>NC_089821.1:205405876-215405876 GCF_035046505.1 Tiliqua scincoides | reverse complement strand
TCCTGCCAGGTGATGCCGAGGATGCGTCGGAGGCAGCGCATGTGGAAAGTGCTCAGTTTCCTCTCCTGTTGTGAGCGAAGAGTCCATGACTCGCTGCAGTACAGAAGTGTACTCAGGACGCAAGCTCTGTAGACCTGGATCTTGGTATGTTCCGTCAGCTTCTTGTTGGACCAGACTCTCTTTGTGAGTCTGGAAAACGTGGTAGCTGCTTTACCGATGCGCTTGTTTAGCTCGGTATCGAGAGAATGTGTGTCGGAGATCGTTGAGCCAAGGTACACAAAGTCATGGACAACCTCCAGTTCATGTTCAGAGATTGTAATGCAGGGAGGTGAGGCCACATCCTGAACCATGACCTGTGTTTTCTTCAGGCTGATTGTCAGTCCAAAATCTTGGCAGGCCTTGCTAAAACGATCCATGAGCTGCTGGAGATCTTTGGCAGAGTGGGTAGTGACAGCTGCATCGTCGGCAAAGAGGAAGTCACGCAGACATTTCAGCTGGACTTTGGATTTTGCTCTCAGTCTGGAGAGGTTGAAGAGCTTTCCGTCTGATCTGGTCCGAAGATAGATGCCTTCTGTTGCAGTTCCAAAGGCCTGCTTCAGCAGGACAGCGAAGAAAATCCCAAACAAGGTTGGTGCAAGAACACAGCCCTGCTTCACTCCGCTTTGGATGTCAAAAGGGTCTGATGTGGAGCCATCGAAGACAACAGTGCCCTTCATGTCCTTGTGGAAAGATCTGATGATGCTGAGGAGCCTGGGTGGACATCCAATCTTGGGGAGTATCTTGAAGAGGCCGTCTCTGCTGACCAGGTCGAAAGCCTTTGTGAGATCTATGAAGGCTATAAAGAGTGGCTGTCGTTGTTCCCTGCATTTCTCCTGCAGTTGTCTAAGGGAGAATACCATATCAGTGGTGGACCTGTTGGCTCGGAATCCACACTGCGATTCTGGATAGACGCTCTCTGCAAGTACCTGGAGCCTCTTTAGTACAACTCGGGCAAACAGCTTTCCTACAACGCTAAGGAGAGAGATGCCGCGGTAGTTGTTGCAGTCACCCCTGTCACCTTTGTTCTTGTACAGCGTGATGATGTTTGCATCCCTCATGTCTTGAGGTACTCCACCTTCTCTCCAGCAGAGACAGAGGATTTCATGCAGCTCAGTGACGATGATCTCTTTGCAGCATTTTAGGACTGGGGTATAGTTGCTACTGGGGTATAGTTGGGGTATAGTTGCTACTGGGGTATATACACTGGGGTATAGTTGCTACTAATTCAGGGCCCAATCCTATCTAACCTTCCAGCACTGGTGCAGCCACAGTGCAGCTCTGTGATAAGGGTTCACATGTTCCCATACCTTGTGGAGGCTTCCATGACTGCCTCCCCACCACAGGATACGGTGCACGTTCTATTGGCACAGCTGCACTAGCACTGGAAAATCGGATAGGATTTAACCCTCACTAACTTTATTCTGGGGGAGAGGTCTGCCAAGCAGCTATAACAGGGCTGACAAAAGGCTTCTGTGGGTGAGAGACCCTCATGTTTGTGGGTGATAACAATATTCAGTGTGATCTTCTACTTATTTATTTAAGAAATTTATATCCTGCCTTTCTATCCACTGAAGAACACTCAAGGCAGCTCACAATTAAAAACATATTAAAAACATAAAAGATACATCTATACATATGACATTAAAAACAATAAAACACAATAAAAACCTGGGTCCCAAATTAAAACATATTCAAAAAGCGCCATGCCCACTGGTGTCAGCATAAAAGGCCTCCCTAAATAAAAAGGTCTTAAGCCCCCACCAAAAGGACTCTAAAGAGGGAGCTGCTCTCAATTCCAGGGGGAGGGAGTTCCACAGATGGGGAGCCACCACCGAGAAGGCCCTCTTTCTTATCACCATCCCCCTCACCTCCGCTAGTGGCAGCACAGTCAGAAAGTCCCCTCTGATGACCTGAGAGGACAGGTTGGATTGTATGGAAGGTGGTGATCCCTCAAATACCCTGGACCTGAGCCATATAGGGCTTTAAGAGTCAAAACTAGCACTTTGAATTCAGCCTGGAAACAAACTGGCAGCCAGTGTAGCCGCCAAAACAGTGGCCCGACTGAGTCGAACCGACGAACCCCAGCAACCACACAGGCCGCCGTGTTCTGCACTAGTTGCAGTTTCCGGACCATCTTCAGAGGCAGCCCCACATAGAGCGCATTGCAGTAATCTAATTTTGATGTCACTAGGGCATGAGTCGCAGTGGCCAGGTCTGAGCTTCATCTAATAGGGAATAGCATAGGGAATTCTATGGATGTGGGAAAGAAAGGAAAGAACCAACCCTGCCCCCAATATTCACTCCAATGTTCTGCTACACCCCAGCTCATGTTGACAACTAATTGGTGAGCATGGGATGGCAAAAAACAACAACATGTTCTTTATGTCAGGAGTATAGTCTGATATAAAAAAAGATGTAGACAATCATCATTCCCCTTTAGCAGCATCGCAACATATACAGTATCTTGTAAATAAGTTATAGTACTCCTTACCAAGTTTGTGCTTCAGTACAGAATCAAGATGAGGCAACTGTTTCGGATTGTACTGTTAGACCAGACTAATAAAAATAAAAAAAAATAAACAGGTATGTTCTGTGCAAGTGGACCCCCCTCCTCCAAATGTTCGCTTAATGAGGACTGAGACTACGAAACCAGGGGGTATTGGTGAGTGTAAGGGTATGAAGGAATGTGTTATTTAGATGAACCTTTATCTTCTGAGACAAGCATAAAGGGATACTGCCACTGCAAAATGAAGCAGTTGAATGTAACATTATCAATCTGATGGGGGGGGGGCTTGCTTAGTATATTTAACGATCAGACTGCATGTCTAAATATTTTGTCTGAACTTATTTCATATATATGTTTTAACAATATAAGTCTGAATATAGGTCTTAAGCAGGTCTACTCAGAACTAAATCCCATTGTGTTCACTGGAACTTACTCACAGGAAAGTATGTATAGAATTGCAGCCTTAGGGCACAATCCTAACCCCTTTCCAGCACTGACATAAGGGCAATGCAGCTCTGAGGTAAGGGAACAAACATACCCTTACTTTGAGGAGGCCTCCGTGAGTGACAGCCAACTGTAGGATGCAGCACACGTCCCATTGGCACTGCTATGCCAGTGCTGGAAAGTACTGACATAAGGGGTTAGGATTGTGCCCTTAGAGTAGTGTACAGTCGTCAGGGTTAGCTTAAGATTTTTTACTGCTCTGAATATATCTGAAGCAGTCTGCGTACACCTGCGAACTGGGCAAAAATTGGTTGATTTATGCACATTTGGAGTTTTAGTCACAATCTCAGTATAAACTGTCCTCAGAGCAATTGAAAATTAGAGGTGACCTCTCATCCTCCTTATTCCTTCTTTAAAAAAATAATCAGTAGAAACCTGTACATGTTTACTTTACCCAATCCAAAGGACCCATTGTATTCAATTAAATTTACTCCCTACAGCCCAATCTTATTGGGCTGCCCTGCTGGTGGAACTTACTTTTGAATAAACATAGACTTTTACTGCTTACTTTTGAATATATGAATGAATAGAATCCTTTATTGGCATATAAAACACACAAATAAATCTTCAGCTATATACAATTGGTCAATCGGTCAACCAGGTAGCAAATCGACTTCTTGACTGCGTAGCTCAATGAGCTGATATAGGGAAGTTGCCACAGTATCTGTTATTTCCACCAAAGACTCACTTAGGAGGTAGCATATTCTTGCCGCATCAGTAAATCCTCCTCTTGTTCCAGATATAGGATCCAGATATCTTTGATGGATTGCGTTGTAGAAGGGACAATAAAGAATGGAGTGGATAATGGTCTCCACACTTCCCATCCCACACCTCCAATTCCACATGGGCTTTGCCTTTCAGCATGAGCTACCTTGCGAAATTTCCCCAAAAGAACGGCAGACAGGAGCACATTAAATCTGGCAAGAGAGAAAGCTCTCCTTTTTTGATAACTGAGCAACGAGTATAGAGTATGAGTCTACTTGACCATGAAATATAGGAATTCCATACTTAGCAGGGAACATGCTCTATTTGCCATGCTGTAAAGATCATGCCTTTCAATATCGAGAAATCTGCGTTTGATGCACTGAAACGCCTCTTGGTAGGGAAACGAACCTAAACATTCAAAAGACAGCCTAATTGAATTAATCTTCTTTTCCAAAACAGATATAGCAAGGGGCCTATTAGATTCGAGCAACTTCATATAGAGCAAGCTTCGAAGGTCATATCTGTAATATATGCGCAGCCAATAATTAATTGCCATCAGCCAGGCCTTGGTTTCTAACAATGATTGGCCCGTTTCTAGCCAAAGGGCTGCGTAAACTACACAATTTGGAAGGCCCAAGATTTTTTGCAGAAATTTACCTTGGACAGACTCCAGGGCTTTATTTAAAACCCCAATCCAAAGGGGAATTCCATAAAATAATTGGGGAATCACCTTGGCATTAAAAGTCTTCAAGGCTGCTGGCACATAACAGTTACCTCTCGCATAGAAAAAGCAAGCGATGGACGGAGAGGTAATGTTAGCTGTATTAATTGCCTTATTCCGGTAAGTGGCCCAGGAGAGATTATAATGTAAATTTAAACCAAGGTTTAAACTGCTTAACTTGTTCTGACTTTTGAATATAAACATGCACAGGATTCTGCTATAAGAGAATTTTAATAATGGTGGAAACATTTACATTATTTGCTTGAAAGCCTTGTGTTCTCTAAATATTGTTCAGGCATGTTGCTGTTATGTTTTCAGTAATTCTGGAATCATTGTACCTATGGTAGGCATCTTGTTAGACTCAGGATACCCAGACAATATGGTACCTTGCAGGATATTCCTTACTATGCTAGGCTGTTACCATCTCATGTAGCTCTTTATTCAAAGACCGTCAGCTTTAATAGATCACCTGGCACAGAACAAACATGTGGAACTAAATGAAAAGTTGACAAATCTGCATTGCTTGAGTACAGAGCAAATTATTGAAAACAACAAAAAGTCTAGCAGCATCTTCAAGACTAATCCATTGATTTCCATGTTTGTATCTATGCCATCAGATGCATTATGTCTGAGTATCTTGATCTAAGGATCCATTTAATGCTATCATTTCTGTACTGCTAACTGCCTTGCTGCCTATTTCCAGCTATCTTCTAACTATCTGTGTCAGTAACACTTACAAAACTGACTTCCAACTTATTATGGGAACTTGTGGATCTATCCCATCCCATACACAGCTATCACCTACTGCAGGACTATCCCCATGTCCATTGTGTCACAACAGGATATCACACTACTAGACTTAACATGGCACTTAAAAAAAAAAAAAATCAGCTATTTTTGCTCCTGGATGGATTATCTTAAAATGCCTGTAATTCACAGAAGGATGAAATGGGAAGTGGTTTATAATACAAGAAAAGTTTGAATAACCACAATCCTATGCATGCTGTCCAATGGAAGTCACTACCATAAAGCCTGTGCCTTCCCACCTGCTCCAGCTCTTCTGTTGCAGCTTGCTGATGAGGGTAAGTCAGCAGGAGAGGTGGAGCGGGGTGACAGGAGGGTGAAATAGGAAGAGAAAGGTGTGAAATGGGCAACGTTGGGCAGATTGGGTCCAGGAGGGTGCAGGATAGGTAGCGCCAGTGCTGCAGATTATCCTATCCCCTTCCCAGACTCAATCCTGTGGTGCAGGTCTATGTAAACCTGTGCCAGCTATTTAGCTAGTGCTGGTCTGAGTAGATCCCTCTGCATCTTGGAAGTTTTCCACCAGGTAGGGGAACAAATGTTCCCTTACCAAAAGAAGACTTTCTGGACTGCCTCCCCACCATAGGATGCAGCGGTTGCCATTTTGCTGCATTGGCAGGGCATGGGGGGTGGATAATACCCCCCCCCAATTATTTATTCAATTTTGTTGGTGGAACGCAATGATATGGTTCACATTAAACCTCTGTACTAGCATATATAAGATCCCTACCAAATCATATCAGTTTGCTTTTTTTTTTCTTTCCCCCAAAGGCACTATTATTCTGCTGGCTTCTCCCAGCATTAGTGAAAAAGATGTTTGAACAGACTTGCAGTATAGCAAGCAACATGAAAAGTCCATTGCAAATTTACATTCTGCAGGCTTCACAATGACCACATTATTATCTATGGCAGTAAAAATCCAGTTAACCAATGTCAGCAGAGTTTTCCTCTTCGCAGCCCATTCCTGTTATTTTGTAGTAGAAAATGAGCCCCACCTATTCAGCTGAGAGTCTACTCTACACAATAAAGTTTGCAAGATTCAAAGCTGCAAAAGTCATCTTGTAGCAAATCCTTCAGAAAATCCTCAAGAGGTAAGGGTATTCTTAGGGGGAAAGAAATACCTCAAGGATGATTCATCCTTAAGAGTCAGTCCCCTGCTTGCCACTGTTGCTCCTTGCTGATGGTACTGCTTCATTGTAGGCATGCCCATAAAGGGCCTAGGTTGATGTAAGATCTATGGACAAATGGCAGGCGTTAAGCAGAGAGGGGAAAACAGCAGAGAAATCAAACATTTATTTGCAATTTCTTAAGCTTAGTCAATATACGTACATACACACTGCTTTAAATTCTTCTGAAATTTGAAAGTGCAAAGAAGTGCCAGGGAATGGGTTTAATCATTATTCATCTTGCATACATTATCCCTCACTCTGGCAAAGCAAAGCTAGTATATAGAAAATTGGACACACCTTAAGAGGAGCACTTTCATATTATGGCTTTTATTGCAGTATACTGTTGCATATTTAATTTGAGCCAGAACATATTGGAGGATGACACTGACACATGGATTTTTTCCCCAGCAGTTTTCTCCACTTGGAAGGAGTCAGGCTTGAAGGAGAAGTGTTTCTGGCACACTTGCAGAAGTGATTCTAGATTGGCCAGAATATAGTGAGATTCAGATAGTGGATAGTATACTATGTATAATTATTCAATAACACATCCTGGGCCCAAACTACATGAGCAGAAATCAAGTGGTAATGGTGATTTTCCATGGAATAAGTGAACATTAGGATTCAGAACTCATGTGAGTTTCCTTATCCCCCATGGATTTGTGCCAAGAAGGATCCAAGTATTCCTTTGCCACTTGTTGCCTTCCTAATCCATGAGTTTGGATTCTTCCACATGTTGGATTTTTTTTTAATGTGTTGCAAAAACCACATGGACCCACATGATATATGTGAGATGGAGGTGAGCCAGTGTAGACCATCCTTTTGGGGAGGGCTTCTTCACCATAGCTCCTACTCTTCCTGGTTTCACTTTTCTTCCTGGTCGTCCTCTCCCCCTCACTTGTGGTGAGTAAGAGAAAAAGGTGCAAAATTGCTGTGTGTTCGAATGGTGGTCTGAGAACCTTTTAATTGTTTTGGCTCATGATGGAGGGAGGCAATTAACCCAGAACACATCTTGGGCCCAAACTACACTTGCTCAAGAGCTCTCTTTCTTTATCATGAACAGAGGGGACATGCAAAGAATGTTCCCATCATGTCATCTGCCAGGTGCTCCCACAAAATCATCCAGGAACATTGCTCTGGAGTAGTGCTTGTAGCACTACTGAGTGCTACCCCTTGTGATTGAGCCCCCTGGCTCAGACACAGGATTGGGATGTGGCTTCCAGGGCACCAACACTGCTCAGGAAGTCCTTGGCTCAAAACCCTTAATGATCAACAGCACATTGGCCACACCATGTCCCATCATGCTGGTCTCACAAGCTTTTGCAAAAATTGAGGATTCTGTGGCTGTCCTGACTGCATACAGAGCTGACATTTTCCTGCAGTTTGAATCCCACACCCGCCTCAAAATGGTCATGGCCACTTTCTCTTGGAGGTGATTAGCCCCTGCCTTAGAATTGATTCCTGGGTCAGTCACATCCTGATTTTTTACATGGTTCATGAAAATGGATTGGGATAGTCAATAGAACCCCCACCACTAGTCATCATCCCAACCCTCAAACACATCAGCTTCTTACCAAAGGGTGTGTGTGGGCAGGATCCAAACAGTTCTGGAACTTGAACTCATAAGGTGGTCTATATACCAAGCATTTGACCCCCCACTTCAACAGTGGCCCTCATTGCCCCACACTACCTCAATTGACACTATTTCAATTGACAAGGCAGGAGGACTTCAATGCACTTTTGTGTGGCCAGATTGCACAACTGGAGGCAAGACAGGGTGACTGATGCAGCCATGTCCATACCATCGTCTTCCACTACCATAATTGCAGCTGCAAGATTTGCCCCAAGCTAATGCGTGCAAAGCATTGCATGGGTAGGTGCCATCTGGAACATGAATTAGACTAGGCAATTCATCTTGGATGTTTCAGATGAATTGCTGTGCACAATGTGGTTAGCATTGTGGGGGGAGGGAGTATCGAAAACATGCAAATTCAGCAGCTTGGGTGAATGCTGTTGGATGGAGGAAAGAAGAGGGGATTGGAGGGCAGAGAATTCCTTACAAGGAAAAGGGTAAACCTGAGGGGAGAGATGGTAGGTGGGCACAGGTTAGCCATCAAATCCACTTGAGGTGGGGGAGCTCGTCACTTCCACTGAACCTCTACTACACCTATCATTACATATATCAACTGACAGAGTTTGTGCAAACTACTAGTGATGGAAAATTGAAACGAATTGTTGTTGCTGTGAGTAGTTATATATGAGAAACATGTACACAAAACAAGGCCTTAAATCTATTACAAAATACTTCCAACAAGTTTCAGTTACTTAAACTGGATTACATAATATGTTTCAAAGCAATACTATCCAATTATTTAGTAAACTAGAATCTGCTGATCCATTTGGCACAATCTAAGAAACAAGAAATTACAGTAATCAAGCACTAAGCAGGAACCAAAATGAGCAATGAGCAAATTCTCCCCAATCATTCTCAGAACTGGACTCAAAGAACCTTCACTATCTCCCCCAAATGTGGAAAATAGCTCATTTTTTTCTAACCCAAATCTGAGTGTATTTAGCCCTGTTATGCCCCAATTATGTCACTGGAAGCAAAATTGGTTCCAATTCTTCTCCCAGCACCTCATTTAACATCAGGACGATCATTTACAGCAGCAGAAAAAAAGTTCAACTATCATAAAATGCTATCGATTGAGTGCACAACACTCTGTTGGTGGCCATCTTGTGAGCGTTGCTGCAAGATATGGCAGTGCTCTCTGTCGGTAGACCTCCCTGGACCCACTGAAGCAAGTAAGGCAGTGACAGGGCGGAGGAACAGGGTGCAGGGAGGCTGTGGGAGGGGATGGATCCAGCAGAGATGGTGCACACCAAATCCTATCCCTTCTTTTTTCAAGCCTCACAGCTCCCATTCTGTCCTCAGACTTGAGCCAGCTAAAGAGCTGATGCAGGTCCAAAGAGACCCATTGTGAAGCAGGAGGCTTATGGAAGGGTAAGGGGACTTAAATCGCTTTTTCCTTCCAAAGCCTTCCCCTTGCTGAATATAGCAAGGTTGTTTTCAGTGTGGCTGCACCAGCAGGGGAGAGGGAGGATAGTATTGGGCCATGAGCCTTCTTGCTTAACCACTCATTGCCTGCCTCCCCTCAAGTTCCTCCTCCCTACACTTAGCACTTGTCTTTGTTGCTGCTTTGGTGGCTTCTTGAGAAGGAAGATTCCTGCCCTCCCTGGCCCTGACATCCAGCACACTGCTACGCTTGTGTGCCATATGCAAGGAATTCTCAGGCATGCAATTTCCTGGGTACTACTGACACAGGTGTCCTCTTTTTCCAGGACACATCCTCTTTTTTAATCTCATGTCCTGGAAAAGAACTTAAATGTCCTCCTTTTCCCTGACAGTGGTCCCTGCAGGCAATGCATAGCCTTTTTGTACTTAATAAATTATGTGTAATATACACTGCTCAAAACAATAAAGGGAACACTTAAACAACACATCCGAGATCTGAATGAACAAAATATTCCTATTAAATACTTTGTTCCTGACATAGCTGAATGTGCTGACAACAAAATCACACAACAATCATCAATGGAAATCACATTTATTAACCCATGGAGGTCTGGGTTTGGTGTCATACTCAAAATTGAAGTGGAAAAACACACTACAGGCTGATCCAACTTTGATGTAATGTCCATAAAGCAAGTCAGAATGAGGCTCAGTAGTGTGTGTGGCCTCCGCGTGCCTGTATGACCTCCCTACAATGCCTGGGCATGCTCCTGATGAGGTGGCGGATAGTCTCCTGAGGGATCGCCTCCCAGACCTGGACTAAAGCATCCGCCAACTCCTGGACAGTCTGTGGTGCAACGTGGCGCTGGTGGATGGAGCGAGACATGATGTCCCAGATGTGCTCAATTGGATTCAGGTATGGGGAATGGGCGGGCCAGTCCATAGCATCAATGCCTTCATCTTGCAGGAACTGCTGACACACTCCAGCCACATGAGGTCTAGCATTGTCCTGCATTAGGAGGAACCCAGGGCCAACCGCGCCAGCATATGGTCTCACAAGGGGTCTGAGGATCTCATCTCGGTACCTAATGGCAGTCAGGCTACCTCTGGCGAGCACATGGAGGGCTGTGCGGCCCCCCCCCAAAGAAATGCCACCCCACACCATTACTGACCCACTGCCAAACTGGTCATGCTGGAGGATGTTGCAGGCAGCAGAACGTTCTCCCTGCCGTCTCCAGACTCTGTCACATCTGTCACATGTGCTCAGTGTGAACCTGCTTTCATCTGTGAAGAGCACAGGGCACCAGTGGCAAGGTTGCCAATCTTGGTGTTCTCTGGCAAATGCCAAACGTCCTGCACGGTGTCGGGCTGCCAGCACAACCCCCACCTGTGGACGTCGGGCCCTCATACCACCCTCATGGAGTCTGTTTCTGACCGTTTGAGCAGACACATGCACATTTGTGGCCTGCTGGAGGTCATTTTGCAGGGCTCTGGCAGTGCTCCTCCTGTTCCTCCTGGCACGAAGGTGGAGGTAGCGGTCCTGATGCTGGGTTGTGGCCCTCCTACGGCCTCCTCCACATCTCCTGGTGTACTGGCCTGTCTCCTGGTAGCGCCTCCATGATCTGGACACCACACTGACAGACACAGCAAACCTTCTTGCCACAGCTCGCATTGATGTGCCATCCTGGATGAGCTGCACTACCTGAGCCACTTGTGTGGGTTGCAGACTCCGCCTCATGCTGCCACTAGAGTGACAGCACCGCCAGCATTCAAAGGTCACCCAAACATCAGCCAGAAAGCATAGGGACTGCGAAGTGGTCTGTGGTCACCACCTGCAGAACCACTCCTGTATTGGGGGTGTCTTGTTACTTGCCTATGATTTCCACCTGTTGTCTACTCCATTTGTGCAACAGCATGTGAACTTGATTGCCAATCTGTGTGGCTTCCTAGGTGGACAGTTTGATTTCACAGAAGTGTGATTGACTTGGAGTGACATTGTGTTGTTTAAGTGTTCCCTTTATTGTTTTGAGCAGTGTAGTTTTAAATTGAATAACAAGTAATATAGTGTTTGAATTAACCACACAAAATCAATAGATGAGTGTTTTTAGCTTTTAGTCTGTTGTGTCCTATATTATTCTTGGATGTCCTACACTTTGGGGTGCCTGGTCCTCTTTTGGAGTTATGACATCTGGTTAACCTGGACATAGGTTAGGAGCACTGGAAAAACCATTTTTCCCAGTCATCCTTGGGTCTGGAATGCAGCTACAGCAGTGCGTCAGGCATGTGGGGGTGAGAGAGGAGATCCCTTTTCATTCCTCTGCTGCTGGATCAGGCAAATACAGGGAGACGGGAACAGAGGAAGGTCTTAAGTTTCTTTCCAGCTCCAATTTTAATCCAAGCCAGAAAAAAAAATTTAGTCATAATACTTGCCTCATATTGACGTGAATGATACAAGCCCACCTGTAACAGAGTTACAGATCATGGTCTTAGTGAATTCTGATTCGCTTCAATGTACATTTAAAGAAAATACTAGTTTTCCTAGAAGCTGGGGAAAAAAATTCACTGTGTAAGATAAAAAACATTAAACTGTATTTCAGATTTCTGAAGGGCAAAAAAAATTCTACAAAACCTGTGTTCTTATGAGATGGACAAAAGCAAAATCCTGATTTTTGGAGAGGCTGATCGAGAGAGAAAGGAGGCACTACAGAAGAAGTGAAATACAGGATAACTTATTCAGAAAAAGCAGATTTCAGCAACTCCCAGAGCTGTCTCCATAGAGAGACCTGTGAGGTGGTACGTGCCACAATTCATGAACAGAATCAGCTGAAGCATTCATGGGCATGTATCACTGCCCTGCAGAGTGTGATTTGCAAGTGTATTTGTTCAGATGGTGTAATGCCTCCAGTCTGGGATGTCATTGTTTGGTTGCCTTGTAATTTGATATCCTGCCATGGGAAGCTTTGTTGGATCTCACGCTTGTGGTACAGTTTAGCTTAAGTAATCAAAAATACTCAATTCTGACCTACTTTTACTACTTCTGAGCATATAAGATTCACACTCTGAGATGCTATCTTTACTGGGCAATTAAAAAAAAATCAAACTTGTAAGCCTTTAAGGGTGCAATCCTGAGTCATCCTTAGGCGACTTGTGCCAGCCCAGGAGGGTTGTAAACATGCCCAGGGTTGTAAACATGCCCAGGTTGTAAACAGCCCAGGAGGGTTGTAAAGTACGTTTGCACCTTCTCCTGAGTTGCATGTAGAGGCTGAATTCAGCCTACATGCCGACTTCATGGAAGAGCCTTGCATCAGTGGAGCTCAGCCAGTGCAAGGCTCTGGGGTGGGCAGGGAGGAGGCGGGAGGAAGGCGTTCCAGGGCAGGGGAAGGTAGAGGGCAGTCCTGGGGGGGGCAAGCAGGGAGTGGGAGACAGGGCTGGGACCTGGCTGTTATGCTGGACCCCAACACCCATTCCTGAGCAGCACGGAGCAGCTGCAAGTCTCTCCGCTCTCCTTGGACTTGTGCCACCTCAGGAGTTGGTGCAAGTCAGAGGAGACCCATAGAGGCTGTAGTGGCTTACGCAAGGGGAAGGGGAAGAGTTTCCCCTTACCTCTGGTTGAGCCAATTTGGCAACCTATTTCGCACTAGATTCAGCACAAGCCTCCTGGCCTGCCTGTTTCAGCGCAAGATAGGATTGTGCTGCACATCAATGAAATGCCGTCATTAACATTAGGCCATTGAAAAACCTAGACTTGTCTTAACCTAAATTAAGCAAGGAGTCTCATGTAGGGACCAAACCATTTCAATTCCCATATAGGTAATTGTCTCAAAATCACAACTCATGGGAAAAGTGTAGAACACCATGGAGAAGACAGGTTTTCATGAAGACATCATCTCTCTGGTGTGGTGTTTTTTCCATGTGAATTCTTTCAAATGAATGACTCCATATAGTACATTTGAAATGAAGTTGCTCCCGTGTGAAGTCTATTCCACTTCAATAATACTGTAAAACTGTAGAAACAAATTATACTTCAGAGTAGGTGGCACTACGAAAGCCAGAGAAAGTTGGGCCATGGAGCTGGCGAGACTGGTTTGCAGCAAGAGACTGTTTTAAAAAAAACAAACAGAGATCAGTTGGTGAGCTTTAATCAAATCCACTCATGTTTTTTCAAGTGCTACAATACATAGGACAGAGAAATAAATAAGCATGCAAGTAACGAATTAGAAAAGTTGGTAGAGGGAAGATTGTTGGGGACTAGGGACATACACAGGGGTGGAAATAAAGGCTAATTGGGATTTGACATGTGTTCATCGCTTTATTAATGGCTTAATCCTAATTAAATCCCTTTGTGATGATGCAGCAGCACTGATGTGGTTTGTGCTGTATCCTGTGGGGGGGGGGGGTTTGCCTGCTGGAGGCCTCTTTGGGGTACATTAGTTCCCTTGCTCCAGGGTAGCTTCCAGCAGCTGCCATAGGTCAACTCAGATCTGCAAGTCCTTATTGATCTGGAAATGTGGCTCAGGCCCAGGAAGGGGGTCGGAATTAGGTATGAGCCACTGCCGCTGAACCCACCTCCCTCCCAGGCCTGATCCAGCCTCCTACCTGCCCCTGTCACTGCCCTGTTTTGCCCACCCCCTCTCCCATTCTGCCTTGTCTGCATGGCCTTACTTACTCCAGCGGGTTTTTGGCCATCCACTAGCGCACGGATCTATCTTACACAATAGTTGTAAGAAATAATTACTGAAATAATGTATGCAAAACTGCTTGACTATTTCAAAATGCTGGACAAATATTAAGTATTTTCTTTCTGTTAGCCATCTTTCATTCTCTTCCATCTAACACACGAACACCCACATTGGAAGAATCTGATGCACTATAATGAATTAGGCTTCTATGGCACAGCCTGACCTGTGAATAAATGTTTAAGCAGGGCAGCAAACAAGGTAAACAGTAGCAGCAGGATAAGAAAAGGTTCTTACAAGGCCAGCCAATCCATGTTGCTGACTGAAAGGCTCATGCTGAGTTGGAGGGAATGCTAAACAGATGAGGGGTGTCCTGCTCCCTGCCACCCTCTGGCCTGTCACTCACCAAGCCGCTTCGGTCAGTTCTCCAATCATCTACCCACTTGCTAAGGGTGAATAGGAAGTGGATCAGGAAGTGGTGGCCCAAATCTTTCTTCAGCACTGCTAGAAGAAGGAGGGGGGAAAAGCTGCCACTGCTGCCCATCACCTGCTCCTCACCCGCTACTGCATAAGTAGCTGGGGATGGGCAAGGAGCATAAGGTGTAGTGATCTGGACTCTGGCCTCCTTACCTGGAGTTCAGCATGCTGGGAGCTCCCATGCTCCAGTTATCCTGCGCATCTGAAGCAGGAAAAACACAGAAGAAAGAAGTAAGGTTGGAGCTCCAGGTAAGGGACCAGTCTCTGGGATATGGAGCATCACCCTCTATGCCCACACCTGGTGAGGAGGAGGAGGGTAAGGCGGCAGCTGTGCACGGAGGGGTGGGAGAATTGGTCTGCATCAGGCAGCACTTCAACGTCAACCAGGCTGAGGTGTTCCGGTTTGCTGATAGTTTAATTCTGCAAAATAAATTATAGTACTGGCAAAATTACATCTGCGTCCTCATTCCCAATTTCCTCTGCATCAACTCTAAGTACCATCCCCTCTCCCTTATTGTCATTTTCTCCATGGTCACTTCTTTCCCTCCCTTATTTCATCTCTGTGCTGTTCTGTTTATCTCCCCATGCTATTTTTCGCTGCCTCTTCTGGTTCTCTTTCTTTGCCGGTCAGGCCTGTGCTACTCTTGGAGCCTATTTCTTTACCACCGAACTATACAGATGTCAGCTGCAGAAAGTTTCTTCACCAAGGATGTTTGGCCTACCCAGGATAAAATCTCTCTGTGCACTCATTCCTCAAGAATGGCCCGGCTCAAGCCCTTTGTGTGCCCCCAGCATCCTCCCCAGTATGCAAAGCCTGGTACCCCCACCCCCTTGATTTCTTCCCTCCCTATCTACTAGTTGGCACATGAAGCACATGACCAGCCTGGCCTCCAGCCAGGCCTCTTCCTGCAAGCTCCCTTCTCCTTCTCTTCTAACCACCCCCCATCCCTCAGCACTGGCTGATTCAGGTTGCTGTTTGCTGTAGCTGCTCTGACAGTTTGCTCTGGTGAAGTTTGATCTGGTGGCTGTGGCTTAGTTGTGCAGCTGTGACCGCATTGGTTGCTGCAGCAGTTTGCTCCATCATAGTACATGCCTGATGGCAGCCCTTACCATGCTGATGCTGCCTTTTTAAAAGTCAGTGCTCTTGCCAGAGACAGTGCTGGCCCACAACTCAAGCCTGCCACTCCTTCACTGTGCTGCCATGGACCACTAATCCCATGAGGGCGCACTGGAGGGCCAGCTCTGCCCTGCTTTAGGTTTGCTTCATGCACACTACTTTTTCCATAAGATATCTCTTAACCTGCATTTTCGTGAACAGGTGATGACAGAGACTGGTGGACTTCTAGAGTTGAAATTCTAATGCAGGGGTGCCCAAACCCCAGCCCTGGGGCCACTTGCAGCCCTTGAGGCCTTTCAATGTGGCCCTCAGGGAGCCCCTGGTCTCCAATGAGCCTCTGGAGATTTGTTGAAGCCCACACTGGCCCAATGCAACTGCTCTCAGCATGAGGGCGGCTGTCTGACCTCTTGCATGAGCTGTGGGATGAGGGCTCCCTCCACTGCTTGTTGTTTCATATCTGTGATGCAGTAGCGGCTGCAAAGGAAAGACCAGCCTTGCTTTGTGCAAGGCCTTTTATAGGCTTTGAGCTATTGCAAGACCTTCATTCATTCATATAAGCTCATCTTTAATATATTCATTTATGTAAACTTATGTAAATTTATTCAAATTTTAAATGTAAATTTATTCTTTTTTCCCCAGGCTCCGACACAGTGTCAGAGAGATGATGTGGCCCTCCTGCCAAAAACTTTGAACACCCCTGTTCTAATGTAAGGAAGGGATTGCACGTGCAGGACTGATGTGTGGTAGAATGATTCTACATAGTACAATCCATGGTAGATTGGTAATGTCTCCTATATTCACTCAACTCTATGAAGACACAGAGGTGGGCCTGGAGGGAGACAAGGGGCAAACACCCCAGATGCTGCATCCGTGCAGTGCTCCAGACCACGCAAGAAGCTTTCTGAGGGTCCCGACACAATCTTCAGCAGTACTTCCGGTTTCCTGGGAGTACTGTTTAAGACCGCTGGGAAGCCTCAGAACGCTTACCCAGTTGGTCCCAATGTTGCACAAGGCTCCGTGGCGATAGGTAAGCATGGGGGCAGCCTGGTGTGGGGGGACGACGACACAGCATCACGGACCTTTGCCCCAGCATGCATAGCAAGGTAGGTCCATTACTGTCAAGACATTAGCATTTTTTTCCTCATTAATATTATGTTACTTATTAATCCTAACTATTTCTGACCTGCTTTTCCTGCCCTCAAGGAAATTCAAATATTTAAAAACAACACAGGGAAAACAAAACACTTACATCATTATAAATTCCTCCATAAACTCCCCAAAGCCCTCCTAATAAGATGGTGTTTAACCCCTATTCTAAAGCTCACCAGGGTTTTCCTCTGATTAGGGTTTTCCTGGGATGCTGTTTCCAAAGCATGGGGCAACCACCAAAAAAAGCCCTGCTTCTTGCTGAAGCTGATAAAGTTAGAATTAGGATTTTATTTTATCATTTGTAATGTTTTGAGCCCTGCAGCAATGTCTCTGTGGTTGGCAACCTTCAGTCTCGAAAGACTATGGTATAAGCCTACAGCACCCAGTATTCCCAGGTGGTCTCCCATCCAAGTACTAACCAGGCCTGACCCTGCTTAGCTTCCAAGATCAGACGAGATCAGGAATGTGCAGGGTAACAGTTGCTGCATAATGTCTCTGTGGACTTTGGCAAGTCAGTCAACTTCTATTTATCAAAATTTCATCACAGACAATTACTTTTAAAAGAGCTTTGGGAATTCTCACATTAAATCTACTATCCATGAGCAAAATATTATTTTTTAACATTCTTTGTTCTCTCGTCTGCTTTGCAGCTGCTTGATATTTTTAAAAAAAACATGCCTCCCAGTGAGCACTTCTCTGCAAATACAAATTGAGGTTCAGTCTTCACAATCCCCAAGTCTGTTGCTGGATTAGAAGTTTGGTTAGGGTGAAGGGATTAAAAAAAAAAGATGAAAAGTAACAGAAAACAAAAGCATTCTAGAGATCAGGAGAAGATCATATGGTCTTCAACCCAGTGCTTATAATTAAGACTGTTTTGGTCAATGCTTTGGAAGCTGTAGTGAACATCAAAACAGTAGGGGGGGAAAAGTACCCGATTGTGAAAGTTGTAGTAACCACACAGAGGCCTTGATATGAGCAATTTGACTTTTGCTTGAAAGAGCAACATATCTTTTCTCCTGCACTAGAGAAGTACCAAAACCCAGTCGTTAATTCTCTCTGATATGAAAGCATTTCGTAGGTTGTCTTGACCTTGAAGAGAAATCCCAATCCAAATGTAGTAACATAGAAGTTGACAGGTCAGCCAATAGAATTTGATGCTGGGAGGGGGAGGAACAGGAATTGTTCTTGCTCCTTCATTTCCCCCCAGCTTTCACTCTTATCATGCATCCCTTGACATTCTATGGCTACTTGGTTGACTGTAAAAATAACATCAGTTGTGAGTGACTGATGATAGGACACTAACAATACAATCCTATGTATGCCTACTCAGAACTAAGTTGTACTGAGTTTAATAGTAAGTGCGTACTGTACAGGACTGCAGTCTCATTGAGCTAACCTAGGTACCTATTTGATGTTAAAAACTGTGAACAAGGGAAAAACATGTATTTTCTGTCATTTTTAAGCTGAATTTCATGCTGTTGCTGTTTTATTTTCATTATTGACACAGCAAAAAGAGGACAGCAACCAAGCAGCAGCAAGAGAGAGAGAGAGAAAAAAGTAGTGACCTCCAAACAGACACAGAAAAGAATGTTTATTATAAAATACTGTTGAAAGCCCAGTGTGTTTCACAGCCCAATTCTGAGCAGCCCAATGCCCGGGGCTGCAACAGCACTGAAATGGCTACCGCTGCATCCTAAGGGGCTGGGAAGCAGCATCGGGGCTACTTGGAGTAAAGGAGCTTGTGCTCCCTTACCCCTTGTAGTGACCAGGCAGCTCTGATGGGTCTCCTCGGATCTGCACCCACTATTGAGTGGGTGCAGATTCAAGGAGACCCGTGTTGTGTGTTGTGTCTTCTGGGATGGGAGTGGGGTCAGGATAGAGCAGCAGGGCCTGCCGCCATCTCTGTTCCCCTCCTGCTCTGCTCCCTCCCCCCACCATGCCTTCCCCCCACCCTCTGCCCCAAAAGACCTCCTGCCCACCCAGATGTACTTCTGCACTGCCTGGTGCTCACCCAGAGCTCAGGACAGCGGATCTCTTCCTTTGGCAGTGCTGACTTTGTACGTGCTTGTGCTGAGCCAGCTCCGGCCTGGCACAGACTGTCACAGACATGCTACGGCACGTTTACAACAGTGCGCACTGGCTCTGGGCTGGTGTGCATCGCTCAGGATCGTGCCCTTAGTGTATTGCCTTCTCTGGAGGCTCTTTTGCAACTGTGAACTCCAAGATGGAGACTATATTAACAGTTTGCTACCTCCAGACTATACTCGTACTGTAATAATGACAATAATGGGAAGATTTGTCATTGAGTTCAGTTGCATACAGGCTGCATCTTTTGTCAGGTTTTTAGTGATAGAAATCGCATATCACCCACATCTCACAAGATGACCAATGACCAAGATGACCAATGACATCGCAAGATGACCAATACCTGTTGGGAGGATATTAAATGTTTTTATTGTTACTTTAACATTATTATTTCTGGTTTTATCTATGAATCTTTTATATTCTTTTTGTATTGTTTTTGTTGTAATTTGATGAATTTTGTAAGTTGCCTTGGGTACCTCAGGGTGGGTGAGACAGGGTATAAGTATGGTAATAAGTAAATCTTGTTCCTCTGGAGCAGGGGTGTCCAAACATTTTGGCAGGAGGGCCACATCATCTCTCTGACACTGTGTCAGGGGCCGGGGGGGGAAGAATTAATTTACATCTAAAATTTACATAAATTTACATAAATTTACACAAATGAATATATTAGAGATGGAACATATTTATTCCTGGTATTGATTTGAATGCTTCTGTAAGCCAGCTCTCTGCAGCTATAAAAATGACTTTTCTCCCACAACCATCCCACAACCAAAGAGGAAGTACCACCCTGTACTGCATTCTTTGCCTGTGCATCTCCAGGCCCCACTTCTCCCCAGATCCCTGTAGCAGGCCATGAATTGAAGAGGCAGATGGGTCTGGAGTGGAGCCCCGCTCCTAGACAAAAAAGGGGACTACTATTGGAGTCAACACTGATTAAGAGGTGTAGCTCACTCTTTGGGACCCAGCAGCTGATTACAGAGCCATGCTCAGGAACAGAGCTTAGCTGGGAGCAGAGCTTAGGTGTTGAGAGATGAGCCAAGCTAATAAAGGTGATGAGTAGAGAGAGAAAGGAAAGTGAAGCTGAATTTGAAGAGGCCAAGCCCTGAACAGTGAGCAATAGGTCTACTATTCTGTAATATTAAAGTCATCTCAATTCAGTACAGTTGAGATCCCTTTTGTATTTAACATTGGACCAGATTGCAGCTTGATCTCATCTTCAGAAACACAGGCATAATAATATACCTTCCTATGCCTATGCATGCTTACTCAGAAGTCAACTCCAATGAGTTCAGTGGGATTTACTCCCAAGTAAAAGTGCATAGATGGCCAGCCGATCAGATAAATGGCAGCGCAAGACTCAACCAATTCGTCTGCCTGTCTGTCTAGCAGAAGGTGGCAAGGGAGGTGCCAATGCACTGTCTCCTTGAAGAAAAGCAAACAAGAAGTAAACTGCCCTGGGGATAAACTGAGGTAATCAGAAGCTGGACTTAACAAGGGATTTGTTTCTAATGCCACAAAGGAAGGAGCAGAAAACAACAATAGACATATCTTGGCTCCTCCCTGTCTATTTTTCTTCACTCCCTCCACCTGTTTTGTTCTAAATTAAGCATTAAAGCACGCTCTCCCTCTCTGCGTGTATTTCTAACTTATGAAGTGTGGAGACTTAACTATGGGTTGTTCTGGTTGGTTGTAGGGTTTGTTCTGGTTTTTATGTTTTGTGCCCCTCACACAGTCCTGCTGGCTGAGTGACTTAAGTTGTCAGTGCTGTAGGTTGATTCTGATCTTTGAGTGAGGGAAGAAATGAGTCCCCCATAACAGCGATTTCATAAATGTAATATTTATATTACACTTGGTCAATAAAAATATTACTATGTCTCCCTCTCTTTCTTATACATATTTCATCAGCTTTGCCACCTCCACAATGTCTTGACTGTACTACTTTTGATAATGGTGAAGATGTTTGTTCAGGCTCAGTAGAGTTCATTCTGACTTATTTTTTTCTTGTTGCCATTTCTTCCACATGGTGATTTTATATATCAATGTTTGTTTCTTTTGTGTATTATGTTTGCAAAAAAAATATAAGATAAATTAATGTATTAAATTGCAGAAGAAATACAGAGAAAAAAATTGCTAGTTTATATAAAACAAGGCGAGGGCACCTACTTATGGCATTTTCAAAGTTTAAATCCGTAAGATCTGAGGCATTATCATAGCTGAGCAGAAGCCTCAAGATTTTCAGTCCTACAAGGTATGAAAGGGGACTTCATTTAAAGTTCTTGTGGCAGGATTGTAAGGGGCTCTTGAGGTGTCTGCAGACAGCTGCCTATCTGGAGATGAGACATCTTATTGAGTTGTTTCACAGGCTTCTGGCTCCAAAGGGATAACCTAAGGACAAAGCTGTGAGGAAGCAATGCAGACATGTCTGGGAAGAGGTTCTCTCCCACAGTCCACAGGAATTCTTCAGCAGGGTCTCCTTATAGATCAATTCACCAATTTGCATTGATACCTAATCAGCTAGAAGTGAATGAATGTATCTGGCTACTCAGCATGAGGATCCCTGAAACTGTATTTGAATGACAATCCTATCAAATCTTAGATTTCCTTCTGAACTGTACTGTACTTAAGCAAGAATGCATTTGTTATGCAGACCTAAGGAAAACCACCAACTGATTTTAGATAAACCAGCCTATATTAGATTTAGGAGCCTGAGGCTACAATTTTATACATACTTTCCTGAGAGTAAGCCCCAGTGGAACTTACTTTGGAGTAAGCAAGTACAGTATAGGATTGCACTGTGACTAACATAGCACAACTGTCTTTTCCTACAACTTCCATAGAGGTTGCAATGTTGTTCTGCTGCCTCTTTGCTGTTTTCTTTCTGCAAAAAAGCGGATTTACTGAGCCAACGTATGTGGATGTAGCATTTCACCATGTAATATATTTCAGAGAAATCCAAGAAATAATTCCCCAATACTGCACCCATAAATGTTAATGCAGATCTTCTTGAGAGAAATAGGTTTGGTAAATCATCATTACAGATTTGGAAAATCAACACACTGGGCTATATACTACTTATGTAGTTACTATCAATTTAAATAATAGATTTTCTGGCTGGTTAGAGCAAGGACATTCATTCTTTCCACCTTTCAACTTCTCAAAAGGGAATCAACATCTAGTTCATCATTATTTTGTAAACTACATCCTCTCCTTTGTGAGAGAGGGTCTGACCTTAGGTTTTCATAAACTTTCAACCTTCAAAGTACATTCCTAGCATTTTAACCCTTTTCTAGATTTTTTAAATGATTTTCTATATTTTTTCTATTTTTTATGGAGCTAAAGGAACAAAATGTTCATGAACTGAATTGAAATGTACAGTATTTGAATTTTAAATTCATGATTTAATTAATTGATTATGTCTTGGATAGCACCATCAGTGTAATCTCAGAAGAACATAAAGAAAAGACGACTTCCAGCAGAGCAGTTGTATTCATCTGTTACAGCAAAAGCACCAGAGAGTCTTGTGGCACAACATTTATTGTGGCATATGCTTTAGGAAGTAGTCCTTGTCCCCAAAGAGCTTACAGTTTGACAATGGTAGATGACAGTGTAAATGGGGGAGGAGAGAGGTTAGGTAATAAAACAGAAGAAAGAAGAAAGCAAAGACAGTCACTTGCTGCCTATTGGTGAAGGGATTAAACCAAAATGAAGGATTTTGAATGTGAAAAGAAAAGAAAATGGATTATGCATCAAGGTCTGATTTGCATAAACATGACTATATTATGCTTCTTATATTGCATTGAATATGCTGTTCCTGAATAAGTGTTTGGTTTATACCAGGGGTGCCCAAACCCCAGGCCTGGGGCCACTTGCGGTCCTCAAGGATTCCCAATCTGGCCCTCTGAGAGCTCCCAGTCTCCAAAAAGCTCTGGCCCTCCAGAGACTTGCTGGAGCCTGTGCTGGCCTGACGCAACTGCTTTCAGCGTGATGGCCAACTGTTCGACCTCTCATGTGAACTGTGGAATGAGGGCTCCCTCCACTGCTTGCTGTTTCACATCTGTGATGCAGCAGTGGCAGCAAAGGAAAGGCTGGCCTTGCTTTGTGCAAGGCCTTTTATAGGCCATGAGCTATTGCAAGACCTTCATTCATTCATATAAGTTCATCTCTAATATATTCATTTATGTAAATTTATTCAAATTTGAAATGTAAATTAACTCTTTTTTCCCTGACACAGTGTCAGAGAGATGATGCGGCCTCCTGCCAAAAACTTTGGACACCCCTGGTTTATACTAACATTTCTCATATGTGGCTATGCTCTGCCATACACAGTCACATGGAGAAAAGAAGCAGAGCTTGTGTGTACTGTACTGACTAACCCTAAGCTGCAAGCAATTCCAAATAGATGTATAGATGTGCTTAGCAAACAGCCCAATCCTGAGCTGCACAGAGTGTGGGGTTGCCATGGTGCTGAAAATGGCTGCTGTGGCATCCTAAGTGCAACCGGGCCGCTGCCGTCAGCTCCCGGGTAAGGAAAGCAGTCCTCCAATGGGGCTACTCAGAATCAAATGGATCAATGGAGCCACCACAGAATCAAAGAGTTCCATGTCAGGCCACATGGAGCTCAGGATTCAATGAAGTTGAGTTCTACCGGTCCTGCTCTACTCCTTCCCCTGGCATGCCTCCTCCCTGCCCCAGAGCACCTCCCCAATGCCCCCAGCACCACCCAGGCAACCATCAAGCAGCAGAGCACCAGCTTTCCACCTGCGCTAGCCCAGCATGTGTGCACCCTGGGCTAGCTCCAGTGCTGGGATGGCACAAAGCTCTGCAAACGTGCCTTATGGCAAGTTTGTGATAGTGCGTACCAATGGTAAGCCAGTGCACAGAGCTTGGGATTGGGCTCTTAGTTACAGTTAAAGTATGGTGTAATAGGTAGGTAGAATGTGTACTGTACTCAGATGGGGATGACGTCCTCTCTTAACCGTTAAGGTCAACCTTGAGCAGGTTACTGTCCCTTGGTCTTGAATGGAGTAGGTCTTTAATCAGCTGCATCTGCATGAATGCTGTCCGCTGAACCGATTGCTGTGGGATGTTTGAATGCAAGCAGCAATGCTGTTACAAAATTCTCTCCACTCTGCCTTCACCGTGCTCCCATGATCCTACCCAGTGGGAGTACAGAAGAGTTTTATGCGATGGGTTTTCTTAGACTCATGAATGTGCATGACCCTTGACAGAGTAACAATCAATAACAACAAGTCTGTGCCCCAAAGAGCTTACAATCTAAACTTTAGTACAGGGGAGGCATATTTGGACAAAATGCTAGGAGACTCTCAAGAAGATCTGAGCAAACAGAGTTAGGGAGGAGGAGTTTGAGACAGTTAAAACTTAGAGAGCAGATGGTGGAGGTATTCAGAGAGGCTATTCTATCATAATAAAGAGTGGCAAGGAAACACATTTTTGTTATTCAGCAGCATCCCAGCAAGACACCAGCCATTGTATTTCTGATGAGAAATTGTAAAGCTGAGGAAGCCGAGGGTATAATCCTCTAAAATGTGGCCAAGGGAAGGGCTATATAGCCACGTAAAAGGGAAGGTCTATTTTACTGGCCATCAAAATGCCAGCCTCTGAAAGGCCAGCAATGTGGAATCTGGCTACTGGCTTTTGCCTTCCACATTCTTTCAGAATCTGGGCTACAGAGAGGAATCAAAAGGTACATCCCATTGCAGTTTGCTGCGGTGACAGCTTGAAGCAAAATTGTTTACATTTTTTTGCTGGTCAACTGCAGTAATTATATCCTCTGTGTGGAGTCTGCTCCTTTCCTCACCTGCATATGGCATGTATCAGTCCTGTCTGAACTCTTTTGGAGAAGGCAGTCATTAGATGAGTACAGAGATATGGTTACACTTAAGCACTGTGAAGAAATGTGAGTGATTCCTCTGTTTCTAAAATCTTGATCAAGCATTTGTATGTACCTGAGCAAAAAGGCTCTTTGTGATTTCTTCTGTTGTGATGCCTTTTTTTGTAGATGAATTGTTTGCTTTTTATATGTTCTTTTCATATGTTATATGAACTACATTTGCCTCACAGTTTGCTTTTTAGAATCAATCCCAGCATTTTTCAGGCTTGCCTAAAATTCCTTTTGGTCTTTCCTACCTGTGTGAGGGACTTGGCTGTAGGGACTTGGCCCTTGCTCATTCTTTGGTGAAAGGAATTCATATGTGAACACTGTATCTGTAGTTTTGCTCTTTCGCACACACAAGTTACCATTTGACATTGCAGTCATCAAACAATGATACGCATGTGGGAGCAAGCTTTATGCTGCCAGTGTAACCTGCAGCTTGGTACATGGTATGGTACTTCTGCATCATGTAGACAGTTTCCACTCCAGTGCTGAACAGTGACTGAGAGCAGTGCAATTTGCATTGATGTGGAAATTCTCCATAAGATTCTGCAAGATCACATGAGAATCCATGTAACATGTTATATCAGGGCATGGAGGTCAAGGCAACTCCAATAGTGAGGCTGGCCCATAATTCTTTGCACATGGATGATTATCAAAACCTCACAGAAACACAAAATTAATGGCGTTGGAACATAAACAGCAAACAAACATCTGAGCTGCAGTCAACAGATGTGTGTATTTTTTTGTGGTCATATTAACAGATGTGGTTTTTATAAAAAAAAAACTCTGCTGTTTTCTGCTTTGTTCCTAACAAGTAGCTGAGGTCTGATATTTTCAAGTTTAAATTAAACACAGATCCCAGTCAGTAAGACATCCAATGGCTTCTGTTTACTAAGGAGGCTGAGAGTTGTGGTAATTGAAACACTTATAATAAAATGCCCTCTTTTAAATTACACATTTCACAGATTGTTGTAAACAAGGATGCATTTATTGTAAGCGATCTGTCAAAGGTAGTATCTTTGCAAAATTACAGATTCTTGATGGTGACTGAGAAATGAATGAGTGTGGTTAAGACTGTATTGTTACATGTTGTCCACTTTTCCCAAGTGGTGAGACATTCCAGGGGACATTCCAGGTTTCAATTTTCTTTGGAGGAGAGAGAACTGGAGACATATGACATTTTTTGAATATTAGATCCATTTCCAAAATATGGTGATGAGTATAGGTAGAGACAAGCATCCTGCATGCTCATACAAGGCAGCAGATCCCCAAGAGAAATATCCTTCCACCACAAGTGCCTTCACCAACTCCCAGCTCTTTTTTTGTTTCAGGCTATCCCCAAAACTGTCCAATGCTGATTTCTTCTCTCCTCCACCCCTGTTCACTACACTTGCAAACTCATCTGATTGCTTCACCAAAAATGTAACTTGGAACCTATTTCCCATCCTCCTGTTCAAAATATCTTCCCCAAGTGTTTTGAATGGTGGCATGATAAACGTGAATTGTGCTCGGTTCTCATGATGAACCAATCAAGGATCACAACTCTCTCCAGATCACATAACCTAGTGCATGGATTAAGTAGAACTGGACTAATGTTGCTGGGTTTGAACAAGAAGAATCCCTGGCATTCTAGGCAGCCAGGAGGGGCTTCCAACCCAGCTTTTTCTTTACTTGCCTTTCTGATGATTGGCTCCCAGTACATTGGAAAGTCACACATCTAATCTTCACACTGGACCTTTATAAAATGAGGGGAATTTCCTGCCTTATTTGATTAAGCCACAAGATAGAGACCCTTTAGTCATCTAAACCAAATCATCTGACCCTTTTTTTGCTGGATAAAAGGAAAGGTAACATACAAGGATAACAATCTCTGACCCTATTGTTATTGGAGGAGCAGGTGATTTAACAGCCACATCTTTTGGTATGTATAGCTTTTCAATGGCTTAGCTAATGAACATGTAGGCAGGTGCAGAGCTCAGAATGATGAACTGGAAGTGACGTCACAACTGGAAGTGACATTATGCCCGCACTTTTTAAAAACTGCAAATTGGGGGGAACCTGCCTCCTCCGTCCTGCAGTTCACCACTCACTTGATCGGCCACCTCCCTCCAGCCAGTGGCATAGCTAAGGTATCTTAGCTATGGGAGCCAGAGTGGTGTAGTGAATTGGGAGGTGGACTTAGACCTGGAAGATCCAGGTTCGAATCCCCCCTCAGCCATGAAGCTTCCTGGGTGACCTTGGGCCAGTCACTTTTGCTCAGCCTCACCTACCTCACAGAGGACAAAAGGAGGGGAGCAGCTGTGTACATTACCCTGAGCTCTTTGGAGGAAGGGCAGTATAAAAATGTGAAAAATAAAATAAATCTGCTACCTGGGATCAAGGAAGTTTTTGTAGCCCCCCCACTGCAAAATCAAATTTAATTAAGTAAATAAATAAATAAGAAGTGTGCCCCTTATTGGTTAGAGACACTGTGTTGGGGTAAAGAGGGACAGTTATTCTCTCCCTGCTAAATATAAGAGAAGCACCACTTGAAAAAGTGCCTCTTTACCAGTTACCAGGACTCGCTGTGTTATGATACATGGAAATGAGATCTGACTCTTATTAACACCTTATTGGTTCCATGCTGTATAATAATAACATCTCATTGGCTGTCAGAACAGTCTCTTAGGTCAGTTTTGAGTTAAAGAAATCCACTTTTTGTTTCTTAAGGGAGTTGTGTTTCTGTTTTCTGATTAACTGGCCATTACTCTCTACTCTGTCAATAGACATTCTAATGTGGTTTGTTTCATTATATTCTGCAGTAAATTACCTTTCCAATGATATGTAACAGGATGGTATTATTTGTACATACCAAGATTTTCACAATTTTGGCCACTAGTGTCAAGCTCAGCTTGTTGCCCGGTGCAACTGCTATGCCCTGCACCCCTTAGCTACACCACTGTACCATTTAGTGACTGTTTTGCCAGAGTCCCAGTCCAAGCTTTACTTAGAGAATTATGCCCACTTAAAGCTAACTAGCTCCCCTTCTTTCCCTAAAGTGACCCTAGTCCTGCACTGCTGGATGCCACCACCAGGGTAGCTTGTTGAGATTATAGGATGTTTGTAGTAAATTATGAGAGGATTTGGTGTAGGTTCCCAGTCTTGTCCCAATGTGAGCAGGTTGCAAGAAAACACATCAAATACAGCAGAGTACTTTCAGCAGTTGTATTGAGCAAGGGATATCACATTCAGAGTAGTCAGTTAACAGTCCAAGAGTCAGCATTGAGGGCAGTCAGTTCCAGTATAACAAATCCAAATCAGTTCCAATAATACACAGTCAAAGGTTCAGTCCATAAGTCAGTAATATCATATACATACAGTATCCAGCCTCTTCAGTCACTGGCAGCAGTCTCACAGTTACTCCATCAACTCCCCTACTGCTGCTCTTGAGGCTCCATCTGACTAACCCTATATAGTCAGCTCAGCCAATCAGTACTGGCTTGGCCACACCCAGGGTGTGCCTGTCCCAGGTGCTTGCTGATTCTGCTGAATCATCTCTCTGCACCTGCTCCCTGAACCAACATGTAAGCTATGGTTCTGCTACACTCAGAACTCAAGCTGACATAGCTCACCAGTTCAACCTGCAGAGGTCCTCCTTCCTCCTCTCTCCTGGCAGCAGCTTCTCCAACCACTACAGCAACACCTTGGTTCTCAGCAGGTCTTGGGCATGGCAGCCACACACCAATCTCCAGCAGTTGCTGTAAAAGCAGTCTCCAAAGTCCATTCACCCATTAGTCAGTCCACCAGTAGTCCTTCAGCCATTAGTTCCTCAGTCCATTAATCCATCAGTTCTGTTTCCTTACTTCAGCTTTCCTCCTTCTACTACCCACCAAAAACTCTCCCTTCATCAGGTGGTTTTTATCCCGGAGGGCCCTATTGCCTTCAAGTGGCTATAGCTGTGCAGCACAATCACTGCAATCTAAGGCCCTGGTGTTAACCCCATGCTTGCCTGCCAGAGCAAGGGGCCACGGTTGACACCACACTCTATCTCCTTGAGCAGGGGTGCTCAAACTTTCAACTTTAGGGATGCTGGACCTTTAACAAGTGTATAGAAGAGAGAATTTCAGCAGGTGCAGCTTGTCATCCCTTTCAGCATTTCATCCCTTTCATCCATTTCATCCCTTTCATCCATTTCAGCAGGTGCAGCTTGTCCCTCAAGGACAGGGGTGCTCAAACTTTCAACTTGAGGGATGCTGGACCTTTAACAAGTGTATAGAAGAGAGAATTTCAGCAGGTGCAGCTTGTCATCTGTGGGATGACAAGCTGCACCTGCTGAAATTCTCTCTTCTATACACTTGTTAAAGGTCCAGCATCCCTCAAGTTGAAAGTTTGAGCACCCCTGTCCTTGAGGGATCCTGTGCATTTCCATTACACCAGGGCTTTTCAAACTGGGGCGTCATGGGCCGTGGCTTCTGCCCCCATAAGGGGCGGGGGCAGCCAGGAGGCAGGGAGGAGGCATGGAAGGAGGCAGGGAGGAGGATCCCTAGGATCATGCTATTCAGAGGGCCACAGGGGCTTGGCTGCACTTACCAGAGCCTCCTGCAACCTCCTGGAGGTGCAGGGAGCCCTGCACAACCTTCTTCAGGGCTCCCCAATGCTGCAAAAGTGAAAGTAGAGTGACTAGTTTAGTGGAAATGGAGCATGATCACTCCACTTTCACTTTTGCAGCATTGGGGAACCCTGCAGAAGGTCACACAAGGCTCCCTGCACTCCCAGGAGGCTGCAGGAGGCTCTGGTAAGTGCAGCCAAACCCCTGCAGCCCCCTGAGTGGTGTGATCCTGGAGATCATGCTGCCTTCCCCCTGCCCCCGCAAGGACTTACAGCAGTTTTCAAACTCTTGGAGAGTTTGAAAACCACTGCATTACACTATGAAAACCTTGACTAATCCCCTTTAGTCAAAAGACAGAGTCACAAGTCAGTAGCATCAATTGATAATTTAATTAAAGTGGATATTTATCCATTGAAAATGCAGAATAGCATAGGAGAATGTAACACTAAAATGAGAAGGTCTAGGTCAGCTATACAAGGATGAACCAATGACTTTTAGGTTTCACTCCTAAATTATCCTCAAAACAATAGGTTTTCCTTATAGCTGGGAATCCACTGTTTCCAGATGTTACAATACATTCAGAATGGGAAGCAAATTATACATCAAAACAGATTGTTATTTCCAAAATTGAGAAATTGATTCCAGTTACTTTCATATGCAATCTTTGTTGGTTTTCTTTGGCCTGTTTTTTTTAAAGGAATTTTTATTCCATCTTTCTAATCTTAAAAGGGAAACTCAAGATGGCTTACAGTTAAAAATAGATCAATTGATTAATAGATCAAGGCAATCCCACCAGCAGAATCAAAAGCCTAATAGAATAAAAAGCAGCATTCCACAGAGAAAGATTAACCAAAAGCCAACAAAATTTTTTAAAGTCTTCATAAGAACATAAGAAAAGCCCAGCTGGATCAGGCCAAAAGCCCATCTAGTCCAGCCTCCTGTATCTTACAGTGGCCCACCAGGTGCCTCAGGAAGCACACAACAACAGGAGACCTGCATCTTGGTGCCCTCCCTTGCATCTGACAATCTGAAATAGCCCACTTCTAAAATCAGGAGGTTGCACACACCAGAGAAGAGGAAGTAGTCCTTATCTAAGTGCTTTCCAGATACTAGGCACCACAACAGAGAAGGCCCTGTTACGTATAAGTAATTTCCAGCCATGGCTCCATACATAGCTTTGCACTCTTTGGGTATTCCTACAATTTATCCACTCATTCTTTTTAGTGGTAAATCTTGGACTAAAACCAGGGCAACTGGAATTCTGACACAGTGATGCAGTGTGTCAGCTTGGGTTCTCATGCTGGAAATGTGCTCACGGGTGTATTTACTGCACAGGAGAACTGTGCCCTGTGTAAGTAAAGACACAAATCACACAAAAGGACCCCTGCAATAAACTATTGCAGAAAAGAGACTTCAAGGATAAAAGGTGACTTTTTTCTGCCCTAGTCTAAACACACTGATCCTTTGTTTTTGCTGTGGCCTTGTCAGCGAAAGAAAAGGAACGAAGAAAGAAAAGAAAATATCAGTTTCCAGGGGATTCTCTATGAATATCACTGGAGTTTGGAACTGAAGGATACAACATTTCTTAATCCACCAACATTTCTTTCTTTTTTCCCCTAGGTTTGCAGAGTACGTTCTTACAAATGTACGGTTTAGGAGAAGGATTATTGCAGCCATGTTTACTGATGTAGATTTGGGAAGATTCAAATATTTCTCAGGCTTTTACCAAAGCTTTGGAGAAAAAAAGCAAACAATAAGTAACATATTAAAAATGAAGACCTCTCCCAGCTTTACTTTAGCATTATTGTTTCAGGTGTCTAGAGACATGTTTTTGGTGGGGAGAAACCACAAGGCATATCCTAGGAATAGGCGCCGCTGCCAACTAGAACCAGATACAATCTTCTGGCTTCCAGTTAGTGTTTAGTGGCACTCCCAGTTGCATATTTGATACAGTGTGACTGAGATTGATGCAACTGTGACCTCAGCCTCCTTGTGGAGCTAAGGGACTAAGTATTGGGGTACTTCCGCTCTTTACCAAGACATTTAGCATGCTACTGGGCTCTAGTGTCGTCTCCCCCCATTACTCAGTATCATGTTATTTTACATGGAACCTCTGGGAGTGGTCATCAAGGGGTTTGGAGTTGCCTGCTGCATGCAAAGCTTATGATCTGCCCCAGAGCTACAGCTTCTCCCCAGTTTCACTCAACAGGGATTCTCTTTTGTTTTCTATCATGCACCAATAACATTGACAAGCGACACATTCCAAATTAAAAGGCGTTTTGAACATCCCTTGTGACACACACTAAGTCTATCTTAGTGACTTCCCTTACTAATTAATTAATAGACTTGTTTATCTCCAAAACAAAAAATGTACTCCAGTCGAAGTTGCTCAACTTTGGCTGGATTGTGTCCATAGTTTCCATGGAATATTAAACTCTTGTAACTTGTAATATATAAACACGATCTAATAGTTATGAATTTGAACATACTGCTTTCAGAATCTTTCAGTAGATTTCCTGTTGGAAGAAAAAAAAATTCCCTGAGTTTATGAGGCTTCAGGGTCCTATTTTGCATGCACCAACAGCTGCTCAGCATTTATTTCTGAAGGAGGAAGTCAGACATGGGACACTCCTGCTCCAGTGGGCCCTCACGTATGACTCTTAAAACAGGGTTTTGTGCTTAAATCCGAGTGTAAAGAGAGACTGGAGACAAACTGTTATTCCTAAACAAGACAGTAACATGAAGGATAAACAGTGTTTTGGAGACTGAGGAGGCACATTGACTGAAAATAAACCTTTGCTCATCCACAATAACTTTCTGATTAATTCTGTCCCCTGCCATGTTACAGCACGCTGCCCTGCTGATAGAGCATGCACTATATACTATGGTGGGGGAGGAAGTGACTGGACAGCCTGAAGGTAAGTAAGAATATCTTTGGGTCTTCTCAGACCTGCACCAGCCATTTTGCTGGGGTAGATTCAAGGAGAGCCAGGGGTGTTCCAGAGAGGGGATAGGATCTGGGCTCAAGTCACTGCCAGCAAATCCAACCCAATCTCACCCTGACCCTGGCCCTGGTTCCTCCCCCAACATGCCCCATTTCTCCACCCACAGCCCATTCCCACTGCTGACTTACTAGTGCTGTTGAAGGCCTCCAGACCTGCTGCTGTGTGAGCACTACTGCCTGTTTGTGACAGTGGCCCAGAGGTGTATGATGGCGGCACAGCTTTTACACTATTGTAAAGGACTTTGTAAGGCCTTTATTTCATTTGTCAGAGTCTAATAATGTATTCAGATGTATTTATTTTATCATTTTTATACCATTCTTCCTTCAAATAACTCAGGGTGATGTATGTAGTTCCTTCTGTCCTCACAACAATCCTGTGAGGTAGGTTAGGCAGAGAGATAGTGACTGGCCCAAGGTCACCCAGGGGAAAAACTCTTCCATGGATGTCTCATGCAAATGTAAGAAGGTCTTTGAACAAGTTGTGCCCCCTATGTTTAACTATGTCCAGCATAAAATCTACTCCTTATTGGGTCACATTCTTTTTTCAGAAAAATTCTTATAGATGTGGCAGTCTGGATCAAAGCCTGACATGGAGCAGTAGAGAAGCCATTCATATACGAATCCCACAGACAACCAGTGCAACAAGGAAAGAGCTTTAGTGGAACTAGGGCAGGGTTATCTCCATTTGGTTCTTTTCTGAACAAAAAAGAAGGAAAGTGAAACTGGACAAAACCATCTCTTTTCTCTGAGTTGCCTCAGAATCTTTACACACTTCAGCAGGGGAACCTCATCAGTCTCCAGTTGGTACTTCCTTCTAGTGGTGTTCCTAGCTACTGTGGTGCCCAGGGCCACACCTCCATGGGTACTACTCCTTACCTGGAGGTGCCGCCCCCCACACACACTGCCTCCCCCTGGAGATGTTCTGAGGACTGAAGAGGCCGCCTACAGCTTCCCCAGCTCTCAGAATGCCTTCTAAGTGCCAAAAATAGTCACTTCCGGTTTTCAGCTGAAAACCAGAAGTGACGATTTTTAGCCCTCATAACGCCTCTGGGGTGAGGCCCTCAGGGGACAGCCATCAGATTGGTGCACTGATACTATGAGTGCCGTGGAGAGGCGCTGGCAAAGGGGTAGTGGATGGTGGTGCAGCACCGCCCACAAGCCTGGCACTGCCCCCCAAGCCTGGCACCTGGGGTATTTGTCCCCCTTGCCTCCCCTCAGATATGCCCTTGCCTCCCCTCAGGTTACTTATAGACTTGGAGAGTCTATAAGTAATCTGTCTCCAAGTAATTCTGCAATTTCTTCAGGCTCAGCCAGTCCACGTTCATTTCTGAGCTGCTCAGAAAGTAATGCAGATCTCTTGTCTTCTGGCCAACTTGGAAAAGGGTCTGGCTCAGCCATACCCATCATATAGTAATCCCATGGGCATCCCAAGAGATGCACCTAAAGAGTTTCCTATGAAGACTATACTGTAGCAGATCAGGCAGCAGTCTGGGCCAGCCTGAACTGGATTGATGTGACTATCCTTGGTTATTGCTTTTGCTGATAAAAGACAGCAGAAAACTAGAGGTCAGACTCAGTGGAAGTGCAATGTACAGAACACTCCTACCAAACAAATAATTTATCCTTTCACAATGTGGGCAAAGCAAGATCTGGTGGAAAATTTCTGCTGAGCTAGAAAGTTATTTCAAGTTTGTCATCTCATAATCCTAGACATTAATCAAGGATAAAATTAGCAACAATGAAAAATACAGAGTGAAGGGGTGTGTTGGGATACAAATTCCTTTCCTACTGGCAGAGTTGATAGACTGGGTCATCCTCCATTTCCTTGGCACCTTTCTTATCTCATTCTTCTGTCAGACAGAGCTGCAACATATAAATTTGGGGGGAAGGGAGGAGAGAAGAAAACAATGCATTTCACAAGAATACACTAGGAAACCGAGGAAACTTCAAAAGGAGCATACAACTTACCGCTTTTCTCAGCTCATTGTTTAATTTGGATTTAGAGCAATGATTGTCAGTTCCATGAAGGCAAATGATGATTGAGGTGACCCTTCTCCTTGAACTTTTCCAAAGATTAACACCTGGCACAAAGACCTGCACCAGCCTGCTTGTGCTGGCTCTGTTCCCTGTGCTGGATGGCGCTGGTAATTTTGCACTAGGTGGTGTGGGGGTTGGGGGAGGTTGGCAGGACAGAGTTTTGGAGGTGAGGAAGGTGCAATTCTGGGCAGGTCAAGCAGGAGGCAGATCAGGGCTGGATTGGCGGAGCAGGCCTCTGCCGTATCCTAACCCCCTTCTGGCCTGGTGTTATACTGCGCTAAATAACTGGCACAGATCTGAGAAACCCCATAGGGAATATTCCCTTACCCCAAGGTGACTTGCAGCCACCTCCTAACCTGCATTGCATACAATGCAGGCTATGCAGCCTGGCTATGCTGGTGCAGTTTAGGACTGTGCTGTAGTCACACAGCCTTTTAAGGATCCCCCCCCCCCAAAAAAAAAATCAGATGATTTCAGCCTGCTTTGACTGACTATATGGAGGTTCACTACATATACTCATTATGAACCCAGATTCCTGAACAGCCATAAACAAATAATGACAATCACCTGCTGGCATCCAGGAGCATGGGTGGACAGTAAGTTTATACACATGACTGGTTGACCAGTGATGACTGGAACTAAGCTGACAAGAAAAAGCCAACTTGGTATGAAAGCACGTTTGCGTGAATTAGGGTGCAATCCAGAGTCGCCATCTTTGAGAGTCAGCTGGGCTGGTGCGCAGAGGTGTGCCAGCCAGCAGAGGCTGAATTCAGCCTCTGCGCTGACAGACGGAGCAAGCCTTGCAAGGCTGAGCTTGGCCTATGCAAGGATCTGTGGAGGGTGAGGAGGAGGCAGGGAGGAGCTGGGAGGGAGGCATTCCGGGGCAGGGGAGGGTGGGTGGAGGGTGATCCAGGGGGCAGGTGGGTGGGGAGTGGGAGGCAGGGCTGAGATTCTGCTATTATGCCAGATCCTAGCCCTCATACTTGAGCAGCACAGAGCAGCTTCAAGCTGTTCTGCTCTCCTTGGACTTACCTGTTCCATGCAAGATAGGATTGTGCGTTTGTTAGACACTTCTTTGTACAGAATATACTAATGCCATTGAACATGCTCTGATGTTCCTGATTGTCCTAGCTGGTCATTGTTCTGTTATGGTTTCAGAGCATCTTGATCTGACAGTTCTTCATTCTTTCCACCGAGACTGACGGCAACATAGAATGTTTGTGTCTGGTCATCTTTCATTTTTATTTTGATCTCTCTGCAACATCAGCTTTCCTTTTTACAGTACTTATAAAGTAAATATGGGGTTCCCCCTAAATTCAGGGGCTACTTTAAACATATATTCCTATAAGGTGACCATCCCAATTTATGTGCTTTATTTGATCTCATGAGGCTGCAGATTAAAGTGGAATTGGGGGAAAGATACTTTTTAACCCTTTCCTTGAAGATTTCCTTCTTAAAATCCCAGGCTGCTTTTACCTCTGAAGGGTAAAAGATATGGGTTGCTTGAGGGCATTTTTAGTACAATAGTGGTGTGAGGAGAAAGGGTTAAGAGGCCCCTCTTTTTACTGATGGTTTTTTTTACTTTTATTTGCAGCTTCAGTTATTATGTTAAGAAAAACCAGGAATTGAGTCCTTATGAGCATTGCTGTGAATGAATCTGCATTCACAATTTCCATCAGCTCCATGTACCCAATTCTCTTGCTAGTGCGGAGCTGATGCTCAGGGCGAAAAAAAGAAACCTTGATAGTACAACACTGAATCCTGCAAAGGAGGCTATTTTCAGAAATCCAGTAAATATCTGAATCAGATTTCTGTATATGAATGAAAACAGAGCATATGGACTATATTTACAAAAAATCTAAGTTTCCATGGGAAAAGTTGTGACCTTTTCTTTACTAGCAAACTGAAAAACATGAGTTAGTTAAAATTATGGCTGAAGGCATTAATCAAGTAGTCAGTGATTAATTGGTTGGACTGTTGATTACAGATTAAACATACAGCTGTAATTAATCAGTATGGCTATCTGAACTCTCCCATTTGCCACCACTGTTACCCGATTCTATGTTTGATCTTCCAGAATCCCATGTGAGAGGCAAAATGTGAGACCCTCAATAAATTAGCTGTAGAGTAAATAATTTTTACCTTAGTAGGTAGATGACTGTTACTGGTAAGTTCCCCATCTAATTCCTTTTACTGGGTAAACTGGGGTTGGATTTGGAAAAGATGATTTCATAGTCACCAGCCAAAGCTATTAAAGTAGGCTGTCTTGGGGGAAAACATTGCTTCTGGTTAGTGGAGAGCCCCAAAATACGGAGGCTGGGGAAACAAATGTAGTTGTTTCCATTAGATGTCTCTTCTGCATCTTTTTAGATTGTGAGCTCTTTTGGAACAGGGAGCCATTTAATTATTTGATTTGATCTGTGGAGTGGTTTGTGAACTTTTTCTATTGAAAAGTGGTATTTAAATAATAATAATAATAATAATAATAATAATAATAATAATAATAATAATGATGATGATGATGTACTTAAGCTTAATTACAGGGGGGAGAGAGAGTGAGAATACTCGAAGCCCAATCCTATGCATGCCTGTTCAGAAGTAAGACCCATTATAGTCAGTGGGGCTTGCTCCTGGGTAAGTGTGGATAGGATTGCAGCCTAAAGTAGCATTTCTCAAACTGTGGGTCAGAACCCACTTGGTGGGTTGTGACCTGATTTCTGGTGGGTCACACAGTGCATCCAATGAAAACACGGGTGATAGAAACATCAGGTGACTGCCTCAAGCCCTGAGGCTATTTAAAAATCAAATAGCTGCTGACTGCCCTGCAAGAAGCTGAGCTCCTGCCATTTGCAAGTTTGTGTAAATATAGGGAAATAAATGTTCCAGCATCTTTTTTCTGCTGTGTTTTCTGTCAACGACATGTAGTGGAGGCAGGTGAAGTCTGGTTCACATAGCTAAGCCCCTCAAGCCTTAAGGTTATTCATTGGGCAGCCTCATTATGAAAGGTTTTTTTTTTTTTTTTTTTGCAAATAAACAAATAAAGTATGACTTGTAAATAAATAAAATATTTATTTCTAGATCACTGTTTTTAAAGATTTGTAAACCTAGGTGGGTCCCAACAGAGTGCCATTTTAAGAAGTAGATCCTGGTGCTAAAATGTTTGAGAACCACTGGACTAAAGGCCCAATTCTATCCAATTTTCCAGTGCCAGTGCAGCTGTGCCAATGGGTGCACACTGCATCCTGTGGTGGGGAGGTCGTCACAGAAGCCTCCTCAAGGTATGGGAACATTTGTTCCCTTATCTGGGGCTGCATTACGGCTGTGCTGGTGCTGGAAAGTTGGATAGGATTGGTCCCGAAAGCATTTGTGCTTGAAAGTGCATGGAAGAGGTGGACTCTGAAGAGGATTTTGAAGGAAGGAAGAGAGGAGATTTCACTCACACATTCTGGGAGAAAGGGCATGGCATTTGAGGGAGTGGCTTTCTGTAGCCCCTCTGCATGCTGTGTCTACTCTCTTTTGTAAGAGTAATTACTTAGGGACCCTTCAGAGTGCGGGGGCTCATGAAGAAATCACTGCTGCCTAGGCTATCTGTCAATAAACAGAACGTTAACTCCTCTTAAGACTTAGTTAAATAGGATACAATTCATGTTTGGACAAAAATGTGTAATCATTAACAAACAAGTCAGGAAGGCCTGCACCAAGATTGCTTGCTGAACTATAATCATGTGAGCCCATCTTTCTGTGGAACATAATTGCCTCCATCTCATCCTTCTTGTATGAGGTAGGGAGGGGAAACATCTATGGTAAAACAGCAGAAGTCTGTTGAGGTTTCAGAAAATACCAGAGGTTCTTCTTGAGCGACTGTCACCTCACCAAACAAGATCGCTTCTGAGAGGCACTTCATGCAGAAACTATGCCTGCTGAGAGACAAACAGGATAAAGACCATTTTCGTTGCAAATCATTCAACAACATGATCAGTGTGTAGTTTTGTCATTTGATTTCTTTCCTTCTCCAAAGATGTCATATTATATTGCTTTTGACCAACACCTCCTCTTTTCTCCCTGGACAAAAGTTGTTGTATGTATGGGACTGAGAGGGCCTTTTTCATTTTAAACTAATTAATATCCATTCTGTCAATAGCTGTGCACTGCGGACAGAGCCAGCACAGACCACAAGAGCGCAAGGAGGCAATTAATTTGGGTGGCTTTATGTCAATGTTATCCTGTCATTTTGGTGTCATCTGTCCAGAATCTTGCAATACAGACCCTCAGATAGTAAGCAGGATGCTTTAGCTTAGGGGGAAAACAGCATACTGGCAACATGGCAGACCCTCCTTGACTGAATATTGTAGCTATGAGGAAAGATGACAGAACTGGAGAGAAGATGCCTTGGAAAATGGCTTTTTCAAGAGAGAAAAATCATACTGGAACATAGCAGCTCTAAACTATATAGTATATGTTATGCATATACTTAAAATAATAGTGCAAGCTGGTGCAGCACAGTGGTTACGAATGTGATCTGGTTCAAATCTTTCACTAAGTAGTATTCCAGCCCAATCATATTTAAATCCCTCCTCACCGATGCAGCCGCACCACTAGAGCATGCATTGGATCCTGGGGGTGGCAGTCCTGCAGATCTCTGGATAAGGGAATGTTTGTCCCCTTGCCTAGAGGCAAGCCCTCACTGATGGGTCTACTTGAACCTGCACCAGTGATTTTGCTGACCCAAGTTCAAGAGTACCCAAGAAGGTAGACTGAGGTTAGGAAGGGGGATAGAATATGGGCAGTGCCGCTGCTGCTGCTACCAGCCCCACTGCCCCCACCCCTAACTTACCGACACTAGCGGGGGCAGCAGACTCCAGCAGTGAGGCTGTGGTACTACCACCTCTTGTGGTGTCACTCACAGAATGGCAGCCATTTCATGATAGCAGAACACTGTTCCAGTGTCATAAAACCCCCCCTTGCGCTGGCCTAGTTGGGCTTGGGCTGTGAGGCAGTTTTCATGAAGCACAGTGCTGCTTTTCCACTCACCCTGGGTCAGTGGATGCTCTCCAGGTTTAAATCCAGGCCACTTCCGTTGTTTGCAAATTTGATTTATATTTCTCTGTGATTTGTTTATAATATAATAATATACAGTATTTATATACCGCCTTTCTTGGTCTTTATTCAAGACTTTATTCAAGGCGGTTTACATAGGCAGGCTTATTAAATCCACGCAGGGATTTTTACAAATTGAAAGAAGGTTCTTTCTTTCAAGAACCACTACATTCAAGGTGTTACACTCCGATCTGGTTTAACATTCTGGCCTCCATCCTCCCACGCTCCGAGCAGATGGAACAGCTCAGCTGCAGCTTGCCGGCTGCTTCAAGGTCGCACGGTGCCGGTGGCCTCGAACTGGCGACCTTGTGGATGTTAATCTTCAGGCAAATGGAGGCTCTACCCTCTAGACCAGACCTCCTAGACCAGACTTATACCTGCCCTATAAGGTAGCTTTGATGGTGCCGTCAAGCAATCTCAGCATTTGAGATCAAGAAGTTCGGAATTTTCACAAATGGCAAGATCACAATGTTTTGTGAGTAGGTGTTTAATTTGGATAGATTGCCACTGTAATAAATTTTATGCTCTAATTTGCAACTAGAGTTAAGTGCTTCAAATGAGAGCAATTGACCCTCTGAGTCTCAGTAACTGATCTAAGGAGAAAACAGCAGCATCAGAAATGTCAAAAGATAATGTTCCTGTTTGTCTCAACTGGGATTGTCCCATAGGATTAGTTCTCAAACTTTTAGTAGCAGGACCACCTAAAAAATATTTCACTTTACCAGCCAATCAAGCATGTGGCTATAATGGTAATTGGGCAGGAGTGCTCTCCGTAAATTGCAGGTTGTTTAATCTTTGATGCACGTAGCCTACCCTGTCAGTTTCGCAGACCACCAAAAATTAAATTTGAGAATCATTGGACTAAAATGTGCTCCAAAGAGCTTCCAAAACTTTGTTTTTGACAAAGATTTTTTTCTCTTATATTGTTGACTGTCCGTTGACTGATGAGTTATTCAACTAAAAAAAGAAAAGAGCTCTAATAAATGCCTTCTAGAATTTCATTCAGGGATGTGTAACTGGAACCACAGTGCCTTAAATGGTGGTTGTGTGATGTTTTCTAGGGCAGTGTTTCTCAACATTTGTCCTCCATCACACCACAGTGGGTTCCCACTGTTCAGGATTGGGCTCTGAGTCTCCTACTGCTATTTGTTGTGCCACATTCCTGGTCTTGCTGCTAAGCAGCAGGTGTCATGTGAGTACCACCAGACACCACCTCAAGTACAACTTGTACCCGTACCACTGGTTGAGAAACACTGTACTAGGGGAATGCAAATATACATGGAACTTTATTTTTTATTAATCAACTGTTAAGACAGACATAAAACCGTCTGCTCAGCAGTGGCTATCTGTGAAGAAACAAGTGATCATTTTTGCTTGTTTTGCACTAATGACAGCTGCAGGATTCTGGCACCGCTTCAAGCTTTCTGCACAGACATATAGAGTGACCCAAGTGTAAATCTGACAAATACCAGTGTCTGGTTCAAGAAAATTTAGTGATACGTATCAGTAGCCGCCCATTTGTAAAGCGAAGCTGATCCACATTTATGCAATGGATTGGTGTTTAAACAAAGCAGAGAGAGATTGAGTGTATTTGACTTCTGGAGTTTAAAGCTTCAAAAGATAAATTCATTGCAACATCAGATTTGATTGTATGTTCACACACACACAGAGAATCCACTCCTGTAGCTAACACCACATGCAATGTGCTGATCAGGCAACATGAATAGAAAAATACCTGCTATGTTTAAAACCTACTTTTTAAAAATCATTTTTACAAGGCTTTAATATAAACACACTCTTTAAAAAGGATTTGCATCAATATTTTTAAAAAGGGTTGTAGGGAACTAATAATTTCTTAGAGTCCATTTCTGACTTGTCAAGAACAGAAGACCCCATGTTGCCATTTTGAGTATGTATGGAGGTTTTCAAAACCTGTTCACTAACCTAGTGTTCTCTGTAGGGGAAAAAAAGAAACTTTTAGAATTGGGAGGAAAAAAATCTGGAGTACTCCACTGTAATCAACTTGATCCAGAAGTGACCATCAAGGGGCAGGAGTAGTTGTGCATCCCATTGAGCCTGAATCCCTAGTATAAGTGTTCAATGTTCAGGGCTCGCTGGTGCTAATCACTGCCTTTCTCTTTCTCTTGCTGTACCCAACCAGGGGAGCCTTATTTAGAGTAGGTGATCCAGCTTAATCTATCCTTTCAGTTTGAACTGATTTATTATCACAGTCATCACACACCCACACCCTTTTACTACTTCTCAGCCTACAATCACTGGGAACACTTCAAGGCTGAACATAGGCTATTTAGGCCCAAATCCTAACCAACTTTCCAGCCCTGACGTAAATGTGCCAATGGGGCAAGTGCTGCATCCTGCAGTTGGGTGGCAGTCCCAGAGGCCTCCTCAAGGTAAGGGAATGTTTGTTCCGTTACCTCGGAGCTGTGTTGCCCTTACCTTGGTGCTGGAATGTTGGTTAGGATTGCGCCCTGAATTCCCACTGAAGTAAATTGGATTTAAGCAGTTCGCGTGCAATACTGTGGTCAAGTAGTTTGAATACTTGCATTTCCTGGGTTCTGTTGGGTGTCTGAAACTTGAGACCACTTTGCTAAGGGTTCTGAAATGCTTTCCATTATTTCTAGAAAGCAGCAAGTCCAGTTGTTCTAGTAAGACAGACCATCAATGATGAAGTTGGTGCTCCATGTGGGCCTCCTAGCTGCCTGCCCTTAACTGTAAATATAGTCTTTTGATTATACACAAAATTGAGTGAGTTGAAATATTTAGGTTCCAGCTGCTAATCTTGTTTCCAGATCTTAACTGGCAATGACTCTTCTCCTATTCTAGATCAAGGGGAGGGGAGCATAACCAAGGTGGTCAAAGGGATGTATGCAGTGCAATTCTGGACCTCTGCAATGGAATTCCCAGCACATTTACTCAGAAGTAAGCCCCTTGAGTTCAGTGGTGCTTACTCTGCAAGTAAGTGTGCACAGGCTTGCAGCCTAACAGGTAGTTTCTGAGTAGGCAAGTCATGAGTACATCTATGGCAAACACACACATTTGACTCTTGTGCTCAATTCTCTATGAAATCTTGGGAATTCTAGTTTTGTAGGATGTGGAATTTGTTTTCATAAATTTGTTGAAGGTCTTTAGTGCCGGAGTCGTAACAGTAGGCAATGACACCTGAAGTGATAGAAACGTGTGGTGCAGGCTTGATTTTCTAACCTATGTCATGCTCTGTGGATCTATGCTTCTTAAAGCGCATGTTTCTGCTGTGCTGACTGATGGAATTGCGTAAATGTCTGTGCATTCTAATATTTGTGCGCCACTTGCACCATAATAAAGCTGCCTATCTATCTTCATGAGGATTCGTTTATCACAAAATTAACAACTTGTGACTGTTAGTCAGGAAGCATAGCTGGAAATTAATCTGAATTTTCAACCAGACTTTTGTAACATTTGGCACCAGATAAAGCAATTAGCATCATTTATTTTTAAATCAGCCCTGATCAACCCATCTTTGCTTAACAATTGCCCAGAAAAATGAACGTTTTCTTTCTTCCACAAGTACTAGTGTTCTGCAGGGGGGTTCCATTCCAAGTCCCCAACTTTTGAGGAACGAGAGAAATTTTTCCCACTCATTTCCTTTACTGCCATACTAGTGCTTCTTTGTTCTCCTCTAAGCTCTTAAAGGGACATTCCTAGATATTTAGATCTTGCCGTTACTTTACTCACATGCTCCCCTTCCTAGACATGCACCAGTTACAGACCTGGCCCCATCCTAGACATAGGACTGCAATATGCTGCCCCCCCTCCCTGAGAGGAGACTTACTTCTTGTTCTGGAGCCTTGTGTGACATCCACAGGTGCGCCGAAAGCCTTCTGAGGTTTCTGGAGGGTCATTAAACAGTATTTTTGGTTTTCCAGGAGGGCCATTAAATAGTACTTCCAGTTTTACAGCCCTCCAGAGGCCTCAAAAGGCTTTTGGAGCACCTATGGGACATTTGATCCACCTTTAACATTATTGTGGGGAAAATTCTCCTTTATATGTTTGCTAAAAATCCAAGCTTTCTGATCTCTAAATGCTATCAAAATGAATGACTACTGACAAAATGAGTGTATATTCAAACTAGTCAAAGGCTTAACGAAATCATTTTTTGAGAATTTAAATTCAGCATATTTTCAGGCACCAAGCTGATTACTTGATTACCCTCCACATGTGATGTAATTGTGTGGGCTGGATTGTATGAGTATCTGACTACTAAACCAAGAAGTTCAGTATCAGCCTAGCAATAATGCAAACCATTTGTTTTCAATACAGAATAAACATTAGGAAAGAAAGACTGTGTATGCTAATATACATGCAGATAACCAGTAATTATGAGAAATGATATATCAACATAACTTGTAAAATACATATACTTGGCTTTGTAGTAGATTGTTCTGTAATGGTTGCTCCTTCAACGGAAACTTGTCAATTCAGAAAATTGGCTTTATTTTGAAAAAACAAACAAAACACAGATCTGTAACTGGCTATTGTAGCAATTCAAATGAAAGTTTTGACTATCAACATCAACTACTGACAGGACAGAGCAAGTGCATCAATCACCAGAAACTAGCATTTTTGGCTTGTCTGCAGTACACAGTTAGGTCTTCAATGTACAGATCTGAGCATTAGATTACACACATCCATTCTCATATTTCAAATGTGCAATTTAAAGTTCTGTTTCCCAAAGGGGAAAACCTGAGCATCTGAAGATTCAGATATTTATTTTTAATGTGGCAGAGTTGAAGATAAAGTTTGTTTACTTACACTGACTTTTAAAGCTTGTTGACATTTGGGATATCTAGGAGAGCTAAACACAATGGTTCAAAGCTCTGCAAGGCCAGTAACTCACTCATTTGGCAGAGTGCAACACTTGCGACAGGGAAGTGAAGAGATTTCACAGCTGTTTGGCCACAGAGGAAAAGTCAGGCTTATTCTCAACTTCTACAAATTCCTGGGCTGTTTCTTCAAATCAGATTCTACATTTGAGTCTTGGCTCTTTTCTCCAAATGGGTCCAATGTAACCTTGACTGAAAACTTAGATATTTCTAGCTAACTTTGTATGCTGCTACAGCTATTGAACGTAAGATACTGCACTTTCCAAAGCAGCAAACTTCATCATCAAGCAACATTATTCTTTGCGACTTCTAAATAGCTACAGGTGAGGGACAGAGTTTGACTTTATGGCTCAAACAGAGAATATAAATCTTAAAGTGTAGAAAATGCCCCCTTTCACTTCATGGCACTTCACATGCCTCCCTCAAGAGTAAATAATGTGCAGGCAAAGGCAAACTTTGCCAAGCATTCTTTTTTACAGTCAGCTTAACTTAGCTCATCCTGAACTTTGGTGGTTCTGTATTAGGCTATTTCTCATTCTAATTATCATTTGTTCTAAAAAAAGTCTGCAGAGTTGTGTGTGTGTTGTGTTTTCATCTATCCCAGGATTCTTCCAGGGATGTTTACAGGCATTCTTCAAATTCATACGCCAGGATACATGATAACTGTAGCTTGTATTTTCAGTTGTCTGAAAAATGGAAACAAAAAATATTTTAACCTTCCCTTTTCATTGTTTCCTGTTTTCACAAACAGGAATGAAATTTGGCATTCTAAAAAAATATATGTCAGACTGCATCTTGGAACCTTGGAAGTATCTTGTTCCAGATTCCCCCCTGCCCTGGACAGAATCTTGGAAGTAGTTGGCTTGAGAATAAAAAAACCAGATGTAGACTGTCAACCATTATTTGCTTTTAAGACGGATGGTGTTAGGGGTTGCCCAAGATAGGCTGTGGCCCATGACCATCAGAAGGCACACAACATTGCCTGCCTTAACCAATACTCCTGTCCCTTTGCTGGGCCTGGTCCACCCATCTCCCTCCCTGCACTGCACAGTGCATCACATCACTTACCCGTTCCAGTGGGCACTGCTCCTTATGCTCTTGCCAGCAGGAAGGAGTAGACCTTCCTGTCAGTGCTGCAAACACATGCACTGTCACAATGTGCTTTATGGCATGTTTGCAACAGCACATGTTAGTGGAGCATGTGCTCTGCTGGCATAAGGATTGGGCCATAAGTTATGTCTCTGTCAATCTCTCCATGCTACTTTGCCCAGAGCACTGAAAACGAGGCAGGGCTCAAATGCAAACAAAACCTTTACTGAAAGACAGCAGCAGTCCAGTTTATGAACGACAGTATGAAGAAGAGATTTTTATCATCAGGTCTGTGGGATGCTCATGCACAGTTCAATATAGGTAGGCTCACCCTGATCAGTAAGATTGGCCCAGTCATTCATCACCCAGTCCTAATAACTAGCTAGAACCTTCTGACAACTTTTTTCTAATTATCTGTATGCCATCTATGCATGTAATTCAGAACCACTAAAGTAAATGGTAGTTTTGCAGTTGTCTTTAATAGGATGTAATTGTATTCCTGGGATCTTTTAAAAATAATCCAGAGTACCTTGTATGGAAAGTATTCACTTTATTTTTTAAAATATTTGCTGCATTTTCTGGAAAAACCAGTCAATATTTTGTGTTTCATCAAACCAAAGCTCAGAAACACACAGGCTATGACAGGCACATTCCCTCTCATGTTCTTCCAAGCTTCTTGTTAACAACAAAAAAATCAAGTACATTTTCCAGGTTGATAAAGTAGTCTGGATAAAAAATTCCTGCAAAAGCACTTCGGCTATCTTTATAAGAGAAACTGGACTATAGATAAGATTATGGTACAAAGGGGGAAAAAACTGGATGTCTCTGGCTAGCCCCCTTAAACATCGGCTGAAATTACTGTGATATCATGTAATGTTCTAACTTGCAGATGGGCAAGATGCCAACAACTGAAAAGCTTTGAAGGAAGTGAAATATTTCAGTTTGACTCTTAAGGATATTCTTGTAAAAACGAAGGACAGGAGTGTGTGTTCTGTTGACAGAAAGGGGAAGGGCAGAGTTGGCACATACAGTGGTGGGATGCTCCTTGAAAAGAAGGCTCCCACCCTATTCTAGTAGCAGACACTGTATACTCTTTGGCAAGCAGGGAAGACAAAAAGTCAAAAGTGTGAACAGTGTCCAAGGAAAGACTAAAGAGGAGGATTTGCTAGAAAGATTGTTGTTAATAGTACTATGGTTGGAAACAAGAAGGAAACAAGATGGTGGAGAACATGACAGACAGGAAGGACAGTCTGCTCATGGAAGAGTATATAATCCAAGGAATTTGAAAAAGGAAAATTGTAAATTAAAAAGTCCTTGAGGGAGATAACTGTCGACTACGTTTCACACCAGCCGGCCAGCTCTTTGGCTGTAGGTCCCTCTTTTGAGATTTCCCCAGAGTGATGAAACTAGACAACACAGTAAGGCAGGGATAAGATAAGTCTCTGTCAGTTCAAATTATGCACATAGAAGCATTTATTTTTGTTTGGTAGGAGGTGATCTACATTAATAGCAGACAGTGTTTCCTTACATTTAACTCAATATATTAACTAATTGAAGAGTTGAGTGAAAATCATGTGATATCTGCAAAGCAAAGAAACAAATCTGCCTGCATTCTACAAACTGATTTTTAAATCCAGAAAATCCATTACCACTGCCAAGAGCAAGAAGCAAAACAGTGAGCCTTACGGGACTCTTTAGTATTTAAAACCACCTTCGCTCACCTGATTTTGTATCTGTCTTCAAAACAATCCTTTGACTTGCTCTGTTTCAGGGTCCAGGTCAATATCATAGAAGCAAGGCCTCGTAGGCAATCCTGGCATTGTGCTCATCTAGGGGGAACAATGAACTGGAAGTTACAGTCCTGCAATTGTAAGCTGATAACCACACTGTGCATATATACCCATGATGAAGTGAAAGACCATATTGTTCTTCAAGGACCCATAATTTCAAATGCTTTTAAAAGAAAAAGAAAAAATCAAACCATCTGCTACTCCAATCCCTTTTGCTAAACCTTAAAATGGACTCATTTGTGGCTCAGATTGTTTGCAAATGTACAGAAAAAATTATTCTGAAAAAAAAACCATAATGCTCGATACTGTAAGACTTTAGAAAATTATACATGCTTGAAGAATATAGCAAAGGAATGTAAATAGTTACCAATGGACTGAAGTCATTGCTTTGCATTGCTGTACTAATGGACAAGCCCTATGGTTGGTACTGAACTCCTCCAGCTCATTTTTTTTAATGCCATTTCTCATTGCCTGGATGTTCTTAGTACCCCCACACAAGCATTTATAACAGAAAATATTCATTCCCTTTGAAATAAACTTACAACAATAATTAATGATGCTACTACTGCTAATGTTTTGATAAAAGTTAATAATTACTGTGAATATATTGTGATTTGGGCCTGACTCTACTGAGTAGTGCTTCTGAGTAGTGCTTCTCTCCAAAAGAGCGTAAATCATCTGAGGTTGGAAGGCCCGATTCAGTTTTCTGTAATGTATATGTTCTTACATTAATGATCCACTAAAATGAACATAGGTGTTCTGAATAATAATGTGTTTACAGAGCTGTATGCAATGCTGAGCAACCTCTGCTATCCTAAGGCTGCAATCCTGTGTACAGTACAACAAAACCTGGGAGTAAGTGCCATTATACTTTGTGGGATTTGCTTCTGCACACAAATGTGTTCAGGATTACACTACAGGTATGCCCCAGTATCCGCTGGGGTTCTGTTCTGGACTCCCTCATGGAAACCTGAAACCGTGGATACTGGGGGTGCCTTTTAAAAAGACAGGGGAATGTTTAAAAAATCTTGCTAAAACAAGATTTTTAAAAAATGTTCCCCTATCTTTATAAGAGGCATGGTATCCATGGATAACTGAAACTGTAAATACCGAATCCATGGATACTGGGGCATGCCGATACACAGTGGAAGGAACGAAGAAAGAAGGGCAACTGACAAACTGCTGCTTTCATAATTCTTTCTGTCATGACATTTTGTCAACTTACAGCATCAGTGAAGTTCAGTTACAACATTGATCTTGCTGGTCCTATGGCACTCTTGCAAACAAGTGATCCGTTTATCAGCTTTCCCTCCTACCCCCACTTACGTTTTTTCAAGATGGGATTGGAACTCTCTTTGTTGATATCTCTTCTAACTCCATTCTGATAAAAGCGGAGTGAGAAGCAAGCCTCACCTCCGCACCCTTTGTTGCAAAGCACAAATTGGTACTGACATGATTGCAATTACTTTACTGTACCAAAAGCCAAGTCCTCAGAGAAGTGAGGCCGCAATGTCTTGTCTAACAACTTGCCAATACCTTTTATAACAGAATGTATGTTTTCCAGAAGCATGAATTTTTCTTTGGCACAAACAAGAGCTCTACCAGGCCTCCTCCAACAACACACACATTTCTCTAAAGAAAAACCTGCTGAAGCTGGGCAGTATTTTGTTCAGGTCAAAGAATCCATGAGGGATGAAGGTGTAAATGTTGAGAGAGTAAAAGGCTTAAGGGGAAAAGCACACAACAATAGCACTTGAAAGAGGATATGATGTGTAGGTCTTTATTTGCAAATACCAGAAGCCGCCATGCTGGACTGCTTAGTTGTAACAGAAAATATAGACATGGATAATGGCAAAGTTGATCCATCTAGCTTTCTAGATGCAGATGCAGTTTAACATCAGATCCTTAAGATGGTAAAATCAATATGAGACATGGTGCTCACCTATTTTTAACACTGGCTGATGCACTATGAAAGGAACATTGCTAAAGCTATGCAGAAGAAAAGCAATTACTGTACAGTATGAGAGAGAAGTATGATTGAACTAGATTTTAGCAACACAATGTGACTCAAAAGAAGCAGAGGAAATATATCTGTTTATTTTTCAAAGAAAGATAGTTATCCCCAAGACAGAATTTATGGTCATAAGTGACCTTTACAAGCTTCCTGCTCCCCCACAAGAAAAAAGATCCCCAAACCTCAGATTGAAAAAACAGATGCCAAAAGCTGGCAAGATGGGGTTGCCTTGGAAGAGAACCAACATTTAAGAAACTCTAATAATGTCAGGCTGTGAGACAACATTCTTTTCCAGAAATGATCAAAATGTCTAAACAATTCTTGAGACATAATTTCAGTGTATTCATTTGGTGCGTCAAAACAAAATACATGGTTTATGGAAGCAATGTAACAGTTTTAAACCAGTGGTTTTTTTTTAAAGACAGTTTAATAAAGATTTGCTTACATTAGGGTAAAAATAAAGTGTTACTTCACAGGCCAACTTAGTGAAAACAGTCTGCTTAACAATGGTTTGTTGCATCATGAATGCATCGGGATCATGAACTCAGAGCCAGTATACTTCCCTCCTCTCATCTCAGGAGCAGAGGAATTCTGGTTAAGTAAACTACATTCAAACCCTGGGATAGCAGTTTAACCTGAATTTGTATCTTGGTTTTGTAAACCTTGGCTCCTGGATTCAGATGACATGATATAGAGTAGATGCATATGCAGGCATTCCCCCCCCCCATATTCATGGATCTGGTATCCACAGTTTCAGTTATCCACTGTTCTCTGCCCCATTACCTTTTACAAGACACTACAAGAGGATCGTGATATGTGGGTAAGCAGCCTGAACACTTGGAGGACACAGAATGTTAACAGGAAGCAGGAACTGTTCTGCTTCCTGTTCTGTGTTCTCCTAGTGTGCAGGCTGCCTGCCTGCATTTCGTGATCCTCTTGTAGTGTCTGTAAAAAGGAAGAAACATGACTGTTGATAAAGTTAAAACTGAAGGTAATGGGGTTGGGGGCGCAGGGGCAGGAAAGACCATGGAGCACTGCACCTATAATGTTCTCCCATTCCAATGGTTTTCATCTCTGGGGGGGGGGGGATCTGGAACATATCCCCCTTGGATACGGGAGGACGCCTGTACTTACATACGCATGCAGGACTTTCTGACATTGCAATGCATGTGCAGAAATTATGTGTGCTTAAGTGTTTTGCCAAGTTCTAATTCCAGAACAGTTTTCCCGTCATTAGTTTGTATCACCAGCTGTACAATGATAGGTGGAGAGACTCCCCATCTCTTTCATTTATTAGTCTGTTCATATGCAGAAAACAATTTGTCCTTTTAGTCACAACTCTTCAGTTTGCACAATCACATTTAGCATGTCTTCAGTCTCTATAAAAATTATTCCCCTAAACATTCTTCTAATAAAATATAATTGGACCACATTTTCTTCTAAACAACCAAACAAAATGGTTTCAAAACAGCCAGAAGAGAAAATATGTGCCAATGTGATTCCAACCAGTGTACAGAACGTGCACCTTGGAGATCTCTGTTCACATCTCAGTTCCGCTGTGAACTTTCTGGGTGGCCTAAAATAAGCCGTTCTCTAAAGCTCAGCTCCCCTATCACTTAAACAGCAATAGTAGCTATCTATCTACTTCACAGGGGTATTTGAGAGACAAAAGGCCATACATAACTGTCTACACTGAGGTCTGATCAGTAAGGGAAGTTCTGCCCTTTAGAACCGAACAAGAAACAGACAAAAAATGAAGATAACCCAAAGCACAGGAGAACTTGGTGGTAAGGAGCAGTTGACTTACTGCAGCAACTACTGGCAGAACCAGAAAAGCACTGGATTTTGAGTACAATTCTGTTCCCCTCCCATCTACCTTGAGGGCTATTGTGGGAATGAGTTTGGGAGCTGGTGACCATCCTTTCTGTGTTGATATCTGAGAGCACTTGGGCAAGGCAGCACTGCAGCCCCAGCACTGGGGCAGAAACATACCATAATTCAAATCTGCAGCACCCAGAGACCAAGTGGCACTGGAGGAGAGGCCTGTGCCATCCCACAGAAGGAGCTCTGGCCACTGCAGAACCCTGGTAAGTGCCAGGCAAAGTGGGAGGGTGGCAGGGGGCAGAGGGAGACATTTCTGGGCAGGGGGAGGGGGGAAAGGGGAAGGGACAGGCTCAGGAGGGGGGTGGCATGGTGCATTGTTTAACTATTTTTCCTATATTCCTTGGCCTCTATTTCGTGAAGCCAGAAATGCCTCCCTAGTATTTGTATTGGCAACCTTCAGTCTCGAAAGACTATGGTATCGCGCTCTGAAAGGTGGTTCTGGCACAGCGTCTAGTGTGGCTGAAAAGGCCAATCCGGGAGTGACAATCCCTTCCACACCGGGAGCAAGTGCAGTCTGTCCCTGGTCTGTCTCCCTGGCTATGGGCCTTCCTTCTTTGCCTCTTTGCCTCAGATTGTTGGCCAAGTGTCTCTTCAAACTGGGAAAGGCCATGCTGCACAGCCTGCCTCCAAGCGGGCCGCTCAGAGGCCAGGGTTTCCCACTTGTTGAGGTCCATCCCTAAGGCCTTCAGATCCCTCTTGCAGATGTCCTTGTATCGCAGCTGTGGTCTACCTGTAGGGCACTTCCCTGCCTCACTAGTATGCTGCCTCCCTAGTATGCATCCACAATTGGGTGAAAGAAAATCCTCTTTACCACTGCCTATTCAATATGTTAAAATTGAACTTGTCACCTGAGGTTGCTTTCCTGCAAACAAGTTAATTGGGTTTAAATCACATTTGCTTTGAAGTTCTATCTCTGCAATTAAGAAAATATGATCAATATTTTTAGAACCATATAATAAGCCAATCCAATCCAATATAATAAGCCAAGCTTCACATATACTTGTGAAGGACGATGAATCCACTTTTAAAAAATCAAAATGAGTTCATTTCTGCTGAAACATTTTTGACATAGAAAGCTTTCTACAATTTCACAATTTAGCAAGTGAAGAATCTTCTAAAGTTCAGCTTGCCTCCTCATACTTCGCCCCCCCATGACCTCAAGTAAATTAAAGCTTTCCATCATGACAGAATCTCAAAAAATAAGCAGCTCAAGAGTTTAAGAAATTCTGCAGCATATTTAAGGAGAATGATGCCATCAACCTATGAAAGTATTTTCCCACAGAAGGCATCCAAGAAAGTTCTCAGCTTCTCCTAGAACTTAACTCTCTCTGTATATTGCTGGCAAATATGCAGGGACATAGCCAGCCAGCATGCTCAATCATAGCTCATTTGTGTGACTCTTCAATAGATGTCTTTAGGCTGGGGAGAGAATAATATTTTGATGCCAGCTTCTGTTACATATTTCAGTTTTTGTACTTAAAAGTACCATGTAGCAGTAAATAACTAACAGACTGGGAGAAAACACTTGTAGGATCTTTAGCACATAGTAGTTCTCATTTAGAGAACAATCCTTAAACCGCTTTCTGCAATAAGACCATTCTACACTAGGAGACATTTTAACGGAGCGGGGAGGGGAATCCTCTGAAATCAAATTATTTACTTGGAATTTACTGCGGTGGTGCAGCAGCTCTTCATGCCACAGCCACCCTACACTAATACTGTATAAAAAAGATCAACTTTAATTTTCTTCATTACAGTATTTTTGTCTGCTGTTACTTTTTAAAAAAATGTATACTTCATTAAAAGTGACTGGCTGATTGGTTGCTAAACTGGTGGATTGTGACCCACCAGCCAGGGAAGGACTTTCTCCAGCCTCTTTAAGGAGCGGGGAGGAGGGAAAGGCAGCAACATTATCCCCAGGATCATGCTGGTGCCAGGGACAGGACGGTTTTTTAAAATGCTGCCAGTGCTAGAGTCCTGGGGGCCCTCTGCAGGGCTCCCCAAGCCTTCGTAATTGTGGGGAGAAAAAAGAAAACTTCAGGCTTTCATTGCCAAACCGGAAATGCCCCCCTTTCCTCTTTTTCCCCCCAATTACAGATGCTTGGAGAGCCCTGCCAAGGGCTCCCAAGATCCCCTAGGACTCCAGTGCTGGCTGGAGGTAAGTAAAAAATACCTCTTTCCTGTCCCTGGCAGCAGTGTGGTTGTGGGGATCGTGTTGCTGCAGAACCCCTGCCTCAGCAATTACTTATGTGGTTCCTTGCTCCTAAGGAGGACTTTGGGCACCACTGCTGTAGCTCATTTCATCCCAAACTCATGGGGTGAGGTGCAATGGTTTAGAATAAATGTATAAAAACTAAAAATGGAATTTAAAAATATCCCCAAAACATACAAAGTTCTATTAAGGTGGAATTCTATAAATACGTGGGAGTAAGTACCACTGAACTCAATGGATCTTATCCCTGAAAAGTCACATATAGATCGCACAGTTAGAATGCTAGTCTCTGCATATTTACTCAGACATAAGCTCCATTATACTCAGTAGAACTATCCCATGGAAATCTGCACAGAATTTATAGCCTTAATTTAAAAGGATCTATATGCTGTCTCTCAAGCAGCTCTTGGGCAAGATAATGGCCTTCCTAGACATTAACATGTGCCTCTAGGCAAATTTCTTAGTTTGCTTCCTGCTGATTCTGTTTGCTTCTTCTCAGTTAAGGTCTCTGAAAAAAGTTTCACAGGCAGCACCTGAACATTCTTGCTACAAGGAGGTCCCAGAGCTCCATTCCCCCAGCTTCTCCTCCACTAAAGCCCTGTTTAGAAATGAGTTTAAGTTTATGGGTCTATTTGTTTCCAAAATGAAAACTAACCCTCTTATAATTTACTTTTTTCCTCAAGGGAAAAAGACTGTAGACAGTCCTTAGATCTTCTGTTGGAAGACACACACAGAGAGGGGGCATATATTTTTTGGTTGCCATTTTGCTTTCTAGATATATGAAACAAAAGGCATTTTGTGGACAAGAAAATACCTCACCAGTTTTAAAAACTGGAGTGAGATTCTTGTAATTCCGTTGTGGCAGGACTTTGTTCATCCATGTACATTCTCCACCAACACATACCGTAATTCAGACATCTGATACCTACACATGAACACACACCTCTAATTTGTGAGGCTTAACTCTGCAAAATCAATACAGTGCATACCCATGATAAATCTGTTTCACAGCACTGTTCCACTGGATTCTGACATAACACTTCATTTTGAGTTATCCTTTCAGTAGCTTGCAAGTTTATAATGAAGCAGAGAAGCAGCAATATTTCAGGGAGCAAACAAGCAAGTTTACAGGAAACACACACATATCCATGCCAGTAAATGCCATGTGATTCAACCAAAAGATTCAGAACACAGAGATGGCACTCAGCTCATCCTCTGGTTAAAGCTTACAGCAAGGTAATGTGTAGCTGTTGCTTTGGCAAGCAGAAGAGTAATGTTCGCTTTAGTTGTGGAAGCGTCTGAGGTTTTCAGTACTGCTAATAAATGCAACATGGGTACTGACTCATTTGTCCACTCACTTTATGAATACAATGTTTACACTATTCCACCACCAGCGTGCACTGTTGCAAACATGCCATAAGGCACATTTGCGGGCCCTAGTGCTGGATTGGGCCCGCAAATGGACAGCTCAGGATTGGGCTGTGAAGCTCCACAGGACAGGCATAATTCTATAAGATACTAGTGTGTTCCCATTTAAGAAAAAAATTGTGATTATGAGATCAATACATTGAATATGGCATGCTGTGTAAAGTTAATATACTCAGGTTTTCCTTTCATGTGAGTTATACAGATTTGCTGGTTTAGTTATTAGAAGTCTGAACTCCAGCCGCACCATTGAAGTGGTTTCAAGGCCGCCAATGGTATATGGAGCACAATTAAAAGCATTCATTTCTCCCCACTTTTTGTCTTTTTGAGGTCTGGCAGAGTATGAGAAAAGACAGTCTCCATTTGAAAGGAGATGACTGAATTTATAAAGCAATGGGGAGCAAACATTTGGAAATACGGCACATAATTTTTTTAATGATTGCAAACATTTTTACTAGCACAAACAGCAGAAGACAGGGTACTGTTTTATGCACAAGAGGTTGTCATGCACTGAAGACAAAATTGGATGCAGTGTTAGTACAGTTGGGAACAGCCAGGAGTGAGTTTTGCACAAGCTTCATTTTTCATTTTCGCACATACAAAGTTTGACAAATGTTAAGTACACCCAGGTGGTCATGTAACTGCAACCGCCATGTGGACTGAACTGTTTTGGGTATCCTTGCTCTTGGACACTTCCTGCATTTGTAGTTGAGTGCTACAGCATCCATTAGAGCAGTGCAACTGACAATCACGTCTTGGCACTGCGGAGCGGTGCCGAAGCCCTACTATTCTGGTGCAAAGTGACCCATTTTGGTACTGTGACTCTGCAGAGCTTTGAGCCAGGCAATCGCTTTTGCTGCTGATTACCCCAGGAGGCTCAGCGCCCCAATTTCCTGGCAGAAGCAGTTGCCTGATGTGAAGTTCTGCATAATCATGGCATGAAAACGGGTTAATTAGCACCGGAATGGTAAAGCTCTGGATCCACTGCACCCAGATGAGATTGTTGGGCACAACAGATCTGGCCATGGACTGGAGTTTGGAGGCCCCTCCATTAGAGCTCTCAAAAAACTTTAGATGAAGATTTCCAATGTGTGAATTGCATACTGAACCTGGCTAAATAAAATATTTGTTTAATTGATTTGATCACTGGAGATGGGAACATAGCTCAGGGTTGAACTTTGGGTTTGCTTGCAAAAGGTCTTGGGTTCAATTGCTTGCATCTTGAGGTGGGGCAGAGAAAGACTCCTGGCTGAAACCTTTAGGGGCAGCTGTCAGTCTATACTGAGCTAGATAGTCTGACCAACAGTCTGATAGGACCAACAGTCTGACTCAAGTTGCGGAAAGCTTCGTATATTCATGAGCTGATAGAGGGCATTCAAATAATTGCTTTGAGTTCATCAAGGTGGTTCATTAAGCAGCAACAATAAACTTTCCCCACGTGTTTTTCCATGTAATGCCTTTTTACTTGGTAGATTGAAAAACTGAAAGCGAATCCTATATGACCCATCTTCAAATATATGATTTATGCTTATATGATTTTAAAATACAAATAATTTGTTCAATTAAAAATTGTGTGCGTGCATCTATTGTTTATATTTTAAATTCTCACTGCTTGCACACCCTAGACAAAACAGATTAACATAGTGAAACTTAAAATTGTTTTGATTCTTTTCTGCTATATAGTAATGAAACATATGTGTTTTTTTTGTGTTTTTTTTGCTTTTTTGACTATGTTTCTGTAAGTCAACAGGTTAATTTGTACTCCTGTAACTTGAAATTTATCCATATTTCACCTTTTGTGTGTGTTGGTCACATGCCTTCTGGGGTCAACATTAATATTGCAATAAGTTATTTATCTCCTTTACCAAACAGATAGCTATAATTTCCTGCACAATGGAGGAGAAGATTGGAACAAATGTGTGTGTTTGGATAGCTGTGCAATACATTCCTTTTGTATTTTCCCTGCACTAGATTTGTAATGGGAGCTCTCTCTCAAAATTCAATTAAATGGAAGCTAATAAAAATCAATGAACTTAGCTTTTTGATAGCAGAATGCAGCATCTCCTGGAAGACATACCTTATTCAATGGAACATAGCACAGTCGAAGCCATACGACGAGTGCACTCCTCTTGGGCTCCCCCCCCTACGGTTGACTGAAGGCCCTCCCTCACACTGCCTTTGTGATGCAGCAGCCACTGCAGGACAGCTCCTTCAGTGCCACAAAGGTGAAGCCAGAAGCTCTGGGTCATGCCGGAAGAATCTTCAGTGTGGCTTCTGTCCTGTCCCAACATTGCATCACTTTCTGGAGGGGGCTATGCTGCCATGGGGACTCCTCCCACAGGAACCAAGTTTGCTGAAGGCTCCTGAGCAGCAGGGGAAGAAGTATAATATGGACAACTCGTTCAATGAAAGTAGTCTAAGAAGGGAGGGGGTTAGTTTTGTGGAAGAAGGCTAAACAGTTACTATTTTTTGCAGCAGAGAACGTGAGAACAAGTGTATTCATGGTAATACCACAACTGCTAACTGGAGGTGTTTGCAGGCTCTGAAGAAGAAATTTTTTTACAGGTAGGACAGAATGAGACATACCAAAGTACTACCACTCAAAAGGATGGGAAATATGTTCAAATATCTCTTTTGATGAATTCTGTATGAAGCTAGACTTAAATCCTCCATGTTCCTAAAACAGTCCTACAACTCCTGCCATTCTTAACTAATGCTAGGTCAAAATGGAGGTACAACTTGTTGACATTTTCACTCCCGCAAAATTAGTTTCACCCTGCTACAGTTGTTGCAGTGGTTCCTGAAACACATTAGATTGTTTGCAGAAGGGAAGATGCTCGGGTGAGAAGAATGCCATTGCCATTCCCAAAGCAACTGGACCCAGGCTCCCCAACGTGGGGATGTGCATCTAAGGGCACAAACCTAACCAACTTTCCAGCACTGGCATAGCTGTGCCAGTTGGGCATGTGCTGCATTCTGTAGCCAGGGGGGCAGTCACGGAGGCCTCCTCAAGGTAAGGCAATGTTTGTTCCCTTACCTCAGAGATGCATCGTCCTTATGTCGGTGCTGGACAGTTGGTTAGGATTGCAGCCAAAGTGTGCATATCATGGAAGGTAATGCAGTGCCAATGACAGGTATACTTAGATCTGTGGCTGACACATTCAAACATACCCTACATGGCATTACTTTCGAAAGGGTGCACATTTGAATATGCACTGTAATGCAGGAGAATTTTTTTTTCTCAGCAATAGGGCTGAGCTCTTTTATCACCTCCATGCCCACAAGTAGCAGCAGCAAATCAGAAAATGACTGAATAGGCATGGGGAAATAATGATGCACAATGTAAAGCAGAAAGGATTTGCAAGCGTTTTCATGTTGTCTGAAATGGCAACTTTAACAACAAAAAACATTCAATTTTTCTAAAACTGGGCACATCCTACCCTTAACCTATCCTGATGTAACAAGGGATATTGTCAAATATCTCTGTAGTTCTGAGTAAAGGTGTACCGTGGTATCCACGGGGGTTCCGGATCCCCCCACAGATACTTGATACCGTGGACGCCTGCCCCTCCGCACCCTGCTATGCAATTCAATCCTACCAGGGGAAGGGATGAAATTCTTGCTTAAACTAGGTTGCTATGAACTTAGCAGCTCACAGCAACCTTGAGGCTGCCTCCTGGCAGCCTGGTCTCTTCTAAATAACTAGCTGGAGGTTAACAGGAAGCAGACTTTACTGCTCCTTCTTACATTCTCCAGCAAGCCAATTAGGTTCTTTAAGCTCTCACCCAGTCGAAACGTTTTTTAAAGCAGAAGATCATGAGGATCTTCTGCTTTAAAGAGAACTTGGAGCACACTCCAATGCTTGTGTACTCAGAAGTAAGTCCCATTATCTTCAATGGTGCTTATCCTCAGGGAAGCATGCATAGGATTGCAGCCTAAGCCCAGTAAAAGGTCCCTTTAAAGCAGAAGATCCTCATGATCTTCTGCTTTAAAGGGACATTTTTGCTGGGATAGGTTCTTAGAGAAGCTAATTGGCTGCAGGAGGGGGTGCAGAGCCCCTGCTCCCCCCACTGTGAGCTCATTAGGTCCTTTAAGAACTTACCCCAGTTTAAAACTTCCTTGAAGGAGAAGGATGCCTCCCTTAAGTCTTGCACTTTAAGGGAAAAAAGTTAGTCAGAGGATAAGAGGGAGTGGTTAAGGTCTGCTTCCTTATTTAGAAGAGATTTACTAGAAGGCTACTTATTTAGACCAGGTGTCTAGCCTGGAAGGTTGTTTAAGCAAGTTTAAGCAAGACCTAGTTTAAGCATGAATTTCATCCCTTCCTCTGGTAAAGTTTGAATTGCGTGGGGAATGGACACCTCCACGGATAAGCGAAACCATGGATACAGAATCTGTGGTTACCGGGGCATGCTTGTATCTGCGAATAAAAGACTACACCTGGCCACACTGACTTAACAATGTAGCATGACTACAGCAGGAAGTATCAAATGATTTTAGGAGTCATTTGATTACCTACTCAGGAAAACAAAATATGTTATTACAAACAAGGAGAATTAACATTTTGCAACAGTCATCTTGTAAAGGACAAACATGCATCAATGTGAAGGTTTTACAGCAAACAGAAGGGGCCAAATGGGATAGATAATTGTGGGTACATTGAGTACAGAATTTTGGGATTCCTGGTTATTGTTCAGTGACTTTCTTAACTCTAGCCTAAACAAGCATACGTCTTTCCCATAATCTCCTTGTGAGAACATGCATTCTTAACCCCTTTTCATCATTGTTACTCTGTTCCAAAACCATTTTGTTTTCACCATCTTTAAAAAAAAAAATGCCATGACCATTACAGCACAATGCATCATCTGATACTTCAAGGAAATGAAAGTCAACTGACAAATTGGAATGTAACCTAGCATGTGTTTGCTGTAAACATTCCATTCACTTTCCTCCAAATATCTCATGACTCAAAGTTTTCACAGATAAAACTACTTCTGAAAAAGCAAACCTCTGAAAAATGGTGCTCTGAATGCTTTTTCAAATAGGTGCTTTCTTGCATTCTGGACAACTCTGGAGTCTGAAAGTATTTCTTTCTGATGTACTCAGTGTTCTTTTCTTTTGTTTCTCTCAGCACATCTTACGGTAAAAGCAGCTTCCAAATGCCACTTATCTGTCAGGCTTTATTTTCACAGAGGCTATCTGGCTATTAGTATATGTAGCTCTGTCCCCAGGAGGGAAATCAGGGGGCAGAACAGAAAAAGCATTCAATTTCTCCGCAAAGGATTTCTATGCAATCTGCAGAAATCCTTTGCTTTGTGGTAAGTGGTCACAGGCCGATCTCATGTCAGTGTTACACATGTTGAGCACTGTTGTGGCCCAAGACTGTTGTTGCCGTCTTAAGACTTATTCCTGATTATATTTGGAGAGCTGATTTCAAAAATGGCATCAGTTTTGCCCTACCACATCTAGTTTTGGAGATATGGCATAGCCCTGTTAGTGAATGGTTCAAGCAGCTTTCTCATGAGGAGACCTACGCCATGGCACACACTACTGGACTTGACCAGTCAGGCAGCAGGGGATAACAAGGCGAGACTGACAGCCCAAGAAGGAAGCAAGCTCAGCGAGATGAACAGCAGTGATGGCTTCCTATGCATTTAAACAGTGACATAATTCTTGCACCAAACCAGTCATTCCCCACTATACAGCCTTGTGTGCAAGTCAGAGAATGCTCCCAGAACTAAAAACTGCAGTGTCTGACTCAGTGGCAATGGGTTTTTGAGAGGGTGGAGATCAGACAATGGTGAGCCCTATACAGGATGCCTGACTCTTCTGATACTGGGTCTGGCCACCCATATTCAAACACATGAACCTTTTTACTTAACAGAAAAAAAGAGTTGAACCAAATTTTTTTTTTTTTGCTTTGGTTGTGATGAAAGAGAAGATCATGGTTACATAACAAAGGGTTTGGATGAAGTGGTTTTGCTTTGATCACACTTGCGTTCAAATGATTAATGCGACATATTTCAGAACCAGATTCATAGCATTCAATGGGCTTAGATTTTCAAAGTCACTAGACAGTCCTTCCAGTTTTCATTTAAACAGTTATCAAAGATGGTGTGTCTGTATCATCTTAACATCTTTGAAAATATCACAGTATATGTTCTGTCTTTTCTGTCATCAGTTCCTTAAAAAAAAAGATTCAAAAAAAGCTTGCTTCCAACTGTCAGGGATCAGTTTCCAGATGATCGTGAACTCTGAGAAGAGTGAAGAGATCTTGTAATGATTATAAGCTTCTTTCATAAAGAAATTCATACTGTTGTCATTAAAATTCATAAATGCTTTAAGATGCAGCAGAATCTTACAGTTGTTAAGGAATATTCTTGGGCCTTCGTTGTACTGTGTAATGTTTCCAGTTGCCACTACTCTTTATCAAACAGCTAGACAACCAAGCCTCAAATCTATTGAAAATGAAGGGTCCTTGTGATACTTAAAAGATCAACATGTAAATATGTAACTGCCTTTCATAAAATCAGCATGATACCTCCTCAGTTGCTTCCTTCAAATCTGTTCTTACAACCCAGTTTTTCCACTGAGGCTTCGGCACATACCTTTAGATCTTTTTTTCTTTTATAACAGCCTGAGTGCACATCTGGAACAATCACATATTCTTCCCCTTCCTCCACCTTCTATCATCAATTCCTTTTCCTTCCTTTGTTTTCTTTATGTGTGTCAGATTGTAAGCTTCCCAGGGCAGGGACCTTTCCTCTGATTTTGTGTCAAATAACATATACTTGCAATCAGAGGACAACAGGTGGGGCAGATCCATGTGTCGGGATCTGAAAAACCATGGGTCTCAAATTCACAGATAAAGAGGCCCACTTGTATGCTGAGGGTGCTAACAGTATATGTAAAATATTTGTGCCCCTAATCAGCTCTAGTTACACACAACTAATCACACCAGAATGTACATCCAATTAAGTAATGCAGTGTGGATAGGTGGCACTCGCATTCAGATCTGCATGAACATAAACTGGGTATGTGTGGGTGTCTTCTACTCCCACTTCATTACTCATATGTAAAAATGGATATGCCATGTACATTGATGGAACATTATTACCATTTGGAGAAACAGAAAGGGAACCCTCTTCATTCAACAAGATCATCCACTACCCTCATCTTTTAGCCATGTCTGTGGGTAGAGGTGTGATATTTTTGGTGTTAGCAACATAAAAACACATAACACCATTTTCTGCATTTCTCATTTTTGTAAAACAAACAACCAACAACAAACAACCTAAAATCGGAGAAAAAACAAAACTATTTTCTAACACTTATACATACTTATACATACTGGCCACTGTAGGCTGTTCGGTCGGGACTGTGAGGGGGGGAGGTGTATGGGTACCAACTGTGGCTACATCTGCTGACACTATACCACTTATATGACCTATCTAGTACACTTTTAAAGCAATTATAATTTATAAAAATGCACCCTTGGAATAAACACACATAACACTGTTTTCTGCACTTCTCATTTTGGTCAAAAAATGAAATCTGTAGAAAAATAAAATAAAACCACAACAAAATGGGAAATTACAAACTCATTTTAACATGTTATTTTCAGAGAGTTTCCTGCATTTTTAAAAGCCTCCTTTCACCTATTAGTATTTCCCTGAAGTGAACTGAATCAGAACAAAGAGGAGAGGGTAATTATGAAGAAGCCAAGAAGCAAAGACTCTTGGGGGAATGCAGCCCTTCACTTTGACACAAAAGGAGTGCCAAGCCTTTCAATCATGGATTAGATAAGGAGAGTGAGCGAGTTTCCCTGGCACTAAGTGAATGGAGAACAAGTAATACATATGATCAGGACCATAAAGTGGTAAGTACGTGAATGGTTTTGAAATGGTTCAGCCATTCCCTTGAATCAAAATCCTACTTAAAATAAAAAATGAGTGCATTAGTAAAACATTCCACCACTGTTAAAAAAAATATGATCAGATCATATGACTGACAACATTCTGATGAATTATGATGAAATTTTGACTTGTTTGTTCTGCTGTCTAATATTCACACACTTTCCTGGTGGATACCCACAAACTATATGAAACTTTCCTTGCCTACCAAATTGTACTGTAGTTCAGCTTTGGACAATCTATTAGCCACCTCACATAGAATTTTATTGGAAAAAATAGTCACTCAGTTTAATTTTTGTGCAGCATGCACATTTCTAAAATCTAACACCAGTTCTCCAGAAGGGCAAGAATGTGAATGCATGTGTGCTTTTTTATATATTTCAACATCCCTCTAGTGGTTCCCTGGAGTTTTAATTTAGACATTGTCTCCCTCTCTCTCTCACACAGGAGTCTCCCCTGCCATTTTATTTCAAAGTTGACATTTTTTTAGTAGCACTATTATCAGTTTGGCATATATTGCTAATATGTACTGTCACTAAAATTGTTTAATTCTTATTTACTGATATACACTAACATTTCTGGAGGGGGAAAAAAAACACATCACAGTGCCAAAAGTGGTAATGTCTCATCTCTATTTGCCTTTCTCCCCTATATATGTGGCCTCCAAAAATGAACACATTCCATTCTTTATGTCAGACTTATCAAAATTAAACTACCTCCAGCTGCCAAAACAGCTACAAGACAAAAATTTATTGTTGTTATATTATAAAGTGCTGCAAGCCAGTTGTGGAATTTTTCTCCCCATCCACTACAATACAATATAGAATTCAGCATTTTAAAAAAGCCACAAAACCAAAAAAATCACCACTACTACCCCACACTGAGAAGTACAGTACACATGGCAATTAAATAATAAACATGCATGCTACCCTAACACGTTATATAATTAGAACCAATTGTCAGAATGAACTGAAAGTAGTCTGGAATGCTAAGCAGGAAATGAGAATACTGTTGACCTATTTGACTTAACACAAATGACCTTTATAATGCAATTATGTTGAAATATAGCTGACTTTGCTCTTCTGTTTAAAGTTATTGTGAGAATGTTTTACACACATCAAAATGCAACTAATTACACAGCATCTAAAAGCATAGCTTTCCCTTCCCTTTTTACAATTCTGTTCATAAGTGCAGAAACTGACATGTCATCATTCACTGTATATTAATCAAGGCCCCAAGAGGAAAAATAATGAAACACACATCATATCCATATAGTAACTGGATGTTACTATATGTTACCTTTGGTCATGGTCACTTTGAAATGACCTTTAAAGGAGATGCTGGGAACTGAATTGGATGCATAATACATACAAAGAAAGTAACACATCATAGAGCACACACTAAGCTAGAGTTCTACTTTTTTAATATTCTCACAATGCAGCACAATCTTTTTCTGCTATTCACTACTGCAATTTTCATTCTATCCTGTTGTCATCAATTCTTGGTTGAGCTCTTCTCTCCCATTTCACCTCTTGGGTGACACGAAACACAACAGCATTAATACTGTATGATAAACTTTTCTGAAACATTTAAAGTGCATTTGTGAAGCTTAAAACTCATGGCACACAATGGAGCTGTGATACAATAAGAAACTGCGGGAACTTGCCTTTTGTTCTAACCTGTGAAGCCACCAGTGGCGTAGCTGGAGGGGGGCGCAGAACACTCAGGCTGGCAGTGAGGCAGGCAAGCGGCCCCCCCTTCGGAGCCATTCCCGGCGGGGGAAGCAAAACGGAGCCGTATGGCTCCATTTTGCTCCCCCTGCCGGGACTGGCTCTAAAGGAGGGGCCGCTTGCCTGCCTCACTGCCAGCCTAAGTGCTCTGCGCCCCCCCTCCAGCTACGCCACCAGAAGCCACACAGTTTGGGAATGCCTAGAGGGAGCCGTCTTCCTTGGTCTGCCACAAACTGAATTTACAATTGCCCAGGCACAACCAAATGGCAACAACTCCAACCCTGGAGCAAACTGTACAGAAGCATGTTACACAACCTTATCAAACTGTGTGTTGTCGTTTGCATTGGGTGCACCCGTACCATCCCTTGGCTTGGTCCTTGCCGGAATGAAGTTTCAGCAGTGGGAGATGAACAAACACCCTTTACTGTATGGTTTGCCCCTCCTTGAATTCTGTACTAAATGAATTGCGGCAGTATGGAGCATTATGCTGAAAAGCATCACTGAAAACCCCATATTTCTTTATATGCTAACATTTGCCAAAAAGATCTTTTCCTGGAAATCCTTAGGAAAACATGTTTTGCCAATGTGCATATGGCACACAGTGTTCACTCTCTGGCTCACACAAATCATTACTACAAAATGCTTTAATCAGCACACACTCAGATCCTATTTCCTCTGTTAACAAGGATCATTAATACCCTGGCTATTAAACATAAATAATCTGTCACTTCTGTGGTCAATTGGTATATTAGTCATGATATTACCTATTTAATGAAGGAAAATAATTTGCTGGAGTATTACTATTTTCAAAACACCAATATTGCTCTATTCCATAAAACTCAATAAAAGCAGTACCAAGTCGTTGAGATGCTGACTATGGATTGATAAATCACTATAAAATTCAGCCTAGCATTAGAACGTTTCAAGCTTCAGCATATAGGCACAGCAGCTATTTCCATTTCATTGCACAAACAGAAAGAATGGAATGTAAACTTCAGTTATCCGTCATATTGGGTACCCCCAGAGATGGTTTGTATTTAACATCTCATTAAATCAAAGTATAGAATGGCACTAATATGAAAGGGATGCAACTCTCACATTGGTGTGGATAATGTTAGTGGCGTCACTAAGGCATCATCACCCCCACGATGGACTTCCTCCCATGCAGTGGGCGGAGCAAGGCCCCAGGAGAGGGGTGTAGTGATGTACCTTCACCCAGCACCAACTGATTTTTTGGCTATAACATTTGATAGAATAGAGATATTTCGACGTGGTTTGTTTCATTGCATTCTGCATGAAATTATGCATTGATTGATATATAACATGATAGCATTATTCTAAAATACCAAGATTTAAAATTTTTTGGTGAGTAGTAGTGTCACCCCCTCCCATGTGTGCCACCCAGTGTGGCCCGCACCTCTGTTGCGATGCCACTAGATATTGTTGTTCTTGCTATTTTTAGATGATGTTATTAGCTGCCGCTACTTTTTTTAAAACATAATATTGCTTTTACCTTGTATCTTTGCATTTTAATGAATATTGTAAGCCACCCTGGACACCCCTTTGTTGGGGCAGGGAGGCACAAATATAAATAGATAAATAAATAAATCTTCATTGTCCTAATATGGACTGTGATACAAAGGACCTGCATCTATGTGTGTTTGAGGGAAACTTGCATGTGTAGCTGAGGCCATTGCTGAAGCCTCTTGGACTCTGGCTTTGGGAGCTGTTGCCATTCAATGAAGCATCCACTTGTACACATGACTTCCTATCCAGCTGGGGAAACATATGAATATATATAAAGTTGCCTTATACCACGTCAAACTCTTGGTTCCATTGAGCTCAGGACTGACCACACTATCCGGCTGCAGTCCTTTCACATTTCAGACAGGGATTTTCCCAGCCGTATCTGGGAGTCCAAGAATTAAACCAGGAACTTTCTACACACACAACTTTTGCCCCACTACTGACCGAAAGCCCCTCCCCGTAAAACATTTTTGTATGTGTGTCTTCTTTCCTACGATGCATGGGCTTCTCTGAGACTGAACCCAGTCCTTTTTGCACCCAAAGCGAGAATCAAGTTTTTGAAACATTAAAATTTTTTTGCAAGGTTTTGTCTGCTTTGCAGAAGAAAATTGTTAGCTTCTAACAATTCTACTTCTAACCTGAAGTAATCTTCATACCCCCAAATTAAGATGTCACATTTTCCAATTTTCTCTATTAATTGGCTGCTGTAGCTCATGTGTGATTCCAGTGTCAACCTTTTTTCTGGCCTGAAAGTACCTAACTGCACATCTTGCTCTCCAGTTCAGCCTTCTGAGTACTCTGGAATGACTGTAAAGCTTTGGAGGAAACAGTCCTTGAATTCCATTTCTAGGAAGAGTCTAGCAAATGTCCATGCACACATACTGTATGTAAAGTCTCTAGTAGCCTTGGGACCACAGGATCCTGAATATTATTAGTTATTAATAATACATGAAATTATTTATTGCTAGATCTCTCTTTTTGGTCTTCTAGTGGGTCATGATAGATTGTCATTTTAAAAAGTGGGTCCCAGTCTAAAAAGTTTGGGAAGCTAGTTTGAAGAAATGACAGATATGTCTCAGATCCTGGCTGGATCAGTGACTGCCTGGATATGACGTACTCAGTCTGGTGGAATTAATACTCTGTGTCACAAATGTAAAAATCTTTGAAGCCATTTAGTTCAGTTGTTTCCAAATAGGAACCCACCAGTGAGTCATGACCCAATTTTTGGTCAGTCATGAAACTGACTGGGCAGATTAGGCTAAGTGCATCAAGGATTAAACAAGTTGATGCTTGGGGTGGGGTAGGGGGTGGGGAACACTGCTGTCCAATTACCTTTATAGCCATAGCTCTTGGCATTTATAAATCAGGCAGCAGCCTCCAGGCACTCTAAAAATTTTGGGAACCACTGAACTAGTCAATTCCAGGATCATCCAATCCAAGAATCCCCCAAAGGCCACCCTACGCATTTCAGATCACCGCAAACACCCGCCTGTAAGTCGACCCCACAGATAAGTTGAGGGCAGGTTTTGAGCCAGCAACCATGGAATTTTCTATGACCCTCGGATAAGTCGGGGGTTAAACTTAGGGGGGGTGTCTGACTATAGTTTTGTCTGATATTACCAGATCCTGGAGGCCAGATCCTGAAAAATAACCTACCACTAATTGTTACCTAAGAACTGTAGTCTCTAAACTATTAAAAACATATTAAAAGATCATAAGATACATTTTTATTCTTTTTAAAATTCTGGTCTTCACCACCTTTTTGTAAACACTATCAGAGTAAGTGCACTGTAAACTACATACCAGTAAAACAGTGAAAAACAGTTTTCAGCGAGGTAGGTGACAGTGGGGGTGGGCTGAATGGGGGCAAAACAGGCGGGGCTAAGTGGCAACAGCTGGAATAGTCTTTGGAGCCCAAGTCTACCAGTCTTCCCAATGCAGAGCTCAGGTCTACCTGTCTACCTGGTATTGGCAGCTAGACACAGTAATATAGAAAACCAAACACACTCCTAAGTCTCTCTAAAATATTTCAGCAATAGAAAATGATTGCTGGATATTAGTATCACTGTATTTAGGCTCACACTAGAATGGAAAATGTCCTGTGTACACCAAAACGGACTTCTACAGCAGTTGTGGTCCCACAGCTATGTCGCTGAGCTCCTATACACTCCTTGATGGTAAGTAAATCCACAAGCCAAAGATCTATTGTAGCCAGTCAGTTTCCTTCCAGATGCGACACTGTTAAGGAATGTATGCATTCCTGGGCCTGCTGTGTATGGCTTGTGGCAGTAGTCATCACTGTGTGCCCACGATAATGCCCCCAGCATCCTGCGTGGACAGCCAGTCTGGGTGAGATTTGGAAAACATAAGATCCCAGGAAATTTCTGGGCTCCTTCTTTTAGCTCCTGGACCCCCCTTCTGATCCTGGGCCAGGGTACAAATTACCCCCTTCACCCCCCTCTCCTAGGCCCTGGGCACAGTAAAATTATATTTATCTCAGTTCTGTATGGAGGCGGAGAATAAACTCAGTATTGTCTCTTAATCAAAGCTATGTCGCTGGAGGAAGCCAAAGTTGCATACTTATGTATTGTATGGAATACAACAGCATCACAAAAGCACCTTAACTAAAATGTGGGAAAGTACAAAATTGCAATACCTTTTGGGTGGAGATGTGTCTGTTCACATGCACTACAGAATCCAATAATTCTCCACCCAAAACATCTTACCAATGACCTCACCAGTTTCCGAAACACACTCAATAAGCCTTCCTGCCTGTGCTCTGTACAGCCAAACCATGATGTCAACAGTCCACCTGTGAGTAGACTGTAGCTCCTCGGTCAGGGTCACAGGGAAATGAAATAAAAGCCATGCCAGCGCTAATTAAATTCACCAGTTATTTTACTGCCAGTTTGCTCTGATAAAGCTGAGGACATTTTTTTTTTTGCTAAAAAGACTTCACTTGTTGAAGGATACGCAGACTTCATTTACAGAATGTGAAGACAATCTAATAAATATAGTACTAAAGTTCCGATGAGTAGAAATTGTTTTAAATCTTCACATTCTAGAAGCATACACAAGTAGTCTATGTGAGTATTGGGGTTGAAGGGTCACATCAAATCATTTCCTTCTTCAGTACCTCTAACTCAGGAGGGCAGGTCTGGGAGCCAGAAATTCACTCTGTGGATTTGACGGGGGAGCAGATCTGGCCAGCTAATATCTCAGTGATTTCAATGTTGCTAGTAGTCATTTAACACAGCCTTACTCATAACATTCCATTAGACTTTAACAAGTTTCCCAAGAGGGCATAGAAGGGTTGAAGTCACATTATGGACTGCCTCTCTAACAGTTTACTGCACTTGTGATGAAAGGAATGTTTCCTGGCCATATACATAGAAAGCATACCCCAAGGCCAGAGAGTCCTCATGACAGAATTTCCTGAACTCCAAGAACACATTTAGTCAAGAATCACTTCCTTCCTTGCTCCCTTTCACCAACAATAAGCCAGATACTCAGTTACTCCCCAATGCACTGTTATATGTGAGGAAGCCAAGCTCTGGGATGATGAGATAACACCCCAAGAGTGCTCTCTTTTGACATGGATTGGAGTCTGGATCCCATCTCCAGTACAGCGACATAAGTCACCTTCATAACATGAATTCATGCCATGAAACAGTATCACTATTTGTATGGGGGAAGGGAAAGGAAAAGGTCCCCTTCTGGAACCATGGAGAGCTGCTTCCAGTCAGTGTAAACTGTACTGAACTAGATGGACCAATGATATGGCTCAGTAAAAGACAGCTTTATATGGTACCTTTGTGAAATAACCGGAGAAGAAGGATTAGCTGCTGGGTGGACTGCAAACCCTCACGTCCATATATCCCTTTTACTCCTTAAATGGGATCTCACCTTCCTCTTTGGAAGTGACTGCAACACATCTGGATTTAAAAACATGAACCTGCTGCCATAAGATCTAGTTTGACCGTTCCTGTTGATGTTTTCCTCTGTATTATTCCCACATTTTGGATAACAGATGAAGTAACAGGAGCAACATCAGGAAAATAACTGATTATTTGGCATTTATATTTTGCCTGATGTGTATGTGTGTTGCATTTAACACGCTACACACATATGATTTGGTTTTCCCTTCACCAAAGTGTGCAATTTGAACTCCGGTATCCTGTTCACTACAGTTTTCCTGCAAGTTTACTGACTGAAAGCATCAGGCTGAGTAGATGACATTGTCAGCAATTTGTTTTTAAGTGAGACATACATCCTTTAAAAATCTTAATGCAAAATGACAACTGAAAAGGGATTTTTTTAAAGAAGAGCATACACTAATAAGCAGTTCAAATTATCTCACATGCCAAATTGATTGTGCTTATCCTTGATAACTATTCAACGGAACTATATATTGGAAAGAAGTCAAAACACAGAGCTCAGATGCAGAGGGTCTACTCACCGTTCCTACCAGTGGATAAATGAAGCCTGCCCCAATGCTAGCCCTCACATCACTGATAGGCAGGATGAAGCCAGTGGGGACGCCTTTCTTCTCAGGCATGTGGGAGAGTGACAGGTGCGTTTTGGCCATACAAATGGGCAGATTTCCAAATCCCTAAGATAAGGCAAATAAAAGGATTGTGAAGGCTTATTGCTGGGAAACAAACAGCAACTACTACAACAAATAAAAGGACAGATTACTGTCAACATGGTGCTTACACTGCAACATACTAAGATCCTATGCCAAAGTAACCCAAATTCTGAAACAAAACTAGGCTAGATTCTGTGATCTGAAATGACACAGATTTACAAGATTTCTCTGAGTTTAAATATTCTGTTGCTCTACTAACCATGATACTTTATTTCTAAGATTTGTCCTTTGTAAACAGGGGAGTTTCTATATAATAAGATGCAAAGTAGAAATAAACGGAGAAGAAACACTCTAACGAAATTTAAAGTTGATTTTTTCTTGCAATAATATAGCATGGCTGTAGGATGAGGAGGGTGACATGCTGAACCCCTGTACTTTAAAATTTACCATTATGTATTTGTATTTTGTATGTATTGTGTTTCAATGTACTTTTTCACTTTAAAAAGGTAAAAATTTACCACTATGTATATCCACACACCCACACACTGCATCGCCCAATACAGATATGTGCTGTGGGAACTTGCCTTTTGTCACTAGGACACAGGAAGCCCACTGCAGACTGGACAGTTTCCATCTATCATCAAAGAAAACACACACACAGAGTCTCTTTCTTGCATGTGTGCACACACTCTGCATTAAGTAAAACACCCACAAAGCATCCAGATGCACACACCAATGCTGGCTATTTTACCTGTTGACTGTAACGATTTATCTGAGACTCTGCTGTGGGAGAGAGCTCTATATCTTTAGCGCCATAGATTTTCTGTGCTATGATTCTTATTTTTTCAACAATGGGAAGCTGTGGAAACAAAGAAGATGACAGAAAGTTAGTGCATGTTGACTAGAGTCTGAAGACACTCTCCTGGGCTGCAAGGTTTGTTTGACAGTTCTCTGGAGCAGATTTAGCACTAAATTATAGACTCTCTTGGAGAAACGAGACCAAGTGATAATAATCATGAAAGGTTCTTGCTATGGTACAAAGCTGTTTCTGATGTCCCCATTTTGTGGGGAGGGAGAAACCATGCGTTGATCTATAATCTAAACAGACAAAGATTAAGCCTCTCTATTTCTTAATTATGAATAACGAGTGGGACTGATTCTCAAGTATCTCTGAAAGTCACACCACCTGATATTGAAGGTTTTACTATAAACTTCAGATTCAAGGAGGCTGGTTGTGTTTCCTTAGTGATAAGAAAAAACCTGCAGTATCCAAAGGCGTTCTCAGGAATCAGACCTAGCTCAAATCAACATCCACCTGTATAGTGAGGATAGGCAGGAAGACCCTGAAAGAGTTCTCACAGCTTGAACTTATGCAAACAGAAGTGCTGTTTTAATAATTTACAATCCCATACTTCATATCTTTACAATTTCACAGGTGGTTCTCTATCTATAGTTGTGTGGCCTGCATGAGCTTCACAGCACATAAGCCTCCTAGGATTCTTCTTAAGCTCCTAGCTTGTACTACACAGCACCCATAAACACATGGGCAGGAGGCAAGCCATTCTCTCTAAATGAAGTTCAAGTAAAATAGAATCTTGTAGTTGCCATCCCTCTTCCTAAGGAGTCCTTACTGAGGTCCAAAGCCGCAAAGTGTAACTCAACAACTGCACCAGCTTCCCATCATTTTCTGGGCACAATTCAAGGTGCTGCCTTTGAGCTTAATGCTTGGATGACACGTCTTAGAATCACACTCTCCCATATACTGCACTGCTTTGTGACCTTTAACAACAGAGGATATCTCAAACAAATCATTTGTGCACAAAGTTCAAATAGCAAGAGCATGTAGAGAGACACGCTTGGTGGTTGCTACAGAGCTGTGGAATTTTCTCCCCAGAGCTTGTTGCCAAAGCCTTTGAGGCTGCAATCCTAACCACACTTTCCTGAGAGTAAGCCCCATTGAACAAAATAGGACTTACTCCTGAGTAGGCCTGGTTAGGATTGGGCCCCGAGTCTCTGCTCTCTGCAAGCCCTGTCAAACTTTCTTATATGAGCTGGCTTGCAACAGGTGAGGTTAAGCAACTCTGAGGTAATTTTAATCACTTTATTTTTAAATACATTTTCACTGTATTTTTTAAGTCTTATTTTTTATTAACGACTTGAAACTCTGAAAAGTGCTGGGACAGACACTTAAACAAACAAGCTTCCTCCTTGGAAAAGAGCACACAAGGGATGAAGAGGAAATCCTTTTTTAAATTAAAAAAAAATCAGAGTTAACACAAGTACGCTCCCTTGCATAACAGTAGTTGGCTCAGCTACATTTCATTTCATGATGGAGAAGCTGTAGTAAACGCCTGCTACTCTGAGCAGAGGGAATTTACAGCAGGATGCCTTTGAAATCAATAGTGCATTGATCAAACTGTGACTGGCTTATGATACACTAGCTTTGATTGCTGCACTTATGTCTTTAAAGCACTTACAAGATCCCTTAGATGAAAATGGCCACAGAAATGATGCTTCATGGCTTTCCTGTAGGATGACAGGATTTAACCGGATCATTATCCGGTTTGCAGAAAATTCCCAAAACCATACTGCTTTTTAACAAAAACTGAGATCAACTCACGCTTCTCAATATAGCTGAAATCTGTGTTTTCAAACAAAGATGCAAGCATGTTTAATGGCATAAACATGTGCTACCCATGGATGCAGCAGATCACCTTTGCCCCTTTTTAGCTCTTACTCATTCACTGCCTACTCTTTCCCTTCATCTTCATCCTGCCTGAATTACTTGGACGATGCAGCCTTATCTCATTGCTCATCTCCCCTTGGAGACAAACGCAGGAGTGTTTCCTGGAAGTGTGTCAGTGACGCACATGCTGAAGCTCCTACCCAATGATTGAGTTGCTCTGCAGTGACAAACGCTGAACGGGGGAGAAACACTCCCTGCACTTTCTACCCTGCAATGCAGTGAGCCTCCATTTGTACATGAACTTTACACTGGCAGACAATGCCACTGTATTTCCTCTCCTAATTGAGTCTAGCCATAATTTACATTCCAAGCTTGTAGATAATGATCTTTAGGCAATTTTTTTCCAAAGCATGTAGGACTTATTCAGCTTTGCACCTGTGTTTTCCTTATTCTGCAATATTAAACGACAATAAATATTATTATTTTTGGCTGTTATTGGCCAGGATTTACAGAAACATGTACGATTTTCACACAAAAGAAAAAAATGCTGCTCGGAAAGTATTGATTTAAAATACTGTATTTATACCTGGCTTTTCCCCCTGTTACCAGGGCACCCAAGGTGACTTAAGAGAAATTCATAAAGCAATAATACCATTAAAAAACAGCAACCAGCACAGAATAATTAAAAATAAAACATTTAAAACCATACAAGAACAACAGTCACAGAGCAAACCAAGATATGAGCAAATAACGAAGAATAACGAAGTAAACATCAACAGAGCTAACATGGAAAAGCTAAATGAAGGTCTGTTTTCAGCTCCTAACAGAAGGTTAACAGGGATGGGATGGTTCTTGACTCAACTCAATTCTATAATAGTAGGGCCACCACAGATGAAGGCCTATTTGCTGTTGCTGCCAATCTCGCTTCTGCTACACATAGCATGTTTGGGGAGCCCCCTTGCCTTAGGCAAGCCAATTTATATGGAAGATGCTATGGCCCCAAGCAGTAAAGGGCTTTCAAATTCAAAATCAGCACCTTGAATTGTGCCCAGAATTGAATTGGCGACCAGCATAATCACATGAGAGCTGGTTGTACATACACAGTCAAACTGCTGAGCCTCTTGAGCCCACACAAGCTGCTGCATTCTGTAACAACTTCAGTTTCAGAACAGTCCTGAAGGGCATGACCCTTGTAGAGTATGTTACAATAATCAAATCTTGATGTCACCAAAGCATGGACCATTGTGGTTAGATATGATCTACACAGGTATGGCTGCAGCTGGCACACCAGCCATGGTTGATAGTATTGATGCCACTGAGAGGAGCAGCAGGGTTAACAAGGATCCACTCCTGCTCAGCCACTGGCAACGTTTATCTTCTATGGTGATCAAGGCTGTTTTCATTCTGAAGCCTGGTCTGAAGATGGACCGAAAGGGATCAGATAACCACACTACCCGCTTGATTACCCCACACATTGAAAGATGGGATATAAATCTAACATAACAGGAAAGAAAGAAAACAATTTCATTGGGCTGTCTTGTGAGATTAACAGTGCAATCATATGCCAGAAGCAAATCCAATTGTGTTCAATGAGATCTGCTCTCAGGAAAGTGTGCAAAGGATTCTAGCATAAACACCCCTTTGGGTACATCTACTATTATTATAAAATGCATTACCCCCAATTTATTGTTTCTGGTGTAGGCAGGCTCTATGTGAAATAATGAGATTTTTCTCCTAGGTCATTGCAACCTACATTAGATATGCATTTAAAGCATACGTATCTTCAACCCTTCAGCTGACAAGGCTACCAGACAACTGACATAATGGGAAATATTATTAGAAGATAAAAGGGTTGGAGAAGGGAGAGATACACTGTGCTTGCTCTTCCTGGGCATCTGGTGTTTCGGTGGTCACTACTTGGGGGGGGAGCACAGTCCAAGCTTAAAGAGGCATCACTATCTAGTGAAGGAGATGCAAGTTCTTTGCCTTACTAGCTTTTGCTAAAGAATTTACTTAGGAACTCAAACACATTTTTTATTCTTCCCTTCCTTCTTGACTCAAGCACGGAACCATTTTCTTAACAATAAACTAGAAACTTACTTGTGTCTGTGGAATGTTCTTAATGGCAGCCAAAACACTGTTCTTGATCACTGAATTCTTTTCTATTGTGTATCTTACATCTCTGTTTGTCAAATACAAAACTAGAAATATAGGGAGCTGAACCCCAGAAAAAAAGGTGGTGTTTTTTGACTGGCTTGCAGGATTGGATGAATTTCGTATTATAATGATGATAAATTGTATGTCCAACTCCATGAACCCAAACACCTTTAACGTATATAAATTTAAGAGCACCTGCTGGAATACAGAGCAAAGTCAGGAGAAAAGGGAGCGCCCACTGGGCAGGGCATCTGACATAGCAGTCACACTGGGAGCCCAGGTCTACCCTCACAGCAAATCTTTGCCATGAAGGCCACAGGTTCAACTGGGAGCCCTGGTCTACCTAGTAGGTAGTTCAGGGCTCCAAATCCAGGCAGGAGCCCAGATCTATTTGCTTGGTTGACCTGGGCTCTGGAGTTAAGCTAGTGCTCATGGCCCCCGCCCCCTCTGGATCCGCCACAGGAAGAACTGACCCTCTTCCTGGTAACAGTGAACACAGCTGGAACTGATCAGCTGTGTAAGAACCTTTCTTAAAGAAAGATATGGCACCAAAGAAGCATCCAACTGGGGATCCCAAGAGATAATGCAGTATTGTTGCCGTCATGAGTGAACATGACTTGTTCCTGTAAGATGCCCTACATGCATGCACACACATCTCACATGCGTGGGCAGGTCAGGATCTATTTGTGGAATGTACCCCACTTTTGCTCAGCTCTAGCATGGAAAACAAAACAAAACCATTCTGTGTTAACAGCTGGGCATAGTCTGATTTGTTAGTTTTGTTACTTAGTATATTAAAACAAAGAAACCACACACACACCCCTCTTGCTGGCAGTATAACTCCCCTCCAAATCACTCTTTTAAATGTTTACATAAGTAAATATTTACATGCATGATGAGACATACCTTCTTCCTCACCAGATAAGTGTTTTATGTTTGTTTTGATGTTAGAATTCTCACTTAAAAACACTGAATGTGTCTGCTCAGGCTATGGTAAACTACTATAGCAGAACAATGAGAAAGGAGAAGCTTGCCCACCCACTCAGATAGTAAACTACAACAGAGGTTTTGAGGCATTGTTCTTTATGAGGAAAGAATAAGTGCTTAATGAAATCCACATCACAAGGTATCTTTTGAACAAGTTTGGTGCCTAACTACTGTGAGTACATTGGCTCGGATAAGACAGGATGTCACATGCTTAATTTTGTGGATAACAGAAAGCACAGTCAAATTGAATGAATGTTTGAGACAATGAACATCATGGACATAGAGATCTGGAAGCAAGGGGAGTGTTCAGCTGGCAGAAGTCTTCCATAATAAAATTAAGCCTCTCCTGTGACTTTTGTTACAATACTTCCCCGTCAGTGGTCATTGCAAAGGAAGAGGAAAAAATGCAAAGCATCCTCATTAATGTCATTTTTGAATGCTCTCTGGACACAGCCCAGTACTAAAAGTCATAATGAAGGAAAACATTTCTCTGCCTGATCTTAACAAGCTCATACCTGGAGCTCAGAGGTTCTCTTGCTCTTTCACTGCCTACTTTGCAACATAAAAACCTTAAGTAGTGTAATGTGCTGAGTCCCTGAGAAGTAATGAAATCAAAGTGAGTAGGGATAAACCATACTTCCTTCTATTTTTGAAGCATAAAACATTCAGAGGAGCACAAATTATCAAAGCGAGTCTTAACTAGCAGTTATGGAGCAGCTCCAAAGTAACTTTATGCAACCCAGAACGGCTATACCAATTTATAACCAACATTGGCGAAACTTTTTGCCTACAGAACCTCATGTGCATTTTATTATGTTGCAATCTTATGCCCATTCTGGAAAATGCCCATTCACCGCTCTCCCTCTTGAGGGGATATTTTGGGACACACACTATTTCCTCAGCTTCATCTCAATGATTACCTCATACTATTTGAGTGCATCTGTTCCACATGTGTGAAATTAGTTAATGCCAACTTTGTTATAGAGCCCCAACATCTGTGATGGGTTTGGACTGCACATCAAAATATACCTTCAACCCCAGATTATTGTCTAGAGAAGAGTGTGGCTAGCTGGAATAAAGAAGTTAAGAACATAAGAAGAGCCCTGCTCGATCAGACCAAGGACCTGTCTAGTTCAGCTTCCTATATCACACAGTGGCCCACCAGATGCTTCCTAGAACATACAGACAAGAAGATACCTGCATCCTATAGCCACTCTTTTGCACCTGGCATTCAGACATATGCAAACTCTGGGTTTTCGAGGTAGCCTACAGTTATTATAACCTGTAGCCAGTGATTGACTAACTTTCCCTCCATAAATCCGTCGAATCCCCTTTTAAAGGCATCTAGGACAGGTGCTATCAGAACATCCTGTGGCATAGAGTTCTGCATATTAATTACACGCTGGGTTAAAAAAAATCATTCTAGCTCTCCCACCAGTCAAATTTATTTCTGGTATTGTGTGCGAGAAAAAAGATATTTACCCACTCTATCCATCCCATGCACAATATTATGTCTCAATCACGTTTGCCCTCATGCACCTTCTTGCTAGACCGAAGAGACCCAAACCCTGTAGCCTTTCCTCATAAGGGAGGTGCCCAGCCAATTAATCATTTTGGTTGCTCTCTTCTGCAAGTTTTCCAGTTCCACTGCTGGTCATCCTATTCTAAACCATCATATTCAATTTAACTGGTAGACACAGAATGCAGTATTGAACATGCTGTGGAATGGACTAGTGATAAAAAAAATGCATTGTAACCGAGGGTTTGTTTTCACAAAAGCCTTACCCAGAACAGTTATTTCTATCAGAATCAAACTTAAACATACCTTCCTGCAAAGCTACCAGACCTCTCCATGTATCCCTGCTATTCTAACTAATGGAGCTGTATTTCTTGCTGGTATGATTGTTCCAACAGATGAACAAATAGGAAATCATATTTACAACTGTATAAAAAAAGGAGAACTTCATGGTGTGCACGACTGACATTGCTGGGTGAAAGATTACAACTCATGTTTCTCTCTCTCTCTCTGGATGTCCCTGGTTCATCTGCACAGGAATATAAACCCAGAGTACTTATTTCTGGCAAAAAGCTCTGTCAGTCAGCTGTTCTAAGAGCTACCTCAGAAGGAGGAAGAGACAAAGATCTGAGCTGAATAAGATCATACTGAATAAGGTGTCAGTATGAGTCAGCTCTCGTTTCCATGTATCATAAGCAAGAGAAGGAATAAGAACTTAACTGAATGCAAAGACAACTATATAAAGGTGTATAGAAATTGATTACCCAGAGAGTAGTCTTGTAAATCTCAGTATATTTTGAGCCATATTCTCCTGGTTACACTTAAGAAGCTGCCTTATAATGAGTCAGGCCATTGGGCCATCAATTATAATTGATAATTATTTACTCTAAGAGGCAGCAGGGTTCCAAACTTTCATACTTGGGGCTTTCCCTACTTGGGGGGATACCAGGGACTATCTGCATGCAAAGCATGTGCTGTACTGCTCAGAGGAAGCACATTCTTGTACCTGCTGCTCAAACCTTAAAGATACTAGAGGGGAAGAAAATCCTATAGTTAAGCTATATGTATTGTACAATCAATACAGTGGAATAGCTGAGCGGGCAGGAGGTACACTGTCCCGAGTACCAGGCCTTGAGGGGGCATCATGGGAGCTTGACACTAGTGGTAGAAACTTTGGTATTATTGAATAATACCATCATGTTATATATCATTTGATGCATAATTTAATGCAGAATGCAATCAAATAAACCATGTTGAATAATCTGTATTTTATCAAGTGTTATAGCCAAATAACCAGAAAAGGAAAATACAACTGCCTTACGTAACAAAAACTGGATTTACTTTATTCAAATTTGACTCATGTGACTGATTACTCTGAGAGCCAATAAGGTATTATTATGATACAGCATGGAACCAATAAGGTGTCAGTATGAGTCAGGGGTATCATAATACAGTTACCCCTGCTAACTGGGTAAAGATGCACTTTTTCAAATGGTGCTCTTCTTATATTTAGCTGGGGGAGAATAACTGTCCCTCTCCACCCCAGCACGATGTCTTTTCTAGTTGCTGTTTGCTGGTGTTCTTCTCCATCTTTTTACACTGGGAGCCATTTTGGGACAGGGACTCATTTAATTGATTTTGCTTGTGAACTCTTTTTAGTTGAAAAGCTGTACATAAAATATTCTTAATAATAATAATCAGAGATAACACTAGAACTCCTATTCAGTCGTGAGAGTGTCATGTTGGCCACCAGTTTTTTGTTGGTTTCTGATTTGTTAGGTGACCTGTGCTTTTTTTGCTTCCCCCTTCCCTGCTTTTTGAGGGGAAAAAAGCCACTCACAGTGGCATGCAACCACTCCGAGTGCACCATAACCCAGAAGTATTTAGCAGAGACATCATCACATCACTGCAGTTACTTCCAGATTTTGTCATGCAGGTGGTGTAAAAAAGTTTTGTGTCCCTGGCACCCAAAAATTTTTGGGTGCCAGATGCCTTAACTATGCCCCTGCAATCATACAGCACAAGAATGGGATTTGGAGCTGGACCGAGAATTCAGGATCCTATAAATTTCAACTTTCATTTCAAAGTTTCTAGTCCTTAAGGCAGCCATTTTCAACTGGTGTGCCGTGAGTGGTTCACAGGCGCGCCACAAGAAATTGGGGGAAGGTCATTTATTAATAGGGCCAATGGGAGATGTGAACCCCCACTGCCAGCATGGTGTGCCTTGTCAATTGTCAAAAATCTGGTGGTGTGCCTTGACAATTTTAATGCCTAGTCAGTGTGCCGTGAGATGAAAAAGATTGAAAATCACTGCCTTAAGGGTATAAAAATAGGATTTAAAATATCAACACTTAGAATCCATAGGTTAATCAGTATTTGTAGAGATGAACATGTGGGGCTTCAGTGCCACTGAACTGTTCTTTGTCAACCCCCCCAATGACTACCACTTCAAAAAGTGTGCAAAAGTACAAAACTTTGCTTTTTCTTAGCATGCTTCACAAATATCTGTGAACTTCGTGATAAGTCTTCAAGAATGGTCCTCTACAATTCACTTGTCTTAAAGATGTTTTTGTATAGACTGTATTGTTAAGAGGGCCTTCTTGGTTGATTTTAGTGGTGGCAATGGGACAAAGCACACTTGTTTTAGTTTAATTCAGTGAACTACTTCTAAATAAAAATCATAAGAGTGTGTGTGTGTGTGTGTTGGACACTGGCCAATTCATTTAAAGCAAAACAAAATGTTACCGAGCATTGACTCAGTAATTTGAGTCAGCCTGAACTGATAAAGAATGGCATTATATTTCATGTCCACATAAACACTCAGACAATTCTCAATTCTTCTTGCAGTTTTGTTTTTCAAAGTGATGTTCAGTGTCACCAGTTTTCAAACAAAGTTATACAGTATTTGAACTAACCTAATGGAATACTTTTTTTCTAATATTTTCTAATTTTTCTAATATTATTTACCTTCTAACTACTCAAAGACACTTTACCATCTTTGTCCAAAAGAATAGATGCAAGCGTGCCCTTTCAGCATCCAAGCCTGTATTTTTCTCTCAATTACATCTTTAGATGTTTCTTGCATGGAGACAGAAAACTACTCAGAAGTATCAATATGGCCACAGCAGTTACATCATTAATATACTGGTATTTGGTATTATAGTGAAGTTTACAGTTCTCCTAGTTGAAGAAAGCATTCCAGAGTTAAGAGATCCCGGAGGCAACTAACATTATGTTTATATACCACAAAACTGTTCCTGATTTGGCACCAACTCAAGCATTTCTGGGGAGGGGGCGGTTTATGTGCTCACTCTGTACGCAAAGGGTATGATGATGGTCAGTTTACAACTAAGTATGTGGAACAGACTCAACTTTTTTTTATCACTGTTGGTTTAAGTTCATTCTCTGCAGATTGTAAATTTAAACATTTATTTACTTGTGTGCATAATGTTTATAATCTGCCTTTCCTAAACTAAACGATACTTTAAAACCCATTTAGGTTTACACTTGGAAGTGGACTAGAAATTGTCCTCTAAAGATCCCAAATGGCCATGGGCAGGGGCAGGCCAAGCCAAAACAGTGTGCAAGATGGTGCCAAAATCTGCTATCTACCCCCCTCCATCAGTGCTTGAAGCTCCACGTCCCACCTTCTTCCTTGTTTCTCTATAGGCACCACACGTTTCCGATGTTTACATTCCCTCCGCACTTCCCCGTTTGAAAAAAACCCTGACAAGTGGACAGAAAAAAAGCATACGAGGGGAGGCACTGACTGAGAAAAAGGGCAAGTGCCCAGCAGTGGGAAGGAGGGAGGAGGCAGTAGTGGCGGTCCTGTCCTGTCGAACGAAATGGCAATCCTGTTCCAATTGCAACAGCCTCCTGCTTTCTCCTCCATTCCTGCCACTGTGGCGATGCCACTGGAGGAAGAGACGGCACACTGGTGCTCAGATCCTCTTCTTGCTCATTCTCAGAAAAGAGAAAGATCAGAACATAGAGTAAGGCAGCCAGTAGGTGGTTGGTGGGCTGAGGGTGGCAATGGTCAAGCAGAGGGTGCAGGGTGCCACCTCTTCCTGCCCACCACTTGAAACAGCCAGTTCACCTAGTCTCATGGATTGAGTAGCCCGTGTCATAGTCCCCTCCCCCCCCCCCAAGACTGGGCACATAGTAAGCCATGATAGAAGGCATAATATTCCACCTGCTGGCATTATGTAGCAGAAACAGACTTTCAAAAGCAGTAATTTTACCCCAAAGTGATTTCTACATCATTGGCATCCTTCAGTCTTGGAAGACGATGGTATCGCGCTCTGAATGGTGGTTCTGGAACAGCGTCTAGTGTGGCTGAAAAGGCCAATCCGGGAGTGACAATCCCTTCCACACTGGGAGCAAATGTGGTCTGCCCCTGGTGTCTCCCTGGCTATGGGCCTTCCTTCTTTGCCTCTTTACCTCAGTCTGTTAGGTGAGTGTCTCTTCAAACTGGGAAAGGCCATGCTGCACACCCTGCCTCCAAGTGGGCCGCTCAGAGGCCAAGGTTTCCCACCTGTTGAGGTCCATTCCTAAGGCCTACAGATCCCTCTTGCAGATTTCCTTGTATTGCAGCTGTGGTCTACTTGTACGGAGCTTTCCCTGCACAAGTTCTCCATAGAGGAGATTCTTTGGGATCCGACCATCATCCATTCTCACAACATGACCGAGCCAACGCAGGCGTCTCTGTTTCGGCAGTACATACATGTTAGGGATTCCAGCTTGTTCCAGGACTGTGTTGTTTGGAACTGTGTCCTGCCAGGTGATACCGAGGATACGTTGGAGGCAGCTCATGTGGAAAGCGTTCAGTTTCCACTCCTGTTGTGAGTGAAGAGTCCATGACTCGCTGCAGTACAGAAGTGTACTCAGGACGCAAACTCTGTAGACCTGGATCTTGGTATGTTCCGTCAGCTTCTTGTTGGACCAGACTCTCTTTGAGAGTCTGGAAAACGTGGTAGCTGCTTTACCAATGCGTTTGTTTAGCTCCGTATCGAGAGAAAGAGTGTCGGAGATCATTGAGCCAAGGTACACAAAGTCATGGACAACCTCCAGCTCATGCGCAGATATTGCAATGCAGGGAGGTGAGTCCACATCCTGAACCATGACCTGTGTTTTCTTAAGGCTGACATTCCAAAGTCTTGGCAGGCCTTGCTAAAACAGTTCATGAGCTGCTGGAGATCTTTGGCAGAGTGGGAGGTGACAGCTGCATCGTCGGCAAAGAGGAAGTCACGCAGACATTTCAGCTGGACTTTGGACTTTGCTCTCAGTCTGGAGAGGTTGAAGAGCTTTCTGTCTAATCTGGTCCGGAGATAGATGCCTTCTGTTGCAGTTCCAAAGGCATGCTTCAGCAGACAGCAAAGAAAATCCCAAACAAGGTTGGTGCAAGAACGCAGCCCGGCTTCACTCCGCTTCGGATGTCAAAGGGGTCTGATGTGGAGCCATCAAAGACTACAGTGCCCTTCATGCTTTTGTGGAAAGACCTGATGATGCTGAGGAGCCTGGGTGGACATCCGATCTTGGGGAGAAACTTGAAGAGGCCGTCCCTGCTGACCAGGTCGAAAGCCTATCTATGCTTTCTATGAAGATCTATGAAGGCTATAAAGAGTGGCTGTCGTTGTTCCCTGCATTTCTCCTGCAGCTGTCTAAGGGAGAATACCATATCAGTGGTGGACCTGCTGGCTCGGAATCCGCACTGTGATTCTGGGTAGACGCTCTCTGCAAGTACCTGGAGCCTCTTTAGTGCAACTTGGGCAAACAGCTTTCCTACAATGTTAAGGAGAGAGATGCCACGGTAGTTATTGCAGTCGCCCGTCGCCTATGATCTTGTACAGCGTGATGATGTTTGCATCCCTCATGTCCTGGGGGACTCCACCTTCTCTCCAGCAGAGACAGAAGATTTCATGCAGCTCAGTGGCAATGATCTCTTTGCAGCATTTCAGGACCTCAGTAGGGATGCTGTCTTTCCCAGGTGCCTTGCCAGAGGCAATTGAGTCTAGGGCCTCGTTAAGTTCTTCTAGGGTTGGTTCACTGTCAAGCTCCTCCAACACAGGTAGGCACTCAGTGTTGTTCAGTGCTTCTTCGGTAACTACATTTTATCTGGAATACAGCTCAGAGTAGTGCTGCACCCAGCGTTCCATCTGCTGCGCCTAGTCCTGGATGACCTCGCCTGTGGCAGACTTCAGAGGGGCAATTCTCTTCTGTGTTGGACCTAGGGCCTGCTTGATACCATCATACATCCCCTTGATGTTGCCTGTATCTGGGAACAGAGTTGGAGCCAGCAGTTGCTTGCAGTGGGAGAGACTACCCATGAATGCCCCCCTTCCCTCTTACAGAGAATAGGCAAACAAGTCCACTGATGGTTCAGGTATCACAGAAAACCAGGGTTTTCCTCTAGGTGCACATTCCCCCTTTTGGTATGCAAGAGGAGAAGAAAACCTTTAACTTTTGCCTTGTAGATTCACATTGCATTGGAACTTGGGAAATGTGGTTTACCTAATAATCACAATTGTGGCATGTAAAAAGAACCAGAACGTAGTTTGGAACCTGGTTGTTTCTTGCGACATCAGAACTAGGCCACTGTCACGTTTGCTAGAGGATCCTATCCGATCCCTCCCTCAGCAAATCAGAAGATAATGACTTATGATCCAGAACTTCATTTGCTGAAAACAACTGAGGGCACAATCCTAACCCACTTTCCAGCACTGACATAAGAGCAATGCAGTTCCAAGGTAAGGGAACAAACATTCCCTTACTTTGAGGAGGCCTCCGTGAGTGACACCCAACTGTAGGATGCAGCTCGTTCTATTGGCACAGCCACGCCAGTGCTGGAAAGTTGGTTAGGATTTGGGCCTGAGATAAATAAATACTGGACAAAATGCTGTTGCCTTAGTAATTACAGCAGGTGAGAAGTACATTGTGTACTTCTGGTTTCCTGTGATATCGGAATTATCAGTGGACTTGTCTGCCTATTCAGTACATTATCTTCAAAATAGCTGACTATTTTACTATCAAATTTATGATAAAAATGGCTAGTATTATTATGCATCTTCAAGTGCATATATCTTAATACATTCTCTCCATCCATCCATCCAGCCAGCCTTCAAATTTTCAGTCTGAGTATTTTAACACTAGATATGTTATCACTTAATATGCTTTAGTGAAAATTCTATATGTTTAAAACGGATGGCAGATGAAAAACACATGTTTTCACTATTAGGGCGCAATCCTAACTCCTTATGTCAGTGCTTTCCAGCAATGGAGTGCAGCCAATGGGACATGTGCTGCATCCTGCAGTTGGGTGGCACTCACCGAGGCCTCCTCAAAGTAAGGGAATATTTGTTCCCTTACCTCAGAGCTGCATTGCCCTTATGTCCGTGCTGGAAAGCACGGACATAAGGGGTTAGGATTGTGACCGTAATCTCTTAATTTAAGGAAACTGAGGCATGCTTGTAAATGTTGTATCATTTATAGAAGCAAAATGATGCCCACGAATTATTTTCCACTGAAAATGTTTCATGTAAACTACAATATGAAACAGTCAATGTAAATTTCTATTGAACATGACACAAGGTACTGTGGGGTTCACATTACAGCGACTTGGTACTTTGGTGTGGAACAACAGATCCTTCACTGGTTTGCTATGAAGCACATAACCTGACTGAGACAAATACTTCAAGAACATTCTAACGTGTTTGCATAGTACTGAAATGGGCACATGCAACCTGCCAGTTTCTGAAACTATGCACAGAACGTACCTCTTAATTCGATCCTGTGCAATAACTGCAAAAAGTGACAGCAATAACACACAGTGACAGCCAAGCAAAGAAATATCAGCCACAAAGAACTGATACTTCATTATTTTAGGACAAAAAAGACTCAAACAAGGAAAGTTTATCTGTAATCTGTAACAGATCCTGTTAGCCTGTAGGCTGGATCTGTCCCCAGAGCCAATTTTATCTGGTGCCTGGAAACCCTATCAGATTTGTAATGAAGTTAGAGTTGAAACAAAAAGCATCTAAATTTCACTTAGAAAGGGGGGGGGGGAAATGAATATTTTAAGCCATTTCCACCCAACGTTGCATATACTCAACAGGGATCAAATGTGTACACCTGTGGGCTGGGAAGAAATGTGTCAAGCTGTAAGAAATGTTGTTGTTGTTCAGACGTTAAGTCATGTCCAACTCTTTGTGACCCCATGGACCACAGCACGCCAGGGCCCCCTGTCTACCACTAACTTCCAGATAAGAAATATACTTCACATTTTAAATTACTCTACATCTCTTTCTTTTGGACTGTGTATGGAAAGTGTACTTTCAAGTAATGCCTGAGCAAAGTCCTCACTGCTAGCTTGTACTAACTTTTTAATGGAGCCAGATCATATCTGAGGTGATTAATTTGTGATGCAAAATACACATCTGCCCTTCCCTACCAAACCACTGTCTAGAGCCACAGTTGCCTCCATATATAGAGAAGCTGATCATTCTTCCCTTAGGCCCTCCAAATATGGAGTAGGGCATAGCATTTATATACATTTGGACCTTGGTTTCTGTGTGGGATCTGTTCCCAGAGCCCCCACGAATACTGAAACCCGTGGATAATTAAATCTGTGGGTTGTGGCCCAATAGAGTCTCCAAAGGCAACCAGAACCTTGTTCTTCCGTAGAGGCTTCCATAATGAATTAAATTTGTGAATTAGGGGGTCGGACCTGTAGTGCTTTTCAGGTCTTTCACTTAAATTATTTTACAGCCCAGTTCTATCCTTGGTGGGGCCAATGGGTGCAGTGGGCCAAAATGGCGACCACTGTATCTACCAGCCCCGCAGTGTCTGCTAGAAGTCTCTTATGGGAGAAGGGGACTTTTGTAAGTAAGGGCGCAAACCCTGCAATGAGGCTACACAAGTCTTCATCAGCCTTTTGCCAGCGCAGGCTGGAGAACTCCATGCCGGGCTTTGTAGCCTGACACAGAGGATAGGATCAACTGGAGAAGGGCTCCACATTTCCACCCTCTCCTGGGCCAGTCACTGTTCCTGCCTGATCCTCCCCAGAATACCTTCCCCACCCCAAAAATGCACACTGCTGCCCTGTGGTGCGACTTACCATTGAGCGTTCCCTCGGCATCCTCCATCCAGTGCCATGCCCAGCATCAACTGGAGCTGGCCTGGCATTGGAACTCCCTACTTGGAGTGTGTTGTAAACATGCTTTACAGCATGTTTATGATACCCAGTTCTGAGTTTTAGGGTCAGGCAGGATTGGGCCTCTAGTCATCTTTACAACAGACCTGGGAGGAAGGTCAGTATCACCTCCATATTGCAAGTAGGATGCTGAGACAAAAGTGGTTTGCTCAAGGTCACTAATGAATTTGTGATTGTTGTGAAAATTAAACTGTGGAGTTCTATTTTGGGTCATATTTAACACTTTTAGCTACTACTCTACACCAACTCTCAAGTACTTATATGCCCTCTGAATCTCAGAGGCTCCCTACAGAGTCAAACTGAATACATTTTCTATTTTTTGGAAAGCAGACAAGAATATGAAGTCTTGGCTACGCTACTGCTTAGCCATACAAGACACATGCGTACCTGTGTGATGCAAATGTTCACTGTGAGTCTGAAAAAAGTGAAACAAAATGTCTGTTGAAAGAATGCAGACAGGGTGTGTGGCAATATATTCATGTGATTGCAGAGCCACACACCTCATTTTTCATTGCAGCTAAAAGTCAGGGGTTCTGAGTGCTGGCCAACAGTGAAGGGGTACAAAGTTAGCATAAACCTGGACACCTGCTAGAACAATCACTCAGTCTATATCACCTTAACCCAGAGGTTTTCAGACTGGGGCATCATGATGCCCCAGCCTGAGGGCCCTGGCCTCTTTGCCATTAAGGGGTGGGGGCAGCCAGGAGGTAGGGAGGAGGCAGCAGCGCAATCCCCAGGATCATGCCACTCAGGGGGCTGCAGGGGCTTGGCTGCACTTACCACAGCCTCCTGCAACCTCCCAGGGGTGTGAAGCCTCCTTGAGGCTTCCAAAGTGAATGTGGAGCGATCGCACCCCGCGTCTGCTAAACCGGAAGCAGAGCATGATTGCTCCACTTTCACTTCTGACGGGACTGCAGGGACTGGGGTGCACTCACTAGTCCCTGCAGCAGCTGTCCTGGGGTGTGGGGAGCTCTGCGTGAGCCTCTGCAGGGCTCCCCAGGTCAGCAGCAGTGAAAGTGAGCGATCATGTGCCACTTCCGGTTTTGCACGATTGCTCATTTTAACTTCTGCTGACCTGGGGAGCCCTGCAGAGGCTCGCACAGAGCTCCTCACACCCCAGGACGGCTGCTACAGGGACTCATGAGTGCACCCCAGTCCCTGCAGCCCTCTTGAGTGGTGCGATCCTGGGGATCACATCGCTGTCTTCCCCCTGCCCCCCCATCCCCGCATGGACTTACTGCGGGTTTCAAGCTCCGGAAGACCCAAAAGACTGGAGGTTACTTTCCCCACTTCCATAGTGAGGTCACGAGCAGGCTTCAAGTTTGTATGCCTCCTTCATGCTCCTCTCCCCATTTCATTCAGCATACATAGAAGGAAACAAGAAAACCAAACCTAGATAGTCCACATGCCAATTACTGAAAGATTTCACAGCCCTGCTGTTATCTTTTAAACATAAGGAGGGGAGTGAGAAAGGGAGAGTGCATAGGGGGTAATATCTGAACAGCCCCATAACGTAAACCATTTTCAGGATCATGTGAATGCTCTCAATTTAAAACAAAAACAATTCAAAGTATGTCTGATTTATTATCTTTAACATCATAAAAATATAGTCTTTGAGTGTGTTATTTAATCAGATAGCATAGACTAAGCTTGGGGGTCAGTGCTTCTTTATTTCTATGTTTGCTGGAAAAAATAACTAAGCATCGCTCAGCTAAATGAAGTTATATCTTCCTCACGTCTGTTGTCAGGAATTCAGCCAAGACAAAACGCACAGTTCAAGGTGCTTCGGATTGATATAGTATGCTGGGAAAAGCTGCTGACTCTGCAAATTTCAGTTTTTATTTCTTTTGGTTGTTACTTTCCCATCACCCTTTAATAAATCTGTTTCTCATTTCATCCTTCTCTTTTAATTTCACAGGTTCTGTGGTTGTCTCCGCAATTCCTCTACCCAAAACACCCTCCTTGGATATCTATACTGGCAGATGACAGATCTTGGTTCTTACTATATGGAAGAAAACACACACCAAAGTCAGACTGTTATGTGAATCTACACCTCTGCCTGTGGTCATATGAGATTTATTTTCATCTTCAACATGCAGCCACTTCCCACCCTGTGTTTGAGAACATGAAAGGAGTGGGAAAATATTTAATAAAAACAAATATTAAAAGTGCCATGCTGTCAAGAGCATACAGTGGGATGGTGGGGAAGGAAGCACGCAAGTAAAAAGGGACAAAGCTTGCTTTCAACCTCATAATTTTTTGATTCAGGAAAAATACATCCAGATTCTGTTTGAAAGAAATGCACATTAGGGGGTATTATACACTCCACTGTATATTAATGCTTTCAAGTGGCATGCCAATATTTGCGACTCACAAATCAAGTGTAGGATGGGGAGAAAGGGGAAAAGCAGGGTGGCCTGCTAAGAGTTCCATTCCTCTTTCTGCTATGACTTTCACCAACGAATCAGGCTGTTGGTACTCAAACAACCAAAGGTATATCTTTGCGCCATACAGCCAAGGCCAACACACCCATATCTACAATTCCTATTATGTATAGCAGTGGTTCTCACACATTTAGCACCAGGACTCACTTTTTAGAATGAAAATCTGTCAGGGCCCACCGGTAGTGATGTCATGATTGGAAGTGACATCATCAAGCAGGAAAATTTAAGAATCCAAGGCTGCAATCCTACCCATACTTACCCAAGAGTAAGTCCCATTTACTAACATTGTTAAAAGAATGTACACAGTAGCTTGTTAAAAGTACAGATCTGTAACATTTCCCCAAATGCAGTTGCATATCATGATAGCATCAAGTCTAATATATTCAAAATAAAATATTGAAATGAATGGGGACCCACCTGAAATTAGCTTGCGACCTACCTAGTGAGTCCCAACCCACAGTTTGAGAAACACTGATCTATAGTACACAAATTAGCAGGGAGATAAGAACATAAGAACAGCCCCACTGGATCAGGCCATAGGCCCATCTAGTCCAGCTTCCTGTATCTCACAGCGGCCCACCAAATGTCCCAGAGAGCACACCTGATAACGAGACCTACATCCTGGTGCCCTCCCTTGCACTGGCATTCTGACATAGCTCATTTCTAAAATCAGGAGCTTTCACATACACATCATGGCTTGTAACCCGTAAAGGATTTTTCCTCCAGAAACTTGTCCAATCCCCTTTTAAAGGCATGCAGGCCAGATGCTGTCACCACATCCTGTGATAAGGAGTTCCACAGACTGACCACACGCTGAGTAAAGAAATACTCATATTTTCTTTTGTCTGTTCTAACCCTCCCAACACTCAATTTTAGTGGATGTCCCCTGGTTCTGGTGTTATGTGAGATGAGACTGACTACAGAGTACAGTGGTTTGTTGATTGGAAATAGGATTTTTTTTAAAAAATTAATACATACTTATTTTTTAAAAATACATACTGTAATTACAGTATGTATTTTTAATTACATACTGTAATTTTTTAAAAATTAATACATACTGTATATACCACTTATATACCACTTAGCTGTTTTCTGTTCTGCCTCCTATACAATTCCCATGTTACTATTACAATCGTCTTAATGTTGTCTTGTCTTATTCTTAATAAATTCTGAATCTTTATAGTAGTGTGTGATTCTTAGTGGGGAAATCTTGGTTCAACTAAATCCAGTACTTCCCACAAAGTCACTCTGCAGAAACCTTTGTCTGTACTCGAGGAGGGGGAGTTTTTATGCTTGAGAGCTTTTGTTCCTCTGAGGGCCTAGGGTGCTTAGAGGCCTTTTACCTTCCCCAAGTTTAAGGAACAGCAGTAATGGGGTGGTGGCAGACTACCTTTGGGTTCCATTTAGCAGATTACACAGGCCTACAAAATTGAGGGTCAGAAAAGTTTTTCCCAAACTTTATGGTGGTTTGATATGAATTTGGGGTGCCGATTCAAAAAATGGCATCTGTTTTGCCCTATCACATCTACCGTATTTTTCGCTCCATAAGACGCACTTCCCCCCCCCCAAAAAATGGGGGGAAAAGTGTGTGCGTCTTATGGAGCGAATACTGCAAAAAAAAAAAAATCCGCCCCCTGCCCGCTCTGCTCTGCTCGCCTTCCCAGGAAAGTGTGGGTGGGATGGGAGTCTTGCTGAGCAAGCCCTCCTGTCTACTCAGAAGTAAGTCTCAGAGTCACTGGGGCTCACTCCCAGGAAAGCGTGGGTGGGCTGGCAGTCTTGCTGAGCAAGCCCCTAGAGCAGGGGTGCTCATTATGTCGATTGAGAGCTACCAGTCGATCTCCAGGCGAAATGAGTCAATCACAGGCTTCTCTCCCGTCCAAGCATCCCTAGGAGTGAGCCCCTGGCAGGCTTGTGAGCCCAGGGAGGGAGCCTAGGGAGTGAGTCCAGGGAGCGAGCACCTGACGGTTCTGTGTGGTTCTGTGTGCAAGGGGTTTTGCACTGGTCTTGCTGTGATGTCTATACAGAGATCTTCCCTTCCCCACAACTTTCCCCTGTTTTTGCACTGGTCTGTATAGAGATCTGCTCCCCCCCCCTTGTATTGGAATCCAGGAAGATCTGGTGAGGAGGTAGATGTGGTGTCAGCAGTGGCCCCTTTAAGGGTAAGGCCTGGGCATCCAGCAGAGTGTGCTGCACAGCTGCAGCCACTGGAAGGCAATAGGGCCCTCAGGGATATAAGGAGTACCAGAGGCTTTGTGGGTTTTGAAGGAGTGCAGGTTGGAGGTAGGAGAGGAGACTGACTGGGTTTATTGAATTTGGAATCTGACTGTGGATTGTGACTGGACTTGGATACCCTGATGGATTTGACTGACCTACCTGGAACCTGACCTTGGACTGTAATTTGGCTTATTGGCTCTGGACTCTGATTTGGTAACTCTGATTGATGAGACTGATTTACTTGGCATCTGTGGACTGGAACTGGACTCACTTTTGCTTGCTGCACTGGTGAGTTGCACAAGGGGGACTGATCAGCCTTAAGCGGGCACGAGGCCCAGTGGTTTGGAATTTGGCAGAACATCATTGTAGCAGAAAGATAATGTGATCCCCTATTTGTGTGCACCTGCTTTTGTGAGCTTCATAAATTCTGACTCTAGCGATGATGAGTTCTTGGGGTTTCCAGAAAACTAGAGTACTCAAACCTTTAAGTCTCTCCATTTGTTAATGACAGTGATAATGGTTCTTAATGCCACTGTTGACTGCTGTTCACTTTACATGGTTCAAATGTTATTCTGTTATAGTTTATTAAATATTTTATTACACTATTTGGTTCAGAATATTTTTTTCCTTGTTTTCCTCCTCTAAAAACTAGGTGCGTCTTATGGAGCGAAAAATACGGTAGTTTTGGAGATATAGTATAGCCTCTTTAGTGAATGCCCTTCAAGTGAGAGATGAAGGAGCTGCTTGTTCAGTCAGTGTGGGAGGCAACTGGGAGCCAGAAGTGATACTGGACCGTGAAAGATCCATCTGAAATGTTGTGCGGTTCTTGAAAGACAGAACCTTTTTGTTATTGTAAAAATTCCCTCTGGGGTTTAGTGATAGCCTGCCTATGTGAACCGCCTTAAATAAAGTAAGAGGAGTAATCCAATGATCAGAAAGGCGGTATATAATACCAGTATTATTATTATTATTATTATTGTTATACAACATCAGAACATGATCTCTCCAGGTAGGATGCAACACATCCACCTGAAACCCTCCAAGAATACAAGGTAGATGGACCAATGGTCTGACCTGGTATAAGGCAGCTTCCTATTTAACCTGTGTGTGATATTTGGACTTCAGCATGTTTTCTGCACTTTGTTTTCTTAAGGGAAGGGTCAAGTATTCCTATCAAAGCTTTCTGAAAGCAGACACCTTACAGTTCGATGGGCCTTCAGTCAGCAATGTGCTATGAGAAAAGGACTCAATTATTAAAATTGGGAAGTTTGTGAACCAGAATGTATATGGTCCCTCTTCTCTCTCTGCAGCCCTGCTCTAAGCTTACTGCTAATGCCCAAATCATTTTATTTGGAATGATAGTTCTTTGCTTCATCTTAAAGTCTTACCTAAAAAATAACTGAAATGAGAAAGGAGGTATTTTTGATAGGAGCATTGGAATGCTGATGCTGTTCATATGTACTTCAACTAAATTTCAAGAAATACATCTTTCATATAGAGATCAGTTGGCTTTTCTGGGCAGCCTTTTGTCTCACCAACAATGAAAGAGAAATAATAAACAATACGAAGTCAAACAGTTTAAATGGGTAATTGTGAAGGCAAACACTGTTAATATTACAGACTTCTCTACCGCCTTCCCAAAGCTTCTTGTCGCCTGTCTGCATTTTTACAGAAATCCCTTGTGTAACTTCCAAAAACACAATTTATTTGGATATCTTCATCATCTTTCACCCTTATTTCTTACTATTTCAGCCCACAGACAACTGATGCAATGCTATTCACATCTCCATCACGATACAAAATCAATACCTGTCTTTTCATCACACTACATTTCAACTATGCCAGAAATTTAGTTACTAAATTAGACGTGCGTTATTTGCTTTTAACAGTTTTCAAAACTTATGTTCATCTAGTGCTATATGTGCCAAGAATACTATGTATTGGCAGATTTCTTTTTCTCTTTTTGAAGTGCAACTTCTGTGTTTTAGAAGAGATCAGAAGAATTTAATCCTAACTGCTTTACAAGGTAAACATCCATTTATTGTTAAATTCTTAACAGGTGCTTGTTAGTCAATTATACTTTTATCCAACCCTCCTTGCAAAGCCAAGATAGACTAATTTGGGTCTTCCAGTAGTCTCCCATCTAAACTCTCATCAGCTCTCCCTCTTCCAACACTTTAGTTTCAAGAATGCTACAGCATTCGCTGTTCCCAGGCCGTTCACCACTAGATGACAAATTTCGGCTAAGAAACATCCCAGCACCTAATGCTATCTGTGCAGCTGTGTCAGCTACAGCAACAAATGGATAGATGTGCTATCCCATAGCACATCTAAGGCTAAGCCCATATTCCAACTTTTATAAGCCTGCACAGCATGATGGAGGAGCAGTGCACTTCCTTCCCTGGCACTACACGGATGATGCAATATAGAAGCCAAGCACTCACGACTTGGCTCGTTCTGATATTTCTGCAATTCCTACCCCTACCCTTTTTGAAAGAGAGAAACCATGCAAGGCATTGCTGGTGTGGAGCATACAACTCATATACTACATCATCCATGTAGTGAAGGGGAACAGTGTCCATCTTCTCCACCATGTAAAGGCTGAGCAAATATACACACTGGGGTAGTCATTAGGACAGTGGTTCTCAAACGTTTAGCACCAGGGCCCACTTTTTAGAATGAGAATCTGTCAGGACCCACCAGAAGTGATGTCATCAACAGGAAGAGTATTAACAATTCTATCCACACTTATCCAGGCGTAAGTCCCATTTACTATCATTGTTGAAAGCATATACATAGTAGCTTGTTAAAAGTACAGGTCTGTAACATTTCCCCAAATGCAGTCGCATACCATGTAACATCAAGTCTAAAAAATTAAAAATATTGAAATGAATGGGGACCCACCTGAAATTGGCTTGTGACCCACCTAGTGGGTCCCGACCCACAGTTTGAGAAACACTGCATTAGGATATTAACTTTCCAAAGCAAAGAGCATCCGGGGTTGCATGTTGGCAGACCCTGGGTAAGGAGGTCCTGACAGAACACAACAATGGGCAGACAATGGACTTCAACTACATGCTTTTTGGTTTTCAAATATTTTGCACCACCACAGACATCCTGAGAGAGCCTGTAACTGGAGACATTTAGAAACAAATCTGAGAAAACAAAAAACAAGCATAACGCTCCATTGGGAGTAGTGTATACTGCTAGATACACTGAGTAAACCACTACTGGCATACCAACCATGCTGCGTATGTTTTATTCCCCCTGAGAAGCCTACTGCACCTTGTGCTTTATTTTACATAGTTGCAGGCTTAATCTATCTTACCTCCAGGTCATACAGAAATTTGAAATGATTCTGCTGCTTAGCAGCCCTTCTTACAGCTTCTGCCAATTCCACAGCTCCTCTGCCCCCATCTGACCAATGACTGGAAGGCACAGCATCAGAGGCCCCAGACTGTTTGGCAATCTCACAGACCAAATCAATCTCAGCAGAAGAGTCTGTCCTGCCAACAAAACAGTTATTTCATTGTTTTATTTACAACTTCATCAGCCACATTGAACAAGCGATTCTCTGTAACTACTTATACTGGACCATAGCAGTTAATTTTACCTGAAAACATTGAGGGCGACAACAACCGGAACCCCAAAAAGTTGTGCAATTTCAACTTGTTTTCGTAAGTTACTACAGCCGTCTGAAACCAGCTTGAGATTCTGCATGTGGAAGGAGAAAAAGACAAGTTCTTACCAAATTAGCTTATTAATTGCACAAAACAAATTTGCATCTGACACAAAGCAGGGGGGAGATTGCTAACATTGTAGGCATCACAATCAGGATTCAAAATTATTACTGTAGCCTTGATCATTGTGTATGCGCAACCTCCTGATTTTAGAAATGGGTTATGTCAGAATGCCAGATGCAAGGGAGGGCACCAGGATGAGATCTCTTGTTATCTGGTGTGCTCCCTGGGGCATTTGGTGGGCCGCTGTGAGATACAGGAAGCTGGACTAGATGGGCCTATGGCCTGATCCAGTGAGGCTGTTCTTATGTTCTTATTGGGCTCATACCAATGAGCTTCAACAATGGTGAAATACTGCACGTAGGTTCAAAAAATAAGAGACCCAAGGATGGGCAAACCTGGCTTGGCAGTAGCACATGTGGTAAGGGTCTAGGTATCCTAAAGAAGCACAAGCTGAACATGAGCCAACAAAGCTGCTAAGGAGATGAATGCAATACATGGCTACATTAACAGATGTAAGGAATCCAGATCACAAGTAGTAATTGTTTCACTTTATTTTGCATTAGCCAGTCCTTACTTGGAATACTGCAGCCAAATATGGGCACCATATTTTAAGAAGGGTTGGAACTGGTTCAGAGGAGGGCAACAAAGGTGGTGAAGTGTTTGAAAATCAAGTTTGGTGAAACAGAGTCCAGGAAAGATAATACTACTAGAAGATCTGACAACCGTTTTCAAGTATCTGTCACACAGAATAAGCGCAGAACTTACTCTCTGTGACTCCTGAGAGCAGAACTATAACCAATGGTTAGAAAACTATAGAGAAGTTAATTTAGGCTAGGCATGAGGAAGAACTGCCTAACTGTAAGCTGTCTATCACTGGAACAGTCTAGTATGCCTTATGTAGTTGGGGGTTCTTATTGAAAGTTTGCAAGAAGAGGCTGCGTGACCACCTGTTCGGGATGCTGAAGCAGTTGCCTACACTGAGCAGAGTTAGACTAGATGACCTCCAAAGTCCCTTCTAAGGGTAATATTCTAAGCTATGGAATACTAATTTTTTAAAAGCACTTATCCCCCAGCACTATGGTTTTAATAAAGCTACATGGAACAGTGCAAAGCATTTCTATCCAACCACACTGCTAACAGCATGGCAACAGCCCAACTCTGCCAGTCACCAAAGTAGTGTTCATCAAACCACATCTTAAAAGCATCTCTGGATTAAGAGCAACAAGGCACAAGCTAACCACTCAGTTCCCCTCCTCTAACCCACAGCTCCACCTAAAGGGTTTACATGGTAAAATGCAATTCAAGAGACATTTCTTCGTAGCATTTCTTTTTCAAAAATTCTTAGTTGTTTATTCCTTACCTCTTAGAATGTTGTGTTAAAAGTGTGGCCCAGAACATCACCAGATCCATAACTGGAACATGAAGTCTGCCCTGCTGAAAAATTTTCAGCCCTATTCTGTCTGAGACACAAATCTAATTTTGAACACTGCTAATTGACACTTCTCAAAAGATTTACTTGTAGAATTGGAAGACAGTGATTGTCAAGTGACTTGCTCACAAGGGACTATTATTGGTGTGCTGGGCTATCAGAGCAGTGAAAATGCTGCTTCACATCTTCTTGGAAACATTATAATGAGTTCATGCATTTATGTCCTCTGAATTCTCTGAAGTACACAGAATTCTAGATCAAGGTCTAGGGGGATTGGCTACAGGAAGGAGGGGAAAAGTAAGAATATAAAAGTAAGAACCAGCTGAATGTTGGGGTGGGAGAAGAAGAGAAAAAATATTGAGAAAGATAAGGGGGGAAAGAGAGAGTAAGCACAGAGACAGGGCAGTGTGGCATACCATGAATATGATCCATGTCATTCCTCCTGCTTATGACACCAAAATTCTACAGCTTGATGTTTTTGTAGCGTTTGCAAATTTGGCCACTATGCTTATTAGTACTAGTCACTAGTTAATAATAGTACAGTAGCGAAAAAATCTACAGGCGAATGTTTCTTTGTGACGTTCTGACCAGCGATGGGCCGCATATATAAAGGTCCACGTGGCCCATCACCAAACACTGTCCCCCCCCCCAAGCCTCTGGAGCTGAGAGGAACTGTGTTCCCGTCGCCTCCGGGGCTTTTCTGAGCCCCGAAGGCCATACCTAGCTGCTGCAGCCTCTGCAAGGCTCAGAATGGCCTTTTGGGCCAAAAAATTGCAACTTCAGGTTTCCTCGAGAAACTAGAAGTTACTTTTCTGCATTATAAGGCATTCTGAGACCTGGGGAAGCCCTCCAAGCCCACGGCTTCCCTGGGCCTCAGAATGTCTTTTAAGGCCTCCCCCCAAAAAGCAGGTCCGGTTTCCCAAGGAAACCGGAAGTTTTGATTTTTTGGCCAAAAAGGCCATTCTGAGCCTTGCAGAGGCAGTGCACAGACACATGCTGCCTCTGCAGAGCTCACAAAAGTCTCTGAGGCAGGGGGAGCACAGCTCCCCACGGCTTTGGAGGCTTAAAACAGGTGACGCCATTTAATGTCTGGAGTCACTTGACACTTGTATATGTAACCAATATACACCTGTCCATGTAACCATTATGCAGTAGTAGATTATGCCCCACTGGATATTTATTGCATGAACTCTTGTGGGCAGGAAGTTGCTGCTACTAAAACCCTAAGGTAGACAAAGTGTTCCTGAACATCAAATACCATGCACTGAGGGAAACATAAGGGAGAAAAAAATCTAACAAGGTGACATGACAGTATCTTGATTGCAGAAGTGTGAATCAAGACAATCTGAAGCTGACATATCATATACTTTTGCAACATCCCACGTGTTTTTGTTAGCAAGAGCATATCCCCAATCTCTTATCTACAACAACAAAAAGTCTAGGCAGGTACTCTGCATCGTTACAGTAGATCTGTGCAGCACTTAAAGTGAAAAATACTTTTTTTCTGCATTCAGTTCTTCTAACCCATGAAAATGAAGTTGAGTTGTAAAATACATGGTTGCACTGACAAAGGTGTCTCTGCAGAGGGTAATTCTATTACTCTCTTGCCCTATCAGTCTAGTAACAACTAATAAGAGAGAGATAGTTAAAAAAAAAAAAAAGATTAAGGTTTCAGAAATTGTCCTTACCTCTTCTGTATATTCCTTCTTAAGAGGAGCACCAGCAGTTACCTGAAACCCAAAGCAAGCAGTTCACCAACAATGATCCAATAAGTCAGAGTTACCCAAAACTGTTTTCATGATTTCCAAACTGATAAAGCTTTAGAAATTAATGTTTGGATACATTTTTAAAAGCAGTAAATATCAGCATTTTTACATCTCTGTAAATATTACTATTTGAATTTTTAACAGTGAGAACTTGTCATAACCGGAAATGTCATTTAACTGTGCAACCCTCTTTCATAAATTCCTGTATTTGAGCAAACAAATTGCCACTGTAATGTGTTATGACAACATCTAGTTCTCTTCAAATTTAGAACTGACCAAGCAGAATTGGAAATTCAAGTCCTGAGTTATTTTTCACTAAACCTAAAAGTATAATAATTAAAGTGTGTCTGTTTTAATACTTCTGCATTGCAAGTGAAGTTACATTGTAGCAGGCTGGAGCAACCCATTATGCTGGCATACAGGTTACCAACTGCCACATTTGCCAAATGTGAATATATTTATTTGCCATCATGAATATTTCTAATTTTATGAAGCCAACTGCAGAGGAAGAATAGTGGCAGGTCTTAATCCTTCTTCTGCCAACTGTTTTCCTCTCACAATTCCATCTCTCTCTCCCCAATGCCTTCAGTGATTAGAAAGTAGCTCAGCTGGGTGAAGACTTGACCCAAGCAAGAAGAGGCTTATAGGAGAAAGACAACATGTAAGGGGAGGGTTAGGCACTCCTACTCCTTCCCAACAATTCCCCGCATTCAGTGTCAGCAGAGTCAGGAACAGTAATGAGAAATGAGCTGTTCTGACCTCATTTCAAGGGGTGGGGAGGTTAGGGTTCTCATTTTCAATTGGAGCATGAAGAGTTAATAAGAGTTAATGTGATAAATCTGGAAGTCATATCAAGTGCTATTTGAATCACTCTCAAAATGATGCTTGACAACGAATGCCCAGACTGCTTTGGTGCATAGAGGACTGCAGCTTATCTATCAGATATAGTGCTGTAACATTTGGTGGCAGGCTGCATCACTGTTGAAAGGTCCTTCTGGTAATGTAACAAGAGTTGTGTTTATGTAAGGGATTCTTGCTCAAGACTAACTCTCCTTTCGGTCCTAGAAAGAACTTCCAATTAGGGAGTTGTGCTCTGCCAAAACTAAGGAACCAACCCATTAACTATAACCCTCTCCAGACACTCCTTTTCACCAAGTCACTCCGTGCTGCTCAGCATGCTCTTCTTTCATTATTTTGTCCTGGTCTGTACTTGGCAGCTGATTAGTATTGCTTTCTCTGAAGGGGGTGTTGTGATCATAATAAGGCTGAGAAGGTGAGAGAGTTGGGGTGGGGAACCTCACTAGAACTGCTTCCCCAATAAGGATTGTCAGTAAATCTAACCACTAACCTCAGCTTTGAAATCTTATTTCTTGTCAACAGCTTTGTTGCTTAAAAATAATGACTAACAAGCATAAATCTGCTAAGCTGAGTTTGGCAACCCTTCAGAGTGAAAATATGAAAGTACAAAAAAGTCAAATTTCAAATGAACCAAATCCTAAGAACCAGCAGCACAGAACAAATGTGTTCTAAACCTCAATCAGAAAAGCAGAGGAAGGGGATCGAGAAATGATGAAGGCAAAGAAAAAAAAGCTCCAACTTATAAATTATATGCAATGTTGCTTTTCTTGCTTATGCTGCATTTGGTCAAGCAAAGACACGGAATCAAGTCTCCAAAGGTTTTGGTGATCTTGCAAAGCCTGCACAGAACTATTCAAAAGCAATCTTATTTCTACCAAGTTGTCACTCAAGAACTGCATTCCCCATCCCCAGCAAATCACAAATTCCATGGATAGGTCACCCAGCCTGCAAGTCTCTGAAATTTGGGAATGTGAAGGTATTTTTAGGGCTGCAATCCAGTTGCCACTGAGATCAATAGGACTTTACTTCCAAGTAAATAGGGTCATGATGTAGGTAAGAAAGGAAGATTGCAAGATATTAAACAGAAAAACATAATCTGCAGAAGGATTATAAAGCTGGCGATGGATATAGCCGAACATTCACTCTGTGAGGGTGCTTCAGCATGACACATGAAGCAGTGTACTCAAAACTGTAGCAATGAAGGTTGCAGGGGTGAACATGCAAAATGAAAAAAAAAAACAGGAAAAAGGAAGGGCATGAAGAGGCTTGAAAAGGTGAAAACAAGAAATATGTGCTAAATGCCAAAAGTAGAGGTGGATACAACTCTAGAGGGAACTGCAGACTGGCTGAATGTAACCCAAGTGGCTAGCACACAAGGTTGTTTTGGAAGCAAAACCTGTGCAGAGGTAAGAAGGCTGAACTAAGTAATAGTAGAGGGAGGACAATACAAAAGCCAAGAGGGTGGTGGTGGGATGAGCCAGGCTCTAGCAAGAAATTCTATTTAAGAAAAAAAAAAAAGCATGGATTCAAAGATGAAAGCCAGACTACATGCTTAGGTGACAGATTGAGAAAGAGGAAAGAAATGGAAGAAACTTGGAAGGGAAGAGAGATTTGGTTTAAATACATCTGCCTTGAGTACTGCTGTGATTTAGATCAAAAGAAGCCAACGTGTGAGCCAACCAAGTTAAAAGTATTACAGGCTTCTATGGAAAAACTGCAGAAAACAGAACTCCCTCCCATTGAGTTCAGTGGGTCTTATCTCTGAATGGAGTGTGCTCCTACATAACAGCACAGACTTGGGCAAACTGGAGGAAAAGCAGAAGATTTAAGGGATAGCAGCATAAAGGTGGTAGCTGAAACTAGGGATACTGAGGCCTCAAAGAGAAAAAAACCAAGACCTAGGGATAAAACAGAGAGGGAAAAGAAGATTGCACACAGACCCAATCCCTCCTCCCTAGATTTCAGTATTTTTAGAGACCAGAGCTATCTTCTTTAATATAATCTTAAACCATATAATCTCCAGGGATAATGCCACAGAGGACATCTGCATGATGGAAGACAGCGCAATGAGCAATGTTAATCAGTGTGCATTGATAGCTGTTCAAACAATGTTAAAATCAAAACTTTTATACATATTTCTCAGAAGGGCTGTTTTTTAGTTTTGTTTCTTACCCATAGGGAGTTCAGACAATTTATCTTTTGTTTTATTAGATAGGTACAAAAACTTACACTTGGCCCGCCTCCATGCATCTTCAAAGCCCTCACTGTAGCAACAAGCACAACCACACTGGGAACCAAGCCAGAAGCTCTGCATTTGATGTTGAAGAATTTCTCCATCCCAATATCAGCACCAAAACCAGCTTCGGTTACTAGAAGAAATAAAGGATTGCTTTAAAATTAAGAGGGATGAGCAAGTCAAGGAGATGTTTTCATCTGACTGTCACCCACAGCCCAGCGTCTCTTAGGCAGGCCTGGAGCTCAATGCGTGGAGGGGTTTTTCCTGATGGATGGAATACTTGAACAATTATCAAGCCAGGGGGGCATGTGAGAGACTTATTTTCAAAGAGTGTGGGAAACTCCTTCAGGCATGGACTTTGGGATCATTGCCTGTACTTTTAAATTTTCAAAAAACCCTGGTTTTATACAAGTCTGCAGCAAGAATGTTTAGCAGTCAACAATCTTGATTCCCAGAATAAACTTTCTTCTTTCCCTGAACAAAATGAACAAAATTATGTTCTTAGAGTACCATTAATACCATTCCAAACAAGTGTTGTTTTAAACTACACATATTTGGGATTAGAGCAGGCAAAATAATTCCTTTATCACATTTTTGCTTCACTGTCAGATACACAAAATTACAGCTGGTCCACACATTAACCCAACTTTGAGGTAGCTGGTTGACAAGGTTCCTGTACAACCACTGCTGCTTTCACCAGCTTTCGTGCATTAAACGTACTAATGTGTAGAGATACTTGCTGCATGGAGCTTTTAAATTGCATGGCATGTCTCCACACCATCGCTAGCAGCTGCCAGGAAAATGTGGTGCTGGTCTGCAAACTCTGCATGCAGCAAATTGCTCTATGCTGTGAAGATTTACAGCAGGGGTGCTCACACTTTTTTGGCTCGAGAGCTACTTTGAAACCCAGCAAGGCCCGGAGATCTACCAGAGTTTTTTTTACAATGTTCGCGCCATCATAACATATAACATTTATGTGTACAATGTATGTTGGTGTACCTTGCATAACTGCATGAGCCAATATTGCACAACACAACATAATTAAATGTAAACATTTTTTGTAATTACTTGTGTTTACTTTGATGACTTGCACTGAAGTGAATCAGCCAAGGACGCATAGTCTGGACAGTAGCTGCTGACAGCCAGCCTCAAGCACACTTCCAAATGTTCATCAGTCATGGTAGAACGGTACTTGGACTTAATGATCTTCATGTAGGAAAAGGCTGACTCACATAAATAAGTGGAGCCCTTCCTGCCTCAGGTGCTCTTATATCCCTGAGGGCCCTATTGCCTTCAAGTGGCTGCAGCTGTGCAGCACACTCTGCTGGATGCCCAGGCCTTACCCTTAAAGGGGCCACTGCTGACACCACATCTACCTCCTCACCAGATCTTCCTCGATTCCAATACAATTGGGGGGGGAGAGCAGATCTCTATACAGACCAGTGCAAAAACAGGGGAAAGGTGTGGGGGAGGGAAGATCTCTATATAGACATCACAGCAAGACCAGTGCAAAACCCCTTGCACACAGAACCAACAGATGGAAGTTGGGGGGGGGGCAGATCTCCATACATACCAGTGCAAAAACAGGGGAAAGGTAAGTCAGCCTCAGTAGAGTCAACAGGGCTCACTCCCAGGGATGCGTGGACTGGAGAGAAGCCTGCCAGCGGCTCCTCTCCAGGTCTACTCACGAGTCAGCCCCAGTAGAGTCAAGGGGGCTCACTCCAAGGGATGCCTGGACAGGAGCTCACTCCCAGGGAGCGTCACTCCCAGGACGGGGCTCACTCCCAGGGATGCTTGGATGGGAGAAAAGCCTGCCAGCAGCTCCTCTCCAGGTCTACTCACCAGTCAGCCCCAGTAGAGTCAACGGGGCTCACTCCCAGGGATGCGTGGACGGGAGAGAAGCCTGCGATCAACTCATTTTGCCTCGCGATTGACCAGTCGATCGCAATCGACATATTGAGCACCCCTGATTTACAGCATAAAGCTGTCAGATTATTTCCTGGGCCTCCAAACTGCTAACAAGACATGTAAACTGGCTTCAAAAATAAATGAAATTCCTCCAAAATATCTTAGGGCAGGGCAGTGCTCTGGGAAGCCATTTCCTGGTGGTGCCAACTCCCCTCCCTTGGGAGGGAGCACTGGGTCTCAGAACATTCACACTGGTCCGGGCTCCAGGGGAAGCTGCAGCAACTCCCTCCCAGCCAAGTAATAGTTCCCTCCCCACTTTGGCTTGCCTCTGCCTCACTCTCCTCTCACAGAGGGTGCTTTAAAGACCCATCCCATGCGGCGCTGCTGCTGCCACACAGAGAAAGCCAAATCCAAGCACCTGAATTGGGGACTTTCTGATTCATAGCCTAATGTGATTTTGGTGAACTTTTCAGGCTTGGCGTGTCAAAAATTCAGAAAATGCCTAAGTTTACTCTGCTAGCATGACACGCCCCTTCTGAATAAAAGAGATAAATTCTTTACTCATTCATTCATTCATTAAAAAAAAATACAGTCCAGTCATTTGTGGTGCTATGTATTATTTAGAGAAATGGCAAATAATTACAAAAATGAAACACCAGTAAAACAAAGTCAGTTATTCTTGGGTGCGTCATGTCAACCAAAACATTGTGGCACGTCACCTTTGACAGAAATATCATAGATGCTCTATAACTGGCCTAGCCCCTTAGATACTACAATATACTACCAACTCACATGCACGAAATGGAGATTAATCATTGTGTATTCAAAGCCGAGAAACAGTAGTGAGTCCAAGTTGATGTATACCATTACTGAAAGGTAAAATCTTCTGAATAAGATATTCATTAATAATTATAACCAGATCTTCAGGCAGATTCACAATAAGACAGAACTCTGTACTTTATTTTTCTGTGTATCTACACTTTCGATTTTACTAGGGTTGGGGTGGCTGATCATTCTTATACAGTCTGTTTTTCCTTGCTTTTTTACTACATTTCCCACAGCCCACCAACATTTAGTAAATTTACAAAGCAAGTACAGTTATGGTTCAGGCATAACTAATATGTAGTACATGGCCCTGAGTATGTCCAGTTTCTTAAGAACATAAGCATAGCTTGGTTAAATCAGACCTAGATCCAGCTAATCCACTATTGTTTGCATGGTGCTGGTAAGGCTACTAGTATTGGCTACCACTGTGCTGGTGGACCACAGTCTACTTTGTGCTTACCTGGGTCCTAAAAGAACCCTGAGTACTTACCTGGGTACTAAAAGAACATGAAGTCTCTCCCCCCTATTCCCCTGGAGTTATGCTGACATAAAAAACCCCCCCTCTCTTTTTCTCTGTGTGTGTTTCGGTCATATACTGCATGTCAGAATGTACACACCCACACATACATGATAATCTGAAAAGGGCACAGCTTCTCTAATGCAACAAATCCAAGCAACAGTGGTAAATTCATCTTTACAGAAGAGAGTGATGCCTTGCATCCTGAAAACTACAATTGTGTGCCCCCTCCTAAAAAAAAAAAACACAATCTCTGGATTCCACCCACCTAAATAATTACCGACCAGTCTCAATTCTTCCTTTTCTGGGTAAGGTGACTGAGTGGGTGGTGGTGTCTCAGCTTCAGGGGATCCTAAATGAGATGGATTATCTGGACCCCTTTCAATCCACCTTCAGACCAGACTTTTGGACAGAGATATCCTTGATCCCCCTGCTGGATGGTCTTCACTGAGGACTAGATGGGGGGAATGCATACCTCCTGGCCCTGTTGGACCTCTCAGCAGCTTTTGATACCATTGACCATGGTATCCTTTTGGGTCAGCTGGCCAAGTTGAGGATTTGGGTGCTGCCTTGTGGTGGTTCCACTCCTGCTTTGCTGACAGGTCCCAGCTGGTGATGCCGGGGGACACCTGTTCGACACACTGGCCTTTACAGCGTGGGGTGCCAAAGGGTTATATTCTGTCCCCCATGCATCTACATGAAACTACTGCGGGAAATCATCTGGGGATATGGAGTGGGGTGTCCCCAATATGCTGATGACACCCAGCTCTGTCTCTCCTTGTCATCTTGTTCCAGGGATGCTGTGGAAGTCCTGTAGTGCTGTCAGGAGGTGGTTGGGGTCTGGATGAGGGCCAATAGGTTGAGATTGAATCCAGAAAAGACAGAAGTCCTCATGGTCAGGAAATCCTTGGTACTGAGTCATCTGCTCACTCTGAATGCGGCCGCACTCCTCCTGCAGGAATGGGTGTGCAGTTTGGGAGTGCTCCTGGACTTGCAGCACTCCCTGGAGAGCAGATGACAGCGGGGGCCAGAGGTGTGTTTGCCTAGCTTTGGTTGGCGAGGCAACTGCAGTTGTACTCAAGTCAACTGGACCTGACCAGAGTGGCCCATAGTGACTTCAAGACTGAATTACTATAATGTGCTCTAGATGGGGCTGTCCTTGAAGATGGTTTGGAAGCTGCAAGTGTAGAATGCGGTAGCCAGGGTAGTTTGATTCTGTTGAACCACTGTTTCAGTGACTGCATGGTTTCCCATTTGTTTCTGGGTCCAATTCAAGGTGCTGGTATTGACCTTTAAAGCCCTTCATGGTTTAGGTCCAGGTTATCTGAAGGACCACCTTCTCCTGTACATTCCAGTCTGCCCTCTTATGGGGGCTCTCCTACAAGTGTTGCCTTTATCCCAAGTCAGAAAGATAGTGATGCAAGGGCAAGCCTTCTCTGTAGTAGCACCACAATTATGGAACTACTTACTGGAGGAAATAAGGAACACTCCCCCCCTTGTCTGGCATTTGGGTGATGATTGGTTTATGCCTGCCCCGTGTCTTTATAACAATGCTTTTGTGTAAATAGTTGTCCCCCAATGGTGGCATTGTTAATAATTTTCTTTATTATCTCACATATTGTATATTTTAGTATGAAATTTATAAGCTGCCTTGGGCATTTGCCTTGGCATAGGAAAAGTGGGGTATAAATATTTTAATTGTGATTCGATCAATCACAACAAAATCTTATTTAGCAAGACAATTCACACTTAACTTCTTCCTTAGCATCTTCTACACACGTGTTTTCTCCTTTATTTTGGACAGTGCTAGAAAAATCCCAGAGGCCCAGGTATGGACAACTGAAAGTGTAATAGTGAAGAATACTACAAAAAAAGGTCTATTGCAAAATAAAAGGCAATAGAATTCCTTAAAGGCTTAAGTGGACAATCACAAAAGACAAGAGTGCTGGCACTCCAACTTCTGAGACAGGAAGGAAACAGTATAAAAGCTGTTAGGATGAAGGCTACCAACTGCAAAGGAAATAAAACAGAGACTAAATGTGCAGATAAAGCTATGAGCCAAAACCGTGTACTCTGCAACCTGTTTGTGCTCAAATATTCAGCGCAATCACTTTTGCATTATTTCCTGCTTGTGAATCAGACTGTCAATGAAAACATGAGCAAACAGAGGTCAATGGGGCAAGGAAACTCCAAGCCAGGCTTCTTGTGCTCAGTAAGGACATGACTGAGAAAGTTATTTACACAGTTGTCCAAAAGGCAACAATCTGCTTTGTTTCAAGGCTCTGTCACACACCTGTACTTTGGAGCTGCAGTTTTTTGTCCTTAACAAAGGAAACAAGGGGTTAAAGTACACCAAAAATAATGAACATACATAACAAATTCAGGGCAAAATCCAGCCATTGTAAAGCATGTTTAAGTAACTTCAACATGGAAGCATCAAAGATGGGCTGAGCTTAATCAATGGGATTTGAATGACTAGCCTTGTTTTTTGCAGTCCACTTTGGGATCAGCTCTCCTTTTATTATGGGAAGCTCTGCAGCTCCTTTGTATACAATAATTTAATGGGGGTGGAAGCCAATCAGTAGATTCCCACATGTTGTTAAAGTTTAGTTTGGCCCCATATTAGGGCCATTTCTCTTGCAATCAGTCCCACAATTGGTCACTGGGAAAAGTTGAGCAAAGAGCAACAGAATGGTATCAGATCTGCCTTCTCATGCCAGAAGGCAGCATTAGGGATTCATAGAGAGGCAGCAGTAGGGATTCATAAGAACATAAGAAGAGTCCAGCTGGATCAGATCAAAGGCACATCTAGTCCAACTTCCCATATCTCACAGTGGCCCACCAGATGCCTCAGGGAGCACACAAGACAAAAAGAAACCTGTATCCTGGTGTCACTCCCTTGCATTTGGCATGGAAGAAATAGTCTACCACTAAAACCAGGAGGTTCCATATATCCATCATGGTTTGTAACCAGTGATGGACCTTTCTTCATAAATCTACCAAATTCCCTTTTAAAGGCATTTAAGCCTTCAGGTGTCATCATTGCATCTTGTGGCAAGGAGTTCCACAGACTAATGCTGGGTAAAGAAATATTTTCTTTTGTCTGTTCTAACTTCTGACACTCAACTTTAATGGATGTTCCCTGGTTCTGGTGTTGTGCAAAACATCCCTCTATGCATTCCGTGCATAATTTTATACATCTCAATCATTTCTCTCTCCCCCCCAGTGCCTTTTTTCAAGACTGAAGAGCCCCAAACACTGTAGCATTTCCTTGATTCACATTTGTCTCTTTGCAGACCAGATGCCTGCATGGGCTGTGTTCTCCTAGCTGCCAGGTCAGGTGGCAGTAGGAGAAGCAGCTACCCAATCAGAGGTCTAGCTGCTGGAGTTGCCTGCAGGTATTAATGTAGTTCATCCAATAGCTCAAAATGACCTAGGTGCACATTACTGCAGAAAACAAGAGAAAATACCCTAGACATGGACAATTTGCAGGACAAAACCTCTAGGAGCAACTCCAGCTTTAGATCTGAGTCATGAGGTTCACTGGACAGCCTATTGCAATTCAGTTCTGGGTACAGAAAATCTAAGGCAATTTCAGCAATTATATAGCAAGTAACCTGTGTTTGTCACAGTACACTAGAGGCCACTGCCAACTCTAATCAACCTGTATGATACAGGTATTTCTGAGCACCTATTTGTCTCAGTCACACTTGATATGTTCAAGCACACACTAAAAACGGCATAGGTCTATATCTGAAAAATATGACTTATTAAGAGACCTTAAAACAACATGTTTAGTGTCCCTGGTTATACACTGGTTTATTGCCTTCTTCACACTTCAGTTAAATTACTTTATGCACCTGACCTTGGTTATCCTACTACTATAAACATTTTGAAGAAGAGAACTAAAGCTGAAATAGAGCTTTGCTTTCTCTTTACTTTAATACTTTGTAAACAACAAATACATTGTTGTATTATCAATGAAAAGAACTTTCTCAACAATGACAAGAAAATAAGTAGAAGCCCAGGATAATGTATGGCAGGAAAAGGGACAAGAAAGACACAACAGGAAGAATGAAAGACAAATTAAGGGAAATGCCTTTTAAAATTTGTATCAGAATAGAAACCACATGCTAACATATAACATTCCCATTTTGGCTTTCTGATAGGAGAAAAAGACAAACATTCTAGAGATATGGCAATTGCCGTTTAAAACACCTATTCTCTCAGTAGACTTATTAACATAAAGAATGCTCTTTGTAAATATACTTTTTTAATAGAATAATATCTAAATGTAAGAAGGTGATTAATATCTAAATGTAATATCTAATACATATAATGTAATATCTAATATCTAATTTATTAGTATCTAATAAATTAATATCTAATTTATTATTAGATATTATAAATATTATAATTAGATAAATTATAAATTATCTAATTAATATCTAATTTATTAGTAATAAATGTAATATCTAATACTAATATCTAAATGTAAGAAGGTGATTAATATCTAAATGTAAGAAGGTGATATGGGAGGCCAAGCTAGACTATGAGGAACGCATGGCCAGCAACATTAAGGGGAATAATAAAAGCTTCTTCAAATATGTTAGAAGCAGGAAACCCGCCAGAGAAGCGGTTGGCCCTCTGGATGGTGAGGGAGGGAAAGGGGAGATAAAAGGAGACTTAGAGATGGCAGAGAAATTAAATGAGTTCTTTGCATCTGTCTTCACGGCAGAAGACCTCGGGCAGATACTGCTGCCCGAACGGCCCCTCCTAACCGAGGAGTTAAGTCAGATAGAGGTTAAAAGAGAAGATGTTTCAAACCTCATTGATAAATTAAAGATCAATAAGTCACCGGGCCCTGATGGCATCTACCCAAGAGTTATTAAGGAATTGAAGAATGAAGTTGCAGACCTCTTGACTAAGGTATGCAACTTGTCCCTCAAAATGGCCATGGTGCCAGAAGATTGGAGGATAGCAAATGTCATGCCTATCTTTAAAAAGGGAAAGAGGGGGGACCCGGGAAACTATAGGCCGGTCAGCCTAACATCCATACCGGGTAAGATGGTGGAATGCCTCATCAAAGATAGGATCTCAAAACACATAGATGAACAGGCCTTGCTGAGGGAGAGTCACCATGGCTTCTGTAAGGGTAAGTCTTGCCTCACGAAACTTATAGAATTCTTTGAAAAGGTCAACAGGCATGTGGATGCGGGAGAACCCGTAGACATTGTATATCTGGACTTTCAGAAAGCGTTCGACACGGTCCCTCACCAAAGGCTACTGAAAAAACTCCACAGTCAGGGAATTAGATGACAGGTCCTCTCATGGATTGAGAACTGGTTGAAGGCCAGGAAGCAGAGAGTGGGTGTCAATGGGCAATTTTCACAATGGAGAGAGGTGAAAAGCGGTGTGCCCCAAGGATCTGTCCTGGGACCGGTGCTTTTCAACCTCTTCATAAATGACCTGGAGACAGGGTTGAGCAGTGAGGTTGCAAAGTTTGCGGACGACACCAAACTTTTCCGAGTGGTGAAGACCAGAAGTGATTGTGAGGAGCTCCAGAAGGATCTCTCCAGACTGGCAGAATGGGCAGCAAAATGGCAGATGCGCTTCAATGTCAGTAAGTGTAAAGTCATGCACATTGGGGCAAAAAATCAAAACTTTAGATATAGGCTGATGGGTTCTGAGCTGTCTATGACAGATCAGGAGAGAGATCTTGGGGTGGTGGTGGACAGGTCGATGAAAGTGTTGACCCAATGTGCGGCGGCAGTGAAGAAGGCCAATTCTATTAGGATCATTAGGAATTGGGATCATTAGGAAGGGTATTGAGAACAAAACGGCTAATATTATAATGCCGTTGTACAAATCGATGGTAAGGCCACACCTGGAGTATTGTGTCCAGTTCTGGTCGCCGCATCTCAAAAAAGACATAGTGGAAATGGAAAAGGTGCAAAAGAGAGTGACTAAGATGATTACGGGGCTGGGGCACCTTCCTTATGAGGAAAGGCTACGGCGTTTGGGCCTCTTTAGCCTAGAAAAGAGACGCATGAGGGAGGACAAGATTGAGACATACAAAATTATGCAGGGGATGGACAGAGTGGATAGGGAGATGCTCTTTACACTCTCACATAATACCAGAACCAGGGGACATCCACTAAAATTGAGTGTTGGGTGGGTTAGGACAGACAAAAGAAAATATTTCTTTACTCAGCGTGTGGTCGGTCTGTGGAACTCATTGCTGCAGGATGTGGTGCTGGCGTCTACCCTGGATGCCTTTAAAAGGGGATTGGACAAGTTTCTGGAGGAAAAATCCATTATGGGTTACAAGCCATGATGTGTATGCGCAACCTCCTGATTTTAGAAATGGGTTATGTCAGACTGCCAATGCAAGGGAGGGCACCAGGATGAGGTCTCTTGTTATCTGGTGTGCTCCCTGGGGCATTTGGTGGGCCGCTGTGAGATGCAGGAAGCTGGACTAGATGGGCCTATGGCCTGATCCAGTGGGGCTGTTCTTATGTAATATCAAAATAAAAATCAGAATGAACCATGTGCCACTTGAAGCAGCTCATCAGATTTCTGGCTCTGTGTGTGTTTCAAAGCAATAACCACGTGCCCTCTGCTGCAGTACAAGTCAAGACTACATTAGACCTGACCAGAACGGCTAGAAGTCCTACAACAAAGGGACCACATGTAAGGCTACAAATAGGATTAGGGTAAGAACAATGTATTCATCTCATAGTCAAATGTCTTGCAAACACAGAATGATTTTGATGAGCCAAGTGGCCAGAATTAACTATAAAACAGCTCAAAATCAAAACAAGGCGTAGGAACTGCCAGACCCTAGTGGGAAACATGCCCATGAGGCTAAGTTTCAGGACATGAAACCGCAGAGGCCAGATTCTAAAACAATGCAAAAGGAAATGGAAATTCTGAATTGCTAGCTGCCATCTACTCCTGTGATGTAAACACTGCTCTCCGGGTGCAGCTGTCAGCAAAGAAATTCTGGAAAGGAAGAGTTCAAAGTCACAGATGTGCAAGAACTCCAACCCCACGGACCCAGGCATTCTGGTTGGGAAGCAATGCCTGCTGCCTGTTGTAAGCAGCCAAGTACCAGACTGAGCAGCTGCCAAAATAAACCAGGATGGATCATGATTCATCTGACAAGACACCACATTTATGTTACTACAGCCAAGGGTGAATGAACTCGCTGTTTGTGCAGAATGACCCAACATCTCCCTTTTAAATGACTGACTCCGAACATCATGCTCTCGCATCCAGTGAAATGTTCCAAATGATTCAGTAAACCTTTGACTTCATCTATGTCCCACTCAGCCAAAGCCTAATATTTGAGATGTTCCTGCTCAAGTTTTTATTTTCATTACACAAGTCTGTGCAGCCAGAAAAGACACACAGTATATAATATTACTACTCAGCATTCACATGAAGCTTCTTGAAGGTTCAGAGTTCTTCACATTTCTTATGCTTGCCCTGTAATGCTGGCCACTGTCATAACGCCCACATAACAGATGTAGGGAAGCTGAGAGATAGTAGCTACCTTGCACAACCCCATATTCTTAGCTATTATAGTACATAATAGCAGAATGCTGTGCAGCTTGGCACCACATCTGTGTGGCTCTATCTTAGGAAATTCTATCCTACTTGCACTGGGAGGATCCACACAATCACACAGATAGCATTCTCTCTCTCTCTCTCTCCCCCTCCCCCCCCCCAGATATCTATATGTGAAAAATGTGTTACAGGTATATCCCGCCTTTCCCTTCAAGGAGCTCAGAGCTGTATCAAAGAGGTTCCTAGGAGTTTTCATCCAGGACCTACCAAGCTACGACTTACTTAAGCCATTTCTGCCCAACGTTGCATATACACAACAGGGATTATATATATGTATATCTGTGCGCTGGGTAGTTAATGAGTTAAATCATCAGGTGTTTTGCAACCATTCTCTACGCAGATGCTTGTTTAATTTCCCCAGGCACACTCCCAGAAGAGGTTTAATGCAGCCCTGGAAGTTTTAGCTTTGATTGGTTGTGACAAGGAAGCCAATGCTCTGAATGTTCCCAACAGCTGTATGGGGTCTTGCTGCTGACATCACCTAGCTGCTGGTGCCAGCCCCACACAGCTGTAAATGACCAAAACAATCTCTACCAGCACTTGCAAAAAGACACAAGGGCTAAGAAAATGCTTTATTCTTTTAAACACACATACACACAGCAGCTGTTCTTCAAAAGGGTCTATAACCTATAAAGTTATAGGTTTATAACTATAACCTAACTATAAAGTTAGAAAGAAATACCAAAGCATAATCAGCTGAAGTCCAAAGCAGATGTGATGCAACATGCAGTTATGTGCATCTTTCCCACAACTTCTTTTGAAAGAAGATGTATATGCAGGGAGGGCAGCTCGCTCTTCAGGAAGATCATAGCAGATGTCACACCACTGAAGGCACTGTTGAATCAGAATGATCAATGCCTCTATCATTTGGTGCAATCATCCAGGACACAGCAAGTTTCATGTCATCAATTACAACAGTGCCAAGGCTGCATCTTAAATCAAAAGCTGTCCAAGCTGTTGTTTGGCCAGAAGGGTTCCTTCAACTGCTTTTCTCTTTTCCACCAAACAATGCAAATATATTAGAAGAGATACTTAACTCACATTTATTCCGGTAATCCTCTCTTTAGTGCATGGTAAAAGCATACTCTGTTCTAAGGATGGCGTACGGTTCTTTCCTCATTATAGTCACTGAAATTCCTTATCCTAGTGTAGTATCTGGGCCTGGATCAATGTATTTTGTCATATTAAATGCTAAGAATGGACTAAAGGAACTGACTTGATGCAGCTGAAGTCTTTAATGACTCAACAAAACTGACTTATAAAAACCATATCTTTGATCTGAGTTTCCCCACCCCCCCAAATCTTACTGTTGAGACTGTAACTACATGTTACACTTTTGCTTGCAAAAGTGCATATCAGTATCACAATCCCCCCTCTTGTTCAAAATGAAGAACCATTTCGGAAAAGTGTGATTGGGAGCAGAGGAGTAATAAGAGTAGAGAGAGGAGGGACACTTACACCTTTTGGGGCCCACCACAACCACTTCTGACACAGAACATCACTATTCCAGGCTGATTAATCTATCCCACTCTCCTTCCCCAAGTACAACACATAGATGCCAACCTACTTGGTACACCTCAATGTCCCTTGGATTTTCCTATGTTCAGTTTTGTTCACATGTAACTGCACTGCGGAAATGAAAAGCAGGTACTGCTGTTTTTCTCTCCATCACGCACATCTAACTGGAACTTGGTAACTCCTTTCTTTTGAGAAGTGATAGGAGTGAGTTGAGAGAAGCCTTTGACAATGCTGCTGCATTTGATTTATGAATTCTTAAAAAGAAAAAAGAGAGAGCCTGACCTCTAGTATTTTTGCCTGTGAGAGACAAAGAACTTCCCTGTGCTAGCTATATTTCACAGTGGAGAAAATCTGCTGAATTGGCTTGTATTAGGTCTATAAACTAGGATGAAAGATAGTGCTAGAGTGATATGCATTCATAGATGTCCAGCACAACAAACATTTCAATTATCTTCGTGCAGTGCACACCAATGCTTTATAAAAATGCAAGATAAAATATGAAAAAGGATACTGGTACCTATATATGAATGTACATTTGTGGGGGAGGGGGGAAGCAAATAACCTTCTACATGGCAGGAACATGGAGCCCTAACTCTAAATTCATTTAGCATACCATTAGAGAATTGAGATGGGGACGGAACTATTCAATCCACTTCCTTCTTCTGACCAATTGTCTGGTTATCCAGCAGGTCCCTTCGATTGAAAGTCTGCAGATGGTGCAATATTTGCCACAACAAATGTCGTAAAATGATCCCACAGGAGACTGCAGCATGGGTCAAACTTTTCTTAACACTGTGAAACTCTTACTACAGCCACTGAACTCAAAAAGGCTGATGCGCTAGGTTTTGGTTGTCTGCTGATGTTCTGCAGAACCGCTTCTCTCCAGGACTCCCACTCTTGGAACATTTTGGGTCCTACTATCATTACAGATGAATTGGTCTTGCTTCATCTGTTCTACAGAACCTACACGTTATCCACTTCATAATTATTACTACATATTTTAGCAATAAGATGAAATGCAATACCAAACAAAACAAACTAGCTAAGCGTCCCTCTTTGTATCACCACCAACTTTTACTTTAGGTTCCTCCCCCACTGCATTCCAATTTTCCACTGCCTCCCCATTCTCAAAAACCCCTCCAATAAATGGACAAGCTTGCTTCTTTCATTTGCCATGCGACTGTAACTAATGGCCCAAACCAAATCCTGCATAATTAGGACCGTGTCAGGGCAAGCTGCTGAGCTCTGGTGGAAAGGCTGAAGCCTTCCTGCCAGAGGATATCAGGAGGCTTGCCAGAGCAGGTAAGACTGGTGCAGGGAGTGGAACAGAGAGGAGATGGGGCAAGGGATGGGTGTAACAAGTCTGGAAAAGTGGTGGGACTGGTAGCAGTAGTGCACGCTGAATCCCGAGCCCCTTCCCCAGCCTGATCTGCCTGCAAGCAGCAACATAAACTTGCACCAGCAATTCAGCACAGGGCCAAGTTGCCCCATAGTGGTTACCACCTGAGGCAAGGGGAAAAATGTACCCTTACCCTGAAGAGACCTCCAGCAGCTGAAAATTCCCTGAGAAATGCAGCATTGAAGCAGGTGAGAAACCTAAAAGAAACAGCTGAAAACAACTTCAAAAGGGTGGAGTGTTTCAAGTTAATCACTTTAAGGTGCTTTTATAGATTCGCACAGCACACATGACTTCTGAATAAATGACCCACAGCACAAAAAAATTTTTTTTTTACTTCCTTGAAGTAGTATGTAATTAAATAAATCAAAAATAAAATATTAGGTTACTGTGGAAAGTTCCACTGTCAAAAGAAAATGAAGTTAAAATGCCATCAATTTCAATTGGTTTAACTGAGTTGGCATTTACTGATGCAAGTTTCAAGATAGTGGCTCTGCATTCTATGAACAGCATTAGCTTTTGTTTGCTTAATAGAAAATTTGGAATACAGGTCAGGGATTAAATATTTTTTGTATCATGGACATAAACCCATTTTTTCCCCCTAAAGAGTGATACATAACAGAGGACAAACTGCCATTTCCCTATACTACTTAATTAGATAGTGACCTTAAATTTTCAATGACTTCCACAAGCCATTTGCATTCATTGTCTTCCCATCTGTGCAGCTGCATGCAAGTTTGTGCAACAGGGTCACCTGGTCAGCTTTCAGAAGCAAATGCAGCTTTGGAAAGAGTGCTTGTGGACAGTGTCAGGAAGGAAAGGAAAACAAGTGGTGCTTAATTAACCTTTTCTACTTCGTTATATTTCTAAGGTAATGCCCAGAGAGTGCCAGTCACACATTTGTGAAGGTAAATATGTAACTGTGACTGGGGAGGTGGACAGACAGGATGGGGGAGGCAGTGGCAATTACTGAAAAAAAGGACAGGAAAAGGGTTAAGCATTGTCACACACATTTCTCTATGACAAAACTTTGTCTCCAGAGGCTGCTCTTGATCACATATACAAAAGGATGTGATGATTGACAATGTTGTACTGCAGTTTGAATTGTCTAGAAATTCAGTGCCAAAACCGAGTGCTTCCAGTTACCACCTGCATTTCTCAGTGTTGCTTGCATGCATATTGCTTGCACATTTCCAAATCATCACACACACAGTCACAAAGCCCAGAACGAGTGGGTTGACGTGTCTGTGACTGAGCCACCTCTTGATCCAAGTTGACACTTGGAATGCTCTGGATCGGTCGTAGACTAGCAGTCCGTTCCCTGACTTATACTGGGCTGAAGGAGAAGGAAGGATTCTAACAAGGAATGGATAGCAGTCCATTTGTGGCCAACTACAGAAAAAGAACTTCGGCAATAATGTCTGATCATTAAGACTATTCTGTTTACTTAAACTCATGTATAAGAGTTCTTGACACAATACTACAGTGATAAAACTAGGGCTCCACATGAGTCAATTTTTATGGCACAAGGTCAATAAAATTTAGGATATTAATAATATACTAATAGGAACCCTGCTTGTTGAGAGTCCAACAGTATGGAAGCAAAATGGGGTCATTCGAAAATAAGGTAGTGGTTTCTACATATACTGGGTACTCCCTCAGTGCAAAGAAGTAGATAGCAAAAGTATCCTCCCAAAAGGTAGTCCTGTTTGTTTAAATAACCCTGAAGGCATACTGAATACTGAAGGCACAAAACAGTTGAGGGAAGAAAGATGAATAGAAATCAGGGGGCAGGGGGGGGGGAGACAAAAGGTTTGTACATTAAGCAAATGTAATTAAGCCCCCCCAAAAAAGAAGAGAAGGGCTGGATGGGGCGGGGAGTGTTTAGTTCCTTCATACAAAAGATCAAAAAAGCTAATGCAGGTTGCAGAGTATCCCACTTTATTAACACATCAAAACCCTAAGCTTAAGTTTACAGAAAGGCCATTTAAAATTGTTAATAGAGAAGCATATATTTACATACAATTCCAAGACCTAGAGAAAGGGAAGACCACATGAGAAACTACTTCTAGAGCTTACCTACAATTAATAATCAAGATAAATGGAACACGGAATCATAGATTTGTTTATCCAGTAGACCGGCACCTTTAGCAGGGGACAGAATCCAATATCGGAGTAAATTTGAAGACAGTATCAGGGCAACCAACAATGGCCAGGAAAAGGCCACTGGCATCATTCCCTTATTCTCCAGGACACTGAGGACCAAAGCAGACTAGATGATCAAAGAAATGACATTACAAGCCTCCTGTCATTGTTTCCATTGAAAAGCTGCCAGGAGGTGGCTGCCAATTTGATCAGAGAAATGTAGGGGCCTTTACCATTGTCCCTGCTGACATTCTTCCTTCCAATAATCACTCTGCTAGCTGCTTTCCCACCTACAAAACTATTCTGAGTGTGAAGACAGCTAGAAGTAAAAGCACCCCTTTAACTCCTTGCCAAGCAACCTTCTATAGCTGTTTTTCATTTGAAGATATTGGGAAACAACAGAAATCTTCCCTATAACACCTAGCTTGGCCCCAAGTTAGACATTTTTGAGGTGCAAAACCACCACAGGAGGGAGATTTTTGCCCCTCAGTTGTCATGCAATAACATGGTTTTGGGAGAGCACTTAAGCATAGTAAAATCATAGCTTGTCATGTTTTGAAAACTACAACTTTAAAAGTGATTATGAGGGTTGTGGTACAGGATATCCAATCTCTGAATGGGGCATGCATGAATGCGCTGGTTTTGCACAGAGTAAGATTTGATTCCTCTGTATAAAGTTAGCGTCAGTTTCATGCATTTTTAACACCTTACATGTATGCCTAAAGAGCGGGACCATACACAATATTCATTAAGGAATTGTACTGGTTGCAGGTCCCATCTGGTTGCAGGACCCAGTTACAGACACTGGTAAACCAGAATTTCCTCTCTGTAATGTATGTGCATACATGCGTGCATGTGTTTGTACATGCAATTGCACTTTTTGTGGTTTGCTTTTTAAGAGAAGATTCACTGAAATAGACACTTGTGCAATAGGAGAAGTGTCCCAAAAAGATCCTGTTCTTCCATGCATACACATTAATTTTTTCATTGGGCGGACATAAACAAAAGTGTTTTTGTCTGTTGACTGCCAAAGTTATTTACTTGGAAGCTTATCCTTGTAGTAAGAACCTTGTAATTATAAATGCATTTTGGAGGGGAAAAAAGATATTGTGGGTTTTGCCTTTATGTTTCTGTGTGGCATCACAGCATCCATTAATAACCTGAGTTAATAACATTAGATCAAGTAATGATCCAGCTTCATTTAATGTTTGGCTTGAGAAAAGATACAACTGGATACAGTGAAGCAAACCCACTGGGTCAGTCTTCATTTAAAATATGACGTCATTTCAAATGATATTCCTTTATGTTGGAAAGATTATTTCCCACAAGGGATAATTATTTGCAGAGATTTGCTCTCATATTATTGGAGGAGGGAACGAAAAAGAAACAAATAGTGTCTGTTTGAATAATTGCTCAAGAGTCATCAGGTAAAATCTGTTGTGTTTTTTTTCTCCTCAATTCCCACTGGTTCGGAGACTTAGCGTTATTAGTCCTTAACATTCAGCTGACTCTGAAAGTTAAGATCAAACCTCCAGTCTGATAAATGCTAAAATGCAGAGAAGGGAGAACAAGAAGTACTTTAAGTCTTATCTACTTTCACTCTCTTCCTGCCTTTTAGAAGTTAAACTCATAAGTAAATGCTCATGCACACATCTGAGGTGAAGATTATAGCCTGTATCTTAATGTCTTGATGTACACTTTACAACTAGAAAAAACAAAACAAAGGACCAGCATTGTGCCAGAGCATTATGAAACCATGCTAAACACCTGACATTAGTACCACAAGGTATGTCTTATCCTTAAAACTGTAAGCCACAATGTGCACCGTCACAATGTACCTGAGCAAGGATGAAATATTATATACATGTGTTACTGAAATGTGCTGCCCCTTCTTCCTCTAGCTTAGCCAGATCCTGATATCAAGATGTATATTTTCTGCCCCTGCTAATATTTCTTGCCCCTGATGAGGGTAGTGGGGAGAAAGGGGAAGTGGGAAACACACAGTGCTGTGATGTCAGGACAGCGATATGTATATCAATAACTCATTCCAGCCTAATCTTGGCCCCAAACCAGAATTTGCATTCTTCATGTGTACAGCAGAACCATTTTTTCCTGTTAACTGCAGCCTGACCTGCCTCATCCCAGTTGTACATACTACAATCAGTGTTCCCTCCCCACAATTCTGAGGCAATTTAAAACATTGCCAGCAGTGTGGTTGGGCTGCAACAGAGATAATGAGCCCCACTGGGCACCTAGCACTCTCTATATGCAATTCTAGATCATGGACATTAGAAAAAAGACAGGAAAAAGGAATGATGCTGCAATATGACACTGAAGAGAAATGGCATGTTCTTAACTATGAAAACCAGTGGGCCTGTAAAAATTAGGGGAGGAAAAGATTATAACACAAGTTGTTATATGGAAAGCTTTCTGGAAATGGAAAGCTTTCTGGAATTGCTTGTGCATGGTAAAGAACATCACCACCCTATAAAGAACACTGAACAATGCAAATATTAAGATGTGCTTTGATGGTCAAGTTTGAAGGAAAGCAAAAAGCTTAGGATTTGCTTCCCTTGTTGGAGAAAGGACTAACAGCCAAGAAATACTACAAAGTCTTTCTCAATATATAAAACATGCATTTGTGATTATTCATTTCATAATTTAAACACACAAGGAGCACTATTTTTAGAACATGAGATACAAGCCTTTCGTTACACAGTCATATAAAACTGTTTTATATAAACTGTGATGCAGTTTTGAGTGCAGCTGTTATCCTTTGAAATACAACTGTGCACACAGCTACACAAAAGCCAGCGGTTCTAATGAGTATTTTCACTGTACTTTTCACAAATAAAAGTAAATTATTTAGATAGTTACTTCTACTTAAAGTTTACAAGACAAAAAAGCCTAATGAAGTTTCTCCAATCATCTACCACAACAGTCCGCCATCTATGCTAAAAAGTATAAAAAACTACAACATTCTCTTTTCCTACAAAATAGAAACTGTGATGGTTTTATTCTATGATACAGAGGAATCAGTACAGACAAACTGTCTATTCTGTGGTCATGGCCTGCTATATTTTTAAATGGATGTATACTCTTTGATTTAGGGCAGGGGTGCCCAAACCCCGGCCCTGGGGCCACTTGCGGCCCTCGAGGCCTCTCAATGCGGCCCTCAGGGAGCTCCCAGTCTACAATGAGCCACTGGCCCTCTGGTGATTTGTTGGAGCCCACACTGGCCCAATGCAACTGCTCTCAGCGTGAGGGCAACTGCTTGACCTCTTGCGTGAGCTGTGGGATGAGGGCTCCCTCCACTGCTTGTTGTTTCATGTCTGTGATGCAGTAGAGGCAGAAAAGGAAAGGCCAGCCTTGCTTTGTGCCTTTTATAGGCCTTGAGCTATTGCAAGACCTTCATTCATTCATATAAGTTCATCTTTAATATATTCATTAATGTAAACTTGTATAAATTTATTCAAATTTGAAATGTAAATTAATTCTTTTTTTTTCCCCGGCCCCCGACACAGTGTCAGAGAGACGATGTGGCCCTCCTTCCAAAAACTTTGGACACCCCTGATTTAGGGCATTCTGTATCTTCCCTTGAACTACAAACCATTCAGTTTCACAAGGCTGAGTAAACCATTGAGTCACATGCAGAACTTATAGCAAGTATTCTAAAAACCAAGGCACGTCTTCACTGAAATGGTAACCTAATTTCATCACCACTTTACTTTCTGTTGCCCTTCCACATCATTGCCACCTTATGCACCCAGCAGCTGCAGGTTCTCCCCCCCCCCCCCGGCCCTGCTGCCACCTCCTCTCCCAGCTCCTTAGGAAAACAGCATAGGCAAGGCAATCTGGAGCCTGCCCCAAACCCTATCCTCTAGAGATGAACAACTGGGTTCAGTTTGAACAGCACAGTTCCTTATATTACTTATCATCATTAAGTTTGAGACAGTTTGAGACTATAGCCTAAGAAACTGATTCCTAAATCCCACTGAAATTAAGACAACTGCTGTGCCGGTGGAACACATGTAGTACCGAAACATGAAATGCCAACATCATAGACTTAAGTTATGTTACATACTTGACCATTCATTTAAAACTAAACTATTCCAACTCTACATGGACATGCAAAAAAGAAAAGAGTTTATACTTACCTACAAATCCATCTTTGCCAACCAATTTAAGGGCAATTTTGTCCGCCAAAACCGAAGAGTTACCATGAGCAATGTTTGCAAAAGGTCCAGCATGCACAAAAACTGGAGTACCCTAAAAGGAGTAACAAAAACACCATCAAAGAGGGAAATGGGCTGAAATAGCAATGGTTAGCTACACTGCAAGCATTCTACATCATGCCTGTAGAGTAGTATGGGACACTGTAGCGAAGCAGCGGCAGATAGGATGCAGGGCAAGTAATGGTCACTTGTGTGAGAAATACTAAGGACCATAAGAATGCATTTTGACCTTCAGTAGCAGTACAATATTACACCTACTAACCAAGATAGGTTAATAGCAGGGATTGTGTGCTGGGAGCTCAATAAGACTTGAGGGAGGTTCCACACTTCAGTTAGTACCCATGTTTAAGCTGCTACTTCACTCGTTTAAGCAAAAAGCTTTCCTTATGCATCTCTACCAGATGAAGCCCTTATGACTGGGCTTTCCCCAAAAAACCACAAACCCTATCTGCTGGGAAACTCTGACAAATCCATCCTCTCCAGCTGTTTCTTTCTGCAGAAAAGTATGACCAGCTATTGCTGCAGTCAATAGTTGGAAGCAGCAATAGCAACAGCAGATGCTCCAAACTATTCACTGTCACAAGCCAGATGCTTAAAAATATTAGTTTAACTCAGAACTAAGTATAATTAAGAAAAACCAGCATATCTGGTGTTTCTTTTTAATTCATCTTTGGATTCATGGGATTTTAAGAGGCATCTGATCCAATAGCGATAAATTCTTCTAGGGACCTATGGGTATTACATCTGTGAAAACAAAAGTTGCATTTCATTAATGGAGAAGGCCACAGGAATGAAGAAAGGAATGTAACAAAAAGGAGGAGGATTTTATTCAAAAGACAACTTTTATATCAGTGATCCGATAGGTATTCTGCTACATCTACTCCAAAGCTGAAACACTAGAACAGTGGCACAAAAAGCTTTTGATGGTATTGTTATCACTGAACAAACATAATATTTATGTTCCTCAAAGCACTTCAAACATTCATTTTTATCAAGGAAATCATTTTAGAGTAGTAGCTTCTAAGTCTCACTCAATCAGCCAGGAAGCTGTTGAATACATCAAGGGTTTTAATGAATATTAACAAACTAAATCCTCACTTATAGTGCACAATAGTCACCTTCACTTTACAATGAATCCATTCTGAAGTCATGGGCCCTAAAAATTCAGCCCAGTATCTTTTAATAAGCTACTATATGAGTGGGGAAACACCACACTATCATCTTAGCATTGAGAATTACGCAGACAAAATATCCATCATCTTTGCAATCGCTAGTACTGGATGACTTGCTAAAATATTGTGACCGCACTAAACTAAATTAGGCTGAGAGAAAGGAGGTTATAATAAAATTAACCATCTAAAATGTAAACTATACAAAGATAAAACATCAAAGTTTTCCATAACACAATAATACCTTTTTTAAGGCACATGCATTCTATGAAAAACCTCTGCAACAAAAGGTCCAGAAAGAAAAGACAACAAGGGCTACTTGCTCTGTCATCTTAGAAAATCATTAAGACTACCTTGCATTACTTGAGGCAACTGCTACACCTTTGTTTTGAAGCAGCACCAAATTGCTTTTACAAACATTTGGATTTCATATAGAAGTTTGATAAAGTTTGAACACATTATCCAGTATGTCCATCTTTGCCTTCCACATGGTAGTATTCCAAATTCTAACACAGTAACATGGTTAATGTGCAAGTATATGAAGACACTACAGGCTTGACAAACATTCTACTTTTTTTTTTTTTTTACTTGGTGAGTGGGAATTTCTTCATTTCTAAGAACTGAAGAGACGCAGGTCTGCATAAATGTCACAGGATCACAGTTCAGCTCTCATGGAATAGAAATGAGATTTAAGCATATACATACTGTAGCCTTGTTTCAAAACTAGATTTCTAGCACAGGTTCTCTATGGAAGCATTAATGTTCTTAGATACAAAGGGGAAAAGATAATCTCCCTACATGCCTTGTAAAATGCCCAAAAATAAAATACGAGAAGAGAGAAGACCCATGCAGCCCAACATTTAATGTTTTATATCTTTTATCATACACTCTAGCAATTTAGATATAGTTGTAAGAAGACAGGAAGTTGCACATAGTTTAAAAACTGACTGGACTTACCTCTAATGTCTGCATCAATGTTGGTTTAATTGCATCCTTCATCAAAACTGACAGAGCACCAGTTACTCCCTAAATGAAAGGGACAGACTCCTTAAGTAAAATAATTTCTTAATGCCTAAAGATGAACCTATCCATAACTTAGAAGAAGTTCAAGTAAACTAGTTTAAGAAGGTGTTTCATTAAATGAATACAACTGCAATTATTAAAAACATGATCTCCCCTTGATCTCTATAATAATAATAATAATAATAATAATAATAATAATAATAATAATAATAATAATAATAATAATAATGTGACATCATATCCTTTTTAAGAAGACAAGAAGTATGATCTCCATCACTGTAAATTCTGAATGATAGAGACAAGCTTCTGAGTGGCACCAAGTAATAAAATAATCTAAAAACTTCAGAAGAAAAAAAATTTAAAGTCAGTGAACCACACGTTTTAGATTGGCCCAACCATTATTTGTGGTTTCCACTGTTTCCTGACCTCCACCGAAACCTCTGCATTTTTCAGGGAATGTTGGGCAGAGGATAGGCCTGTCTCATTTTGCACTAGACATTGCAGGAAGCAAAAGCAGTGTTAGAGAATTCGAAGAAAGACAGGTTCCTTTTGCACCAGACTTCAAAAGGAAAGAAGCTGCCCAGGTAATTCATGCTGCCTCCCCCTTCCTCAATACCCATGGAGGAGCTGAAGAAAGGGAGTAAGGGAGAGGAATGCATGTTGCTCACCAGTGAGCCTTGGCAGTTCAGAAGAAACTACACCATGGCAGGAATCCAATGCAGAAGTTCAGTAACCAAACAGCAGAAGGAAAAAACAAACCCCACAGAAATATAGGCAGCAAGGATACGTGGACTTGGGTGGTAACAGGTCTGAGCCTGGAGCTATCAGTCATATTCCCTTGCCTGATGATCCTGCAATGACAGTGCACTGCAGATTGGATTGTGCAGCTTTGCTCTGAAATAATGCATGGCCGAACTTGCCTGGTGGGCTAACTAATCGTTCAGTCCCTCCCAGATTCTACAAGAACTGATTTGTACTAGGTGGAATGGCACTGCATGCTTCTGCCACCCCACTTCTACAGCCATAATTAATCCAAACTGGGTGAATGGACAACAACCTGGCAAACAGGAATCAAGTAAGTATGTGCAAAGTGATGCACACTGGAGCAAATAATCCTATGTTATACGATATATACTTGCAGAACCTATACAAATTCTAACTACATAAGAAAGAGACCTATTTCATACAGCGCATATGTGACACATGGAATTTGCTGCCTGTTTTGATGGACACTAGCTTATATGTTTTGTTTTTTTTAAAGTTGATGAACTTGTCCATCAATAGCTATTAGCCATGATGGCTAAATGGAACCTCAAGGGTCACAGGCAATCTACTTCCAAACATCAGATGCTGGAGACTTACAGTGAGGGATGGTTATTCCCTTCATGTCCTACTTGTGGGTTTACAGAAGTCATCTGGCTGACCACTGCTGGAGAATAAGATGCAGGACCATCAGTCTGACTCAACACATTTCTTCTAATAATGCCTCAGTGATGCATATGCATCTCTTTCTATACTGCAGGTGTCTATCAAATGCAAGTGCAGCAGTAAAAAGAAAGACTAACCCTGCATGAGGAAAAAGACCCAGTTTGGAGATGGTATCAACTCCCAGTTTCATATTCTAGTGGTTAGCACAAGCTGAGATTTGCCAGGTCCTCCTGTCATAACAAATCTGAGCTTTTTCTAAATGAGGACTAGCTGAGAATATCCTCCTTTCACGCTTAAGGGGCATGGAAAGCACACAAACCCAAGGCTTGGAATTATCAGCTAAACCAGGTTTAAACCATTGTTTAGCAGTATAAAAGAACTTGGATTTTAGTAATAATAAGAAGGTGAGGTCTTGCAAGTTTCTTCCCATGGTCATTACTATCACATTTTCCTGCTTCATATCATCTCTGATGATATCCCATCTTCATATGAACTAAAGTTAAGAAATCGTGCTTTTTCAAATGAACACTGAATTCAATTTTTCATTTAAATTTGACAGCAGTCTTAATGCAAATGGAACAGACATCCAGATGGAATCTCTGGTTGGATATTATGCTTGATCAAGCTTGAAATAAAGCCTCCACTATGAAAAACAAAATTAAAAAATAAAACAGAACACACACAAACAATAGAAGATGGGATTTATCCCCAGAAAGATCCCTAGAAAGGATAGGCCTTTGGATAATTCTTTGGTCCCTGACAATATCAGCACTAAAGGAACTGGAGACTAGAGTTTCAAGACAACATCCTGAATGGGTACATTATTAGGAAAATAATCAGAGAGGCAACTGGACTTCAATATTCTTAAGCAGTTGTTGTAGAGTAACATGAGACATTTTCTTACTGAACAAATAGCTACATATTTATTTAATATTCCTCATGGTGGCTGAAACACTAAGCTTGGGCATATCAGTTTAATTTGCCATGGCGATATGGCATCTGCCCATCAAACATTTTGCTATAACACAGCAGCCAAACTGCAATTTTGTCTTCAAACTCTGCTCAACGAAGACCATATTTTGGCAACAAATTCTATAAGTACATTATAGAGGCTGACTTTTAAAAATCCATTATACTTGTGAAAGGAGCCTCTGAATTTATGAAATATTCAATTTATCTTTTCTTCTGTGCCTCCTCCCACCTCCAGCCCTTACAGCATCTGGTTTTCATCTGCCAATGTGTATTTTAGATTTTATTACACTACACTGAAAATGTGGTATAACACTCTGAAATTAAGAGCAATTGCATATTTGCAGGGTATATTAAAACATTATTCACATCCGAAACAAATGAAAGAGAGAAGGAATTAGTGGTTAAGACTGAACATTAAATAATGAATTGAAGGTGGCTTGTCAAAACATCATTTTAATATAGAGAAAATCAGACAACTAAAAAAATGTGAGGGGTTTTGAACACACGCTAAGAGTTAGTGAAGTATGCGCTCTGAGTGACATTAAAGTACTTCTGAGACTTAAAATTTATAACACTTCTTATTTTACAATAAGTTATTTGTGGGTGCACTTACTCCAATATCTTAATCTGGAAAACAGCAGCCCCACCCCCACCAATAAAAACTGAACTTCCTTACAATCATGAAAAATCAAGCAAGTAGGTCATTTTCCCTCAAAGTTGTTGAGCTTCGGGTCTTTTTCTAAAATTGCTTAACCATCTAGTCCAAGGGTGTCAAACATAAAGCCCAGGGGCCAGATGTGGCCCCTGGAAGCTTTTTATCCGGCCCTCAGGCTCTCAGCTGCTGAGTAGTGCTGAGGTGTTACTGCTGAAACAGCAGCCCACATGAAAGTTGGGTTTTCTCATATCTTGAAATACGATCAAGATTTGCATATTTTCTCTTCTGCCATTTGCAGTTAATAAGCTTCTATATGATAATAAAGTGCTGATTTCTGGCCATCGGCCGCTTAATGATGTCACTTTCTGCTTAATGACGTCACTTCCGGCCCTCAGCAGGCAGTCTAAATGCCAACTGCGGCCATCTGTATGAAACGTGTTTGACACTCCTGATCTAGTCCATGCTCTCAACCCAATACCATCCATGTATTCCAAGCAATCCTGGCATGCACCCATGTGCATGTAGCCTGTTGCTGGGCACAAAAATCCATTGTTTGGGGTTATGAAACTAACCCTGGAATTAGAAAAGGGAATAAAATAAGACTTCTGATCCCTCAAGAGAAATACCATTAGAACAAAGCAGCAGCCTTTTCCAAATAAGGTCAGGATAAAGGGGCAAATAAGGGAACAGTCAGATTCACACATTTTTAAAGTGAATCGACCAAAGAGGAAACAATGGGCATTGAGTTCACCCATGTTTTGGCTGACAAGAAAAGCTCTATTTGCTTCAAGATCCTGTTATGATCTAAGACAGTGGTTCTCAAACTGTGAGGGAGCTTTACGCCCTCAATAAGTCTTTGCGAGGGTGGGGCAAGGGCAGGGAAGCGATTCCCAGGATAGCGTCCCTAAGGGAGGGGTGAAGGGCAGGTGCTTTCATTTAACTGAACTCAGTGAAGGCTGCGGGAGGCTGCAGGGAGCCCAGCACAGCCTTCCGCAGGACACCTGAAGGCTTGGAATCTTGAAATGAAGCACTTGCAATGCACCTCCTGCAAACAGGAAGTGCTTTGTGATCACTCCGTTTCAGAATTCCAAGTCTCGGGGAGCCATGCAGAGGGCTGTGCTGGGATCCCTGCACCTCCTGCAGCCCTTACTGAGTCCAGCTAAGTAAAAGCACCCCCCTTTGCCCCCCCCTTAGGGATGCTATCCTGGGGATTGCCTCTCTTCTCTTCTTCTACCCCTTAAAGGGATGGGGAAGCGTTACACGAACTAGCAGGTCGCAACCCACTGATCGAAGAGTTGATGCCCATCTTCCAGGTTTTCCATGCCCCTCAAGGAAAGGCCTGTCCAACATTATGAGAGCCACTCATGCAGGCCAGAAAGGATTTTAGAAACCGGTCTCCAATAATCTGCAGTGTTAACCAATATTGTTTCCCATCTGATTATTCAACAGTTAATTACCAACCACAGAATATCTTTCTTTTAGAGGAAGGGGGGGAAAGGGGCTCAAAAAGCAAAATAAGTACTTGCAAGATACACTATATTGCCCATACCAAATCCTCTGCTGTCACTGGCTGCCCCTTTTTATCGTTGGCAACTACAATCTTCCCCAATCTCTCTCTCATATCCGACAGACTGCTGGTCAGTGCTAAGATTGCCATGATTTCACTTGCGACAGCAATATCAAACTTAGTCTGTGAAGAGAAAACACTTGAATCAGCACTTAAAAAAACCTGATATATCAGTTACTACTAAATATATTATACTAAATATATTATACTAAATATAATATACTGATATAAGTAGTAATATATCTGTCACTACTAAAATACTAAATATAATACTACTAAATATTAAATTTGTCCATGCTAGATGCTGGACAAAATACACAAAAGTGACCTTTCCCTGTTGATTGTGTTTATAAGCTCAAGGGACTTGCCCAAAAAGTTCCAGCTTCAGGTACAGCAGCACAGATTCCCATGCTGCAAATAAACTGAAAACCTTGTATATGGTACCCAGGTGTGATCCAAGTGGTCAGCATCTGGATGGAAAAGTACCTGGGATCCCTATGTATGGTGTCCTGGATTCCATCATGGATGAAATGCAGGATGCAAATAAAATAAATGAAAAGCAAAATATGAAGTTCCTTGCTAATCCAGGGATCACCAGGTGCTGAACATGGGAAGCTACTTCTGGATGAGCCCTCAATCAGGTGAATGAATGGGAACCATGAGGAAGCTGCTTAAAAATTTACTGCACTGTGCTTGTAATTTTCTGAGATGGTGATGGTCACAGGCTCAGGCCATGAGGTTAAGCCTGGCATTACCACCCCCTCCACAGCAGCTTGGAAGACAACTTTCTGCTCTAGTTAGATCTCCAGTGGGATGTGCCTAAAGAGTTGGGCCACAATTTTGTCACATTTCACCCAGTGTATCACCATCACGTGTCATGCTGAAAATATGTTTTCCACCAGAATCTAGTATATTAAATCAGGTTAGTGTTTCGGTAGAGTTAAAAAAGGCAATGTGTTCAAACACACTGGGATTGCTGTAAAGCATGAGACAAAAGACTGAGCTAATTTTGTCAGTGATAACACTGCACACCATAATTTCAAACGATTCAAATCAAGTTGTACTTCATTTATTTTTAAACTCTTTCTGATGAAATTGCTTTTAAATATTTTCTCGGTACATCAGTATAAAGTATGTATGTATTATATACTTTTAACTACTGAAAAGCGAGCTTTCAGTAGGAAACTGTGTTGCAGAAGCTCCTGATCTTGACACTGTTATTTGCTCTGCTCTGGAACTGGCCTTGGGGGTGCATGTTACAGCACTGGGAAGCAGGACAAGAGAGCCAGAATCATCACTGACTATGCTGAAGGAGGAAAGTAACTTCACCAAGTCCTGTCAGGTTTCTAACTGAAAGTGGAAGATTTTTTTTTTGGATGCCCAACCCAAATGCAACCAAAAGCTACTTTATCCAAATATACTTGTAAGCTGCCTTGAAGATCCACAGGGTGGCAAGGCAGGATACAAGTCTGTTAATGATAAAATGTTGACTTTCATGCTGTGCCTTCCTGAACACATTTTGATCTAAACTGCCATCATGCACCAAAATAAGATTCAATACAAATCTGTTCTGCATTCATGAAGTACAAAGGCAACATTTTCAATGGTAAAGCTACAACAATCCTTGTGTTCACAAAAGTGTACTTTATCTACCTGACGAGAAAATCCTTTCTCTGTGCTCGCTTGCCCAATTGTTATCTTCCTAAGGAACCTGTCATTTGTATCCACCACTGAAAGGAGAAAAGAAACATTGACTAAATATACACATTAGAAGTTCTTCATTTATGATGGTTAACTTGCTACATTTCATCCAGTTACTGAGATATGTAAAATGTTTATTTTAAAATTTGATATAGCCCATTCACTGATTTATAGCCCAGGCACAAAGGAAATAAAGTCAGCAGCACTAAAACACATTAAGTTCCATCTCTCTGGGTGAAACTAAATGATACTTTAAACCTGTCTTCAACAGATGGATTTAAATAGAGAAGTGGTCCTTTCAAGTTGCCAGGCAGCCACATGAACACACACTCATGTACATTTGTGTGTGAGGCAAATTCAGGATAGCACACCATTAGAGGAGGCCTAATGCTTTCTGTCTCAACCATTCAGCACAGTTCCCCTCCAAAAAAGCAGCAACTTGTCCCCAAGGTCTGTGTGGAAGAGTGTCTCTAACTAGATGGCTGTGATTGTGTGGAGAGCTGGAGCATGAAAGCGGATCGAGCAAGTTCCTCTGCAGGTGCTGCAACTCAGACCGGAAATGTTCAGTGCTATTGCAGAGATTACCCATGTGATTTATTTCCAGATATAGAGAAAACACCTCACACACATTACAATTCAGCAGAACTGCTACACCAAGTGGAAATGCTTCCACATTAGAGATGACAGAAGATACCCCTCATACCCTCCCAGTTTGCAGTGAATTTGGGGGATATAAATGAGTGAGAGAATGAATGTGTTTCTACCTTTGCAATAGACCAGGGTTGGTCGAACCCTGGCCCAAGGATCAGATCCAGGGTTCAGTCAGATCCTTCCCTCCTGTGACTGGCATTCACAGTTCCAGAGCACTGCAGGTCTTCCATGTTCCCAGATCAGGATGATGCAACACTCTGGCCAGTCACGTCTTCCTGGAAAACCAGGTGCAATGCCCGCTGGGGCATTGCACCATAGACACGACTGGCTAGAGCATTGTGTTGTCCTGATCTGGGGACAGGAAGTCCTGTGGCGTTCCGGAACTGTGAGTGCTGGTGAGTGTGGAACTGTGAGTGCCAGAGAACGAGTTCCTGAAGCACAGTGATTGCGACTTTGAGTGCCACTGCTCTAGACTCTGCAGAAGAAACAAGCAGCTCAGACCACAGAAACATTCAGTAGTCTGGGACTGCAGCATTAAAAACAAAAAGGAAAAAATTATACAGCATCTTATTTCATTTTGATGTCATTTCAAAGGAGCAATTCTGTTCACACACCCCATATAACTCAGGAAAACGACATACAAAAATCACAAGCATTCCTGCCTAGAACATTTGCATGGCTGGTACCTCTTCTTTCTAAAGGAAAGCACCAGACCTTGTTCTCAATCCAGGAATCTTAGAGAGTGGCTGAGCATGTGCAAAGAGCCCTATTTCTTCCCTGAATAATTACAGCCACCTGGCAGTAAAAACCAACCCAACTCTGCAACAAACTGCATAGGTTGTTCTAGACAGCTGCAGTTGCTTTTCAGATGTAATCAGTAAGCAGCTAGTAATCATGCAAACCTCTGCAGACCTAAGTACTTTATTAGCAGACAGAAATTTTGAGCTGATTTTCATGAGTAGCTGCCAATTCCCAAGCCCTGATTAGGTGTGAAAAGGATAGACTGTTTGCAAGGCAACGCTTCTGGCATATGTCTGATGCATTTGCACTGAACGTTTCCGCAGCTCTACATAATGTGTGGGACAGGAATACTCACCAGATGGGGTGGTGGTGGCCAATACCAGAAACCACATGAGTGGACTTGTGGGACCCTGGCAGTCAGATACTGAGTTTTTTGGAATTATTATGGTGGATGCACATGTACACATGAAAACATTTTGTCAGAAGAAGAGAGGATGCAAAGAGTGGGAATAAATGTTTAGTTCTCACACGGGACGCACAAAAGAAGTTAGTCCCCCAATCTATTTCAGGATTGGCACTTTTCAATTTGTTTATAAATGGTCTGTGTGAGGAGTGAACATCCGCAGGTGATACCTAATTATTTCAGAATTGGTTCTTAGAATTGACATTAAACCTATTAAGTTTATTTGAAAATTCTCTAAGGCAAACAGATGCATTTTTCTTACAAAGGACAACTTCCAACCAGAAAAATAAACTTTCACACCTGTTGAGTCCTTTTTATAGTGATTCACCAACGAACTGTGCTTTTGAGTAAAAAAAACTGAAAAATGTTCTGTATTACAACTACTCTGTGCCATCACTTAAGACAACCATAAAAATACACTCTACTAAGATCCCTTGATAACCTGACACATTAGATGCTGTTAACTCCACCTACCCCTTTGCCACGTTATCGTAGACTCATCTATGTCAAGTCGTACAAATCGACTAACTTCATCTGCTGTTAATGTCTCAGGGTCCATTTTGGTTATCCCCAACCTCTAGCAGGCAAAAAGGAGAAGGAGAGCGATTAAAGAGGCTTGTTGCTTGAAAGACTATCAATGCAAAGTTATTAGGCCATCATGATACCCCAACCACCCCTGCTGGTGCATTATCACTGCCACTGACAGCAAGTGTTCAAGGGATGGCCTAGCCAGGTTGGGACTGATGGGCATTGGCCTTCAGCCGTTTCCAGCTTGGTCAAAGCTGGAAAGCAATAGCATTTGAAACGGAAAGGATTATTAATGCCTTGACGTTTCTGTGGCTTCTTCTGCTTCAGCTGCAACTGTTACCCTGCACATACCCGATCTCGTCTTATCTCGGAAGCTAAGCAGCATCAGGCCTGGTCAGTACTTGGATCGGAGACCACCTGGGAATACCAGGTGCAGTAGGGCTATACCATAGTCCTTCAAGACTGAAGGTTGCCAACCAACAATTTGCAAACCTGAATCTAGAGAACACTTTGAAAATTCAATTAGTTCTCTTTATTTAAGCATCCAAAATGTAAACTGGTTTACAGGAGCCATGCAAAAGGAATTAACAGCCACTAAAGAGCTATTTAGAACTTCATCACCAACCATCAGCACCTCTTTCTCCTAATAAAATCACAGCTGAAATGTTTCCTAAGAGATTACTTCAAACAAGAACCTATGCAAATCCAGAGAAAAATATAGACATCACTCAGGATTTTTACTTTCAATGAGGCAACAACTGATTAGTCCAAGACATAATATACATTTTTTTTAAAAATTGTCAGCAGTTATTGTCTCCTCAAAGCCAAGACAAATTAGTAGCATAGGGCTGTGCCCAACTGGTATTATTTGAGGTTTCTCCAGATACTTAAAGGATGCCAAAGCATAGTACAAGCTGGGCATCCCTTATCCAAAGTGGTTGGGACTAGAACTGTTTTGGACTTTGGAACACTTGCATATACATATAATGAGAGCTCTTGCAGATGGGACCCAAGGCTAAACACAAAATTCATTTATGTTTCATAAACCCCTTTTACACATAGCCTGAAGGTAATTTTATACAATTTTTAAATAATTTTGTGCATGAAGCATTTCTTTAGATGCAGAAATTGTGCTTGCTGACAATATGACAGAACTAGTATGCATCAGATTCTGGAACTTTCCAGAGACAACACAATTCCATCATGTGACTAGAGAAATCATCACGTCATGGGGGCAAACAACTAGATTCATATGAATCCATATTTCTTGGAGGATTGTCAGGCCTTAGTTACTTGTGAGAAGAAAACCCTTATTAAAGCCTGAGCGAGTGAAAATGCTAAATCAGTGATTTCTAAAGGAATTCATGAAATATTATAGAATACTAATATTGACAGCATACAGTATATAAATATTGACAGTACAGAAAGGCACTTACTTTCAGGCGTGCAATCTGTATAGGTGAAAATTTCCTCTCTCCGTGAACTAATGGAACCAACCGATTGTACAAAGCCTATATAAAAAGCATGCAATGAAAAACATTATAAAAAATGCTAGTCCCCATGCTAGTCCCCTCCAATTGTGCCAAGGGTGTGAAAAGTGCTGGTTCCCAACAAGGGGTGTGAATTATTTTCATTGGAGTTCAATCCTGACCAGCTAATAAGCAGCATGCCAAGCTGTGCATGCATTTTCCATTCTAATTCCAAATGTGTCTTCATTCATGGTAGCCTTTGAGACACTACTGTAGAGACGTGGCTTACATAATTTTGCTTTGATACAAAGAAAACTGTCTTCACTAGTGAACTGCCCACCATTATGGTGGATAGGTAGGTGGTAAGAAGAAGCTATTTGTATGTTTAAAGTACTTATGCAAACAGAGGACAAATTGTACCTTCCTGTGAGATCCCAAACAGTATGGACTGGGTCACCCAGAGTTCAGATGGAGGGCAAATTCTGCCTGCACCCCAAGGACATAGCTTTACTTACCCAGAGATGGGTAAGACCTTCTGATGTCTGACACAGTGTGCCAAATGTCACGCCCCCCCTTTGAGTGGTACCCTGTCATGCTTCCCCTTAGCTGGCAGGATGCCAGCACCCCTATTGCTCACCATAGGCCAGTAGTTCCCAAACTGAGCATTGCAATGCCCTGGGGCATTGCAAGGCACTTGCTGGGGCATCACAGGTCACCTGCTGCCCTAGCAGGAAGACTGCACTGCTCCAAACAGCAATTGCAGGTTTGGCACAATGGGAAGAGTTCCAGCACATGAAAACGACATGTTAAGAAAGGCCACTTGCCCTGACCCCCTTACTGAGGTTTGAAGTGGTGCACAATGTCTCAGGACCTGAAAGCGATTGGTAATAATGTCATCGCAGGACAATTCTGGGATCAGCAAACTGCAAACGTGGCATGCAGGGGCACTGTGGGCCCCAGAAGATTGAGAAGCGACCACCTTAGCTAAGACAGCTGCCTTGGTCAGTCTCATGGGTGAGCCACACTGTTTTTCTTTCTAGCAGTCAGTACCAACCAATGAATGAAAAGAGACACAAAGGGTGCCCTTGAACACACTATTAGGATAACAGCACTTAGCATTTGTACAGCATTTGCCTGCGAGTGTTCGAGCAATTCACATACGTTATTCGTTTAAAAGATTTATATACCACTCTTCTTGGTGCTCAAAGCAGTGTAATCTTGTAAACCCTTACAACAACTCTGTAGGGGAAAATTACCTCCATACTTTAGCTGGAGAGATAAGCCCAAGAGAAATCAGCTCACCCAAGGCCACCTATTCGGTTCATTGCAGAGATGAGATACAAACTGGGGACTTCCTGATTTGCAGCTCAGTCTCTTAGCCATTGCACTTTTCCAGATCTTATCAGCACAGAAACTAACGCTCATTCCTATCCTGACAACATCACTGATTCAGCATGGAGAATCAAGCCCACACTTATCTACATTGCACATTCATGGTTCTGTCTGGTGACTTCCTACAGTGTAGCAATGTTGGAAAGAGGTCTTTAATGAAACAGATGCCTTAAAAAAGTGTAGATGTCTAAAAAGAGATGCCTTAAAAAATTGATACCAAAATAAACTTCTATACCAAATACAAAACTAAGAAAAGGTCTTAAAACAATTATAACAAGCGACAAGGTATTTAAAGGTGGTTTTAAATGCTGTATTTTAAATATCTTCCCATAAGAAGCATTGAGCCATTATTTTAATAGAGAAAAGACAGGGTATAAATAAATATTTTGAAAAAAATTTTTCACAATAATCATCATAAAAAACAGTAGTGGGAATTATGAATTATTGTTCTTACCTTATCAGACTGAGTGTTTTCATGCAAAATCCTAGCATCTATAGCAGCAGCCAGCAAATTATTTGCTGCAGTGATGGCATGAATATCTCCAGTTAAATGAAGGTTGAACTATAGGTGAATGAAAAATAAGACATTCGTTTTGCACACTCCATTAAACTAGTACTGAATGGTGAAAAACATCCAAGCACTTTCATTCTGAGATTAATAACTCAGATGAGCAACTTCATAAATGTTGTGGAAATATAATTCATCATCATGGGTGGATAGATTTAAAATGAGTTGGACAGCTCAGCTTATTCCTAGCTTTAACCAACAGAACCCAAGTACAGATGAGTTAAGGCAAGTTGGAAAAGAAGCATTTTTCAGGATATAGAGACTTGTGATTTTATTCATGTAGGTGCCTTTTTAAAACCAAAACCAAAACCTTTTTATTTGTGGTAGGAAAGACGAGAGAAACAGGAATCCATTGCATGGCACCCTTCAACTAAAATGTTTCATGCATTTGTCCCAACTTGAGTCAGGAGCAGAGTGCTTCATTTGATGGTCCTTTTGTCCGAACCAGTAAGGTTTTTCTTGCATTAATATGAATTTAATGTCTTTTCGCTATTGAGCTGAATTGTCTCAAACCATCTCAAAGAGGTGGAGAAAATGAATAGAATCACTTAAGAGCCCAATGCCACTGAGAAATAACAGTCCAATTCTATGCTTCCTGGCGCCTGCTGCAGCACCAGTGACAAAACGGCTATCACTGTATCCAGCAGGTGCCGGGAAGCTGCTGAGAATCTCCTCGGGGAAGGGGACTTTTGTCCCTTTCCTCCGAGGAAAGTGCGGGCCCCAGCAATGGATCTCCTTGTGTCTGCTGGTGCAGATGCAAGAGCCTATTTTGCTGGCGCAGACGCAAGAGCCTCCATGACAGGTCTTACAGCCCGACACTGAATTTAGGATCCAGTGGAGATTCGCCAGTTCCACCCCTGCCCACACTGATTCCTCCTCCCACCCTTGTTCCACACTCTCCCTGCCCCCAAAGTCTGCACCGCTCTCCAGCGGTCTCACTTAGCCCCAGTGGTGGTGCATCCTCCTCTTGCTGGTGCTGGGCACCGGATGCCATAAACGTGCTTTACGGCACATTTACAGCACCCAGCACTGATGCTAGGTAAGTATAGGATTGGGCCCTTAGTCCTACTATAAGCATTGGGGCTTACTTCTAGGTAAGTGTAGACAGGATTGCAGCCTTAAGGGCTTAAACATAAGCAGCTGCTTAAATACATTTATATCAAATAGAAATGTAGACACATACTTTTTCTGTATTTTTTATCTATCCCAGTAAAATAGATTACAAGAAATGAACATCTTAGCTCACCTCTTCCATTGGTATGACCTGAGCATATCCACCCCCTGCAGCACCACCTACACAACAAAACAAATGCTGGTGTTACACTAGCAAAATATTTTGAAGGAGGGCCTGAACAAATCCAACATAAGCAACAAAACAGAAATAAAAAATGAGATGGCACAGCAATATTTTGACTTTAAAGGGATTGTCATTCAGAAACCAACAAGCATCAGCAGTTTAAAAGTCGTAAGCGCCTCTCATGATGAATGCTGGTGCCACATTTAAAAAAAGAAATTCTGAGAAACAGTAATTTGTCATGGACAACCACCATAGTCCATAGAATATTAAGCGTGAACCTAGAGGACAAGAAACCTAATCTCCTCTCCTTTTGGGAAGCACTCTCTTTTTGATCTCAATCCATATTTATGAAATCAACAACTATGATATTGGGCTCTTTGCACTCTTGAAGATCTATAAAAATTATAGGTCTTGTCTATTTCATTGGCTCAAAATGAATCAATAAGAAGCTGTTCACAATGTCTTATGATATGAAAGAGTGCGCACCAAATACCTTTAACACCAAAGGTAGGTCCTTGAGAAGGCTGTCTCAGACAGGCAAAGGAGTTTACTTTAAGGTGGGCTGTTAGAGCTTGAACCAGACCAACTGTTACAGTGCTCTTCCCTTCTCCAAGAGGAGTTGGTGTAATCCTAAAAATAGAGAAAAATAGAACCGCTGAAGTTAATTTAACTAAGGAAATAAATGCTATTGATTAGAGCCAAATGAAAAATAACCGTACAATTAATTTCAATACAAAAATGTCATTATAAAACAGGAAATGCCATTTCATTCATATTAACTGTGTGCACATCAACAACTTCAATACTTCTGCTTTAAATAATTGACTTAAGTAGAGAGGGGGGAACAATCAGACGTTCTGGCAACTGTCTGAAGATTTGGGACATACTGTACACTGAAATCAGTATAGATTTACATTTGAAGACAAAAACCTTTCCAACTTTCTTGAAAACTCATTTTTCAAAATATAAGGTCACAACATGAATAACCTTATCTAGTGTACCATGGGAACCATTATTTCCTTACTACTCCAAGCATGAATGGGAAAAAAAAAATTATGTTTTATACAAAAGCATTATTTCTCTTGGTAAAAGGAAAAACAAGCTTATGAAATTATAACCAAAATGACATACTCCAAGTTCTTACAGGTAGCAACAGTGGTATCACCACAATTCATGGATACTTTCCATGCCATCGGTTCTTAAAAACAAGAAATTCACTGTTAACTGTTTGACTTCTATGATAGCCTGATTCAAAAATATCCATCTGTAACCTCTTTAATGGGCAATGGCACCCTGTGAATTCCTGCATACTTAAGGCTACTGATAGTGAGGAGAAGAAATGAGGACAATCCTTGGCCTGCCACTTTTAACAATATGAAACTTCTCTTTATGTGCAGAAGCAAAGATGTGTGGGTGAGAAGTGAAGGAAAGACATCAGTTAAGACACTTCTTTCCACTTTGTCAACTGGCAGCCCGCTGCCTGAAAAGCATTCTCGTAGTTGGGTGGGAGGCTTCAACCATGGTTTTACTAATAGTGTGGATGACAGTGAAAAGGGCACAGGATATATGTACAACAGAGCATGTTCTGTATGTGCTGACTTGATCTACTGGTGGAAAAAAGCAAAGATTCATGAAGGTGAATTGTTCGTTCGTTCAACCTTTATTTGGCATAAGTATTTGGTAAATAAGGTCTCTGAACAGATACCATACCGAGAATAGAGACCTAAGCAATACACACAATAGAGCAATATACAGTAATAGAGACCTAAGCAATACACACACACACACACACTTTATATATAAATAAACACACACACACACGTAATATACACCATATATGTACAGCAAATGTACACACACGCGCGTGCAGTGAACCAAAAGTAGGTGGACAGTAGGTGGAATAGGGTTTGTGTTAGGGTTATACTATAACGATGGTGTTCATTATAACTATGGCATTTGTGTTATATTAAATTATATTTAATTGTGTTAGTAAATATAACTGTATATGTAATCTCAAAATATAACTGTATATGTAACTCAAAATAAATGTTAGCACCACCTACTTTTGATTCACCCTGTATATGTGTGTGTGTGTGTGCGCGCGCACATAAATGTACACACAAATACATACAAACATAACATTATACATACGTACATATATTATTTAAAAACAGAAAACAGCCAATTACAGACTTTGACAGGATGTGATCTACTCAATGTTTACGTGGGACCGATACCTTGGCTCAATTCAAGTTACTCAGGTTTAGAAACTGTGCAACAGAAAGGGTTATATGCTCATTGTCACCTCCCAGAAGGTATTGGATTATAGCATTCTCTGAATGCCCTGTTTTAACACTGAGCAAGGGAGGGAGAAATTGATGTCTTAGCGCTTGATATTTAGGACAGCGCAGCATAATGTGTATAGATGATTCTACCTCGCCTAAGAAGCAGTTGCACAAACGTTCTCCCCTGGAAGCATTTCTAAATCTGCCAAGTAGGTCATTAGAGGGGGTCACATTACAACATGCCAGGGTGAAAGCCCTCCTCTCTGGGAGGGGGGGCGTATTAGGAAGGACAGATATTTTGGTTGTTCACCAAATGTAATTTTAAGTTGGAAATTCAACGGGGAATATTTTTTGGGGGCTGCGCCTAAAATCTCTTGCCTCTCTATGTCATGTAGCCTGGCTGTCATAAGCCTGATAATAACCTCAGGAGAGGGAGCACCTTGTAGATCAACCTCAAGTCCCATCTGTTGGTTTTTTTTATAGAACAGGGCTAGGCAAGGAGTTATCATTGGGTCAGCCAACAGCCCCTTTTAGCAGCAAATCATAATCAGCCCTGAAAAAGACTTTGGCCCAGTATTTTAAAAAACTGGACCATGTATGTAGCTCCAATCTATGTTGACCTGACTCTAGGCAGAGTGCTGCATATGGAACACAATGCGGTAAGTCAAAAATTTTGTAAGGAATTTAGACTGGACCCTTTTGATTGTATAATTTAATGATGGCATCCATACAGGGATGCCATATAAAATTTGAGGTATGACTTCGGCATTAAAAGCTTGCAAAGCAGCTGGTACAAATGAGTTGCCCCAAGAAAAGAAAAAACGAGTTATGGCTTGGACAGCTGGTTTGGATGAATTAATTGCAATTGAACGATGGGAGGACCAGGAATGCTTATAATGAAACCAAAGGCCAATGGAATTCATTGACCTGCTGTATTGGTTTTCCATTGACAAGCCAAGACTATGGTTTCCATGAGTTCCCAAAAACCACTATTTTGGACTTTTCATAATTTATCTGCAGAGAGTTAGTTGCGAGATATCCAATATAGGCTTTAGCCAGTCTTCGTAGGCCTATTTTTGTATGGGAGATTAGAGCCATGTCGTCAGCATATAAAAGTAAAGGAATGTCCACCAATCCCAATTTGGGACAATGTGTGTCAAACTTTGTTAGAAAGGGGGCCAAGTCGTTGATGAAAAGAATAAACAAAATGGGTGCCAGCACACAACCCTGCTTAACCCCCTTGTTGATTGGGACTGGAGCTGAAAGGTGACCCTGCGGAGATAATTTCACTTGGAAAGAGGTATTCAGGTGGAGGATACGAATTAATTCTAATAATCTTTTATTGAGTCCCATCTTCTCAAGTTTTTCTCAGAGTTTGTCTCTATCAATAGAATCAAAAGCTGACTTTAGATCCAGAAATGCTACATAAAGTCGAGATTTCTTTTGAGTCACCTGTTTGAAAATTAAGCGGGACAATATTACACATTGTGGACTTGTTTGCCCCAAAGACTGCTTGTTCTGGGCCTATGATGTTGTAATCAGATAACCAGGAAGAAAGTTTCCTCAGTAAATGGGATGCATACATTTTCCCTGCAATATCCCGAAGGCTTATTGGCCTGTAACTGGACGGAAGGTTCTTATTTCCTTTTTTGAAAATAGGGACCAAAATTGATCGAGTTCAGGATTCTGGAATTACTCCAAATTTATCAATACAGTGGTGCCTCGCAAGACGAATGCCTCGTGCAACGAAAAACTCGCAAGATGAAAGCGTTTTTGCGATTTTTTGGTGACTCGCAAGATGAATTTTTCTATGGCCGTGCTTCGCAAGACGAATTTTTTTGCATTTTGTTTTGTTTTGGTTTGTTTTAAAATCGCACAACCGTTAATACCCAGGTCATGTTTAAAAAGTTGAAGTTTTGTGCTTGAAATTTTTGAAATCCTCTGTACAGTATGTATGCCTTTAAAGAGCACTTAATAAACACTTTGTAAACCAATTTTGACTTTGTTCTGACTATTTTTGCCCATAAGAACGCATTAATTAAATTTCAATGCATTCCTATGGGAAACCACGCTTCGCAAGACGAAATTTTCGCAATATGAAACGACTCGCGGAACGAATTAATTTAGTCTTGCAAGGCACCACTGTACTTGTAAATAATTCCGCAATGATTGGGGCCCACCAATACAGTGCTGCTTTATAGATATCTGATGGAATTGTGTCTGGGCCAGTTGCTTTACCCTGTTTCAGCTGGTTAATAATTCATCCACCAAGACTGTGGGCCAGTCTGGGAGGTCTAGCAGGATACGTGCCTTAACAACAGAGATAGATTTAGATTCATTAAAAAAAATGATTTAAAATGTGATTCCCACAGATTAGCAGAAATTGTGGTAATAGCGATAGGCTCTTTATGAAAACAGCCTGATATTATTTGCCAAAAACTCTTGGCATTTTTAGATCTAACAGCGTTAACTAAGAGTGACCATCTTGCTTCTGCAATATAATGGATCGAAACTAACAGCGTCCTTCAGGTGGGCAGTCAGCTTGAAATATTGGTGCAAAAGTAGTCTACTATTAGTATCTCTGAATTTTTTATAAGTGCTGCGAACAGCAGTTTTCAGAGATAAGCAGATCTGATTAATCTTGGAAGAAACGTATCTCCAACCCTCAGCTCTTTGGGGTGAAGGGATCTGACCTCGTATATTCAAGAGAGTGGATATTAGGTCCTTAAAAAAGAGGATAATCCCTGGTTGATCCAAAGTAGACAACTGAGGGATTTCCTTTGTTTGTAGCAATGCACAAAATGAATCCTTAGAATCTGGGTCCCATTTAATTCTTTTTGTTATGCTTGAGTAGCCAACTTCCTCCTGGATCTTAGTGTTATGAAAACAATTTGGAAAATAAACTAAATCACACCTCAGAGGTAGATGGTCACTAGAATGAGGGTATCCAACACAAAAGTTAGCTATCTGTGGAAGGAGTTGAGGGAGGACCAAAATGTAATCAATGACACTTGCACTTCTAGATGAGATGTGAGTGAATTCTCCATTATTGCCAAATACATCTAGGCCGTTTAGCCAAATAAGGCCATAAGTAATACAGAATTTGGCTAGAAACAGCCCCACGGCATTGACTGTCTTTCGATTGCCTTTCAAATAAGCAGGGCTCTGGCAATATCATATCTGTAGGTAAATTCCAAAGCTGATAAAAGATGTCAGAATTTTGCCCCACCCTGGAGTTGAGATCTCTTGCGATTAGTAATTTTATAAGAGGGGAATTTACCAGTCAGATAATTGATTATACCACTAAGATATACCCATTGCTTTTCTGTTGCAGATTTATCTTTTAAAGGAGGCATGTATACATTGATTATCATTATGCTTTGAGGCATTAACTTCAGCTTGATCACTTGTATTTTGCAACAACTATCAGCCATAAATAACAACTCATACTTGAAAGCAGGTTTCACTAATATAGCAAGGCCTCCAACTGGGCAGCCTTTTACTGCATTTTTCCGTGCAGGTAAAGATATAGAAGAAACTCAATAGGTCTACTTCAAACTCAATAGGTCTAATTGCCCAAGTTTCCTGCAGTAAAACAACATCTCAATATTGTCTCTCTCAGCACTACCCTGATGATCCCCACATTGAAGAAATGTTAAAGAATGAAGAAAAAGCAAGTATAATTCAATTTTACTTCAGTTATCTTCTAGATCAGGGGTGCTCACACTTTTTTGGCTCGAGAGCTACTTTGAAACCCAGCAAGGCCCAGAGATCTACCAGAGTTTTTTTTATAATGTTCACGCCATCATAACATATAACATTTATGTGTACAATGTATGTTGGTGTACCTTGAGCCCCACTGAGTATAACAGGACTTACTCCTGAGTAGACATGCCTAGGATTAGGCTGTGAGGCTGCAATCCTAGCCACACTTACCTGGGAGTAAGCCCCATTGAGTACAATGGGCCTTACTCCCGGCGTTTCCTCCCAGAGGCACCTGAAGGGGGGGGTTGGCACTCCGCGATCTACTCATTTTGCCTCGCGATCTACCGGTAGATCGCGATCCACCTATTGAGCACCCCTGTTCTAGATCTATTTAAGATCGAACTAATGGAACAGATCATGGATTTGGACTGAACAAAAATATTCAACATAAAGTGTCCACAAGATTCAACCTGCAGAAGTTTGCAGACTTGATATATTCATATCTAAGTTTCTTGGGTTGGAAGGAGGAAAGACTGTGGGAGTGAGGAGCAGAGGGACTCACAACAAGGTTCAAAGGGCTGCAGTCCTGGTCCCTGGGTGGCAAAGAGGCCAGAATTGCAAGTGTACCCTTAGAAATATTTAGTTACGTTTGTTAGAGGAAGGGAGCAGGCATCTTTAGCAGGCATCTTGAGGGCTTCCAAGCGGGTTGGAAAGGCAGGATATAAATTTCTTAAACAAACATTTATACAGACTACTTTGCATCTTATAACAAAATACAGAGGTACGCCTGAAAGATAATAGCATGTGGTCTGAAACATTCTAAGAGGTGGCTGCCCCTGCATTATACACTCAGCATTTTCACAGAGTGAAATATCACTAATATCTTGCACAGGACAAATCTGCTTTAATCACTCTTTACAATACCATCCCCTCAGTACTGCCCAACTGTCCTCAATAACTTAATTCAAAGTGTTTCTGATACACATTACTTCAGAGCACACCCTTCTCTTCAGTACATGCAGAGAATGTCTAGCAGGTATTGGTGGAAGCTGCACAAACATGTGAAACACCAGTACAAAAATACTGGTACTTTAAATATTAGATTATATTTTGTCAGCATGAAGATAATTCCACCTTCCAGTTCATAAGAACATAAGAACAGCCCCACTGGATCAGACCATAGGCCCATCTAGTCCAGCTTCCTGTATCTCACAGCGGCCCACCAAATGCCCCAGGGAGCACACCAGATAACAAGAGACCTCATCCTGGTGCTCTCCCCTACATCTGGCATTCTGACTTAACCCATTCTAAAATCAGGAGGTTGCGCATACACATCATGGCTTGTACCCCATAATGGATTTTTCCTCCAGAAACTCGTCCAATCCCCTTTTAAAGGCGTCTAGGCTATGCCTGGCCCATTTCTACCTCTGCATTTAAAAACAAAAAACCCGCCTACCCTCGAAAGTTAAAGTATGATGAACAATTATGCATTTCCTTGGAAAGATTTCCAAAGCACTCATAACAATTCACTTGGGGCATCTCTCATCATCTAGAGAAAAATGAAGTTTAAAAAAAGAAAGAAAACCAAACAAAATTACATTTTCATTCACATCACTCCCACTCAATTTCTAAGGAAAAAGCTTGCCAAAATATGCTGCACTTAACTGTTTAAATCTGTGATACTTTAGGACTTGCAGTGAAATAAGCAGTTTATTTAAGGTATGTGACATTAAGGATTACATTTTCATTCCCAGGGATATACAAACATCCATGGGTATGCGAGCCAAGAGGGGTAACTCCTACAGCATGACCTCCTGAAGACTCTAGCTAGCATCCACCCCTAATTAGAAACATCTTTTTCTCAGCTACAGGAACAATGCAAAAGGTCCAGCTATACTTTGTATGTTTCTGGTGAGTACTGTAGTCTGAAATACATCAATTGTCTTAATAATAAAAACAAGTATTTTCCCCTGCAATTGTTATGGAGCAATATGCTTTGCTTCATCCCTGTGATATCTGCTGTAAAAGGGGGGCCATCCATGGTAGACCTCATGCTTTGAATGAAGACAGTCTCAGATGCAGTTAACAGAATCTTCACAGCGAGAAGATCAGGCAGAAGGTGCTGACAAAGACTTCTGCTTGAGATGCTACAGTGTGACCACTAGGTATAGTAGACAATACTGGGCTAGGTGAACCAATGATCAGGTTCAGTATTAGGTAGCTTTGTCTCTTCATAGTACTGGGACACAAGTTCTTAAGGACACAAAGCTCTTAACTATAGCCAATGGAACATGGAGGCCAATTCATCTAGATATCACAGAAAGGAGCCACTGTCAGAAAACAAGCCTGCAGCATATCTTGAACCATGAATTCAAGCTATGAAAACAACCACTCACTGAGAGCAAATGAAAGTTATGTTAAATGCACAGCTGCCACTCAAGATAGCACGGTGTCTAATTTCCCCTTTCTCCCATAACCCCTTACTTGATCGTGATGCCACCACTATATTAATGCATATATGAAATTTTGGAGGCACACAGGCACACAGCTTCCACATTCACCTTATTGTGCTGTATTTATGTGGGAGAAAGAAATCACTGCTTCCAAAATGGTGGGACAGCATTTTAAAATGTTGTGGGTTAAATCTTAGAGAAAAACCATCTAGCGAATAAATGAAAATTCAAGTTAAATGTGCATTATGTCAGAGAGATAGATTTAAAAAAAACCTACATACAACATTTTCTTACCCAGCAACCAGCACGTAGTTTCCATCTGGCTGATCCTTTAACCTTTCCAGCAGGGACAGTCGTACTTTGGCTTTGGTTTGGCCGTACATTTCAATTTCATCTGGGAGCAATCCTATCTCCCTGGCAAGGACATCAACAGCTTTCGGGCTCTGTTCTCGGGAAATCTCAATATCGCTGCAAAAGAAAACAAATGGGAGCACAGAGCACACAGTCAGCTTAGGTGGTCAAAAAACCAAGGCGGTCTGCAGCAAAAACTGAAAACAAGGGCATTATTGTAAGTACTTCATGCTCTTCTCTTCCACCCCAAACTTAACTATTCAGATAACTGCCGAAGCCTATTAAGGTTTTGAAAATCATGGTTCTATTAAGCTGGAAGAGATTGGGGTAGTGGTGCCGGCCATAATTTTATATTTCTGTCAAAGTACAATAAGTGGGTGAGAGACATGTTCAGCAATGATCTTGATTTTTCTTTAAAAAAGTCTCAACACTACACAATGCACTCACAGTCTCTCTTGGCCGCTTACTATTTACAAAGAGAAGCACTGGTGGTATGATTTGCCTGTCACTTAAGCAGGTGCAAAAACAAGCAGGGACATAAATGGGGGCGGGGGCTGGAGCTGGGAAGAAAATGCAAGAAGGAACCAAGGGAGTTGGTTCCTATTAGAGTTATATCAACTTTCACAGAGGGCTCACCACAATTAGGATCTTTTGAATCATCTTCATTGTAACTGCCATTGACACAGAGAAAGGTTTTGCCTGTCCTGTCTAAAGACCACAATGCAATTTTTGATCTCCACAAAGTATTGGAATATTGCAAATGTAAATACTGGCACGTGGACAAAGGCTTCAAAGAATCACCAGAGAGGTTTTCAAGATCCACTGTAAAAATTACATATCATTTTCTCCCCCCTACAGCAGTAACTTTCATTCTACCTGCCCCCAGTTTGACCCCGTTACAGGGTTTGTTGCACAGGTGCAATCTGATGAGGCATGTGCTGGAAGGTCCATACCCATGCAAGGGCTCACACTCATAATTAAACCACACACTCAAAGTACTTGTATCTAGTCAAAGGCTGAAGATGTGTGTAGCAAGTATTACTAGCAATCAGCTAAGTTCATGGAATCAAGACCAATTACGACATTCTTTTTGAGCATTTTTAATCTCCATATCAACGAAGTTCAATGCTTGGGGGTTCACTACTAGCTTTAATGCAGGAAATAGTAAGTTGATTGACATTTCACAAAGAGACTGGTTCTATGATTGGGGGCGGGACAATGCCCTCCACAGTTCTAATCTGGACTGATTCCCTCCCCCATAGCTGCTATGGGAAAGTTTTGTATTTTGAATGTTTTGTGCTCCAGAGTAATCCCACAGTTTACTGAATTGCTGTCTGGTCAATGGCTGTAGTGCAAATCCGACATATATTTAGTTGGAGGGCTTCTACTGCCAAGCTAGACAAGCCATGAGGATATGGGCCTCACGGACAGAAGAAACCACTGAGAGCCTCATGAAAAGGTAGGATATAATAATTTTTTTAAAAAATGAAGAGAAAAGCTTGCATCTATTTTGAAAATTTCATTACTTGGTCTTTTGAGGAAAGACCAAGTCCAGCAGATTTCCACAGTATTTCTGGAAACAAGTAATCAATACTTAGTGCTCATAGAGCATCTAAAGCAGATGTTTAGTTTCAGTTACCATACTGCTTTCCCATCATTTTTCAATGAATGATTCATCTGTTTCACTATGACACTGCATATTACACTTTTTGGTCATGAGAATACTTTTATTGCTTTCATCTGGCTGCCAATGTTTCATTTGCCTTTAAAGATAGACAGATGAGCCAGAAATCCTACCACTTGTAAAATATTTACATAAATTTTAATCTAACTCATCGCACAATATATATGTTGACCTCTTATTAACACTTTCTGTTGACCTGCTGTTAAAGTGCACTTAAATTAAGTGGTTATGTTTTCTATTTTCTGATGTGCTAGGGCCCATATCTATTAGACTTGTATAGGTTTCAAGATGTTGGGTTGGATTCAAAGAACAATGTGTAGAAAGAAAATAGTCATTGTCTAATAGTCAGAAAATAGTACAACCCACAAATGCAACACTCTAGATGCAGACATGGACAGAGGATTTATGTGATCTTCCACCATTTATTTTAAGATGGAAGGATAATCAAATGATTCACATGTTACAAGTTACATTGCAGTCATGAGAATGTTTATTCTTTGCCGCCATGCCTCTGAAGGAGCTGGGTACGAATCACTTGGAAAATCAAAATAATTCAGAGGCATATATGGCAGATTCAAGCTGATACAAATATTTACACCACTGTTTGAAAGAAATGCTCCTTACCTGGGAACAGGTGAGAGAGGCTGTAGTTTCAAGCAATGGAGATTCCACTTCTTATAACGCTGGGCCTGTATCCATCGCTCACTGATCTTTACCAAATTCTTTCAGGAAGATCAGCAATTAGAAAAGTAAGATTCCATTGCAATATACAGTTTAAAATCCCATACTGTATTATTCCCAACTTTATAACAATTTTCTCTTTCCAATCAGTCTACAAGAAGGAAAGAGATTTCTGTTGTGGAGATCATATTGCAAATGCTTACCATAAAGTAGGGATGAGAGCCACCTCTAGTTTTGAGGGAGACCTCAACAAAACATCCCTTGTAGGCCCTCTCCTATCTAAGGTTCCTTGAGAGGCTTACCCTGGTGTTACTGTTCACCACCACCACCACAGGAAGCAGTCTAACACTCTCTCTCTCACCTCTCCTTGCTCTTCCCTCTTCCCTTTATGGGAATCTATGGAGTATGAAAGAGTCAAGGTCCCTGGCCACTGTCTCTTCCCCCATCCATCCTATCTGCAAATGGGAACTTTACCCCAAAAGGTTTCTGTGATGTGAAAAAACTCCCATTTGTAGATGGGAGTACGGAGACAACAACAGAGCTCGCTCTTGGCTGAGTAAGTCATTTCATTGCTGTCATCAACACCCAAAAGGGCATAGTTTGTCAGGAAGTGGCAGTAGGCCCTTGTCAGCTACCCAAGAATACCAGCCTGGGACATTGGCTTCGGATAACAGTGAAATTCTATTGTTTCATGAGTTCATTGTGTCTCTTACTTCTTATTTCACCTGTCTTCCGGTTTCCAAGACTAATTTTCAAATTGGCACATGCACAGTTTCTACACTTTTCAGTGTGCACTGTTTTCTTTACAGGTTATTGAAACAAACCGGCAAATATGTGCATTGATTAAATCACAATGCAAAAAGAAATTTTGATAAGATGGTACAGTCACATTAATAAACCTTCTGTGCCATGATTTGATCAACGTGTACAAGCACAAGTGCTTTTAGTAACCAGTAAGAAAAAGGCTCACAGTGAGAACTGTGGAAAACTGCACACGCACAGCAGCTTGAACAAAGTCTGCAAACCAAAAATTGTTAATGCATTGGTATAATTCCAGAAACAAGATCAGGTAGTTCAGAACCCTCAAAATTGGGTCTAATTTTCTTTGAGATATGCTGGCACAGTGTCATGTACACCAGTGCCAGGACAGCTCCACCAATGTAGAAATCTCCCACTAATAGATGCACCACAGATTCCAGTGCAATATCAGAAAAACACCATACTGGTGTGACTCGGACAGAGCTCGGATACCAGCACAGCTCTGCTGGCTGAGAGGCCAAAACAGGGAAGAGTGCATGACATGGGAAGAATGAGGAGTCGATGTGCAACAGATCATAATCCCCCACCCAGATGACACATATATAATGCTGGGAACTGCTACACAAACAACAGTACTTGCACAGACAGGAAGAATTCCATAGAGAACAATGACTATGGGAAAAACTGTAGAAAAGTGCAACTCCTGTTGCCTCCTTGCCCCACTCACTCCTGCATGACAGAGCATAGGATACAGACTACATTTGTCAGCCATCAAAGCACAGCAAACCCAGTACACATGCCCCTGCCAGGGAAATCACAGGGAAAATTCTGTACAAACACCCTGCTGCCCTCACACCAGTCATGGCAAGAAGTTTTAACACTTCGTCAACTTCATTAGCACCTGTCTTCACAGAGCTCTCATTGCAGAGGATCTTATCCCAAGAGAACCCCACTCAAACCCTACACTAGAACCTCAATCCCACCACCCCCAGGAAGGACAGTGAAGGCAACAAACCCCACACAGTAAACAAAGAGGGGGAGGGAGTCCAGGCTGCTAGCAATGAGGCCAGATCCTCCCCATGGCACTCTAGTACAAACTCCTCAGCATTGCCCAAGAAGCCCCCTCACTACAACCACTTGGCCCAGCCAGTGCTCCCCACACACATACTAGTGGAGTTGGCCTCCAGCAGGACTGGTGGAGGTGGTCAGGGGCTTCTGTGACCTCCACCAGCACAGGCCGCATCGCACCAGCCAGGTTGCTCTATGTGCCCTGCCACCTCCCATGCCTAGATTATCCAAAGCTGGGCTGCATGGATCCTTTTGGTGGTCCATGGGCCCACCCTGGTGACCTCCTATACTGACTATGTGTCCTTCCTCTCCCCAAGTCTTGCGGTAACTGGCAGGGAGGACGAGGAGTCCCACTTCCTGTCCGATATGGAGAAGCTTAAGAGGATAGTACTTCCTGAGGCAGTGGATGGGGCTCTGTCCCCTCAGGTATTGGCTACTCTAGCCACCCAGGGGCCTATGTTGGCCACTCCAGCTGTCCAGGGACCTGCACTGAACAGGCATGTATAGAAAGTGGCCAGGTTTCCTGGTGGCAAAATCTAGAATGGATTGCAAAGAGCTCCTGAAGGATCTCTGAACTGGGAGGACTAGGCAGCAAAATGGCAGATGCATTTCAATGTAAGTAAATGTAAAGTGAATTAACCTTCTTGCCCTTCTCCTTTGTTCTGTATCAAACGTTCAGGTTGTGAGCCTACATGCAGGGACTGTTTTCTGATTCACCTTCTGTATTTCAAAAAACAAGAAAAGTGTTGCAGAGTCTTACTAACCTGCATGCACATTGCCACTGCTAGTTCACCTGTAGTCTCACCAGGAATCTGGTCACTGTGCCCTGCAGGTTGCACAACAGAACTGTTCTGACCTGTAAAATAACACACAAGCGCACCAATGAATTTAATAAGACAACTGGAATTGTGCTGGGAGAAGATAAACTGCACTATTTGCAAAATTACTAGTAAATGACTGCATTTTAGTATGAAATATATATTATGTGTTAGAAGGAATGTTCAGACGCACCAAAAAATGCCTAAATGATGTCACGCAGATGCCAGACTCTCGCTGCACACACAAAAGTGTCAAAACGAACCAATTCAAGCAAGATTAATTTGCAAAAGTAAAGCAAGGAACATTCTTTGTCGCTTGTTCTAGTCCATGCAGATATGCTATATGTTAACAGCCATCCTACAGAGGTATTTCAAGCACCCACCAAAAGGCTGCTGAAATATATGCACCAAACTTGCCCTCTATCCTTTTTATTCTATTTGCCCCCCAAATATCATTCATTGAGGAGAGAAAGCTACTATGGAAATCACAGCTAAGAAAGCTAAACAGGACACATGTTGCAGGAGCCTTGCTTGTTAAGAGGTCTGGAACTGGTCCGTGATTGGATTTAAGACCATCTGGGAACTTCTTGTATACAGCCTCAAGATCCACCATGGAAAAAAAGACAAATTACTTTCTAAAAAAAAAATGTAAAAAAAATAGCAAACCCAAACTTTAAAAAAAAACCTAAGAGTTCTGTCCAGAGCCTTTTGTATTATAAACTTCCCCTCAGAGGCTATGGGCTGTACCCATCTCTGTAAAGTAGTGGTTCCCAAACTGGTGGGTCATAACCCACCAGAGGAACCGAAGAGGGCCATTCACACTTAAGGGGAGTGGCCTAGAAATGAGTGCCCCAATGGCATAGCAGGGATCATGAGCCGCCAGGAGCAAAGGGATTTTAAACTTATGGGGAGGGTCACGCTGGCCTCTGGCAGGGGGTGGGGAGCTTGAAGCCTCCTCTGTGGGCCTCCCAGCTGCTACAAATTGCTCTGATCAATTGGCAATGTACAGTGGCTGCCGGAAGATTGCTAAAGGGAAGCTAGCTTTCCATATTTAAATCAATGCAAGAGCCCAGAACAGGGGACAACTGGATTATGTCATTACATCAAACCCTGAGTTTGGTAAGTGCTGCCTTCCGGATGCAATCTGCATTAGGGGCACCTCTGTCCTTAGAGATAAACTACTATGACAAGCCTACGCTGAACTTAAAGAACATTTGCAAACCTCAGTTGGTGCAGAATATTGCTAAGAGGCTACTATCTGGACTCAGCTGTAGGGAGCATTCATTCAACTGCTGGTTATCACCTTTAAAGCCCTTAACGGTTCAGGAAGAAGATACTGCAAGAATAGGCTCCCCCTGTATGATCCTGCTGATCTGTTATGGATAGTTGAAGAGGCCATTCTGGATTTCCCATTGCCAGCTGAGCTGCAGTTGTCAGGAACAGGAAGTGGCAAATTTTCAATTACAGGATTTAGGGTGTGGAAATCCTCGCACCATGAGATTTTGCTTTGCTCTTTACTTTTGGTTGTCCACCACCATTAAGGCTGTGTTGTTTAGGCAAACACTTGGTTTGCCTCCTGTTTCATGGCTTTGGATCTTGTGCATATTATTTTTCTCTGCTGTGTTTTAACTGTTAATTGTGGTTTTAGGTATTTTTATATTTACTGTAAATAAACATGCTATAAATAAATGTATAACAGCCAACAAAATCCTATGTATCCCTGCTCAGGGCAGTTCCATTGTGTTCAGTGAGGCTTGTCCTCATTGAACAAGTGTATACAGGATGGCAGCCAAGTATATGTTAAAAGGGGGGAACAGTAAATACATACATAATATTTGAGCACAGTACTGTATGTTTCCTGCTTCAAAGCCCAGAACCAGGAAGCTTACAAGAGGGAATTGTTGCCCCCCACCACCCAAAAAATGTCTGAATGCTTGCAGCTGGACCTTTAGAGTGCAATTTACTTGAAACAGATACAGTTTAAGCCAGGGGTGTCAAACTCATTTCATACCAAGGGCCAAACAGAATTCATGATGCCTGCTGAGGGCTGGAAGTGATGTCATTAGGCAGAAAGTGATGTCATTATTCAAGATATGGGAGAGCCAATTTTCACGTGGGCTGCCCTTACAGCAGTAACATCTCAGCACTGCTCAGCTGCTGAGAGCCGGATAAAAAGCTTCAGCGGGCCACATCCAACCCCCGGGCCTTATGTTTGACACCCCTGGTTTAAGCTTTCAAAAGTGACCACTAATCTCAAAGTTCAAATCCCTGCTAGAAGCTACCTAGGTGAGGGGAGTCTGGTGTTCAGCACTTGACTCTAGTCATGACAGCTTATTGTACTCTGCCTGGAGTTCGTTTACATACATGCCCGTAGCCTCATTCATCTCATAACACTTCTTAAATGTTACTGCAACACAATTTGTAACGTTTGGTAGCAAAGATAATCAAACCATAAAAAAAAAAAGATTACAGCCCTAACACTAAACACACAACTAGCAAAAACATCTCAGAGGCTGTTCATTTGTGTTCGCACTCCGTTCTTCAAACCCAGTCTTCTGGAAAATTTCAATTTAGATTAGAAGTTGGAGCGCTTCACTGAAAGTTAACACAGAGTTCCCCATAACCATAAACTGATGACGGCTGTAGTGAGGCCATGCTGGGATCTCAGCCAGAACAATATGAAAGAGGAGGATCCAAATTAGATTATGTTCTTTCTGGAATAAACCTCTGTGTTTCACAAAAAACAACAACACGCATTCCAGCATATTTGATCTGGCTTTATAGATCTCATTTGTCACTAGAGAGATAACATGTGGATAGCTTTCAAAGCTCTTTCAAGCAATGTATGCCAATAGACTTGTTTACTATACTGACTGGAACCCAGACCAGCCAAGCTGTTTCTAGAAGTGACTAGAGAATTCACACAGTTTCTAATGAAATGGGTGAACAAACTTCACTAAAAACAGTTGGGTATGATTGTAACGGGCCCTTCGTGGAAGGAAACTCATATGAACTTCCCTGCTTCCCTTCACTACTGCATCCCCCTGCCCTCCAAACCACTCCTGAAGTTTAAGGGACTTAACAGGAACAGGATGGTAGGGGTGTGTGAAGTGCTGCATCGGATAGCAGGGATAAATAGCCCTCCTCTCTTTTGCAAACAGAGTCACTTGTGAGCCAGCCCACTGTACATTTGCAGTAGCATCAGGCGATATCTAGGTGTTAACACAAAGCATGTTTGAGCCAGATCAAGAAGGCACTGCATTCATTCTTGGGAACTGCCTCCAAGATGCTGCGCCTCTTCATCATCCAGGTATAAAACAGGACACTCTGCTGAAGCTGGATGGTAAGAAGCCTCCAAAATACACTTGAAACTGCCTGTTAATCTTAAGGAGGCTCAAAGATGAGCAACTCAGTTGGCACCTTCCACCCCCAGACTGACCGAGAGGAAACAACAAGCACCAAAACATGGTGCTGTATCAATAGATGATGGTAATGGGTGACCTGAAGAATCTTGCTGAGCACAAACAACACTGACCTACAACCGTCTATCAACATCACTCAGGATACATCAATTTTAGATTTTCTTTGTCTTTCAGTATGAATTTCTTTCCTGTCAACAGAAAGTAAAAGTCCTATGCCACAACTAAACAACAACTTAGATAACAGAAAAATAAAAAGGGCAATTAAAGGGACAATTCACTGATCATTCACACAGAAGTACGTATAAGTGGAAAGTAACTTTGATCACCAGGGCAAGGAGAGCCCTGTTTTATATCTCCACAATTACAATTACTTAATAGCTCTTGCTCATACAGGAACATGAAAAAGGGAGACAATGTACATAACGTAAAATAAGAACAGCAACCAAAGGGGGGGAGATATAGTTCAATTGCAGTTGATGATTACAAGCAACATTTCAAAGTTGTGACCTCACAGATGTTAAGCAAGACATTCTCAAACCATGAGATAACCCCAGACATCATTTGGGGAATGTCAAATGCATAAAAAACATGATGTATTTTAAAAGTGGGATTGCTGACCCTTTTGATGCTATGGTTGCCATCAAACAACAGCAATATCAAAAAATATATTGCAATTAAACTAAGTGCAATCTTTTTGTCAGAGGAATGTGTTTAATTTCCAGCAGAGGCACACTTTTCATATATCTATATACACCCCTTCCGCAAAGGCTAAATAAATATTTAATAACAGTAACAAAGGAGAGTTTCTGCTGTTCTTTCCAAGTTATTTGAAGAGACAGGTTATTGCAAAAAACAATCATACTAAGGCATATAGACATTGCACAGGCAGTAAACAGGCAAGATTTGTCTTACTGAAAGCTTTTAAAACAAGAAAACAACTCATTACACTTCAACCCTCCAATCTTTTATAGAGCATAAAAGTGCATAACATTAATGGTATGGTTCATGCTGTCAGAACACAGCACAGATTGATGAACTTGTCCACTTCGGTGTCCAACAAGCATTTTAACCACTTTAAAAAAACAAATCATCCAGAAAGGGGCTAAACCAGCATTCACAAGTTTGTGACTTGATTGCAGTATCTCAGATTTGATGCACCAGAACTCACCCCATAAAATGTCACGTGAGCAATCCACAATAGTTATCTCAGGTTTCAGCCAAGTAGCTGGAATCTCTTTGGGTCTGGTACTCCCCATGACCACCATATCAGCATCATGAATCTGGGGGAGGAGTGGCAGGGGGAAAAAAAAACACATAAAGGATAGAATGTTAGGTAAACTCACTAGATTGTATTCCTGGGAGAACTCACAATACACAGTGATGACGGTATGCTGAATTCATTCTAACTAGAAAACAAAAAATTAAGTAATTAAGAAACTAATATATATTAATTGTCTGGTAAGAATCCAAATCAAATGAATCCTTCAAAACTGAAAATTGTAAAAAACAAATAACGAAATTTGGTTACACATTAATAAATTATGGACAGTTATGCACTACAGGTGGGGCCTCGGTATTCGTAGGGGATTCGTTCTCAGATTCCCCGCAGATTCCAAAATTTGCAGGATAATCAAATCTGCAATCGGCCCCTTATGCCCTCTGATAGGGACGAGCTGTGCTCCAATCCCCTCCAGAGGGCTTTCTAAAGCCCGCAGAGGCAACGGGCATCCGTTGCTGCTGCCTCTGCGGGCTTCAGAATGGCTTGTAAAGCCAAAAGAACGCGACTTCCAGTTTCCTTTGAGAAACTGGAAGTTAGTTTTTAAGCTTTTTAAGGAATTCTGGGGCCTGGCGAAGCCTCGGGATGGCTCCGTGGGGCCCCAGAGTGCCTTAAAAGACATAAAAATGTCACTTCCAGTTTCCCAAGGGAAACCTGAAGTCGTGTTCTTTTGGCTTTATGAGTCATTCTGAAACCCACAGAAACAGCAGGCAGATGTGTACTGCCTCTGCGAGCTTCAGAAAGCCCTCTGGAGGGGACTGGAATGAGCTCCAATCCATTTCAGAGGGTTCAGGTGGGATCTGGTCTGGTCCAGTGAGGGTTCCGAGGGACTTGCATTGAGCCAGATCCAGAGGTGTAAAATCTGTGGATAAACAGGCTCCACCTGTATTCAACAACAACAACAGTATTTATATTCCGCATTTCAACCAAAAGTTATCAAAGCGGTTTACAGAAAAAATCAAATTCATCTTTGACCTCTTTCAATATATACAGAAGATAGTTATAACATAAGGTATTACTGAATAATCACTTTGACACTCAGTTCAGAGTATAAATAGATCATACCCTGTAGTTCAATTTACTCAGAGGACCTTTCTCATCAACAAGCTAGATTACTATTGGTGGGTCATGGAAAGTACAGATTCTCAGGAATCTCTTACGTGGCGCTTTCTCTACCCTCTCTACCTCTTCACTGAGTTGTATATTGAAAAGCTCAAACTTGTTCTGGGTCATCTCTCATTTTCTCATATCAACCCCACATCTATTTCAGTGGCTTTATTTAGAACACTGAGATTAACTGAACAGCAACACTGAGATGACACCCTGTGCTCATGCAACGGTGTGAATCTGCATGAAACCCACTCTATTTGTATGTACAGACTTGCTTAACTTCAGCCCAAATAAGAGATGGAGAAAGTAGCCCACTGAAATACTCCATTTTATGCTACATTTTTCCTGCTGCTGTATCCATAGGGCTGAATACATTTTCTTTATCAGCTGGGGGGAGGCATTCTGTTGGTGTTGCATTCCTCTCCATCAGCCCTTTGATGGGGACTGAGGCACATTTGCCTACCCATGAGTAAATGGGCACATGCAGCTCTGTTTCACTTTCCATAGAGCGCAATACATTTTCTTTGTCAGCTCTCAGCTTCAGTTTCGTGACACATCAACAAGCAGATCATGATCCACTGGTGGGTCCCAACCCACAGTTTGGGAAAAACTAAAGGATACCATGGTCAGTGGTACCGAAGACCACTAAGAGGTCCAGCAGAACCAACAATGAAGTACTCTCTAGTTCCCAGTACATGTTGATCAAGGTGGTTTCAGTACCAAAACGAGACTGAAATGGGTCAAGATAAATCTTTTCATCCAAAACCTTCTTAACTTGATATATCATCCATCACAAGTATAAGTTACCTTGTACCAATAGGAGAGATCTGAAATTGGCCCAAAGTGAAGATCAGAGGAATCTTCAACAGCAGCCAAACCAAAATCTCTTTGAGAATTGCCAGTACCTTCCCTCTCTGTGAAGCATTCAATATCCCTAAACGAACACTGCTCATTCAACAGCTAAGCTGTGCCACCCAAATACATTTCTTTCCAAGCCTAATAGTATGTTTAAAATTTTAGAAATAAACCATTTTCTTTAATAAACATGCTCCACTGAGACTGAACCACACTTAGGCCACTGGCAGGCCTCCAAGTTATAAATGGTGTAGCTTCAGGGCCTTGTGCTTGCAATATATTTCCTTTCCGTTTCTCTTCCTTCTCTTCTCATACTGCCCAATGCTTATATTGCTTTTATAGTAAATTAAACTATGGCTTTTTCCAGAGGATCTTGGAAGTTATAGTCTCATGGCAGTGATGAGAATTCTATGAAAATTAAAAAAAAAAAAGATTCCTATCTTCTATTACAGAACTATAATTCTCAGAGAGTTCCAAGGAGAGGAAATGAATCATTTTTAACTCTGCTTACCTCTATGGCTTAGATATATGCCAGTTGTATTCCTCCTTGCCCCACATTGACTGGGTTTATATGATGTCAAGATAAGGGGATACGACATGGAGTTTTGGGGTGAACTTTGCTTTCCCAACTCCCAGAGAGAATCTACACTTGTGATCAATTTAATTTTGTTCAATTGTATGTTGTGCTCAGTTGACTAAATTCTAACCCTCTTCTGTCTGATACGGCTTTCAGTGACCACTACACAGTTCCCAATTATGCTGATGCCGATGTGCAAGGCAAGATACATGCTTAATAAAAATGAAGGGAGTCAGTGGCAAAACCATTGTTTGGTTCAAAATAAAAACAAGACATTTTAAGAACATAGAAGAGCCCTGCTGGATCAGGCCCAAGGATCATCTAGCCCAGCTTCCTGTGTCTCACAGTGGCCCACCAGATGCCTCAGGGAGCACACACAAGACCACAAAATACTTGCCTCTCACTGCTACCTCCTTGCATCTCGCGTTCTACTTATGCTCACAGCCCCCAGCAAAAATACCAGATTGCAATTGGTTTAACTTGTGCTTCTTTATCAAACATAGTGACCAATTTTTAATGCATGAAACCTACTGAATACCTTCCCTCCCTCGCCAGTCTGGAGTAGGCAGGAAAAAAAATTACAGATACTTTAAAAGATACAGACGAAACCTCAGCAGAACCTTTAGATTTTGTCACTATCTTAGGTTGGGGGTTATAGACTGTAGTGCTGGTTTTACAATACCATACCTTTTATTTTAAAAGAAAATTAAAATAATCAGAAGGAGCTCTAACCTACTAAATGCATAAGTTAGAGGTGGAAAGATCAATTAAAGAATCAAGTTCATCCCCTTCGTAATTCACCATATGGTCTCCAAATAGACAGAAAACTGATACAAAACAGATGCTGCGCGAAATTGCTGCCAAATACTATTGAAAATGCAGGGAAGTGTTAATATGCATCCAAAGGATAACTAGTTACATGTTTCAAAAGGAACTTTAAAAACCATTCGTGAGATCACACAGCAAAGAGTGAAACAAATGTCACCTAGAACAATTGCTTTAAGCAGTATGAATAGGCAAAGATCCCCACAGGCTTGCTCTCAAGTGGGCAAGCCATTCTCACTGGCTACGTTTCTTCCTCCAATCTGGGAAAGATTAATGCCAATAAATACTCTGAAACTTTAGTTCATAGCAGAGTACAGTCTAATTCCAAAGAGAATTGAACTGAAATAGGCTTAGAAGAACCACCCTTTCCCAAGATAAAAGACTCAGAGCTGAAACAACACTAATGCAGGCACTGTAAACTTATATAAAGATAACGATACAATGTAACTGTATCGTTCACATAATTGGAAACCCTTCACGCCAAGAGTCACATAAATATTACTTGTTCCTACAGTTGGAAACAATTTCTAAAAATGACATTATAAACCCCATGATCAAATTTAAAAAGCTTCATTTTTTCAGAAAAAATATTAATGGGTGTAATAAGGGCATGTTTTTGCCAAGACTGATGGAGGTATATTTTCATTAAATACATGGAAACTTTAAAGTGTTAGGCATAGTTGATCTGCTCCACCATTGAAACAGAAAAGGAGGGGGCGGAATGGAGTAATCTTAACCACTGAAAGTTTACACTCTGGTGTACATGTTCCTGAATTCTGCAGATGGGATATAATTTCAATTTCCTCCTGGTAGGGAATACTTTGCTAAATTTTTCCTTGCTAAGAAGAGAACACTTCTTTCAAGAATGGAGAAATTATCAGAAGTATTTTACTAGAAAAGCAAGTTTTTATTTTATAAGGATTACATAACACAAAGTTTAAAGCATGGCATGTCTAATACCATACTCCTATATGCATTTACTTAGATGTAAGTCCCAATGCGTTCAGTGGAGATCATTCCGAGTGACTGCATCCTTAAAAATGAAACAAAATTGACGACAATTTCAGCAACTTTTCAGCAACTAATACATACAGAATATGCAATGCTGTCACAGTAAATTTATTTACTATTTAACTGCAGCACAGCATCTGTTCAAGGTTGTTTGTTGATGTTTCTGCTGTATCCTTTAGATTTTAAACTCTTTGCGAACAATGAACCTTTTATTTTGCTATGCAAAACATGTTTTTGCTGTGGACTTGTATGCTCCTCCTCAGCATTTGTACAGTGCTTTAGAGCAGTATTTCCCAAACTATGGGTTGGGACCCACCATTGGGACATGAAAAATTTTTGAAATTAAAAAGACTTGGTGCAAGAACCCTTGGCCAGTTTACAAAAGCAAATTGTTAGCTGAAATGCTAATCTGTGGTATGAGGTAACCTTCATACCCCCAAATTAAAATGTCACATATTGTGATTTTCTCTAGTAATTGGCATGCTGAGTGTAGATCATGTGTGAATCCCACTTCAGCCTTTTATCTAGCCTGGAGTTGCCTAACTGCACATCTTGCTCTCCAATTAAGCCTCCTGCACATCCTGGAATGACTGTAAAAGTTTGGAGGAGCAGTCCTCAATTCCATTTCTAGGGACAGTCTAGCAAATGTCTGCAAACACACACTTTGTGTAAGGTCCCTAACAGCCTCGGGTTCCCAAACTGTGCGCTGCGGTACTCCAAGATATTTTTCTTGAAGTTGAGGCTGCATGTCTCTAAGACAGTGACAGAACTGTAGGGGTGCCATGAGGGGATCAGTCCAACATGAGGTAAGCAGAATAAATTTGGGAACTGCTGCACTACCCCATGATAGCATGGATGTATACTGCATGCGCTATGTCACTTTGCATACAGTTGCAGAGGTCAGTTTGCATGTAGCTGCAGTTACATGTATCTATCATTCTGGGGTATGCTGGACTGAACAGAAGCTTGATGGCCACCTGTCAGAGATGCTGAACTGAGCAGGAAACTGGACTAGATGACCTCCAAGGTCTCGTCCAGCTAATATCCTTGGAACCATATCTACTGAATGACAAGAGTGCACACACTCTTATTATTTTTTTTTTTAAGAGTTCAATAGTGAATATGTTCTGGAATTTCTTTAAACCCAGCAGACATTCAGAGATGCAGAAAAAAATTCTTGAGTCAATCATCTTACAGATGTTCTTCATAAGTATGAAGTATTTTTCCACCAAGAGGATTATCTATGTAATATCGGTAGAAAATCAGTTAGTTTCAAGAATTCAGTCCATTCCCCACACCATTCGCCACTCAAGATCAATCAAATGTATTAGGTTTCTGACACAGGAAGTACAAAATGAATTATTAAATAATATTCCGTGAAGTTAAATTGGGCATGTCTGAAAATCAAATAGTCTCTAACTATAGAGGCATCAAGGTTTTTCTACAGAAACTTGGAGAGAGAACGATCATATTGTCATGATCCCTGCCTTGACTTCAGAGTCAGATTCTGAGGAGTCTGGGGAGAGTTGGACCAGAAGAATCAACCCTAGATCTTGCCTTAGCCCTGAATGACAACTTGGACCCTAAACCCATCAACCAGGAGACCGTAGAACGACAGACATAGGAGCCTGATGCCCCAGGTTAGGAGACCACTGAGCCAGAACCACAGGGCAGGGGGAAAGACCAGCCTTGCCCAGAACATTGGGCTCCTCAACACTGGTAACAGGCCAGGAAGAGTGCAATGGAACAAAGGAGTGCAGGACACCAGGCCAGAGGGATGCCTGTTTAAGATGTCTCTATTCTTAGAGTGATACGTTGTGAAAAGCCTCAGAGCTCAATTCACGCAATCATATGGCAATACTCGAATACAAGAAAACAAATTTTTTAAAAGAATAGTCAACAAAGAAGAATGAGAATGTTTGTAGTTTATTCCCTGGTTATTTTTTTTTTTTTAATTAGTGAGGCGTCTTCCATAATGGCAAAATAGTTCTCATTTTAATTGCTGTTGCATAAAACAGCCACAAAAAGTTAAAAAAGTGTAATTGGGAAAAGAAAAGTTAAGCAGAATTGAATTTAATTGCAAGGAATTTGTTTTGCCATTGTGGATAAAAGGTTATGCTTTTTCAAACTTCTATCCATCACTTAAAACACATTTAGAGCCCAATCCTATGTATATCTACTCAGAAGTAAATTCCATTATAATCAATAGGGCTTACTGCCAGGTATGTGTAGATAGGATTGTAGCCTTAATGTCAAAGTAATATTAGCAGGTGTAAAAAATAAAAAAATAAAAAAGCATTTTGCCAAAAGAGAAATTTCACCATTTCTGTTTGGGTTAGGGCAATGTTTCTCAAATTGTGGGTTGGGACCCACAAGGTAGGTCACAACCAATTTCAGGTTGGGTATAAAACTCATTTTAACATTTTATATTTAATATATTGCTGCTAACATGGTATGTGACTGCATTTGGGGAAATGTTCAAACCTGTACTTTTAACAAGCTGCTATGTATATTCTTTTAACAATGATAGTAAATGGGACTTACTCCTGGGTAAGTGTGAGTAGGATTGCAGTCTACGATTGTTAAAAATTTTCCCGCTTGATGATGTCACTCCCGGTCATGACGTCACTTCCAGTGGGTCCAGGCAGATTTTCATTCTAAAAAGTGGGTCCTGGCGCTAAATGTGTGAGAACCACTGGGTCAGGGAAAGCATACTTTCTGTTTGAGTTGTGAATCCAAAATACAAAAAGTAAACTTCCATGTAAAATGTTTGGACTTGGCTGCCACCTTCTGGGAACATCTATGAAATGCCAGGGACAGTTTAACTTCAGTTTGTCCAATACAGGTTTCTGCGCAATCTGGTGAACTTAAACCATGCTTCTTAACTCCATGTATTATCATAATCACTACTAGCAAAAAGCTTATGAAATTTATGGGTATAAAGGGAGGCTGGGATGAAGGTGGGGCTACAGTTTGTATTGGGGGCATGACATATAAAATTATGCATGGGAGAGAGAGTAGCTTTTTTCTCTGTTGCACATCAGAACCAGGAGACATAAATAAATTGGGTGATGGGAGAATAAGAACAAACAAAAGGAAGTATTTTTTTTTGCCCAGTGCATAATTAATCTGTGGGACTCCTTGCCCCAAGATGCTGCGAAGGCACCTGGCCTAGATGTCTTTCAAAGAGGATTAGAAAGAGTTATGGAAGAGATGTCCATCATAGGTTACAAGATACGATGACTGTATACAACCACCAGGTTTTAGAAGTAGCCTCTCTCCAAGTGCCAGATGCAAGGGAATGGCCACAGGTAGCATGTTGTCTTGTGTGCTCCCAGAGGTATCTGCACAGAGCACATTGAGATACAGGAACAAGATGGGCCCTTGGTCTGAATAGCAGAGCTCTTATCTTTCCATTCCATATCCCTTCAATCCAGCAATTCGTTCCCTTCTCCCTGGAAATAATCATCTCTCTCTCTCTCTCTCTCCCCCCCCACCCCATAGGATGACACCTATCCAACATGCACTCCCCTCATCTCCACAGTTCAACTCTCTACTTTCCAAATTCTTTAAACTTCCCTCCACAAAGCGCACGCGCACACCCCCTACCCCTCATCTGGCTTCCATTCGCTCTTCCCCTTAACCCCACAAATGAATCCCATTCATGTATGAAACAGGAAAGTGTTGCAAAGCTGAACATGTGCAGGCTTGTTCATACAACAGGGAATGTAGATCACGTAACATTCCCAATAGAATAATGTATGCATGCATGCATACGTATGTACACAGAACTTTTATCATGCCTTTAGCTGAATGCACAGTAGTCGAGGACAAAAGCCACAATCCCTACTTGCAAGCCTCATCATATTCAGTGATCACAGACAGAAGGACTAATACTAAGAGAGGGCAACAGACTGGTGAGAACCGGAATCTGTATATTAAGAAGGAAGAGGAACTAAAGGAATTGTGTCACTTGGGCAGAGGCAATAGATGCTTCGTTCCAAGATTGTCTATTGGTAGGTTTGGTCTCAAATATTTCTGACCTACTCCTTCTTCCATCCACCCCATCAGAATGCAAAACCCATGCCAAGAGATTATACAGTTCTTTGAAAGGAAGATCTCATCTTGGCCCTGGAACAACATTCCCTCTAAGGCAGAATTTCCCAAAGTGTAGGTCACAACCCCCTGGAGGGTTGCAAATTCATGTCTGGTGGGTCATGGGGTAGGCCCTCTTGCCTGTGCCTTGGACCATTTAGCTTCAAATCAGAGCCATTCTGAAAGAATGGTTGCTGGCCCAGCAAAGCTGCTGGCCGCATAAGGTCTTACTAGGAGGTCCTGGAGGCCTCTTCTGGGTCACACTGGGACAGTGATCCACTCTATTGGCCTCCACAGGCCTCAGAATAGTCTACAGAAGTGATCAGAAGCAACTTCTGGTTTGCCACTGAAAATCACTTCTGGATACTTCTGCAAGCCATTCTGATGCCCACAGAGGCCAGTAGAGTGGGTCTCTGTCCTGGTTTGACACAGAAGAGGCCTCTGGAACCTCTGCAAGCACTGCCAAGAACATCAGGATGAGGTGGGTCATGGTGTGCAAAACTTTGGGAACCACTGCTCTCAGGGATCCAACTGCTGCATGGACCCATCACTTACTGTGTGGCAAGACATCTTCTGACTTTGGCAATGATGTCATACGTCATCTCTGACTTTCAGTTTAGGACAGTACAGCTTTGGGCTGTGTAGCTTACTGGGAACAATGCCCTGGATACTGAAAACACTTGCTATGACATTTCAGGGCTAAGAGGCATCCCTTGTTCACATAACCATTGGGTCTCTAGTCCAGGAATTAACTTTTATAGGTGGGGTGAGGAGCAAGGTATACAAGTGAACTTGTAGCCTGTTGAGCTCAGAAGTGAGGGAAGGAGAAAAACCTCCAAACATGTTCTAGGAGTAAAGAACATGTAGGGTGGAGGGGGAAAATCTATAGTGACCTGACTCAAATTCAGCAGGGGAGGAAAAAGTACTAAAAGATATACAAAATTTTGAATGAACCCAGAGTTTTTCTGAGGAGTAAACATGAGAGAAGAGAAAAAGATCATTTACTACCACATTTACCACACTTTGAAGCTGCTTCATTTCCAATGGGCAGCTGACAGTCAAAACCCCTTTCTGTTGAAGGAGGCACTGCAAAGAGACTTCCAAAGGTCCTTGGACTCCCAACAGTAGCGCCTTTTTTCCATCTAGGGGAGTAGATGCTGGAAAGCAGAAGATAATAATTGCTCTCATTAGCTACCTTACTAGCAATTGGTACAGGAAGGAACACAATAGAACCAGAGGCATTCATAGTTATTTATGTCCCACCACTCTCCCTGGAGGCACCCTTCCACCCCCAATATGGAAAATTGAACAGTTTTGAGTACCAGGACATTATTCTCCATAAATATTTTTGATGACACAGACCACCATGAAGCAGGCCAGGAGACATTTGATCAACTCTGACAGATTAATAGACAGAAGTACTTTTTTGCGCGTATTTATTTAAGGAATTACAACCTTGGCTCAAGCAGTAGACACAGTAACGGTATCTTCCCAAATTAAATTAGGCATTTTTACTTGCACATGTTGCTAATACATCTCATGATAATTAGATCCAGCTCCACACGGAACTAAATACACTCTACTTTCTTCTGTTACATACCCTATCCCAAGATATACTCTCCCTGAGCACAAATTAAATTAAAATCTGAGGTCATTCAGTCATGAACAGCCATCTTTACTCAACCCTTAAACAGCCCATAGTTCTACAACCAGAGTGATGAAAAAGAGCACTCCCCAGCCCATTTGCAAGTAAAAAGTATCAGGGACTTCAGACCCACTTTTTCTACTTCAGTATGATATGAGGCTGAACTGGATCCAGAATACATAAAGAGCAGCTTACAAGAAAGCAGAAGGAACAAGAAAGATGAGGTAGGCCAGTCTGGACTTATTCCCTCCTCCCCATTCTATCCTTTGCCCTTTCTTGCCACTGAGGTGATGGTGCCCAATGATATGTTTCTCCTTAGAGGGCAGCTACAGACGGAACTATTCCCACTCCAACACAAATGGCCTGTGCAAAGTAAATTGGATTATGGGATTTGTTCAAGAGAGAAGGACCCAGCAGACACTATCCAAAAGAGAGGGTGCAGAGAAGAGGAAAATAAGCTGGCCAACCTTGTCTCCACTCCTATGCTCATCAGGCTTCTAGAACCCTATATACAGAGACTTATACAGGGTTGAGTAAAGATGGCTGTTCATGACTTATACAGAGACTTATACCATGCCTTTCACATGCAGAGGGCTGCATGGAGGCCCTAACACATAGTTATAATCTGTGGTTCTCAAACGTTTTAGAGGCCCTAGAGGCTTTTGCCTGATTTATATATGCCACGGGTCCGGCTATGACTGGGCAGCAGTGCTCCCCTCCAAGCAGCAGCATGTTTAACCCTGATGCACAAAGCCTAATCTGTCCTGTCAGTTTTGCGACCCCGCCCCAATTGGGACACGATTCACTGTTCGGTTCCAGACCCCCAATTTGAGAACCGCTGTAATCTCAACATAATGCTACAGCATAATACTAGATGAAATCCACGAGGCAGTCTTTCCCATTACAAAGACAATATTCAATCATATTTATCATCACAACAATTTTGAAAGGCAGGTCACTATTTTGCTGAAGAGGAACTAAGACAAGGAGACAGTTCTTTGTTCCAGACTGTTCAGCAAATCCACGCTGGGATGTTAACACACTTTTAGTGTTGTGCCTGAAGGATGGTAAACAGTGTCATACCTGATTTTTCAAGAAGCTTGACCACAGCACTGGCAACGGGAGGAACCACACACTCATGCACATCTCCATGTACTAGTCTTGCCAAATTAAAATCTGTTACTCTGTGACAGGAAAATATGGGAAAGAAAGTACATACAAACAGAACATAAAAAACACATTGCAGGCATTGAAAACGGCAAGGATTATTAGTGCATATTCACTACACTTGTAGATACTTTTTTGACGACCCGTTGCTGGGAATTCCTTCCATGAACAAGAGAAGCATCCTGCTCATGCAAAGTGATCCATCCCACCGCATGTGTGAGCGGAATGCTCCTAGCCCTAGAGAGATCCCCCAGTGGAAAGAGCACTAGTTGGGATGCTATGCCATAAACTTATAACTAGTCATTTTAAGTTCTCTTTTTTGGCCCCAAATACCCTTACTACTGATATACTCACCAAAACACGACCACTATGTTTTGGAATGGGATCACTGATTCGAACTTCAGCTGAAACAGGCTACCACTTCTGGAGAAGGTCCTGCTCTCACTCTACCTTTTGCTTTCTAAATTGCTGGGCAAGTCCTCCTATCTTCCATTTGTTATCAGATAAAGCCAGGTCTAGTATCTGTTTATGCTAGACAGTTTCATCAGTTCTCCTCTTCTCTGATGAACTCAGCTTTAGCGAGGCTTTCATCCAAGAAGCAGTCAACTAGACATCACACAGGGACGGACAAATGAATCTGTTAGTCTGCCAAACACAACTGGAAAGTGTTTTTGGTCGCTAAATGAGACCTCTGTTCAATTAAAGTCTCATTCCAAGTGTTTTTGGTCGCTAAATGAGACCTCTGTTCAATTAAAGTCTCATTAATGTATGCCATCTACAAGTCATCTTTTTGTTGTTGTTGGGGTTCTTTCTGCAGAATTACAAATTCCATCTTATGTCTAGGCTAGGGGAAATATGTGGCAGACAATTAAAATCAATTTCCTTTTCCACCGAGAGTCTTCCTTTCTTGAGGGAATTATTCTGATATTTGAAGGCATGCTCTTCCTTGCTTGCACCACCTCCCCTTTAACTTCCAAGCCTCATGCTATAGCAGCCATTTTCAACCTTTTTCAGCTCACGGCACACTGACAAGGCAATAAAATGCCTTGTGGTAGGCACACTACCAGTTTTTAAGCTGGTGGGCTCAGCAGAGCAGCTTGCTTCGTACCTGCTTTCCTGCTTCTGACTCCCTCTTCTCACTCACTCCACCCGCCCAGACCTCCTCCAGGTTTCTCTGCCTGCCCAACCAACACATAAGGAGGCAACAGGGACAATACCCAATCCTAGGCATATCTACTCAGAAGTAAGCCCCATAATAGTCAACGGGGCTTACTCCCAGGAAAATGAGGATCGGGTCACAGCCTTCATCTTGCTCAGGAGCAAGAGACAGCAGGAGGTGCAAAGCAGCCGCAACCAGCCCCTTCACTAGCTGCCTGCTCCTTTTTCTTCTGCTGCTGAGCAAGCCGCTTCCCTCACGTGCGTGGCTGCTGCCTGTCTGCTCTGGTCTCACGGCACACCTGAGGCAGCCTTGAGGCACACTAGTGTGCCGCGGCACAGCAATGAGTTTTAGCAGAGTGCTGCCCTGAAGCGGAAGTAGTGTGTGTGTACATAGCAGAGTGGATCTGCCTCTGCTGCTAGTTTGAACCCCCCTTTAAAAAACACTTCCATGGGCCAGTAGCACCATCCCTGCCTCCTCCTCACCTGCTTATGAAGGCAGCTGGGTGTGTAAGAAGAGGGGGTGGAGCAGAGCACAGCAATCCAAAGGCTCCCCTCCATATCACTGGCTCCTTACCCTGAGCTGTGTTGCCACCTCCTCCCGCTAGCCCTGTTGAAACAGGAGTGCTTCTATCTGCATCTGTTTGTTTCAACAAGAGCCAGCAGGAAGAGGTGGCAATAAATCTCAAGGTAAGGAGCTGGTGGTGTGGGGGGCTCCACCTCCTTTTTCTTGCCCACCTGGCTTCTTGCTAGATGGTCAAGGAGGAGAAGAAGGCAAAGCAGAGTGACTCTGTTCCAGCTGCTCATAAAAGTGAGCAATTCAAACAGGACCACCCTGCTGCTTCTTGCAGCTCTGCCACCACAACCGCTCACAGCTGCAGCCCTGGAGGAATAAGTGGGCTGCTGCAATTCTCTTCCTCCTCACTTCCAAAGAGAACATCTACTAAACAACATGATTTAAACAGGAGCTTTACATTTTATTTCTTGTGATCTCACAAGAACATTTTGGTTAACTTTCCCTGATTTAATTGGTCATTGTCATGGTGGAACACATGCACTAAAAAGACAGCAGTTAGTTTTGAGCTGTAAAATTGGTATGGCTCCCCACTGCTTAACTTACCCATTCACATCTTTCTCTGGTTTCACAGCATTCAGTATTTTGCTTGTATAGGATTCCTTCATGGGGTGAAGGAGGACACCATGAATTTTAGGATCTAGACTGACTTTTGTGATTTCTTCAACAATCTAGAAATTAATTCAAGGTTAACAAATCAGAATTTTTTTTTTTAAGCCAGAAGCCTATTAGAACATTATCAGATAGAAATAGACTGTTCAGATCTTAATAAAGACAACACAGGCCAACACACATTTTGCTTCCTTAAACGTTACACCAATTCCTGGGTATATCTGGGGTGCCGATAACAAAAATGGCATCCATTTTGCCCTATCGGGTCTAGTTTTGGAGCTATAGTGTAGCCTCATTAGTGAATGGTTCAAGCACCTTCCTCATGAGGAAGCCATCGTATAGGCTTCCTCATGAGGAAGCTGCTTGAACCATTCACTAAAGAGGCTACACTATATCTCCAAAACTAGACCCGATAGGGCAAAACAGATGCCATTTTTGGAATCGGCACCCCAAATTCATATCAGACCACCATAAAGTTTGGGAAAATCTTTTCTGGCCCTCAGTTTTGTAGGCCTGTGTAATCTGCCCACTGACAAATCAGATCAGTTGAGCTTTTTCACTTGCCTACCAAAAGAGACATACACTCTCAATTATGATAAAGGACAGCAGTGAAAGTCTCTCCCACCCCCACCCCCAGTCACACCTCCACTTGTACATTTCTATGCTTTATTCTCTACCATTAAGAGTACTTCATGGCAAAGAGAAGTATACCAACTGCAACATACTACAGTGAAGTCATGAGGTGACACTGCACTGGTTGAAAAGTACCACACCAGATGGTACAGATAAGACACCATTAGGGTGATGTGGGGTGGGGGAGCAGGTATCTGAACAGATACAGGCGTGTTAGCATGAAACTATAGCAATCCACAACCATAGGAACACCCTCAGGGAATGGTCAATAAACAACTTCAAGAGTACTATCAGAATGAAAATTAAAAGGCACTTAATTGACTTTCTGTGGAATCTGGTACAAGCCAATTAACCTCCATATTCTGGTGTGCTGACTGAGAAGGATGCTTACCTCACTTTATAGAATCACTTTGAGATGTACAGATCAAACACATAAATCTACAGAAGGTGAGATGGTAACAACTTGCCAATGCTACATAGTTAGGGCCCTCTTTGAAGTCTCTCTGTATTTTAGCATGCTAGAACTTGTAATTAAGCCTTATAAAAGCTTAATAATATATTTAGTTCTAAAGTGAGATTGGAACAAGAGAATACACTACAGTCAACTTAAATACTGGTAGAATATTCAGGAGGTAACTCAAATACACAGTTTTCTCTGGTAGGTGTCTTCATTTTAGTCAGATTTAGCAAGTAAAAGTACCTTCTGTTTACTACAGAATAGGACATGGTTATTATACATTTTACTGCTGAAACATATACTTGGATTCAAAAACCTGCATGTGTAAGTGGAAAGCACTTATGAACATGCACAGGAGGTTGCCACTTTCTTCTTCCAGCTGTAGCTTCTCATGTCTTCTGAAAAGCCACTGTGTGGAGACTCTTGGAAAGTGCACAAATGCAATGTGAGGCCAGTGACCCAACCATGCATGTGAGGAACTCTTTGCACTTGCACATGGGGATTTCTGGATCCAAACCATTTTTTATGATCACACCAGTAATGGTAGTTTGCTTAGAACAGGCCCATGGGCCAGATGTGCTCCCAAGCAGCTCTTTATCCAGCTCCTGTGATAACTGGGCTCTCCCAGTGCCATGCTTTCAGCAGTGCTGCTTCTGCCAAGGCTCTGGGAGGGAGAGATGGACTGGGCATAGTGCTTATGTAACCATTTTGTATTATTTATTGCTACTTTTTTTGTTTGTTTGTATGTCTCATATGCCAATGAAGATAAAATGAATGAATGAATGAATGAATGAATGAATGAATGAATGATGGAGGGAGGCCTCAGAAGGCAAGGTATGCTATGGGGGAAGGGGCAGATCAAGAGGGGTGAGAAAAGAAGTCACTACCAAGGTGCTGGGAGGCCCAATAATCATGTGGGTTGTCCTTTCAGCAGCGCTGCTTCTGCCAAAGCATCACTTCATAGACCACCTCTCAGCTGCAGAGCTGCAAAGTGATGTGGCAGCAGAAGCGGTGCTGCTGAAAGGGTGGCCTCTGTGATGACTGGGCTCTCCCATATCTTGAAAATATGATCAAGATTTGCACATTGTCTCTTCGGTCATTTGCAGCTAGGGCGTTTCCATGTGAGAACAAAGTGGTTATTTCTGGCCATCATCTGCTCAATGCCATCACTTCCTGCTTAGTGGTGTCACTTCCAGCCCTCAGCAGGTATCATGAAAACTGGCTTAAAATCTTTGCAGAAAGCTATAGTAGTATTTTTTTTTAAATCCAGAAAATACTAACGAAGTCTCAAGATACTGTACTTTCGGTATCTGACTACATGAAAGCTATTGTTCTTTCAACAGCAATTCTATTTTGGTAAGAATAGCTTATGACAGTCATTTAGCTAGGAATAAAACAACAGAAGAGTGAAGAGTGTCCCTAACAATACTCTATCAGTAGTACAGGTCCAGCCTATTTATACACGGACTTTTTATACACGGGTTTGACTCAACGCGAATGGCCACTGCAAATGAGATGGAATGTGCTGATCTCCAGTGAAGGGGAAAATGCACCCCTTTAAAATCAATTTAAAAAACTGAACAGTCCATTAACAATAGCCTCCTTAATATGAGAGACAGAGAGAGAGAGAGAGAGAGAGGGCAGTTGGCTGACAATCCATCAATCCTCCTCTCTCCAGCTGACCCCTCCCTTCCACCTGAGCACGTGAAAGAACGGTTATCACTTTGCATTGGTGAAGGGAGGGGCTGGGTGAAGCACCTTTGTAAGTGCTTGGAGGAGGACTGATTGATGGATTGTCTTCTTAATGACTCTTATCTTACATTGCAAAGGTCAGCAAGGCTGTTTTTAAATCACTGGTGCAAAGAAACTTTTTTTAAATTGATTTGCTATAGTGCGCTTTTTGCCATCCATGTGAGTGCTTGGAACAGAACCCACCCAGAATAATGAGGCTCAACCTGTAATCTTACAACATGGTAGAACACACTGTAATGAAATGTAGCAAGGTTCTCAAATAGTTTCTGATTAAAAAGATCACAAACAATATAACTGAATGCACATTTTAGTTCAAGTTTTATGAGATAACCCAAGTCTGGGTGAATGCAATATATAGTATGATGTCATATAGCCTGTCTGCCTGCATGTGCACACCCCAGGACATGAGGTGAACCCAGCACCCCCAGATGAGAAGAGAGAACTCCCCCGGTGTCTCGGTGTCTGGGAGCGAGAAGAGGAGGTTGAAAGCCTTACCCATGTCCCCTTTGCTGCCCCTGGGCAACTTCCCAGGAACTCCGTGTGCCCGACTCTCCAGAGAGCTTTCTGCCCACTCTTCCCCTCATCAGCACTGCTTCTGATGTTTTCAAAACCTGCATGGCGTACCTAGCATACTCAATCACCCACCCACCTAGGCAAGGAACTGGACCAGCCATCTCCATTATCCTGATGACAGAAGGGCTTGCATGGGAGATCTTGCAATATTCCAAAAATCTTGCAGGATTTCCAGCAGAAGTTGCTGTTTCCTGCTATTTCCTATGGTGTCTTGGGTCAGGCTTTCATTGTCCCTGTGGCAGTCTTGGACAAGTACACTATGGTTAGGGGTGAACTGAGGACAGAAGACTATCAATCTTAACTCTGAATGCCTTGTTATTTTCAGTCACACCATACTTAGTGCTATCAAACCAAAGATGCAATCTGTGCACTCACTTGGCAGAAGGCCCTACTGAACTCTGTGAGCCTTATGTCTCAGTAAACATATCTAGGAATGGACTGCACCACTGCACACCTAATAAAGTCATCTCACAAATTAAAGTCACTACAAGTAACCTTACTCAGACTTAATTCTGATAAAGTTGTATAGGATCAGGCTAGACACTTTCCTGATAGTTCCAGGTAGAAGTACTTCAACTCACAAAATATGATTGTTTACAGGCATGCAGGAGACAGTGTTCGGGAAAACTGGAGAAAAATGCCACAAGTAAAGATCTTACCTATTCAATGGTACACTAAAAGGGGGGGGGGAAATCACAAAACCAATTACCTCATTTTCAGAATAACCATGAGGGAGACAAATACGAACGATGTTCAGACCAATCTGCAAAGAAGAAAAAAGTTTTGGTATAAAATTCAGCCATCACTTCACATAAACTAAATCACTTTAGAAAATGAATCTCTCATATTCTCACCTCTTCAGCTACCTTTCTGATTGTTTCTTGCCCCAAATCATCATTTCCGACCTGAAGGAGATGAAAGAAAATAACATACCAAAGAAGGGATCATAGAAAAAAATATGACTAGAAACAATTTGTGAACAAAAAAAAATGGCAAACAATTCCACATCAGAAATTCACGACCAAGAACATGACTTACTGAATCAAACAACATTTGCTTTTGTTCTGCAATGTCAGCATAGAACAGAAGCATGTTACACCATCAAGTATCCTTGGGCAAATTCATGGCATAGATTAGCTTGGCTTCAGAAGCCCCATTCTCAGTTGTTAAAACAAAAAACAATCCTGATGCTTGCACATTCTTGTGGCTATATAGAAGCCAGACAAGCCCAAACAAGATACAAATAGAAACATATTAGCCTGACTTCCAGGAGCATTTCACAGAATATGCAAAACTGGGAGGTAGAACACAAGGTTATGTAATGTTTACATTTTCAGGATACCTACAAACTTATGGCAAGAAGTGAACTAACATACAGCAGATGTTTTCACATATTTTATGCAGATGACCAACAATGTATACCAGTAAGAATCAGTACTGTATATGGATGTACAGAAAGTGTGTTGGACTTAGACTGGGAAAAGTTGAATTCAAACCTATGCTCAATCATGAAACTCAGTCCATTCTCACACTCTCAGCCTAAGCTACCCGAGAGTGTACAGGAAGGGGGTGTGTGTCTGCTTTGCATGCAGTAGTCCCAAGCTCAATCCCTGGGCTGAACATCACGCAAATTCTGGAGAGTAGTTATCAGACAATGTATTAGAACATAAGAACAGCCCCACTGGATCAGGCCATAGGCCCATCTGGTCCAGCTTCCTGTATCTCACAATGGCCCCACCAAATGCCCCAGGGAGCACACCGGATAACAAGAGACCTCATCCTGGTGCCCTCCCTTGCATCTGACATAGCCCATTTCTAAAATCAGGAGGTTGCACATACACATTATGGCTTGTAACCCGTAATGGATTTTTCCTCCAGAAACTTGTCCAATCCCCTTTTAAAGGCATCCAGGCCAGATGCCATCACCACATCCTGTGGTAAGGAGTTCCACAGACCAGCCACACGCCCAGTAAAGAAATATTTTCTTTTGTCTGTCCTAACTCTCCCAACACTCAATTTTAGTGGATGTCCCCTGGTTCTGGTGTTATGTGAGAGTGTATTGAGCTAGACAAAGGTCTACCAGGATAAGACAACTTCCTATGTTCACTCCTTACCTAATGTAACCCAATATATGCCATCATGCTCCTTCAAGGAAGGACAGAGTACAAATGTGATAAACACATTCAAATCTCTCTCTGCATTTCTGTACTGCAAGTGCTGTTTTTAAAATAAGCGAAAGTATCCATGTATGCTGGGATGAAGGAAATTGGCAAAAGCTTAAGACCCATGCCTTGTACAGACAAGTCATGCAATGCAAGACCCAGCTACAGCTTCCTTGTAACACAATACTAATGAAAGTATGCCATAGAACACGATGGGGTTCATTTATCCAGGCTGGTGGAAGGGATAGCACCACCATAGGGAGATCACTGAAGTGGGGGTGGGGTGAACAGCAGCACATGGAACATGTGCTCTCTCCCTCCTCTTCTGGTGGAAGAATTTCATTTTACTATGACAACTCACTGTGGTTGGAGTGCAAAGACTATGCCATATCTCAGTATTTCCATTACTATCTTGGGTAAAGACACTTGAAGTGCCTGCACCAAATGAATGACGCAGGATATCTTTTGCTTCAAAAAAAGAGCTCATTTGCACAATTCACCAGAGGCTGGCAGGCAACAGCTTACTGCTTTTGGAATCTTGGTTCCAGGCATTCCTGGAGGGAAAAACATCCTCTAGGTTTACAGTCTTGCATTTCACTCTTCTGCCTTCTTCAACTTCTTCCCTCTCTTTTGCAAAGCAACAATCAGTGCTGGATCAGAGACTACATATTTGTGTTTTTGAAACAAAAGTACACAAGTGAACACTCATGTATGCAAAACAATTGATTGTTCACAGTTTTCTAGATCCAGACATTAATTTAAAGGATTTTCACCCTGTCTTTGTTCTGGTAAGATCAAGTGGCTCCCATGGTTGTCACTATACCTTGTAATCCTAATGCATGTTTTTAAACTCATTGAGTACCTAAATGCATATGATTGCCATTATTAGCCATAGCTTTCTTGGCTTCCACAGACAAGACACAGGATCATTGTTTCCAACCGCTCACTTTTAAAATAATAATCCTTTTTTTTTTTACCTGCACAACGGAAAGCGTGGGCTTAAATGTAGGATGTTCTCTCTGCAGTAAACTTAGGGCTTTCCTTGAGATTTCAATGACTTCTCTTAAAAAAAAACAAACTTATGTTAGGGTATAATGAGACTTTTTGCATGCATCTTACCAGGTAATACAAAACTATTCCTACAGATCACTCACAGGTACAATTTTTCATTTTCAAACACAAGTTTGTAACATTTAGCAACTTTAAAAACGTTTTTACCCATACAAGACCTGCAAAGACATAAAGTCCTGTTTTCTTCAGAATACCTACAGAATACATTCTTTAATATACCCAAAATTTTGTTTTATTCTATGCTAAGAGTTGGTCCTAACATAAAAGGACTGTACACTTTGTGAGGACATTTTGCCCTGAAGTACTGATTTCCATAATTTATGAATGAGTTTTATTTAGAATACTTGTATCCCACCCATTAGTTTAAAAACTTCCAGGACAGCTCACAGTGTTATAAACAATAATGAAACCAAATAAAATGACAATAAAAAATTTTTATTTTTAAAAAGCAGCAATCAATACAATGTTACATTGACATCAGCCAGGTCATATGTTAGAAATTCCAAGCAATTAAAAGTCCCCCCCCTGTTGCCAAAGAGACTAGTGGAGGGAGAGGCATTTCATATGCAGGTATCACAACTGAAAAGAACCTGCCTCTAGTCACCCTCTGCCTCATTTCAGGAAGTGGAGGACTACTGAGGAGCTCAATGTTCAGGCAGGCTTCTGTGAAAGGTAGTTCTCTTGAGTACTGTACCCAAGCCAGGACTTTACAGGTGGGCAGAAGAAGTACATTCAGTTGTGTTTGGAAACAGGTCAGTAGCGAGTCATGATTTTAATCACACCGCCAACCACAGAGGGCTTGCTTTCCTTCCTTTAGACACCACATGGGGTGCCAGGCACATCCCCCTCTACAAGCATGCCAGGGCAAAAGACTGAAGTCACATCTGGTTTAACCCTTTGTGAGCTGGTTATGCAGTGCCTGCATCTGGTTTAACCCTTTGTGAGCTGGTTATGCAGTGCCTGCTGCCAGGTTCAGACAGACTTGGGATGGAAGCTGTGCCTTTAATGAGGCTTACTAAGAAGCAAACAACATTGAACTCAGTACAGTTTACTTCTGAGGGAATGGCACTGAACAAGTTGCACAAGAGACTGAATTTCAGCAGCTGTAGCTCAGGAATGTGCAGTCAGGGGAGAAAGAGCCTCCCCTCTCCTGTCCTGCTCCAATGAAAATAGCTTCAGAGCCTCACATGCCTCCAGTTAAAATAGCCTCAGATGCAGGGAGAGACTAGAGCTTGCAAAAGTGACAGCTCAGCCTCCCCTTTGACTGCACACGAACTCCACCCAGTTTGAGTGGCTGTGTGATCATAGCAGAGACTGAGCTGCCATCACCACAAGCGGCACCCTCTCCAAGAGACTCTCTAAGTTTCTCCAAGAGCTGCAGCAGCAACAGCTCTGCACTATAATTGTGCAGGCACTGGGCCTCTCCAGCCTTGGACCTCGACACACATCACTGCTGTAGCTTCCCTTATTTGAACAAACAATAGTGAGGCACATCCACACTCGCTTTTTCTAGTGTGGAGAAGTTCTGTTTCCCTCTCCAGGTTAAGGTGACGAGATACAAAGGGGGACAGAGTGCATCTACCTAACCACTGTAGAGAAGAGGGAACGTGGGCAGGTGCAGCTTTTCAAACCCTTCCACGGCATGTTGAGCTGCACCTGCCCACATTCCCTCTTCTGTGCAATGGTGAAAGGTAGAGGCGCACTGTCCCCCTTTGCAAGTGGTCATCCTGGTTTAAGGACCTCTCCAGGTAGCTCACCAAAACCATGCGGCAAAACTCTGGAGAAGAGGCGCCCCTGAAGGCCCAGGGCCAGGATTTACACAAGTAGTAAGGGCAGAAGTTGCACTGCCGGGGAAAGCGGGGGGGGGGGTCGCTTTCTGCCGAGCAAGACCCCTCTTTGTGGCTCAGAAAGCCCGGAGAGGACAGAGGTTAGGCTCGCCTCCGCAGCCCATTGGCTCCAGAAGCTGTCGCTCCTTCCTCTCCCCCCCCCCACCGCGCTGTTGCATCAGACTCCACAGCGTGGAGGAGGAGTCGCGGAGCCCTCCCACGTGGAGCACAGGCCGGCTCTCAGCTACACTCGGAGAGCGGGGCTGCATCCTAGCCACACTTTCCTGGGAGCCAGCCCCACTGACTCTAACGGGGCTTACTTCTGAGTAGGCACGCATAGGATTGGGCTCTTGGGCTACATCCTGTCCACACTTTCCAATGGGGAGTAAACCCCATTGACTAGAATGGGACTTGCTAGTGAGTAGGCATGCATAGCCTGGGGCTCCGGGACCACAGCCTCTGCCTGGCGCCTCGCCGCCTACCTGGTCGCGGTGCCGGGGGCCCCCCTGCCGCCTGCCCCGGAGGCCACCTGCTGCTTCTCCAGGCAGCCCCACGTGCCGCAGATCCCTCGGCGGGCCGGGAGCGCAGAGCAGCTTTCCCCCCGGCTGGGCAGCGGCTGCCTCTTTTTCTTGCCCGCGCGCCTCGCAGCCGGCACCGCCGCTCTCCAAACCAGGCGCCGCAGCGCGGAGAGCCTCATGGTGGGGCGCGCAGGAGAGCCGCCGCCGCCGCCGCTGCTCCCGCTGCGAACGATGCGAGGACCCGGAGAAGGCGGGGCAGGGACGCCCAGCGGCGGCCCGCGGGTGGCTCCGCTCCAAAGGACCAGGGGCGGGGCGGCGCTCCGGAGCGCTCCCTCCCTCCCTCTCCGCCGGCTGCCCTGCTGCAGCCCGGGCAATGACGCACCGCTCAAGTCCCAGCAGGTGGGCAGCAGAGGCGAAGAGGCTGCGCCCCGAGAATGCGCCTCGCAGCCTCCTGTGGGGCTCAGGCTGCGGTCCTGTCCACACTTACCTGGGAGGAAGCCCCATTGACTATGATGGGACTTACTCCTGAATAGACAGGCTTGGGCTCTTAGGAAGGAATCATGCTGTAAAGCAAGCAGGATCTGGATGTTGGGCCGCATCCTGCACCTACGTCACTTTAGAAGTCAAAGCCCAATCCTAGGCGTGTCTACTCAGCAGTAAATCCCATTGTAGCCAATGGGGGATTACTCCCAGGTAAATGTGTATAAGATTGCAGTCTCAGAGCACGGCCTAGGAGAGGGGAGTAAAGAGGGTAATTTGGGCCCAGGGTCAAAAGGGGGGGGGGAGAAATTTCCTAGGATCTGACATTCTCCCATCTAAGACTTGTTACCCGTAAGGAATGCTGGGGACACTACTGATACCATATGGGTGGGTAGACCTGGTCTCCAAAGACTTTTCCAGCTGTCTCTACCCTCTCCTAACCCTGCTTCACCCCTCCTTGCCCCTATTCTGCCCCCATCACCATCCTCCCCCCTGCTGTTTCACCCCTCCACCTTTGCAAATGGGCCTAAAAGAAACTTTGTAAACCCCCCCCCCCGTTAAATTCCTCTCAGAGACCCTGCCTCAGTGCCCAGTTCTATGCATGTCTACTTAGAAGTAGACCCATTATAGTCAATGGGGCTTACTCCAGGAAAGTGTGGATAGGATCTGCACCTCAATCCAATTCCAAGCAGTGATCCTTACCTGTGGGCAGACATGAGCCTGCTGGGGAGGCAGAAGGAAGAGTTCAGGGTCTGGTTTAGCAACTTGGGCCTTGAAGTGAAAGTCGAAGGGGAAAGGCAACAGTAACAAGGCACTTCATTTGGTTCTTAGCCTGGCTGCTCCTGCTCAGTGGCCACCCCTCTTCTTCTACCTCCTAGAAAGAGCAGGAGTGCTGCCCCCCAACTCTTTTCCTTTGGTATGGGCCCAGTTCTTGCTCTCTCATTTTGGGACAGAGCTACTAACCAGTGGAAGGCCTCCCATCCTTTGAAACAGTCAGGCTCATGCATTCAAGCAGGGCTGGTGGTTGCTGACCAGTGTAGTTTTGAGGAGAAAGGCTTCATGGCCATGGAAATGCAGTGGAAAGGACTAGGAACCTTCCCCCCCCCCCCCAATGAAGTTAACACACCATTCTTGGCATTCTGAATGCCTGGATGGGGCACTTCCTTTGTTAACCTTTTGTAAGTTGTCAATGTACAATTGAATTGTTCCTTTTAAGTCTCAATGTGTTTATATTTTTATGGCAGCTGGTCTGTTTTTTAAGGTTTGAGGAGGTGGTGGGGAAGGTTGTGACCTGTGTGCACTTACAACAGATGGCAGGGCTATTATTGTTTACCATGTTGGTAGCACCTGCACCTCTTCCAGTGCAGTTCTATGGGTGTTTGAATGAACTGCACAGTTGAACAGCTTGAGCCATAGCTCTTTTTTCTCCCCCTTTATTTCAATAGCTATTCTACACAACAACCCTTTTCTGTGGTCCCCAAACTGAAGGTTGGGACCCACCAGTTCATCACAACTTGATTTTTGGTGAGTCATGAAATAAAAAGCCAGCTGAAGAGGAATGCAAGGCCACTAGAATGGTCCTGATCCAATGAATATGGAACGCAACAAACGCTCCGGAAGGTGGTTCCCCTCCCCCACCATAGTGAAAAGGATAAAAACAGACTTGAGCAACTGGCAAAGTGAAGCTTTTTAAAGTCTCATAAAGCTAGGTTGTTCCTGATAGAGTGTCATGTTAAAAAGAGGGTCTCAGTGTTAAAACATTTGGGAACCACTGCTTTAATATTATACCTTTATTCTGAGACCTGCAGCAGGGTAGGGTGTAGAATCACAAACCATTCCAAAGCTCATTCAAAAAGAGATGTTTTAATAGAACTTTACCTTCAGGCATGCCGGCAAGGTGCAACATCACAAAGCATGTAGTGACCATTTTGAATAACTATCCATTTTGGATAACTATTCTGAAGCTTGTACCAATGGCTCCAAGATCAGTGGTTATTTGGAAGGTAAAGAGTTTCTGTGAGGTCATTTTGGGAGAGTCTGTAAAACATATTTGTGTAAACAACCAATCAGTCTAATGGCCATTAATTCTAATGGCCATTCTTTGTCACTTGCTTTAATACACTATTCCTGAAAATCTTAAATTAAGGGGTTTTTTCCTACAGGTGTTGCATCCTCCCCATGCAATCCCACGTTTATTAAACAAGAGATTTCTGGCAGTTTCCAGAGCATCTCTTGCAATCCTTTTAGGTACAAATTGCAGTACATTCTTCTGAGCAAGTCTGGAGAGCTGGCATGGGATGGTGAGTGACCTCACCTCTCTCCATTATCTATCTGGCCGCCTCTTAATCATTACTTGTTCTAAAAGGCCAGTCCTTTCCTATGAAGCTCTAAGAATTAACAGCTGCAATTTCATTTCATCTCTAGGAACATGTTCCAGGGGACCATCCATTGACAAACAATGTGAAGGAGGCAACCAGAGAAAGCATGCATGAAAATGATAATGTGCTTCCCATTATCATTTTGGATATATGTCCGGAATTGTCATCATGTTTGCAGCACCAATGCTAGACCTGCCTATCTTAGTCAGTGTTGGAAATGTTGCAAAGCACACAAAGAGCTGCAGAGCTGTAACTCCCTTGGTACTGGGCAACACATATTCTGAAACATTTCCTGTACAATAAAGCTGCAGTTTTGAAAATAATTTGCTGCAAACAAATAGTCTTTATTTTTTTTCCTAAGCAGCACTTACTTACATGTTTTCAGGTTTGGCATGCTTTAATCTCAGCTTTTAAGCATAACAAAATGAGAAAAGCTTTACTTAAGATGTCTTCTACATGTACATACACTTTTGTTTTTACATATTCCTTACAAAATGAGTCATGAGAAAGTGCAACATAGAGGTTCTGTCTCTTGTCAATAGAATAAAATACTAACAAATTGTATAAAGAAATTAGGAAAGACATAATGTGAATCCATCCATAACTGACTTCATTTTGAACCCTGTCCCAGTAGTATAGTGCAGGTACTCCCAAGAGACACAGAGGCGCAATACATTAAAACCAGGAGTCTTACAAGCAATGTTACATGGGTAAAACAAACAACCTTTCAAATTTTAACACAAATGTTACAACAGGGAGGTATAAATATTCAAAAGAGTAGAGAAATCCACCTTTAAAATAGCAAGAATGGGAGAACCATAATGGGTGGTGCTATGACATATCCAGTTTGCAGCTTACCCCACACAACAGTCCCTCCACTGCAACCTTGCAATGTCTTTTCTGGCCCCTTGCTAGCTGCTGCTTCCCCTGCTGTGGATCCACCTTACATTTTTTGTGCCACCCATTGCAATGAATGGAGCAAGGTGCTCAGGAGAGCTCAGGAGGCAAAATGGGCCTCTTTGACCTACAGCACTAGTGGTTGTCTTTGGAAACATCCATGTGCTAACTCACTTTTTGTGTACCAAGGAGCAGATACTGTTACTTTGAATCCATTCACATTTACATTGCCCTGAGGCTGCAGAAAATTCACATCCAGATTTATTTTTAATACAAAAAAAGAATGCATATCACCTTGGCTCCTTTTAGAAGGCTGCACATCAAAGTAAACAAAACCTTCTAGAGCAGAGCTTATTACAATATGAGGAAACAGACATGAAACAATATTTTCTTCAGAAAAATGCATGGTCTCTCCAACTCTTTATTTACCAAGTGCATATACAGAGTTCCAGTCAAATAAACACTGGCATTATTTTTTGCTAGCTTACCTACATATTTTTGGATGAGGAGCAGTACTTTATAAAAACCAAAATTTATGCTTTTGAACGGTTTTAAACTAGGGATTTGCTTTCCTTATTACTGGTATTTTTGGCAAACAGCAATAGGTGTTAACACAAACTACTTACAAAGGCATGAACTAGAGACAAGATTTATAACCCTCCCTAAATTTCTTACAAGAGCTTAACAGATCAGATTTCAGAACTTAGCCATGTGTGAATTTCAGCTACTTGCTTTCCTACCAGCAAAGCAAAAAGAACCGCAAACATATGGATGTGTGTCCCTTATAAAGCCATGTGTTCCAATTTCTCTCTGCCTCCACTGCCTACATCTCATCATTTTATCAGGTTAACAAAATTTCTCTACCAGTACAAGGAAATCTAAGTGTATATGTTAATGCACAAGAATTAATTTCTATCACTATTTACATCAATTTACATTTTTATTAAATAAAAAAAGAATATTTGCTATTTGCACCATCTCATATACACTTACATTATTCCTCATCTATTTTACTAGACACAGGTTGAATTATTCTACTGAAACTAACATGGCCTTGAGCATAAGCCAAGCTGAGTTCATGGTCTAACCAAAAGAAAAGCTCAACTTTTTTTTTTCCAACAATGCAAGAGCTTTTGTAGTACACAGTTCAGCAACCACAAAGCCTTCAATCTTCATTTCAGTAGAACAGAATATACACTTGTCAGCTTTATGTCAGAATCACATAAGAGCAACTGACAACATTTTAAAACTTAAGAGGACTACTGTGCTTTGAATTACAGTGAAGTGGTGTATGGAAAGTGGAAGCAATGCTTTAGAAGGAATCCCTGCTCAGTAAAACACAAATTCACTGTTAAATGTCCTTCATCTGAAATCTTGTGTGTCCACACACTGTTGTTTTCAAGTAATCTGAGCCAAAGCTATGCAACCAAGAGGCTAACACACAGCAGCACCAGCAGTAGGAACCAACGTGATAAATGGAGATACATCATCTCCAAAAGAATGGAATGTATTCAGCGCATTGAAATAAAAGTTAACCAATCAAAGTCCTTTTATCTTTACCTATAGTAGGCCAGATTCACTTCAAGGCCAATGTTTAGTCAATTAGAGATTTGAATTAACGATGCCTGCAAGAGACACTTCCCAAACAGGAAATTAATCATCCAACTATTCTGCAGACTGAAATCAAGGAAAGGTGTTTTGGAAATGCCTTCCTGCTTGATCCCAGATTTCCATTTTGGTCTGCACCACAAGTGCACATTTTATTTATCAAAACTATTTGGAAACTGGGTTGCAGAAATTTGCAGAAACCGGGTTGCAGGAAATCTTAACCCATGTGGAGTCAAAGGACAACTCATTAAAAAGCTCCAGTCCAATCACAGTATTTCACATATGAAAATGTAAATATGGTTTGTAAGCAAATAAACCTGAGATTATTGTATGCACAATTGCTACAGATGGTACAGCAGATATCTCACTGCCAATTTTCCAACATGTCACATTTTTCCTCCCTGCTTTTTCATCTTAAGTGCCATTTCCACAAAATTCAGAACTCTGGCTGATGTTGACTTGCTGTTGTACACACTCATTGACAAGGTTTCAGTAGCAGAAAAAAAGATTTAAAAAATGAATGCAAAAGTAAGCAAGTCAGGAATCTTTCTGCGGCACCCAGCCAGTCACTTTTACCTGGCCACTTTCACTTTCTCAGCAGATGATAGTTAAAAACAAATAAAAACCTACAAAAGCATTACCGGTACTGGCTGTCCTACTATAACCTTAGTCAAAATTAAGGCAGCATAATTAGGAACTTTAAAAAACATCAAGCAAAGCTACTCGAGCTAAGACACTGAAATTTTTCCCTTAAAGTCTGGACAATATTCTGCTGATTAGGAGATGGTACTCGCCACAGGTAATCATTCAATTTATCTGAATCGCTGCATGTAGTCAAGTAAGAGTCTGATGGCTTAGTGGAAGCCAAAGATAGACTATTGCCACCATGAGTTTCTGAAGGGTCAGCATGTGCACTTGTCTTTGGATCTGAGAGCTTTGTTAGACTGTGGAAAGCCTCTAAATCAGACCCTTCATCTTCAGATTTTATTTCAACATAGTCGTCGTCATCCCCTTCACCTTCATCTGTGTCTTTGAAATTAGAAAAATAGTTTTGGGTAGCTATTTGTGCATTGGAGAGCAAGTTTCTATTAACCTTTAGAATTTTTTGAGAGTCTTGCAGAATCACCTCTGAGCAACTCTCAGGAACCTGCTTTGTCTCATCACTTATTTCAAGTCCTGGAGTAGCGCTTGGCACTGATTCTCGATAGCGGTCAGACAGAATGTTCCTGCTTGAATGCAGCTGCTTCTTTTCCATTTCATGAGGATAATTTATTGATTCCCCGGACTTGTTGACCACAATGGAGGAAGAAGACTGTGATCTGCTATACATCTGTGGCTTTGCGCTGCATTCTCTCCTTCCTAAAGAGTTATAAATGTGGTTGTGATGCAAGTTCTCTTTGTTGGGCTGGCTAATAATAGCACTCCACCTTTGTCCGGGAACAGGTAGGTGAGGGGGAGTCTGAAGGGAAGGGACCGAGCAGGCTGCTGGCAGCTGCCTCATGCTCTGTTTTGCACTCATTTCTGAAGGTGAGCTCTTAGACTTCAGGTGTGAGCCTTCTGGCCAGGGAGCGAAATCCGAAAGTTCTCCGTTACTGTACGTTGAGTGAAAAAGCCAGTCATCTGCCCTTAAGCTTTCAGCAGCTAACTGAGATGTTGACACAGGTGACGAATACCTCACGTTTGATGGTTCCTGAGAACTGACCTTTTGTGTTCTGGGTGAGCTTTCCCTAAAAACAATTTGATCATAGAGCTGGGAATATTCAGCAATTCTTGCACCTAAAATAAAACAAAAAACGCGGATTCACCAAAAGGATGAAAACAAAATTGAATGCCACAATATGAAAGACACAAAAACAAAACCACACACACACACCCCTCTACAGTACTTATATAAGCAAATATGTAATCAAACTAAACAGGCAGGTATGGTCATTTGCAGTTTTATCTTAAAATGTTTACTCAGGAGTAAGATCTAATTAATTTGATGAGACTTGTTGTCAAGTGAGTAGCCTTCTGGAAGACTGTAGCCTTTTGGAAAATGTCCCCTCCCCCTTCTCCAGGCTCACAACATTAGGGCTGTTGGGTGATAGGCAGAACCCCAGCCCAACCCCGACTCTGTGTTGCTGGCAACAATGGAACTTGACAACTTGTCTCATGTTGTAAACCACCTTAGGAAACACATCGTGAGAGGGAAGGTAGAATATAGGAAAAATGGCACTTGGCTAGTTGTGCGTGTGAAAACCCACCTTACACGTATAACAGCCCATGTTGTATGTGCAGTTTTGATGTGATCCCAGGACAAGCCCAGATTCATAAGGGTGGAAACTGACCTTTTCAGCACCACTATGGAGACTGCAACACCCACCAGGATGTGTCAGGAAATGATCCTACAACATTATGTAGGGTCACTTCCAGGTATATCCTGGAGAGAAAAAAATGCCAACTGGGAAGAGCTGGTCACTGGAAACACTGAGGATTCTGCTGCCTGAAGAGGCATGAGGAGAAAGACTTCAAAAAAGAAAATGTACCCCAACACTACCACTTGCCTGGGCACAAATTTCAAGTCACTAATGGTAACCAAGGAAGTGATTACAGACAAGACTGAAACCAGAGTCTAAGCTAGTGTTTCTCAAATGCACTGCCCTGCTCTATGAATTTGTATTGGCTAGGACTATGTCATGATAGCCACTAAGCACATGCCTGAGCTCATGCCTGATCTCAGGCAAGAGCTTCTGATCTCAGAAGCTAAGCAGGGTCAGGCCTGGTTAGTACTTGGATGGGAGACCGCCTGGGAATACCAGGTGCTGTAGGCTTATACCATAGTCTTTCGAGACTGAAGGTTGCCAACCACTAAGCAGCCATATGGCCTTACTTGTCAGCACAATTAAAGACCAGTAATCAGTTTATGCCTTCTGCTGGAAATCAAGACATTAACTCTTAACAATGACAAAGAATTAAGGGCATAGCTGCATGGATTTTATTTTACTCAGTATAATTTAAGGTAACACTGGCTAACTAGAAGTAAAGACTAGAAGTAAAGACTAACTGTCTTTACTTCCAAGGTCTTTAACAGTTGTGTTTATAAGAAGGGGGAAATAAAATGTTGGTAGCATACCAATGGCAGGACCTCCTTGCTTCTTCTCTTCCAAAATAGCAGCTAAATCTTTGTTCTTCAATTTCTGTTGCCGGTTGAGAAGGTGTTCTTGCTCTTGGCTTTTCACTTTCAAAAGCTGATTTGCCTTCTTAATTTTTTGGCTGTACTGTCTTGCCATCATGAAGACCCTGTTCTTTGTTTTGTCCACAGCATCCAATTCATTGTCAGCAGTCTCTGCATTGGCACTGCAGAGAATACTACTGGCAGATTCATAAAGACTATCTAGAAAAGCTCTCTCATTGGGGAGGGAAGATCGATTGAGACTCAGTAGCGAATTTGCTTTACATGATGCTGCCTCTTCAAGCCTAAGGTTGGCTTCACTTAATCTTGCTACCTTGCTGGACAGTGTTTTGGGGAAAACTGGTGCTTCTGGCAGTGGAGCAGAGGACAGTGAATATTTTGCATCTGTACTCAATTCACAAGTAGTTCCAGCAGATGCGTTATTGTCCATGTCATCTTTGCAGACAGGAAAAGCAGCAAGAACATTGTCTCGTGTCTTTTCTTCATTCTTCTTGATATAGTTCTCAAGATCATTCCAGATTTCATCTACTTCCTCCGACAATTTATCTGCAGCAGATTTATGTGAGTGAGAATCAGAGTTTGAGGAGCTATCCACTAAGCTCAAGTAGTCATGATCTAATGGAACATAATGATATGGACTTTCATCTTCACTGAACTGGAGACTTTCTTCAGAAACGAACTGTCGGAGATTATCACAACATGCAAAATCTGTTTCCAGGCCCAGAAAACTTCTCTTTTTGGAGCACTTAAGGCGATCACATTTGAAATTCAGCAATGATTGCTCAGGAAGCACTATTGTGTCATAGATATTCTCCTCACTGATTCTTAGATCATAAGAACTTACAGAAGGTGTGCTTATCCTGGGAACAGTTTCATTTCTCTTGGTAGAAATGGAGGTCCTGCTCTGAGGCATCTGTCTTTTCTTGAAGCTAACTTCCTGGTCCTCGGTTTCATAGAGTGAGTCTCTAGCTGATCCTTGGGGAGCACGTTCGGACTCTTCCCTCTGAGCTAGACCCATTAGTTTAAAATCTTCAAAACTTATATTGTCATAGACATGATCTATGTCATCAATTGTTAGTTCTTCTGAAGATTCTGGGTAAGCCTGAAGGTTGTCCATGTCACTCTTAGAACCTCTAATTTCATTCCAAGAAGCATTTTGACCAAGGTCATTTTTTCTGTATCGTGAACCAGATGGTGAAGTTTTACTTTCACCGGCACTGCTGGCTCGCCTCACAATTCTGTGAGAGTCAGAACTGGAGATTTCACTTTGATGGGCTAGTCCTACATGCCAGCTGCAAGGACGAACTGGAGGGACCCGCTCTTCACTTGCAACTGAAGCTAAATTGGATGTAGACTCTGATGGCACAAACATCTGATAATCATCTTCATCCTCAACATTTTCTTGAGGGGAACGTCTGCTTGGAAACAAAGCTTGCCGAATCTGATGGTCAGTCCAGATGCTTCGAACTGCAGCTGTTCTCCCCAAGATGCTCGCCATAAATGAGCTGTTTTGTGATGTGAACTGTCTAGATGTTTCACCACCTGCACTGCAGGAAAATGGAAGCTTTGCCTGGGAAGATGCTTCATCTACAGGTTCTTTGGAGTTCTGTGGAGGTTTGAAACAGTACATTTAATTAGTTCCATCTCTGAGCAACATGCAGAATTTCTATGATACTGTTATTCGAAAGCAAAAACACAGCTGGATGCAATCCAATATACAGCTAAACATGGTAAACTTCCAGGGATTTCAATTAGACACACCATCACATTAGAGTATGTTCTTGGTTATACCCACGATACCAAGACATTAGCAGCGCACAGTCAACAGGGTTGTTTTTTAATGTTCTTCATGAGAATCAAGTCATTTTTATAAATAAAACTTCATGCAAAAGCCTCTCAGACCACAGAGCGAATTACTAGTCTTAAGACGCTTTTGCTCATGAAATGTCAAAATATATAAATATTTATATTCAGTAAAGTTTGGACATACATGAGAAATGGAGTTTGCTGCTTGCCCAAATATGCTAATTAACAACATTACAAGTCTCAGTGGCCCCTTTCTTACCTGATAGAGGCTCTCTGAGTGACACCAATCCACCTTCCTCTCTAGGGCCTAGCTAAGGGCCCACTAAGAATGGAGACATTCCACTTCCTGTCACACAAGGTCTTGTCAGGAATGAATGCCTTTATTCTTTGAAAGCCCATGTGAAGACAAAAGGAGGGCAGAACAGCATCACAGAAGGATCCCTGTCAGCTAAGTGAGAGAGGGCGCTTAGGAAGGGGTTGAGGGCTTGAGGTAGCAGGAGAAGATTCCAATTAACAGAGTTTGCTGCTTAATGTGGCTTTTACTGTTTATTACACACACACATATACACTACTACGAAGTGTTAGCAAAGCAAAATCTGAATCAATATGTAAACTGCAGTCCCTTTTGACCTCTTGGTTCCACAAACCTGTACAGGTATACAACAGGAAGTTTCCCCTTTTAGGCCTCAATCCTATTCCCTGCCAGCCAGGCCAAAAAGGCATACACTAACTCCAGTAGTGGAAGGGGTGACCCATGGGCAAACAGGAGGTAGGTATAAAACATTTATACAGGTCCAGCCTATTTATACACAGATTTTTTAATACATGGATTTGACTCAACGTGAACGGCCACTGCAAATGAGAAGGAATGTGCTGATCCCTGGAGAAGGGGAAAAATGCATCCCTTTAAAATCAGTTTAAAAAACTGAACAATCCTTTAACAATAGCCTCCTTAATGAGAGGGGGGGCAGCTGGCTGACAATCCATCAATTCTTCTCTCTCCAGTGGACCCCTCCCTTCCCCCTGAGCACGTGAAAGAAAGGTGATCACTTTGCATTGGTGAAGGGAGGGACTGAGCGGACAACTGATTGATGGATTGTCTTCTTAATGACTCTTATCTTATAACACAAAGGTCCGCAAAGCTGTTTTTAAATCTTTGGAGCAAAGAAACTTTGTTTTTTAAATTGATTTGCTATAGTGCGTTTTTTGCCATCCACATGAGTGCTTGGAATGGAACCCATGCGAGTAATGAGGCTCAACCTGTACTCACCTCTGCATAAGTCCTGGGGCCACCTACGGGTCTTCTCTGACATATGCCTTTGGGGGCTTATGTCTGAGGAGAGAAAATGGGCAAGGAAGTTTGAAATGGAGGAGACAGGGTCTGGCACGTGCCATTGCTTCTAGACCCACTCCTTCCTGCCACCTCCTCGCCCCAGTTCCTCCCCTCTCAGTTACTCCCACAGACCTCCCACTTCCTCCTCCTCCCTGCCTCCACCACTGACTTATCAAGTCTGGTAGGTATAGCAGGGTCTGGTGGCAAAGCTGTAGTAAACTAAGCTGTCAGAATGTCCGCTGACAGAATGCTGCATGCACCATCAACCACATTTTACCGCAGTGGAACACTGTTTCAGTCATAAACCCTTCGTCCAGACAGCCCATTGCCTGATAGGATTAGGCGGTTAGCCTCCTCCCTATTAGGTATAAACCGTTTTGTTTACTACTTCCTTCCCACCCAACACAAAGTCTCTCATGTTCCTAGAACAGTGGTTATCAAACTGGTGGGTCGCAACCCAGCAGGGGAACTGGAAGAAGGCCATTCCCCCTTAAGGGAAGTGGCCCAGAAATGGGTACCCCAACAGCGCTGCAGTGATCGCAGTGCTGCTAGGCCCATTAGGCTTTTACACATACTTGGGGGTTGTGCTGGCCTCCGGGAGGCTCGCAGCCCCCTCTGCAGATCCCCCTGCTGTTGCAAATAACTCTGATTAGTTATCAGAGCCTGGGTTTCAAAGTGGGAGGTAGCCCTAATGAATAGCCTCAAGGCTTGAGGAGCTTAATTATATGACCCAGACGTCACTTGCCCCTATACCTGTCATTGACAGACTAGTCACCAGAAAAATGATGCTCAAAATGTTATCTCCCTGTATATACAAGCTTGCAAACTGCAAGTTCTCAGCCCCTTGCAAACTGCAGGAGCTCAGCTCTTTGCAGGGCAGTTAGCAGCTATCTGATTTTTGAATAGCATCAGAGATTGAGGTAATTAGTTATCTGATCTTTCTACCACTCTGTTTTCATTGGAGGCTCTGTGGGACCCACTAGAAATAAGGTCCCTAACTCACAGTTTGAGAAATGCTGCATTAAATAAATAGGTGTATGACCCTCAGTTCTCATTGTTGAATATGACCACTCTTGGTGTTGGTGTTGACTCCATATCTCTAAATAGATTCAGTTGAAACATATGCATACACAAGTCACAGACATATTGAAGTACCTGAATTTCACATTTGCTGAGATTAACGCTTCTTCGTTTCTCAGAATTTTCAGCAGCTTGACTATTTAGCCTTTTGCGACCTCCTTTTGATTTCTGCTGCAAATTTTGTTGTGTGCTCTACAGTAAGAAAGAAGGATTATACTGTGATGAACAGTTCTTTAAATAGAAAGGTCTTCAACCAATGCGAAGTCTGAAAAATGCCAAAGTTCAACAAGGAGCTGTGGCATAATCATTCACAGCAACTGTCTTGTGGTGCCTCTTGAGCTGACAAAGGTCAGGAAAAGGCAACACAGTAACATTACATTTTTGGGATAGAATATTTCCTTATAACAGGGTTGATGGTGGGCTTTAGGAAGGTTATTCAGGAAGACACTGTTCTGCAGTGACAACCATGGTGCCATTGTCACAACTAAGCATTTGTACAGAACTTTAAGTTAAGATGGATTGGCTTCTCAAAGGCTACCTACTGAGTTCATAAGAGAGGTGAAATTAGAACCAGGGAAAATCCTGATTTGAAATATAATCTCTTAGCCATTGCCTTTCATCTGAATGCATGCTCTGTGTGCGTAAGCAAGAGCGCATGTAACCACACATACATCTTCAGCAGGAACCTTTTACTGATGTCATTTATGATTCCAAGGAAGGATTCTTGAATTAATAACAGGAAAGAAGAATGGATCCTAGATTCTGGACTGTACCTAGAGATATTTCCACCCATAACTAGGGAATATTCTTTTTTTTTTTAACCCATTTTTGCCCAGCCCACAGGTGTACAGATTTTGTCCTCATTGCATATATGCAACATTGGGCAGAAATGGTTGGCATAAGATCATGTACAAGAGGTGACCAGAATAGTGGAGATGGAAAGATAACATGACCAAAGGGAAGAAAGCAAACTCCTTCCTTTCATTCTTTATTCCATCTATTTTTCTTTTCTCCCTTTGGTCATGGTTCCCTCCCCATTTGCACATTCCCTTGTGTTACAGCCTTGCTTCATAATCTCCATGCATCCTCCTCACTCATGGACTGGCAGGAAGTGCTTTCCAAAGAGCTCCTCCCTCCCTTGCTAGAACAGCTAGCCCTAATTATGCGCTTTCAGTGTCCACACTCGGGTACTAAGTTTAGAAACATATAGTGAACATGTATCACTCAAAGTAAAGTTGTTAAGATCATTTTGGTGCTCTGAATGCTAAAACAACATACTCGCACACTTGTATGCCCCATTCTACCAAGTTATACTTTTATGGATCAGTGTATATATCTTTTTCACCCACCAAACAAGGAAACTACCTGTTCAGTCTCTTCCTCATCATCGGCATCTGCCTGATCCGTGAGGCCTGTGAGGGGATTATCGTCTTGGTCGCTGGCCTCTAGCCCTTTGCAATTCAATGAAAGTTTTTTCCTGGGATTGATGAGGTATTCCGCCTGAGACAACAGGGCTCCTTCAATACTAATCCGCTTGGAAAAATAACATATGCTGTTAGATTATGCATTTCATACTGGTGGATGTTGCACATGTCCTAATCTTTTCTCTTTGAAGGTGAACCTGCAGCAACAATTTTCCCCTGAAATCGGATTAAAAGGCACTTGACTAAAAACCACATCATGCATTTTCTCTCTGTGCCCTGTTGAAGTACTTACACTAAGAAATGTATTACTGATTGATTCTTTTTAATTTATCAACATATTCCATTCAATCCATTCACCACTGAGACCAGTGGTGCTCAAACTCACGACTGCTGCGTTACAAAAATGGTCCCTGTTCAGATTGCATCCTACCATTCTGTCCCAGCACCACAAGAAGTCCTCCATGTTCAGGGGACAGGGACACTCTGGGCTTGTCTCTGCTGCCCAGCGTCCCAGAAGGCCATGCGACAAGCTGTCTGGGCAAAATCAACTGCCCAGAGTGTCCCTGGCCCCTGAAAGTGGAGGACTTTGTGTGGCGTCTGGTCGGCAACAGTAAGATCTGCCCAAACCCTGGATCAGGCTCTGGGCTGTGGCTTGAGTGGCTCTGACCTAGACAGCTTTCCAATGTCATCTGCTAATTTCTTTTAGCAGAAATTAAACATGGCTACTTCATAATTCCACTGCCAAGCTTCTTCACAATTTCATCTCAATGCTCTTTTCCTCCCCTTTTCCTGCTGTCAAATCAAAATTATCAGGTTAAGTACAGCAGGGCCCCCATATTCATGAATCCTGTATCCGTGGATTCACTTATTCATGGGGCCCCCCCAGCGCTCACCCCCTCTGGAGGAGAGCTCCATTTTCACAGAGAAACAAGAAGTAGTTTTTGTTTTACCATTGGGCTCAGAGGACCTTCCTGAAATGAGGGGAGCAGAGGTCCCCTTGCCTCCAGAGGATGGGGGGGCATTTGCTAGTATCTGCGGTTTTGGAACAGAAGCCTTGTGGATACGGGGTCACGCCTGTATGTGCCAATTGCTCGCCTACTGCTTACATTTCAGTTTTTTTTTAATCTGAAAATCTGATCTTCAGTTTCAAGAGGAGAGTGAATGTGTCTAGAAAAATGCAGGTGGCTTAATGTGTGTCCACAATGCATATGGGACACTGACCAGTAAAGTCTAATGAAATGGTTGAACGCAGTACTTCTTATCAGAAAGCAACAATGGTCGCTTTGCATACTATTCTTACCTTGTGTACTCAGAAACAAGCATACCATGACAAAAGGTATGTGGTAGATTTTGGGTGCCATGGGAGACTGACCTATCTGACCAATATGGTACAATCCACTGTGCTTTCGCAAGGATTCCTTCTTCTGACAAGGGCTTACATAGGAGAACGTCTTGATAGACTGGATACTGTATGCACACATACATCATTTGGCTATTCTTCCTCCAGCATCAAAATGCTTTGAGCTTGCTCTGCATCACTGACATATCTGGGGGGGGGGGAGTCAATGGGGACAAGTACTCCTGGGCAGCATTCAGGGGGCACCACCATACACTTCCTCTGCTTCCCCCATAGTGTGCACTCAGCAACCACTTCTTTCACTTTACTTCTCCCCAAAAGCAAAAATGGCAGCCACAGCCCCCCACAACAGTATTTGCCTTTTTTTAAAAAAAGGGATAGAGGCAGGCTGCTGCTGTGAGCTTTAAAAAGCAAAAAAGCTGTGGCTCCCCTTTCTCTTTTTAAAAGGGGAAGAAGGGGGTGGCTGCCAGCAGTGTTGTCTGGAATTGTGCCAACAGTGGCTGCAAGCCCACAGCCAATACTGGCACAACCCCATGATGATCTGGGGGCCTCCCCCTTCTTCCCCTTTATAAAAGGTGGTCCTTAGTGAAGAACTGTGCTGATAGTGACAAGCTCGAAACCACTATCAGCACAGTTCTAAGTCACTCTGTTCTGCCAGCCTCCCCCTTCATTCCTTTTAAAAACAGCAGAAGAAGAGGGAGGCTGTCAGAGCAGCATGATAATTCTGGAAGTAATTGCGATAACACAATTACTTCCAGTCAGGGGGTGGCACTTTACCCCATGGCCCCAGCACTGCCAGTGCTCTGCATCTGCTGCAGCAAACAGGATTTCAAGTGTGCTGCACAACAGAGACAAAAAAAGTTAAGAAATTGACGGCCATTAGGTGGCAGGTTAATGTGAGAGTTAATGTGGGAAAAGCAAACAACTTTAAAGTTCTAAAATGATGACTGAACACCACCAATCTTAAAAAGCAAAACACAAAATACCAGTCTGTAGAGGAAAGAATGGACAGAACTTACCTTTTGTATACCCGAATCGATTTCTGAAATAAAATGACAAACAGATCTAAGTATCATTTGTATAATACGCAGTTCCATAAGGTATGAAAACACTTGCCTAAGGGTGCAATCCTAACCCTTATGTCAGTGCTTTCCAGTGGTGCCAATGGGACATGTGCTGCATCCTGCAGTTGGGTGTCACTCATGGAGGCCTCCTCAAAGTAAGGGAATGTTTGTTCCCTTACCTTAGACCTGCATTGCCCTTATGTCAGTGCTGGAAAGCACTGACATAAGGGGTTAGGATTACACCCTTAGTCTAATAAAACACTGTATTTGCTAAAAACATAATATCAAATATTATAGGCACAAGAAAATCCCAAGTTAAGCATGCTCAAATCTAGGGCTAAGCTGAATATCAGAGGGAGAGAGAAGGGAAGAGGGGACTAGTTATCTAAAACTCCTCTCTGCCACCTGAAAAAAACCTCTCCCCCTTCCAGGAAGGGGCTGAGAGTAGTATAGTAAACCAGTGAGTGGCATGAAATCTGCTCCCACAACTCCACCTTCAGCAAGTCTAAGTTAGGTTTGCAGATAAATCATATTACACTTTAAAGTGCACAACCAAATTATGATTATGCATTATGTATACTCATTAGTTTATTATACTGTATTTTGTATCTGTGCTGCATATTTAGGCCATCATTAAGGTAACATTATGAACTAAATACTCTGCTGCTACAAATGAAATACATTTGCAGAAAAGTGATTCTGCTTTTCCTGTTGCTAGAGGTGTTTGAAAGACTCTCATGGCATGCTGAACAGTAACATTTTTGTGGCATACGCTTTCATGGACTAGAGCCCACTTTGTCAGCTCCATGAAATATTATTCACAGTTGACAGGTATATAAATATACATGGGCACAAAGAAAAACGTTTTTAAACAGTGGGGCCCAAAGGCCATGAAGAAATCCAAGGGAAGCACGGAGGGCCTGTCGTTTTACTTATGCACAGACAAATGTACACAAGGTAAGAACAAAATGAAGAATTTATAGCAGCAACAGTCAATAGAAAAAAAATACCACTTCTTCCCATGCTAATCCAACACATAAAGAGGAATAATCACTTTTCTATTGAAGGAAGACAGTCTCAGTATTAAGCCAAATCCACATTTCACAGAATCAAATTTGCAAGATAAATTTTAGCTCAGCATTTTATACAGTCTCTCTCCTTTAAAGTCTTTTGGTGAAGCACAATAACTGAAATGGGAAACTAAACATTCTCCCACTGGTTTTTTTCCAATGCTGCCATTTCTGATGTTGTATTTTTGACTTTTTTTGGCCACAGACTAACCTCTCTGAAATGTATTTAGAACAGTTTTCAATTATGTGGCTAGTGTCTACTGTTAATGAAAGAAGTTCCATATTTGTTTCTAAGCAACTCACCACTTGGCTTAATGATTTTATGGAGTCTTGATGAAGGTTCTGAGGAGAAAAAAAATCACATTACTGCATTCTAAAAAGAAATTACTGAACAAAGCAGGCAGTTTCTGGAACCTAACAGAGAAGGAGGATGTAGACTTTTGTGATTAAAGCTGCAGGGATATAGTTGACAGTGCCTCTCAATATCCAACATCAGCTTCCTTCATGGTGGAGCAAAAGATGACCACTTTGAGCTACTAGGCTGAGGAAAATCAAAAATCAAGACAGACAGGCAGGTAGGGAGTGTGGAACAGAAAATTCCCCACCTCTTCAAGTTAATACCAGCTCCAGGCCCTCTTTCCTTTATGACCTGTGTGCCTGTGAACCTGATGGTATCAGGCATGGTTAATGTACTGCATAGCACAGATGACAGTATGTCACAGTCCACAGACACACTTGTTTTTGCATTACTTCTAATATTTTGTTATCAGACTACTCCTGCATAGCTGCAGTGGAAACCTCTTTGCCTTATTGAGGTGGGTAGGACTGTACAAAAAGTGTTGTCATTTCTTCAGCCTGCCCCCTATTTATGTTGCTGCCTAATGCAACATCTGGGACTGTTTTGCTGTTCTGGCACAACATCACAGCTCCTGATGTAGCAATAATGCAACAGGACTTGTCAGAGCACTAAAGGATCAGACCATTTTTGACTTTTAGGCACACTAAATAAAACATGAAGTAGAATGAAATGCTGCTTCCCTTAACATGAATAGTTATTTTCTTATGTTGTTTACAGTGCAAGGAGGAGTTTATTTTAGTCTCTGATTTGTGCCTTAATTCAGTCTCGACTTCCACTTTTAGCCATTAAAGAAAGCAAGGTTTCATTGATAAAACCATTATTTTGAATTCTTCCAGATTCATCAAGGATCTAGTGTTGTGAAAAGGCTTTTTTCAGCTATCTGCTGAACTACCTGCACACATACATACAGGAACTCAAATTATTCAACACTGCTCAACATATACTGGTTACTGGGGCAGTAGGAATACAGAAGACTAAAAAACTGGGTTTCACATGTATCTCAATGGAAACATGCCAGCAAGTCACTTACTGGAAAAGGAGACAAAATGTATCCCTCCTAACCTTAATATGACCTGTAATGTGCATAAATTTTCCTTTTCAATTTCACTGTGATTATAAATTGATTTGCAGGTTTTGTATTATCTGATATTTAATCATAACTTAAATAGTGATTTCTAGACATTTTAAAAGCTCCATATAATTCATCAGTAATCTTTCCACAATGTTTTTAATCCTATTTCCACATATCCAGTGACATCAATCATAAATTAAAGCATGGTTTAAAAGTTCAATTTGGGAGGGGGAACAGCAAGACATATTATTACCTGACTTCCTTCGCATCCTGTGTGAGGCAATTCCTTCTTTAACATTACTTGATGTTTTGATTTCTCCTTCTGGGCTATAATGGAATCCTGGGTGATCTACAAAGAAAATCAAAAGAACAATAATATTTAATTCATCAGACAACCTCACTAAAGAAAATGGTAGTGGTCATCTGAACTGTTTTTAGGATTGCAATATTTCATACATAGTATTATATACTGCATAACTTGTATTTTACTAAAGACTATTCCCAAGTTGTGACCAATAAACAGAACCTTGGATGGGACTAAACAGATATGAGCAAGTTTGATTCTTAATGGCTCAGGCAACCTGGGAACAGTTTTTCTCCTCACATTGCCTCCAGATGTACTTTTTGACTTTATCTCAAGGTAAGCAAGTGACTTCTCTAGGGCCAGCCTAATTATAGAGGCAAATTAGGTGCTGCACAGGGTGCCAAATTGCAAGGAGTGTAGATATCTTGCAGAGGGAATCTTTTTCTCTATCTCTGGAGGCACACAGAAGCTTAGCAGCACATTGGCACAAAAAGAAAAAGAAGCATCCTTGTCATCTGGATAACTTGCTACGCTACTCAGGATACAAGGCAATATACCTTTAATTTGCCTATGGCAGCAGAAAATGTCAGACTAGCCCTTTGGCTGCCATTCACTGCTATTGTAAAGTACTGCATGGAAGCTGGATTGTTAAAACCTGCCCTCCAATCCTGAAGGGAGGAACAATGAATGAATTTGTGCACTTCACTCCCCAGAGAAATCCTGCAGTATAAAAGCCTCCCTCACCACTACACAATGCCACCTGTCATAGAATTTTGCTTCGCCCCACTACATTTCTATTTTGCTTATGGTAGTGAGATTGGACATTCATATTTAGGGCAGCAGGATGATGTAATTATATGATAGCCTTGCAGAGTACAATGACATCATCAGGGCATGGTGGTGTAGCCAAAAACGAATAGTGGTGGTATAATGCATTGTTTCAAGAGGGATACTATGAAAAGGTAGAAAAAAATAACCCTTGGAAAACAATTTTGGACAACAGATGAAAAAATAATGAAATTACCAAGATGGGTTTGAACACAGCCCTACTAGCACTAACTGCACATTTTTCAAACAATTTTTAATCGATACAATATTAACTTATTCTGTCTCTCGTGGAGTGCTTTCACATAGTTCTTCTGTTTGCATTATTTCACATCTCAGACATTAAGCCCTGCATACCAGTAATGTATGGCCTGGTACTATAAACCCCAAATAGCACTGTTACTCTGCAACCATGACTTTAAGGCAGGGCTTTTCAAACTGGGTCATCGCGATGCCCCAGCATGCGGGCCTGGAAGCAGGTAGGGCCTGGAAGCAGGGAGGAGGCAGTGGTGCGATCCCCAGGATTGCACTGCTCAGGGGGGCTGCAGGGGCTTGGGTACACGTACCCAAGCCACTGCAGCCTCCCGGGGGTTGCCTGGCGCGAGCCTGGCGCGACCTGCAGCAGTGAAAGTAGATGCGGAGCAAAAGTGCGATCGCTCTGCATCTACTTTCACTGCTGCAGGGAGCCCTGCTGCAGGTCAAGCCGGGCTCCCCGCACCCCTGGGAGGCTGCATGGGCTTGGGTACGTTTACCCAAGCCCCTGCAGCCCCCTTGAGCGGCACAATCCTGGGGATCGCACTGCTGCCTTTCCCTACCCCTGTTGCCTCCCCCCTCCTGCCCACGCAAGAACTTAGTGGCTCTCAAACACTCTCAGACAGTTTGAGAACCACTGCTTTAAGGGCACAATCCTAACCAGTCTACTCAGTAGTAAGTCTACTCTGCAGACGCGTGTGGCCTCTGGGAACCAAGTGCCTCGGGAACTAAGTGCCAGGTAAGGCACAAGAGTTTAGCATCTGGGCAAGGAGAAGGCAAGGAGACCTCTGAGTTTTGGAGAAGGAGAGGAGGAGGAGCAGGAGGAGGAGGTAAGTGTACTCATTCTAACGCTTTGTCTTTCTAACTCCCTGTCTTCTAACCTTAACCTTACCTTTAAAGCAACCTTAAATCAAAATTGAAAGTTAGCACCTAAGGGAGGTACATAGGGCTACTCGTGAGTAAGAGCAGAGTCCTACTCATGAGTAAGAGCCCAAGGGTCGGGCATTTAAATCAAAGTTGAAAGTTAGCTGCACCTAAGGTAGCACTTAATCGAAGGAAGGGAGGAGGATAAAGTGGAAAGCAGGTTTTTCTACTTGTTTAAATTAAACCTATACTTAACCCAGGTTAAACTTAATCTAAGTTAGAACATAACCTAAACAGGTCAGTAAATTGGGACACAGGATCTAGAGAGCAATAAATAATTAAACAAACCCAAATAAAAACTAGCTTGAGGTTACAAAAACAGTCCAGCCTAAGGGAACAGAACTAGGAGGGAAAGGACCTAGGAAGGGCCAATTCCCAACCCATTAAGAGCCCCATTAGGCTAATCCAAGCAGTCCATTCAGGAGCCTGCAGAGTAGGTCACGCCCATCAGCAGCCATTTGCCTTCCTGAGCTTTTGTAAACTCACCTGGGAAGGCCAGCCCCCTTTCAATCAGGAAGGAAGGAGGGGGAGGAGCCAGCCAGGAGTATAAAGCTAGGCGGGCCATCACGTGAGGCTCTCTGCAGACGCGTGTGGCCTCTGGGAACCCAGTGCCTCGGGAACTAAGTGCCAGGTAAGGCACAAGAGTTTAGCATCTGGGCGAGTTCAGCAGCAGGGCGAGGAGGCCAGGGCCCCAGACACTGCCCTTCCTCTTCCCTTGAGAAGAGGGCTGCTATCCAGTGTACGGTTTTTAAAAGGACCCCTAAATAAAACAACAACAACAACAACAAAAAAGCTATGCAGTCAGACAGCCAGCAGCAGGGTGGGGGCTATCCAGTGTTCTGCATCGAGTGCCACATGTATGATTATATGCCTCTGGGGCATAAGTCATGGGTGTGTCCTCGGTGCAAGGAGCTCCAGGCTCTCAGGGAACGCGTCCGCTCCCTTGAAGCCTTGGTGGCTGACCTGGAGAAGCGCAGGCAGCCAGAGGAGGACCGTGGGGAGACTTCTGGGGACGATCAGGCTTCGTCCCAACCTCAGGCGTGCAGCTCCTCGGCTGCCCGGGTGGGAAGTCTCGGGACTGGAGGACGTCATCCTGGAGAGGAGGGAAACAATCCCCTAGGGGGGATCCCTTCTCCAGGGGATGGGCCCATATCCGAGCGCACTCAGGATACTCCTCGGCGGGAGGGGGGTCAGGGGCTTCTTGTAGTGGGGGATTCGATTATTAGAAACATAGAGAGGGGGGTTTGCGACGGATGTGAGGACCGCATGGTGACTTGCCTGCCTGGTGCGAAGGTTGCGGACATCACTTCTCGTCTAGACAGGCTAATAGACAGTGCTGGGAGAGAGGTAGCGGCTGTGGTGCATGTCGGCACCAACGACGTGGGCAAGTGTAGCTGGGAGGTCCTGGAGGCCAAATTTAGGCTTTTAGGCAGGAAGCTGAAAGCCAGGACCTCAAAGGTAGCGTTCTCTGAAGTGCTACCTGTTCCACGCGCAGGGCCAGCTAGGCAGGCGGAGATCAGGGGTCTCAATGCGTGGATGAGACGGTGGTGTAGGGAGGAGGGGTTTAGATTCGTTAGGCACTGGGGAACGTTTTGGGACAAGCGGGGCCTGTACAAGAGGGACGGGCTCCATTTGAACCAGAATGGAACCAGACTGCTGGCGCATAACATTAAAAAGGTGGCAGAGCAGCTTTTAAACTGATCCCTGGGGGAAGGCCGACAGGAGCCGAGGGGCATCCGGTTCGGGACTATGGGATGAGGATGGGGAGGTTAGAGAACAACAAGACAAAGGCAGGGTAGGAGAAGAAATTGGGAAAGGTAGGGTGATGGGATGTGATAGACGGTTTGGCACAATGAGAGGATGCGGGGACAAAGGAGCTAATAAGCAGCCCATCCTGGGGCATTCCGTGTATAAATGCTTTTATGCGAATGCTCGAAGTCTACGAGCAAAGGTGGGAGAACTGGAATGTCTGGTGACAAGGGAAAATACTGACATAGTGGGCATAACGGAAACCTGGTGGAATGCGGAGAATCAGTGGGATACCGCAATCCCGGGCTATAAACTCTACAGGAGGGACAGGCAGGGGCGTGTTGGAGGTGGGGTGGCCCTTTATGTTAAGGAAGGGATAGAATCCAGCAAAGTAGAGATTGAAGGTGGGTCCGACTCCACCGTAGAATCTCTGTGGGTTAAATTACCAGGCTTGTGCAGCGATGTAATACTGGGGGCATGCTATCGTCCTCCAGACCAGAAATCTGATGGGGACCTTGAAATGAGGAAACAGATCAGGGAGGTGACAAGGAAGGACAGGGTTGTAATCATGGGGGACTTCAATTATCCTCATATTGACTGGGTCAATTTGTGTTCTGGTCACGATAAGGAAACCGGATTTCTTGACGTGCTAAATGACTGTGGCTTAGATCAGCTAGTCACGGAGCCCACCAGAGGACTGGTGACTCTGGATTTAATTTTGTGCGGTACGCAGGACCTGGTTAGAGATGTAAACGTTACTGAGCCATTGGGGAACAGTGATCATGCTGCGATCCGTTTTGACGTGCACGTTGGGGGAAGAATACCAGGCAAATCTCTAACAAAAACCCTTGACTTCCGACGGGCGGACTTCCCTCAAATGAGGAGGCTGGTTAGAAGGAGGTTGAAAGGGAGGGTAAAAAGAGTCCAGTCTCTCCAGAATGCATGGAGGCTGCTTAAAACAACAGTAATAGAGGCCCAGCAGAGGTGTATACCGCAAAGAAAGAAGGGTTCCACTAAATCCAGGCGAGTGCCCGCATGGCTAACCAGCCAAGTTAGAGAGGCTGTGAAGGGCAAGGAAGCTTCCTTCCGTAAATGGAAGTCTTGCCCTAATGAAGAGAATAAAAAGGAACATAAACTGTGGCAAAAGAAATGTAAGAAGGTGATAGGGGAGGCCAAGCGAGACTATGAGGAACGCATGGCCAGCAACATTAAGGGGAATAATAAAAGCTTCTTCAAATATGTTAGAAGCAGGAAACCTGCCAGAGAAGCGGTTGGCCCTCTGGATGGTGAGGGAGGGAAAGGGGAGATAAAAGGAGACTTAGAGATGGCAGAGAAATTAAATGAGTTCTTTGCATCTGTCTTCACGGCAGAAGACCTCGGGCAGATACCGCTGCCTGAACGGCCCCTCCTGACCGAGGAGTTAAGTCAGATAGAGGTTAAAAGAAAAGATGTTTCAGACCTCATTGATAAATTAAAGATCAATAAGTCACCGGGCCCTGATGGCATCCACCCAAGGGTTATTAAGGAATTGAAGAATGAAGTTGCAGATCTCTTGACTAAGGTATGCAACTTGTCCCTCAAAACGGCCATGGTGCCAGAAGATTGGAGGATAGCAAATGTCACGCCTATTTTTAAAAAGGGAAAGAGGGGGGACCCGGGAAACTATAGGCCGGTCAGCCTAACATCCATACTGGGTAAGATGGTGGAATGCCTCATCAAAGATAGGATCTCAAAACACATAGATGAACAGGCCTTGCTGAGGGAGAGTCAGCATGGCTTCTGTAAGGGTAAGTCTTGCCTCACAAACCTTATAGAATTCTTTGAAAAGGTCAACAGGCATGTGGATGCGGGAGAACCCGTGGACATTATATATCTGGACTTTCAGAAGGCGTTTGACACGGTCCCTCACCAAAGGCTACTGAAAAAACTCCACAGTCGGAATTAGAGGACAAGTCCTCTCCTGGATTGAGAACTGGTTGGAGGCCAGGAAGCAGAGAGTGGGTGTCAATGGGCAATTTTCACAATGGAGAGAGGTGAAAAGCGGTGTGCCCCAAGGATCTGTCCTGGGACCGGTGCTTTTCAACCTCTTCAGAAATGACCTGGAGACAGGGTTGAGCAGTGAAGTGGCTAAGTTTGCAGACGACACCAAACTTTTCCGAGTGGTAAAGACCAGAAGTGATTGTGAGGAGCTCCAGAAGGATCTCTCCAGACTGGCAGAATGGGCAGCAAAATGGCAGATGCGCTTCAATGTCAGTAAGTGTAAAGTCATGCACATTGGGGCAAAAAATCAAAACTTTAGATATAGGCTGATGGGTTCTGAGCTGTGTGTGACAGATCAGGAGAGAGATCTTGGGGTGGTGGTGGACAGGTCGATGAAAGTGTCGACCCAATGTGTGGTGGCAGTGAAGAAGGCCAATTCTATGCTTGGGATCATTAGGAAAGGTATTGAGAACAAAACGGTTAGTATTATAATGCCGTTGTACAAATCTATGGTAAGGCCACACCTGGAGTATTGTGTCCAGTTCTGGTCGCCGCATCTCAAAAAAGACATAGTGGAAATGGAAAAGGTGCAAAAGAGAGCGACTAAGATGATTACGGGGCTGGGGCACCTTCCTTATGAGGAAAGGCTACGGCGTTTGGGCCTCTTCAGCCTAGAAAAGAGACGCTTGAGGGGGGACATGATTGAGACATACAAAATTATGCAGGGGATGGACAGAGTGGATAGGGAGATGCTCTTTACACTCTCACATAATACCAGAACCAGGGGACATCCACTAAAATTGAGTGTTGGGCGGGTTAGGACAGACAAAAGAAAATATTTCTTTACTCAGCGTGTGGTCGGTCTGTGGAACTCCTTGCCACAGGATGTGGTGCTGTCGTCTAGCCTAGACGCCTTTAAAAGGGGATTGGACGAGTTTCTGGAGGAAAAATCCATTATGGGGTACAAGCCATGATGTGTATGCGCAACCTCCTGATTTTAGGAATGGGTTAAGTCAGAATGCCAGATGTAGGGGAGAGCACCAGGATGAGGTCTCTTGTTATCTGGTGTGCTCCCTGGGGCATTTGGTGGGCCGCTGTGAGATACAGGAAGCTGGACTAGATGGGCCTATGGCCTGATCCAGTGGGGCTGTTCTTATGTTAAGTCCTATTTTGTTCAATGGGGCTTACTCTCAGGAAAGCCTGGTTAGAATTGCAGCCTAAATCTCTAACTGGCAGATCCAAGATATCCAGCCTCAAGACATGGAATGATCTAAGGCAGTGGTTCTCTGACTTTTTAGAGGCCCTAGAGGCTGCTGCTTTATAAATGCCAAGCTGTGTGGTGATGGTGTAGCAGTGCTCACCCCCCAGTAGCAGCTTGTTTAAACCTTGATACTCATAGCCTAATCTGCCCTGTCAGTTACATGAACCACCAAAAATTGGGTCACGACTTACTGGTGGGTCCTGGACCCACAGTTTGGGAACTGCTGATATAAGGCAACTACAACTAATATTAGATTTCCACTGAATTGTCCACATACAACTTGGTACTTAAAGTGTTTTCCTATTTCCTATTTAAGTACTTGGTACTTAAAGTATTTCCCATGCCTGGTCTCAATCATCCTTACAACATCCTTCCAAGGCAGGCCACTGCCATTATCCCCATATTGGAACCTCTGTTGTTAAGGGTTTACAACAGTGCCTTTCCTAAGGATAATCTGTGTGCTCATGGCTCATGAGTCCATCTAGCTGCAACATTATGGAAACTTCACCTACAAGCTTTATCCACGGTCCTTATTCAGATCTGATCCAGGAGCAGGAAACATAGTGACACTTTATATTAGCATTCTGCTCATCTTCCTCTCATACTGTTGATTTTTGCTTAACCTTTTAAATAAATGCAAGATTAGCTTTACTGTTCAAAGAAAACATACTTACATATAGCATCCATTTCAAGAATTGCTTGCTTAGCCTGAAAAACAAACAGAAAGGTGCAAAGACTATATGAATTCTCAACACATATGACCAATTCAGCAGTACGTATTCATTTATCTCTGGGCAAAGCCAGATGTTACCTCAGCAAATATACTGTGTGCCCCAAATCTCCATTTCACAAAGGAACATGAATGTGAACGGCATTTGGAGGACAGAACTGATGGTGATGATGTTGGGAAGATTCCCCCCTACAGTTGTGCTCCACTTGGAAAATTCCCCCCACCCATCAGGGCTATTTCTGGTCCTGGAGTGAAAAGACAAATTAAAACAACCTGGGGCCATCTACAGCAGAAAATCAGAGGATGAGGCAACCCTTAAACACCTCACCCTTTTGTCCATGAACTTTATCCTGCACTATTTGATATTTGCCTCATAACACATTGCTTTGCTCCAGTGATCACTTTCCTCATTCAACGTTGTGTTTTTAAATACAGAAATTGGAATTCAGGACTTACAGAGCAAACCAGCTCCCTGACCCACCTCCAAAGATGCACTGTGGCAAAACAATACTTTTAGAGTAAATGGGAATCAATCTGGATTGAAGTTCCACATTTGCTGCTTACATTAGAAAGATTAAGCACACACGTCTCAGTCATGAAACAAATATATCATCAAGTTGGTATACTGGACAATAAACAAAAATGCACGTTGGGGGAAGAATATCGGGCAAATCTCTCACAAAAACCCTTGACTTCCAACGGGCGGACTTCCCTCAAATGAGGAGGCTGGTTAGAAGGAGGTTGAAAGGGAAGGTAAAAAGAGTCCAATCTCTCCAGAGTGCATGGAGATTGCTCAAATCAACCATAATAGAGGCCCAGCGGAAGTGTATACCACAAAGGAAGAAGGGCTCGACTAAGTTCAGGAGGGTGCCCACATGGCTAACCAGCTAAGTTAGAGAGGCTGTAAAGGGCAAGGAAGCTTCCTTCCATAAATGGAAGTCTTGCCCTGATGAGGAGAATAAAAAGGAACATAAACTGTGGCAAAAGAAATATAAGGTGATATGGGAGGCCAAGAGAGACTATGAGGAACACATGGCCAGTAACATTAATGGGAATAATAAAAGCTTCTTCAAATATGTTAGAAGCAGGAAACCCGCCAGAGAAGCGGTTGGCCCTCTGGATGGTGAGGGAGGGAAAGGGGAGATAAAAGGAGACTTAGAGATGGCAGAGAAATTAAATGAGTTCTTTGCATCTGTCTTCATGGCAGAAGACCTCGGGCAGATACCGCTGCCCGAACGGCCCCTCCTAACCAAGGAATTAAGTCAGATAGAGGTTAAAGGAGAAGATGTTTCAGACCTCATTGATTAATTAAAGATCAGTAAGTCACTGGGCCCTGATGGCATCTACCCAAGAGTTATTAAGGAATTGAAGAATGAATTTGCTGAGCTCTTGACTAAAATACGCAACTTGTCCCTCAAAACAGCCGCGGTGCCAGAGGATTGGAGGATAGCAAATGTCACACCAATCTTTAAAAAAGGGAAAGAGGGGGGACCCGGGAAACTATAGGCCGGTCAGCCTAACATCCATACTGGGTAAGATGGTGGAATGCCTCATCAAAGATAGAATCTCAAAACACATAGATGAACAAGCCTTGCTGAGGGAGAATCCACATGGCTTCTGTAAGGGTAAGTCTTGCCTCACAAACCTTTTAGAATTCTTTGAAAAGGTCAACAGGCATGTGGATGAGGGAGAACCCATGGACATTATATATCTGGACTTTCAGAAGGCGTTCGACACAGTCCCTCACCAAAGGCTACTGAAAAAACTCCACAGTCAGGGAATTAGAGGACAGGTCCTCTCACGGATTGAGAACTGGATGAAGGCCAGGAAACAGAGAGTGGGTGTCAATGGGCAATTTTCACAATGGAGAGAAGTGAAAGGCAGTGTGCCCCAAGGATCTGTCCTGGGACCGGTGCTTTTCAACCTCTTCATAAATGACCTGGAGACAGGGTTGAGCAGTGAGGTTGCTAAGTTTGCAGACAACACCAAACTTTTCCAAGTGGTGAAGACCAGAACTGATTATGAGGAGCTCCAGAAGGATCTCTCCAAACTGGCAGAATGGGCAGCAAAATGGCAGATGCATTTCAATGTAAGTAATTGTGAAGTTTTTTGCACATTGGGGCAAAAAATCAAAACTTCACATATAGGCTAATGGGTTCTGAGCTGTGTGTGACAGATCAGATCTTGGGGTGGTGGTGGACAAGTCGATGAAAGTGTCGACCCAATGTGCGGCAGCAATAAAGAAGGCCAATTCTATGCTTGGGATCATTAGAAAAGGTATTGAGAACAAAACAGCTAATATTATAATGCCGTTGTACAAATCTATGGTAAGGCCACACCTGGAGTATTGTGTCTAGTTCTGGTTGCCACATCTCAAAAAGGACATAGTGGAAATGGAAAAGGTTCAAAAGAGGGCAACTAAGATGACTGCTGGGCTGGGGCACCTTCCTTATGAGGAAAGGCTACGGCATTTGGGCCTCTTCAGCCTAGAAAAGAGACGCCTGAGGGGAAACATGATTGAGACATACAAAATTATGCATGGGAAGGATAAAGTGGATAGAGAGATGCTCTTTACACTCTCACATAACACCAGAACCAGGAGACATTCACTAAAATTGAGTGTTGGGAGAGTTAGGACAGACAAAAGAAAATATTTCTTTACTCAGCGTGTGGTTGGTCTATGGAATTCCTTGCCACAGGATGTGGTGATGGCATCTGGCCTGGATGCCTTTAAAAGGGGTTTGGACAAGTTTCTGGAGGAAAAATCCATTACGGGTTACAAGCCATGATGTGTATGTAAAACCTCCTGATTTTAGAAATGGGCTATGTCAGATGTATGGGAGGGTACCAGGATGCAAGACTCTTGTTATCAGTTGTGCTCCCTGAGGTATTTGGTGGGGCTGCTGTGAGATACAGGAAGCTGGACTAGATGGGCCTATGGCCTGATCCAGTTGAGCTGTCCTTATGTTCTTATTACAAGAAATGCAATTCAGCTGTTGCCCATTAGGTGTCGCACATGCAAAGCTACAGATCCACAAAATGATGAACTGTAATGGCCTTGAAAAAGAATAGCTACTATTACTGGCCAATAAACTACAACAACTTCATCAAATATTTGACTGTTTTCACCACTGCTCATTGCTTCCATTTTTTGTCTCTCTTAACAATTATAATCTAATTTTTAATTTTTCAGTGAATATGAAGTAGACTGTGGCCTACCAAACATTTGAGTCTTTGAAGTATGACAGAACATGGTGTTTTCTCAGGCCTTTATTTAAATAAAAGATGCAAAGGATTAAATTCATTCCATTTTCTAGTATTATTTCTGTGCCTAGAGCCTAGGCGGCCTAGTACACTGGTGCTCAAAGTGGTGGGTTGTGACCCAGCGTAGAACTTTAAAAAGGGCCATTCCACCTTAAGGGGAGTGGCCCAGGAATGGGTGCCCTGGCAGCACCGCAGTGATCATGGCACTGCAGGTACCCAGAGGCTTGTCTACCTACTGGGGGGGGGGGTCTGGAAGCCTCAGAGAGGGTCCAGGAGGCCCATACTTCCCTCTGTGGGTATCCCCCAAGTGATTTATCACTAATCTGCAGGTTGGATTGACTTCTGGTTTACTGAAAACACTGATTTCTTTAAGTCACATGTTACAGTCCAAGAAAGAAGTTCCATAGACAGAAAAACAGGCTTCTGGGCATGTACCACATACTGGTTCAAAAATGAGGGCAAGTTGGATTAACATAGAAAGGTGCATTCAAGGCATTGCTTTAAATAGATGTGCATTGACATGCATATCCTGAACTATGGTTTGCAATTCCTGGTCCACCAAGCAATATAAGCATGTAAGGCTACTTCTGTGCATGGATGTCCGTAGTTGCATAAGTGCAAAGAGATGGAGGTGGGGAAGGGAAAGGAGGACAAAAGAAAGAAGAGTTTTCTTCCTTTTCACTCTTTCCCTTCTCTTCCCATCTCCCGTACAAAATTTTTTTTTACAGGTTCCATATATTTTTGGTTTTATAAAATATAGCCAAAACCACTAAACACATTTTCCCCTTTAAAAAATTCCCCCCTACACACACAGACCTAGGTTTGTTCATCTCTACAAGCAGCACATTATGTAAATATTTATGACAAAGTTTAAGAAAGATCTTACTGAACATGAGAACAGAGGCCAGAAGGTGTGAATTTACTGCAGTCACACCAAATAAATAAAAAGCCACTAACTGCATCAGAAAATGCCACACTCCCAACAGCCAAGCTGAAATGTACCACTGTCTCCAAATGTAAACCTCATTAGATTAAGTGTAAAGGATAACCATCTTCTGCTTTTACACAAAGACCTAACTTGTGGCAAACCAAATTCAATTTGATGCTTCTAGGGTTTTCCCCCCTCCCAATGCCTTGTCTGTCTGGAGACTTCTCACAGTACAATGTTGTCAGATGCTGTAAGACCAAGAGCTGCAAGAGCTCCTTGTGTCACCAGGTCAGGGGAAATCATATTCTAAGAAGGATGTTAACAGTTTACCTTAGCTGGGATTTTGGCAGGGTGGTTTTCAAGAATTAATCTCTTCAAGTGCAGAATCCAAAGGCGCTTATCTTGCTGTGATTTAGCCTGTTGCAATATTACAAGAATGCAAAAATGTTATGGCAAGAGATGTATTGAAGGTAGGGAATACCAGAGAGCAAATGTTGCAGCCATCTGCAACACCAAGGAGGATCTAAGTTTAAGGAGCAGAGCTTTCCAGAAGAAAGGTTAAAATTCTCTTGACTTAATTTCATGCTCTGTCACCAAAACGGATTAAAAGCCAAATTATTCTATGCCTTATTTTTGAATTCCTGTGCTGCTTTTCCACCCCTAAAAGGGTCGTCAATGGCTGAAGCAATTCAACAAAAATTACAAAATTAAAGCATAATGTGAAAACAACTGGTGAACAAATCTGAATACTGAAGGTTCCAATAGTATCAAAAGCAAGGGTGTGTTTGCATTATCCATTTCCTTTCCAGGGAACATTATCCCTCTCTTTCCACAAAGCTCTTATGCTATTTTTTGTGGCTATGTGGTCAGAGCAACCAAAGAGTTGCTTCTGAGTAAGCCAGCAATTTTTAACCTTTTCCATCTCACTGCATACTGACAAGGCACTAAAATGGTCAAGGCACAGCATCGGTTTTTTGACCATTGACAAGGCACACCATGCTGCTGGTACAGAGTTCACATCCCTAACTGCCCTACTAATAAACAATCATCCCAGAACTCCTGCAGCACACCTGCAGACCATCTATGGTACACCAGTGTGCCTCGACACAGTGGATGAAAACCACAGTAGTAAGTAATACAGCTTGCCGTGGGAAGTGGGGTAGACTGGGACACTTTAGAATATCTTGCAGGGAAGGCCCCAGCCTACTGCTTGAAATAGTGGGCAGAAGTTCTTTCCAGATAGCAGTGGGCAAACAAAATGAGAACATGCAAACTTATATGTTTGCATGCACAACACGCACTCTCTAAATATCTGTTTAAAAACATACTATGGTTGAATGGCATATAAACGTATACAAACAGCATTTGATATCACCATATTATAAAAAGAAATAGTTGGTAGTGGAAAGGAAAGTCACTATCATCAAAACTGACCTACTGTTAAAAGCAAAACAAAAGTTTAGATTTCTATCCATCCAAATATTAGTTCGCTAGCATTCATCGCCTTACTGCAGTCATGAAAGTGCTTCTGCCAGCGCACAGACTCATGCAGTGTCAGAGCGCTGGCAGAAAGGCTGGAGCATTTCCGTGTGTGCCTGAGCATCCACCTGCTAACACAGGTAAGGCCATGGGGAAGGTGGAACAGGGTGGGGGAGAGCAGAATGGGGACAGTGACATGGCACTGCAGAGGCTTACTTCAGACCTCTGTGACTGCTTCCCCCTGCAATAATAGCCTTTTTGGTGCTACTGTATCGTGGGGGGGGGGGTGGCACAGTGGATGGATGGAACTGGGCCAAGAGAAGATGATGGTCCAAGTCCAGATTATTTGGGCAATAGGAAAGACCTATTTTTCTGCCCAAAATCTGGAAGTGAGATACTAATCAGTGACTACACCCAGGAAAACTATACCCTTTGAATCTTGTTTCAGAGAATACACTCAGTATCGTGTGGCTTTCTGATACCTGAACAGTGTGCTGCATCTTGGGATTCTTGTAGTGGAAGACACTAAAGCTAAGAGGTTCCTTTGGTATTACTTCTACCAGCATGAGATTACCGCACTGCAAGAAAGAGAAAGAATTGTCAGAGGAGGGCCATGAAGAAAAATCTGGTCAACTGATCAGTCAGTACAATATTTTTTTTATTGATCGGTTATAAAAAAAATTATAATTTGTTTATAAATCATATTAAACTATACATTTATAACTATATAAATTATATTAAACTATATTTAGTTTTGGTTACACAGTAGCAGACCTACATTTTTAGGGCCCTGAAGCTTGAACTGTTATGGGGCCCCCTTCATAACCAGCAACGAGGTTTGCATAACCAATGTTATCTTCTTCAATGGGGTTGTTCCATGACAGATCACCACAAACTATTTTTACTGTAACCCGAAAGTTTTAGACCCAAAATTTTTTAGCAATGTAGTCTAAAGTTGCTTCTGGGGCTCCTCTAAGGTTAGGGGCCCTGAAGTTTAAGCTTCATTAGTTTCTTACTAGATCCGCCCGAGGTTACACATGATGTATGGGAAGAGAAACATAAAACATGGGAAGAGAAACTAAAGGAAAGATAAACAGTCTTGTGACAGCAACAGGGTGACAAAATCAGGTCAACCCATAACAGGAACAGGTGAAGGATTATAACCCCTTCTGTGAATCATAGAAAAGAGATCCCAACACGGTCTGCTTTTAACTAGCAAGAAAAACTTCAATGAGTTTTAAACTAAGTAACTCTGTTTAAATTGCTGCAGCTGTGATCAGGGTTGCACTTTTTCATTACTGTAATTTTACAATTGCTATATTTTATCATGGTGACCAACATGTTTTTGTTCACTTGCTTTTGTATTTTCTGTTTTTACAGAAGCTACCCCGAGTGCAATTTTATTGAAGAAAGTCAAGGAACAGATGATAGCAATAAGCAAATTCTCCTCCCTCAGCTTACTAACTTTCTTACAGTGCAGTCCTATGCACGTCTACTCAGAGGTTCCATTGTGTTCAATGCAGCTTACTTCCAGGAAAGTGTGTACAGAATTGCAGGCTTCAGTGTCTCTCAACCAGTATCATTTGACATACCAAGATATGAGCCTTATAAGTAAAAGTCTCTTCTCTCTTCTTTGTGATAAGCAGCAGTTTATCAAAGAGAAACAAAGTGCGCTCATTTTTGGCTCTCTGAATGCGGAAGGTTCCTTCTAAAACCAGCTCCCCATAACTAGCAAGGTCTGGTCCTTTCCAGTTAGTGAGTAAACTCTGTATCTCCTGAAAAAGAGGAAAAAATGCAGTAAGTACATTAACATCAACTTCACATGGTAAGCATTACATCATGAAGCAACTGTTAAGCTCCTTCTGCACTGTCAGGAGTGTGAAAATGTCTTTTCTCTATAATGAATGGCAGTTCCACAGTTACCTACAGCATAAAAGCATGTGTCACATAACAAATGGAAATATATCCTTACATGCCAATGTTTTGACAGCTACGTTATGAAATTCAACCAGTTCAGACACAAAAACTACATAATCACTACCTGAGATAGTTTCAAATTTCTGCATCAGAGAAGGCTAAAGTATGGAATGAGCAGGTTGCAAGGGTAGAGATGAGTGGACAAGACATCCATTGCACAGAAAGTAAAAGGAGGGGAAAACTGAAGGACCAAACAAGGAATAAGAGTGGTATGATGACAAAATGCAAAGATCTGTGTCTGTGATCAAAGAGTCTCTGAAACATGCAAGAGCAGCCAGGAAGTCTTCACATCAGGCCAGTTTTAAGTCTACATGTGCCTGCTCTTTGAACTCACAGAAGTCTTCCCAACTTTTCCATTTATATGAGCAGAACACAAGCCTGGGAGCACACCAGATCTCAACCACAGCAATTTGCATAGTCTTCAGCCAGATATCATGGATGCTACTCTGAGTTCCCAGCTATGTACTGCATTGTTCATATGAATGGAAACACCAAAAGGATTTTCCTTAAGGGTAAGAAGTCCAGCGTCACACTTGAACCAGTCCACAGAAGACAGACCATCTCTGTATTGAGAAGAATGATCCTCTTGTCAGACATTCAGTCATATTTTACTGATATCCAGCATTAGTACAATTGTCTATGAACATAAGCAGACGTCTAGGATAATCAGCTAGCACCACTTGTCTATGTCCCAAACAAACACATCTATCAGAACAATGCCCATTGCTATCCACGCTCCATGAACAAATGGATCAGCAGTGCTGAGATGCAGGTATTCCAGTAAATAGAAAAACTATTTACCAATAATTCTGCAAAATAATACTCCACTAGAGAAAAAGCTTCACTTGTTTCCTGGTTTCCATTAAAGGGCTTCTTTTGTCCCACTAAAAAAAATGCGACCAAATTTCTTGTTCAACACAGCAAAGCCTGTTTACTGGAAAGGCATCTGGCTGAAGTAGGAAAACTGCTAACCACCAGTTAGCAATTAGAGAACTTGGGAGTAGCTGCCGTTGCAAGCTAGCCCTAAAACATAATATCTCACAGATACAATTATGCGTGTCAATAAGACAAAAAAGAAAACAAAAAGATAATTGATTCATCTGAATATACATAACTATTAATTGCCTTTCAGTGTCTGTAACAAAATGAAGAAAGCTACTTTTAGGAATATATACAAAAATTGTCGTCTCTACAAAAGACAACTATAGAGCACAGAACTTCTTCCCTTCCGTAATAAGCTATACCTGGAACTGAAAGAATTGCAAATGTCTCCCACGTTCACCCTGCCCTCTCTCTGTTGTCTCCCTTGTGTCAGTATTTAGATTGTAAGCCCCTCAGGTAAAGATAAGTCTTTTCACTGTACATCAAGTGCCACGTACACTGAGGGTGCTATATAAGTAAATAAAGAAACTGCTTCTGAAGAAACAGGCATCAATATTACAAGGGTATCTACATGCGAGGTTCTCCACCCCACATAATTGTCACACTAGTTTCGCTAACTGTGGCTGAAATTCTGAGAACTGCTACACATGCATTAAACATGAGGATATCAAACGGAATTAACATCTGCATAACAGTCATTTCACACATGAGATTGTTCCTACACAGAAGGAATCTCTATAAAAATAATCACATTCACAGTGTGGTGTGTTTATTTTGCTACTTAAACAAGTTGGGGTAAGGAATGTAAGATCTCTACATTGCCTGGAATATGCCTTTGGGATATAATATTTTTCTCCTTTTAACGCATCCCTCAACCCACCAATATCTTCTTTGGGAGTCCCTGTCTTAAGATGATTTCACAATATGTCAATATACAGTAAGATCAAAACTGAATGTTTGGCAAAGGACTAGATCTGGGTCCCTAAACTACGATCTGGAGCTACACCTGACCACCAACACATTTTGACTGGCCCATTGAGCCCAGTGGCATTATGTGTGGGTCTCCGCCCTACTTCTTCCCCCACCACACTCCATCCTTTCTGCTGGAAGAGTGACTGTTGGGCTGGATCACTCTCACTGACTGACTGACTGACTGACTGCCTCCCTGTCTCCCCCCTTGGCCCAGTTACTATCATGTTTCTTTTGTGAAAATTCTTACAGTTATGTACAAAATGTTTTATGTTATTTTCTGTCTTTGAACTGCTCTGGCCCACCTTAACAGCAAGACTAAATGTGGTCCTGGCTGAAATAGCACCTGGCTATTTAGTTCTAGTAGAGTTTAGAGCAGAAAGTTTGGGGACCCCAGACTAGATCAGAGAAAATGACACATACAGCAAAAACAGAATAATTTAAAATGCTGTTTCCCCAATACAAAAAGCTAGGCATGAAGATGAACAATATTGAGCTGCAACGAATTCTGACTCACCTGCAGCCTGACAGCATGTTCATGTTTCCTCTTCATATCATTAATATGCCATGCCACTCTCTGCATCGTATCTATAGCGTCTAAAACCACATCGTAACCTTCAGTGTCTTTGTCAAGGTGGTTTTCTATCTCCTATTAAAGAATCCAATGAAGAGAAAATAATGTACAACTACTAGAGCTCTGCAGCCAAATATCTGCTGGTAAATTGCAATCAATAAAAATGAGATGGTGCCAAATGTCTTTTCTTCTTTTTTATTTTTAGACAAGTAGAAGCAGAGCAGCTTTGGTGGGGTCTCCCACATAGTCACCCATCATTCACCAGACGGAGACTCGCTTAGTTGATAATATACTAGCATCATGTGCATGTTGATTTAATACTGCTAGCTAAGAAATCCAATTCAGAGAGGAACAAGGCCATTAATCAACAGCATCAGTGCTGAATGGAAGGATGATGGGAAAGACTGAAGCCTCAGAGTGGAAAATTGTTTCTTTCCACACCTAAGTCTCAGTGCTCATCTACTATGAGAAAATGAGATCCCATGGAACGCAGTGGAAAGCATACTGCAAATCCTATGGGTCAGGGAATTGAGTGTGAAAAAATATTAATGTGGAGTAAAGACATTCTCTTTGATCCAGATAGGACAAAAGGTAGCCAAGATCTTTCTCTCCAACATGCTAACTTTCCATACATATGGATTTGTATCATTGTTCCGCTCTAAGGTGCGCAGTCAAATGGCTATGCACCTTCCAGTCAAGGTCTGCGCAGTATAGAGCTCGGCAACCTGGAAGTCTGGTGATGATGTTATCACCAAATGTGCAGAGGTGGCATAGCAACAAGTCATTATGCCAGGCAGCTGCAGGAGGGGTCCATGAACACACACAAACCCTTTAGAGCAGTGTTTCTCAAACTGTGGGTTGGGACCCACCTATCATGACCCAATTTCAGGTGGATTCTCATTCATTTCAATATTTTGTTTTTAATATATTAGACTTGATGCTCCCATGGTACATGACTGCATTTGGGGAAATGTTACAAACTGGTACTTTTAACAAGCTACTATGTATATTCTTTTAACAATGATAGTAAATGGGACTTACTCCTGGGTAAGTGTGGGCATGATTGCAGCCTAGGATTGTTAAAATTTTTCCTGCTTGATGACATCACTTCCGGTCATGACATCACTTCCAGTGGGTCCTGATAGATTCTCATTCTAAAAATGGGTCCTGGTGCTAAATGTGTGAGAACCACTGCTTTAGAGAGAATGCTGGTTTATATGTGTCCCTATTTACATGGGGGATTATTCAAACATGAAATACTGGGGAGGGGATGACACAGCCTGGGGAAAAACCACCATTCCATCCATGCAAAATCAGTAATGTTAAGGAAAGAAACAACAAAATGAGGAGAAATACCATCTGCTGCAAATTTTTTACACATAAAACCCAATATTACTTTTTAAAAATCCATTAACAGTGACTTTGTAGAGGACAGATGAAAGAGGTCCAATGAAGAAACATTTAAAATGACAACATACGTGTAAAAGGAGGTGATACTTAAGTATTCGCTGGACAGGTTTTAAGAGATAGGATCCCAGTGGAAGAGAATGTTGTAAAGCTTCCTGACGCTCTCTGAAAAATTTGGCCAGGGACTTGTTCCTCATACATTCTGTCAGTACAGCCACCGACCTGCAAGTATATAACCAAGTTTTTGTAGTCACTCTTACATTAATATACCACAGTTATGAATTCATATGCACTGCCATATCACTACTGCCTGGAACCATTTCAAGATTATGAATTTTCTGTGCAGGTGATATGTCAAAATGTTGTGTTTTAACAAAATGATTAGAACAGAAAGCTGCAGCACTGTGGACAATCTGATAGTCACCTTCCTCTAAGGCAGGTATAGGCAACCTACAGCCTGGGGGCCAGCTCCAGCCCAGCTCCTGAAAACATCCAGCCTGTAGTTTCAAAAAGATATATCCACCTGGCCCTCAGTGGTTCTAAAAAAGAATTCAAGTTTGTAATTCTATCTCTGTAAGGCTTACAGCGTAAGCAGACCAAGGGCAGAAATGTCCTTTGAGTGTCATTCTCTGCTGGGCAAGTGTCTCTCTGTGCCATGCCCATCTCTTTTTTCTTAGTTCTGTGGCCTAATTGGGAGGTCCACACATGTGTCTCAAATGCTCATGCATTCTTACTTCTTGATGGATCTAACATCTGGCCTCTATGTGGAGGAATTTTGCCAAAACCTGCTCGAAGGTTTGGCAAATTGGGACTCCCCACCTTGGCATAATCTCACTTGCAATCACAAGTCTTCAGGCAGAATAAATTAAGCCTAACCGCTCAGCGGCCAGTCCACCTAGGCCGTCTTCCCAGGTTCCTTCCTGCCGGGAAGCATAGGTATAGCTCAAACTCTGCTGTCCTTCAGGAACCTCACTGATGAGGGCGCAATTAAGCCTTTGTGCCTTCCTGTAAGAACCCAGCTTAAAGGAGCCCAGAAAACTCCTGGCTGCATAACCAGAAGATGTTCCAGATATTCACCCAGGAATGTCTTTGTATTCTTTGTCCAATAACCTCCTGTCCAGTAAAATGCTGTTTTCTTCCCCAATGAAGGAATCCACACTGTCCGTTTTGATAGTCTCTTCCTCGAATACATCCACTCTCTGTTTTTCATGAGGTTTTCCCTCTTGCCTCGGTAGCTGCTTTCATCTCTGGAGGAACTATTGTCCCTATCCACCAAGGGACAGCCTTTTGGCTGTGTTTTTCCCTTTTCCCCAGGACCTGAAGCCATGCAGCCAAGTCTACCTTCACAGAAGGACACTGTACCCCAGTCTGTCCTGCAGATTAAGTACAGGTAATTTCTCTCTCTCTCTCTCTCTCTCTCTCTCTCTCACCCACCCATTCTCAATCACTGCGCCGTGGCACACTGGTGCACCATAAAAAGACTGCAAATTCACTGCGAGAGTTTGAGAGAGGGTGATTTATTACTAGTGCCATTGAGGGATGTGAGCCTCCCACCATCAGTATGGTGTGCCTTGTCAATTATCAAAAAACCGATGGTGTGCCTTGACAATTTCAGTAACTTGTCAGTGTGCTGTGAGACAAAAAAGGTTGAAAATCACTGCTCTAATAACTGCTCTGCTTTGAAATACTCTATTCCCCAGCGTACGTTTTAAACTTCAGGCTTATTTCCTCTTGCTTCTCTCTGTCATCATCTCTATCACAGGAAACTCAGCCTAGCTGACAGCTCACTCTGTACCTTCTTCACAACCCATGCCTGCCCAAACATAGCTATTTACAAACATTCTTTCATCCACAACCACTTAAAACTCTGTATAATTGGTCTTACATGCAAACGTGCCTTTTTCATATACCCTTATAATTCTTAATAAAATTTATCTTCTTTTAGAAAACTCTGTTTTGTGGTTACTGCTAGCTTAATTCCAAGGTTCTCAAACTCAAGAAAGTGTGTGTGGGGAAGGGGCTAAGGCAGCAAAGTAATCCCTAGACCGGCACTGCTGCCAGGACAGGAGGGTTTTTTATTTACTCACCAGCCTCCATTACCATCGTCCTGGGATTCTGGGTAGCCCGCAGTAGGATTCCTTGCACCTCCAAGTGTTTAAAAATAGAAAAAAATGGACACTTCTGATTTTACGATGAAAACCAGAAATGAAGTGCTCTTTTTTCTATTTTTAAACATTTGGAGGCACAGGAGCTCTGCAGACCCAGACCTCCGAGGACGATGGCACAGGAAGCTGGTGTGTAAAAAAAAGTTGAGTCTCCTTATTCGCGAAGGTTCCATTTCCAGAACTCACATGGATGGCAAAAATCACATTAAAGCAAATCCATTTAAAAAACAATGTCCCCCTGCTGGGCAATTTAAAAACAGGCTTGCTGACCTTAGTGATGTAAGACAGAATCATTAGGCAGACAATCAGTCTCCCTCCAGGAGCTTAGAAAGGCTTTGAGCCAGCAACCCTTCCCTTCACCCAGGCACAGCACTGGGAAAGAATGCAAAGTGATTATCTTTCTTTCATGTGCTTAGGGGGAAGAGAGGAGTCACATGCCTTGGAGTGAAGCTGTTCTAAGCTGTTCTAAGTGTCTGGAGAGAGAATGATTGAGGGCTTGTCAGCTGGCTGCCCTCTTTTGCATTAACGAGGCTATTGTTAAATGACATTTTTCCTTTAACTGAAAGGGCACTTCTCACTGCACTGAGATAAAACAGCAGGTGAAAATTCTGTGGATAATTAGGTTGTACCTGTATAATGTGTTAGTTTAAAATTCATACAATTGCCATAATCCACCATCTTTTAAAAGGTATAAAATGGAAAAAACACTCAAAAACATTCCTACCTTGGATAATTGGTGCAATACTGTGTATATATGTGGAAATCTTCACTCTGTGTGTAAGGGGGGGAAAAGATAACATTTTGATGACAGCTTCCTAGAAACTTTGAAACCAGCTCTTCTTTGATAGCAGTCTTGTAAATAGGTCTACACACATTACTAGATTATTTGCATTTTCACAATTCCATCTGCCTACTGAGAATCCTTGGAAGTTTGTTTTGTGCAAGACTCATTTTGCTCTAGCACCATCCCCACTGTGCATTCACATGGAGACTGAGCATTAACAAACTGGCTGACCACAGGTAAAACTAGTCACTTTCTCTCAGCCTCACCTACCTCACAGGGTTGTTGTGAGGACAAGAAGGAGGGGAGGCGCAGCTGTGTAAACCGCTCTGAGCTCTTTGGAGGAAGGGCGGTATAAAAATGTGAATAAATAAATAAATATTTACATATGATCACAGCAGCTGAAAAATAATGATGCCACAGTTACAATCAGCTAACAATGAATTACATGCAAATTTATATTTGCATATGGCAGCTTATGCTGGAGGATGACCAAGTCTTCGTAGTCTTGCAACAACCAGTCCTGACCAGGAGAGAAGATGAAGCATTTATAGAGCATTTTACATTCTGCAATAGCATCTGGTAAGAGCAAGCTATCTTTTTTTTTCCTTTTATCAAAAGGCTTAGTACAACTATTTAGCTTTCTTAAAAAGTTCCCTTGTTATGAGTGATAGGCCATTCTACAACTTTATTTATTTAGGCATTTTCACCATGCCTTTTCATTCCATAAGGAGCAGTCAAGGCTGTCTGTAATGTTAAAATGACTACAAGGTTTACAATAAAATTGTATCTAAAATAATAAAACTATCACCAGATCAGGTATTCTACACAGGGTAACTTCTCTCTTGCCTGGATTAAATTTCAGTTTGTTTACCCACATTCTGCCAAATACCATTCCATTCACCAGTTCAGAACCTCTACACCAGTGGTTCTCAAACTCTCTGGGTCTCTGCCCAAGCCTCCTGTAGCCTCCCTGGGGTGTGGGGAGCCCGGCGCGACTTCTGGCAGGGCTTCCCACAGCAGGGAAGGTAGATGTGGAGCAATCGCGCTCCACTTCCGCTTTAGCGGGGACGGGCGCGATCACTCTGCATCCACTTTCCCTGCTGCGGGGAGCCCTGCCAGAAGTCGCGCCAAGCTCCCCGCACCCCAGGGAGGCTGCAGGAGGCTTGGGCAAGTGCACCCAAGCCTCTGCAGCCCCCTGAGTGGCACAATCCTGGGGATCACGCCACTGCCTTCCCCCCGCTTGTAGGCTGCCCCCGCCCCTTAAGAGGACAGAGACCAGGGCCCTCAGGCTGGGGCGTCGCGACACCCCAGTTTGAATAGCTCTGCTCTACACCTTCCTGGTTTGATTGAAATGGAAAGGAGAGGTACACCTGTGTCTACCTCTGGTTTGCTAACAACTAGCTCCAAATCTCCCAGAGACCTCCATCCGAGTTTCATGTAGGCAGTAAAAAGCATAGGGCACAAGTTGGAACCCTACAGGACGCCAAAGATTAAGGCATCAAGCAGCATGGCATCATCCCACTTTCCAAGATCTACCCTCCAAGAAAGACTGGAACCATGTAGTATTGTGCCTCTCAATCTCATCTCAGCAATGTAATTCTACCAAGCAGATTGATGGCTGAAAATTGTTCCATAATTATGGAACATTTAAAGTGAACCCTTGCTTATTAATATATAACTCAACAGCAATATGAATTCAAAGATAACATTTCTTCACTGAGGCAGAATATGCTTGCATCACAACCTATTAAATATATAACATTTAAACTAGCAGTTACAGCAAAAAAGCTACCCTTACAACTAACTACTAATCAGGTCAACCTCAAAACTGCAGCAGAGACATTACACTCTGTAATTAGCCAATGGTATCAGCTAACATCCTAATTACCAATCAGAATAGGGTGGGGTTCTCCAGTGGCATCTTAAATGTAGAACTCAATATCGATTATACCAAACTGTAAATAAGAATTTAAAAGCAAGCAAATATAAAAGAGCAGAAAATAGCAATCTAGATTACGATAACTATGCTGCACTCTCATGGCTACCTAATCATAATACCGCACAACTAGTAAACATCATCCCACAAATGAATTTTTTGAACCATCAGGCAATTATCACACAAATTGCATGCTTTCTTCTATTTTTCAGCACACTTTATGTTTCTCCTGCTTACCATCATGAAAAAAGGATAAATGGGAATCAGCGGCAGCTAATGATCATGTAGCCCGGTGCCAAGCTCAAGATGTTGCCCCGGAAGTGATGTCACAATCACCACACTTTTAAAAAGTGAAAAATTGGAACCCACCTGCTTCCCCCAGCAGTTCACCACCAACTTGCTCTGCTGCCTCCCCCCACTCAGTGGCATAGCTAAGGCATCTATCTGCTACCTAAAGTCAAAGAAGATTTTGTAGCTCCGCCACCATGACAAAATCAAATTTAATTAATTAAGTAAATAAATAAGAAGCTATTGGTTCCATGCTGTATCATAATAACATCTCATTGGCACTTGGAACAATCAGTCTCATAGGTCCGTTCTGAGTTAAGAAATCCACTTTTTGTTCCATAAGGCAATAGTATTTTCATTTTCTGGTTAATTGGCCATAACTTTTAAAGGAATACAAATATTCCAATACAGTTTGTTTCATTGCTTTATGCATTAAATAACCTTTGCAATGATATATAATATGATGGTATTATTCATACATACCAAAATTTTCACTATTTTGGTCTCTGATGTCAAGCTCAGCTTGTTGCCCCCTAAAGCTTGATGCCTGATGCAACTGCTACCCCCTGCACCCCCTTAGCTATGCCACTGTTGGGAATAAAAACAAAGTCAAACTAATTATTATAAAGCCCAATCTTAAGCTGAACTATCACGAAAAGTTTTGTTTAAAAGTGTTATATTAATATTCTTAATAAATAAACCTAAATCCATCAAAATGTGCAAACTCTGCCTTTAAATAGTTTTAAAAATATTTAAAAATTTCATTTGTAAAATATCTGGATTGTTTACTCTATGTTTTCAGAAGTTCTACTTAGGCTGCAATCTTACAAACCTTATCTAAGAAGAACAGCCCAATCTACCCCTGCCAGCATAACTAGTGTTGTGCCAGAGGCTGCCTTACTGCAGTTGCAAAGCAGCCTCCACTGGCATGCACTCTGAGCAGCTGACCACTTTTTTCCACTCAAGCAGTGTGCAACCACTCCAAGTGCCTGCAGGGGGTATCTTGACACCCCTTACAGTGTGGTACCCGAAGCCCTTTACCCCTCTAGCTCCCCTCAGCTATGCCACAGAGCCAGTGTTATTCAAACTAGGGCGTCACGACATCCCAGCCTGAGGGCCCTGGTCTCTGCCCCCTTAAGGGGCGAGGGCAGCCTAGAGGCGGGGGAAGGCAGTGGCGCAATCCTCAGGAGGCTGCAGGGGCTTGGGTGCACTTACCTAAGTCTCCTGCAGCCTCCCTGGGGTGCGGGGAGCCTGGCACGACTTCTGGCAGGCTCCCCGCAGCAGGGAAAGCAGGGAAATCGCACTCCTCGGACTGCCTTCCCCTGGCCCCCGCTGCCTCCTCCCCCCCACTCCTGCAAAGACTTACTGGCTCTCAAACTCTCCCAGAGAGTTTGAGAACCACTGCACTGAGCCAAATACAGTATGTCACGATCTGGGCCTGCCTGCCCACATGCTGGTTTGGCTCCAAACTGGAACTATTCCAGAAGCCTCATTAGTGACCGGAACTTTTGCTCACCTAGCCCAGCAACCCACTTTACAGACCTCTGCAGGCCTCAGAATAGCCCTCAAAAAACTCTATAAGCGACTTCCCGTTTGCTTCTGAAAACTGGAAGTGGCTTACAGAGGCTTCTGAGGCCTACAGAGGCTTATACTGTGGTCACCAGGCCGGGAGAAACCTCCAGCACCAATAAAAGCATCGCAACCACCACCCCCTCCCCTGCAGAGAATGATGTGGGTTGTGGTGCTGCAAAGTTTGGGATCACATGCTCTAGATCAGCCACACTCAGCTGGAGCCATATGGGCCCCTGGGAAGCCCTGGCGCTGTTGAAGGGCAGCACAGACTGAAAACTGTGAGAAGCGGTTTTTATGTTTATCTGTTTGTGTTGTATCCTTTTTTGACGGGGGGGGGGCTGGCTGGAACCTGAGAAGAGCTCATCAAGGAGCTGTAGGAAAAAGAAAAAAGGTTGAAAACGGCTGCTCTATACTTTTAGAGTTGTAATACTTTTATCCTTGGTATGTTTATCAACCCATCAAACCTGCCTTTCTAGTTTTAGTTAACATTATGTATTTCTGCATCTGTAGAAATACCCTTTGATGTTCTGTGAGAACCAGGCAACATGGATGGTGGCCAGCAGACAGCCATAAATCTGAAATATGTGATATGCAAGAGGCCTGAACATCAAGTAGCACTTCAAACAAAGAAAGCTACAAAGTGTAAATCCATACATATTTTTAGATAAATATATATTTCCAGATGTTACTTCAGTGCGAGTTTAGCATAAGAAAAGAAAACCTCTCCTTTGTAATGAGAATTCAGAACAGTCAGGTAACCAAATTGCCCCACACCTGCTTTAGCTCTCCCCTTCTGGTGACCAGCTGATTGCACCCAAAAATTTCTAAATCCAAATTTCTAAATCCAAAAATTTCTAAATCCAAATATATCAAAGGCCACTGAACCAACTTGGAGTCAACCTGGAGTCAGTTATTTCGTATCATGCACTCCCAAATCAAGACACCGAACTCTAAGATCAAATGTCTCTGCCAGTCTTAGTTGATCAGAAGGGGGGGGGCAATTACAGAAAAGAACAAAACTACGAACACATAAGCTTTCTAGACTGCAGTCAAAGCTGAATGCATCTCCAATTTAAAAAAAGAATTAGCAATACTGCTTTTTCTGTACTTGAAACAAAGATCCTACAGTACTGAACACAAATGGAAATGGAGCACTCAACTTTATGGAGCTTCAAAACACATCGGAATCTATCATTATAATGCAGTTAAAGTATAAGGAGAGCCCTAACCTAGGCAAAAAAGAAACCATATGTCTGTACCAAATCACTACAACAAGTCTAATGTCTTGCATATACCACACTAAAGTCCAAGAGTAATACAGAACAAGGCAACTAGCAAGACTTAAGGAATCCTTCCAAGAAAACTAATAAACTCCCTTACACAAGTTACAGAAAGACCACTCATCTGTACTTAACAGACACCACTGCTCCCAAACTTTTCTCTAATAATAGAACTGGGCTACATATATTTCAAACATTCACAGGCTTGCCATTTAAGCATAGACTAGGGTAGCTGGGGGAGAATTTGACTTTGATCTAAAAATTAAAAGAAAAGCACATTTCTAGCTATCACAGTTGTCAAGAAAAATCTGAGAATATGCTGGCATTGTTTGATCAAAGCACAGAAACTACAGCTGTACTGGGAAAGACTCCAATGGTTACGCGGTGAATAAATACTAGAACCACGGCCATTCGTCCAAAGACTACAATTCTATCCCTCCCAATCACCAAACTACAAGCTTATGCTATCCCACCCCATCCCCCCAAAAAAGGGAGAAACATTCTGGGAGTAAAATTATTCAGAAAAGAATAGATGATCAATCTTTATTTTTTATTTTGTTTGCGTTTATATCTTGCTTTTCTTCCATTATGACACTCAAGGAAGCATACATAGGGATCCCCCAGATGGTTGCATCGCCCAGCCACTGAACCAGACCTGTTTTAACTCCAGGAAGGTGGGTGCATCATGTGGTTTTCAACCATGCTCTGGTACCAAAGATCTCTTTTCATTCCAGGACAGAAAAGGCAGGATATAAATCACTTAATTCAGTGGGCCCTCCTTATCCAGAGAGTCAGCATTCACACATTTGAGTCTCTGCAGATGCCGGGCCCACACCTCAGAACACCGCCCAGACGTGACTGGAAACTACTTCTGATTGCATCTGGGAGGCCTTCTGAAGGACCCAGAGCTGCCTCCAGGTAAGTTATTGTGGCACCATAACCAAGCGCCTCCCCTGCGGATCGCAATATCTGCATTGAGTCATGGAACCAATCCCCTACTGATACTGAGGGCCCACTGAAAATACAAATAAAAAATGAACCCTGCTTCAATAAGGCACAAGCAATTATATTACAGAACTCCTATACCAAAAATGTCAGATGACAGAAGAAGAATTTAGTAAGTTGGTTACTCCATCTACTGTAACCAGAAGCATAATGCAACTTCCAACACAAAGACACTGAGTGTAAACATTTGTTCAGGAATATTTAGAGTGTGTACAGGGAGAGGGAGAAGAGGGAGAATGAGGCATTTCCAGTGTACAATCTTTTTTCTTCTCCAAAGCTTCCTTATTTATAACCAGGGGGCCCAAGATCACCAGGCATCTGAGGTAGCATGACAAATGCTCTTCCTCCTTACTCAGTGATTTGCCAATTTTGTAAGCGATTCAACAACCTCTTTTCATCCCACTCTCTGGATTGGAAAAGGAAGAGGAAGTGTACCCACTATTCTAAGCCACCACTCTCCTCCACATTTCTTCTTCCACTCCAACTCCCTCCTCCTCTTCCAATATAGAAGCGCTTCCCAAACTCCTACAAGGCAGTTGGGAGCACTGTAAGTGTGCGTGGGGGAGGGGCTAGGCAGCAATGCAATCCCCAGGATTGTGCTGCCAGGGCCTTCCAGCCAGCACCAGAGTCATGGAGCCATGTGCAGAACTCCCAAGCCTCTGTAAGTGTAAAAAGAAAAAAAGGCACTTCTGGTTTTGCAACAAAACCGGAAGTGCACTTTTTTTTTTAAACACAAACAGATTTGGGGAACCCTATGGAGGGCTCCCCAGAATCCCCTGGACCCTGGGGATTCTGAGCCAGGACTCTGGCTAGCGGTAAGTAAAAAACACACCTCCTGTCCCCAGCAGCAGCATGATCCTGGGGATCACGTTGCTGCCCTCGCCCCTTAAAGGAGCAGGGATAAGTGCTTCCCTGGCCTGTGGGTCATGAACCAGTTTGGGAACCACTGTAATACAGGAAAAGGAGGAGCAACAATGGAACAAGTGGGTGGACTGACTTGGGGGACTTCATCAATCTGCTTCCTGAGCTGACCACCTCAGATGTCCTCATGGGTGGACTGGCCCTATATAAGTGTGTGTTTATACACTTGTCAGCTGTAGACATTTGGATGGCTGTAATTACCTTGAAATTTTACATGCAAAGAGCACAATATACCAAACTGCAGCAAAGAGTTTCACTTACCTTTGAAACAAAACATTCTGCTATAGCCACAGGGTCATTTTCACAGTTTTCCAAGTCTTGCAAAAGTTCACTAGATCACACAAATTAAAAGGGGGGGGGGGAATGTGAGCCATTTTTTTTAAAGGATATGCAAATAGTCAAGTATCTAAATAACATGCTCCAATCAAAATAATCACTATGCTTTAAGAAGCAATTTAAAATAAAACAGCCATGTTAATATGGTGACCTCCCATAGGACAAAACTGAGTTAACATACCTGCTGTTACCACCAATGTTCTGGCTCTCTCTCTTTTACACTTATTCTGGCTATGTGAAAAATTATAGTTTGCTTACCTCCACTACTCCCTTGGGTCACTGCTTGTTTTTCTCATTTGTTAGGCTGCAATCCTATATATACTTATTATGTTAAATGGTAAGACTTACTTCTGAGTAACATGTATAGGTTTGTGTTAAGTCTACTAGCTCCTGTAGGTATTGGTTTAAAAAAATGGAAGTATATAGATATGAACTTGTATGGTGCTGTTCTTTCATGAAGTGATGCGTGTGTCCTTTAAGCACTGTACAGCCAGTAACTCTTCAACACTAGGAGAGAAGCATGCAGTGCTAATATGCCACAGGGTGCAGCACACATCTCTCTCCAAAAGGGGTGAAGGAGAAAAGATGGTGGAGAAAACCAGGCACAGCATGAGGGAGGAAAGGAAAGAGCAGTTTTATGCCACACTGTTTAACAACCTGCCCTGTTGGGTTTACTAACAAGATTCCATGTACTGACTGTTCCTTTAGTTTTGATACGCGTATACGGTATCCAAACAGATATTAGTATTCTGTTCTTTTTCTAAAAATAAGTTCCTGTCCCCTTAAAAAAGGGGGATATTAGCAGCACAAATCTAAATTTTGCAACAGATATAGAAGCACAAAAGACAACCAACACTCCTTTCAGGTAGGTAACATGAGATACTGTAACAGGCCCATAACTCAGTGGAGATTTGAAACTGGGATTCCTTAGTCTATGCCAGGGGTTGGCAACCTTAAACACTCAGAGAGCCATTTGGACCCATTTTCCGGAGGAAAAAAAACCTCAGGAGCCGCAAAACCCTTTTGACGTATAAAATGAAGGTAATACTGCATATATAGTTTTTTTCACCTTTATGCTCTTATAGGTCCCATTTTTATAATGTAGCCCCCTCTTGTAGCTTTTAGTTAGCTTTGTCATACATTCTTGTCCTGTGTTTTCAGACGCCTGGTCCTCTATGGTGTTTTGCCTGATTCCAAGGCCATTCTCTGCCTGGAGAATTAGGCCCACTTTAAGCAAATTAGTTCCCCTTCTTTCCCCCAACAAATGACCCTGGTTTTGCCCTGCAGTCCTGCTGGACCCCACCTCCAGGATAGCTCGGCTGTTCAACCTGCAGATGTCCTCTCTCTTGCCAGCAGCCTCCCACAACTACAGCAGACCCTGGGTCCTCAGCAGGACTTGGGCACAGCAGCCACACACCAAACTCTAGTGTCTCCAGCAGTCCATTAGTCACAAAGTCAGTCAGAGCATCCAGGGCAGAGTCCAAAGTCAATAAGCCAAGTCATAGTCCAAGATCAGATTCCAAAATAAGTCAGTCAAATCAGTCAGAGTATCCAAGTCAAAATCAATAAGCCCAGTCAGTCTCCTCTCCAACCTCCAACCTGCACTCCTTCTACAACCCACACCCCCTTCCTCAGGTGCTCCTTATATCCCTGAGGGCCCTATTGCCTTCAAGTGGCTGCAGCTGTGCAGCACACTCTGCTGGATGCCCAGGCCTTACCCTTAAAGGGGCCACTGCTGACACCACATCTACCTCCTCACCAGATCTTCCAGGATTCCAATACATATGGTGGTTATGACATCTGCTTATCTTACATGGATACTAAAGAACTCCCCCCACCTTCCAGAGGCACCCTGCTGGAAGGAAAAAAGGACACAGACTCCAGAGGTGGGGAAGAGAAGAAGGGGGGGCAGCCACAGGCCAGCTTCTGCCCTGCCTGCCTGCCTGCCTGCCCTCCCTCACTCAGGTTGCAACCCTCTCCACACTATCCTGGGAGTAAGCCCCATTGGCTTAAAGGTCAAACAGACCTACGCGGGAGGGGGGGAACCATAGGCCAGCTTCTGCCCTGCCTGCCTGCCTGCCTGCCCTCCCTCACTCAGGTTGCAACCCTCTCCACACTATCCTGGGAGTAAGCCCCATTGGCTTAAAGGTCAAACAGACCTACGCGGGAGGGGGGGAACCATAGGCCAGCTTCTGCCCTGCCTGCCTGCCTGCCCTCACTCAGGCTGCAACCTTCTCCACACTATCCTGGGAGTAAGCCCCATTGACTACAATGGGACTTCTGAGCAGACAAGTTGGTTTGAGCTCTCAGGCTGCAGTCCTCTCCACACTTTCCTGGGAGGAAGCCTAACTGACTACTTGTGAGTAGACCTGCATAGGAGGGGGCTGAGGCTGCAGCCCTCCACACCTTCCTGGGAGGAAGCCCCACTGACTACAGCAGGGCTTACTTGTGAGTAGACCTGCACAGGAGGAGGCTGAGGATACAGCCCTCCACACCTTCCTGGGAGTAGCCCAGGGACTACATCAGGGCTTACTCTGGAACAGACGGGCTCCCACTCACCCGTCCTTGCGCTTGGCCATGAGCAGGCTTCAAGGCTGCCATCCCAGGCGCCCTTTCCTGGGAGTAAGCTTCATCCTCTGTAATGGGGCTTACAACTGAGTAGACACACGTAGGAGCAGGTGCCAAGGCTGCCATCCCAGGCACCCTTTCCTGGGAGTAAGCTTCATCCGCTGTAATGGGGCTTACAACTGAGTAGACACGCATAGGAGCAGGCTCCACGGCTGCAATCCCAGGCACCCTTTCCTGGGAGCAAGCTTCATCCACTGTAATGGGGCTTACTACTGAGTAGACACACAGGATGTCTCCTCTGCTGTGGAGGAAAAGCCTCTCCTTGCACTGAGTGGGAACCTGCTCAGGGAAAGTCCGGCTGCAAGGGCTTGCAATGGCTGAGGAGGAAGGCGGCTCAGGATTGGCTGGTGGTCAGCCAGTGAAGGGCCCTGCGCCATTCCAACAGAAAAAGCCAGGAGCCTGCTGGATGCTGATTGGCTGAGCCTGCTGGAGAGTTGGGGAAGGGAAAAACAGGGACCTTAAGCCTGCAGAGCGGGCAAAATTGGAAAGGGAAACCAATGCGGGACAGGTGGGGGTGAAGGGAGAGGAGGGCAGTGAGCTCAGGGGGCAGAGGGAAGCAGCCTGCCCTCCCAACACAGGTGCCTCCTGTCACACTCTTTGCCACTTTCACCTGGAGGAGCCGCAGCAGACAGCTGAAAGAGCTGCATGCGGCTCTAGAAACGCAGGTTGCCAACCCCTGGTCTATGCTTTTGAGATAGTTGCATAGATCGGGGGCCTCCAAAGTACGGCCTGAGGTGCGCTGAGAAAATCATCTCAGGCATGGTGGTGGCAAAGCCTTACTGTTCTGCCTTGTCACCGCCCATCTTTGCACCCAACCTGTACAGAAACTCACACTGGGCAGATACTTCCACTGCCGGTTGCCCCAGAAGGCTCTGCGCCCCAATTTCCTGGGGGAAATGGCTGCCCAGCACAAGTCCCTGCACAGATGGGGAATGAAGATAGGAGACAGCAGGGCAGAAGTGTAAGGCTTCACCACCGCCACGCCCGAGATGATTTTCTTGGTGCAACAGATCTAGCCCATGGGCCATAGTTTGGAGGCCTCTGGTATAGATTGTGCAGTCATGACAAAGCGCTTTTATCATTAGCTCATGTGGGGAAAAAATGTCACTGTTGAGGTCTCAGAACAACAAAACACTCATATATGAAAAGAGAAATAAAAAAATTTAGTCATCTTTCCCTGTCTAGGCCAAGTGGTACTTTGTGAATGACGCAGCAGCAAGGAATTCTGATTCTCTTTTTCAAATATCTTCACATGTTCGAAATAAGTCTTGAGAATTTTAGACTGCCAAAAACAGAACACAGTAAAAACAACATAGACACTAAAACCACTCAGAGGGCAACTATTTTACATAACTTTATCTTCTAATAAGCCTTATTTTTATTTGTAGTACCTGAAATTATTTAGCAGAGACTTTTCTTGACATTAATCCAGTGGATGTAAATGTAGATCAAAGTGGAGGAATTATTTAACATGACATGACTACAAATGGCTACCATTATCCTGCAAATACATACAGTTAAAAAGAAGGGACAGCATCACATGCCTGCCAACTTGTGTTCGATAAAAGATAGCAGTTATTTATGCCAGCTGCACTTGATACAAAAGCCAGCATATGATCTTTGACCTTGTCTTCCATCACTCTTTACACTAGCTAAATACATATACAGAGCACTGCAACACAGAGCAGCATTGTCTGTAATATTGTCATATCATTGTCATGTAATATTTGAACTAGAAAGAAATCATGAGGTAATGTACACATTGAATTGTTTTGGGAACAATGGACAAGTGTACATTTTGGTGATTTTCTATACCATGAAGTCTGAAGAGAAGTTAGGTGGGTATTTAGGCTACCTCTCCTCAGTCTCTTCCATACAAAGGGATCTGTAAAAGTCAATAAAGGGATCTGGAAAGGCCCTTCTTGCTTCCATGGAAAAACAAAAAAGATAGAAATATGAAGAGAATCTCTCTGACCAGAATACACCTTTCTGGGTGAAGACCAGGTTCAGAAGCAAAATTGGAAACTAAGGCTCCTCCCACTCCCATAGAAGAAAAGTGAAAACATCATTCTGATTTGGCAGTTAACTCCTTGTTTCTCCAACCACAGGAGAAGATGATATGGACAGAAGGAAAGCAGATTAGGCCCTAATTACTCAGCAGGCTCTTGCTCTTTAACACTTGTTTGCCCCAATCTCTATCCATATATGGGCAGGGCTTGGAATGCTCTAATGACATCCAGGAAGTTGTCTGTGGAAATCACCGCAGAACTCCAATAGTCTTCTCACGCATATCTCCTGCTCAATCCCCACATGTATCATACGCACTTAAGTGGTATTCTCTTAGGATACAAGAATAAGCACAAAGCCTTTAATGTGTCATCTCCATACACGCTTTCATTTAAGTCAAATATTTACTTACCTATTGAAATGATAGATGTCCTTTATGTTTCCAAACAAAGCTGATCTTTCCTCCAACCCCAAGGAAAGCTTGGATTGGTCACTGATACAGTCAAGGTAATCCTATGAAATAAATGAGAAAGATGCCTTAAACATGTCTGCTCTTTTCTTCTTCAGTAAATGGAACTAACTTTAATTATGCAAGATGAGTCTCTTCCAGATCAATTTCACTTTATATTACTGTAATCCTTTCAGTAGCTCTACTCTGAACAGTCATTCCATTATGGAAGTTAACAATACTTATCTGTTCACTAGTACCAAGGGAAAACCCAAAGACAGAATGCTTTGCTATGCTGATCAAACTGTACAGTGTATGTTTCTCAAGCTGTAAATGTATTCAGATTTCACCCACAGTGACAGCTTAATTATCTCCATTAATTAACTCAATAAGTTCAATGACATTTACCTATATTAAGTTGGATTTTTTTTTTTCTTTTATTGAAGGCACCTGGATTTCATACAGAAAACATAAGCAAAAGCTGGCTTGGAAAAAATATGACCATCTTGCAGAGTTATTGAAATAGCATTTTTAAAATTCCAACACACAATGCAATATAAATACTATAGTTGCCAACGTGTAAAGAATAGAGCCTCTTGTTTTCTGCAATGCTCACCTGGCATATTAGTGAGACTCCAGCATGTGCTGAATTGCAATACATTGCAGCAAAGATTTATGTAGCATACATTTAGCCTGCACAAACAAGTGGGCTGTACGTTAACCAGGAAAACATTACTCTAACTTAAGTAGTTTTCAGGTTGCTTCCACATCAACTTGTCTACTAGGGAACCCTGACGCTCTGCCACAGTATCCGAAAAGATGCACTTGGGGCATGTTCTATTACACACATTCAGTTCACATGGGAAACTGGTTGGTCCTGACCCTTCACTGGCCCTAGAACACACAAGGTTTTGTAGGAAAAGATTGGTAATAACGGGCAAGCTGTCTTTCAGGAGGTTAGTACCAATATTGATAACTCCCAATAAGTTTCTAGAGAATCTTATAATTACTGAAAACCATCTGAAAAACCACAGTTCTAGTTTGACAAAAAAAAACAAACTTGTCCCTCACAACATGTATGGCAAGATATTCTCAGAATTCTCAGATAATTCTGATAGCAGGTAGTAAGCCCTAGGTGTTCTGAAGCATCACCTTTCCAGAACTGTGTAATTTATAGTCCAGTCTGATCTGGGCCTTGTGCTGATGGACACTGTGTTGGGGGCATCAGTGTCATCAATATCCTATGCCCACAGCACAGTCTCAACATCCCCCCCCCCATCCTCTCAGATTTACACAGCCAAAAAGCTGGTACAGATCCAAATAGACCCACTGGGGACCATGGTACAGTGGAGTAGGTAAGAAGATTTAGAAACGGACTTCACTGAAAAGCATTGTGCTTAAGTAGCATTAGGCATTATCAAAGTATCTCTTGTGTCAAGAACTTTGACAACTCATTCATACACAAGTCAATTCTTGATGTTAACAGTCATCAAGCAAGTGTATGAACCAGTTCCATGGTGTCTTGGGTAAAAACAATTTAAGGTACTATTTAGCACAGCAAAAAAAACCTAGCTTGTTTTCATAATGTTTATAAGGAAACTCTGCAGGAGGAAGGAAAACAATAATGCAAGAGTGAGAACAGCTGGACCAATGTTAACAAAAGAAATGACAAGATTTTTAGCCTGGGGTTTTAGACAACACAATGTGGCACTCTGCCAATGATAACACAACTGTCTGGAGTACTAAAATAAAAGAATTTGAAAACTTTCAGCTAGAGCAGGAAGATCTTTATAATACTGTAATCATATATCCTATGTAGGTTTTGAAATAAGATACACTAAAAGTGAAGATCTAGTTGGAAACTGTCGTTGGGTGTGCTCATAGTTGCTGTGTTATAATATAGATAACAATGCGACAGCATCTATACCCACCAGATTTTGCTACATTGAACCATGTCTTGGTAACTACAAGGCAGTGGCTCCCAAACCTTTTTGACTGGCGGCTCCCTTGACCTACTTGGCCATTGGCTGCAGCTCTCCCATTAGGGCTACAATCCTATACATTGTAGAGGCAGCAGGTTTTACATGAGGATTCTGTGGCTCTCCTAGCTGGGTTCCACAGCTCACCATTTGGGAACAACTGCTACAAGGCAGTACTGTTATAATATTTTGAAGCTGACTCAAACTCAGGAGCATTTCAAAATGCTTGCATACTTTCAAAAGCAGTTTGACACGTAGAATGGTAGAAGACAAGCCTAACTTCCTTGGACTCACGGAACTAGCTGCATGGTTCTTTGGGTCCCAGCATTTCACCACCTAATCAAAGTGTGCTACAATGGTTGGCACTGCAGAGTCAGGATCATAACCCACAACAGGGTTAGTCAAACTAACCTTCCTCTTTGGCCTCTGATGACTGACCCTGGGAAAAATGCAGGACCAATTAGTATATTGCAGCACACCACAATACTGTATTCAGGCTGCATATCTATTGAAATAGACTCCTGGCCCAACTATTTCTTGACAAATTTCTCCTCAACAATAATGTTTTCCCTGTTTCAATAATCTGAATTAGTATTCACTCAAAGATTCAAGCTTTGTTCACACTAACATAACTTTTAACTCAAAACAGAATTTGTCCTTGCTTATGAACAATGTTATCCTATTTAAACACAGTTTTTAAATCAACAGATACAAGGTTTCCAACAAACTCCATGTCATCCAAACTCCCCAGCATACATGATCTACACCTCTACTTTCCACTTCACCTCCACCAATTTATGACCTCATCACTAAAGCCTGCTCTCTTAAATATGTGTGTGAATAAGTCATTTTAACCATGTCCCTGGGGTTTCCTGAAACTGCAAGTGACCTTTTGTTTTCACTCATACAAGATGCCTTGAAGCAGATATTTTTAAGAAGCTTCATGAAGCAGAAAGGATCACTACACACACAGCTAGCTAGGTTAAAGAGTGAAAAATGAGTACAAAACCAGCAAGGGTCATTTCCAGCTGTACTTTTAACACGTTTGCTTTCAACATAATGAGATGGAGCAAACTAACAGCCTGCCCCAAATACCACCTGACTGGGTCACACAAGTAACTAGATGTCAAAAGTGGCGATAAAAACTTATATAGAAATCATATACATTTCTTTGAAGACGCTTGAGGGGGGACATGATTGAGACATACAAAATTATGCAGGGGATGGACAGAGTGGATAGGGAGATGCTCTTTACACTCTCACATAATACCAGAACCAGGGGACATCCACTAAAATTGAGTGTTGGGCGGGTTAGGACAGACAAAAGAAAATATTTCTTTACTCAGCGCGTGGTCGGTCTGTGGAACTCCTTGCCACAGGATGTGGTGCTGGCGTCTAGCCTAGACGCCTTTAAAAGGGGATTGGACGAGTTTCTGGAGGAAAAATCCATTATGGGGTACAAGCCATGATGTGTATGCGCAACCTCCTGATTTTAGGAATGGGTTAAGTCAGAATGCCAGATGTAGGGGAGAGCACCAGGATGAGGTCTCTTGTTATCTGGTGTGCTCCCTGGGGCATTTGGTGGGCCGCTGTGAGATACAGGAAGCTGGACTAGATGGGCCTATGGCCTGATCCAGTGGGGCTGTTCTTATGTTCTTATGTTCTTATGATACATGTGTTTATCCAGTTACAGGTGAGCATCGCTTAGCAACGCTTCGGCCAGCAACAGCCCGCATATACAACGGCTGCTGCTGGTCCCTGTTCACCCCTCTCCTCAGCTTCTGAAACTGAGGGGCGCTGTGCTCCCCTCACCTCCAGAGGTTTTTCTGAGCCTTGCAGAGGCAGTGCGCATTTACACACTACGTCCCCAAGGCTCAGACTGTCCATTTCGGGCGAAAACAGGTTCAGCAGTTATTGTCCCCTGCCAACACAAGACCTCTACTGACACATCTCTCTAAACAGCAATGGCATTATGTTACAGGGATAATCACTGAGGGGGGAAAATGAGGGGTCCTATTTTTGACACACTCCTTCCCTTTCTTCCAAATGAAAGAATCAAAGATCCCCAAAAGCTGAAGTAGATAAACTCTCAGCCTTTTGCCTACACTGATTTGAATTCACAATAGTGATTGCAAGTCAATCAGCAATGTGGTTGAATAATGCATGTTCACTGCTATAAGAAGAGCAACTACAATAGCAGTAATCTTCAATCTAGGCCAGTGTCTCCCAAACCGTGGGTCGGGACCCATTAGGTGGGTCGCGAGCCAATTTCAGGTGGGTCCCCATTCATTTCAATATTTTATTTTTAATATATTAGACTTGATGCTTCCATGGTGTGTGACTGTATTTGGGGAAATGTTACAAACCTGTACTTTTAACAAGCTACTATGTATATTCTTTTAATAACGATAGCAAATGGGACTTATTCCTGGAAGTGTGGGTAGGATTGCAGCCTAGGATTTTAAAAATTTTTCCTGCTTGATGTCACTTCCGATCATGACATCACTTCTGGTGGGTCCTGACAGATTCTCATTCTAAAATGTGGGTCCCGGTACTAAATTTGTGAGAACCACTGATCTAGGCAATTCTATAGCTCAATAGAGTAGGAGTGCAAGCAGTCCCTCTCCAACTCGAAAGGAATAAAAAAAGATGAACAGAATAACTGTTGAGAATTCATATGTATAACTGAAGAATTATGTAACAATTTGTTTTGAGCATCCCACCCAGTTTCCAAAATCAGCTTTGAGCTATTACAGACATTATTTTAATGTTCTTAAACCATCAGGATTAAGAACCTAGTACAGATACTGCTAGCAGCCTATGTTACATTGGACTTCAGACAAATGTTAGCAAACAAACTAAGCAACATGATGCAAACCAGTTTTAGCTAAGTTTTAACCATATCTGCTGTGAGGAAAAAGGAAGAAGGAATAAAGAAGGAAGAAGGAATGAACTGGCAGGATGTAGCCTCTACACACAGACCTAGGAAGACACAGTTTTAGGGCCAAGCTATACAGTATGATAAGTTTGCCCTGTATGTAAGTTCTTCTTAAACCACATAGTGGCTGCAAAGCCCCCCAATCAGGATCATGACAATGGTGACAGGTATTTAGACTTTTCCACCTTCCTCCTAACAAAAACCATACTCCTGAAGCTGCTATTAGCCTTAGGGGATTGTCCATTTAGCCTTGTCCACTTAGCCTTGTCCATTTAGCCTTGGACTTAAATTTAGCCATTTAGCCATTGTCCATTTAGCCTTGTCCACTTGTCCACTTAGCCTTGTCCATTTGCACCAATGGACAAGGCACAGCTGGGAAGTGTTAAACACCTCATGGTCCCAATTATCATTTTCCCCATGTGTTATTTAGCATAAACACACCCCACAAGATAAAACAACACTTTTAATCACAACATGTAGCAATAGAAAAAGATTGTATAACAACTCTGCAGGTCACAGTTACTTGATGGGACAACACCCACCAGTTTTACCCATAGTTAAGAACAGTAATTGCATAAGTGTTAACCATAGTTCTCTAATAAGGGTTCACTCTTAGTATTTGAAACCAATTTTTTAACAAGCTGGTTAAACAATTTTAACTAGTATAATTTTTAAATACACACTCTCTAAGAATTCATCATAAAATCACCAAAAGGGCCAACAGAATATATCAAGTGAAGCATAGTTAAAGCTTCACCTGAAGGCTGCCACAGTAGCAGAAGGTGAACGTATACATCTTAAGAGGACAAGGGGAAGAATTCTGATTCATGTACACTGGTCTGCTTTTGCTTCCTACAGATTTCAGATAAATAGACGAAGTTCGCCAGCAAGTATCTCTGATGCTCATAATCCCTTGAAAAACCTTAACTCCCGTCCCAGTGCATGTGGTAATGCCTTGCAGCTTTAAAGGCATCATTATTGAAGCTCATATCTAGTGTTTGGGGCTGTTTATGTTCAAAGAGAAAATGTGAGCTGGGAGGCAAAAACTGCATGGCAACAATAGCAGCTGCCCTTCCTTCTTCAGGTGATATGAAATACTTTAATCACCCCATGGAGAATGCCAGCCAGCGTACTTATAATTAGCTTCTGGCTGATTATACCACTGTCATAAAGCTCAGCATGTTCAAGGCTGCCTACACAAGAGGCTGAAGTAAAGCCTCTTAAACATTTTCGCTGTCTGTGGCACTGTCAAGTCAATTTTCACAGGACAGCCTCAGCGGCTGGGCATTTCGCTTGCTCTGTTCAGAGGCTAGCCACTTTCAGGGATAAAACATCCTGCACAAACAGAGTAAATTCCTCAGAACAATATTCACCCCAAATGCTAGACAAAATACAAAAGAAAGAATGGGAGGGGGAGCAGCACTCTCCCTGAAGCAAGAGGAACCTTATAATGAAGCTCCTCTTAAATCTGACAACCGTGTAAAACATTACCATAGATATGGTGCATTTACTAAAAGACCTCAGCTGGAGTTCCACTAACAACCAGAAAACATGCACAGTGCAACATTTTTTAGACATGCCCTTTTAAAAACCATTCCGTGTCTTTAGCATCAGTGACTGAGGAATGCTTGGTCAAGCTGGGCTCACAATGGCCTGACACACAGCATTTTTTCCAGCTACTCTGGTCACTTTCTAATTCAGAATGCTAATTGCTGCGCAAATTCTTACTTTTCACATATAAAAAAGTGACAAAAAGGATACCAGTGGAGATATATTCAGACACACCCATGAAAATCTCTAATAGCCTGGGGCCAAAACAATGACTACTTCACTAAGAAAGGTCTCTCCCCCACGACCATTAGAATCTCTGCAAGTGAATACAAAAACAAACACCAGAATTTACTGCATTTTTTTAAATGTAGAAGCTATCAAATACTGGACAGGCAGTCAAATATATGAATTTTTAAGAAGGAAACATTAAAATGGGAAAATAATGCGCAATACCCATCCCAACCAATTTAGGATACAACAAAGGCACTCATACACACTCCACTTTCCTCCTGTTGCTTCCCTGCTGTTTTAAGAGAGATGAGAGACCAGGAGGCCAAAAGGGATGAGGGCCAGAAGCTGCAGAGTGCAGGAGAAAGATAAACCTTATACAAGCCCTTTAAGAACATGCACCCACAATTCAAAACCATTTTTGTTGCCTTCTGTTGGCGTAGGGGGAGCATGACTTTATATTAAAACCAAAAGGAAGGAGAGCCTACAATATCAGAGGACAACCTGCAGCATGGAAGCCATAAGTGGTATTTTTACCTTTAGCTTCTTTTACTCAATTTTTTTATTTTTTTCTTAAAGTGAAGTCAATTTTCCTCAGATAATTTGATTCTGAAACCTGGCAGATCCTTTTTACTTTGATCAAAACACACAGTAGTTCCCACGAGTAGACCTAGTGTTTCATGTGGGGATACTCACATCCTTTCAGATAAAACATGGAATGCACTCTGTGGAAACAGACCCAGACCACATTTCAGAAGTGAACCATCAATGCCTAGGAGTGCAATCCAATACAGACTTTCCTGAACACAATGGAAATTACTTCTGAGTAGCCATGCACAGGATTGATTTGTAACTTCATCATTTTCTCACCTGTACTGTCAGAACTTTGTCAAGAAATGATTTACCAGCCACCTGCTTGGAGGACTTGGTCTTAGGTCTAGGACTTAGTCCCTCCTGTTCTAAGGGACAAATTTGATTGAATCCCATATTGACACTACTGGATACCCAATCTCAAAGGGCTCTTATGCCACTAACAGCATCTTATTAAAATGTACTCCTGCTTCCAATTGAAAAACTGCTCATGTTCTACCATTAAATGCTTTCCTTTGTTAAATGAGAATATGAATATTTGAAAATGTATCAGAGGTTCTGGCGGAATTTGTTAATGCAATCCGAACTTGCACCAAATAAGTGGTACAAAAAGAACTGCTTGCTTTTGCATTCTATTTCAATCTTGCTTAAGCAGCTCTAAAATGCCTTCTGCACAGATATTACTATCAACCAGCAGTTTTAAAATCTAATGCAGCGTGCAGGAAAAGACTTGTTTCTGGGGATTAATTTTTTTTAAACATGCCTTTGTATTCCAAACCTTGGTAATCTTTTTCCTTGCTGTCTGCTTTTTTGTGTCATCAATCAGACTAGTATTTTCTTTTTTGGATTAGTGATGTACTTAACACAAAGAACTGCCCAGAGCAACATATTATAAGATTTACAGATTATGCGTATGTCCTAAACAAGCAGCGAACCAAATCATAACCAATAAAAGTAAAAAATGAATATCTTTTCTCTACAGGCATGGACATAAGACCATTCATTTGGGAGACTATGCACTCAAATGCTTCAAATTTTATAAAAAGGAGCTCAAATTTTATACAAAGGAGCTCCCTCGTCGCTAACCTTTCGGCGTGGACTGAAGACCTTTTTATTTCAAAAAGCTTTTAATTGTTGACAGGCTGGCTGGTGTTCTTGCTTTTTATATGAAAAACCATGGGGTTTGTTTGTTTTTAGATTTTTTAATTATTGTAAATTGTTTTTAATGATTGTTTTTAATGTTGTATTTTTAAAGTGTTTGTAAGCCACCTTGTGTGCCCGTTGGGCAAAAAGGGGGGTATAAATAAATAAATAAATAAATAAATAAATAAATAAATAAATAAATAAATAAATAGTCTAGTTGTGGAGGGGAGGGGGGTTTGATGACTGCAATGATGATATTCAGCTGATCTTGTGACCAAGGGCAAGGATGACTCCAGTCACTGACTGAGTTCCATCTCAGGAAATTGTGCCTAGGATTGGGCTCTTAGGCTGCAATCCTAACCACAATTTCCTGAGAGTAAGCCCCATTGAACAAAATAGGACTTACTTCTGAGTAGACCTGGTTAGGATTGCGTCCTTAGTCACTCAGGTTTACAATTTCTTTGTGGCTCTGGATGCAACAATACATCTGACAGTCTAGGAGTACCTTTCACTAGTTCCATCTAATGAGCAGATTTGGAACAAGTCCCAAAGTCTTTGGTAGGAGTGACAGCAGCAGAAGACAGCTCCCAAAACATGTCCTTCTTACAGAGCAAAAGAATCTCAGAAATTCACACAATACCAGACTTTTGCAGATTCTATTAGCACTGAACCACAGTAGGTGAAAAACACTTATCAAAAGAAAAAACTACCCAGGTTTTTTTGAAGTAAGAAAATGCCAGGACGGACCTTGGAAGTGAACAGGGGATTTATTCTTATAGTTTAGCTGAGAGGATCTCTCTACAAAAAAGAATTATGCTTCTGCTCCAGTATCATCATTTACAGAAGCCGTGTTCATCTCTTGACTCTACAGCAAACTGTCTGCGCTCTTCACATTTAGAAAATGTCATATAAAAAAAGCCATTTTCTGCAGGCGTTCTGTCCACAGGGATTTACTTTTCCAATTTGACATTATGGCAGAGATCCACTTACCTTCACAATGCTTTTTAAATCCTGCACGTACGTCTTCTCTGTCTCCAGGATTTCTTGCACTACTCTGTCAACATATAGGAGCTTTGGACTTGTGGGCTCAGTGATAAGGGACATGACACAGTTCTTGCTAATTTCTTTTGATTCAGTTTTTCTTGGCATACTTGGCCTTCTTCCAAGGTTTCCCTCAGAGGTCTGTTGCTCTAGGAGGCTATTTTTCCTTAACTCCTTGTTGGAGAACCGCTGGGTGGGACTCAACTCTAGTTTTATGGCTCCTGCTTCCTTATCGTGGTTGAATAAGCCCAGATGATTGTTTGACACCAAGGTTGTTCTGCTACCAAATGAACAGTGGCTATCCCTGGAGGATGCGGAAGATGATGTAGAGCTGAAGCTGACTGGACGGTCACTATCTGACAGTTCCATGGTCTTGATTCCACAGTAAGGGAAATGTCTGTCCTCTCCTTGCAGGTTTCCCCCTGTTGTCTTGGAGGTAGTCCCCACCATCACAGGAGGCAACACGTCAAGAGGCAAATGATAGCCATCTTTAAGAGGGGGAAAAAAAACAGAAAATATTGCTTTCCTTGTTACAATTTGTCATCACAAAAAGCAGAAACCCCTTATTAAACGTGCACAAAAAATTGCACACTAACAGAGATAATGGTAAATGCAGTTGTAGACATTAAACAGAACTACACTTTATGGCATGATTTAGAATGATCAGTGTTTGCCAACAACATGCGTTTAATTCTCTAATTGCACCTTTTTACATTTTAATAGCAGGTGCCTTTTTATTGTTTAATGTTTCTACTTCTCTTTGTCTTAATGAAGTAGTTCTATTTTAGTTCCATTAGTAAAGATCATTTATACAGATGTCCAATTACTATTTTAAATGACTTCTCAAGGGTCCCTCCTTATACTGTAAAACTATTTCACAAATCCTCCCCTCAGGCTTTGTTTCTTCCTCTAAAAATCAGGTGGAAAGCAAGAGAGTTGAGAATATCTTCCGAGAAGCTAGGGATGAAATGTTTTATAAAACTGCTAAAGATTTGGATTCCACTTCACCTCTACTTTTACCATTTGTGTGCCACTAATAACTAGCAGGTATGCGGGGGTAGGAAAGCAAGTAAAACTGTTTGCAAGTTACCAATTTATGTGAACTTGTTTGAATTAGTGCCTGTCATTTTTTCCCCCTCTTGTACTGAAGCTACCTTATTTCTCTTTCAACATTTTAACATTCAGGAAAGAAAGCCTCCCCCTTCCATTTCATATAGGGGAACTTATGTCACATAGTTCAAGAACTCCCAGAATGCCATTTAGAAGATGTAGTTTCTATACTACTACGTTTGTGAATGAGTAATTCTATTACTTGTTCAAAGCTATACTAGAAATTTCTCACTTGTTTTCATAGTTATCTATTTTTTTAAATGTACATGTGCCTAAGAAATAATACAAAGTTCACTCTAGTTAAAACAGAATTAGTAACACAGACTTATTAATGGCCAGGGAAGCCACTCTCTCTCTCTCTCTCTCTCTCTCTCTCTCACACACACACACACACACACACACACACTTATGTTTCTGATAAAGAAATATATAGGAGTTTATCAGTATTAATGTATTGATAAAACTCAGGAGCATATATGCTATTATGGAGCATATATTCTATTCAGTCTTAGATTGGCTCAGAACCTGGATAAATAAGATAACTAGAAAACCCTTCCGTTAATTTATCACAAGACATATAAATAACTAAAAATCTGCTACAACAGACACCTGATTAACAGCCATAGCTGGGGCATAAACAGTTCCTGTTTCATTCAATCACTTTGTAGTTTCTCTTCCTGTTTCAGTGATATGTTGTCTCAGTTACAGATAACCTAAATGCTCTAGTAAGTCATGTTTGCTTTGTCAACACTATACAGTTCATTAATTCAAACTAAACTAAACTAAACAAAAAGCACCACTTTGGTCAATTGAAAAATGGAAAACTTTTTTATAACTTTAACATTCTAATTCAAAACCACAGGCAAATTTCAAAGCTTTTAAAAAAGTTCCACAACAGACACTTCACTTACTTTAGAAGCATTTTATGACATATAAAATAATGAAATTTTGCACCAATAAGTTATAGTACACTACTCTTAAAAGTGGTTTACAAAAGTGACCTTGGCAAAAAAAGTTGAGAGGTTAGGATCATGATAACCTCCAGCGTATGCAATGAGATTTGTACATGAAAAGTTCGCATCTGAAACTGAAAACTTTAACAGGGCCTATACACCTTCAGTGAATGGGTAATATCAACATGTACACAACACAGGAAAATCAGGATCATGCCATCATTCCTGTTCTGAAGAGTCTACATGTGTACATGTTATTTCAAAAGCCAAGTTCTAGATTGGGAGGAAAAAGGGTAGGATATGCTTGTCATCTATTCAGACCTTCAGATTAATATGCAAGGTTGGGAGAAAGGTCACCAAGCACAATCCCCAGGGCCAGTCCAAGATCTCCTGATGCCTCTTACCTGGTGGTGTGCCAGCTTTTGCTCCTCCCACTCTCTGAGAGGACTGGAAAAGTAGGAAGGGGTGGAAGAACAAGGAGGTGAGCCTACCACTCTTCTCCTGCACACATCCTCTTCCACACTGTTCCCTTCTTCATTTTCTAATCCAGGGTGTGGGAGGAAGAGCAGTTGAGGTGTGGAACCAGGTGCTCCCTGCCAATATGCTATATGAGATCACCTTCATGGACAGGTGGCCCTGGCAATTCCAGCTTCCACAAGCACAAATGCATTCACTGAACGTTTGCAAAGGATTGGATTCAACTGCATGCTCCAGATGAACACCCATCACCAAAGCTTAGTTCTCTACACAAGTTAGAAAGTTCCTTAGTAAACATTTGCCCCCTCTCTCCTGATTCTTTTCTCTAGAGCTATCCTCTGCATTCAGAAGCATGACTGACAAAGACTTCAAGCATACACATTAGATTCAGTGATGAGTAGGGAGAGAGGGATTGCCATTTCATATTTGAGGAACTGCTGATGAAAGGACAAGTTTGATTCTCAAGTCAATTATATTACTAACATGGTCCAGAGACTGGAGTCCTCTGTGCTATCTCCAGAGTGCACTGTGAAGATCTGGCCTTCCTACCAGTGAATCACCTGATGTAGGGAGTTCCCTATCCTTTCTGTACAAGCCTTAACAAGTATAAAGATCTAAAGGCCCAAACCTATGCTTCCTGGTGCCCAGGGCTGCAGCAAAGCTGAAAAGGCTACTATCGCATCCAATCGGGCTGGGAAGCAGCATGGGGTCTACTTGGGGTAAGGGAGCCGTGTACTCCATACCCCTGGAGTCTCCTCAGATCTGCACCCGCTCTTATGGCATGTTTGCAACAGTGTGTACCAGCGGTGAGCCAGCGTGCACTGTTCTGGATTGGGCTGCCCATCTGCCAATATTTTATTTCAAACTCTGGAACTTGTTTGAGGCCTGGCAATGGGGAAGAACCACAAAGAGAATCAGAGGCAAGGGCACTGCCCACAGCTGCTACATTGCTATGTTGGTCTGTCATCCCTTTTGGGGGACAGCTATGGAGAAATCACTCTCTCTGTGTGCGTGCATGTGCGTTCCGAGTGTCTGCTGACATTTCCTTTTCAAAGCCAGAAGCAGGCAACAGGACATGGCAGTTCATTGACAGCTGAGTCACTGAGCCGGAGCAAGGGACAAGCAGGATAATAAATCAAGGATATTGAGATCCACCGGAACTGTGAGAAGCAGTGCAACTGAAGAGATTATAGAACCCAGAACACAAGTGAATAAATGAGTTAGACATCTGACCTTTGGAGTATTCAGAAAAACTGCCACTATGGTCCTATTCAGTTGTTACTTTATTGTGGATCAAGGAACACATTGGCTGGGGGGCAGTGAAAAAGTGTCTGCAAGCCCCACTCTCATACTGATTCCCAAACTGACATGGAACAAGGAGCAACAGCAGCTCTGGGTTTTATCCAGGTACTAGAATTTCCATTTCAGAATTTTGCAGTACAAAGTGAATTTTTTAAAGTTTTAAAAGAAGCCCTGGAAGTCAGACTAATTTCTAGCTTTTATACATACAAATCTGGGAAGTGATTCGGAGAGAAAAGCTTGCTTTTTTCTAGTTGGCTGGTAACACTAGTCCTGGCGCATGCCAATGATGTTGGCAGCTTTTGTCCAAGCCTAGAGGCCTTTGAGCATGCCTAATGAGGCCTTGAATGATGAAAGTAATAAGTGACTCCCAACTTACATAGCAGAACCAGCTCAGCTAGACCTCAAGATGTGCCTGCTGAATGCTGATTTCTTCCCAGGTTTGCAAATACACTTTACAGATGTTACTCACCCCGAGCCTTCAGAAGAAGATAAAAACCAAATAAAAATCAAATAAGTATACAAAATAAGATGCTGCACTAAACTATTTCTCATCAACCTCTGCAATGCATATCAACTGCATAAATCATACCCAGGCAAAAGTACATGATACATTTGACATGTGGCTGATGCAGAAAATGAGAGCCTGCATTAAGTTATTCTCTATTTTATTATTTTTTTTTTCACACTTTTATTCAGCCCTTCTTCCATGGAGCTCAGGGTGGCGTACATAGTTACATCCTTCCTCACAACAACCCTGTGAGGTAGGTTAGGCTAAGAGATAGTGAGCTGCCCAAGTGTCACCTAGGCCCAGCCCAGGAGGCCAGGAATCACCCTGGAGCAGGGGTCTCCTCAGGGGTAAGGGCCTCCTCAGGAGTAGAACCTGGGCACTATCAGGACTGGGATCCCAGGCAAGTCACTTCCCTGGGAGTAGGCCCTAGTGCCTCCTGGGAGCAGTCAGCAGCCACGTGGGCAGAAGGGGTGGGGCTGGACCAGAAAAAGGCTAGCCTCATAAGGAGGCTGGACAGCCTAGGGAGAGGTCGCTCCTCTCCAGTTGGGAGAGGAATTGCAGAGGAGGCCCGAGGGAGTAGCCACCCCAGCCTTATTCAGCCAACAGAGGCTTCAAGGGGAACTTTGCTAGCCTCAGCCCTGGAGGGAAGGGCCGGAGGCTGGGAACCACCCAATGCTAGACCCACCTGGGGCCCGGGGGTGAAAACCGGAGAGGCAAGGCCGCTGCCGCAAGGACCCCATATCAACTACCCACATTGGAGGCCAGCTTATCAAGGGGCAAGACCGGAGGTACATAGGGCCCTCCAAAGGACAGATAAGCTAATCCCCGACAACGCTGCAACAGCCATCGGGAACCCCTATTCCTTTCCGACTGGCACCGGCTGGGGAACCCTGCCGGAACCCGCAAGGGGTCGGGAAGGAGTGGGGAACACGCATGTAGGTCGCCGACACCGCTTGTCTCTGTAAATCAAAGGGGCCTGTGACGTAACAGGCCCCATGAATGTCAAGAGTTTAACCAGAGTAAATCGTCTTTACAAATCTGCTGTATCTGCCTCCCGTCCTTCTTTCTGCCGACGACCATGAACATCACACCAAGGTAATCTAGGAAGCTTCATGGCTAAGCGGGAACCTGAACTTGGATCTTCCAGGTCCAAGTGATTTTTGTATGCTGCTTTGGGTACCCTTTGGGGAGAAAAGCAGGATACAAATTGACTAAGGCTGCAATCCTAATCACACTTTCCTGAGAGTAAGCCCCATTGAACAAAACAGGATTTACTTCTGAGTAGACCTGGTTAGGATTGTGCCCTAAATAAATAATTAAAATAAGTCAAATTTCCAAACCACTACACCATCCTGGCTCTTATAACATTCTTTCCCCATAATATTTAGTTACAGTTGGGCATGTTATTTCCCCATCTTGATACCCATTCTTAGCTGCCATTGGTGGGGGTGGAAAAGTGTTGTAATTCTGGCTAAAAAATCAGGGAGAGGGAAACAGAGAAGTCAATTTGACACAAAACCACCATTTTTGGCAGCAGGCCCATATCTAGATCACATCCTGAGAACGAAATGCCAGTTCTGCACACTTCATACTCAGCATCTGACAGGAGGTTTGGTTTGTGCAAGCTAAGCACAGAAATGAAGGATAATTGCATGCTTATCAACACTCACAAGGAAATGTATTTCAGCAACATAATCTTTTCATGTTCAAACCTTTCCACAAATGTAGTTAAGTTCCCCACCCTGTCTGGCCTATTCCCTGTGAAGTTACATACAGCCCGCTGATACTCAATGAGCGACTTTTAAATGAACAAAAGAGGGGGGCCTGTAGGGATTGTGTTACAAGGCTGGGAAGTGGACTTTTTCAAACACCCACAGGTGTAACTGTAACACTACTTACTGCAAGATCACATACAAACAACTTCCCATAGGTAGTATCCTAATGAAACTGGATGTAAATTAAACAAATATATCATATTGTCCTTCCTGCCATTTATCATTGCTTAAGCTCTGCTGTTGCCTTTAGCTGTTATATTTATAACAACCACTGAAAAATCTTTCAGCTCACAGCCACAACCACAAATACATTTTCCCATCATTCTAAAAATCTATTATAATGCAGACCGAAAAATGCAGCAATAATACATTTTAAATTTACACCCTGTTATAAGTAGAAGTGTTTGTTTCTGATAAGACAGGTTTACAGCAGTGTTTCCCAACCTGGAGGGGGGGGTCACACATCCCTAGGGCAGCAGGAAACATTCCTACCTTAAGGGGAATGGCTATGCAACAATGACTCTGGGTTCACACTGCCAACAAAGTAAAAAAGAGGGTTTTGGATGCACATGTCTGTGGTGGCAGCTGGAGACACCACAAAACACGGAAGTCCAAAAACCCCTTTTTTGATTTAGTTGGTAGCAGCGCAGCACAAACACAGAAGCACATTGGCGCCTCCTTGAAAGGCCCTGTGACCTACTTACTGGTTCTCTTACCTTTAGATAAATGTTGTAAACCACTAGATTACAGTTGGGCAGCCCAATTCTGAGCTCTCACAGCATGTGTCTGTAGCTACAACAAAAACGGCTGCCGCCACATCCAGCACACTCACAGCAGCTGCAAGCAGCACCTCCGGAGAAGGGGCCTTTTGTCCCCTTCCCCTGGGTAAGGGAAGTAGCCCCACAATAGAGCTACTTGGTTCACTGGCGACCAAAAGGTCAGCAGTGAGGGAAGAGCATTTGTGTAGGGCACCGAGCCCCGCATGAACACTCTGGATCCGGTGGAGCAGAGCCCACCTCCCCCCAGCCCCTGCTTACCTTACCGTGGCTCGGCAGTCCGTGCAACTACCAAGTGGCGGAGGCCAGGTGCTCGCCCGGCGCTGGCCCAGTGTTAGGCCTCACAAACGTGCCTTACGGCACATTTTGACAGTGCGTGACAGTGGTAAGCCGGCGCATCGAACCCAGGATTGGGCTCTCAGTCTTACTGGACACAATGGGCTTACTTCTGAGTAACATAAAAACTGTTTTCAAAAACCACTATTTATAATGTTTATATTGTGTTAAGTTATAAACAAATGCAAACTGAAAATGATGCATCATGCTTTTGCCTCCCCTTAAGTGTGTACATTTGAATTATTGTCTATAAAATCACTGCTAAACTATTGCAATTTCACACTAAATTACTAGCTCAGATTATGGGAGTCCTCTCTACTATTAATGGTACGTAATTTTAATTTGGGTAGCTTTTAAGCAATTTAAGAAACATTGTACAGTGTTAGAAGCCTTGTTTGAAAAACATTTTAATCAAATTTCACTTGCTTTTTAATACATTCTTGAAGCTGACCTTCCCAAATACACACACTGTAAGTGATTTGGTTAAGAAAACCAGCTAAGAGCTACTATCACAAAAACTTCAACTGATGCTCAGAAGAGAGTGCCTGAATCATATAAGGACACCACGGAAAGTTCAGAGAGCATAAAAACAAAAAACTAATCCAAACATCCCAAAAGTATTTAAGAAAGGCAATTAAAATTTGCATCTCTTACCACATATATAAGCATGTTTCATGAAGCTCAGCACACAGAATGACAATGTATTTGTGAAATGCAAAACCTGCAGCCAGTGAAGCACTTCATATTATGGGCTCATTCCTAATTCTCAAGCCATGCCTTCTGAATAGCTAATCAATTATTCAGTTTATAAGCCACTACAGACTTATACAACAGTTTGCCTCGGTTCCCCAAATCCAAATGAGCTACTGTGACAAATAACACAGCCTTCTGTCACACTGTAGAGCATGACAAGAGTCCCCAAGCACTGTTGTGAGGTAAAATCCCTTGTGGCAGTGCCTCACTGCTATGGAATGTCTCCAGCTCCTTAAGCAGTGAATGAACAAATCGTTCCCCCCATTTTCTGTCTCAAACAACTTGCAACCTACCTGTATAACAGAAAATAAATACATCCACTCCCGTAGTTCCAAAATTACCTCATGGAGCACTTGGGTAAAAGGAGAAGTTCTTACAGGTCTATACAACTCCTCTGATAGAAATATTGCATGAGTCAGCGTTTAAGCTATCGAAACCCTAAACACAAAAGGTTTTACAGAAACCTGATTCACAGCTTTCTCATTGCCTGCACCAAATGCAGTTTTCAGCATTGCTAAGAGCCTTAAATGAAACATGACATCATTCAATTCAGGAGCAGGACAATAGACGCCACTGTGGGCAACTTTAAAATGCACACTTCACTGAACAACCTTCTGTAAACTTTTTTTTTAGGCAGAGAGCTGGGAAAATGGTACACACAAACATCAAACAGTTCCACAACATTTTGGTTGCTTCCCTTCAACTGACGATTCACTCTAGACAAAAAAAAATGCAGAGTAAACGTGAGCTGGAGGGAAATTCAATGTCATCTTGGCAACAGAGAAAGTGGTAGACTCATAGGCTAATATTTATCAGCAAATATCTTGAAATTTTGGGGGAGGCACAATAAAATGCCTGAAACTTTGAATAGAGCATTTAACACCAACATTTCCTAATTGAACTGATTTATTTAAGAAAAACTGTTAGTAAAAACATAACACTAAACATTTTCTTTAAAAATTTAAACACATACATTATAAACTATTCAAAAAGAATGCAAGACAGAGAGGAGCTTGCATACAAATGCATCAACGTTTTTCAGAAATATAAAAGCCTACACAAGATGCCAGATACACCTGTGTCCTTAAAATAATGCAAACTGGTAGGTGCAACTGAACATATAAACAAAATATTACCATGTCAAGGTTCCTCAAGGTAGAGGAAGGCAGCTGTTGGAGCAGGGAAAAACTCTCTCATTTCTCATTGGAATTCATTGTGTCTCTCGCCCACCCCAATTGCTCTGGTCTCTGTCCTCTACTGACCCTTGCTACCTGGTCAGGTATTACTAGAAGATTTACCTGGTCAGGTATTACTAGATGTAAAATCAAGATTTCACATTAAGTACTTGGCCACACTTCAGTAGGCACTATGTCAGAAATGCAAGATTTTGGTCTATGCGATGGAAAAAGAATTTTAGCCCATTGAAAAAGGTCTCCAACTTGATGAAAATCTTGTAAAATAGGCATGGACAAAAAGTATGCTACCGAGTTTCTTCTGCTTTATAGATTGCCTGCTCGTTTCAAAGAACAGTGGATTAGGTGGGCCTGCGTTGTTTCAGCAATGCCCTCCTTGTGTCCAAAAAGCTCAAGATCATTCAGTGCACTTTTGCTTTGTAAATTCATGATACAGAAACTACAGGGATTCTAGTACTGCAAAACTAGAAAAGGACAATAGGAAAGAAAAGTCCACCCCACTCCTGTTTCACAAGCCACAAAATTTAAAATCTCCAGATAAAGCTTGAGCTTTTAATTGAAAGAAGCACTTTACATTTTCCTTTGAACTTCAGTCTGTGCCTTCCTGTTTAACATAACTAGTTGATGTCACAACCCAGATAATCAAGTAGTAACTAGCTTGTTTACGTGGCAGGATTCCACCTGCCTATACGCTAACTGGGAAAGGTCAAACACATGCTTATGATTGGCTAGATGTATATGGTGTCTAACATCAGACTGAATGAAACAACTTTACCACTACAAAAAAGCATCATGTTCTGAAAAAAAAGTTTCTAACATACAGTCAAATTCTTGCTACATTTCTGAGAAGCACACATAAGCTTGGATCCAGAGGTTGCCATATGAAATAAGGAACTACTGATTGTACAAAAGAAGACTGCCACCTCTCTGTTGCTTCCCTCTTGGCTCCCCTGAGGGTGTGGTGACCCTCTGAAATACAATGTAGCACAGGGATGGAGAGGAGGAAGAGATGGTACTGGGCAAACTGGCAACCCTTCTTCTGCATGAGTGGAAGTATCTTCCAGTTACAAAAATGACTTCTGGATCTAAGCCATTGAACTAAACCAGGGGTGCTCACACTTTTTCGGCTCGAAAGCTACTTTGAAACCAGCAAGGCCCGGAGATCTACCGGGGGGGAAGGAAGTGTCTGACAGACACCCCCTTTGATGTATGGAGCCCCTGCTGGACCAGGTCAGAGGAGGCCCACCAAGTCCAGCTTCCTGTGCCCCACAGTGGCCTACCAGATGCTTCAGGAAGCACACGGGAGGCCTCTCCTCTCTCCCCACCTCACATACCAGCCACAGGTCCCCCCAAGAGGCACATGCCCAGCCTTGCTGCACTACGGGGGGGAGGAGCTCTCCACTCCCCGCCCCCCAAACTCTTTGTGGCTGCGCCCCGAGACCAGCAAGTCCTCCTCGGAAGGGGCGGGGGGCTTCCCCATTTCCATGGAGAGGGGCTGCGCGTGCAGGCGGCAGGCGGGGGATACACTGCTCCCACCGGCCCGCCTCCTACAGTGGCGGGGGGCCAGGGGGGTCGTCTCACCTGTCAGCCCTGACCAAGAGCAGCAGCGGCCACAGCACTTACCTCTGGGCTCCTACAGGGGCGGCTGGGCCGGGCATGGCTGGGCTGGGCTGGGCCGGACCTGGCTGGAAGGGAAGGAGAGGGTCACTCGGGGCCTCCCGCGGCAACCGCCATCAGAGCAACTCCATCTCGAACTCCCGCCCCTCCCGCTACGGAGCCCCAGGAAGCACCTCAGTCCAGTGCAGCCCAGCTCCCCCTCCCGCCGCCGCCAACTTTAGCTCCTGCTCTTCAGGCATGCAGCTCCAGGAAACTGATGAAACTGACTAGAGTCTAGTTAGTTTTCAGTTTTGTTGCTGCATGCCTGAAGAGCAGCTAAATATGTCAGTTTCGTCTAGTCACTAGACGAAACTGGCATATTAACAGTTTGGAGAGACAGGGCTCCGCGATCTACTGATTTTGCCTCGTGATCTACTGGTAGATCGCGATCTACCTATTGAGCACCCCTGAACTAAACCATCATTGCACCAATGATTTAGATAGCTTCGGGCACAATCCTAAGGTACCCTTGGGCCTGCGCAAGTCTCTTGCGCTGGCCCAGGAGGGTTGCAAATATGCCATAATGCACATCTGTGCCCCCTCATGAGTTGGTTAGGCCGGAGCACAGAGGCGTGCTGGCCCGTGGAGGCTGAATTCAGCCTCCGCACCAACAGAGGGACCAAGCCTTGCATCAGCCAAGCTCGGCTGATGCAAGGCTCTGGGGTGGGCGGGGAGAAGACGGGAGGGAGGTGTTCCAGGGCAGGGGGAGTGCAGGCGGTGGGCGGCCCCGGGGGCAGGCAGGGAGCGGGAGGTATGGCTGGGACCCGGCAGTTATGCCGGATCCTAATTCCATACCCCGAGCAGCGCAGAGCGGTTTCAAACTACTCCACTCTCCTCAGACTTGTGCCACCTCCTGAGGTGGCGCAAGTCCAAGGAGACCCATAGGGGCTGCAGTGGCTTACCTAGGGGTAAGGGGAACAGTTTCCCCTTACCTTTGGCTGAGCTACTGCAGTGCACTATCTCGCACCGGATACTGCACAAGCCTCTTGGCTTGCCTGTTCCAGCACAGGATAGGATTGCGCCCTTCAATATATCAATATATATTATGTCCTACTTAAGTACAAGTTAGATCCCTAAAACTTGTATTTAAATCAAAACATCCAATTCTTGCTGAGCTAGGGCTATTGGGCCTGTTGAAAGCTCCACCGAATAGCACCTGTGTGAAAGTGCCAATGTAGCCGTTCATAGCTCAGGGAGTCAGTGTACTCCAAATTCTCAAATTTCAGATTCAATCTCTACCAATTAACACCTAAACGAAAGCACTACTGTATAATGATAAAATTATCATATTTATGATTATGATTCCATACATAAAATAGAAAAAATCCTCAATGAAGGTAAGTCTCCCCTCAAAGTAAATGCAACTTTAGCAATATAAAAATGATTGCAAGCTATCCCTTGTATGAACACAAGGAGTTTGAATCTGAGGGGTTTTTTACCTCCTTGCACAAGTTTCTTGCACTAGTCTTGCCATAAGGTTTAGAACCTTTCAGCATGCAGAAGGGTACCTTAGGATCCAATCGTATGTAACAGGTTTGAACAGACAAACAGAAAAGTTACAATTTTAGGCTGTAGGTATTGTTCACCGAAAGGACATCACCATTTCAACCTTCTCTGGGAGCATCTTTGCACAAGGTTGGTTTTAGGGCACGACATGACAATTCAGCATACCTAAGCCCTGCAAACCCCTCAGCAATTCCCATTAACCTCCTATGCCATACGAGGAGATGAGGAGGTAGCACAGTCTATATGAAGAATGCTGCACATTGAGTATTGAACCATGTGTTTCTAGTTTAGCATTAAAAGACTATATTCTCATACAGACATGACCCCCTTCATATTCTATCACATCAACGCAGCAACCAAGATCCTCGCCTACCAGTAACTTTTGGTTTTCATTGTTTAAGTTTTTGCGACGGTTTCAGATTATTTACTCTTTTTTGGATAGGAGTGGTGAGGACATAAACATTTGTGTGATGTCCTATATGTGAAGAAATGTTTTAAAATATTTCACGTTTGTTGCTGTGATGCTTTAAGTTTGAATAAGTGCATGGGTTTGAGTGCCTTCAAGCAATAAAAATTAACCATACTTTAAAAAACGTAAGCATTTCCTAAATGTAAGCCAGCTATAAAAAATTTAACACACACTGTGGTCAAATTTCATGACTTGCAAGTATTACATTTCTCCCTTCAGTATTCTAAACCATCCATACAAAGTGCTCAAGATCTTCTGGAGAAGATATCAGAATGTCCTCTAAAGTGCAGGGTAATGTATTAATAACGCTCTGCAATGCAGTATAGTGAAAATTTAACCTGTACATCATCCTGCAGAGATTCCTATGAAACAAATAAACAATATATATAGCTGATGCATTCGAACCCAAGTAATCTGCACACATCTTCAAACACATACACACTTCACCTTTTCCTGACTTTCAGTGTAAAAGTTTGATTGGGTATTTGGCAGAATAAGTATTTTTCCTTATAGGTCAAAATTTTCCCAGTTACAATGCATAATTCTCCCGTTACGTTTCCTACTACATTGGTGCATGTTGCATTCTACATACTACAATTCTCAGAGTTGATGGAATACATTGTTATTAGAATGAGAGATCGCCGGCAACAACGTAACTAATTTCAACAGGGCAGCATGTTAGCAGAGGACCTCTCTGTAGAGGACTAGAGGATTTACTAGTTCTTTGGGGTTCCCCAAATTTCCTTGCTTCTCAGGACACCGCACAGTAAAGATGCTTAAAATTTTCCATGCCTAATAGTTTTCCCACAAAAGTACCCAATTCTTTTCACTTGGTTCCATTCACCTTCCAGAAGACTCTCTCTTTAAAGGAGTTAAAAAGACATTGACCAAGCACTTAGCCTTGGTCATTTTATTGTTCCGTTTACAACCCAAACCTAACCTGTGGAGGAACAGGTTAACCACAGTGGCCTGAGCTGTAGCCAGTGCAGGTTAGGCTGGAGGCCACCTAGGGGTAAGGGGATATTTTGCTCCTTACCCCGTATTGAGCCCCAGCCTATGGGGCTACTTGGATCTGCACCAACTATCAAGCTGATGCAAATCCAAGCACCCTGTGTAAGGCTGCTCCGGCCAGGGCCAGGGGTTACAATTATGTCTGCACCACCAAAGCTGATCCCGCCCATCTCCTTGGTCTGATCCACCTCCCATTTCACCCCCCTTACCCAAAAATGCTCCTTCACGCCACCCTCTCCCACCCCTGCACTGCATGTCTCAAAATTATCCCATCAGGCTGGTGCTGGGTCCAGATCTGGCCCAGACCTCTGTACTGGCCCAGCTGACTCCTGAGTAAGCCTTACAGCACATTTGTGACACCAAGGATCCGATGCAGGGAGCCTGCACAGGCTCAGAGCCATTTGGATTGCACTCTTAGGGCCCAATCCTATCTAATTTTCCAGGACCGGTGTAGCCATGCCAATGGGGTGTGCACTGCATCATGTGGTGGAGAAGCAGTCACAGAAGTCTCCTCAAGGTATAGGAACATTTGTTCCCTTACCTTGGTGCTGCATTTCAGTTGCACAGGTGCTGGAAAGTTGGATAGGATTGGGCCCTTAACCTACTACAACTCCACTACCGAGATCACTGCTGAGAAAGGCACAGAAATTCTTTGAACTACCCAACACTGGCACTGAGTTGTATAACACATTAGTTTGAATAGGTTTGCTACAAGGCAAAGCTCTGCACAAGGTTCCCTCATAATAATCCTGATAGCACAGGGGGTGCTTCCACTGCCACTGAGGGCTTGGTGGGCCAGCCCTCAGTCAGATTCCACCCTAACACAGCTTTATACCTCAGGTTCATGACTTCATTGCTTTAGGCCCAGGGGTCCACAAAAGCAGTCACTCTGGATGTCCAGCATGAAGAGAAAGCTCTTCCAAAAGCTCCTCCCCTAAATTTTCCATGCACTAGCTAAAACGTAAGGGTGGAGGGCTCTCCCTGGCTCTCATTGCTGGAGGGGAGAGAATCGGACCTCTCTTGTACCCACAAAGAACCAAAGGGGATAAGTCTCTCTCTTTGCACAACACTTAGGAGATATTTGGAAGCAGCAAAAGTTGCTTTTTAAGTAGCAATCTCACTGAAGTTTAACACAAGTTTACCCAGCTCACAAGGCTCCAGTTTCCTCAAAAAATAGTTCTTCAGTTCAGAATACACAATCATACTGTGGAGCTAAGAACAGGTTTGAAAGAGTAAGACCTACAAAGAATTTCAGTTGCCTCCATACAATGGGCTTACTTCATTTTACAAGTTCAAACTTGGAAATATTGATCATAAAAAGATTTCCACTTATGCATACATTTAAATCATTCTTGGCATTTACTTTCTTCTGTCAAGAAAGGAAACACCACCACAAACAAAGTAATAGCTCATTGATTAAGATCACCTTTTCAAAAAGGCAACATTAGATTTTTAGAGACAAAATTATTGCAAATTGACACTTATTTTATTGGTAGCTTGGTTTTGCATTAGAAAACTTTAGATATCCAGGTAAACAGACTATTTAGGTAAACTGGAAAAAAGTTTCTGATTTTTAAAGGTGGAATGCAGTAAATTTACAATAAATTCTCACTTTTTTGAAAAAAAAATTCTAATTCTTGCCAAGGGACCCTTGCAGATCAGTTTAGTGATTGAGAAAGGAACAGGAACAGTTCATTTACTATGCTTCTCCTCTCTCATGGCCCCCGCCTCCAGTAACCATGGTTTGTGTTAACTATTACTCACAACCTCACAACATATGCTTTTGTATTAAAAATATAGAAAAAATGGTTGTGTGTAATGATTTTAACTGAAATGCATAGCAATTCAGTTTCAACTATATAGGTCCAGCCTATTTATACACAGATTTTTTATACAAGGATTTGACTCAACACGAATGGCCCCTGCAAATGAGAAGGAATGTGCTGATCCCTGGAGTAGGGGAAAAATGCATCCCTTTAAAATCATTTAAAAACTGAACAATCCTTTAACAACAGCCTCCTTAATGAGAGAGGGGGGGCAGCAGGCTAACAATCCATCAATCCTTCTCTCTCCTGTGGGCCCCTCCCTTCCCCCAGCATGTGAAACAAAGGTGATCATTTTGCAGTGGTGAAGGGAGGGGCTGAGTGAAGTGCTGATGGATTGTCTTCTTAATGACTCTTATCTTAGAGTCAAAAGGCCAGCAAGGCTGTTTTTCAATTACTGGAGCAAAGAAACTTTGTTTTTTAAATTGATTTGCTATAGTGCTATACTACTGTATACTATTACTATTACTATTATATACTAGTATACTATTGTATACTATTGCTATACTATTGTATAGTTTTTTTTTATCCACTTGAGTGCTTGGAACGAACCCACGCAAATAATTAGTCTCAACCTGTACTTTCCACTACATTGTTGTAACTATGTATCAAGTAGTACAGTTCCTTCTTGCATTCTGCCTGGGTGGGTACAAGAAAGCCTTTCACACAAAAGTTTCAGAACACAAATGAATAGCAGCAAAAACATCAGCCACACAGAAAGGTCAAGCTGCTCTCATTACTTGCAAACAGCAGGGCCACAATGAGATGATAATCAGAATTTGTTCGCAGTTACAAAATTCTTTTTGTTTTTACTGTCAATTTTTTACTGTCAATTGTTGATCCTAATATTTTTGGTAACTGAAAGGACACACAACTATTAGGAACGTATTGTCAATCACCATGAGCTGCATTCAGGAGCACAAATACAAAGCTCCACATGTGTTACCTGAAAGCAACATAGCACTAATCCGGTGACGAACAAACCAATGTACTTGAGACTAGTTTAGGTCGCAATCCTATACACATTTACCGAGCAGTAATTCATTTAATCACTGGACAGCAGCAACCTCAAGTTGATGTAGCTCCTGCAGGGAGCCAGAATACCGTCTAAGGGGACATTCCATTGCAATGTGATGCTAAGTTTGTAGAACATTCCCACAGTCACAATTAGGATCATCAACCAATCCCTATTGGTATTTCCGATATTGGCACCTGCCATGGTTAGTCCTGAACAGTGACCGGCCACATATGTGATGGCCACTGCTGGTCCCTCTTCACACATCCCCAAGCCTCCGAGCTGTTTGATCATTCTGCAGAGGCTCAGAATGGCCGAAACCGGAATAAAGATGCTCACTTGACTTTTTTGCCCACTTGACTTTTTTTCCCCCACTGGAGGGCTTCCCTGGGCCTCTAAATGCCTTATAAGGTGAAAAAATGTCACTTCTGGTTTTTTGATGGAAAATGGAAGTCACGTCTTTTCACCGGTTTTGATCATTCTGAGCCTCGCAGATGCAGCGCGCAAATGCACACTGCCTCTGCAAAGCTCAGAAAAACCTCCAGAGGTGAGGAAAGCACGGTAAGAGAATGCATCCCTGTCATTAAGCGATGCATGACTGTATCATGTGCATGTTATGAACATACACAAGTAGATCTCAGGGTTTTAGGTATATTTTTTCACATTTTTATACCATCCTTCCTCCAAGGAGCCAAGGGTGGTTAAACAGTTCCTTCCCTCTTCCTGTTGAAACAGCAAGCTATAAAAGTAGGTTAGGCCGAGAGACAGGGGGTGGGACCTTAATTACTCTTTTAAATTTTCCATAGATAGCACATTGAACCATTAAATCAATCTCTACAGTTAAAAGTTTACAAAACAGACACTACTAGAGCATTCAAAGAAAACACTACAATGCAGTTACCAGCATATAGGTTCCTTGTGGAAGAGCTAATAAAGTCTATAGTCCTGGGGCAAATATCTAAGTGCTATATTAAAAGTCATTCTGTGCCAAATACCTTGTCAGTAAAGCCAAGAGAAAAAAAAACATGAGCTGAAAGCATCACACAAATAGAGGAAAAATTAGGCAAAAGCATTGAAGGGAAAAAATAAGGTTGCAGTAAGTGGAGCACAAATTACAAAGTTAAGTAAATCTGTTAAGTGAATGAAGCGCTGCCTCTTGGAAGTAGGAGGCCTAGTTGTGTCATTTAAGAATGAGAGGAAAACTACCATGTCTCTACTTTCATCCAAAAAAAAAGTTTCAGATCAGTCTCTCTATGGAGAGAGACTTAGAACTACCTGACTTTTCACTGTTGAAAAATACAGTATATTCACTATTGAACCCTAAAACAATGAATATTTGGGAGGTTTACTATAATGATATTGTTCCACTGAGTATGCTCATTAGGAAAACTTAACACATTTTAAAAAGAGCAATTGTTACCCCTTTCCCTTTTTATTTTGAAGGAACCAGTTAGATCATTTATTTATGCAACTTCAGATATATAAATGTATCCTACTTTATTCTCTAGCCCAATTATTCCTACTTCCCCAGCCCTCATAATACCTTTTAAAAGCAAAAAAACCCCTCACTTCCGGTTTTATGAAAAAACCAAAAGTGATATTTTTTAGCTTATATAGCCATTCTGAGGCCTGCCTCTCCAGGGCACAGAAGACCCCCCCCCCCCCAAGGAGAGTGGAGCATATCCAGATGGGCAACCTGGTATCTGCAGATTCAGGTATGGGGGGGTCCAAAATGGAACCTGTATTTCAAAAAAGTACATGCTCACAGCAATGAGATCTTTGACTGTATAAGAGGAACCTCTGTAGCACTGCAATTGCATGTTGCTTATGTATCAAAATTGAGCCAAAGCACAACCAAGCCAGAGCATTCAAGACAGCATGCTGGTATGAAGCTGCCACTGATATGAGGATTTTTTTTAAAATTTACAACAACTGCCAAAGGCATTACTTGTTTGTTATCTATTTGCAAATATAAATTTGCAATTTACAAAAAGATGCAAATGGTGGGTGGCAGCCCACCCACTCACCCACCTTACTGTGTATGTGAAAGTACACACACACACACACACACACACACACACACACACACACAGAGAGAGAGAGAGAGAGAGAGAGAGAGAGAGAGAATTCTAAGTCAGATAGGCAGTTTTAAGTGGCTCAAGAAAAGTTCACCAAAGTAAGAGAAATCTGAATTATAACATTCAAACTCCTCTAGTTAATCTAGTAGAGAAGAGCTCTGTCTGCAAGCAAAAATTCCATCCTATTATGCTTGCAAAGATTGTGGAAAGCTTGGACAAAAGGATTACAGATCAATCCATAAATGCCAGACTCTTTGGCTTTGGTCAGAGTCTGTGAGAAGCACAAGCTGTTATGGAATGCATTCTCCATCTGCTTCTTGTTAACATCATTCATGAAGGATGCCTTCTTAAAATGATAATTTCTGAGTAATTCTTTCCATCTACATTGCCCAACTAAAATTCAGACTTCACTTCAATCTTATTGGTAAAGGACATGAACCCCATTGGAAGGTTGCAAACAGAAGTTGTCTTGTAATAGCAAACTCATTTTTTCAGAAAGGTATCCTATAGACCATCAGCCCTCATTTTATTATAAGTCAACAACTTGCCAATGCAAATACTTTCCCCTCCAGCTTTAAATGGTCAAACTCTGCATTTCCAAAAGCTTGCAGCCTTCACATGTGGCACAGGCAGTTCCTTTAACAGGGTGCACAGTAAGCTGAAATACAATCTTGCTGATAAACACACACACACTATAACAATCTATATGTAATTATTTTTCCTACAATTTTTGTCCTCAGGATGGTGGTTGGCAGCCAAGGCTCTGACATTAGCCCAGGATTGAGTACACAATAGTGCCATACAGGTGGCTTCCGCTTATCATAACAGAAGCATGCTGAATGGCACACAAGTGCCTATGTATAGCATGGCAGTGAGCTGGTGATGGAAGCAGATTTCTGGGGCACTGGTGGGGAGGCTGCACATTGGACAGCAGCCACCATTCATGTCTTTTTCTTCAGTCTCACCTCTTTAAGCATGAAGAGGAGGAAATTGGCTTACATTGAAGGGGAGCTGGGTAGAATGTAAGGAAAAAAACCTGTGTTTACCTGTGAGAAGATGTGAAAGGAAAATGAGTGTTTGGGGGTAAACTGAATGGAAAGTGGATTTAGGGGCCCGGAACTAAACTTAGCCTCAGAAACTGACTCAACTTGGAGAAGTCACTTGCTTCTCAACCTCATAAGAGAGAGTTATGTAAATGGGTGCTACACAATCAAATATTCCAATTCACGGAGTGGTTTGGGGTTCAAATCCCATCTTCTCCCTTTATTGTCTGGAGTTGTTGTAAATAGTAAACAGAATATTTTCCATTAATGCATACTGACTCATTATTACAAGATTATATTAAAAAGATTATATCATGCTCTTAAACGAAGCTATTCCTTTGGAAGTAGCTTCCAAAAATGCGACCTGCAGACTGAAATACTGGTCTGCTATCAGGTTTCTCTACCATACTTTGCCTGCCCTAAACCCTGCATAGTTTCTCCAAGGCTGAACTCTTCAAAAAATATGTTACAGTATGTTTGTCACTTTCCTGAATACATAAAACGGATTTCATTTTATGAGCAATCGGTTGCTATTCATTATTGTCACACATTTACAATCCAATCCTATGCAAATTTTCTCAGAAGCAAGATGCTCCAAATTCAATTGGGCTTACTCCCAAGGAAGCAGATAATGAATGTAGCCTTTGTAAAATAATGAGAAATAGATTATGAAAATGCATTAGATCTAAAGCGTCACAAAATAACTACACAAATCCTTCTGGAAAATTCTTTGGACATGCTCAAGACAAAATATGTCTATCATTCTTATCTTATACAGTATACAAAGGTTTATAAAAAGAAGAAAATAGAGGAGAATCGACAAGAAGCAAAAAGTATAAGAAAAGAATTGCTTACCCTACAGATGCTTCTTCTGCAACAAACAAGCTCATTTTTCTTTCACAAGACTGGATGCTTGAGCTTACCCACACTCCATTAAATCAATTGTTCATTTAACAAATGGTAATTGGCTTAAGGCTGCTCTTGGGCATTTTTACACACAGAGATGCTGCTGCCTAGAAATACATCTGCAAAGTGAGGCAAAACATTCACATACCGTGGAATACACCCACGGGATTGCTAATGCATCCCACTGCCCCCCCCCCCAAAGAACTAACATAAATGGCTATTCACTCCAAGGTGTTCAACACAAGATTAACAAGTGGCTAAAAGCCATCCCCCAGTTCGGATTTTAAAGCTGCAGTTTTGATACCACTGCTGGCAACCAGCCATCACTGCAGGCCTCAAAGTCATGGAAGGCTTAAAAGGGAAATAAAGCCTGCCGGGAAAATTCTTCCAAGCCTGCAGCTCTGCAGCACTCTCAGTCTTTTCAGTTCTGGACAAGAATGCTTATTCCATTACCAGCCTCCAATTCAAACTCTTAACAAGGTAAGAGCAAGTTCTTAGCAACTTTTACCCCTGCATAAATAGAATACTGAACTACTACTGCATTGCTGTTCTCAAACATTCTCTCAAGGTTAGATTTCCATCTGGTTATGGGGGGAAAAAACACAAACACACCACCAGGTGAAATATGAACTTGAGTTTCAGTTCTGGAGCTATGCTGTCACTGTAGTAGCGATGCCAATGACTTTAGAGGAGAGAAGTAGTAAGATAAAGCTAAGAATATGGCTGGGCATTTGCAGGAGAAGAATGAACTGGCTTGACAGAAAAGGTTTTTTATAAAGAGATTTTGAAGCCCTAGAGAAAATCAATATTAAATGATGTGTATTAACATACAACAATTACTAACTACTTGTTGGTACTAACTACAAAAGGGACCTTCAGAGGTTTGGAATTTTAGTACAGGGTACAACAAAAGTTGTCTCAAAGAGTTTGACGTGCCTATGGACCCATTCAGTCATTTCATCAAATCATGTTTTGGTGTCATGCAAATAAATTTTGTTCTATACCCAGTTCAGAGAAACTGGCAATGGAGTACCGAGAACCTCAAGGCAAGTGAACAAATTAGTGCACATTGGCTCACTTCTGCAATGTCAAATTGTAAGTTGACGGAACCCTATTATTATTATTTTTTTAATCCCAAGATTACTGGAGCCAATATGCATAGGAAAATACATATATAGCCACCACCTTTATAGCAAACCCCCAATATGTGTTTCAACTCCTGATGACTGATCAATCCATTCTGTGTACCTTATAAACCTATAAGATGCATGCAGGTCTTGTAAAGACAGACACAAAAAAAGGGACTAAAGAATTTGATCTGTTACACATTTGGGGTTTTTAAAAAAAAAGAATTTTCATTACTTTGCCTTTTAACCAAGCAAGGTATCCACCAATAGATTAATGGACCTAGCTATCGGTGTCTGCTGTAGTTTAGAACACAGTAAGATGGGTTACCCTGCACTTGTGTTACCCTGCACATGCCCTCGTCTGATCTTGGAAGCTAAGCAGGACCAGGCCTGGTTAGTACTTGGATGGGAGACCCCCTGGGAATACCGGGTGCTGTAGGCTTATACCATAGTCTTTCGAGACTGAAGGTTGCCAAGATGTTCTAACCAAGATGGGTTAGAACACTGAAAGTGCTGAAGAACATCTAGGATTGACTGTACAGATACGAATCTGTATCATATTTGAAGATTCATTGGTTAATAGGCCTCAAATTATGCTATTATTCTCTTATAATTTTGTGAAATGTAGATTGCACAGTTTTAATCTCATGTTGTTAGCCACTTTGGGTGCCATGGAAGCGAGAGGAAATGTGAAAGATATATACATGTGAATGTTCATGTATTAAAAAGGAGTAATTTGTAAAAACAAGACCAAACAAAATCCAAGACATGTGAAAAACAGTACTATAAAGCAAATGTCAGGCCCTTGAGGCCAATGTTTACATATTATGGGCTTGAAACAAAACTTTGCATACAACAGATACTCATTTGGTGAAAACAGAGTTTTGCACTGCTGAAAAGAAAATAGGAATTTTTATTAGAAATGGAGATGACAACAAAAGCGTCTGCCAGAAGATGCTTTTCTTTTTCTTCTGCTGGCACAGTGAGATCTTCAATCATCATTCATGCCAAAAAATGAATTCTTGAAGGCCAATGCAAAAATCAAATCTGACAGAAAAGATGTAATAAGCATTTAGATCCCTAGGAATATAGTTTCAAGGTCAAAGATATAAGAACAAAAGTCTTGAGAAGAAAAAGGTCTGTGATTTGTCTACATGTAATTTTGCAAGTGGACTCGAGCAGATCTCAAGGATCTTCTTCTCTCTACAAGACACTACAAACATTTTTAGCAGGAAAGTACGCAGGTTGCCTAATTACAAACTGGGTCCACAGTGAAACAATCACAGAGATACTACTCACTGCACCAGTTCTACACTTGGCATGCCAGTTTGGTTATCAGAATGATTAGACATTCCATGGATACATTCGAGCAGCATAGTTTGTGTTTTTACAGCTTCTATTGAGCAACTGCAAACCTAGTTCCAACAAAGATGTGTGGCAGTGAAAGCTCCCTGTCACTTCTCCCCTGGCACTCTCCATCTTACACAGGGCTGGAGACATACTTGAAGAGGAAAAACAGAAGGACACAGTCTAAATCTTAGGTGCAAGCACTGCATGAGGCTGGCAAAAAGAGCCTCCAAATGTCTAGATAATAGTCTCAAATTTTTTTTTTATAGTTTTAGGCACATGAGATGTTTCTACTCCTGCTGTTCTCCCCTTCCCCCCCCCCCCAGCTCGTTCTGCTCTTATACCTCTTTCTTGTTGGGTCCCTCTCTTTCAGTTTGCTCCCTTACTACATTTCACTTCAATTCTAACTACACTGCAAGTCTGAAGTTGGCAGGTAGCCCCTTCACCCTTTCACCTGGCTGCTGACTCCACCCAGCTGACTGTGAGCTGCCATACCTTTTATCCCTCTCAAGACTATTTCAGGAACTGATACCAGGAGAGATCTTATCACCAGAATTAATACATTGTCCCAATTCACAGTGATTGAGTATATATTTGCCATTTAGAAGCTGTTTTTGTATGATGCAAACCAAAGTCCATTGGAAGTTCTCAGAATGCAGCATACGCTATGCCAATAAGAGATAAGGCCCTTTCACCTAAACCAGGAAGACACAAAGCCCATAAGTGTGTGGTTTGTGTTTTTAAACTTTTGATTTGTAATGGAGGGCTGCTCTCCTAGGATTTACTTCTAAATTTTCAAGTCCAGCATGTTATTTACATACATTTGCAGCTTTGCTATAGCTACAGTCTACACTTACCAGTTTTTGTTTTGTTTTGTCTGTTTTGGAAGAAAGTTTGCAGTTGTTTTTTTTAATTTAATTTTTGAAACCTGCACTCATACTTATTTCTTGAGAACATTTTAATCTCAGAATACAGGCATGCCCCAGTATCCACAGGGTTTCCAATCCAGAACCCCCCACTGAAGTGAAACTGCAGATACCAGAGAATACCCTCCACCCTCTGGAGACAAAGGGTGGCACTGAGGGCTTCCCCGAGCCTCCTAATGCCTTATAAGGCAATAAAAATGTCACTTCTGGTTTTCTCTTCAAAAACATAAGTTGCGTTTTTTGCCCTGTTAGAGTCATTCTGAGCCCAGCAGAGGCCACAGAAGGACGTGTGAGGCCTCTGCTGGGCCCAGAAGACCCTCCGGAGGTGAGGGGAGTGCAACTTCCCTCACCTCAGGAGGGGGCAACTTCCCCCCCTCAGGAGGGGACTAGGGACCCAATCAGTGGATTGGTGAAGTTGCAGATATTCTGCAAACATGGGGCCCCCTGTACATGGAAGCCATCTTAACTTTGGGTCAGTTTCCAGCTCACTAAATTGCTCTTATTAAGTAGCTGATATGCTTCAAGACATACTCTCATATTTGAATTATATAAAAGTCAACATGAATGAGAGAAACAAAACACTGTAAAACAAGAATCACTGAAGGTATGGAATACACCCAAAGTTCAACAAGAAGATTGAAGGAGCTTTCCTAACTTTCAGGAAATGTGATCCAGGAATGTACAATTATTGTAAAATTCTTTTATTTGTTGCATTTAACTGAAAGATGCCTTGAAACTGATGGATGTTCTCTTATGTGCCAACAGACAGATAAAAAAACAACCAATGAAAAAGCGTCTTCTGCACATCTAGTTACCTCTAATAACTGATAGCACATCAACTGGAATAAGGTGAGCACTAGTGTCTGTACTTCACAGAAGCTAGATCTATTACAGTATGATCCAAATGAAACCAAATATACCATATTCTGACACTAAATTTTTTGAAATAATCCTATTTTCAGGGGGCAAACATGAAAACATCAAACAATTTGTTTCTTGGCAGTTGGCTAGACTACCCCTAGGTTCAAATACTTGAAAAGGAATTTTAGTTTATTTAGGAATCAAAGTGAGTCCGCCAAACACAATAATTAAATGCCTTCAGAATGAAGGAAAGTTGCCAGAATTTAAAGTTCAACTGAAAAATAAGCATCAACTTGTATAGCCAAGATGCAGAAAAGATGTTGAACTTTTTACCTCTTATGTATATGTATATATATATATATATATATATATATATATATATATATATATATATATATATATATATATATAAGCAGATGCTAATATTTTTGTTTATGCTTGCCTCCATAGCAACTAGCACATCAAAGATGGCGTTTTAACAAGAACTGTCAGTTTTGACTTAGATTTGCACCTGTGATGCTTAAAAATTCATTTTAAAATGACAATAATTTGATATTTCATTCATCTACCTGCCATGTTCAGCAGTGCATGCAGAATAGTGAGAGGGCCACTACCTCTTCTGGAGAGGTAAATGGAAAGTGAGTCATGGCAGGTAATACTGAAACCCAAACATAGACACACATAGAAACTAAACATAGCATATAGGAGTATGCTTGGAACATCATTCCAACATCACTCTTTTCATTACGCCAGCAATGGCAAACAGGTGATCCACGGGTATCTCCAGCTAGTTTCTGAATTTCTTGGTCCTCTTCTCAAGCCCAAATTGGAAGCATGAAGCACAAACATATCTCTAATTTCCCAAAAGAAGTGGTTTAAGAGGTCAGCCACTCATGTGCACACATCAGAATACAGATATTGTTGATAGCAATAACGTCACCAGAAAATATCAAGGCAGCTTTCTAGGGGCACGCTACAGGCACCCAGCAATATGTTCTTGCACATCAGTGTGCAACATTGGAATACAGCAAAAAATAAATGCACACCTAAGGTGTTCATTGGTATACAGGTGTTTATTGGTATACATTGGTAAGCATACAGGTGCTCCCATTTTTTGTCTGTAAGAGACTGAAAAGGGAAACTCTGAACTCAAACCAGTTTGTAGTCGTGCCTCCATGGAACTACCTTCTGCATATTTTAAAGAACCTGATCAGTATTGTATGAACCTATTAATAAAGAAATATGGCTTGAGGTTCTTTCCTTAACCCAATGCGGAGGTTTGTATTTACGCGTACTAGCACTAATGGACCCCACTTCGTCAAGAGCTTGCTGTTCTCCCCTTCACCTCAAATCTGCCATTGAAAAGAGCTTGGATTGTCTAAGCACTGTACCCTGCTTCCCCCAGCCTGATTTGCTGACTGTTCAAGAAATATTTTAGTAGTTTGACCCACCTTAGTAGAACATGCACTGTTTCTATTAATATTTTATTGCTTATAAAACTTCAAAGCTGGCTCCCTTCCTACTCTGTCAGCAAGCAGCAATTTCTCCCTTTTAAGCTAATTCAAACCACAGGGAGCCAATTAAAAAAACTGAAGCTTAACACAACTATTTCCTCAGACTAATCTCTCTAAATTTAGGTTTTATCAGGAACTTACAGCCTTCTTTCCAAAGCAATTGGCACTCTCTAATGTAACCACTGCACAAATAGCTAGGGGACTGAAATAAGTTAAAATGCTATTACATGAAAACACTTCAAATAGGAAAATAGACAATTTTTTTCAAATGTACTTGAGGCTTTTGCCTGAAGTGTTTTGGAAATAGGGAGAAAAGTCATGCTTCCTACAACAGTAGCATGCATGTGCCAGAGGTTTGGAGGATAGCTAATACCATGCCAATCTTTAAAAAAGGAAGGAGAGGGACCTGGGAAACTACAGGTTAGTCAGCCTAATGTCTGTTCCAGGTAAGGTGGTAGAAAGCCTCATTAAAGATAAAATCTTAACATACACAGAAGAACAAGCCTTGCTGAGAGAGAGCCAGCACAGCTTCAGTAAGGGTAAGTCTTGCCTCACAAACATTTTAGAATTCTTTTGAAAAGGTCAACAGGCACACGGATGCAGAAGAACCCATGGATATTATATATCTGGATTTTCAGAAGGTCCCTTACCAAAGACAGCTGAGAAAACTTCATAGGGAATTAGAGGGTAGGTCCTCTTATGGATTAAGAATTGGTTGAGGTCCAGGAAACAAAGAGTGGTGTCAATGGACAGTTTTCACTATGGAGAGAGGTGAAAAGCGATGTGCCCCAAGGATCTGTCCTGGGACCAGTGCTTTTCATCTTGTTCATAAATGACCTGGAGATAGGGATAAGCAGTGAGATGGCCAAGTTTGCAGATGACGTTAAACTTTTCTGAGTAGTGAAGATCAGAAGGGATTGTGAAGAGCTCCAGGAAGATCTTTCCAAACTGGCAGAACGGGCAACAAAATGGCAGATGCATCTCAATGTAGGTAAGTGTAAAGTAATGCACATTGGGGCAAAAAATCCAAACTTCACATATAGGCTAATGCAGAGTTGTCTGCAACAGCTCAGGAGAGAGATCTTGGGGTGCTGGTGGACAGCTCAATGAAAGTGTCAACCCAATGTGCGGAGGCAGTGAAGAAGGCCAATTCCATGCTAGGGATAATTAAAAAGGGGATTGAGAATAAAACAGCTAATATTATAATGCAATTGTACAAATTGATAGTACGGTTGCATCTAGAGTAGTGTTTCTCAAACTGTGGGTCGCGAGACAATTTCAGGTAGGTCCCCATTCATTTCAATATTTTATTTTTAATATATTAGACTTGATGCTACCATGATATGTGACTGCATTGGGGGAAATGTTATGGACCTGTGCTTTTAACAAACTACTATGTATGTTCTTTTAACAATGATAGTAAAGGAAACTTACTCCTGGGTAAGTGTGGGTAGGATTACAGCCTAGGATAGTGAAAAATTTTCCTGCTTGATGATATCACTTCTGGTCATGACATCACTTCCAGTGGGTCCCAACAGATTCTCATTCTGTCCCGGTGGGCCCTGGTGCTAAATGTGCGAGAACCACTGATCTAGAGCAGGGGTCTCCAAACCCCAGCCCGGGGGCCAGATGCGGCCCCCAGCCAGCCTCTTTCCAGTCCGTGGCCAACCTCTTGTCTCCTGAAAGCCTCTGGCCCACTCAGCTGAACATGACCAGAACTGTGCTCTGATCGTGTCTGGAGGGTGTTCTGAAGGCCAGAGAGTTGAATGAATGAGCCCATTCAGTCATTTATTCACTCATCTAAGTTCAATCTCTAATTTATTTATTTAAATTTTATATTTAGATTTTTTTCCGGCCCTCCACACCATGCCAGATATTTGATGCAGCCCTCTGGCCAAAACGTTTGGAGACCCCTGATCTAGAGTATTGTGTTCAGTTTAAGGTCCCCACATCTTAAAAAGGACATAGTGGAACTAGAAAAGGAGCAGAAAAGAGCTACCAAAATGATTACTGGGCTGGGGCACCTCCTTTATGAAGAAAGGCTGCAGCACCTGAGACTCTTCAGCATAGAAAAAAGGTGCCAGAGGGAGGACATGATAGAGACATACAAAATGATGCAGGGAATTGATAGAGTGGATAAAAGGATGCTCTTTTCTCTCTCACACAACACCAGAACCAGGGGACATCCACATAAGTTGAGTGTTAGGAGAGTTAGGATAGACAAAAGAAAATATTTCTTTACCCACCATGTAATTATTCTGTGGAACTCCTTGCCACAGGATGTGGTGATGGTATCCAGCATAGACACCTTTAAAAATGGGATTGGACAGATTTCTGGAGGAAAACCCCATCACAGGTTACAAGCCATGGTGGGTATATACAGTCTGAGGTTAGCTGGTCGCTCATTATGAGGGCTGGGTAGGAATTTTTTTCTGTCATTCCAATTGGCTGTGGATGTCAGTTTTTTCACCTACCCCAGACTGGCGAGGGAGGGAAGGTATATTCAGTAGGTTTCATAAATTAAAAATTGGTCACTGTGTTTAATTAAAGTAGTACAAGTTGAACCAACTGCAGTCTGGTGTCTTTGAGTGTAAACAGAGTGCTAGATGCAGGGAGCTGGCAGCGAGATGCAAGTATCTTGTGATCTTGTGTGTGCTCCCTGAGGCATCTGGTGGGCCACTGTGAGATACAGGAAGCTGGACTAGGTGGACCCTGACCCAGCAGCTCTCTTCTTACATTCTTATGTTAACAGCGTTTCTCAAACTGTGGATTTCGACCCACAAGTGGGTGCTGACTCAACTTTTGGTGAGTTGCATAATGCTGCCTGCCACCCAGACAAATCTCTCCTTCCTATTTTGTTCAATGGGGCTGACTCTCAGGCAAGTGTGGTTAGGACTGCAGCCTAAGGAAGGTGGTGGGGTGTTTTGAAGAACATGCTGTTAGGACAAAGAGGGTGTTTATAATATATACTTATTTGATATATGGTTAAGGTTAAAAATTCTGAGGAACCATTTCAAACACCCCACCCCAATCAGATATGGTAGTTTAAGAGATAAACAAGACCAAAGGCCAATTTATTTCTGAAATATTAGTCCATAAACAATTCCAGTAATACCAAGCATAACTGGGACTAGAAGATTATAAAGAAAAGTGCTTTATTCATTCAACACACATTGGTTTAAGAAGCTAGCAGCGCATGGGTCAGAGTCCATTTTTCTTCTCCTTTGCATTGTGTTTTCTACATAGCAATAAGACTTACTAAAAAATAAGCCCCCCCCCCCGCCAAAAAAAAATATGTTTATAAAAATAAAATAAGCAATGGGAGAAAAGTGAGATCTCTCACAATTTTAAACTTGTTTTCAATAGTATATTAAACAATTTATTTTTAAATATTGCCAACAAGATACCTTCATGGCAGTTTTACCAAGGCTATGTGTTCTATTTACATACAATTAAGGAAACCTATGAACTGGTCAAAATCCTATAGTTCATATAATAGACTATTAATAGCTTTAGATTCATTTATTAATCTATTACTTTAGTTCTAGATTTAAAAAGATCCAGATCTAAAATCTTTAGAACAGCAACATTCATCACAGTCTATGAGGCTATAGCTTCACACAACATTTGCACAAAAAAAATTTTGATTAAGAAATTCATATTCATATGAATGAATCCATATCCATTCATTTGAAAACACTCTAATTTATATTCATTCAAAAATCTTGGGGGTTTTTCACTGCTTAGTATACTCACACTGTTCACACCCTAGCAAATCAAACCTTCCCATCACATCATCTCTACAGCAAAGAATCTGCATGTTCAATAGCAGCTACAAGCTATTCACTCATACATTATTTCCTACCCAGATGTGGCTTCCATGCAACAATTTTGTAACAGTGAAGTGGCCCTCAGAAAACAATATATGGAGCTCAGATCAACATCAGCTGCATTATGCCACTTGCATATAAATTGCTGCTACGGAGGGTAAACAACATAGTAAAATCAAGGTTATTTTTAGAAATAGATATTTGATATTATCCCTTTGACATATGTATCGTCTTACATGCATTTAGTACTTTTTACTAGTGACCCATTCCCCAAACCTATGCTGATTCTTTTCAAATGAACACAAGATGCTAGAACATTTTAAAAATTACTGTACTGTCAGCTTATCAAGACACTTCACAATCTATAAATAGAAACAGGCAGGTACACAGAATTGGTGCATAAAATACTCAGTGTATTACATACCCTGAATTGCAGGAAGGGCTTCCAGCAGGCACCTTTAAGAGAAGCCTTACCATTTGGTGTGGAGTTTCTTATTACAACAGCATAAAAACCAAATTGAGAAGTCCACTTAGGCCCAAATCCTAACCAGCTTTCCAGCACTGGCATAGCAGTGCCAATGGGGCATGTGCTGCATCCTGTAGTTGGGTGGCACTCACAGAGGCCTCCTCAAAGTAAGGGAATGTTTGTCCCTTACCTCAGAGCTGCATTGCCCTGATATCTGTGCTGGAATGTGAGTTAGGATTGTGCCCCTAGTGGTTACAGAGAAGATTTTCTCATCACTAATTAAAATTAATTAGATTCTAATTAGGTTTTGAGAATGTCTAGACAATCTTGCTCTACACTCACACACCATACAAGGTTGTGTTTCACATGGTTTGCAAGCTGGAGAAATGAGAAGCCTGGGATAGCTGAGCAATTCCTCAGGCAATACAAGTGTATCGAGTGAATGTACATAGGACAATCTACATGCATCCAGGCTGATCATCTGAGGGAGCTTAAGCATGCAGACCTCAGCATAACCAAGAATCCTGTTTTTCAGGATTCTGATCATGCAGAAAAAGAGCTCTGCATACTTAGAATTACATGAGAATAAGCTCCCTGCAGGCAATCAAATGAACACATGCAGATCAGGGGCAAGGCCTGCTGACAAGAGCCCACTACACACCCTATACACATGGCTCCCATACCGGATATTGGGACCCAAATGAGGGTCGCACAGATGTTCCTGAGGGTTATAGGAAGCAATGCTCCCTGTAACTGAAGCCACATGCAGCCTTCCTCTCAGCACTCCGTGATGGTGATGTCATTCCCATGTGCTCCATAGCATTTATTATTAATATTAATCCATTTTGCCCAGCTCACAGGTGTACACATTTGATCCCTGTTGCGTATATGCGACATTGGGCAGAAATGGCTTAATATCAATAACTATTAATGTCATGTGTCATCAGACTGAGAAATACTTTTTACTTAGGGCTGCAATAAAAAATGCGGGGAAACACTGCCCCATACTATGATCACCGAAGATACCCGCCTATTAGTCGACCCCACAGATAAGTCGAGGGCAGGTTTTGAGCCAACAATCATGGAATTTTCTATGACCCTCAGATAAGTCGGGGGTTAAACTTAGAGTGGTGTCTGACTATAGTTTTGTCTGATTTTACCTGAGGCCAGATCCTGAAAAATAACCTACCACTAATTGTTACCTAAGAACTGTAACTGTAACTCTAATTTATTAAAAACATAGTAAAAGATCATAAGATATATTTTTATTCTTTTTAAATTCTGGTCTTCACCACCTTTTTGTAAACACTAAGAGTAAATGCACTGCAAACTACATACCAGTAAATCAGTGGTTCCCAACCTGGTATTCATGTACTCCCAGGGACACTCAACAGGACCTTTAGGGGTACTTGAAACAGAATGGAATAATGGTAGAAAAAGGCAGGTAGAAAAAGGCAAGGACCAGCAAGGCAGGAAGGGAGGCAGCTAGTTGGCTGTGAAAGCCCCACCAATAGCTAGTTTTTGCTCATCAATTCATGTATGAACCAGTGATTGAAAACCTGCACAGTAAAAAAGCTGAAACATAATATGGAAAGTGATCAATCACCCAGAATTTCTCAGCACACTTCTGGTGCAAAACAGTGCAAAAGCAGAGTCTTCTGTTCCTCAAACAGATAAAAAGAGAAAACACTGTGATGAATACATGAAGTCTGGGTTTTCATAGAGAGGAGATGAGGGCTTTTATTATTACAAACATTTTGCTAATATGAAGGGTACAATTTATTATTGCCAAGGGATATGCAAGTGAAAAAGGTTGGCAACCACTGCAGGAGAACCATGAATCAAAACCACCTTTAAGGTGTCTGGTGTGTTAAGCCAGAAGCTCTACATACAACATACAACCCAGAACACATAACTGGGAGTGTGCAATTCAATTCACAGCAGAGAGATGCAGCTGCATATATTTGCAATCCTTTTTACTCAGAAGTAGACCCACTGCTTTCCATGGGTGCTATTCTTAAGTAATGCTGCATTGAATTGTAGCCTGGGAATTGCTGCTTCAAATGGAAAGGGGATCCCATCCTGGTGTTGAAAAAAAAAAAGACCTCTGCCAAATGAAAAGCCTTTGCAAAAGGGAATCCGGTTGCAGCAGCAAAAGGGAACGGAGGGGAATAAAAGGTTAACTTTGGCTGGAAGTCCCAGGAAAGCAACTATAGCAACTAACCAGCTGCCTGCCTAAGCTTAGAGGAGAAAGAACCTGTTCAGAGTTGAAAGGCTCTGCCCTCTGATTGACCCAGAGATAAGGCGAAGTGAGAATTGGAGCTTGATTACTTGGCAAAAATTTCACAAACTATACCTGGGTATCTACGGTATTTTGTCTAAAGAGTGCTATGGCTGCCAAGTTCCTTCCACAGTAGCCCAAGCAGGACTTTTACTAACATCTCTGTGAGAGATCTCACTTGATCTGCCTGAGCAGATGCACAAACCAGTCTACAGGACTTTAACTGGGTGTCATTACTTTGTGTCATGTAAAACAATATGCTATTTTGTTGAATTATAGGATGCAGGCAACACAAGAATGTTCAGAGACCACATGGGATGAAGGGAAAGTTGCCCAGAACTATGATCAGCATTGGCAAGGGAGTGTAGAGCAAGGTGGCTAAACAGCATTGGTTAAAATGAGATTAGGATGGTTCAAAGAAACACAAGACTTGAAGGAGAAGGAAAGGCTACCCAAGAGATAAAGGAAACAACAGAAGACACAAATGTGAAAGGTAGAAAGAGGCAAAACGGCAATAGTAGCCTTTGGTCTTACATTATCAATTTAGTAAACATCCACAAGGCATACAGGCACATAAAATCTAAACACACACATGCGTGCATGCAAGTGACAAGATTAAAAGTCAGATCAAGTTAAAAACAATTCAGGGATTCAATTGTTACAGATTGGCAAGTGCTAGGCTAAACAAAAATTCTTTAGATAACAGAAATGAATCTCACATTTTCCTGATGTCAAAGCTGAAGCCAGTAGTCCACATATGAACTACTATTAGCTATAATGTTGCTTCAACTTTGGCAGTTCCACCTTGATTTAAGTGTTCTACAATTTTATTGTGTCTTACTTGTCACTTATTACCCACTATTTATCTATACCACTTTTAAAAATAACAAATGTATGAATTGTGCTTCCTATTTAAAAGCCCACACTGTTAAAAAGTCACATTCCTCTTTTGAGAATCAGAAACAATTTTCTTTAAGTTAAAACAGCATTTTTAAACACACACACACACACACTCATGGCTCAGTGTTGAGTTTAGATATTCCCCGCCTCTCCTCTCTCCCTGAAGTTATACTCACAAAGATGCAAGTTGTGAAGGTCGGATTAAAGGAACATTAGATCACAGCTGACTGGAATGCTGAACACTGATTGGACACTAGCCAGACAAAACTCATGGCAACCATTGTGTTTTTTAAAGATTAATTTTTGAACAGTCATTAATATTCTTCTCAGAACTTCAAACAGGTTACAAGAAGTCTGCCTTGGTAGCCACCCTGCTAAAGACGGTGTTTTCAATAAAGTGAGTTAGCTGAAAGTAAAACGGTTTGGAGGGTCAAAAGCTCACTACCCGTTTTCGTACATCAGGATATAAATATTGGTGAGTGCCAAGGAAAACTTTTTCTTAGTTCTACATGGATCCTCTCCATAATTGCACCCAATATTATATAAGTTTTGTTATTAATTTTGAATGTAGAGCATTTAATACAGCTGATTTTTTTTTAAAGCCCACACATTACTTGAGGCTTCAATTTTTCTAACTTTGCTATTTATGACAGACTGAAATTGGGTTTGGAAAGATCCAAAGTCTTATCAGTTTGTTTTTGGTAAGATATTTTAAAAAATTTTTATAATGCTTATATTTTTTTTAATAGTATTTTATTTTATTGTAATTTTATATTTTTATTGTATGCCCAAGAAGGAGATAAAGTGGGGTAAAAATGTGTAAGTAAATATATAGTTTGTCAATTCCAAATCAAACTGGTGGGGCACTGCCCATCCCTAGTTCCTTGTTTATAAACAATTCTACAAGAGTTATGTGGAGGAAATAGATCAATAAATTGCAGTTTGATTCTTTCATGCACCAGAATTCACCCCTTTGGTTAAAACTCCAACTTGAATTGGAACATTACACTGGAAATATCTACACAAGATTGTAGATCTTAAAATCTCATGTAACGAAGTGCTAGGCAGACAACTGATAATAAAGTTACACTCTTAGATGTCACCAACTGCAGTTCAGTTTACATTGCATGATTTGTTGTATGTAGCAAAATGATAAGAAAAGGATGGGTGAACATATTAGTCAAACAGCACACAGCCAAGCAATATGAACACAATGATAATAAGATGTGCCTGGGCTTTTGAACAAGTCAGTGTCCAAAGGGGCAAGATTTTACTTACTGAAAAGATCCCTGGGAGATTTTTAAACTAGGATTGGGGATTAAATGAAAACTACCTACAACTTTGAGCATGACTCAGCAGAATTCCCTCCAGTTCAGCTGACTGCAGTGCATTTGTTAGTTTTTGGAGGCACTGTCCAGAAGTAGAGCAAAAGAATAAATTACTACTGGAGAGTATTAATCTCCCTTTTTAATAAGAGACAGGTAGCATTGGATTAAAGGATGGCGGCAAAAGCAAGCTTGTTCCTGATTTAAAAACATTTTTTGCCACATTGTGAGCAGCAAATACTTTCTCAAACTTCCTCTGCATTCAGATAATGATATGGAAGAGCTACAATATGAGGCATGTCAGGAGACATACTGTCTGGCTAAATAGGGCTGATTAGCTACATTGGTGGTTCATTATGCTCTACTGCAGCAAACTCAGGGGGAAAAATGGGTGTACATTAGATCATGTTGACACACAGAATCTATCACCTTACTGTACATCTGGCTAAGTATATAGAGGCATATACTTAACATATAGATAGAATGCAAGAGAAGGCAGGAGATATCACTAAAATGCAAATTTTAGACAGTATCAAGAAAATGTAGGCAAAAGAAAAGCAAAAGGTACATTTTACACTAGTTTTAAATTATTGTATCAGAAGTGTACCTCAGATTTTCACCTACATAGAAATGTTACTCCTTAGCTGCAGCAATCTAAAGTATATATCATAAAATGTGATTTAAAAGAAAAGGCTAATTGGGCTGGCAGGGCTGATGAAGCTTATTTGGACTTGTGGGCATGAAGCTTCCAAGCCAGCCCTAAAATGTTAGTAATACACAATATTTTAGTACATTTGTCTCCTACAGTCGTAGTCTTCTACAGCTGCTCAGGAAGATGGAAAAATATACTCAAATTGAGTTTTAATTAGCTGCCCTACAAAATCTGGGAAAATCAGTTTTGAGAGGAAGGTGAGAAGCTTTTCTGGCTTACTATAGGAATAGGAATGCCTTGTTAGTTTACAACATGCCACTAAGTGGCCACCTAAAAAGGAAAGAGCCTGGCAATAGCCTGGTGACAACCTCAACAGGAAAGCAGGTCAGGATTTCCTGCCATAATAGAAGCTGCACTCAGACAGAAACTTAAATGCCTGGAACTGCAAAGTGTCTCTTATGACTCAAGCTGTAAGTTGATTGTGTTTGGCAGCTGAGCTCCAGACTGGTTCAATACAATTTTTAAAAATTTTGTACCAGCTTTAAGTTATATAAATTACCTTGACAATCAGAATTACTGTAACTTTCCCACTACTGGTAGAAATAGGCAAGTGTGAGGCAAGCAATAACCCTATGCCAATGTTTATAATCTGCAAACTTCTGCTGGAATAGCAGCACTTGCGCCACATTTCTAGCCTGCCTAGACTTGGAGGGCAATGATAAATTAAGTATGAAGATTAATGCCAATCATGATCACAATTTATACACTAATACGCAATGAAATATGAGAATTAAAGCATTTTGTTAGACAAGTGGTTCTCACACATTTGGCACCAGAACCCACTTTTTAGAATAAGAATCTTTCAAGACCCACTGGAAGTGATGTCATGACTGGAAGTGACATCATCAAGCAGGAAAATTTTTAACAATCCTAGGCTATAATCTTACCCACACTTGCCCAGGAGTAAGTCCCATTTACTATCATTGTTAAAAGAATGTACATAGTAGCTTGTTAAAAGTACAGGTCTGTAACATTTCCCTAAATGCAGTCACATACCATGGTAGCATCGTCTAATACAGGGGTGCTCAAACCCCAGCCCGGGGGCCACTTGCGGCCCTTGGGGGCTTACAATCCAGCCCGCAGGGAGCCCCCAGTCTCCAATGAGCCTCTGGCCCTCCAGAGACTTGCTGGAGCCTGTGCTGGCCCAACTCAACTGCTCTCAGTGTGAGGACGACTGTTCAACCTCTCACCGGAGCTGTGGAGCGAGGGCTCCCTCCACTACTTGCTGTTTCACATCTGTGGTGCAGCAAAGGAAAGGCTGACCTTGCTTTGTGCAAGGCCTTTTATAGACCTTGAGTTACTGCAAAACCTTCATTCATTCATATGTTCCATCTCTAATATATTTATGTAAATTTATTCAAATTTAAAATGTAAATTCATTCTTTTTTCCTGGCCCCCAACACAGTGTCAGAGAGATGATGTGGCCCTCCTGCCAAAATGTTTGGACACCCCTGGTCTAATATATTAAAAATAAAACATTGAATGAATGAGGACCCACCTGAAATTGGCTCACAACCCACCTAGTGGGTTCCAACCCACAGTTTGAGAAACACTGTGTTAGACAATTTTAAGAAAGAAGATCCCACTAAGTAAAAACGCATGAACCAGACTTGACAGATCAAGAATGGTCTCAGATACACTGCATAACAATAATCTAATCTTGCAGTTCTATCCAAAGTTGCATTTTGGTTAGGAAACCTGCCTTGTTTGAACCATGAAATAAGGAGGAAATAGAAGCAAGTTTAAAGAGATTAGTGAGATTGCAAAGAAGGTGAATCCATTACTTGCATCATCTTCAATACAGAAAACCTAGGGAAGATACCCAGGCCTGAACTTCTCAGAGAGAAAGTCAGATGAACAGAATCAAACAGAAGTGACAAGGGCATGATTGTAGAGCATTGGATTCCAAACTTTTTAACACTGGGACCAACTTTTCAAAATGACACTAAAAAAATCCACAATGTCCCCTTACCAGCTTTTAACCTTTTTACTATGGTGGGAGCCTTGCATTCCTCTTCATCTAGCCTTTGAGAGGAGCAAAGACACACTTGCCTACTCATGAGTAAACCCAAAAAAGTGGCTCAGGTTTGTTTTCTATAGGGCTCAATACAGTTTCCTTGTCAGCTTGGAAGATGGGGGGCCTTTGTTTTTGGGACCTGTGTTTATCACATCAGGACCATTCTGTTGGTATTGGCTTCCTCTTGGTCTGCACTTCAAAGTGGACTGAGGCAAATTTCACACTTGTGGCTCAATTTCATTTTCCATAGGGCTCAAAACAACTATCAGCTTGCCAGTTTCTGTTTCACAACCCACCATCAGGCTGCAACCCACTGGTAGGTCCCAACCCACAGTCTGGGAAACCTGGAGTGTATTAAAAATTAAACTGTCACTGCATGCATTAAAGAGTTCTTAAGGAAGTCAGAAGGCTCAGCAATTTCACATTTAATAAAAATTCCAGTGGGGCACTTTGAGCCCCACTGCCATTTACACAGCCACCCTCTGCACTTGGGATAGAGGTGGGAATATCTGAGCAGCTTATTGGTTGTCCAGAGGAGTCAGGGGCTTGGTGCAGCTGATGCTGCGGCCAGTTTGGCTTCCCAGCCTCAATTTATGCCAGTTAATCAAGCGCCACCTTGTGTAATATGTGTTAGTGTAAAATGTAACATCCTTGAAATTGTCCTACATGACTGGAAGGTAACCAATGTTACATCAATGTTTTAAAAGGATTTGGGGGAATCTGAGAAATTACAGTCTGGTCAGTTTCATACCTGTTCCAGGTAAACTGCAGGAAACAATTAAAGGAACTGCTTCTTGCTTAACTGAGGAAACTGCCATGGAGGCAGGCAGCCTGCACACTTGAGAGCACTTGCTTCCTGTTAACGTTCTGGCTGCATCCATCAAGCACACAGGCTGCTTGCCTGCATGTTGAGTTCCTCAATTAACCAAGAAAATGTATGTTAAGAAATTGTTTGCTTCCACTGCTAGTGAAGAAAAATGAAGGTAATGGCAGGGCATGTGTGGAATATTGTAACTTTCTATTGGGTTCTCCCATATCCATGGGGGGAACCGCCATGGATATGGGGGGTGCCTGTATTATTTTGTATAACCCAGCACAAATCTATGGGGTGGCCACATTTGAAATACTGTGAACAATTCTGGTGACTACACTCCAAGAAGAATATAATAGAGCAGAAAGAGGTGCAATTGAGGGCAATCAAAAAGAGCCAAGGACTGGATCTTTCTTACAAGGAAAGGCTACAATGTTTGGGGATTTTTAGTTTTTAAAAAGGCAATTAAAGGAGAACATAATTGAGATTGAAAGAATTATGCAGGATGTAGCGAGGGGGAATTTCTTCTCTTTCTTTCACAATACTACAACAGGGGTCATTCAAAGAAACTGGATTTTCCTTTTAAAGCCGGAAATTTTAGAAAAGACAAAAGGAGGTACTTCTTCACACAGTGCATCAGTAGAGTGTGGAATTTGTTGTCTCTATCTCCTGTGTGTGGACTTTCCAGAGGAATGTGGGCAACAGGAGGCTGGACTAGGCAGACTTTTAGCCTGATCCAACAGGGCTGTTTTAATGTACTTTCATTTCACGGAAGAGTAGGGCAACATATGTCAACTAGAGGAAGTGGGTTTCTAAGCTATGATAAAGAAATGAGATAATGTATTTAAGCCTCTCAAAAGTGGTTCACATATTCCTCCCTCCCTCCCACACACATAGAGAACTTCAGCTCTGATGAGATAATTCTAGACCAGTAAGATTTATAGGTCGTTTTTTGTTTATTGAAATGGTTTGATTGGATAGAATAAGTGAGAACAAACAACCAGCCCAATGAGAGACTCTCAAAGTCAAGGACCAAGTTCCAGTGATTACACAACTTTTTTCTTTTTTGCTCACTTCTGTTCATTAATCTGTATGGCTGCAATAATGGTTTAACAAAGATGTGAATCAGAAGGGTGTTAGAGATTTTCATTTTGCATCTTTTTTATCTTGACCAAACAAAACAAATTTCATTAAAAGAGTGACAACACCAACAAGATGTAGGCATAGTTTGTTGGCATCCTTCAGTCTCAGAAGACTATGGTGTCACGCTCTGAATGGTGGTTCTGGAACAGAGTGTCCTCTCTAGTGCGCAAAGCCTGGGTAAAGTAGGTATGGAGGATAGGCTGTTACCCATGCAGCAAATCCCCCCTCTCCACGTCGCTGAAATGGTCCAATGGAAAGGCAGAAGCCAATACGGTTGGTTCCAGCGGCGTTGCAGGAGTTGCCAGAACATGACTGTGTTCAGCCATGAACTGCCTCAGGGACTCCGGCTCCGGATTTTGTCTCGAGGTTGACTCCTGAAGCCTTTTCCATAACTGGATGTAGCCACAAGGCAGTGGAGGTTTGGGATCAGAGTTTTCCTTCTCTCAGATGAGCTGCCTTCCCAGGCTAATGAGTCCCATCTACCTGGTGGCTGTTTAGTTATAGGCATAGTTATCTGTTGACAATTAATACAGTCTGAGATCAGGTCCTTTTAAGGATCATATACTCTCAGTATGATTCTGCTTGGGTCCTCAGATTGACACTGAGGGTCCTGCTCTTTGACCTGTGTAATATTTGATTTACATTGCCTTTTCACTGGCAGCATCATATTTGTGGTAATCCCTTCCTAGTGAAGCACAACAGGCTCCCTTGTCCAATTTTTAAGTGACATTCAAAAATATTTTGGTTTTGCGAAGCTGTTAAGGAAATACTGTATTTTATAAGCAAGCACTGTATGGTTTCACTGATAAAACTGTTTTATATTGCACAGTAATTTTCTTATTGTATTTTATGTTATGTTATTAACTGCCTTGTGTTTATTGCTAAACAAAACATGGCAAAACAAAGATCATTAAAATCAAACAGTCAATTAGCCTTCCTTCCAGGACCTAGTACCTGAAGTTTGAAAGCTCAATGTAGTTCTGATCTTTTTGCCAGCAACCCTCAGTCTTCTTGTAAGAATTTCAGGCTGTGGGAGGTTCATGTGATGGGACATTCCACCACACACACATGCACACTCCAATGCATAGAAAACTCAACTGTCAGGCTAGAACACTTTTCCATTATGTTTAGTTTTCTATGTTCAGGGACAGTTTTGTACAGAGAAACATTCCCTTGAGTTTCTCTGCAGTGTGAAATTATGCAGAACAGCTGTAAATTTATCATCCTAATCCACTATTTCTAAAATCCTGGCCTTAAATGTATGATTTTGCATATCACAATCCCAGCTTTGCCAATGAAAGTACACAGTGGACGCTGGAGCTAATCTAGGCTTCCTAACTAGCGTATCTGTAATACACATTTGCAAAAGTAGTAACATTCATTTTTTACATTTTTATTCGTGCACATTTTACATTTTGAAATGTAGCCTTAAGTATTAGCTTTTCATCTCAAGCTTTTGCTCACTCATTATGGCTGGCTGGCTCCTTGGCTTGCAAGTCCCAACTCCAATACCAAATTGGCAACATTAATTTCCCTGTGTTTGGGGGGGTGAGCGGGTGGACCAAGCTATCATGACTCATTGCTTGCTAGATACTGAAATGAGCTTGTCTAGACCCACATGATAAGCCAAGAGGTTTATTACAATCTATAATCTATAGCAGCAAGCAAAATACACATATCCAAGAGTGGAGAGAAAACCCAAGACAAATTTAAGTCTAAATATAGGCAACAATATAGGCACTTTTCCAATAATCAGTTGGCAAGGAAACAAATGATGTACTAAAACAGCCAAGATGCTGGATTATTAAATAGCAACAAATGTTACTAAAGGAAGATAAATTGTGAAAAAAAGAAAAAATTATATTTTCACCTTTGAAGTTTTATGCAATTTTCCTAGCATAGGATATAATCTAATTTTAAGGCTGTAGAAACTTAAAATAACTCAATAACCTCATCTTCCATTTCTGAAACATTCTGAAGTGTCTTGAGGCAATTTCATCCATTCTTGTCCACAACTTTCAAACAAAGATGTCAAAGTCCACAAAGCAATAAAAATCTGGAACACTATAATTCTTTGTTTGAATATATTTACAATATGATACTGATAACAGCACAGGAGCCAAAATAGATGACTTATGTTATCAAGCTACAATTAGGTGAAGTTAATAGGTAACACTTTGTCAGACGTCTATAGAAATGGCAATACAACATATTTATAACTATGGTAGATACTCTCCTATAGTAATGAAATTTTTGCCAAGTAATCAAGCTCCAATTCTCACTTTGCTTTATCTCCATGACAATCAGAGGGCAGATTTCCCCTCTGAATAGTTTCCTTTCTCAGATGAGCTGTTGCTCAGCTCAGGCAGGCACCTCCTTAGTTGCTATAGTTACTTTCCAGGGACATTCCAGCCAAAGTTAACCTTTTATTCTCCTTCCTTCTGCTGCAGCCTGGTTCTGCTTGGCAAATGCTTGCAAAGCAGGTCTGTTTTTTGAAACACCAGGATGGGATCCTCCTTGCCAAGCTAGAATTCAGTGCACCCTTACTTAAGAATAACACCCATGGAAAGCAGTGGGTCTACTTCTGAGTAAAAAGGGTTGCAAATATCTCATCTCTCTGCTGTGAACTGAATTGCACACTCTCAGTTATTCGTTATGGATTGTTGTACGTAGAGGTTGTTGTATGTAGAGCTTCTGGCTTAACACACCAGACACGTTAAAGGTGTCTTTGATGGTTCTCCTCATGTCCACCTTAAAGGTGAATTTGATTCATGGATCTCCTGCAGTGGTTCCCAACCCTTTTCACTTGCATATCCCTTGGCAATAATAAATGTGTACCCTTCATATTAGCAAAATGTTTGTAATAATACAAGCCCTCATCTCCTCTCTATGAAAACCCAGACTTCATGTATTCATCACAGTGTTTTCTCTTTTTATCTGTTTGAGGAACAGAAGACTCTGCCTTTGCAATGTTTTGCACCAGAAGTGTGCTGAGAAATTCTGGGTGATTGATCACTTTCCATATTATGTTTCAAGCTTTTTTACTGTGCTAGTTTTCAATCACTGGTTCATAGATGAATTGATGACCAAAAACTAGCTATTGGTGGGGCTTTCACAGCCAACTAGCTGCCTCCCTTCCTGCCTTGCTGGTCCTTGCAAGGCATTCTGGAGCATGACCTGCCTTTTTCTGCCATTCTTTTTCAAGTACCCCTAAAGGTCCTGTTGAGTGTCCCTGGAAGTACAGGAATACCAGGTTGAGAACCACTGTTTTACTGGTATGTAGTTTACAGTGTACTTACTCTGACAGTGTTTACAAAAAGGTGGTGAAGGCCAGAATTTAAAAAGAATAAAAATGTATCTTATGATCTTTTACTATGTTTTTAATAAATTAGAGGCTACAGTTTTTTTGTAACAATTAGTGGTAGGTTATTTTTCAGGATCTGGCCTCAGGTAAAATCAGACAAAACTATAGTCAGACACCCCCTTAAGTTTAACCCCCAACGTATCACAGAAAAGGTCATAGAAAATTCCATGATTGTTGGCTCAAAACCTGCCCTCGACTTATCTGTGGGGTCAACTTATGGGCAAGTGTCTACGGTATATTTTCCCCATTCTTCTAAGGAAGCTTTCTGCATCTTGCAGGTTCACTGTCAAAGCTTATCTCCCAATATTTTTCAAGGTGAAAGGGAAACCTTTCCTTACTGGATCGAGCAGTCACAGCAAGTTAAGTTTACTAACAGAAGTCTAACACAACCAGACCTATGGGGAAAAGAGATCAACTGGCTGTTTGGTGGGAATAGCTCAACAGCATCTGGGAAGTCTTGTTTCACACAATTCTACTGTATTAACATAATCTCTGCAGACATTTGATAAAAGTTACAAAAACTTCATATGAGGTGGCAAATCTGAATATCTCATTTGAAAATAATGTGTCACGCCTGGAAGTTTATAATATTAAAAAAGCAAAAGAGGAGATTTATAACAGAAATTCATTACCAGTATCTGGAGTAAAATTCCTCCATCTTTTTAAGTCCTTGAGACAAGGACTTTTATCCACACACTTTTATGTGTCCACAAGGACTTTTATGCACCTCATGTGTGAGGATGCTGCCATGTTCTGTCATTAAGCAGAATGATACACAAGACCAAATGATCCCAAGGGGTTCCCCCTCAGGGTAGCTTGCAGTACAACCCACTGCAACTCCCTGTTTGGAAACACAGCAGCGCCAGCATGACATTCACTGAATTGTGCCGGGGGGGGGGGAGTTTCAGCCTCAGGAGGCCTCCTCAAGGTAAGGAAGCATTTGTTCCCTTGCCCTGGGGAAGGTCTCTGCAGGTTCAGTAGGTCAACTGACACTGATATCACTGGCGCAAGTCCATGTTGACCTGTGAAGGCAGATCAGGCCCAGGAAGGGGGGGGGGTCAGGATTTGGCAAGCACCACTGCTGCTGCTAATCCACCCTCTGCCCTCCTCCCCACCCATCAGCACCCCATTCCACCCCACCCTGCTTCCCCCCACCCCCATGCAGCCTCACCTGAGGCAGTGGGCATCTGCTGCCACACAGACCCAATTGTACATTGCTTCTCGCAGTGGACAAAACATGCTCTCTGGCAGAGTCACATGTGGGGCAGCCACAAAGCATGTGCGGCATGCCAACAGAACATGCGTTCTGCCAGCATAACACAGCCAACGATGTCTAGATCATGAAAAATGCAATGTTAACTTTTTTTGGCCATTTTATCTTGGAGTTTTAAAGTAACCAGATTTGAAGCACGGGTCAAAATGTGGCAACTTGGTGTATCATCATCATCATCGAATCAAATTCAGTTCTGGCGCCAAAATAAAAATAGCATAGTTACAGTCTAATGATTCTTACTTCCCTCTTTGCCACCCCATCATTCCTCAAAAAAAAAAGTGAACCTACCATATCCCTAGCCACTGAGTCATCTCACTTTTCATGGATAAAAGTACAAGATGCACATTCCTAAGAATCAGGGGAACTAAATGTTTGGTAAAGGAAGTGGGGGAAGTAATGTTTCATAGACCCAATTCCGCAAAAGAAAAGTTGATATTTTTCCTACAATATGTATTCTGAGAAAATGAAAAAGAAAGATTTCTCAAGAGAAAACAATACTGACCTTTATTCCTGGGTAAGGTTTCTTTACCCTCGGGTGTTTTATCTGGCATCTCAGCTGAAACCAGCTTAGTGAAACCTGAGGGACATAAAGAAAGGAAACTATTCTCATACTGAGGCCGGTACATTTGAGCAGAACAGCACTTTTCTACAAGTTCAGGATATGATTACAAACTATTTTGCACACACCCTACCCCTCTAAAACATGAACAATGTCATTCATGATAGCAACAGAGGAGCACAGCTAACAAATGACTACTGTATAGAAAAGCATGAAATTTTGCTAACTGTACCCTATGACAATGTGTAAGGTCTGTACAGCTTAAATACTTTGGGAAAGTCAGTGTCAAGTTCTTCTAAAGGATACATGTACCCTAATTTAAAAACCAGACACAAAACAAGAAGTTACGCAAAGAATTCTGACTAGCAGCCATTGAATTTTTCTCAGTCATGTGTTGACCAAAAGTTAAACAAAATATCACTTAGCAGCAGCAGGCCATCTTTGTGATCTCCAGTTCAAAACAAGATTCAATGAAGTCATTTGTTAAAAAAATAAAGCACTTAACACATTATACTCAGTGATCTTATTCTTTGAAGGAGTCTGATAATTTCTGTATTAGGGAAAAGTATTACAGTATTTTAACTAGGCCAAATCTCTGGCATTTTCCAACTGTTCATTTATTAGCATATCAACCTATTCTTCCATTTCCTAGTGATGAACCTTCTAGTTATATGGAAGTAATGGATTAGTAGTGGAACAAGTAAATAAGAGGCTTTCCATGATACTCAGATTTAGGTTTAAAGCTTTTTGAAGCTAAGTTCTATGCTGCCCTGCACCGGTGCTGCGCTCACCAAAAGTGCCCAACTGCCTGGGCTGCCATCCTAAATACACTTTTCAGGCGTAAGCTCCATTGAACACAATGGGACAATTCTGAGTTATTATGGATAGAATTGTGTCAGAGATACCTTTCCTCCCTCTGTGTCTGTCCCCCCACCCACACCTCTCATTCTGCCATCTTCTTTTTTGTTGGGGAAAGGAGGTTGAACCTGTGTTTTGTCTGACAAGGGGGTGTCAAGTGGAGCTGTTTGGCCAAAGGAAATTTTCGCTGGGCACACGCTTACTTTCAAAGAATTCCACTGCCTCTGACAATCCCCTCCTCCCACCAGAGGATGTTACTCCTATGAGCAGGAGCGACAGACCAACACACACACACACACACACACACACACACACACACACCCCTTAAAGCCATATTTTTGAAGACAGCCTCTCTGTTAAGGGAATCGAGTGGGGGAGAGGGGAGGATAGAAGACTTGCATGAGGAATGATGCCACATATTTCATGCAGGCACTTTCATCCAGAAAACCAATGCAAGTGATGAAGCAGTAGTTTACATGACAAATTGCTAGCTTTTCCCACCGTGACCTGAACTGCAATTCTATACAGTACACACTCTACTGGGAGTAAACCCCACTGAACACAAGGTGTTCACTTCTGAGTAGGTATAACTAGTATAAAACAAGAGGCACCTCACTCAAGCCAGAAGGAAGAGGACTGAAGCATTGTTGGCTTCTCCCTCCTTCTCTTCCCCCAGGTCCTAAGCAAATAAATCAAAAGTTAAAGCAAAAGTTGTGTTCTCTGCTATCAATCCTACTCTCCGCAAGCAAGGGGGAGATGCACTTTAAAGCAGAAAATAAGAGGAGGAGATGTGGTGAAGAGGGGCTCTGCTGGCAGCCAGTCTAGGATGTCCTCTCACCTACCAAACTCATCACAGATATGAAGAACCATGTGAGTTTTTTACCTACATGTTCAAAAACCCACATGGAAGACTCCAAACCCACAGATTAGGAGGAGGATGAGTTGGAAAAAGATATTGGGATATTTTATAGCATGAAACCCATGAGATAAAGAAATCCTAATACATTTTGCATCCACATTGCCCATTACTACTTCCCATAGATTTCTGCATGTGTGGTTTGGGTCTCAATTATCTAAAACAGATTGACACCTGTCCCCTTAATCTAACCACAGAGAAAGATTAAGGGCCCAATCCTAAGCAATATGTGTCGGCTTACCACCAGTATGCACTGTCACAAATGTGCGTAAGGCACATTTGCAGGAGTTAGCATTGACCCAGTGCCAGAGTTGGTCTAGCTTGAGCCCGCGCTGGGAACTGAGTCACCCCACTGCAGAGCTGATTCCCTTACTTGGGGGAAGGAGCTGCTGCCGGCTTCCTGGTTGCACTTAGGATGCCACAGTAGCCATTTTGGCACTGCAGGAGCCCCACAAACAAGGCAGCTGAGGACTGGGCTGTAAATCATAAGAACATAAGAACAGCCCCACTGGATCAGGCCATAGGCCCATCTAGTCCAGCTTCCTGTATCTCACAGCAGCCCACCAAATGCCCCAGGGAGCACACCAGATAACAAGAGACCTCATCCTGGTGCTCTCTCCTACATCTGGCATTCTGACTTAACCCATTCCTAAAATCAGGAGGTTGCGCATACACATCATGGCTTGTACCCCATAATGGATTTTTCCTCCAGAAACTCGTCCAATCCCCTTTTAAAGGCGTCTAGGCTAGACGCCAGCACCACATCCTGTGGCAAGGAGTTCCACAGACCGACCACGCGCTGAGTAAAGAAAAATTTTCTTTTGTCTGTCCTAACCCGCCCAACACTCAATTTTAGTGGATGTCCCCTGGTTCTGGTATTATGTGAGAGTGTAAAGAGCATCTCCCTATCCACTCTGTCCATCCCCTGCATAATTTTGTATGTCTCAATCATGTCCCCCCTCAAGCGTCTCTTTTCTAGGCTGAAGAGGCCCAAACGCCATAGCCTTTCCTCATAAGGAAGGTGCCCCAGCCCCGTAATCATCTTAGTCGCTCTCTTTTGCACCTTTTCCATTTCCACTATGTCTTTTTTGAGATGCGGCGACCAGAACTGGACACAATACTCCAGGTGTGGCCTTACCATAGATTTGTACAACGGCATTATAATACTAACCGTTTTGTTCTCAATACCCTTCCTAATGATCCCAAGCATAGAATTGGCCTTCTTCACTGCTGCCGCACATTGGGTCGACACTTTCATCGACCTGTCCACCACCACCCCAAGATCTCTCTCCTGATCTGTCACAGACAGCTCAGAACCCATCAGCCTATATCTAAAGTTTTGATTTTTTGCCCCAATGTGCATGACTTTACACTTACTGACATTGAAGCGCATCTGCCATTTTGCTGCCCATTCTGCCAGTCTGGAGAGATCCTTCTGGAGCTCCTCACATTCACTTCTGGTCTTTACCACTCGGAAAAGTTTGATGTCATCTGCAAACTTAGCCACTTCACTGCTCAACCCTGTCTCCAGGTCATTTATGAAGAGGTTGAAAAGCACCGGTCCCAGGACAGATCCTTGGGGCACACCGCTTTTCACCTCTCTCCATTGTGAAAATTGCCCATTGACACCCACTCTCTGCTTCCTGGCCTCCAACCAGTTCTCAATCCAGGAGAGGACCTGTCCTCTAATTCCCTGACTGTGGAGTTTTTTCAGTAGCCTTTGGTGAGGGACCGTGTCAAACGCCTTCTGAAAGTCCAGATATATAATGTCCACGGGTTCTCCCGCATCCACATGCCTGTTGACCTTTTCAAAGAATTCTATAAGGTTCGTGAGGCAAGACTTACCCTTACAGAAGCCATGCTGACTCTCCCTCAGCAAGGCCTGTTCGTCTATGTGTTTTGAGATCCTATCTTTGATGAGGCATTCCACCATCTTACCCGGTATAGATGTTAGGCTGACCGGCCTATAGTTTCCCGGGTCCCCCCTCTTTCCCTTTTTAAAAATAGGCGTGACATTTGCTATCCTCCAATCTTCTGGCACCGTGGCCGTTTTGAGGGACAAGTTGCATACCTTAGTCAAGAGATCTGCAACTTCATTCTTCAATTCCTTAATAACCCTTGGGTGTATGCCATCAGGGCCCGGTGACTTATTGATCTTTAATTTATCAATGAGGTCTGAAACATCTTCTCTTTTAACCTCTTTAAATCATTTTCTGTACTTTTAGCTACAGAACAGGAAAGAACAACTTTCTGAATTTTTTAAAAAGTTAAATAGGCTATTAAGAACCATGAAACCCTAGACGATCATCCCCACTCGTGCCAAATTCCATGACTAATTTTAAAGAAATGCAAAAACAATGTCAAGTTGTAATTTGCTCAAACATCAATTAATTTTCCTGTCAACAGGACACTACTTGGCTATGAAAGTATCATATTACCAGAAACACTCACACTACAACTGAAGTGCTTTAACCATAACGGCCAGTACACTATCACAAGACTAATCTATCTATGATCTAAGGATCATACTGGGTAGACACATTGTTGATGTATTAACCTGGATCTCACCCAGACACTAAATATTCTGTAACTATTTAAATGGGAAGTAGTATAACTACACGATATGACCATTCTTACTCCATTCATGCTCTCCTGAAATGCAAACACATTGTACAAGACACAAATCAAAATGAAAAGGAACAGCAGGGCAGGATCTAACCAAGATTTTCTTTTCTGCAAGATTTGCAATAAAGCATTCTATTTGTCCCAAGTTTTATTTTGGAACAGATTTAACAGATTTGGGGGGCAACCCCTCCCCCCGTGAAAAAATGAGTAGTCACTTCACAAAAATGGTCAAGCAGTGTGCTTTTCAGGATAATGTTAGTAGGGTTGTCTGTAACAAGATGGCCAGCTCGATGACAGATTTTACTGGACTTAATTCATTGCAAAAAGTTGTATGGCTCTCCTAAAATAATACAGGCACAAGTAAGGAAAAGTTAGCCTAAATGGCACTAAGTAGGAACCAAAATTAGCACATAATGGAGTGACATTTTAAGAAGACATTGGCATTTTACGTTGAAAGAACTTGGGAAACTGTTCATTATGTTCTCAACCTAAATGGGATCTGCCCTAGATAAAAATACCTCTTTCAATACTACTGTTCACATTCAGAAAGGAACCACTGAAGACAATGACACAAAATACAGGATGTACATTTTTTTCTCTCTGTGCACCAATAACTGAAAGTGCATACCTATACAGAAATAAGTCAGCTGAATCAAACTTGGGTTTATAGAATCAAACCTGGGTTTATACAGAGCCATTATGTACAGTGTTCTTCAGGGCTTTGCCACTAGAGGGGGACATGATCACAGACGATACTAGGTAAGCATATTTTCAGCTCTATGATGGGGATAACAACAACAAAAAAGAATAAACTACAAGAAGTCACAAAACACCTCTGAACTGTGCAGAGAGATTTCCCAATTTAAAAATCCTTATTTATATATAATATGTCTGCCATTCCAACAAATATGAACACAAAACAAAGCTGCATAAATAGAGCTATGCAACTACATAGCTAGCCACTATGTAGCAAACAGATACAGCAGTCCCTGGATAGCTTTTATATTTAACAATATTATTTATTTATATATTGACAGTAGTAATACTTATATTTAACAGTTGTGGAAAGCTGCACAATTTGACTGGAGGAGCCAGAGGGGTCCTTAATCCCTCATAAGTCATTTTCTGAACAAAGCTGCACTTGCAAAACTGTTTTTCTACATGCAAGAGAAAAGACAATGGAGTGGAAGAGCACAGAAGAGCTTATGTGAAATAAACAGCTTGGGAAGACTCATTCCTTAAGATTCGTTGAATTGCTTTGGTAAACCAGGCCCATTTCAGTGGGAGTTTACATTTAAAGTCCAACATTGGAGTATAACTTTTGACAGCTTCCTACAGACTAAGGGCCCAATCCTATTCAGTTTTCCAGTGTTGATGCAGCCATGCCAATGGGGAGTGCACTGCATCCTGTAGTGGGGAGGCAGTCACAGAGGCCTCCTCAAGATAAGAAAATGTTTGTTCCTTATCTTGAGGTTGCATTTCGACTGTATCACTGCTGGATAGTTTTTTTAGGATTGAGCCCTAAATAAACTGAGATTGATTTACAGGGACCACACTACACAATTCAATCAACAACAAAGATAAGATTGTGGTAAATGCAGTGAAAGGAGGAAGCCAAAGCTGATAGGGAAAGAGGAGGAATCCAGGACTAAGAGGTGGAACAAAAAAGAAGCCAGAGCTGGAACAAAGGAGGGGGAAAAAGGCAGAGAAGAAGGGAGAAAATGGAGAGGAAGTGAGAACTAGAAGGAAGGAAGAGGAAGAGGCAAGGTAGGAGGAACTGAAGAGGACAAAGGAGGAGAGTCCAGCGAAATCCAGAAAGGGGGGGGGGGAAGAGAGAGGCCCAACAGAACCTCAAAGAGGGTAGTGGGGTATGCTGGCAGCATTTTCTGTGAACCCAAGAAGAGCAGCAACCCCCTGGAGGGGAGGCCAGGTCCTACCCTGGGGAGCCACACTAGAGGTCCCTCTTTCACATCCCAGAAAAGCTATGGCCTCCACAGAGAACAACCCATGAGCCCACCGAACCATGCACATGCCAACCTAGCACATTTGGTTAGTGCTACTCTACCCATGATCCCCACAGGATGCCCAGGGTCTCCATCTGAGGAAGGTGGGGAAATAGTTAAGCCCCCATAAGGACCCCCTGAAGACTTTGGAAGGTGAAGCAACCTATAGATTTATGTGAAACCTCCCTTTTGTACAACTAAATTGATATATCGCACCTATTTTCATTACTCATTCTTGGAAGATGTCATACCCAGGATGCAGACTTACCCCATGGGAGGAGCAGCCATGACACCGTGTGAGCTGGAAAACTTAAGCGTAATCTGATGAACCTCTCCTGTTCTAAACTACTGCATTTTGTACATCTGCTCTCAAAATAACTCATTTCGATCATATCCTCTGTCCACAAGTTTCTACATTTAAAATATGATGAGATTAGGGCATTAAAAATATTGTGTCCGTATTGTCTGGACAATAATCTGATTACTGGATCCTAATTGTTCATAAATTCTCTGTTTACGCAGCCTGAGGCCAATTATTTCAGAAATCAAGGGCAAGTTTTTTTTACAGTTATACTCTGTATTGGCAACTAAGAGAACAAGGAAATAAGGGAATGTTTACTTTGGCATTCTCATGGTTATGCATGAGCAAAATCTATTTAAAACTTGCAAGTAGTTTATTGCAACATGGTAATTTGGCTCTTTGCTGACTCATTCATTCTACTTAAACTAAGGGAGTAATTCAAATACCTACTTTTGGGATTACAGTGCAGGATTACACCAGTGTAAGTAGTCTTTTAATCATCTTCCAAGACTTCATAGCATGCCACAAAATGAGCAACATGGTGCAACCTGTTTTAAGTTAACTTGGAGCAAGAAGTTTCCAATTACAGTAGTTTGCCAAACCTGCAACCGACAATCCAGACTAGGTTCATGAAATGAGCAGATAATGATATGGAGAAGAGACAAGAATGGGATGCTGAAATCAACAGGTTTCGATACCAAGCTGTTTTGATTCACAGAGTGCAGAAACGTTTGTTTTGTTTATTTTCTTAATTGTTTTATATTTTTCTTTACTGCTTGAAATACAAATATTTCAAATAAATGAATATTGCCGGACTGAGTAAAAGATTGATAAAACAAGAGGCAAAAACAGTCCTATGGGCAGAGATGACTGCTTTGACAAGCATTCAAGTTCCATGATTTTTGAGAAACTTCATAGTCAAGCCTACTTTCCATCCTGTCCTTGTCTTGATCTGCAAGACTTCATAGTTCAACTCACTGTGCTATCTGGATACCTCATTTCCTTTCAGGACCCATCTGGAAAATGGGAGGAATAATGTCTTGCCTCCTATGGCCTTCATGAGCGCAAATACAATAAAGATTGTGAAGCACTATGCAAATTAAAAATGCACTCTCAAATATTCATGATGGCAATTTAATGACAACCACCCAGTAGAAAACCAGACTGGAGAAAATTTTGTTGACAGCTGAAAGCAATTTAAAGGGGCAAGCAGAAGACAGATTGGGATCTACTGGTAAATCTGAAATAGACTGACAAGCAAGTCTGACTCCCAATAATTTATCTTGCAGTTTTGGAGTTTCTACATAGGAGTATGAATATTAATTGATTGCCTTTGACTGGAAATGCAGGTGATTTGTTCACAAAGCATGATGATACACTAGGTAACTGGCTACCCGAGTCATCATTCTGCAATAGACTCCACCCGCCCAGCACCACTATTTTACTCCTAGAAAGCTGCCTTCTTCCACATCAGACCATTGGTCCACCAGGATCAGTACTGGTGACCCTGACTGGCAGTGCCTGTCCAAGGTTTCAGACATGAACTTCTCTCTGTCCAATCTGGAGACTGAACCCGAGACCTTGTGCATGCAAAAGAGGTGCCTTTCACTGATCTACAGCCCCTACTTGATTCAGGCTTATAAGCCTCCAAGTAAAGCCTGAGTAGAAAATAACAGTAGTATACACATAGGTGCGCACATATACATATACTTGTGTACTGCTTAGGTTTCTATTCTCTCTACAGTTTCTGTACAGAGTCTTCACCCATCAAATGTTTATGCCTAATAAAGGTTTTGTTGACTGTTGACTGAAACAGTAGCTTCTCCAAGCCTGAAGGCTGCCCATCTCTGTTAAAAAAGGGCATTGTTCAGCTTTTCTGTCCTGTTCTTCTGAAAGTGCTCAATGCAGCTAACAATAAAAGCATGTAATCACAAACTAAGTTCAAGAAAAAGATGAAGCACAAGCCACTCTTAAGTGACACTGCCACTGCCAGAAGTAGTGTTCTGGTGGTGTAATGCATTTTACAGCATTGCAGGTGCCAATCCAGAAGCACAGATAGCTGCTTGCTTCTGGTCTACCACCAAAGACGACCCCACATGCTGTGGTGGGAGAAGGTCCACCAACCGGTAAGTTACTGAGGTGGGAAAATGAGATGTGAGGAGGACTAGGGCAGGACAGGAGAGGGCTGGGATCATGTCAAGGTAGGAGAGAGTGCCATCTGGCCTGGGAAATGTCCAGTGGATGCTATTCCCTCTGGAAAGAAGTGACAGGCCCCCCTTTGTCTCTTCAGACTTGAGCCAGCTAAAGAGCTGGTGCAGGTCTGAGGAGACCCACTGGTGGTCGTGGGGCTTATGAAGGGGTAAGGGAAAATACTTTCCCTTTCCCCTCCCAATTACCCCCCCCCCCGCCCAGCATGCAGGGCAATCTGATTTGGCATGGATGCACACTATGGAGGGAGAAACGATAGGATTTCCCTGTTAAACCAATTTCTGCCCAGCCCACATATATGCAACATTGGGCAGAAACGGTTTAAGGTACCAACAACAGAAATGGCAAGGCAACACCAGACCAGAAAGCATCAAGTTGAAAAGCCACTTGGCACACTCTCCTCCCACTTCTGTGTTCAGTAAGTAGCTTTTGCTGGAATTTGTATTGCTTCACCACCCCATTAAAAACTGGTTGACCAGAGGAGGTGAAGTGGGAAGAGGAGAAAAAGTAGTGCATATACACCATGGACATCTAGGTGGAACTCGAGTCACTTTCAGATCTTAAGGAGAACTGCCTGTTCTCCTGCCTTAAGGAGAACTTCACTACATCTTCCAGCTCTGCCTCTGTCAGTCAAAAAGCATTTCAAGAAACAATGAAATTACCTACAATATGAACTGGGCAGAAACTGCTCTATTGATACAATGAAACCACAATGAAATCAGACAAGGTTTGACAGATAGTGTTTTGTTACTGGTTTCCTTACATATAACAAAGAATAGAATGAGTCATGCTTATTAGGCCTATTAGGATTTCAGGGGATACATATCATCCTATCATCAGGCAGGTCAGGGTGACTTGCAGCAGCATACTTAAAAGCACTGTGTACCCTACTGACAAGCACTTGGCTACCTCCACAGCCACGGTGATCATGAGAACTGGCCCTCTTCATGCACTTCTATACCACAAATAAAGGAAATAATTGTAAAATTACAGTAATTTACATGATATGTAGCATATAAAATATACATATTTATATACCAAACACTGTAAAACCATTATATTTCTGAAAATTGCATCTAGGAGAAAAATCTGATTGAAAAGTTAATGATAAGTCTGTGCCAACCAAATCATGCTAGCATTGCAACTTTGCCAAACCAGAGTTGACAAAATACATATTGCATTTAGTTTACTGGAATAAATTTCATTATATTTTGTAGTGTTATTGGTTTTTGCATATCTATTGTACTGTATTGTTAGCCACCTTGTACATTTTTTTGGAAAGACAGGATTAAAAATAAAATAAAATCTTTTAATAAAGGTGATTACAGAGATTGGGATCTGCAGTAGATCACCCCATCCTAAGTACTGTATGCATTTATGAAACCCAACGAAGCACTCAAGTTGGAACTCAGAAAAGTAATATAATATAAAAACAGCTTTGCATAACTTGATTTTTTATTTTACCCTACTATCAATATTTCTTGGCTTCAGTATAAATGATTTCATTATAATATTGAAAAGTGGTAGAATTTAAACACCTTTAATAATCAACAGCAACTGTAATATTTAAAGTACATAAGAACATAAGAACATAACAAAGTATATTAAGATTAAATGTTCAAGACACACACATTATGGATGAAGTTATCTTTCCCTATAAGCCACAATACTCTTGAGTAAGGAAATGTGCCCAACCAAAATGCAAAGATTCTCATAAGCAGAGCCCATTGTGGAAGAGGAAGGGAAGCCAACACTCCTGCCATATTTATTTAAAATATTTAGGACATTTTTCTAGTAAAAGTATGCAACATGGTTTATGTTAAAAGTAATCCAAACAACATGCAGACACACAAAGCTAGAAAGCTGCCATCACCAGAGTCATCAGATCAGTTTAGAAATCCCGTGGAAACAAATTAGATAAAATGGCAGAACCACAGGTCACCTCTGGAGGTGAAAGAGGTCTTAGGTGAGTACTGCTGCATTATCAGATGCAATTCTTTTTTTTATATATAATGCTTTATTTATTTATTACAGATACAGGTAAGGAAAATTGGATAGACTTAGCGCTAGGACTACATAGGTTACACACGAGGGTGGTGGCCATCGATTACAACAAACATTAATCCAAACAAAATTAATAATCAATACAAAAATTATCATATTCTTTAACCCAACTGGTTAATACTTTAACATTCCATATTTTTTCTCTAACCTTATCTATCCCATCATAAAAAAAAACAACACTTCAAACTTTTACTTATACACTCTTCTTACCACTAAACTAGTCTCTAAAATAAAATCTTTCTTATCTGATTCTTAATTTCTAATATGACACCTAAAAAAGAAGTCTCCGATTACCATGGTATTACCTCCTTCAATATCTCTTATAACATGTTATACATCATTTTCCATAACTATCCAATCAAAAAAGGCTTCAAATTTTTACTTATAGACTCTTCTTACCACTAAACTAACCTCTAAAATACAATCTCTTATCTGATTCTTAATTTCTAATATCACATCTAAAAACAAATATCTCCAATTACAATAATATTATACTTCGGTTATCCACCACATATTTATTAACCCAAAATACAGGTTTAATATTTTCTCCAAAATAAATTAACATCTATAATTTATTTTATTTACCTTCTTTTTTTTTTTTATAAAATAACCCTTTTATTTATCTTAATACCACTATATTTTACAGAATACTTATATTCCAAAATTGCAGTTCCATCTAATTTATTTCATATATTTACCACTTTAATTTTCACAATACTTATATTCCAAATTCCCTTTTCATCCACTTTAGTTTAATCTAATTAATAAAATATTTATCTTAATACCACTTAATTTCCACAATATTTATATTTCAAATTTTCATTTACATCTATTTTAATTTAATATGTTTAAAAAAAAAATTCTATTTATTATTCAAGCATTTCGCCCTTCTTCTTATTGTTTACTTTGTACTCTATCTTATTGGTGTTCCCTCTTAGTCCTCCTACTGGTTCTTCCACTTCTTCTTAAGTCCCCCCCTCTGTTTTTCTTTCTTTTTCATTCTGTTATTCTTGAATTCAATCCATAAATTCTTCCTCTTCTTGAGACAGCTTGCTCTCTGAACATTTCGTCTTTTTTCTTCCTTAAGATTCCCAGTTATTATAACAATTGCTTCTTCCATCTCGTGTCCCATTTCAAAATACTCCACTTCTTTAACTTCACCTGACATCTGATCCATTCTTTCTTCTCCTCTATTGTTTATAATCTGTTCCCGCGAGTTTACAAGGGAGGAGCTTATTTGCCCAATTTGTTCAGAGAGTTCTCTGACTTGTTGCTCCATTTCTCTTCTAAAATCCATCAGAAAGTCCACCAACAAGGCCTGGCTTTCATGATCATCTTTTAGATTTTCAAAAGCAATTTTTATCAACACCAACTCGAGCCACTTCCTGCAGGGCTACTTTCTAATTTTGTATCCAGGGCTACTTTCCAAATTTTTATATCCAAAAAAAGTCAATCAAATCCACAGTCAAATTAGGTTAGTATGCCTTTAAATGACCAAAAGAAAAAAAAAATTCAAGCCTCTTGCTGAGAAACCGAAACCGAAACCAGCAGTGTCCAGGCTTAAATAAAGGCTTTTTGCTAGGAAAATGAAGGTAGACTTTATTTCCTTCGTTGAAGATTACTTATTTATTTCTCTTCGGTACATACCATTAAAAAAATATATATAATCTTGTACTTACTCCAGCAGGGGAAATACCAATTCACCTATTCCCCCCCTGGGTGGCTAACAGCCAGCGTGAATAATCTTGAATTATCTCCTCCTCCTCCAGACTTCTTACTTACAGTTCTCAGTAAAACTTTTTAATGAGCCAAGTTCACTCAATAGCTTTTTTCGCTGCAATGTTGTTGTATCTAGGCCGTGGGAGGACGGGTTTTCAGCTCTCCGAGCTTCTCAAAGATGTCGCCCGGGATAGATATGCTTCAGCAAGAGCAAAACAGAGAGAAATCCTTGAAATTGCCTGTTTCTAAGGACCCCCCGTTCAAGCTCTCAGCTCTTCGTACCATCTTCCTGGCATCAGATGCAATTCTCTACTAATTTGTATACTATACGAATATTTGAATTTAGGAAAATGCTCTTTTCTCACTCCATAAAGTGCTACCTTACATTCAACAATTATACTCTGATCCATAAACTGCAAGTTATTTTTGCCATCTTATCTTTATTTTGGCATAATACATCTATACTGTATTCCCCTCTAAACCTGGAGCTTCTATAGCGTGAACACTTGGTATACCATCAGCAAAACCTATGGACATTGATAGAACACTCTACTTACTTCAGTCCCTACTTCACCTTTGATCTATCATCTAATATGGGTGCTCCTCTCAGCAACACCATATTTACCACCAAAAAATACAGTACATTCTTCCAAAGTGAGAGAAGCACTACATTTATTTGGTTTAATTCTCATTATTACCTAAATAGGTGTATAGGACTTTTTTTTCCTGAACAGTTTTACCTCTGTGCACTTTTAATAATGTCCCCTACCCATCGCCAAACATTCCTGTAGAAATCAAGCTGATGTACAACTCCACTATGCCCTGCACGTCTTCTCTCCCTCTACCCTAGCAATCTGCACCAAGTGCTAATTCAAACTGGCATGCTAACCTACCTGCTGGCTCTTTTACAAAGCTCTTTTCAGTTTTCTTTCACTCTCTCCAAGTTGCTCATGTTTTCTAGTGCAGGAGATTAGCACCAAAGTCGTGCTGCTAATTCCACTTATGAGGCAGTGTTACATTTGCCAAAGTAAATGCTCAAGATCAAGTTTCCTTAAAACACACTCTATGCAACTTTCTAATCAAGACAAAGGATTAAAAAGTCCATCATACAACCACATCACACAACACAGTAAGGAATTTCCAAGTCTCTAAAAGGAATAAAAACCAACACTGGGCATTTGCATCCATATTAATTCATTTACAAATAATAAAATTATTCACTGACAGTCAAAATCGGGCACTAACCTGACCAAGCTTTTGACCAATTTCATTAGGTTTGGAGTGGGTTGGGAAGCTTTAATGCTATGGCAGGTCTCATTTTAAATCTTTACGACTTTCTGTATGGCTAATCTGTACAGCTTTTTATGTTTTAGAGTTATGGCTTTAACACTGAGATTGAGCATGCAGCACCACATGAGATTGAGCATGTAGCACCGACCATAGTCGGGTTGGCCAGACCCAGGCCATGCAGGTACAAGTAACCCTATAAGACAAGAAATTTCTACCAATAAATCAAGCACAGATTGACACCTTGTCTTATCTGCAGGTCACTCAGGGGCCAGGGCTGATCAGGTGTGTCTCGGCAGCCAGGAGAAGCCTGGAAAAGCTTTAAAAGTACCTGCAGAGGGTGTATGAAGCATCTGACGAACATTTTGAGTAACTTTAGACAACTTCCAAACACACAGCTTTGTTTCCATTTGTCAGAGCTGTTGTCGAGTCTTCTGAGCAGGCTTGTTCACTCCAAACCCAAGAGTGCCTCTTAAAATGAGAGTGAACAGTGTGATGTGGTTTATACTGTGACAGTGAACAGTATAAAACGTCTTGCAGCAAGTGAAGCAGGGTGTTCTGCTGAGGTCGACTGTTTATGTTGCTTTATATTGGTGCTCCATTTATTTTGGATGGTTTTTAAAACTGCAACTGCTTTTCTGCAGTTTCAAACCTGGATTGTTTTCTTCTAGCAATTCAATGCAGTGTTCAATTCTGTTGCTTTGGGGGGGGGGTGGCACACAGTACTCATGTTGGCAACCTTCAGTCTTGAAAGACGATGGTATCACGCTCTGAATGGTGGTTCTGGAACAGCGTCTAGTGTGGCTGAAAAGGCCGATTTGGGAGTGACAATACCTTCCACAATGGGAGCAAGTGCAGTCTGTCCCTGGTCTGTCTCCCTGGCTATGGGCCTTCCTTCTTTGCCTCTTTGCCTCAGTCTGTTGGCCAAGTGTCTCTTCAAACTGGAAGAGGCCATGCTGCACAGCCTGCCTCCAAGCGGGCTGCTCAGAGGCCAGGGTTTTCCACCTGTTGAGGTCCACTCCTAAGGCCTTCAGATCCCTCTTGCAGATGTCCTTGTATCGCAGCTCTGGTCTACCTGTAGGGCGCTTTCCTTGCACGAGTTCTCCATAGAGGAGATCCTCTGGGATCTGGCCATCATCCATTCTCACGACATGACCAAGCCAACGCAGGCATCTCTGTTTCAGCAGTGCATACATGCTGGGGATTCCAGCTCATTCCAGGACTGTGTTATTTGGAACTTTGTCCTGCCAGGTGATGCCGAGGATGCGTCGGAGGCAGCGCATGTGGAAAGCGTTCAGTTTCCTCTCCTGTTGTACTCAGTACTACATAAGCACCTTGTTAATGTCTTCAAAAACGTGGCATGGCTCAGATTCATTCCCCCCTTTCAACCAGGCTTCAGGGCAATCAGGCTCTGCAGCTCCTTCTTACAAACACCATTCCCCAAGTTTTAGCCCCAACTTATCTGACAATCATGGAACATTCCACAATTTTGGGCTGAAAACCTGCCCCCACCTCATCTGTGAGATCAGCTTATTGGCGAGTATCTGTGGTACTTTGCAAAGGTAAGTTTGCAGTCAGACATCTGCAAGTATGGCCTTTAAAATGTTGATGTCCATATAGGGCCGGCACAAGTCCACGATGTTTGAGATGGCATACCAGATGCTGCCTCACTTATCTGATGATGTGCCAGCCTCTGCTCTTCCCAAGCTCCAGTGTTCAGTACCATCCTCCCCTCCACAGTTCCTTCACTTCTTTAACCCCTCTTCCTTTTCCAATCCAGAGAATGAAAAAAGAAGTGGGATACTGGAGGCAAGCAGAACAGAGATGAACACTTCCCCACCAATCTGCTGCCTGAGGCAACCACTTCAGTCGGCCTCATAGATGGGCCAGCCCTGTGTCCTGAGAAGTGCATGGTGTAGCAGAGATTTTGCTGCCTTAGTTCAGAAGGTTCATTCCAAGACAGAGAACACTTGGATATAAAATGGTAAACCAATGTTCCAACCTTTGGGGTGAATTCTAAGGTACAGCATGGTGCAAAGTGGCTGTAAAGGCTCTTTCATTCCCAGGAAATGGTACATTTACCGGGTCTGTATTTTATTTATTTGGCATTTGGCACCCTGGGATTTTCTCAAGTGCTATATAAATATATACACTCAAAAAAACCTCTGAGAACATGCTGCTTCTAACCAAGCCTAACTGAACAAACTGAAAACATACAGCACAGCAGTGGGCAAACATGGCCACATTACAAAATGCAATACTGTATTAACAAACAATCCATGTGCTCCTGCCAAGACACATCAGGGTAGGTCCCTTTAAACATGACTCATGTGCACAACGGTACAGTAAAAACTAGGTCATCGGGAACAATGTGGTTTTGAGTCCAAGGACCAATTAGGAAAACACATTATGGCAGGAAGGTTGGATGGTGTTATGGTGCCAGAAACACATTAAAATTATTCCAAAGGAGTGAAAAACTTTGCCTCCTTCAGAAATTCATATTTCATAGATCAACAAGGAGCAAAAGACCACCTTCAATAAAGAAACACACATATCACCTAAGTCACATTGACAACTGGAATATAATGTAAATCGTTCATTTTCTATGGCCATGTGCATGATACTGTTTGATTTTATCTGTGCACAGTATACATTTTATGCCTTGACAGGCCTGGAGAAAATGTATTAAGTTTCCCTGCAGGACTTGATCAGAGGACATAGCCATAGTAGCATAGTAGACTTCCTGTAGTGTAAAGTACAGATTTCAGTCTCCATGGTGACAGTGGTTCCTGGAGGCTTTTCTGCTGAATCTGCAACTTGTCAAGAGCCACAGTGATGAACTACAATGTGGAAGGTAGATGTTCAGCGCCAAGTGATCATTTTCCCAAGCTTATCCTATGCAGAAGCCTCTAATCATCTAAGATGAAAACATGCTGCATTTCCCAAGCCCAGTGAGCTAGAGCAGGGGTGTCCAAAGTTTTTGGCAGGAGGGCCACATCGTCTCTCTGACACTGTGTCGGGGGCCAGGGAGGGAAAAGAATTAATTTACATTTAAAATTTGAATAAATCTACATATGTTTACATAAATGTATATAATAAAGATGAACTTATATGAATGAATGAAGGTCTTGCAATAGCTAAAGGCCTTGCACAAAGCAAGGCTGGCCTTTCCTTTGCTGCCGCTACTGCATCACAGACGTGAAACAACAAGCAGTGGAGGGAGCCTTCACCCCATCCTCAGTGGGGACAGCTCATGCAAGAGGTCAAACAGTCACCATCACACTGAGGGCAGTTGTGTCGGGCCAGTGTGGCCTCCAGCAAATCTCCGGACGGCCAGAGGTTCATTGGAGACTGGGGGCTCCCTGAGGGCTGCATTGGGAGTCCTTGAGGGCTGCAAGTGGCCCCAGGGCCAGGGTTTGGGCACCCCTGAGCTAGAGGAAAGAATGTTTTCATATCAACCAAATTAAGACAATGATAAAACATATTTTCATTTAAGAAATACCAGCTTGAGTTTTTTTTTCTAGCTCTCTTTGAATAAAAAAATAAACCTAACAAACATGAGCTTCAGCACTGGCATAGCTGTGACCCCAGGAATGGCACTCTGTGGGGGGCAGCAATGCCTCCCTAGTCACAGCTCTGCCCCCCTTACTTGCTCAGAGTGAGACTGTCTGCTTCAGCCAGTCTTGCGCCAAGCCAGTGGCAATCCTGGTCCCTGTGCAGCCCAGGGCCAAGACTGCAGAATGCCCACTCAGTTGAGCACCCACCCCAACAAGAGCCTCAGAAGCCCAGAGGAGGCTGTGTGCAGCCTCTGCAGTCCTCTGAAGGGCCTTTAACACCCACTTCTGGTTTTTACCGAAAACCAGAAGTGATGTTTTAAGGTCCTTAGAATGTCTTTTGAGGATCAGGGAAGCTTCCTGTCCTTCAAAAGGCCTTCTAAGGGCCTTAAAAGTCACTATCAGCAAAAACCGGAAGTGGGTTTAAAGATCTTCTAGAGATTTCAGAAGACCTGTGGAGGGCCGCGGAGGCTGCACGTGGAAGACTGCAGGAAGGGCCCCCACAGGCATGGCACTTGGGGCATTTGTCCCCCTTGCCCCTTAGGTACACCAATGCTCTGAGCAGCCAAAGACCTTGCTAAGAATGACTGTAATGGTAGGCAGATTCTCCTGCTGGCCCCCACAGTCATTCTCGGTGCAGTTGCTCAGGGCCAGGCTGCCTGTTTTGGCGTGCCTGGGATACATCATCACATCACCAAAATTACTTCTGGGGTGAAGAGGATGGGGGTAGAGGACAACTGGCGTACCCTGAGGCAGCGCACTAATCAGCTATGTAGCTGAGCCACAGAAAGTCAATTCAATAGTGCAGAGTAGGCATGCTCAAAACGTCGATCGCGATCGACCGGTAGCTCGCGAAGCAAAATCCGGTCGATCGCGCGCCGAGCCTCCCGTCCGCCATGTTGAAAGGGGCGGGAAAGGGCCCAGGAGCTTCCCGATTGGCCCGCCATCCTGCCTGCCCGCCTTGGCGACGGAGCCCCGGCCCTCCCTGCAGCCCCCCCCCAATGATGGCCTTTGGCTGAGGAGCCTCCGTCCCGCTCGTCCCCCCAGGATGCGGGCAGCGCTCTGCGAGGGAGGCGGAGGAGGAGACTCCAGCGCAGCGGCACCCCGTGAGCCCAGCAGGGGGCCCCCCCAAGGAGGCGGCGCTGCTGCTGAGGCTGGTAAGCCGGGCGGGGGGGCATCGGGCCTCCTCACCTCGCCGCCACCTCCGTCCCCCTCCCGCCCAGCATCCGCAGGTGGCCTCGCTCCCTTCCCAGCCCCCAGCTGCATCTCGCTCTCTTCGGGCGCCGGGTGCTGCGAGGCTGTGGCCGGCAGGAGGGCGAGCGCTGTCAGAGTAAGCATGGACTAGCATGGGACTTACTTCTGAGGAGACACCATAGGGTTGGGCTATGAGGTTGCAATTCTGTCCACATTTACACAGGAGTAAGCCCCACTGACTCTAATGGGACTTACTTCTGAGTAGACATGCATAAGGTTGACCCCAACATGTCTAATTCTGTTATGGCAAATGCTATTATTGTAAAAAAAAAAAACTCTGGTAGATCTCCAAGCCTTGCTGAGTTTCCAAGTAGCTCTCAAGCCAAAAAAGTCTGAGTACCCCTGGTGCAGACTGGGGCATTGCAACTGCCCTTAAGGGGTAAGAAAGTGGTCCTGCAATGCAATCTAGTGGAATCTGAGCCATGCTGCGCAGAACCTGAAGATTACTGGCTTTTGCAGTTCTAATACTGAGCACAGTTTTAGAGTTTAAACCCAATATACTTGCTGTTGGATGGCAAACCCACAAAGATTGAAAGTTCTCATTCACATCCATATGCTAAGCATCTCGAAGAACTTTGAGTAACTCTAGAGATGTAAAGTTTAGTTAAGCTATAAATACAGTACTTCAATGCACTTTATCTACAGCACATCCTAGGCATGTCTACTCAGAAGTAAGTCCCACTGCTTTCAAGTGTTCCTATGATTAAAGCCCTATTTAGATTTTTTTCCCTTCCATTCTGGAGTAGATAGTTAAAGCATGAAACAATCAACACTAAGAAGACCAAACACACACACAAAACCACAGCCACAAATGTGGTAAAAAATGCAAGGCCAATGTTGCCTTTGGACAAACAGCCTCAAGAGAGACTGGGAAGAATTATAGAATTTTATTAACTCACACTTCAAATCTTGTACGTCCAAGACATTCAAATTGTCCATAGCTGTGAAGATTGGGAGGATGAAGGGTAGACTGTGGGCCTGAGAGTTGGAAGGATGTGGTAACAACAGATCTAGCTTCTCAAGGTTCACGAATGTGACTTTAACAAAAACAATCACATCTGCACATGTTTTTTTCAAAGTTCTCCGTGTAAGGTCAAGATGCTGCCTTGAAGTTCATATAAACGTTTAGACAAAAAACTGAAACAAAATAATAGAAGAGGAGCCAATTAAAATATTTTTTCTCCCATCTCCCTCTTAAGACATATCAGATATAAACCTTGACATATTACATATTTCAGGATAGATGCAAGAAGCAGATTATGTTGTCCCAGGTTCCCATCCAGCCTGGTATGACTTCTTCCCTAGTATACACAGACCTGTTCTGCCATGGCATTTGCCACACTTGCAAGTATGTATTTTTAACCATGGTCAACTTAAAAATTGTGGCCTCAAATCTTCGGTTATGCAGCACAGCTCTCTTCTACAGTCATGTGTCTAACAGTGCAAAACTACACACGCTTACTCAAAAGCAAGCCCCGCCGAGTTCAGTGTCTATAGAATGGCAGCCTAGGCTATTTTGGCTTAGTTCTCTCCACAAATGTTTAACAGATAAAAGGTGACAAAATGACATTTGACTATGATTCAGAATCTAGTTATATTTGCTGCCAGCTACAGTAGCCAACTAAGGGCACAATCCTAACCAGGTCTACTGAGAAGTAAGTCCTATTTTGTTCAATGGGGTTTACTATCAGGAAAGTGTGTTTAGGATTGCAGCCCAAATGGATTAGAACATTATACTAGCATTTCTCAGAGGCCAAGAGTGACACAGAGATGAATCATTTACCAGTTGGGACATTTCAGGTGAACTCTCACAGTTGTTGTACAACAGCTCCCCCTTGCACAGAAAAATAACCTGCATCAGCAGTCTTACCATAAATGTATATGAACAATCAATGTTGATCTTACAAGGAAATGTCACTGTTGGCTGTGGAAACTCCCATGAGGGCACAATTTCAAAAGCAAAGTGATGCCTAAAACAAATGGAAATGTTGGTGGTATAATGACAAAAAAAGTCATTTCTCCAGAAGGAAGCCAGATGTTTGATTTCTTCTCCTCCAAAATGGCATTTCTGATGATAAATATTGCAGTATTTAGTCATTGTTTTTAAAGAGGTTCATGTTTCACTTCCTTTACTTTAAAGATCCATATCACAACATTCTGGCCAAGTATATTTTGAAGCCTTTCCATGTAGTTTTTGTAAGAAGAGGGAGAGGATTTCGTAGCACAAGAATAATCGTCAAAGTATTCAAATACAAGTACTACTGCTCAGTAAAGGTCACCATTCATTCCAATAGCTATTGTCAATACAGGTCATGCCTTGTAATCTACTGATACCGGAGTCCACCTTTAAACGCCCTGTAACAAGGAAAAAAGCGCCAAAATCCCATTTTCTATCTTCGTGCTGTTAAACTGCACCAGTTGCAAGCTTCTTGGGGTTAAAGAGAGCTTTAAAGACCAACTTCCAGGTTTCTTGTTCCTCCATTGTTACCCCAGAATGCATCAGTATAGATGCTATACAGCAGTGTTTCTCAAACTGTGAGTCAGGATCCACTAGGTGGCTCGCAAGTGAATTTCAGGTGGGTCCCATTCATTTCAATGTTTTCTTTTTCATATGTTTGACCTGATGCTACTATGGTATGTGACTGCTTTTGGGGAAATGTTACACATCTGTACTTTGAGCAGGCTATTATATATAGCTTTTAACAAAGGTAGTCAATGGGGCTTACCCCTGGATAAGTGTGGGTAGGATTGCAGCATATGATTGTTAACGATTTTCCTGCTTGATGATGCCACTTCCAGTCATGACATCACTTTTGGTGGGTCCCTGACAGATCCTCATTCTAAAAAGTGGGTCCCAATGCTAAAAATTTGAGAACCACTGCTATACCGCATTCAGTATAATTTCATTCCATTCGATTCCATTATTCACCCTATCTAGAGACTGAATGCAGTATAGCATTTATACCTTTGCATTCTGGGGCAACAATGGAGGAGCAAGAAACCTGGAAGTAGGTCTTTAAAGCCATTTTTCCACTGATTTGGTATCTTTTGATTTTTTTCCCCCAGGGGTTCTGGAACCCCCAATGAATAACGAGGCATGACCTGAATCTAGCACCTGGCAGGCTGGTCAGCCTGATCCATCAGAAAGAGATAGAATAGACTTCCTCATTTACCTTTAACTGAGATAACAGCTCTAGCACACATCCCTTCATGCCCCTTTCATTTTAGGTGAGCAGAAAAGACTTTGTAGATTGGGTATACATCAGGGTCCCTGCAAGAAATTTATTAGGGATCCCAAATAGTTCTGCAAATCTCAATTTCCAATGTGACCTATACAGATCCTCTTTTGTGAGCAAGGGGCACAGCCAAAAAGCATTCAGAAGGTTTAAAAATAAAAATGCAATGTTTTCCCAACAGCAATTTCAAAATTCAGATGCACATAGAAAGCAGTGGATATTTGAAGAGGGAAAATTTTCCAGCACCATCAGGCTATAGGAGTTCTTTTAGATCTAGAAATACTATCAACATTTCTGGTGAAGACAGAACGCAACAACTGGGTGCACGACACAACAGTGGAAAACTGCAGAGAAAGGTTCCCTTCCCATGTCCTCCAAAGTCAGCATGCAAGAAAGCAGTAATGTCTGCAGAAATAAAGGAAGGTGCTCTGCACATCCCTTGAATGTACTGGCTAAGGAGAGTACTGTATTTTCTTCTAATCAAACTATAAAGACAAGTTGTCCCAAAGGAATAAGAGACTAGCCTCAAATGCTCCTTTCATGGTTTTAGCTAAAGGCACATGCAAAAGGATACTGCCCCGATTCTAAAAACACACACACACAAACAAAAGCTAGTTGTTTGGTCAAACTACACAGAGTACTTTGAGTGCTACTCCATGTGAAAGTGCAGTATTAAAATCAACAATTTTAAGATCCAAAATTTGAAGTTGATTTAAAAAGTTCTTGTACACATACATGTATGTCACAAACATAGTATATTGATACTTGAAAAATGAATGAAATGGAATTTTTCAAACACGTCTAAGTAGATCTCATTTAATTCTAAGGGTTTAACCTGTATTACTTGACTGGTGCCATGACCAATATTTAGCAGCAACTTAATGCTTGTCAACAGATGCAAAATTAAGCTCAAAATCCTGTGGAGGTAGGCTGGAACATTTAAAGGGACATTCATGAGTTTTAAAACACAGATAGCAAATCTTTACAGTCACATCTCACATGGTCATTTTCAGTCAAGGGAAAACAAGCGTCAATAGGCCTTATGCTATTCCAAGACCTTATTTCATTCATATAAGTTCCATCCCTAATATATTCATTTATGTAAATTTAAAATGTAAATTAACTCTTTTTTTTCCTGGCCCCTGACACAGTATCAGAGAGATGATGTGGCCCTTCTGCCAAAAAGTTTAGATACCCCTGCTACAGACAATGTAGGCATATGCACCTCTGTTTCACCTCCAATGAAAAAGATGTCTTGGAGAGTTTCTCCAGCATACAGGATGTTTAACACAAAATAACAGATGTGCAATAATCACAGATGCCCGTTCATTTCCTTCATGTCAGCAAATACAAGCAGTCAGTAATTAAGACTCTCTATCTATTGATACAAAAGGAAGTGTACACATTTCCCTGATCATTTGACCATAACAATAGAAAATGTCACAGGAAGACAGCAATCTGGTTCCCTACAACTAATAAGCAAACTGATGTGTTATAACAACATTAGCTTTTCCTAAATTGTTTTACACCAATACAAATATATCTTTAACAATATTTCTAAAATTTGGAAACACCAGAATCTTATGGGTGTTTTCAACTAAGCAGGTTGGATAAGGGAGAGATCAATTCTCACCCTCTACATTTCAACTATAATGTTCTTTATATGCAATTTCCACTCCAGTAATAATTTGTAGGTAAAAACTCAGTGGTGGCTTTAACTGTGATTAATCTATAAATAGAATGTCTTTTTGACGAAAAGCAGAGCATGTTGTAAGATAAGATACTGAGACTCACAAGTGTATGTCAATCCTGCAACAGTGTGCAACTTAAAAACTGTCATCTTAAAAACGCAGTTATAAGACGAGCTTAAGATGATGGCCTTAACCACAGTTAAGCAGGAACAGTCCATGGGACCACGTCCTCCCCCTCAAACTTGCCTCCAGAAGGAAAGAATATTGAACACAGTCCAATATAGTCACAATTAAAAAAATAAATACATAGAATTCACTAGTCCGGTGCTTCCCAAACTTTTTAGCACCAGGACCCACTTTTTAAAATGACAATGTATCGTGACCCACTAGAAAAAAATTATCTAGAAAAATAATATTTTATTTATTAATAAATTAATAATAATAATCGGGGACCAGTGCTCCCGAGATTGCTAGAGATATGAGGCACAGAATATGTGTATAGACATTTCCTAGATTCTCCCTAGAAATGGTGCTCAAGGACTGTTCCTCCAAACCTTTACAGTCATTCCAGGGTACCCAGAAGTCTTAATTGGAAAGCGTGATGTGTAGTTAGAGACTTCCAAGCTAGATAAAAGGCTGAAATGGGTTAACATGTGATCTATGACACACCAGTTACTAGAGAAAATTGGAAATGTGACATTTTAATTTGGTGGTATGAAGAACCTGCTCACTGCGTATCAAATACACGTTTGCAATTATTTTTGCATCAGACATTTGTTTCCCTGTTACAAACATGGTAGAGTTGTGGGGGGGGGGGGATGTTTACCAGCAATTATAACTGCTTCCATCAGAACACAACCCAAAATTAGGAGCCCAGATGCAGTGTTATCTATATTTATCAGAACAAATACAGTATTCGCTTCACATAGCAATCATTTTTTTCCATCCATGTTTGTTCCAAGAAAAATATAATTGAAACCAGTAGAATTATGCATTGGCATATTTTCTAACAGGAATTTGACTAACTCAGCACATAATTACAATTTAAATTAAAACCACAGAAAGTATCTAAAGACAACCACAGAAAAAAACCTATTTTACTCAAAAGCCAAGTCACGCAACCATTTTTTCTCCTACCAAAACAGTAAGAAATAAGATATATTAAAATAAATAAACCAAAGGGCCAATTTAAGATTTGTCTGGAACTCTTCCCCACCCCCAAAGCCTATTCCATATAGTAAAAAAGATTCCATAAGACTTCCAGTTATTTTGGGCATTGCATTTTTCAGCAATAAGTTGCTGGTAAATATACCACTAAATAAATGATATATATTTGATTGTTGTCTAACACACATAAGCTCAAACATCTTTGCTTGCTGTTTTGCTAAGCATTTTACAAACATAGCTTACACTTGTATCTAAAGTGAGCAGCTTTCATATGTAATTTAAGTACCAATTTTGTCCACTTTATGCCCCTGATATAATTAATTATCCATTCATGAAGGAAAGGTCTAGAGGTGTTTGAAAATGGTGTTTATTTTACTAGAAGTAAGCCCATACTGTTCAATAAGACTTGGGCTGTAATTCTTTCATACTAACTGGAAACCAACAGTTCTATTCATTGTCTATCCCCCATTATATACAGCCTCTTTAAGAATAAGGTCCAGAAGGTCTCAAGATGAGAAGGACCATATCAGGAACGAAAGAAAATAGTTTCACTTTTGTAGCACGTTTGGGTGAGTGGTTGAGTTACTATAATTTCCTCAGGAGCCTGAACAATCTTAGACCCAGATGAACCAGTACACAGACACCTCAAAAGTAGTTACTTCATCAGTCTTTCTACCAGGGGACTTCCCAGAGTTTAAGCAATAAAGAGGCGTAGTTCATGAGGCTATTCTCAAGTATCCAGTATCTCCAGCCATTTAATGCTTCACAAGAGTTAAAAGTAACCAATATTTCCAAGAAGAGAGGCAGATTTGGGCCTTGGCATTCTTGGTGGTAGTCCCAGTTCTGGATTTTTTTTTTCTGCTTAAGTTTGCTGATCTTCATGTCCTCACCAGTCATTCTTGATATTTTAATTTAATGTATCATTATACAGTATTATATCTTGCCTTCTGAATTCCTAGAAAAGCTCAAGGTGGCTTATAAGGGTTAAAAACAATAAGTCAAATACAGTTAAAACAAAAGAATCCAGCCAATAAACCTCAGAGTAATGTAATACGCAAGCTAAATAGCCAGGAGACTAAAAACCAAACCTACTGCTCACAGCAACACACACCCCTACTGAACATACTCAAATGTAAAAATATAAAATTTCACAGGCAAGGTAAGTGTCGAGCTAAACAACAGAGCCTTCAACCAATGATGAAATACATGTACAGACACAAAACATTCCACAGTTTGAGTGTTGCAACAAAGCAGGGCTGGCCCAGGACCTCCTGGTGCCCAAGGTGACATGCAAAATGCCGCATGTGTCGTCCCCCCCTCCAACCTGGTGATGTTCTGAACCTCCCATTCCTTGGATTGCCTCCTCCTCTTCCGCTCAATTCTCCTCCATCTTTTTCCAAACAGAGACTGAGAGGAGGGGCAGTGGAGGTGAGTGGGCAGGTGGAGGGGGGAATCCCCTGCCAATCTACTGCCTGAGGTGATCACTCAGCCACTCTCATGAATGAGTCAGTCCCACAACCAAGGCAACCTGATGCCTTGTCCCCAAGCAACAAGATATCATCAATAAGCTACTCTTAGCAGGCAGCCAAGTCTGAAATGAGGCAGAAGGAAAAAAGTTAGCAGTCTAAGGGTATAGTTTACAAACATCATTATAGTCATACTCTCCCAACAGAGAGAAAGCTTGAACCCCTTGGGTACTTATACCCATTTATACGTAACTGAACATCAAATCAGACCATTCACCTGACAGTGGTCACTGTCCTTTATCTGGAGAAGCACTTTCAAAGCAAACAAGAAGACCAGATTCAAATGGCCCCTCATTTTTATGACGCCCAAAGCCAGCAGGAATGCTAAAGCAGCAAAGAACATAAGGGAGTCTCTGTTCACTTCTAGCCCAGACAATAAAGGTGAAGGAAGCAGAGACACTGGATCCATTCAGGCGTCAAGGACAGGGCTGGCCAAAACTTTCAATCTTCCCCACATTGCCCACCACCGCCTTGCACACCAGGAGTGAGGCAGTTCAGAGCCCACCTCACATGCTTCCTTACAGGTAGCTCTGGAGTAGCCTCCCTTCCTCCATGCTGGTCATGTTTAAAACAAACAGGATGGAGCAGAGGATGTATTATAAGAACATAAGAGACCAGATGGATCAGGCCAAAGGCTCTTCTAGCCCAGTTTCCCACCAGATGCCTCAGAGAGCACACATGACACCATTCTGTTGCCACTCCCTTGCATCTGGCATTCAGAAACAGGCTACTTCTACAACCAGGAAGTTGCACATACCCATCATGGCTTGTAACCTGTGATGGACTTGTCCTCCATAAATCTCTCCAATCCCCTTTTAAATACATGAGCTGGGAAGAAGAGGCTAAGGGGTGCCGTGACCCTAGAAAATTTGAGAACCACTGCCTTAATGCTTTCAAAGCGTTATTTCCTTGCCGACCCAATCATTTCCAAGGGCTAGGCAATATCTGTTGTAAGCATAACCAGAACCAGCATTAAAGTTGATATAGTCATACAATGGACTATCTCAGTCACCAAGGGCTACTTTTAACATTATTCAGACTTGCCCATATGCATAGGCCTGTATGCACACACTAAGTTTAAAAAAAGCTAGCGATGAAAGCATACAAATATACATTTCGCCTTTCCAGACTCATACAATTGAACATCTTAGACTGCACTGCCAAAAGAAGTCTCTTAGAAACAGTGCTCTCTCCTTTATTTAAAAAAAAAAATCTTAAAAGTCATTATTCAAGGTAAGGCTCTGGAAAAGAAAAACACATCCCCTTTTTTGAAAGAACACTAAAAGGTACAGTCACATACTTGGAGTGGAAACTGTATGCATCCAGCTGCAACTGATTTCCTGTATGGCAAAATACTGCAGGCATTCTGCTAGCTGGAAACATTACAGAGGCCTCCTACACATTACCAGGTTTTCAGACTAGGAAGGTGTTCCCAGTGGTTATTCCTTTGCCAGAATAAACAGTTGAGAGACTGATCTCTCAATATATGTAGGTTGGCTCTCCCTGAACCATAAACAGGCAAAGGACAGTTTAGGAAAACACACATACTCACCACAACATGAAATATGGCTCTCTTTTTGACTGAAACAGTAAATTACAGTACTGGAATGTTTTTTTCATTCCTCTCACCAGAAATCTGTACAATACTTACCAACAACATTTCCCAGAAACAAACATCAATGTTTCAAAGTACACCTGGAGAAGTTACACACACAACTATGATTTTCTTCATGTTCATTTGCAGTGGACACCACACCACCCTAACACCACACCACCACCCTAACACCTCTTTGTTCATTATGTGCATTGAGAACGAAAAACAGCCAATAACTTTCAACTCTGAAGCTGAGACACTCCAATAAACCAATTTCAGGAATATAAGAATCCTCCTAAAGGAGACGGAGGATCTAGTTAGCTAGCATGCCATTTCCAATATTAGCGAGTCACATGTCTCCATGAAACACACCAGAAGGGCATGATGGCAGCAGGTCCCCCTCTTTTCTTGAAATAGATAAGAGCCAAACTACAGGGTACGATTGATGAATGTGTCCACTGGCCATTTAATTTTTTTGTTAAAAAGGACAGTGGGGAAGGCACATGACCTGGAGAAAAACTGCAGTGTAGAGATAGGGGAGTGTGATGAATCCCCTGCATTTCCCCATCTTTCTGTATTTGGGTAGTTTTAACATCCCATTCAGCTGCTGGAGTATGATGCAGGCAGCCTTTATCCTTTGTTTTATGTATTGCCTCCAAATGACCTCCATGAATTCAGAAGAAGAGGATGGTTGATAGTCAGAAGGAAGTGATTGAAGATCTGAAGGAGACAGTGAACTCCCTAGTATGAAAAAAGAATTGCCCATTGTTTGTGTTGCTGCTGCTTTTTTAATCCTATAGATCAGTGGTTTTCAAATTGGGGCATCGAGATACCCCAGCCTGAAGGCCCTGGCCTCTTTCCCCTTAAGGGGCGCGCACAGGGGGGAGGCAGCGGCGCGATCAGGAGGGCTGCAGGGACTGCAATGCACTCACCAGTACCTGCAGCAGCCGCCCTGCGGTACCGGGAGCTCTGTGCAAGTGCCTGCAGGGCTCCCCAGCTCGTTAAAAGTGCAAGTGGAGCGATCGCACTCCACTTTCCGCAAAACTGGAAGTGGAGTGCAATTGCTCCACTTTTACTTCTAATGAGCTGGGGAGCCCTGCAGACACTTGCGCAGGGCTCCTCACACTCCAGGACAGCTGCTGCAGGTACTGGTGAGTACATCCCAGTCCCTACAGCCCTCCTGAGCGGCGTGATCCCGGGGATTGCGTTGTTGCCTTCTTCCACCCCTGCTGCCTCCCCCCCCCCGCTCCCGCAAGAACTTACAGCAATGCAAACTCTCCTGGAGAGTTTGAAAATTGCTGCTATTGGTAGAGGTGTGGGGGATTTTTGTTGTTACTGTTCTGTTGTAAAAAGACACAAAATACCACATTTTGGGGTTTAGGGTATTTTCCAGAAATTAAAATGGATTACTTTTCCAGTTAAAAATAATACTGTGGTTGCACCTGCTGCTGACACCACATCAACTACCTAGATTACTTTTAAATGTTTCAATAAATATGAGAACTTGGAATAAAGACACATAACACCACTTTCTGCCTTTCAAACTAGAGTTCTGAGTCATGCCTGGGTCACTATCTCCCATGGTCTCACAAATTCAATTGGCCAAGCTGAACAATTCTGACCATTTTTCTGTGTCTAATAAGTTGATTTCTGGACCATCATCTCTTCCTTGACAGTCTCTTGTATCAGCTGCCTTGGTTCTTCCATTAATTTCTCTCCAAGCAAAGCCAAAATGTCCTCGACATCATTATCACCCTCTTTGAAGTTTGATTGATTTGCACACTGCACAATCAACTTGTCAATATCTGCAAATGCATCCTGGCAACTACTACATTCCTGAAGCACTCTGAGCAGCAGATTTTTCCAAACTTGGTTACAGTATTGCTGAGTGACCTTCTTCCAAGCAATAGATATTGTCAATAGCAATTTTAATGCTGTAATTCTTCCAAAAGTTATTGACTGTTGCGTTTCTTGTTATTATTCAAGCCTATGACAATGTGCCGCATCACCTCTGCATTAATAGGCCTTGAAAGTAATAACAACATATTGATCCATGAGTCGGAGAATAGAGGTGGCAGTTGAAGGCAAAACAACTTTTTATTTTGGTGCAACACCTTTAATAAACCTACAATGACCAGGTGCACTATCCAAAAACAAAATTGCCTTCTTGCCACAATATTAAATAATGAGCAGAGAGAGGTATTTCATGATACAATGCAGGATAACCACGGTTGCCTAAGCCTTCTTGTTCCAATACCAAAGATATGCAATTTGGTTTTCAAAATGTCTTTGAGTGCTTGTGGGTTTTGTGAAAAATACACCAAGAGTGGTTTCAGCTTCAATCACCTTTCAGATAGGCAGCAAGAAGAAGAGAAAAATGTTCCTTTGATACCTTAAACTCAGATGCCTGTTTCATCCTGAGAACTAAATGTACTAAAAAGCATTTTCTTCTCCCCCCCCCCCCCCAAAAAAAAGCTTCATTTCATTGCCATTGAAGATCTGCTTTGGTTAGTAGCCGTCTTCATCAATAATTTCTTTAAGATCAGCAATATGTGCGATATCAGTATTGGCCTGTCTCTTTCACACTGTGTAAACTGGCAAGCTTCTTGTATTACTCAAACCAACCAAGGCTTGCTTCAAAATCCATGTCAAGAACTACTTCTCCTGCTTCTACTGCCTTGGTCTTTAGATCTTGAAATAAAATAACAACCTTTTCTTGGATACCATTAAGGGGCAAGCATGAGTGTATACTATTAGCTTGGCTATCTATCCAAGTGCAAGAATCCTGTCCTGTCTGCTCTAACATTGACTCGCATGATCATGCTCCCAACATCCACCCCAAAACACTCAATTGTGCAACCTGTTTTAGTTTATCTTGTTGCAGAAAGATCATTCTACTGTTCACAAAGTCAAGATTACATTGAGACAGATATCCTTCAGAACAGTCACCATGTTCCAACTCTTTTAAGTGCAACACTTAACGGCCTTCTCACTTTATTCACTCCATGACCACTAGCAATAGGAATAGGAGCTCCATTGTAACATTTTGCATGTGGTGCTACAAGTTTCGATGTGCTGTGCAGGATGGGAGGTCATGCTGGCACTTGAGAAGATCTAAGGAGAGCCTGGTGCATGACTAAGGGAGTGAGCATGTGGTGTGAGAAGACAGCAGCAACCCAGGCAAGGCTTCCTCTGTCAATCTCCTTCTCCTGCTGCCACCATTTACAGTGCATGCTCAGACCTGCCCCTTTTTGATGTGGTACACTCATCCTTGCATGCATGGATGAGCAGGCAGGCAAATGTACCATTCCAAGGAGGTAAGGGGTAGGAAGAGGAGGCCTGCCTGCACAAGAGAAGGAGTGTACACGTGCCATGAGACAGCAGCAACTCAAGCAAGGTTGAACACTAAATTTAATAGATATGACTTTATAAACTATATCTCATTATAATGAAATCTTGTGACACAGTTGTTCATATAAATTTAGCATACATTTGTACATAACTCTAAGAATTTTCATAACAGAAAAAATATTTGCATCCACATGGCTGTTTGCTGTCTCTCAGTGAAAGGAAATCAGCCCAGCAGGAAGAAGGTTCACAGTGGCGGGTGGAGAAAGCACAAATAATTGTAAAGTCAAAATGTGTTGGTAGGCCAAATACGGCCTACAAGTTATGGTTTGAGGGTCCTTGGTGTTGCATTTTGAAGAAGAAACAGTTACACAGGGTAATTCCCATTTGCCTTGCTCTTTTATGGCTTCCATTTTCTTCTCGCCTCACATCCTGACCTCTTCAACTTGCATTTCTGCAACCCCACCACATTCCAAAGTTCTCTCTCTCATAAGTTCCTTGCCCTTTCTCCTTATCATCAACCTCTTTTTTTCATAGCCCTCCTTTTCTTCTTCCTCAAACTCTTCAGTTCTTGCACAGTTCTCAGAGTGGAGGGATTCCACAATCTGCTCCCTTTCTATGCATCCTATAACTTCCCATACTCAATCTCTCATTCCCTCTTAAAAAAAGCAACTTTACAACTGTTCTAGCTTCTTGGAAGACTGGATCTTCTTCTTCTGATTCATTTCCCACTCACTTTTAGCCAGTGGAAAGCAGATCACAGTCACTCTGTTTGAAGCAGACTGAAGGGAGGTGGCAGCAGACTTGCCTTGAAAGACACCCTGAGTCTGTCACTCAATGCATATCCCATAGGTTGTATTATATATGAGCTACGCCTGTATTCCTTTTTACAAAGAGCATTAATATGTCTGGAAATGAAGTAACTGACAACACATTTTGTCTAATATTTGAAGACCAATAGTACTATTAAAAAAATGCAAAAGTATCCCAATATTGGTGCCTGGTTTAAAAAAAATGTTTAAGAAGGAAACTAAAGTTTAGACACAGAGGCAGAACTGTTTAAATATAAATTAGCAAAAGGTTGGCTGGTAGCATCCAAGTAACCAATGCAAAACACATTTTGGCATCTCGGCCCTTTACTGCCAAAGAGCCAGAAATGCAAGAAGTGTACTGCACTGTCAAACATATAGCAATTCATCTTTTTTTGTCTTGATTGCCAGCAGTCCACTGGCTGCAGCCCAATCCACAGTTGCAAACTCCACTGAAAAGAACAGGGCTTGCAAAACTGGGGGAAGGGAAATGGTAGTACCAAGTCACTGCTGACCACATTTCAATTCAAACTCAATACGCCAAATTCTCATTCATGCATCCTGAATCAAAGGCATGTGTTGTGCTCAGCTTATTGCAGTAGTATGGGCCAAAATTGTGGGTGCCAGCGTCCTTTTTTTTTAAAATGCTACCAAAAGTCTCACTGCCAGACTGCCATAACTTTTTCACTTTATAACTTTACAAAAGGCAACCAAGCCAAGACCCTCCAGAATGCATCTCTGTTCATGCAATATAATTTGATTCCTTGGTTTTACGAATCGTTTTCTGAATCCTAGCCATTTATAATAATCTCCTAAATCCAAGGCTCCTCCCATAAAATGCTATTTATGTATATCAAGGTGACCTATTAACTCACATTCCCATCTCAGCTATAATTTACCACAATAAACTGTTCCAACATTTGGTTTCTATTGGGTATTTGAAGCATGGTATGCTGTGTCCAATCCACCTTAACTTCCTGTGCAGTGAGGCAGTAGCACCAGTGTGGCATATGCTGCACCCTGCAGGGAAGTTTTGATACGTTGAGGTTACCTTAGGAGAAGAGAACAATTTGGACCTGCACCTACAATATCACTTGCACAAGTCCACACTGATCAGTGAAAGCGGGTCAGGCCGAGAAAGGGGATAAAGATTCAGCAGGTACTACCACTGCCAAACTGATCATCTCCTTCCTTGGCCTAATCTACCCTCTTCCCTATACCCACCTTTTCCTTGTTCCTCCCACCTCCTGCCCCATTCCAACCCCTCTCTCCTCCCTCCAACCCCTTGTCTCCTCAGCAAACATTATAGTTCACACTCCAGCAGTCTCTCACCTTGACTACGGTAACCTTTTCCTTGTTGGTCTTCCATTGGCTTATCTTACCCCCTTTGCCTTGATTTAATATCCTGCTGCCACAGCAATTCATAAACTCATTGCATACATCATGTCACATTCCTACTTAAATCCCTTCATTCACTTCCTGTCTGCTCCTAGATCTAGTACAAGCTCCTTGTCCTTAAAGTCTCCCATGGCCTTGGCCAACTCTCATATCCCAAAAACAACACTCCTACTCATGACCTTTGTTCATCAAGCTCCACCACCTTCAATCATCTGAAAGTTTCCTGCTCCCTCTAATGACTCTACTCTTTTCCTCTTGCCACTCTTTATGCCTGGAACACCTGTGGGATGCTCACAACCTCCATCTGGAATCCTAGGAAGTCAGTCACCACACCTTAGGCCTCCAATCTTTACAGTAACCTAATTTAAGTACATGAAACTGAAAGAATTGTGTATGTTATGTTTACCCCTTCTTTCATTCCCTCCCCTTTGTTTCCTTTGCATAAATTTTTAGATTGCAAGTCCTTTGGAGAAGGTACCTGTCTTTTTTACTCCAAGTCAAGCACCTTGTACATTGATGGCCTTGTTGGTATCCTTCAGTCTCGGAAGACTATGGTATTGCGCTCTGAATGGTGGTTCTGGAACAGTGTCCTCTCCAGTGCACAAACCCTGGGTAAAGTAGATATGGAGGACAGACTGTTACCCATGCAGCAAATCCCCCCTCTCCATGTCGCTGAAATGGTCCGGTGGAAAGGCAGAAGCCAATACAGTTGGTTCCAGTGGTGTTGCAGGAGTTGCCAGAACGTGACTGTGTTCAGCCAAGAACTGCCTCAGGGACTTCGGCTCTGGATTTTGCCTCGAGGTTGACTCCTGAAGCCTTTTCCATAACTGGATGTAGCCACAAGGCAGTGGAGGTTTGGGATCAGAGTTTTCCTTCTCTCAGATGAGCTGCCTTCCCAGGCTGACGAGTCCCATCTACCTGGAAATGGTACCCATCTACCACTGATGGCACTATAGGAATATTATTACATGTCAAGAAAAAGTACATGATATAGCTCCCCAGGACTGTACCACTTCAGAATATAAACTGAGAGATGGTGTATACTAATTACATTCTCATATAGCAGAAAGCCTAAAATATTTCTTCTTTATGTGCTGCCTTACCGAATGCAGGAAACACTTAAGAATGCATTCCTAACAATATTCTGAAGAGCTGTCATTCCAGGAGAACTGGGACACAGTCATTTTCTTCAATGCATGGAAACCAGCCAGTTGGGAAGATGAGAGCCCAAAACGTGACTGTACTTGGTCCAGGCTACTTTTTTGTGAGTATCAAACGAACACACGAGATTGAAGTCGCTATCTGAATGCTACAGTTAAATCAGCATAGATGCTTGTGGTGGAGCATATCGTAGCCGGCAAAGAGAGTGCTACCAAGAACTGAAAATAAACCCAGACTGTGGTTGTATGAAATCGCTTCTAAAATTAAGACCGATTAAACTTTCCATATAGATTGCCAGTTTTGAAAAAAGAAAAAAAAAAAGGTACAGCTCAACTAGGCATCAAAAAGAGCAAATATTTAAGTTTGGAGGTGATGTCGATATAATTTCTGAATATACACAGTTACCCCACCTGATATCATCTACAGTTTTTGCCAGGTCTAGATAAAATACTCAAGTAGTGTGCGACTATTCAAGATATCTACATGTGCGGTGTTGTGGAACTTCAGCACTACTGGATATCAGGAAAATTTTAAAAAGTAAATCATAAAAACTTATCACAGTCACATACTTCTCCTTTCCAGCTACAATTCCTTACAGCCCCCATAGTTGCTATTTCCAGTTTTAGCTTTACTACAAGCAAACAGGATTCCATTATAAATTTAGCTGCAGGCCAGGACCACAAGCAGTTGGAGAAATTTGAACCACACGTCTTAATCAGTAAAGGCTGTTCACTCTGAAAAAGGAAGACTTAAGAGCAATATATCCTACAATGCTGCCGGTACTTATTAAAAATTAACCTTTCAGTGATGCTTTTCAGTTTGTCACCTTTGATTTATGTTTATCACATTCATAAACTGGGAGCAAACAGCACTGCAGAAGGAAGGAGTGGGAGGAGATTGAACTGAGCAGCAAGACCTTGCTGAGCATCTAGCCTGATTGAAAGGAGGCCAGGGTGGGGATCAAGCCACCTTCTTACTACCCTCCAAAACTTGCCATAGCTAGCACATGTGCATTAGGACTCACTTAGAAGCTAGAGTGAGTCTGTACCCATTGACTACAGGATGGTTTGGAGAAGAAGGTGGTTATGCAGATCAGATTGGAAGGAACAGAAAGGAAGCCTCATTCCGGCTCAGTTCCATGATGCAGAACATATGATCCAAGACCATTCCAAATAATTCTCAGAAGTAACGCCTTCAGGGTGTGGAGATGAGCCACTGTACAGGGAATTGGGCAGGCAAAGGGATACTTTCAAGTCTGATCTCTATATCTTGCATCCCAAACCACCAAACTGGGTAGCTCAGAAATATGCCACAGCACATCCAGCATGGCCCCAAAACTGTAAATATTCAGGAAAGGGGATTTCTTGTGGTCCCCCACTGTGAAATTAGATACGACGACTGCAGTAGTGACTCCCAAATAGGCTCACAAAACAAAATACAACCTGAACCAAGATCTAAGCATTATTCCATCATCACCTCAATTCTACAGCAGAGCTTTCTGATGTTTTATAAGCTGGTGAAAGGAAATTTTTAATGTAAATAGACCCGAACCATGTTTTCATTTAGTTACAAAGAAACAAATAAAATGTCATGTTAAGTACCAAAGCATCAAACATCAACTTCGCTATTGGTACATAAGGAATCAACACTGAAAATTATTTCTACAGTTCTGCTATGACTCACACACAAAAGAGTCAGTGTACTCCAATGAGTAGCTAATTTTGAACCAAAAAAATTTGTTTCAATCCTATCTTTGCTATGAACTCACTAGAAGGAAGGGAGGTAGTCAATGAAGTCACAGGGTCACTTTAAATGTAAGAGTGAAGCAGGGAAATCGGATATGTAAGTGAGTCATACCTCTGATGTAACGTCCAAAGGAAGAAATACCTTTTATTGTATATAACTTCACACAGTATTTTCAGAAAAGCAGGTACCTATATTTTGTATTTAGATACCATTTTGTCTAATTGCTTAGGACCTTCTTGGGCACTGTTTAAAGGAGTGGAACTGTTTCAAATAAAAATAAATAGCCTGTTTCAGGCTTCAGAGCCAAACCCTGTTTGGCCATTATTAATGCACTTCAAAAACAATGGTTACCACAAACTGTAATGTGGCTTCAAATCAGAATAGAAATGCAAGTTAAAGTCAGAGTCAAAGACCAATGAATCAGATTTCATTTCTGGACTCCAAACTCCGATTTGCTTTAACCAAACCATATTGCTAAGATATCTGAAACAGATCGTTAATGTGAACAATGAAGCAAGGGAGGGAACTGGAGTGCAGGGGGGAGGTAAGAGGAGTGTGAGCAGGAGGCCCAACCATGACAACCAAACCACCATTTGGCCATGACATGTGAACTGGGTAATTACCTCAACAGTCCTTACAAACCCCTGTAGGGTAAGAACAAAATCTTGTGGCACTTCAAAGACAGGTGTGGTGTCAGAGGTCGCTCCAGTGAGGCATTAGCTGAAAGCCTATTCTTATACCTGGACCTGCCTGGCTCCTGAGTCTTCAGTGGCAGCACCCAATATGCCATTAGGTCAATGGTTCCCAAACTGTGAGCCATGGCTTCCCAGGGAGACATGGAAACCAGCCAGGGAAGCTGCAGAATCCTAACAAAAAACTGCTACTCTATACAATGTATAGGATTGTAGCCACAACCAAGGGCCCAGAAGATCAAGGGAGCCACCAGTCAAAAAAGTGCCTTGCCTCAGAGCCTCCAGCTATGTAAGTGCAGGCCCTGCGCAAAAGACCAACACATTTATTTCTGCAACATTATTTCAACATAAGCTTCAGATGCATCTGATAAAGTGAAATGTCCTCCACAAACACTTCTACCTGAAATAACTTCATCAGTCATTAACGTGTCACAGGAGACTCTGTTTTTGCTGCTACTGACTATGGGCCCAATCCTATCCAATTTTCCAGTGTCAATGCAGCCATGCCTATGGGGTGTGTGCTGTATCCTGTGATGGTAGGGTAGCCACAGACGCCTCCTCAAGATGTGGAAACATTTGTTCCCTTACCTTAAGGCCACATTGTGACTGCACCGGTGCTGGAAAGTTGGATACGATTGTGCCCTAACACAGCTACCACTCTGGAGGTTGTTGTCGTGTAAGGCAGGTCAGTATTATCATCTTCATATTGTGGGTGGGCCAGAACATAAGAGACAGTGGACTGCTTAAGGCTATCCAGTCAGATGTCACTAAGTCACTAGGTGACATTTGAATTGGAGACCTCACAACTCACTCACTTAATTACCATGAGACTCAGCAGGGCAGTATATCATCCCAACAATTAGACTTTTGAACTCTCTCACACATGGTGCCCATCCATCTCACTGTGTAGGAAATGTGCAGCTTCCCCTGCAACAGGTCACCAGAAGGGCAAAAGCCGGTGTGTGACTAATGCCCACTTTCCATGCTATGGCATAACCAGTCAAAATCACTCTCAGCTTCCCACCTGTTAGAAGTACTGACACAAATACACATCACCTCACAGTTCTGTGAGGAAAGATAACCACCAATAAATTCTGTACACCAATAACTGCTACATGAAGTTGCTATAATAAAAAGTTTTAGATACATACCTAAAGACCAATCCCTGCTCTGCAACTTAGATAGGCTGAAGTCTATCTAAGTTGAAAAGTTTTAAAAGTACAACTTAGATAGGCTGAAGTCTATCTAAGTTGTACTTTTAAAACTTTTCAAAAGGCCACTGTGGGTTACTTGCATTCCATTGCAGCAATGGAATACAAAAGATGTGACTATCAATGATCTTACACTTGGCTCTCCTGAAATAACTCAGGCATCAAATGACTGCTAGAATGACAAAAACTCTTGAAAACTCAAGCTTTCCTCTCCTGGCTCCAGGATCCTTTAGTGGAGGCTTGATGCAACACCTTCTGCTTTTCTAATCTCTGCAGTGCCATAATAATAATTAAAAAGTTGCATCCAATTTCTCCCCTTTATATAGCTGTTCAAAATAAAACTCTACTTCGTGACAACCCTCATAAAAACATGGTCTAGCACAAGCTAGAAAGGGAGCACCAGATGTTAAGGTGGAAGACCTAGTTAAATTATCTGGTGACTGATATACAGTATTGCCTTCCAGTACTTTTTTTGAGGCGAGTGATAATGCCAGACCTTGGATTAGTTTTAGAGCAACAATTTATAGCAGCAATGACACTGACGCTCTTATGAATATTAATTGCTATCATGTTTGGCTCAGTAACATACCCCTAAATAGGGGCCAAAAGGGCTTGCCTCCCCACAAAAAGCTGCCCCCCCACTAAACAGACAGTACACATGCCTCTCATAAAAATGAGACTTTTACTTATTCACATGTCCGCAGCATAGTTGAGACTTGAGCATTGTCTACAGGCATCTTTGTTTTTTAAAGGGGAAAAAAGTTACAAGACAAAAATAGCTTATACAGTTTGGGAAAATTAATGGAAGGTGTTCAGGAAAAACTAAAATAATAATAAACTGAATGCACTGAAGTTTATCCAATACAATTGAAGTTTCCATTACCACCACCACCACACACTTCTAGGCAGCTGCACGTTTAACAGAACAGAAATCACAGAAGTTGTCTGAACACCACCTGGGACAGCTTTTAGTTTCAGGAAAAGAGCTTGTATTGTTTAAGAAGCAGCTTGACTCTCTCCTCAGTTGCCCACTTACTTCCCATGCACACCCCTTATCTCAGAGCTGTGTAACACAGAGGTTCCTTGCAATAAGAACCTTAAGGCAAGGTAGTAAATCACTAGAACACACTGGCCTGTGTTCAGACATACAGCTTTACAAATATGCATTTGGAATTCTCCATCTTGCAGCCACTACATATATGACACCCAACCTACACAGGTGTATGGATAAGATGTGTGCACTCCTGCAAAGCCATCATGTGTCAGGAATGCACACCTGCCTATGCGCACTCACACCAGACACTCACCACCCACTGAAGCTTCTCAGTGCACCTACATGCATTCACTCCCATGTGAACCCACAGGCACAGGGGAGATGGGATTAACATGCAACTTCCATCCTATATAGGGAAAAGCAACTAACATCATAAGAGCATGCACAGAGCCACTCTCAGACACTTTTCAACACCTCACCTAAAGAACTGCTCCTCCACAGGTGGAAAGTGTCTGCGGAAAAAAAGAGGACATGATTGGAGCTCTTTGGTTGTTCCTACTTCTAGGAAGCACTCTGAGTAGGTGAAGACAGCCTCACTCTTCGACTTGTGCCCTGCTAGCTGCTGTTCCACAGCTAATGACCCAGAGAGCTCCAAGACACTTCAAGGAAGGAAGGATGCTGGCCAGGATCAGGGAGCAGCAGCTCAAGGATACAACCCTATGCACACTTTTTCTGGAAGTAAGCTCCACTGAACTTGATCGGACTTACTTTTGAGTAGACCCCCTTAGGATTGGGATGCAAGCCCAAGAAGAAAGAGCACTGGGCAGGGAGTTAGAGCCCAATCCTATGCATGGCAACTCAGATGTATGTCCCATTAGAGTCAATGGGCTTACTCCCAGGAAAGTGTTGATAGGGTTGTAGCCTGAGAGCCACATCTTAGGCACGTCTACTCAGAAGTCCCATCAGAATCAATGGGCTTACTCCCAGGAAAGTGTGGATAGGGTTGTAGCCTGAGAGCCACATCTTAGGCACGTCTACTCAGAAGTCCCATCAGAATCAATGGGCTTACTCCCAGGAAAGTGTGGATAGGGTTGTAGCCTGAGAGCCACATCCTAGGCACGCCTACTCAGAAGTAAGTCCCATCAGAGTCAATGGGCTTACTCCCAGGAAAGTGTGGACAGGACTGGGCTGTTAGTTCTCAGGTGCGCAGCGAGGAGTTTGCAGTCGGCTCTGCGCCGGTCCTTTAGTGGTTTCCTCCCCTCCTGCTGCTCCCCACCGGGCACAGCCCTGCGCCCCCTCCCCCCTACGCGAAGCAGCTGAAGGAGGAACAATCACCGGGGGAACCAGGGGGCCACTGGAGACCCCCGGACCGTCCCTACCTCTCGCGGACGGCCTCGAAGGCGAAGGGCGAGCGCGCCAGGCGCTGACTCCAACTTCTCCCCGCGAGGAAAGCGAGGGAGGCTCCCAGCAGCTCCGGGAAGCACGAACAAAGCAGCAGCGCCCACTGAGGGGCGGCAGCTCCGAGGCTCCCCCGCCCCCGAGGGGCTCCCAGCCAGGCTGCTGTCCAGGTGCAGGCGGCGGCGGCGAGACGGAGGCTGCCGCTTCTTAGCTCAGCGCCCTCCTCCTTCTCCAGCGACCCCCGTGCTGTGCGCTGCAGAGCGGGGCGGGAGCCGCGGCGGCAGTAGCCTCCCTTCGCCCCACTTCCTCCTCCTCCTCTTCCACCCTCTGGTGTGTGGGAGAGAGTGCCTGGAAAAGTCCCTCTCCGGCGGCGAGCCTGCCTGCCTGCGCTGCGCCCTCGGCGCACTGGCTCCTCCTCAGGGAGCCTGGCTTGGCTGGCGTTTCCTCGGCAGGGGGAAGCCGCAGAGTCGCCTGCGGAGCAAATGCCAGTCGCGAGGGGCGTACAGCACCCCCAAAGCCCCCCCCCCACTGCGCTCCTGGGTTTCCACACAGGCGGCAAGCGCGTCACGCAGGGGGTGGGGACGGCCTTTCCATCAGCCACTTCTCTCATGGAGGCCACAATCCTGTCCACGCTTTCCTGGGAGTAAGCCCCATTGAGTAGAATGGGACTTACCATTGAGTAGATGTGCCTAGGATTGGGCTCCTAGGCTGCAATCCTATCCACACTTACCTGGGAGTAAGCCCCATTGACTAGAATGGGACTTACCATTGAGTAGATGTGCCTAGGATTGGGCTCTTAGGCTGCAATCCTATCCACACTTACCTGGGAGTAAGCCCCATTGAATAGAATGGGACTTACCATTGAGTAGATGTGCCTAGGATTGGGCTCCTAGGCTGCAATCCTATCCACACTTACCTGGGAGTAAGCCCCATTGACTAGAATGGGACTTACCATTGAGTAGATGTGCCTAGGATTGGGCTCTTAGGCTGCAATCCTATCCACACTTACCTGGGAGTAAGCCCCATTGAATAGAATGGGACTTACCATTGAGTAGATGTGCCTAGGATTGGGCTCCTAGGCTGCAATCCTATCCACACTTACCTGGGAGTAAGCCCCATTGACTAGAATGGGACTTACCATTGAGTAGATGTGCCTAGGATTGGGCTCTTAGGCTGCAATCCTATCCACACTTACCTGGGAGTAAGCCCCATTGAATAGAATGGGACTTACCATTGAGTAGATGTGCCTAGGATTGGACTCTTAGGGCCCAATCCTATCCCATTTTCCAGTGCCAGTATGGAAGCATTTAGTCCCCTGACCCTGGGGCTGCACTACAACTGCACTGATGCTGGATGGTAGGATTCGGCCCTTAGTCGACTTTCCTTACTTAAACAATATGGAGGGGTGGGCTTTCCATACTACTGTCAATCAAAGTGCACTGAATTCAACCATTTATATCCTTTCCCTGTTTTTGCTCCCTTTTCGACTGTTCTCTCCCCACTCCTGCGCATTACAAGCAGCACTCATTCAGCAGGTGCAACTTTTCCAGTGGCTAAGCAAAAGCTGTGCATGTTGAATGTCTGGCTGATGTACAGATATCAAAGCACCAGGAGCACAGCCCACAGGCTTTTCAAAAAACATTCAGCTAAACATGCTTTTCAGAGCCCTAGAGGAGGAGTTCACAGCTTCCACAAATGAAAAGGCCTCAGAGCTCAACAAAAGACATCATTGCAGTGGGGATTATTTGAGGACCAAACACACTTAAAATACACATTTGTGGCACAATAAATTGTATAGAAGAGGTCATTTAGAGCCAATTTGGTGCTCATGGGGCAACTTTTTGAAATGCCTTTAGGGCAGTGTTTCCCAAACTGTGAGTCAGGACCCACTAGGTGGATCATGTGTCAATTTTTGGTAGGTCCCCAATCATTTCAATATTTTATTTTTAATAGACTTGATGCTACCATGGGATGTGACTGCATTTGGGGAAATGTTACAGATCTGTACTCATATAACAGGCTACTATGTATATATATTTAACAATGGTGGGCTTACTCCTGGGTAAGTGTGGATAGGATTGCACCTAGGATTGTTAACAATTTTCCTGCTTGATGATGTCACTTCCAGTGGGTCCCGACTGCCATTCTAACAAGTGGATCCCAGTGCTAAAAAGTTTGAGAACCACTGCTGTAGGGCATTCCTTTTCAATTTAATAGGTAAAATATTATTATTTAATAGGTAAAATGTTTGATTTGCAGTATCTGGTAAAAAAGAATTATAATAATACTTTAAGATTAAAAAAAAAAATCATGGTTTAGTGGAAGTCTGAACTGACTGGCAGTAACTCTTCAAGATTTTAGACTGGAGTCTTTGCCTGCCCTGTGAGCTGAAATCTTTTTCTGGAGATAATGGGGGTTGACCTTAAGAGCTGAATAAACAAAGTGTTCTTCCACTAAACCATGATTTTTTTTACCCTGGTGGCCCTTTTGATTGAACGATCTGACAGACTGACTGATATTACCTGGTCAGGTAGGCCAGCAGTCTGAACAGCTTCATATGACAGGGTAGGTCTGAACATTTATTGAAACTTTTGTTGGAAGGGGCATCTCCCTGGAACCACATTTTGGCTTTTTAGAGTATTAACCTGAAGCTATTAATATCTTCAATTCTGTTACAAGGAACCTGTGCAAGAATGAAGTTATTAGTTTAACCAGCAGAATTTTTTTTTTAAATTCTCTATGGGCCCAGTCCTAAAGGCCCATGGTGCTGACCACCTCAGCTCCAGCACTGCGGTTTCTTAAACATGCTGCAAAGCACATTTTCAGCACCCTTGGAGGAAGAAGCACAGGCACAGCACCAGTCAGCCCTGGGTCCAGTGCAGGGTGGAGGATGCCTGGAGATAAGTAGCACTGCGGGGTGGCAGTGCAGTCTTTTGGGGAAGGAGGGAAATACTCTGGGGGAGGGCAGGGCAGGGCAGGGGTGGAAACAGTCTGGGAGGATGGTGGGACCAGTGGAGGCCTCCCCCACCAGATCCTATCATCCACGTTGGGCTGGAAAGCCTGACACATAGGTACTAAAGTCTGTGCTGGCAAAATAGCCACTCCAGACATGAGAAGCCCCATTGAGGAACCTGGGCTTTCCTTAAGGTAAGGGGATGTCCCCTTTCCCCAAGGACCCCTCTGGTGACTTCTCAGTGCCTGCAGGATACAGTGGTTGCCATTTTGGCGCCACTGCTCTTCCAGGCACCTGAAAGGATAAGATTGGGCTGCATGAATCCAATTCATCTAGTAGAGCCATTTGCTTTCATTAGCTCATACTATGTCCATTGCTTAAATAATCTGATAGCGCCATCCTTAATATGTCAATGTGTTAAATGGAACTGAAGCCCAGGTTAAGTGTGTATAGGATTGTATAGACTGAAGCCCAGGTAAGTGTGTATAGGAACTCTCGGAGGAGTTCATTTCTGTACTACTTAAAATTTGTCAAGTTTTCATCTTTGTTTCAGTGCATGAAGGTGTTGTATTCTACCTCAGGTAGAGTTTGTGATTTACTAATCACACCTTCCCATGTTTGCAAATCTAGTTTTTTTTCCCCTCCTGTTGAGCAGTGTGAATGTGGCCCTCAAGTTCTACGAACACTTCTCAGCATGTTATAAGCACTTGTGCCCACTCAGTCACTGGATGTTTATTTGTGTAATCCCTGTGAAGGACCCATTAATCACCTTGCTTGCTGCTTATGTTAAGTGACTCTTCCTACCTCAAGCTTCCAATGTAAAGTCTTATTCTATTCAATCTCATGGCCTCCAAGTTTATCTTTATTACAGTGGCCATATGCCACAGCTGGCTATGATTTAGCTTTTCTAAACTTCAGCATGACAAACTACAGCTGCTGAAAAATTCCTCCATCAGACTTTATAAATATATAGGAATCCTTTCTTTTGAAGTATGCTCTTCCTTGTGATAGAGTGAAGGTGTCATTGCAAGTACTGTACTATAGTGTTTTATGCCTTTTGTTTATGAATGATACCTGGAATGTGTGTGCAAGCTTGCCTAGAAAATGCTAGTTTGGAGCAAAGCTAAAGATGGATTAAGGACAGTCCAATGGAAGTTTTCTGAGGTGGTGTTTCATCTACCTTTTGGTAGATGAATGGGAATGTATATTGGGAATGTTTATTTTGGGAATGTATATTGTTGAGATTTTGAGTTTGTGTGTTTGTATTTATGCTTGTAGCACAGAAAAGGATTAATAATAGAATCTTTTATAACAAAATAAAAGCTTTTTGAATTGGAAAGTGACTTGAAGTGATTCAAACACAATTCTTGCTGTCCTCTGATTCTCCTGAGTGGGCCAGAGCTCAGAAAATTGTTGAGGTGTGTCATCGGGAATTGGAGTAATGTGCTCTTATACAGTCCTGCAGAAGAATTAGCTCAAATAAAATTAATAGCTCGCTAAGAGCCAAATCCTATCCAATTTTCCAGTGCAGGTGCTGCTGTGCCAATGGGGCATGTACTGCATCCTGTGGTGGAGAAGCAATCACAGAGGCCTCCTCAAGGTAAGGGAACATTTGTTTCCTTACCCTGGGACTGCATTGCAGCTACACCAATGCTGGAAAGTCCTAAACACACTTAGGTGGGAGTAAGCTCATTCAGCAAAACTGGACTTCTATCGGAGTAAACATGTAGGATTGTGCTGTAAGACATGAAATTGAAAGAAATGCAACTCTGTAGAAATTAAACTGAAATTCTTGTCATAATAAACCACAGCTGCTTCAGGACAATATCAAGTTATTGTAGGCTTAATATTTTTTCCATTCCACATACCAAGACCCTTTCACAAAACAACTGCACATACAGAGGATATGAGGGGGTGGGATTATGGCGGCAAGCCTCAGCCTCCACACTTGGCATATTTGCTTGATCATCAGTCTGTGCATGGGTTCTAGGCTTATTCTTTTTGCCTGCAGCTTTAGATACTTTCAAGACAGATGAAGAGAGGGAGCAATTTGGGGTGCAGTCCTAACCAACTTTCCAGCACTGGCATAGCTGTACCAGTGGGACATGTGCTACATCCTGCAGTTGGGGGGCAGTCACAGAGCCCTCCTCAAGGTAAGGCAATGTTTGTTCCCTAACCTCGGAATTGCATTGCCCTTACCTCAGTGCTGGAAAGTTGGTTAGGATCGTACCCTCAGTTTACCATTTTCTTGTCATCTTGGTGTATTTCCTCCACCATCTCTTTCTGATGACAGTCCAGCCTAGCCAGTAAAGAAGCAAGAAGAAGTAAGACTAGTATTAAGAATTCCTTGGCTCCGATTCAGCCTTTGTGAGCATAAAAACTCACAGTTGTCTGCCAGCTGTCAGTACCCAAACACTACAGTTCTTTAGGTCACTGGTAGTAATTATGCCAGCTAGACTTCACATGTAGAGCTTGTGGGAAAGGTAGTCACACCATAATCACATAGTCAGGGTAATAGCCAGCTCATCTGTGATTACTACAGCAGGGCAGAGATAAGGTGTTGTTCCTGTTAATGTTGCAATTTGATTACCATTGTGTCTTCCAGGTTTGGTTTCGAAAGCATATTTATATTATGCTGTGTTAGGCCCTTATAGCTTCAGTGACAAATACATGAGATTTGTATCGGCATTTTCTGGAACGTTTCATTGAATTTGAAATTTTCTCTGAAACCAAGCCATTCTACTAGTGCTCCTCCTACAGCTAGGTTATTCCTGGAACATACGACTCAGGATAGTAATGCGTATGTACATAAAAGTATCTCTTACCAAAGAAGACAAAGTTCCCTTTCTGGTTCCCAGTCATTGGTATATTTCTATGTATAGAATATAATGTAGCTATAAAATGGAATCTACTTGTATCCTATGGCTTGTTCGTGCCTGCTGGCTAGACTTATTTATTACTGTATACTCTTCTTTTAGAAAGCTCAGAGAGGCAATTTTGCCAGTCTCCTGCACATGCAGTTCTCAGGCCTGCATCTATGTGTGCCTTGAGTAATCGGGTCTAGAATAGTAGAGGGGCCCCAGCAGCAATCAGCTCCAGTACTTTATTTTTAGTTTCTGATATTAGGCAACATAAATTGTTTCAGATACGTTGAAAAAACACAATCTCAAATTTCAGTAGATTTTTTACTTTCCTGCTAGACAAAAATAGGTTCTAGCCAACAAGTTCAGAGTGCTGCTTAAACTTAGGTCTGCCTCTTTCAAATAAAGACTGCTACCCATATAATTTCTGCAAGCTATAATTGCAGCAGAGTACCTGAAAATACATGTCTGGGAGCCTTGACCAATCATATGTGTATTTCATGTTTTTGGGCATGTTAATGCCCTTCAAACAGCACAAAAATGTCACCTGCCTGTTGCTGTGATGTGAGAAGTAGGCCTCAGAGGACATAGCTTCCTGGCAGGCCTGGAAACTGTAACTTTTGCAGTTAGGTACAGTCCAAATGTCTTGCAAATAAACTGCACTAAAATTGATGGGCGAGTTCACTAATGAGCTCAAATCGTAACTATGCCTGGATCGCATCCATAAATCTAAGTGATACCATAGTCTTTTGAGACTGAAGGTTGCCTACAGAGAGACTTACAAGCATTAGCGATCAGGTAAAGGTGTTAGTGTGTGTTTCTAAAAGTATGTCAAACATCACTATGGGGGGAGGGGCTAAGGCAAACTCATACATATGTGCCAATTGCAGTGTACAATAACATCACAGACATTTTCACACCTGAAGTGACAAGTCAAAATGATGGCCCTACCACTAGGCAAGAGCACTCTTTTATTTTTTATTTTATTACACTTGGGCTACAATCTTATATACACTTTTCTGGGAGCAAGCCCACTGATCACAATGGGCACAATTCTAACCAACTTTCCAGCACTCAGGGAAGGGCAATGCAGCTCTAAGGTAAGGGAACAAACATTCCTTTACCTTGAGGACGTGTATGTGACTGCCACTTACCTACAGGGTGCAGCACATGCCCCGTTGGCACAGCTTTGTCGATGCTGGGAGGCAGGTTAGGATTTGGGCCAATGAGACATAGTTCTGGGCAGACATGCATAGGATTGTGCTATTAGAGTAGGAAATTAGAGCGGGGACTACATGGCACCCCTTCCTGGAACAATTGCCCAAGACAAGTGTTTCATGTTACCTGAGCTGAACTGGAAAGCTCAAAGAAATATTTTCACCTAATGGATGCAATTACCAGTAACACTCAGAGATGGGAGAAAGGATGTTGCTCAGACTCCCAGATATCCACAACCCACCCCTCCCCCCCACAAATCACCTTGCATTACACCTGGCAAGTCTGATCATTGGCTGGAATTACTTAGCAGACAAAGCAACTAAAAGCTCCTGATTGCAATCTGGCTTGATGGTCCTTAGGTTAAACTCCTTAAGTGTGCAATACTAACCTCTTATGTCAGTGCTTTCCAGCACTGGCATAGCTGTGCCAATGGGACATGTGCTGCATCCTGCAGTTGGGTATCACTCATGGAGGCCTCTTCAAAGTCAGGGAATGTTTGTTCCCTTACCTCAGACCTGCATTGCCCTTATGTCAGTGCTGGAAAGCACTGACATAAGGGGTTAGGATTGCACGCTAAATCACTCAATGAATTCCACATCCTTGCACTTGAAGTGAGCAATTGGGTGCTCTTCTCTGAGCTCACACTGAATGGGTCGCTGAAGCAACAGGCAGAGATCAATACTGCTAATGTTCTTGTATGAACCAACAGCTTCTTGTGGGGTATAACTTTCCTTTGTTGATGTCATCAAGTTACCTTAATGGTAACTTAATGGGAACCCACCTGGACACTCCATCCAAACCCCTTGACTTAGATCAGTGGTCGCAATACTTGTGACCTCCGCATTACAAAAAAGGTCCCCTTTGGACCAGAGTTTACCGTTCTGCTAGATCGCTGCATGACTTCTACTGATCTCAGGGGACAGGGATGCTCTGGGGTGCCTGCTGTCCGGTGTCCCAGAAGGCTGTGCAATGAGACATCTGGATAGACACGACTGCCCCTCGATATCCTGCCCCCAATATCAGTAGAAGTCATGCGGAGACCCAGAGGATGAACAGATTTGGCTGTCCAATCGCTAAGTGCATCCAATCCTGGGGAAAAGGGGAGTAGCCATTCCAGACAGAAAGAGAACCTTAATCCACACCCAGCATAAATTTGGAGAATATTGGAGTTGACAAGCAAAGGATGAAGGCTGATTGCAAATAATGCACTGGCAGCTTTGGAGACTATTGTACCTGCATGGAACTTTTAACTTCTGGCAAAAAAATAGGGAGGCAGAAATAAGACATTCATTTCAGTGGTACAGGAGCCCTATCAAAGCCTGAATCAGGCAACCCTGCCTGCCTGCCTGCCTCTCAGTGGCATATGAGTGTGCCGGGGGGGGGGGGGACTATGAATGTGCCAGGCCAGGGCCCTGGGTGTCAAACTACAGGGGGGTAAGAACATAAGAACAGCCCTGCTGGATCAGGCCACAGGCCCATCTAGTCCAGCTTCCTGTATTTCACAGTGGCCCACCAAATGCCCCAGGGAGCACAAAAGACCCTCCCCTGCAGAGGCCGTCTCCCAATTTTTTAAATCTTGGTATTTTTGAATAATACCATCATGTTTATACACACACACACACACACACACACACACACACACACACTTATATATATATTGCACAGTTTCATGCAGAACACAATGAAACAAACTGCGTTGACATATCTTCTATCAAATGCGATAGCCAAAAAACCCAGAAAACTCCCTTATGTGTACACTGTAAATAAAAATGGATTACACTGGGAATAAATAGTTTGTTGCATGCATTCCAGAAGACCAAATGTATTCTTCATAAATGTACGTATGTTGTGTGTTTCTTCTATATTACAACAAAACCGCTTTGGTGTATATGATAGACCACAAGCCCACTGCATATTATCTTGATGGGCATTCTTCCCTGTTTTGTATTATGCTCCCTAATGTTCACTGCATATGTGAAACCTATTATATACAAGTTCAATAAAAGAAAATGTTCACTGTCTGCACTCCTTCTCTGGCCATTATTATTATTCATTTCATATCATGACTATTACTGAAAATAATTTTGTCGTGGGGAAGATTCCAAAAATGTATGGGCCCTGGGTGCGAAATGACCTTTGTATGCCACTGCTGCCCTTTCATTGTTATGTAGTCAATGCTAATTTATTGTCTTAATATGTCATTTCTATAAATTGTACCTTACCTTTGAAAAGGGTTTTCAACATCTGGCATAAATCAAGGTCTAGTTTTGTAATGCATGGTAAATGTGGATGGGTCAGAGTTTTGACTAGCATGTTTTAGAAGCAGAAGGTTTTTTTTCCTCTGGAACATGTGTAGACTTGTGATTACCAGCTGTTAGTGTTTTTAAAAAGAAAGAAAAACAAGCTCTTACTAGTAAGAAGTCAAGGCTTCCAGCTGTTTCCTCTTCCTTAGATTATAGGCCAATATTGCCAAGCCTGGTTTTCCCCAGGACAGAGCCATCCACAGAAGGTAACTTTGCTGAAGAGGAGCGTCACCTCTTCTAATAGTTTCTTTAGGGGAGCCACTGTGCTGCTCAGAAAGGCTCATAGCTGCTACATTAGCACAAAATTGCAATTCGTGGCACTGCTAGCAGACTGCCCAAGACCTTACACCTGGCAGCAACTACATGTTCATGTGGCTTCCTGAATTGCAGACATCTCTGGTAGATGCATGCAGTGGCTTGACATTGGTTGAAAAGCGGTTGACACATGGTGGAGGTAGGCTAGGGTTAGGGTGGTTCCAAGTCTCCTTTGCTGGCTTCTAGTTATCTGCAATTACTTTAGGGGCATTGAATGGTGTGCTGTAGAAACCATACCTGGACCCTAATGATTTGTCTGTCAACCAAAGGCTAACATCGCCTTTGGGGTGAGGTGCATGTGTGAATGGTGGCAGCACAGATCCAGACTTTCCTGGATGACACTGATTTTCTGGACTCATTTCAACCTGGTTTCTGGACCAGTTTGGGTATGCCACTTCACACTGATGGGCAAATGAAACTGTATTGATTTTGGTGGATTTTGATACCATCAGTCATCATATTCTTCAGGATCATCTTTCTGGAAAGAGAATTGTGCACACATTCCACTGCTTCTTAGCCGATTCAACTGGCAGGCAAGGTGATGGGGATATTCATGGTGGTGAATTTCTTTCCACAGTCATTTTCCCCACCACTTTTGCCTTAGTCATGGTCTGGGCTTCTACTGTTTCTGTTCCTAGGAAAATAGTAGGCTCATGTTCAGTCCTCATTAGGAAGGTTTTTTTTAGTATATATATATATAGTAAAGTATATATAAAGTATATATATATATATATATATATATATATATATATATATATATATATATATAAAGAAAAAAACACTACAACATTACAACAAGAAAAAAAAACACATTACAGTGTGTTATTGAGGCATATGTTGCCTCACAGGCTTTGTAAAAATGCCCCAAACCAAAACAAGCCAATGCAACAAAATCCAAGAAGAGTGCGTTATGAAGAAACCAAATCAATTATCTTTCAAAGTAATCTACCAATATACCTTTACAAAGCCTTCAAATGTTTCAGATTGTTAGAAATTACTGTCAAAGAAGAATCCACAGCTGCTCTTCTTTATGCACTTACTTGGGAGTAAATCCCAGTGAATTTAATGGAACTTGCTTTCAAATAAACATGAATAATAATACTTAACGTTTGAATAGGGCTTTCTGCGTATAGGAAGTGCTTCATGTGTACTGTCTTAATGTAGTTCTTACAACAACCTTGTATGGTATGTGTAGTTATTCTCATATCGGGGCTGGGGAGCTGAGCCTGAAAGGGAGAGCTCCTGGTGAACAGATGGCAGAGGTGGAATTCAAACCAGGGAAGTTCTGTTTTGTAGCTCAGGGTCCAATCCTGTCCAACTTTCCAGCAGCCCTGAAGTAAGGGAACAAGTCCCTTGATCAGGTCCCTTACCTTGAGGAAGCTTCCATGAGGGTCCCCCACCTCAGGATGCAGTGCATGCTCTATTGCATCTGTGCTGGAAAGTTGGATAGGCTTGGGCCCTCCATTGCTTAGTCACTATGCAGTAGCAACTGTTCAGGCTGCATAGCTGCAGTCCCCTGCAAACTTACTGGTACTTTGTCATAAATCCTACTGAAGGATGCTTATGATGATCAGAAATACATTATGTTGGAGGCTGTGCTCTGTCTTCTTCCCCTGTCATTTCCCGTATAGGCAAACTTCATGGTTCCTTGCTAGCCACAGACAAAATCTTCCCATAGAAGTGGAATACTGGGAACAGCTAGAAGGTCCAACGGTCATGAAAGCAGGAGATACAGGGAAACTGTCTGTGGAGGAGCCCATTTTCCCACCCTGTACATCAAGGGTACTTCTTACTTCTGAGTAAACATTGAGCTTGGGGATTGATCAGGTCAGTCTCTAGCCAAGTAACCCACTGAACCCTGAGTACAGATGGCAGTGCCCAATGCACCATCAGGGGATGGGCAGTGGGTGCTTTGCCCGTGTCTCCAGCACTGATTAGACTTCATACTTGGTATCCCCAGAGAGTTACATTTGACTAATACCAGTACTTTGTATGTACGTAGACGTTGGAGATAGTCTAGCCAAAGTTAATTACTTTTCACCCTACTTTTTCATGCTTACTTAGAAATGAGTCTAACTGAATGCAATGGGATTACTTCCAGGTAAGTACGCATAAGATTGCAACCTTTAAATTCCATGTATCAGTAGCAGGATGTAAGCATGTGGTTCTGCCTCTTGCACTGAAATCAACAGGACTTAACAATCCTCAGAAAAAGAGCAGGATACTAAATTTTAAAGGAATAAAGTACAGGTTCTCTGTGAATGAATGACCTTTCCCCATAGGTAACCAATTACTCACATGGTGGATTCAGACAATTATTGTAATAACAGTTTCTGTGTAATTTAAAGGGAACACCTTTGAGTATATAACTACAGTCTTGGTCTTCTTAGCTATTAGGAGAATACAGTTTGACATTGTGCTTTTCTAAAGCAAATGATGCCTTTCAATATTGCAAAATCCCAGTGTAATTAATGTAATTTATTTAAACTACTATGTGAATAATGAGCAATGGCTATGGTAGAAAATAATATACTGGATCAATCCCTTGTCTGGATTTATTTACTGAGTCAAAAGTAAGCACGAATTTGGGTGTTGATTTTTCCAAATATATGTTTTTGTGTTGATGGTATAACTATCGTATGTTATTTTTATGCTGTGCCAACAAGATGAAGCAGCCCTAAAGCTATTCACAAAAAGATATTAAGCCTGGAGCCTTGAGACCTTTTTCAACACAAGCAGGCTGCAAATCAATCAAGCACCACCAAGGGGTTTCTCAACAGATTTTCAAATATTGTTTGACTACTGCTGATATTAACACTTCTCAGGATCTTGGAGGTGGTGGGTGTGTTTGTTTATCTTTTTCTTTTTCTCAGATTGCATCATGCTGAATATTGGTAAAATGCGATGTTTTCCCCCTACTTTGGTTTGCTCTCTTCTTTACTCTTAAATTTACTCTATAATGCTCTTCAAGTGTTCTTCTCCACTTCCACTTGAAATCTGTTGTTTCTGTTGCCAGTTTTATTTTTTGAGCATAGAGATCTGATCATGTTACTCTGATTTTGATTTCTCTTCACTGGTTATAGTTGCCCTGTCACATTCAGGTAGTAAACCTACCTGCCTTGGCCAGCCTGGCACTGGCAGGCTGGTGCATAGCCTTCTGCTGATGCGGCTGGTTCTTGAGTCCAGGCAAATATACCTTATGGCATGTTTGCTTCACCCAAGAGTTGATACAGGGGGGCTGCACCAGCTCAAGTCAATGTTTAGATTTTTAATGTATTAATTCTCTAGTGTTCACCTCTAATTTCTCAATTTCCTTTTATTATTAAATTACTGTGAACAGTATTTATATACCGCTTTTCAACAAAAAGTTCACAAAGCGGTTTACAGAGAAAAATCAAATAACTAATGGCTCCCTGTCCCAAAAGGGCTCACAATCTAAAAAGAAGCAAAAGAACACCAGCAAGCAGCCAACAGAAAAGACACTGCTGGGGTGAGGAGGGCCAGTTTCTCTCCCCTTGCTAAATAAAAGAGGAGCACCCACTTGAAAAAGTGCCTCTTACTCAGTTAGGAGGGTTTTAAAAAAAAAAAATTCTTTATTGCTTTGTGCTCTTTTTTCCTCCCCTTTTTGGTCCATTTCTCTGGAACTCTTACTAGTTTTATTTTACTTCATGTACTTTGTTTATCAAATTTGAAACCCTTAGGGCACGTGTTTTAGACAGTACGTAGCACATAATTATTCTTAATGACTGCAAGCAAACTTTTCTGCCCCTTCTTCCCCTAGACAGCCCCCAGAGTTCCCAGAAAGGCTACTCCTGATAGCTGGGGGACCCTCTGGAATGAGGGAATTTTCCCTCTCTCTGTAGTTGTATCTCTCCCTCTGTAGTTTCCTGCACTTCGTTTCAGTCTTGAGAGTCCTACAAACTGCAGAAATGACTTTTGGGGATCTTGTGGGGAGGAGGGGCAGAAAAGTTCACATGCTCATCCATTATCCAAGCTAAGTTGGGATACAACACGCTGACATAACTTACCAGAGTGTTATGAGGATTGTGGAGCTAAAATATATGAGACTGAACATTCAATATGCTAAATTATGATTACTATTAGTAGTAATTATAAAATCTTTATTCCCGATGAAGTGGTTCATAGAAATTTGTCTGGTTACTCCACCACGAAGTAACCAGAGCCCATATCCCCATATCCCTCAAGATTATGAAGAATTTTCAGAGGATAATATTACTGCTTTGAAAGAATGCTGGCTTTTAGAGCCTCCTGTCTGCATCTTCCAAAGGATGATTATATTTTGCCAATATAGTTCTTGGTTTTTAGTGGGTACTGTTACTAAATTGCCAGGGCAATTGCATATTCTTTAAATTACTGGTTTAAATGCTTTTCAAAATATCCTTACCTTTTGGCTTGTTGGATAATTGATATTGTAATGATGGTAGTTCTGCTCCATTTCCTCAGCAATGAAGTCCAAAGAGTTCTCCTTTGCTTGGCCATACCTCACTGACTTTGTTGAATGTTGCGATACAGCTGGTCCTGCAAAAGGTTTCATTTCAACAATCTAAATGGACAAAGAAACCAATAACCACCTAAAACCACTAGCTGTATGGAAACTATGCCATGAGTTACATCAGTACCAACTAAATGAATACACTGCTTATAATGTTGTTCAGCTAAATTGGAACTTGTTTGGTAAAAGCTTTGATCTCCTCTTACATCCAGCAATAGAAAAACAATCTGATCCTAAAAGAAGCTAGAAGTACTGTATGTTTATGTGTTGATTGAATACCTGGCTCCTGCTCAATATTTATGGTGGGCTGTGCTACGTTGAAGTCTTCTGTCACTGAAGCCAGGTGCCATTTTCTCCTCACAAGATATACTGTATATGTTCATGCTGGCATTCTCTTAAAAAAAAAAGAGCCATTTTGTCCAGATTGAAAATCTGCCTTACCAAATAGCCTTCCTCCTCAATAATAGTCTTCAGAGGCTCACTGAAACACTCAGCAACCACAGCATTGGCAGATGCAACCTCCCCACACATCTTTATTTTGTGATAACTCTATCTTCACCTGAAGTTAGCAAACCAATCAGAACTAGCATTGAATGGCTCCCCTGGGCCATCTCCATCCTTTTGTCGTTCTTCATAGATTGTGTGTGCTTTTGCCTGGGCTAGGAACATGCTGTCTGGTATGTTGTACTAATTCTGATCCCTGATCCAGGTACTCAGCATCTCCTCCATGTGTTCCATTATAGAACTCTGAGCATAAGAGGGGTTCTTTCCCCCTGCAGATGTCCCTGACTGAGCACTTTTCCTCATCTTCTCAGCACTATTTCAAATTGTATGAACAGAGCTCCCACTTAAACCAAGCAGGCTGCCAACATTTGATACACCCCCTCCTCTCTGAAGGTGGCCGATCACATCTAATTTCATATCAGTTGTAATTGCTTTCCATGCCTTTTAAAATGTAGGCTCCCCAGAGAAGCAAGTTGACATTTCCAGATACGGTTGAAGGGGAAAACAGAATTTCACACTAAAAAAAAAAAAATGCATGAAATGCAGTAACTCCAAAGGAACACACACAAAACCAGCTGAACATGCAGAAGCGCATGGGAAGTTTGACTGTGTTACTTCAAAAATCTGAGCATGTAAATTAGGTTTTGGTATTACAAGCACATTCTTCCAAAAATGTCTAAACCAAACGCATGTAAAATGAGAGGTGGTTGTACTTTGAAGCAGTTGACTCTTGCTGGCCCAGTGCTATCATGCCTGCATGGAAGCACAAGAAGGGATATACTGTGCTTGCACGAAAATGCTGGTGCAGCCATTCGTAACTCAGGGGATCCAGTTTAATGCAAATAACTGGCTTGGGCAGCAACAGAGAACCCAGAATGAAGCACAAAGGAACATGTACATTTCCATGCGTTTGGCACACAACTGCAGCCAAATGCAAAGACTCAATGGTTTCTTCAAGAACAGTTGGCTGAATTCATGGTCACATCTGCACAATTAATCTAAAAACTGATGAATGTGCAGAAGCTGTTTTAATATTTAAAAAAAAAAGAGTTCTCAGATGTTCTTTGAATCACTGAAAATTAGGAAGAAATATACTTGCCCAATAAAGTCCCAATATTTGGTAGAATGGACATTTATTCACATTTTTATACCACCCTTCCTCCAAAGAGCTCAGGGTGGTGTACACAGCTGCTCCCCTCCTTTTGTCTTCACAACAACCCTGTGAGGTAGGCGAGACTGAGAGAAAGTGACTGGCCCAAGGTCACCCAGGGCTGCATTCATAGTGCACAATCTGGTAAGCAAAATTAGAGGTGAGTGAATTTGTGCCATGAGTTAGCTCAGCCCTGGGTGTCACTGCTACTAAATTCTTATTTAACTATGATTCATCAAATTAATACTTCAAATGAAGGATGCACAATTTGCTGCAACTTTTAGTTCCTTCAGGACCCAATCCCATCCAACTTTCCAGTGCTGATGCAGCTTTGCCAGGGGGTTGTGCTCTGCATCCTGTGGTGGGGACAGTCACAGAGTAAGTAAGTAAGTCCCCTACCTTCCCAAGGTAGGGGAATATTTGTGCCGTACCTTGGGGCTGCACTGTGACTGCATGGGCCCTGGAAAGTTGGATAAGATTGACTTAATTTGCATCTTTTCTACACCTGTGTTACCAGTACTGTTGTGCACATTGAAAAAGCCCTGTAAAAAAGCTATCGACAGCTATCATATACAGGCATGCCCCTGTATCCATGGGAGTCCTGTTCCAGAATCCCCCATGGTTAGCAGAAACCGTGGATACTGGGGGTGCCCCTCACCCTCCAGAAGCTTCCCCAGCTTCCTAATCCATTTTAAAGGCATAAAAAAGTCACTTCTGGTTTTATGAAAAAAGGAAGTGGCTTTTTTAGTCCAAATGGCCATTCTGAGGCCTGCAGAGGCTGTGGGTGGTTTCGCATGGCCTCTGCAGGGCTCAGACCACCCACTGGTCTCTGCAGGGCTCAGAAGACCCACCGGAGGGTGGGGGGTCCCCCCCATATCCACAATTCACTGAAACCATGGATACACCCCCTCCCATATATGCTTAAATAAGGATTCTTTATGCAGTGTTTTAATGAAATATACATATAATCCTGCACGCTGAAAAAAAACAAAAAACCACACAAAAAGAATTTTGATGCAGTTGTACATGTAGTCACATCAATATTGAATTTTGGGTGGTGTTTTATCAATGTGCACAAGCGCATGTGACCATCAGTAACCACTTTTCAAAAAGAATTTTCACACAGACTTGCATATACTACACCAGGATGGGTTTTCTGCTGGGTTTTATAAACATTGATAGGGGGTTTTAAAAAAACCTGAAGGACTTGAAATCTGCAGCAAAGTGTGCACACAGTGCACTGTACAATTAGAACAATGTAGGATTCCTAACACATAAGTTCTACTTCGTAAACAAAACCAGTCAATTCACAACAACATCCAGGAAGCTATTTGGAGGAGAACATGGCACTAATCTTGTGACACACAGTGAGAATTCTTCCCAGCTGCCACTCTCCCACCAGTAATCATGTCAGATTATGAAGCCGACTTTAATAGCGCAGTATGACAAAACACTGTGCGTTCCTTTCATTTGTATGCCATCATCCATTTAAAAATGCTGACTTAGGACACAAAGGTTGCAACTGCAGCACCTGGAAACTTGGAAAGGGCAGAGAGACTGTCTCTGTGTCTGAGGAGAATGATGACTCACCTGGTTTCCAAACTGGTTCTTTCCACACTTTCAGTTCTTGCGAAGCCTGCAATATCCTTCTTCCGCAGACTTCCTAGAACAGCACTTACACTCATTCTGAGTTGACTAGGAGATGAATGCAGTCAAGCCATCTAAGAGCCTGTGCTGCAAATGGACTGTGAATAGGGCATCGGGCCATGACTCAAAACAGCTCTGAGCCTGAAACTGCTACAAAAATTGCATGATGCACCAAGAATAGTTGAGAGTTCCTGATTTTGAAGCAAGGAGGTTGCTGTTTCACACACACACACACCCCCCCCCCCCGTTCAGTACAGCTTCTGTACTATGCTGCTCATTAGCAAGTCTGTCATTTGTACAGACTGGGTTACTGATAAATGTACCCCCACACTGTCGTGAAATTTTGCTGTGTCAGAAAAATGTACAAAGGTGATCTCTCCTACTCTGCATACACTAGGCAGCCATTTACATTGTAATGTGTTCCACTGTTATAAAGCACAGTCTACTCCTAGTTAGGATTGGGCTTCCCCTACCATAGGCAGAACTGTTCCAGCCCTGGGTTTCCAACTGCATTGAGAGAAAGAGGGCATGGAGTGTTCCTGAGAGGAGAAGGCAAAATGGGGGAGAAAGGGTGGGCAGAGAAGGCAGGAATGCATAGCTAGGGTGAGAAGAGAGGAAAGCTGGAATTCACATAATAAGTTGACGTAGCCCACCCTCTTTGGCTCAATAATTCTTTGTTGTAAAACATGGAAATGTTTTTCTTCAGTATCTTATCCATACTCTTTCTTTACAAAAGAGTAAGCACTGGTACCTGTGTACAGAATGCAAAAAAAAATGCTTCTTGTACATGCCAATCACTATTTCTTGAAGGCTTTGAGTGACTTCAATGAGACGTCACACTATCCTGTCACTTGACAGCACAGTCGGTAATGATCTCTACTCAAGGAGGTCACAATCCAGTTCAGCCATACCTGCAAAGAAGCCTAATTGAAATACAGCGATACTTCTTTTATAGAGAAGAAGCCCAGGTTCACTTAGCTTGGGATGAATGAAAGTCATAGGTCCAAGCTATCTTGGGCTGAATGCCTTTGATTTAAGTATCATGGTGAGTGAGAAGGGTTTGATGGCTGTGCAGTAAGAAAAGAGAATTCAGAACAGGAGGGCTCAGAAAATTCTACTCTGTATTCTTTTCTTCTTCTTCTTTTTTTGCAATGGATATAATCACAATTTGAGATACTTGTCCTACTTACTTACCCTCATTTTTCACCATGCAGTGAGATGGCAAGACTTTATGAAGAAGCTACATCACCATTACCTGGCATAAATTGTACCTGCTGAACAATTCTCTCAAATCACTGTCAATATCCACCAATAGCATTCTCTCAATTAAAATGAATATATATTGTGGTAAATCTGTGTATTTCCTGACACAATATTCACAATGGAAAATAGCCTTGCCATATTTAATGAACCAGATCTGATCAGTCTGTCCTCCCCTGCACTCATCTGTTTAGGATAGCCCCTTCTCTGGAGTGACAAGCTTTGCTTCCTGTGACAGGATACACATAAGAAAAACAGGAAATGTTTTCTTTACTTGCTGAAAAATAAATATTTATCTAATTCATTTGCAATATTTCCCCATTGGGAAATCTAATATTCCATAGCATTGTTGGGTGGATGCTGCAGAAATCATGTAGTCTGCAGGTTATGCACATCATTCTTTAAGAAATATTACATTACTCAAATACCTTTAAAAATCAATTACAGCAAATTTTACCAACAGTATTCCTATAATGCAGAACTCTAGATGTTGGGTTAATGGGGCTATAGATCCATTGGGACCATCCACAGACAACAGGGAAGTACCTAAATGTAGGTCATTCCTTAAGAGGTATGCTGTTTCAAAACTTTCTTAAAACAATAACCCTAAGGGGGTAGTCCCCCCAATTAAAAAACACAACTCTACCTAGAGAATGTAGGGGTTAACAAGATAAGGGATTCCAAGAGAGGCATGCTTAGCGTAAAATGGTCATTTCCTATCAAGAGTTTTGAAGGGTCAGACAGGAGGATGTTTTTTTCTATAGAGGGTTGCATGGTCTATTTGAAATACAGGGAGAGAAGGAAAGGTGAGCTGAGAAGACTGGAAACACAGTGGGTGAGTGCTGCATTTTTACAGTGTGAGCAGGGCATGCAATTTGATTACTATGAAGAAAGCCCTATACAGTTCATTGGGACTTAATATCAGGTGGATGGACAATAAGCTGGAAAGGAGTAGGGGAGAGGGGAAAGAGAGGCACACGCAAAAGGCTCAAACCAAGACCCTGAACCCTAATAATTGATCCAGGGCTCTGTTAATTCTGAAGTAAGCCCCATGGAACTCAGTGGGACTTAGGCCCCAACTCTTCTCCCCACTAGTTTATGCTCTGATGGCACCAAAGAAACATGTGATGTTTCAAATGGTGGGTGGGTGACCAAACAGCCCAGGAAAGATAAATAAAAATGATTATCACCTGGTAGCCAACCTATCCAGAGAAGGCCAATGGTCTCCTTGAACCTATGCCAGCTATTTAGCTGGTGTAAGTCCAAGGAGCCACAGGAGTTGGGTCCAGTCTGGGGAAGGGGGATAGGATCCTGGCATGCTGCTGCTATCCACCCCCTTCCGCCCCCAAATCAGCAAACTCCCTGCCTCGATCCTCCCCGATCGTCCCCTAAACTGCGCACGACCCTGCTGCCACCTTACCTGCTCCAGCGCAATCTGGGTGTGCTGTTGGTATATGCGCAGGGCCTCTGGCCCTTTGCACCAGCTGTCCCATGACACATTACAGTGGTGCACCATTTGCAGTGCTGCACTGGCATTGATTGTGGCAGTTTGGAAGATCGGCCACTGTAAGAGCCCAATAGGATTGTGCTGTAAATCTCAGATCAATATGGAAAGTAGCAGGGGGGGAGGGGGCTCACCAAGTCCCAGCAGCCTCTTTCTTTGATCCAGAGCATGTTTTTGCTGAAACAAACAAAAAGGTAAGATTGGAAAGGCCCAGACAGAGTGGGAGAAGGGAATGTAAACAGACAAAGAATTAATGATAGAGAAAACATCAAAAGTCAAAAAATATACAGAAGGAAAACTGGACAATGAGAGTCAAAAAAGAGAAAGACTATAAAGACAGAAAGCAAGAGAGAGAGAAAATTTAGAGGACAAAATGAATAGCAGAACATATACAGAAAGCTAGGGCACATGTCAGCTTTGTCCTATATGCCCAATTAGTAAAAGTTGTTTTTTTTTAAATTACTCTCTTTTAGAGTTGGTTTGTTTGCTTTTACTAACTGGACATATAGGACAATGCTGGTGTATGGCAGGCTCCTGTTAAGGACTTGACACAGACTCAGTGACATAGGGCACAATCCTAACCAGGTCTACTCAGAAGTAAGTCCTATTTTGTTCATTGGGGCTTACTCTCAGGAAAGTGTGGTTAGGATTGCAGCCATAGTCAGTTAAAGGTAGACCACTTCTAGCACAACAAGGGACTCTTGATTCACCTATTTTTCAATTCAGGAGAAATGATTATATAAAAACTGTAGCTGGATTGTTGTTTCTGGAATGTGGCGTTCACAGTTCTCTAGAGAAACACTGTGACCTGCGAGTGATCCAGGATAATCAGAAAGGGGTGTAGTCAAAATGCCACAAATTTCCATGACCTGGAGATGAAGTTTGTTATCTCCAGTACAGAGAACAGCCTAATTTCTATTTCTGTCAAATACTCAACATATGGTATATGTTAGAAAGAGGAGCAGTGAACTGTTTCCAGCTGTAGAAAAATGGACAATCCAATCCAAAAAGCGTTCGCTGTGAAGAAAGTCCCATTGAGCTCAGTGAGACTTTCAGCCCAATCCAATGTAGCGCTGAGCTGCCCTTTATGACAGCAGAACACAGGGGAGTTTCTCAGCTGGGAGGAGGTGGGAGGCAGAACAAGAAAGGGAAGGGGTGGATCATGGTGTGGTGTGTGTCAGATCCTAACCCTATTCCCTGACCCTTCCCCTCTCCCTTACTCTCCTTGCAAAACAGCTGGCAAAGATCCAAGAAGACCAGTTTCCCTGGGCTCAGGGAACAAACTTTCCCTTTATGTGGCCTCAGGACTGCCTCAACTCAGCACACTTTCCCTTTAAGTGGCCTCAGGACTGCCAGGACTCAGCACACATTCCATTGGCATGGTTGCATTGGTGGTGGTGGTGGTGGGGATTTAGTTAGAACAGGGCTGTTAGGAGTAACATCCTGTGCATAGGATCCAAGCCTTGAAGTAGTCACTGCCTTGCCAGTATGGGCATGTTCTACAGGAGGAGAACGGGCTCTGGATGGGCAGGGGTGAGGGAGGCTGCATTTCTGAATGTGAATGTGGCAGCAGTTGTGTGTTAAGTGGCAGTGGAGAAAAAGTGAGACACAGAACCCAAGACATGAACTGACATTTTCATTGATGCATTGAGAATAACTGTAGTCCATCCATTTAATATCCAAGATAAAGCTGAAACATGAAACAGTTTAAATTTACCAGTGACCATACTTGAAAATGTTAGGTTTGAAGCATCCCCAGACTCCCGAGGAAGGCAATTTTTACCAGTCATGATTTAAACAACATCAGGGTATGCCACATGCCCAACAAAACAATACAAAGTTTGTAGAAGGTTCAGGCCAAAAAATTAGAGAAGTTTTTACCCAAACACTAGGGTTGCCAACATTTTTAGTGACTCTGCTCTTCAACAGCAGCATGACATACAGAAGCTAATCTAGGGAAGCTTCCCCCTCCCCCCAACACTGTCTCCCTTCCTGGAAAAGATTCTTCTACTGAATTTCTATAGGCTGCTATTAAAAGCACTGGAGGAAAGAAAGACTTTTAAAAATTGCCAACCTGATGGATAATTAATCCTTCAAGCATCAAACCAGCACCTAAGGTGTCCATGGAGAAATTAACATTTTAGGCTACAAAATTAAATATGCTAACCCAGAAGCAAGCTTCAATTTAACATACTCCAAGCCAATTAAGGTAACAGTCCATAATGACCCTGTCAGAATTGGTACTCAGAGGGGGTTCTATGATCTTCTGATGTTATACTACATACTCTAAGAACACTTCAGTAGGTAGAAATGGGGGCAGCTCAACTCCCACTGGGCTGGATGGCCCAACCTTTTACCCAATGCCTGCTTTGTGTAGATGACTATACAAGTACAGACCTAGTCCCAGCTTTTGTCATTAATAACAAAATCAGAGAATACAAATAGTCTATTAGAAGGTTAAGATCAACGGGTGATTTCCGGATGATACATGATCATAGACAAGTTCCGGACATACAAACATCAACATACATCTGTACCTTCCTTAGGACTCATTTCATATCAATTTATTGAAACAACAAGCCTTCTGACCTAGAGGCAATATTCTAGATAGCTGAATGCCTCTTTTAAGAGCCTCTTGATGTGTTGATCACATCTGATTAATGTTATGGTGACTCTGTTTCCAGGCTGGTGTATTATGAAGAATGAATTTGCCTTGTAGCAGTTTGGCTTTGAAAAATGGCACATAAGACCGGAAAGTCTTTATAGCTGAGCTAACTTGCTGCCAATTGAACAGAAATAAAAATGATATGAAAAATCCATCTTGCCTGAATGTGTTGTTTATTTCCATATGTTACAAGGAGCCTTGAATTAAAAAGAACGTATTTCACAGACTGGGCAGCTTTCAACTCTGATTTTATTCTGGTGCTATGAACATGGACCGCAACAAATAGATTTTGCAACTGGTGATGGGCAAACACATTTTGCAGAATATTCGTTTCTTTAAACTTGTAGGTTCAGAAGTTCACTGAGCTTTACAGCAGTAGAAGTGGTGACAGAAGAAAGTTAGGAGGTGGAGGGACGAAAGCATTCTAATTACAAAATTTCTGTCCTGGGTACACTAAAGACCCCAGTCCAGAGATCTGGATACACACCGGTTTTCAGAGACCTCCTTTCTCATCTCTCTCCCAAAGGAGAATTAGGAGAAAGGGAGGAAAAAAGCGTCTTCACTATTATTATAACAGAAGCTTCTCAGATCTTCTGTTTGTACTTGCTGTGCAGTGCCACCAAGAAATTGCTCATGTATCTTTCGGGTGGTCAGATGTGCCCATTTCAAATGCCTGAAAACAGGGCTGGCCCGAGTGGATCCATCACCTGAATGGTGCAGAACTCCCATTCCTGCCAGTATGCACCTCACTGCCACACATGCCCCTATTTAAGTGACATCTACAGTGGTGCATTTTTCAGGCCCCACCTTAAAAAACCCATGCACTGTTGAGTGTGCATGTCCCGCTTCCACTGCTGCCTCTGTGTCTTCCCCACCTGCCAGGATGTTTAAGATGCAGCTGGGTGGGCAAGGACAGTGGCCTGCAACAATCCTGAAGCACTCCGCAGTCTCCTTACCTTTACCTCTGCTGTCTTCCTCTTGGTTTTTTTTTTTTTTTTGTATCTTTTTAGAGTGTGAGCCCGTCTGGGACAGGGAGCCATTAGTTATTTGATTTTCTCTGTAAACCGCTTTGTGAACTTTTTGTTGAAAAGCGGTATATAAATACTGTTGTTGTTTTTGTCTGACTCCATTCAAACAAACAAGCTGGGTGGAGCCAGAGGTGTCGCCAGAGACAGCAACACCTGAGGTGGAAACATTGTGATGTAACTTCCAGGTTCTTCTGGGAAAGGCGGTGGCAGCTTCGCGATGTGGCGGCTGCCCCCCGTTCCTTCGCCTTTGGAGACTCTCATTGAGCCACTGGCCTTGCCTCATAGGCTGCACCATGGGCTGCCTCCCTCAACTTCTGGCTCCCTCAACTTCCAGCAAATTACTTCCGGCTTCCACCAAGTTGCTGCAGAACTCAGAGCACAGCAAAAAAGCAACCCAGCAGAGCTCTGCTCCAGCCAGCCTGACCACTCAGCTGCGTCCTTTCTTCATTCTGTAGCACCATGGCCAGGCTCAGAGTGTCTGAAGGCTGCTGTTGCTGCTTCTCCTACTGCAGGCAGAGATGAGGTGTAGCTCTTAGCAAAAACACAAGCAGCCCGTTACAGGCAAACTTAAAAGCAAAATAATTCCCTACCACATCTAAATCCCTAATCTATTCCCTCCCCCCCATCAGCTTGAGGAGTCCATTACATCCCTGATCCTTTGGGAGGTGGATGAAAATTTCACCATTTTCTCTGAGGGCACCAAGCGAGAACACCACAAGCACCCTTGAGCTTGGCCTTAAGAAACCTAGGTTTAATTACGCAATTGATCCATCCAACTGGATGGTTTACGACCACAAGGACATCCCTATCTTCCCTCTAACCTGTTCAGGTGGACTTGGATGCCCAATTAGCTGGTGTACAGCATTCCCATCATGTGGGATTTCTAGGACTGATTTTTGCAGAACCCAGTAACAGAATATGCAAAACAGCCTGTCTACCTCACCATAAGATCCTTCTGCAATGGTCTCAAAGGATCTTAGGGGAGCCTCCTTACCATGAAAACTTATGCTAAAGCTTTTCTTCTGGGGAACATCTGGGGGGAAAGATGGAAGAAGGGTAGCTCCATTGTTACAACAGTCAAGGATGTTGAATGCAGAGTAATGGCTATGAATGTCATGGGTAGGGATGAACCAATGTGTACAGATTGTCTGGGCCTAATCTCTATAGCAGTGGTTCCCAAACGTTTTAGTACAGGAACCCACTTTTTAAAATGATTATATCAGGACCTACCTAGGTTTCTAAGGGCACAATCCTAACCAGCAGTTATGCCAGCATAGGAGGCCCTGGAGTGTAGCAAATGTGCCATAAGGCATGTTTGCGCCTCTGTGGGTGGGAGCCGCATTGGCAGGCAGAAGCCTTCGTGGCGGCTCCCGTGCCACCACTTCTGTCAGCATGCTCACACCAGCACAAGCAGCGAAGGTAGGTGTGGGGGCTGGGGAGGGGGCGGGAAGGGGTGTTTCTGGGCGGGGGGAGGGCAGGCGATGGGCAGCCCCGGGGCTGGGCGCGTGGGGAGCTGGGGGCGGGGTTGGGACCCATGGTTATGCTGGATCCCAACCCCTGTCCCTAGAGAGAACAGAGCGGCTTCCAGCAGCTCCGCTCTCCTTGGACTTGTGCCACCTCCAGAGGTGACGCAGGTCCAAGGAGACCCATTGGGGCATGCAGCCCTTACCCAGGGATAAGTGGAAGAGCTTCCCCTTGCTCCTGGCTGAGCCACTGCAGCCAACGAACCTGCATTGGATGCAGCGCAAGACTCCTGGCTTGCCTGCTCCAGCACAGGTTTGGATTGGGTCTAAGATTTTTTAAAAAGGAGATCTAGAAAGAAATCATTTTATTTATTTATTTATTTATTTATTTATTTATAAGTAATAGTAACCAGAAAAAAGACCCTCAGACATTTATCTTCCTATATTGACACATGCTTGCAAACTGTAGGAGCAGAGCTTTTTGCAGGGTAATTACCAGCTACAGTATCTGATTTTTGAATAGCCTCAGGGTTTGAGGCAATTAGTTATCTGATCTTTTCATCACCCTTTGGAGACCCACCAAAAATCAGGTTGTGACCAGATTTGGGAACCACTGCTCTATAGCCAAATTCTTTGTAATACAGTACCAAATTGTTTTGACAAGCTTTTATGGTTTTTCATGGGACTTTTCATAGAATTTTTTGGTAGGATTTTTGGTAGAATGTGCTTCAGCAAAGCATAAAGCCTTCATATTTTAATCCAGCAGAGCTGAGCACACAAAGCCAATGGAATTTCTGAAAGCGCTCTCAGATTTCACCGATACACAGAAAAGTGTCTCCAGTGTCAGCGTGGAGACTGAGCTTTGCCTTCCGTTCTGTTAGCAAAGGGAATAATCCCATGCACTGAACTGTTTCTAATTCCACCATTATGGAAATGTTCTGTATTTGGCAACCACTGTGATTAAGAATCTGTGCGGATTTGTTTGGGAATAATGCATCCGGCAGTGACCTGTTGCTGTCTTTTTGCCAGGCTTCAGGTTTACTGCGAAATTCGCTGCTGTGACATGAATGTGTTTTTGCACGAGTGTGCAATGCAGAGAAAAGGATTATAAGTGCAAACATATGGAAGAGGGCATAAAGATATAAAAATTTATCTCCCTGCATGGTTTCTCCGTTGCTCATCGGCTTCTTGGCGGTGGCTTTGACTAGCAAAACAAAGCTTTCCTTGTGTTCCCAGCAGGACTATTTTTACAGCAGGCCTGTTTTCAAATTGTTGCCCTGGTCCACCATATTAAGTGAGGAGAAAAGTCGCTTATTGTACTCAATGTCCCCGGACCTGTTGATGGGAGGATACAAAATAAGAAAAACAAAACACTCTGTAATGTATGATTGTGCAAGAAGGGAAGAGTAGGTCCTGGGTAGTTTTTGATTCATTAGTGCTCTGCCTTCATTTCTAGACTCAGTCTATCTCAAAGCCCAGGTTCATACATTCACTAGAGCTAGCTCTGAAATTCCCTGATGGAGGAGAAGTGCAAGTCACCATGTAGATAAACTCTCGTGTGAATTGGGGCATCTGTGTGAATCCTCATTCATGTGGAGATCAAACTAAAATTGGAGACAGCTGAGAACAGGAGTGTACTGGCAAGCTCCCTCCCAGCATTCCTAGTCATGGGGTGAATCTCTCCCTAAATATAGCATTTGTCTGTGTTGGGCTACAGGCATGTTGGCCCAGGGGTGGAACTTGCCAGTGCCCATGTAACCATGGTCACTGAACAGAGCCTCTGATTCCCTCTAAAATGGGGAAAGAAGTGGCTTGACTGGAAACTACATGCAATCAGAAATGTGTGTGGGGGCCCTGGCTCAGGACTTAAACAGATGTAACTGAAGTCATGCATAAAGTATTTTACTTTGCCATGTAAGTGAACATGCTAAGCTGCTTTAAACTGGGTCAGATAATTGGTCTATTTTGATCAGTATTCACAACAAAGACAGGCAGCAACTCTCAGTCAGGAATTTTTCTGTATCCTACCTAGAGATGCTAAGGATTAAACCTGAGACCTTCTGCATGCAAAATGCATTCATTATCACAAAATTATCACCCCTCCCAAAATGCTTTGTAGAATAATGGAATGCTGGATTTTGAAGGTCTCTTTAAGGTCATCTAGTAAAAACCCCTGCTCAATGCAGGCAACTATTACAGCATCCCTGAAAAATGGATGTCCAGCTTCTGGAGATTGAACATCTCCAGTTTTATGTGCACCCCATCACATATACAACATGAGTCAGCCCATGTGTCTATAATTATTTATATTTGTATTATTTATTAAAAGATATTTATGTTGCTTTCCCCAAAGGTTCAAAGTGGCTTATAACAAGAAATACAATTTAAAAAAGCTTGCACACTCATATTTAGTAGCCCAGCAGATGTGTTACTCACATGCTTTCTTGATATGTGAGAATTCATGTGGTAAGCACTTTACCCATAGCTGCCCTCATACCACTTTTGGTTTTGTGTAATAGATGTGAGTAAACTGGTGTGGTCCAAGTGGGTTATCTGCCTGAAGTGATGTAGATCTGCTTCCTTGCCAGCCTGCATCTCTGCTGAATCCCCCCTTTTATCTTGCAAGTACACCTTGCCATTGCTATTGCTGCTACCACCACTGCCTCCTCTTCCTGCCCAGCTGTATGTCAATCTGGGGCAGCAGTGGGTCCGGTGGCAGTGCTGGCCACAAGGTGAAGATGGGAAGTTTTTCCTGCTCCACCCCATAATTTCCCTGGTGTGCTGTTTGCAAAGCATCAAGAGAAGCTGCGGCAGTGACTTGAGGGCTGGAAGGGTTTCTTTTCTCTCCCCCTTCCCTTCTTTATCCCAGCACACTGCTCTTTAGCATGCCAGGACAAAAGGGAAATCTGCACCAACCCTGGTAATCTTTATAAGGGCTACTGCAGTGTGGTTACCACCTCTGATATGACCCTGGGACCTTGGAGAGCTACTGCCAAGCAGAGAAGATCCAATTCTGCAACAGATGAACCAAGCCTCTGACTCAACATTACAGCTTTAGAAATTCCTAATTTTGAGTTGTCTTTCTCTGCATGGTTTTGGTCTGTTTGGATGGTGCTTGGCTGGCAGAAATTTTTCTAACACAAGGTGCACATTGAGTGATGGAAATTGAGTGATGGACTTTCCCACCTTCTCCTCACTCATCGTCAACTCAATCTAGATCATGTATTATCAAGGGAAAGGCAGGTGGTCTCTCAACTAAATCCAAAAGTCACACCACCTCACTCCCCCTAGTTTTGGTCATATCACTCCCCCCATCACAAAAGATAAACTTCTTGCCCTTCTCTAACCTCAGTCTCATCTGATCACTGATTCAGGCCAGTTGCAATACCAGGAGAAGTGAGTTGGGCTAGGAGAAAAGTCCAGTTTTCTTGAGAGCAATGAAATGAGAGGAGATGAGCTGGCTCTCTAGTCCATGTACCTCTTCTGATGTAAAAGTCATGCACGCTGCACCACACACTCAGCAGCTGACACATGGATGCAGACACCACTTTGTTTGCTCTGTGCCTTCAGTTAGGCAGAGCAGGGTTCTTTCCAGTTCTGTTGCCAGAGATAAATGCCAGGGACTGAAACGGAGGCCCTCTGCATGCAAGGCATGTGCTGTCCTTCCAAGCTTGATTTAGAAAAGTGTAAATTACATCCCAAGCAGGCCAATCGAAGTATAATCTAAACTGATCAGTTAACACGGGGACTGTTCAAGCTCAGCGTCTGGAGACCAGGTCAGATTTCCCCAGGGATGCCTAGGCCAGCTCCATTTACAGTTGTCACTCCAGACCCAGCTCGTGACCAGCACTGAGATTGTGTGGTCAGTTAACAGTGACAGAGCATTGAAGCGGAGTCAAGGAAACGGGATTGCACATTCCAACTCAACCACGGACTCTTTGGGTGGCCTGAGACAAGCCACTGTATTCATCATGTTTTAAAGTGGGGGATAATTGCTACCTACCTTGTAAGATAAAGATCACATCAGTGCAATATGAGTAATAAATCACAATTGCTCTTTGTCTGCCGTCTCTACCTCTGTATCTTAGCTTTCACCCAAGGCAGAGCAGATTACAACTCCGTAGGACACACGTAGGAGGGTATGTTGCAGCCACTACAGAGGATGCAACAACTTTCCCAAATTCCACCAGGTACTTGCCTTGTCATATTTCTTCCAGTTGGGGAGTCCACATTTGTTCATAGTCTGGATCATATTCCTTCTGTAAGCTGAAGGGTTTGCTAGTTAGCCTAGAGGGAGGAACAATGCCCCCCTTTCATTGATCTGTCCCTTCTCCATCCCTATATCAAAAGTATCTTTTCTGCAGCATACATGTTCCCATAGCACAGCTGGGGGGGGGGTACTTGGGGCCAGGGCCTCTGAGAGGAATTTTCTCAGAGAGTACAAAGTTGCTCTTGGGCCCCTTTGCAAAAGGGGAGGAGTGAAACAGAGTGGAGGAGGGTGGTGACGGGTGAGCAGAATGGGGGCAGGGAGGGGCAAAACAGGGGAGGGGAGGGGGGAGATAGCTGGAAAAATCTTTGGAGCTCAGGTCTACCCACCTGCGTGGCATTGACAGCTAGATACAGTAACATGGAAAACCAAACTCACTCCTGGGTCTCTCTAAGACCTTTTAAATATAGAAAATTATGGAGAAAATTAGCATCATCATATTTAGGCTCCCACTAGAAGGGAAAGTGCCCTGTGTGGACCAAAACTTGCTTCTGCAGCAGCTGTAGTCTTGCCGCTGCGTCCCAGAGCTTCTGTACACTCCTTCATGGTAAGCAGAGCCACAAGCCAAAGAGCTGCTGTAGCAGGCCAGTTCCTCCCAGATTTGACACTGTGTTAAGGAGTGTCATGTATGCATGCCTTGGCCCAGCGTATATGGCTTGCCAGTCGCTGCAGCTGTACACTCGTAGTAGTATCCCCAGCAACCTGTGCAGGCAAAAAGACACTATCTACAATGAGTAGTTAGGAAAATGTAAGATCCCAGGAAAATTCTGGGGCCCCTCCTTTGGTTCCTGGGCCCCCCTTTTGACCTTGGGCCCAGGTACAAATTACCCCCTTTAACCCCCCTCCTCTTCCAGGCCCTGCTTGGGGCTAGGTGATGCAATGGTGCTCCTGTATCATCACATCACCCAGTCATCCTTCCACCGTGCATGCACAGCCCTGGAAACAGCTCCACTTGGAACCATAGGGACTGAGGGTGCAAAGGCAGATTTTGCAGCATTTGCCGCACAACAATGGTGAGCGCTGTCACCCCTCCCCCAGCAGAGAAGATGGAAAACCACTAATCCACCACAAGGGGGCAATGCAGCCCCCACCCCCAGCCCCAGCCTGGCTACACCTCTGTTTTGGAGAATGGTGTTCTGGATTCCATTGGCTGAGCTAGACAGAGGCTAATAAGACGCTGATGGTCACATTTGATTCTTGCTACGCAAAACTTTGTGTATCTTTTGTTCCCCTCCCACATGTAGTAATATGGGACCACAGGGTCACTAAGGCACATGCATCACCACAGAGGCTACTTGGGTTGCCTTCCATGGGAGGGAGGACAGCACTGGGGCCATGGTCGGGTCACAACAACCCACTTTACTTCTGCCTGTTATTCAGGGGGTATTGCAAAGAACTGCCCTGACACTAAAAAACTCTACCAGCCACCAACTCTCATATTTTCCCTTTTCCTCCATCCCCTTCAAACATGTTTTAACGCTGTTTTCTTCAACCACATGCTTAAAAATCACCACGGCTGAGTCAGGCACCTGTAATTTTCCTTAACCAAGCACTCCTCCACCTCTCTGTAATGATAGTGGAGTTTAGAATTAATGTTCTTTCTTTTGTCTGTTATAGTCTCAAGGACTCCTACTGAAGCAATGCTGAAGGAGAGAGAGAAGACTGAGAGAAGGATGAGGAAGAAATAGCCATATTGTGGGTGCATTAAAAAAAATGTACACATGATTAAACTTTCCTCTCAGCCACTTCTAATCCCCACCCCCAGACATATGTTTGCAAGGTATCTTTGGATGCTTTGATGATTCAGTCGAATAGAATGTATAACTAAAAATTGCAGTGAAATAAAAAATAATCATGGCCAACTGGTTTCTGGAGAAAAACTTCATTCCTGGTCTTAATCATTTTTGGAAAACCAAAGTACAAGAGTACCTCAAGTATTGATGGTACTACTATGAACAGAGCCCTCCCTTGATTCCACCATACTGGATAATTACCAGCCAGTCTCTGACCTCCCATTTCTCAATGCCAGAGGGTCTTGGGTGAAGTGGATTATTCAGATCCCTTTCAATCTGGTTTCAAGTTGGACTCTGGGATGGAAACTGCTCTTGGTCACCTTGGTGGATGACCTATACAGGGGATTGGACAAGGAGAGTGCATCTCTGCTTGTGCATCCTGCTTGACCTCTCAGCGGCTTTTGTTCCTATAGATCAGAGTGTCCTTCTGGTCTGATTGGCTGAGTTGAGAGTTGGGGGCACGATTTTGCAGTGATTTAACTCCTACTTGGCAGATAGGTCCCAGATTGTGGTGCTGGGGGAAACCTGTTTGACACCCTGGCCCGTGAGGTGTGGGATTCAATTCTGTCCCCCATCCTAATTAACATTTACATGAAACTACTCGGAGAGGTCATCCAGGGATTTGGAGTGGGATGCCATTAGTATGCTGATGACACCCAGTTTTATCTCTCTTTTCCATCCAGGGTGGCTGTTGGTGTCTGGATGTGGTTGGGACTGAATGAGGACTAACAGATGGAGATTAAATCCAGACAAGACAGAGGTTCTCCTGATTCAGGATTCCACAATGCAGGTGCTAGAGCATAGTCCTGATCTGAATGGGGTTGCACTCCCTCTGAAGGAGCACTTCTGCAACTTGTCTGAATTTGCAATTTGCTCCTGGATTCCAAGGTAGCAGCTGTGTCCGAGGGGGAGCCTTTGCCCAGTTTCAGCTGGTACTCCAGCTGCAGACAAACCTGGATCATGTAGACGTGGCCATGGTGATCTATGCAATGGTGACATCAAAATTAGACTATTCTAACATGCTCTGTGCGGGGCTTCCCTTGAAGAAGAAGAAGAAGAAGAAGAAGAAGAGGAGGAGGAGGAGGAGGAGGAGGAGGAGGAGGAGCACGTCTTCTTCCCTTGAAGAAGTATGGAAACTGCAACTAGCACAGAATGCAACAGCCCGTGTGATTGCTGGAGGTTAACAGTTCAACTCTGTTGGGCTGCCGGCGGCTGTACAGGCTGCCAATTCATTTTCAGCCCAATTCAAAGCACTGATTTTGACAATGTCCTATATGGCTAGGGGTCAGGGTATTTGAGAAACATTTGAGAGATGTTTCTTTTCAGATTAACTTTCTGAGTTCATGGTTTTTTATCTGGGCCTTTCATTTCCATGCTGTTTAGATGTTACAGGCTTCTAAATACAGGCCTTTCTGAATGCTGCTGGTTTTGTGTTTCTTATGATCTTAAGGTTGTTTTAATGAATAAGTTTATTTTAATGTTTATATGTCAATTATTGTTTTAAATGTGGTTTTTGTGTTTGTAAGTCACTTTGAGTGCTCTTTGGTGATAAAAGCAGGATATAAACGCAATAAATAAGTACAGGTTGAGACTCCTTTACAAGCACTCAAGTGGATGGCAAAAAATGAACTATAGCAAATCAATTTTAAAAAGGAAGTTTCTTTGCTCCAGTGATTTAAAAACAGACCTTTGTGATGTAAGATAAGAGTCATTAACAAGACAATTCATCAATCAGTCCTCCTCCAAAAGAGCTTACAAAGGTGCTTCACCAATGCAAAGTGTGCTCTGGGAGAAGCGAGGGGTCTGCTGGAGAGAGAAGGATTGATGGATTGTCAACCAGCTGCCCTCTCTCTCATTAAAAGGACTGTTCAGTGTTTTAAACTGATTTTAAAGGGGTGCATTTTTCCCCTTCTCCAGGGATCAGAACATTCCTTCTCATTTGCAGCGGCAATTCATGTTGAGTCAAATCCATGTATAAAAAATCAGTGTATAAATAGGCTGGACCTATATTGATAATCTTGGCCAAAACCATTAATATTCCTATCATCTACTGCTATGTTTAGTCCTCTGTAAAAAATCAGAAGGAAAACAGCAATTTTCCTTGGGCTCTGCTGCAAGAAAGATGCACTATACATTTTGTAAGTAGCTTGTTCTAATTTTAACATTCAAACCAGGAATAGGATGATGTCAAATGAGAAGGCTCTACAAGTTATACCAAAAATGGACAGAAACACACACCCTCTCTCTCTCTCTCTCTCTCTCTCTCTCTCTCTCTCTCTCTTTTATTCCTGTGATCTAACATTTGGAGGAAAAGTGTCATGCTGGGACTGGCTTGGAAAAAAGCTTGTGTTCCGGACAGAGTTCATTAATGACACATCTGACCATTGTACAGCATATGGAATATTTTATCAATAGAATGCATAGGAACTATGTCAACTTTTTGGTATGGGAGAGAGAAAGACAGACTTCCCACATTGCTTGTTTACAATTATGTCATAGCCAAGTGTTATGTGGCTTGAATTTAATAGAAGCTTTAAATTAAATAGAAGTTTTTGAGCTTTGAAGTTGTGAACAAACCCATTAACCTTTCACAATATTCGCCTCTGCTATACTATTTAATATTCTAGGGATATTCAGAAACTCCAAAATATGTCCAAGTTATTGCTTCCAATTTGACGTAGTGCTTAGGGGACCTGATTCCGCCCCCCCCCCCACCAGTAAAAGACACATCCATTCTACACACTGTATTTGTTAGAGACAGATGGATCATTAGTGCACCTTGAATTACCTGTGTATATGTACACTGCTAGGAGATGCCCTGCTGCAGCCTCATATGCTTCATCTACATGGCAGGGGCCTGGATCCACATGAACCAACCTTTAAATTAAGTTTACACTAAAGAAAGCCAAGTGTTTTGGTTTTTTTTAAGACAACCTTAAAAAAACCGCTTCATTCAGAGGAGAGGTAATTTAGTGCAGAGATATAAATATGGTCACTGATCCTGCTGAAGGCAGAACAGAGAAAGCAGTGGGATGCTTACAAAGGATTCCCCAGCTGCACATACTATTGGAGCATGATTTGGTAGATACATAGAAACTGATTCATAGAGGTGCAAAACATAGGGCTGATTCTGGTTTAGACTATATTTTTATATCTTCGACTTGGTCACAGAAGGTGGAGGATTCTGAAATAGGACCAATCAAGACTTTGGATCATATGCCAGTGATAACCATTATAGAAAGGTTTAAAAAACCAGCCAGCATCTCCAATGTTGTTTCACTCTGCACAAGTGAAAGAAGCGAATTGTATTTCCTTTGCAATATCGTCATCATCATCATCATCATCATCATCATCATCATCATCATCATCAAAACTATTTATATACCTCTTTTCAACAGGAATAATTCACAAAGCAGTTTGCATAGTCAAATAAATCAATAAATGGTTCTCTGTCCCCAAAGGGCTCACAATTTTAAATGACATACAAAAGAGACATGAGCAACAGCCGCTGGAAAAGACACCATGGAGCGAAGTGGGACATTTGTTCTCCCCTTGCTAAATATAACAGGAAACCACTTTGAAAGGTGTATCTTTGCCCAGTGAGCAAGGGTCATACAATATACTGTATACTGTATTTACAGTATATACAATATACTGACTAGTGGGATTCATGCTACACAGGTGGTAAACTTTAACCAAATTTGTGCTATCTAATACATTCTTAGTGTATACATTCTTCTTTATTAAATAAAGACCTTACTGCATCTTACAGCGTGGAGTAGTTTGTTGGCAATATATTTTTAAAAGTCCAAGCCTTCTGTCACTAAGGGCACAACCCTACTCTGTGCTGGAACAGGCAAGCCAAGTGGCTTGCACTGTATCCAGCGCAGGATAGGGGCCCAAGACGGCTCAACCAGAGGCAAGGGGAAACTTTTCCCCTTACCTTCTGGTAAGGCACCCTTGCCCCATGGGTCTCCTCCAACTTGCGCCACCTCCTGAGGTGGCGCAAGTCCGATGGAAGCAAAGCAGCTTGAAGTAGCTCTGAACTTCCCAAGAACGAGGGTTGGGATCCAGTATAAGTGCTGGATCCCAGCCCCGCCTCCCGTGCCCCATCCATCCACCCCTGGGGCCACCCACCGACCACCCTCCCCCCACCCAGGAACGCCTCCCTCCCACCTCCCTCCTGCCCACCCCAGAGGCTTGCGTCAGCTCAACCAGGCCAACACAAGCCTTGCCGAGGAAGCTGGCACGGAGGCTTCTGTCAGCCTCCGAAGGCTGACGCACTTCCATGCGCCGGCCCGCCTTCCTCCCAAGGAGGCACAAATGTGCCTTATGACATGTTTTTGACCCTCCTGGGCTGGCACAATGGACTTGCACCAGACCAAGGGTGCCTCTGGATTGCGCCCTAAGTGACTGAAGCAGCAACAGCAATCCAAGAATGGGATAGAAAATTCATTGGTGATGATACTAATCAAACACAACATGCAAAACACAGATACCATAGGAAAGAATAAAAACACTAATACCATGAAAGTGTTCATAATTTAGAGACACTCTCTCTACATTAGATAAATGCACACAGATACAGAGTGTGACTTTTTTCAACAAAATTGTAAAGATATTCCAAACATTCATTGACTGCTAAATAAAATGTACACAAAGTACTTGCTGAAGATAAAATCATAGTGGTACAGTATTTGGTAATAAAATCCCCATACTTTTCAGTGGAGTTTGGAAGAGATTTAGCAGCAATAATTGCTGTATTTAAATACTACTTATTTCTGCAAAATCAACCCACGTCCTTGTGAACAGTGAACTGAATCCTATGCATGTCTACCCAGAAGTAAATCTCATTGTAGTCAATGGGCTTACTCCAAGTGTAGATAGGATTGTGGTGTGAGATTAGTACATTTTCACCTGATTTTCCTTCAAGTACTTGTTCCCATCCAGCCGAGAATGAAATTGAACTCTTACACATCTCTTAAAACAGCCTAACATTTGTGCTGAAATTGCTAAACCACATGTTTCCTTGAACAGGGATGTATGACGTTCTCCATGCTGTCACTTCCTTAATGTACCACCATTTATCCTTTGCCCAATTTCTATGCCCAGTGTACTTACACATTTAGAATGAATATGGTCGCTTTTTTATCCCCACGTGTAAGCACACTATAGAGGCGTGTGCTTACACGTGCAAGTGTACATGTGCTCTACATCAATGTATTTTCCTGAATAAAATGAAGTAGGACTGGATTATATCCTTTGGCACATGGATAGTTCAAAAATACATTAGTTCGCAGTCCAGATGATTTTCTGAATAAACTTCATACAAATAAGAATGTATAATCTTGATACAAAATCCAGATGCATGGCTTCTCTTTCTCTGTTCAGACAGCCCTTTGATCCCAGCACTGACAACAAACACTGACAACAAACACAAAATAGTGCAACAGCCACGCCTAACATGACAGGGTTACTAATTTAGCAATCCTATGCAAGTCTAACCAGAAGTTTTCCCCACTGAGTTCAGTGCTATTTACCTTCCAGGTAAATGTGCATAGGATTGCAGCCTCATGTTTTGTCAGGAAGCCCAATCCTAACGAACTATTTAGCTGGCGCAAATCCAAGTCTTACTGGACAAAATGGGTTTTCTTCTTATTAAAATGAATAGCACTGTTTTCAAACATCTCTTTTTATGAGTAGAGCATAGACAGAGGTAGGCCATGAGTAGAGCATAGACTGAGGTGAGCTGCTTTGTGCGCTCACACAAAGCAGAAGATCATGACTTCACATTGGATTCCTAGAGATCAGATCCAGTCACCCCTGCAGCCCACATGATGATTCCAAACCATGGTTCGCACTCTCTTGCTCTCTCCTCAGACTGCCAAACTGCTGTTCCTTTGCATTCACACCTTAGGTCAGCCCCTCTGTCATGGGGGGGGGGGATTTCACTTCCTCCAGCTCTGCATGGTTTTTCCATTCCAAACACTCCAGAGAGATCTCTGTATCCAGAATCTTCATTAAAAAGTGTCTACTGGCCACTAAGGAACATTAGCTAGGCATCTTGGGCTCTGAGCCAGTAATTGGCCAAACAAAAGAAATCACTGGCCAGCAGCCCATTATCCTGTAACAGGCTGTGGACCTGCCTACCGAAACACTGACATACACTGATCCCTGAAGACTGCATATCTCCTGTTGTGTTGACAGACTTTAGAGCAGGGGTGCTCAATAGGTGGATCGCGATCTACCGGTAGATCGCGAGGCAAAATGAGTAGATCGCAGAGTGCCGACCCCCCCCTCCAGGTGCCTCTGGGAGGAAACGCCGGGAGTAAGGCCCATTGTAGTCAATGGGGCTTACTCCCAGGTAAGTGTGGCTAGGATTGCAGCCTCCCAGCCTAATCCTAGGCATGTCTACTCAGGAGTAAGTCCTGTTATACTCAGTGGGGCTCAAGGTACACCAACATACATTGTACACATAAATGTTATATGTTATGATGGTGCGAACATTGTAAAAAAAACTCTGGTAGATCTCCGGGCCTTGCTGGGTTTCAAAGTAGCTCTCGAGCCAAAAAAAGTGTGAGCACCCCTGCTTTAGAGACATTGGAAATCATTGGAACTTTATTTTCACTCAAGTTCTCCTTCCTCTTTCATTTATTACTTAACAGCCTAACCCTGAGTTTCCCAGTGCCTGCTGGAGTAGCCGTGCCAAAGCAGCCACCGCTGTATCCAGCAGGCACCAGGAAACAGCCAGAGGTCTTCTTGGGGGAAGCCCCAAGCTTCGCGATGGGGCTTCTCAAGTCTGTGCTGGATATTTTGCTGGCACAGACTTGAGAGACTCCATATTGGGCCTTCCAGCCTGACAAAGAGTTCAGAGCTCTGTTCCGCCAATCCTGTCCCCCCTCCTGCCCTGGTTCCTTCCCCACCCCACCCTCCTCTCACCCTCATTCTGCCTCCTGCTCCCAGAGGCCGCATTGCCACCCAGCAGTTGTACTTACCCCCAATGGCAGCGTATCCTCTTCCTGCCAATGCTGGGCCTGGGCCTGGTAGATGATTGGCACGTGCCCAGAACCAGCGCTCCTTACTCACCGGGTACCGTAAACATGCACCAGTGCTAGGGCTCAGCGTCAGCACTGGATACCTTTAGGATTGGGCCCTAAATCCACAATCCTGATACCCTGGTAGCCATAGAAGGTTGCTAAATCCATTCATGTCACATCACCTGCAAGAGTTGCTTTGCCTGAAGCTGCCTGCTTCAGGCAATGGGCTTGAGGGCATTTATCACACTTACTTTACTTGTAAGTGAACTTGCTTAGTAGTCTTACATATTTATATATAGAGGGAACTAGATGGAAATATGTTATTTCACATTTGCTCTCCTAAGTAGGGATAGGGTATCCTCATAATATGAAGGTAATGGGGACTAAAAAAATTGACTTGGTGATCCGCCATTTGCAGGAATTTCTGTCCATAAGAAATAATAAGATAGGTTCTGATTGGGACCAGTAGATATGAAACAATCCCACAAAAGTTTAGTTTAAATTATTAAAGCATTAATGCTTAACAATGTATTATAAAGATTTATGGTCCAAACCTACTAGGTCCAGGTAGTAATGGAACATGCATTCCCCCCTGTTGTTGACTACTGTCATTAAGAACATAAGAACATAAGGACAGCCCCACTGGATCAGGCCATAGGCCCATCTAGTCCAGCTTCCTGTATCTCACAGCGGCCCACCAAATGCCCCAGGGAGCACACCAGATAACAAGAGATCTGCATCCTGGTGCCCTCCCTTGCATTGGCATAGCCCATTTCTAAAATCAGGAGATTGCACATACACATCATGGCTTGTAAACCATAATGGATTTTTCGTCTAGAAACTTGTCCAATCCCCTTTTAAAGGCATCCAGGCCAGATGCCGTCACCACATCCTGCGGCAAGGAGTTCCACAGACTGACCACATGCTAAGTAAAGATATTTTCTTTTGTCTGTCCTAACCCTCCCAACACTCAATTTTAGTGGATGTCCCCTGGTTCTGGTGTTATGTGAGAGCGTAAAGAGCATCTCTCTATCCACTTTATCCTTCCCCTGCATAATTTTGTATGTCTCAATCATGTTCCCCCCAGGCATCTCTTTTCTAGGCTGAAGAGACCCAAATGCCGTAGCCTTTCCTCATAAGGAAGGTGCCTCAGCCCAGTAATCATCTTAGTCGCTCTTTTTTGCACCTTTTCCATTTCCACTATGTCCTTTTTGAGATGTGGCGACCAGAACTGGACAAAATACTCCAGGTTTGGCCTTACCATCGAGTTGCACAACAGCATTATAATATTAGCCGTTTTGTTCTCAATACCTTTTCTAATAATCCCAAGCATAGAATTGGCCTTCTTCACTGCCGCCGCACATTGGGTCGATACTTTCATCGACCTGTCCACCACCACCCCAAGATCTCTCTCCTGATCTGTCACAGACAGCTCAGAACCCATTAGCCTTTATGTGAAGTTTTGATTTTTTGCCCCAACGTGCATGACTTTACACTTACTGACATTGAAACGCATCTGCCATTTTGCTGCCCATTCTGCCAGTTTGGAGAGATCCTTCTGGAGCTCCTCACAATCACTGCTGGTCTTCACCATTTGGAAAAGTTTGGTGTTGTCTGCAAACTTTGCCACCTCACTGCTCAACCCTGTCTCCAGGTCATTTATGAAGAGGTTGAAAAGCACTGGTCCCAGGACAGATCCTTGGGGCACACCACTTTTCACCTCTCTCCATTGCCCATTGACATCCACTCAATGGGTGTCAAATGAAAATTGCCCATTGACACCCACTCTCTGTCTCCTGGTCTTCAACCAGGTCTCAATCCAGGAGAGAACCTGCCCGCTAATTCCGACTGTGGAGTTTTTTCAGTAGCCTTCGGTGAGGGACCGTGTCGAACGCCTTCTGAAAGTCCAGATATAAAATGTTCACAGGTTGTCCCACATTCACATGCCTGTTGACCTTTTCAAAGAATTCTAAAAGTTTTGTGAGGCAAGACACCCTTACAGAAGCCATACTGATTCTCCCTCAGCAAGGTCTGTTTGTCTATGTGTTTTGAGATTCTATCTTTGATGAGGCATTCCACCATCTTACCCAGTATAGATGTTAGGCTGACCAGCCTATAGTTTCCCGGGTCCCCCCTCTTTCCCTTTTTAGAGATTGGTATGACATTTGCTATTCTCCAATCCTCTGGCACCGTGGCCATTTTGAGGGACAAGTTGCATATTTTAGTCAAGAGATCTGCAACTTCATTCTTCAATTCCTTAATAACCCTTGGGTGTATGCCATCAGGGCCCGGTGACTTATTGATCTTTAATTTATCAATGAGGTCTGAAACATCTTCTCTTTCAACCTCTATCTGACTTAATTCATTAGTCAGGAGGGGCCATTTGGACAGTGGTATCTGCCTGAGGTCTTCTACCATGAAGACAGATGCAAGGAACTCATTGACTCCTGATGCCTCTTCAAGTCACAGAAGCCTCCTCAAGTTAAGGGAATATTTGTTCCCTTACCTTGGGGTTGTTGTGGCTGCATCATCACTGGGAAGTTGGATATAGGATTGGGCCCATAGACTATAATCCTATTTTACTCACCAGAACAAAGGCTTCTAGCCATTAGCTATTATTTTGTATTAAGCCAGGTCACTCATTGATCAACATACGTGCAGGCTTTTCATGTGGAAAAATTCATGGCAATCCTCATTTTGAAGGAGAAAAAGATGTTAAACTGGAATGGTGACTGGAAGGTGTATGAAGTTTTCACTGGCTTAAGAAAAAAGAAAGCGGAAACATCTGTTGGATTTGTGACTGATTTTTTGGGCTAGTTTCAGTCAAGAAGGATGTCTGGAAGAAATCTTCTCTCCCATTACCAGTAGGCGTCTGTGTAGTCATCACAGATAATTGCTACAGTGAAATTCTAGGCACACCCTCAAGGAATGAGAACAACTTGGATATACAAAAGAAACACCAGAGTAATCACTCAGCAGAGAAGCCAGCAGCTGATCCCTGCAGTCATCCACATATTTTTACATTATTATTATTGAACAGGGTTTGCCCTTCCAAGGCACTAAACTTCCTGGTCCTTCAAACTCTGTCCTGGAGACAGTCTAGGATGCCTTCTCTCCTCCTCTGAGGACTCAGAACTCATAGATATCAGACAACCCTGTGAGATTTCAAGCCAAATATCCAAAACCCATGTGGAAGATTCTGAACTCACAGATTAAGAAATGAAAAGGTGATGGCTTATTCCAGGGGGAAAAGGTTCACAGATAACACATGGATAAGGAAATCCATGTGGCTCTTGCATCCAAATACACACTACATCTATGAAAAATGTGGATTTCCATGTGGGCTTTTGCACATTTGTTCTGGTCCTCAGTAAAGCAAAATGACAGCACGACGGCTGCAGGGAGCATATGGCCTCTCCTTGGGAGCACACATTAAAGCGCTCAAGCTGATTGTGTTTTCTAAAGTCAAGCCAGCCTTGGAAGGTCTTCCAAAATGCATACGGTATAAATCTGGATCTGGCAACAACTTGAGTGGGATCCGAAACCACTCATTACTAGTGACATGATGCCAACTCTACTAAATGAAGACATGGGAGAACTTTTCTTCTTAATCAGATAATTGAAATGTTCCAGTTCTCTGGGATTTTCTTCTGGATCATGTAACTTTTTAGCTCTTAATGTGACACCATTGATGTTTTGCAGAGAAATACCGAACATGTATCCAGTTTGAACAAATGGGAGCACCTGTTGACATCAATGCGTGGAACAGATTTATTAAGTAAATGTGTCAAATTCTACTCTGGGACTTCCCTGACATCTTTTCACAGTTGCACTTAATCAGTACTGAGAACCAAAAGATCATTTGCAGCTGCTGTAAATGATTACAGTCAGTTCTCATTATCTGCGAGGGGCGGAATCGCTACCTTCTCTTGTTATCTGTGTCTTTGTTCTCATTACCTGCTATGCAGAGACCTTCCTGAAGCTGCAGGAACCTTCAGAATGGCACCTGTGACCAGTGCAGGCCCCTTTAAAATGGCTGGCAGAAGCTTCCACAAGTCATTTTAAAGGGGTCTGTGCTGGTTGCAGGTGCCATTCTGAAGGTCCCTGCAGCTCCAGAAGGTCTGTGCAGCATTCAGAGATGGCTTGACTCTTCTTATGGTACCCTTTTCCTCCCTCTCCCAGGGTACACCATGTATCTAACCCATCGATCCCATACTATCAATGGTTTGTTATTTGTGAATTTGCTATCCACTATGATTTCCAGGAACCTAACCCTAGCGGATTACAAGAACTGACTGTAGCTATACCTAGTATACTGTTGGTGTGGAATAAAGGGGGGTATGAGGTGTCCAAAATTCTACTTGGAGTGCGCAAGGCACAGAAGATTGCAAATCTCTGACTGCATGTATATAATGCCAGGGGTCTCAGGCCAAGGGTTCAGGACCCAGGCGCTTTACAGCTATGACTCTGGGACAGCTCTCTGCACTTTAGATGGCCAGGCAGTGCTATAGCTGCCGACAACTCATCAGGGATCAGATGACACAAAGGGCCAGTAAGTGTCCACCTGCTTCGTACAAGCTGTTGGACACAGACTGAGCGGCTCTTGAAAAACAACCCTTCCCATTCTGCCTGTTTGACTCTGGATCCCCATCCTGGCAAGGCAGCACCCAAGCATCACATAAATGTGCATACAACACTGATGAGCAGTACGCTCTGGAGAAGACCCCATAGTGTGATTAGTTTATAAGACATTTTTTTAAAGCTGTGCATCATAGTACTGCATAGCAACCCTACACAGCAAAAAGGAAAACAAGAAACGCCAGGCTGGATTAAAGCAGAGGTTACTTAATGGTATGGCCTGCAGTGACCTAGCAGGTAGTCGGACATGATATGAGGAAGCACTTGTGCTTCCGCTGTTGCAAATTAAGAGTCCCACCCTGAGTAAAGATATGGGGTTTGGCCTCTCCTGCACCACAATCTTAATTATGATAATGCTATATAGCTCATAAGTCAGGTCTACTCTAGGCAAGTGATTTGTCAACATGGATGTACTTATCACTTTTCCTGTTGTCAACTCATTTATGTTAACTCAGCATATGAAAGAAATGACCAACCCTGCCACTGGGAAAACAGAAACGTTTTTTTGTTCTTATCTAGTTAGGAGTAAAATATACCTTCCCATTAGCCTGATAGAGCATACTTTTTTTTTATTTTGTTTTCTTACTGATAAAGTGTTTTAAAAAAATGGAAAAATCAGTTCTATGATATATGAGCTTTGGCTTGCTTTGCACAGCTGATAGTCATAAATCAGTGGAAGTTTCACCAGGGAGAGGAAGAAATTAGTGTTTAATGAATGTTTTCAGCACACAGATTTGACCTGAAGCCCAACGGCTGCTTCTCATGATACAGCCACCACATGGTAGGGTCCTGAACTGACTCCCATGAGATGGCTGTTCCACATGGAGAGCCTAGGGAATTGAATGGGTCAGTGTCCATTCCCATAGGTTATCTCTTGAGAGGCAGACCAGGGAGGAATGCTTCAGGGCAGTGGTTCTCAAACGTTTTAAAGGCCCTAGAGCAGTGATTTTCAGTCTTTTTCATCTCAAGATACACTGACAAAGTACTGAAATGTCAAGGCACACCATGCAGCTGGTGGGGGGGGGGGTTTCACATCCCCCAATGTCCCTACTAAGAAATGACCCTCCCGAAACTCCTGAGACACACCTGCGGACCACTCACCGCACATCAATGTGCTGTGATGCACTGGCTGAAAACTGCCCTAGAGGCTGCTACCTGATTCATAAATGCCAAGGGGTGTGGCTACAAGGGGTGTGATTGGGGAGCAGTGCTCTCCCCCAAGGAGTAAGTCATTTAACCCTTGATGCACAAAGCCTAATCTGCCCTGTCAGTTTTTCGAGGCACTAAAAAGTGCGTTCTCACACCCATGGTCTGAGAACCACTGCTTTAGGTAATTTTTGTGTGTGATTTGTGTGTGCTTCTAGTTCAGCAAGAGGATCCACTTCTCTTCCTCATTAGGTTTATGTGTGCTCCCCAGTTCACTGTGACCAGAATTGGGCCTGGCTGCTCCTTCTTCCTTTTGCTTCCTGTCATGCCTTCCTCTCGAATCCCCAACCAATTGTGCTAGTTGGTACAAGGCTCAGCCAATCAGAATTAATGGTCCTTTGCCTCCTTGATCTTCAGTTTAGGAGTGATGCTTGGCCCTGCATTCCAAAGCAGGTCTTCTTTTGCTAATCCAAGGCTAATGTTAGTGTTATGTATGCAAGTTTAATGTATAAGTTATGAAGGATCAAAATCCTGCATAACCGATTGGCCCAGTCTTATGGCTGGCCAATTGGGAGGTGGATTGAGATCCTATCCATCTGATTGGTCCTCTAGTTTAGCCTGCCCATCAGTGGACTGAGACTGATTCAACAGCACCAATCGTGGGGAAACTGGGCAGAGCTAAGGGGTATAAAACAAGGGGTGTTTCATTGCTAGGTTCAGTGCTGAAGATGAAAGGAATGTGTTGAGCTGTTATCTCTTGGCCTTCATGGGCAGGAGGTCTGGTCTAGAGGGTAGAGCCTTCATTTGCCTGAAGATTAACATCCACAAGGTCGCCAGTTCGAGGCCACCGGCACCGTGCGACCTTGAAGCAGCTGACAAGCTGCAGCTGAGCTGTTCCATCTGCTCGGAGCGTGGGAGGATGTAGGCCAGAATGTTAAACCAGATCGGAGAGTAACAGCTTGAATGTGGTGGTTCTTGAAAGAGAGAACCTTCTTTCAATTTGTAAAAATCCCTGCGTGGATTTAATAAGCCTGCCTATGTAAACTGCCTTGAATAAAGTCTTGAATAAAGACCAAGAAAGGCGGTATATAAATACTGTATATTTATTATTATTATTATTATTATTATTATTATTATTATTATTATTATTAATGTATTCACATGGACCCATTATTTAACAGTTAGACTCCAACTTATCTTCTCAGGGTCCATCCTTTAGCAAGGTGGTGTGGATTGCATCAGTGGCAGATTGCAGGTGGACAAGACAGGAGCAGATTTTGGGCACCCTTCATTCCATCTGCTGCCACCACTCCAGCCTGCTGCAAATGCATGCTTTTCTTCTGCTAAAAGCAAACAGAAGGTAGATCATCTATCTCCTTACCTTGCTCCAGTGCAGTTTCTACAAACATGGAAGTGCAGAACTTAGGTTTGATTTACAGGAACTGTGCAAATGAAGGAGCTCCTTCATTCGCATGGTCCCTGTAAATCAAACCAGTAGTCCTACACTCCTGTATTTGAGGAACCCATGCAAGGAGCACAGTCAGTGGCTGCTTTTATTTATATAATTGTGCAGAGGCGGCATTGGGTGGTGTTCAACCACTGTCTCTTCTCCATGCGGAACCTCAGTTGGGGAAGTTGGATTATGCTTTTACTCACAAAGCACATTCTGTGTAGTGGCTTACCACACCAATTGGCCCTCATCGTGCCAATGCAAATGCATGCTTGTCTCTGTAACATCATTTCTATTTGTGACTGACAGCGGAATGAACACACATACCTCCTGGCAGTGGTAGAGCTAGTACCAATCCAAGTTGTGCGCTAATATACCCAGAATGCTTCACAGTGCAGAACCATTCTGCCACAGCTGCCTCCCTCCAAATAGTTACCTTATTGTGCGTAGTAGCTCTCAGGCCTCTATGAGCTTCTTTATGAAGTTTCTCACATGGGCAGGCAAGAGTTGTCATACCCCTCCCTGCTCATGGGTTCTATGCACTAAATGGGTACTGTCACAAACATTGTAACTAGTCTATGTACCAAGACAGCATGCCAAAGACACAAATATCTTCCCCCTATAGAACAGAGTTACCGTTAACCCCGAATGGGCATATTGCTATAATTACTATGAGTAATAAAAATGTAACTGCTATCAGCTCTCTTAAAATGCATTGCATATTTCCAATTTAAATATATCCCAGAGGGAGCTGAAATAGTACCTGCAAGGTTATTGCAATGCATAACTTGTATCTCTGTAATATAAGAAAAGAGATTATAGTATCTTTAAGCTCCTTGTGCTTTTGTGCTGTATAGCTGATTAACTGAACAGCACTAGACGCACGTGTATAGTACAAAACCTCATTGATCCTTTTAAACTCAATGATATAACATAGTAGTTCCTTACCTCCTTGATGGCTAGAAGTTTTTCTTTCCGGCAAGCAAGATAGGTTTACAGTCTAAGGGCGCAATCCTAACCAAATTTCTAGCACTGACCTAGCAACAATGCAGCCCCAATGTAAGGTAACAAACATGCCCTTACCTTGAGAAGGCATCCTTGACTGCCTTCCCACTGCAGGATACAGTGCACGCCACATTGGCACAGCCAGTGCTGGAAAGTTGGTTAGGATTGTGCCCTAAGTCTTACTGGACACAATGAGCTTACTTCTGAGTAATGTAAATAACACTGTTTTCAAACACCTCTAACTATGGCTTTAAAATCATAGCAGCACACAGGTAATGAAGATTGCAGGTTAGATAAAAAATTCGTTTGAACCAAGTATTAAACAAAGTTTTAACACAAGGGAAAATGCATGTTCCTGTACACTACTCCCATCATGTGTGAAGATTTCATACCAATGTTTTATGATGTGCACATGCACTGAGAAGCTACTGTATGATTGCAGCAGACTCCCAGCTTGTTAACATGCAGTAAAACTGAAATGATACCCCTTGCCCATGATGGTGTATGCCAAAGTGTAGGCCACATCTTGATGCATTTTGATGAGTTTTCTAAGCCTAGAAGTATTAGAATTACATGTGGGGGCCCCACTCATTCCTCTTTGCACACCACCATACACTTTCTTTCTCCAGCTGATTCACTCTCTCTGAGAATCCAGAAAAGAGAGAGAGAGAAGGAGGGAGGGAGGGAAAGAGAGAGAGTCAGCAAGCTACCCTGCAGCTGAAGCATTGCAAACATTTTGCAAATAGTTTTCTCCTACAGTGAAAGTGATGGGCAAAATATACATATTATTTTCTATCATTGGCCCACTCTAATTCATCACACAGCTTGAGTGATGTGGCCTTGGTAGCTGAAAGGTTGGGGACTCCAGCTATACCTTTTTTTCCTGCTCCTCTACAGGGAAAAACTCAATTGTGTGTTGTGTGTAGGTGGGGGCACCATGTAGGACACATTCAGAGTGTTCACTGCCAAGTTTGAAAGTTTCTTGAATTGGCACATGTGTATGTTGTACATTATAAACAATAAGAGCAAGTGATCTGTGTACTGTATTCAGTTTCCGGCAGCCACACTGAAGCAAAAAATGTCCAAGTGGACTAGATAACCCCACAAACCATTCCAGTAACCTTCCAACATTATGCTGCTAAGTATAGGTCCAAGCAAATGGTTATTGTTCTGGGCCTGCCGTGGTATTAATAGAATAGGCAAAGCCCTGTGAGAAATGCTGAGCTTTTAGACTTTTCTAATCTGAGTGGGGAAATGCAGCTGCACCTAGTGCCTCATTTTATAAAGCCCTGAGATCAGATGCCATATGTCTGACCTGGGCTTCCTGCTAGGAAAAGAAACCTGAGAGAGCTAAAAATGGAAAGCATACACAATCAGTCCTGTCAGATATCCTTTCATTGCAGAATGGCATTTCATGGTTTTAGCCTAATTTTGTGATGTGAACCATCAGCTTACACTGAAATAGCTTACACAGCTGATAAACAGTGAATCTGGAAAACTAGATTCTTGAAAATTGTTGAAATCGCCTTCTATCAAATTCTATTTGTCTCTGCTGTACAGTTCAGGTGATGGATGAATTCTTGGGAAGTTGATGCCCTCAGCAATTAGCAGGATTCCCACCTACCCCTTGAATGCAGGCCTCCCCATCTGTTAAAAGGAACTAACCTCTCTTTTATGAGTTAGGTGATAAAAACCCAACTTCATTTGAATTGGCCTAGTCCAGTGGTTCCCAACCTTTAGGAGCCCACGGACCACTGAGGCAAAACTTGGAATCATCATGGACCACATGTGACTGTGGGTGGTCTGGCCTCCGCCCTCGCTGGTGGTCTGTCTCCCAAGCACTCCCCTACATACTTATTAGAGAGGACAGAGAATGAACTGCCCACCACCACAGCTGACACGTAAGTGATTGTGGCTGTGAGAGGTCTCCACCCTCTTTAGTTGTCTGTGGGAGATCGCTTGCTTGGAAAGATGCTGGAAATGGTCAAAGGTGATCTTTTTTTTCTGAGACCTCACAGACCACTTCCCAGGGTCCAGTGGACCACAGGTTGTGTCCACAGACCACAGGTTGATCTCTGATCAGAGAATCATTCATAGAATCTACCCACACTGCTTCATTACTCAGATCAATTCAATAACAGGTATAGGTCCTGTCCAGTTTCACTGCTATCTACTTATTTACCATCCATCCATGGGTTTTGCCTTAAGGATCATTTCTGGGAAGAAAAGAAATCCATCCCAAGTCCAGATATTTAGAACACTACTTGCAGGAGTGTTCGTGGGGGGGGGGTGGAAATTGGAGCCACTCTTCATTAAGCCTTCAAGGACATTGGAATGAAAGAATTGCTAGAGGAATTGGAAAAGGCATATCCTGAAATTGCCTCAGAGGCAACAAAAAGAGCAGCCGTGGGACAGGAAGCATATGTTACATGAATGCAGGTCTCCCCCCAGATTGCATCAATTCAGATGACAAAAGGAGTCTAATTTTGCCACAGGAAACAATAGGAAAACAGGAACAGTTCTGGATAATCTAAGGGAAAGGCAAATGCACTCTTCAAAGAAGTTCCTCCAGCTTGATAGCTGTTCAAAAGCAAGCATATTGTTTCACAGTCCCTCTTTCCCAGGCAGTAGGGTAGCTTACACAGCATCGGTTTCCTTGGCAGAATGAGCACAGAAGATATATGGAGCCCATCATTTTTCTGGTTTATTAACAAACCTACAGACTGAGCAAAGATTACACTGGTGAAATAGCAAGTGTACAGGCTGTACTCAATGCATGGAACATCTGTTCAGTCGCCCCAAACCCAGCAACTTTTAGTTGCCATTCAGCTTCCTTTTAATATATTCTTTTAGGCAAATCTAGTCTTTGCTGCCCACTCTGCAGGGATCTGTGTGAGATTCACATTCCAAACACATGGAAGAGCCAACTCCCTATTACATGTATTCCAACAACAGCTACTGTGTCATGGAGAGGATCAATTTCCCACACTGCAAAACTGTGGCTCACAACAGTATTATCAATGCAGACCACAGATGTCCCCAGAGAACAAGGCATAGCTAAATGATAAATTACCCTTGATTTTAAGCAACACTTTATCTGGTTCCAGTCTCATTTGTGCAATAACCCTATGAAACATGTAATCATTATTTCCATTTTCCAAACTGGAATGTGAGACTGAAAGACAGTGGCTTTAGATTACAGACTGAATCCATAACCGACAGCCCAATCCTATGCAACTTTCCAGTACCAATGCAGCCCCAAGGTAAGGGAGCAAAGCTTGAGGATGCTGCAGTGATTGCCCCCATCACCATAGAATATTACGGTGACCAATGTGACCCATTGGCACAGCTGCATCTGCGCTGGAAAGTTGGTTAGGATTGGACTGTTAGCTGTGACAGGAAAACTGACCGAGCAAAGATTTGGTGATGTAAGCAGAATTGGGGAGAAAGGAGAGCAAAAGTAATGGAGAGTCTACAGTGACTTCAGATGCCCCGAATGAAGAAGCACGGTTGGAAACTGAGTGGTCAAAGAATCCTAGCAGAGACTTAGGAGCACAGTGGTAGTAAGGTGTATAGAAAGGGATTAGGACAAGGGTTTCCAAACTTGTGTCATGATGCCTTGGAACATTCCATGAAGGTCATGGGCAGCCAGCCAGCCAGCTACAAGATAGCAATAGGCATTACCCAGCCCAGTGAACTGAGCTCCTGTGCGCAGTTTTCACATGCTGGGGAACGCCCATCTGCCCACCCTGAGCTTCTTACCACCACTTGTAGCTCCCATCACAATCTCCAAACCCAGAAGTAACTGGCGATGACACCATAACCAGTTACGTCAAAGACCAGCATGCTTCATTTGCAGTATGTGGGAGTGTCAGGGGATGCTGAAGATTGTGAAACACTAGATTAGGAATTTCAGAGGCCAAAAAAAAATGACACCTGGGCATTCGGGGTCTTGAGGGAGATAAGGCACTTGAGAATTCAAACTTACAGGAAGAAAGACCCAAAGTGGGCAAGTACTTCTGGTAATAGTCTGACTAAGCTAGAAAACACAGTTGTCTTAGCGATATCTATGAACATGTGGACTTGCTATGTGGTATATCAAGCAAGGGAGAAATCAAAAGTTTTGCAGAGTACTGTGTAATATGCTTTGCCTTTCACTCTCTTATGAACCCCTTACGAGGAAGTCTCAAGTATGTTCTCTTCTGAGATAGTAATTGACCTATCCTATGGAATTGTACACAATTATTTGGGGTGAAAGCAGAGTACATTCTTTGAAAATCCTGGATTTCTCCCTTTAGGAATGATGAAGGCAAGAGACAACACATGCACATACAAGCACTGTAATGAAATAATTAGGACAGAGTTTTCAGCCAGAGCAGCCTTATGATCAAGCAGGAAGACTATTCCCAATTGGCCCAGACCTTCAATGGCTGAATAAAGACAGAGAGAGAACAATGGAGTTGGAGTGGCTCCTAGTTGCCAGCTCTAATTAAGGCCAAGTAGATCTGTTTGCTTGACCTACATTACGTGGGATTTACACTTGACAGGCAACTAGATGCCTATCTGCTTGGGTTAGTTCATTACCGGAAATCAGTGGTGACTGGTTTGAAGTGAACTTTTAAAGCATGTTGAAATCGGGAAGGGGGGGAAGGAACAATGCAGACAACATGTTCAAATTTCACCCTGATGAGACTGTCGCATTTGGAATGTGCCTCATTCTATGGTGCAACACTACCAAAGATGTAATCATGTGCACATTACTTGGGGAAAAAATCCTACTGAACTCACTGGGGATTACTTCTTAAACATTCATGGAATCTGCTTTCATGAATCTTTTTTGTTTTAGGACATTTGCACATATGACGCTAAAGGTGACGGGGCTTAGAAGGTTCATAACAATTTAAAGATGGTTCTTTTCTAATGGTAGCCTGCATTAACATCATTCACACATACACACAAATAGCATTAGAGTTGCAAAGGCAATTTATAGTGCTGTGTGCAAAAATGTCAGTAGAACTGTTATTGTATTGGCCTGCTCTTCTTGTTACTGGTCAGGCAATGATACTTAGCTATTTTATTTCTAAGCTCAACCTCTGCCCTCTACTCTTGCTTCTCTCAATCCATTCTGTTAAAACTCAGAAAAGAACATATTTAAATTCTCACCCACCGTCATAGTGTATGCCACCCACCCATCCTTACTCAGCTTATTTGCTAAATAACCTTTGACACCCAACTTCCCTTCCCCCCACTCCCAACAATTCATTCTTCTCATCTGAATTCATGCTTGGTTTGCTTTTCTGAATTTGGCACAGATTGGATGGTCCAGATGCTTTCTCTGCCTTGCTCCTGACCAATGATTGTGGAGTCCTGCCCCCTCTGATTTATGTCAGGGTTGAATGGCTTGGGGTGCCCGCAGCAGACAAAATGGGATCTGGAGACAATCGCCTTTCTCTTTCACAGCTATTGTGTCTGCTAGATATTCCAAAGGCGGCAGCCATTCAAAAAGAAAAGGGGAACAAATGCATGGAGGAAAGGGGGAACTAAGGAGAAGCCTGTGTGTGACTGATCACACTGAGGGAGTATGCTGAGAGTCAAATTACTGTGAACAAAATGCATTAAAGCAAGGGAGACTAATCAGAGACATTGTGAAAGCTCGAGGCCTTGGATTGTATTCGCCTCTATACAAATAGATTATACTGTCTGTTCTCCATACAAATAACAACTTGCCTTGCCAACAATCCTTTAACCCTGCCTGAGACCCCAGCTGTTTCCACTTCCTTAACATATGCTGGATCAAATAACGTGTTTACCAACTTCACATCCAACTTTTCAGAAGTATACAAGACTTGGTGTTATCCAGTACAGGAGAAGCGAGGAAAAATAAAAGATAAACAGAAGAGAATGATAGAAGACAACCTCAAGTGCTTAGAGCTAGTGTAGCACAGCGGTGAAGTCCAAGTTATGAAAGCTATTGTGAAAACAAAAGCACACCCCTATAAGTCAGTATGCGACATGCGGTGGACCCAAGATTCATATTAGAACGTACAGTGTAATCCTGTATTTCTGAGGGCAGAAGATACAGCATATTTCACTGTAGCTCCTGTTCTTACAGTGGTTGCACTCTGGATACTGGTGCAATGCTGTGCCAATGTACCTCCCATGCTAGGACAACCACCGTTGGGGTAAACCTCCCAAACTGAGTGGAGATGTAGGAGAGACAAGGAGGAATTGACACATGCCATGCCCTAAACTCCCTCCAGATATCAGGCATGCCCCAAGTATTACAAAAACCCTATACCAGCATCTCCCAAACTGTGGGTTGTGATCCACAGGTGGGTCATGATCCCATGTGTGGTCGGTTGTGACCCAATGCTACCTGCAGCGCTACAGAACCTTACTGTGAGCCTTCAGAGGCTACTTCCAGGTCACGCTTCCAGGTTGCAGGTTGAACCTGCAACCCACTGCACTGGGGATTGCTGTGGGTTCTGGGACAAAGTGCTGCATTGGGCTCCCCATGTGCCCACTAATAGTATATTGGGCATTTCCATTGCTGCCAGTACTGAGAGTTCAGGAGCTGGTTCAGAAGAGCCAGCCCTCTTTTGGGCATGTGCCCTTGGGTGGTGTACAATATGGCTAATCCCTGTCCACCCTTGCCATCTGTTAAGAACAAAGTGCAACAGGAAGGATTGCTTTGGGATGCCTAAGGGCGCAATCCTAACCCCTTATGTCAGTGCTTTCCAGCACTGACTTAAGGGCAATGCAGCTCTGAGGTAAGGGAACAAACATACTTTGAGGAGGCCTCTATGAGTGACACCCAACTGCAGGATGAAGTATATGCCCCATTGGCACTGCTGTGCCAGTGCTGGAAAACACTGACATAAGGGGTTAGGATTGCACCCTAAGTGGTAGACCTACTTAAACATAACACGAGAACAGCCTATCTATATTTCTGAGCAAGGCCTAGGAGAGGGGGGTAAAGGGGGTAATTTGTACCCGGGCCCAGGGTCAGAAAAGGGACCCAGGAGTCAAAGGAGGGAGCCCAGAAAGTTCTTAGGATCTGACATTTTCCTATCTCGCCTGAACTCACTGCCTGCACATGATGCTAGGGGCACAACCATTGGCATTCAGTGGCAACTGCTGCTGCAAGTCACACACTGGGCCCAGGAATGCATCCATGACCCTCCTTAACACTGTGTCAAATCTGGGAGGAAACTGGCCTGATGCAGTAGCTCTTTGGCTTGTGAATCCAATAACAATAAAGAAATGGATAGAAGCTCAGGGACCCGGCTACAGGTGCAGCAGAAGTTCATTTTGGTGTTTTCTGTCTTAGTGTGAGCCTAAATACAATGATACTGAATACAATGATACTAATTTCTGCAATGGATTTTCTATATTTCAAAGATTTTAGAGAGACTTGGGAGTGTGCTTGGTTTTCCATATTACTTTATTTAAATGCCAGTGCCTGGGCTCCGCATCAAGGAGCCTGGTACACCTGGGCTCCAAAGACTATTCTGGCTGTCAACACCCTCCCCCTGCCTTATTTGGCCCCCCTGTTCTGCCTGCCCCCATTGCCCCCTCCCCCTTGGGAAAGGGACCCAAAAGAAACTTTGTACCCCTGATAAAATTCCTCTCAGAGGCCCTGCTTCTGAGTTTCTGGCCTCCCCCATAGTTAAGGATGTGGCTATCTTAGCATCTGTTCACAGGTTACATCATCACAATACTTAAAGGAGGGCTGAACTTGTGAAATCTGAGTCATCGTTGTGTACATATGTAAAAGATGATCTGCATGAGAAAACTGAACTCTCAAAATAATTATGCCAACTTCTGGCCCAACTCCAAACTCCATCAATTTTTGTTCCATTTATGACATGAGCTTGGCTATACGGGTCCACTTTGAATGAAAATGCAAGAGTAAATTATGTTCATAAACTCAGAAGAAGTTTGATTTCAATGAGACTGGCCTTTAATTTGCATGAATTGCACTGACCTCTTAAAGGCCATGGTGAGTGCAGTTTTACTAAGACGGAGAGTGGAAGCAAGTTTTATCACTTCTCCAGGAAGCAGTTTCTCTCTTTGACAAAACACAGAGGCCAAAGTGAAGCCAGGGGCCGATGACTTGTGCTTTAGAAATGGGCGTCTTCGATGATCTCATTATGATCTCATTGCTGCAACCCTTGCTGAATAAGAGGGGTACTCCTGCATAATACTTGCCACATTATTCTTCTTTGAAATAAATTGTTCTTGTATTCTTGGAAAACGACCATGCAACTTCTTTCCCCTTCTCAGCTCTTTACTGCTCTTCACTGCCTTCACCTGCATTGCCTTCCTGAATGCCAACCAAACACAAACCAGCGATTTCTGAAATCCCTAACCATAAATGAACAGTGGTCAGACTCTTCAGTGTCAGATCATCATTTATTGGTGGGGTTTGACAACATGTAAGAACACAGGACTTCTGAAGGGCTCGTTCCACTGCAGCAATCACAATGATGCTCAGGTTCTGTCTTCTTTGTACCACATTTGATAAAAATAGTGCTTAAAGATAACTTTCCCTTCCAGTCTGTATTCAAACCCCCGCCCCCCCTAAATATTTTGCATTTCATACTGAAGCTGTAACAACTTTCTTTCTAGTAGCAAGCACTTCAGGCAACTGAAGCCAAGTAGGCCCAGCTGAAATTAACATTGAGTTTAGCTTTTCAATCAGTGTTGTCCACAGTATTGGCTGACCTAAATTTGTTTAAGTCAATTTTGATATAATTTCCCTAACAGGGAATATTCCATATCTTCAAATTAAAATAAAGTAAATTAAAGAGAAAAATATTAAAGATGACCTTTCATCTTTGATGACCTTTCAAAAGTGGTTCATTTTGTTTATTCAAAATGATGCATATCTAGCATTTGGAATATCCAATTATTGCTATTGGAATGCTATTGGAATATTCCAATAGCATTTGGAATATCTAGCAGACACAATAGCTGTGAAAGAGAAAGGCAATTGTCTCCAGATCCCATTTTGTCTGCTGCGGGCACCCCAAGCCATTCAACCCTGACATAAATCAGAGGGGGCAGGACTCTACAATCATTGGTCAGGAGCAAGGCAGAGAAAGCATCTGGACCATCCAATCTGTGCCAAATTCAGAAAAGCAAACCAAGCATGAATTCAGATGAGAAGAATGAATTGTTGGGAGTGGGGGAAAGGGAAGTTGGGTGTCAAAGGTTATTTAGCAAATAAGCTGAGTAAGGATGGGTGGGTGGCATACACTATGACGGTGGGTGAGAATTTAAATATGTTCTTTTCTGAGTTTTAACAGAATGGATTGAGAGAAGCAAGAGTAGAGGGCAGAGGTTGAGCTTGGAAATAAAATAGCTAAGTATCATTGCCTGACCAGTAACAAGAAGAGCAGGCCAATACAATAACAGTTCTACTGACATTTTTGCACATGGCACTATAAATTGCCTTTGCAACTCTAATGCTGTTTTGAATGACCTTTCATTTTGTTTATTCAAGATGACCTTTCAAAAGTGGTTCATTTTGTTTATTCAAATTGTCCAACAATTGTATCCTCTCTTTCAAGATTTTCAGAAGAGCACCTTCATTTATGGTTTGCAATGTACTGTATAAATGCATTAGACCCATCATTTCCAAGCCAGGTACACTGCAAACATATGAGTCTTTGGTCATAAGTAAGTTCAACCCTGGTCAATGGAGCTTAGGGCACAAGCCTAAGCAGGTATACTTCAAAGTAAGTCCTATTGTGTTCAATGGGATTTACTCCCAGGAAAAGTGAGGTTAGGATTGCAGCCTTTGTATTGGCAACCTTCAGTCTCGAAATACTATGGTATTGCGCTCTGACAGGTGATTCTGGAACAGCGTCTAGTGTGGCTGAAAAGGAGTGACAATCCCTTCCACACCGGGAGCAAGTGCAGTCTGTCCCTAGTCTGTCTCCCTGGCTATGGGCCTGCCTTCTTTGCCTCTTTGCCTCAGACTGTTGGCAAAGTGTCTCTTCAAACTGGGAAAGGCCATGCTGCACAGCCTGCCTCCCAGCGGACCGCTCAGAGGCCAGGGTTTCCTACTTGTTGAGGTCCATCCCTAAGGCCTTCAGATCCCTCTTGCAGATGTCCTTGTATCGCAGCTGTGGTCTACCTGTAGGGCGCTTTCCTTGCACAAGTTCTCCATAGAGGAGATCCTTTGGGATCCGGCCATCATCCATTCTCACGACATGACCAAGCCAACGCAGGCGTCTCTGTTTCAGCAGTGCATACATGCTAGGGATTCCAGCACGTTCCAGGACTGTGTTGTTTGGAACTTTGTCCTGCCAGGTGATGCCGAGAATGCGCCGGAGGCAGTGCATGTGGAAAGCGTTCAGTTTCCTCTCCTGTTGTGAGCGGAGAGTCCATGACTCGCTGCAGTACAGAAGTGTACTCAGGACGCAAGCTCTGTAGACCTGGATCTTGGTATGTTCTGTCAGCTTCTTGTCGGACCAGACTCTCTTTGTGAGTCTGGAAAACGTGGTAGCTGCTTTACCGATGCATTTGTTTAGCTCAGTATCGAGAGAAAGAGTGTCGGAGATCGTTGAGCCAAGGTACACAAAGTCATGGACAACCTCCAGTTCATGCGCAGAGATTGTAATGCAGGGAGGTGAGTCCACATCCTGAACCATGACCTGTGTTTTCTTTAGGCTGATCGTCAGTCCAAAATCTTGGCAGGCCTTGCTAAAACGATCCATGAGCTGCTGGAGATCTTTGGCAGAGTGGGTAGTGACAGCTGCATCGTTGGCAAAGAGGAAGTCACGAAGACATTTCAGCTGGACTTTGGACTTTGCTCTCAGTCTGGAGAGGTTGAAGAGCTTTCCATCTGATCTGGTCCGGAGAAAGATGCCTTCTGTTGCAGTTTCAAAGGCCTGCTTCAACAGGACAGCGAAGAAAATCCCAAACAAGGTTGGTGCAAAAACACAACCCTGCTTCACGCCACTTCGGATGTCAAAGGGGTCTGATGTGGAGCCATCGAAGACAACAGTGCCCTTCATGTCCTTGTGGAAGGATCTGATGATGCTGAGGAGCCTGGGTGGACATCCGATCTTGGGGAGAATCTTGAAGAGGCCGTCCCTGCTGACCAAGGCTGACCAAGGCTGACCCTGCTGACTAAGGCTGCTGACTGATTGCAGCCTTAGTGTCAGGTAAATGTGCAAAGGATGACAGCATTAATCAACTAATTGTTGATTAATCAACTTAATTAGTTGTTTCTTGATAACTGCACAAAGCAGCTGCTCAGTGTATTTGGGAGAATTGCTTTGTGTTCCCAGGTCAGCTGCTCAAGCATCTGTTGTGTTATGTGCTTATCAAAGATTGGGAGATAAAATTTGCCTGAATAGGTTTCTTGTTTAGTGTTCAGCTAGCCACTTTGGGTGGAGTTTTGGGTCACTGAGAGGCCTTAATCAATCTCAGACTCTCTGATATTCATTTATCCACGAGAAATAAGATTGCAGAATATATGATGGCTACTTTTTTGGGGACACTGCTTGCCTTTCTATTTCCAGAGCAAGCGCATCTGTACTTGAAAGCAAATGATGGGCAGTCCAGTCCTGAGCTGCCCGGAGCTTGGGGCTGCTGCAGTGCTGAAAATGGCTACCCCGGCATCCAGTGCAACCCAGGCAGCTGCCACCACTGCCTCGGGAGGACTTTCGTCCCCTTCTCCTGAGTAAAGGAATTAGCCCTGCAATGGGGCTACTTGATTTTACGGCAGCTCTGGAGTTGCCACAAAATCAAAGAGCTCCATGTCAGGTCGCGTTGCCCAACGCAGAGCTAAGAATCTGGTCGAGCTAATTCACCTTCCTCCTGCCCCAGAATGCCTCCTCCCCACCCTTTCCCTGCCCTCCCTCCACCCTCCCCCACCCTGGAATGCCCTCCCTGCCTCCTCCCACGTCCCACCTACCTTTCCACCACCCAGAGGTTCAGGCGACCGCCAAGAAGCGGAGCACCAACTTTCCACTGGCACTAGCCCAGCACCAAGTGGCACTAGGTTAGCTCTGGTGCTAAGCCTCTGTGGTAAGCCCGCGCACAGAGCTGAGGATTGGGCTCTAAGTGTGGACTTGACTGAAGCATCTGTTTTCAGTTAAAAGCTTGCCTATACATTTCATGACTGCTGCATTATCAGTGCAGGAAGAAGGAGCCAAAAGTCATTCCAAAGGGCCATGTAGTGTGTCAATATCCTTAGGTGTTTCCTCAATATCAACATGCAAATTGCAGCCAACTCTGAGGTTATGATGGGTACTGTCCGGTTCCCCAGTCGTAAACTGGCTTTAAGTCGGGAAACCTTCTGTACAACTGTCCCAGAAAAACAATGCAGTGTGGGAGCAACCCAAAACTAAGAGACAAACCCATTGCTCACTGGTTTTGTAAATGTTTGAGGGCCCAATTCTATCCAATGTTCAAGCACTGGTGCAGCCACAATGCAGCCCTGAGGTAAGGGAACAGATGTTTCCATACCTTGAAGAGGTCTCTGTGACTGCCTCCTCACCACAGGATGAAGTGCATTCTCCATTGGCACAGCTGCACCAGCGCTGGAAAATTGGATAGGATTGGGGCGTGAGTCAGCCAGGAGTCCTTCAAGACCTTCAAGTCATGGAGTTACTTTGAAGCATGCTTAATAGTTTGAAGTTCCTCAGGGAGTTTATTTTCAGAAATGTTCATGATAAAAAAGGCAGGTAACCTCTTCCTCTTGACAGAATATCCTTGTGTAACAGGAGATGCCATGTACTGCATTTTGCTTTCTTCTCAGGGTTTTGTTTTTGTTTTTTAAAGCTGGTTGCTACATACTTTAAGCAGGTTAAGAGGCTATTTACTCTTGGCAAACTCTTCAAGTGAGCCCAAAGGATATAACATGTATATTATTTGAGCAGTGCTTAAGTATACTCCCTGATGGAATGCTGTGATAATTTTGAGAAGAAAGTGTTGATGTTTGTGGTGAAAATCCCTGACTTCCTCCTATTTTTCCTGCCCATTTTTCCACTGTTATGTACTTTCCTAGTATACCCTAGAAGGAGACTGCTGAATTATTCCAAGTCAAAAGCCATGGTCGTCGTCCCCCAGCAGATCAGTAAACAAAAACCTTGGTTTTGCACCAACTCATTGGACAGTGAAGCCCACCTGATTTTGGGCAGCCCAATCCTATGCTGCCCTGGCACCCAGAGGAGCAGTGGCGCTGCAATGGCTGCTGCTGTATCCTGTGGGCCTGGGGCAGCTGCTGGAGTCTCCTTATGGCACTTTTGCAACAGTGGTTGCTGGGGGTTGCTGCAGCATAAGATTGGACCCCAAGAGTGGGAAGTTCAGGGACTCTGGTAACTCCTCCCCAGGAATCATTCCCACAGGTTACACAAAGTGGAGTCATGCAACCCTTTAACGTATTTGCCCAAATTTATCAGAAGCATTGGATGCTTCATTGGGGCTTGTCACTTCACCTTGCTGCACACGTAGATGTCAGGACCAGGACCCTGGAACAGTGTGCGTAAATAGGGTAAGGAAGGTTTTTGGTTCATTTGCTGCCTGCCTTTTAACATCCTTGCAAACCTTTGATGGCCTCCCTCACTTTTCTCCTTTTCCCATTTGATGGATATGTTGTTTTTATCCCTTGCATTTTTGTCTCCATTGTTCAGACTCAGCCTTTTAGGCCCCAATTGTGTTCTTCTGGGTTGCTGCTGGTGCGGTTCAGTGCTCTGGAATCCCCTGTTGGGGCTGGTAAGTTTGCAGCAGAGGCATGTGGTGGATGGGTAGGAGAAGGGGGAGTTTTGAGGGGAAGGGAGGCGTTGGATCTCAGTGGCACTGGTGTGCATTAGATCCTTTCCCCTCTTTCCCAGGCCTCCTTACCCCTTTTCTTTCCTTGGACATATACCAGCATGGCTGTATCAGTGCCAGTGGTGGGGATGGGATTAGGCAGTGGTCACAGAAGTGGATCTTTCCCTTTGTAGAGTTCATTTTCCTGGGATGAAAGGTGGCTGAGTAGTCAGGTAAGGGGATAATTTTTTTGACTGGAATGGTTAGGTGATTGAAGTATAGATCCCTCCTCCCGGAGTAAAGTTGGGGGGGGGGGCTAGATAGAGGGTGCCTGTGAAATTTTTCACCTTTTTGAAGTAAATCTGAGGTTGGCTGGGTTAACATCTTCTCAGCTAAAATAAGCTAGAAATTAGAGCAGCCCGGTGCCAGTATATGGGAATACTCCCTCATGAATGGAGGGGGATCAAGGCAGATGGCCATTATCTGATGGGCCTGCAGAGGTGCAAAAGACATCATTTCTCAAGATGACAGTTGGATGAATTCCAGGACACCTGTGTTGAGTGTCTACGTGCCTTGTAGACAATGGGCAGAAAGCGAGTCAGCAAATTTACAGTCCTCTTTTCACTGGATGATCCAACTATAAATTCGGGATGGGAGAGTCTGTCTTGGACAGTTCCTGGCCGAACTTGCTGGGGGACATGTTGCCTGACTGAATAACAACAGCCCTGCATGGCAGGACCTTACAGCATTCCTTAGTAAGTTGCTTAGAGAGAAGTTATTTTCTTGTTGACTTGAAATGTGTATATTCTTTATCACCTTCTTGATAATCCAACCCTTTTGGGGTGGATAATCTCCTTATTAACTCTTCTAACAAGTATAAGCAATAAAGCTTTCTTATAAAGAACTGTTAAGTATGTGCTTGTTTGGGGGGGGGGTGTCAAAGAAACCAGTGCTCTATTAAGTCCATTCTTGGCTGCTCGCTTAAGCTACTAGGCCAGAAAGGAAGAAGGGGCTTTCCTTTCTGCCCCTTCAAAAACAGGGAGCCTAAATAACTTGGGATGCAACATTGAAGGGGTGCTGGCAGACTATTGGCAGCAGGTCATCGTGTACCATTTTCCTCCGGAGGTGTGGCAGCTCCTGAGGTATCTGGAGGCATGGTGGCTGATGGGGGGGGGGGCTGGCTTACCTCGGTAACACATGGGAGTAATTTGGAAGTGCAATTTGGTGAGTTGGGCACTTGAGGGGCTGACAGTGATTACTGTGGAAAGAAAGTGCCCCGTTGCCCTGATCCTCTCCTAATCCCAATTTGGGACCATTGTGACAGCAATTAATTATTTTATTTTATTTTAATGGTTTGACTGCCTGGTCTCAAGTTCACATGAGAAGAAGCAGGTTGCCACTCTTCCCAGATGTGGCGACTACTCTTCCTTGGCACCTGCTACTAGAAGAAGTCGTTACTCTACTGATGGTGGTTTTAAAGAGAGCCTTCAGATCTGGAGGCTTTCTGTTAATCTTTTTAACCTGCTGAGTTATTCCAAGTCAGCAGCCATGTTGTTTTTTTCCCCCAGCTGAGTTGGCTTTTAGCTAAAAACACCTTGGCTTTTAGCCAACTCTTTGGCCTGTGGAGCCCACTTGATTTCCAAGGGTGAGAAATTCTTATGTATACTATGTAGGTACATGCTTCTGGATCACATATGGCCCGGGATTGTTATTAATGTGGTAGATATGAGCAAAATCTAGCAGTCAACTATCACTAAGTCACAGGGCAAATAACGGAGTGGGAAACCTTTGCAACACTGATCATTGTGCATGTTCTAAAACAGCACTGAAAGAAGAACTTGTTAGTGGGAATGATGAGTCTGCTTATAGGAAGGAGGTACAGGAGTTGTTATTGTGGTGCAAAGAAAATAATCTCTCACTCAACATCAAAAAAACTAAATAACTTATAATTGACTTCCGGAAAAAGCAGGAGGTCTGGCTCAGTTGGTAGAGCTGCTGCCTTGTATGCCTGAAGATCTGAGGCTGCCAGTTCGAAACAACCGGAAGTACCCGAGAACTGAGGACACGCTGATATACTGATGAGCTGACCTTAGGTGGCAGAGAGGAGATGCCGTCAAGTGGAGCATGGGAGGCGAAGGGCCAGAGAGAGGCCAGACCGGGAAGGAATCCAGCTGGAAGGAGGAGTTCTATGAAAGACTAGAACTATTCAATTGTAAAAATCCCTACAGGGGTTTAGAACAACCTACCTATGTAAACCGCGTTGGATTAAAGTCTGAGGAGAAATCTGATGTCCAAAGAAAGGCGGTATATAAGTACCTGTATGTATAAATAAATAAATAAATAAATAAATAAATAAATAAATAAATAAATAAATGTGCACACACCATTATACATAAATGGTGAGGAGGTGGAGAGGGTTGCTAGTTTCAAATTCCTAGTTATTTACATCACAGAGGACCTCTCAAGGACTATTAACACCAGCAAGTTGATAAAAAAAGGCACAAAAGCGGTTATATTTTCTGAGGAAGCTTGGGAGGTTAAATTTGTCACAGCAGCTGCTTGTGTCTTACTATCCTTGCACCATTGAGAGTGTCCTAACCTATGATATCTTGATGTGGTACGGAAATTGCTCTGCAAGGGACAAAAAAGCTCTGCAGAGAATTATTAAGATCGCGCAGCACATCATCAACCTTCATCTACCAGCTTTGGAGGACATCTATACATCTCACTGTCTGCAGAAGTCACATAGTATTCTGAGAGACCCCTTCCATCCGGCTCATAAATTCTTTGAACTGTTGCCTTCGGGTAGATGATACAGAACTATTAGAGCAGCACCACACAATTCCTGAACAGTTTTTATCCCACAGCCATAATTACATTGAATAAGACGATACAGTTGTTACCATGCTCCTGGGCATTATGGTCTGTTATTCTTGTTGGCATCCTTCAGTCTCGGAAGACTATGGTATCGTGCTCTGAATAGTGTTCTGGAACAGAGTGTCCTCTCCAGTGCGCGAAGCCTGGGTAAAGTAGATGTGGAGGATAGACTGTTACCCATGCAGCAAATCCCCCCTCTCCACGTCGCTGAAATGGTCCAATGGAAAGGCAGAAGCCAATACAGTTGGTTCCAGCGGCGTTGCAAGAGTTGCCAGAACGTGACTGTGTTCAGCCATGAACTGCCTCAGGGACTCCGGCTCCGGATTTTGCCTCAAGGTTGACTCCTGCAGCCTTTTCCATAACTGGATGTAGCCACAAGGCAGTGGAGGTTTGGGATCAGAGTTTTCCTTCTCTCAGATGAGCTGCCTTCCCAGGCTAACGAGTCCCATCTACCCAGTTATACTGTTATACTGTTTTTATATTATGATGCATGTTGTATAGAATGTGTGGGTGAGTGTGTAGAGTGTGATTGTTGGAATTGTTGTACATATTTATGCTTGTATCTCAAAGGTGCATAAATTTCGTTGTGCTGTAGCACAATGACAATAAAGTTACTACTACTACTACTAATACTACTACTACTACTACCTCCCATCAGACAGGGGGAAATGGGCCAAACAAAATCTTTTCTGCAATGCCTATTTATTGTTTGTGAGCTCTCCCCTCCTCTCCTCCTCCCCTCTCCTCTCCCCTTCCCTCCTCCTCCTCCCCTATTAGCAATGGCTGTGGTCAACAAGAATTTTTATAAAATGAGACTCTTCACGTAGGTTTACATTAGTCACTGATCAGCTGAGAGGCACTGAATGACCCACTTCCTTCCCCCCACTTGGGTGACATAACCTGTTACAAGACACACAGAACTTGAGTAGATCATTTCTTTTTCATCTTAAAATGGAACTTGAACAAGTTCTTCACGTACCCAGATTTGTATTGGTGGAAGTGGAAGCAGATAGTGTAAACAGATTACCTCACTGCTTTCTTTTGAGGTTCTTCTGTTAAGGTTCCCACTCATAAAACCCATCAGTATAATACTGAGTAATCATTGTTCTGCCTTGGAAATGCAAAAGATTGCTCCTTAAATTGTTGTTTAAAAACATAAGAAGAGGATCAAGCCAAAGGCCCATCTTGTCCAACTTCCTGTATCTCACAGCGGCCCACCAGATGCCTCAGGCAGCACTCAAGATAACAAGATATGCATATCATGTTGCTGTTTCCTATTTAAAAAATCCATTTTTTAAAAAAGTATATTTTATGTTGATGTGAGCTAAGCCCCTACCTTAAGTAGAGTAACATTCTAAAACACAAGTGAAAACATTTGTGTTGAATTCAGATGAGGTTTCAAGTTCAGAGTCCCATTACAAGCTTTGTGAGGCCCTTCTTTTCAGGGTGGGCCCCAAGAAACCTATTCCACATGAGGTCCTTGGTCGCAGAGCTAATCTCAGAGATGAGCAGTGGGCCTTCTGAGAGCCCTGGGCTCTTGGCAGCTGTCCAACAGTGCCATCCCCGGATTCCAACTCTGATTAAATTGCATTTTTTCAGTCACTTAAGTGGTTTGGGGGAGCATCAAGACATTAAAATCATGTGCATCTCAACAAAAGAAGATGGTCAAAGAAATTATCCATTTAAACTATTTTAAAAACAATCATTGTCCACAAAGGCCTCTGTTAACCAACCACCCAACCATAAGTCTGATGTTAGGAGTCTGTGCTTAGTTCTGCACCATCTGCCACAAATCTGAATCAAGAACAGTACAGGACACTGCCTGTGCTGAGACAAAGTAAGAAACAGCAATTTGTTACTAAAAGTGAGTAGGCTAAGGCTCAAGGTGCACTACTTTGTTTTCCATACTTTATCTTGGTATAAGAACCGTACCAAGAAGCCTGTAACACCTCCAAATTATCATCTATTATATAAAGAATAATGGCCCAATCCTATCCATTCCCCCCCCCCCCACTCGATGCAGTGGCACCAAAATGGCTATCACTGCATCCTATGGTGGAGGACAGTCTAGGAGATCTCCTCCGGGTAAGCGAACAATTGTTCCCTTACTCAGGGGTAAACCTCTGTGCCATGGGGTGTGTGTGCCTACTCAGACCTCAGTTAGCTAAATAGCTGCAGGATCAGGTTCAGGAAGGGGGATAGGATTCAGCAGCCACTACTGCTGCTGAACCCACCCCTTCCAGGACCTAATCCACCCATTCCACACCCCGTTGCCCAATTCTGCTCTCCCTGTCTCGTTCCACCCTCCCGCCACTTACCCCTCCTCCCCTGCCATCTTACCTGGATTGGTTAGAACAGGGGTGTCAAACATAAGGCCTGGGGGCTGGATGCGCCCCGCAGAAGCTTTTTATCAGGCCCTCAGGCTCTCAGCTGCTTAGCAGAGCTGAGGTGGCACTGCTGAAAGGGCAGCCCACATGAAAATTAGGCTCTCCCGTGTCTTGAAATATGATCAAGATTTGTGTGTTTTCTCTTCTGTCATTTGCAGCTAATGAGTTCCTAAGTGAGAAAAGGTGCTTATTTTTGGTTATGACCTGTTTAATGACATCACTTCCTGCCTAATGGCATCACTTTCGGCCCTCAGCAGGCATCATGAATGCTATTTGGCCCTCGTTATGAAACAAGTTTGACACCCCTGGGCTAGAAGATCCACTGGCACCAGCAGGAAGGCGCACGACTTCCCACCAATGCTTCCGACAGTGTGCGAAGTAGCACATTGTTGGAATGCCTTTTATGACTGGCACTGACTGCTGCGTTATAGCAGTGAGCACCAGCAGAAGACACCAGGTGACATCAGAAGGTAAGTATAGGATTGGACTCCTAGGGTTACAAAAGGAATCATGGAGTAAGAAATGAAGCAGACACTACCAAAACTGTACAGGAAAGATGAGAAAAAAAACAATGCAGAGCAGCTGGTCTATGCTAACAAGGCATGACTGTCCTTTGTTCCATTCTCTAGGAATCTGCATCCCCTCCAGTTTCTTTTCCCAGAAGCTGTATTTTCAGTCAATCTGTGTGAAACGAGACATATACCTTGTTCATACTGTATAGACACTTGGGAAAAATGTTAGAAAATACAAGGAAGGTCTAGCATTAAATCATAGAGAAGGGTGAAGAACTTATTAAGCTGAGTGATTTGAAAGCTAAGAACACCAAAACAAACAAAAGCTGTTTCACAGTGTGGTCACCCTGGGCTTCCCTTTCTCTCCTCCCTTTTGGATTAAAACCCCCTCCAAGAACATTCAGTCTCTGGGGAGCTGTGGAGTAATTAAAACTTTTTGTGCACTGTTTCATCCCTTGCCAAGTAGTTGGCATCTCAGAAAACCTCCACTTGATTGCCAGTCTTGCCCTGGTGCCAGCTAATATAAAACCCATCAACTTGCAGAAATGTAGAAGCACGAAATTAGCCCTTGCGTTCCCGCAATGCCAACTGACATAGATGAATGGTTTTAGGGAAGTTGTTGATATAGTAACCGATATATTGTAGCTACAGAAATAATTTAGTTGAAGTGGGTCCTCTGTTCAAATAGGATATTAAAAGACTAGGCAGGCTAATCCTAAAATGCCATCATACAATTCTAGAGTATTTTAGAAGGGACCACAGAGGTAATCTAGTCCAACCTCCTACGCATGCCTCAGAGTACAACACAATCAGAGGCTCATGTTGCTTCAGCCAAAATACTTAACAAAGGGATAATTTGGGGAAGAGTAGGCAGCAGATCTTTCTGAGCTGCAAACTATCTGTGCTTCTTCCTTAGGAGCACCTTTATTTGCTCATTATGAGATTTTAAAATGAAAAATGAATGCTTTTAAATACAATGCTTTTTTCAATTTAATCTTGAATATATTTAAAAGCAGACCTTTGAACCCTTCTGTGAATCTTGTCCTCCCAAGAAAATCTGATATGGCACCTCTGGGAAATGCCTCAGGCTGCAATCCTATATACACCTAACTGTGAGTAAGTTCCATTTAATTCAGTGAGACATTTCATGAGTAGGCATGTATAGGATTGCACTATCAATCTCATAGTTGTCTTGCATATACAGTAGAGACTTTGCACACTATGAATAGCTGCTCCACATCTAAAGAATGCCTACTGATCTCTTTATATAGGAGGAAGGGGGCAGATGCAGAATCTTGTGCTCGGCATGCATCAAGTCAACCCTGGGTGCTGCTTTACATGGGTAAACCAAGCCTACAGTCTGGGGGCCCAATCCTGTCCAACTTTCCAGCATCGGTGCAGCAGCTGGAAAAAATGCTCCCATACCCTGAAGACACCTTTGTGACTGCCTCCCCAACACAGGAAGCAGTGCATACCCCATTGGCGAAGCAGCACCAGCACCGGAAAATTGCATAGGATTGGGCCCTGGGGCAGTACATGCAGTAGACTAGATCATATTTACATACATACAGCTATACTGGTTCCAATGGAACCCATAGATTCAGGTCCCCATCTGCCCATGAAAATAATAAAGCCATACCTGCCTTCTAAGCAATTACTCACTTACTGTATACATCAGACACCTGTGCTGACTTTTGAGGTACATATGAATGTATCATTCATATTGTTATTCACCTTTAGAAAACAAAATGTTTTATACTGTAATCCATTTCTCATTCCACATCACAACATTCTTGAAAGACAGATCCTTAATTATCTTAGAAGGACATGTCATGCTCTGAGAAAAGAAAACTTATATGTGCTCTTTTCAAGATTAGTATTAGCAAATTGCTACTGTATATTGAGCCATTTCTGTCCAACGTTGAATATACGCAACAGGGACCAAATGTGTACACCTGTGGGCTAGGCAGAAATGGGTTAATACATTGCCACTCATCATTGGAAATCGTCTCCTTACATAGCACCTGCACCCGATAGCTCTGGAGGTGGAAACAGACTCATATATTTTGTTGGCAAAAGTCATTTGTAAATGCATATATTTCATTCCTAAATGACCTTATGCCCATGTATTTTATGCCTGAGAATCAGTCTTGAAGTACACAATGTAACATATGAAACAATTCAAGGCTGTAAATATGTTCTCATCTCATCCCAACAAGCAAAAACAAATCTTATTGTTCTAACTATGGCAATGTCTTGATAGCACATGGTTCTTAGACTAGGTCTTTCCTAATTATGTGACAAATGATTTCAAGAATGTATTTTTCACCTGGATCCTTTTCTACAGCCATGTATCATTATTTTTGTTTTGTTTCTCTCTACTATACCACTGAACTGAACATCCTCATCATGATTCTCACCTCATCATCCCTGTGCACATAATTCCCAGGGCTGAGGAGGTGCCCTGGGTGTTCTCAGGTGTCCTCAGACACACCTGCTGTGAGGGACAGGTGGCTCCTAGTCTCTTAAAGCTGCAGGAATGAGGATTAGCATAGGCTGTGGATTTCAGGGCAGGGTTATGTGGGGTAACTTGTGACACTAGACGACTACTCCCTGTGCATTTGGAGATTATAAGTATGATAGCAGAAGATCAAAAAGAGGAAAACAACTGCAGATCTCTAGCTATCTCTCTAGCATCTTTACCTGCTATTGTGCTTGCCTCCCATTATAAAAGTGTAAAGCCATGCTTCCAGCACTGAGACCTTAGGTGCCCCTCAGGCTCATTTCCAGAGAACTGAGAAAGACTGCTTTGAAATGAGAAAGTTGAGCTCACACATAGGTAGGAGCAGAAGATCCTAGTTCAGAAGACCACTTTGCAAGGGAAACTTCTAAGATAGCAGAAGGATGAATTGAAGTGGACAGTAAATTCGTTTTGCACCCAAAGATCAGACCAAAAACATTGATTGTTCCTAATTCCATAAAGCACGTACAGAAATAATTAAAAGTAAGATTGTTTATAATGTTAAGGACACAAAATAGAAATAAGACTTTGCCATTCTGCTCTGTTTGAAAGTTTGAAAACATTTGCAACACTTATGTTGCATATGTGCTAATTATGTGACAGGCAGCCAAAAACCTACCTAACTCTCCCTGGTGATGCAGGCGTGCCAGTGCAGAGTGCGCTACATCCTGGGCGGGGGCAGCTGCAGATGTCTCCTCATGGTAAGGGAATATTTGTTCCCTTACTCTGGAAAATCCTCTGCTTTCTCTATGGGCTTCCTTGGTCCTGTGTCAACTATTTTGCTGGTCCAGAACAGAGGGGTATAATAGTGGTAGAAAGGATCTGGTCACACATGAATGCTGCCTGTCCATCCCTGTTCCTGCTCACCCCCTCCCTGCCCAGAAACTCTTCTGTTCCTCCCTCTCCCTCCCCTGTTCCTCCCACCACCTGCCCCCTCCCCACTTACCTTGTGCCAGTGGATGGAGTCTTCTGTGCCAGTCAGTATGCCTGGCCGCCAGCAATTTCATTTGCAGCATTGTGCTTGTCTGTGGAAGTGATCTTCCTCCATCCACCAGCAGAATGCATGTTCTGCCAGCAGCATGGGGTGGATGGGTGGCTTTTAATAACCTATTGAGGACCCTGGCTCTGAGTAGCAGTTCTGATCTTGCACATGGAGTACTGTTTCTTCTAAATAAATATTAGATTAAAATGCTCAAATGATGAAAAAGGGTAAAGAGTTAGGCAGACCAACCATAAAAAGATAAGTGTTCACCCACTTCTCAGAATAATATAGTTGACAGCTCTCCACACCGGAATTGAACTCAAGAAAAGGAATGAAGTTGGGGAGAGGTAAAGGTCTTTCATTCTAATCATAAATCTGCAGCAAAATCCTCTGACAAGTACTGATCAGAGTTTTAATGTTAAAGTGGCAGTTGATTCAGTTTCCAATAAAGGGTTTTAGCCATGGACATAGGACAACCTACTGTGCATGGAAAAATAGAAACAATGGTGCAGGGAACACAATGAAAATGATAACACAAAAACTGTACATGTAGTGGTAGCCAATTCTTTTGCCTAAAGACTACCAGGAAATGATGCATATGCAAATAATCTAGAATCATTCACTTGGACACATAAAAGATGACTTTCATTGTTTGTTGCCAAAGCATAAAGCAATAAGGAAAGTGCCAGAAACAGTTTCAGCAAAACAATATCTCACAAGTGACTCACCGCAAAGAAAACAACTCAGTAGCCATTGCTAGAGTCCCATGAGGGACCTCAGTAAACCTGCTGTTTTTCCTGTGTGCCTGGGAGTGGAACAAGGGTTGGTTGTCAAACTCCTAGTAAGCCACAGTTGCTGGGTGGGTCACAGGCGCTATAGGTTTTAGAATGTACAGAAAGCATTATTTCAAACAGAGTAATTATGCCACCCAGTGGTCCAGAGTTAACATCACACATATATTTCTGGTACAGTACATTTCCTTGCTGATAACTAAAACAGGTAGTGCATTGTTCGAATTGCCAAAAGGACCACAAAGTAAGCCTTGACTTTAAAACAGGCCTGGGGATATTTGACTTTCAAAAGTATAATCAATGTTCTTAAATTCTTCTGTACCATAAAAAGATAAGATCCGATATAGATGTGTTCATCTAATTTCAATGTGGGTAGTTGAGATACCTGTCCCTTCAAATACCATCCCCGAGGGAGGCGTGCATGGCTTTTCCCCCTCCTTTTATCTTCACAGTACTCTTGCAAGGTAGCTTAGGGTGAGAAATAGTAACTGGCACAAGGTCATCCAGTAAGCTTCAAGGCTGAGTGAGGATTTGAACTCACATTTCCTGACTTGGGTCCACCACTCTAGCCACTATGGCATTCTGTCTCACCTTGTGATGTGAAGTGTCCCTACCACAATATAACATTCCTGAGGGAAGGTACAGAGGTTAAATAAATCTTTCTACAACACACACACACACCCCCGTATAGTGATGATAAACACAGTGGCGGTCCTGGCCACTGCGGCCCCTGGGGGCATGCCTGGAGGTGTCTCCCCTTCTAAGGTCTCTGGAGGGCCTTTAAACATAACTTCTGGTTTTCAGCCAAAATCCGGAAGTAACATTTGAAGGCCTTAAAAGGCCTTCTGAGGGCAGAGAAGGCCACACACGGCCTCTCCAGCCCTCAGAATGCCTCTGGGGGGAGGCAATGGGTGCAGGCAGCCCTCAGGTTGGCATGGCTGGAGTGGCTGTGGCACCCCCAGCCATGTCACCTGGGTCACTTGCACCAGTTGACCCCCCCAAGTATGCCACTGGATAAACATTCAGTATCGATATGAGATACTTGTGACATGATTAAGTGCTTTCATCTCTGCTGAAGAAAATTTGGATTTGTTCACATTTCACTCTATCTGAACTGTTGATTGGATGTTGATAGCACAGCCTCCACACTGAGAGACGGCTTTTGAAACACAAAGTGACATGGTTGTGTTTGTGAATAGCAAAGTATATGTTTGTACTTTGACATGACTCATCTTATGGCAGCCATTTATCATACTGTGATGGCGCTTACATCTTGCTATCCCCATCCAGGTTTACTATGGAGTTATGTTGTGTTTGCTATTGTAACAAGATTCTCTGGAGAGAGAAAAAAATCCCAGCACTCCTTTGAACAGCATTTCTGCATTCGTTTCATGTTCAGCAAGCCTGTTATACAAGAGGATCATGTGAAGTTTTACCATTACAGAGAAATGTGGCACCTAAGGAGATTTTCTTTTCAAGCCAGCTTACAGGAATCCTTCCAAAATGGTTGTCCTTTGTCCAAAGATTATATGGAATTTATTCTTAGGGAGTTTAAAAAAAACAAACCAGCAGTCCTGTTCTCCCAACCTATTTGGTGCCATTGGAGGTTGACTGCTCCCCTTCTCCTGTCAGCAAGGGTATCCGTGGCTACAGAGATAGAGCTGAACCCAAACAAAGGTACTTGAGAGACTTTTCCTCCTCACATCCCACATGTTTAAAAACAGGATGCAGCGGTCACCATTTTGACGCCACTGCATCAGCAGGGGAAACAACAGGACTGAGCTCTGGGTCAAGCAACTGTGTCTGTGTACCCATATGCAGTACAGGTGCGCGCCACTTTGCGACCTTCTGGCTCATGCTGGGATCGCATAATCAACGACCACTTGTAATCACGTGGTCGTCGGGGGGGGGGCACACATCCCAACCCTTCAAAAGCAAAGGGAGCTCCACTCTGCTCCCCTCCCCTCCACAGAGTTGTTTGAGCCACCCAGAGGCAGTACACGCCTGAGCCTCTGCAAGGCTTAGACTGTGGAAAATCATGTCTCTCGCGCAACTTCCAGTTTCCTCCATGAAACTGGAAGTTGCAAGAGAGACACAATTTCTCTGTCTGAGCTCCGCAGAGGCAACGAACGAATTTGTGTTGCTTCTGGGAAGCTCAGACAACCCTCTGGAGGGAGGGGAGCAGAACATCCCCTTCCCTGCAGAGGGACCAGATTGCGTCAAGCCCTGATTGATGATGGGAATCACGGTCTTGATCCCTGTCGTCAAGCAGCGCACAACTGTGTAAGTGTAAATTATAGCACAATAGATTTCAAACTGTAACTAAAGTGTGTGTATATTTTCTGGAGATGCCCAGTATTTATGTAACATGAACCAAAAAACATTCGGTACAGCTCCACCAAATGGCGCCCGTATGAATCTACCTGCTACCAAGCCAGACCCTTGGTCCATCTAGTACAGTGTTGCATTGGCTCTCCAGGGTTTTAGGCAGCGGACCGCCCTAGCCAGAGCTTGGCTGCTGCACTTGCAACCCAATTCTGACCAGGCAAAGGGCAGGGAACCACTGTAGTCTACTGTGCCTACTAGTTGCTTTTCTAAGCACCCAGGTGAACATAGAGGAGGTACACTATAGTAGGAGCAGCAGATCTGCCCCAATTCAGGTGGTAGTTCCACTCAGGCTGCCACTGGTCCTAGCCTACCTGGAGATGCTAGGGATTGAACCTAGGAGCTCCTGTATGCAAAGCATATACTCTACCGCCAAACTGCAGCCCCTCTCTTTATTATTATAGCAGCAGGTGAGGTGCTTCAGAAATTCTGATCTTGAGCAATGTCAATTTATGAAAAGTGTAGTCATTGAATCCAGATATCTCTCCAAAATTGGCTAGTAATTATATTTTGTTTTTAAAGATCTGCGTTCTTCCTTCCAAAGATGGTTGTTCTGAGTGTTTTAATTATTTCTTTCCCTGCTTGTTGCTGTTTTACTGGCGTGATACAAATGCATCCAAAGGGCATGATCCAACTGCTTTAAGCTCCATTGATTTCCGTGGGAGAGTTAATGAATGCCTAAAATCCTTTCCATGAAAACCAGTGGGACTTAACCTTGGCTGGATCATGGTCAGCTTTAAAAATCCCAGAAAATTCAATTGCCTGAATCAATTGCAGCCTTTTAGAATAGCCCCCTACAGAATGCTGTTCAGAGGCTTCTGCCTCATCAGTATTTTGGCAGGAAAAAAAGAACTTCGGTGTAACCTTTAAACAAATGCCCCAAATGTTGAAATAAGCTGCTTTCCAAAATATCTTTGAGGATGCAAATGCTGCTAATGATGGTGCTCCAGCACTGCTTGCTTCTTGAATGCATCTTGACCTTCAGCAAAGTTAAAGCAAAGAATCTGTGAGCTAATTTGTCACTGTGACCACTGCAGGAATGATGTGATGGATTACCTGTGCACAGCTGGCATAGTTAATGCCTCAAATGCAAACTGACCCCTGCTAGTTGTTACTGGTCTATATAGAATGTAGCTAAGCCAGGCCCATCGCATTAAAAGCATTATGTGAGAGTTCCAAGCTGGGTCAATTTCACAGTGCTAGTTTTCTACCAAGAACAGAAGAGAGCTAGAGTTGTGTTGGGAAGTGCCTAAGGGTATGCTTGAGATAGGAAACTGGTTCAAAATCTGTCCTTGGCTGTGAAATCAGAAGGTGGCCTTAATGAAGCTGCTGCTGTGTGAATCCACCTCACAGGTATACGAAGTCTATTATTGCCATTAAGTTATTCTTAATGGAAAGTGTCTAACTGCCATTTGTTGTGAACTTGAAAAATGAACCACGGATTTGAAAGAGAATAACATTATAACCCATGAATTTTTTTATGAAGAGGTCTGTTTCTTCTCCATGCTCCACTCTAGGCCTTGGTAGTTGACAAGGATCAATAAAGGCTCCTTTAGCAGAACAATTGGCTGCCATTGCATTCTGTCCAGCTCATGGGTGTACACATTTGATCCCTGTTGCTTATATGAAACATTGGGCAAAAATGGCTTAAGCTGCTTTTAACAATGTGCAAGGGAGATTGCATCCACCAGAGTGCAGAATGGGCCAAACTAGACATTATACACGCATATGTAGAATATTCCCATGACTCTGTTTGTTTGTTTGTTTGTTTGTTTGTTTTTGGTAAAGCTCTGTCCTGGTTGCAGAAAGTTGACCAGTAAAGTAACAAAAAGAAGTTTTGTTCAAAAAGCAAAATACTGAGATGGTGAAAATAGGGATGTGAGAAAATACGCAAGCAGTCTCAAGGTCCACAAGACAAACACATGCAAAATAATAAATCTGGATGCATCCAGTTATGTTTCCCTAACTACTGCTTATCTGAGATGAATTTCTTGTGTGGATTCCGCTTTCCTCATCCCCACTTCAGGGCTGGCCCCAGATCTCCTGGCATCTAAGGCAGCAGGCCAAATGCTGACCCTGATTACCAGATGATGTGGGCCCCCTGCTCTTCCCACTCTCCCTTGTGCTCAATACTCTGCCTCCTTTTCCAACCCAGGGAGTGCAAGTAAAAGGAGGACAAGTGGAGGCAAATGTGGACAGAAATGGGCACCTTCTCCACCAAACTGCTGCTTGAGGTAACTGTTTCAGTTGGCCTCACAGATGGGCTGGCTCTGGGTCACTTTAAACCTCTAGAGGGGAGGCCTACTGTACTCAGAATTCACCCAAAGAGAGCCAAAGCTTTGGTCAAGCAGCACCTTGGGGTTCTAATTGGGGTGCTCAAATAAGGACACACCCTGGGCTACTTCCATATCTTCTCCTTTACCTGTGTCAGGTGATGTTCCTAGTGGGTGACAAAATCAGTCCTGACTTTGTGGGAGATCAGTCCAAAGGCTGGGGTATCTACATTGCCATCTGCCTGTTGTATTTACGTCATGCTGGATTATAGCAACCTAGCTTATAACAACCTAGGAAATGATGGCTAGCAACAGGCTGATTGAGACAGGACACTAGTACAGGCTTCATTTTGGAAAAAGGTGGGGGCTACTTCCCTTGCCACCACATTCACTTTGGTTAAAAACTGGTCTAAATTACACAGTACTAAAACGACTTCACTTAAGGAACAGTTAATTTGTCCCTATGTGCTGGTTTCTTCATTTTGCAACCTGTAAATTCATAAATAGATTATCACAAAGAAAGACTTCGGATCTCTGAAGGTTCCTCCTCCAAAGGCAAAATGCATTCTAAAGATATTGGTGAGGAAGAAGCTGCTGGTGGGCTGCTTCCCACCATCCTGCTTCAACGCAATGGTGGTGCATCCCCCTTGGCTCCCAATCATCTATCTATAGACCATCACTGCAGACGATCCTGGTTTAAGCCATGACTACTATGGGAGATGACTCTGCATCCTGCACTTACGGCAGCATTTGAGGATGCAGAGAATTGCTGGGAGGAGACTGGCAGGCAGCAGATCTCAGTTCTGGACATCAGGCAGGGTGTGATGATGACACGGTGATGCTGCCAGCACCCATTTCCATAAACTGATATCTGGTGGTTGATTTCTAGCCCAGAACACCTTCATTTTCTCTGCTGACACATATTTCTACAGGGAACTCTTCTCATTGAGTCTGTGGAGATTGTGGAGCCCTTGGTTCTTGGAGCAAAATGTTGCTTGTATATGAATGGGGCTTACAGCACAGCACACACATCACAAGAGCACAAGTGTAACAACTATGGAATGACTCATGTGTGTGTGTGTGTTTTTTAAACACACACAATATGTTCAACTTCTATATTTAAGAAACTTCTTATAATACACTTTACTCAGAATCATGGTATATGTTTAATGGAACAAACCTTGAACAGGCCATGAGCCAATGTCAATTCGAATGACACAGTTATGCCAATTAAAGAAATGGCAAGCCTTTATGACTACATGTAAGCCACTTGCAAACAGAACAAATTATTTATCCAAGCTGTGCCTTCAGGGGAATGTACAACAGCAACATTTCTCATCTTTATACTTTATTTCTTCTTTAAAGGAGAAACAATTTTATAAGTGGCTGAACATGGACAGTTTTAAGCAGCACATGCCTACATTTCATTCTTAACAAGCATTTTCTCACCTTAGTCTTTGCCAATATTTACAATTCCACTCCAATTCCAAATGCAGTACCTGCATTTGAATGGGTGCTTTTCAAGCTGTCTCCCATAAAAATAATTTTCCCGGTTCAGCACTGGAGACGTGCCCCAACAGCTGTTTCTATTCCTCACTGAACTTGATGGATTCTTCTGATGTGTACATCTCCATTCAAGGCCAACTAAATTTCACTCAACTGGGGCCATTGTCTCCCAGATTGATCACAACACATTGAATTATATTCTTTCCTCAGAATCTTGAAAGCCACTTCACTTTTGCTGCAACTAAGCCCACTAGCACATTTCCTATTTTTCCACACAGACTTTCACAGTAATCTCTAAAGTTCTATTAATTCATAGTAAGCGAAAATTAACACAAAGTAACTATAGCTACAGTCCAATGTTTAATGCGATACAAATCAAATGGATTAAGTGGAACGTGTTTCCAAATAAATTCTTGGTGTCTGGGTGCTTGTTTGCTCTCCAATACTCAACTTGTATATATTTAAATACACCTGGTTACAAAAATGACTAAAAGGCTCCAGTACTTCTTCCATGGAAGAAAAAGGATCTCTGTTGTGGTGCCCCTGAATCTTTCTACTGTTCAGGGAAGTGGAGACTTGTACAAAATATGTTCAGTGGTTACTTCTAAAAAGTTTGGTGCTAAGACTCAATTCTTTCTGAACCTTTGGCCCTCTGATTTCAGATCTCACTTATTTCACATGTACTATTGATACGTTTGGGGGTTATTCAGTGTGGAGGGAAAGACATGTGCTCAGAAACCTCCTTCCCTATTAACCTTTCACATACTTCCAGATTAAGCAATGGCACCTAAAACTGGCTCTGTAAATACATTCATCCTCTTCAGAGCGCAAGGCAGAGAAGGTGATTTATCAAGCAATATAATGCTTGAGGCTGATTGATATTCAGAGGGAACACCACTGAAGCAATGGCTGTACTATTCAAACATCCGTCATTTCCACCAGAACATGCACTCACATATGCTATACAAATCAAAATAACCAGTATCAAGAAAAGGTATTATGTGATTCAGACCAGTGAGAATGACAACTGAAGTGATGAAGGTCATATAAATGCCTTTGCATGTTTACCCTTTGGAACAATCAATAGGACTCACCAGTAACTAACTACTCCTCTCTTTACTTATTCTGATTTCTTATTGTTTTTAGTGAGTGCATTTATTGTTCGCTCTCCAATACTCCAAAGTTATTATTGCTTTGAAGGGGTCTGGATGTAAACAAACATACATGAAATGTGGCTGAGTGAGAGGGAACAAAGAGAGTGATGTACAGATTTGGTGTCAATTCATATATGGTGCAGCTTCCCCTAAGTGGATATCCTTGGCCTCTTGTGCACCTGTAGCACAGCCAGATACGCAACAGCATGTACCTAGTGACATGTCACCATGAGATTGTGGAAGTCATCCTCCATGTGATTGCAGGAGTGCACGAGCTGGACTATATCTGTGTGAAGGCGGCTGCTTCATTTCTGAATTAACTCAATGTACAGCCAAGAAAAATGAACATCCCACCCTCAAGTTACTCTCAAAACAGCAAACATTTTTTTCAGGGGTCTCTCCCCAACTGCACTGTGCTCATATCGTCACCATAATGTCCTCTAATGGCTTTCGTGTCAAGTCAGGCACAGTCGCAGTCTTACTGGGGTACCCAACAGGCAACAACAAGAGTAGCTTTTCATTCACTGGGCGCTGGAGCAATACCCGAAGGCGTGGGCCACAGTTCAGTGGTGTGGTGGTAACGGTCACCAGACCCACATTCTAAAGTAAAAAGAGAAAAAGAGTAATGGGCAGAAACCCTGTAGGAAACACATTCTCCATCCACTTTACCTGCTGTCTGTACATTTCCTAGGTGCCTACTTCTTTCAAGTCTCTAGCATCAATGAGAGCTTTCAAATGATAGCCAAGGAGAGACTATCAAGGCTTTGAGACATACAAAATTATGCACAGGAAGGATAAAGTGAATAGAGAGATGTTCTTTACACTCTCACATAACACCAGAACCAGGGGACATCCACTAAAATTGAGTGTTGGGTGAGTTAGGACAGACAAAAGAAAATATTTCTTTACTCAGCATGTGGTTGGTCTGTGAAACTCCTTGCCACAGGATGTGGTGATGGCATCTGGCCTGGGCGCCTTTAAAAGGGGATTGGACAAGTTTCTGGAGGAAAAATCCATTACGGGTTACAAGCCATGAGGTGTATGTGCAACCTCCTGATTTTAGAAATGGGCTATGTCAGAATGCCAGATGCAAGGGAGGGCACCAGGATGCAAGTCTCTTGTTATCTGGTGTGCTCTCTGGGGCGTTTGGTGGGCCGCTGTGAGATACAGGAAGCTGGACTAGATGGGCCTATGGCCTGATCCAGTGGGGCTGTTCTTATGTTCAATGGGTGGGGGAGAATTTAAGCTCTCCTTGTCCCACATCTTTGTCCAGATTGCTCTTGGGGATCCTTGAAAAGTTGAACATGTCAGTTCTAATGATGTGTTATATGTAGTTTGGTTCATAGGTTCCTCCTACTTGGGTTTCTTTGTACTGCTGTACTTAAGCATATAGGAAAACCCTTTCCCCCCTTTTCTCCACTCTCTCCAGCAGTAAGGCATAGAATACAAGTTACAGCAAGGTGGGAGTTTGTGCTAGTTACCTAGAGGCTACTGTCTTGCTTACTGTTGGATATTGTCTATGTTCCACCCCGGTCCTTCTCTTACCCGAATTGCTAGCATACCTGCAGTGCAGCAAGAAGAATGCCACAGGCAATGGAAACACTGATCTCATTGTAGTAGTGGGTTTTCTTTTTACCATCTGGAAGCATTCCATGCACCTGCTTGAAAATCAGGATCAGATAGGGAGCTGTATCCAAGTATTCTTTGATCCAGTTTGTCCTAGAAAAAGATTTTTTAAAAAAAGTTATTTAACTTACAGCCTCATGTAAAATATTTGCACGGGCTTCACAAACCCTGAAGGAACAACAACGATCTGTGTGGAAATAATGGGAAACAAATTTTTGTTTCCCAGCAAAACAAAAAATTCTATTAACAGTTGCCAGGCAATTGTGTGTACCATTTTTCTAGAGAGAAACCTGTCCTGCTAAATGTGTGGTCAGAGTCTTAGAATGGACCACACACAGGTAATATTTTGCTTCTGTTGCTTTTGCAGTTGTCAACTGCCTTAGGAATACCTGGTGCATACAAACATTTTCAGTAAAGCTATGGTGAAGAAATCTATGGAGATGGGTTGGCAAGGTCTCTAAAATGACCCCCAAACTGGATATCATCACCAGACATTGTTCCCTTTCCCATTTGTTGCATGTTGGCCTTGGCCTTTCATTTGCTTCTTTGGCCTTCCTTGGCCTTTTGTTTCAGCTCCAGAAAGCAAACCCTGGATAACTTGTGAAACTGATAATAAAACAGTTAAGTAGGTGAGTTGCTGTTGATGTATGAGTATCAGACATACTCATGAGATAATGAGTATCTCAAAGCTCTTCTCAGTGGTGCCTGACCTAATCTGGAACCTTCCAGCCTTAACTTTAAAAAAAGTCCAAAGATTTGAATGTAGACCAAATAACACACTGGTATACTGTTGTCATTTTGTGGTGTGATCCTGTACTATTTAAATATGGATCCTATTAAAATATATGTGAAATTTTGTTTTCTGCTATGAAAAAACTTGAGGTAAATAATAGCTCTTCATAATTTAGAAATAGGAGTTTGATTATTAACATGGGATGCTTTTTTCATTGACATAGATCAGGGGTGCCCAAACTCTGGCCCAGGGACCACTTGGGGCCCTTGGGAACCCCTCAGGGAGCTCCCAGTCTCCAATGAGCCTCTGACCCTCTGGAGACTTGCTGGAGCCCGCACTGGTCCATCGCAACTGCTCTCAGCGTGAGGGCAACTGTTTGACCTCTTGTGTGAGCTGTGGGATAAGGACTCCCTCCACTGCTTGCTGTTTCATGTCTGTGATGCAGCAGTGGCAGTGAAGAAAAGGCCAACCTTGCTTTATGCAAAGCCTTTTATAGGCCTTGTGCTATTGCAAGACCTTCTTTCATTCATAGAAGTTCCATCTTCAATATATTCATTTATGTAAATTTATTTAAATTTATGCAAATTTTAAATGTAAATTAATTCTTTTTTTTTCCTGGCCCCCAACAAAGTGTCAGAGAGATGATGTGGCCTTCCTGCCAAAAAGTTTGGACACCCTGGACATAGACCATATGAGTATTTGCATATTGTCTTTTCACCTTCAAAGAGGCCCTAAAGGCAGCTCGCTTTATATTTAAAAACCAGTTTTAAATGCACAGGCCAGAAAAGCAGTTGGTTGTTATGTAATTAATACAGAATTCCTAAACTTCAAAATACAGTAGTCCTCCTGTCACTGGGTTATACATTCCAAGAACTACTGCGAATACCTGAAACCACAGAGAGTAGCGAACCCTATATACAAATCATTTTCATTTACATACATATCTGTGATAAAGGTACAGTCACAATAACACTTGATAATACAACAAGGCAACAAGAGTGCTAGAGGCTAACTAGATGTAAGTAAAGTGGGACAGCGTGGGTAAAGAAGACAAGCAGAGATGAGTCATGAGCGTGATGGGGCAGAAAGGTTTCATCATGTTACTCTGAATGGTATGTTACTTTGAAATGGATGAATCACAGTAAACCATGGAGAACTGAAGCTGTGGAAACCAAATCTGCAGATATGGTGGTTTTACTGTACATAGATTAATCTTTATGCACTTGAAAGATTCATTTCCACAGGACTCCTCAATCTGCAGATACATGCCCATTCTTCTATATAGCCTCAAGTTCTCAAATATAATCTGTAGCCTAATCAAGATGTATTTTCTTCCGAAGAGAGACATCAAACAGTGTCTGCACCAGGTTGCCCTGTATGCTTCCCCCCCCCGGGGCCCCTACCCACCCATTGACACCACATTGGGTACTACCATTGTCATCACGCCTGACGGTCTGGTGGGCTCTCTGATGGATGTGGATCTTCAGCTAGTACTCAAGCTGACTGATTCCTGACACTACCACTGTGAACAGATTTTGACCCTGGATCTACCAAAACGGCTTACAAAAACCCTCCTTAAGCAGTGCAAATTTGGGCAGTTGGAAGTGCAGATACCTCAGTCTTTTCAAGTCATTCACCCATCTGTCTCCCATTCTTTTTTCGTAATTTATTTCTTCCTCCTCTTCAATAATCTCCCGGATCTGATGTTTGATTTCTGCATCTTCTACTACTACAAAGGTCCAAGGCTCAGTGTGTGCCCCACTAGGAGCTGTTCCTTTAAACAAATAACAGAACCATTGAGATTAAAGAAATACAAAGGGATGAAGAAAAAATGAGAAATTAAATTAATGAGAATTAAAAAGTTAAATATTGAGGGATATTGAAATAAATACTTGATTTGCCACAATGTTTTCACTGCTCTTGTTCTTCACTAGCAAAGTATTCTGTGTTGCAAACATTTAATTTTATTTTGCGTCTATTTATGGAATAGATTTGCAGTTAAAGCTAACAAGATGCTAAACTTGAAAGACATTCACACAGTGCAGTACCTGCTGTTTTAATCACATTGTCAATCACCTCTCTTGGAACAGGCTCATCGCTTATGAACCTGACCGACCGTCTCTTATTGAGAAGCTCATAGAAATCCTTTGATCTCTTGACCATGTCTTCTTCGGAATAATGCTCCATTGAGAAAGGGATGTGAACAATGTTGTCCTCTAAGCCTTGCCATTCACCGCCATCATCTGAGGGAACAAGCAGAGGAGGAAATTCACACACTTGGGTTAAGAGGTTGAGTTTGAAACTTTTTTCAAGACAAAGCTTCAGGCTCAACAGGAGGCAAACTGAGAATTCTGCCTAGGGACATTGCCTAGGGACTGCAAGAGTCACAAACCACCAGCCAGGGAAGCACTCAAACCTGTCCCCTTAAGGGGTGGGGCAGGGTGGGGGATAGCAGTGACACAGTCCCCAGGATCATGCCTGGAAACAATACCAAAGCCTTACTGCAGTCCCAAAGTCCAGGTAGAGCTTTGGCAACTGCTAACCTAGGCCATCATCTTTCCCAAGGCCTAACTAACGGACAGTATGTAGCTCATATTACATTCAGGCTACAGTTCTATGCATATTTACCTGAGAGTATGTCCTATCAAAAATGGTGAGGCTTACTTCTCAATAAGCATACATAGGCTTACACTCTAATATATCTTTTATCTTTATTTGGGAATTTTCAAATTCTATACTTCAAGTTCCATAATCAAAACTCCATATTTCAATTACTTTTGTTTTTAATCTTTTGCGAACAACTCCAAGTTTGAGATGAAATGAGCTAAATTCCTACGCCTGCAATCCTCAATACTTATTTCCATGTAAATCCTATTGAACTCAGTGATGCCTGCTTCTGGAGAGACTGTACCTCAGGTTCAGCAGGAGGCAAACTGAATATTCTGCCTAGGGACATTTGTTAATACCTAGGCTAGTGCATAAGACTCCATGGAAATGAAGTACAGTATAAGAAGTTTTAAAGTAGAAATAAGCGTCAGGAGAACACTCTAATGAAGAAATTTAAAATTGAATTTTTTTATGCCGTAGTCTCAATGGGAGCATGACCTGTGGTGCAGTGGGGGACTGTCCCAATGAACTCCTGCACTTAAAATTTCCCACAACTTCTCTACCTGTGTCCTGACAGCATCATGGTGTATTTTGCTGTTGTTACTAGTGGCAACTAATACTACACGGAGCCAAACGGAGGAACCAAAATGCATAGCACAAAGATGCCAGGACATGGGCTAAGTTTAACTATATGTAGTGGGGGTGCAGGGGGGAGCCCATAATGTTTAGCTGAAATCTCATCTTTTGTATAACATGTTGTTTTGTCTGCGGAATACCAGTTGGATAGGGCATAGTACCTGGTGTTGTTACAGAAAAGTTAAGTGTGAATATGTGTGAGAACCAGTTGCTTGTAGATTGTGATTATTAACAAGCATCCCAGTTCAAGGAAGAAAATACATTTAATATGTTGTTCTGTTTTCTGAGTAAAGGCCCAATCCTATTCAACTTTCCAGCTCCAGTGCAGCCACAATGCAGCCCCGAGGCAAGGGAACAAATGTTCCCATACCTTGAGAAGGCCTCTGTGACTGCTCCTCCACCACAAGATGCAGCGCATGGCCCATTGGCACAGCTGCACCAGCACTGAAAAATGGAATAGGATTGGGCTCTAAGTCAATTGTGTAGAAGCTTTAAAACTGTGACCTTGGCTCCTTCTAAAATCGATGAACGTTGCTCTGCTTGGTAAACACAGTTTCCAGTGTTATCACAAAACCAGTAAAATATTAGTTAGTGATATTATTATTTTCATCAATACTTCAGGTTCTTCATTAATGTATATCTTCATTAATGCGTAAACTATTAAAAAAATTGAAAGTGCATTTTGAAAAGGAGTGGTGCAAAATTAAACACAGTAGCAGGCATGAACTATTCTAAAGTGCAGCTCTTGTTTGACGTATTTTGACACAATGAGGAAATATAGAGATAGCAGATTTTTTATTTTCTGTTTGGCAATATAGGTGAAAGTGGCCACAATCCAAAAGAAGCTTTCCCATTAAGTGTGTTTAAACACACGGTTCAGTTTTAAACCAGGGTTAGAAGCATTTGTTCATTTTCAGACCAATGAAAACGTAAACTAAAAAGGGTCCATTTGATTCAGTTTCATCCCTCACAAAATAAGTGAACGATCAAAGTTCAAAATGAGTAATTAATAGGTTACCTATTTATAACTGGTTCATTATACATTCCAAGTTCATTTAGTCTGGGCAGTTTAGATATGCTTTCATCCCAGAAACTGTTGCAGGGAAGGCAAAAGCCCACCACTGCAGGGAAACCTCGTGCCCTGGAAACCCCGTCTCCTACCAAAGTAATCCTTATTTGAAGAAATCACTTTTTTAGGGAGGCAATTTTCAGAGGGGAGTTTACCTCCCCCTCCACATGTGTCATGGTTCCAACCAGGATCCCCCTTCTGCAACCATTTTTGGAGAAAGAGAGGTGCTTCTGGAGCAGACCACACCTACTTGCCTGCAGGTCCAGTTTGAACCCAAGATAACATTAACAAGGAAAACATGTAAATGGAACTGAAATAGGAGAACAAAATTTATCTGTTGCAGTGACACCCATGACACGAAAACAGTGTATTCCGCTTAGCAACTACTGATTTTCTGGTGGCGCTAAGGAATGTCTCCTTTAGTTGCAGACAAAATAACAAAAACTGCTTTATGGCATTCTCAACTTTTTTCCGCTCCACAGTCCAACCCTGTTAGATGACCCTAGTAAATGCATCGAGGCAGTTCACAGCACAAGAAGAAACGGACCAATGGGTCAAAGAGATTTCTAAGTGTCTGATGTACGTGCAGTGGCATAGCTACAGGGGGACAGCACAGCAAGTACTGTAGGCCCCGCAATGTGCCATGCAAGTGGCCCCTCCAACCTGGCATCTGGGCCATTCCAGGCAGCAATGGAAATGCCCAGGAGCACTGCCCAGAATGGCTGACAGCAAGTGGGAGAGGTGGCTTACACTGTGCATTGCAGCACCTAGAGTACTTACCACCCCTGTCCCCCCATAGCCACACCACTGTGTACGTGTACTCCCCTTCTTGTCCCAACCCCTGCTAACTGGGCAAGAGGCACTTTTTCTAGTGTTGTTCCTCTTACATTTAGCAGTCAGTGGGAGAGTAACTGTCCTCCTTCACCCCAGCACTGGGTCTTTTCTGCTGGTTGTTTGCTGGTGTTTTCCTGCATCTTTTTAGATTGTGGGGCAGGGAGCCATTATTTGATTTTGTCTGTAAACTGCTTTGTGGACCTTTTTGTTGAACAGCGGTATATAAATACTGTTAAGAATAATTCAGAAAAATGTTGCAAAGAAGTCAGACAACTTGCATGCCATGAGCAGGCAGGTCTTGTGGGCACAGGAAAGAAGCAGCTGCTACAAGCAGATGAGTTGTATACTGTACATCATCCCTTATGCTACAAAACATCACTTACAGAAGAACTGACTATCTTATTTTGAGAAGCTGGAATTGCACTTGTGTGTGGGGGGAGCATTTCCTCACAACAAGTCTTAGCTTAGCAGTTTTAATTTCCTCAGAGATAAAAGGCAATTGACTGGCAGAGATCCTGGACTTTAATTGCAGATACCAGGAGAAATTAGCCTTGATAAGAGCAAAAGAAAGTGCCTGAAGGACCACAGGTATGGTGATTGTTGATTGCCTAGGGCTACAATCCTGTGTACCCTTACCTGGGAATCAGTGCCATTGAACTCAGTGGGACTTACTTCTGAGTAGACATGCCTAGGATTGTGCTATAAGATATCTAATTGGAGTTTTCCCCACTACTTGCTTTTGCCCTTCTGAAGGCTAGGAGTCTGAAGTGGGTTCAGACTCCTAGAAGGCTAGGATCTGAAGTGGGAAATGTAGCAAACATTTTAATTTTGATTGCTTCAATCCATAGAATGCAATGTTAAAAAAAAAAGGCAGATGTAAAAGTACATTGAATATATGATACACTGGAAACTGAGTCCTCTTCCTGAGTTCCAGCCACATTTCCTATTTTCAAATGTGTTTTTAAAAGGATAAGGCTATCCACTTTTACTACTTAAAGTGTATTTAAAATCAGCCACATGGCAGCCATTACAACACTAATAATTTGAAAAATAAAGAACCTTCAAAAAACAAACTGGAAAGACAGACCCTCATTCATTTAAGGACAGACATGCTCAGAAGCTGTACTGAGATATGGAATCGATTTGCAGACCACTGCAGATTTCTCTAATGTGGTAATTGAATCAGTGACATTTTGTAGTGTAAATGATGCTTACACTACTAGCTCCTGCTGTCCCTCAGCTAATATAATCACAATTGCCTCTCCTTCAGTGATGTGCAGTGAGGTCCAAGGCTAGGGAGGCAACAGCGTGCAGAGCTCCCATGTGGTGTTATGCTGCAAGGCATTCTGGGGCCTACCTAAAAGGCCCAGGGCCAGTCAGTTACAGAGGAAGTTGGGCTCTCACTGCCACAGTTCTAGTCTCTCAAAGAGAGACTCCTGGGGCACCTCAGCCTACCCAGCAACCACTTAGAAACAGGGTGGAACATGTACACAATCACAGGGGAGGTGATTGCACATGCACCCTTTCACAATTCTGATGCACAACTTAGGCAGGATTTATCATTTTCATAGAAGACAATGTGCATGCATGGTCTGCAAATTGGACTTCAGGATGTCCTTGCTAAAGGATAGCTGCATCGTGCTTTTGCACAAGCACAATAGAGCTGGTTTCAGAGAGGGATAGAGATGCTGCAGTTTGAAGGCACCAAAGTGGTGGTTAAGGAGAGCCAAAACAATACCTAATAGAACTCTAATGTTCCTCTCCAACTAATACAAGTGCACATTGCAACTTGTTATGAAATGCAAAACGCAAGTTGTAAAACACAATGAATATAAATTCAGCCCCCCAATCAAACGTGCTCTGAGGCCCAAATTTTCCAACCAAAAAAGCAAGGTTGCCTGCCCTTACATTTGGCCCTACACTTACTCATTTTGTAAACTACCCCCAAGGCTGCAATCCTATACACACTTACCTGTGAGTAAGACCCATTGATGCTCAATAGTGTATCAATAGTGCATAGTGGGACTTACTTCTGAGTAAACATGTAATAGGCTTGTGCTGCAAGACAGATGTTTGAGCCACAAGTGGCCCCCAAACTGTGAATCACCAATTGCAGGTTTCAATGATTGCATATGAATGTTGTACTATGTTTTTTCCCTACCGTCTTCCTCTACATGGAGCTCCGTGCTGTCTTTTAAGTCTTCATCCACCCAAGGGCGAGATGCTGCTTTCTTGTGGGTTTTGCTCTCCTCTTGCTTGGTGTTTCTCTTGCTGCTCTTCAGCAGTAGTCCAATCAGGACACAGATTATTGCAATGAAGACTGGAGTTAGGGAGGAAAAAACCATAGCCATGAGGCTTCAGCTGGTGCAGAATTTCACTGCCTGCAGTCACACAGAAGGGCTTCCCTTTGCACTATATGGAGACTGATAAGCATAGAAGGGGTGGAACGAGAGAGAGAGCGAGAGAGCGAGAGCAATGTTCAGTTCACTTCTTGAAGCCAAGAACCTGTCATTGCTGTTTACACAGATCATTTACTCTTCAACCTCCAGCAATTTCTGGAGTCCTTCCAAATGCTTGAACTGTTTCTTTTATCCATGATGTTGTTTTAGTACTTTTGTAAAGACTGACTCAGTGTTAGAGTGTTCAGTAAGCTACTGGTGCTTTTTTACGTTTCAGCATTTCCAAACTGAGAATGAATTAACCAGTAGCATTGATGTGAGGTGTTCTGAGTGCTCATGAAAGCCCATGGCCAATGGAATCAGCCAGGAAGACTCAGAAAATGTCGTAAGAATCATCTCAAAAAGCACATCTCAGAAAAAGTCCTGGGATGCATGTTAAATCTCATCTCAATCCATGAGACTTACCTGTATTTTTATGCACTAGCCCTAACTGAGATGCAGGTAATTGTCTATGTCGGGTTAGGCCTAAGGGCTGATACAAATGACTTCTAAGGGATGTTACATATGAGTTTGTGGTGCCACTTTTCTGTTGCCCTTGGTGACTACTGCCTCCTTACGGCAAGTAGGTCAATTCATTCACCGTGAGCAGAGCCCGCCCCCCAATCATGCAGTAAGTGGCAGAGTACAGACATACGCATTCAGGTCACAGCCAATTAAAAGGGGATGAGCAAGCATGGATATGCATGTTGGTCTTAGGTACTTCACTAACTTAAAATTGGGAAACTACTTGTACCTAGTACCCTATGCAGGTTAATAAGTTACCTGGAGTACTCAAATTTGTGATTGCTTTTAGTGATCCATCTTGCTTCTTTTAACACTGGTTTCAGGCAGAAAGTTATTTATACTTTCTGTTCCTTCTTATCTCTCTGCTTAAATATAATAATAATAATAATAATAATAATAATAATAATAATAATAATAATAATAATAATACAGGTATTTATATATATTTATATACTGCCTTTCTTGGTCGTCAGATTTCTCCTCAGACTTTAATTCAAGGCGGTTTACATAGGCAGGCTATACTAAATTCCAGTAGGGATTTTTACAATTGAAGAAGGTTCTGTCTTTCAAGAACCACAACATTTCAGATGGATCTTTTATGATCTGGTATCACATTCTGGCCTTCATTTTCTTCCCACACAGGCTGACAGTGGCCGAAGAGCAGGTGGAATAACTCAGCATAACTCGGCTAGGCTTGTCAGCTGCTTCAAGGTCTCACCGTTCACAGTGCCGGTGGCCTCGAACTGGTGACCTTCGGATGTTATCTTCAGGCAAACGGAGGCTCTACCCTCTAGACCAGACCTCCTGCCCCATATGATTGCATTTTCTCCACCAGGGAAATGCTACATTGTTCTTGCATCTGAAAGTGCCCCATCTTTCAGCTGGGAAAGATGCAAAGTTTTATTGGGTAACAGAGGTGTCTGTGAACATGTACTATGAAGCACTAGTGCTTCCCTCCTGTTTTCCTTGTATTTCCATCATGTCTGATACCAGGCTAACGTATGCTTTATGTTCCCCAAGGTAATGCAGTTTTTAATATTGCAGTGCAAACAGAGCAAAGTCCCTTTCCCATTAAAACTTATTTCCAACTCTTTATTCACAGCGGTTGTGTTACCATGCATTTCAACCTTACACAACTCCCACAATACTCTGATTTATTAAAACCAGGCTAGGCTTAATTAAACTTTCGTTTTCAAATCCACTCTGAGGATTGATGGCAAGGAAGAGGAAAAAAAACTAATAACAACATACAACTGATTGGAAGTACTGCTTGTGCTCCTCTAGCAGCAATTTCTGCTGCCTTCAATTTGCTGGAAGCTCCTCTTTATGGGCAGGTCATGCTGTGTCCCCCTGGCCCTGCAAAGAGCAGACGACTCACTTATGAAGAGAGAACTTCTGTTTGTGCATAAATGAGGCTTGCCCCTTCCTACTGAGAACCTTCACAGGCAGCCCAATCTTACCCCGCTCTGAAATGGAGAGGCCAGCTGGCCTGCCCCACAACCAGAGCGGGGATGGCGCTGCCTGCGGCTCAGCCCAGGGCAAGGGGAAATTATTCCCATTACCCCGGGTAACGCTACAGCAGCCCCAATGGGGTTACTTGGAACAGCACCATCTCTTTAGGTGGTGCAGATCTTTGCAGCCTGGAGCTATGCCAGGTCACTGGGGAGTGGGGTCAGGATCCAGCCTAAATGCTGGATTCTGGCTCCATCCCCTGCTTTGCCCCAGCCTGCACACAGGTCCACCCTCCCCCCAATGATGGAACACCTCCATTCCGCCCTCCCCCTCCCCTCCCCAGACCCCCCCTCCCGCTGGCTCAACATGGCCAGTGCAACCTTACCTTTCCTCCAGCGCAACAGCATTGGAGGCTGCGTCCCAGCTCCAAGCTGTTGCAGAAGTGCCTTATGGTACTTCTGTGACACTCCAAGGCCAGCGCAGGGGACCTGCACCACCTGCACCTGGTCAGGATTGCGCCCACAGACACAGAATCAGCATCTATCTGTGTAACTTTGTTTGATTTAATGCACATCACCAAGCCACTGTGAAAGGAAAGCTGTTAAAAACAGGAAGATATTTTTGCTGTTATTGTTTGGTTATTTGTATTCACAAATAAAGGAGGGGAAGAAAAAGATAGGAGCAGACCACATTGGTTTGATTATTTACAATGTTTACTCTTAATCATTACTAAAACATATTTCTTGCCTGCTTTATATCCTCACAGTTAGTGTTCCAACATGAAACAGAGTCCATTTCTCCTCTAAATCAGCTGAGACTGCAATAATCAGGCAGGGGTTTGTCTGCCAGTTTGTCCATGTCTGGTTTCCTATGCCTTGCTCAGGCATTCCATAATTGCTGGAGTTAATGTACACTTCCTTGCCAAAACAATATTTTGAGCATCGATAGCATTCATCCAAATAGTTCAATATCATAGTTAACAAATCAAATTTCAATCTGGCACCATCTGATGCACAAGCATCTGAAATGTCACTTGAAACAGCCTCCATTGCTTGAATCCAGGAGACTGAATAAAACTGAGAACCCCAACAGAGACGAACGAAATCTGTGTGGTTATGTTGATTTTTCCGGCATGTAAGTCTGTTAGTATGACAGATCTTACTTAACCTGGCTGGAGTTATATAGCAACAACACAGCAATTGGTACTTCTCTTAACAACAGAGAGAGTTGCTTGATTTATGCATTCATTCGTTCCGTGAGGAAGCCTGGGAGGGGGGAAGCAGCCCCCAAAGTATTTAGGCTCTCTCTGGGAGACCTGGGGAGATGATGTCTAACTGCTGTCAGGTACTAGGTGGTATCCTAGGTACTACAGGTGGTGTGGCTTCAAAATATCCATGGGGAAAAGGATAGATCATCTTCCTCCTCCATAGGGCCCATGTCAGTTTGTGTCTTTAGTGAGATTACCTTGCACCCCTACTGATGCCACCTAATCAGCTCTTAATGAGCCAAAGGCCCTCCCTGCTTAGCTTCAACTGGCCTCAGGGCTTTAGAACTAGGACGTGTCTCAAGCTTATCTTCCCCTTCCTGCCACACCCCTCTTCCCCAGAGCGTACCTGACTGCAGCATCCTGGTCACCACTGAAAGTGCTATGTCAGTTGGGTTCTACACAGGCCACACAATCAGCTGAGGTGCAGCCTGTGCCAGGTGCATCTGTAGTGTGGCTAGATACAGTGGGGTCCCAGGACTGAGCAGCCTCCCTTTGCAGGGCGTGACGATGCCCTAACCATGTATTTATGGATTTTAGCCTGCGTCATTACTGTGCCTCAAGGTAGCTAACAGTAAAAACACATTACCCTTCAGGTAGCTCTTGGGAAAAATGATGGCCTAGACCAGGGGTGTCCAATGTTTTTGGCAAGAGGGCCACTTCATCTCTCTGACACTGTGTCAGGGGCCAGGGAAAAAAATAATTAATTTACATTTAAAATTTGAATAAATTTACATAAGTTTATGTAAATGAATATATTAAAGATGAACTTATATGAATAAATGAAGGTCTTGCAATAGCTCAAGGCCTATAAAAGGCCTTGCACAAAGCAACGCTGGCCTTTCCTTTGCTGAAGCTACTGCATCACAGATGTGAAACAGCAAACAGTGGAGGGAGCCCTCATCCCACAGCTCACGCAAGAGGTCAAACAGTCGCCCTCACGCTGAGAGCAGTTGCGTTGGGCCGGTGAGGGCTCCAGCAAGTCTACAGAGGGCCAGAGTCTCATTGGAGACTGAGGAGTCCCTGAGGGCCGCATTGGGAGTCTTCGAGGCCTGCAAGTGGCCCCAGGGCCGGGGTTTGGGCACCCCTGGCCTAGACACTAACTTATTTCCTGTAGGCGAATTTCTCAGTGGCCTCTTGCTGAGCCTGGTACTTCTTCTTGGCCAAGGTCCTTTTGAAAACCACAGCCCTGAAACTATTAGTCCTGGGAGGGAAGCTTCTCTCTTGTGCCAACAGGAGATTTTTCCCCAAGGGTAATAGCACTTTTGGAGTGGGAAAGGTTGGTTCGCTTTTAATTGTACCATGGCACTGGAGGGAATGGAAATACCCCTTGCCAACATACGCCCTGATCCTGCTCCAGCTAATCTTGGCCTTGCCATGTTTTATATGTTTTGAATGAAGGCAATGCCTCAATTTCTTCCCCTCCCCAGGAAATTTTGGCTCCTGTTGCTAACCTGAAGTCCTGTTGCTAACGTCACCTGGGGTGTTTTACCCCAAAATATGGATCTTAAGGGGTGCATCAGAAAAATCAGCTTAATTAAAAAATACACACGTAGAGGTGTTTCTGTAATGTTTTGCATTCAGAGGCAAGTGCACACTATATATGGAGCATAAGAAAGGCTGTATCTTTATTATTTTTCCCAAAGGAAGCATTTGGGTTAATTAAACACATTCAAAAGCCTATAACCAGAAGACCTAGCAATTTTCCTTTTTTAGGTACCTCTTCCCTGTTTGTTACTTCTCCTTTTAGAAGGAAGAGAGAAATCCTCATCCTGAGAAGGTGGTAATTGCATGTACTGTAACCCTGTTCTTGATAGAATACCAGCAAAAAACTTCACAGCTGTCTTCTTAGTGATTTTACCTTTCTTGGAAAGGGTTTGCATTCATTCTGATGAATGGAAAATTGAAGTGAATCAGGCCCATTCTGTCAATTCCAATCATCATGAATCAAATGAGGCAAGTAGCATATGGACCATTTGGTCCACTCATACCCTGTTTGTTTTTGTGATGAGGGGACAAGGGCTTACTTCATGGTAGGGTAAAGTTGTAGACTTCATTTTCTGTAATTTGTTTCTAAAGTGTAAAAGGAGTAGCAGAAAATCCTCCTCCTCCAAAGCTACCTACTGATAGCCATCATATCTTCTCCCACAATGCCCCAGATATTATGTTGGTCCATTGTATTGTGCGGGGCGGGGGGGACATGGTAGCTGCCAGTGATTAATACTTCGTTAACAGAAGTATTACTGTTAACAGAAGAATACTTCTGTTACAGTTAACAGAAGAATACTTCGTTAACGTGAACTGCAACAGAAGGCATCTATCTCCGGACCAGATCAGACGGAAAGCTCTTCAACCTCTCCAGACTGAGAGCAAAATCCAAAGTCCAGCTGAAATGTCTGCGTGACTTCCTCTTTGCCGACGATGCAGCTGTCACTACCCACTCTGCCAAAGATCTCCAGCAGCTCATGGATCGTTTTAGCAAGGCCTGCCAAGATTTTGGACTGACAATCAGCCTGAAGAAAACACAGGTCATGGTTCAGGATGTGGACTCACCTCCCTGCATTACAATCTCTGAGCATGAACTGGAGGTTGTCCATGACTTTGTGTACCTTGGCTCAACGATCTCCGACACTCATTCTCTCGATACCGAGCTAAACAAGCGCATCGGTAAAGCAGCTACCACGTTTTCCAGACTCACAAAGAGAGTCTGGTCCAACAAGAAGCTGACGGAACATACCAAGATCCAGGTCTACAGAGCTTGCGTCCTGAGTACACTTCTGTACTGCAGCGAGTCATGGACTCTTCGCTCACAACAGGAGAGGAAACTGAGCGCTTTCCACATGCGCTGCCTCCGACGCATCCTCGGCATCACCTGGCAGGACAAAGTTCCAAACAACACAGTCCTGGAACGTGCTGGAATCCCTAGCATGTATTCACTGCTGAAACAGAGACGCCTGCGTTGGCTTGATCGTGTCGTGAGAATGGATGATGGCCGGATCCCAAAGGATCTCCTCTATGGAGAACTCGTGCAAGGAAAGCGCCCTACAGGTAGACCACAGCTGCGATACAAGGACATCTGCAAGAGGGATCTGAAGGCCTTAGGGATGGACCTCAACAAGTGGGAAACCCTGGCCTCTGAGCGGCCCGCTTGGAGGCAGGCTGTGCAGCATGGCCTTTCCCAGTTTGAAGAGACACTTTGCCAACAGTCTGAGGCTAAGAGGCAAAGAAGGAAGGCCCATAGCCAGGGAGACAGACCAGGGACAGACTGCACTTGCTCCCGGTGCGGAAGGGATTGTCACTCCCGGATTGGCCTTTTCAGCCACACTAGACGCTGTGCCAGAACCACCTTTCAGAGCGCGATACCATAGTCTTTCGAGACTGAAGGTTGCCAATACAATTGTAGCAGCCCCCCCCCCCCGCTTTTTCCAACAATGCCAATATGACATCTGAAATGGCCAGTGCAATTTCTATGGCAATGTGGGAGAGGGAACTATTGTGGGTGCCAGGAGACAGCTGCAGTTAGGATCTCTGATGCACCTTTTACACTTAAGAACAGGTTAAAGCAGGGGTGTCAAACTCGTTTCATACAGAGGACTGAAGTTATCATTCAGGGTGCCTGCTGAGGGCTGGAAGTGATGTCATTAAGCAGAAAGTGACATCATTAAGCAGCTGATGGCCAGAAATCAGCACCTTGTTCTCATATAGAAGTTCATTAACTGCAAATGACAGAAGAGAAAATACGCAAATCTTGATCATATTTCAAGATATGGGAAAGCCCAATTTTCATGTGGGCCACTGTTTCAGTGGTAACACCTCAGCACTGCTCAACAGCTGAGAGCCTGAGGCCAGATAAAAAGCTTCCGGGGGGCTGCATCCAGCCCTTATGTTTGACACCCCTGGGTTAAAGAGAAGGGAGAAAAGGTAATCTCCCTACCTCCTTAGTTACTAAAATCAGTGGGAGAACAGAAATGGAGGGATTCATGATGAAACAAATGTGCATTTAACACACTGATGATGAACAGGAGCTTAAAAAATGAAAATGACCTGAACTGAGACTAACTTCTTGCACAGTCATATTTACTGATAGGTCACGTGGCACGGGAGAAGAGAGTGGGCAGTAGGAAACATCCCTTGCATTTGTGCGTTTTGAATAGCCATTCCGGTATCTACAGAAAAAGGGTAAATGTGGGGTTCATGATGCATAAAGCATGGCAGTTGCAACCAGGGCTGCAGTGCAGGGAGGTTTATGAGAGGTTAAACCTACTAGGGGAGAATATACTGCTGTTAGATTAGTGTTTCTCTGTCCCCTGTTTAGTATTCTTCATAGTTGAATCTCAGAACAATAAACAGGGTGAGAAAGCAAGAGATTAGAGGCTGTTCTTCCTGTTTCACTTAGTGGTTGGGGGTCTCCTTTTTCAAGTGGTACTGAAATTGTATAACTTAAAAGACACGTAGAACTCCAGTGCCTACATTCCTTTTGTATCAGTCATTTCTCTTCATTTATCACAATTTCTGAATAGCATCTTACAGTAATATTTCATGGCAAGCCACTAGAGGGCATAAAAACATTGTCACAAATTGCATTATCCCATTCCCACCACCACGATGTTCTTCTGAGGATGATGGAGAGCTCCGGACTGGGAATTTTTTTTCACAGTCTTGTATATATCATGTTCCTCAAAAGAATATTATAAGAAATATTAACTCCCTACCGCAGGAATATATGGATGTCTCTGCTATCCAGCTAAACTTTGTGATTTTTGCAGTAATGTAAAGCACATCTACAGAAGGAGTTTTTAGCATTCTCAAATGAAGCCCTTATATTCCCACCTTCCAGTAACATATTCATAACAAAAATGACTACATCTACAATTCTGCATACATGTTGTACACTGGGAATAAACCTGTGTATTAAACTTGACTATGACCTTTGCATCTATTCAAATTTAATGCCTCCTAACCAAGTAAATACTCAAAATGTTGAGACCATCTGGCTGTTGGATACCTGAAAGATCTGTCTGTGAACTCTTCAAAATCTCATCTGATTTATAGGAAAAGAAGTTTTGCGAAGGAAGCTGCCTGCACATCACATTTTGGGGAAAGGCAAAGCCCAATACACTTCAGTAGCCAATCAGATGACTACCCCAAGCATGATCAGTAAGAGTGGGATAGACCTGGGAGCAACAGCAAAGTTCATTAAGATTTCATAAAAGTGTCAGACAATCCATTTTTATAGCTGATGGCATTATTCCCACATCTACATAAAAGCATAAACAAGAAAAGTGCCTTGATAACACACAAGATTGACCTGTAGACATCCCCTGAGATTTGCTTTGCAAGTTTCATAGGAATAGCAGTGACTCAGGCCAGTATATCAACATCAACAAATCACACACAATATGCATTAAGGCATCAGTAGAATTATTTCCACATTTGCAAAAACACTGTATGCGAGGCTGCCCTTACACATGCCTACCTTGTGCAATATATCATCACAACTTGCGTCTATCTCTGCTTCCTTGGGAAGGAAGACAAGGTCTTTTTTAACTAATACACCGCAACTCAGATTAATACTCCATGCAGACAAAATACCCAGGCAGAAATTAATAGGCAAAAATGCTCCCAGGAATTTCATTTTTTCCCCCTAAATGGACAAGAATCTCATCCAGTGCAGATGTTCATTAATGCTGGGAACTCCCCACTCCTCTTTCCTTAGAGTCAACTGGCCCTGTCGGTCTGTTTTTCTAATTGTAAATAACAATCCCTGGTTGCAAGAGGAGGAACAGAGCAAGAGGAAATGTGAAGGAGAGACTGGTACAAGTAAAGGGGGGGGCAGTGTTTGGTGCACTTCCTCAGGCACCAGGAGACCTTGGGCCAGCCCTACCCATGTCCATGGTAAACACATGGCACTATCTGGTCTGGCCGTACTCTGCTGGAAGTGGAGATGGTTGGGGTGGGCCAGATATGGCTGTACCTTTCCAAAGAGGTCTGGGGAAGGAGGGTGCCAGGCAAAGAAGAGATCAAGAGGCAGCACAAGTGAAGAAGCCTCTCCCTGCCTGCACAGGTAGCTGTGGGGCAAGCTCCCCCCAATCCTGTGCACAGCTGCTGTTTCTGGTAGCAGTGCTGGTACTCACAACAACAACAACAACATTTGTATACTGCCTTTCTCACTGACTCTCACAACACACTGTGAGAGTCTTACAGACTCAAGGCGGTTCACATAGGCAGGCTATACTAAACTTTATTTCCAATGAGTTTCTTGCAATAATTGTTCTATGAGCACTCGTAGAACCTTTCACTTCCAGATGGAATCCTTCATAGCGTGGTCATCATATTATCTGGCATCTGGGGATGCTTTCCAAGCTTGCAGCAGGGGCAGCTTCAGTCAGCCAGCTGTTAATCAATCAATCAATCTTTCTTTCTTACTTTCTTAACAGTGATACCCACAAAAGGTAGTGCTTGCAAGAAGTGCTCACAAAAAAAAGAAACCGTGGAGGGAAGCCCTGCCTCAGAAGGCAATACAGACCCTTGGGCCTTCCTTGCTGTTCCTACCTTAGAACACCTTGGCAGCAAAATCAATGTCCTGCAAATAAATTATTTTGCCCTTTTCTGCATTGCTCTGCAGGAAATGAAGAGAATGCAACACTCCACGCCCTGCTGAACAATAAAGCAATACAATCTGTTATTCAGTCGGAAATATGCAGAGAGTCCTTGCGCTACCATTGCATGGCATCTGCCTGTTTTCTATTAATAGCTGCTGTCCTTTAATCAGAGCAGCATTGCCTCGATGAATATGAAACAAAGATAGCGCATTTGCCGTTCATGGGACCCAGCCTCCTCTCACACAACCAAACCGGGGGGGGGGGGGAGTGCATCACCACCAATAGTGCATATACAGAAGTACAAACCGATTCCAGCTTTCTCTTCATCAAGTATGAAAGGGGTGTAGAGAAGTGCATTGATTAGCAGTGCTACACAGCAGATATGACAAGAGATTCATAATCTAAGCTGAGCACTTCTAGCCATTTATTTCCCTTCAGATCTTAGTCTCTGTTTGAGACTAAATACTTCTGTCTATTTGAGACAGATATTATTAGCGAAAACAATGTGTGTGCACGTTAGTTGTCAAACAGTTCCACAAAAAAAGAGAAAAAATTATTTCCCTGTTTTATAGCATGTAACTTGCCCTTGATTAGATTCTCCATTTTTACCAGAATAGAATCACTGCAAGGATAGAATGTCTTACTTTCACTTTAGCACAAAGGCCAATTGTTTTGAATAAGCCCAAGTGGCATGACCTGAAATTTACTACACCTTGGAGGGTCATTCATCAGAAGCAGATACCTTTCAGATCATCTCTTAGAGGTGTACAATTTGGAAGAAAAGTTCACTATGAGAGGAGGGCAGGTTGAAGTCACTTCATAGTGATTTTACCGTGCAAGGAATAAATACAGATAATTTGGCCTCATTCAATCTGTGTAAAATGGATTTATGGATGAATTCATTTGATTTACCCAGTGCTTGGTGGTGGATGAACACAAAAGATGTAGCCCATCTCAAGACTGTCCATATGTACGTACATATGACTTCAGTTTATGTTCAGCAGTTTACTTAGAGCTCTTCAAATAATTCATTTGCATTCAGCATACAATGGGGATTTTTCCTAAATTTCAAAATTCATCATGTTGATATTTTTCAGTCAAGAGAAAAAAAAGAACTTTTGTTCTAGCTGTTCAAGTTTTCATTCAAACATAATTTCAGATCTGCCCCTCCCCCCCAAAAAATTTAGTCCTGAACAGAGCCTGAAAGCTTCTTCCATTGGCTGACAAGCTGATGATGTCACTGATCAGTGCTTGCAAGAATCAGGCCGTGCTGAAATACATATTTTGTAGTCTGACAGCCCAATCCTAGGCATGTCTACTCAGAAGTAAGTCCCATTAGAGACAATGGGGCTTACTCCCAGGAAAGTGTGGCTAGGATTGGACTGTGAGAGTCCACCCTCCCCTCTGCAACACTTTTGATAGCTCTGCAATCACCTGCCAGATTCCACAATCTTGTCAAGCTTTGAAAATGATCAAGCCTATCCCCACAGCTGCATGTAGCAGCAAGCTTGCAGCTATATCCTGACCCTCCTCCCAGTCTGAAGAGACCTGACATGGGTCTCTTTGATTCTGTGCTCGCCCAATAGCAGGCACAAATATGAGGAGACCCATCAGGGCTGCCTGTGTCTTAGATGGGGTAAATGAGCATAAGCATAAGCTCCCTTACTCCAAAGAGACCTGGTGCTGCTTCCCAGCCCCACTGGATGAAGCGGCCACCATTTTTGCACTGTTGTAGCCCTGGATGCTTAGAAGCATTGGATTGGGCTGTCAGTCTCTTCCTGAGGGCTTTCTCTGCATTATTCTGGCTTGTTATCCAGTCTAAAGATCCTACGTTCCAACAGAGCTGTCAGCTGTGCAATATATATTAATTCCCTTAAAAATCAGTTCATTTGGTAACATTACCATTCCTTGAACAATTCTAAATGACTTGGGCCCAAATCCTAACCAACTTTCCAGCACTGACACAGCTCTGCCAATGGGGCATGTGCTGCATCCTGCAGTTGGGTGGCACTCATGGAGGTCTTCTCAAGGTAAGGGAATGTTTGTTCCCTTTCCTTGGAGCTGCATTGCCCTTACCTTGGTGTTGGAAAGTTGGTTAGGATTGCACCCTCACACATTTTCACCTTGACACCAACAGTGAGTGATTCTTTAAGTATGAAGGGCATTCCCTACTTACTTTGCTTTAAAAAACAAAACAAACTTGGGAATACAAATTACAATCTATACGATTTGTTGTACAGATACAGTTTGGGCCTGTATTCTCTGGAGCTACTGCTGTTTTTTGCAGATTATCACAACATTGCTTCCAGCTTCATGCCCCCATGTTACAGTGATCCATCAAATCTTGCTTCACAATTGGAGTACAGCTGTCAGCAACAGCTAATCAATGCAAGATTATCTTCTGCATCTGAAAAGATAAGCCAGCTTATTTTTCCCCCTACATCGATCATTCATATTTCCTTATCGCTGCATTTCAGAATCAATTCACTCAGGTAATTAATAGATACCGAGTGAACTGGGAGAAATTTGCTTGCAAACAATTCCAGCTTTTATTCTCTTGATTCAAATTTGGTGCAATATTCATCAAATATGGCCAAATGCAAGCCTATTAAAGCATAGACTACAATGTCTTGTGTAAAATAAGCATTTAGAGCCCAATCCTATTCTTTCCCCCAACCCTGCTGGTGCAGCCACATCAAAAGTGAGCATACTGTATCCGGGGAACAGGTCAGGAGGCTTTGGAGGGGAATGAATAATAATTTCCCCTTACCCCTCCGTAAGCCACCTGTTCTGCGATGGGTCTCCTTGGACCTGTGCCAGCTCTGTAGCTGGCACAAGTTTAAGGAAAAGAAAGGGGTGGGGAGGCTGCAAAAACAGAGGATAGGATCCAGTGTGTCATTGCTGCCAGACCCACCCCCTTCTACATCTTTCCCATCCCCATGCCTTCCCCATTCCCTCTCAGTTTTGCCCCCTCCCCACCCCCACTGCTACCTTACCTTCTCCGGTGGGCACAGCAAGGTCCGGTGACAGTCTCTTGTGGCAGTGCTCTTGCCTCTTGTGGCATGGCTCCCAAAATGTCTGCCGATGGAGTGCTATGCATTCCTTTGGCAGCCATTATACAACAGTCAAACTCCACTCTTGTGATGCCCTGCCTCCAACAGCCCAATCCAGAACAGGCCCTGGATGATCCTGGATGGTCACTGTCATTCATCATCCATTCATCCAATTGCATTACATCTACTCATTATAATGCAATACATTACACTCAATTTCAGTGACCTACTAATAGTTCCGATTGTCATTTTGGTCCAAATTCTGTCTGATGAGCATTTTTAGCAATGCTGCACAACAAGTAATTTTTTCCCCCAAGCATTTGTCTTTCTGTTTGGTATAAAACGAAATTTATGCTAAATCCGGTGCATTGCTATTTCTTTTCTGTGCAATTCCATACATTACAATGTTAACAACCGGCAGAGTCCATCTGTGATGAATGGGACCACCGTCACCCTAATACGTGTGTACATGGTGCCAGCTTGGATGAGTCAGCTTGGGTGGCATTGCCATTCTGATTCCTGTAAACTGCACTCTCACAGGAAAGGCTTAATCTGGCGGTGCATTGGAAGCAGCTCTGTGGCTGACACCTGGACATTATAGAACAAAGGGCCAGGGGGAAAAAAAACACTGTTGCCTTCCTGGCTTTTGCTCACTCATGCTCATTGATCAAATCCATCCACCTGACCAGAGCCATGAGGAGGTTCAAGAGTTGCCTTCCATTAGAGTAGACCAGGGGTGTCCAAAGCTTTTAGCAGGAGGGCCACATCATCTCTCTGACACTGTGTGGGGGGCCGGGGTTAAAAAAGAATTAATTTACATTTTAAATTTGAATAAATTTACATACGTTTACATAAACAAATGTATTAAAGATGAACTTATATGAATGAATGAAGGTCTTGCAATAGCTCAAGGCCTATAAAAGGCCTTGCACAAAGCAAGGCTGGCCTTTCCTTTGCTGCTGCTACTGCATCACAGACGTGAAACAACAAGCAGTGGAGGGAGCCCTCATCCCACAGCTCACGCGAGAGGTCAAACAGTTGCCCTCATGCTAAGAGCAGTTGCGTTGGGCCAGTGCGGGCTCCAACAAATCTCCAGAGGGCCAGAGACTCATTGGAGACTGGGGACTCCCTGAGGGCCGCATTGAGAGGCCCCGAGGGCCACAAGTGGCCCCAGAGCCAGGGTTTGGGCACCCCTGGAGTAGACAGTCAGAAAGCTCAGTCCCCCCCAGTCCCATAAAAGTTGTTGGCCAACTTGAACCATTGTGTTCCAGCACTGATAGAGGTTCCTCTGTATAATTTATTTCTGCTGAAATATGACTTGGAACAAATACAGAAGACTTTGGACCTCTTCAAACTAATCACAGATTGAACTCACACACCATTTGCCTACAGGAATGTTAATATTCCCAGCAGCTTCCACGAGGCTTCTGGTGTCAATGGAAGGAAGATTTGCAGAGGTTGCTTTTCTCTAAACTGTTATCTCTGAAGCACATTTTTGCAAGAGTTGCAGCTAACCCTTTGCTTTCTATTTATTAGCAGATTAAAAATACACTCTCCTTTCTGCCTTACTAATAGCTTTACTTCAAGTAATTATAGAGCAATTTTAAACTCTAATCTAATCCAGGGTAATTTCATTTGGAGGAAATAATAAATATGTACTTTTTGAAAGCTTATAATGGCAGCAGGCATATGGCGCTGCCTACATTAGAGCTGTCATTTATTTTGTACCTATTTATTTTTCAAGAGAACTGATAGTTGAACGAACAAGTGATCTCAGGACCACTGCTAAATGTACTGCAAACAAGTCCTTCAATACACAACAGGCATCTTTTGTTTCTCTAACCTTATATACACGTTTATGCACAACCACACATACTATACATAATGATTATCAATGTGTGGATTATGGGAAAAATATAGTGGGGGAAGTATCATATAGCTCAATTTGGAAGAATATCCTGATTAGGGTTTTTGACCACAGAGCTTAGTAAACCTCGTCTGATTCCCCTAGCCACGATTAAAATGAAATGCACACCAAAAGCTGATGCCTTAGCTCTGCAATTTCCTCCCCCAGTAACTGATTAGCATTAACTAGTCTGCAACCCCCAAGTGGACACAGAACCATTGATTGATTTTACTATGGAAACCACTTTGTGAACTATTCAGAGTTGAAAAGTGGTATATAAATATTCATCATCATCAGTATTGATAAATATCTGTTCCCATTGTCATCCTTTCTTTCCCAAGGACAAATCCTGAAAACAGCATTAAGAACACTACTTTCTAAGTCCCTCAAGAGGAGATTCCCTGGATCCTGATTGCCCAGTTAGCTGGCTAATTTCCACAGTTATGCAAGTTTTGGGTGATATCAGCTCTCTGCTGGAGATAACCATTGTCATGCACACCTGCACAGCTTTTGTGCTGCACCAAGCAAGGTTGAGGCATATTGGCTTGATAATGGTCACCTAAGGAAGGCTTACTTTGGTTTTCTTCCCCAAAGCAGACCCTCTCAGTGGTTCAGTTCCATCTCTTAGCTGTGCACAGAGAAAAGATCAATGACCTGGTTTTATGTGACTTGCTTTGGAAACTTTCTAATGAACTTTTAAAATGTAACTGTCTCATGTGCAGAACAATCTTAACTTGTACTGGAACAGGCGGCCCAGCGGACCTGGGCTGTATCCAGTGCAAGGTTTGGGTGCTTAGTGGCTCAGCCCTGGGCAAGAGGAATAGTTTTCCCTTACATCGGGGAGTGCCACTGCAGCCCCAATGGGGCTACTTGGATCTGCGCCACCTCTGGAGGTAGCACAAATCCAACCGGGGGGGGGTAAAAGCCCCAGGTGCATGCCCGCCATGCGCACACTGCTGCCGCCATCAGAGCCGTTCCATGGGCAGGCGAAGTCCCACACAGCTTTCTGAAGTGCTCAAAAAGCCTTCTGAGGATTCTGGCATGATCTTAAAGAGCACTTCTAGTTTTGTTAGGAAACCAGAAGTACTCTTTAAAATCGTGCCATAAGCCTCAGAAGGCTTTTCAAGCACTTTGGAGCATTACACGAGGTTCAGAGACATCACAGGAAGTGGAGGGTCCTCCGGTTTCTTCACTTTCTCACAGCAGTTCACATGGTCCTTCGTCTCATCTTTGCAGCATTATTATCTACTCCATCATAAACTTCAGCAACATTTCTGCAGAAAGAAGAAGAAACCTGCAAGAGGCAACCAGTGTCTTCTTTCGCTGTGCTCACAGACAGCCACTACCCTATAGTGCCAACCTTCGACCCACAGCTTTCTTTGTAGGTGTGGGGGATATGACATCATAGAAGCATTTTGCCTGCCATGTTTTGGGGCCCAATCCGATCCAACTTTCCAGCACCAGTGCAGCCGCAATGCAACTCTGAGGTAAGGGAACAAATGTTCCCATATCCTGAGGAGGTCTCTGACTGCTTCTCCACCACAGGATGCAGTGCACACCCCTTTGGCATAGCTGCACCGGCACTGGAAAATAGGATAGGATAGGATTTGGTCCTTGATCTCTTCACTTCCTATACCTAGAGGAGTGAGTCCCATTTCACATCTCATGGCATAGGTTATGGGTTCTTTAGGAGTGCCTGGAAGAAGCCTCTCTGCAATGCTCAACTCTGCTTCATTTCCGCTCATCGAGTAGGAGTTCTAATGCCTGGTATATCTTTCTGTCTACTAGGTACCAATCTCATTTGTCAAAAACATTCTTGGACACACTCTGCTCTTTGAACAGCACTTCGTCTTTAGCAGGCAATGAAATCCTAAGCCTCTTAGGAAGCCCACTATCTCCACCACCTGATGCCCCAATGAAAGAAGACATCGCAGGTGCCTTCCCATAGGCTCTGGAGCTGGGCAAAATAAGATTTGCCGTGAAGTCATGATGACCCACAACATTCTCCAATTTAGTATTAGAAAGAAACATTTTAAAGGCTTGTGGGGGTGCCCAACCCTTGAGTCAGACTTCTAGGAAGAGCAGCGGCGTAGCTAACCCAGTTGCTGCCCAGTGCAAAGAACATTCTGTAGCCCCCCCTCCCCAGTAATGATATCAAATTTAATAAATTAAATTGGGTCTTTTTATTTGTTAGTGAGAAATGTTGGTTAATATTTTGAAAGAGCAGGCACTTGTTGAAAGTACTTGTTGCACTTTTTTATAAGTGCCACCGCCTAAGGAGGTACATGGGGCAGCAGCAAGAAACAGGGCCTTCTCAGTAGTGGCACCAACATTATGGAACTCCCTTCCCCTTGACTTGAGAATGGCTCCCTCTCTTGAGACTTTTTGGCGAGGCCTGAAGACCTTGTTGTTTAAACAAGCCTTCTGACTTCATGGCCTTTTTAACATCTTTTATAAATCTTTTAGTTCCTTTTTTCAGGCCTGATTCCTCCATGAACTGCTGTTTTATGCTCTTTTTTATTCTGACTTTTATCTGACTACTGTTTTTATGGTTTCTGTTAATGTGTTTTTAATATGTTTTTATGTGTTGTTAAATTATGTTTTAATTTGTTTTTAATATGTTGTAAGCCGCCCTGGGTCCCTTTAGGGAGAAGGGCAGGATAGAAATAAAGTTGTTTATTATTATTATTATTATTATTATTATTATTATTATTATTGCACTTTTAGAGCGCAATCCTATTCATAGCTACTCAGAATTAAGTCCTGTCTACTCAGAAGTAAGTCCCATTGTGTTCAGTGAGGCTTACTTCCAGGAAAGTGTGCATAGGACTGCAGCCTTAGAGTTAGAGAGGTGCACGCAAATAGGGGATCACGTTATTTCTCTGCTAAAATGAACAAGTGGAAAGTTCAACCACAACTTGAATTCTCAAGACACACGGAACCTCTGGATTTATGGTGAGAACTGAGCGTTACCTGGGGCTTGTGCAAGAAGCAAACACTGGTATTCTGACCAAGGAGACAGTTTTTTTCTTTGTGATGGCAGGTTGCTGCCAGCTTTTTTTTTGGGGGGGGGCTTACATTCAGATGCTGGATGAGGTAAGTGAAGGCGCCCCCCTCCACTGTGTGAGTGTGTGTGGGGGGGAACAGAGAATCTGTGTGTGTAAGAAAAGGAGACAGCCTGTGTGTGTGAGAGGGGGGGGAGTGTTTGTGTTGCGGAGAAGTTGTGATGCTCCAGGCTTGGGGTGGGGGAAAAGAGAGGCTGTGTTGCTCCAGGCTTGGGGGGGGGGGAAGAGAGAGGCTGTGATGCTCCAGGCTTGAGGAGGAGGGGGAGAGGGTTGTGATGTTCCAGACTTGGGGTGGTGGGAGAGAGAGAGGCTGCGATGCTCCAGGCTTGGGTGGGGGAAGATAGAGGCTGCGATGCTCCAGGCTTGGGGGAGGGGAGAGAGAGACGCTGCGATGCTCCATGCTTGGGGGAGGGGGGAGAGGAAGGGCTGTAATGCTCCAGACTTGGGGTGGTGGGAGAGAGAGAGGCTGTGATGCTCCAGGCTTGGGGGAGCGGAAGAGAGAGGCTGTGATGCTCCAGACTTGGGGGGGGGGGAAAGAGGAAGGGCTGATGCTCCAGACTTGGGGTGGGGGGAGAGAGGAAGGGCTGATGCTCCAGACTTGGGGTGGTGGGGGAGAGAGAGGCTGTGATGCTCCAGGCTTGGGGGGGAGAGTCTGTGATGCTCCAGGCTTGGGGGGGGGGAGAGGAAGGGCTGTGATGCTCCAGACTTGGGGGGGGGAGAGAGAGAGAGGCTGTGATGCTCCAGGCTTGGGGGGGGGAGAGGGTTGTGATGCTCCAGACTTGGGGGGGGAGAGAGAGAGAGGCTGTGATGCTCCAGGCTTGGGGGGGGGAGAGGGTTGTGATGCTCCAGACTTGGAGTGGTGGGAGAGAGAGAGGCTGTGATGCTCCAGGTTTGGGGGGGAGAGTCTGTGATGCTCCAGGCTTGGGGGGGGAGAGGAAGGGCTGTGATGCTCCAGACTTGGGGGGGGAGAGAGAGAGAGGCTGTGATGCTCCAGGCTTGGGGGGGAGAGAGGGTTGTGATGCTCCAGACTTGGAGTGGTGGGAGAGAGAGAGGCTGTGATGCTCCAGGTTTGGGGGGGGAGAGTCTGTGATGCTCCAGGCTTGGGGGGGGGAGAGGAAGGGCTGTGATGCTCCAGACTTGGGGGGGGAGAGAGAGAGGCTGTGATGCTCCAGGCTTGGGGGGGGGGAGAGAGGGTTGTGATGCTCCAGACTTGGAGTGGTGGGAGAGAGAGGCTGTGATGCTCCAGGTTTTGGGGGGGGGGAGTCTGTGATGCTCCAGGCTTGGGGGGGGAGAGGAAGGGCTGTGATACTCCAGACTTGGGGGGGAGAGAGAGAGGCTGTGATGCTCCAGGCTTGGGGGTGGGGACACAAAAACTGGCAAGGGCAAGAACATGCAACCCCTGACAGGCATACAGGAGCCTGGCCCTGTGAGTGAGTGAGGGTGGTGAAGAGAGCATAAGTCTGTGTGAGGGAGGGAGAGAGAAAGGGATGCTGACTGACCCGCTGCAGCATGAGGGGTGACAGAGGAGCCCCCCAGGCTTGCCGGACGCTGCACGTCCCTGGGTAGCAGGGGATGCGGGGTGGGAGGTGCAGGAAGCGGAGGGAGGCTCCTGGCTGGCTGGCTGGATGATGGGGCTCTGAAGTTTGGCCCGAAGAGGAGGGGGAGGGCGCAGCTGCAGCAGCAGCAGCGCTCGCTGTCCTGCGTTTTCTGGGACTGGCAGGCTTGGCTGGGTGGGCAGGAGGCTGCGTGTGGATGACTGTTGGCTCAGCCTCCGGCAGGGCTGCAGCAGCCCGATGGAAGGCAGGGGGAGATTGTTGCACGTTGTTGCCCCCCAAGCCTGCTGCCCGGTGCATTTGCTACCCCCTGCACCTCCTTAGCTACGCCACTGAGGAAGAGCAGATCTGCCATCTGTCCAGGCTCCAGAATCACTGAGGCACATCCAGGAGCAGAGCCAGGCTATTTTGTGCCCTATGCAAGGCTAACTACTTACAAACACACACAGGCAGATCTGGAAACCATGGATACAGGGGACACTATTCAAATACTGAAGCAGCCCTCCCATGCCCCCCCACATTCCATTACCTTAATTTTTGTGTTTCTTCCTTAAACAAACTTAAATTCTTGCTGAACTGACAAGCAACAGTAAACACACCTGCAGGCTACCAAAGGCATAACTAGGATGGAGACTGAGGGGCACCTGCCCTGGTTGCTACTCCAAGGGGAGTCACAAAACTTCCCCTCAGCCCCAGTGCTAGTTAAGGAGGAAGAGGCATTGGTAGCTTCCCACTTGTCCTTTTCCACCGGGGAAGGTACTGAGCTGCAAAGCCGCTGGAGCAAGTGCCCCCCCTCTGGGGAGAATCTGGAAGTGTCCGCCTTGCACTGCAAGCAGCGCAAGGCAGTCACTTCTCAGTTCTCCCTGGAGGAGTTAGTGCTAGCAGCTTTGCACCCCTGTTCCTTTTCCTGTGGAGGATCCTCTTTAGAAGAAGCCTCCAATGGTGAAGGAAGAAGCAGCTACAGCTAGGGCCCTTTCTCCAGGGAAAACTCAGAAGTGAATGCCTTGCACCGCAAAGGACACAAGGCAGTCACTTCTAGAATCTCCAAGGAGGAGGAGTTGCTGGCGGTTTTGTGTCCTCTCTTCCTTCTGCTGTGGAGTCCCACCTCCAAGGGGAGCCTCCACAGGGAAAGGAATGGGAGCTAGAATCAGCCAAAGCAAGTGCTCTTCCTCCAGGGAGAACCTACAATTAACTGCCTTGGCAGGCACTTCTGGATTCTCCTTGGTGGAGGAGGCACTCCTGGCTTTGCACCCCCATTCAAGCCATCAAGATATTAAGCTTGATGGTATCAACCCAGCTCATTCTTTGCCTGTTCCATTGTCTTGTTGCACTAACAATTCCTAACATCATTGCCTTCCCTAGTGAATTCACACACATGACATGTTTTATGTATCTTGTGGCATATACCTTAAAATAATTTAAAAAAAAATTTTTTTTTTGCATTTTTACAGTTGCATTTATCATAGTTGCATTTTTTACATGGGTCAAAAAATTAATCTGTATAAAATGGGGCCCCTCAAAAGTCAGTACTGTGTCCTAGGCAACTGCCTACTTATCCTATTGATAGCACTGACCCTGGTCACACCTGTGCACAGCTTTCCACTGTTGTGGTGGTCACAGCACATTTTCATTTAGGGAGCCCCGACAAGGGGCAAGGAAGCAAACAAGAGAAGAACACTCTCTGCAATCCAGGGCTTTTGTCATAGTGGAAGCCATGTTAGTTCCTTTTCCTGCAGACTTCTGGCAACCTCTGGCAGACTTCCTGACTGTAGGACTCCCAGGAGCCCTTGTAGGGAACAGCGAGGGAGCTTTTCTCCAAGGCTTTGCTAGTGGTGTGCCCACTGATGTGTCCATATCAAATTTACTACTCCAACTTTCACAAGGGAGTTCTTCCCCATGTTCTGCATCTCTGGTTTTCAATCAAGGAAGCGGGGTTCTCCTAACAGGAAACACTTTTTCATAGAATCAGAGTTGGAAGGGGTCTAATAGGTCATCTAGTCCAACCCCCTGCTTTAGGCAGGAAATCCTCTTAGAGAATCTCTAACAGGTGCTTGTCAAGCCTCTGCTTGATTATCTCTAGTGAGGGTCAGTCCACCACCTTTCTCAGCAATCTGTTCCACCACCGAACCACCTTTACCGTCAGGAATTTTTTCCTGATGCCTAATCAAAATCTCTCTTGCAGTTTTTGATAGAATGTATTTCCCAAGCCTGGTTTCTTGCAAGGATATTTCCCAAGAATTATGGTAAGTGAAGTTGGGGTCTCACTGCTGCAACCCACTGACCAAAGCAATAACTGCACACAATATTATCAGCCAGCACTCAATACATGCCTCTGCTTCCCTCCCCACTCCTGAAGTTTTAGAGGCATGTAAGAGGAGCACTGGGGCAGGGGTGGCTTCTCCATAGTAAACAAGGAATAGGGGGATATGATACAAAAAGCAGACACTCCACCTGCTAAAATGTCACATGTCTGTTTATGTATACTGGAAAGACAAGCCCTGCAACCTACCCACCCTCTGGGCATGTTGTGTATGTATTTGGTACTATTAAAATAAAGTAATAGTTTTGAAGCTCTGCACCACCTGTCCATCAGCCTTTGACAAGTCTTCTCAAAGGAAGGATCCTGTGAAGGAGGCATGTTTGGTGAATCTCGTTAAGGCTTCCTCTGTCCATCTAACAGCCACTCTTTCACCTCTTCACTGCAGGCTGTTCAATGTAAAATAGAGAGGTCATCCCATTCAGTAGTGTAGCTAAGCCATCTGGCACCTGAGGCACAAAAAATTTTTTAACAACCCCATGTCAAATTTAACACCCCTGGGATCCGGGAGGTGGTCTGAGTGGCCCAAGAGTCAAGAAAATAGCACCCTCTTGTCTAGCATTTTGGCACGGGGGGGGGGGCTGCTCACACAGTGTTTAGCAAGATAAAGCAACAAAAGTCTTGAAGCACATATGAGCCCAAAGTTCCTTAGAGGAGAATCTCCCTACCCACCTGCCTGGTGAGCAAGGACAAAAATATTCCACAGAGCCTCCTTTCCAGATTCACCTTCTCCTTTGCAGCCCTCAGAAGGTCTCCACTTCTGGTTTTCATGAACACTAGAAGTGCCCTTGTAAGGCCTCCAGGAGGCCTTCTGAGGTCTTGGGCCCTCCTGTACATTAACTGACATTTTTTGGTCATATTCTATAACTCATTCTAGTATTTTGTTATGAGAAATCACAGTTCAAAACTGTTCAAAATTACCTAGAGATTCAACCTTGAGTTGAATCTTGAGTTCTTTTGAGTTGAACCTGGAGTTCTTTTTCTATGATAACACAGAAAAGAATACTGGAATCTGAAACATATGCACTTTGAAGGGATTGCCACAGACTTTGAATGATACTTACCATTCATACGAAGGTCAATTCCCATGTTTCACTTTCACACACCCAAGTCTATACTGTGTAAAAGCATGTATTTTGTAGCCTGAAAATACTTATATGGGTATTAAAATTTATTTTGTGTCAATATATGCTCCTGAAAGTCAACCAAATTTTCTAATACTTATATTAATAAACTGCCTTGAGCATCCCTCTCCTATAAAACCTGAACTCATGCACAAAAGTGTAGTATTTAAGAGTGCTTAAAATCACAACCTCTTGCTTTCACCACATAGTGATTATATATGCCTGCTTGACGATCTCTCTTTCAGTCATTTTCTTCCAGTGAAAGGTTGAAAAGTCACGGATTGAGGTGGGCAGAGTAATTTTCTCCACTGAAGTGCAAGGTTATTTTTCAAAAACTATTTTAAGGCTTGGAAGGAGAGAGAAAAATCCAGCTCGAAATAATGCTTAGCTAGGACTCCTTGTGCTTAATCTTAATGATTTTTCCACTGAATTGGCTGTCTAGGTGTTCTGGCCAATCAGCAAGTGAGTGAAAGCATAAAGTTTGCTGCATTGCAAAATTGGAGAGGGAAACAAACAAAACAAAGGGATACAGAGATTCCTTAGAACAGAATTTGCATAAAATGTCCTGCTCAGTTTTTCACAGTGTTGAATGGAAACATCAAATAAGTGCACAGAAGTTGTGGTAGGTGCAGGTCACCTTGGTCATGCACAGCAGCAGCCCCCACCCTCCTCCTCCTCTTCAAAAATGCTGAGGCAAAGTTTTGAGATATGAACATTAGAGCCAGTCGCCCCTCCTGTAATCGGATCAGGATTCTGTCTGCAGCCATTACATTCCAAGCAATGTGGCTGCCTGGAGTGGAACATAACTTGAGTCGCTTGACAGCATCCTAAATCAATGCTCGCCACTGTGGGCCACACAGGGGCTTGGTGATGCACCCTTCAAAATGCCCTTCAAAATATAATCAATCTCTGTCCTTCCTTCGTGACAAAGCCTGCTTGATTACCTTAGGACCTATCTCTCACTTGCCTTCATAATATAATGCAGCATACTTGGAGGTGGGGGGGGGGCAGCTTTGTGATCATTTGTAATGCTGTAGTTCTAGGCAAGGAAAAGGATTTGTGTGTGAGAGAACCAAACCTAGGGCAGGCCCACCGGTTCAAAGCCAAAGGCAGCTCACTAGTCAAGAATAGGGGCTCACCAGGCTTGGTAAACCTGTTGTTTTTTGCGAAGGGGGTTGTTCAGCACCTGGCAGACAACAATACATAGTAGGTAGACTATTAGCCCACACCCAGTCAATCTCTGAGTTTGGATCAGTTCAGAACCTCCACTGCCTCTTAAGGATCAGATGAAAAAAGAGGTAGAGCTGGGTTCATCAGCTTATGATTGACACCTCATGCCAAACCTCTGGACAACCTCTGCTAACAGCTGCAAGAAGATGCTGAACAACCTGGGAGAAAGATGAGGGACCCCCATAGTCCAAATGTTAAACCGTAGCCTCCCACTGTATGGTATAAAGAATTTTTTCTTTGTTTGAGAAAACTCCAAGCCCTTCACTGTACTATACTTATTCTCCATTCTTAAACTTTTCTGTTACTAGAAGATCTCCAAGGTCAAAAGCCTGATTATTATTTTTGTGGGGTTTTTTTTTGGGGGGGGGGGTGAAATTAAGCATTAAAAAGTTAAAGCCACCAAAATATTTTACGGCAAGTTATTGGGAGTGCCTTCTGAACCAGAGATAGACTCAAAATAGCAGCAAACTTCTCTGGGGTAATGAAAGAGTGTTGAATGAAACAAGGATTTGCAAGCATTCAGGCATAACCCTAAAGGGAACCACTGCTTAATCTGAAGGCAGATTTAGAGAATTTGACTCGTTTATTCTAATGGCTGCCCTTGAATGGAAAGAATGAAAATGAAGTTCCAGGTTTTTGGAGGCAGCCCAGAGAATTAGGCATGTCACCAAGTATTAAAATAGATATGGGATGTTCACTTCTTACTTGTATGTGCACACATATAACTCAAAGATCTCTCTGTTTAAAATAAATAAATTATGATGATGATGAAAGCAAATGTTTCATGTTCATATTTGTCCATGTCCTCAACAGAAAAAGTTCCCTAAATCTGATTGCCTGTCCTGTGTTTTTTACTAATACAGCACTATCAATGTAAATAGCATGTACAGTAACATAAATAAGGCAAGCCCCTTCCTGGGCAGCTTACAATATAAACAGAGATCTACACTACAGTCCTTCTCATGTGGTTCTTTTCTTGCTATTTTGATCTGGTTACTCCCTCAGCAGAGGTGGGGGGTGGGAACAATGCCATCCACATGACAATGAAGGACTCAGGGTATGCTGTGTCAAGCAGCTCCCTCCCATGTCCTTTCGAATAAGCTTATGGCGCGGTGCCAGGAAAGGGAGAGGGATCAAGGGCAGTGTTGCCTAGTGCTCACTCCTTTCCCATCCCCCACTCTTCCAATCAGTTTGGACGTGCAACTTGGTGGTAGATCTAGTCCACTGCCACCAGCCCAAGAGATGGGGTTGATCAATAATAGGTCATTCTCATGGGACCACATCCACACACTACTGTAAATTGCAGTGACCCTACTCCCTGTAGGGAAAGGATTGAAATTTCCCCAGAAACAAAATGTCCTTATTTGCATTTTGGGAATATATGAACACAAAAGCATTTCTTAAGGAAGGCCACTGGATCCTGATCAACAATAAGTGACAACTGCACACTTGGTGCTCAGTAAACTGGTGATTTCCCCTCCAAGTTTATAGATTTTTCTAATGTAGCAAAGTGGCTAAGTACGTGCACTGTGAGCTGGGAAGCCCCTGCTTCAAATCTCATATCATATCAGCCACGAATTGAGTAGGTCTCTTCAATCAGCCGCTATCCTCCTTCCGGAATGACTTATCCCCAACTCAATCTGCATATGGGTATAATACTTCCATTCTAACTTACAGAACTCTTCTAGGAATTACTGAGCAATATATGTGAAGCACTCTGAACACTTTAAAGGCACTGCATAAATTCTAAACATTAATTATGTATCTATTATTAAACTGGCTATTTGCAAAGGCCCACAGAGGAAGTACACCAAGTGTCTGTTGTCTTTAGATCAGTGGTTCTCACCCTTTTTCACCCGGGACCCACTTCTGAGAATGATAATCTGTCTGGGGCCCACCGGAAGTGATGTCAGCAACCTGGAAGTGATGTTATAGCCAGAAATGACACCATCAAACAGGAAGTGACATCACTGTGATGTCAGAGTCAGAAGTGATGTCATCAAGCAAGAAGTTCCTGCCTAGAAACTCAAACTGTAAATGACAAGAGACAGTATTCCAGCTCAGAAGCTTCTTCCAATTCTCCCTGCCCTTGCTACCATTGCTATCAAGCAAAAAATAAAACATCTGGAACAAAATATTTGTGTATTTATTTACTACTGTTTTTATTTTTGTCTTTATTTACAAAATCTCAAGCTACTTCTTGTATTGCCCTTGAAACTAACAACCATTGATGTGGCTATTGATACTGTGCACAGCATTAGCCAGAAACAAGTGCACCCTACTCATGCACCTCAATACAAGAAGTAGCTTGAGTTTTTGTAAATAAAGGAAATAAAAAAGTAGTATCCCCCTCAGAAGGAAGATAAGCAGGGACGCTTCCCCCTCATCTTCCCCAAGCCCAAGCATGTCTACTCAGATCAGGAGAGCGATCTTGGGGTGGTGGTGGACAGGTCGATGAAAGTGTCGACCCAATGTGCGGTGGCAGTGAAGAAGGCCAATTCTATGCTTGGGATCATTAGGAAGGGTATTGAGAACAAAACGGCTAGTATTATAATGCCGTTGTACAAATCGATGGTAAGGCCACACCTGGAGTATTGTGTCCAGTTCTGGTCGCCGCATCTCAAAAAAGACATAGTGGAAATGGAAAAGGTGCAAAAGAGAGCGACTAAGATGATTACGGGGCTGGGGCACCTTCCTTATGAGGAAAGGCTACGGCGTTTGGGCCTCTTCAGCCTAGAAAAGAGGCGCCTGAGGGGGGACATGATTGAGACATACAAAATTATGCAGGGAATGGACAGAGTGGATAGGGAGATGTTCTTTACACTCTCACATAATACCAGAACCAGGGGACATCCACTAAAATTGAGTGTTGGGCAGGTTAGGACAGACAAAAGAAAATATTTCTTTACTCAGCGTGTGGTCGGTCTGTGGAACTCCTTGCTGCAGGATGTGGTGCTGGCGTCTACCCTGGACACCTTTAAAAGGGGATTGGACAAGTTTCTGGAGGAAAAATCCATTATGGGGTACAAGCCATGATGTGTATGCGCAACCTCCTGATTTTAGAAATGGGTTATGTCAGAATGCCAGATGCAAGGGAGGGCACCAGGATGAGGTCTCTTGTTATCTGGTGTGCTCCCTGGGGCATTTGGTGGGCCACTGTGAGATACAGGAAGCTGGACTAGATGGGCCTATGGCCTGATCCAGTGGGGCTGTTCTTATGTTCTTAATTGACTCCCATTATTGGCAGAGGGGCTTACTCCCAGGTAAGAGTAGACAGAATTGGAGCCTAAGAGAGAAGAAAGAAGAGGGGAAGGGTGCACATCAGAGAAGCGGCTGGGGGAGCAGTACTCTCCCTGGGTGCTCCCCCCCCCACATACCAGGCTTGCCCTCCCTCCCCCCCCTCCTGGCTGCTCTCTTGGCAGCCAGGCAACCAGGGATCCCCCCTCACCCCAGCAAAGATATAAAGAGAAGACGTGCTAGTCAGGGCAGGGCAGGAAAGGATCGCAGCTTCCAAGCGATTTCAGAGAGGGAGAGAGGTCATGATGCAGAGGACAAGAACGGCAGTGGGGTGGCAGTGGTGGTGATGCTCCTTTCATGGCAGGCTCACAAGAGGGGAGATCACGCGGGTCTGCCTCTACTCACCCAAGCCCTGTGTTCAGGTCTACACTCTCCAGCCCAGTCCAGCTGCAGGGGGGGGGGAGCTGCTCTGTCTTGCAACCCAAGGCAGCCCATCCTGTCGAGGCAGCCAAGCTGACAAAGACTGGTGGGGGGAAGCCTGGCTGACCCGTCCACGTCTCTCCTGGTCCTTCTTTGCCTGCAATCCAAGCTTGCACTCCGCAATTGGCCCCCCTGAGGGAAGCCTCCAAGTACAGTGGGAGGTCCAACTGGAAGGTAGCAGTACGCTTTCTGGGGAAAAGCGGCACGCTGCTTTCTTTGCACATGTGCAAGCCACTCTTAGTTACATCTCAATGCCAGGAAGTTTAAAATGGCGACGCCCAGGCTTTGCCCACTTCCAAAATGGCGCCGCCCAGGTCTTTTGCCATCTTCCAAGGTGGCTGCCGTCAGCTTCTCGCGACCCACCAGAAATCGAATCACAGCCCACCAAGTGGGTCCCAACCCACAGTTGAGAAACACTGGTTTAGATGCTTCCAATCACTTAATTTTTTTTTTCAGATTTTCATAATTTTTCTTTAGGAAAATTATTTATTTCATTTTCAATTTCAAAAACCTTTAATAGGCATAAAGAACATCATTTATGAAAGATTTTATTTCGTAAGTGTTATAGCCAAGAATAAAGCAGAGGTCAAGGAGCTAAGTGGTAGTTTAAAAAATACATATGAGTTATATAAAGCTAATTTTAATGGTTGACAAATAGGTATATACATTCATAAAGGAATCCCAACCCACTGGATCCCAAGTCCCTGCTGCTGCGACCACCACCTGTAACAAAATCAACAGTAAAATGAAGAGGGGAAAAAAATAATAAAATAGAAAATGAATGAGGATTTGGAAGTGAATTGGGACTGTCCAAATGGGTCCCAAAGCAAATGATGTGGAGTCTGACTGGGCCAGAAACAAATCACAGTGAGAGGGCCTGCAAAGAATTTTGTTGTGCTCACTGCCTTCAAGGTGGGCATTAAAATTCTGTCCTATTACCATTGATTGGTACCATTTTGGGGGGGAACAAAATGTATTGATTTATTTTGCTATGTAAACTGCTTTGTGAACTAGTTTTTGTTGAAAGGGGGTACAGAAATACTCTTATTAATATGCTTAACTGAGAGGTCTCTCAAGTCCATTGGAATTGTGTTAAATTATAGATGCCAGATTAAAAAAACTTCTGGACTTGCTTCCTACGCAGTGCATTTAGAATGCCATTAATAAAAGAAAGGCTGGGTTGATTGAGAAATGGAGCTACTTAGAAGGGATAGTGCACTCTGTTTGCTTAATACTATTAAAGCACAATCCTGTACTGAGAAGTAAACCCCATAGTGTTCCGTGGGATTTATTCTCAGGGGAGTGTGTATAGGATTGCAGCCTTAGAAGAAATATATTTGTACACAAATGGCCAATTGTTTGAGCAGCACACACATTGAATAGGGTCTTGAACATCTGCACATGTTGTAACTCACATGATGTCTTCATCAGTATTTAAGCCCAGAGACTCTTCTAGAATAGATAGCAATAGCATCCACCCCCTTGCTGCAAAAGAACAACAAGGGCAGTATCATTGAGTTTTTGGAAAATGTTCCAGTATGACTGCTGCTGCTCTGGCAAGCTAGTACACACCTGGGCTGCAGGGAGGACTCCTGCCATCTTGTTGTTTCCCTGCCTCCAGCCCTTGCTGTTGCTTAGAGACACTGGAACAAGAGGTGACAACAAGCCAGGGGTTGCTCTTTCAACTGCGGCTCAATGGAAGATGAGCTCCACCTCTTGTAATTGTAATCTGCTGCCAGGGTTTTCCTGATGGCCATTTTCATGGAAACCATTTTCTGTATCTGCTGCAGAAAAAAAAATACAAAAAGGCATCAGTAGCAGCAACAAGCATAGCCAAACATAAGTGTTGTCTAACTGTATGGCCTAAAAATATATCAGAATATGGAAAGATGTTACCCCTTTTCATATGTTCACTATCTATAGATAATGTTCCCATGGGGAGTGGGAAGGGGAAGTTCTGCTCCTGATCCACAAGTGTTCATGTGAACATCATGCCTTTAGCTGTACGTACAAAGGGCTCACTACATGTGATTAGAAACTCTACTTTTGCAGCTGTATTTGTGGGAGCAACGGAGGTTCTAGTGAGCATGGATAGCTCAGAGCTTCCCACACCTACAACATGTGTTCATTACCCATGGAGACTGACTGCTTGAAAAGTTCATCATTTTCAAATGCTATTCACAATCCAGCAGAATTCAGCACTCTTCAGCTTGTTGACGTCACTGTGTTTAATCATGTTTAACCCTGTTTTGGATTGTAGCCATTATTTTTATTGGAGGAACCATATACTTAATGAAAAATCAAGATTGCAAAACCATGTTGACTCAATGACTTATCATGGTATTTCCACATAATTTCCAATCCCTTGCATTTTAGTCATAATAAAATTAAGATCTAACTGTAATCACAATAACTAATAGTGAACTCATTTCAAACATAAAATATTCATATGTAAGTGTTAATCAATAACTCAAATCTTAGTATAAGCTGAGAATCAAGATCAAAAGGTTATCATCTTTTTATTTTGAATAGAAGTTAATTTTTCCATCTTTGGTATGTGCCATTCTTGCTATAGTCATGGTGTCTGTATAGATCAGGATCATAGCTTCAGGAGAAGGGGTTAAACCTGTGCTCCACCATGGTGGGGCAAGGGGCTATACCCTCTGTTCCCATACCATGGTCCTGATCCATGCCTACCCCAAGAATGTCCAGTGAGCCTTGTAACTGAGTGTGAACGTCAACCCAAATGTCTGCACTACATGCTCAATGCTCTCTCCACTGTACGAGACCAGCCCTTTTCTTCACAGTATAGTCTTGTCCAGTAGTAGTAGTAGTAGGCAACTTTCAGTCTCGAAAGACTATGGTATCGCGCTCTGAATGGTGGTTCTGGAACAGCGTTTAGTGTGGCTGAAAAGGCCAATTTGGGAGTGACAATCCCTTCCACACTGGGAGCAAGTGCAGTCTGTCCCTGGTCTGTCTCCCTGGCTATGGGCCTTCCTTCTTTGCCTCTTTGCCTCAGACTGTTGGCCAAGTGTCTCTTCAATTTGGGAAAGGCCATGCTGCACAGTCTGCCTCCAAACAGGCCGCTGAGAGGCCAGGGTTTCCCACTTGTTGAGGTCCACTCCTAAGGCCTTCAGATCCCTCTTGCAGATGTCCTTGTATCGCATTTCATATATCTGTCCACACTGTCCACATTTTCCTTGTCCACATTTCATACATTTCTTTTCACTATCTTTTCTTGCCTACAAAAGAGCTAATGTTGCAGGGCAGTGTAAACTGAAATGCTTCAAAGGCCCCCTCCTGTTCACACTCCCTGCAGCAATCTTTGTTCTTCAACAGCTTCACTGACCACGGCCTGCCTGGTGAATTAAAGGTTCAGTAAAGAACATTATAAAGGCACTTCCATTAGATTACCAGTCAAAGCAGAACCTTTTGCATAGATAAATGTATATATTTCCAGTTTTTCTACTCAAGACACATTCTGGTCTTGCTGCTACTTTTTCAGTTTTAGCCTTATTAGTATCTTGCAGGTTTTTAATACATCTTTTCCATCATTCTTTTCCATCTGGGAACACTGCTGTCTCTACATCAAATGAAGTTGAATTCCGGTCAGTTTTCTCTCTGGAAAACCTTAAGTGATCTCTGTGCAATTAAAAATGTAAAAAGAAAAAAGAAAAAAAAGAATGAGTAATTCAGGAATGCCAGCAATGGAGAATATAGTCTATAATTTCATCTGTAGCCACAAAGATTGTATCATATTCCAATCAAGAGTAGTGAAATATAGCTGGCATGTGCATGGTATGATATGAGCTGGTATATCATTGCATAGTGGCTAAGCAACTGAGCTATGAATTGGGACTTTCCCAGATTAACTCTTGCCTCTGCCATGAACTCACTAGGTGATCTTAAGCTATCCCCTCCCTCTTAGCCTCAACTGCAGTGTACACTTGATAATGCTTACTCAACTTACAGGGCTGTTGCAAGAGTTACATCAAGGAGATTTCATGTGAAGTCCTTTGCATACTCAACAAATACTATTGTGCGCTTCTAATACATATTCCTATTTCAGAAGTCCCAAGGACAAAAATGCATTTGGAGTAATAGCTGCACAATAAGGAAATAAACACAGGATTGGGACATAACTAATAATTTTCCAATTCTATACCATACTCATAGCCAGGAGCAGCATCAGGAGTTGGCCAAGTCAGACAACTAGTCAGACCAGACAACCAAGTCAGACCAGCTAAAGACCCAAACTCAGAAGGCTCACCTGACCAAACTATCCCACTGTGAAACACCCCCCCGCCCCACCGTGCCAGGCAAGTGCTTTAGATTTGCTCTCATTTGTCAATGGAAAACCACCACTTGCTCCTGCTGCTCACTGCCAGTAAGTTGGTGGGGCACTTCAGGATTTTGTCCCTGGGTCTCCAACAACATGGCACCAACACTACTCATAGCATAATTAGGTTTAGGATCAAGAAACATGGGGTAACCTGGCAGCAGAAGAGGTGTGATAACTTGTGTGCTCTGGAAAGCCAGGTCTCCAGCAACCTCCAAGGAAGACAGGGTTCCTGCAGGTACAGAAGATCAGGACCAGGGAGAGCTCTGAGTGAGTATTGCAGAACCTACTTGGTTAGATACAGGATAATGCTCAAGGCAGACTACAATGTTGTTCCAGAGATGGGAGGTTGAGGGTTTGTATAACTGCTGAAGAATTTAATGTGGCAAGCTCCACCTGTTCCCCTGGGAAGCCTTGAAGCCTGAAGCCTTGGGAAGGTTGAAACTTACCCCTTCCCAGGCCTGGACTCAGCTATATCTAGGCTACATCAGAGTCTGGATATGGCCCTGATACACAGAAACGGTTGCTGGCTTGTTGCCTCTGTATTAGCTAACCAGCCAGGTCACAGGTTACATAGTGATTGTAGCCATGTTGTGACCACAGATGGCTCCAGATCCATTGTCATGGAGCCACTTCCACCAAGTTGAACCAACCAGATAATATTGCTAAAACTCAGATACACCAATATATATATTTTTACTCAAGAATTTGTCTTGCTGGTGAACATTCAGTGCCACACAGTTGCATGGTTTGTTCATATAATCACTTTAGTTTGAGGAGCACTAGGTGGAGAGTGGTGACAGGGCAGTGGCCCCAACACGAGGAGTAACACTTGAGTTCAGTAACACAGACCCAGCTTGGTCCGTGGGCTGGGAGTACCACCCCCTGCTATCTATGCTGTTTTATCTTGCATTTTTTACCATTGTTAATTGCTTTTGACTGCTTTACTGTTATATCACTTTTTATGGTAAGCTGCCTTGAGCACCCTGTACAGTATTTTTTTTTATTTAATTTTATTTTTTTTTGCATTTCCATAAAGACATAAACAAACACAGACACAAAACACATACATACAAACATTGAGGTTGCAGGATACCATATGCCAATTAATTAATAATTCGTTCTACCAATAATTTCTTATATCTCTTAATATAATAAAAAACAATTATAAAAAGGAAAAAATAAAAATACATATTCATCTCTAAAAACCCTGTTTCATATTCTCTATACTTCATCATTTCCATCATCATAATTACATAATTATCTCTCCCCTTCTTTCCCCATCATTCTTTATGTTCCTTCTTTCAATAAAATCTTAAACTCTCTTTAATACAGCTTGTTCTAATACAAATTACTACTAAATACTTATCATTCTAATTCATCAAAATTAATTCATAAAAATTCATCTAAATCTAATTCATCAAAATTAACCTATAAAATACTAGCATATATTTTCTCCCAAATCAAATATTGGACAGCTACCAAATCATATCATTATCTTGGATATTAAACAAACAAACGAAAAAACAATTATAAAAAGGATATATTTTTTCTTTTTTCTACTCAGATATTGCACAACTACCAAATCATGTCATTATCTTGAGTAGCAATTCAAATCTTGCATGTCATCTCTAAACTTTTCTTTTCTCTCTTTTCTTTTTCTTTCTTTTCCTAGTAAACTTCATATCAACATCTCTCAACAATTGCTTCTTGAAAATCCATCCTCTTCTTGCTCCTCCCAACAACTCCAGTTCATGATACATTCTCTCCATCTTTTGACCAATTTCTTGATCAGTCCCTTCAAGATCTGTTTTTCATGGTATCTCTTTTCCAATCCAATCTGATAATTTTTGAATTCTTATCTTCCAATTTTTCCCATCAGTTAGTAGCTCAAATTGTTGATCATTAGTTTTCTCTGATGTTACTTCCAGTTCACACAACTTAGATACTTGCTGGTTTAAAGTTTCCACACTAATTTGTATTTGTAGAATTTGAATCACTTGATTTCTGCTCATCACAAGCAAATTCTCCAGCTGTCTGTGGATCAGGATCTGCCATTCATCTTCTGGGAGTTTAATTTCTCCTTACAATTTTCTTTTAGTCCCCTAGATGTCAACTCTCTTTTACTATAAAGTTCCTCTCACGTTTTTTTTTCCTATGGAATTTGAAGAATTTTTTTTTTGTCTCCATTAATAGACACAGAGACTATTCACCAGTTCATAGTTCACGAAATCCTGCCATGATGAAGGATCCAAAATAGTCCAAAATCCAAAGTCTAATAAAAGGAAATTATATCCAGTGCAGGTTTACACATTTCTAAATATATATCAATGAAATCATGCTCCATATAATACCAAGTGCTCAATTATCTTTTCCAAAGTAAAGTGGACGAGTCCTCCCCCTCTTTCTTCTTTATCTTCCAAAACCTTGAGTTACATCAGTCCTTTATAGCCGGAATTTGCATAACATAAACAGCACTTACTTAGTTCTTTCAAATCTCTTCTTTCCATCAGATGGTATCTCCACAGGGGTTCAGCAGCTTGTCTGCATAGCCTCCCTTGCTGCCTTACTGGCAAAGTCCTGAAAAGAAAGCTCTCTGGCTGAACTCTAAACTTTCCAGATACTTTAAAGCCACCAGGATAACAGTGCATCTACTAACACTCGTTACCAGGTCTCTAGACCAGCAGTTTCAGGTGAAAAACAGGTAATTTTCAAGAGCTGATCCTGAAGACCGTCCTGTTTCATTTGCTACTTATCCCCTCGCCCCTGTACAGTATTTTAAGGGCAAAGGTGGATATAAATCTCTAGATTAAATCCATAAAATATTCCTGTGAAGGTTCCATGCTATTCTTGGACATACACAGACTAAATCTGTGTCGCATTTCATTTTTAAGGGAGAACAGCAAGTATGTTTCCAGTATATGCTCCATCTGCTGCCTTCAGTGCTCCCACTTCACACCTCAGTAGCACCAAATAGCCCCAGTTATTGATAGTAGTAAACTGACCTCTCTGTTCTTGCTGTTCCTTTCCCTTCCAAAGATGTTTGAACTCTTGCCTGCAAGGCAATCTGGCCAGTGAAAGCTTCTCTCAGTCCAAACATGCTGGATTTCACATTGTGAGATCAGTTAACAGGAAACAAAAGTTCCATTTCAGTTTCTTCAGACTTTGTTTTCTGTAGCTGTGAGGGCATTTATTACTGGGCATTTTGGATACTCTGAAAAAATATCTGTCTTCCTCTCAGCATTTGAAGAAACATAGGAATCCTGTCAAAAATTTCACCTCAGATCAAGTGCTTTTCCCCCACTCCACCAGTAGAAGCAGAGGACAGAGAGGGAGCAGAGGATGGAAGGCCCCAGTAATGAGCTAAGAAGATGATGAGAGAACCAAGGTGAGGAAGAAGTGGAAGGGGAAGGTGATTCAAGACTTGGGGACAAGTTCCTGCCCTGTGAATGCTTTGCAGTGATGGGTAAGCTGGGCCCTTACACAATCCAGGCGCAGACCAGCAGAGACTGAGAAAGGGCACTGTGTCCATTTAAAGGGATGGGCAAACATCTAGAGCAGTGGCTCTCAAACTCTCCCAGAGAGTTTGAGAGCCACTAAGTTCTTGCGTGGGCAGGAGAGGGGAAGCAGCAGGGGTGGGGAAAGGCAGCGGCGCAATTCCCAGGATCACATTGCTCATGGGGGCTACAGGGGCTTGGGTACATGTAGCCTCCCGGGGGTGCGGGGAGCCTGGCATGATCTGCAGCAGGGCTCCCAACAGCAGTGAAAGTAGATGCAGAGCTATCGCGTCCCGCCTCCGCTAAAGCAGAGGTGGAGCGCAATCGCTCCCATCTACTTTCGCTGCAGCAGGGAGCCGTGCTGCAGGCTATGCTGGGCTTCCTGCACCCCTGGGAGGCTGCAGGGGCTTGGGTACGTGTACCCAAGCCCCTGCAGCCCCCTTGAGCAGCACGATCCCCAGGATCCTCCTCCCTGCCTCCAGGCTGCCCCTGTCCCTTAAGGGGGCAGGGGCCAGGGCCCGCAGGCTGGGGCGTCATGATGCCCCAGTTTGAAAAGCCCTGATCTAGAGGAAGGGCAAGAACCAGTAATGTGATTGTTTCTTTCACAGACCAGGCCTCCTGGCAATGGAGGCAAGCAATTGGGGGTGGAACTGGGAGGTAGAAACTATAAGGAAGGACACTTCTTGTATATGAACTGTGAACAAACATTCAAGACATCAGAAATCTGCATGTCTGAGCAGATGATGAGTTTTCCTGGACCATTGAGCTACCCCCTGCCCTTAATGGAGGATGACCCAGCCCTATTTTTCTAGTATCATTTAGCTTCACCTGATTTCACATTCAGCCCCTAAAAGTCACTGAAAGACTTCACTGTGGCTTCAGCTCTCTTTCTTGATCAGAAGCTTCAGGACAGGAGAGGCAGGAACAAAAAGACTCTGCTCAAGGACTGCCTCTTCCATTTTCAGGATCAACTCAGTGGTGCAGAGGAGAGCGTGCAACAGCATGGAACGCAAACAGATGCAGTGACAGCACACTACATCCATATTAGGCTCCTTTCTCAATGAGAGACAAACCCCTCTGCAGAGCCTTTGTTCTGTCTGCTGCATTGTGGTGCAGTCAAGTGACCAAAGGCAAAGTCAAACTCCTATCTAGCATTCATTAATTTCAGGAAACAATTCAATTCAACAACCTTTAATGGCATCATACATAATAAATACACAGTCAGGTTTATTAAATCAAGAAGATTCCAGGAAAAGTAACAAAACCCCCTTGAGTCTTGGACATCATATCAGAATTGTCATATTTCAAAGCAGTGTCCATTCAGGGAGAAAACTACAGGTTTGAATCCAACTGAGATTGATCAAGGCTTGAAAAGAAAGTTAACAGCAACTGGCTCGCCAGTGACCCATATAAAACAGAAAGGAGATGTTAAAATAGCGTTTTTGCACAGGCATTGCCTTGCATTGCAATTGGCATGGTTTGTCACAAGAACAATTCAAGCTGTCAACATGCTAACATATGACTGTCAATGTCCTCTCTCTTTTAAACATTTAGGCCATGGCTTCTTCCATTGTGATGATAGAGTCGCTATTGCTGCCAAGCGAAAAGAATTTGGTCCGAATCTGCAGTGATAGGCCCTAAATTCCTTGCCTTAGCAACTGAGATAGATTCCTTGTGTCACCACCACCTTGATCTTTGGATCTCTCCTCTAATTCTGGTACTAGGGTATTTGTATCCCAGATGAAAATTTGATTGGGTCCTGGTCAAATGCACTCCAGTCATTGGCATCCCTGGAAATTTGTGTCTGGTTTTTGTGTTTTTTTTTGGGGGGGGGGGGGATGTCCTGGCCATTTGCATCCCACTATAACCGGGCAACAGACCCCATATATATCCTAAGCCTTTTATCCCAGCCCTAACCCTGACACTACCTTTGCGTTTTAATGATACACATACAATGGGATAAAGGTCCAATACCAGGACACATTTGATTGGGACACAATTGTCTAGGATGCAGTGGTCCTATCACTTCCAACTCCATTTCAGCTCAATGATGTAGAAGCCACAGGTCACTATCCACTGTCCAGAGAATCGGCAATATCTCACCTGTAGGGCAAGGATAGTTCCAGAACCACTAGGAGAATTTTGCTCAATGATTAGGTAAGGACAGAGTACTTAGAAACCTGGAGCATTTTCTTTTCCCCTCTTTCATTCCTTGTTTAATTTCTTAGCTGGGTTCCTTGGAGAGTTGACCATGGGAACTCTCCATGCTTCCCCTGTTCTCTCCAGCTCCAATGCTAAGCCCCCAAGTAATAAGAGACTATCTGCACAGTTGATAGTAATGTTCACCTGTCCATGAAGAGCCATTTCAGACTTTTTAATACTTTTTACACATATCACAGTGAAGCAATTACTTTGAAACCTTCCAGCCTTTACCAACATTGGGTTACCAGCACAGGGTAGAAAAAAGCCAAATTAAAACTGGAAAGCTAGATGGGGAGGAAAATCAAAGAATCTATTGAATTATGTACAGATTTTTTAAAAATACAATGCCTTGGAAAGGATTAACAAAAAAAAAGTTAGACTCTACACTCATTCCTAAAATCTCATTCTACTAGTGTTATAATCAAAATCTGCCATAGTTATTTAAAAGAAAACTCTGGGGCTATCATCTTTTTAGAAAAAGAAACAAATCAAACAGATATTCATTCTCAGCAATGTATTACTGAAGGTTTACTAGCTACAGATTGTGTGTCTTCAGAGAAATTTAGCTTATGCAGAACAGCTTCAAGAGATTTAAAAGTAAATGTTATTTTAGAATGTTTAGTTTAATCCTCTGTTCTTTCCCTGCAATTAAAAGATAACATGCAGTGTTTCCCCCCCACCCAAGAAAGCTATAACCTAATTTCATCTCAACAGTAATTTGTACAGTATAATAGAAACTAGATTTCTACACACCTCTTTAATTTATATTTTGATTAGGGGCTGGCTGTGGGCAGAGGACGACTTCAGCAGAATTCCACAGATTATTGACAGATTATCTACACCAGTGGTGTCAAACATAAGGCCTGCGGGCCTAATGTGGCCGCTGGAAGCAACTTATCCAGCCCCATTATAAATGGGCTTTCACAGCTTGATAATTGGGCTCTCTCATATCTTGGAAATATAAACAAAATTTGCACATTTTCTCTTTTGTGATTTACAGCTAATGAGTTTCTATGTAAGAACAGAGTGCTTATTTCTGGCCATCAGCTTCTAAATGATGTCACTTCCTGCATGAAGATGTCACCCACAGCCCTCAGCAGGCACAATGAATGCTAACTTCAGCCCTCTGTATGAAATGAGTTTGACACACCTGATCTACACAGAGATAGGGGAGGAAGAGAACTAGCATGTACAGTCCCTGAAACAAGTTAACTGGCTGAGGGTCTGGTTGGTTCAAACAATGCAGGAATACCATTTGCAGTGCAAGCCTGTGAATCTACCCATTGAGCTGAATGGGACTCCCAGGTAAATGTTTATAAGACTGCAGCCTTGGATCACCTAGACATTACCAAGGGCCACGCTAGACATTACCAAGAACATGTAATTTGACCCAAGGTATTTTCCTTTTTCTTTTTGAAATAGCATGCGAGTAATACTTGTTGTTGGCAACCTTCAGTCTCGAAAAACTCTGGTATCGCGCTCTGAATGGTGGTTCTGGAACAGTGTCTAGTGTGGCTGAAAAGGCCGATTCGGGAGTGACAATCCCTTCCACACTGGGAGCAAGTGCAGTCTGTCCCTGGCCTGTCTCCCTAGCTATGGGCCTTCCTTCTTTGCCTCTTTGCCTCAGACTGTTGGCCAAGTGTCTCTTCAAACTGGGAAAGGCCATGTTGCACAGCCTGCCTCCAAGCGGGCAGCTCAGAGGCCAGGGTTTCCCACTTGTTGAGGTCCACTCCTAAGGCCTTCAGATCCCTCTTGCAGACGTCCTTGTATCGCAGCTGTGGTCTACCTGTAGGACGCTTTCCTTGCACGAGTTCTCCATAGAGGAGATCCTTTGGGATCCACCCATCATCCATTCTCACAACATGACCAAGCCAACGCAGGCGTCTCTGTTTCAGCAGTGCATACATGCTAGGGATTCCAGTTCATTCCAGGACTGTGTTGTTTGGAACTTTGTCCTGCCAGGTGATGCCGAGGATGTGTCAGAGGCAGCGCATGTGGAAAGCGTTCAGTTTCCTCTCCTGTTGTGAGTGAAGAGTCCATGACTCGCTGCAGTACAGAAGTGTATTCAGGACACAAGCTCTGTAGGCCTGGATCTTGGTATGTTCCGTCAGCTTCTTGTAGGCACAGAGAAGAACTTTGGAACTTTGCCATGACTGCCATTCCTACCCCAATTGCAGTGAGTGGAGAGGGGTGCACAAATGGGGTCAGAACCACAGTGGACCAAAGTTCTACAGCTCCCTATCTACACTGTGGTTTCCCCAATTTTGTACACTCTGCAAACAACTGAGATATGCTCTATTTCAAAAATAAAAAGGAAAACTCTTGGGCAAATTACATGCTCCTCAGTTCACAGCTGAATGCATGTACTGATTCTATTAAAAAATGTATCTGAGAGTTCTTCCTGGTCTGTGCTGAAGTATTCATAAACAGTAGTCACTACTTGATGCTATAGTTGTGAAGTGATAAACTGAGAACCGGGATGGGGTGTAATTCTTGGTTGGACTTACACCTTGAAGATCCAGGTTCAAATCCCCACTAAGCCATGAAGCTCCCTGGGTGACCTTGGACCACTCACTATCTTTTAGCCTCACCTACCTCACAGAGCTGTTGTGAGGACAAAAGGAGGAAAGGACCCATGTACACCACCCTGAGTTCTTTGGAGGAAGGGCTGTACAAAAATGTGAAAAATAAATAAATAAGTCTGTGACAACCAGACAGAAGGCACACTTTGGGAAATCTAAACTTAGCTTTCTACTGGAGTACTGCAGTGTGAAATAAGTGGGGCTGGCCTTGAAAACTATCCAGAAACTTTACTTGGATTGAAATCCTATACAGGTGTGTGCTGCTTAATGACCTTCCGCTCAACGACTTATAAGACGGTTGTCAAAGCACTACGAAGAGGGTCGTAATGAGTTAGGGCCCAATTCTATCCAACTTTCCAGCACCGGTGCAGCTGCAGTGCAGCCCCAAGGCAAGGGAACAAATGTTCTCTTACCTTGTTGAGGCCTCTATAACTACCATCCCACCAAAAGATGCAGCACACATCCCATTGGCGCAACTACACCAGAGTTGGAAAGTTGGATAGGATTTGGCCCTCAGTCCGATCTCCCATAGCCTGCAGCAGAGTGTGTGTCAACACAACAAAGAGGCTCTTAATGCAAAGAAGAGGCAATCTATCTCCAGTAGCCTGTGTAGCCAGCTAGTGTCTGGCAGGGAGTGTCTGTTTACGCAACAAAGGCACTAAATTGGGCTGAATGTTTGCTTAACAACAGAATCACAACAGTGCGGATTGGAGAACGTATCCCCCTCATTAAGTGGCTCACATTTATATACATGTTCTTGATAGTGTTAGTTAGTTGGCAAACTTCAGTCTCGAAAGACTCTGGTATCGTGCTCTGAATGGTGGTTCTGGAACAGCGTCTAGTGTGGCTGAAAAGGCCAATTCGGGAGTGACAATCCCTTCCACAACGGGAGCAAGTGCAGTCTGTCCCTGGTCTGTCTCCCAAGCTATGGGCCTTCCTTCTTTGCCTCTTTGCCTCAGACTGTTGGCCAAGTGTCTCTTCAAACTGAGAAAGGCCATGCTGCAAAGCCTGCCTCCAAGTGGGCCGCTCAGAGGCCAGGGTTTCCCACCTGTTGAGGTCCACTCCTAAGGCCTTCAGATTCCTCTTGCAGATGTCCTTGATAGTATGTCCTTCTTGATTAAACACATTAAACACAACATGGCAGTCAGATTATTGACTGGTATTACTGGACACTTGAAACATCTCTTGCTGGTTTTAAATAATCTTCACTGGCTTCCTATTTGTTTCCGGGTACAATTTACTGGGACAGAAAGGCGGGATATAAATTCTATAAATAAATAAAATAATAAATAAATTTAAGGTGCTGCTTCTGACTCTTAAAGACCTGGGCACCAAAAGATATCAGTGATGGGGGGGGGCGCGAAGTACTCACAGTCCAATGACATCCAAACAGAGGCAAGCTGTACGACACACCACTCAGAGAAAGGCTGTCTTGATATGGACTGACATTTTCAGAGTCAGCCTTGTGTTTCCTATATTGTACAGTTGTAACTGGAGACTAGGTAAAGGATCAAAGTGGGTTTGCCATACATTCTGGGATAATAGCCATTCCCTTGTTCTCGCCATGATCACTACTAGCTGTGTATTTTCATTTAAGCCCATCATTAGGAGGCTTGGATCTGTTTTCTCACAATTTTTCATAGTCATATAATTTATAGAACAGTAACATAAAAATAAAATTCTGACTTACACCCCCGTGAACAGAAAAAGCAGCTGGCTCCGTGCATGTAATGAACAACAAGGCCTTGTTGAAGACAAAAGCACTATTGTCCTCCCTGGAAATTGTAATGCCACTTAGTCAACAACAGAGTCAATTAATTTACAAATTGGTCACAGGACCATTGAAAAGACAGTGTTGCCTAAACTATCACAGCAAGCTTTCATTTAAAATGAATCTGGTGTGCTCCCTGGGGCATTTGGTGGGCCGCTGTGAGATACAGGAAGCTGGACTAGATGGGCCTATGGCCTGATCCAGTGGGGCTGTTCTTATGTTCTTATGTTCTTAAAAGGGGTTCATCATAATCTGCTCCAAAACCAGATTTGAATGGAACTATGTGATGAATAAGGTTTCACCCTGACTTTTGAAAGGCTCTTTTATATTTGCAGTGATAAGAGGGCTGAGGTGCTTCAGATGTCTGTGTCATTGTACTCCACAGTTGTCTGCTGGAAGTAAATATGGAAGAGGAATGGCAAGCTATAGCACTTTAATACTAGTTGTAAGATAATATTAACCTCACCTAGCTGATAAATGCCTACTTCTTCATGTACCGGGCATGTAATTCTGGCATCCAATTGCCCCAGTTCAGCAATCTCCTGCAGACACTGAAGCTCTAATGTTTGCCACATTGGTGATGGGGCTGGGGAAGGGAAGGTTCTGGGGCATTCCAAAGTGGGGAGCAATGAGGGCAAGGGGCAGGGAGGGGGCTGGACGGGGACATTCTCAGAAGAAAATGCACACACCACGTCTTATCCCTCATTTATTGACCCACCCAGCCCCCTTTCTCTCCTCAGGCATACATGGGTCTGAGTAAACCCATAGGCCATCAGAGGGCCTACACAGAGATAAGCAAAACTCTCTGGCAGGTCTCCCAATCACCCTCCCCCCCCCACACACACACAGTTGGATGCAGCAAGTGTTCCAACAGCATGGCTGCATTGGCACCAGTGGTGGAGGAAGAAGTGGGCAGAATGGCACATAAAATTTATTTAGACCACTGATCATTCAAAATTTCACAGCAATTCAAAGATTAAAGCCACAAACGAAGACTATCAGAACATAATACAGATGGACATAAAACAGGCAATTATAGACCATGAAACAATAACAAACTCCAAATCATCAGCTGTATAGTAGAGGATAGCCATAGTTGGTCAAGCACCAGTTGGGACACTGATGGTGTGACAGGAAAAGGAAAAGGAACAGACTTTATCCAGCTTGCAAAAGCGTACCTGCTGGGTTGACTGGAAGAGATCCTGACTTGCCAAAATGGCTATCTGTGTGATTTACAAAACTAAGTTATCCTAGGTTTAGTGAGAGATAGCAAGGATGGTTGCCCCACCCCATTGGATCTTTATGGATGATGGATTTGAATGGAATCTCCTTGGCCCCACTCCAGCCACAATGACTCTCACAGCAAAAGTTCATGACATAGTTGAAAGGAATGTTAACTTGTGAAACTGAGAAAGATAATGGAAAGCCTGCCGTGTCACTGGAGAAAAGAAACCTGCAGGTTGAAGCATACACAATGGCAAGCTGCATAAAGGCTGCGGCCCTTTAAATCCAGACACATTCAAAACAACTGAAAGATGGGAATTATAAAAAGGATTAAAGCAAACACTTTCAAAGAGGAAAGACAATTCAATTATGGAGCTCATGGCCTCAGACTGCTAGGAAGTAAAAACTTATCAGTATACAAAGGAAACTGGTAATGAATATGCAGAGCAAGAATATTAACATCAAGTAATTAAAATTAACAAACATTTACAACCACTGTGAAGCATTATGCTCAATGCTTATCAAGCGAGATGGGAGTCAAGAAAGACAGCAAGTGAGAATTGCAGATGAACCTACATCTGAATGTGACTTTTTATTACTACAGAAACTTTTCACTGATGGAGTGCTTAGGTGAGTCATGGTTCGAGACTGCATCAGTACTGAAATATTGTATTCCGACTCCAGAATTGTTGACAAGGTGAGGTGTCACTGTAGACCCTCACTTTGAAACATTCCATGGGGCATGAGTGGGCTAATAGATGAGGTAATATATGTACTGTATGTACATACATGAGGGTTTTACATGTTAATGCAAATAGGGACAATACTATTAACAACTATGGTTAAGTTATTTATGCTGCTATTATTACAAAATAAAATCAAGATAGCAAGCCAAGCCTTTGTCAATCATACCAGAACCTTTGGACTGAACAATTGAAAGTTGCAACATGTTTATTTCTAACTAAGCTGTGGCACAGAACTGTGGCAGTTTGCTCTTTCTCATAAATTAGTAGAAAGACTAAAGATATACAACTTGCTAAAACAACAGAAAAATGCTAAAAATCTGGGCTAGAGGCCTGGAATAGGTGGATCAGAATAGCTGGGCAAATGGGATGTTTCTTTATAGATATTCTCAATGCGTTCTGAATAATTCTTTCTCAAGAGAAGATTGATTGATTGATTTGCACCCTGCTTTTCCCCCCAAAGGGAACCCAAAGAGTCACAAAATTAGAAAACATTTCTTAAAAAGTTACAGTTCATCAAATTAAAGCATTAAAACTTCAGAAATAAAACACAAACCAGCTGCAGTCACTTCTTAATAAAAGACTAGAAAGGCAAGGCCTATAAATTAAAATTGGGAATAAAACATCTCCATAAAACCCACAGTACTTCAAGTATTAACGGGACCCTAATGAAATGGAAGGGTAGTCTGATGAGAAATGTTTTTAGGTCCCTACTGAAAGTTTCTAAAGAGGGACTAGGTCATAAACGGAGAGACATGGAATTCCATGAAGTTGATGGTAATACATGAGAAGTCTCTATTTCTTGCTACCACCCTTACCTCCATAGGCCACCTTCACAGGCCATCAATATGGCTCTGTCTTTCTCTGATGGAGGGGATGAGTTAGATTATACAGAAGGCAGCAGTCTCCCAAATATCTATCTATATTCCTTTAAAAATGGTAGTAGATATTTCTTTGAGAAAGAATTATTCAAAAATTTTACTGAGAACATCAATAAAAGAAGATATCGTTTGGGAAAGCTATTCTTTTTTCTATTTTTATGCATTGATTATAGCAGCTCTGATCCTTTCTCTTTTTTGTGCTTGGAACAGGAAGACCTTTTCCCTAAGCGAACGGAAGGAACTACATTTCTAAAACTAGTCACATAGTATTGGAATTTTTAAAGAATATTTTATGAAACATATAAAACATGTAAGACTTATGAAACATGCTCATCCACAAAGGAAAATATGTTAATCAGTTAATGTTTAATCAGTTGATCAGTCTTAATGTTAAGACTAATCAGTAGTGTATAAAGACACACATACAAATACGGACTTTTTATTCTATACAAGATATGATTACCATATGTTAAAACTCTTATAGGCAGTTATATCTAACTGGCATATGTTCTATATAAGTATGACAAATGGGCATGATTGCACATTTTTATCATAGTAGTTGCATCATCTAAAATACATGGAACAATACAATCAGTTCTCTTGATACTCCTAATATCAGTTCTCTTTATACATTATTACTACCTGCAAATTTACTTATCTGTGAGGGGCAGAATTGCCACTTACCTGTGACTTTGTTATTATCCATGAATACTGTGCTGGTGCACTTGGAGAAAGGGATCAATGCGGCTACAAATAGACAACTGGGGGTGAGAGAAGTTGTGGGAGAAGGAGGAGAAGAGACAGTGAGACAGAAGAGACAGTCTTCTCCTCATAAGCAGAAGGTAGTGCTGGTGCCATGCAAAGGGGAGAGGAAGATATACCAATATAGTATACAGCCAACAGGTGTGGGGTTGCTCTAATCATTTCCAGCCAACTATATTTGTTTTTTTGAAAGTTGCCAGGATATCAAGGGATATCCAGTATGAAGGAGGAAGCATCAGATGTCGATGAGCCCTCACTGTAACTCAACCCCATAGACTTTTATAGAGTGTATGGTGAAGAGGCTTTCCTGGAACTTAACCCCATTTTCCCCATAGGCTCAATGATTCAGTATCCACTAGGTTTTCCAGGAACCTAACCCTAGTAGATAATGAGAGCTGACTGTATATTCTATTTGACTGAGGCTGCAATCCTATATACCAGGGGTCTCCAAACCCTGGCCCGGGGGCAAGATGCAGCCCGCAGCAAGCCTCTGTCCGGCCCGAGGCCAACCTCTTGTCCCTGAAAACCTCTGGCCCACTCAACTGAACATGACCAGAACTGTGCTCTGATTGTGTCTGGAGGGTGTTCTGAGGGCCAGAGAGATTGAATGAATGAGCCCATTCAGTCATTTATTCACTCATCTAAGTTCCACCTCTAAATCAGTTATTTAAATTTTATATTTAAATTTTTTTTCGGCCCTTCCACACCATGCCAGATATTTGATGCGGCCCTCTGGCCAAAAAGTTTGGAGACCCCTGCTATATACCAATGATTTTCAACCTTGTTGAACAATGGCACACTGACAAGGTACTAAAATTGTCAAGGCACACCATCAGCTTTTTGACAATTGACAAGGTGTACCATGCTGTTGGGGGGGGGGCTCACACCCTCATTGGCCCGATTAACAAATGACCCTCTCCCAAACACTCGTGGGACTCCTGCAGACCATTCACAGCACACCAGTGTGGCACAGTACAGTGGTTGAAAAAGGCTGCTATATACACTTACTTGGGAGTAAATTTCACTGAACTTAGTAGAATTCTGAGTAGACAGGCACAGGATTGTGCTGCTAGTCCTTGAACAGCTAAACTAATCTGTCCAGAACAAGTATTATCACTTTGATTTCATCAACGTAAATTTTGTAGAATCCATTATGAAAAACTGGAAGATGGAAAATAATACCATTTGTTTAAAAAAAAACCCAGTACTCCAATTTATTTTAGAGTGGATGTACATCATACAGAGAAAGATATTTTTAGATAGTATAATGATCTTGCCATAGAAATAGCTGTCATGGTACTGGAAAGATTATCGTGGGGTGCATAGAATCAGATCAGGCCATGTTGTATGGAAAAACTATAAATGGAACCCATTTTCAGAATTAGACAGTAATAACGACAAGAGGAAGGAAAATCACAGGCTGTATAGCTGGAATTCATGTAGTCACTTGGGAATGTGTATTAAGAAGGCTTTTAAAGGATTCTTATTAACATTTTCTTCAGAAATTATAATATTGCATAATTTAACCAGCATCAATTTTTCAGTCTGATAGCTAATGCAGAAAGCTGACAGATATTTCTAGTAGTCTGTAATTTCTCAGCTGAGACATGTCTAAGAATAACTGCTGCAGAAACCTTTCATTGGGAAGTGGTGGAATGCTTCTACCTAAAAGTTATTCCACAGGTCTCACCTGTATTGCCAGGCACACCAATAACAGTAGTCAATATCATGCAAGATGAGTCAAACTAGCTAATACTGAATCATGGAAGATAGACAATAAACTTTATGATAGGCTATTTTAACAGAGCTATATGATATGTAATTATGATGCTTTCAGACAAGCGATCATGGAGATTGGGTTAACCAAAACAGATTGGGTTAACAGATTGAGTTATTGTTGAAACTGGGGTAGTATGACCAACTTTGCCATTCCCATGAAACTACCTGTGCTCCCTGAACAATACCCTTCAGCCTCTGTTGTTGGAGCAGATCCAGGAACCAGTTTGACCAGGTATGGTCATGGCCACTAGCTTGGGTGGCTTCAAAAGGGGATTGGATGAATTCATGAAGGACATGTCAAATCAATGACTTCTAGTTGTGATGGCGGTGTGCTACCTCCAGGTTTAACAGCCATATATCTCTGAGTGTCAGTTGCAGGAGAGCAATGATGAGAGTGCAGTATGCTTTTCTCTTGTGCTTTTGCTTCCTGGAAGCATCTGATGGGCACTGTGGAAAACAGGATACTGGATTGTATGATCCAGCAGTTCTTTCCTTATGTATCTTATGTTAAAGATGTCCCCAGATGCCTTTATGTCCCACTAGAGCAGTGGTTCCCAACCTTTATGAGCCCATGGACTGTCCCCCAAGTGCTCCCCCATGGACTATCAGAGAGAAAGGAGAATGGACCACCCACAGTCACAGATAACACTTCAGTGGCTGTGGGAAGTCCATTTTCCTCCCTCTTTGGTGGTCCGTGGGAGATCGCCTGCTTGGTGAGAAGTGATCAAAGGTGATTTTTTTTCCTGAAACCTCATGGACCACTTCTCAAGGTGTTGCGAACCACCTGTGGTCCATGGATCACAGGATGGGAACCAGTGCACTAGAGAAAGTCAGTACTTAATTTGACAGGGGGATAAGCCCTTGAGTACCAGATATTTCTGCTCAACCTACAAACAAATGAAGATGGGTTTTTTGGATGGTGGAGCATTCTCCACGTGGCTCTTTCTTTAATTTTTACAGGGTGCTTTCTGCATGGGAAAAGAGTGACAGGTGTTGAAGCAAGATGCTCTTCAAACCCAGAGACCTCCTGTTTCTTTGCAATTAGCCACTAGGGGGCACAGAAAGCCATTACAGTCACAGTGTTCTGAGTACTCCATTGAGAAGAGCGCCTGAGGGGTTAGTCATCTAAAAAAGAAGAAAACAAGAACGAACTGGATGAATGAAAGCAAACAGGGAAAGCACAGCAAAGACTGTGTAGCAGAGCACACCTATACTGGCGTGAGTCATTTGCTGCACACAGAAGGTCTGAAAGAATCCACTTTTCTCAGTTCAGCACAACTTCCTGGCTTGATCACTTGGAGACCATTCTTATTTGCCTTAGATGACCAGAGCAAGTGGCTCTTTACAAACTCATCTTCAAAAAGATGTATAATTAAAGTTGTGTTGTCACTCTAGCCTTTATTCAGTATGGTAGAATTCTCTTTCCATCAATCAACCTTGGGCCAGTCACTATCTCTGAGCCTCACCTACCTCACAAGGGGAGGAACTATGTACACCACCCTGAGCTCCTTGGAGGAAGGGTGGAATAAAAATGTGAAAAATAAAAAAAGGCCTGTAGACTTGAATGGAGTGGATACTGCCCTTATAGTCTATAGGCAAGTAAACACCTTATACTCTGAAAAAGTCCCTTGCACAGCTGAGACCTTTTTGCCCTATTTTTCCCCAGTGTGAGAGTAGACCTCTATGCACAAGCTGTAATTCTCCACAGTGCAAGGTGTTTAAATTCCCCTCAACTTAAATGAATTCTGAATGAATAACGAAGGGGTGATGAAGGGGTAACCCATCCATTATTTTTTTCAGAATTCTATTTACGTGCTTTGGAGCAAATAGAAAATCAACCAAATTGACCCTTTTTGGTTCATTTTTTTCATTCATTCCAAAATAAATCCACAACTTGGTATGTTTGTTTTGCCCTGTAATGCTGGATGCCTGGAAATGTCAGCACCTAGACAATGATGACTGTCTCATTGTTGGGGAGAAGACAATAGCTATATTTGCAGTGAGTTTTCAGAACAAAATTTTGTTCTTGTTCCATGTCTAGTATATCTTTTATTTAGAAGGGACAGCATTGCAGTTTTCCCCTTAAAAAGAAAATTTTAAGCAAGCTACTAATACTTTGTTTGCATGGATGAGAACAAGCTAAGGATAGGTTGTAAGGGACCCTTCAGATTCTTGTATCACTTTCTCAAGTATCAGAGGAGAAAGAAACACAACAGTGAAAACTGCAGGGTTATTTCAGAATATCACTCCATCTTTACTTCCAGTGAAAATGTCGTTATCAGAGATAAAACCAGACAAAGGAAGTCATTGCTGGGAGGTCTTTGTATTTCCTATAAATGTCTATTCAGACCCTTTTTATGGGTCAGACTTTATTAAAATTAATAAATGCCATCTTAAAGCTCATTGAGGATATTAATAGTTGCTTTGATAAATGACTCTTCCTTGTTTCAGATACTCAGAGAGACATATGGGACAATAAAACTGTTTGTAACTGTTTCTCATAACCACCTCACCATCATGCTGATGTGTGCCCATAAACATATACTGCTAATTTCTGCAATAATCTCATAACATCTTTGAGACAGTTATTAGCCATTAAAATAACCAATATTAAAACAAAACACATTTTATGGAACACTGACTTAAGAAGCTTCCATGATAAAGCAGGCATTAATTGACCCACTTAAAAGAGAGCTGATGAGAAATCAAGAGACATTTGTCCTGTACTCCATGAGACTGGTACAGAAACATAATCTTCAGAACAAATTGATTAATGTTATTACACTTATGTCCCAATTGTCTTCTATTGTAAGAGGCCATATCTCAGTGGTAGTGTTCATGCTTTGCCTGTAGAAGGTGCCAGGTTCAATCGCTGGCAGCATCTCCAGGTAGGGCAGAGAGAAATTCCTGTCTGAAATCCTGGAGAGCTGCTGCCAATCTGTGTTGACAATACTGTGCTAGATGTACCAATGGTCTGACTCAGTATTGGACAGCTTCCTATATTCTGTTCTATGCTGTGACTCAAGACAGTATACACGTGACAATCCAGGTACTGACTAGTTCCAGATCAGCTTCAACAAGAAAGCAACCTCAAGTGCCTTCCCTTAAACCTAGTATCTATTTTACACAGTAAGCATAGCAAGCTTCTGGACATTATCATCACATCTTTTCTTCCAAGAGCCCACAGTGGTAATCATGGGTCTCTGCCACCACTGCATTTTATCTCCACAATACACTGTGAGACACACTGAGAGTCAGTGACTAGCTCTTTAAGTAACCCAGACCAAACTGATAACCAATAGTTGATACAAAATTGGCTAGTCATACCTTCTAGCTCACATATGCCCCTGTGACACTACATTCTGCATCAGTTGGCTTTTTCAAACCATCTTAAAAGGCAGCCCCACACAGAGTGCATCACAGCAGTTCAGCCTTCAAGTAATTGTCTCTCATTTGCTACTCTGTACAGGCATTATATACACACACACACAAAAAAAAATTGTAGAGACCATGGGTGCAGAATAAACAAAAATACCACCAAAGAGCTGTGTGAGCTGCTAGGGTGGATGGAGTGTTGAGCAGTCTATTGTGAATTACCAGAAGTGGGGAGAACCCCTGTTTGAATGAGCCAATATTGCTTGTTGCGTGTGGATGTTAGTTGGCAGGGCTGGCTAACAGTGATCCATCAAATATATTTAGTATCTTAAAATAGAAACTCAGGATTAGCACAGTAGCTTGTTATTCTGGTTCAGCTCAGTAACCTGAGCTGCTCTGCTGGTGGATAAAATGTAAAGCATCTCCTGTGCCGTTAGCCTTAGACTTACATGTACACCACTCCTAACACAATCAAAAATAAGCCAGGTCATGATGTTAAACATGACAGAAGTTTTTGCTTTTTTTTTGTTTTAGCTTGTAAATCAAATAATGAGACAACTTTCATTCAGGCCACTTCTGATCAAGTTTCATAAGGAGTTTTTATAAGGAAAGGAATTCTGGAAGGTTCTTTTCTTTCACATTTTTGAATCAAGAGGGCAGCAATTATAGGAAAGCTATTCCATTCAGTTCATTGTATGCAGCATCCCTGGGTTTCCAAAAAGGCCTGTGCAAATAGTGGCTTTCAATGTCAGGAGCCTTGTGACTGACACTCTCATTTTATTTGCCTTTTGGAATACAAGCTGTTGTAGGCGACCTAAATGTTTCAAGAAAACCAAAACTGGGAGGGAGGGAGAGAGTTGGAGAGAATGGAAGTCAGCCAGTTTCCAGGCTGATCACATAAATGTGGGTTAGTAATTTTACTTCATCAGGTGATTCTTAGACATTCCAGAGACCAGCCCAGAAGCAGGAAAAATGAAATGGTCATTTCTTGCTTTTTACACTTTTATGTTCTTATTTTCCCTTCCAAGGTCTAGAATCTTTGTATATTTTTAAATGTGATCTCAGAAACTCATAACTGCATGAGTCCAAGAATGATGCTTAAAAATATGTTATAGTACAATTAGATCCCACAGGAAAAAATTGAAACCCTTCCTGCTTGCTAGCGATAATTTTTTAATCCTGTTTATTTGATCAGTTGACAAAATGCATCTCAGCACCTCTTGTAAAATCAGAGCAGGATTTCAAAATTTATTGAGATGCAGTTTGAGTTTTTGCACCCTAGAACAGCCATTTTCAACCACTGTGACAAGGCAGAGTTTGGGGAAGGATCATTTGTTAGGGCCACTGGGAGATGGGAGTCCCTGCTGTCAGTGCAGTGTACTTTATCATTTGGTGTGCCTTGACAATTTTAGTGCCTTGACAGTGTGCCATGGGATGAAAAAGGTTGAAAATCACAGCCCTAGAAGATCAACTTGGAGTAGAATATTTGGCTCTTTTTTATTTATATAACAGCTATTACAATTCATACTAAAGACGCACATACATTCTGCTGGTATTGAGAACAGAGGCCTGAGATTCAATGGACACTGAGATTCTTTGGCTGGTGATAGTGGAAAAATGACACATAATGTATACAGCATGGATGGTTGTCTTGGGAAATACTATTTCAGCTGCTCCTCAGACAGGTTTGCTTTGTAAAAATCCTTTGTTCCCAGGACGGAAGTTCTAGCCAAATAACGGTGGACAGTTGTGAAGGAGAAGGTGTCAGAAAGCAGCTAGTCAGCTAAAGGTTCCCTCAGGCTGTTTCAGTTTTCTAAATCACTAGCAACATTCTTCTCTTTTATCTTTCTGTCTCCATGTCAATTACTCACACAAGCAGTTCTCTTTCTAGCAGAATTGTTGGGTTTGGGAGGAAAGGTCTAAATCACATTTCTAAAACTGAAAATGTGCATACGTGTCAGATCAAGTGTTTTTAGCATTATCCTAAAATTCCCACAAAATCTCAATAGCACATCAATCATATGGCTGCCATTTTGCACTGGTGTCATGTCTAAAATATCTGTTGTGAGTTTATTTCATTCCAAATTGCCACAGCGCTGGAACATAAATATGTTTTATTGAACTGAAATATTAATATAGACATAATACTTAAAAATAAGGGATTACTGCTTGTCAGTTATCATGATGCCTTCAGACTTATTGATCAGAACACTATTAAGGTGGGAGCAGTTTGACTTGCCAGTGTGTAATTGGCAGAAGACTGCTTATATGATTTACCTTCTATTTCCATATATAAGAGGACAGGATCAGAACTGACAAACTCATTTCATACAGTGGGTCGGGTAGCATTAATGGGACCTGCTGAGGGCCACAAGTGACATCACTAAACAGGTGATGACTAGAATAAGCACTTTGTTCTCACCTAGTAACTCATTCGCTGCAAATGGCAGAAGAGAAAATATGCAAAACTTGATCATATTGTTAAGATAGGGGAGATTTCCATTACCATGTGGGCTGCCCTCTCAGCAGCACTGCTTCTGCCAAGGCAGCACTTCACAGCTCAGCAGCTAAGGGCAGCTTGCATGCTAATTGCAGCTAAACTTGCCCAGCATGTCAGCAGCATCTCCTTTCTTGCTCTCGGTCTGCCCCTTCCCCCTGTGCCATCCCTTGTCTTTGGAGACTTCCTTCTACCTCTCCTTCCTAGTTCCTTGGCCAAAGCAGCACTGATAAAAGAACAGTACTGGGAGAACTGAATTATCATGTGGGCCACACTTTCCGTAGTTATATCTCAATAGAAGCAGCACTGCTCAAAGGACAGTCTGCTACCCCAGCACTGCCCTTTCAGCAGCACCACTTCTGCCAAAGCATCATTTTGCAGCTCAGCAGCTGATGTGGCACTGGGAGAGCCCAATTATCACAGGGACCAGATAAAGAGCCTTATGTTTGACACCCTGGACTAGAGACTTACTTTTTAAAGTTGTAAGATTTCGGGGACCCTGGGGTGATTATACAGAGTATACTAATAAGTTTTTACAGCTATTAGGTGTTTCGCCAGTTACGTAATACACACAGCAGGCACCTACCTTTTACAGCACTGGTACTAAGGCATCATTTGGTGTGGGAGGTACTGGTTCTGAAGCTTGCAGCAAGGTTGAATCAATGTCATCATGATCAAGACTGGAGACAAATTCATTTATTCATTGATTCAGGGCCAAGTTAGGTGAGACGGTAAAGGCATCATGGTCTCCTGTGCAGAGCTTTAAACCATTGTTCCTCAGCAGTTTCCTGCAGAAAATTGCACACACTCCCTAAACAGAGCAGTTCTAGGCATGTGGACTCAGAAGTAAGCCCCACTGAGTTTAATGAAACCTGCTCCCTGATAGGTGTGTACAAGATTGCAGCCTAAGGCTATTTGTCCTTGAAAGGTTCCTGTGTGAGGCTGGGAGGAGTCACTTTGATTTTGTTCACCAACACCTTTCATCAGCACTGTGTCAACCTTTTCTGTTGTATTGCTATACAGACATAACAGTATTATGCATATATAATTCCCTTTTTTTCCTCTCTTCTTTTGATTGTATTCTTTTCACTAAAATCAAAAGACCTCACATATATTGGACTGTTTTGCTTTGAGTCTATATTCTAACTGGAACAATTTGCTAGCAGCTAGCATTTTTGTTGGTATTGAGACAACCTATTTCGCATTTACACATCAATCTTAGTCTTGGAAGCAAAATGCATTGTTTACTATGGAATATGTTGTGTGCACTAAAAGTGCCAGCTATGTATGTGAACTGCAGACAGGAACTATCATTCAAAAGATTGTTATCCGACACTTGTTCTGGCATTTTAGTAGGTTTTCATTACTCCTGCAGTACAGTGGAGAAGATGGAATCAAAGAATGCAGCAGTCCAAGTGCCATAACTTATTACAGTGCCAAAGTTTATTAATAGATTCAGCTTTTTAGTAACTGCAGTAAGATCTGGAGGTTTCACAAATGTTAACCCTACAGCCTCTTTCTGGTCTACACAGGTATAAATCTGGGACCAACAAGGCTGGCATCCAATAGCCTATGGTCCCCAAGCTATGGGGACAGGGACACAGGAAGGCCTGAGGTCAGTAGGTCCCCACAGAAAATGCTAGGACATGACCAAGTTTATGTGACCTATTTTATAAGCTTATGAAATGGCTTTTATTGAATGAAACAATCCACAGAAAGATCTCACTGCTTGCGGGAAATCTTTTGGCAAAATCTTCTTTCCATCTGAGAGCAAGTCAAAAGAGAGCAGGTGGAAATGGCAGCTCACAATGATTGCCTAATTACTTCAAAGACAGCTGGAAGAACAGAGGTCAGCCAGTTGCATTCAGTCCTAACTGAATGGACTGGTGCAGGGGAAAACTATAAAGGTTTAGGCAATCATAAGAAACAGGGCAAAAAGAGAAAAGGGCCTTGTTCAAATGTAGCTTGAGGGACGAGACCAAGCTACAGCTCAGCCATAGAGCACATATACTTTGAGGGCAAATGACATTCAATCCTTGGCATCTCCAGGCAGGACTTGTCTCAGTGTCAACCCTGAGCCAGATGGACAAATGGTCTGACTCCATATCAGACATATCGGCTCTGTATGTGCCTTCCATCATTCTGCTTCTTACACAACTAGTTCCACACGTCTGTTGTAACTTGAAAGGGAACTCCGCTTTGAGTGCCCAGAAAGGTGGAGTTAGAAGCAATAACCCTCTGTTTCCCTCCCATCCATTCAAAAGGCCCTGAAAGCAGGCATTCAACAACAGGTTTATTGTCTCACATCCTGGTAAGAATTTCACACAGGAGAGCGAAATCATTCCTTTGGCTTAGTCAGCTGCCAATCATAGCCTGGACACAGGAGCAACCCAGCACACCGGTTAAGATGGAAGACAAAGAATGCAAGCTTACACCTTCCTTTTGCACATTTTGAGAAACAGCTGTGAAGGGAGAAAAACCTTATTCAGCTGTGTTAAAATTAGATATTCAAACTTTTATAACATTCAAGGATTCTGAGATTGTAAGGGGCAAGTCAGCTTGCTTTCAAAAAAACATCTTGAGAAGAGAGATTGAGAACTCAGCCCTATCCAGGCAGCAAGTCAATATAGTTGATTCAAGCCTATGCCAAAGGCACAGCCGAGGGCAAGCTGAGAGCACTTGATATAACAAGTCTTGACATTCCAAGGGCTTTAGTGCTAAGAATTCCCCGGTTCTGTAAACTGTTGATATGGGAACCAGAAGTCTCTTTTGTGACTTTAAAGCGTGAACCTTGCAAGCTTACAGAACTTTCTATGGTCTTTTGATTTTATAGCGTCATTACAATCAGGAAGTGATCAGCAGATCCATAAATCTGGGCTTGAGCAGCTCTTGAGACTGCAGTCACCAGGAAGACCGGGCTGAACAGCAGCCTGTGTCCAATTATCAAGAGGACTCTGTCAAGGAAAGGTTCCATCGATTCAACTGTGTTTCAGAGAACGACAAGGCTGTTAACACGATTAAACTTTTATTTCCTCTGTGAAAACGCTTTACGGACCCTTGTTGAAACTCCTTATTTATTGCTATAAGAGCTGCTCTTCGTATGAATGGAAATTCTCCACTGTTCAAGCTCAGCACGGCTGCATAGTTGCTCTCTGGGAATCTTATGCAGAAACTACAATGAGGTACTTGGTGTACACGACAATGTGCTTTTACTATGCACTGCTGGTATATTTGTAAATAGAACACATGAAAGGAAACTAAACCCTCTAGTGGTGCCCCAGGTGTCTGATTCAGGGAACTGAGAAACACTTGCTATACATAAACTGCTAAATTTTGCTATTGTATAAATTACGACCAGCACATTATTTTTTTCTTAGATACACAGCCCTGTATCCTAAAGTAGCAAACCTTGCACCAGATAAATAGGACTGAGATCAATTTACCTATATATTGCTGCATGTGAAACCCGCACATAAATAGGGGGCCCCAAAGCAAATCTAGCGCTCATGGAGCCCCAAGCTTAAAAATAGCCAGACATTCCCTCCAACCAAACCTGACACTGCTAGAGAAGGTGACTCCTACTCCTCGTGTTCACTGCAATTTTGTCCTCAATACAATCACAAAATTTGTAATCAGATTCCAGTTTCAAATATTTCCAGGTTAGATAGCTGAAACCTTATTAAACAGTTCAGATGAAAACAAAAAGAGGGCTAAAGAGCATTTCTTAGGGGAAAAGGCTCAGTTCAGTGGTAGAAAACATGCTTTGCACTTAAAGTTCCAAGTTCAATCCACGTCAGGCTAGGAAAGACCCCTACCTGAATCCAAGGGCAGCTACTGCCCATGTAGACAATACTGAGCAAGACCCAAAACAGCATACTATATCCTCAACTTTGTCTCTAATCTTTGTGCAAAAGGAAAGTGTGCTTAATGCATTGATACAATTATGTAAGGAGTCGAACACCCTACCTGAGGCTGTTTGCCAACCTAAATTCACACAATGGTGGGGATCCAGACAGGACATATTTTTGGGCTCCACCTCTTCCTGCTAAATATGGCAGCCGGGAGGGGAAAGCTGCTGTGGATAGAACCTCCCACGGTTAGGCAAGCTGTTTTGATAGCTGCAATGCTCCACTTTGGCTTCCAGCAGGGAAGTGCCTTCAGCAGCTCTACCACAGGATCATCTGCCTAATTGGAACTCTGCCTGCTTCATGTATCCTCTATTCGCTGGAGTGCCTACCCCAAAGCTTCTCCATGGCAATTAGTGATAACATTAGGACTGGTCTTTGCCTTAATTTGCCAACTTTGAGTTTCCTTCTCCTACCAGTGGATAGTTGCCACTTGGGCTTGGATACTAACTGTTCATGCAGAGGTACTCCATGCCCACAAGGAACTTCTATATATGGAAGCAGAGTTGTACAAGGGGGTCTTCCAGTTCACAAAAGATGCTTGTGGGTGTAGAGTGCCTCCACACAAATAGAATATAATCCCCAATATTTAGGATTATGGGCAAGGAAAAAAAATCTGTACTTTAAGATTAACCACATACAAAGACAGCAACAGAAGAAGCTGTAAGTTACTGAAAGCAAGTTGAGAAGGCAATAGTTATTTTGGCCTCACTCCAGAGTCTACCCATCTGGCAATAGTTTCATGTGCTCAAAACCCTTGTGATGGCTGTAAGCACTTGGTTCTGCTTTAAAGAGAAACTAGAAACAGGCTTCAGAGCATATTTACTACCAGCTAAGATTAGCTTTAACAGCTCTCCTATTTTCTGAACACAAATAAAATTACACAGTGGCCAAACATGACACTGTTCACACAAGTTTCCCACCTAAGCTGCTAGGGTTGAGAGATCTGCCTCTTGCCGTTTTAGTTAGCAGCGTGCTATTGAAATGTCATTCCACTAGAGAACACCCACACAGCATAAAGAGGTGAATCACAATGAAATCTCAGCTCAATGGGTCCCACTCTCATCTTACAATACACCAGAAGTAATTCTGTTAGATAACTGAAGTTACACTGTAGATCAAGGGAAGAATCCAGCCCCTTCAAAACCACAAGTAAAACCAGCCAAGAAATTAATTCAGTTCCGCTCCAAGATACATTGTAAAGGGACAAAAGAATTTTCAGCATGTGTAATCTCAGTGGCATCACTAGGGGGGTGCGGGCCGCACAGTGTGTCCCGTCAAAATATTCCAACTCCCTTCTAATGCCCACTTTTTGGCTGATTAACACCCTCCTTTTCCAGGAACAACAGCTGTGGTGTGCAAAGAAATGAACTGAACTCCTTATCAGTTGAGCAATTAACAAAAATTTATTGCTACAAACATATACGCTCCCTGCAAGTCCTCTTGTCCAGAGGCTTTCTCTCCCCAAAACTCCACTTAACTCAGTGGGTAAAGGTCTGAAGCCTCCAGTCCAAGTCCAATCCAATCTCCAAAGCACAGTCCAGTCTTGCCAATCTAGTCTTCTGCAGCAGAGTCCCTCCTCTCCAGCAGAGTGTCTCCTCCAGCAGGGTCCTGGCAGTCCTCTCTTCTGTACCATCCAGCAGAGTCCTAGCAGTCCCTTTCTCCCGTAGCCTCTAGGTCAAGGTAGCCTTGCTCCTTCTGAAGCTGCCTTTTATTCCTGTATTTCCCATTATCCAAATGCAGCTCAGCTATGAGCTACCTTAAGTCAAGTCCAAATTAGGCACGGGTGAGCCATCTCTTCAGTTCATGTCCATTCAAAGTCCCATCAAGATCAAATGAAGCTCAGGTGTCCATCAGAGTCTCCATTGGCCTTGATTGATTACAGCTGTGGAGCCCACCCTGCCCTTCCCAGAGCTATCAAACAGCTGTCAAAACATGGAAATGCTGTCAACACCACATCATCCATCTGATGATCTTCTGATCTTCTATTACACCAGGTGATGCGCACAGGGGGGGTGACATACTAAAATCATGGTGGTTAGAAGTAACCCCATCATATTATATACCATTGGATGCAGAATTTCCAGCAGAATGCAATGCAAAAAGCCTGGGTGAAATATATCCTTTCCATCAAAAGTTATGGCCAAAAAACCGGAGAACAAAAAATGCATGGATTCCTTTGGAAAGTGAAACTGAGCCGTATCACGTGTTTACTTGTGAGTAGGCAAACCTGCCTTAGTCCATAGGAAAGGGCAGGCTGAGAGGAATCCAACGACACCAGAATGGTCCTGATCCAATGAATGCAGCCCCCGAAAACACCTGTAAAGGAAGTCCCTCCCTACAAGCAGACGACTGTATTGAGCCCTATGCAAAACGAAACAGCCTCACAGTTGCATTTACTCATGAGTAAGCAAACATGCCTTGGCTTGTGTGGAAGATCAAGTGAAGGAGAGTGCAAGGCTACCAGAATGGTCCCGATCCTATGCACAAGGAATTAATCAAGTGCTCCAGAAGGCAGCCTTCCCCCACCGACTAAAAAGGATCAAAACAGAGGCTTCAGCTAATAAGGTGAACCTTTTTGAGACTTGCAAAGCCAGGTGGATCCTGACAGTGATCTGGTATAAACAGAAGTTCTTAAATTGAACTGGGCACTGGCTAGGGCTGAAAACCTTACTAGTTTTTTTTGGGGGGGGGGTGAGGTATTATTGCAGACAGGCTACAGAGGAAATTCACAGTGGAACAGGGCTGGCTTCTGCTTATTTAATTGTTTTACTTTACTTATTTGTACTGATTTATTTTAATTTGCCTGATGTCATTTCCACCATGACATCACTTCTGGTGGGTCTTGGACAGATTGTCATTCTAAAAAGTGGGTAGCAGTGCTAAAAGTGCTGCAATAAGGTGTTAGTAAGTTGACACCCAGGGTGTGTGTGTGCGACACCACTAGTGACCAAAAACACTAAAATCATAATTTAGAAGAATACCATCATGTTATATATCAATCAATGCATAATTTCATGCAGCATGTGTTCTGTGTTCTATCAAAAGGTACAGCCAAAAAACCAGTGGGGGTGGAGTGATGGTACATCACCATGCCCACCACCTGGGGTGTTGCCCTGCCCACTGCATAGGGGTGACGTACTGGCATGCTGCACCGGGTGACACAAACCCTAGTGACGCCACTGTGTAATCTGTAGGAGTGCAAGCCACAACACTAGCTGTTTTATACTTGCAGGAGGCTGAAGGCAAAAGGGAACTGATACGGAACTTTCTATCTCAGAGCTTCCCAAGTTGGGGCGTGAGGGGAAACCATTTGCTGGGAGCAGCTCTGAAAAAAGGATCACATTTTCAGCAGCTGCTTTGCTGTATGCTCCCAGTTGCACAATAAAATCCAGCAAAACTCCGAAGTCAGACAGTGTGCAATGTGTGGAGCAGTGTGCCACTATCCTGCTTTGAAAGGTTGTAGAGTGAACCTGCTACACGTTTCTGCCCAGCCCACAGGTGTATATATTTTATCTCTTGCTTATATGCAACATTGTGCAGAAATGGCTTAACCAGCCATTTTCTGCTGTTAACAGGCAACAAGTTCTTTTAATTATTTGGACACCGGGAAGTTTACCACGTTGCTACAGTACATTAGTATATAAAGTTCACTATGCTATACTGTAATGGACTTTATAATGGGCTGCATGATATTCCTCAAACCCCATCTTACAGAAAAACAAGGTATGTTAATTGGTCATCGATCACCATGACAAGACAAGCCTAGCTCATCTCTCCTTTCCAAGCAGAGCTAAATTACCTTCAAGCATCTTGGAATTGCACTAAACAAATAAATTCCTAACTTCCATCCAGACTCAACAAAGGCAATACTTACTGCTGCCTTCATTAACAGTCTCCCTCATATTGATTAGTCTACATCACAGGGTAGACAAACCACTTCTCCAGTTATGAATTATCTACACTCTCCCCCACTCTTGCTTCCTGTGTGATATATATTGGTTGGAGCTGTTCCAGAACCCAGAGAGCATGACCAACACCATTTTGAAGTGGACTAGCATACAACACACAGATTTCAGCTTGCACCATGCTTGGTAACCACTTCTTTACCCAGGCAGAGTAGGTGGGTATCCACAGATAACCAGAGGCCCCAACTGGTGTATGTGCATTAATATGACTACTGTAGTACCAGCTCTGCCAAGGATCCAGTGAAGAGTTCAGAAACACACTGGTAAGTGTCACCACATTTTTATGCATCTGCAAATATAGGCTATTGGAAGAATACCAAACCTGAAAGTGCTTGCAATGTTCACCTACATTTACTAGTTTAGGTACTCACCTGTACCATTTTAGGACTGACATTTGATCATTGTGTAGTCTGAAGTGCAGCTTAAATTACAGAGTGTTTCGTATGCCACAGGAAGTGAGATTAATGTCCGCATGCCCAATGCACATTTGGCTAAAGCTTCTAAGGTAGCTTTGGGCAAATTATTAACACTTCAATTTCCTCACAGTGTTGGCAGGAGAGTCAAACACAGCTCTGAGTTTCCCTTGAAGAAAGGATACTGGAGGATTTGTTTAGTCAAGTATTTTCTCATCTGTATCCCCATCACTGAATTGAAGCACATGTTGTAGTACCTAAACTGTTATATTTGGATCCCCACATTTTCCTAGCCCATTTATGATATTTTATCTGAAATTCTGTTCTCTCATACTTGGAATATGCCCACTAGTCCATTACTGGTTACTGTGTGTCCTTATGTTTCTCCCTTTACAGCTAATAGCAGCTTTGCAGGGACAAATTAGGGAATTGGTGTAATGGACACTTTCTCCTCATGCTGTAGACCTGATTGAAGTGGGGGGGGGGGTGTTGTGTTCAGAAGCTGATTTTTTTAGAAAAAAAAATTACAGTGGGAGCTCTGCATAATTTGGTGCTTAAATTGATATGCTAATGAAAGGCTGCTTTTTAAAATTTGGGAGTTAAACAACTTGATCTGGTAGTTGCTTGTCAACTCATCTATCACTTTACCAAGTGAATCACTTACTTTCTAGTAATCTGCTAACAGTAAAAATACACACAACACAAAGCCACAAGTTGTTGCATTTATTTGAGTAAATATCTGGTAAATAAAAGTCATTGATAAAACATTACAAAATTAAATACATTTAAAAAAGCTTGCCAGTATACATAAAGTTCACAGACATGTATTTCTTCTTTTAAAAAATAAAATTATGTTCAGAGCACCCTTGATATAAAATGCCAGACTAGCATCTACCAGCAGATGGTAGCTTGTGAAACATTTGAGCTAAGAATGTTTTTCTGAAGAGTTAGGGATCCTGCTTTCACAACTAAGAACCGACCCACCCCCCACCCCCGCCAGGTCTGATAAGAAAAACGGGAGAAACTTATTTAGAAGACAAGACATGGCCACATTCTCGTAAGAAGGCAGTACAAGAAATTGCACTGGGCCAGAGGAACATTATTCTCTTGGGTTGCACTCACGTCTACCTTTCTGAGAACCTTCCTTAAATGCCACCCATCCTTCTCTCTCACTGTTGCATCAGATGCTTTGGCAGCAGATTATCATCCAAACAGATCATGAGGCGAAGAGAAAAATGATCTGGCTAAGCATCACAGTCAAGAAAACAAATTCAAAGCCTATTTGTTAAAACCTATAAAATTAAGCCCTTGAAATTCCCCAGCTTGCTTATATGTTGTTTTGTGAATTCCCCCCAGTGCTTTAAATGCATCCAGAAACAGTGGTAGCACTTTAACAAGTTATGTCCCTTCCCCCACCCTAACACCACATCTGCTACAACTTCTATTTAAATGGTTGACTAGACCACATTTCCCTTCCACCCATGTGAAGCAACAGTAACACTCACTTGATTATGTATGTACAGAAGCACAAGAACCTTAACATCCATGAGTCTGGTGTACAACTTAATGAGTGATCCAACTAGTTGCAAACAGAACAGCATCCCCTAGTAGTTCTACACACAGGTTCATCAGGTAGGATTACTGCCTGAGACAGCTCGGTTGTCTCTAATTTGGCATTTCCCACCTATTTTGATCATCCTCCAGTAGTAAAAGCAGCATCCATAATGTTGATATCCATGGTAAAAAAAACCTGACACTTAAAAAAAAATCCTTAAAAACTGAAGTAGTCAAATTTATTAAAATGTCAGAACTCAACAAAAAAAAAAAATCAAACTGCTCATAAAGACCAAACTAGAAGGTGTTCTATTCAAAAGTCCCAGTTGCATGGCCACATCTCTCAAGAGGGGTCTGTTCCAGTTATATACTCTTCTTTTGAGGAGGGCTCAGTTTTCTCATTCCTCTTATCCGAGTAAGCAGTTCTTTGATAAAATCCTACAAAAAACAATTGGGAAAAGACGTATCAGAAGTAACATGGTATGAGCAAATTCACTGCCTTCCATCTGTGTCCACATGCTCACGCACCCATTCTGACACATCATGTGTCAACTATCTTCAGTAAAAACTGAACTAGCACAGATCCTATGAACACACTGCTTTCAAACAATAAGACTATACAAGTAGGAACCCCCAAAAAGACAGTTGGTCGAAAAAGTGAGGGGGGGGGGGAAGAGACGGTTTCCTCTTGCTATCCTTACTGTGTTGACTTCAACTGTAGTATGCAACCAATTCCAAGGTACCAAAGGGCATGGTTGAAGTCCAAAACCACCTCTCTCCCCCACTTTAGTGGCAGAGTGGAGATTATCCTAAGACACACACACACACACACACACACACACCCAGCAGTGCCTATTGTGAATCTGGTATGGGAGAACTTGGCTCAGACAAGTGCCAAATTTCCCCATCCCTTGAAAGCACAAGGAAAAACTTCTATTCACTTCTAAAGAGTGGCTTCTTGTGCTGGAATTTCCCCTTCCTTGGTCTACCAGGGAGAGTCACCAGAAGCATGCAGGAAGCATGCATGGTACACTCTTGTTAGGTGCAGGTCTGGAAGGAGACATGGCATCTCCCTCTAATCTTTCTGCAAGTCTCAAGGGTCTACACACCATGGGGAGAGAGACTCACTAATCTTGTAGAATCCCTATCCTTTCCCCCCTCTATAGTCCAGACACTGAGACAGAGATCAAACAGTGATTTTAGACCTTTTCCAAGAGTCAATCATTTGAGTAACTCAGACTAAAATTCAGCAAACTAAAAGTAACTTGCAAATTGTGCAGAGGAAACTGCATTTCCCCATGGATTCAGGGTACGCAGTCTTCCGCTGTTGCTTGAAGAAATGGAAAGCTTGAAATCTAAGCCATTAGTAAGTTTCTAACCCGCTAAACATTTATGATGTGGAAATGTGCACATCCACTTCTACAAGAGACAGCCTCAGTCCACATTCTTAGCTTCATCCGAATAGCCAATGGCTGCTGCATCCAATTCCTGTTAAAGCCCAGAATGGCATCTCTGTCATGAAACACTTGTCAGCTTTGCCGTGAAGCGTGAGAGTTCTATTTCTAGCCTGCTTCCTGGAGTCAAGCGCCTATTAATAGTGCAAAGGCATTAGTCATTATTTACAATACCCAAAGACTTCCTCGAGTCCTGCAGAGTCAGGGCTTCACTTTCTAAGCAACACATTCCCCCTGTTTCTATCTGTCTGCATCCCAGGAAGTTCCATGGGGATACTGCAACTGGAACGAGCCACTGTGGCTCTTTAAAGAAGTTTCTGACCAGACCATTTGTCCCTTAAAATTATTGCTTTCTCACTACACTGAATTTCAATTAATGTACAAATTATATTTTTATTCAACATTATATAAGGCTTATTCCCTCCCACCCAAATAGTTAAACATATGAAACTTGAGGAAAACTGATGCACTTTACATGGGATTGTATTCTTAAAGAGCCCATGTGGAAGGAAGACAAACAGCATTTTCCACTGTTCTGCCTGCTGTCACACAAAACTTATGATATTGCTCAACTGGATAATGCGGCATGTTAATTTTACACCTAATGACACAAAGTGGGTTCGAAAGCCTAGTCAGGGTTTCATTCAGATTTCTGTGCACAGCAATGTGCTCACTTTCATGTGCACGAACCCCCTTACACAAGCGGAAAAATCAACTTCAGATGCAACCCACAGACTACAAAGGTATAATACAAATACTAATAAGGCTGTTCAGGTAAGTAGGATTGTCATTTATTAGTATAAGATAGGTTTCAACTTATTGCAAAGCATTCATATAAATTAGTACATTTATCCAGATTTTAATTATTCAGTTACTAAGCAAAGACATCTGGGAACCGTAAACACATTCACATTATAGCATTACATTTGATCCCCTTAAATTTAAAAATAGTGTAAGATCTCTTACCTCTGTGGGTTTGTAGCAGTCTACGAGCGCTTCCTAGAAGTAAAATAAGAGCATCAATAAAGAATAAAACAGATTTCCTTCCTGTTACGAGGTACTTTATTTGCTAGCAGGTACCACAACATCTTTTGTATTTTCTGTGCCATTATATCACACAATGCAACTGCTCGAGGAAATATAAATCAGTGCAACTGTAGGCCAGATTCATGTGACAGCAACCCAGTTTTATGATTGGGTGATTTTCCCTTCTTTAAAATTACAGATGTGATTGTGAGGAAGGGGAACAATTACTTTATTAAGCTACAACATCAACAACATTGTTAACAACTAGTGCAGATCATTCCAACAACCAACAACTATGGGAATGCATAAACCTTTTACTATACCTCTACAACATTTGTTAACAGATTTCCCTTTTACAGTTCTGTCTGTCTAGTAGTTACAAGCAACGAGTTTCAAGCAAATCCTGGTATATTATATTGTTCCAAGATTTCAAGCCATGAGACAAAAACTAGAATTAAGTCACCCAGATCTCTTTAGAATTAAGTTACCCAGATCTCCAGCAAGTGAGACTCACCTGCAATTTGAGAGCTCGTTCTTCTTCATTAGCAGCATCAAGAAGATCATCAATGTCAATTTCTACATCTGGCATTTCTTCTTCCTGGGGAGAGAGAACATGGAAGTATATTATTCAGCCTGCATTTAGCAAGATTCCAAAGCTAAATGTAGTCCAGTCTCACACACAAGGTCATTATAACGTCCTAGCTCAGACAGTTCAGCCTATTCCCCAGGTGGTTCATCTCCATGAGGATGGTGGAGCAGATGCTTGCCACAATCTTCCACCATGTATCTAGAATAATGTGTGATGAGTCCTTGAGGCAGAATCCCCATTCATATGATTCTTCTTTGCTCTTCTCATGAGAATTTGGTAAGAAAACCAGAGCATCTGTTGCAGAAACCAGCTGCGGCATTTTAAAGAGATTATACTTTGTAAAGTGGATAGAAACTACCTCATGATAAACCCTTCAAAGAAACCAAAGACAGCACTGTTTCCCATTACTGCAATCATCACCTAAGTACCATATATGCAGCTTTGCACATTAGAAGGTAAGTGAACACATGGGAAGAACAGTAAGTTAATTCAAGAGAACTACATGATTTTTGTACTGAATTGGTGCTCCAGAAAAGCTGGCCTCCTCACACACCTACAAGTTTAAACTGCTCTTCAAGTATTCAAGAAGTGTACTGATCCGAGGACTCCCACCTTTGATCATTTCTTAAGACCCTTTTAAAACCAGATGTTAGCCAGGTGGCACCCAGAATAACACATCCATGAAGAGAAGTGCACTCTGAGACTGTAAATTCTCTCCAAGAATGGAAGGCATATTCTACTTGCACAGAGATCCTCTGCATGAACAGCACACTTTGTTCTTGGAGTCAACAAAGTAAATTCCATTCATGGAATTATTACTCTGGATGTCACCCATTGTAAGGTATCATTTAAGCCTAATTAGGATGACTGTATATCAACATTTGTGTGTCATTAAGTGTTCAGTCTTTGAAGAGCCCATTGGACTAGTGCTGTTCCAATGAATGGCACTATTATTTGTGCAGCACGATCTCTGCACTTGATACTTTGCTGAGTAAGAAGCAAAAGACAAAGACATCTACCTTGATGGGCTTTTTACCTAAATTGTGGAATCACAGAGATGAGGTTAACAAGAAAATCATCCTAAAGGTGGCCTTTGAGCACTCCACAAAACAGGCAAGTTGGCCTTCACTACAGAATAGAGTCACTAGTTAGGTAAGTGGTATTTTAAAGCCTGTAGTTCTGGGGGTGGGGTCCAAGGTCAATTTTCTTCACTTGTCCATCCTGATAAACAAATGATAATTCTCCTTGTTACTCTTTTGACATCAATGTTACAGAGGAAGACTTGCAGTCTTTTCACCATTTTACTCTAACTTTGAATTCTGAGTACTTTGTTTCAGGAATGAGTTTGCTTCTCTTGCAACCACCTTGATGCCAACCTTTCTACTGGATTACAGTTCCTCTTGGGTTAAATTAACCCTCTCTTAATTGTACAGGAAACAGCAAATGTTCTGAGCCCACAAACCTTAGTCAGTTGTCGGAAAGCTGTTCAGGCTGGAGCTGAAGTACCCAATAACTTCCCTCAGAACAACATAATACAGTCCAACAAAGTTTGAGGAAGGCACATGGTGAAGTTTATGTGAGTGAATTAGAAACAAAGGCTTGTGTGTTCGTGTAAGGATTCTCACAAGAGAATTCTTAAGCTTTAGGACCTGCTAAGCATGGGGGATTTCAGCTATGCAAATGCTCTCAGTGAGTAACCATGTTGTGAGAACCAAGGGATCAGACCTGTACTACAGAAACTTCCATGCCATCTGTGGAAGCATCAAATGAAGCTTTATTGCTACTTTCTGGTCCCTTGGCTAAGATCAAGACTTGCTCTGCCTGCTCCCCACAGGTGCCTGCTGAGACATTCCAAAGGACTTAGAATGGTCACCGCAGGGATGATTAAGAGCAGAGACAGGATGAAGAAAACATACACACAAGAATTCATAAACCAGGATCAAATCTGAGACACCTCTGGCTAAAGGTGCTCAAGTAACACAAGGTTAGAATCGATGCATACTACCTGCCACACACAGGGCAAAAGCTCCCTCAATGAACGAACTGACATAATTGCTTTACTTCTCCCTCATCCATCCCTTCACCATTCAGCCAAGTCTCTATCTATTGCTTGTATGTTAGCAAGTCTTTGAATTCCCATTTATAGATTGCTTTATTTGCACTTTATGTGCCAACAAGTCAATTTGTGCTCATCCACAGCAGTGTAGCAGTACATTTGAAAGTGTAGGAATTCATGATGATATCTCCATAGCAACACCCTGCTAAGGCTATACAAAAAAAATCAACTTAACTTCTCTTGTTCTTCTTTGAAAATTATACTTCATTCAGAGATGTAGCTCATTTCATCACCAACTTGTTGAGTAAATTGGAATAGCTTAACAGAAATGCATACAAAATGAAAAATGGGACTGAAAATATCCAAGATTAACATACCTGATTTATCAAAAATTATATTCAACTGTAAATATTCCTGATCCAAGTGCTTGTCTAAGCATGTTTACTCATAAGTTTAGTTCCACGGTGTTTTATAGAACTTACTTCCAAGTATATTTGTATAAGACTATACCCTTAATGTAGCATGAACTACATACCATCTTATACAGACCTTGAAAAAAAGGGGGGGGGAGGTGACCTACAAAATATGCCCCCAGGCCATGTTTAGTTTGCCTCCTGTTTCTTCTGGGTTAAGGTCTTTTGAAAAATAATCTTGTAGATAATCTTTAGTGCTCCATCACCACTCCTGCAGTGGGAAGAGTTCCAGAGCGATAGGCTGCCTTGACTGCATCCTGCTTAAGAGAATGTCTCCAGTTCAGCAAAGGAGGGACTCTTCCAAATCACTACTGACTTGATTAAATGCTATGAAGCCTGGCTACTCAGAAGCTTAATCAGCACCAGGACAAAGCCCAAAGGAAAGCCTCTCTTAGGAATGTAGAAACCAAATTGCTGCAAGTAAAAAGGAACCGCTTTGTAACTTTTTGTTGAAAAGCGGTATATAAATACTGTTAATAATAATAAAAAGGAACTAGATAGTTGGAGCAGTATATAGTGACAGTGACTTATCACCTCCACATCCTTTTAAACCTCTGTTACGAGTATTTCACATAGGGAACCAAGAGTGGCTTCCCTGTGACAATCCAGAAAGCCTGATAAATTGAGACAGTGTTCTTACAAAATCATCATCCTGCCTTTACCGATACAGCAGGCTGACACCCCCATCGGACCAGGATGACCCCAAATTAGGCATTTTTTTTTAAAGAATTCAGATGATATTTAGATCCAAACACAGAGACTTGTTTTGAGGAGACCTTTCTCCTCAGACAGTCTGCTTTGATGGCTCCTCCGACTAAATGCAAATACCTTCCTTCATTAAAGGCCAATTAGCTTTCCTCAGACAGCTCTAGGGCAAAAGTCATCCTTGAGATTCGTTTGCAGAACATTAATGATGCTGCTCATGGCAAAGTTTAAACATACATCCAGCATAAGCCTGTTTTTACTTAATGAATGCAAATACCAATAAGGACAAGCGTGCACAAGTGATGATTGTGACACTGATTATTACCATCCTACCTAACAAACTCATGATGAAAATTCTGCTCTGGGTCTTAGTTAGCCTTTTAGCATTAAAATGAAAAGATAAGTATTTCAATTTCTAAGCGTAAATGCACTGGACAAGAGGACAGCATCATTCCTTGCCCTACAGAGCAAGTGGTTTCCCATACACTTATCACAGCTTGCAAGAGAAGATTACCACATTGGTTTAGATCTAAAGTATGGAGTTCTGCTTGCAAAACAGAGCCTCCCTTCTCCCCTCCCATAGGTCAGAGGATCCTCCAGAACTGCTCCTGATGAGACACAGCGGGCTGCAGATCTGAGAGGGTAAGAGTCTAACATCAGAAATCTCCTTTTCCATAAGCAGAAGGCCTTTCCAATCTTTCAAGGGACTCTTCTGAACCAATTCACAATCAAAAGGGAATGCACAAACTTTCGCCTCACAAATCCCTCCCTTTTTGGCCACTGTGGCATACCCCATACATAAAAGACAGTGGGGCAGTAAGATCTGCCTTGTCTTCTCTCCCCTCAGAGAAATGCAGAGATGCATACAGTTGTCTTCTGCTTTCACACAAAAATTGTCCGTGAGGCTATTCTCAGCCACTGGAATGGGTGAAGGGAAGCCTTCTCCCTTTTGAAAACACAAATCAGAGAATCTATACAGATGAAAAGTAGCTTACAAGACACAATGACAGGAGCAGCATTCAGATATATATAGTATGATATGGAAGCAGTAATGTGTCAAAATAGGCACAGTCTGGTTTGGTTCAGTCAGGCCACTGCTGCCATTCCCTCTAAGCTGCGTGGCTGTGCAGCTCAGAGCTCGACTTTCCCAGAAGTTCAGTAATGACTTACGCTGTCACCGCTTAGTATCCAGAAATGCTGCTATACTGCTACAGAAGGGGTCCACACAGTGGTGTCAGACACCCTAGAGCAGTGATTCTCAGATTCTCTAAGAGTCTGACAACTGGGGGTAAGTGCTTGTAAGGGCAGGGACTGGGATGGGGGGATGTCCTGACAACGCTGCAGCAATTGCAGTGCCACAGGCAAATTTAAACATATCTGGGGGACTATGCAGTCTCCCGCAGGGTCCTGGAGGCTCGCAGCCCCCTCTGCAAGCCTCCCCTCTGCTGCAGTGGGCTCCAATCTGCTATCAGAGACCACTTCCGGGACACCCATTTCTGGGTCACTCTCCTTAAGGGAAAAGTGACCCCTTTATGTTCCATTGGTGAATCACGACCCACCACTTTGGGAACCGCTGCCTTAGAGCTTTGACTACACTAGCTGCTGGTCTGTTTCAAGGAGCTGGAGTTGACTTTTAAACCACCATACATCTTAGAACCAGGTTTTCTGAGAGAATGCCTCTCCCCATGAGACTGTCTGCTCCTTGAGATCATGGTGGGGAGGAGGCTCTTGAAAGTGTCCTCACTGGCCAAGGCTCAATTGGCAGCAACACGGGGGAGGACCTTCTCCACAGCAATGCAGCTACCATTATGAAACTCTGTCCTTGAACTGAGAGCTGCTCCTTCTCAGTCTGGGCTGGGTTTAAAGACTCTTCCACTTCATCCCACTTTGCATTAGTGTGTCTTGCTGCTACTGTTTTTGTTCAACTGCTTACTGCATCTTTTGTAATGTTATAAGTCACCTTGGGTGCTCTCTAAAAGAAAGGAAAAGACAATGTATAAATGCTTTAAAAACAAACAACTAAGAGAACTGTGAGCAGCAGCAAAGCAGGGAATGTAAGGTGAAAGACATCTGCCCTTGATTTAGACAAGGAGGAACTACCAAAGCATACATTATTCAAGCACCAGAGTACACTGTGGCAGTGATGGGTAGTGCAGTGAGAGAAGAGCACCTGGATACCACACTAATGGTAAATGATGATGCAGCAGAATTGGGTAGATTCACATAGCCAGGTTCCTTATAGACAGAAGTTATGGCAGAATTTCAAGTCATCAGACCATGATGGACTCTCAGCAGTAGCAAATGGAGCTCATAAGCAGGAGACAGCCAATCCCCTAGCAAGCTCAGTTTTCACATGAATGAAGTAGAATGTCTGAATCTGCAATTCTTAACAAGGGTTATTTTAAACTTTTCCAATAATATGCCAGGCTACTTAGCTCAGGTCAGAGGTGCTTTAAGAAGATGCTAAAGCAGCACTTCCCAAACATTTTAGCACCAGGATCCACTTTTTAAACGACAATCTATCACAACCTACTCGACCAGTGTTTTTCAAACTGTGGGTCGGGACCCACTAGGTGGGACGTGAAACTATTTCAGGTGGGTCCTCATTCATTTCAATATTTTATTTTTAATATATTAGACTTGATGCTACCATGATATGTGACTGTATTTGGGGAAATGTTTATAGACCTGTACTTTTAAACAAACTACTATGCATATTCTTTTAACAATCACACTAAAGGAAACTTACTCTTGGTAAGTGTGGGTAGGATTGTAGCCTAGGATAGTTAAAAATTTTCCTGCTTGATGATATCACTTCCTTTCATGACATTACTTCCAAAGGGTCCTAACAGATTCTCATTCTGTCCTGGTAGGTCCCGGTGCTAAATGCGTGAAAACCACTGCACTAGACAAAAGAGATCTAGAAAGAAATATTTTATTTATTAATAATAAATTATGAAATAATAATTGGGGTCCTGTGCTCCTGAGGCTGCTAGAGACCTTAAATACAGTATGTGCGTGCAGACACTTGCTAGACCCTCCCTAGAAGTAAGAATTCAAGGATTGTTTCCCTAAAACTTTACAGTCATTCCAGGGGATCCAGAAGACTGAACTGGAGAGCAAGATGTGAAGTTGGAAACCTTTCGTCTGGCCTGGAAGTTCCTAAGTGATCTAAGGCACACCAGTTACTATAGTAAATTGAAAAATTGTGACATTTTAATTTGGGGGTATGAAGATTACCTCAAACCAGTTAGCAATTTTCTTCGGCAAACTAGGCAAGCATGTTAAAAGCATGTTAAAAGCTTTCTTTTAACATTTCAAGAACTTTTTGTAACCCATCTAAAATCAACTTGTAACCCACGGTTTGGAAAACACTGTGCTAAAGTGATGAACACTATTTGATGAAACAGTTATGTTCAGAACAGCGCCTCCCTGAAGGAAGGATGACATTAGCAAGAATTTAAAGCTGGTGTTCTTCAATCAGATTACAGTGTCATCTTTATCAATGTTTGCCCTGCACATCTGGTAATGAGAAACAAAATTTAAGATTTCCTTAATAGCCCCTTGTCTGAAACTGGCCAAAACCACCAGGTTTTTACACTAGCTGAATTTTCAGAACCAGTTCAGTTTTGCATTTTCAAGTTAAACACACTTTTCCCTGTTTTAAGAAATAAAATCTCTATTAAAAAAAAGAAAAAAATAACCTATTTAAAAAGAGGGGGCACTTTTGACCCACTCCTTTCTACCTCCATCAAAATCCAATATGAAAGCTTCTCAACTACCCCATTTGTTTTGATGGTTTACTACTTCAAATCCTACCAGTGAACTTCAACACTATGCTGCAAGCTGGACACTCCATCTGCATTAACAGCTTGACTGCTGTTTTGCACGACTTGCTAAAAGCCCCCAAAAGCCTGGGCCTGCCAGTACTGCTTTGACACAGGGCTCAAATGGTTCTGGCCAAAAGAATTTCTGACCAACATTTCAACCTATACAAAAAACCAACAGAAATTAAGCAATGTTGAGCAGTTGCCCAATGAACCCAGAGACAGCACCACTTTCATCAAGAGGCAGAGAGATTTAAGTCACTACCTTGCACAAGACATGCAAGACCCTTAAAGTTTCTCATAATACAACTGCTTCATTCTCGAGTAAAACACAGGGAATAGTAACAAGCATTAATCCCCACCCATATTTTGTCACTCCAGCATGATGGTTATTCATATGTTCAAGGCACAGGTATCCTTGCACATCAAGGGGCAACTAAGAACAAGCTAAAAGGAAAGATCATGAACAGCTGCAAGTTAAGGCATTCTAATGCAAACATAGCCACTAAGAGCAAAGACAAGGGATACAATTACTGGGGTTTCGGCAACCTTCATGGAAGCTTTTCTTCCCCCCCCTTCCTCCCATCTTATTGAGGACAATTAAGGCTCAATTGCTTGCCTCAGCATGAACATGGTTACTTGCTTGACTCATACAAGAACAGGTGCTGCTCTGATGTTTTTGCACACTTAGGGCGCAATCCTAACCCACTTTCCAGCACTGACATAAGGGCAATGCATCTCCTAGGTAAGGAAACAAACATTCTCTTACTTTGAGGAGGCCTCTGTGAGTGCCAGCCAACTGCAGGATGCAGCACATGTCCCATTGGCACAGCTATGCCAGTGCTGGAAAGTGGGTTAAGATTTGGGCCTTAGTCACTTTCTCTTCTGTTTAAAGGTAATGGCAGAAAAACAATGCAAAGAAATATCCTTTCCCACACCTATACACCCATTACAAGTATCAAAATGAAAGCCTGCTTTTGAAGTCTTGGATCATTCCCATATAAGAGGCTGAAGTCAACACTGAGCATGAAGCACTTCAGCATGAGGCTGAAGTCTCTGAACATGTGAACAATTGACCTTTCATCTTTGAACATGCAGGCAAGGGATTAGCAATGCAAATGAACACTCTGGTGTGACATTCACATTACAAACCCATTAAACAAGAATCACTTAGGACTGTGAAAATGCCTCTCTTTCTCACTATTGCAAGGCAGTTGACAAGAGATTCTTTTTGCAAAGCAATTGTACTCAGAGTACTGTATCTGATTTCAAGCGCAAGACTTTTTCTTAACACATTATATAAACATGCTCACCCTGAATTGCGGAAATCTGACATTTTAAGATCAAACCATCATTTAAAATCAGAGCAGCTAGGCCTCCTCTATATGTTGTGTATGCTCAGGGTCATTTATTCTGAACTGTTGCTCCCTAATACTACTAACTATCCTGTCTTATTGTGGTAGAAATACTCAAAGGACAAGGTGGTCAAGTTGATTATGTGGTAGAGGGGGAAAGGCAAGATAAAAAATTATTAGATAAATACTGTATACAAACAAAGCTACTCCACCATGAGCAGTTCCGATTACACATTTGAGCACACACTACATGGCCAGGGCACAGCTACTCCAGCTTCTGATATTGTGATCTTGTTTTTCCAGGTAGATTTCCATATTTGTTGAGTGCACAATTCAAGGCACACAATATAACAAATAAGGGGAAAGTAGACACAGGGGAAAGTAGTCTTAGTACTGAAAAACTGCTCTGTGACCGACGGGACATCCACTATTGTAGACATGCTACAAGAAACTAGCAGTTCTCAATTACATGAGCATGGTTTTAAAAATAACTGAAGTCTCAAGTTGTCCAATTTACTTCCAGCACTGCAGACACCAGAGACCCTGCAATGCTGTACCACATGCTGTATTGCCCCTGGCAAAAAGGTTATGACTTGATATTGAAATTGCTTTACACCAGCTGTGCCAAACAAGCCAAGTCACCATTTCAAGGGAACTAGGAAAAAACCCTCCAATGCCATTGCAATTATGTGGCAAGAACTAGTTTCTTCCCAGTGGGAAACTTCAGCATAATTCAGATATCACTTTCCTCATTGCCCAGTGCCTTCTTTAGCAGAGCAAAGGAACTATATTGAGTGAACTATATTGAGTGATCACCCCTTGGTACATAAGTGTAACTACCAGAGAGTTAAGAGAACAAGTCCCCTCCCAAAAATCTCCCAGTGACAAAAGCTACACTGTTACTTCACAGATCTATTCCCTGGGTCAGTATTCTTAGGACTTTATGATGAACCTCAGCTGGCTTTTGTATTAGCAGCAAATCTATATACCACCTTTCCCCAGGTAACAAAACCTGGTGCCCAAGATGGTTTTCAACATAAAATACATAATAAAATGCTCATAAAACAGAAAACCTAAAAATAGTAGTCATAAAAATATTAAATCCTCAGGAAATAAAACTCCTGATATTGGGAGAACAGTGCCCTCCGCAATAGCCCTCACCTATCACATCTCACCCCATCTCTACTCCCTGACAATATTCCCTCAAAGCAGTCTGCACCTTCAGATACTCTGGCCCCAAAACATTATGGGGTTTAAAGGCTAAAACGAGAACCTTGAATTGGGCCCAGAATTGAATTGGAAGCAGATGCAGTCACTGGAGCAATAGTCCAATAGCGTTGAATCACTGAACTCCTGCGACCACGTGGGCTGCCACATTCTGCACCAGTTATCGTTGCTGGACCACCTTCAACGGCAGCCTCACACAGACTACTTTGCAGGCACCAGTGTTATCTGCTGCTCCTTTTAGAATCTGAACCTTGGGACCTATCTCAAGCCCTACTAGCAATATCTGCACAAGTCAGGGAGCTCCATCCCACAGCAAACACGGCATACACTGCATTAGCCCTGGATAGCTCAAAATTCAAGAGTTGAGAATTTGCCTTTTCCCCCCTCCCCTCCAATCCACACCTATCACAATCCTGCACTGACATGCCCAAAGTATTTAAAAACCAGGGTATAATCTGCTTGTCATGGATTAATGTATTGAGACTCCCCTGCCCTAGGCAAAGCAAACTCAATTTTACTCATTCAGGAATGAGATTTGTAGAACTCCCAGTGTTTAATAAGTGCAACAGGGTCACTTTTAAAGTTGTAAAAGTTTACAACATACTGTAGTTGTAAAGCCCCATAACTTTACCACCATAACAAAATCTGTGAACTCTAACCATGTATAAAAGGCACACTTATTTTACGTTACACACTAGCCACATCCAAATTTTGGATCCAGTATTGTAACCAATTTTGAGATGTTAACTCTGATAGAAACAGCAGTATGATGAATATTTGAAAAAAATCATATTTATTTTCGTGTAATCAACGAACAGTACAACATGCTTCAGAAATCAAACATCTAACCTTCAGCACTCTTAACTCATGTCTTCGCTGGCAGGCCACCTGGTAATGATTTTAAATAGGGAGTCAACTGTATGTACGAGAACATCATTCTGAGTCCCACTTGCCATTAAGTACTACAGTTAGTGCTGTGCAATCCCACTTTCCCCTTCCAACTGCAGAACTAGAGATTCACCTGAGAAGAAGAACTGCCTGTTATTTCGACCCCACCAAGCAGGGTTTGTTCAGCATAAGTTTTACTTTCCATATGCGATCGTGCAAGTGGCTCAGAGCTGGCCTTTGAGGTTGACCTTGTTGGACAGAGGTCCCACAACTGGTCCTCAAGATCAAGCCTATGTCCATACCGTTCATAGCGTAAAGCTACTTTTATTGCCCACCCAGAGGAGGTACCTATGAAGGACTGTTTGCCAAGTGCCCCTGAAATATTTTACAAGCCTATAGCAATTCTAGCAACTAGAGGCATCAAGCACTCCACAATAACTGTAGCTTTCATGGGCTTTGGCTAGATTCTATCCATTCTTATACAAACCCCTTCCCTTCTCTCAAAGTTTTCTATGCTGGGCATTTACTGTAAATCCACATGTGGTATATGGAGCTATATGGGCATACCATATAAACCAGTGGTTCTCACACATTTAGTACTGGGACCCACTTTTTAAAATAAGAATCCATCAGGACCCACCGGAAGTGATGTCATGACCAGAAGTGACATCATCAAGCAGGAAAATTTTTAACAATCTAAATTGTTAAATCTAAACTGCAATCCTACCCACACATACCCAGGAGTAAGTCCCATTGACTATCATTGTTAAAAAAATATACATAATAGCTTGTTAAAAGTACAGGTCTGTAACATTTCCCCAAAAGCAGTCACATTCTAGGGTAGCATCAAGTCTAATATATTAAAAATAAAATATTGAAATGAATGGGGACCCACCTGAACTCAGCTCACAACCCACCTAGTGGGTCCCGACCCACAGTTTGAGAAACACCGATACAAAGAGACTGTATAGACTGTATGTTAATGATTTACATACAAAGCCACCGTCTATCAAGTTAAGCCTGTGGAGGTCTCTTGCCCAGTATGTTCTACTCCAAGTCTTAGGGAAGGGTCTTAGCCTTTGGTTTCTGCACAGTGGTGTGGTAATGTCTTCCGAAGTTCAACAATGCCATCTGACATCAAAGACATCCAGTTCAGCCAAGCTCCAAGTTGCAGGGCTATACAATTTACCAGGAACATTGGTCATAGCTCAGTGGAAGACTACTTTTCATGCTAACAGTGTCACGTTCGATCTCCCAATAGAGCAAAGAGGAAGAATAGAGCAAAAAGGAAGGACAGGGTTGTAATCATGGGGGACTTCAATTATCCTCATATTGACTGGGTCAATTTGTGTTCTGGTCATGATAAGGAAACCGGATTTCTTGACGTGCTAAATGACTGTGGCTTAGATCAGCTAGTCACGGAGCCCACTAGAGGACAGGTGACTCTGGATTTAATTTTGTGCGGTACGCAGGACCTGGTTAGAGATGTAAATGTTACTGAGCCATTGGGGAACAGTGATCATGCTGCGATCCGTTTTGATGTGCACGTTGGGGGAAGAATACCGGGCAAATCTCTAACAAAAACCCTTGACTTCCGACGGGCGGACTTCCCTCAAATGAGGAGGCTGGTTAGAAGGAGGTTGAAAGAGAGGGTAAAAAGAGTCCAGTCTCTCCAGAGTGCATGGAGGCTGCTTAAAACAACAGTAATAGAGGCCCAGCAGAGGTGTATACCGCAAAGAAAGAAGGGTTCCACTAAATCCAGGAGAGTGCCCGCATGGCTAACCAGCCAAGTTAGAGAGGCTGTGAAGGGCAAGGAAGCTTCCTTCCGTAAATGGAAGTCTTGCCCTAATGAAGAGAATAAAAAGGAACATAAACTGTGGCAAAAGAAATGTAAGAAGGTGATAGGGGAGGCCAAGCGAGACTATGAGGAACGCATGGCCAGCAACATTAAGGGGAATAATAAAAGCTTCTTCAAATATGTTAGAAGCAGGAAACCCGCCAGAGAAGCGGTTGGCCCTCTGGATGGTGAGGGTGGGAAAGGGGAGATAAAAGGAGACTTAGAGATGGCAGAGAAATTAAATGAGTTCTTTGCATCTGTCTTCACGGCAGAAGACCTCGGGCAGATACCGCTGCCCGAACGGCCCCTCCTGACCGAGGAGTTAAGTCAGATAGAGGTTAAAAGAGAAGATGTTTCAGACCTCATTGATAAATTAAAGATCAATAAGTCACCGGGCCCTGATGGCATACACCCAAGGGTTATTAAGGAATTGAAGAATGAAGTTGCAGATCTCTGGACTAAGGTATGCAACTTGTCCCTCAAAACGGCCATGGTGCCAGAAGATTGGAGGATAGCAAATGTCACGCCTATTTTTAAAAAGGGAAAGAGGGGGGACCCGGGAAACTATAGGCCAGTCAGCCTAACATCTATACCGGGTAAGATGGTGGAATGCCTCATCAAAGATAGGATCTCAAAACACATAGACGAACAGGCCTTGCTGAGGGAGAGTCAGCATGGCTTCTGTAAGGGTAAGTCTTGCCTCACCAACCTTATAGAATTCTTTGAAAAGGTCAACAGGCATGTGGATGCGGGAGAACCCGTGGACATTATATATCTGGACTTTCAGAAGGCGTTTGACACGGTCCCTCACCAAAGGCTACTGAAAAAACTCCACAGTCAGGGAATTAGAGGACAGGTCCTCTCGTGGATTGAGAACTGGTTGGAGGCCAGGAAGCAGAGAGTGGGTGTCAATGGGCAATTTTCACAATGGAGAGAGGTGAAAAGCGGTGTGCCCCAAGGATCTGTCCTGGGACCGGTGCTTTTCAACCTCTTCATAAATGACCTGGAGACAGGGTTGAGCAGTGAGGTGGCAAAGTTTGCAGACGACACCAAACTTTTCCGAGTGGTAAAGACCAGAAGTGATTGTGAGGAGCTCCAGAAGGATCTCTCCAGACTGGCAGAATGGGCAGCAAAATGGCAGATGCGCTTCAATGTCAGTAAGTGTAAAGTCATGCACATTGGGGCAAAAAATCAAAACTTTAGATATAGGCTGATGGGTTCTGAACTGTCTGTGACAGATCAGGAGAGAGATCTTGGGGTGGTGGTGGACAGATCAATGAAAGTGTCGACCCAATGTGCGGTGGCAGTGAAGAAGGCCAATTCTATGCTTGGGATCATTAGGAAGGGTATTGAGAACAAAACGGTTAGTATTATAATGCCGTTGTACAAATCTATGGTAAGGCCACACCTGGAGTATTGTGTCCAGTTCTGGTCGCCGCATCTCAAAAAAGACATAGTGGAAATGGAAAAGGTGCAAAAGAGAGCGACTAAGATGATTACGGGGCTGGGGCACCTTCCTTATGAGGAAAGGCTACGGCGTTTGGGCCTCTTCAGCCTAGAAAAGAGACGCCTGAGGGGGGACATGATTGAGACATACAAAATTATGCAGGGGATGGACAGAGTGGATAGGGAGATGCTCTTTACACTCTCACATAATACCAGAACCAGGGGACATCCACTAAAATTGAGTGTTGGGCGGGTTAGGACAGACAAAAGAAAATATTTCTTTACTCAGCGCGTGGTCGGTCTGTGGAATTCCTTGCCACAGGATGTGGTGATGGCATCTAGCCTAGACGCCTTTAAAAGGGGATTGGACGAGTTTCTGGAGGAAAAATCCATTATGGGGTACAAGCCATGATGTGTATGCGCAACCTCCTGATTTTAGGAATGGGTTAAGTCAGAATGCCAGATGTAGGGGAGAGCACCAGGATGAGGTCTCTTGTTATCTGGTGTGCTCCCTGGGGCATTTGGTGGGCCGCTGTGAGATACAGGAAGCTGGACTAGATGGGCCTATGGCCTGATCCAGTGGGGCTGTTCTTATGTTCTTATGTTCTTATGTTCTTATAAAGAAAAATTACTGTCCAAAATCTTGAAGGAACATGCAGTGAATGTTGACAAATCTGAGTGACTTGGACTATCATCTCTGAATAAGGCAGCTTCCCATGTTCCTATGACAGCTGCATGCTTATGCAGTTCATAAGGCAGGGACTATGCCAATCTCTTGTACCTGAACACTGAGGACAAGTGCTTCTCAGTCGGCTATCTTCAAGCCTGCAGTGCCACAGCAAGCAGCCAGCTATTCACAGACAACGGTCACCCACCTCTCCAAGCTGTTTATACTTGTCACAGTGCTCTGTTGTGCCAGTTTTGCCTGGAACCTGCAGATCTGACTGCTGCTACTTCCCAATTATGGCTTTGTAAAGCCACCAGATCCAAACTGGATCTTAAAGCTACTTCCTTGTTTAACTCTCTCCCCCCCACCTTCTGCATTCTAACCTTGCTATGGGTTTGAAGAATTCCCTTCAATTCAAAATGTGACTTTATTTGGATTGAGCTGACAAGTTCAAAGCCTGTAAGCCTTATTAGTATTGTTTTGTGTGTATTCGTTTCCAGGGTGAGCAACAACCTTCAGCTGGGAAGCTCCAAGTCTCGCCTGCATCTATAAATAGTAAGAGATTTCTCTGAATCGCAAAAGCTCCATGAATTTGCAAACTTAGAATACACACTGAAAAATGAGGAGAAAAGTGTTCCTGAATGCTAGTTAACTGCCCCACATCCCAGTGTTTCTGCAAGGAAGCATATCTGCAGAGCGAGGGGCAAGTTTCTCATCCACTACCCAGCCTGTCTGCTTTCGATGTTAGGACTTCAAGGATAGGAACATGACACACTGCTTTATATAGAATCAGGTCATTGGTCCACCTAGCTCAGTATTCTTAATCACTTGAACTGAAAGTGAGTCTTCAGAGTTTTAAACAAGAATTTCTCTCTGGCCTACATGGAGATGCTAGGGATTGAACCTACAAAGCAAATCCTCTTCCAAACTGTGGTCTCACAACTCATAATGAGATATGTTAGCAGCAGCTTGGTTGCTGGCAAAAGCCAGAAGGCTCTTTTCTGATGACCCCAAGTCTGCTTTACTGGCAAGTAAAAAGGTCCCATTACCCCATATTCAAAATCTGCCCAGTGAACCCTGCTGGATATCCCATGTTTTCTACCGTGAGGACCATGGGTAGCATGAAGGGCTCTGCAATTCATACATTATGCTGATGTAAATACAGAAGCTTCATTTTCCTGAGCAACAGCACTTTCCAGGACCTTCAGAACTAGATCTTTCAACTTGAAGCATAAAAAGTTCCTAGATTCCAGAACTGGAGAAGGAAAATGGGTTACACTTATGCACCATTGCCTCCCTCATACAGAAAATGGACAAATTAAGGGACAGCTGGTGGTGTATTAGTACCCTAATAAGTCAGCAGGTTGTCACAGCAGCAAGAAGTCTAGCCAACTGACTGTAATTGGCTCTAGTGCCCACCCGTAGAGAAGAGGAATGTTGGAGAGAAACAGAATAAGAGGCAGCTAGAGATGTCTAGACAGAATCCAGCAAGCTTTTTGTTCACCTGCACTCTTTACAGCAATAGTGCTTCACACCCGAGTGCTTATGTTGCAAGTAAGGTGATAGGGGACATTTATTAACGCACATCTTTCCCTCTAAGCAATTCCAAAGAAAGCTCTTTCAAATGTATCAGAGCAAGTAGTTTTGTTACACACTGTTCTGTCATGTTTTGGCTCAGTTCAACTTTACCATGTGGTGAACTAGACAGAACAGATGGCCAATAAGCTCCATTAAACTGTCAAGGCCAACTACTCAAAAAACAGCAACAAAAAACCATGCACCTATTCCAAATCTGAATTTTGAGCTTTTAAAGGAAGCTTTAAAATTTTAAAGTTTTTAAAATTAAAGGAAACAATTCTCTATCATTCCAGAAACACTTGACAAGAATATTAAGACAGTAGTAGTGGCTGCTCGCTCAGTCTTAATGCTCCCCAAGCTCAAGTTTCTTGCAAATCAAGAAATTCCTCCTGGACATCTACACAGACAGAACACCAAAGGAGCCAGTAACTTTAAGTGCTCATTTCCCATATGGTTGATAAGGAACTTCAACACTTTTGCCCTCATCACAGTTAACACTATCTGAGGAGCAACTGATAACCTCAAGTTCAAGGTTATTTACATCCCAACAAGATGTGTCATCCATACTGATGCACTCTTCACCAAGCAGTGGGAAGCTCCGGAAACATACAAGTTTTTGATTAGTTTACTTTTGATTGAGACTCCAGGGGAGAGTTATACTATCCTTTTATAAAGCAACCTTAACAAACTTACAAGCAGAGCATAAGTGGCAGAGATCCATACTTTATATCCATCCCTCAGAATTACCTGCAACCGAAGGTGCTTCACCTGCAGCCAACTCACAGCTTCTAACCTCTCCTGTTTCTCCAAAAAAGCCAACTGCTGTTTTTGTTGCTCCCTGCCCTCAGCAACTGAAGGAGACACCTTTATGCTTCCCAATAGATTTCTGCTTCTTGAGTGAGACACCTAGTAGGAGACTGTCTCCTGACCATTAGCTCCTACTGATGAATCAACTAGCCTTCTAACACCAATGAGACTAGCCTTCTACCACTAGCCTTCTACCAATGAGATTATCAGTCAACCGCTATACCAATACTTAAAGCCACTCTGTAAAGTATCCCAGCATCCCAGAGACATAAGGTATCCCTGTATGTAATCATGTAATCTGATTCACTACATTTTGTTACTCTTCACAGCCAGAACAAGAGTGAAAGCAAATTTATAACAATTGCTGTATAGTAGTGTATTTAATGAATGGGTCATCAGAATCCACAATGTGTTGCACTGGGTCATACCAGCAGTCAACCACACCTTTTCGGTTTAGCTTAAGTTTAAACCAAGAGAAAGCGGTAATGGGCAACACAGACACATGGCAAAAATTAATATGCCAGTTGGGGATAAAGGCAAATCCCTATATGTTGAAGACTACAGTTCTAGGGCACCAATTACTAAGGTCTTTTGATTGTTTACATTTGAGAGACACTCAGTACAGAGAGATGCGCTCCATGCACTGAGATCCTAATCAGAAAATGGCTGCTTTTCCCTTTTCATAAGAGGGAAAGTCTTTAGGAGAAGCTGGTGTAACTCAGAATAACTGCTCCATTAAGCCCTTTACAGCACAATCCCACACACTTCTTCTAAAAAGTCAGTGCCATCAAGTTCACTGGAATGTACTCCCACGTAAGAGTGTATAGGATTGTAGCTTTAGGGCCCAATCCTAAACTGGCCCAGCGCCAGTCAGGTGCTGGGTCCAATGCCGGTAGGAAGAGGATGCACTGCCGCCGGGGGTAAGTACAGCCACCAGGAGGTGGTGCAGCCTCTGGGACAGGAGGAGTGAGGGCAGGTGGAGGAACTGGGGTGGGAGGGGAGTGGGATCTGCGGAGCTCTGCTCTGCCATATCCTGAACTCCATGTTGGGCTAGAAGGCCTGACACAGAGTCAGGTCTGAGCTGAAAAAATAGATAGCACAGACTTGAGGGCTTGGGGCTTTACTAGGGGAAGGGGACAAAAGTCCAGTTCTCCTGCGGAGACCGCCAGCTGCTTCCTGGTGCCCATTGGATACAGTGAAAGCGGGCACCAGGAAGCTCAGGATTGGGTTGTTAGTCTTTCACTAAAGTTCTGAGAAATTTAGAGAGGTGGGATAGCTCAGTGACCAAGAAACCAAGGTGCAATTCAGTACTTCCCCGATCCAAATTTTACCTCTGCCATGAACTCACTAGGAGGCACACTGCTCCTCTCAACCTCAACTGCAATATGGAGATACTACTTACCTCACAGGGTTGTTCAAAAGATTATATTGAGATTGCATATGCGAAGCATTTTGCACAGTGAAGATATTTAGACAGCACTTTTGTGCCTGTAAAATGCTTTTGTATACTAAGCACTGACATCTTGAAGCCCACCAAATGTATTCAACACTTGGAGACATGTATAGGTATACATTTAGTATATTTTAAAAATCCAGACTTCTAAATTGCAGTCATCTTTCTCCTCAGTTCTTCCTTCATCCTTTACAGTTGTCCAAATTCTTCCCCATTCCATAAATTCACTCCTTGCTCTCTACTTGACAGTGTCAAAGTGATATCAGTTCCTCACTTCCATCAAAGTCATAGTGAAGGACAGCTAAAATGCCTTAAAATGTTTGCTTACTTAATAACCCACCATTACAAGGACACTATGGAAGTTGTGACAGGCTAAGCCAACCTGACAGCTTACGTGCATATGAAGAGGGAAAGTCTGAGCCTGTCAGTGGAATTCAATTAGTGGTATTCAATTATGTAACTTTCAGACATTTTGCCTCCAATTAAGACTAAAGAAGAAAGGCATGAGAATACCTAGCCAGTTAGCACTGCAAATAACCTGGAGTTGAGAAAATGGCTCTCCTTAGGACTACTGCTGTTTGGTTGCAAAATATAAATGTCCCCTCCCCCAAGGTGGTTATATTAACAGCAGCAAAGATTGTTTTTTATCCATCCTGATGCTGAGACACAAGGGTCCCGCACACACCATTCCTAATCTAAATTAAATCTTGCTTATATTAAATGAAAACTTCAAGTCTGTAAAGAAGTCATAAACAAAGCATAAAGAATGCCCTAGGTGTGGGCCTAAAGGATGCTCATTTTTCCTCCAGTTTTACTGATAGTCATTTCACAAGCTGGGAACACATTTCCCCACAGAACCAGAGAGATAAGGGTAAATACTCCTTATTCTAACTATAGATCAGGCTCTAGCTGTACTCCAGGCTCCTCAAACCATGTACACTTCAACATTTAAGGCTGTCATATCCCAGTTAGCCAAATCAAGGTTACCTAACCTAGACAGTATGAAATTGCTTATTATTTACACTAATCAAGCATTAAGCACTAAACACGGTAACACTGAAGTACAAACACTATAGATTCCCTTATCTGTCCATAGTTCAGCTTTTCCTCCACTCATGCAACATCTCGCAAGCAACACCACACCAACAAATCCAATCTTTGCACAAAGGGCAAGTATCAACCTTATTACGAAGGCTTTCCAGCCCCTTGATCAAATTTTTCTGTTGACCACTGCTTAAATCACCTGCACACTGCAGTAAACCTCAAATACATGATGTATGTACAAAGTCTGAAAATGCAGCAGGTACATCTGTAAAGGTGATGAGATGAACCGATTCTCTGCAAGAAACAATGGCCACAACAAATTGCCTGAGTTAAGCTGCACTTCTGTGCACACTTTTCCTAGTGAAAAAGCTCCATGGACTACAGCAGGGGTGCCCAAACCCCGGCCCGGGGGCCACTTGCGGCCCTCAAGGTCTCCCTATGTGGCCCTCAGGGAGCCCCTAGCCTCCAATGAGACTCTGGCCCTCCAGAGATTTGTTGGAGCCCACACTGGCCCGATGCAACTGCTCTCAGGGTAAGGGCAACTGTTTGACCTGTCAAGTGAGCTGTGGAATGAGGACTCCCTCCATTGCTTGTTGTTTCACGTCTGTGATGCAGTAGCAGCAGGAAAGGAAAGGCTAGCCTTGCTTTGTGCAAGGCCTTTTATAGGCCTTGAACTACTGCAAAACCTTCATTCATTCATATAAGTTCATCTTTAATATATTCATTTATGTAAATTTATTCAAATTTGAAATGTAAATTAATTCGGCCCCCGACACGGTGTCAGAGAGCTGATGTGGCCCTCCTGCCAAAAACTTTGGACACCCCTGGACTACAGTGTTGCTTACTTTTGAGAAAAATGCATAAGATTGCACTTGCAATCAAGTAGATCAAATTGCCTCACTTCTTGGGCAAAGTTCCAGATCTTTACAATATTGTTCTCGGAAAGGAAGGAATATTATAACACTGTTGTACAAATCAATGGTAAGGCCACACCTGGAGTATTGTGTCCTGTTCTGGTCACCACATCTCAAAAAGGATATGGGGAAACAAAAAAGGTGCAGAAGAGAGCAACCAAAATGATTACAGGGCTGGGGCATCTCCCTTGTGAGGAAAGGCTACAGCGTTTGGGGCTCTTCAGTCTAGAAAAGAGGTGCCTGAGGGGCGACATAATTGAGACATACAAAATTATGCAGGGGGTGGATAGAATAGATAGAGAGATTCTCTTTTCTCTGCTCACGCAACACCAGAACCAGGGGACATCCACTAAAATTGGGAGAATTAGGACAGACAAAAGAAAGTATTTCTTTACCCAGCATGTAATTAATCTGTGGAACTCCTTGCCACAGAAAGTAGTGATGGTATCTTGCCTAGGTGACTCTAAGAGGCAATTGGACAAATTTCTAGAGGAAAAGTGCATCAAGGGTTACTAGCCATGGTAGGTATGTGCAGGCTCCTGGTTTTAGAGGTAGGCTACCTCAGATTGCGAGATGTAGGAGAGGGCACCAGGATGCAGGTTGCGCCTTGTTGTCTTATGTGCTCCCTGAAGCATTTGGTATGCTGTTGTGAGATACAGGAAGGTGGACTAGATAGGCCTTTGACCTGATCCAGTGGGGCCCTTTTTATGTTCTTATGACACAAAATCACTGTGCAGAGTTAGGGACCTCGGGTTACCAACTTTTTTTCAAATGAATTAATAAAGAGTTTACATTTGCATAGAATTCCCCATTACTTCATATGCATTGGATAAAGAACTTTATGATGGAGGACATCTTTACATCTCGCTGTCTGCAGAAGTCATACAGTGTTCTTAGAGATTCCTTTCAGCCAGCTCATAATTTGTTTGAATTGTTGCTTTTGGATAGATGATACAGAACTATTAGAGCACACACCACAGGATTCTTGAACAGTTTTTCTCCTACAGCTATAATTACATTGAATAAGGAACTTAAAATTACCGCCAAAGAGGCAACATAGTTTGTGATCATGCTCCTGGGCAATATGGTTTTGTTTAATATTGTTTTTATATTATATGATGCATGTTGTATTGAATGTGTGGGTGAGTGCGGAGTGTGATTGATGTGAATGATTGTTGTATATGGTTTTTTATGTTCATATTTCAATGGTGCATCAAATTTCGTTGTGCATTAAGCACAATGACTATAAAGTAATCTAATCTAATTGTGATGTACCCCTTATAAACAGCCTAGCAATGCACATATTATTCCCATGTTGCAGCTGGGGAGCTGAGGGTGAGACAGTAGTTTGTGGAGGCAAGACATGAAGCAGCAAAGTTCCAACTCACAGCCCACTCTCCCCTACGTTGCACCAGCTAGAGGTGTAGCAGAGTTCCTGCCCTTCCACAGTTGCCCGACTTGCAAAAACCCTGCATGATCACTATGGGGGGAGAACTTCACCTGCTGGAAGTTCTGCTTCTCAAGCAACTATGCAAAGCACAGGAATCCTAGCACAAAAGGACTCAAGTTACAAACAAAATCTCATACTGTAACAAGAACCTCTAAGAGATTTGCACTAGACATGGAGAGTAACTCAGGACAAAGATGGTTTTTACTTTCTTGGTGGCATGAAAGATTAGGAATTTGCTCCTGCAAAGCACTGAAACCCTTGAGGGCATGCCCTCACCACTGTCATCTGCAGAACCATGTTTAAACATCTCCTGGTCTGGAATCAGCACGAGTTACCCAAGAACCACCAACCTTTAGAGCAGGGGTGTCCAAAGTTTTTGGCAGGAGGGCCACATCATCTCTCTGACACTGTGTCAGGGGCCGGAGGAAAAAAGAATTAATTTACACTTAAAATTTGAATAAATTTACATAAATGAATTTATTAGAGATGGAACTGATATGAATGAATGAAGGTCTTGCAATAGCTCAAGGCCTATAAAAGGCCTTGCACAAAGCAAGGCTGGCCTTTTCTTTGCCACTGCTACTGCATCACAGATGTGAAACAGCAAGCAGTGGAGGAAGCTCTCATCCCACAGCTCACGTGTGAGGTCAAACAGTCGCCCTCACACTGAAAGCAGTTGGGTCGGGCCAGTGCAGGCTCCAGCAAGTCTCCAGAGGGCCAGAGGCTCATTGGAGACTGGGGGCTCCCTGAGGGCCGCATTGAGAGGCCTTGAGGGCCGCATGTGGCCCCAGGGCCGGGGTTTGGGCACCCCTGCTTTAGAGGATTAAATGTGTCAGCTTGCTGAAGCAAACAAAGTGTCTTGGAGCACCATCAAAGACTATCCTGGGGTGTAAAACGTAAGGTCTGCAGGTCAGATATGACCCCTGGAAGCTCTTCAACCGGTCCACATAACTGGGCTCTCCTGGCATCACCTTTAGCTGCTCAGATCCAAATTGATACCTCAGCAGAAGCAGCACTGCTGAAAGGGCAGCACTGGGAGAGCCCAACTACCATGGAATTCAGGGCAGCCGGGCAAAGGCTCACAGAGGGGGCTGCAAGCCTTCAGTACCCTTATGGAGGCTTCAGGAGCCCCCCAGGTATGCTAGACTGTCCCTGGGTCCCCACAACACTACAGGCCATCTGGGCCACTCCTCCGCTGCCCCCACCACTACTTATGAGATCCCCAACTCCCTTGAAGGAGTTTGGAAACCTCTGCTTTAGACTGGAAAAGGATGGAGGGTGATATGAAGTGGAAGAAGAGACAAGAATGGTGGGCCAAGGCATCTCTGATACCCCCCTTTTCCACCCTTCCCCTCCATTGCCCTCTTCCAATCCATAGGATGGGAGAAGCAAAAGTTGCCACATCACCAAGTAAGAATGACAGCACTTAGCAAACCATCTTAGACACCGGACGTATTGGGCTAGCTCTAGTGGGGCCAAATGTCTAACAACAATTCTCAGAGGAAGAGTTAACCTTTTGTCCTGTGCATGAAGAATGGAATGGATAAGTTGCAGCCTAGAGATCTGATAACCTCCCCCACCACATTAGACCACTAGCGACCCTTGTGGTGCTTCATGGAACTAAGTTCTGCAATTCCAGGAATGGGCATGGCCAGACTGTAAACAGTACACGCTGCTTCTGAGCTGGGTTGGCTCATTCAGGATAAAGTCATGAACTAAACCCATCACATTTCATGATCCTTCCACAAGTAGTTATCTTACACAAAAGTAAGAAGGGCTGCAGCTGCAATTCTGATGCTAAACTAGAGTGAGGACCCCCCTGATATCAATCAGGGAACAGGCTGACCAGCCACTATTAATGATGCCAAGGTTCACAGAAACTTTGCACGATGTGCATTGCAAATGTAGAGGCATAAATACTAAATGGTCACAAGAAACTCAAGTCCTTCATAAAGGGGATCACGAGAATGGCTGGTACTATTTTGCAGAGTGCATTAGCAGAGATGGTACATATGTGGGGGTCTCAGCTGCTGTGCAGGTCAGCCAGTCTAGAGCAAAACTGACTAATCCTTGGGAGAAGTGGCTACCTATTATTGTACCTCAGGTCACCTCTTAGGAAGTACGGCAGCATAGGGGGATTTTGCCCATGGAAGGTAGGTCAAGAGTAAGACGTACAATACCAAAGTTCACAACAAACACAGAGAGAAGAGGACATATTCTATTCATAAAGAAAAGGTTCTCAGTCCCAGGTGGCAGCTTTCAAAAATACTCACATTTGTATTTAACACTCCTAGGACAAAACAGTACAGCTCAAAAGTTTTCCCCAATTTCAGATTTTGGTACCAGGTAGGAGATACCCGGATGGCATGTATGTATATGTATATGTGCTTCCGCATTACTAGTTATTGACTGAGAATAAAAACTGGAATTTTATAGCCACCCTACAGGAAGATGTGTGCACTTCAGTTAATATTTAGGGCTGCCACCGACCAACCTAAGATCTCTCTAATCAAGTACCTGTACATATGGGTAAGGATTCATTTTCAAGCAAGTAGCATATTTTTTAAAAATTTTGTTTAGTGGTTCCCAAACTTTTTAGCACTAGGACCCACTTTTTAAAATGATACTATCAGGACCCACTCAGTTTTACAACGAAAAGAAAAGCTTTTTACTTTACAAGCCACTCAAGCCTCTGTTTTTCTCCTTTTTACTGGGGGGAGGGCTGCTTTCTGGAGCATTTTTTGATCCAACATTCACTGGATCAGACCATTCTTTTGCATTTCCCCTTGCCTGGCCTTTGATAAAAGCCAAGGCACATTTGCCTACTTGTGTGGAAATGAGCATGATTGCCTAAAGGCTGCTGCAGCCCATGATTTATGAATGCCAAGGGGTGTGGTTGTAATGGTGATTAGGCCGCAGTGCTCCTAATCAAAGTACTACTACTAAACAAGTAGCAGCTTGTTTAACCCTTGATGGAAATAGCCTAATCTGCCTTGTCAGTTTTGTGACCAACCAAAAATTGGGTCATGGCCCACTGGTGGGTCCTGACCCACAGTTTGGGAACCACTGATTTAATCCATTAACTAGCTATCTATATGCTTCCTTGAGTGCAAGAAAATAATAAAAAATGAAGTCAAAACAATAAAAAATAAGAAAAGCCCTGCGAGATGATACCAAAGCCCAACTAGTCCAACATTCTGCTTCCCACAGTGACCCACTCTGGGAACTCCACACACAGGAGAGAGGATGTACTTCTGCTGAAACTGAAGGTAGCGCAAAACCATTATGACTAGTAGCCACTGATAGACCTGTTGTCCGTGACTTTGTCCAACTCCCTTTTACAGCCATCCAAGCTAGTGGACATTATTTTTTTTTTTTCTAGTTTTGGAGCCTTAACTTCCCAGAAGCTCCTGTGTAAGTTCAGCAGCAAAAAGCTGCTGAGGTATTACCTTTCAGGCAGTCTTTACCCTTGTGAAACTCCGCTATTAAGAGTGTATGAGTTTGAGTTCTTCATGTTTGGAGTGGCTACCCCTTCCCAAGACTGGTGTGCACTTAACAATTAGGTTGCTAAACCTGTCCAACTAGGTCAATGGTGGGTGGTGGGATGGACCAGGTGACCAGATGACAACAATAGCAAAGTTACATAAGCTCTAGCCCACATGAAGTCTTTGTTGTTTTCTCTGGGTCACTGAGTGGGCCTATTCATTGAGCTCCAAGAGCACCAACCACTTACTCACCCGCAAGGGCTAGGGCTTCCTTGAGCAATGTAAGTAGCTTAAGCCATTTCTTCCCAATGTTGTATATATGCAATATGGACAAAATGTGTACACCTGTGGACCAGGCAAAAATAGGTTAAGCTAAGGACTGTCTAGCTAGATGGTAATAAGAAATTTTATTTTCCTTGTTTCTTAGGAACAGCATGCAACAGCATGCAAACTTACCTGGAATTTAACACAGAAATACACCTGGTAGGGAAGGGTCTGAATGGCATCCCAGCACCATCTGGTGGGCATTAACAGTTACTGCATCAATTTGATCAAACCTTTTCTTTGCGCCCTTCAGACAAGCCGAGGCAGTTCCATCAGTGTTTTTTTTTATTTTCTCTTTTCTTTCCTCATATTCTTCAAACCCATTTGCTTAGTCTTTTAATACACTAATTCCATTTTTACCTTTCATTTTCCTAGTCCATGTTCACAGATAGTTCAGTGGATTGTCCCATGTCTTCACCCTCCAGATGCTACTATGAGCTCGATTTTTTAATTAAGAGTCCCTGGGGTTCAGTGTTTTCCTGGGAGCAGTTTTTTTTCTCCCCAGATACTCCCCTTCCTGGTCTTTGTAGCCTGAGATGATAGCAGATACAAACTACCATGGTTTTTTTATCTATTCAGCTGCTGGTGCAGGAATGCCGGTAGCAGGAAGCAGTGCATGCATGCTAATCACTAGGCACTACTCCCCTCAGTCAGCCTGCCTTCTTTTAGGACTGTCTTTTCCCTGACATGCACCTTCTCCAAGGCCAACAGAAAAGGGGGAAATATCATGCCATAGCTTCAGGTTAATTGATAAAGTCCCTGCTTAGGGTCTATTAATGGCCAATGCCATTATTTGGAGGATGGAGAAGGAATGAAGCTGGCTTGGGGAACAATATAAGGCAAAGCATGGAAATACATGGGATTGAGGTCATGAAAGACTTCAGAGGGTAAACACTAGTATCTTGAATTGAATCTGGAAGCAAAATGTGCAACTAGTGCAGTTGGAATAAAATGTAGTTGAACCAATCCATTCACACCATCTCACACTTATCAAGTGATGTGTGACAATATCTGTACAGAGTCAGGTATAGCAGCCAAGCCTGGAGGCTATAAAAGCATGGGATTAGCATTCTAAGAGCCTCTCTGTCCAAGAAGGGATGGACCCTGTTATGCAAACCAAACTATAACATGATCTTCACAATTGCAGCAGCCTGCTTATCAAAAAGCACAGCCAGAGCCAACATAGCTCCTGAACTCTGAGCTTCTGATGGGACAAATGCAACTCCATTGTTTAGAGGGCAAACTACCCATTTGAACAGAGGCATAACTAGAAGCCCCAGAGCAGTGACGTTATGACATAAAGCAGTGGCGTCACTAGGATTCGCATCACCCGGTGCAGGAGGCCTGTGCGTCACCCCATGCAGTGGGTGGGGCAACACACCAAATGGTGGGCATGATGATGTACCACTGCCCCACCCCCACTGGTTTTTTGGCAGTACCTTTTGATAGAACACAGATATTACAATGTGGTTTGTTTCATTGCATTCTGCATGAAATTACGCATTGATTGATATATAACATGATGGTATTATTCCTCCAAATTCTGATTTTAGTGATTTTGAAAACTTGTGGAGTCTCTCTCTCTCTCTCTCTCTCTCTCTCTCTCTCTCACACACACACACACACACACACACACACACACACACACAAGTCAACTTACTCCCAGGAAAGTGTGGGTAGGATTGGGCTGTGAGGGGAACTTTGCAAGTGCAAAATAGAAAACTTTCCCCTTACCAGTTCAAGCCTCTTTGTTGGTCCTTTCTAGTGGGGAGGGGCGGCTGCCTTCTGGGGCTTTTGTTGCACTTCAGTACCATCGGATCGGGACCATTCTGGTGTCCTCACATTCTTTGCCTGGCCTGACCACCAACCAAGGAACATCTGCCTACTCATGAGTAAACACTACCATCCAAAAGGGCAGACTGAGAGGACTCCAATGTCAGAACGGTCCTGATTCAATGAATGCAGCCCCAAGAACACCTGAGGAGGAGGTCCCTCCCCCCCCAGCTGCAAGTGTATGGAGCCTGAGGCTGCTTCGCTTCCCATAGAGCTCCATACACTTGCAGCTGGAGGGGAGGGACCTCCTCCTCAGATGTTTTTGGGGCTGCATTCATTGGATCAGGACCATTCTGACATTGGAGTCCTCTCAGTCTGCCCTTTTGGATGGAGCAAAGCAAGGTCACCTACTCACAAGTAAACACAGCCACGTGGCTTTCTTTCCCTGCCCATAGAGCTGAACACACTCGCAGCGGGGAGGGGGAACCTCCTTCTCAGGTGTTTTTTTTGGGCTGCACTCATTGGATCAAGACCATTCTGATGTCCTTGGAGTCCTCTCAGCCTGCCCTTTCCGACGGACTAAGGCAAGTGCGCCTACTCGCAAGTAAACACAGCCACGTGGTTTCGCTTGCTTTCCATCGGGCTGAATAGGGACCTCCTTCTCGGGTGTTTTGGGGGGGGCGGCATTTACTGGATCGGAACCATTCTGGTGTCGTTGGAGTCCGCTCAGCCTGCCCTTTCCAATGGACCAAGGCAAGTATGCCTACTCACAAGTAAATGCGTGATATGGCTCACTAGCACTTTCCATAGGGCTCCATGCATTTTTCCTTCTGGTTTTTTGGCCATAACGCTTGAAGGAAAGGAGCGATCTCAACAGGGTTTTATGCATTGTCTTCCGCCAGTCATTCTGCATCCAATGGTGTAAGGCATGACGCAGTCGCTCGTAAAGGCACATTTTAGCACATCAACCACCCAGGGCATGTCACCCGGTGCGGCCCGCACCCCCCGCACCTCCCTAGCGACGCCACTGCATGAAGTGACGTCACATCAATTCCCGATTCTCTCCAGAGGAGACGGAACTGGTGGATTCGCACCCCCACATCCCTTCTCCTGTGGAGGTTCCCTTGAAGGAGCACCCCCTTCAAAGAAAGCCTCAACAGGGGAAGGACTGGAGGGTGCAAAGTCACTAGCGCCTCCTCCTCCAGGGGGAAACAAAAAGTGACTGCTATATGCCGTCTTGGTTTAGTACTTGGAACAGGTGCCTCTCAGGCTCCACCCCAGTTACACCTCTGCATCTGAATACCTGAGCATTTCCTACTAAAGATACTTCTGTCTTGACTACATTTTGCTGACCCCCCAGACACCATCTCTGCCCTGAACCAGTCATATTTTTACTTGAATAATACATGCATGTATGTTTTGTAACAGACATTTTAGAAAGGGCATTCCTTCCTAGGGGAAAAAAAAAGGAATGTCTCTTGAGATGCTGCTTGATATGTACAGTTTAATAAGGACTTGCATTATTTATATATTGCTGCCCAACCGACTACTTTCCAAGTATCACAAGTTTCATAGAGTAATCTAGCCAATCTGAATGCTGTCATTTAAAGTTAATAGCAATAATAAAACCTGGCAATTGCCAAAGGTTAACCAAGCTGCACTATCCCCAGCTGCAAGGCACAGGGCAATTTCTCCCCCCCACACCCCCTGTCACATAATCCAAATCACAGCATGCCATCAACAGACAGCAAGTGAACCCACAGCAAGGGGCTTACAGAGGGAAAACAAACTCATGCAGTTCCAAAAATTGCTACTTCTGAGGGCTCTTAACTTTGTCAGCCTAAAGGGTGCATCACCTCACAATGTATTCAGAGATCCCTATGTGGAATCCAATTAGTGGATTCCCCCCCCCCCCATCATTTGCCCATTCTAGCAGCCTTCCACAATGGCTAGAATGCTGGCAGGCAGGAGCAGACTCCATTCTTATTGAACAACTGGGCAGAATATTGTCAGCTCAGTTTCCATAATGTCCTGAATTGCAAAGTCTAAAAAAATTAGAGCTTGGGCATCCAGGCCAACTAATGCCTTCAGTGGGCACCAGTGGCATGCCTGGAATCCAAATACAGTGGTACCTCGCATAACGAATGCCTCGCGCACCGAAAAACTCGCAGAACGAAAGCGTTTTGCGAAGTTTGGTAACTCGCACAACGAATTCTTATGACCCATGCTTCGCAAGACAAATTTTTTTGTTTGTTTTGTTTTGGTTTGTTTTAAGGGGAGGATCTTCATGTCAGTTTATGATCCCGCCCACCCTAGTAAGGGGAGGATCTTCATGTCAGTTTATGTAAGTAAGTCCCATTGTGCTTGCTCCCAGGAAAGTGTGCACAGGATTACAGCCTTCAAGCTCCCCACTCAGCATCCCCCCCCGTTTTGAAATCCTCTGTACAGTATGTATGCCTTTAAAGAGCACTTAATAAACACTTTGTAAACCAAATTTGACTTTGTTCTGACTTTTCTTGCCCATAGGAACGCATTAATTAAATTTCAATGCATTCCTATGGGAAAATGCGCTTCGCAAAACGAAAAACTCACATAACGAAAGGACTCGCGGAACGAATTAATTTCGTTATGCGAGGCACCACTGTAGTATCTGAGTAGTAAATAACCTTACACTTCTTTGAACTCCCCTTTCCAGAATAAGTCACAGGTTACTCATCTTCTAGCCCCAGACCTCTGGCTCCGAACTAGCAAAGTTGAACAATTCATGCTGGTAGGTTGCCTCGCCCTAATGTTAATTAAACCCATGAGGCTGACTGTCAAGGGGAACTGCTAAGTGATGTCTGTTACAAGAGAAGGCTAAACCTCCTCAAATAACGAAGGCTCAGCTTGCGTCCAACACTGGCTCACATGGGGGAACCTGCCGGCACCAGACAGCTGCCTGCATCAGGCTAAGTTCACAGTCAGTGCAATGCAACTGTGGGTGATCCACCCTTGAGGCAGCAGTTCTTTGCAAAGGATTTGAGTCTACGGTGCCTTTTCATCTCCCAGTCCCAATTTCCTTTAAAGTGCCTACTCCGGATAGAAATAAGCACTGGCAGTTGAACTATGCTGTGGCTTGTTGGTATACATGAGTGGCTCCTCACCATGGGAAAAGACGTGAATACTTTACGCTTGTAAATCTAAAAACAGAGAGAAAGAGAGAGACACACGCACAGAGAGTGAGGGGCAAAGATGGTCATTACACTCTCCAACAAAGCCCTGGAAATTGTTATTAAGAACATTTATATACCGCTTTTGAACAGGAACAGTGCACAATGTGATTTATACAGTAAAATAATAGAATAAATCAACATATGGTTCAAAGAAACACCAGCAAATAGCCAGTGCAAAAGATGCCATGTGGGGGTGGAGAGGGACAGTTGCTCTTCCCCAGCTAAATGTAAGAGGACACCACTTTGAGAAGTGCCTTGAAATCATACTCTGATCTCAGATTTCACCAGTTTATGCTTCTTTAAACCTGAATATCCTTTTGCCTGAATAATTGAGATACTTGATATGGTACATTTTGCACCCAGTACCAGTTTCTGCACTTACATAACCCTAACTATAATGCTGTTTGAGAATGCCTCAGGCACATCAGAAGCCTAGTTGCACAACGGATTCTACAGAGATGCTGAATTCTCAAAAGTCACCTGTTCAAAGGCAACATGCAGCTGATTAAGCTTAACTGATCGCTTAGCCGCTTTATTGAATTTAGATTTCAGGCAATTCTACTCGGACCCCCAACGTGGCTCAATAATTATGCTTAAGATAAAACTGTTCAAAAGGAAGTTTAGACATGATTTAGTTCTTGCCTATCAAGTCCTAAAGGAGACACATTTGGCACTAGAACAAAATTAATTTAACAGCAGCATAAGGTAGAGTTGCAGCATAAGGCAGAGTTGCAGTTAGATTATTAAGTACTATGCCTGTGAAGTAAACAGCAGATGTTCTAGTAACTAACTTTAAAATGTAAGTATTTTGTACATTTCAGGGAGAATATTGAAACATGAGGGCGTTCTGTCACTGTGATGATCCTCATTCCATTCCTGCCCATGGCTCTTGCAACCCGGCACTCACACAGAGTTGCGAAATTCCTTTTATCATGTGCATGTTCCTGCCACAATTTCCTGGTTTCTGCTAACCATTGTTTTATCAGAATTGCAGGCATTAAGACAAGTTATGCTTAGCCACTTGCCTCCAAAAAAACAGAAGTATGCACATGGACTGAATCCATGTGCAAGAACAAAGAGGGTGAAAGAAAGAGGAGAGAACAGGCAAGCCTATACATGTGCTTCCAATCACCAAACCCTGATTTCACATCACAGAACTGAGTCACAGGTTCTAACAGGGACCACTATTTTACAGAAACAAAAATGTTTTACAGGCAGTATGCCCACGTATACAGTTTGGGTAAGCATATATTTCCCAGATCACTAGTACCCTTCTCAGCAATTTAGTATGTGAGCCAATTTGGGCAGGAGGTCTGGTCTAGAGGGTAGAGCCTCCATTAGCTGGAAGATAATGTCTGAAGGTCGCTAGTTTGAGGCCACCAGCAGCTCCATGAATGGCGAGACCTTGAAGCAGCTGTGAACTGAGTTATTCCACCTGCTCTCTGGTGTGAGCAAAGAAGCATCTTGGTTACCCTTCAAGTGAGAGATGAAGGAGCTGCTTGTTAGCCAGTGTGGGAGGCAACTGGGGGCCAGAAGTGATGCCAGACCGTGAAAGATACGTACATCTGAAATGTTGTGCGGTTCTTGAAAGACAGAACCTTTCTGTTATTGTAAAAATTCCCTTGGGCTTTAGAGATAGCCTGCCTATGTGAACCGCCTTAAATAAAGTCAGAGGAATAATCAGATGACCAGAAAGGCAGAATATAAATACCAGTATTATTATTATAACTTAATACTGTATGTTGGTGCCAAGGAGCTTAAGTAAATTTGAGACCTAGTCTTGTACTGATTTTACTAATGCGTACACCACCATCACAAAAATTATTTCTAATGGAATGCAACCACAGTAAAGGTACATAAAGTGATATTCTAATAATGAGTTCTCAATGCATGTCAATCTAATTAAGTCTTATGTGACTTAAAGGTGTATGTTGCATCTACCCAAAATTGTGTATTGAGCCTCAGACATAATGAATGCATTCACCAATAGTACTACAATGCATACAACTTCCTATACCCTTTCCCTAACTTCCATCTTATTCTGATAATTTAATATTCATACAGCTGTAAAAGAAAGTTGCACTAGGAAAACAAAAGCAATATGAGGTCTCCTGGTACAGTGTGGAAAACCACATGTGGTTCTTGTTTTCATACACACAGGAAACAATGGAGTGGCTACAAATAAACCAATCCATTCTGCAGAACACAAATGGCACACAAGTCTGGTTGTCCATAAAATAGCCTCATTCCCAAATTCCAGTCAGCACTTTTTTCAGCAGAACATCAGAAGTAGATGCTACTTTCTAAAACACAAATTCAAAAGTGTGCACTCCAGACATTTACATAAACCAAATGGAGATGTTGAGATACCATCAGAATAAGCAGCTAAAAAAATTCACACCCTGAAACAACCACACCTTTTAGGTTGATCATTTATTCCTTCTACCAATAGTGAAGCCACCAGATTTGATACCACTTTCTGTTTCTTTTAAAAACTTCACAGTTTAACATTTTAGGCTGCAATTGAAATCTTGCGCCCCTTTGCATGCTACATCATGCAAAAAGTGAATGTGAGGATTCCAACACCCAGCCATGACCGGTATTGCTTTCTCACAAGGAACAAGTTCTATTTATGCTAGCAGACAATTTGATAGAAGCTTTAAGTGAACCTATCACACTGTAATTACAATTGCTTTGTGAAAAGCCATGGTGACTTTCATCAATCCTTCTCCCCCCCCCCAAGAATCCCATTTACCTGTAGTGTGGTATTCAATTTTGACCAGGAGTCATGATACATTTGCCTTGTCCATTTACAGCCACAAGGTGCACCTGTGTGCCTTCCCCAAATAATACACTCCATCCATCCAGATACACACTCAGCAATTACAGAGGCTCACACCTGCTGCCACAAGGCATTTCTGAAGATAGGGACAGGGCCTAATAAGTAGCAATTAAGTCTGTCATTTGAAGCCTACACAGAAATAGGTTTACAGTACAAAGGAGATCGAATCCATTTTTCTATTATGCAACTACAATTACCCTATTAACATTTAAATCAAAAGCAACAGCTTATAGTTACCGCAAAGTAATCCTGTTGAGACAGACCGATAAGAGGATTTTCAGGAGGAGGCACCAATTGCACCATCATTCTGGAGAGTTCGATGCACAATGCTACACATTTTTAATCCCCACATTAGCAGTCTACTCAGGGATTCAGGACTTGCTCATAAAATGCAATATGGGAGAGTATCTTAGAGAAGAAAAAAGATGGCAGCATCTGGTTTTGTGTCTATTATAAGAGACAGGACGCAACTGAGGACAGATGATCCCCTGAATCAGCTTCCTAATGCTCAGTGGTTGTCAGCCATTAGCCAGGTAGAGATACATGTGGAAAACAAAAGGAAAAAATAGCCATCAGCACAAGATAAGGCTAGCAAGTTCAGTGGTATGAAGTTCAGTCTTTGCAATGCTCCTATTATGGGAACACTCCCAACTGTCCACAGTAGTCTGGCACAAAAATTTCCTGGGATTGCACTATTATTATTATTATTATTATTATTATTATTAACAGTATATACCGCTTTTCAACTAAAAGTTCACAAAGCATTTGCAGAAAAAATCAAATAACTAACGGCTCCCTGTCCCAAAAGGGCTCACAATCTAAAAAGATGCAAAAGAACACCAGCAGACAGCCACTAGAAAAGACACTGCTGGAGTGAATTCGCTACCAATCTCACTGGCCCCCTGCACAAATGCAGTTGTGCCTAGTTCAGTAATGGTGGCACCAAGAGAAGCTACTGAAGCCAGCTGGGGACAGCCCAAGCAGCTGGGCAGTAAGGCAAGAAGTGATAATGTCACCAAGACAGTAAAGTAGGAACCCCATCACTCTATTCAAGTGGGACAGCACCCCCCAATGGTCCGGCATATCCGCTAATGTGGTATCACCTGGGAACCAAAGGTGCTGACCTATTGAACAGTAAAACTCCATTCCAGAGGCTTATGGATACAGCACTAACTGATCTCCAGAGACCCTGTTGTCTGCCTCTACTTAGGTATACAGTCAGCCTGCAGCTTACTTGAGGGTTACATTCTAAGGTCAGTACATAAAGACAAAATCATATACATATAGCTGAAACGCCCGTAAATCCAACAATATGCACTGTCTCTTTAAGAACTAAAAGCACAAGACAGGTAGAAACAGAACTGGCAGCTTCATCCTTCCCTTTCAGGCTTACTCCAGGGAATAAAGCAAAGCAGAATGGTGGGCAGGGATTTAAACTATTTTTCTCTTGTCTTTTTTTTGGGGGGGGGGGCAGCGTACATGTACTTGAATTCATGCAAGAGGTGGGCCACTTAATTGTTGGATAACTATTTGCAAAAATTTGAAAACCGAACCTTTCAAATGTACCTTCAGCAACAAACGAGTTTGCTGTTTGGGGCAATGTTTCTTAAGGAAGAGAAGCAACAGACAAACTATTGAGGAAGCAGATGCTACAGGGACTTAGGGCCCAATCCTATCCAGTTTTCCAGTGTTGGTGCAGCCATGTCAATGGAGTGTGCACTGCATCCTGTGGTGTGAAGGCCTCCTCAAGGTATGGGAACATTTGTTCCCTTACCTCAGGGCTGCATTGCAGCTGCACCAATGCTGGAAAATTGGACAGGATTGGACCCTTAGACATTTTATCGAAGTGGCTCATTACAGAGGATCCCTGAAAGGTTTTTCTACCGTAGCAGACTTATTGTTCCAGCAAAGAAGGGGCTCAAACTTGAGCAGATAAAAGAATGTGGCACGGGTTTCATGGAGATCCCACATACCTGCCCCTCTTTGCGCACACCTGATTCAACACTGTCCTTCACAGTCAATGCAAATACCGCCGCAGTAGACACTGGAACTGTTTTGTCCCAGGTGGCTGTGGCTATCAAGCACAAGCAGCTATGCCTGCCAGTTGTGTACTGAGTAATGCTGCCATTTGGAATGAACTTTTAGTTGCTGCAAAATGCATTTCCAACATTGCTTTTCTGACTGCAAGTTTATCCTGCATGTTGGTCACAGCGCCCGTCTCCATAACTTCCACCAGACTAGGACCAACTATTGCCATGTTTAAGAGATTTATATGTCTTTCTCCATGAGATACTAGCTCACATTAGTACTAGCTACTAGTGTACTAGTACTAGCTCACACTAGCACACGAAAACATAACATATAGAAACAGAGCAAAGAAAACACATGTGCCAACAGAAATAAGACAATGCAATTGGGAATAATGAAAACTCCAGAAAAGCCAACTGAAACAAATCTTCTGTTTTGGGAAAGTAGGGAGGAGGAAACAAACAATGTTCCACAGAGGGAGCCACCATCAAGAAGGCCCTCTCATGCATGCGCCCACAAGCTGCACATCAGACAACGAAGGAAGTTATGAAAGAGCCCTCCCTGAAGATTTTAGGGCCCAGGTAGAAAGTCTGCCAAGCCCTTGTTTTGAAACCATTTAGGACTCTGAAAGGTCATAACCAGCACTTTGAACTGTACCCAGAAGCAGACTGGCAACCCAGAGCCAATACACCCAGAGCAACAGAGGTGAAACACCATCATAATATCTTGCTCCACTTGAATCGTCACAGTTGCTTTCTGTACCAGGTGAAGCTTCCAAGGGGTCTTCAGGGACAGCCCCAAATAGAGCAAATGTAATACTACAAATGAAAGGAGCACAAGGCATGGATAACAGAGGTCAGATCTGGCAGATGTCTTATATAACGATGTCTTAAAGTAACAGGAGTAGCATCCAGTCCACCACAGGATTCACGATATTCACTAGGGGGGAAAAAAGGAATCGCTCTACCAGTAGAGTGCGAAATGAAGCCAAACCCTTTGAGGAGCTGTTTTTTCAGATAAAGGTCAAGCTACATTGTGTCTAAAGTCTATGAACATGCTTGATACCATGTCAGGCCATTGGTCCACCCTAACCAGTACTGGCTTCTTAAATGACACTACTCTCCAGCCTTGGACAAAAGATTTTCTTAGTTCTTATAAGCTAGATTCTGGAAATTGAACCTGGAACCCTGGGGGATCCATGGCTCAATTCTAACCCCAAACATGTGAAGACTCCTGTAACATACCTAGAAGGAAACGTGATTTAAATCAGATCATCTTCCAAATAATTTTGTGCAGATTTGAGAAACTCGTCTGACCTAATCTTCAATTGGCTGGCAGTGCTGTTTCACCCAGATACTGTGCCTATTTCTGAAGCAGCTATATACGACACACAATAAATGTCTGTTTTAACAAGGTTATTTTTGTTTCAGGTATGTGCCACTAGCAAAACAGATCAGTTTCTAGCTTCCTGAATTCTAAGGAGTCCAAGAGCCAATCTACACGATTTGTAGTGGGAGAGCTGGGGCAGTTTTTGCAGTGAGAACCACCATGTGTCTGGTGTGTAGGGTTTGAAAGAGCAGTCTTTGTCAGACATGCCTAACACTTGGCAAAAAGAAGAGTTAAGAAAGGCAGTCCAGAGAGTGCTCTTTCAACCCTCAGCCTCCAAGCATGGAATATTTGGAGTATGTGGTGGTCGTACATAGTAATTTGGAGCAGAGAATGCAAAAGCACAAACCTACGTACACAAAAAGCTACCATGTTACAAGTAACATTTTCAATGTCAACACATAAATAAAATCAAATTGCCAAGTGAGCCCTGATGTCTTTGCACAAGTTTGTCACAGCACCAAAAGCACCAGTTTACTTCTTCGAATTGGAACCCAGTACCACAGAAATGGGGGGAAGGGATGACTCCCACTTCCCTTTCCAGTCCTTTGCAATTCCCAAACATCTGCTTGGGAGTTGGGTGATACCAGGGCTTTTTTTCTAATGGAACGCGGGGGGGGGGGGGGAACGGAGTTCCCACACCTTTTTGCAGGGGTCCCTCCCCTTCGGAGGCATTCCAGGAGCGGGGGAGCAAAACAGAGGCAGATTAAACAGGCACAGAATTGGACTCTAAGGCTGCCATCCTATCCACAGTAAGCCCCATTCACTAAAGTGGACTTCTGAGTAGACATGCATAGGATTGGGCTCTTAGGCTGCAATCCTAGGCACTTTCCTGGGAGTAAGCTCCATTGACTAGAACAAGACTTACTTCAGAGTAGACATACCTAGGATTGGGCTCTTAATCCTGGCAGAGATATATATCTGCACCCGTTTTCACATACTAAGGGCAGGTGAAAAGGGATTCTACGTGTGTAAAATGTGCTGTCCAGCCTTACCAGAGATCCTCCTCATCCTTCCCCCACAAGCATGCCCTCCGCCAGCCAGCGTTTGCAGCTCCTCTCCAGCAATGCACAGCAGCTGCTCAGGGCAGCAGAGAACATACAATTGCATGCCAAGCGCCTTCCCAAAGACACAGAGTATTCCGATACCTGAATTAAACCATATTTAATTGCTTGTTTGCAAACATAGTTGTTTCTATGTGCACCTAAGGACCCCTCTCATGTAAGAATTCCTTTTTTGTTCTTACTCCCACAGTTGCTTAGAGTTATTTTACTACATGGAACTCATGTAAGCCATTTTTCGGAATCCATTCACTGCTTCCTCTCCTCGAAGTAGTGCCGCACTACATACTACACACTACAAGTGCACCTGTTCAGTATTTTTCCCCATGTGTAGAAAAAGTAGCTAGGGGGAAGGGGAAGTGGAGATTGACAGCCCAATCCTATGCATGTCTACTCAGAAGTAAGTTCATCTTTAGGGGGGGAAGCACATAAAAAATATTTTATTTCTCCAATAAAAAATGGTTTAAAAAAAGATGAACAAGTTGTGAGTTCCTGTACCTTTTTTTTTTTATCACAAAAAAAGCACTGGGTGATACTATCAGGAACAATACTATCAGGCGATACTGTCATGGCACAGAGGGATGGAGAATAGCTGAAAATTGCACCCCCTTCCCTGTTGTACAAATGGGAGGTGATATTTATACAAAAAGCAGTTTGGAACCGATTCTGCATACAGCTGGACAGAAAACTCTGCACATACAGGTATAACCTAATTATCCACAGATTTTTCACTGGAAATTTTATCTCAAACTCATGGGGAGGGCCCTTTCAATTCAAGGAAAAAAGTTTTTTAACAATAGCCTTAGTTAATGCACGAGAGGGCAGCCAGCTGACAATCCATCAATCATTCTCTCTCCAGGCACTGAGAACAGCTTCACTCCAAGGCAAGTGACCCCTCCCTTCTCCCCCCCAGTACATGAAAGATAGCTAATCACTTTGCTTTGGTGAAGGAGGGTTCACTGGCTTGGAATGAAGCCTTTCTAAGAGCCTGGAGAGAAACCAGTTGATGGATTGTCTGCCTAATGATTCTGTCTTACATCACAAAAGTCAGCAAGGCTGTTTTTAAGGCCTAACAAAGGGACATTGTTTTTTAAATGGATTTGCTTTAAAATGATGTTTGCCATCCACATTGAGTTCTGGGAACGGAACCCTCCGGAATATCAAGACTCAGCTTGTATTTCTCTGAAGGTGGTTAGAGAGATTATCTTTTTAAAAAGTGACAGAGGTACATTCAGAAAAGACAGCTTGGCCCCCACAAATTCTCCTGCAGTGATGGCCCTATAAATGCTGAGAATCAACATTAACCAAGATTGCTCATCTTAATTATGCTGTTTCATTTCATGTTCTACCATCAAGGAAGCATAGAAACAGCCTGTTTGCCTGAAGGTTACTCTTCTTAAACCCAAGCCACCAAACCAATGGCCATTTCTAATCAATGAAGCACCCCAGCTCCTGGACTACCAGAAGGGCTCTTCATATATTTCCACAGCAATATGAGAGTTTCTCCAGCTTGGGGGGCTTGACCACCTCCAGGATTGAGCACATATCCCACCTAATTATTGCCCCTCCATTTCAGCCAGATGACCGATACACAAGGAGGATCCATGTGGCTGATCATACCCACACACTGCTTTTGTATTTAAATTACTGTGCTTTTCCAATGCAGAACAAAAAGGCACCTGCTGCATAGGAGGAATCGATGGCTAAACAGCTCTCATACTGTTGTTGCAACATCTAGGACAGACTGATGTGTCTGAACCATACCACACCTGATTGCAGGTAAGGTCATTTTAGGGTCTATCCAACACTATACATATTAAACTAGCACAGCAAGAAGGGTTGTTTAAAGAAGAACAAGTTTAAGGTGCTCCCCAATATGCTAGTTTAGCCACAGGCAGTATGCAGTTTTCACTCTACCACCCTCAAGAAACCTGAAATGGAACAGCCCAGAATTCCACTGCCTCCTCTTCAGTATGGAGATCTGCTCTAAACTATGTCTTGCCTGAATCCAACAAAAAGGCAACTGAATTAGTTTCATCCCAACACTTTCAAAACTGAATATTTGAAGCAATTACTCAATTCCAGGGTTGAACCCGCACTTTAATCACAAACACTTAAACAGCTTTTTGCCTATACCTTTGTCTACACCAACGGCGGGCAAATCCTGGCCTGGAGGCCATTTGCGGTCCTCTAGGACCCTCGATCTGACCCACGTGGTAGCTGCTTTACCGATGCGTTTGTTTAGTTCGGTATCGAGAGAAAGAGTGTCAGAGATCGTTGAGCCAAGGTACACAAAGTCATGGACAACCTCCAGTTCATGCGCAGAGACTGTAATGCAGGGAGGTGAGTCCACATCCTGAACCATGACCTGTGTTTTCTTAAGGCTGATCGTCAGTCCAAAATCTTGGCAGGCCTTGCTAAAACGATCCATGAGCTGCTGGAGATCTTTGGCACAGCGGGTAGTGACAGCTGCATCGTCGGCAAAGAGGAAGTCACGCAGACATTTCAGCTGGACTTTGGACTTTGCTCTCAGTCTGGAGAGGTTGAAGAGCTTTCCGTCTGAACTGGTCCGGAGATAGATGCCTTCTGTTGCGGTTCCAAAGGCATGCTTCAGCAGGACAGCGAAGAAAATCCCAAACAAGGTTGGTGCAAGAACACAGCCCTGCTTCACGCCGCTTCGGATGTCAAAGGGGTCTGATGTGGAGCCATCGAAGACAACAGTGCCCTTCATGTCCTGCAGGTACCACCAGAGAAACAGCAGCTGTGCATAGGATTGAGTGGCTTGCCCCACAGTTAGGGCTTTCCTCCAGGCCCTCCTCTTCCTCCAAACTTTTGCATGCTTTTTGAAGGGCTAGACAGCTACACAGCTACATTTTGCTCATTGGTTCACCACTGCCTTAGCCATCTCCACTTCCAGCAGTGATTAAACCAGAAGGGACAGTTCTACATGGCAGTGGGGCCATGTACAATCCACCATACTAGTGCCACTGGTTTAAAAGTACAGGTCTAGAATATCCCTGTCGGGACAAATTAAGATATTAAATATCAAGACAAATTAAGAAGTCCACACCACTCTTAGTCAAAGCTTGAAATCCATCAGCCAAACCAATCTAGATCCAGTTGGCACAAGTACTAAAACGATGCAACAGAAGACTTAAAATACAGTATTTTACCCCCAATGCTTAGCCACAAGCAGTAATACAATTTCACTATTGAAGTTATATTTACTGTCATTTAGTTTTTGTGAACTAAACACTTAAATTTCTACTTCGTTGTTCAAAGAGCTGGTTTTTGGAAATCGTACAATAGTGGAGCTCACAAGCAGTTGCCTGTACCCAAAGTTGGCATCAAGTGCACAAAGACCTGGATCTGAGATCCTGGGGGCTGTTCCTACTGTTGGAAGAAGGAAGAGGTTGCCTACAAGAATATCTCATTAGCTAGTGGGAAGAGAGAAGAAAGTACCCAAGCGAGAAGTGACTTGCGCAGGCACTTCCTCTGCCAATCCCTCTAGCCCAGCGGTCTTCAAAGTGGAAACTGCTACATGCTGGTAAAGCCATCCCAGGCATGGATGGAACTTACCATTCCATCTGGGGGCCTCACATTTGCAATGCAGATACCCCCGACCTTCACGCTGGCCAGTCACGCATGCTCAGAAATCCAGGCACAAAGCCTGCTGGGGTGAAAGACCCCGGAAGTGGCTGGTAAGCATGAAGGTTGGGGAGCAATCTGCGGCACAGACAGGGGACTCCCCCATGAGCTGTTCATGCGGTGATGGGATTAGACAGGGTGCCAGATGTAGCCCATGGGCTGCCAAGCCTTACTCTAGCCAATTAGGTTTCCTCCCAAGCAGCCCTGCATATCTTAGGGCTATGGACTATCAAGTGCAGCTTTGCATTATCATAGTATGCTCAACTCAGTAGCCACTGATGCTTTGCAATAGCACATTACCTGCTCCCAACAGTACATGACACGCGCGTCTCAGTTCATATCATCAAGGATCATACAGAGTACATCAAGCAGGTTGGGCATGTCAACAGTACATGTGAATCCACCCTAAATGCTGCAGGAGACCTGCAACTTACTGTTGCAGCCTATGGACCAGGACTGTCAGTAACCATAGCAACCAGCTCAGTTCTGAAGTGCACAGCAGCCCAGAGTCGGATGGCAGCATCCACTGAAGCAGGTGTAGACAAATACCATCAATATTAATACACAGGCCACCGTACAGCACGAATGAAGTGTCAGGGAACAGAGAAACACTCCAAGTTAAATTTAATGTAGGTCAGAGTATGTGCAAATGATACTCCAAGGAGTGTCTACACTTACCTAAGCATATAGACCACACAGCACAGTAAAACGGTTTTACAGCAAGTCTCACTGGTGTAAGCCAGCTTATTTTCTTCTCTAATTAATACAAAACAAATATCAGTTCCCAACTGGGTGATGTCTTGCTAAACAAAAATTGAATAAGCATTCCCTTGGAACCCTGAAAACAAGTTACCATGCTTATGCTTTGAGTCACCTCAAATACATGTTTCAGATTCAGAAAGACAGCCAGCAATACAGGTTTGGCTTGAGTACACAGGTTTACAAATTCCAGCACACACAGAAACTACCATACCCATCCGCCACTGACAACAAATACATCAAAACCAAACCCACTGAAAAATGTGGGGTCACTTCTCTGATCAGCACACATTATATACAGGAAATCTCTATGCTGGTCCAGTCAGCAGGATTTGTTTCCCTGGAGAGTACTGGATGAACTTGGGAAAGACACCTGCTTTCTTAGGAGTCATATATCCAAGTTGCGAGTCACCTTAGGAACGAATGCCGCCAGAGCTGGGAGGTATCCCCAAGAGAGAAACTGTCTGTCCAGATACACACTAGGTCAGTGGTTCTCAAACTCTTAGCACCGGGACCCACTTTTTAGAATGACAATCAGTCAGGACCCACTGGCAGCGATGTCATAACCGGAAGTGACATCATTTTTAACAGTCCTAGGCTGTAATTCTACCCACACTTACCCAGGAGTGTCCCATTTACTATCATTGTTAAAAGCATATACATAGTAGCCTGTTAAAAGTACAAATCTGTAACATTTCCCCAAATGTAGTCACTTAGCATAATAGCATCAAGACTAATACATTAAAAATAAAATATTGAAATGAATGGGGACCCACTGAAATTGGTTTGCAACCCACCTAGTGGGTCCCGACTCACAGTTTGAGAAACACTGCACTAGGTTTCCAAGTTCCCCATAGCTACAGACAGCCTCTGCCTGTTGCTGAAGTCATGTGGGAGAAAAGTTGGAGAGTTTCCATAAGTTGGGGAGCACATGGTATCGAAGTGTGAAAAAAATCATAATATTCCACCCATAACTTCCAATAATAAGGTCTGAAATATGCCTCTAATCTAGCAGACACCTGCAACGATTCATTTAAAAGTTGAAGACAAAGAGGCATCTCATCTCTGCACATGTAGAACTTGATCCAATATCGATCATGCTTTTGGTACTTTGACAGCCTCTTAAAGTGTGAAGAATGCAGTCAATTTATGGGACCTTGATACCTGGAGTAGGCCTTACATATACACAATAATCCAATACAGCGAAGGAGAGGATTGCTCAGCATGGAGCACCACCCAAGAATTATGGTTCAACTTTCTGCTGTTATTTGGCTATTTTAGCTTTAGGTTGTTTATGGGACTTCCAACAAGGCAGATGCTAAATTCCAGCTGATAGACATTCCTTCATTCCACTGTATTCTTCTGCTGTAGAAGCCACGCTCTACTTCCTGGGAAAAATCAAAATTAGTTTTGGCTTATTAATTATTTGAAGAATATATATCTCGCCTTTCTCCCACACTCAAGGGCATTCAAGGTCACTTACAAGATAAAAACCAGTACTGGTAAATTAAAACAATACTGAAAACATTAAGCATAAATAAGAAGGCTCCCTTACAGGAATGAACGGCAGAGAGAAGCACTGCTTTCCTATGCCATTGAATAAGGAGTCTTATGGCTCAGCAGCAACTAGGCTCTACTGCACTAAACAATGCACTTGCAAGCATCACCTCTCATACCATGCCAATACTGAGTGGCCTGATCTTTAAGATAAACCCCATGTTGGGAGGACAATTTCCAGCCATAGCATCACCCCCCCCACCACCCCAATAGTCTGACAGCACACAGGCTCTCCTTCCACACCAATCTTATCTTGAGAACAGGTTTATTTATCTTTTTATTAGCACAAAAGCAGGGTTTTTCATCATTCTAAAGAGGAGTTTATGAGCCATACAAAGTCATTCATAGCAATGGACCCCTCCTTACATTACACTGGTGATAGAGGAGCTGTTGCAGTGTGTCTTGTGCCCATGGTATAATGCAACTTAAGAAGCCCCAGGTTGTATGGGAGGAAATTGGAGACTTCTTCACTTGGTCTCAGACCCATCCACCACCTGCTCTCCACTGCCTTATCTCTCTGCCGTCTGTTATCTTCCTTTCTCTCTCTTTTCTGTCACCTTTCAAACTAACTGCATGTAGTTGCAATGCGTATTCTTCCCCTCTTCTCCTTCCTTTTGGCCAGGAAGGAAAGAAGGGGCAGAACGAAGCAAAGGTAGCACATACCAATTTGTGGCCAAAGAAGAGGAACCGGGGTCATTATCTTACCTACTATGTTGCCTGCTGGGATGTTAAAAGTGGGTCCCAAGTTGCACATTCAGGTTACTGATGGGTCCCAAGACCTTAATAAGCTGAAGACAATTGATTGCAGACCTTACCACAGGTTAAGGCCTTTATACAACAGATGTTTGGCTTGAGTTGAATTGCCTGCCTTGCTCCACTCCCCTGCTGTGCTTAGTATTGTTTGGTATAAACAGAGGTGTGATTTTACAAACACACACAACAAAACACACACAACTCTCTGCACTTTTCATTTATGAAACCAAAAAACCCAACATCTGCAAAAAAAAACGCTGAGAAATTTATTTTTCACATTTTTATACCCTCCTCTAAAGAGCTTAGGGCAGAGTACACAGCCGCTCCCCTCCCTTTGTCCTCACAACATCCCTGTGAGGTAGGTGAGGTTGAGAAAAAGTGACTGGCCCAAGATCACCCAGGAAGCTTCATGCCTGAGGGGGGATTTGAACCTGGATCTACCAAGTCTGAGTCCACCTCCCGAACCACTACACCACCCTGGCTCTCATAAATAAATGGATATGCATAAACAAATGGGCTGGACTGAGGGAGTGCGCAGAGAGTGAGTATGGCTGCATCTGCTCACAACATAATACCTTATATCACCTACCTAGTATACTTTTAAAGTACATAATGCTGCTTTCTGCACTTTTCATCCTTGGGAAAAGAATAAAATCTGTAAAAAAACAAACATTTAAGAGCACATAGAGGTGTAAACTTATGATGTTTTAAATTGTAAGATGCTCTGAAAGCTCCTATTGGATGGAAAAACAGGTTAAAGATATGAATATAAATAAAAGCCAACCACTGGCATGCAGAAGAATTATTGCATGGACTTCCATTGCATGGAATTATTGCATGGAATTATTGCAGTAACTTCCATGCCACCAGAGAAGAGGACAGTCTACACAACAGGATTCATTTTCCCAGTTGTTGCTACATGGTTTGGAGTTTGTTCACCAACAGGTTCCTTTCATTAGAAGATTCACAACTGCAGTAAAATCAACTCATTACAACATGAATTGTATAAAGTACTTCTCTCTACCCAGTAGTTTGAGCTATTATTTTGCCATACATTAATCTCCTTTTCAACTACAAAGGAGTCTTTAATTTAGGCAGCTGCCTCCTAGTGTGTCCAATATGAACAATTATAAAACAAAACTGGGAATCTTTCTCCAAGCACAAATTCTGAATGACAGCATGCCAGTTAAATTCATAAGGATAAACTTGCAGGGGTTTGTACATAGGATTTTCTTGCAGATGTGTGGACTGACTTGCACCTGACCAGGGCAACTGAGATCACTTTGACCCAAAAGGAGCTATTTAAGCTCACTTGCAAATGCAAAAATATCAGTTGGTGCAACTAAACCTTTTTGCTTGTTCAAGCTGTGCACCACCAATCAATACTGTTTTGTTGACAGGAGGATGTAAGAAGTTCAAATTATGCCAACGCTAAACCATACAATATGTTCATTGGATATAAAAGCCCTACAGACACTGAAAAAATGCAGTGAGGAAAGCAACTAAACAAGAATCAGAGTTGGAAGGGATCCACAAGTTTGAATCGAACTCCCTGCCAAAGCAGGCAATCCAGAACAGGCAGTCCACAACTACAGCATCCCCAAAAGGTGGCTATCCAGTCTCTGCTTAAAGACCCCCAACAACCCCCAAATGCAAGTCTACCACTTTCCCAGCCGGACTGTTCCACTACCAGATAGTTCCTACCACCAGGAAGTTCTTAACATTTAATCAAAATTTCCCTTGTTGTAATTTAAACGCATTTATTCTGGTCTTACCCTCTGGAGCAACTGAAAACAAATCTGCTCCGTCTTCCACATGACAGCCCCGCAGATATTTATAGGTAGTTATCATGTCTCCTTACCATCTCTTCGCCAAACTACACATGCCCAACTGCTTCAACCTGTACTCATAGTATGAGGTCACCAGCCTCTTTACCTAGTTGCCCTTCTCTGATCCACTCTAGTTTGTCAATATCCCTCTCAAACTGTGGCGCCCAAAACTAGACACAATATTCCAGGTGGGTCTAAAGCAAAATAGAGAGGAACCAATACTTCAATACCAAAATGACAGTCTCACTTTTTCAGTCTCTATTGCTGTTGATGCAGCCTCATATTTACCTTCTTTGTTGCCATGTCGGCTCATATTTCGTTCATCATCCACTAAAACACCTAGACCTTTTTCACATGAACTACTGCTCAGGCAACCATTCCCAATCTTATATATGCATTTCTGATTTTTCCTCCCCAAATCCAGAACTTTACATTTATCTCTGTTGAAGTTCATTTTGTTCACGTTTCCCCAGGTCTCTATCTGTCAAGATAATCTTGGATCCTGTCCTCTAGGACAGTGTTTCTCAAACTGTGGGTCAGGACCCATTAGGTAGGTTGCAAGCCAATTTCAAGTGGGTCACATAGCATCTAGCTTAGCTACAACTGAGAATACAGAGCTGAATATACAGGGTACAGAGCTATTGGGCAGGGCGGCCTCCTAGTAGGTGAGAGGCATGTAGCTGTGTGGTTGGGAGAAAGATCCAAGTCCGTATTCTGTTTTGTCTCCAGAGTTGGAATGTTTGAATTCAAGCTATGCAAAGTAACAGCACAAGCACACTGTGTAATGGGACCTGTGGCTGCTCATGGCTTAGGTTTGAAGCCTAAACTGATTACGTCACTTCCAGCCATTATATCACTTCCAGGTTAATGACATTATGTCCCAGTGCTAAAAAGTTTGAGAACCACTGATGTACTGGATAAAAAAGAAACCAAAAATAAAACAAGGTACTGATCAAGTACTGAAGAAGAGCAGAAGGGGAGACAGCAACAGTTGGCTAGGTTCTAGGATGTTAAATGCAAGTGACAAAAAAAGAAGAATCACTGCTCTAGGGGTATTAGCTACTCTCCAAGTTTGGAGATTTGCTCATCTGTAAATCTGATGAGCATCCCCTCTACTTCCTCATCCAAGTCAGTTACAACAATAATGAACACCGAACCTCAGACAAAGCCCTGACACATCCCACTGGTCACTTCCCTCCAGGTTGAAGAGGAGTCATGGACAAGTACTCTGTGGGTAAAAATCCATCAGCCAGCCACAGACAATAGCACTCGACAATAGCATCCTCTTGCCCACATCCCACCAGCCTGCCCACCAGGGTCTCATGGGAAACCTTACCATATGCCTTGCTGAAATTCAGACATGTCCACAGCATTCCCTGCTTCAATCTACCAAGTTAGTCACACTGTCATAGAAGGAGACATTGTCTGCCTGACAAGACTTGTCCTTGAGAAAGCCATGTTGGCGGAGTAGTCACTGCCTTGACTGACAGACTGACCACTTAATGATTTGCTCCAGCACCTTCCCAGATATTGATATTGATATTGACAAGCTGATCAATCAGCAGCAGCCCAGATTTTCTCATGCCCCCTTTCTTGAAGTCAGGGACCAAGTTTGCTCACTTGCTATTTCCTAGCACTTCCCTGGTTCTCCAGGAATTCTCATAGATTAAAGATTACAGACAGAAGCTCTGTGATAACATCCACCAGATCTTTGTGTGCCCCATGATACAGCTCGCCCAAACCCAAAGAGTTAAATTGATTTAGAACAACTAAGTTATCCTGAACCACATTCTTAGGCTGTGGTTTCCATTAGTTTCTATACCTGCTTCAGAGTTAAGGACTGTGTCCCTTCCATGCAAAATAGTAGCAATGAGGGGCCTCGTCTAGGCTGGAACCAGCAGAGGCCAAAGTGTTAAAGCCCATGCCACGGTCCCAGTTGAAATTAGGGTCTTCCACCACTGCCAATTACATCAAGCTTGTCTGAACAATATGATTTAACATCACATCTAGCTTGACACTTAAGGCTGAGACTACCTTAAACAATGTTTTCAGAAGTAAATGCAAATTAAAGACTTCTAAATTCTATTGATTTAAGCAGGAAAATTGTGCATGCCCGTAACTTTGGCTGGATCACTACAGTTTTTAAAAATATATTTATTGGTTAACTAATGGATGGACAACTATGTTATTAATGTACATATTATATTAAAAAATGCTAGGGAACCAAAAAACTTTCAGTTATGGAATTCACCACACTGCAAGTCAGCAAGAAGTATAGCAGGCATACAGATCTACATGAGAACAGTGCCAATGATTTTTGCATCTCCACTGGTTGAACCCAAATTCCATTCACTTCCACTCTGCACATCTTCTTCTACAGGGAAAACTGCAAAGATCGAATTTCCTTATCAGTTTTGCTCTTCCACTCACTACGCTGTTAGTGACTTGTTATTTAAAGCTGTTGTTTGTATTATTACACATTCTTAAACATCAGTGGGGCCACTAGGGTTTGTGTCACCAGGTACAGGAGGCCAGCGTATCACCCCCATGATGGAGCAGCTCCCATACAGTGGGCAGAACATCGCCCTGCCCCTGCTGTTGTTTGGTTATAACTTTTGATAGCACAGAGCAGTGGTTCTCAAACTTTTAGCACCAGGACTTACTTTTTAGAATGAGAATCTGTTCAGCCAAGATGGGCTTTTTCTCCTTGCCAATGCAATACCATTTCCCCGGTTTTAAAACTGATCAGAGATGTTGGCCAGTGCCTTTCCATCAGTGACTTCAGGGAGCGGGGGGTGGGAGAAGGCATACCCCAATGCACCAACATCAACAGTGCCACAAAAGCTCTTCCTGATCCAAACAAGTGCTGTGCCACAGTGTAAGCCAAAGTGAAGAGGAGGGTCATTTATATAATTTCCTGAAATGTGCAAGTACTTTTGCATCAGAAGGTACCTCACAGGCAGCAGGCATTTTCTATGACTACCCACCCCACACAAGGAGATAGAGGCCCCCTTAGAGCAGTAAAACAAAATCATGGCTCTAATTTGCCTGTAAATGTGGTTCACCATGATGCTCTAGCTGGCAAGCTGCACAACACAGTTGTTCAGGATCATAAATAGCATCCTGCTATGGCAACTTCAACAGCCTGATTCTAGCAGCTATGGTTTGGTCTTCCCTTATTGCATATTATTAACCCCAGTCCTGTTCTACAGAATTCTATGGAGTGTACAACGCTTGGATTTACTTTTGCTTCTAAGTCAATCCACTCAGAATCCCTAGCACAGCCTATATGACTCTTATTCTGACCTTGTTTTAAGAACAAATATTTTGCTACCTCTGGGGCTCAGCTTCAACACTGACCACCATGCTACACAGTCCATTTTCAACATGAGTACTTCTCAGTTTGCCAGTTTTTATTTTTTAGTAGTAACTGAATTGCATTCCTATAGTTGGAAGTAGACCTGAAATCATTTCCCTCTGTTTGACCATATCCATTACTTAAAAAAAAAAAAGCAGCAAAAGGATTTCCCTGAAAAATGAATTATTTATGTTCTAAATATAGGCAGCTGCCGTCATCCAGCTCACATTGTTTCCAGGTTTTTAAAGTAACATGCACCAGAAAGAAAGCTTTTAGTGTTCCTATTTGTGATTTTCCAAATAGGCTCCATTCTCTGAAGAACCAGGTCAGACCAGACTTGCAATTTTAACCACCACTTTCATTGCAAGCTTTACTGCAAACTACTTGCTGGGAATTAGGCCTGTTACAATTACAATTTACAGGAAACAGGCAGCCCCACCAGCTGTGTGGTGACCCACTGAGTACTTGATAGCGTGCCCACTGCATCCACTGCCCTTGGTTTTTAAGCTCATGCATTTCACAAGCCTGCCAACAAACTACTCAAAGGCATTATCTATATTAGAAGAGCATCCAAGTGAACCAGTCACAACGTAAGTATTGAATCTTGTCACGCAGCACTCTTGCCTTCTCTAAGCCACAACTGCTCCTAATCTTCCATGTAAGCTTTGTCTGTATGGTTGCAAAATTCACGCAGTCAACATCCCTAAGTTTTGAGTTCTCAAAGATGATAACACCATGTTTTAGGAGTTGCTCCTGGTGAAGCCCACCTTTGCCACACACTCTTCTCATTTCCCTGCTTCAAAAGGCAGCTGTCTCCTCCCCCTTGCTTGTGGCCAGTAGGAGAAAAAGGTGCAAAAGTGGACCTTGCTTGAATTTTTCCTGGAATTTTAACAAGTTTTTCCCCATTATCTTGAAAGTATCCAGATCCACAGCCTGGGCAATACAGTTCAGGCTTATCAATGAACACATGATCACCAAACTCCACCACTAGGATGTCAGAGCTTGCAACCAGCATGAACAAGGGGAAACACAATACAGTAGCTATGTATGCCATTTAATGTGCTTCTTGAGAATGTCAAGAAATAGAAGCAGAAATGAGTTCTTCCTGGGTTCCCACAGGTTCCTGAGAACAGCAACCAGTGGCAGCAGGACCACCAGAAGCTAAGCGTCTTTCTCAGGCAACCCAGTACACCAACAGTAAGGCAGGAACCATCCATTCCATCTTGGCCAGTGTGAGGAAAGGCTCCAGCCCAGAGTGAGTTGCATCCTCTGGCGCTGCCTGGTAGCACACTCCAGAGGAGGGGAGTCCCCTGGGCTTACCACAGGCCCCAAAGGAGAGCAGCCAGAAGCTTTAATTGCAGCATCTCTCATCAGTCATCCCAGAAACACAAATTTTACTATATTGTAAAATGTCAGGGATCTAAAGTTTATAGGCTGCCTTGCAAGAAAAGAACAGTCAAGGTGGCTTACAGTCTCAGCAAACAGAATTTTGCAGCCTAATAATAATCAAACTGCATGAGACACACACACACCTACCCTACCCTTTTGGATTAATTCAGATGAACTTCCCTTAAGGGATGTCGTGGCTCACAGGCTGACCATTTGCCTCGCATGCAGAAGGTGCCAGGTTCCATCCTAAACATCGTCAGGTAGAGCAGAGAAAGATTCCTGTCTGAAATCCTAGTGAGCCCCTGCCGACCTGTGTTGACAGCACCAAGCTAGACAGTTCAATGGTGCAACTCAGCATACAGGAGAGTATTACAAGGCTGTGTGTGCAACAGTCCTACCGATGCAGAGAGCCACCATCCACCAGAGAAAGCATTTTCAGTGTATGAACCGAGCGCCCTTCTCACAGCTATGATTCCTATGTTTGGCTCATCTTGGGCCAAATCAGACGCGACATTCTCATATTCCGTGACTTGGACAAGAGGCAGATAAGGCTTCAGGATCAACAAGGATGACTTGCATGAACATCAGACATTAAGCTGGGGGTGGCAACTACCAGTACCTGTGTCGTGCTTGGCCAGTTTCACTACCACATGGAACGCTGCCTGATGCTTGCTGTATATTAGCAATCTTCCTGGCAGAAGTCTTTCTTGGACCAAAAGTGAGTTCTTACTATGGCATGTATGAAAGGAAAAACTACTCAATTTACAAGTATCAACAACATTTTCCAACTTCCCCAGCTTTGACACTTCTTTGACTAAAACGCCTGGCAATACAGCAAAACTCTGCACTTCTCTATTAAATCCAACAACAGGTTACTGTAAAGCAAGCTTGTCCCAACAAGTTCACCACCCTCCTTACTGAAAATATTAACAAGGGCAGAAAAATGTTTTTACAACAACTTTAAGAGAATAGGGAAAAAAGGAAAGAACATATTTCCAGCTTGAGCAGTTAATCCTTTCAATGTCAGAAGATGCTGTTCTTTCTTCCTGACTCAAAGAACTTGTAATTATTGCTAAATAATGTAGCTTCATTTATTGTTTAGTGTACTGTGCCAATCAAAGATCTTTTCCCGACCTTTAGAAAATTAATTCTGATTGGGCCCTCTTCACACATTTACTTGCCGTACTCCGAATAAGTAGCATAATGGTTTGGCTGCTTGACAATTAACACTTGAACCTGCTTGAGGAGCTTCACATCCAGGTGGTTGTTACGTAAACAGTGTTGTTACAAGAACGGCACTTATCTGTTTAAACCACAAACACCCTATAGCAAGATCTGGCATCAGCTTGCCAATGTGTTTGCCAGACGGCAAGAACTTTTTGAAGTCTTAATAGCAATCTTTTTTTAGCACCACTTCAAAAGTTCTCGAGGCAGTATTCTGAGACCACACCTACTACAACATACATTCTATGGTAAAAACCTTCAGACAAATGCAAAGTTGAGAAATGAAATTAATGTATGCAGAGGAAACAGACAGAAGGCAAGGAAGGGGAGAAGTGAGCCTTTCTGGCCAGACTGAACATTTCTATGGATTATTTTCAGTCTTTTATATGTCAATAACCACCAGACTGGGCTACTGTAATGTGCTCTACATGGAGCTGGCCTTGAGGTGTTCAGAAGCTTCAAATGGTTCAAAATGCTGCTACTTTGTCTTGGGGCAGGGCATTCAAATATGTTGTTCCAGAGTTATTCAACCTATATAGCTTGGTTACCCATTCCACGCTCAATTTAAGATGGTGTTTATCTTTAAAACTCAAAATTACTTTGAAGTCAGATACCTTCACAGTCGTTGTCCCCCCATGTTCCTCCTCAGGCACCTGGTCCTGTATGAGGGGCCCACTTCAGATGCCACTGCTGTTTGAAGTGGAGCAAATGTTCACAAGAAGCAGGGCCTTTCTAGTGGTGGAGCCAATTTCGTGAAAAACACCCTCCTTTGGGTGATGCGCCTTGTGTTCACTGTCCACATAAAAATGGACTGGTGTTCACTGTCCAGTAAAAATTCACTACTGCAGCATTTCTTTTGATGTGGAGCAACTTTTTCTTCTACTGTTCTGTGGGATTCATCATTTTCCCCCTTTGAACTGCTGCTGATTTGTAAATGAATATTCTGCTACCAGTTTAATGGTTTGAATCTCTTTACTCACTCCAATTGCCTGTTAACTGAAGTGAAGGTCAACAAGTGTTTTTAAAAAAGTAAAAATTAGATTTTCAAGCATGGGCCATTACCTGTAACTTTGAATGCTTTAGGAGAGTTAAAAAGGATCACTTCTTCTCAAATTACACAGGCCAACACACATTTTGCTTCATTAAACGTTACACAAATTCCTAGGTATATTTGGGGTGCTGATTCAAAAAATGGCATCTCTTTTGCCCTATCAGGTCTAGTTTTGGAGACACAGCATAGCCTCTATAGTGAATGGTTCAAGCAGCTTCCTCATGAGGAAGCCTACACCATTGCTTCCTCATGAGAAAGCTGCTTGAACCATTCACTAAAGAGGCTATGCCGTGTCTCCAAAACTAGACGTGATAGGACAAAACATATGCCATTTTTGGAATCGGCACCCCAAATTCATATCAAACCACCAGAAAGTTTAGGAAAAACTTTTCTGACCCTCAATTTTGTAGGCCTCTGTAATAATAATAATAAATAATAACAGGTATTTATATATCGCCTTCTTGGTCATTATTCAAGACTTTATTCAAGGCGGTTTACATAGGCAGTCTTTATTAAATCCCTTATTAAATAGGGATTTTTACAATTTCAAAGAAGGTTCTTTCTTTCAAGAACGACTACATTCAAGGTGTTTCATTCCAATCTGGCTTCACATTCTGGCCTCCATCCTCCCACGCTCAGAGCAGATGGAATTGCTCGGCTTCAGCTTGTCAGCTGCTCCAAGGTCGCACGGTGCCGGTGGCCTCGAACTGGCGACCTTGTGGATGTTATCTTCAGGCAGACGGAGGCTCTACCCTCTAGACCAGACCTCCTGCCCACCCACTCAGAAACTGGTGGTAAAACAAAGATAACCCTCAGCTACCAGAGAATCAAGATGCGATTATGCAGGAGGTTTCCACAACTGTGGGGTCCATATATTAAGACGCCCTGAGACACCCAGCTGGACACTCCTGTGATGACATTTCAATGTCAGAACAGGTTTCTAAACCTATATCCCAACAAGCTTGATCCAACGTCTGATTCCCTATGTAAATTATTTCACTTAGTTTTACGTTGTGTTACAGTTTTCTGTTATGGAGACTGTGAATCAGATCTACCTTAACAGTCATTCTCACTCTCTCTTGTACATACCTGACTTACCACCAAAACTCATAAACTTGTGAATTCAGTTTAAATGTTTTATTGTCCAACCATTGTGAAAATCTCAACTGTCATTTAAAAACTTGCATCCTCAAATCTGAAGTCTCTCTCATAGACATTTCCAAGATAGGCTTATGATAGTAACCATTTGGTAAGTTTACAGACTTTCAACTTTTTCCACTCTAAAAAATCATCACGCTTACGAGCAAAACAAGCAAGCTCAAGCAGCTTTAAGACTACAAAACACATGATATAGGGAAACCAGAAAGGAAATCTGTGTCACCTTTGACTAAACTGAGCAGGTAGGTTTACTGAATATTTAAAGCAAAAAGAACCAGACAAAATCCCAGTAGACAAATAGATTCTCCTTCCCTAAAGAACACTGTTGGGGACAAAGAGAACTAAGCAACATGCACATGAATTCATATACTATCGTAAAAAAATACAGAATAAAAACAGTAACCAAGTTTTGCACATCTGGAGAACACAATTACAGCTCACAAAACAAAACTTAATATTTATATAGGGATTTAAATGCTCAAGCATATTACATAAATGCACTATCTCAGTAATCACAGTAGTTTGAAATTACACAGCAGTCCCTTCAAAGAAACATTTACTTGCATGAATTTTGGTTTCGATTTTAATACTCCCATGCTCCAACCCTTTCCCATCTTCATCATTGACAGCACAATCTGGAGTGCCAGTTAGTGCCTCTCCTGCAGCACTCTAGAGAAAACACAACCCTTACTGCGCATCTTGCTCAATGTTCACAAACCAGGAAGTGAGTTTGTGAAAAGCACACACGAAGCACAGTCAGGAGGAGGGTACCTGCTTCTCACTCAAATGAGTGGAAAGCAAACTGATGCCACTCATGCCTGGCTCAGGCTGCAGGAGAGAGCAGCAGACATTGGGTGAAGGGCACCTCGCACAAGGCTTCCCCTTGTGACCCCCACAATCTGCCACTGATGCAAGCTATATCAGGTGGCTTCAGTGTTGGACTGGCCCCATATCTCAACCTAGATCCTGAGCAAAGCATGCAACTCATGGAGATACTTCAGCATCCACCCCCCCAAAATTAGAAAACTCAAGTCCAAGTCCTCAGTTTTGTTTAGATTGCATACTCATTCATCTGCATTTCATTATTTTAAACCACGGGTCCCCAAACCCCGGCCCGGGGGCTATATATGGCCTGTGGTGAGCCTCTGTCCAGCCTGCAGCCAGCCTCTTGTCCCCTGAAAGCCTCCGGCCCACTTGGCTGAACATGACTGGAACTATGCTCTGGTTGCAACTGGAGGGCGTTCTAAGGGCCAGAGAGGATGAATGAATGAGCCCATTCATTCATTTATTCACTCATCTAAGTTTCATCTCTTATTTATATAAATTTATATTTACTTTTTTTCCAGCCCCCAACGCCAGATATTTGATGCGGCCCTCTGGCCAAAAAGTTTGGAGACCCCTGTTTTAAACTATCAATGAATATCCTGAAAGAAACCATACAATCTCACAAGCAACTATATTTATGCACAGCAGCTACCCAAGAAGCACTGACTTTAGAGCACTCTCCTGCTCTCTCTAAATAAACAAACATTGAAAGGTAGCTTTTACATATATATGTTTAGCCGCCTTGGGTGCCCTCCGGGCAGAAAGGCGGATTACAAATCAAATAAATAAATATGTCGCATGCCAGGAGCGATCAAGAAATAGGGTGTTGGGCAAGCGATAAAAATTCTATATTCTTCTATCTTGGACCCTCCTCCCCCACACATGCACATACACACATCACAAACAGAACTTAAGGGTCAAACGAGATGTTATGCGACAGAGGAATATAACAGTGTCATGTTTGGGGGCTTTCTAATGAAAAGTTTTGGGTCTGGGAGGCTTTGCATTTGAATGGAAGAATGGAGAAAGGAGAGAAGAGGGTCAAGCCAACACTTTTCCCTTCTGGCAATCCCCTCATTCTTCCCCAGTTACTTTTCCACCAGAGTGAGTATGGGAGGGAAGATATTGGTACCCATATCTTGAAAAATGGAAAACAGCTGGGCATGTGAAAGACTTTAAGCAGAACAGGGCTGGAGGTGAGAACAGTTCAGTGGGATTTTCTCCCACCCCACTCTTCTTCTCAGAGTTCTACATCTTTCCATCAAAACCAGCTCCTGACATGGTTACACAGGTCCACTGTGTAACATCTAGGTTCCCCACATCAACTACACCCACAAAGTAGATTGGAAAAGGATAAAAAAAATTAAGGAAAAGCTATTCCCCTTTCCCAAATCGGTCCCTGGAATGCAGTCTGAATGGGGGAAACAAACAGCCCCATTCTCTGCAATTCTACAGCTGCTTTGAGCAGCAAAAGGAGGGATCCTCCCCCCCCCCACAACTCTCTTCATCAGCAAGGATTCTACATATATGCAATTTAGGAGGGCATGTGGCTGCCAGCAGTCATGAAAAACCTGCTCAGCAGTCTGAAATGCTTCAGCCCACACAGGTTTCCACTTCAGTGATGACTAGGTCTCTGGGGTCCAAATGAGATGTAATAAGGATCTCCTGTGTCTCTTTAAAAAACCACAGCAGCTACAAGAGTAATAATGTGCATTGGTACCACGGGAGTTAGTTATTTAAGAGACATTTATTTTTATTTTATTTATTTATTTATGGCATTTATACCCCACCTTTCTCCCCAAGAGGTCTCAAAGCAGCTTACAAAGGGGAAACTTATACCACATCCTTTCCCCTTCTGACCAAGGTGCCCGCCAACATATTTAAAACAGCAAAGTTCTAACTCTCACTACTCAATTTCAGTGGATGTCCCCCTGGTTGTAGTGCTGTGCGAGAGGGAAAAGAACTTTGATATGTCTCAATCATGTCCCCCCTCAAGTATCTACTTTCTAATCTAGACTGAAGAGACCCAAGCGCTGTAGCCTTTAGGAGGTGCCGCAGCCCCACTAATCATTTTGGTTGCTCTCTTCTGCACCTTTTCAAGATGCGGTGACCAGAACTGGGCACCGTACTCCAGGTGCAGCCTTACCATCAATGTGTACAATGGCATGATAATATTGGCCGTTTTATTCTCAAACCCCTTTCGAATGAGCCCACATATGGAACTGCCCGTCTTCATCGCTGCCACACACTGGGTCAACACTTTCATTGAACTGTCCCTAGATCTCTCTCCTGATCCATCACAGACAGCTCAGAACCCAACAGTGTATATGTAAGTCCACAGTTGGCACTCCAGCCTAAGCCAGAAAAACCATCCTGGCTACTGTTGCTACCTGGTTGCAGCAAGGAATCCAGTAAGGCCCCCCCAATCCCGCTCCTGCAGAAGGAACACAAACCCATTCATACAGGACAATAGTCCAGTACCTTATAGATGATCAGACTAAGGACCTCTGTTTTATCTAAATGTAATTTCAGCTTATTAGCCCTCCAACCGAGGCAATGCTCTAGGGCAGGGGGTGTCCAAACTCCAGATGCGGCCCGCGGAGAGCTTCTATCTGGCCCGTGGCCAGCCTCTGATCCCCTGAGAGCCTCTGATCCAGTTGACCAAGCACAACCAGAGTTGTGTTTGTGGGGTGGGGGAATGGGGGTCCATTTACGTGTGTGTTTTGTATCTTGCGCTGTGTTGGTGCTTTGAGAAATCCTGGATATTTGAGCCCATTCATTCATTCAAGTTCCATATCTAATGCATTTAAATTTTATATTTAACTTTTTTCCAACCCTTGACATTGCGCCAGATATTTGATGTGGCCCTTCAGCCAAAAAGTTTAGAGACCCCTGCTCTAGGGCAGCAATTTTCAACCTTTCTCACCTCACAGCATGCTAACCAGGTGCTAACATTGTTAAGGCACTATCAGATTTTGACAACTGACAAGGCACAGAGAACTGCCAGTGGGGGGCTCACATCTTCCAATGGCCCTACTAATAAATGATTCTCCCCCAAACACCCATAGCACATCAATGTGCCATAGCACACTGGTTGAAAATTGCTGCTTTAGGGCACAGACTGTTCCCTCCCATGTGCCATTTGGTGATTAAAACACCTTCCCCATTCCAGAGCTGCTCTTTGCTCCATGGGGCAAAAAATAGACAGGTACTTGTATAATGCTGTACATTTCCCCTCACAAGGCACAGCAACAGTGTTGAAGTTGGTGTTTCAACAGAAAAACAGTTCAGGGAATAAGTACTCCCTTCTCCCAACAGCAAAGTCCTAATCTGAATTTCTCCCCTGCCACTATTCAATTAGGGGAAGGGAAAAAAGGCACACAATGGAGATCCTATTGATGGACTTCCAACATCATGTTGAGTTACACCCTGACATTAACTATTCAGCAGCTGCCAGGACTGAATAATCCTGGGTTAAGAAGCTATAACAAAAAGTCTTTCCTCAACTTGCTGCTTGAATGGAAACTACTCGTAACTACCATAAATGAAAAAGACCAAAGAACAGAAGTTTATAATAGTGCATCCAGAACTTGTAGAAATCAAGTGCCGACTTTTCCAACCACTCTCTAAAAATTGTGCTGTTTGCTAACCCGATGAGCACCAAACAGTTTCCTTTGATCCAAGCACTAACCTGCTAACCTGATGAGCACCAGTTTCCTTTGGTCCAAGCACTAGTTAATCAGCGCATGCACACACACAGCCCTCTTCTAATTCTTGCTTCCGGCACTAGATGTGCTCAACAGTCACTGCTCTTCCAACAGGAGGATTCCCAGTGGATAGGAAAATAAATCAGATCCTCATCTAACTCATCATGCACAAGTCTTGACACATTCCACCTAACAAAAAGATTGGGAAAAGATTGCCAACTACAGTATACTGAAATGAAATCCTCCCTCCACACACACACACACACATACACACACCTCTTTGCTATGCACTAAATTGGCAAAAATTAGTGTAGGTACAGTACACAAGATTTGAACATAGAACTACCTTATTCCCTTTTGAGCTTGTTTCCTTATAGAAACATCAAGCAACACACAATCCAGTTACCTCACCAATACGCCCATTCTTCCCATTTTTACACAGCATTGTTGGACGTCCACCAAAAGGAAGGCTGGCCACAGATTTTAGAACCAATTCAAGCCTGTCTGCAGCTTCAACCTGTGAGGTGCAATTACCTGGAGAGCTTTCCGATGAACAAGCAGCCTATGTGACCAATCTTTCTGTGGCATCACTGAAACGGGCAGTTTGAACCCAGGAAGAGCAGCCAAAAACATTCATCAGCTTCCCATTAAGTCAGAGCTTTTCAGCAGGCAGGCAAAGGATTTCAGCTAAGCTGCTGTAGGTAGTAGCAGCACCATCATGTAATGTGCATCACATGACACCACATGCATAAAGACGGAGAGCCCCCCATTACAAAATATAGAGGGGTCTTGCAAGGAGTGACAAGTTGCCTTGTAATGGGTCTTTGCACTGCCCAGTGAAAGCCACCATAAAGGCAGACCCCTCTTGCACTGAGGAGTGAAGACACAAGCAAGCAACAGGAATGTCATTTGGAGGTGGTCTCTCTCTCTCTCAAGGCCCAATCCTATGCCTATCTACTCAGAAGCAAGTCCCACTGTAATCAATGAGAGTTATTCCCAGGAAAGTGTGGATAGGCTTGCAGCCAATCAGCCCCAATCCTATGCATGTCTACTCAGAAGCAAGTCCTACTGTAGTCAATGAGGACTACTCCCAGGAAAATGCGGATAGGATTGCAGCCACTCAGCCCCTATCCTATGCATGTCTACTCAGAAGCAAGCCCCATTAGAGTCAATGGGGCTTACTCCCGTTCGTGTCTATAGGATTGCAGGCACACACACGCACACAAGGAGATCCTCCTCCTCCTCCTAGAAGGCAGTTCACAGGCAGCAAATGTCTTAGGAATCCTTTATATGCAGAGGGGGGATTAAGCGGGGGGCATAAAGAGAGGCAGCTGAAGGGTTTTTCAGGCCCCCCAGGACCCCGAAAGCCATCCCCAGAAGAAGCGGCTCAGAGGCGCCTAGCCGATGCTGCTGCTCCGCGCAAGAGCGCATGGAGAAGGGGAGGTGCGCCTCTGGGCGCCCCCTCGCCTCTCACTTCGGGGACTGGGCGAAGGGCCCCCGGCAACCCTCCCGCAGCCAGGCAGGCGCCCCGCGGGTACCTCGCAGCCGTAGAGCTGCCCGAGCTGCTCCACGATCCACTCCTCCAGCACCAGCCTCTTCCGCAGCTCCTTCCGATCGTACTTGACCGTCACTTTGCCCTGCTGGTGGCGCCGCTGCTGCTGCTGCTGCTGCTGCACTTGCACCACCGCCGGGGCCGCGGAGTCCTCCCGGGACAAGCCTCCGCCGCGGGGGCTCTGGAAGAACACCCGGTTGCCCCCGCCTCCTCCAGCAGCGGCCCCCGGCTCGGCGCCCCCGGTAGCCACCGACATGGTCCGCAGCCTGCCGCTCACTCCGCCGGGGCTGGGGCTGCTGCTGCTCCGCGCGGAACGGGCGAGGAGAGCGCGCGCTGCCAGCCAGCCCTGCCTGCACCTGCGCTTCGCCGCCTCTCGCCGCGCTCCTCTCGGCGCCGGCTCAGCTGGGCACGGGAGGCGGAGCGCCAGCAAGGGGGGTGGGACACAACTTAAAGGCGCAGGACTCCAGGCGGGGTCTCCCCTCGAGCCTTTGCTGCGCGGCCAATGTTTGCCCTGGAGGGCTGCCGCGCCGCGCCTCCAAAGCTGCAGTGCTATCACCGTTCAATGCCCGAGTCAACACGCCCAGGGTCTGGCTCTAGCTGGCCTCATTCACCAGGTGGCACCAGCAGGTCACAGGCAGCAGCTTCACCTGTTGAATTTCCTCTGGTCCACCCGGGAGCCCTGCCACGTGCTGATTGGGAGTGGGCTCTGGAGTCTTTAAGGTTCATGTCCCTTGCCCACTGAGCATCAGTGTGAGCTACTGCCACGTAAATCTTGCTAGGACCGGGCTGCACGAGTTACATGACGGAACTGCACTGGGAGCATCATAGTCGCGCAGTGAGGGCACATGCTCTCTCTGGCAGAGTTTTCCCTTCTATGCAATATTTAAAGATGAAGGATTAAACCTAGAAATCATATGAAGCCTGGTTTTCCTATTGGAAATGAATGAATGAATGAAAAGCACATGCTTCAACAAAGATCCAGGGCGCAATCCTAACCAACTTTCCAGCACTGACACAGCTGTGCCAGTGAGGCATGCACTGCATCCTGCAGTGCGGAGGTAGTCAAGGAGGCCTCTCATGGTAAACTCATATTTGTTACCTTACCTTGGGACTGCATTGCAGCTGGATCAGTGCTGGAAAGTTGGTTAGGACTGCGCCCCAAGTGACTTTATCTCACCTTTGGCTAACCACCGCCAGTCACCATATGAGAATAGTGAGACCCACTGTGGTCACATGGATGGAAATGATGCTGGAGACCAAGCTTCAAATCTGTGATCAGCCATGAGGCACACTAGATGCCTTTGGGCAAGGTGCCAACTCTGGGAGAGTATTAAATAATTACACCACTGATCCAGTGTGCCTCCCTATTGTCTTCCAGGCATAATTCAATGTTCTAAAACAACACTTCAAATAAACATCCTAAATAAAATATGAAATATAGTATAATAATAAAATATATAATAATATTATTTATGTTAAATATTTATTCCCCACCTATCTTCCACTAGGGGACCCAGGATGGCTTACAGATGTCTTTCAAAACAATCAACAAAAATTTAAAAGCAGCAAAAGCAGCAAAACGCACACACACACCATAAGCAAAATAATCAGAGGGGTTAACAAAAATCAGGAGAACCCAGGAAATGTCTGTTGAAAAACCCAGGTCTTCTTTGCTGGTTTTGTTCCTGAAAAACACTGGCAAGGAAGGAGACAGGTTAAGTGCGAGAAAGTTCCAGGGGGGGGGCATCACCAAGGAGACCCTCTTATGCGCTGCCAGTCTAGCCTCAAAGGGCAGCAGGACAGGTGAGATGGCCTCCCTTCCATATGTCAAAAGATGGAGGTTGGCAGTCCTGCAGGTACCTTGTTTCTAAGCCATGTAGGACTTTAATGACAATAACCAGCAGTTTGAATCACACCTAGAAACAAACAAGAAATAACAGGATCCTCATTATATTAAGCCAAGTCCAGGCAGTAAAAGCATGCAGAATATAGTATGCAAAAACTCTCTCCCTCCACTTGCCAAAGTCTACCTCTGGGCACCTTTTTGAAGTGCTGAAAGACCTATCTGTTTGTTTTGGTTTTTGTAAGTTAGGGTTACCTGGGGATATTTTGACGGTACTTTATTGTGATAGAATCGTACTCTGTTTTGCAGAACGTGGCCTTGCCATGCCAATGCCCAGTTATACTGGTACAACTTAGTTGAGATCCTTTATTCACTCAAACCAAAAGTAGGTGGAAAAAGAAGTCCTTAAAACACAAAAGAGAAAGGAACAGAGCAACCTTGCCTATCACTCCCACAGTAGCCATGCCACCAGCATACGTGAATGGCAATGCCTCCGGTACACATGAATCAGTGAGGTGGCTAAGTTTGCAGACGACACCAAACTTTTCCGAGTGGTAAAGACCAGAAGTGATTGTGAGGAGCTCCAGAAGGATCTCTCCAGACTGGCAGAATGGGCAGCAAAATGGCAGATGCGCTTCAATGTCAGTAAGTGTAAAGTCACGCACATTGGGGCAAAAAATCAAAACTTTAGATATAGGCTGATGGGTTCTGAGCTGTCTGTGACAGATCAGGAGAGAGATCTTGGGGTGGTGGTGGACAGGTCAATGAAAGTGTCGACCCAATGTGCGGCGGCAGCGAAGAAGGCCAATTCTATGCTTGGGATCATTAGGAAGGGTATTGAGAACAAAACGGCTAATATTATAATGCCGTTGTACAAATCTATGGTAAGGCCACACCTGGAGTATTGTGTCCAGTTCTGGTCGCCGCATCTCAAAAAAGACATAGTGGAAATGGAAAAGGTGCAAAAGAGAGCGACTAAGATGATTACGGGGCTGGGGCACCCTCCTTATAAGAAAAAGCTACGGCATTTGGGTCTCTTCAGCCTAGAAAAGAGACGCCTGAGGGGGGACATGATTGAGACATACAAAATTATGCAGGGGATGGACAGAGTGGATAGGGAGATGCTCTTTACACTCTCACATAACACCAGAACCAGGGGACATCCACTAAAATTGAGTGTTGGGAGGGTTAGGACAGACAAAAGAAAATATTTCTTTACTCAGCGTGTGGTCGGTCTGTGGAACTCCTTGCCACAGGATGTGGTGCTGGCGTCTAGCCCGGACGCCTTTAAAAGGGGATTGGACAAGTTTCTGGAGGAAAAATCCATTATGGGGTACAAGCCATGATGTGTATGCGCAACCTCCTGATTTTAGAAATGGGTTATGTCAGAATGCCAGATGCAAGGGAGGGCACCAGGATGAGGTCTCTTGTTATCTGGTGTGCTCCCTGGGGCATTTGGTGGGCTGCTGTGAGATACAGGAAGCTGGACTAGATGGACCTATGGCCTGATCCAGTGGGGCTGTTCTTATATTCTTATGTTCTTAAACGTGCCTGCAAAACGGCCGGTCCCTTACACCGACCCAAGAGTGCCTCTGCATTGCGCCCTATGTTGATTAGCCTGACTTCAGTTATTTTATGTAGAAACAAGAAGCTGGACTAGATGGGCCTATGGCCTGATCCAATGGGGTTGTTCTTATGTTCTTATAATCACAGGACAACATGCTGACAGTGCCCCCAAGTGGGCCAGGCAAAGAAGAAACCAACCTACCCATAGCAACCAGCAGACCCAATGATGTCATCTTATCCACCCACACAGATGGACACCACAGTGCTTTCTTCACCTTGCAGTGATATGGCAGTGGCAGGAAGAGGGCAAAAAACAGAAAGTTGTCAATAACCCCGACATAGGGGTTGGAATCCCCTTCCCACTCACACCTACATGCAAACTCCAAAGAGGCACCTATTTGACCACATGTTATACAAAGGGAAGGACGACAGCTCCTAAAGGGGAAATATGCCTAACAAACACACATCTCCTCATTTAAGGACCCAAGTCTACCACAATCACAATCTTCCAAAACAGTGGTGGACTTCCCCAGCCCTGTGCCTGGGGGTCTCCATATGTTACTTGTGTCTTTGTGCTGACTCCTATAAAAAGGGACTCACAGTGGGGAAAACAGGTGCTTGTTCCATAGATTAATTGACTGGAAGAGTCTGCCTCCGTGTTCCTTATCTGTAAAACGGGTGAATATTTCTGTTGGTCAGTTCCGGATCATACGCTGTGCATGTGTGCTTTAACCTGTGGTTTACAGTTTGAACCACTTTCTGAGTTATCTGGGTAGCATGTAAGTTATTTTGAGTTTTCTCACCATAGCAGTAGAGTAGTAATACAGTAGTACAGCTTAGTCTGGATTGTGTGGTGATCTGCAGAAGAGGTCCAATAGCATGTAAACAGGTGTTAGGCTGTCTGGTTTTCAACAACATGCAGAGAAAGGAGGTAGTGGAAAAGTTATACCTTGCCTAAGGTGACAAAATACTTTGAGTCTGCTCTGACCATGCCAGAAAGGCAATGTGAGAAGGTACCTTCTGTCATGCCACTTTCAGCTCTCATAAAAAAAACAACACTCTATCTCCAGCCTTTGTTCTTGAGTGGCAACAGCAAGGCCTACTGCACCTCACCAGTTCAGGGCATGTGCACTGAAATGCATTGTGGAAGGAGCAAATTAATATGGAAAGACTCCCTGGGGGTTGGAATTTTGAGCTTCATTCTGTTAGTGCAATGAAGTACTGTATTATTAGTCATACAGCACTTGCACTGAGGAAAAACGCTTTAGCCTGCAATCCTATACGCACCTTCAGTGGTGTCATTGGCATTAGAGCCTAAAGGCCATGTGGTACCAGACAGTGAGGTGATGCCACATGTTGCCTGGCATCCTGGAACACTTGGAAAGCCTTCCAAGCCTCCAGAGGACCCTTTCCACACTACTTCTGGTTTTCCAGAAGTGCTGTTTTAAAGGCCAGTGGCGTCACTAGGGGGGTGCGGTTGGTGCAGGCCGCACCAGGTGACGCGCACTGGGAGGGGGGGTGACACGCTAAAATCACAATAGTTAGGAGTAATACCATCATGTTATATACCGTTGGATGCAGAATTTCTAGCTGAATGCAATACAAGAAACCAGAATGAAATACCTCCTTTCTATCAAAAGTTATGGCCAAAAGGCTGGAGAACAAAAAATGCATGGAGCCCTATGGAAAGTGAAACTGAGCGAATAGATGAACTTGCCTTAGTCCATTGGAAAGGGGAGGCTGAGAGGAATCCAATGACACCAGTATGGTCCTGATCTAATGAATGCAGCCCCCAAAAACACTTGAGAAGGAAGTCCCTCCCTCCAAGCTCACAAATGTTATTGAGCCCTATGGAAAGCGATACTAAACCTCATGGTTGCATTTACTTGAAAGTAAGCAAACGTGCCTTGACCGGTGGTCAGGCCAGGCAAAGAGCAATGTGAAGCCACCAGAGTGGTCCTGATCTGATGGAATTGGAGCTCAACAAATGCTTCAGAAGGCAGCCTCGCCCCCCCCCCAAAAAGGATCAAAACAGACTTCAGCTGATAAAGTGAACTTTTTTGAGACTTGCAAAGCCATGTGGATCCTGACAGTGATCTAGTCTAAACAGAAGTTATTATTAATAGTATTTATATAAAGCTTTTCAACTAAAAGTTCACAAAGCAGTTTACAGAGAAAAATCAAATAACTAATGGCTCCCTGTCCCAAAAGGGCTCACAATCTAAAAAGATGCAAAAACACCAGCAGACAACCACTAGAAAAGACACTGCTGGGGTGAGGTGGGTCAGCTAAAAAGAGGAGCACCCACTTGAAAAAGTGCTTCTTACCCAATTAGCAGGGGCAAGTTCTTAAATTGAACTGGGCACTGGTTAGGGCTGAAAACCTTCCTGATTTTGGAGGGGGGTATTACAGGCAGGTTACAGAGGAAATTCACTTGGTGGAACAGGGCTGGCTTCTGCTTATTTGTTTTACTTTAATTATTTATACTTATTTATTTTAATTTGCCTGATGATGTCACTTCCACCATGACATCACTTCTGGTGGGTCTTGGACAGATTGCCAATCTAAAAAGTGGGCCCCAATGCTAAAAGTCTGAGAACTGCTGCAATAAGGTGTTAGTAAGTTGACACCCTGGGGGGAGGTGTGACACCAATAGTGACCAAAATCACTAAAATCAGTTTGGAGAAATAATACCATCATGTTATATATCAATCAATACATAATTTCATGCAGAATATGTTCTATCTTTCTTCTATCAAAAGGTACAGCCAAAAAACCAGTGGGGACGGAGTGGTGGTACATCACCACACCCACCATCTGGGGTGTTGCCCTGCCCACTGCATGGGGGGTGATGCGCTAGCCTCCCGCACCGGACGACGCGAACCCTAGTGACGCCACGGTTAAGGGCCCTTTGGAGGCTCAAAAGGCTTTCCAAGTGTTCCAGGATGTGGTGCAATGCTCCAGAGCACCCAGGTAAGTGGGGGAGACACCAGTATCAGGGGGGCACCAGCCTGTGGGGGGTGCACTCTGCAGTCATGGCCGTGGGCATGATATCCCCCAGGGGCGCCACTGCACACCTTTCTGGAAGTTGTGGCCACTGCACTCCTTCCTGGAAGTGTGCCCCACTGAATATAATGGGCTTACTTCTGAGATGACATGTATAGGATTGCACTGTTACACTCTTATGCCCAAATCCTAACCAACTTTCCAGTACTGGCATAGCGGTTCCAATGGGAGGTGTGCTGCATCCAACAGTTGGGTGGCACTCATGGAGGCCTCTTCAAAGTAAGGGAATGCTTGCTCCTGTACCTCAGAGCTGCATTGCCCTTATGTTGGTGCTGGAAAGTGGGTTAGGATTGCACCCTTACTTATTCTTACCACAGTTTGGTGAGGGAGGTCATTGTCTCCATTTTACAGATTGGGACCTGTGGCTAATAGTGATTTTCTGTAGTCCACCCAACAGGGTTCAGGACTGAGACAGGATTATAAGCTGGATATTACAGGTTAAAACATCAGCACTGTCTCCATGACATTGGACCACACTGACAAATATTTATTTTTTCTATGGTAGATTATGAAATAGAAACAAAAAAGACTGGCGATCTTGGGTTCCTGTTCTGAATAAGAGAACTTTTTTCATTTAAAAAAAACAAAAAAAAAACACCAACACCAAGAACAAAAACCCTAAGGTTGAAAATAGAAAGGTAGTTTGCAGGTGCAGCCCAAGACCTCCTCATGCCTGAAGCAGTATGCCAAATGCTGCCCCCTTTAACCAATGATGCACCAGCCTCTGCTCCTCCCATTCACCAGTGTTCTAGACACAGCACTCTCCTCTGTTCCACATCCCCTCCTCCTCTTCTTTTTCCAATCCAGGGAGTAGAAGGAGGAGAAGAGGCAATGTGGGAGAGCTGGACATCCCCCACCAACCTGCTGCCTGAGGCAGTGGCTTCAGTTGGCCTCATGGTTGGCCTGACCCTGACCAGCATCTTGAACTGCACACAGACTAGGACTGGCAGCCAGTGTAGCGGTAGGAACAGCCGTCTGACAAGTCAAGACTCATTGAAATGAATGGAACTTGTAAATTCAGTGGGGCTGGTGCAGGATAACTTCAGAGTGGATTTTTACTTGGATACCAGTGGAAAGTTCCCTAAGACAGTCTCATCTTCTATCCAGATAGTCACAAGGTCATAGCAAACTGTCCACAGATGCAGATCATGAAACACAGCGAGAGATCATTCTGATGTTGTTAAAATTAGACTCCTAAATGGCTGGTCTTAATGTTCCATCATCTCGGATAAGGCAATGTGCTTTGTTGACAGGAATGACATTTAATAATGAGTCCGCTACTAAGAAAGTTAGAAATAAAAACCTAGGAAAAGCATGAAAGAATTAATCTGCTTAAAGGCTCCTGGTAATGTTGGTGAATATCGTGCTGGCATTCAGAGCAAAATAACCCTTCACCTAACATCATGTTTGTTCATTGAGAAATTCAGACAATCCTCAATATATAAGCATTGATAAATAAATATAACCACTGATAAAGGAAGGGCTGTGGTTGGCTAAAAAGAATGCAGCATAACCTAATCAATCATTTAGCGGCATTCCATGCAGTCCAATCCTATGTTTATCAGAGGTAAGTCACACTGTGTTCAGTGGGGCTTACTTCCAAGTTAATAAGGCTGCAGTCCTATACACTTGCTCCCTGAGTTATTGGTGTTTTTGCCCAGATGATGCAATATGTCCTTTGCCGGTGTTTCCACCAAGCCTTCTAGTTTGCCTCCTAAAGAAGTAGTGAACAACAATGAAAACATAGCTCACATCAACATCCATAAGTCCACCTCCTGTGTGTAGAGTTGAGTAGAGTAAAAACAACCCACAACCACTTTTGGGTGAAAAGGGAAAAAATTCAATTCGGCCCCAATATGCAACCAGCTATTACCGCAGTGCAAAGTGTGGACAGGTAGGTGCCACACCCAGCCAAAGAAGAGGCGGAGTGGGAGAGGACACAGTTCAATACCATTGCTTGCTGATCAGCGGTCAGATCAAAGAATGCCAGCAGCGGAGGGGGGGGAAGGGACACCGTTCTGAGTTGGCTCCTCTCCTGCAGTCCATTCACCACAAGCAATAAGACCTCCACCACTGTCTGTGTCACAGGGCTGAGGTAAGGGAGTGGTAACGAAGAGCTACCTTTCTCAGTATCTTTCTCTGCCTGACAGCAGTTGCTATAACATCTAAAAGAAGCCAGAACTGTACTGAGCAGTTAGAACTACCTGAATATTGTATATGCCTGACAGCCAGCCCACAAGCCCCACAATTGTGTTATTTCCCTCTCTGTCCCTTGCTTTGTCCTTCCAGATATCCCTGCCACCAATTCTCTTTGTCCAAAATCTCCATCCAGACCCTCATCCACTATGATCTTGGGGGACAAGCATCCATGATGTTTCTTTTCATTCTGTTTCTATCAACTAAGAGAGCAATCCCAACCAACTTTTCAGCACTGACATAGCTATGCCAATGTGGCGTGCACTGCATCCTGCAGTGGGAGGCAGTCAAGGAGGGCCTCCTCAAGGTAAGGGCATGTTTGTTATTTTACCTTGGGTCTGCATTGTGGCTAGGTCACTGCTGGAATATTGGTTAGGATTGCGCCCTAACTTCCCAGAAGTCACGCCTTCAACTGCCCATTTATATCCCTAGGGTTAATACACCAAACTCTTCTTTACAGACTGATCTGGATCTCATGAGCTGGGCTGAGGAACAGTTGTCCAGTTTGACTGACAACAAAGGGGACTGCAATACCTGGCTAGTTGGAAGATCAGCATTAAGAGGAGTTTAGGTGCTTATCTATGACAGGAAAACGTCACCATGATGTGGCTTTTCTCTGACGGATCATACTGGTGAAGACTTCTTCTCAGAACCAAACTGCATATTATGTTAAGCCTGTCATTAAAGCAGATGTGCTCATTGTTTCCTTGCTTAAGAAGCAGCTGTGTGTGCTCAGTGTGCAAGAAATATGCAAGAAGAGGCCTCGAACCCTTTGGCCCTATGTTTCCAGTTGAGCTTGCCCCTCACATCTGCTATTTGCTCCAGGTGGGAAACTCTCATTGGCACCAAGAGACATCTAACATTATCCCAAGTTCCCCAAAACTGCAATCCTAAACACACTTACCCAGGATGGGCAGCCAATCCTTAGCTTCCCAGTACCCAGGGCTACAGGAGCACTGAAATGGCTACCACTGCATTCAGTTGGGCTGGGAAGTAGCACCAAAGCTCATTGAACTCGGTAGGACTCACCTCTGGATAGACATACATAGGATTGTGCTATACATTTAGTGTGCCCCTTGGCAGAGGATAAGTTAGGCAGGCTTCTAGGAAGAAAAGAGGGGTAAAAGGACTTTGGGGGGTGGATTATGGATGAAATGGGACCTTGTGACTACTACAGCTTCATTTGTAATACTTACATTCATTCTATTTTAGGTTGTTCTGTGCAAGGAGGTGGTCAGGAGTCATGGCTCAGAGGAAAGGCTCAAATAGGGTTTGTAGCACTGTTCCAGCTTCTTTCCCTTAAGGTTTGATGAGTCTTGTTCAGGATGTTCAGCCTCACTGCAATTAGCATCCTGCATCCTGAAAAGAAGACCACAATAAATTTGCAGGTGTCAAAACGGACGTTTCTGCCCTGCTCATTAAATCAAAGGGTTAACATACTTTAAAGACCAAGAGGCTCAAGGGCAACAACAAAAATCAATAGCACCAGAGCCTATGAGCCTTTAATTGTCCATCACTGTTGTGCTGTTTTTAAAATCTTTTTACATTATTGATTTCTCACCTTCTAACAAACAAACAAAAAAGATTTTCCCCTCTTTATAAATGAAACAAAATACATTCGCTGCACACATGGAAACAGATGGCATTGTCAGAGTCCACAGAATTTTTTTTCTTTAAATGCCCATGGCTGCATGGGGGAAGGATGTGAGTATTTCAAGAGCAATCTGCAAAAAAGGGGAGGGGGTCAGAATGATTTTCTTTATGGATTTTTCTTTGCTATGAAGCTCCCTTTCTCCCTCTTTCTAATGCATCCCATTATGACATCTCTTCATGTGCCATCCTTTCCCTTGACAAACAGGGCACTGCATTTCCAGATGCTTGTTGTCTCACTGGCCATTAGTTGCTTTCCTGCTTGCCAGCCACATGGAGAATTTCAACATTGTTTCCATTTGGCAGTAGATACAGTGTGTTATGGAGACACATTTAGTAATCAATGTACATTGTCTGGGAGTTTGTGTTAAACCATAACCTGGGGAGTCACCCTTCTGTCTGCTATGCGTGCAGAAACATCCCATCTATGTCTGCCTGTGCTTACAGAGGCACATGAAAGCACTAATTTAAACCTGGGGCAGGACCTTTCCTTCATTTAGCCAACCCCAACTTAAGTTCAACATAGACTCTGTTTATTCATGCATATTCATATATTTCACCAGCTGATCACTGTAGCATCAATCAATGTCAACGCTCTGTCTGTGATGTTATACATGTGATGGACCATCTGCACATTCAAGACATCACTTGCAATTGAGGATAATGAATATTCCTGTGTGAATGCATCAGTCCTTAACTGGAGACTGTTCACTCCTTTTATTGCAAGTCATTAAGGATGGGCTTACATACTACATATACATGTGTCATTTGGAGCCCAATCCTAGGCAGGTCTACTCAGAAGCAAGTGCCGCTATAGTCCTTGAGGCTTTCTCCCAGATAAGTGTGGATAGGCTTTCAGCTTTAGGCTGCAAACCTAACCTCACTTTCCTGGGAGTAAGCCCCACTGAAAACAATAGGACTTACTTCTAAGTAGACCTGCTTAGGATTGTGCCCACAGTTACTCAACACTTGATAACTAACAAGTGAATGTACAAACTCACTCCATTGAAAAATATTGTATTTGATGCAACACTGACCAATATAAAAGTCTGGTCTGTAGAACTGTGACAGCTCATGTGTATGTACATCCTGTTGATTTTGTAGGCCTGAAATGCTGTACATGGGCATGTGAACTGAGCCCTAAAACTACACCAAACTGAGCTTCTGGCCTGACAATTTGTCCTTTCTTCCTTTGTGTAACTCTTGTAAAAACTCAGCATTCTTTTCTTACTACTTACCATAAATCCCTTGAATTTAACAACTGCCATTTCCCTTGGTAGCTCTCCTTTGCCTCCCCATAGTGTCAGGTCCTTTGTTATTCCTTTGACCCTACTGTTCCTGACCATCAGGGAAATGTGCACTAAGGAGGCCCAACTGCTGCCATAGCAAACATATTACCCGCTACAAAATACTGCCCTGGTCAGCAGCCAGAAGACATTCAGTAGTAATCCCAGGCCAACACTGCCCACATTATGGTATAAGAAACTGACTCATTCAGATTCCCAAATGACTAGTTTAGATTTCCTTCCAGCAGTTGGCCACATAGCTGCTGTTCCCCATCATGCCCTTTTTAAAAGCAGCTCCCATGTTCTGAGCTGTGCAAATTTTGAAAGAATCCACATAGGAGCACACATTATGCTCAGATATCTTAATTGCACTCGTTAGTCTTGGTCAACTCACTAGTGACCTGCTGATATGTCATCTTCCATTTCCATGCTGGAGCAAGCGAAGTGTAATTTTGCCACACACCAGGTAGAGATGCAGGGAAGGTGATAGAACTGGAAGAGCAGTGGGATGAAAAATGCTATGAAGAGACACAAGGGCTGTCCAGTTGTGACCTGGCCGCCTACAGTATCATTGGGGAATATGCTTCTGTAACCTGACACTGTATCCTTATTTGAACTTCTAAAACATTTCTGAAATGTAGTTAGACACAGAGCACAATCCTAACCAGGTGTACTCAGAAGTAAGTCCTATTTTGTTCAGGACTGCAGCCACAAGCACTTGAAGTTTTCCAATGGTTTCTATTAAATTGTTCTTTCAGTGGACCTTTGCCAGGCTTACATGAACCCAACTGACTACTACGAATACAATCAACATTTTGGAGAAGTCATTTGAGTGCATGCACATGCTTGTTTGGTGTGCCTCTGCCACTAGGAGTCTTAGATGAACCCCTCAAGATGGTGTACCCCTCAAATAGACTGAACTTTATGCCTTGCTTTATGATAGTACACTGGAGAATTTTTTTATAAATTCTTTTCCAAAATATAAAATTTTTATAAAAACATTTTAAGATACTCCACTTACAGAAAAACAGCTAGAAATAAGATGCAGTAAGAGAAATTAATTTGCACTGAAAATGACACTTGATAAGAAAAAGATTAATTTGACACGGTACACCAAGAACTAAATGGGACTTATTAACAGCACCCACCCACAGTGTTATCTCTTTTTTTCTGATAGGTCTCCTGAGTTTTTAACAGTTCAATGGGGTCCATGTGAACATATATTTGAACATATGAGATCACTTATACTGAGTCAGGCCATTGGTCCAGCTAGGTCAGCATTGTCCACACTGACCAGCATTAACTGCTCAGCATTTCCAATGGAGGGTTGTCCCAAGACCTTTCCACATTGAACTTCTGTGGCACATACATGGGAAGACCTTGGCAAGCTACTCAGTGTGGACCAGGTTCTCAAGCCACTGTTTCAGAAGTTCAGGGCTTATGTTATCTCCCCCCTCTCCCTGTTTTATTTAAGGATGGAGTACACTCCATTTGGACACCCATAAATTCATCAGGTGTCTCCCTTCCATAGGATCAGCTAAAGGAGAGTTGCAAGATTTGAATGTAGGACAAGACCTCTTGTCTAGCTGTATCACTGGGGGAGGTGACCTGCATTTTTACACACCAGGCAGGGGGGAGGCTAGGCAGAGATACATATCGGTGTGTGAGGCATGTCACAAGCAGGTGTGAGCAGCTGATTGGTTTCTGGGGAAAAAGATTGCAACACCCCGGGTCAAGTTCTGAAAGCTTGAATGCTGCTTGGACAGCTACTGTGAATAACAAACACCTTAGCAAACATGCTCCTTTCTCCTGCCTTTGTGTAAAAAAAGTAAACAAATGAGACTTTCTGTGGTACAGACTTTCCAGTTCCTAACTAATGTTTTGGGTGCTATATATAAAGGAGCAATCAGAGGGATAGGCCCTTCCACCTGGAATGAAGAGCAATTTTGTGGGTACATTTTGTGACAATTTTGTGGGTAAAACAACACAGAGGAACAGCTAATCCAATTTCCTGGTTCTAACTCAGAACAAATGAATGAATGAACAAACAAATGAATGAATACATATACACATGCAGACATGCACAGGCTGCCATTTTTTTAAGTTCAAAAAAGATGGCAGTACAATGACACATTCCTCATCTTTCCTAGTTTGAGCCTTGGGAACAAGACTAGACATTTGCTGCCAAAGTAGTGCAAATAGCAACGGGTGTAACAGTGTAAGAAGAAGGGTGATGTGCATGAACCATGAAGCATCACAGCATGTGCTTGGGGCTGGCTTGAACGTTAGTTGAAAATGACTAATAAATATTGTGTACCCTCTGCCACAGAAGCAGAAGAACCCATTGCTAGAGGCCTCTTTGGAGCTAAACTGTTTCCAGCTACGTAATTTAACCTGTCTCTTTCTACTTTAAGCCAATGTTTCATTACATATTTGGTTTATATTCAATAGGTCACATTATCTCCACCAAGACTTCAAGATCCAGCAGGAAAAAAGCTGGATAGATAAGGGCTAGTCAACTGATTTCAAGATCTTTTTGCTGATGAACTGTCTGGCTTTTAGCAAGGTGACAGATTAATTAAACTGATTAGACTTAAATGCTGCAACCCCTCAATGAGGATGCTTTTTTAAAGGGTTACTTACACTTGAGAATTTCAAATAAAACAATTACCCCCATTGTTTAGGGTAGTGGTTCCAAACTGTGAGCCGTAGCTCCCTGGGGAACTATTAACCAGCCAGGGGAGGCATGGAATCCTCGCTAAAAAAACTGCCTCTCTATAAAATGTATAGGATTGTAACCCTAATGGAGGAAGCCATGACCCACAGCCTAGTAGGTCAAGGGAGCCACCAGTTGAACAAGTTTGCGAACCACTGGTTTAGGAAGAAAAACCAACATGATCATATTTATTATATGCCGCCTTTCTCATAAACTCAAGATGGTTTACATAGGCAGGCTGACCATAAACTCCACTTTCTAAATGGGGTTTTTACAAGAGTTATTCTATGAGATAAAGCCATAGAATCCTCCAGTGTTTCCTTCATAGTGTAGTAATTGTTGGGGCTGCACAACTCTAGCCTTCCAGGCTTCCATAGGCAGTAGCAAATCAAGCCTCAGACTGATTCTCAAGATCTTATCCATTTCTTGCCAGCTGACTCCTCCACACTCTGGACTCCTCCATGAAGCTTTGTCAGCAACATTCCAGTCACCCATCTAAAGTGAGGTAGAAGCTGATCTTGTTTAGTTTCTTCAGGCAAGGCAGCAGTTCAACCTCCAGTCCACACCTCCTGCCCTAATAATTGAGATTGTAAAAAAGGCAATGCTATGACCCCTTTAGTTTGTTGAGTTTAATTGATTTAGGGCGCAATCCTAACCCACTTTCCAGCACCCACACAAGGAAAATGCAGCTCTGAGGTAAGGGAACAAACATTCCTTACTTTGAGGAGGGCTCCATGAGTGTTACCCAACTGCAGGATGCAGCACAGGTCCCATTGGCACAGCTATACCAGTGCTGGAAAGTGGGTTAGGATTTGGGCCTAAGTGCCACACAGCAGTCCTAGGAAATGTAAAGGACTATAAATAAGATGCAAGCTTACAGCCACTGATAGGATTGCCAACTGACCATAAAAGCCTGACTTGCTCACATGTCAGCTTGATCTGCAGGTACAGCAGCACTAAAATGTATCCTGCAGAGCAGGAGAAGCAGCCAGAGGTCTCCTCAGGGTAAGGGAACAGCAGGTAAAGTTTTCCAATGCCCTGAAGATTTGCATTATCAGGTGATAATGCCTGCCAATCAAGCAGCTGCTACAGGCACAGTTGCTAGTAAAAGAAATTGGCAACCCCTCTCATCTGTTGATCTTTACCCATGATTTCAGCCAAGTCCACTTTGCTTTTATTGCAAAGTTCATTTTGTATGTGAAGTGTATCAAAATGTTCACTTAAACCAGCCTGTTGGCACAAGTAAAAAACCTAAGTTGGTTGCAAGTCACATTTTGACTTCTCATGGGTAATCTGCTCCACATGTGTAACATGAACACATGACCCAGAGAACAGAAAAGTAGAAAAGGGGTAAGAGGTCTGGTCTAGAGGGTAGAGATCAACGGTTCAAGATCAACGGAAGCTTCTGTGAGCAGCGAGACCTTGAGAAGCAGCTGACAAGTTGAGCTTTTCCACCTGCTCTTGTGTGAAGGAAGTAATCTGGGCTATCCTTTAATGAAAGAAAAGGAGTTGTTTGTCAGCCGGCGTGGGAGGCAACCACGGCCAAAAGTGATACCACACTGTGAAAAGATTCATCTATGGTTCTTGAAAGATAGAACTGCTTTGTTATTGTAAAAACGTCCTTGGGGGTTTAGAGAAAGCCTGCTGATGTGAACTGCCTTGTATTAAAGTCAAAGGAGTAATCCAATGACCAAGAAAGGTGGTATATAAATACTGGTTATTGTTATTATATCTGCACCTTAGGTGTGGAAATGTCCCAAAGGTGCATGTTCATGTTCCAGTATTATGACTTCTGCTCATTTTCAGAAGAGGGTGATGTTCCTGTAATACGATTTTCCATATGTAGTTTCACACATTACCTCGATGCGGTAAACAGACAGCATATGTGTTGCACTTCCTGCTTTCATGTGCCTGATAAAGTTCAAACTGCTGGTCTGTGTCATATAGTTAAGTCCAGAACTACTTCAAGTGAGTAACAATTAACAGATGCCGATACCAGGGTCTGCTTCCTCCCTTCCTTAGTTAAACATCATGGGTAGATAAACAGTCACTCCTGCATCTAGAGCACATCCTCCCCCCCTTTCCTTTTCCAACATTAACAGGGGACAACATGAAGTGCAACTCATTCACACTTGCTCTTCTCACCCCCCCCAAAACATGGTAATTTGCAATGCCTCTCTCTATATTCCTGTGCTCAAACAAAGGATTTTCTTCAGTGTACAAATGGACTGTTTCCCAGTCTTGTCTTTAATTTAATGCAAATTCTGTGCCTTTGGAGTTGTTTTTTTTTACAATTGTGCAATTAAAACTTGAATCAATTAATTGCCCTGTTAATCTATGCAAGTTCGGAGCACTACTCCAACAAATACATTTTGGGGGGAAATAACTGCAGTGCTTTCCTTGCTGAGAAAATCTCTAGATGCCTCTGAAAGGAAAGGAAACTCGTTTCCCTAACATTCGCTCCTTCCTTGCACTGCTTTGCTCTTAACCTCTGAGATAAGCAACTAAGCCAGATGACATTCTCAGCCTAAAAGATAGATTAGGGAGACATACTCCCTCAAATGCAATTACTACCAGAAGCAGTCAAGACTGCAGGTTTGGAAACCAGCAGCCTCTCTTCAGCTGTATAGACTTATTATGTAGGGCGTTTTTCTCCTGTGCTTCTGTTTGGCAGATTCTGCTAGCAGCTGAACATTCTGGAAGGTTTAACACCCAGCAACATAACCAGCCTATCAGGAGATGTGCTTTTGCCTGAAGACACAAACAACAGAACTGAACAAGATGGAACACGAAGGTAGACAAGCCCTCCAGTGCAGGCAGCTAAAGGAAACCTTTTTTAGTTGTTAATTCAGTCAACTGCAAATGACTGAAATGGGCACAAAGAGAATTATCTTGGTCTAGCTGCAAGTTAGATCCTCTTTCAACTTAGACTAAATAATAAGTAGAGTAACATTTTTTGTGTTCAGCCATAGTTTATGAAAGTATCTAAAAGTAGATCTGTCTCCTTTCATTTTCTTTGGATGGATGCAATGAGTTCCAGTGATAAGGTACTGCCAAAGACAATGGGTGCTTGTGTGATTCAGGCCCTCCCACTCTTAAGAAGCAGAAAATACATCATCTTAGCTCCCAGGCCTTATCTACTTCACTGGATGTTAGCTTTGGGTCTTGTCAGACCCGCCTCTGAGCACAAAATGTGGTTTGGTGAATGTGTTCGTTGGTTTTTAAATAGTGGCTGTGAAACAGAGCGGAAACATGGGAGGGGGTCTGAGGTGCTCTGGAGCTTTGCTTCCCCTGCACTGTTTTAAACAGGAAAAAAAACTTCCACTATATTTCAACTGAAGGTATTTTTCTTTTTAAAACTGAGATTATGGGGGCTGAAAACTGGGGCAAAGTTCTAAAGTTCTCCCCCTTGATCTATTCTGACTTGTGACCGCTTCCCCAGCCACTAGATAAGAAACAAACAGCTAACTCACTAGGGGTGTAGCTGACTGGCATGCCACCCTGGGGCATGCTGGTTAGCCCACTGCTCCCTCCAGCCTGGAAGTAATTGTGGTGACAGCATGACATCACTGCAATTACTTCTGGAGCAAAGCCAGCCATACCGAGGATGACTGCGGGGCAGGGGGGCAGGAGAACCGACTTACCCGCACAGTTATTAACATAATCAGAATGAGTAGAGCATTCTGGGAGTTCTCAGCATTCTCCACACTTCCTGTTTGATCAAAACAGGCTGGCATGGAGGAAGAAAGTAAGAGGGGTACTGCCAGCCCAATTATGAATAATAACAACAACAACAACAACAACAACAGGTATTTATATACCGCCTTTCTTGGTCTTTATTCAAGACTTTATTCAAGGCGGTTTACATAGGCAGTCTTTATTAAATCCCTTATTAAATAGGGATTTTTACAATTTCAAAGAAGGTTCTTTCTTTCAAGAACCACTACATTCAGGGTGTTTCATTCCAATCTGGCTTCACATTCTGGCCTCCATCCTCCCACGCTCAGAGCAGATGGAATTGCTCGGCTTCAGCTTGTCAGCTGCTCCAAGGTCGCACGGTGCCGGTGGCCTCAAACTGGCAACCTTGTGGATGTTATCTTCAGGCAGACGGAGGCTCTACCCTCTAGACCAGACCTCCTGCCTGAAGCCACCTGATGCAGCGGCAGATCTCAGCGTGACATGAGGGGACAGCAGGCTCTACCCAGAATCTGCCAACTTCCAGTCTACTACAGATACAAACTGCATTATTATTCTTCCCACTCATGGAAGTGTGAAGTAGACTGTCCACCTCCTTGCCATGCTCCTCACATGGTTTTTTCACACCTGGAAGTGCAGGACTTTCAGTTTTATTTACAAAGGAGTGCCTTTAAAAGTCCTGTACTTCCAAATTTGCAGAAACCGCACAAGGAGCAGCTTAAAGGTACCTTTTTTCTCCCCAGAGTGCTGCAGTAGAGGCAGCAGCATTGGGCAGCACTCGAGGTCATGCTGCTCCTGGGGCGAGACTTGGGGTAGGCTTCAAATCACACCATGACCCACCTCTCCTTGCTCACATGGCTGTTTTCCTGAGCAACTGAGGATGCAATCCTAACCTATTTTTCAGCACCAAGGTAAGGACAATGCTCCTCCAAGGTAAGGGAACAAATATTGCCTTCCCTTGAGAATGTCCCCATGACTGCCCCCCAACTGCGGGATGCAGCACATGCCCCACTGGCACAGCTATGCCAGTGCTAGAAAATTGGTTAGGATTGCACCAGAATGTGAAAAGAGTCAGAAGCAGCTTTTTTTCTTCAGGTCTGCCACTGCACTGATCATCTTCCTGCTTGTTTTCAATGAAGAGGATCAAACAGCTTCCTGAAGTGGCTCATTGAAGAGCATGCCAGAGGAGGGCAGCAGGCAATGTGGGGTATATGGCAATCCTCATAATTTCACAGCTTTGCCCCAGCTTGAAATTCAACTTGAACCTTTCAGTTGGCTTCCGGGGCCGGCCAGCCCTGCATCACTGTCGTCTCCTTTTTCTTTTCTCAGGTTCAGCAACCTCCCACGGGAGGAAGGTGGGGAGGGTGTGTTCCTGAGTGGGGGAAGGGCAGCCTGCAGGACAGTTCAGACCTGGGAGGGGGGCAGGGATGATGGCAGAGGTTGCCACCAGATCCTGTCTCCCCTCCTGCACCTGAAAGCCTGACACAGGCTACGCTACTCAAATATGCACCAGTGATTTCACTGGTGCAGATCCACAGAGACCCATAGGAACTGTGGTGATACTACACAGGGTAAGAGAACCCATGTTCCTAACATCGGTTCTCTTACCCTGAGGAGACCTCTGGCTGCTTCTCCTGCCCCACAGGATACATTTTGGTGCTGCTGTACCATGGGGCAGGTGGGCAGAAAAGGATTGGGCCTTCAGACTGCTCAGATACTATTCAAGGATACCATTCAGAATATGAAAGAGGTTGCTGGTTCACCTAAATATAAAGGTTCCCAAGAATTGCTTTCCCACAGCATAATGCAGCACAGTCTAGCCCTAAATTCTACCCTAAATTGTATCAAGATATAAACAAGCAACAAGTTTCAGCACATGCCACAACCAGAGTCTGCTCCCTCTTTGCCCTCCTAACACTGGTGTAAGCCCTGAGACAGGCAGATGTACATCACTTTCAAATCAAGTTTTCAAATTCTTTGGGAGGGGAGCATAAGGGGACAATACATATTTATATTCATTTGCCTAGTACTGCTGTTTATTCTGTTCTGTTGTCTACAACAAAGCTTCATTACAAATATCAAAAGGTTATTGTACAGCCTGCATTTCAGAAGTTTTGTCTAGGACTCAAGAAGCTACATTTGTGGGAAGTAGTCAAAAGACTACTGAATAAGGCCCCAATCCTATCCAACTTTCCAGTACCAATGCAGCTGTGCCAACAGGGCATGCACTGCATCTTATGGAGAGGAAATAGTCATGGAGGCCTCCTCACAGTAAGAGCATGCTATCCCCTTACCTCTGGGCCAAATTGCAGCTGCACTGCATTGCATTGCATTGTGGCTACAGTCCTGGAAGGTTGGATAGGATTGGCCCTAAGGCCACAATCCTAGACACACTTTCCTGGGAGTAAGCCCTGTTGAACACAATGGGACTTGCTTCTGAGTAGACATGCAGAGGCTTGTGCTCTAAGCCCCCCATTTGGGTCACATGCACCCCTTTGGCTCCAAGGCCTTTGTTCAAATCCCTGGGATTTTGGGAAAAAAGGGGAAGGACAAAGCCAAGAAAATGTTTTTCACTGGTTACCAGCCAGCATCAAAGGCTTGGCATTTCTGGGCCCCTAGAAGGGGCAGCTCTGTGTCTGTCAGTGGAAGTGCAACTTTCTGCTATGCAGAGGGCTGGGAGCATCTGTTAAAAGATCAGTTTGTCCCTGTGAGTGCTGAGGGCATGCAGCCAGAGAATGTAGGTGCTAATGAGCCCTCTGCAGGGAAACCTGATAAGACTCAGCCCAAGGCAGAGCGAAAAGAGTTAACCCTAGAACTGCTAAAAACAGAAACACCTGAAAGGCAAAGCCCTGTGATCCCCAGGAGATCCGAAAGGGTTACAAAGGGCAAAGCTCCTGAGAAGTTTACACCAAATGCTGCTGTGTGCAATGTGAGGGTTCCACAAAACTATAGAGAAGTGTTGGGACTGGCCCCTGCAGAACAAGCTAAGTGGAAGGCAGCAATGAAAAAGGAGCTTCAGAGCATGGAGGACTTGGGAGTCCCAGTGCCCAAAGATGGACATGTAATAGATTCAACGTGGGTTTACAAAGTTAAACAAATAACCCACGGAGAGTCCATTTTTAAGGCTAGGCTTTGCTCAGATTCCAGGACAGGACTACGATGAAATATTTGCCCCAACACTAAGACCAGAGTGCCTGAGGGCCTAACACTTCCCAAATTCATCATCTTGACATTGCAACTGCTTTTCTTAATGCTCCACTGGATGAAACTATTTATATGCAGGAACCTCCAGGGAGCAAGAGTGACAAGCACCAAATGGTGTGGTGCCTGAAGAAAGCAATTTATGGTCTACACCAAGCTGGCCACCAATGGTATCAGTGCCTGGACACCGCCCTGTCCAAAATGGGGTTCAAGACTGCCAAGACAGACCCCTGCCTATATGTCAAGGGGTCAGGTGATAGCAAAGTGTTGCTGTTAGTCTTTGTAGATGACCTCTGTGTGATCTGCAAAGAGAAGGGGAAAATAGAGTAGACCATTAAAGATCTGCATAAAGAGTTCAAATTGAGAGATTTGGGAAAAATCAATAACTAACTGGGAGTGGAAGTAGAACACTTGCCAGGAGGGGGCTACAAGCTGTCACAAAAGGCGAAAATAGATCAGCTGGTTCAGAGGTATAAAATGGAAGGCTGCAAGCCAGTAAAAGCCCCGATGGAACTCAGCTACCAGAAAGGGGATGATGCTGAAAGCCTAGAATTCAGCAAGGAAATCTACAGATCCCTAAATGGGAGTCTACAGTATCTTGGAAATTGGGGTAGTCCTGATATTTTGGCAGCTACAGGCCTTCTGAGTAGGCATGTGGAAAAGCCTACTCAGAGGCATTGGCAAGCAACCAAAAGGATACTGAGGTATTTAAAAGGATCAATGGACAGGTGCCTTAATATCAAGCCAGAGAATGGTTTGAAGTTAACAGCCTACGTGGATGCGGACTGGGCATCCGACATCACCACCAGGCAGTCCACATCTGGACTTGTCATTTGCCTGGGAGGTGCAGTCATAGGCTGGAGGTTGATAAGGCAAAAGTATGTGTCTCTGTCCTCAGCCGAGGCAGAGTATGGGGCCCTGTCACTGCTGTGTAGTGAATTGACATGGTATAAACAGCTGGTGCGTGACATGGGTGTGGAGGTGCAGGGACCCATTGTAGTTAATGAGAACAATGAGGCCTGCATCGCCATGGCGAAGACCCAAAGGGCAAGGACCCAATCCAAACACACAGATATCAGATACCAAAATATGAAACAGTGTGTAACAGAGGGACTGATTGAACTTGTGTATTGCCCTACTGAACAGAATGTGGTTGATATGACAAAGCCACTAGGGGTGCTGAGACACTCGAAAATGGTCAACATGCTAAACATGTTAGATTGTGAGCCACATCCTGGGTAAAGCAATGGAGGGGTGTCAGGTTTTTGGCATCCCAGGCTTGAGATTGTTATTAGCCAGGATGTGGCAGGAGGTCCTGATATCTGGGCCTGGTGTGAAGCAATCAGCAAGGCAACACAGCTGCTGTGCCTGCTGCAGGTGGGAATCACGTGACTTGGGGAGAGTTGAGTACTGAGTCACATAGGTGATGGAGGAATGGTGCAATGCACCACTGGACAGCCAATCAGAGTGGGTCACAAGACTGTCTTGTGACTATGAGGTCGCCCTACTCTGATTGGCTGGCCCTGGTATATATGGGGGCAAGCACAGACTCCAGGTGTGGGTTGTTGTGGAGGAGTGTCTGTGTGTTGTGCTGCTGTTTTGGGTACTGATTTGGACTGTGCATCTCGTGACTGTGACCTGCTGTATCCCTGACTTCTGGACCATATGACTGACTACTCTTCTGCCTGCTCCTTTTACCAATATATGCTTCTGCAACAAACAAACCTGTGTCTGCTTCTCTGGCTCTGTTTGGGATTGCCTGCTTCTTTTGCTATCTCCCTATTCTCCTGTGCCATTCTGCTATCAGGAAGACAAGGGCTATCCTCCCCTGCTGACCTGACAATTGATCATTTCAAGAATTGGCAAAGAGACCAGTGACTTGCTTCTTCTTTCTTCACTGCTTTCATCTGGCACCATGCCATTGCCTCTCTCTCATCCTGCCTTAACTGAGCAGAGCAGCTTCACAACACATTGTGCATTATGTTAACCATCTGAAATGTGCCAAAAAGCATATTTTGGGTGCATTCAGATTTGAAGCTTGGGAATACATAGATGCCACTGTGGCAATTATTATAATGGTATGTCAGCAAATCTGACACAGTAGACCAAAGGTGTCAAACTCATCTCATTCAGCAGGCTGAATAGCATTCATGATGTCTGCTGAGGTTCAGAAGTGATGTCATTAACTAGTCATGACCAGAAATAAACATTTTTTTCTCATTTAGGAACTCATTCGCTGCAAATGACAGAAGAGAAAATATGAAAATCTTGATCAGATCTCCAAGATACTGAGAGCTCATTATCATGTGGGCCACCTTTCAGCAGTGACACCTCAACGCAGCTGATGATGGTGCTGGGAGAGCCCAAGGGCCAGATAAAGAGCTCCTGCAGGCCACATTCAGACTCTGGGCCTTATGCTTGACATCCCTGCTGCAGACTTTATTTGCAAAGAATACAGATTGCTATGCCTCAGAGGCCACAGTCCTAATCTAACCTACAGATCCCTAGGAAACCCACATTGCCAGGCAGTTCTCAGTGGCCACTCATCACAGGCGACCCCTGTAACAGAAATGGCATTACCAGGAGAAAGTTACTAGAGCCTACTGATGTTGGCAGCTGCCCAACAGTAAGGTTGGCCTGAAGGACATGTGCCTTGAGTCCCTGTTAACAGCGCAGATGTTTCTGCTGCTTTGTGGTCAGATCATCTTTCCTGCTTTACTTGTGGATTAGGAGCATATCTGGAAATTACCATGCCATAGCCTGACACTCCCTACGCAACATAATTTTCAGCTCTCTCATGTGGCATTGATTGTGCCCGAGTGATGCTGGCTAGCCTGAGAAATAGTGTGCTTCACACAAAACATGCAATATTCTCACTTGTGGTGTAAATGTAAACTTTTCCCCCCATGTTGCAAGAACATTACCTACTAAAGTACAGAAAGAAAACAGGGATCCAGGGATCCACATGGCCTGGAGAACACATGGAATCATGGGACAGAACTTTTAACAGGATGGAACAGGGCTGACAGAATCTATCATGACAGAATCCTAGGCCTATTTATTCAGAAGTAAGTCCCATTCTGTTCAGTGGAGCCTACTCCTAGGAAAGTGGGTATAGGATTGTAGCCTAAGTATCTGGTCTTCATTAGGAAACATACACAGCAATGGGTAATGTCTGCTGAATGCTGAGAAGGGGTGGACGGAGACTGCTGCATGGATCTTCCATCGCTCAGCAGCACTATAAGCAGCAGTTGATTTCTAAATATGCCAGGGTGCCAAGTTTTGTACCTGCCTTAAGTACTGTTTGCCAAGATATGTGGAGGCTGACTATTATTGGTGGAGAGGAAAAGATATTCTGCATGTGCTCAGAGGTACAGTAATTGAAACTGTACCTGAAAGTTTCAAGGTTCAATTCTCAGCTCAGATTAAATTCTGGGTGTTGAACTTCCTGATGAGTAGGTTCCTGACCGTGCCCTTAGTTCTCCCTGCACATTTATAATCTTCTGTTATTCAATGAGTCTCAACTTTCCTCCACCAATTCCATACAAATAACTGGAATACAAAATGTCTACCTCAGGGGGGAACCTCAATTTCACAAAGAGAAGAAAGCATGCAGCTCAACTCCCTAATCTACATTTGGGATGGCACATTTGTCTGTGATGCTGACATCATACTGCCACAACGTGTGACTGTTATACCCTCCCCTAAACACATGTGCGCTGGTGCAGCGCACCACTTAGCTGCTGGTTTGTATGTATAAAATTGCCACCATTGCATCAATATACAGTCCCTCTTAGTGTAGAACCATTGTTCCCTAACAGACCAATCCTTCAGTACATTTTTTGCCTGATAAAAGCTTTCACTGAATGACACACAACACTCACACACTTTTGCTAAACAGCTTACTTACCTCTGGGTCACAAACGCTTTGAAGGAGCTTGACTTCTAAATCCCCATCAACTGACTGGTTAGATTTCACCTGTGCATTGAGACGTTGTCCTTTCAATTGCATTCAGTTCCCACAAGGTCTGCTGCTCATAATTCCACTTGGAAAAGTTCTCAGTCCCAATAGCCCATGGAAGAAATACACTGAGAACCAGACTACCACTGAGAACCATAATAATGACCAAAGCCCAGTTAAAAGAAACTTCTTGGCCTATTTATAGCGAGCCAAATCTGAAAACTGCACAGTACATTATTCATTGGTCTCCAGCCAGTCACTCAGGGCTTCCTAAAAAGAGCCATTGGCGTAGGAATGCCAAGTTGGCAGGCTTGCTCCTGAAGGCTGAGGCCAGGGACTCAGCACAGAGAATACGTGAGGGAGAAGATGGATGGTCATGATACACTCATCCCACAATCACTTCTGGAAAAGGGTTTTGTTATGTTTCAAAAACACAAGTATGTGTACAGTAAGGGAAACAATGCCTTTATAACACCACATTCAGCCTTGAACTGAGTGGGAACTGCAAAGCAACATTTGTGTAGATTTAGATTCAATTAAAGCAACATGCTATACATGTTATGTCTGAAGTATGTCTCTTTTATCCAGTGGAGCTTACTCCAGGTAAGTGTGTTTACGACTGCAGCCTTACAGTCCAATCCTATCCCTTCTCCTTGTGCCAAAATAGGCTACAATGCATGCTATTGGGGGTGTGGGGGGGGGGAGTGAACAGGAGACTTGGGAGAAGAAATGAAAACTAATTTCCCTCACCTCTCTATATGCCCCTCGACCACTTGGACCTGAATCATCTCTTTAGCTGGCATATGTCTGAGGACACAAAGAGGGCATGTCAGCTTTTTCTGGAAGGGATAATCTACAGTGCAAGTCGCCTGTGCAGGATGCCACCCCCTCCCACTTCCAACATGCCCCAGCCCTCCCCTGTTCCACCCCATTCTGCCCTCTGCCCTGTTCCACCCACCCTGTCAATTTACTAACATCGGTGCAGCCTCTTTTAGCCACTCCACACAGGATCCTCTGGGAACTTCCGAAAGACCTTTTACAGCCACCGAAGAAACACTACTTCCAGCAGCGGCACAGCCCTATATGACTGGACCGTTACTGCTGTTGGGCTGCCCCACTGGTGGAACTAGTGTTCTGACAGCAATAATGGCAATCATAAAACACTTTCCAGTGGCATGCGGAGTTGTGAGCTGCTGAAGAGCTGGTAGGGAGGCTGGAGTTTCCCCCCGTGTGCCAACAGACTAGTGAAGGCCCACTGATCCGAGGAAGACTGTAGGAGAGGTGGTGGGGGTGAGAGAATTGGAGAGGCAATGGGGGCGGTGAAGGGGGCAGATTGACAGCCCAACCCAATGCACGTCTACTCATAAGCAAGTCCCATTACTGTCAATGGGGCTTACTCCTAGGAAAGTGTGGATAGGATTGGGCTGTAATTCTGGAAAGGGGGCAGGTTCAGCAGCAACAGCATTCACCAAATCCAAGCTTCCTTCCTGGACCCAATCCCCTGACCACACAGACTTGAGGCAGTAATTTCACTGGTGCAGATCCAAGTAGGTCTGGCTGTGCCTTGGAGGCTTACCCCTGGGTAAGGGCACATTTGTTCTCTTACCCAGAGAAGCTTTGTGACCCCCCACCCCCGCAGGATGCAACACAACTTGTTTTCACATAGCTGCATCTGCAGTGGAGAGGAAAGAATAGGATTGGGCCCTAAGAGGACAACTGGACAAATATTTTATATTTTCATAAATATAACAAAAATAACCACTATTGGACTGTGATGGCAAGCAAACACCAAACTTTGTAAATGAAAGGAGCAGGGAAAATTCACTTTGTGGACTTCAGTGATGCCATTTCATTGCTAATGGGATAGCAAATATGTAAGTCTTTGGCAAGAGTTGACTAAACAAGACCACTGAGTCAGTCTTCTTTCATAGGAGAATGTAGGCATGTTTTCACGAGATAAGCCCAGAGAAATTCCTTCCCTTCCAAATAATTCTTACCAGAGAGAAATGTGCCTGTCCGTTGTAGCTGAAGCTCATTTCCATATATTCAAAGTCACAAACAGAGAATAATACTGAATGACCAAAAGCCTGCCTTGATTTAGAAAAAGAAAAAAAAAGACTTTAAAGATTTCTCACCACAGTCTAGAGTCACATGATTGCATGAACGGAAACAGAAAGCTAAGATTTCTAACGGCCTAATCTTGTCCAGGACTGGCATGCAGAAACGTTCTGTAAAAAGAACCATGTAAAATGGTTCTGGACAGTGTACTGCCAGCAACCAATTTGCACACGCTGCCACAACTGGTGCAGTAGGAAGCCCACTGCCAGACCAGGAAAGGTACGTCCAACAGCATTGGAGGCAGAACAAGGTGGGTAGGGGATGGAACAGGAGAGTTCCCAGGTGAGGCAGGGGGTGGGGAAGGAAGCAGATAGGGAGCGGTAGCACTTGCATATGCCAATAACCTAGCTCCTTCCGTCTCACTTTCTGCCACTGCTTCGCACCTCGAACTTATGCATAAAAAAGCAGGCATATATCCAAAGAGTGCCATGGCAGTGGTGGAGTCTTTCCCTGGTGAGTGAACAATAGTATACTTACCTCAAGGAGACATTCCCCCCTACCTCCAAATTAGGTAGGATTGGGCTGTCCATCAGTCTCACAAGCAAATGGGCAACACAATGGCAAATAAGGTTCAGTATAATTAACAGTCAAGTGACATGCAGTGGGGCAAAACAGTCTGATTTCACATACAAATTGACTGGGCCAAACTGGTGGTGAACAGGAACGTGATTTTGAGGTGAATCAAGTCAAAATCAAGGTACACATTACGTACCAAAATGTATAATCTGCTAGGCCCCTGCATGTTATTATTAAAAGTCAAGTACCAGACTGAGAGGAAAGTTGGATGGAAAGAGGCTTTAACCATTTCCTTCCACTGCAGTCCCAGTAGACCCACAAGAGACAAATTATATCTTAATTTATCATGCAGTTGGGCCCTCTGCTCATGATAGCTGTGAAAAAGGTACATTCTATGCTAGGAATTGTTAGAAAAGGAAATGAAAATAAAACTGCTAGTACTTGGTGCTTTTTTTCTAGAAATCTGTGGCGAGACTGTATTTGGAATACCGTGTAGAGTTCTGGTCAGCCCATGCCAAAAGGGAGATTGGAGAACTGGAGAAATGCAAAAAAGAGCAACTAAAATGATCAGGGGTTTGAATCACATTTTGTTCTTCATAATAGAAAAAAAAAGTCACATCTCCGCTTTGCTGAGCAAATATGGAAAATTTGGTGATCACATTGACCAACTGACCACCCAGTTCAGCTGTAACAGTTGAGGGACACCTTGTAATGTCTAAAATTTGCCACCGTATTCATGAGTATCAGACCCACAACACATTTACATGAGTTCACTAGGATCAGGATTGGGTTTCCCTCAAGATTGGTTTCTACCAATATGCCCTGCTGTGAGTAACTGAGATTCAAGATAACCACTTTTTTCTCTCTCTCCCCAGGCTCTTTGTGCTTTTGAAAGCCTAAAACTTTCCTTGGCTATTTTGTAAACCATGCTGAAGTTAGCATTCTAAATGAAAGGTGCTTTCATTGTTTTAAATCTGTCACCTTGCCATTCCTCTCTGATTACATGAAGAAACTTCATGGCATTCTCTGGGAGAGCAAGTGGTATAGGCATAATGCAGAATTCATGACATATTTTGTTTTATGGCAACACAATTACAGTGGAGCCTGACATCTGCTTTACTGAGAATGAAGGTGCATCGCTCCTGTTTGATAATGCAATCCTATACTTCTGAAACCCCAGTAAGGGTGGCTTAAGAGGTGCCAGTACAATGGCAGCCATGCCAACACAGCCAAATCCCGCACCGCCAGTTCTGCCAACAGATGCATCACAGATGATGGTGAAACACCACATCAATGTACCTTCAATGCTGGCAGGCACAACTATCACCGGAGGAAACCCGCAAACAGAGTGAAGACACTGGAGGGACAGAGGTAGGGCAAGGTGGAGTCAACATATGTCATATCCTAAATCCCCTCCTGAAGACAGACATACCCCAAACATCATCTACATTAGAGATGGCACAGGAATTTTTAAAGCCATTGAAAAGGAAAACACACTCGAAAATCTCAACTCCGACCCCCTCCCGCCCACTTTCCTATGGCAGAGAATAAGATACAACTACACTTTGCAGCCAATCACAGCATACCAACCCTAGCACTAAAACTCGTGCAAAAGAGGCCAGAACTCAGCAGCATGGAGCTATACCTCTCTGGTCTCATATCATGCATTACTTGGAGCATGCATGCATGGAATTCTGGTGATGGAAACTATGGAGAAAGGGCATTTTGTATGCAAAGGGAGCCCCTTGCACAAACAGTCTGCTGCACTCAGCTGTATGGCAAGATACTGTGCTAACAAGTGTCTTCTCAGTATTCTTATTGCAGGGACTCTGTACCAGAAGGGCTCCACAGGCAGACACCTAACCAGAACCTCTGCTCCACCATTCCAAGAGGGGAATAGCTGTGCAATTCATTCCTAGGGGCTGCCCAGGGTGGCATCCCTCATGCAATGGCCACTCAGTGGATCTGCCCCTGCTCCCACCTCCACCCCCACCACCTGCTTGGTTCACCCTGATGGCACTTCCCTGACCACCAATATTGAGGCTAGGCAGCTGCAATGGTTGGTGGGCTGTGTCAAGGTTTCAGGGGGCACTGGCAGAGTTATTGAGAGGACTATACAGTGTGGAGTTGCCTTCCCATACCTCCCATGCTCATATGCATTCTGTCCCATTTTAGCAACATTTGCACACATGTTTGTGAGTCAACTTTACATGTGCTTCTTTCTTTTGAACAAAACAGCAACTGGAGAAGCCACCCCACCACAGATGGTGGTATGTCAGTATTGGGGGAGGCTTGAACACAACCCCAGTCCTGTCTTGTTGGACCTCCCTTTAGTGCAAGTGTTGTGGATCAGTGGTGATCTCTTTGTTCCTGCCTCCAGCACCAGTATTTGCTTTGCAATGTCAACATTCACCCTCTACACAGGTGCCTCTGTTGTATTTTAGCAGTACAGGGCTAGTCAGTGTCACGGGTGAATTCCTCCCTAAAGCAACTGACAAATTAAAAGATAAACCCTTCAAATAAATTGTTTTTTTCCACTTGCCATTTGCTTTTTCAACAAGATTTGAAGGATCTCTCCTGGCACCAATTCCTCAGTGTACTCATCTACTGTACCACGTGGGTGTCTACCTAATGCCGTGCAGACAATTATGCAGTATCCGGGCAGAGAAATGAGCTCTCTCTCTTCCACTCTTCTCCTTCTCACACAACACTCTTCTCTATGTGTATTTTTAAAGATATCACACACTGAATTTCTTTCTAATCACAGCTAGTGAAGAGTATCTTTCGGGGGGGGGGAGAACAGATACAGAAGAAGCATCTTGCTGGCAGAGTTTCCTCTGGATTTGGAGTTTCTGTGCAGGGGAGTACATGCGAGTACATGGAGAAATATTCCAAAATATAGAAAGACACTTGACTCTGACAATGTTTAGTGCTGACAATGAATGATGTGCACCTGCAGCCGCTTAATGCTGTTGCTAAATTATTGTGGTAAGAGGGAATATTTTCATAGCTGTAAGAGACCGAGGAGCGGCTATTGCATTATTTTTTCTGCTGATTTATATGGCTTAAACTAGGCTTTAATGTATCTCATGATCATTTGAAAAAAAATGATGATAAAAGATAATGGTTCTTTGAGGGTGGGAAGTTACACTTAAACACATGTGCTATGTGGATTTTTGAAAAAAGAAAAAGATCATGTGGTATTTTCAAGTGCTTAAGCAGAAGCACACAGAAAGCCTTGGTGCGATGGCAATTACGGGCAAACCCTCCCTTGTTGGCAAACCAACAGGAATGCTAGTTCCCAGGCTGAAGTGTGACAATAGCTGATACAGCACTCTGTGAAGAAGCACCCATTGTTCTCACCCCTGTATGAGATTCTAATGTGGCTTTATCTAAGAACTGAATGTAGCAATGTTGCAAGTACAATAAAAACGCAGGAGGAGGCTAGTAGAATCAGCTTCTCTCTCTCTCTGCACTCTCAACCCTCAATATGTCTGCTGTCTCTTGATTTTCTGTCTGACCATTCATGGCTTCTGCTCTCGCACCTATATCCAGCAACCTGACCCCTGGGCTTTGGTTGCTCCCCCAGGGGTAACTGCAACATCTGGCGCCTCGAACAGGGACATCTAATCCTAGAACAGGGACCTCTAATCCTGGGACAGAGACTTCTGGTCCTAGGACAGAGACTCTCTGCAACAATCAGGTACAGTAGACAGGCTGTCTTGTTTTTTTTATTCAAACAGCTTGTCCGCTGTCTACCTCCCACCTATTGCTTTGACTTTCTATTGCTCTAGCCTCACTCTTACAGCCTTGTGTGTTTTCCAAGCGGCCTTGCGTCGCAACCTTTGGATTTCTTTTGTCTCTCTGACTTCTCACTGCATTTGCTTTTACAAGCATCTGATTTTGAGGTTTATTTGCTTCTCAGCAACTTTGTGGCTATGCTAGGTGCCCAGACGTGGGCCAGCCAAGTATGGCAGACAAATTGCTTTGCTTTCTGCTTTGCTTTATTCAGCAACCTGTTATAGACTGCTCCCATTCATTGCTTCATCTGAACCTGGGAACAACAGGGACCCTCTGCAACTTCTAGCAATGGCACAGAGACTTCTGGCACCCTGGCATAGGAACCCTTGCTTTTTCTTATTTCTAGCAGCCTGACTTTTTTTGTTGTTCCCCATTCGCAGCTACATCTAGCACAGCAAATGGGGATCCTTTCTTGCTCTGGCTTCTGCGCCCCATCAAGCAGTCCTTGACTTCCGGGGTCTCGGGCTGCTTCCCAGGTAGCATTATTGCTACATCTAGCGCAGCAGACAGAGACTTTCTGCAATGAGCGAGTATAGTAGAGCCAGGTGGTCTTGATCAAACGGCCTGTCCTCTGCCTCCGAACTCATTGCCTTGACTTGCTCCAATTCTAACTGTCAAACCCTCAGAGTGCTTCTCTTTAGCACTCTCCCTCAGGCAACAAGGTACAGTCTTGTGTGTCTCCCATCAAGCACCAAGGCCCCAAAAAGCCTTGGGTGCTTCCCAGAGCAGCATTCTGCGCTGCTACATCAGGCGCCCAGCCCGTGGGGCCAAGAAAATCGCTTATCAACGCCCGGCAAGGGTTAAAAAGCTCATTCATCTTTCAAGATCCCAATGGTAAGCATAAGTACTTAGGTAAGTATAAAAATAGTACAAGCCTTCGGCTACACACTTTTTATACTCTTTTCTATATCAAGTAGCCTGTTTCAGGTTGCTTCCCATTCATTGCTTCACATGACCCTGAAACAGGGGCCATGTTTCGTCTGACCCTGAAAGAGGGGCCACGACAACAGCTATCTTACCCGCCTTGCACAGGTTACTCATCCTGACTTCAGGATCCAGGTAAGTATAGCATTGGTAAGTATGGGTACAAGCTTATCAATACCGCAGCAATGATTTACTGTTTCTCTTTAGTAAAGCTCAGCACCATGTTTCCTCCCAAGAGGTCACAGACTTAATTTACCATCCAAACTTACGCTCTACAAGTAGAGCTGCAAACACAGACAGAGGAAATAAACCGTGCTACAAGCCCTCTTCCGCCAGACTATATATCAGCTTATATTTCTCTTTTTCCTCCTCTGCACCAACCCAGCTAGAACAAGCAGCCATCCCATATAGAAACCATGGCTCAAAATGCAATAGCATCAAAAAACTTAATAGCAAAAGAGTCTTTAAAGCTGTCCATAGTTTTCCCTGTAAAACAAGGTCAGAATGCCCAAAGGCAAACAGTCAAAAAAAGAAAACTCTCCCCCATTCTGTGCCAAAAGAGGTACAGATTACATTTAAAAACAGTTAGCATCACTAGCACAGATGCTAAAGAATTACAAAAAGGTACAAAACATACATATCTTTTGGTTCCCTATGGTTGGAAGTTCCTAAGAACCCCTGCACAGAATGCAGTAATATTCCAACCACTTAAAAAGAAAGCCAGAAGTATCATTAGCTAAGTTTTTTCCAAAAGCATGCTAAACAGCCCAAAGCATGTTAAATAGCCCAACTTCATGTCAGCTGAGCGTAAATTGAGCCTTATAGCCATTTATCATATGGATTTTAATAGCAGGTTCCCAAATAAATCCTTTTTTCTTATAAGACCTGCCTTAAATTTCATAACAGTTTAGTTTTTATATAGTATCAAAAAAGGTGCAAACACAAGCACTTTATTTGTAGTAAAGAGTATAAAGTGTTATTATTTCATGTTGTACCTGCAACACCTAAATTAAAAGTCCCCCAACAGTTAACTTTAGTGTAATTGCAACATTTGAAAGCAACATTTGCAACAATTGTTAAAACTACTGTTTGACCACCTTAAGAAAGGTCAAAATCCTGCAACACAAGCTATTTTCCCCCCAGATGTTTAAATAGCTTTATTGTTTATCTAACTTCTCAAAGAATGTGTTTTTCTATTAAAAAGCCATCATTTTCCTTGTTAGAAAAAGTAGGGAGCAAGCAATAAGACTTCAAAGTCAAGAAGTCTTAACAATCACTCTACCCATTATAAAAAACACAGAGTTAAGATTTTAAGCTTGCCCAAGTAACACAGGCAAATCTCTCTTTAAAACCAGTCAGATGCTCAATCCCCATTGCTAAAGTGGTTATATACCAAAGGGAAGGTCAGTAAAACCAGTTCTGATCCTCAAACTGCTACCAACAAGCTAAACTCACCCCTCCCTTTCAGCTTAGTTTGTAGTAGTTCCCAAATTTTTCAGTGTTTCTCATTCCACACACCTTTCAGAACAGCAACCATCAGCCATTTTACCCATCAGCAGCAGTTATCACAGCTCTAAAGTCAAACTAAACCATATTTTAGTTTAGTTTTAGTCAGAGTTATATCTTTTTTTTTTTAAGATGTTTATGTAAAGGTAATAACAAAGCTATTCAGGCTTTTTAAAAGTCTCCCTGTTCCCATAGCTTTGACTGATTCTATCCTGTTCCATCAGAAACCTTTTCTGATCCAAAGGCTTTCATCAGGCCCTTAAAGGACCTCCCTGAATTCACCAAGAAAATGATTTTCTGATCCCATTCTGCTTCATCAAAAAATTTCTCCTAATCCCATAGTTTAAATTCATCAGGAAAAAGATTTTTTGATCCCATTCTGTTTCATCAGAAAATGATTTTCTAGTCTCATTCTGTTCCATCAAAAAATTTTTTCTCTAGTTCCATAATTCTAATCAAGCCCTTAAGGCCTTTTTGTTTTATTCTTATATGTTTCTTAATTCCATACTGATACCATGCCTTTTTATTTATCAGTTTATAAAATGTTAGTTAAACAATTGTTTTGTAAAGTTAGCCAAGAATGCCATATTGATCTTTCTTCTGTTACCTGTATATATGCCTGTTTTCATTGTTTTAAGCCTTCTTTTGGTTTCCACATGTTAGAAAGTATGTTAAGTTAAATGTCCAAGCAAGTTCAAAACTAAAAGTCAAACGGATTGCTGAACTTGGCTGTGTGCCCAGTGTTCTCAACACAATAGATAAAATACAAACATAGTGAATGTTCCTTTGTTTTCAAACTACAAAAAACTTTTTGGTTTGAAAGCATCTTCAAACCACAGGAAAAAATATATATATCTTCCCTGTCCTGTGTGCTTTTAAAAATTAGTCTTTCCTTTTAACACACAGGCTCAGCAGCATAGTTTTAAGCTCAGACTTCATATACAAGTAAATAGCTATCCAATATTTTTCAGAGCAGCAAGCATGCATAACAGTATTCACACCAGCTCTCTTTATATTCTTATTCTTTATTTCAAATCAGTTTTAGTGTATACATAACTGGCAGATAATAATATTTTAAATTAGTTGTGGTGGTTTAACTATATCAAAAAAGCAACACAGCCAGTTCAAAGATCAAGTTCTCACAAAACGTGCAAAAGATAGTGTTTTAGCAACAGTTATGTTGCATTTCTAAGGCCAAAGTAAGTCATACGATAGTTATGGGACATGAGGTCATTGTGATTGAAAGTGCAATGCCATTTGCTGACTGCAGGAGGTATATGATAATTGTATGTGTAAGATGGAACAACAAAATTGTCTCCAGTAAAAAATGTATGTGTTTCCAAGAAAGAACCCCACATTGTAATAACACACACACACACAAGCTTTTCTCTTCTTCTCACTTCTGAATCTCACACATACTCAATGCTTAAATATAAATCCCTTAAGATGTTAATATGACTTCACTCACTCTCAACTCTAACACTCTCTCAATGCTTAGAAATGTTCCCTTAAGAAGCTGTGTTAACCTTTTATTGAATTCTAACTATTATATTCATTCTCAATGCTTAAAAATAATCCCTTAAGATGTTTAAACAACTAAAGGCCTAAGAATAATCACCACTTCTAAATAATCAGTTTGTTTTCAAACCTAAGCATATCTCCTATAACATCTTAGACCTTGCAACACACATACACAGTGCATCTTACAAATTTTCTATTTAAATAATTAAAAAATGAGGGATATGAGATCACTAAAATATATTTCAGCAACACCTTAGCAGGCTCAGAAGCCCCCTGTCTTAAATGCAAATATAATGTGCTTTTACCCCCCATGTGTTTTTACACATAATTGTTGGACCCAGAGTCAAAAGGCAAGCTTCATTAATAACCTAGCAGCAAAGTTCTGCTATTTTGTTTATTTTCACAGAAACGAAGATGCGTGGCACTAAAGTTTCCTGAAGACATCCAGTAAACCAAGAACCCCTAATAAAAAGTTCAATGTTGTTGTTTTTATGTTTGTTTTTGCTTTTTATAATTGTGTTAAAAGATAGTCATTTAGCACCCCCTTAAGGGAGTGCATAGTATGTAACCAAGTTTTTAAACTTTCCCAATGTTTGCATAGCTCATGATGCAATGTCTTATAATGTAAATGTAATTCATAGTGAAATCCCAATGTCCATTTTGCATGGTGTTATGACCCCACAATGCCAACCTAAAGTCTTCTTGTTTGGCTAACAAAGCCTACACTGATTTCATGAAATGCTATCTCAAAATTTAAATAAATAAAAAGGGGGACAATGTGGTATTTTCAAGTGCTTAAGCAGAAGCACACAGAAAGCCTTGGTGCGATGGCAATTACGGGCAAACCCTCCCTTGTTGGCAAACCAACAGGAATGCTAGTTCCCAGGCTGAAGTGTGACAATAGCTGATACAGCACTCTGTGAAGAAGCACCCATTGTTCTCACCCCTGTATGAGATTCTAATGTGGCTTTATCTAAGAACTGAATGTAGCAATGTTGCAAGTACAATAAAAACGCAGGAGGAGGCTAGTAGAATCAGCTTCTCTCTCTCTCTGCACTCTCAACCCTCAATATGTCTGCTGTCTCTTGATTTTCTGTCTGACCATTCATGGCTTCTGCTCTCGCACCTATATCCAGCAACCTGACCCCTGGGCTTTGGTTGCTCCCCCAGGGGTAACTGCAACAGATCAAGAATGGAAGTGAAAAAATTTAAACACTAGTAGTTATTTTCCCTAAATTCCTAGTCACACTCGTGTCTATCCTCAGCATCTCTCAAATGTAGAGTTGCCAAAGCGAGGATGCTGAGGTCATTGTAATGAGCTGGACAGGTTGTAGCAGGATGTGGATAAGCACATTATTATAGAGTTACAGGGCAGGACCAGTGAGCTGAATGAGAGGCAAACCTCTCCCACATCACTCCTAGCTTTCCCTTTTCCCTTACAATTTAGAGCTGGTCTCAGTTATCTCAGAGCCCAATCCTATGCACGTCTGCTCAGAAGTAAGGCCCACTGTGGTCAAAAGGGCTTACTCCCAGGAATGTGTGGATAGGATTGTAGCCCCAGTCATTTATATTAGTTAAACTGAATTTGCACCCACTATTCATAGTAGTGCATTGTTGTTGGCAACCTTCAGTCTCGAGAGACTATGGTATCGCGCTCTGAAAGGTGGTTTTGGAACATTGTCTAGTGTGGCTGAAAAGGCCAATTCGGGAGTGACAATCCCTTCCACAATGGGAGCAAGTGCAGTCTGTCCCTGGTCTGTCTCCCTGGCTATGGGCCTTCCTTCTTTGCCTCTTTGCCTCTTTGCCTCAGACTGTTGGCCAAGTGTCTCTTCAAACTGGGAAAGGTCATGCTGCACAGCCTGCCTCCAAGCGGGCCGCTCAGAGGCCAGGGTTTCCCACTTGTTGAGGTCCACTCCTAAGGCCTTCAGATCCCTCTTGCAGATGTCCTTGTATCGCAGCTGAGGTCTACCTGTAGGGCGCTTTCCTTGCACGAGTTCTCCATAGAGGAGATCCTTTGGGATCCACCCATCATCCATTCTCACGACATGACTGAGCCAACGCAGGCGTCTCTGTTTCAGCAGTGCATACATGCTAGGGATTCCAGCACGTTCCAGGACTGTGTTGTTAGGAACTTTGTCCTGCCAGGTGGTGCCGAGAATGCGTCGGAGGCAGCGCATGTGGAAAGCGTTCAGTTTCCTCTCCTGTTGTGAGCAAAGAGTCCATGACTCGCTGCAGTACAGAAGTGCACTCAGGACGCAAGCTCTGTAGACCTGAATCTTGGTATGTTCCGTCAGCTTCTTGTTGGACCAGACTCTCTTTGGTGGTTGACAACCTTCAGTCTCGAAAGACTATGGTATAAGCTTACAGCACCCGGTATTCCCAGGCGGTCTCCCATCCAAGTACTAACCAGGCCTGATCCTGCTTAGCTTTCAAGATCAGACGAGATCGGGCATGTGCAGGGTAACAGTTGCTGTGTAGACTCTCTTTGTGAGTCTGGAAAATGTGGTAGCTGCTTTACCGATGCGCTTGTTTAGTTTGGTATCGAGAGAATGAGTGTCAGAGATCGTTGAGCCAAGGTATACAATGTCATGGACAACCTCCAGTTCATGCGCAGAGATTGTAATGCAGGGAGGTGAGTCCACATCCTGAACCATGACCTGTGTTTTCTTCAGGCTGATCGTCAGTCCAAAATCTTGGCAGGCCTTGCTAAAACAATCCATGAGCTGCTGGAGATCTTTGGCAGAGTGGGTAGTGACAGCTGCATCGTCGGCAAAGAGGAAGTCACGCAGACATTTCAGCTGAACTTTGGACTTTGCTCTCAGTCTGGAGAGCAAAGTATTCATAGTAGTATAATCTCAAAAAATGGAAAGGACAGAGATTCCAATGCCCCCGTACACCGATGGTGAGTTTTCTCAACTCTTTTCAGAGCTCACCTGCACTTACACAGGAACATATGCAAGGAAAATCTCAACAGCCCACTTCTCTGCTGAAAAATAGTGCTACAGTAAGGGGGGGGGAGAGGAAGGAGCTGCTTAACTCTTTCTTGTCCACTGCTTTTTTACAATGTATGGTATGTGTTCCCTTCCTTATACGTACAAAAACCAGTAATAGATTATATGGAAAACTACTGGTAGGTCATAGCTTAACCCCATCTTTCGACAGCACAGAATATAAATCTAATGGCACAATCCTATGCCCAAGTAGCACTGACGTCCTGTTACATTGGCACAAAGTCTGAACAGCATATATTCAGCCCATTCAGCACAACAGGGGAGGGGGAAACAAAAACCTGAACAACTCCATGCTGGTGCAGCCTTCCCAATGACTCCACCAGTGGCTATAGAAACCCTCACACTACCCACCAGCCATGGGGTGGCAGCCTCATGTTGGACAGATGTGCAAGGAGCCAATCACCACAAGCAACTCATCCTCACCACTTCTAGTGTTTCTGAGGTATAGCATTGGGCTGTCCATAACATGTGATATGGTACAGGAATGGGGAAGAGTTGTAAAGTTCTTTACAAACTGATTGCAAATCTTAAGGTTTAGCACTTGCCAGTGAAGAAGGCAGAACTGAGATTACATTGACCGTATTTTTGCAGGGCGGTGAAGCCAGAGAACCAGCAGATCATGGTCCCATCATTAATGTTGAGAATTCCTATATGAAAAACATTCATCAAAAGCTTGCTGGATCTCTCTCCTCATTCTGTTTTTACTTTCAGGATGATTGGATTTTGAGCAAGAAACTCATGGCCCGATCCTAACCAAAGCCTGCACCAACAGAACGTGTATTCTGCTGGTGCAGACTGCCGCAAAAGTGCTGTAAAGCACTTTATGGCAGTGTAGGGAAGTAGCGCACTGGTGGAATGGCCAGAACAATGGAGGCCCACTGGAACAGGTACAGGGGGTGGAATGGGAAGAAGATGAGGCAGATATGGGCAGATCGGTCCAGGGAAGGGGCAAGTTTAGTGGGAGTGGCACATGCCAAATTCCAACCCCCTTCCCAGGCCTGATATGCCTGCAAGGGGCAACTCAGACTTGTGCCAGCAATATCGCAGGTGCAGGTCCAAGTTGACTCATAGAGACTTATCCCAGGGCAAAGGGACAAATGTCCCCTTATCCTGATGAGACCTCCAGCAGCCAAAAATTTCTGTCGGCATAGCCTGTGACCACACTACTGCATCGCTGCGCAGGGATTGAGTTAGGATTAGACTGTTAATGACTCACATTGCCACTGAACTCAGGAACATCATATATGTCTAAGCCATTCTATAATGCCAATCAACAATTAATGCAGAAAAATGGGACAGACATCTAAATACATGCCATAATAAACACAGAAACCCTCATGAAGAAGCCTGTCTTCATAAGTAGGAAACTACTGCCATCTTCTGAACAAAACCAAAAATTACTCTACAGCATTCCTTTCTTGGAGTTTAATAGTACATAACCAAAAGTAAATTTGGGTAACAAAGCTTTTTCTTTTGGGATTAAAATTATTATTTTAATTAAGTATAGTTGAACAAAGTTCTAGTAAAGAAGCTGTGAATACTAGTATAGGCCCACAGACTGCTTGGGGATGATCAGATGCGGCAATGATCGAAAAATTACTTCCTTTTCTAATAATTTGTGAGGTCACTATCTAAGATGGGGAAGGGAACTCACCCCATAAAAAACTGAATACTTAAGGAACTTATGATCTACTTTCGCTAATTAGAAATTGAACTAATTAATTGAAAAAGTCAGGAAAGCAAGTGATTGGATCAGTTTAGAATATGATTAACAAAATTAGTCAAATTGCCAAGGATGCTGATGAAACCACAGCAACTGTTACCCTGCAGGTGCCCAATCTCGTCTGATCTCAGAAGCTAAGCAGGGTCAGGCCTGGTTAGTACTTGGATGGGAGACCGCCTGGGAATACTGGGTGCTGTAGGCTTATACCATAGTCTTTCGAGACTGAAGGTTGCCAACCAACCTGATGAATCCTCAGAGACTTCACTGATTTTGTTAATCAGATTTTTGCATATGTTACAAGAAAGTTTATCTGGTTTCAGAAGGAAACCAGAAGGTACATTGCACACCCTGGGCAGGCATTGTGAGGCTCCTGAGACAGCACTGACTGCTGTAAAGTATTCAGCACCTGTTGCAAAAGGTGCTCCAAGAACATGTGAGTTCATGTGCTGCTGGGAGTACTAGCAGGAAGGCCTGAGCCTTCCCACCCCCACCATTGCCAACATCAAAACCAAGTGGGGAAGGGGCGTACTGGGGGAGGCCGCGGGAGGGGGGGAGTCAGTCATGGATGGCCCACACAGGATCTTATCACCTCTAGTAGCAGCCTCCCTACCCCCTTTCTCTGTAAGACTTGCACTGGCAAACTTACTGATGCAGATCTGAGGAGCCCCATTGCAGGTTAGGAAGCTTAAATGGGGATAATGGGATTAAAAATTTGGTGTCACTGTGATGGTGAGGGGCAGAATAAGATTGGGCTGTGAGTCATTGTTATTTTTCGCCATATTCCAGAAAGAAAGGGTTGAGGCTGAGAGAAAGCAGCTTGCCCAAAGCTACCTAGTAAGCTCATAGCACTGTCAAAATCTGAACAATTTTCCCAAATCACATATCATGCTCTTAGCTTACACAGCACATTAACCAATACAATTAAGCATAACTGGTAACCATCTCATAATTCATAACTATGTATATTGAGTACCTAAGGCTGAAATTTAATGCAGATGAAACGAACTGTGTTGAGATATTCTGTGTTGAGATATATTCTATATCTATATCTCGTATTCTATAAAACGTTATGGCCAAATAACCAGAAAAGGAAAACACAGCTGCCTTATGTAACAAAAAGTGAATTTTCTTAACTCAGAACTGACTAATGAGACTGATTGTTCTGAAAGCCAATGAACTGTTATTATGACACAGCAGGGAACCAATAAGGTGTTAGTACGAGTCAGCCCTCATTTCCATGTATCAGAGCTAATGCTAGAACTCTTATTCCGTTGTATGTCATCCAGTTGGCCACAGGTTTTTTGTGGGTTACTGATTCGTTGGGTGACCTGTACTGCTATCTATTAAAATTAAAAAGTTAATGGGGGTGACACCAAGCTAAGTGATGCCACTGCAGTTTGGCTGTGCATATGATATTGTGATTTATTCTGTAAGGTCTGGTACGAGAAGAGGTTCATCACGGGAGTGATGCAATGTGCTCTCGCACTGGGTGTCATGAACCCTAGTGATGCCTCTGATCCACATGGCAGAAAGTCACCAGGATGGAAGACAAAGGGGACTTAGATCAACTTCAGCAGAACTGACACACAAGGGAAAGGAACTCTTACAAATTTTGTTTTCTGAAACAGAAAGAAGGAATAGCCATTAAAACAGTCATAAAATACAATGACAACTGCCTTATTTCTCTGCATTCATGGCTATTGCTGTTGTCAGGTACCTGGCACAGGGGAGGGAAAGAAAGAACAAATTGGATGTGTGGCTTCTTGGTCACTCTAAAAGAAAAGGTGAAACATAGGAAGGAAATATTTGGAAGTTTAAGTACTCTCGGTCAGAAATGTTCTAATGATCTTATTTGTGAGAGAATAGGGTGGTGCACAGATCATCTTCATCAGCCCAGTCCTAACCAAACTTTCAGTGCTGATGCAGCTGCAAAGCAGCCCTGTTCCCTTACCTTGAGGAGGCCTCTGTGACTGCTCCCCTCCCCCCACTGCAGAATGCAGCCTGTGCCCTGTTGGCAGGGTTGCATCAGCACTGGAAAGTTGGTTAGGATTGGGCTGAATGTCCCTTCACACCTACAAGTCTGCTTGCAGACTAAGGGCCCAATCCTATCCAACTTTCCAGAACCAATGCAGCAGTGCTAATGGGGCATGCGCTGCATCCTGTGATGGGGAGGCAGTCATGTAGGTCTCCTCATGGTCAGGTAACATTTGTTCCCTTACCTCAGTGCTGCATTGCAGCTGCATCAGTGCTAGAAAGTTGGGTAGGACTGGGCCCTGAATACCACCAATAACTATATCATCATGCACATGTACAAAGGATCAGTGGCATAGCCCAGGGTGGGTATAAAAATAGCCAGTTATGCAGTGGGAAAGTCACACCTTGGACTCAACATCTAGTCTGCCCAGTGATCACCTCATAAGAAGAGCCCTGCTGGATCCTGTTGTATGGTAGCAGTTGTGGGTTGTTAATAATAATAATAATAATAATAATAATAATAATAATAATAATAATAAACTTTATTTTTATCCCGCCCTTCTCCCCAAAGGGACCCAGCTGGGTTTATCTACCCACAGCTGCCAGCTGCCTAGTTTCCTTTGTGCACATTATGGATATCAGTGGTGGAACAATGGCAATGATGGCTGAGAAATAGATTCGTAGTGAAAGCAGGTGCCTATCCAGCCAGTACTTGCCTCTCCAGCTATTAAGGCTGCAAGCCTATCCACACTTACCTGGGAGTAAGATCCATTGACTATAATGGACTTACTTCTGAGTAGAAATGCATAGGATGGGGCTCTAAGGCTGCAATCCTAGCCACACTTTCCTGGGAGTCAGCTCCATTGACTATAATGGACTTACTTCTGAGTAAACAGGTCCAAGCTGACCCCGAAAAGGCCCAAGGGGCTCACGGGTGGTCCCTGCAGCAAACCTAGCGCAAGCGCGCATGGTGCGCTCTGCAACCTGGAGACTTCGAGGAAACTTTGTGCGGGGAGGGCGGGCAGGAAAGGCGGCGGGGCGGGCGGAGCTTGCCGTGGGCCTCCCCCTTCCCCAGCGCGGGCGGTGCCTGGAGAGGGCGGCGGAGCGGCGCCTGCCTGGGAGCTGTTCAGCGCTCGGTGGTGCTGATCGTGGCCGGCTGCTTCTGCCGGGGCGGGGAGGGGCCTCATGGCGCAGCGCCTGCAAACGCCTTCGCCTCTTGGGCGGCGCTGGTAGCGGCGCGGCGGAGGCCCTTCCGTCGTCGGTCGCCCTCGGCTCTGCGCTCGCCCGCCCGCTCCGTCTGGCCTGGGCTCGGCGCCATGGCTGAGCAGTCGCAGGGGGGCCCCAGGCCGCAGGGACGCCGCCGCCTCTGCCTCCTCGTCCTCCCGCCGCTGCTCTTGCTGCTGCCGGGCTGGTGCTCTGCCGAGCACAGGGCGGCGGCGGCGGCGGGGTCGGGCGTGGAGTCGCTGCTGGAGGAGTTCCGCCGCCAGCTGCAGGAGCAGCAGCAGGAGTCCCCGGGCGGGGGTGGCAGCGCGCGGGCAGAGGCGGCGGGGCGCTGCCGGGGAGGCGAAGGGGCGGCGGGCGGCGGCTTCTTCTCGGCCAGGCCCGACTCCATCATCCACGCCAAGGACTCAATCGCGGCGGGCGCCACTTTCCTGGGCTCTCCGGGCTCGGTGGCCGACCCGCGGCAGTGCCTGGACGCCTGCTGCGCCGAGACGCGCTGCACCCTGGCCGTCCTGCAGCAGCAGCAGCCCCAGCCCGCCTCCTTCCGCTGCTACCTCTTCAACTGCACCTACCGCGGCCGCGCCGTCTGCCTCTTCTCCCCGCAGCGCGGCTACACCAGCTACTGCCTGGAGCCCGGCAGCCGCCCGCCAGGCCCCGGTAAGGTGAAGGGCCTCACCACCTCTCAGCGGCCTCCGAGGGGCTGGAGTTGGGCTTACTTCTTAAAGCGGGACGGGGGGTGGGGGGACTGAGCCCAATCCTTTGCAGGTCAACTCAGAAGTAAGTCTCATTCGAGTCAGTGGGGCTTACTCCCAGGTAAGTAAATCCCATTGATTTTGAGTAGACATGCATAGGATTGGGCTCTAAGGCTAGAATCCTATCCCCACTTACCTGGGAGTCAATCCCATTGACTATAATAGGACTTACTTCTGAGTAGACATGCATAGGCTTGGGCTTTAAGGCTGCAATCCTATCCACACTTACCTGGGAATAAGCCCCATTGACTATAATAGGACTTACTTCTGAGTAGACATGCATAGGCTTGAGCTTTAAGGCTGCAATCCTATCCACACTTACCTGGGAATAAGCCCCATTGACTATAATGGAACTTACTTGTGAGAAGACATGCCTAGGATTGGGCTCCAGAAGTAGCACTCTGTGGACCCAATCCTATCCAGTTTTCCAGTGCTGGTGCAGCTGTGCCAATGGGGCATGTGCTGCATCTTGTGGTGGGGCAGCAGTCACATAGGCCTCCTTAAGATATGGGAACATTTGTTCCTTTACCTTTACCTTAGGGCTGTATTGCAACTGTACCAGTGCTGGAAAATTGGATAGGATTGGGCCCTGTGTCATCAAACTGGGTTCTTAGCTATGGAGAATGAGAGGCAGTTTGCACATGCTGATAGAGTTCATTTATTCTGTTTCTGGTCCAGGACTGAGTCCTGATGCTGAACATGGATCACTTTATTTAGGATGCAGTCCTAACCCCTTATGTCAGTGCTTTCCAGCACTTCCAGCTTTCCAGCACTGACATAGCAGTGCCAATAGGACATGTGCTGCATTCTGCAGTTGGGTGTCACTCACAGAGGCCTCCTCAAAGTAAGGGAATGTTTGCCCTTATGTCAGTGCTGGAAACAGCACTGACACAAGGGGTTAGGATTGCGCCCTTAAACACTGAATTTAGTAATAGTGGCAGTGGTGGTGGAAAGGACAAGTGATCACTGTTTTGCTACATTTTGCAAGGATGTGCCAGCTACCACAGTGGCCTTTTTGACATGTTTATCAACCCAATCCTGGCATGTCTACTCAGTAGTGAGTCCCATTGAAGCCAATGGGACCTACTCCCAAATAAATGTGTATAGGTTTGCATCCAAAGGCTCTGGTCTTGCTTGGATTCCACTTGTGATCAGTCCACATGACCTCTGGTACTGGCAGAGAGAGACTTTTGGAGTATGTCCACATGGGGATCTGGAAGGAAGGTATTGCGCACTGCATGCATTGTGCATCCAAACACAGTGGCGGCAAGCCAGAAAAGAGATCTTGGGGTTCTCCTGGATAATGTAGTGAAGATGTTGAATGATATGCTAGGGATGTATCCATTTTTGGAATATTTACAGTTATGATCACCACACATCAAAGAGTATATTGTAGAACTGTAAAAGAGGGCAAGCAAAATGATCAGAGGGCTGGAGCCAGGGCCTCTGAGAGGAATGTTATCAGAACAGAGGTACAAAGTTTTGTTTAGGCTCTTTTTGGTCTACAAGTTTTCTTTGGGGTCCCTTCCCTTCTCCATTGAATCATAATTTCATACAATAACTGGATTATAACTTATACAATTTGTGATATATAAAACTGTGTGGGCTTACACAAACTGTGAATGTTAGTTTTCACACAATACTGTATATGCTAATGTTTTCTGATATCCCAGGAAATTTTCAGACCCGCTCCTTTGGCTACTGGGCTGCTTTTTGACCCTGGGTCTGGGTATAATTTACCCCCTGTACCCCCCTCTTATGGGCCCTGGCTAGAGTACCTTTCATATGAGGAAGGACTACAGTATTTGGGGCTCTATAGCTTTGAAAAAAGGTGATTAAGGGAGAACATGATCAAGTCTTTTAAAATTATGCATGCTGTGGGGACATTGGATAGAAAGATGTTTTTATCCTCTTCTTATAATACAAGAACCAGGGGTGATCCAGTGAAACTGATTGGTGGAAGATTTGGGACATACAAAAGGAAGTACTTCTTCACATAGTGTGTAAGCAACCTGTGGAATTTGTTTCCAAAAAATGTGGTGATGACTACTTGTTCGGATGGCTTTCAAAGGGGATTGGATAAAGTCATAGAAGACAGGTGTATCAGTGATTACTAGTCACAATATCTATGTTATAGTGTTGGGTTCAGTAACAGCATGCCTCTGAATGCCAGCTGTAGCGAAGCAGCAGTGTCACGGAGCCTCCTGGCTCCCAGGGCAAGGTGACGTGGTGACACAAAAAAGTCACCCCCTGCGTCACGTCACCCCTGCACCTGACACCCTTCCCCACTTCTGGAATGGCTCCATTTCATAGCCAAATGGAGGCAAGAGCAGTTGGGTGGTTCCAACTTTGTGGTCCTTGCCACTTTCAGCAACAAGTGCTGCTCACCTCTCCCCACCACACAGAGCCCAGGAAACACCTGGAGTGTCACGGAGGGGGCCACATCAGCCCAGCCACTCCCTCCCCCCCCCCGTGCACCATTGCCTTTGCTCACCCCCCCCCCTCGCAACCTGCCACCTGGGGCCCAAAAAGGGTTCCCAGGCTGGAGGGGAATAGGATTGGGCTGCTCAAAAGGTTTTTGATGTCATCCAAAAAGCACCTTCATGAGGACCTGCGCACATGACAAGGTCACCACAACTATATTCAGAACTGGGTTGAAAACAAGGAAGCTCAATATGGGTATCATGATATATGATACTACATTGAAGAACTCAATGTGAACGGGTTCAGAAGATTCCTTGTAGTCCTGGGATAGCTTAATGTAAATGGGCTTGAACATGTGAAGCTGCCTTCTCCTGTGTTAGGCCAGCTGATTCATCTCAGTGTTGTATGCAAATTGGTAGCAGCTCTCCAGAATGTCAGACAAGTATTTTTTTTTCCATCTCTACTTGATTGAGAGATTGAACCTGGTGTTTTTTGCATGCAGAACATGAGCTCTACCATTGAGCTGCAGCCCCTCCCCATATCAGAGTTAGCATTCAAACACTGGAGCACAGGTTACCAGCACAAGGCAAAGGCCTATGGAAATGGCCTTTGTGCGATGACATACTCCTACTGTGACCACAACGTGCAATGCCATTGGACACACATTGTGTAACTCAACTTGAAGAGTTCCCTTGTCAGTACTTCCACTTCTGGGAAATGGACTTTGCTGGCATCAGGATCCTTTGTGCCAGGTTCTGACTTTGAACTGCTTACATAATAAACAAGGGTTTCCTCTAGAGGGGACTGAAATGATCTCCAGCACAACATGAATGTCCCAGATTGCAGCATGCCATTCAACCTTTTGGGAGCATATACTGCTTCATTGGGCTGCTGTGCTATATTGCACAGATGATTACTCTGGTAGAACAATGCTGATGGCACCATGTTATGCTGACCAGAATGTGCTTTTCCTGGGGTAGTTGTATTGGCAGTGGATTTAACAGAATGTAAAAGAAAGTAGTATGTTTTGTAAAGAGATACACTGTATTGGGGCTCAAGTCTCCTTTGAAGTTTCATCTTGTAACATGATTTCCTAATCCTTGAATCTTCTGTTTGACATATGCAAAAATAACTTTGAATTGGTAGTTTCTGAAATATTTTGTTGTCAGTCTTGCTCTTCTTAATTTGAAATGTTTGATTTGAAGCAATTGAAGTGTGTCAGTCAAAACCCAACAAACCTCACCTTTCTTCCAGTAACAAAACGATCTTATTTTATTTAGAAACTGACGAGCCTCCCCGTAGCAAGGCAGGGAAAGACATTATGCTTCAGTTGCCTGTTGACTGGGTGATTCTAGATGGCCGCGAAAGTTCAGATGACCATGGAATCATACAGTATGAGTGGACATTGCTTCAAGGTGCCCCTTCTGTTGATATGAAGGTACATAATGCTTTATAGTGAAAGTTAATTATTTGCTATTATTGCTTTTGTAGAAATAGCATGTCAAGTTTGCATAGTGTCACCTGCTTGGGAAAAGAAATGGTAAATGAGAAATTTTAGCACCTGCTTAGTCAATTGTCCCCTCTTGATATCTGTGTTTGTAGGAAGATTGAGGTGTTATGTGCAATGTTATATTTTATATATTTAAACCATGTTATCATGGTTTAGCAGCAGTGTGAGTCATAGTTATGGCTAAAGACAAATGCGAAGAATGTATGGCTTAATACAGTATTCCTTGGATTTGTACACCACATTTTGTTGCTGTTAAGAACACCAAGCAAGTTTATTATGGATTCAACATTCTTCCTTACAACTGATCTTCCTGGGAAAAAAGTACTTTATTCACTTGTGTTTGCAAAAGACAAGAGAGGCTGGCCAGAAGACCTCATGCTTCTTAAATAAAAGGAGTTGTTTTAAGGAGTTGTTTATTTATTTTAAATAAATAATATGGGTTGTTGGCTCATTCAGTAGGAGCTCTTTTTGCAGATGCTATTCAAAACCACCACAGATTTCTAAATGGGAAAAAATATTGATTAGAGAAGCATATTTTGCTATGAACAGTATATGATGAAAATTTTACAGGATATATATAGTTATGAAGTTAACTTCCAAGGAACCAGTCATTTGCTGAACAAAGGGAATGATTTATTCATAGTTCAGTGTAAGCATTTAGAGAGGGCTATACGTGCAGTGGTTATTATCCTCCTATAACCCAGTCATAAATATTTTGGACCACATATGCACAAGAGATTGTACGTAAACAGAGGGACTATCCTTTGCCAAAGAACAATTTCCCTTCATAGCATCTCAAACTGCTCATTACACTTCTTGGAGTTTAAAAAGCAGCTTGCATTATGACATGAGGTGTGGCTGTTTAGTATGAGGAAACAAAAGCCTTGAGGAGAGTGCCAGGCTTCTGGTCAATCTTTGTTTTTGATGCAGGTGCAATGCCAGAGAAATGTCATAAGTTTTACTGTTGCACAGTGGTGAATAAGCCTCCTCTTTAAGGGCCCGATCCTATCAAACTTTCCAGCATCGGTGCAGCTGCAATGCAGCTCCGAGGGAAGGGAACACATGTCCCCTAACTTTGAGGGGGTTTCTGTGACTGCTTCCCCACCACAAAATTCAGGACACGCCCCATTGGCACGGCTGCACCAGGACTGGAAAATTGGATAGGATTGGGCCCTCAATCATTTGTCTCATGGCACAGCAATTGTCAGGATCAAGTTGCAAGTTTGTCAAAAATGTACACTTCTTTTATGGCATTAGACTTTCTTCTTACACGTTAAACTACTACTTATAAAATTGAGTAACCAGTTTCTAATAATTTAAAAAATACCATTGTATTTTAGTTTTAAAAGCCATTTAGAACTGTTAGGTGAAAATATGGACGACAGAGAACTCTGAATGGCCATGTACCAGCAGCTCAGACACACAGAGGCAGATCAGCCTGCTCATAGATTTCCCTGTTTTCTTTTGTGAACAGCGGACTAGTCTATGCATACAATGAGGACTTTCTGGGCATACAGATAATGGTTTGCTTCACAGCAGGGGGAGAATACAAAAAGAGTGTGCAAAGTTGTGGGTTGCAATTATTGCTGTAATTGCTTCTGCTAACTTTTCCTGTCAGAATTGGGTTAATAGTAATGCCAGAGGTTCAGCCATATGTTAAGTAGTTCCTGAATTTCTGTTGCCCAGAAGCACAACCACAAATAGAGCTGTATGTTTGAACAAGATAAAAAGCAGGTGCTACATTGCCTGACTCGCTGTAATTCAAAAAGAGAAATCGGATGCAGAGGAATTGGGGTTATCACATTGTCCCCATTACCCTAAGGACAGAAAGTATCCTGTTTATTTAGGCAGATTGAGAATTGACCAAATTAAGAGCAGATTCTTGTCAGAAGGCTCCAGTGAGCATGAAGCAATTGAACTGTGCGGCAAGTGGCATTTTTTTACCACACTGTCTAGTTGTATCAGTAGTTCACTGTCTTGTTCCATCCAGCAACTGAACACAAAGGTAATTCCACAACCTGCTTGCAGCAGACACAGAGGGAAAAAAGGAAGAACCTCTGCTCCCCCATCACCACTCAGGGCCCATCACATCTGCAATGATACTGTGTAGTGCTTTACTCCAGGAATGGAGCTTGGTCAATGTATATTCTGGGTTTTTGTTTTTTTTGGATCAGGTACCTCAACCAGGGACTATGAAACTCTCTCATTTGCAAGAAGGCACATACACATTGAAACTGACTGTGACTGACACAACTGGCCAGAGGAGTTCAGATAATGTCTCGGTGACTGTCCTTCCAATGGCATTAGGTGAGAAAACGTGAAATAACACTTTTACAATAGCACGTTATCTGTCAAAAACATTGAAGGGAGATGGAACTGAGACTCCGTGTATATCTGGCTAAAATAAGGTCTGTGTGTCTTATTACACACATACACAGGGAATTTGCAGCACAAGGACAGTCTGGGTGATACAGTTTTGCCCAATTAGTACTTTTCATACAGTACCAAATTTGTTTTTCACTGGTTCAGACCTTATTTTTAAGGGATACGACTTGTTTATTAACTTTGCATTCCTCGTATAGTTTAAATAATTATGGGGCTGTCAGCCCAATCCTATCAAGGATTAGACTGGCGTAAAATGGCTGCTGACAGCACATGGAGTGATCTGTTGATGACCATTCTGTGGGTGCTTCTGCAATGGGCATAACGCTGCCATAACCATAACGCTGCCACCCGTTCCCACTGCACGCGCCAGAACAAGTAAGGCAGTGGTGAGGGCAAGGAGGGGGTGAGTAATAAGTTAAATGTGGTGGGAGCAGGGAGGGGGAGGAATGGAGAGCAGTGAGGCGGCAGGAGGTGTGAACCTGGTGGCAAAGGCACATGCCGGACTGTATGCCCTCTTTTCCAAACCTCCTCACCCCTTTCTTCTCCTTGGACATGCATCGTCTGCAGAGCTGGCACAGATCCAAGGACACCCATTGCAGAGCAGGAGGCTAAAGCCTCCCAATTTGCCCCCCCCCCACTCGACACAGTGTGCACCTTTTTGGCAGAGCTTCGTCGGTGGACGGATAGGAGTGGGCTCTGAGAGAGGTTTCATTGATGACAAGGGTGTAAGCTGTACAATTGCTGTAACTTCTGTTCTTGTAGTTTAGGTTTTAAACAATTTTTTTTTCATCTCATGCTCAGTTTTGTCTTGTTTCAGTGTTCCTCTAACTTAAAAACTGATCTGTCACAGGTTGTGTTGGGGTTTGTTCCCGCTACCAATTCCTTTGTGATGATGGCTGCTGCATCGATATCACCTTTGCCTGTGATAGAGAGGAGCAGTGTCGCGATGGATCAGATGAAGCATTTTGCCAGAAACGTGAGTGAATGGCCCTTTAATTTGAGTTTTTATTTGCTTGCAAGTTCTACTTAAGTTACATCAAAATCCATAGTGAGATGATTATGATAGGAAGGGGCTGTAGTACAGCAGTGAAGATCTCAGCATCTCCACTTAAGGGATCTCAGGTAGTTGATCTGGAGAGATCTTGGCGAGACCCTGTCGAACAGCAGACCAGGGCTTCTCAAGCTGTGAGTTGTGACCCACTTGGTGGGTTGTGACCTGATTGTTGAGGGGTCATCAAGCTGCAACTGACAAGCTGATAGCAGAGGAGCAAAATGCATTGAGCCCTATGGAAAGTGAAACTGAGTCACATGGCAAGTTTACTTATGAGCAGACTAATGTGCCTGAGTCTGTTACAAAGGGCAGGCCTAGAAGAATCCAACCCCACCAGAATGGTTTTGATCCAATGAACACAGCCCCCAAAAAGCACCCAAGAAGGAAGTGCCTCCCTCCAAGCTGATAAATGTATGGAGCCCTATGAAAAGCAAAGCTACATGGTCGCATTTACTTGCAAGTAAGCAAACGTGCCTTAGCTCCTGTTGAAGGTCAGGCAAAGGGCCATGCAAGGCAACCAGAATGGTCCCAGTCCAATGAACGTGGAGTTCAGCAAGTGCTCCAGAAGTCTCCCCTTCACCATAGTACATTAAAAAGAGGCTTTTGCTGGTAAGACATTTTCTTTTCTAGTCTTGCAAAGCTATGTGGGTCCTGATTGGTTCCAATGCTAAAAAGTTTGGGAACCACTGCTTTATTGTAAAGGGTTGTTGTCTTTTGCAGACCCCCCCCCCCATTTTTTCTCCTCATCACTCTGGGGTTTCAGTGCTGTTTAAAGGGAAGCTTTGAATCTCAATGCGGCCCAAACAAAAACACTTGTTGGATTTAAAATTGATTTTGTCCCAAATCACTCTGAACTGGCCCAAGTCTGTGTTGATCTCTGCAGGTGGATCAGACACAGGAAGGGGTTTGGATATGGCATTGCCATTCCTGCCCCCGTCCTGAGCCCAATCTGCCCACCCTTGCCCCCCATCATCACCCCGTTCAGTTATCCCTTGCCCCATTCAACCCCCTCTGTGTCCTCCACCTGCCCTTGCTCTGAACTTACCTGCTCTGGTGGTCCTCACAATGACTGCTGAAGCCTTTATGCTGCTTTTGTGACAGCATGCGCTGGCAGAATGCACATTCTGCTGGCACTGACCCTAGTTAGGATTGGGCCATAGAGTATGTATAGTTTTCCTTTTGTAAAAAGAAACCTTATTGGGGGTTTTTTTAAAGCACAATTATTTTGTTTGTTTTAATTCCTACATGTTCAGTTAATTCTGAAATAAAGACAGTGAGTCACACAGCCATTAGTTCTGTCCAGCAAAACAACGTGGGACTGACTGAAGATGCCAACAAGGATCTTTCCTATGAGAACATGAAAACTGTTGTAAGGAATCAAGCAGACAAGCTCAACCAATCACCCTTTCAGGGACCAAAGAAACAAACTGTTGGATTCTTGCCAGGTAAGATTAATAAACAGTGTGCATCTTGAATAAATTCTTGTATTCTCACACATTGGTACAGGCATATCTACTTATGAGTTTGACATAATGCCAATGCTGAACTTTCTGTTTTGTGACATTAGTACAGTTCTTGGTTTTCTTCTGCCTATCCTAAGCACTGATGTGCCAATAAAACCGCATCAGGCAGCATCACAGTACTAAGCACTTGTAGGAAATCATAATGGTCAGTACAAGAGTTAAGCATGCTTAAGGAAACTTCGTGAAGGAGGGTCTTTACTGAGTGAGCCCAAGACCTCCTGAAACCTAAGGTGGTATGCCAAACGCTGCCCTCCCTTACCCAACAGAGCCAGCATCTGGTCCTTCCAGTCTCCTGAGTTCTTGCTCAGCATTCTGCTCTCCTCTACACTTCCTCTTCTTCCGTCACCCCTCTTTCTTTTTTCAATTCAGGGAGTGGGAGGAGAAGTGAGTGGAGGCGAGTCGGCAGGCAGATGGATGCCCTCCAATCTTCTGCCTGAGCCATCTGCTTCAGTTAACTTCATGGTTGGGCCAGCTAGGGGTCTATTACTAAACTGACCTGCAGGGAGCCTCCAATGAGCTTTTGGCCCTCTGGAGACTTGCTGGAGCCCGCACTGGCCTGACGCAGCTACTCTCAGCGCTAGGGCTGACTGGTCTTGTGCAAGCTGCTGGCCGAGGGCTCCCTCCGCTGCTTGTTATTTCACGTCTGTGAAGCATCTGCAGCAACAAAGGAAAGGCCGGCCTTGCTTTGCGCAAGGTCTTTTATAGTAGCCAAAGATGCAGCCACGTTAGCAGCAGCAGTGCCATGTTAAAGCAAAAAAACCAACAAGAAACCCAATCAATTCCTTGGTCAAGGAACTAAAGCATTATAAAATAATAATAATCAACACAATTTTAAAATGTACCTCAAGTAGTGAATCCCAAATATTAGAGAAAATGTGCCATTTTTTTTCTATTTTAAGGCATCAACCTATGTTCTTTTTCCTGCTATTCAATTACAGAGCAGTGCTTGGCACCACCTGCTGCTGGTCCTTGCAATGGGCACTTCCCTCGCTGGCATTTTGATGCTTCTTCAGGCACTTGCTTACATTTCATTTATGGTGGCTGCCAAGGCAATGAAAACAACTTCCTTCAAGAATCCGATTGCCTTGCTGAATGTGTAAATGTTCATGGTAATAACTGGTCACCTTGGGGGCGGGGGAAGTATTCCAAAACATCGTTGATGTTCGAAAGATTCTCGGGACACTGAGGAGATAGTCACACAACCTCCCTGTTAGAGATTTGTGGAGATTTGCAGCCAGGAACATAATTATGTTTGCAGAACTTCTTTGAGAATTTCTTTGAGCTGCCACACAGCAGCTTCATTCTCCCATTTCCGGCTCACTACAGGACATATAGTGAGATGGAATAATAACATCCTTACTACATTTTCAAATGCGTATGTACGCTGGAAAAGTTTCCCAACAATTTGTGGAGGGCCCAGTATCTCATTTGTCAGTCAGGTTTGATTCATTTGTAATGTTTTGTCTGAGCACGGAAATCTAGGTTCGAGAAAGAAAAGGAAGTAATTAAAAATATGTTTTTTATCGTAAGTACTTTTACGCATCCTCCCCATGCCTACAGTTCATCTTAGTTGAAACTTGGTATAGAGAATGGGCATTTCAAGGACACATTCTTCTCATATGAGTAGTTCTGCATTTCCCTCCCACATCTGCAAAGCCTTTGGACAAGAGAGTACTATGCCTCTTCCATTCTTCCAAAGATGGAATTTTTTTGCCCTCAGCCATAACAGGCTAATATTTTTGTGAAATGATAGAAACACTTTGTGGCAGAACTCACAGGTTGTGCATACATTAGGGGCTGGAATTACACAATATATTAGCCCATCAACATCCTTACATAAAGTCTTCTCCCAGTCATTTTTGCCCTGCTGTTCCATTTCTTTACCCCTGCCAATCACAGCCAATTATATGGGTAAGGAAATGCACAGTGTGAAGAGATCTAGCATTACAGAGGAAAGGGGCAAAACTTGAAGCAGGGATGCTGTTTTTCAAGGTAGCCATATGTCAAGTGTAAGGTACAGTTTTGCCCTTGAAGCAACCTCCAATGCATCTGTTTCATCTTCGCAGTCAGTGAGGGATGTAGAGAGGTACTGACCTAGGACTTTCATGTGAAGCAGTGTTTTTGTGTGGATTTATAGGTTTTATAAGCTTTAAATCCATTTTATAGAACTTCCTGAAAATGTAAGTGAAAAAGTTTTTTAAAAAAGTTTTATAGATGTTACCATAAGAACCTGATATCCATCATTACTAGTTCTGAATAATAAAAATGTGAAGCTCCAGAAACTGTTGGAGGTTTCTAGTACTGCCTACTCAAAAGTAGAAACTCCTGTGCCTTGCAGGACAGACTAATTCCAAGTAGGAAAAACTCATTTTTGCAACCTTGAAAATGTCCAGAGCTGCTTGTTTTTCCCAACTGGAACTAGTTGTTCCTGACAGTTTTAGTTCCGACTAGGTGATATTGGAAACCTCAAATGCTGCTCAGAGCTTCTAGTTTTGATTAGCCAGAACTAGTTTCTCCCAGCAGGTGTGTTACTTTCTAGTTCTTCGTAGGCAACACTAGAAACCTCTGACATTTTTGCCTCAGAGGTTTTACCTCTGTTTCTAGTTTTTACTAGTCAGAACTAGTTATAATGGATTTCAGGTTTTTACTGTAACATACATACCTATTAAAAGTCATATTTAACACCTGAGAAACTTCATTTTCATTAAATTATTCCTGAGGTGTCTCAGCAGTCACCATTTTGATGTGTAGCTTTATTCCCTACAAGTCACTTTCCACGAGAAAACTTCTGCACATTGATTCATCCTCACTAATAGATTGGACTTGTTTTATTCTAGGAGGAACATTTTTGTATAAGATGCATCTTCACAGAGAGGCAATTCTCTTTTAATGTGAACATACTTTCTCTGCACATCAGCTCCTCTCAGATGTCTAGAGCCCAACAGATACTCTTTGTAATTCAGACCTGTCTGTCATATCTCTTGCATTATAATGGTTTGCTTATAATATATATGTTGGCTTGACAAGTTGCCTGGCAAGCAGTGCAGCAACAGCTGTTGTTAATGCAGCTGCAGCAATCTGTCACAGCCAAAATATCTGCCAGCTATGAAATGGATTCATGTAGGAGCACCAACTGCTACTACCACTAACTTTCAGCATAATCTGATAGAAGCACAAAGCATGTCACCACTCTGACTGCACACAGGACAGGAAGATAAAAAGAGTTTTGTGGGCTTGTGGCCAGACTTGCCAGAGACCAAGGTTATGTATCTAGTTCTGCTGATTTAAGTTCAAAGCTTTGCAGGGATTGTAGGGCTAGGTGCTAAGGGCAAGCTGACCCATGGTTCAAAGCAATACAAAAGGCAGAAAAAGGACTTGAAAGCAAACCTGGGGCCAGGCAGTAGCTGTAGCTAGTTCCAAGGAGGGAAGCAAGGCGAGGGAGCCCCGGCTGTTTTCCTGGAGGATGTTGCTAGGTGGCTCACAAGGGGATAGCTGCTCAGCACCAGAACATCAGCTTCTTGGTTGCAGTAAGGGAGGGGAAGTGGGGGAGCAGAACAAGAAAGGAAGTAAGCCATTTGATATCTCTCCTGGGTGACAGTGGTCCTTGAGTAGCAGAGGAAATGGGGTTGCTTAATACAGCACCAGCAGCCCTTTGTGCAGATCACTAGCACATCGAACAGCAGACATGGATCACAAGGAGTCTGTAAATTACTTCTTACACTTTAACTGCCCACAGGAAGGCAGGGGTTTTCTGGGCTGAGTTTGTGAAGGGTCTTTCTTTTTGGCTTTGATCTGTCTACATTGGGTTCTTTGTATCCTTGGGAGGTTTGGTTTCGGAACCCTGCATGGATACAAAGTCGCACTGAGTAAATGGTGCACATTGGCGGAAATTGCATAAATTTATTGCAAGATATATGAATTTTTAAAAATACATTTTCAATCAGTGGGTGATTAAATTTGTGGATGTGGAGCCCATGGATAAGATGGGCCCACTTTACTTCCCTAACCTGCTCAGCTGCCTATCCCTGTGTTCCTTGAATCTTTATCTCTGTGTGGTCTGCATCCTTGGCCTGCCCCTTTTCTTGTTTGACATACCATTTGTTCTTCATCATGTCCTGCCACTTCCTTAAATCTAATCCTTCCAATTTCCATTCAAATGCAATAAGGAAACCCGACTGTGTGATCTAGTGCATACTGTGGCTATTGAAATATGTAGGAGTGAGTACAGACCGCAGTGCAAATTATTCTTTGATTTAATGGGATGCAGTTACAAATGTATGTCCATGATTTTTACAGATTCTAGAACCTCAGGGAAAGATGCAGGTGGTAACAATGAAGACGACATTGTGGCATTAAAGGGCACTCATATTGGAACCCATCCAGTTCCAGAAACAGGTAATTGTGATGCCTTTTTCAAAATGACACCACAACAACTAACCTCTTTTCTTTATCACACCATTAGATGTGTGAAACAGTTCTCACTGACTGTCTCAACTGAAACTAATTGTTTAGAATAAGATTTCCTTAAAACAAAAGAAATGCCTTCCTACTAGAGTCCTAAGCAGTTGCATCAGATCATCAGCATATATTCTTGGAATTGCATCCTTGCACAATGGTTGTAGTGTCTTACATTGAGTTAGCATGTGCAGGTACCCCTAGTTGGCTGCTGTAGTCAGGGTTAGGATCAGTCTTCAAAGCTAACTTTAAACAGTGGTAAAGACAACAATTTGAGCACAATAGTCAGCAAATTGTGTGGAAAAACAAGGATCTCATTTTTCTTTCTGCCTTATTTAACATGTATTGTGCTGAATACTGTCTTTTTCAGAAGTGTGTGCACACCAAACTGTCCATCCCATGTTAGGGAGGCAACTGTGCACCAGTGGAAGGAGGGGGACGGCTTTGCCCAGCCCCTCAATGACTAATTTGCCTCTAGCAAGCCAGGCTTGAAGGGCGGCAGACCTGCTGTGCCTCTAATATGGAGTGAGGCAAGGCATCTTTGTGCATGTCAAGGTATTCCTTCCCTCACTTGCTGGGCTTCTGATGGGCACACAGTGGCAACAGCTGAGTGGTAAAGCACATGGTTTGCATGTTGAAGGACCCAGGTTCAATTCCTGGTTTCTCCAATTAAAGGGGCAGGTAGCAGATTATGGGGGAAACTTTGATCTAAGAGACAGAAAAGTTGCAAAAAAGACAATCTTGGGCTAGATAGGCCAATGATCTGGTGCAATATAAGGAACAGCATACATTCACAGCTGCTTACCAGAGAACAGAAGGGAAGAAGGCTCTGCATCAAAAGCCTAGTGCGAGCATAAGCACATGTATGTATTTCTATATAGAGATCTAATTGTTACTTCTAAAGCCAGCCCAGCTGTGAGGCTAGTTGACTCTTTTGCCACAGGTGATGGGCTAGGACAGGTGGCAAACTGGCAGGTGTTACCGTGTACCCCATGCCCACCTGTGGGCTGTCTGGTGGCCTCATTCTCTTTATAATCTCTTGATTATAGATTTACAGTATCTCCTTGATTTTTACAGATTCTAGAACCTCAGGGAAAGACACTCATGGTAACAGTGAAGATGACATTGACATGTTAAAGGGAACGCAAACTGGAAAGAGCCATCCAGTTCCAGAAACAGGTAATTGTGATACCATTTAAAAAGCAACAAAACTCAAGTTGCTTGTGATCGCTTGCCGATTGTGCATAGCAAGACTGAAACTGGATAAAGCTGGGCCCTTACATCTGAGGAATCAGATGACCTCATCAATGGGATGTATATCTCTAAAGCGGATTCTAGGTTGAAAGAAAGTGATCAGCCCAATGAATTTCATGGCCAAGAGCAAATTTGAAGCCAGAGCCTCCCTCCATCAAGTCTAACCACTAAACTACATCAGTTCTTTAATCATAATTACAAGATGCACATAGACAGAAGTGATTCGATTTATTTATTTTGTAGAGGCATGCTTTGCCTCTCCATCAGACTAATCCTAATCTTAGTGAGTTTACCATCCAAGCATTTTGGACATAATCTTAATCTTTTGGATATACAGGGAACTGCATTGCACTCAGGGAAAACAGGATTGGAACTGTGACAGGGCAAAGTGGTAGTCACCACAACAGGGCCTCTAAGAGGAATTTTATCAGGGGGTACAAAGTTTCTTTGGGCCCCTTCCCAAAGGGTGGGTGGCAGTGGCAGAATGAGTACAAAACAGATAGGGGGAAAGTAACAACAGCCAGAATAGTCTTTGGAACCCAGGTCTACCAGTCTTCCCAATGCAGAGCAGGCAGGTCTACCTGCCTGCCTGGCGTTGGCAGCTAGATACGGAAAACCAAACACACTCCTAAGTCTCTAAATCTTTCAAATAGAGAAAATCGTTGCAAGAGATTACTATCACTGTAATTAGGCTCACACTAGAATGAACTGTATATACCAAAACTGACTTCTGCAAAAGCTGCAGTTCCACAGCTGTGTTCCTGAGCTCCTTTACACTCCTTCATAGTTAGCAGATCTACAAACCAAAGAGCTACTGTAGCAGGTCAGTTTCCTCCCAGATGTGACACTGTTAAGGACTGTATACATTCCTGGGCCTGGTGTTTATGGCTTCTGGCAGTAGTCGCCACCATATGCCCACAGTAATGCCCTCAGCATCCCACATAAGCAGTGAATTTGGTTAAATTGGAAAATGTAAGATATCAGGAATTTCTGTGCCCCCTTCTTTGGCTCCTGGGCCCCCTTTCTGACCCTGGGCTTGGGTACGAATTACTCCCTTTACTCCCATCTCCTAAGCCCTGCCCCACAATGTGTATGCCCTAGCTGTGGTTCCAGTCTCACTTATGTTCCACCCCTATGCATGCTATTTGTAAAAATAAACGGATTAACGCGCACATGGAAGATGAGGTGTGTATTGACCTGATAGATTCCATCTTTGATCTTGGTTGAAACCACTTTAAGGGAAATAAAGATTCATTCTCTGTTAACCTATTATTAAGTATGTGAGAGAGTGGTCAATGCTGGTTTATGTCAAGTGGGCTGCTGTACAACTTTTAAGAAATATGTTACTTTGTTGCATTCTTGAGGAGATTTGCTCCTTTTTGCAGGTGCTGTACTTCCCCTGGCTCTGGGGTTGGCCATCACTGCTTTGCTGCTGTTCATGGTTGCTTGCCGGTTGCACTTAGTGAGACAGAAGATGAAGAAAGCTCGGCCCATTACATCTGAGGAGTCTGATTACCTCATCAATGGGATGTATCTCTAAAGCAGGTTTTTCCCTTTCCCTCCTCCAACCTTTTTTTTTGGAAAAAAGAGAAGTGTGCCTCTTGCATTTTTTTTAAAAGGAAATGTTCAGCAGGCTTTAAAAGCAATCACATTGCAGAAAAATGCAGCAAGCACCTTTAAAAAATCCCTTTTAAAATCGGCGGTAGAGTAGATTCATATAACTGCATTGACACATGCAGAATGACTTCCTCTTCCAGAAATATAGGGGTATCCTATCCTTGGCAGTGAGGTTGGTCTATCATACTGTGCAGGAAATCAGTTGCAATCCCACAAACACACCTTACTGCCATATCTCAGGTGTACAGGGTAGCACTGATGGAGCTAGTTCTGTAGTGGCTGAAAGGCCTTTTAGAATTCCATGTAAGCAGCTTACTTTTAGGCCTGCCCTCTACTTACTCTGCAGTCACCCAATTTTGTTTTGCAAAAAAAAATAAAATAAAATAAAAATTCATTGTATGCTTTTGCAGCACCACTTTCGATTATGATACCTGTTGCTGGCAGTGCATGGCTGATCCACACTGCTCGTAGAGTGATGTCTGGAGTTAGCTCATGATATTCGTGTCATAACACAGGTCAGGACTTGCACTTCAGGGGAAGACAGGGTAGCTCTCTGCACAGAAACCTGGGATGGGAACCAGGTTCAAGCCCAGCCAGCTTGCAAGGGAAAACAGAGGCCAGACTTATTCGAACCAATGAACCAAAGCTCATTGCTCAAACATTTGCTATGCATACAGAAAGTAAATCCTTGGCATCACCGTCAGCAGTGAGAAAAGATCCCCGTCTGAATCCCTGGACTACATGGTCCATGGTCTCACTTGATGCAAGACTGCTTCATATGGTCACTGGTGCTGCATTCACACCAGGTTTATAACATATACATATTTTTGCCAAATAAGATTAATATCTATCCTTTTCATCCCTAATGGGCAGCTCAAAGTGGTTATCTAAAAATTTAAAAAATAGAATGCAACAGAGATCAATAATTACAACTACAATTGTACAATTATAACTGCAATTTTAAAAATGACAAGGCAAAAGCAGACTATAGTACTACAGGTTGTGTATGTTTTTAATTCCCCATTTAAATGGGTTATACTTAGAGGTGTTCTTAATGTTTTTATTTTTTGGCAGATTCTGTTTGACAAAAATGAGAAGTGCAGAAAGCAGTATTACGTGCTTTTATTCCAAGGGTACATTTTTTTATAAATTATAATTGCTTTAAAAGTGTACTAGGTAGGTGAGACAGTGTCAGCAGATGCAGCCAGTCATTACCCATGCAACCCACCCCCATCTAGCCCAACCAGCCTACAGTGGCCAATATGTAGTTAGAAAATTTTATTTTTTTTGCAGGTTTTTCCCTCCACAATGAGAAGTGCAGGAAGCCATGTTATATATTTTATTTTATCACCCAAATAATCACATCTCTAGTTATATGCAAATAAAACCTAGCGCATCAAGAGAAAAGGTTACTCTTCCTAAGCTAGTGTCCCACTAGGATATTTGTGGTTCTTCTATGTGTAAGAGAGCATTCAAACATGTGAGCCCAGCCTGCAGTCTAGCATGGTGCAGTGCATTCTAACCAGGATTCCACTGAGATTGGACCAAACTACATGTGATATGCATCACTGTACTTTCATCTTTCATTTAAAAAATTACCATACAGGGGTGGGTATTTACCCTTTTTTCTTGCACTTTAGTCCTGATCCTCTCTTCCAACCTATTTGCCACAGGAAGGATGCTGCCATTGGTGGAAATGTCAAGTTCCATAAGCCAAATAGCAGCATCCAGTTGCCAAGTTTCAGTGGGACTGTGGCATGAGGTTAAAAGTTCTCCCTTCATGTCATGCTGCTGCACTAATCTGGCTTCCCCTCACCCCCAGTCGCATCTCTCTCTATAAAGCCAGAAGCACGATGATATTTTTAGTGGCACATGTAGTTTGATCCTCATTTTGCTATATGAACTAGGCTTTCATTTCAACAATATTGCCTTTGCTACTTGCCAGTAAGTTTTCCATTAATATTAACACGCTGCCTACTTCCGTAAAGTTTGCAGGATTCCTGTTAGATCTTCAGAGCTAAGTTCTAAGGCAGCAGTGTCAAACAAAGGCACAAAGGCTGGATGTGGCCTGCAGAATATCTTTAGTTGGCCCTCAGGCTCTCCCAGCACCACCATCAGCTGCTCAGCTGTGCTGAGGTGTCACTGCTGAAAGGGCAGTGAAAGTGGACTCTTCCATATCCTGATAATATGATCAAGGTTTGCATATTTTCTGTCATTTACACCCAAGTTCTTAAGTGAGAAAAAAGTGCTGATTTCTAGTCATGACCTGCTTAATGACATCACTTTCTGCCCACAATAGGCATCATGGGTGCTATTTGGCCATCTGTATGAAACAAGTTTGACACCCCTGTTCTAAGGCATCAGTAGCTACACAAATTAAACCTTCAATGAATTACCTGAAGAACTCACTGTCTGATTCAATTGTGAGAAGTGTTATACAGTAAAGCATATATTATACATTAGTTATTGTATGTGGAAGCTCCCGTTTATCCAGTGTGCAAACATGTTAAAAGCCAAGTGCCCGGGTACACATCAATGCAGAAAAGGCATGCAACTTTGGGTGTGTCATGCTGAACCAGCAGCAATTTCAGATCCCAACACAGACTCCTGCATTGCTAAGTGTCCCAATTTGATTATGTAAAATAAGAGAATAAACTTATTGTATTCTTAATACATTGCACAATTTATTTTCCGTTTGACTAATTTTCATAGTTCTGAACAAACACTTTAATGTTTCCTCAAACTGTGCAGTGTTTCCTCAAACTGTGGGTCAGAATCCACTAGGTGGGTCACGAGCAAATTTCAGGTGGGTCCCCATTCATTTCAATATTTTAATAGACTGGTATGTGACTGCATTTGGGGAAATGTTACAGATCTGTACTTTTAATAGGCTACTATGTACATTAAAGTGTTTATATGCTTTCAACAATGACAGTAAATGGGACTTACTCCTGGGTAAGTGTGGGTAGGATTACAGCCTAGGATTGTTAAAAATTGTCCTGCTTGATGACGTCACCTCCGATCATGACCTCACTTCCAGTGAGTCCTGACAGATTCTGATCCTAAAAAGTGGGTCCCAGTGCTAAAAGTTTGAGAACCACTGGTCTAGTGTATGGTGTTCACACTGAGCTTTTATAATTTCATAATTTTTTCATAGGAGCTAAGCAGTAACTAATGATGGCTCTATCAACAGTGCATTCCTTTAGTGTATTATTGTATTCTCCAGGGTACCATCTTGTCATTTGTCTTCTTGAAACACTGCAAGACATTCCTATTCACATTTGTTTCAAGTGGCCAAGACTGAACAAGATGGTTAAGAATTTTAACTGAGATTTTATAAATCAACTATGTAACCTACCCCAGACAGTTGGGGTGCACTCTAGGCTATACATCTAATAAGAGTAGCATATGGGAAAACAGAGAGACAAATCTGCTTTGACTATTGCCCAAAACCTATAAAAAGGCAGTGCAAGATGACATTGATCCTTGTTTACAGTCTCATTTTGTTGCCTACTTTGTCTTAAACTGTTTTCCACTCCTCCAGTACTCATGTTCTGCCTTCTCCTGTCAGGAATCTTTCAGTCTCTCTCAAGGCAGGCTATACTTAATAGCATCAGCATTTTTGAAATTATTAGAAAAATATCAGGGAGCGATTTTACAATGCATAAAGTCCCTCTTTGTGGAAGGTGTAAGACTTGCCACCACGCAAATGAATCCCAATAGGACCGATGAACCCTGGATCCTCACACGATCAGATTTTACTTAAAATTAATAACCCATTTCTGCCCAGTCCACAGGTGTCCACATTTGATCCCTGTTTCATATATGCAACATGGGCTTTTAAGGACTTCTCACTTCAGTATCTATGTATGCATTTAAAGCTACAGAAGTGGTAAAACATTGCTCCATCAAAGGGAGACTTTTTCCATTCCAACTTGGAAAGGTTTTCTCCCTCCATTATGAATAGTGTTGACTTGTATATGCTACCAACTGGAGAGCAAACATTTTTCACATGTGCAAACAGCAGCTCTTGCACAGACACAATTATGTCAGTACTATCTCTAGATGTCTATATTTACACAATGATTTATATTATTTGCAGCATGAGCCTAATGGCTGGCAACTTACCTTTCAAATATATTTCTGTAATACTCCAAGCTTTGGGATCTATTTTTTTCCACAAAGACATTATCCTGTATTAATATCACATTTTAGAAATACCCATCCAAATATTTACAAATAAAGTAGCACACACAGTAGAAGACAGACTTCCACTGAATACTTCTGACTTCTGTAGGGCATACACAGATTATCTGCAAGGCTTCAGAGGGTAGTTGGCAATAATGGCATCACTCCAATAGGTATCAGTGATAATTGCACTGGAGAGATCATAGTAGGCGTTGACATTGTGGCAACAGGAGTGGGGGCAGATGCACGAATTGTCAAAATTAGGTGAAACTCCACTTCCTTCATGCAAGTGAAGGGGCAGCACACTCAAAGCAACTCTGGAATCTTTCAAGGTGAGTGATAGGCATGTACAGAACTCCATTCCATGAGACTGCACGGAGACCATGATCAACCACCCAGAAAAAACTGATCCATTTCAAATACAACAGAAAAACAAAGGAAAACCACATGAGCACTTCTAGGCTTCTCAAAATGAGTTGCTGTACCAGCTTTTTGTAGCAATTGCTCAACTATCCAGGAGCTTCCCAATTAAACACAACTCTTGGAACAATGTTTTTGTTTTTGATTTTATTTGGCAAAGCAGCACTGCATAAACTGTTCAATGATTCGGACATAGCTTACACAGCTTGTTATATTAAATTCAGGTACACCAAATTTGCAAGTCAACTAGAAAACAATACTGAACTATGATTCCCTAAATCATCCTACAAGGAAAGTGAGCAGAGGGGTGGAGAACCATGTCAGTTATGTCCATCTTGAACAGTCCAGTTTACAATAAAAGCAGTCACTTCTGATGTCCTGAAGTTTATACACATGATGCCTGGTTTTAAAAGGGAAGAAAGCAGCTGATTGTATATACTACATGCTAATCAATGACACCACGTTGAAAGCTTTGAAGAGGAGCGTCATCTCATTTTAGTTGCATCTAGAAGACAGCTGAACACAAAGAACCTTATAGTGTGCATGTAGTGTCAGAAAGTGCAGATAAGCTTTTGATGGAGGAACACTAGAGCTGAAATAAGTGTTCAAAAGTTCCCAATCTCCCCCAAAAGTAGCAAATTGCATGTCTGTCTGCACTTTGGCAGACATATTTCATTTCTTTAGACAGGTGAAAATAAGGGCATGTTGAAAACCTTGCCCAAATTTAAACTTTCCTTCAGTTCTTTACCAAACGTGCATTAAACCTCTACAAAATAAAATAAAAAAATAAAAACCACACTTTTCCATGCTGATAACAGCGTAACAAAGTCCAAAACAAGTTGCAATGCTGTTGTTTGAAAAAGCTCTTAAGAATTGGAGATGAGCAGTCCACTGTTAACACTATGTTTAGGTCAGGTGATGTAGGTTTTACATTTCATCCCTGCAAAAAAAAAAAAAATTAACACAATTATAAGTCCTGTTTTTAAATATAACTCAGAATTATCCTCAGCACAGCCAAATTACAGAATTCTGTTCATAGGGTCAGTACCAAAGTAATAGGACCTCATACCAAAGTTTGAGTTATCTATGAAATATGGCTCTATCCTTACTTTAAAAGTACCTCATTGGCTTCAAGGACGTGTCAATTAAAATTGCATTGTTAAATGTCTGGTCTATATGAATGAGTCCAGTCCACTGTAGATGAACTCAACATTAAATGTGTCACAGAGGGTGGATATCTGGAGTAAAGAAGTAGCTAACAAAGAATGGTTATATATGCCTTCAGCTGTTCCTCCTTACATTTGGATGCTGCTTCTTTCCTGAAAATCAATGGTGAGTTCTGCACATTTCCTTACATATCTAGATTGGTCCTCAAGCACAGTGGTGGATTCTGAATGAAGGACTTCCAAACCACTGTCAGACTCACCTAACAGCTTTGAGCAAGTCACTCTACCTCAGCCATAGCTCCTCATCCACTAAACATAAAGAACAGCAGTCTTCAATTCCACTGTTAGGAAATGAGCTAAGGACCTCAAAGCAGTTCATCCATTACAATTGTTAGGTAAGTTCTAGTATACTGGCTAGTTTTGCAAAACAGTTTTGTCACCCATTTTCATAGCTCAGGACTATATATCTATACCACTGACAGAGTTAAAACACAGGACCAATGTTCAAACTGGAGCAGGTTCACGTAAGCTTCATTTCTAGCTACAGCAATTAGTGTTCATATATCTTTATAATGAGCAGTCGCAGTAAAAGCAGACACAACATTACTAGAAAATGTGTATCTGATTTCATTCTACTGTTACAGGTCCACTAATGAAGTACTTTTTTAGAGTACTGATGCAACAAGTTCTCAATAGCATAGTTCTAGGCCCCAGTATGTAATATGACCCACTTAAAGCAACCAGATTGCCAAATATGCCGCTACATGCATACAAGTCATGCAGCACCCATATCCAAATGCACAAACATTTGCAGCATTATAGCATGGAAAAGCAGTATGCCCAACCAAACTCAGGAAGACACAACTGAACAGTACAGAATCTTCTTGTATCCCCAGTTCAATGGAAAACTGGAAAAGTGAGACTACACCTGCAAAGGTTACAGTGCAATGCAGGATTTGGATTTCTTGATCACACATCTACTCAACCACATGGATGCTACTGTCTACCTGATTCATAAAGACCAAGGGATCAACACATACTATGCTCAGATGTAGTTACATTTGTAAGAATCATGCACACAAAATCACAAGCTCTCAAAACCCTGTGCAGACACTCTCTTAAGGTTTTTACACTGGTAATGCCTGAAGTTCTAACAAGCCTTCAACTGGTATGTTGATACACTGCCATCACACAGAACAGAAGAAATGCCCACAGTGGTTTGTAAGAATGGCCATCAGCTATTGATAGAATGTCTTCCTTCCAGACACACTTTAGAATTTTAGAATTTAGTTAGAATTTTCAATTCCTCTGAATACTTCAGCAAGAAATAGGATCTCAATTCCTGCAATACTATTTGAAGCCAATATTCACAGACAATTATGTGTTTGAAAGCATTCAAGCACTGTAGAAGGAAAACACAGTTTTGATTAAGTTGAGAAATTTCATTTGTCATTTCTCTGACATCCTTTTAGCTTGTAAGCCTTGGGACTGGTGTGAGGAGACAGTCACCGTGCTGAAGATAAGCAGTTTAATGCCTTCCTAAGTGATCACCTGGAAACCCCATGTCTGCCATCTTGAATTTCGTGATGGAAGAAGACAAACCATAATAAATATATCAAGATTCTGTACAGAAATGGCAGGCTTTCGGATGGAGCAGCAAATTCAACAAACAAAATTATTTCTCTTAAAAATAATGAGTAATCTGTGTTAAAATAATCAAGAATATCTTCACAAAACAAATTTAGCCTATGGTCAAGGGCCCTGATGAATGTAATTACTTGCACATTTCATAAATATTCAAGATAAAACAGAACAGGGCCCCAGGTAAATAAAGAAAACACAGATAATGCTACTGAATGTGCATGATTATATGGTGCAAATGAGACATGCAGTGCTATTCATGAAGAAAGAGGTGGAAGTCACAAGGAAACTGCAAAACAAACAACCAAACAAAAGGAAGGTGGTAGCCATAGCTGCTGGTATTCATTTGCATTTTTTTAGATTGTGAGCCCTTTTGGGACAGGGAGCCATTTAGTTATTTGATTTTTCTCTGTAAACCGCTTTGTGAACTTTTAGTTGAAAAGCGGTATATAAATACTGTTAACAACAACAACAACAACAACAACAACAATAGGGGGAAAGGAAGAAAGTGGCAAGAAAGGATAAAGTGCTATGGGGGAGGGGAAACCCCACAATGACTTGAAATTTGGAGAGGGCAAAATAGCACAGATTGTTGAGGTCAGATAAGGACTTGTGGCTTAGGAAATGCCACTCCACAAATACAATACACAGGGCACAATCCTAACCAGGTCTACTCAGAAGTAAGTCCTATTTTGTTCAATGGGGTTTACTCTCAGGAAAGTGTGGTTAGGATTGCAGCCACAATGTATTACACAATACATTTATATATTTATAAAAACTGAGAAACAAAAGCCTAATAACATTTGGTATCATTCTATTTGAGTGGCTGCATTAAAACCTTCGATGTTTTACATACATTTTGGTAAACACTGGTATATTTCTGTTTATGAGTTTGTTTTGATATAGTATATCAGCATTTTGATTACTGGGTTTTTGCATGAGCAGACTTTTGCAACTCCCTGTGATGGCAGCCATATCCATTTTCATAATCAAGTACAAGTTGAGCCTCATTATTTGCATTGGTTCCTTTCCAAGCACTCACCAACACCTGCCAACAAACTGCAAACTTTGTTGACTCCCAAAATTAATCATTTAAAGTTGCTGATAAATAGTAGTTACTTGAAGTAGAAGCTTCAAGTAAAGTTTCAAACTTTACTTCAGAACACATTCAAGAGCAATTCTTTCCAAAACTTTACAAGCTGTTTTTTAAAATAGTACCCGTTTTAAAACTGACCAACTAAGGGCGCAATCCTAACCCCTTATGTCAGTGCTTTTCAGCATTGACATAAGAGCAATGCAGCTCCGAGGTAAGGGAACAAACATTCCCTCACTTTGAGGATGCCTCCGTGAGTGACACCCAACTGCAGGATGCAGCACATGGCCCATTGGCACTACTATGCCAGTGCTGGAAAGCACTGACATAAGAGGTTAGGATTGCGCCCTAAGGGTCCAATCATATCCAACTTTCCACCTCTGGTACAACTGCAATGCAGCCCAGCGGTAAGGGAACAAATGTTCCCATACCTTGAAGAGGCCTATGTGACTGTCCCCCCACCACAAGATGCAGTGCACACCCCATTAGTATAGCTGCACCGGCCCTGAAAAATGGATAGGATTAGGCCCTAAATTTTTAATATATCAGTAATTGTGTTGCTTCCCGTAAAGGTTTCTAAACCATGTTTAACTTCTAATAATTGACAAATGCACTTCTATTTCCTCAACTCATACTGTATTATCCTTATCAAACCCAGATGTCAGCTGCAACATAGTTCAGAGGTCTATTTAATCTTGCCTATCCTGCTTACTTCTCAAAATCTAACTCAAAACTTTTACATTTTGAGAATATCAGCTTAAAATAGAGGTTTTAGCCAACACTATAGAAGTTCAGGAAAACATCATTTATAATGAAATAAAGTGCACTTCATGCAATAAATTTTTTTCAGTATTTCATGCAACATGCTCAGTAATGTCCTTGCGGTGATGTAACAATGCCAAGAGTTGATTTTGGTGGTACAGTGAAGCAGAAAGCAGTATGAGGAGAAACAGCCTTGGCAAGCTACCCTCTTAAGAATCTAGACCCTTTCACCTTGTATGTGTAACTGTGTGGAAGAAGAAAGTCGAACAGAAAATCACTTCCACCTGGACCACTGCTTCTCCTTATCTGTTAAAGGCACATATATCACTCCCATCAGAGGCTTCATTTTGACACTGCCATCTTCTAGCTTATCATACTGTTCCAGCATCTGGTTTCCTCCAGCAGGCCCAACAGGTAGTATTAATCTTCCACCAGGTTTTAATTGATCTATAAGCTAAAATTTAAAAAAATGTTAATTATTCAGTTTACATGCCTGTAAATTATGTATTCAAAAAGCTGTACAATGTGCAAAAAACCCAATTTTAAGGCAATGATCCTGCCTTTTGATCGAAATGATTCCCCATGGCAGTTTACTGTGACAATAGAAAACAGCCCAAGAGACAGTTAGTCCTCTAAATGGTGTCTTCACTCACTTTTCCAATCCCTGGATAACTAGCTGTTAAGAGTTCTTTTCAGACTGGAAGAGGTGAATTCCCTGCAGCTGCTTCATTTTCTGATCATCTTCTTATCATAGCATTCATCCTAGGTGGCAAAGGGTGCCCGGGAACTCATAGTCCAGTGGTTCCCAAACTGCAAGCTGTGGCTCCCCAGGGAACCACAGAATCCTTACAAAACACCCACTGCCCTACACAGTACAGAGAATTGAAGCCCTAATGGGGAGCCACAGCCAATGGCCCAGTAAGCCAAGGCAGCCTCCAGTCAAAAAAGTCTGGGAACCACTGCCTTAGTCCTATGAGACGCCCCCACTTACTTCTACAGTTCCTGTGCAACTCCTTACTAAGAACCTGGAAGATTGGAAAATTCAAGGTCTCAGACACTGAGAACTTCCCATTGGCAAGGCTTTGAGACTCAGTACAGGCTCAAGGAACAGGCATTCCCCCCAAACCACCATTAATCACTGCTGAAAGATAAGTTCTAGAAACTGAGCGCCCACATTTATTTTATAAGCCTAGTCAAAGGGGTTTTGGTTCGGATCATGGTTATTTCCACAAACACCCCAATTCGGCCATAGTGCAATCCAGTGCATATTTACTCAGCAGCTCCAATGGGGCTTACTCCTAAAGTATCTATGCACAGGATTGCATTTAAATATACTAAAGTTGCAATCTTATATACACTTACGTAGAAGTAAGTCCTACTGAATTCAATGAGACTTACGGTACTTGCAAGTAGACCAGCATAGGATTGTGCTACAAATCAAGTAGTTCCATGGTTTAAATGAGTCTCGGTTAATAAGAATCCAATTTAAACATGGTTTAGGTCTGTCGTCATACCATTTTTTAAAAAGACATTTCACAGTAGATGTCAAACACCATGTACAAATATAAAACACATACTGCTTGGGGCACAACTGGTGCAGCAGCTCCTACATGAATAGCATCATATGGTGCATCTTCTGGATTTCCCATTCTTCCATCCCCTACTGCAAGGGGGAAAAAAAATCTACGTAAGGATAGGAAGCATCTGATTTACAAATATTATGGCCAATGTGCTCATACTCTCAGCTATGCAAACACTGATAAAATGTAAGACTGCAGAAGGTAACCATAATTATCCCCCTAAATTGTGATGAGAATTTCTAAAAGGAATGAATGGACTGGTTCAAAAACTAGATCTAACTAGAAACAGAAGATAACTGAATGCGGTCTTAAGACAGGGGTACACCATAGTACGATTCTTGAAATGGAGAACCAAAGCTGCTGCATAGGCTTAATCAATATACTGTCCTGCAATATCAGTACATTTGGCTGCCGGTCAAACTGAAGACACTAAAGCCAAGATAATGCAACTTCACGTGTTCTGTACAACACAAGTTGCTTAGCCTTTTGAAAATTCATACACACTTGAAAACCATGCCCATCCACGTATGTTTTAAGATGATTATCTCAATTTTCAAACTGGATAAAACACTTAAAATATTACATAAATGTTTCTGAATTAAGAAGGGGTTAACTATTATTAAGTGACTAACACCTCGATTCTAAAAGCCTTATTAGGCAGCAAATACCACAAATTCTATTAATATTTATTTCAAAGTAAGTCAGATGCTCAACTCTGTATATTTGCTTAAAGTGCAGAAGCACAACCAATGAACTGCACCACAAACAAGGGCCAATCCAGCAAGTGCGGAGAGCAGGACAAAGATGGTTAGTTCTGCACCAACTGACCGAAACTGTCTCATCCCGTCCCCTCTGTCAGTTAAGGTTGGTGAGCACTTGGCCTCTTCTGTATGCCAAAGACACATTGGAACCTATATGCGAGGATGGGGACAGTCCTGAATTCTTTGTGCTCTCAGAATTGTGCAACCGTCATATGGCACCACTGTGCCAAAATCAGGAAAAAGTTGAGGCAGTGTGAGAGGACTAGATCTCTCCTGCCAATATTACAAAATCAGATTCTATGGGTCATTCAGGGTAGTGGCTTGTAAATGTATTTATATAACACCATCAATGTACATGCTGCTTTACACACAGTGAAAGGACATGAGATCCCCATCCCAAAGGCTCACAATCTAAGAGATAGATAAGAAAAACAATGGAGAAGAAAGAGGGCATGCTAGGAAAGATATTAGGACAAAATAAGCATATTTATCTGAAACAAAGAATTATTACAAAATAAATGGTAGGCTCTTTTGTGGGTTGGATAGTTATCATAATTTCAACAATTATTCATGCCCCAGAAAATCTACTACAAAATAATTAAAAATCTGCAACAAGCAAGCATGTGTGTGTGTACCTTTTTTTACTAATCGTAAACCCTAGTACTTACCAATCAGTTTCACTCTTCCTGAAGATAGCAATAGGGGGTCGTCCTTTTTGACATTATTTACTGAGTCATCTACTAACTCTTTGATATGATCAATTCCTACAACTTGTCCTTTGGGACCAACCTGAAACAAAAAATACAGGTTTATGTTTTAGTGTCGAACATATTGAGTTACTAAATTAAAGGACCTACAAATGTCTTGAGGTCTCCAACTAGCAGTATGGGTTATGAAGGGCTTGAATGGCTGCTTATTTTGCCAGGCACAGAACTTTACTTTTCAATTTATCATTTGTGTTGGCTTTTCAATAAAATACAACATAACAAGGGTCATTCATAGAAGTGGCATTCCCAGTTTTTGTTTGTTTGCTTTTAAGTTGGGGAAAGAAGACAGGAGCCAGCTAGTAGATTCTCTCCATTAGAACCCGAATGATGATTAATGGCAAGGTTTGTTTTTTTTAAAGGAGTACGACAGGAAGAATAAGAAAGGGCACCTGAGAAAGGAGGATATAGTAAATATAGGAGTGTGTATATTGTTGCCAGTTAAAGGGCACAATCCTAACCTGCAGTTATGCCGGCATAGCAGCCCCAGGAGGGTTGCAAATGTGCCATAAAGCATGTTTGTGCCTCCATGGGAGAAAGGGTCAGATGCGCCGATGCACAGAGGCTGGCAGAAGCCTCCGCAGCGGCTTCCCGCCGCTTGTGGCAGCGCACCCGCGTCGACACAAGCGACGAAGGTAGGCATGGGGGGGCGTGGAGGAGGTGGGAGGACGGGCGTTTCTGGGCAGGGGGACGGCAGGCGATGGGCAGCCCTGGGGGCCAGCGCACAGGGAGCCAGGGGCAGGGCTGGGACCTGGCGATTATGATGGATCCCAACCCCAGTCCCCAGGGAGAACGGAGTGGCTTCACGTCGCTCCACTCTCCTCAGACTTGCGCCACCTAGAGGAGTGGTGCAGGTCCCAGGAGACCCATTGGGGCCAGCAGCCCTTACCCAGGGATAAGGGGAAGAGCTTCCCCTTGCCTCTGGCTGAGCCGCCGCTGACCAGAAACCTTGTCTTGCCTGCTCCAGAGCGGGTTTGGATTGCGCCCAAAGTTAAAGGTAGTTGCTGAACAATGTTTCCTATAATTTTTACAGCGTCTGCATTAAATTGAAATGGAGCTGCACAGGAACAGCACTAGAGCACTGGCAAGGACATCACTGCTGAGTTCTGAAGTGCCATGTTGAAAGCAGGGCTCCAATTTGAGCTGCACAGCTGTATAGCAGTGGTTCTCCAATTTTTAGCGCTGGGATCCACTTTACAGAATCTGTTGGGACCCAATAGAAGTGATGTCATTAACCTGGAAGCGATGTCATGGCTGAAGGCGATATCATCAAGCAAGAAAATTTTAACACCCCCCATATGACAAAAATCAAATCAATTAAATAAATTAAAGTTTACAATAAGTTTAAAAGTTTATTTAAAATAAGGAAGAATCCTCCTAACCCTCCCAAGCAGTTGCTGATTTGTTCAAAAACAATTCCACACAGCCCAAAGCCTGCAATTTTGTCCATACTTACACAGGAGTAAACCCCATTGATTATCATTGTTGAAACATATACATAGTAGCCTGTTAAAAGTATAGATCTGTAACAATTCTCCAAATGTAATCACATACCATGGCAGAATCAAGCATCACATAATAAAAATAAAATGCACATTGAAATGAATGGGGATCCATCTGAAATTGGCTTGTAACTCACTGAGTGGGTCCCAACCCATAGTTTGAGCAACACTAGCTTACAGCAGGGTTTCTCAGTGTCTGACCTGTACTGTACCACTTCACATTGTCCACCTATTTGAAGTACCACTGGAAGTAACTGGCGATAACATAGCTGCCAATTACTTCTGGGTTGGGGGGCCAGATGTAATGTGACAAACAGCAGTAACAGGCTCCAGGGTGGACAGGAGAGCTTTTGCAAGCACAGAAAAGTATGCTTTGGAGCAGGGGTGCTCAATAGGTGGATCGCGATCTACCGGTAGATCGCGAGGCAAAATGAGTAGATCGCGGAGCCCTGTCTCTCCAAACTGTTAATATGTCAGTTTCGTCTAGTGACTAGACAAAACTGACATATTTAGCTAAACTGACACTGAAACTGACACTTTAGCTGCTCTTCAGGCATGCAGCAACAAAACTGACGAAACTGACGAGACTCCAGCAGGGACTCCATACATTAAAGGGGGTGTCTGTCAGACGCTTCCTTCCCCCCTGGTAGATCTCAGGGCCTTGCTGGGTTTCAAAGTAGCTCTCGAGCCAAAAAAGTGTGAGCACCCCTGCTTTGGAGCCTCCTACCGCTGTTTCGTTGTGCCACATTCCTGGTCTTGCTGCTAGGCAGCAAGTGTCCGGGGTCCCATGAGTACCACCAGACACTACCTCAAGCATCACTGGTGGTATCCATACAACTGGTTGAGAAACACTGGCTTAGAGGGAACACTAGTTCTGAATCTGAAGATCACTACAATAGGGAACGTATAAGCAGGCTGCTCATTTGCAAATACTATATATATTCAGTAAAATGAATAACTGAACAAGAATTAATGTATCCTGCTTCAGGACATAGTTACTTGACATTACAAGTAACTTTCTCCCAGATTGGTCATTTTTGCTTACTGACCATCGCATGAAGACTGTTAGGTCTTCAAAATACAGTATTCAGTCTAACTATCATATGAAATTAAATATAAAAATAGGCAGATCCATTAAGTTGTGTTCTTTCATGTTCTTTAGCAAAGTATATGGCTGTGCTTCACGGACCGGATAAACTATGACACCAGATAAAATATAAAGAGTTTATTCTTTTGGAGAAAATACACGACTTTTTAAAAATTATTTTTAATGTGATCAGTACATTTATCTTAAGTGGTTAAACAGTTTTCTCACCATTCGTGCAAAGCAGGCAGTTAGAATTCCACTTCCAGATCCTACATCAAGAGCTTTGGCTCCATCATGTAACTGTTCATATAAGAGTTCTAGAGCATATGCATGCTGACCAAAATGAAAAAAGACAAGATGTTAGCATTCCTTTTTAGTTTGGGTCCAGTAAATGTTCTCTTTCAATTTGAATCTAGTAAGATAAATCAAGCTCTTCAACGCCTCAAACTATTTCAAAATGTAGGCGCTGAAATTCCAAATTACAGAGAGATAGAAGTGTTTTCAATTCTAAATGACATCTTATATCCTGAATGAGTTCCGCAACATTTCCCCTAAAACAAGCTTTACCACCATGTTTTTACAGGTAAACAAAGCAGTATCCTGGCACCCAGTCTTGCTGTGCACGTAAATTGGTTAAACATTTTAATGTTCCATTGTAGAATACTTAGCTCTTCATGTCTGTAACAGAACATGTCAAGACAAACAATTCTGCCCCATTTAATTAAAAGATGCTTTGAAATTTATCTAGCCCCAATCCTGTGCAGCAATACAGACAGAAGCTTGGATCCAAAGTTAATGCTTTATTATTTTTATTGATTTATTCTAAACTGCTTCTTTTTTTGTTTTGTTTTGTTTTAAAAGCCTCTAAAGTGGCTTACAAGAGATGCAGTTAAAGACAACCAACACAATACAACAATCATAAGAACCACAGTCTGTGCTTTGTAACGGTTTTATGTGCTATCATTCAAAAACCAAAAGTGGCCATATACAATCCAGCACTTGAAGTACTCCCCCTTCACCTTCAGTCCCCTGTAACATATTCCACATGTTCCTTGTAACAGTCCCATTTCTAAGAGTTCCCTGATGCACATGATCAGCTTTTGGAAAAGCAATGAAGAGGCAGAAAAGCCTTATTATGTTAGCTCAACTTCACATGCAGTTCTTTGAAGCCAATCCATACAATCTTGGTCCCTCCCTCCAGATTCAGCAGCAACTTTAATCTAATTTCCACTCTTCTTCTGCTCTTAATCTGGTCCTTTTTTTCCTCCACCTTGTTATCTCTACATCCTCTTTCATCTGCCCCATTCACTACTTTTTTTAAAGCATCCGGAGGGATGGAAAGGGATTTTCCCTCTTCAAACAAGCATTTCTTCCCTTCAAGATGGTGGACTTGAGAACTAGGGCTGAGGTGCAAAGTAATACTTTACTAAGAAAAATTAATTAACAAAATATAAATGTATGTGAAAGGCTTTGTTATAGCAGAAATGAAAGAATCCTTGAGTTCTTGAAATCCTGTGATTTGTGCAAAAAATACATTCACATTTTCCAAACTGAACAATATTTTAGACTAGGAGACTAGCTAGACTAGCTGTCAAAAATGGTTGGCATTCAACATATAAACCTAATACTTACTTACCATGTGTGGAGCACTGATTGTTGCTTGAAATCCTGTAAGGCAAGGACAAAAAGTCTGCATGACACTGTATTTGAATTATCAAGCATTTTATGAACAGTACCTTTTGCTATCAGACACATGAAAGCAAGATATTTCTAATGTGGTATAGTCTCTATACATGTTTATTCCAAACTAAGTTCCACAGTTATTCTGAAACTGTGTACAGATTTGCCATTTTAATGTTACATTTCATTTATGTGCTGTTCACATTTAATAACTGCCATTTTCCTACTTTAATTATATACACAGTGGGTCCTCCGCATAAGACTCCTCATGGATACAGAATTCTGCAGACAATGAAATCTGGGGGGGGGGGAACATGCCGGCACACCAGAAGTGCCTTTTAGAAGTGACTGGGAAGCCCTCCAGCAGCGGGGTTGGCATCTGCAGATATTCAAATCCATGAGTGCCAAGCCTGTGGATGAGGGCCCACTGTATAAAACTAAGTATAACTGAAAAGAATACTTTTAAAAAACTTAAAAATTCACTAAATAAATTTAGTGAATACACTAAATGGAATGGGCTCTCCTAAATGAAGAGTCTGTGCTATGGGCCAGAGGCACACATCTTCCCATACAGATTATGTACAAAAATGTATCTGAAGCGCTGCAGTGTCTCTCTGACATAAATAACATATACCAGTGATTCTCACACATTTAGTACTGGGACCCACTTTTTAGAATGAGAATCTGTCAGGACCCACTGGAAGTGATGTCATGACCGGAAGTGATGTCATCAAGCAGGAAAATTTTTTAACAATCCTAGGCTGCAATTCCACCCAGGAGTAAGTCCCATTTACTATCATTGTTAAAAGAATATACATAGTAGCTTGGGGAAAGTACAGGTCTGTAACATTTCCCCAAATGCAGTCACATACCATGGTAGCAACAAGTCTAATATATTAAAAATAAAACACTGAAATGAATGCTGAAATTGGCTCACAACTCACCTAGTGGGGCCTGAGAAACACTGACATATACTAATCCTTCCAAGAATCTACACTGCTTAACATAAATTTTAGCACTTAATCGATAATGAAGAATATGTAATGAGGTGTGTAGATAACTACAGACAATCAGCAAAAGTGCCAAGTTCCATAATGATCATTCACTAACCTAGGATACATTCTAGCAGACATTTGAAATTAGATAGCTGGAGTCTTTGATTTTTCTAGATTGGCACAAGTACTTAATATAGGGTCTTTGTAACTATTTTGCAGTTACAGTAATACCCTGCATTTTTGACTGGTTAGGGATGAGAACATGGGCAAGTGTCCATGAATGTTTGGCAGGCGAAAAACTTAATAACTAAGTATAACATATGTGAATGCGTGTGAAATCTAAATAAACAGAAGAAAAATAAACATAAGAACATTGATGAACATCCTGGAAGATAGGATGAAATAGGACAAAAGAAAAAAGCACATGGACAAAATCTGAAATGTGGTTATAACAGAAATGACTGAAAGAGCAAAGCAATGATAATCAAGTGGATGAAGTCATGGTATTGCTGTATTTAAAACAATAAGTAAACTAGAAGTTAAGAAATAGAAGATTAACTAGAAGAACAAAGAACTGTAAGTAGCATTTTTGTATAATTCTAAGGACATGTCCATCGGTTTGACTGCCTATCTTTTAGTCTCTAGATATGCAGCACTCTCTGAAGATGACATTTTTTCCTTTATCATGTAACCTTCTTCACCTTCACCTTCTCCCTTTCTGAGAGGCATCCTCCGTTCTTTATCAAGGTATGACTTAATCCCACTCATAGCTGAGGTAAGTCAGGTATACCTCAGGTATATACACAGGTATATCAGCAGGCCTTCTGTAACCTCATCCTGGGTAGCTGTAATACATCCTTGCAATACACTGCCTCTTACTTAACCCGTTTCTGCCCAACCCAGAGGTGTACATATTTTGTCCCTGTTGCATATATGCAACCTTGGGCAGAAATGCTTTAATCACACCAGTCTGCTACCCAAGAGGAGAGAAGATATACCAGAGAGACAAGTAAGCCCAGTAAGACCAGAGGATAGAAGTTTCTCCTTTCTACCATACATTCATAAGACCCTTAGAACCACCCTGCTGGACTAGACCAAAGCCCAACTAGCCTACTATCTTTTTTCAAACAATGGCCAGAAAGATGTAAGCCTCCCAGAAACAAGTAGGACATGAAGGCCACTACATATGTCCCTAAATCTGATATTAAGGTATACTGAATATTGAGATTATATTTAATTATCATGGAAGCCAGCCACTGATATATCCATCCATTTTTTGGGCCACTGAAGTCAGTGGTCAATACCACATCCTATGGCAGTGAGCTTCACAATTATGTGTTATGAAATAGTAGTACCTTTGGCCTGTTCTGAATGTACTTCTGATTAAAGTTTCTGAGTGACCAATAGACCTATGGGGAAGAAAAATCACCACCTACCTACCTTTTGCATATCATTCATAACTTTATGAACATCTGTAAAGTCCCCACCATCATCACCTTTGTAAAAAGACTTGAATGCATTATTCCTCATAGCAAAAGTATTCCACTCCTCTGATTCTTTCAATTAAAGACTCTGGATAAACATGCATACCTATTGATTGAGGAGAATCCATATATGGGTTGCATTTTGCATAATGGCAACGGTCTGTGGCAAGCATTACTTCAAATACTTTATCTGATTTGATTATTCCATTTTCTGAAAAGAAAAAAATTCATAGTCAATATTTAAAGGCGATGTTCTTATATCATTTAATTGAATGTACAAGAATCTTTAGAAACCAGAGAAATGCTTAGGCTCTAGAAGCAATGCTAAATTGTCAGCTTTGAGAAAGAATATATTTTGGACTAAGGTCATATTGATATCAGAAGAGAAAAAGCACTTGTAGAAAAATGAACATCACTTGAAAATTCAGCCTGCATCAAAGACATTAATAATTTCCAAGCCAAGAAATTCATAATACTTTAAGTCAATTTTAAAATCCAAGGTCAGGATCAGCTGGGACCAAGTGCTCCTGGTTCACACCATGGTGACTTAACATTGCACTCAGCCATTTGAAGCTGTAGGGTGGAAAAGGCACAGTACTTTTCTCCAATCTCTCTGCTTGACTGGGTACACCCCACTCTACCCACTGCAACCCAACTTGCAGTCTTCTTCCCAACTTGGGAATGTATTCTTCCCAACTTGGTCTGGCTATAGATGCTCCCAGATTAGCCCTGCATAGAACAGATGCTAGTCTTGCCTATTCCAGGTGCCTTTGCCAAACTAGCCCATTGTGTAGAAGTGCTACGACTAGAAATGATTTCCATAGTTTTTCCACCTCTCTCCCTTTCTTTCTTTCTTTCTTTCTTTCTTTCTTTCTTTCTTTCTTTCTTTCTTTCTTTCTTTCTTTCTTTCTTTCTTTCTTTCTTTCTTTCTCAAAAAGAGCTATGTGAGGCCCAATTGGACTGGAGACATGGTGCAGAGAGGGTGTCCATTTTTGCCCAGCCCACAAGTGTATACATTTGGTCCCTGTTGTGTATATGCATTGGGCAGAAATGGCTTAACCCTCTTCCTCATGTACCGATTCACTGATGCAAGCTGCCTCCTCCCAAAAGTTGCTCTCAGCTAAGGAAAAGCATACAGGCACCAATACCATACTTGCACATTTTCCCCTGCACAGCAAAGGAGAGCTTTAGGGTGGGGTGAAATCAGCATCAGGATGTCTGCACAACAGCAAAGGCAAATTGCCCTCCCCCTACCAGCAGTTACATTTTAAGAAAGAAAAACTATATGGAGAGTTTTAGTCTCAGAATTCCCCCCAAACCTAGTTTGGTCTCAGCTTCTCAAGTTTTCCTTGTCTGCTGCCTGTCTTTCTGTTTGTTGCTCTCCCGTGTAGCCCTTGTTCCAACCTCTCTTGGACAGATTCCTTGGCCGGGACCCTGGCTTGTAATAGATTCTGCTTCCAGATTGACCATCTTTTGCTATGAATGTGGGGTACAGTTCCGTTTTAGCAGATGCAGCAAAAGAGAACACAGAGTTCTGATGGTACAAATCCAGTCATTTATTTGAACTGGAAGACAAAAGATGCACAACCAAAGTCTTGTTAAACACATAACAAAAGAAAAGAACTGTTGATCAGGCCAAAGACCCCTCTGATCCAATATCCTTTATCCATAATAGTCCAACACCTGTCTCTGAGAAGCTCCCAACCAGAAGAAAAAGGAAAACTTCTCTCCCACAGTCACTGGTATTCAGAGGCATACTGCAGCTGAATAAGAGAACAGAAAAAGAGCTGTGCAGAATCAGGCCAAAGAACCATCTAATCCAGCTTCCCGTATCTCACAGTAGCTCACAAATGGCTCAAGAAGCACACCTGATACCTGCATCCTGTTGCCACTTCCTTGCATCTGGCATTCTGAAGTAGTATATAGACATAATTTCTAACAGCCATTGATATCCCATCCTCCATGAATTTGTTCAAATCTCTTTTAAAGCCAGTAATGTTAATGGTCATCACTACATCAAGCGACAACAAATTCCACAGATTAATTATGCTGCGTATTAAAAAGTCCTTCTTTTGTCCATCCTAAATCCCTTGCTGATCAATTTCAATGAATGACTCCTGGTTCTAATATTGCAAGAGAATACACATTGTGCATATGCACCATGTAATATTGTAAGAGAATACATGCCATGCATAATTTTAAAAAACACCTTTTTTCCAAGCTATAAAACCCCAAACACTGTATTCCTATGGTAGGTACTCCAGCCCTCTGATAATTTTGATTGCTGCCTTATGCAGCTCTATAATATCCTCCTTGATGTATGGTGTTCATAACTGTACACAGTATACCAAAAGAGGATACACTGTAGATATGCATATAGACATTATAATATTAGCAGTCTCAGTCTTAATTCCTTTCCAAATAACCCTCTAATATGGAATTTGCCTTCTTCACAGCTGCTGCATACTGGGTCAACATTTTCACTGAGCAATCTACCACACAACCCCAAGATCTCTTTCCCAGCTCATCAGTGACAGTTAAGGCCCCATCAATATATATGTGAAGTTTGGAGTTTTTACTCCAACTTGCAACACTTTACACCTAATACAATGAACTACACTTGCCATTTGGAGGTTTGTTCATTAAATTTGAGAGGCACTTCACAATCTGCTTTAAGTGTTTTTATCACCTTGAATAATTTGGTGTCATCTGAAAACTTTGCCACCTTACTGTTGACCTCTTAACTCCAGAAGATTTGTCAACAAGTTAAAATGCACAGGTTCCAATACACGAAACTTCCTTTCCTCTGAATGTTGCCCATTTATTCCTATACTGCTTGCTGTTTTTAAACTGTTATCAATCCATAAAAGGACCTGTCCTGCGCATTCTGCACACTCCAGGCAGCTGCCGACTCCTCCTTGGGAGAAGGGGACTTTCGGTGCCTTCCCCAGGGTAAACTGAGTAGCCCCACAATGAAGCTACTTGATTCTACAGCGACCCAAAGGTTGGCTTAGAATTCAGAGCCTCCGTGCTGGGCGGCCAACCCAACATGGAGGCTCTGAATCTGTTGGAGCAAAGCTCCACCTGCCTTACTTCCCTCCTGTCCTGCTCCCTCCCCCAGCACGCCTCCTCCCTGCCCACCACCACCCCCGCCCAGAATGCTCCTCTCAGCCTCCCCCCATGTCCCTACCTACCTCTCTGCTGCATGGCGGTCCATGCGACCGCTGAGTGGTGGACCTCTGGCACTACCTCAGCACAGTGCAGTGCTGCTAGGTCAGCAAACGTGTCTTATGGTATGTTTATGACAGTGTGCGCCAGCAGTGAGTCAGCACACAAAGACTAAGATTGGGTCCTTATTCTCCTATACATTAAATAATTTTATCTTTAATTATGCTTTCCACTAGTTTACCTAGAAAGACATTCAGCTGACAGGACTATAATTTCCTGGAACCCCTCTCAATCCTTTTTTGCTGTTACATTTGCAACCTTCCAGTACTCTGGCACGTAAGTGCTTTAAAGTATTTCTTACATTACATATTTTTGTTAGAAGATCAGCAATTTCACATTTGAGTTCCTTGAAGAACTTCTGGGTGGATGCCATCTGCACCCTGTGATTTGTTAATGTTTGCAACCTGGCACTCCAGCTCCTTCATCTTGGCTCAGAGACTTCTTCCATTTGCATCTGAACATCTGTACATTGTTTCCATTTTTACATGTTGTCCACTTGGGCCTTTTTCCATGTGGCTCTTTACTATCTTTGGTTTGTTGTTCTGTCCTACCTACTACATGCTCATTTCCTAATTGCACCCTTTCCCCTTCTGAATTATCTATATAGCATTTACACCCTTGTCCCTATGGCACAAGCTGGGTGCTGTCCAGCTCCTGTCAGCTTTCCCCAAGGGTTAGCTAAAAAGCTACTCTGCAATCTTTCTGATGTTTAATGCCAGCAACCTGTTTCCCTTTTGGTTCAAGTGAAGCCAGCTTCTTCTGTACAGGCTTGGCTTATCACACTTTTCCCAAGTACCTAACAAATTCAAACCCTGCCTCCCTACACCACCATCTCACCCACGCACTGAGACCTCTTGATACTACCTATCTAGCTTGTCCTGCATGTGGAATAAAAAGTATTTCTGAAGAGTCAAGAAATTACATTTGTGCTTAGCCACAGCAAGAAACGGACTGATACCACAATAAATTACATAAAGCCTAGTGAATCTAAACCACTCCAATCTAGCCATAGCCTCTTCAGCACTCTAAAGCAGCCATTTTCAACTACTGTGCCACGGCACACTGGTGCACTGCGAGTGGTCCACAGGTGTGCCACAGGAATTTGGGGGAAGATCATTTATTAGTAGGGCCAATGGGAGATGTGAGCCCCCCCTCTGGCAGCATAGTGTGCCTTGTCAGTTGTAAAAACCTGATGGCGTGCTTGACCGTTTTAGTGCCTTGTCAGTGTGCCATGAGATGAAAAAGGTTGAAAATCACTGCTCTAAAGAATGTTCTGCATTATTATTTCCTCTTTTTTAAAAACACACCATTAGTGCATATGCACTGTCAGGTTGCTGGGAACCCTGATGAAAAGCCCTGCATTGTGCCCCCTATGGTACCCTCCCTTCCCTGCCATCTGATGGTGTACTGGGCGCTGCTGCTGCTGCTAGGACAGACAGTTCAGGGGACAACTTGACCAGATGGTCCCTGGACCAGTGTCTCACCCAACACTACTGTACTGCCTTATCTGTGAACCTTAGGTGAAACTCCTCTGAGGGTGGAATTAATACCTATAACGCACAGCTCTGATTCATACCTGCCTTGGTAACTGAAAGCAAATTCAGAGATTCTGGTACCTTGGTTGACAAGCACTTTCAGCACTTTTTTAAGGAGAAAAAGTTACCAAAGAGCTGAAAGCTTGCTGCTGTCCACCCCTTTCTCAAGAAGCTATCTCTCAATACAAGAGCGTTTGCCAACTGTCAGTTTCTAGCTTTCCATTTCTAATAAAAAAACATTAAAAAGAGCTTCAGACTACACCTACAACAGCATCTAGCATTAAAAATGTATTTAGAATAAAACAGAGTGTTACTGTGTTGCTATCTACGAAATACAGCTGCAGATCAACCACTATACTTTACTGTTTGAGTAACATTTGCTCCCTGGAACAGCTTCCATGCACCACTTCAGATTTCTGCCTCTGTTTCTGGATTCTCCAAACAGGTTTTGTCACACAAAGAAATACTCATTTTTGCTCCACATCTTGGTGGTGACAAAACTAAATAGTCACAGGCAAGGGAGCTAGGCACAACACTACTTCTTATTCTGAACAGAATGGATCACTAGCCCATGTATTAGATCATCCTTTTTTCATTTATCATACAGTTATAAGAAAGGCCAGACAGCAAACTGAATTTACATTCGATGAAAAACTACTATGGGCTAAATAAAAACAAGTTTTTAGAAATAGTAGACCAAAGACAAGAATAGGGCAATAGGATTCAGCAAAACCTTAAACAAAAGCATGCAAAAACTGACCATTGGAGTAGAAAACTAATCAAAGAGATCAAGAAAAAAATGAGCCATACAGAAGTTGACCACAATCTATCAGGAAGAAATTCTTTTCGTCTAGTGCAATGAGATACATAGAAGTCAACTGACTCATGACTATTAATTGTTATAGGACAGACTTGCTAAAATTGAACTAGCAGTAACATTATGCATCTTGGGTTGCAACTCTATGTACACTTTCCTGAGAAAAGGCTTATGGAACACAACAGGACTGACCAGTGGGGTAGCTAATGATCGTGTAGCCCAGTGCTGAGCTCAAAACGATGCCCCGGAAGTTATGTCACAACCAGAAGTGACGTCACACCCAGGCTTTTAAAAAAGTGAAAATCAGGGGAAAACACTCCTCCTCCTCCTCCTCCCAGCAGCTCAACACCCACTCCCCCCCAGCCACTGGCATAGCTAAGGCATCTATCTACTACCTGGGGTCAAAGAAGATTTTATAGCCCCTCATTACAAAATCAAATTTAATTAAGTAAATAAATAAAAAGTGTGCCCCTTATTGGTTAGAGATTCTCCCCCTGCTAAATATAAAAGGAGCACCACTTGAAAAAGTGCCTGTTAACCCAGTTAGCAGGGGTAACTGTATTACGATACATGGAAATGAGAGCTGACTCATATTAATATTATATTGGTTTAACTAACCAATTAACGCATATTGGTTCCATGCTGTATCATAACAACATCTCATTGGCTCTCAGAACAATCAGTCTCATAGGTCGGTTTTGAGTTAAGCAAATCCACTTTTTGTTCCATAATTTAGTTGTGTTTTCATTTTCTGGTTAATTGGTCATAACTTTTGATAGAATACAGATATTCCATTGTGGTTTGTTTCACTGCATTCTGCATTAAATTACCTTTCCAATGATATATAACATGATGGTATTATTCATACATACCAAGGTTTTCACAGTTTTGGCCATTAGTGTTAAGCTCAGCTTGTTGCCTGGTACAAACACTACCCCCTGCACCCGCTTAGCTACACCACTGGGACTGACTTCTAAGTAAACATGAATAGGATTGTGCTGTTAGTTATTTAGTGTGACTGTCTCTTAACTGCAGTGTTTCCTGCAAGCACTATACGCTATTTCACTATTGCCATTAACATTTCTTCGGATAGGGTATTGACACGTGTCTGCTTTCCTTCTCAGGTTTAAAAATGTTTGCTCCTTCTCCGTCTTTTACATAAATGAATTTGAGTTACAAATCTTCATATTATCTGAACTGTTGGGAAAGGTGGCTTGAAGATCTAGTCATACTGAATGTGAATGGTATTTAAAAAACTTTATTGAACTAGTCCTTGAAATGTTCTTCTGCATATCTAGAGGACAATTCAAGATTTGTCTAATGATTGCTGTCAAAGATCAAAGCCATCCATCTCTCCAAAATCTTAAGGTTACATATTTACAGAATTATGGATTGTTAACATTTCCTTTTAACACATTTCTATTGCATTTGGGTTGTGAAAATTACACTCCACACACTGAAACTGCCACCCAGAAGGTGTAAAGCAGCAGTAGTGTTTATGTAACACTTTCCAATGCTTTTCAGGTACAGTACTAAGATTCATATCCATTATTTAGTAGCATGGAGTTGCAACATTCAAAATAATTCATGTTATTTAATCTGCCTGTAAACACTATATGTACAGTACCTACTTCATTAAAAGACCTAAAATAAATCTAAGCCTCAATTCAGAGTTCCTGTTTTTCATCCCCAACCTTATTAAAAAGCCATGATGAAATTTTTAAACCTGCATCACTACAACATGCAGGAAAAACTCAAAGAAAAACTCCACAAGCCCAATTATTCAAGTAGCCCAGAACTGTCTTCAAAATGTTATAAATGGATGATTCTCCTAAAGTTATCTGTTTCCTTATAATTTCAAAAGGCAAGGGGTGAGGATCACAACTTTATTGCGCATTTCAATGGAATAAATAGTTTTAAAATATTTTTTGGGCAGCAAAGACTGTTTTATTTCAGAAGTCCTTTTAAAGCTAGCAGTGGCCAACAGCTCTTTAAACTGTTGATTGCTATTTTACATAAGAACATAAGAACAGCCCCACTGGATCAGGCCATAGGCCCATCTAGTCCAGTTTCCTGTATCTCACAGCGGCCCACCAAATGCCCCAGGAAGCACACCAGATAACAAGAGACCTCATCCTGGTGCCCTCCCTTGCATCTGGCATTCTGACATAACCCATTTCTAAAATCAGGAGGTTGCGCATACACATCATGGCTTGTACCCCATAATGGATTTTTCCTCTAGAAACTTGTCCAATCCCCTTTTAAAGGCGTCTAGGCTAGACGTCAGCACCACATCCTGTGGCAAGGAGTTCCACAGACCAACCACACGCTGAGTAAAGAAATATTTTCTTTTGTCTGTCCTAACTCTCCCAACACTCAATTTTAGTGGATGTCCCCTGGTTCTGGTGTTATGTGAGAGTGTAAAGAGCATCTCCCTATCCACTCTGTCCATCCCCTGCATAATTTTGTATGTCTCAATCATGTCCCCCCTCAGGCGTCTCTTTTCTAGGCTGAAGAGGCCCAAACGCCGTAGCCTTTCCTCATAAGGAAGGTGCCCCAGCCCCGTAATCATCTTAGTCACTCTCTTTTGCACCTTTTCCATTTCCACTATGTCTTTTTTGAGATGCGGCGACCAGAACTGGACACAATACTCCAGGTGTGGCCTCACCATCGATTTGCATAACGGCATTATAATATTAGCCGTTTTGTTCTCAATACCCTTCCTAATGATCCCAAGCATAGAATTGGCCTTCTTCACTGCCGCCGCACATTGGGTCGACACTTTCATCGACCTGTCCACCACCACCCCAAGATCCCTCTCCTGATCTGTCACAGACAGCTCAGAACCCATCAGCCTATATCTAAAGTTTTGATTTTTTGCCCCAACGTGCATGACTTTACACTTACTGACACTGAAGCGCATCTGCCATTTTGCTGCCCATTCTGCCAGTCTGGAGAGATCCTTCTGGAGCTCCTCACAATCACTTCTGGTCTTCACCACTCGGAAACGTTTGGTGTCGTCTGCAAACTTAGCCACCTCACTGCTCAACCATGTCTCCAGGTCATTTATGAAGAGGTTGAAAAGCACCGGACCCAGGACAGATCCTTGGGGCACACCGCTTTTCACTTCTCTCCACTGTGAAAATTATCCATTGACACCCACTCTCTGCTTCCTGGCCTGCAACCAGTTCTCAATCCATGAGAGGACCTGTCCTCTAATTCCCTGACTGTGGAATTTTTTCAGTAGCCTTTGGTGAGGGACCGTGTCAAACACCTTCTGAAAGTCCAGATAGATAATGTCCACGGGTTCTTCCACATCCACATGCCTGTTGACCTTTTCAAAGAATTCTATAAGGTTTGTGAGGCAAGACTTACCCTTACAGAAGCCATGCTGATTCTCCCTCAGCAAGGCCTGTTCGTCTATGTGTTTTGAGATCCTATCTTTGATGAGGCATTCCACCATCTTACCCGGTATAGATGTTAGGCTGACTGGCCTATAGTTTCCCAGGTCCACCCTCTTTCCCTTTTTAAAGATAGGCGTGACATTTGCTATCCTCCAATCTTCTGGCACCGTGGCCGTTTTGAGGGACAAGTTGCATATCTTAGTCAAGAGATTTGCAACTTAATTCTTCAATTCCTTAATAACTCTTGGGTGGATGCCATCAGGGCCCGGTGACTTATTGATCTTTAATTTATCAATGAGGTCTGAAACATCTTCTCTTTTAACCACTATCTGACTTAACTCCTCGGTTAGGAGGGGCCATTCGGGCAGCGGTATCTTATATTTATCAACGCTGTTTTGTAATTTTATTTTATATTTATTGACAGGTCCTTGTTTGCTAACTTGACTATATTTCTATAGAAAAAACAGAATATTGGAAATAAAAAATTGAAGCTACAGCCACAATTCTGTGTCAACAAAGCATCCTTCAACAGCAGGTGAATAGGCGTAACTTAGAATATTGCAAAAGTATGTTTCTTTTACAGCAGCATGTTCAAGTCAATCCATTGTTGTGAGAGGCATAAACAGGCCTGATTTGTTTACAAACAATAACCAAGCAAGTGGAGACCCTTGATATATTAAAGCTGTTCCATGACCAGTTTAAAGCTGCGGTCCCACGATTACATGAATTTAGGGGTGCTTCACTGTATATGACTGAATTATAAAAACTTCTGTCCTTTGTTTGGCTTTTGAGCTATAGTTAAATGTGTTTGACGTTTCTTTTGGATATTGGTTACGCTTTCTGTTCTGGCTGCTGCTTTCTAACAGTTCTTAGTGTGGTGTTATTTTATGATGCTATTTTTATCAACATTGTTTTGTATGCACTGAAGTTTTATTGTATTCTTTACTGTATTTTATACTTTTTATTATTACTATATTTATTATACTGTATTTTATGCTTTTTATACTTATTGTAAACCAGCTTGGGTATCCCATAATGGGGGAGAGGCAGGATTTAAAAAAAAAAAATCTCTTTAAAACAATAATACCTCAGAATGCCTGATGAAAGGGAGGGCACCAGGATGCAGGTCTTCTGTTGTCTTGTGTGCTCCCTGAGGCATCTGGTGGGCCACTGTGAGATACAGGAGGCTAGACTAGATGGGCTTTTGGCTGATCCAGTTGGGCTTTTCTTGTGTTCTTAATATAACAGGTATGTGCCAGAATGAAATATAAAACTAAAACTCCAGTCTGTTAACCTCTCCAGCATAACAGCTTCATCATGGCCCTCTTATTAATATTACCTGTATCTCTCTCCAGCCTAATCCTTCAACCGTCACAAACATGCCTAACAGGATGCTGAAGCCACTGGTTTACTGGCAACAGCAGGAGCTGCCATAATTGATTTTAGACTTAGGCCTATAAACAGGGCAGGTACACCTTTTCCAGTCAGGCCGATACATCATAACAGCGCAAAAACATAGAAAAGGAGTGAAGCTCAAGTATCTTAGCAGGCTGATACTTTTAAGATTAGTAGTTCACCTGTTCCGCAACCACTTGTAAAAGGCTCATTTATTTGAACTACCTCTTGAAGTTTCACAGACAACAGTCTACACAAAAATACAATTTTGTTTTCATTACATCAATTCTGATTATTCAAAAAAGGATTGGAAGATAGCTTACCATTTTTCAAGCAAGTAGAGCTCTTTGTTAGACACAGGCGCAAAGAACAAAAAACACAGCCGTTCTGGCTTTCAAAAACAAACCCGGTCCTGTACAGACCAAACATTTCCAGAACGTCTTTAAACAAGTAGACTTGATCCAACAAAAGCTATTACCATTTCCCATTCTGTCCAGCTCCCTCATTCTGGGACTCACATGGCAACTACACATTTGTTTTCAGTGGACGTTAACATGGATGGCACAGCTCCCAAGCAAACAAAGAGCATGAGAGTGGCAAAACCAATGACAGTCACCCCAAGAGATGAGACAGTTGCATAATTGTGAGTTGCAAAGAGGGGGAGAGACAGGTGGTGCCTTCTCCAAGACAACATTCCTTACAGGTTTTCTGGGACCTTACAGACTGTAGGCCCAATCCTATCCAGTTTTCCAGTGCTGGTGCAGTTGTGCCAGTGGGGTGTGTGCTGCATCCTGTGGTGGATGGGACCTTCTTGTCACTGGGGCCTTCTTAAGACATGAGAACATGTGTTCCCTTACCACAGGGCTACACTGTAGCTGGAAAGTTGGATAGGACAGGGCCTTGAGGCTGCAATCCTATCCACAATTACCTGGGAGTAAGCTCCATTGACTAAAATAGGATTTACTTCTGAGAAGACATGCTTAGGATTGGGCTCCGAGAACCCAAGCCAATGCATGTCTTCTCAGAAGTAAATCCCATTATAGTCAGTAGGGCTTCCTTCCAGGAAAGTGTGGATGGAACCGCAGCCTCAGAGCCCCATCCTATGCATGCCTCCTCAGAAGGAAGCCCCATCGTAGTCAGTGGGGTTTACTCCCAGGAAAGCGCGGGCGGCACTGCAGGCTTAGTTCACCGCGTTCATTTTGCAGGACTGATAAAGGCTTCCCGGAAGGCTTTGGGGAGCGAAGCTCTCAGAGGAGGCTCTGCGTGCTACGCCTTCCGACGCAGAAGGAAGGAGCCCCAACGGAGCGCTGGCTGGCGAGCTCGTCTTGTTGCGCCCAACGCCTGGCCTGGCCCGGCCCCGTGCAGCGGCGCAGAGGCTCCGTCCTGCCCCCGAAGCTCTTCGAGCGGCGACAAAAGAGACCCGCCCTGGCAGGCGGAGGCCACAGCGCTCCCCACAGACACGCCCGCCTTGAGGCGAGGGCGCTCCCCGCCGTCACGCCCCCCCCTTTGCAACGGTCGCCCAGTGACAGTTGACTCCCCCCCCCGCCTCCGCGCGCGGGCTGCTCGGACCGGCAAGTAACGGTCACTTCCCAGCGACAGGCGGGGGTGTGTGTGACACAAATGAACCGCACGCGCCCTCCCTCCGCCTCCTCCTCCTCCTCCCGGCCCCTCCCGCCGCCCCTTCCCTCTCCTATCTTCGCCTTTCCTCACACCGCACACACTCACTGCGGAGGTTGTGGATGAGCTCGGAGTGGCTGGCGCCGCCCGACTTCCAGGCCATCGCTAGACAGACTCTGCGGAGCAGGTAGAGAGCCGCCTTCAGCACCGCGACTGCGCACAGCAGCTTCCCCAGGAAGGACACAACCTCCAGCGCCGACACAGGCGCCGCCTCCTCCTCCGCCCCTCCCGCAGCAGCTGCCGCCGCCGCTGCTGCAGCGCGTCCGCCGGAGGGAGGCACTGCTCCCCCGCCCCCCCGGGCGCTCGACATTCCGAACGGCCGCCGCCGGCAGGCCGGGCCGCAGTGCGCAGGCGCGCGACGCAGAGTGCAGGGAGCAGGGCCGAGCGCTGGGGAGGGGGTCTCCGGGTGATCGGAGGAGGGGCGGGTAGGCGCCTGGGCTCTTGGCTGGGACAGGTGGTGGAGGGATCTCACTGAAACGGGGGAGCTGTGCCTTTAACAGAACCACGTGACTGACTTCGCTGCTACCATCTGTATATAGCCGTGGCCGGGTGCAGTGTGGAAGGCTTCTTGGCAGGGTGGTGTGTGGGCAGCAGGCAGGCAGAGCTGGGTGGTAGAAGCGGCTCTTCTGGAAGAGCCTCTGCCAGCTGCAACGTGCATACAGTTTGGCAGCTTGAGGCTATACCACTGACTTTGGTACACACAGGTACAGGCCGCAGTCCTACCCACACTTACCTGGGAGTAAGCTCTGCAGACTACAATGGGACTTCCTTCTGAGTAGACATGCATAGGATTGGGCTCTGAGGCTGCAATCCCATCCACATTTACCTGGGAGTAAGCCCTGCAGATTACAGTGGGACTTCCTTCTGAGTAGACATGCATAGGATTGGGTTCACACAGCTCATATCTACTCAGAAGGAAATCCCATTGTAGTCCATGGGGCTTACTCCCAAGTAAATGTGGATAGGATTGTAGCCACAGGGTCCAATCCTATCCAACTTTCCAGCATGGGTGCAGCCACAATGCAGCCCCAAGGTAAGGGAACAAATATTCTCATACCTTGAGGAGGCCTCTGTGACTTGCCTTCCCACCACAGGACATGCCCCACGACACTCGAAAATTGGATAGGATTGTGGCCACAGTCCATAGTTACTATGCTTGAAAGACAATTTTACAATTGTATCTTTTACAATTCATTTAAAGTTAGAAAAGATTATTACTAAGATGATGAACCTGCTGCAAACATCATTCTTTCCAACATGTTTTTCAAACACCTAACGCTAACAAGAGCTGTAAGAATATACATTTCTTGTCTTAGCGTGCAATCCTAACCAACTTTCCAGCTCCAAGGTAAGGGAACAAACATTCCCTTACCTTCAGGAGACTTCCATGAGTGCCACCCAACTGTAGGATGCAGCACACACCCCCATTGGCACAGCTATGCCAGTGCTGGAAAGTTGGATTTGGGCCCCAGCCTTATGTATGTCTACTCCTAAGTAAGCCCCATAAAATTCAATGGGACTTACTCCCAGAAAAAGTATATAATATAGGATTTCAGCCTTACTAAAATGTTTGTGTACATAGTCTTTTTTTCCCTGGGGCAAGCTACTTGCCAATCTAGCTCTGTGAGGATTTAGCTGATAGATTTCTAGACCTCATCGCTGTAGACCAAATGTGCCTGCAGCATTCACAGAATTCTGCACTATGTGCAGTGTAATCCTATACATGTTTACTTAGCATTCAGTCCCATTGTGTTCAGTGAGGCTTAGGCTGCAATCATATGCATGCTTACTTTGCATAAGCCCCATTAGACACAGTGAGACTTCTGAGTAAACATGCATAGGATTGTGCTTTTACTCACATAAGCATGTATAGGACTACAGCCTTAAAGTGCAAACTGATGCACTCCTACTCAGAAGCAAGTCCCATTATGTTAGATGAGGTTAACTCCCAGGAAAGTGTGTATTAGATTGCTGTTAGGGACTCCCCAAATGATCATTTTTTCAGGCACTGGATTCAGATATTTAAAACTGCAGTCCCATACCCTGGCACCCAATACAGCTGGAACATAAAGGACATAACATGATCATAATCTTATGTGCTCCCTCCACCCCAGCTAGCATGCATTTGTGAATACTGTGTGGAATGTGGTTGTGTTAGAGTCCAGGCATGTACTGGCCATTGATATCACTAATGCAGGATGAAAAATTTCCTCATTATCATGTCACTCGCTGAATTTAAAAAAAAAATTTTGGTACATCTTTGGCATTACCACTCAAGACTGCTGATATTCACTGTGTGAGGGTGAGGGGGTTAAGGGTTAATACTGGCAAGGCTATATCCCCTCCCCCACAGCAATGCCTTGCCATTTCATTTACTTTTTCCCAGACCTAGAATACATACCTTCCTGATATTTTAAAAACAGTAAAAAGAAGCACTGCTATCCTCTTGCAGTAAGGTCACGCCATATTCATTTGCTGAAGCAGAGTATTGGATTACTGGCGCTGAATTAGCACTAGCACTGAGTGCAGTCCTAAAATAAAAAATGTGTCTTTCAAAATTATCTTGGAAAGCTCTTAATCTTTCCAGAGTGCTAATAAAGATTGCTCCTTTCTATGGTGGCAATGCTCCTATGTACATTTACCTGGCACTAATCCCACTGCAAGCTGTGGGCTTACTTTCAAATCATTGTACAGTTGATTAACAGTCCAGCCTTATGCAGAGTTGGTGTGCCTAGCCAATTTATTTCAGTACTCTTCTAGTGCAATCCTATACTTCTGAAATGCCAGTCTGACTGGCATAAGATATGGTGTGTATCCTCAGGTGCTGGTAAAACAACAGGTATGTGACTTGGGTCTGCGGAAGGCTGTATGGAGTCACTGGTGGCAGCAGACTTGAAGTGAAAGGCACCCCAAATCTGCTACTCCTTCACCCACCACTGCTACCTGCCACCAAAATGCACCACCTCATGGCTGGGCCAGTAGTGGTGCCATGGGTGTTTCTGTCCAACATACAAAAGGTGAGCATGCTGTTGGTTATGACGTGTCCCTTGGATGGATTTGAACTTGCCTTTTCTGGCTCCCAGCCTGGTCTCTTTGTAGTGAGACAGCAAGCTTACCTGGGTGCTGTTGAGACTCCCTTTGTGGCTCGTCCTGATCCACCTCTGATAAGAGTTCCTTCCAGCTGGTAGACTCCCCACAGGGACTCAAACTCCTTGCCATAGAGAGATCTGTGTGCTTATTTCACAGGACCACCCTTTTGCAAGGGAGCTATCTTTCTTCCCTTAGTCTGCCTTAATCAAAAAAGTATTTCTTGGAAGTGTGGGTTTGTGGAACTGGCACAAGGGGATGAACTGGCCTTACTGGGATTGCTAGCAGCTTGTTGCTTTTGCCTTGTCACATCCATCACTTCTCCTGGCAGCAGCACTCTCAACAGGGCCCTATCCTATGACCTAAGAGAGTGGACAGGATTATATGGGAGTAGCAGTCCTACTGTGGTATACTACTGGATACTGTGGTACCAGGCCATATAGGGCTTGTCATAAACCTAGGGGGGTTTGGGGTGCTCAGAGTTCTTGGTTCTCAAACCCTAGAGCCCTCACAGACCCCTGTTCGGTAGTACTGCCACCACCCTGTATGTGCTAGTGTCTCAGTCCAGGGATACTGAGACCCTCTAGGCTTAATTCTATCCCTTGCAGGCACTGAGCATTCTCTTTACTTAAAGCCTCAGTCGTCAAGTTACTAGTCCTCAATGAGGATTTGGTAGCTAGGCAGCTAGGCTAGGCAGGATTCTGAACCTTTGTCCCCAACAGACAATGAACAACTTAGTAAAAGGATTTTTACTTTATTAAATGCATAGAGTTACATAAAGTTACAAAAGGCAGCAAATGCTAGAGGCATAAAACTTCTAGGAAACATATCAGCATTAAAATAACAAAGCTAACTGGCTATCTCTATTATTCCCTACTCTCACCTGGGTCAGCTTTCCTTTGTAGATCTTTCAGCTCCCAGTTACGTAAGAGGCCTCCTGGCCCTGGTGGATCAGGCTCTCCCTGCAAGATCTTGCACCCACAACCTTTTCCACCAAAAGGACACCAAAAAGACAACAAACCAACACCCCCTTTGGGCTTTGTCTTTATACTTCTCTTGCTAACAGGACTCAGGTGACTCTGTACTCTTTTAAACTGTCCAATCAGAAACCCTTGGGAACAGAATCTTCCCGAAGTGGGGCTGGACGCTAGTCCTCTTAGTTCTGCCCCTCCCCACTGGAGATTCATGGGTGCCTCTCTGTCTGCTTAGGTGCTACATTATCACCTTCCATTGAGTTGTAAATTCCTTGCAGTTAGGAACTGCAAGCCACTTCTCTGTTACTGGTTTAGCTTGGTTCAGGCTTTACATGCTACTAGGCCTAAACTGTACATATTCATGACAATGGAGCTTACCCTCCTGCAGGATGTTGCAACCAAAAAACTGTCCAAGAAGGAACACCCCCACCCCCTGGACACTCATTATTATCTTCTTATGCTAATAGTACTGAGGTGACTTCATATTTATTTAGACTGTCCAATCAGAAACCTTTGAGGAACAGAACCTTCTGGAAGTTGGCCTGGTTGCTAACCCCTTCTTATCCCTCCCAACTGGAGATCCACAGCTGTACTACATCACGCTTGATAAGGCACCTCTCTATCTGCTAAGGTGCTAAACATTCCGATGGGTTGTAATTCTTGTTATCTGTCCTTTCTGGCCAGCAAAGGAGAGACATCAATCCTTTTGTTTATCTACTCACATTCTTGCAGCTGGGAACTGCTAGCAACTTCTCAGTTACCTGGCTTAGTTCGGTTCAGGCTTCTACTGCCAACCTAGGCCTAACATGTACTTATTCATGACAGGGCTTTAAAGGTAAGTACCAGTACTTTGAACTGGACCTGGAAATTGGGCAGCCATCGTAATCACCAAAACAGCAGCTCAAGTGAGTTAAGCCGTTGAGCCCATGTGACCACATGAGCTGCCACATTCTGTACTAACTGCAATTTCTTAACTGTCTTGGGGGGGGCAGCCCCATGTAGAGTGCATTAGAATAGTCTAAATGGGATGTCACCAAAGCATAGATCACTGTAGCCATATCCCTGACACAGGTATAGCTGCAGCCATAAGAACATAAGAAGAGCCTCTCTGGATCAGGCCGAGGGTCCATCTAGTCCAGATTCCTGTATCTCACAGTGGCCCACCAAATGCCCCAGGGAGCACACAAGACAACAGACACAACCCACTTCCTCGTGCCCTCCCCTGCATCTGGCAATCAGAGGCAGCTTGCCCCTAAAACCAAGAGCTTACACATACCTACAATGACTTGTAACCAGTAATGAACTTTTCCTCCAGAAATTTGTCCAATCCCCACTTAAAGGCATCCAGGCAAGATGCCATCACTACATCCTGTTGCAAGGAGTTCCACAAACTAATTACATGCTGGGTAAAGAAATATTTTCTTCTGTCTGTCCTAACTCTCCTAACACTCAACTTATGTGGATGTCCCCTGGTTCTGGTGTTATGTGAAAGGGAAAAGAGCATCTCTGTATCCACTCTGTCCATCCCCTGCATGATTTTGTAGGTTTCAATCATGTCCCCCTCAGGCGCCTCTTTTCTAGACTGAAGAGTCCCAAACATTGTAGCCTTTCCTCATAGGGAAGGTGCCCCAGCCCAGTAATCATTTTGGTTGCTCTCTTTTGCACCTTTTCCATCTCCACTATATCCTTTTTGAGATGTGGTGACCAGAACTGGTTGCAATACTCCAGGTGTGGCATTACCATCGATTTGTACAACAGCAGTACAATATTAGCTGTCTTATTCTCAATGCCTTTCCTAATGATCCCAAGCATAGAGTTAGCCCTCTTCACTGCGTCCGCACATTGAGTCGACACTTCCATCCAGTTGTACACCAGCAACCCAAGATCTCTCTCCTGATCTGTCTCAGACAGCTCAGAACCCATTAGCCTATATGTAAAGTTTTGATTCTTTGTCCCAATGTATATGACTTTATACTTACATTGAAATGTATCTGCCATTTTGCTGCCCAGTTTGGAGAGATCTCCCAGTTTGGAGAGATCCTTCTGGAGCTCTTCACAGTCTCTTCTGGTCTTGGTGTCATCTGCAAACTTGGCCACCTCACTGCTCAACCCTGTCTCCAGGTCATTTATGAAGAGGCTGAAAAGTACAGGTCCCAGGACAGATCCTTGGGGCACTCCACTTTCCACCTCTCTCCATTGTGAAAATTGCCCATTGACCCCCCCACCCCCACTCTCTGCTTTCTGGACCTCAACCAGTTCCTAATCCAGGAGAGGACCTGCGCTCCAATTCGCTGACTGTAGAGTTTTCTCAGCAGCCTTTGGTGAGGGACCGTGTCAAATGTCTTCTGAGAATCCAGATATATAATATCCATGGGTTCTCCCGCATCCACATGCCTGTTGACCTTTTCAAAGAATTCTAAAAGGTTTGTGAGGCAAGACTTATCCTTGCAGAAGCCATGCAGGTTCTCCCTCAGCAAAGCTTGTTCATCTGTGTGTTTTAAGATTTTATCTTTGATGAGGCATTCCACCATCTTACCTGGAACAGATGTTAGGCTGACTGGCCTATACCTGGGTCCCCTCTCCTTCCCTTTTTAACAATCGGTGTGACATTTGCTATCCTCCAATCTTCTGGCACCGTGGCCATTTCAAGGGACAAGTTGCATATTTTAGTTAAGAGATCAGCAACTTCATTCTTCAGTTCCTTAATAACTCTTGGGTGGATGCCATCAGGGCCCGGTGACATATTGATCTTTAATTTGTCAATTAGGTCTGAAACATCTTCTCTTTTAACCTCTATCCGACTTTGCAATCCTAACCCTTTATGTCAGTGCTTTCCAGCACTGGCATAGTGGCACCAATGGGACATGTGCTGCATCCTGCAGTTGGGTGTCACTCATAGAGGCCTCCTCAAAGTATGTTTGTTCCCTTACCTAGAAGCTTCATTGCCCTTATGTCAGTGCTGGAAAGCGCTGACATAAGGGGTTAGGATTGTGCCCTTAGTTGGTAAGTTTTAAAACAGGTACTATTTAAAAAAAACAGCTTGTAAAGTTTTGGAAAGAATTGCTGGAAAGCACTGACATAAGGGGTTAGGATTGCACCCTTAATTCCTTAGTCAAGAAGGGCCATTCAGGCAGCGGTATCTGCCCGAGGTCTTCTGCCATGAAGACAGATGCAAAGAACTCATTTAATTTCTCTGCCATCTCTAAGTCTCCTTTTATCTCCCCTTTCCCTCCCTCACCATCCAGAGGGCCAACTGCTTCTCTGGCAGGTTTCCTGCTTCTAACATAGTTGAAGAAGCTTTTATTCCCCTTAGCCCATGCACAAGCTGAAGCTGGGCCACCCCCTGGCCACTGCTGTCTTTGGGCATCCAGGAGGAGCATCCCCAGGCTGCACACCTCTTCTTTCAGAGGGAGTGCAAAACCATCCAGAACAGGTTGATAGTCTAATACCTGCATCATGGGTTTCTGAACCAAGAGAAACCAAGGTTTCTGTCCAGATTTAATTTCAGTTTATTGGCCCTCAGCCAGACCCCAAACATTACCAGGCAGCGCTCCAGGTCCTCAACAGGCCCTCTGTGATCTGATGAAAAGGAGAAATAGAGATGAGTATCTTCAACTTACTGATGACACCCTACTCCAAATCTCCTGAGGACCTCTCCCAGTGGTTTCATATAGATGTTAAATAGAATAGGGGACAGGATGGAACTCTGAGGTACCCCATAAGTGAGAGGCCAGGATGCCAAATATGAGTCCCCCTGCACCACTACCTGGGCATGGTTGGCTAAGAAGAACCACTGTAGTACTGTGCCTCCAAGCTCCAACTCAGCCAGTTGGCCCAGGAGGACACCATAGTCAATGGTATCGAATGCTGCTAAGAGATCCAGCAGGACCAACAGGAATGCACTTCCCCTCTCTAGCCCCCAGCTAGTCATCAATCAAGGTGTCCAAGGCTGTTTTCGTCCCAAAGCCTAATCTGAAACCAGAGGTCCAGAAAAACCTTGCTTGGATGGTGTTTGAAATGGGGCTGACTTGACAGTGGATCTCCAAAATGCACAGTAGTAAGACAGGCAAACAGGGAAGGCTCTAAACTAAAGCCAAGGATTTGAATAGTTTTTTCCCCCATATAAGGCTGCAATCCTAACCACACTTTCCTGAGAGTAAGCCCCATTGAACAAAATAGGACTTACTTCTGAGTAGACCTGATTAGGCTTGTGCCCAAAGTATTTGACAGCTCCAGTTAAAGGAGCTCAATTGACAGGGCTGGAAGCCATCACTGCCCCATGCCTTGGAGAGCCACAGCCAATCAGAGTAGGATAGATAATCCCGAGTGGATAGTACAGCCCTCAAGCCTGACTTCATAGGTTGTGCTGTGATCTGCTTGTGTTCTATGCAGTGGCAAAAGGGGAATGACAAGGGAGGTGGACAACAGGAGCATAGCAGTGGTTGTATGGGAATGGGATCGACTGTTGGGCAGGATTCCCCCCCCCCTTGGTGTAGAGACCAGAATGGCTGCCAAGAAGGCATCTGGCACCCGATGTGATTTTACAGCCCAACGCTATGCAGAGTTAAGTCAGCGGCTAAGGCTACAACCCTATCCACACTTTCCTGGGTGTAAGCCCCATTGACTCTAATGGGACTTACTTCTGAGTAGACCTGCTTAGGCTTGGGCTGTGATGCTGCAACGCTATCCACCCTTGCCTGGGAGTAAACCGCATGGACTCTAATGGGACTTACTTCTGAGTAGCCATGCATGGGCTGTCAGCCGCTGCAGCTTGTCTTGAAACGTGCTGGAGACAGCACCAGCCTTTGGACACGTTCGAACTGCAGGGTACAATCCTGTGCAAGCTGATGTAGGAATAACACGGGAGTTAAGGGGCTTGTACGTGTTTAAGGAGTGAAACAGCGGCGCATCGCGAGTCTTTTCACCTCCAGAGCCCAGACCTAGGCAGGTCTACTCAGAAGTAAGTCCCATCAGAGTCAGTGGGGCTGACTCCCAGGAAAGTGTGCATAGGATTGGCAGTCCCAGTGTCGCTGCAAGAGCTGCTCTCAGCCCGACAGTTCCTGTCTTGGAGAGCGCCCCTTTCTCTGAGCGCAGCCCTGGCCTTGTTTGTCCCCCTCCGCGCGCCGTCGCCCGTGACCTGCGCTGGCCAATGGGAGGGCTGGCTGGGAAGCCGGCGCAGGCTGCGGAAGGGTGGCGGGAGCGCGGGCTCCTCCGCAGGCATGGAAGACGTGGTGGCCAAGTACGTGTCTCAGAAAGTCCGCAAGACCCGCTGGCGGCCCGTCTCTGCCACCGCCCTGCAGGCTCCCGAGGTCTTTGCCACCGGCTCCTGGGACAACGAGGTAAGGGAGGACGGGCGCTTGCCTGGCACTCTCCCTCCCACCCAGGCTGCAGCCCTGGCCACACTTTCCTGGGAGTAAGCCCCATTGACTTTAATGGAACTTACTTCTGAGTAGGCATGCATAGGCTTGGGCTACTGGTTAGTGCTCTTTGCTTGAGATCTATCCGTGGGCTGAAACCTCGAACAAATCTGTTCAGTGTCAAGCCAGTGTGGTGTATGTAAAATGTAATGACCCCTATTTACCTTTTGTTATGAGGGCTTAACACATTAGCACGGACCTACATATTGAATTTATTATACTTGGGTATGGCCACCTTCTTGACAAGGTTTTCAAAGCACTTCTAGGTTGGATTCTTGAAATGAAGGTACAACTGGCATGTGTTTGGTAGATTGCATGTGGGTTTATATGCAGGCATGGTTTTGGCGTGTGACTATATTCTTGCCACTTTGCAGGAAAACAAGGTTTCCTTTTGGTCTGTTGGGGACTTTGGGGGCTTGAGCTCAAATGCAGAATATCATGGAGAACCACATCTGCTATGTGATATCCAACACAATGGCGATGTCATGGATATGGAGGTAAGTGTGCTATCAAATGACACTTGAGTAACTGAGGAATATATTTTCTGTACTTTAAAAGATTCAAGCAGTTGCAATTATCTATTGGAAACAAAGCTCCTAATTTATGCTGTTTGTGAAATCTGAATATGGGACTATGGTACAGTTTGTTTAAATATGACTTGCTTGTGAATTTGTACATTAATATGACTGAATCATCAACAAGCTTTATGTTTTTGGTTTTGTTTGGTTTTTTTCTTCTTAGTTCTTGGATTCAGAGAGAATTGTGGCTGCTTCATCCACTGGAAGTGTGACCATATTCCGACATCATCAGAATAATCAGGTGAAGATAACATTTGTTTTTGGCTGTTCTGACTGCTGTATCATTTAGGGCAACTGAAGTTTCTAGAATGACCAAAGTTTAAGAAAGCAAAATGTGAAAATCTTCAAAGTTAATGATGTATTCTGTTTTGCTTCTTTGAGCAGAATAACTGATCAGGCAGATCATTTAGCGCACTGGTTCCCAACCTGTGGTCTGCTGACCACTGGTGGTCTACAAGACCTTTAGGAGTGGTCCGCAAGGTCTCAGAGAAAAAAAAAATAGCCTTTGATCAGACCAATAGAGAGGGTGGAGAACGGACCGCTCGCACCTGTAGTTGGTGACTCCAGGTTTTCTTAACCCTATGTGCGATTTGCACAGTCAGGAAAATCTAGAGTCAGTGTGACTCTGTTTTCCTAGGTGAACTTTGAGGCTGCTGTGGAATTCTCACAGCAGCCAGTGGAATTCTACAGTGAACCCTTTGGCTCTTGGGATAATCCCTATTGACTTCTGGGTGGGAGAGGAGGATGAGAAGTCTGACCAGACACTTTCTCTTTCCTCTCCTCCATAGGCCAGTGCAATTAAGGGCACTCCAAACAGGTGGGCTCTCTGCTGCTGCTTGGAACATAGCAGGGAGGGAAGGCTAGGAGGAACTGCCTGCCAAACCTGCCTCCCTCCCAGTTTGATTGCCTATTATGCATAGCATAGGGGAGCCAGTGGAGTGGGCAGATGTATGTGTGTGCATGTGTATGGGCCCAAAAGTACTTCATATTTCAAGACTTGCTGGACTCTAGTGCTGGCCCTGTCTTCCTTATAACAGCTACCTGTCAGCAAACAAGATGGCACAGTGTCACACACTTAGGGGGGATTGGGGTGCTCAGAGTTCTTGGCTCTCAAGCCCTCAACACCCCTCCCCCCATCCAGTAGTACTGCCACCACCCTGTATGGGCCAGTGCCTCAGTCCAGGGACACCGAGACCCTCTAGGCTTAACTCTATCCCTTGCAGGCACTGAGCGCGTTCTCCAATTAAAGCTTCAGTTCTCAAGTTACTAGACCTCAATGTGCACTTGGTAGTTTGCTGAATGGCTAGGCATGATTCTGAACCTTTGCCCCCAACAGACAATGAAACAACTTGGTAGAAGAGATTTTAGTTTATTAAGTACATAAGGTTATACAAGGCAGCAAATGCTAGAGGCAGAAACATCTAGGAAATGTATCAACAATAAAATAATAAAGCTAGCTATCTCTATTAGTCCCTAACTCTCACCTGGGTCAGCTTCTCTTGTAGATCTTTTAGCTCCAGGCTACCTGTGAGGCCAGATGCCCATGGTGGACAATGGAGCTCATGGTGTGCAGGATGTTGCACCCAAAAAGCTTTGCCCAAGGCGAACCGGCCACACCCCTTGGGGCACTCATACCTTTTATGCTAATAGTACTGAGGTGACTTCATACTTATTTAGACTGTCCAATCAGAAACTTTTGAGGACAGAGTGGGTCTGGTTGCTAGCCCTCCTAGTTCTTACCCCTCCCAACTGGAGATCCACAGCTGCATTCCATTCCACTTGATCAGGCGGTTAAACATTCCAATGGGTTGTAATTCTTGTGTTTGTTTACTCACATTCCTGCAGCTAGGAACTGCTAGCCACTTCTCCATTACTGATTTAGTTTGGTTCAGGCTTCACATGCTAACCTAGGCCTAAACTGTACATATTCATGACAAACAGATGGAATGGAACTTCTGGCATTCTACCAAAGAAGTTTGTACACACCTGTCTTTGTACACATAAACCAACCTTTGATTCAGTGATAGAACAATTTGTAGTAGCAACCATGAATGTAGATTTATAAAATCTATTCAGTAGTCCTGGGAGGAATCTCTCATGGCCACAGAAAGGAAACTCCCAGAAGTGAAAGTGGAGCAATTGCGCTCCACTTCCACTTTAGCAGAAGCGGGACGCAATTGCTCAGCTTTCGCTTTCAAAGCTGTGGGGAGCCCTGCAGAAGGTCGCGTAGGGCTCCCCGTACCCCTGGGAGGCTGCAGGAGGCTTGGGTAAGTGAACCCAAGTCCCTGCAGCCCCCCTGAGCGGCGTGATCCTGGGGATTGCACCCCTGCCTCCTCCCTGGCTCTTGGCTGCCCCCACCCCTTAAGGGGAAACAGACCATGACCCACAGGCTGGGGTGTTGCAACCCAGCTTGAAAAGCCCTGCCCTAACCTGAGACCCAGAATTTTGAGCTAGTGTGCAATCTCACATTTCAGTTTCAGCCACTGGATTTTTTCAAACAGAGTGATTGCTTTGATTCTTTCTTATTCTTTGTTTTATAGACTCTATCTGTAAACCAGAAATGGGAGAATGCACATTACTATGACCCATCTGGTGGGAATGCACCATGCACTGGGGTCATCTGCAACAGCCCTGAAATCTTTACTGTTGGTGAAGATGGGAGAATAAATGTGTTCACTGCTGATCGTAAGGAAGCTGTACGGACTATAGGTAGGCATTTATTTAAAATATTGGTTTACTGCCTCTTTAGCTCATTTCAAGATGGCTTACGCAACTTTAATCAGATGGTATCTAATTATCTGGAAATAGCAGCAACCAAAGCAACAAAAAATATAAAATTTCAGGAAATGCACACAGCATAGTTATTAACAGAAGGCCAACAAAACTGAAAGGTCTTTACTAATCTCTTAAAAGCTAGCAGCGATGGAGTTCAGGAATCTCCAGCCCCAAACACTTGTGCCAGTATTTGGTTTTAAAGCTCTTTGCTCATCTGCAAGCGCTCATGTGAAACCAATTGTATGTGCTTGGGGGAGTTGTCATTGAATCACTTCCCTACCAGTATATCTTTGTCATTTTTTATGTGGAATTTAACATGAACAATCTTGGAAAAACCATAAACATATTTCATAATGTAACAAATCATGAATCAGAACCATTTATTGGAGTCTATGATACTGCTTAACTTACAAGCTCTCTACAAATAGGTTGTGTTCTTGGGCAGCTGCCTTTGGGCCCAATCCTTTCCAACTTTTCAGCACCTATACTGCCGTAATGCAGCTCCAAGGTAAGGGAACAAATGTTCCCTTACCTTGAGGAAACCTCTGTGACTGTCCCACCATTACAGGATGCAGTGCATGCCCCATTGGCACAGCTGCACTAGCACCGGAAAATTGCATAGGATTGGCCCCTTAGGCTACAGGTTTCTCTAGAAGATAAATTAAAATGTTTTGAGTGTTTAGAAAATTTCTCAGCCCAAGTGCAAATACTTTCATACAGGAAAGAGTATTCCACAGTACCCCACAAAAAGGCATATTTTGCACTATACTACCTTAACTCCTGTATTGGTGCAGCAAAGCCAAAAGAAAGAAATGTAAAATAACACATAGCCAGCAAAATGAATACTTTTAAATGCAATTGTAATCATCATTTAATAAAATCTGAAACAGCAGCCAGCTATTAAATAAAATATTCAGTCTCTATATGTGTATTCTGAAAGGTCTCAAATGTCTGGAATAAAGATTGTTAGCTACAGCAGTTTTTACTGTCTGTCTATATACTATATGTCAGTGATTTTCAACCTTTTTTGTCTCATGGCACACTGACAAGGTATTAAAATTGTCAAGGCACACCATCTGTTTTTGGACAATTGACAAGGCACACCTTGCTGTTGGTGGGGGGCCTATATCCCCAATGGTCCTATTAATAAATGACTCTCCACCAAACTCCCACGGCACACCTGGGGACCATTTGTGGCACACCAGTGTGCCATGGCACAGTGGTTGAAAATGGCTGCTATATGTCAATAGCTTTACCTGCTACTCTTAAAAAAAACTGTGCCCTTCCCATCAGATGCATAATTTGTTTGCCATATTTGCCACTAGTAATATTTGTAGGATATATTCTATTTTTAGTATCTTTCAGAATTTATTTAGGAAAAGGCTATTCACATTTCAATAAATATCCTGTTAAATTTCTGGAGATGTTATACATATGATTCTTCATATATGAAGAAACTACAAATTCCCTTTAGTTCTGGAAGTCCCCACTACTGAATCAATTAAAGCACACACATTTTTGAATAGAAGAATTCATTTGTTCAAATAATATCTGCTAAAAAAGAACAAATTATTTTCTCATTAGTATGCTAATTAAAGCTTTTTCCAAGAAGAACAATTCAATTAATCTTGTGAGATAAAATCTGAATTTGGTGTCTTCTCCAGCAAGTAACTGCTTTGGGGTTAAGTAGATACCATGAACCAGTGTGCAGTTTCCATAGAAGCAGCATTTTTTTCTTGCTTCTCTTTATTAAAATATTTTAATCCTGCCTTTCCCTTCCCTATCATCAGGTGCCCAAGGCAACTAACAGTATTTTTATTTTCCTATGTATTTGTAGAATACAAAAGGTAGGGAAATATGCCTCTCTGTTTGGTGCTGCTCCTCCTCCAATGTAGGTCGTGTTTCTCTGTGGAGGGAGGGGCATAGTTCCCCTTTAAAAGGGACCAGTAGGCAGAGGTAGTGACTCTTTGTATTCCTTTTTGTCACAAGGGGCAGAATGTTTGTCTGAGGGGATGGGGCATATACAGGGGATAAAAGATGACAGCTGTTGGGGTGATGTATGCCCTAAAATGTTTGTTTCTTGTTTTTGTACCATTAACTTATTGTTGGGCTCTTTATACTAACTTCAATCTTTTGCTGCAAAACAGACACATAGGTAGTGTAGGAGAGCCAAATACAGGTCCAACCTTGTTATACACTGATTTTTATACACAGATTTAACTCAACCCGAATGGCCACTGCAAATGAGAAGGAATGTGCTGATCCCTGGAGAAGGGGAAAATTGCACCCCTTTAAATTCTTTTCTTACTGTTGTAGACATTTTTATCTCAACAGGATGAGAAGAGCCCTTTAAATTAAAGGAAAACAGTCCTTTACAATAGTTAGAGAGAGGGCAGCCAGCTGCCAAACCATCAATCATTCTCTCTCCAAGGGACCCCCTCCCTTCCCCCTGAACACCTGAAAGACAATCCTTTCTAAGCACCTCCAGAGAGACTGATTGTTGGATTGTCATCTTAATGACTCTGTCTTAACATCACAAAGGTCAGCAAGGCTGTTTTTAAATCACCTGAGCAAAGGGACTTTGTTTTTTAATATTTGCTATAGTGTGATTTTTGCCATCCATGTGAGTTCTGGGAATGGAACCCTCAGGAATAATGAGACTCAACCTGTAATATCTTAGTGTACCTTAATGAGAGGATATAACAAGTTGCACTTGTTAAAACTGAGAACATTTAAAAATGAAATTGCTATTATGAATATTTTTCTCATTTCTTATAGACAATGCTGACAGCAGTACACTTCATGCAGTAACTTGTCTTCGCACAACTGAGATCCTGACAGTCAATTCAATTGGTCAGCTTAAAGTATGGGATTTCAGACAACAAGGAAATGAGCCTTCACAAATATTTTCGATGTAAGCACTTCATTTTCAGATAATGAGCACTGTTAAATGCAGGCATTGCCGATGTACAATATTGGTTCATTACTGCTTAGACCACAGTCTTAGTGGACTGATTTCTCCTCAGTGTGTTTTTCCTCTCTTCTTATAGAACAGGGGAGAGAATTCCACTGCACTGTGTTGACAGGCATCCCAGTCAACAGCACATTGTAGCTACAGGTGGTCAAGATGGAATGCTGAGTATTTGGGACGTAAGACAAGGCAGCATGCCAGTTTCCTTGTTAAATGCTCATGAAGCAGAATGTAAGTATCTAAACAAAGCTAGGTGAAGTTCTTGGGTCTTTATTAGTGTCTTGATGTTAACAATCAAAGTTTGTACAGATCTCTCATTCCCCAGACTGCCCTGGTGTGTGTCCCTCTACATGTGTCAGGAGTGAAGAAGATATACAGGCTTCTGTTGAACCTTGTGGTAATCTCTCCAGGCATGGGTATTGTGCCTATGTGGGAAAGGATTGTACCCACATAGGCACAAAGATATGAATAGGATATGAAAAGATATGTATCTGACATTCAGGAGAGCTCTCATATCCATGGATTCACTTATCTGTGGATCAGGTCCGCCCTCCCTACACAGAGCATTCCTCCAGAGCATTCCCTGGTATTTGCAGTTTCAGTTAATCATGGGGAGTTCTAGAATGGCCTTCTTATGTATTGTACAATCCACAGAAAAATATGATACAAATTGAACAGAATCAATTGAATTTATATATAAATACCTGCAAATGGAAATATACTGAAAACAAATGTAAACTTTGATTGCATAGATGCAAACACTAATGTGAAAAATCACTTGGTGAAAAATGTATAAATGTCAATTTCATTGAACTGGGTCAAGTTTATACATCTTCTATTTTCTATTAACCTGTGGCTCCTGGAATTACTACTAAGAAGTAACTTATAAATGCATTGTCTTATTTCTATGGGCTCCAAAATCATTCTGTAAATTATAGACACCCACCTTCTTAAAATTTAAGCTTCTGTTTTCTCCTTGGCTTAACTTCAGCTCCTTGCATATATTTGTAACTGTCTAAGCATTTATTCTTTGTCTGCATACTATACACATTGACTGCCATCTGTAAACTAGTCTATACTAAAAAAAAAGTGTGCTTAATTGTTTAGTATGGGAAGTGCACTTTCATCCGTCCAATCCTGATCATCTATTCACTTGTTCGGAGGATGGATCCCTGTGGCACTGGGATGCTTCCAATGATGTGTCTGAAAGAAAACCTTTTCTTCATACAGGTAACATTATCACATTTTTAATAGATGAAGGAAAATATTTTATGCTGTTATCTTACTAGGGAGTAAACCTACAGAAGAGGAAATGGGATAAACAAGTACTGGTGAGGAGTTCAGATATGGTTTCTCTATCTTGCCGTCTTCAGGGAACTTTTTAAAAGTTGTAATGTCTCATTGGTTTTAATTTGGCATTTTCTGTTTGTTTCTATGCCCTGGTTGATTAAACCATGTCAGGTCTTCATATGTTGTACAAACCTGGGAGCCATGGTTTGCAGACCAGCATATACAGTTAGCAATATGAATAAGAAAGGGGAGGGAGTGTGCAGACTTACAACAAACCATGGTTTGTTAGGTCATCTGATCAGCCCATTCTTTAGAAACCACATGGCTAATTATCACATTTGATATCCAAGATGATATGCATTTCTGACACAATGAAATTTTTTTTTCAGGTGGAAGAAGCACGACATTTCTTGCTCACAGTGGAATTAATCAATCTGTAATAAGTGCCTGGCTAAGCAGTGACCCTACTAAAGACCGCATGGAGATTACAAATTTATTTTCTAACCCAACATTATCAGTTAATAGCTTAGATGTTTTAGGATCATGTCTTGTGTATGGAACGGATGCAGAATGTATTTATGTTAAGAAGAACCTTTTCGCTTGAATTTATTTCACAAAAAGTGTTTCTGTACTAAAACTTGGTATCATCAAGAGTCTTAACTCTTTCAAATAATATAATTCATAATTTGTACAGTCATAATTAAACTACAGGGACATAATTTGGAATGGGAGATAAATATAATTTACATGAGTTCTTTATGTAAAAATCACAAAGTAAACAAAACTGCCAGGTGTGACATGTAGGTGATCTACTTTTCTCCACCCCCCAGCTGTATAATACTCAAATAATTCAATAATAGTGTTGCCAGTTTTCAGTAATTACAGAGAAGGAAACTTGTGTGCTTTAGTTATTTTCTTAGAAACTTTGCCCTTTACTACTACTACTACTGCCTGAGTAAAAGTTTACTTCTTGGAAGTTCTTGATCCATAGAAATGCAATAGGTTAGGTTTAAGAGACTCTTCATGGATGATGGAAGAAAATGTAATGTTGGCAAAGGAGAATAGCTACAGTAAACCATGCTCTCTTTTCAGAATAAACAATAAAATGTATTTCAGGACACCTTCCTTTGATAATGCTTACCTCGAAACACTTACCATGTCTGTTGATAAAACCAATGTTTGGAGTGTGGCATGGATTCCACTTAGAGGCAGCCTGTTGACATGCTTTTTACATAAGCCTTGTGTTTTTAAAGACCCAATCCTATCCAACTTTGTAGCAACTACATTGCTAGATTGCTACATTGAAGCCCCAAGGGAACAAAGGCCTCCTCAAGGTAAGGAAATTATGTGACTGCCTTCCCACAGCAGTATACATGCCATTGGCATGACAGCACCAGTTCTGGAAAGGATTGGGCCCTTGGTGGACTTAGTTTCAGTTGTGAAGGGGGTCACAGCTCATCCAAATTAAATGGAACTGTTTATGAAAACCTCAACAAGTCCCCTGATTTCTTATATCTTTCAAATGAGAATCTTCATGTTAACACCTTCAGTATAAGTTGCTCATGTTGCTTTATTATTATGAAGACCTACACCCTTTCCCCCTTTGGGATCCACAGTGCACAATGACTGTGATGCTGCAGTCCTAAACACACTTACTAGGAAGTAAGCCCCATTGGACAAAACAGAGCTTGCTTTCTCACAGTTAGCGATAATGCTTTTAAATCTCTATTAAAATGCACCAGAAACACAGAGAATAAAATGTTTCATTCTTAAAACTAGTATGTTAAAATATGGGGGGGGGGGCTATTGAAGATCTCTGCTGCATTTATGTCCCCAATTCTCAGGAACTAGATATAAATTCTTTCCTTATCTTTTACTGCTGCAGTCTCCTAAGCTCTTAAAAGGACATTGCTGATTCTTTAAGTTTTGAAGTTGCTGGACTTGTTGTCATTAATTGGAATAACAGGGAGAATAACCTCTGCTTACGTCCCCTACCTCTCTCTGTGTCCACTGCTGCTTCCTGTAAAGGCTGCTGGACACCAAGGGCTTGAGACAGGTAAATGAGAGGGGTCCATTTACACCAAGGAGTAAGTTTAAGCAGGGAGGTGTTGACCTGTCTCCCTCAGCACTGTGCACCATTGCCACTACTTTCTCTAATGCAATGGTTCCCAACTTTTTTTACATCAGGACCTCTTTTTTTAGGTACAACAACTTGTTGGGACCCCTAGAAATAGTGTCATTAAGCAGGAAACAGGAAGTGACATCATTGTGCTGGCAGGGCCAGAAATGATGACATTAAACAGGAAGTGAAGTCATTGTTTTTAATAAATCACACTTTTTAAAAGTTGTACACTTAAGCAGTCCCATTTGCAGAAATGGATGGATGGATATATGTGTGTGAGAGAGAAAGAGAGAGCCCTTAGAGATTACTATTTTTCAGCTATTCACAAATGTGTATATGTCTCCATACTGCAGCTGGGGAGTGGAGGCACAGAGGGAGCAGCTTGCCTGAGGTTGCCTGCAGTAAGGGAGTGGAGGTTCACAACCCCAGGCTGGCACTTCCTTTGCCAATGATACCAGCAATTGGGAGCAAGTGAAACACTTCACCTTGTGCACGCACACACACTGTCATGCAAGATGAAGCAGACAGAGTGACAGGGATGGGGAGGGGTGCAGTGAAAAAGACACTGCAGCAATACACACCATCAAATTTCAGGATGGAAGTGGAAGGCTGTGTGAATGGAACAAAAATTAAGTGAATGGGGGGGGGCAGGAAGGAGGAAAGGAATTGGAATGGAGGTCTAGCCATAGCCCATGACTTGCAGCCTGCTTCCAAAAGCCATCTTGTCCACTGCTGCTCTACCACTATCTTGTTGCCTCTTGCAGTTTGCTGCTGATATGAAGTTCTCAACTTCCTGTTACAAACAGGCTACCCTGAAAAGGGCATAAGAGTTTCTGTGTCCAGAACTGCATGCCATTCTCTACAGTTCCTATACCTATTTTATGCCATTATTTCTTATGGGATAAAATTCATTTCTAACTCCAAGGTCACAGATGTAGATAGTTGCCCATAAAACCCTTATTTACTTTGATGGAGAAGTATCTGCTGGCCATCTCCACTGTGGAGCCACTCTGCCTAGCTGGCCATTCCTACTCTTTGAAAGGAGTAGCTTGCTGAGGGCAACACTAAGTTCTCAGTCTGCATCTCCATAGTACTGTTTCTTTCTGCTACTGCCACCTGCTCCAACTTGTTGCTTCTTTCATATGAACAAGAGTAGGATATGGTAGTGGTGGAAGCCTCTCTCCCCTGCCATTACCGCAGCAGAAGTGCTACTGCCACTGTGAAGATATATGGCAGGGTGCTGGTGAGCATCCTGCCCACTCCACCAAGTGCCACCTAGCTTCAGAGCCCAATGAAAGGATCAAGCCTGCAGCAGAGCAGAGGACGTACCTGGCCATCAGGTGAACCATCAGTACCCATTGCAGATAATGCTCAGTATGTCATAAAGCCCCCGCCCAAAGCTTTGCCTAGGGTCCCTCTGCTGCTGTCGCTGTCACCTGCCTGGGCTAGCAAACTGCAGAGGAAGCTGCAAGCACCCTCTGCAGTCCTACCACCTTTCCCCTTTCCCCTGCTCCATGGAGCAGGAGAGGGGCAGACACATGCGTAGAGCAGGGATTCCTTCAGCAGCCACTCAGGGTGCCTGCTTGGGCTACGAGGGGAAGGTTCTGCAGCTGCAAGCCACAACTCATAAGAGCCCAGCTGGAGCAGCCAAAGGCCCATCTAGTCCAGCCTCCTGTATCTCACAGTGGCCCACCAGATGCCTCAGGGACCACAGGAGACCTGCATGCTGGTGCCCTCCCTTGCACTGGCATTCTGAGGGAGCCCACTTCTGAACGCAGGAGGCTGCACATACACATCTTGTGATGGGCTTTTCCTCCAGAAACCTGTCCAATCCCTCTGAAAGGCACCCAGTGCAGGTGCCACACTTTGTCTTGTGGCGGGGAGTTCCACAGACTACGCCAAGAGTAAAGAATTGCTTTGTCCTGACTAGTCAGTGTTAGCGGAGGGTGCTGGTGTGGGAGACGAGAAGAGCATCTCTACGCCTCCCCTGCACAAGCTGCGGTGGCGTAGCTGGAGGGGGCGGGCCTTCGGAGCCGTTCCTGGCGGGGGGAGCAGAACGGAGCCCTGCGGCCAGCCTGAGCGCTCCGCCGCCCTCCCGCTACGCCACCGACAAGCTGAGAGGAGCGGCCTCTGCAGCGGGCGAGGCGCGGGCGGCGTTTTCTCCCAGGGCCAGCCCGGTGACCCTCGCGCTCCCCAGCCGGCGCTGAAAGCGCGCCCCCTCCCCCGAGGGCGGGTAGCCCCACAGGCCGCCCCACCCGCCCGCGTTCCAAGGAGCGGGCAGGGAGGTTGGAGGCAGCTGGCGAGCCGCGCAAAGGAAGTCGGGAAAAGGTTTTGCATCCGGGGATCTCGGGCGACGGGCCCACCGACAAAATGGTGGCCCGGAACTGAACCCCGCGAAGGGGGAGCCAGCGCGAGCGGGGAGGGGAGGGGGCGAGGTGAGCAGCTGCTGCCATTAGCGCCGGGACCGAGCCTTCCTCGCCGCCGCGGCTCAGCGCTCGCCTGCGCCTCTCCCTCAGGCAGGTGAGTAGGAGCTTCGCCGCGGGGGAGGAGAGTCGGTGGCCGGCGAAGAGGGAAGGCCCTCGCCTAACACGCCTCGCTCCACCTGGGCCGTTATAACGGGCCCTGCTGCTGCCTGGAAGAGGCGCCCCCGACACGCACACGCACACCCTCCCTGTGTGCATGTTGAGTCTCCCCCACCCCCGTGAGTGCGTGGCCCTGAGGCATGCCTCTCCGTTCACTTCCACCCAGGCGCTGCGTGGAATCACTCCTCCCTCCCCCCACCAGTATCCCGTGGTGTCTGCTGACTGCTGGAGCAGTGTGCCTCCCCCCCCACTGTTATGGCCCCCTCATTCCAGTTGCCCCCCATCTCATTCGTTGCCTGTTTGGGGGCCTCCCAAAGAAGATGGGAACTGCCCCCAGGAAAGACTCCTCCCTGACCAGCTCTATGAGGTCTGATTCACTAGGGCACTGGTTATCACCCATTTAGCACCAGGACCCGCTTTCTAGAATGAGAATCTGTCAGGACCCACAGGAAGTGATGTCATGACCGGGAGTGACATCATCAAGCAGGAACATTTTTAACTATCTTAGGCCGCAGTCCTACCCACACTTATCCAGGAATAAACTCCATTGACTGTCATTGTTAAAAACATATACATAGTACTCTGTTGAAAGTACAGGTCTGTAACATTTTCCCAAATGCAGTCACATCAAGTCTAATATATTAAAAATAAAATATTGAAGTGAATGGGGCCCACCTGAAATTCACTTATGGTCCACAGTTTGAGAGAAACTGCTCTAGGTGGTTCCCAACCTGGGGTACGTGTACCTCTCACACAACAGTAGAAGCAGGACAGACAAAAGAAAATATTTCTTTACTCAGCGTGTGGTTGGTCTGTGTAACTCCTTGCCGCATGATGTGGTGATGGCATCTGGCCTGGATGCCTTTAAAAGGGAATTGGACAAGTTTCTGGAGGAAAAATCCATCATGGGTTACAAGTCATGATGTGTATGTGCAACCTTCTCATTTTAGAAGTGGTTTCCCTTGGAATGCCAGATGTAAGGACACCAGGATGCAGGTCTCTTGTCTTCTGTGCTCCCTGAGGCATTTGGTGGGCCTCTGTGAGGTACGGAAGCTGCACTAGATGGTCCTGTGGTCTGATCCAGCAGGGCTGTTCTTATGTATCCCCACAGGTATCCCTAGGACCTTTACGGGTACTTGAAGAAGAACTGAATAATGGTAGGAAAAGGCAGAGCTGTATTAGAATGTATTGCAAGTCTGGCAAGGCAGGAAGGAAGGAAGGTAGCTGGCTGTGAAAACCTGAGCAATTGCTAGTTTCTGGTCATCAATTCATGTATTATCAGATATGGATCACTAGTTGACAACATATAAATTTGAAATGACAGCAACTATATTAATTACATACATTTTGCTAATATGAAGGGTACAGTTTATGGAAATGAGCTGCCAAGGGGTACACAGGTGAAAAAAGTTGGGAACCACTGCTCTAGAATAATAAAGACAGGGAGAAGAACAAAGAGTGATTGCTAAAGTGGAGCACTGGTCTGAAACTGAGTCCTGTGCATGCTTACCTGAGAGTAAATCCCATGGAACTCGGTGGAGCTTATATCTGAGGAGATATCCACAGGCTTGTGGTATGAGATGTGTGCTCAATGTTACCAATTAAGCACATAATATTTTGTAATCAGCATAATTATTAATATGCATGACTGATATTATTTTTAACATTTTTAAATCATCCTTCCTCCAAGGAACTCAGGGTGTTGTACATAGTTCCTTCCCTCCTTTTGTCCTCACAACAACCCTGTGAGGTAGGTGAGACTAAAAGATAGTGACTGGCCCAAGGTCACCCAAGAAACTTTGTAACTGCAGGGATTTGAACCTGGATCTTCCAGGTCTAAGTCCAACTCCTGAACCATTTCACCATTCTGGCTCCTAGATGCAAGTCGTCTTAACTAATAAATATTCTAGTTTGTAAAGGAAAATCTGGAACAGTCTACACTGTCTTTTAACCCTAAGTTTTTTTCCTCTCAACCCCAGCTCCATTTTCAAATATTTATATTGCACCATCCATGTGCATGGGGCTTTAACAAAGAGTGAGAGGGCAGGTCTGTGCCTCCAGGAGCATACAGTAAAGAGACTGATGCAAGGGAGGCAGGAGTAAACAGGAGAATAATATGCTGTAATTTCAGTTTCACATACTTAAGGATAGTTAAAGTTGAGTATGTTTGTGCAAAAATATCTTTGGTGTTGAAAATGGTCATAATTATGTTAACTTATGTTAAGTAACTTACAAAAAACTGTGGAGACTTACATGAATGGTTAAGGCTGTATTCCTTTGTATACAGGGGAGAAAAACTCATTGAAAACAGTGAGATTTAATTTATACATAAGTAAATGTGTAGGATTGTGCAGCTGCTATCTGATATGATAAATGAAGGGAGTGAAGGAAGAAGAAAATCAGAGAATATGTACTAATTTTACTTAGAATAAAGAAATTATACAGGTGGAGCCTATTTATGCGCTTGAGTTCTGTTCAGTGACCCAGCGTGATTAAGAAAAATGTGTTATGCTAAATTCCATAAAGTTAAGCAAATACGCTGCAGCCTGACACTTGGAGATGGAAGGAAACTAAGGCAGCTGTTCTCAATTGCCTTCCCCTCCTTTGCCTCCTCCTCTGCTCCGTACTCAGCCCTCCCCTTTGGCAGCCATCTCCACTTCTTTCACAGGTGGGATGCTGAGTTTTTAAGAGTCCAGTCCTATGCATTTCCCTGCCTGTGTGAGGCGGAGCCTTTCTGCAGTGTTTTGGGCTGCCTTGAAGCAGAGTGAGACACCAGTATTTTAAAATGTTTCCTTATCTTTTTAAGAGGTGTCCCTTGTTCATGATATCTGTGAATAACTGAAACTGTTGATACAGAATACTGTGATACTGTGGATACCAGGGCTTGCCTGTATTTTTGGGGGGAGGGAGTGAAGAATTGTTTCCCTTTTGTTTGGGAGAGGAGGATGACACACCAGCAGAGTCAGGTTAAGTGTCTTCTGAATTTTTGACATGCCAAGCCCCAAAAGGTTTGCCTCCACTTCTCTATTTCTTGTCTTTACCGCTCCTTTATCAAAGAGAATTACACACAAATTGTTAATGAATGTTTGGATGTGCAAATTACTGGTTTCTGAATTAGAAGAAAAAGAGAGGTTTAATAGTATATTTGGTAGAAAAAATAAAAGGGGTAAAAACCAATTCTTTTTAGAGTATTTACTTCTTTATATCCCACCTTTCTTTTTAAGTAAGAGAATACAGTATTTCAGAATGTGGTGTTTTCATTGTACATAATATGCAACCACCATACAATTCATGTTTTATTTATTTCCCAGTCCAATGGGCTCTGAGCGCTGGCATTAAGCTTCAGCACTGGGTGTTCCAAATGTGCTGTAAGGCATGTCTGAGACACCCAGAGGGTAAGAGCACTATCACCAGGCCAGCAGCAGTTGGCTCTGGGCCCAGTGCTGGATGAATGCTGCCCAGAGCACAGTAGGAGCTCCAGGCAGTGGTGAAGGCCTTGGGAGCCAGGGGGGAGGGATTCCAGGGTGGGTGGAGGAACCAGAGAAGTAGAAGGTGGGACCAGCAGAGATCAACTTTGCCAGATCTCTATTCTCCGTATTAGGCCTCAAAGTCCAACACAGAGTCTCTCAAGTCTATGCCAGCAAAGTATCTGGCACAGACTTGAGAAGCCCCATTGTGGGCCTTCTCAGGACTTGTATTTTATAATTAGCTGTCTTGTGCTGCAATTCCAAAAATAAAACTGGAAGGATGGGCTATTCATTTTAAAAATAAAATACAGGTGAGCGCCACTTTGCAACACTTCGAACAGTGAAGGGTAGCATATGTGATGCTGCTGCTGGTCCCTATACCTCCCAAGCCTCTGAAGCTGAGGGAAGCGCAGCTTCCTCCTTTCTTCATTGGCTTCGTATAGTGTTAAGCCTCACCTGGTGACGGGGGTGCCAGTCTGCATCCCTGTTGGTAAGCAATGCACAACTGTAGATTGTTTCAATTTTATAACTTGACCTGGAACCACACTGGAAAGATTCAAAATCATCAGTATTCCCAGGAAACTGAAATTGAGTTGCAGCAACCTGCTTGCAGCCCAGTCCTATTCCCAACAGCACTGCTGGGTGCAGTGGTGCCAGAATGGCTACCGCTTTATCCAGCAGTGCTCCTGGAGGTCTTCTCAGGGGAAGGGAACTTTCATCTCCTTCTACCAGGGAAAACCCCAGGCCCCCCAATGGGGCTTCTCAAGTCTGCACTGGCTATTTTGCCAGCGCAGACTTGAGAGCCTCTGTTTTGGGCTTTGCAGCCCAACTTTGCAGGAGCTTTGCAGGAGGATAGGATAAGGCAGAGCAGGGCTCCCCGTGTCCCAAGGCCCTTGCTGCCTGGGACTCTTACTATGCTCCAGGCCAGGGGTGTCCAAAGTTTTTGGCAGGAGGGCCACATCATCTCTCTGACACTGTGTTGGGGGCCAGGGAAAAAAGGAATTAATTTACATTTAAAATTTGAATAAATTTACATAAGTTTACATAAATGAATATATTAAAGATGAACTTATATGAATGAATGAAGGTCTTGCAATAGTTCAAGGCCTTGCAAGGCTTGCCTTTCCTTTGCTGCCACTACTGCATCACAGACGTGAAACAGCAAGCAGTGGAGGAAGCCCTCATCCCACAGCTCATGCGAGAGGTCAAACAGTTGCCCTCACACTAAGAGCAGTTGCGTCAGGCCAGTGCGGGCTCCAGCAAATCTCTGGAGGGCCAGAGGCTCATTGGAGACTGGGGGCTCCCTGAGGGCCGCATTGAGAGGCCTTGAGGGCCGGGGTTTGGGCACCCCTGCTCCAGGCAATGTCCATCTAGTGCTGGGCCCAGCTCTGGTCGTCCTTTCAGTCTGGGTGTTATGGACATGCTTTACAGTACATTTGCGACACTCAGTGCTCAGAACCCATTAGATTGGGCTCATAGTTGCCTTGCCCTAGAATGACAAGCTTGACACTGGTTGATGATTATCCAGGGTGCCAAACCCAAGGAAGGTTTTTTCAGCAGTTATCTTGCAATAGCCTCCTTGCGTACCAATATAAATTTGTGTTCTCTTAAATGGCATTCTAACCCTACCTTAAACCGCCAGAATAAACAAGGGTCTACTGGGCACATGGTCAGACATACACTTTCAAGTTACCTGTCCTCATTCTTAGACTAAATAAACTGGAATTATCTATCAAAAAAGGGCAATCAGGTACCCAGGAACATAATGGATCACTCTCAAAGTGGAATGTGTCAGAATAGATACGAGTGCCTTTTATCAGCAGAGTGTCTAGCAAACTGGTCACAGCAGATCACTGCTCGTTCTTCACCACCACTGCCATAGAGGCTTAGAACAATCTTCTTGCTCCTTGGAAAAGCTCTGCTGGCTGACTGTGCTAACGCAGTGGTGTCGGAGAAGTAAAACCACCATCATGGACTATGGCTCTAAAGTGAGTTCTTATCCAAAGAAAGGCTTTCAACTTGGCCATCCATGCAAGTGTGTGGTTTTTTTTCCCCTCAGAAGAGTGGATTCCATCCCTCTTCACAAATTGCTTTTGAAAGTACCTCAGTTTCAAAAGCAAATTTCAGTGTGACATGGGACTGCTGTTCAAAAAACACAAGGCCACACCCTCTTTAGTGCATGTAACTGAGTGCATTTTTAAAATCTGACCAACATGTTTAGTTCTATTGCTTTTTCCATTGGTTGCAGTCCAGCTCCACTGGAATAAAAAATAGATGTGCCATTGGCTTCAGTGTGAGGTACACTACAACTGCTGCAAATGCTAAGATTAACCAGGCTTCATTTCTGAGATGAGTAATCCTGTATATTCAAGGCACAAAGTTCTATCAATGTTCTTGATACTCTTAAAATTGAGTTAGACTAGCATAGCTAATATTATGAGGCTCAGCCCTAAACTACTTACTTGAAAGTAAATGGCTCTGATTTTTGTAAAAAGTTTTCTCCATAAAATACTGTACACTGAAGACCAAAGGTGATGTGGAGCTAATCAATGATATGGTGGGCCACTAGCCAGTTTATGGTGGACTATGCTAGGATTTTAGCAATGAATAACAAACTAAAATCTAGTCGCCAAATGCTCCTCAAGTAAGGTATGGGTCTCCCATGTCTCTAATAATTATTCAGAACATTTTAAGTTCCTCTTGTGTAGCACTGCAGTAGCAAAATTTCAGAATGTACAGCTTTTTTAGCCCTACTACTACTTTAAAAGTTCAAAAGAGCTATCTCCTTCTGAGTCAAGTCAACCCTTTAATTAGAGCACCTGTTAATTAGCAAGTATGAAACTCTAGGAAGAAGAAGAAATGGAAAAGGCTGAACTGCTGAGGTTTCACAACGATGATAGCTTTGCTATGTTTGCCATTTCTGTTCTTAAATAACCAAATGTGCAATCCTGTGCATGTCTTCTTGGAAGTAAATCTCATTGTGTTCAGTGAGCCTTACTCATAAGAAAGTGCATATAGGACTACAGCCTAAATGAGTGATCTGTTACTGGTAAGTAGGAAGTACTGTAGAAGGTAGGTGTGTGTGTGTGTGTGTTTAAAACATCACAAAATGGAACATTTACGGTGGGGTTGCTTTTCATCACCATTTATGTCATTGGTACTTGCAAACCAAACTGTGCAAACCATTGTAATAGGTAATTAGCTAGAAAAGGTAGATTATATTTTTACTCTCAAAAATTACAGATGCTGGAAAGGTATCATGGACCTATTGGGTCCTTAAAAGAGGCAGTCTAGATTTCCCACTGCTGGGCATAAAAGGCCCTGACTCAACTAACCGGTTTTGAGAGCCTACTCACCCCAGTACTGGAGTACCAGCAAGCTCTCCATTCTTTGCCACCAGTAAGAAAATTTATAACGGGTGAGTTAGGCGTGGATATCTCAGATAAGCTTTCTGTAAAGGTCATCCCCATGCCTGACTTCTAAATTCTAGACTTGAGTTGTGCTGTTGGCAACCTTCAGTCTCGAAAGACTATGGTATCGCACTCTAAAAGGTGGTTCTGGAACAGCATCTAGTGTGGCTGAAAAGGCCAATTCAGGAGTGACAATCCCTTCCACACTGGGAGCAAGTGCAATCTGTCCCTGGTCTGTCTCCCTGCCTATGGGCCTTCCTTCTTTGCCTCTTAGCCTCAGACTGTTGGCCAAGTGTCTCTTCAAACTGGGAAAGGCCATGCTGCACAGCCTGCCTCCAAGCGGGCCGCTCAGAGGCCAGGGTTTCCCACTTGTTGAGGTCCACTCCTAAGGCCTTCAGATCCCTCTTGCAGATGTCCTTGTATCGCAGCTGTGGTCTACCTGTAGGGCGCTTTCCTTGCACGAGTTCTCCATACTTGAATTCTCCATACTCCATACATACATACATACGAGTTCTCTTTACTTGAGTTGTAAAGAATAAAATACATAATAAATTTGTCATGTCGCATAACTTGGGAACAAATGGAAATAGGGCCAAATAGACTAAAGTAGATAAGCATAGTGTATTATAATAGTAATGAATTTTGTTTGTTTTAGGTTGGCTGACCTACGTTGGAATGAACCTATTTAGTACTGGAACCAGTCAACAGTGAATTTTGAAGTTACCATCCAAGACTAATTGACTGTATTGAAGGTGCAGCTTTGTTACAGATTATACGTTTTCATGAAGAGAAGTGAGAAACCAGAAGGATATAGACAAATGAGGCCTAAGACTTTTCCTGCCAGTAATTATACTGGCAGCAGTCAGCAAATGTTGCAAGAAATACGAGAGAGTCTTAGAAATCTGCCTAAGCCTTCAGAAGCTGCAAAAGTGGATCAAAATGTGGGTAAAGTATTGACTGAAGATCCCAGACAAGGTCGAAATCCACCTAAATTTGTGACCTACCATAAGGCTTTGCAAGAAATCAGAAATTCTCTGCTTCCTTTTGCAAATGAATCAAGTTCTTCATCAAGGGGAACATCAGAAATCAATCGACAGATGCTGCAAGATCTGCAAGCTGCCGGATTTGATGAGGTAAAAATCACAAATTAAGGGACTGACTTGTTTTAGATATGAAGACATGACAAAACATTAATCTGAAATCTCAGTTATTGTTTCGCTTCTGATCTAATGGGAAAAAGAAGCCTGAAAAACAATGTGACTGATACAATTTGTATTGTTTGCTATGCATGTTAGTATAATTCTCCCATCTGCAATCCAGTTTTAATACAATATGATCAGACTTAACTACATTACTGGGTTCCTGGAGAGGGGAGGGCAAAGCTTTTACTTTCGCAGCTGCAACTGGGTCTGAAGGCAAGAGGGAGGAAGCAGTTTACACTAGTGGCCAGGTTCCCGAAGAAACTTAGTGTTTTACCCTCCCCCCAGGAACACCCGTGAACTACATCCTCCTCCTAGTGAGGTAAATTCCATCTAAAAGTGCTTAACTTCAGCTTTCTCTGCTCACTATGTGAATGTTTGTTCCACTGATCTCAAAAGGAATTAACTTGTCTGTATTGATTGTGATCCTCTGTATGCACACACTTCCCATTGACGGCCTCTTCTTGAACTGTGTTTGATGTCCTAAAAATATTAACATAGTGCTTAAATTTTGATATACATTTATTTATTTGCTTCCTTTCAACCATAAAACCTACAGAATAGTTTACATAGCACAAGAAATGGAAAATGAATTCCCTGTCTCAAAGGAGATTACATTCTTGGAAAGGCACAAAGGAGCGCCCATCAACAGTAGCTAAAAAAATGTTTTGCTGGGATGAATAGGAACAGTTACTATTCTTTTGTGTGGTATAAGAGAACTACCATTTTAAAAATGCCATTTAGCAAGGTTAATTACTGTATTTCCATTTTCACAGGAGCTTTTTTTTTGTCATGGCAATCTTATTCAAAATCCAAGTGTCAGACTGAAGAGAATCAACTGATGCTTTTTTTAATCAACTTTTTTTCCCAGTAGTAGTTTGTATGTTGCTTAGAGATTATTCCTCTTAAATGCTTTTAAAACTTAATCATGCTTTTTAAAGTTGCTTGGAAGTCAAACTTCTGAAACATTTACTTTATCAATTGCATTTGTAAAAGAATACAGGGGGCCCCATATCCGCAGATCCTATATCTGTGTATTCAGTTATCCACAGATTGGGTCAGTGGGGCCCCTGTGCATGTGCACCCCAGTTTCACTTCCAGATTCACAGAGAAACTGGAAGTTGCACTATTTTAGCTTCTGAGCTCAGTCTGAGCCCAACAGAGGCTGCAGACAGGTGTCCGTGACCTCTACTGGGCTCAGAGGACCCTCCATAGGTGAGCAGAGCTCCCCTTGCTTCCGGAGGGTGGGGAGGCAGATGTTTGCCCATATCCATGGTTTCAGGCAACTGTGGGGGGTTCTGAACTGGAACCCTTGCAGATATGGGGGCATGCTTGTGTAGCTATACCCTCTACTGACTGACTTGTCCTGTATCAGATGGGAAGCTGTCACAACAAAGGAACAATGACAATTGGAAGCATGCAGTTTCTGCAAAGCAGATGCAGAACTAGACATATACATATTGAACATATATTGAATGTATATTGTACATGGTGTAATAGCTCTCAAACTGTAGTAAACAAATCATACATCAACATAGTTAAAACATGTATTTCATTCTTGGAGTAACTAGCATTTGAGTGTCAAGAGTACTGTTTATCTGTTTGCTCACTTCATTTTTAAAAAAATCTTTTTTCATGATGGCATCTTGCCAACAGAGTTAAATGTGTTTAACATTAAAAAACAGAGCAGATGAATTCCAGTGACTTTTCTGGAGACTAGTTAAATTTTTTTCTTTCAAAAGTCTTGAGGGTAAGGTTGGTTGGTTAGACGCTTCAGTACATCATATTGTAAATATTTTACTGTTGATTTTTCTGAGTGGTTTGAGTCTTTTAATGTTATGTTGACTGTTGTTCAGGTTAGGTTTTCATGTTACGATTGAAAGGTGGCGTATGTCTTTATCAACTAAATTTTAAAATGGAATTGAGTGCTGGATCATTGTAAAGCTGGAAATGTTGTGTAGCTGGATATGTTCTTGGGGTGCTGGTGGACAGCTCGATGAAAGTGTTGACCCAGTGTGTGGGTGAAGAAAGTGAAGCAGCAGTGAAGAAAGCTAATTCCAGGCTTGAGATCATTAGAAAAGGTACTGAGAATAAGACAGCTAATATTATAATGCCTTTGTACAAATCAGTGGTAAGGCAACACCTGGAGTATTGTGTCCGGTTCTGGTCACCACATCTCAAAAAGGATATAGTGGAAATGGAAAAGGTGGAGGAGAGAGCAGCCAGAATGATTACTAGGCTGGGGCACCTCCCTTATGAAGAAAGGCTACAGCGTTTGCAGCTCTTCAGTCTAGAAAAGATGCACCTGAGGAGGGACATGATTGAAACTTACAAAATTATGCAGGGGGTGGATAGAGAGACACTCTTTTCCCTCTCACATGACACAAGAACATCCACTAAAACCAAGTATTGAGAGAGTTAGAACAGACAAAAGAAAATATTTCTTTAACCAACGTGTAATTAGTCTGTGGAACTCCTTGCCATAGGAAGTAGTGATGGCATCTTGCCTAGATGCCTTTAAGAGGGGATTGGACAAAATTCTGGAGGAAAAGTCCATCATGGGTTACAAGTCATCATAGGTATGTGCAAGCTTCTGGTTTTAGAGGTAGGCTACCTCAGACTGCCAGGTGCAGGGGAGGGCACCAGGTCGCAGGTTGTGTATTGTTGTCTTGGGTACTCCCTGAAGCATTTGGTGTGCTGACCATTTTTTTTCCTGTTCTATTATTGATAATTATTTTCATTGGACTTCTCAGACATCAGTCTTTGACCCTTGTTCTTGTTTCCCTCTTCCTCTTGATCCCATTATTCATGCTCTTAACATTTATTATCACTTTAAGGTAGCTGCAGCTCTGACTTCCTTCTATCCTTGTCTTCCCTTTCTAATATCTCTGCTCATCTTGTTGCTGTTTCTGACTGGATATGTTCTTGTTTTCTTAAAACATAGCTTATCCCAAACCGAATTACTGATCCTTATTCCTTTTGTCTCATTCTAGGCTTTTATTGTTCCTTCTCCAAGTATGATCGTTTGGAGTCCTGACTCCTCTCTTTCCCTTTTGACTTTTATCCAAGTTTTTGCAAACACATACTCTTGCAAACTTTGCCATATTGCTCCTTTGGTTTATTTTGCGTCTATTTTTCCCCATGTTTCTTCTTTGTTGCATTTCCTTCTGTTTCCATATTGGATCCTTCTTTTAGCTATTGCTTTCTGTTTTTAAATCTCTTCACTCTATGGCTTTCTCTTATCTACCTTGTCTTCTTGTTCCATCATTTCTCTGAAACTTGCATCCATACCTCTTCCTCCTTGCAAGTGTTTAAGCATCATTTGAAAGTATACAGCACCACCTCCTAGGACCTTTTGCTCCAAGAAGCATCAGAGCCACTGCAAAACTGTGCCACACAAACAGCGCCCCCCCCCCATCCTGGCAAAGCAATCCAGAAGATTATACTGGTCAGCAGAATATATGTCGACTTGAGGGGGTTGGGAATTGCTACTTGAGCGTATTAATGTACAGGTAGTTTGTTTTCCTTGTGATTCAGTCGTGGATTCAGGTAGGAAAATATGTGAAGAAGAAAACAGTAATTGCAAGGAAAGGCGTTAAAAGTTCTCCTTGAAGTTACTTCTGCTGCTTCCTATTTAAATAACTCAGTGGAGATTATTATGTGATGGAAGGGAGACATTTGGAAAGCATTTTACATCCTTGGAGCTATCGTCTACCCCACCCTATGGTGCTCTAGTAATATTACTTTATGCATAGAGCAGAGTGAAGGGAGGAGTAGATTTTTTATCTTTCACTCCTATAATGATTTTTGAGTCTTGTTAAAAATTGAGTATGATGTTTCTGGTACTTATTTTGTGAATTATTACTTTTTTTTAAATTTTGAAATTTTTCTCTCTTCCTCTGCCTGTTCTCAACACCTCCAAAAATAGGACATGGTTGTACAAGCTCTGAGACAGACCAACAGCCGCAGCATAGAAGCAGCAATTGAATTTATCAGTAAAATGAGTTACCAAGACCCCCGACGAGAACAAATGGCAGCGGCAGCAGCTAGACCAGTTAATGCAGGCACAAAACCACCAGGTAAATATGGTCAATATGTTGTCTTGTAGAAGAGAAGTACAGATGGAATAGAAGAGAAGGGGCTGAGAAGCTTGCTTCCTCAGATGACCTGCTATCTCCATTCCTATTTCTCTCCATCTGGCAACTGGATGTCTGAATCCAGCCCAGGGGAAGCCATGCCATTAGTCTTTTAGAGGGCAACATCCTGGATGCTTTAAAAGCACTTGGAGAATATCTTCAGGTACTTGTTTTGTGTGGGGGGTGGGGGTGGAGGTGGTGGTTTGTTTTTTCAAAGCTACTTTGGGAGGGGAGAGCTATGCACTACCCTTCATTAAAAAGTTACCAGGGTAGCTTATGGAAAAAACCAATACAATAAACAATTTGCAGTTTCATACAGTTGCCAAGGGATGGGAGAAAGCTGCAGAGAAGAGTGGCAGTTTGGACTAAGAAACAGCAGGTGGAAAGAAGTTAAATGTCCTCTCCTGAACTGCTTTTCATTTTCAAACTGTATGTCGGGTGTGCACAGTTATATACATGAATATGACTGTACTGTGTGAAATTATGAACCCAATCAATCAGTGGCTGATTGGTGACATTTTCAAACAGTAGATGTCTGAACGCAGATACTAATTTTGGAATCTGAAACGTAGCTGGCAGTGCAACCCTGTGAATGTCTACTCAGAAGTAGACCTTACTGAATTTACTGGAATTTACTCTAAGTAAGTGTGTATAGGATTGCAGCCCTGGTCTGCTTGGATGCAGAAAATAACCTTTTTGCACAACATAATTACTTAGAAGGAAAAGAAAATATTGCACAGATAGAGTCATAGCATTGATGGATGTGTTTATATCATAGTGGATAAAAATATTAATTCTGAAATAAAGATCAACAACTGGGAACTTAATAGTTCATAACTGTTAGCCACTACCATACACAAGCACTCATTTTAATATAACACAATAAGTTAAGAGACCACACAATACATTGTTGTCTTCTCTTTTCTGCAGGAAACTCAGGGCAATATATGTGGTTTCCCCCACCCACTCATTTGGTCCTCCCAGCAGCCCTGTAAAGTAAGTGAGGCTGAGGTTAGGTGACAGGCCAGAGGTAACCCACCGAGCTTCCAGTCTTCAGTAGGGACTGATCCTGGGCGTTTTCTGTCCTAATCCAACAGCAATCACAACACTACACTGCACTTAATTTTTAAAAACTGAATCTCACTATCAAACATGCGCAAAGTCTATGTTACTGCATGTATAAAATACAGACTAACAAGGAAAAAAACTGATATTGAGATAATGAGTATAAATATGACTCCAAGGATCAAGAAATTGTCCGAAACAGGATAGTATGTGGCACAGGGCAACAGGAAGGGACATGGGAATAGATGAAAATCTCCTTATGAATGGAAGTGTCTTCCGTTCATTTAATAAATACTTAGGGCCAAGTCCAGGGTTTAACTCTCAGATGAGTCTTTGATACTGTTTACTCTGACTTAACATCTGTTCCTATCCAACATGTTACAGTAATTAACTACTGAAATTGCCTGATCTGAAATAACAGTGAAATTGGCAGTAAAAAAAATAACACACTAATGTGGCTCTCCTTTTTTTAAAAAAAACAAACAGGGGGTATACAGCAATCAGTTAATCGCAGGCAGAGTTGGAAAGGTTCCAAAGAATCCTTGGTGCCCCAGAGACATGGTCCTGCATTGGGAGATGGCCTAGCATTTCATTCAGAAAGCCCGATTTCTCAGGCTGATGTAGGAAGACCTTTGTCGGGCTCTGGAATAGCAGCATTTGCCCAGGCTCATCCTAGCAATGGACAAAGAGTGAATCCACCACCTCCACCTCAAGTAAGGAGTGTTACCCCTCCTCCTCCACCTCCCAGAGGAACAACTCCACCTCCCAGAGGAACAACACCACCACCTCCTTCCTGGGAAACAAATTCTCAAACAAAACGGTATTCTGGTAGCATGGAATATATGATCTCTCGCATTTCTCCAGTACCACCAGGAGCATGGCAGGATGGGTATCCTCCCCCACCTATGAATCCATCACCAATGAATCCTCCCACACAGGGGCAAAGGGGCATTAGTTCTGTTCCTCTTGGCCGGCAGCCAATCATCATGCAGAGTTCAGTTAACAACAAATTTAGTTTTTCATCAGGAAGGTCTGGAATACAGAATGGTAACTGTCAGACTGATTATATTGTTCATCAAAATATAGTGCCTGGTAACTCAGCAAATCGTCAACCACCACCTCCTTACCCAATGTCTCCAACTAACCGGCAGAGTCCTACAGCTTTGCAAATGCAAGCAGGAGGATCTGCAGCACCCTCTCCCTATCCAAATGGAAACATTCCTCCGTCTATGATGGTGCCAAACAGAAACAGCCACAATATGGAACTGTACAACATAAATGTTTCTGGAATTCCAACATCCTGGCCCCAGTCATCACCTGGCAATGGACATGAAATTCCAGCATGGCAACCCAGTATTCCAGTCAGATCAAACTCCTTCAATAACCCCCTTGGAAATAGACAGAGTCATGCTACCAATTCACAACACTCTGCCACCACAGTAACTGCTGTTACTCCTGCTCCTATACAGCAACCAGTAAAAAGCATGCGTGTGTTAAAACCAGAACTGCAAACTGCCTTAGCTCCTACTCACCCTTCTTGGATGTCCCAGCCAATGCAAGCTGTTCAGCCCATCTCCTTTTCTGAGGGACCATGTACAAATATGACTGTTGTATCATCTGCGGCAGAGGCTCCAAATTATCAAGGTCCACCACCACCTTACCCAAAACACTTACTACACCAAAACCCATCCATCACTCCATATGAATCTGTAGCAAAACCTAATAAAGAGGATCAGCTCAGTTTGCCTAAAGAAGAGGAGATTGAAAAGACTGAGAGCTGTGAGGGAATAGATAGAGAAAAGAAACAAATAACAACCTCACCTGTCCCTGTCAGGAAAAACAAGAGAGATGAAGAAAGGAGGGAGTCTCGCATTCAGAGTTATTCTCCACAGGCTTTTAAGTTCTTTATGGAGCAGCATGTGGAAAACATACTCAAGTCTCATCAGCAGCGACTGCATCGTAAGAAACAGCTAGAAAACGAAATGATGCGGGTAAAGCCTTTTTTTATCTTCCCCTATTACATTTCTCAATGTACAACCTGCTTTAAAATACTTCTTGCTTTATATTTGAGACAAACAAGAGGCACACTAGCCATGGCTCAGTATGCTAATTGTTAGCCTCGTTTCAAAGTTGAACGCTCTGTAGCTAATCAGAGATCTCTAGTGTCCAAATCCAATACTGTTATTTGCCACAGTTGCCTGGAAATCGTACTTGCATTAAATTTGCATCGTATTTGCATTGTTACATTTTTTGGTATGTAAGGTGTAATATGTCTTACAGCAGATCTCAAGGAAGATGCATGAGATATCTTGCAGTACTGTAATAATGTGGAATTTAATTTTGATCAAAAAGTGAGAAAATTCGTTTTCAAGGTTGTCACTATTTCATATGAAATATTTTATAGTTGCTGACTATGATGAAACAGCAAGACTAAACTGTACATGCCTGTATGAATACTGACAATGTCTCTGAGTTGCATCAAGGTGCCTTGCACTCAGCGACCCTTACAAATCTTCATGTGTATGCAGATTTATGTCAGAGTTGTAGACACTAGATAATTTAGTAGAAACAAGGTAATTTAGTTGAACAGCTATTCATTTATTCAGGCAAATCTGAATACTTCTCATTATTGTGGCTAGTTTGCCTTAGTTATGCAAGGCTAATTACTCTGATGTACACAGAATGACTCAGCTCAGTAGGAATGCAAATATATAATGTAAATTCAGCCAAAGCATATGGAAATTCAGACCAGTATATAGTTTTGTGTTAAATGATATGCAGAACTCTAAATTCCTTGTTGATTCTTTGTTTACAGTGTTTTTCTCTCTCATTTCATAGCATTAGTCTTTAGTTTGAAAGACTTTAGTTTGAAATCACAATTATATGTCTCTTTACCCTGTTGTTAGACGCTCTGTGTCTGAGCACAGATACAACCAGATATTTCAAGAGTTGTCATATTTTCTTACCTGTCAAGAAATAGATGACTGGAAAACCTTAAAATACAAGAAAACATAAGAACTTTTGCATACAGTTATTCTTTCATAGTCTAAAGGAATACTGTTCAAAGAGAAGGATCAGGGCCATATGGGTGTTCTGGGAAGGAATCTTAATGAAGAAAAGAAATATTTTGGAAAAATAGGGAGCTGTTCTCCAGCACGATCAGTCAGCATTAACAATACTCTAATTAGGACATCTGTTTCCTATCAGACAAGTGTCTGAAGCTCTCCAGCCATTGTGTATACCAGCGATTTTCAGCCACTGTGCCATGGCACTTTACTATGTTCTGAATGGTATACAGGTGTGAGGCAGGATTTTGGGGGAGTTCATATATTAATAGGGCCATTGGGAGGAGTGAGCCCCCCACCGGCAGTGCAGCTTGCCTTGTTAATTGTAAAAAAAAACAAAACTAAAAAAAAAACTGATGGTGTGCCTTTAGCACCTTGTCAGTGTGTTGTGAGATGAAAAAGGTTGAAAATTGTTGGCCCATATGTTCATGCTGCTTATTCCATTTTTATTTTAAGGGTTCTTGATCCAAAAAGAAACTAGTTTCTTAGATTTTTGTAGTAGCTAAAGTGATATAACATTAAAAAAGGAAGAGAGGCAGAAATGTGGCACGTGGAAATTGGGCATGGGAACAACAAATTAAGAAAGGCAGTGTACCAACTTTCAAATTCATTGATCGTGACAGAGTAACTGACTGATAGAGTAATGGAAGGTGAGGAGATAATAACAGAAGACTAGTTACTAATATTTATCCAACAAAGGAGGTGAAAAGAAGTGCTTCACAGACAGACTGCTTTCACAAAGCTGTCAAGATTTTAAGCATCCATTCCCCAAACAGTAGCAATGCTAGCTCCTAGGATCAGTCTTTCTGAATTTGATCATACAGTTGTTGCTTAGGGCACCCAGACTGTAATTGCTAGAAGTAGTACCTCCTACTATATGGTACAGCAAATAGGTAATGGGCACCAGTGACTCGATGGGTTAGGAGATTTATTCGATTCTGTCATAAATGCTGGGTTTTGTGGTATGGGAATTTTGCTTGACGAAGCTCAAAACACAGTGTCATCATCTAGCAGAGCTCTATGAATGTTTTTTTTAAAAAGTGTCTCCTCACCAACAAATTAATGCTTCAGAATACATATAGCTGTAATCCATTTGGGCTGTAATCTATTTGAACAGTGAAATTGCTGATGTAGATTTGCCTATACTAAAACCAGACAGGAATTTCAATTGTATGTCATGTATTTCTAGTTTACACAGTACTTACACTGGACTCTGGGGTCTTTCCATACTTCTGTGTAATTCTCAAGTGTCATTTTGATTGTTTTTCAAAAATTCTCTGTTAAATTGTATCTTTAGGAAATTGGTGTGTAAATCAAGGTTAGATTTCTTGCTCTTCCACATGTTCATTCTTAGTCTCTTTCCTTTTCACTTTCACTAACAGCTGATTTAAACTATTAAGGTGTTGGAAGCTTTCCTGACATCTGTAGCCTTCGTTACTGGGTAGGCAAGTTATATTTTGGAGACAAGTATTATATTTAACAAATAGCATGAACCCTTTCTTGGGGACTCTGCATGCTTACCTGCATTTAAATTAAGCATGTTTTCCTTCACTGTACTTGGTCGTCTTTTGTATCAGAATACTAATTTCATGAATTTTGCTTTTTTCATATTTTGTAGTATTTACTGTTTGTGCACTGCAGCAGCACAAGGACAATACTACAGTTAACACTGTTCTCTTGTGTTCTTAATTCTGCATATGTGAAGTAACTAGTTAATGTACAACTCTTACTTCTTTTTGCCAGATGCTTTTTCATGACAAATCTTATTGTTGAGGTTTGTGTTCAGTTTTTAACAAATTCACACATGCTTAATTGCATATAGGATTCTCTAAGAGTGATGGTTAGAAAAAGGAAAGTCGCTTTGGAAGGAATATTGCCCCTGATTTAGTAGATCTATGAGTCTTGATGGGAAAAGACTACCTTATTGGTCATGTGAACAGAAGAGAAGCAAGAGTGATCTAGCTTATCTGCCCATATACAAATATTACCATGAAAGAGAGTGGTTATAGCTTCCCTTTTATCAGGAATGTGGCTTTTAAGCAAGATAAGGTTTTGCTTTTGCCTTATCTTTTTCACCAACAGTAGAATCAGAGCCTCTTGGTGCATGGCTCTCAGTGTATAGTTTTGTTATAATCATTCTTAAACCATTCCTGAAGATTCCACATTTTGTGCCTTTTTTTTTTCCTGATTGTGTTCTTTGATGCCTAACCTGCTGTGGCACAGAGAGGGGGGAGAGCTTGAAAGCATTATTTTTAATATTTAAGAATCCATGTTTTTGCTTGTCCTAAACCCTGCATTTCTAGTCAGACCACAAAATCAGTTTTTCACTTGTCAAATTTCATGTTTGTTGCATAGGTTGGATTATCCCAAGAGGCCCAGGATCAAATGAGGAAAATGCTATGCCAAAAGGAATCCAACTATATCCGTCTGAAAAGGGCTAAAATGGATAAATCAATGTTTGTTAAGATTAAGACTCTTGGAATTGGGGCATTTGGAGAAGTCTGCTTAGCAAGGAAGGTGGATACAAATGCCTTATATGCAACAAAAACACTACGAAAAAAGGATGTGTTGCTTCGGAACCAGGTTGCTCATGTTAAAGCTGAGCGGGATATCCTTGCAGAGGCTGATAATGAGTGGGTAGTTCGTTTGTACTATTCATTCCAAGATAAAGACAATTTGTACTTTGTAATGGACTATATTCCAGGAGGAGATATGATGAGCCTCTTAATTCGAATGGGGGTCTTTCCAGAAAATATGGCCCGGTTCTACATAGCGGAACTGACTTGTGCAGTTGAAAGTGTTCATAAGATGGGCTTCATTCATAGGGACATAAAACCTGATAACATTCTGATTGATCGTGATGGCCACATCAAACTGACTGACTTTGGGCTTTGTACTGGCTTTCGGTGGACACATGATTCCAAATACTACCAGAGTGGTAAGAAGCATTTTGTCCCAAAATGGCCTTTTTGTGTTATATTATTAGCATGTTTAGTTGCAAAATTTGCCTTTTCTAGCAAATCTACCTCATAGCTGCTTGACTGAGCAGTGTAAGATTATGTGAAGTAATTATCAAAGCATTGATACTCTCTCCATCATTTATTGTAGAAAGTAAGAAGAGCCTTGCTGGTTCAGGCTAAAGGCCCATCTAGTCCAGCTTCCTGTATCCCACAATGGCTCAATAGATGCCTCTGGGACCACACAAGACAATAAGATATCCATATCCTGTTGCCACTTGCTTGCAGCTTGCGTTCAGAGATAGGCTACCTCTAAAACCCAGAGCCTGCATAGTCATAAGACCACATAAGATACCCTTTATACCTCTTTCTTTTAAAAGAAAAGTGTTGCTAAATCACAATTGTTTTTAGGATCTTACAGAAAAAGATTGAGTTGCTTTGCTTGGTTTTTCCCCTACAAGTAGGTCTTCTAGTTTCCAAACTATTTTTGATTGCCAACACTAATTCAGAAACAAAGAGAATCTTGCATCCGTTTGGCCCAAAGAAATTTTTCTCATATTTTATAGAAAAGTAATCAAAGAAAATCATTAACTGGAAGATATTACATCACACTCTGAAAAGTTATGAATGCTATGAAAACTTACTTCCAAGAGCTTTTCTGTTTGTTTCACATTTCATTTAAATTTAATGAAATTTCAGTTTGTGTTTTAGAGATTGGTTTTCTGCAAGCAAGGGCAAGGTCGGTTTGTATAGATCCAGTTTAAAAAGGAAGCTGATCTTTTAAAGCAAAGCCATAATCATTGCAGAGATTTCTTATGACATATGAAATACTTTTTTAATAAAACCTTTTAGTTCTGACGAAATGAAGTTAAATAACTCAAGTACAAATTCTTTCCCTCTGAAAATGTGTGTTGTCTGTTAATACATTCCTAGCATATATTAATGCCTGTAAAAACCACTAAAAGACATCATGTGAAAAGGATAGTTGAAAGAAGATAACATAAGAAGAGCCCCACTGGATCAGGCCAAAAGCCCATCTAGTCCAGCTTTTTGTATCTCACAGTGACCCACCAGATGCCTCAGGGAGCACACATGACAACAAAAGACCTGCATCCAGGTGCCCTCCCTTGCATTTGGCATAAGGAAAGATAAAGAAATGTGCTTCTGTAAATGTAGTAGTAGTGTCCTTGCATTGTGCTGCAGAAGCAAGCATGTGAGTGCAGGCTTGTCAAGTTGTAGGGAAAGTGATTATCTTCAATGACTAAAAATTGTCTCCAAGCCATCAGCTGGTGACTGAGAGCCCCTGATTTGCATATTCCATGGCAGGTTGGAAAGTTCTTCAAAATGAGAAAATTCATTGGTCACTCCAGCACTGAATGAACACATGTGAATAGCAAAGCTGGTGTTTTCAGTACCTGAAGTCTCCTGCAAAACCCTTTGTGCCAGTTTTGGTAGAAAATAAATGGTTTGTCTTCAGTCAGTCATTGAAGGGAATGGTCATTGAAAGGCTCTGACGCAAGTGTGGGTGTGATTTTTCTACATGTTCAAAGGTGACCACAAAAAAGTTCCCTCAACTAAAAATATATTCCCAAAATATAGTTTTTCTTCTATAAAAAAACAAATCCATTTTTTAAATTTATCTTTAAAAAATGGGGGGGGGGTGTTAAAGCCATAAGATTTTTTACAAAAAACTTTAGCTTTTAAATTCATATACGTTAGGTCAGTAAAATTTTTATAGATCAGTAACTATGGTGAACTCATTTGCAAGGCTGCACTAACTCCATCCAGTCACTGATATAACTAATAACTATGCTCATATATGTGTGAACAGAAAGGCTTATGAGAGAGAGTTGCATTCCTTTTGTGTACTTATTTGCAAGACTATATAACTACAACATCAGTTTTCAACCAGTTCCCTCCCCTGAATTATGTCATACTTTTATGAATGACTTCTAGATGGAGTTTGTCAAAACTTCAGTGCTTATGAACCTAGACTTAGGAATCTTTGTATAGAAATGCAAGCATTTGTTTACTCTTTTTCTTAAAAGAAAACTTACTTAAAAGGGTGTCTACAGATTCTGTGGCGGTTGAATAACAGGCGTGTTGAAATGTAATAACATTTCTATTTACCCACTATAGGTGACCACCCGCGTCAAGACAGCATGGATTTCAGTAATGAATGGGGGGATCCTGCAAACTGTAGATGTGGGGACAGGCTAAAGCCACTTGAACGTAGAGCAGCACGTCAGCATCAACGTTGTCTGGCACACTCACTTGTTGGGACACCCAATTATATTGCACCAGAAGTATTGTTACGAACAGGTACATCCTTTACTTATTCCTCTTTTTGACAAAGGTAAATTAGCTGCTAGTTTTGATAAGATCCCCCCACCCAAAAAAAAAAAAAAAAAGCAGGGATGGGGAGGGCAACGATAAGTTGCTATTAGAAATTTACCTAATAATTGGGAAGCTCTACTATTAATGAACCAGTATTGCATTTTTATTAAATAAATTAAGTTGGGCTTATGGTCTTATATTTTGTATCATTGTGTTAGTAAAGTTTGAATGCAAGAGTCTGCAGCATGGATTCTACCAATTTGTAAGGTGCAAAATTGTATAGTGATTAGTATGAGATCTCTCTGGTAAAAATCAAACTTATACTAGCGTGAACAGGTGAGGATTGCAGTCCACCAACTCCTTTTTGTGCTTATGGTGAAGTCCAGTCAAGTGTAAAAGCAATGGATAGTGGTCAGAGCAAAGCAGCTGAAGAAACTTTGTTCATGCAAGCCAGTTTCTCTGTCTGCTCCTCCCTATTGAAGCACTCTGAAAAACTTCCAGGTATTCTGCAGCTGCCACCCCCCTCCCCACACTGCTCATGCTACTGCTGATGATAATACGCTGACCCTTTCCAGTGCTGATGCAACCCCAAGGTAAGAGAACAAACATCCCCTTACCTTGCAGAGGCCTCCATGATTGTTCCCCCCACTGCAGGATGCAGTGCATACCCCATTAGCATGGCTGCATCAGTGCTGGAAATTTGGATAGGATTGAGCCCTAAAACTGGCATTCAACTTTAGGTAATAAATAAGTATTCTTCAATCCAGTTAGATCAGTTGAAAGTTGTGGTGGTTTTGATTTTCCATTTGGGATTGTTGGATATGAATGCGCAAGTTGAAATGTATTGAAGTTTCTGTGACTGTTAGGATACTACCACAACTTTTTCTAAATACAATATTATGTGACATTATATTATGTTAAATTTTGTACTGCTGTACTGTAGAGCTGTTGAGTTTAACAGTCTTGTTATGCAATGAGTATTCTGCCTCCTTAGCAGCAGTTTCTGAAGAACTGCTCTTAACCAGTACATTTTTGAGGGCTGAAAGTTATATTTTATAAAAATTTTAAAAACAATGCAGTGAATTAAATAGCTGGTGCTTTCTGAAAACAAATCTAGGACTGGTATTGATGCATCTGATGACTGAGTATGCTGCTGTTTTAGGATATACACAATTGTGCGACTGGTGGAGTGTCGGAGTGATTCTCTTTGAAATGTTAGTAGGGCAGCCTCCCTTCCTGGCACAAACACCACTGGAAACACAGATGAAGGTAACTGATGAGATGTATCAAACCTGCTTCAGTAGTGGTTTGAAAGATTGACAAATGCAAGCGTTAACTCTATGTTTAAGTTCAAATAAAGTCTCTGTGTGGTGCTTCCTTTCCCCCTCTGTCAGAGAGCTTACTTGCAATTTCAGTTGCAGCCTGAAATCACAGCTGGGTTGATATTTTATCCTCTTTAAGGAAGTTGATAACAGAATTGCAAAACTTCAACCCACTTCCATTTTTCTGTCTATCGTAGAGGATGTAGGGAACTCATCCCAGCTAAATCATTGCCATAGAAAAATATATGAAATGAAGAGAAACACTTACAGAACCCTTTCTAAGATAACATAGATACTATTCTTTGCCTAGGGCAATCAGTATCACTTAATATAATTAGTTACTTTTTAATGCACTTTAATCATCCTTGTATAATTTTAATCTGGATAGTGTAAGAGTAATAAAATGATATGCTAGTCTTTCAGTAAATTCCTGTAAGTGACTGCACAGGGGTTTTTGGGTGTTTGCACTAATTATGATGAATTCATTTGCATTGTGCATATGGTGCTAGTCCTATGCTGAGTCATCTATGAAGTGCTTTGCATGTCCAGAAGTTCAGTCTATCTAGTTTTTGACTGTTTTGAAGTTCAAGTTGTACTTGCAAGTAGCTTGAACTTTTTTTTTTACTAATACAGTGTTTCATGAAGCCATTAAGTGCCTTATAGAAAGAATTTCTCTTCTGTTATTCAGTGTTACTTGTTCTGGATCCTGTATCTAAATTTGACCTACCTGCTTGATGAATCCAACCATGATCCCTTCAGTTTGTCTGTCATTCTCATAACTGATCTAAGCCGCCATGGGTCCCTTTCAGGGAGAAGGGCGGGATACAAATAAAGTTTATTATTATTATTATCTAGGCACGTTGTTCCATAATCTTCTATCCCTTAGGCTGCAGTCCTATACCTACTTCCTTGGTAGTAGTTCCCATTGAATTTAATTGGGTAGAGTAGAGTAATTCTGAATAGACACACAGGTCTGTGTTGTTCATATACTTTGGACTCAGTCCTTTCCAACTTTCCAGCACCAATGCAGCAGCAATGTAGTCCTGAGGTAAAGGAACAAACATTCCCTTACGTTGAGAATGCCTCCATGACTGCCTCCCCTCCCACAGGACACAATGCATGCCCTATTGGCATGACTGCATTGGTGCTGGAAACCAGATAGGATTGAGGCAATAGTTTTCTTCCACTGCTTGTTTCAACCAGGCTTATGCAACTTTGGTCACTACTCTTGTCATAGAGGCACTAGTTGATGTGCCATCGTGAGTAGGCTAGCTCCTTTGGCAAAGATGCTGACTGAGCATTGGCCATATTCAGCAGAGGCTTTTGGGACACCTCTGCTGCTGCAGTCAAACCCCACCCTTTCCTGTACTTTGGGCTCCATCCAAGTTGTTAGACTATAGGAGCACACATTATATAGCCAGGATGTTTTCAGTATTCTGTCATGTCTTAGAGCTAAAATTTAGTCTTCTAACTTTTTGTGTATCTTCTTTTAAATAAAGGTTATCAATTGGAAAACATCTCTGCATATCCCACTACAAGCAAAATTAACTCCAGAAGCATCCGATCTTATTATTAAACTGTGTCGAGGGCCAGAAGACCGCTTAGGCAAAAATGGGGCAGATGAAATAAAAGCACATCCATTTTTTAAATCCATTGATTTTTCAAGTGATCTGCGGCAACAGCCTGCTTCCTACATTCCTAAAATTACACACCCCACAGACACGTCAAATTTTGATCCAGTTGACCCTGATAAATTATGGAGCGAGGATAAGGAAGGGAATGTAAATGACACACTTAATGGGTGGTATAAAAATGGTAAACATCCTGAACATGCTTTTTATGAATTCACATTTCGAAGGTTTTTTGATGACAACGGCTACCCTTACAGCTATCCAAAGCCTATTGAATATGAATACAATAATTCTCGCAAATTGGAGTCACATTCAGATGAAGATGATGAGAGAACCAGTAAAGAGGTCCAAAATCATGATCTAGTTTATATTTAGCAGAGAAAGTGAAAACAGTTGAACCTTTGTTTGAGATTTCTCAGATGTGTGTTGCAGAATACCTGAGGTGATATTGGAAAGCTGGCTCTTTGCACAATTGTGGGGGTGGGGGAGGGAAAGGAAATTTGCTAATTATTTGTTCATTTTTTATCCTATTTTTCTCTCTCCATCTAACAGTTGAGTCCAGTTTCAAGCATTAATTTATTCCAGCATGGTTAGTTATTAATATAGACAGCAAAATTGTTAGGAAAAATAAATTATGAAATAAAATTTTATGGTTTTTTTGTAAAATATTCAAAATAGGAAATAGTGATTTCTTGAGGAAATGAGGTGCTTGTGTCCATTTAGGTATAGGCTATATACATTTTTTTCTGGTTATTTTCAATGTCATTTTTTGGATTTGCATTGACCAAATAGACCCTATGCTAACTAAGCTGGCAGTCATTTTCTTTGGCTACTCACCATACTAAGTCCTACTCTAGATGCAGCTGAAGAGAGTAAAGTGGCGAATAGGGTTTCTCAGACACTGATATTTTACAGTATTTGCAGCTCTCAGTCTAAGAAGGTTTAGTCACTTTTTCTTTTGACTAAAAGTGTTGAAGTTCACATATTGGCTCATGATTGTAATTTTGCTTTTCTTGACAGTTTGTGAAGCACAACTGGATTTGTGGTGTTATGCAGTAATGCAGCACTGAAGCTGCCTTGGGTGTGTGTGTGTGTTGTGATAGTGGCCTACCACAATGTCACTATATATCATTTTTCCCCTCATATTCATCCTTCTAAAGCTTTTGATAAGAAAAGACTGAAAATACTTGGGCTTCTACAATAGTTGCTAAGAAAACTCAGACTATCCAAATGGTGACCAGTGAGAAATACTACATGAGGTTGTCTGCAGTTCCATTGTAATGGTTCTGGCACTGTATCATTCTAAATCAAAAGGCATGTTTTTGTAACAAGTTATTCTGCCCTTTACAACCAAATTATTTTAAACTGAACTTAATGAGGATTAAATTCACTCTCTTCTATGAACTAGTTCTTTCGTATCTTTGCAGTGCAGTCTCTTGTATAGTAATATGCTAAATCCTGTTTCACATGATATTCAGAGAAATTCTATACATATCTGCTTATATCTTGGTATGGATAAGTTGCTTGCCTCTTGCATGGAAGACGCATGATTGAGTTGCACGTAGTTTTTCAGCTCGCAAAAGCTGTAGTTACCACAAGTGATTTTAGTAAAAACTACTTTGTGGCTTCTCTTGTAAAGGTGCCACTGCCTCCACCAGTGGCTTCCTTGAAGAAAAAAGTCAGCAGGCCTCTTTCGAGTGCTGTTGGGATTGATGAAATGCCACAGAGGGCCAGGCAAGAGCTTTAAGTCCCACTCTGAGTGGCCAATAGCAGAAATCCCAAGAAGGTAAAACAACATTCAGAGGCCAAGTTTGTAGAAAAGCCTTCTGGAGTCATAAGAACAGCCCCACTGGATCAGGCCATAGGCCCATCTAGTCCAGCTTCCTGTATCTCACAGCGGCCCACCAAATGCCCCAGGGAGCACACCAGATAACAAGATACCTCATCCCGGTGCCCTCCCTTGCATCTGGCATTCTGACATAACCCATTTCTAAAATCAGGAGGTTGCGCATACACATCATGGCTTGTATCCCGTAAGTCAGCATCTTTGAGATTTTTACTTGAGAGAAAGAGATGGTGATCTGCATCTCATTCTAGACCTACACAATGCCACACTTTTATCCAACCTAAGAAATTATATTGATACTAAACATCCTGATGCTTCTTTGTGAATGTGCCTGATACACAGCCACAGACTTGAGGATGCCTATGTCCACAACATCAGAAGTGTACTTTGTAGTTGACACTGAACAATTTTCAGTATTCAGCCTTCATCCTGATACTGTCCAGAACAGTAACCACCAATGAGTTAATATAGTGATGGGCTGCTCACTGTGGCTTCAACACTGGGAAAGTTCACAAAGAACTTTTCATCAAGAAAAGTTCACATTAACATATTAGAGCTGCTAGCAATCTACCAAGTGTTGAAAATTTCCCTACTAAATTTGAAGGGTCTGTTTAGATTCTGTACTATGTGACAAAACAACCACCATGCATTACATAAATGGGGGCATGGTATTGAAGATCCTTTGCTCCTTGGCATGCACAGCTTGGGAGTGATGCATTCAACATCACATCTCTTCAACTGTTCAGCTGGGCTGCATATCTGACAACATGTAGGTCACAGTGGTTGCTTACAAATGGAGCTTCAACACTGATGTCTTCCCTTCTACAATTCATCACTTGAGTCACCTTGCTGTGGATCTGTTTGAGGTTTTGCCAGAAGTTTTGCAACTGAGCCAGATACACTCCCCACTCCATAAGAGATGTGTTTCTAGTCCTGTGGGAAGGTGCTCTGTGCTAACCAGTGTTTCCCTGGCTTACCAGTTGGCTAAGGAGCAGTCAGCTGCCTATTTGAAAGTACACTTTGCTAGAGTGGTTTTATTCAGTATGAGCCTGAAGCATATTTTGCTCTGCAGAGCAGCAACATAGTCAACTCCATTGATCTTTATTAAGCACAGTGCCTTGGACATAGGTTGAGAGCTGATGCCTCATTTTGGTTGTGTTCTGAAGAACATTATCTCCTGATTGACCTGTACCCACCACCAAGTAATGAGGAAATTAGCTAGTATCCACTACATGTAACTGCACAGAGAGCATGAAGAAGGAAGGCATGGTTGCTTACCTGTAACTATAGTTCTTTTTCTTTTTTTTGTGAGCATCTATGCAGACACATGACCACCTCTTTGTATATCTAGCTCAAATGAATGTTCTCTCTTCAAATACTACAGTAAGAACAAAGAAGAATGTATATCTGGCTCAAACATGCAGGGAGATTAGGTATTCTTTCCACCCTCAGTGTGTGCACAGTGTTTTCCTCTCCTCTCAAGAGCGGAAGCAGAGCATTTGATGAAATTCTAGAAGTTTTCAAACTTGGTTCTGTGCATGTGCAGAGCTCTGCTGCATGTATCTGCACAGATAACCATGAAAAAGAGCTATTCTGTAGTTGCTTATAAAAAACTTGACCTTGTTCATCCTAGAATCAGTTATTTTGTGGTAAAGAGAAAACTGCCAATAACACAATTTTGTTCATTTTGCTTTTAAATGCAAACTTTCTTTGTTGTTTGATTCCTATTACCTAATAGTAGTAGGAATAGTTTGGACATCTCTGACAATAGTTCTCTTACTTTAGGTGCCTCTTACTGCTCAACAAGCAAGTTCCACACTCTCAGCTTAGTTTTTAAGAATATATAGCTCTCTTGTTCTGTCATGATAATGTTTTCTGAAAAGTCTCTTCCTACCCTACCAGTGCTAATTCTTTGGTAGTGACTTTATTTTTTATTGTACACACCTTGCTCGTCCTCCAACAATGACGGAGTGGCTCATATGTGACTCCTAATAATTTCCCATCCAGGCAACTTACAGGACTAGCAATGCTTGGCTTCAACAGTAGAATTACATCCTGTGATTTCAGATGATTCATTGAGCATGTCTTTTGAACAGATACTTACATTTAAGTTATACATTAGTCTTTTAAAAATACATCAGTAACATTTATGGGGTGTAGACTACTGCGAAGTTTGCACCTCACTCACAAAGCTTACAGTTCCAATACCAGTTCTGTTAAAGCCTATTTCATGGTCAAATGTGTAGGTTCTACATATAGCAAATGTAGGAGCAAGTTTGTGCACCTTCCTCTATCACGTGTGGAGCTTTTCATGTTACCAAGGGCCTCATATTCATATGATGAGCCTTGCATGCCATCTATCTTACTCCCATACAACTGATGCCTGTAGGATGTACATGTAGAGTTGAAGTGTGAACTAGACCTTGGATTTCTAAATTTTGATTTTATAATGGATGCAGTGTACAGTTCTAACTTTTAAGATTTTGTTTTTATAAAACAAGTTCTATTTTAAATACGATTTTGAGGTTTGTTTACTATTGATAGGAGTTCCAGTCAAACTGGCAAGTTATATTTTATTTGTCCCACAGTAAAATATAATATATTCCTGGTAAAACCAGATAAATCTAACTTGCTATATTTACAGTTAAAAGTACATTTGTGAAATGGCTTTGCAAATTTCAAAAACAAAATTTTCATCACCTGAATTCAATGTGCGTGGCCCAGAGAAAGCTGAGCACACATCATATTGACAGCACTAGGTTTTAAATGCACAGGTATGTGTTTTGAGGACCGTTAACTTTTATTGGAACTTTAACAAACTTAACTTTTTTGCATTAGGCTCATCACTGTTTTCAGCTGAGGTAGGATGATTTAATGGACTTCGTATTTCATGTTGTAATTCTGTTAACTATATCCCGAATTGTTTTAATTAAGCCTATTACTGTGAGATGTAACACTACCATTTGGGAACATTTTAATAAAAAAAATTCTGCCTCATTTCCGAATGGCTACCTGAAATATTCAAATAAATGGTATGCTGTTATGAGAGAGGAGGGTGTGATAGGATAACTGCGATTCAGATTCTGAGAGTCCTGAACATGGCAAATCCTGTACCCAAAATGGAATTCTTCTTGTTATGTCACTTACAATGTACACCCAAGAGTCAGTTTCTTAAGATGCAAACAGCACTTTGTATCTGACATCTTATATCCGAGTTGTCCCCTTAGAACACATATTTCTGAGTTGTTCCTTCATCATCAATTGTGATGTCACAGTGAACATAGGGCAATGAGTTGCCTTTGTTCATGTGTAGAATTTATTTTTGTTTCAAAGTAATCTAATGTGGTCCTGCATATGTTATAGTTTGCACAATTTAAATTTTCTGTGTGGATGCTTCAATCCTGGGATTTTTTAGTCTTTGAAACAGATTGATTTCTGCAATGGACTGCTTTATAGTGAACCGAACAGAGAAAATTGCCCCATATTTGGGTTCTGAATAAGGTTTTTTCACTTCAGCATTTGAAATGTCAGTGCTTTGCTCTTCTACATATATAATATGCACTGTATTTATAAAGTGTTCTATAATCATGTAACTATTGTAAATACTGTTGCACTATTCACTTACATTCTGTCCTAGGGCAGGTTCTCTTGCTGGATCTTTTCTACTTCCTTATTTGTAACAGAACCTATAGAATGTATTACTAAATCTTCATTTCTTTTTTGAGACTTCAAAAAAAAATCTGCTGTTGCAAAGTGCAAAGCTGTGAGAATAAGTTCTTTGGACTTTGTTGATATACATCAGCTAGAGAACACAATGAGTGGGGTTCATGGATGTGGCTGCTGTTGCCCAAAGCACCATTTAACTTTTGGTTGCAAATATCTTTGATATTTGAAATGAGACATTAATATTTGTTTTTAAACCAAAACGAAGTGATGGTATTCTGGGTCAACATTTAATAGTAAATCTTTGGAGCGCCTTAAACCCTCCTGTGAAAGGCACTGTTCAAGTTTACTTTTATATTGCATTTTGTATATATGCCTTTTATATTGTAAACACTCTCCTGATAAACATTACACTTTTATAAAAATGTACTGTAGCTTGAGATAAGTGCCTTGGCAGACAATATAACTGAATCATCTTTGCATATTTCTGCTTGTAATAACTATTAGGTAATCAGTTAAATTTCTCAAGTGTCTTATGATTCTCTTTCTACTGTTAAAATAAGTTTTCTCTAATGTACCATTTGCTGAGATAATAAAATTTAAATGTAATGAATAAGCTGCTAATCAAATATAATTTTCTATTGATCAAAAATTTGTTTGATTGTGCTCTTCTCTGTTGAATGAAAAAATGTAATTTGTATTAACATGATGTAATGCTGTATTATGTTTCATTAGCCATAATTTTTTTGACTCAGTCGTTTTTTTTGCATTGGGATTAAGAGGGGGTTTCAATAACCTTTTGAAAAATTTGGTTATTTCCGAGGGAAAACAATGTGGTGTGGTTTAAGCTATCTCTGCCCCAAAGTTGTATATATGCAACAGGGATCAAATGTGTACACCTGTGGGCTGGGAAGTAATGGGTTAAATATAAATGTTTCTAGAAATGCTTCATTATAGGCTTGATGTGTTTTGATAAATGAGCTTTCCACCTCAACAGTGAGGGGTCTGCTTTGTTTTTTAAATATCTCATTTTAACAAAATTAAAATTAGGCTGTCACACTGAAACAGAACAATATCCACAACTAGGTTATCAAAGCAGTCCTAATGCTACCTAGATTTTTGCACTATGTTGAGTACCTAGGTACAGTTCTGGTCTCTTCTATGGGTATATGAAGGAAACTGGTTAAATTGCCCCAGAATGTAGACTTGGGAATTCAGAATTTCTAAACTTGAATTTAGTAGACAAGATGATCACATCTTGTGAGGTCCACACAATAAATACATACAGTATTAGTCTTCCAAAGTAATTCTCATTACACTTTTAAGGGAACATTTCTTTGAGATACAATATTGCTTAGGTTTTCACTTCTAGTTGTACAATGTTTACTTGGATGTGAACTCAACTAATTTCATTGGAACTTGCATTCAAATGTGCATATGCTGAGATATTAGTACCTATGATGCTTAGTATTTATACCATCCTTTTTACAATGTCAAAGAGTTTCCTATTGTTAGAAACCCATACAATAACTTTGTATGGCTTGACCAGAATTAATACTGGACCATATTTCTACCAAGAAGTGGTGGGCATACCTGACAGGCACTTGTTGGATACAACCCTACATGCTATAGTTTGACTTTGAACCTTTCTACCTTGCTGGTTGTGTCATTGTGCCTACCAACCAATGTGCACTGTGAAGAATGCCACCTGTACAAGAGAGATGGAAAAGGCAGATGATGGATCAAATGAAGATCATCAGTTGTACCCTTTGCCAAATTCAACTCACACCCCTACACCTATGCCAGGCTATTGTATCGGAGGAGCAGTTCTATCAAAAGGACTTGGGAAGTGGAGTGTCAAATCAATTGTTTTATGGAAAAACTAATTTCTAATTCATTGTTCAGTCCCTTTATATGAATGTTGTGGCTCTGCCTCTTCCATTTGCGTATATCTTCTAGGGATGAAACATGCAAGCATGGTTAGGAGCACTTCAAGAATTTGTGTTTAGTACCATTTGCATTAGAATTCCTAGAACAGTGTTTCTCCAAATGTGGGTTGGGATCTTCTAGGTGGGTTGCGAGACAATTTCAGGTGGGTCCCCATTCATTTCAATGTGTATTTTATTTATTAGACTTGTTGGAACCATGGTATGTGACAAATCTGTACTTTTAACAGGCTACTCTGTTTATCTTTTGATAGTCAATGGGGCTTACTCCATTGTGGATAGGTGGTAACTGTAGATAGGATTGCAGCCTTTGGGATGTTTGGGGAATTTTTAAAAAAACAGATCAACGGCTTGGGAGGGTAAAGAGGGTTCTTCTTTATTTTAAGCAATTTCTGCCCAACATTGCATATATGCAACAAGGACCAAATGTGCCACAATCCTAACCAGCTTTCCAGCACTGACAAAAGGGCAATGCAACTCCAAAGTAAGGGAACAAACATTGCCTTACCTTGAGGAGGCCTCCATGACTGCCCCCCTGCTGCAGGATGCAGCACATGCCTCACTGGTGCAGCTATGCCAGTTCTGGAAAGTTGGTTAGGATTGTGCTCTGAATTTATTCAGGGCACAATCCTAACCCCTTATGTCAGTGCTTTCCAGCACTGGCATAGTGGTGCCAATGGGACATGTGCTGTATCCTGCAGTCACTTATCATAAGGGCAATGCAGCTCTGAGGTAAGGGAACAAACATTCCCTTACTTTGAGGAGGCCTCCGTGAGTGACACCCAAATGCAGGATGCAGCACATGTCCCATTGGCACCACTATGCCAGTGCTGGAAAGCATTGACATAAGGGGTTAGGATTGCACCCTTAATTGATTTGACTTTGTTGTATGGGGGTGTCAAAAATTTTCCTGCTTCATGATGTCACTTCTGCCCATGACATCATTCATTTCTGGAGGGTCCTAACATACCGTTATTCTAAAAGGTGGGTCCTAGTCCTCAAATGTTTGTGAACATGTTTGTGACTGTCCTAAAACCTAAGTCATGCCTTTTTGAAATCCTTATTGGCAGGAAAGGTAAATGTGGTTGCATGTAGGTTTGTGCTGCTGTGTTGTGTCCAAGTTCCTTTAGGTAGGTGGGGTGGTGGAAGGAACTTTAAACAAGGATGTCCCACTCACAGCATGTTATGGACTTTTAGGTACCATAAAATTTGAGTCATTTAGGGCCCAATCCTGTCCACTGTTCCAGTGCTGGTACCAATGGGGCATGCACTGCAGCCTGCAGTGCGGGAGGGGGGTCACAGAGGCCCCCTCAATTCAGGAGACCATTTTTTCCTTTACCTGAGGGGCTGCATTGTGGCTGCAGTGCAGTTGGAGAGGATTGTGCCCTTAACTGTCCCTTTAAGAAAAAAAGGGTAGTAGGAACTTCAGTCAGCAGTGAGTTTTCTAACTTGTCTTATGCTGCTGGGGGTGGGTGGACAACAAGAGAGCTGCCCTACTGCTCTGTTGCTGGTGTGTGGCTATGAAAGATCCGACACGTGGGCCCCAATCCTAGGCATGCCTACTCGGAAGTAAGTCCTATGGTGTCCAATGGGGCTTACTCCCAGGAAAGTGGGGATAGGACTGCTTGCAGCCTCAATGTGGAGAAAACACGTGTAGCAGTGTCTGAGGACACAATCCTAGGCATGTCTACTCGGAAGTAACTCCCATTGTGTCCAAAGGGATTTACTGCCAGGAAAGTGCACGGGACTGCAGGCTGACAGAGAGGAGGGAGGGGGAACCCCACCCCCTTCAGAATGACAATTCGAACCGCGCCTCTCCCTCCCCCCACCCGCAGGAAAAGTGACGTCGCCGCGTTCTGATTGGGACGCGGAGTAAACATCCAACAGAGACCAGGCAGTCGGCACGCGGGGCGTGATGACGTCACGGCGCCATGAGCGGGCGTCTGCGTGCTCGCTCCCGTCCCTCAGAGGGACTGAGAGATGTCGGGCTGCAGTGATGCCGCCGCCGTTACGGAGCTGAGCGCGCCGAAGCCGAGTGAGTGGTGTTCTCTCCCCCCCGCCTGAGGGAGGCGGGCGCGGTGCCCTCCTTCCCCGCACGTCGGGCAGCTCCCCTTTCCGTCCTCCGGAGACGTGGGTCGAGGAGGATGCGGGGACTGCGGCGGGTGGGGAGGCAAGCGAGGCAGGCGAGGGCAGAGCCTCCCCACTAGAGTCCTGTGGAAAGCACCGTCGCCGTGGGAGGCGCCAAGGAGCCCAGGCACCCACAGCCCGCGCACGGAGGAGGAGGGGTGTGTGTGTCAGGGATGTCTCTGCACGTGGGTTGTGGGTGCGGGCGCTTTTCAAAGGACCCTGGTGGGGAGGCTGTGCCTTCACCTGCCTCCGCACCTACCGCACGTCCCTGCTGGATGTAGCCCTGGCAGTCAAGCTGAGCGGCAGGGAGGGCTTGGAACAGGCTCTGCTTGTCCGTCAGCGTCCTCCTGTGGTGCCACTTCCTTCGCCCTGCTCCTGGCACACTTGGGATACCTGCACACCGCCTCCAGCCACGCCACAAGTGCCTCCTTCTGTCTCTCTCTCTCCCCCTCCCTTTTCCTGCTGCTCTGGTCAACAACCTCTTGGTAGTGCCTGTCTTGCTGGTGATCAATCAAGAGCGCTTTCCCAGTTCTCTGTCTTCTTTTAGGACTTTAGGTGATGAGGGAGACTTGGTCGTGTTCCCTACTGCCAAGCAACTGCCCTCCTCCCTCCCGGACTTGGACTGGGACTGCTTTCCCGAATAAACACACCTGGTTGGAGTAAGTTGTTGCTCTTCCTGTATGATCAGTAGTGGAAAGACAACTCTGGGTACTAGTGGTAGTTTCCCCCCCCCCTTGCCCAGTGTTTGTATTCATTTTCCATGAGTTGAAAACCTCCTGATTTTAGAAATGGGCTCTGTCAGAATGCCAATGCAGGGGAGGGCACCAAGATGCAGGTCTCTTGTTATCAGGTGTTCTCCCTGGGGCATTTGGTGGGCCGCTGTGAGATACAGGAAGCTGAACTAGATGGGCCTATGGCCTGATCCAGTGGGGCTGTTCTTATGTTCTTATGAAATTAGTTTTAACTAGGGTTCCCAGATACAGGTAGGAACAGAGTACCTTTACCTTTAATCAGTGTATAGAAGGAGTGTTAGCAGGTGCAGCTCAACATGGAAGGGTTTAAAAAGCCACATCTGTCATTCCCTCTTCTATACAGTGGTTAAATGTATACATATTTGTCCCCTTTTTATCTGTGTAAAGCAGTGTTTCTCAAACTGTGGGTCAGGACCCACCAGGTAGATCATGAACCAATTTCAGGTGGGTCCCTATTTCAGTATTTTTTAAAAAATGTATTAGACTTGATGCTGCCATGTTATGTGACTGTATTTAAGGAAATGTTACAGATCTGTACTTTTAACAGGCTACTGTGTATATGCTTTTAATAATGATAGTTAATGGGGCTTACTCCTGGGTAAGAGTGGGTAGGATTACAGCCTAAGAATGTTAAAAATTTTCCTGCTTGATGATATCACTTCCAGTCATGACATAATTTCCAGTGGGTCCTCACAGATTCTCATTCTAAAAAGTGGGTCCCAGTGTTAAGTGTGAGAACCACTGCTGTAAAGTTATCTGTGTATCTGGTAACCCTAGTTTTAACAGGAGTGAATGTTTCATGGTTTTGTTTTCTGTAGGAGAAGGAAAAATTGTAGTACATATTTCCAATATCAGGATTGTGCTCCTCTTATTCTTTGCAACTAGTGCAGGCTTGGGGACTGCTTAAGGTGGCAAGGATAGACATTGGCTGAGTGCCAAATATCCCCAAAGGGCCTGCTTCCTGTCAGGCCCACCATTTTTACTTTGTGTAGAACACACAGGCCAGTAAGAGGGATTTGTTATCTTACACAGCCTACTACTTTCAGGCAAAGGAAGATGAGGGTTGGGAAGAGTCGTTCAATGAGTGCCTTGTCTGAGGCCTGCTGGAATTCTGGTATTGTACGTGTTCTGAATGTGGTGAATGGCAACCAGACTTCTGGTGCAGCACTGAGCCAAAGATCAGAATGCTGCCTCAAATAGACAATAATATTACTATATGAATAAGTATGTGTTGAAGGACTACAAAAACTCCACTTGTTTACATACTGTAATATATTTAAGGACTCATTCCTATTGAACTTTCCAGCACTGATGCAGCCGCAATGCAGCCCTGAGTCTAGAGAACAAATACTTGCTTGCCCTGAGGCCTCCACGACTGCCTTCCCACCACAGGATGCAGTGCACCCTATTGGCATGGCTGCAACAGTGCTGGAAAGTTCAACAGAATTGGGCCCTAAATGAGATGGAGTATATAGCCTGTTAGGCTTATTTCAGATGTTACCTCTGCACTGCTACTGAAAAACAGCAGTGTAAAAATGCTTTGTGTGAAGCAGCTCCCCATGTGAGTGTGGTACTTTTGTTATGTTACCAAAACCATCTATTCATCGACTCAATTAAAAACACTTCATGGGAATTGTTTCATGAAAACCCATTTCCATTTGATTGCCACCTACACAGCCTGAGGTTTTTTGGTGGCCCTCATGCAGTAAATGCCATGTTCACCTTCACAGAATAAAACTTGCTTTAAAAAATGACATCTTTTCTTGGAAGAGGTCAAGAAGGAAAAGTTCATAAGCTGTTCTTTCTTTGGCATTAGTGACCACTGATGTTAACCTCTCAGTTAGGGAACTATCTTGCAACCCATAATGTTCTCTTTGTGGACTCCTAGTATAAGAGAAGTATCTACTTTAGGGAAGGAGGTTTCACTGTGATAAGTTCTCCCTTAACACTCTTTCAAACATAGCCAGTTAGCAAGGTATCATTGCATTCCTTGCCTTTTTAAAATCAATACAGATAACATTCATTCAGATACCAGTTATCTGACACATTTTTGCAATACTGTTCTGCAGTAATAACATATCAGGAGTAATGTATCAGAGTGTAAAACTATGTTTTCATGTCTTAAAAGGGACAAAAGCTGAATAGAACTCCCCAAACATGTAGCTAACCTCAGATATTTTAAGGTATGATGGCAAGGAAACCTGCACCTGTAAATATTTTAAAATAGTTTTTTTTAGAAAGCAGTATTTAAAGACCCTATGCTGTAAATTACAATTTATGTAATGAACTAATCCAGAGGTGTCAAACATAAGGCCCACAGGCCGAATTTGGCCCCCAGAAGCTCTTTATCCAACCTGTGTTAATTGGGCTGTCCTAGCACCACCCTTTCAGCAGCACCACTTCTGCTGAGGTGTTGCTTTGCAAACCACATCTCAGATGCTGAGCTGCAAAGTGGTGCTGCTAAAAGGGCAGCCCACGTGATAATTGGCTCTCCGATCTCTACAAAATATGATCCAGACTGCACATTTTCTCTTCTGTCATTTGCAGCTAATGAGTGCTTATTTCTTGTGACATCACTTCCTGCTTTAATGTCGCTTCCAGGCCTCAGCAGGCACCATGAATGCTTTTTGGCCCATTATATGAAATGCGTTTGACACCTCGAATTACTAATAGGTAGGAGCAGCCAATTGGTTAGATATATTACCACACAGTACAGAAAACAGATTTATCCATTGACGTTAAGAAGGGTTTATCCATTTTAGTCACTCTGGAATGAAGGATGTTTTCATCATCTTAAAAATGTTCAGCCTGGAGACTAAAATTAGTGTACCTAAAAGCAAATACAAATAGTTCTTTTGCAACTTGACTGTATGTATGCCTAGTCGGTTATGAAAGTATACTGTTGCTCTGCATTGCAGAAAATACCTTAGCAGAGTTATTCTTGATAGTGGTTTCTTTACCAATTAGTCCCCCCTCCATTGTGTCTTGAAATACCTGAGGATCAAAGGCCACCTTTGGGCTAATTCTTGTTGGCTAATCTACATGCACTATCAGAAGGCACAACTAACTATATAAAATGTCTTCATTTGCAGCATAATAGCTGTATTGTTGATTTACTTTTCTGGCACATAGCTAAAATGCTGGCCAGTTAAAAATCAAGAAAAAGGCAATAATGGCTACTCTTTTGAGTTGATAAATGCTGCTACACATTTTTTGCTCTAAAGCTTTAACACCTGCTGATACTTTCCCCCACTCTACTATACATGTTATAACATATAGATGACTTGCAGATTGGTTTTCACAACATTAAAAATAGTATTTAAAACAATTTTTTTTTAAATGGCAAATAGAGAACTGCAAGCAGACAACATTAGAATATAAACAAATGTAAATCTTCTTGAATGTTTGAATAAAGTGAAGTGGTTCTTTGCAACTGTAGATGAAACTTTCCCAAAGATACTTGAAGGAACTAGCTTAAGCATGAATTTAATTCCTGGGCTGTTGTACCTCACTGCACATGGAAATTGGGGCAATTGTATCCTGAAGGCAATAAAAGGCATCAGTGACTCTTTGGATAACTTCAGTGTAGTATGTCAAAAACAGGTAGCCGTGTTGGCCTACTGGAAAAGTCTGCAGGGTCACTAAGTCAATATTATCAATTGCAGTTCTTATTAGGATTAAGGCTGGATTTTTAAGATGATGTATAGAATGATAGACATTTCTAAGTGAAAGCAGATGTTATTTCTTGCTTATTGTATGCAAATTATAGCAGTTGTAGATGGAAGGATTAGGACAAAAGAGGAAAAAACTCAAACATCTGGCCTAAACTCTGCTTATCAGTTGTATTATTTGCTCAACTGATAATGACCACAAAGTATTTGGTACAACTAAAAGTAGTACCAGGATGCAGTAGCAATCCCAAACTTAAATGTATCCAAATTTTATGTATATGTACGAAACTGTAAGTCATGCATATGAAGCTGTTACGTCATGAGTCTGTCTAGGTCAGTACTGTCAACATAGACTGACAATGACTCTCTGAGATTTCCAGTAGGAGACTGTACCAGCCCTTGAGATTGATCAACCCTGGAGATTGATCCTGGACCTTCTGTGTACAAAGCACGTGCTCTGTCACCTCTGCGATAGTTATGTGGCTCAGCTGCTTCTTTGTGGACCAAATAGTTACCCCCCTGCAATGGTTCTACTAACACCTGTTTTAACACCTAAGTCAGGTGAAGCTGTGGAAATCTTGAACCCCTGTCTGAATTCACTGGTGGTATAGATGAGGACCAGTAAACAGAGGCTTACTCCAACAAGGTGAAGATCCTGGAGGTGATTGTTTCCTTGATGGAGAGAGATGGGGTTCACTGTGTTTTGATAGGGTTGGGCTTTCCCATATAGGATCAGATTTGGCATCTGAGGGCCCTTTAGCATTGTTGTGGTATGCCTTCCACCAGCTGTGACCATTTCCAGATAGGGATGATCTGGTCTTGCTTATCCATGTCCTTGTAATCTCCCAACTAGACTGTAGTAATGACTTATACATAGGACTAACCTTGATGACACTTTGAAATTGTAAATTAATCCAGAATACAGTGGCTAGAATTTTAACTAGAGCTGTTTGCTGGCAGTGCATTGTGTCAGTGTTGAACAAGCTTCATTGTCTCCAAGCACAGTTCAAGGTGCTTTTGTTTGTCTGGAAAGCTCTTACAACTCAGTTGCTTTAAAAGATGCCTTCCTTCATGCTGTGTTCATCTATTGATACTTTCCTTCAGGTGTCCCTGCTTTTGAAAGTGAAGTAAGTGGATATCAGGGAAAGAGCTTTTATGGCCATGCAGTCTCTCTGGCAGAACTTGCAACCTAGGGAGGTACATCTAGCATCTTCACTATTTTCTTTCATGTTGGAAGGTCAAGTCTTTCCTGTTTTTCCAGGTCTTTTAATGCTCCTCATATGGGCTTTCAACAGTTTTTGGTGGATGCCCTGTCTGTCTGTCTGGCTGGCTGGCTGGCTGTCTCTCTCTCTCTCTCTCTCTCTCTCTCTCTCTGTGCCACTGTTTTATACAGTACTTGGGGTTTTAATTGCTTCTGCTTGTGTTTTAGTATTTTATAGCTTGTGTGACTTGTGTTTTTGTTAAATGTTTTATTTGTACACTTCCATAATATTGTGTCTAGAGGACAGTATAAAAATTGGTTAAATAAAATATAATAGAAAATGGTGAGATACAAAAAGTCAACAATTTTAAGTCTTGCTGATTTTGTGCTTAACTCCTGTGCACTGTTATCAGTAGAGGTTATACTTCTCTTTCATAACACTGTTTTGGTAGAGATTTATTTAGAAGCGGCACATGGCTCTTCTTAAATAGCTGCATGTAACTATAGTTATGGTAAATTTTGATCATACTTAGAAATAAATGTTAAAGGCCTCAGAATATCTGTTTAAAGCAGTGGACCTTTATCAAAATTGCAGTCTGGTGAAAGTTGTATCCTTGAGAACTGCAGTAAAGCTTAAGCAGATTTAGAGTGCGCAGCTTACATAATAATTTCCAAAGATTTCAACAGGCTTTCACCGGAATGTTCAGGATAGGTAGGTGTGCTGCTTATATGTGATACACCTGTTTGTCTGTCTGAACTGATGACTAAACTAGTTTGAAATTACAAGTTTAGCAAGATGATGAGAACAATTAAGCAAGTAATGGCAAGTCACAAAGTAGATTTTTGTTTTTAGATTCAAATGTTTAAAGCTATTTTATCATTTGTGCATTTGGAGTTGAGGCATGAGAGAAGAGAGAGCTCTCTGATGTTAATAACGGATTGGGCAAGAGGAACTATTCAATTCAATTCAGTGAACCTTTATTGGCATAGTACAGCAATCATACAATAAGCACATAAACATCCCCCCCAAAAATAGAAAAATCAGACCCAAGAGTCAACCATATTCATTCCTCTCCACCTTGCCATCAATTTCAGGAAACTTGCAACCTTCCCAAGAGTCTTATCCTCCACCATAAGGATGAACCTAATCTTATCCTGATCAGACTGCCCACTTATCTTTGCATCCAATTTTGGATCCAAAATTGGATCCGAATATATCAAATATAAATCATGTTACAATGGACAATATACGATCATATGCACTAAAGTTTCAATTCTCCTTAGTTGACATACACACTGCCTCTCTGGGTAAGGAGTTCCATTAAATTCTGCCAAAAAGAATTGCTGACAGCATCACATTACTCCTGGCTAATAAGAGTACTCTGTGGTTCTGAGGGCCAGTTAGAAGATGTAAATAGGGGGCCTTCTGTCCATATTTTAAGGAAATTAAGAGGTATAGTGGATAACATGTCTTGTTAGCAGCACCACACTGCTCCTGCTGCTCAATATCAAAAAACCTACACTTAATCACCTGATAAGCTGCAGCTTGGATTAATGATCCAATAAGATCTACTTCTGTGCCCGTTTACCTCATCTTCTTAACAAAGTCTACTAGACCAATCGGAGGTTCTGAACATGGTAGTATCATTCTAACAAACTGATAATATTCAGTACTTTAGGGTGCTTGTTCATAGTCACCCTTTGGGCCTTGTTTGCCTCACTGTTACATAACAATCTTGGTTAAAACAAAAACTTTTATGATGAATTTTGAAAACCTACATTATTCCTTTGAGATAGTTCTGTAAGTTAAATGGCCATTTTAACTATTAAGTTACCTGCTGTGATACAGGCAAATTCAAATATGGTTTTTCAGGTCTCATTTATGCAGTAGTACAACTGGTGATCCTAGTAAAGAAATTCTTTTTTAATTTGATGTTTTACACCTGCTGACCAGCTGACCTGCTCCATGTGGTGCACAAACTGTTACATTTATTCATGTTTATCCTGCCTTTCATAATTGGTCTCAATACAGCTAACAAAGTCTAAAAATACTGTAGATAGCTTACAGTGAAATCAAATTTAAAATAGTGCTTAAAACAGGAAAAAAATAAACTACTTCAGTAGCAGCTTACAAGCAAAAAGTTGGTGAAACAGCTGGGTTTTAGTGCCTTCTTGAAAGTGGGGGAAAGGTAGGGTTGTTTTTTTTAACTCCTTGAGGCAGGGAGTTCCACAACTGGAGGGTTGTTGTGAGGAAGGCTCTGTCCTATGTGTATACTAGCCATATCTTGCTCAATGATTGCACAAGGGCCTCCACAAAAGACTTTAACACAGTGGTTCTCAAACTTTTGAGCACCGGGACCAATTTTTTAGAATGACAAACTTTTGGAATCCACTAGATGTGATGTTATTAACCTGGAAGTGGTGTCGGGGCTGGGAGTGATATCAGTTTAGGCTTCAAACCTAAGCCACAATCAACCAAAGGTCCAATTACACAGTGCGCTCATGCTGTTATTTTGCATAGCTTGAAAATAAAAAATTCCAGCTTGGAAGTCAAAACAGAACTGAGACTTGGATCCTTCTCCCAACCACACAGTCCTCCTCCCCCCCCCCTCTTTCCAGTATCTCATCTTATCTATTCAGGGCAAAACATCATGCCTCTCTCCTACCGGGAGCCCGCCCTGCCCAGCAGCTCTGTACCCTGTGTTTTCAGCTCTGTATTTTTAATGGCAGCTGAGCTAGGTGCTATGTGACCCACCTGAAATTGGCTCACAACCCAAGTGGGTCCTGACTCATAATTTGAGAAATGCTGCCTTAACAAATATGTAAATTTGTATTTTTATGCATGTTAAGTTGTAATTTTTACCACCAGCTCTGCCCCTATTTTTAAACTTAAAGGAATTTTATTATCAGTTTCATAGTGGAGGGATTTTAGTCCTGAGGCAAGCTGCAGATCTGTTGCCCCACCCTGTACTAGTAATAGCCTGTTGTGCTAAGATAAATAGAGTGTCTATTAATATAAGTTTTTAAGCCAGAAATATTTTTTGTAATTAGCTTTAAGATGTTTTTGAGAACATGTGATGGACCATCTACTAAATATGAAAGCAACACTTGCCAATTTGAAAAAATAAAAGGGTATTTTTCTATCCCTTTTGTTGTTGACGTTTGGGTTAAAAGAATCACCAAGCAGAATGCTTTGATAAACTTATCAGTTGGTTCCATTCCCCAAGTTGTGACCTGTCATGTTATCTGCAAACAATGTCAGAAGAGCAGTATGTGAAGCTGCCACTAAACTGGAAATTTAGCAGAAATCCTCATAATGCATATGTGTTTCTCCAAATGCAATTCCATGACAAATTTTTCATTGGTGGATAATCAGAATCATCTATTTAGGTTATATTTAGAACATCTATTTAGAACATAGCATAGAGCTTTGTAACCTTTAAGATTGTTTCAGTGACTTTTATATTCTCCAACCAATCTTTGGGGATTCAGCCACTAGAATATTCCTCCATAAAATAATAGTTGTAATTAGGATGAACTCTTTAAGAAGGCGCCTTGCACCTTCTGAAGAAACTTGCAGCACAATCTTACAGGCTTCCTATGTCTACTCATAAGAACAGTGTTGCTAGATTATGTCAAGAGCCAAGAGCTTGGTGAACCTTCTGATGAACCTCGCCCAGTGCCCAGGCTGACCAACCACTGAGAGCAATACTCAAATTATATTTCATGGTTTTAAAATAAGTATGGTTTTGTTTGATCCCAATAGCATAGAAACGCTGCTAGATTATAGAAAGACATGCTCATAGAAAATCATATGTTCCTGTGCATAAGAGCATGGGAAGACCCTGCTAGATGGACCAAAGGCCATCTAGTTCAGCTTCCTATATCTCACAGTGGCCCACCAGATGCCTCTGGGAACACACAAGACAAGACACCTGCATTCTGTTGCCACTCCCTTACACCTGGCATATAGAGAAAGGCAACCTCTAAAACCCAGAGATTGTATATAGTTCACATTTCTTGTAACCTATGATAGATTTTTCCTCCATAACTCTGTCTAAACCCCTTTTAAAAGCAGCTAGGCCTGGTGCCATCACAACATACTGTGACAAGGAGTTCCACATATTAATTATGCTGGTTAAAGAAATAGCATGTTGGTAAAAGTATTTGTCCTACCAAACGCTTCCCAATCTTTGTAGTGCTGTGACCCACTTTGTTGTCTGCAGTCACCAAGTAGCCACCAGAATGCCTTGCAATAGCTGGATATGCCTTGTAGAATGCCTTGCAGCAGTTGGGTGGCACCCCAGAATACCTTGCAGTGCCACAGCTGGCCCTGATCTGCAACCTACTTCATCAGCCATGTAGTGCCCCAGAGTGTCTTGCAGCAGTTGGGTAGCGCTCCAGAATGCCTTGCAGTGCTACAGCCAGCACCAACCCACGACCCACCAAAAATTGTGTTGTGACACACAGTTTGGGAACTGCTATATTAAACATGATTGGCATCCTGTGTAACTGTTATAAAACGGGTCATGTACAGTTTTAGATGTGTTGCTTTAGCTGATCAGATCCCTGAAACATGTGCATGTCTTTAAAAGCCCTTTCTACAATTTTAGTCTGTGCCAGAATTGGTATTGGAGAATTTATTTTTATTGTAATAATTGTTACATAATGGTGATGTGCAGCAACTCTTTCTAGTCCAGCTGTTTCTAGTCCATGATGTAAATGGGCAAATGTAGTACTTGTTCTCTGATGAAGCAATTTGTTTGAGAATTGGAAGACATTTTTCTGGGTCTTTGAAAAGTCTCATCACAGGTTGAGAGAAACCTAAAATGTCTTTCTGCACTTCACATTGTACGAATGGTACTGGAGTGGCGTTCTGTAAAACACTCCTGTTTGAAATACCAAAATGGGGGATAGGGAAGGCAAGTGTCTAGTTGCAATATCTACTGTAGAGTTTAATTAGGGTGCAATCCTAACCAACTTTCCAACGCTGGCATAACTGCCATGTGCTACATCCTGCAGTTGGGGGGCAGTCACAGAGGCCTCCTCAATGTAAGGCAATGTTTGTTCCCTTATCTCGGTGCTAGAAAGTTGGTTAGGATTGCGCCCTTCGTTACCCGACTCTCAATTATGTGGTAATAAATATGCAGAATATGTATAATCTGAGCAGGAAATAGGGTTCTTTAGAGCTCAGAATTACACTAAACCAGTATTGACAGTTGGCATCCTTCAGTCTCAGAAGACTATGGTATCGCGCGCTGAATAGTGGTTCCGGAACAGTGTCCTCTCCAGTGTGCGAAGCCTGGGTAAGGTAGATATGAAGGATAGACTGTTACCCATGCAGCAATCCCCCCTCTCCATGTCGCTGAAATGGTCCAGTGGAAAGGCAGAAGCCAGTACGGTTGGTTCCAGCAGAGTCGCAGGAGTTGCCAGAACGTGACTGTGTTCAGCCATGAACATTCAAGGACTCCGGCTCCGGATTTTGCCTTGAGGTTGACTCCTGAAGCCTTTTCCATAACTGGATGTAGCCACAAGGCAGTGGAGGTTTGGGATCAGAGTTTTCCTTCTCTCAGATGAGCTGCTTTCCCAGGCTAACAAGTCCCATCTACCCGGTAAAACCCTGCACATGCCCGATCTTGTCTGATTTTGGAAGCTAAGCGATGTCAGACCTGGTTAGTACTTGGATGGGAGACCGCCTAGGAATACCGGGTGCTGTAGGCTTATACCATATTCTTTCAAGACTGAAGGTTGCCAACCATTTTAACCAGTATTATGTAAGAACATAAGAACAGCCCCACTGGATCAGGCCATAGACCCATCTAGTCCAGCTTCCTGTATCTCACAGTGGCCCACCAAATGCCCCAGGGAGCACACCAGATAACAAGAAACCTCATCCTGGTGCCCTCCCTTGCATCTGGCCTTCTGACATAGCCCATTTCTAAAATCAGGAGGTTGCGCATACACATCATGGCTTGTACCCTGTAATGGATTTTTCCTCCAGAAACTTGTCCAATCCCCTTTTAAAGGCATCCAGGCCAGATGCTGTCACCACATCCTGTGGCAGCAAAGGCTGCACTGGCCCCACTGGATTGCAGTGCAGGACTTTCATTAGGATTGGGCTGCCCAATAATTGAAAACTCTCAGTTCAAGTCTTGTTTGTAACCAAAGACAATTTAATTACTCAATAAAATGTGTTACAGATAAACACTGATTTGACAACATCTTTCAGTTGCACTATCATAAGAACTATCACTATCACTATCATGTACAGGGATATCATGCTGTATTTACAACAGGTTCAATGTGTCTGTTTTGGGAGAGATGGAACAGGTAGAATTTCATTCTGCAGCAGGATGTTTCAACTGGTTTTATGGCTTGTTTTTTTTTTGCATCTGACAACTGTGTTGTGTTTTGTGTTTGTTAGCTTATGTTGAGCATGAGTCTTGTCATGATAAGTGAGAATGTGAAACTGGCCCGTGAATATGCCTTGCTGGGAAATTATGATTCTGCAATGGTCTACTACCAGGGGGTACTTGACCAAATGAACAAATACCTCTCTTCTGTCAAAGATTCGTATCTCCAGCAGAAATGGCAACAGGTGAGCCATCCTATACCCATGACCGCATTTTACTTTAAGTTATTGGACAGAACAATTGGAACTTCTTTAATGTTATTTTTTTTACAGATCAGTTACATTTAAATAAATGTAAACCCTTTGTGAATGTAAACCCTCTATGTAATGACTTCTTGGAAGGACATATAAAATAACTTGCACATAATACACAAGTTGCCTCTCTGTTGTTAAGACTATTTCTAATATTTTTTCTTCTATTATAGTTTTTTTTAAAAAAAACCTAGAATCAAAATTGTATGAAAAATGAAATGTATTTTGGGGTTAACCTCCAGTCCTAAAACCATTTGCCTTTAACTTGTGTTGATTTAAAGGGTAAGATTATACTGGTGCATTTGTCCTCCATGGAGTTAGCAAAAATTATGGTAGATACCTTGGACTTAATATAAAACAGTTCAAGTCAGCAATTATAGCATATATAACAATCTCCAGAAAGTTTCTTCAGCTATATCTAGTTAATGAGATTCCCAAATTAAAGTGACAAGTTTCTACAAGTTAACATCTTATTGTATTTTTTCAATTAGGTTAGGCAGGAGATAAGTGTAGAAGCTAAGCATGTGAAGGATATCATGAAAACACTAGAAAGCTTTAAATTAGACAGCACTCCTTTGAAAGCTGCACAACAGGAATTACCAGCTCATGATGGAGAAGTCTGGTCGTTGCCTGTACCTGCTGAACGTAGGTAAGTAATGGGGTCAGATAGCTCAAGGGAGCCCAAACATTTTATCAAAACATTTTGCTAATTAAATATTGTCTGTGTGAGACCTACATAATGGTTTCAATTCCTAAGTCTAAGAACGTTCTATTGTGAATATTACTTGGCCACCTGGGAGCCCTTGCTAATTGAGTCACAGAGTGAATAGGTGTGACTTCAATTATAGTCATACCTTCAATAATGCAGCTTCCTTTAGCACTAATTTGTTGCAATGCTCTTTATCCTGGCATGATTGGTAGCCACTCTAATCAATGGAAGCAGTGTATCCTGGACCAGTCAGTGACTGTTTCCTGCTGTTAAATCAGCTATGTCCCCAATGGTGCTGTTTCTTGCTACTCTTGACCTTCAGAAAGTACAGGGTGACCCAAAAAAAAACCAGAACCGATAAAAATTTTATTAAATCCTACAAAGGTCCAGTAATGTCCAAAATGTCTTTTCCTTGGTTGACCAAGACATATTGGGTAAGATTATTGTTCCAATACTTCATGCACAAAGTTGACTTGTATACCCTGAAAGAAAAAAGAAGGAAAATTAAAATTAACAGTTTTATTCAAAGATTTGTGGGTTCTGTTTTTTTTTGGGGGGGGGGTCACCCTGTATATCTCCAATGCTACCCAAGGGATTGCTGTATAACTTGTATATTGTGCTGTAAATAATTAGTACTGTGTCCCTGTTCTAAACAACTTCATGTGTAAGATCAGTTACATAAATAAGTACAGATCTCTGGAATCTTTATTTTGAGGCCCTAAATCTCTTGAGTATGCTCCTCTAACAAACGGAAAGGGTGCCCATATGATACTTGACCTCTCATGAAAAATATGATCAGGATTTGTATATTTTTCTAATGAGTTCCTACATGAAAACAAAGTGCTTATTTCTGGCCATCATCTGCTTAATTATGTCATTTCCAGCCTCAGTAGATATCATACTTCCCCTGGGGGCTGGAGATAAGAATAGGCCCTCTGTTTGGCTGTACTTGTTCTAAGAGGCGACTAAACAGCCACCGGGTAGATGGGACTCATTAGCCTGGGAAGGCAGCTCATCTGAGAGAAGGAAAACTGTGATCCCAAACCTCCACTGCCTTGTGGCTACATCCAGTTATGAAAAAGTTGACTCCAGTTCAGGAGTCAATCTCGAGGCAAAATCCAGAGCCGGAGTCCCTGAGGAAGTTCATGGCTGAACACAGTCACGTTCTTGCAACTCCTGCGATGCCGCTGGAGCCAACCGTATTGGCTTCTGCCTTTCCATTGGACCATTTCAGTGATGTGGAGAGGGGGGATTTGCTGCATGGGTAACAGTCTATCCTCCATATCTACTTTACCCAGGCTTCGCGCACTGGAGAGGACACTCTGCTCCAGAACCACTATTCAGAGTGCGATACCATAGTCTTCCAAGACTGAAGGATGCCAACAGATACCATATACAGGTCATACCTTGTTATCCACTGGGGTTCCCCGTTCTGACTGCTAGTGGATAAAAAATATCAGTGGATACCAAGTGGAAAAATAGCTTTAAAGACCCACATCCAGGTTTCTTGCTCCTCAGTTGTTGACCAAGAATGCATTGGTATAGACACTATACCGCATTCAGCCTCTAGATGAAGTGAATAATGGAATGAAATTATAATTATTAACAGCACAAAGGTAGGAAATTGGATTTTGGTGCTTTTTTCCTTGTTACAAGGCATTTAAAGGTGGACCTCAGTATCAGTAGTAAGTCAAATCAGTGGATACCAAATCAGTGGATACAGAGGTCTCATCTGAATGCTTTTTGGCCCTCTGTATGAAATAAGTTTGACATCTCTAGTTCATTCAAATTTTTTTTTCTTATTTGTCACTGATCAGATCTTCACCAGGACTCAGGAAACGTCAGTCTTCTCAGTTCAGTGACTGCAAGGTTCACAATAACCGACCAAGTGTGGCAGCCAAAGCCCCTAATCGTCCCTCATCCCGAAACACAAACGATAAAGGCAAAGTAGTCCGTGGCCGGGAAAAAAAGGATCCACAAAACAAAGGCAAAGAAGATAAAGTAAGATTTGTGAAAATAAACCCTAAATTTCAAATTTTCAGTGATGTTCACAATTTGACAGTATTGGGTCCTGCACTCTGAATTGCTTTTGTAGGTAACATTACTAACAGGCAGGAGATAAGGTTTTGGTGGAGATTCAGTTATTAGTAATGCACATCACTGAATGGAACTAAAAGTGTATTGAGTTTCTCAGATGCCAAGATGGCAAAAAAGGGAGGGATCCAGTTTTTCATATGCAGGCTGCCAATGGATGACCTGTACCAAGATAAGGATGAGAAGTATGACTGTTCTGGATCTCTTAAGTCCCAATCCTGTCCACCTTTCTAGTGCCAATTCAGCCACGATGCAGTCCTAAGGTAAGGGAACAAATGTTCTCTTACACTGAGGTGGTCTCGATGACATTCCCCTACCTCAGGATGCAGTGCATGCCCATTGGCACAGTTGCATCAGCTCTGGAAAGCTGGATAGGATTGGGCCCTTAGTGGCTTTTGGTACCATCAACTGTGGCATCTTTCTTGATAGATTCTTGAGTCTGGGAAGTAGGAGCACAGTGTTCCCTAATACACCCACTGGTATTCCTACTTAAAGCTGGATTCCAGTAGGTTGTGCAGGTAGACTATGGTACTGCCCCTTGATCTTTACGCTGTAGGGGCCTGCAGGGCTCTCTCATTCCCCTTGCGTTTCATTGTGTACATGAATTCAGTGGATGGGGTCGTTCACAGGTTTGGAGTGAAATGGCAGTACATTGGGGGCATCCAACTCTGTTTCTGATTGGAGATGCTGAACTTATGTCTGGACTCAGTAAAGGACTGAATAAAGGCTAATAAACTGAAGTTCAACCCAGATAAGATGGAGAAGTTGGTGGTTGGTTCATCTGCTCATGGAGGGAGGTAGTGTTCACCGTGTTGCTGGCTCCGTTGAAGTCTGGGGGTGCTCATTTAATCCAACTATGACAGTAGAGCAGCCATTTTCAACCTTTTTCGCTCACAGCACACTGACAAGGCTCTAAAGTTGTCAAGGCACACTACCAGTTTTTAATTACATTATTACATTACAATTAATTTAATTAATATAACTAAGGGCACAAGCCTAACCAGGTCTACTCAGAAGTAAGTCCTATTTTGTTTAATGGGGCTTACTCTCAGGAAAGTGTGGTTAGGATTGCAGCCTTAGATCATGACAATGAAAGAAATTCCGAAGAAGCTTGGAGAGGGAGGTGTATGTAGTTTCTGGAAAGGGAGAACAATGTTTTGAAGCAGGTCTGTTCAAAACTGTTATCATTTGATATGCTCTGATATGCCAGGAGGTGTTGGCAAAGAGAGATGAGATGGAGCATGCTGGAGAAACGGGGGGGGGGGTGAGGGGCAGTGAGATGTGACTGAAATAAGTGCAGGATTCACGGGTGGGGGGAAGAGAGAAAGAGAATGCAGGCACCTGATTCTGGACTTTGAAGGTGGGGAAGGGGGGGGAGGGCAGTAAGAGAGGGGTTACTGTAATTATGATGGGGGGATGTGTGTGTGCGGGAGGGGAAGAGGTGGGGGGAAGAAAAGCTTCACTTGCCTGCTCATTTATTCAAGAAAGAGTGTGACCAAGCCTCTGTATGTCTACTCAGAAGTAAGCCCCATTATAGTCGATGGGGCTTACTCCTAGGTAAGTGTGGCTAGGATTGTGGCCCATACTCTAAAAGCCTGAGGTATTCAATCTGTGTGTCCTGCCTCCCTAGTGAGCCCTGGCTAGCTTCCAGGGCCGTTGCCAGGCATCTCGGGGAGAGAGGTGGTTGGCAGCTGCTCTGCTGCTGAGCTCTGCTCAGCTCAGCTGCACTGGCTGCCTCCTGACTTGCTGCTTTTCCGAGGCTGAGAATGAGGTGGGTGGGGCAGTGTGAAACATGGTGGGGGGAGGTGGGAGAGAAAGCAGGAGGCAGGAGGTCTGGTCTAGAGGGTAGAGCCTGAAGATAACATCCGCAGGTCGCCAGTTTGAGGCCACCAGCACCGAGAATGGTGAGACCTTGAAGCAGCTGACAAGCCGAGCCGAGTTATTCCACCTGGTGTGAGCGAAGAAGTGTCTTGGCTGCCCTCCATGTGAGAGATGAAGGAGCTGCTTGTCAGCTTGCGTGGAAGGAAACCGGAGGTCAGAATGTGATACCAGATCAAAAAGATCCATCTGAAATGTTGTGGTTCTTGAAAGATAGAACCTTTCTTCGATTGTAAAAATCCCTACGGGGATTTAGAACAGCCTGCCCATGTAAACCGCCTTGAATAAAGTCTGAGGAGAAATATGATGACCAAGAAAGGCGGTATATAAATATAATTAAATGGAAATGGGGAAAAAAGGCTGGCTGGGCAGGCAGAGGTGCTGCATCTCATCATGGAGTTGTCTCCATGTGCAACTTCATCCCAAGGACTACATTTCCCAGTGTGCCCCTCACCCTGGGCATCCTGGGATTGGTCAAGGCTGGAGGAGAGAAGAGTGCGGAGGTGCTGCATCACGTCAGCACAGGGTCTGGCAGACTTCAAACTGGGAGGGAAGAGTAAGTACAGGCAGTGCAGCGCTTTCCTCTGCTCCTACTGGGGGGGGGGCCAAATGCCCCAACCTGCATCCCTCCATCTTGCCTGGGGGAACAGGGGTGGCATCTGCATGCTGGGTGTATGTGTGTGAGCAGCCCCCGTCTTCTTTGGGGTGAGTTGTAATCTTGCTGTATGTGGCTGCAATCCTTTCCACACTTGCCTAGGAGTAAGCCCCATTGACTCAAATGGAGCTTATTTCTGAGTAGACCTACATAGGCTTGGGGTCTGTGTCAGCTTAACCCAGGATCTTCACCTTTCTCTTCCCCCCCCCCAAAAGAAAAAAAGCCACTCTTGATGGCTTTGTCTCCAAAAATTGATTCAAAATAAAAATCCCCATTCCTTTTTAGCCATGCCCCTTTTTCCTTCTGCCTCCTTTTGGGGGGGGGGGTACTCTGTTGGCTGCTATTGTTGGACAAAAGGCACAATCCTAGCTAGGTCTACTCAGAAGTAAGTCCTATTGTGTTCAGTGGGACTTACTCCCAGGAAAGTGGGTTTAGGATTCCAGCCAAACAGTCTCTGGGTCTCAGTTTGCATCAGTTTGCAATTAGCAGATACACACAAAACAAAGTCTTCCCCTCCCCCAGCAGATTCATCACTTCCCCCCTCCCTTTCCATAACCATCCATGTGTGCTGCTAACAAACTCAGGGCACAATCCTAACCAGGTCTACTCAGAAGTTAGTCCTATTTTGCTCAATGGGGCTTACTCTCAGGTAAGTGTGGTTAGGATTGCAGCCTCAGAGTGCTGGTAGCCTTGTTTCTAGTGTATAATTATAACACCTTCATCCCCATTTTGGGGGTAACTGAGGTGAGGTGTTGTAATGGAGAGATGTGGCCAATGGCTACAAGGATCAGGGGAAGTGTGAGCCGGAAAAGTTCAAGAACCACTGTCTTAAAGCCAAAGCCTTGCCAGGGGAGGCAACACAGGGAGGGTCACTTTGGGGCATTGCAGGCAAGGAAAAGGGTCTCTCCAGGGTCCTTGCCAGCCAGCTGCTTCTGGCTCCTACCTGCTTCCACCATCAGGCTCGCTCTCACTCCCTCCTCGCTCTTGCCTTCGTCCTCACTCCCTCCACGTCCCTGCCCACCAGGAGCTCTTTCAGGCTTCTCTGGCTGGCTGGCTGGCTGCCCAGTCAGCGCACGGGGCAGGCAACAGCAGGAGCGTCCAAGCCCCTGCGCGGCTGCCCCAAGCCGCCGCTTCTCCTGTGCACAGCTGCCACCACCTGACTCCTTGGCCCTGTAGTACACCTGTGGCAGCCTTACGGCACACCAGTGTGCCGCAGCACTGTGGTTGAAAACTGCTGCAGTAGAGGTTAAGTGGGTTCTGGTGCATGGAGAGCTTTTCACTAGCTTAGGCTAGCTGTACTCCTTCTGTACAAGTACCCTTGCCATGTTTGTGCATACTACGTATAACAACCAGATTAGACTCCTGCATGCATTCCATGTGTGCTTATTGTTGAAGACAGTTCAGAAACTTGTAGTCAATGTGGCTGGTAGGCAACTAGTTGGGACTGGGCTTTTAGGTCATGTGTCTCTTGGGCTTCAACAACTTCACTGGTTCCTAATTCATTTCTGACCCCTAATCAAGGGCTAATGCTTACCTTTCAAGCCCGACATGGCTTAGAACCAAGGTACTTGTTGGAATGCCTCTCCCCATGCTAGTATGCTGAAATTGTCGTTGGAAGTTTTCCTCTTGGTGGCCCTGCCTTCTGCAAAAATGTAGGTGAAAACTAGAGATGCCTTATTTTTAGTTATGGTACTCTGGTTGTAGAATTCTGTACTCGGTGCCAACTCAGCCTTCCTGCTTTGAAGTCATTATGGTGCTGGTAATGACCTTTTTAATTTTTCTAGATCTTGAAACTTTTATTAAAAAATTGTTAAATACCTTGGTTGGCCCCTCAGATGGGACAAAAAAGCAGATCTAAAAATATTTTTATTTTGATATTATTTTGGAATTTTTGTTGCATGACATTTTTTTGAAATGGTAAGCTTTTCTTACAGCACCTATGTGTTGAAGGATGGAATAGAAATTGAATGAATCTCAAAAGACTTCATGCTGATAGTCACATGTTGCTATTGCAATCCAGTCATTGAGGAAAAGAGGAGAGCTCAAGCAGCATACAAGGCCTGTCCCAGTGAGCGCAACCTGCAGGTCCTCCGAACTGCTCGCAGCAAAGTCCAACAGACTGCCAGGAGATGTGCTAACGACTACTGGCTCCAGCTCTGTTCCGAGATACAGATAGCAGCTGACACGGGCAACATCAAGGGGATGTATGATGGTATCAAGCAGGCCCTAGGTCCAACACAGAAGAAAATTGGCCCTCTGAAGTCTGCCACAGGCGAGGTCATCCAGGATCGGGCGCAGCAGATGGAACGCTGGGTGCAGCACTACTCTGAGCTATATTCCAGAGAAAATGTAGTCACCGAAGAAGCACTGAACAACATTGAGTGCCTGCCTGTGCTGGAAGAGCTTGACAGTGCACCAACCCTAGAAGAACTTCACGTGGCCCTGGACTCCCTTGCCTTTGGCAAGGCACCTGGAAAAGACAGCATCCCTGCTGAAGTCCTAAAATGCTGCAAAGAGATCATCGTCACTGAGCTGCATGAAATCCTCTGTCTCTGCTGGAGAGAAGGTGGAGTACCTCAAGACATGAGGGATGCAAACATCATCACGCTGTACAAGAACAAAGGTGACAGGGGTGACTGCAACAACTACCGCGGCATCTCTCTCCTTAGCGTTGTAGGAAAGCTGTTTGCCCGAGTTGTAGTAAAGAGGCTCCAGGTACTTGCAGAGAGCGTCTATCCAGAATCGCAGTGTGGATTCCGAGCCAACAGGTCCACCACTGATATGGTATTCTCCCTTAGACAACTGCAGGAGAAATGCAGGGAACAACGACAGCCGCTCTTTATAGCCTTCATAGATCTCACAAAGGCTTTCGACCTGGTCAGCAGAGACGGCCTCTTCAAGATTCTCCCCAAGATTGGATGTCCACCCAGGCTCCTCAGCATCATCAGATCTTTCCACAAGGACATGAAGGGCTCTGTTGTCTTTGATGGCTCCACATCAGACCCTTTTGACATCCAAAGCGGAGTGAAGCAGGGCTGTGTTCTTGCACCAACCTTGTTTGGGATTTTCTTCGCTGTCCTGCTGAAGCAGGCCTTTGGAACTGCAACAGAAGGCATCTATCTCCGGACCAGATCAGACGGAAAGCTCTTCAACCTCTCCAGACTGAGAGCAAAATCCAAAGTCCAGCTGAAATGTCTGCGTGACTTCCTCTTTGCCGACGATGCAGCTGTCACTACCCACTCTGCCAAAGATCTCCAGCAGCTCATGGATCGTTTTAGCAAGGCCTGCCAAGATTTTGGACTGACAATCAGCCTGAAGAAAACACAGGTCATGGTTCAGGATGTGGACTCACCTCCCTGCATTACAATCTCTGAGCATGAACTGGAGGTTGTCCATGACTTTGTGTACCTTGGCTCAACGATCTCCGACACTCATTCTCTCGATACCGAGCTAAACAAGCGCATCGGTAAAGCAGCTACCACGTTTTCCAGACTCACAAAGAGAGTCTGGTCCAACAAGAAGCTGACGGAACATACCAAGATCCAGGTCTACAGAGCTTGCGTCCTGAGTACACTTCTGTACTGCAGCGAGTCATGGACTCTTCGCTCACAACAGGAGAGGAAACTGAGCGCTTTCCACATGCGCTGCCTCCGACGCATCCTCGGCATCACCTGGCAGGACAAAGTTCCAAACAACACAGTCCTGGAACATGCTGGAATCCCTAGCATGTATTCACTGCTGAAACAGAGACGCCTGCGTTGGCTTGGTCATGTCGTGAGAATGGATGATGGCCGGATCCCAAAGGATCTCCTCTATGGAGAACTCGTGCAAGGAAAGCGCCCTACAGGTAGACCACAGCTGCGATACAAGGACATCTGCAAGAGGGATCTGAAGGCCTTAGGGATGGACCTCAACAAGTGGGAAACCCTGGCCTCTGAGCGGCCCGCTTGGAGGCAGGCTGTGCAGCATGGCCTTTCCCAGTTTGAAGAGACACTTTGCCAACAGTCTGAGGCTAAGAGGCAAAGAAGGAAGGCCCATAGCCAGGGAGACAGACCAGGGACAGACTGCACTTGCTCCCGGTGTGGAAGGGATTGTCACTCCTGGATTGGCCTTTTCAGCCACACTAGACGCTGTGCCAGAACCACCTTTCAGAGCGCGATACCATAGTCTTTCGAGTCTGAAGGTTGCCAATACTGCTGCTATTGCAATAGGCATAATGTGACCCAGGGTCTTTCAAAGCCTCCATTCTCTAGTAGTTATGTTGCTAACCTAAAATGACAGAGTAATGTATTGATTTGATTGAGAATGATGTTCAGCTGTCATACTTTTCAAGGGCCTGTGCTGGTTGGTCCCTGCTCTTTGATACATATGTGTGTGTGCGTGTGTGTGTGCATGAAAGGATGTAGTATTTCTACAGTAGAGTCAACATTGAGGTCCCAGTTTGACAGCCGATAATGCAAGCTGCTTACCCTTAGTTCCAAATAGTTGTGAAAAAAATCTTCCTCCCATTTTTGATTTATTGAAGAGGTGTTGGCAAACATTTGTGCTTCTTTTCTGTTGTATTTTTAACTTTTTGTTACCATAAGAAAGATTCAGAGTTCTTACTTTCCAAAGAACATGCGTTATGCAAGATATTTTATATCTTGAATAAATTCATTTTGAAATGTGCATCTTTCTTATGTGGCTGTAAGTGGTATAAACAAGGTTCATGTTTGCTTGCAGGGCTCCCACTTTTTGTTTGGTCATGGTGTGTTTATAATAAGTATGGGCAATATGAAAGTAATTTGCATAATTGATATACAAATTTTGTTTGAATTGCAGAATAAGTCTTCCTCAGACATTTCAGAACCTGAGCCGAAGAAATTTGACAGTACTGGATATGATAAAGATTTAGTAGAAGCTTTGGAAAGAGATATCATTTCTCAGAATCCCAATGTGAGATGGTAAGTGTAATCCATTTCTGTTATGTTGGGTTGTTTATGTATAGGCTTGAGGCTTTTAAGAAGGAAGATCTCCAACACTTGTATAAAAAGCATATTATCTCTGGCACCAGATTGCAGGGCTTTCACAAATAAACTTTTTTCAATGACCTTATGAAAGTATTATGAGGCAGCAGCATGCAGAAACCAGAGTAGCAGGGCCAGTGTAATAGGAAAACTTGCCCATCAGAACTTGATGTTTCCCACAGAGTTTGACTGAGTCAAGCAAATAGCTTTTGCAGAATGAAGAACAAGGCCAGATATCATATGAGCTATTCCTCAACAATACATTAGAATTTGAAAGGATCATAGAGCAGCCCTGCAAATAAGTTCACAATAGTTATTGGCTCACAAGACTTTGCATGTACCTTAGTTTTTTTTGACATGATAATGACCTGAAAGAAAAATTGTAACTTCTAAGTTACAGTAGCTTCCTTGCCTGGAAGTGTTTTGCATCTAATGCAGTGGTTATTTACAAGGATATTTTGCCTTCCTTGCCATGAGTAGGATGCTCGCTAGTTGCTGTCGCTTAAATGACTGCTTCTCCATAGGCCTGGGCTGCGTTAGTTGCTGTCACTTAAATTACTACTTCTCCATAGGCCTGGGCTGCTTCAACAATTGTTTGGGTTGTCAGTTATCTGCCTAGAGCCTGTCTTCGTTAGCCAAATCCCTAACTTCTTGCATTCTTAGGAACTGGTTCCTAAGGAAGTAGTGCGGTCCTAAAGTATGGCATAATTTATACACTGTTGAAACAATTATTGAAATTTAATCACTGAAAAAGGATGGTTATTATACTAAGCAGTACTCATGCAGTGGTGCAAACTATCTTCCTTGCCCCTTCCAGGTCAGCTCTCTGTGGCACCTCCCCCCCAGCCATCCCTAGGAGTTAGGGAACCTTTGGGGAACAGTGTGTGGAATGTGGCATGAGGAAGTTCGTGTGAGGGGGAAGTTCGTGTGAGGGGGAAGTTCGTGTGGAAAATTGAACTGTTGGGGATTTCCATTACTCTGACACAGTGGAAGTGACTCTTGAATGAAATACTGATTTGTTTGCTCTGGGATACCATCATCTGTTAATTCTTTTTCTTGTTCATTAGGGATGATATCGCTGACTTAGTGGAGGCTAAAAAGTTGCTCAAAGAAGCAGTAGTCTTACCTATGTGGATGCCTGAATTCTTTAAAGGGATTAGAAGGCCTTGGAAGGTAAGTCACCCTGATTAATTCTGAAGGGCTAGTATAGCTTTCACAGCTGTCCTAATGGGATATATTCTTTGTGTGATATAAATAATTGATTCATGTACATCTTAAGGCAGTTATGCCGTGGCTAGTGTTTCTTGCTTGTCTGCTCTTAGCTTATTTGTTAAATGGCTGAGACAAAGTATTTTCCACTTTTGTTCTCTATAGAAGTTTGAAAAATTCAGTTTAGTTTTGTAAAAGCAATTTGATATGTTTTCAGAGTGATTTGTTTATTCTGTTATGGCCTTTTGCTACAGCAATGAAGTCTTCAATACAGAAATGTAGAAAATTGAACAGGAGATATGTAAGAGGTACTGAATTCACATTGTCCCATTACTAAGAATCAGAACAGTTATTTTCTTAACCATGGTATTTTGAAAAGTTTTGAATCATCTTGTTTAGAATACATCTATCATCACACTTTTAGCAGATTGCTTTCTCAGTACTTTAATCAGGACTCTTGCTTTCTGTTTTTCAAACAGGGTGTATTGATGGTTGGTCCTCCTGGCACTGGGAAAACTCTCCTTGCGAAAGCTGTAGCTACTGAATGCAAGACTACCTTTTTCAACATATCCTCATCAACACTCACTTCAAAATACAGAGGAGAATCTGAAAAACTTGTTCGTCTACTATTTGAAATGGTGACCTATTTTTGATCTTGTTAGTCATTCCTTGAAATGTTTTTTAGAGGAGTGATAGGTAACTCTTGCAAATTGTAAAAATCGAATAACATTCTAGAACTTTTGATGTTGTGGGGTTGTTACTGGCCATGGTTCAGGTGATCCAACAAACCATGCTGTGTTGGATTGTGACCATGAGCTGGAGGACCACTGAACTCCATGCACTTCCTCCCCCCCTTCCCTCCTTGTCTTGCACGTAAAAGAAATGGTAGTTTGTTAAGTCGTAGCTATATGCATGCCTACTTCCTGGTGTGATGGTTTTATACTACACTGGTAGGGTCCGCTCAAATTATAGGAGGGCTATTGCCTTTGTCAGACTATATATCCAGCGCTCTTTCTGCTGATGTAGCTTTACTTCAGTACCAATCCTGTTTCGACTGTAGTTTGTCATTTCTTCTCCTCTATTCTGCAGCATAGCGTGAAGCTGTTGCAACACACATGTTGAACTTTGATATATGTCTTTTCCCTTACCATCCTTCCCTCTTCCATCACTGCCTTATAGGTTACTTAGCCAGTTAACAAAGTGAGTGGTGATACCTACCTTGGTTTAAGATAAACAGTAGTTTGATTTACTACAGTGGTTCATAAACTGATAGGATGTGACCACCAGCGAGAGAAATACTTAGGTTTGATCAGAATGATCAGAAACCACTTCTGTGATTGTGAAACCAGAAGTGGCTTCTGATCGTGTTTTTTTTTAAATTTTCAAGGCTTGGGGCGCCTTGCAGAGGTGTCCACAGAGCTCCCAGCACCCCCGGACCCCATCAGTGGCTTCAGGCAAGCCAGGCACCCCCCTTTTCCTTAGCAGCAGCAGTGTAATCCTGGGGATTGCCCCCCCACAAGCACTTAGGTGATTCCCTCCTCCTGAGGAGGACTTTGGAAACCACTGGTTTCCAAAAGTTAGATTTCCAATTTAACTTTAAATGGAACATTATGTTTGAAATGAAGTTTGCAATGAAGAATTGAATTTTGTAACTCTTTTTGAAAAAGCCTGCAGACCAACGATCTGCTGCTGTCTGCTTACAATGATGAATTGCTTTGTGCTGGATGGGGTCTCTGTCAAATGCCCTTTTTCAATGAAGTATATTCAATTTAGTGCAGTGTATTTCCAGTGAATTAAATTTAGATTAAATTGATATCCCTTTCTTTTTTCTTGCATCCAGGCTCGATTCTACGCACCAACAACAATATTTATTGATGAGATAGATTCTATCTGCAGCCGCAGAGGAACTTCCGAGGAGCATGAAGCCAGTCGAAGGGTGAAGGCAGAATTACTTGTTCAGATGGATGGTAAATAAGCTTAATGGGCAGTGTGAAAGGAAAAGTAGAAATGTTGAGATACCTAAACAGGAACTCTTTAATTTATTAACATCTCTACTTTGAGCACTAGGCTATCCAAAACGTACATCTATTTCCTCATTTTGAATTTTTGTATCTCATCAATCTTCAGCAAGCTCTAAGCTTCTATTTTAGCCCCATAAAGAGGTTAGGATGAGTAAAAACTTGACCCAAACTACTTGGTTAGGTTCAAATCTCACATTTGAATTCAATTTATGCTGATGTCTATTTGTATGCTCTGTTCTGCATAATTCAGGATTCTGAAGCATCACTAGGGTTTGGTCATCCGGTGTGAGAGCTCATTCCACCATCCCCGTGATGGACCACCTGCAGTACCAGACCATACAGAATAAATTACAATATCATATGCACCACCTAAATGCAGTGGCGTCACTAGGATTGGTGTAGCCCCCATTAACTTTATGTATTTTAATATATAACAATACAGGTCACCCAACAAATCAGTAACCCACAAAAAACCTGTGGCCAGTTTGATGACCCACAACTGAATAAGAGTTCTAGTATTAGCTGTGATCCATGGAAATGAGAGCTGACTCATATGAACACCTTATTGGTTCTCTGCTGTGTCATAATAACAGTTCATTGGCATTCAGAACAGTCAGTCTCTTTGGTCAGTTCTGAGTTAAAGTAATCCACTTTTTGTTATGTAAGGCAGTTGTGTTTTCCTTCTCTAATTTTTGGGGATATCTTTTGTGATAGAATAGAGATATTTCAAGGTGGTTTGTTTTATTGCATTCTGCATGGAATGATATATAACAGAATGGTATTATTCAAATATGAAGATTTTAATAATTTTGGGCAATAGTGACCAAAATTGGAAGCTTGGAAGGCATACCCAGATGCCACATGAAATAACCACACGTTAAAGGATTCCATCTGCAAGAAAAGCGTTCTACAAGCTGCCCGTAGAACAATTACTGTAATAAACTCATTTATACTCTACTATGGAGCTTTGTAAACTACCTTGGGCATGGGAAACGTGGGATATAAATCTCTCAAATAATTAAGTAGCGGTGTCACACACTCCTGTGTGTGTCACCTGGTGCAGCCTACACCTCCATAGTGATACCACTGGATAACCATTCATGTCCAGGAGTCACTGCTGCTTATTAGCTCAGTTGTACTTAACATGATCGAACAATTTAATGAACTGTAATTCTGTTGCCACTGATGTCAATACTAAAATTCACATTAATTTAAATTGCTTGGGATTACTTCCAGTATCAAACATGTAATGCGACAGCCTTTTTTGTCTTCTTCATCTTGCTGTCTGATCTAGGTGTTGGAGGTGCTTCTGAAAATGATGACCCGTCCAAAATGGTTATGGTATTGGCTGCTACTAATTTTCCATGGGATATTGATGAAGCCTTAAGACGGAGACTTGAGAAAAGAATCTACATTCCTTTACCATCAGGTATAAACATTTCAGGAGAACCCATCCATATTAGTACATTTTTAAACTTGAAACTTTCATGCATTGGATAAAATCTGCCGTTCATGGCTAAGATTTTTTGGAGACTCTTCCAAATGGTATCCAAGCAAAAGATCCTCCCATTTAAAATGAAATTAACAATGTATCCCCATTGGGCTTTTCGCTCAAAGCCTTTAAGTGCAGATAAACTTTGGTATGCATAGATATTTTAGAAAGGCAAAGAGCGAAACATAAATGTATGTTTAAGAGCTTATATTTTAGTGTCTCAGTGTTTTAATGTAAAGTGACTAGATTCTAGTATGTTGTGCAAACATTGTCCATTCTATAGATGCCTGCATGTTATGCAGAAACTTTACTATTTGTTTTCTGTTGGTTTCATTACATTTTGATCATTCATTCTGTTTAGCCAAAGGCAGAGAAGAACTTCTAAGAATAAACTTACGAGAGTTGGAGCTTGCTGATGATGTTGACCTTGCCACTATAGCACACAATATGGAAGGTTATTCTGGTGCTGACATTACCAATGTGTGCAGGTATGTTAAAACTGAAACACTGTAAGAAAAAAATCACTTTTATTAAGCAACAGTCCTGAACATCCTGTTCAGACCCATTTGAATGTCACTACTATCACAATCCAGACACCACTTATGCAGAGGCTTTATAGTTGCTACACTGGTGGTGTTTAACCATTGACTTTTTCTAGAACTGATGACACTCTTCATGGGAAGAAAACATTTTTCTTTATAATGAGGCAGCTTCCCAACCAGGCAGTCTATTCCTCTTCACTCTCCTGTGGTTCTAGAAAAGCAGGTAGTGACTGAACCCTGGATCAAAGTAGCAGCAGAATGGAGTCTACCTGGGTTTTCAACTAGGAAGCCACTGTATGACTTTGCTGCAAATCCCCTGTATGCTTTCCCGAGAAGATATTGGAGGCTGCTAAGCTGGTTAGCCCTGGTTTCCTTATCTCCTTTGCATGCAGGCAAGCAGCCATAGGTGCTAACCTTCCCTTCGCCACATTCATTTATGTCTCAGTCTTTCTTTATTCTGCCAGTCTGTTTCATTCATTTCTCTCCCCCCCCCCATTTTACCTTTCCCACCCCACTTCCTTTCTTCTTCCCTATTCTCTCACACCTTCCTTTCCTTCCCCATCTTTTGTCTGGTCTTTTCTCATTTGTCCCTCTTATTTTCTCTCTAATTCACAAATCTCAAATGCATTCTTCCTTTCCTTCATCCTTTGTCCTAGCCATATTTCCTTTCCTCCCTGTTTTCTTGTCCTCCCCCCCCCCACCCCATTTCTCTTGAAGATACAAATTTTCTCCACTTAACTTTCAGGTGTTGTTCACTCTGCTGGCTGATACCACATTCCTAAAACCCCGTTTCTCCATGAAGATAGTTCTGACAATTGCAGAGATTGAGCTAAAGGGATACTATATGAAAACCTGTAGTAGACCCCCTTCGGACAGAAAGAGCCAGTGAAATAGTTAAAAAAAAAAAGTCTTGTCAAGTTTGTCCTGAGTTTCAGAAAGTGGCAAATTACAGCACTAGACTGCAGGTTATAAAACTTGTTCCTAATCTTGTACTGAAATTCATAAATTCTACATTCCCAACTTCATTTCATCTTTTAGCCACTCTGGCCTTTGTGTCCTGTCACTGTTTTAAACATTTGCAGCCCAATCCAATGCTTTCCAACACCCAGGGCTGCAGTGGTACCAAAATGGCAACTGCTGCATCCAGTGGGGCTGGGAAGCAGTGCCAGGTCTCTTTGGGATAAAGGAGCTTATGCTCCTTTACCCTATGTAAGACCCAGGTGGCCCTAATGGGTCTCATTGGTTCTGTGCCCACTATTGAGTGGGCGCAGAATCAGGGAGACCCATGTTGGGTCTCCTGGGCGGGTAAGGGGGTCAGAATATGGTGGCAGAGCCTGTCACCATCTCCACCCCTGCCCCTTCCGCCCCCCATCCGAACTCACCATTCCACCACCCAGCGCTTGCCCAGAGCTCCGGGCAGCATTTGACTGGCCTCCACTTGGCACTGGGCTGGCATGGGCCCAGTAAGATCAGGCCCTTATTTAGTACCAGTTGTTTGGTGTTTATTCTTATTAAAACCCACTCTTCCATCTCAACAGGGATGCTTCACTAATGGCTATGAGAAGGCGCATTGAAGGCTTGACACCAGAAGAAATCAGAAATCTTTCTAGAGATGAAATGCATATGCCAACAACGATGGAAGATTTTGAAATGGCTTTAAAGAAAGTTTCGAAGTCTGTCTCTGCTGCAGACATTGAGAAATATGAGAAATGGATACTAGAATTTGGATCATGCTAAGCCTTCCTACCTTGAGAAATCTGCCTTAAGATTGCAAACTATTCCAGAAGTAAAGAAAAAGTAGTGCTCTGGGACACTGAGTGCTATTTTTTAACTTTTGTAATTACCCATAACAGCAATACACTTAATAAAATTAATTTTTTAAACAGCAGCTCATTTTTTTCCTCTCAGACTAGTAGTTCCTTCTGTATTTCTCCCATTTTGAAACATTACTGAGTTTTCTACAAAGCTCTTTGAGGTATTGGCATGTTGGATAAATGGGATGGGTTCTTGCAGGCTGGCTTGCTTCCGTTCTAGGCAAACCAGCATTATTTTTTTCTTGCCCTGCCTGCCTGCTTTGCCCAGGTTGAAGTTCATAAGGACACAAGAATAGCCTTGTTGGATCAGGCCAAAGGCCCATCTAGTCCAGCTTTCTGCTGCCACTCCCTTGCATCTGGCATTCAGCTATAGCCTACTTCTAGAACCAGGAACAATCATGGCTTGTAACCTGTGATGGAATTTTCCTCCATAAAATTATCCAATCCCCTTTTAATGACATCTAGGTCAGATGCCATTGCCATATCATGTGGCAAGGAGTTCCACAGACTAATCAATGCTGGGTAATGAAATGCTTTCTGTTCATCATGCTACAGGTTTTTATTAATTAGTAACAACTGATTAGTTTAAAATTGGGAAAGGAGTACGCCAAGGCTGTATATTATCACCCTGCTTATTTAACTTATATGTAGAGTACTTCATGTGAAAGGCTGGGCTGAATGAATCACAATCCAGAACTAAGATCAATAACCTCAGATATGCAGATGATACCACTCTAATAGCAGAAAGTGAGGAGGAACTAAAGAACCTCTTGATGAGGGTGAAAGAGGAAAGTGCAAAATGTGACTTGAAACTTAACATTAAAAAAACTAAGATCATGGCATCCAGTCCCATTACCTCATAGCAAATAGAAGGGGAAGAAATGGAAGCTGGAACAGAGTTTGTCTTCTTGGGCTCCAAGATCACTGCAGATGGAGACTGCAGCCATGAAATTAAAAGATGCAACATCACCTTGTCAATGAAGGTCCTTATAGTCAAAGCTATGATTTTCCTGGTAGTAGTGTATGGCTGTGAGAGCTGGACCATAAGGAGGGTTGAGTGATGAAAAATAGATGTTTTTGAATTATGGTGTTGAAGACTTTTGAGGCTCCCCTGAACTGCAAGGAGATAAAATCAATCCTATGGGAAATCAACCCTGACTTATCATTGGAAGGACAGATACTGAAGCTGAAGCTTAAATACTTTAATAATCTCATGACAAGGCAGTACTCTTTAGAAAAGACCCTGATTCTTGGAAAAACTGAAGACAAAAGGAGAAGAGGACAGCAGAGGATGAGATGGTTAGTGTCACCAAGACAATGAACATGACTTTGGACAAGCTCTGGAAGCTAGTGGTAGACAAGGAGGCCTCGTGTGCTGTGGTCCATGGGGTCACAAAAAGTTGGACATAACTATTGAACAACAAGTAATCTACTTTCAAGAAATTGTCTAGACTGCTATTTTACTGCACAATAAATGTGTATGTAATTTAGTTGATTTATGGAATTCAAATGTTGTTCACTTAATCAACCAGTCTGCTGGGGAAAATCTCCCTTTCATAGCACTCAAACAGCAATATCTTTAATTCCCACCCCTCTTCCCAACACATTCACTGCAACTAGGGACTAAACTATAGGTTTATATTAAATGCATTTTGGATGCATAATTTGGCCCTCCATATGCGTGTGTGTTAAATTAAGGCCGCAATCCTAACCAACCTTCCAGCACTGACCTAGCTGCAATGCAGCCCCAAGGTAAGGTAACAAACATACCCTTACCTTGAGGAGGCCCCCATTACTGCCTTCTCACTGCAGGCTGCCGTGCATGCCACATTGGAACAGCTATGTCAGTGCTGGAAAATTAGTTAGGATTGTGCCCTAAATAGTAGTTGTATGGGGGAGTGTTGGAATTGGGACCATGACATGCAGGGAGGGGAGTGCTTGACCTTTTCCCACTGCAATCCCCATGAAAGTAACATCTGAAACTGTGTTAGTCCCACAAGGGAAGCTTTGTTGGCAGTTTCAGGAGTGTGATTTCCAACAGGACTATGGTACTGCCAAGTGTTAAATACCCCTTATCACAGTCTAAATCCTGATGCCTGCCAAGGCTGCTATTTAACACAAACTAAGACCTAGAGCATGTAGTGGCACTTCGTAAATGTCGTGTTCTTGATGGAAAATGCAGCCCTAGTAAGAGAAAGAAAGTTGCCCTCTCTCATAGATTAAATTTTGCTCAGGTGTTTTGACCACATAGCAACACAACTTCAGTATTACAAATATGCAATGTGTTGTGTTGCACTTACCTTGTTCTCAGCTTCTAGGTATTTAAGAAGTATTCCATGTAAAATCTTGTAATGTTATTTACAAGACAGTCTTAGATCTGATAGATAATTGTAAAATAAACTAGTTTTGCAGACATGGGGTCTTGCTCTCCTAATCCACTTTTAGAAAAAAAGCTTAACATGATTTCCAGTTTTCCTCAACAGGTAAGGATTTATTGAAAAGTTATCATACAAGATTGTATCAAACTGCTCTGAATAAATCAACATCTTAAAGGCATTTGGACTCTTGGGTAAAAATCAATTGTATTGTAATTGCAAATTCAAGAAGCACTGTTTGACACTGCATACAACTTTTGTTGGGAGGGGGAACTGACTAAAGTGCTTGTAATTTCAGGTTGCTTTTTTGTACACCAAAGCCTTGTGCCAATAACCCATTTATTGTAAGAGCAGCATGAAAGTTCTCTCCATTTCGTCTTCTGTACCCATTTCCTCCCAGAAGGCATGCTTAAGGCTGGTAGGCCTAACCTCATTTGTTTTTGTTATAGGTGTGTATGATTCTGTCCCATGTTACTGGGCCTAATCACTTTTATTACTTTGTGAATCTTAAGGCTGTAATCTCAGTGATGCTTGTTTCTTATTTTTTTGGAAAATTTTACGTGGAAACAAACCTTACTGAAATCTGTAAGGTTAATTTCCAAATACAGGTTATTTGGATTAGCAGGGCAAATTCATGCAACCACTTTTTTGGAATGGTTATAAGAGGAATTGGGAAATGACTTCATAGAAGTTGGCACTTACAGAAGTCCTTATACAAGGAAGCTACTACTACTTTGTCAAAAACATATTTGGGTGATTGAAATGAAGAGAAACAAGATGAACTTCCTTGGGTCTTAAGGTTAAGTGTCCTTTAAAGCATTGATATTTCATAGTCTTAATAGGAAATCTTACACAATATATTAAGAATCAAGTGCCAAAAATCATGTCAAACTCGTACAATTCAGGTAAACATGTTTTTAAATACATTATTCCTCTATATTGTCTTTCTTCTCTGGAATATCTGGAAGTAAGCTAATTGCCTCCGCAGGTATGACACTGACATCAAACTGAAGGATTCCCCTGAAAAAATAAAAGTTGGTATTTAAGTTTAGATTTCAGAAATTAAGGATTTTTTTGTCAATTAAGTTCAGTCTGATTTTACAGTGTTAGCTTTGCAACTGAAAATAGGACAAGAAATTGGGTTTAAATCTATTTAAACAAAAGGGTCAGCAATTTACCAGTGGCCAACACAGATTACCCCCCCCCCCTTTCTATGCAGTTCAGGTGGTAGGTATAAGAAGAGGGTCTGAGGAAGTAGAGGCTAGGGCACCAATGAGCAATCATCAACAAAAGCACCCACCAAACCTTGTGGTGATGTTTTTCATGTTGGCAAGAATCCCCAGCAGGCAGACCTATCTGTTGTAAGACTGGGGTTTAGTATGCGCTACAATAAATGCAGCAATTGAGGTAGTAAAAAAACAAGATGCTATGCTTTTTGCTTTTAAAAAGGTTGCACGATGCATCTACTTATGATTCCCTTCACTTCACACCATCAGGAGCTGTGTGTCTAACATTAGGCAGGAATGCAGCCAATTGTTGATGTGGGGGTAGGTTTCAGAATCTTAGCTGCTGTGACCTTAATAAGTTGGCTAACCCTTGCATGTTAATAAACGAGAAGATTAACCTAGGTGTGGAATAAAGTATATTTGCTTAGATTCTTTCCCTTCCTGGCTCTTTTGTTCTAACATCATCCTATACATGTTTGTTTAGTTTTACTCAAATCAGTCAGGTTTTTTTGCAGCCAATTTGGGGGGGGGGGGAGATAAGTGTTCATCCCTTCCAACAGCTGTTGCACATCAGTTGTAGCAGGTAAGCTTCCAGGTAAGTGGGCATAGGATTGTCACCTAAATGAGACTGGCCATACAAAGTTTAAAGATAATCTGCCTTATTTTTGTAAGATAATCTGCTTTATTGGAAAAAGTAGTAGGCTGTTAAGTACTACCTGCATTTTACAGCCTGGGCCTAAGCATCAAAGTAAGCAGTACTGTTGGTAAACTACATGTCCATGCAGCTTGAAGCCAGCTGAACCATAAGTCAGCAATGATGTCTGACACAGTTGCCACCTCTGAACAGATCTCTTAGTGGTAAGAGAGGAAGTCTAGTTAATTCAGTGCTGCTTACTCTCAGGTAAATATGCACAGGTTAAAAATACAGGGAGGAATCAAAATTAGTGGAGTAGTAGTGAAGAACTGAAGGCTAAAACTGTTATAATTGGAATACCACAACAGATGTCATCCTGTTAATAAAGACCTTCACTCAGTTTCTATTTCTACGAAGAGAAGTTGGGCAGCTATTCTGAGAGCCCTAAATGAAGGCCCTTGCATGGTAAAAATCTGGTTTCACCAACAATCCATCTTAAAAAATAAACAGTAGCTTTTCAAAATCCTGTGAGCAGAGAGCTTCAGCCACCTAGGTTGAAAAACTTCCCTGGAGAAATAGACTTTAATTTTAAAAACTCAAGCCACAAAAAAACCCATGATTCCTTGAGATTCATACTATATCCCTGTTGTCCTGCTCACTTGGATTATTGTAACAAGCTCTATGTGATTCTGCTTTTGAAACTTCAGTTGGTCCCAAATGACCACAAAACTGGCAGAGTGGAGAGTGTACCTCTGCTACACAGGGGCTGCTACTGCATCATGAGGGTAAGGGAGCATTTGCCAATGGGTTTCCTTGGATCTGTGCCTGCTTTTGAGTGGGCGCAGACTTGAGGAAGCCCATGTCAGGTTGACTGGCCAGAGAGGGAGCACAGGATATGGCGGCAGGGGCCTGATCCTCCCTTTCCCGCATCCTTTTTTGCCCAGGTTACCCACCCAAAAGCTGCACCACTGCTACTTACCACCCAGAAATCCCACAGCAACTGTACTCTGCACTGAGGCCCATCACCAACATCCCTATGTTTTGGGTGCCATAAATGTGCTTTTTGGCACACCCAGTGAGGGGCAGTACACTAGAGAGCTCAGGAGTGGGTGCTTCTTATTAATCAAAATAAAACTGATGTAGTTAAGAATTTGCTTTTAGAAGGTGAGATGCAAAAATTACTTACTTGTGTTCACACGAAGGACACAACAATTTTAAGACTTTTAGGATGAAATAGGCTCCCACAACTCCAACTGCAATAACTTCCATAAAATTAAAGAACACTGGAAGGGATTTAAGCCAGAATTTGCAGAGTTGTTTTCGTAAGTCTTCCACCCACTGGCACATCACCTGCACATGGAACAACACAAGGTCAGATATAGCGCTAACACTCTGGGAATCCACAAACTATGAAGACGCTGCCCTCAGCCCTATAACTGAGTAGAGTGATCTTTCCGACTCCCATTAGGTTTTCCTGCATAGGAACAGGACCTCTACCAACTATATCCTTCCCTAACCCATCTCACTTAGATTCCTGAGGTGTCTGCATGCAGAAAACCCAAATTGCCAATAGAGGGTGCAAGAGTACATGAAACATACCTTATAGGAGGATGGGGGGTCTGATCGGAGAGGAGTCTCTGGTAATTTGCCAGGCAATGTCTCTTCATCTACTGTTGTTTCGACTTGCCTGAGGAGGTAGTGACTGGTGGTTTGCAGTGGACTTTCAACATCTGCTTAATCAAACATAAAAGCAAGTTAGTTTAATGGGAAGGTGGCTTCTGGTGTTTTAATTTCACTTCTGCCAAGGAAAAAGAAGTGGACCACAGACATCCTCGAGTATAAATAATAATAAAGTAATAATAAGTAAAGAGTTTTGCATTACAAATTATAAATAAATCGCTGAGTGTGACTGTATTGGTTTGATGAATTGTAAAGCTTTAAAACGTTTTTTGCTAAAACAGAGGAACAAAAAAAATTATTAAAATGGTAGAAGTGGATTAGGAGTACATCAGCTAGCCCTGTCCCATCCCTAGCACTGAGGCATTCCATAGTCACACCCCCTAATCTCCTTGGGTTCAGTACTTGGCCATAGAGGCAAGCACTGAGCCTATGCAGCCATCCCTCCACAATGGGAGGAGAAAATCTCTTCACCTTCAGTGCAGAGATTTGCTGAATGGAAAGAGAGCAGAGGCATGGCCTTGGAGCACATTGGCATGTACTCAAAGTAACACCCAAGTAGGCCAGAGTCTAGGCACTGTATCAGCATGCCCCTCCTGTGTCTGGAGGGAGGAAAGAACTGTCCCATTTGATATGGGTTAGAGCCCACCTTTCAAAATCTTGTTTCATAGCAAGAATGGTTTATAAAAACCAGATTCACAGCATGTCTAGTTACTCAGCCCAGCTCAAATGAATAAACCACTGCAGGCAAGTCAGGATCCATAGTCTGACAATGGGAAATGAAGCTCCTTTAGAATATTATTGCAGGGTATGAAGGGAGCCAAACTGTTCATATCAGGCTAAAGGAAAGATGACCATCGTATTCCAAAATAGCATTCTGGGAACTAAGTCTTCTTCAGGATATTTTTCAATGGATGTTGGGGGATTACAGGAATCAAACTACCATCTCTTTAAAAGGACTACATCATTAGTCTTGCTATGAGACGGGCAGCCCAATCCTAACTTCTGCTGACACAGTCAGGCAGTATGGCCTGGGCTGTACCAGCACAGGTTAGGAGGTGGCTGGAAGTTTCCTCGGGGTATGGGGATATTTTTCCCCTTACCCCAAGTAATACCCCAGCCAGCTCTATGGGGTTACTTGGATCTCCACCAGCTAAATAGCTGGCAGAAGTCCAAGCAGCCCAGTGTAACATTGGCTAGCCCAGGAGGGGGGTTAGGATATGGTGGAGGCGGCCTCCACTGCTCCCACCCTCCTTCTGCCCAGAAACACCCCCTCCCCATCTCTAGAACTCCCTCTCACCACCCTCTCCCAGTCCCTGCACTACTTGGTGGTATACTTAACTCCACCATTGGCCCTGGAACTGGGTGTGGCACTAGCAGGCCAGTGCAGACCCTCTTGCCAGCACAGCCAGCTCCCAAGTGCCTTACAGCATGTTTACAACACTCTGGACCAGTGGAGAGGCATCTGCACCAGCAGAATAACAGGTTAGGATTGTGCACAGAGATGGTTGTGATAGGATGTCAGAAATATGTCAGAAATGACAATGAATGTGTACCTTTTCCTGCCATATTGGGAAGTGTGAATAAGACATCATTTTCCCTGGGGATGGAATACAGCATACTTTCTTTCAAAGGAACCGTGTAATTTGAGTGCCGAAGGATTCTTAAGTCTTTTACCAATATATCTATTTCAGTCACTTCATCTTGCTGAACCTGCAGAAGATAAGTATAACAATATTATGAAGAATCCTCTTGAAAATGGAAGGGTGCAGATGGCTGAAAACAAAAAGGCAGGTATAGAAAAGGGAGACAGAATTTCTAGATGAAATATTACTTTCTTTAACCAAGACTTGATTCGCTTGAGCCTTTTAAAAAAATTTTAATGAAAGAAAAGATGGAGGAGGAGCGGCCTAAACCATCCTTCAAAGAGAACATTATCCTTCTCACACCTCTTTCAGCAGGGCACTAGCAGAGAATGGGCCCTCCTCCCATCCATCATAAACAGGTTAAACAGTGGCTCTCTCTGAGGCAACGTTAAGAGAAAACATGGTGCTGGAAACACACACACAACAGCAGAGTCATAAGTATTAGTATCAGTCAACATTGACTGGCGGTAGCTCTCCGGGGTTTCAGAGAAGGATATTTCCAAGCCCAATCTGGGCCTGCCAGAAATGGAAGTTGGCTCTTATGCACGCAAAGTTTGGATTCTCCCGCTGAGCTACAGACTCACCTTTCCTGCTCCAAAGACCAAGCAGTCATAGAAAGCAATCAGAAATAGGCTACCTGAATGTATAATGGCTGAATATATCATGGCACCCTGATGTATTCATTCTGTGATTTATTAACTTTTGCTATCCTTTTGTCATTAGTCACTCATGTCTCACTAATCGACCCAACACTGAGATTATAATGTGTGAGCATGAAGGGAAAAAAACAAACCCCAACCTAAATGTTTCTGTCTGGATATCAACTACAGCCTGGGGACTCATCAATGAAAAAGAACACAGGTGTTGAAGTCAGCCTATCCCTAGGCACTATGCCAAAGTTTCAGGTGCTGAACTTGGAATAATTACATGATTAAGAATTACATATTTACTGACACTTGCTCTGAAATTAAAGAGACCCAAGTACTTAAGCAGGGAACCCAAACACGGTAACGCCTGCTTCCTAGTGGTACTAATTACTCCACACAGTTCTGAGTGTACTGCATAAAACAATGGGAGTGCTAAAAATAACCTAGCACAGAATTACTGCACAACAGTTAACAGAGGTACTGGGTGCGGCAAGTTCTCTACGCTGGAATTTACATAGCATATAATCCACTCTGATTCCTGAGCTATCAAAACTGTTTGGCAGGACAAGGGGCTCTATCACTTTTGTAAAACTCGGTTTTTCCCCTGCAAAAAGCACTGCTATTAAATGCCTTTGCCAAACATGAGAGCTAGCTGTTTTGTAATTAATAGAAACCACTTTCTGACAGCAAGGGTGAATTTCACAATGAAATTTGATTGCAGCTTAGAAAAGGCATGTGCTGGAAAACCTCCTGCCATCGCTGAGTATTTGTTCAATGCGCCACATCTTCCCTGCAGAATCTGTTCTGGAGAATGACCAAAATGATATGGCTTTGTGTTATAAAAAGCACAAATTACATTACAGTTCCACTGAGGAGGAGTTATATACATTTTATTTTCAATAAATCATTTACATTTAGTAAATGATGAACACAGAACAAATATTGGATGAATGAAAATAATTGACACTGCTTGCTAATGTTCATAGAAGTGCTTCAGTGTAGCAACTGCTTTCTTCAAGCAACTTAACTGCAACACAAAAACAAAAGCCTCCAGTTCAAGGGTGTGTGTGTGTGTGTGTGTGTGTGTGTGTGTGTGTGTGCGCGCGCGAGGGTGGGGGAAGGGTACACACATTATACAGTGTACCCACTGCAGTTATCCTACACTAGCCTGGAGTGGAGGGAGGACAAGGTCAGAATCTCTCCTTCACAAGTTTTCAGTATGGCTTTTCTTGGTTTCACAAAAAGAAACTTGAACCCTAGTGAAGGAGGCAACCCTGTGTCCAAATCTTAGTTTAAAGAGGGGCAGCCTGTGAGTAACTTCTGAAACAAGCTTGGGAAAGTCAGCAAATAAAGAGGATGAACAAACAACGCTTCATGGTAACTAGTACACATCACCCAGAAGCGGCACTCTCCTAGACATATGTATACATCTTCCATGGAAATGCCATCAGTCATTATTAGAGGTATTTGAAAATGGTGTTATTTACCTTACTCTGAAGTAAGCCTACTGTGTTCAGGAAGACTTAGGGTGTAATCCTACGTGTATTTTACTCACCGGAAACAAACACCTCTAGTAATTATAAAAAAACTATGCAACAAAGGATCACACTGACATTAAATGTATCGTTGGCCTGGACATGATTCCGTTGTCTCAGTAAATAGCCAGATCACCCACATGGATCAGCACAATAGCAGATGAGGAAGGTTGGAGTTAAGCCTAACCCTGCCATTGTCCCAATCTTGATTCCCTCCTCACCCCAGAACTGTTGTTACCTAAAGGAAAAAAACTCCTCATGGGTGCCAATGAAAGCTTTATTTTCCTCGGCAAGTAGCAGCTGTGGGGGGAGGGGTGGGAACCTACTAATACAGTACTAGGATTGTGGCAGCGGATAGAATTAAATTCCCCTCTAAATCCTGATCCATGCAAGGTGCGTGTACATTTTCTATTTGCCAAAGGAAATGGAAACAAGTCAGAGCAAGTGATGCATTTGATGTCATGTGCAATTAGGCCCTAGGGCTGCAGTTCTTTGCACACTCACATGAACTCAGTAAGGCTAACTTCTGAGTAAACATGCTTTGGACTGCACCAAAAATCCTGTCAAAAAGCATTTTTAAAATTATGTACTCAGGGCTCACATTCATTGTACAAAGACGACATACAGTAGTTTAAGCATAACAGTATGACTGGCTCAATGGTGCAGACATGTTACAAGACAAAAGCACACTCACATTGCAACCAAAATGTCTCCTGTGGTTCTTCAATGAGACCAGCAAACAATCATTTTAATAAACAAATGTACCTGCTTTCCATCAATCTCTGTTATTTCCTCCTGGACAACAATCAATCGCAAGTTGGAGCTGGACGCCATTGGCCATTCATGAACCATAATGCGAAAACTAACGATTCCTAATCGCTTTTGATCCAATAGTTTCTCAGAGATTCCACTCTCCACTGTCAACAGATAATTGTGTATCATATAGTGGTCATGCAGAGAGACACAATCTCCAAAAACAAGTTACATACAAAAATGGTAACTGAACATAAAAGCAGCCCTGCTGGGTCCGTCCAAGGGCTCATCTAGTCCAGCTTCCTGTATCTCACAGTAGCCCACCAAATGCCTTAGCGAGAAGACAAGAAGGTACCTGCATCCTGTTGCCACTCCCATGCATTTGGCATTCAGAGATAGGTTATCTCTAAAACCCAGAGGTTACATCTAGTCATCATGGCTTGTAAACTGTGATGGACCTTTCACTCATAAATCTGACTTTTAAAGATATCTAGGCCAGGTGCCATCACCATATCTTGTGGCAAAGAGTTCCACAGATCAATTATGCACTAGGTGAAGAAATATTCCTTTTGTCTGTTCTAACTCTCCCACCAGTCAATTTTAGTGGATGTCCCTTGGTTCTGGTGTTGTGAGAGGGAAAAGAACTTCCAGCTATCCACTCTATTATTGATTCTTTGTAGACTGCATCTGGTCACATAAGCACAGAAGAATACTAACACACAGTTACTAATTACTAGGTTCAAGACTGTATTTCAGGAAAAAGGGTCCAAGAGGATGCAGAAGCTTTACTGAATGCAAGAAAATTTCCATTTGTGCCTTGGCATTTCTAAAGATCAAATGGAAAGTGGAGCAGCCACTCATTATAATGAGAACACAACAATGAGTTCAGATTCTTCTGCCTGCCCTTCCTGTAGAACACTCCCAATTTTGAGGCATCCTGTCCTGTCTCCATCCTTGTGCTGTTTCCTGATGCTTTTGCTCCACTACGATCTTCCTCTCAATCCAAGTAATGCACAGATTACCCATAGATCAGCACAGTAGGAGTTAGGTTGGTATGACTAAGGCTGCAATTCTATGTACATTTTTCTATGTGTAAGTATCGCTGAACACAATGGGACTTACTTATGAGTAGACATGCACAGGATTGTGCTGGAAGTCAACTTATCTCAGTGGAGTCAAGCACACCTAATCCTGCACAGGACTGAACTGTAGGGTTTACAATCCAGTCTTCTGCACCCAGGAATTCATATCCACTAAGACAAAACACATCATCCTTGTTGGCAAGTTCTTTTGTTGATGGCTGGTCCATAGAGACCCTCTCCCCCACAGTTATGTCCACATAAAGTCAGAGTAGTAGCGTAGCTAGAGGGGTGCAAAACACAAAGTCTTTCACGGTGCCCAACAGCACCATGTAAGAGGCTCCTCACCCTCATCGTCCTCACCCTCCTCACCCTCATCGTCCCAACTGGCTCCAACATTGTTCTCACTGCCCCAACTGGCTCCAGCGGCATTTTGCACCCCTCTAGCTAAGCTGCTGAGTTAGAGTACTCTATACATATTGGGAATTATAGAGCTCATGTGGTCACCAGGGCTCTGCAGTTCAATTCTGTAGGGGCTGCTGCTCCAGTGGCTGCAATTTGTTTGCAGGACCAATTCAAGGTGTTCGTGTTAACCTTTAAAGTGCTTTATGGCCTAGGACTGGGGTACCTGAGGGACTGCCTGCTTCCATACAGTCCAGTTCATCCCCTAAGATAATCTGATAGGGCCCTGGTGTGTGTACCACCACTGGCAGAACATAGAGGGCAGCAGTGAGAAGTAGAGCCTTTTCATTACTGACACTCCATCCCTTATGATCTAAACCAGGGGTGTCAAACCCATTTCATACCAAGGGCCAAACAGCATTCACGATGCCTGCTGAGGGCCAGAAGCGATGTCATTAGGCAGGAAATGATGTCATTAATCAGGTCATAACCAAAAAAACCACTTTTGTCACTTAGGAATTCATTAGCTGCAAATGACAAAAGAGAAAATACACAAATCTTGATAATATTTCAAGTTATGGGAGAGCCCAATTTTCATGTGGGCTGTCCTTATAGCAGTAACTCCTCAGCACTGCTCAGTAGATGAGAGCCTGAGGGCCGGATAAAATGCTTCAGCAGGCCGCATCCGGCCTTATGTTTGACACCCCTGAACTAGACAGTGGTTCTCACACATTTAGCACTAGGACCCACTTTTTAGAATAAGAATCTGTCAGGACGTGATGTCATGACTGGAAGTGACATCATCAAGCAGAAAAATTTTTCACAATCCTAGGCTGCAATCCTACCCACACTTACCCAGGAGTAAGTCCCATTTACTATCATTGTTAAAAGAATATACATAGTAGCTTGTTAAAAGTACAGGTCTGTAACATTTCCCCCAAGGCAGTAACATACCATGGAAGCATCAAGTCTAATATATTAAAAATAAAATATTGAAATGAATGGGGACCCACCTGAAATTGGCTCACGATCCAGCTGGTGGGTTCCGACCCACAGCTTGAGAAACACTGATCTAAGAACTTAGAAATATTCTGGCAGGGGTTGAAGACTTTTTAAAATTTAGATTAGTGTTTTAGCGTGGGTAGGGGGTTGGGTTGGATGGTGCTTACTCTCTGCTTACTGCTTCTTTTATGTAATATTTTTAGGTGATTCATTTATTGCTGCTAGTGGGTTGTTTTTATTAACAGTATTTATATACCGCTTTTCAACTAAAAGTTCACAAAATGGTTTACAGAGAAATCAAATAACTAATGGCTCCCTGTCCCAAAAGGGCTCACAATCTAAAAAGCAGACAGCTACTAAAAAAAGACACTGCTGGGGTGAGAAGGGCCAGTTACTCTTCCCCTGCTAAACAAAACAGCAGGACCCGCTTGAAAAATTGCTTCTTATCTAGTTAGTAGGGCACAACTAGATGCGATTTATGTGTGCTTTTTTATTTAATGAATAATGTTTAGGCTACTGCGTATAGATGTGAATGTTTTGCAGCTCTGGGTGTGCCACGTACTGGTGGGTTATGGCATTTTTATTTATTTTATTTTGAAGTTTTATTGGTTTTTGTATGGTACTGTATTGTCAGGTGCCTAAAGTATTTTTTTTTTAAAAGGTGGGATAAAAATCTTTTAAATAAATGATTATACACACAGAAGATCTCAGAACCATTCTAGATTCTTGTCCTGAAAATAGGACAGAAACTGAAAAGATAAAGCTGGCAAAAGCATTCAGATTTTATATTAAATCAGTACAAACTTATGATTGTCTGAGAGCTGATAGCATATGAATAAAATTCAGTTGCAGCTCACTCTAAACTTGTTTACTCAAATGGAAGTCCCACTGAGTTCAAGAGAACTTACTTCCTTTAGAAGGAAGCCTTTCAAAATTGCATAGCAGCACTTTCACTGCATCAAGCTATGATGAGCAACTGCTAGTCTCCCTCAAGGAAACTGTGTTGAGTTATTAATGCATAATGTTTTAGGCTCTCTCAAGTCAATTTCAAAAATACATTAGCACATCTTCAGTACAAGAGTTTATCGTAAAGGGTGGATGATCTCAGAAGCTAACCTTAAGGTTGGCTGTAACCAGTGCATCAGGAGACTGCTCCATATGTAAAATGTTCTTCAGTGGCATGTAATTGCTCTGGCTTCATTAATTATGGAAAATATTGCCTGCATCCCCAAATCATTTCTGCCCAGCACTAGGCATATGAGAACAAAAAACCAGTAACCACCACCACCCTTATTGTAGGTGCACTTTTAAAATGTGCAGCTGCCTGATAATACCCTGGTTCATGCACAGATGGAACTGAAACTAATAAAGTTCAACAGAAATGGTATTTTGAAAAGATTATCCAAAAGACTTTCACTGTCTTATATTATTTCTCCTACATTAGCTCATTTGGATACATGTCAGTGTAAGAGAGGAGACAGGCTGGGCTTATCAGGGTGGAGTCACATCCTTGCATTTATACTGCCAGGTCTGTTGCACAATTCCTTGCCTTCCAAAAATAAATGGACTGAACAGGAATTTTGCTGAAGGATTCCACAAGGTCAAGATGTGAACACAGTTTTGATTTCTTTGGTGAGACCATGCAAGTACTGCGAGATGGGATCAAGAGAAGATATTCCATTTTGACTTCCACTAATTTTAAATACACCCCTAATGGTGGAATTTCTTTTAACAGTGCAAATGACTAGAGAGAGCAATGCCCTTTATTTATTATACCATTTTTCACAGTATAGCTCTGGATTGCATAAAAACCATATAGTCCAGATAAGAAATTAAGCCATACTCACATATTAAAGTCTGACACTTTATCCGGGCAACTCCACTTTTGAGCGGAAAGTCATTTACATACACCTGACCATTAACATAGGTAATATTAAGGATAACCTTAAAAAAACCCAACAGAAACATACAATGTTAAATTTACATATGTAAGGTGGAGTGTATTTCATTTAAATAAGTCATGACAGCATATAATAAGATATAAATTTAAGGGATATTAACCACATTTTTATTGGTTTGTATCTACTATACATCGCTTTTACATCACTACAAAAACCAGAAACAAAATTAATGTTAAAAGTTTTTCAAAGGTTGCAACTAATTTGAAAAAGCAATGTCATGCTGAAATCAGTGTCAGAGTGCATGCTTTGCATTTGGAACATCTCTGGTTCAATCCCCAGGATCAGCACCAGGACTAGGAAAAAAGATCACTGGAAAACCTGGAGAGATGCCTGCACAGCCTCCATTGTTACATTTAAGACAGAAGCATCATCTTACCTCTCAGATCTATGAAAAGTAAATAAGATAATAAAGCCAATTTTATCAATAAGTACGAAACATTTCTCAACCTCCTATTAGGTTGTACAGGATACAAGACAGTTTGATACAGTAGCGTAGCTAATGAACACGTAGCCCAGTGCAGAGCTCAGAATGATGCCCCAGAAGTGATGTCACAACCAGAAGTGACATCACATCCAGGCTTTTTAAAAAGTGCAAATTGGGAGGAAACCTACCTCCTGCCCCCAGCAATTCACCACCCACTTGATCTGCCACCTCCCCCAAGCCAGTAGCATAGCTAAGGCATCTATCTGCTATGTGGGATCAAAGAAGATTTTGTAGCCCCCCCTCCATGAGAAAAATCAAATTTAATTACGTAAATAAAAAGTGTGCCCCTTATTGGTTAGAGACACTGTGCTGGGGTGAAGATGAACGGTTATTCTCTCCCTGCTAAATATAAGAGGAGCACCACCTGAAAAAGTGTCTCTTTACCAGTTAGCAGGAGTAGCTGTATTAAGATACATGGAAATGAGAGCTGACTCATATTGACACCTTATTGGTTCCATGCTGTATCATAACAACATCTCATTGGCTCTCAGAAAAATAAGTCTCATGGGTTAGTTTTGAGTTAAGAAAATCCACTTTTTGTTCCTTAAGGCAGTTGTGTATTTGTTTTCTGGTTAATTGGCCATAACTTTTGATGGAATAAAGATATTCCAATGAGGTTTGTTTCATTGTATTCTGCATTAAATTACTTTCCAATGATATATAACAAGATGATATTATTCATACATATGAAGATTTGCACAATTTTGGCCACTAGTGTCAAATTCAGCTTGTTGCCCCCTAAAGCATGTTGCCTGGTGCGACTGCTACCCCCTGCAGCTCCTTAGCTATGCCACTGGTTTGAGAAGAGGCCACACTTTTGGCTGCAAGGAATTACTACTTGTGGCACTGGAGAGCCTTGTAAAGTGTTTTGTAAATGTACATATTTCAAAGATAAGTTAAAACTCAAAGATGTGTTTCTACTAAAGATTCACAATTCACAAAGATGTCTATACCATGGCAAATACAAGAAGCCTAACATACCTGTCCTTCCTGAACGTCTCCATTGTTTTGCAATACCGTAACATTAATCTTGACACTTTCCTGCAAGACAACAAGAAGAGGAAAGATATTTGGGGAGGGAAAGCATTACAGATGCCTCAATATATACTGATGCCAATGCATGAATGTGCCACAAACATTAGCAGCACACATACGTTTTCCCCCATATTATACTATGACAAATGACTGTCATTCAAAGCACAGCCAGAACTTTAAGCCTCCCCTCTACCTTACAAGGGCCTTGTGTGTTTCAATTAGTGCCGGGGACACATACAAACTTCTACTGGCATTTATATTTTCTAAAAGAAAATTGCCATTTCTTCTCTGTTTCAGTAGCCCTGGATGCAACTTCAGATCTGTTTTGTACATAGCAGGAATGAGCTAATTAAGTAGGCCTAATACATTTTGTACTCCATCTTAAACTGTTACAAACTGAGAACACAGATAAGGTGGAACATTCAGTCATGTAACGTGGGTACAGTCCAGACACAGGTTTACTGTCGCAGTGAAAAACAGGCTACAAACACCTGCGAATTCTAGCCCATTCATGAACACATACAATCTTGTGATCTTTTTGCCTGTTTTTTAGTACATTTATTGTATTCATGCAGACATGATAAAAAGTAATTTTTAACACAAACTCGATCATGTTGTGGATATAAAAACATTAAATGTTAGCACCACTCAATAGTTCTCTTTTAGAAGAGTTAACACAATTCAAACATATGGCTAATGCAATCCTATTAATTTCAATGAAACTTCTTATAGTAGGAGAACATAGACATGAAAGACAGAAGGACATGTACATGATAGAAAGGCCCTGGCCCTTGACAAAAAGATATCACTCACCAAAAACAGAAAGTGCCACATTTTGCATTCCTTTTACATACTACATGTATGCAGAGACTATCAATATTTCTAGTGGCTTCTTGCCTACATACACTGTACATATGCTGCCCGAGATGATGGAAATACTTCCTGGTTTCATTTAAGCCTCCATTTCAAAGCTCCCTGTGCCTTTTCATCATAATTCTGCATATTTGATTCTGCAGTGTTTCCTTTGTGACTTGAATGCAAAGAATGACTGATTCATATCAACAGACAGTGGGAGAGGGGGCGGCCGAGAAGCATATCCCAGTTTAGGAAAATTGCAAAAGGAGGGGAAAGTTTGTGTTGCGTAAGCCTTTCAGAAGTACAGGAATTGTGCAATAGTGGTCAGATGGAAGCACTGCCTCAAAAGCAAATTATTTCCTTTGCCTTTCAAGGTTGTTTTTTTTTTTAATAAGCTATGCCACCCAACAATTTAAGACAACAAATTGCTAAAACAATTTTGTTCAGAACAGAAATTTGAAGGTAAGCTTTCAGAACTGGTTCCAATGAACAAATATCATCATCTTGATCAAATGGTACACATTTTGCGCAAAGCTAATGCTTCCAAAAACATCTCTAACCTTTCACCTTCTCGACATAAGAGGGATATGTCAAATGTCATATCTGCATATTTTCAGGGAAGGGTTTTTGTTTATTTTTCTTCCAATACACCTTATGACTTTCAGTCTGACGCAAGCCCCTGACAAAATGGCACTCAGGCATACAGAAGAGGGTCCTAAATTAGCAGGTAACATGGAAGAAAAACTGGTGCAAGTTCCCTGTGCGACTGGGCAAGTAGAGGATGCCAAGGTGAGCAGCTGATGTACAAGCTCTGGAGGTGGTTTCTTCAAATAGCTTTTCTGTGGGTTTTTTTTTTTTTTTCCATTTATTGTCAGTTCAGGAACAGGCAGTGCCTGAGAAGTATTAGGTGTGGGAAGAAAGAGAGAGATGGAATAAAAGTAGGAAGATCACTTGAGGAGAGGAGAAGGGAAGAAAGTTAGCAGTGCTTTGCCAGAGCTGTAGGTCTTGTGCCCTTCTCTCAGACGCTCCCCTGCTGATCTCAGGGCTGCTCTGCATCACTCAGACAATTCCCTGAGTAGTTCCTAGGAGATAAAAGTTTTTAGCCAATTTTTCTTTTCATTCCCTAGGTTAATGAAAATGGCATTTTTATACTCCCACAGGGGTGCTTCAGGAATGGCTACTTCACAGATGACACATATATTTTATGTTGAGATATGTTCATCTTCACTTTGAGGATCCTATGGACTTGTGGGAGGTAATTCAGAATTCTACCCTAGTGTACTTGTCATCTGAGAGTCAGTTTTAGAAAGTTAGGATTGGAAGAGACTTAGAGGTCATCTAGTTCAACCCCCCTGTACTGTAGCAACTGCTACAGTATCCCAGGTAGATGGGTAGGTGGAGACCCAAGTATCCAGTCTCTGCTTGAAATCCTCCAATGAGGGACAGTTCACAACTGCATGAGGAAGGCTGATTCACTGCTACAGTATCCCAGGTAGATGGGTAGGTGGAGACCCAAGTATCCAGTCTCTGCTTGAAATCCTCCAATGAGGGACAGTTCACAACTGCATGAGGAAGGCTGATTCACTGCTTTGCAACTTAAAAAATTCTTCCTATTGTCTAGCCAAAATCTGCTTCCCTGTAGTTTCAACCCATGGGTTGTACTCCTACCCTAAGAAGCCACATAAAGCACATTCTTCTTCATGACAGCCCTTCAAATGACAGCTATCAATATTCCCTTAATCTTCTCTTCACCATGCTAAACATACCAAGCTCTCCTCAGAGGACTTGGTTTCCAGGCCCCTCACCAGCTTAGCTGCCCTCTCCTGCCCTCAGTTTATCAAAGTCCTTCATAAAATGTGGTGCCCAAAACTCTAAAATGAAGATAGACCTAGGAAGGGGTATAGCAGGTGATCATGAACAAACTGGTCAGTAATTGTTAGGTACTCTTTTTAAAGTCTAGAACCTACCCATGTTTACTTTTAAAAAGAATAACCAGACCTGTGCCTTCGCCCCTAATGTATAAAATGCCTCCCATCTGGGCTTGAGAAGCAAAGTTTTTCTAACGTCTAGTCTGTGCAACCTACATGAAACTATATTCTCATTAATAAACAATATCAAAAACAAAGAACAAGTGAAACTAATAAATGCACTCTTAAGTCATTCACTTCGAACAGGTCTCCACAAAATGAATTGTCCCACATTAATCTACTTCATTCAAAACCAGGGGTGAAATTCAATCAGTATAAGTATTATGCTTTTTTATGTGACAAAGATTATATTGGTGAGCTCACGAAGCAATCAGCTAGCCCGGAAAGGGTGAAGTAGTCACTTTATAATAGCCTGAAAAAGGATAATGCTCCAAAACCAAAACTGTGGTGGAGATTATATTGGTGAGCTCACTAAGCAATCTGCTTCCGAAAGGGTGAAGCAGTCACTTTATAAGAGCCTGAAAAAGAATAATGCTCCCAAACCATCACTGTGGTTTTAACCATCAAACTAACACAAATACATGATGAATGCTAATAAACCGCGAGCATCACCCACAAACCATATATATAAATGGTTTGCAGGTGGTGCTAGCGGTTTATTAGCATTAATCACATATTTGTGTTAGTTAATTAATATATAAAATGTGTGTGTATATAATCACATAATTGTGTTAGTCCTAGATACACACACATTACGCATACACACCTATATATACACACATATATAGGTATATAGGTGTGGGTGGATGGATAGATATAAAGCACTCCATTCCAAAGTTCTAATAGTATAATAAGATATTGAAGTTACTTTACCTGTGACTATAGTACCTCTATTCCTATCTTATTCACCTGGCCCTTTGCACATGCACACACATGTGCAAACACTCCCCAATGCAAGCCACACAAGGCCTGAGGGCACCTCTTATGCAAGTCGGTACCCAATAATATACAAAACACTCCTTCAGGGGATTGGGGGGCAGACACCCTTCCCTGGCCCAGTGCCAGAAACTTGGCACTCCACATGGTGGGCACCACAACGGCAAGCACTGGGCACCTCCTCAGACCAGGCACCTGCTGTCCCCCCAGTGCCACAGAGCTGGCCAGGCGCCACCCTGGCCAAGAGGCCACCCAGCTCAGCTGTCATCCCCTCCAACCCTCCCGCCTTGGCTGCCTGGGGCTCTTCTGGCGCTGGCCCCCGCAGCGCGCTGCCCAGGAGGGGCTGCCTCTCGGGGGACGCGCCCCTCCCTACCTGGCTCAGGAGCTGGGAGGCGGCGGCGGGCGCTGCCGGGCAGGGGGGCACCAGCAGCAGGAGCGCCGACAGCAGCAGGAGCGCCTCGCGCGGCCGCAGCGCCGCCTCCATCTTGAGAGCCGGGAATTAAAACAAAGTGAAACATCAACACAGCGGGCGGAGCAGGCGCGGGGAGGAGCCGGACTGGCGGGCGGGCGAGGAGGGTCGAGCAGGGAGCCGCGCGCAGGAGGAGGGGGCGGCCTCTTTCTCGGCACAAGCCTCCCGCTGGCAGCCGGCCCGGCCCACAAGGGCTTTCCCCGGACCAGCCAAGAACAAGACCCCTCCTTCCCTGCCTGGCACCGCTGCAGGAAGCCCAAGCCAGTGCACGGCTCCTCCGATGCCAATCCATGGGGCTCGCTCCCAGGAAAGTGTGCCAAGGATCGCGCTCTCAGTCCGACCCAACTTTCCAGCGTCGGTGCAGCCCCCCAAGTAAGGGGACCAATGTTCCCGTGCCTTGTGGAGTTCTCTGGGACAGCCTCCTCACCACAGGCTGCAGTGCATGCCCATGGGCATGGCTGCACCAGCACTGGAAAATTGGATAGGATTGGGCACTGGTCTGCTGCAGGTGTGTGTAGAGGCGGTATTTCCGAATGCTTTGTCATGTAATAAATCTCACACTGCATATAGTCAAAGAGCACATGGTTTGGCACATTCCTTGGCTTGATCTACTGCCTTTTAGGATGGGCATGATTTTTTTTTTTTTTTTTTGCATGGGGGAGGATTAAAAAGAATGACTCCCCACCTGCAATCTGAACGGTCTGCAATATGAACCGCTACTTTAGATTACCTGCGTAACATGTAGATTGGATTTTAGGGACAAGTGACATTTCCCCTTGAGCCAGTCAGCATATGGTTTGGCCAAATCATCTCTAAGGGATGAGGGTGTGAGGGCCTAATCCAGTCCAATTTTCCAGTGCTGATGCAGCTGCAATGCAGCTCCACCCCAGGTAAGGGAACAAATATTCCTTTACTTTGAGGAGGATTCTGTGACTGCCCCTCCACTACAGGATGCAGTGCAAGCCCCATTGGCATAGCACTGTCAGTGCTGGAAAGTTGGATAGGATTGGGCCCTAAATGTTATAGATCAGTGGTTCCCAAACTTTTTAGCACCAGGACTCCAAGTTCATCTGATTGGGACCATTATGGTGGTCTTTGCCTGGCCTTTGATGAGCCAAGGCATGTTTGCCTACTCATAAGTAAATACATGGGTGGCTCAGTTTCACTTTCCATAGGGTTCAGTACATGTTTCTTGTCAGCTATCAGCTTGTCAGTTTTGCAACCCACCAAAAATCAGATCACAACCCCCTGGTGAATCCCAACCCACAGCTTGGGAACCACTGTGACAGATCATTTAGAAAGCAGAAGAGTACAATTAGAAAATTCAGCATTAGGACAGTGTTCCTCAAGCAGTAGTACTTGTACTGGTGTCCGGTTATACATACAATACCTGCAGACCCTTTCCACCTGGCAACAAGACCAGCAGACGCCTGCCACCTGGCAACAAGACCAGCAACTCAACATGACAAGCAGTGGTCAGAGGCTTAGCTTGGCAGGCAGAGTTCCAGCATGTGCTTTTCATTCACTTGAAAAAGCCCTCCCATGCACCCTACATCTCTTACTGGTGTTTGTTGTGATGTGTCTGGCCTCCCAATCAGGAAGTAACTGGCGGCCATTGCCAGTTATTTCCGGTGTGTACTTCCAATAGGTGAACCACGCAAAGTGGTACAGCAAGGGACAAACATTGACAAATGCTGCATTAAGGCATGAGCATGTGATAGGGCAGGAGAGTAAGCCAAAGAGAGTAAAAGGCTGCATGGAAAAAGGCACAAAGGAACATCATTTGAAAGCGGACATAATGTACAGATGTTTAGATGCAAATGCCAGAAGCCTGTGAGCCAAGGTGAGGGAGCTGGAGTGCCTGGTTGGAAAAGAGGATATTGACACAGAGGACATAATGGAAACCTGATAGTACGGAAAGAATCAATGAAAAAGTTATTCCAGAATACAAACTATATAGAAAGGGCAGGGAGGGGTGAATTGAGGACAATATTTCTCCTAAGTTGCTATGTGGAGTCTCAGAGGTGTTTTTGGACACACAGTGATTACACTGTACATCATCACAGGACTTCTGGGAACGCTGAGCTCTGAGCTGTGTGGAGCTGTTTTCTTCTTTAAAAGAATCTCAAATTCACTTGATAGTCTACAAACATCTGTTGAGTGAAAGCCTATTTTCGGGATTTGTGAAGTTAATGAATCTTTGATGTGACTGGTAGTAATGATTCTTCCTAAACCATTTTGTTCTGTCAGAGTATGGCCTACCGGGAACCCTTTCCATTTATTTAGTGAGTGATGTACTCTTAACATCTCCAGTCTCCATGTCATAAGGCTTGTGTGGATGATTACTTAGCAACTACTCCTGTAGGTGCTCCAGTTTCTCCCCTTGTTTCTTCTGTCACAGACTACAGTGGTGGCCTTTGACCTTCCACCCAGCCAAAAACTCCCTTTAAGAAACACGCTCTTTTCTTTTAGAATTCTATGGCAAAATGTCTAAAACGATTAATGAGTACCATTTCTTACGAGACCCTTTATAGTACAGATATCTAAGTATGAAATGTATCCTTATTGGGTCAATATAGAAGGGTGCCTTTGTGCATAAATTACAGCCTTTCCTTGCAAAGTACACATAAGTGGGCACATTGGCCCTTTTCTGGTCAATTTTACAATAGAGAACCAATGTAATGCACATGCTCTCTGTAGCCAAAAACATCTCAATCCTATTGTTGGCTATACTGGCCTAGAGTATCAGAAATGTGCCATAAATGGGTGGAGGAGGCCTCTAATGTTCCCTAACCCCCTTCCTGGACCTACTGGCCTTACAGGATGCTTCCTGGAATCACAGATCTGAGAAGCCCTATTAGGCAGAATGGGGCTTTACTTGGCATAAGGGGACAAATGCCCCCTAACCCTGACCTCAGCCTCCTCCTAACTGGCACTGGATACAGCATGGGCTATCTGCCCCCACTGTGCCAGCACAAGTTAGAATCATGCTGTCAGTGTTTTACTTGGGCATCCATACCAGAGTATAAAACAGGGGAAGCAAACCTGAGTTACAGCATTTTTGCAACACCTGGCTAAAGTGGTTCTATGACATGTTCCTTACAGCAATTTCACAAGACACATTTCCTATGTGGCTATGACTATTATATATGAAGTTTTCTGTTCTCTGTGGCTATTGCATCATATGCAGTGAATATGTGCACTTCTAAGGCTGCTGTGCATAGAAATGATGGGAATCCTGCCTGAGTGGTCTGGTAATAAATCTGTGAGATATGTCAACGCATTTGCCACATTACAGACATATACCAGGGACACTTACATATTGAAAAATGTAATTGAGTTTTGATACCATTCATGAAGGGCACATCTAAATCAAATGTTTCTCTTGCAAAATACACACAAGCAGTGTCTTTTGAAAGAAAATGCTGTGATTTACGAACATCTTTCATCAATGATACAGTACATTGGCATGTACTATATTTTGTTGTTGAACATTGGACCTAAAATACATAATGGTGTCTTGCTAATACACAATGTTTTATGTTTTAAAAAAATTGTCTTGAGTGAAGTAGCCTTTAGGAGCACATATGGAGCACGTATGGAGTGCTTTATACAATTTGCAGATTCAAGTGCTAAAGCTGGTTCACTTTGTACTATTGCAGGTGGAAGCCTGCAAGTTTATGTGCATTTTCTTCTCTTTCCCTCTTCCCAGTTCATATGCACAATGTGGACATGCAGAAAACTAGCATGCCAGGGAGACCTCTGCAGCCAAGCCTTCCTGACTTGCTGTTTTTCCATGTGCAGGGAGCAGGCCCTCTTGACACGAATTTTATCAGAGGGTACAAATAGGTGTGGGGAGGGTGTGACAGCCAGAATAGTCTTTAGAATCCAGGTCTACTGAATTTCCCAATGTGGAGCCCAGGTCTACCTGCCCACATGGTAGATACAGTCATACGAAAAACCAAACACACTCCTAAGTCCCTCTAAAATCTTTTAAATGTAGAAAATCATTGCAGAAAATTAGCATCATCGTATTTAGGCTTACTCTGGAATGGAAAGTGTCCTGTGTGCACCAAAACTTACTTCTGCAGCAGCTGTAGTCCCACAGCTCCTAAACACTCCTTCAGGGTAAGGAGATCCAAAGCCAAAGAGCTACTGTGGCAGGTCAGACTATAATCCAAGCCACGCTTTCCTGGAAGCAAGCCCCTTGGACTATAATGGGACTTATTTCTGAGCAGACATGCACAGGATTGGGCCCCCAGTTTCCTGCAAGATTTGACACTGTGTTGAGAAGTATCATTTATGTGTTCCTCAGCTCGGTGCACATGGCTTGTAGCAGCAGCTGCTATCATGCCCACAGTAGTGCCCCCCAGCATCCTACGCAGGCAGTGAGTCCAGGTGAGATTGGAAAATGTAAGATCCCAGTAAGTTTCTGGGGCCCCTCTTTTGGGTCCTGGTACAAATGACCCAATCCTCTGCATGTCTACTCGGAAGTAAGTGCCACTGGGGCTTGGGCTGCAGTCCTAGCCACACTTTCCTGGGAGCCCCAGCCTACGCATGTCCACCCAGAAGGAAGTCCCACTAGAGTCCATGGGACTGACTCCCAAGTAAGTGTGGCTAGGATTGGGCCCTCAGCCAGTGGGGCTTCCATCCAGGTTCAGTGTGCGCAGGGCTGTAGCCTCACCCTGGCTCTCTCCTGGGCCCTGGCAGGCAGCCTCAGTGGGGTCGCTGCCGCCAGAGTGGGAAGCACGCGCCGTCCCCGGGCAGAGGCGAGCTGTCCCCGGAGCTGCGCCCCTCCTGCAGCGCGGCTCTGCCCGGCAAGCTCCAGGCCCGCGGGAGAGGGAGGAAGGGGAGGCGCTGCAGGGCGGCGGGAGTGGAGAGCGGCGCGTCCTTCCGGAGGCGGGGAGCGGAGCCGAGCCGAGCCAGGCGCCATGGCCGTGCTGCTGGAGACCACGCTGGGCGACCTGGTGTTCGACCTGTACACGGAGGAGAGACCCCGAGGTGAGCAGCAGTCTGGGCAGCGGCGCTCGCGGCTGCAGGAAGTCCCTGATCCCCAGCCCAGTGCAGCCACGCTGCATCCTGTGGTGGGAGGCCTCCCCGAGGTCGGGGAGTGCTTGTCCCCTCGCCTGGGGGCTGCATCTGCCCTGCACCGGCGCTGGAAAGTGGGCTAGGATGGAGCTGGCAGCACCTTCTCCATCCCTGCGCTTCCGGCTGCGGAGGGCTGCACCGGTTGAATTTCTGACTCATGCGCAGCAGCCCGAGAGATTCCGCTGGTCCCACCTTACTGTGAGACTCAGGGGGGGATTCCGGGGACCCGCCAGCCTCCTGCTTCACTGGCGCCACCACAAGCACTGGAGCTCTGAGTGACCACTTGGGATGCTTATCCGTAGGCAGGGTGACCAGATGTCAGAACCACAAAAGAGGACCAGGCACCCCAAAATGTTAGACATCCAAGAAGAATGCAGGACACAAAATAAAAGCGGAAAACAATCGTGTGTGTGGATTTCATGTGGTTGATTTAAACACTATCTTATTATTAAATTGAAAACTATATTACGTATAATTTGTTAGATTATTAATTCCAAAAAGGCTATGCGCTGCCTGCAGGGGTTGCTCATAGGGGAAAAGAGGTCATTTAAGTTACTTTCCAGGACATAAGAACAGCCCGACTGGATCAGGCCATAGGCCCATCTAGTCCAACTTCCTGTATCTCACAGCGGCCTACCAATTGGCATTCTGACATAGCCCATTTCTAAAATCAGGCTAAAAGAAGAGGATGTGTCCTGGAAAAAGAGGACACCTGGTCACTCTGCTGTAGGGTGACCAGATACAAAGGGGGACAGAGTTCTTCTATTTTTAATCATTGTATGGAAGAAGGAATGTGGGCAGGTGCAGCTCAACACGCAGTGGAAGGGTTTGAAAAGCTGCACCTGCCCACATTCCCTCTTTACAATGGTTAGATAGAGGCACTCTGTCCCCCTTTGTATCTGGTCACACTACTTATCATTTGGACTAGCCTTGGGCACAGGAGCCTGGCTGGAAAATGGTAGTAGAGAGTTACCTTTTTTGCCTTTTAAGTGGCCATACTGTTATGCTTTCAGTAGTATACAGACACCTGTAGATTAAGCAATGGGTTCTTTTTTTCACCTTGTTTCTGCATGCTTGGAAAAGGCTCAGATATCTGTGCTAGGGAAATGTTAAAGGCACTGAAGGTGAGCCAGTAAAAAAAGAAGGTGGGAACCCCCATATATCATCATAGGCTAAATCTCAAACTTGTGTGAGAGTTGTCATCTGACCTGAAAATCCACTCCTTCCCCTCCTCCATATTCATCAGTGAAGGAAAGGTGATAGTACAGGAGTCCCATCAGGCTACATGTTGTACGGCTGATGGAGTGTATGGGGATTCCAGGAATATGGTGAGTTAAGGCTCTCTCCTTAAGATATTCTCTGATAAGGTTTGCTGAAGACTGGATGTACCAGTAGTATTTGCAGCTATAATATTGCTTCTCATAGGAGTGTCAGTACTCACAACATATCCGAGTTTGCGTTATTGTCTCACTTGGAACAATTTCTTATTTGGAAACTTGACTTGGAAGTTTTTATGCTAGTCTGACAGTCGGTCTCCTTGGACTTTGCCATGATTTTAATGCCATTCTATTTAACCCTTTCTCTGATGATGGATTTTGTGATTCAGTATTGAAAGTATAAAAAAGTATAGAGTGTGTTTTATTAAACAAAATCCATAGTCTGTTTCAAGTGTCCAATTTCTTGCAGCCTGTCTGAATTTTCTGAAGCTCTGCAAAATCAAGTACTACAATTACTGCCTTATACATAATATACAGGTAAGTTCAGTATTTGTGGTGTCCTTTTTATCATTTTAAGTCATGAAACAATTTTGCAGGCATATGTTGCATAATGAATTGCAAGCTGAACTTGGGCCTGGGTGACTAGGGTTCAAGTCCTTTCATCTTGCTTTGCACACACTGAGTGTTCCTCTCGCTTAATCTGCCAGAGGAGTAGTAATCTGCCTCACAGAACTATTGCAAGAGTATATGTGGTGAGGACTATAAAGTCCTTGCCTTAGAAACTATATAGTCTTATTTCTGTATGTCTTGCTTTGCTATAGAGAGACTTTATCATACAAACTGGTGATCCCCAGGGGACTGGCCGTGGAGGTGAATCAATTTTTTGGTAAGTTTGTTTGAGTGTTTAACCATGCATTGGAACAATAATGACTTTACCTGGACTGTTGTACTTCCTGAAAGTAGGAGCTTTTGTGCAGCAGCCCAGTTGATCTAGTGCTATAAACATGTTTAGTTATGATCCTCCAACTACTGCTTCCACACAAGCCTTGTTAATTCCACTAGGCCTTGTGTGCAAGATGCACCTGGGGGGTGGGAAGGGTTGTGTTTTATGGTTTGACTTGATCCTTGTTCCTTTTCAAGTGATGTTACTAACAGTTGAAAATGCATTTAGTCTGATCTTGAGAACTGCACTGTGTCCTGAGTTAGCTTTGAGGTAAGAAAGTACATTCCTATGGGAATGCTGCTACTTGTAACCACACTATATAGATGCAAAGGTTCTCTGTATTATGAGGGATCTGTTCTGGGCTACTGAGACTTCATTCTTGAAAAGAGATCAAGTCCTTAGAATGGTAAGGCAAAACATGTATCTCTGAAAGCAGCAAAGGAAAATGCTGGCCATCTTGGATTTTGTTTTTCCTGTTCAGTGCAGGTAGACCCCAGCTTACGTCCTGGTTCTGTTCCAGACATCTGTCCAAAAGTTAGAACCAATGTAAATAGGAACGGCGCTATCACACTGGCACAGTGTTCTCTAAACTTTTCAGTAGGGACTAGGGACCCGTAGTTGCCATTAGTACAGCACCACTGGGTTTTGCTGTTGCCACTGCCAAACACAAGTAGGTAAAAAACAACTTTTTACTTACCTGTGTTTGGTGGCAAAACTCAGAAGTGCCATACTAACAGCACTTATGGGTCCCCAGTTGGGTTGTCACCCTCAGTAAGGGGTAAAAGTGAACACAAATGCCTGCCCTGGGCGGGGGTCGCAACTTCCAGGTTGGGAAACACTGTTCTAAGAGCAGCTGCAAGCAAATAACTCACATGTTACATACTGCAGATGTGAACAAATAAATGAGAAAATGTTGATCGTGATCATATGGGTAGGTGTTCATAGGATCTTGTCGTTTTTGGTGTTCCCAAAATGCATCTAACGACACTTTAAATCAAATGTGCAGTCTTGCCTTGTGCATTTTTCATTGTCACAAGGAGATCTGATCAGGGCTATGGCGTGTGGGGAGGGTGTTTTTTTCCTTACCCGTTTGTGCCATAGTTCTGATGAGAATCCTTCCTCTTGCTGCTATTTGCCTTGTGAGGAAAGCTGTTAGTGTGTCGTTGGGGGACATTGTGCCATTTTGTCAGGGAAATGTCATGACCCTAATTCCGATCAGCCTTTCCTCAGTAGTTTCTATTTACAGCACAGTTGCGGTGGGGGAAAACTCGGGACCAAACTACACAGTTAATGTAGTGTGTAACTTGCTCTTAAGCCCAGCATATTCCTTTTCTCATGTCAATAAAACAGAACACTTACATTAAATGTTTGGTCTGTCTTCCTCCACTTCGTAGCTCTATTTGATGGATGACCTATTGTGTTTCATAACTGTGTTTCAGCAAACTGTATGGCGATCAAGCTAGATTTTTTGAAGCAGAAAAAGTGCCAAGAATTAAACACAAGAAAAAGGGGACGGTGTCAATGGTGAACAATGGCAATGATCAGCATGGGTCTCAGGTAGGTATAAGGTGTGGGAAAGGTGGTGCTGGAAGTCTGGAAAAGTAGAAGGGGAAGGCATGCCATAGTAGGCGTCATCGGAAATGAAAATATGGAAGAGTCAGCTAGTAAAAAGAGTTGCCCTAGGATTAAAAATTATAATTAATCCTCACAATTTTTGTTCCATGTATAAACAAAGGGCAGCAATTCTTTTTTTTTTTCTTTTTTTTTACAGAGTCACGATCCCTTTCTTACTCCTTAGACACAGGCAGTAATGGGATGAGAAGGGCCAGTTGTAGGTATTTATTATGTGGGTTTTAACAAACAGGACCTCTGTGGGTAAGCTCCAGTTTTCTGGGTGGCACATTAGGGGGAAGAGCAGAACATACTAAGGTCTCCCAATCCACAGCTCACCTTCCATAGGCAGTTGCTGCCACCACCACCATCCTAACTGTGTGCCCTTCTCCCAACCTTCCGGTCTTGCCTGGAAATGGAAAGTGGGGGGAGGGACCTCTTCTCCCACTTCCTTTTTCTGGCACTCACTCACGCTGTTGCACTTGGCAAATGGAGTGAGAGTGGGGTGGCCAGCCCAAAGAAGAGAAGCAGAAGTATACAAGACTATTCCTCCCTCATGAGTGTCCTGGCTTGATCTTACTAGTAAACTATTAGATATGTATGTTATTTGGGGTACTGTTGCTAACCTGCACACATTTCTGAATTAAGCTAGTATTCTTAGGCTACAGTCTTCTACATACTTTCCTAGGAGTAAACCTCACTGAACACAGTGAGACTTACTTCTAAGTAGATATGCCTTCAACGGTGCTGTTAGACAGTTTCTGATTATATGAAGTAACAAAAGCAACTAGAAAAAAATCTATAGGATTGAAGTAACTGGTGAGTACGTGGGGTGGGGGGGAGTCCTTATAAAAAAGATTTATGTATAAAATTCAAAATTTATTGTATAATTTGTAACCTATAAATAGCTTTTCTGTATTGTCATTTTTTTTTATAGTTTCTTATTACTACAGGAGAAAATTTAGATTACCTGGATGGTGTGCACACAGTGTTTGGTGAAGTAACAGAAGGCATGGACGTATTGGCAAAAATTAATGAGGCCTTTGTTGACAAGGATTTTGTTCCATATCAGGACATCAGGTTTCTGCTTCCACACATTATCTTATAAAATAACAGGACATAATATGAGAAAAGCTTGCAGGGTCAAACAAGCATCTCCCTTAAGTGGCCAATCAGATGCCTCTGGAAACAAGCCCAGCATGAAGGCAATAGCCACCCCCAACTGTTGCCTCATAGCAATTGAAATTGTGCACAGAGGTTCCAGTCAACCATTATGACAATAGTCCTCTTGTCCCCTTTTCAAGCTAAGGGCCCAATCCTATCCAACTTTCCAGCACTGATGCAGCTGCAATGCAACCCTGAGGAAAGGGAACAAATGTTCCCTTACCTTGAGAAGACCTCCATGACTAACAGCCTACCGCAGGATGCAGTGCACACCCTGTTGGCATGGCCACATTGGTGCTGGAAAGATGGATAAGACTTGGCCCTCAGTAAGATAGTTTCAATCAGCACATCCTCTAGCAATGAATTCTACAAATAGCAGAAGTACTTTTTGTCTGCCCTGAATCTATTGCTGGTTACTTTTATTGGGTGACTGTGAGTTCTTTAATATTTCTAGACACACCTCTAGTGTAACAGCCACATGGATCGGGCAAAAAAAGATTTGATACCCTTGAAGATTCACCACAAAAATCTTTGCTTAGTTGCATGCTTATCGTAGGATTTGAAATGTCCTCTGAAAGAAGACTGCATTGCATGCTGTTAAGAACCTATTTAATTGTTTTTGGTTTGTGCAGTAATGTTCTAGGTGCTGTCCACTCCGGCAGTCTTAAGATTTGGCATGCATCCTTGGAACTTACTATCTTTAAAGGCATTGTTTATTTTCCAGGGAGGTTTATTTGACATTGAGGGAAATAGCTTCAAAAATTAAGTATTTTGCACATGAACTTACCTTTTATTTACCTGCAATTCCTATCAGGATAAATCATACAGTGATCTTAGATGATCCTTTTGATGACCCACCAGGTTTGGCAGTACCAGACCATTCACCAGAACCCACAAAGGAACAGTTGGATGTGAGTGTTGCTATTAACTTCTTGAGATATGGGAAGGGATCAGGGCTGGAGATATGTATTAATACTTCAAAAAAAAAATGGAGCCCTACTCATCAACAAAAGGAAAAGAGGGCAATGCCAAAAAAAGATGAGAAGCAAAAAAAGGGAGGTGAACTTCAAACTTAGTGTCAAATAAGGTGGATGTGCACTGCCTCTGTGGGCTTCAGAAAGCCCTCCAGAGGGCACAGCTCCAGTCTCCTTTGGAGGGAGAAAGGGGCAGAAAATGGCAAATTTGATCATCCGCAGTTTTTGGTATCAGTGAAGGATCGGAGAACAGATCCCTCCCGGATACTGAGGACCCACCAGTATATCAGTGGGGCTTAGCTACACACCACTGCAGACTGGGCTACCACATAACTGGTTAAAACAAAACTGGATGGTATCTATAGAATGGTGATTCTAAAGGACAATAGTACATCTACCTGTGTCATTTTCAAGCAAGTTGTATCCTATGTTGTGTACTTTTGTGTTCTTTTCAAGCAAATTTACTTTACAACATAAATAGTCAGACTTTAACTTAATCTTGTACCCTTGTCTCACATCACAATGACCTGAAACAACTGAAGAGTGTGTTTATTAGTTTGATTATTTATGCTTTTAAAATTTTCTTTTAAATGTAAGACAGAGCGGGAGAATAGGAGCCGATGAGGAAATTGATGACTTCAAAGGAAGGTCTGTTGATGAAGTAGAAGAAATTCTGGCTGAGAAAGAGGCCAAAACTCAGGCTATCCTTTTGGAAATGGTAACTATATTTAATTTGTTTGACTGAAATTATATATGTATGTGCTAAATATACATAAAGCAATGGTACATTGGAGTTCATGTGATCCTCTCGATTGTGTGAATGCAAATTCGCTTAGAATCTCAGAGCAGTGAATGCTCAAGTAGGAGCATAGAACACAGAGGTTTTTCTTGTTTCTGTGATTTGGGTCTGAATAGTTATGAACTTCTCTCATATTTGCATTGCACATTTCTCCTGATCACCTTGAAAAAAATTGATGTGTGTGATGTATATCTCCCATTCACAAATGTTATTTGCTGGATATTCTGAATGAAGTGGGACTAAACTCCCTCCCTTGTACCTCAGGTGGGAGACTTACCTGATGCAGATATCAAACCTCCTGAAAATGTACTCTTTGTCTGCAAACTTAATCCTGTGACGACAGATGAAGACCTTGAAATAATATTTTCCCGCTTTGGGACAATAAAAAGGTAATTATGGAAAATTACCCATAGAAGTAAGAAGCCCAAGAAGCTACATGTGAGCCACCTTCAATAAAATTCTTCTTTCCTAGGCTCTGCTTACCTCTAACTCAGTCACAAATCTCTTAGTTTCACCCTTTGGTTGTCTTAAAAATTAATAAAAGTTTTTTGGAAGCTGGTGCTGGTAGGTCAGACTCAGAAATGTCCCACTGAAAGACAGAACTAAAGTGGCTGGCTGCATCTGTTAACATCTATGCAGTGGCATTTTAGGGGAGACACAGGCTCCTGAGAAGGTGTTTGGCAGTGCCCACTTCATGCCCACTAGGTCAGTGGGGAGCGGTGATCTAAGAGCCACAGCTTTTCTTCTTCTTTCCCATTCTTCTCCTAACAGGAGAAGGGAGCTATCACTGCAGTAATCTTCTCTCAATTTGCAGATAGGCTGGGGGTTCCTTAGTTTCCTGCCCCTCCAATTTTGCCGCTCAGCAGTTTCATATCACTTCATGATCATCCAGCATTTTCACATCACTTCATGATCAGGTTGGCCTTGTTGGAAACAACAACTCTAGAGTCTAACTCACTTTTCTTTAGAAAAAGCTGCACAGCATTATTTATACATCTTAAATATTGTGGTAAATAAGCAGAAGTGCAACAATATATTGCTGGAAGGACTAACTTATTTTAAGGGCTGCTCTACTTTCTGTTCAGCATTTCCAAGCTGAACCCTTTGAACTGTGGCAATACCTCTAGTTCTGTTAGAGCTGTTAATTTCCCAGCACAGAAGTGTCATCAGATGTCACTTCTGTGAATGAAAATATTGCATAAGAGTGCTGATTACACATAGCTGGCACTTTGAGAGATTCTCTCTCAAGTCTCTTAGTAGTTACGTTTTTCTCAAGAGTGAGTTGCATTTTCGTATTATACATTCTGAAACAAGAATGGCTTATGGCAGAATATCCGTATCTAGACTGTAAGATGTTGAAAGAGGAAACCTCTTTCTGATTTTCCACCTCACATAGACTATTATTATGTGGTTGATTCCTGTGAATACAAGCTGGATTGCTTTCTTGGAACACTATGACATCACTAAGAAGCTGCTTGGAAATCTTCAGTAGCTAAACAGCTGCTGTTGCCCTGCAACTTGGAGAACAAAATGTGCTTATTTTTTTCAGCTGTGAAGTGATTAGAGATTGGAAGACTGGGGAATCCCTCTGTTATGCTTTCATTGAATTTGAAAAGGTACATAGATGTGCAAATAACCTGAGTTTATTTGTTGCTTATATAGTAGCTTCATAAGAAGACAAATGTTGGAAGCGTTTGACTATTCCTATATTTATACTCTGTGTCCCACCAAGTCACCTTGGTTCTTTTGGGATTAAAAAAACCCACCAAGTTCCATACTGAAGCATTCTCCCTTATGACCTTGGAAAACCATTTTCTGATCAAAGCTAGCCTGGTGTATTGGACAGCGATGTACTGGTTCCCTGGGAAGATCTGGGTTCAATTAGCAACTCTACCATAGATGCATTTCTGTTCCTTAAAAGTCAAGATCTCTCAGTCTCAGTTCCTCATCTGTAAAATAAAATTTTTTAAAAATTTGTATATGAATAAATAAGTTTGAATTCTTTTTTTGGTTGAGAAGTGGTGCATAAATATTAATAATAGTGAACAGCCTCATAGGGGTTTTGAGAGAATTAAGGGATGTAAAAGTTGTGGCATTCCCTAGAAAATGGGGGCTATCCAGAAATTTGGAGAAAGTGACCCAGTTTGGGAGCTTGATTGCAGTTGAGTTACCCTATTTGAATATTTTCTGTGTTCAGTTCAACTTCTGATTTATTTGTACATTCATGCTGTGAATCAGAAGTTGAAAATTGGTTGAGGGGAGTCGGTCCTAGGCACTTCTATCTTAAATTCCCCTAATCACTATCACACAAGTGTTTCAGCAAACTCAGCAAAGGAGTGTTGCTGAAATGCCTTGGGATTCCTTGTCTCTGTACTCATAGATTGGTCCCTTTGCAAGGGCAATCACCGGGTAGAAATATCTGGATTTTTCTTGTACAAAAAAACTAAAATAAAAAAAAGTTGAAATACTTGGTACTGAACATTTATACTAAAGTAACATCTCTGTAAAGAGGATGGCCTAACTTCTATGTACCAGCACAGCAATTGCTGTTCCCCATCCTAAGCATATATTTGGTGGTACAGGGTGTGTTAGCATTTCATGGACACCTATGCATTGGAAAAGGAATTTCTGTTCTCATAGGCTGGCTTCACAGGATTATTTTCTCGTTTTAACTTTTCCATGAAACATGGATACCAGGAGGAAGATTGTGAGAAAGCTTACTTTAAGATGGATAATGTATTAATCGATGACAGGCGGATACATGTGGATTTCAGTCAGTCTGTTGCAAAGATTAAATGGAAAGGAAAAGGTAACTTTATGTTATACTTTATAGCCATAAGTCCTGTATTATAAGCTCTTTATATGACATAGGTTGTATGTTAAAGCAGAATTTACAAACATTGACTTTTAATGCAGATATTGACTATGTCTAGGTTCTTTGATTACCAAAATGAATGAAACATAATCTCTTCCCTGTTGTATGATGACAAACACACTTTTGTCAAAGTGGGTAGTGTATGCACTTTGATGGTGGGCGGTAGGCCAGTTAGGGCCAAATCCTCTCCAATTTTGCAGTGCTGGTGCAACCATGCCAATGGGGCATGCACTGCATCCTGAGGTGTGTAGGCAGTCCAAGATGCCTCCTCAAGGTATGGGAACATTTCATTTCATTTTCCACATTTTTTATACCGCCCTTCCTCTGAAGAGCTCAGGGTGGTGTACAACATGTGTTCCCTTACTTCGGGACTGCATTGCGGCTGCACCAGTGTTGGAAAATTGGATAGGATTGGGCCCTAAGGTGCCTGTTGGCATGGCAAGTATATGTCGGGGGGGGGGGGGTTGTGATGCTCAGTCATAACAATGATGGAGCTGCCAGGAGCCTAACACAGGGCAGAAGTGCATTTGTCTGTTGTCAGTGTAGACCCTGTGTCAGCTCCAGTGTACAAATCACTTGCAGACCAGGGAAGCAAAGGGCATTGCAGCCAAGTGGCTTCTCCAGTGTTTTGGGCTGGCTGGGGCAGTGGGGGCATTTGCTAACTAGGCAGGTGCTTTCTGAAGTGGTGCTCTTCTTGTACTTAGCAGGGGGAGAACAATTGGTCCCTTTCTGTTTGCTGGTGTCTCTTCTGCATCTTCTTAGATTCTGAGCCTTTTTGGCACAGAGTGAACTTTTTTTGTTGAAAAGCAGTGTAGAACTATTCTCAGTAATAATAAGCACCCTCTGCGTGGTGTGCCACATGAATATACCCAACTGTTCAATCCATCGTTTAGGGGAGTAATTGTGTGAAGGATTTCCTCATATCCTGCTTCTGCACACGATAATCATAATAAAGAGATATTGAAGACGGTTATAGCAAGAACGCCTTCCTCTTTCTTCTTCCTCTTCATTGCTGAGCAATGGGGACTGCTTCACAGATCTAGGCATTAAGGTAGCTCCTTTCTCCAACTTAGTGTGTAACATCTGTTGTAACATCTGTGTGTAACATACTTGGCCACTTTTATTGAAATGCCACTTTGAACCATAAGATGGCAGCATACAGCTGCCAAGAAGATACAATTCCGAAGCACTGCTTTTGTGGAATTTCTGTAGCTGGATCTTTTTAAACAGTTGCTATTGTACACAAAACTAGAAGCTAACTATACTATGCATGGAACACCAACATATTTTTAAAAGTGGAAAGTCTGTTTGCCAAGGGCCAAAGTCGTTTGTAACCTTCCCACATGGTGCATTGATATCCTTCAAAAGCAGGGGACACTCAGTCTTTAGGGTAGTATCCTAAGCACTTCTTTTGATTGTGGAAAAAGCTCCATTCCCCAAAGGGGAGAAGAGCGACTTTTGGCAGTCTCCTCTCTGCAGCTCCCTGTCCCTCCCCTCCGTTTCTGCATACCCTCAGGGTAGATTTTCAGGGGCTTCGGAGTGAAGGGAAGGTGGGCAAAAACCATACCTCTCCCTTTCTGCAAATGGAGCTTCTTCCATGAATAGAAGTTCTTAAGATGCAATTGAACGACATGGAGACAAGTGTCTTGTTTTCCTCATACATGTGTAAGCCTCTTGTTTCTGGGAGACAGCTGGGGCTCAATGAGGCAGCCAAGTGCTGACCTCCAGGCTAAGGTAGCCGTAGTAATTCTCTGAAGGGGCTCCAAGGAGGAGTAGCTGCTAGGAGAATGAAATATCTGTGTTGTTCCTAAAACAGCCCAACTGGGCATATCGATTGGAACTAGGACAATCAGTTCAAGGGATCATCTTGGCTTGTAGAGCATAGCATTTCTAATATAATTTTTAAAACTGAAGTAGCAGCGAGGTTGTAGTAACAGTTGCTACTCTCAAGTCCAAACTATGGTAAATGTTGCTGACCAGATGGATGAAAATGTTTGTTCTGGTTACAAAACCGATGTTAGTTTAGCATTTGAAGAAGACCTGTCTCTAGTGTTCTGACTTGGCATCCTGCTTGGATTTAAGTTCAACATTAATGCCAACTTTTTCTTGCAAACAGGTGGCAAGTATACAAAGGATGATTTCAAAGAATATGAAAAGGGTCGTGACAAAACTTCTAAATTAAGCCTGAAGGAGAAGGCAAAACCCAAGCAAGAGTATCCTTAATGACTAAGACTAAATATTTGTGTGTTCTCTTTAAAAAAATTTCATTTACACATGAAAAATATTTTATACTTTAAAAATTTTTTTGCAACCTAGGTATGTATGAGACATACATCTTCAGAACTTTTGCAATAAGTTTCCAATTTTCTGCAGTTTCATAGCCTGATTGTCAAATCTATGTATGCTTTATGTTCAATTGGCAGATAGTTTTGCATTTTGTAAAGATTTGTGCATTGTAATTTTCAGTCACTTCTGTCTCTGGGACTGGTAGTTCAGTGCTTAATTTTTAAATTGATTTCATCATTTAATGATGTCTAAATTGAACTTAAAGACATGCCAGCTGCACACTGAGAAGTCAATTTTTTGTCGCATTCCCTGACCAGAGCATGTGAACCCCAACTAAAGTCTGCATTATGCCAAATTCAAACTTTGTGAGCTGATACTGAGCGGCTCCTTTGGATGCAGTGTTGGCCACTGGGAGAAAAAAATGGTTCCATGTGACAAGGGTGCCTCACAACTGTATTGATTGTCTGTAATCTGATTCCCATGAAACAATCATGTGGGGAGTGTCCATACCAGTGCCATATCTCTCTGTGACCTGGTGTCACAACTAGCTGAGTTGTGTGTTAAGCCAATTACAGATGCTACAACGAGGAGCCAAACCGCTATCTCCAAGAAATTTTTTCAGTGGCTCCTGTGCCATGCTCAGCATTTAAATCATGCTACAGAGCAGAAATTTGGAATTGATTCTGAAGAGATAAACATGCACACTTGAAGCTGCCTGCAACCATGTTCATGTGGCTGACTGACACTAGCTTTCTAGGGTTTCAGGAATCTTTTCCCAGCTATACCAGGAAATGCCAGGGACCAAACTTGAGATTTTATGTATGCTAAACAGGTTCTACTCATGAGCTCTACCCTGCTCACTCAAGTTTTGCAGGCATGCTTGATTAAAGTGTTCTGTTAGAATGGTTGTGTGTTCTCATTAGCTTTGTCCTGGCAAAGATGCAGTGACATGGAGCATTTTGCTTCTTAGTTTCATGCTCTAGGATCTGTTTTATTCATGTATATGCCTCACAGTGTATCAATTATTTGGAATTGGTTAATTATTGCACAATTGCTAGTTTACTGGGATCTTTCCACTCCTTCCTATCGCTATCCAACACTTCCCTTAACAAATGACTGTAGCTCAAAATATGACCTTGTGTTAGAGGAGGAGGAAGAAGCCAAAATGAGCCACCGACACTCTGATAAAAAGAAGAAGAAGCGCCACCATTCAGACAACACAGATGAGGATGAAAAGAGGACCAAAAAATCGAAGGTATTGAGCTGAGCTCTACCCCTTTCAACTTAACAGCATATATTGATATGATAGTGCTCTGCCATGCATTCATCAATTCAATTACAATGAATATTTTTTACCAACTCATTTAAAAGTCCCTTGTAGTCCTCCCCAACTAGGCAAGCTATCAAACGTTCTTATCAACATTTCCTTATTACCTACTTAGACATTGAACCCTAATCTGCACGCCTTTCCAACAAAAGGTCTACTCTTGCTTTTTCCCTCTGTGTGTACTTAACTTCCACACCTAAATGATCATTTTATGTTTGGTCTGCCTCCCTCCCACTCTAGCCTTGCTCCTGGAAACCACCTTACCTTTATAGATTTCTTATTGGTTCCTAACAACCTTCTGGGCACAGGCTAGAGCAGTGATTTTCAACCACTGTGCTGTGTGCTGCAAATGATCCTCAGATGTGCCACAGGAGTTTGGGGGAGAATCATATATTAGTCAGGCTATTGGAAGACGTGACAGTGCAATGTACCTTATCTATTGTCAAAAAACTGATGGTGTGCCTTCAGTTGTTTATCTTAGTGCCATGCCAGTGTGCTGTGAGATGAAAAAGGTTGAAAATTGCTGGGCTAGAGCCTGTTACAAACCCTTGGCTATCCTATGACATGGCAAACAGTAAAGCAGATGAACAGTTGCACAAACAGTGATGAACTAACTGCTGATATCTTTCTCCTGCTAGAAGCTGCTTCTGGGCTAGGCAACCTGCAGTGCAATCCTGAGCTGCACTTGGGCTGGCGCAAGTCCCTTGTGCGGACCCAGGAGGGTCAGAAACCTGCCGTAAGGCATGTTTGCACGTCCTCATGAGTTGGCTGGGCCACCTCATGGAGGTGCACTGGCCTGCAGAGGCTGGAATAAGCCTCTGCACCAATGGAGGCTCTGAGTCTTGCTCAGAGTTCGGCCGATGCAAGACTTTGGGGTGGGCGGGGAGGAGGCGGGAGGGAGGCATTCCGGGGTGGGCAGTGAGCGGCCCCAAGAACGGGCAGTTGGGGAGCAGAAAGCGGGGCTGGGACCCAGCAGTTATGCAGGATCACAACTCCTGTTCCCAAGGAGTTCAGAGCAGCTTCAAGCTGCTCCGCTCCCCTCAGACTTGTGCTACCTTATGAGGTGCCACAAGTCCGAGGAGACCAGTAGGGGCCAGGGTGGCTTACCTGGAGGTAAGAGGAAAAGTTCCCCCTTACCTCTGGATGATCCACTTTGGGCCCCTATCCTGGGCTGAATACAGCGCAAGCCTCTTGGCTTGCTTCTTCCAGCACAGGATAGGATTGCACCCCTACTCGCAGAGGTTTGACATTGTCGAGCTCCTAAGCCTTTCTCACCTTGTATTTCCTGTATCTGCTGACAATCATCATCCATCCTTTTGCGTAAGCCTGTAGCCTTTTTTCCTTTTTTCACTTTGTCCATCACCAATTCATGTTGCTGTCCCCTTCACAGCATGCAGAAAATGTCGTCCATCCTTTCCACTCCTTGATGAAAATGGGTTCATGCTGTAGCCATCTTCACTCTTGATGGCACTCTTGACTGTGGCAAGCTTCTCTTTAGTCTACCTTGTCACCCACCTATTAGTCCTCTCATTGCTATTCAGCACTCTTTCTATCAAAATAATTCACCTCTCTCTTGCTCCTACTATGTGATGTGGTACATGATACAAGTTGGGTACCTCAAGTGTAATGGAGGGAAGATGAAGATATTGAGCCCTTTGCAGACTGGGTTAATGGAGTGAAGGTAATGAAAATTCTGAATAAGGCATTTAGGAGAGAAGAAAAAACAGCAAGCGCCAGCTGGAAAAATGTGTTAGAATAATGTTGGTGTTCATTAATGTCTTTCTGTTTGATCCCTCTGAAAGCTTTGGTATTGTTCTGCCTTTGAGGAGATTTAGGCAAGTAGTTTCAAACACTCTACTGTGAATCATCAGCCCATGTTTTGTTTTTACTGTCCTGCAATGGTGCAGGTTTTTTGATTAGATACATGATATTCATCTGACTGATTCATCTATGCTGAAAGCTGAATATGCTGAATATTCATCTGACTGATTCATCTATGCTAAAAGCTGAATATGCTGAATATTCATCTGACTGATTCATCTATGCTGAAAGCAGTTTTTTTCACTTTCCAATTTTCTGTGAACTTTCAACTTGTTCTGTAGGAGGAGTAACTTTTGTCTGATGCATTATAGTTGAATGATTCTGGAAGGACGCTTGAAGTTAGTGTGTGTGGGTGTGAGATTTTTCTTATAATTTAGGGAATGTATATACTGATGTAAAATACCTTCATGATCCTTCCTTTCAATCCCTTTCCAATAACACAAATAAAAAACTCAAACCTGCTTTAAAACAGAACATCAAACAGCATGCATCCTAAAGGAGACTTAATTCATTTTCAGTGAATTTCCTGTCACACACAACAATAATTTGAGATGTACATGTCACAAAAGATAACAGAGACAAAGAAATTATGATAAGGAAAACCCGTGACTGAGTTTGTTTTAGAAAATCTTACCCATTACTCCATTTTACTTATCCAAACCATCTTATCTAAACTCTGCCTATGCTGCATTCAAAAACAGATGATGTTCTAAATTCATGATTATGTTTTTGTAGCCATTAACAACTTTTTACTGATATTTTCAAGTGCACTGGAGTCATACCAGATTGTATCCTCTTCTTCTTTCATTTTTCGGGTAATGCTTGGGAGTGTTTGCAGCTGTGAATGCTGTAGACCTCCAGTATATCCACATCTGATTTCAAAGTATCCCTGGGTTATACTCAAAATTGTAGTAGTGGTTGGAGTTCAGCAGCAGTGTCTTCAGCAATAGGTTTTTTCCCCCTTTGCAATCCATGACATAGGGTAATTTTTGGCACATTCTACAGGAGGGAAAATAGCTGCCAGGAATGGTAGAATCAGCTTTTTAAGCACTGTTAAAAGCACCACTGCCCAAAGAGGCATAACAAAATAAACTAAAGAAAACTAAAAGCCCCAATTACAAGAAAAGTAAGCCCTCTGAAACAGATATTTTCATTTTAAAATAATCAAAATTATTTATTTTCCACATGTTTATATCTCCCTTTCTCCAAGGAGCTCATGGTTGTATGAGGGAGAGGAGGCTGAGAAATATTGACCCAAGGTCACTCATTAAGCTTCATAGCTGAACAGAGATTTGAATTCAGGTCTAACTTCCGAACCACTACACAATCCTGACAAGTGTAAATGCAAGAAATTTGAAGGGAGAGCAGTCTTTCTTGCACAGTCTACTTGAACAAGCCCTTCCAAGTGCACTAGAGCCTTTTGGCACTCAGAAAGGCACTCTTGGATCCAACTCAACCTTGTTTTGCTTTTAAAATGGTACCTTGTCAAACATGGCTTTAAGGAGCCCTCAGGATAGGTAACAGTATAATGCAGACAGTGACTCAATATAGAACAATACCAATTTTAAAATGGACAGATTATCATCACTATAAACTACAAATTAGCTGCAACCAGGAACAAGAATATAGATACCATCTGGCATGTTCCAGAAAATGTTTGCCAGCCCATTTGTAACCAAAGGCTTTTGCATACCTCTGAGGACCTGATGATGTGCTCCAACTGGAAATAACCTTTCATATATTTGTATAGCTCTTGAGTATTCTTGGACACTTTCAACAGTGTCCATTTTAGACACTAGTAAATTGCTACACTGGCTAAAATGAAAAATTATTATGAAGGGCAGCAATAACTTAGATACCTCTAAACTTCTTTGTCCTTGAAAGGGAGAGTGCAAATTTCATCCAACAGTTGAATTTTTTTTTTTTTACAATTTGAACCATGGTTTTTCTAGAAGGTTTCTGGTTTTGTTTTGGACATTAACATGATTAGTAAAGAACCTTCCTTTTGATATTTTTATTTAGCTAGGGATATATGCAAGAATTGGATTGCTGTTTTAAATTATGATTGTATAACACTTGTAATCTGGCATACTCTTCATCAAGAGTTTATTTTAAAGCAAGGTGCCATTTTAATAGATATGCTCATTCATTCATTCATATAATAGGTATGTCCATTCATTCATGGCAAGAACTGACATTTTCTTCCCATGGAATCTCGTCATCTTTATCCTATTTCTTTTGTAATCCTTTCTAGCCTCAGTATAAATGAGCAAGTTAAATGCAGTTCACCATATTTCTTGCCTTAGGACCCTGAGCGAAAGCACAAAGAAGAAGGTGGCAGAGAGAAAAGGAAAAGTGACAAGAGGGAGAGACGCCGGAGTCGCAGTCGCAGTGAGTCTCGAGACAGAGATAGTCACCACAGGAAGCCTAAAGACAGACACCATGAAGAGCCCCGAGAAAGGGAGCATGAGGAAAAGAGGAGAGCCAGAAGCCCCAAGAAGTCCAAAGATAAGGAGAAGTCCAAACACAGATGAACGAGGGTGGAAACAGGGAGTTTCACACCCCACCCCCACCCCCTGCCCCATATTTCTTGGCCACTGAAAGACGACCACATACCCAGCCAAAAATCTGCAGCTCCTCTCTTGATTTTTGGTTCACAGTGCCAAAGAGTGAGGAATTTGGTCAATGCTGACAGATTGTTTTGTAGATAAAGCATTTTGGTGGCATTTGTAACTTTGCTGATGTAGAAGTTGGGACTCCTGCAAAACTGTTGAGAAGGAATGTGCAGTACCTTGATAAACATAAACTTCACCCACTGTCACCACCAAAAAAAGCCCCTTTGAATGTTTGCCTTTATATCAGAGATTGGCAACCTTTTTCTACAACACTCAGTTTCCTACACAGAAATGATATCCAAGAAGGGAATTTGTCTCGTGTGAAGCAACTCTTTAATTTTTTTACCTTGTAGTAAAGCTGTCCTTCATAGTGCATGATTGGTACTTCATAAGAGTGGGGTGAGTGCTTTGTTATAAAGTGGGCTCTCCTTATCTGTGGGTTTGGGACCTGCTGATTTGATTCACCTGCACTGGAGGACCTCACCTGACCTCCCAGAAGTGGCTAGAAGTGCTTTCCCATGTCAGGAGAGTTCTCTAGTTTATAATTTTTCCCTATCTATTAATGTATTAGTACCACATAAACCCCAGGTATGACCTGCAGCATTGAACAATAGTACAAGAGAATCCTTTCCTTGGAAACCACATCCCCTACAAAGAAGATAGATCTTGGGCAAAGTCCTGCCCTGGCAGCGTTCGACTTTGCTTGGTGAAATGTTTAATAAACTTATGTGCATTTTGTAATGTTGTAAATACTTGATGTAAAAACCATAAGGAACATGCATTCATTTAGGGTTTTGTAACTTCTCTGATTCAAAAACTCAAACTAGCCCCGGGGGACGGGGGACGGGGACTGATATTGCACCGCTATCAAGAAGCAATAAATGTCTGGATTGGAAGATCTGTACAACTAGTTGCTGTAAGAAAATACAGTACCAACTGCCTATTAAGCCAAGGTATAAAATGTTGAAAGAATTAACTGACTTTGCTTTTGCTTTGTGTAGTTTTTTTAAAAAGTAGAATTCCTATGGACTAGTGATTTATTTTAAAGTGTCAGAATAGTCATTTGTACATAGTTTCATCACAGTTACAATGTAACTAATCTTGCTGTCCGAGCTGGGCCAAGTGTCTCCCCACAACCTCATCAGTGGCCTTGGGCAGCACAAGTCCAACAAGCAGACACAACCAGTAGTTACACTAGATGCTTCTAACCTTCCAGACCTGTATTCGATCAGAATTAATCTGAGTGACTTTGGGCCCAATTCTATCCAACTTTTCAGTGTTGATGCAGCCCTGAAGTATGGGAATGTATCTTAGGAAGTTATCTGAGTGCCCCACCACCACCAGAAGCAGTGCATGCCCCATTGGCACAGCTGCATCAGCATTAGAAAGTGGGATAGGATTGGACCCTTTATCTGTTTCAGTAGGCTACTACAACTGCTTTATGATCACTATTAGGGTTAATAGTGTAAATAGTGTAATGTAAAAAGCCTCTAACCAGCCTGAATGGGTAGCATTTAGAGGGTGTTTGACAGGGTTGAACTGTTCTCCAAGATATTGAGGGGGTAAAAACCACCATTGCTCCTCCCTTATAATAAATGCCAGATGAGGGTCATGCTTCCTATATGCTATGGGAGCCATTGCCCTTGGAGTTGTCAGACTGAAGTGCTAGTCTCTCCAGGCAAGTGATGAAATTGTAGGAAGGGGAACAAAATGCCTCCTTTCCAGCTTTGTCCTTCCTAACCAAAGTTCATATTTCTTTATATTTACTATCAATGAGACATGGGAGTGCCTAACAGCTGGATCTTGCCCTATATAGCTTCTGTATTGTGTGCAACCAACTCTCATGGTTGGGACCTCTGACTAGAATAGGAGAACAGAAAATCCCTGCAGGATCAGGTCAAAGACCCATTCCCTTTCTTGACCCATTTTTGCCCAGCCCACAGGTGTACACATTTGATCCCTGTTGCATATACGAAACACTGGGTAGAAATGACTTAAAGAGCCCTCACATGCCATTTGCCCTTATCGCTGCCACACATGGAGGCAACTGTTTAACTAAGCTATCCGCACAAGCCTAAGATTCCCTCCCCTAGCTCATTACATTTGGGTTTTTTTTCCCAGTATGTCTCATTTTACACTTATTGACACTGAACCACATTTGGTTACCATTCACTCAATTTGGAGAGATACTTTGTGCACATTTCACAAACAGCTTTGGATTTTAATCAAATTTTACTTGTCCCCTTCTGGATGATCATTTACACCCTCTTTCCTTAGGGACAATAGAGCTCAACCTGGATGCTGCCCAGGGCTCAGCTGAAAAGCTGCTCTGTGGGCTATTACAAGCATAACATTTATGTTTTGTATTTCATTGTATTTATTTACATTTATTACATTTACATTTATAACCTGCTTTCCCAGCTGATGCTACTCAGATTGGCTTATAATACATACAATTAATCATATGTAGCATTCACTTTAATCAGTAAAATAGAACTTGCATGAATTCAAAGTTCACTGACATTTCCAGCTTACAGAAGAGTTAACATGGGAAAAGTCAATAAAAAGCTGAACAGAATATATTGAACACCTGCAGGATTCAGGTAAACTCCTTGTTCCAACCCACCTGGTCTTGGACTCTCCCCTCAAAAGCATCTTCCTATTGTTCTCAACTTGCAGGACAGGCAATGGAAGAAGGTGTTTTTGTAAATTATAGGGACTTTTTATGCTAGTTAAAGTTTGACATGAACATTGCTCTTACTACTACTGTATTCATTTCAACCCATTAGTATTACCTCTGTACACGGGAAGCTCTTTATCTGCAAAAAGCAGAGATCTTTGACCTAATGAAGGGGTGTCCAAACATTTTGGCAGGAGGGCCACATCATCTCTCTGACACTGTGTCAGGGGCCGGGGAAAAAATAATTTACATTTCAAATTTGAATAAATTTACATAAATGAATTTATTAGAGATGGAACTTATATGAATGAAGGTCTTGAAGTAGCTCAAGGCCTATAAAAGGCCTTGCACAAAGCAAGGCCGGCCTTTCCTTTGCTGCCACTGCTGCATCACAGATGTGAATCAGCAAGTAGTGGAGGGAGTCCTCGTCCCACAGCTCAGGTGGGAGGTTGAACAGTCATCCTCACACTGAGAGCAGTTGTGTGGGGCTGGCACAGGCTCCAGCAAGTCTCTGGAGGGCCAGAGGCTCATTGGAGACAGTAGGCACCCCACGGGCCGGATTGGGAGCCCCTGAGGGCCGCAAGTGGCCCCCGGGCCGGGGTTTGGGCACCCCTGACCTAATGCAGCAGAGGTCACTCCACTTGCATGCCTTATCTAGAAATTATATTTTAATGGTGCTCTCATAACAACTTATGGGCAGGATCAAAAGTATACTTCATTTCGAGCACGCCTGTTTAAAGGTCACATAAAACATGCACAAACATGGAAATTAAATCTCTTTAATTCAAGTACATCCAACTTCAAGTTAAGCACTCATAGTGTATCTGGCAGAAGGCTCCTTTAAAAAAAACTTTCTACCCAATGTTGTATATACGCAACAGGGACCAAATGTGTACACCTGGGGGCCAGACAAAAATGGGTTAAGTAAGATCGATAAAGCTTTAAGTTCTGTTTTGTTTTTTAAATTAAGATATGCTTATTCAGTTTTTGCACATGCAGCCACACTTTTCAATTGCACAGATCATTTCATCAGCCAGAATGACAGAAACTTCTGAAGAATATGAAAAACTCAGTGTGGTGAACAACCTCAAATTTTGCCCCAAGTTATAAAATTAATATTTTCCATAATGAAAATCCCTGATTGCCCCCTATTTTCTGCCTTTCACCCATTTTGGACCTTCTGCGATAAAGGTCACCTCAGAGCCTTCCATGATGAATCAGCATTCAGAAGGAACTGCTGAGTAATTTGAAAATACTGTATCTGTGTTTGCCTTATTGTGGTGGCATTTATTTGCTTAGCATCTTCTTCCCTAACTAATTAGTAAACAGAATACCTGGCTGTTTTCACTGGACTATGAGGCAGTGCAAGGTGATCCTAAGTATCCAAACCCACAAAGTAGGGTTCCTTCCTCTCCCCCCCCCCATTTTATAAAGCAGGGCCCAAAAGACCCTGGCTTTTGGGAACTTGGTCATGCTAGAGGGGGACCTACTCCTGCCAGGCTTCCCAGATGGGTACGTGACAGCAGCAGTCTGCCTTTCCCACTCACTCACTGTCAAAATACAAAGCAGAAGCATGGAGGCAGATGCCTGTTAACTGCTAGGCACTTTGTCCACCCTGCTCTTTATTTGCCTTTGCATTTTGATCTCCAGAGTTTTTGTACCATGCACCTGTTCTCTGCTTGCAGCACACTGACCTCCAGCAGCTGTAGGCTGCTGGTCTGCATTGAGCTAGCTAACCATTACCATAAAACTGTGATCCACAGGGCTGCATGATGAGCACCACACAAGTACCAGCGTTAATGATGCTACTTCTTCTAGCTGCAGCTCTATGCCTTCCTTACCAGGAAGCATAGATATTGGTTATGAAAGGTACAAAACAATTTTCTGAAAAGCCAGGAGACCTACTGGATGCGGTCAAAAGTTGTACTCAGTCACAGCCTCCCCCAGGAAGCCATAAAGAAAGGGAAAGCAGAACATTTACCAATTAAATTAATTGAATGCCAGAAGACAAAGAGTTCTATGTAATATAAAAAAACCAATATTCCAATGAAAGCCAAAAGCACCACCCTCTAAATATTCTTTGTGCTTGTGCCTCGATGGCTGTGGCATTCTTTCCACTTCATGGGCTGTCTTTTCCAAAGCCTGAGGCAATTGATATAATTTAAGGAAGTAAAAATGTTCTCATGAAATGGGCCGTAACTTGCACATTGCACTTTCAGCTGACACCAACAGCGGCATGCCTTGAAAAACAGGCTGCACTTCCTGGAGGGAATAACATTGCCATTGCACTCTCAGCCTGAGGCCGGAGCAGTTGGATATCAGTGACCCAAAGAGCCTCATCTCTCTCCGTGCACTAAGGAATGGCACTGCACTTTCTGTGAGTACAGATCATTGGTTTTAAACCCATTTCAGCAATGCTGTTTGGTGGGTGATGAGTGAGCAGGGCTTAACCCATTTTTGCCCTGCCCACAGATGTACACATTTGGTCCCTGTTGTGTATATGCAATGTTGGGCATTAATGGTTTATCCTGACCCAGCACTCTGCCCTTAACACCATGTGATTGTGGTCTTATTTACTACATTTGTTTCCTGCCTTTCCTCCAAGAATACCTTGGAACATTTCCACTGGAATAATTGTGGCTAACTTCCACCGCTCTAGGATAGGAGGAAGGGTATTGCTCAGGTGTGATGTCTAGAAGCCAAAGCACCTGTGAGTATGCTCAGATTTGGAGGAATCCAAACACCCAATTCTCATTCTTTCCAAACAGAATCCTCTTACTGGAGAAAGGGGGGGGGGGAGAGAGAGAGACAGTACCTCTGGGCAGGACACGAGAGTGGCTTTGTCCATTATGCACTGTGAAATGAAAACAGAATGAGTCTCTCTGTCATTGTCTGCCTCCCCTCCCCTACTGTCCAGTAATTGTAACATACAATGGCAAGAGTCTCTTCTACAGGAGAAGACCAAGGAGGAAAAAGCTTCAGTTTCAGGTTCCATGTGGAATGGGATAACTACAGACAGACCCATCAGTGGCTCTTACAGACTCATAAGCAAGCAGCAGGTTCTTTCATCAAGGAGTTATAATCCCAGTGTCAAAAGTGGGGCAGAAACCAGAGTGAAGGGAGAGGCAAGAGAGAAATACACATCAGAAATACACATTGGGAGAGTTAGAACAGACAAAAGAAAATATTTCTTTACTCAGCGTGTGGTTGCTCTGTGGAACTCCTTGCCACAGGATGTGGTGATGGCATCTGGTCTGGATGCCTTTAAAAGGGGATTGGACATGTTTCTGGAGGAAAAATCCATTTACAAGCCATGATGTGCATGGGCAACCTCCTGATTTTAGAAATGGGTTATGTCAGAATGCCAAATGCAAGGGAGGGCACCAGGATGAGGTCTCTTGTTATCTGGTGTGCTCCCTGGGGCATTTGGTGGGCCGCTGTGAGATACAGGAAGCTGGACTAGATGGGCCTATGGCCTGATCCAGTGGGGCTGTTCTAATGTTCTTACATCGCAGAGAGAAAGGCAAGGGAGGCCAGAAGTGGATGCATACAAATGTACTTATGAACCCTTCAGCACCTTTTTGACTGGGGTGAACCCTAGGATGGCCTAGAGCAGTGATTTTTAATCTTTTTTGTCTCATGGCACACTGACACTAAAATGGTCAAGGCACACCATACTGTTGGTGGAGGGCTCACACCTCCAAATGGCCCTAATAATAAATGACCAAACTCCCACGGCACACCTGCAGACTATTCACAGCACACCAGTGTGCCTTGGCACAGTGGTTGAAAATGGCTGGCTGAGAATGAAGTCCATGGAAACAAGAACTGTGTCTTCTTAATTTCCATCTCATTAATATAATACTGGGGGAGGGGAGCCCACTTTCCAAAATGGAAGAAGAAGAAGATGGGCCCAAGAGACAGAAGGCTGACAGAGCAAAACTAGCAGAAATCCCATCAAGCTTGTCAAGTGCATGTAGCAAATATTTAAAGTAATTACACACTATTACATTTTTACATAAGTAATTTTACCCCTGCATAACTGGGTGTTTGAAAGTAGTGTTTCTCATATTTAGGAGGGGCAGCAAAGCAAATCTGTTCCTATTTATCCCAGCATAGTATCCCCCCCACACTCTTACTGGTGTCTGCCTTCAATCTTTTTTTTAAGCTTGTAAGTTTCTGCGACATGAATCATCTTATTCCTGTTGCTATGCAAACAGTTTTGAGTTGAAACAGGGCTTTGTTTTTTGTTGAAAAGTGCTATATACATATTCTAATAAATAATAATTTCATTCAGTAATGAGTTTGGTTTGTCCGAGGCATGTGTTCTAAGACAGAAGAGCCTCCATTTGATCTGAGCCAGGAACAGTCAGAGGCTGGAATGAGAGGCTGGAATGGAATGAGGCAGCAAAGCAATCAAGAGGGTACATCAGGTCTGTAGGCATTTCTACACCTTTTCTACATTCTACAGAAATGCCTCAATAACTGATGTACCCTCTTGATTGCTTTGCTGCCTCTCAGCAGCTGATTCGTAAACAAACCAAATACTACAAAGGTGCATAACTCTTCAGTGCTCTTTCTTCCAAAGGCAGCCGCAGTCTGGCCAGTTCTACCTCTAGAACTTTTCACTGCTCCGAGAAGTGAGTTATGTGAACATAGCACTATTATATCTCTGATGAATGAGCTCCAGTGAAAGCACTTTTCCCTGTTATGGATCAATGTTAATGAGGCATCTCCATCTTTCTGGAGTGCTTGAGAGGTGTGGGTCTTCAGCCCCACTTCAGCTAGCAGCAAAAGAATGTGCAGAGATACACATATCCATTGCCAGCAGATGATTCTAAAACAGAAACCAGAACGAAGCAGGGCTCTTCCTAATGTTGTGCTCTGGTGTTGAGTTAAACATAGTGACAGCCCAGAAGGAAACCACAGCTCACAGCTTGTGCCTGCAAACCTCTTTGCAAACATTAGTGAGCTCACCCTCTGCGTGTTATTTTGCAGTTGCTTCTGAAGTATGATTGAAACATCTATTCTGACCTCATTCTTTATCAGAATCTGTTACTTACCACACACAAAAATATCAATGTAGCATCAGGAAGCACATGGGGGAACGACGACATACAACTGAGACGGTCCCACTGAATTGCTCCCAGAACGCAACAAGCTGGGAGTGAAGACCATGCGCATAGGTTCAATCTGGTCCCAGTGATTCACCCTGTTAGACTGGCACTTGATTTAGCCTGTGAACAAGTAGCAGGCACCATTATTAGTGCTGTTATACATCCCTAGGTATGGCATATAAATGACAAAAACCAATAAAAGACTTGGCTCCAGCCACAGGCTTCCAATTTACAAAGGCTGCCCCTCCCCCTATCATGCCCAATGCAGTCAGAGACTTTTCACTGCTGCAGGGTCCAATCCTAAATAGCCAGCTTACCACTGGTGCGCACTGTCACAAACATGCCATAAAGCACATTTGCGAGCCCCTAGTGCCAGTCGAGCACTGGAGCTAGCCCAGTGCCAGCCAGCCCTGGGCTAGCACCAGTGGAACACCGGTGCTCCGTCACTCCGCAGTTGCTCAAACTGCTGGGCAGCGGAGAAGAGTGGGGGCGTGGGGGGAGGCAGGGAGGAGGTGTTCTGGGGGGCGGAGACAGGGGAGGGCAGGGAGAGGTCAGGGTGGGAGGGAGGCAGTACCAGTGGAGTTCCCTTCCCCTGTGGATTCACTGGTGGCTGACCTACTGTGCGCAGGATGCCATGGCAGCCATTTTATAGCCGGGGCAGCTCAGGATTGGGCTGCCCATCATTCCTCTGTCATTGCTGGCAAGAATTGCCAAAGTGGTGGGTGGTCAGCCAACTTTTTAGAATGATGAGTCTAGGACAAGACGGTATCACATTAGAGCAACTGATCTGAGAAGGCTGCACTTGATGTGCACGCACCTGAACAGCACCTTGAAGGTTCTGGCCTCCTGCAGCCCTGAAACGCTAAGGCCCATGAGATCCGGCACAGTATGGCACATTTGGGATGAAATCTGTTTCCCCTCAATTTTGTCTTCTAAGGCAGAGTCTTTATCCAAGTTGGATTAATCATTTTATGGAGGCAGGAAATAGCACAGACCAATAATGCTAAAAGAAAGTGAATGGCTTCAAAATCCTGCACAGACACAACTGTTTTGTTTTTAAACTGCAATAACCCCAAAACCAGAAGCCATGAGTTGTTTTCGTGGTTGGCAACAACACTTTTCTCCAGCATCATTGGACAGTTGCCATGTTTGCGTAGTGCTCAGCATTTGTGGCATCTGAGATTAGCCTCACACATGCAAAGCGATGATATCTGCACTGCACTAACCACACTGAGCCAGTGCAACTCCTTGGTTACGTTGTTTTCAGAAGTTTCTCATCAGCGATAAGCCTGAAGTGTCTGTGAGCAGATGTACAGGCTCATGCATACGTCACTCTTGCACACCTATCTTGGGCGCATACCTGTTCTTCTGACGAACATTGGTTGCCCTGAACACACATTTAAAACAAGAAGGGTTCATTTGTGCTCAGAACTGCTGAGGAAAGGCTGGAGAGCGAAGGCTAGAGTCCTCTGGTAAGTCAGAAGGCAGCTAATAATGTCTTGAGCTTTGCAGAGCAAAGATTCAAAGTGTTGCCCCTTAGGAGTTTCTTTTCACTCAAGAGAAAATTGAAACTCTTGAATCTCAGCAATGAGAGGAAGGCAACTTGGATATCAGTGCTCACTCTCCTTAAGGGACCAATGACTGCATCCTTGCACCCTGGGATGCAAAATACCTGCATAACCTGGTAGGTCTCAGGGGCCTCCTTGACCCTTAGCATCACTCATCTCCATAATGCAGGCATAATTGCATTCATTGGGAAAATGAGGTGCTGATCAGATGAAGATGAGGTGCTGAATTTGGTGGGCCGCTGTGAGATACAGGAAGCTGGACTAGATGGGCCTATGGCCTGATCCAGTGGGGCTGTTCTTATGTTTGATCAATAACCATTCATCTCCTCAGTCATTGAAGGCACACACTTCATGGGCTACTTTTTTTTTAATAGTTTCATGTAATGAAGTTGGTAAGATTAGTGATTTCTTATCACATGTGTAAGCATGCGAATATAGTTGCCTATTTTATAAACTTGCTATAAAATATAAATTTTAAATCCTGATTTTGTTTTTTTAAAAAGGCATATAAAAATTGATGAAAGGAAACAGGCAAGCATTCCAAACTCTATGGCAACTACTAATTCCACCTTCAGGAGACATGCATCACACTTAGAAAACTTTTGCAGACGGCATTATTTGTCTGCTTGGTGTATCAACTAAACAACCATTTTCTTTTGTTTCCTCCTACAGTGGGTATGCAAGAAGTGGCTGCATTCCATCAACTCTATTGCCTGGAAGCATCCCATAAAACAAGCAAACACGACCACAGCTTGTTCTCCATCTTCCAACCAACCTCTCCTATCAGGATCTCCTAGCTTTGTACAGAGATGGAAGCACAACTGAGCAAGATGGAATTTTTCTGCAAGCTGGGCTACAGCAAAGAGGAAGTGTGCAAAGTACTAGACAAGCTAGGCCAAAGTGCCTCAGATAATGACTTGCTGCAAGAGCTGATTCAAATGGGAAGTAGGCCTCAGGAACCCAAACAGTGGGCACATCCCCAACCTGTAGCCCACAGAGCATGCAAGGCCTTGCCAACTTTCCGAATGTCTACTGAGGAAGCAAGGGATCCTGCCAGTGACTTGAGACCCATTGTGATTGATGGCAGCAACGTCGCTATGAGGCAAGCATCTTTTCATTCTGTTAAGTCCCATATCTTTTTACTGTATTTGGTTGCAAGTCTGAAATTATCCTCACCCTATGAAATATAAGCTGAAAGTCTAGGACTGGGGGGGGGGAAGGGGGAATACATTATGGAGTTCAGGTGCAGACATTTTCAGCATGGCACTTCAGCTACAAACTAATACCAGGTCCCTCCCAGACAGTGAATCATGAGTAGGGTGTATGGTCCCACTTGTTTGCTTCCTCTGTGCAAAGCATTGTATTTCTTCAAGGTAAAATGCTTATGCTTGAGGTAAAATAAATGCTTATTTGAAACCTGAGGTAAGCGAATGTCTAAGAAACAAAGTTGCAGATCAGGACTACCCTTGCTCTGGTCCAGCTATTTTCAATCACTGTGCCGTGGCACACTGGTGTGCCGTGAATAGTCTGCAGATGTGCTGTGGGAGTTTGGGGGAGGATCATTTGTTAGTAGGGCCACTGGGGGATGTAAGCCCTGTCAGTGTGGTGTGCCTTGTCAGCGGTCAAAAAATTGATGGTGTACCTTGACAATTTTAGTGCCTTGTCAGTGTGCCCTGAGATGAAAAAGGTTGAAAATCACTGCTCTGGTCAACCTGAGCATCCACTATATAAATATTCTTAATAATTGTTAACCAAACCTCATGCCAAATGCACCCTTCTTGCTCTCAGCCCTCAGAGTCAGTTCACACATCCATGTGCACCCCTTGATGCAGTCACTGCTGACTAGTTGTGCTGACTCACATTATCACGTTTGAGGCAACATGAACATGATTATTTAAGGTATTTGATATATGGCGGCTCATTCACACAAGAAAGGAATCGGTTGCTCCTGTGGCCATCTAGCAAGATATAAATGTGCTTATGTGGCAACTGGCTCTACCAACGTAATAAATAGTGGCACATGGAGAGGAGATTAAGTAGATGTACCTCCCTTGGGGGAGAAATGTTTTCAGAATTTTTTCCCTCCATTTGTTTTTAATATTGTAACATCCACTTTTCAAAGAGTATTTGTCTGATTTTGATAAACTCATCTGCAGCCAGTATAGATGACTGTTTTGGAGGAAAATTGCATTCTTTAGAAACTGGTAAGTGTTCTTAGTTTTAGCATTGGGTTGCTATGCGTGCTGTAAACTTCCTGATGATAAAGCCAGAGATTGGTGGGTTGCACAGGGAGGAGCGACAGTCTTCTGTTTAAGGAAATGCAGATAGCACCAGCACTTTGGCATGCTAGGAGAGCAATTCCCTGGTGGAAACTCCCTAGGCAAGGTGATATCTCTCCTACCATGGTTTAAAATAATCCTGCAAACATTTCTTTCTGCAAGGAAACAGGAGGGATTCAGCCAGACTCTTTTTATGTTCTTAGCACTTTCGGATATGGTGAAGTTGTTACAATACACAACCATCCAGTGAAATGGTGCCAAAAGGGCTTGGCAGCCAACTGCCAGGACCGGCTTCTGTATTGTCCATTTTACCTGTGTAGCAAGGCAAAGTAGTCAGTCTAATTTCTGTCTCTTCCATTTGCACCTGCATGATGCTGATAGCAGGGGCATCTGTTTCTGCTACCAGCAACGCACCCTTGTAGCATTGCTGCTGGATATGCACATGTTCCTGCTTACTCTCTATTCATCTTTTGGACACGGCAGCCCCACTTTTGTTTTGCTTTTTCTACTCATTATTTCTGTGCATGCACTCCTCTCCCTCTTGTCCTTGTTTAAAGCTGCTGCTCATTTTTACAAAGCTGCTTCCATCTGTAACTTTTTCTGATGTTACTCGCTCTCTCTCTCTCTTTCCCTCTGATTGCCCTTAGCGCTTTGGTTCCTAACCTGTGGTCCAGGTCCAGGGACCACAGGTGGTCCGTGAGATCCTGAGAAGTGGTCCATGGGGTCTCAGGAAAAAAAAGATGATAACTTTTGATCACTTGCAGTGTCTCGCCAAGTGAGCGCCTCCCCCCCACGGACCACTGAAGTATTGGATGTGGCTGTAGGTAGTCCATTCTCCAGTCCAGTCTGTGGAGGAGCACTCACTCTTTGAGATGCTTCCCCATGAAGCACAAGAGAGGGCAGAGAATGGACCCGCCTACAGTTGACATTTTGCCAAGCACTCCCCCATGGGCTACCAAATTGAATGGTATTTTTTTGTGTGGTGGGAATGGAGAGGGTTGCATGTGGTCCAAGACAATTTCAATGTATGCCTCAGTAGTCCGTGAGCTCCTAAAGGTTGGGAATCAATGCCTTAGCAAGACCTGGATATCTTCTTGTGACCTTGTTACATGATTAGGTAACAGGTGGTTGGAATCCCTAACTCATTTCAATGTCTATGGTACATATTCAAGAGGCTTGAAAGAATGATTCCCCTCTTTTTATCAGAAAAAGAGCCATAAAGTTGGTACAGCGTTGGAGTTCACAGGGAAACTCAGTGACCCAAGTACAAGAGTTAGCAAGGGCCAAGGGTACAATGGTTCCTGAAAGGAGGAACCTTTGAGCTTTTAAAAAGATTGTTCAGAATATCTTGGATGGAAAACTCACAAGGATGCTTTTCCAGATTTGCCTTTACACTTAGCAGTCGCATGGTTTCACTTGCAGATATACAAGTAAAGGTGGACATTTTGTTGTATTCATGCCTAACAGGCAGGAATCCACCTACAGTGCTGGTGGTTTTCCAACATTTCCTTAAATACAAGACTGTAAAACTGGCAAGGTGCAGCAGAGTGGAAAAGAAGATGCACACTATAGAACCTTGCTCTTATGTTATAATTGTTCAGAACAGGATATTTATACCACTCTAATGGGATTCCCAACTATATACCAAAACTTACAGCCACCTCTAGGGGCCAAACTACATGTTACATCAAGCTTGTCATTGCTTAACACAAGGAGTACTCTCACTGTGTAGTGAGAACATCAGAAGACTCTCACTGCTGTTTTAAAAAACACAGATGTGACGGTAGGAACTTGGTCAGGACCAGAGTGTGTAGGGAGGGAAGTTAACACTTTCCCCATGTTTTCTTGCTGAATATTTACTTCCTCACAGGCTGACCACAATACATACTGTAAAATACTGTCAAGCTTAAGGCTTCAATTACAGCAGTCTAGTCAGAGACCAAGCTCATGGAAATCAACATAACTTACTTTTGAAAAACACAGATAGGATTGGTCTATAAACATGTGATACAATCAGAAGAACACAGAATTAGGCTCCACCCATACTAAAAGATCTACAGCCATGCTGTAGGGACTGTCTCAAGATCTAAAATGGAGTGGGGTATAAACATATAAAACACAAGCAATTGCTGCATAATTGAAATTTGCACTATATAATGGAAATAATAACATATCTAAGAGTTTCAGTAATAGAAAGGTAGCATAAAGAACAAGTTTCTTTCACTATTCCAGGATCTTTGAAAGAGTTTATCTGAATACATTTATTGCTCTGTAGACACCCAGTTGGTTTATTGCCCTTCTACAGACATAGCTAAAAGTCAGGAAATTGATTCCCTCAATTCAATCAGATTTTATGAAAACAAGAATCTGAAAAGGGCAAATCATTACAGCCAACCACTGCTAGGATGCAACTTAATTGCTAACTTAAAGAACTGTGCCTGTAGGTTACCTTATGGGTTATTTCCTCAAGCTCTGACTTGTTTAAGATCCTCCAAGATTGTCTTGTTCCACCTGTGTGAAATTCCATTCTGTTGGTCTACCTGGAGACCCCAAGTTCTTTTTTTGAAAGCTAAAGGTCTAGTGCATCCCACTTCAAGCTGATGCCCCATATAGATTGCCAGTTTGAACAGATGCCACACAGCCCAATCCTATTCATATTTACAAGTCCCACTGAATTTAGTGAGACTTACTTTCAAATTACTGAAGACTGCAGCCTGACTTCTCTTTCTGACATCAGTTGACTGGCTTCCACAGAAGCTGCCCTGCAGACTTTCTGCTCCACTTGGGATAAAATGATAAGTTATGCACAATGTGAGTTTTGGATGGGTTTTTATTGGGGGGGGGGATGTTAGTTTTTCCTTCAACTGCTGGACTGTGCAGCAGGAATGTAGGAGCATTAGTAATTGACCCAACCATGGTTCCAATCAGGATTATGCTCTGCCTCACATTTCCAAAAGGAAACAAACTTTCATTAACGTTTACCCAACTACTTTACCCAAGATCCTAATGCTGAAACACTTATAAGTAAAAATTTTCCTTGTATTATTACCCTCTTTTTTCAGCCACTTCAAAAGCTCAGGCTATGACACAGGATAGACATATGAAAGTTAATTTCTGTATATTGAATACCTGAATTTGGAGCAGTAACTTGGGGCATTTTTGAATGCACATTTTTTTTTATTTGCAGGTTTTAAAACTTACATTTTATTGTTCATGTTTTGAAAACACCTGATACAAATTTAGAGAATAAAGCACCACACCTCCAGGACTGCTCCCTTTGCTGCCTTTTTATGTGACATCTCAATATTAGTTGAATACAGCTAATTCAGAATAACTGGACTTTATTTCAAATATCTGATCAAATACACTGCTGACTCTGTGCCTTGCCTATGCTTTTCCTGGCTTTTAGTCATCTATATAGTTTTGGGGCTAGTTTAATGTGAAAAATGTCCCGTCATGATTCAGAGTTCTTTCAAAGACTTGTGAACACTGGGGAAGGAGAAGAGCACTCTCCCCCCCCTTCAGGAAACATTCTTAAGGAACATGATGGTGTTATAAGATGGACCTCTTGTAAACTGAGCAGGTGATAAAAGCAGAAACTGTTAGAAATTAAAATATAATTTTTGTGTCTTAAATGCACATTCTCTTTCTCTGTTTTTCTTCAGCCACGGAAATAAGGAAGTGTTTTCATGTTTGGGGATTCAGCTTGTGGTAGACTGGTTCAAGCACAGAGGTCACCAATACATCAAAGTCTTTGTCCCATCTTGGAGAAAGGAGCCAACCCGATCTAATACAACTATCACAGGTAGGCACCTGTTCCAAATCACATTTCCAGTATTAAGTGTAATAGAAGATTTAGGGTCCAATCCTATGGGCCTTACCGCTGACGGTACATGCAAACTGCTGGTTCTTGGTGTTGCAGAAGTGCCGCAAAGCATGTTTGCCTCATCTGGGGAGCAAGGAGCACTGGTGCTGCAACTGCTATGATTTTAAAAATGTTTTTAAACTTCCGAATTTCCACTAATTTTTGGAATCTTCTGTTTTAAAAAAAAATTCTTCCCTTATTTTAACTCTTAGATCAATATATCCTCGAAAAACTGGCAAAGCAAGCAATTCTTGTGTATACACCTTCACGCAAAATAAAAGGCAAGAGGATGGCCTGCTATGATGATCGCTATATAGTTAAACTGGCCTACGAGCAAGACGGGGTCATCATTTCCAATGACAACTTTCGGGATCTGCAAAATGAAAACCCAGAGTGGAAATGGTTCATTGAACAGCGACTGCTCATGTACTCCTTTGTCAATGACATGTAAGAGATGCACGTATTTGCAAGTATTTCACACATTTCTCTGAGTCAAAACGGAAACTTCAGGGCTTTATTTGCTGAAAGGCTTTACGTTGCGTTCATAGTCATGTCCGTGCAGTTCAATGAGAAAAAGAGGAAGCAAGAAAGTGAACTGCTTTTCACACTTCCTACCTTCAAGTAATCCCCTTCCACACCAATTTGCATGTTGCAGAGCACTTGCATTTTTGTCAAGTCAAAATGTACAAGGTTTGGGAGATACTTAAGGGTTCACAGACAATTCACTCAGAGCAAACTTTTGGGCCCCATTGTTGCACTGTGCATACTAAACTGTCCTAGAATATACACTTATTCTCTCACAACTGCACACTGCAGGGAAAGATTGCAAGCTGGCTCACAGGGAAGTGTTTCGCTATTACAGACCACCTCACTCAAGGAACCCAGTGATCCCAGGGCACGATCTGAGAGTACGCAACACAGCCCACCTTGTTAAAGCTACCTGAGCTGAGATCTAGTCATAGTGTCAGGATGGGCAATTGCCTCGGAACCCTGTGTATGTCACTTTGAATTCCCTGATGGAGTAAATGTAGGAGAAAATAAGCCCTCAGATCTATTTTAAAGAAATTTAGCAGTTCAAAATTACAAATACCCGGTCATTAGAGAAAAGGATTTGCTTGAACAAACTGTCTGAGGCTGCAATCCTAACCACACTTTCCTGAGAATAAGCCCCATTGAATAAAATAGGACTTACTTCTGAGTAGACCTGGTTAGGATTGTGCCCTAAGACAATTGAATTGGAAAAACCCACAAAAGATATTTACATATTAAGATTGCCTTTCACTTTCTTCATTACCAATGACCTTATAAGGCCATTTGAGGTAGATAATCTAATGGCAGGTTTGTTTTTCTTAAGAAGGCTGGAAATTGACCTGGGAAATACACTAGGTAAAGAAAGAGTTTCTGTCCAATTAGTTTAAGTAAATATCTAGATACAGCTTAACAAAATTGGCATGATCCAGCAGTTAAGCATTTTATGTCCCATTGATTTCAATGGAGAGTTATGCATGCATCTAAAATGCCTCCCTTAGAAAGCAATGGGGCTTTAAAGTGCTTCATTTTACTTTGGTTTGATTGTGCTCCATACCTTTCAACTTATTTGCATGCATTTGTTACAGTTGTTGCTGTATACATTTCTGAATATTCTTCTGTTCTGAACATGTATTCTACACGAGTGATCAGATGAATAAACTGGATTGCAAATATCAGGCAAATAACTGACTATAAAAATCTTTATCTATAATAATAATAATAATAATAATAATAATAATAATAATTATTATTATTATTATTATTATTATTATTATTATTATTATTATTATTATTATTATTATTATTATTATAACTAGGTATTTATATACCACCTTTCTGGTCACCAGATTACTCCTCTGACTTTATTCAAGGTGGTTTACATAGGCAGGCATTTCTAAATCCCTCAAAGGGATTTTTACAATCATAGAGGTTCTCTCTTTCAAGAACCAACCACATTTCAGAATAGATCTTCCTGGTTTGGTCTCACTTCTGGCCTCCAGTTCTCCCACGCAGGCTGGCAAGCAGCTCCATCTCTCACATGGAGGGCAGCCAAGACGCTTCTTGCTCACACCAAGAGCAGGTGGAATCACTCAGCTCGGCTTGTCGGCTGTTTCAAGGTCTCGCCATTCTCAGCCCTTCAGGGAGCTGCCGGTGTCCTTGAACTGGCAAACTTCTGATGTTATCTTCGGGCTAACGGAGTCTCTACACCACATCTCCTGCCCAGACCTATCTATGGCTTCAAAGGGCTTATATTCCATCCAAGGTTTGATAATATCCATTTCCAAAGCACCAACGACGAATTCTGCCCTCTTTTTGCCCAGTTATAATACAGGTGGCTGCTTTACAAAAACACTACTATATAACAATATTGCATTTTCATGTCTCTTACCAGTTTACACCAAAGGAGGAACTGTATATATTTTGTTAATGTTTTTCTATCTAGAAGACCATAGTCTGAATTATTCTACTAAAATCATACCTAAAAATCTCTACTGAGAATGTTCATGTAATTCAGAAACTAGCACATTATCTGTTCAGTTAACTGTGATCATTTTGTTTTTAGATTTATGCCTCCTGATGATCCCTTAGGCCGAAATGGACCCTCTCTTGCCAGTTTCCTCAGCAAAAAGCCACTCATCCCTGAGCCAAAATGGCAGCTCTGTCCTTACGGTATTTTTTTTTCAATGTTATTTACCAGTTGCTTACCTACCTATCTACCTAACTGAATTCTCAGTGAGAGCAATATCCAGTGGCAATTCTAGCATCTACTTTTCTCAGTATAAGGACCAAATGGGGAACGTGTATATCTAAACCCGCTCTCCACTGATTCATGTGCAAGTTTTCTAGCACCTGAAACTTGCAAGCCTTTCCATAACAGAAGTACAATCAGACAATACAATGGAAGTGCCAAAAGCTGTTTTTATAAGTCACCTTATACCTTTCACCACTTCCTGAAAATTTTAAAAGCTACCCCACATTTCATCATGCAAAGAGGCAGGAAGTTTGAAGCAGCTTTTGCATAAGCAACAAGGACAAGGAAGCTGCTACTTTTAGTTCTGTGCAGTGATTCTCCCCACAGGGGGAATAAACTTGGCTGCTTTTAAAATCATGATTGAGTGAGCCATTGTCTCATACTTAAGTCAGTGAAAGAATAGCTTGTGTCAGTAAGATTCCACACTTTGCATATTACACACCCTCACTGCATAGTGGAGACCATCACAGTGTGAGAAAAATAAGTACAGTATGTCATTTCTGAACATAGAAGGCTGGATTACTACTGCTTCACCAGAAGCTTGAAATTGTAACAATCACCACAAGGGGGCAAACAAGTTCATCCCCTTTTGCAACATGTCAGCCTCAAGCCAGTTAGTGATCTGAGTATCTAAAATACACCATATTCTTCCTATACATCAAGTGTGTTGCAGATTCATAAAGATTGATATCAAAGATTGTGCTTGTTTTTATCTGCCACATGGGAGTGACCAAGGTGTCTCACTTCTGCAGGATCAGTGGTATTGATCCTGTAAGGGAGACTTAAGAATGTAAGAACATAAGAACAGCCCCAATGGATCAGGTCATAGGCCCATCTAGTCCAGTTTCCTGTATCTCACAGCGGCCCACCAAATGCCACAGGGAGCACACCAGATAACAAGAGACCTCATCCTGGTGCCCTCCCTTGCATCTGGCATTCTGACATAGCCCATTTCTAAAATCAGGAGGTTGCACATACAAATCATGGCTTGTAACCCGTAATGGATTTCTCCTCCAGAAACTTGTCCAATCCCCTTTTAAAGGCGTTCAGGCCAGATGCCATCACCACATCCTGTGGCAAAGAGTTCCACAAACCAATCACACGCTGAGTAAAGAAATATTTTCTTTTGTCTGTTCTAACTCTCCCAACACTCAATTTTAGTGGATGTCCCCTGGTTCTGGTGTTATGTGAGAGTGTAAAGAGCATCTCTCTATCCACTCTGTTCATCCCCTGCGTAATTTTGTATGTCTCAATCATGTCCCCCCTCAGGCGCCTCTTTTCTAGGCTGAAGAGGCCCAAACGCTGTAGCCTTTCCTCATAAGGAAGGTGCCCCAGCCAAGCAATCACTTAGTCGCTCTCTTTTGCACCTTTTCCATTTCCACTATGTCCTTTTTGAGATGCGGCGACCAGAACTGGACACAATACTCCAGGTGTGGCCTTACCATTGATTTGTACAACGGCATTATAATATTAGCCGTTTTGTTCTCAATACCTTTTCTAATGATCCCAAGCATAGAATTGGCCTTCTTTATTGCCGCCGCACATTGAGTTGACACTTTCATCGACCTGTCCACCACCACCCCAAGATCTCTCTCCTGATCTGTCACAGACAGTTCAGAACCCATCAGCCTATATGTGAAGTTTTGATTTTTTGCCCCAATGTGCATGACTTTACACTTACTGACATTGAAGCGTATCTGCCATTTTGCTGTCCATTCTGCCAGTCTGCAGAGATCCTTCTGGAGCTCCTCACAATCACTTCTGGTCTTCACCACTTGGAAGAGTTTGATGTCGTCTGCGAACTTAGCCACCTCACTGCTCACCCCTGTCTCCAGGTCATTTCTGAAGAGGCTGAAACGCACCGGTCCCAGGACAGATCCTTGGGGCACACCCCTTTCACCTCTCTCCATTGTGAAAATTGCCCATTGACTCCCACTCTCTGTTTCCTGGCCTTCAACCAGTTCTCAATCCATGAGAGGACCTGTCCTCCAATTCCCTGACTGTGGAGTTTTTTTAGTAGCCTTTGGTGAGGGACCATGTCGAACGCCTTCTGAAGGTTTAGCTATATAATGTCTACGGGTTCTCCTGCATCCACATGCCTGTTGACCTTTTCAAAGAATTCGATAAGGTTCGTGAGGCAAGACTTACGAGGTGCTACAATGCTTCTGAGACCTAGTGATGCATCCCAGTCAATGTTCTTGACATAGATTTGCTCATTAACTTCTCTTTTCTTCCCCTAGGCAAAAAGTGTACATATGGTATCAAGTGCAAATACAACCACCCAGAAAGAATGAATGGTGACCATCTCTCTGTGGCTGATGAACTTCGGGCGAAGACCAAAGCCTTCTGCCTATCTCAGAGGACTGAGGGAGAATTATTGAGCTCAACCCCCAAAAGCAACAGAGATGAGAATACATCAGGTTCAGCTGATACTAGAGGGGGCAAAGTTGTTGACAACAGAAGCTGCTCAGCACCCAGCTTGCTGGTAGTTCCCACCAGTTCTCCTCAGCATTCTCTGCAGTGGGAAGACGACATCAGGGATTCAGCAAGCGAGTGGTCAAACAGACAAGATGATGGCTGGCAGCCTGAATCTACTGTTTTACAACCAGGCCCATCAAGACATGCAGGGGACATATTGGAGCAACTCTCTGCATTGTCTCTCTGTGCCAGGACCTACTCTGGAAACACACTTGAAGGTAGTAAATATGAGGACATGGAAGGCAACTCACATAAGAACTTCAATTACAACCACAGTCCACGTTTGTCTCACCACAATCTGTGTTTGGACTGCCCATGCTTACAAGTATGCAGTTTCCAAGGATCAGGTGCCTGCATAGATGGACAAGTCCCAGGATTAAGGCCTCACCCACAGCTGTGCAGGGTGCAAACACCAGTGATACAGACCTCACAAATACCTTCTGGCTTGGTCAGGAAGGGCTTGAAGGGACCACACCGCTCTAAAGCCCCTGCAGCCAAATTGTACTCATACAGCAAAAATGGAGACATTTTGTATCCTGGAAATCCACAGACCCAGTTTTATGACCTGTTGGATTCCAGCTCATACAGAGCAGTAGAGTATTATTCATATCCCTCTGGAACTGAGCCCCAGCAGCATTTAGCTCCCAGCTCTCTTTGCGCAGAGCAAGCACACACCGTGCAAACTTCCTGCTCTGCCCTTCCATATGAGACAGAGCAATCCATGTCATCTTCCTACACCAATATTCTAGACACGAGCAGCTTAATGCCATTAGTTCAGTGCCACAGGAACCCCTGCAGCACATTGCCCAGCAGAAAGCCATGGTAAGCAGGAGTTTGATCATGTCGAACATCCATTTCTATAAATAGTTTGGTGACAAGAACAGTCGTGTATGGACTGGGCTTGACTTGAGCTTTCACTGTGTTTTTCTGTCTTGCTTTTGCCTGTTCTGCCATGCCATCACCAGAAACAACCTCCTGCTCTTCAATCCATCAAACACATCTTGCTTTCTTCCTTCACCCTCTGCTCCTCTCCTTCCCTAGACCACTACTGCCTCATCGATTGCAATCTGTTTAACCCCTTTCACCACTTGTCATTTCTTTCTCAAATGCTGAATCCTCCCTTCAGTTTTTTTTTCTTGTCAATGTTCAGCTGGTTCACATTTTGTGCAACGTGAATATCTACCACAACCACAGCAGTGACACGTGAGTGTGTTAAATAAGTCCAGGGCAAACATGTATTTCTAAGCACATAGGGGCATGTGCTAGGACAGTGGTTAAGAACATAAGAACAGTCTCGCTGGATCAGGCCATAGGCCCATCTAGTCCAGCTTCCTGAATCTCACAGCGGCCCACCAAATGCAATCTGGAGCACACCAGATAATAAGAGACCTGCATCCTGGTGCCCTCCCTTGCATCTGGCATAGCCCATTTCTAAAATCAGGAGGTTGCACATACACATCATGGCTTGTAACCCACAATGGATTTTTCCTCCAGAAATTGGTCCAATCCCCTTTTAAAGGCATCTAGGCCAGATACCATCACCACATCCTGTGGCAAGGAGTTCCACAGATCAATCACACACTGAGTAAAGAAATATTTTCTTTTGCCTGTCCTAACTCTCTCAACACTCAATTTTAGTGGGTGTCCCCTGGTTCTGGTGTTATGTGAGAGTGTAAAGAGCATCTCTCTATCCACTCTATCCTTCCCGGATAGAAATGGTTCTCACACATTTAGCACTGGGACCCACTTTTTAGAATGAGAATCTATCAGGACCCACCAGAAGTGATGTCATGACCAGAAGTGACATCATCAAGCAGGAAAATTTTTTAACAATCCTAGGCTGCAATCCTACCCACACTTACCAAGGAGTAAGTCCTATTTACTATCATTGTTAAAAGCATATACACTGTAGCTTGTTAAAAGTATGGGTCTGTAATATTTCCTCAAAGGCAGTCACATACCATGGAAGCATCAAGTCTAATAAATTAAAAATAAAATAGTGAAATGAATGGGGACCCACCTGAAATTGGCTTACGACCCACCTAGTGGGTCCCAACCCATAGTGTGCTAGGAAATCCAGATACACCAAACACACATCAGTCACTCCCACTTTGTGTATGCACCACAGTATAACCTTTGTTGCAGCAGCAAACCAAAGTAACTTGGTGACAAGAACAAGACCCTGTAAAGTGTCTTGTCTGACCATAAGCTTTGTGTGCAACATTATGGTATTTGCAGCCATGCAAATGGCACAATGCAAGACCACTGGGTTGCTGAATACCTAATTGAATGGATTATATTGAATCCATTGTGTACACAACTTACACAATTCGGCACTTGTGTGCTTGTTTTTGTTGTTATAAAGCGATCAGCCACAGTGGAGTGGGGAAAGGGATTTGGATCAGAACTGAAGAAGGGGATATTAATCCTTTCTCCTTCCACGATCCCAATTGGGATTCTCTGTTCCTCATCCTGCAGATGTTATTTCCCCCTAGTGTGAAAGGTCCCATTGGCAACAATGGGGGAGCACCTCTGAAGACTGTTTGAAAGTTATACAATAGTTGTTCCAAAATATAGACAAACTGATGAAGACCAGGAAAATGGCATATTTTTCACCAGGCTTAAACACAACTGCAGGAACTCTTTCCATTTCTAAGAACAATTCAAAGCACTTAACCTTCAAAGCCCTACACAGCCTGGGACCTGGTTTTTAAAGAACTGCCTTCTTTTGCATAAGCCTGGCCATGTGTTAAGATATTTCATGTAGGCCTTTTTTCTGGACCCACCACTGACCTAGATGAGGCAGGTGGGGACTGGAAAGAGGGTCTTCTTGGTGGCAGTGCCCTGGCTTCAGTATTTGCTCACCAGGAAGTCTTGCCAGGCTAAGTTTTCCACCTTTTGGGTGTCAGGTGAAAACCTTTATTCTCCCAGGTCCTTTAGGTGCCATTTTAAGTCAAATTTTGTAGGTGGTGCTGCTCAATTGCGAATGGCTGATATATTGTAAACCACTCTTGGACTGATGAGCATGGTACCATATCCTATAACTAACTCAATAATGGTGTTTCAGGGCAGCTGATTTTTAGGATAAATCTCCAGGTAAACTGGCATTGCTGGCTTTTTTGTTCTTACCATAGAACCAGCTCTGCCAGATCACATCCATATATCAAAATCAAATAGCTTTTTATGGATACAGTTACAAGAGTGCAATTCCTGCCTGTTTTAAACAGGACAAGACCACTGTATTCTTGGGTTTTGTTTTGTTTGTTCTGAAGTTCTCTAATAAGAAATAAGCCCTTATATGCGTATACTGTATTAAGTGAGAAAACAAAAGAATGTGCCCACTTATAAATCAGATGCTGCAAACTTTTACAATGTTTAATAGAACTGAAAAGCTGTTTATCAGGGGTGCTCAATTAAACTGCCTAAAGGACTTGGAGATAAATTGAAGAGTGGTGATGATTACATGATAAATACATGATTACACTTTCATGACCTGCTTAGAGCAGTTACACATCTCTTTCTTTCACTGAATTTTGTTAGTACCATTCATGGATATAAATCTTCACTGATGGTGTTTCTAGTCTAGCAGTATTATGTCATAAGATGCTTTGAGGACAGAACTTGCCCTTGACCAAAAGTTCAAAGCAGACAGCCAAAAAAATGTCATTATTACACTTTACAGATTATTACACACTGAACAAAACCAAACCAAAAAACCCATCTAAGACTCAAAACTTTACCCTCTCAGTATTTTTCCTCCTTGGGTGTGACAGTTAAGGTCACAAGGTTGAATCTGTAGTTTAATAGCCCTTGAGATTAGGTGGAGAGGTCTAGGAATTAGGGAAGAGATGTAGAAATTGCGGCACTTTGCACTTGAAGGATGTCCGCCTCCCCCCATCTGTATTTTGGCATAACTAGCAAGGTGGAAGTACCATTTTTAAAGTAGTGGAGTTGGATCAATATATTTGAATATTTAACGTTTTTATTTCAGAATTGTCCAGATAAAAAATTGTCCATATTTTGCTTTTAATATGTGTATTTTGTAGAAAAATTAGAATGAGACAAAAAAGACACCTGAGATGGGGAAAATGTTCCCCCAACTCATGTCCAAGGACTGATAATATCCAGTGATTCAGAAGAGTTATGATAACTCTGCTAATGCATGGAAACTCAATACTAATGAAAGACTCTGATCCATAAAATTACTACCACACAAGTAGCAGTCGAGAAACTGCAGTGGGGAAAAGTGTTTGGAAGATATGGTTCTGCACTGCCAAAATACACAGAATTATTGGCACCAGAGATGACATCAAATGAGAAATGTGTGCTTCCCACAGGAGGTCATCTAAGGATGAGATAATACCATTTCAATACAGAAGCACAGAAAAGAGGGAAAACATTATTTCAATAAAGCAAACATAGCCATGATAAGAACTTGGAACCACAAAATCCCTTCCTCACCAAACAACTACAGCTGTACATTATATGAGCCATGCAGAAACGGGATGGCTTCTTTTCTAAAAATGGGAGAGCAATTGCTGTAGTAGGAAGTGAAACAGAGCAATTTCAAAGCTAGACCAGAAAGTAGAAAAGGACTGAGAAACAGGGTGGAAAACTGGATCTACTGGTAACCTGATGTTCTGGCACTGGGACTTGTCCAGCTGTAAAAAGCCTTGTACAAAGCAAGATCGACCTTTCCTTCGCTCCCACTGCTGCTTTACAGACTTGAAACTGCAAGCAGTGGAGGGAGCCTGCAGCTCATGCAAGAGGTCGAACAGTTGCCCTCATGCTGAGAGCAGTGCGTCAGGCCAGTGTGGGCTCCAGCAAGTCTTTGGAGGGCCAGAGGCTCATTGGAAACTGGTACAATATGTGTTTCTGCCCTCTCCTCGTTAACACCCATAAGAACATAAGAACAGCCCCACTGGATCAGGCCATAGGCCCATCTAGTCCAGCTTCCTGTATTTCACAGCAGCCCACCAAATGCCCCAGGGAGCACACCAGATAACAAGAGACCTCATCCTGGTGCCCTCCCTTGCATCTGGCATTCTGACATAACCCATTTCTAAAATCAGGAGGTTGCGCATACACATCATGGCTTGTACCCCATAATGGATTTTTCCTCCAGAAACTTGTCCAATCCCCTTTTAAAGGCGCCTAGGCTAGACGCCAGCACCACATCCTGTGGCAAGGAGTTCCACAGACCGACCACGCGCTGAGTAAAGAAATATTTACTTTTGTCTGTCCTAACCCGCCCAACACTCAATTTTAGAGGATGTCCCCTGGTTCTGGTATTATGTGGTATTATTATCTGGTATTATACCCCAACCTGATTATCCCTATCTAGACGTACTTATTTCTCTTATTTTAATTCTTGACTGCGGTATAAATGTACTGTGGTGCTTTGATTTATTTTTTTTTAACACTGACTTTGTGGCGCACTTTTTGGAGTAGAAAAACAGGATATAAATCTCTACAATAAACCTTCTGAGTTTGCCCATCCAGCCATCGTAAAAATGTACAGCTGTACAAGGACTGGGACCCTTGCAAACCACAGAGCATGTTTGACCCTTGAGCAGTATGCATTGATGCATGAAGGAGGAAGGTGCTCATACAACACACAGCACTTCTCTCTGCAACAAGAGGGATACAACACAAGATAACAGTACATCACAGGAGTTCTGGGGACAAAGATGACTGTCACAGTACTTCCACTTTAGAATGATAAAACAAGGGAGCACTTAAATACTGAAGGGGGACACCAGGTGAGCAAAGACCTCTTGTCTAAAATTCACATTTGTGATACAGTAGTACCCTGCACATGCCTGATCTCGGAAGCTAAGCAAGGTCAGGCCTGGTTAGTACTTGGATGGGAGACCGCCTGGGAATACCAGGTGCTGTAGGCTTATACCATAGTCTTTCAAGACTGAAGGTTGCCAGCCAACCAGTCAGTGTAAGACACAGGCTGTTTGCAACTTATTTATTGTCTCGTTTGTATACATGCCACTGAAATGTATGCTATTTTTACAAGCCTATACAAAACCTCAATCTGACCTTTGTAAGTTGCTAACCCTTTGAAGATAGTGCAACTTTTCAGTAAACATGCACGGGATTGCATGTAAAATGTGAAGTGTAGTACATCTCATATGCCACCCAGTGTCACTCTAGCAGTGCAAACTGCATGTATTTAGTAGCAACAAGGGCAAAATATAGCAGTCATCAGTGTGTGTGTGTTTATAATTTTCTTTTTGTTGGGGTGGGGACGCAAAGCACAGTGGAGCTCTGCCAACTTAATAGGTTTGGCCAAAAAGAAAGCCATGTTGTTACAAATTGTTGCTAACTCTGTTAGTAATTTGCAAAACATTAGAATACAAAGAACTACTAGATACATACTAAATCAAAACAGGACACAGTTTTAAAAGCAAACACTGTTTTGAGTCCCAAGAATGAAGGTCTATGCATAGACCTGATGGTGGACTGCCAGCGTGAGGGTCTGGGAAAGGTGGGGGGAGGGCGTTTTGAGTATTCCAGGGCAGGGATGGGTTGGTGGTGGGTGGACCAGTAGGTGGGCCAGGCCCAGGAGTGGGGTAAGACCAGCCTGTGGCACTGAGGCCGGATTCTAACCCCCCCCCCCCGACCAACCCGGCCTGGTAAATTTGGGATATTTGGACAAACAGTCCCTTACAGGAAGTCAAGTTTTCAGCACAAAAGGAACAATTAAGGGATTAACTCCACCCAACCCCTATAGTACAATTAAGATATTTGTTTGTCATAAGGAAAGGTAGGATAGGTATCTACAAGCCAAACATTCCAATCAAAATATGAACGCAGACTTGTCTTCAGATGTGCTAAGTAGGCATCACACAAAGAATGCACTAGAACCAGTTCTCTCCAAGTATGTTAAGATGTAGTTTGTTCCAAGGGGAGATATAACAGCCATCCCTCTCTTCCCATCCCTGCACAGTGCATCAGAATGCATAACTCATAACCAGCACTGAGTGAGCTTCCAAAGGCTTAATGCAGAATGGGCTAATCTAAAATGAAACGTGATTCAAACTGGGCCCAAATTAGCTCATTCTGACCTCCAGGATCTTGTTTTGGTTCTGATGGTGGTATCAGGACCACAATTAAGCTTGGACGCTTTGCTGCCAAGGCTTCAGTGAGGCTCAGGCTTGACTTGTACTTAGCTTGAATGTTCTGAATTTTGGTAGCATCATAATACTATCTTCCTAATCAGAGTTACTTCGCACTTTAGGACCTTAGGAGTACAGCTATGTTTTAAAGGTACTCCTAAAATATAAAGGCAGAATGCAACACATACACACACAAAATGGAAAATATGCACTGCATACAGGCCTATTGCTCCAGCACCCTTGATTTACTGCAGCTCTCTGCTGCAGGCCTGGCTTCAGAGGTTAGCATGGTCAGGCATCTGCCAGCACCAATACAATGGCAGGCAGCCTATTAGTCAACAAAGCAAACAGTTCATACTGAACGTGAAGACAACTTGCTCCTGCAGAAAGGGAGAGAACAGATGCATTGTGGGACAGGAACCTTATGTTTGAAAGAGTCATTTACCAGGACTTCTTTTCTAGGTGGCTCCTTTCCCAATTTTAGCTATGACCATAAAGAGTAGCAAAACGATCCTTTTAGCCTAGCCTGCATTGTCCATCCAACAGCAAAGTGGAAACACGGCTGGGTGTAATTTTCACTTCTTATGCAGTCCACAAAAGTAGTCATGTTCTTTGCCCGGCAGCATGAAAATACCAGAGCCTCTGGTCTTTATATGATGACAGTTGGGGCTTTGCAAGGCAGCCTCTAGACCACAAGTGGCTATGCCTGGCCCTCAGACTTGCAGAGCTTTCTTCTAATGCTGTGACAACACAAATAATAAGTAACATATTAGAAAATGCAGGATGTGAGGCAGATACTCTTTAAAAAAAAATACACACAAAATGGAGAAATTTGGGCTTACCTGCGAATTCTCCTTCTCAGTGGCTCCAGGTGTTCTCATCCTGGTGCAGGCAGTCAGACTATCTGATTCTTGCTGGGGGGTGGGCTACCTAGGCTCCCCAGGCATAGACAAGCTTCAAGAGATACCATTCTCTGGGACATTGCTTGAACTGGAGAACTGTAACTGCATCAATATCAGGCAGGGAGCAACTGTGCAACCAGGACCTATATATACAGAGAGCTCTCCTCTGCTCTAGATAGAGGTGGGTGAAAACAGTTTTATTTTTTCCCCACAGATTTTGGTTTGTTATGTGTTTTTATTTCAAGGTGCATTTTTATAAATGATAATTATAAACTATAATCATTTTAAAAGTGTATTAAGTAGGTGATATAGGTGGTATAGTTTCAGCAGATGCAGCCACATGCATGTAGAGGTGTCTGAATTTTTTTTTTTTTTTTTTTTGCAAAAATTAGAAGTGTAGAAAGTAGTGTTATGTGATTTTATTTCATTAGCACTGAAAAACCCACCTCTACTTATGGAACATGGAGTTAACCTTGGGTTTAAAAGGTAGGATCTGTTTGCAGGACTACCTTATCTTGGTGGAACATGCACAGAGCCTTACTGACAGGGTGGTGATCGGACACCCCTTTGGCTGATGTAATCCTGACCAAGAAAATGGTCTTCTGGCACAGCTCCCTTAGGTAGCAGGTGGTCATGTTCTCAAATGGGGGAATGTGAGGGTCTTCAGTACTAGATTGAGGTCCCAGTATTGGACCAGGTGTAGATGAAGGGGTTTGAGAAGGGCTATTTGAGATCTGACCTTCTCCAGGGGATGGGCCCGCAACCGAATGCACTCGGGATACTCCTCGGCGGGAGGGAGGTCGGGGGCTTCTTGTAGTGGGGGATTCGATTATTAGAAACATAGAGAGGGGGGTTTGCGACGGATGTGAGGACTGCATGGTGACTTGCCTGCCTGGTGCGAAGGTTGCGGACAACACTTCTCGTCTAGATAGGCTAGTAGACAGTGCTGGGGGAGAGGTAGCGGCTGTGGTGCATGTCGGCACCAACGACATGGGCAAGTGTAGCTGGGAGGTCCTGGAGGCCAAATTTAGGCTTTTAGGCAGGAAGCTGAAAGCCAGGACCTCAAAGGTAGCGTTCTCTGAAGTGCTACCTGTTCCACGCGCAGGGCCAGCTAGGCAGGCGGAGATCAGGGGTCTCAATGCGTGGATGAGACGGTGCTGTAGGGAGGAGGGGTTTAGATTCGTTAGGCACGGGGGAACGGTTTGGGACAAGCGGGGCCTGTACAAGAGGGACGGGCTCCACTTGAACCAGAATGGAAACAGACTGCTGGCGCATAACATTAAAAAGGTGGCAGAGCAGCTTTTAAACTGATCCCTGGGGAAAGGCCGACAGGAGCCGAGGGGCATCCGGTTCGGGACTCCTCATCCCTATGGAATGAGGATGGGGAGGTTAGAGAACAACAAGACAAAGGCAGAGTAGGAGAAGAAATTGGGAAAGGTAGCGTGATGTGATGTGATAGACGGTTTGGCACACTGAGAGGATGCGGGGACATAGGAGCGAATAAGCAGCCCATCCTAGGGCATTCCGTGTACAAATGCTTTTATGCAAATACCTGAAGTCTCTGAGTAAAGATGGGAGAACTGGAATGTCTGGTGACAAGGGAAAACATTGACATAGTGGGCATAACGGAAACCTGGTGGAATGCGGAGAATCAGTGGGATACCGCAATCCCAGGCTATAAACTCTACAGGAGGGACAGGGAGGGGCGTGTTGGAGGTGGGGTGGCTCTTTATGTTAAGGAAGGGATAGAATCCAGCAAAGTAGAGATTGAAGGTGGGTCCGACTCCACCGTAGAATCTCTGTGGGTTAAATTACCAGGCTTGTGCAGCGATGTAATACTGGGGGCGTGCTATCGTCCTCCAGACCAGAAATCAGATGGGGACCTTGAAATGAGGAAACAGATCAGGGAGGTGACAAGGAGGGACAGGGTTGTAATCATGGGGGACTTCAATTATCCTCATATTGACTGGGTCAATTTGTGTTCTGGTCACGATAAGGAAACCAGATTTCTTGACATGCTAAATGACTGTGGCTTAGAGCAGCTAGTCATGGAGCCCACCAGAGGACAGGTGACTCTGGATTTAATATTGTGCGGTATGCAGGACCTGGTTAGAGATGTAAACGTTACTGAGCCATTGGGGAACAGTGATCATGCTGCGATCCGTTTTGACATGCACGTTGGGGGAAGAATACCAGGCAAATCTCTAACAAAAACCCTTGACTTCCGACAGGCAGACTTCCCCCAAATGAGGAGGCTGGTTAGAAGGAGGTTGAAAGGGAGGGTAAAAAGAGTCCAATCTCTCCAGAGTGCATGGAGGCTGCTTAAAACAACAGTAATAGAGGCCCAGCAGAGGTGTATACCGCAAAGAAAGAAGGGTTCCACTAAATCCAGGAGGGTGCCCGCATGGCTAACCAGCCAAGTTAGAGAGGCTGTGAAGGGCAAGGAAGCTTCCTTCCGTAAATGGAAGTCTTTCCCTAATGAGGAGAATAAAAAGGAACATAAACTGTGGCAAAAGAAATGTAAGAAGATGATACGGGAGGCCAAGCGAGACTATGAGGAACGCATGGCCAGCAACATTAAGGGGAATAATAAAAGCTTCTTCAAATATGTTAGAAGCAGGAAACCCGCCAGAGAAGCGGTTGGCCCTCTGGATGGTGAGGGAGGGAAAGGGGAGATAAAAGGAGACTTAGAGATGGCAGAGAAATTAAATGAGTTCTTTGCATCTGTCTTCACGGCAGAAGACCTCGGGCAGATACCGCTGCCCGAACGGCCCCTCCTGACCGAGGAGTTAAGTCAGATAGAGGTTAAAAGAGAAGATGTTTCAGACCTCATTGATAAATTAAAAATCAATAAGATCAATAAGTCACCGGGCCCTGATGGCATCCACCCAAGAGTTATTAAGGAATTGAAGAATGAAGTTGCAGATCTCTTGACTAAGGTCCCTTTTAACTTGTCCCTCAAAACGGCCACGGTGCCAGAAGATTGGAGGGTAAGATGGTGGAATGCCTCATCAAAGATAGGATCTCAAAACACATAGATGAACAGGCCTTGCTGAGGGAGAGTCAGCATGGCTTCTGTAAGGGTAAGTCTTGCCTCACAAACCTTATAGAATTCTTTGAAAAGGTCAACAGGCATGTGGATGTGGGAGAACCCGTGGACATTATATATCTGGACTTTCAGAAGGCGTTTGACACGGTCCCTCACCAAAGGCTACTGAAAAAACTCCACAGTCAGGGAATTAGAGGACAGGTCCTCTCATGGATTGAGAACTGGTTGGAGGCCAGGAAGCAGAGAGTGGGAGTCAATGGGCAATTTTCACAATGGAGAGAGGTGAAAAGCGGTGTGCCCCAAGGATCTGTCCTGGGACCGGTGCTTTTCAACCTCTTCAGAAATGACCTGGAGACAGGGGTGAGCAGTGAAGTGGCTAAGTTTGCAGACGACACCAAACTTTTCCGAGTGGTGAAGACCAGAAGTGATTGTGAGGAGCTCCAGAAGGATCTCTCCAGACTGGCAGAATGGGCAGCAAAATGGCAGATGCACTTCAATGTCAGTAAGTGTAAAGTCATGCACATTGGGGCAAAAAATCAAAACTTCACATATAGGCTGATGAGTTCTGAATTGTCTGTGACAGATCAGGAGAGAGATCTTGGGGTGGTGGTGGACAGGTTGATGAAAGTGTCGACCCAATGTGCGGCAGCAGTGAAGAAGGCCAATTCTATGCTTGGGATCATTAGGAAGGGTATTGAGAACAAAACGGCTAGTATTATAATGCCGTTGTACTAATCGATGGTAAGGCCACACCTGGAGTATTGTGTCCAGTTCTGGTCGCCGCATCTCAAAAAAGACATAGTGGAAATGGAAAATGTGCAAAAGAGAGCGACTAAGATGATTACGGGGCTGGGGCACCTTCCTTATGAGAAAAGGCTACAGCGTTTGGGCCTCTTCAGCCTAGAAAAGAGACGCCTGAGGGGGGACATGATTGAGACATACAAAATTATGCAGGGGATGGACAGAGTGGATAGGGTGCTCTTTACACTCTCACATAATACCAGAACCAGGAGACATCCACTAAAATTGAGTGTTGGGCAGGTTAGGACAAAAGAAAATATTTCTTTACTCAGCGTGTGGTCGGTCTGTGGAACTCCTTGCCACAGGATGTGGTGCTGGCGTCTAGCCTGGACGCCTTTAAAAGGGGATTGGACAAGTTTCTGGAGGAAAAATCCATTATGGGGTACAAGCCATGATGTGTATGCGCAACCTCCTGATTTTAGAAATGGGTTATGTCAGAATGCCAGATGCAAGGGAGGGCACCAGGATGAGGTCTCGTTATCTGGTGTGCTCCCTGGGGCATTTGGTGGGCTGCTGTGAGATACAGGAAGCTGGACTAGATGGGCCTATGGCCTGATCCAGTGGGGCTGTTCTTATGTTCTTATGACCAAGAAAGGTGGTATATAAATACCTGTATTATTATTATTTCTCTCAAGAACTTCCTGATGAGAGGATGGGATAACAGCCTTCAAATGGCCTCGTATGGAGACTGTGGGCAAGTCCTGAAGTTTGACCATGCTTGTGCTCAACCCTTTCACCACCCTGGCCTGCTCCAGAAGGTCACTCACCCCTAGTGCTTTCGGGTCTACTACCTTATTGGTGCACCAGTTGGTGAATACCTCTCTGTTGTGTTGTACATCCTGTTGGTTGACTCCCATCTGTTTTAGAGTGTGGCCAGGACCACTCTGGAGTAGTCTAGTGTAGGGAGGCCTTGCCACTCCCACCTCCATGCAGTTAGGTTGAGCATGTCTGGCTGTGGATGAAAGACCAGGCCTTGGGATAGGATATCTTCCCTCTGTGTGAGATGGCATAGAGTAGGCAAGACATCTCCAGGAGGTCCATGAACCATGGGCACCCGGGCCAGTGGGGAGAGATCAGGATAATCTCTGCCTATCTTCCAGAGGACCTTTGAGAGAAGACAGAAAGGTGGGAAAGTATAGACACCCTTTTGGTCATGGATGATGCAGTGTGTCCAAGTAGATACCCTTGGAAAAGAACTTTACCAACTGATGGTTGATTGGTGAAGCAAAGAGGTCCATCTCCAGAAGACTATACCTGCAAGCCAGATCAGACATCTCTGGTTGCAATTGCTGATTGATGGGCAGGTGACTAAGCAATAGACTGCTGTGCTACGCCTTCCCAGGACATACTCAGCCATGGCAGATAGGAGAGGCTCCTCTGCCCATAAGAAGCACTTGTACATGTTCTTGTGCAAAGATAGGGTCTCATCTCCCACTGCCTGTTCACATAAGCCTTGGCTGAGGTGGTGCCCATATAGATGAGGTTGTCTTTATGGGCTACTGTTGGCAAGAAGGCATAGAAGGCCAGGAAGCTCTCACAGCTCCAGGATGAGCCCTTGGGTATCTGTTCCTGTGCTTTGTCCCTCTATGCAAGCTCCCCATCCATAAAGACTGTGAAGCATCTGTGAAGACCCATGTTCAAGAAGCCAGATCTCAGACTGTGCTTCAAGCCACATTACAGAGCAACCCGCTGATGCGTCCCTGGTTGGACAGGAGGCAATGGTACAGCACTCTCACTCTGAATCCTGCCCAAAACATGGAGGGTCTGGATCCCTGGAGCAGTGGGGACACTCTGGTCCTCCATATAACTATCAGCCACACTGAGGCCCTTTCTGCCCCAGCCAAGCAGTATGGATCCCTCACTCTCTGCTGGGGGGGGGGAGGGCACACTGGGCATGGGTGGGGCCTGAACTCTTAACTCCTCTGTCAGCCCACTGGTGGGGCACTCATTAATTCCAGTCAGGGTTAGGGGCCAGGTTGCAGTCCAGAGCTGCTGTGGGAGGCGACTCTGTTGCTACTATGGAGCCTCATGGTCTTCACCACTGCCTTGAATTCCAAGCAGGCCTCTGCTACCATTTCTGTTGCCAGAGGTGGGGACAAGATAGTTGAGTGGTGAGCTGGGTGTCTGCTCATGCTGCACTGGATGAATGTGGCCTGGAGGCTCCATTCATCACCTCCGGCAGGAGTCTGTTGCCTGCATGGAGGCAGATAATGGGGGCTCCCTGGCACCTTCTGTGGCCACTGCCGTCACCTAGTGCTGCCATGCTGCTTGCTACCTTCTTCCCACACACCAGAGGAAGAAAATGACACCTGCACCGCTTGGTACATGTTTGCTTGGCCTGCTCCTATAGAAATGCCAATCTTTGGATCACTGTAGCTGTAATTAAAGTACACCAAATCAGGGCTTTCCTGGGGAGAGCTGTGCCTAGTAAAGCATGTGTGGCTTGCCCACAGTAAAAAAGGAAGAGTACTTTAACTGACTAAAAGACATTGTACCCTGTCCACAAGGCAAGGTCTGTCTGGGGAACCCCTTCCCCCATCAAGACTGCGATTATCTGACCCTGCCTGCATGAAGAGAGGAGATTCTCTGATGCCAGAGACTGAGCCACTTGGAATCACTGGGAGAAAGGCAACTCTAAATGGAAAGAGAACCATCTGGAAAGCAGCACATCACCGGGATGGTTGTTATGCTCTTCAATGTATTATTTGTATGGAGTAGAGATGAACACTTACCAAGTTTTTAGAGATTGCCAAACTAGAGAAGAGATTGCAAACAGTTTGGAGGTCAGACTTAATATTCAAAACAGCAATAAAATGAAGAGCTGTGGAGGTCATGTAAAGTGAAAAACAAGACACACAGAAATGGAAAACCAATACACAGATAAAGATGGAGGATAACTGACTAGGTAGACGCACTTTCTCAGAATGTGGCTTTTGGGTCACCTAGACATTGACACTCAAGTTCATGCTATTTTAAGGCTTGGGACATACATAGCTTTGGGCAACACAATGCAAGCCTATGTGAATGATAAATGTTCTATCCCACAAACAGGACAATCTGAAGGAAGTAATGGCTATGCCCTGTGGAAAGAAGTTTGAATAGGATGCTGCATAAAGGACACAATTATTTAGCCCAAATAGTGATTATAGTGCAATCAGAAAATAGTTTTTAAAACAGCTGAGAATTGGATTTAGTACAAATCATAAAGAACTGCTTTCACTAGAGAAATTACAAAGGAAAGCTTTGGAATCTCCTCCACTGAGGCTTAAATCTAGACTGACATTAGCTGAGGATGCCAAGGACACAGGTTGCATTATGGCAGGACACTGCATTCAACTGGGAGTCTTCAGCTTAAGACCTGGAATCCCACCTTTAACCCTAATCAAAATGGAACCTACACTGCACTTTCAAAATGGATCCTATACTGATTGGATCAATCAAAATGGTTCCTACATTGCATTTCCCCCCCTTAACCTTCCCCATTTTCTTTTGAATTCTTCCTTTCTAGGATGTTCAAGTCCTCCAATAGTACTAAGTTCTATACAATTTGCATCTCCCAAGTTGAAATCAGAATCAATCCCAATTATTAAAGACAATTTAACTTTGATAACCACCTTCTGTAAGCTGCTAAAGGGAAAAAATGGGGAATATAGGACTGGCCATCAGCCCAATATAGCTACTTGGTGTGCTTTAAGAAATTCCTGAACTGTCAACGCATTTACTCTCTCACAGGGAAAAAATGGAACAAGGTTTTTCCCAAAGATTACAATTTTCACAAATGTAAGGTTGTGCCTCATTACCACTGGGGTTCTGTTCCAGAACCCTCCATGGACAGAAAAAAATCAGTGGATACCAAATCAGTGGAAAAATAGCTTTAAAGACCCACTTCCAGGTTTCTTGCTCAATACTGATGCATTCTGGGCTGACAATGGAGGAGCAAGAAACTCAGAAATGTGTCTTGAAAGCTGTCTTTAACCCCAAGAAGCTTGCAGCCACTGCTGTTTAACAGCAAGAAGGTAGGAAATTGGATTTTGGTGCTTTTTTCCTTGTTAGAAGGCACTTAAAAGTGGACCCCAATATCAATGGTGAGTCAAATCAGTGGATGCCAAATCAGTGGATGAGGCATGACCTCTATTTGAGGAGACACAAGAACAATTAAACTTACATCCTTCAGTTATCGTTTGGCCAACTATATAGCTATATTACAAAGTTTAAAAAACCACAACACTATATATTACAATATATTTTTTTAATTTTTATAAATAACTTATCTGTTACAAAGACAGTTTACCCAGCTAAATCACAAAACCATCAACTCAAGATATCCAAATTAGGTTTTATTAATAAAATAGGTAAAAACTGATTTGTCAATCTTCACATAGAACTGCAGATGAAGCTGAAAAACAAGGCCTCTTTTTATAAACAAAATGCATTGAATGCAAGTGCTTTGGGTCTATTGACTAATTTATTAGGATAGTCATTTAATTCCCACATTATAAAAATGCAAAGCCTTTAAAACAAAGGCCTTTGTGTATTCACATAGATCACTTGTAAAAGTCCTATGAAAAATGTCCACTGGGAAATATTTACAGTGGGTGACAGTCTATTGTGTCTCTTGCTACATTGAAGCACTACTTCCTGCCTCATCATAAGAGACACTAATGATTACTACAACATCATTGTTGTAGAATGCAAGAGAGCATATAAAAATAAAACCATGTGGTTTTTTTCAGTCATACCTGTTCCTGTTCACCTGAATTCTTCCTTTAAAGAAAACAAAGGACCATGAAAATAAAAGGAGAGAGATGCTTGGTATCGCTTCAGTGTTCAAGTCTGCTTCATTTCTCTTTTCCAGCCTTTTTTATAATTTGTTCTAATTCAGGTTTAGAAACTGGTTGCACAGATATTGGTAGCAGTGAGGTTTTTATGCTACTGTGTGTACTTCCCCAGGACTACCTCTTGAAAAGGTACCTCTGAAGAGTTTGCAGGTCATCCAGCAGATGAAGCAAGCTCATTCAGATGTTGATATATTGGTGGGTTAAACATACTTTAACTTTGGATTTCTTTGCCAGACAAACACACTACATTGTGTCACCCACCGTAAAGCTCAGTGTACAGAGTGCTGAGTGAAGTGCTTCCTTTTATCTGTCCAAAATCATCTACCAAAAATTAAGTTACTTTGAACAGTTACTTTTATGCATAAACTCTTCCAACTTGTCCTGCATTTTCACCATGCTGCATCTGCAGGTCTTCACAGACCATCAGCATTTTCGAGAGCAATGTACGGAATAGGCAGTGGGGAGCTATTTTGTGCATGGTTTATCATTCAATGTTCATATTTTAAGGCACTGCTTCTCTCAGATCAAAAGCTTTTTTTAAAAAAGGTCATGATTGTGTGTAATCATTTAAAGGGAAAAAGAAAGTTAACAAAGACTATTACGCTATACATTAGGAAGTACAAGAAATAATAAAAGATGAAGAAAAGAACGGCACTTAAAGCAGGCTCTAGAGCTATGTACAGTAGGAAAAGCTTTGGGGTATTTCACTGTGTGTATGGTACAGACAAAGCATGCAGTTTTCTTTTTATCTTCAGGCATGATTGTACTGATTTGTGTCTTCACAGAACAGAGCCATTTTCTGGGAAGACAAGGCGAAGAGTACCACCGATTTGCAAAATTTGTCCACAATCCATGGGCCCTGTGTGGCAGCAAACAGTTTAACACATTTTCATCTTGTTCCTTTCCATTCTGTTGGTGGATGTAGTGTTTCACTGAAAGCTTTACAAATAACAAAAAACCTATCAATCTAATCCCTTCCCCTGTCAAAATTCAGTAGTGACATCTGCGGAGAAAGGTTGGGAACACCCAAGCATTGAACAGGACGAGAGTTATTCCTACTGGGGTTCTGGTAATACTGTACATGATTCAGGCAGCTGGCAATCAAGTCTTTCCGGCGATTACCTTCCAGCTGATGAATTTCAGCTGCCTGCAGCACAACACTGAGGTATTATCTCTGTAGCATGACAGTTAACGTTAGTAATAAACCATCTTGTCACACTTCAATTTTACAAAATCCTATGCATAAATGATTATTTATCCCAAGGAAATGACACAATAGTCAACTGCTGGATTTACAGAAGATAAATGAGCCTCCCTGGCTCAGAAATGCCTGGGCATTTCACACTGTTCACAACGATTTAAGGCTGGGTGATTTAAAAAAGTACAAGCAGTACAACTCCATTGAGCGCCCTCATCTTCCTCTGTGTCAGGTACAGTCTTTGGTGCTTTGACAAGGGACCTTTGATCTGCTGATGTGAAAGAGAACAGTTATTAAAATGAGAGCAGCAGGAAACAGAAACCTGTGCAGCATTTTCCTCTTCTATATATGGAGATATTGAGTTGTACATTAATTTCTTTAAAGAATTTACTTCCCACTTCTCCCTTGCCAAAGCAAATGCCCAAAATGGCTTACAAAATGTCCCTAAAACGAATAGCATGCGGGGAGTCTGCAGAATCAATTTGGCAAATATAACGAGAGAAACAATAAATAGCATCAGCAAGGGGAGGGGGGAGCAGCAAATAATATACAATAAGCAAGAACAGGAAGCCCAACTCTAAATACCATCAATTAAAAGCTAAATGAAATAAAAATGTTTTAGCCCTTGCCAAAAAGCTGTTAGGGAGGGGATAGTTATTAAATTCCCCCAAAGGGATTTGCATTAATTGTGGTACCACTATGGAGAAGGTTCGCCCTTGTGCTGCCAACATCCTAACACTGGTCAGAAAAAGCAATTGTAGGAGAGCCTTTTCAGATGACCTCAGGGTGAGGTGGTCCCTCAGACAACCTGGTCCCAACCCGTGAAGGACTTTGATGGCCAATACCAGCACCTTGAATTGGGCCCGGAAACAAATGGGCAACCAATATAGCTGCTGGAACAGTGGTTCAACAAAATTGCACTGCCCAACTCTGGTGACCACATGAGCTGCCACACTCTGCACTAACGGCAACTTTAGTTAACAATCTTCAAGGGCAGCACCACCTAGAGCCCATTACAATAATCTAATCATAGTGTCACTAAGACATGGACCTCTGTGATTAGGTCTGATCAACTGAAGTACAGCCGCAGTTAGTGCACATAATAGAACTATGTGGTAAGTTGCCTCTTGCCACTGCTACGCCTTCTAAAGTTCAGCTCACAAGTCAATAACAAAAAACCACCTTGGAGAGGGTATCAGGCTTTTAAAAATGAATTGTAAAGTCCTGTGAAGCGAGTGTCGATGTCCTCACCTTGTAGAAAAATTAATGGACTTATTCTTGTCTGTTTTATACGGTGGAATTATGTTGACTGTATGTTTGCTAGATAAGGTTTCTATACCTAAATAAGGTTTTATACATTAATACAGTAACAAAAAATCTCTCTTGTCAACTCTTCCTTATGAACTGGAAAATCCTTTTGACTACGTACTGCTAAGATGAACAAAAATTAAACATTTCAGCAAGCTGAAAACCCAGCTCCAGGGATAAGCAGTAAATTTATATGGCAACCTCATGCTACAACTTTAAGTTGAAAAAAATTAACAATATATAGTACAGTGAATCAGTTAAAATAATCCATTATGATACCAGAGGTAAATTTGAATATCAAATATTACCAGCAGATACAATACCTTTGGGCTTTGGTGGCACAGGACCTAGAAATCCAATATTGTCATAAAAATTATGAATGGCACTGGGATTAAAATGTGGTCCTAGAAAAAAACAAAGTGCAATGAATGAAAAAGTTTGTACAAAGAAACAGTTAAAACTGAACCACTGGAAATATGTGGCCACACAGACCCAAATTCCTCTGAGTTAAGAGAAAATTCTGAGGTCCAAATTCTACCAGTTTTGTGCATTTATTATTAGCACACCTATTAACATGCAAAAGTTACATTTTCCATTTGGAAATATTTGGAGGGGGGTTGGAGAAGAGCTGAGGGCACACAAAATGACACTAAACCAAAGTTATAAAGTAAAGGTAGTTGGTCTTTATTCCCCTCCCTTATTTTATTTACAATGCCTTAAGGAGAACAGAGTACATTTTAATTGCTCTGAGAAGCGTTTACATGATTTAAGTAGGAAGTATACTAATTTTTACTTGAATCCATCTTTCTCCAAATCATTATGATTTCAGAACTGTTTCTAATCCATGTTCTGGGTGTCTTTTGAACCAAAAAAGCATGAAAGACTTTAAAGCCTTTAAGGTATCAAGCTAAATTTTGTTCCTCCATCATGAAGCATGTTAAAAAGCATGTTTAGCATTGCTAAAAATAAAAGTGGTTTTATCCGAAGTTATACTAGTAGTAACAGTTCTACTGCCAGCAGTGTTTGTTGGGGCAAGTGGTGGCAGCAAGGCTTTTTTTCCTCTTAACTTTTATTTTGCTGCCATTCTGGAACCAGCAGCACCTGACACATTGGCAGTTTTTGTGGCATCTGGCTCCTGCCAGTTGCCAATTCCCCCCCCCCCCCCCAGAATTCATAATTTTGGGCAGTGTTTCCCAAATTGTGGGTTGTGACCCAATGCTCAATGCTGCCCCCAAAAGCCTTACTTGGAATCCCCAGAGGCTGCTTCTGGGTTGCTCCAGCCTGTGACCCACTCCATTGGTTTCTGAGGGCCTCAGAATGTCTCCCGGACACAATCAGAAGCTACTTCCAGTTCACGGAGTGCCTTCCAGTTTACTTCTACTACTTCCTGTCACGTCCAGGAAGAATTCTGAGGCCTGTGGAGGTCAATGAAGTGAGTTGTGGGCTAGCGCAACTCAGAAGCAGTGTCTGGGGACTCCAAGTAAGGTTTTGGGGATAGCACTGAGCATTACCTTGCAACCCACCTTGAAGCATGAGGTGGGATGCTGTGCTCAAAAGTTTGAGAATAATTTACTGTTTGAGGTAATTTACTGCCTCATTCTGAATAGAAATAAAGCTGACAGAAACACTGTTAGCTGTTCAAGTTGCCACTGCCCAGAGACACAACAACAGAGTTTAAGTTCCAACAAAAACACAAGTAATCACCTATCCTCTGCACTAGCAGATATTAACATAAAATTTTTTTAAAACTATGGCATGCTAGTCTCTGTGCAAATATAAGGAACGTGGATTTTTTAACCCCCTGATATAAGCTTTACTAATGCCTCCATGAGCCTTTTGAATCCAATCAATGAAATGCAACCTATCATAACGTGTTCTTTTCCAAATCTAGCCATGGCCTAGGGCCTCAGCTCCAAAGAATGAAGCAGAGCAGCTAGACTTGGAGGAAGAAAAAATGAAACACTCTCCCCCACCCATTACCCATCCCAGAAGCTACATTTGGAATGGAGAAAAGGTTCAACTCTACTTTACTCCAATAGCTTTTCCCCCATACTGAACTCCAGGCTTTCAGGGGCAATGGAGGAGAAGGAAAGTAGAAGAGTTGCATCAGAAATACACTGCTCCTTCCTTCCACTCTGTGGCTGACTTCAAGGCAAGGGGGAATTTGTCACCACATGCGACTGCTGTTGGTGGCAGCAGGGGATGGGGAGGTTTTGCACCCACCTCTACCTTGACTGGAAGCACAGCACTTTGTCTCCTCTTGGGAATTAATAGCCATATATAAGAAAAATGTAAAGGGGCATGAACTCAAAGAAACATGAGGGTGAGCACTAAATCTGCCTCTGCTGAGTAGAGCAAAATGGACATTTTATCCCCTCTCAACTATATCCTCAACTGTAGCCTATTTCTCCTGTCCCACATAGTTCAATGGAAACTATTAAGAAACAAATGCAGAGCCTGTCTTGAGTCATTTGAGAGACAACAAACCGTTTTTTGTAAAGATCCTCAAAGCACTTGGTTTATCTTCTTCCTTTTCTGCAAGTGCAGACTTTGGCTACAATTCTATGAATGGTTTTCTGGAAGTAAGCCCTATTGAACTCAATGGGACTTACTTCTGAGTAGGCATGCATAGGATTGGGCTGTTTTATCTTCTACAAACCCCATATCAACAAGAACAAGGGAAATGAGCATCTCCTTAGCTGAAGGAAAAAATGGGCTTTTTTATTATTAGGGGAAAAAATTATATTAAGTTTATCAAGCCTGTGCAGACTCTGCAGATCTTGAACCTTCAAAGTTGGTTAACTAACTTGGCAAAATACTTATTCATACTGGTAGTATAGTACCTCTTGCTTGAAAGAGATCAATCTCTTTGGTTAGGCAATCTATGTCTATCTGAAGCTGTCTGTTACAGCTTCTTAACTGCTGCATTTCTTCAAGCTGAAAAACACAGAACAATGCTGTCTGTTAGATTACTTAACGTGTAAGCAAACAAAACTTAAATTTTGGTTGACAGTGGTATGATTACACTTATGTCACAATTATTAATACTAATTCCTTCAGAACATGAAAATTAGCAAGTGATAGTCCCTAAAGACTACCTAAAGACCAATAAAACTGTTTGAAATTCAGACAAATTACTACATAGAGTAAATAGCTACCTGATAGAATTTTCAGTGCTCCTTAATCATTTGGTCACCCTAGAAAATACTGAACCCTTGGAACTCCAAGGCTCTCTTTCTTTTAGGATCACAAGTAGGCCTAGAAACACACTTTAGAATAGTGTTTCTCAACTAGTGGTACTCAAGGTCGTGTACAGTGGTACCTATGGGACCCCCCCAGAAACCCACCGCCTGGCAGCGAGACCAGCAATGCAACATGCCAAACAGCAGTGGGAGGCTTGGCTCAGCTGGTAGAGCTCCAGGGTGTGCTCCCATCCGCTCCGAGTTTTTTCCTGGTGTCTGTTGCATTGCATCCGGCCTCCCAATCCAGAAGTGGTGTTGACATCATTGCCACTTACTTCCGGCAGTACTTTCAATAGGTGGACCATGCAAAGTGGTACAGTGGAGGACAACCATTGAGAAACACTGCTTTAGAACAAACAGGCTCAACTGTAATGCTTTGATACCTTCATACAACTACTGAAAATCTACATGACAGAATTTTTAATTCTTCTTACCGAGCTTTAAGAACAAACATCTGTTTATAAATGTGTTCATAAACAAAAGCATAGTATTTAAATAAACCTTCTCTAAGAGTTGAGTATTTATGTCCTTAAGCTTAATGATACTTTTATCACTTCCAGAAATTATGACTTACTGAAGGAATTTGGGAAGCAGAATTTGATCTTTTCAGGCGCCTTCGTGTTAGATTATTCTCCATTTCATTGACTTCTGTTTTTAGTTTATCCAGCTTCTTCTTTTGAATCTCAAGTTCACGTTGAAGTCGTTCCATTCTAGCCTTCTGGTGCACTAGCAAAGCTGAAGAACATTAAGAACACTTTAACAGCACGCTTTGTTCTGTTCACAGTAACACTGATACAATACAGTGCAACCCTGTGACCATTAATTCCATCAGAAAGTTTCACTTTGCCCAATAATTACTGTATAGTCTATATGCCATATAAACTATGTTTATAGTAGACATATGAGCCATTACATGTTCCACACAGTTGCTTGGGAACATACCAATGAAACAAAATGACAGCTTGTTAATACCAGTCTGATCCATGTTTCTCTGCTTCCTGATGTTCATCTAGGGCACAGCTGCCCAAATCCCGGCCCCCGGGCCACTTGCAGAGGGCCCCAATCCGGCCCCCCATCTCCAATGGGCACTCGGCTCGCTGGAGACCCGCCAGAGCCCTCGCTGCCCCGACATGACTGCTCTTCCGACAGCGAGGAAAAGGCTAAGCACTCACAGGAGAGCAGGAGCCCCACACATCCGCAACCCTCCCATTAGGTTGGGGAGGCTGCAGGTGAGTGCAGGCGTCGGATGGGGTGAGAAGTCCTGTGTCTGTTTGTCCTGCTTGAGTTTGGCTTAGGGGGGCAGGCACTGAGAAGGGAGGGGAAACTGGGTTTATTTGTGCTTCTCGTGTGGGCTGGGGGCGGGCGCTGCAAGGGAGAAATAGTGGGATGTTTGAATGCTGCTGGAGCTCATTACTCAGCAGTAAATCCCATCAGACTCAGTGGGGTTTACTCCCAGAAAAGTGTGGATCGATTGGACTGTGAGTGTGCTTGGGGTCAGGGGCTGGCACTGCAGGGAAGAAGTCCCAGGGATGTTTGAATGCAGCTGGAGAGCATGTCTACTCAGCCGTAAGTCCCATAGAGTCAGTGGGGCTTACTCCCAGGAAAGTGTGGATCCAATTGGGCTGTGAGTGCTCAGTGTTGCAGGTGGGCACTGCAGGGAAGAACTCATGGGATGTTTGAATGGGGAAGAAACCTACTGCTTGTTGGGGTTGCTGGCAGAGGGAGGAAGGTGGGGGGTCCATTTGTGAACGGGGAAATGCGCATAGCTCTCTGCCAGCTTTGAAGTTTGTTTGGTGCTGGGTGCAGGCTGGGGGAGGGACTGAGAGGGGGAGATAGGCAGCTCCCTTCTCTGTGTGAATGAGGAGAAACAAACTCCTGTCCTGAGGGGGCAGGGGCCCACCAGCTTCCTGACTGATCATGTTCCTTTGCTACTGCTTGTTGCCAGGATTGAGGGGGGAGTGAGAGTAAAAACATGCTCCTGCTTGGGGGGGGGGAAGGAGCCCACTCTGACTCCTCTTAAGTTTATTCTGTACTTTTCCCTAGGTAGAGGTATGTTATATTGTGTCCCTTTGTATCTGGTAACCCTAACTAATGGTGCCCAAAAGGTATGAGATAATCTTTCATCATGTTAGAAATCTCAGATTTTTTAAATATCCTAGCAAGGTGGAGGTACAAGGCAATATTTCAAGTGAAAACTACTTTAGCTCTTACATGTGATTCATATCAACTTCCAGTCTATTGTTTTGTTTGTAAGATACCTTAATGTTAGGCATCATAAGTGAAAAAAAATGCTACATAAGGTTAGGGACCTCTCAGCTTTAGCCTGAAGGTGCCAGTGGACTACCTTCTTTATATTGACAGTAAACATTTTTTCAAGTGGGTGCTCCTTTTTTTAGCAGGGGGAGAGTAACTGGCCCACCTCACCACAGCACTGTCTGTTCTAGTGGCTGTCTGCTGGTATTCATTTGCATCTTTTTAGATTGTGAGCCCTTTTGGGACAGGGAGCCATTACTTATTTGATTTTTCTCTGTAAACCGCTTTGTGAACTTTTAGTTGAAAAGCAGTATATAAATACTGTTAATAATAATAATAATATGTGTCAGGAATTATTGTAACAACCCCGCTTTTCTGGATCTCATGTGTATTACAAAAAAGCTCAGTAAAATTCATTCATTCATATAAGTTCTGTCTCTAATATATTCATTTATGTAAATTTATTCAAATTTGGAATGTAAATCCCCCGGCCCCCAACACAGTGTCAGAGAGATGAGGTGGCCCTCCTGCCAAAAAGTTTGGACACCCCTGATCTAGGGCAGTGATTTCTAACCTTTAGGAGCCCCTAGACCACTGAGGAAAAAACTGGAATCGAACACACGAAACCCCCAACTCCCCCAAATACAATTAGATTTGTAATAATTAGAGATTTATTAGAGATTTATTATTCATATAGAATATTTGTGGGTTGCAGATTTGGTTGCTGGCTGTGGGCAGTCTTTTCTCCCAGTCAAGCATTGCTTCACGGACTACCAGAGAGAGTGGAGAACAGACTGCCCACAGCCACAGCCAACACTTCAGGGTCAGCTGTGGCAGTGCAAAGTCCATTCTCTGCCCTCTCTGGAGGTATGTGAACATAAGAACCCCACTGGATCAGGCCATTGGCCCATCTAGTCCAGCTTCCTGTATCTCACAGCGGCCCACCAAATGCCCCAGGGAGCACACCAGATAACAGACCTCATTCTGGTGCCCTCCTTTGCATCTGGCATTCTGACATAGCCCATTTCTAAAATCAGGAGGTTGTACATGCACACCATGGCTTGTACCCCTTAATGGATTTTTCCTCCAGAAACTTGTCCAATCCCCTTTTAAAGGCATCCAGGCCAGACGCCATCACCACATCCTGTGGCAAGGAGTTCCACAGACCAATCACACGCTGAGTAAAGAAATATTTTCTATTGTCTGTCCTAACTCTCCCAACACTCAATTTTAGCGGCTGTCCCCTGGTTCTGGTGTTTTGTGAGAGTGTAAAGAGCATCTCTCTCTCCACTCTGTCCATCCCCTGGATAATTTTGTATGTCTCAATCATGTCCCCCCTGAGGCGCCTCTTTTCTAGGCTGAAGAGGCCCAAACGCCGTAGCCTTTCCTCATAAGGAAGGTGCCCCAGCCCCGTAATCATCTTAGTCGCTCTCTTTTGCACCTTTTCCATTTCCACCATGTCTTTTTTGAGATGCGGCGACCAGAACTGGACACAATACTCCAGGTGTGGCCTTACCATCGATTTGTACAACGGCATTATAATATTAGCCGTTTTGTTCTCAATACCTTTTCTAATGATCCCAAGCATAGAATTGGCCTTCTTTACTGCCCCCGCACGTTGAGTCGCACATTGAGTGCACACAAAGTGCACATTGTGAGGGAGCACTTGCTCAGAGAGAAGCTGGAAGTTGTTGTAAGGATATACTTTTTATTTCTGAGACTTTGCTGACCACTTCTCAGGGTCTCAGCCCATCTGTGGTCCTCAGACCATGGGGTGGGAATCTGATCTAGACATGTGACAGCATCTTCTCAACTGCAGCCCCCAAGTTATATGAGATTCCTTATCCATTAAGGGCTATCTCACCCCTTTGTTGTCCCTATTTTCACCATCTGGTTAAAATGCTTTTGTTCAGACAGGCCTTTCAATTAAATTGATTTTTCCTTGATCACAATGGATTCGTTGTTCTAGTTCTAACGTTTAATGATCTTGAGTTTTTTGTGTTTGAGTTTTTTGTATTGATTTTATAAATTGATTGGAAAAACTTGGTAAGCTCAGACACAAAGGAAAAAGGTGTACATGGGCAGGAAGATAAGCAGCAGGGTGAGAATGTGAAGCATCAAACAGAGTCAGGATTTTTATTTCAAATTTAAAAGGAGGAAAGCAAAAGGCTACAACTGAGCAGGAAAGCTAGGCCCAAAGATTGGGTCTTTCTTTTTACTTTGGACAAAATAAAAGATAAGAAAAAAACCTGATGGGGTCATTTTTCCCCCCAAATAAAATAAAAAAGTAGGAAGTATAACTGGGCAGGAAGATGGAACAGAAGGCAAGGACACCCCCCTACACACAAATAAATCTATAAAATTTACTGGTGGTATGTAAGACTTTGGGGGGGGCGGCTTTAGAACATAAAACTCTGAAAGTTGAAGACTGTTTCTGGGTTCTTAATTTGTTAGGATGGCTACTAGATTCATATAACATTTGTTAAGGTCTGAATCTGTTTGACTATGATATAAGCCTCCTTGAGGGCTCCTTTGAGGGGGAAAAAAGTGAGGGATAAAATATTTGCATAAATAAAACAAACTACTGTGTGCTGAGGTCCTTAGCTGTCCATCCTCTCCCAGCTCTTATCAGCATTGCAAATCTACTCCTGCTGTTAAGTCCTGTACAAAATACTCCAGTCAAGAAAGCCTTTAAAATCCTGCAGAAGCACTGTTTTTCAATATCATCATATGTCACTCTTTCCCCACCAGCAGCAAGAATATGTATTATATAGTCAGTGGTGGCAACCCTGCAAGTGACAGGTTTATTCTTAGCTTGCTTCCTTATGCAATTGTCTTACTTATGGTAAAAGTGTTTAGGAAGTTGCTTCAGTATGTGAAAAAAAGACTTCAAACCAAAGTAATTCCTTGAAATCATTAAATTGCTCCCAATGAAATACTGCTGCCCTAACAACCGATTACACAGGGCCTACAAAATTGAGGGTCAGAAAAGTTTTTCCCAAACTTTATGGTGGTTTGATATGAATTTGGGGTGCCGATTCCAAAAATGGCATCCATTTTGCCCTATCACATCTAGTTTTGGAGATATAGTATAGCCTCGTTAGTGAATGCTTCAAGCAGATTCCTCATGAGGAAGCTGCTTGTACATTCACTAAACCATTCACTACTATATCTCCAAAACTAGACGTGATAGGGCAAAACAGATGCCATTTTTGGAATCGGCACCCCAAATATACCCAGAAATTGGTGTAACGCTTAAGGAAGCAAAATGTGTGTTGGCCTGTGTTATGGTTTCAACCAGCAATCCAAACCCAGAAGGGACAATTCAGAAGCACAGCCTGCAAAGGCAACATAATCCTATGCCAGCCTCCCAGGTTTTGTGGAAAAGCTTCCAATTCCAGCTCTCAGGAATAACTTTCAACCTATCATAGATCTCCAGAGCATTTCAGATGCAATTGTATGAAATACAAAATGACACCAAAAAGACATCCAGTTTTTAAATAATCCAAAAAACTTAATTTTGACTCATGAGGGTTTGCTTTACAGTAAGCCAAATTGAGATCCAATTTTTTTCCACTGAATCTTGATGCTCTTTATTTCAGTGACTAACCACTTCAGAATAAGTATGCTTAAAAATAACAGCTACATACCAACCAGTTTTAAATACAAAAATTTGATTTATTAATCCAGAAATGCAATTTGCATTACTGTGCACAGTTAATGAATATTATTGAGAATATGCAGCACATTTCCAATTATGGCTTGTTAGTGAACAAGTTCAGCCCTGGAGATTCACTGCAACTATATGAAATTCAGGGCCTAACCCTAAGGGCTGAAGCTCTGGTGCTAAGTGTTGCAAATGTGTCATTAGGCACATCCATGACCCCGGGGGGGGGGGAGGGACTGCTGTTGTGGGGCCAGTGCCAGTTTGTGCCAAGTGGAGATGCTGTGGGAGCAACTGGCAGTAAGTTGTACCACCGGTGGCTGTGTGGGTTTTTGGAGTGGGGAGAAGTTCCAGGGTAGCAAGAGTGGTACCATGGGAGCCCCACATGCCGGGCAGCTCAGGATTGGCCTGCATGTCAGTCAATTTAAAAACAATTATTTAAGCCTTTTTAGACTAGGAACACCAAACACACATTTCAGTGTATTCATAAACCCTATTTTAATGCTTCTCATTTTTCAGTTAGCAAATAAAAGTTTTGCACTTACAGATGCTTATAGATCTTGAAATGGTGTTGAAGAATACCATATTATTAACTCAAATATGTCCATTATTTTGAAGACCACTTAAAAGTTCTCAACAAGATGCAATTTTCAGAATTTGGTGTTAGGACTGCTTCAATTCATTGCTAGTCTCAGAATCAGAAACAGGTGATTGGTCAGGTCTGCAGACAACACATCTCTTATTTTGGCATTATGGGCATTAAAAAGTGTTTGCATTTTATAGTTCCTGTAGTAGCACAATTTGAAAACTCACTTAACCTGTGACCACTCCAGAAACACTCTATAAATGTGTACTCTCCCATAGGAAATTGCAGTAATTACATCCAAGAAGCACATGTTCTTTAGAGCAATTGTTTTCAAACTTTGTTCCAGAGAAGCCCACAATTCTTTGGAAATTTATAGGCATTTCTTAAAGAAAAAGATGAGAAAAGACAAACAACCTTCCCTGAAGGATGTGTCTAGCACTACCAAAGAACCCTTGCAACAAAGAACTACAAGAGACCCTTTAGTATGTCCACACTACCAGTTCGCAGGTGGCAGCTATAAGATCCAAGAGAACACAGTGCCTTGCAGAGACCTAAATATCTCAGACCTCTGCAAAATGCTAGTCAAGTCATTGTGGAAAGTATTCCTGCAAGACAGAAAGCTAGGAAAACCACTGTCCAGTGCCATCCATTAATTCAAAGTAATAGAATGTAATAGAATTACAAAGTAATTCAAAGTAATAGACTCTCGTATCCATGGATATGGACGGCTCCCCTCCACACACAGCTCCTGTCACCTCCAGAGGATCCAGACTACTGGGATGGGTATTTTCCCCTATCTGTGGTTTCAGCTATCCATAGGGAGTGGTGGTTTAGGAACAAAACCCCTGCAGATAAGGGGGAAGCACTGTAATCTAACTGCTTAATCTTTAACTATGATGTACCAATATACAAGTTAGTTGCTCCTCATTTGGCCCACAGAATGTCTAGAAATTGCACATAGTGCTGACCTAGCTATTCATTGTGAATATTAAGTGATGTATTAAAAATTTGGGAAAACAAAGCAGTTCATGGGATGTAGTGCTCCAGAATGTAGATGCTAGACAAGTTAAAATATGGCTGTGTAAATGCATAGGTTGCTTGGTATAGTGCCAGTGCTCAAAAAACTGTCTTCCTTGTATGATACTGAATATAAAATGGCTGGTTAAGATGAGGGTTCCAAACAGAGACAGGATAGGTTTGCATCTAAGAAGATGCTAATGTTGAATAAAATCCACACTGAAAGTCAGATACAGTTATTTATTTTTCTTCAAGTTAGCAACTGGAATTTGGAATTTTCAAAAAGAATTTGCATGTATTACAGGAACAAGTGATAGCAGAAGACAGGGTTGCGCAATGAAGTGAACCCCAAACAGCCTTTTGAGGCTTTAGTCGGAATAGTGAGTATTCCAATCTGTTGAATCTGTTAAAGACCTTCTTACCTACGACTTCAAGGTTATACTTTCTATTTTTTGTGCCAAGCTTTTTAAGTTATTTTATCTCTTACAGCTTGGCAAAAAGTTCTGAAATCAAGGAGAATTTGAAAGGTTCACAGTACAAAAGAAGTTCCTTTACCAAAGTAGTATTCACACCCCTATTTTTTCCAATATGACTTTGAGTTTGGGGAACTCAACTCCTTTCTTTGCCAGTGTCCTCTCTTATTCCACTCTGCATGTTGTGGAGCAGGGAAAAAGAACCATGCACATGCTAGCTAACATTCTCTAAAGCAGTGGTTCTCAAACTGTGGGTCGGGATCCACTGGTAGGTCATGACCTGATTTTTGATGAGTTGCCAAAAGGTGATGGAAAGATCAGATAACTAATTGCCTCAAGCCCTGAGAGTATTCAAAAATCAGATACTGTAGCTGCTAATTTCCCTACAAAGAGCTCAGGTCTTGCAGTTTGTAAGCATGTGTAAATATAGGGAGATAGAGGGTTTGAGGGTCTTTTTTTCTAGTTATTACGTATAAACAAACAAACATTTCTTTCTAGATCTTTAACAGTCTGGTAAACCTAGGTGGGTCCCAACAGAGTGCCGTTTAAAAGAGTCCGTCCCAGTGCTAAAATAATTTGGGGACCACTGCTCTTGAGGAAACAAACCTAGACAAACCTGGGCAAAGAGATACTTCTGCAAGTGGTAGCTCCTCTAATACCAATCAGGGAGATAGCAACTGTTCAATCCAGCACAGCATCTTTTAGAGCAGCTGTTGCTGGTGGTCAGCTTCTTTAGAATTATGAGCGCTTTTGGGACAGGGAGCCATTTAGTTACCTGATTTTCTTCGTAAACCATCTTGTGAACATCTTGTGTTGAAAAGCATTACTATTATTAGGTGATATATTAGAAGAATGAGAAAAAATAGAAGCATCACTCAAATTTCAAGTGCTTCAAGGTATCAGTGCAACTTAAGGAATGAGTTCCTACCCTTCTCAGTATCAGGTGAAACGTAAAGACTTGCCATTGCAGCACTGCTTAATGGAGGCACTCAAAGTTGTAAGTTCTTGAAGCTTAGTGTAACATCCCCTCCTCCAACACAGGAGAGGGGCAGAGTGGATAGCAAATCTAATATCCACAAATTGGCCAGCCAACATTTGCACAATCCTGAGCTTAACTTGGCTACATATGTACCTAAACTGAGTTAATAAAAGTGGAGAGCAGGCCTCAGAAACCAAGTGATAGGATTATATTGCTGGTGCACCACATTGGGGGCCCACCTAAGGCCAAACTCCATCAATATAAGACAAAACATAAAACATGCAAATTAATTGCTCTAAGTTACTTTAAATAGAGAGAATAAGTGTGTATTCTACACCTACCCTAAGTTCCCTTAATAAACTAAAAGAAAAGCAGCCTACTCACTGTTCTTCAGCAACAATACACTTGAAAAAAGGTTTACAGAAAATTCTGACTCAAATGTAATCCACTGTTATGGTTTTTGACAGACACACAAATCCTCAAGGTTGTACTTTCCCTGCCACTTTAAGTGTCTATTTCCTATTAACAAATATGAAATTGACAGAAATATCACCTGTCATCAATGTGAAGATGTTTTTAAAGCCTGAACAAAGTGAGGATATTCAACCAACACCACACCTTGTATTAGATAAATGTTGGAATGGAACAGCTGCAATCTATAGTACTTACAGATAATAATAATAATAATAATAATAATAATAATAATAATAATAGGTATTTATATACCGCCTTTCTTGGTCTTTATTCAAGACTTTATTCAAGGCGGTTTACATAGGCAGGCTTTATTAAATCCCTATTAAATAGGGATTTTTACAATTTCAAAGAAGGTTCTTTCTTTCAAGAACAACTACATTCAAGGTGTTTCATTCCGATCTGGCTTCACATTCTGGCCTCCATCCTCCCACGCTCAGAGCAGATGGAATTGCTCGGCTTCAGCTTGTCAGCTGCTCCAAGGTCACACGGTGCCGGTGGCCTCGAACTGGCGACCTTGTGGATGTTATCTTCAGGCAGACGGAGGCTCTACCCTCTAGACCAGACCTCCTGCCTCCTGATACTCATCTTAGTATAGTTCTATCTATAGTTCTTAGAATCCCTAAGAATCATTTTGATGCCTCAGGACTAATTAAATGCAGCCACTGCACATCCTTATGGTTGAAAAATTATAGCTGTGAACATTTCCTATACATAGGAAAGATTTTGGATGAATCAAGTTTTAAAGTTCAATTGAGTTGTTAGTTGGATAACAGACTTGGGCCAAAAGATTTTCTCAGTCCCCATCTCCTAAGATGAGCAGGTTACCTCTCACAATTAGTTTTCAGTGCAATAAAGAACTGTTGGCTACATCATAAATAAATAAATATGAGCCAGCATATATTCCAACATAAGCCTCTTAGCGCCCATTTCTTTGGAACAGAAGGAACAAGATTAAGACATGCATCTCTATACTGTATCACTGGAGGTGCCACCGTATCTCACAACACAGTTTTTGTGACCCTAGCAGCACCTTCATCAATTCTGAAAGATGAGATAAGGAAGCAGGGATGCACTTATTTAAAAAAAAAAATGCACCTCCAAATATTTGTGTGTAATAGGACACTGGTAAAAGAGCAACTGAGATCAACAAGTCTCTCATGAACAGCTGAGACTGTAGCTCATTGGGTCAGAGACTAAGTGGTGAATCAGAACTTACCTGGTTTGAATAGCACCCTTGCCATGAATTCTTACTAGGTGCCCTTAGAAAAGCCACTCAGCCTCATCACTCCAGCTGCAATATGGGGATAATGCTACTTATAACCTTACAGGATTATTGTGAGAACTTCTACAATAGATGTGAAGCACTTTGAATATGCAAAGTACTACACAAATACAGTGATGGTGGGGTAAATATGTAAACCATTTCTGTGGATCCCGTATCTGCAAATCAGGATTCAGTCTGGGCGGTCCCCACAGCACATGCCCCTTCCAGAGGCAAGGGCAGCAGAGCTCCCCTTGCCTCTGGAGGGACTTCGGAGCTCATAAGAACAGCCCTACTGGATCAGGCCATAGGCCCATCTAGTCCAGCTTCCTGTATCTCACAGCGGCCCACCAAATGCCCCAGGGAGCACACCAGATAACAAGACACCTCATCCGGGTGCCCTCCCTTGCATCTGGCATTCTGACATAGCCCATTTCTAAAATCAGGAGGTTGCACATAAACATCATGGCTTGTAACCCGTAATGGATTTTTCCTCCAGAAACTTGTCCAATCCCTTTTTAAAGGAATCCAGGCCAGATGCCATCACCACATCCTGTGGCAAGGTGTTCCACAGAGCAACCACACACTGAGTAAAGAAATATTTTCTTTTGTCTGTTCTAACTCTCCCAACACTCAATTTTAGCAGATGTCCCCTGGTTCTGGTGTTACGTGAGAGTGTAAAGAGCATCTCTCTATCCACTCTGTCCATCCCCTGCATAATTTTGTATGTCTCAATCATATCCCCCAGGCGCCTCTTTTCTAGGCTGAAGAGGCCCAAATGCCGTAGCCTTTCCTCATAAAGAAGGTGCAACAGCCAAGCAATCATCTAAGTTGCTTTCTTTTGCACCTTTTCCATTTCCAGTATGTCTTTTTTGAGATGAGGCGACCAGAACTGGACACAATACTCCAGGTGTGGCCTTACCATAGATTTGTACAACGGCATTATAATACTAGCCGTTTTGTTCAATACCTTTTCTAATGATCCCAAGCATAGAATTGGCCTTCTTTACTGCCGCCGCACACTGGGTCGACACTTTCAACGACCTGTCCACCACCACCCCAAGATCTCTCTCCTGATCTGTCACAGATAGCTCAGAACCAATTAGCCTATATGTGAAGTTTTAATTTTTTGCCCCAATGTGCATGACCTTACACTTACTGACACTGAAACGCATCTGCCATTTTGCTGCCCATTTTGCCAGTTTAGAGAGATCCTTCTGGAGCTCCTCACAATCACTTCTGGTCTTCACCACTTGGAAAAGTTTGGTGTCATCTGCAAACTTTGCCACCTCACTGCTCACCCCTGTCTTCAGGTCATTTCTGAAGAGGTTGAAAAGCACCGGTCCCAGACCGCTTTTCACCTCTCTCCATTGTGAAAATTGTCCATTAACACCCGCTCTCTATTTCCTGGTCTTCAACCAGGTCTCAGTCCATGAGAGGACCTGTCCTCTAATTCCCTGACTGTGGAGTTTTTCAGTAGCCTTTGGTGAGGGACCATGTCAAACACCTTCTGAAAGTCCAGATATATTTATTCTCCTCATTAGGGCAAGACTTCCATTTACGGAAGGAAGCTTCCTTGCCCTTTACAGCCTCTCTAACTTGGCTGGTTAGCCATGCGGGCATCCTCCTGGATTTAGTGGAGTCCGTCTTTCGTTGTGGTACACACCTCTGCTGCGCCTCTATTACTGTTGTTTTAAGCAGCGTCCACGCACTCTGGAGAGATTGGACTCTTTTTACCTTCCCTTTCAACCTCCTTCTAACCAGGCTCCTCATTTGAGGGAAGTCCGCTCGTCGGAAGTGAAGGGTTTTTGTGAGAGATTCGCCCGGTATTCTTCCCCCGACGTGCATGTCAAAACGGATCGCAGCATGATCACTATTCCCCGGCTCCTTAACATTGATATCTCTAACCAGGTCCTGAGCACCGCACAATATTAAATCCAGAGTAACCTGTCCGCTGGTGGGCTCCATGACTAGCTGCTCTAAGACACAGTCATTTAGCATGTTAAGGAATCTGGTCTCCTTTTCGTGACCAGAACACAAACTGATCCAGTCAATATGAGGATAATTGAAGTCCCCCATGATTACAACCCTGTCTCTCCTTGTCACCTCCCTGATCTGTCTCCTCATTTCAAGGTCCCCTTCCAGTTTCTGGTATGGAGGATGACAGTACGCTCCCAATATTACATCGCTCCTCAGGCCTGGTAATTTAACCCACAGAGATTCTACGGTGGAGTTGGACCCATGTTCAATCTCTACTTTGCTGGATTCTACCCCTTCCTTAACATTAATGGCCACTCCACCTCCAACACGCCCCTCCCTGTCCCTCCTGTAGAGTTTATAGCCAGGGATTGCGGTATCCCACAGATTCTCTGCATTCCACTAGGTTTCCGTTAAGCCCACTATGTCAATGTTTTCCCTTGTCTGGTGACATTCCAGTTCTCCCATCTTTACTCAGACTTCAGGTATTTGCATAAAAGCATTTGTACACGGAAAGCCCCAGGATGGGCTGCTTATTAGCTCCTTTGTCTCCGCATCCGCTCACTGTGCCAAACCGTCTATCACATCCCATCACGCTACCATTCCCAGTTTCTTCTCCTACTCTGCCTTTGTCTTGTTGTTCTCTAACCTCCCCATCCTCATTTCATAGGGATGAGGAGTCCTGAACCGGATGGCCCTCGGCTCCTGTCAACCTTCCCCCAGGGATCAGTTTAAAAGCTGCTCTGCCAACTTTTTAATGTTATATGCCAGCAGTCTGGTTCCATTCTGGTTCAAGTGAAGCTCATCCCTCTTGTACAGGCCCCGCTTGTCCCAAAACGTTCCCCAGTGCCTAACGAATCTAAGCCCCTCCTCTCTACACCACCATCTCATCCACGCATTGAGACCCCTGATCTCCGCCTGCCTAGCTGGCCCTGCGTGTGGAACAGGTAGCACTTCAGAGAACGCTAGCTTTGAGGTCCTGGCTTTCAGCTTCCTACCTAATAGCCTAAATCTGGCCTCCAGGACCTCCCAGCTACACTTGCCCACGTTGTTGGTGCCAACATGCACCACAACCGCTACCTCCTCCCCAGCATTGTCTAACCAGCCTGTCTAGACGAAAAGTGATGTCCGCAACCTTTGCACCAGGCAGGCAAGTCTCCATGCAGTCCTCACATCTGTCGCAAAGCCTCTGCCACAGACTAGACTGAGCTGTTCAGCTTAAAACACATGACTTCCGGTTTCACAGAGAAACCGGAAGTGACTTTTAAATGCTTAATGCTGAAAAGTTGAAAAGCGGAACCCAGTCTTTTTTTAGTTGTTGAATGTTGCTTCCAATGCTTTTTTAGCTAGCAAACTGCAAATGTCTTTTTTTGCTTGCAAATTCTTGCTGTCACAAAGATTTTTGCAAATGGACTCATTAACGCCTTCAGGAATGGGAATAAACCCAGAGCTGAAGTTGACTCTCTCTCTCTCACCCCCCCCAAACGGTCTGAATCACCTCATCATATGCAAATCAACATGGAGCAATTTTAGCCTTTAGACCTGTAGAGAGAGACTAAAAGAGTGGCTCACACTTTGAATGAATGAGTTCCAGGTATAACTAAAGCGTGTTGAAAGAGGAGCTCATAGGAAAATGAACGGTCAGAAAGTGGGGATACCTGTATGCTGAATGATATACTTCCCTAACTCCCATCCATGGACCATGCACCTTCCCGGTGCCTTCCCAATTCATTATAGGTCCTCGGACTAGGATCCTCATACCCCAAATATCGTATCCAGAGTGAGTTCTCATTTAGCTCCTACAAAACCACTTCAGAATGAAAAAGCAGTAATCTTCTGCTTGTTCCACATGTCTTGAACCCTGTATATGTAAACTATTTTACTGGAAAATGGAATATTTCTCAACATATGTAAATCAGTGGTTTTAAATTTGAGTTCCGCAATTAAATCAAGTTAATCTCTTTGGTGTAAAGACTTTCACTGTTAACTGAAACAAATCTTAAAGCCACATTACAATAAGACATTTTTTAAAAAAGGTTTTCATGAACATATACACCAGCTTTCAAAAGCTAATTCACCACCAACTGCAAATAAACTATGCATTGCATCTTAGCATATGTGCATGGAACACACAAAAGCCATTTTCTCTGACACCTCCCTCAATGCAGTAGCACTCTGCACCAACCAAAATTCATTTCATGGGTCCCTGTAGAACAGGACTGCATGGAGCACAGAGGGCTGCAGATGTTTTTTATATATTGTTAACCTCTTTGAGAGGCCTTTGGGGAGAAAGGCAGATTACAAACCCAATCAATCAAATTTAAGGGAAGATTAGTGAAAACTACTACAACCCTCGCACGAACAGAAATGCTTCTGTTTATGGAAGGGAAACGTGGAATACAAGCTTGGTAAAAAAATCACTGAGTTACAGATATTTTTTAATCCCCCAATTTGACATTGATCTCTCTCAAAATCAGTAAAAACTTAAGCCTCTTTTTAAAATGCCATTAGAAAGTGAAGTTTCACCATTCCACTCCTGTAAACAAAGAAAAAAGTAGAGGTTTTTTTCCAACCTAGACAACTGAATGCAGTATTTTCAGATATTCAGTGTAATTTATCTTTCACTTGCAGAGAGATTTTAACACGTATCAACTGGAAATATTTGATTTAGAAGATTTTTCAGAATATCATTCAGTGGCATGCTCATTGCATTCATAGTCCAACAAGAGCTTTTTTCCCATTTTAATTCAGAGACAAAAATGAAGGTACAAATGCTCAAAAATATTACCTTGTGTATAGGCAGCATCATCAGATCCCATACTCAGTTTCCGTGCTTCACTAATCCTATCGACATGAGCTAAAACAGGGTCAGTTAGATGTTGGATACCCTCTGTCTCTGCAAAGTGATCAGGAAGGTTTAGAAGATTTGTAGGTTCAAAGGTTGGGGATACTACCCCGGGTGAAACTGAAGGGGGCTTATTTGGAGAAACAGTAATTTTAAAAGTGTATTTTGTGTTGGGCTGTGTAACTACCACTCTAGGAGAAGTGGCAGTGCTGCCCATGGTTCTGCTCTTGGGAGGGTGGTGATGAATAAATGCAGGTCCCATGCTTACTTGACCAGACATATTCCTAGATGTAGCAGAAACTCCAGGATTTGTTGATATGAAGAGTGTGGGTTGATTTCGTACAAGTTGCTCATCTCCTCCAGAAGCATTGGCTGAAATGTAGAGTTTAGGCTGGCTTCGTGCAATAATTTCATCAGTATTTGGCGGACTGGCAGCTATGTAAACAGTGGGTTGATTTCTACTTAAAGTCTGGCTGTTGAGGGAAGAGTTTGAAGACGAACGAGGACCAGTTGAACGTAGTTTTGATGAATTGTTTCTTTGTGGTGGTTCAAGTTTGATTTCAATTTGGTTTTTGCGAGGTCCTGTTGAGATATTTTGAATATTGTATTGGCTCTGAGTGGAAGAAGATTGTGAGCTACCAGATGAATGAATTGTAGGTGCTTGTGGAGTAGTAGGAGAACTTATAGGCATATAGACATGGGAGGTCTGATGGCCTTGCTGGTTTGGTTGTGTTGATTGTTGTGATGAGGTATGTGACAAGGAACTGGCTGTAGGAATAGTTGTCCAAGGATTTGGATGTGAAGGTTGGTAGTTCTGTTGAGAATGCATAGGACTAAACTGAGACGTCCAACCTGGATTTTGCTGAGTTTGGCGAGCTGTACCACTTGGAGCTGTGATGTAAGGTCTAATGTAGATAGAATTACCTTGTGGACTGTTTTTTGAAGGTGGAGGTACACCATGTATGTGCAAAGATGTAGGAGTGTTCCGACCAGGCTGAATATTTGGGGCTAAAGTTACCATAATGGGATTGAATCTAGGCGTTTGCTGAGCCAAGCTAGATGTTCCTTTGCTGCCCAAGTGAAATCCAAAATGCTGCCCTGGATTTGAAGTACTAACAGTATTAGATATGCCAAAGAATCCCTGTGGAACCTGGACTGGAGCTGTCTGAGGTTCCTGATTGAACAGTTCGTTGCTGGACTGGCTAGACTGAAGGTGTCCATCACTAATGCTATGAGCTAAAGTCCTACTTCCATTAATTCTACTTCCTTCTCTTCCATGAAGAATGACATTCTGGGACTGCAAATCCAAATTAAGGGATGTCATGTGATTTCGCAGACTGGGAATCCCAGAATCATCTGAAAAACCAATGTCTCCTTCACCGTAGAGATATTTTGTGCTCTCCTTAGAGAGAACAGCACAACAGGCATCCAAGTTATTGTTATTCTGTAAGAAATTACAAAAAATTGTGTATTAATACAAGTAATGTGATTTCACCATATTTAGGCTTAAGAACTTAATGAAATACTGATCAAGTGGTAGATTAGGGCCTGCAAATGGGTTGCACTCCTACTTAACGTAGTGTACACTAGTAAAACCCCTTTAAAAAGAGAAAGAAATATATGGGGGTCGGGGGTGTGTGTGTGAGAGAGAGAGCTGAAAAAGTAGATTATACAAAGTTAAAAGTAGGTCTCATTTTGCTGGTTGGAGATAAAAGTGAGCTCCGGGCACAAAAAAAAACACTAAATTATCTGAAGTAGATCCCTGATATTTACAATATATATAGGGGGCCCCCATATCCACGGATTCTGTTATCCATGGATCAGGTTCTGGCCTCCCCCCAGCACACACCCCACGTGCATGCCCTTCCAAAATTACCCTCCAGGGCAGGGGTGCTCACACTTTTTTGGCTCGAGAGCTACTTTGAAACCCAGCAAGGCCCGGAGATCTACCAGAGTTTTTTTTTTACAATGTTCGCGCCATCATAACATATAACATTTATGTGTACTATGTATGTTGGTGTACCTTGAGCCCCACTGAGTAACAGGACTTACTCCTGAGTAGACATGCCTAGGATTAGGCTGTGAGGCTGCAATCCTAGCCACACTTACCTGGGAGTAAGCCCCATTGAGTACAATGGGCCTTACTCCCGGCGTTTCCTCCCAGAGGCACCTGAAGGGGGGGTCGGCACTCCGCGATCTACTCATTTTGCCTCGCGATCTACCGGTAGATCACAATCCACCTATTGAGCACCCCTGCTCCAGGGCTTTCCCATGCCTCCCAATGTCTTATTAGGCATTAAAAATGTCACTTTGCATTGTTTCAATAGCTGAGTTCAGAAACCCCTCCGGAGGTGAGGAGGGTGTGGTCCCCAGACCACAGAGACAGGCATTCGCCTATATTCATGGTTTCAGCTATCTGTGGGGAAGATCTGGAACAGAACCCCCACAGATAAGGGGGTACGCCTGTTTCACTTTTCAACAAATGTTCACAAACAGTTAACACAGCAAAATAAATGAAAAAAATGGTTCCTTGTCCCAAAAGGGCTCACAATCTAAGAGACATTCTAGGAAACATTCACTGGAGGGATGGAGTGATCTCTCCTTACTAAATATAACCACCACTTAAAGGTGCTTCTTAACCACAGGTATCAGCAGCCATTCACAAGGCACTAACTATTTAAGATGCATGCTTTAAGTGAACGGTACAGTTACTGCTGAAACAGCTAATTAGCTAAAAAGCCACAAACAATAAATGTCAACAGTGTTGTGATAGGAAGAATCGCTAAGCCAGTCAGCTACAGCATCCGAAGACAGGAACATTTTTGAGAAAAAATGGGGAGAGTCATGGAATGTAGGAAGAATGTGGAGTTACATATAGAAGAAGTTCAGCTGCAAAGGGCAGCACTCCCCCCATCCCAAATGGATAATATAATCGGGGGAAGAAACTGCACTTGGAGGATGCCCACAACAGAGCTATTCTTTCCAAAACCAATTCTACTGCTGTCACCTCTCCCTACCCCACTCTCAGCTGTGATGAGGGCATCCACTTTGCCTCTGAAAGGAATCTTATGGGTTAATAACTGAAGCTGAAATTGGAAGATGCGCATTTTCAGGTGATAATTTTACCTTTCCCATCCTTTTGGTGATTAGGTATTTGGATTATGCTTCTACATCATATAAGAGTTCAGCTTATTTGCAAATCAATACATTTTATTTGTCCTAGCAACAGTAATTATGCTTCATTCAGTAAAATATCAATGTGTTTTTTCCCCTCAAATTGGAAACTTTAAACAGATCTTTTTTCATAGTGATTTAAAGCAATCTATCCAGTAGAGACCTGAGAAATTTCACAAAAAGGATGAAGAAATTGATCTGGAGAAATAGTGTTCTAAGTATTTTCCACCTAACGCAGGGGTCTAGAAACCTTTCAGTACAAAACCCATTTTGAATTTTGAATAAATTTTCCTTAGATTTTTTTTATGTAATCAGCATGCTATGCTTTAGAACAAAAGAGAAATGTGACAATTACAAAGAAACAATGCCTTGCTTAAAAAGAAATTATAGATAATGAGTAAGAGTGTCAAATGTTAGCAAATGCTCGGACAAAAAAAGTTGCTAAAGGATAAAATCTTGTGGCCCCTTGGTTGTTTGGAGACCCCTGACCTAATGGTTCTTCAGGCATCAACTGGACATATCTATAAGACTTAATACCCTATTGCAGTGGTTCTCACACGTTTAACGCTGGGACCCACTTTTTAGAATGAGAATCTGTCAGGATCCACCGCAAGTGATGTCATGACCGGAAGCGACATCATCAAGCAGGCACATTTTTAACAATTCTAGGCTGCAAACTACCCACACTTGCCCAGGAGTAAGTCCCATTTACTATCATTATTAAAAGCATGTACAGAGTAGCTTGTTAAAAGTACAGGTCTGTAACGTTTCTCCAAGGCAGTCACATACAATGGTAGCATCAAGTCTAATATATTCAAAATAAAATATTGAAATGAATGGGGACCCACCTAAAATTGATTCGCGACCAACCTAATGGATCCTGACCCACAGTTTGAGAAACACTGCCCTATTGCATTGTTTCTCAAACTATGGGCTGCAATGCACTTGGCAGGATGTGACACGATCTCTGGTGGGTCATGATATGTTGGCAGCCATCATCTTGGAAGATGGCAAACCTGGGCAGCACACCGCCATTTTGAAAGTTTCTAGTCAGGCCCTAGAGCAGGGGTCTCCAAACTTTTGGGCCAGAGGGCCACATCAAATGTCTGCCACGGTTTTGAGGGCTTAAAAAAATATTTAAATATAAAATTTATATAAATAAATTAGAGATGGAACTTAGATGTGTGAATAAATGAATGGGCTCATTCATTCAACCTCTCTGGCCCTTAGAACACCCTCCAGATGCAACCAGAGCATAGTTCCAGTCATGTTTGGCAAAGTGGGCCAGGGGCTTTCAGGGGACAAGAGGCTGGCCGCAGGCCGGATAGAGGTTCACCATGGGCCGCATCTGGCCCCTGGGCCGGGGTTTGGAGACCCCTGCCCTAGAGAAGCTTCAAGACTGAAGAGCTGCTGGGATGAGTGTAGAAGTACTCCTGCTGGGGTGGGGAAATGAATTAAGCAAGTTGGTGATCTGCAGGCGTATGTGAAATGGGGTGAGGAAAATGGGAGAGTGAATAAAGCATACTGGTGATCTGCAGGAGTATGTGAAATGGGGTGAGAGAATTAGGGGGATGAGTTAAGCATTCTGATGATATGAACATTCAGGGTATGTGAAATGGGCTAAAAGAATTGCAGTGATGGAAAAGATGGTGGTTGTCCTAGCAGCTGCCTTTTTAAAAGAAAACAGAATGCCTCTTGGGACAGTTTGTGATTTTATTTCTTTAGGCAAAAAATTCATGTTGGCACTCGTGCCATATTTCAGAATTCCAGATAAGGGATGCCCAATCTGTACTTGGAACTAGAAGGGATTCCAGACTAAAGAATAGGTGATGAACCTGGATACGTGCTTTTGGGGAAAATATTTAATTTCTTATCATTCAAGCTAGACCAGCCATTTTCACCTCATGGCACAATGACAAGGCACTAAAATTGTCAAGACACACCACCCATTTTTTGACAACTGACAAGGCACACCACATTGCCAGTAGGGGCCTTGCATCCCTCAATGGCCCTATTAATAAATGATCCCACGCAAACTCCTGTGGCACACCTATAGACCATTCATGGCACACCAGTGTGCCGTGACACATTGGTTGAAAATGGCTGGGCTAGATGTTTTCAACATAAGAATTGAGTTTGCTCAGTGACATGTTACTGTGAAGGACTGTAGACCAGAGGACACAGAAAAGTCATTCAGGGCAGGATTCTCCCATATCTACTGTTTCTGATATCTGCGGGCCGGCAGGAACACAACTTCCACCGATACTGGGGCTCACTTATACTTTTCAGTATCTACATTAGATTACAGAACCTACATAAACAGTAGAAGCATAGCACTAACCTGTTGCATGCATCTGGACACAACAACTTCAGGTACCTCAGGAAATTTTTGACGCAGGTCATGTAAAACCTGAAAATCAATTTGCTGGCTTCCTTGGGCCATTCGTATGTTGCCTTGTCAGGACTTTTGTTGAATAGGCTGTTCCAGGCCTTAGTGTGAATGAACAATCATTTCTTCTGTCCCAGCATTTTCTGTAAGAGAATATAAAGAATTTCTGCTACAATAAAAACTATCACATGTTTCAAATGCAGTTCTCAATACAGGCTTTGTGATTTTTTTCAAAACCATGTTGCTCCCTTAGTCATAAATCAAGCCTCCAAAGATGCCCGTCTTCACCCTCTGAAGGGCACTGGCCTGCTTGTAATGCCTACATACAGAGGGAAATTAGGTGGAAAGAATCCTCACCCAATTCTCTCTCTCCCCCATAAGAGTGTGAAGCAACATACTAATCTAGCGCTTCTCAACATGTCCACTATTGCGATATATATGGACCCAGGTCTTGTGGCAAGCCTCCGGAGACTGAGAAACTGGGAGAAGGAAGACCCAGGAGACACACTGCAGACTGGCAGCCAGTACACAGACCACACCTTGAGTAGCACTGTACTATAATATGTAGGCAGTGCTTTATCATGTAGCTCAACCCTTCACACAATGGAATATGACACAAAAGGAAAACATGGACAGGGTTCTGCTTTATGACATAATCCAGTTATGACTCTTTTTGGGGGGCCTAACGCAGCCTGAGACTGAAGGTGTCAGAAGGCAACACTGATCTGGGAGCAGGCTTAACATCTTGCTGATCCTGCTCCTTCAGCTGTGACAAAGCAACCAGGAAAGCACCAAAAGGCTACAAAGTTTTTTCATATAAGTTCACATGTACAGTTGAAAATGACCATTATGCGAGAGAATAGCCAGCTTATTTCCACTGTTAAGAATGGACAGCTACAATATCAGATAATTAACTATGGCTGATCACATAATGCCTAATTGCTCAAGTCTGTTTAGCACTGATAGGGAAAGCCTATGTGATCTGAATGTTTCCAGAACATTTGGTCAGAGAAAGACTATTCCCCAATCCCATGTCTGATAAATCAGCTCTTTTCACGTGTTTAGCTTATTAAAAATGGCAGTTATATCAGACCTGTAAATTGGTATACCTCCAAAGTGTAAGAATTACCACCAGTGACCAGGTGGGAAAGAAATACAGGAGACTGTGTTTTCTGTTCAGTTACAAAAAAGAAACACAGGTGCATAGAGGGGGAAGGATAATAAAACATTTTCCGAACATAAGCCCCAAGTTATACCACATCTCATGGTAATATGGAATGTGCTAAAAGCAAAGCCACAGTTTTGAACCTGACTTAAACTTTATTCAAAACAGCAAATTCCAGCCCCCACTCTTGTTTTGAAGCAGAAAAGAGTTTCAAGAAAATATATAATTGACAAACATGTGGTAAGGAGTTAACTTCACTAAATCAGTGCAAGCTCTTGTGCAATTCTCATTCAGTGTATGGATTTTAGGGCCCAATCCTAAACCAGCCCAGCACCAATGCTGAGCACTGTAAACATGCCATAAAGCACGTGTATGGCACCCGCAGAGTAGGGAGCGTCGGCTTTGGGCCAAAGCAAGTCAGGAGCTGGGCCCAGCACCCAGGAGGAGGATGCACTGCTGCGGGGGGGGGGGAGGGGTAAGTGTGACAGCCAGGTGGTAATGCAGCCTCTGGGAGACAGGGGAGGATGGGGCAGGATCGGCAAACTCTGTTCTGCCATATCCTGAACTCTGTGTTGATCTGGAAGGCCCTACCCAGAGTCTCTGAAGTCTGCAGTGGCAAAATAGCCGGAGCAAACTTGAGGAGTCCCATTATGGGGCTTTCCCTGGGAGAAGGATACCTCCAACTACTTCCTGGCGCCTGCTGGATACGTGGCAGCCACTTTGGCACTGCTATTCCAGTGGGTGCCGTGAAGTTCAGGATTGGGCTGTTAATGTAACCCATTCTTGCATCAAAGCAACTATGTCATTAAATGCAAAAAGTTCACCAAAATTTAATCACATTAAAACAGCAACAAGGGATGAGGAACATTTGTTAATGCTTCTGTTGCCTGATCAGATTCTTGCATGCCCCCACAAGAACATTTGAGAGAATTGCAGATGAGATTGTAACCAACCAGAAATTGCATACTGGTGCCAACCAGTATAATTACATGGAGACCTGTGGTTTGGAAGAAAGTTACTGCAATTGCGCAATTTGCAGAAAACATGAGTGGCGGATTGGGTGCCAGACTAGGATGGGGAGATCTGGGTTCAAATCCCTGCTTAGCTGTAAAGCTCACTGGGTGACACTGGACTAGACATTCTCTCAGTCTAAACTACATTAGGTGAATAGGCACAGCCTGTAAATAAAACCACCTTGGTCTAAACACCTTGAAGAAAGAGCAGAATATGAATGTAATAAATGTTATAGACCCCATAGGGAGGAGCCAGTTTATACAAATAGTACCTCAATTAAACTGACCAGCCACACTGCATGTTCCCAGATGCAGCTGTTTGGGTAATAAGGACAGAAAGATATGAATCTTAGCTTAATTGGAAATGATGCTTGTACCAGCTGATAGTAGACACCCAATATGTCTTCTCCCCAATGAGGTTCTGTGATAGAATCAAAGTAAGCTACATTTTTCCATTCTTAGATGTTCCTCTCCAAAGTCATACTGTACCATATATTAATATCTTATTTTTCATCTAAGCAGCCCCCCAAAAGGCCCCTCTCCCCAAAAGGCAACTGAGATTACTTTTAGTGCTTACATCACTGTTCCAAGATATCCATCCAATGCTATGTAACAATTTGACTTTGCCATGTTTTTACTCGGCAGTTATTTACGCAACAACTATTTGGGACAATATTTTTCAAGAATACCTGGCATGGGCCAACTGAATGGTTTGTCAGGGAATGTAAAATGTTGAGCAGTACAAATTCAGGCTAAAAAACTTCATGTTTTGGAAAAGCAGAACTTCCATGAGCCAGTTCAGCAACAACTGAAAGAGTTCCAGGTTTCTTCATCAAATATTCATAGGAACAACCTACATTGCTAGAACTGTGAATAACCATTTGCGGCAAACATGACAAGCAATAATGTTTCCTAACTTTTGTAGTCTAAAATGTTAAATGATTAAACCGTATTGTCAGACAAAAAGCTAATAAAAAAGCTTTTATCCAGCCAATGTCCTAGAAATAGTGTTTGGGGAAGCATCAGTTCAGAATGTACATATTAAATAAATTAACCATCACAAGACACACATTGTTCACTAATGAATATGGGGCAGCTGTTCCATTCTAGAGAGCTGACAGGGCAAACCAAAGAGGTGTCAACCACTGCACACTAAATAGGGCTCCACAAATTCTGGTTCAACATAAAAGCCAGACATTTGTGTATTCACTCACACTTCCCTCAACTGAGTAGAGAAAGGGAGAAAACCCACACCTTGGTGAACTGTACTCCGTGCAGAAAGGGATTTTTCTCCCTTCATTCTGGGCTTTTGCAGAAGCATTAAAGCCCTGCTTACACTTTCTGTAAAAGTCTAACTGGAAGGCAAATAAATCTTCCCTCCCTGTCTGGGTTCTCTGCAGATCATGGAGAATTCACAGATGGAATCTTTTTGCAGAAGAGCTAGTTGCCACTGGAGACCTGGAACATGGATTTGTGCAACCTTAAAACTGAGTGAAAAACACACAATTTCCATGGGGAAAACTCATTCCAATTTGAATTGCATTGGATTGCCCCCACTGTTGGGAAAATGAATTGGCTTATTATGCATTCAGCCCCACTAAATGAGGCCTGGCATCAAAAGGAGGGATGGGCACTTGGATTAAAAAACCATACTTACAGCCAGAGATGTGCTTTTTCTTTTTTGCTACAGCAGCAATCAAGAGAGACTAGCCATTATTCAGCTGAACAAACAACTTGTCCCTTCAGTACTGAGAACTGCTGCAAAATGAAGTTCAGACTGTGAATGATTTTCTCCTATACTGTGCCTTTTTAAAATCTTCCTGGTCTCAGTCTCCTAGATGTCTGCACAATTGAGCGCAAGGATTTCATACCAATAGAACAATAATATAAAGAGACATGCTAAGCAAGCACAGTTGCGATAGGATACATGACAAATGAAGACTTTTGCTTAAGCCACAGCTTAGTTGTGCTATGACATTTTTAAAAACCAGAAAACAGATCTGCTTACTGAAAAGACTTGAGCTTATAACTGAAAGACCCACCTGTACTTGGTATTGTCAATGAAAATGCTGCAGAGATCATTACTCTCTCCACTGATAACTGATCAATAATGGATAATTATCAATTAATTGATAATTGAAAAATAATTGATAATTACTCTCTCCGTTGATAATTGATAATTACTCTCTCCATTGATCATTACAGAGATTACATCATTACTTATGCCACTAGGAAATGAGCTCTTTTAAAAAAAATGGAAAAGCTATGTATAAATATTGACAATAAATTGCAGATCTGCAGCAAGAGATTGTAATGTTTATAAGCCTAAAAACTATTTTCTGCAGTATCACTTCTCAATACAAAAATGCTACCACCCCACAGCCTGCAAGCTACAGAGAATAACTGAATGTTAACAGAAAGTAGAAGTTCCTACTCACTTCAAGAAATACAGTTATTCTCCCTCTAGCAAGCACTACTACAAAAATCAAAGGTACTGTAACAGATGCGGGGAGGGGGACGCAGGCATATCTGCAGATAAGTTAAATTGTGGATACCAGATCTATGGATATGGGGGGACACCTGTACATCAAGCTTTTGCTTTAACTTGTGCAAAAGTATGCAAACAAAGTAACAAATACCTATTAGTAGAAACGACTGCCCCATTTTCTTATAGGTATGATGTACACTGTATTTGTGAGTGAAGAGTTATCCATCAGTCCATAGATGTGTTAAGGTCAATTCAAACTTCAAGAAGATGAACTACTCCACATCATTAAATACATCCATCTACAACAGCATTGTCAAAAGGATGCTGTCTAACTTGAATCAAAGATACTAACCTCACTTTATTGGTCATGTTTGGAGTAGCCCATCACCTCCTCTCAAGCTGTTATGGTAAAATGTACAACAGACAGAATGATGCGCTTATCTAATGCTTTGTTATTCAGACACAAGTGTCACAGTACTGAAAAAGCTCAAGTAGAACATTTAGCAGTGCAGTGCAAGAGTAACTTTCTGTCAATGTGTTGCAGACATTTCAATGACAATAAGTGAGCTGTTAAAGTTTTGAACCAAACAACTTTACTGAACATGAAATGTCATGGTTAATATAAAGCGTTTTTCAAACAAATGCTATACACAGGTGTAGCCTATTTATCCACAGATTTTTTATCTGTGAATTTGTCTCAACACGAATGGGGTGGGGGTTCTGAAAGTCACACACACCTTTGCCTCCTGCGCTGGCATCTCGATCCTATTCCAGGCAGCCCAAACCACTGCAAAAAGGCTCCGCCTTGCCCAGGCAGGAAATAGCCCTGGAGCCCTGGAAGAGGTTCCCCTTGCAAAGGAACAGTAACATTCCTGGAGCCCCTGAGCCAGCAAAGAGGCTGAAGAAGGGGGCGGAAAACCCTATGTAACCAGAACACATACAGCAAGGTGGAGCTCTTTCTCTCTCACTCACACACATGCAGGGGCAGGTGTGGTAGCAACAACCCAGCTAGTGTTTGCCTGCACCATGGGGGGAGAATTTGGCAATCACCGACACAAGCAACCCCCCCATGGTGCAGGCTATCACCAACGCAAGCAAGCCTTCCCACCAAGCAAAGCATGAGATATAGCTTACAATCCTCTCCACACTTTCCTGGGAGTAAGCCCCATTGACTGGAATAAGTAGAAGCACATAGAAGCTTCTACTTAGCTTCTATGTAGAAGCTGAGTAGAAGCACATAGGGCTGGACTCTTAAAAGCTCAGCTTTCATTCCAACTGTGAAAGAAGCCAGCAGCTGGCAACTGGAGGGCTGAGTACAGAGGGGAGGGGATTGATAACAGCTGCCTTAGTTTCCTTCCATCCGGAAGTGTCAGGCTGCAGCAAATTTGCTTAACTATGGCATTTAGCACAATGTGTTTTTTGTTAATAGCGCGAGTCATGGAATGGAACTAATGCAGATAAATAGGCTCCACCTGTATAATCACATTTAAAAGGGTTTCTTTAAAAAAAGGCACTTTAATACAGATTGAATTCAAACTTTGCATATCAAAACACAAGAGGCAGCAAATCAAGGTTTGCAAATCCTCCACCTGCTCAACACGAACATTTAAGAAAGCATGCATTCAAACTGCATGGCAGGCATTTACACAAGGATATATTAACTTCTGTATTCAAAAGGAAGGAACTTACATACTATTAAGTTGTAGATGACCAAAGAAAGCATCAAACAAGGATGCTTTAAATTCCCAAAATCCATAAAAAGTATGCACCTATCACAAGATTACAAGATGCACATTACCAAATTGAGAAGTACAGGGATGCTCCCATATCTGTGGAGGGATCCATTCTTACAGATTCCCTGTGGATACAAAAACCATGGATACAAGGGACACTATAAAATAGAGGCCCCCCACATAGCCATTATTTGTTTTTTTGTCATCGCTATGGCAACATGGATAGTCTCTTGCTTAAATATGCTTAAACTGAAGATGCAACATGCAGCCTGCTTGCTCACAGGCTATAGGGAGACTAACAACGTTAACAGGAAGTAGGAACACCTGCTTCCTGTTAATACTGTTAGCCTTGCTCTAGTGTGCAGGAAAGGACACTTTGCATCTTCAGTAAAGCAAGGAACACCTGTGCTGCCATTGCAACAACAAAAAAACAAAGGTAACGGCTGCGTGGGGGGATGTGTGCGGGGGATTCGCAAATCACGGAATAGCTGATCTTCATTTGCTTCAATTTATTTCAAAGTTGCAGGGTTGTGTGAGCGAACTGTTGAATGCTGAGGCCAAATTTGATACAGTTCTTTGAGAACTGATGTCCAAAAAGAGAAAATCCAGGGCTTCCTCAAATCAGCTGAGAGTTGAGCAATGCCACCATATCTGAGCACTCCCATATCTTTCCAAATGAAGCCATGGTCTGGGATGCTGATGCATTTCCAGATCAGGGAAAAATTATGTCTCTTATGCCCCATGTTAGAAATTCTTTAAATCTTTGCAGACTTCCTACTTTTGTTTATATATGCACAAAACCAAAGGCCTCTCAGCACTTTACATTTATCTAACAGACCCTGCAGCCAACTCTGGTTTCATCTCCATTTTTATAGTATACAGGTAGAACCAAGGCCCCCCCCCATCTTACTGTAAGCAGGGCCAACAGCAGATAAGTGCCCCCAGTTACAACATTTAAAAATACAAGATTATAAGCTATTCTAATGCAAGATGACTGTTTAATAGGCATTGTTTCTATGTAAATTTGTAGAGTGACTTCCCATAATCAATGAGCAACAACTACTAAACTCATGGACTCAAGCATGAAAAGCTAGCAGCAAGTGGTATTAAAACTCAACATAAAACCTCAGGATGCAATCTATTAATTCACAGCCACCTGCAACCTTCCATACACAAGTGTGTTCATTTAATGAATCTGATACGACACGGACTAAAAAAATGTTAAAAGTTCTTATTTGTGAGTGTATCACTACATTATTCCATAATGACACCTGTAAGGAAAGTATTATTGTTCATAACAGAATTACAAGCACCAGTAAAAATGCAAAGGCATTGCTCATATGAAGTTGTATGAACTTCAAAGTGATTCCCACAATAAAAACAGCAAACATATACCAAAATCCACAACTGAAGCAATATCACACCCCTCCAAAAACAGAATGGAGAAGCCAGATGTTTAAATCTCTCCTGAAGAACTAACTACAAGGTTGGAGTAAACTGGGGGAGCAATGCACAAGGTTGGTGCCTTCACTGAGAAGGCCCCGATGTGCCTCAGAAGACAAAAGGAAATCAGACCAAGTTTATAGGATGACAAACATGGGAAGGGACAGCCCTTGCGTTGTTTTTTTATTCTTTTATCATGGGGGATTATTGATAGTTTTTATACTTTTAAACTTGTGTATTTTGTGGTGTTATGTTTTATTTTTTATTCTATTTTTATATTTTGTAAGTTGGTTTGTGTGAACATTCAGGAACAAAAAAGAAGGGTGTAAACTGATTAAATGAATATAGGTCAAAGACTTGAACTGAGACCAAACACAAATTGCCAGCTAAGGCAATTCACAAAGAACTGAAGTGATATGATCCATGGCTCCAGGGAAAAACCCAATTGCTACCTTCTGCACCAACAGAAGTTTCTGAACACTTTTCATGGGAAGCACCACATAGAACGCAGTGCAATACAGCAATCCAGTCTGAAGTGACTAGAGGAGGGGTTCTCAAACTTTTTAGTACTGGGACCCACTTTTTAGAATGACAATATGTTGAGACCCACTAGAAGTGATGTCATGGTTGGAAGTGACATCATCAAGCAGGAAAATTCAACACCCCCACATGACATAAGAACATAAGAACATAAGAACAGCCCCACTGGATCAGGCCATAGGCCCATCTAGTCCAGCTTCCTGTATCTCACAGCGGCCCACCAAATGCCCCAGGGAGCACACCAGATAACAAGAGACCTCATCCTGGTGCTCTCCCCTACATCTGGCATTCTGACTTAACCCATTCCTAAAATCAGGAGGTTGCGCATACACATCATGGCTTGTACCCCATAATGGATTTTTCCTCCAGAAACTCGTCCAATCCCCTTTTAAAGGCGTCTAGGCTAGACGCCAGCACCACATCCTGTGGCAAGGAGTTCCACAGACCGACCACACGCTGAGTAAAGAAATATTTTCTTTTGTCTGTCCTAACCCGCCCAACACTCAATTTTAGTGGATGTCCCCTGGTTCTGGTATTATGTGAGAGTGTAAAGAGCATCTCCCTATCCACTCTGTCCATCCCCTGCATAATTTTGTATGTCTCAATCATGTCCCCCCTCAAGCGTCTCTTTTCTAGGCTGAAGAGGCCCAAACGCCGTAGCCTTTCCTCATAAGGAAGGTGCCCCAGTCCCGTAATCATCTTAGTCGCTCTCTTTTGCACCTTTTCCATTTCCACTATGTCTTTTTTGAGATGCGGCGACCAGAACTGGACACAATACTCCAGGTGTGGCCTTACCATTGATTTGTACAACGGCATTATAATACTAACCGTTTTGTTCTCAATACCCTTCCTAATGATCCCAAGCATAGAATTGGCCTTCTTCACTGCCGCCGCACATTGGGTCGACACTTTCATCGACCTGTCCACCACCACCCCAAGATCTCTCTCCTGATCTGTCACAGACAGCTCAGAACCCATCAGCCTATATCTAAAGTTTTGATTTTTTGCCCCAATGTGCATGACTTTACACTTACTGACATTGAAGCGCATCTGCCATTTTGCTGCCCATTCTGCCAGTCTGGAGAGATCCTTCTGGAGCTCCTCACAATCACTTCTGGTCTTTACCACTCGGAAAAGTTTGGTGTCGTCTGCAAACTTAGCCACTTCACTGCTCAACCCTGTCTCCAGGTCATTTATGAAGAGGTTGAAAAGCACCGGTCCCAGGACAGATCCTTGGGGCACACCGCTTTTCACCTCTCTCCATTGTGAAAATGGACAAAATCCAATCAATTAAGTTAGTAAGTTAAAAGTTTACAATAAGTAGAGGCTTAAAAATTTATAACAAAGAACACTTCTCCTAACCTTCCCACATTGTTGCTGATCTTTTAAAAAAAATTGCCCAAACATCCAAAAGACTGCAAGCCTATCTACACTTACCTAGGAGTAAATTCCCATTGACTATCATTGTTCAAGCACATACATAATAGCCTGTTAAAAGTAGATCTATATCATTCCCCCAAATGCAGTCCCATATGACGGTAGCAACAAGTCTAACATATTAAAAATAAAGTACATGTTGAAATCAATGGGGACCCACCTGAAGTTGGCTCACGACCCACCTAGAGGGTCCTGACCCAGTTTGAGAAATGCTGAACTAGAGTGTGGATAACCATAACTAGACCAGAGCTCTCCAGAAAATGTGTAGCTGGCTTGTCAAAGCTGATAAAAGGCTTTCATCACAGAAGCCACCAGGCCTCCACAAGCAGCTTGGTTTAGGAAGCCCCCCCCCCCCGACTCTGAACATGTTCTTTAAAGTGAGACTGCACCAAGGACAGGCGCACAGATCATCTCCCAGTTTGGAAGAACACCCAAATATATAGCACTTCTGTCTCGTCTGAATTGAGTTTCAGCTTGTTCTCCCTATCCAGTTTCTACAATGCCAGACATTGTTCAAGGTCTCTACCACTCTCCATGAAAAGATGAAAAAGTGAGATAGCTGCACATTGTCATCAGTCATGGTATCAGTTTTAATCAGGGGTTTGACCATGGTTTGTTGCACAGGAATTCCTCCAGTATCCATCTACTGACTTATAAATTCTTCCAGAGTGCATGTTAGATTGTCCAGTTGATTTTATCTAGACTCATGCTACTTTAATAGTAAACTGTCGGGCAGCTCTATCTGGCGCTGCCCAATGCTGGCACTGGACATAGTAAAAGTGCCATAAGGCACTTTGATGCCAGCAGACAGGCCAGCAGCAGTAGGCATTGGGCCTTAGCACCAGACGAATGCATCACTGGAACACCGGAAAGTAAGTTTCCCTGTTGCTCAGTGGTGAGGTGTTTCAGGGTGGGGGAAGAAGAGCAAGCAGGTGGATCAGACCTGGGAAGGAGCAAGGACAGTGGCAAAGGCTGCCACAAGATCCTACCGCCCCCTTCCCAGGAGCCTGACATGGGCCTCCATGGTTTTGCACCAGCTTGAGAGCTGGCACAGATTCAGGTAGGCCCATTATGCTTGACATATGGTAGGGAACTAAGGTTTGGCATCTTCCCTGGCCACACAGGATACAGAAGTGGCTATTTCTGGACTGCTATACTGCTGGGGAGAGATAGGGACCATAGATGCATTGTGTCAAAGCACCTCCTCTGCATATTACCAACTCCCTTAATCTCCTGGAAGTGGAGTGCAATCGCTCCACTTTCACTTTTGACAACCTGGGGAGCCCTGCAGACGCTCGCGCAGGGCTCCTTGTACTCCAGGACGGCTGCTGCAGGGACTGGTGAGTGCATCCCAGTCCCTGCAGTCCTGTTAGCAACATGATCCTGGGGAGCATGTCACTGCCTCCTTCCCACCCCCACCAAGACTTACTTCAGTTCAAACTCTCCCTGAGAGATTGAAAACCGCTGACTAAAGGTGTTTTTTGGTAATCATCATGCAGGTTCTTCCCCCAAAGGAGACTGCCTTCTATCCAGTTGATCTAAATCAATATAAAGGATTGTGCATCACATAGCTAAATTGCAATCACAAGCCTCACATCACGCTAATTCAGAGATATTTTTTGGCAAGCACAGTATTATCTCCAAGGTCTGTTCATTTTCATTTCGGCAAAACTTATAGTTATGATTTTCAACACAAGGAAGCCAAATTTTAGCACTCGTGTAAACATTTTCATCTTTTGTGATTAGCCACATATAGCACTGAACAATCCAACTGTACAGACGAGACTTCACCTACTACTCCCTCCGCCTCCTAGACCCTTGCAACTCAATCAGAATAGGATAGATTCATAACTTTCAAAGCAGTGCTTTACCCCAGCACTGTGAAGCTGTTGTCACACACTTTTTCACCTTATTACGTATGTCTCACAAGTTTGCAGTTCTGTAATGAGGGCTCAGACCTAAAACTGGTTGGACATTTCCGCACAAAAAGGTTTCTCTCATACGGAACTACTGCATTGCCATCTCTAATTGGCATACCTGACTCGTTGCCAGCCTCTGCTACAGTGCAAAGTATCTAGCATTCTGTGCATGGCAATATAGGTTTGCAATAGTTACATTGTCTTCTTCCTCTTCATTTCCTGACTTTGCAAGGGGCTGTCTCAAAAGTTGGGTCAAAGTTTTCTCAACAGGTAAGACATATTCAAGCAGTCAAAAGGCTGTATTAACAGAAAAGCATCTATACACCTCCATCAGTTTTATGCCCCATGTTTCAAGCACCACATTAAGAAATATACCTTCCCTGCACGAGTGGCTGCTTGTGCAAGAGAATGTACATGCATAGGATTGGGTTCAAAATGTTCAGATACTTCTGACTACAGTAAGTGACAAAACCCTTTAAGAGAGAGATTGTATACATACTTGGAAAATCCTTCAGGGCATCTCAAGTCAGTAGCTGTATTGTTTGACAAGCTTTTTATGTTTTGAAAACTAAAGTATTTTCTTAAGTTTGAGTGTACTACTTGGATCTTGAGCAAAAATTACTTGTAGGTATATTACATGCCTGTGCATGTGTGCGCCCATTTCCCAAAGAACAGTACACCAACATGGTTTTAAAAAGTGATTCTATGGCTCCTTCTCAGGCAATGCTGGCTGCACCGCAACCATGCGCATTATCAAGAGGTCAGACTTCTCATCACATCTGATGTTAGAAGACAAATAATGTTCTTCATTGAAACCAATCAGTTGGACAGGGGGAATACTTTCCCTTACTCATGATGAACTTCCAGCTCTCTTCAATGTTAGGCAAAAGTATCATCCCCAGTTCAAAGGTTACTTATTGACAATGTTCCTCAGTGACAGTGTTCCTGTGACAGTGTTCCTGTGAATGAACATCAGAGTGGAAGGAATACACCTAGGCAAAACAACTGTCAGTGGCGTCACTAGGGTTTGCGCCACTCAGTGCAGGATGCCAGCACATCACGCCCCATGCAGTGGGCGGGGCAACAACCCAGGTGGTGGGCATGGTGATGTACCATCACCCCATCCCCACTGGTTTTTTGGCTGTACCTTTTGATAGAACAAAGATATGTCAATTCGGTTTATTTCATTGCATTCTGCATGAAATTACACACTGATATGTAACACAATGGTATTATTCCTCCAAAACGTGATTTTAGTCACTAGTGGTGTCACGCACAACCCCCCAGGGTGTCAACTTACTCATACCTTATTGCAGCAGTTCTCAAACTTTTAGCACTAGGACCCACTTTTTAGAATGACAATCTGTCCAAGACCCACCAGAAGTGATGTCATGGTGGAAGTGACATCAGGCCAATTAAAATAAATAAGTATAAATAATTAAAGTAAAAAAAAAATTAAATAAGCAGAAGCCAGCCATTCCACCAAGTGAATTTCCTCTATAGTCTGCCTGCAATGCCCCCCCCCCAAAAAATCAGGAAGGTTTTCAGCCCTACCTAGTGCCCAGTTCAATTTAAGAACTTCTGTTTAAACCTGATCACTGTCAGGATCCACCTGGCTTTGCAGGTCTCAAAAAAGTTCATCTTATCAGCAGAAGCCTCTGTTTTGATCCTTTTTAGTGGGGGGGGGAAGGCTGCCTTCTGGAGCACTTGTTTAGCTGCAGGTGCATAGGATCAGGACCATTCTGGTAGCCTTGCACTCTCCTTCACTTGATCTTCCACACCAGCCAAGGCATGTTTGCTTACTCAAGAGTAAATGCAACCATGAGATTTAGTTTTGCTTTTCATAGGGCTCAATACATTCACCTGCTTGGAGGGAGGGACTTCCTTCTCAGGTGTTTTTGGGGGCTGCATTCAATGGATCACAACCATTCTGGTGTCATTGGATTCCTCTCAGCCTGCCCTTTCCAATGGACTAAGGCAAGTTCATTTACTCATGAGTCAACACACGATACAGCTCACTTTCACTTTCCATAGGGATCCATGCATTTTTTGTTCTCCAGTTTTTTGGTCATAACTTTTGATAGAAAGGTGATATTTCACTCTGGTTTTTTGCATTGCGTTCTGCTCAAAATTCCACATCCAACGGTATATACTATGATAGGGTTACTCCTAACCACTGCAATTTTAGCGCGTCACCCCCCAGTGCACGCCACCTGGTGCGGCCCGCCACCTCTAGCGACGCCACTGACTGTCATTAAGTTGTAACATAGTCATCTACTTAAGGACATCCAATTTACATATCTGTGCTGGATATCTGAACAGAGCTTAAGCAATTGTCAGACAATCAAAGCTAGTTTTAGTGAGTAAAGGGATATAGAATATGTTGTTGCTAGAAAGTCCTGCAAAAATCCAGATCAGAGCAAATACCAACAACTTTCATATTTGATGAATCCAATCAGAATAACTCATCATGTTCACCTACAAGTGAACTCACTGCAGCCATGTGCTCCTGACCGATTGGACATTTGAGAAAGGGCACTTCAGGATTCTGCACTACACAGAGATAAACATTTCCAGGGAATACCCCTGGATCCAGCATTGAATCTGAAAGTTCAGGTGTCAGCCACAGTCTGGAATGCTTTTGCCCAATTAAGACTGATGTGCCAACTGTGACCTTTATTGGCCTGATTGTACCTGTCTTTTTGTCATCTGCACTGGTTACTAACATATCCAAGTGCTATTCAAGGTGCTGGTTTTAGCCTTTAAAGCCTTAGTAGCCTGGAATTTTCCCCCACATTGATCAGCTAATCCCTTAAGCTGTTCTGAGACTTTTTGTTTTTGCATGTGCAATAATTAGTCAAAGGTGGTTCAGCAGTAATATGTGAAATGAACTCCGCAACAGCACCTTCTTTACAGGAACTAAGGTCTGCACCATCCATAACTCAATTTCAGTCCTGGCTGAAGAATTCTGTTCCATTCAGCTTTCGGTTTGTGATTTTTGCTGACTTTTCATTTTTTTCTTTTGCACTTTTTAACTATCCTTAGTTTTATTCTTTCGAGAGTTTTAATGGGGTGCTTTTCTGATAAGTCACCTTGAGCACCTTTCTTAGAGAAAGGGGAAGTTGTACAATATAAATCCTCAATTAACAGTATCAATAAATTTTGCTTAAATCTGCCAAAGCTGTGCAAATAGCAACAGCTAAGGAAATCCTGCACAACCTCACAATACAAGATGCTCCCTACTTATGCGGTGCTACAGCAGCATATTGTCCTCAAATAGCATATCAGTGCCATGTCTGTAGAGACTCCAGGCTTAGTCAGAAACAATCAAGCAATAGTCATCAGGTAAGACCAATGGACCAATTCTTCATTCCACACAGTCTTCCTGTAACCGTGTGCAGCCTCTGCAAGGCTCAGAATGCCCAAATTGCATGAGAGATGTGACTTCTGGTTTCGACAGGAACGGGAAGTTGCATTTCTCGTGCAATTCAGAAAAGGAGGCTCAGAAAAGCCTCCGGAGGTGGGCAGAGCGCTCCTTGGCTTTGGAGGGTGGGGGATGCAGGGACCAGCAGCAGCATTGCATATGTGGCCCTGTTGAGGGTCGGAGCGTCGCAAAGCAGTGCTCACCTGTACTCAAATCCAAGATGTAGTTCTGTACCTAGAGGGTGCTGCCAAAAGAGGACCAAACAGGGCATTTGTTACTTGTGGATCACGGCTTGCCTTCTTCTGGTGACCTTTGTTCTATTTTGGTGAAGAGTTCATTTGTCCTGCAACTACTGTCCTTTTACCTAGGCCCAGTCAACCTTTTCACCTCTCCTTTTAAATGACTATAGTGGATATTCTAGTACAATGGTTCCCAATGGTTTTTAGCACCAGGACCCACTTTTCAAAAAGCTTGTGAGTACCAAAGCCTCAGGGGAGCAATCTGAAAGTTTGTGCATGAGCCAGTTTCTGTCCAAATATACTTTATTACAAAATTTGTAGTGTCTGCTTTCATTTTTTCCCTACTTCTCTCATGGCAAAAACTGATATTGAGATTTTATACACACACTTAGGCAGCATAGGATGCAGCCATTTGCTGCTCTCTTGTGGGCATATTTGCAGTTGCGTATGTACAGAACTAAAGCTTTTCTACATTTGAATCTCATATGTATGCCATATAGTACATTCTTTAATATCCTAACTATGCCTCAAATGGTACATGCAATGCTGCAAAAGCAGGAAAATAGTTTGGGCTTGATATGAAAACTCCGGCATACATTTCAGTTTTGCAAAATTTCTATGCCCCTCCCCCAAAAAGAACACCCCAGATTTTTCTATGGCATCCAAACTTGCAGAAATGTTCTCTCTACTTCAGACTGATCCAGCAGTACTGCTCTTAAATTCCCCCCCCCCCACCAAAAAACATATTGGCATACATGACGTGCGTGCATCAGGTTGTACAACAGATTTCATAATGACAGACATAATTAAAATATTCCGGTGCATGAACAATTGAAGTGCAAGATGTCACATTTGAAAGCGATAAGAAACATTCTCAAAAGCAGAGAAATGGTCCCATTAAAAACATCATTTAAATTAGAGAAGCATGGAACCTATGACCAGTTTAGCTGAAACTACTGGACTATGTGAGGCAGATCCAACGGAGTTGACTCTCATTCTGTCACTGACCCCCCCCCCAAAAAAAAAACTCCCATGACACCTCTTCCTCCAAACCAGGATTCCTTCTTACATGAGGTAAGGAGAAGAGGGAGGGCAAACAGAGAGGATTACGTCTCCTGAACAGTGAAGGCGGAATAGACCTTCAGGAAGACGGGAGGGTCAGTTTGGAGCACTATCCCAGTTCTTATGGAAGAGGCACAATTTCTTGCTCATGGAATAAACTTGATGCCTGAAACCCTTCTTGCTGACATTATACCCTCTAGAAAGACTATCCTGTGCATCAATTCCCTCAATGGAGAGGTGATCATGGACACAAATGGGGGAGCGTGAGGGTGCATGAGGATACATACACGGTGGGGGACAGAATGAAACCATATGAGGCTGCCAGATTTCAGGCTGCTCTCCATGGCTTCACAGCCTTCCCTGCCACAGTTAAGGGGGAAATGACTAGGCAGGTAAGCCGAAGTTCTCATTACTGCTGGCTCTCATCTGCCTGGACATCCCTGGGCTTGCTCCTTGCCCCACCAATCTGCCAGGAAAGGAACAGGAGGTAACCAGCCCAAAGTTAATTACCTATACTTGCCTATAAGCTGATCTCACAGATAAGTCAAGCATAGCTTTCCTCCCTACCTGCTGCAGCCATACACTCAGGAGCAGGCAGTGCAGGATGCTCTCCACACACGCCCTGCCCTCCATCAGTTTGGCAGGGGTGGCAGCAGCCACGATGTCCCTGCTCCTCTCCCTGCCCACGCAGGCGGCAGGATTGTGGAGGGCTCCGAGAGGGTCTGGAAGAACACCAGGCCAACAGGCTGCCCCCACACCACCCTGTCTCCTCCAGAGCTCCTCTGGCTCCCAGCACAATGGGGGACTGGTCAGGTGTAGGCAGAAGGGAGGTGCAGCTGCCAGGAACCCCACACAAGGCCCAGAGGAGGCGCCACTGGCTGTCCTCCTTGACAGCCCGCCACAACCTGGGCCGCTACAGATGGCCCCCTCACCCACTCCGTCTGCCTGCGTGACAGTGCAGACGAGGACAATTCACCAGTGATTTCTGGGCACAAATTTTTCACCTTATAGGCAAGTATCTACTACGGTAAGCCTGGAGGACTCTTTGATAGTTCAACTGAATTGAGTAAAAACCCTGCCACTTGCAGTGAGGCGAGGCCAGTCTGGGGAACCAGGAAGAGCTCCTCCCATATCTGAGAAGCTCCTCTTGCTGGGGAGGCATGCTAAGAGGATCCAAGAGATATCTACCCTGGAACCACTGGAAACAGTGGGTTTTAAGCAGGAATTTGAAAAGGAAGCATTATACAGAAATCCTGGCAGTTAAAAGACGTTATTAACAAGCAGAAAGCAGTAGGTTTGATTTTAGTGAAGACTTTTACAGAAGACTGAGAGGTAGTAATTTTTTTCAGAATACTTCAACTGATATAGCAGCTATAACCAAGAAGTAATTTCATATAAGAAATTACAAGAGACTATATGTAGGTCATTAATTCCAGGCTAAAAATTTGAGAAGGAAAAAAATTAAGCACATAGAAGAAACAAATATTTGGCAGAATGATTTTCTCTTAAGAGCAGAACATAATGTACCCACAAAACTAGTATTTACCAAACGTGGCTCAAAGATCAAATTACACCTTCTCTGACTTTTAAACAAGCAAGGAATACAGAATGCACGTGTCCCAAAAAGCCACAGGGTTTTAAATAGCCTTAAAAAAAAATCATGTCCTTTACTGACAAGTAAAATGCTTTAAAGAACACTCATATTTTGATTTCTACTAAAAGGTCTTCTGTTGCTTTTGGAAAATATTTTGGCATGGCTTTAGATAGGTCTCCAATGGAAAAGAACTTCAGAGTTTGAGGCAGGCATCAAGAATGCTTTCCACCTCCACAGCACATGAACTTGGTACAGAGAAGATACAAGTCAACAACACACGCTACTGAGGTGACATGGGGAAGAGATCTTAGTGGTACATTACTTCAGCTATTTAAAGTAATAAGCACTCAGTACTCAAAACTAAACCCATGAGTTACACCCTGAAGTCTATGGTATGCTATAACCATACCAATTAAGTGCAAATTCTGGGGCACTTTTCCATGTAATTGCAACAACTCATCTCTGGCAGAGGAAGCACTACAGAAGAGGACGTTAGGACAGCCCACCTTCACAAGTGATGACTTGGGGGGATCACTGCTGGTTCTGAATGTGAAGGAAGTAATACTTCCACCCATTGCCTTCACTTGGAATTATACGTGTTGTCAATTACACAGGCCAACACACATTTTGCTTCCTTAAACATTACACCAATTCCTGGGTATATTTGGGGTGCTGATTCCAAAAATGGCATCCATTTTGCCCTATCATTTCTAATTTTGGAGATACGGCATAGCCTCTTTAGTGAATGGTTCAAACAGCTTCCTCATGAGGAAGCCTACACCATGGCTTCCTCATGAGGAAGCTGCTTGAACCATTCACTAAAGAGGCTATGCCGTATCTCCAAAATTAGAAATGATAGGGCAAAATGGATGCCATTTTTGGAATCGGCACCCCAAATTCATATCAAACCACCATAAAGTTTGGGAAAAACTTTTCTGACCCTCAATTTTGTAGGCCTGTGTTACCTACTGCACAGCAGTTTCTATTTGCAATACCCAAAGTACACTCCACTGCCACAATAGTATACAGGTTGTGCCTTGTTATCCACTGGATACGAGGATTTAAAAAAGTAGATTAAAAAAAATCAGAGGATACCAAACCAGTGGAAAAATAGCTTTAAAGACCCACTTCCCACGCACCCATTCTTACCCCAGAATGCATTGGTATAGATGCTATACCACATTCAGCCACTAGATAGAGTAAATAATGGAATGAAATTATTTAACAGTGCAAAGGTAGGAAATGGGATTCTGATGCTTTTTCCTTGTTACAAGGCATTTAAAGCTAGACCCCAGTACTAGCTGTGAGTCAAATCAGTGGATATCAAGGTCTCACCTGTAACTTGGCAACATTGTAGTTTGCACATTTGACTGCTGTTCCCCATAAAGACAGGCAGGTGATACGATAGAAGAGGATGCTCAAGAATGACTATACGAATGGGCAAGGTCAACCTTCTGTTACAGTCAGGCAATTTTCAGAGTTGCATTTGTCATGAAGTTCTGAAGTAACTTACTATGAGAAGTATTACAGCTCTAGTTATTAATTCAGTAAAAATTACAATTAGTGTATTGGCACAACAGCCATGTGCTATCAGGAAGTATGACAATACCCTAATTTATGAACAAGTTACTAGATATATTTTAAAATTTGGTGTTGCCCATCTTGCCCATCTATAATCTGTTCAATCACTGTTAGACCTTGTTCAAAGATGTTCAAAGATGTAGTCCAGGGGTCTCCAAACTTTTTGGCCAGCGGGCCGCAAAAAAGTGTGGCACAGTGTTGGGGGCCAGGAAAAAAATTTAAATATAAAATTTAATACAATACAGGTATTTATATACTGCCTTTCATGGTCTTCAGATTTCTCCTCAGACTTATTTCAAGGCGGTTTACACAGGCAGGCTATACTAAATCCCTATACAGATTTTAACAATTGACGAAGGTTCTGTCTTTCAAGAACTGCAACATTTCAGATGGATCCTTTTGTGATCTGGTATCACATTCTGGCCTCCAGTTTCCTCCCATGCAAGCTGACAATCCTTCATATCTCACTTGAAGGGCGGCCAAAGAGCAGATGGAAAAACTCGGCTCCGCTTGTCAGCTGCTTCAAGGTCTCACCATTCACAGTGCCAGTGGCCTCGAACTGGCGAGCTTCAGCTGTTATCTTCAGGCAAACGGAGGCTCTACCCTCTAGACCAGACCTCCTGCCTTATTTATAAATAAATATAATTTATTTATATAAATAAATTAGAGATGGAACTTAGATGTGTGAATAAATGAATGGGCTCATTCATTCAAACTCTCGGGCCCTTAGAACACCCTCCAGATGCAACCAGAGCACAGTTCCAGTCATGTTCAGTCAAGTGTGCCAGAGGCTTTCAGGGGACAAGAGGCTGGCTGCGGGCCAGATAGAATCTCACTGTGGGCCGTATCCGGCCCCCGGGCCGGGGTTTGGAGACCCCTGGTGTAGTCTAATGCGCAATTCTATATTTAGTGTTTGGTTTTATTGTCAATCACCTTGGAAAACTTGCAAACAAGTGTGATATAAATAATTTAATAAACCCAAGCCTACTCATTATTAGATCTCCAACTAGTAGCTGTGATAGCATTTATTATTAAATCATTATGAACAGTTGCATTCTGCCTTCCCACTAAATGTAGCCCAAAGCAACAGAACATAACATAAAACCAGTAACAAGAAAAACCACCACCAGCAAAATTTAACTGAAGTCCAAACAATAGCAACATGAATTCACTGAACCACAGAAACAATTAAAAACCTGTTGAAATAGAAACATCTTGGTGCCTGGAAGCAAACCTCTAAGGAGTTAGTCCCATGATCTGAGGCTTATTCTGAGGGTGGCCACCAAGGCAGTCCTCTCCTGTGGATGTTAATAACCAAGTTGTTTCATATGCAGAAGAGCAGTTCTTTAGGCATCCAAGATTCAATTCAGTTAAGCTTTAAAAATCAACATCACCACTTTGAACAGGGGTCAGAAGTGGATGAGGAGCCACAGTAACAGCTCCCATCAGCAATATAGCAGTTATACGAGGTCTGTCCAGAAAGTAATGAGAATGAAGTTCCTACACTCGAGAAGGGCGAAGATGGCCAAGGTCACTTGGGGTAGGGTGCTAGGTATATGTTAGAACACTGATCAGTTGCATTCCAGTCCTGTCAAGACATTTTTTTGCCACGCCCTGTTCAAGTATTAAGAAAAATGCAAGCATGTTTGGAACAGCGGTACGCAATAAAATTTTGTTTGAAATTGGGTAGAAGTGCATCAGAAACTTTGGAAATGGTGAGGAAAGCTTATGGAGAAGCTGCACTATCTGCACAAGTTCTTGGACGCTTGAGACAAAGTTTTTTATGTTTGTGTTCTGAGATTGGTTCAACTTAGATCCTTCATGACAACGCACTGAGTCACAGTGCTTTGGCTGTCAGAGTTTTAAAGCTGAAAAACACACCATGGTGCTTCCCCATCCACCCTACAGCCCCAACTTGGCTCCTTGCAACTTTTTCATATTCCCAAAGATGAAGAATGGTTTGAAAGGACACCATTTTGATAGTGTGGACAATGTCCAAAGAGCCACTACACAGGCTCTGAACACCATCCCACTTGACGACTTCCAGGGATGCTATGAAGAATGGAAAAATCACTGGGAGCGTTGTGTACACTCACAACGTGCTAACTTTGAAGGAGACAATGTTCAATTGTAAAGTTTTTCACTAAACGAATTTTGAAAATATTATTATTACTTTCCGAACACACCTCGTATGTTCCAATCTGGACCCAAGTTGCAGTCTGATCCAGCTGCATGTAAACAAGACACAGGAAATAGTATTCATCAATAAAAAACCTTAACCTTTATTAAGCCTTATCAAAATCTGCAAAGTAGTCTGGGCATCTGAGTACCATAGAACTCTTCAGAAAGGAAGGGAAAAATCCTTCTGACAAAGGACAATGAAAGTAGTCTGTGCTGGGTAAGTATAGTATATTTGCATTGTTACTGGAAGCGAAGTTCCAAGTTATACAAATTCACTGAAGTAGTCTTAAAACTTTCTTATTCCTTTTTGCTCTTAAAGTAAAAAATTTTCCCCAATAAGGAATGAAAATTGCTATTCTTTCCATAAAATAAGTCACCACCATGTTGAAAATGAACAGTTGGTTACATTAAATGAGGTGGTATAGTTAATTCCTTATGTGGAAAGGAATCATCTCAAACATTTGAAATACTGTGGTTTTCTTTATCCGACAAAACTTAGCTTCTACTGGCTCTTCTTGAAGAAAATAGCAAATAAATGATCAAATTTAAGGGCTACATGCAAAATGCCTTGAGCTTCTAAATGACAGGGTCTTAGCAAGAGAGACTTTATTTAGGAAACTCACTCTTATGTAAAATAAAACATAATATAGATAAACTTTGTGTACATTTACCACTTTCCATTTAAACAAGTTGCAGCTCAGTACTACTCTATCTTGCAAGACTGGGAACTCACCAAAACAGAAAGCAAAGAGAACCATAACCAAAGTTCAAGAATTTACTACATCAAATTTCTGAAGTTCAGCATTCTCACTGGAAGCCAGCATTTCCAAGGCACCAAAAATGTTTACAAAAACCCCTACCATTTGTTTCCATACATGTTCTCTATGTTTATTTAGAGCCACTGTTGTCTCAATTTGCTACTACAGTCAGTTTTCATTATCCACTAAGGTTAGGTTCCTAGAAAAGCGAGTGGATACTGAATTAGCAGACCCTGAATCATTGAGCATATAGGGAAAATGGGGTTAGGTTTCAAGGAATCCTCTTCACCATACGCTCGATGAACTTTTTGAACTTTAATCCTAACTTGAAGTCTGAGGGCTGGATGACAGTGAGGGTTCTCCGACATCTAATGCTTCCTCCTCTGTGCTGACTATCCCTCAAATCATTGAAGGTTGCTGGCCCACCAATGAGGCCTCAGAGTTCAGCAGTGGGAAGGGAGTTGTTTTATCAATCCTACTCCTCCACCTGTCTCTTAGCACCTTCCCTGGGACTTGCCCAGTCCCAGAGGCAGCCTTCCAGAGGCCTCTCACCATTCACCTGTGATCGTTGCCAGGGTTGTGAAGGTTCAGCTGGAATCCACAAGATGGAGTCTAAGATGGTGAGTCAAGTCTGGAAGCTGACACAAATGTGTCCAATTCTCCACAGGCCAATATCCCTTCTCCCATAGGCCATATACTGTACTGCATCTCATTCGCTCCCCCTACATGATGCCCATGCTGCTTTCTGCTTGTGAGGCAGCCAGTCTCTTCCTCCCACAACCTCTTTCCCCCTGTGTCAAGTTGTCCCCTCCCCAAGTGCACTGGCACAGTATTCAGGGATAATGAGAACAGAGTCGCAGATACCAAGAGTAGGTGACAATTCTGCTCCTCTCAGAAATGTGAATTCATTATCTGCAAAGTAGCTTATAAAGAGGATTGACTGTACACAGCAGTGCGTAGGAAAGGGGACAGGAAGCAAATATTATTCCCCATGCAACTGGGTAAATGCCCCCTGCCTTGCCGGCAATTTCATTATCCACCAGTAATACACAGGAAGAGTCTGAGTCCAACCAATGCATGCACATTTTGTGGGGTGGAAATGCACACTCCATTTTTGCTCAGCAATCCTTTATATCAGAAGATCACAATATGGACTATTAGCACTTTCTGGATTAGCAAACCCTAATGAGGTTCCTTAACCTGTCTTTTTACCTGATAAATTTCTAATCTTCAGTTACAAAACCCATGACAATACAACAAAAATTTTAAATCAGAAAAAAATTTAAAAACCTGAGATTTGAGTGTTTAAATAACTTTTTACTTTATATTGGGTTTTTATCCTAACTCTTGTGTGCAGGCAAGTTCCACTCTCCTTCTCCCTACAGCAGCTGTGGACCTCTGCAGCCCCATGCCTGGGGCAAACCTCTGCTATGGCAACCCCCGTGGGCTATCGCTGCCTCCTCTGTGAGGGAACTTCTGTGAGGTTCCCCCACGCTATAAACCGTGACTGAACAGCCACCGGGAAGATGGGACTTCTTTCCATGAGCTGGGAAGACAGCACATCTGAGAGAAGGAAAACTCTGATCCCAAACCTCCACTGCCTTGTGGCTACATCCAGTTATGGAAAAGGCTTCTGGAGTCAACCTCGAGGCAAAATCCTCGAGGTCGCGGGAGAGCCTGCCCCCGCCATGAACTAGCAGCATTAGGCCATCCAGGCAGAGATCCAGTGCTTAGATCTTGGAGCATGTCATTGCCATCAAAGCTGGGTCGCTGCTCCTCAGTGGCTCTCGGTCTCTGTCCTGGACACATTCACTAGCTGCCTGGGGGCTTCATCCCCACAAATTGGGCATCAGGTGGAAGCTTCAGGCTGCAGTCCTGTCCACACTTGCCTGGGAGTAAACCCCACTGACTATAATGGGGCATACTTCTGAGTAGACAGGCATAGGCTTGAGCCCTGAGGCTGCGGTCCTGTCCACACTTGCCTGGGAGTAAGCCCTACTGACTATAATGGGGCTTACTTCTGAGTAGATAGGCCCTGAGAGCCCAATCCTACCCAACCTTCCAGCACCAGTGCATCCCAAGGTGATGGACCAAATGTTCCCATACATTAACTAGGCTTCTGTGACTGCCTCCCCACCACAGGAAGCAGTGCATACTTCACTGGCACAGCAGCAGCAGCACTGGAAAATTGGATAGGATTGGGCCCCAAGTCTGTAGTTGTCCTCATTCCACCCCCACCTCTTTCACTTGGGCGTGAATCTGGTGCAGGCTCTCTCAGAAGTAAGCCTTTTTTCAATGTAAACTGAATTCTGAGTAAAGTGTCACAAGATCACTCTGCATATTCCCTGTTCAGTTGTGCCTGCTGCCCTATTCCTTTGCTGTTGTATTTATACAGGGGGTGGTAATAAGTATTAATAAGTATTTATGCAGCACTTCAAAAATGCTGCCCTGGCATTGTCTTGTCCATACCTGCAGTAACTCTCAGGTAGGTCAGTATTATTATCCTCCTGTTGCAGATAGTTAACGTCTCTTAGCCACTACACGACACTTGCTAAGGTTCATTTCTCCCTAGTGAGTGGAAATGCCCTTCTTATTCAGTGTAACTTTGGTAACTTCCTTATGTTTAACCTTGTCTAATTGGATCCTGGGCAATCCAGTCATCTTTTAAAGTAGGGGAGAGCGACCGTGTACCCTCTTTACCTGCGTGAAACATTTGAGAAGATAGAAGGGATGACAAAGGACAGCACAGTTAGTTCTGAAAATGAAATCCTTAAAGTGTGGAATTCTCTGCCAAATAATTTTAAGTCAATGAAAGCACTTAGGATGGCTTTGTTTGGATCATCTTATGCTTGTGAGCAACTGTTTTCAGCTCTGAATGATATCAAATCTGACACCAGAAACAGACTAACAGAAGACCTGAGTGGTGCTGCACATGTTGCTCTCAAACTTACAAAGTATGAGCCAAGGTTAGACAAATTATCAGCATGCATACAACAGCAAAAATCACATTAATGGTTCAAAAGCAGGCCAAATACAACTTTTTATTGAAAAGTCAAAGTTTGTATCATTGAAAGCTCTGTTATTGTGTTTTTCTTTAAAGACAAAAGATGTTAATGTACAAGTTGTTTTTTCTAAACGAAAACCTCAGTATTCAGGTTAAATTGCTGTGTTGGCACTTCGCAATACATAAGTGGGTTTTGGGTGGAAGTTTGGGCACTCGGTCTCTAAAAGGTTCGCCATCACTGCCCTAAGGGATGTGATTGGGGTATGGGCTAGATCTGCCCACTGGCTCTGATGATACCATAATGCAGAGTTCCACAGAACTGAATGGAAGCCACTGAGGAAGGAGCCAGTTCCTACTCACATAACCCTCCTGAGTTCTATCTGAACCACACTCAGTGATTGCAAAATGCTGGGAGAGGGAGTTCTTTCTCTTCCATTTGTTCCATTTAATTGCTATCCACAAATGCAGCCTTCTCAGAAACCTACATAGTCACAGAACAATATATAAACTATTCAACCATCAGAACATGAATTTAAGCACTGAAATATCTACCTTGGATTTACAAGAATGCCAAGAACTCTGCTATGACATAAGTTTCAGTAACTAATCTTCAAGGTCACAGAGACTGAATGATTTGAACACATCAGGCAATTATAGGGCCTCTAGTGCTATAGCGTTTTCAACATTCTTCAAAACAAAGACTGTCCTACCATACAAAAAGTCTCACCTTTCCCATCCTTATCCATACAACCAACTTCAGCACAGGCACTTGATGAATTTCTGCCCCCACATTCCCATGTGAAAATGCATTTTAATGTGCCACTGAAGGCAGGGTAAGTCTGCACTTGATAGTAAGGAACAAAGTTAAAATATTTAGCAAAGTAACTTTCAATAACCCCCCAAGACAGGAATTAGCTTTAGATCAGAGATAAGCGCTGTTTACAGCAGCCACAGAGGAGATTAGAGGGGCCTGTGAGCCTCCAGGACCCTGCAGGAGACCAGCACTACCCCCCCAGATAAGTAAAAAAGACCCTTGAAAGCAGCAGAACCACAATTCATGCAGTGCTGTTGTTTGCCCATGCAAACAGTTACTTGGTTCGCAACTTTCCTGCAGGATTTTGGGAAACACTGCTCTAAACACTTGCTTTAACTCCACAAACTAGAACACACAATTACTTCAGAATTGCTGTATCCTGAAAACAAGCTGCAGCAATCAAGTTGTATTGCTCCAAATTCATATCAAGAGATCTTATACATGGCTACACAAAGTTATTCCTGATTAAACACCTGCAAGATGTTACAGTCAACATTCTAGAACAGACATTTTGGCAGGAGGGCCACATAATCTCTCTGACACTGTCGGGGGCTGGGGAAAAAATTTACATTTCAAGTTTGAATAAATTTACATAAATGAATATATTAGAGATGGAACTTTTATGAATGAATGAAAGTCTTGAAATAGCTTAAGGCCCAAGGCTCCTTTGCTGCCTCTGCTGCATCACAGATGTGAAACAGCAAGCAGTGGAGGAAGCCCTCGTCCCACAGTTCATGCAAGAGGTTGAACAGTTGGCCGTCATGCTGAGAGCAGTTACATCAGGCCAGTGTGGGTTCCAGCAAGTCTCCGAAGGGCCAGAAACTCATTGGAGACTGGGTCATCTTTGAGAGTTGCAAGTGGTCCCAGGGCCAGGGTTCTAGAATAAATAGATTCTAGACACCCCTGTTCTAGAATAAATAGATAAATAGCTGGCTATTGGAACCAAGACACCCTCCTTACAACACCTTCAGTGGTTTACAGTACATTTCCAGATTCAATTCAGAGTGCTAGTTTAAACCTCTAAAGACAGGAAATAAACAAAATAGTTTTCTCCCATACGTACCTACCTGCAAGTTAAGATTTTGCAGCTGCTTTGACTGTTTCATCACTGTTGCTTAAATGGCTATTTTATTATACAGCACTGCATTTTATTTGGCTTAATTTGCTTTTTCAATTTAGAAGATTTCTTTGCCACCGTTCCATAGACAAGAAGCTGTGAGCCACCTTGGGTTCCCCATTTGGGAACAGAAAGGCAGAATATGAATCCCCTCAATAAATAAATAAGTGACTAGTAACAGGAAATTGAGGTTACAAACATAAGTTGAATGTCTTGGTTATAGAGATGATGTACAAGCTATATACACACTGATGATGTGCTTATACATTCACTGCGTAGCCACCAATGAATTTCCAATCTGATTTAAATGAAAATTCAAAGTGCATTGAAAGCCAGGAAGATTTAAACTTGCTTGTTTTATCACCATAAAAAAAAAAAAAGTGTTTCACACAATATTGTATATCCACAGGTTTTAGGAAAGTCATACATCTCCATGTATCTATGTCAAGGGTCCCCAAACTTTGCAGTGCCACAACCCACCTCTGCAGTGGGTTGCAACACTCCTGGTGGTGCTGGAGGCCTCTCTCAGCCCACTGACCCACTCTACAGGCCTCTGTGAGTCTTAGAATAGACCCAAGAAGCCTCAGTAAGCTACATCCAGTTTTTGGAAGCAAACTGTAAATGGTTTTCGAAAACTAAACTATATATAGGTCTGTAGAGTGAGTTGCCAGGTCAGGGGAGGCCTCTGAAGGCTCCAGTAAACAATGGGTAAAGGTGTTCTTAATTTTTTTTTTTGCAGGTTTTGTTTTTTCCCTCCAAGAAGTGCAAAAAGTGGCATTATGTGTATTTCATTATCACACACCCCCCAAAAAAATCAAAACTCTAGCAATGGGGCTTCAGTTATGGCTCCTATTTGGAGCCAAACCAGCAATAGAGTGGGCAGAAGGGCCAGATCATGAAGCACTGTGTTTAGGCTTGCAATCTGCTAGTGGGTCATGACCCATATTTTGGGAAGTGCTGATCTATATGATCCCAAACAGTGGAACTGCCAGCTGCAGTTTCCAAACACATGCAGCAAAATACATATGAGTAATCTTTAGGCATGACTGCATAGGTGGTTGTTCATTTCCTCCATATCTGCATAGATAACATATGCAAAGAGGCCTTCAATGATCAAACACAGTCAATTTGTTTAGAGAGGTTCACTATCTTCTGAAACTGAAACACATACAGAGACTACACTATAGTGCAGCCATTTTCAACCTTTCAGCTCACTGCAAACTGACAAGGCACTAAAGTTGTCAAGGCACATTACTAGTTTTTAATTACATTATTATGTTACAATTAATTTAAATAATACAACTAAGGGCACAATCCAGGTCTATTCAGAAGTCCTATTTTGTTCAATGGGGCTTACTCTCAGGAAAGTGTGGTTAGGATTGCAGCCTTAGATCATTACATGACAATGAAAGAAATTCCCAAGAAGCTTGGAGAGGGAGGTGTATGTGGTTTCTGGAAAGGTTTTGAAGCAGGTCTGTTCAAACTGTTATCAATTGATATGCTCTGATATGCCAGGAGGTGTTGGCAAAGAGAGATGAGACTGAGCATACTGGTGGGACAGTGAGGAGCTGTGGCTGAAACAAGTGCAGGATTCACTGGGGGGGGGGAGAAGGGAGAGGGGGAGAAAGAATGAATGGTAAGCAACTGGTTTTGAACTTTGGAAGGTTGGGAAGAGGGAGGGGTGGGATGGGGCATTCAGAGGAGTTAACTGCAGTTATGATGGGGGGATGCATGGGAGGAAGTGGGTAGGGGAGAAGAAAAGCATCACTTGCCTGCTCATTTATTCAAGAAAGAGTGCAACCAACCAAGCCTCTGTACATCTACTCAGAAGTAAGCCCCATTATAGTCAATGGGGCTTCCTCCTAAATAAGAGTGGATAGGATTGTGGCCCAGCACCCATCCTGCCAAAGCCTTGCCAGGGGAGGAAACACAGGGAGGGTCACTTTGGGGCATTGCAGGCAAGGAAAAGGGTCTCTCCAGGGTCCTTGCCAGCCAGCTGCTTCTGGCTCCTACCTGCTTCCACCATCAGGCTCACTCTCACACCCTCCTCGTTCTCGCCCACTGTGAACTCTTCCAGGCTTCTCTAGCTGCCTGGCTGGCTGCCCAATCAGCACACGGGGCAGGCACCAGCAACAGCAGGAGTGCACAAGCCCCTTTGCGGTTGCCCCTTTTTCTCCTGCTGCTGTGCGAGGCTCCGAGCGGTCGCTTCTGCGTGAGCAACTGCTGCTGCTGCCGCCACCGCCACCTGACTCCTTGGCCCCGCGGCACACCTGAAGCAGCCTCACGGCACACTAGTGAAACCATGGTTGAAAACCACTGCTATAGTGTCACAAAAAATGTGAAATCAACTTTGGGATGAGTTCTAACTAAATGTTAAGATAAGCAATAAAAATGTAACTATTATTATATCTCAAATGTAAGGTTAAGATTCCAATCTCACCCTTTCCAATTTCCTAATGCTTTCCCAGCAAAAATGCTAACCTGCTGATTTTAACAGAGCTGGTTTAAAAACACAGATGTGGGCTTTTCCATAGAAACTGGCAAAATAAGGCTGTTGGCTATAGCAAAGTTTTCTATAGTATGAAAACTTTTTAAAGAATGAAATGATAAACTTGAAAGCCTTCACACATCTGCTTGGCAGCGGTAAGTGCTCCTGACCTTTTAGCAAAGCAAGATGCCCAGCAAAACACAACCCTTCTCCCAAGTTCTAAATGAAATGCTGAGAAATTTTAAGATATATTTTATGTAAGCCGAAATCTGAAGCAGGCAGAGGCTTCTGCCTGCTCCAGATCTCAATGACACAAGATCTTTCACTCAGCCTGTGCACAGGTTCTGTCTCCTGCTCTGAATTTTGGAATGGGCACAATGACAAACACACCTACTTGCTCCACAAACCAGCATAACAAAAGACAACCTCACCTCCAAGTCCTCTTGCAAGGGTGGCAGAGGCACAGTCATACCACACCAAACTTTGGAGAAGCTGAACCAGCACAAAAGTATCACAGGGCTGAAGTCCAACTTATGCAACAATTCCCTGTTCACCCTTTCCCACAGCACACTAAGCACTGCTCCAAAAAAAAGGAGGTTTTTGGGAGCAGAATGGGGTGGGATAGGAAACAGAACCAAGCACAAGCATCTTCACTGAGCAAAGCTTCTAAATCTTAAGGCATGTGCAGTAGTAATAAATAAAATTACATAAGAAACTGTTATTAACAAAAATGGTTGCAATGACCTATTGAAGAAACATTTTGCCATGTAAATGCAATATCTTATAACATTTTACTGTTATCATTTTACCCAATTATAAGCCCCTAGGAAGGAACTAACGTGATGAAACAAAATTGCACCATCATTTAAAATTTTTTTCCTTTCTTTAAAATCTCAAGACAAGATATATGTTAAAACAGAAAATAACTGCAAGAATCACTGTAACAGCCACAACAGTGAATGACTGAAGCCAGGCAGAACTCCCTGATAGGTGACCTCCAAAGTGCAGGTGATACAAGAGACAGACCAGCTCTATGCCATCCCTGATACAGGATACAGAGCTTTTGCTGAAATATAAAGCAAATATGTTTCCCAAGATATATACAACCTAGATCAGCTATTTTCAACCCGTGTGCTGTCAACGGTCCGCAAGTCTGCTGCAGGAGATGCAAGGGAGGGCACCAGGATGTAGGTGCCTTGTTGTCTTGTGTGCTCCCTGAGGCATCTGATGGGCAACTGTGATATACAGGAAGCTGGACTAGATGGGCCTTTGGCCTGATCCAGCGGGGCTCTTCTTATGTTCTCGGAGATTGTACTCCCATTTAGCTGGAATCCACCCAACTACAGCCATCGAGCTCCCCATTTACACAACTACTAGTGTGAGCTACTTACTTTCTCCAAAAGTTTAGTTGTTTCTCTTCTATGTGAGACATTCTGTGATCTTAGAAAAAGAATATGCACAGATTTTGACCCATGAAGCTTCTTTGCCTCACCAGGTTATTTCCAAACCTTTGAAACGCTAGGTGGCTCAGCAGCACTAAGCTTCCCATCCAAATAGGAAGTGGTGGACCTATTTGATATACAGCAACCATGCATGAGTGGCAGCAAGACAGACCAATCAAAAACCCAGAAGAGACACTGTTGTGGATTTTTGGTATTGGGAGAAAAAAGTTGTGTTTTTTTTAGTGTGCTTTGTCAAAAAAATAAAAGGGGTAATCCTTTCACTTGCTATCTGGTTAGGCTCTTCTGTCAACCAAAAATGTTTATTTTAACTTGCTGGTTTTGAGAATATAGAGGGTTTATCTTCTTTAAGGAAAAACTATCCTGTGGGGAATCAGAATTTAAAAAGCGAAAAACAAATGTTTGAACAGACAAAAGTGACAGATTGTAGAATTAAATTGATAAAATTTTTGTCCACAGTTTGTCACTGCTGAGTAAAAACACTAAAAAGTATTTCCCATCACTTTATGCATCTTCCTTAGACTAAGTGAGAGACCTGTTTGTGTTAAGTGTGTGCGCGAGTCAGCAAAATTAACCGTTGCAGAAGATGAGCTCACAAAAGTCATAAATAACGGAGGACCGAAACTGAAACACTCAACACAATGATTAAAATTTAAGTTAGTGAACTTAAAAACACAATCTAATGCTCATTTTTACATGATAAAATATACCCTTAAAAAACAGGTGTGTCTTGGTAATTTTACCACTTTGTGCCATGTAATGAAGGTTGAAAATCGCTGACCTAGAATGTTCAGGTACTTAGAAGATCAATAACAGGACTTTCAACTGAGTTCAGATAAGCAATGCAGCAGAGTCAAGGTAAGAAAAATATGCTTTTAAAAAAATGAACCAACAAAGGCCTGTTTCAACTACAGCTTCCTAATAGTCTTTAAAACACAGCGCATAGAGCGCACCAGAGCAAACTAACTAAGCATGCAGTTATCAAACCATGAGTGACTGACCCTATACCTTGTCTCTACAACAAGAGGGCTGCAATTGGCTTTTCTGGGCACCAACGCCATGAGAAAATCAAGCAGCACACAAAACTGCAAATAAATATGATTCATTAGTGGCAATGGGGATCCATCTAAAACAGATCAGGATTGGCTCACCATTAACACTTACTTGGAAATTTCTGTTTTAATGGTGCATATCAAAGTAGTTGCAATGTAGATATACATGTGTTTATACTGAAATATATAATGCAGTTCAACAGAAATTGTAAAATAGTAACTTTGGTGAACTTATTTGTAAGGTTGAACTTAGGTACAAGTAATTTAATCGTCATTAACATATCCTTTGAATCACTAAGGGTGCAATCCTAACCCCTGATGTCAGTACTTTCCAGCACTGGCATAGTGGTGCCAATGGAACGTGTGCTACATCCTGCAGTTGGGTGTCACTCACCAAGCCTTCCTCAAAGGGAACGTTTGTTCCTTTACCTCAGAGCTACACTGCCCTTCTGTCAGTGCTAGAAAGCACTGACATAAGCGGTTAAGACTGCACCCAAAGAGATTGAGGCCACATCCTAACCCACTTTCCAGCACTGGCATAGCTGTACCAATAGGACGCATGCTGCATCCTGCAGTTGGGGGGCACTCATGGAGTCCTCAAAGTAAGGGAATGTTTTCTTATCTAGAAGCTGCATTGTCCTTATGTCTGTGCAGGAAAGTGGGTCAGGACTGTGCCCTAATATTCAAGCACTATTTTCAGCATCAATAATTTCACCATAAGAACCTGGGAAACATGCATGTATTTTAAATTTATAATCATGGAACCCATTTTATGTTAAGAAGGATAAGCTATAACCATCAAAAACTGGAAAAGGTACCTGCAAATTAGAGGTAGGAATTTGATACTTTGAATGTTCTATCACTGAATGAAGAGGAAAAATACATTGTACTTGTAATATTTTCACATTAGAAGATACATACATTACAACTTGAAACAAAGCTTCCTGCTCTAAATGCTGCTCCTTTTAAAAGTGAGAAACATTTGCTACCACAACTCGTTTATATAATATTTTAAGCTTCAAAACATACGAGATCACTTTTCGTTATCTGAATTGTAACAGCTAAACATTAACTCTCAGTTTTAATGTAATAAGGTCTTAGTGATACATCTCACTAAGGAGGAATGCTACTGCCTTCATCTGCTTCAGCTTCTAAACAGTTGCAAGCACATAATAGTCTATCCTTAAATCAAGGCATCACAAATTAAAGTACAGTGAACCCTCAGTTTAACTCACTCTAGAAACAGGCTTTTTCTGCTTCTGCCTTTTGGCTAAGATCAAATGAAACGTTCTCTATTAAACGAATCATAAGTTTTTTGCATGTGTCTGCTGACTTCAATGCATTGGGATTTAACAGACATTTGGCATTAATGAACATCCCTTCCCCCAATTATCCATTAAATCAAGGGTTTACTGTATCTATGCCTAACTCTGGTAAATGAATCACATGTACAGTCTTAATATCATGATCAATGGCACAGATCAAGGAACTAAACTCACTCCCTAGGTTTCAGAGAAACCAGATGAACATCTACCACCCTACCCTCATAAGCTTATGAACAGGGTGGCACCTGGCTGGGAAATCCGCATTAATACATACCAACAACAGCAGATTTGAGTTGTCAGAAACCTTACTGTTCATTAAAGCCACACTGAGATAATCAATCAGCTCAGAACCCAGTTTATGTCAGTTGGCTTTCACCAGCCAGGACTGGCATGGCTCCAATTTACAAATAGCCACCTGCATAGCCTCAAGCACAAGCTATGTCTCAGTGGGCTACACAGTTTGAAATTGATCCAGAGAAACAGGACAAGACAATCTCCAAAACAGAACAGGAATTTAAAGTATCCAAAAGTTCCCCTCTAACTGAATTAGAACCAATTTTCTCTATAGTCTGTTAAAGCAAGCAGATGATAACCCACACTGCTTAACCAAAGCTGGAAGGAGGGGAAACAGAAGAGATTCACTTAACTGCACCCCACACAAAATTTCTCTGCTGGACAACACTTTGCAGAGCCAGTGGCAACAGAAAATAAGGATGCCTCTTGCTTCTGCTGCCACTAACAGTTTTTCACAGAATAACTCTGCTAATGTTTTTAAAAATAAAACATTGAACCTTCTTGCACTCTAGTAGCCTCCCCTTCTGCCTCATCTACAGACTACACAACAGACACACTAGAACCGAACCATTTTGGGCCATTTTGAAAACACTGTTCCAGTTATTATTCCACAGGACATCCGTACCAGAAACAGTAGCCAGGGTCAATAAGTAAATTCCTAGTATAGTTTTGAAATCTATACGAAAATGTCTGATATAATCACTTCCCAGTTCCATATTTCTTCCCAAGAACATCTTATTTTTATATGGACAGATGAGGAGAAAACACCCCACCCACTTCCTTGCCTCTCATGCAAAGCAACCCCCTCCCACGACCAAGCCAGTGCGCACGACAGACTTCAAAATTTCATAATGCTTCCAAGTTTGTTTGCATCAGATTTGTAAGCAGGAACTTGCCTGGTCACCTGAGTCTTGCAAGAATTGCCTCCAGGTGATCAGGCAAACTATTGCTTTTTGTTCTTGCTCTTCCAATATGTCAAGATGCCACAAGAGACTGATGCACATATGCACAGGTCATAGTAGGCTATTCGACTCTTGTGAGCTGATAACTTCACATGGGTTGCATCTTAAGATCTACTGTTCACAGAAGCATTCCTATTTACCCAACAAAGAGGCAATCTTCACTGATCTCTTCCTTCCTTGGCAGTCTCCTGCAAACCCCCCCCCCCCCCACACACACACAAAACTTTGTTCCTCAGGAGGACTGGGGAATCCATAAGAGAAGATGGATTCCTGCAGTTCAGGGACCTGCAGAGGTAAAAATAGGTAAGCAAATGTGTTCCTCTTCCCTTACATAAACAGAAGAACTTCAGCTACAACCCACATGTTATTTGCATGACTACCATATGCAATTTGTTGCCCAAAGTCCACAATCCTCAATACATTTACCTGGGAGAAAGCCCCACTGAACTTCTAAATACATAAGTATACATTACAGGTTTCCACAGAATACAATCCTGACTCTAAACATTCTTATCAGATTTGCACAAACACATGAGGAAAATACAGCCATATACCCAAGACAACAGCATTTGGAATGTAGTAAGAGTACAGGAGAAGCCTCATTATTTGCAAGGATTCTGTTCCTGGAACCCACACGAATATCAAATTTCACGTAAAACCAAGTCACACGAAAGTCAGGCTCCACCAAACTTCAAACACGACCAGAGTTTTCCTCCGGTCATGTCCAGAGCTGTTCCGAGGCCTGTGGAGGCTGCACGCAGCCACCGTGGGCCACAAAATGGCCTCCAGAGGTCCTAGAAGGGTCCTAGAAGGGTGAAAACTGGAAGTGCCCTTCTAGGAACTCTGGAAACCATTGTGAGGCTCATGGAGGCTGTGCATAGACTCCAGAAGGCCAAGTCTTGGTGGTGCCAAGTCTGGCTCGATGCATGTCCTGGGGACCCGCATTGAGTCAGATTCGAGAAAAATAATTTTGCGAATAAAGAGGCTCCACCTATATTTCATATGCAACTAACAACTACTGAGAAAGGATTGAATAATGAGGTGGCCAAGTTTGCAGACAACAAACTTTTCCGAGTGGTGAAGACCAGAAGTGACTGTAAGGAGCTCCAGAAGGATTCTCCAAACTGGCAGAATGGGCAGCAAAATGGCAGCTATGCTTCAATGTCAGTAAGTGTAAAGTCATGCACACTGGGGCAAAAAAATCAAAACTTCACATATAGGCTGATGGGTTCTGAGCTGTCTGTGACACATCAGGAGAGAGATCCTGGGGTGGTGGTGGACAGGTCGATGAAAGTGTCGACCCAATGTGTGGCGGCAGTGAAGAAGGCCAATTCCATGCTTGGGATCATTAGGAAAGGTATTGAGAACAAAACAGCTAATATTATAATGCTGTTGTACAAATCGATGGTAAGGCCACACCTGGAGTATTGCGTCCAGTTCTGGTCACCACATCTCAAAAAGGACATAGTAGAAATGGAAAAGGTGCAAAACAGAGCGACTAAGATGATTAATAGGCTGGGGCACCTTCCTTATGAGGAAAAGCTACAGCATTTGGGCCTCTTCAGCCTAGAAAAGAGGCGTCTGAGGGGGAACATGATTGAGACATACAAAATTATGCATGGGAAGGATAGAGTGGATAGAGAGATGCTCTTTACACTCACATAACACCAGAACCTGGGGACACCCACTAAAATCGAGTGTTGGGAGAGTTAGGACAGACAAAAGAAAATATTTCTTTACTCAGCATATGGCTGGTCTGTGGAATTCCATGCCACAGGATGTGGTGACGGCATCTGGCCTAAATGCCTTTAAAAGGGAATTGGACAAATTTCTGGAGGAAAAATCCATTACAGACTACAAGACATGATGTGTATGTGCAACCTCCTGATTTTAGAAATGGGCTATGTCAGAATGCCAGATGCAAGAGAGGGCACCAGGATGAGGTCTCTGGTGTGTTCCCTGGGGCATTTGGTGGGCTGCTGTGAGATACAGGAAGCTGGACTAGATGGGCCTATGGCCTGATGCAGCAGGGCTGTTCTTATCACTAAACTAAGGCTGCAACCCTATGCACTACTGTATGGGTTCTCAAAGGGCACCACAATCCACCTTCTGGGACCCCGCCCTCCACAGGCCTCTGGAAGAAACCAGGTCACTTTCACAAACCCAGAATCCAAAGTTACTTTCTGGCTGCTTCTGGAGGCTTGCAGAGGCCCAGAGCAGCTTCCAATTGCATCTGGAGACCTCCACTTTGGAGTTAGCAAAATGCAAGGGTAGGTGGAAAGGCTCAACCCAGGACTGACAAAGTGGGTCACAACCCACAGTTTGAGAAACCCTGCACTATTGCATTCATACTTCCAAGTACCACCGAATCTGCCTGCATACATTAAACATACGCTAAAATTTAAATCTGGCATCACTTATGGTATATGGCCTAGGATAAAGTTACCTTAAGGACACCTGTAATTACATGATCCCACCCACGGCCATCTTCTCAAGATCTGCTCTCTGTCCTGCCATACACAAGTGAATCTGGTAGAAAAGGGAAATGGGGCTCTCTCTGTAGTGGCACTGTGATTATGGAACTTGTCTGTCAGGTCCCTACTCTGATGGTTTTTAAGTGCACTCGCAAAACATTTATTCCGTCTGGTTGGTAACTGAATCTAGCTTTTTTTTATCTCTGATGTTTAAGGATTTTACCTGGTATCACTGTTTTAAAGTCGTTTTATGGTCCATCTTATTTTTTCTTTTAGTTTTTGTAAACTACTCTGAAGTTTTTAAAAAGGAGTAATACAAAAATATATTCAAAAATAAACTAACAAGTCTTCTGTGTATTATAAGGAATTTCTCATTTTGAATGTTATATTCAGATATAGTACAGACAATGGGTGGAATCCGAAGTTTCCTTTCTGTCCTGAAAAAGGGAACTGTGGGATCCAACCCAAAGGAATTATACTTATAGGTAGCTGGTGTAAAGGTTAGAACTAGAGTATTGTCTTTTCGCGCTGACATTTTTTTGTAAGGATGCCATGCCCTCCAGCTACAAAACACAAGTTTTCCTCATGTTAACTATTAAGCACAACAACTGAAGTACTGTTCTAAAGCATTCATTTCCTTGCAGTAAAAGTAGACTTAATTCCACACGTTATTAGGACTGAGTTACTTTTAAATTGCTTATCACTAAAGAAAGTGAAATTTGATGTGTATGTGTGCTAAAAAATCAATGGGGTTCAGTTTTCCAAACACCCATTAAAATTGGTCATGCAAGGTAGTGTTATTGACATATAGTGTGCACATTAAGCCTGACAGCCCAATCCTATCCACACTTTCCTGGGAGTAAGCCCCACTGACTTTAATGAGACTTCTGAGGAGACATGCATAGGATTGGGCTCCTGAGAGCAGGTTTTCTTGCATTCGACTCATAATTCTTTGAAGTGAGTAGAACTGTTAAACTATCATCTACTAGGAGAGGATGTATGCAAGCAATTCAAATCTCTACCCCTAACCATTTCTTATTCTAATTTTTTGTAGGGAATTTTACATACAAACAAAATATCCTCTACTACTGGGCATGCAGTACTTCAAAACTATCAACTACAATCAGTTTACTTGACAGTTTTCACTAGAACATGACTAAGAAACCACAGTATAGGTTATGACCACAACATAGTTGGAAGTAATTGCTACCAACTACAACTCTAAGTACCTGTACTTGGAAAGACATTCCACCAAGGCATGTGTTTTACTTTCAAGTGAACAATGATAAAATATTTTTAAAACTGTATGTACTTAACACAAATTAGAGCTCAATCCTATGCATGTCTGCTCAGAAGCAAGTCCCATTAGAGTCAATGGGACTTACTCCCAAGAAAGTGTGTATAGGATTGGGCTGTTAGTCTACTGTGTGTATATAACGAACCTATTAAAGGCTCTAATTTTTAATGAGATTATCCATTTCACTCCAAGAATATTATATGAAAATTCTTTTTAATTGAAATGTTTCCCATCATTGGCATTTCCCAGAACAGTTAGACTAAAATTATCTTGTCCATTTTTGTTTTTATTACCAACTAGGATTAGCTTGATCTTGCCAGATCTTTGCTGGATTTTCTTATCTAGCTCCTTAGCTAAGTAAACAGAGGTAGTGCAAATGAAGTAATAAAAGCATTGGATGTAGTTTATGCCATGTGCTGAAGTAAACAAACTTCTGTCTAGCTCTTTAAATATTTGCACTTTGAGTAGAACTAAAAAGAACATGCAACTTTTGAATCACTGGAATTTTTTTTTGTTCTATTTCCTGTAAAAACACCAACAGTGATGGAACAATGAATGCTATTGCAACTTTAAGCGTCCGTTTGATCCCTCAATCTTGAACCTGAAATGAACTCTGAAGCTGCAATATCTAACATGCTTATCCCTTTATTTCTAACCACAATTCCTTCTACCAAGTCACCTTATGAACTCCTCTAGTTTAAACTTCTTCCTTAACATACTTTCAAAGTTTACTAAAGTTTCACTTCATTATTGTAAAATATAAAATGGACTTTAAGAAAGTATGTTAAATACTTTAAGTAGAAAGTAACTATTATATTAGGCTTAAACTGTACCAGTAATGATGTGCTAAACAGAAATTATGAAAGCCAAGTGGCCTCCTAGATTTTAAGGCAATGTCCTGAGACCCCAGGAACTAATTCCTCAGGGATGTGGCTAAACTCTTAAAAGTATTATCTGCGAACTCCAGTCAATAATTCCATCTTCTGAATCAACTTCAAGTAGATAACAAATCTGAGGCCAATTATAAAAAATAGTGAGTACAAAAGATATTCAAGATTGGCAAAGGCAACAATATTTATACTACTGAAGTACACAACTTTCACATACCTGGAATTTCTTTCATCCAACAAATGTTAAAATTAGGTTTGCAGATATAATTTATTATAACGTGTTTTATTCCAGATTATGGTGTGCTAAGGCATGCATTTCTGTAACCAACAGCTACTTCATATGTGACATTCTGCATGGAATATCCCCACATCAGAAAACACACTCAGAGGCTACATACACGTCGCAAAAAATTCCGGTTGCCTCACACTCCATATACAGCAATGGAGTACACAAAAGGAAAACATAAGCATCTCTAACACAGACTGGCAACCTATGTCCAAGTATCAGTTTGATTACAAGCCACTTTTTCAAGTTGTGGGTTTTAAGAATCAAAACATTCATTTATTCATTTGATTTAATAGTATATTTCTTCATAGTTACAGAGACAAACTGGAAAGTGTGTTAGTTACAAGTGCTTAAAAGCAGAAGACACACTAACACAAGACAAAGTCCAAATACATTGTATTCTTCAACTTTTATTTTTTAAACAGGTAAGATTGAAATGTTTGAAAGAACACAGAGCAAAACTAAGCATCTTCCAGCTACAGTAAAGTATTGCCATAATCAGAAAAATGAAAGACTATGAGCAGATATGTTAATAAGCAACTAACTGCAGTTCTCTGGACTTAGGCATCCCAGAAAGTTACATTCTAACCTGAAAGCATCCCCCACCACCAGCACAAGTATGTAAGGACCAGTTTTAACACCAAGGAAAAAATGCTGTGCACTTCTTAAAAGCATGGTTTATACCACTTTACAATCCAATCAATCAAGAGTTGCAGACCAAGTTTCTGGGATCAAACACTATCTCAAGTTAATGATACATGCAAATGATGAGCAAGAGGTTAACATCTTTCCTAACCGTACTCAAACCTGTGGTTGCTAGCTGAAAGAATGTCTGCTCTATGTCCTGTATCAATACTTACTCAGCTCATACAGCATACATTTTAAGATACTATGACTCTACGGCCTAAGAAAATGTTGGGTCTGTTTAAATCTTTCTTGCTTCAAGTATAAAAAAGGAAGGAGTACCAGCAGAAGCAACAAGATTGTTTACAGTCTTAGGATAGTGATACCATCTTTCCACTCAAGTAATAACACTGAAATTCTCCACATTTAAGTAAAACATAACTTTCACAAGTTGGCAACAGATCTCTCAACAAGTCAAAACGATTTTCCATTAAAATTCAAAATCTTGTTAGTAAACTCCAAAAATGTATTATAAATATTGTTATTATTGAAGAAACAAGGTGTCTATGGTGCTGTCTATATTTCAGGCTACTCATAATTTCTTCCACCAAAGGCCTAAAACCACAGCAATTGTATTTAAATAATGAACCATTAATTGTGCCTACAATCCTAAAAGTCACTACCCTAAACTACACAGCTATACACAACCAATGCAATGCACACTTACTTGGGAGTAAGTCTTATTAAACTTACTTTTAAGTAAGAATATACAGAATTGCACCACATTGGCATCCTTCAGTCTCAGAAGACTATGGTATTGCGCTCTGAATGGTGGTTCTGGAACAGTGTCCTCTCCAGTTCGTGAAGCCTGGGTAAAGTAGATATGGAGGATAGACTGTTTCCCATGCAGCAAATCCCCCCTCTCCACATCGCTGAAATGGTCCAATGGAAAGGCAGAAGCCAATTGTAAATACAGCACTTACTGGTGCAGTCTTTTAAAAACATAGGCCCCCCCCCAAACTTTCAAACATTTGCACACAGTTTAGAAGACTACCATTCACACTTTGTCAATCGTAGTAACACAGCTTTACCCATCCCATATCAAACGCAAGAAGTGACTCTTAACTACAATTTTTCAGTTTAAATTGTTGAGAAGTTTACTTATATGGCTTTTAACTAGGGTTGAACTTCTCCAAAAGATACACTTGATCTAACAGCATGATAAAAGAAGCAAACCAGCTGTTCCAACAAGCAGAAATCCCTTTTAGCCAACTAAAATTAACCTGAACAAGGAAAATCTTACCATTCCAAAATACAGGCATGAAACCAATGCATATTTGCAATACACTTCCCTCCTCAAAAGTATCATGATCATCAACTGGGTATATACAAATGAAGATTAACTCAGATACAGATTGACTAATAATGTTGCCTTCAGAAGGCACCCCAGAGTTTTGCCAGTGTTTGAGAACTTAACAGTGGGAAGGGAATGCAGCTGCCTGCTTTAAATACCATCTTTGTATATACAGACTTATGGAGACAAAAATCAACCAACCTCTCCACTTAAAACCAAAATTTTGGGTCCATCCAAACCAGACATTTTGCAAGTCAATGAAGGAGATTGGTCACTGCAGGGGAAGTATAGCAGTAATGCAAGATGCAGGCTGACACCCACCATCCCAAGCCCATCCTTTAGCACATCAAAGAAGGAAAATACTGTATAGTGGCTTCTCCAGAAGCTGTTCTGAGGACATGCCCTTCGTATACAATGGAGTAGGAGCCCAATCCTATGCATGTCTACTCAGAAGTAAGTTCCACTGCGTTCAGGTACTCTCAGGTAAGTGTGGATGAGACTGCAGCTTCAGAGCCCCATCCTATGCATGCCTCCTCAGAAGGAAGCCCCATCGTAGTCAGTGGGGCTTACTCCCAAGTAAGTGTGGATAGGATTGCAGCCCCAGAGCCCAATCCTAGGCATGTCTACTCGGAGATTAGTCCCACCGTGTGCAGCAGGTCTTACTCCCAGGAAAGCGTGGACAGGGCTGCAGCCTAGGCGGGTTGCTCGAAGGAAGGACTGGGGACCTGTGTTCGAATCCTACCCCGTCCCTGGCCTGAAGAGCCGACCCCTGTGCACGCCGTGCCCTCTCAGCCTGCACCACAGAGCACAACGAGACCCCCGCGCCCCACCAGCGCCCCCACCCCCTCAAGCTCCGCAGCAGGGCGACCGCTGAGGGGGCCCCTCTGGGCCAGCGCCGACGTCGCGCCCCTTCCTCCCCGGGGATGGGAGGTGGGCCCGGCCGAGGTGGGGGCCCTGCCCTCGGAGGCCTCCGGGCCGAGCGTCTCGGAGGAAGCGGGGCGAGCAGCCGCGCCAGGCCGCCTCGGCGGGTCAGCCTTACCTTCTCAGCCGCCCACTGCCGCCCGCGCCGCCGCCGCCTCCGACCGGCAAGGCGGGCGCCTGCGAGCCACTCCGGAGCCTCCGCCTCCCGCCGCCGCGGAGGGAAGGAGGAAGGAAGGGGGCCGTGCCGGGGCTGCTGCGGTGGCGGGCGCCTGCGAGCGTCGGAACCGTTCCGGCTTCCCAGTCGCTCCCGGCCCTCCCCCTCCCCCTCCTTCTCGCTGCGCGTCTCGGCCAGCCGAGTCCAAATCAAAATAGTGTCACACAATATGGCGGCCACGCCGTCGGCGAGCCTCGCGAGATCTGGCCGGGTGCGAACGGGAGAGCGGAGGCGGGGAGAGAACGCCCGTTGCCCGGGCAACGCGGGCACTGCCGAGCTCAGCGGCGCGGGGCTCGGGCTGACGGCGGTCCGCGCCCGCCGCACGGTCCTCCCGCGGGGAGCAGCTCTGGGCGCTCTCCCACCAGCAGGGAAGGGGAGGAGGTCCTCCGCGCTCCCTGGCAGCCCAGTCCTAGGCGTGTCTCCTCAGAAGGAAGCCCCCTCGCAGTCAGTGGGGCTTACGCGAAGGAAAGTGGGTGGGACTGCAGCTGGGAGCACTGGGCAGATGGAGAGAGCGAGAGTCCGCTGCAGTCCTAGCCCCACTGACCTGGGAGTGAGCCCCCTCAACGCTAATGGAGCTTACTTGTGAGAAGACATGCCTGGGATGGGGCTCTAATGCTCTGCTTGCTCCTCCAGCAGTTTAAATCTAACATAACACTATGAAGCCAGTGCAGTGGAATGGAGAGGAAATGCATTCCCAGTGAGACAACCAAGGCAGTTTTGTGATTCTCTTCTCCATCAGGAGAAGATGTTACACTTACAAGGGACTGTAGATATGGCACCACAAACTTAATTTGCAGCCCAATCCCATGGCAGCGTAGGGTGACCAGGTACAATGGAGGGCACAGTGCCTATACCTTTAACCACTGCATCAGAGAGGGAATTTTGGCAGGTGCAGCTTTTTGCACTCCTCCATGTCCAGCAGCACCTGCCAAAATCCCTCTTCTGTACAGTGGTTAAAGGTACAGGCACCGTGTCCTCCATTGTATCTAGTCACTCTGCCCCAACAGCATCATAGCAGTGGCACAACAGTTGGTGGACCACTGTATCCAAAGCCTATTTGCCACAAGGGGGAGAGGAAGAACACCGGACCTCTTGCCAGGTGACACCACACTGCATAGCCCTCCCAATAACTTGTGCCATTCACAGAAACATGCACAGCCCAGAAACACCGCAGACACTCGCCTATGTCGACTGCACAGATAAGTCAAGGGCAGGTTTTGAGCCAACAATCATGGAATTTTCTTTGACCCTTGGATAAGTTGGATGTTGAACTTGGGGGGGGGGGTGTCTGACTATAGTTTTGTCAGATTTTACCCCAGGCCAGATTCTGAAAAATAACCTACCACTAATTGTTACCCAAGAACTGTAGTCTCCAATTTATTAAAAACATAGTAAAAGATCATAAGATACATTTTTACTCTTTTTAAATTCTGGTCTTCACCACCTTTTTGTAAACACTATCAGAGTAAGTGCTCTGTAAACAACATACCAGTAAAACAGTGCTTCCCAACCTGGTATTCATATACTCCCAGGGACACTTAACATGACCTTTAGGGGTACTTGAAAAAGAATGGAATAATGGTAGAAAAAGGCAGGTCATGCTCCAGAATGCCTTGCAAGGACCAACAAGACAGGAAGGGAGGTAGCTAGTTGGCTGTGAAAGCCCCACCAATTGCTAGTTTTTGGTCATCTATGAACCAGTGATTGAAAACCAGGCCAGTAAAAAAACTGAAACATAATATGGAAAGTGATCAATCACCCAGAATTACTCAGCACACTTCTGGTGCAAAACCATGCAAAGGCAGAGTCTTCTGTTCCTCAAACAGATAAAAAGAGAAAACACTGTGATAAATACATGAGGTCTAGAGAGGAGATGAGGGCTTGTATTATTATAAACATTTTGCTAATATGAAGGGTACAATTATTGCCAAGGGATAAGCAAGTGAAAAGGGTTGGGAACCACTGCAGAAGATCCATGAATCAAATCCACCTTTAAGGTGGACATGAAGAGAACCATGAATCAAAGACACCTTTAAGGTGTCTGGTGTGTTAAGCCAGAAGCTCTACATACAACATACAACCCATAACACATAACCGAGAGTGTGCAATTCAATTCACAGCAGAGAGACGAGGTATTTGCAACCCTTTTTACTCAGAAGTAGACCCACTGCTTTCAATGGGTGTTATTCTGAAGTAATGGTGCACTGGATTGTAGCCTGGGAAGGAGTGTCCCATCCTGGTGTTTCAAAAAACAGACCTGCTTTGCAAGCATTTGCCAAGCAGAACCAGGCTGCAGCAGAAGGAAGAAGAATAAAAGGTTAACTTTGGTTGGAATGTCCCTGGAAAGTAACTATAGCAACTAAGGAGGTGCCTGCCTGAGCTGAGCAACAGCTCAGCTGAGAAAGGAAACTATTCAGAGGGGAAAGGCTCTGCCCTCTGATTGACCAGGAGATAAGGCAAAGTGAGAATTGGAGCTTGATTACTTGGCAAAAATTTCATGTACTATGAGTATCTACTGTACCTTTTTTTACTACAGCAGAGCAAAGGATGGGAGAAAAGAGGACAGCCATATAAAGTAAACATCAAAGTCACTCTGTGGCAAGGGTTCCAGTTCCCAAAAGGAAGGAGCCCTTTTGTCTTGTCAGGTGAGGGACCAGGACTAGTCACAAGGCAGGCCTCAACACCATTAATGTAAGGCAGGGTGGTGGTAGATTAGGGCTGGGAGCTGGGTTCAAGTTCTGTGGCTTGCCGCATCCAACAAAGCACTCACCTTTTGCATGTCTGGCCAGAAACACGTTGGCAGGAACAAAGGTGGTGGCAGCTCTCTATGTTTTTTGTATTGCATTTGAAAGTTGCTTAGAATGCCTGAGAAGGAGATAAAGTGGGGTATAAATTTGTAAATAAATAAGGGTGCAATCCTAATCCCTAACATAAGCACTGACATAAGGGCAATGAAGCTCCTAGGTAAGGGAACAAACATTCCTTTACTTTGTTGAGGCCTCCGTGACACCCAACTGCAGGATGCAGCACATGTCCCATTGGTACCACTATGCCAGTGCAGGAAAGCACTGACATAAGGTTAGGATAGCGCCCTAAAGCTCCAGAAACCACTCTAGCCAGTCTGCAGAGTTTCTGTCTAACCACTTAGACACAGCAAGTGACAGGCAAAGAGCCTTATGGAGCATTTAACACCCTGCTTCACAACAGGCACACCTGGCTGGAAGACTACAGACAGGGCACCCCATGGGTCAGTCATTGGGCCAGCACATGATTGCACTGCCTACTGCAGTGACTTGCCCATCAAGTCACACCTATACATACTCCATGACCTTTGCATCATCACCAGTAGCTGTTGGCCTGACCTTCAGTATGCTGCCCTTCCTGTTGTCGTCCTTTCCCCCTTGCCCACAACTGTCTGCCTTGTTTTGGCAGTGTTTTGCCAGATTCCCAGTCCAAGCTCTGCCTGGAGAATTAATGCCCACTTTTAGCTAATTAGCTCCCCTTTTTTACCCAACAATGACTCTAGTTTTGCCTTGCAGTCCTGCTAGACCCCACAACCAGGGTAGCTTGCCTGTTCAATCTGCAGAGGTCCTCTCTCCTGCCAGCAGCCTCCTGCCACTACAGCAGTCCCTTAGTCCTCCACAGGTTTTAGGCGTGGCAGCCAAACACCAATCTTAGTGTCTCCAGCAGTTTCTGCTCCAGCAGTCTCTGAAGTCCATTCGGACAGTTCCACCAACAGTTCCATTAGTTCCTCAGCCCATCAATTTAGTCTCCCCTTCCTCAAGCTTTCCTCCTTCTGCTACCCACACCCAACTCTCCCTTCATCAGGTGCTTTTATGGCTGAAAGCCCTATTACCTTCAGCTGTGCAGCACATTCTGCTGAATGCCCAGCCCTTACCCTTAAACAGGCCACTGCTGACACCACATCCTACCTCCTCACCAGATCTTCCATGATTCCAATACATTTCACCCCTTGGTGTCACAGTGGTCCCCTTGATCAACTGCTTTCTTTCTTGGGCCATCCACCCCTTGGTCTAACTCATCTTCTCCATACTGGTAACTGAAGCTCCCATACAGTCCAATCTCATTCTATCCATTTTGGTGCCTGTTTGGTCTATGTCATGCTCCATCCCAGAGGGGAGCCTATCAGTCCCAGTGGTCCTGCAGTTAGTAAGTCCAGGGGCCAACCTATTACTTGCAGGCATGCTGGCTCCTCCACCTGTTCCCCTCTCCAGGGCATCCCCCAAACTATGAGGCATTCCCATTTCATTTCTTGGGGAGTCTTTCAAAGCCACCTCCAACTACACAGTCCATTTCATTCATCCTGCCAAACCCCATTCTAGGAGGGAAATGGCCCAAGTTCTCAATGCCACAGGAAGGACCTTCCATTCCTCCTATTTTGTTCATCCTAAAGCTCAAGCCTGCTATACCCATTCCTTCAGGTTCCAAGTTGCCCATCCCCAGGCCCTTTTTCAAGTGGTTTGCAGCAATAGGTATTCCCCCTGGTCCCAGCCCCAAGTCCATGAGAAAGCTACTGGGGCCACTCTGGAAGTAAGGCTCTGTTTGGTAAGGCTCATTCATCCATCTTCACATGCATCCGTCTACCAAACAGCAACTGCCCATTGAACATGGAGATGGCCTGAACAGCTCCAGTCACTTGCTCAAAAACCACAGTGCCAATCCCTCGACTTTTGCCATCTTTGCCTTTAAGAATGTATTCCGGGGCAACTACACTGGCCACACTGAACACCTTGTTCAGTTTCTTCCAGCCAACTTTGTAATTCAGATTGGCCACAAATACAGTGCTTCCCAATCTGCCAGCCTGAAAAGAGTCAGAGGCCCTCTCTGCTGCTCCTGCAGCCCCACCCCTTTATCTCTAATCCAGACCAGCACTTCAGTTCAGCCAGGCATCCTGCCTGTTCCTTAGTAAGGCTTTCTGCTGCCTTTATATCTTTGTGGGCATTTGCCAAGGCCTCCACAGATGCAAGATTTTTCTCTCTCTCTCAGTGCAAATTAGCCCTTTTAACTTTGCAACTTCCTCTCTCAGGGTTTTCCTTTCCACATCCTCCCCACTTGACCCTCTGAGCCTTTTCAGTGAAAGAATGCCACATTTAATGAGTACTCCCATATACTGCACCATCTGAAACATGGTCCAAAAAATGTTCCAAGTAGCCCAGGCATTCCATAATAAGGCAGGAGCATTTGCTTTCCATGTAGCAAGGTCTAGGGCCCCCCAGATCTGCCAGAGATTCATTTACTCTACGGTCCTGTTACACAAAGGGGAAACTAATTGCCTTAGGCTCACACCCCATTCCTGGTACCAATTTGTTCTGCCAAGCTCCCTGTTCTGAGCTTTGCCTTGAGATCCTATGCCCACTTTAAGACTAATTAGTTCTCCCAGCTTGACTACAGCTAAACCTCCCTGTACCAACAGGAAGGAGACCAGGAGTTAGCTTACCTGAAAGCCTGCAGGGTCCCAGCTCTCCAAGCAGCAGTCCTTCCAGGTAAGCAGCAGCACCTCAGCTTTCCAGCACTCTGTTTAAGTAATCCATTAGTCATCAGTCTAAAAGTCCAGTGCATCATTAGCAGTCCACAAGTCAATAGCCAGTAGGTCAGTTAGCCAGAAGGTTAGTCCAAAATGCAGAGCTGTAAGTCAGTCCATGAATCAGCAGGTCAGTTAACCAGAAGTTCAGTCTGTTTAGCCCACAAGCCAGTCTCCTTTCTCTCCTCCACTACAACCCACAAACTTTGTCTGCATCAGGTGCTCCTTATATCCTATAATGGCCTGACTGCCTCTAGTGGCTGCAGCTGTGCAGCACACCCTCTGCTCAAAGCCCAGGCCTTAACCCTTAAAGGGGCCACTGCTGACACCACATCCTATCTCCTTGCCAGATCTTTAGCGATTCCACTACAGGCAGCAGAGAACAGGGAGCTCATGATGTCCCCTCACCGTTGGAAACCATGGAGTGAGGATGCTACAGACTCTGAGAACAGAGAGGAGCCTCCCACTCCCCTGCAGAGTTCTGCCCTGAAACCAGTTGAAGTGAAAAACAAGAGTGGGAAGAAGGAATTATATTTACTAACAGAGAGACAACAATTAAGAGCCTGATCCTGTGGTCCGTGGCACGGCTCTGTGCTGTGGACCACAGATGCAAACGTGCTGTAAGGCACGTTTGCAGGGCTTACTGCCGGGCTCCTGCCAGAGCTAGCCCAACACCAGCCAGAGCTGGGCTGGTGCACAGTGGGTGCCACGGCTTGGTGGTGTCCTGGAGGTGTGGGGGAGGCATGTTGGGGGGTGGGGGACAGGCAGATCCGTGGAACCGAGCTCCGCAGGATCCAAGGTACTCGGGCAGGGCTGCTCGTCCTACACAAGTGCCTTTACTTTGCGGGGCAGCTTCCCTTACTAGGGGGAAGGGGATGAACCCTTCTTCCGAGGAGCCTCCCACAGTAGTGCGGGAGGCTCTGAATCTGGAGGTAGCCTGCCATGGAGCTGCCGGACCTGGGCACTGCGGGCAGCTTAGGATTGCGCTGTAAGACTGCAATCCTATCCATACTTTATGGGAGTAAGCCCTATTGTCTATAATGGGACTTACTTCTGAGAAGACAAGCATAGGGTTGGGCTCTTTGTCAAAGTTTTTATAGCACAAAAATGGGGCTGCATTTGAGAAACACACAAGTGGAGTTACCAACCATCCTTTCTCATCAGGGCTGCTATGCCATTATAGGTCATCTAACAGACAGTCAAGTCACAGGTTCCAGTGAGGTCACTGTCATAGAGTTTGCAAAGCCAGAGAGGCCTGCCTGAAATGGGTAGGTCAGCAACCTCACTCAGTAGTTGAACTCACTGGTCACTTCAGGCAGGCGGGCGGGCGGGCTGTAGGCTTCCCTTGTGGTCTTCATTATGTCTTTGCCTGTGAGACAATTGCTTCTGGAGAGCAAGGAGAAATACAGAGAAAGCAACAAGACGACAGGCCACATGCTCTCTGGATTGAGGTGCATACTTGGTGTTTGTGAGTGAGAGGTGCCCTGTTGGGACTGTCTTCCCCAAAGACATGTTTTTATACTGGCATTCTGTATTAAATGACTGTTCTGCAGGGGTACCTTTCTGAAAACCAAAAGTGCTCCAGACAAGTATTTGACTAGCAGCAGCAATGTTTGGAGTACCTGGCGGTTACAGAAAGAGCAGATACTCATTGCTATTAGCTGTTGCAAAAGGAAGGGATGCTAATATAAACTGGTTAAACACAGTTATAAAGTAAAGCCACATTTGACAATACTGAAAGGTCAGTATCAGGTGTTCTTGCCTTATGATTTGCTGCAGAAACCCAGGAAGGGAGGGAGAGGTTTTTTCCCTGCAACCTGAACCACCTTGTACTCAAAACATAGGTACTCAGAAATCAATCCCAGTGATTTCAGTGGAACTTACCTTCAGGCAAGCATGCTTATTGTTACAACCCTCATTTTTGTGGAGGATTGACAGCACAAGCCTATGCATGTCTAATCAGAATTACGTTCCATTGAGTTCAATGGAACTTACTCCCATGTAAGTGTTTATAGGATTGCAGTCTTTTGCAATACCAAAACCACAATTTCACTGTCAGAATTGCAAGAATCAAAGTCATTCAAAAAAATTAGCAATGGCATTCAACATTTATGAATAAAGATTGTTTTTCTAACTTTTTCTGTTCCAAGACACATGTGATAACAAAAACATGCTTGTCAAGGATAAAAGTGGAAAAGGAAGTTAATCTATACTTGATCTCAGATAGGATAATGCTACCACTGTTGGTCACTTTAGCTATAGGAGCAATATCAGTGAGGATCTCCTATCATTTGGAAATTTTAACTCTTCTTTGGGTTCCTGGGTCCTCGAGGCAATTTTTGCCCAGCAGTCAGTGCTGTCATAGCAGATCCAGAAGCAGCACTGAAGGCTGCTTCTTTGCTGGAAAATAGGTCCCAAAGGCATCTTGCAGAAAACTGTCTTCCAAAGATGAAACAAAATGGAGCATAGCAATACACTGGTGATAGTGATCTTTAAAAACAATCATCTTCCAATAGTTTGAGTTGCCATGAAGCACAGAAGTAAAAAAAAAAAATGCAATGACCTGCAAGGACATAAAAATTTACAGTAATGTGTTAATGTGCACATGAACTGTACCGACTTTACACAGGTAGGTTTCATTGTGGGAAATTTACACAGGTATGTTTCATTTCAGTTGGGGTTGTACCTGCATAACTGTATTTTCCTGCTGCCATGTATAAATCCTACATTTTTGAGAAAGAAAAAAAAGACAACCAATAGCAAAAGAGCAGAAGGGTATCACTGCTACTGTTGATTTCAGGTAACTGAAACCTTTGGACCTGGCTGTGTGACTGTGGCTGGGTTTGACAGTGTGATCTAGCTGACCTCTCATTCAATCAAGTGCCTTCATTGCACTTTCTTAACACAGTTGCAGTTCTTGCAACTTCAGAACTGCGGTGTAACAGTGCACAGTACCTGGGTGAACCAATCTGGTCTGGATTATGGCATGAAAGGAGCAGATAAATTGTAGTCATTGCTATGAAATATTTTTTTCCAAGCTGGTTGTCTCTTCTGCTGCTGGGAACTGGAAAGGGTCTAATACAAGAAATGCAGCTATTTCTGATAGCAGATGAGTCAATCAATAAGCCACATCTGCAAAAGATTTTTTTTTCCTTGAGCTTTTTCCCTGAACATTACTACAGTGAATGCTTTCCATGTTTATAATTTCTTCAAGTTGTTTTCTGAGGACATACTGTTGGGATGCTGGAGTTGTACACTTTGAGGAACACTGTCAAAGTGTAACAAGGGCACATATTTACTATTGAGATCCCAATGGCATGGGGAAAATAAAAATCTTTGACATTTACAGCCAGTCCTTTCCCTGGTGATACCACAGAGTGCAATAGCACCAAAACAGCTACGGCTGCATCCAGCAGCTCAGGTAGGGCTGCTGGAAATCTTCTTGGGGGAAAGAGACTTTCATCCCCTTCACCTGGTGAAAGCCCCAAGCCCCGCAGTGGAGTTTCTCAAGTCTGCACCAGCTATTTTGCCTGCGCAGACTTGCAAGCCTCCACATCAGGCTTTTCAGCTCACATCTTAGGAGAAACTACAAGTGACCACAACCTTCTCCCATGTACAGGGACAAAAGGCTTCAATGGTAGTGACAAGAATACTGCTAAGCACTGAAGAGTTCCTTCAGTTTGTTAGTTTGCTTGTTAAAAGTCTTCATTTTTATCCCACATTTCCCCCAGTCATGTGGGCACCCAAGATGGTAAACAAAAAGACATATAGTATTCTAAAACTCAACATAAAACAAACCCATCAGTGCACATAAAGCCATAATACAAGAGCAATAAAGAGCAGCAAATTCAAAACAGCATTAAAAATCATTAGAACAGGACACACAGAAGAAGTGCAGCAATGTACAATACACCCTAACAATAAACAATTGATGGTCATAAAATGACAATAACGGCAGCAGTAAGAACAACAAACAGGAAAACATTCAAACATTCAGGGCCCAATCCTAAAGAGTGTATGTTGGTTTACTGCCAGCACACACTGTTGCAAATATGCCAAAAGGCACATTTGCAGGCCCTATCGCCAGTGGAGCCCCAATCCTCTGCCACTCAGCAGTTGCGCAGACCAATGGGCAGCAGAAAGCTACGTGGGTGGTGTGGCGGGGCAGGGAGGACATAATTGGGTGGAGGGAGGTGGAAGGAGAGTGGGGAGAGGGCTGGGAGGAGGCATGCCAGGGAGAGGGTGCGGAGTGGGAGGGAGGCAGATCCTGAACCTCCATGTTGGGCCACCCACCTGACACGAAGACTCTTACTTCTACGCTGACCTTTGGGTCATCATAGAATCGAGTAGCCCCATTGCGGGTCTTCTTGCCTTACCTGGAGGAAAGGGATGAAAGTCTCCTTCTGCCAAGGAAGCAAGGGGGGCTGCCTGGGGCATGCTGGATGCAACAGCAGCCATTTTCTGTGCCGATACAGCCCCACGCACCAGGCAGCTCAGGATTGGGCTGCCTGTCAATAAACATAATATCTGTGCCTTCTGCCAATATATATTATTGATTCACATGTATGCATTGATAAAACACTGGGGTAAAAAGCAATCTGGAAGTGATTGTTCCTACAGTTCCTATGGCCATATCAAGGTTCTTTTTGCATTATGGTTTTCAAATCCCAATGTATTGGACTGGAGCTCATTTACAAATCCCCCCCCCCAAAAAAATCTTGTTTCAATGATCAAGACTATGTTCTGCAGATCAAGGGGTTCCCTGTTCAAATCTGGATATTCCTTCAGGGTCTTTAAGACCCTGTATCTTCAAGATACATAACTCAATGTACAGAACCTGCATTCTTTGCATAAGTTTCCAGGTTCAATCCCTGGCTGGCACCTCAATTATAGAATCTGACGATACAGGTCTTGAGGGGCCGTTCAGTGTACAAAGTACTAGACTATATAGACTGAGTATTTCTCTGACAGAGGAGAAGCACTTATTCTTTTTGTCAGCCACCATTACCTGCTCCAGACGACACCCCCCATGGTTTCCCTTGTGGGTTTTCACATATATATTTTCCTTCAGAAACATTTGAAACCTCATGGAGAGAAATGCCACATGGAAGAACAATTTGGATTAGAGAAAGAATGAGTGGAGAAAGGGTTGGACATTCCCTTTTCCACTATTAAGTTCTGCTTCTAATTTGACCTTCTGACCATTAGGCGAGCTATTTTCAACCACTGTGCTGTGGCACACTGGTGTGCCGCGAATGGTCTGCAGGTGTGCCATGGGAGTTTGGGGGAGGGTCATTTATTAGTAGGGCCATAGGGAGATGTGAGCCCTCCAACAACAACATGATGTGCCTTGTTAATTGTCAAAAGACTGATGGTGTGCCTTGACAGTTTTAGTACCTTGTCAGTGTGCCATGAGATAAAAAAGATTGAAAATCACTGCATTATACAATAAGTTTGGTTTTTAAATATATTAAATAGTTTTAAGGGGTTGACACACCGCTGCGCACCATTTTGTAAGAGTTTACTTTGAGTGCAATCTTAATTGTGTGACAAGTTGGAAAGGGTTCAGAGGAGAGCCACACAAATTTTAATGGGCATGTAGAGGGGGTAAAAGGAAGGAATTGACACATTTGGTAGGGCTGACCCAAAAACCTCCACCCAATTTTGCTACCCTGCTAACAGGCTGCTAAGCTAAAAAATGCTAAGGCAGGGGTGTCAAACATAAGGCCTGGGGGCCGGATGCAGCCCATGGAAGCTTTTTATTTGGCCCTTAGCTCTTAACTGCTAAGCAGTACTGAGGTGTTACTGCTGAAAGGGCAGCTTACATGAAAATGGGGCTCTCCCATATCTTAAAAGATTATCAAGATTTGTGTATTTTCTCTTCTGTCATTTGCAGCTAATGAGTTCCTAAGTGAGACAAAGTGGTGCATATTTTTGGTTATGATAAGTTTAATGACATCACTTCTTGCCTAATGACATCACTTCCAGCCCTCAGAAGGCACCATGAATGCTATTCGGCCCTCTGTTTGAAACAAGTTTGACACCCCCGTGCTAAGGCTTTCATGAATGAACTCCATACTGGACTATAAAAGTTTTTTTGAGATGAGTGTTATGGTCTATACTAAAACTAAAGACTAAGTGCTAAAACTAAAAAGATTAAACACTAAGTAACTAACTTTCAGCCCAATCCTAACCCACGCTGGCACAGGGAGGCTGACTGGCCTGCTCCATATCCAACACAGGGTTGGGGCCAAAAGCGACTCAGACCCAGGCAAGGGGAATCACTTCTTCTTACCCTAGGTAAAGCCACAGCCCAATGGGACTATTTGGATCCTGGCCCCACCCCTGCTCACCTGCCGCCTGCGGCCTGCCTATGGGCCCGCCTACTGCCTGTCCTTCCCCCGCCCTGAAATGGCTCCTCCCCTCCCTCCCATGCCCCCCCCCCCGAGATCCCCACACCAGCTTGACTCAGCTGGCGTAGGCTTACCCTCTTCGTCAACCCAGTGGGGCTCGGGCCAGTGTCTGGAAGGTCAGTGTCCTCTGAAGGTGGCATGGAAATGCTTTACAGCACTTTTGCAACACTCTTCAGCCAGTGCAATGGACTTGCGCCCTGGGTCCCTTTGGGGAGAAGGGCGGGATAGAAATAAAGTTTTATTATTATTATTATTATTATTATTATTATTATTATTATTATTATTATTATTGCGCCAGCCAAGGGCACTCTTAGGATTGCACCCTTAGTTATGTCTCTAGTTTTTAGCACTTAGTCTTTAGTTTTTAGTATAGACCTCAGTACTCATCCCAAAAAATCTTTTATAGTCCAGTATAGGCTGCTAAACTACTGGGGCATTTTTGATGATTTGGGACACCTGTGAAGTAAATTCCTCTTGCTGGTGGTCCTGAGAGAGGTAGAAATTACATCCATTGGTGCTAGTGGGTTCCATTTTTTTCTTTATTGTAACCCACAAGACACCAGAGTAAAGGTGGGGAACATTGCCCTCACTCTGGTTTGTCTTTGATCATCATCATCATCATCATCATCATCATCATGTCCAAACAACAGTTCAGCTTGCTATGCAATGTAATCATAAAGTCAAATCAGTTCCTTTTAGTGGATGCACACTACCAAGTGCATTTTGCTTACTTCTGAATAATGTGAAAGCCCCATATATTACAGATGAGGCAGAAGGGCTTCTCAATCAGAGAGTGCCTTCTGTTTGGCCTGGCAGTTTAAAAAAAGAAAAAGAAATTAACCGTAGCTGAGGACTCTCCTATGAAAGTTTTCAAGAAACTTTTGGACAGGCTTTTGTCAATGGTGATACTTTTAAGTGTAAGATTTCCCACTTCATTGCAGGGAATTGGCCTAAAACCATCGAATGCAGGGTAGTAATCCCAGCTAGGTCACAAGATCTAAACCCAGAATATCTGCTTTTCACTTTATGGGCTTGGAGGAAGTGAGTGAATGTGCAGCAGGAGCACCTCTGGGTTTGCTTTTGGCAAAAACTTCCACCGTGACTCTTCTTCAGCAGCAGCTTCGCTGTGCTGCTGCCTGTAGAAATATAAAGACAGTTTTTCCCTCTTCCACAGTGATAATTATCTTTTGGACACAATTCAAAAGTGATGATTCTGAGCAATAAAACCCTAAATGGGTTGTGCTCTGCATAATTTTAAAAAAGGACAACCACCTCCCTTGTATTCTACTGTAGCAGTGATCAGCTGAGTATCTGGACAGTAAGGACCAAAGCTTCAGCCACTTTCCAAAAGATATTTTTGTGGTGTTGTTCAGTGTCTGAGATTAAGGAATTGGGGGGATTTTAAACAGTTTTTAAGGCACATTTTAGTTACAAAGTTGTTATCTGTATATTGCTGGTGCAAAAATTTATAATACAGTGATTTTCAACAAGTGTTTGGTGTGTCACAAATAATCTTTAGGTATGCCACAGGAGCTTGGTGAAGGTAATTTATTAGTAGGGCTATTGGGGGATATGAGCTCCCTCACCAGCAACGTGGTGTGCCTTGTCAATTGTCAAAAAACCAATGGTGTTCCTTAACAATGTTAGTGCCTTGTCAGTGTGCTGTAAGATGAAAAGGTTGAACATTGCTGTTATAATAGATGGTGGTCCAGTAAAATGAGTGAAACATAGTAGAAATTGCTAGCTCCTTAAGACAAAGGATAGAAGGATCTGCCCATGATGAAGCAACAATTTTGTTCATGGTTCTTGTCAACTCCTTAAATTTTGTACTTAATTTCTGGAAATATGTACATCTGCAACATTGAACAGAGCCTTATGGAACTGTGGCAAGATGGACTTTAGATAGAAAAAAAAATTGGATCAGGAATAAAGTACTTGAACACATTTTCCAAATATGTGATATGCTTCTCGTGCAATGTTTTCCAAACTGGTGGGTCATGACCCACCAGCTAGGGAAGCACTTATCCCTGCCACTTAAAGGGACAAGGAAGGCAGCAAAGTGATTCCATCAGTGCCAGAGTCCTGGGGGGCCTGGAGGGTTCAGGGAGCCCTGCACCTCCAAACATGTAAGAAAAAGAAAAAAAATGGGCACAGTTTTCGTAGTGAAACCAGAGGTACATTTTTTTACATGTTTGGAAGCGAGGGGGGTCCTGTGGAGGGGTCCCGGATCCCCCAGGACTCCGTTGCTGGCTGCTGGTAAGTAAAAATCCCCCTTCATCCCTGGCAGTAGTACAATCCTGAGAATCACATTGCTGCAGTAGCCCTTCTCCCTCATTCATTTACAGTGCTCCCAACTCCTTTGTACGAATTTGTATGAAAGCACTATTGTAGTATGTTTTCAGTAAATTATTCTAGAACAGTGACAAGTATTATTAAAAATATTATACAGAAGAGCACAAATAAAAAAAGATTCTAACTCACTGGCATGTAACTTAAGTTTATAGCTAAATGTCTAGAAAAGCGGATGGAAAAATTTAGGATAATTTTGGAATCTATCAGGTTACACAGTATTTATTTTTAGAGTTTAATACAGTGTGTTTGACCCAAATGCAATAAAAAATCTTCTTTTAACTTGGATGTTCTATGCAAAGTGCCATTAGGACTAGACTAGTGATTCTCAAACTTTTAGCACTGGGACCTACTTTTTAGAATGAGAATCTAAAAGGAAATGATGTCATGACCGGAAGTGACATCATCAAGCAGGGAAATGTTTAACTATTCTAGGCTGCAATCCTACCCACACTTACCCAGGAGTAAGTCCCATTTACTGTCATTGTTAAAGGTATATATAGAGTAGCCTGTTCAAAGTACAGGCCTGTAACATTTCCCCAAATGCAGTCATATACCATGGCAGCATCAAATCTAATATATTAAAAATAAAATATTGAAATAAATGGGGACCCAACTGAAATTGGATATAAACTAGGAAAGGCATAGAATTTCAGGAAGAAAAGACTGCAGTGGAGAGGATAATTTTGGTTATTGACAACTCTTCTGAGAAGAGTGCAGTACTATAAATGCCATAGATCCTGTTGAGCCAAACAAAGCAGGTACAGTTTTAAAAATGTTACTCATTTTTGATATCTTATGACCATGTAGGAAATCTTCATTAACCAATATACAATCAGGCACATTATCTAGATACCATGAATAAAGAAGAAAATTGCTCACATCTGCCTTCAAAAATCAGATCACCCATGCAACATCATCTTCTTTAGCATTTGTCCTGTGCTGTGGCAGGGTCTGTAAAATCACCGATGCAACATGCACACTATAATAGGTTAATCTGGTGAGTGTATTTGTCCTCCACTTCATGAATGAAGCTACCTCTTTTCAGTGTGGTGTTGATGATGTATGTGCAAATCATCTATTCAACTTCTGTGTGACAGGCTGCTGAAATACTCTAGCAGAAAAAAGACACATTCTAAGAAGGGGGAAGAAGGGGGGAGAATGCATATGGAGGGGGTATAGTTCAATGGAAGAAGCTATATTTGCATATGCAGAAAGCCCCAATCCCCACCACCTCCAAATTGGGATGGAAAAGATCCTGGAGAGCCACAGTCAATTAGCATAGAAGATTCTGTGCTAGATGAACCAAGAGCTGACTCAGTATAAAGCAGCTTTGTATATAACCCAGGTGGAGAACTTCCTGGTTTTGATTACGAATCCACCTCAAAAGACAGACAGAAATTGTGCACAGGCTAAACTGCAGGATCATGCTGTACACAAGTACCAGTTCCTTGGGCAGGGCCCTGATGCTGTCTAGGAGGTTGAGGGTAGAGTAAATAGCAAAAATGTTTTCATCACCAAAAGTACCATTTGAAATACTGTACAGGTTGGCCCTCCTAATCCACAGGTTCGGGACCAATTCCCGAACTTCCCAGATGTGACTGGAAGTGCCTTTGGTTGCACTTGGGAGCCCTTCTGAGGCACAAGGAGGCCGCATGCAACATCTGTGTGCCTCAGAACTCCTTTGGATATGACCAGAAGGCACTTCTGGTTGCAAATGGAGGTCCTCTGAGGGCCCCCCGCAGATCTCAATATCCACAGGTTTGTTATCACCAAGGAGTCTGGGAATGGATTCCATGCCAATACTGAGGGCCAATCTGTACATTTATACCATCTTGTAGACTGCATATAACAGCCACCACCTCAGAAGCAAGACTTGTTCCTCTCTATTAATGTATTTTTACAGTGGGGTCTCAGAGAGAGAGAGAGAGAGAGAGAGAGAGAGAGAGAGAGATCAAAACTGATGAATCAATGGCAGAATGTTTTAAAGTGTAAACACAAATCCCCATTAAGATGGGTAAGATAGGGACATAGTGAGGTGTACTGGGCCATTTAGGTATCTACAAGGGAAGAAGAGGGAACAGGGGAAAAGGTTACTCAACAGCACTAATCCTCTTATAAGCCTTTCAGTGTGTTCTGGCTAGATAGAGGGCCCATTTCCCAGTAATCCACTGTCTTCCTTGGACTGCTTGCTGCTGATGTTAACACAGTTGACCAACTGGCCACCCCTCAAGAATGCTGGGAGAGGGGAGCTCCCAGATTGGCCAGCAGGTTAAACATAAGAACATAAGAACATAAGGTTCTTGTCTTCCCTTTGCCAATTCAAGTCCACCCATCTGCACACTACTGGGGCTACTTGAAAAGGATACCAGGATGCATGCCAGTCCTCAGCCAAACCCACTTTTTTCTGTACTGTACCCTCACAACTCTGCTAACATACATGTGTGCCTTGCACATCTACAATCATTTTTAATTGAATAAATAATCGGTTCTTTTACTAGACCTCGACAAAAAAAAAAAAAAATTAAGCTCCACAACAACCATCTACTGAATTGGGTGGGTGGTGATCAAGAGGCAAGGCTCAAAATAGAAGAATTGTTTTTCTGAGGTGATAATACTTTTTGATGCTGTCATTATCTTCACACAGTTACGTGAAAATGACGCATTGGTGGTGGAGAAAAGCAAGCCTTGCTCCCAAAGCAAGAAATGAAAATGAAAGATGCATTTGTGGGAGCCAAATCCAAGTCTCGAATAGGCTCAGGCTATAGTAGCATTGCTAAATATAGTAGTCACTTACTTGTCTGATGAGCCAGCAGTTTTGCAAGATAATACAGTAATACAGCTAGCTTCATTTTTAACCATCCAAAATGCTTGCCCACACAAATACAGATCTCATTCATTACCTTCTCATTCATTACCTTTCCAACTTTTGGCTGTTTAGAATCATTGCCTTAGTTTCATTTGCAGCCACTACCAAGAAAGCTGAATACATTTAAGTCCCAGGGATCATGCATTCACTGTTAAAAGAAGATCATATTGTTTTGCTTTCTGGATTTTTTTTTGGGGGGGGGGGGGTGCAAGTGGAGATGAAGGCTGAGCTAGAGCCAAAGAGCACTTCAGCATATCTGGCTGCAAATAGACGACTTGGAGCCAAGCAATGTGGAGCCTTAACTAATTTCAGCATTCACGTAAGCTAAATTATTTATGACACTCCCTTTTAAAAAGGATCTGTGTTCAGCCCTGGGTTCTAAGTGAGGTTTGAAACCAAAATAAAGGACTAATTTTGCTTCCAGTGTCAACGACCACAGTACAGTAGTTAAAAACACAGCCACTGAGATTTAAGCCAAGCACGATATATTCCGAAAGGCCAAAATAGCGAATTCTGTCATTTTCAAAGCCGCTACTAAATCATGTTCATTAGTGATGAGAAAGCTTAACATTTTTCCTTAAACAGCTGAAACAACATCAGAAACGGTTTCTAAAAATACAGATAGTCATTCAGACACCTCAATTATAACAAAGTTATGCAGATTATGCAGAGAAAGTTCCTCTGTTCTGGGAATCCAAACTTGGTGCTATATGTTGAACATTGTGGCGTTGCTTGAGCTTTGTAAAAATGAAACCAGAGGGGTCAAATGATAGAGATGCTGATAGCTTGTCTCTCTTTTGGAAAACAGGCATGATAAAAGGCAAAATAAATAGGTTTCTAGAGATTGCAGAACATAGATGTGGCGAACTGAATAAAAGCAAAACAAAAAAGTTGCAGGAACAGGAAGCGCTAGTGTGTGGTGTGCACAGGAAAGGGGTTACCATTGAAAGCCACCTACAGTGAAATTTCAAGTTTTGTTGATTCTGTGGAATCTTGCTGGAGGGGGGATTAAAAGTACTGTTGTGGAATGTACACAAAAAATGAATAAAATAAGGGTCAAATTAGCTTTCATCCATGAGATCTGTGATTAGAGTTTTCTATCCATTTTGTATGTTAAAAGCAGCCTGGTCTGTGCGCGCATGTGTATGTGTGTGTCTGTGAATCATATCGATGTCATGGCAGTGACAAAGAGTCGTCTTAAATCTTTTCCACTGTACTGTTTTCCCAAATAAACTCTCTCCTAGTTCCTCCACAGTGAAAATATACAAATGGAAGACATTTACCTGTATGTTTCCCTTGCAGGGTAAATAGCTGTTGGGGTGGAATATTAAATCAGGAAAATGTTGCAGGGGATAGACAACCCTTCCTAGCACATTAGCGCACTTCCAGTGGGTCCTGACAGATTCTAATTCTAAAAAGTGGGTCCCAGTGCTAAATGTGTGACAACCACTGACCTAAACAAAATGGAGATAAATTTGCACTCAGGACAGACATCCATGTAACTTTGAAGAAACAGGAAGAGTTTGACATACAGCACAATCCTATTCATGTCTACACAGAGGTAAGCTACACAGAGTTCAATGGAACTGACTCCCTGGTAAGCGTGTGTAAGCTTGCAGCCCTAGTTCCAGGGGTTTCTGCATATCCCCAGTTGGAGATACTAGCTATTTTTGAAGCAACGTTGCTGGAAAAGGGTAAGCGTTCTTTTAAGTATATACAGGAAGAGTGTTCTTGTTTAGTTGGATCATGTGCACTATGTTTTATTTGGCCCACATGTGCTTTATCTTCTATTTTTAAACTGTTATTAAGAAGTAAGACCCATCTTTTTAATAAGTGCCTTGTGATTTATCACACAATTCCAAGCAAGCATAAGCAACCCGGTTATAAAACAAACCCCGCAGGAATGATAATACAACTTGCCTGTTCATTATCTACATATCCCATTAAAACAGCTTCAACAAGCCAAAAGGGACCCACAAATCACAAAGGGTTGCCTTGGAGAAGAGAGGAATCTGTTCTTCTCCTTATATATACCATGATCACAAGATGAAAAGCTCAAATTGCAACCCAGATTATTTGGGCAGGATGCTAGAAAGAACTTTCTAAAGGTCAGGTGGAGCACTAGAGCAGGTTGCTTAGGGTCTGGTGCATATGAAGATTTAAAAAAATTGGGAGTAGTAGTGCTATAGCACTAATATTTAGCTGCATATGCATTCAACATTTATTCTAATTTTTAGTGGCATATGCATTTAACATTTATTCTACCTACATGTTATCTCTTCTGTGAAAAGTATTCTCGGGTTTCCAGGAAAAATAAACTTAGTGAATTATGTCACAGCTGCTCCTTATCTACTGCTGAAAGGTTTTTATGGAGCTGATATCTTCAAACAGGGACTGCGCAAGACCTCCTGGAGCCTGAGGCAATACACCAAATGCTGCCTCTCCTTACCCAGCGGCATGAGCAGACACCATCTTTGCCACTCCTCTTCCTAATGCCTGAATTTTAAGAGGAAGAGAAGGCAAGAACACATGGAGAAAAGTGGTGGGCTAGAGCGGTGGTCGAATCCAGGAAGCAGAAGGAGGAGCAGTACAAGCAGGCAGATAGAGGCAAGCTGGCAGACAGAGGTGGGCAGCAGGTGTCCCCACCAATACACCACCTGGGGTGACTGCCTCAAGTGGCCTCATGGGTAGGCCAGCCATGACTTCAGAACAATGTTGGCAGTTTCCTGTGGCTTCCATCTTGCATTAATTCAGTTTAAAAGTTAAAGTAAAAAATAAAGAGAGGATTGAGGGTACTCATCCCAAGTTAAAATAAGAAACTGTGTTGTGATGGAGCACATGTGCAATAAATTTGCTTAGGGCGCAATCCTAACCAACTTTCCAGCACTGACATAGCTGTGCCAATGTGGCATGCACTGCATCCTGCAGTGGGGAAGCAGTCAAGGGGGCCTCCTCAAGGTAAGGGCAGGTTTTTTACCTTACCTCGGGGCTGCATTGTGCTAAGTCAGTGCTGGAAAGTTGGTTAGGATTGCACCCGAAATGTGTTTAAATTTATTTATTTTATTTAAAACGTTTGTATCCCACCATTCCTGCCCTGCAATGGAGATGTTCAATGCTGCTCACAACATGTTTAGTTATATAACAACATTTTTATAATATGCCTTTGGATCAAAATGATCTTGGGGGGGGGGTTATAATACCAATAGAAAACAATGCAGGAGCCCCCCGAGTCCTCTGGCTGATGCCTCCTCTGGTTTCACAAGCAGCTGCCAGTTGGAACTGAGCTTTTTTTAGGCAGAGAGGGGCAGAAGAGTTCCCTGCAGCAATTCCATTCTCTGGCCAATGGTGGAGGCCAGAGCTGCCCTCCCTTGCCATGGGGTTCATTCTGGGAGGCAGGGGGTGCCTTAGTCCTGTGGCCAATGGCAGTAAATCATGCTAACCTCAGAGCCATAACTCACTGCTGGTGCCTGGGGCAGTGACGTCACCTGATGTCACGTCCAGGTTCTCCCTGTAGATGGGGGCAATTGCTATGGCGGCTTCATGCACCCGGTTCCTTCTCCTCAGGAAGCTCCTAGGGTACGCGAAGCCACCAGCGCCTTCTCCATAACTACGGCATAGCCTAGGGGCATTCATGCACCCCCACTTGAAGTAGTGCCCGGGGACAGGTGCCCGTCAGGTTCTGCCCTAGTTATGACTCTGACTGGTCTGTCACAGAACTTTCAGCAAATACTTAAACATTAGGGAGCAGTCTTGGAAATTGAACTTACTGATTTGCTCCCAGTATGTCTTCCTTTATTTCTTTCAACTTTCAATTACCAGCAGCTCTTGGAATATGTATACCTACTGGTTATTGAGCATGTATTTAGGATGAGCATGTACTACTGCTAAATGGCCTGGGGACAGATAATACGGCAATCATATGTCCGGACCATTTAGAATTTTTTTGTGGACCATGATGAGATTCTCTAGTCAGAGAAGTTGATGATACACACGGTCTGTGTATTCTACAGCATTCTTCAACATTTTACTCTAAGGTGGACCAAAACAAACAAACAAAAATAAGACCACATGTGTTTTGAGCCCTGTGTAACATGTTTAACTTATGAAAGTCACAATTCTTCTGTGTATAAATGAACAGAAATGCCTAGAGATATTCCCTCTCAAGAGTTGTTCAGAAGTTATCAGCTTGGCTCCTTTGCACTGCTAAGGTGTAGGTTCACACACCTGTATGCGCTTGCCTCTGGAAATTTAGGAACTGTTGGCGATGGGCAGCCCAATCCTAACCTGCATTGGAATAGGCAGTGCAACTGGCCTGTGCCATGCTGAACACAGGTTTGGAGGTGGCTACCATGCAACTTGGAGTAAGGGGATATATTTCCTCTTACCCCATGTCACGCAGCAGCCACCCCATGGGGCTACTTGGATCAGCTCCAGCAAAATCACTGGTGCAGATCCAAGTAGCCCAGTATAATGTTGGGTTGGCCAGGAGGGGAGTTATGATCTGGCCTAAGTCACCCAGGCTGGGCCCATCTCCCTCCCAGGTCCAGTCTGCCCACTGGCCTGTCCTCCCCCACCCCAAAATGCCTCTGCTCCACCCTCCTGCCACCCTCTCCAACCCCCCATGCCAGCCGCCGCAAACCTGCCTTGTTCCAGCACCACAGAGGTGGGATTTACTCTCTGTGAGCCAGCGCACATCAGAGTACTGCCAGCTCTAAAGGAGGCACAAATGTGCTTTACGGCATGTTTGGGACACTCTCAGGCAGGCGCAAGAGACTTGCTCTGGCCTATCTACAAGGTAAAATTGTGCTCTAAATGACTTTTAAGAGTGAGATATGAGGCATTTTGCCAGCTGAAATCTAGTCCAAGTTTTCAAGAGCCAGAAATCATTACAGTTCCACATCAAGGCAGCATGAAAGTTGTTCTCATTAGATTAGTGTCATTTCCTATTGGAGAGATGGGCCATCATAGGACATCTGGTCACAGTTGTTGACAGCCTGACAAGAGAAGTCAAGGAAGTAAATTGGTGCAGTTTAAGGTGATTGTTCCTTTTCTTCTCTCCACCCTCATTGCAACAAGGGTAACAGCATTGGAGAGCTTTGCTATTGCTTTGTAAATATAGCTTCATTCAGCAGATGTAGTTAGAGAGGTTCCTTGTAATGGTGCCTTGTAATCATGTTTCAGCAGTTTATCTGCTCTCTGCGTACATACATTGTAGCCTGGATTGCATATATAGGTTGATCACGGACAGTAATGATAGGTGACTGGACTATCTTTACCATACGGGTTTGAACTAAAAGAGCTTTTTATGATTTTCAACTTGTGAGAGAAAATGCGAAAGGAGGTCTCTAGCACCGTCTTACAGGATTAAATTTTAAGAAATCCGTTCTAAGAAATCAACTGTTCCATCTTTAGAGTCTCTTCCTTCAGCAACCTTCAGATGAAGTCCTATGCTTGTGTCTTCTCAGGTTCTGCAAAAAAATTGTTCTTATGGTAACTTTTGGTTGTGGCACAGTGCGTACAGGACTCCAGCACTCTATACACATAAGGTGGTCCAAATGTTGCTCCAACACGCAGGGCCTGCCCAAGACCTCCTGATGCCTGAGGTGGCATGCCAAATGATGCCCCCCTTACCCAATGTTGTACCAGCCTCTGCACCTCTCACTCTCCAATTTTCTAGTTCGGCACTCTCTCCCCTTCCACATTTCCTTTTTCTTTAGTATGGTCCAAGGAGTTCTCCCCATGCTGCAGAGGCTTATCCCCAGGCAGTACCATAGCTAAAGGGGATGCAAAGCATTGCAGGGAGTATTGCAATGGAGCCTTTAAGTATTGCAGGGAGCCTCCCCACAGCATGCAATAGGCCCCTCCCCCTCCCCTTTGGAGCCATTGGTGCAGGGGAGCAAAATGGAGGCGTTTCGTTCCCCCTGCCCATAATGGTACCAAAGGAAAGGGAGTCGCTTGCACGCCGCAAGGAAGCTCCCTGCAAGACTTAGTGCTTTGCAACCCTTCTAGCTACTCTATTGTCCCCATTTAAGGGAATGAATGTTTCTTTGACAAGAGGAGACCTACTCAACTGCCCCCCCCCCAATAGAACTCAGCCATAACTTTTTTTGGCTCTACTGCATTGGCAGAGGTGGGAGGAAGAATGAATAGGATGGGGCTCTTAGCCACTACACTACATCAGCTCTTAAGACAACAGGCAACAAGAATCTGAACTACAGCATGCTGTATAGTAGCCTGTCATTCTTATTTATGTAGAACACCACAATGTACATTGCCTAAAATCCACAATTATTTAAAGTGCTATAAATACAGGCCCAAATCATCTAAAAGATATCTGTCACAAAGTTTGAATGTGAAAAACTGCTACTTTTCAGAGTTTACTGTTGGACCACTAAAGCCTTTTCTAGTCAAAGGGAAGCAAAAGTCAGTGGAGTATATTAGAGCTAAATATTTTACTGCCAATCATGGCTCCTTGTCAGGAATCTGATCTTTCACCAGGACATCTGCCAAGAAAAACTTCTAACAAAACAAGCAAAAAAATTACTTATTTAAATACAGATTTTACTCTCCTTATAGTAATAGGCAACTGTGTGCAACAGCAGTAACAACCATCAAAATATCGCAAATTGTTTTCCCTATAACAATTATAGGGAAATCACAGCATAATCACAGCATAAAAATCTGGCGCCTAACACTGAAAATCTTCAGGTAGTAAAAGGTGCACGCGTGCTTTAGATTAGAATATCAGCTCCAGAATCAATCTGTGTCACATTAAGATGACTTCATTGATAAGATTACCTTTCTAAAGCTTAATTAACACAGCAAGCCATGTCTAAATTTAAAACACACAATGTTATGGAGGTCACTTAGAAAACGTTCACTAGAGATTCCATTTGCACAGGCACCAGCCTATTTTGTACACATCTCTGCTCTTGGTATAGCTCTGATCAGGGGAAATTAAGTAATTCAAATTTTGTTAAACTTCTTGACCACAACAAAATTTCTACCAATCTATCTGGTTAGTGGTAGATGTGAAAGATGTACTTTCAAATGTGTATTATATAGTTTCCCTGTAGAACAGCAAACATCTTTACATCTTTACAGCAAACATCAACTTTTTTTTTTCTACCATAGAGGAACAGAACAGGTAAATGGGGTCACATGCTTTTTTTAAAAGCACTATTAAAATTCTGATATTTTTTGCTTTGTGAACAGTGTTATGCTAGATTTTGTATTCATTACCTTCTCTCTCTCTCTCTCTCTCTCCCCCCCCCCCCCCCTCAGTGAATCCAATGGAGTATATATTAACAAGTTTACTGGTGCACAATGGAGGTTTGTTCATATGGTAACATGATATCAACCCTGGAGAGAGTAGGTCTGGTTCAGCTGTGCCAGGTTGAGGGGATGTTCTTACTTGAGTTAGCAACACCCTCTTAACACCAAAAGAGATGTATGAGAACTCTCAAGACCAGTGGGGCACTGGCTTTCCTGGAGCGGGGGAACGCTAAGTGTTGCAGGCATGTAAACTCAGGTGTGATTTGACCCCTCCCCCTCGCCTTCAGAGCCAGTCATGGCTGCAAAAGCTTTGAACATGCCCTACAACATGCAAGCAGCTATTTTGCTTCCATTCACAGTTCTTTGGATCCAGCCCATTATGAGCTAAATTTGTTGGCCTTGAGTGATTTGCACACAGTACAGTCTATTATAGTACCATGCTAGCAATGCAGGATCATCAGCATTTAGATACGTTCATAAATCATTGCAGCTCAGCTGTTTATATTATACAAAAACATAAGATCGTTTGCGATTGTGAACACTTACGAAGACAGGCAGGAGAAAATACGCCTTGAGCATGTTCTCTAGGAACTGCTGTACAGATGCTTAGTAATTAAGTTGTTCTCAGACTCCTACACATGTTGTACGGTATGCTCAGGCTGTGCAATTGCTTGCCAAGTTCTTAAGGCAGTAGTGTTTCATGACACTCCCAAGGAAGATGCCAGATGCTGACAGAATGTGCTGAAGTTCCTATTTCAGCCTATATGAATTTTTCAAATAGTTTTAACTACAGATTTAGGTTCCCAATTTTAATTTATGTACATTGCGCAATATAAACCATGAACCAAATTAGAAATTTTTCTGCTCTTGGAGACAAGATATAATATAAAGTGCATAGCCCCTCAAAATCCCCTAGTATTTTTTAGAAAAATGAAATCACAAGTGTAGCAAAGAATGCCAAGTCACCCTCCCAAAATGTGTTGATGGGCAGTTTAGAAGGACTTCAACATTCAATGAGAGATTTGAGTTTAGCAAAGAAAACACACAGAACTTAATATGAACTCCTTCAGGAACAGGTACTCTCACCCAGGACTTCTGAAAGGAATTTTATCAGGGGGTACAAAGTATCCTTTGGGCCCCTTTTCAAAGGGGGAGGGGTGAAACAGAGCATGGGAGGGTGATGACAGGCAAGCAGAATGGGGGCAGGGAGGGGTGAAACAGAGTGGAGGAAAGGGTGGAGATAGCTGGAAAAGTCTTTGGAGCCCAGGTCTACCTACCCATGTGGCATCAGCAGCTAGATACAGTGTCTCTCTAAAATCTTTTAAATATAGAAAATCATTCAGAAAATTAGCATCTCATATTTAAGCTCACACTAGAATGGAAAGTGTCCTGTGCTGACCAAAACTTGCTTCTGCAGCAGCTGTAGCCTTGCAGCTGTGTCCCAGAGCTTCTTCATGGTAAGCAGATCCACAAGCCAAGGAGCTACTGTAGTAATCCTCCGAAAGTTGACACTGTGTTAAGGAGTGTCAAAAAGGCATTCCGCAGCCCAGCGTATATGGCTTGCCAGTAGTTGCAGAAGCTGCAGCTGCACACTTGTGGTAGTGTCACCAGCATCCTTTGCAGGCAACAAGTCTGATTAGATAGGAAAATGTAAGTACCCAGGAAAATGTAAGATCCCAGGAAATTTCTGGGCCCCCTCCTTTGGCTCCTGGGCCCCATTTTTAGACCCTGGGCTCAGGTACAAATTACTCCCTTTACCCCGTTCTCCTAGGCCCTGCTCTCAGCCTACAGATAAGGATCATTATTTACCATCTCATTGAGTGATTGAGGGCCCAATCCTATCCAACTTTCCAGCACCGGTGCAACTGCAATGCAGCTCCAGGGTAAGGGAATACATGTTCCCATACCTTGAGAAGGCCTCTGTGACTGCCTCCCCACCACAAGATGCAGTGCATCCCCATTGGCACTGGAAAACTGGATAGGATTGGGCCCTAGGGCTGCAATCCTAACCACACTTTCCTGAGAGTAAGCCCCATTGAACAAAATAGGACTTACTTCTGAGTAGACCTAGTTAGGCTTGTGCCCTAAAACAAGCTTTGCATCTTGACACCTTGACAAAGAAATCAGGTGGTGGCCAGTGATGTAGTGGTAAAACAGGCGTTTGCTATGGCCCTCCCGGTAGTCACATCCTCACAGCCACACCACACTTAGTCTATACCGTACAAGTAAAAAAATAAACCTAAAATTTCTTCATCAGAGTATTTCTTCTCTTGGAGTGGGTTACAATAGCTTTTAACAGAAATGTGGGATTTAAAAAATTTCCCAAATAAATATAAAAGTTATAATGGTCTGGTCTTTTCGTCGGTGAATTCAGGACCTGCAGATTCAACTCACTGTGGATTCCAAACCCACGATGGACAGCTGGACCTGAGCTCCTGGACATGACCAGAGATGTCCTCTGGTCGTATCCAGAGGTGTTTCTGAGGCCCACAAAGGCCTCTGAGATCCGATTGAACTAGAGTGCTAGCCCATGCCTGTTTACTCAAAAGTAAGTTCCACTGTGTTCAACAGAACTTATTTCCAGGTAAATTGTGACCCTAATATAACATGAGCTACACACCTTCTCTCAGGTAGCCCTTAGGAAAGATGATATACATATGCTCTTAGGCAAACTTCATAGTTTGTCTCCTACTAAGCCTGATGCTTTTTCTCACCTAAGATCCTTTGAAAAGAAAGTTTCAAAAGCAGCACCTCAGCTGTCCTGCTTATGGCAGCTCTGCTGCTGCTACTATAGAAGAAGCCCTGAAGCTCTGCTTCCCCCACTCCTATACAAATACTGTTATATATCTTATATAACCAGAAAGTGTACTCTTCAACCATCTGACAATCTATATTATCTCTGGGTCAGATTATATGTGCCATTCAAAGCATCATTAGCCTTCATGGGCTCAGCTTTTCTTTGGTCAACAGCAGTCCAGAAGTCCCAATTCTGAACTTTGTGACATGGGATACAGGGAATTATTTAACTGGTTAGCACAACTGGGTGTTTTCCTCCTGGGCAAATGGCTAAGGAAGGTGGTCCTGATCTATGCTGAGACCAGGTCAGAGTCCCTCCTCCGATGCTGTGGTTCAGATCTGGATTCCTCTCCATATGGCTTCGATTGATGAAAAAAAATATCCAAAGTTCTAATGATACATTTCATAGCATGTGAAGTTTGGTCCTTTGTTCTTTGATTCAATTGTCCTGCAGTTTGTAAGCATGGATACACCTCTTGGCACTATAGCAAAACTCCTCTTCCCCATTTGCTTCAAGTGTGGGTGAAGGGAGACCTCCTATCCCTCTCTATTCCACTGATGATGTAGCTTGGCTTTTTCTGTGCTGGAGGCTACTGGTTGCTATGACAAAATAAGGTTCATGTCCTGAGTTTCAAGTGAGACACATTCAAATCTCCTACATTACACGCTTTACTTATGGAAAGATTAGGTTCCAGAGATCCATTCATACCTTTAGACCAGGGGTGCCCAAACCCTGGCCCTCGGGCCACTTCAAGGTCTTCAAGGTCTCTCAATGCGGCCCTCAGGAATCCCCTAGTCTCCAATGAGGCTCTGGCTCTCTGGAGATTTGTTGGAGACCACACTGGCCCGATGCAACTGCTCTCAGTGTGAGGGCGACTGTTTGACCTCTTGCGTGAGCTGTGGGATGAGGGCTCCCTCCACTGCTTGTTGTTTCACGTCTGTGATGCAGTAGCGGCAGCAAAGGAAAGGCCAGCCTTGCTTTGTGCAAGGCCTTTTATAGGCCTTGAGCTATTGCAAGACCTTCATTCATTCATAGAAGTTCATCTTTAATATATTCATTTATGTAAACTTATGTAAATTTATTCAAATTCAGAAAAATGCCAATGCAGCCATCCATAACTTGCATGTCCATAACCTGGATGTCCATAACTCAGATGCCCATAAGTTGCAGACTGTGTATACTGAAAGAATTCTCTAGTAATCACAATACCTTTGAATTACATGCCCCAAATTTCAGCTTTCTGTTTGTTGTGAAAGCACCCTAACAATTTCAATACCTCCCTCCATAAATAAATGAATGAGCCAGTCAGTCAGTGAAAGCCCAGCATTATATATGATGGGGAACTGAAATAACACATATTGCAAGACTTTTTTCTTAAGTCTACTGGGAGTCCAACTTCTCACTTTACAAAGTTAGCATACTGACCTGAACTACTTAAAAATCAGTGATTGAGTATCTCAGCCATGTCCAAGACTGTATTTCATTGGCTGGTCAGTTCATCTCTCCGGTATTATATGCTTTGGAAAAAAAGGAGTTTCCCACTTTCCTTCAAACTGAGTGGTGTTCAGTGTCACAAAAGGCTCTTATATAAGTACCTGTGACTGAGGCCAAGTGAAAAGAGCCTATATGCAGAGAAGGGAGCCCTGCTTGATCACCAGGCACACACACAGTAAGGGCTTTTATATTGGGGTTGTTTTCTTTAATTTCTCTCAGAGAAGCAGAGTGCCTTGGTGGCAGCATTGCCCAGTTATGAAATGAACTAAAAATAAATACTGTTGGGAATATTCTGTGTTAGAATAATAATTTCACTATTCATTCAGATGTGAAGTCTTGGACCAGACTCTTTCTATCATTCAGACTTCATCTGTGTTCTAGTTTTTATATACATGATATGCCAAGGAAATCATCTGACATTCAAGAGATTTGTTTGCTTTCCTGCTCATATTCACTAACGCTTGTGCCAAACTCAGAGAAAGAAAGGATGAAAATATCTCACCATGCCTAGACTTATCAGCTACATGGACTTATCAAAATGGAACATCCTTTCATTCATTCCTTCCTTCCTTCCTTCCTCATGAAGTCCCCATGTGCTGGCAGCCTTACATCCCTAGCCTAAGCAGGTCTACTAAGAAGTAAGTCCCACTTCGTTTAATGAGATTTACTCCCACGAAAGTGTGGATAGAATTGCAGCCCTCGTCTTTGCATCTGACATGGGATTCGCTTTCTGAGCCAGCAGGTGTGCCAGTCAAGTCTCAGTTGGTATTTTTATTTCATGTTGTGGAAGATGCCTGAGGTGGAGCCACACACAGAAATCTGGCAGTGTCATATTTTCTGCTATGCTACAGTTTTTAAAAATTCTGCCAACTCATTTCTCAGTTCCCCAAATCTGAAAGCTACAGACCTCCACAAACCCTACATAGATAGGAACCCAACTTACTCATCAGAATCATGCGGACAGAGTTCCATGTGATGGGAGAGCAGTGGCGGCCCAAGACTTCCTGAGGTGGCAAGTTCTGCCCCCCTTACCTGGTAATGTGCCAGCCTCTGCTCTTCCTACGCTCCAAAATGATAGCTCAGCTCTCTCTGCATCTCCCTCTTCCAATCCAGGAAGTGGAAGCAGAAGGAGGAAGAATGGAGTCATGGAAGGAGACCAAGATGACTTGGCCCCCACCAATCTTTTGCTAAAAGTCAGGTTGGCCTCATGGCCTTATGTTATGTTCCACAGATTGTATTGTAGCCATACTATAAGCCGAAGGTTATGTTTATGTTACATTTGGAGCCAAAATTCCTTTCAAGTTATATTCATAATATTCAGATTTGATGCTGGTATATTTGCTCTAGAATTATATCATGTGTGTGTGTGAGAGAGAGATATGCCTCGGAGCATAACAGCTCTGATCCAGAGAAACATATGCATGTGAGAGCTGGCTGTCAGCACATGTATCTGAGTGAGCTGAGCAGGTCATGAAATAGTTCATACTGACTGCTTTGATAGCATTGATCATCTGTTTGCAGGAATGGGACACTTAAATCAAAGGTTTTGCCAGAGACTATTTTAGTTGCCCACCTTTCTAAAGGATGATGTCAATGGAGACAATGCTGACTGGCACATGGTTTCTGATCCAGTAATGGGAACCAACCCCAAGTGCTCAGATGTCGGTATCCAACTCCTATGGGTAGTTTGCAATTCAGGAGCAAATGTTTCCAAGAACCATCCTGCTTTGTACATCCAACAGCCCTTCTGGGATATGCAAGAATGTAGAGATTGGTGCAATATATGCCTTATTCCACGTTCTGCCCTCAGTTAGGGTTCTCCTGAGTTTTTTCAAATGAATGTTTGTACCTCATTAAAGAACTGCTAAAATTCCCATGATGTACTTCATGCCAGCTTGATAAACATTGTGGAATGTTCATCCATGTCTCTGTTCCTTCTTCTCTGATTTTTTAAAAACATGGAATGTCACACAATTGTTCTGCAGATACTAGGTTTTTGTTTTAAAACCAGAAAGCTTAGGCTGACTCAAAGGGCATCTTAATTCACCTGTGGAATTTGTTGCCACAAGACATGGTGTTTGCCAGTAGCTTGGATGTCCAAAAGACAATTGGACAACTTCACAGAAGGCAGGTCTATCAGTGGCATTCAGTCATGATGCCTACTTGCGGCCTCCAGATTCAGTGGTAGTGTGCAAGGCCAGCCCATTCAGGAGGCTGAGAGCCCAATCCTATGTACATCTACTAAGCCTCAAGAAGGTGGCAGGGACATGATATTTGGAGCCTGCCATCTTCTCTGTACGTATGAAGAACATAGTGCACAGCCCCATGACTCTGTACCACTTCTGTTTGGAATGAGCAGGAGCAGGGATGCTGGGTTCCCACCATCCCTGGTTTGCTCCCATTCATTTCAAAGAAAAGTGGCACAGAGCTGGAAAACTCGATGCCACACCCTTTATAAGGAAAGGGGGGATTGGGGTGCACCCACTTGTTCACCTGCCTGTCCTCCCAGCTCATTCATGAGAAGTGTATGTACGCAGAGGAGGCATTTGCATGGGGGAATTCAGATCATGCCACCCCGGATTGTCAGGCAAAGGGGGCAATATTTGGTATGTCACCTGAGGAAAGTCTTGGGCTGACCTCATAATATACCTCCAAATGCCTGTTGCAGGCGAGATAGTGGAAGAGAAGCATTTCTTTCTTTCCTGCCTGTGAGCTTCTCTAAAGCTGGTGGACCACTGTGAGCAACAAGATGCTGGACTGAAGGGGCCTTTGGTATGACCCAGAAAGCCTTGTCTTATTTTCTTATCTGACTATCCTAAATGGAAGAACCACACACATAATGGACAGAGGCAAGAGGATATGAAGAACCAAATCAAAACAAAGAAATAGGGGTGCTTCTGCAGCCAGACCCTAAGCAGTGTTCCCTGTGAAAATGACAGGGACTGCATGGAGCCTGACCTTTGCTGCAGGGGGCAGCTTTAGAGCACTTGGCAATGACATCCTTGTCATCACAGAGTTCCAGAATGCAGTAAAGGAAGCTTCATGGGGCTTGGACTTTAGCTGTGCAGCCACAAACCTTTCAAGGGAACGCTGACCCTAAGCTGGGAGCTTTGTAAAATAAGGTACAATGAAGGCGCAGCATAGAGAGAGGGATATAGACAGAGGGAGCAACAGTCTTAACTCAGTGTTATTCAAGCCAGCAGGTTGGTGTTTCCATTTTCTTCCTTGTGCTATGCTTGAGCACAAAATATTTCCCTTGAATCTTGCACCGGAATATAAATAGACATTAAGCTTCAGCAAGGATAGCTGGTAAATACAGTGTGGAAAGTCTATTATTTGAAGTTTAGATAAATTCCAAAAGCAAAAATAACTTTGCGGCTCTAACCAGGGAGGAATTGGAATCTCACAGCTTAGCCAATCAAAACTCTGAATGTTGACATTAGTAAAAGACTTGCATATCCTGTTCAGCAACATGCCTACATCACCAGTGAGCAGGAGCCCGATGCAGACAGGTCCATTCATAAAAATCATTTTTGCCTGGTCATACTGCTGAGATAAAAAAATGTTTTGCAAGGCAGTATCTCACAAAGAGGTCTACCCATTCACCTTAAAATTGTGCACATGTGATCTCATGTGCACATGCATGTACACATGATCACGAACCTTTTCTTCTCCTACTTGCGCAAGCATCTCCTTCTCTGTGCAACCATCATAAAATCAGCTTGTGTTGTCAGGTGACTCAGAGTCACCTCCTCCCTCTCTTGTCCATGTGGTCATTTTAAGGAGATGGATGCAAAACAGGACAGGACTCAAAGTCCAGGGAAGGGTGTGGGAGACTGGAGCAAGTATCTTCAGTTCCAGCTTCTTCTGCCTCCCTCTTCCACTCCCTTCCCTGGCTTGTGAGTAGCATTCCACATGGTGTCCACTTTTTAAAAACTAAGGTTATAAAAGGGGGGGGGTAGAGAGAGAGAGAGAGAGATTGGAGGCCTATACAATGTGTTCCACTTTGTTATTTGTAGTGCCAGAACATGCAATTCTACACCAAGGTCACAGGCGAATATGAAGCAAAACTTAAATATATACTGGGCTCTGCATTTTTCCCCGAGAAAGGATTTTGCATGATTGCATAATTGAATTATTATAGAAAGAATTATGGTTTAACTGTTATGTTAGCAAATCTGATTAAATCTGCATGAAAGAAAACCCACATGACCTGCTTTTGTACCAAGAGGGAGCCATTTTCTCTTAATGTTACCATATCAGATTTTGTCAAAGACGGACAAAAACGAGTCAGGCGGGCAAAATAAAAATCTGCTTTAAAAAGACCTTGAGGCTGCAGGCCAGTGTTGCTGTGCATAGAAAGGAAAAAGAGCTCCTAACTCTAATGTGTCATCTGTGCTGCGTTTGGATGTAGCTGCTAGTTCTCAAGGATGGATCTAGAGGTGGGGTCGGGAGGCAGTAGGGCCATCAACCCTCCTCGTCTGCCTTGGCCTCATTTTACTAATCACCCTGCTGCTACGCCCCACCATCACCTGGTAAGCCAGCAAGAATTATCACCTTGCATACACTGCCTAGCTTCTGGGCATCAAAAGAAGTCAGTACCAAGCATGGGGGCACATGCCACGGGGGGGGGGTATCATGGGACTTCTGCCCCAGGGCCTCCAAAAGACAGAGCTACCACTGCCAAATGCTAGTTGTATGCAGCATCCAACTGTGTGCAGGTACTTGTGTGTCCCTGAGGCACCTGATGGTCCACCGTGAGATACAGGAAGCTGGACTAGATGGGCCTTTGACCTAATCCAGCAGGGCTCTTATGTTCTTATGTTTATCACCTTTGCATCACCTGGCAGGACAAAGTTCCAAACAACACAGTCCTGGAATGAGCTGGAATCCCTGGCATGTATGCACTGCTGAAACAGAGACGCCTGCGTTGGCTCGGTCATGTTGTAAGAATGGATGATGGCCGGATCCCAAAGGATCTCCTCTATGGAGAACTTGTGCAGGGAAAGCGCCCTACAGGTAGACCACAGTTGCGATACAAGGACATCTGCAAGAGGGATCTGAAGGCCTTAGGAGTGGACCTCAACAAGTGGGAAACCCTGGCCTCTGAGCGGCCCACTTGGAGGCAGGCTGTGCAGCATGGCCTTTCCCAGTTTGAAGAGACACTTGGCCAACAGACTAAGGCAAAGAGGCAAAGAAGGAAGGCCCATAGCCAGGGAGACAGACCAGGGACAGACTGCACTTGCTCCCGGTGTGGAAGGGATTGCCACTCCCGAATTGGCCTTTTCAGCCACACTAGACGCTGTGCCAGAACCACCATTCAGAGCGTGATACCATAGTCTTTCGAGACTGAAGGTTGCCAACATCATAACAAAGTATACACTGTAGGCAAAGTCTTGTAACCAACCCCTGAACAGCTCTCTTTTCCAGGAAAAGCTGCTTTGGAAAGGGGAACATTTGGATCAGGGAAGTGACACAGGGAAAGCAGTATTTAACTCTCTTTCCCCACCACATCTCTCCCTCTACCCAACATAGCTTTTCCATTGTTTAAAAAAAAGGGTGACCCAACTCCAAAATATATTTGTATTTCATGTATAGCTGGACTTACAGAGCTTCTCTTTTGCCCTGTTAACATGTTAGGGCGCAATCCTAACCCACTTTCCAGCACCAACATAAGGGTAATATCGCTCTGAGATCGGGGAACAAACTTTCCCTTACTTTGAGGAGGCCTCTGTGAGTGCCACCCAACTGCAGGATACAGCACTTGTTCCATTGGCACACGTATGATAGTGCTGGAAAGTGGGTTAGGATTTGGGCCTTACATGCATAGCGTGAATGTGGGTGGAGAGGGAGTGCACTGCTGGCCTTCCCCCTCCCACTATGTCAACATAATGACAACATAGGGGCCTCTGTATGTACACACTGTATATGTGGACGGACAAATTCCTTTAGCAGGATTCCCAAATGCACAGACAGAGTTTGTATGTGGACAGTTTGCACATGTGTAAATGCTGTGGCAACATCATATGAAACACATTTAGGTGGAAGGGCAGGCCAGGGTGCACAATCCTTCCCTTCCACACATGCATTGCTGGTCTAAACACATCACACTTGTACAGGGCTTCTGTATTGGATGATGGCCTGTGTGTTTCAGAGTGCTGGGGTCTCAGGCCAAGTATGATTTCCACAATAGGTTTTTCAGTGGAACAAGTAGCTATTTAAGATGACAGGCCAAATACTTTGCTGTTATTACTCCAGTGAGCTGAGTCACACCAAGGCAGACTCCAACATGACTTCACAGTCGGGCTCAGAGTGGATTTGCACATGAAGTTCTGGGTTCATCTGGATCTGCATGGTGCTCCTTGTGAGTCACAGCTGAATGAGTGACATGTGTGTAGCTCCAGCACACAGCCACAAGGTGCTTGGTATCCTCCAGAGATCTGTTATCAAAAGGGGTGTGTGTGTGTGTGTTTCATCCAGATATGTGCCTGCCTGTATCTCAAGGAAAACCATGCAGATTAAGCCCCAAATTGCGGTGTGTGGATTCATCCCTGTTTGTTAGTCATTGTTTGGAAAGGAACAGTTTGGAACTCTCCAAAAAGAAGGAAGGCATTGTCTTGATAACCCTCAAGTGTTTCTAATCCGTTGCTTTCCAGGACTCTACAAGAGTCACAGAATTCACATGCTAAGAACAGCTTTGCTTTTTGTTTTTAGGTCAAAGGGAATTCTTGAGAGGTTTGAACTTTTCAGGCATTTTAAAACCAGTGGTTGGGGGGGGGGAGCCCAGGCTCAGGGTGAAATAAGCAAATAGGAAACTCTGCCCGAGGTGCCAATCAGATTAATACAATCCCTTTCAAGTGAAGAAATACAGGGTTCCAAACTTTTTTTTTTTTTTTTTTAAGAAAAGCAGATAGCTGCAGATAAGATCGGAAAGTGCTGGCACTCAGTCAAAACAGGCAAGAGGGAGCTCAGCAAAAGAATGTGCTCTGCTCAGGGAAAGCAGCCTGCAAGTTAAACAGCAGAAGAGGACACACCTCCCTGCAGAGCACACGCTTCATGGGTGGTACAGCTTGCCAGCTTCAGCCTGAAGGAGCTTGGGAAACAGGCCTTGAGCCTGGCTGTCAGAATCAGTCTGCCCCCTTCCTCTCTTAGAACAGGCCACAGAGCAGATGCTTGAATTATTGCCATATTCACCAATACAACTTGATTCTTTCTTACCAATTGTGTGTTTGTGACTGAATCATATGTCCTTCCTTTTCCTTGAGACTCAGGACAAGAAGACCACATAAAACAACAACATACAGTAATAGCTTTAGGGTGCAATCCTAACAGTGCCTGGGCCGACTAAATCCAGCCTCTGCATTGACATGGGGAGGGAGCTTTGCGTCAGCTGAGCTCAGCTGATGCAAGGCTCTGGGGTGGGCAGGGAGGAGGTGGGAGGGAGGTATTATGGAGTGGGCGGGGAGCAGGAGGTGGGGCTGGGACCCGGCAGTCAGGCTGGATCCCAACACCGTTCCCTGAGCAGCGCGGAGTGGCTTCAAGCTGCTCCGCTCTCCTCGGGCTTATACCACCTCTTGAGGTGATGTAAGTCCGAGGAGGCCCATAGAGGCTGCAGTGGCTTACCCAGGGGTAAGGGGAAAAGTTTCCCCTTACCTTTGGCTGAGCCACTTTGGAGCCCTATCTTGTGCTGGATACAGTGCAGGCCTCCTGGCCTGCCTGTTCCAGCGCAAGATAGGATTGCGCTGTTAATGCCCAAACATACTGCATTTCTGCTAGGTCTCTTGGAATCTGGTCAGGTTGTTTCCAAGCAGACATGCACAGGATTATGCTATAGAGTTAAAGCTCAGCAAGATTGCCCCTCACCTTTGTTGAAAACTGCAACAGTTCGAACCACAAACCAGTCTTCCCAGACCAAGTTTCACCTTTAGGGCCAAACTTGTCAATTAGGGTAACTGTGTGTTTGTTAACACATGCTTGCCCCAATGCCTACAAAGCAACGGACCTTTATATATGCACACACATGCACTCAAGGGAGCATGTGAGGAGGGGGAAAAAAATGTGTCCTCCCCCATCTTACTTCACTATGCTTTGTTGTCTTTCCCTGGCCCTGACACCAAGAGTGAGCCAGACAGAAAGCAGTCAAGCATGGTGAGGTAAGAGGGGGAAGGGAAGAGGTTTCACTTCCCTTCCTCCACACCCTCCTATTTGCTTTTTAAAAATAGATCCCACCACCACTTTGTTATTATTAATATTCATATACCGTTTTCCACCAAAAAGTAGTTCACATAGCGGGTTTCATAGCAAAACACATCAATAAACAGCTCCTTTTCCCCAAAGCACTCACAGTCTAAAAAGAGACAACACACCAGCAACAGCCACTGGAAAAGATGCCATGCTGAGTTGAACAATGTTAACATTGTCAACAATTGTTCTCCTCCTACTAAATATGAGAGAAGTTATAAAAGGAGCACCACTTGAAAGATGCTTCTTTGCCCAATTTTATAGGTGAATGGGGCAATCAAGGGTATAATAAACATGCAGTGCAAATGTCTAACTTGGTCATTAAACCAGTATGAAAGTGAGCAGGAAGAGACAGGAACACAATTCCAGAGGGAAAATATGATCAAAATCTCAATCCTATCCAATATTCCAATGGCGGTTTATCTACTGATTGATTTGATTTGTAATCCGCCTTTCTCCCTGGAGGGCACCCAAGGTGGCTTAGTTTAGTCACAATACTCCCCAGAATAAGGGAACAAACGTCCTCTTACCTTGAGGAGACCTCCATGAATGCCCCTCCACTGCAGGATGCAGCACACACTCCATTGGCACAGCTGGAAAATTGGATACGATTCGGCCCCTACTTTCACAGGTGAGATTGGCATTTCAGTAGAGCAAAGAATTTTGGGTAGCACATGTTAGTGAATTTTTCATTAGTCTTTATAATTAAGAACCAGCTCAGATAAGAAGAAGGTCTAAACTTCTGAAGCTTCTGACAGATATTCAGGCTCAGCGACCACCCATGCTAGCATTTCCTTGTGCAGTCTGCCACAGAGAATGCATTTTATGCATTCAAAGCATGTGGGCTGTCACTGAGCTTGAGCTTCTCACTCAAAACTACTGTGTTGAGAAGATTCAATCAAACCTTCTCCGTGATGTGGTATTTCTCTATGCGGATGCCCTCGAACATATAACCCCCATCTGCCTCCTGAAATGGTACAATCGGAAAAAACTACCTGGATTCACCATTCACTTCTGCTGAATATCTCACCTGGGCTCTTCAAAGAGACAATCCAGAGAAACAGAACACTAGTATCTTCCCCCTTTTCATTTCACAGGACATCGGAAATAGTCAAATTATACCTTTATGATTAATGTTCCAACAGATAATGACTTTTTTCTCTTACATGGCTGAGAGTATATTTATACGTTATCTGCATATCACTGTATGGTTGCAATATCAAGTGATGATGCAGGTGGGTGAAGTCACTATCAGAGATCAAACTTACAGTCAGTGCTTTCCTGCAGCCTCACATAATCAGAGGCAGTGGGACAATTCATTCAAGCCGATAAGAATGACATTACTGAATGATAAGATAATTGCCTGACGAACACCCCTGTCTCTTGGAAAACTGGAGGACACCTTGGAAGACATTGCAACATATTTGCTGTTTACTGCTAACGCATTTGTGGTTTATCTAAATGAAAATAGTAATGACAATGTTGTTATGCAAATTTTAAAATGTGCTCCAAAGCAATATACACAGTATGGATTCTTCATGTAGGCAGTTAGGCGGATCCTTCTCATTAATCCACTGCAGGAAGGAAAAATCCAACCTCTTTTTATGTTAGTACAGAAGATTTTTCACCTATCACCTCCTGCCCTCTTCACCTATCTGTCATGCCTCAGAACAGGGCCCTGGCTTATGTCTCCTGCCTCTCTCTTGTCAGACCTTGCTCTGCATGTTGCCCTCAGTAATATAAACTATTGAGCCTCCTCCCAAAGTGACTTCTCAGAAAATATGTGATGAGTTTGATGAAGAAATGTTCAGAAGGAAAAAGAATGAAAGCCATGCAGGAAGTAGACTCTGTGTGCAAGGGTACCCTGTGCAAAGGGCTTTTCCTTTGCGAGTCAGGAGGTTTTTGGCTCCTACCATCCAATGTTGTAACTCTGTTAAATGCTTAAGTGCATTGCTAAAATAGAACACTGAATTAGATTATAACACAGAACTGGACAACATGAATTAAATCTCTATTCCAGCTGGTATTTCCCAGACATCTTACAAATAAAATAGTGATTTAATTCAGAAGAGCTACTTCAGAGAACTACGTTGGGTCTAATTTTTTGCTTTGTGGCAAAGGAGAGATATTTTCCATCACACTACTTCCCAAATATGTCCTTTACAGCATTTTGTGGTCATTTGCTACTTTATGGCCATTACTGTTGCCAGGACTTAGAACTAATGTTGTACTTATTTAGCTCCAAATATTAGCAAACAGTAGCAGGGCTTTTGTGGGCTTCTGATGAGAGACTTCTGGTGGAGCCTTCCTTTCCTCATGTACCCACGGGGGTGGCTGACTGAGACTGTATCTTCTGCTCTCTATCTGTGTGGGAGGGTCACAGAAACAGTCTCTGCCTCCATGAAAACACCTCTGTGAGCAACTTGACACAATCCAGACAGAAGGCAGGGAAGAGGGCTGACTGGTTCAACTCCCCTCAGGGATGGGAAGCAAGAAGTCTAATATCTGCTGAGTGACAGAGGAAGACAGAGAAGCAGTTGGCTAAGTAGAGGAGACCAAATTCTCCTGCAGCATTGAGCAAAGAGCCTTGGGTGCAGAAGAAGGACAGCAGATGGCAAAAATGCTTGTCCTCCTAGTGTGGGCTGGATAGGAATGGAGATGGGATCCAACTGTTACCCACAACCACTTGGCTCTTGCAAGCAGTATCTGCAGCAACGAGCTCTCCATCCAGGCTAGCCAAGGTCAAGCAACTTCATGCTTCCGGTTGATGCAACTGGAGGTGGACCCAGCACTGTGCGGAGGGGAATCTGTGGTCCAAGCAACATTACCTAGCCTGGCTCAAGGGCCCCTTGGTTTGGCAGCTGCGTGTTGCCAAAAGGAGGAATGTTGCCATGGTGAAAGAGAGGCCTTGTCCCCATCAAGGTGGACTTTCCTCGACACTCCTCTGTCCTCACCCTTTCTGAGCCTAGGACCAGAATCAGCTATCAGCCCTTTGGACCAGCAGATATCCAACAATACCAATCTCTGTAATGGAAGATCAGAAGATCACCAGGTGGATGATGTGGTGTTGACAGCGATTCCATGTTTTGACAGCTGTTTGACAGCTCTGGGAAGGGCAGGGCTGGCTCCACAGCTGTAGTCAATCAAGGCCAGTGGAGACCTGAATGGACACCTGAGCTTCTTTTGACCTTGATGGGACTTTGAATGGACATGGACTGAAGAGTTGGCTCACCTGAGCCTAATTTGGACTTAACAAGGGGCTAATGAGGTAGCTCACAGCTGAGCTGCATTTTGGATAATGGGACATCCAAGGATAAAAGGCAGCTTCAGAAGGAGTAAAGCCCAGACCCAAGAAGGTACACTGACCCAGACCTACAGGACCCCAAACCTATGGGACATGGACGGATCAGGACCTATGGGAGAAGAGGACTGCCAGGACCCTGCTGGAGGACTCTGACACAGAGGAAGGGACTCCCTGCAGAAGACTGGACTGGACTGGACTGGACTGGACTGTGCTTTGGAGATTAGACCGTGGACTTGGACTGGAGGCTTTGAACCTTTACCTGCTGAGTTAAGTGGAGTTTTGGGGAGGGAAAACCTCTGGACAAGAGGAATTGCAGGGAAGTGTTTGTAGCAATAAATTTGGTTAATTGCTATAGATAAGGAGTTCTGTGTTCATTCCTTTGCACACCACAGCTGTTGTTTCTAGAGATAAGGACATGTTAATTAGCCAAAAAGTGGGCATTGGGAGATGGAACATTTTTTGGATGGGACAATCTCCAAGTTTGGACCTGCACAGTAATCTCTTCAAAGTGAAACATTGAGGATTTCTTCTCATTTGCAAGAAAGAGGGCATGTTTGGGGAAGAATAATACGTGGGGCAGAATCTAGTTGCCTGGTGCATCCTCCCACTCCCTCCCATGTGTGCTGGTCCGTGTATGGGAGCTTCCTACTGCTGACTTCCTTTCTCCACTGAGAAACCTTCCATGGGTGCCTCCAAAAATGCTGCACACATCTAACGGTCTGCCTAGGGGCAGTGGAAGCAACCTTTAGTATGTGAAGAGTGCTCAAAGCACTTCAGATCTATTATTCTAGTAATCTTTCAGTGTTGTTGGAAAGATATCAGACTTCTTCCCCCCCCCCCATCATATGCACACAACAAGCTGCAGAGCAACTGCTTCACCAGGGTGCTCTCTTGTATTGCTGTGGTGTTTCTATAACTAGGATCACCACATGGGCAGGGCTCATGAGGCACCAACAGCTGCCACTTTGTCTACTCTGCATTCACACGCATCCTGTAGCCATGTGGGAGCGCATCAAGACAAAAGAGCTTCCATGTGGCTCGGTCTAGGTGGAAACGGTACTTTGTTAGCTCTCTATTGCCCATGAAGGGCAGAAGATGAAGCGCAGAGAAAGTGGCTGGCCTAAGGCCACAATACGTTCATGGCGCAGGTGATTTGTTACAGTTCCAGTTCTTAGCATTACATTGCACAGCTCTTAAACCAACTCAGATATCGGATACTTATTTTCTATATGTTAACATGAAGACAGCTGAAGGCTAATATTTTTCAGATTGCCAGAATTTTGTGATGATTTTACAAGATCCTATCTCAATGTCTCCAAGGGCAGCCAGAGCAGGACACCTTGCGAATGACAGCTGCCGGAACTGCGAAACCACACCTCTGCTAGGTAACAAAACTTATTAGTATTTAAATTGAGAATCCCAAAAGGGAAAGCCAGACTAGACAGAACACATACATTTGCTTCCTGTGTTTGACAGACAGGATTCAGACAGGAAATTAAGCAAATGTGCATAGCGGTTAGGACTGACTGTCTTGCTAGATGTGTTAACTCCCAGGTTGAGTGTGGGCATTGTAAAATGGCAGTAGTATTGTCAAGCAAGCTCAGGATAATAACAGCCCCAGTTTATGTTCTGTGTCTTCAAGCAAGAGACTTGGGATTAATGTAATTCCTAGCACTGCTAGAAGTTCTACTGAGTACAGAAGCAAATAGAAAGGGAGTGTTACACCCTTACTGAGCTACCCCCCCCAGCTTAGAATTAAACATACAGTAATTCAGTTTGCCCCATTTGTGGTAACTGCAGCCATCCATCTGCTGCATGCTAGTTAAATAGTTCTTAAAATCCATTTGATACAGAAGGTGTTCGATGCACTATGTTTTGGCTGGCATTTTCTTGTTAACTAACCTGTGTTTTGAAGACAACACAAAATATTTTCAGAAGTCCACTATGGAATGCTTAAATTACCTTTTTTTTTTTTTACAATTTAATTTTTTTAAATTTAACATCCATTGTTTCTTGAAAATATTATTCTGTCTTTAGGTTCAAATCCAGGTTCAAATCCCCGCTCAGCCATGAAGACACCTGGGTGACCTTGGGCCAATCACTGTCTCTCGGCCTCACTACCTCACAGGGTGGTTGTGAGGAGAAAAGGACTGAAGGAACTATGTACACCACTCTGGAGCTCCTTGGAGGAAGGGTGTTATAAAAATGTGAACACTAAGTAAGTAAGTAAACAAACAAACATAGCTGAAGTTTCCCTTTCATCCACAAAAATGCCTGCTAAAATATCGCCACTGTCATTTCAAAGCCAACATTCCTTCAGGCTGCTGAAAACCTGAAACAAAGAACTTGGAGTCACTGTTTGTCCCAAATTCCTCATATAAGCTCAGGCAGGCCATGTCTGGATTGTATCTTCCTATTCATTGTTTGCTTATTATTTTTTTCCCTTTCCTTTCACAAGGTATCTGTTCAGAAATAGAAGAGGAAAGACTAAAAAAACTCCACAGTCAGGGAATTAGAGGGCAGGTCTTCTCCTGGATTGAGACCTGGTTGAAGACCAGGAAACAGAGAGTGGGTGTCAATGGGCAATTTTCACAATGGAGAGAGGTGAAAAGCGGTGTGCCCCAAGGATCTGTCCTGGGACCAGTGCTTTTCAACCTCTTCATAAATGACCTGGAGACAGGGGTGAGCAGTGAGGTGGCTAAGTTTGTAGACGACACCAAACTTTTCCGAGTGGTGAAGACCAGAAGTGATTGTGAGGAGCTCCAGAAGGATCTCTCTAAACTGGCAGAATGGGCAGCAAAATGGCAGATGCGTTTCAATGTCAGTAAGTGTAAGGTCATGCACATTGGGGCAAAAAAATCAAAACTTCACATATAGGCTGATGGGTTCTGAGCTGTCTGTGACAGATCAGGAGAGAGATCTTGGGGTGGTGGTGGACAGGTCGATGAAAGTGTTGACCCAAAGTGCGGCGGCAGTGAAGAAGGCCAATTCTATGCTTGGGATCGTTAGAAAAGGTATTGAGAACAAAACAGCTAATATTATAATGCTGTTGTACAAATCGATGGTAAGGCCACACCTGGAGCATTGCGTCCAGTTCTGGTCGCCGCATCTCAAAAAGGATATATTGGAAATGGAAAAGGTGCAAAAGAGAGCGACTAAGATGATTACTGGGCTGGGACACCTTCCCTATGAGGAAAGGCTACGGCGTTTGGGCCTCTTCAGTCTAGAACAGAGACGCCTGAGGGGGGACATGTTTGAGACATACAAAATTATGCATGGGAGGGATAAAGTGGATAGAGTGATGCTCTTTACACTCTCACATAACACCAGAACCAGGGGACATCCACTAAAATTGAGTGTTGGGAGAGTTAGGACAAAAGAAAATATTTCTTTACTCGGTGTGTGGTTGGTCTGTGGAACTCCTTGCCACAGGATGTGGTGACGGCATCTGGCCTGGATGCCTTTAAAAGGGGATTGGACAAGTTTCTGGAGGAAAAATCCATTACGGGTTACAAGCCATGATGTGTATGTGCAACCTCCTGATTTTAGAAATGGGCTATGTCAGAATGCCAAAGCAAGGGAGAGCACCAGGATGCAGGTCTCTTGTTATCTGGTGTGCTCCCTGGGGCATTTGGTGGGCCGCTGTGAGATACAGGAAGCTGGATTAGATGGGCCTATGGCCTGATCCAGTGGGGCTGTTGTTATGTTCTTATGTTCTAAGATGAAATTACAAATTTCACAAAGAGATTACCGGGACAGGCCAGAGTATCATGTACACATACTGTGGGTTTGTTGCAGTGAACATGTTTTCATGCACTTGTCGGTCTCTCAGTTCCCTGCAAAGCAGAAGATCACTCCACACACAAGGAGACAGGAAAAAGAAGATTGTACAGCCTGCGTTACTATAGTGGGGAAACTATAGGTAAAGAAATCAATTAACAGTATTTTTATGGTATTCTGCTCTAGTACCTGCTACTTCCAGAAATAAACCTGCAGTGTTAGCCATAACACTTTCTAATAAAACAGTAAATTGTCAACTAACAGCCAACATTCTTGATATCTCTGCAAAGCTTAATTCAAATTTGTTCTAATTTTACAGTTTCATTTGCTTTTGTAGTTTCTTTGCAGGAAGTAGTTACAGTACTTTATCTCCAACTCCTTTTCTGCAAAATCCTCTTCTTTGTAGTCCTGGAATTCATTTAGATTGGGAGGTGGCAAAAGGGAATAATAATAGTTCCAGATGCAAGTGACTAGAATTGCCTTCCTGCTTGAAGAGAAAAGATGACTCCGGGGTTCCTGAACTATGCATTGGGACCCTTCCTGCTTAGCCTTTGAAGACAAAACAGCATGCAGTGTTTGGCTCTTATGGGCCAGAGGCACACCACACACAACCTGCAGAGAAGCATGCTCTAGGTCTAGCATTTCCTCCCTAGCTGGCAGCCCTGTCACCCAAGAGTCTCAAGTGGAATGTTCAACCCCCACCGTGTGTTATTTTAAGAGATTTTCATAAAATTACAAATAGAAATATGAACTGGTTATTGAGCTGCTGTCTCCCGCTGACTGGTTGAGAGACACTGTATGTGGTTTTGGCTTCATCCTGAAAATACGGATGAACTTTTGAGAACATCTGCATCATAAAGCAAACTATTTCAAATGTAAAGAGAAGCAACCAGCTTCTCCAGCACAGACCTCTCCTTCAGCAGGAGATGATGGAACATGACCCACTGAGATCCTGAGCAGACTTGCAAGCAGGACATCTGAGAGGAATTTTATCAGGGGTACAAAGTTTCTTTTGGGCCCTTTCCCAAAGGGGGAGGGGCAATGGGGCAGGCAGAGCAGGAGACAAAATAGGGCAGGGGGAGGTGGCTGACAGCCGGAATAGCCTTTGGAACCCAGGTCTACCAGGCTTCTTGAAGCGGAGCCCAGCTCTACCCGACCAAAAGGCATTGGCCGCTAGATAAAGTAATATGGAAAACCAAACACACTTTGGTCTGATCCACAAACCAAAGAACTAATGTAGCAGGCCAGTTTCCTCCCAGATTTGACTGTGTTAAGGAGGGTCATGGTGTGTATGGCTTGCAGCAGCAGTTGCCACTGCATGCCCGCAATTGTGCCCCCAGCATCATGTTCGGGTTCAGGTGAGATAGGAAAACGTAAGACCCTGGGAACTTTCTGGGTCCCCTCCTTCAACTCCTGGGCCCCCTTTGTGATCCTGGGCCCAGGTACGAATTAACCCCTTAACCCCCACCCCCTGCTCCTAGGCCCTGCTTGCAGGTTCTGGCTGTTGTTCAGAAAATATATTTTATAAGACTTTGCTTCCTGTGGTGCACAAAGATACTTCTTTTGTCTTTCTGTCACCTTTGATCAAATAGATTTCTAATATACAAGCCTGCAAAGATTGTTTATTGGAGGTGAAAGTAAAATGAGTGCACACGCCATAAAGACAGCAGTTCCCCTTTTAAGCTGCCTTTAATTCCATGAAAAAGAAATGCGTTTGTCTCCAGAGTCCAGCCACTGCAGAGTAGCTGTTTACCTGCATCTGTTCTGTTTACCTGCATCTACTCCGACATCTTCAAACCAGTCTTGAGCCCAAACAAGCCCACTCTGAGGAGTTGACACCAGTCATTGAGGAAAAGAGGAGAGCTCAAGCAGCATACAAGGCCTGTCCCAGTGAGCGCAACCTGCAGGTCCTCCGAGCTGCTCGCAGCAAAGTCCAGCAGATTGCCAGGAGATGTGATAACAACTACTGGCTCCAGCTCTGTTCTGAGATACAGATAGCAGCTGACATGGGCAACATCAAGGGGATGTATGATGGTATCAAGCAGGCCCTAGGTCCAACGCAGAAGAAAATTGTCCCTCTGAAGTCTGCCACAGGCGAGGTCATCCAGGATCGGACGCAGCAGATGGAACGCTGGGTGCAGCACTATCCTGAGCTATACTCCAGAGAAAATGTAGTCACCGAAGAAGCACTGAACAACATTGAGTGCCTGCCTGTGCTGGAGGAGCTTGACAGTGAACCAACCCTAGAAGAACTTCACGTGGCCCTGGACTCCCTTGCCTTTGGCAAGGCACCTGGAAAAGACAGCATCCCTGCTGAAGTCCTAAAGTGCTGCAAAGAGATCATCGTCACTGAGCTGCATGAAATCCTCTGTCTCTGCTGGAGAGAAGGTGGAGTACCTCAAGACATGAGGGATGCAAACATCATCACGCTGTACAAGAACAAAGGCGACAGGGGTGACTGCAACAACTACCGTGGCATCTCTCTCCTTAGCGTTGTAGGAAAGTTGTTTGCCTGAGTTGCACTAAAGAGGCTCCAGGTACTTGCAGAGAGCGTTTATCCAGAATCACAGTGCGGATTCCGAGCCAACAGGTCCACCTCTGATATGGTATTCTCCCTTAGACAACTGCAGGAAAAATGCAGGAAACAACGACAGCCACTCTTTATAGCCTTCAGAGATCTCACGAAGGCCTGCGACCTGGTAAGCAGGGATGGCCTCTTCAAGATTCTCCCCAAGATTGGATGTCCACCCAGGCTCCTCAGCATCATCAGATCCTTCCACAAGGACATGAAGGGCACTGTTGTCTTCGATGGCTCCACATCAGACCCCTTTGACATCCGAAGTGGCGTGAAGCAGGGCTGTGTTCTTGCACCAACCTTGTTTGGGATTTTCTTTGCTCTCCTGCTGAAGCATGCCTTTGGAACTGCAACAGAAGGCATCTATCTCCGGACCAGATCAGATGGAAAGCTCTTCAACCTCTCTAGACTGAGAGCAAAGTCCAAAGTCCAGTTGAAATGTCTGCGTGACTTCCTCTTTGCCGATGATGCAGCTATCACTACCCACTCTGCCAAAGATCTCCAGCAGCTCATGGATCGTTTTAGCAAGGCCTGCCAAGATTTTGGACTGACGATCAGCCTGAAGAAAACACAGGTCATGGTTCAGGACGTGGACTCACCTCCCTGCATTACAATCTCTGCACATGAACTGGAGGTTGTCCATGACTTTGTGTACCTTGGCTCAACGATCTCCGACACTCTTTCTCTCGATACCGAACTAAACAAATGCTTTGGTAAAGCAGCTACCACGTTTTCCAGACTCACAAAGAGAGTCTGGTCCAACAAGAAGCTGACGGAACATACCAAGATCTAGGTCTACAGAGCTTGCGTCCTGAGTACACTTCTGTACTGCAGCGAGTCATGGACTCTTCACTCACAACAGGAGAGGAAACTGAATGCTTTCCATATGCGCTGCCTCCGACGCATTCTCGGCATCACCTGGCAGGACAAAGTTCCAAACAACACAGTCCTGGAACGTGCTGGAATCCCTAGCATGTACGCACTACTGAAACAGAGACGCCTGCGTTGGCTCGGTCATGTTGTGAGAATGGATGATGGCCGGATCCCAAAGGATCTCCTCTATGGAGAACTCGTGCAAGGAAAGCGCCCTACAGGTAGACCACAGCTGCGATACAAGGACATCTGCAAGAGGGATCTGAAGGCCTTAGGAGTGGACCTCAACAAGTGGGAAACCCTGGCCTCTGAGCGGCCCGCTTGGAGGCAGGCTGTGCAGCATGGCCTTTCCCAGTTTGAAGAGACACTTGGCCAACAGTCTGAGGCTAAGAGGCAAAGAAAGAAGGCCCATAGCCAGGGAGACAGACCAAGGATAGACTGCACTTGCTCCCGGTGTGGAAGGGATTGTCACTCCCGAATCGGCCTTTTCAGCCACACTAGACGCTGTTCCAGAACCACCTTTCAGAGCGCGATACCATAGTCTTTCAAGACTGAAGGTTGCCAACTACTCCGACATCTGCTAGGATGTCTATCATAATGCATAATTAAATGCATAATAAAAGCAATAAATGCATAATAAATTATTGCAAGGTCTCCAGTCGTTGCCATTCATAGTTACACAGTATATGTGGAAATGTTTTGTTGGAATCTGTAACTCACACAAAGGGTATGAAGACCATTTTATACAAACTGGCTTTGGTTTCCTACTGTATCTAGCTTCCATTACAGAACATTATGTAGACTGACATGCTATATTTGTTCTGCATATTTGGTAATCTCAGATATACTGCCCCTGAAAGTGAAGCTTCTCTGTTTAGTAATAATACCCATTGATAAACTCATTCTTTACTATTTTGTGTAACCCTTTTGAAAAAGGAATCTATACTAGTCATCATCACCACTTCTCGTGGTAATGGATTAGATTATTTTAACTATTTTGTGGATGTGAGACAGGCTACATTGCCTACGGTTTGAAGAGCTACTTATAAAGATACGACTTTGATTTTTTAACACTGCCTGTAAAACAAATGTCTCCAGTAAGTGAGTGCAATAACACACTACAGAGAGCATCCCTATTCAGGGCTGACCCATTCATGAGGCAGGCAGCAGACTGGTGGGGGGCTCCCATCTCAGTCCCCTCACTTACCTCCACAGCCCTTCCTCTTTCCATGCCCTGGACTGAAAAATAAAGAGGAGGAACAGAAGAAGTGTGGAGGGAAAGGACAGTAGTGGGTTACAGTACCAGTGCTCTAGCCCAGTGTTTCTCAAACAGTGGGATGGGTACCACCAGTGGTACTTGAGGTGGTGTCTGGTGGTACTTGCAGGACAACTGGACACCTGCCACCTGTCAACAAGACCAGGAACATGACACAACAAACAGCGGTAGGAGGCTCGGCTCAGCTCAGCAGGCAGAGCTCCAAAGCATGCTTTTCCACACTTGCAGAAGCCCTCCCACCCACCCCGAGCCTCTTACTGGTGTTTGCTGCACTGCATCTGGCCTCCCAACCCAGAAGGAATCCTTCAGACATTTCTCCAACTTTCCTCTCAAACCATCTTTGTGCATAACTGTTCAGAAGGTGCTACTCCAGGAGTTCTATAACTTTAATAGATTTTTTTTTAAAGCATTCTTCACATTCTCTGCCTAGATTAGCAGCTAGTGGGCAATTTGTATCTGTGGCATTCTTTACCCTAAAAAGCATTCCTCCCATAGCAACTTTCCAACCAAGTTTCTGGGGTTCTCTCCCTGTGGCCTTATATAATAAATAGGATGCTCTGTGTTAGGGCGTTCATATTCTGCTTTAGTAGTACATGCCCTCTATTTTGTGTTTTAAAATGTCACTCCTTTATACAGTTAAGTCTGGGCATATTTTTCAGCTTTAGCATTTTCCAATGGTTTGTATGATAGAGTATTAAATTGCTAAAGGGGGCATTAAACATAAGAGCTATGTTAAACTTGAATGGAGCAATGTAAGTGGTGAACAGATTTCTGAAATGGAAAAGCAGTCTCTTTTTTTTGCTAAATCTGACACACCATTATTATAATCAAGCATGGTGTATGTATTGGGAATGAATTGCTTTGGCTGCCCTGGAAGATGATGGGTGTTTGGAACTGGACAGGGGAAGTGCATTGTTGGTTCTGGAGGACTTCTCAGGGAGTTTGGATGCCATCAGCCTTGGTATCCTACTGTGCCACATGGTTGAGAAGCAGCTTTATGGTGTCTCTGTTCCTAGGAAGGTCGCAGAAAGTGTTTTCTCAGAAGCTTGGTTACTAGCCTATGGAGAGACTTTGTTCAGAAATGCAGAATCCGGCATATTCAGATATGCTGGTGACATCCAGCTCTATTTCTCTTTTCTATCTGAATCCAGAGAAGTTGTGGAGGTCGTCACTATAGGTGTTCAAATGGCTGGGTAAAACATATTCCTGTTTGACTCTACTGTCATTTTAGTTTTGTGGCAAAGGGTATTGGTTTTGTTACTGCCTTTGTTATGTATTTTGTTGCAACTGTATTTTTAAAACATTGCTGTAAGCTGTCCTGGAGGTGGTGGTGGTCCCTTAAATAGAACAGAAAGGAGAATAAGTAGACTAAGGGCCCAATCCTATCAGGGAACAGCGCATTGTATGCAGGGCTGCTGGCACAGTGTCTGCTGCATCCAACACACCACCCCAGGGGAGAGGCCAGTTGAGAGCAGTGGGAAGGAGAAACACTTACCTGTGTATCACCCACTGCATGGGCCCTGATGAGATGTCTCAGAGCTATGCTGCTAACTCAACTCTGAGAAGCCACTGAGCTCGTGCCCAGCACTGGATGGGGTTTGGGATCCACTGGCTGCTGGCGCTGCCTTGTTCCACTCTGACTTGCCCTGATCCCAGCCCCTTTCCTGCCTCTCTGCTGACTGGGTTCTGCCAGCAGTCAGGCTTCGCCAGGCTGCCAGGGGCATGTGGCTTCCTGGCTGCTGCACTGATGGCCATGCACCACCAGCAGAGAACCTGTCGTAACTATGGAGCCATTATTGTACCAGAATACTGGGTGGTACAGTGGCACTACCAGATCATAGGACTGGGCCATTAATCAAAGGGGAAAAATGGGAGAAATTACTGATAATTTTTAAAATGCTACTTTGAAATTATCCACCAGCTGCCAGATGCCCCCTTCCTCTAGGGTGGTATAATTTAAAATCACTCCAATAACATCTGGTGAAGGAGAATTTCAGTGGGGGAAACACAGATCCAGCAGTGCTGCAATCTCACACAAGTACATTTATGCGCATTCCATACATTTTGAAAGTATTAACTGGAGACAGAGAATGCCCCAAAGAGCATCTGAATACACTAATTTAGAATGAGCCCATTCATTTCTTTTTCCTTTGGAATTGGAATAGTTTATCCCTCCGATGGGCACCCAAGCATGTGAGCTAGTAGCTCACAGATCTCCGTCTCTGAAGTATGTTCTGGAGTGCCAGACAGAAGCTGCTATGACTGAGAGTTGCTCACATTGGCTGCCCACTCAAGATGACTTCCATATGTGAAACAACCAAATATGAGTCATTTGATGTGAAGAGGGCCTGGCAATTGGCACCAGTGGGAGCTTTCCTCCTACGGCCAATATTATTTGCAGGCCCTCTACTTGGGGGGGGGGAAAGAGGGAGAATATGGCACATTTCAATGTGCAGTCACTTCCCCTCCCCAAAGTTACAAGAACCATCTCAAGTCCTCCTGGCAATATGCCAAATGCTTCACCTTCCTTACCGGCTCCTCTTGCAATCTGGATTGGAAAAAGAAGAGAAGGACGGAATGGGGGATGAAATGTGTCCACAACTCTCCTCTCCACCACACTTCCTCTTCCACTCTGTTCCCCCCTTCTTTTCCAATCCACAGAGTGGAAGGAGGAGGGGCAGTGGAAGTGTGTGGGTTAATGGAGCTGGGTGCCCCTTCCAATCTGCAATCTGAGATGTGCCTCGTTTGGCCTCATGGATTGACCAGCCATGCCTGAGAAAGACCCTAGTATGTCACTCTGTTTCTTCCTCAATAGGTAAGCGAATACTGGACATTTGACCAAACATTGTAAGAGACCTAATCCACAACACGTATGTAAATTCTTGTCCACACCACCAATGGATCAGGCTTCAATTCAGGGAATTAAAGATTTGTTTCACTTTTCCTGAACATTCTGCTGTTTCAACAGGAACACTGGCCCTTTTTTCAAAGGTAACTAATACCCCACCTTTCTCTGCAACAAGGGGCACTTTAAAAGGACATCTTTTTATGCAGAAGACCTGGCCTGGGGTGTATATCGACATTCATTCTGCCAGTAGTCCAGACTGCATCTCTCCTTCCATGCGACCCCTGCACTTGTAGGGCAGGCAGAGAATGAATGAGCAGTGGGCATATTGGACCGTGCCTAATTACCTAACATGAGGAGCTGCCTGGGTTAGAGCTGAGAGACAGCTGCCCTGTGTGGCAAGCTTGCATCACAGCAGCCTGGGTGACCACAAGAGGAAAGGTTTTCAGGCTCTGGACTGGCTCTGCCTCGTCAGGTTCACACTTGTACTTCTTTGCGCAGGAAGGGCTATAAAAGGCACTCTGGGGGCAACAAGATCTCCTTGTTTCCGATGCTGTCTGTTCACTTACTTCTAACTGTATTCTTGTTTCCAGGTTTGCTTCTCTTTCCTGGCTCTGCCCATGGGCTTCATTCTTCAGTCCTGACTCCTCAATCTGGAATCCTGGCTTGCCTGCTCATTCTATTGCAGCCCACAATCCAGGCCTGACACAGATTAGGACTCAGAGCTCAAAAACACTCTGGCAGAAAGGCCCTCAAAGCCACTTATAATATTCCTAGCAAAATCAATAAGTACGGGAGAAAATACAGCACAGGAGTGGTAAGAATAATAACATTCCTCCCATGCTATGTTTCAGCCTCTCTTCATCTATTACACGTGTCTCTAAAACAAAAGCAAAATTTGTTTTGGTCGGTCGGTCAGTGCTAGACATCAAAGGAACACGAAAGATTTTGTAGACTGACAGCCCAATCCTAGGCATGTCTACTCAGAAGTCAGTCCCATTAGAGTCAATGGAGCTTACTCCCAGGAAAGTGTGGATAGGATTGGGCTGTGGAACAGGCTGTGAAGTCAGCAGTAGCTGAGCATACTTGGAGTATGGGATATTGAATCAGCTTTGACCAGACATAAGTCTTGGTGAAGGAACAGCAATATCAAGCACACTTTTACAGAGTGGCCATTGAAATAGACAAACATAGTAACAACATGAACAGGAAAGAGGAAATGCTCAGCTTTTCATTCATGCTTGGGCGCTGGTGCTCAGCAATACCAAGATCTTAAGATTTAATAAGGAACAGGTTGAAAGAACTGGTGCCTTTAGGAAGGTTGATAACCTTGATAGTTTGTCCTTACATTCAGATGAGATTGTTCTACTGGAAGTGGAGGCATGTACCTATGCTTGGAGCTTTTCAGTTTCTTGGCTAGGGCACCTGCTCAGTTTTAGACTATCAGGTAGTAAATACTTTGAGCTTCTAGGTGGCAGCATAGTTTTTTCTACTTGCCTGAGAAAGCCCCACCTAGTTGGGGTGAAACATTGGGGAAAAATCGTTTTAGCCTTTTTTGTGCATGTGACCTGATAGCCCAAAAATGAATTTTTCCTTTAAAAACAAAATTAATCAAATGATGTCCACCCATTCTCATTTACCCTCCTGTCAGAACATTGTTTTGTGCTTCCTTACCCAAAGAGGATGGAAGCTTGCTAATCCCAGTTGCTGTCGCAGAAGACACTGCTGGAGACTGATAGTGTCTCTTGGTTAAAAAAAAAACAAAAAAAACACCGGGCTGTTTTGCACCCTTACCTGCTAGGGAGGAATGGCAAATTTGATTGCAAGGCTGAGGGAAGGGTTCTGTCTATTTGGATTTTGATAGCACCTGAAAATTTACAGAATTTATCAATGAGATGAGTCCTAGTGATTGGGAAGCGGCAGCCCATGCTGTGGCATTATTCTCACAGTGGAATCCAAAGACCCAAGCATGTTTCAGCTTCTCCTACATCAGGGCAGTTAAAAATTACATATCATTTCTACAGGCTCACAACCTGCAGCCCCCACATTTGATTTTTCAGGAAATGCTACACATTCCATAGGGTTAGCCAGCAGAATGAGTTCAGAAGTCTCTTTACCTAAGGAAAATGCCCATTTATTCAATGTGGAATTTCTCCCATTAACCCATACATTTCACAAAGAAGAACGTAGGATTCTAGAGAAAAACTGGTCCCAGCCTGCATGTACTGAATCTCCTACTGCCAGGAGTCAGGCAGCTCTCTGAGGGCAGGACAACCTTTCCCTTTCTACACCCAACTTCGGGAGAGCCCAGCTCATTCAGTATGGGGCTGCAACACGAGGTCATCAGCACAGTTACACGGTCGTACCTAAGCAGTCCTGTATCTTCCATCCTAATCTGCTCCTCAGAACGTTTTGGATGTTTGAGTTGTAAAATGCTGATCTTGCTTATTATATAATGCCAGTGGACATACCACTGCCAGCCTTCAACTGACATTCTACTGATGTTACATTTCAATGTGTTCTAGGCCTGTGAGCCGTCTGACATAAGTGAATTGAAATCCAGATTTAGAAAAGCAACTAACTGTACCTTTTGTCTTGTCTGAAGGGTCCTTCATTGGAGCTCAGTTGCTTTCTCCAGATTATGCTGCATGAAGTGAGTCAGGCAATCAATCTGGTAATAATCAATATAGGAATGACGACAGCAAACTCTGCCCTTGAAGTTCAAACACTCAGTAGATTGTCGGAAGAGACCCTCTCCCACATGTATAGAACTGTATATGCAGGATTTTTCTTTTTATGCTATACATGTGGGTAAGTCATACGTGTGTGTGTGTGTGTGTGTGTGTGTGTGTGTGTGTGTGTGTGTGTGTCAGAGAGAGTGAAATAATTTAAGTGATCAGATTTGTCATAGTTGTAATCATTGCTTAAAAACAAGACTAAGCAAATCTATCCTAATAAGAATACATAACATTTTTTTGGCACAGACGGGAGTAGAGCATTCTAAGTTCTCCAAGGGTGATTGACTGAACGCTTTTGCCCAATAAGACTACAACAGTGTAAACTGTCAATGAATCACCCTCTTTGAGGTTCCCATCCAGGGACTGTGCAGACAGTGAGTGCAGAGAATTAGCTATTATTTCCACAATCATTGTGGAAAGATCTTGCCTAAAAAAAAAAAAAATTGACTCAGCCAACAGTCTGAACTCTACTATGGAAAGGGTTTTGCACATTCTTTTCTTTTAGTTTCCCTAACTTTATGTATCTTTAAAAATAAACTTGGTGTAACATTACTTACATATTCATCAAGACACTTTTTCCATTCTTGTCCCTTCCAATAAAATATATCATTCCTGTTATTTCTTAAACAACAGTTCATCCCTGCTGCTATGTTTTGTCTACTCCCTTTTTCAGCATTTTCTCATTCTCTTTTTCCTTAAAAAAAACAAACACCAAACACTTTCATTGTAGTTGTGCATGACCCCAGGTGATCATTGTAAAATAATTTCTTTCCTATTCAGCCTTACTTAACTGAACCCCTTCTGCATAAGAAGTTAAAACCAGATCCACATTTCTCAATCTTTGTTTATACTGAGGGTTGAATATCTCTCTGTATGACTTAACTGTTATCCTCATGGCAACCCATAAAGGTTCTACCCCTACACTTCTGTAACATATCATTGCAATAAGCTGTTATGGGTCATCCAAATTGTTTCAATACAGACCTCAAAGATTTCCAATATTTGCTTGCCTTAGCCACATGTTCCATCTCTTGAACAGCTGCTTCGAAAACCAAAAACAAGCAAGCATTTGATCAGTGTCCCCCCACCATATCCAGAAGAACTCACCTGTGCCCTGAAATTACAATATTATACTTTTTCCCACTTCCTGTCAACAGCAGCCAATGATGTGACTGGGGAAATGTATAGTGTAACATCAGGACATTTATTATTTGTCCTAGATGTAGTTGATGGGGTGTGTGTGTGTTTAAATGCACACCTGCTGGTTTCAGTGGTTGTCATATTTTCAACAAAACGTGTCATTTCATCTGCACAGTCAAGCCATTGATAATGTAACTCTTTGAACAGGAAGTTCTCAAGTTCATAATGGAATCTGGTTGTCTTTTGCCTTTTTCTTTTTCGGTCTAATAATGCTAATAATTGGACACTTGAAGAATAGTGGTTCCCAAACTTGTAGGGAGTTCGGGAACAGAGGTGTTTGCGGGGGTGGGGGTAAGGCAGCAAGATGATCACCAGGATCGCACTGCAGCCAGGGATGGAGAATATTGAACTTAGCTAATACAGCGCTTACCTCCAGGGGGTGCAAGGAGCCCCATGGACCCCTCCTCAGGGCTCCCCATGCATCTGTAAGTCTAACAATAACAATTGTGACCCACTTCTGGTTTTGTGTTCATAAATCGGAAGTGGGTCATGATAGTTATGTTTAGACTTGCAGAGACAGTGGGAGATATCAGATTTCCTCCTTACATACATTCCTCGAACTGTAAGGTCAGCCACAAACAGCCCTTTAATTACACCACTCACAAACTGACTTAAGGCGCAATCTTATCCTGCGCTGGAACAGGCAAGCCAGGAGGCTTGCGCTGTATCCAGCGCAGATTAGGGGCCAAAAGAAGCTTAGCCAGAGGCAAGGGGAAACTTTTCCCCTTACCTCTGGGTAAGGAGCCTTCTCCCCATGGGTCTCCTCAGACTTGCGCCACCACTTGAGGTGGCGCAAGTCCAAGGAGAGCGGAGTGGCTTAAAGCTCCAATCTCTCCGGGAACGGGGATTGAGATCCGGCATAACTGCTGGATCCCAGTCCCACCTCCTGCTCCCCACCTGCCTGCCCACTGCCCAACCGGGCTGATGCAAGGCTCGGTGCCTCATTCGGCTTGTTCCAGCCTCTGCAGGCCGGCGCACCTCTGCGCCGGCCTAGCTGACTCCCAAGGAAGCACAAACGGCCTTATGGGACTTGTGGCCAGCCCAAGCCTGGGTCAGGATTGCACCCTTAAAAAACCAATGGCATGCAGAGATGCGGTCTGCGTGATTGCCTGTTGGAACACACTATCATACAAGTGCCCATGAGAAGCACTGCATGTGAACTATCTTTTGGTGGTTGGGAGGTTTCCACAAGCAAGTGCTAATTCAGACCTTTTCCATTAATATGGAGCCTTCAGGAAAGGGTGGGCTAGACAGGTAAAGAAATCAAATAAATTGCACTGCCATTGCACATTCTTTCATAATCACATTGTTCCATTCAAATCATATTTAAATGAATGCAATAATGCCCTCATCAAACCTTTATCAGTACTTATAAAAACACATCACAAGTGCTGACTACACAATTTTTGAAGCATGTTTTCAATTATTGTTGTGAGCAGGGCTCCCTCTAGTGTATAGAGAAACAAGTTAAGTTTTGAAAGTCTCGATAAAGTGTTTTTTAAGGATTTTGACAAAGTCAACATCCGCTTGATTTTTGTCTCTGCTAAAGGTACTTTTTATCCATCCAGGATTTTCCCATCTGTAAGCATCACTAAGAACAAGGGTTTGGATAAAACGTTGGAGTAGTCATCTTTCCCAGCAAGTAGGACTTTATACATGTGGTTAGCATGCTTACGTTTGCTTGTATGCCAATCAAGGTTTTGAACTTGAACTTGGTTGCATGCACATGTGTGTGTGTGTTTAAAGTCATTTTCATGCTTTGTGTTTCCTTTTGCTGGAGACCCAGGATCGGCCTCAGGTCTGCTTCTCTTTCATTCCCTTCACCCCTAAAACCCTACTTGCTACCCCTGGGTTCCTCTGGGAATCTCCTGATGTCCCTTGCTCCCCTTTGCTCTTCTCAGGAGTTCTTCTCCCTTCCTTCTTCTGGCTTTCCTCAGGGCTCCACTGGATTGCGGCAACGGCAGAGTCAGTGAATTAAAGCTTCCCTCCTTCAGCACGACAGTCCCAATCTGCAGGTGGCCTGATCCAGCTGCTAACGATTGACAGTAGTCACACTATGCTTGAAGTAACATCCAGAGGGCCAAGGATGAATAATGGACAGCAAACTATCTATTGTTGCCAAGAAAAGACTTTGTGGAAATCTTTCAAAGTGCAAGTATTACAGGGGGGGAAAAAAGAAGAAAAAGCAACCACAGACTGGAATCTCTGGACATCAGCGTTTTGCACCAAGTACCAGAAAGGATGATGTTCTTCCAACTGGAATTTGTAGTATCTATTGCTGACATCACACAAAAAACTCTGAGAACACAGATATATGATGGAGCAGTATCTCTGCCACACTTTCAGGTGTCTGTTGTACTGACTGACGATTCTCTTCCAGTCAGAAATTCATTTTGGGGGAAATCTCTGTGAATGCATAGAAGGAAAATAAAAGAGTGGGGATGAATAGGAAAATGATTCTTGCTTCTCCCTAACAATGAAAGCCTCTGTGACATACATTATGGATGATAAATCTTTTTTCCCTAAACAGGATGTCGGAACACCAAGGGGTAATATAAACAGGCACTTTCCTTGAACTCTGGCAAGGCATTTTTGTAGAATGAAAATCTCAGTGGTTTGTATATCAAGGTGGGAGCAGGGATGGGCACTGGAAGGAGGCTCCTTTTGGAAAAAAATGGTGCATGAGCTACAGATCTTAGCATGATTTAAAATTGGGGAGGGGGAAACAATGGCCACCAATGAGGATGAAACTCTCAGTACATTGGATGCTGTGAGACCTTTCATGACAAAACTTGGCAGGAGGGTGCTACTGAGGAGACCATTATATTAATGTTGCAATCCTATCCACGCTTACTTGGAAGTAATTCCTATTGACTATTATGGGGCTTACTTCTAAGTAGACATTCACAGGATTGGGTTCCAAGTCCTATAAGAACTTGCTTGCACAGTCACTTGACTGGTTTAACCCATTTCTGCCCAGCCCACAGGTGTACACATGTGATCCCTATTGCGTATACTCAATGTTAGGCAGAAAAGTCTTCATCACTTGACTGGTTTAAGTGGTGGCAGGCATGCTGGACACTGGCTGAGGGTCCATGTCCATCAGAATGTTCACCTTATCAGGTCAAGCATTGTAAATGAGGTTGCTTGTCTGATCTCGGAAGCTAAGCAGGGTCAGGCCTGGTTAGTACTTGGATGGGAGACCGCTTGGGAATATCAGGTGCTGTAGGCTTATACCATAGTCTTTCGAGACTGAAGGTTGCCAACCATTATACAGTATTTGGTTGAAGTTCAACAAAACTAGAAACCTAATTTTTCCATGTAGTGTGATAGAGAGAACCACTGATGAATTTAGGACCTTATGCAAGTATCTGTGCCTTGACATGCTGATACAATGAGACAAAATAAGAGCAAGTGCCGTGGACTCCTATAGAGATAGCAAGTTGCAAAGGTGAGCAGGCCCAGGAAGCACAATTGGATCTTCTCCATGCTGCATCCCAGCCTTTCTAGATGTAGAATTGCACACCAGTGGCGTCACTAGGGATTGTGTCACCAGGTGCAGGAGGCCAGCTCATCACCCCAATGATGGACCTCCTCCCATGCAATGGGCATGGTGATGTACCATCGCCCCATCCGCACAGGTGTTTTGGCTATAACTTTGATAGAGATACTTCAACACAGTTTGTTTAATTGCATTCTGCATGAAATTACACATTGATTGATACATAACACGATGGTATTGTTCACAAATACCAAGATTTTAAAAATTTTGGCAAGTAGTGGTCTCACCTACTCCCCTGTGTGTGCGTCACCCGATGTGCTCCTCACCCCCTCACAACCCCTTAGCAATGCCACTGCTGCACACAGAGGCTTTCATTGTTAGGGAGAAGCAAGAATCATTTTCCTATTCATCCCCACTCTCTGTTTTATCATGCAGAAGGGCATGATTGCTCCACTAAGTCCCACTGAAAGGATCCACTTACCAGTAGTTTAATCCTAACCATGATCACCAATAATGTCAGTATCGTATTCAAACAGTCACACTTGTAACAGTGGTGGCAGAGCTCAAGATAAGCGGCACAGGGCGCAATCCTAACCCACTTTCCAGCACCAACATAAGGGCAACGCAGCTCCTAGGTAAGGAAACAAACATTCCCTTACTTTGAGGAAGGTTCCATGAGTGCCCCCCAACTGCAGGCTCCAGCACACATCCCACTGGCACAGCTATGCCAGTGCTGGAAAGTGGGTTAGGATTTGGGTCACAGCGATCTATTTCTAGACAGTTGGATATTTCCACTAATTTTTCCATGGACATGATCATGATTCTCATACTGGAAAACTCACTTTCTGAATACCCAAGGACAAATACTACCCATGTGCACAAATCCTCAAGAATAACCCTAACCAAGGGTATTAACAGTGCTGGTTTTGACCTACAAGGGCCTATAGTGTGGCTTGTCCCCTTAGGTCATCCAGCAGGGCTAAGAGTTCTCTCTGATAAGAGTTCCAATGCCATCCAAAGTCAAGGAGATGGTGGCAAGAAACAGGGATTTCTTTGTTGTGGCATCGCACCTCTGGCACTTGCTTCCAGCAGATCTTTGATCAACCCCCTCTGAAGAGCAGTTCTGGTGAGGCTGAAAAACATTTCTAGGCCACATAGCTTTTGAGGGCGGAGGGTAGGGGTTTTGTTTTTTATGTACTTATATTATTATATTTAAAACATTTTATAATCCATATGTATTTTGATTTTGTTGTGAGCAGTTCTGGGTGCCCTTTAGGGAAAAAGATGGGATATAAACCAATAAATAAGAGAGATTGCTGTAGGTGAGTGTATACATAACAAGCTACACCACCAGTTCTATGCTCAGGCTCAATCCATAAGATAACACTGCCCTCTGGATAGGAAAAAATAATTAAAATCTGAATGCCACTCTTGCTCTAGAACATGGTCCAAAATCCATCTATGTGTACTTGACCACCAAATCTTGGCAGATCTTTAAGAGTACAAGGCCATGTCCTTTCTGAGCATGAAAAACACGTTCTGTATAAAAGAATAACTTAGAAACTTTTTGTAAACCACCCCCTGAATAATCCATCAGATTTTTTTAAGGCAAAGGAGTGTGTATGTGTGGGAGTGTGACTAGGTCTATGGATACCAGAAAGAAGCTTGAACTGACTATGGCCTCAACAGCACTAGGCTCTTCATGATAAACCACACTGGAATTTGGAAACTTTTCAACAACTTTGACCTCAGCTTTGTCTTATAAATATCATAGTGTCAAAATGGCACTGCGCATGTCTTCTCTTCATAGAAGGAGAAGGATGAATTGTCCAGCTGGCTCGCTTTTTCCAAAACAATACTCTTATTGAGTCAAAGGAAAATAGCTAATGTCCTTTATTTTCCTAAAAAATAAGGATGTCCAGTTTTCCTTCTGAAATGTTTCCTGCAAGAAGTAAAAATGCATTTGGCAACAAATTCTTGATTTTATTGTATTGTTACATTTGAGACCTATAAACTGAGCCAAAAGCACAGAAAGGTTATGAGCAATTAGTGCTCTTAATTAGTATAAGATAGTATACTAGTATACTATACTAGTATACTAGTATAGTGCTCTTAATTAGTATAAGATAGTCACTAATTGCTAATTAATTAGCAATTAGTATAGACTGGCACATGGAATCATTATATTGCAATCATATGCACACTTACCTGGGAATAATTTCCATTAAACAAAATTGGACTTACTTCTGAGTAAACATCCATAGGCTTTCACTGCTAGTCAATATGAGACTGCTATCAATTTGTTCTTTAGATCATGCAGATTGCACCTTTTGATGGAGGGAGACTCATATCCCTGGCAGACCAGAGTTACTGTAGTTGAAAGCCAACATAGTGCCCAGTGATTACATTAACGGCATGTTTAGTGAAAGCAAAGTTGCATGAAAGATGGGTTGTACGATTTCTAATGAAAGGTATTTCTGCTGCAAAGTGCAATATCGTATCAGGAATTGGTTTGGGTTCCATAAATGCAAAAATCAGTATTAAGTTCAAAACATAGTAATTCTGCAATGACCATTATACATAGGTGACCGTACTATTAGGCAGCTTTTCTTCCTCGTCAGTTGCTGGCACCCTACATTACATTTTCCATTTATATACCCTGTAGATCCAAAATATTTCACTACTGAATTCTAAAATAATTATAAAGGCACAGAAGTGCTTGTACAGCTAAAGTGAGCATGTTTCTCAATGTACAATCAAGACTTGTATGAGAATACAAGGTATAAAGGTTAGGATAGTCACAAGGGTTTGCTTCTCCATTGGTTTGGTGAAAATCCACTGTGTACTTTTAAGGTAATTTAATAACTGGGTGTCATTTTGTTTTTAAATTAACACTACTAGCCAGAGATATAAGTCTCTCACCATCAAAATTTGTAATCTACTTGAGCTAACACACAAATTGAAACCCACATTTATTTCACTAATGGTCCAATCCTATAGGGCCAATCTGCTGGCGGAAGACGTATCAGGCACGGCCTTATAGCACTTATAAAACAATCTCCAGCAGTTCACAAAGCTGCACACTGCTGGAGTGCCAGCAGGGAGGCAGAAACATCACTGCCTAAGGCAATGGCTTACGCTCCACCAGTACCGCCTCCCTCCCTCCCTGCAGCACACCTCTCCTCACCTCCACCTTCCCGTAATGCCCTCTCCCCACCCTCTGCCCGCCTCCCCCCTTCCTGGAACTCCTCTTCCCCCCTTCTCCCCACGCTCCCCCTTACCTCTCCTCTGCTTGACTGTCCGAGGTTGAGCGTCCGCTGGGTGGTAGCCTGGTGCCTCCCAGCACTGGGCTACCACTGGTGCTAACCTGGTGGTAGGGCCCACAAATGTGCCTTCCAGCATGTTTTCGACAGTGCATGCCAGCTGTGAGCTGGTGTGCTGTGCCCAGTTTTGGCTCCAAGTCTGGAAGGGGGTGGGTTCAGTGGCACAGGCAGCCACCAAATCCAAACACCTTTCCAGACCTGATCCCACACTCTGGGTCCACATGAACCTGTGCCAGCTAAGGGCCCAATCCTGTGCTCGGTGGCACGGTTCCGTGCTGCTGAGCACTGTCACAAACATGCCGTAAGGCACGTTTGCCAGTCTAACTGCCAGGCTCCCACCTGTGCTAGCCCAGCGCCGGCCAGTGCTGGGTGGTCGCCCAGCTTCTGTGGCTTGGCAGTTTCCCATATCGCTGAGCTGCGGTAGGTGAGGGTGGGGATGGGGGCGGGGAGGAGGCATTCTGGGGAGGGGGGAGGCCGGTGGGGTGGAGGAGGGTGGGGAGGAGGTGTGACGGGGAGGTGTGACGTGGGGAGGGGGCAGGCTGGAGGCGTGCCTGGGGGAGGGGTGGGATGTGGGTCCATGGAGCTCTGCTCCGCAGGATCCAGGGCACTCGTGTAGGGCTGCGCACCCTACACAAGTACCTTTACCTTACGATAAAGTGAGTAGCCCCATTGCGGGGCTGCTTATCTTACTCGGGGGAAGGGGATGAAAGTCCCCTTCTCCCGAGGTGCCTCCCGCGGTAGCTCAGGAGGCACAGGATCCGGCGGCAGCCCTTCTCGGTGCCACCGAGGATTGGGCTGCCCATTGCTGACACAGTTCTGAGTAGATTCCTCCACACTCAAATGTTTGGGTTCCCTTATCCAGAGGAAACCTCCAGGAATGCCCCCCACAGGATGGAGCTCAAGCCTTTTTGGTGCATCAGTTGGGGGGAAGAATAGGGCTGGGCTGTAAAAGCCCATTTCCTTATGTTTGGTGATAGACTAGCATATGCGGAAATCAGATCTAAAGAGAACCAGTCTCCAGTCTTTTATCAATATTTACAAGTAAGACAATTACTAGACTAGTCGTTAATTTGTGTTAACATTAATAGAACCCTTACAAAATTTGATTATGCTGCTATCAGTATAAAAGATCAATAGAACTAAGAAGTCATGGCGTCTCTATGATTTAAAAAAGGTTCCTTGAGAGTTCTTCATTGATGGTACTGTACTTGATTCCAACAAAACCGTACTGAATCTAAATTACTAATATATAGCAGTTTGAATGCTGACTTTATGAATCGTTGGTGGTCATGGCCAAGAATTAAAGTGGCCTTTAAAAGCACATAAATGTAATAATGGAAATCATGAGGTACAATTCGATATTAGATCTGCTTAGCTTTCTGTTTGGTTATCTGAATGACATTACAGTGAAGGAGGGAACTGATATCAAGTACTGCATACAGTACATGCACTGGAAAAATAGATTACGAAGAAATAGTAAACTTCTGTTTTTCCAATAAAATAGACATTCTGTGGAAGTTAAGGACTGTTTTAAACTAAAGGTAATTAACAAATCTGATCTGGATTAGAAATGAGAGAATAAACCATTTTGAACATAAGGGAATTTTATTTGCAACATAGGAATCAACTAATGTCTTTGGACTTCTTGAGCTGCTATAAGTTTATTTTGATTGATCAGATCTGCTTTTCTCAGAATGATATATTTCATCCTAATTTAAAGATCTATATTTCATATTATTGCAACAATATTAATAAATCAACTCCTGTATGATTTCAGTAGTGTATAGATTATCGCAATGACCTGTCAAATGGTTCTCTAGTGAACAGACCAATATTCACTCTTTCCAAGGCACTTTGGCATCAAAACCTATGATGATGTGCCCACATAATTTTATAAGATTTACTGTAAGGCTGTGCCTGTTATGACATGTTGTTTAGCCTGCGGTCATTCTGAGTTTTTCCCCCATCAATATAATTTGCATTGATACAGTGCAAGAAGCAAACAAATGCACTTCAGTCAATCGGAAATCTCTGGAGAACAAGAAACCTCTGCCAGTATCTGTCAAGCTTTTTTCATGAGCAAAGACTCTGTAAAACAGTTTTTTTTTCCAAGTCCAACCAGCAATGACCAGCTTAGAAATATTAGCAGATTTGCTGTGTGTGCGCGCGCATGTGTCTGTTAGGTAAAAATGAATGCTCTGTGGTCTTTCAGATTTAAAATCCATTGTTTATTTCAGTGAGTCGTCAACCACTCAACTTAGTGGTTTAACACTACTCTGCTCAAAGTGCTCCCACTTATTTCACAAGAAAACACCACGCTGGGTATTAAAAGGCTGAAGGATTGATTGTACAGCCCTTACAACATGAAAGGACAAGCCCATACAAAATGGACAGACTACAACAGTCATCCTTGCAAATCACAGGCCTTTATTTATTTGTATGGAATTTAATTATTTTCAAATGTACGTTCGGTAGAGAATAAGCATTTCAGGGGACAAAAGTACAAAGCTCAATTCAACAGAGATTCTGTTAGCAACAAAGGTAGTCAGAGTTACTCTTATAAAATGCTGGGAGTCACTGATGCTTTTATCAACTGGTACCTTGAAAGCACAGCTTTGATGTTTTGGCCTGGGTTATCAAATCATATCACAAAATGAATGTAATTTATCACAAAGACCAGGTAACAACAAAGACGTTAATAGAAACTAAAATATTTCTACTGTACCTTTAAAAGAAAGACATTCATGGTTTCACAAAGATCTGAGTGCATTTTACATAATAGCAATGCAATTGTACCTCCTCAGAACAAACTAAAATAAATTAAACAAACCATACCATTTATTAATAGTTTTGGAATTTGCAGCAACTTTTTTTTAACCATCAGAACATTTTATTTCCTTTGTATGCTCAGTCTGAACCACACAGCTTATTAAAGTTTTGCAAATCTGCCTGAGCACTGTGGACAATTAGAGCTCTGAGCCTGGATATCAAATATCATCACACCCATGTCTATGTTAGCTAGTAAAAAAAGGCAATGCATGGGTCAAAGCTGTTCTCACTATGCATTAAACATTCGTCCATAAGAGCAATAAAGCACATTGGCAGGTCAATGCAGTTCTAAGTGTTTACTGTATTTCTCATACAATTAAGAAAGCCTGGCTTTGGGGCCTCACGCCTCAAGGTAATTCAAGATATAACATAGTCATTTCAAAACAGCCTGCTGGATCTTTGGCCATGAGCCAAGAAACTAGGCTTTATCAAACAACCTTTTTCCAGGAGGATTCAAGAAGGAAAGCCCTTTATTTAATCTTTGTGTCCAGAAACAAAAAAAAGGACTGGATGATTATTGGTTCTAGGAAGAACAGCACAAATTCTAAATGCAGATTATTACTGCACAAAAATAAAATTAAAAGGCTAGATGGATGTTTTATAGTTTAGTATCAAAGAAGTCGGTGAATAAGTTAATGAATATTTCATCAAGCATAGGTTGCTTTCATTTACAACTTAGCTAATGTACATATACGATCTCTTATTTTCACATATGCCAAGAACCAACCTTTTACCCCATCAGAGATTTACAAACAAGTATGGCACTTCCTAAAAGGTTGTCATGGACTGAAGGCTTTATAACAGTGATATTTATTCTTAAAAACAAACTATCAGTCCAAAATAAAATCATTTAAAATGCACTCCTTTCCTGAGCAATGTAAAATTTGGAATGTGCTGAAAAGTCACAATAAATAAGTCAAAAGACTAACAAACTTAAAATGTGCTTCTAAACCATTTAAAGTAAATTTTAAAATCTATTTCATGACAGATAAATGGCCTGTTGTGTTAGGAATCTTAAAAGGTTATGTGCCAAATAAATTTATGAAGTACCTTTCTGGGAGTAGAGGGCAAGTTGCTTGTACAAAAAATATACAACATTAAAACCTAGCAAGTAAATCACCTGACAGCTGTAGCTTTTAACATTGCAAAGTATTCATGGTAGAGAATAATATTAAATAGACTGATAAAAATAGATTTAAGCAGCAGTGAGACTGCAAAGAAAGTGAACATGTTAAGTGACTCAGGACTCTTGCGGCAGAGGAAAATTGAACTTCAGTATGTTTTGTTTTTTTTCAAAAGTGTGAATATTAATTTGCTTCCCAAAATAAAACAATTCCACAGTGTGTAAACTAATCATTACTCTTTAAATGTAATTTCATAGAAACCACTTAAAATATACAATGCAGCATCTTGTTTAGTATTGACTATTACCTGCACCCAACGCGTTCCTTTCAGAGTAGTGCATTAGAACCACAAAACCAGGATGTAGTTAATGACAAGAGAACTCATCTAGGTTGTCACTGACCATCAACACAATTATGTGTGTTCGGTTTTACCAGAAGTAGTATAGTATACAACAGAATACAACTGATCTTAATAATTAACTATATTAGTTGGTGTATGATAGGCGCTGGGAATGGAATTTGCCAAAGTTTTATTTATGGAGAACACCAATATGAAACACTATCTAGTTAACTACCTTTGATTTAAAAACAAACAAACAAACAAACCCTACTTATAATTATTCCTTATAATAAAAAATAATCCTTATCATCATCACCATCATAATCATTTATACAGCACCATCAATGAACAGAACAAGAGGCCAGGTTCTTGCCCCTAGGGGCTTACAATCTTGATATAGACCAGCAGTGTCCAAACTTTTTGGCAGGAGGGCCACATTATCTCTCTGCCATTGTGTCGAGGGCCAGGAAAAAAAAAGAATTAATTTACATTTAAAATTTGAATAAATTTACATAAATCTACATAAATGAATATAATAGAGATGGAACTTATATAAATGAATGAAGGTTTCACGATAGCTCAAGACCTATAAAAGTCCTTGCGCAAAGCAAGACCAGCCTTTCCTTCACTGCTGCTGCTTCACAGACGTGAAACAGCAAGCAGCAGAGGGAGCCCTTGGCTGGCGGTTTCTGTGAAAGGTTGAACAGTTGGTTCTTGTGCTGAGAGCAGTCATGGTGAGCCAATGCAGGTTCTAGCAAGTCTCTGGAGGGCCAGAGGCTCATTGCAGACTGGGGGCTCCTCATGGGCTGGATTGGGAGTCCCCGAGGGCCGCAAATGGCCCCCAAGTGGGGGTTTGGACACTCCTGATATAGACAATGGAGACAGCAAGAGAAGGGGAGGAAATGGGGGTGGGGTAAACAAATTATGCTGTTTTCTCAATTGCATATAGTTGTTTCCAAGAATAATAATTTAATGATGTTCATCCTATGTTGACTATACTACTCTGGTGAGTACACAATTACATAAAATGAAGATACTATGTATTCCCTCTTGTCTTGCCTTAAATTAAAAGAGTACCGGGCCATGGCTAGGTACAAAATCTATACATCTGCCAATGTAAAAGAGGTGAGGACCTGTGGGGGGGAAAATGTTCTATATCTTCTAAACCGATACATACCTAGATGTGTCCCCAATGTCATTTACTACGATTTATTTCCTATCCGATTTTCATTAGCCCAGAGCATGCGGGACATCTGAGAAACTTCTGTCTTGAGCAAGATCATCCTTCAGCTGGAAGGAATTGATCACATAGAACACCACATACATTTGTAACATCAACAGAAATATTTTCTAAACTAAGAACTACCCACGTATCTTCTCTGCTTCCTTCTTTAAAATATTAAAACAAAAGTCAAAACTGTTCCATGTGTTCCACATAACCTAACTTTAGCCTGGACAACACTACACCTTCTAATAAAAATGCCGTTGTATTTTTAAAAAGTCAGATATTTCTCTTCTTCCGTAGACTAATTTTCTCTCATGTTTAGTTGTCCTGTTGAGCATGCCATCATAACAGATGGTTTCCTCAGGAGAAACACAGCCTAGGTGTTTCCCATAGTGCTGCGCTGTAGTGATAATGCATTTCTTTTTTTATTTTGGCGCAACACTATTTGCTTTTCACATGATGATGCGAGCCTCTAATGCCCTGTTGTTAATTCTAGGTGTTCAAATGAGACTGTAAAAGATTTAATATGAGCACAGGCCAACAATTCCTAGAAAAATTGTGAACATATGCTGGCATCTATATCACTCCGCACGTAGATACAGGCATACAACAAAAGTTTACGGAAAAATGTTATCTGTGATGAAACAAGAGATGGCACTTAAAAAGTATGTCCTAGTGACTATGATCTTATGGAACCAAGGAAAACAAAAATACATTTGAACATTTGATCCCTCCCAAAATGGGATCTCATTCTATTACTCTGATTTGGGAATAAAATGTCTTTTTAAAAGCTGCTGTGCATTAACTTACTTCCTTAAGGAATTTTCTTAATAATAGTTCTCGAACACTATGAAAGAAGAGAAAGTGATGCTTGCATCACCTTTTATAGATATCCTCCAACCACTTTTCATCATCTTGTTCCTCGTCTTCTGTTACTGGCTCTTCTGTTTCCAGAGGAGAAGGAATGACAAGTTCTGGCCTCGGCAAAGAGTTACTGTTTGAAGATCTCAGTCCAAACTTGCGCTTTAACAGATGAAATTGCTCTTTGACGTAGTAGTAAAACTCATATTCGTATCTCATACGCTGGTACAGGACCTGGATGGCTTCTGGAGAAGGGACAATCTTTTTCACTGTCACAGTCAGATTGCCAAGTTTCCTATGTTCTGTAAGAGATTTACAGAGAGGAGTTTGGTCAGCATCTGCAAACCCAATCAACACATCTGCACTTAAGGAGCTAGCTGTTCCAAAGACAAATGGAAGCACAGCGAGTTTCCATCTCTTAGGCTGCAATTCTAAACAGATTTACCAGGGAGTAAGCCCCACTCAGCTTTCTTCTGAGTAGACATGCCTAGGCTTGCACAGCTAATTGACCAATACCTCCCGCCAGTCTTAAGTTCAGATGAAGATATTGTTCTCATATGTCAGTTCAGTTGGTCAGCACTGACTACACTGACCTGCAGCAGATCTCCATTTTTCATACAAGGGTCTTTTTCAGGTCTACCTGGCATTATCAGAGATAGAACCTGGGCTCTTCTGCATGCAAAGCCTGTGCTTTACTACTGAGATAGAGCTTCTTTCTTCTTCCACAGTAAATATGGCCCTTCAGACAAGGAGCAATGTCTCACAAAGACGGCAAGTCTTGGTTTCTTAATTTGCCTATACCACAGTTTCATGGTCTGAAAGAAACACTTCTGTCCAAATTGGATTGGGATTATGATGGAGTGGTCTCTCTCTCTCTCTCACACACACACACAAATATGTATGACTGGAAAAGGACTATGGTGGGGTATATTGGGTGGTCCACAAAATCTGAATCAAGCCATTTTGAGTATGTGCCTCCAGAATTCCATGACAAATAGCTCTCAAAAGGTTAAGCCAAAGAGAGTTTGCACTGCATTTTGTTCCCCTTTACTGACTTCTGCAGGGGCATTCAGCTGCTGTTCTGGTAGACAGGATTACAAAGATTGAGAAGGAAAGCACAGCTGGAGGCAGGGAAGGAGTGAGAGATGGAAGAGAACGGCTTCTGGGGTTCTGTCTGGGCCTTGATGAGACTTGTCTTTGGAAAACTATGGCTCTAACATGCATTCTGCTCCTCTGAAGGGCCACATTTCTGCTAAATATGCCAGTGTGAAGCCAATGAAGAAATTCTCTCAAATCCTGCAGGCTGGAGGAGGCTGGAATGCAAGCATGTGAGACTTCCACAGAGACCTTCTGCAGTGTTCTGTGGGCCAAACCAGGCATGTTGTGGGAGATGCACAATCGGAATTCCCAATGGTCTCTTCTTTTCTTTAAATAACCACCAGGGCAAGGGTATGGATTGGGATTAGGGGTGTAGTGCTGGAGGAGGATTTATCCCTTTCCTCTTATGTATTTTCCTCAATTTAAAATTACCCCCCCCAAGCCACTATGAGCAGGCAGTGGGGAAGACAAGTTCAGTGCATGCACCTGTCTTTTCTTCCCTCTATGGCTAACAGCACTGGGGGAGGGGAGTTAGACTGATGAAATGACACAGGGAAAGGGTTATACCATCACCTCCCCAGCATCCCATCCCCCATCAACAGAAGCTTTTAAGCTCTTCCACATAACATCTAGTTTGGCCCTGAGAAAGACGTCTGAGAAGACAACACTGCCAGACTCTTCCCACAAAATCTCCCATAGGAAGCTCCACACAATTTTAATAATGGGCAGCCCAATCCTAACCCGCACCGGATTAATGTATCCAGTGCACGCCTGAAGGTGGAGTGAGCGCAACCCAGAGTAAGGGAACTTATGTCCGCTTACCATGAATAATGCCCCAGCCACCTCAATGGGGCTACTTAGATCTGCATCAGCTATTGCAAATCTGAGCAGCCTGGTGTAACGCCAGGCTGCTTGGGAAGGGGGTTAGGATCCAGCCTAAGTGTCGAAGGCCGGTTCCACTTCCCTCCTGGGCCCATCTGCCTGCCGAGCCGACCACTGCCCAGGCCAAAACACCAGGGATGGGAACTTGAGTCAGGTGGCTCAAGTCCTAGTCATGAAAATAAGTGTTTTTCACTGACTCGTTTACACTTGAGTTGTGTGCATGGAAGACTGGGAAAAAAACTCAAGTCAAGGGCCCCTTGGCTTGGCATTTGTCCCCATGCATGCACATGAGTCATGTGTCTGGGTGTGCTTGCTTACTGTTTCCACGGCATGAAAAACCTTGTGGGTCATCATTCAGACCAGGCAAGCAGCAGGAAAGTTCCAGCCAGGAGGCAGGGAAGGGTTAATTTTGCATCTAAGCAGGAGGCGGGAGGCAGGAGCAGGCTCTTTTGCCCATCTCTGAAAGAACTGACGATCATCAGACTCAGGATGGAAGGTTTGATATTTTCTTTGGCTGGAGAAAGAAAAGCAGGAGGAGGAGCACAAGGGGGTTCTTGTCTTACAACTGAATCCCAGGGAGGAGGAGGAGGTAGGGAAGCTGGGGTGGGGGGGAAAGGCAATTTGTAGTGATCACATTTGCCAAGCACATGGCTCTCTTGTTATTTGGGAGGTGGGAACCTCATTGAATGACTGGTTGCAATGGGACTACTTCTGACTAGAGTTGCAAAGGATCGGGTTGTCCTGGTAAGCCTTACTGCTGCTGCGTGTGACTCTCTTACCTCTTGCCGTTTCCTTCCCTGCTCTCATGCAGCCCGTCCCACCCCCTAACGCCCTGTTTATAGATGGAATGGGGACATTAGGGGAATGTTTAAAGAAAACTCTGACACACACCCCGCCCTGGCAGCAGATGCGTTTTCCCCCCCATGGCTGGCTTTTTAAAGGGGGCGCCTCGACTCGAGTCCTTTAGAGTTGCAAAAAGGTGACTTGGAGAGTGGCCCCTGTTGTGACTTGTTTTTGAGTCACAGGGAGTGGAGACTCATAACTCTAGTCAAGTCAAACCACGCTGAATTTGCCCATCCCTATGAAATGTCCTTGTTCTGCCCTCCCCTCCCATTACCCAAACCCCTGCACTGCCCTCTCCAGGTTAGTGTGAACTTTCCTTGTGCTGGTCTGTATCCTGCAGGAGCAGGCCAGCACATGTACCTCCACCAGTGTGGCCTGCTCCCAAGTCATTGCAGACATGCCTTACTGCACTTTCGCAACACTCCCAGGCTGGCACAAGGGGCTTACGTGCTGGCAGAAGAGTGTGTTTGAATTGCGTTCTAAGACACATTTCAGGCTCTTCCTCCCAAATTTTTCAGTTTGGCTCCTGTTTATTTGGGGTTTTTAAATGCTTGTCTATTCTTGAAGCCTCAGGGGATTAACAATAATTTTCTGCCTGTAAATCTATGTACTGTAGTTTATCTTTTGTGAAAAAAAGCAAAACACACACATCCCAGAACACACAGCAATATTCTCTTGCTCTTATAGATCTAGGCATAATTGGCAAAGCTACCAACCTCCACCTTATTGCCTTCTCATTTTGTTTACACTACTCGTACTTTATATTAACTTTAAAAGGCTCTTTTAATAAAAATCCGAAGTAACGCACAACTTTGCTCCTTGAAGTCAACCTCACCCTCCTCCTCATCTATCACATACACATAATGGAAAAATTATGCATGCCTGGCTCTGTGCCAGGCTAAATACTCTAAAAATGCTGTGTAAACCCAGCTGTTGCACCAGAAGATGGGGGAACCCACGCTTTATGGTCTTCTAGACAGTGAGCCATATGGAGGGCAACAAAATACACTATTTACTTTTGAGACTTAATTTTTGTTTTACAGTGTTTGCTTTGGCTTTCGCTTTACTTAGTAAGGTGACCAGGAAATGCTTAAACTCTCTAAATCTTGGTTTTATATTTGAAATCCAAGCAGGAATTAAAAGTGGGATAAAAAATGGGAAGGTGGGAAAAAATAAATAAGGCAAAATGGGGACAAATATTTGTCATGCAAAGCCAAACAGAACCTTCCTCTCATAACTGTTACAAAAGCAGAATCTCAAAGACAAGGCTATGGTATATGCTATGACCCAGAAGTAAATGCCTGTGGAATTGCCACAGTCAGCAAAAAAGGCTTTCTGCATGATGGGAACATTTGAACCCTGTCCTAGTTAGTGACAATGGATTCCGTTCTACACATTTCTTATTGATACAGTCAGTGCGCTATGAGAGAGAAAAAAGAAATAGGCTTGGACTCTCCAGGACCTCAGAACTGGTATTCAGCTGCAAAATGTGGGAAATGATTTGGATTTGAACAGATCACCTGCATTACTTCACACTTGTTTAAAGACTGGAGGATAGAGTTTTGTACTGCTGATGTCTGCTGAAACAATGTAATGTGTGACTGGCTTCTCTTCTAAGAATTGGAATATCTTAAAACAGGCAGACATTCTTAAAAATGACAAACCAAAAAGGATAGTCAAATGCAGAGGTTTTCAGACTGGGGCGTCACGACGCCCCAGCCTGTGGGTCCTGGCCTCTTTGCCCTGAAGGGATGGGGGCAGCCAGGAGGCAGCGGCGCAATCCCCAGGATTGTGCTGCTCAGGTGGCTGCAGGGGCTTGGCTGTACTTACCACAGCCTCCTGCAGTCTCTCGGGGGTGGGGGGATCCCTGTGAGGCTGTCCGCAGGGCTCCCCGATGCTTTACAAGTGAAAGCCCCGCCTCCGCTAAACCGCAAGTGGAGCATGATTGCTCCACTTTCACTTCTGACAGGGCTGCAGGAGCTGGGGTGCACCCACCAGTTCCTGCAGCAGCCTTCCTGTGGTACGGGGCACCCTGCGCAAGCCTCTGCAGGGCTCCCCAGGTCAGGAAAAGTGAAAGTGGAGCGATGGTGCTCCGCGTCCGGTTGTGTGGAGGCAGAGTGCGATCGCTGCACTTTCACTTTCCCTGACCTGGGGAGCCAGGGGAGGGGACAGGCACTGCAGCCACTCAACCCACTGCTTTTCCTCAGGAGGCTGGGAGCCTCCTGAAGAGATGGAATGGGCCAAGCAAAGTACCCACCGCATCTTCCATAACTAGGGCAGAGCCCGGGGCCAGTCTTGCACCCCTCCTTGGTGGCGCGCCTGGGGCTTCTGCCACTCAGGCTCTGCCCTACTTATGGCTCTGCTAGAGCTGTAGAGTTTGTTTATTTTAACAATCATAAAACTTTCCCCTTCATCACAATTTGAATCTGAAACCAAACCGTAACTGTGATCTCCCCTCCAGACTGCTGTGGAATGAAACAATAGGGAGGATGGACAACAAATGAAAATACAAATGCTTTAAACTACAGCAATTGGTAGACCTGTCTATTAACAGCTAAATCAGCTAAAGCTTTCAGTATTTGATCAGTTGAGGCCAATTTTAATTGTCAGGGCCAAGTTTTAAATCAGTGGGCGTTCAGGCTTTGCTGAACTATTTCCGAAATAGGAAATGATTAAATATGATTTTTTCCCAATTATGGGTTGAATCCTAATTTGGATTTTGTGAACAGAAGCCACTTGCGGCCTACCAAGGGGTGTGTGTAGGAATTTCACCTCACTACCGAAGTAGTGTCTCATGCTGGATCTCTTTTGCTCCCCGAAACCTCAGGAGTAGATTTTAATAGGCTGTGGGAGATTGTTGTGGGGAGAAGGGGTGAGGGACACCAGGTTTAGGATAAAATCCAACAAGTAGCAGCTTCTGTTTAATTCAGATTTAAGTTCTTACGCTTCAGTATCTCAACAAGGCACCATATTTTGGCAATATGTGAATTTATTACAATTTAATAGTTTACAAGGCATACAATTAATCCACTAAAATGCTTTAAGTGGTTGACTATGCCTATAAATTAGCTTGTCCCAGGATGCTGGTAAAAACTACTCTGGGTCAATATACTCATTCCCAGTTCTCTTGGTTAGCTACATTTGCACAGTAGTTCCCTTTTCATTGATACACTAGCAATTGCTGTATGGATGTCCAGGGGTAGGTGAGAAATTAATATGGGCTGACAGTAGCAGAGCACAAGAACTGCAAAATCAGATGTGCATTGAATGCATGAGATTTTTTTTAAAAAGAAGCGAAAGGTTTTTTACATATTGCTTACTTCACACAATTTGCATGAACTAAGGGGTGGTAGTTGCCTGGTCAAAGGCTTTTACAAGAGAGAAGGAAGCTGGAGCACTCAGAAGAAGACACCAAAAGTGCCCTTGAACACACCAAAACTATACAGGATTAACAACAATGCAGCATGCTCAGAATGCTACTAGTGAGGAAACACACAGAAAGCACTAAAGCAACATGCCGCAAACTGCTGTTTTACAGTGAATGGTATAGGGGCAATAATTCTGCAGCATGCTATTGTAGGTTTGAAACCATAATTCTCGCAAAAGCTCCTTCTATAGCTATAGTACCCTGCTATAGTACAAACGCATCAAGATTATAAACTTGTTATTGCTTCAGCTGGCTACCAAGTACATCTGCATCCTTAAATGATTTCTATACAGAAGTTCCATGGCTACAAAAGCAGCAGGACAGCTATTCCCACATCCAAGCTGCATTAACTTCTGCAACAGTGTAACAGTATAGAAGTTCGTACACTATGGGCGCAACCCTAACCAATTTTCCAGCGCCAAGGTAAGGGCAATGCAGCTCTGAGGTAAGGGTACCAACATTCTCTTACCCTGAGGAGGCCTCCCTGACTGCCACCCAACTGCAGGATGCAGCACACACCCCATTAGCACAGCTAAGCCAGTGCTGGAAAGTTAGTTAGGATTTGGGCCTTTATGGAGTAAGATTTGGTGTACAAACTGCTTGCTTGCTTGCTTGTTTTCGGGGTCCTTCTCCTATTCCCTTGTCTTCTTAAGGCATGACTTTTTTTCTTTACACAAGCATTGTCAAGTATGCTTCTTATCATCTGTCACATCATGCATTGCTGGTTCTGGTTCCTTTTGTGGCACACCCCAAACAAGGTGCACATAAAGTTCTGAATTGCCAAAAAGCAAAAACAAAGCTGGATGGCCATCACAAACAATTCAATATCATTTGTTTTAAGAGCAAATGACACAGGAACAAAACCATATTGCCCATAAACTAACCCAGGGCTGCCCAAACCCCGGCCCCCAGGCCACTCGCAGCCTGCAGAGGGCCCCAATCCGGCCCCCCAGGGAGCCCCCCATCTCCAATGGGCACTTGGCCTGCTGGAGACCCTCGGGAGCCCTCGCTGCCCGGACATGACTGCTCTTCACAGCGACAGCAAGGAAAAGGCTAAGCACTCACAGGAGAGCAGGAGCCCCGCACATCCACAACCCTCCCATTAGGTTGGGGAGGCTGCAGCTGAGTGCAGGCATGGGCTGGGGGTGAGAAGTCCAGGGTCTGTTTGTCCTGCCTGCGTTTGGCTTGGGGGGGCAGGCACTGAGGAAGGAGGGGAAACTGTGAGTCTATTTGTGCTGCTTGCGCGTGCTGGGGGGTGGACGCTGCAAGGGATAAATTGCGAGGTTTGAATGCCGCGGGAGAGCATGTCTACTCAGCAGTAAATCCCATCAGACTCAGTGGGGTTTACTCCCAGGAAAGTGTGGATCCAATTGGACTGTGAGTGTGCTTGGGGTTGGGGGCTGGCACTGCAGGGGAGAAGTCCCAGGGATGTTTGAATGCAGCTGGAGAGCATGTCTACTCAGCAGTAAGTCCCATAGAGTCAGTGGGGCTTACCCCTAGGAAAGTGTGGATCCAATTGGGCTGTGAGTGCTTGGTGTTGGAGGTGGGCGCTGCAGGGAAGAACTCATGGGATGTTTGAATGGGGAGGAAACCTACTGCTTTTGCTTTTGCCCACCAGCTCCCTGACTGATTGTGTTCCTTTGCTGCTGATTGTTGCCAGATTGGGGGGGGGGGGGAAGAATGAGAGTAAAAACATGCTCCTGCATAGGGGGGGGGAGAAGGAGCCCACTCTGACTCCTCTTAAGTTTGTTCTGTACTTTTCCATAGGAAGAGGTGTGTTGTATGTATCAGAAATTATTTTAACAACCGCCCTTTTCTGGATCTCACGCGTATTACAAAAAAGCTCAGTAAAATTCATTCATTCATATAAGTTCTGTCTCTAATATATTCATTTATGTAAATTTATTCAAATTTGAAATGTAAATCCCCCGGCCCCCAACACAGTGTCAGAGAGATGAGGTGGCCCTCCTGCCAAAAAGTTTGGACACCCCTGAGCTAACCTAATGGTTCTCATTGAGAAATAAAGGAAACTCCCATCTCTTGTGAGACATAATGCACATACTTGCCTGTAAGTCGTTCTTATGGAATTTTCAATGACCCTCGAATAAGTTGGGGGTTAAACTTAGGGGGGTGTCTGAGTCTGACTAATTTTGTGTGATTTTATCCAAGCCAGATCCTGAAAAATGACCTACTAGTAATGATTACCTAAGAACTGTACAGTCTCTAATTTATTAAAAACACAGTAAGTATTAAAAACATAATATACATACATAGCATGTGTACATAGCATAGCAAAAACAGTATTAAAAACAGCCTCTAATTTATTAAAAACTATGATCTATCTCATAGATCATGATACACTTATATTCATTAACTTTTAAAATTGTATTCTCCACAACCTTTTTGTAAACACTATCAGAGTAAAGCCACAATCCCTTCTACACTTTCCTGGGAGTAAGCACCACTGACTTTAATGGGACTTACTTCTGAGTAGACAAGCCTAGGAGTGAGCTCTGTGCACTGAAAACAGCATACCAGTAGAACCATTAATCAAATCCTCCTTTAAGGTGCCTGGTGTGTTAAGCCAGAGGCTCTACATATAACATACAGCTTATAACACATAACTGCGAGTGTGCAATTCAATTCACAGCAGAGAGACAAGCAACAAGGAATTACTGACCAAGTACAGCTGCACATAGTTGCACCTGATTTACCCAGAAGTAGACCCACTGCACAAGAACGGGCAGCAGTGCATCTGGGCATCATGTGGGATTCCTGGCAGCTGCACCTCCCGCCTGCCTTTGCCCAGCTGGTCCCCCCATTGAGCCAAGAACCAGAGGAGCCCTTGAGGAGGCAGGGTGGTGGGGGAGCAGTCTGCAGGCCTTGCACTTCCCTGCGCCCTCCTGGAGCCTGCCACGTGCACTCCCCACCACAGTCCTGCTGCCTGCAGGGGCAGAGAGCAGAACAAGGGTGTCCTGGCCACTGCCACCAGACGACAGAGGGCAGGGAGAGCGCAGGGAGCGTCCTGTGCTGCCCATTCCCCATCAGGTGCTCCTCAGTGTGGGCCAGCACGCTTCTCTACTGCCCACCGTAGCTGTGCATTTGGGAGATGGCAGTGCAGGACGCTCTCAGTGCAGTCCCTGCCCTCCATCGGTCTGGTGGTGGCAGCAGTGGCTAGGACACCCCTGCTCTGCTGCCTCCTCCCGTTGACAGCAGGACTGCGGCGGGGAGTGAGTGTGGCGGGTTTTGAGAGGGTTTGGGAAAGCGCTGGCTGGCAGGCTGCACCTAAACGCTCTGCCTCATCCAGGGCTCCTCTGGCTTCCGGCATGAAGGGTGGGACTGGCCAGGTGCAGGAGGGCAGGAGGCACAGCTGCCAGGAACTTCCCCTGAGGCCCAGAGGAGACACCACTGCCTGTCCGCCTACAGAGCCTCCCCCCCCCCGGGGTGCAGATAGCCCCCTTGCCCCCTCTATCTGCCTCGGTGACAGCAGAGATAAGGCAAGGGAGTGATTCACTTGGGATTTGGGGGCATAAATTTCTACAGTAAGCCCAGTAAAACATCAGCATCATCACAGTTGCTCTTGTATCACTATATACAATTAGGAAAAAAGGAAAAGAGGAAGAAAAAACAGTAATCATTTGAGCAAGGATGGTTCGTTCCAGGGCAGTGTTACAGTTCCTAGATTCCCATTGTAAAAATCAGATCATAAAAGACCTTGGATTAACCTAGCAGTGGAAAAACTGCTGCTTGAAACAAAACGTTAGCAAGATTAGCCATTTAATCTTTGTGATTAATTGATTGTGAGGAGCTCCAGAAGGATCTCTCCAGACTGGCAGAATGGGCAGCAAAATGGCAGATGCGCTTCAATGTCAGTAAGTGTAAAGTCATGCACATTGGGGCAAAAAATCAAAACTTTAGATATAGGCTGATGGGTTCTGAGCTGTCTGACAGATCAGGAGAGAGATCTTGGGGTGGTGGTGGACAGGTCGATGAAAGTGTCGACCCAATGTGCGGCGGCAGTGAAGAAGGCCAATTCTATGCTTGGGATCATTAGGAAGGGTATTGAGAACAAAACGGCTAGTATTATAATGCCGTTGTACAAATCTATGGTAAGGCCACACCTGGAGTATTGTGTCCAGTTCTGGTCGCCGCATCTCAAAAAAGACATAGTGGAAATGGAAAAGGTGCAAAAGAGAGCGACTAAGATGATTACGGGGCTGGGGCACCTTCCTTATGAGGAAAGGCTACGGCGTTTGGGCCTCTTCAGCCTAGAAAAGAGACGCTTGAGGGGGGACATGATTGAGACATACAAAATTATGCAGGGAATGGACAGAGTGGATAGGGAGATGCTCTTTACACTCTCACATAATACCAGAACCAGGGGACATCCACTAAAATTGAGTGTTGGGCGGGTTAGGACAGACAAAAGAAAATATTTCTTTACTCAGCGTGTGGTCAAGGTCTGTGGAAACTCCTTGCCACAGGATGGGAAAGGTCTGTGGAACTCCTTGCCACAGGATGTGGTGCTGGCGTCTAGCCTAGACGCCTTTAAAAGGGGATTGGACAAGTTTCTGGAGGAAAAATTCATTATGGGGTACAAGCCATGATGTGTATGCGCAACCTCCTGATTTTAGAAATGGGTTATGTTAGAATGCCAGATGCAGGGGAGGGCACCAGGATGAGGTCTCTTGTTATCTGGTGTGCTCCCTGGGTCATTTGGTGGGCCGCTGTGAGATACAGGAAGCTGGACTAGATGGGCCTATGGCCTGATCCAGTGGGGCTGTTCTTATGTTCTTATAACTGTCACAAAACAGATGTACTTTTCAAAAATATTTGTATGCAAAACAATTGAATGAGCTGGAACACAAAATTGTGACAAGTCACCAACTGTCAGCATTTCTTCAGCCTGGAAAGAATTCACACACGTACTCTTGGGAAAACCACTGTCAGCAGACATTAATTTCAGAAATTATAGAATCCCAAATTCCTTGAAGAATGACATATGACTGTCAAGTCATTGGGTTTTCCCTCAACAGTTTCTCTTGCTCAGCATTGTTATACTGTTGCAACGCAGGAGCATTAGAAGGGACCCCAAGCTAATTACGTGCTGCTTTTTCTCTCCCCCATCCACAGATTAGCTTTGATTAAGGGCAACAACCACCAGGACTGAGAGCTAAAATATGAAAGAGGAAAAGCTCCCATTTTCCCTTTCACTCTAGCCTGAACTTTGACAGCACTTAGTTTATAGGAAGTCTGAGGGTGGTCAAAGACTGGGGACATCTGGCATTAACAAAAAAAAGATGGGAAAGAATATCAAAAGGAGAAACAAAACACTGTCTCTTTAAAGCCCACCGCTTTTGGCATGGAGCCCAACTGTTCTGGCCAACAGCCAGTGAGCTGGAATCGAGGCTTTCCTCAACTGAACCCTAAAGGGAAAATGTGCCCACTGTTAAATCCAAGGAGGGCTTGCCTCACAAAAGTGAAACAAGTCAATGAAATGAAAGGAGAGAAAACTGAGCTCAAAGCTTCAAAATTCCCTAGTGAAACTAAAAAGCTTTTTTTCCAGGGTTCCCATGTCTCTTGGAATTGAAACTCTTGGCTTCAACACTCCCCTGGACTCGAATACAACGAGAAGAAGCATTTATCATACTCTTTACTGCTCTTTCTCTCTCTCTCTCTCTCTCTCATTCTCTCTCTAGCAGCGGTACTCCAAAGCATCCTGGCACCCAGGGCTGGGCAATGGAGAAATGTCACCCCTCTATGTCACCACCGCACTTGCGCCTGACACCCTCACCTGCTTCTGGAATGGCTCATTTTGGAGTCAAACAGAGGCAAGTGGGCCCAACTTTGTGGTGCTCACCGCTTTAAGCAACAAGCGCTGCATGCCGCCATGAAGAACCAGAAAAACACTCAAAGCGCCATGGAGGAAGGTGCACCAGCCCAGTCACCCCCCATGTATGGCTGCTCTCCAAGACACCCCCCTGTGACCCGGTCCCCGGTCACGCACTTAGTACACCACTGTTCTTTAGGTTTTTCTAGGAAAGCCAGCAGTGGAATCTTATGGTGACTATGAGTTTTCTTTACACAGGTCTTTCTAGCCAGGCATCTTTGCATGTGTGATGGACTGATTATGGCCAGTAGGAGGAAGTTTTTTAACACACACACACACACACACACACACACACACACACACACACACACACACACGTGTACGTACGTGTACGTTCCATTTTGTTTTGGCCAATTGCTCACTTCCAGAGCAATTGTAACAATTACATAGGAGTTCCCTCCCACAAACACAAGTCATCTTTGCCCTTCTGAAACAAAGGTTTTAAACATGTTTCAATCACCATAAAAAGGCTGCTGAAAATAGTCTGCCTGCTGGTAAGAAATCTACAACCATGATGTATATAAATGACTTATGTGAATCATGAACATTATGAGAAAATCCTCACGTCCTTAAAAAAAACAAAAAGGCAAGTAGTTTTACTCATTGTGAATGGGTCATTTTTTATGGCCTCTTCTTAGTGAACATAAGGTGAACAAGGAGATATCCAGGGAGAAAAACAGCTGAGGGGAAGGTGATCTAGAGCAGAAAAACAGGTGGCAGAAAAAGGCTTAAAGCCTTGTTCTGCATTGCTGCTATGTGGCTAAAACTTGGGTTCTCACAAAAATGCGATTCAATACATTTGAAAAAGATGGTTGTCAAGTTTCTTTACATTTATTTGTGTGCAATATGTAGCTTGCCTCTATGATTCCAAGGAATAAACATTGTAGGATCTGATTGTGGAAGAAAACTGATCCTGGATGAATCAAACTTCGATTTCTATACCATATAAAATACTATCCCCTCTACAGACAACCTTACTTGAAGAGCAATCAACAGAAAATTTCATGAAGCGTTGGAAACCAATTATTGACTTTCTGCATGAAAGAGAGAACAATGAGTTAATGGGTTGTGGATTTGAAGATTAGATTTTAAGGAATAGAGAAATTGTTCTGGAATAACAACTTGAAAAGAGCTGCTGGCAATATAACGTATATATGTGTAGAAATTTAGATTATTAAGATTTAAAGCTGTAAGTAATTAGAATATTTGACTTCACTCATGCTACTTTATTAGAGGTTTTTTTAATCTGTATTTTAAACTATTTTTAATGTTTGTTTTTCTTTTCATTTTATTGTGTTTTTTCTTGCTTTTTCTTATATTATAATAAAATACTATCCCCTCTAAAACATATAATCCAAGGCCAACTCCTCATAATTAAAGAGGAGAAGGTTAACCCCATCTCACAGAGTAGACAGAACGTAGACTCTCTTAGCCAGTTCAAGGTGCTTCTTTTCATGAGAACTGAGCACATACAGAAGGGAAACAATGTGTAGCCCAGAACGGCAACCTTATTTCACACAGCCAGAAGCAGTTTTAGCAAAGCAGAATCTTTCACAGTGACTTTCCAGTCAATGACAACCATGACCCTCCTGACTACCATTTTTGAAAGCACATGGTTTTGGAACTGTATTCAAGTCCTTTAGTAATTAGTCTTTAAACAGTATCATCAACACATGTGATACTTCACAGAGAAATAAACAAGACAAGTGTCAAGTCTGATAAGCTTGGATTCTAAAATTTGCCACAAGGGGAGGCAACAGAGGGAGGGGAGGAAAGAGGAAGAACAGAGGGCACTGCTTTCATATCAGTTACACATACTGATTCCTAGTTTCAGGAGGGAATGACTGGGAATCCAAGGTCCCTATAATCACAGAGAGGATCTCTTCCACAGCCCAGCATTGGCCACTGCAGACAAATGCTGTAAGTGTGGGGAGTGGGAGATAACATCTGAACAGGGCTTTAGTCCTGCCACAATCCTCACATTAAATACACAAAGCAACAGGAATGGGATGGATTTCTGTACCTCTTTGGTTTGAAAGCCACGACTCCTTTAACAACCACACTCTCCTCTGATAAAAGAGGAGGTCATGTTAGGGCCAAACAACAGGTTATGTGTAGGTCATTTATTTTCTTTTAAAAAAATGGCCATTAAGTGCTATTAAGAAAACTGTACATGGTAGTGGTGGGTTTGGTGCAGTGGGCACTAAAATACGAAAAAAGCATACTTGGGGGGGAGAGTTTCAGTAATTTGCTCCTATCATGGCTGTGATCAGGGTCATGCTCCCTCCTGATGTACAGGCCTCCGCCACTTAACAATGGTTCGCTTAATGATGGACCACATATATGAGGGTGGTCAAAGCACAATAAAGACGCTCTTAATGAGGCAATTGCGTCTCCCATAGCCAGGAGCAGAGTGTCTGTTTATACAACAGAGAGGCTCTTAAAGCAAAGAAGAGGCAACCTCTCTCCAGTAGCCTGTGCTGCCAGCTAGTGTCTGGCAGGGAGTGTCTGTTTACACAACAAAGGTAATAGATTGGACTGAAGGCTCAGTTAATGACCTATTCACAAAACAATGGGGTTCAGTGAAGTTAAGTGCTGCACACCTGTACTATTTACAATAGGAGCTTCCATTGAAGGTTCATGGGTGCAAACCATGGTAGAGCCTGGAATCATACAACCAGAAAGGAAAAAAAAAACTTTGGTAGTATAGACAGGTCTCTAACCTAGCTACACAAATTAAACTTCCTAGGATTTTGGTTTCACTAACCTGTACACTACCCCACCCTGTGTCCCACTGAAAACAGAAGAGGTTTCCCTCTTGACTCTCACATACAAGAAAACAACTTTAGTTGAGAGTTTAGTATGAGAAAAATTTGGGCCAACAGCCAGAGTTCTCAGATCTGGAAATCACCACATACTTTGAAATGGCTGTCTGCAATGTTGTCCCCATCAAACTAGGTGAGACAAAAGATTAGTGGCATAAGCACAGGCATCAAACTACAGAACAAGAAAGAAGATCTACAAATTTATGGTTAAGCACATGTATCTATACTTTAATGATGCACAATTAACAAAAGTTTGGTGTATTCTCTAAGCAAGCACATCTCAGACTAGAAAGCACCAGGATTTTTCCTAGAATAGCACTGGCTAGTCTGAGAAAAAGCTCATATTCATTCCCCTCAAATACACATGGAACACCTATGATTTTAGTAGAATTCAAGTGTTACTCCAGGAGTGGCTTTCCAGGCAAATGATTGTCTTAGGAGAAAATTCATTTAGACTTTATTGCCACCTACTGGGCATTAAGATGAATAATTAGCCTAAGCTTACAATATTATAGCATGTTGTTATAAAACAAAGTTATTTCTAGCAGTGATGGTCCAAAATGATGTTATACAGTCACTTTCATATCACTGAGCTAACTTCCTGTCTGCATCACAAACAGCTGAAGTTCAGTTGGTCTAAGGCTGCAAACTGATGCCTAATTTCCTAGGAGTAAATTCCACTGAATACAATGGAACTTACTTCCAAGTAGACATGGGTAGGATTGCACTGTAAGTCAATATACTAATTTACAACCTTCCCCATTTGATTCCAGTAACTGTTGCCCTTAATTATTCAGACTAAATACACACACACTGGGAAATTTTGATGCTTTATAAAATTAATGAGATACACACAATATGAAAAAATGAGGCAACAACTGGAAGAATAAAATGCATACATTCAAGGGAGCTAACACACAAAGAATTTTAAGGATCAAAAATCACAGGCAAACAGTTACACTTGAAAAACAGCCACAAGTACTTTTAGGACACTCCAGTTGTTCATTTATTTTTCTACAAAAATTTGAGTTTCTAGAATTTATTAAACTTGGTAAGCTTATTACAACAGGAGAAATGCCTAAGTATTTGCTGTAGCCAAAAGGAAGAAACTCTGAACCCATAAATCTGTTTTTAAAGCCTGACTTTTTTTTTCAAAGTATACTCCTGAACTTTTAATATCTTAAAATAGAATTCTTCTCTGCACAGTTTTAATCAAACGTATCAACTGAGAACAACATTGAGAAAGCTATCTGTATTTCTCCAGTGAAGATAAGGATAATTATACTACAGATATAACAATTTTGCTTTTTGTGCAGTGATGGAACACCTGAACCTGATATTCCTAGGATATTTAACAAGCTAATTTGTAGGGATATGCCTGAGCCTAGTCCTGAGACTCCACCCCCTTGACCTGAATCGCCCACGAGTCGTAACAGGCAGCAGTTGTGATTCATTTAGAGATGTTTTTAAGCCATTTTGACTAAAGTCTGAGTCATTTTAAAAAGCGAGTCAAAACTTGGAAGTAGCAAAAAAGCAGCTGTAATCCCGTAACTGTGTCCCTGAGCTCCTATATACTCCTTCATGGTTAGTAGATCTACAAGCCAAAGTACTACTGTAACAGGCCTCTTCTCTCCCAGATTTGACACTGTATTAAGGAGTATCATGTATACATTCCTTGGTTCAGCAGATATGGCTTGTGGCTGCAGTTGCCACTGCGCACCCAGCATCCCATGTAGTCAGCAAGTTTGAGTGAGATCAGATAATGTAAGATCCCAGGAAATTTTGGGGGCTCCTCCTTTGGCTCCTGGGTCCCCTTTTGGACCCTGGGCCCTGGTAAAAAAATTACCCCCTTTATCCCCCTCTCATGAGCCCTGATCATGGTTCATAAATACCCAGTACAGGCTTTACCATCTGAACATAAAGAAACACAGTTCAAAATACAAGGACAGAAGTGAACATGTTAAATCCATTTCTCTCTCTCTGCCTAAATACAAGTTTACTATAAAGTCTATCCCTATTGCTAGGCCCCTGAAAATAAAGCCACTTGCTGGCTGCTAATCTGCTACCCAGCAGCAAAAGGGGTGTAGCAGAGATAGTTTAGGAGTCACCTGAATATTAGTCTGGACTCAGAACTTAATGGAAAATTTTAACTGAAGCCACCAAATGTTGGACTGAATCAAGTTACAACCACAAAAAATCTGCTGAGTACGATTTCTAACAAAACACTAACATTGCTTCTGGAACATGTGGAGATGGAAGGTTTGCTTGCAATTCTGCCCAGATCTGCAAAGACTGGTATGGTTTTGGTGAATCACAACAGGAACTCAGACTTGTGAAAATCTTTTAAACCATTAAAGCTCTGTTTTTCTGATCACATAAAGAGTTAACACAGCAATTCACTCATTTCAGTTCCAACTTAGAACTCATCTATTTGAAAGCTATTCTTGAATACATGCTATTGGTCATACTATGAGGACACAACCTCATAGCTAGGAAACAAGCAGCCACATCCTACCTCAATCCCCACATGTTGATGCAGTGGCACCAGCTGCATCCCACAGGGGATTCTGGCTGCTGGAGATCTCCTTGGGGTAAGGAGAAATTTGTCCCCTTGCCCTGAAATATGCCGCAGCAGCCACAGCAGGTCACCTCGGACCTGTGCCGGTAATATCGCTGGCACAACTCCACACTGACCTGGGTAGGGAGATCAGGCCTGGGAAGAGAGTTGGGATTTGGCATGCACTGTTGCCCACCCTACCCCTCTCCCAGGCCTGATCTAAACATAGGAAGAGCCCTACTGGATCAGGCCTAAGGCCCATCTAGTCCAGCTTCCTGTATCTCACAGCGGCCCACCAGATGCCTTAGGGAGCACACAGATGACAAGATACTTGCATCTCACTGCCACTTCCCTGCCTCTGGCCTTCTATTTACCCTTGCATCCCCCAATGAAGACACCACACTGCAGCTTGGTTTTAACTTGGGCCACCTTATTAAACACGTTACCAATTTTTAAAACATGAAATCTACTGAACACACTGTCCCTCCCTTGCCAGTCTGGGGTAGGCAAAAAAAACCTGCCATCTATGGTCAAGTCAGATGGCAGAAAAAAATGCTTACCTGGCCCTCATGATGAGCAATCAGATAATCTCAGACTGTATCTACCTATCATGGCTTGTAACCTGTGATGAAGTTTTCCTCCAGAAATTTGTCCAATCCCCTTTTAAAGGCATCTAGGGCAGACGCCATCACCACATCTTACGGCAATGAATTCCACAGACTAATTACATGCTGGGTAAAGAAATATTTTCTTTTGTCTGTCCTAACTCAATTCCAACACTCGATTTTAGTGAATGTCCCCAGGTTCTGGTGTTGTACAAGAGGAAAAATAGTATCCGTCTATTCACCCTATCCATCCCCTGCATAATTTTGTATGTCTCAATCATGTCTCCCTTCAGGTGCCTCTTTTCTCAACTGAAGAGTCCCAAATGCTGTAGCCTTTCCTCATAACGGAGCTGCCCCAGCCCAGTAATCATTTTGGTTGCTCTTTTCTGCACCTTTACTAGTTCTACTATGTCCCTTTTGAGATGTGGTGACCAGAACTGAACAGATACTCCAGATGTAGCCTTACCAGCAATTTGTCCAATGGCATTATAACATTGGTTTTTTTAATTCTCAGTCTCTTTTTTAATAATCCCGAGCATGGAATAAACCTTCTTCACTGCTGCTGCACATTGGGTTGACACTTTCATTGAGCTGTCCACCAGCACCCCAATATCTCTCTCCTGATGTGTTACAGACAGCTCAGAACCCATTAGCCTATATGTGAAGTTTGGCTTTTTTGCCCAAATATGCTTTACACTTACTAACACATTACTTACTTATGCATTGAAACACAACTGACATTTTGCTGCCCATTCTCCCAGTTTGGAGAGATTCTTCTGGAGCTCTTTACAATCCCATCTGATCTTCACCACCCAAAAAAGTTTAGTGTCATTCGCAAACTTGACCACCTCGCTGCTTAGCCCTGTCTCCAGATCACTGATGAACAAGCTGAAAAGCGCAGGTCCCAGGACAGATCCCTGGGGCACACTGCTTCTCACCTCTGCATTGTGAAATTGCCCATTGACACCCTGTTTCCTGGTCCTCACACAGTTCCTAATCCATAAGAGAGCCTGCCCTCTTATTCCCTGATTGTGAAGTTTTCTCAGCAGCCTTTGGTGAGGGACCATGTCAAACGCCTTCGGAAAATCTAGATATCTAATATCCACATGTTCTCTTCCATTCACATACTTGAGGCTGCTCCGTTCTGCTTGGATTTGTCCTGAGGTGGGTCAGATCTGAGTAGCCCCACTGGGGCCACTGCAGTGTGGCCTGGGGTAAGGGGAAGTGATTTCCTTTGCCTCCAGCTGCGCTGCTTTCGGCCTCAAACTTGCGCTGAATACAGTGCAGGCCCACTGGCCTGTCTGTTCCAGCACAAGTTAGGATCAGGCTGTTAATTCCTTAGTCAGGAGGGGTTGTTCCGGCAACAGTATCTGACCAAGGTCTTCTGCCATGAAGTCAGATACAAAGAACTCATTTATCTACAATCTCCAAGTTTCCTTTTATCTCTCCTTTCCCTCCCTCCTGTCCAGTGGGCCAACCACGTCTCTGGCAGATTTCCTACTTCTAACATACTTGAAGAAGCTTTTATTATTCCCCTTTATGTTGTTGGCCATGTGTGCCTCAAAGTCTTTCTTGTACAAGGGTACGCCCATGACTTACACCCTAGAGGTATATAATCATACATGTGACACCCCTCTTTGATGCCCCTCTTCCAAAGGGAAGTGAAGAGCTGGGGTCCCGGCTTCCTTGCCTTGCTGCTGAACGCGCATAGATGCTTAACTCGCTTACCTCGGCACTTTGTCCCAATGAAGCCCTTAGTCCCAGGAAGCACTCGCAGCTCCTGAAAGGCCTGCTTGCAAGGCAGGCCTGGTTATATACTCTTACCTAGCTCCTCCCCCTACCTTTCTGGTTAACTGAAAGTGGTTGGCCTGTCTAACTCAGAGTAGACCTATTTTAGAGTAGACCTGTTATAGACTTGAACTGTAATTCTCTTCAGAATCAGCTCCATATCCAATTTCTGCCTTGCTGCCTTTTATTTTGTTTGTACCAATTAGTTATATTTATTTCCTCATCTAACTCCTGTGTCCTACTTACTGAACCTTCACAGTCCCCTCCTTAAATAAGGAGATTTAAAATTAGACAAATGAAAAGGTAACTTACTTTCTTGAGACTTGAGAATGGCTCCCTCTCTTGAGAGCTTTCGGCGAGGCCTGAAAACACTGTTGTTTAAACAAGCCTTCTGATTTCTGGCCTTCTTAACTTTTTTATACATCTTTTAGTTTTACAGGCTTGATTCCTCGGTGATCTGCTCTTTTACTCTTTTAATCTGACTACTGTTTTTATGGCCCTGTAGTGTGTTTTTAAATGTTTTTATCTGTTTGTATTAATGTTTTTTAAATTCTATTGTTTTTTAATATGTTGTTAGCCGCCCTGGGTCCCGTTAGGGAGAAGGGCGGGATAAAAATAAAGTTTTATTATTATTTATTATTATTCTCCCTCCTTCTCCTCGCACAAATGCTTAATTCACCTTGACACTTAGTCCCAATGAGGCACTTAGTTTCAGAAGGCACTTGCAGCTTGTGATCTGTTCCATCACTGTCCCTTCCTTCCACTCCTCCCCTGTTCTGTCCACCCTGCCCTGTTCAACACCCTCCCCACCTCCCTCCAACCCCCTGTGCAGGCTCACCTGCTCCAGTGGGTTTCCTGATGTCAACAAGTGTGCACAGGAAGGCTTCAGCAGTCATCCTACCAGTGTGCAAAACAGCTTGTGCTGACACAAAGTGCTTTAAAGCGCTTTTGCAGCAGTCAACACAGGCAGAGCATGTGTTCTGCCTGTGCTTCCTTAGAATAGGATTGGGCTAAAGGAGACCAAATACTCATCATTCATGTGTGCAGTCAGACAGAGCCTGCTCTTCAGTGAGACTTTGGCCCAAATCCTAACCCACTTTTCAGCACTGGCATAGCTCTGCCAATGGGACGTGTGCTGCATCCTATAGTTGGGGGGCACTCACGGAGGCCTCCTCAAGATAAGGGAATGTTTGTTTCCTTACCTAGGAACTGCATTGTCGGTGCTGGAAAGTGGGTTAGGATTGCGCCTTTTGAGAAACTCTGCCAACTTATTTGGCATGCATTTTTTGTGGGTGGAATTGGTCAAACACATGAGCGACTGCCAGGGTGGCCCAGTGGGAAAGATCACCCACAGCCCTATGCAACACTAATTCCCATTACACTATTTTGAATGATAGATCACCACTGGTGAATGGCCAGTGACAGGGTATGCTACTGTACTCAATGCTTCCAGACCTACCTCCTTGAAGTTCTTTTGTTTTCTGAACTAAAGGTCAGCCTTCAAGTGGGTTTTTGGATGCAAATACACTATAAAAAATGGTTTCCCCCAAAGGATCTAGTTTAGCCACATGATTTCAGGGGGCTCTCAAATTATGTACCCCATCTCCTCCACTGACTCTCCATGGGGAAGACCTGAGTTTGTGGATGAGGTTGCATTGCTGATATTGCTAATGTCAAGGCTTCTCCAAACACTGATTTGTACCCAAACCCAGTCAATCCACTCATGCTGTCCTGTAACTGCACAAGAAGGGTGTGTGATTTTAGGAGTAAATTTTCAGGGAGTGTAGGAGGCTGAAGAAGGAAGGGATATCTGGCAAAAATCATGCCAATAAGAATGAGGGCGCAATCCTAACTGTGCTGATCCAGGAGAGTTGCAAACATACTGTAAAGCACATTTGTGCCTCCATGGAAGTAAGCCGAGCTGGTGCATGGAGGTGCACTGGCCCATGGAGGCCAAATCCAGCCTCCATGGTGGCAGGAGAAGATAGGTCCATGCTGGCCAATGCAGAGGTCTTGGGGGGGGGCAGGCAGAGGGCAGGGAGGAGGCATTTCGTGGTGAGAGAGGGCGGGTGGTGAGTGGGCCCATGGGTGAGGAGTGGGAGGCAGGGCCAGGAACCAGCAGTTATACTGGATCCTAGCCCTATCCTAGCAGCTCCTGGCTGCTCTGTTCTGCTTGGATCTGTGTCCCCTCATTAGGTAATAACAGCACTGCACCAAGTCCTTTCAAGCAGTTTAACTGCTTGCAAAGAACCATCAACACAGTGATGACAATGTACGTGGCACCAAATGGAGTTTCCCTTTCAAGGCAAATAGCAGCCATGAGGGACTAGGGGGTTCATGGGCGGGTTAAAGTTACTGTGCCAGGCTATACTCCCAAACCTGATTCTTGTCCCACTCCTGTGGCTATTTACTGAACAAAAATGAAAAACTAATGAGGGAAATAGAACAATTAATGTAATGTGGAGTTTGGTCCTCTCTACACGTTAAAAGAAAGTTGTCAGGAACTAGATCCAACATGGGTTCCACCTAAATAGAACATTCCTTCCTCAGCCAACTCTTCTGAGATGGTAGTTGGCAACCTTCAGTCTCAAAAGACTATGGTATCGCGCGCTGAATGGTGGTTCTGGAACAGCATCTAGTGTGGCTGAAAAGGCCGATTCCGGAGTGACAATCCCTTCCACACTGGGAGCAAGTGCAGTCTGTCCCTGGTCTGTCTCCCTGGCTATGGGCCTTCCTTCTTTGCCTCTTAGCCTCAGACTGTTGGCCAAGTGTCTCTTCAAACTGGGAAAGGCCATGCTGCACAGCCTGCCTCCAAGCGGACCGCTCAGAGGTCAGGGTTTCCCACTTGTTGAGGTCCACTCCTAAGGCCTTCAGATCCCTCTTGCAGATGTCCTTGTATCGCAGCTGTGGTCTACCTGTAGGGTGCTTTCCTTGCACGAGTTCTCCATAGAGGAGATCCTTTGGGATCCGGCCATCATCCATTCTCACAACATGACCAAGCCAACGCAGGCGTCTCTGTTTCAGCAGTGCATACATGCTAGGGATTCCAGCTCGTTCCAGGACTGTGTTGTTTGGAACTTTGTCCTGCCAGGTGATGCCGAGGATGCGTCGCAGGCAGCGCATGTGGAAAGCGTTCAGTTTCCTCTCCTGTTGTGAGCAAAGAGTCCATGACTCGCTGCAGTACAGAAGTGTACTCAGGACGCAAGCTCTGTAGACCTGGATCTTGGTATGTTCCGTCAGCTTCTTGTTGGACCAGACTCTCTTTGTGAGTCTGGAAAACGTGGTAGCTGCTTTACCGATGCGTTTGTTTAGCTTGGTATCGAGAGAAAGTGTCGGAGATCGTTGAGCCAAGGTACACAAAGTCATGGACAACCTCCAGTTCATGCGCAGAGATTGTAAAGCAGGGAGGCAGTCCACATCTTGAACCATGACCTGTGTTTTCTTAAGGCTGATCATCAGTCCAAAATCTTGGCAGGCCTTGCTAAAACGATCCATGAGCTGCTGGAGATCTTTGGCAGAGTGGGTAGTGACAGCTGCATCGTTGGCAAAGAGGAAGTCACGCAGACATTTCAGCTGGACTTTGGACTTTGCTCTCAGTCTGGAGAAGTTGAAGAGCTTTCTGTTTGATCTGGTCCAGAGATAGATACCTTCTGTTGCAGTTCCAAAGGCATGTTTCAACAGGACAGCAAAGAAAATCCCAAACAAGGTTGGTGCAAGAACACAGCCCTGCTTCACTCCGCTTCGGATATCAAAGGGGTCTGATGTGGAGCCATCGAAGACAACAGTGCCCTTCATGTCCTTGTGGAAAGATCTGATGAGGCTGAGGAGCCTGGGTGGACATCCGATCTTGGGGAGAATCTTGAAGAGGCCATCCCTGCTGACCAGGTCAAAAGCCTTCGTGAGATCTATGAAGGCTATAAAGAGTGGCTGTCGTCGTTCCCTGCATTTCTCCTGCAGTTGTCTAAGGGAGAATACCATATCAGTGGTGGACCCGTTGGCTTGGAATCGGCACTGCAATTCTGGATAGATGCTCTCTGCAAGTACCTGGAGCCTCTTTAGTGAAACTTGGGCAAACAGCTTTCCTACAACGCTAAGGAGAGAGATGCCGTGGTAGTTGTTGCAGTCACCCCTGTCGCCTTTGTTCTTGTACAGTGTGATGTTTGCATCCCTCATGTCTTGAGGTACTGCACCTTCTCTCCAGCAGAGACAGAGGATTTCATGCAGCTCAGTGACGATGATCTCTTTGCAGCACTTTAGGACTTCAGCAGGGATGCTGTCTTTTCCTGGTGCCTTGCCAAAGGCAAGGGAGTGAGTCCAGGGCTACGTGAAGTTCTTCTAGGGTTGGTTCACTGTCGAGCTCCTCCAGCACAGGCAGGCACTCAATGTTGTTCAGTGCTTCTTCGGTGACTACATTTTCTCTGAAATATAGCTCAGAGTAGTGCTGCACCCAGCATTACATCTGCTGCGCCCGATCCTGGATGACCTCGCCTGCGGCAGACTTCAAAGGGGCAATTTTCTTCTGTGTTGGACCTAGGGCCTGCTTGATACCATCATACATCCCCTTGATGTTGCCCGTGTCAGCTGCTATCTGTATCTCGGAACAGAGCTGGAGCCAGTAGTCGTTAGCACATCTCCTGGCAGTCTGTTGGACTTTGCTGCGAGCAGCTCGGAGGACCTGCAGGTTGCGCTCACTGGGACAGGCCTTGTATGCTGCTTGAGCTCTCCTCTTTTCCTCAATGACTGGTGTCAACTCCTCAGAGTGGGCTTCAAACCAGTCTGCCGTCTTGTTGGTCTTCTTGCCGAATATGGACAAGGTGGTGTTGTAAACGGCATTCTTGAAATGTTCCCATCTGTTGGATGCGTTTGCGTTGGCCGGGCCTGGAAGAGATTCCTCAAGCACTCGTGCAAATTCCTCCACTCTTCTCTGGTACCGGGTCTTGCTGGTATCAATGCGAGGTCTTCCTTCCTTTTTCGTGTAATACAGTAGCTTTGTTTGCAGTTTCACTCTGCTGCACACCAGGGAGTGGTCAGTGTCGCAGGCAGCACCCTGATAACTGCGTGTGATCTTGATGCTGGGAAGGCTGGAGTGTCTGGTGAGAATCAGGTCGAGCTGGTGCCAGTGCTTTGATCTTGGGTGTCTCCAAGAGACTCTATGTTGGGGCTTCGTGTTGAAGAACGTGTTGCTGACGCAGAGACCGTGATGACAGCAAAACTCTAGCAGGCGTTGGCCATTTTCATTCATCTTCCCAGTGCTGACCTAAGCAAGTGGGCCACGAACTGTTATCAGCACCAATTCTAGCACTGAAATCGCTGGGGATGAACAATGGCTCTTTTACGGGGATCTTCTTGATAGTGGTGGCCAGGTCATCGTAGAATTTGTCTTTGGCTTCTGCTGGAGATGACAGTCGGTGCATAAGCACTGATGAGAGTGACAGGTCCTGCTGATGACTGGAGCTGCAGGGACAAAATTCTTTCACTTCCCACAGTAGGTGGGATGATGGATTCCAGCAGGGTATTTCTGACCGCAAAGCCAACGCCATGTTCCCTGGTTTCATTTGGTGGGTTTCCCTGCCAGAAAAATGAGAAATTTCTTTCCTTGACAGATCCGGAATCTGGCAGCCTCATCTCTTGAAGGGCAACAATGTCCATCTGCAGTCTGCTTAGCTCCATGGCAATGACAGCTGTTTTGCGTGTGTTGTCTATTTCTTGCAGGTCATCAGAGAAGCCAGGTGTCATTGTCCTTATGTTCCAGGTGCCCAGCTTTAGGGCAGGAGTTTTCTGTTTTCTGTTGCATGGTGCAGAGTTGTCGATCCGCTTGTCGGTTTTCACCCTAAACCCCACGCACCCCGTAAGGTTAACGGACCGTGGCGAGGCAACACCTTACTGGCTGGGAACTGCCCAGCTTAAGGTAGGCGGTAGCTGCCCAATCAGATGCAATGATCTCTCCCACCATCGGAAGCAGTCCCTGGTGTCACGCTCTACGCCAATCGAGCAAAGACTTATAACTGGTAAACTGCTGCTTCCCGTGTTGTGCCGACGCCGTATGGCGAAGTTGGAGTGTCCTCTCCAGTGTGCGAAGCCTGGGTAAAGAAGGTATGGAGGATAGGCTGTTACCCATGCAGCAAATCCCCCCTCTCCACGTCGCTGGAATGGTCCAATGGAAAGGCAGAAGCCAATACAGTTGGTTCCAGTGGCGTCGCAGGAGTTGCCAGAGTGTGACTGTGTATAGCCGCGAACTGCCTCAGGGACTCCGGCTCCAGATTTTGCCTCGAGGTTGACTCCTGAAGCCTTTTCCACAACTGGATATGGCCACAAGGCAGTGGAGGTTTGAGGTTAGAGTTTCCTTCTCTTAGATGAGCTGCCTTCCCAGGCTGATGAGTTCCATCTACCCGGTCACTAGCCAATTGCTTCATGTTTCACAGATGAAGTCAGTTGAAATAGCATCATATTTTGTTAGGATATACCATATAGCCTGTACTCAGAGCTCTGTGAAATATATGGTGCTTATAACAGAACTAAAATCTTCTATGGGAGCCATATGGTGATCAGTATAGAACTAGTGTCTTTATAAATGAGCTTTTTTAATAGCTATTGTTTGTGGAGACAATAGCTTATGTTGTCAAAGCTTATGTATCTTCTGAGATACACCCACTCAAATACATCCCTCCCAGAATAGAGGGACAGGCAAAAGAAAAGCAAGACCTTCAGAGTATAACTTTTTCAGGTTTTGAACTTTTCATTCCCTCTATTCCCAAACTGATGGTAAAGAGACATTATTATAAGCTTCTTTTACAGACACATTACATTGATTAATATGCTCCCAAATGTCCTTTCATGCATGTCTTGTTTTGCTGCTAAACGAGGCTCACCTCCCAAGATAGTTCAGGTATTCCAGAATTCTGAGTATGCTTACATAAAGCTGTATTCTTTCATTTATAGTTAAATGCCTTCAAAGGCAACCCCTTATGCTGAAATTCATATACAGTACAGAGGTCATTCTTTGGAATCCATCTTTGGAAACTAATTCGTTCATCAATCCTTCTTGAATTAGAAGTCAAAAACTGATGCACTATAAGCAAATGCTAGTAAGACATACCAAGATACACAGCGAGTTCAGGGGGAGTTTTTTCTCAAGGAAAGCTAGGGGGAAAGAGTTTAACTAATTGGCAGTACTGTACATAACAGGACTGAGATTCCCCCATTACTGAATTTGGTTGAAAATGACATGTGGAGAATCTCAGGCATAAAGCGTAAAATGTCATGTTGAGTTTGACCCTCATATTTGGTGGAAAGAGCACATTGTAAATTTGAGACAGCAGTGAACAATCCATCAGACTGATGCAAACTTATAATAGACAAATCGTCTACAAATCATTATTTCTATAACAGAATTTTTAACAATGAACGAAACCCAGAATCTTAATTTTGAACACATTCAGTACACATGCTCCTCAAGTAAGATTCCACCCCATCTTTCTTCATACCTCTTATTACTTGATTTGAATAACTGAGGGGGGATCAATTCTTTCTGTTCATCTGGTTTAATTCAGTGCAGGGGACTGTCATACAGATACACACGAGAAGCACCTAAATTCATCAATGGTGGCATGCAAAATATTATAAAGCTATTGACAGATTCACTGGTGTAATCAGTACCTAATTCAGACTGGAAACACAATCTTTGATCTGGAATTCTATTCCTTTATCTTTGACGAGTGAGGATTTTCTCTGAAGGAGATGCACCCTGCACTTGCTCAAGGGCACTTTAATCTAATCTTACTTCTCTGGTTCAGTCCTAGAAGATGCTAAGGTTCACTGCTTGCACAAATTAACACCTGGGTAGAAAGGTGGAAATATGGCAAACTTATTCACAAAACAAATACATTTGCACTGGCCTACAACAGAAGATTCCCTGGTTTAAATCCCACTCCTCCCCCACTCCTACATGTCATCCAACAGATATCTGAATAGCTTCAAAACTGGTTGCTGAATGTTGGGGATGTGAAAGGAATGGTGTCTCAAGAAGCAGCTGAATGGTTGGCTACCATTATTTTATCTAACACAACATCTCCTTCTATCCTCTGGAAATGGGCCGCTCTGGGGCCCACTCTGCTGCAAATTAAGGAAGAGAAAGCTGCCTCCTCTGCATGTTTTGCAGAGGCAGGCATTTTCTCATTTTTCTTCCAAGGAAAGGAGAGGACTCTATTAGAAACTTCTTTCCAGTTGGCATTCTCATTACTTTAAAAGAATGCAGGCCTGCACATGTGCTCTCACTCACTTTGCCTCTACATTTTATATATATTTGTAATTTCATATTTATACCATTTTCAGTTGCTGAACAAGAAACATCTTGTGGGCGAGCCTAGGAGGACTTGACAGGGCACGGATGCTCATATGGAATGTATTTAGAGAAAGGGAGGAAAAAGACTCAAATGGAGCAACTATGTTATTTTAAATTGGTTTTATGTTTTATGTGTACAAGGCAGAGCTGGAATTTCAAAGTTGGCTTTTGCTTGCATCCATCATAGAACATGTTATATGAGGAGCTGCTGCTGCTGCTACCACTGACAAAACAGCTGTTGCTGCCGCTAAAAAATCAGGACTGTCAACAATTTTTACCCCTCTGGCAAGCATGGCTGACCAATGAGATACAATGTTTTATGGAAAAAACTGAATTTTTTTCTCATCCTGAAGACCCCAGATTTAGCAGAAATATATATTTCAGAAATGATCTGCTAATTAGAGCCAATTTAAAATAACAGCTTGTTTAAAATAACCAACAGACACTTGGATTCTCAAAATGTACCTAATTAGAAATGTTTGCTGAAGATGCATTAATTGTATCTGAGGTTTGCATTAAGTGCTAGATAATGCCTTTTTGTTTGGAAAACACAACTTTCCAGCTGAACAGTCTATCTGATTTCAGTTTAGATGAAGAAGAGGTAAGCACTTGAAAGTCAAAACAATAATCTTTCCTGACTAGTCTTTCAATTTTGCAAAACAAAAAACCACATTTGGCAGTGACCTGTGCTGAATTCTATGCCACAGGCCAAGTACATAGTGGGCTATGCTAATTGAATGGGAGATTACTTCTCAAAACAGAAGTAAATCAACAGACCCACCATTTCCTGGCAAGACCCTTCTACACTCAGGGTTGCTTCATATGAAGGTTATATTGTACTTGGCAATGACACCTGTGTAGAACATACATGCACTGCATGTCAGATATCTTTCCTGAGAGCAGCTTGACAAATCTGAAATGGTGAAACACGTACTTCACTTCTGCCACATGTATGCACTGTGCATTCTGGTATTGTACAACAATACTCTCCATTCTGCATGCCGAGAATGACTAAGTGTTTGCAGTTTTCCTATACAATTAAAGTAGAAAAATGGAGGTGACGCGCACAGTGGAAGTGGGATATTTTTACAACTTCAAATTTTCTCTTTATAACCCACCCATTCTTTATAGTTGTTGTGACCAAATCACTACAACAGGATTGAAAGTACCTTCATATCTTCAAATTATGCTTTTGGGGCACCTCAGAAATTAACAAGCTTTGGCCTCATATTCTTGCTTTAGCTTCACACCATAAGGAAGGCTAACCACCCATTTCCTCCCAAACCTTCTTAAACAGAAACAAGAATAGAGATTTAATAATAATGATTGAAGTTTATAGGTGCAATACATTTCGCTAGCTACCATTAAGTCTGAATACACTTTTGCCATGAGTTTGGGCTGGCTCCTGATGCCTGAGGAAGCATGCTAAGTGCTTTCCCCCCTTGCCAATGATGTGTCAACTTCTGCTCCTCCCACTCCCCAATGTTCTCGCTCAGCATTCTTCTCCTCTCCACATTTCCTCTTACTCCCTATCCCTCTCTTCCTTTTTCAATCCAGGGAGCAGAAGGAGGAGGACGGGAAGGGGCAGTGGAGGCACGTAGGTGGACAAAGATGGACACCCCTAACCAAGTTCTGAAGGCAGGTAAGGCTGCCCTAGTGATCCTGACTTGACCAATAAAGTGGATCAAACAAGGTTAAACCAAATAACACTCTTGACTCTGTAATCTAGTGAACAGTACATTGTCAGGATCCGGCCCATTTTTCAGAGAGAGAGAGAGAGAGAGGTGCTAGGGTGACAGCTGACAACTAAAATGTATTGAGCCCTATGGAAAGGGGAACTGAGCCACATGTGCATGTTCACTCGCAAGTAGGCAAACATGGCTCAGTCTACTTTGAAGAGCAGACCTTAGGAACACAATGCCACCAGAATGGCCCCAATTCAATGAATGCAGGTTCCAACCTACAGACTCTTGAGAAGGCTCCCCCCCCCCCAGCTGACAAGGAAAATACACTGAGTTCTATGGAAAGTGAAGCTGAGACATATGTGTTCACTTGCAAGTACATGAACGTGCCTCAGTCCACTCTGAAGAGCAGGCCAGGGGAATATAATGTCACCAGAAAGGCCCCAATTCAATGAATACAGGCTCTAACAAACTCCTGAGAAGGAAGTTCCCACCCCCAGCTGACAGGGGAAATGCATTGCGCCCTATGGAGAGGGTTATAGGTCCTCTGTGGCTGTGGTCTATGGTACTGCGAAAAGGAAAAGATTTCTGTCAAGCTCTAGTCTTTCTGAGACATCATTCTGCAATGATCTGGCCTCTAGTTAGTTGGTCTGTTGGGAGCTGGGAGACTCCCAGCTCTGAGGCCTGGAACGCCTTTCAGAAAAAAAAATTGCCTGTTTTCTTCCAAGGATGGAGATTCCATATATGGTCTGGATTGGCCTATTAGTTCTACTTAAAACCTCTCAAGTTCCAGAAGAGAAGCCAGTTACCTGGGAAAAATCTCTGAGGAAAAGGTAGCCTTTGTGTTTACTGAAGAACAGCTGCTATTATCTGCAGTACTGATCTGTCTAAAACAATCTCTTGGCATAGAAGAAAGTGCATTGAGTTTTTAAAACACGATACATAAGATGCAAAGTTTTAGCTAGTTTTTTTCCCCTGTGGCTCCATATACACATTATATTTTGTTTTTACTACACCAGAGTATGAAATTCCATTCACGTGGGTTTCGTCCCAAACCCAGATTCCTCTCCAACAGTCCTGTTGAAAGCAGATGAACACACCACAAGGGGCATAAAAACATGAAACCAAACAAGAGCTGGAGTCCAAAACATTTTCAGAAGCACAGTAAAAACTAAATAATGCATTTGCCCAATATTTTATAAGCATGTCTTAACAGTAAAATGGTTGGCAACCTTCAGTCTCGAAAGACTATGGTATAAGCCTACAGCACCCGGTATTCCTAGGCGGTCTCCCATCCAAGTACTAACCAGGTCTGACTAAATTTCCCTCAATACTAATTGATAATAGAGTGGCTTAGACTAGTATACAGTAAAGAAATGAGTAAGTCTGTCTGGGATGGTGAGAGACAGAGAGGACAGATATACCTCCCAATGCTAACCAAATTCATGAATCAGATAAATGGATTTTGAATCCTAAGAGCACAACCACTTTTTTTACTTTTTGGAAGCAGCTGAAAAGTGAGCTTGAAAGCAAGTCCAGGAAATTTGGTGGCAGAAAAACAAAGCAACCCATCAGCAGGCTGAGCCCGTGAGAGGCTCAAGAAATGACTCTGTAACAAAGGAACTGCTGTGTCAAGAAACCAGATGCGATCACTGAACGGAATAGCTCCACAGCTTGCTGCCCTGCGCAAATGTCAACATCATAATGTTAAGTCAAGGAGAAATAAAATAATCTTACAAAATACAAACGCTTTATCATTTACACAGGACACTGAGGCTGACATATCTTACCCCTTGTGGCATGCATGTCTCCAAGAAGGGAACAATGAAAACAAAAATCTTCACAGAATTCTTCCTTTGGTCTCCTTGGTGAGAATGTAGTAAGCTTTTGGAACTCTACATTAGAATCACTCAAGCCAATTATTAGCTATGCTGGGATTACAGACTCCTGTGTAATTCAGCCGTCAGTAAGATCACAAACTGACACGAACAATCCCACCATGATCTGATCACCCCTTGAATAGGCACAGGCCCTTTCTAGTCCTATCTCCAGCAACAAGTGCCTGGACATACATCACAATAGACAAGCTCCAATACAGCACAGCTCTGGGAAAGGCTTGACGGTCCCACCAGCAGCTGTGTTTAGCAATCCCCTGAAATGGCTATACATGTGTATGACCCCTACACACAGTTTTTGCTACTGTTCGTTATAATATAGGTTTTGTATCCTTGTATGCCTGGTGTATTGTACAGTATTGTTGTGAGTTACCTTGGGCATCATTTTTATAATGGAAAGTTATAACTGCCCCAATTACACACACATTGTACTATGGGAAGGGGCTGGAATGGGCCCAACGTTATATTAAATAAAAGGCTCATGTCTTCTTGAATACTCACAATTTGCAGAGATGTATATGCAGACATTGTGAACTAACAGGGAGGAACAAACAAAGCAAAGGATGCTCACCTTAGAGCATTCGTTTAACTCAGTCATTACTGTCTGCTGACAATAGCAGCTCTTCAGAACTTCAGGCTGGGGCCATTCCCTACCCTACCTAAAGATGCCAGAGATGGAATCAGTGACATTCTGCATGCTAAGCAAGTGCTCCATCACTGAAATATGCACCCCTCTTACAATTTATAGATTAGTAAGCACGCAGTCCTATCTTGTGCTGGAACAGGCAAGCTAGGAGGCCTTGCGCTGTATCCAGTGTGAGATACGGTTCCGCAGTGTCTCAGCCGAAGGTCAGGGGAAACTCTTCCCCTTACCCTGGGTAAACCACTGCAGCCCCTATGCCCGGACTTGTGCCATAACAGCTGGATCCCAGCTTCGCCTCCTGCTCCCCACCCTCCTCTGCCCTGGAATGCCCCCACCCACCCCAGAGCCTTGCATTGGCTGAGCTCAGCCGACACAAGAGTCACCCCACAAGCTGCCACAGTAGCTGGATTCAGCCTCTGTGTGCCAGCGCACCTCTGTGGCTTGCTCCTGAGGAGGCACAAATATGCTTTATGACATGTTTGCGACCCTCCTAGGCTGGCACAAGGGATTTGCGCCAGCCTAACTCATTGTTAGGATTGCGCTGTAATTTAAGTAACATAGTATTGTTCCATTCAGAGCATTCTTCTGAGCTTTTTTGAATCACAGGCTCAACAGGGAGAGTGGAGGGGGAATTTAAGCATTACACACTCATTTTACTTCCACTGAACAAAAAGTAACATGAAAAGCATTACAAGCAGAATAGCAGTTTATGTATTCTGTGTCAAAGGTAGTCATAATTGTATGAGAAAAGATAGGAGACAATGCCACCTTCTGGCCAAGTCAAGATAGTTTTGAATAGGGTTTAACTTATTTTCATAATAATCATACAGATAAAAACAATGCCTGTACTGGAATATTCCAAAATGTTGATCAATGTTTTGTCACTGCTGATTTTCAAAGACTTAAAAGAACTGTCACAAAGCCCAGCAAACTTTGATTTAAAACAGTGCAGAACAGATGCTTATTCTTTCCAAATTCTCCCCAAGTATGTGTTTTTAAAAATCTGTTTAGCCCCAAAGATGCTTTTAGTATCTGACTAATCTAGCCCAATTGTAAAAACAGACTCCTTCAGCTACAAATACAGACTATTATTCAGAATAAAAGTCTTTGGATGAGGAATAATAAAATCTATTTTTTTTAATGTAATTAAATAACAGAGAGATTGCTTATCATGATCTTTCACTCTTATTTCAGGCAGAAGTGGCTCTAAAGCATTTATCAGGATGTCTTACTGGCATGCAACCTGAACATGCCTTCAGGTGAAATCATCACCAGGTGATATGCCTGCACCAATTCAGTCTTATACATCAAGTTTTTAGATCCACTAGTATACAGTCTCACAACATGAGATCACTGAAGTCACTGATACTCTTAAAATGCACGTCCATATTCTATTTAATACTTTAACCAATTCTAGTTGTTTTGGTTACTGTTACTACTAGGAGCACAGCACTTGCAAGAGCTGGGGCGTTAGACTTCAGCTTCCCTTAGAGAGAGGACTGGCTTTAAAAAGGGGTCATGGCACCTACTAGAGGGCAGATTTTTGCCCTGAAGACTCATACGCTCACCTGTGTGGTATGTTTGGCTAGTCAGGTGAATTTGCCCAACAACTTGTATTCAGTGTTTGGTTTATTTGTCTGGGAATTGTACCCTGCAACCTTGTGGAGTGTTAAGACCTTTCAGATCGCTGGATTCACAAGAACAACTTGGAATCATCCACTTCTGACCAGGGCCTCTGAGAGGAATTTTATCAGAAGGTACAAAGTTTCTTTTGAGCCCCTTTGCAAAGAGGGAGGGGTGAAAGAGTGGGGGAGGTTAGTGACGGGTGAGCAGAATGGGGCAGAGAGGAGTGAAAGAGGGTGGGGGGAGAATGGAGACAGCTGGACAAGTCTTTGGAGCCCTAGTCTAACCAACTATGTGACATCGGCAGCTAAATACAGTAATACGGAAAACCAAACACACTCCTAAGTCTCTCTAAAACCTTTTAAATATAGAATATCATGGAGAAAATTAGCACCATCATATTTAGGCTTACACTAGAATGGAAAGTATCCTGTGTGGACAAAAACTTGTTTCTGCAGCAGCTGTAGTCTGGCAGCTGTGCCCTGGAGCTCCTATACACGCCTTCATGGCAAGTAGATCCACAAGCCAAGGAGGTACTGTAGCAGGCGAATTTCGTCCCAGATTTGACACTGTGTTAAGGAGTGTCATGTATGCATTCCTTGGCCCAGCATATACCACACTTGTGGTAGTGTACCCAGCATCCCATGAGGGTAATAAGTCTGATTAGATTGGAAAATGTAAGATCCCAGGAAACTTCTGGGCCCCCTCTGTTGGCTCCTAGGCCCCCTTTCTGACCCTGGGCCCAGGTCCAAATTAACCCCTTTACCCCCCTCTCCTAGGCCGTGCTTCTGACTTGCTGGGAGGGCTAAGACACTGAGTCAGGAGTACACAGAATCAGTCTATAGGACCCTAGACTCAGAAATAATAGCTTGTGGACTTTGCTGAGCTATCATGCTGTAGCACACCAGAAAAAACCTTGGATTTTCTACACTAGATTCCCTCTGTGAAAGACCTGATGCCCTGCTGAAAGTCTGCTTCCAACAAGCAAGAAAAGACTAACCTAGGCAAAAAGTGTAATGAATAATAAAATACTTCAATTGCAATCCTCTATCAATGACAATGTGATGATTGATTGATTTGACTGTCAAGTCAGATCCTTTGCTTTGCTGTCAAGTCAAGTCCCTTTGCTTTGTCAGGTTCCTGGATACAGGTGAGGCCTCTTTATCCATGGATTTGGCATATGCAGATTTGCCTCACTGCAGATGCCAAACCCCCAGATCGCCCCCCCCCCTTACAGACCTCCCAGACATGACCAGCCACCGCTCATGGCCCCTCCGAGGCTCAGAACAGCACCCGGAGCACTTTTTTTGATGACTTCCGGTAAACCTCTCTGAGGCCTCTCCAAGGCTCAGAAGCAGCTCTGGATGTGACCAGAGCAAGGCTCCAGTTGCATTTGGAGCTCAGGTGGGCTTTGAAAACAGAGAATTTTGTTATCCACAGTTTTTTGTATCTTTGGGCGGGGGTTTGGGAACAGATCCCTTGCGGATACAGAGGCACCACCTTTATTCTAAATTATTCTGAACTGATGCCAAAACATTTTCCATGTTTCAGGTCTGTAACGCCAGACATTTTAGAAGTACAGAACATTAGGAAAATCAGGGGGGCTATTTTCATTACAAGTGCAATGCTCTGAGCTACTTCATGGACAAAGTATTTTAATCCCTAGAAATATTTATAAAGTAAATTTGCACTGAATGACTAACATTTAAATAAGGATTAACTTTGATTGGTAACAATACCTTTTAATCTCTAAACGTGTCTTAAAGCCACACACTTTCCCCATTTTTTGCTTTTCATTCTTGTAAGTCTTTGCCCTCTTTCTTCCAACATTTGCATCAAGACGGTCTTTGTTGCAAATTACCAGCACTGACTAGTTTCTCCTTTGAAACTGCATAGGTATTTGGTCCAAATAATATTCAGTCTCAAAAAGATTTCCATGACGTATTTAGGAGTTCATGTTCTCTGCACTGTTGTATACCTAAAAACCAGGAGCATACTCTAAAACAGGGCTGTCCATATGGTGTCCTGCGGGTCGGATCTGGCGCATGGCTGAATCTGCGCCCTGGGTGAACGGAATGCTCAGTTCCACTGGGGAGTGTGCCTACCACTCTGATCTTCCCCAAATTGTGCGTTGGCCAGCCACTTCCGGGATCAGTCGCCCCAGCAGGCTTTGTGTCCAGATTTCCAGGCAGACATGGTTGGCCTGCATGTAGTTTGGGGGAGATCAGTGGCATGGAAAGGAGGCTCCCTGGTGGAATGGAGCATTCTCTTCACGCTGGGGAAGCCTTTTGCAGAATGCAGCGGTCTCCAGTTCGGAGACTGCAGTTCTAACATACAAATATTATGACTGTTATTCTATAGATTCTATTAAAAATATTATTAATCAGATAACAGACTCCTTTAAAGTCAACATTTATAACAAAAAAATTGTATCTTGCACCATTAACAAGGGGTTGCGTCCCACCTAGCATTTCTGCTCTCAGAAACTCGCTTTGCAAATGGAAGCTTCCCCTGTGAACATGAGCGCCATTTGACTCTTGCAAGAATCCCTTCTGTAAGCAGAATGCTCCTTCTGTTTGTGGAGAGAACTCCTGACAGCAGACCCACAATGTACAGCAACCTACCAACTAAGCTCTGCAGCTGCCTGTACCTCAATAACTTAACAGATGCACAAAGGATGCAATAATTTATTGACATTTCATCTAACATGTGCAGTAATTTTAACAAATATGAATATTTACAAATTGCTTATTGCACATTTAGTACACAGTGATCAGAGTGACATCTGTGGATCTTACAATGGAAATAAGGCACACTAACAGATTAGAAAGCCAGTTAGCGTTGACAACAGAAGACAACAGACTTGTTATGGAAAAAGCTACCTGGGTTTTTGTAGATGCTGAGCACATCCTTGAAATAATGAGGTAAAAATCTTTCTAGTAAAAGCAGCACATCCTCCAATTCTTCCAGGATCCCCACGAGAAGGAAATTTTCATTCACATTCACTTTTGCTCTTTCGAGGGCCCATTCACCAGGCTCCCTAAAATAATATAAGAAGAAAATCTTCTTTCAACAGAATTTTTCACACAAAAATTGGAAACAGTTTAATAAAAGTGAGTTTAGCTTTGTTACAGCCTGACGACGCCTGCTAGAAAAACCCACCACCAAATGCAGTGTATCAAACATTTTTAATAATAGCTACTAAAATAGTCACAAAATCAAAACATTTCAGATCATAATCATCTTCTTGTAACCTACTGGTTCATTTTTTTGAATGAGTTCAGACTGGGGTTGGCTTCAGAGGGTGGGCGTACCATAGTCCACAGCCCCTGAACAGTCCCAGGTCCCTGTATCCCTTAAATTGGCTGCTGTGGAACCTCAAAGTTCATTTAAATAAATTGTGCAATTACTCTAGATGTTCTTAACTCTGTAAGGGTGCAATCCTAACCCAACTTTCCAGCACTGGCATACCGGCACCAATGGGATGTGTGCTGCATCCTGCAGTTGGTTGGCACTCATGGAGGCCTCCTCAAAGTAAGGGAATATTTGTTCCCTGACCTCAGAGCTGCATTGCCCTTAAGTCATTGCTGGAAAGACCTGACATAAGGGGTTAGGACTGTGCCCTAAGTTACACACTGAGTTGAGAAAAATCTAGTCTCTGTGACTCTAGATTTTCCTAAGTGAACTTTGGGGCTGCAGTCATTTGGATTTTCCCAGGAGTCCTCGATGCCTCTGACAGCATCTCCTTTGGCCTCTGAGGGAGGGATGAAGATGGAAGAGTACAGATGAACACTACTTCCTCCTCTCCCCAAATCCAATAAAGCCAGGATGCCCTCAGCCATGGCAGAACATCCACTACAAGGAGCACGCCAGGGTGGGAAGGATAGAAATGGGAATAACTGTCCACTGCCTGCCATCAAGCCTGCTTGCTCAGCAAGTGGTGGGAGGGATGAGTCAAGGAGAGAAGGGACAAGCAGGTGAGGGAGCAGGGAGTGGCAAGTCAGTGGGGTGTGCCAATCAATACACAGAGAAGCTGATACAATAGGGTCTGACCCATATAGTGTAACCTTATTAAGGATGCAATCCTGTACATACTTCCCTGAGAATAAGTCCTTTATAAATAACAGAGGCTTACTTCTGAGTAGAATGCATAGGAGTGCACTAAGGTTAGTAATGTAAAGAAATGAATTACCTATCTAATCTAGGTCATCAGAAGTAACTGATGAGGGTTCAATAAAAACTGTGTTTCTTCCCCTGCGGTGAATGTAATTTCATCATATGAACAGACAAGACCTGTGTGTAACATGGTGTTGGCTTGGATAAGCCAACTTGGTGTTGGCTCCGACACAGTGTCAAAGAGATGATGTGGCCCTCCTGCCAAAATGTCTGGACACCCGTGGATTAGCCCATCAGAAGCATAAAATCACAGTCTTGGAAAATCTCATATTCAGAGCTGACTAGTTTGAACAAGTGCATTTTCTGTTCCAGCCGAGGTCAATGCTGCTTGTATACGGCCAACGGAACCTGAGGCTCCCACAGTGGTGAACTGCAGTTAATTAAGTGCTCTCTAGGTATGACTTGTATCTAGGCAGTCATGTTAGGATTATTTTCACTTGCCTCTATGTACATGTTACCTGCCTGTGTTTTTCTGCCTAGATCTATTGCCCCTCACTACAGAGGGGATGTGGCAGTGGCTAAGGACTTGAGGTCGGCCAGGCTTGATAGCTTCCTTGATCATTCTCATAGCAACAGGTTTCTGGGCTGAGGGAACCCTGGAAACTAGGACTACCCCACATGCTGTTAGGGTATGGAAGGGCATCTCATTTTGGTTTTCTGCTACCTTGATGGCAGCAACAACCCCTTTTAGGCCTACTAATACCTGTGAGATACCAAAAGTGTGTGGAAAAGTCAGGAACAAAGATACCCCCCCCCTTGCTGGATTACCACACCCCAAATTTTGTTTCTTGTAGTACAGGAACCCTGCACAAGCCAGGATAAACAGCAAGTGAAGCATTCATGGGGGGTGGCAAGAAGAGTGGTCACCTACAGCGCAATCCTATGCATGTCTACTCAGAAGCAAGCCCCACTGCATTCAACATAACTTACTTTCAGGTAAGTATGTACAGGTTTGCAGTACTAATCCTAATTTCAGAGAGGCAAAATAATTTATTCATGTGCCAAACTGGGCACAAACTGAAGACATTGGGATTTACTTTGCCCACTCTTTTAGCACATGGCATTATCTGCTTGCTAATTGTGAACCACTGGTATTCTGCCTGATTCCTTGTCTTTCAAGTTTACACCACTAGGGTGTTGCTTGTATTTCTTCTGCTGTTTTGAGGAACACTCCACATTTAAATCCCCTCCAGCTACTCTCACTGGTAACCAGGGCTTTTTTTCTAATGGAACGCATCAGAACGGCGTTCCTGCACCTTTTTTATGCAGCCCCCCTCCCCCCCCCGCAGGAAAAAATGAATGGAGCCCTATGGAAAGTGAAAGTAAGCCGTAGCGCGCGTTTACTCACAAGTAGGCGTACTTGCCATAGCCCATCGGAAAGGGCAGGCTGAGAGGAATCCAACGACACCAGAATGGCCCCAATCCAATGAATGCAGCCTCCCAAAAACACCTGAGAATGTCCCATCCCTCCCAGCTGCGAGCCTGAGCCAGAAAGGAAGTCACGTGGCCGCGTTTACTCGCTAGTAGTCCGTCGGAAAGGGCAGCTTAGAGGACTCCAAGGACATCAGAATGGACATCCAATGAATGCAGCCCCCAAAAACACAAAAGGGAGAAAGAGGTCCCTGCCTCCCTCCCAGCTGCAGTCTATTGAGCCGTATGGAAAGCAAGCAGCCTCACGTCGCGTTTACTCGTGAATAGGCAGACGTGCCTTGACTGTTGGCCAGGCCAGGGAAAGGGGAATGTGAGGACACCAGGATGATCCCGATCCCATAGAGTTGGAGATACTCCAGAAGGCAACCTCTCCTCCCCCCCCCCACTAAAAAGGACAAAAAAAAGAGTCTTCAACTGGTAAGAGGAAAGTTTTCTATTTTGCACTTACAAAGCCAGGAGGGTCTTTATCTTGATATGCCTGAAATAGAACTTTAAACTGGGCACTGGGGAGGGCTGGAAATCTCACTGATTCTTTTGGGGGGGGGGGTTATTGCAGGCAGGCTACAGAGTAAGCTCCATTGATCACTATGGGACTTACTTCAGAGTAGACATGCATAGGATTGTGCTCACAGACTGCAATCCTACCCACAGTTTCCTGGGAGTAAGCCCCATTGACTCTTATGGGACTTACTTCAGAGTAGACATGCATAGGAGCGGACTCTCAGGCTGCAATCCTGTCCTCACTTTCCTGGGAGTAAGCCCCATTGACTACAGTGGGACTTGCTCCTGAGTAGACATGCATAGGCTGGGGCTCTTGGTCTGCATTTGTCCAGTGTTCTTCTCCCCCTCCATGCACTTTTCTTCTGCAGCATCCAGGCTGATCTGCTTGTCTTCTTTATCCCAGTCTGTTTCTGCAGCAGGAGCTGGCCTGGCAAGCCCCACCCTAACCAACTTTCCCACACCCATCCAGCCACCCATCAGACCAATCCTGTCCACACTTTCCTGGGAGTAAGCCCCACTGACTCTAATGGGACTGACTTCTGAGTAGACATGCCTAGGATTGGTCATCAGCACATCTTGTGGCTGCAAATTCTATACATGTGTGTAGAAGAACTTTCTTTGGACTGTTCTGAATCTGTTGCCCTCAATTCAGTGGCTGAATTTTAGGGGTTGGAACACTGAGTGTCTGTGGAACTCCTTGCCTCAGGATATGGTGATAAATACAGTGGATAGGGGGATGCTGTTTTCCCCCTCACAGAACACCAGAACCAGGGGATGTCCACTCACACTGAATGCCTGTGGAACTCCTGGCCACAGGATGTGGTGATAGAGTGGGCAGGGGGATGTTCTTTTCTTTGCACCAATCATGTTTCAATGTCTTGAGCCAATAGAGGGTGTGTGACCACATGATTTTTGATCCATAACTTGTTTATTAATCAATTAATTAAACCATCTTTTGTGCCCCCTTTCCCCTGTGTGCTAATTGATTTGGGTTCAAACAAATCTGTAGAGTGATGTAATGTAATCATTTTTTATATTTTGCCTTCATCAATTGTTTTAACCAATATTTATTAAATGTTTTAAAAGTTTTAATTAAATTTTTTGGTTGTTACATATTTGCAAATACATGCAACAAGCCTTGATATAATCCTTGGTGTGCGCTCCCAAGGTGGTTCTTAAGTAGTTGGGGAATAGTTCTTAAGTAGTTCTTAAGTAGTTGGGGAATAGTTCTTAAGTAGTTCTTAAGTAGTTGGGGAATGGGGATTTAAAGAGAGAGAAATGAGATGAATACATAAATGAAATAAATAAATAAATAAAAGATTTTATTTTAAATAAGTAAAATATTTAGTTATATATATATATATATATATATATATATATATATATATATATATATATAACTTTTACTTTATATTTTATAAAGTAAAATTTTATAAAGTAAAATTTATAAAATAACATATTTTATTTTAAATAAATTTAAAAATAAATAAATAAATAAAAGATTAACAAGTCGTGAGTTCCTGCACCTTTCTTTTTACAAAAAAAGCACTGCTGGTAACTAAGCAAGCAATTTTTTTGGAGTGGCAAGAGCAGAAAGAAAAAGTTGGCATATAGTACCTGCATCTTGGATGCTGTCCACAGAAATATGGAATAATGTAAAATAACCTGGGATTGGAACATTCAGGGTAGTTCTCAAGAATACATACATTAATATCCTAAAAGGAAGAGAAGGGAGATGGAAGGGGGGGGGGAGAACAAAACAAAATGTTAACATTTAACTGTAAAGTCTGATCTTTATTCCATTGATTTGAATACAAGCCTTAGGCTAAAACTCCTTTAGGTCAATTTCTGCATCAAAATGATCTGGACAAAAGTATGCTCTTTTCATGTTGCACCAACCTTTCTTTTGAAACTTATAAAAGTGATATATATTTTGCTTTGAAAAACAAAGAATAGGCTTTCAGCTGAATGCAATATTATATAAGCTTACCAGGGAGTATGCCAATAATGCAACTTACCGCTGAACAGACATGCAGCAGATTGGATTGGATTTTTAGTCAAGTCAATTAGATTTGGCATAGTAAAGACTAGGAATGGTCAGGAGTATACTAGTAGTATGCTGAACAAAAATTAAAAGCATTTGACTTTAGCATAAGCATTAATTACAGTTATGCACCGTTTTATATTCATGTGAGTGGTCCACAACAGGAATAAAACTCCTCTTAAAGAAAAGTTTAATGAATTATAATAGAAAATTATAAATGAATTATAATAGAAAATTCAGTTCCCTTACAAAATATGCAGCTACAGAGATGCACATTCTTTTACTATAGTTTTTTAAACATACACATAGGCTGCAATCCAAACCACACTTTCCTGAGAGTAAGCTCCATTGAACAAAATAGGACTTACTTCTGAGTAGACCAGGTTAGTATTGCACCCATAGGCATGCAAATATGTTATAGGCTGAAAACTAGCACCTGTCCACTAAACAACCTCCTCCACGTTAACAACCTTAACTGGTTGTTAAGCCAGTGATTTTCAACCTTTTTTGTCTCATGGCACACCAACAAGGTACTAAAATTTTCAAGGCACACAATCAATTTTTTGACAATTGACAAGGTACACCGTGCTGTTGGTGGGGACCTCACATCCCCATTGGCCCTATTAACAAATGACACTACCCCAAACTCTCGTGGCACACATGCAGACCATTCACGGCACACCAGTGTGCCACGGCACAGTGATTGAAAATGGCTGGGTTAAGCTATCAGGCTTATGAGCATTCTGTGATGCCCTAACTATTACAGAGAGTCTGGGACATCTTGAAATGACCATTAGCACATGCATACACACTAGAGTAGTGGTTCCTAAACTTTTTTGCACCGGAACCCACTTTTTAAAATGACGCACTATTGGGACCCACCTAGGTTTACCAGACTTCTAAAAAAAGGTGCTATAGAAAGAAATAATTTTATTTCTATAAAATAGAAAAAAGACCCTCAAACATTTATGTCTCTATATTTACACATGCTTGCAAACTTCAGGAGCTGAGCTCTTTGCATAGTAATTAGCAGCTACAGTATCTGATTTTTGAACAGCCTCACGGTTTGAGGCAATTAGTTATCTGATCTTTTCATCACCCTTTGGGGACCCACCAAAAATCAGGGGACCCACCAGTGGGTCCTGACCCACAGTTTGGGAACCACTGCACTAGGAGCATTCCACAGTTTTTGCCAAAGCAACTCCCAAGTTTGAAATGTCTGGGAGAAACTATGACTCAGTTGCAGAAAGAAACATTTTGCTCACTGCTTTTGAAGCCTGTTTGCCTGCAAGTTAACAATTCCTTCAGATCATAGTTGCTGTGTTTAAAGCTGACAAAGTGAATATGGTGAGTAATTTAGTGAACATTTTCAAACTCATGTAAACAGGGATCTTGGGAACCTTTATGAACACTTCCAAGAACATCTCAAAATTTGCCACAGATGCATCTTGGTAAATGTTACCACCATATTCATACAAGTTTTGTGCCTTTTTTATTTTTTTAAGAATAATGATAAGTGTTTGAAAAAACTGTAGAAATTTGGCACAAGCTTCAGTCATGATACATTTCCAGCAGTACATTCTGTGCTGAACATAACTGTGGAGGTATTCCAAAAACAAAATAAAGTGTTTTCACAAACTTTCATAGCAATGTCTGGAGTATTGTCTCTGAAACATATTCTAAATACACAGTATTCTGGCATTCCAAGGATGTGCCTTAAATTCAAATGCTACTAACCTAGCAGCACCATCTATGCTCACTTTCAAAATGTTATTTGATAGGATTAATTATCCACTGTATCCTTGTTACAGAAAAAAGAATTACCGTAGATACTTGCCTATAGTACGTGAAATTTTTGGTCAATCAGAGGACAAAGCCTTTCAACTCTGAACAGTTTCGTTTCTCAAGCAGCAAACAGACAGGCACCAAGTTTCTCAAGCAGCAGACAGGCACAGCTCCTTAGAAGCAATTTGTTAACCTTTTATTCTCCTTCCTTCTGCTGCAGCCTGGTTCTGTTTTTTGAAACACCAGGATGGGAATCCTCCTTTCCATCTGAAGCAGGCTACAATTCAATGCACCCTTACTTAAGAATAACACCCATGGAAAGCAGTGGGTCTACTGCTGAGTAAAAAGGGTTGCAAATATATGCAGCTGCATCTCTCTGCTGTGAATTGAATTGCACACTCCCAGTTATGTGTTATGGGTTGTATGTTGTACACAGAGCTTCTGGCTTAACGCAACAGACACCTTAAAGGTGGATTTGATTCATGGTTCTCCTGCAGTGGTTCCCAACCTTTTTCACTGGCATATCCCTTGGCAGCCCATTTCCATAAATTGTACCCTTCATATGAGCAAAATATTTGTAATTAATAATACAAGCCCTCATCTCCTCCATATGAAAGCCCAGACTTCATGTATTTATCACAGTGTTTTCTCTTTTTATCTGTTTGAGGAACAGAAGACTCTGCCTTTGCATGGTTTTGCACCAGAAGTGTGCTGAGAAATTCTGGGTGATTGATCACTTTCCATATTATGTTTCAGCTTTTTTACTGTGATGGTTTTCAATCACTGGTTCATACATGAATTGATGACCAAAAACTAGCAATTGGTGGGACTTTCACAGCCAACCAGCTACCTCCCTTCCTGCCTTGCAAGGCATTCTGGAGCAGGACCTGCCTTTTTCTGCCATTATTCCATTCTTTTTCAAGTACCCCTAAAGGTCCTATTGAGTGTCCCTGGAGTACATGAATGCAGTGGTTGGGAACCACTATTTTACTGGCAGGTTGTTTACAGTGCATTTACTCTGATAGTGTTTACAAAAAGGTGGTGAAGATCAGAATTTAAAAAGAGTAAAAATGTATCTTATGATCTTTTACTATGTTTTTAATAAATTAGAGACTACAGTTCTTAGGTAACAATTCGTGGTGGGTTATTTTTCAGGATCTGGCCTGGGGTAAAATCAGACAAAACTATAGTCAGACACCCCCCTAATTTTAACCCCCGACTTATCCAAGGTTCATAGAAAATTCCATGATTGTTGGCTCAAAGCCTGCCCTCGACTTATCTGTGGGATCAACTTATGGGCGGGTGTCTGCAGTGCATGATTTTGCTAAATTAAAAGCAGTATGTTATATATGTTTTGAAACTGCCCTCAGCTCTAACTTGCTCTTATAGAGCAAGGTTACTTCTCAGGTTACTGAATTGCAACATTTTAACTTCAAAATACTTGATCTAGGGCAAATGATATATCTTGCAAAGTTTTAAAGATGATTATTGTAAGCAGACACTTTCACCTAATTAAAACAGATTTTGGTCTTTGGATTTTAGTTACAAAAATAAAAGTCTAAAAATTCTTTTGAAATTAATGCTCAGAAATATATTAGGGCTGCAATCCTATACACACTTATCTGAGAGTAAGCCCCAGTGAACACAGTGGGACATACTTCTGAGTACACATGCAGAGGATTGTGCTATAAGAGACTATTAAAGAAATATCCTAAAAATTAGTGAGTCTTGAAGGTGAAAAGTTCAAATAAGAGTGGATAAAAATCAAACATTTTATCTTGGATTCCCAGGCATGTAGTAACTAGGGATGGGAACTTGAATCAGGTGTCTTGGATTTGAGTTGCAAAAATACGCGTTTTTCACTGACTCATGGACTCATGAGTCGCGTGCATGGAAGACTTGGAAAACACTCGAGTTAGTGACTCCCTGACTTGTGAATTATCCAGATGCATGCAGACCTGAGTCTGTCTGCGTCTGGGTGTGCTTGCTTATTGTTTCTGCAGCGTGAAAGAGCTTGTGGGGCCATCTTTCAGACCAGGCAAGCAGCAGGAAAGATCCAGTCACAACACAGGGAAGGGTTAATATATCCGAGCAGGAGGGGGTGCGGGAGAAAGCTCTTTTGCCCATCTCTGATAGAAAGGAAGGAACCAATGATCATTGGACAAAGGATGGGTGTTCTAATATTTTCTTTGGCTGAGAAGGAGGAGCCAAAGGGGGTTCTTGCCTTGTGATTGGCTGCAGAAGCCCAGGGTGAGGGAGGAGACAGGGAAGCGGGGGGGGGGGAGGCAGTTCATAGCGATCATACGTTCCAAACACATGGCTCCCTTTGGCTCTGTTGTTACTTGGGTGGAAGAAGTCTCATTGAACGATTGACTACAGTGGGACTACTTCTGAGTAGAGCTGCCAAGGATTGGGTTGTCCTGGTAAGACTCGCAGCTGCTATGCATGACTCTCCTCCCGCTTGCCACTTCTGTCATGGCTCTCACACAGTTCCTCCCACGCCCTCCCGCTTGTTTATAGATGGACGGGGACATCAACCGAGAGTTCAAAGAGAACTCTGACACACACACTCCCCATGCCACATTTTTTTCCATGGTGGGCTTTTTAAAAGGGGGGACTCGACTTGAGTCATAAGAACACAAGAACATAAGAACAGCCCCACTGGATCAGGCCATAGGCCCATCTAGTCCAGCTTCCTGTATCTCACAGCGGCCCACCAAATGCCCCAGGGAGCACACCAGATAACAAGAGACCTCATCCTGGTGCCCTCCCTTGCATCTGGCATTCTGACATAACCCATTTCTAAAATCAGGAGGTTGCGCATACACATCATGGCTTGTACCCCATAATGGATTTTTCCTCCAGAAACTTGTCCAATCCCCTTTTAAAGGCGTCTAGGCTAGACGCCAGCACCACATCCTGTGGCAAGGAGTTCCACAGACCGACCACACGCTGAGTAAAGAAATATTTTCTTTTGTCTGTTCTAACCCGCCCAACACTCTATTTTAGTGGATGTCCCCTGGTTCTGGTATTATGTGAGAGTATAAAGAGCATCTCCCTATCCACTCTGTCCATTCCCTGCATAATTTTGTATGTCTCAATCATGTCCCCCCTCAAGCGTCTCTTTTCTAGGCTGAAGAGGCCCAAACGCCGTAGCCTTTCCTCATAAGGAAGGTGCCCCAGCCCCGTAATCATCTTAGTCGCTCTCTTTTGCACCTTTTCCATTTCCACTATGTCTTTTTTGAGATGCGGCGACCAGAACTGGACACAATACTCCAGGTGTGGCCTTACCATAGATTTGTACAACGGCATTATAATACTAGCCGTTTTGTTCTCAATACCCTTCCTAAAGATCCCAAGCATAGAATTGGCCTTCTTCACTGCCGCCGCACATTGGATCGACACTTTCATCGGCCTGTCCACCACCACCCCAAGATCTCTCTCCTGATCTGTCACAGACAGCTCAGAACCCATCAGCCTATATCTAAAGTTTTGATTTTTTGCCCCAATGTGCATGACTTTACACTTACTGACATTAAAGCGCATCTGCCATTTTGCTGCCCATTTTGCCAGTCTGGAGAGATCCTTCTGGAGCTCCTCACAATCACTTCTGGTCTTTACCACTCGGAAAAGTTTGGTGTCATCTGCAAACTTAGCCACTTCAATGTTCAACCCTGTCTCCAGGTCATTTATGAAGAGGTTGAAAAGCACCGGTCCCAGGACAGATCCTTGGGGCACACCACTTTTCACCTCTCTCCATTGTGAAAATTGCCCATTGACACCCACTCTCTGCTTCCTGGCCTCCAACCAGTTCTCAATCCATGAGAGGACCTGTCCTCTAATTCCCTGACAGTGGAGTTTTTTCAGTAGCCTTTGGTGAGGGACCGTGTCAAACGCCTTCTGAAAGTCCAGATATATAATGTCCACGGGTTCTCCCGCATCCACATGCCTGTTGACCTTTTCAAAGAATTCTATAAGGTTCGAGTCTATAAGGTTCTATAAGTCTTTTCGAGTTGCGAAAGGGCAACCTGGCAAGTCCCTGTTATTATTCGTTTTTCAGTCAAGTTGCAGGAGGCCAGTGACTCTAGACTCAGCTCAAGTTGTGCTGGGTTTTCCCATGCCTGGTAGCAACAAAAAAAGTAGTACTCTTGAATTTAAAGCAAGGCTTTTAAAGGTGAATGAGATTACTCTTCATAAACAATTTGGTCAGTTTTGTTTTCCTAACACCATGTCAAAAAGCCTGGGCACTCTGTACTGGGCAAAGAGGCATCTTTTAAAGTGCTGTCCTTTTATATTTAGCAGAGGAAGGGCAACTGTCCCGCTTCACCCCAGCCTGGCATCTTTTCTGTTGCTGGTGTCTGTTCCATAATGTTTTTTAGATTGTGTGTCCTTTGGGGACAGGGAACCATTTATTTATTTATTTATTTTACTTATATAAAATTGCTTATGCAAGTATTATTATTACTATATTAATAATAAAAAATGTTTGTGTATATTTTTGTGTGTACATATACGATTGTTATCAGCGGTGTTATTATTAATATTATTATTAATAATAATACTCTGGGAGTCAAAATTTGGAGAGAAAGAAGGGCAGGACCATGGTCACTTGAAGACAAATGCAATAATTTCTAATAACTGTCTCAATTACACTAAAGGGGTATATGCACTTGCTATCGGGAGAGGTTTTGGGCTAGAAGAATGCATATCCTCAAACACAAATATTTAAGCTGCCAGCTGCCCTTTGTAGGTTAAAGGATTATGGGGGAGAGTGGAGCTGGAGAATATTCATACTCAGGAACAAACCCTCCATGTCCAATTTCTGTGTCAAATTTGAGGTGCTGCTTTTTGACCTTTAAAAGCATAAATGTTAAGAGCCCCTGTTCTAAGAACATGAAGATATACTTCAAGATACATTTCCAGCTTTCATTCAAGCAGCAAACAAATCATGTCCTTTATGCAAAGTCATAAAAATTGACTCTTCTTCTTGCACATCTAAAGAAAATGATGGAAGATATCAACTGCAGGCATACTCACAAGAACCACAGAGGAAGCAGTGAACTAAACGGTTTTAAGCTAGAAACTTGGGCCCAAAGAGAAAACAAAATAAGGTGGAAAATAATGTGTCAGGGGTTAACTCTCCTGTTAGGAGGACTGTTCTTCATATACAGCTTGTGTCAATAGTAGTCACCATGGACAGCCAAAGAAAACTTCTTTTCTCTGCTAAGAACCCTTAAAATCTCTTACCATAGCTTTTAATTCTTCCCCCCACAAAACGTTCAATATTTACAAAATGGGTCAAACTGACCATTCCATTAAAACAGCTCTGCATAAATGTGAACTAAAAGTATGCACACTCATAAAAAGACAAACACAAGTCTAGACTGCCTTTACCTGGTATCTAGCATTCTCCAAAAATCAGTTTCCCTTCTCAGCATCGCCTGGCTAGTTTTCCAATCATCTCCTATAAAATCTGCTTCTATGAAGCCCTTTCCGGACTACAACATCCTCACTTCCAGAGGGTCTTCTGAGCCCTACAGAGGCCACATGCCTGTGGTCTCTCTGGCCCTCAGAATGACTGTAACAAACAAAAAAAGTTACTTCTGATTAAAGCGGAAGTGACATTTTTATGCCTTTATGAGGGCCAGGAAAGGGCTTTAAAAGGCATTATGTGGGTGGGGGAATGGGGGGCCAGCTGCAACCGAAACCATGGACACAGAATCTGCAGATATGCCCCCCCCCCGTACAGAACTACCATAACATGTGGAAGTCTGATACTTCTTGATTTGAAGAGTTCCTAAGCACAGTTCTATTTTTCCCACTCAGTCCCACAAAATTCTTAACTTCTCTGGAAAAAAAAAAGACATAGCATCATGACATGATACTGCTCTAAGTCAGAGACGTAGAGCCAAACGTGGCTGCCTTCAACATGACAGAAATAAAGGGTAATTCCTGCTATCACCACTCCTCTCCTGATTGTCCACCAAATACACTGGGACTTGCACATGTTCATACTGTTCATTCTAAAAGCCTCAGGACTTAAGTATATGATATATAAATACCTGAAAATTCAATTAATTGCTGTTCACCTTCCTACCACCTCTATTCCCCAAAGCCAAAAAAGCCTTACCTGGAGGAAAGAGGTAACAGATAGTGCAAGGGATCACACGCACTTAGCAACATACACATTTCGGACCAGGATTCGAACAGCCCAATTCACTGACTCAAAAGTATTTATGCCTGCAGGGTTAGGGGTACAAAGATTTTCCTTCCTAATTGCAGCCCTTCAATGCCATGTTGAATCCCACTCTAACAGCCCAATCCTAAGCTGCCCGGAGCTGCAGAACCTGGTGGCTCCATAAAGGGCTCCCGCCGGATACAGAGCCTTCTGTGCTATCGTGGGAGGCTCCTCGGGAGAAGGGGACGTTTGTCCCCTTCCCCCGAGTAAGGGAAGCAGTCCCGCAATGGGACTACTCACTTTAGCGGCGACTGTTTGAAGTAAAGTGGAGTGACGGTGCTTGTGTGGGGCGAGCAGCCCTACACGAGCGCCCTGGATCCTGCGGAACTTGGCTCCGCGAACCTGCCTCTCCCCCGCCCCTGGGAACGCCCCCGACCATGCCTCCCCCTCCCTGGAATGCCCCCCCATGCCCCCGGAAACGCCCCCATTCCCCGTTCCGGAGCCCAGCAGTCGCAGGCACCACCGAGCTGCGGAACGTGGGCGCCCGCCGGGTGGTGAATCAGCACCGGCCGGAGCTGAGCCACCTCCGGTAGGAGCCCAGCAGTAAGCCCCGCAAACGTGCCTTATGGCACCTTTGCAACGGTGGTCCGCGCTGCGGAGGTGCAATGTGGACCACAGGATTGGGCTCTAAATCTCCAGGAGTAAAATTTCAGAGGGCACAACAGACAGCCGGGGTGCTGAAGGGTGGGGTGCAGACAGGAAAGAGACAGGCAAAAAACCCCTTGTGTGTTCAATTGCTTACGCACGCAACACACACATTATAGACTCCAATTTTTAAGAAGTGAAATTTAAACCAGGTAATGTTTGGTCACCTTCATCACAAACACAAATTAAGATACATTTACTTAAATGTTTTCCAGGAAAGTACATCAACCCTCCCTTCTTAAACAAAATCCACTTTTTGAAACTTAGCAGAATTTGGTTCTTGCTTATAAGCACAAGGGGAGAACTAAGGCGAATCATATGGCAAACAGATGTGGTACAAGCCTGCATACACAGGCTGCTAAGCCTACTCAACATTTTGCAGCCAATACTATTCCATGGTGTGGCCCAGTGCAGGGAGATGTGCCAATGATACTGCAGGGTGCCAGATTGTGTGGGTGTTTTGTGAAAGGGATAAGAGCCCACTAGAGACTAGATTAAGCCAGCAGTACTATTTCAATGTTCAAACATGACTGCTGGTCTAATAGGTTGCTGTTTTTAGTCAACTTAGACCACAGTTGCAGTGGTAAAGTCAAAGCCAAAACAATTTAACCAAAAGCAAACAAAAACATTCCACCTACCCTGTTAAATTCCAGAAACATGTGAAATGACTAAGGATTCTGGTAATAGAATTACTTCCAAAGAGGAGCAGTGTAGCTCATGATCATGAGTTAGGCTAGGACAACAGCTAATTATATCAGGCTAGTAATAACATATTTCATGCACTGGAGTGATAATGAAGTTATGACAATTTGTGATATCAGGAAGAGGAAGGGTTAGTTAAAAGGAGGTATCGTTTTGCCAGAACTGTAGTAGTCACTCTGAAGACAGTTACATAATACTCAGGAGCTAGTGCAGATGTCACAGTGGGGTGATCTTAAGTATGAGTAAGAGACAGAGCACACTTGTGATTGTGAACTCCTACCCTGAAGTCCCATTCCTTATGGAACAAGTTCTTGTCTACACAGTACAAAAGACACATCAACACTGACATCAACTTCAGGTTCTTTTTGCAACCCTAAACTAACACAAGAGAAAAGTGATGTATAGCACAGTTAGATATACTAGAGCTATAGATAGGCCTATTCCTGCAAGTTCAATTTGATCATAACCAGCAACTACAAGAAAAAGTGGTTAAAGGTTTCCTCCTTCCTTAGAATTCTAAATGTACTCATAACTGCTGGCCCCTTTTATGAGCACCCAAGCTTCCTTACACAGGGACAGTAGCTATGGCAGAGTTTTCTCCCCATCATCTCCTCAACAGGGATGCTGTGACCATGGTAGAAAGGAAGTCTCCTAAGAACTACATTATTGGGCATTCTAGCAGAACTACATTCCCTGAGGTCTAAATACTAGGGTGGAAGAGATAGGCCCACCCCAAGCCTCCCCTTTCCCTATGCTGCGTAGAGTGAACTAACCTTCCTCTGTGGCAGGCATTTCCCTTAACACCACAACCACCGGTGGGAGTTCTTCTCCTCTGCCACAGCACACAATCCCCCTAACCTTGTGCTGCCATTCCTCATCCTCATTATCCTCCTGCTTCTACATCATCTTCCTGCTTATTTCTGTCTCCAAAAGGTAGGGTAGCCCTACATATGCTGCATTATATAGTCTTAACAAGATGTCACTGTATCCAGAGTCAACCATCTCAGGCATGGTTGCAGCCAGTGTACCTATTCATTGTTTCCTGTTCTTTAACAGTTACTGATCCATAAAACTCAATTTCATAAAAGATGAGAGTGCAAGAACTTATTAGCAATTTAGTTACATGCTAATGTTTTGAAGTTCTTGTTTCTCATAAAAGTTGAATAATCAATTTCCTCAGAATGCAAGAGCAAACTGAAGAATTGTATTATTCCTTCTTGTATTCCGTTGCCACATTCATACTTAAAATTCTTGTTATGGGTGAAGCATTTTGGCAAAAGTAGTCAGGATAATCCTTTATATCCTCAGTATCTAAGATCCATATTTTTCAAGATCCATAACTCCATTGCTTCTCTCCGAAGTTAAAAAGAAGCTCACTGGAATATTTGACAAAATGTCAGTACTAATGACTTTGATCAAGGGAATTGATCAATACGAGGACTAAGCAAATCCTCAGAGGTAATATACCATTACAATAAACCTCATCAAGTCCTGTACTAGAAACCAATACTTTAGTGGGAACTCTTAACATTGAAAAGGAAACTACTAAAAAAAATGACTAAAGAACAAGCAAATCTTTCTAACTGATTATCTGACAAGGGGCTACACCTGAAAGTACCCTAGAAAAGTGTGCATTCTGAATGACAGCAGCAATGCCTAGAGCAGGGATTTTCAACCCGTGTGCCTTGGCACACTTGTGTGCCACGAGTGATCCACAAGTGTGCCATGGGAATTTGGTGAATTTATTTATTTATTAAATAAATATAATTTATTAATAGAGTGCTGTGAACCCCCCACCAGCAGCATGGCTTGCCTTGTCAATTGTCAAAAGACTCATGGTGTGCCTTGACAATTTTAGTGCCTTATCAGTGTGCCATGAGATAAAAATCTCTGGCCTAGAGTGTTATACAGTGAAAGTAAAGCAAAAATTTTTGTATGGTGAGAAACACTTATCTCAGGAAATTTATTTTTCTCTATAAACCAGTTTTGAACATCTTTGCTGAAATGTTGTATATAAATATTCTTAACAACAACAACCTTTTTAGGCCCATGGACCTAAATGCAAAACCTGAAACCCAGCATCTGCTGTCTTATCACCAAGGTATTCAATATTGTGACATGGAAAGATGCCATTAACCATGTTACACTGGGTCCTTCCAAGGATATCATAATGCTTAGTTAATTATCTGTTGCATGCTGCAAGATTTAAGGATTAAACAAAGTATGTGTGAGACACACACACAAAATAGGAGAACAAAAGAAAATGTGCATATAGAGAAGGTGAGCACTGACCAATCCTAAGGGCTCTAGTGGCAGCAGTATGCTCGTACTGCTGGTGCTGGGCATAACAAATGTGCTGTAAAGCATGTTTACGGCACCCAGAGAGGAGGGAGTGCCGGCACTGGGCCTCAGTGCCAAGAAGAGGATGGTGATGAGCCACTAGCAGTAAGTAGCACTGTCAGGTGGTGCAGTTTTTTTGGGGTGGGAGGGGTGTTCTGGGGTAGGGGAGGCCTCCGCTGCTGGATACTATCCCCTGACTGGCCCTGAAGGGACCATAAAGAAGACCAAACATCCCCTTGTTCAGAGAGCTGTTTCAGACATGCATTCCAGTCTATTAAATATCAGAGAAAGACAGCAGTTTAACATTTCTCAAAGTTAATTGAAGTAGCAATGTTGCATGTGCCTCATGCTGCAGCTGGCTTGGATAAAGGACTTGTTGGCTTTGAAAGAAGCCCTGATAAACACAGACATGCACCAAAACACTTAAAACAAGCTTATCCAACATTTTGTAGAAATTGCTGTTTTCTTTGGAACAGACTCAAAGCCTGATGCTATATTTACACTAGGATCCCAAATGGTCAGTGGAATTTTCCACAAAAGTTTCTGATATTAAAAAGGTCAGAAACTTCTGCACTTTGAGAAACCAGTGTATTGTACTCAGTTGTATGATAGAAGAATTTGTCCTTTGCTCCTTACAATCAGGGCAAATGTCAGGTGTCAAAAAATATTTTTGTCAAGTCAAAACACTAAAACACAGGGTCTAATTTTAATTTAGTAAATTTTATTATGAAGGAGAAGAAAAAGCCACCAAGAATTTCATTTCATTGTACATACTGAATGTCAATATCCCCCAAAGGCAATACAGGTCTCCAGGGTGGCTCACAACAGAAACTGCATAACAGCTACGACGACTCAATGAAAACTGAAATTAAAATCAGTGCAAAAACTACTACAAATCATGAAAATATTGCACCACCCAAAGGTCCTTCTAAAAAGAGAGGTCATTGACAGTCTTCTCAAAAAGTCATAATGGAGCTTAAGTAGCAAGTAAGGAAATTTCACAAAAGAGGGTGGCATCACCAACAAGGCCCTGCTGCTTGCCATAATTCTTTTTTTTTTTTTAAACTTATGAAGGACCAAGAATCTAGCAAGGTTGCTCCTGATGATGAACACTAGGTGCTCATAATGCAAACCCTTTCAGCACCATTTTTTCATATCTGAAAATAGGGATACTATCAAGAGATCATGTAGGCTTGCCATGCTGAATATGGGAATCACAGAATATTATAGGTCATCTACTCCAACCTCAGCTCAGTTCAAGCAACTGGGAAGTCAGTGGTGTCCAGAGCTCTACTCAACAACTTAAGTCTGTTCCTATCCTCTCTCTCCAGGCTGAAGCTTTGATTGGCATCTATTAGGTGATTGGCCTTTCCAGCTGCAGCACCAATTTTGTGGAATGCTCTGGCCCTCAGTGAAACTTTGTAGACCCCAATATTCTTGCACTTCAAATCTTGTTAAGACTTAACTTTTCAATATCCTTTGGGCCTTGGTTTTGAACATTCTGGTTTTGAACATTTTCCATCTCCTGTGGGGTTATTTTTTCTGTTCTTGCTCCTTTTTAAACAATGTATAAACTGAACAATGTTACAAATTTGTGTTTTTAACAGCCCAATTCAACTTAATTCCGGGCAGAGCGATCAAGAGTGCCAATGTGCCAACCACTGAATCCCACAAAGGGAGTTTCAGTATCTGGAGGCCCTTCCGGATAAGGGAACATTTGTTCCCTTGCCAGAGGGGAAGTCTGTGCTGGCCTGCCAGGTCTACTTGAACCTGTTCCAGCTGTGTAGCTGGCACAAGTCTAAGACTTGGGTCAGGGGATCAAGGCCAGGAAGCGGGTTTGGATATTAGCATATGTCACTGCCGCTGACAAAGCCTCCTTTCCGGCCCTGATCTGCATTCCTCCCCACTCTATCTTTTTCCTGTTCCTCATCTCCCTGCCTCCCTCCCCTCCCCTCCACAAACTTACCAGTGTTGGCCAGTATTCCTGGTCTACAGGTGTGCGGACCAGGCCATGTTGCAACATGGTGCTGCAGGCCAGCACCAACAGCATTCTGGTGGTGCAAGGCCTGGTTAGGATTGGATTGTACATTTGTGCATTTTGATCTTGTGGAATTTTATGTCTTTTTGTAGGTTGCTTTGGTTTTATTTTAAGAAAAGCACACTAATATTAAAAAAAAATTTAATAAGGTATATAGATATAGATCATATGAACATATGACACCAACTTAAACTGGGTCTGATCCTTGGCTTATCTGACCCAACGGAACCCAGGTGCCTGGGACAGTATATGAAAGGAAGCTAGTTCAGACTCTAGAACACAAATCTTATTAGCTCATATTATCAGAAGGGTAAACCACCATATTCTGTACCAGCTGCAGCCTTGAACAGACTTCAAGCGGAGCTTTACAGAACGTGTAGCACAGTAGTGGCGTTCACTTTCTTCAGAGCCAGTTGAAATAACCAATTCACAACTGGATCCCCTTTAAAAAAATTTCTTGGCATTGCAAAGAATAGAAATCAGCCACACAATGTAACATTTGGTTAGAGTTCACAACTATCCAAAAAAGTCTTTGCCACTGAGAAAAACTGACTTTTGTTGTAACAAATTTTATTGGCAGCTGGCCTGTACTTTCCTGAAACACAAACAATAGTGTTCTTTAAGTAGAATGACTGAAGCAAAGACAGACACAAAACAAGGACAACAATCCAAGGAAAGGATTAAGTTCTTTACCCAAAACTACAGTAACAGTAAGGATTTGTACTGTGAAATCTTTCAACAATGCATAAGACACTTGAGACTACTCCACTGCAACAAAAGAGTCCTGAAGTAGGTACCCAACAGACAAATCTGAAGTCTTAAAGACTGGCCTGGTCACCCTGGAACTTTAAGAAACAATACCTAGTTTTTCAGTTTCAAGAGCATACACCTGAGTAGCAGTCAGGACTCTGGATTTCCCCGTTCATTTGGCACTTTGCAAAGTAAAGAGATTTTACTTTTTTAAAAATGAAGTTTCAAATGATTCTGGTATTAATATGCGTTTCCAAACTTGTCTGTTTCATGCATGCACCAAGAAACATACACACACATACATGCGCAGAGGTGTATGGCTGCTTCTCATGTAATGGAAAAACATGGTTTCCTGCTACATGTCTAAGGGAACTATGGGCTTGCGCACCCCCTTCCCTCCCTTTTTGTAACATGCGAAGAGAAGCTTTTATTTTGGTTTTGAAGTAAACCACCTTTTTGCATTAAGGATAGTCTCAGAGAACTGTGTTTAACTTCATGCCAAACCACATTTAAATACTGGTTTGAAGTTGGAAAGGAGGCCAGAGCCTCCCCTGAACCTTCCTATGCCTACTGGAGGATTGCTCTGGACCTGCCAATGCAGGTAGGACATCAAGGAAGGCAGGATGGGATGGGAGCGGGGTGGAACAGGGGCAGGGAGGGTGGAACGTGGCAGTGGGGGGGGGCATGGGGAGAAACATAGTGGGAAGGGCAAAAAAAGGGTGGCAATGGGGGCAGGTGAATCGGGTTCAAGAAGGGGGTAGGATTTGGCAGCAGCAGCTGCTGCCCCAAATCCTATCCCCTTCCTAGACCCAGTCCTGTGGCGCAGATCCATGCTTTTGCACCAGCAAATCTACAAGTCTGAGTAAATCAGTCTCCGGAGGCTTACCGAGTAAGGGAACATATGTTCCCATACCCAAAGGAGACCTCCACAACTGTTCCTCCACAGGATGGAGCGGTAGCCATTTTGGCATTGTTGCATTGGGGGGGGGATTAGGATTGGGTTTTTAGTTTCAGACTTAATAGATGTATCAGTATGTTTGAAAGTGCTAGCCACAGTACACAACTGGCTGATTTAAAGTTTGGAACACTAGCAATGACCAGCAATGTAGTCATGTATCACTAAATGTTTCTGGAAACAGCTTGTTTGAAAACTCTGCTTTCATTATCTATTAAAGTAGTCATCAGGACAAAAATCAAGAACATTAAGGCACTGCTAGCCAAATGCTTTTGAAAAATAATAATAATAACAGGTATTTATATACCGCCTTTCTTGGTCTTTATTCAAGACTTTATTCAAGGCGGTTTACATAGGCAGGCTTTATTTAAATCCCTTATTAAATAGGGATTTTTACAATTGAAAGAAGGTTCTTTCTTTCAAGAACCACTACATTCAGGTGTTTCATTCCGATCTGGCTTCACATTCTGGCCTCCATCCTCCCACGCTCAGAGCAGATGGAATAGCTTGGCTTCAGCTTGTCAGCTGCTTCAAGGTCGCACGGTGCCGGTGGCCTCGAACTGGCGACCTTGTGGATGTTCTCTTCAGGCAGACAGAGGCTCTACCCTCTAGACCAGACCTCCTGCCCAACTATCCTAGGCTTTTGTGTTATTACTTTTTACCTGGACTATATTTACAATGCAATCCTAAGTAGGACTCAAAAATAAGCACCTTTCACTTCAGTGGGACTTACACCTTAGTCAATATGTTCAGTATTCTGGACTTAGAAATTACATTTGTTGTTTTTGGCTATAAATGATAAATTTGTTGACTAAACATAGCTGGGATAAAAAACTAACACATAAATGAAACATCAAAGTCAAAGAAGGAAGAGGGACATAGGATATGCCTGCAGAGAGTTTGAAATCTGAAAAAGCAAAACAATGTGGTCAAATATGACTACTTTTAAAGTTGTTTAAAACTTACTAAATATCTTTCCTCTTGCCTCATGTTTGGAGTGCGGATCATATGGTTCTGCTCCCCTCTCCAGTCTCCAAAACGACGAAAAAAATAGTTGGATAAAAACCGATTGATGGGATCTCTAATAATATTGATGTATACAGGTTGGTCTCCTCCAAACCTGGCAAACAGAAACAAATAAATCTCAGAGAAGTACATATAATCACTTGTATTATTTCAAAATCTAATCTTAAATCCAGAAGATTTAATTTTAATTTTTTTAAAAGAGAAAATGTAAGGTAACCCCACCTTTATATATATATATAAAGGTATAAAGGTATAAAGGACCTTGAAGCAGCTGACAAGCTGAAGCCAAGCTATTCCATCTGCTCTGAGCGTGGGAGGATGGAGGCCAGAATATATATATATATATATCTCCTACCTTTCTCCCCAAAGGAACCCAAGGCAGCTTACAACAATAATTAAAAACATAAAAACAAGATAAAAACACATTCACAAAGAAAATCTTAAGAACAGATGCCATGAGCAAGAATTTCTGAATTGTGATTACTTTGGAAGCCAAACACACTTAGCTGTGTGTCTGTGGACAACCAAATTCTCAACTTATATACAGATTCCTGGAATATGACCTGTATGTAAACAAGGAACTTACGGGCCTTGTTGCCTACTGAACATGTGTTCCACTGGTGGCGAATACTGAAAAACAGCCATAAAGCACACTCCGGCAGTGCACTGAGTAGTGTGTTGCCCGAGCACTGGCGGGAAGGCTGGAGTTTCCCATCTGTGTCAAAACCAGAAGGACCCAATGAAGCAGCTAAGATGGAGAGGGGGGCGGCTAAACTGAGTGTGGAGGGGGAGGCCGAGGGAGGGGGTGGATCCAGTAATGATAGTGAGTGTTGGATTCTATCCCATCTTCAACAGCATCCCTGTCACTTTTGTTTCCTCTGACTTCCACCAACAAAATCACTGATGCAGGTCTGAGAAGATCCACTGCAGGACAAGAGGCTTACGGAGGAGAAAGGAAATTTAAATATCCAACTCTTCCGAAGCTTCCTGCTCCAACCCCCTGTTGGATACAGAATGCGACTTTTTGATGTGGCTGTACCAGTGGGGGAGGGGGAGGATAGGATTGGGCTGTTGCTGTAGTTTTGATTTTTTAAAAAACCAGCAGAAAACGGGCAGCCCAATCCTGAGCTGCCCAGTGCGTGGGGCTGCAGTGGCACCATAAATGGCTGCCACCACATCCCCTTTCATCCCCTTCCCCCAGGTAAAGCATATAGCCCCGCAATGGGGCTACTCGATTCTACGTGGTCGGCATAGAATGAAGAGCGTCCATGTCGGGTGGCCAACCTGACAAGGAGGCTCTTGATCCAGTCCCACCTCCTTCCCACCCCGCTCCCACCCCCAGAAGGCCTCCTCCCCGCCCTCTCCCCTCCTGCCCCAGAACACCTCCTCCTTGCCTCCCCCCACAGCCCCAGCTACCTCTTCACATGACTTCTGTGGAGCTTCGTTGCTCCACCAGCGCTAGCCCAGGGCCAGTCAGCTCTGCGCTAGCACTGGTGCTAGAACCCACAAACAGCACGTTTGTGGGTTCTAGCACCAGTGCTAGCCCAGGGCTGACTGGCCCTGGGCTAGCACGTTTGTGACAGTGCGCACCAGTGGTGAGCCGGCATGCACTCCATAGGATTGGGCCATGAGTTGCCCCACATAAATGTTGGAACCAAGTCTCTTCCACTGAAACTTAAGCATTCTAGGATTGGTGCTATCTTAGTCAAACACTAAGCCACAAAATACTGTATATACTTGTTAAATTAAATATCATCCCTTTCCTTGTTGATCATAATGCCGCGCTCTTTCGCATTTGTACTGATTTGTAGTTTTTCCAGTAACAGAGCTTGAAATATTACAAGCTGTGTTTATATGATTATCTGAACTATTAAGGATTAGAACAAAACTTTCCGTGCGCAACAGCAGCTGCATTACAAAAAATATCCTAAGATCAGCAAACCAGAATTATTATTCTAATCTAAACCACAGGGGGTGAGGATTAGATCCTGCAGGCCACATGCATCTCTGTCAGCCTTCATTCATAGCACACAAGGATAGCAGATTTCAATTTTTGTTAAAAAAAATTTCTATTTGCATAAAATATATTTATTCTGGAGCTTTATATCTCAACTTTTTTAACCTCCAAAGAGGCCCTCATGGTCGCACACATCAATTAGAGTATACAAACACAATGATAAAACCATAGAAATCATCATAAAATCTTCATCACCATAAAAACATAAAAACGTAAAACAGGAAAAAGCTGAGAGAGGTGGGATGCTTGCTTTTTTCTTTGCTTGCTTTTTTCTTCCTCCTTCTCACAGGGCAGATACTGTTTCTATGACCACTGTGAGGGGGGAGGAATGCAGTCTGAGATTCAAGAGGCACCAGTAGGTGGAGGCAGTGACAGTGGTTCTTCATAATAACATAATTTAGACATTAAAAAATAAAGAAAGGCTGTGATCCACTCAAATAGTTCCATATGGGCAACTTTTGCTTCTCTGCTGCCAGTCACAGAGAACTGAATCATGTGAGCATGAAAGGTTTTACCATTCCATAACCGCAGATTTTTCAACTTTTTTCATCTCACAGCACACTGAAAAGGGGCTGAAATGGTCTAAGCCAGGGGTGCTCACACTTTTTTGACTCGAGAGCTACTTTGAAACCCAGCAAGGCCCGGAGATCTACTAGAGTTTTTTTTACAATGTTCGCGCCATCATAACATATAACATTTATGTGTACAATGTATGTTGGTGTACCTTGAGCCCCACTGAGTATAACAGGACTTACTCCTGAGTAGATATGCCTAGGATTAGGCTGTGAGGCTGCAATCCTAGCCACACTTACCTAGGAGTAAGCCCCATTGAGTACAATGGGCCTTACTCCTGGCGTTTCCTCCCAGAGGCACCTGAAGGGGGGGGTCAGCACTCCGCGATCTACTCATTTTGCCTCGCGATCTACTGGTAGATCGCAATCCACCTATTGAGCACCCCTGGTCTAAGCACACCATCGGTTTTTTGACAATTGACAAGGCACACCATATTGCTGGCAGGCAGCTCATAGCTCCCAATGGCCATACTAAGAAATGACCACCCCCATGGCACACCTGCAGACCATTTGCAGCACACCAATATGACACAGCACACTGGTTGAAAATCATGGCCATAGCCAGTAGTGGGAAACCCACACAGGTACAGGATATTACTCAGTTTCATTTTTCCCATTTAACCTGCCTGGAACCAAGTATTTCAAGACTGAATATACAGGGTTATTACATTTAGGCTGCAACCCTAACCACACTTTCCTGAGAGTAAGCCCTACTGAACAAAATAGGACTTACTTCTGAGCAGACCTGGTTAGGATTGTCCCCTTATTCTCATAATCTCATAAAGCATACTAGACAGAGAATGTTACTCCTTAAACTTGATTTAAAAAAACAAAAACAAAGTGAGCATCACAGCTGGATATCTATGTCTACCACAGGTGAGGCACAAACCTTTGATGGAACAGCACTTCATTACTCAAAGCTCCTTTTGACACAAGGAGCCCTTTCCCCCACTGAACTCTCCTTATCTCAACAGGAGATTTCAGCAACAGAGTGCCACATTGGCAAAAAGTTTCAGTTTGCCCCCAGTGTTTCAGCCAACCAGGGTTGGATGGACTCTCTCGCCCTCTCAGTTACAGGTAGGAGAATGTAACATTCACTTCTCTTGTTCCTGTCAGGCCCAGGTCTGCCACTACCACCTCTGCTGTGACTCTGGGTTCCTCATGCAAATTGGTGAGGTGGTGCTTGAAGAAATCAACAGCATGTCTGGGTTTGCACTGACATGGAGAGTGTAGTGGGGTGGGAGAGGAAACTGAATTGCCTGGGCTGACACAACTGAATAAGTACCAGGTTAATCCAGAAGAGATATGAGAAAGTGATGCACTGTAGGGAGTCACTTTTGTGGTGCGGTCAGGATGAATCCAGAGATGAAGCAAGAACAATATTTCTCCTCTTCCCCCACTCCACTGCATTCTCCAACAGCAGTCTCCCATCTTCTCAGCTTCTCCTTACTCTATTAGGTTAACATACAAGTCAGACTCACAGCTTCTAAGGCCAGCCAAACACCTACTTCTCCTAAAGCCGAGAGTAGACAGGAGATCAACGAAATACCTGCCTCCCCATTCACTCAGGCCTTGATCTGGATGCCCTTTTCTTCGGAGGTACGGAAGGGCATTCATTAGGAACGGTGAATTGTCTCTCAGCTTTTTTGGTGCTGCTTTTAATTTTATTGTTTTGTTTTACTTGATGTTCTATTAAAGATCAATAAGTCACCGGGCCCTGATGGCATCCACCCAAGAGTTATTAAGGAATTGAAGAATGACGTTGCTGATCTCTTGACTAAGATATGCAACTTGTCCCTCAAAACGGCCACAGTGCCAGAAGATTGAAGGATAGCAAATGTCACATGTATCTTTAAAAAGGGAAAGAGGGGGGACCCTGGAAACTATAGGCCGGACAGCCTAACATCTATACCAGGTAAGATGGTGGAATGGCTCATCAAAGATAGGATCTCAAAACACATAGATGAACAGGCCTTGCTGAGGGAGAGTCAGCATGGCTTCTGTAAGGGTAAGTCTTGCCTCACGAACCTTATAGAATTCTTTGAAAAGGTCAACAGGCATGTGGATGCGGGAGAACCCGTGGACATTATATATCTGGACTTTCAGAAGGCGTTCGACATGGTCCCTCACCAAAGGCTACTGAAAAAACTCCACAGTCAGGGAATTAGAGGACAGGTGCTCTCATGGATTGAGAACTGGTTGAAGACCAGGAAACAAAGAGTGGGTGTCAATGGGCAATTTTCACAATGGAGAGAAGTGAAAAGCGGTGTGCCCCAAGGATCTGTCCTGGGACCGGTGCTTTTCAACCTCTTCATAAATGACCTGGAGACAGGGTTGAGCAGTGAGGTTGCAAAGTTTGCAGAAGACACCAAACTTTTCCAAGTGGTGAAGACCAGAAGTGATTGTGAGCAGCTCCAGAAGGATCTCTCCAGACTGGCAGAATAGGCAACAAAATGGCAGATGCGTTTCAATGTCAGTAAGTGTAAAGTCATGCACATTGGGGCAAAAAATCAAAACTTTACATATAGGCTGATGGGTTCTGAGCTGTCTATGACAGATCAGGAGAGAGATCTTGGGGTGGTGGTGGACAGGTCGATGAAAGTGTCGACCTAATGTGCGGCGGCAGTGAAGAAGGCCAATTCTATGCTTGGGATCATTAGAAAAGGTATTGAGAACAAAACGGCTAATATTATAATGCCGTTGTACAAATCGATGGTAAGGCCACACCTGGAGTATTGTGTCCAGTTCTGGTCGCCGCATCTCAAAAAAGACATAGTGGAAATGGAAAAGGTGCAAAAGAGAGCGACTAAGATGATTACGGGGCTGGGGCACCTTCCTTATGAGGAAAGGCTACGGCGTTTGGGCCTCTTCAGCCTAGAAAAGAGACGCCTGAGGGGGGACATGATTGAGACATACAAAATTATGCAGGGGATGGACAGAGTGGATAGGGAGATGCTCTTTACACTCTCACATAACACCAGAACCAGGGGACATCCACTAAAATTGAGTGTTGGAGAGTTAGAACAGACAAAAGAAAATATTTCTTTACTCAGTGTGTGGTTGGTTTGTGGAACTCCTTGCCATAGAATGTGGTGATGGCGTCTGGCCTGGACGCCTTTAAAAGGGGATTGGACAAGTTTCTGGATGAAAAATCCATTACGGGTACATGCAATGATGTGCATGTGCAACCTCCTGATTTTTGAAATGGGCTAAGTCAGAGTGCCAGATGCAAGGGAGGGCACCAGGATGAGGTCTCTTGTTATCTGGTGTGCTCCCTGGGGCATTTGGTGGGCTGCTGTGAGATACAGGAAGCTGGACTAGATGGGCCTATGGCCTGATCCAGTGGGGCTGTTCTTATGTTCAATACTTAAGAAAACATCTTCTGTTAAGGCTATTGCTCAAAGGCAAATGCAGTTGCTTGTCTCCTTCCCTATGCACACAATTGAAGGCAACAAAATAACAGTGCAAGCCTATGCATGTCTATTCTGAACTATGCATGTCTACTCTGAATGGGCTATGTCAGAATGCCAGATGCAAGGGAGGCACCAGAATGTGGTCTTTTGTTATCTGGTGTGCTCCAGATTGCATTTGGTGGGCCGCTGTGAGATACAGGAAGCTGGACTAGATGGGCCTATGGCCTGATCCAGTGGGGCTGTTCTTATGTTCTTCTTATGGTTTATTTATGGTAAGCTTCTGTGGACTGCCTAAGGGCAGGAAAGGTACGGTAGAAAGGTTTTTAAATAAGGTAGGCTACTATCCTTGGAGAAGCTCTGTTCAGTCATTTTCCACTTTCAGAGAGACAGTCATGCTCAAAGCCTTGTTACTTGTAAGAAGAAAACTTATACCATCTCACTTTTAGATGCGTTTTCTATTCCAAAATTGCAGCTATGACTTATGCTCCAATCCCAATTCCCTCCCTGTCAGTGTAACTAGCATTGTGCTGCTGGAGGCTGCTTTACAGCTGTCGTACTCTTTGCTCCTTCGACGCATCTGACGTCACTTTTTAAACTTTGCTGTGTACATTCAAGATCATTATAGGAAACATATATACACTTCGCATGCTTATTTTTACACTGAAGTTTTATCAAATGAGGAATGCGTATATGTCACAGTGACTCTGCCTGCGGAACAATGTTAAAGGAATCTACTTTTCAATACATTCACCATCTCCATCATTCTGAGAGATGAACCCTAACCCCTACATATAGCAATTTTCAATGAGTGTGATATGGCACATTGGTGGGCTGTGAATGGTCTGCAGGTGTGCACTGCCAGCAGTGCAGTGTGTCTTGTCAATTTTGTGTGTGTGCGTGTGAAAAAACTGTGTGCATCTTGACAATTTTAGTGCCTTCTCAGTGTGTTGTGAGATAAAAGAGGTTGAAAATTGCTGCCCTTAAACTTGCTTTCACACTAACTACCAGCAGAAGTTTACATCTGTTCTTCTGTAGTATCAAATGACTGGCTGAAAAAGCTCCCAACCTGCTAGTACTCCCAGTTCTATACTGCAAGCAGTCATTTCCATACACACCACAATCACGCAGTTAATGCCACACTCAGCCAATATGTACTGCTTGGAGTCTGACTCCAGAATTTGCAACAGGAGTAAGGACTGGAATGAATAGGCCTCTACAGTCAACGGCAAGCCTCCCACTGGCATTAACAGGAGTAGAATTTCATCCACAGTTAACGATGAGCTCAGCAGTTCTCAGCATCTTTCTTAGTATGCATCACTTCATCATGACTCATGCAGATAACACATGCACGGCACCTACAATGTAGGTACCTCCCCCTGTTTACATTTGCACAACATACTAACTAAAAATGTTGCTAAAAAGTACTTATTGCATTCCTGTTCCATTCTCCCCCACTACAAAAATCTTTTAATGCAATTTATGCATGAGGAGATTGAGAGCTACAATCTAATGTCCTGCCATCTAAAGCTCCTTCAGTCAACTGTACCCCAACTGCATACACTCTCACATTTCAGCTGTTGATTAAGTCAGGTACGGAACCATAGGTAAGGAAAGGAATATGGAGAGAGAAAGACTCCATATTTCCCTTCGCCTTATAGATGCTCCCATTTTAAAGTATGAATTTTGCTTAGATAAGTACACAGCCATGTCTCAGTATTTAAACTATTTGCTGAAGGATTACCTTTTCCTGTATTTTGAAAAATCTCTTTTTTATTTAAAAGTTGTTAAAAATCACTTTCCTTTCCAGCAGTACACAATGTACCTTTTAAAAGCGGAAAGGTTGTTTAATGTTGTCATTTTTCATCATTCAATACTTAAGAAAACATCTTCTGTTAAGGCTATTGCTCAAAGGCAAATGCAGTTGCTTTTCTCCTTCCCTATGCATACAATTGAAGGCAACAAAGTAACTAACAGTGCAAGCCTATGCATGTCTACTCTAAACTAATTCCCACTGAATTCAATGGGATTTAGGCTGTAATCCTATGCATACTTATCTGGAAGTGAGCCCCATTTGAATTCAGAGGGACTGACTTCTGAGTAGACAAGCATAGGGAAAAACTGTTAGTCCCAGGCAAGTGTGTATAGGATTTCAGACTAACAGGCAGATCAGTTATAAATTAATGCAAATAAAGTTTCCTTAGACCTGCCAATAGTATCTCTAGGTAGAATACTGTAGTTGTAGTATTATTATTAATGAGAAGAACTATAGCAGAATATAAAGTATTATTCATAAAACGTTTCTGGGCTACACCTGTTGCTAAGTCATCTCTCTGTATGTTGACTTTCCAGTCACAAAGAAGCACACAATTGCAGCTGCTAGCCTGAGGAGTTTGAGTTCTGCACCAGTCTTAATCCTTGCTCTCACCCTTGGACCTCCTTTTCATCATAATCCCTCCTCAACAAAATTTAAAATTGAAAGTTCCTTGGGAGAAGAATTATTATTATTAGTTCTTTTTTATATCAACAGCCATGTAAATGAAAAAGGGTTAAAAAGTAAAATGGATATTTAGTTTTGTTAAAATCTGCACATTTTTCCCAGATAAAAAGACTGCATAAATTATTTTCAATCTCAATGCTTGTGCTCATGTGATATAAAACAAAGAAAAAGTCCAAGAACAACAAGAAATACTGGAATGCCAAAATGTTATTTGAAAATGAACTTTTGAGCTACTTCTGAGTTGGAAAAACAGAGTTTAAAGAGCCTAATGAAAAAGGGACAATGAGTTCTGTTTTTTAATATCTGTGGATATTTTTAACAACAACAACAACAACAACAACAGGTATTTATATACCGCCTTTCTTGGTCTTTATTCAAGACTTTATTCAAGGCGGTTTACATAGGCAGGCTTATTAAATTCCTTATTAAATAGGGATTTTTACAATTGAAAGAAGGTTCTATCTTTCAAGAACCACAACAGTCCAGATGTTTCACTCTGATCTGGTTTCACATTCTGGCCTCCATCCTCCCACGCTCAGAGCAGATGGAATAGCTCGGCTTCAGCTTGTCAGCTGCTTCAAGGTCGCACGGTGCCGGTGACCTCGAACTGGCGACCTTGTGGATGTTCTCTTCAGGCAAATGTCTAGACCAGACCTCCTGCCCCCTGTTTTAAGTGTTTTAAGCTGTTTTAAGTGTTTTAAGCTTACGTTGCAGCAAAAAGTAGAATTTGATAGAAGAAAACTCACCTTATTTTCAAGGATCAAATATAACTATAAAATCAAAGCCAAGCTGTATAAAGCTTATTTTATTAACTTCAATTTGAGGACATATTTTACCAACAATTAAGAATTCATCTCAGAGTGGTATAAACCAGGGGTGGGCAAACTCTAGCCTGTGGGCCATTTGCAGACCTTGGGGACCCCCAATCTGGCCCACTGAGCCCCCAGTCTCCAATGAGCCTCTGGCCCTTTGGAGATAGTTGAAGCCTGCACTGGCCCGCAACTACTTATGTCTCTATGTGTTTCTGGTTTGGCCTGTATGTTTTCACTGTGCAAGAAGTGTGTGGCAAACAGTTCATAGTTCTCATGTGGTTCTACATGCCTGTATTATAGTTCTCATGTATTGGCAACCTTCAGTCTCGAAAGACTATAGTATCGCGCTCTGAAAGGTGGTTCTGGCACAGCGCCTAGTGTGGCTGAAAAGGCCAAGCCGGGAGTGACAATCCCTTCCACACCGGGAGCAAGTGCAGTCTGTCCCTGGTCTGTCTCCCTGGCTATGGGCCTTCCTTCTTTGCCTCTTAGCCTCAGACTGTTGGCCAAGTGTCTGTTCAAACTGGGAAAGGCCATGCTGCACAGCCTGCCTCCAAGCGGCAAGTTCTCACGTGTATTTTAAATAAGCTCAGTAAAACTCATTCATTTGTATAAGTTCTGTCTCTAATGTTATTCATTTATGTACATTTATGATGATGTGGCCCTCCTGCCAAAATGTTTGCCCACCCCTGGTATAAGCCCTGAGGCTGCATAGCGTAGAAACATACAGCTGCAGGGTCTTTGTATTCACAAGTCTTTACCAGTCAGTGTTCAAAAACTAAAAGGAAAGTTTTTTCCCTCTAGTGACACTTCTAAGGGCTCTACCTATTGACATTTACAGCACAATCCTATGCATGTCTATTCAGAAGTAAGCCCCTTTAGGGTAACTGGGCTTACTTCCAGGAATGTTCCAGAATTGCAGCCCAAGTAATTTAAATTATTCTTCACCTAATCATTTTTAACCCATATAATTCCTTAAAGTTGGGTTACATTTAGCATCATAAACATATGTGATTATAATTTGAAACCTCTTCTGCCAAGAACTTTAAAAGGAAAAAAGGTTAACAGCTAATGCTCTGCAATATAGAATTACACCAAATTGAATTCTGGCATGAGTTGCATTTTTACATAATGTAGTATACAGATTTTCAGCTGGAAAGGTTATGAACTCAAATGACCTTTAGAAAAAGCATGCAGTGCACATAAACACATATGAATACTATGTAGAATGTTTTTGCTGCTCATCATTCTGCCGCAAACTTCTTTAACATGCGTTAGTGGCAAATGAACAGCTACCTTATGGTACAATACCGTGCCCAGTTGGCTAAGTAAATATACACACTTAGCCCTGCCCACAAAAACCTGGTAATCACAATACTGCAGTGACAAAACACAAAATCCTAAAATGAAAAAAAATTATAGAAATCAACCTTCTGTTGCATTTCAATAAAAGCAATTTAACAATGTTTAAGGGAGAAATCTCTTACCGTGAGAAATTGAGGAAATGAACGTGTCTAGTGAATAAATAGGGCTGTTCGGCAGTGCTTATATTTTTAATCAGTTCCATCTAAGAAGAAGAACATATTGAAATTCAATCAAGCTTTCCTGAGTGAAGCCCCAGAACACAAGCCCTCAATCAATACAGATTTACTTCATATGGGAATAACTTACCCATTAGGCTCTAGCCCCAGCCATCAATAGTAGTGGGGAGGAACACAGAGGACTATGTTATGCAGATGTAGGGGGTAGAAGGTTGTTCATGCTATGGCCAGTTGGCCTGTTCAACACATGCACACATTCAAAAAATGGATAAACTATGCTCAACTATTTTTCAACAGTTCACATCACCCTTTAATCAGCTTGCTTTTTCACTATTGACTGTTACTGGGTCTGATATAAGTACACATTACTTATTACTGTGAGGGGCTTCAGAAAGAAACAAGTTAGCTTTCCAAATTATAACATAAAGCAGGGCTTAGCAGATGGGACAATAAGAGGAAAGAACCTTACATTGATCTAAGGGAGGCTCATTATTTCTAGACATCAGCAAGGCCATATATTTCTCACACTTTGCGGGATATGTCTCTTACTTTGCACTTAACTGGATAACCGGTTCCTTGTTCTAGAAGTACAGTTAGAAATTATTCTATTCCACCATAAATTTATTTGAATCTGTGCATGCATTTTATACATACCTGCCCCAAAACATGATAGCTCTGATACTTAAATTTAGTTTGAAAATTCTGACAGTGCAATCCTACGCATGTCTACATGGAAGCAAGTCTCATTGTGTTCAAAGTGGCTTACTCCCAGGAAAGTATGCATAGGATTGTAGCCTTAAAATCACCTTTCCTAAAAACAAGCACAAGACAATGTACAACAGTTATGTATAATGCACCACCAAATGTACACTGGCACCAAACACACAACGAAAGTAACTTTCCCCATTATTTCAGAAAAGTCTATTTTACAGAGATTCCTTTTCAAAAGCTCCTCCTCACTATTCAGGATAGTTTCTTCCTCTCCTCCTCATTGTTTGTTTGCCTGCATTTTAGTCGTTCTTACAAGTGCTGTCAGTATGGTTCTACATTAACAAATATTAATAAAATGTTAACAAACAAGATAACTGGTTCAAAAAAGGGCACACTGATTTTTTTTTAATAGTGACTTCTAGCTTTTAGAACGTTCTGATGTATGCCAGGCTCCTGTAAGAGTTAAATGAGATGTCCGCAAAAAATTCCAAGCATGCTTGCAGCTCTTACTTCCTGACTTCTGCTCTCTTCAGATTATTCTAATTAGTTGTATGAAAACTGCAAGTTCATGAAAAATATACCATGCTTTCACCTGGCGGTCACAGTAATTGTGCACAATCTTATATATATTTGTCCAATTAGATGGTATAAATCAATGAACAAAGTAGAAATAATTCATAGCTTATAGAAAGATGGCTAACAGGCATTTAGCTAGAAAACTTCACAATAAATTCAGTGGGGCTTCTGACCAAGTAAGCATGCACAGAATTGCAGCCCAAGCGAACCAAAGCAGTTTGAAAAGCTATTCTGGCTTACATTGATTTACTTGTCAAAATATGAGAAAAAACATATTCTCTTAATATTAGAGTGCAATTCTAGGCAAGTTTCCACAGAAGTAATTCCCACAGTGTTCAGTGGGGTTTACTCAGTGCTTTTTTTGTAAAAAAAAAAAAAAAAAAGTGCAGGAACGCACAACTTGTTAATCTTTTATTTATTTATTTATAAATCATTTTTTCTTGGAGAAATAAAATATTTTTATGTGCTTCCCCCCTAAAGATGAACTTACTTCTGAGTAGACATGCATAGGATTGGGCTGTCAATCTCCACATCCCCTTCCCCCTAGCTACTTTTTCTACACATGGGGAAAAAATACTGTACAGGCGCACTTGTAGCATGTAGTATATAGTGTGGCACTACTTCGCGGAGAGGAAGCAGTGAATGGTTTCCGAAAAATGGCTTACATGAGTTCCATGTAGTAAAATTACTCTAAGCAACTGTGGGAGTAAGAACAAAAAGGAATTCTTACATGAGAGGGGTCCTTAGGTGCACATAGAAACAGCTATGTTTGCAAACAAGCAATTAAATATGGTTTAATTCAGGTATCAGAATACTCTGTGTCTTTGGGAAGGCGCCTGGCATGCAACTGTATGTGCTGCCCTGATTGAGACATACAAAATTATGCAGGGGATGGACAGAGTAGATAGAGAGATGCTCTTTGTATTGTATTGGCAACCTTCAGTCTCGAAAGACTATGGTATCGCGCTCTGAAAGGTGGTTCTGGAACAGTGTCTAGTGTGGCTGAAAAGGCCGATTCGGGAGTGACAGTCCCTTCCACACCGGGAGCAAGTGCAGTCTATCCCTGGTCTGTCTCCCTGGCTATGGGCCTTCCTTCTTTGCCTCTTTGCCTCAGACTGCTGGCCAAGTGTCTCTTCAAACTGGGAAAGGCCATGCTGCACAGCTTGCCTCCAAGCGGGCCGCTCAGAGGCCAGGGTTTCCCACTTGTTGAGGTCCATCCCTAAGGCCTTCAGATCCATCTTGCAGATGTCCTTGTATCGCAGCTGTGGTCTACCTGTAGGGCCCTTTCCTTGCATGAGTTCTCCATAGAGGAGATCCTTTGGGATCCGGCCATCATCCATTCTCACAACATGACCGAACCAACGGAGGCGTCTCTGTTTCAGCAGTGCATACATGCTAGGTATTCCAGCTTGTTCCAGGACTGTGTTGTTAGGAACTTTGTCCTGCCAGGTGATGCCGAGAATGCACCAGAGGCAGCGCATTGATGCTCTTTACACTCTCACATAACACCAGAACCAGGAGACATCCACTAAAATTGAGTGTTGGGAGAGTTAGAACAGACAAAAGAAAATATTTCTTTACTCAGCGTGTGGTTGGTCTGTGGAACTCCTTGCCACAGGATGTGGTGACAGCATCTGGTCTGGATGCCTTTAAAAGGGGATTGGACAAGTTTCTGGAGGAAAAATCCATTACGGGGTACAAGCCATGATGTGCATGGGCAACGTCCTGATTTTAGAAATGGGCTATGTCAGAATGCCAGATGCAAGGGAGGGCACCAGGATGAGGTCTCTTGTTATCTGGTGTACTCCCTGGGGCATTTGGTGGGCCACTGTGAGATACAGGAAGCTGGACTAGATGGGCCTATGGCCTGATCCAGTGGGGCTGTTCTTATGAGCAGCTGCTGTGCATTGCTGGAGAGGAGCTGCAAACGCTGGCTGGCTGACGGAGGGCATGCTTGTGGGGGAAGGATGAGGAGGATCTCTGGCAAAGCTGCACAGCACATTGTACACACGTAGAATCCCTTTTCACCTGCCCTTAGCATGTGAAAACGGTGCAGATATATATCTCTGCCAGGATTAAGAGCCCAATCCTAGGTATGTCTACTCTGAAGTAAGTCTCATTCTAGTCAATGAAGCTTACTCCCAGGAAAGTGCCTAGGATTGCAGCCTAAGAGCCCAATCCTAAGCATGTCTACTCAGAAGTCCACTTTAGTGAATGGGGCTTACTGTGGATAGGATGGCAGCCTCAGAGCCCCTCCTCTGCCTGTCTCCTCAGAAGTCAGTCCCAGTAGAGGCAGTGGGGCTTTCTCCCAGGAAAGTGTGGAGAGGACTGCAGCCTCAGAGCCCCTCCTCTGCCTGTCTACTGAGAAGTAAGTCCCACTAGAGGCAGTGGGGCTTCCTCCCAGGAAGGTGCGGAGAGGACTGCAGCCTCAGAGCCCTTCCTCTGCCTGTCTACTCAGGCTGCAAGGCTATGACACTTTCCCGGGAGTAAGCCCCATTGAACACAATGGAACTTACTTCTGAGTAGACATGCATAGGCTTGGGCTCTCAGGCTGCAAGGCTATGCACTCTTTCCCAGGAGCAGATGTGTGGGACGCAGAGGCGGGGTCCCCTGGGATCTGCGGATAGATGAAAAAGTTGAGTTTGGATTCTGCAGGTACAGGGTGGGGGAAGGCCTGTATTTATTTCTTATCATTATTTTATGCTGCATCTCTTGGGTACAAGAAAATATATGAGACCGTTCTGTGAGCAAGTGAATATACACACTTGCTTCCACTGGGGCTAACTTGTCTAACTGGGGCTAACTTTTCTAACTCTAGAAGTGATCCAATACCAAAGATTTTAGGATGGAATAAAACAGGGGAGGGGGCCAGAGAAAGGAGAGCTTGAAAGTCAGATACTAATTAGCAATAATTAGACAGCTTTATTATTTATGCAAAATGCACTGTGAATTGAATCCATTCAATTGTACTCATCAGTGCCTTGTTTATGTTTGCTGCCAAGGAAAGTTTTCTGCTTTGAAGAATGGCTATTTATCAGACATTACACACTATAATATGCTTAGAGCTTCCAAACTCGTTGAGTTAAACCCTCACCTGGCCCAGGAGGGCATACAGACAATTTACCTTCATGAGACTTGAAAACAGGGCTGGCCCAAGAGCTCCTGACAGCTGAGGCAACATGCCAAAGGCTGACTCCCCTTGCCCAATGACATGCCAGCGTCTGCTCCTCCCACTCCCCAATGTTCTAGCTCAGCATTCTCCTCCTCTCTGCATTTCTTCTTCCTCTCTGTCCCCCTCTTTATTTTCCAATCCAGGGAGTGGGAGGAAAAGCAGCAGCACTGGAGGCAAGTAGACTGACAGAGATGGGCACCCTCCACCAGCCTACTGCACCATCACTTCAGTTGGCTTCATGGATGCTTGGGTCTGCTTGGAAATCACATTGTTTCTGGATATAACATTGTGTTATTCCCTACAGTAGCTTCATGACCAAGTCATTGCACTTTTCTTTTTGTCATTATGTTAAGAAAACCAAAGTATATTTGTAGAAAACTAAAACAGAATGCATGTTCAGACTGCTACATATTGTGTGTTGGCATCCTTCAGTCTTGGAAGACTATGGTATTGTGCTCTGAATGGTGGCTCTGGAACAGAGCGTCCTCTCCAGTGCGCAAAGCCTGGGTAAAGTAGGTATGGAGGATAGGCTGTTACCCATGCTGCAAATCCCCCCTCTCCACGTCGCTGAAATGGTCCAATGGAAAGGCAGAGGCCAATACGGTTGGTTCCAGCGGCGTCGCAGGAGTTGCCAGAACGTGACTGTGTTCAGCCGTGAACTGCCTCAGGGACTCCGGCTCCGGATTTTGCCTCGAGGTTGACTCCTGAAGCCTTTTCCATAACTGGATGTAGCCACAAGGCAGTGGAGGTTTGGGATCAGAGTTTTCCTTCTCTCAGATGAGCTGCCTTCCCAGGCTGACGAATCTCATCTACCCGGTGGCTGTTTAGTCGCCTCTTACGACAAGTACAGCCAAACTGAGGGCCTATTCTTATCCCCAGCCCCCAGGGGAAAGACTGCTACATAATGTGCTCTGGATTCTTGTAACACAAATAGCATAACATAAAATGTCTCTCTTGGTTTTAGAGGCAGGCTGCCTCTGATTGCCAGATGCAGGGGAAGGCACCAGGACTCAGGTTGTGTCTGTTGTCTTGTGTGCTCCCTGGGGCATTTGGTGGGCCACTGTGAGATACAGGAAGCTGGACTAGATGGGCCCTTGGCCTGATCCAGCAGGGCTCTTCTTATGTTCTTACGTTCTGCATTCTGCCATACAAACCGAATGCTATTGGGTTATACTCCTTGGATAAAATTCCACAGGGTTGGTAACAGAACAGAAACATAGCAAGCAGAAAGACAAATTAGCCAAACTGATCACAATAAGTGAACTTGACAAGATGGTCTGTTTCAAATGCCAATTGAGACATTCAGAGGCTTATTTCTTCTTTACATCAAAGGAGAGTTTGACAGGATAATTACTTTCAATTCCACCTCTCTAAACCACCTATACTACTCTCATTTCCTAACCAGCCTAAGACAGACAGCTCTCAGAAGGTTTTGCTGAGATAATATATGTAGAATGGCAAATTAGTAGTGCGGCAGAGGGATGGAGCTTTCAGACTGACAGGGCTCCTTTTCCTGAATCTTGAATGTTGTGGCCATCATTCAAAACAAAAAGGTATAAAATGACAAATTCAAGAGCAGGCGACCACACAGGCAGATGAGACAATCACCCAGGGTGGTAAAATTCAAAGGGAACTTTTGTGTTAATAACTGTACAAGCTTAGTGTGCACCCTAGAATGCTCTGTCAGGGAGGCACAGTTAAGCTTATGCAGGGAATCAAATTTTGCTAATAGCAGCAAAGGCTGAGGAGAGCTGGGGTGGGGTGGACAGAGAAATGGGGGATAAGATCCAGTGTGTGTGACCTGTCATTGGATCCAGCCCTCCCCCTTCCAACACGCCCCCAGTTTCCCCTGACATGCCCTCTTACTCTCCTTCCCTGCCCACTGCCCACCTTCAATGCACCTCCTTTGGTGGTACGTGTTCACAGTCGGCAGCCATTCATGATGGTGGTTCCTTTGCGCTCACTATCACTCTCTGTGGCATCAACAGAGAGAGCCTTCTGCTGATGTAATGCTAGTTCCATCAGTGGAAGGCAGCCATAGGATTGGGCTCCTAATATATCAGTGTAATAGTCAACTGAAGAGCCGTTGCTAAGGTTACTTACAAACCTATACCAAATCTTGCTTGACTTTTATACAAATTAACAGTGTTTTAAAAAATAAATTTTAAAACTGCCATATATGCATTTAAACTTGCCTTTTACTGGAGATATTCTCATTTTTAAATTGTGATTTTATTATTATTTCAGATTTTTTCCTAATATGTAAACTACCCTGTAAGTTTGATTTTTAGAAAAATATAGTTCAATCTAATCATCCATCAAGTGATCAGTAACAAACCAATTGTTCCAGCTTCCATATAACAAGAGCTAAAACAAGCAGTACAAAAGGTTAGCAACACACTTGGGCTGCAATCCTGGGAGTAACTCCCATTCAACTCAATGGGGCTTATTTCTGAGTAGACATGCACAGGACTGCACAGAAAGTCAACTTTTATCTTATGACGTCTGTTTTACATTCCACTTCCTAAATATCAGCATAATACTGAACTGCATTTTCAACAGAATTCCACCTGGTGGCGAGGAGAAACAACTCACAATAGGATGGGAGAGAGGCCACCTTCTTAGCATGAAGGCTAAGAATAAACTTCAGTATTATTATAAAAGAGATCTAAATTGTAACTTGGAAATAAAGCATTTTACTATCTCAGTGCTTAAGATTTGAGACTGCTAGAACATTACTAACGTACATTAGTAATATAGTTGTGTGTCGCTTAATGACAGGCGTTACATGGCACCCCGTCGTCAAGTCTGAAGCCTTCAAAACTGAGGGAAGCTGCACTCCTCTTGCCTCCGCAGGTTTTTCTGAGCTCCATAGAGGCAGTGCATGTGACCTGTCACTGGATCCATCCATTCCCCCCAACACACCCCTGACATAGTCTTGTTTTGCATATGTAAAAAGTAATAGAAATAATCCAAATAGATAGGAACAAACAACATACCTGTTCATTCTTAGTCAGTCTGGTTTTGTTATGTATGTCTGATGTTACCAGGTTGAACCCATGTCTCTCAGACAGAATTCTTAATAGCAAAACCACAGTTCGACTCCCACACTTTCCAACTCTGTTGTACACCACTTGGCTAGGAAATGGAAGTACCTAGATAAGAGAAACAAAGTAATATTGCTATAATTTGAGAAACTAGCATCACCCGCATATGTCTCTTTCAACTGATCAAACACAAGAGTTTCTCTGTAAAATATCAGACAGGTAGCTGCATTAGTTTGTAGCAACAAACAAAATGAAGCATGTGGCTCTTAAGATTAATGAAATCATGACTGTATAAGCCTTTGTGAACTATAGTTCTAGTCTACAAAGTTTCAGGACAATAAATTTATAGCAAAATACCCCTTTTTGTGTGTATTATGATTCAAGATTAAATTAGTGGTGGTTTCCATTTCCTGCTGAAAACAATTGGAGGACTGCACTTTTCAATTAACAGTGGGGACCATTTGTGTGTCCTCCACTCCCTGCTCTCTGGCTGTTAAGAGAGGTGGAGAACCAAACTATGAACAATGTGCTTCAGTTCACGTGAGGCAAATTATCATTTATTTAGAAAGCTCCATCAACGTCCACAGCATTTTACATACAATGAAAAAAGACAAGGGAGCTGGCTTGCAAAATGAAGCAATCCCATTTAAAATGTGGCCAATATAGGCAGGATATCAAAAGCTTTCCACTGCATGCTGTCTTCATATGCAGTACTTACCTTGCCAATCAATGCTGCCTCTGCTCACGTGCATATCATTTTAAATTCACATTAATGCGTTCTCGAGAAGACAGGCTGAGGAGCTAATAAGGTTTTTCTTGCAGCTCTGGGAAATCACAGCTTTCATTTACTTTTCAATTTAATTTTTAATATTTTGAGTTATTACTACCTCATTTCTGTCCACCCTCTGACACTGAAAGTCAGACAGCTGTATCCAAATTACATCTTCATGACTAGCCACAGGAAATATTACTTATTCATGAAAAACACCTTGCTTAGTTTAAATGGCTTTAATCGTGCTTTGCCACTAAGCTCAGTAGCAAAAAACTTTCATCAAGTTTAAATAAATACCTGCAAATAAACTGTGCTCCTTACATAATGGCACTAGTAAATTACAAAGAGGAAAAAAACCTGAGAATACATTCTGATACGCTTGCTTCTTTAAAATGGTCATAACTGTTGGCAAATGGAGGGTTGCCAACATTTCAAGGTTTGTCCTGGAGTCTCCAGGAATCTATATCACTCACCAAGTGACTATGGAAAGCAATACCAGAGATTCTAACAGGGCCTCTGAGAATTTATAGTATTACATCATGATAAAAACCCTCCAGGAATAGCTTCAAACTGAGTTGGCAATCTTAGGCAAAAGTGTTATACAGGGCAACACACTAAAGTCAAAATGAGAATAATTTGTGGATTGCAGTTCCATGAAGTGTTTATCAATTTCAACATAGTTCCCCCACTGCAAATACCAAATCTCATTAAGTGCTTAATGGAGCAAATTTCTTTGCTTCCGTCACCTATGTTTCTAGCTTGCTTTGTTAGATAGGCTTGCTTTACTATGTGGTTGCTTGTATTTGCTTCTCTTATGAGAAGGAAATACAAGCAGAAATTTGCATTTATCGGCACTTAACACTGCTGCAGTCATATGACAATCACAATGTTTTATGCACTCTACGTGGGGCTGCCCTTGAAGACGGTCCGGAAATTACAACTAGTACAGAATGCAGCTGCTCGTGCGGTTGCTGGGGCACGTCGGTTTGACTCTGCCGAGCCGTTGCTTCGGCAACTACACTGGCTGCCAGTTCTGTTCCGGGCCCAATTCAAGGACCTCAAATTCAATTTGAGGGACCGCCTCCTTCCTTATAATCCCGCCTGTGCTCTTAGATCATCTGGGGGGGGCCCTTTTGACTGTGCTGCCACCAAGAGAGGTGAGAGGGGCGGCGGCCAGGAAGAGGGCCTTCTCGGTGGTGGCCCCCGAACTCTGGAATACCCTTCCCTTAGAATTGAGAACTGCTACCTCTTTGTTAACATTTCAGCGTAGACTGAAGACCTATTTATTTCAAAAAGCTTTTAACTGCTGACAGGCTGGCTGGCTGGCTTTCTCTTTTTTCTTTTTTATATTAGAATCCACGGGGCTTGTTTTAGATTTTTTAATTATGTACACCTGTTTTAATTGTTTTTAATTGCTATTTTTGTATTTATAATTGTTGTAAGCCGCCTTGTGTGCCCATGGGGCAAAAAGGCAGGATGTAGTAGTAGTAGTAGTAGTAGTAGTAGTAGTAGTAGTAATAATAATAATAATAATAATAATAATAATAATAATAATAATAATAATAATGTTTTAGCTGAATTTTCTCTACCTCTGTAGGTAACAAAGTACTGAAGTGTATGAATGGAGGATCTTTCGCAGACTCTTATGTTCCAATTATAATGGTCTGGAAGTTTTCGGCAGCTGTCCACTTAATCTAAAAGAGTTATTATATGTGTGTTTATTTATTGTTTCCTAAACGTTATTAGCAATTTAAAAAAGCAATATCAATGTTGTAATATTATAGGGAGGGGGAATATTTGGATCAAGATTATGGCATGGAGGGAGGGGAAGTTTTCCCCTTACCATTGGCCTGATCCAGATAACCCCTCATTTCACAGCTGCAATTTAAGAAAGGAAAATCAATCATACTACAGTCAACATGATGACATAATGTGTAGTTTAGCCCAAAGTAGCAGACATTTTTGTTCCTTTGCTCCAGTGGTTTTTGATGCAAAAAGGAAACTAGTCCAAAACACATTTGCCCTCACAAGGGCCAGAGCAGAAACCTCCATGTGTTCTTTGCAAGCACTCACAGGGCCAGGAGACACCCCCCCCCCTAAAAAAAACTATTGGTGCAAGTGTTCATGTCTTGTAAGATACAGACAAAAACCTCTGCCAGTCTTAGAATGCTGAGGAATAAAGGCCACATGCTAACTGCTTGCTGCTCAGCTTGCTCAGGTACAAATCAGGTGCCCACCCTAAGCCCATGTCCTGGGCAGGCTGGATCCGGGTACAGGATACCCTCAGCCTTATCATGGGTGGGGTGGGGGTGACATTCCTGGCGTTTTTTTTAAATTTCCAACATGACATAATGTTGGAAATTCCTGGAAGCCCTGTTAACATCTCCAGAATTGCTTTTAATAGCCCCCCAATTAATGCTGATTACTGGAGATTCCAGACCAACCCTGCAGAGTTAGCAACCCTAATCTTGCCTAGTGCTGTTCTGAACTGACTTCTAATACTCAAATTCTTCATTATTTCTATCAAAATTAAACAAGTTGAGGCAATTTAGCAAAAGACAGAGGTGTAGCTTAGGGAAGAAAATACTTGCTTTTTTATGAATGTTGATTCATCAACGTTCAAACATTGATTGCTTTGTACCATAAAACTACTTGAGAATTTCCACGTGAGATTCCAGTCGAAAGCAGGAGCGCCACACCAGTTTATTTCTCTCTTTCGAACAGCACCTTGAACACCCTTCAGTATCACTAGCCAACTTGCTTAATCTTCAGCATCCTTGATATTCAAAGCAAATACTTGCTTCGTACAATGTTTAATAATTAATGCAATTTTAAAACACAGACCTCACAAAGCAGAAGGGAGAAAACCATGCTGTTTTCAATTCTCCTTACTTTCAGTGCATATTCTCAAGTAGTTCCTGTGTGGTTCTTTGCCTACACACAATCCCACATATGCAAGCAGCAGCAGAAAAACAATAAGCCAGGGGTTTTCAAACTGGGGCATTGTGACACCCCAGCCTGAGGGCCCTGGCCTCTTCCCCCTTAAGGGGGGGCAGCCAGGAGGCAGGGAGAAGGCAGTAGCACGATCCCCAGGATCGTGCTGCTCAGGGGGCTGCAGGGGCTTGGCTGTAGTTACCAGAGCCTCCAGCAGTCTCCCGAGGTTGCAGGGAAAACCTGCCCAACTGTCTGCAGGGTTCCCCAATGCTCCCCGACTGTCTGAAGGGCTCCCCGATGAAAGTGGAGCGATCGCGCCCTGCCTCTGCTAAACCAGAAGTGGAGCGTGATAGCTCCACTTTCACTTTTGAAGCATCGGGGAGCCCTGCAGACAGTCGCATAGGGCTCCCCGCACCTCCAGGTTGCTGCAGAAGGCTCTGGTAAGTACAGCCAAACCCCTGCAGCCCCCTGAGTGGTGCGATCCTGGGGATCGTGCGGCTGCCTTCCCCCCACCCCCCTGCCTCCCCCTGCCCCCGCAATGACTTAGAGCGGTTCAAACTCTCCTAGAGAGTTTGAAAACTGCTGCAATAAGCTGATGTAGTAGGTAGACTGATCGGAAACGAGGGGGTTGTGGTGTGTTAAGTGCTGGACAACACAAGGCTAGTGGGCTGGTTGGCGGACCACAAGTTATGCAGCTCTGGTTTCATACATTTTGGTAAAGTTATTGCTTCCTAAATAATATGCCAACGATCACTCCACTTTCATCGGGGAGCCCTTCAGACAGTCAGGGAGCATCGGGGAACCCTGCAGACAGTCGAGCAGGGCTCCCTGCACCCGTGGGTCTGCAGGAGGCTCTGGTAAGTACAGACAAACCCCACTATCGTATGGGTGATTATGAGTCCAACAATTATAAAACTTTTAGCAAACCGCATACTGGCACAAGAATAAAAGGTACTTTTGAATGATCAATTCTAAAATGCCCTAGACACTACAGTGTTCCAAAAGAGGGACCTGAAAATAAAACTGAAACCACTGCAATAGAATCAAGGAACTTGAAATGGGACACTGAGCATACACCCTTGAAAACAGATCAAATAAGGCCATTATTAGTTCTGGTTTTTATTCTATTATGAACTCATTCAGGAAATGATCCCACAAATTCAAGTTTTCAAAGTCTCTGCTCATGAAAGCGGTGCTGAAGTAGATGAGCCTTTAACTAATAGAGCCCTCTGAGGACAAAGCGGAATGTTTTGAAAACAGCATTTCAACTTTTTGATCTTACTGGCAGCAGAACTGTTTAGAAGGATAAGGAATTGCACTGTTCCATAGACATCCAACATTCCTAAATAACAAGAAAAATGAAAACAGAGGAACAAAACACAGCTACTACACTATTAAATGCAGCTAAATTTAGACTCCCTACTCTTCCAGTGGCAAGCAATTATGCAAGCAAATTACAGACTTTTCTGAAGGATGTAAAAGAAACTCAGATCCTGATTCCATACACTAAAATTCTGAATATGTTCACCTAAACCAGAGAGCTATAAAAAGTGCACACTTCCCTATGCCAGCTGATGGAACTGCACATGCACATAGCAGTGTTCAGGTCTTCAAAAGGAAGCCTAGAATTGCAGGACTTCCCTGTTGCCAGTGTCCCCACCCCAAACTAAGTTTGAGAAAAGGGGACGGTGGAAGAGAAGTGGCAGGCAGGTAAGTAATAATAAAACCAATATAAAACAAAGTTTAAAATCAGTAGATATGAAACTAAGAATAATCAGCAATTGGTGTTTTAAAAATCCATTACAGCATTATATCATAAAAATATGAGGAAAACAGAAGCATTTTCATCATGAATAAGGAACACAATGCCTGAGATCAAGGTGTCTCCCTGGAAGAGACTCCCATAGGATTGGCACCACTACATTGCTACTGTCTGCACCATCTCGACTGGAAGTGACAACATGAGGAGAGTCACGGAAAGCTGACCTATTGGCTCAATTAAGGCTTTAATGAAGTGTGATGCTGATAAATGGGGGACAACCTTCTTACCTGAACTTATCCTTACCTTGAAAGTATCCTTGCTCATATGTTGTCTATGTCTGAATATTTAATTTTAATGTACTGTATGTTGTGAGCAATGGGACACTGAGATATATTTATATAAGGTAGGGAGAAATGGAGTCACTTTCTTTGGGACACTTTTGAGGGAACTGAGGGAAGGAGAAGGCCATGAAAGGGAAACTAGGAGTACCTGCTACTCCAGTACTACTAGGAAAGTAGTTATTGTCTCTCTTTTCCTTTTAAAGTTTCAGTTTATTACATTTGTTTTGGTTTGATTCATTTCATTATTTCTTATCCACTTGTTTTTGTTCTACATGGATTTCACTGGGAGACTTATCCAGTTTACTTGATCATATTTTGTTTTATTAATTTATAATAGTAAAAAGGAAAAAGAAAGACAATTAAAATAAGGAAAACAAACAACAACATTAAAGATACATTTAAAAAGTACAAAAATACTTCTAATAAAGTGGCATGGGCGAAGTAGAATGTTCTAATTACTTACAGCTTTATATCTTAATAATCTAAATTTCCACAAATTTATATGTTATATCTCTAACAGCATCTCTTATCTTCTCATGTATTCCATTTCAGATTACTATTTCAGATTAATGTTCTCCATTCCTTTCAATCTAATCTTCAAATCCACAACTCATTAACTCATTATTCTCTCTCTCATCCAGAAAGTCAATAACTGATTCCCAGTTTGTCATAAAATTTTCTGTTCTCTTTAAGTAAGGTCATAAGTTTATTTATTTCTGCAAAGTCCATTAACTTTCGTCCACCATTCTTCTACTGATGGAATATCTGTAATTTTCCAATACTGTGCATAAAGTATTCTAGCCACACTTATCATATATAAAAATAAAATTTTGAATTTTTTTCCACGTGCTCATCTATCATGCCCAGCAAAAAGACTTCAGGTTTCATTAGAACATTTGTTCTTAGCTCCTGCTAACATGCCTGGCTATCTCATCCCCTCTGCTGGGTCTCTTTTAGGCCAGTTCTGTCCTCCACCCAGTAGTTTGTCTCTGCACTTCAGTCCCGCCAATCCTTTCTTCCTTCTTGCTTTCTAGTGTTTCATGTTCATCTTCCTCCTCTTCTACCCTCCTGACCAGCCTTCCAATCAAGTCTTCTTCTTGACCAACCAGCCTTCCTCTTCCCCCCAACATAAGACTCAACTTTAAAGAATGGCCCTGGATCCACCTTCTCCCTCTCAATTGAATGTCATCAGTAGTAGTGGGCTAGGAGTGTCCCACTAGGAAGTTACCATGCTGCTTTGTTCACTGCTGGATATGTGACCCCCAAACTATCTGCATAAGCAGTCTGAACTATCACAAAGTAAAGCGCATGACACTAAGATTACTCTATGTTCTCAGGTCCATCCTAACCATAAGGCCCACCTCATTCACTCACCTTCACTGAATATCTACCAGATTTTTTTGAGGGGTGGGGGCGGCAGCATTTGGCACTTGGCCTTCCATGCCAGGAAGTCTTGGTTGGCTCTGAATGTGCTGTCCTAAGTCTCTCCAAAATCACCCCAAAACCACCAGGAGCCCACTGTATCAGCAAACTGGGCTTCTGGTAAAGAAGTGCTGTTGCAACACCTTCCTATCCCTTGTGAGTGCCTGAGAAGCAAGAGACCATTTCCTAACTAACTGGAAAGGCTAAACTAGATGCTAGCTAACCATTCACTGCAATAAAGCTCATTTGTATGAAGGAAAAAAAATTCCAGAGCCTTCCAAAGTATCTGATCTCATTAGCAATTCTGTACATTAGTCTACTTTCTGTTGGCTGTTTTTAAACACTTAACCTTGACTGCAAGCCCCAGTAGCTTTCTGTTGAGAAAAGTGCTTGATTTTTTTACAGATGGAATCTGACACCTGCCATTGTTTCTGCATTTCAACTGCTTGATAAAAACAATATTCCCTAACTGTTTTCCCTTGGGAGACTGCCTTGTCATTCTCACGACAAAAAGGTTTGGAGTAATAAGTATATGATTAATCTTGTGTAAAAGAACTCTAATACTGCTCATCAGTCCTCTTCTCCCTACTGCCAAAGCCATTCTAAGCATTTTCTTGAGCTAATGTCCGGGAATAAAGCATAAGGATAAAAAAGTACAAACAGCCTATTTTAATTAAACTAGAAATCTGCATAAGATGATGAATCCACACATGACAGCTTAAATCTGTCCAGAAGTTTTTGCATCAAAAAAGAACAGATAAAACGAATGTAGGAGACAAAGCTGGTTACCAGCAGGGGCTTTGCATTATCAAATGCTGTCATTGGGCATGGCGAGGCAAAAAAAGCAGCTGCTGCCACCAGGATAACGTGGTTTCCCCCTAAGAAACTTTCTAGCCTGTTTTCTGGATACAAAGGAGCCCCAGAGTGTGTGAACGTTCAACTTACCTTACAGAAGATTAGACATATTTTTATGTGAAAACCCCTACCTATGAAATCGCTCACAGGGGTGGCTCAAGACCTACTAGTACACAAGGAGATGTGTCAAATGCAGCCCTCCTTACACGGTGATGCATCATACTCTACTCTTCCTGTTCCCTGGACTGGAAAAGGAAGAGTGAAAATGAACTGGAGTGAAAGAGGAAGGGTGCCCACCTCTCTCCTCGGTAGTTCCTCTTCCATTCCATAAGAACTGAATAAAATTCCTGCTGACAGTACCTTGGAATGTTTTGGTGCTTAGTGAAGGGGTCATCACCAAGCTCCAAGACAGGAAGCTGTGACTGGCCCCATAACACCCCCTTTAAAACTATCCAAGCTTTAAAGCTAGCACTCCCACATCTAGTGGGGGAGCTATGAATCCCAAAAACTAATTACGTGCAGTGTAAATAGGTACCTGCTTTTTGTTCATCCGTCATTTTCAATGAATGACCACTAGTCATCCCATCACATTACTAACTGTAAAATATATATCTTCATAGAAAGTGCTACCATTGGTTCAGGAATTCTTCCTTTCAGTAAAGGGCCAATGGCTACCACTAGGGTATTGCAAAGTTTATTGTAAAGGCAGCATCTCTCCATTAATTATTATTATTATTATTTCCAGTTTAGCTAACTGATCTTTGTACACTACTAAAAATCTATAAGCACCACCCATCTTTGAAAGGCTTCTTCGATAAAATCACAATCAGCTAGATCTAAAATTCACTTCCTAAATCCCCTCAATCCTCTTTGCAATGTTTTTGTTTCCTTTGGAGCATGCCGTAATTCCTACTGACATACCACATGCATTAAGAAAGTTGGACAGCATCCCATAACAGAACTCACTGGATGAGCCAGTGGATAAGCTGCATAACTGAAGAATACACAGTATGAAGGAATCCCAGGAATTCTAAAAGTATAGGGAAAGTGCTCACCCAATAACATTATACTCTATATTATATTATAGTTTCTCAAACTGTGGGCCGGCCGCAAATCAATTTCAGATGAGTCCCCATTCATTTCAATATTTTATTTTTAATATATTAGACTTGATGCTACCATGGTATGTGACTGCATTTGGGGAAATGTTACACATCTGTGCCTTTAACAGGCTACTATGCCTATGCTTTTAACAATGATAGTAAATAGAACTTACTCCTAAGTAAGTGTGGTAGGATTGCAGCCTAGGATTGTTAAAAATTTTCCTGCTTGATGTCACTTCCTGTCATGACATCACTTCCGGTGGGTCCTGACAGATTCTCATTCTACAAAGTGGGTTCTGGTACTAAAAGTTTGAGAACCACTGCCCTATAACAATATCAAATTTCCATAAAAACCAGAAAGTTAATTGATCACAAACATTTCTAATGGGCTCAGTTCTAATATTACTACTGCTTCCAGTTGCAGGGATTCACAGATTTTGGCTGGATTTGGTAGCCAGGCACAATTTGTAGTCACCATGCATACAGCTCCTCTAAGTCCTTAAACAGAAATGAAAGAGCTGGTCTTTCATTTCATATGAGCCTTTAAAAGGAAACAAAGGTAGGGAGAAAGTTATCTGTTGCTTTGAAGTCGAGTGTGACGTAAGATTGGCACCCCAACCCAACCCAATTTTCTGTGTGTGCTACTGAACTCCAGGAAAGGGCAGTCTTTCTTTTTTTAATATGGCACAATGTGACAGGCCCTTCCAACTACAAATTCTTTGCAACGTGTGGAATGGGGGGGGGGGAGAAGGAGGTGAACAAGGGGCAAGTGGGCAGGAGACAGAGATTCATAGGCACACCTGGCTAACTGATTTCCACAGTTATTCTCTGATTAGAATTACACTGCCTCCCCCCAGTTCTCTAATTTTTGTAGTTCCTACCTGAAGCAATCATTAAAAGCTGCATGTTTTAAGAAGTTGGAACACTTTACTATCTTGAAGACTTGCTGGTACTGATCATTAAACACAGGCTATAATGCACTCACCTATGGGTTACATAGGTTTCAATCTATGCAAATGTACTTTGGAGTAAATCTCACTGAGCTCTGTCGAGTTTACTTCCAAGCAAACATTCACAGAACCAAGCTGATAACATTGTGAAATGAAGAGGCTTGCATCAGTTCACAAATGGGGCCATAATAGTGTTAGGCCAGGAAATGTTATACAGTACTAGTGCATCCATCCAGAATGCAAGTCATTGTGGCACTTCAATCTTGGGGGGGGGGGGGATCACAGCTCTTGTTGTTTATAGCAGGGGTGCTCAAAGTTTTTGGCAGGAGGGCCACAACGTCTCTCTGACACTGTGTTGGGAGCCGGGAAAAAAAAAAAGAATTACTTTACATTTCAAATTTAAATAAATTTACATAAATGAATATATTAGAGACTGAAAATGAATGAATTCCATCCAGTTTATGATCCCATCCACCCTAGTAAGGGGGGGGATCTTCATGCCAGTTTTATGATCCCATCCACCCTAGTAAGGGAGGGGGATCTTCATGCCAGCTTATGATCCCATTCTCTCTCTCTCTCTCTCTCTCTCTCTCTCTCTCTCTCTCTCTCTCTCTCTCACACACACACACACACACACACACAGGGGGGATCTTCCACTATTTCACATACCCACCTGCTCACCTGGCCCCTCACCTACCCTCCTTCCCTTGCCTGGGCTGCCTACCTGCCTGCCCATGTGCTGCTGCTGCTGCAGCTGCCTGCCTGCCTGGCCGTCTGGCCGTCCAGCCAACCAGTCCTCCCTCCCTCCGGAGGGAGACATGCTTGGACCTGGGCTGGGTTCCCCTTCCTGGTGATCTCTCTATCTCCCCCCTGGCTCAGGTTGCAGGAGGGGAGGGGAGGGGAGGGGAAGGGAGCTGAGCGAACAGAGCAGAGCCCAGCCCCTGGGCAAGAAAGAAGACTAGCACGCAAGCGCGCAGGGGCCTTTATAGTGGGAAGTAACGCGAGACCTGCAAGTCTCACGTTACCTTCCCACTATAAAAGGCCCTGCAAGCCGACTGGGCTCGTCTTTCCTTCGCTGCCACTGAGCTCAGCGGCAGTGAGGGAAAGCAAGGCGCGGAGCTCGTGCAGCAGGCCAGCGCGGGCTGGGGCAAGGGCCGAGTGCCCATTGGAGGTGGGGGGACCCCCTGGGGGCCGGATGGGGACCCGTGGCGTGCTGCAAGTGGCGGGTTTGGGCACCCCTGGTTTACAGGAACAGCCTAGTTGACTGGCACAGGCATGTGGCTATTTACAGACTTGGATTACTATAAGACACAAAATTTTGGTCCTAGTTTATTTCATACATCACTTCTGTAGCACAATAGGTGGTAAGACAGCTGGCATACTGAATAAATAAGAAAACAAATAAAAATAACAGTGATGATATGTCCCTGCTACTATGATTGATTTAGACCAATTTTCTACTATTTTCTACTACCAATTTTCTACTACCCAATTTTCTACTACCACAATTTTTAAACAGACGTTTAGAGAAACACTTCAAAGCCAAGCCCACTTTGCACTTCCCATTGCCCTCTTGCATGGTTCAGTAGGCAGTATGTAGACAGATTAAGTGGGAGACAAGGTGCAGGCTCATTTATGGCTTTCATAGGCAATCGCCTCAACATGATCCCACTCTGGCATTTCAAAACATCTGTTTCATACTGTGAAGATCAAAGTTCTAGCATACCAATTTTCAAGATAGAGGGATTTGAACCTGAAGTGCACAGCGGACAACAGTGAAACATTTGGTGCTACAATCCTACTGTACTGGATTATTATTTTTTAAATCTGTCTTGTGATTAGAAATTCAAACTAAAAGGTGAAAAAGAAGAAGACTGAAGTTCTCTAAATAAAGTGTTCCATAACAGCAGGTGGGTGACTAGAATACATCTTAGCCTTATATACTTGATCACAGTGAACGGCTACACAGCTGCACCTGTGTGTTACCATATTCTGAGTCATTTTCTGGCCCAATGCAAAACCAAAATAGGAGTAAGACAAAACATTCAATGTGGACTACATTTAGAACTCATTTTTTCCCCAGAGATTCCAAACCTCTCATTCATCGTACTTTTCTTACTGTTCAGGTATTTTCTCTTTCATGGAGAACAACTTATGTGGGGCTTGTCAGGGGAATTTGCTAGTCCTGTCCCCATCCCTGTATGTTCAACATTTTGCTGCAGAGAAAACACACTGGAAATGGGGGGAGTTCCTCCCTGCAGTTGCTATCTTGGAATACTGTGGCAGCTCCAGCCTCTTGAGGGTCCTAGAGCAAAAGCCCTATGAGTGTTCCCAGAGGAACCCTGACTCCATACTTTGGGAAGTGCATGTGCAAGAACACTTTAGAAACTATAGGAACCCAACAGCAGGAAGATGCAAGTTCTCCATTCATGCTACCACCTGCAGCCTTAGACACGACGATGAAGAAGGACTTTTCCCCGTCCTCGTGATACTGGGATGCAGCTGCAACAACCAACCATCCTTTTTCTTTCACGAGGCCTGGGCTTCTCAAAACTAAGGTGTTGCGACGCCCCAGCCTGAGGGCTCTGGACTCTATCCCCTTAAGGGGCGGGGCAGGGGGAGGCAGCAACGCAATCTCCAGGATCGCGTTGCTATGGAGGGTACCAGGACTCGCATTTACTTACCAGCCCCTGCAGCAGCCTCCCCAGGGTGCAGGGAGCCCTGTGCAACCCTCCCACTTAGAAAGTGAAAGCGGAGCGATCGCACTCCAATTCCGGTTTTGTGGAGGCAGAGTGCAATAGCGCCACTTTCACTTTCTAAGCTTCGGGGATCCCTGCGGAAGCCCTGAACAGGGATTATGCAATCACTTTCCACAGGGACATATATTCCACTTGTAAATTAGTGCATAACAGAACAGAGGTGCTTAGAAGCAGAATGTGGGTAAACGTAAAGTAAGAAAAAAAGCAGCTCACCTTGCGAGGGGGCAGCCCGTGGTCATCCATGTAAGTGGAATTCCCTGGAAAGAAAAAGTGAGATGTAAACTCATTTCAGTGTGTCAGAAATGAAGCCAGTGCCATGCAGAACCAACTTCTAACAATGGTTTAGCTAAATTCAAGGAAACACACTGGTTCTTTCCAAAGGTTATTTATAGTGGAGATGAGTAGATCTTGGCTCTGCCTTGAATGTTCTTAAAAAGAATAACTGTTTTGTGCATGGATTGGGTATAAGGCAGTTTCGATCAATAAGGACCAGACCTAATGTGTAGCACATCTGTGCGAAATCACATGTGATTCCTTTCAATCAGGAAGGAAGGAGCTCCTCCAGACGCGTGTGGCCTCTGGGAACCCTAAGTGCCTCTGGGACCCCAAGTGCTAGGTGAACTGAGAGTTTAGCATCTGGGCGAGTTCAGCAGCAGGGCGAGGAGGCCAGGGCCCCATACACTGCCCTTCCTCTTCCCTTGAGAAGAGGGCTGCTAACCAGTGTAGGGTTTATAAAAGTACCCCTAAATAAAACAACAACAACAACAACAACAACAAAAAAGCTATGCAGTCAGACAGTCAGCAGCAGGGAGGGGGCTATCCAGTGTTCTGCATTTAGTGCCACATGTATGATTATATGGCTCTATAAGTCATGGGTGTGTCCTTGGTGCAAGGAGCTCCAGGGTCTCATCCGAACACACTCGGGATACTCCTCGGCGGGAGGGGGGTCAGGGGCTTCTTGTAGTGGGGGATTCGATTATTAGAAACATAGAGAGCGGGGTTTGCGACGGATGTGAGGACCGCATGGTGACTTGCCTGCCTGGTGCGAAGGTTGCGGACATCACTTCTCGTCTAGACAGGCTAGTAGACAGTGCTGGGGGAGAGGTAGTGGCTGTGGTGCATGTCGGCACCAACGAAGTGGGCAAGTGTAGCTGGGAGGTCCTGGAGGCCAAATTTAGGCTTTTAGGCAGGAAGCTGAAAGCCAGGACCTCAAAGGTAGCGTTCTCTGAAGCGCTACCTGTTCCACGCGCAGGGCCAGCTAGGCAGGCGGAGATCAGGGGTCTCAATGCGTGGATGAGACGGTGGTGTAGGGAGGAGGGGTTTAGATTCGTTAGGCACTGGGGAATGTTTTGGGACAAGCGGGGCCTGTACAAGAGGGACGGGCTCCACTTGAACCAGAATGGAACCAGACTGCTGGCGCATAACATTAAAAAGGTGGCAGAGCAGCTTTTAAACTGATCCCTGGGGGAAGGCCGACAGGAGCCGAGGGGCATCCGGTTCGGGACTCCTCATCCCTATGGGATCCCCTATGGGATGAGGATGGGGAGGTTAGAGAACAACAAGACAAAGGCAGAGTAGGAGAAGAAATTGGGAAAGGTAGCGTGATGGGATGTGATAGATAGTTTGGCACACTGAGAGGATGCGGGGACAAAGGAGCAAATAAGCAGCCCATCCTAGGCCATTCCATGTACAAATGCTTTTATGCGAATGCCTGAAGTCTACGAGCAAAGGTGGGAGAACTGGAATGTCTGGTGACAAGGGAAAACATTGACACAGTGGGCATAACGGAAACCTGGTGGAATGCAGAGAATCAGTGGGATACCTCAATCCCAGGCTATAAACTCTACAGGAGGGACAGGCAGGGGCGTGTTGGAGGTGGGGTGGCTCTTTATGTTAAGGAAGGGATAGAATCCAGCAAAGTAGAGATTGAAAGTGGGTCCGACTCCACCGTAGAATCTCTGTGGGTTAAATTACCAGGCTTGTGCAGTGATGTAATACTGGGGGCGTGCAATCGTCCTCCAGACCAGAAATCGGATGGGGACCTTGAAATAGGAAACAGATCAGGGAGGTGACAAGGAGGGACAGGGTTGTAATCATGGGGGACTTCAATTATCCTCATATTGACTGGGTCAATTTGTGTTCTGGTCACGATAAGGAAACCGGATTTCTTGACGTGCTAAATGACTGTGGCTTAGAGCAGCTAGTCACGGAGCCCACCAGAGGACAGGTGACTCTGGATTTAATTTTGTGTGGCATGCAGGACCTGGTTAGAGATGTAAACGTTACTGAGCCATTGGGGAACAGTGATCATGCTGTGATCCGTTTTGACATGCTCGTTGGGGGAAGAATACCAGGCAAATCTCTAACAAAAACCCTTGAGTACGGACGGGCAGACTTCCCTCAAATGAGGAGGCTGGTTAGAAGGAGGTTGAAAGGGAGGGTAAAAAGAGTCCAATCTCTCCAGAGCGCATGGAGGCTGCTTAAAACAACAGTAATAGAGACCCAGCAGAGGTGTATACCGCAAAGAAAGAAGGGTTCCACTAAATCCAGGAGAGTGCCCGCATGGCTAACCAGCCAAGTTAGAGAGGCTGTGAAGGGCAAGGAAGCTTCCTTCCGTAAATGGAAGTCTTGCCCTAATGAGGAGAATAAAAAGGAACATAAACTATGGCAAAAGAAATGTAAGAAGGTGATACGGGAGGTCAAGCGAGACTATGAGGAACGCATGGCCAGCAACCTTAAGGGGAATAATAAAAGCTTCTTCAAATATGTTAGAAGCAGGAAACCCGCCAGAGAAGCGGTAGGCCCTCTGGATGGTGAGGGAGGGAAAGGGGAGATAAAAGGAGACTTAGAGATGGCAGAGAAATTAAATGAGTTCTTTGCATCTGTCTTCACGGCAGAAGACCTCGGGCAGATACCGCTGCCCGAACGGCCCCTTCTGACCGAGGAATTAAGTCAGATAGAGGTTAAAAGAGAAGATGTTTCAGACCTCATTGATAAATTAAAGATCAATAAGTCACCGGGCCCTGATGGCATCCACCCAAGAGTTATTAAGGAACTGAAGAATGAAGTTGCAGATCTCTTGACTAAGGTATGAGGGACCTTGACTAAGGTCCCTCAAAACGGCCACAGTGCCAGAAGATTGGAGGATAGCAAATGTCACGCCTATCTTTAAAAAGGGAAAGAGGGGGGACCCGGGAAACTATAGGCCGATCAGCCTAACATCCATACCGGGTAAGATGGTGGAATGTCTCATCAAAGATAGGATCTCAAAACACATAGATGAACAGGCCTTGCTGAGGGAGAGTCAGCATGGCTTCTGTAAGGGTAAGTCTTGCCTCACAAACCATATAGAATTCTTTGAAAAGGTCAACAGGCATGTGGATGCGGGAGAACCCGTGGACATTATATATCTGGACTTTCAGAAGGCGTTTGACACGGTCCCTCACCAAAGGCTACTGAAAAAACTCCACAGTCAGGGAATTAGAGGACAGGTCCTCTCATGGTTTGAGAACTGGTTGGAGGCCAGGAAGCAGAGAGTGGGTGTCAATGGGCAATTTTCACAATGGAGAGAGGTGAAAAACGGTGTGCCCCAAGGATCTGTCCTGGGACCGGTGCTTTTCAACCTCTTCATAAATGACCTGGAGACAGGGTTGAGCAGTGAGGTGGCTACGTTTGCAGACGACACCAAACTTTTCCAAGTGGTGAAGACCAGAAGTGATTGTGAGGAGCTCCAGAAGGATCTCTCCAGACTGACAGAATGGGCAGCAAAATGGCAGATGCGCTTCAATGTCAGTAAGTGTAAAGTCATGCACATTGGGGCAAAAAATCAAAACTTTAGATATAGGCTGATGGGTTCTGAGCTGTCTGTGACAGATCAGGAGAGAGATCTTGGGGTGGTGGTGGACAGGTCGATGAAAGTGTCGACCCAATGTGCGGCGGCAGTGAAGAAGACCTGTTCTATGCTTGGGATCATTAGGAAGGGTATTGAGAACAAAACGGCTAGTATTATAATGCCGTTGTACAAATCGATGGTAAGGCCACACCTGGAGTATTGTGTCCAGTTCTGGTCGCCGCATCTCAAAAAAGAGATAGTGGAAATGGAAAAGGTGCAAAAGAGAGTGACTAAGATGATTACGGGGCTGGGGCAAAGGCTACGGCGTTTGGGCCTCTTCAGCCTAGAAAAGAGACGCCTGAGGGGGGACATGATTGAGACATACAAAATTATGCAGGGGATGGACAGAGTGGATAGGGAGATGCTCTTTACACTCTCACATAATACCAGAACCAGGGGACATCCACTAAAACTGAGTGTTGGGAGAGTTAGGACAGACAAAGGAAAATATTTCTTTACTCAGCATGTGGTTGGTCTGTGGAACTCCTTGCCACAGGATGTGGTGATGGCGTCTGGCCTGGATGCCTTTAAAAGGGGATTGGACAAGTTTCTGGAGGAAAAATCCATTACGGGTTACAAGCCATGATGTGTATGTGCAACCTCCTGATTTTTGAAATGGGCTAAGTCAGAATGCCAGATGTAGGGGAGGGCACCAGGATGAGGTCTCTTGTTATCTGGTGTGCTCCCTGGGGCATTTGGTGGGCCGCTGTGAGATACAGGAAGCTGGACTAGATGGGCCTATGGCCTGATCCAGTGGGGCTGTTCTTATGTTCTTATATCTATGAGCATTAATACACAAGGGATTTGTAATCTTACATTTATTCCAATCTGAAGGTTTGTCTGCCGAAAAAGCTACACTAGTCCCTCCTCCAGCACTGTCAATAATCTTACTGCTGTCTTCCTGTCTGCATGTGTCCCAGCAGCACTCGCCTTGTGAAAGTGGTAGGAGTTTAAAAGCATGAGAAAGCCATGAGAAGATAAGCTCCAGCTTCTTTGCCCCTCCCTGGCAGACAGGCTAGGATGCCATCTCACTTCCTCTGAGGACTCAAAGCTCACAAATACTGGACAACCATGCAAGTTTCCAACCATATGGTCAAAACTCATGTGGTTGATTCCAAACGCAGGGATTAAGAAGTGGAAAGGGTACTTGGTTTATTCCATAGGGGAAAAAACCCTCACATATAAGGAAATCCATGTAGTTTCATGGAAACTACATATAAGGAAATCCACTAAGGGCGCAATCCAAACCCACGCTGGAACAGGCAAGCCAGGAAGCTTGAGCTGCATCCAACGCAGGTTTGTGGGCAGCAGCGGTCTCAGCCAGAGGCAAGGAGAAACTCTTCCCCTTACCCTGGGGTAAGGGCTGCTGGCCCCAATGGGTCTCCTTGGACCTGTGTCACCTCTGGAGGTAGCACAAGTCCGAGGAGAGCAGAGCGGCTTGAAGCCACTCCGTTCTTCACAGGGACGGGGGTTGGGATCTGGCATAACTGCTGGGTCCCAGCCCCACCTCTGGCTCCCCGCGCACCCACCCCCAGGGCTGCCCATCGCCCACCCTCCCCCCGCCCAGAAACGCCTCTTTCCCTCGTCCTCCCCGCCCCCCCTTGCCTACCTTTGCCATTTGTGCCGGCGCGAGCGTGCCGACACAAGCAGCTGTGGGGAAGCCATGGCGGAGGCTTATGCCAGCCTCTGCAGATCAGCGCTGCTCAGAGCGCCGGCCTGGCTTCCCCGTGAGGAGGCGCAAACATGCTTTACGGCACGTTTGCAACCCTCTTATGCCGGCCCAAGGGACTTGGGCCAGCATAAGGCGCCCTTTGGATTGCACCCTAAATGTGCATTACATCTATGGGAAATGCTGATTTCCATGTGGGTTTTTGCCTACTTGTTCTGGGCCTAAGAGAGGTCCAACTTTTGGTTACAGTGAGTGCATGTGTACAAAAAAGGGAGTGATCCTCAGCAACTGCTGGTCTTCCACATTCTGAAACCTTTGGTAACTGAAAGCGCACATTTAGCCAAGAGTGCGTGTCGGGTTTTATTTTTGCCCATCTCATTCACAATATTTGAGGAGGCAAGTCATATAAACCTTCCTGTAAATTAATACAGATGAGATTTTCAAGGTTTCTACCCGGCCTTGATAATTTTTAATTGAACTTTAAAACCAATTCAGTTTAGCAATACAGTTCTTTTCCAGGCCATGGCTCATCTTCAAAACCATTAGCTATTATTGATGTGAAAGTAAAAGCTCTTCATTCCATTCCAGTTTCATACTAAGCACTTGTCCTTGTGTGACTAATTCTTTCAGAATTTTTTGTTATTTAGGCTAGTGGGCTCTTTTTCTCTCTCCAGTAGAATCCAGGCTTTCAAGACTGCATATAAAGAATGCCATTCTAAATTAAAATTTAAAAAATTCTTCAAATAGGGCTGATATGATGTTTGTAAGGATCAGTCATTATTCATACTAGCACTGTTGTAAATTCTGGATATTAGTTATAAATCTTTTTTTAAAATACACATAAAAGGATTACTGAGCAAACACACTATTTTAAAGGGAAAGATTTAAGTAGGATCACTTGCTATCCTATGGGCACACTGCACCACCCGAATTGGCATTCTGGCAGCACAGTGTGCTCTACAGCTGTTGCAAAAGGTGACATGCCATGGAGTACAGCTGAGCTTTCCCTGAATGTGGCCACATGACAATGGACCCAGGAAAAGACCCAATGTCAGTAAGTCAGCGCAGGTTGGCAACCTTCAGTCTCGAAAGACTATGGTATAAGCCTACAGCACCTGGTATTCCCAGGCGGTCTCCCATCCAAGTACTAATCAGACCTGACCCTGCTTAGCTTCCGAGATCAGACAAGATCAGGCATGTGCAGGGTAACAGTTGCTGTCAAGTCAGCACAGGGGAAGGGAGGAACAGGGCAGAGACTGGGGGGGGGGCATCAGTGGCAGTGGTAACAGCAGCAGCAGCGCCAATGATATTCTGACCACGTTCCTTGCCTTGACCTGATTTCTCAGGCAAAATTGCTGGTGCAGGTCCACGTGGACTTATTTGGGAAAAAGAGGCTCACCCTGGGCAAGAGAGCAAATTTTCCCTTATCCAGAGGAAACCTCTGAGACTCCCCTCCCACAGACAGGATTGGGCTATAAGGCTGCAATCCTATCCACACTTACCTGGGAGTAAGCCCAATTGATTCATTTCTGAGAACACACACACAGGATTGGGATGTAAGTTAACCAACATTTTAAACAGCTTGTACTGGGGATTCCATAATAGTTCTGTGGTATACCAAGGCGGTTTGTGGGCCACTGTGGGATACAGAATGCTGGTACATATGAGTCTTTTGCCTGATCCAGCAGGGCTCTTCTTATGGTCAGTGGTGGACCTCCTCAGCCTCACACCCCGGGGCAAAGGTTTGAGATGGTGGCCCCCGTAAGATGCTGCTGTCCCTGCACGTGCAAATCCACCCCCACCAGCCCCACTCACCCGAAGCTCACGGAGCCTCACGTAACTGCAGGCTAAATCAAGGAAGCTTCCCAAGGCTTCCCCAAAGTGTGCTTCTTGAAAAATGGAAACACAGTTTCCGACCCTGTTGGGAGCCTCACAGAGGCTTCTGCGGAGTCCTAAGGGCCTGCGCCTGGGGTATTAGATCCATCGTCCAAAACCGTAGGTCTGACACTGCTTATGATAGGTTCAAGGGAGGCCTATCTTGGTCACAGAAATGGAACAATGGAATTTAATCATCCTGTCATCATTGTCCTCCCAAAACTGTAGTAGCATTCTACCTGGCTTTCCCCTGCAATTGGTTTTAAACAAAAAAAGATACTGCCAAGCAATACAGTTATGGAACCCCCATGTCACAGCTAATTTGGTCTGCAAATCAACACAGCACTGAAAACTATAAGATTTACACAGAATAAAGGTAAGTAGCAAATAGGAAAACAAAGTAATAAAGGCAAGCGCTGATATGAGCAAGAGTAGAGTTTTGGCAGTAGTAAATTTGAGAAAAAGGAAAATATCTTAGCAAGGTTGTAAAGGAAGACACAAACATTCTTGCTGGAGGATTAAATTTTAGAGTAGGTGAAAGGGCAAATGAAAAATCAAAATAAATAGAAGCTGTGTTCCTAGAAGGTAGATTAGATAGTGCTGACTTTAATATAAATGGAAAATTAGCAAGAAAGATGTGGTTTAAGACTGGCAAGAAGTTCAAGTTTAAAAATCACAGTGTTTTTAATTAATGTGTAAATAATTCAGGTTTCTAGGGATATCAGAACTAGATGGATGGGCGAGGGAAAGAAGGTCAAAGAGAGATACACTTCCTACTCTCGGGTCACAGACTGCATACAAAATTTGGGCAATGACATGGCAGGCAGAAGCCAGGAATGAACACAGCCAAAATAGGAGAAACACTCTTAAGTTATTCTATATGCATATGTAGAAATGGCATGCACCAGCAACTGCTGAATACTAGATTTTAAGAAAGAAAAAAAAAAAAGGTAATGCAGCATAGAACAACTGATTGATTAAGGGAGGAGGGCAGAAACCTCATTGGACATACAGGCATATTTGCCCATTTCCCCAAAGTTCTCTCTCTCATTCATAATTATGGATGAGCTGAAAATTAACTTTTACTCTACAAGGGAGGCAATTTCAGATGGTGGCAAGTTTTCAAAAGGTCTGGATTCATTGCACTAGTGCAGCGGTGTCCAAACCTTTCGGCAGGAGGGCCACATCATCTCTCTGACACTGTGGCAGGGGCCGGGGGAAAAGAATTAATTTACATTTAAAATTTGAATAAATCTACATAAATGAATATATTAGAGATGGAACTTATATGAATGAATGAATGTCTCACAACAGCTCAAGGCCTATAAAAGTCCTTGCACAAAGCAAGGCTGGCCTTTCCTTTACTGCCACTGCTGCTTCACAGACATGAAACAGCAAGCAATGAAGGGAGTCCTTGGCCAGCAGCAAGCCAAAGAGGGCGCCCTCATTCTGAGAGCAGTTGCGTCTGACCAGCACTGGCTCCAGTACATTTCTGGAGCGCCAGAAGCTCACTGGAGAGTGGGGGCTCCCTGCGGGCCGGATTGGGGATCCTTAAGGGCTGTAAATGGCCCCCGGGACAGGGTTTGGGCACCCCTGCACTAGTGGAACAGAAGGAGAACATTGACAGAATGTTCCATTGCCATCTTCCATTGTTACCTTTGAATTCCAATGTCACTTTTCATTGATAGAGGCATTAATCTGGATGCAAACTGATATGTATATAGAGTGCACATTTTTGCTATGCATTTTTTTAAAGGAATATAAAGTTTGTTGTCTGCTTTTCAATATCCACAGACATGTCTAATGGGAAAGGATTAGCATTTTTTTAAAGCCACCACTGTCCTGACTGTCAGGAAAATTTATGCAAATAGCTACTCTTTCCAGCATTAGCCAAAGACTAAGTTTTCCTATGATCCAGCTGTTAGCACACACCAGTTTTCATTAACAATGACAAGTCTGTATGAAGAAGCAACCCTCTCCGTAATTAAGACAGCCAGCAGAATACCGCTATTGATGTAAAAAGAATGTTCCTAGAGTTCTGTTCATCTCAAGACAAGTATTCTTTCCTACTCTGTACTAAAACAAGAAACCTTTATCAGTGAGCAGAGATACTGAAGTAAATAAGCACATCAATATTTTGTTGATTGGGTACCGAAAGTAATAATATATTTAAAAAAACACACTTCTGACATGTATGCTTCACATACGCAAACGAAAAGAGCAACTTAGCTTCATTATGTTTATTTAATACAGTAGTTTTCATGAGATGAAGTATCTTTCATCTCATGTCTAAAGTGTAAGCAGGTTACAGGCAACCAAGACGCTCCGCATAGAAAAAGAGCATAATACATATGGGTGAGTGTATTGGCCCTTGTGCCAAACTCACGTTCCTCAGGGATGACACTTAGCTCATCAATTTGCCACACCAAATGGAATAAGGAAGAAGGGGAAAATAAAATAAGTAGAAGGAAGAAATAGTAGTAATCATACATTATAAAAATCCAAGGAAGATAAAAAGTAAAATGGAGAATTACAATTAGCTTAAGCCATTTCTGCAATGCTGCATGTACACAACAGGGATCAAATGTGCACACCTGTGGGCTGGGCAGAAATGGGTTAAAGATACCTAAATTTTATTATCTATACCCTAATTCAGAACATACACAGGCTTGCGCATGTGTACAAATAGTTCTGGGTATTTCAGATCCCAGATCTGAGGATAGAACTGTAGACATTTAGGGAAATGCCTACTCTGTGATGGTTGGCAACCTTCAGTCTCGAAAGACTCTGGTATAAGCCTACAGCACCCGGTATTCCCAGGCGGTCTCCCATCCAAGTACTAACCAGGCCTGACCCTGCTTAGCTTCCGAGATCAGACAAGATCAGGCATGTGCAGGGTAACATGCTTCAGATTTAGGACTCTTTCCACAAGGCGAATGTTTCTTATTCCACTAAGGGTTCAATCCTAACCCCTTATGTCAGTGCTTTCCAGCACTGACATAAGGGCAATGAAGCTCCAAGGTAAGGGAACAAACATTCCCTTACTTTGAGGAGGCCTCCATGAGTGACACCCAACTGCAGGATGCAGCACATGTCCCATTGGAACCGCTATGTCAGTGCTGGAAAGCACTGACTTAAGGGGTTAGGATTGCGCCCTAAGGGCCCAATCCTATCCAGTTCTACCACCGGTGCAGAGCTCTAGCACCAGCTCTGGGTGCCGCAAACATGCTGAAAGGAACATCCATAGCACCTGGAGAGGGGCTGCTGGCACTGGACTAGCAGGAGTTGGTGCCGAGCTTGAGCGGTGTGGGGAGGGCCAGCCAGCACTCCTGCAGTGCCGGTCAGCAGTGAGTACTTTCAGGGAGAGGGGAGGCGGGGAATGGGCAGAACAGGGCAGGGAAAAATAGCTGGCGCAGACTTGAGAAGCCTCATTGCAGCACCTGGGGCTTTCCCTGGGGAAAGGGGACAAAAGTCCACTTCCCCTGAGGTGATCTCTGGTGGCCTCGGCTGTTCTGCTGGATACAGTGATAGCCATTTTAACGCTGCTGTACCAAAGGAGCAATAGGATTGAGCTGAAAGTCAGTGATTTCCAAACTGCAAGCGGTGGCTTCCTGGGGAGCCATAGAATCTTCACCAAAAAAATTGCCGCCCTATACAATGTATAGGATTGTAGCCCTAATGGGGAGCCATGGCCAATGGCCCAGTAGGTCAAGGCAGCCACCAGCTGAAAAAGTTTGGGAACCACTGCATCAGGGATGCTCTGTTAGCTTTCAGCTCTAGCCTCTCACTAGTACCTTTTAGTGCTTAACCTGTTTCTTAATTCCTAGATCCTTGCTGAATTCTGGCACCATGCTTTCAGTATATGCTTGTATTAGAAGCTTTAAAAAAAACCTGTTAGTCATTCTAGTTGCTGCTCTTTGGTATCTTGATGTATTTATTATTTTAAATTGAAAGTGACCTTACACATATTTCCATGGAGATGCAGCGGAGAACGTGGGGGGGGGGATCCTTCTACATTGGATATTAGAGAGCAGGGCTTCTCAAGCCTCTCATCAGCAAAAAAAGAGGTGGAATTTTATTTTAAAACTTATTCATAGTCTTTTAATACAACTTCTACACCTCAGTATGTGCACTTGCTTCCAGCTGGCAGAAATGGGTGAGAGAAATGATTGCTGCTTAAATCCTTGAATATTTTTCTGAAACTCTCCACTTGTAAGAATGTAAACAGGACAAATGATTTCAACGCAGCACTGGACTGCATGGGGAAAACCCTGCTCACACAGGAACTTCATCTACATCCCAGAGCTGTGCACCCAAGTGCTACTAGATCAGGGTTACACAATCTAATTCCAGTTAATCTGCTAGCACAGATTCTATTTTAAACTAACTGGGGAGCCGCAACACACACAGACCCTCAGGATATGCTGCTGGCAGCAATAATCATGTAGAAAATCTTTTTTTGTAAACATCATATACGTGGTACAAAATATTCTTATCACTTAGGACATCAGAAAAAGAACTAGGTGAGGTTAAAAAGTAATACAGGTTCAACCTTTGTTACACACTAATTTTTTATACACGGATTTGACTCAACACAAAGGCCACTGCAAATGAGAAGGAATGTGCTGATCCCTGCTATAGAAAGCTTGCCCATATCACTCAATAGTTCCCCCAAATATTTTTGCTGTGGCATCAAGCCATCTAAAATCTTTGCTTCTATTTTGTTTAGACCGCAGGTTTTGGCCCTGCATAGGAAATTCACATGAATTTAATGAGTATTTCTTCAAAGTAATCTGTAAGGTGGTTTTTATAAGAACACTCAATTTGCCAAATATTTGTCATACGCATGGATCCAACTCTCTGCTTCCTGCTGTTGACAATCATCCTAGGAGCAAAAATTGAAAATGCAACTCTAAGCCTTACAACTAGATGCCAACGCTCTGTTAATTCACAAAAAATGTTACTGTTCAGCATCTGTTAAAACACAGCTATGAAATAACATTACCAAAACTGCCACAATCCAACATTTTAGATGAGATTTAAGGCCTTTCATCAATTTGGTTATGTAACATGTGCACAGCTGTGGATAAGGTTGCCGACTCAACTATGTCTCAAACTATGTCTGGAGATTTTTTCCAAACGATATAATATTGGAAATTTCTGGAAACCCTGTTAAAAAGGGCAGGGGGTCTGGTCTAGAGGGTAGAGCCTCCGTTAGCCCAAAGATAACATCAGAAGGTCACCAGTTTGAGGACACCGGCAGCTCCCTGAACAACTGAGAATGGCGAGGCCTTGAAGCAGCTGACAAGCTGAGCTGAGTGATTCCACCTGCTCTTGGTGTGAGCAAGAAGCGTCTTGGCTGCCCTCCATGTGAGAGATGGAGCTGCTTGTCAGCCTGCGTGGGAGAACTGGAGGCCAGAAGTGAGACCAAACCAGGAAGATCCATTCTGAAACGTTGTTGGTTCTTGAAAGAGAGAACCTCTACAATTGTAAAAATCCCCTTGAGGGATTTAGAAACGCCTGCCTATGTAAACTGCCTTGAATAAAGTCAGAGGAGTAATCCGATGACCAGAAAGGCGGTATATAAATACCTAGTTATTTTATTACTAAAATTTCAAGGATTGCTTTCAGTAGTCACTCTCCAGTCATGACATCACTTCCAATGGGTCCCAACAGATTCACATTCTAAAAAGTGGGTCCCAGTGCTAAAAGTTTGAGAACCACTAGTTATGTGCATCATGGGTTAAACAACCTGCTACTTGGGAGGAGCACTGCTGCCCAATCGCTTTTATAGCTACAGAGGCTTGAGCAGCTGGTAAAGTGAAACTTTTTTTAGGTGGATCCCTATGCTAAAAAGTTTAGGAGCCACTGCTCTAATACTGAGCACCGTAAAACTGTAGACCTTTTAGCAACAGGTTGACAATCTATCACTTGAGTAACAAGTCTATTGACCTCTCTTTTATCCAGATTTAAGTTCAACTTGAACCCTCATCCAGCCCTTCACCAACACCAGACAGTGGTTTATGACTTCTACAGTCTCTCAGTATTAGATGGAATGCATAGAGAGGTAGGTAACATTGCATACTGGTGACACCCACCCCCTCATGACCTCTATGAATGGTTTTGCATAGATGTTGAATAATATGGGGGGGAAATAGAGCCCTGAAGAATACCACAGGCATTAGGAGGAGCAGAGATCTGTTAAGGATCAACCTGAGGTGCACAAGTTGAAATATTAAACAATTTCACAAATGTTAAAAATCACTGTCATACTGCATTGTACAGTAGAAACTGTGCTTTTGTAAATTAATTGCATGCATTATTTTTAAAACATTATTTTCAAAACAAGTCAAAACATAATTTTCAAAACAAAACAAAACCAAGTTACAACCAAATCAAAAATAATGTATATGACTATGAAATGTAACAAAAGGACAGCCCAATCCTATCCCTGCAGGCTCCACCGGCTGCAGTGGCACCAAAATGGCTACTGCTGCATTCAGCAGCACTGCCAAGGCCACAAGAAGTCTCCTCCAAGGAAGGGCACTTTTGTCCCCTCTTGCAAGGGAAAGCCCTAGGCCCCACAATAGGGCTTCTCAAGTCTGCATCAGCTATTTTGTCATGCAGACTTGAAAGCCTCTGTGTCAGGATTTGGAGTCCAACACAGAAGACAGGATATGGCGAAGCAGAGCTCTGCCGGTCCCACCTCCCTCCCAAAGTTCCTTCCCCTACCCCATCCTATTCTACCCACTCCATTCCTCCCCCTGTCCCCAAAATACTGCCGGCTGGTGTTGCAGGAGTGCTGGCCAACCCTCCATGCAGTGCTGAGGCTGTACCAACCGGTGGTGGCCCAGTGCCAGCAGCCCCTCCTCCTCTCTGGGCACCACAGACGTACCTTATGGCACATTTGTGACACAGCGCTGGAGTTCAGCCCCAGCGCTCGGCCCACTTCGGTTTGGGTCCCAAAAGCCCAATCCTGTGGACACATTCCACTGACAGAACTGGCATTCCATCAGCAGAAGGCCTTCTCAAATGGCACTGCAGTTGCAGCATGAATGGCAGGAGGGGGCAGTGGGTAGGGAAGAGGAATAATGGGGCATTTCAGAGAGAAACTGGGGTGTGTGTGTCAGGGGAGGGGTTTAGCTTGTGGCAGATGCCCCATTTTTTGGTGTGCTTTGCTCCCAGCTTTCCTTGGACTTATGCAGGCATAGGTCAAAGGAGAGCCACAGGCCATCAAGGGCCTAGGTGGATGTAAAAGAAAGTATTTTGCCCTTACCTGTCCTAGGCCTCCTGACTGTGTCAGCCCGTAAGCACACAGTGCACACCTCCATGGAAGAGGATAGGATTAGCTGGTAAACTTGGATCACTTATAATTAAAACTATTCCTTTGACAACTTGTTTTTGTCCAGGGCATTTCCCAGTGTTCCTGCATGTTATCCAGACCACTGAGAGCAAAGCCTAATAATAACAACAACAGAAAGCATGAAGATAAGAAAACTGACATGCCTCTCCACATGGCAATAAGCCACATTTTGGACTTTAGGGAGCATGAAAACTGCAAGGGAAGGGCAGATTGAATCATCTGGATACATTGAGTCATGCTCCTGACTCAAGATGTGTCTCTCCCAAAGGGGGGAAAAGAAAAAGGGCATTCCATTGCATTGCAATTAAGGGGCAGGGGGGAGGCAGCAACATGATAGCTGAGCAGCAAAGGTTAAAGAGTTTTTTTCCTTACCTGTGGCAGTGCTGGCCTCCTGGGGGGGGGGGGTGGTCTGGGACAGGGCCCAGGAGAGGGGGGTAAAGGGGTAATTTGCTCCCAGGCCCAGGGTCAAAAAGGGGACCCAAGAGCCAAAGGAAGGAGCCTAGAAATTTCTTGGGATCTTGTATTTCCCTAACTACTCAGACTTGTTGCCTGAACAGGATGGTGGGGACACTACCACAAGTGTGCAGCTGCAGCTATGGACAAGCCATATATGCTGGGTCAAGGAATGCATACATGACACTCCTTAACACAGTGTCAAATCTAGGAGGAAACTGGACTGTTACAGTAGCTCTTTGGCTTATGGATCTGCCTATCAGGGACACAGCTGCAAGACTACAGCTGCTGCAGAAGCAAGTTTTGGTATGCACAGGACACTTTCCATTCTAGTGGGAGCCTAAATACTTTGATGCTAATTTTCTATGTTTAAAAGATTTTAGAGAGACTTAGGAGTGTGTTTGGTAACCCCTGCTAACTGGGTAAGAGGCACTTTTTCAAGTGGGTGCTCCTCTTTTTAGCAGGGGGAGAGTAACTCGACCACCTCACCCCTGCAGTGTCTTTTCTGGTGGCTGTCTGCTGGGGTTCTTTTGCATCTTTTTAGATTGTGAGTCCTTCTGGGACAGGGAGCCATTCATAATTTGATTTTTCTCTGTAAACCGCTTTGTGAACATTTTGGTTGAAAAGCGGTATATAAATACTATTGTTGTTTTCTGTATTACTATATCTAGCTACCAGTCCCACATGGGTGGGTAGACCTGGGCTCCAAAGACTTATACAGCTGCTGCCAACCTCTCCCCATCCTGCTTTGCCCCCCCCATTCTGCTCTCCCATCACCACCCTCCCCCACTCTGTTTCACCCCTCTCCCTTTGCAAAGGGCTCCAAAAGAAACTTTGTACCTCCTGATAAAATTCCTCTCAGTGGCCCTGGTCTGCGAGGCCTGTGGACCCATCTGCAGGGCTCTCCATGCCTCTAACTTTTGAAAAAAGCAAAAAAAAAAAAAGCACTTCCTGTTTTCGCTGCAAAACCAGTAAGATCTTTCTTAGTATTTTCAGACATCTGGAGGTGCAGGGAGCCCTGCAGATGGGTCCACAGGCTCCCTGGACATCCCAGGAGGCCAGCACTGCCTTAGGTAAGGAAAAAAAAACCAGTTAACCCATTTTTGCATGGCCCACACAAAAACATTTCATCCCTGTTGTGTATAAACAATGTTGGGCAGAAATGGCTTAACCCCTGGCAGCAGTGCAATCTCAGCGATCACATTGCTGCCTTTGCTCCTCCCCAGCAGGAACTCCTGGAGAACTTGGGAACTGTTGGTGTACAGGACTGGCGTCTTAGTTTCATCCAAAAAAATTATCACTATTGCTATGAATATTTAAAAAACCTAGATACTTTTAGCTATGTATGAAAAAAAATAATTTAGCTGTGTATGGAAAGAAACACTGTTTGAAATTTTCAGTGAAAATGCAAATTATTTACTCAGGGCTTGAAAGACAAAAAATTATACACTAGCAGGTGTACTTTGCTGTTCAAGAGTTTATCCTAGGGGTTACTGCTACTCACCCTAGATGAATGGCATATGATCTAGGAAATCTTTACTTAAATGCATGGCATTCTGTAGACCCACAGAATCTGTGTAGCTCTATGGGTAAATACTGTGTAGACTCACAGGGGGAGCTCTGCAAAAGCAGAGGAAGAAAGGAAGGTGCCAGACAAGAAAATTATGACACCACCATTTATTTATAAAGTACTCTGTGTACATGGTGCTTAATACAGTATACAAACACAGGTCTCTGCCCCAAGGGGCTTACAACATAGATGACAACAGATGGGGCAATGGAGTCGGGGAAAACATATGCTACTGTTTCACTTACACATACTTAAACATACAGTTGGGAATGGGGCATAAGGCATGTGCCAAAGACTTCACAGGGAAAGTGGGTTTCAGAAGGGACTTGATGGTTGTGAGTGAGGAATCATTTTGCAGGTGGTCTAGGAGATGGTTCCAGGGATAAAGGAAAACAAGGCAGAAAGGACTAAGTAGTTTGAGGGAGAGGAAAACCTATGGACAGTTGAGCGAGGAAGCTGTCATACTGAAGGTCATGGGAGGGATATGAGATCTCCAAGAATCGTCTTTCTCAGGTCTGAAAATTATTATTGGTTAGTCTGACATGATCTAATTGGGAGTTGCACTTCAGCTATTGCACACTGTATTTTCTTGAAGGTGCACATTTCAAGATGGTCTGAACTTCAGGATGCCATGCTGCCAAAAGACTGGGGAAATCAAGAGTGATGTTGGCCTCATAGGATTTCTGCTATCTTGAGCCCAACATCACCCTTGATTTCCCAGTCAGAAAATGAAGTTGATTATGGCTCATTAATTTCTTGCTGGTATTTTGTAGTGTAAATCTAGCCATTACAGCTCCCCATGAGACAAAATAAATGAAGACAAAGAGGACTCATCAATATTAGTCACTTACATGCAGCTCAAGGCAGAAATGGCTGATTTCATTGCAAACTGCCATCAAGATTCACTGAAAGTGAAACCCAAGTTGAATTTGGAGAGTTCTGTTCAAGAAAAGAGTAGTAGTAGTTGCTAAAAACTCAAACTACAAGGAAGTTTAACAACTAGAGGCGTAACACACCGACGTAGCTCCCAGGGCAGTGATGTCACGTGATGTCACTTCCGGGTTCTCCCCAGAGGAGGGGCGCTTGCTGCAGCAGTATCACGTTCCCCATTCCTTCTCCTGTTGAGGCTCCCCTTGAAGCTGAAGTTTATCATATTTGGTAATCTTACATATTTGGTTTATCTTACATTACCACCCCTGCTATAAGGAATATGTATTTCTGCAATTGGATAGACAGAATGAGTAGGAGAAACCTTGAAGAGAAAAAACTTACATCTACAAAGAGCCCTGTTGCCAAAGATTACACCTAACTGCTTACAGACATTAGATGTGCTCTGAAATGCACAATCACAAAAGAGATGACACCAGAAATAGTTCTGCTCCAAGTGCGCAAGCCAAGAACACGTTAACCTGCTAACAAATATCTCATATGAACAAAGGACGAGGACAGTATTGACTTCAAAATCCTGCCAAAAAAAAATCAAATGAATGCACGCAACTTTGCTCCACTCACTTCACAGCCAGCACTTAACAGAAGACTTTTGCTGGTCCTCAAAGTCATAGACCCATTCCTGACTCTTAAAGGTGGCGCGGGGGGGGGGGGGGGAAGCAGAAATGCTGGGAAAATCCTGCAGTCATTATTTGGCACAAGGAGAATGAAAGTACAGGTCATGCCTCATTATCCACTGGGATTCCATTTCGGAACCTCCTGTGCATTTAAAAAAAAAAATCAGGGGATACCAAATCAGTGGTAAAAGAGCTTTAAAGACCTGCTTCCAGGTTTCTTGCTCCCCCCCCGTTACTGCCCCAGAATGCATTGCTATAGACGCTATACCGCATTCAAGCACTAGATGTGTTGAATAATGGAATTCAGCAGAATGAAATTAAAACTATTTAACAGCATGAAGGTGGGAAATTGAATTTTGGTGCTTTTTTCTTGTTACAAGGCATTTAAAGGTGGATCTCAGTATCAGTGGTGAGTCAAATCAGTGGATACCAAATCAGTTGATATCGAGGTCCCACCTGTATCTTCTCTGTGCCAAACCTGTCAGATACCATTAGGGCAAAACTATTTTCCCTGAAAACCTAATCATCTTACTGCCAGAAAATTCTTGCAGTACTCACACAAGGATGTTTGTCTCTCAATATTACACATTGGTTTGCATATGGGAAACTTTTCACATGAATGAACGGAAGAGAGACAGCACTGTGGCAGCATACAAGCTTTGTGGCAGGTACACAAGCTTCTCATGTGACTGCAACATGTGTATTCTTGTAGGAACCTCTCTGCATTATCACAGTAACTTTGCGGGAATCAACCACAATTGTGTAGTGAGGAGCATGGGCACAGGGACATGTTGCAGTGTTACGTGAAAATCTCCTTTTCCCTTCCAAGTTGTGATTTTGTATGTATTATGGACTAAAACTCATGCAGGTCAAACCACAGAGTACAGGACACCCTTCCCCCTGTGCACTTTTCCAAGGCCCTGGTAGAAGTCACAAGTTTGCACAACCTCTAGCAATGCAGAGATGCCTACTGATCCAATCACTGTTAAGCAAAACAAGCATGCACCTCTGGAGGAAGAAGTCTATTGTTCTATTGTTGTAGCTTTATCACTCTTAAGCACCTTATGCAAACTGCCTCCCTCCCCCAGGAGGCCAGTCATGGCTGATACCCAGTCATCCTTTTCTTGCATGCTCCATGTGTCCCCCTGTGTGTACTGAGCATGCGCATCCAGGAGGCCACATCTGGGTCATTTTAGGTTAGCATCCAGGTCAGTAACAACCCTTTTAAGAGAAAGCTCCGGCCACATGGTCTCTCTCTCTGGCTGCCCCCCAAGGCACAGGTCCTCCATAGGACTCTTCTCCCCTCCTATCCATCTGCTCCCCAGGACAGGTAACTATATCTTGCGTCTGGAATCTTCTCCCTTCTATCCTACCTATTTCTCCCCTTCTCTCCCCATCTTAGTTAGCAACTGGGTTATGCAGACCAGGCACCCCTAAGATCCTTCCCTACAACCTATCCTTTTCTACTTTCTTCGGATGCACCAAATACACTGCACATGCAACCACCATAAAGCTAGGTACACCAGACACAAGTACTAGAAACCTATTCTTATCAATTCTCCATGTGCATTATGTTTACCTATGTGTTTTTGTAATAAAAATATAATCGTTGATTGAAAGTTATCTTTCTCCCAGTCTCCTCTTTAAGCTACAAGGGATTATCTCTGCATTACGCGCTCTTGTTATCTAGCCTGCGATCCTGAGGTTTCCAAAAGGGTAATATAATAATTCCCCTTAAAACATAACAGCCCTTTTTGGTAACAGCAGAGCTTCCACCCTCTCCCCTACATGCATTCAATGAATGTGTGGAGTGCCACCAGAATATGTGAAGATGGCTAGTACACATCATCACTTCAAACATGTTAATCTTAGTGGATGTTCAGTAACCAAACTTTACACTGTATGAATTTTTACATACAGGTCCAACCTTGTTATACATGGATTTTTTATACACAGATTTGACTCAACATGAATGGCCACTGCAAATGAGAAGAAATATGGTGATTTGTGGAGAAGGGGAAAAATGCATCCCTTTAAAATCAGTTTTAACAGTCCTTTAATAGCCTCATTAATGAGAGACGGGGGGGGGGGCAGCAGGCTGAAAATCCATCAATCATTCTCCAGGCGACCCCTCCCTTCCCCCTGACACTTGAAAGAATGACAATCACTTTGCATTGGTGATGGGAGGGGTTGAGTAAAGCCTTTCTAAGCCCTTGGAGAGAGACTGGATGGATTGTCTTCTTAATGACTCTATCTTACATCACAAAGGTCAGCAAGGCTGTTTTTAAATCACCCAGCAAAGGGCCATTGTTTTTTAAATGGATTTGCTTTACTGCAATTTTTGCCATCCAAGGTGAGTTCTGGAAGGCTCATGAGACTCAACCTGTATTGTATTAGTGTGAACATTTTGTCCCACTGTGCAGCCATCCCTGGTCTTAACCTGACTTGGGCACTGATTAGTACAGTGGTTCCCAATTTGTACATTGAGAGGCACTTGCCAGGGTGTTGCAGGCTTCCCACCGCCCCTACAGGGAAACTGTGCACAAGCGTCCAAGGAGTGGCAGGAGGCTTAGTGCAGTGGACACAGCTGCAGTGCGTGAAAACCATGCACTGTGAAAAGTCCTCCCTCCCTCCCGCCCTCACCCTCTTACTGCTGTTTAGAGCAGTGTTTTTCAAACTGTGGGTCAGGACCCACTAGGTGGGTTGCAAGCCAATTTCAGGTGGGTCCCTATTCATTTCAATACTTTATTTTTAATATATTAGACTTGATGCTTCCATGGCATGTGACTGTATTGGGGAAATGTTACAGATCTGTACTTTTAACAGACTACTCTGTATAGGCTTTTAACAATGATAAGTAAATGGGACTTACTCCTGGGAAAGTGTAGGTAGGATTACAGCCTAGGATTGTTAAAAATTTTCCTGCTTGATGATGCCACTTCGGTCACGACATCACTTCTGGTGGGTCCTGACAAATTGTCATTCTAAAAAGTGGGCCCTGGCGCTAACAGTGTGAGAAGCACTGGTTGAGAGGCTTGTGCTAAGCCTTGGAACAAGGAAGTGAATGGCATGACACATTTCACATCATCGTTCCTTCCTGGTTCCCCAGCAAATTTGGGAACTTGTGGATTAGTAGGATCAGGCTTCCCTGGTCTAAATTCATGAAACTGACATGTTTGCAAGTGGAATCTAACAGCACCATATCTGGAGGTTCCTGGCAGACAGCTAACTTGAACTTTGGGGAACAGGGTATCACTGCAACTCTGTGCATTCATATACAGACTAGTGCCAAGGCATCTTAGGTCTCTAGGGTCCCAAAGTGCCACAGCTCAGGGAAGGGAAGCGTCAAACTAAATAATGAACTACGCTATACATATATGCTTTCTGAAGTCAGAAACATCAATCCTTCTATTTTACAGAATTCTATTATATATATGCCATTTGTTTTGGAGTAATTTCTAAATAATTCATAACTTTTATGCTTCAAGAATGGAGAGTATTAGATGTACAGATACACCTATGATTTTGGATAGAAACTACTATAGCTGCTTGTTTTTCTTGAACCTTTACAACAACAGTGCTTTTCAAATACTAGTACAAATATCACTGGTGACATTTCACAGTATGACAGGTGGTATGGTCTTGTAGATCATTCTACATCTATATGTACAGCAACAACTGTTACCCTGCACATGCCCAATCTTGTCTGATATCGGAAGCTAAGCAGTTTCAAGCCTGGTTAGTACTTGGATGGGAGACTGCCTGGGAATACCGGGTGCTGTAGGCTTATACCATAGTCTTTTGAGACTGAAGGTTGCCAACCAACCATATCTATATGTAGCACTTCTGTTGCTATGCAGCACTGCTCTACCTGGCCAATCCAAATCAAGATGCCTGGGGTGGTAGAAAGAGACTGTGCTCTTCAAAAGAGGAATAAGATGGGGGGGGGGAGACCCCAGGAAGCAGCAATAACCAGAAAAATTTCTCTTCTGGAGTAGGAAAGCCTGTGGAGTGAGCCATCCAGGACACCCCTGAAGAAGTAGAGCTACTTGCAACAACATGGTACTTGCAAAAGTGCTATTTGTAACAAAAAAATTCAAAGTCTTGCTGTATTAATTCACGTTCTTTGCAAAATCTAGAAGTAGTAAAACCAGGATAATTCCACACCTAAATCCATGAACCACAAATGTTGTGCTGGAAGCCAACTCTCTACTCTGATCCTCATGGCATCATCTGGAGAGAGCAGGATGTTCCCTGCTGTAGCTAGGAATCATCCAGGGTGAGAAAGAGGCCATCTGGTCCATAATGGCTGCAAATTGCACAAAAATTCTGAACACTATGGTACACGCATATTTATGCAACATCATTACCATGAATAAGGCAATTGAATTCACCACAGTTGCAAAACAAAACAACTGCAGAACGTTGTTTTATTGCAAAACAACATTCAGGGTCTATATATGGAGGTGGGGAAGGAATAGAGAGCTTAATTATGCAGCTTGCACAGAGATTTCTAAGGGGCATCCAAAAGCAGATAGAACCAGCTGTAGATTCTGGTAAGTGTACCTATGTCACCTCCACCACCACCTCCACTGTATCCCAAAGGTTCTGCCAGAATGGAACTCTTGCAAATGGCCAATGTTACACATTAGATAGAATTTGCTGGTAGCTCTAGTGAATATAAAGCTACCTTTCTGTTTATAAAGTAGAACATTTTCATAAATCTTAAAACTGGGATGTGTTTAAGTTATGCATAGGAAGAAGGGAATTATTTGCATTATCTACATGAGGTCTGGAAGTAGGTAACCCCATAAACTGTAGTCACTCACAGGCTTTTTGCAAAGCTTTGCCAATTATTTTATTTTTGGTGGCAGAAGTAATCAGAGGGTAATTGAGGGGAAAGCAGGATTTCAGATATTTACTTGGAGCTACAGACTAATGATCCACACAGATAAAATATATGCCTTGTAAACAAGTCATAAATAATTATAATACAAGTTTCTTAATATGGGAATCCAATGTGAGTACTTGGAAGAAACTCATTCATGCCTTCCATGTGCACCTGCTCCTTTTGTTTGCCGACTGATGAATGAATAACAACAAGAAATTAAACACACACCAGATGCATTTTGAACCACTCAAGTTTAGCTGCTTGTTTTATTTTTGGGGGTTTGGGACTGCTCAGACCAGCCTTAAAATTTCACAATGCAAACTATAATTACTTAGACAGGCTCTCAATTTCTTTCTGTTTCTCTTTCCTGTTTTTGTTTAGTTTGCAAAACCACAGAAGGATGTAATTGCCATGCCTGAATATTTCAATAAACCTCTAACACACACCACTCAGAAGCCCTACCACTGATCATACCCTTTGTAAGAAAGTCCCTCAAATATATAAATGTCTACGGTAAGTAGGCCAGCTCCACATTACAACAGAGGCTAACACTCAGTTTTTAACCTCTCTAGTGCACATTACAATATGGCATTGAATAACTTACTTACGTGACTCACTGGAATAACCTGGAATAACACTCCCTTAATGTACCTCACCTTCTGATCCATCTACACACTCAATAACTAACCAGAAATTGAAGTAATCTGAAAAACAAGATAAGATGAAGGGCTTGTCTGGTGTCTCATTCATCCTAAATTGTGAGAGGGTTCAACTCTTTTTTACCATTTAAGTAATTGTCCCCTTCCTTCTTAGAGTGACTAGATGCAAAAGAGAACAGGTCTCCTCATTTTAAGATAATTTTGGCAGGTGCAGTTTTTCACATGAGGATGTGAAAGCCACACCCACTAAAATATTTTCTTCTACAGAACTATTAAAGATGAAACAACTCAGTCCTCTGCCTATGACTGCTCTCACTATTTTCCCCTTTCTATATCTGTCACTTCCAATTTAAAAAGAAACCTAGACAAAACAAAGACAATTAGTGAAGATGCCATAGGTGTGACCCAGAAATTAGAGACCAATGCACAAAATGAGTCACAATCAACCTCACAACTACTATGCACATTATATTCTTCAAAATGTAGGAATCTGCATATACAACTTTTCCTCTTCATACATACTCAACCAGTTCCAGAAAACAGCCTTTAGAGTGAAAATCTGGGCAATGGGTACAATTATTACATTAATTTCAATGGGAAAAATTCTAACTCGTTCCAAATCCATTTCAAGTTCACCCAAAATCACCCTAAACGCCTAATAGAATAAGGAACATGTTGCATGACAAACACAAAACAGAAAAAAGAATATTTAGAAATGCCATTACACAACATCGATATAAAGTTTTAAAGCAGACAATGAAAATGTTTCAGAAATTCCAGTATCACATAATGAGGCTTAGCACCTTAAGCTTTAGTTGCAAACTATGAACATACTCTTACATGTCACCTGCTTTTCCACTTTTCCCATGATTTTTTCACCTTGTTTGGTTCTTTAGGACTCCTATTCACAGTAATTTCAAGAAGTACAACACAAAAACTGAAACACTGTAGAAGGGAACATGTAATGAACATGTCCTGAAAGCTTGGAGACATGCTATCCATCAGGCAGGGCTTCTCACACAGACAGCACATCTTCCCCAGCCATGCTCAGTCCTCTGAGGATACTGAAGAACAAATCCCATAAAGCCCACAAGAGCAACCCAAGAAAGGGAGAGGTTCTGGACCTCTGTCCTACAGGGGAAAAATCCAAAATTTAAGCTGTACCCAATTGGAGGAAGACCTCACCTCTGCAAGAGACCTGATCTCCCCCCCCATTATATTGAAAATCTTGGTATGGATAAAAAGGATGGTCTTAACATGTGCAATCTGGAAAAGTGAAAACCTATATAGTGAAAGTACTTATAAAGAGGGTAGCGTGTACTACTTAACAACATATGAATCTGAAAATCTATGGCTCTAACAGACCTTTGAAATCTGGATTTCATGGGCCTGTACAGAAGTTGGGTTAATCTGAGTCACTGTTCTGCATACTGCATGTACTCAAACAGATACAGGAACAACTGGTCCATGGGGAAAAGACATGCAAAACAGTTAACAGCAAAAAAAAGACAGCTGCTCAAGACTTGAAATGCAGCTAAAATAAAGCAAAGAGACAGGCTGGTAACATTTAGGATGGTGTCTGGCTACCTACTAAAGAGTAAGAAAGGGGAATATGAGGAACACATGGTCCTGGACCCAAAAAGATTCAGAGTGAAGGAATTCAATGGCAGCGAACAGCTTGGTAAAAAACAGGAAGCTGACCCAATGCTCCCCATCACCAAGAGAAGTGGGATGTTCAGTCCTGCCATAAACTTCCTGACTCAGTCAAAGCATGTTCACAGGAAGCATACAGGGTTAAGAGTTAGCTTATTAATAAGGGTTAATAAGTGAAAGCTTATTGAACTCCAAACAGACAAGAGAATGTCTTACCAGGCCACAAGTCTACTAGAGCAAAACTTTCTCTCAACCTTTAATCTGACCTCAATCACATAAAGGATGCCTCCATGCGACCCGAGGACTCTGACTGGCAGTACCATCTGTTAGCTTTGACAGGTGCTACTCAAAGCCAGAGAACCTTGTTTCAGTTTTCCCTGAACCAGTGCAATTCATCTACTATTTTGATTTTGCAAGGCTTCCTTTTGTAGCACCAGGTAGGACCAAGGAAGTCATAGTAACACAGCTTCCCTGTTCCTACCTGCTATGGTACGGAGAATCCCCCAGTGTTGAAACATAAACAAGGAGGCAGGTGGCAATATGGGAAAATAGCTGGAATGAGTCTTTCCAGCAAATTGTAGCACCTGTCCAATCCAAACACTTACTATGGGTAATCAAAGGCCCTGCTGCTACAAGGCCCAAGTATGTGCTCATGAAATAATCACATACTCCTCCCTCATTTAACTTGCCCATCATTTGAGTCTGTTTCTAGATCAACCATTTTGAACCTTTTTCAGCTCACGGCACTGTCAAGGCACTAAAATTGGTCAAGGCACACTCCCAGTTTTTTTACCTACAATAAATTACTACATTACAATTAATTTTGAATTAATATCATTAATACAATTAAATCATTGTTCAATTGTACAACTAAATCACAAAGGGCACAATCCTAACCAGGTCTACTCAGAAGTAAGTCCTATTTTGTTCAATGGGGCTTACTCTCAGGAAAGTGTGGTAAGGATTGCAGCCAAAGACTGGGGGGACGTCTCTGCCTGTGGGACTTACTTCTGAGTAGACATGTCTAGGATTGGGCTTTTGGTCATACTCTTTTTTTCTCAAATACAAAAGCAGGCAATTGGCACTTCTCTCTCCCCCAACCCCTCTCACAGGCACATTCCCCCCTTATCTCATAATTGCAGTTAGCACCTCTCCTACTGTCCTTCCCCTCACTGATCCACCCCTTCCAAAGGTCCAGAATCACTTGCCTCACATTCTCCCCCCCCCAATTGCCTGCTCCTGTATTTCAGAAAAAAGTGTAACCAAAAGCCCAATCTTAGGCATGTCTACTCAGAAGTAAGTCCCATTATAGTCAATGGAGCTTACTCCCAGGAAAGTGGGGCTAGGAGAAGATCCTGAGAGCCCAGGCATGTCTACTTAGAAGTAAGCCTCATAATAGTCAACAGGGCTTACTTCCAGGTAAATGAGGGTCAGGTTGCAGCTTTCCTCTTGCTCAGCAGCAGGAGATGTTGCTCCTTTTTTGCCTGTGGCTTCTCCGCCCTCGGCTGCTGCCTGCCTCCTCTGGGCCCACGGCACACTAGTTGGAAACAGCTGTTCTAGATTGTGAGACTCTTGGGACAAGGACCTGTTATCTCTTTTATTAAAAACACCATGCAGTTTTAAAGTGCTATACTACGTCCTCCTCCTCCTCCTGTGGAAGTTCTTTAACTGTGTGAACTGGGGCCTTGATTTCTTGGTTATCTCACTTTCAGGGCCAACCCACTCATGAAGCTGGGTGAATCGGCTACTCTGAGCAGCAGGCTGAGGGGAGCAATTGGTTGGCATGTGTATGTGTGTCCCATACACACCCTGCAACTGTTCCTCAGTTTTGAGGTCACTCCACCATTCAAACACTGAGTCCACCAGCTAGACCCCATGTAGAAGAATAAAACGCAAAGGAAGAAAATCACATTGGCCACGCCACAGTGTAGCTGCCACCAGGCTTTTCTGCCTATTTACTACCCTTTCCAAGTGGGGAGGCAGCAGGAAAAAGATTGCTGTGGTGGCTGTAGCCCTTACATCCTTTTCCTTCCAGTTGTGATCTACATGGTGTTGGGCTGGCTGCCCTTTCAAACAGGCTCTCCCATTTACTGCCTGTCACAGCCTATTTCAGCGAGTTGTAGTACCCCAGGGAGCTGTGGAAACTAGCCAGGGGAGCCCCAGAATCCTCCAAAAAAAACCAACCGCCCTATACAATATATAGGATTGTAGCCCTAACAGGGAGCCGCAACCAGTGACTCAGTAGGTCAAGAGAGCTGCCAGCTGAAAAGCTTTAGGAACCACTGGCCTATTTGAATGGGAAGCCAACACTGTGTGATTAAGATTGCGGTGGTGTAATGGAAGAACAGAAGTTCATCAGGTGGATGATGTGGTGACAGCGGTTCCATGTTTTGACAGCTGTTTGACAGCTCTGGGAAGGGCAGGGTTAGCTCCACAGCTGTGATCAATCAAGGCCAATGGAGACGCTGATGGACACCTGAGCTTCATTTGACCTTGATGGGACTTGGAATGGACATGGACTGAAGAGATGGCTCACCTGAGCCTAATTTGGATTTTTAACAAGGGACATACAAGGATAAAAGGCAGCTTCAGAAGGTGCAAGGCTACCTGCCTCAGACAGATCCTGACCCAGAGGCTACTTGACTCAGACCTTCAGTCATTCATTCATTCCACCTTTATTGGCATAAAACTCAGACCTACAGGAGAAGGGGACTGCTTGGACTCTGCTGGAGGACTCTGCTACAGAGGAAGGGACTCTGCTTCAGTGGACTGCTACGGGAATGATTGGACTGCAGAAGACTGAACTGGGAAGACTGAACTGTGCTTTGGGAGATTGAACTGGATTAGACTTGGACTGGAGGCTTCAGACCTTTACCCACTGAGTTAAGTGGAGTTTTGGGGAGGGAAAGCCTCTGGACAAGAGGACTTGCAGGGAGCGTATGTGTTTGTAGCAATAAATTCTTGTTAATTGCTCAACTGATAAGGAGTTCTGTTCATTTCTTTGCACACCACAGCTGTTCTTGGAAAAGGAGGGTGTTAATTGGCCAAAAAGTGGACATTAGAAGGGAGCTGGAACATTTGGACGGGACAAATTGGCATAGTCGGCAGGATAGGGAGAATTTGGGCAAGACAGGTGGTGATACCTTCTGCGTGGGTGGAGGGAGGGGATGTACATGTGGCAGCAAGGTGTCTATAACCAATGTGCCTGTTCCCCAAAGAAGTAGTAGCAAATAGACACTGTAGTGCCTGTACCGGGCTGGCTTTGGCAGGAGCTGTCCAAATGCAAGTGTCAACATTCGAGATGAATGAATGCTCATCTCAACATACTGGCAACTCGTCTTCTTTCTTCCTCAAACTATATGGTTTGTAACTGAACACTGGAATAAACTGCAAATAAACATAGCAGAATACACACATTACACAAAATAGCTATATTAGCATATACACAGCACCTTCATAAACTATTGCCAAGTATGAAAATTAATTTTAACCCATAGCTTATTATTTGTCAAAAATAATCTTAGTAAATGGGACAAAAATTCAAAAGCATTCTCTCTATACTTCACTAAAAACACTTCAGAAAAAAACTAAGATGAAGATATTTGTAATCTACTTGATACCAAAGTGCCTTTAGCCTTAAAGGTAGACTTTGATCCATTCCCCTCCAATTGGAGTTTAATGCACATTAAATAAGATTAAGTAGTAGCCTGGAGTCTCACAAAGTAAAATTGAAGCCAATTCCATATCATTTCACCCTTACTCCTTTCATGGGTCCTTTTGCTTCATGAACTATTTAGTATCACTGAGATATGACCACTAATCTCCAAAGAGTGGGAGGAAACTTAAAGGTCCAGAACTTGAGCTAGAATGTGTTGAAAAATAAATAAAGCCAGAATTTTCACTTAAGGAAAAGGCAAAAATTTACTGGCCCAATAATTTGCATTGTGAAAATAATTTTACCTTAAGCATTCACTAACCAGTTTTTCTTATAGCAGAGGTTCCCAAACCTCTGTCACGCTGCCCCAGCCAAGGATGCCCTATCTCTGCTCCCTTAAGAGGTGACGGTGATGACAGCGTTTCAGCGATTGCACCACTGCAGCACAAAAAAGCTTTTAAGGTACTAGCAACTTTTTAGGTACTGACAGGAGGTCACTGTGGCCCTCTGGACGGTGCAAGAAGCCCACGGTCCCCTCTGCAAGCCTCCCTGAGCCTCAAAAATGCTCCAAAATGCATTTGTGATCCACTTCCAAATCAAAAACCAGAAATGATTCACAAACACATTTCAGAGGCGCAAGGAAGGCTCACAGAGGAGGCCACAAGTTCCCTGCATAACATAAACTCTAACACTAATATGCTCAATGCAATTACATTTTAAAAACCATTTCATGTCCAGAGAACGTTACTGTGTCTTATTGGGAAGAATTATTCAGTTGAAACAAAAATTATTCAGTTGAGACAAAAAGAGGGATAAAATTTCCCTTTTTTCACTGGAATTTTTCATTTTATTTTCAATCCATTTTTTAATTATTCCGAGTATGGAATGAGCCTTCTTCACCACCACTGTACCCGGGTAGTTGGTGGGAAAGTGTCTCCTGAGTGAGTGCTCCCTCATGGACTACCAGAAAGAGCAGAGAACGGACCGCCTACAGCCAAAGATGACATTTCAGTGCTAGTTGCGGGCAGTCTGTTCACCTTCTCTGGTGGTTCTTGAGCGAATGTTCGCTCAGTGACACACTGAAAGTGACAGAAGGCAGTCTTTTTTCTGAGACCTCATGGACCACATCTCAGGGTCTTGTGGACCACCTGTAGTCCACGGACCATAAATTGTAACTAGTGCCCTAGAGGCTCCTGCCTGATTTATAAATACCAAGGGGTGTGGCTATGGTAGTGATTAGTCAGCAGTGCTCCCACCTTGATGTACAGAGCCTGATCTGCCCTGTCAGTTTCATGATCCAACAAAAATTTGGTCACGACCCACAGTTTGGGAACCATTGAGCTATACTATGCAGGTGAGTAAGAGCATTCAAGAAATGAAATGGCTTGGAAAGGGCACCACAGTGTTCTTGAAGCTCTTAATTAAACTAGGAAAAGAAGACTTTGCTTGACAGACCTGGTTTACCATTCAGGTCAAGTCACATCTCTGGACAGCCAATAAAAGTAGGTAAGGGGGAAGAACAAATTGAAAGGAAACACAGGCCAGAGGGGAAATGGCACCTGAAATGCCTATGAAATTCTGCTAAGGCCATGCTAGGACCCAGTGCCACTTCCCCACGGCCATCCTATAGCAGCGGCAGGCAGCAGTGACATTTCCTTACCCTTCCTGCATTTCATGCAGCTTACCTGTTCTTCTGCCTTATGCTGTCTTAAAATGGGGTGACAAAGTGGAGATGGAACAAGAAAACTAGGAGAAGTGGGGTGCATTTCCTGGTTTCCTTAAATCAATCACACTCAGCCACTAGAGTGAAAGAGCAAAGAGGAAAAGTTCAGGTAGCCTCAGAGGTAGTTGATGCAGGCTGTAAGGCAACTGTGGAGATTCTAGTCTAATACTCATGGGTTTTCTCCCAAGGCAGAATCAAGACTCTCAGTAGTCATTCCTCAAGACTTGGGCATTTTTCCAACTAAGACAAAGATGCAACTGACCCAACAGTCTGAGACAAAGGACACTTTTAAAACAACACCATGACTGATGAAAGGTTGCTGTGAAGAACTTGTAGCCTTATGGCAAAATTCTTCCCGTAAAGCTCTCTCCTGTGTTTCCTAGCAAAGAGACACAAGTTTGCCTGAGTAATAACGGAGAAGGATAAAGAAATAAATCCATGAACAACATAAAAGCGAAACATAAAATAAAATAAAACCCTTCCTGGAGACATTCCTTGCTAAAGTCAGTATTTTATATTTTTAATTTCCTGTTTGGCATAGACCTGCTGCCCTTTTTGAATGGCCACTATTTCTACGAAGATCATCCAGAGTAAGAAGAAAATCACCCTCTTAAACTTGCTGCCACTCAACATAATTGCTGGAAAGATACTGCTGAGATCACCAGCGACCTTAGGCTAAATCTGGGGTCGGCAACCTGTGTTTTCAGAGCCGCATGCGGCTCTTTCAGTCCTCTGATGCGGCTCCCCAGTGGGGGGCTGGAAGTGGGGCGCCCTTCCCCTTGGCCTCCGCCCAGCCAGCGATGTGCTGCGGGTGGCTGCTGGTGAATGCCGGGTGCCGCTCCTCCCTGCAAAGCTGCAACTCCTTCCCTGCAAAGCGCCCCCCCCCCGCGCGCACTGCAGCTCCTTCCTCGGCAGGCAGGCAGGGGCAGCTGCGCTCTCCTGGACCTGCTCTCCCCGCCCCACTGCGAGCAGGTGTGGGGGGGGCAGCCGGGCAGTTCTTCCCTGCGCTCTTCCTTCCTTCGCCCTGCAGCGGGCAGGGGGCTGAATGGAAGAGGCGAGGCTGGTCGGAGAAGCGCGGGAGATGCAGCCCTGCTGAGGCAATGGGCAGGAAGGAGCGAGGTGAGCTGCATTCCTGTCCACACTTCCCTGGGAGGAAGCCCCGGTCCCTCTACTGGGGCTGACTTCTGAGTAGACAGGCAGAGGAGCCTGTCCACACTTCCCTGGGAGGAAGCCCCGGTCACTCTACTGGGGCTGACTTCTGAGTAGACAGGCAGAGGAGCCTGTCCACACTTCCCTGGGAGGAAACCCCGTTCACTCTACTGGGGCTGACTTCTGAGTAGACAGGCAGAGGAGCCTGTCCACACTTCCCTGGGAGGAAGCCCCGTTCACTCTACTGGGGCTGACTTCTGAGTAGATAGGCAGAGGAGCCTGTCCACACTTCCCTGGGAGGAAGCCCTGTTCACTCTTCTGGGACTGACTTCTGAGGAGACAGGTAGAGGATGTCCCCTGGTTTTGGTGTTGTGAGAGTGTAAAGAGCATCTCCCTATCCACTCTGTCCATCCCCTGCATAATTTTGTATGTCTCAATCGTGTCCCCCCTCAGGCGTCTCTTTTCTAGGCTGAAGAAGCCCAAACGCCGTAGCCTTTCCTCATAAGGAAGGTGCCCCAGCACCTACAAGGGAGCTACAAGAAGGGGCTACATTATAAAAATGGGACCTGTCAGAGGGGAGCGCATTATAAAAGTTGCATATACAAGAGGGGAGTACATTATAAATTGGGACGTACAAGGGGGAGTAATAACTATAAATCTCTTTATTGTATTGAAAAATACTAGTCATTAGATTTTGTATTTCATTGTACCTCTTACATTACTGTGGAAAAGACACAAAGATGACTATTTACTGTTGGTCAGGATTTTCTGCTAGGGAGGGCACCAGCCCAAGTCTTGCCTATAGCACCAAATTGGCTAGGGCAGGCCCTGGGAAAATAAATTAGTATTTAATTTAAATGTATTTTATTTTAGCTCTTTCGTTTTTTATATGTAATTCTAAATTTAAGATTATGGTGATCTTGTAACATTAAAATATGTTACATATTGTTTTCTCTGTAGCAGTTCATTCATTTCAAAAATGCAACACACTATAGTTTTTTTATACATAGCATAAAGGTAAAAAAAAAACTATATATGCAGTGTTATCTTCATTTTAGATGTCAAAAGGGTTTTGTGGCTCCCGAGGTTTTCTTTTCTCCAGAAAACAGGTCCAAATGGCTCTTTGAATGTTTAAGGTTGCCGACCCCTGGGCTAAATAAGGCTTCTCTAAGCTCATTTGGGATTTCAGGAAAACAAAGTTACTGTCTAGTCCTCTAAATTCCATAGAAATAATAATTACAGACTACTAAAATAGGCCTTACCATCATGCACAATCTCAATATTGCTTCCTATGGTACAGACATTACTAGAGATTAACACATCTTGAGCAACTGAAATAAAAAGAGTATCTGCCATTCAATACTTTTGCACATGGGATGAAAAAGAGGGTGGTTTTAACTACAGGGGAACCTCATTATCAGCAGGGGTTCTGTTCCTGGAATTCCATGGATACCAAAATCCGCTTATTTGGGTACCACAAACCCTGTTTTGGCACCCCAAACCCCAGGGCACCACCCCAAGCCCTGCGTGGCTTCCCCAGGCCTCAGAATGCCCTATAAGGTCATAAAAATCCCTGCAATTTCCCCAAGAAACCAGAGGTTGTGTTTTTTTTGCTCAAAATGGGAATTCCTTACACGTGGCCTCCCTGGCCCTCAGATCACCCTCTGGACCCAAACTGGAGCACAGCTCCAGTCAGGCTTGGAGGGTCCAGGTGAAGGCAAATCCACGACTGATCAAATCCACAGGTTCCAAACCTGCAGATATCAAGAGCCCACTGTATTTGTAATATGCTGCATGAATAAGCTACATTTACATTAATGAAGTATTATATGATGACTACAGCGATGAAAAAAGCTCAAAGGAGAGGTAGTACTGAGGTGTTTCCCAAACCCTTAGCTCATTTGTATTTTAGGAAATCCTTGTTTTACAGAATGAGAGCTCAACCTCAAACCATGAGGTACCTGTAAGCTGGTCAACAACAGCTGGTCACTGCAATCTTGCAGACCCAATAGCTCTGGTAGTCTTGCCTTCCCTATCTATGAAGTAATCGGCTGCCTGCATACCCTAACCCAGACCAATATTAATAAACATACTGTCCACAAATCTCCCCATCCAGGGCAGGTCTTAGGACAATTTGATCAATTTGGCCAAATTGGGTTCCACACCCTGAGGAGCCCTGCACTGGGGCAGTGAGCAGAGCACCTACCGACAGCACCTCATTCTGTAGCTAACGCTCCAGCATGGAATCATCCATGCTGAGGCATCACAGGGACAGCACAGTGAGCAGAGCATTGCTGAGCCTCAACCAGGGAGCCTAAGAACCGCAAGCCAACCCGCCAGCGCATGACTGCCAGCGGGTCTTGCTGGTCCTGTTCTGGAGGCTAAGAAGCTGCAAGCACTCAGTAGAGCAGCAGCCAAAGGAGCGCGGCTGGAGCAACGCCGGGCGAGTAGCGGTGGCAGCGCCAGCAACCCACCGACTTGCCTGCACCAGCAGCAGCGCTCTGCTGGGGGAAGGGGTCAATCACGCTCTGCTCTCCCAGCCCCTTCTGCCTTTTCCGGGCAGGCCAACGGAGCAAGAGCTGGCAGGGTGGCTGTCTGCTGGCATGGCCAAGGGGAAGACGAGGTGGACGGCAGAATAGGAGCTGGGTGGGCTTGGGCTTCGGTGGAGCAGGGCTGCGGGACCATGTCAGGCTGCGGAATGGAGGTGGACTACCCCCCTTTGAGAACCCGCTCTGCAGTGAGCTCAAGCACATCTACAAGCAGATCAAAGAGAACTTCAAGGAGGATCTCACCCCCTACAAGGATGATCGCTACTACAGGTGAGAAACGTGCGGCGGAGCAGCAGCGCCAGGGAGGGGGGCGCCCCTAAGCCCTTTAGTCTGCAGTGGGGTAGAAAGGATTCTGGGTGGAAGGAAGGTCATTGTGTACGGCGCACCCCCCGCACCTTGGTCAGATTGGGCTGAAACTGTTCCCTTGTCTGCCCTGTCCTCATCCCCTTATTAGCTCTCTTAGAACATGCAGCACATGCAGACACCACTTACTTCTGGGTTATTATAAAGTCTCAAAGCTACTTCACATTTTACTCAGGCCCCACCTCCTGAATTACTCTGCTCATGTTTTGAGTATCAATACTGTACCTATGACTAAAACAGTACTACTCAGGAGCCCATATGGTAAGCTTTCTGAACATGCAAGACGCACGTATGCTTCACAAATAACAATCCATTTGTCCGATGGTGACAAAGGACCCCTTTCTTCTGGCTCTCTAATTCAGGGATTTTCAAACTTTTTCTTCTCATGGCACACTGACAAAGTGCTAAAATTGTCAAGGCACACCATCAGTTTTTGGACAACTCAAAACTGTCGAGCTAGTGTTGTTCTAGGGGGCTCACATATTCCAATGGCCCTACTAATAAATGACCCTTCCCCAAACTCCTGAGGCACACCTGCCGATCATTTGTGGCACACCAATGTGCCATGGCACACTGGTTGAAAAACACTGTTTTTCCATCAACTGTAATTGATGGATCTCTCTCTGATTCTATCCAAGTCACTGTATCTGAGCTCACTCACCCTCTCTGATCTTCTCTTTTGGGAATCACTCTGGGTCTTAAATTTTTCTCCAGTGCCAAGGGAGAGGGGCACACACTCTAAAAACACAACAGGGCATACTTTGGGTGGCCTTAAAACCAAGGTCTCAACATGCCAGAACTATGCAAGATCTATTACAACAACATCGCCTATTAAATAAATTTATAATTAAAAGGCTCTACCACATAATAGCACTGTTGAAATTAATTGGGGGGGGGGCAATATTCATACAAGTTACAGAAATTGCCAAGATGTGTTACTTCAGCAGTGGATAAGGTTTATCACTTACAGAGAAACTTTGAAATAGACCAACATAAAAAGAGAAGGAAAGAAAAATGGGGCTGTTCATCAGAAAAGTACAGCAAATGAGCAAATCTTGCACCATGGGCTTTAACAGGAAGTTGCATATAGTGTAAGTCATAAAATCCTGCAGACTCTCATAGACTGTCCACAAAACAAAACATTTGGCCTAAAATGTCACAAATGATCTTGAAAGGTTTGCCTTGCACTGTAACTTTCCCCTGTTGCACTGATTTATTCCTTGCTTCCGCAATGCATCATAAGTGGCATTCATGAAACTTAAAATGTTTCATATTTTATATATGCACAATTTCCAAGGGAAGATGGAAGAAAGAAGGTTTGCACTTGATTTATCATTTCACTTTTGTGTCACTGTATTTCCACACTGGCAGGAGTGGTTGCTAAGCAGGCAAAGAGGAGACACTCTCTGCTAACTGGGCTGAGAGTGGTGGCTGTCTTATATTCAGCAGAAGGTAGAACAACTATTCCTATTCATTCCAGCACAGCATCTTATCTAGTGGCCCTTTCTTCTGCATCTTTTTAGGTTGTGAATCCTTCTGGGAGAGGGGACCAGTTATTTATTTATTTTTGCTATGTAAACAGTTCTGAGAACATTTTGTTGACAAGCAATATATAAATATTGGTAATAATATTAACTACTACTACTTCTGCAAGGACACATGTCAGCCCCCACATTCCAGGTTTTCTATTTATTTTAAAGTATTTCATTTTGACAGGATCTTGGTTTGGAATAGTTGCCTCTTCCCCGTTTGCGGCTTTTGCCTGGAATTTTCTGGGGTGGCTGTGCTAAGCGTTCTGTTTCATCATAGTGTGTTTTATCCTTCTTGCTCAATCCTTGTGGCACACTAAAATCAAATATGATATCAAATACCTTTTTATAATGCACAAGTTAAAAGGATTCTAATCCACTGCAGAGTGGGACTAAATGTTTGCAGAAATTATTCTAGCCTTCCAATCCCATGATTAAGAATAGTTCATTATTTCTAACAGCGTATTGGTTGCCCTTCCAGCATTTGCTTAATACCAAAAACACTAATGATAAAAATCCAGTAAGACAGCCAGAACAGAATTATATCAGAAGCACACAGCTCTTCATTAAAAACAAAACCATAACGCAATATCAGGCAGAAGTAGAAATGTAATTACAATGCCTTCAAAACAAATAGTTTTTTCTAGGAGGCTGTTGCACACAAAAAGGATTCTGCCTCTTGCAACACTACCTGTTCTTAAGTGCATCTAGATAACACATTGAGCAGAGAGCATCCTCTGAAGTTGTCAAGGAAAAGAGTCAAATGGTGAAGGCTCTTCACTAAAATACTGCAAACTTGAAAACAATGGCCCATGCACAAGTCTTATCAAGGATCAACACATGTTGATCCAAAACCCTCTTCACTAAAATACTGCAAACTTGAAAACAATGGCCCATGCACAAGTCTTATCAAGGATCAACACATGTTGATCCAAAACCCATTCGCTTTACTTTTCATCTTAGTGGGATAACTTCCAAGCAAGTGCTTAGGATTGCAACTCAATACTGTAATGCAATATTCGGCTAAACTGACTTAGTATTAAGGATCAAAGACAAAGCAAATCTCCATCTCCTGGATTTTGGCAGGTATGTAAATAGTCAGGCATAATTTATGATACTGCAGGGTATGATTTGTTTTAGATTCACTGAGAACATTTCCTATGAGATGTTTGATCTTCATTACCACATCCTCTGAAAACAGTCTATGCATATGCACAAAGGATATTCTGAAGGCTCAGAAGCGCCTTACATCTAATTCATGTAGACCATAATGTAGTACAACTGTCATTTTTGAAATATAGATACATACAACATACGCAAGCTGGTGAGCTATAGCCAGCCAACTGCATACACAAGCTTTTTTTTTTTAGGTATGAATTTTGTAAATAGCTGATTGTTACCTTCACCCACATAGTACTATTAAATGTCTCCTGCTAAAATATCTGGCTTGCTACTTACAAGTTATGGAAACTTCATAATTCAGTTTTACATCTATTTCATACACATATCATTAACCTTTTTTTAAAAAAAAAAAAAAAAGCATGAAACAAGGCCACAATATTGCTTTTTCCTCTGCTTGGTTATATAGTCCACCTCCCCTTTTTAAAAAAAAAAAGGGCTGAGCCACCCACCACTGCAACATTTATGCCTGAACATCCAATTTGCTCGCCACCCACAGTGACTCTTTTAAAGAGAGTTACTAGCAAACATTCCTTGGTCATTTAATTAATCAAGGCAGAGTAATCTAATTGTCAAGCAATGAATTAGCAACTGGTCCTCAAGCAGAACTGGGAGTCTACTTAATCCCTGTGCCTTTTGCCTAAAAAAGCAAGCATGGTCTTCACATAAATCAACAGGAATGCAGATGAAAGTAGTATCCCTTAGTGCAATTGCTTAACACACTCCACATCAGTTACCCTGCACTACATTTTCCAATGTGGTATTTCCAAGTTTTCCCACCATGAAATAAGGACATTTCAAATGATATTTCTTCTGTTAAACATAAAAGGTAGCAGACAATCCAAACCAGGGGAACATAGAATTTTCTCCCAATACCTTCTTCAGCATACAGGCATACCTTGACTTCCATACCACGACTTTCATTGCTCTGCTCTTTCAACTGCTTTCAACTAACAACAACAACTGATATTTATATACCGCCTTTCTTGGTCATTGGATTGCTCTGTAGACTTTAATCCAAGGCAGTTCACATAGACACATCTTTTTCTTCGTTTGTTCAATTTCATCCAACCTTCCACAATGTTAGTCAACGTTCTTACGTTCATTTTTCTTTTGTTTCACTGAATTTAGGTTTCCCATGCGTTTGCATGTGTTATATTGTTAGTTATGTTTTTCACTGGCCAAAATGAATGTGCTGGCAAAATAAGACTCTGCTTTGACACGCATCCATTTCTGACTTTCATTCACACTCTGGTTCCTAAGCCGATGAAAGTGCAAGGTATGCCTGTATTTTCACTGCTCTAGTTCAGAAAGTACTTATACGTATGTGTTTGTGTATCTGTATATGGGTGTGTGAATATATCTATGTTTTATTTTACAAACACATAGTTGCATTTACTTATTTCATTTTATCCTAACCTTACCCCCAAGCTTCTCTCAGTGGCATAACTGGTTCTTTCTGCACCAATTTCATCCTCACAACATCCATGTGAAACAGATTAGGCTGAGACTATGTGCTCAACCCAAGGTCATCCAATGGGCTTTATGGGAGAGAAGGAATTCACATCTGGATATCCTACCCTCAAACCACCACCTCAAGCTATCATACATGAAAAGACATATACAAGCTGCTGATCACAAGGTGAGGCTTTAGTTCATTATTTTTTTTTTTTAAAGCACATGAGAAACCTAAGGCTGCAATCCTATACATACTTCTCTGAGAGTAACTTCCATTAAACTCAATGAGGTTCACTTCTGAATAGACACGCAAAGGATTGAGCTGGGACCCTCTTCACTCACTCAATTTTGAGACAAAGTAGTTTTCCAGCATTGTTTCACTAGTGATAAAAATACATGAAAAGCACTCTGGAAATGAGTATTAAAAGTCAGAGTTCTTTACTTGGAGAACGTTTGTATGAAACCTGCAGTTAGTGCCTCTTGTGAGAGGGTTCTAACTGTCCAGAATCTACCACCCCTCCCCAATCCCATGAACTGAGTCTGCTGTGCATGCTTTATTCCACCTCCCCATTACAATAGGTACGATCTGCTAGATAAGAGAGTGGAGCCTTTTTTTGGTTTGGCCCAGTCACTGTCAAACACCTTTCCAGTGAGGCCAATTGAAATCCGACAGAGCCTACAGCACTGTTAGATGAAGAACTTAATCACCACTAGTGTATTTAGCTTTTACAGAGCTTTTCTAAAATAGGTGCTTGGTAATGGTGTCTGGCTGAAAATCACGCTGCCAGATGTAATTGGTAATGGTGCAATGACAGGTTGGCGTCATCCTGTCACCGCCAAACTACTTCCAGGTGCCACACTTCACACCTGCACACCAGGTGCTAACAGACCTGGAACTGCAGTTGTCAGCAGCAAACACTGCTCAACATCATGAATGGGGGGGAGGGTAATGCACAGAGGGGTGTCCAGCAGTGGAGGAGTGACGCCCACCCCAAAGGGAAAACAGCAATGCTACTGGTGCTTGGTAATACAGGTTCTGTCTGCCGCAAAGCATCCTCTGTCCAATGGAGATGGGGTTGGTGGTTACCCATGATGGAGCCTTAAAAGTAGTGGCACCTGGCCTCTTGAATGCTCTAACTACTGAGTTAAGGACAGCTCCTTTTTTGCTGATGTTTCAAGGGGGAGCGTGAAACCTTTTGTGTTTGAGCTGGCCCTTTATATTGCAATGTTATGCACGTTAACTCAGAAGTCAGTCCCATTGTGTTCAGTTGGGCTTACTTCCAGGAAGGTGTGCATAGGATTGCAGGCTTAGTTAATATTAAGTGCTGTGCTTTTAAAAATTATTATTTAGTTTTTATTATTTATTTTATTATTTAGTTATCTATATATTTATATCTATATCTTGTAAGCTGCCTTGTGCTTCCTTTTTTAAGATTGGAAGGGTGGGGTATTAAATCTTTCAAAAACATAAGCAATAAATAAATTCATTTATTGCAATTTTAATCATGTTTCATAGCTGCACCGAGTGGGAGGAGGATGGGATGCAAGAATCTAAAAGAAAAAAGAAAAACCTTAAGAAGCTAGAGTTGACTGTCTCACAGTAGGGAAATGAGCCAAATTGTAATTCAAAGCTCAATTATCTTTTTTCTTTTACAATTCCCTACTTCCCTTTGCTTTTCAAGGGTGTGGAGAAGAATGAAAATGCGTCCTATTTTTCAGGATGACTAAGGGAGAGAGGACAAGAGAAAACCACGATGAATAGCATCTGGATGAAATGCAGACAATATGGAAAAAGAACTGGTTATTGCAGAAGCCAATATGGGAATAGGTTAAGCATTAGCATTTTTTTCCCTATTCATAAACACATAACATGCAAGCCAAACTCTCAAAGTGCTTTGCAATGGGAGTGTGGCAGGGACCAGCAAGGCAGGAAGAAAAACCTATTACAGAGGTTTGAATGAATGAACAGAGCTTTTCACATACATTGCGTTAAAGCATTGTATATTGGCATGTTTCTAAAATTGATTTATTGTTTATTACTATTTTCCTTGACCCTTCACATGCTTCTCATAAATTGTTCCTCTTAGCACATTTTCCCTAGAGCAAAAAATTGTTTTCAAATCACCTGTACCCAGCTTTACCTTTATTCTGCAGTTATAGTGCCTGTTTAAGCAAGACTAGGGCATTCCAAGCCAATCCTTCCCAAAAGAACATAGAGATTGGCAACTTCTGTAAATGTTTTAGAAAACCAGGTAACTCAGAACAAAACAAGGCTGAATTGTACCGTGACAATAAACTCAACTTAAGTTGAGTTAAGGAGTTAAGTCAGATAGAGGTTAAAAGAGAAGATGTTTCAGACCTCATTGATAAATTAAAGATCAATAAGTCACCGGGCCCTGATGGCATACACCCAAGGGTTATTAAGGAATTGAAGAATGAAGTTGCAGATCTCTTGACTAAGGTATGCAACTTGTCCCTCAAAACGGCCACGGTGCCAGAAGATTGGAGGATAGCAAATGTCACGCCTATTTTTAAAAAGGGAAAGAGGGGGGACCCGGGAAACTATAGGCCGGTCAGCCTAACATCCATACCGGGTAAGATGGTGGAATGCTTCATCAAAGATAGGATCTCAAAACACATAGACGAACAGGCCTTGCTGAGGGAGAGTCAGCATGGCTTCTGTAAGGGTAAGTCTTGCCTCACGAACCTTATAGAATTCTTTGAAAAGGTCAACAGGCATGTGGATGCGGGAGAACCCGTGGACATTATATATCTGGACTTTCAGAAGGCGTTTGACACGGTCCCTCACCAAAGGCTACTGAAAAAACTCCACAGTCAGGGAATTAGAGGACAGGTCCTCTCGTGGATTGAGAACTGGTTGGAGGCCAGGAAGCAGAGAGTGGGTGTCAATGGGCAATTTTCACAATGGAGAGAGGTGAAAAGCGGTGTGCCCCAAGGATCTGTCCTGGGACCGGTGCTTTTCAACCTCTTCATAAATGACCTGGAGACAGGGTTGAGCAGTGAAGTGGCTAAGTTTGCAGACGACACCAAACTTTTCCGAGTGGTAAAGACCAGAAGTGATTGCGAGGAGCTCCAGAAGGATCTCTCCAGACTGGCAGAATGGGCAGCAAAATGGCAGATGCGCTTCAATGTCAGTAAGTGTAAAGTCATGCACATTGGGGCAAAAAATCAAAACTTTAGATATAGGCTGATGGGTTCTGAGCTGTCTGTGACAGATCAGGAGAGAGATCTTGGGGTGGTGGTGGACAGGTCGATGAAAGTGTCGACCCAATGTGCGGCGGCAGTGAAGAAGGCCAATTCTATGCTTGGGATCATTAGGAAGGGTATTGAGAACAAAACGGTTAGTATTATAATGCCGTTGTACAAATCTATGGTAAGGCCACACCTGGAGTATTGTGTCCAGTTCTGGTCGCCGCATCTCAAGAAAGGCATAGTGGAAATGGAAAAGGTGCAAAAGAGAGCGACTAAGATGATTACGGGGCTGGGGCACCTTCCTTATGAGGAAAGGCTACGGCGTTTGGGCCTCTTCAGCCTAGAAAAGAGACGCTTGAGGGGGGACATGATTGAGACATACAAAATTATGCAGGGGATGGACAGAGTGGATAGGGAGATGCTCTTTACACTCTCACATAATACCAGAACCAGGGGACATCCACTAAAATTGAGTGTTGGGCGGGTTAGGACAGACAAAAGAAAATATTTCTTTACTCAGCGCGTGGTCGGTCTGTGGAACTCCTTGCCACAGGATGTGGTGCTGGCGTCTAGCCTAGATGCCTTTAAAAGGGGATTGGACGAGTTTCTGGAGGAAAAATCCATTATGGGGTACAAGCCATGATGTGTATGCGCAACCTCCTGATTTTAGAAATGGGTTAAGTCAGAATGCCAGATGTAGGGGAGGGCACCAGGATGAGGTCTCTTGTTATCTGGTGTGCTCCCTGGGGCATTTGGTGGGCCGCTGTGAGATACAGGAAGCTGGACTAGATGGGCCTATGGCCTGATCCAGTGGGGCTGTTCTTATGTTCTTAACTTGAGTTGTTGAGTTACTGTGACAATACAGAACATGTATATAGTTTAAACATTCAAAGCATTTCACATACATAATTCAGGACTCCTTACCGATTAAAATAGGCCAATATTACCAACTCCATATTACAGGTGCAGAACTGTGGCTGACAAAAGAGTATCTTGTGAGTTTTAAGCATGTCACACTTCTAGCCACTGTGCTAACTGAGTAGATAGCTTGGTTTAACAGCTAACTGGCCATTTGGGCATGATCATAAACATTCAGATGACTAGTTTGCTAATTATACAACAGTCTAAAGTAGCTCTGTGCCTCACATTACAACATACTGGAAAGAAAAGTGTTTGGATAAACCCCAAATGTTTGGATAAGAGTTCCCATGTGTAGCTAATTGTTTTCTTAGAGAACTACTAAAGCCAAATATGAGAGAGTGAGAATGCACCTGACCTTTAGTGGGGTGAGAGCATCAACACTACTTCCTACAGAGGACGCAGTACCACACAGGCCACAACACCTGTTCCCTCATCAGGGCAAAGGGACATGAACAGTAGTACATGCTTCTAAATGCATTATACAGGACCTTTTTAAGATTCCAAGAAAGCTCGGGACTAAACATTCACCTGAGTGACCCTCCTTCCCTTCCTACACATCTGGAGTGTACTGTTTGTTAGAACTGCTTGTTCACTGCTTGCCTGTTCACTGTACTGCTTTTAAGTGTAAGGACCAAGGCAACTGCTGCTTATTGACCCTTCCCAAAGTGCCTGCACTGTGTGAGTAAACAGACACTTTTCTCTTCATGGACAGGTTCACAAAGTGAATGTGGCTTAAAGGCAAGGCATGCCGAAACAAGAAGTGATATCTGTTTCATTTCAGCATAGACACCTCCATCCCATCCCACCATCCTTAAACTTGACCTTGGAGGAGGTCATTCTAACATCACAAGTTGTTTAACAGAATGGTTTATTGTGAGAGAGCAGGACTCCTAACCACAAAAATCATTATCAACCCAAGTCCTGCTGTGAAACTGACCAGATAGCAATATGAACACAAGCAGCCTTAAATCTCATTACAAAGCAATCGCTCATGAATAAGCTGTCATAAGTCAACATAAAAACATGATTTATAGAGGTGTTCTTCCCCTCTCCCCACACATACATCAACACACTCTGAAATACTGAGAGTTTTTCCTTTGCCTTAGCATGGAGGTCTACACCTTGCCTGTATGCCACTTCAGAAAAGTGCAGCCCCTAAAGTTTTCCTTTAAAAATCAAACACTATGAATGTGTATTTTGGCACCACAAGGAAAACTTTGCAGGGGGAAAAAGTCAGACCACCTGTGAGTTATTTTCATTAAACAGGCTCCTAATCCTCTCAAACATGTCAGGAACATTGCTCTAATTTAATAGCTGCTATTGTAGAAGAGGTACAGAGTTTAAACCTATTCTTTTTTGACAGGTCCCATCACACTGAATTCTCTCTAGCTGACAATATTAGAAAATCAACATAGACATAATGGATTGCATCAATATCTGAAGAGATGGGAAGACAATTACCTTGAACATTAAATAAACAAACAATCTCTTTAATGAAAAGTCATTCTGCAGCCAACCAATACTGTCTAAGCTAGATGTATTACATCGAGCACACATGGAAAAGGAAAGTTATGCCACTTACAACAGCACACAAAAATTATACTTGTGGTATTCATTCATAAGAGATTCAATAGTTTCATAGAATATAACAGCTGCTGAAACAACCACAAACATCAATGGGGTCCTTTTAGTGTATTTTACCACAGAACATTTTAATCTCAATCTCAATCATACCCACTGTATGTGGAGAATGTACCATAAAATAAGAAGGAAGTCCCACACACCAAAATCTAGGTGTCTTGACATTTAAATATTGTGATTTTACTATATGGCATACCACCCCAAAAAAAAAAATCCAGGTTGTATTTTCTTCCTAAGAAACTAGCCAAGACGATACAGAACTTTCCACCACATTTAAATAAAGTGATAATCAAAGGCCACTTCATATGCTTTAGTTTAAACATGTACTTATTTCAGACTTGTGTCATGCACCTGATAAAACTTACACCTGAAGTACATGCCAACGAATGAAGCTAATGTCAAGTCAAAATACTTCCTAATGGCTTAGTGAAAAAGAAGCATATCTACAGCTCCATCTGATATTTGGTGGAAGCTGACAGCCAGGATGGTGTAGTGATTTGGGAGCTGGACTTAGATCTGGAAGATCCAGTCTCAGATCCCCAGCCATGAAGCTTTCTAGGTGACCTTGGTCAGTCACTATCTCTGAGCCTTTGAAACATGTATACCACCCTGAACTCCTTGGAGTAAGGGTGGTATAAAAATGAGAAAAACAAATAAATATTTCTCATTCGAAACTCCCATTCGAAACTCATTCGAAATAGTTCTCGAAAAGAACTATTAAGATAAAAATTAAAAAGTTCAGGATGAATAATATACAATATACAGGACAACTTGCTTCACAAAGAGACGTGGAAATATCTGAAACACTCAAAATGCAAGCAAATTAAAGAACAAAAACTACACAGATTCTTTCAAACATTACAGGTACTTCCAGAATATATGGCAAAGAAGAACTCCAAATGATACTGCTTAGGTTTGGACATAGAGAATGGCAATTCAGAGGGAAATGAATCATCAAATATGTCTCAACCTTTTGGTCTTTTTCAGTGGTGTGAATGTAAAATATGGAAGACTGACTGAGTTTGATAACACAGTTAGTTTTCAGAGTTTGATAACACAGTTCAGACTTGCATCTATCTGCACTCATGCTCAGACTCTCTACATTTGGACATATGAGTCTGGAAACAAATATCCTGTGATGTGCATCTAGCTTTAGGTAGGGATGCCTGTTCTCATGTCCATTACCATCAGCTTTATCACATTTAGGGCCCAATCCTATCCAATTTTCCAGGGCTGGTGTAGCTGTGCCAATGGGGCATGAACTGCATCCTTTGGTGAGGAGGCAGTTTCAGAGGCCTCCTCAAGGTATGGGAAATTTTTTTCCCTTACCTCGAGGCTGCATTGCGGCTGCACCGGTGCTGGAAAGTTGGATAGGATTGGGCCCTTAGTGGCCAAGTAAATGCTAGTTTTTGACATGCGTGAGTACTATCCAAATCTCAACCAGTTTAATTTTATGGCTTTTCATCTAGTCTCTGTAGACAGCCAGAAGCAACAGCATATTTCACATTTGAAGTATTATTATTCCTTTAAAACAATATTGCTTATAATTGGATTCAGCCGAAGTGCAATGATGTATGACTGAATTCTATTAAGCTGCTCCATTGGTCTTAAAATTACTAAAGCTCATATCAAAAGTTTTTTCATAAACCAATAAATAGTACAAAATATGCTCTTACTGTAGTTCCCTTCCATTTGTACTGAAATGTTGGCATCAAAACAAGTATTTCCTATTTCTGATCATAATCACAAAAGTTGGTACATCACAATGACCAAGAAACAGAGGTGTAAGTGTCAGGTACGGGTAAAGTCTAGGCCCGAGTCTGTGTCCATCTTGAAACTTGCAACTGCCTCTCTGCAGCTGTTGAGAAAGGAGCTAATTAACTGGTATAAAAGAACTGTTATCTGTCAGTGGCCAAGAGAACTAGATAAGGTAACTGCTGTGAGTTGGGATAGTGAGACCAGGGGTAGAACAACCGTAAGGGTCAGGAGTGTGGGTGAGAGCCCAGTCCTTATCCACAGTAAGCTAGGAAGCTCCCTGCTCAGAACTCACTAGCTGGTTCAGGCAACCAAGTAACACTCAGTTCTAGTTCCAAATTGCTGCTGCTTTGTGTCTGATTATGATTTCTTTGGGCTCCACCTATTTTTCCCCATCCTATGACGAACTGGTCGATGTACAGGTGTCCCACCATTATCTGCGGATCCAGTTATCCACGGTTCTCTGTGAACCCCATGTCCATTAACTTTGTTTAGGTTCTTACCACTGGCAGCAAGAGAAAATGTTCCGTGCTTTTATAAGCATGCAGATTTATAGCAGGATGTGCAGACAGGCAGCCTGAACGCTTGAAGAGACCAATCAAACTGTTATTGCGAAGACAGTAGCTGATTGTGATCATGTGGAACACAAGTGCAGGTGTGTGGCTGGTAACAGACCTTAAAACCAGGCTTCAGGACAGGTGGGGGGAATGAGGTGCTAGGAGACAAAGAAAAGAAAATTGGAGAAGGCACAGATTAGGAAAATCATGGAGGATGTGGAAACAAGAAAGGTGAAGGGAAGGAGGTGGAGAAAACGAAAAGAATAGGAAAGGAGATAGCAGAAAGACCATGAAGGAGGTTGAGGAAGGAAGGCAAGAGGGAGAAAGTTCATAGAACCAGGCAAGGAAGGACCACAAGATGCCGGAGAGAAGAGAGCCGAATGGAGACAGGAAGCAGACCCTGCAGAGGACTTGGGCCCTCTAAACAGGGACCTGATGGAAGTAGTGACAAACAGCCAATCCTATCCACACTTTCCTGGGAGTAAGCCCCATTGACTCTAATAGGACTTACTTCTGAGTAGACATGAACAGGATTGGACTGAAAGACATCTGGGCCTAGGGGTGTTGCAGGGAGCCAGGCACCAATACCCTTGCCAACCCTGCGGTAGGTCAATGGACAACCCTGAAGGCACTTCCAGGCCAGTCCAGCCACAGATCTAGCAGAAGCTATATGCCCAGAGACAGCCTGGGTGCTTCACAACCCTCACAGGCCTTTCCCTGGGCTATTCTTTGTGCAGACAGCTTCCACTTGATCAACTGGACCAAAGCAATTAGTGAGAATTGTGAAGTAATCCAGCAGAAGAAATTCCTGTCTTTTTCCATTCATACCATGATCCTATAAATCCTTATACGTATATCTCGACCACAGGTTTCTTGTACACAAGCCTCTACATGGCCTTCTAAAAGTTTGTGGGAGGAGAATGGGAAGATGAAACACACATTTATAAGGAGTAAAAAGTTTCCATTAGGGCAAGCCTGTCGCCTTTGGGGAATGTTTCTGACTACACCGAATGCATATCTACTGAAAATATTATTGGGTTATATTTAAACACATTTGCACTGGATAGTTACACAGAATTGAAAATGTTAAGTACATGAGATTGAAAAGAAAAAGAATTCCCTTCTGATTAAAAACTAATACATGCCAATGATTCAAGCTGAAAGGAGAATCACTTAAGCTAGTCAAGAGTGACATAGAAGCTGTTTAGCCATACAGAACAGAATAGGATAGCTCTCTTCTTAAAAGTATTACTAGCATACAACAACAGTACAATGCAATTACTGAAAAAAAATGTCTCTCAGCTATGACAGGAGCAGTTGAAATGGGAGAGACAGGGGTACTTGGAGCAAGAAGTGAACCTCACAGACACACTTTTTCTTATTAGACAGGTACACTTCATAACAAATACATCTAGCTATTAATACTGGCATTATTTTATTAAATTAAGAATCTAAAAAAAGAATGGTGCCTCCATGGTAGTGTTGACGCTGGCCTGGACCATGCCTGGATGGCCCTGGAGAGCCTGTGGTCTTATCATATACACGAAAGCAGTTTTGTTGTAATATAGAACAGTGTTTCTCAAACTCCATTTGGGGAAATGTTACAGACCTGTAGTTTTAACACGCTACTATGCATATTCTTCTAACAATGATAGTAAATGGGATTTACTCCTGGGTAAGTGTGTGTAGGATAGCAGCCTAGGATTGTTAAAAAATTTTCCTGCTTGGTGATATCACTTCTGGTCATGACCATTCTGGCGGGCCCTGACAGATTCTCATTCTAAAAAGTGGGTCCTGGTGCTAAGTATGTGAGAACCACTGATATAGAAGAAAGGCAAAACATACATAGGTTCATGAAGAATACATTTGGTTTTCTGGAATGCTTGCAACAAGCTATTTATTCCTTGTGGTAATTCCAGTGTAATCTACCTTTTTCTTAAATAAGACAGTTGTGTTTTCCTTTTCTGGGGTTTTGGTTATAACATTTGACAGAATGGAGATATTTCAATTTGGTTTGTTTCATTGCATTCTGCATGAAATTACACATCGATAGATATATAACATGATGGTATTATTTGAAAATATCAAGATTTTACAAACTGGGAAGCAGCCTCTGTCACCCCTATGCAGCTTGGCTCCCGAGGCTCCCCGTTCATATACCACTGGTGGGTACCTAGTCTCATACATAATTTATTAAGGTTGTGGCACAGAAAGACCACTGAATTAGAAAATTCCTGGCCTATTAGAGCTGTGTTGAAGCTGCTTATAGAAGACTCACTTCCGTAAGTTATACTTTTCTTCCATAAAGATATTTTGGATTAGACTGGACCAATCCACAAAATTCAACAGCCAGACACAGCTGCCTCCCTTAATAGCAGCATAGTCAGATCACTTTGCTGTTCTGCTACAAAGTTAGTGTAAAACAACAGTGTAAATAAAGTCACACCAAGGAAAACAAACACGGTTCTATTTTGAAATCATGCACATTATGTATGTGTGGGTGTGGGAGCAAGAAATGTAATTTTAGCATAGGGTCAGCACTTGCTCCAGGGATCACACGACAAGGAAATTATGGGGTAGTTTTCATTTAGCAGTGCAATTTCTGAAAAATTGTCTCTCTTCAATTAAACTCAGGATAACAAATAATTGGAAAACACTAGATTCATACATATATAAAAAAACAAGTTCAGGGCTTTGATTTCATTTGGATACCAACAGATGCACTAAAAAGTTCATCTTTCTTTCAAGATTTCTGCACAGATTGAAGTGGAAGTCAGGGGTTGTGTGGTAAATACTAACCACTAAGTGTGATGCCTTGGTCAGCCTTCCAACTTTCTTTATACCTAATTCAGGTAACAAAAGCTGGGTTCTATAAATTACTGGATCAGGAACCACAAGTATAAATTGGGGGGGGGGGCAATGTTTGCATGCCATTATTGTCAGTGATACACATGTGAACACACATCTTTATTCACAGTGTAGCACAAGCAGACATGCACGAATGACATTTTTCACACAACTGTAGCTGAATCAGAGTACAGGTGGGACCTTGATATCCACAGGGATCCGTTCTCAGATCCCACTCCATAGATACCAAAAATCATGGACAAACAATTTCTGCACTTTTCAGCCCCATTTGCCCTCCAGAGGGGACCGGAGCACAGCTCCATAGACTCCGGTCCCCTCTGTAGGGTTCAGATGGGGTCGAGTCTGATCCAACGTGGGTCTGGGAGACAGATTGAGACAGATCCATGGATTTAAAATCTGTGGATAATCAGGCTCCACCTGTATGCAAGTTTGAGAAGTGATGGAAATACTTACCCTAACTATATACAAAGTTTTAAAAGAGAGGCACAGACTCTCATTAACAATTATCTGTAACTTTTAGTAATTGGAAACATGGAAGAGTTGATTCCCATAATGACTTCCATTTGGTACCAATGGTGGGGCTGGATCCAACACTGGTGGGATAGCGCAGGCCTTCTCGCTGGCACTGCTTACTCTCTGGGTGTCACAACATGCTTTACAGCACATCTGTGACACCCTATGCCAGCGTAGCAACCATAGTGTCCATTAATGATAGAATTGTGCCATAAGTCTTTAAAAGCATTTTTTGGTTTTGTTTTTGTTTCTTTTTTATTGGAAGGGACAAGTCTCATTAGCCCTACAGAGGAGTCTTCACTGTTTGGTAATTTGCTATTTCTTCAACCAGAAATACAGTTAGAGATTTATATGAAAGGAAAACAAACTCATTTTAAACGACAGCTCTGTTACTAATCTAGACAGTCTCACAACAAGGGGCAGAAGGAGAGAAATCAAATGGTAAACCACAAAATAAAGTTGGCAAACTGTCAGTTATGCTTATACCACACAGATGCTATCTTCTCTAAGATATTCTACCTTCCTCTGGCTCTCAGATAATAGTTCATGAAAGCTTAATACCCACCTAACACAACAGTCAGAGTTTTCACTGCTGACCTCTGCCATAGACCTGTCAAGTTTGAACCCACAGCTAACAATCATAGCCATTCCATGTTAAGACTGAGTGATTCCTAGTTACTCCCAGACAGTTCAACCATAACTCATGCTAACAAAGGAAAGTGAGCCCTCTAGAAGACTTCTGGGCAATTTTAATTGTCGTTCTCAGATTTCTCTTCTTGCATGCTCAACAAGAGAATACTGGTGTCTTAAACACAAGTATGCTGAAGTGGTTAAATCACATGGGGCCAGACTATCCAAGTGAAAACAGCCTAGCAGTTCTTGTTCAATAGCATGAAACAAGAATCTGACACTCCAAGTCTAAATTCCAAACAAAATAAATTCAAGATAAAGTTGAATAAATATGAAATAATACAGTGTATACCCAATAATACTTTAATGAGTAATTGCACGTTTCAGGTTAATTTGGGTGAAAAAATAAATAAATGCTAATGCTGTCTCAGTAGGATACTAATGTATCAGAATTACAAAAGTGAAAGTTGCCTCAACTTCTTATTCAGGAAAAATAAATTCTAACTTACACCTTGCCAAGATCAAATTCTTTTGGGACTAAAGTGAGGCTCAAGATGAGGAGTATATTTTCCTTGTCAAAGAGGTTGAAACATAATTCAGGAGGCTGAAGTCTGTTTTATGGGGTTGTTCATTGTTATAGTGTGCTCTCTTTGTGGTTAATCCCTGAATGAATGAATATAGCCTTGAGTTAAGAAACATTAAAATCCTGTTTTACAACGAATGTCACATCACTAAATCTTCCAGAACAATGGAAAACAAGTGTGAAAGAAGGGGTGAAAGACTTGGTTCCACAATGAACAAGTCGAACTTTCAAAAATAGTGGTCTTGAGCTTTACAGTACTCCAAAATTTTAATGAAATATGAAAAATGAACATTTCTGCCTACACTTTGTATGCTATTGGAAGAAAGCCAGAAAAATATTAATGGCTTTGAACCCTACAACTAAGGCTTTGTGCTTTTTTTTTTTTAAACAAAATTCAAAAAAATAAAAACAAAATTCTGTGTGTACATCAACACAAATCAAGCAGACCTGCATTTTTTGAAAGTTTTGCAAATTCATACTAACAATTAAGGTTTACAAAGACTTGAAATTGTTTGCAAGGATCAGTGCCCCACAAGTAAGAAGAAATGAAGTAAATCCCAACAGGGATGTGTCACTAGGAGAAGAAAATGTTAACCATGGAAAATAGCAAACAACACAGTAGTAAAACCCATATTTGAAACACCAAAAATCCTGGGTAGCCCTTCTGTCCAGACCTTCTTAAATTTCCAAGTTTATCTTGGTCTGCATGTTGCCTGTTGTACATGGTCCAACCTTGTCTAGCCCTTGTCATCTTGCAAGATGACTAGCTCAAGCCTATCACTCAGCATCTTATGCAATACGGCGGCATGGAGGGAGTGAATGCTGCATGCTATGGAGGCAGGTGACCAGACAGGCCGAGAGAGAAATCATTTTTACTTACCTCCCTATAAACTGTCTGGCCACTAATCAGTACCATCAGATCTATGCCAGCTATTTAGCTGATATAAATCCAAGGAGTGTCAGGGGATGTGATTGGCTAGGAAAAGGGGGATAGGATCTTGGAATCTGTCACTGCCACTGTCTCCGGTTCAGCCCATTACCCATCCCGATCCTCCCCCTGCCACCTTTCCTGTTATGGGGCAGGCTAGGTAAGCCAGTGGTGTACATGTAGGGCCTCCAAAGCGTATGACAATGGCACTGCTTTTGCAGTGCTGAACCAGGGCTTACAGCAGTGGACTTTCGTAGCTATAGGCTGTAAGTTAGTGGGGAAACCAGTACTGCTTCTCAGGGGTTTGCAGGCACAGGGAAACTGGTTGGTGATCCCTTTGGCTTGGATTGCAAAGGCTACCTCAAAGACTTTCTGGCTTGGGGCAGTCAGTGCAGTCCAGTTGCCTTAACCCTTCAGGGCTGGTGTAGAGAAGCTCAGGTTGTCCAGTGACCGGCCACAGTTTTGAGTCATGGTGGAAATACCTGTCTTGGGGAATCGATTGATGTTTGCTGTCTCCCTTAAGTTAGTCACATATTTAAGGGGGAAGAGTTTGAGACCTTTCCTGCTTCATTTCTGTAATTGTCTTTCGATAAAGTGGCGCAGTTTAACCCAAGCGTCTCTCTCATGTGTTTTTTTGCGGGATGCACAGCCAATTTCTATAACAAGAACTATGGAAGGAACAAACATTTCAGACTGAAACAGAAATTTTCAGAATGCCTATTTCTGAGCAAAGCATAGCAATCCCACAGAGCGTGCATCTTTCTATATCCAAATTCAAGGTATTTTGCTGAATATTCTAGACAGGAGCAATTGGGAAATCTCTTTGTTTCAGTGGGTAACAGATGGTGCACAACCATTTACTAGATTAAAAAATTGAGATATTTCTATCTTTGCTCTAGTAAAGAGAAAACACATTTCCATGGGTGGAAAAGAAGTTACTTTTTTTGTATAGGGGTATGCTAAAAGTTCAGATGTCCATGAGCTCAGAAAATCAAAACTCATTTTGCTTTGATTTTTTTTTAGTTGAAGCACACAGGTGAAGCGGAAAAGGAAGCAATAACTTTATTTTTACTTATAGTACTAATTTGGAAAGGCCACCTGAGCAAGAGCCAGATAAATACTAAGCCCATCATACTGGCACTTTCTTAGAAAACATGGACCATAATAAGTTATGGTTTGTGATGCAAGCTAGTATTTACAGAGGAATGACCTGAGCTCATCAGAGCCTTACAAAAACAAAATTTAAGTTTGAATTAGAAACCAGAGTCATGCTAAATGAAAACATATGAAAGTGGATCACATCTTTTCCCGGAACTCCCATAACATTATACTAGTACTCCTAAGTTTAGCAATAAGCATAGATGACATCCACTAAAATTGAGTGTTGGGCGGGTTAGGACAGACAAAAGAAAATATTTCTTTACTCAGCGCGTGGTCGGTCTGTGGAACTCCTTGCCACAGGATGTGGTGCTGGCGTCTAGCCTAGACACCTTTAAAAGGGGATTGGACGAGTTTCTGGAGGAAAAATCCATTATGGGGTACAAGCCATGATGTGTATGCGCAACCTCCTGATTATAGGAATGGGTTAAGTCAGAATGCCAGATGTAGGGGAGGGCACCAGGATGAGGTCTCTTGTTATCTGGTGTGCTCCCTGGGGCATTTGGTGGGCCGCTGTGAGATACAGGAAGCTGGACTAGATGGGCCTATGGCCTGATCCAGTGGGGCTGTTCTTATGTTCTTATGTTCTTAAGTGTTTTGCCAGGACTCTACACTTATTTGTCCCTGCTGACTTTCTCTGACACCCAACAGTCTTTGAGCCAATTTAGACCTTCCAAAACACACACACACACACACACCCCATGGTGTCAAGACTTGTGTCAAGTCATGGTGTCAAGACTTTCACTTGATACCCAAAAGTCTTTGAGACAATTTAGACCTTCCAAAACACACACACACACACACACCCCATGGTATAGACCAGGGGTGTCAAACTCATTTCATACGGAGGGCCACATAGCATTCATGATTCCTGCTGAAGGCCAGAAGTGATGTCATTAGGTAAGAAGTGATATCGTTAAACAGGTCACAACCAAAAATAAACACTTTTTTCTCACTTAGGAACTCATTAGCTGCAAATAACAAAAGAGAAAATATATGGATCATATTTCAAGATATGGGAGAACCCAATTTTCACGTGGGCTGCCCTTTCAGCAGTAACACCTCAGCACTACTCAGCAGCTGAAAGCCTGAGGGCCAGATAAAAAGCTTCCGCGGGCCGCATCTGGTCCCCGGGCCTTACGTTTGACACCCCTGGTATAGACCTTCTGGAACTGTACCACTTCTGCATGTAGGTGGTTCTTATTTTTTTCATATCTGAATACAGCCCAATGTCAAAAGTTTACTACACATAAGAGCTAGCATCACTGGGAAAAGATTAGGCTAGAATCCTTGTCCATGCCCTGCTAGCTATCTACATGTAGATAGGAAGGTTTTTACATCAACATTTGACATTTACATTAGGCCTGGGGTACACATTCATCAGAATGAATACAGTAGCCAAGATCTGAGGTGGTATAAAGGACTGTACTGTTTCAGGTTGCAGGCCAAGGCACACACTTTTCATGATTCCCTGAACTTCCTGTAAGTTAAAAAAAACTAGGATGGCAGAGCATGATCTAGCCTAGAACCTTTGTCTTCAATGTGCTAGTTTTCTATTTACAATTTTTTTTTTGCATTCAAAAATGGTACCCCTCCCACCTGCAGCCCAAAGTGGAACAGCCCATTCTACACCTCAATCTGTTGCATATGTAGATCAAGCCTCAGATTCAACTATGCAATAATGAACTGGAGAATAAGCACTGCTTTGTCCTTTACTTTTGCCACCGGCTGCCTCTGACAGTCAACAAGTCCATTAGATTTCTAACACCTCTTCCCCTTCCCATTTCTGACAATCCTATGCACATTTACCTGGGAGTAAGCCCCATTTAAAATAGTACAACTTACTTCTGAGTAAACATCCACAGGAGGATTGTAGAGTTTGATCCAGCATGCATAGTACTGTACTTATACTTTACAGACTTTGCATCAATACAAACCTAGGAATATGCACTATTATATTATTACTACTGTATAATGTACAGTTATTTATAATTTATAATATATTTATAATTTTTTATAATTATATATTATATATTATATATATAATTAATATATTAATATATATTATATATTTATAATTTATAATATAAAGTTATCTAAACTTTACCTATTAAGAAAAAAATCAGCTTTGGAAGCTATCTTTAATTTGGTTTCACCTTTTAAAAAAAAAAACCTAAAGGAAATCCCTTGCTTTACATCCTAAACACTTTGAATGAAATGTAATGGATAAAGCCCATCTTCTGAAGTGCTCAGTCAGCAAATCAAGCCACAAAAGGACATACTTCTTTTTTCCCACAGTCTTGTCTGCCTGGCTTCCTTCCTTCCCTCTTTTTGGCAACGCCAAATCTGAGACCAAGGCAACTTCCCCTTGCTCCTACACTTTGGTTTCTTTGGTCCAGCCTTCTCTTTGGGGGATGCTGGAGAAAAAGGAAACATACCATTATGAGGAGAATTTTTATAGACCAAACAGAGCCTGTTGTCTACTAGTTGCTGAACTATACAGTAAACAGAAATTCCTGCAAATGCATTAACAGAATATGCATAAGCTGCTGATGATACATGATCAAGATTCCTCAGGAATCCCAGGTACCTTGCAAGAGGTTTATAACGCAACACACCCACCCACTTCTATGGTGAGATGCACAAACTGACCCTGTGTCAGGAGCTTGCACACATCACGGGGCAGACATGCCAAAATTTCATTTGGCAAAATTCCAAAATTTTAAATGAATACTGTATGTATACAGAGTATAGAGAACAGGGAGCATGAGTCACCTGAGCTTCCAGTTTCCTCGCAAAACCATTTTAAGAAAGCAGCAATTAGTGAACTCACAATTAGTTCACAATATAGCTTTCTTATGGGATATCTCCAGAATAACTTTCTCTGTATCAAGAGTGGACCTTTTAGTTTCACAAATTAAATGGAACACTGCATTTTTTAACACAGAGGCAGTTACTCTGGAGATATATCTCATAAGAAAGCTATTCAAAATTATTGACTTGGCACAATATACCATTTAGGGTGCAATCCTAACCCCTTATGTCAGTACTTTCCAGCACTGACATAAGGGCAATGCAGGTCTAAGATAAGGGAACAAACATTCCCTTACTTTGAGGAGGCCTCTGTGAGTGACACCCAACTGCAGGATGCAGCACGTGTCCCATTGGCACCGCTATGCCAGTGCTGGAAAGCATTGACATAAGGGGTTAGGATTGTGCCCTTAATAAATTATTAGTGGTGTTTCATCCTCTTTCACAAAGACTTATTTTCAGTTTTCCTATCTTCAGTCTTACTATTAATCTACCTCAGATCCACAGGCTCTCTTTACCTTGATCTCCTGGCATCAAAACAGTCTCTGCTGTCCCATCATGTGCAGAAAAAGTCTTGCTTCTTATGAGTGAATGTATTTTTTCGTGTCATAAACAACTACAGTGTGTTGTTTAATATTATGGAAGGCAGGGCTTCATCTACCACATTGCATTCAAAGTGACTAGGATGTAAAGCAAGGGATTTCTTCTAGGTTAAAATAAAAAAGTTTAAGGCTTGCTCCCAAACTCACCCTGATTAGAATCCTGGGGACAAAGTAATACATGGCATCTAGCCTGCATCGTGGTCTGCTACGAAGGTTGCCAACTCTGACACTTTGCCAGAACAATCCATCACCACCACTCCCCAACATAATGCAGTATCATTTACCCAGGGAGGTTCTGTTAAAATCTCCAGAATTACTTTCAGCTGATACTGGATTAATTCCGATTCCTGGAGACTCCAAGCCAATCCTGGAGGGTTAGCAACACTATGTGCTACTCAGACTGTAACTTCAGATGCTCATTTTGCAAAGGACTTAACTGTCTTTATGGATGTCTGTTCACACTTTGACATCCTGAGGAGTCGGGATGGAATTCGCTTCTGATCGGCTAATGTACTGTGTGTGTAAGTGCGCGAACACACACACACACACACAAATTGTCTACATACGTGGCTTTTTGGCTTGCTTGCATGAATCACGTGGAATCATAAACTTTGGAAGGAGTTTCCTGGTTGCAACACACTGCTCTATGCATTAGCTGATGTGGGTGTGTATGAAGTGAACAGCTGTGGAAAAAGCTTGCCACCTCTGGCAGGGGCCCTGAGCTTTCAACAGCTGCACAACAGACAGAAACACAATGGAACAGTGACTGAAAACAGTTTTAGCTATGTTAATCAGTGCCCTGTTAAAGACACAGGAAACTTGTCAAGAAAAGTTACAGTCACAGTACAGTATGTACATTCACAATCAGTCACAGGGTAGTTACAGTCACAGGGCAATCTGACTTGCCCTTTGGAAGCCTGAGGAGGCATCATCATGGACTTTGACATGTCTCCTTCTATGACTAGGAACATAATACCATCACTCCCTCTCCTTTGGAGCACACAACTTCCTCTCCCAGTTTTCCTCATTCCCCTCCTTCTTGACTTGCAAATGAACTCTATAAAAGAGGTACTTTCAGGGATGATCCAAGTAAATCTGCCAATAAAATTTCCTGTGAAGATTTGCCAGCCCTACCAGTGGGTACCTCACTCCCCCACAGGTAATTCTCATCCCCCCCTTTTTTTTTTGTTCACACTGCCTCCACCTCTTCCTCCTCCTCCTGGACTACAGTTTAATGGAACAGATCAGGGCTGCCCAAAGCCAGGCCCGAGGGCAATTTGCAGCCCCCGGGGAACCCCAATCCGGCCCCATGACTTCCCTTCCCCAGGGAGCCCCTGGTCTCCAATGAGCCTCTGGCCTTCTGGGCACTTGCGGGAGCCCTCACTGGCTGCTCTTCACAGCAGGAAAAGGCTAAGCACTCACAGGAGAGCTCTGCCCATAAAATCTGGGAGTTCCATTTAATTTGTGAAATCCATAAAAGTGTTCTATTTAATTTGTGAAACTAAAAGCCCATAAAAAAGAGCTCTGCCCATCTGCAACACTCCCATCAGGTTGGGGAACCTGGGGCTGAGTCCAGGAATTGGATGGGGGTGAGAAGTTGTGGGTCTGTTTGTACTGCTTGAGTTTGGCTTGGGGGTGGGGGACAGGCACTGAGGAGGAACTGTGGGTCTGTGCTGTTTCAGTGTGCTTGGTGTCAGAGGTGGGCACTGCAGGGAAGAAATCATGGGATGCTTGAATGTCGCTGGAGAGCATGTCTACTCAGCAGTAAGTCCCCTCAGAGGGGCTCACTCCCAGGGAAGTGTGGCTCCAACTGGGCTGTGAGTGCGCTTGGGGATGGGGGGGGGGCTGGCACTGCAGGGGAAAAGTCTCAGGGATGCTTGAATGCTGCTGGAGAGCATGTCTACTCAAGCAGTAAGTCCCATCAGAGTCAGTGGGGCTTACTCCCAGGAAAGTGTGGATTCGATTGGGCCTTGAGTGCTTGGTGTTGGAGGCGGGCATTTGAATGGGGATTTAGCCTGCTACTTTTGCTTGTTGAAGTTGCTAGCAGAGAGGGAGGAAGATGGGGGTGGGTCTGTTTGTGGATGGGGAAATACACACAGCTCTCCGCCTGCTTCTAAATCTGTTTGGTGCTGGGTACAGGCTGGGGGAGGGGGAGGGACTCAAAGAGGGAGACAGACAGCTCCCTTCTCTGTGTGAATGAGGGGAAAAACTCCTGACCTGAGGGGGCAGGTGCCCACCAGCTCCCTGACTGATTGTGTTCCTTTGCTGCTGCTTGTTGCCAGGATTGGGGGGGGGGGGGAGAGAGAGAGAATGAGAGAGTAAAAACATGCTCCTGCATGGAGGGGGGAAGGAGCCCACTCTGATTCCTCTTAAGTTTGTTTGGTACTTTTCCCTGGGAAGAGGTGTGTTATATGTGTCAGGAGCTATTTTAACACCCCCTCTTTTCTGGATCTCATGTGTATTATAAATAAGCTCAGTAACATTCATTCATTCATATAAGTTCCGTCTCTAATATATTCATTTATGTACATTTATTCAAATTTGAAATGTAAATTTCCCCCGGCCCCCAACACAGTGTCAGAGAGATGATGTGGCCCTCCTGCCAAAAAGTATGGACACCCCTGGAACAGATGAATGTGCAAGGAAGGGAAGTGGAGCACAGTGCACCAAATCTACCCTGGAGTGCACCTAGTCTCCTCTGCTTTATGCCCACTGTCTTCCACTTGTTCCCTTGTGCTTAAACAGGTTGAGTCTCCTTATTTGGGAGGGTTCCAGTTCCCAGAACTCATGTGGATGGCAAAAATCGCATTAAAGCAAATCCATTTAAAAAACAATGTCCTTTTGCTAGGTAATTTAAAAACAGCCTTGCTGACCTTTGTTATGTAAGACAGAATCATTAGGCAGACAATCCATCTATCAGTCTCTCTCTCCAGGCACTTAGAAAGGCTTCACTTTGAGCCAGTTACCCCTCCCTTCACCCAGAGTGCAGCACTGGGAAAGAATGCAAAGTGATTTATCTTCCTTTCATGTGCTCAGGGGGAAGGGAGGGGTCACTTGCCTTGGAGTGAAGCTATTTTAAGTATCTGGAGAGAGAATGACTGATGGATTGTCAGCCAGCTGCCCTCTCTCACATTAACAAGGCTATTGATAAACGACTTTTTTCCTTTAATTTAAAGGGCCCTTCTCTTCATGTTGCGATACAACTGCAGGTGAAAAATCTGTGGATAATTAGGTTGTATTCAAACAAACAGGCTGGGCAAAGTATGCTGGGAGCAAAGTCTTCTTCTGCTCTCCGCATAATCTACCCAGACTGTTTGTTTGAATGTGGCCAGATGAAAACAAGAACAAGACAGCAGAGGTAACCAGGAGAAGAAGGAGCTCTGCCTCCTTCCTACCTGGCTGGCCTTCTTGATCCTTCTTTGATTGTTTGTGGAAGTGGAATGATCAGAACTGAACCCTCACAGCACACCGCTTCACTTTCCTCCAGCACTGCTGCATCGATTGCTCACAGCAGTGGAGCTGGAGAAAGGTGGTTTTCCGCTGCCCTTATCCCACTCTCTCTTGTTCTCAGTAAGCAAGAAAAGGATTGGAGTATGGGTTGAAATGGCTGGGTGAGTAGTGATAGACAATGTTCTCTTTAAGCTGCATGGCTGTGCAACTCAAAGTCCTCCAAAACTGAGCTCTGCACAGCTCTGAGTTCCTGGAAGTTCAGTAACTCAATCTGAGTTCTCCCAACACTCAATTTTAGAGGATGTCCCCTGGTTCTGGTGTTATGTGAGAGTGGAAAGGGCAGCTCTCTATCCACTCTATCCTTCCTGTGCATAATTTTGTATGTCTTAATCATGCCCCACTGCAGGCACCTCTTTTCTAGGTTGAAGAGGCCCAAATGCTGTAGCCTTTACTCATAAGGAAGGTGCCCCAGCCCAGTAATCATCTTAGTCGCTCTCTTTCACACCTTTTCCATTTCCACTATGTTCTTTTTTGAGATGTGGTGACCAGAACTGGACACAATACTCCAGGGGTGGTCTTACCGTTGATTTGTACAATGGCATTATAATATTAGCCGTTTTATTCTCAATAACTTTTCTAGTGATCCCAAGCAAAAAATTGGCCTTCATCACTGCGGCCGCACATTGGGTCGACACTTTCATCGAGCTGTCCACCACCACCCCAAGATCTCTCTCCTGATCTGTCACAGACAGCTCGGAACCCATTAGCCTAGATTTGAAGTTTTGATTTTTTTTGGCCCAATGTGTAATACTTTACATTTACTTACACTGAAACGCACCTGCCATTTTGCTGCCCACTCTGCCAGTTTGGAAATATCCTTCTGGAGCTCCTCACAATCGCTTCTGGTCTTCACCACTCGGAAACGTTTGGTGTCGTCTGCAAACTTAGCCACCTTGCTGCTCAACTCTGTCTCCAGGTCATTTATGAAGAGGATGAAAAGCACCGGTCCCAGGACAGATCCTTGGGGCACACCGCTTTCCTCCTCTCTCCATTGTGAAAACTGTCCATTGACACCCATTCTCTGTTTCCTGGTCTTCAACCAGTTCCCAATCCATGAGAGGACCTGCCCTCTAATAAGTTTTAATATTTATGTCCCAAGTAAAGGAACATTATTTTATTATTATTATGAATACACTGTTTTTTATCAAAAAGGTTCACAAAGCAGGTTACAGAGAAAATCAAATAACCAAATGATTCCCTGTTTTAAGTATCTCCAGCTTTTAAGATCAATAGCTAGCATCCTAAGTAGAAAATTTTACCAAAGGAAAATAAAACTGAAAAACAGTCCAGGCTCTAATAAAAATGAAACTCTAGAGCAGGGGTCTCCAAACCCCGGCCCAGGGGCCAAATGTGGCCCATGGCAAGCCACTATCCGGCCCACAGCCAGCCTCTGATCCCCTGAGAGCCTCTGGCCCAGTTGACCAAACACAAGCAGAGTTGTGCTTGTGGGGTGGGGGAATGGGGGTCCATTTAAGTGTGTGTGCTTTATTTCTTGGGCTGTGTTCATGCTTGGAGAAGTCCTGGATATCTGAGCATTTGACATTCCTTTATTCATTCATCTAAGTTTCATCTCTAATGTATTTATTTAAATTTAAATTTTATATTTAATTTTTTTTCCGGCTCTTGACACTGTGCCAAATATTTGATGCGGCCCTTCGGCCAAAAAGTTTAGAGACCCCTGCTCTAGAGGTATCATCTGCAAACATGTCCCCAAAAAAGTCTTATAGGAAAGATTTGAAGGCTCAGCCTTTCATTTTCAGTTAAAGCAATAAGCCATGTCCAACACCTTGTAAAAAACAAATCAAGAGAGGGAGAGAAATTTATTCCAAGGTAACCAATCATTCTGATCAAAACGCCAGGAATAACACAGGGAAACCCACCTATAAATTTGGCATGGCATGCAGTTCTGCTATAAAGTAAATTCAACAAAACGTGAATACTGCAAGCCTAGCATTCTGAGGCACCTTTTCTGCCAAGCTGGTGTCTCTGCCAGGGCAGAAACACCTAACAACTTACCCAAACATACTTCATCTGCCATCAGGATATACTTGAAAGAATCAGTTCTAAAACTCTTCAGTCAATGAAGGCTTTTAAAATGGAAAAGATATTTCCAAATCATCTTGTAAGAGTATGCAAACTGAAACACATTCAAATGTATTCCAGATCCACAACATCAGACTAAAAGGTAGGCAAAACTTTCATCCTGTTCATAAATTTTCTTAAATTCACTTTCAAAGCTTCTAGAAAATATACATTGTTTTCTCTAGAAAAAGGTTTTTGTTGTCATTTAAATCTCTAACCCACAACATTAAAAACACAACCAACAGGATTAATATGAAAACATCAAGATCTTAAAATAATTAGGACACATTGCACAAGCGCATATTTTACTGCAGAATAGTCCCACCAAAGTGAACATTTTACAGACAGAATTGGTCTCACATTTATCAATCACCATCAGAACATTTCAATCAAATGATGAATGGAAAAATTTACACTGGCACAGTTAATCGCAATTTATTACATTACCCAGTTAAGTTAAAAGGGTACTTTTTCCAATCAATTAATCTAGATTCAGTTGTTACAGTGGAAGAAGATCAATCCTACTCCAGTGCTGTCAGGTTGTGGGGTGAGCTAAATCAGGCCTTTATCTGCTGCCTCCAAGCCCATTCTGTGTGCCTTTCTATCATAATGGCAGTTAGCATTAGTGCACTAGCAGCCATCAAATCAGGATGGAAAAGTACAGAGTTAGGTAAGGGATACAGAATTTAAGCAGGCTGATTGGAGAGTGCTCTTTCAAAACCTGCAGAAAGATCAGTAGAGCAGTACTTTGCACTTTTGTATGGTTAGGGAGCAGAGCATTGATTAAAGTCAAAAATGGATGAATGTCAAAGCCAGCGGCTTCACTGGGGATGGTGGGCCGCACTGGTATTATTTCTATCATGTTGTATGTCAATAGATATGTAATTACATGCAGAATGCAATGAAATAAACTGCATTGAAATTTCTCTATTCTATCAAGAGTTATAGCCAAAAAACCAGTGGGGTGGGGTGATGGTACATTGGGGGTGGGGTGATGGCATTGCCCCGCCCATTGCATGGAAGGAGGTCCATCCCAGGGGTGACGCAAACCCTAGTGAATCCACTGGTGAAAGTATTGCCTTATTCAGCTTGCAAATTTATTTCGGCCAGTGAAAAAACCTAAATAACTATACAACACAAGCAAATGCATGTGAAACCTAAGCAAACAGAAATAAAAGAAAAATAAACATAAGAACAACAAATGTCATAGAAAGTTAGATGAAACTGAACAAAAGAGGAAAGTAGGTGGAAGAAATTTGAAATGTGGTTACCCCTGCTAATTGGGTAAGAGGCACTTTTTCAAGTGGGTGCTCCTTTTTTTTAGCAGGGGGAGAGTAACTGGCCCACCTCACCCCAGCACTGTCTGTTCTAGTGGCTGTCTGCTGGTATTCATTTGCATCTTTTTAGATTGTGAGCCCTTTTGGGACAGGGAGCCATTTAGTTATTTGATTTTTCTCTGTAAACCGCTTTGTGAACTTTTAGTTGAAAAGTATATAAATACTGTTAATAATAATAATAATAACTGAAAACAGATGAAAGACTAAAACAATGAAAGTGAAGTGGATGAAAGTCAAGGTACTGCTTTACTAAATAGTTTTACAATGAGAGCTATTCTCAAATAAAGGCATAAAATTTTGTTTTATTTCCCAGATAAGAAAGAGTGCCATCACCATGAAAGAGGAGAAAGGAAGAGCTGTCAAGCATTAGATTTAGAAGATCTGATTGAGACTACAGAAGAACTGGTTTCAAAACTATAGCTACGGTAATTTTGAGCTTGAGCTTGAAGTCAGTTTACAAACCAGTTATGAACATAAGAACATAAGAACAGCCCCACTGGATCAGGCCATAGGCCCATCTAGTCCAGCTTCCTGTATCTCACAGCGGCCCACCAAATGCCCCAGGGAGCACACCAGATAACAAGAGACCTCATCCTGGTGCCCTCCCTTGCATCTGGCATTCTGACATAACCCATTTCTAAAATCAGGAGGTTGCGCATACACATCATGGCTTGTACCCCGTAATGGATTTTTCCTCCAGAAACTTGTCCAATTCCCTTTTAAAGGAATCTAGGCTAGATGCCAGCACCACATCCTGTGGCAAGGAGTTCCACAGACCGACCACACGCTGAGTAAAGAAATATTTTCTTTTGTCTGTCCTAACCCGCCCAACACTCAATTTTAGTGGATGTCCCCTGGTTCTGGTATTATGTGAGAGTATAAAGAGCATCTCCCTATCCACTCTGTCCATCCCCTGCATAATTTTGTATGTCTCAATCATGTCCCCCCTCAGGCATCTCTTTTCTAGGCTGAAGAAGCCCAAACGCCGTAGCCTTTCCTCATAAGGAAAGTGCCCCAGCCCCGTAATCATCTTAGTCACTCTCTTTTGCACCTTTTCCATTTCCACTATGTCTTTTTTGAGATGTGGCGACCAGAACTGGACACAATACTCCAGGTGTGGCCTTACCATCGATTTGTACAACGGCATTATAATACTAGCCGTTTTGTTCTCAATACCCTTCCTAATGATCCCAAGCATAGAATTGGCCTTCTTCACTGCCGCCGCACATTGGGTCGACACTTTCATCGACCTGTCCACCACCACCCCAAGATCTCTCTCCTGATCTGTCACAGACAGCTCAGAACCCATCAGCCTATATCTAAAGTTTTGATTTTTTGCCCCAATGTGCATGACTTTACACTTACTGACATTGAAGCGCATCTGCCATTTTGCTGCCCATTCTGCCAGTCTGGAGAGATCTTTCTGGAGCTCCTCACAATCACTTCTGGTCTTCACCACTCTGAAAAGTTTGGTGTCGTCTGCAAACTTAGCCACCTCACTGCTCAACCCTGTCTCCAGGTCATTTATGAAGAGGTTGAAAAGCACCGGTCCCAGGACAGATCCTTGGGGCACACCGTTTTTCACCTCTCTCCATTGTGAAAATTGCCCATTGACACCCACTCTCTGCTTCCTGGCCTCCAACCAGTTCTCAATCCATGAGAGGACCTGTCCTCTAATTCCCTGACTGTGGAGTTTTTTCAGTAGCCTTTGGTGAGGGACCGTGTCAAACGCCTTCTGAAAGTCCAGATATATAATGTCCACGGGTTCTCCCGCATCCACATGCCTGTTGACCTTTTCAAAGAATTCTATATGGTTTGTGAGGCAAGACTTACCCTTACAGAAGCCATGCTGACTCTCCCTCAGCAAGGCCTGTTCATCTATGTGTTTTGAGATCCTATCTTTGATGAGACATTCCACCATCTTACCCGGTATGGATGTTAGGCTGACCGGCCTATAGTTTCCCGGGTCCCCCCTCTTTCCCTTTTTAAAGATAGGCGTGACATTTGCTATCCTCCAATCTTCTGGCACTGTGGCCGTTTTGAGGGACCTTAGTCAAGGTCCCTCATACCTTAGTCAAGAGATCTGCAACTTCATTCTTCAGTTCCTTAATAACTCTTGGGTGGATGCCATCAGGGCCCGGTGACTTATTGATCTTTAATTTATCAATGAGGTCTGAAACATCTTCTCTTTTAACCTCTATCTGACTTAACTCCTCGGTCAGGAGGGGCCGTTCGGGCAGCGGTATCTGCTCGAGGTCTTCTGCCGTGAAGACAGATGCAAAGAACTCATTCAATTTCTCTGCCATCTCTAAGTCTCCTTTTATCTCCCCTTTCCCTCCCTCACCATCCAGAGGGCCAACCACTGAAACTTTTCCCCACAATCTATTGTCAGAGCCAGTGTAACATGATGGCTAAAAGACTGATAGCCCTGTGCTGTGATCCAGCAGGGCTGGTACAGCCTCCATTGAATTAAGCATAGGAACAGAGGCTGCTGGAGATCTCCTCAAAGTAAGGGGACATTTGTCCCCTTACCAAGGGTAAAACTTCAGCAGCCTCTATGGGGCTACTCAGATTCACAACAGCAATATCGCTGGTGTAAATCCAAGTCACACTATCTGGGGCTTTCAAGCTCAGGAGGCACGACTGGATGCAGCAGTAGGTGCAGCCGCCATCCATGCCTCCTTCGTGGGCCTGAACTTCCCCTCCCCCACCCCGTAATGCACCCCCTTTATGAGTTATACAACCTGAATGCACATCCAACCTGTCCCAGGAGTGCATAAGTTCTGAAGTGCCTGCAAACACAACCAAGAAGCAAACTACACATTAAATACATTACACCTTTAAAACAGAAACTTTTAAAAACAAAGTAAAGCCACTTTGGCAAGAAGGTATTTAGAGCACAGAAGGGCACTTAATGCTTTCTCCATTAGCTGTTTCTTTGCTTCAAGAATTGTTTCACTGCATCAACAGATTTTCCTCCACAAGATTTCAAACGTTTTGTACCCATATGGGGGGGGGGGGAGATACTGGGAGAATTAAACAGAGGCTGAGGAGGGAAAGTACCCTCTTTCTTCTTCTGCACTTCCTCATTCAAATCCAGTATTACATGGATAAGCATCATATCATGTGCAGTTGTAAACGGCATTCTTGAAATGTTCCCATCTGTTGGATGTGTTTGCATCGACCGGGCCTGGAAGAGATTCCTCAAGCGCTCGTGCAAATTCCTCCACTTTTCTCCGATACCGGGTCTTGCTGGTATCAATGCGAGGTCTTCCTTCCTTTTTCGTGTGGTATAGTCGCTTTGTTTGCAGTTTCACTCTGCTGCACACCAGGGAGTGGTCGGTGTCGCAGGCAGCACCCTGATAGCTGCATGTGATCTTGATGCTGGGAAGGCTGGAGCGTCTGGTGAGAATCAGGTCGAGCTGATGCCAGTGCTTTGATCTTGGGTGCCTCCAAGAGACTCTATGTTGGGGCTTCGTGTTGAAGAACGTGTTGCTGACACAGAGACTGTGATGACAGCAAAACTCTAGCAGGCGTTGGCCATTTTTGTTCATCTTCCCAGTGCCGAACTGACCTAAGCAAGTGGGCCATGGACTGTTATCAGCAACAACTCTAGCATTGAAATCGCCGAGGATGAATAATGGCTCTTTTACGGGGCCATTGTTCTATGGCTCTGTTACGGGGCCATTGTTTTATCTTCTTGATAGTGGTGGTCAGGTCATCATAGAATTTGTCTTTGGCTTCTGCTGGAGACGACAGAGTCAGTGCATAAGCACTGATGAGAGTGACAGGTCCTGCTGATGACTGGAGCTGCAGGGACAAAATTCTTTCACTTCCCACAGTAGGTGGGATGATGGATTTCAGCAGGGTATTTCTGACCGCAAAGCCAACACCATGTTCCCTGGTTTCGTCTGGTGGTTTTCCCTGCGAGAAAAATGAGAAATTTCTCTCCTTGACAGATCCGGAATCTGGCAGCCTAGTCTCTTGAAGGGCGACAATGTCCATCTGCAGTCTGCTCAGCTCCATGTCAATGACAGCTGTTTTGCGTGTGTCGTCTTTCTTGCAGGTCATCTGAGAAGCCAGGTGTCATTGTCCTTACGTTCCAGGTGCCCAGCTTTAGGGCAGGAGTTTTCTGTTGCATGGTGCAGAGTTGTCGATCCGCTTGTCGGTTTTCACCTTAAACCCCACGCACCCCATGAGGTTAATGGACCGTGGCGAAGCAACACCTTACTGGCTTAAGGGCAGTCCCTTTACAACAACGCCTTGTCCATATTTGGCAAGAAGACCTACAAGACAGCAGACTGGTTTGAAGCCCACTCTGAGGAGTTGACACCAGTCATTGAGGAAAAGAGGAGAGCTCAAGCAGCATACAAGGCCTGTCCCAGTGAGCGCAACCTGCAGGTCCTCCAAGCTGCTCGCAGCAAAGTCCAACAGACTGCCAGGAGATGTGCTAATGACTACTGGCTCCAGCTCTGTTCCGAGATACAGATAGCAGCTGACACGGGCAACATCAAGGGGATGTATGACGGTATCAAGCAGGCCCTAGGTCCAACGCAGAAGAAAATTGCCCCTCTGAAGTCTGCCACAGGCGAGGTCATCCAGGATCGGACGCAGCAGATGGAACGCTGGGTGCAGCACTACTCTGAGCTATATTCCAGAGAAAATGTAGTCACCGAAGAAGCGCTGAACAACATTGAGTGCCTGCCTGTGCTGGAGGAGCTTAACAGTGAACCAACCCTAGAAGAACTTCACGTGGCCCTGGACTCCCTTGCCTTTGGCAAGGCACCTGGAAAAGACAGCATCCCTGCTGAAGTCCTAAAGTGCTGCAAAGAGATCATCGTCACTGAGCTGCATGAAATCCTCTGTCTCTGCTGGAGAGAAGGTGGAGTACCTCAAGACATGAGGGATGCAAACATCATCACGCTGTACAAGAACAAAGGCAACAGGGGTGACTGCAACAACTACCGTGGCATCTCTCTCCTTAGCATTGTAGGAAAGCTGTTTGCCCAAGTTGCACTAAAGAGGCTCCAGGTACTTGCAGAGAGCATTTATCCAGAATCACAGTGTGGATTCTGAGCCAACAGGTCCACCACTGATATGGTATTCCCCCTTAGACAACTGCAGGAGAAATGCAGGGAACAACGACAGCCACTCTTTATAGCCTTCATAGATCTCACGAAGGTCTTTGACCTGGTCAGCAGGGATGGCCTCTTCAAGATTCTCCCTAAGATAGGATGTCCACCCAGGTTCCTCAGCATCATCAGATCCTTCCACAAGGACATGAAGGGCACTGTTGTCTTCGATGGCTCCACATCAGACCCCTTTGACATCCGAAGCGGAGTGAAGCAGGGCTGTGTTCTTGCACCAACCTTGTTTGGGATTTTCTTCGCTGTTCTGCTGAAGCAGGCCTTTGGAACTGCAACAGAAGGCATCTATCTCCGGACCAGATCAGATGGAAAGCTCTTCAACCTCTCCAGACTGAGAGCAAAGTCCAAAGACCAGCTGAAATGTCTGCGTGACTTCCTCTTTGCCGACGATGCAGCTGTCACTACCCACTCTGCCAAAGATCTCCAGCAGCTCATGGATCATTTTAGCAAGGCCTGCCAAGATTTTGGACTGACGATCAGCCTGAAGAAAACACAGGTCATGGTTCAGGATGTGGACTCACCTCCCTGCATTACAATCTCTGCACATGAACTGGAGGTTGTCCATGACTTTGTGTACCTTGGCTCAACGATCTCTGACACTCTTTCTCTCAATACCGAGCTAAACAAACGCATCGGTAAAGCAGCTACCACATTTTCCAGACTCACAAAGAGAGTCTGGTCCAACAAGAAGCTGACGAACATACCAAGATCCAGGTCTACAGAGCTTGCGTCCTGAGTACACTTCTGTACTGCAGTGAGTCATGGACTCTTCGCTCACAACAAGAGAGGAAACTGAAAGCTTTCCACGTGCGCTGCCTTCGACGCATTCTCGGCATCACCTGGCAGGACGAAGTTCCAAACAACACAGTCCTGGAACGTGCTGGAATCCCTAACATGTATGCACTGCTGAAACAGAGACACCTGCGTTGGCTCGGTCATGTCGTGAGAATGGATGATGGCCGGATCCCAAAGGATCTCCTCTAGGGAGAACTCGTACAAGGAAAGCGCCCTACAGGCAGACCACAGCTGCGATACAAGGACATCTGCAAGAGGGATCTGAAGGCCTTAGGAGTGGACCTCAACAAGCGGGAAACCCTGGCCTCCTAGCGGCCCGCTTGGAGGCAGGCTGTGCAGCATGGCCTTTTCCAGTTTGAAGAGACACTTGGTCAACAGACTGAGGCAAAGAGGCAAAGAAGGCAGGCCCATAGCCAGGGAGACAGACCAGGGATAGACTGCACTTGCTCCCAGTGTGGAAGGGATTGTCACTCCCGAATTGGCCTTTTCAGCCACACTAGACGCTGTTCCAGAACCACCTTTCAGAGCACGATACCACAGTCTTTCGAGACTGAAGGTTGCCAACATGTGCAGTTAGCCCCCAAGTGTCTCAAACCAGAGATGTCATACCACATGCAAAAACAGATGTTCCACATATATGTACAAATGATCCTACTATAAGCTGTTAAAGAAAAAGATCCACCAATCTACCTTCCAAGCATGCAACCCAAACAAATTATGCCAAGGAAACTGAAAGAGGATCTCCACTGGTCCACATTCAAACATTAATGACTTTGTGTAAGCAGGTGTGGATTTTGGCCTGCATATAGATATAGTCTGTGCTTCTGCACACAATCACTACGGGCTACTAAACTCAGATGTAAATGTCTACCTTGCTTCTAAGAACTCCATATGTACTTGCTTCCTGCAGTTTATGTCTGCATAACTACACATATGCAATATCTTTTGGCAAATCTTTGGATAGAAGGTGGCATTTTCAGATTTATCTGCTCAAACAGTGAGTCTGCAGATAGGGCCTGCTTCATTTTTTCATACTAATTTTAGAACCTTTAGGTATACAGTTACAGCAACAAAACAAGATACAGCAGTGGACCCTTAGCATCCACGGTATTGGTATCTGCAGATGCACTCAGGAAACACACCTGCGATTCACTCTGGAGTGCAACAGGGCCAAGGGAGAAGGTTGTAGACCTCAGTGAGACCGAGAAGTGGCCTCCAGTAGCACCAGAGACTGCCCTGCAGCCAGTGCAGTTTTCAGCACAAAGGCAGGGAATGCTTCTTCTTTTTTTTACTTTTTAAAACTTGCTTTAAGCCTTTTTAAAGTGGAGTTGACTATCCATGATTTTGGCAACATTCTGATCCTTGGAGCGAAGTGATCTGGCTCCTTCACCTGGCTTCTTCCTCCATGCAAACTCTTTAAACCAGTGGTTCCCAGCACCAGGACCCACTTTTTAGAATGAAAATCTGTTAGGACCCATCAGAAGTGATGTCATGACCGCAGCTGACATCATCAAGCAGGAAAATTTTTAACTATCCTAGGCTGCAATCCTACCCACAGTAAGTCCCATTGACTGTCGTTGTTAAAAGAATATACATAGTAGCTTGATAAAAGTACAGGTCTGTAACATTTCCCCAAATGCAGTCACATACCATGGTAGCATCAAGTCTAATGTATTTTTTTTAAATATTGCAATGAATGGGGACTCACCTGAAATTGCCTCGCAACCCACCTAGTGGGTCCTGACCCACAGTTTGAGAAACACTGCTTTAAACAAAGCAGGAAATCCCAAGCATGCTGTGATCTCAGAATGCTTAGCATTTCCTACTTAGTGTCGTCAAGGAGGAAGGAGCCAGGTAAGAGGTACAAAGGCTAGGGTACAAAGGCTAGGGGGAAAGTGCGCTTGATTCAGCTGGCCCTGGGCATGGGGCATCTCCCACACCCGTTACCTCCCCTAGAGCACAACTTGAGGTGAAGGTTCAACTGGCCTCATGACTGGCCTCATGACTGACTGCTCCTGTTTCCTGCACTTTCAAGAATGTTATTTTAAACTTTTATCAGTGTTGAAAAGGAAGCTGTCATCAGTCAGCAAGATAACTGCAGACTTCAAAGCCTTACTTGATCTCTTTAAATAATCAAGTCTACTGTTACCTAGATTTAATGTCAACTTATGCACCAGTTCTAGAACTTTTCTTGCAGCTTGGCCTCAGTCGATCTACACTTATGTTATACTCACTGCCTCTTACAAGGGAGGAAAAACAAACCATCAATACTGTACCATCTTCTCTTTACTATTGAATGCCTTCCATCCCACTTCTTTGTGTCTCAACTCAAATCTGGGGGTGGGGGAGAAGGAAGAAAAGTAGAGACAAATATCATTTTTCTATACAGCAGAGGTACCAGTTTTTATGCTGTCAGTGTCAGCTACTTTGAATATTCATCCTATATTTCATAGATGGCATACCTGATCGACAGTCTGTACACCCAAATAACAGAAGCATAGTTTTCATCTGTGACACTGAAGTGATATAAATTCCTAATTTCTGTATGAACCAGGCATACCTTTTTCAACCTTTTGAAATAGCATTGAAAACAAAATGTTTAGACTAGAGGAATGGCACTACATTTCAGATTCTAATATAGTTTACTTCAAAGTATGAGTACACCTCATTCTTAAGTGAATGCTCCAATTTTATTAGCTTACTCTTGTTTTCTCAGGTTCTTACTGTCAATTAGCACAATATGTCACTTTTCATTCACTCAGAACCACAATATAACCCTTAGCATATTTCACTTTCAAACCCCTCATAATCCCTCTCCCTCTTTTGCTCACAGTCTTCACACCAGAAGTCCGGATTACACAGTTTTACTTGGCTATCACTAATTTCTGCTTCAGGAAACTAGAGGCTCAGCCTCTCCAACCCCCTACAGTTTTCCCAGCCACATACAGGAGACAGATTCACATTCCTTCAAGGAAACCTTCAGAACTAAATGAATTCATTGGGCATAGGGATTTTGTTAGAGCCAAAACTGACAATGTGATATGGCAGGTTTGGGGGTGCTTGCACACACACTCACGCACCGACACGGACACACACCCTTTAGAAAGAAGCGTTCCTTTCCATTTCTTTCAGGGAGAAATAAATTCCTTCTTGATAAGTGGCTGTTTTATCACTCTTGTCCCTTATGTAGTAGAGAATTTGTACATACATTCATACATGCCACGTTCTAAGACACAAAAATAAGCACATGGGAACTGGGCCTGACACTGCATCCACTAAATCCAAACTAAATTTCATTTCAGGGGAAAAAATCTGGAAATTACTACAATTTGGGCCAAATACATAAACCAGTGATTTTCAACCAGTGTGCCATGGCACATTAAGTGTGCTGCAAATTGTTTACAGGTGTGCCACAGGAGTTTGAGAAGGGTCATTTCTTAGTAGGGCCATTGGGAGTGCGAGTCTCCTGCCAGTCGCATGGTGTGTCTTGACAATTGTCAAAATACTGATGACAAAAAACCTTGACAATTTTAGAGCCTTGTCAGTGTGCCATGAGACGAAAAAGACTGAAAATCACTGATAAAAACAAACAGATCCCTGAAACACGTGAAGATCAACCATGCAAAACGAACATGGTCAGACACTTTGTGCATACGAACTGCAGCCTTTTTCCTCAGAAGAAGCCCCACTGAACAGTGGGATTTACTTCTGAGTAAACATGCACTGGGCTATGCTGCTGGATCAGTGATCCGCTACAAGAATCGGAAACTAGAGAGTGGGCTGGTGCAAGGACTCAGAATCCAGCCTTCCAACGGAACAGGCAAATTATTGTTTCACGTTTGTGCACAAAGCCCAGAAAAAAGACACACAATGTTAGTGTCCTATCCAGCTCAGAGCAGGAGCCTGCAGGGTATTCAAGCACTGCCACCTTTAAGGGCATCCACTGCTGCTATCTCTGATGTGGTTGGCTCCTACCCAGTCAAGATGATGCCAAGATGATGTAGCACTGGAGCATGTAGTTTCCCACTATGCATCCTTGAAGGGAGCAGGAACAGCCCACTAAGGGAGAGAGAGTCTGTGGAGAGCACCCGCACGTGGAGATGCCTGGAAGGTTAGCAGTTTGTAGCGGTCATGCTAATGCCTGTGGCTGAGAAGTGGGGGAAGGGAAAAGAGTTGCCTGCCATTCTCCCAGCCACCCACCAGGCCCAGCAAAGCAGGTCAGGGGGAAGGAGGAACACATGGGGACTATGCTTGAACATGCCTGGGGGGGCAGGAGATGCTTGAGGGAGAGCGGATGCTTGAGTTTGGGGCAACTTTCATATTACAAGGTTTTACTGACACAGAAGATATGAAGCAACTGAAAACCAGTCCATCCATTTTTGTTTTAAAGCTAAAACAATCTTCTGGGTAGCAGATTTAGGGCCCAATCCTATCCAACTTCTCAGCAGTGGTGCAACTGCAGTGCAGCCCTGAGGTAAAGGAACAAATGTTCCCATATCTTGAAGAGGCCTCTGTGATTGCTTCCCCACCATAGGATACAGTGCATGCCCCATTGGCACGGCTGCACCGTCACTGCAAAATTGGATAGGATTGGGCCCTTAATCCAGAGCATTGCAAACTGACATCCAAATACAATTCAGAGATAAGGTTTCCTCCTTTTTATTCATATTGTGCTTAAATATGTCAGTTGCTTCTCTGGAAATTATCTGGAAATAATGTGTTGCATTCTCTGGAAATAATGTGACATATTCTCAATAAAACTGTGGAGTCAAACTTCACATTATGTCCTGTTTTTTCCACAAACTCTACAATGGCTGAGGGCCCAATCCAATCCAACCTTCCAGCACTGGTGCAGCCGCAATGCAGCCCCAAGGTAAGGGAAAACGGACCCAATCCTATCCAATTTTCCAACCCTAGTGCAGCCATGCCAATGGGATATGCACTGTACCTTGGGTGAGGAGGGGCAGTCGTGGAGGCCTCAAGATAAGGGAATATTTGTTTCCTTACCTCAGGGTTGCATTGCACCTGCATCAGTGATGGAAAGTTGGATAGGATTGGGCCCTTAATGTTCCCATAACTTGAGGAGTTCCCTGCCTCCCCCACACGGGAAGCAGTGCATAACCCATTGGCACAGCAGCACCGGCACTGGAAAATTGGATATTGGGCCCTTAGTCAGGGCCCAATACCCTATCCCAAAACCCTATCCAATTTTCCAGTGACAGTGCAGCTGTGCCATTGGGCCATGCACTGTTTCCTGTGTTGGGAAGGCAGTCACAGAGACCTCCTCAAGGTATGAAAACATTTGTTCCCTTACTTCGGGGCCGCATTGCAGTTACACTGGTGCTGGAAAGTTGAATAGGACTGGGCCCTTATCTATCTGCTTTCATCTTACATTTCTCTGATGTTCTTTAATCTGGGTAGCTACTAATCTTTTTGTAGTTCCCACATACACTTTCCACTTTCACAAGGGATACTATATGTACCAGGGTTCAACCACAAATGTATTGGATCTTCAGGACTCCTTAAAAAATTTACAATCTTAGTAGTGGGGGGGGGGGGAGAACAACAGTTTTTTATATTGACCTTATTAAGGATTCTGCTAATTCTGTGGGTAATACCTTGCAGATATGGTAACACAGCACAGACAGGGCCCAATCCTATCCAATTTTCCATCACCAGTGCAGCCACAATGTAGCCTTGAGGTACAAATGTTCCCTTACCTTGAGAAGGTCTCTGTGTCTGCCTTCCCACCAAAGGATGCAATGCATGTCCCATTGGCACCACTGCTCCAGCCCTGGAAAATTGGATAGGATTGGGTCTGCAGTTGGTTGGTTTCTTTTTTCTCCTTGAACATAAAGCATTATTGATGTCATTCACTTTATACGCGATAGCTTGTAACTTGGCTTAGAAGTTGTTTCTCTTTAGTTAAAAATTCATAATCACATATATTCTGCCCTTGTATTTTAAGTTTTGATTAAGGCTTTCTTCTGAAATGTTTGGTGGTTAGATTTATTATTTAAATATCTATCAGTATGAGTCTTCGATATACATTAAATCCCAAGGTGCCATCTTCCTTTTTACATATTAAAGGTAAATTTTATAGATGGATGAATTTGATTTAAATACTGTAAAAATTGTTGTAAAGCATTATCATCATGCTCCCATACTGCTAAAACATCTACCCAGAAGATAAAGTCTGCTACCCAGAAGATAAAATCTCATGACACCAAAGAAATTATCATACTATCTTTCAACATGACTGGATGTTTAAAAAGAAGTTTTTAGTAATTTTGAAAGTAAGAAAACTTAAAGGAAGCTGTCACTTTAAGTGCCTCTTGTAAGCACATTAGAATGAAGTCCCATGTGTATTGGATGCCTCTAACTCAATTGAGTTTGGTAAGACCTTTTCTGTTAAATAGAGAACAGGAAGTTGACATGCCTTGGACTGGTAGAATTTTGCCTTTGGATGCCTGATGATGTCTACAGTGACTATAAAATGAAATGTTTTTAATTCATCAAACAACATTAGTTGTTTTGGAATTTTATGGCTGGTATATTCAGAGATTTTAACCATGCGTGCTGTTGCCTCTGGCTATGATAATTTGAGAACCTATATAACTAAACCAAAAACTTGATCACTTCAGTTACTGCAGTGGTGTTAGTGATTTTACTCAGAAGTACAGTAAGCCCACTGCATACAATAAGATTTTGGCTGTAAACCGATCTTACTTACCAGAAGCAAACACCTTGAGCTATTTATATTTATAGTATTATAAATAGTATTTATATTTATAATGCAGATACATTTTGAAGGCAGTATATAGAACTTTAAAGTAAGATTAACATAGGAAACTATTTTTGTTAAAATTCTGTCTTCTCCGAATAACTTTTGAATTCTTTGCCATGCATTTTTTATTGTCCTTTAGGTTGGAAGCTGAAAAAAAGGTTTTCCTGTATGTAAAATGGGCTAATTTGTTTTATAGAATGCCTTCATGCTTAATTCTTTAGTAATGTACTAAAAATGTGTTCTATACATGTGATGTGTAAACTTGTGGTAAACCCAACTTGTTGAGTTATGTGGTTTTATTGTTCCTTGGGCTTGTGACACAACTGTAATCCAGCTTGTGTAGAGATTATCTGTGTTGGCTGCTGTAATTGATAACATGGCTTGGTGGCAGGGGATTTGAATGCACTTGGAATAACTACAACTTTGTTTTTTATGAATCTAAGGCCAGGGTGCCCAAACCCCGGCCTGGGAGCCACTTGTGGCCCTTGGGGATGCCTAATCTAGCCTGCGGGGAGCCCCCAGTCTCCAATGAGCCTCTGGCCCTCCAGAGAGTTCCTGGAGCCCCGCTGGCCCGACACAACTGCCCTCAGCGTGAATGACCTTCGTTCATTTATATAAGTTCCATTTATAATATATTCATTTATGTAAATTTGAAATGTAAATTCTTTTTTTTCTTGGACCCCAACACAGTCAGAGAGATGGTGTGGCCCTCCTGCCAAAAAGTTTGATCTAAGATCCACTGATCTAAGGAATAGCTGTACATCTAATTCTCCCCCCCCCCCACTGTTTGGCTCTACCTGTACTTTAGCCCCTTGTATCCTCCCCTGGATTGAGGGTTGCCATTCATGGTGGATCCCAGCCCTTGATCAAGTAGCTAGCTTGCACATTATGCTGAGTTAGGAGATGCTGAAGTGGTTGAATTCTGGATTGTTTCCTTTCAGACTACAACTGGAAAGTAATATTCATGAAAATGATTCAGGCAAAAAAAATGCTACATGTAGTAAAGCAGCAGGCTGGGGAGAACTCTGCATTCAATCTTTCCTCTAATATGGCCATCTACATGCCATGATGATCTCGTGAGAGGAAGCATTCTAAATATTACCCCGCAGTCTGAAGCAGAACACCTGAGAATTCCACTACTGCAGCTGACCATCTCACTCTATAATGAGGACCCAAACCACATGTTACTAGATGTTTGAGTTTGTTTTATTTGTGTATGGCAGTCACACAGGTCCATGATCTGGGTGGGGTTTTCAGTGCAGAGAGAGAGAGAGAGAATTTTTACCTTCTGAATATTGTGACATCTATTTAACCCTTAAAGTGCAACTGTAGCAAATGGCACTTCCAATAACCAAGTGGAGATGCAATTTTCAGTGGCACAGAGGTAAAGGATTAAATATGTGTGGCTTTGTGCATGAATAAAATGAAGATCCAAAACTAAATCGCTAGATGGGAAACCTGGGTCTCTAGATTAAAGGCAAACATGCTGTTACTTTACCACAGAGACAGATTTGTTTGAGAAGATAAAAAAAAACTGTCAATAATGCAAATGAGAGAGGCTACTTCAATTCCAGCTAATGAAAGTGGATCATAAAAAGACACCTGGATCTAGGATCAATAAGAACATTGCATAGAAAATCAGTGATTAGGCATTTTAAAAGGGGGGGGGCAAAAGAAAACTTCCTTTCCATTTGTATCACACCAAATGTTGGGAGTCAGGTACATGAGGTCTCTACACCTTCAAGGGTCATTTCACATGAGACTATCTCCTACATTACAAAAAAGCACTTGTGGGTAGAAAAACCACTCAAGTGCAGTGTGTGCAATGCACCGTGAAGCTGCAAACCTCAAGATAACTGCATATATCCCATAGCAGTGAAGGCATAAGTGTGTGTACCACCCACATACAACAGTGAACAGTTTGCTTATACAGAAGGGATATCCAGGGAAGAAACTGCCATGGAAAATGGCCTTTAGTTAGTGTACACCCAATGGAATGCCATGGAAAATGTACACCTTTAGTTAGTGTACACCCAATAACAGCTCCTGCTGGACAGAAGGACTGCAATGAACCCAGCAAGAATGCTTTTGTCCCACTCCAGGCCTTTTGGACCTGCTGTAGTATCTCACACTCATCACTTCTGAGTGTGCACTCTCACACTCTTAAGGATCATTACAACCAACATGCCTGTCATTTGAATTTCAAGCACCCTCAGCTCTGTCATTGTATTTCTCAATTTCACATTACCACTGTGAACCACAATTATTTATTTTGTGGTTAGGCCGAGGGTGACCGGGAGGACATCTCCTCTTCTCAGATAGTTCCTCCATCACTCAACTACAAAAGCCCCCACATGGAAGTTAACAAGAATGCAAGTGAGCATGCATGCCAGCTGCTCTTGCTAAAGAAAATGGGTTCATTGAGCCTAGAGGGGGAGGGGGGAAGGAAGTGGTGTTGTCAGTTTCCAAGCTTTTAAAAGACTATGACAGCAGGTGGGAAGAATTATTAGCTATATCAACAGAAGATAGGCCATAAAGTCATGAGTTTAATTTGTTAGGAAGTCAGGGAGTCTTTGATTAAACACTGGATACTTTTTTTTGTTTGTTTCTTTCTATAAAACCAGTTTGTCCAAGAAACATAGGAAATTCTATCACCTTCCAGGAACTGCTCAGTGAGATGCTGGGCAAGCTCTTGAAGGGAATGTTTTTAACATATCATATTCCTGCCTCAGGATAGCATGTTGGACTAGACAGGACATATCCAAGACCACATAAAATGCAGAGTAGTTGTATCTTAACATTTTGGTCACTCACTTAAACTATCACTGGAGTTCACAGTGAGTACACCACCTCCTTCCTCCCCTCCTCCCTTTTTAATGCATGCTTATAGCTTCTGATCAGTATTTGTGATTTCTGAAGACAAAAAGATGAGCTTTTTAAAATTATTATAGACCAATGGAATTGTATTGATGCGTGACTAGAATGGTTTTTGTTTCCCTTCCCAATTCTAAAGGTTTAGAAATATTTAACACAGTATATTCCAATGCAGATAGCCGCTTACCAATTTAGACTGCAATCCTAACCTCACTTCCCTGGGAGTATGTCCCATTGAACACAATAGGACTTACTTCTGACTAGGTTGTGCTGTTAGGTGGCAATCCTATACTTGTATTCCTTGGAGTAAGCCCCACTCAACACAATGGGACTTACTTCTGAGTAGACATGCACAGGGTTGGGTTGTTCAGTAGCAATCCTATACTCACTTTCCTTGGAGTAAACGCCATTGGACACAATGGGAGTTACTTATGAGTAGACATGCATAGGGTTGTGCTGTTAGGTGGCAATCCTATAATCACTTTCCTTGGTGTAAGCTCCATGGGACACAATGGGAGTTACTTCTGAGTAGACATGCCTAGGATTGGGCTGCTAACTGCCCTGGCAGCCAGCAAATAACACCCTGCCAAGCATCAAGGGGATTTTTTACCCTATGTCTCTCCTTTCCCCAGGTTGCAAAAAGGCTGTGAGGGTGGCAAACACTATTTGGAAGTTGCCTGGATGGCAGAGCTGCTGAAGATACGCCAGGATGACAAGCTGCCAGCCACTGCCCGTGGGTGCCCTATGAAGACTCAGGGGAAGGAGAGGCTCCAGGGGCAGCCCCAGCCGAGGTGCTGAGAGTCCCCCCCCCCCCAAAAGAAGAGCCTGCCCCCGTCAGCAGGACTCGCCACGCAGGGCCAGCGTCTCCCCCTGGCCTGGCTTACCCAGATAGTGCCTCAGGTCCAGCAGAAAGTGAGGGGGCCCCCCGTTGAGCTGGTAGAAGAGGGAGCCCAGGCAGAAGAGCAGCAGGGCGGCCATGCAGAAGCCGTAGTCGCGGAGCGAGAGGAAGGGCAGCAGGGCGAGGGGCCGCCTCCTCCGCCAGCCCGCTCCCTGCCGGGGCCCCCCGGCGGCCGGCGGGGCCACATGAGGCCGGGGCTCCGCGTCGTAGTGCGGCGGCAGCTTCTTCATCGTCGTCCCCGTCGCTTCCTCCGCCGCCGCCTCCTGCTCACACAGCCCGCCGGGGAGAGCGCATCCTCCATCCGCCTGCCTGCCTGCGCCGCTCCCACCGCCGGCGACGAGGAGCGGAAAAGTTCGCTGCGGGCTCAGGCGGCTCCCCTCCTGCCCATCGCCGGCTGCCCCCCAGTCCCGGCGCCCTCGGAGCGGCTGGAGGGCGGTCGCTCGCTCGCTCGCTCGCTCGCGCCCCGCTCGGCTGCTGGCGGGGCTTCCTCCGCCCTCCGCAGCGTCGCTTCGCTCCCAGCGCCTCGCTCGCTCCGGGGTCGGGTTACAGCCCGTGCACGGCGGGCCCGGTGCTCTGCTGCCCGCAACTCGCTGCAAAAGTTGTTTGCGTCCCTCGCTCGCAGCCCCGCCGCCGCCGCCGCCTTCCTCCCGCCCGCCCAGCAGCCCGGCCCCGCTCGCTCACCTCGCCAGCGACGCCTGGCGGCCCTTCTCGGTGTGAGCTAGCAGGACGGGCGCTGCAGCGCCGGAGCCGGCCGGCTTCACCGCCACCAGCTCTCCGCCCCGGCTTCTCCACGAGGCGCCTCGCAGCCCGATCCTAGCCACACTTACTCGGGAGTGAGCCCCATTGGCTCCAGTGGGGCTTACTTCTGAGTAGACACGCATAGCATTGGGCTGTCAGGCTGCAATCCTATCCACACTTACCTGAGAGTGAGCCCCATTGGCTCTAATGGGGCTTATTTCTGATTAGATATGCACGGGATTGGGCTCTTAGGCATGCTGACCCTGCCACTTCCCCAGTGGGTGTTCTATGAGAACTGAGAACTGCTTCACCTTCCTCTTTCACATGACCACATTGTTCTCCTCAAGCAGCCCAGGGCCCAATGCTATCCAACTTACCAGCACTGATGCAACCTTGCCAATGGGGCTTTGACTGCATCCTGTGGAGGAGGTGCAGTCACTGAAGCCTCCTCAAGGTAAGGGAATATTTGTTTCTTTACCTGGGGGGCTGCATCAGCACTGGAAAGTTGGATAGGATTGGGCCCTCAAGTCACCTGACTTGGAGAGAAATACAAAATGGGTGCAAATTTCTATGGCCCCACCCATTTCCATGGGCCTGGTGGGCCCCCCAAGTCCAGGTGAGACTTTTGGGGGGGAACCCCACTATCCCCCATCTCCTTGGGGGGCAATAATTCATCTGCCCCACTGGTGAGACAGTCATCCTTGTTCCTGCAGTTTAGAAAGAGTGGCGGGGAGAGTGACCCGATGTCATAACTGCAAAAGAGGACAAGGCACCCCAAAGTGTAGGACATCTAAGAAGAACATAGGATATGACAAAATAAAAGCCTAAAAACACTTGTATATTGATTTCATGTGGTTAATCAAAGCCATTTCTGCCCAAATTTGCATATAAGCAACAGGGACCAAATGTGTACACTTGTGGGCTGGGCAAAAATGGGTTAAACACTATATTGCTTATTATTCAATTTAAAACTATATTACATATAATGTTGTGGGGTCCAGGACATGGGGGACCCACAAGAAGCAGCAGTGGGGCACCTCAGGGTCTGGCCTCAGTGATGTCAGCCTGGCCCCAGTAGGGTTGTGGAGGAAAGGGGTTGCATCACCTGGGTCCTTTTCCCCACCATCTGGAAATCTCATAGCCCCAGGCTGTTTTGGCTCATGGGCTAGCCAACATCAGCCCCAGCTGGTAGCCTAACTAGTTCTATCTTCATTCCTAACTGGGCTGGGCTTTATGCTGGAGACAGCCCCCTTAGGCTCCACCCCTTCCATAAGGCTGGCCACCTGAGCCCTCCCTTTTCTCATCTGTGCTTCTCCCTTCTGCTCTGCTCGCCAGCCAGGTTGCAGGGACTGCTGCCCACACCCTTGTCCCTGGGCTGGGCTTGTGGGTGGTGTTGCCCCTGGAGCTCCAGGCAGTCTGCTGGAGGCCTGCCTGGCTGGTTAGGTACCAGCTTGGTCCCCCATGGCCCCAGTGCTGGACTCTGGAACAGGCCAGGTTTGCTGCTGTTTGTCCAGCTGTGGCTCACTGTAGCTTGTGCCCAGGATTCCACAGACCAGTCCACTCCAGCCTTGCTGCTGTCCTGCCAGTGGGCGTGAGGGTCTACCTGTGGCAGCCCTGTGGCTCAATTTCCTCTGCAAGCTGCAGGGGCTAAGGCAGGCTCCCTCCCTCCGCTGCTGCTGCTACCTTGCCTGGGGACTGGTTCCTGGGCAGCTCTGCTCCCAGGTAACCCTGACAAATTTATTAATTCTAAGAAGTCTATGTACTACCTGCAGGGGCCTGCTCACAGGGAAAAGGAGGGGATTTAAGTTCTTTTCCATGACATGAGATTAAAAAAGGACATGTCCTGGAAAAAGCGAGCATCTGGTCACCCTGGGTGATGGGGCTAACCAAAAAGAAGTGAAAAGAAGCAAGGGACCCCCCTCACTTTTTTCCTGGGCTGCTTGCCCTGCCACTGTTTTTAGACCTTGGCTGATTAGGAGTAGTGACACAGCTGAAAAGTCACTGCCCAAGGTGGGAAGGAAGGGAGGGCTCTGGGAATGACTGGGCAATGGCAGATGAAGTGGTGCTGAAGACTAGAGGCAGTGGTGGTGGACTGGACAAGCCCTGTATTAAAGGGGGGGGGGGGAGTTGGTGTCTCTTTGTTCCAGGAGCCCTAGGTTCATACTGAAAGCCTGCCTGGTACCTATTGAGGCTAATCACTGCATCATGTGCTATTGTCCGCCATGTAATTTTTCAAACTGTGTCTGGAATAACAAAAGAATCATTTTCTTCATATTCTTATTGGGGCATAAATACAATTCCATCCCTATAGTCTTGGGTTTCTCTTCAAAATAAAAGCTCATTACCCAATAAAAGAAAATATATAATGAACTAGAAAAATTTTTAACAACTTTAACAGAAATATTTAGAAATATAGGAAGTTTTAATTAGAGTATTGCCAAAGCAAGTGCAGACAATGTTACTTGGGTTGCATAATATTTGGAAATCATAGGACCTGTGCACACTTAGTTGGAATAAATACTGTTGAATCTAGGTAGGAGTCTGAGTAAACATGCTTAGGTTTTCACTATCAGTCCACAGGGCAAAAACAGATGGGAGGATTTAGCAGAATCCTTGACTCAGAAAAAGGTGGTCTCCAGTGGGAGGGCAAAATCCTGGAAAACATAGGAAACAGTTTCTATGTTTCCAAAACATTAGATTTGTAAAAAGAGTTTGTGATTCCTGGAACAAGTGGAATGGGTAAGAAAGAATGAAGAAAATGGATGAAGGGAAAGAGAAAAGGATACAGATAGGTTTAACTATAGATATGGGATCAATCTTCTGAAAAGAACAAAGAGATTTTGAAGAAATACGGGATAAAAAAAATCAAAAGAAACAGAAAACACATTGCAAAAGTTCATACAATATATAGAAGATATGTGAAAATGGGATGAAAAAAAGGAGAGAGAAACAAATTCAAGATAAAGATGTTGAATTGCAGGAAAAGATTAAAACTTTAACAGATACAGTGCAGAATTTGAAGAATGCGATCTTGAATTTTCAGAGATTAAAAATATGTGAGGAGAAATGGGAATCTCTCTTCTCAGAGAAACAACAATTCTTATTCCAAGAGCTACGTATTGAATAACGTATGCAGTGAAGGCTTGTTCAAATTGAAAGCTGATGTTGAAGAATTAGAAGCTGAATCTAGATTCTAGAAGATATAATGTGAAATGATGGGGTATCCTGGATATACATTTTTTAGTTGCAGGGTAAACAAAGCTATAGTGGGAAAAATTTGGGCGGTAATCCTTTTTAAAATCAAGGATATGAAAACATAAGCACTTGTTGATCTGTAACCAGAAATATTAAAGAAGTGACCTTAAATTTCTTACAGTTTATTTACAGAAAGTGGAGTATTTTTTACCAATGGAGGGATGCCATTTAAACTTCAGGTTTTCATGAATGAATGGATTCTAGTTCAAATCACAGAAGAGACAAAGCAATTTTTGATATTATTAATCACCCAACATCAACAGGTACAGAACCTTCTTGAATTTTATAAAACTCCTTGGTTGATTGAGTTTGTTTTCCTAAATGTTAAGGGTCTGAATTCAGGCAATATGGAATAAATATGCTAAAGAAAGAAAGAAAATGCATTGATGGTACTACATCAAGAAACTCATATAAAACCAGGGTCTGAAAACTATCCTGATCTGTTGAAATTGGATCAGGTCTAACTAATCAGCATGGGTGAGGGAGAGATAGTATATGAAAAATAAAACTTTCCCAATGTTTTGTAAAGAAACATCTATCAAGAATTGGGGGCTTTGGTTAAATAAAAGTGTGCAGGATTTTAGAAAGGTAAACAACCAGGCACTTCTAGATTAAGTGAAATAAGGTCTAGCTAATTGAACAAGATTATATCATTGATGGGATGGCTTTCACTTTAAAAATGGTAGTCCTCAAATCTTGTTCTTGTTGTCTCTTATTCCACTTATATTCAGAATAAGTCTTTAATGCTAGAGCAATCTGAAGTCTCCATTCCTTTAAAGAATATACTGCAGTTCTGTAATAATCACAACTGAAATGAATCTATACAATAATACCCTGTTCTTTCTTTACATAAGAAACTGTGTCCAGGCCTTTCACTATGAACTTCTATGTTCTATTATGAGGAAATGAAGGTAATGTTTTGGGGAAGAGGTTACTATTAGATACAGCTGGGCTTGTACAAATATAGAAATGCTGAAGTGTGGAGATAGTGTCATATGAAGGAAAAACAGAAGCTATAATGGATGCTAGTGTTCAGATATCTCCATATAAGATACATTTATTGATTTATTGAGAAGACATGGCAAACTGAGGCTGCAATCTGATGCAGACACATAGCATAAGGCAAGTTTATACAGTATTTTAAATAATTTTGTGCACAAAACACAGTTTGTGATTTACTTTCTTTAGGCAAAGAAAGTAAAAAATAAGTCATTTTGGTGCTCAACAAAGTTCCGTATTTCAGAATATTCCACATTTTGGAATTCTGGATAAGGGATGCCCAACATTTATTTGAAAACAATGAGGCTCTCAGCATCATAAGATCAGGCTAGGCTACCTTTTCTGGGCAACAGACATTTGGCTACTGCACTTCTGAAGCATTGCTAGAGGTATTTGTTTCTGGTGAGTAAGATAGGATTGCAGCCTAAGTATTACTGAACACAATGGGCTTACTTTTGAGTAAAATAAATAACACTGTTTTCAAACACATCTAAGCATAACATTGCCTTCAGATAAATGGAGATATATAGGTGATGCCTTGGTATTCATGGGGGATCCATTCTCTCTCTCTCTCTCACACCCACACCCACCCTAAAATCTGCAGATTGCAGGACCTATCCTCCGTGACCTCTTCAACCCTCCCCAACCATGGACGGCCTCCCTGATCCTCAGGAGGAAGTGCCGATTTCCAGCCTTCTGGAGCCCTCAGAAGGGCCTTCAAATGTGAACAGAGCACAACTCAAGTTGTGATTGGAGGACAACAGGTGGGGCAGATTCGCGAGTTCGGGACCTGTGGTGAGGTAAAACCACAGGTTTCAAATCTGCATATAAAGAGGCCCCAACTGTACATTTGATGGTTCTCAAGTATAATCCTGTTCAAAAATACAGGGCCACCACCCCCCCCCCAGTATCTGTGGATCCCATATCCACGGATCGGTTCCAGGCCCTCCATGCACCCACACCCCCTCCAGAGGCAAGGGGAGATCCCAATGCCTTATAAGGCATTAAAAAGTCACTTCTGGTTTCTCCATGAAACAGGAAGTTGCATTATTTGTTTTGCAGAGCTCAATCTGAGCTTGGCAAAGGTTAATGATGGACATCCTTGGCTTCTGCTGATCTCCGAAGCCCCTCGGGAGGTGAGGGAAGCAAAGCTCCCCTCGCCTCTTGGGGGAGGCAGTTCCCTGGACAGCAGAGAGGGTGTCCACCCATATCCACTGTTTCAACTCTCCGCAGGGGGTTCTGGAACAGAACTCCTCCAAATAAGGGGGCAACGTCTGTATATATCTGCAGGACGGATCTGCTTTGGAAGCAACATTAAATAGTTTGCCTTTATATTTGATTAACTTAGCAAGGACTTTCTTTCATTGTTACTGTTTCATTCTTGTTTGCCAGCAATTTAGCAGATGTTGATTATTAATATAGGAAAAAGGAGCTATTATCTATTATCACATTTGTCAGGCCTTATATCTGAGAAATCAAAGCAAACACTGAAATTTTTCTTTTCTAGTACAAGCTGATACGCATCTGGAAGAAAATTTCTAGGAAATTGCTTATTAGATGCTGGAAACAGCTTTGGAATTGTGGAGGAACTCTAAAGCAAAATAAGAAGTTATACAAAATTAAACAAAAAGATGCAATGCAGCATGAAAGCATGTTTTTATTCAAATAATAGATTAAGACTTTGAAGTGGGAAAGCAATAGATTATATTTACATATAATCAGTTCATTGTGTTTTTATTCATCATCCGTTTCCTTTTGCCCTGTTTTATTTTTGTACAACCTCTTTCCAGAGTCCTGTCTTGGAGCAAAAATTATTACTTTTATTAAACATTTCCAGATGCTTGACTTGGAAGTTTAAACTTGTAGAATTTCTGAGGGCCCAAATTGCCCTCTCTTCAAGACTAGATGGAGTTTTCTATGCCTATTCCATTTTTGTATCTCTGATCATTACAAAATACCTTGTGCCCTTTGCCACTACTCTTTGATACAAGTTTTCTGTGAAACGAATGGCCCAGTCCTGCTCTTTGGCAGTGCCAGTCTTGTGCGTGCTGCTAGGGAGACAGGCATTGCAAAAGTGCCATAAAGCACTTGGCAGTGCGTAGAAGGAGGGAGGTACCTGCACAGTGGCCAGCAGAGGGTGGGGGCACTGGACCCCCATACCAGTTAGAGAGGCCTCAGAAGCCATCAGCAATGAGTCTGCTGCTGAGTGGTGTGGGGGCATTCCTGAGCAGGGGGCAACTGTGTGGGGAGGAGTGGTACAAGCCCGGGGGGGGGTGATGCTGCTGAATCTTATGCCTGTCCTGGAGCTAAAAACCCTACATGGGGCTACTTGGTTTTGTGCCTGTTTCTAGGTTGCTGAAACATTCTAGAATTCCTGTTCTGTGAGCTAGACATGATAGTGGCTTGCTTAAAAAACAAACAAACATATTCTGTCTTCTTGCCCAATAAAGAGTGCCCAAGGCAACTTATGCTAAAATAAAGCTCCAATGACAGAGAAGTATAAAACCAGCCTACTTTTAAACAAATGAACAAAATATCAATTTGTCTTTAACTTTACATATAAATGCAAGCTTGTGGTGGGGTTTAATGATTTGATTTTAGAGCAAACAGAGCATGAAGGAGAGTGGAACACCCACAGCGCAATCCTATCTTGCACTGGAACAGGGAGGCTGGCATTTCTGCCCAGCATCCAGCATCAGTTTCAGGCTGCAAGCAGCTCAGCCTGGGGTAAATCAGGTAAATCAGCTCAGCCTTATCCCAGGGAGAGCCGCAGCAGCCCCAAAAGGTCTACATGGATCTGTACCACTTCAAGAGGTGGGGCAGCTCTGAGCAACCAGGAGACATGCTGCGCTGCCCTGGACGGGGTCAGGATCCAGCACAAGTGCTGGGTCCTGGCCCCACCCCTGCTCTCCCACCACCTGCTGCAAAATGCCTCCTCCCCACGCCCCCCAGACTTCCACACTGGCAGAGTTTGGCCAGCGCGAACTTACCCTCTGGGTGCAATGGAGGCTGAATGCAGCTTCCTCAGGCTAGCACACATCCTTGCAGTGGCCCAGCTGACTCAGGATTAGCTGCAAACGTGCTTTTCAGCCCATTTGTGACCCTCCCAGGCTGGCACAAGTGACTTCTGCCAGCCAAGCATCCTGTTAGGATTGTGCTGTGAGTGGCATAGCTAAGGTATCTGGCCCCTGGAGGCTCAAAAATTTTTAACACCCCCCTGCACACATGGCCTCCCCTCATCAGAAAGTCAGTTTTCATGGAACTTCTAAAGCCTCCATGAGGCTTCCTGAGGCTTGGGGGTGCCACCGTGGCCTCCATGAGCCTCAGAAAGGTGCTTTTTTTTGTCTTTGGTCCTTTGCTGGGGGTGTGGGTTGGCACTCTGTCAAAGTTTGGTACCTGGGGCAATGTATCCCCCTTAGCTAAGCTACTGAGAATACTCCTATAATATAATAATGATGATGATAACAACAACTAGGTATTTGTATACCGCCTTTCTGGTTATCGGATTATTCCTCTGACTTTATTCAAGGCAGTTTATGTAGGCAGGCATTTCTAAATCCCTCAAAGGGATTTTTACAATCATGGAGGTTCTCTCTTTCAAGAACCAACAACATTTCAGATGTATCTTCCTGGTTTGGTCTCACTTCTGGCCTCCAGTTCTCCCATGCAGGCTGACAAGCAGCTCCATCTCTCACATGGAGGGCAGCCAAGACGCTTCTTGCTCACACCAAGAGCAGGTGGAATCACTCAGCTCGGCTTGTCAGCTGCTTCAAGGTCTCGCCATCTGATGTTATCTTCCGGCTAACAGAGGCTCTACCCTCTAGACTAGACCTCCTGCCCTGTGTCCTGTATATGTCCTGTATCCTCTACTCCCTGATTTCCATAGCTCTGAGGCCAGTAGTGAATTTGACACATAGGATGAGACTGCAGGGAGGTAAGGACTATTCATTTGCATTTCCCCCTTTGCTCTAAAAATTGGACCCTGTTATTGTTGGCTTTAGTGGTGCAGATCCAGATGTATGCAAATAGGTCTGCCACAATCAAGTCTTATTTGGCTCTGTGTGTTGATTGTGAAAACAGGCTTTTAATATCACTTTTCTTTTGCCTCAATATTAATTATTGAAGTCCTATGTTAGAATTCCCCCCTAACACCATTGTACCATTTTGCCAACAGTGCTAGAACAATTGTTGATGATCTCAAAAAATTGCTAGTGTCAAGGCTTTTGCTGCATTTGTGTAGTTGCTGCATTTGTGCAAGCTAAAAACCCATTGTAACAATCACTGGTAAAATACTTCTTGTATTTACAAGTGAGAGAGCAATGCATTCTAGTACAGTCCTGTGCATGTCTACTTAGAAGTAAGCTCCACTTAGTTTAATGGGACATTCTCACTGGTAAGTGCATATAGGATTACATATAGCAGGGGTGTCCAAAGTTTTTGGCAGGAGGGCCACATTGTCTCTCAGACACTGTGTCGGAGGCTGGGGAAAAAAAGAATCAATTTACATTTAAAATTTGAATAAATTTACATAAGTTAACATAAATGAATATATTAAAGATGGAACTTATATGAATGAATGAAGGTCTTGCCATAGCTCAAGGCCTATAAAAGGCCTTGCACAAAGCAAGGCTGGCCTTTCCTTTGCTGCCGCTACTGCATCACAGATGTGAAACAGCAAGCAGTGGAGGAAGCCCTCATCCCACAGCTCATGCGAGAGGTCATACAGTCTCCCTCAAGCTGAGAGCAGTTGTGTCTGGCCAGTGTCTGCTTCAACAAATCTCTGGAGGGCCAGAGGCTCATTGGAGACTGGGGGCTCCCTGAGGGCCGCAGTGAGAGGCCTCAAGGGCCACAAGTGGCCCCAGAGCTGGGGTTTGGGCACCCCTGACATATAGTATTACATATAGTAGTTCTTTAGACTACTGTTATACACTCTTCTTGGAGTTATGCTTGAGGGCTGTTTGGAAGCTTCAGCTGGAGCAGAAAGTAGCAACCAATGTGTTTCTCAGCACAGCTTATGGTCCTGATTGTCATCTATAAAGCCCTACTAGCTTAGATCCAGGATTCTTGAAGGTCTCTCCTCTTGCATGAATGTGTCTGTACCCTGCACTTGTTGTTAGAGGCCTTGCTTCATATCTCATTGCTTTTGGAGGCTCATCTGAAGGCAATGTGGGACTGTGCCTTCTTCCTTAGGGACCCTCTTGCTGTGCAATCCCCTCTCCTGAGAGGCCTGGCTTGCCCCTGCTCTGTCTGTTTTTAAGTGAGCAGTAAAGATGTGTGTTTCATTTGGCTTGCCCCAGCATTTGTTTTATTGGGACTCACAGCTGCTTGTTCTTTTTTGTTACACTGTTTTTTGATTTTTTTTTGGCTTGTGAATTTGCTACTTCACAATGCAGCAACTGTTACCCTGCAGATGCCTGATCTTGGAAGCTAAGCAGGGTCAGGCCTGGTTAGTACTTGGATGGGAGACCACCTGGGAATACTGGGTGCTGTAGGCTTATACCATAGTCTTTCGAGACTGAAGGTTGCCAGGCATGCAATGTTTTGAGTGGCGGTGATTTTTCCCCCCATTTTTCCTTAAATGGGACAGAAAGGTGACCTAGACAACATTTAAATAATGTGGTATCCTTCAATCATACTACACCAGAGTCTAGTTCACCTACTTGCCAAACAATTAAGATCAAACTAGAAGGGTGTGAGCTTAGAGGTGGGCTTTCAGCCAAAGAGGTCTCAACTGGAAATACCTCCTTTTTCTGACCAAAAGAAGTAAGATGGAGAGCACAAGCTAATTAGGACTGGGGATCTTAGGGACGTTCTGTTTTCTCACTGAAAGCCTATCTGAAAGAAAACGTCTCTTCTTTTAGTGGTGGTCTCAAATCATCCTTCTGGGTGCAAATTTCTTCTTCAAGTCAGTGATTTTTTTTTCAGGGAATCACTGGAAGGAAAAAGAATGAGTTCCCTCCCCATGCTGTGGGGTTCAGCTCTGTACAGCACTATGTTTTGATAATAAAATGTATTTTTGGTTGGAAGCATGGCTTGCATATTTGTTTAGTTTGATGGTACAGATTCTATTTTGGGGAACCTGGAATACACAGCATACAGTGGTTACTATTTTCTTGCAAGCCTAGGCCATAAGCAATTTTTTCTTCAAGAAGCTCTTCCAGCCAACAACCCTCACACCACAGAAGCTGAAAAATCCAGCAGAAGAAAAACAGGTAAGCCTGTCTTGAAATCAGGAGTGCATGAACCACCTCAAATCACAGACCCAATTCCAGAACTTAAACAAGTAGATATTATTAAAGAAAATGCATTATAAATTAAATGTTACATTTTTAAATATTTACTCTGAACTCCTTCTGGATTTTTCCATATGGAACAGGTAGTGCAGGATGTAAGAACATACTAGAGTGATTTCTGCGCTATTGTTCCATCTCTTTGATCCTTCTGCTGCAGTTCTGTTCATCTTTGATGAGGCCAGCAACAAAAGACAGCCCATATTCAATGGCAACAATATTCTCTCCCTGCCACCATTTGGAAAGAAAGTTGAATGACAAATGCTCATTTTCAGGCAGGCTTCTAGTTACTGAACATGATAGAAGTACTTCCTGCCAGCTGGTCAGAACAACATGGCAAGCTGTCAACATAGCTGAAGAATCAGTTCAGTGGGCTAGAGAACGAGTTGCCAGGTTTGGAAAACTTGTTTAGTGGACATGTTTCAGTGTCCCATCTTGGAACACTGGGAATTGAAGTTTGGTGGGGATAACGAAATATCTCAAAGAATTATCTTGTTCTTTACCCATATGCTCCTTGAGCTGTCGCATAGTCTATTGTCCTTTTGGTTTCTGTGTAACGTTTAGGCTGTCTAATGACTGCATCTGTCTTTTGGTTTACTCATGAAGTTTTGCAGCTCATTTTGTAGCACTTTTTAATTTGGAATATTAGAGAAAACAATCTGGAAGTTTTTGTTTACTGTCATGTGGTGTTTTTGAATCATTTAATTGTTACATTCCACCATTACAGAGGCTGATTTTAGCTGTGGAAATGAAAGTGAAAAGCTGTACTTTATGCTGACATTTTAATCAGGAAGACGTACTACTCTTTTGGATAGCACTGATTTGTAAAATCCATGATTACATCATTTGCAGAGCCTCCCATCTGGGGATAATTGGCTAATTTATTACACATTTCTGGGTCATTGGTTTTTCTGTGGAAGAAGGAAATTAGAATGAAACTAGCATCTATTACTGTCTTTCAATCAATCATTTTGGCTATCATAAAAGCACCCTTTTAAATTCATTTTCTGTCCCACATTTTCTATTCAATGGGAGAAAATCTTTATTATATAAACTGCCATAGGCCTTCGAATTTGGCACAGGATTGTCTTACTTCTAAGCCACAAATGCAAATTTTATTCCAGAACATTTGCAACAGTGTTCCTAGCCAAAGAAATCTGTTTGACAAATAGTATATCATTTTGCTTTCTTTTCCTTTTAAACACTAGCCTAATAATAGGCTCTAAAATTCTGTTTTGTTTTTCTCCAGTTGTTCCACATTAATGCTCAATTGCTGTATACCTACTAGTCTTGATTCAATTTCTTGTTTCTCAGTACTATTGCAGATAACTCCTGTTGAATGGTTTAACTGTGGCATGCACATGGTAGAGGGTGGGGGAAAGAATGGTCCAACCAAAGTTGGGCATTCAAAATCCTTTTTTTTTTTTTAACTGACTGAGGAACAAAAATCCCTAATGAGGGTATTGGATCTTAAAAGTGCTGAATTTTCGGGTGCCTCAGTGGATGACTCTGCCAGCAAAGAACAAAACATACCTATTTAATCATTCATTTAATTTAAAAGAAAGATTTGCCCTTCAGTTCTTTGTGTCATCCACCTTGTGATCCTTCACTAAACACTGTTTCTCAAAACATGTTTTGTAGATGCTGTAGTACTTTTGTATCAATATCTAAACTGTACCTTGGAATAGTACTGACTTTTTCCCTTGGTGCTTGAAAATGCATCCCCATGTTCTTGACTGTGAATAATAGACCGTGAATTAATAATAACCGTGAATTAATTATTGTCATGCTGTATCTTAAGGAGATTTTAGAGATGTGCATTTCAAAATATGAGACGAAGAATATTTGATTTCTGCTCTGTAAGTCCTGGAGAACATAGAGGCCTCTCAACAGCAATGTTTTATTAGATCTTTTGCATGTAATACTAAGCCTGACCTAAAAATTTCACCATTTGAGAAAGGGGAAACATGAAACAATTTGCTGTTCTGCTCTGGTCTGGTGAATGTTTTCACTATTGTTCTACTCAGGAAGCAAAGTATAATATTGTAGTGGCCTGAAAATTTGCCCTGCTAGTGTAGTAAAATATTACACCAGTGCTTAGATGTGTTGTACTCCAGTATTTACCCTGCTAACTGCTCTGTCCCTACTTGCTTGAAGACATCTATCATAGTGCCAGTTCCTAAGCAGACAGTAGTTGCTTCTCTCAATGATTATCGACCTGTGGCTCTAACTTAGGTAATTATGAAGTGTTTTGAGAGGCTGGTGTTGAAACATATTAAGTCTGGTCTTCCACCCACCTTGGATCCTTGTCAATTTGCAAGGAGTAATAGGAGTAATAGGTCGACTGATGATGCCATCTCTATGGTTTTACATACAGTCCTTCATCATTTGGAACAATGGGGTACATATGTACGGCTGTTATTTGTGGATTATAGTTCTGCTTTTAACGCCATTCTACCTAGCAGCTGTGGCCAACAAGGACAGCACAGAGATGGCCAATGAAAGCCCAGGTAGCTCAGCTGGGTGGAGATATCATCTGCAAAGAGATCCTGGCTAAGTTGAAGATGAGATGGGCAGCCAGAGGGGGGGCTGGGCAAGGCAGAAGGGCAACAAATGACCTTATATGGATCTTGGAAAGGGTCTGTTATGATATATGCCCCAGGCCTATAGTGAATTTGCAGGCTGGATAGGGCAAGGCTAGGCCCTGATGTCTTGGCCTGCATACATGCAGTGTAGCCCAGGCGCATCATGGGATTGGCTGATGCAACAGGACACTGCAGGGATGATGCAATACCCTGCAATACCGTGTCACCAGACAATGAGTCATGCAGTCACCAGATCGTAGCCCACTTCTCATTGGCCAGTGCCAGTATATATTGCAGCGTGTGCAATATGCTGTGTGGGAGATGTTATGTGGAGTTATTTGATTTTTCTATAAACCACTTTGACAACTTTTTGTTGAAAAGTGGTATATAAACATTATTATTATTATTATTATTATTATTATTATTATTAAATTAGTGTCTGCAGGAAGCTACGTCGGTGGAGTTGGTGATCTGAGAATTAAGAAAAGTGCTATCTTTGCTGTTTGCTTGCTGAGCTGCCTTTGCACTGTAAATATTGTATATATCTTCAAGTAAAGGACATCTGGTGGTAGAGCACTGCCTTGTCTTTGCCTTGTTATTTACCTGGAGTATCTGCCTGACCTTGAGTCTCTTGAGCTGCGGTGTCTGCTGCGTACTGCAACAGAGTCTTGCTGGGGCAGGCTAAAGGTCCATGCAGACTGCCTTTCTGGCCTCATCAGCAGTCAACCAGGTATCTTTGGAAAGCACTAAATAAGCAACAGCACTCTCTGTACCTTCTTGAACTTGGAGACTCTAGCTATTGTAGTAATTGCTAAAAGCAACGTTAAGGTGTAGTGGCATGTTCAAGATTCTCTACATTAAAAGTGGTCTCTCTAGTAGTAAACCAATGTGACAGATGAATCCTTAATAAAGTTTTTACCACTTGCTTATTACTGTTAAGGGTTTAGGGTGATGGCCTTCCTTTGCCTGGTCTCTGTAGCCTGGGGTTCCACTAGTGACAGTGGATTTGTTTTTCTCCATTTGACTGCTGTTCCAGTAAAGGGCAAGTGGGAAGCTGGGAGGAGTGACTGCCCACTAACCACTAAGCTCTACTTCCTTTTGTCAGCCTGCCTTCTCTGACAAACCCATATGAAGTTTTCCTGCCTTGATGAAGACTATCAGCACATCTGCTAGAATATGTCAAGATATCGTGAGAGCTATCAGAATAGGGGCTCTGGAAAGGATACAAGGCCACCTGACATTGCCACATGCTGACACTGTGCTGTGGTTTGATTGGTCAGTTGCTCAGAGTTCTAATTCAGTTCCTGGTTTTCAAAATAGCAGATTTGACTTTAAAATATCTTAAATGCATGAGCTCCATGTACTCAAGGCAGCATTCAGCAAAAACAAAACTCATTCAAATTCATCTGCAACTCGAAAAGCAGCATGTATGCATCCTTCATGTGAGGCACCAAACTAATATATTGATTTACAAGCCAGTTAAATGAGATTAGTCCCATTGACCAATAAGGCTTAAATTGGTTTCAGATCAAGCAGTCCAACACCAGTTAATAAGGTTTCACCTGGCTGCAAGGCACAGATTACTGTGTGTCACATTTTAAATAATATTTTTGGCAAAAATTCCTGTGTCCCAAAATGTTTTGCATGGCTGTTCAGGTCTGCTAGCACAATAGTAAGGGCATGACAAGAATAACAATAAAAATAAATGCCAGAAGCTAGAAAGAGGACAGTTAAGATATTTGTTAAACTGAACCCAGAGATAGCCAAACTGGGTCTGCTGCTCCTAACTCACCATTGCTGGCTTCTTTGGGGCACACACTCCCCTCCAAGAACAAACAAAAGTCCCTTACTTCCCCACTTTGCTCTTTGTGTTGTGCAGTTCTTTACTAAAAGCAGGAAGTGCTTTTTTGGTTTTTGGTTTGTTGTGTTTTTAAAGGGACCACAAAAAGAAGTGCTTCACTACACGATCCTGCGATGCATTTAAAGTGAGGAGTGAGTGAGGAAATGGGCTAGCAAAGCACTCCTTCACACAGTGTTTAAAGTTGATGCAGTCTCTTTTTACCTCGAATTAAGAGAGTTCTTTCCCCTAAGTGAGAGATGAGAAAACTAGGCTAGGCTATCAACATATGTAAATTTATAAATATGGCTCAAACACAAAGATGTTAAATTTTGAAGAGGATAATAATTGCGGTCTGAAATATTACAATGCAGCTGTAAATTATTCAAACTTGTTCCTTGTTACAGAATATGGGATGAAATGTGGGTCAGTATGATATTATAATTTTAAAATGGGTGCCTCCTGTGTCTGTGACATGGCTGCCACTGCATTTGCCACAAAGTGCACCGAGGCTGTGGGTGGTTTGCTGCTCAAGGTGTGTTGGCCTCTGACCCTCCCCTAGGCTGCGCTGTGTTGCGTAGTCTGCCAGGACTGTCCCATCTGTCAGTAAGTCGGGAGCCCGGTACGCATCTTCATCAGTTGTGCTTCAGAAGGCAAAGGGACATGCAAGAAGAACTCAGCAGACCAGCAGTTTCATATGAAGTCCTCAAGACTTTGTGGTCCTAAGGTGTTTGGGACTTTAATGTTGATAACCAGTACTTGGAATTGTACCTGGAAGCAAATTGGTAGACTAGTGCAGGAATAAAACGATATGCTCCCAGAAATCCCTTGAGGGTGAAAATAGCTTAGCCAAGAATGTTGAAGCTCTTCCTACTTTCAAACTTAAATTGTAGCTTTGTGAGAGGGCTGATAATTCTTTGTTAGAAATATTTGAACTTTTATATGTGAAATTGTCTTTTCAATTTATGAAGTCATAAGACTGTTGATTGTATAGTTCTTACTGAGAGATTGGTTTTGTTTGCTGGCTGCCTGGAAAATATGATTGGCAAACAGTCGTTTCATATGTTGCACCTTGTATTTTATAGCCCAGGTCCTGGGGGGGGGGGAAGATATGCGTTGTATCATAAATATTGGCATGGATGTAAACGCTGATAGATTTTTTTTTTCCAAAATGCACATAGGCAATAACCAGGAAAGACATAAGCAGTAATTTGTACATGTGCACACCATTCATAAGTAACAGTATGGATATGTGTCACAGTGTTTTTAATTTAAAAAGAAATCAGCTGGAAAATTGATTTGGAAGTACCAAATGCAACCCTATGACATGGCTCATGGGCAGCAGACCAGAACACAAAATGAAACATATGCTTAAAAGCCTTGCAAGATTACAAAGAGAATGCTTAGTGCCATGTGCAGTACAGTCTGATTCAGAAAAACATGAGCATCAGGCTTTTTGAATTCCACTGATAATCCAAGGGAGTTTGAGCAAATAACATGGGATTGTGGTCTTAAAACATGGGTTTAAAAAATGAGCCTCTAAGGCTGCAGTTCTCTATGCACTGACTTACCTGAGAGTAATCCCCACTTAATGCAATGGGACTTACTTCTGAGTAAACACATAGGATTACGATGTAAATCTTGTCACCTTAAAGAGAAGCTCTGCAAACTGTAGGTTGCCTATAGTAGAATTCAGATCTTTTCTGTCTCTATGAACATGAATGGTTTGGCAGTCTCAAAACCAAGTAATAGTGGGGAAAGGTTGCTTCCCTGAGTAAGCTTAAACATGGTGTGGCCTGGCTCCAGGAAAACAATTTCAGCTGGAAGATGTAGCAAGACATAGAGTCTACTGTGGCGGCAGTTCTACTGCTGCCTTCATTGCAAAGCAGTGTGAGCCACATATTAATACGAGCCACATTTTAATTGCTATTTGCCTGAAAGAACAACCAAGGCCATAAGCATAAATTCAATACCTGGAGGACAGAATGTGATATACTTTAACAAAAAAGGGAGGCATGGAGAACAAAAAAAGCATGTTGCATATATTTTGTCATGATTTCTCTCCTTCCTAAGAGATTATCCTCCCGGCAGCTTTCCTGGGGTGCACTTTTTAGCACACACGTCAATATGGCGAAATGCACTAGCATGGTTTGTTTGTCTAAACCAGCCATTTTCAACCTTTTTCAGCTCACGGCACACTAACAAGGCACTAAAGTTGTCAAGGCACACTACTAATTTTTAATTACATTATTATGTTACAATTAATTTAATTAATATAACTAAGGGCACAATCCTAACCAGGTCTACTCAGACATAAGTCCTATTTTGTTCAATTGGATTGCAGCCTAATACATTGAGGGCACAATCCTAAGCAGGTCAACTCAGAAGTAAGTTCCATTTGTTCAATGGGGCTTACTCTCAGGAAGGTGTGGTTATCCACACCAGGATTAACTGGGGTGAGGGAGAGGGAGAGAATGGGAGACAACTGACTCTGGACTTTGGAAGGTGGGGAAGAGGGAAGGGAGGGGAGAAAAAGAGGGGTTAATTGCAGTTATGGGGGGAATGTGTGTGCAGGAGGGGAGGAGGTGGGGTGGGGGAAGATAAAAGCTTCACTTCCCTGCTCATGTATTCAAGAAAGAGTGCGAGCAAGCCTTATAGTCAATGGGGCTTACTCCTAGGTAAGTGTGGACAGGATTGTGGCCCAGCGCCCTTACTGCCAAAACCCTGCCAGTGGAGGCAATGCAGGCAGGGTCACTTTGGGGCATTGCAGGCAAGGAAAAGGGCCTCTTTGGGATCCTTTTCCAGCCAGCTGCTTCTGGCTCTGGACCAGCTTCCGCCTGCTGGCTTGCCCTCACTCCCTCCATGTTCTGCCCACTGGGAGCTCTTTCAGTCTTCTCCCCCAATCAGCGCTTCCGTGGGTTGCCCCTTTTCTCCTGCCACAGCGCAAGAGGCTCTAAGCGGTGCTTCTCCCACGCGCAGCCGCCGCCGCAGCCGCCGCCGCCTGACTCCTTGGCCCTGTGGCACACCTGAGGCAGCTTCACGGCACACCATTGTGCCACGGCACAGAGGTTGAAAACCGCTGGTCTGCTAACCTTCTCATTCTCATCAGCATAATGGAATGACCTGTGATATTATGCTACTTGTCTTAGTAGACTGAGGAGGTGATAGTGATCTGGCAGGAAATTTGCTATCAATGAACGTAGCAACATCAATCTCTGATCCAGCTATCTCTTGTGGGTGTGAAAGTCTTAAAGAAGTTGAAGCTATGTTCCACTTGCTTGAGCTTCCTTATTCATTTCAGTGAAGGGGGAAACTTTACAGCACATTTGTGACAGTGCTCTGGTGGAGAGCTTGCTTGCAGAGGCAAGAGTCAAACCAGGAAAGTTCTGATTTGTAGTTTGGTCTCTTGGCCACTGCATTAAGGCTACAGTCCTGTGCACATTAACCTGAGAGCAAGCCATGTTGAACACAGTGGAACTTACTTCTGAGTAAACTGCATAGGATGGTCCTGTTTGTTTCAGATATTTTGATGAAGCTTAGCTTTCAAGAAAGGTTACTTAAGATCCTAGGGACAAACTGTTAGTTACATGCGAATACTGGTGCAGCCTATTTATCCACAGATTTTTTAAATCTGTGGATTTGTCTCAATGGGAATGGGGGGGGACTGAAAGTCACACACACCTTTGCCGGCTTCCCCCCCCCATCTCGCTCCTTTTCCAGACAGCCCAAAACACTGCAAAAAGGCTCAGGCAGGGAAATAGCCCTGGAGCCATGGAAGAGGCTCCCCTTGCTAAGAAACAGTAGACTCCTGGAGCACCTGAGCTAGCAAAGAGGTTGAAGAGGGGAAGGGGGGGGCAGAAAACCTCTGCAGCCAGAGCATGTGCAGCGCTTGATCTCGAGCTGTCTCTCTCTCTCTCTCCCACACAGACAGACAGACAGGGGCAGCTGCGGTAGCAACAGAGGGGATTGCTTTAAAAAAACCAGGGAGTGTTTGCCAAATCCCCACCCCCCCCCATGGTGCAGGCTCTCCCTGCTCCAGTCTATGGAAACAAAACAATCCAGCAAGGCTACAATCCTCTCCACACTTTCCTGGGAGTAAGCCCCATTGACTAGAATGGGACTTACTTCTGAGTAGAAATGCATCGGACTGGACTCTCAAAAGGTCAGGATCCCACCTGTGAAAGAAGCAGGGACAGCTGGCAACCGGGAGGACTGAGAACGGAGGGGGAAGACAGGGGATTGCTTTAAAAATCCCAGGGTTTGCCTAATTCCCCCCCCCCAAGGTGCAGGTGGTCCTGCTCCAGCTGACACAAACAAAACGATCCACACTTTCCTGGGAGTAAGCCCCATTGACTACAGTGGGGCTTACTTCTGAGTAGGTGGGCATAGGACTGGACTCTTTAAAGGTCAGCATCCCAGCTGTGAAAGAAGCGGGAGGGCTGAGTATGGAGCGGAGGGGATTGATAACAGCTGCCTTAGTTTCCTTTCATCCGGAAGTGTCAGGCTGCAGCCTATTTGCATAACTCTATGGGATTTAGCACATTTAACGGTTTTTGTTAATCATGGAATGGAACTAACTGGGTAAATAGGCTCCACCTGTATATGTAATGAACCCTCAACAGGTGTTTTAAAATGAAAAAAAAAAATTGGTGGGAGACTGCAATTTCGAGTTGTTGGGTGGCAGGGAAATGAGGATGATGCATTTGTGAATGCATCTTTGAAACCCTGCCAAAATAGGGAAACTGCTTGGGAGGGGTTTTAAGTAGAAAACAACGGCAGGGAAAGGGTTATGTGTGTGTCCCCCTAGCTTCTCTGTTTGAAATTGCAGCCAACAACGCTTATTGTCATTACCAAAATCCAATAAAAACTGTCCTGATTCAGTGCAGGTATTTGCCTGTTATGTCTAGTTTCTCCCCTCAGTTAAGCTAGTAAGCTATAAAATGAGAAAACAAAATTCCTACATTATTTTGAGGTCAAACTTTGTATCCAGAGCCAGAGTATTTAGTGGGTTGGCAGTAGTGAAAGAACACTTTGGCACCTGAGACCGTAAACCTGGAGCTAACCCAGGAAATGTAAATAATAATTAATAAAAAAGAAACTTTCTAATGAAATGTAACCAGTTTCATGGTAGGTTTACCCTTGTCCTGGGGATAAGGGATGTGCAAAGAATTATCTCTTAAACAGCAATGTACAAATTAATGCTACCAGTATAAACAGCTTGGCTGGCTGGGAATGGGTTTTGCTAGTGTAAAAATAAGCCATGCGTGAGAGCTGGCATCTGAGAGCTAAGTGGAATTGTGCCGGGAATTCCTGGCAGGTTTGTGCTTGCATAGATAAATATACAGAACTGAAAGAATCATATCAAGAATAAAAATTCATGAAGCAATTTTATAAACACAGCCAGACAAATTATCTTGCCAAAATAATTTCAAAAACGTTATCCTGCAGAGCCTATGTGTGTGCGAGAGAGCATGGTCATATCTGCCTTACCAGTCATACAAAAGTAGCTGGAGGTTTTCAGCTTCCATGCCCTTTGCAGACAGCAGGAACATAAGTTACACAACTTGTATAAACACACTGTGCCACTTAATAGGTATCTTAAGATATGGGCACACTTGAGCCCTCAGGTTATTGTGAAGCAGAAAGGGTGATTAATGGGCAGAGTCAGGAAAAGTAACTAAAGTCAAAGAATGTGCTGGAGGTGGGGAGGCAAGAGGTAGAATTCAAAGAAATTGAATGAAAGCACTTGCAAAGAAAAGGGGAGACAGAGATTACCTGGTAGGATGCTGAAATTTAGACAGGTAAATCTGTTGGCATCTCCTGTTCCTCCTGAAGTTATTGTACTGTTATGAAGGCAGCACTGTTGGAATGAAGCTTGAGGTCAAAGCTGCAAGTGCTTGATGAAACACCACTCCTTGCTCTGAGGGCATTGGTAGTTCTGTTTGATGACTGGCTAGAGGCCTGCAGCAAAGTTCTGACTGCTTATTTCAAATCACTACCAGATTGTCTCTCCTCATCATCCCTGCATCTCCCCTTTGGCCCGGCTGTCCTCTCTCTCCCAGATTTAAACTAGGGAGATTTAAACAGATTTAAACATTGCATTAGCAACATTTAATATAACATGTCTTTCGGCTCTTGGCTACCTTTACCTTTCTGGTTTCTTTACTTCCTCCTTTGGCAGACCTCTGACTCTATATCTGCCAGGCAACTGGCAGTGAATGACCCTTAGGTTAAGAATAACATAGTCTGCTGGGTCATTGGCTGCCAAAGATACCGGTACCTGCCCAACCACTCAGTGACAGAGCAACTCAGCCAATCATTGCCAGAGGCTTCACTGGGCACAATGGCAAATGTGACATTCCTTCATGCACTACAGTAAATAATAGTAGTTTCTATATTACTGTGGGTGAAACCAAGCTAGGAAAGAACAAGCATCCTGGATGGACACATTCTATGAATAGCCTGTTCATAGAAGACCATGAGCGAATGGGTTACTGATAGGGTGGAGGAAATTCATGATGAATCTATAGATTCATATGGATCCATTCATATAGAATCCATAGAGGCAACTGAATGGTGATCAGAGGTGTAACAGAAGCAGGTGCTCGAGGTGTTGGGCATGAACTAACAGGAGACAGTGAAGAAACAAAGAGCAGCAGCAGCAAAGGAAGCAAAAGCAGCACCAACATTGGGCTTCCTGCCTTCCCGTGTCTGTTTGGCTCCAAGATGGAGTAACTCTGGATGCTGGGGGAGGGGTGATGGTGCAGCCAGGGAGCAGTGTGGTGATGCAGGGGATGGTGCAGTGAAGAAGGGGCCAACATCACTATGTCACCCGAAGTGCCATTAGACCCCGTGATGCTGGTGGTGGTGATGGCATCAAGGAAGGAATTTTTCTCTGCCGCCATTGCATCTGCAGAAAATCATCCAGCTGAGTGGTTCTGGGTTGTTTGAGGCTTACTTCATCTGACCCTGTATAGTGAGGGCCACTTTTTTGTTCCACTTCTTTGCTTGCATGATATGTGGTTTTTGTTTTGTTACTGTTACTATTGTTTATTTTTTGATTTTCTATTTTGTGTTTTGTTGTATTTTATTTTTCACATTGTTGTTAGCCACTTTGTGACCTTTCTTTTCAAAAAGGAAAGGTGAGATTAAGTCGTGGTACTCGTGAATGTTTCTTACCTGTGACCACGAGACTCTGCTGTCACCAGTCCCTCGCTTACTAGTCCCTTTGCAAGGCCCTGAGGGAGTAGAGAAGCTGCGCTCCCAAGTTCTCAACCCCTGAATCTACTCACCCAGCATCAATCTGGCACTCAACTAGAACATCATAAGGCAGGCATGAAAGCAGAGTTGACACAGCTTTTCAAACAAAACTGGTTTTATTTGTTAGGTAGCAGTATGCCTCTCAAGTTGTTCAGCAATATAATCCATTGGCAATACAACTCACTTTATTTATCCCATCTCTGATGACTCCAACGTGTCACACAGAATGCGTAGGACATTCTTGCCCATATGTACTCCTTAGGGCTGTTTAACTGTTCCCCCTTTCAGATAGCCATTTGAGAGAAAAAGCTCAAACCAATGTGTCATTTTCAAACTTGGAAGGAAACTCACAGCTGGATTTCTGGCCATTCTTTAACCTTCATCATGACATAAATGGTTTTTAAATAAATAAATACAAGACAGTTTCATAATCTGCCTGCAGGCACATCATTCGTTGTGCTCCTACTATGGCTGCATCAGAGGAGTACAACAAATAATTCCTATTTAAACAGGAGCACATAAGTCTCTCCAGAATCCTGAGGTATAGATTCTGGTACCAAGTTATTCAGGAAAGAGGACAACATACACTGAATAGACTCTGTATTGGTTCTTAACCTTCAAGAAAGGAAATAAGAACCTTTCACTGGATGGCTGAAGAGACAGGAAAGTTCTTAACTCTGTAACTGGAAATACATTTAGACATGGGAAAATAACCAATATTAACAAGTCTGTCTACTTTGACATTGTTATCGCTGGTGAGATCCCAGGAGGATCTCAGGAGGGTTCACCAACTGTTAAAGTTTAAAAAATGGAGATGTCTGGTGGCTTGGGAGTGGACCCAGAGAGGATCTGGAGGATCTATGGGGTAATAGTCACCAGTGTTTTTGTGGTAGTCTTGAGAGCAGCATAGATCCTAGGCATGCCTATTCAGAAATAATTCCCATTGTGTTTAGTGGTGCTTATTCCCAGGAAATGCACAGGATAGCTATACAACCTAAGAAATTCTCTATGATAGGCTTTTATTTAGAAACTAAATGGTCAGGAGAACCATGAATCAAATCCACCTTTAAGGTGTCTGGTGCGTTAAGCCAGAAGCTCTATGTACAACATACAACCCATAACACATAACTGGGAGTGTGCAATTCAATTCACAGCAGAGAGATGCAGCTGCATATATTTGCAACCCTTTTTACTCAGAAGTGGACCCACTGCTTTCCCTGGGTGTTATTCTTAAGTAAGTGTGCATTGAATTGTAGCCTGCTTCAAATGGAAAGGAGGATTCCTATCCTGGTGTTTCAAAAACCAGACCTGCTTTGCAAGCATTTGCAGAACCAGGCTGCAGCAGAAGGAAGGAGAATAAAAGGTTAACAAATAGCTTCTAAGGAGCTGTGCCTGACTGCTGCCTGAGAAAGGAAACTGTTCAGAGTTGATAGGCTTTGCCCTCTGATTGACCTGGAGATAGCGAAGTGATAATTTGAGCTTGATTACTTGGCAAAAATTTGACATACTATAGGCGAGTATCTACAGTAAGTTTCTCACAAGCCAACCAGTAAGGGTTGGATTTCTGTGTGTGCTGCAATGAACCAAAGGGTGGTCTTCACTCCAAAGACCTCTGAGACCTGGTGCTTCCTTGCCATCAGCCCAAGCAAAACACAAGACTGCCCTGGATCTTTCTCACTAGGCTTGTCAGACAACACCCATGCTTTTCTGGCAAATATTAAGCAAAAATCCCTGGCAAGCATCACTTTCTTGTTTGTTGGCAGTTCAAAATCTCAGCTACACCTATGGGTGCTGCAATAATAGAATTATTAACATTGGCAGTAGAACAATAGCAATAGGGGGTCTGTAGTGTACACCAGTGTTTTCAGATTGCATAAAAGCTGACTGGATGTTCCTCAATGAAAATACAGGTCCAGCCTTATACTTGGATTTTTTATACACGGATTTGACTCAACATGAATGGCCTCTGCAAATGAGAAGGAATGTGCTGATCCCTGGAGAAGGGGAAAAATATCACCCCTTTAAAATCACAGTTTAAAAACTGCTTTTTACTGTTGCAGAGAGAGTCTTGCAAGTGATTTCAGGTATAACCTAAGAATCCACATATTTTTCTATCTCAAATCTGATGAGAAGAGTCCTCTAAATTAAAGGAAAACAGCTGTTTAATAATGCCAGAGAGGGCAGCCGGCTGACAATGCATCAATCATTCTCTCTGCAGGCTTCACTCCTTCCTTCCCCCTTAGCACCTGAACTAAGGCTAAATGGCAGTGATTATGACCTTCTCCATTCTTTCCCCCTTGCTGGCGCTCCTGGTGAAGGGAGGAATTGCTTTCTCCTAGTGAAGCCGAAGTGCCTGGAAAGAGACTGATTGACACTGTGTGCATTGCAAAGGTCAGCAAGGCTGTTTTTAAATCACTGGAACAAAGGGACTTTGTTTTTAAAATTGATTTGCTATAATGTGTTTTTTGCCATCCACTTGAGTGCTTGGAAGGGAACCCACGCGAATATTGAGGCTGAACCTGTAATAACAATGGGAGACGTGATACCACCTATTACCTGAATTCCAAGGTTTGTTTCTGGGTGTAGATTCAGTTCATGTGAGACTCCTGTCCAGGCCATTAATTGCTGAAAGCTTCCCAGAATTCTCAGCAATGCACTGGTGTTTCATGGTAGGTGACCTAATTTAAAAAGGGTTCCTCTTAAAAATGAAACGTTTGAAGGCTACTGCTATAGAGACCATAAGCTTTCTGGTTAAGAACAGTAGGACTGTTTTTGGTAAATGCCCAGCACAGAGTAGTCACTAAATAAATATTTAGTAGCGGTGATGGGTGCCAGTGCTAAAATGGAACTGTTTGTAAGATATTTCATCTGTTCAATGTATTGTTTATCTCCCTTAGCTTCTGATCACACAGTGCCCCATTTGAACCAATCCCAGTCTCTCCTTTCGCACAACCTGGCTACCCCTCTTCTCTCCCTTTGTGAGCAATATACTCTGCTCCAGAGACTCCAGACTGAGCCCTGCATTTGGACCCTTGCCATCCCCTGCTGGCTTGTTAAGCACTACAACTGCCACCAGTACTGAGGGTTCAGGGATTGGCCCAGCTGAGTAGGCCAATGTACTGTCTCCCCACCCTGTGAATCTTTGAATGAGTTGTCAGGAATCTTCTTAGTTTCCTTCAGGTGTCAAGTTAGAGCCAAATCCTATCCAACTTTCTAGCCCTGGTGTAGCTGTGCCAATGGGGTGTGTGCTGCATCCTATGGTGAGAGGGTAGTTATGGAGGCCTCCAGAAGGTAAGGGAACATTTGTTCCCTAGCCTCGGGGCTGAACTGCAGTTGCACAGGAGCTGGAAAGATCGGATAGGACCCTCAGTCCTGTGACTTTGGGCACAGCATTTCCAGTCCAATCCTTCCCCATTCTCTACTATAGCATGCAGATATGCAGAACAGGCGGTGCTGTCTGCTATGGTGGTGAGGCCGATCAGGAGGTTTGGGAGAGGCAAGAGGGAATATTTTTCCCTTACACCTCCATAAGCCGCCCGATTGCCTATGGGTCTCCTTGGGTCTTTGCCAGCAATATAACTGGCACAAGTCTGAGGATAAAAGGGGGGCATGTCAGGGGGATAGCATCCTGGTGCACATTGCTTGCATTGGGATAAACCCTGTCCCGTCTCCAACACACATCTTACTCTCCCCGCAGGTACCCCCTCCCTTGCCCAATGAACTAGGACCAGCGGAACCGCTCCTGTCTGCTGCCACATGCAGGGTGCCTCTCATTGTCTCTGGTGGCAACCTGGAAGCGCACTGCAACTCACCCCATCCGAATGGCATTTACTGTACCATAAAGCGTGCTCCATACTAGTTCCCAGCCCATAGGATTTCCAACTGAAGGAAAGTTGATCCCAAGGCTGTGTTCCTGCCTGTTTTGGAAGGTCTGGGCAGAGAGAGGGAAATCAAGACTGAGATTAATGTGGCAGTGGAGCTCTTGCGATACAGATATGGAAGGGAAGGTGAAGAAATAGGTGAAAGGGATGCAGGTGGAAGGATATGAAGCTCAAGTATCTTATCAGAGAACTGGCAGGTATAGTGACAGGACGTGTCAGTTGATCATACTCATAATTAGCCACAATAATTTAACTGCTGCTATACCTGTTTAAAGTGATGATATTATCAATGGAATATGTTTAAATGAAAATGATGTGAGTGTTCTAGTCAAAGACAGTAGATACTGGGCAGTTTAATTTTCCTCGGTTCGGGAGGGGGGAATAGCATCCTGGTGCACGTTGCTTGGCTTGGACCACTGTCCACTGAGCAGTACTGGGTTTGTTCACTGAGCCCAATCCTATCCAACTTTCCAGTCTCGATGCATCTACAGTGCTAACTCAAGGTGAGGAAACAAATGTTTGTTTTCCTTGAGGAGGCCTCTGTCACTGCTGCCCACCACAGGAAGCAGTACACACACACCCTGTAGGCACAGTTGCATCACCACTGAAAAGTTGAATAGGATTGACCCACAGTCTCCATTTCATTTCAGTGGGACTGGCAAAGGAAATGCTCTGGTGCAGTGTTTCTCTAACTGTGGGTTGGGACCCACTTGGTGGGTTGTGAGCCAATTTAAGGTGGGTGCCCATTCATTTCAATATTTTATTTTTAATATATTAGACTTGATGCTCCCATGGCATGTGACTGCATTTGGGGAACTGTGACAGATCTGTACTTTTAACAAGCTACTATGTATATTCTTTTAACAATGATAGTCAATGGGACTTACTCCTGGGTAATTGTGGGTAAGATTGCAGCCTAGGATTGCTAAAAATTTTCCTGCTTGATGATGTCACTTCCAGTTATGACATTACTTCCAGTGGGTCCTGACAGATTCTCATTCGAAAAAGTGGGTCCCAGTGCTAAATGTGTGAGAACCACTGCTCTGGTGGATTGTGCTTCTGGTCAGTTTTCTAAAAGATGAATGGATTATTTGGGTTCTTAGTGAAAGGAAAGATAGTTTGTAAAGTGTTTTGTCTGTGACTGATTTGCTTTGGACTGCACAACTGAATGAAATTTCTTGAGTGTTTGACTTTTATGTGTACCTGGCAATCACTGCAGTATACATTCTTGGCATTTAATTGGTTCCAAAGACTATTTTCCAAACTTTTGGGTATCGTCTTCCTTCCCCATGGCTAAGAGAAATGTTCCTGAATGAAAGGTCACTATTTAATCTTGTATGACTCAAAATCACTACCGAATAGATCAGCTCCTTCCCTGGTGACAGTGAAGTGGTGTTTCCCAGTATAAACTCCCAGAAACTTTCCCCTTGCTCCCAGAAAAAGGATGTGTGATCATGTGGCTCCCACCATCATCCCCAAGAAATATTTATGAGCTGTTGAGCAAATTAAAAACATTCCAACCCTAACAGCAGATTAAAATGCTCTTTATTAACATATTTCTTCCCTTTGGGGGGAGAATTAACCATAAATGGGGTGAAAGTTTATTTTTACTATTTTAACCCAGGAACAGAACTATAGGTTCTTGTTTATCATGATCTGGATAGGGCTAGATGGCTCCAAGAATGAGTGTATTTTATGTCGATGGTTGTCAACCTTTTTTGCAAGCATGTCAGAAATCGTCCAAAATATGAAAGTGCCATGCCCATGCATTCTCTAGTCCAGTGGTTCTCAAACGTTTGCGCACTGGGACCCACTTTTTAGAATGACAGTCTCCCTGCTCTTTTTCTTCCGCTATGCTCTCCCCTAATATTGCTATATTGATGATTTTGACTTGTTTTTCTTTCTTCTCAACTACAGATATGTTTGGTGTATTGTGCGATAGATGTTTGTGTGTCTGTAGTCGGAAATCCCATAATATTTTGGCATCTCCATTTTCAATGACATTTCAAATTTTGTGGCCCCACCAGTTTTGGGCTGCAAGTAACTTGTTTTTTTCCCCCCAGATGTTCTAGTGTATCATTGTTGCTACTTCCCATGCCTTTGCTTGTAGTCTGTGCAGTCTTTTTACAGCAACTAATTAGGTGGACCACTGTTTCATCGGCTTCTTTACAGAGACGGCACTTGTCATTTGTTATTTTTTCTACTTTTGCTTTTATTGCATTTGTTCTTAATGCCTATTCTTGCACAGCCATTATTAGATCCTCTGTTTATTTCTTCAAATTGCCTTTTTCTGAGCCACTACCTAGTCTTGGTGATGGTTGTTTTTTCAGTAATGTCTTGCAAATATTGTCCATGCAGTGGCTTATTTTCCCACATTTTCATTCTGTTCTCTATCTGTTCTTTTTTTATAAGTCTGCTTTGTTTCATTTGTATTTAATAATTTCAGACATTATTATTATTATTAAATATGGACAGCTAGCCCCTTTTTTCGTTTCTTAATATGCCTGCAGGACCGCAGAGCACTTTGACTTGCAAGGTGCAATGTGATGCCATTAGCAATCCTATACGGCAGATTTAATGAGACTCCCTATTCTGAGAGAAGTTGTTCCTGCCAACTGGGGTGGGGGGGGGCGTTGAAACTCTAGCACATATGATTCTATTTTGTCCACTGTACCAAGATTTGGGTCTACAATATCTAGACTTGATGCTGACTAAGTTAAGTGGTTGGTCTGCTGAAGATATGGTGCATCCTATCACTGGAGGATATCAAGATATTCAGGAGAGTTGCTATTGATAGTAAGATACAAAGGAATGAGCTTGACTGAGGGCCCAATCCTATCCAGTTTTCCAGTGCTGGTACAGCCATACCAGTGGGCTATGCACTTCATTCTGTGGTGAGGAGGCAGACACAGAGGCCTCCTCAAGGTATGGGAACATTTGTTCCCTTACTTCGGGGCTGCATTGTGTCTGCACTGGTGCTGGAAAGTTGGATAGGATTGGGCCCTGATTCTCCTATTTGATATTAAAGTCTTGATGATGATACTTGTCTGTGTGCTATTCTGATAAAGGTTTCTGAATCTGAATCTAACTCCAAGATCATGTTGTCATCCTGCATTGAGCCCAAGGTTTCAAGACAGTCTTTGCAGCAATAAGGTCTAGAAATGTGCTTTTTTTGGGTGCGCTGCAATTCTACGGAAGTTGAATTCTGCGCCTTCTCACACAGAACCAGGGTTACTATTTGGGGGCAGCTGCCAAGGCCTATTTCCACTGCTAATCCGTTACTCCTGTACGTTTCAGACATGCACTTCACTAAATTAGGATACAGTCCAGTCAAAGTAAAATACTGCTACTAATTCCAATTAATGTAAGTGAAAGAGTTAAGCTCATGCCTATATATTTTCCATTGAAATAAAGTGCTTTACTTTAGCTGAATCATAGTGATTTTTTTTTTTGTATTTGTGATATGGATTGTATTTGTTACTGGAAACTTAAGTCTCATTAAAAAGCAAACAATCCCTGACATTACTGAAAAGAGATTGTACTTATTAGAAAACATGTGATCATGCCTGGGGATGTCGGTATGATGCCAGAATGGTTTAAAATTTTAATCAGGCTTAGGATACCCCCATTCTTCAAAGCCGGATCAATTGATAAATGCCTCAACAAGCAACCACAAGGAAATAGCATAGTTTTCTGCATTTTAAAAATGCTAATGTATGCGTTGGCCATACACAGTTTCTCTGCATACATCACTTAAAAACTATTTATAACTATTGCCTAGTGTCCAGTATTAGTCATAAAATGTATTTCCATTACTCAGGATCATCCATTTCAATACAGCCACGTTAGCAATAATTTCAAAAGAAGGTGACAGTTGCCAGCAAGAATAATTGCTTTGGACGTGATCCTTTGGATTCATGTGAATTTCATTTTGTTTTAAGTTGAATCTTTAAAAACAGAAACGTAGTTACTCAGCAATGCAGTTTTTCTTTGAGCCTTTGCTCGTACAGAAAGATTGATTAATAATTGCACCAGCTTGATGATTCTCAGGTACACTTTGTTTGCAATGATAGTTTTTTGTTAACCACCGGAGATTAAAACTCTGCTATCACTATCTGGGTAGCAACAGAGCAGAAAGGAGAAGAGACAGTGGTGTAAAAACATGTGGAAGCTCCTCATAAAAGAGACGTCTCAGTTGGTATTGATGAATTCTGCCAGCACTGATGGGAAAAACTTCAGCTGCATAAATTTTCTCTTCTGTGCCACTGTTAGGTAAAGGGGCCCTCTCAGAGTCTGGGCTTGGAACCCTTAAAGGGGCAGCAAGCCTCTGTGGGCAGTGCAGTAAGCAGAAATAAATTCTGCAGGTGGGAAAAGTAGCAAACCCTGAGCTGGGGTAACTCCAGGCAGCTACCCACATTGGAAGAGCTCAAGTCATTGGATCTTGTTTCTGGTTGATACCAAGTGCTTCAGAGCCCTCTGGTGAAGTCCTTAAATCTAGATATATGAATAGACTGGCAGGGCATAAATGTTATTTGTCTTTGGGATCTACTTAATAAGATAGCCCTAGAGAGAACTATAATGAAGCTGAGGGAAGTTATTCCAGGGTTGATTTTGGCATGGAGAGGAGCTGACACAGAGTTGCTTTACTCTGCACTGGCTAAACAGGCCCATCACCCATTGGATGCAGCGGCTGCCATTTCAGAGCGCCTGCTCCTCTGGACACCGGGCAACTCACCCTTGACACATACCCCTTACTCACCTAGTCTCTGCCCCATTAATCCCCCTCCCCATCCTGTTCTGCCCACCCCCATGCTGACTTGCCAGAGCCAGGGTTGTTCGAGAGGCTGGTAGCCATTTTCCACTTGCAGCGGCAGCCCAGCTGCACAGATGCTGCAAAACCTGGATGCTTCCTATAAACTTCAGTCCAGCTAATGCTTTTATTTTCTATTTCAGAAAATGTGATAATAGAGAACAGCAGTTCTTCAGATCTTCATATAGGTCAGGGACACAAATAAAATGGGCCCCCGAATCAAGCTAAAACAATCAGGAGCATGTGGGCCAACACTATTCATCGCGATCCAAGATTAGTGGGACAACAGCTTGATGACTAATGCAGGTTTTTAACAGAAGCTCTTGGTTCTGCAGCATAGTAACGGATCTTGCAGTGCTACAGACTTCAGCCAGATGGATTGCTCACTCCTTGGAAAGAGCCCTCATCCACACACACACACAGAGTTAATCATGGCATGTGCTGCAGGAAGCTTAGCAGCAAGTTCTTTAGTATCCCCTTCTGGGAAAACAATGTTAACTGGAAATGGCTCCTTTTTCTTTATTTTTTAAAAATGGATTAAATCATAATAGCACACGCAAGATTATATCACTGACAAAGGCAGAGCAAATGAAAACAAGTATGAACTTCTTTATGATGTACAGGGCTCGGTCCAGTTGACCAAAACGTAGCCAAACAATTGGCCCTCCAAAAACTTGTTGATGAATTTTGTTGTTGCTTTTGCTTATTAATCTGAGATCCAGAAACACATTTCACCCTGCTCAAATCTAGCCTAGGCCAGCTACGTGACTGCGCGGGGGCTGTTGCTTCATGGAAGACCATCTGCTTTGTGTGCAGAGGGTTCCAAGTTCAGGCCCCTGCATCTCCAGGTAGGGCAGAGGCAAAATCCTCTCTGAAACTCTGGACAGCCACTGCCAGTCAGTGTTGGCAAAAATACTGAGCTAGATGGACCACTGGCCAGACTCAGGAATAAGGCAGCTTGTTATGTCCCCAGCTTGTCTAGAAAAATGGACACACGCGTCATTCAGAAATGAATTAAGGAAAGTAAGATGAAACTAAATGCGGAATTATCCTCTCCAAGCAATCACTACATGCAGTGACAATGTTAGCAGGTGGTTTTGTGCCGTTTGGCTTGACTCGCTAAGTCGTTTTCTACTACGAAATACCTGTAACGTCTCTTCCTTTGCTGGTGGATGTATTTGTAGTTTTCTTGTTCCATTTTTTATTACAGTTTTTGAAAAATTTGAACCCATTCTCAAGAGATGCAAATCTGCTATGCTTATGTGACCTTGGTTTCAGATTCTTGCGTGAAACATAAATGAGGGACCGTGTGACCATTTTATCTTGGTGGAAGATCATAAGTTACAGACTGAAAATAAGTTCTTCTCTATAGGGTTCTGTTAATTATTGGTTGTTAAATTTTGTCTTTGTAATGTAGTAATTCTAGTCATAATTTAATTCTGGGTAGTGATTCTATATGCCAAACCAAGGATTTGCATTGAGCTTGTCAAGATGTTTGGCTTCTATCGTCACACATGAGATTGATGACTGTTAGCTAAAGCTGTACTTGCAGGTTTAAGGGTTTCAGGTCATGAGATGGTTTGCAAGAGTGATGACTCACAGTATGGAGTTTAAATGACCCGTTTTCACAACTTTTTGATCCACCTTCTGTAATAAGCGTGATTTTAAAAATCTTTGTTCTCCACAGCAAGTAGGAAAGAGAGGCACTGGGGACAAATTGTCCATTTGAGCATAAAAGTAGGAGACTTTCAGCCCGATTCTATGCATGTCTACTCAGAAGTAAGTCCCATTAGAGTCAATGGGACTTACTCCCAGGAAAGTGTGGATAGGATTGGGATAGGAAAGTGTGGATTCAGATTACTTTAGATCTGAAGCTCTTAGAGTTTCTTGTTCCAAACCTGAAATACTATCAAGATACACAAAACATGTTGATGCTCATTGTCAGGATGACTGTGGTCAGTGACGGATTGCCTAACTACACTTATAAACTAGAACCCAAACAGTAGTACGAGTTAGCTGAGTGTGGATATACATGACTTGCCGTACACATTAATTCCGTGTTATAATAATGTGCTCCAGAGCTGATTTGGATGAAACTTACTGACATGGCCTATCTTCATGCATTTGTGCCCTGAATGTGCAGTGAGCATGCATGTTTCGGTTCCTTTCACACCAATGCTCTTTAGCTCAATCATAGGGGAGAAAATGTAGTTCACCTGAATAGTCTGCATGCTACTAGTAGAATTTTATGTAACACATGTAGAAGAGTAGTTCAGAAGAATCCCCCCTCCCATATACAAGTCAACTAAAAGCCCTGGCATTCCAGAAGTGGGAGGGGCACGCATGCACACAACACAAATGCACAAAAAGAGTAAGAATACTTGAACCAGCTCATAGTTATTGTGATTATATATTTACTTTTTCTCACAGTTCCTTCTTTTCTTCCTTTTATTATTTGAGTCTCACAACGATCTTGTGAAATAGATGAGAACGACAAAGAGATTAAACCAAATAAGCACCAAGTTACAGATGGCATTAAACTTTATTGGTTCTTTTCTCCAGACAGCTGCCATGCTGTAGTCACCATCCAGATCCTTATTATGACTATTGTTTACTCCCTAAAGGAACGATGGCAGCTTCTCTCCTGGGGCAAATAACAGCCATGGTGTGAAGGCGCAGCAGAGCTCGGGACCACAGTCCCTCCTGGTTGGATACGATCCCCCCCCCCGCTGGTGTAGGACAAAGACATCAAGCACATCAGGACAAAATGTGCTTGGTGCAATGTGTCATTTGTCCCAAACTGCTGGTGTGTGTTTTTTCAAGGGTAGACCAAACATTCTTCCCTGTCCTTTTGGCGTTTGGTGCAGGCTGAGCCCAAGCCCAGCCATAAGCCCAAAACTAACCTGATTAAATTGGCACAACACCTCTTCCATTTCAAACGAAGTCCATCACATCATGAAAACTTGGGCTTTCTTGTTTTGCCCCATGAAGTCCTTTTCTTTTCCCCTCTACTCTTTACCCCTTCTTTATATTTATGCTTAATGTCCATGCGGCAACCCCTGCATTATTGATGAACATGAAAGCTAGCTCACTTTTGTGACATTTATATGCTCCTAATAAAGGCAATACCTACCCTAAAGCTGCTTTCAGATTTTTTTTTTTTTAATGAACCTGAATGGCTATGTCTGCAAATTGTTATGGGCATTTTTCTTGACTGTTTAATGTGCTTGGTCACTGTGCTCCCCAGCAGATGGCAGCATGCCTTTGAGAAAGAAGCCCACTGTGAGGGAAGCATGAGTTCTGACACCTCTGCAGCTGCTTGCTTTGCTTTCTGGCAGTAAACTAAGAGCAGGACTCCGGGGTCTTGTTGAATATCACTTTAAGTGTATTATCATGTTATACAGTTACTTTGAGGAAAACTCCCAAAGGGTTTATTCTGAGACTCACAATATGTGGAAGTATTTTGGAACACTCGAATTTGTTTAGTGTTGTATCTCGATTATGACAGAACATCTGTCAAAGTCATGTGTGGTTAAAACACCTTGAGTGTTCTAGTAGTGTCCTACACAAGTGTGCATTCTATAATACAGCATGGTCTTTCTCTCTTCTCAGGTTTCAGATTTTATTATGAAAGCTCTTGACTGAATTTCTGTGGGCAAAGATGGCATGTGAAGAACTCCAGAATGAGTGGGTGGAAAAATTGCAGCTGTATTATTGTGGTGCTTTGAAGAGACCACTTGTGGATTCCTTTGAGGCCCTCAAAGCACAATAGAAACAAATCTTTAGTTATCCTCCAGTTTGCTTTATTACATTGGGTTTCCAAGTTCCGGATGCCCAACCAATGGAAGGCCATGTCTGTGCTTTCGCATAGATGCAGTCGCACTGTTCACACTTAAATCTGTTCCAACTTCTGGACAAACCTCTGGAACAGAACAAGGATGGAAGTCAAGGACTGGTGTGTGTACCTTTTATCAGTATGTAGGTCAGTGCTTGGCCATGTTACAGGAATGAAGAACGGCCCAGTTTCGTCTGCTGTTAACAGCTTGAGTTCTGTGGTATGCCTACCTTTCTTTCCGAGACCAAATTCCCACTTTTGACTATAAGTCCTGCCCCCCTTGCAAGCCACGCTGGTGCAGCTGTGATGACTCTGTGGCAGTCTGAGAACTTCATGTTGTCTGCTAGGGTAGGAACCTGGGTAGTAAATGTACTACTTTGGCCGTCTTTAAAATGTCTTGTGGCAGTAAATGAAGGTTGTCTTGAAGTAGCAGTTTAATGTTTCAACACCTACCTTTAATACAGATTCTGACCTGGAGCAAAACACTTCTCTGCAATCATGTTCTTTATTTCTTCTGTGATACAGTTGCTGTCTGCATCATGTTTTGTGGCAACCTGATACATGTGTGGATGAGATTGGTTGGCTTCTCCATGCAGCAGTTGTTCACCTGAGAGAAACAGAGTTTTTTCTTTGAGCCATGCCCCTTGACCCTGTTGGCTTCTAGCCGTAGAAGTGGCTTGGCCATTTGGATGGATCTTTAGCATGTCCACTTCAAGGAGGCACCATTTGCCATTAAGCATGCCTACTCATAAATAAGTGTGTTCAGTGGGGCTTACTCCAAGGAAAGTGTGTATAGGTGGTGCCTCAGTATCCACGGGCAATCCGTTCCCAGACTGCCCCCCCCCCCCGCAGATACAGAAATCTGTGGCTAATCAGATCTCCTGATCTCCCCACCTACTGTCCTTCAGATATGACTGGAGCTGTGCTCCATTCATGTTCAGAGGTCCTTCTGAGGGCTGCGGAGGCTGTGCGTGGCCTCCCTGACCCTCAAGGGCCCTTTAAGGCCTTTGGAAGGCCAAAAATTGGCACTTCTGGTTTTTGACCAAAAACCAGAAGTGCCAATTTTCAGCCTTCCAGAGACCTTAAAGGGCCTCCTTGAGGGTCAGGCCTCTGAATATTGGCACTTCTGGTTTTAGCTGAAAACTGTAAGTGCTGATTTATGGTCTTAGAGGGTCTCCTGAGGGTCAGAAAGGCTGCACACAGCTTCCCTGGCCCTCAGAAGAGCCTCTGAATGTGACTGGAGCATAGCTCCAGTCCCATTTGGAGGACAGTAGGTGGGGAGATCGTGGGTTACAAATCTGTGGTAAGATAAAACCGTGGGTCCCGAATCCCCAGACAGGGAGGTCCCACCTGAGTTAGGATTGCAGTCTGAGTTTACTAAAAGTGTAATTAGAATGGTTACTCAAGGAAAGGAGTGAGATGATGATACTAGAATTGATTTATAGGGAAGGTGAAGGAGGGACAGATTTTGTGAGTTTGCTAGTGATGCCATTTGGTTACTAGTGGAACAGTTTTATTTTTCCCAAAAGAAGAGCAGTTTTTATTTTGTGTGAATTTATTATTAAATAATGAACTGAAACGAGAAGACATTGTGAATATTGTAGTAAAATGTTGCAACCTGATTCGTTGTTCTGCCTTTGGAAACTTGTAGCATGAATGGACGGGCCCTTTCCACCCAGTCAGGGACCTTCTGTGAGTGGAAGGCTCCTACCGCAAGCCCAGGAAGCTTCTGTTTACAGAGGGAACTCCCAGCAGCAGCAGGACTGCTTCAGATGATACCTGTATATAATAAACCAATGTTTCTTTTTAATCTCTTTATGTTTTATCACTAATAAATGCAGTTTATCAAGTTGTATGGCATTTTCTTAAATGCAAGGAGACACCATTCATTTAGATTTTGCCAATGTCTTAGGGTGGCCTTACTGGCATCATGTCTCACAAGCAGCCTCCCAGAAAAAAGAATGGCATGATAGTATCAGCTGGTCACATCCTCTGCCAGCTTGTGATCCACCAAGATCCCCAAATCTTTTCATTTTCTATGGAGCTTGGTTGCTGTGTTCCCCAGCTGCTAGCAGCAACACTGTTTATTCCCTTGCCAAAATTCCATGGGTAAGGCTATGGATGATTGGGCTAAGCAATGTTTGCCATTGCGCTGAAGTACCAGCAAATGTGCTCTCATCTTACGTTGGTCAAGATTGGAACGAATGTTAGGCTGGAATGTTGTGTATCTTTCAGTGAAGTTCCGTATCTACTGTTAAGTGGGCCTGCAATATTTATCCAATGTTTTTATTTATTCATTTTTAAATTTTTTTTAAATGTTTATTCCCTTCTGCAAAATGTGCTCAATGCATCTTATAGTCACTATGACATGCATTAAAACAAACAAATAAATAAAAAATACATCAATAAAATCCACCAAACAAAGGAGCCAGTCCTATGCAACTTTCCATCACCAGTGCAGCCATAATACAGTCTCGAAGCAAGGGAACAAACCTTACCTTGAGGAGACCTCCAGCTGTGCTCTGCCACTGCATGATGCCCTATAGGCATGGCTGCATCAGTGCCGGAATGTTGAATAGAAGTGATTCAGAGCTGATTGACTCAGGATTGCTTTCCAAGGCTGGAAAGTTAGATAGGATTGATTATGTAGTGCTAAATTAAAGATTATGCTTGCATGTGTATTTGTGTAGAATTATTTCACCATTATTATTTCACTTCTTGCCAAATATGGACAAGGCGGTGTTGTAAATGGCATTCTTGAAATGTTCCCATCTGTTGGATGCGTTTGCATCGAATACATGCAGTAGCATATATGCACTGCTGAAACAGAGACGCCTGCGTTGGCTCGGTCATGTCGTGAGAATGGATGATGGCCGGATCCCAAAGGATCTCCTCTATGGAGAACTCGTGCAAGGAAAGCGCCCTACAGGTAGACCACAGCTGCGATACAAGGACATCTGCAAGAGGGATCTGAAGGCCTTAGGGATGGACCTCAACAAATGGGAAACCCTGGCCTCTGACTGGTCTGCTTGGAGGCAGGCTGTGCAGCATGGCCTTTCCCAGTTTGAAGAGACACTTTGCCAACAGTCTGAGGCAAAGAGACAAAGAAGGAAGGCCCATAGCCAGGGAGACAGACCAGGGACAGACTGCACTTGCTCCCAGGCGGAAGGGATTGTCACTCCCGGATTGGCCTTTTCAGCCACACTAGACGCTGTGCCAGAACCACCTTTTAGAGTGCGATACCATAGTCTTTCGAGACTGAAGGTTGCCAATACAATACAATAAAAAAATTATTTCACTATTCTTATTTCACTATATGGAATGTCTAAAACTTGTGAGTTCTTGTGAGATGTTCTGGAGCCAATCAGAAGGAACTTAGAACCAAAATAGTAATGTTTGGAACAGAGAGCTGCCAGTCCAGGTCTTTATCTAAACAAGGGAGCATTTGTATAGGAAACATTCTCAATTTGTAATCCTAGAGATAGCCTCTTACAGGTGCATTTTTCATTCTCAAGAACTACACATCCCAGGGTTCCTGTTGGTATTGCCTCTGCTCCAGTCTGAGCCAACAGAATGTTGTATCCAACTGAAAATAGGAGGTAGAGACAAGTACCAACACTGTTGGGGGCATTGAAACACTCAGAACAGTAGGAGTTAATGCTGTTGATAGGATTTATCAGCATGTTACATGTTGCTGATGTATCATGTACATCATGTACATCAGCATGACGAAAGGGGGCCATGTTACAAGCTTGTGCCATGGGCCTGGAAAACGATGCTTGGCCTCAATATGTATGAGAGGTGTGCTTCTGCTCTTTTGTCTGACACGATAGCAGCTTCACATACAAACCACTTTCAGGGCCTGGGGAGCTGGGGGATGAAGTGCTTTCGGTTTTGATGCTGGACATGTGCTCTTTCTGTATGTGTGCTATGGGCTCACTTGAACTGATGCCACAGTAGTTCACTGGGACCACATGGAACTTGGCAGCTCTTTCCAGCAAGCATCGTTCTCAATGTATGTAAACATTTATACTGGAATTTCACTGGTATCTTATCGTTTCTCTTCTCAAGACTTCCTCTTGATAGCTCTGAGCCAAATAGCAAAAATGTATCATGTCCCAGAACAGAGGACAAGTAGAAATCCTCCTGTACTTTATCACATTTGTGTGTTTTCTCCTTAAAATACTAATATCAAATTACTTTGGACCTTTCCTGTTACAAAGACATTTATAAAATTGAGCTTCAAACCAAATAAGAAAATTGGCCAAGTTAACAGCCTGGCTTCAGGTCAGTACATGCTTAACGAATCCAGAAAACTCCATTCCTCATTCTCTTGAGACAAAAGACTTTAGTAAGGAGCCAAGTAAATTTTCAGGTTGTTTAAACATGTGCATTCTCTAAATGTTGTTTTGGCCCCTTTCATGAGTGGGCATGCCCAAGGCCAGAAATAAACCTGACAGGAGGATTTGAAAACCCACAAAGTTAGAGGTGGAAAAACACAACCGCTGGCTGCAAATGTACTTTGGGTTTGGCTTCCAACAGAGGGGCCAGAGTAAACTGGATTTTAAGCTGCCAAAGCTGCTGTGGCACTGTGGACCTTTAAGGCCTAGAGGTGAAAAGGCCCCTGGCAAAGAACTGGAAAATGAAACCTATGAATTTGGGAAAGTTCAGATCTCTTCTTCTTGAGGCTATCCCTCTCTAGCCTATCCTAAAATGTTGTCGTCCAACCAGTAGGTCATTTGGAAAAAGGAAGGTCCTGCGGCGCCTGCCTGCTTGAATGCCACAGTGTTGACTTGCATATCTCTGTGTGGGCATGGACTTGAGGGAAAAAAGCCTCTGGTCGCCTTGTAGGCCTTTGCTGTATTATTGCTGATCTCGCACTCAGAATAGTTCCAGGGCTGCATGAAAAGGAAATGATGTCAGAGCCCGTTGATCCACGAGGCCAACTGAAGCAGTCGTTTCAAGTAGCAGAATGGTGGGAGAGGTGCCCATTTCTATTCACCTGCTTGTCTCTACCGTTATCCCTTCTCCTTCCACTCTCTAGATTGGAGAAAGAAAAGAGGAATAGGCAATGTGGAGGGGAGGAGCATGCTGAGCTAGGACAGTGGGTGGCAAGCTGCTGGGGGGAGTAGGTGGGTTCCTCCCAATTTTCACTTTTTTAAAAAGCCTGGGTGTGTTGTCACTTCCTGTTGTGACATCACTTCCTGGGCAATATTTTGAGCTTGGCACCACGCTACACGATCATGAGCTACGGCACTGGCTCTGTGTTTAACATAGAATGGATTGTGAAATGAACTCACTTAACTCTAATTTTATAGAATGAGGGAAAAGGGATAGACCCGTGCCTAGTAAGTCATAGCGCTAATACTTGTGAAGAAGTTAGTAGCAGTCAATCCTTTCATTGCCTTGCTTTGAACGTATGACACACCATGCTGCTTTTCTATAGGAATTTGAGATTAGCAAATTATGAACAGATCCTCCATCATGAGCAGATTTTTAATTATTTTTACATAACAGAAATCAGCCACATCATTGAGAAGTTATAGGGAGGAAACCAGGCTCACTACAATTGGATTGTTTTTGGTTAATAAATGTTGTCATGTTGCTCTTGTACAAAAACAAACAAAACAAAAAACAAAAAGCACCCGACACCATTTTCAGTAATGCAATGCTTCTGCTACAGTGAAGTAATTCTTAGTTACAGACAAGTAACACATGCATGTAATAATTGAAAAGCACCCAGGAAGGTAGTAGCTTTTTTTTACCAGTTTAGGAAGAGGATGATAATTTGTAACTGGCAGTTTGCTGTGTCCCATCTTTTGAAACTGAATTGCTTGCAATTTTTTTTCAGAAAGGGCACATATGTGGCTTCACTAGTAACTTGAGATTAGATGTGTGCCTCAAATAGGAATACTTCTAGGATTTGTGTTTGACAAATGCCCCAAAATATTTGAGGCTGCAGCCATTTTGGAAGACATCACTGTTTCTTTCCACTTAAAGGAATGTAGGAAAGGCAATTGGTGTTGCTTTCTAGTTGGTTTTGTTACTCAGCAGTATCTTGGAAACAGCCAGCTCCTGTATCATAACTCACAGAGGAAAAGCCCAGTCTCCCATTTCTGGTTAATGAAACAGTGTCCTCTTGTGGAAAAAGACTGCAGGGATAGTACTGAAGATCAAACCAGGAACTGATTAGCACTCCACAGCTTATGAAGGCTGATGCTATGCTCATTATTTGAATTCATTATTCAGCTGCCCAAATCCATTTCCAAGCTAGAATGATAAAACATGGTAACTGCTGACGTTTCACAAATGTAGTCTGCTGGGTTTGACTTCAGCACATTAATGAGGCTGCAAACCTATACACACTTTCCTGGGAGTAACTCAATGAGACTTTTGAGTAGATATGCAATACTAGTGAGGTATTTCTAAAGGGGTTAACAGTGATCTCTATACATACCCACCCAAACCTTGGTAGCTTCAACTGCTGACAGTGTATAGTTAAATATACTTACCTGCTAAAGATGTGGCAGGACCACTAGCGTTGACAAAACTGCAGAAAATGACTAGAGGTATGATTTATCAGGAGCCTAGACAGAGGTGGCATGTTACTGGGTGGGAAAACACCAAGGCTATCTCTGCTAGGAATTAGAAGCAGCAAGAGTCAACCAGTGGGGACTGCATGCTAGAAATGGAAATGCATAATGCGTATAAGAAGGTGATAACATTCAGATTGAAACGGAGTATCTAATTCCTTCAAACAGATTAAATCTATGCATACTTGTCAACCCAAATATTTTTCCAGAAGATTTTTTTTTTCAGCAGCCCTCAGTCTGAGATTTTATTGTGAACCAAGTTCAGAAATGAAAGCATTTGATCCACCTTAGTTCAACATAAACTATCCAATTCTGGTAGCAGTATTTTCTAGTGATATGACCAATTTGTTATCTAACTATTCTCTAGCCAGTGGTATATCAAACTAGTGGTTCAATGGTTACCAAAAGCAAGGGATGGTAATCACTACAAAACTCGCGACGTTCTGGACACATTTGACTGGCCCACTCGTCTCACTCAGCAAGAAACAGTTTACCAAATACCAGCTGATTTGGGTCAGGCTAAGCAGAAGCCATCAGGAGTCGCATTTTGGGGAGCAGTTGGGGTAAGGAAAAACTGTATGTAAATGTAACTCCTTGCAAGGATTCTCAATCTGAATTATCAAGTCAGGCTTTTAAATTTATTAACATAAATTTATGTATTCCCACTTGCTCTGAGCCACAGTTTCTCCTCCTCTTTTATCCAGAACTCCTTTTATTCCCCAGCTTCTTTCTTACAAACAATTATATTTAGAGCAAAGTTGTTCACTGGGACTTACTTACTGTTATCTGTTAAGTAAGCGTACAGATGGCACACCAGTAGATCCACTCTTGATACTGCTGCATCTCCTCTATTTCTTATGTTGTTGCACTTGTACAACCATGGATGTGCTCCATCAAGAACATATCAGTGAATCTTGGGATTTGGACAGAGTGACCAGATAGAATGGAGCACAGAGTGCCTATACCTTTAAAAAGGGGGAATTTTGGCAGGTGCACTTCAACATGGAAAGGTTTAGAAAGCTGCACCTGCCAAAATTCCCTCTTCTATAGAATGGTTAACAATATAGGCACTCTAGCCTCCATTATATCTGGTCACCCTGGATTTGGGTTTCCCAAGAGAAAGAAAGGCTAAAGCATTTAACCTTTAAGCATTTAAGAAAGGTTTAAAGCATTGGAAGAGCACAAGATATCTAAGTTCCAATCCAGTTACAATGTGAGCATATGAATGGCAGCTGAAGCCATTTCTAGAGCAATAAAGGACATCTCAGTGGCGTTTCTGGGCATCTTTGCACCTGGGGTGCCACTTTTTTGCCACCCCCTGTCCCTGACCTGTAAGTAACGACAGTGATGTCTTCATGTCACCACAATTGCTTCTTGAATCGCGTTGGGAGTACAAGCTTATTCCCGGTATGATTCCACACCACTTTGCACTGCCCTCCTTCCTCTCCTCCAAGGAGCTGTCTAGAGTTGCAGCTAGAGAGGCATCGAGCTGGCTGATGAGAGGGTGCCTAGAGAGTCAGTGCGCTGGGAGTGGCAAGTGACTCCTGGTGCGCTGACTGTCTAGGCTGCCTGTTTCCTCTCCTCCGGAGGATATAAGAGGGCGGCCTGGAGAGTCAGCATACCGGGAATTGAGCAACTTATTTATTTATTTGATTTGTAATCTGCCTTTCTCCCCGGGGGTACCCAAGACTTCTGGCATGCTGCCTCCTTAGGGGTGCCTCTTTCCTGGGAGGGGGTGGCAGCCCAGTTCAGCCTCGAATTGCTGCCTCTTCAGCTGCGATTCTGGGCCTCCCCCTTCTTTCTTAGGAGGCTGGTTTTGTTTTAAAGAGAGAGAAGCTGGCAGAGTTGCCAGTTTCTTTAAAAAAACAAACAAACAGGTGGCAGGGGGTGTGAAGCTGGCAAAGGCCCCTGAAGGGTAGTGCCCAGGGTATTTGTATCAGATGCCGTTGGGACATCTGAAAGACTGTCAATGACCACTGACAGTCATTGCTTTGCAGCTCATATATTATGTTAAACTTGTGAATGTGGATTCAGCAATTGCCCCCACTGCAAAAACATAGTTCAATGTAAAGTGAAGGAACTCTCGACTTTATTTTAACAATTAACAACATTTTAAAAAGATACATGAGGTTGACGGATTTATTTACTTTTTTCCTATGAACAATAGGACATAATTATAGCATAGTTTTCATACACAGAAAGTTCCTTTTGTTGCCTGTTTTGCTAAATGAAACAGAGCACAATAATCTTTACACATTCATAAGTAATGTTTTTCATTTTTTCTCTCTCTCAACTATACACAACTTTCTCAAGTTGAAGCAAACTGCAAGGACATATTGGTACTGTATATTACAGCTACTTACATCATTTAAGAACAGCAAACAGAAAAATAAGTTATTTAAATATTGATTTCATATACAGAAAGTGCAACATTTGTTAGTAGTTACATAACTTGTTTAAAATTTTCATTTTCCAAAAAGAGGTCTCAGTTATGGGTAAAAAGTTAGCTTGGACTCTTATTTTTAGGCTAATTACTTTAATACAGATATACAGCCATGACTTGGTGAATTGACCTTTCTTGCTGCACTTGGGACTGCGTGAATATTATCAACAAGAATTCAAGCACTGATGAGTTAGTTCTCGTATTCCTAACTTGCACCTGAAATCAGGCTTACAGCTAGATCATTCGTCGGGTCCATCAAAACATATTTTTCTAACATTGTGATTGACTATTGATTCCTTACCAGTTAGCTTTTTCCAGTTGTAGACTGCTTGCTTAGCTGCAGAAGACCAGATTTTTATTAGCATGCGATTCTGCCTTTATGCATACCTATAACTTCTGATACAACATTTGTTTGGGACTCTGTATGAAATGAGCAGATGGTGAATAACATGTTGTTAGCATCAAGCTCCTTAAATCTCTAGGGATTTCTCATAGGAACCAAAGGAGACGAAACTAAAGTTCTTAAGCCATTTATAGGATCAATATATATATTATGGAAATGGACAGCTGCTCAATCACAAACTAAACAAAATATTTGCACAAGTGTAACTCAAGACTGAATGAATATAAAAGCATTTAAAATCAATGTACAGACAAAAATCAGAAAAAGCAGTATTGGATTCCTGCACAGTTGGGCAAAGGAATAACAAACTTTGGCACTTTGTTTAAGCTGTAGAGATCAGGGATATTAAAGCATAAAGCATTTTCCTTGAGAAGAGTAACAACTGAATTTTCTTTTTTATATAACTCTGCAAGCTCAAAAACAAAATGACAGTTCTACATTCTAACATATTCTATTGCTGCCTTTCAAAAAAAGTGTATATATTCCACTATACAATTGATCTGTTGTGCTCTTTCTTAAAAACAGATACTTTTCAGGACTCTCCAAGAACATTGCAAATTATTCTTTTTAGTATATTCATACCTAAACCATAGACCAACAGAAATCCTGCTTTCTAATTCTGCAAACTTAATGATCAAGACCATATTGCACCAATTTATAGCTGTTATGTGCCAATGCAGAGCAGCACATACAGTCTGATGCACCCTGTGGAAATGTCCCTTAAATTTTATCAGAAAGAACAAATGTGTGTACATGCAAACTTGTGTTGATGAGCTGCCCTCTCTACTTAAAATGAACAGATAGTGGTTCCACATGAGGAAACTTGTGTGTGTACAAATCTGTATTCTGAAGATGTAGATGGATATGGGTGGGAATAGATAAAACTGTAAGTAAATGTTTGCAAAATTCTTAAGTTTTTGTAGTCCAAGAGACATAGGGCCACTTCTGAAACCTAGATTATATTTTTAATATGTGGAAAAGTATACTTGTACAGCACTCTATCTATAAATGTCTTCCAGGAATGGTCAATGGAGACAATCTTCCTCTTATGCACCTGTATGCTGCCCAAAGAATGTCTCTCCTATTTTTCTTAACTTGGTCCAACTGGTAGTAACATATGAGAGCACTCTTCTGCTGTAAAATGAAATATGGGGAAGTAGCTCTTTTTTAGTGAATGCTTAATGTGCATACAGTACTTGCCAACACTAAGCAGAGTTACAAGTGGATGCTATTCGGAAACAATTGTGGTGAGGAAGAAAAAGGTGTAAGTACGTCCTTAGAAAAGAATAGAAATAGAAAGAGAAAATTTCTGTTTTCTATTTAAAATAGAATATAATAGAAAATTATAGAAAAACATCTCCACCTACCCATGCACCATTTTATCAGTTTTGTCCATATTTCTAGCAATACCAGCAGAAGGGGGTCATGCTCACACATCTGTCCCATTGCAAAAGCAATCATACTTCCTACATATACAAAGCGTATTTAAATTTATAAGATTTAAGAAGCCTGATCTCAGTTGGCAGCTTTATATTGAAAGAAAAAATTTAATCCCATAGAGACCATTCTGAGACATGACTGCAAGAGGTACAGTCTGTTTTTCATGCAACAGTAGCAGAACCACCTTAGAAAAAGGCTTAAATGGAGGTGAATAACTGGGAATTAGTTTTTAATTGTCTGCTTATGTAAAGACTGGAAGCAATATTTAAGCTATACCAGCAGTTCACAATCTTCTCCATGCCACAAACCATCTCACCTGTTATGGTGAGTCACAATGCAGGAATGACTTACCGAAAGAATAGGGAGGCTTTTCTGGGTTGCCACACTGACAACCCACTCTACTGGCCACTGTGGGTTTCAGAAGGAACCCCAGAAACCTTGGAAAGCTACTTCAGGTTTTTGGAAAGCCACTTATGGGTTGCTTCTGAAAACTGGAAGTGGCTTTCCAAGGATTCTGCAGACCATTCTGAGGCCCACAGAAGCCAGTAGAGTGGGTTGCCAGCCTGGGGCAACCCAGAAGGGACTCCACACCCTCCCAGTGAGTAATTCAGCTTCAGGAATGATGCTGATTTGGAACCAAATCAGAGAAAAGGTAGGTGGGTGGTGGGAGGGCCCAGGTCATGGCCCCACTGCTCATGAGCTTGTGACCCATCTAGTGGGTCATGACCCACAGGTTGGAAAATCCTGAGCTATATTAATATGCTTGGAGAAAGTTTGAGTGAATTATTATAGCCTTGTGCTCTGAACCTGAAGAGCTTGTGCATGAGCTATGCAAAAGAAGCACCAATACACACATTTATAATCAGAAAATAAAGGATTAATTCTATACTTTGAGGATGTAAAAATGGCCCCAGAGTTTAATTGCTTTCAAAGAAAGTTTTGTTCATTTTCAAAGGGTGAGGCTGCTTTAAAAAACAAACATCCACATGTATATATTTGGCACTTTTCTCGCTCTCCGTCGCCATTCTGTTAGTTTCCCAAAACAAGGAAAGTCTAGAGCGGTTCTAGATACAGTAATTTTGGTCTAGACAGAATTATGGTTTTGCTTCAACCTTGAATTACTGCAAAGGTAATGATAAAAAAGCATGAGGCCTTAAGACATGTTTGATTAGGACAAAGCCAGTGGAGGGCAGCCATATTATTGCCCTGATCCTTTCTGATACGTTGTTTCTCCACCTGAATGCATATTAAAGACGCTTTATAAACTGCTTCAACTTTATAGGTAGAATAAGAGAGATGTGTTTTTCTGAAGATTAAATAGCATGACAGAACAAGATCCCAGTTCCACACTGGATTCATTACCTCTTCCTGTCTTCTTGCCAGTGATCTATTCTGAAAAGTCTGTGCTACTGTAAATGAAAAGTAATCTAGCTTGTTATGGGTACTACAGAATAATCTAGATATTAGGACTCAAGCTGAGCTTATTTGGTATACAAAATGTCAGTCATGTACAAAAATAAACTATTTATATTCAAACACATGAGCAGGAGTTTTTACAATGTGTATGTGTATATATATAACTTTTTAATAGTTTTCAAAAAGAACTTGGTATTGTGGAGATCATAAAGACTGCTCTATCAGCCCAGAATGGTGATTTTTGTTCAAATTAAGTCATTTCAACACCTGCAAATGATCAATAAAATGGAATACAATTCTTGTCCTACAAATTAATTGTCCTGATACTGTGGAAGAGACAGTTTGCTAATTTAGTTCAGTTTACTCCCCTCTCTTTTTCTTTTTAAGAAGCCAATAATATGGTCAGGATACCAAGTCAAAGCTGCAGCATAGCAACTGACAATATAACACAAAATTGTGATTAACTTGAAAACATTTTTATAATTTTTATATGTATATATATATATAAATATATATTTATGTACATACAAGAGGCAAAATCTTTTAGCCATTTAGTAATGCCAGAAAATGCAGACTGCCATAAACAAATTGTTAGCCTGAGAACAGGAATCCATAGTGTTTTTGAAACAAAAAGCCACTGAAGACAGATGTCACCATGAAAAAATTTACAGAAACTGCCATAGACAAAATCTGTAAGGTGCCAAAAGTAATAACAAAGCAAGGTTATGGGCAAACATGGATGCTGATAAGTAAATGGCACAAAACATTTTTTAAGGCAAATAAAAAGGTGAGTCTTAAAAAAAAGAAGTTATCAAAATGACTTTAATTCTATACAAATAAGAAGTTTTCTGGTTTGGTCAGATAAGTTACACTGACACAAAAGAAGGATTAGCTATAAACTAAATCCAGTTCAGAACTTTGGCCTAACTAGAGCCTCAGCAGCCTGTAAAAACTACACCAAAAGCACTCAAAAAAGAAGGCGAGGTTTGTTTTTATACAACTGATTTGCTACAATGAAAGAAATAAGCAGAGAGCATCCATTAAGGGCTTTCATCCTGAATACATTTACTCATGAGATGGGCTTACTGGCATGTATGTTGAGAGCTGTAAATCCATCATTGGTCAAGAGAAAATCCCAAATGCTTGAAGGCCTAACTTTGCTCTCTTGACTCTGCCATCCCCAACAACTGTTATTTATTTTATCTTTACTGTCTTCTAGCAAGTAGAAGGATCCCTTCTTGTTGTAATTGACACAATTCACACTGGGCTGCAACATACCTTTAGAGTTTTTAGTAACCGAAATAAATTCATTGTATTTTTTCTTTGAGGGGAAATCACAGAATATCTTTTTCCTCTCAAGTGATGGTTGCTTCTATTCTCCTTTATGTATTGGGGATGAAAATACAGACTGGTTTCAGAGCCTTCCAAAGAACCTGCTTTGCTATGATCCTGTTTGATTTCTGAAGAAATTAAAGATGAAATGGACACTGAAGGAAACAGTGAGTTCTCCAACAGGCGGAAACTACATTCAAGGGCATGTTAAGCTGTCTGCTGACTGAGAGCTTTGAAAAGTCTTGCCGCTGCCAGAAGCTTGTTTATGTGCCTCTCCTCTGTGATGCCAGCTTCATGGAGGCAAGTTTGTGAAAGAGAAGGCACTTTGCTTAGGTCACTGACTCCTGCAGCCACGAGGGAATCAGAGTACATCGGGAGGCCAATAGAAACCAGCCAATCTGTTATGGAACTGATATTTCCAGGGGACACGGGTTTTCGGCAGATTTCAGTGAGACCTCCACTTGGAATCTGGAGGAAGAGAAAACAAAATACAACTAGTTCAAACCAGTTGGTTGACAATGAGAGACTAGCTTGTCTTTCCACACATTTAGAAATTTCTAACACTAGAGAAGCCATTTTCAACCTTTTTCAGTTCATGGCACACTGACAAGGCACTAAAATTGTCAAGGCACACTACCAGTTTTTTACTTACATTAAATTACTACATTACAGTTAATCTTGAATTAATACAATTAAATCATTACATGATAAAAAAAATTGACAAGAAGCATGGAGAGGGAAGTATATGTGGTTTCTGAAAAGAAGGAAGAATTCTATGTTCAAATTCTTATCAAAAGTGCCAGAAAGTGTTGGCAAAGACAGGGCAGGTTGATCACATAGTGGGTGAGGGGCAGTGAGGAGAATTGATTGAAACTGGGATTAAACTGGGGGTGGGGGAGAGAGAATGTGAGGCAGTGATTCTGTATCTTTGGAAGGTGTGGACAAGTGAGGGGAGGGACAGTAAGAGAGCTGCTAACTGTGATTGTGAGATTTGAAGGGGGGGAATATGCCTGGGGGAGTGGGGTGGGGGAGAAGAGGAGAGAAATGCCAATTGCCTGCTTGTGTATTTAAGAAAAAACGAGTGCAACCAAAAGCCCAATCCTATGCATGCCTGCTCAGAAGAAAGCGACATTATAGTCAATGGGGCTTACTCCTAGGTAAGCGTGGATAGGATTGTGGCCCAGCGCCCTTCCTCTAAAAGCCCCAAAGTGCAGGGAGGGTCGCTTTGGGGAATTGCAGGCAAACTGGCAAGGAAAAGGGACTTTCAGGCAGCCTGACTGCCAGCCAGTCCTTAGATTGGGGGCCTCAGCAGACTCGCTCGCTATGTACCTGCGTGCCTGCTTCTGGCTCCCTCTTCTCATTCACTCTGCAGCTCCCACCTCCTGGCTCCTCCGGGCTTCTCTGGTTGGGCAATCAGCACGCAGGCAGGCAACAACTGCCTTCGTGCCCAACCCTATGCATGTCTACTCAGAAGTAAGCCCCATAGTAGCCAATGAGGCTTACTCCCAGGAAACTGAGGATCAGGTTGCAGCTTGAGTCAGTAGCAGGAGCAAGCTCCAAGCGGACTCTTCAGCTGCTGCCTGGGATGCAAAGCAGCCGCAACCAGCCCTTTCCCTGGCTGCTCCCTTGCTTGTTCTCCTTGCTGAGGGAGGCTCAAAGCAGCCGCTTCTCCTGCACGCGGGCGCACAGCTGCTGCCTGCCTCCTCTGATCCAGCGGCACACCAGTGTGCCACATCATAGCGGTTGAAAACTGCTGCACTAGAAGAAGCCTAAATCCATCTCAAATAATTTATATAAAATGCCTCTCTGCTTCTTGGGAGTTAAAACATTAATTTGAATCATTTGCTAGCACATAGTGAAAGAGTTTAAACTTGATAAAGGATTAACTAAATTAATTAGTCTAAGATTAAGATTAACTTGATAAAGGATTAACTAAAACTACATTGCTATTTAGCAATGGAATGGTAGCCAATGAAAGGCCCAATGGCCTTGTGATGACATCTTGTGCAAATACAGACCTGGTTTCAATATCCACTGATACAAAATGCAATGTTACAACATATATTCTGCATGTCTAAGTTCACAGGTTTGATTCTTGTATCTCTGGAAGCTCTGTGGCTAGTGAGACTACACAATGGCTTGTCTGTGGGGCAACCTCCATTCAGCAAAACCAATTGTAGAAGCCCTCTGAAGTTACACATTTCAGGCTAAAAGTGGGGATCATGTAAAAACTCCCTGTATAACTAGGACATCAAGGCCAGGACTATACTAGAATTTCATACTTACATTTAATCCCCCCCCCCCCCCACACACACACTTTAGGGGTCCTTCAAAAACATGCATCCTGAGCTGCTAAGGTGTGAAAGGACTCTGAGGATATTATTTTGCCTTTCCGTCTAGTCCTTTGAATTCAAAATAAAGATAATTTAATGCAGACTCACTGCCAGGCGATGTTGCTTCTTCAGCTGCTTTATCCGATTCTGGTCCATGGTAGTAGCGACTTCTTTTTCAGGTTGTTCTAACTCTTCAGAGTATCTTTGCACCAAAGCTTCAGGAATCCTGCAGCGGCCATGCTATGAATTCCAGCCAGTGGGGAAGGAAAGGAGTGTATAAAGAAACAAATGAAATCCCAGTTAACCAACGTTCCTCTTCGAATATTAAACACAAATGGTTGGCCCGTGTCTTAATAATTACAGGTTTACATCTGTGTATATCCTCACCAGTTTCATAGACACCTAGAGATGGGAGTTGTGATTCTTGGGTATTAAATCTATTTCTTAGAAAAGTTGTAGAAAATTAATTGAATATGATTTTTCAGTGTATTCTTTTGTGCTGGTTTGGCACACATTACAGATCATGGAATATCTTGAGCACGAGAGGCTCTGTTGCTCCAGAACTCAGAAAAGGCCCTGACCAGCCAAAGTAATGCTTTTTAAAGCCTCTTTTACTTTCATGAGATGGAATTAGGGGCATAATTCTCCCAACAACCAAACATCAGTGGACATCAGAAGCAAATACAGCATGCTAAATTTTGTGATGTGGTGATCATTAAAGGGTTTTGTTAAAGGTGTCAGGCTCTAAGATTGTTCTTCTGCTAACTGAAACTGTGAGACACCTTTGGACACCATCTGATGGAGAAGCAGACTCTTCTCCAGAGTCAAGCTGCTGTATACATCAGTAGTCTGACTTGCACAGTTCAGCATGGAATCTGAAAGGATGGGCTGGGAAGCAGTAGCTGGTCATTCTTTAATGATGGTTCCCAGGCAGCAAGTAGGAGAGCTCAGGTGGACAACAATACCCAAAAGGCAAAAGGTAGGTGGCTGCCAATCCCAATTTCCAAAGAAACTGGATCATCATCCATTGTCCGAAACTGTTGAGGAGATAGCCCTAAGGACAGCCACCACACAGAGGCTCCTTTAAATCACTTCACATGATAGTTTTTCGCCATGCAGTTAATTGTTCACATGCAGCAGCTCACTACTGGAAACTTCCCCAAAAACCAGAGCTGATGGTAAAAAAAAAAAAGAAATTATGGAACTTGCACAGTGAGCCATTCCACAGACATGGCGTAACTTAAGATGCCTTCACATGGTGGCTGAAATGTATGAACAAGTTTGGGACGACAGTAAATTACATGTAGTTTCTGGTCTATCCTTTTCATTACTAATGTATTCACAATTCTACAGAACTTTTGTATAGATCAGGGGTGCCCAAACCCCGGCCCTGGGGCCACTTGCGGCCCTTGAGGACTCCCTATCCGGCCCTCAGGGAGTCCTCAGTTTTCAATGAGCCTCTGGCTGTCTGGAGACTTGCTGGAGCCTGCACTGGCCTGATGCAACTGCTCTCACTGTGATGGCCAACTGTTTGACCTCTCGCGTGAGCTGTGGGACAAGGGCTCCCTCCACTGCTTGTTGTTTCACGTCTGTGGCGCAGCAGCGGCAGCAAAGGAAAGGCCGGCCTTGCTTTGTGCAAGGTTTTTATAGGCCATGGGCTATTGCAAGACCTTCTTTCATTCATATAAGTTCCATCTCTAATATATTCATTTATGTAAATTTATTCAATTTTGAACTGTAAATTAATTCTTTTTTCCCCCAGCCCCCAACACAGTGTCAGAGAGATTATGTGGCCCTCCTGCCAAAAAGTTTGGACACCCCTGCTATAGATCAACAGAAAGTGAAAAGAAAGCTATTTGAAAGATGAGCAGAGTTAATGTAAGGAAGGTTTCAGCTCCCCCTTGTACCTTGTCAGAATATGGGTCTTCTGTGAGATCAATATTTTCAGCCTGCAGCTTGTTTTCTATCAACATTTCCAAATCCAGAGATCTATTACACGAGGTTTTCCTCACTGAAGAAGGATCTAACTTTAATACATGTTGCTGGACACTAGCAGTCTCTGGAAGATCCAATAACCAAGGAGGCTGTACATTCAATGGACTACTGGGTTCCTGTTCTAAAGAGGTTCTACACACAGTCAATCCACGGGAATCCAAGAGGCCACATGAGCTGGTCTTTTTTGCTGGTAAAGATGGAGCATCTGAACTAGAAAGGGCTGAGGGAGAATGGCAATGCCCATTAGAAAGGCGTTCTCTGCTTTTTTTGGCAGGGACTGGTGGTGGCTGTGAAGGGATTTTTGGCTGTGTTCTTGCCTCACCTGTGAACTTTTGATCAGCTTCTATAGTAACTTTGGCGACTAAAGAATGATCAGTCCTCCCATGTTCATGGATGCTCTTTTTAAAATTTTCAGAAGGAGTCCATGTTACACAACGTGAAAGTGAAGATGACTGAACGTCACGGTTCGGGGGAAGAAATAGAGGAAGCGTTCCACTAGAAGGGATGGCTGCAGAGAAGTGCAATTCCTTTGTTTTTCCCTTAAGAGAAACAACAGCTTCTTTATTCTCTTTGTCCACCAACAGTTCTGTCACCTGTCCAGCACCACCATCAGAGCCAACTGCCTTTTTTGTTGCATCTGGTCCACCATGAGAGGAAGTGTCCAGCTTTTTTACTGAGCAAGTGCTAGGTTCTCCATTAAGGTCACCTAGAGAATGAGATCTTGACCACATATGTACATTCTGAGTACCCTCCAGTGTCTCATAGCTCCGACAGATGCCAACTGGTAAACTTTTGCGGTTCTTCTTGAGACCCATGGCTACTGGGGGCTTGAGGCAGCTTTTTGGTGCATGACGGATGCAGCTGAGCTGTGTCTTCTCTCCTTGCTGAAGGATGTCTATTGATTTCGTTATGGGCAGAGTTGGAAAATTAACCAGTGGACTTCTGTGGAAATCCTTCAAACTGTACTCACTGGCTAATTTGGAGGGCAGGAGGCAAGGCTTCCGGGTTTTAGCTGAAACAAAACAATTCAGGATGTTATTTTTGCTACTAAGTAAAATACAAAAGAAATAGTTTCAAATACTGTAACGGCCAAGGCCGGTACCTACCCTCCACGATGAGAACTTGGGCCCAAGCAAAGACGGAAAGGCTAGGCCCATCTCATTCTGTCTCTGCCGTGAGAAGGTATCTCTCTGCCCGGCTGATTATTGCCAGCTGCGAACTTCAGCAACAGCCTGGGAGTGCCCCTTGTTGGCGGATGACTGAGAGATCTTGGCCAATTAGCACCCCGCACCCCCAGTCCTCCCTATTCTAACCCAGCATTTGCTCGACCCTCGACCTTCTCCATACCCCTGCGCCATTCCATGAAATCTGTTAAGTCTGTCTATTTTATTTGTGCACCTCACAGCAAGTTAATGTAGGCAACTATAAACCAATATATCCTGTAAACAAACACAACAGAGTGCCACAACTAAAGAACAGTCCCTATATGACTTCCTAGAGTGCATCCAAAAAAGGCATTCTGGTTATGTTGAACTTTATTTCACTTTTGTATCTTGCAATCCCTGTACTAATCTTATGCATACATACCTTCTTCTTCTGCACAAATAACCCTCATGCATTCATAAGCCTCTACCTGAGCCACCTGAACATTAGAGGGGAAAGGTGAGAAAAGAAGCACTGATTTAAGATGTATGTTAGCTGTGAATTATGTACTACCTGCCTGTGTTACTTCTGCACCTCCATAATGTCTGCTCAACCTGTAAATCTGCAACAGCACACATCCTACAGCATCCTAAGTCTACACTATTCACTCCTTCAAAAAGAAACTGATCCTGTAAAAGGCTGATGGAACTTCCTGCTGGCTTGGTCAAGGAATACCAAATAAACAATACAGAGTTGAGATTTTTCTTGCATGAGTTAAAAGGCTCATGGAAAGTTTTTTTCCCCAGATTATCTTGGTTTGTTAGTACCTTCACAAAGAATGCCCTTTTTAATGCAACTAAAGGCCACAAGGACAGGTGACAATTATGTCATTATGCATTTTGGTTCTAACATAACTTTATTAGAATGTTACAGTGAAGTAAATGAGCAGCTACTGAGATTTCCAAAGTTTGCATTATTTATGTAGGAGAGTGAATGTAGGGACATATGGATATATGTCCCCTTGCCATATATCATTATTACATTCAATATTTGTGATCTCTTGAACTTGTTTGTCCTATCCCAAGCCTGAAACAAAAGCTCTGTAACATTTAATTTCATTACAGTTCTGAAACAGAAGTTTGTGTCAAATGCACAGGATCCTATTGTCTGTGCAACCCATGTTTACTTGAGCTGCAGAAACCCGATAAACAGAAATAAGCAGAAACTGTAAAGAAAACAGAAGATTTTCTTAGGTTCTGCTCTGATCAAAGCTACAATTAGGGGGAGACCATGATGGGAAACTAAACTCCTTCCATAAAACTATCCTTGCAGCCAGAGTTGAGGACCCTTCCACTACAACCTCCTACAAACACATAAAGATGCTGGTGAGCAGAAAGCACTGTTCAGCCTTTTTGCTCAAGGGTAACATACTTATTTGTCAGTATTGCTTTTTAAGCTAATTGTGTCTTATTGTGTATTTAATTTTAACATGTATGATGTGATATAGGATAAAAAATGGCTAATAGTTAAATCAGCCTCATTCTCGGAGATGAATACACTCTTCAAGTTTATCTGTACCATCTGCAGTCTTTGTTGTTTGCAAGTGCCCTTTCATAAGACGGCAACCCTGTGGCTGTGATTTGCGCAGACCCAGGATCCTAGACTACTATCTTCCCATCCTTTAAAGAGAACATTCTTTAAAAAAAAAGAAAAAGCAATGGATGTTTCTTTTCAATAAATACATCTACAGTTCAAAGCTTTATCTACAAAATGCTAAACTTTGTCAATGTATAACACATGGTTGCTTTGTATGTAGATCCAATAGCATGCCATGTGAATGTTCACTGCTGAACTCGTCCCAAGTACAGGGAGACACAAGTGCACACGAGCTTGCTCTAAAATGGAAATGTCTCCACTGCTTTCCCTTCCTGCACAGCATAATCACAAAGTTTTAGAACTACAGATGAGAGGAAGAGGAAGTGAATGATGGAGAAGAGAAAGTAACACAATAATTTTTAAAAACAAAAAACCATAGCCCACATACTTCAATCTGAATTTGAAACACCCATGACGATATGCCTGCTTGCCTATTTTGTCTCCTTTAATGGTGTTGCCGTCCAAAATGGCTTCCAATTGTAAGTCCAAATGGCCTCCTCATTAATAAATAAAGAAGCCTGAACTTATTTAGAAGTGAACGTATTGTAGAAGAGAGAATGGGAGAGACTCTGATTCTTATGTAAACGTGGATGCGCCATACCATTTTCTTCCCACCCTCAGTCAACAATATTTGCAATCCGAACAGCTGTATCTCCAGTGTCCGCATATATTCAGAAATTGAGTTTGCTCTTATGAGATAGCATATCTGCTCACAAGGAAGCCTAAGCTCTGCTGTTAGGTAATGGCAAAGGTCCTATCACAGTTTGGGGGAAATGGTGCTTCAAACCACAGTGCATCATGTGGAACTACAACATCTAATAAATTTAGCAGCCCCTCTCTCTCTTTGGGGGAAGATACGCATATGCATATGAGTAATTACCATTCTCCAGGTTTTCATTACTTTCATAGCAACCCGAATCACGGGGAGAACATCCACTTAGGCCCTGGCCATCTATGAGGAGCTTCTCCTGAGAGCCTGAATGGTCACTGTTACCTGGAAGAAGAAGAGGAGGAGAGTGAGAAGGCAGCAATGATACAATGCACAGCCTCTTTTCCTTCCTACCAAAATGCTGATCAGTACACAGTAAGAGAACCTCTGGTGTTAAAAGCAAAAAGTGACCATGTCATTGTTCTTCAGGCATACGGCTGTCATGAGAAAATGGCTAGAGAAAGAAAGAGAGCAGAACCAATTTCTGGAAATATCAGAGAGCAAAAGCCTTTAGCTAGACTTTGCGTTCAGCATACGGAGCCACTGCGGAGATGCAACGTTTCAGGGTATTCATAGCAACTACCATTGCTAAGCAGCTGAACTACTACACTATCATCATGGTTGTAGGGGGCATTCTTTAGAGACGTACTCCTGTAAATCTGACCACAGTTGCGTGTGTTTTATTATGCTTTCATAACAAGAACAAAACTAATATTGAAGGCTGCCAAATTTGAATTAGATTTTCTTCTAGTGGTTCCCGAACGTTTTAGCATCGGACACACCTAAAAAAAGTTTTATAGCCTCTGTGGCTATAATAGTGATTTAACAGTAGTGCTCTCTCCCAGTAAGGTTGTTTAACTCTTGAAGCACATAGCCTAACATGCCTTGTCAGTTCTGTGACCCTCCAAAAATTGGGTCCTGACCCAGAGTTTGGAAACCACTGTCCTAGGCAGTTCCAGAATTTTAACCAGACCACACTGAGAGAGAGAGAGAGAGAGAGAGAGAGAGGTGGTAGCAACCCACCTGAAGCACTTCATTCATTTTTCAGGAAGAAGCCAAGTTCAAACAAATGAAGTAATAGGTGCCTGGGGACTGTATATAGACAGGCAAAACAGTCTCTCCTTGACAAATGAAAATCAGCTATATATGCTTACATGAAAGTAAGCTCTGCTAAGTTTAATGGCATTCACTTCCTAGTAAACCATTTGCAGATGGACTTTCTGTATCTTCAGCTGTTTTTCTACAGCCCTATCTTTTTACTATTGAAAACTACGATTCTTATGATGTGTTAATCCTAGCTTCTTCTAACTTTGGTCTGTACCACTATCCGATTTCTTTCTAGCACACAGCAGGTCTTAGAACACTGAAGAAGCAGCACTAACTTGCAAAATGCATCTAAATTCTGCAATTTGTGGCACCACTGTTATCTAGATATCTGGTTATTTGTTATCAGATAACCTTTGTTATCTATCGAGTTGCACTGAAGAGGCTCCAGGTACTTGCAGAGAGTGTCTACCCAGAATCGCAGTGCGGATTCCGAGCCAACGGGTCCACCACTGATATGGTATTCTCCCTTAGACAGCTGCAGGAGAAATGCAGAGAACAATGACAGCCACTCTTTATAGCCTTCATAGATCTCACAAAGGCTTTCGACCTGGTCAGCAGGGACAGCCTCTTCACGATTCTCCCCAAGATTGGATATGCACCCAGGCACCTCAGCATCATCAGATCTTTCCACAAGGACATGAAGGGCACTGTTGTCTTCAATGGCTCCACATCAGACCCCTTTGACATCTGAAGCGGAGTGAAGCAGGGCTGTGTTCTCACGCCAACCTTGTTTGGGATTTTCTTCGCTGTCCTGCTGAAGCAGGCCTTTGAAACTGCAACAGGAGGCATCTATCTCCGGACCAGATCAGATAGAAAGCTCTTCAACCTCTCCAGACTGAGAGCAAAGTCCAAAGTCCAGCTGAAATGTCTGCGTGACTTCCTCTTTGCCGACGATGCAGCTGTCACCGCCCACTCTGCCAAAGATCTCCAGCAGCTCATGAACAGTTTTAGCAAGGCCTGCCAAGACTCTGGACTGACAATCAGCCTGAAGAAAACACAGGTCATGGTTCAGGATGTGGACTCACCTCCCTGCATTGCAATCTCTGCACATGAACTGGAGGTTGTCCATGACTTTGTGTACCTTGGCTCAACGATCTCCGACACTCTTTCTCTCGATACCGAGCTAAACAAATGCATCGGTAAAGCAGCTACCACATTTTCCAGACTCACAAAGAGAGTCTGGTCCAAAAAGAAGCTGACGGAACATACCAAGATCCAAGTCTACAGAGCTTGCGTCTTGAGTACACTTCTGTACTGCAGCGAGTCATGGACTCTTCACTCACAACAAGAGAAGAAGCTGAACGCTTTCCACATGCACTGCCTCTGACGCATCCTCGATATCACCTGGCAGAACAAAGTTCCAAACAACACAGTCCTGGAACGAGCTGGGATCCCCAGCGTGTATACAGTGCTGAAATAGAGACGCCTGCGTTGGTTCGGTCATGTCGTGAGAATGGATGATGGTCGGATCCCAAAGGATCTCCTCTATGGAGAACTTGTGCAGGGAAAGCACCTTACGGGTAGACCACAGCTGCACTATAAGGATATCTGCAAGAGGGGAGTCTGAAAGGAATGGACCTCAACAGATGGGAAACCTTGACCTCTGAGCATTCTGCTTGAATGCAGGCTGTGCAGCATGGCCTTTCCCAGTTTGATGAGACACTTTGCCAACAGACTGAGCCAAAGAAGGAAGGCCCATAGCCAGGGAGACAGACCAGTGACACACTATACTTGCTCCCAGTACGGAAGGGATTATCACTCCCGAATCGGCCTTTTCAGTCACACTAGATGCTGTGCCAGAACCACCATTCAGAGCGCGATACCATAGTCTTTCAAGACTGAAGGTTGCCAACAGTTATCTAGGCCAGTGGTTCTCAAACTGGGGTGTCACCACGCCCCAGCCAGAGAGCTCTGGCCTCTGTCCCCTTAAGGGGTGGGGAGAGGAGAAGACAATGTGATCCCCATTCTGCAGAATCAGAGAATACAAAACCAGAAGTGGTCGCAATCATGATTTTGAGTGTCTTTGAAGCGTGGGGAGCCCTGCAGAGGCTGGTGCAGGGGTTTCCCACACCCCTGGGAGGCTGCTGCAGACTCTGGTGAGTGGGGGCAAGCCCCTGCGCCTCTTCAAAGTGGTGCGATTCAGTGGATCGTGTTGCTGCCTTTCCCCCACCCCCGCACACAATTACTGCAGCAATTACTACCGCTTATCTAGGTTCTGCTGATTCACTGAGAGCTACATAAAATACAGATACAATGTTGAAAAAGAATTTAATAGAGAAACATTCTCAAATGAAATTGTGAAATGCTATAACTTCACAGAAATCTTAGTGCCCAGCTAGGCCTGGTAGAATTTTTTAGTGTGAAAATGAGATATTGGGAGTGTTACAATTTCCAAGCCCCCTCCCAAACATTTAAAAATTCTCAGACATGCTTTGGAGGACAAATTCAATGTCTTACTGTCATATTCCTGTAGCAGTTCCACAGCTGTCAAGAGAACAGCTCTGTGCTCAGGATCTCGAATATTAAGTTCATCCAAGTCTTCTTCCTCTAGAAGCTTGAAGGTGTCTAAGTCTTCATAGCCATTGAACAGAAAGGTGGGCATGTGTTCCTATGACAAACAAAAAAAATTGCTAAATACAACATAGGCTATATATAGTATAAGGGAAGAGTGTATCCTGTCACACTTTCTACCTCTGCACCATCATCAGCTAACGCAAAGCTCCAGTGTCTTCTTCTGCCTTCAATAGGTTTTGTATGCTCCTATGTAAATCTTGATTAAGGTCTAGTTTGATGTTGCTGGTTGGTATCAGCCCTTATGTTGGCTAACATCAGCACCAGGAAGTGGCCGACACAGGACACAGGCACCAAGAAGAGTAGCGCTAGTCATCTATCCTAGCTATTCTTACACACCACAATAGCCAGTCTTCAGATCTTGCCTGAAGATGCCTTCAGCATTGATCAGTCATGGCGGGAAGTAGTACTTCTTCAATGTAACTATGTGGGTATCGTTATTGGAGCACATTTGGCTTGCATTGGAGACTTCCATTTATCAGTCTCAAGCCCTCTGGCTATACTTTCCTTCTAGGCTACTATCCTTGGAAGGGGCCTTTGGATGCTCAAAGAAGATCAGTGAGGTGGGCCAGTGGCAAATGTTCTTTGGGTCTTTCCTGCTTCTATGCAGGCTTCAGGCAGTATTGCTATTGACCCCCCATCTTCTTTAGCTTTCTTTACCCTTCTCTCAGTCACCAGCTCATCCAAACCATGTCACTTCCTGCTTAGTTTCCAACATTATATTCAATTTTCCCCACAGTGAGACACAAACTCAAAAAGCAGCTCACAAAAAAAAATGACTTGCCCACGACATGCAGGTACTTGGGTTGGACTCTGCCACATACACAGGCACAGGTAGATTCTGATACCACAATGCTGCAACCACACCTACTTTTTTGAGCAGCTCTTTCCCCAAAACCAAGGATTTACCTCCTGCCTATACACTGACACTTTCTTGTCTAGCCCCCCCCCCAAACCTGGACTCAGTAGTGCCAATATCACAGCATAATAAGCAGTTATTGAGGGAACACCCTTCTTTTTCAGAAGAGCTGAACACTGGCTCTCCCATATATTTGGAACAGTTTTTCCAGATATTATGGATAGTCCATTTTAACTTGGGGCAAGACCATTTGACACCCTTCCCCTAGTTTTTGAACAAGGAAGAACCTACTGTCCTATCAGACTCATGTGCTACAAAAATCTAGGCCTGACTGAACCATTACCAGGATGGCAGGGCTGCTGTTGCACATGGTTGTCGCCATTCTACTCTGGCAAGGTAGAAAGCTTTTGCCCCATGTGATCAGGATATACTGCATGCATCACATCTACGGTGCAGGAACAACCAGCAGCAACTGGTATTCAGGCACTGTTTAAATCAGGCATCAGGTTTCTAAATTAGATTTCCTATCTTTTGATCTATTATATCGTTCTAACATATCACCTTTCCTTGTCTACAAACTATGTGGACGCACACATTACAAGAGAGAGATAAAGAGAATAAGTAAGCTTTGCAAATGCCAAGCAAGTGGCAGTGGCTGGGGAGTGGGAAGGATGATTCAAAAGCCAGAAGCTATTCACTGAGTCTTTTATTTGGTTCCTTTTTGTGTTTAAGTTAGGCTGGAAGCAGCAGGTGATCACAGCTGCTGTGGTGTCAGCTGATGGAAGAGACTGCTTCAATAAATGGCAAATGGATTCTGGAAATCCACTAGCAGCAAATGCAAAAAATACAGAAAAATGGAGGATAAGACCCCCTTTCTACATCAGCATCAATGAAACCCAACAAGAGAAGGAAAGTATACAGAGACCCTCTTCTTCAGCACCTCAAATTAATGAGAGTTTGCAAGACAGAATACCTTGGAAAAAAGCATGTTTATCCTTCCATCTCTCATGCCATCATTTATGCAGGGCAACTTAGAAAATGATTTTAAGCTCTTAAATACTTCAGCTACTTTTACCTTATTCCAATTAAAATCTTTAGAGCAGTTTTGAAAACAAGCAAAGACAACATGTCCATTTGAAACAACGGTTCAAATAAGGACACCACGTATCCTTATCCAGACATAATCCACACGAAACCTTTGGTAAGTAAGAGGAAAAGAGTTTGCAAGTCTTCTCGTTCTCCCCGGATATTTTATAGCTTTTGAACTGATAAATTATGCAACTGTGAAGAAATGGAAGGCACTCTTCTTGCCTGACAAGAGTAGAGCTAATACATCCCACTTTATGTAGTGATGCCTTCCAAATATGGATGTGGGAAGCAGGCATGGCCAAGCACGAATACTTTCCACTTCACCAGGTCACTGTCTGAGTGTGCTTTTAGTTAGAGAAAAATAAACTGTTTGGAACTCCGGAATGACATGGTTGCAAAGGTTATACCTCAGAAGAGACAGTAATTGCCAGTTCTTCCTGTCCCAGCCTTGGGTCTTCATTGTTCTGGACAGGTGAGCTAATACTTGGGACGTTGCTTTTGGGCGCTTTTTTCAGACTGCCAAACTAGCAATACAAAACATGTGAAGATTCTGGGAAGGCAGGGGACAGGCTTCTCACTGTGTTTACGATTTCTCCATTGATAACATTCATGTACCCAACTAGTGTTGGGTTTCCATTTCTGATATTTTCTCCTTGAGGCGGTTTCCCCCTGAACGTTTCACCCCTAGGGCTTTACCAGCAATAAGGTTCAAGACCCTCTGCTGTAATTCTTTTAAAGAACTTTGCTTAGCCCAGCTCTTTTCCTTCCCTGCAGCTAGGATTTCAATGCTAATCATACCTTCATGTTCATGTGATACCAGGGATGGCCCATGCCTTCCCAAGCTCCCAATCCCCTCCATTTTACCACTCCCACAGGTGCACGCACTCACCCTAGAGCAGTGGTTCTCAAACTCTCTGGAAGTCTGAGAAGCACTGCTAAGTGCTTGCGGGGATGGGGACTGGCATGGGAGAGTTCTCCTGACAGTGCCATAGTGATCGCAGTGCTGTGGGCACCAAAAAGCATCTTAACTTACCTGGGGGGACTCTGCACCCTTCCAGAGTGTCCTGGAGGCTCGCAGCCCCCTCCACAAGCCTACCTTCCACAGCAGTGGGCTCCAATTCGCAGTTGGAACTTGGAGTTTCTGAAACCAGAAGTGGGCTCTAACCGCAGATCGGAGCCCACTGCTGCAGAGGGGAAGCTCATGCAGGGGGCTGTGAGTCCCCAGGACGCTCCGGGAGGCTGCACAGTTGCTCCCCCCCCCCTCACGTTAAAATGCTTCTGGGTGCCTGCAGTGCTGCAATTGCTGTGGTGCCATCAGGACACTCATTTCTGGGTCACTCCCCTTAAGAGGAAAGTGATTCTTTTACATTTCAATGGTGGGTCAGGACCCACCATTTGAGCACCACTTCCCTAGAGGATAAGGAGAGGGGAGGGAGGCATACTTGCACTCCTTGCCTTCCCCTCTCTTACCTTCAGCTGCTGTCAGCATGCAGCCTCCATCCTCTGCGCTGATCCTATTTCATATGAACAGGAGGAAAGGCGCATGCTGGACTCCAGGTGGTGCTTCCTGCCCATTTAGTGCTTTCATAAACAACCAGGTGTGTGGGGAGAGTTTTCTCTACCCTCCTTTTCTCCAGCAACCCTGAGAAAGAAGGCAGTGGCTGCAACACTTCTGGCTCCCTTTCAGCAAGCTGGAAGAAGACTAGAGCACTGACCAGAGTCACTTCATCAGTGGCAGGCTGGTGAATACGGCAGACAGACGGGGGGGGGGGGGGGGCTTATCATTTTGTCACCCCTCCAACTTGGCCACTCTGTGCAAAGCTTTCACATTGTTTCATGGAAAGTCTGGCCTACCAAAAGTCTGCTTCCTGATACAGCCTGCCTGCCCTGAATGCAAGTCTCAAGCAAAAAGTGTTTTCATCTAATAGCCTCATCCTCAGACCATTAACACTCATCAACACCAGACTTTGGTCCTTTGGTTTGTCCTTAGCCCTGTTTCCTTATGAGAACACTAAATGGCTGTTAAAATTTGAGACTGATGAATGGCAGATTTTTTCTTTAAACAAAGAATGTTTGGGAATTGTGCCAATTTAAGATTAAACAATTACTAACTGTGCGAACTGTTGTTGTATAAGTTAAGCTGCTGTGAAACTTATAATATAGAATTGTCTTGTCAATTAAAAACCCACTGAACTGTAAACAGAACAAAAAGAAGCAAAACAAAACCAAAAAGCCATGTTTTGTATAGGGACATTCATACTGGACTAGAAGAGTAAAAGAGAAAAATGGCAGTGTACCTTTAGATTGATCCGATCAAGGAGATCTTCAACAGATTTGGGCTGAGGTGGTCTTCCTTTTCGCCGCCTCCTTATGGGTCTTTTTGGCTTCTCTTCCTCTTCATTTAACACATCCACATAGATGAACTTGAATGTGCCGACTTTGTTGTTCAACAGGCCCATCCAGGTACCCATGGGAGGCTTGCTGATTATATCGATTATATCCCCCTTCTGCAGATGAGAGGACAAGTACATCTACCTGAAGGTTCCACACTGATTTGCTATTTACCTAGTTAGTGCTCATTGTGTCTTAAATGGAAGACATAAGTACTGCATGTGACAGAAAAGTGAACATTTAGTGAACAGGTAATATCAGACTAAGGCAGTGGTATTCAAACTGGGGCGTCGCGACGCCCCAGCCTGTGGGTCCTGGCCTCTGCCCCCTTAAGGGGCGGGGGCAGCCGGGAGACAGGGGGAAGGCAGTGGCGCGATCCACAGGATCGCTCCGCTCAGGGAGGCTGCAGGGGCTTGGGAGCACTTGCCCAAGCTTCCTGCAGTCTCCCAGGGGTGCGGGAAGCCCTATGCAACCTTCGGCAGGGATCCCCAGGTCAGGAAAAGTGAAAGCGAAGTGATCGCGCCCCGCTCTGCAAAACCGGAAGCGGAGCACAATCGCTCCACTTTCCCTTCTTACGGGGCTGCAGGGACTGGGGTGCACCCTCCAGTCCCTGCAGCAGCTGTCCCTGTGTGCGGGGAGCCCTGCGTGAGCACCTGCAGGGTGCGCCAGGTCAGGGAAAGGGAAACCCACCCCACTTCTGCTTTTGCTGCCTTCCCCCTGCTCCTGCTGCCTCTCTCCCCACCCCTGCAAAGACTTACTGCGGGTTTCAAACACCGGGAGAGTTTGAAAAACCGCAGGACTAAGGAAAGCTTCTGCATGTAGCCAGTGGCTAGGCCTGAGTTACAAGGCCCAGGTGTAACCAACTTCTAATTAGTGCATACCATGTCTGAGAGAACTGTGGAGGCGGCCATTTCACAGGGCCCTCAGATAAGGTACAAAGCTACTAAATTGGCTCCAAGACCAACTTGATTAACAAGGTACAGCTGTGAACTTTTCAGGTTGGGAGGGGGAGTCCATGAGCAAGGAGACTTGTGGCAGGTTCACCCCTAGAATGTTCGGCTGGCTCAGAGTTCTAATTGGTGGATGGGTCAGGAAACCTATAAAGGTGAAGAGGAAAGAGCTTTCCTTTGTGACAGCTTTGTCTCTGGCTAAGGGGCCGTGAGCTTTGACCATTCTGACAAGATGGACTCGCCTTGACTGCAGCAGGGATGGGTTAGACTGGGCTCTGGAAGTGTAAGACTTTGGTGAGTGATAGAGTTAGGAGTTAGTTTTTTATTGTTTTAGTAGTGCTTTTACTAGTGTTTTAGTAGAGTATTGTATTGTATTGATATGCTCTACCCTAAATTCTGAAATCTATGACTGATGCAGTGCTGTCTGTATAACTATTCTTTAAATCTCTCTTCAATAAATCCTATCTATTACAACTGACTGCATTATTGCGACTGATGGAACAAGGGAACCTGGTTGTGGGAGCTAATCCAGAGTGATTGGGTTGGAAACTGGAGACCCTAGTAACAGGAACCGGCTCCTGGGTTCAAGCCAAGTCAAAGAGGCTCAGGCTGGAGCACGGCTTCAAGGGGTTTACCAAATTGGCCTGACTACCAGGACTGTAAGCTCTTATGGTTAAAGAGCAATTGGCAACTGAAACTGGAGAAGCCCGAGAGGTGTTAAGTGGCTAAGAGGGTTATGGCCATTTAATTACTTCTAGGGGCAATAAACGGACTGCATGACACTCTGGGGAGGGTTGTGGAGGACGCTGCACTGCATACTACTTTGCAGCTGGTGCCTTAAAGAGAAGAGGGCATGAAATATTTCGTCTATAAAAGTCATATTCATTGGCTTTCCCTTTTTAAGCTTAAGATAGTCCAGAAACCTACCTACCTCTGTACTATTTTTAACTAAGTAAAAGTAAAACAGATACTTCTAAACATTTCAGAAGATTTTGGAAACTACATTCCCAACTCCATCTCAGTTAAGTCTTTCTTCTAATTGCCTGGTGCTAGAAAATGTCTTGGAATACTTTTTGCTGACTTGCTGATAAGTGGAGCAGAAGTGAATTCACAGCATACGTTTCCAGCTCTCTGATCATTAACTTTATTTTCAGCTCACCACTCATTTCTCTGCCTCTCCAGTGGGCTTCTTTAATAAAAAGAAATAACTGAACTTACTTTCATTTTTATAAATAAAGCTAACCATAGTAAATAATTTATGGTATTTCTATCCTGTTTCTCAGACAAGACATGATCTTTGAAGTGGCCTGCAATAATCCTCAACACAACATATTACAATAAAAACCCATCAATCAATCAAACAAAAAGCAATGATGTAACAATCACTGCTCCATGGTTGTTTTGGCTGGCAACCTTCAGTCTCGAAAGACTATGGTATAAGCCTACAGCACCTGGTATTCCCAGGCGGTCTCCCATCCAAGTACTAACCAGGCCTGACCCTGCTTAGCTTCCGAGATCAGGCATGTGCAGGATAACGGTTGTTTTAAAAGCCACAGAATGCAAGTAATAATCTCTAGGTAAAATTCTAAGGAAGCTTCACTGCCCTATCAAAAAACAGGGAGCTGGTCAATCAGGCCTTGTGCCCAGTGAAAGTTCTGGGTTTAATATTTAAATGCCCTAACTGGCCTGAGGTCCTAAGTTATCAGATGCAATGTCTCTTCTCTAGATGGTGACTACAACCTCACTGCAGCATTCCAGACCAGCTGTAATTTTAGAGACACTCAGCGTAGAGGACATGGCAGGAATCCTATGTAGGACATCACCAAGTCCAAATTAGCCCCAAATCAGAGTACAAGCTGATTTTGCGTCATATGTATCCCAGACACAAGAATCAAAACCAAGACAGCTGTTGAGGTTGTGGACTGTCTGAACTTAAAACAGATTTTTACAGAGAGATTCCTATTGCCAGTCTATTCTATTACAATCTTGCTTTGTGGCTTCTAAATGCACAAGATATGAATGTAGCCTTAGAGCAGATGGCCTTAGAGCAAACAATCCTCCAAACCAGTCCTTCTCAAATCATGGGTTGGAACCCACTAGGTAGGTCACAAGCCAATTTCAGATGGGTCCCCACTCATTTCAATATTTTATTTTTAATATATTAAACTTGATGTTACCATGGTATATGACTGAAATGTTACTGACCTGTACTTTTAACAAGCTACTATGTATATTCTTTTAACAATGATGTAAATGGGACTTACTCCTGGGTAAGTGTGGGTAGGATTGCAGCCCAGGATAGTTAAAAATTTTCCTGCTTGATGATATCACTTCCAGTAGGTCCTGACAGATTCTCATTCTAAAAAGTGGGTCCCGGTGCTAAATGTGTGAGAAGCACTGCTCCAAACCATTTGCTTATTTTGAAAATATCCATTACTGCTCAAACAATGTCATAATATCAGAGACCAAAAGAACAAAACTGAATGAGCTAGAAGAGGAGGTTAAATGGTGAGCATGGCTTGTACAATCTACACCTTTCTCACACCCTGTCAGTGATAAGGATGCCACTCTGCATTTTTTTTGCAGGCAAGTCAGCATCTCATTAAAGATATAGCTTGAGATGTTCAGTACAAATGTCCTGGAATGTCACTTCTCCTAATCTTCTCCTATCCCTGTGCATGTGTGAGGAGCACTGTAAAATCCTGGCTGCTGCAATATCCTCAAGAGCCATCACCAGCTACTCTCTCCTATTTTGGGAAGGGGGGGGGGAGGTATGCCTGTGTGCGCACACACTAGAATATAGTAGGACTCAATATCTGCACAGGGAACATATTGTACTTTTTGCTGCTACAAAGAGCAGCTCACAATCCTAATTTGAAGCAAAATGGACATGTGAAGAACTAGCCAAAATGTTACAATAGGCAACCAGAGGCTTTAGCACAAACAAAGCTTATCAGAACACTTTCTTAGTTAGGAAGTCTCACTGAATTTGATCAGTGGCATATCATCCAAAAGGAAATCTGGTACCTTGAGTTTGAGTGAATCAGTATCATAAGGGCTGGGGGTAAAATCTGTGTGAACTCTGGCCCGGCCACAAAACGGCCCTCTGTATGGAAGTTCCTCATCATCACCATCTTCAGACTTGACACTTTCTCTGTTGCTGGCCGAGGAATCTGTTGTGCTCACTGTCTGTCCACCTGTTTGTGATGGAAAGAGTTTTTCAACCACAACAAAATCCAGCAGCTTCTTAGGAGGACCAATTATAAGGAAGGCAAGCAGCTCTGTGCCTTCTGATCTTTAAGTTTGTTTATTCACACACATGATATCTCTTAATATTAGTGCTAGCAAAAACACACTACGTTTAGTGGCTCCCCAGAGAGCTATTTGCTGCAAATGTTTGCCACAACACTGTATTCAAACAGCTTGGTTCAGACTTTCTCAGCACATGCTGAAGCACTGGAGGCAGCAACCACTATAACAGCCATTCCCCCAGCAGCATGTAATCTTTTCCCTCCCACACAACACCAGAACCAGGGGACATCCACTAAAACTGAGTGTCTGGAGAATTAGAACAGAAGAAAGAAAATATTCTTTACCCAGCATGTCATTAATTTATGGGGCTTCTTGCCACAGGATGGCCACACTTCTGGCCAGGATGCCTTCAAAAAGGAATTGGACTAATTTATGGAGGAAAAGTCCATAACTAGTTACAAGCCATGATAGGAATGTAAAACCTCCTGGTTTTAAAAGCAGACTACCTCAAAATGCCAGGTGAAAGGGAGTGGCAACAGGATACAGGTATCTTGTTGTCTTGTGTGCTCCCTGCAGCATCTAGTGGGCCACTGTGAGATGCAGGAAGTTGGGCTAGATGAGCCTTTGGCTAGACCCAGTGGGGTTCTTCTTCTGTAGTCAACACTGCAGGCAACAACAGAACCCTCAACAATGCTGGGCTGATTTTGATTGAAAGGATACTGTTCCAAGCCAAAGGGAAGCAAAAACAAGACAAGCACAAAAGACTCTCTTCTGACATAGTCATCCGTTCAGTTTAGCAAAAAGCCACATCTAATTGTTAGAATGTGCGTCTAACATTACTTCTGAAAATAAGAGTGAATTCTTGGAACCTCACCAGCACCCAAAGTTTCATAAACACACAAAATTATATATACATGATTGAAAGTGTCAGCTACAGCCACTTCTCTCGTTGAAAGTCCTCCTTCTGTAAGACAGGCATATGGTGGCTCCAACTTTTCATTTTCAAGTATCTTCCTATGCAGCCATGATGCTTCCATTTGAAACATTTGAGTGCCATGAAGCCTGTGGGCTTTTTCCTCTTGCAAAAACCATCCTCACATTATCAGCCAGATTCTTATTAATTTACAGCAGATGAATTGATAGATGACTGCATGCAGTGTACCTGTTTTGTGCAAAACCGCCCAAGCACGAACTTTTGGTAGCATTGTTTTTATACTTTTCATCAAGTGAGAATGCCCAGCAAGTCACACAGCAAGTCGGAAAGCGCAACTCAGTGTTTCTATAAACTATCAAGCACTACTCAGTAGGAAATCCAACAATGTCTCTGAACCATGCATTGGGTTTGTTCATTCCCTTCACAGGCACAATCCCTGTTATGTCAGACAAAGCAGTTTCTTTGAGGCTGCCAAGAAAAATACCCTAGGAATATTGGTGCACATGCTGCCTGCTTGGAGAAGATAAGAGCTGAAGTTCTGCAGCATCTAAGTGCTGACTGACTTGCCCTCCAGCATCTGTTGTTTCAACCATGCTTCACATTTTTCCCCCCTATGTGCTGTGCTGCTGCTGCAACAAAAAAATAATAATTCCGGATTCTGAAGCAACAGTAAGGATGACCCAAATGATGGTTTTCTACTATTACTTACTCATTGAACTTTGACCACTTAGGGAGCTCCTCAAACTTTCTACTGAGCCACCAGCTTTCAGCTTGGGTTTATCCAGAGAATCAGTATCTGGTTGTGGTGACTGAGGAGATTCTGGCATTACATCCAGGCTGGATTCCTGAAAGAAAATTACCACGCAATTTTATTCTCAGATTCTCATACACTTAAGTGTCTGTGTACTTTGCCAATTGTTACCATCTAGGACAGTGTTTCTCAAAGTTTGTCCTCTACCATACCACTTCATAAGGTCCAACTATTACCACCGGAAGTAACTGGTGATGATATTATTGCCTGTTACATTTGGGTTGGTAGGCCAGATGCAACATGTCAAACACCAGTAAGAGGCTCAGGTGGGCAGGAAGGCTTTTTTTAGCATGGAAAAGCGTACTTTGGAACCTCCTGCCACTGTTGTGTCACGTTCCTGGTCTCTCTGCCAGGTGGTGGGTCCTGTGAGGGGTCCCATGAGTACCACCAGATACCACCCAAGTACCACTGGCTAAGAAACACATCTAGGATAAAACACATTGCTACACATCTGAATTGCAGTAGCATACTAAAGCTGGGCCAAAGACCCTGTTCTAGAAGGGGATAAGAGCAGGTTCTTTTATGGCAAGGATAGTAACTGCATCTTACACAGGAGAAAAAGTGGCCTGTCCTACAAACATGAAGCGACTTGCCCAAAGCTACACAGAAAGTCAGTGTTAAGACTGGAAACTAAACCCTGGTCTTTTTCTACAGTCATCGAAAGCCTCCCATTTCTAGTGCAATCTTGTGCATTTCAACTCAAAAGCAAATCCCATTAAGTTCAATGGAATATCCTTTCAGGTAAGGGTGTATAGGATTGCCACCTTCCACACAGTTCTATGTATTATCAGAAGTATGTTTCACTGAACTCAGTAGGACTTACTCCCTTGAAAGTGTGTGTAGGATTGTAGCCTTAAGTTTGGCAACTTAAGTACATCTTCACTTGCACCCACCCAACCCTAAAGTTTGAGGTGCTTAGTTGGTAGGTGCTCGTGTCTGTGACTACCCGGTTGTCTTTGGAAAATGTCCTTTGTATACACAAAGTAATAACTGCTGTGAACTCCAGAGCTAGAAATTTCCTTTTAAAAAGACACCAAACTTCTTAATACTTAGATCAATTTAATCAATTTAAGGTAATTCGCCCTTTCAGGCTATAGAATATTATTTGCAAGAGATAGAAAAGACCAGAAATGGTAAAAATCATACAAGGTTTACTTCCTTGTTTCTTTCTTTCATATATGTATTATAGTTCAGTAATTTGTTTTATAGTTTTTTCTTTTACATCCAGTTGCCTTAAACATCAAAACATCCTTCAAAATGATTTGATTCCATATCTTGTATCCTTCACCTGTACCTTAGCATCTACTTCTGATTTTGCTGTTTTCTGTTGTTGCTACTGCTGTAAGCCTTAGAATCAGGCTTTTTCAAGGCAGTTTGCTGGTTGGACAAAGTTAAAATAAAGTGCATGAAATGTCAGATGAAGAACTGTTATAGTTTGGAGTGAATTACTGGCATCTTTTTCTTATGTATGATGTTAAAATGAACTGACCTGATTGTGCAACTTTGAAATGAGAACTGTAAGCAAAGCAAAAATCCTTTATGTGAAACATTTCAGGCGCTGTTTAATTTGTTCATTCATTCAAATAACAAGACAGATTCAAAAAGATCTCATCCATGCAAACGTTGGCAACATACTGGCTAAAACAATCATTTGTAGAAGCTATATGCAATCAGAAGTACACACATTCATGTTTGTGTGGGGGTGTAGGTGTGTAAGAAACCACTTTGTTTGATAAATGACAATGCAAGAAAATGTATGAAAAGATGTGCAAGAGTAGCTGGAGCAAGAAATTAAAAGAAAACCTGCTGATATACAGGAATTGCTGGTTTATTCCACAGACATGCAATCACAAACCCAACTGAACGAAACCTGTTATTTTCATGCTGCAGAGTCATCAGGAAACATCTTCCCACAAATCAAATCTCTGGGGAAACTGAAGCCACAGATTGCTAATACACAGTGCCTTCCATTTTAAAAAAATTTCTGTACTTTTTGTACTCTAGTTGTGAACACTTTTGCTGCCTGTAACTTCTTGCAAGTATTCAGGCAATTCCTAATGCTAAGAGCTAAGATGCTTACAGGACACAACATGTCATAGAATTGAAAGAGTTAAGCAAGGATTGTACTGTAAACCAGGGCCCAATCCTATCCAATTTTCCAGTGCCGGTGCAGCCATGCCAATAGGACGTGCACTGCATCCTGTGGTGGGAAGGCAGTCACAGATGCCTCCTCGAGGTATCAGAACATTTGTTCCCTTATCTCAGGGCTGCATTATGGCTGCACCAGTGCTGGAAAGCTGGATAGGACTGGGTCCTCAGTCAGTTCCAAGAATCACATGAACAACTACAAACCAGCAGTTGTGCTTTCAAATTAAGGCACTGAAATATTCACATTGCTTAGTTCTCCAGTTTATAGCAGGTTTTCAGGTATAATGCACTTAATATCTTTAAACAGATTTGGTTTTGACAGTTAGCAATACAGTTAACTTCTGTCAGGTTATTCCTGATGTCTGTTTCTTAATTCTTTCCGTAATATGTATTTTTCTTTATTGTTTATTCTTATTATCACAATGTTATTTTTTGTCATTATAAATTTTACAAGTTGTCTATAATAAGAAGCGTTTTAAATAGACTGAAGTTTGGTTGTTAAAGAATTACACATTTTAAAAACATCACCGTTCCAAGCTCAGCACAAAAAGCCTTTAAAAGCAGGCAAAAAATAAATAAACAGTGCATTCTTTTGGATTAAAGACAGCATGTCTAACTCAGCATATGGATAAGTGTCAATTATCAATCAGACCCAACTACAGTGGTCCATGCATTGGCGGCACCAAGGCTCAATTATTGCCACACGCTGTACGTGGATCTGCACTTGAAGATTGTCCGGAATCTGCTGTTGGTGCAGAATACAGCAGTTCACTTGGTCACAAGAAGTTGGCAGTTTGTGGTTGCTGTGATTGTACTTACTGCCAGTTCAGTTCCAATTCAATGTGCCGATTTTGAGCTTTAAAGCCCTTTATGGTTTGAAACTGGCACACATGAGGGACTGCCTTCTGAATGAGGTGCACTACCTGCTAAGGTAATCTGGTGTGCTGCCACCAATTTAAGCTAGGTTGGTAGCGACACAGAGTAGGCCTCTTTCATGATGGCACCAACTGTTGTGGAACTCCCTTTTTTTAAAGAGTCCAGAACGTCAACCCCCCTGTCAGCATTGCTGTGAGGTCTAAATGCTTTTTTGTTTAGCATCTTTTGTTATTGTTTGATTTGTGACAGGGTGCTCCTCTTGCTTTTATGTGTGGGGTGGTGGTGATTTTTGTTGTTGTTGCACTTTTTAATGTTTTTATTGTATTTATGGAAGCTGCCTTAAGGGGTGGTCAGAAGGGGTGACAAGGTATAAGACTTTTAAATAAATAACCTTTACAGCACTAAAATAAATTAGGATTTGATGTTTACTTATTATAGTGGTTGTATCAACAATGCTGTACTGAATAATGATCCAGGCATCTTACTTAAGGTTGCCTGCCAAAAGTTGACTGTGTTAGAACATTTCAGGATGCTCAGGAGCCATGCAGTGTTCAGTACAACTACTAGCATTATATTGCCGTTCTGCGCTTATCTAATGTGTCTGAAATGATACTTAAAAGAGATGGGTGTATAAATATGTTATTGCCATTGTACTGAATTAAACAGATAATTATTTTTATACAAGAAATATGATGTCATTGGGATGGTCTGATGGACAACAACAGACTTTACTTGAAGACAGACAATGAAGTTTTCCTCATTTTGCACAAATTCACAGAAGAATTCTTCATCTACAGTGGCAGCAGTATCTAACAGCTACAGACTTGCTCTGATATGGTACTGAGCAAATACACTACCAAAGTGACAGTCCCTCCTTGGAGGGTTTCTGAATAGAAGTGAGTCCCACATCACTGGAGATCAGTGTAAGACAGAATAAAATACAGGGCCTGGAAACCTGAATTCAGCTTGGCACTATTATTCTAGCATGTCTCAGAGGACATAAAGATAAACACATGCTACAGTGTTCTGCTTATCAAACACCAGCCTTTAGCTTCTGAACACATCAGAATGGTACACTGTCAAATCCAGATTATTCAACAGTCCTCTAGAGGGCGATATTTAATCAGTGAAAACTATGTTTGCAAGATATGCCAGTGCCATTGGTTGCTTGCCAACAATTACTTACTATGCTTATAGTTCAAGTGGAAAGACTGATGAACAAATAAAAAATATAAAGTGTTGGGTATTTTGACAACCTACCAAACCAAATTGAGTGAAGTCTGCCAAACGCAACATGCCTGGAAAAACACATTGATTTTGGCCAGAGAAAACTGAAAGAGCAGTTTAAAAGGATATCTTTTAAGAATGAACTTTAAAGATCAGCTATAGAAGTTTTACAATCAGGAAATTAAAGATACAGAAAAATGATCTTTGATGATGGCACACCACATCCACTTGAGGAGCTTTGCTGTACAACCAAAGTTCCACAGGCTTTCAGTCAACACCTCGTTGCCCAGTGTCAGTGGTTCCCAAACTGTGAGCCATGGCTCCATGGGGAGCTGCGGAAACCAGCCAGGGGAGCCACAGAATCCTCATGAAAACCCAGCCATCCTATATAATGCAGAGGAGTGGTTCTCACACATTTAGAATCAGGACCCACTTTTTAGAATGAGAATCTGCCATGACCCACCGGAAGTGATGTCATGACTGGAAGTGACATCATCAAGCAGGAAAATTTTTAACTATCCTAGGCTGCAATCCTACCCACGCTTACCCAGGAGTAAGCCCCATTGACTATCATTGTTAAAAGAATATACATATCAACTTGTTAAAAATACAGGTCTGTAACATTTCCCCAAACACAGTCATATCCCAAGGTAGCATCAAGTTTAATATATTAAAAATAAAATATTGAAATGAATGGAGACCCACCTCAAATTGGCTCACGACCCACCTAGCGTGTCCCGACCCACAGACTGAGAAACACTGATGTAGAGGATTGTAGCCCTAATGGTGAGCTGCAGCCATATGGCCCAGTAGGTCAGGGGGCCGCTAGTCAAAAAGGTTTGGGAACCACTGGCCTGTGACCTGTTAGGGCCCACTGGCGATGGACTCTTGAAATAGCCTTCCACGCACCAGAGGCAAGCAGCAAGGGGGATGGGAGAGCTGCTCCCCGTGACGAATTCCTTTTTTCTATAACTATCTACCTCTGAATGGCTTTTAAAGTCTGATATTTCCATACAAAGCCAAACATTCTGCATTGTTATTTCTTTTTGTTCAATTAATTTGCAATGCTCATTTATTTATTTATTTTAGGAATGCATCCTCACCCCCAAAAACTGAAGGTGAAAAAAGGCACTGTTAATTTTCCGTAAAAGGATTTTACAGTACCTATGAGAAGAGAGCACATAACAGTGGGACAGGGATTTCATGCCAAACGGTAAGATTTTATTAATTTAATATATTTTTATGCTGCCTTTTCCCCACTAATGTGGGTACCCAAGGCAGCTTACATAAATAAAAGATGTACAGCATAAAACTGTCAGCATAAACAATGCAACAAAACAGGTTTTTTTTTAAGTCATAGGCAGCAGCACTAAATGTCATAAAAGTATCAGCAATATATAAAAATATAAAACATAGTAGCATAAAAACAACATAGCAGCACAGAAAAATAAATCTTTAAAGAAATAATAGAAAGAGGTGAATCTAGGTGAGGAGATGCAAGATCTTCCATTTGGATAGGAATAACCAAAAGTAACAATATACCTCCTTTCTTAGGGCATGGTATGATGGTTGTTAGCTTAGGACATTGTATTGTATTGGCAACCTTCAGTCTCGAAAGACTATGGTATCGCGCTCTGAAAGGTGGTTCTGGCACAGCGTCTAGTGTGGCTGAAAAGGCCAATCCGGGAGTGACAATCCCTTCCACACCGGGAGCAAGTGCAGTCTGTCCCTGGTCTGTCTCCCTGGCTATGGGCCTTCCTTCTTTGCCTCTTAGCCTCAGACTGTTGGCAAAGTGTCTCTTCAAACTGGGAAAGGCCATGCTGCACAGCCTGCCTCCAAGCGGGCCGCTCAGAGGCCAGGGTTTCCCACTTGTTGAGGTCCATCCCTAAGGCCCTAAGATGTCCTTGTATCGCAGCTGTGGTCTACCTGTAGGGCGCTTTCCTTGCACAAGTTCTCCATAGAGGAGATCCTTTGGGATCCGGCCATCATCCATTCTCACGACATGACCAAGCCAACGCAGGCGTCTCTGTTTCAGCAGTGAATACATGCTAGGGATTCCAGCACGTTCCAGGACTGTGTTGTTTGGAACTTTGTCCTGCCAGGTGATGCCGAGGATGCGTCGGAGGCAGCGCATGTGGAAAGCGCTCAGTTTCCTCTCCTGTTGTGAGCGAAGAGTCCATGACTCGCTGCAGTACAGAAGTGTACTCAGGACGCAAGCTCTGTAGACCTGGATCTTGGTATGTTCCGTCAGCTTCTTGTTGGACCAGACTCTCTTTGTGAGTCTGGAAAACGTGGTAGCTGCTTTACCGATGCGCTTGTTTAGCTCGGTATCGAGAGAATGAGTGTCGGAGATCGTTGAGCCAAGGTACACAAAGTCATGGACAACCTCCAGTTCATGCTCAGAGATTGTAATGCAGGGAGGTGAGTCCACATCCTGAACCATGACCTGTGTTTTCTTCAGGCTGATTGTCAGTCCAAAATCTTGGCAGGCCTTGCTAAAACGATCCATGAGCTGCTGGAGATCTTAGGACATAGTCTATGCTTAGGACATAGTCTAGCTAAAACTGTTAGGTTGCAATCCTATAGATACTTTCTTGGGAGTAAGCCCCACTGAACACAATGGAACTTACTTCTGTGTAGACACACCTAGGATTGCACTATAAGTTCTGGTCTGGTCCGTGCCTTTATATATGACTGTCTAGGACAGGGGTGTCAAACTCGTTTCATAGCAAGGGCCGAATAGCATTCATGATGCCTGCTGAGGGCCAGAAGTGATGTAATTAGGCAGGAAGTGATGTCATTAAACAGGTCATAACCAAAAATAAGCACTTTTTCTAACTTAGGAACTTATTAGTAGCAAATGACAAAATATGCAAAACTTGATCATATTTCAAGATATGGGAGAGCCCAGTTTCATGAGGGCTGCCCTTTCAGCAGTAACACCTCAGCACTGCTCAGAAGCTGAGAGCCTGAGGGCCGGATAAAAAGCTTCCGCGGGCCACATCCAGCCCCCGGGTCTTAAGTTTGACACCCCTGGTCTAGGATGTCATCTATTATGGTGAAAGTCAGGATATAAATGTAATAGTTTTGCAATATTTCTCATATACAGGTTGAGTCTCATTATTTGCTTGGGTTCTGTTCCCAGAACTCAGGTGGATGGCAAAAATCCATGGATGGCACTATTGCAAATCAATTTAAAAAACAAAGTCTGTTTGCTTGCTCAGGTGATTTAAAAACAGCCTTGCTGACCTTTGTGATGTTAAGATAGAGTCATTAAGACAACAATCCAACAATCAGTCTCTCTCCAGGTGCTTAGAAAGGATTATCTCTCTTTCACATGTTCAGGGGAAAGGGAGGGGTTCACTTGGAGAGAATGATTGTTGGATTGTCAGCTGGCTGCCCTCTCTCTGACTATTGTAAAGGACTGTTTTCCTTTAATTTAAAGAGCCCTTCTCATCATGTTGAGATAAAAATCTCTACAATAGTAAGAAAAGCATTTTAAAGGGGTGCATTTTCCCCCTTCTCCAGGGATCAGCACATTCCTTCTTATTTGCAGTGGCCATTCGTGTTGAGTCAAATCCCTGTATAAAAAATCTGTGTATAACAAGGTTAGACTTGTAGTTGATTTTATTTTGTGTGTGTGTGTGTGTTTTAAACAGTATTTTAATTTTTATTTTTTTTAGCTAAATGGTAGATTTTGAATTGTTCTTCTACTGATTGTTTTAATGGTGGGTTATCTTAACTGATCTGTGGAAGTTTCTTTTTATTGCAAAATGCTTCCAAGCAATAAAAACTAAAACAAAAAGTTGGACAAATGCTTTTAATAAAAATCATAAAAATGAATGAACTGGTCAATAGAACAGGGCACATAATCTATTTTCATAAATAAATATATCTGAAATTTTTTAATGCCTTTTTAAAACTGGGATAGAGGTTTGCTGTAAAGTGCATGTTACTTTGTCATTCTGAATATGTGTTGGAAAATGCCTTCAGATTGCTAGGTTGCCAGAAGATTAGTACAGACTGTATAAAAAGCATTCATCCTTTACCAGTCAAATTACCAGTGTATACACTACAGAACAGTGCACTTTACTGGCCTAGCTCAATGCCAACTCCTTTTTATGATTTTATTGGAGCTCTTTTCACAGTAAATAGTTTTGAAAGGGACTTGAATTGCTTTACTACATTATACCTATGGGGAGTTTGTCTAATGACATTGTTGTTTCAGAGATCCCTTAAAAAGCAGGAATCAACAAGTCTTACAGCACTCTAAAAAGTAAAGCTCCCAGAAGTTTTATTCAACAAACAAACCAAAAGTTGCATACCTGTTCTGATAAGGAGCTGCTGTATTTTTTAGACATCCTTTTCTTCATGGTCTCTTTTACAGATTTCACCTTTTTCCCAAGGGATATGCGGGAAGTAGAGGGGGATTTGATCACTTCTTTGTAAAAATCATTATCTTTGCCCTGTAAAATGGAAAAGAGACTATAACAAAGTTCATTATTTACCCTCATCTTTCCATGGCCAACTATCAGAACAAAGGAGTGCAGCCCCTGGTAAAAAAAATTTATAGCTCAAATTTCAGACCCTCCAAAAAACATTCTACATGCTACTCTTGACAAGAACAGCCCTTCTCCATTACATTTCCTTCCCTGGAACAATTTTTTGTGAATAGTTCCCATAGAGGCATACTATACATATGAATGAATGAGGCTGGAATCTTATTCATACTTATTTGGGAGTAAGCTCCATTGACTCTAATGGGATTTACATCTGAGTAGACATGCATAGGATTGGGCTCTGAATAAATGAGTATCCATCTCAGTATGGATGGATATAGATATGGAAAAAAGTATGGCAAGTGATATCTTGAAATTGGCCATTTGGGTTGATTTTTAGGTAAGATTCATGGACCAGAATAAAATACCTTTCATCTCCTGCTCCAGGGGTTCCTCTTTAATAATACAAAATGGGGTACCTGTTCTGACATAACCTTTCCCTACACATACTCCATGGGAATCATTCCACATACACTGTCCTGGAGGTAAATGTCAGATTATAGTTAGCTTTTATACTTCTTGCAGGAACATCAAGGATGGAGATAACCTCATCTGTTACAATACAACTGTTACAATATAACTGTTGTACAAATAGCTTTCTTCTTGCCTGGACTGAACTGAATATCTTGGTAGTCAAGAAAAACAATTTCAAGGTCTGAGACCTACAGCTCTAGTCCTATTCCTTGTGTTAAATTCAATTTTCATAGCATTTTTTCACAACAGGGATCATTCTGGCTTTCAACAGGTGCCAATATTTGTTAGAATAAATACAGTGAGTTTGCCTAAATTCCAGGTAGCTTAACATGGCTATGTCTGACATTAAGCATTTGTAGTTGAACACATGCTCATCCTGTAATGCTAATGTTAAGTTTGCTAGCTGTACTACTACAGCAGCGGTTTGTTCCTCTACGAATCAAACTGTGCATGACATTGTGCAAAGCTTGTTTTGTTTCTACACAATATAGTTGCAAAAGTTGCAAACTAATCAGAAGACTAGTTCAGAAGGCAAGCATTTGGATACATTAACATTTTCTCCAGTGCAATAGGTGATTGCTGTAATCAACACTCTTAATCCCTATAATTATATGGCAAATAGTTAACAGTTTTGTGCAGTCCGTCAGCAGCTGTCCATTGTAAACAAGACAGTCAGTGTGTATCCAACTATAGTTCGGAAGTTTGAGGAACCAGTTCAGTTGCTACGATAGCAGCTGCCATGACATTTTATGTTGTTGTAAACACTACCATTGTGCTTCAGTGTAAGACAAGTAAGGGGTCTCACAGGCTTCCACATCTGGACCTCTCTGTCGTACTCACCATCTGATCCAAATTGTTTCCGATGTGCAAGGAGCGATTTGTCAAGTCAAAGCCACCAAAGCTGCAGGTCCTCTGTAGAAGAAGACAGGGTTAAATGTCTATCCCATTATGACAAAAATCAGCACACCAAAACAGTTTTCTGAAGTGCAAAAAAATACCGAAAAATAGTCAAATTGTACACATGATGGTAACAGGAAAAAAATGATGAGAAATACAACATTCTAGTCTTACAGTCATGCATTATAATATTTACAACTTTCCAACAGTCACTGAAAATCTTTTGAGCATTATCTTTTTTTTTTTTTAAACTTCACATTGACTGTGGCTCCACAGCAAAGAATCTAAAGCTTTTTCTGGAATAATAATTTTTTATGTAGCCCATTGAAAACCCATGACAATTTCCAGCTCCTCTTTTTGTCAGCAGAGTGCAAAGTAGTAACAGAAAACCTTACAACCCAAACCTATGCAGTGCCGAAGAACTTCTAGAAGCAAACATCTAAAGTCCCACAAATCTACTCATACATAGCAGGTTTGGAAGGCCAGTCAAAGAGACTCTCTGCCAAAATGGCCATTGGCCCAAGCCTCCAAGAGGCTTATGAATCAGGTTACATTCTTGGAAAGCGGCAGCTCCACATTTCTCACCAACTCCTCCACAGTACAAAGCAGCTTTGTTGCAGCTATGAGATAAAGTAGGTTATATTTACAGTGGCACGATCGAACTAGTGGAATGAGTCACTTTCAGAACATCAGCCCTGGCCAAAAGCACTGATGCTGGTTAGAATAGCTTTGGCCTGCCTAAACACGTCAGCATTATTACACCACCTAACAGCTAACAGACGTACTAAGCAAAGTCGCTTTTTCACATCAAGGCATCAGAACTTGGTTCTAGTTAACAGCCTTTACCTATAGCACTTGCATTAACTGAAACGTACTCTGTAACTCTCAGTAGCATTGCATAGCTGCTGTTCAGTTCAACAAATGAAACTGCATCCTTTCTCAAAAAGCAGATCAAAGCAGATCATTTCTTATGGAAATCAAAACTTTTCACAAAACCCGAGATTGGGAATTTTTATTTTGTGCAGCACCAAAAATGTGTCACACAATAGGTCCCTTTCAAATTGAGTAATTACCAGGCTACTAGTCAGCGAAAGTTGATTAGTAAGTTCCATGTTGTATCAAGAATGTTGCACCAAGGAAAGTTTATCAAGCTACACTTTGAAGTAACTAGCATTTCTTCCAAGGAGGCTGAAAAGCTAGCATCCTCTCACCATCAGAATCAACAGTTGATTCTCTCAACTGTTATTATTATTTTCTCAAACACACATAACACAATGGATGACTAAAGTCAGAAAATTTAGTGTTTTTAAATCTCAAATATAGGAATCCAGTTTTCAGGCTGAACTGAAACACAGTGCGTGTGACACACACACTGTGGTGTACACTTACCACACCCAAACCCACAGCTTTGCTATGTGTGTCCCTGGTGCCATCCACAAAAATCATATGATTTCCAGCAACATGCTGGAATATAACGTACAATCGAAAGTGCCACGAGTACTATTTTAACTATTCAGGCTGTACCAATATGATACTTACTATTCTGGTAGAATTGGGTAACTACAAAAATTGTTTTTTAAATATGTACCTCATCTCTTTGAATAATTTTTTTTAACAACCTGTCAGACAAAGTCTGTGGATGAAAAGATTGGGGACTAGTCAATGAAATGGTCATGCAATCAAAACACATGTTGGTGCAAGTTTGAAAGGTTCATGCATACCTTCACCACCAAAACAAAATTTAGATGGCAAAAATAAATGTTAACAAAGACAAGTAACCAATTCCACTGAACAAGATGCTGCCACAGTTCCCTGAGGTTGCACTAAGCATGTACTATGATTGCAGAGGAAGAGGGTGTTTCAAGTTCACTGCAGTATAATCAGGCTCTTGCCTTGGTCAAAAAGATACAGCCAAAGGAAGTAGTGAATTAGAGGTCCCTCCTGAAAAAAGAAATGACACACCTTTCTCTCCTGTGGAAGATGCTAAACATATCCAAAGTAGCACATAAGAAAATTTGGCTCTTGGTTACCAGAACCATAAATAAACCATATGGAATGGCAGTTGTGTTTGCAACAGGAGAATTTATGAATTTGTGAATTTATTTCACATTCTCTCAAGGGAATACAAGAGTTGCCCTGCCTATTTATATTTGCACATTATGACTACTCATGCCTAAAGCAGATTTATCTGGTGTATCACCATCTGAAATGTTATTTTAAAAAAAGGAATATCACATGAGTGGAGTAATTTTAACAAAGAGTAGTACCTACGAATGTATCAAACAGCTGAAAAAGAGGTTGCTTGCACTGTGCAGACCTGGTTGTTACCTTCATAGTGACTTCTAGCCAAAAGCAGCCCCAAAGTGGATCATTAACTAGCCAGAAAGATTATGTTCCTTTGTCCATCACAGGCACACCCTTAAAAATGAGCTAATACAAAGTCTTAGACCTCTTACTGTTTATATTGTGTAATTATTTCCACTGAAAGCTCCTCTATGTCTTATTGTGCCTCCGTTCCCTCCACAAAATTTTTTTAGCTGTAGGAAAATAGGACAATTTTTTTTCCTCCCTCAGCATCAAAGGAGCATGAGAACCACTGAGAATTAATGAATAGCAAGATTGCGTTGTGCTGCCTTACCCTGCCTTGGGAGAGACCCCAATTCAAATTGCTGTCCAGTCATGTGTTCACTGGATGGCCTTTGGCAAGCGACTAGCTCTCAACCTCAGTTTTCAATCTATAAATCTAGACTAAGCAATCTCACTTTCCAGGGTTACTGTGGAAATTAATGAGCATAGAAAACATACCCCACTTTGCATGCTGCAAGTGATCAGCAGAAGTAAAAGGAATACAAGAGGCTGATGGGAATATTTTGAAAGGTACATAAAACAGGCTGCCAAAATAGGCAGGATGGGACTGTAGTAAGATCTAATTATGATTTCTGTGTAGGAATTCCTATCTTCTGGTTAGGGAAAATTCACACAATTTGTTTTCTTTCAAAATAGCTGCTCTTTGTCATCAAGGGATTGAATTTTCTCTGAAACTGGGTTGGCTGGGTTGGCTGAATGGATGTGTGCAATCACTAGTCCTGGGCCACCCTGCTTCTGACAAATCAGCTGAATGCATTGTGGCTGGAGACTGCGGAAATTCAAGGCAAGCTAATTGCAAGTCACCACACAACAGGGGGGAGGTCAACCTGCCAAATACACAATTGATATGAATTTTCTTTCCTTGACTTTATACCCACTAGTCTCACTTTCCCCTCACACAAAGTAGCATACTTCTCATCTGAAGAGGCACACTACACAATCCACTGTAGAGTGATGTCAGCCTATTTTAAAGGGATGGTTTTTTTTGGATGTGGAACCAGATAAAGTGATTTGGCACCTAAAAGGAACAGGTATGGAAGAAAAATATACTTCAGGGCGCCTTGTGTGTTCACCCCTTTACATGGTTTGCAGTACTATCAAAACCCCACTTATGCAATTGCCACCAGAGGACAGCAAAAGTGGAGGTAAACATCAGTGTTATTTACTTAAAAGTTGCACGGATGAGAGAATTTAGATAAGCAAACTTATACTGTATTTCTTCTAAAGAATGTTGATTTTTTTCTAAAACACCAATCTTTACTTTTGGTTATATGTGAACTTCAGTTTTGTGTTTAAAAGTTTTCCATGCATTTAGTCATCCTGAGTGGAAGGGGCAATCTGTTTCTACTTATAATTTTGCCAGTTTGGACACTGGGGACCAGAACATTCTGTCCAAAAACACTTACTGGAACATCTTGTTGGCAAGTAATTGGGGAGGGGGAGGGGAGAAAAGAGAAAGCCAATGAATTAGACATTTCAAAAGTTATGCCAGAAAAAACAAGCAATGCTGACTGCAACCTCATGGGACTTGGTAGGCCACTTTCAGTGATGGCTCTTAGACTCACAGACTTTTGGTGAATTCTCAAGAGAACCCTTTTAGTACAGCGGTCCACTGTGGCAGCCCACTTCTTCTTTGCCGCTGCCTCCTCCTCCAGCAGGCATCGCCTCAAATCCTGCTCTTCAGCTTTGCTCAGAGTTCTGTCAGTTACGGGCCGCACCAGGTGTGACAGGTTGAGGTGACTGTACAGGCTTCTCTCAACCACATATGTGATATTGAACTCGCTGATTGAGCTGCGCCCTCGAAGCCTTCTGTTTGGGAAGCTGCAGCTTCCTCCTCTTTCTCCTCCCCCCTTGACTTTGTGGCGGAGCAGCTGCAGGTCACAGATTGAAGGAGATACACCTTTCCTAGCAGGACGCTGGCAGAGAAAAGTTCTAGAACACGAGTAGTTAGAATCTGCTTTTTTCAGTCGTATCTGCTTCCGGACACTCTGGATTTCCTCCAAAGACACTAGGACATGATGCTTACGCCTGTTGTCATAAAAGCAAACGCTTTCTTTACTTACCCCGTGACTCAGAGAGCCAAGGTTCTTTTTCATTTCTCCATCTGTCAAGGAGCGGCAAACTTTTGGGATCTTCTCCTCTTCTGGATAGGAGAAAAATGTCCCAAGCTTCTTTGGGGGCTTAATAAGGCCACGACTATCAGATTTACTGAAGGTCTTGAGCAACTTTCTGTTAGTACCCCAAGTGTCCAGGCTACTGGATGAAGGAGATGTGGTCAGTGAGTCAGAGCCATCATCTGGCTGTTTCTCAGAAGAGTTATCCAAGTATAGCTGCTTCTTGTGAACCCCAGAGTAAAGAGCTGATCTGTCATCCACTATTGAAGAGCCATCAGCTGAATGCTCATCCACACCTAAAAGGGAAGAAATGAGTACATTAATTTTCTCATACTTGGGTGAAGAAAGACAAAGCACAGAGGAACGTACTGAAGGAAAGACTTCTGTATTAGTTATAAGAAAAAATTATGAAGACATTCTTATTTCTGAAGATTTGAACCACACAGATATAACAAAAAATTAGCATGTACTGTAAGGAACTCTGGGGATACTGGTGTACCTGTCTGGTGTACCAAAAGCCTCAACTAAAGCTGCAATCCTATGCACAGTTACTTGGAAGAAAGTTCCATGAATCTAAATGAATCTTTCTTCTGAATTACATAATTTTATATAATAAAACATACATAAAATATAATGCAAGGTTATATTTTTTTTATAACCAAACAGAAAAGACTCACCATAGACACTCGTCTATAAGTCAACCCAACAGATATGTCGAGGGCAGGTTTTGAGCCAACAACCATGGAATTTTCTATAACCCTCGGATAAGTCGGGGGTTAAACTTAGGGGGGTGTCTGACTATAGTTTTGTCTGATTTTACTCGAGGCCAGATTCTGAAAAATAACCCACCACTAATTGTTACCTAAGAACTGTAGTCTCTAATTTATTAAAAACATAGTAAAAGATAATAAGATACATTTTTATTCTTTTTAAATTCTGGTCTTCACCACCTTTTTGTAAACACTATCAGAGTAAGTGCACTGTAAACAACATACCAGTAAAGCAGTGCTTCCCAACCTGGGATTCATGTACTCCCAGGGACACTCAACAGGACCTTTAGGCGTACTTGAAAAAGAATGGAATAATGGCACAAAAAGGCAGGTCATGCTCCAGAATGCCTTGCAAGGCAGAAAGGGAGGTAGCTAGTTCGTGAAAGCCCCACCAATAGTGAGTTTTTGGTCATCAATTTATGTATGATTGAAAAACCAGGCCAGTAAAAAAACTGAAACATAATATGGAAAGTGATCATCACCCAGAATTTCTCAGCACATTTCTGGTGCAAAACAGTGCAAAGGCAGAGTCTTCTGTTCTTCAAACAGATGAAAAGAGACAACACTGTGCTAAATACATGAAGTCTGGGCTTTCATATGGAGGAGATGAGGGCTTGTATTATTAATTACAAACATTTTGCTCATATGAAGGGTACAATTTATGGAAATGGGCTGCCAATGGATATGCAAGTGAAAAAGGTTGGCAACCACTGCAAGAGAACCAAGAATCAAATCCACCTTTAAGGTGTCTGGTGTGTTAAGCCAGAAGCTCTACATATAACATACAACCCATAACACATAACTGGGAGAGCGCAATTCAATTCACAGCAGTGAGATGCAGCTGCATATATTTGCAACCCTTTTTACTCAGAAGTAGTAGTTGGCAACTTTCAGTCTCAAGAGACTATGGTATCGTGTTCTGCATGGTGGTTCTGGAACTGCATCTAGTGTGGCTGAAAGGGTCAGTTCGGGAGTGACAATCCCTTCCACATTGGGAGCAAGTGCAGTCTGTCCCTGGTCTGTCTCCCTGGCTATGGGCCTTCCTCCTTTGCCTCTTTGCCTCAGTCTGTTGGCCAAGTGTCTCTTCAAACTGGGAAAGGCCATGCTGCACAGCCTGCCTCCAAGCAGGCCGCTCAGAGGCCAGGGTTTCCCACCTGTTGAGGTCCACTCCTAAGGCCTTCAGATCCCTCTTGCAGATGTCCTTGTATTGCATACTCAGAGGTAGACCCGCTGCTTTCCATGGGTGTTAGTCTTAAGTAATGGTGCATTGAATTGTAGCCTGGAACTTTGCTTCAAATGGAAAGGGGATCCCATCCTGGTGTTGAAAAAAAAAGACCTCTGCCAAATGCAAAGCCTTTGCAAAAGGGAACCAGGTTGCAGCAGCAAAAGGGAATGGAGGAGAATAAAAGGTTAACTTTGGCTGGAATTTCCCAGGAAAGTTACTATAGCAACTAATGAGGTGCCTGCCTGAGCTTAGCTGAGAAAATCTGTTCAAAGTTGAAAGGCTCTGCCCTCTGATTGACCTGGAGATAAGGAGAAGTGATAATTGGAGCTTGATTACTTGGCAAAAATTTTAGGCACTATAGGGGGAGTATCTACGGTACTTAACCACTCTTTACCTACTATACCTGAGTATCTATGGTAGCTACATTGTAGGAAAGGAAAAAATTTACTGTTTGTAGCAAAATATTCTCTCAAAATTATTATGACAAGAACAATGCAAGAAGAAAGAGTAGTGACAAAAGCAAATAAAACATCACAATCATTGAGCATGAATTAAGCTAGTTTGATGGACGTATGAAGTTGATAATAGGGTTGAGGACATATAAAAGGATTTTTTAAAAATCCCAACTTCAGATACGCACTGATGAGGTCTCAGCAGTCAGTGACAAACCACGGAAGAGATCTTGAGGTTATGAACAGCTCAATGAAAACCGACCCATTGAGCAGCAGGTGTAAAGAAGGCAAATTCCATGTTAGAGGTCAGAAGGAAAGAAATTGAGAGTGAGCTGGCTAGGATTGTATTGCCCCTATTCAAATCTACAGTATGAGCACATTTGGAATAGTGTATATAGTGCTGGCTGGACATCTCACCTCCAGAAGGATACTGTAGAGCTGAAAAGCACACAACCAAAGTGATCAGACAGCTGAAGGACCTTCCTTACAAGGAAAGATTACAACATTTGGAGTTTTTTAGCTTGGAAAAAAAAGGTGATTAAGGTGGGGCATGATTGAATTATAAAATTATGCATGGTGCAGAGAGAGTAGATAGAAAAAAGTACTAGAACTTGGGTTTAGGAAATGGAACTGATTGGTAGAAAATTTAGGATGTACACAAGACAGTATTTCTTCACACAGAGAATAATTAGTCTGTGGAATTTATTGTCACAAGAAGTAGTGACAGCCACTAGCATGGATGGCTTTTAAAAGGGGATTGGTCTGTTTCAAGAGACTCCCCCCTTCAAGCTCTCAGCCTTCTTTCCTTCTTCTCGGCAACGAAGAGTACTTCATTGTTGAGGCACTTGAAAAAACACATCTATTTAGCAGTCCCCCCGGGAGCCTCCGAGGTTCGCTGCTACTTCACTGAGTGTTGACTCCGCCCTCCCTTATGTTGGATAAATAAAGAATTGAGGGAATTTTTTATTATATGTGGTGAATATGCGAAAAAGCAAAGAAATATTGGAAAATGATATATAAACGGTTACAAGAGGTACTGAAGTGTGTATTACCATTTAAACTGGAAACATTCCTCTTAAATGCGACATCAGAAATTAAGAGTCAGATAAGAAATATTTTGTTTTAAATATTAGTTTAGTGGTAAGAAGAGCGTATAAGTAAAAATTTGAAGCCTTTTTATGATTGGTTAGATAATTCTAGATAAAAAATATTGATTGTTTAGTTAAATTATTAATCAGTAGAATAACAAATATGATAATTTTTGTATTGATGAATAATTTCATTTTTAGATATTATCATTTTTTATTTTTTATTTTATTGGACTAATGTATGTTGTAATCGATGGCCAATACCCTCATGTGTAACCTATGTAGTCTCAGCCCTAAGTCTAACCGATTTTCCTTACCTGTATCAGTAATAAATAAATAAACTTCATTAAAAAAAAAAATTAAAAAGGGGATTGGTCAAAATCATGGAGGACAAATCTATCAAAGGTCAGTTGTAATAATGGCTACGCACTACCTCCACTTTCAGCTGTCTGTGAATATCAGTTGCAGGGAAGCAATGATGGAGAGAAGTATGCATTTTCCTGGGTCCAGAAGCAGCTGGTAGGGCTACAGCAGGAAACAGGTTATTGGACTAGATGCACTATTCGCCCAATCTAATAGGACTGTTGTATTTATAAAGAGTGAAGGCAATGGGTGCTTTTAGATCAGCAGTTGCCAAACTTATAACCCCTGTCTGACGGAAACCTGTCCCCGTTCAGACCGGAGCTTACCGTTCTGCCACTGTGCAGCTCATCTTCCAAGTAGATCTGGGCACCAGGGTACTCTGGGCAGTCGTGTCTGCTGCCCGGCATCCCAGAAGGCTATGCAATAGGACGCTCGGGCTGATGTGGTTGCCCAGAGCGTCCCAATGCCCAGATCTACTCCAAAGGCAAGCCATGTGGAGGTGGAATGGTAAACTCTGCTCAAGGAGTTTGTCCAGTTCTGGTCGCCACATCTCAAAAAGGATATAGTGGAAATGGAAAAGGTGCAAAAGAGAGTGACTAAGATGATTACTGGGCTGGGGCACCTTCCTTATGAGGAAAGGCTATGGCGTTTGGGCCTCTTCAGCCTAGAAAAGAGGCGCCCGAGGGGGGACATGATTTAGACATACAAAATTATGCATGGGAAGGATAAAGTGGATAGAGAGATGCTCTTTACACTCTCACATAACACCAGAACCAGGGGACATCCACTAAAATTGAGTGTTGGGAGAGTTAGGACAGACAAAAGAAAATATTCCTTTACTTAGTGTGTGGTTGGTCTGTGGAACTCCTTGCCACAGGATGTGGTGATGGCATCTGGCCTAGTTGCCTTTAAAAGGGGATTGGGCAAGTTTCTGGAGGAAAAATCCATTACGGGTTACAAGCCATGATGTGTATGTGCAACCTCCTGAATTTAGAAATGGGCTATGTCAGATGCAAGGGAGGGCACCAGGATGCAGGTCTTTTGTTATCAGGTGTGCTCCCTGGGGCATTTCATGGGCCGCTGTGAGATACAGGAAGTTGGACTAGATGAGCCTATGGCCTGATCCAGTGGGGCTGTTCTTCTGTTCTTAAGGAGCAGAAATATTTCTCCAAACCCCAGGTCTGGGCACTGGGCCAGGGTTTTGAGGAGCTTGGCCTATATGAAATGAGGATATGAGCATAGCTTACAAGTATTTAAAGGGATGTCAGAAAGAGAAAATAATTGTTCACTTAATCCACTGAGGACAGAATTTAAAAAAAGTATGGTTGGAAATTACAGTGAGTGCAGAGAACCCCAAAGGCATGCATAGGATGGTCCCAGCAATTGTGAAGCAGGCTAAAGAAATGGATTTAACATAGGAATGCAGACTGAGGTTTAACATTGTCAAGGAAAACTTCTTATGTAAGTGACTGGCACAGTTATGTAACAGGCTTGACTCTGAAGCCTGTAGAATACTCTCAAGGAAAAAATATGGATGATCTCTTGCTTTATATATAATGCTATTCTAGGTAGGAAAGGGTGAGACTTGAGAATCCCCTGGGTTTTTTCCAAGTCTATGATTATATGTCAGAGTTAAAGAAAATGAGAGGTAACACAACACATGTTCTTTATATATTTTAGCTGCCAAACTGAATACAGTATGATGAAAGTCAAATATGAATAGAACTGCTGAGGTTTAAATCTACCCTACGCTGGCCCAGATTTGGAAAGCTGAATTTGTTTGTATTTCCTTTTTCCTGTTCAGGATAAAGAAAAAAATTTCACATCATGTTCATCTATTTTACAAGAGTAGCACTATAAATGCAGAGCTGGAGTCAAATGAAATCTTTAATTCTGTAGGTTCCAGGTATTTTGATTGAGAATCAAAATTTTCAGCAACATCTTCACTAAACATTCTGTTGCTTATTAATTTGCTTTTCCTCTCAAAGTAACAAAATACAATCCTACTAGACTGCAAGATCCACACTCTTAAGAGAGTCCACTCTCATTCATTGAACAAATGTTTCAAATATTTTTTCTGAAATCTTGGCAAGCACACAATGTATGTCATCAGCTACAAAAACTTCTGAGGGTACACTGGGAAAGGCAATAACAAGAAAGTCACATGGAAGACAAATATAGACATGAACTTCAAGAGAAACATATTTTAAAGGTATGAAATTGTGCAAGATCTACAAGTCGTCAAGTAAAAAGCTGAAATACCCAATCAATGAATGCCCTGTTTTCTTACTATTTTGTGCCTATTTGCCCTTATTTTGGGGGAGCTGCTGTGCATGTTCAGCAGTCTACAAGTGGATGAGACATCAGCAGTCTTTGGTTAAAATGCCATTATCAGCCCCCCCCCCCCCGCCCAATTTAGCTGCAGACCCAGTACAAAAGGAAACTGAGGAGCAGGAAGGAATGTGTGACTAGGTTAACCACTGGGCAGTATATCCCTCAATCGGCCTGCCTTCTCTCAGTATGATCCCTTGAAAACCCATGTCTGAGTTTAATGGTTTAAACCAGATTACATATGTAGCCCAATTCTATGCATGTTAGCTCAGAAGCAACTTCCACTGAATCCAATTAGATTTTGACCTAGTCTTCACATTAGGCAGAGCTAGGATGGTAAGCTGATGTGGTCAAATACTGGAACATTCCACTGCAGTAATTGGGAAGATATTTTAGAATGTTTCCCCAGGCAGCCCCCCTCTGCAAACCCACTCATTGCATGTAGCAAATGGCACAGCTGAGGAAAGTTTTAGCACAGACGTCCCTGATTTGCTATTTTACTATATGCTGAATGCTTTTTGCAATGGGAAGGATCACAAACTATGGCTCCCTACTTGCTGTCTGTAGTAACAGTCCAGAATGCTGCTCGCTCAATTTTACCACCTCACCATTCATAATATGGAATTGGGCCTTAGAGTAAAGCATTGTTTCTCAAACTGTGAGTTGGGACCCACTAGGTGGGTCATGAGCCAATTTCAGGTGGGTCCCCATTCAATATTTTATCTTTAATATATTAGACTTGATGCTCCCATGGTATATGACTGCATTTGGGGAAATGTTACAGACCTTTACTTTTAACAAGCTACTATGTTTATTCTTTTAACAATGATAGTAAATGGGACAATCCTAGGTAAGAGTGGGTAGGATTGCAGCCTAGGATAGTTAAAAATTTTCCTGCTTGATGGCGTCACTTCCGGTCATGACATCACTTCTGGTGGGTCCTGACAGATTTTCATTCTAAAAAGTGGGTCCCAGTGCTAAATGTGTGAGAACCACTGGAGTAAGTTATACTTGCTCAGAGTATGCACAGGGAGGAAGTCTAAATACTAACAGCACAGGAAAGATTTCATCATGACATATAAGGAACACCTAAATACTAGGTAGTCTGTTCCTTGGTTCTGTTTCTTGGCTTTAGTAAGAATAGCTTGGAATCTGTGCGTTCCTCACACATTTCCTCTGTTCCTAAAGCCACATCCAGGATTACATCAGCAGGCTCTTGCTCCATCTTTGAATTGCCTTGCAGGACAGAGATCACGTGGAACAATTCCAGTGCTAGAGAGATCACATGGACTATTCTGTAGCTGAAAAGCCAGATTTTGTCCACAAAGTTGCTGCTCAAAGGTTCACAGATGTGCACTTGGAGTCCATGTGGGATACGTCAGGAAAAACAATCCCTGACCACATCTGTATTAGAACTCAACCTCTTTCTTTGCAGAGCTGAGTGGAAAATGGTTTACTTTACAAAACATTCTTATGTTGTACTAATATTTAAAATGCTTGATAAGATTTCTTTCCCCTATAACAGAACATAATTTTAACACACTGAAAGAAGCCAAATGTCCAACCTCCAGTGCATTTTTGCATGAGGGGGTTAAAAATCCTTTGTCATGGAAGGAATTGTGGCATTCTCCCATTTCCACCCAAGTGAACCACATGAATTTTCTGATGGACTCATCAGTCCCTGATGAAGGAATAATCTGCAGAGTTTGAAGGGAGTGGCTTGCTAATCAGACAGACATTTCAGCATTTCATGAGACATACCCTGGTCTTCTTATCGAAGGGGTAAGCCTTCTCTTTTGGACTTTGTCTCACAGTCTCCCCTTGCCCTAGAACAGCCATTTTCAACCACTGGTGTGCCGTGGGAATTTGGGAGAGGGTCATTTATTAAAAGGACCATTGGGGGATGTGAGCCCCCACTGACAGCATTGTGTGCCTTGTCAGTTATCAAAACGCTGATGGTGTGCTTTGACCATTCCGGTAACCTTGCCAGTGTGCCGCTGAGATGAAAAAGGTTGAAAAGCACTGCCCTAGAAGCACAACTCATTCAGGCATCACACAGTTATTGGATCCCCTCCTCCATGACGACTCTAGAACTTGCAGATAAGCAAACATGAGTGTTACACAGTGGCAATGACTCTTGACAAGTGGCAGCAACTCCTGTGTGTTACAGAAAATTCTGCGGGTTTACCAGAAAAGATGAAACTATCTGTTGCCTCAGCTATTACTCTCCTCCCCACAAATCCCCCAAGTCTATACCCAGTACTATAAGTCATCATGGAGAGATCCACCCAGCTTCTGGAAAGTAATTTTTTTTACAGACAGCTTGGTGTGATCAGAAAGAATGTGAATTTCTGATATCTTCTTCCAGACACCTTCATTACACACTGAAGAAGAAAACTGCAATGCACATTGCTACTGTGCTGATAAAATGGGCTCCCTGATGCAGAACCAAGCATGCAAACAAAGTTGGCAGTCAAATTCGCATGGCAGAGCCCTCTACTATCTGAAAAAAATATTAACTCTTCTTGACTTGGATCCAAAGAATCAGTGAACTTCTTTTTGTACAATGGGGGTGTCCTCTCCCTCTTTCTGTTACTGCCTCAAATGCAACCAAAAAAATTATTCCCGAGGGTCAGAGAAGCTTCTAGAATGGCATGCTGTGTACAGAGGGAGAAATGGCATACTCCTTCATTCATTCACTCCAGCTTTTTATATGCTGCCTTTTCACTTTGGTGTTTCCACAACTAAAAAGTTAGTAAAATTATAATAAATCCAAATTTAAAAAAATAACCAGACCCGCAACAAATAAGAAACAGATAATAGAAATAATTAATGAAACAGAGACCAATAAAATAGTTAAATCAGCAAGTGCCTCATGCAAGGAGATATTTGGATAGGGCTCTTTAACTATAACATATTGAATCACATACAATGGTAGCCACACAAGTCATTTCTACTGTTGCCTTAGCAAGACTTCTTTCATGTCCTCTTTACCATTTCGCTAGTCACGTATCAACAGAGAAATACCCCCTCCTATCTTTACAATTAGTAGCAAGCAGGTTTCAATATCAGGGCTAGATTTTTACCTTCCGTGCTGGTTTTTTTAATTTCTTCCACTCTAATTAACTTCTTTCTCACTCTGCGTGTTGAGTTAACCAGTTTGTGCAGTCTCTTAAACTTCACAGATTCTTCGGATTCATCATCTGACTGCTCTCTTGACTGGCAAAGAAACAAAAGAAAATGTTAATCAAGGAATCATCCCTTAGCTCAGTCACTTTCAAGCCAATGCAGCCCCAGGCTTACTGCACTCTGACAAGGAAAACTCTGTAACTTAAAACTGTTATGCTCAAAGCCCAGGTTGGTCTCTGCCTCTCAGACACACACTCACACACATAAAATTACCAACTACTTTAAAAAGAGCAGAACATACCATTTTGACGTCTAAATTAGCGCAAGGTAAAGTCTCAGGAACCAAAATGTGTTCCTGCCCTGGTCCTCCTCGCCTCTCATTGTGTAATAATAGCTACTTCCACATTGTCTCTGAACACATTTCAGGCAGGACTCTTTTAGCCATGCTAGTTAAGCGCCTGTGGTTTGGGTCAGGCGCTGGTCTTGTCCGCCTTGGTGGAACTTGACGTTTAAAAATCCGGTTATAAACAGCTTCTCCAAAAGGAGCTGAAACTCTATCATTGACTACTTTTTTCCAGGCTTCTAAATCAAAAACAGCGGCAGCAAAAATGAAGAGAGAGAAAAAAGGGGAAGGGAAGGGGAAAGGAAAGAGATCTTCTCTGACTTCTTTTACTAGCTACACGGAGCCACAAAATAATCTTCTCCTTCCCAGAGCTTCTCATTCTGAAGATTCTCAAGACTGGCGTTAAGATGGACACAGCATTCCTCCAGAACTGACCAAAGGAAAACTCTGACCTTTACAGGCTCTCAGTATAGTCCATATTCCCCAACATCCCATTTTGTTTCACATCTGATGCAGTAAGCTCCGTTCCAGCTGTTTTCCCTCAAGTATCAAACATTACAGAGACCAGAGGAATCCACCCTCTCCAGCAGCAGTGACACCACAAGCTGAAACAATCCATTCCTTGTGAACCAAATCAGAGCTCCCATTTTCAAGACAGATCCAATGCTCAATACGTTACTTCCTCTCTTTGACCATTAGATTTTGTGTGTGAGAGTGGAAGGGGGGAGAGGAAAAAGTATGGGCCTCTCTTTGCTTTTACAGTACAGAACTGCCACTGTACACAATGCATTCCAAGGAGCAGGGAAGATTCCAGCTGGAAAGTTAAGACAACTGGACCCCTCACTTTGCCTTATGTGCAGCCCAGATCAATTCATCACATTTCCAACATCCAGCTTAGAAACCTCAAGAGCAACTTCCTGTGAGTGAACTTCAGGTCATTTGAGTTTCTATGTTGGAATGCACCATTATATTCTGGTCCTGTTTTAAGCCTGACAGAATGGGCTTTATTTAACAATGACTTCTATAAAATGCAAGAGTGTCAAGCTAACTATGTAGGCCAGGGCAAGAGCTCAACTAGCACTTGGAACATCTGCTGTCTCGTTGAGTTACAGAGTAGACCAGTTTTGTTTTTGTTCTGTTTTGAAATCTAACACAAATGATGTACCTGCAGAGATCTGTCATTGCGGCCCAATTCTAGCCGAACCTTGCAATGACACAACTTGCACTCCGTCAGTGCAGGGACTGGGCTGCTGGCTCGGCAGCTGCTATGATGGATAATGGACCAGGGACTCCAATGCAAACAGCTGGTAGCCCCACATGCACCAAGAGTACACCGCTAGAGCAGGTAGCTCAATAGAGGAACCATTCTGGGGGAGGATAGGGAACAGCCAGGAACATCGAGCAACCTCCACATAATAACCAGATCTAGATAAAGGCTCACTTTATCCATTGAGCAAAAGCGTCTCCATGTGGTGGCAGAATGACGGGGTACATGGGGATTCCACAGTGCATAAGACATGCCTGGGAACTCTGTGGATAGAGCCATCTGTGAATGAACTTTGTTCCTAAGAAAGAGACAATCCGATTTGTAATTCAGAGGGAAAAGATGTACTTGGGATTGGGCAAAATGCACTGGCCACATATTTCCTTACACTCATGTAGAACTCGTGAAAAGACACACAACTATTCTTCTACCGTGTGGAGAAAATCTCTGTCTGGGTGAACTTGTGAAAGAAAGGAACACCATTACAAATAACAAGAGGCAGATGGTCTACTTGTGCAATTGCGCAACACAGGGAGTCAATTTAATAATGAAGCCAATCAGTATGTACATCGCTCTGTAGCTATGCTTTACCCAGATATGAAGAGGGGCTTGTAGTGATCCTAGTTAAACAAAGATGGCATTGCAGATAATTATCAGATATAAAAGCTGTGATCTCTAAGTGAAGAAATATGGTACATTAAACCATCATCATTCAGGATGAAGAAAAGGGAACCATTTTGCAGTAAACTCTATACAGAAATTACCTGAAACCATATCCAAAAAATATCTGGATAAATTATGTTTAAAAGACAATGACTATTTTCTTTAAAATCCTGTTCCTCTCTTGTATGCTCATAATTTTGATGACAGAGGAACACATCAACATAAGGAAAACAGTCAGCACACTATTCTTGAAGTTATACTAACAGCTCAATCCTGTGCTCCAAGAGTGCTGGCGCTGCGGCTGCAGTGCAAAGCACTTTTCGACACCCAGGGAGTAAGAGGCACTGTTGGGAAGGCCTGCACCATCTTGCAGGCACCATATCCTGCCTCACTGCTGGTTGGAGGAGGAGTGGGGGAGAGTGGCATGCAGGTCAGGAGGAGGGTTTGAGGTTGGGGGAGGGCAGGGAGGGAGCAGCTCAGGCCCGGCAGAAGGGTGGGGATGGTGGAGGAGGCCTCTGCCATATCATAACCCCCATACTGAGCCTGAAGCCCACAGTTCTATGCCAGGGACTAAGCTGGCACAGACCCAAGAAGCCCCAGTGTGCAGGTTGGCGCTCAACAGGGGGTAAGGAAACAAATATTCCCTTACCCTGATGAGACCTTTCACCTGTTCAATTACAGTGCTGGATATAGCACTGGCCCAGCAGTCCTGCTTCAACAGCATTGGACAGGATTGGGCTGTTGTTGGCAACCTTCAGTCTCGGAGTATTGAAGTATTGTGCTCTGGATGGTGGTTCTGGCACAGTTACAGTCTATTGGGCTGTAACTTGTGGCAAAGCTCCAAATATAGAGTATAGTATAGCATGTCCTCTGTAGATCTAAAATGTGAACTGTAGAACTGATAAACAATGCAGCATTTGCTCTACCACCTGCAAAATAAATAGGATAGTTCAACAAATAGTAATTAATGATATGACATAAGTTTTTATCTAACAAGGAGTTCTTTTGAATTTTTCTTTTTTAATTAAAAATGCCAAATGAGTGCAATTGCAATATTCTGATGTGATGGATTTACTTTGGGGTACAGATAATTTCTCACACACACTCAAGAGTATATTCTTTCAGCATCAAAAATCTGAGATTTGGAAAACATTGTATACTTCTGCATTGCAAACAAGAATATTATAAATAATGACATACAGACACCCCTAATTTGTTGTAGTATACTATATCCGTATATGTAGATACATTCTTCAAGGTTCGTGTTGTGGCAGTTACAGGAAATGTACAATATGTATCCTATGTTAAGTGATTCTCTCCTGTGAAAGGTCCTTCCTTAGTGAGAGAAAAGGAGCATTTTCCTGCATACTGCACTGTAGGTATCCCACTCAGAGGTCAAAGACCTTGGAATATGACAGCTCTTAAGTGCTTTACCTCTGCATGCACATAGCTATTCTGTTCCAATACATTTCATCATAGCTAATAACTCTGTGCCCAAAACAAGAGTCTTCTAATATGCACAGACATCTCCTCTTCAAGTAGTTCTATGAAAACTTCTTAGATAGCCTGATGAATAAACACACACGGATATACAACACAGTAAACAGGAACAGCCTGATTCTCATCCATGCAGCTACAAGCTCCCCCCCTCCACTCAAAAAAGCCCCTAATGGCTGAAGTCTTAATTATTTTGGCTAATGCTGGATGCAGAAATTCTGTAGTGAATGCCTAAGTGTTTCATTTCTAGTTTCCATAGCAACATTACATCATATTGCAGACAGCTGGCTCCACAGTTCTAAACCATAACAAATTGACCAAGTCAGTTCAGAAAACTATACTTGCTTTAAAGAGATAGCACACCAGAACGCTGCCAAAAGAATACATCAAGACCAATGGGGCCCATTTTCTTGGCATGTGTGCTAAGGCGGGGTCTCTTTCTCAGCTTCTCTTGGAACAAGTGCATCTCTGACACATCAGCAATGTTCTAATACTGGGGGAAAAGTGGGCCAGCTTGGGTCATTCTATTCCACAACTGCACAATGGACCACAGGGGAACAGGAACAACAGCATCTGCAGTTATGAAGAACTGCATCCAGTAAACTGAAGCAACCTTTCATCAGATGGTCAGCAAACTATAAAGCCAAGCTGTTACTGTTGCTCTTACTCTGTTCTTCCAACAAAAACAAGTGTGACTATAAGTCAGCATTGCCCCTGCGCCTAATGCTTCCACTCTGAAGTTGCAAATCCTTCCATTATTGCTTCTTGCACCAAATCCAACCATTTCCTATCATGTCTCAACCACAGCTCATTTCCAATACTGGGAAGAAACAGAACATTTTACTCAAGCAGAAGATCCATTTGTATCTGTTCTTATCTTTTTTGGTGGTGGTTTGCTTTCCAAATATGTCAGGTACCTCCATAACATAAAAGCCTGTTCCAGGTAAATTCACATTTTAACACTCCAAGGGCCCTATCCTATCCCACTTCACAACAGTCCACACCCCAAGTTCATTCTCCACTGTCACCAAGGTACGGAGTTTGTTTCTGCAGACAAACACTGTATACGGGGCAGGTTTTCAGAGTGCAGTAGTGCTGGGGCAAGGTCTGCCAGCGTGGATTACCTGCTCCTTTCATCTGTTCCTCTACATGTTTTTAATAATGCTTACAAAGGACAAATGTCTAAACTGAAAGCTGATCCAGCAGAGCAGCATGTCTCACTACAACAAGCACAGCATTTGCATAAAGTGAGGCAAATCTGCCTTGTTATGTTCTACAACTACAGCAATACCAACCCGTATCAACCAGCAATAGCAACCCAAACCCCCTACTATGCTAGCAGTAGTTACATATATTCATAACTATTTGCTATGGCTATGCCAAAGGAGTTGGTTCATTGTTGACAGAAAGTCCTGGGAGGCAGCCCATTGGAACACCATCCTAACTTCATTCCCAATATACCAGTGGGAATTTGGAGGGAGCTTTACTCCCTCAGTCATGGCAGGCGAGGGGCAAGGGCAGGAAATGATCTCCAGGATTGTGTCCCTAAGGGGGGGGTGAAGGGGGGATGCTTTCACTTACTTGTCATAGTAAGGGTTGCAGAAGGTGCGGGAAGCCCAGCACAGCCCTCCACAGGGCTCCCCGAGGCTTGGAATCTTGACATGGAGCGATCGCAAAGCACTTCCTGTTTGCAGAAGGTGCACTGCGATCACTTTGTCTCATGTTTTCAAGCCTCAGGGAGCCCTGCGGAGGGCTGCGCTGGGCTCCCCGCACCTCATGCAGCCTCCAGCAGCCTTTACTGTGACAAGTAAGTAAAAGCACCCCCTTCGCCCTCCTTATGGGCACAATCCTGGGGATCGCTTCCCTGCCTCTCCTCTTCCCTCGCCCCTTAAAGGGATGGGGAAGTGTTACACGATCTGATGGGTCGTGAGCCACCAGTTTGAGAACCACTGCATTAAAGCATATTATGTTTCCATCTGTTTGTGGATCACTGCAGTGTGCCATGGTGCGATGCAAGCTTTGCAGAAGTGTAGCTCATGCTAAATGGCAACAGAGACATCTGGGATGATGTCAGCTCCAAGTGATGCTAACTCAGTGAGAACTGACAGTTTCCTAGCTGTCAATCAATGAGAGCTGGTGACAGCTGGAGAATGTCATCAACCCTTTAAAAGGGTTCTGAGAAAATCTGTTATCTGATAGGAGGCACAGAGAAGAAGAAAGGCGAGTAGAAAAAGAGGAAGAAGATGATGGAGAAGAAGAGTGAAAAGACAAGGGGGAAAGAGGGAAAGGAGAGGTGAAGAAAGAGGTAAAAAAGGTAGAAGGAGAAGGCAGAAGGAAAGTCAAAATTAAAAAAGGACAGAGGAAGGCACAAAAGGAGGAGGAGGTTTGGAAAAAGGACAGGGGAGAGGCCAAGGAAAGGTCAAGTACCAAGGATGCACCCATGAAGTTCCTCAGTGACATGAAGATTTACTCGGGGGGGGGGGGCGGAGACCGGAGAAAGAAAGGAGCTTAGTGCTGGTGGTCAGAGGTGCACCCACTGGAGTCAGTTTGGCAGGGTTTGGTGAGAGCTGTATCCTGAAAAGAAAACCCAAGGGCTGCCTCCCTACACATGCTCCTGCAGAACTTGACAGACCTGGTGGAGAAGGAACTGGAAGCCCATCTAGCTTGCCAGGTGAACTGGAACTTGAGTTACCTTCACTTGCCCCCAAATATTGGTCCATACTGTACATTCAACTGACTAGTCACATAACGATTACCAAGAGTGATGGAAGTGCTGGGGAGCAGGCTGAAGACAACCGCCCTTTTTATGAGTTGTCCATTCTGGGCAGGGAACTTATTTATTTTAAACAAACACTGAAATACAGCCATATTATCTAGCCCTGTCCTTGAAAATGTCCCACTTGCATCCAAAGGATGGTACTCTTCCATTGGGATAAGGGGGAAGCAGGGCGTGCTGCCATACAGATACAAATTTAAACCCTTGCAAGTTACAGTAGAGGTGGTGATGCATTACTCTGCTGGTTAGTACAACATCCTGGGCAATGAAATATAATGATCTGTCAGCTTTGTGACTATTGTGCCTCATCCTAAGCACTTATTTGCCTGTTTATGCGGTGCCAGGACTTGCTTGTTGGTAATGTTTGTTGTCTGCACCCAGCCTTCCTCAGCTAAGTATCAGAGCCAGAGAGTATTCCAGAGGTGTATATTTTGGAATAAATTCAGACAACTCCAAAGCCCAATACCACAAGCTACTTTATCCATTCTTGGATTTCCAAGTGTATTGAAAAAGCTAGTGGAAATGTCATTCTTATATTGGTACATTCATTCATTTATGGAGCATGAGCCCTTAAGCAAAACAATACTGGAGAACTATTGTAAAATCAATGAATGAAATAATAGTTTATGAGATCCAAGTGGACCCTGTTTTGTTTTTGCTAACCTATGTTTCTCATATAACTATAATTAATATAGAAATGGTTCTTTGTGTGACTGCAACAGGCAGGATTTTGTATGTCAAATGCTGGAAAGAAGAAAAAATGCCATAATTTAAGGAATCAATAAGAAAACTATGGAATGTAGAAGTCATGTCAAAAATAATGAGGTTTGTTTCTGAAAAATAAGGCAGACAACAATCGGACACTTTCTCCCGAAACTGGCAAGGTTTTCTTGTTTAAAAGAAAATGCGATGTGGATTTTGCTTTTTAAAGAAATGTTTGCTCTATGTTACTGTAGAATAAACAACAAAAAAGCCATTCATTTAAATGGCTTTGTCATTTGCATTGCTGCCTCTTTCCTCTGAAACGAGGTTTCTGTGGACAAAACAGGGAATCCAAAAAGGGAAACATGGATTTTATTAAAAATCTAACCTGGGCAATTTCAGAAACCGAAATGTAGCAAAAGAACTGGGAAAAACCAGGAAACAGTACAAGAGAGAAGCTTTGCATGCTCTGAGATAGTTAAATATAGCCACAAGAGACTTCCCTTCCATCCCCTCACAAGATGGGAAGCACATCCTCTGCATATTATGCCACAGGATTTATGACTTACCAGTTTTGGCATTTAGCCTGTCCAACACTATATTCTGAATAATCCTCCCTCAAGCGTTGCCTTGAGTGAAAAAGCTTTTTCTCAGCTTTGAAATTCAAAATTGTAGGCTGAAGCATTTCTCCTTAAGAATTACATTGGAATTCTATCCCTTCCACAAAATGTCTGTTTTTGGAAGTTGCATTACCAGACACAAGATTGACTCTACTATCCACTACTTGGTATGTGGGGGTGGGAGAAGAGAGAAAGAAAATCAAAGCACAATCAATTGGCTGCTTTCTGCTCATTATCTCTCCCCGCACCCTGTGATCCTTGCTAGCTGCATAGTTTACAAGAAAGGCAGAAGTCATAAGCTCTAAGAAAATCTATTTGCCACAAGGGGGAAAAAAGAGAGTGTTGTACATGGGAAACAATCCCTGGTTTCACTGACAGAGGCTTTCTGACCTCTTGCTGGCCCCCAGTTCCTTAATTATTGTCAATGGAATTTCAGTGAAAGAAAAATGGGGAAAAGCAGGAGGGGGTGAACCATCAAACACGGCTGCCACCACTCCAAGGGGAAGCTGTAGCAATACAACCCTCCCACGTATTTTTAAAAATTCTGTTGAAAGCAAATAAACATTGAGAGATACTTTGAAGGATCACCAGACATTTTGTGAAGGTTTCATTTCATATACATGCCACTTTCAGCTACGTGCTTCTCCTGTTGATCTTTAAAACATAGTTTTAAGGTTTTAGAGCCCAGGTTTTGACAAACAAAACCCTGAACACATTCAGCCCAACAAACTTAAGAGATTGCAGTGCCCTGGGTCCAGGCTATCTGAAGGATTGCCTTCTTGTTTTCAGACCTGTCCATTGCTACGTTTTCATCAGAAGCCCCACTCAGGATCTTCCTGCTGTCAGAAGATTAGGTGGTGACAACTGGGGATATGATCTTTTCTGTGGTAGTGCTCTTCCTAGAAAAGTCTGTCTTACATGTACATGCATGTTTCTTAGACATCGCAGCAATTTATGCCTAACTTTTTCAAACGAAATTGGGCTCTCAGGGAGCCTTACAACATGATATCCTTCACAACATCTCTTCCAATGCAATTTATGTGTGCACACACATGCCTTTGTTGGACACAGGAAGATCATCTGCATAACCAGTACATGCTTTTGTACTGATGGACTGACAATTATTTCAGAAAATTACTTCCAAGTCAGGGGCCAAGACTCTGGGAACAAAAGAAGGATGCATGCAGTAAATACAAGGTGTACTTGTTGCTCCTCCTCTTGATGGGCAGGCGGATGGAAGAGTGCCCTCCACTCAGGGCTGGATCTTCCCTCTTTATGTATGCCTCCTCTAGGGCTGAGGCAGAGTCCTGAGCCTCAGAATCTGAGCGGGGGGGGGGGGTAGTTCGAGCACTCTGCTGCCTCCTCTACCTCCTGGGACATCTCTTCTTGGGTCCTACGGGTCCCAAGAGAGCCAACAGCAAGCTTAGCTCTTGGGCAGCTACTTCTCCTCAATGGCCTGGCCTTGGCCTTTTGAATCATTGGTGTAGTGGGGCCTTCCCTCTCCTCCCTGCTCCACCTCCCTTTACTCCGTCACTCCTTCCTTTCTTTATGATCTTGGAGCTCAGTCCCCGATCCCTCCCGGGGGGGGGGGGGGAGAGGATTCATCTTTTGGCCAGTCATCTGGCTGGCTAGACTGACCAGTTCCTGGAGCTGCCCCAGGAACAGACCCCAGAACCATGCCTTTGTCTGTGGATAAGCCAGCAGCTCACAGACTGCACTTGCCGTGGACAATTCCTCACCACTGGCCCAGGCCTCATGAGCAGCTGCATGAGGCTGAGAGGTGTAGTACACCATGGCCTGAGCCTCCGCACTAAAGGGCAAGTGGGCAGCCAGCTCCAATGATTGCAGTAGTGGCTGCAGTTGCTCCTTGCTCCACGTGCAGCATCACAGCAGGTGTCCACAGAGATTGGATGTGCCTGCATATGTACACAAGGCAAAGTCAATTCAGGGAAAGGACAAGTGTCCTCTTGTTACTCGAACTAGAGAGCAAACCTTCTCTGGAGGATTTTGTACATGACCTAATGCTGTCCAGGTTGCTTAACTTGTAATCTGCTGCTTTAGTGAGAATGTATTGATGGTACAGACCCGTATCCCCCCCACACACATTAGTCAGGTTTAAGGCTTGAGTCCTGATAATTGACAGTTCCTTGTTTTGGTGGGCTTTAACTTTCCCATCCACTGCTTCTCAACTTTAAAGCTCATTTTAGGATGTTCTTTTTGCTTTCTTTACTTAAAACTCTTCTACTTTGCCTTCCTATTCTCTCACAGCAGCTTGTTTGGGGCTTCCTAAAGATCATCTCATCTCATGGAAAAGCTAAGCATGGCCATCCAAGCTGACCATTTTTGCTTAGTCTTTGTTCCCCAAAGAAGCCCACAAATTTCTAAGGCAAAGCTACATAGGCTAACATGCAAAAAAAGTCTTCCTACAAACAGTAGGACAACTCAATAACTAGTTTTAAATTTTTTTGCCCCTAATTTGCTTAATTTGATCACATCATACAAGTTCAATGGAAATTTGTGATCCATCATAACAACTTTCCACAGGTGTCCATAAGAAACTGGAGCAGGTTTCACAGGAAATAAAGCTTACTTTATTCAAAAGCATAGAAACTAATGAAGGAATGATGCTTTGATATAGCATAGCTAAACACAACCAGGCTATGTAATTAATAGTGCATAACGGTATGCAGAGTGAGAATGTGATAATTGGAAAGATATTCAATCTTGCACAGAAGATTACATCCCTAGTGTTTCAGGAAGTTTTACAGAAGGAAAAATCTGTTTGCCACTTTGTAGTATAAATACAACTTTGAAACAGTGGAGTCAACTAATGATCGCCCAAAATCTGGATGTTTGAGACATTATACTAATTATGGAGAAATAACCAGAATGCTTCAGGCCACATTACATATTAACCAGTGACAAACTGCCTGGTGAAATTAATAGGAAGTCCCTATTCTACATTTAAGATGGAGTTATAATGTGAGTTTCTTCCCAGGAGGTATCTCTCAATATTGAAATAATTGCTAAAGTATTTCAAAAAAGGTTAACCATCCATAGGTGTTTTCAGTTATTAAAAGGATTGAATCATGGGTGCAATTTGAGCAGAAGAAATTATGCATCTCAGCAGAGAAGAACAGGTTCCTTGTTTTAGGGGTAGCTGCGTAGTTTGTTATTATCACAGAAATGTATTACCGCAGTCACTTGCCCATAAGTCGATTCCACAGATAAGTCGAGGGCAGGTTTTGAGCAAAATCATGGAATTTTCTATGACCCTCAGATAAGTCGGGGGTTAAACTTAGGGGAGTGTCTGACTATAGTTTTGTCTGATTTTACCCCTGAAAAATAACCTACCACTAATTGTTACCTAAGAACTGTAGTCTCTAATTTATTAAAAACATAGTAAAAGATCATAAGATACATTTTGATTCTTTTTAAATTCTGGTCTTCACCACCGTTTTGTAAACACTATCAGAGTAAGTGCACTGTAAACTACATACCAGTAAAACAGTGGTTCCCAACCTGGTATTCATGTACTCCCAGAGATACTCAATAGGACCTTTAGGCATACTTGAAAAAGAATGGAATAATGGCAAAAAAGGCAGGTTGTGACCAGCAAGGCAGGAAGGGAGGCAGCTAGTTGGCTGTGAAAGCCCCACCAATAGCTAATTTTTGGTCATCAATTCACGTATGAACCAGTGATTGAAAACCAGCACAGTAAAAAAATTGAAACATAATATGGAAAGTGATCAATCACCCAGAATTTCTCAGCACACTTCTGGTGCAAAACAGTGCAAAGGCAGAGTCTTCTGTTCTTCAAACAGATAAAAAGAGAAAACTGATGAATACATGAAGTCTGGGTTTTCATAGAGAGGAGATGAGGGCTTGTATTATTACAAACATTTTGCTAATATGAAGGGTACAATTTATTATTGCCAAGGGATATGCAAGTGAAAAAGGTTAGGAACCACTATAGGAGATCCATGAATCAAATCCACCTTTAAGGTGTCTGGTATGTTAAGCCAGAAGCTCTACATATAACATACAACCCATAACACTTAACTGAGTGTGCAATTCAATTCCCAGCAGAGAGATGCAGCTGCATATATTTGCAATCTTTTTACTCAGAAGTAGACCCACTGCTTTCCATGGGAGTTATTCTTAAATAATGGTGCACTGAATTGTAGCCTGTGACTTTATTTCAAATGGAAGGAGGATCCCATCCTGGTATTGAAAAAAAGAGACCTCTGCCAAATGCATGCATTTGCAAAAAGGAAGCAGGTCGCAGGAGAATAAGAGGTTAACTTTGGCTGGAATTTCCAAGGAAAGTTACTATAGAAACAAATGACCTTTAGCCAGAACCAAATCCAAAACCAAAAAACCCTGAGGTTTAGCAAGAACCTAAACTTTTCAGAGTGGAAAGTCTCTGCCCTCTGATTGACCCAGAGATAAGGCGAATTGGAGCTTGATTACTTGGCAAAAATTTTAGGTACTATAGGTGAGTATCTATGGTATTCACTTTTCTCTTGTCAATTGCATGGACAATGTATAATGTATTATTCACCTTTCTTGACATCCTAAGTAATATACAATATAAAAACTAAAAACAATGCATCACTTCTTTTCCTTTCCCTGACTGGTACAGGTTGGGGAAAGGGAGAGGAGCAATGCCCTTGCAATGCTGAGGAAGGGGCACCTAAACAGCCTTCTACTCTCCCTATCCATGGATGGGTTTCTTCAGAGGTCCCTGTAACACTGCGGGAGCTACTCAGGAAACACTGCAAACGGGAAGGGCGGCACATGACACTGATGGCTGAAGTGGCATAGTTGAGCAACTCCTGCTGCCACTGCATTTATTGGGGATCATGAAGAGTCTGTCACAGTTGGGCCACTCAGAAGTCTTGAGCCTTGGCCAGAGACACACCCACATGCACGCAGAGTATTTTACAGGATGATCCCATTATGAAGGCTTTTCAACCTCTTCATAAATGACCTGGAGACAGGGGTGAGCAAAGTTTGCAAAGTTTGCAGATGACAACAAACTTTTCCGAGTGGTGAAGACCAGAAGTGATTGTGAGGAGTTCCAGAAGGATCTCTCCAGACTGGCAGAATGGGCAGCAAAATGGCAGATGCGCTTCAATGTCAGTAAGTGTAAGGTCATGCACATTGGGGCAAAAAATCAAAACTTTAGATATAGGCTGATGGGTTCTGAGCTGTCTGTGACAGATCAGGAGAGAGATCTTGGGGGGGGGGGGTGTGGACAGGTCGATGAAAGTGTCGACCCAATGTGCGGTGGCAGTGAAGAAGGCCAATTCTATGCTTAGGATCATTAGAAAAGGTATTGAGAACAAAACGGCTAATATTATAGTGCCGTTGTACAAATCTATGGTAAGGCCACACCTGGAGTATTGTGTCCAGTTCTGGTCGCCACATCTCAAAAAAGACATAGTGGAAATGGAAAAGGTGCAAAAGAGAGCGACTAAGATGATTACGGAGCTGGGGCACCTTCCTTATGAGGAAAGGCTACGGTGTTTGGGCCTCTTCAGCCTAGAAAAGAGACGCCTGGGGGGGACATGATTTAGACATACAAAATTATGCAGGGGATGGACAGAGTGGATAAGGAGATGCTCTTTACACTCTCACATAACACCAGAACCAGGGGACATCCCCTAAAATTGAGTGTTGGGAGAGTTAGAACAGACAAGAGAAAATATTTCTTTACTCAGCGTGTGGTTGGTCTGTGGAACTCCTTGCCACAGGATGTGGTGACGGCATCTGGCCTGGACGCCATTAAAAGGGAATTGGACAAGTTTCTGGAGGAAAAATCCATTACGGGGTACAAGCCATGATGTGTATGCGCAACCTCCTGATTTTAGAAATGGGCTATGTCAGAATGCCAGATGCAAGGGAGGGCACCAGGATGAGGTCTCTTGTTATCTGGTGTGCTCCCTGGGGCATTTGGTGGGCCGCTGTGAGATACAGGAAGCTGGACTAGATGGGCCTATGGCCTGATCCAGCGAGACTGTTCTTATGTTCTTAAGGCAATATGTATTTTACTTGTATACCATACTTCCTTTCGAAAGTTCAGAGTCGCTTAAATAGGTATCTCAGCAGTCTCTCATCCAGGCATTTGTTACACCTGCTTAGCTTCCACAATGCAAAAACAGTAGGTGCTCCCAAACTGCTCAGCTTACTTTACACTGATATATAACTATATATATACAGTATGTGTCTATACAGTATGTGTCATTCCCTTTATTCTACTTGATTTCATATTATTTGGCTACTTAGTTAATCTCCTTGATGTTTCCATTCTGTCTGTCCCATGATCCCTCAAAACCTCTATATTGTATAGTCGAGTATTATACTGTAAGCATGACTAGTTGGTTTATCTTGTCATAGGGACACAGAACTGTAACAAAGCTATTCATAACCAATCTCTGCTCATCACGTATGTCACTGTGGATTATCAGTTTCTGGATACTGTATCACAGTATAGATTGAGAATAGCACATTCCACATATGAAACCTGATAAATCCATGGAAGGATCCATAGGAAGAATGAGCAGCTGTCACATGTGAAGAATAAAAAGCGGAATTGCAAAACAATGTGTTCAGGTGGGATGAAGGCAATGTTAATAAAGCCTCAACATTCTGTTCAATAGCCTCATGTCTGGACCTCAGTTAAAGCAAGCTCTGCAGAAATATAAGGTGGATACAGCAGTCATTTCTAGTTCAGTGTTGGCTAGCATCTTTTTAAATTGCCATTTGACAAATTGGTGGCATAGTATCAAATAGGGCTTAACACAAGTAGATGCAAGTTTTTGAGGAACATCAGAGCCCAACTGCTTTGAATCTGGGCCATAATCTAGAACAGAGGTAGGGAAGCTACCTACCTATATTGCCACCATTGTTTCTCTATAGAGAAGATAGGGTCAGGTTAGAGCCTATATATAAGCAATGATTGCTGCAGCAGTCAGAGAGGAGGGCAGGAAATATTTTCAAGAATGGACTGCACTTGAAGTCTTATCCCACTGAAGCTCATTCCCTTTCCCCACAACTCATTCTGGTGATCATGTCATGGTCAGTTACTTCCGGATGGGAGGCCAGACAAAACGCAACACCAGTAAGAGGCTTGGAGTGGATGGTAGGGCTTTTTGAGTTGTGAAAAGTGCACGCTGGAGCTCTCCCTGCTGAGCTGAGCCTCCTACTGTTGCTTGTCACATTACATTGCTGGTCTCGCAGGGACCTCTCGCATACCACTGGACACCAGCTGAAGAAACACTGATGGTACAAGTACCACTAGCTGAGAAATGCTGATCTAATTTATTTAAGAGAGTTGTACCTCGCCTTTCCACCCTGCTTAAGGGTCCTCAAGGCAGCTTACAATATTTAAATATGCTAAAAACAGCGCTAAAAACACTTAAACAATTAAAATCACAAAAACAATAAAAACACAACTGGATCACAGATTAAAAGTTGTTTCATAAAAAAAGTGCTAGCCCCCTGATGTGAGCATTTAAAAGCTTCCCTAAATAAAAAGGCCTTGAGATCCCGCCAAAAGGATTCCAAAGAGGGAGCTGTTCTCAATTCCAGAAGGAGGGAATTCCACAGACGGGGTGCTACCACCGAGATGGCCCTACCCCCCTCACCTCTACTGGTGGTGGCACGGTTAGATGACCTGAGAGGATGGCTAGGGTTATATGAACCCTACATAAAGTTATATGGGTTATACATAGACATAGGGTTATATGGAAGGAGGTGGTCCATCACATACCCTGGACTCAAACCATATAGGGTTTCAAAAGTAAAAAACTTGCACTTTGAATTCAGCTTAGAAATGAACCGGAAGCCAGTGTAGTCGCTGAATCAACGGCCCAACAGAGTCTAACCAGTGAGCCCCAGCAACCACATGGGTAGCTGCATTCTGCACTAGCTGCAATTTCCAAACCGTCTTCAGAGGCAGCCCCAAGCAGAGCGCATTGAAGTAATCTAATCTAGATGTCACTAGGGCATGGGTCACTGTGGCCAGGTCTGAGCAACCCAGGTATGGTCGCAGCTGGCAAATCAGCTGAAGCTGAGCAAAGGCTCCCCGGCCACAGCTGCCACCTGGAAACCCAGGAGCAGCTGCAGATCCAGGAGCAGCTCCAAGCTGTGAACCTGCTCCTTCAAAGGGAGTGCAACCCCATTCAGAGCAGGCCAATAGTCCTATACCCAAGTCGTGGATTTCTGGACCAGGAGAACCTCTGTCTTCTCAGAATTTAATTTCAGCTTGTTCGCCAACTGCCCCCAACTGCCTCCAGCTCTCAACTGCCTCCAGACAACAATCCAGAACTCTGACTGACCCCTCAGAATCAGGAAGAAAGTAGAGAAAGAGCTGGGTGGCATAGCATACCAATGACACCCTATCCCTAACCTCTGGGTGACCTCTCCCAGTGGCTTCATGTAGATGTTGAACAGCATGGGGGATTGAATGAACCCTTGTGGCACTCCACACCTAAGACGCCAGGATGCTGAACAAGCATCCCCTAGCACCATCTTCTGGGATCTGTCAGCCAGGAAAGAGCAGAACCACCGCAAAACAGTGCCTTCAAGCCACAACTGAGCCAACCAATCCAGAAGGACACCATGATCAATGGTGTCGAAGGCCACTGAGAGGTCCAGCAGGACTAGCAGGGATGCACTTCCCCTGTCCATTCCCTGGCACAGATCCACCAAGGCAACAAAAGCAGTCTCTGCCCCAAACCCCGACCTGAAGCCAGACTGAAACAGATCTAGCTAATCAAATATCTTGCTGAAAGACTAGTGGGTTTTGCTATTCTATGGATCAGATAGATTCACCATGTCTGAAGCTGGAGAAATGTTTTTGTCTCAGGCCATGTTGGCTAGAGACTTGGGGGCTTTACAACCTTCCTGTGTAGAACAATTTTTTTCTGCAGACCCTTTCCTGTGGGGCACCTGCTCTCTGCTTATGACACACTGTGGTGTTATGTAGGTTGATCAGGGTCGCAGGCAGGCAGCTACTGGGTTAATGGACTATAGGATATTTGGAACTCTTCTGACTCTTACACTCTTGAAAACTTCAAGTGTAACATAACCTTTTTGAAAAGTCAGTAAATATATTTTATGACATCCCAGTTTTTCTGAAAAAGCAACATACACCTGTAAGCACTCATTGAGGAATTTAACTCTGCAAAAGACAACTGCTTTCAGCAATAAAATTCTCTTGCCAAACAAGCATTCAGATGCATCTGCAATTACACAGGGCAAGGGCAAAAGAGATGAGAACATGCAGGCCTGGTGTAGACGCATTAGCGTCATATCATAAGGGACAGACATGACTGGAATAGTAAAGTCATTAATAATAATGCATACTTCCTAAAGTATGACCTGGACATACAACAACAAGAAGATTAAATGCTAATTTGCATATATCTGGCATAAACCCAATACAGCTGCTGGTTTAGCATATTAAAAAGAAAGAATAAAGGGAACCTCCAAACCGAGCCTAGAATTAGCAGCATAGTGACAACCCCAAGGCAGCCTCACTACAGTCACAGGGGAGATGGCACCTTGACACTTTGGCCTTTGCTAATTGTTTTTGCATTTTAGCTCAGCGAGGGATTGAATGTCTCAATTTACCATTAGCAAAAGTGTAAATGACAAGAGGTTGAGAGAAAGGAACAAGATCAATACAAATTAAATCTTTCCAACACGACATGTCAAGAGCAGCAGTTTGTGTTTTTTTAATGGTGATGTTCAGCTGTATACACGCAAATCTGCTTAAAAAGAAAAACTCTGCAAAAAAGCACATACACACACAATGCACACACCTCCATAAAAATTTTATACATTAGAAACGATGGCAGTCGCCAATGGGGACCACTTTGTTTTTGTGGCAGTTGTCATTATATTTCTCACAATGCTCCAAACTGATGCTACATCTGGAGTATTATAGGAAAATAAAATGTTTTTCCAGTCTGATTCTTCAGACCAATACATGTTTTTCCAGACTTGGGAGGAAGAAGCTACAAAGAAAACCTTCACTGCCTGCCATGGTCATAGTTAGGGACAGAGTAAGGAAAAGTTTTAAAGAAAGAAAAAACCCAATGAACATGAACTGAGTAATAAAATGAAAACATCCTGTACAAATGAACAATGAAGAGAAAAATATTAACAAATAAATGCAGGGAAAAATTAATCAAGTCTTTAAAACAACAAAAATGAATAGGGCCTGAAATGAATTTTTTCTCCTCAAACCACCCCAGTTAATAACTCCTTTTGATGAAAAAAGTGTTGGGGGAGGAGAATCTGCACACATTTGGAAGATAAGAACTCAAGATGGAAACAGCCTATGGCAAAAGGCATGTCAACATTACATTTGACAGTCAAGAGGTTCCAATGATAAGAGTCCATTAAAATAACACAAAAAAGCTTTCTGAGGTTGTGTGGCTGAAGCCTCTTAATTTCAAAGGGGACAAAAAGACTATCTTCACTCAGGCCATTTTTCTTTGCATTTTCCTTGCTTCTTGTTTAGACTCCAGCTGCCACGTGATATGGTCCTCACACATCAACAACAGTAGCGACATATTTAGTAGCAACATAGACACTGGAACTTACATTACAGTTCGAAGAACCATCAAAAGTTGGGTAAGGACCATCAGGCCACTCAGAAGAGTCCATGCTACCTGAATGCCGATGTTGGGCCTCATATTCCTTAAGCTGAAATTAAAACAAAACATAGATTAACCAATGCATTTTCTTACTTGTTGAAACATGTCAGTACATTTTTAATGTGTTACAACATAGAATTCTTAAAGGAATTGTGGCTGCAATCCTAGACATACTTTCCTGGGAGTAAGCCTCGTTTAACACAATAGGACTTACTTCTGAGTAGACATGCATAGAATTGTGCCCTAAGTGACTTGGGGCCAAATCCCAAACCCCCTCAGCAACAGCACTGGGTGTTGCAAATGTGCCGTAAGACATGTCTGTGGCACCTGGAGAGGAGGGGCTGCCAGTGCTGGGCCAGCACTGAGTCACTGGGTCGGCACTGAGCTTCAGCGCCACATGGAGGGCCAGCCGGCAGAGTAGTTTCAGAGCGGGGTGGGAGGCATGGAGTGAGCAGAATCGGGTGCAGGGAGAACCAACCCAGGAAGGGGGTGGGACATGCAGAGCTCTGCTCCACCATGTCCTATTCTCCGTGTCCAGCTGAAAAGCCTGGCACCAAGGCAAAATAGTGGGTGCAGACTTGAGAAGCCCCATTAGGCCTGGGGTTTTACCCGGGAGTAGGGGTAGGGGAGTAGGAGACAAAAGTCCTATTCCCTGAGGAGACCTCCAGCAGCCTCAGCGGTGCTACTGGATGCAACGGTAACAGTTTTGGCACCACTATACTCAGCGGAGCCAGCAGCTTCAGGATTGGGCTGCCCGCAACTCTGGTATTGCAACCTATTCGTGTAAGTTCACAAATGCTGTGACAATATCTTGTTTTTCTTCTCTGCAAAGTCACACTTATTTGAAAATAAACTCAGCATTATTATAAATACAAAGGAAAGAATTCTGATATATTATACAAGAGTATACATATCCATATGTAGAAAACTAGCCATTTCAAAGATATTTTTAGCTTCAGAGAACAGTTGTATTAAAACTTTACTGCAAAGTTAACAATGATCTAATCAGTATAGTAGCTGAATGTTCATGCTTAGTAAAGCTAAAATACAACTCATATATTTATCCTTCCATCCTTTCATCCATATACACACACCTTAATTCTGTTGTTAATAACATAATAGTGAAAAAGAACAGAGATTTTCAAACTTTTTAAAGGGGTCCAGCCACAGAACTGCCTTTGTTAGAACCTGATCAAACAGGCAGGGCATGTTAGCCTGAGACGTGGCTCCTCTCATAACAGGCTCAAGAATTAACACCAGATCACAGGAGAGGGTGGGCAATATTTTTTAAAACTTTATTTTACTTTGATTTTCTTTTTTCATTCTCATTAATTTTAGTTTTCATTTGTTTACATTTTTCATTTCATTCTTATTTTAACTCATTTTTGTGTTAGTGTTTAATAAAATGAATCTCTTACCTTTGACTTGTTGCTTCCACCAAGGACCCCACCACACAGCTACCTCCTAGTGGTAGTCATTTTAATTATCCACATGGCCCAAGGCATGTAAAAAAAATGGCTGCCATCCACTGTTCCTTCTATGCACGTAGCATTCCCTCTCTCCACACAGTGCAGAGCTCAGCAACCCAGAAGTCTGGCAAAGACATCATTGCCAGACATCTAGAGGCAGCACTGTAACAAGTTGTGATGCTGCATAGCTGCTGCTTCTAAAGGGGTCCACACACTGGCATGGACCCCTCAGTGGGGAGGGCTGGTGCCATCCTGAAAATATTGTGGTCAATTTTTTTGTCCATGCTGCCACACCAGTGTGTGGTTGGTCTGTGGAACTCCTTGCCACAGGATGTGGTGATGGCGTCTGGCCTGGACGCCTTTAAAAGGGGATTGGACAAGTTTCTGGAGGAAAAATCCATTATGTGTTACAAGCCATGATGTGTATGTGCAACCTCCTGATTTTAGAAATGGGTTGTGTCAGAATGCCAGATGCAAGGGAGGGCACCAGGATGAGGTCTCTTGTTATCTGGTGTGCTCCCTGGGGCATTTGGTGGGCCGCTGTGAGATACAGGAAGCTGGACTAGATGGGCCTATGGCCTGATCCAGTGGGGCTGTTCTTATGTTCATGGTGCTGCATAATTAAAACAGCCACCACAAGAGATAGTTTCATTGCGATGCTCAACATGGGAGCTACTAGTCAGAGATACAATATTTTATTTTCAAAACAAACATGAATGGCAGTGAACTGGTGTCCCAAAAACAGAGTCTCCATTCTTTCCATGGTATATTAGTTTCAGAACAAATGGGAATGGATACAAATAGGGCTCATTCATATCCAGTTCTATTCTTTCTAAAAATGAATGCAAATGAACAGGTCTTAGATGCCAATCCAGAATGTCTCAGTGTTGCATTTTCTGGCGGGTTGTTATGGCAACCTACCCACCATGTTCCTGTGATTCACTGATGTCTATTACTAGAGATAATCAAGGAATAAAGCTAGAGAAACAAATATTTGCATCATGTACCCTTGCAAGTGCTTCCTCAATGGTAATCATCTTCTCCTTGACCATCATCATGAGCTGAATCCGTTCCTCGTCACTCATTGTGATCTCACTGGCTACATAACCAACATCCTCCCCTATAGACAGACGGAAAAGGAGAAGGATAAAGATCTTACAGAACAAAACACATAGTGCTTCATTATCTCCCCAGAGCACCAACCTCTAAAACCTGTTTTCCATATTAGTTAGGCTATCTAGATTGACATTAAACTGCCTTCAAATGTGGAAGACATTTCAATCCAAGTCTGAAAAATGAGACTATTTATGGAAGCAGAGAGAGCAATAGCAGCACAAACGCTGTTACAATTCACCCCACACTTTGATGACAGAAACGACAAATATGTTCCTCTCTAGTGATTTATTTTGCTTCTTCAAATCAATGGAGCTCAGAAAGAAGGCATGGCCTTGAATATATTTATTATGCCAGAAATCATTACTGACAATGACAGAGCAGCAAAAGAAATGCTAATCCAAAACCTGGGAAGTTGGGTCAATCCTAAAGATCTCTTCTGCTTTGTAAACCAATTCCTATCATCCTCTCTACAACTGCACAATATTTATTCAATCATCCATTGTTGTAGGGAAAATATGCCTTTGATGGCATATTACAATAAATTATTATGGAATAAAATGTCACTTTTTTTACACTTTGGGCTTAGGGTACAGAATTACTGCATTTTTGCAGAGTAATGTAATTATGCTTCCACAAGCACTTTAGGAATCGCTGGGAAGTTAGCACTAAAATGGCTCAGTAATTTTTAAAAAAAACAAAATAGCGGTAAACTTAGGAAAGACCGCTTCCACAGACAGAGTGGCATATTTTTACATGTATAAAGTTATACCATGCACAGAAAAGTTTGATGAGTTAATGATAATGTGCACATGACTCTGATAACTTGAGAGTTATTGAGGTTGGGATAACAGGAGTTTCTCTTGTCATAAATTCCTATTGTTGCTCTGGCATCAACCTGCTAAAAACGTATAGTCAGCCCAACTGGAACAAGAAAATGTATCCAAAGAATAATTGTCTGATTTGGACACTGTGCAATACTATCTCTATTAAACTGCTAATGGGCACATTACTCAACTTGACTTCTGCAACTTTAACTTGAGTTGGGCAAACTACATAAGAACGAGAGTAAATAAGAGTGGAGAACAGGCATAGATAATTTAATCAAAAATAAGATTTCACACATGCAGCCCCTAATAGCTCAAGAAACAACAGTTTATATGTCAGAAGGCAAAGCAATGCACAGAGTACCTAGGAAGTTCTCACTGTTTGGATGAAGTCACCACTGGAGGAAAAAAAATGTTTTTCCAAAAAAAATAAATAAGAAAAGGTTAAAAGCCATAAAACCCTTCAAAGTATGTCTGTGCTGTGCTTTCAGCCGATAGAAGCTGCATATTCTGGTCAGAGCTGCATCGGTGAGAGCAGTGTATTCCAACTAGCATGGGATCAATGGCTTGTGACTAGCAATGTTTTGGGGGAGGAAACAGTGAGCAATACAAATTACCCTAGATGCTAATTCTTGTTGAATTACCCTAGATCTTCAACAAAAGATGGGTCCTTATATAGTTCCCAAGGATGAGTCACTACCTGGTTCATCCTCCTGGGAGTTGCTCTTCCCATCATCTTCCACCATTGCTATTTAAGAGGAGCAACAGCAATGCTGGTCATTTACATGGCAGGCTCTGACCAAATGCATTCGTGAGTACAATACTGTGAACACATCTGCATTAGAACAGGGTTTTCTAATTTTCTCATTTCATACAGCACACTGTTTTCCAGGGACATATCCACAGTATGTAACATATAGTCGGTAACAGTAGGGACATATCCACAGGAGGTAATAAAAGAAGTAACTTCCTGCTCAGAGACTGATTAACGAAATAAGGTTACTCATAGAACTGAATACAGGATTTACAAGAGTAGTGTTTAAAAAATTGTACCTTTTGAAGATTGCCTCATTAGTCCCTTCTGATTCTTTCGGAAATTTTGCCAAAAATACTTATTCTTCTTTTTCCAATCTGCTTTACCTAAGGAGAAACACAAAAGCAACATGGATTGGAAATTTATACCTTAAAAACCTGATCTAATATTGCACACATTTAAAGTACTTCTTCCACCTCCTTATTTTCTGGAGTTTTTTTTAATTCAGTCTTGAAAATAATATCACAGTTAATATGGCTTTCATAAATATACATTATTTAGGATAAAAGCAGAACAGGAATCTCTGAGATAAAAGATTTTAGGGGAAAATGGAAATGCTTAGTTATTTATTTTTACAATAATGATCATGAAGTCCTTAAAAAATTACTCAAACCCCAAGTCACTAGACAAGAAACAAAGTCAAAATACAATGACATTTTCACAGGCATGTGCTGTTTTTGATCTAGAAGAGAGACCTACATGACCATTATCTGTATTTGTGAATCAAAAACACTTTCTAATTACCCGATCCAATGCAAAATACTGAACTAGAGATAAAAGAAAGCAACAGTATCAGAAGAGTTCAAAACATATGGTTTTCACTATTTAGGGTTTTGTTTTATTTTCAAAGATGGAGCAGGGAGGGAAGAAAAAGAATAACTGCTCCTCTCACAACCTCAGGGAGAGAAGACTGTCTTCATGGTTTTATTAAGAGAACCCGAAAACTTTATCCTGTCTGCATATCAATGACAAATGAATAAGGAAATTTTATTTAAAAGGAATATGCTATTAAAATAATTTAATTTTATATTATAAAATAATTTATTTTATATTTATATTTATTTTACTATATATATATAATATTTATATATATATATTAATATTATATTTATATAAAATAAATAATCCTTAACATTTAAAAATAAACTGTATTCCCCTGAAGTGAGTTACACAAGTTACATTAATCCAAGAAATATGAAAACTGTTAGGTAGGTCAAAGCTGATGATGGGCTTCAAAGATCAAAGTACCACAAATAGGACAAAGTATACTGACCTACAGCGCTTTCTTCAGAACTGGATTTATGAAGGGTGTGCCTAAAACACAAGAGAGAAACAGAATGATTGCAGCAAACTTCTCATGTCTATGGGAGTTGTCTGGCTTACAATAAGCCAAGATTTGAGGCCTCAAGTCCTCCCTCCTGCCCTGTTCCCCTTTTTCTTAGGAATGCATACAGCAGTCAGCAACAGAACTGTATCTGTGCCCCAGTCATACTTATAGATTGGCATTAGCTCAGCTCCAGTCTGAAAGCTCTGAAACAAGCTTCTTGTGACTGATGCAGAAAAATATGTATGCAGAACAAAAGAGTTAAAGTTACAGGGTCAAAGGAGAACGTGCCAAAGAATGTCCTCTACTCCCCCCCCCCCCCGCTCAACACTGTCCACATCAAAAATTAAATAGAACAACGCCTTTTACAAAAAGGTTTCGGCTTTTGGTACTGTAGTCTATGCTATGCCTTGAACTCTGCCTTTGACTGCTGGATTTAACTCTGTACCTTCTTATTTGCAATAATCATAACAGCTGAATGGCAATAAATGAGATACCAAAAAACATCCATAATAGGATACGTGAGAACATATATAACCTTACAGTAAAGATTTATTATTTTACCGATTATAAATTACTAGCACAAATAAACCAAACAGCAATTTATAACAGACTGATCTAGCATCCCATGAAAGAAATGGTTGTGACTCCCTTTCAGATAGTCATTTTTTTTCCTTCACTCTAATAAAGGAGATTTTCAGGACACTTTCCCCATGTGAAGAGAAATATTGCTTGGAGCCTGCTAGTTACTCAAGTAATTGCTACCTCTGCATGCTTTTTGTGATTCCATTCATTCATCACTCCTACCCTGACAAGTTTACTCTCTCACTTGCACACAAGATTCAATACACTGCACCAGTGGTCTCCAAACTGGCGACTGCGGTGCACTGTTATTGGTTTCCCTGGTGTGACTGGCACTTACCGTTCCAGCGTACCACAGCTCGTCCTGGCCCCAGATTGGGACGACTCGACGCTCTGGACAGTCACCTCTATGGTGTAATGTCCTAGAAGGCATTGTACCCAAATTTCTGGACAGACACGACTGCCTGGAACGTTATGGTGTTCTGATCTGGGGACATGGTGAGCCACAGTGTGCTGAAAGGTAAGCTCCACTCATGGAGTGGATGGCTTCTCTGAAACCCTGGATCCAGCCTGTGGGCCGGGGTTTTGAGGGAGCTGTACTGCACCAAGGACCATTCATATGTTTGATTTCGCACTTGTGAAGTGATACAGTCCAGTCACATAAACACACGTGCGTGTGTGCTGCACATGCGTTCACAATGTGGCACACAATGCCAGATTGCCGATTGTGAGCAATATGTGAGGTAATTGTGAGCTAAATCCAATTAGGACTTTTCTCATTCGGACGTAATTCTCTCCTATGCTCCGTTTGTCGTTATATGCAGAGAGTTAGGGCTGCTTCTGAAACAGATGTCTGATTAGAGGTAGAAAAGGGCAAACCAAGTGTCACTGAGGAAGGAGCAAACTTCCTCACGAATGTCTCATCACCCCCTCATTCCAATATCACTATTATACTTTAATCATGAAAAAACCTCATCACTCCATATTTGTAAACGGAATGCTTTAAAAATATCAGTTGCCATAAAATTAAACAAGTTTGCAGTGAAATTGTACATGACAGCAAAACTTATAAGTAGGTTTAAGCAAGACAGCCTGATTATCCATAACTATCTTTATCAGTCTAATGAAGATTGTAAGTACCAATTGGGGCTGGGGGGGGGAGAAATGACAATGCTTAGTAGTTTATAAGAAACAGAACAATTAGACTCAGTTCAAATTCCAAAGCTGTTAATTTAGCAGCTATGACTCACAGTCAGGGCTTGCTTTAAGCCAATTAGACCAATAGCTCTCAACTGGACCCTGTGCCTAAGAGGGTCCCCACTCCAGCGTAATATACTCTAGTCTTGTATGCAATTTTATATTAAGATATGCTCAGATCAATTTGGTCCATTAATTCACATGCACTTTTAAACACATATTTTGATTGTTTTTCATTCTACCAGAGAGAGAGAGAGAGAGAGAGAGAGAGAGAGAGAGAGAATGTTCCCAAGGGGCCCTGCAGTTCCTAATGCCGGCCCTGCTCACGGTGGCATTAAAGGATAAAATGTTGCACTCTAAAAACAAACATAGCTTTTACAACCGCCTTACCATACCTTTGGAATACAAGATGATTTTTTCCCCCAATTACACTTCAAAACTTAACTACACTTTGATATATGGCCTTTTTCAGAAAGTGTTAACCAAGTTGATTTGGACATTTCCTAAGATTAGCAGCAGAGGGCACTGTTGAGTTTTTGATCAACTGAACAGCTCCAAGAGGAAACCAAACTGTATTTTGTTTTAGACCAGTGCACAGTATAAATGATCCAAGTGATTAGAGGCCAACAGTTTATAAGCATGAAAAACATAATCATCAATTTGCAGGGACATCATGAAAGGGGAAATGATAGCATGAAGTTTAATTTTGATTCAGTAAATTCATCCAAGCAGAGGCAGTAACAGCAGTGCATGGACATGGCAAATCATCTCTCTTCTTCAGTCTGATTAGAAATTTAATCCGGAGAAGCCAGCCAGCCAGCCAACTGATACAACCAAATTCCAGATCTGGGCTGCACCAGGTGCACGCTGGAAAAATGCCATTGCTAGTTTCCTTACTGATGCAGGTTACACTTGGAACAGCTTGTAAGAGGAAAATTAATGGCTTGGGTGGGCTCACAGCACTAGCAGCCAAGTGTTTGATTGCTAGGAAGGAGCACAAACAACAGGCACAGAAGATCTCTCTCTTTTTAGAATGGGCCTCCATAGAACAATATGAAGCAGCATTCAAGCAGTGATACAGGGTTCAAACAGTAATTAAACCAGTGGCTTGTGGGAGCATTCACACCATTCAATTTCTTATCCACTCCTCTAACATGGTCTCAGATCATTAAGTTTGTGCTTTCAGTCTACATTGTCCCAAATAAACACTGACATACATAGAGTACTCCTGTCCATTCAGTTTTTATTCTTGAGATGTGCACACAGCGAAGCTGATGCCTAAGGTGTCGTGCCCATGGCCAGTCCAACTATGAAGCCAAGTGATATGGCTTGAATCAGGGTGGCTAGGGGAAGGAGTGGCAGATTCAGGGTGCCTTCACCCCGAGTCTGCTATTGCCTGCCCCCAGCCCAGTGTGGACACACAAATCGCACTGATTCTCTCCCCACAGGAGCAGGAACCAGATCATCCCCTTTGCTCCCTGTACTCACATGGAGTATAATATTTAAAGGGAATCTGTCCCTTTAAATGCTGGGCAAGGAAGGATCACTGACCCCCTTTCCCCCTCCATACTTGCATGACATTTAACATTTAAAAGGACCTGTTCCCTTTACCACCTCACTGCATTTCATTCCCAAGTGTGGTTTAAAAAGTAAAGAGCTTTTTGCCCATTATCCTTCTAGCACTGCTGGAAGAAAAGAAGGGGGGAGGGAGAGACTGCTCTGCACCTTTCAGAAAGCACCAAGTGAAGCAGGGACAGACAATTTGGCGTTTTCCCCCTTCTCTGCAGTTTACCTACCAGGAATTTTACTTCAAGGGAGGGCACCAGGATGAGGTCTCTTGTTATCTGGTGTGCTCCCTGGGGCATTTGGTGGGCCGCTGTGAGATACAGGAAGCTGGACTAGATGGGCCTATGACCTGATCCAGCGGGGCTGTTCTTATGTTCTTATGAATGTGATCCGCATCCTGTGGTCAACACTGCTTTTGTTTGATACGAAGCCATGATACGGCTTCATGGATGGGAACCCAGGCTGCACTGTTTCAATTTCAAACAGAAGTGACACGGACCAGGCAGGATGCAGCTCACACTCCTGGTAAGCAAAGGGATGAGAGTATGTATGCGCAGAGATGGCACTGGATGGGGGAACGGGACTGAGGTGGTCTGGAGGCAGGCTGCCTAAAGTGCAGGGAGGGGGTGTCTTGGACTGACCCTGGACATGCCAAATGCTGCCCCTCTTGCCTGAGTAGGTGCCAGTCGCTGCTCCTCCTACTCTCCTATGTTCTAACTCAGCACTTCCCTCCCCCTCCTACATTTCCCCTTGGTCCCCCTCTTCTTTTTTTCATTCCAGGGCAAGGGAGGAAAAGGAGGAACAATGGAGGCAAGTAGGTAGAGAAAGGAATGCTCCCCACCTATTTACTACCCAAGGTGACTGCTTTAGTTGGCCTCATGTATAGGCTAACCCTGGCATACAGAAAGCCTCTCTTCCCCTCCCCCCTACTAGAAGGTCTTGTGCTCCTTCTCACAAACAGTGCTGGTACAGGCTGTAAGTTCTATTCTCGGTTGTGTTCTATTCTCTGTACAGTCTGTTTACCTGTATAGACATTGAAAAAATGTCCAGGAGGCCAGCAGACACCCATTTGGGTGACAATGAAAAGAGCAAGAAGAGGTTATTTTTCATTATAGGAAATATTATATTAGAGATATTCAATATTAGAGATTTCCTCTCATGATATGCCTACTGCAAAAACTATACAATCGTTTATACAAATCATATTTAAATGTGGGAAACTGTAGCCTTTTTGAGTCTAAACAAATCTGGAAAAAAACCCAGAGAGCAGAAAGAATTGTTTAACAGCTAGAAAATAAATTTTCTAAATGCCTTTTAATCTGCAGAATAACGAAGCAACATATATTGAGTTTTCATTTCCTTGCACAGATTTTGTCAAGTGATTGGCATAGAATCTCTCTCACATGGATGTACCATGGCCTAAGAATAATTCTTTCTTTATTTTAACCTTCAACACAATAGCCAGAACCTTTTATACACAACAGTTCATAAGTCATTTGACTACATCTATTGCCAGAAACTATAAAGACACATTACAAAGATAACCAAATAACTTTTTAAAGAACAAGTAAGTATGTTCTAATCTGCAATACAACCAAATTCTTCCTTCACCAAATGTAAAAAGCCAGTTAACAAACATGTCCTAATCTTTCTAGCTACAACGGTTGAGATCATCCTCAAAGGAACTCCTAATACCAATTATTACTATGCCAAATTTTTCAGCAGAGGCACCAATACTTAACTATTCCATTATATCATGAATTTATGGCTTCATATCTTTCCTTCATGACAAACGCAACTAAACGGTGTGCTATTTCTTTAGCAAAATTTAATCTGCTGCCATCCATGGTCAGAGAGGGGAGGTATAGCAAGACCACTTATGCAGAACATATCTGCCCTTACAATCGGGGTCAAACTGAAACTATTCAACACATTATATTTTACTGTCCCCATCATGCTAGTTCCCGATCCACTTACTAGCACGGTTGATACTTAAAACGGCTTTGATTTAGAGAACTTGAAATTTTTCCTCAATGATTGCCCAATTGATAGGATGGAGATGGTTTCTAAATACTTAGTTTCAGTGTCTTCCAAGTATACTTAGCCTATTTGTAAAGCCTATTATAGATAACATCCCGTATTTTATTAATTCTATTTTTATCCTATCTTTGTGCGCCCTCTATGTCTTATTTTGGCTGTTACCACATGTATTATGTATGCCAATAAAGCTTATTGGATTGAACTTAACCACCAGCATCTCCACTTTCTTATAATTCTCTTAATATATTTTAATCTTATATTTTAAGGGAAGATGTAACTACATGAACTAGAAAATGGCTTGCAGCTTTTCACTAACTTCATTCATGTTGGCTGTTATCTAAAATATATAGATAACAGATCTATATAAAATATGAGGGTCGCCCAGAAAGTAATGCACCACATTTTTTTTCTCAGCCTACAGTAATGGTACGAATGCGAAACTTTAGATATACATTATTTGAATTTTCAGGAGTGCGCACACAAATTTTTGGTTTCTTCAGACAGATAGCGTAGCTGCAGCAGTGTTTCGAAATGGCGTCTGTAAGTGATGTACGTTACAAGCAGTGTGTCGTCACTGAATTTCTCACTGCGGAGAAAGAAACTGTTGGGAACATTCACAAACGTTTGTGTACAGTTTATGGAGAATCTGCAGTCGACAGAAGTACAGTTAGTCGCTGGGCACAGAGGGTGAGGCCATTAGAAGGCGGTTTGGCAGAGCTCCAAGATTTGCAGCGTTCGGGGCGGCCATCCACCGCTGTCACACCTGACAAGACGCAGCTTGCTGATGTGCTCATTCGCGAGGACCGACGCATAATGACTAGGCAGTTGGCGCTGAAGCTGTCAATCAGCAAAGGAAGTGAGGATGCAATCATCCGTGCTCTTGATTACTCAAAAGTGTGTGCACGATGGGTTCCGCGCTGTCTTACGGTGGACCACAAATCTCTCAGAAAAAACATTTCTTCTGAGATGCTGAAACGTTTTGAAGATGAGGGGGAAGCGTTCTTGTCCAGGATTGTAACAGGCGATGAAACCTGGGTTCACCATTTTGAGCCCGAAACAAAACGACAGTCAATGGAATGGCGTTATCCTCAATCTCCACAGAAGAAAAAATTCAAAGCAACTGCTTCCGCCGGTAAGGTCATGATCACTGTGTTTTGGGACTGTGAGGGCGTCATACTCATTGATGTGATGCCAAGAGGCAGCACCATTAATTCTGACGCTTATGTGAAGACATTAACCAAACTCAAGAAGCGCTTCCAGCGACTTCGGCGCCATAACAACCCAGCTGAATGTTTGATTCAACATGATAATGCTCGGCCTCACACAAGTTTGAGGACTTCGGAACACATCACTAAACAGGGTTGGACTGTGTTACCCCATCCACCCTACAGCCCTGACCTAGCTCCCTCAAACTTCCACTTGTTTGGGCCATTAAAGGATACCATTCGCGGAAGACATTTTGAGGATGACGAAGAGGTGATTTGCACAGTGCAGAAATGGCTTCATGACCAGAACAAGGAGTGGTACCGACAGGGCATACATGCCCTTGTGTCTCGCTGGAGGAAGGCCATAGAACTGGACGGAGATTATGTGGAAAAATAGGGAGTGTAGAAGAAACATCATTCTTTCTTGTGTGTAAGTTTCATTGTGTTCAATAAATAATTGTTGAAGAAAAAAATGTGGTGCATTACTTTCTGGGTGACCCTATAGATAACAGATATATGGATTGGACTTAACCATCAGCATCTCCACTTTCTTATAATTCTCTTAATATATTTTAATCTTATATTTTAAGAGAAGATGTTTTTTAGTGGTAAGAACAATGGCTCAATCTCTAACCACATTTTAGTTCTTGAATTCCTGGCCTTAATCACTTGTAAAACTATTTTTCCAGGTTAAAGGAGAACAGCATGTAACTACAAGAACTAGAAAATGGCTTGCAGCTTTTCACTAACTTCATTCATGTTGGCTGTTATCTAAAATAAAGAAAAGGTCCAAATAGGTGAAGATTTCAAGATTTTAAAGCAAAGCAACAAATGAGGGTTAAACGAAGCAGTCAAACCACAACTGGTAAGAATGCATTTTATTATGGTCAGAGCCTCATGCAGAATATCATGATAAAATACTGAAATGGGGAATTATTTAAATTTCAAATTTAAACATAACTACCATTTAAAAAAAAAAAAAGAGAGAACATAACAAAATATATTGAGATGACTTTCCAGTATTTGCAACATCTAGTATTTCTATGGCCAATGTTAATACAACACTCCTTTCATTTTAAGCACCGATTCATGAAAAATGTGCAATTTTAAAATTAAAAGCCTTTACGTTGTTTTTCCAATTTTCAAAGTGGTTTATAATAATAAAAATAAAAGCAAATTCAGATGCTGAGAAGAGACAGAAGAACAGCCCTAGAAGAAGACAGGCAGCCCAATCCTATGCTTCCCAGTACCTTCTGGAGCAGGGACGCCAAAGTGGCTACCGCTACATTTAGAGGGTGCTGGGAAGTCGCCAAGAGTTTCCTCAGGGGAAGGGGACTTTTGCCCCCTTCCCCAAGGGAAAGCAAGACTACGTTGGCTATTTTGCTGGTGCAGAGAGTCTCCATGTCCGGCTTTTCAGTCCAACATGGAGTTTAGGATTTGGCGATCTTAACCCCTTCCACCCTGGTTCCTTCACTTGCCCCACCCTTGTTGCACTCTCCCCCTGCACCCCAGAGGCCGCACCACTGCTCAGAGGTTTCACTTAGCCCTGGTGGCATCATGTTCTCCTCCTGCTGGCGCCTGACTGGGGCATGCCCAGCACCAGCTCCCTACTCTCCCAGTGCTGAAATGTGCTTTACAGCACATTTATGGGGCTCAGTACTAGAGCTAGAAAGGTTCAGGATTGGGTTCTAAACTAGCTAGCCAGCCAGCCAGCCAAAGGCCAACTACCGTGTTTCCCCGATAATAAGACCTATCCCGAAAATAAGCCCTCCCCTTACTGTGTAAGATTCCTCTAAAATAAGCCCTCCCCCGAAAATAAGCCCTATTGAGATTGCTACTGTAGTGAAGGTGATCCCCTGTGCTACACGCTACATTACGGTACCCTCTGTATGCACCGTCCCGTCCCCCCGGGTGAAACACACGCCGCGCTCCGAGCTGCATCCAATCAGAGCTGCAGCAGTGAGCGCGTCATCCTGTTCTTCCCAGTGATTTGCTTGCTGGCGCCATTGAGAGCAGTGCCGCGGAGGAGAGCTGAGGCAGGACAACATAAAAACCCGGTATGTAAGCGGGAGTGAGGGGGCATGATGGAGGATAAAAGAAGAACTCAGGAGGCATAATGGAGGATAAAAGGGGCATGATGGAGGATAAAAGAAGAACTCAGGAGGCATGATGGAGGATAAAATAAGCACTCAGGGGGCATGATGGAGGATAAAAGAAGAACTCAGGGGGCATGATGGAGGATAAAAGAAGAACTCAGGGGGCATGATGGAGGATAAAATAAGCACTCAGGGGGCATGATGGAGGATAAAAGAAGAACTCAGGGGGCATGATTTGTTCACATTTACCTGTTTATTAAAATTGCTGTCAATGTTCATTAAAATAAGCCCTCCCCTGAAAATAAGCCTTCTGGTGTTTTTCTGTCCAAAAAAAATAATAAGACAGTGTCTTATTATCGGGGAAACACGGTAGGTGTGTGATTGGCACCACTTGCTGAAGACCAAGCTAGGGAGGGGAGTTTATTCTGCAATTGACATAAAGCCCTGCTTCTTGCTTTTATGTGCTTTTTAAGTACCTCATATATACTATTGCAGAAATTGTAACAATCACCTACAAGGCCGGTTAGTATTATAACTCCCAAATTGTAGACAGGGGTCTAAGGATGAAAAATTATGGTTGCCTAAGGCTGGGAAGTTTGTATTAGAAGAGTCAAGATTTGAACTAAGGGCTTCTGAGTTAGTAGCAGTTTCAATGTTAACACATCACACTCGGTTCCTTCACTATTGAAGGGAGCTCCACATGCAGCAACCAAGAAAGCAAAAGCTGAAAGAGAAATACAGTACAATATACATTTTCCTATCGTCAAGATCTTGCTGTTCACCAGATATGAAATCCTCCCTCTTTGCACTATGGTGTACACACAGCAATCTTTGGTGCAGGGGGGGGGGGAGAGAGAGAGCGGATATCTTTCAATTGTCCGGACTGCGGTGTGAATGTTCAAATACCTTACTTCTGAAATCCAGAGAGAGGGGAAATTTATGGCAGTTAAAAATGGGTTCTTGTTTGATTTGACAATTATGTTGCTGTGACTGTGTTGAACCTGCAGCTTCTCCCCAAACATGCACTGGACATGATTTGTACTCTTCCATTCATAGACTGACACTTGCTGTGAAACTTAATGATGCAGTGACAATTGGCAGAAGTTTCAGCTCTGCATGTCTGAAAAGCAGCCAAATGCCATCACTCTGTGTCTTTGGCCCTTTGGTTTTGCTATGCTGTGATGTACAGCTTCATTAACAGGCTTCCAAATGAAATGCACGCCAAGGCACAAAGTAATAGGACTCTACAGAGAGAGACTCACATGAAGAAAGAAATGGGAAAGACGGCCAAAATACAGACCATGAAAGGGGAGGAGATTAGCTTACTATCAAGAGTTGTGTACGGAAGGAATTCATGCAATTTTAAAATATTTGAAACTTTAATCTGGTGCTTTCATGTCAATACTATTTCTACATTTTTGCCTAAACAATTGAAGGAAGTTAAGATGCAGAAACTTGTAGTTTACTATGAAATCAATTCACTGTGATGTAATATTCTTCAGAAATGGAAAGTGTGTGACCTACGATGCAAGTAGTACACTGAAATCTCATTTTTAGGACACAGCAAAGTTGACATTTATGTATGCAGTGAAATTTATATATTATACAGAATAATCTGTATATGATCAAACAGTACTAACTAAAAGAAAACTTAATGGGCTATTGCATATCCTAAAGGAATACAGTGTATCTGAAAGACCATCACTTTCCTAAATCAAAACAAAAACCTGAGAATCAGATTTAAAAAAAAAAGAAAAACCAAAGTCTGCTGTTCACATGTGCAATTCTACACATATTTTCTCTGAAGTAAGTCCCAGTGGGACTTACTCACAGGTAAGTGTGGATAGGAGTGTAGCCTCAGAATCATAAAAATGATTTATTGACCTCATTTACTGAATACATAATACACAGGTACATCATCATCATCATCACAACAACAACAACAACAACAACAACAACAGTATTTATATATTTTTGAGAGGTTGGTATTTTGAGAGGCTGGTGTTGAAACATATTAAGTCTGGTCTTCCACCCACCTTGGATCCTTGTCAATTTGCATACAGGAGTAATAGGTCGACTGATGATGCCATCTCTATTGTTTTACATACAGTCCCATACAGTCACCATACCATTATACATAAATGGTGAGGAGGTGGAGAGGTTTGCTAGTTTCAAACTCCTAGTTATTTACATCACAGAGGACCTCTCATGGACTATTAACACGAGCATGTTGATAAAAAAGGCACAAAAGCGGTTATATTTTCTGAGGAAGCTTGGGAGGTTAAATTTGTCACAGCAGCTGCTTGTGTCTTACTATCCTTGCACCATTGAGAGTGTCCTAACCTATGATATCTTGGTGTGGTACGGAAATTGCTCTGCAGGGGACAAAAAGGCTCTGCAGAGAATTATTAAGATCGTGCAGCACATCATCAACCTTCATCTACCAGCTTTGGAGGACATCTATACATCTCGCTGTCTGCAGAAGTCACATAGTATTCTGAGAGACCCCTTCCATCCGGCTCATAAGTTCTTTGAACTGTTGCCTTCGGGTAGACGATACAAAACTATTAGAGCAACACCACACGACTCCTGAACAGTTTTATCCCACAGCCATAATTACGCTGAATAAGGCGATATAGTTGCTTTGTTACCATGCTCCTGGGCATTATGGTCTGTTATACTATTTTTATATTATGATGCATGTTGTATAGAATGTGTGGGTGAGTGTGTAGAGTGTGATGGTTGGAACTGTTGTACGTATTTATGCTTGTATCTCAAAGGTGCATAAATTTCGTACAATGACAATAAAAATACTACTACTACTATATAGCGCTTTTCAACAAAAAGTTATCAAAACGGTCATGTATAATGTAGCTCTAAACATTAAATGACTGCTTTCAAAAATCTTTATCAACTCACTATACCTTGCTCTCCCTTCCTAATAACTACTTATAGAGCCCAAATGGAATAAACAGCCTGATATAAAAATATTCATCACTTCAAATATAAGGAATCATACACGGATACTGAAGGCCTTTTGTTTCTTTCCTTTGAAAGCAGTTTGTTTATCAGCCTACATTGCACAATGTGCAGTAACCTAACTACTGTGAAACACTGACACCTTTATGAGTAGGGCTGACTAGAAGTAATTTATTTAGGGAAGGTTGACATAGTGAGGAAAATGGGTCTTTAGTGTTCCTATCAAAATTTGCATGACTCTGAAGGGAAATGTAAGGCTGAGGGGTTCTGACCTTGCTGGCATCAATGTGAGAAAGATGGAAGATGGAGAAGTTCCATTCAATTATCTTCTCATTATGTCTCCATAGCAATGGCTCTTTCAGCAGGTCAAAACTTTCTCAGCAGTTACAAACATGGCGCCCCCCTTTTGTTTTAACTTGTTCCCTCCTGTATAGACTACACAGATACAGTCATGTTGTTTATACTCACTTTATAATATAAGCAAATCCACAGATTTACTGCATCAGATTCACAGAACTTGGCTGACAGTGTGGTGTCTACTGTGCTCAGTGTAACTCACAAATGAAGAATTTGTCTCTGAACTGCAAGTCTCCATTCTAGTTAGGCACAAAAAGCACTGGGCTGTCTCCTTCAATGTGACAAGAGAAAGCAGGAACAGATACACCTCTAGGAAACAAAAGAACAAAATGTGGGAGAAAAATGGCTATGAACAAGTCTTCAAAGAATGGATCAAGAGAGGGTAAGAGGCAATATTAGAGAAAATGAGATTAATGTTGTCCTAGAAGACTGTTAATATAGCAGCTCAGTACAGAAGTCCTGCGCTCCCATAAACTTTCTCAGGTTCCGAAAGCCTAATCAAGGATTAGGTCTAGCTAGAAACAGAAAGCTAAATGTCAGTTTTGAGCTTACTGGATTCCCTACCTCTTGTTTTTGCATTTATTCCGGTTTAGGTAATGTTTTATGCTTGTTTTTAGTAACTTTGTTGTAAATCACCTTGACAGTCCCTTTGGAGAGCAAGGTATAAATGTTTTAAACAAACACATCTAAGATCTAATCCAAGGGCAGCTGGGAAAAACATCCCAAATGGTGCTGAAGTTTTTCCCCAGATGAATCCCAGGAATCTCATGCAAGACAGGGTTCTCTGAACGTTCTTCAGACCTGCCTGAAAGGAGTACACATTCCAAAGCAGTGCACCCCTATTATGGTAGGGGCATATACATAGGTGCTGCAGTTTGACAAAAACAGGGTTTGACAAATAGGGAAATGAGGATCTTGTAGAAAGCGTGGACCTGAACCTCTCTGATCTTTGTGAGAACTGCTTCCGCACACACAAAAATTGTTTTACCCAACATTTTTAGACTTGGCATTGGCAATCAAGAAGTGGGTTGTGATAGGAGATATGAGCTGTCTGGAGCAGTGGAGATCACCACAGAGTGGGCTGCAAGCCCTTCACATCTTCCAGATGGCCAGCGCTATGTTATGAAGCCCCTTGGTTGCAGCAGTGCCATGGATGCTAAGGTGCCGTCACTGCCGTCATTGCTGGGGCACTCCCCTTAAGGGGGAATGACCTGCTACTGGTTCCCCTGGAGGGTCACGACCCATCAGTTTGGGAACCACTGGTGTAGAGTGTGCCAACCCATTCTGGTGATGTAATACGCACAGCCCAGTCCTGCTCAGCACCCCCCTCTAATTCAAAACAAAGGATCAGAACATCTCTCTTGGAATGTATCCAGCCTACTGAGCCCTACCTCCATAAAGGATAATTCAGATGAGTTCTTTTTTGGTGAAGTCTGCCCAACTAGGCTATGGAGAGAGTTCTTAATCAACTCAGGAAAAGCTGAAGTGGAGACATCCGGTTTCCTCAGAGGCAAGAACACATTTGCTTAGAAGAGAAAGCCATCTCTTTCTGGGAAGAAACTGTTATTCCATTCCAGCTTCCCGCTATCCCAGAAATAGGAACTTTTCCATGATTTCAGGATCTCTTATCCATCCTGATGGGAAATCCAAGTTTTCTTTTATTATAAATTATTTTTGAAAAGTGCAAGTCTAGCTCTTATGATTTTTACTTCTGAAGCTGATTTTCCGAAAAAGTCAGATATAATTGATTTACCAGATCAAGGATGTGTGAAGTTTACCATTTTTTAGGCTATTCACAGTGAACTTAAAAGAATTTAGCTCTCCAGGTTGTAGGGTTTCACTTCAGGAAGCAGCCCTATGGTCTGCGCGTACAAGAATGAAGATCACCGAAAAGCACACAGTGGTGAGAGGCCAAGACTGTTCCATTTTGAGTAAATTGTAAAAAAGAAAAGAAAAAAAGCTAGAATGGTGGGAGCCACAAGCAAAAGCAGTTTTGGACTCTGAAGAGATGCAGGCAGAAAGACCAGCTTCAGCTTGGCACGAGGAACACAGCGTGTCACCACGTACAAATGTGTTTCGGTCATGACAAACAGCATCAACTCACTGCAACAAGCTCCACATTCTTCTGAAAGGAGGCCTTCATCTCGCCTAGAACAATTGCCAGGAAGAAATATTCCTTCAGCTGCTCAGAGGCACACTGGTCTGGTTCGTCACATGTCACAAGCACTGCTTGGCTGGCTTCTCACTCCCATTGTTAAGTGTTATTGTGGGAGTTTCCTGTCCTACTTCTCTCAGGGAAACTATTTGAAGGCAGTATGAATAAGCAGGCCACCAATGAAATCTAGCTTCAAACATGAGGCTCTTTTCTCCCTCTCTCACACTTAAGTGATCTTAAGTTTAATGGAAATTGGAGAGGGACTTGCTTTTCTCTTTCTCTCTTAAATCTCACAGTGGTTAAAGCCAGAAACAAACTTTCATTCTGCACATAGATTAAAAACAGACTTCCAAGCTCTGGTTTGTTTCTTCTGTGTTTTGCTTTTACATTTCTCTTGCTGTGCAGCTCTCATCTGTCTCATTATAGATGAGCTCATGGTAATATGTCACAGTTAATTTTGTGGCACTGGCAAACTGCTAGAATCAAACATGACAGTACTTAAACTACCCAAATGACAATGTGACCTAGGGTGCTGATTCAGCGTCCTTCAGGATTAGGAATGCAGGCTGGACAGGAACCATGATAACAGCAACAGATCTATCCTTAGAGTTGTGGGAAGCATATTCTTTAAAACTGGGCAAGTTATGCTTTGTTAAAGTACACACGCCTATGTAGATAAGTTACTTATAAACATGATGTAAATGTTGAATGCCTCCCCTAATGCCAGTGATCTGGAGGTTCAGACTGAGGCCCAAAGAGCTTTGTTTGCAAACAGAAAGCGCTTCTGTAGTCATGTATAAGAGGAAATGCTGATTTTCTAAAAGCTAGAGCCCCTCAAACCTGCTGATGCTATTCAAAGGGTGAACAATATTTTTTTTTTAAAGGATGCAAGGGGGTGATGTACAAAAAAGCCTGCAAAGATCAAGGGGCATACGTAGAACACCAAGAGGTGGTTGCCCCTTTTGGATCTTGACCTCACATTGCAACAGAACTGTTGAGTTTAAAACAATTTGTATTGAAAGGCCAACAACTTCAACTTGGAGGCAAACAAGAAGCTCAGACTCAATCATAACTCCTTGGCCAGAGATCAGATCACAGGACATGCACTGAGGCTGAGTAGTTCATTATGAGATGCACACAAGATCACTGCACAGCATGAAGGATTTTACACTTGCAAACAGCTGCAGCTGAGAGTAAAACCTCACAGCTGCTGAAGACACAGGGGCTCACATGGGCTGAAATGTAAGGCTTCTCAGAAATGTTACACCGAGCAAAGCACACATGTACCATCCATAAACAAGCAGCTATCCAATGCCCTACACTGGACAAATCATTCATATGGCAAAACCACCCCGGGCTCTGGAGTGAGGTTAGTCAAATGCATATTAATTTCACAGAAAAGATTTTGCCTTGCATCCTGAAAAAGTATTTTCTGCAACTATCTTCTGCAACAACTGTACTGTTACTGCATGCAATACTATCCGTTTTAGAGATATCAAAAGACAATTTCTTGTTTTCTAGATAAACTACACTTTAAAAGCAAATGAAGGACATAACCTCAAAAAGAAGAAGAAAAGCCCCAAATACTTCATCTTCTTGTTCCACTAAAAACAGGATAAAAGACAGGATGCAGAAGGAGACTTGGTTTGACCTGGATTTCCTGCCAAATACAGTGATCATCAGACCTCTCCCTCTTTTGCCTGAGTAAACAATTCCAAGAGAGCTGCCATCAGGTTCAACAGACCAGAAGGGGAATCCTGGGTATCTAGAATTACTGTTTGTATTTGCTAGCAAAATTTAGCTGTGCCTGCACAATAATCATCATCTTGGAAAATATTTCAGTTTTCCTTCAGAAAGTAAAAACTAAGGTATGTTACAACTCACACTAAAAACTGAATATATGCAGATACACAAAAATTAAATGTCCTTCATTTATTGAACAGTCAGTTATAGCAATGGAAAAATATGTTTTTTCTTTTTTTGCAAGATCCACTCTTCCAGCCAATTCAGTCTGTATGCCTATTTAGTAACACTTTAGAGCAGGCATTTCAGAGTTCCCTTAATTTAATGCCAAGTGTTATGGTAGCTTTTGTGGTATTTGTCCAGTGGAAATTGGACTGAGATCACCAACTCATTTCTCACAGGCTTTGAACAGATGGCAACAACCTTGAATCTTCTATTTACTTGCAAGTTGATGTGCAGATGTGCTACCTCTAAACACAGAGCATGGGAACCTGTCTGTTTTCAACCATGAGGCACAAAAAAGCCTAGAGTTCTCTTTTCTTCTTCCCCCCATCAATGTCAAATAACCAACATTCCACCACCTCTAAGAAATTTAGGGCAGCTGAAAACCACTGAAGTCTGTGAAATGAACTTGGCAGGACATATCTGGGGGTCGAAGTACCATTCTCTGTCACAGTTTCCCAGTACAGTAAACTGATACGAAGCTCCTGTATGCCCTCAACTCTAAAGACATACTCAGAATTGTAGTGGATCTGATGTAGCTATGCTTTAGAGGCAACTCCCTTTAACCCATTTCTGCCAGGCCCACAGTTGTACACATTTGGTCCCTGTTGCATATAAGCAACATTGGGCAGAAATGGCTTAAAGCACTTGCTATGAAAATTTCAAAGCTTGATTCTCTCCCTTCCCTGCACTTAAAAGTGTGAAAATTAGTCTTAGTCTTGAAACAGCTGGTAAAATTTTCTGCTACAGTAGCATGCTTTCAAACATATAAAGGGACATGTATATTTACTGACAAGAATCTTATGACAAGCAGATGGCTCCTAGCGGTATCTGTATTGGCAACCTTCAGTCTCGAAAGACTATGGTATCGCGCTCTGAAAGGTGGTTCTGGCACAGCGTCTAGTGTGGCTGAAAAGGCCAATCTGGGAGTGACAATCCCTTCCACACCGGGAGCAAGTGCAGTCTGTCCCTGGTCTGTCTCCCTGGCTATGGGCCTTCCTTCTTTGCCTCTTAGCCTCAGACTGTTGGCAAAGTGTCTCTTCAAACTGGGAAAGGCCATGCTGCACAGCCTGCCTCCAAGCGGGCCGCTCAGAGGCCAGGGTTTCCCACTTGTTGAGGTCCATCCCTAAGGCCTTCAGATCCCTCTTGCAGATGTCCTTGTATCGCAGCTGTGGTCTACCTGTAGGGCGCTTTCCTTGCACGAGTTCTCCATAGAGGAGATCCTCTGGGATCCAGCCATCATCCATTCTCACAACATGACCGAGCCAACGCAGGCGTCTCTGTTTCAGCAGTGCATACACGCTGGAGATTCTAGCTCGTTCCAGGACTGTGTTGTTTGGAACTTTTTCCTGCCAGGTGATGCCGAGGATGCGTCAGAGGCAGCACATGTGGAAATCAGATGCACACCTCTCTAAGAATAAAGCAGCAACCTGATGAAGATTGCAGAATTCTCCCACTCCCTATCTCCTGAGCACTTTTCTTCTCAGTTGAAATGCAAATGTGGATGCGACCTTGGCTGGACAACTACTTCTTGGAAGGGAGCTGCAGGGAGGGAAGTGGCAGGCATGGGGAGAGGATATAGTACACCTCACCTACATTGCTTCCTGGCTGCTAAAAAATCAGATCCCCTCCCCCTTTTCTGTTTAAACACTGATAAATACAGACTTGTACCTTTTGATACAATCTATTAGGGAAAAGCATGAGTACACTTTCACATTTATCACCACACAGTATCAGGTGGACACTATGAATGCTCACCTGTCTCTCAAGGTCAAATTCAGTCAGAACAAGAATGGTGTGGACGTCATGCTGAATTTAACTTAATGATTGGCTATGTGTAATGGTGAGCCATTCATGTGTAGCGGTTTGCCATGGACTCTGCTGCCATGCAGTCTTCTCCATTCCAGCAGAAAGCAACAGGGTTTTCTGGCAGGGGAAGTGGGCAAACTGCTTGATAGCGGTTGACCCATGCAATGAGATCCTGCATATAATCACCCTTCTCTTCACTTTGTGACTTAAGCTCTTCTCCCAGGGAAATGATGTGAAAAGCAGCAGCACCAAAGAAATCTGGCAGTCAACAGGCCTAAGCTCCTCACCAGTTTGAAAACAGTATGGGAGAATAAGGGTTTTTATAACATTCTCCCTGAAAGTCACTTTGGAGGATGCCTTTTAGGATACTGCTTTTGAAGTCAGGAACCTACAGATTTATAATAAGAAAAAAAGCGAACAACATGCAACATTTAAATATCACTGTGATAGTATTCACGTAAGGACCAACTCCAAAATGGCAACTGGGGCAAGGCAGGCTATCAGAACCTTTTCACTTTTGCTCCCAGGCATGCAGCACACTAACCCTGCTTTGCTTTCACATTTCCTTTTCATTTTTTAGTAAGCTCTCACTATGAAAAAGCAATATGTTGACATGCATTTTTCAGGTTAACTATGGAGTGAATTCAAGAGCCCTTGGAGGGTTTAGTTGCTAAAATGTTCCAAGACTATACAATTATAATGGTATAGGATGTGAAAATGCTGCCAGGGAAGTTGTTTAGGGGTACTGTGGCTTAGTTATTAAGATTTCTTAACTTGCAGTTTGGTTCAGAAATAGGACTTCAAGCCAGAATCCCCATTTTAGGCTGGATTCCTTTGGTACCCAAGCAATTTCTTCAATATCTGGAATATTTTGCCCCCATAATAATATCAAGCAGGGTAACTGGGAACACATTATTCAAATAAGAATATTAAGCAGAGAACTGTAGAAAAATTAAATTCAGTGAGAAATTGAGAGCATGAAAGAAGAGAGGATTGGTTCAATGACTCTGGTTAGAAGGAAAAGGTGAACATTCTTCTGCAAACAGATTTTACAAGCTTCTACAGCATGTAACTGGCTGAATTGATGATACAATGCTGCTCATCCAGAGGAATGAGGCTAGTACCAATCAATCAAGCTGTCACATCTGACAAGTGCAGACCTAAATCATATCTCTTTTGGCCATTCAAGTTTTCAGCCTGGCATAAAATGCCTGTAACCTCTGGTAATTTTAAAATGACTTGCCCTCTTCAGATGATATTCTCCTGTGTAGCTGCCTTGAGGGCACTTCCCAAGGTTACAGGGGAAACCCATCTGTCTATCTGCATGTCTTTTCACAACTGCTTCTGACACAAAAAGGTATGAGATTCAGAGGTTGAGATTTAGTGGCTGAACCCTCTTATTCATGTTTCAGAGTCTCACAGATATTTCACCCCTTTTTCTCCAGAGGAGAGACTTTATTATTTGGAAGTATAAAATCAATAAATATTTACCCTATCAGTTTTATTTGAACACTTAATGAAAAAAGATGTACAAAATGACAGAAAAAGATAGAAATGGGAAAGCTAACAAGAAAAACAACAGACGGACAAGTAAACATCCAATGCTAATTTTACCAGATTATTCTGAGGTAATGTTACAATAGTTTGATAAGAATTGTTTTATGTAAAGTGCAAAACTTACTTTCTTTCTGTTTCTGGTGTTGACACCACACTGCTGAAGCCAAGAGATTCCTGCAAGAGAAAATTCATTGCTTTGAGTTCAGAATGAACAACGGCGGGCTTTATTTTCTGACTGATGTAGAATACCAAATTGAAGGCAAAAACAAAATAGATCATTGCGTCCATTGTGCTTACTTCAATCTGGGATCGCAGCTGTAGGGATGTGGAGCTGGCATCGGGTTTCTCCTAAAACAGAACAGATGTCAGGTTAGTGTAACATCCAAGTGTGGCAGTATTGACAAGCAAAGAAAAAGAAAATAGGAGGGGAATGAAGGTCAGACAAAGGCAATGGAATAAGGCATGGGTAGTTAGGGAAACATCAAACTGTCTCCTTCTAAATGTGTTTAGAAATCATCCTATGAACCACTGTCAGAGGTTTCAGTACAGCACATATATACTTGATACCATAATTTTATTTAAAAGGAAAATACAAATGTGAAGATTTAACTCTAGTGAAAATATCAAGATTTGCCATAGGGTATTTTCATGGGACTGCAAAACTCAATTTTCCCCCCAGAATATTTCATTATAATCACTCATTTTCCTTGCAGTATATTATGTGGTCACTAGATGGCTCCACGGGTTACACAGCACTGTAAACTGCTTTCAGGGTTAAAGAGTCATGTCCGGAAGAAGGGATAGACATCGCTTTTATGCTATAAATTCATTCAGTACAACAACCCTTGTTCACTCTCAAATAGGTTGTCCTATTTGAAAACTTACTGTTGCAGACAATAAGAGATTGTTTCCATTTGCCATGTCTCTTGGTAACCTCTCTCGTTCTCCTACACTGTGAAACAAACAGCTTAAGACTTACAACTAAAGTAAGTTGATTCAAAAGCATTCAGCTCCCCTTTTGTTAATTTTCAAGGTAAGAATGCACTTTTTGCTACCTTTTGCAACGTATTTTAAACATTACAACTCAGCTTCTTTAAGTGCTTCATAAAGAATAATAATGAAATAATAATTAATAGCATACGGTCCCGTCCCCCCCCCCCCCCACACACACAGCTTTGGCCATTCTTTCTTTCTTTTTGCCTCATTAGCACCCTTATCTAACATTTCTGCCTCTTTTCCTCTCAGATCCCCAGGTGTATCTGTGCAGGCGTATCTGATCCCCACAGCCAATCTTTGTAGCCATATTAGCAAAGATGCTTACATATCCAACAAGTATGGTGGGGGGGAACAGCACCTGTGACATCAGCAGTGATTAGACAAATCCCCACTCTTTGCCCCTTTCCTAAGCTATGAGTGAAGAATGAAGTGGTATAACGGCTGCTACTGTTACAAAGGCACTACTACACAGCAGGAAGAAGCAGTACAATTTCCCTATGGGATTTTGGGAGAGGTGAGGAGAAAGTAGATTTGGGGAACTCTGCCCTAGGTCAAAGGATCCAAAAACAAAGGATCCAAAGTTCCTCCAAAACAAATTACTACATCCCCACCATTTAGCTCCCAGCTGCAACTCTCTCACACACACTGGAAAAATGGTTCAAAAGGAGCCAGGCAGGCAGAGGTGTTGGATGTTATAGAAAGTGTAGTATTAGTTTCATAGTGACTATCATGGACAACAAAATCACCTGATAAACTAGAACTGGTACACTTCAATACAGTTAATAAGGAAATTCTAAGGAAGAATATGGGTAACTACTGTTAATATGGGTAATTATTGTTTTTAATTGTTAATTTTGTATTTTTTGATTATTGTATGCCGCCTTGTGTGGCCATGGGGCAAAAAGGCAGGAAATAAATAAATAAATAAATAAATAAATAAATAAATGAATAATACTGCAAATAGCTTCCTTGGGATGCAGACTGCAAAACTTTGATCTTTGCATCAGGCAAGCAGAAAGAAAAACCAGGCAAGCAATTACACTGTCACATCTGACAAATGGTCACGGGAATGCTGTGCCAACGTCTCAGCATTGCTGAGAAATGAAAGAAGGTGTACAGAACAGCCACCTCACGGATTCAGCGGAAGCACTCTCATCATGGCAGTGCTTCAAGAATTGCTCCCATAATGCAAAACACAAGGAGAGTATTACAACAGAGCTGCAAACCCACTTGATTCTTTCAAGGAAGACTTAAGAGTAAAAACAACTTGTAAGCAATCCAGTATTCCACTTATGGACCATTCCCGTGCAAAGTTTCTGCATGCATCCCAGTGCGGAGATAATTCCATAAGGGCTTCCATGGAGGTAAGCTTTTTTAATTGAACCTGTTCTCAACAATGGAAGAGCAGCAGCTATGCCATGCAAGCAGGGATGGTGGGGAACCCAGGCTGCTGGAGAAGATTCCCCATGTGTCACAAGACTTCTAAGTGCTCAGAGCCTGCACAATGGAAGAGACAGGAATCGAGTGAAAAATTGGACACGGGTATATTTTGAGCATCTCTCTCTGCCACTGAAAAACCAAGGTTACAAGCAGAAAACCCCATGTATTTTTCAGTAACACTGCAGTCCACGAAAGCAAAAAATTCCATTAAAGTAAAACAATATGGGAGCATTGTTTATTTGAACATCTAGGACCTTCACATGCAGCCGAGAGAGGTCTTTTTTCCTATCTCTTCAATGTAATACAATTCTAGCGTTTTTACAGTGCTTTCTGCTAAGGTTCAAAGACCCATTTCAGTAATCCTTTTAGAATCTCAAACGCAGGCCAACGTTGTTTTATACTGTAGATTGGGAAATGCCTGTCTAAGGCATATCTAAGGCCACCCAGCAAGCTAGAAGCCATGAGACCAGAAGTGACTGTGAGGAGCTCCAGAAGGATCTCTCCAAACTGGCAGAATGGGCAGCAATATGGCAGATGCGCTTCAATGTCAGTAAGTGTAAGGTCATGCACACTGGGGCAAAAAATCAAAACTTCACATATAGGCTAATGGGCTCTGAGCTGTCTGTGACAGATCAGGAGAGAGATCTTGGGGTGGTGGCGGACAGGTTGATGAAAGTGTCGACCCAATGTGCGGCGGCAGTAAAGAAGGCCACACAGGTATTGAGGTACCTGTGAGGTATTGAGAACAAAACGGCAAGTATTATAATGCCGTTGTACAAATCCATGGTAAGGCCACACCTGGAGTATTGTGTCCAGTTCTGGTCGCCGCATCTCAAAAAGGATATAGTGGAAATGGAAAAGGTGCAAAAGAGGGCAACTAAGATAATTGCTGGGCTGGGGCACCTTCCTTATGAGGAAAGGCTATGGCATTTGGGCCTCTTCAGCCTAGAAAAGAGGTGCCTGAGGTGGAACATGTTTGAGGCATACAAAATTATGCATGGGAAGGATAAAGTAGATAGAGAGATGCTCTTTACACTCTCACATAACACCAGAACCAGGGGACATCCACTAAAATTGAGTGTTGGGAGAGTTAGGACAAAAGAAAATATTTCTTTACTCAGCGTGTGGTTGGTCTGTGGAACTCCTTGCCACAGAATGTGGTGACGACATCTGGCCTGGATGCCTTTAAAAGGGGATTGGACAAGTTTCTGGAGGAAAAATCCATTATGGGTTACAAGCCATGATGTGTATGCGCAACCTCCTGATTTTAGAAATGGGCTATGTCAGATGCAGGGGAGGGCACCAGGATGCAGGTCTCTTGTTATCTGGTGTGCTCCCTGGGGCATTTAGTGGGCCGCTGTGAGATACAGGAAGCTGGACTAGATGGGCCTATGGCCTGATCCAGTGGGGCTGTTCTTATGTTCTTAGGAAATCTGGAACTATAAGCTTCCTACCTCTAAAGTGGTGGCTGTCTTATATTTAAACCAGTACTCTACTCCTCCCAGAGGCTGCTTGCTTGTGTCTACCTTCTGTTTATTTTTTGACTGAGCCCAGAGGACCATTTTCTCATTCTCATATCCATTGTGGTACATTAGACATCAAGTGGGTCTATTCTTTGTAGCCCATCAGCGCTTTTTATTTTATTAAATAAATTTAGTCTTTTTTCCTATCTCATCAAGACACACAAGTGAACAAAATACAAGTCTATGGAATTGCTAATACAATACATTCAATAATGTTTCATCTTAGGCACAACATAGGTGTAATATTTCCAATCTCCTAGTTATGGTTAGGCTATGGTTATGGTTATGACCTATGTGCTTGGGTGCTTCTGCCCTCTCCTGTTTCAGAGAAACACATTAACCCTAAGCACAGTTGGTTTCAGAGCAGAATTTACTACCATGGTTAGAAGTACGAGATATGAAAAACCTGGCTTTACAAGAAGTACTCGTAGATATGAAAAACCTGGCTTTAGATAACAATGGTTAGCATAATTTCTGGTGCAGATGCAACACTGTGTTATAGTTAACTCCAGATAGGGAATAGTAGGGAGGACTCCTAATTGAGAAGAGAGAAAAAAGGGGAGAAAAAAGGAGCATATTGACCCCATGGAATACTCCCTGAACTACAGCTAGCATGGCATGAAGCACCAGTGGCTTAGCAACTTAGATAAAAAGTTCTTGGAAAATCTACAAAGGCAGAAATGTTACAGTCCTTATAAAAAAAGATTACCAAAACTGGTTTATTCAAGCAGATTATTCACCAGTGTCATCTCCTCCATGGCATCAAAGTAATGGTTTGTTGCTTCCTACATTACACTTTGTGTGGGTGCAATCCTATTCTGTGCTGGAACAGGAAAGCCAAGAGGCTTGCGTTGTATCCAGCACAGGATAGGGACCCAAAGTGTCTCAGCCAGAGATAAGGGAAACTTACCTCCTTGTAAGGCACCCTGGCCCCTATGGGTGTCCTTGGTCTTGTGCCACCTCCTGAGGTGGCACAAGTCTGAGGAGAGCAGAGCAGCTTGAAGCCACTCACAACTCCCCAGGAACGAGGGTTGGGATTCGACATAACTGCCGTGCCCCAGCCCCACCTCCCACTTCCCACCCACCTGCCCCTGGGTCCGCAATCCCTGTGCCTTCCTTCTACCCCGGAACGCCTGCCTCCTGCCTCTTTCCTGCCCACCCCAGAGCCTTGCGTCAGCCCAGCTAGGCCAACGCAAGGCTCAGTGCCTCCATCAGAGCAGAGACTTGTGTCAGCCTCTGCGCGCCGACCTTGCCAACTCCCAAGGAGGCGCCAACTCCCAAGGAGGCGCAAGGAGGCACATTTCTTTGGCAAAAGAAATGTCAGAAGGTGATATGGGAGGCCAAGCGAGACTATGAGGAACGCATGGCCAGCAACATTAAGGGGAATAATAAAAGCTTCTTCAAATACGTTAGAAGCAGGAAACCCGCCAGAGAAGCAGTTGGCCCTCTGGATGGTGAGGGAGGGAAAGGGGAGATAAAAGGAGACTTAGAGATGGCAGAGAAATTAAATGAGTTCTTTGCATCTGTCTTCACGGCAGTAGATCTCGGGCATATACCGCTGCCCGAACGGCCCCTCCAGACCAAGGAGTTAAGTCAGATAGAGGTTAAAAGAGAAGATGTTTCAGACCTCATTGATAAATTAAAGATCAATAAGTCACCGGGCCCTGATGGCATCCACCCAAGAGTTATTAAGGAATTGAAGAATGAAGTTGCTGATCTCTTGACTAAGGTATGCAACTTGTCCCTCAAAACGGCCACAGTGCCAGAAGATTGGAGGATAGCAAATGTCACGCCTATCTTTAAAAAGGGAAAGAGGGGGGACCTGGGAAACTATAGGCCGGTCAGCCTAACATCCATACCGGGTAAGATGGTGGAATGTCTCATCAAAGATAGGATCTCAAAACACATAGACGCCTTGCTGAGGGAGAATCAGCATGGCTTCTGTAAGGGTAAGTCTTGCCTCACGAACCTTATAGAATTCTTTGAAAAGGTCAACAGGCATGTGGATGTGGGAGAACCCGTGGACATTATCTATCTGGACTTTCAGAAGGCGTTTGACACGGTCCCTCACCAAAGGCTACTGAAAAAACTCCACAGTCAGGGAATTAGAGGACAGGTCATCTCATGGATTGAGAACTGGTTGGAGGCCAGGAAGCAGCGAGTGGGTGTCAATGGGCAATTTTCACAATGGAGAGAGGTGAAAAGTGGTGTGCCCCAAGGATCTGTCCTGGGACCAGTGCTTTTCAACCTCTTCATAAATGACCTGGAGACAGGGTTGAGCAGTGAGGTGGCTAAGTTTGCAGACGACACCAAACTTTTCCGAGTGGTGAAGACCAGAAGTGATTGTGAGGAGCTCCAGAAAGACCTCTCCAAACTGGCAGAATGGGCAGCAAAATGGCAGATGCGCTTCAATGTCAGTAAGTGTAAAGTCACGCACATTGGGGCAAAAAATCAAAACTTTAGATATAGGCTGATGGGTTCTGAGCTGTCTGTGACAGATCAGGAGAGAGATCTTGGGGTGGTGGTGGACAAGTCGATGAAAGTGTCGACCCAATGTGCGGCGGCAGCGAAGAAGGCCAATTCTATGCTTAGGATCATTAGGAAGGGTATTGAGAACAAAACGGCTAATATTATAATGCCGTTGTACAAATCTATGGTAAGGCCACACCTGGAGTATTGTGTCCAGTTCTGGTCGCCGCATCTCAAAAAAGACATAGTGGAAATGGAAAAGGTGCAAAAGAGAGCTACTAAGATGATTACGGGGCTGGGGCACCCTCCTTATGAGGAAAGGCTATGGCGTTTGGGCCTCTTCAGCCTAGAAAAGAGACGCTTGAGGGGGGACATGATTGAGACATACAAAATTATGCAGGGGATGGACAGAGTGGATAGGGAGATGCTCTTTACACTCTCACATAATACCAGGACCAGGGGACATCCACTAAAATTGAGTGTTGGGAGGGTTAGGACAGACAAAAGAAAATATTTCTTTACTCAGCGTGTGGTCGGTCTGTGGAACTCCTTGCCACAGGATGTGGTGCTGGCGTCTAGCCCAGACGCCTTTAAAAGGGGATTGGACAAGTTTCTGGAGGAAAAATCCATTATGGGGTACAAGCCATGATGTGTATGCGCAACCTCCTGATTTTAGAAATGGGTTATGTCAGAATGCCAGATGCAAGGGAGGGCACCAGGATGAGGTCTCTTGTTATCTGGTGTGCTCCCTGGGGCATTTGGTGGGCCGCTGTGAGATACAGGAAGCTGGACTAGATGGGCCTATGGTCTGATCCAGTGGGGCTGTTCTTATGTTCTTAAATGTGCCTTAAACGTGCCTGCAAAATGGCCGGTCCCTTACACTGACCCAAGAGTGCCTCTGCATTGTGCCCTATGTTGATTAGCCTGACTTCAGTTATTTTATGTAGAAACAACACAATGCAGCCTGCAAATTTAACAGGGTGGGAAGTAACAAAAAACAAAAACAGTAATATGAGGAAACAAAGTTGCAGTTTCTTCATTCTCTCTGTCTGCCACCTTTTCTTCAGAATAATTTTCCATACAAAACAGATGTTTGAAGGCCCCTCTTCATACATTACTCTGACAAAACCAGAAGCCAAATGAGCTTTCCAGCTGGAAAGGTAACAGGAACACTGCAAAGTGCCCCCCCCCCCACTTATGCTCTCTTCATGACATGAAGGCCAGAGGAAGGAAGCAGCCGTGTACCTAGGCAGAATGCTGATAATTCATGCCAGGTTCCCCTCCTCCACTCACTGTCAAGGAAACAAAAAAGAGGGAACATTTTACCAGACACTGCATCCTCAAATTGCACGCAATGATACACCAGAACCTGCTACATATTAAAAAGGATCCTGGCTTCTGAGCAGTAAATATTTAGCTTTGCTTTGTCCGTTTGATGATTTTTTGTTTTGATTGTTTAAAGGTTTGTGCTGCAAGTACTTGAGAACTTAAATGTACTCTTTGGACAGTTACATCCCCCTTTCATTTCTTTTGAGGGATAATTTGGTTACCCAAGCTGACTGTAAACAAGTAAGAGTTACACTGCACAGTAGGTTCCATTGTCAAAAGGAAGGTGGAGAAGGTTCCCCCCACCCCAAATTCTCTTAGGAAGAGTACCAGCTGCATCCTGTGCTAACAAAATCCAGATTCTGCTCTGCCTCTCATCTCGTTTGTGCTGTGAGCAAGCGCTCTTGTCTCTGCATCTAAAAAGCCACACTGTTCTGAAGAAACTTTAAAGGCAAATGCAAGAAGTATCTTTAGTGAGAATTGTATACAAATAACATTTGATAGACACATAATCAGAGACATTGTGGAAGACTCTGGACCGATTCTGCCCATGGGAATGTACTATTTGACTTTGGTCTTGTTTATATGTTCTGATTTTTTATGCAGCACCAGGACTATATTTTGTGAATGAAAACTAATACTGTATCATCCTGAAAAGGTCTACCTATGGAAGTTTTAAGGCAAAACACATTAAAGACTTACTGCTTGCCCACTGGGATATGAATATGAAAGGTACAGAATCAGACCTCTCAAATCTGACCCTGAATCATTTAAATCATCGGAAACATTTAAAACTTTACAAATCTTTGTTGTAGTATAGCGACTAAAAGACAAGAGATGCGATTCAGAACTTCCCCAATTTGAACCTTCTCTCTGCCATGAACTTGTTGGCAACCTTTAGTCTCGGAAGACTATGGTATCGCGCTCTGAATGGTGGCTCTGGAACAGTGTCCTCTCCAGTACGCGAAGCCTGGGTAAAGTAGGTATGGAGGATAGGCTGTTACCCATGCAGCAAATCCCCCCTCTCCACGTCACTGAAATGGTCCAATGGAAAGGCAGAAGCCAATACGGTTGGTTCCAGCGGCGTCGCAGGAGTTGCCAGAATGTGACTGTGTTCAGCCATGAACTGCCTCAGGGACTCCGGCTCCGGATTTTGCCTCGAGATTGACTCCTGAAGCCTTTTCCTTAACTGGATGTAGCCACAAGGCAGTGGAGGTTTGGGATCAGAGTTTTCCTTCTCTCAGATGAGCTGCCTTCCCAGGCTGATCTTACCGGGGCCATGAACTTACTAGGTGACATTAAGCAAGCCACATCCTCCATATCTGCGAATACAAGAATCTACTATGGGAGTGTGCATCTATGGATCCCATATCCATAGTTTCACATAATCACATATGTGGATGGACCTCCTCCCCCGCGCCCTCCAGAGGCAAGGGAAGCTGAACTCCCTTCTCCTCTGGAATATCTTCTGAGCCCTGCAGAGGCCGCGCACATCTGCCTGTGTCCTCTGTGTGGCTTAGAATGGCTGTTTAGGCCAAAACAAGTTACTTCTGTGTTTTTTCTCCATAAAACCAGATGTTTTTATGCCTTTAAAAGGTATTAGGTGGCCAGGGAAGCCCTCCAGGGCTGCAGAATAGTCTGCAGAATTTTTTTTTAATATCCTCTTCCTTCACTGCAGACATCAACAAAAGTATAATGTTACATTGGAGAGCATCTTGCAGCATCTGGATCACATGGCAACAAACCATGTTCACTAGGAACTGCATTGATTTTAACAGGGATTCATTCTCACACTTGAAGATTTCAGCCTGCAACACAGACTCACACACACTTTCCTGGGAGTAAACCCCACTGAATACAATAGGACTTAGGGCCCCCAGGTTAGGCGGACACAAGTCACTTGCGCCAACCCAGAGTTGTCATCAATGTGCTGTAAGGGACGTTTGTGTAAACTCAGGAGTCAGGGAGGCGAGCGCAAGGAGTTGTGCTGGCCTCCCTGTACTGGATCCAGGCCCGGTGAGCTAAGTTTGCGTTGGCCGACGCAGGGGTTGGGGGGGCATGGGAAGAGCAGAGAGGAGGCGTTTTGGGAGGGGGGAGGGCAGGCAGTGGGCGTTCCCAGGGGTGGGCAGGTAGGCAGGGAGCAACAGGATCCAGCAGTTATTCTGAATCCTGACCCCATTCTCGGGCAGTGCCGAGCAGCCCCTGGGCTCTCCGTTCTGCTCAGACCTGTGCCACCTCATCAGGTGGCACAGATCCAAGTAGACCCATTGGGGCCAGTGCAGTGGAACACAGGGTAAGGGGAAAGCTTACCCCTTGCCTCGGATTGCGCCGCTTCTGGCCTCAAACTTGTGCTGGATGCAGCGCAGGCCCACTGGTCTGCCTGCTCCTGTGTAAATTAGGATTGTGCTGTTACTTCTGAATAGGATTGTTCTTCCAGTACCATTTCCTAGTTCTCAAATTGCCAAATAAATTAGTTCAAGAAAAGATTTTTATTCTTTCCGCTCTTCAGAAAATGCCAGGAATTTTTACTTCAAATTTAATGCCAGCTCAAGTTGGACATTAGGCAAAAGGTTTTCCAAGGTTAAAAAGCAGAGACAGGAATGAGCACTATTTGTTGAAGATTTTTATTTTTCTCGTCAGCTTGAGGAATACCTGCAATTAGACGAGCTGCACTGCTCACAAAGCCTGAAAGTGCACCTGGCTGAGAAACATTTCAGCATTTTTGCACAACAGCACATAAGAGAGATGAGTCCACAGTGGAAACACTGCCTAGAACGAAGTTGATAGGGACTGCAGCCCAACCAGGATTTTCTTTCTGCGGCATCTGTTCAACTCCATATGTACATATCTAGGATTGCACCGACTACCGAACAGGGGCACTCAAACATTCTGTTTTTGGAAATACATTCTGGGCATTGGTTTTGTTCCCTGTCACTCCAGACCCATTACACTAGCAAGAAAGGTTTCTGCAGGCACATCAGCAGTGAAAGGGCAGCAGGTTGCTAGGGGCAGAACCACACATCCAGCAACCAGCCTACACACTGAACACTGCTGCGGGGCTTTCCATTTTTGCTTTCTTTCTTCCAATGACAGCAAATTGCTGCTATGAGAGTCTTCTGAGTGAGGTAGAAATTGTAATAGATAAGACTCTGGCCATTAAAGTCACAGGTGCCTAAAAATTGACAAGATTGTTCCAGCTCTAGGAACAGTCACCCTGACAAGAGATACATGCAGAGAAAATGCTCTTTAAAAATTATTCAGCAGTTCATATGGCACAACAATCTGTAGTTTTTTTGCACATCTAAGTAGTGAAACTATATCTGATGACAGAATACGTTTGGCAACAAAATCTTACGGAGCAGATGTGGCAGCAGTGATCCACCACTGTAAATCCTCTTATGATTTCATAAAGAACACGTCACTGTCATGCACAGCAGGACTGCTGGTGCAAACAGCCAGATGCCCCCTGTATGTGCCAGAGATTCCTGGACATTATGCCAGTGCAGGTAAGGTAGGGGTGGGAGGGTTCAGGGGGGGTTTGGAGCAGATCTCAGGAGCAGCAGTGCACCCCAGAATCCTAATCTCATTCTCCTGGCCCAGCATGCTCCCTGCCTCCTCAGACCTACACCAGCAAAATAGCTGGCATAGGTCCCAGGATACCCACTGATGGACAGGCAGCCCATTGAGAAGTTATTAAAAATGTTTTTTTGCTTATCTCTCCCAGGCTGCCCGACTGCCCTCCAACCAATGAATACAAGTGCTCCATAGTGTGGCTGCATCACATAGGATGGTGGAGGATAGGATTGGGGATTAAGTATCATAGTTTGAGACAGGTTTTCCAATCATAATTAATCCTGAGCTGGGGTTGAAGTTAACTTTAGAAATTGTTGAAGGCAAGCCATAGGTTTCTACAGGTGTTTAATTTTCAAAAAAAGTCAATAAGTGCATTTAAAGCACAAGAGTCAACACCAGACTTGCTGCTGCAGCCACCAATTTGCATGTAAGGGCATTTGGAGGAAAATTCATCAGATAAGTAATTATCCAATATTTCAGATGAGCAAAAAATCTGTTTTAAGTTTCCAATTACACTTTCCCAAGCTGTCCTTTTCAGCCATTATAGCAGGACACGAGAAATTTTCTGCTCCATTACTCTTGCATGTAGCAACCTGAGTTTGTATGTTGTATACAAAATGAAAACATTCTCTGTTAAACACAACATGAAATGAGGTAAGGGGGAGTCATGGAGGAACTGAAAGGGAACGAAGTCCTTGGAAAGTTGTTTGCATGAATAACAAATGGAAATCTGAAGTTTTGCAGCAGAAAAGACTAAAAATCTAGACCAAACAATTACAGTAAATCAATCAAAATAAAACAGACTCGGTTAAATAAAGCAGCATATACACTCAAGGTCTGAAGAGTTTGAGTTTTAAATTATTCAAGTGTCAGATGTTGCCCTGCCAGAGTGTTCATACACTCTGGTTGTTCCTCGACCATCACAATTGCAACATACAAAAGGGCTTGGTTGAACCAACAAGTCCTTGCTAACAGCCAGCATAGCTGACTTTCAAAAGCAGCCAAGGAGCATACAGCAGCACTCCAAGCAAGCCTAACTCAGTACTAAGCCAGACCTGCAGCAGACTGAGGTTAGCAGAGCAATTGCACTACTTCAGATTACAGGTAGGAGAGGCTGTTTGCAAGTGTTTATCTTTTGAACCAAGTAAAAAGTAAGCACATTGTTGGGGACCAGTCAATATTTTGGGGGCCCATTACTGTGTGGGAAGCAATATGAACTGACAAATCTTCATGTGATTACAATATGCCATCAATGAAGGAGCCAAATGAATCAACATGGAAGGGAATTCCAGATCTCTGTGGATATGACTTAAAAGGATGTTTCTTGTAGATACCAATCCAGCATCTAAATAGGATGGAACTTGAATCAGGACCTCATCAGCTGATGTCAACTTTGGTCTCACTCTCAGTACACTAATTTTGATTCATTTCCTCCAAACACTCTTTAAACTTCCTTTTGGTCTGGAAATCTGAGTCATTCAAGAATGGATTTTTCCCTTCCTTTCAATACATGCTTATGAATGAAATAGGAAAGTGACATTCAATACAGAACCAGGTGGTAGTACTTATACATATTTACTGTTGCAGAGTACAAGAGCATGACCTTGAGCACTTGGTGCTAGAACACACTCATTTTATGGTTTGATAATTTGAACACATCTTCAGCCAGCCAGAAAAATATAGGAAGAAGGAAATGAGAAAATCAACATAATCTGATAGAGTTATGGCTGTTTTCCCCAATAGCTGATGACAGCAAAATGAAGTCACTTTTCAAATATGAACATACACATTGCTCTTTTGCTATATTCAGAATTCTACTCCTACAGCAGCATCAACGTTAACTGTTTCTCTTTCACGTACTGGCATATGTTAAGTCTTATTGAAGGAATTTGAGCCAGCCTTCCAACTGACCCTTGTGAGCCTCAAAACCCAACAGGGTCAGCCCCAGGAACAGCAGGGCCCAACGCAGCACATATATGCGGGGGGGCCCTCCCCACAGCCTCCTCATTCACCAAGCTGCCATGGAGACTGCAGCCACAACAATCTCATTGCTGATGGTACTGTGCGAGAAGTGCGGCACCTGGAAATAGTCGGCAATGATGTGATGACATCACAGCCAACAACTTCCAGGAGGCCCATTTTGGGTAGTATAGACACAGGCGTGGGCGGGACAGCTGATACAGTGCTCCTCTTGCCACACCTCGTCATGGGCAATTCCATGATAGGGCATCGGTGTGGGGCCCCTACAGGTCACAAGGTCTGATTCGACTGAATTGGCCAAACTGCCCTAAGGTCGGCCCTGGAACCCAAGTGGCACTTGAGAAAGTGGGACCAGAACCTGGTAGCTCCTTGTCCCTCCCCCATTCCCTAGCATAGGGGTTTCACAGACTTTGTTATTGCAATCTCTGAAGATATAAATGTATGCCTCCCCCACACTGCAGTAATTGATTACATTAAGATTAGGTAGACTGATAGAAGTTAAATAAATCACACCTTTCCTGAAGTTCCTACTCTGTGCAGACTAACTAGGCTAAGAAGATGGAGCGAAACCCTACCATCTCTCTCCAGGTCCAAGACTAAAAAGTCAGAGTATAGCTCGAGGTATAGGAGGTCTGGTCTAGAGGGTAGAGCCTCCATTTGCCTGAAGATTAACATCCACAAGGTCGGCAGTTCGAGGCCACCGGCACCGTGCGACCTTGAAGCAGCTGGCAAGCTGCAACTGAGCTGTTCCATCTGCTCGGAGCGTGGGAGGATGGAGGCCAGAATGTTAAACCAGATCGGAGTGTAACATCTTGAATGTGGTGGTTCTTGAAAGAGAGAACCTTCTTTCAATTTGTAAAAATCCCTGCGTGGATTTAATAAGCCTGCCTGTGTAAACCGCCTTGAATAAAGTCTTGAATAAAGACCAAGAAAGGCGGTATATAAATACTGTATATTATATTATATTATATTATATTATAGTGCCCTCCTTCAAAGATGGGAGTGGTTGCACTGTAATTAGTAAGTAGATTCTAGAAGGGGAAAGCCAAGGGGAGAGAGAAGAGGGAAGGAAGCTACTTTACAGATATAAGGTTGCGGAGTTGAAAGGACTCTTGCTTCTTGAAGTACAGAAAGGAGAACTCTCATACCTGAGGCTCATGCTACAATCTCCCAAAGTGCACAGTGACCCTGTTACCACCATGGCAACTTGCTTTTGCTCCTGGCACATTGGTGCAGAAGGCCAATCTGATTCAGAATGCCCTGGTAGCACTCTGGCTTCACCCAAAGTCACGCTCCTCCATTTGCTGTCTGCAACCCCCTTGAGGGTCACAATCCACATTCTGATATCCCCCACCCCAGCATCTTCATAGTGTGGTGTTTCATCTCCTGCTGCCCTATGTGCAACTCCACAGGTATGGGATGCAGCAGAGTGAGAAAGCAGAGAAGAGGAGCCATTCCTCTTCTCTTCCATCCTTGTCCTGTTGCTTTTTTTCCAAAAGTAGTAGAAGGGGTGACTGATTGGGGCAGCAGCAGAAGGGTCATCACCACTGGCACTGCCATGAAGATAGTGGCATGGGATGAGCAGTGACACTCCTTGTTAGTCCCCAGCAGGCAGCAGGCTGGGCCAGGCTGGGATGAACTGCCTTTGATGACACTCCCCAGAAGATCCAGGAGATTCGAAGTAGTTACTGTAACGGCCCAATCCTATCCCTCACCATCTTCCACCATGCAGCTGTGCTGGCAAAGCATGCATTGCATGTTATTGTGGGGGGGCAGTGGCTATCAGACAGCCTGTGTGAGGTAAGAAAAAGTATTTTTTTACTTACTTCCTAGTATGCCTCTTGATCACCTATCCTGGGACCCATGCCAGCTTTGGTGCCGACTTAAGTCCAAGGAGAGGAACGGATAGTGATGAGTTGAAAAACTGGGGACAGGTATGTGTCCCACCCCCTGCTTTGCCAAGACACTATTGGTTCCTTTACCTGGGCTGATGGAGCTTCGGGGCAACTCTGGTATGCATGGAACATAGAAGTGAAAAAGAGGAAGTGCTACCAAACATATCACTAAAAACTTTCCCTTTTGGACTACCTGGCTGCTGAGCTGCTGGATAGTGGTATCTTTCTGAAGATCACCACACTGCCAGTAATTATTATTAATTATTAATTATTAACAGTATTTATATACCGCTTTTCAACTAAAAGTTCACAAAGCGGTTTACAGAGAAAAATCAAATAACTAAATGGCTCCCTGTCCCAAAAGGGCTCACAATCTAAAAAGATGCAAATGAATACCAGCAGACAGCCACTAGAACAGACAGTGCTGGGGTGAGGTGGGCCAGTTACTCTCCCCCTGCTAAAAAAAAGGAGCACCCACTTGAAAAAGTGCCTCTTACCTAATTAGCAGGGGTTAATAAAGGGCCATCTGCAAATACTATATGGCCAGGAGCTTAAAATGTGGATGGAAGGATACCACTGGAAGTTCTCACCTGGTAGAACAGATGGACAATAACGAAATCAAGCAATTTATAGTTCCATAAAATGTATGAGAGACTCTCCCTCATGTTACCTCTTTTGCTTTTTCCAGATATTTGAACATAAGGGTACTGAGAGGGGCTTTAGTTCTCTCTGTAAAGCATGTAGATTCTATACGTGCTCAGTAAAAATCAGTAGTGTGACAACAATAATAGAATAACACTGAAGATAATCTGTATCCTGCTACAAAGCTGATTGGGACTCAATCCATGATCTTTTTCAAAGGGATTTTCTCCATGAATGTTTGATACAGGGGGGGAAAAAAATCCTTTCCACCCTACAGTAGCCACCACACTTAGATAAAGGCTACAGATGTAGATAAAGTCTGTGTGATCTCAGTAGGTTACCGTCCTCCGTTCAAGCAGAGTGAACTCACATTGATCTTGTTATCTTTTGAGGCGGGACATGTCACGGCTGAAAAAGACAAACTGGTAGAAAAGTACATCACTGAGAAAATGCCACCTACTATCGCAAATACTTCTGAGGAATAACAGATTACAGAACTGTTACTGGCAAGCAGGGGTGTACTGGCCAACATGAAATGCCTTGCGCAGCTCGTAAGATCTTGTTGGAATATCAACACCCTAGTCCCCTCCTCCCTCTTTCAATAAAAAAGACTTACAAAACACCTTTCCATGTGCCACAACTGAGATGCAAGAATATGAAAGTCATCCACTGAAAGCTAACTATATTAGATGTTTATATCTTGATTTCACCATGTGCTGTTGAGGTGAGAGACACATTTACAAAAATGACTAGCAACTTTGTTGTGATGACTCTTAGCTAAAAAAAATGAACACATTAATGTCCAATTGAATGCCTCAAGGATCACAACCAACACCTATATTCTACACAATAATTAAAAACAAATTATTCAGGAGCAAACATTTTATTCTGTAGTCACACCATCTGATATAAACGAAGTCAGCTTGATTGTTTGAGGCTTCCTGTTATCAGCCCCCTTGTCTCATTCTTCCATCATCCTTGAGATGGCTGCAAGACTGTGACACACTTCAGTCAAACATGATAACAAGCATTTTATAACTCTGAGGACAAACTTTTGCAATTCATTTGGCACCAGTGTCTGTGACAAAGCCCCGAAGTATTTGAATAGAATTCACACACTACCACCACTGTCTGGATATAAAAGTATGCGAAGCTATCTCATATTGATCATTCCTGCTCTAAAACTCTCTGCTGGCTTTGCAAGATATCTACTATAAAACGCTTAACACACTGCATGGCCTTGCTTGCTTGTTAGTATAAATGGATCTGCTTTCCTTGCACATCTTTCACCAGCACTGACGAATGCTCCATTTTTTGGCTAAGCCTTTCTATCATCTCAAACCCTGTAAAAGAAAATCAGCAAAGCATTCAGTATTCAGTGAAACAGAAAACCCAAGAGCTATACTGGCATTTACAATGCCATTTTCTTTTCTAGTGTTGGGAAATCATGTTTCATACATTTCTTTCATTTTTCCTATTGCTAAAACGGTGTTAAGAAATTTGGCCAGTACTGTGCAGATGATGAAAGGTCATCAGAACAAGACTTCAAGGAGGCAGAAGGTTTGTTTGTGAAATTACTTTCCTTTCCCTCTTTTTTCATTCATGCCCTTTCCTTTCTGCAGTTGGTTTGCATGAATGCTGCATGTTTACCTGATAGTAAGTGACACTTAGGGCACAATCCTAACCCCTTATGTCAGTGCTTTCCAGCACTGGCATAGCGGTGCCAATGGGACATGTGCTGCATCCTGCAGTTGGGTGTCACTCACGGAGACCACCTCAAAGTAAGGGAATGTTTGTTCCCTTACCTCAGAGCTGCACTGCTCTTATGTCAGTGCTGGAAAGTACTGGCATAAGGAGTTAGGATTGTGCCCTAAATAATGTGCTATTTTTCTCAATAACAGATATTCCTCCCAGTCCCAATTCTTATGCACAAATTCCCACTTCCTTTTCCTGTGTTTCTTTATTATTATTTATATACTTCTTTTCATAAAAAAAAAAAAAGTTCACAAAGGAGCTGTAATTTTGGCTTAGTGTAAGTGCGCATTTAACCTTAATTACCCGGTTAACTAAGTTTTTTGTAAACCAAGTTCGAAAATCTACAAACGCTAGTTTCAGATTCTCATTACAAAGACAACTCTAGTTATCCTAAACTCTGGTTGCAGTTCAATACTTACCTGGCTCATCAAAAACTATACAAGACGACACCCACACTTGCTGGAAATGTGGTCATCTGACAAGTCCATTTGGTAGGTGTATCCAGTAACTGCACCATTTTGGATGCAGATGTGTACTGGTCCTAAAGACACTGCTCCATTTTTGTAATATGAACTTACTAATCGGATACTATATTCCTGTACTATAGAATCAAATAAATGGATCCTAACAGCAGCACTGGCAGCTAACGAGAAGCTGAGAAAGATAAATTGCCTCCTTCACTCCATCAATGGACAGAGGATCTAACCTCACTATCAATACATGAATTCATAATGTACTAAGGGAATGGCAGGACAATACATATCAATTCATCTGTCCTTACACGGGCATGTAGGCCTAATCAAACTAGAAACTATTTTACACTGACATGAATTTTAGAGACCTGCCCTGACTGTCCCACCTCCTCCATCTCCCTTTCTTCTCTTCTCAAAAGTATTTAACAAAAAATGGTGACAACAAGAACACAAAGTTATGGTGACCGGTGGTTTTTCTGGGAGCCAGCATTGCTTCTGCACTGCTCCAAAGAGAAGAAAGAAATGATACATTTAAGAGTGAGCCAGGTATATATTCAAAAGTCAAAACAGGGTAATATCTTCCTTAGAACGAATTACAATGTTACTAAGTAACGTGCCAGATTTGAGCTCATTTGAATTCTTCTTCAGATTTGATGTTAAGTAAAACAGGGTGGGATGGGAGGAGAGTATAAGATGTATGTTTGGCATGACTGAAACCCATTTCTGCCCAGCCCACAGGTGTACACATTTGGTCCCTGTGGCATATATGCAACGTTGGGCAGAAATGGCTTAATATGGAGTAGCAGAGGCTTTATGCAGATATAGTTAGTCTCTGCTAATACTAAGGCAGATATTGCACCACGGGCTTTTGGAATGGACAAACCCACCTCCCAAAAATGAACCGACTATCAGTGACAGTGTAAAGTAGAGGTGTCAAACTCATTCCATACAGCAGGCCAAACAGCATTCATGATGCATGCTGAGGGCCAGAAGTTATTTCATTGAGCATGAAGTGATGCCATTAAGTAAGTCATGACCAGAAATAAGCATTTTTTCCTCACTTAGAAACTCATTAACTGCAAATGACAGAAGAGAAAATATGCAAATCTGGATCATTTTTCTAGTTATGGAAGAGCCCAATTATCGTTCAGACTGCCCTTTCAGTGACACTTCAGCACAGCTAAGAACAGCTGATGGTGGTGCTGGGAGAGTCCAAGGGCCAGATAAAGAGGCTGGATGTGGCCCATGGGCCTTATGTTTGGCACTCCTGGTGGAAAGTCTCTCTACACTTCCTCCTGCCTTGTTCTTTTGCTTAACATCCAAGTTGAAGGAAAATTTTGAAGAATTGAAACTATCTCACTTATAAAGCATTAATAAAGTATTCTTTATTAGTAAAGTCCTCATAAAGTATTAACAGATAGTAACAGTATTAAGAAAATTGATACACTAGTTTTCAACAAAAACATTCACACAGTGGTTTCCCATGGCTAAATAAATGGTTCCCTGACCCAAAAGGGCTCACAAGCTAAGAAGATACAAAAGAAACACCAGCAAAAGCCACAGGAAAAGAAAAGACCCAGTTTAGCACTTTTCCCCTAATGGAGTAACATCTGCACACAACACTTTAAGCTTTCAGATTTTATTTTTCAGTCTTTCATGAGATGCACTGTCTAATAAAGACAAACATTTGTACTTCAGGCATATTTTTTTATCACTTAATACTAGTTATATCCACAATATCCTATTACCTAGTTTCACTTCCCCCCAATGAGACAAGGTGTAGGAAGAAAGCACAAACCCAAAGCACAAAGACAACCTACGGTCTGGCATCCCATTCCACCACTTTCCATTCTCAAGTACTGACCTGATTCAAAGGAAGAAGAAAGCAAATTCAAAGACCTAAGAGCAGAAGCCAAAATTGCTACAACACAGTATGAGCCCAGCATCCCTTAGATAGAAATTCAGACACAACATGTTTCTTTCCAGCATTGCTCTTTGGTCTGCTAAAGCTGTTAGCAACAACAAACATTATGTGGGAGAACAAAGATTTAAGGAGTCTTATCTTCTCGTTAAAAGCACTCAGGTCAAAGGGGACACAGATTTTATTTCCAGTTTGTCTGCTGAAGTCATTTTTTTCAAAATAAGCCTATTTTATGTCAAGGCTTCTAGCTCATAGACACAAACTGATCAATAATCGCTGCATCTTCAGATTTATAATTAACAAAAAAATAAAAAAAGCCTTCTGAAGAACTTCAGGACTGAACTGTGTTGGGGTTATTCAGGGCCTAAAATGCACGTGTAAAGTTTATCAGTACTTTACACGTACTCTGGTAGCAGATGCTCTAATAAGTTCTTGTTGGAGTTAGGAACCTAAATAAAAGTGACTCGGGCTCTATCATAAAAATGATAAGCAGCTATGGGCTGCATCTGTTCACTCTCATTATAAAGCAGCAGATTGCTCATGGCATGCGTAATGCAACATCCCAGTTAAAAGCCTAATAACACAGGCCTAGAAAATTGAGGGTCAGAAAAGTTTTTCCCAAACTTAATGGTGGTTTGATATAAATTTGGGGTGCCAATTCCAAAAATGGCATCCGTTTTGCCCTATCACGTCTAGTTTTGGAGATATAGTATAGCCTCGTTAGTGAATGATTCAAGCAGCTTCCTCATGGTGTAGGCTACACCAGCCATGGTGTAAGTTTCCACACCTTCCTGGGAAGAAGCCCCACTGACTACAGCGGGGCTTACTTGTGAGTAGACCTGCACAGGAGGAGGCTGAGGATACAGCCCACCACACCTTCCTGGGAGTAGCCCAGGGGCTTACTCTGGAACAGACCTGCGCGGGCTCCCACTCACCCATCCTTGCGCTTGGCCTTGAGCAGGCTTCAAGGCTGCCATCCCAGGCACCCTTTCCTGGGAGTAAGCTTCATCCTCTGTAATGGGGCTTACAACTGAGTAGATACGAGTAGGAGCAGGTGCCAAGGCTGCCATCCCAGGCACCCTTTCCTGGGAGTAAGCTTCATCCAATGTAATGGGGCTTACAACTGAGTAGACACGCATAGGAGCAGGCTCCACGGCTGCAATCCCAGGCACCCTTTCCTGGGAGCAAGCTTCATCCACTGTAATGGGGCTTACTACTGAGTAGACACACAGGATGTCTCCTCTGCTGTGGAGGAAAAGCCTCTCCTTGCACTGAGTGGGAGCCTGCTCAGGGAAAGGCGGGCTGCAGGGGCTCGCAATGGCTGAGGAGGAGGGCAGCTCAGGATTGGCTGGTGGTCAGCCAGTGAAGGGCCCTGAGCCATTCCAACAGAAAAAGCCAGGAGCCTGCTGGATGCTGATTGGCTGAGCCTGCTGGAGAGTTGGGAAAGGGAAAAAAGGGACCTTAAGCCTGCAGAGCGGGCAAAATTGGAAAGGGAAACCAATGCAGGGCAGGTGTGGGTGAAGGGAGAGGAGGGCAGTGAGCTCAGGGGGTGGAGGGAAGCAGCCTGCCCTCCCAACACAGGTGCCTCCTGTCACACTCTTTGCCACTTTCACCTGGAGGAGCCGCAGCAGACAGCTGAAAGAGCCGCATGCGGCTCTAGAGCAGCAGGTTGCCGACCCCTGGCCTAGAGCATCAGTGCTGATGCTCTAGCCTGGGCGCCCCTGTCCTCTGACTTCCTTGGAGAGGCCCCAGGATGCGGGAGGGCGGCCTAGAGCGTCAGCGCTGATGCTCTGGGCTTCCCGGGCCCTGACAGAGGCTTCCGCACTGCTTATAAGCGGCGTGAAGGTCTCCTTTGGAGCAGTCTGAGGATGCTGGAAGCAAAGCCCCAGACAGGCAAGCTTCCAGCAGCCCCAAACGGCTCCAACGGAGAACTCTGCGCTGCTTACAAGTGGTGCGGAATTATTCCAAAGGGGGAACGGAGGAGGTAGCCACATGGAAGTAATTGCGGTGACAACGACATCAATGCAATTACTTCTGGGTCATGGGGGGGCAGAAAACTGGGGGTTGCCCCGGGCATGGGGACCCATAAACTTTCCATAAACACACACAAATACACACATAGAAACACTGAGGTTGCAGGATACCATATGCCAATTAATTAATAATTCATTCTACCAATAATTTCTTATATCTCTTAATATAATAAAAAAGAACAATTATAAAAAGGGAAAAAATACAAAGAATACATATTCATCTCTAAAAACCCTGTTTCATATTCTCTATACTTTCATCATTTCCATCATCATAATTATCTCTCCCCTTCTTTTCCCACCATTCTTTATGTTCCTTCTTTCAATAAAATCTTAAACTCTTTTATTAATACAACTTATTCTAATACAACTTACTACAAAATACTTATCATAAATCTAATTTATAGATCTACCAAACTACTCATATATTACATATATGAGTAAATATGTAATATGTAAATGAGTAAATATAAATGAGTAAATGTAAATGAGAAAATAATTTTCCATTATTTTCTAAACTTTACTTTCTACCACCAAATCATGTCATTATCTTGAATATCAATTCAAATCTTGCGTATCATCTCTGAACTTTTTTCTCTTTTCTTTTTCTTTCTTTTCCTAGTAAACTTCATATCAACATCTCTCAACAATTGCTTCTTGAAAATCCATCCTCTTCTTACTCCTCCCAACAACTCCAGTTCCTGATACATTCTCTCCATCTTTTGACCAATTTCTTGATCAATCCCTTCAAGATCTATTTTTCGTGGTATCTCTTCTCCCTTCCAATCCCATAGTTTTTGAATTCTTATCTTCCAATTTACCCCATCAATTAGTAACTCAAATTGTTGATCATTAGTTTTCTCCAGTGTTACTTCCAATTCACACAGCTTAGATACTTGTAGGTTTAAAGCTTCCACACTAATTTGTAAAGTTTGAATCACCTGATTTCTGCTCATCACAAGCAGATTCTCCAGCTGTCTGTGGATCAGGATCTGCCATTCTTCTAGTTCCATCATTTCTTCTTGCAATTTTCTTTTAGTCCACTAGATGTCAACTCTCTTTTACTATAAAGTTCCTTTTGTTTTTTTTCCTATGAAATTTGAAGAATTTCTTTGTCTCTATTAGTAGAGACACAACAAAGCCTAATCACCAGTTCATATTTCACAAAATCCTGCTGCGGTAAAGGATCCAAAATAATCCAAAATCCAAAGTCTAATAAAAGGAAATTATATCCAGTACAGGGTTACGCATTTATAAATGTATATCCATGAAATTGTGCTCCATGTAATACCAAGTGCTCAATAATCTTCTCTGCAGTAAAGTGGAGGAATCCTCCCCCTCTTTCTTCTTTATCTTCCAAAGCCTTGAGCTACATCAAACCTTGATAACCGGAATTTGCATAACATACACAGCATTTACTTAGTACTTCCAAATATCTTCTTTCTATCGGGTGGTATCTCCACAGGGGTTCAGCAGCTTGTCACGGAAAACCACCATCACCTCCTTTACTGCCTTAACGACAAAGTCCTGAAAAAAGAGCTCTCTGGCCAGGCTCTAAACTTACCAGAAACTTTAAAAGCCGCCAGGATAACAGTGCTTCTCCTAACACTCGTTACCAGCTCTCTAGACCAGGGGTGTCCAAAGTTTTTGGCAGGAGAGCCACATCATCTCTCTGACACTGTGTCAGGGGGCCGGGGAAGAAAATAATTAATTTACATTTCAAATTTGAATAAATTTACATAAATGAATATATTAAAGATGAATTTCTATGAATGAATGAAGGTCTTGCAATAGCTCAAGGCCTATAAAAGGCCTTGCACAAAGCAAAACTGGCCTTTCCTTTGCTGCTGCTACTGCATCACAGACATGAAACAACAAGCAGTGGAGGAAGCCCTCATCCCACAGCTCACGTGAGAGGTCAAACAGTCACCCTCACGCCGAGAGCAGTTGCGTCGGGCCAGTGCGCGCTCCAACAAATCTCTGGAGGGCCAGAGGCTAATTGGAGACTGGGGGCTCCCTGAGGGCCGCATTGGGAGTCCTCAAGGGCCGCAAGTGGCCCCAGGGCCAGGGTTTGGGCACCCCTGCTCTAGACCTACAGTTTCAGGTAAAGAACAGGTAATCTCCAAGAGCTGATCCTGGAGATCGTCCTGTTTCGTTCGCTGCTTAGCCCCCCCCCCAACTGAATCCATTCCCAAACTGAGCTGGTGTTTGTTCCCTGTAAGATAGGCTGTAAACCTGAGTTTTACTAAACACAATGGGCTTACTTCTGAGTAAAACAAACTACACAGTTTTCAAACACCTCTACCAATAGAGCCTCCTGTTTGTGCAAATGATAATGGTTGACTGCATCGCAGCCTCTTTCTGCATCTAGCTGCCTACTCTTGCAAAGACTACTATATTACATAACCTTTCATTTAACATATCAAATCAGCATTTACATTCTTCTACACAGGCATTCCTATGATTGAATTTCTTCGCCTGGCCTCCCCTCCCCCCCAAATAAGACAGAAACTTGGCACCCTATGACTTTCATCATTCCTTATTATGCAGCTGGCATGGCGAGAGGACGCGGAAATACCATAGGATATCCCCAGTGGTCTCACAGGAGCCAAAGTTGTTCCTCAAAAGGCACCTGTCCACTCAAACCTAATGCAAATTCCTTTCTCAATAGAGTTGAATAGCATTTCATCAGTCACTGTCAGCTTCAACCATTTCAGAAAAACTATCAAGGGGCCATTTCCTGAAAGGGTGCATGTCATCTCTCTGAAATACGTTTGTAATTTTGCATTCAAAAATTAAAGTCTAGTCCTTTCTGAAATGCATTCATTACATAATTAACATTTCTCAACTGCCTTATCCATAAAGACTCTGCTGAAGGCAATGTAATTGTGATTAGACCTTTCGACTTGGACTATGACCTCTGCATCCCTGTTGTGAGGAACAGCACTGAACCAAAAGAAAGACAGACACAGCAACACACCTAACAAAAGGTATTCATCTGCCCTGGCCAATGTGTTTTAAAAGCCACAGTAGCAATCCATTCTTTTTTTGTCTCCTACTACATATAAGCAGTGATGCTGATAAAATGCAGACTGACAGAGAGAAAGGTCTGATGAATTAGCACATTTCAAAAGAGTTTCCACATCAGCCTCTGCTAACAGTGATCTCTACAATTATTTACATTGAAGGCTATAATCAAGTTGCTTAAACACAATTCATTCCTACTTTTGCTTCTATGAACATTTAAAGGTGAAAAAAGCTCACTCAAAACACAGATGCAGGCTTTGAATATGGAAAGATATTTTAAATAGATCAGATTACTCTGCTGAAGAATAATGCCAGCTATCTCCCCCACAACAGCGCAAGGGAGATGGAAATGCAGGATTTATGCAACATAGGCTCTCTGAATCCACCAGTCAGCAAAGGCCAGAGAGAAGCAATCTAGCAGACACTTGCTGAGTAAGGTATGTGGTGCCTCACTGTGAGATTTCAGTTAACACCCTTGTGTTTGCTGGGTCTTTCATTTGCGGAGTAAATTAACAGTTGTGCAGGTGAAGAAATGGGAAAAAAACATTAAAGCAGCACGTTTTGGTAACCACATAATTTTTGACAAAACACTTGTTCATGACACCGGTTTGCTTTCAATCATCATGCCATGATGCATGTTAATATAGAAAGCAAGATATAGTGAAGCAAAACAGTTTGTTGTTTTTTTCATTTTATTCTCCCAAGCAACAACTCAGTTAAAAAGACTTGTATACTTTAGAATTAAAACATTATGCTTCATTGTTACTTAATGGGAAAGCTGGTTTAGTGTAGCAGCTGAGATTGTGAGGCTGGAACAATTCAAATTTTGTCTCTCCTGAACAAACTTGGAGCTCTTAGTCTAACCATGCTGCTTTCATCCTTCGCCCACCACCTACAGTATAGAGTTAATAATATTGCTTTCCTTAATTGAGAACGCAAACCTTGTGTTCTTACACGACCTGCTCAGATTTGCGCCAGCAATTTCAGTGGCACAGATCCAAGTAGCCCCATAGGGACAGCTGGGGCATTGAGGTAAGAGGAAAAATATCCGTTTACCTCAATGCCCTCCAGCCTCCTCCCAGCCTGTGCTGCATACAGCACCACCCTGCCTGTTGCAATGCAGGTTAGGATTTGGCTGCAAGTTACTGCCAGGCTCAGTCATAATGCTAATTAAGGATTAAACCATCTTACTAGCTGCTCCTTCTGAGTATCCGGCTTTTAAAATGGATATTTAAGATTTTATGCTGACTGTTTTTATGGGCCAAGTTATTTTTATTACTGGTTTTTAATAATTTTTAGGTTGTTTATTGCTTTTAGGTAATTTTAATGTGTATAGTTTTATATTTCCATGACCTATTGTAAGTCGCTTTGAATGCCCACTTGCGAGTTAAAGCAGGACACAAATTTGTAAGAAAGTAAGTAAGGCCCAGGATTGAATGGGGTATTAAGGTCTAAGAAACGGTCTAATATTCCTCTTCACTCATATTTATCTTCTTCATTTCAAACATTTATTGTCAGCTTTCTTTCCAAAGAAATGCCCAAGACAAGAATTCCTGGAAACAACCTATAGATATACAAGAGAATGCTGGCAAAAATTCTTACTGTTGTGCTCTCAGTTTCTAAGCCACCTTCACCACCACACTACCACCACCCAAGACTTCTGTGCTAACACTTCTTCCATCAGAAGAAGCCAATCATGCTACACCCAGAACATAAATATTTGAATTACATGTTATTTTGATTTCAGTGAGCCTGAGCAATGTGTTTACACCTTTGAGTGCAAGGCTATAATCACAAACATATCCACCTAGGCGCAAGTTCATTTAATTATAGGGGACCAACTTTCAATTATATGGCACCGACTTTCAACTAAAGGTATTTAGAGCTGGAGTGCCTACTTGGTAAAACTTAGGAAAATGTTCAAAGAAAGTGCCATGATCCAGAAGGATGGGCAGCTTCATGGATATGTTTGCTACAGTTAGTCTTCCTTAAAAACTTCAGCATGCATCCAAATGCATTTATTTTCTCAGCAAAACATTAAAAACAATGTTTATTCTGTGAATTTAAGCAAAACAAGGGCTTGCATACACACAGTAAGTCCTTTGATTTCCCCACCCACCCCAAAACAGCAGACACACCACTGCACAAAGTTGCTTTTTGGAACTCACAGAAGCCTGAAAAACTACTGTTAAAAATTCAAATGCCCACAGAGTATTCACATGACCTTAAGGGCTCACTCTGGCCTAGCGTCTGGAAATATTATTTGACGCTGAGAAGGAGACATGGGTGCTCACAAATACACACCCTCTGTTTCTATAATTTAGAGCAGGGGTGTCCAAGGTTTTTGGCAGGAGGGCCACATCGTCTCTCTGACACTGTCGGGGGCCAGGGAAAAAAAGAATTTACATTTAAAATTTGAATAAATTTACATAAGTTTACATAAATGAATATATTAAAGATGAATTTCTATGAATGAATGAAGGTCTTGCAATAGCTCAAGGCCTATAAAAGGCCTTGCACAAAGCAAAACTGGCCTTTCCTTTGCTGCTGCTACTGCATCGCAGACATGAAACAACAAGCAGTGGAGGAAGCCCTCATCCCACAGCTCACGTGAGAGGTCAAACAGTCACCCTCACGCTGAGAGCAGTTGCGTCGGGCCAGTGCGCGCTCCAACAAATCTCTGGAGGGCCAGAGGCTAATTGGAGACTGGGGGCTCCCTGAGGGCCGCATTGAGAGGCCTCGAGGGCCACAAGTGGCCCCAGGGCCGGGGGTTTGGGCACCCCTGCTTTAGAGAATAAAACACTGCATTAGAAAACTGAAAATTAATAATTCAGAAAACTCAGTAATTGACAAAAAAACAAGCAAAAGACACAATGAATAAAACAATTTGCTTTAGCATGAGCAGCCCTCTTTAAGAAGGTTGTCAAGGTGGCAAATTCTTTTATTAAATCAATTTAACGTTCAACCTCAGTGGTGAAAAGTTTGTACTGCAGCCTTACAAGGACATGCAAATCAGGGGCCTTTCAGAATCTCCCTTTTTGGGCTGCAAACACAAGGGAGCTCTGTACCATAACAACCTCACACTAATTCAAACTATTTTTAAGCTGTTTAAGACCACCATTCCTCTGTCATCCATTATAAAAACTAAAAGACCATGTCATATTTGGTTTGAAATTACTGCATGGCTGAAAGTAGCCTTATATCTGCCATTAGAGGTATTGCATTATGTAGTTAGATCAAATAGGAAAGGTTGAGACTGGAAACCATTGTCTTGTTGCATCAACAAGGAAGGGAGGCCTGCAAGCTAATGCCACCATCCATTACAAGATTAAGAGCAGTTTACAACTACTATAAGGAAAAACAAATGTCATCCCAATAACACGCCACCACAATGTTAAGAAAACAATAATCAAAAGAAGATCACCCATTTTGACCCAATGTCTTGATGGGCACACACTTTCATGCACAAACTATGTAGTACCAATATAAACCTGAAGCAGAACCTTTGTGGTGTCATGTAACAAGTCAACAGTGCCAAACACTAGCTAAACACTAATATAACTGTTATAAAATATAACAAAAAGAAAATATAACTAGCTAAACACTAATACATTATGTTCATCCTATACTTTGTTTTCTCCATATAGCAGTGAACGCACACTGCGTTTAAGGCCAGACTTGCTGTAAATGAAATACAAACCTGCAACAGCAGTGAGATGAGGTATTTTAAGTAGTTAAAGCCCTTTGCTCACAGATCTGTGTTTCATTAAACACTAGTCATTATTAAGGATTGGCACAATGTCTCCCAGCATCCCAAGCTTATCCCTCATACCACAAAAAAGCAAAAACTCTGAGCTGAGTGTCAGTGCTCAAGTCCCATGAACAGGAACCTTTAATTATCCCATAGCTACAGCCACTTTGACATTACCTGACACATGCGCAAAACTCATTTCAATGAGGCAGCAGGATGAGATAAAAGGCCCTGGGGTTGAGTGGCCACACACTCTATCCAACTTCCTATGCTTCTTGAAAATGCAAATAAGGGGTGCCATGTTTGAATTCTTCCTCATGTAAAAACAAACCTGCTTTAACGTGGAGACTTGGAATGCCACAGAGAAGTCTAGCTTTTTTTTTTTTAAGATTGTGAGCCCTTTTGCGACAGAGAGCCATTCGTTGTTTGATTTTCTCTGTAAACCACTTTGTTAACTTTCTGTTGAAAAGTGGTATAAAAATACTATTATTAATAATAATAATAATAATAATAGACTAGAATTCTTCCTCCACATGGTAGTTTTTAATGGGGGGTGGAGAAGAGAGTTATTTCCTTGGTGAAACATTCAATTATGCAATTCTCCACCCACATGTTGAAGGAACAGAGACTGGCACATCATTAGGTAAGGGGGCTGAACCATTTAGCAAGCCGTCTTAGGTACCAGGAAGACCTGTATACCTGTTTTGAAGGGCCAAGTAGCAAAACGGTCACATCTTGCCCACTGGTGTACCATTGCCCCAAATTATTTCAATTACCAGTGGGGCCAGGGCAGACAGGATAGTAGTATATGCTTACTATGCAAATGAGGCTAAATACCACCTGTCATACTGTAAAGATACTAGATACGAGTAGCAATGGTTGAAAAGCGAAGTTCCAAATGCATGTCAAAGAAAGATATCTATCTAAGACTCACAGCCGAATCCTCTCCTCTAGACATGCTAGACATACATATGTCCATGTATAGTGGTGCAACAATGGAGCCTGCCAGCAATAACACCTCTGGTGGCAAAGCTAAAATGGGGAGGAGATTGGGGCAAGACCTGGTAGACATAAGGAAGAGTCAGAACATGCCATATCCTAAACCCTCCTTCAGATGATAGACATGCTCCAACATACAAAAAAATGCTACACTATGCTATGCCAATAGAGTGAAACATCTACGGATTCACCTGGTTGCTCATTTCGAAGGGCATCCATCTTCCATCCATGGTTGTTAAAAACAACCATCTTCCATCCATGGTTGTTAAAAAAAAGTGATGTTTGGATGTGTGTGTTTGTGTGCAGGGTATAAAAGGACTTGATCCTTGGATGCTAGTATTCCTTGCAAGTTCTCTGCTTTTGCTTCCTTGCTTTCTGGGCCACTGTAGCTCCTGTAGGAGCTAGAGATGCTGTGGCATCTTTGTGTCATGCATGTGTGTGTGGCGTGTCACTGTGGTATCTTCCCCCATGGTTAGTGCTGGTGACTGTCAATATGGTATTCACTCCTGGGAGCTGGGTGGCGTGTGAACCCAGCAGTGGCCATTCCTTGGCCTGTACTTGCCTGTACTCCCTGCTTGGTTCACCCTGGCAGAGCTTCTCGAGTCACGCACATTGGGGCTGGTAGATGCAATGATTGACTGCTTGCATTTTGGGCAGCCTGATGTTGTGTTGCCTCTTCATGATTTCCTGAGGTTTCCATGGATCCTGGCAGCATTAACGGGAGGGCCGCATCAATGTCCAATTGCCTAGATTCTTGTATCTCGCCCCCCATCTTCATGGTGAACAAATGACAGATGTTGCACCGGTCTCAGTGTGCTGTTGGGGAGGAATCTGAATATGATTTCGCTGTTAGTGAAGAGCAAATAACAAAACCATGAAAGAACTGGACATTCCCAAGACATAGTTTTGGTCCAGTTAGTAGCCTAATTTCTTGCTACTGATTTTCAAAGAGTGTGCTTAGTCAGAGGGCACATACAATCATTCGTATAATGACACTGGTTGCTAGCGACAGAGTGACAACAAGGCTTCAGGGAAGGGAGAGCGGAGACAAAACGATTCTACCAACAGCTTTCAAACGTTTCCCAAAGCACTCCAGAGTTTTAGTAGAAAATCCGTTTAGCGCAAGAAGCGACTGCATGGAAATTCATTTTGGCAATACTACGTGACTGCCATAGCATGTGTTCTTATGCCTTAAAAGCAGCTGTTTATTAAGCATTACATGACTCATTATCAGTGACTAATTCAAAGGTTTACAGGCCAATACTCTGTTGTGTTGGTACAGGCTCTTTAACCATTTGCATTGTTGGGCAACTGCACTTCAAAGCGCAAAGCTTTACAAGTCTCAGGTTCCCACAGAAAATCTGTAGAAAAGGCTGAAATGCTGGTATATAAGAGCAGGTAAACCCAGAGAGGATCTTGATCCGATGAGTACAGGTCAATAAGTTCTCATCTTTCAAAATTTGTCCACAGGAGAAAATCCTTTCCGCAGCAGTGTTAGGAAATCCTTGCTGCTGCTAACTATTATTAATGCCCATGCAATTTCACAGAGGCTGCAAAGTTCAAGGAAACTGCACCTTTCCTGCAAGTCCCCGGAAACATCCTCCCACTCTATAAAATATAACTCTCTGTACTCCCCGAGAAGATCAGGAAAAGGAGAACTTTTTCTGATCTTCTTAGGGAATGCAGAGGAAGAAAGCAAAACTCAGACCACAAGAGGTCATGCCAGTGGTGACCAACATAGAGCCTGCTGCAGACAAGGACATCCCTTTCCTCCTCTGCTCCAATGAACTTTCCTATGACCTGGAACGCCCTAATATCCTGAAACATCTCAACTTCTAGCTTTGGAAACATGTTTCAAGTCTTTCTGTTAGCAAAGATAAAATTGATCAAACAGTGGTGCCTTTCATCCCAAAGAAATGCCCAAAGACACATCCAATAATTTTTAGCGACTAATCATATCTACAATTAAAGCAAATGGATTCCTAAATCCATTTTCTTTTCCAAGCATTCAAAAACCATAAATTCACTCACTTAAGGGGTACCCATATTAAAAGACTTGGTCACTCCAGATCAGGGGTGTCCAAACTTTTACACAGGAGGGCCACATCATCTCTCTGACACTGTGTTGGGGGGGTGGGGTAATTTGAATTTCAAATTTGAATAAATTTACATAAATGAATATATTAGAGATGGAACTTATATGAATGAATGAAGGTCTTGCAAGGCCGGCCTTTCCTTTGCTGCCACTGCTGCTTCACATAACAGCCCCACTGGATCAGGCCATAGGCCCATCTAGTCCAGCTTCCTGTATCTCACAGCGGCCCACCAAATGCCCCAGGGAGCACACCAGATAACAAGAGACCTCATCCTGGTGCCCTCCCCTGCATCTGACATAGCCCATTTCTAAAAACAGGAGGATGTACATACACATCATGACTTGTAACCCGTAATGGATTTTTCCTCCAGAAACTTGTCCAATCCCCTTTTAAAGGCATCCAGGCCAGATGCCGTCACCACATGAAACAGCAAGCAGTGGAGAGTGCCCTCGTTCTACAGCTCACGCAAGAGGTTGAACAGTTGCTCTCATGCTGAAAGCAGTTGCGCTGGGCCAGCACGGGCTCCAGCAAGTCTCTGGAAGGCCAGAGGCTCATTGGAGACTGGGGGCTCCACGCGGGCCGGATTGGGAGTCCCCGAGGGCCACAAGTGGACCCAGGGCTGGCATTTGAGCACCCCTGCTCCAGATGACTGGATGCTCACTCTGTTCTTCAAAGTTATATTAGCAACATAGAATATGGCAGAGGTTCCCAAACTGGAACGTCACAATGCCCCAGCCAGGGAAGTTCTTCTCAGTCCCCTAAAGGGGTAGGGGGAGGGCAAAGGCAGCAACTCAATCACAGCAATGGTGCTGCTGCCAGAAGAAAAGGGGTTTTTTTTAAACCCACCCCAGGCAGTGCTGGCATCTTGAGGGGTCTGGGGAGCCTGTGGATTCCTCTGCAGGCCTCCCTGAGCCTCCAAACTTCTGCAAATAGTAAAACACACACACACACACACACACACCCACCCACCCACCCCTGGTTTTGCGATGAAAAAGACAAATTTGGAGGCACGGGAAGCCCTGCAGAGGGGTCTGCAGGCTCCCCGAACCCCCAAGGAAGCCAGCACTTCCAAAGGTGAGCTTTAAAAGGCCCTTTTACCCCTGCCATTGGCTCTATTGTTCCAACTGCATCACTGCCTTTGCCCCTCCCCCACAGGAACTTACAGCAGATCCCATACTCCCAGAGACTTTGGGAACCACTGAAATAGGGTACAGAGACACAATTGGATACCATTTTCCAGATAATGATATGTTTCCAGTCTATTTTTAGCATGGAACAAGCTGCCTGTTTCAGTGTCAAACATAAGCAAAATAAATAAAAGTCTCTGCTTTTCTTGCTGATAATCAATACCATGTTCAGCACGTGCTTGAAAAAAAAGAGAAGGGAAAGCAAAAAAATAAAAACAAAACAAAAACAGCCAATTGTTGGGGTGAAAGATTTCTATATTCAGACCTTAGAACAGCCCTGATCACTCTTTGAAGCACATGCACACCAGATGAAGAATGTCTTTCTACTAAGTGTGTGGCAAAGCCTTATAAATATTTTTCTCTGCATCACTGAATCTTTCTTCAGTTCCCCTTTCTTCTCAGGTACCTCATGCAATATTTAGCATGGAATAATCCTTTGTCTTAGTAATGTTGCAGCTACATATGCATCTCCCAAGGTAACATCAGTCCATGCCATTTAAATAGCTGCTAGGATCCAAAAAGATGGTGCATGGTGTTTTGTGCATACTTTTACTGGTCCTCTATTTCCACTGTAGTACCTCCTGCTCTCCAAGAAGCCACTTGGGAACGCTGAAGAACCCTCTGCAGTACCAGTGCCTGCAAGCAGAAAGTGGAAGTCAACAACCACTTTGCGTGCACAGAACACAGTACAAATGGCTTCTTGGATCCTAGCCACCAGGACAAATTAGTTTGACTCTCGGGTGAGCAATGCCTTTACAGCCAACTGCATTTTAGAGGAAATTAGCAACCACTAATCAGTAACATGATCGTTACTGGAAACCAAAGCTGTAGGGCCAGGTTGAGCAGCACCTACTAACTCATTTGAAACACTATAAACTGCAAGCGGCAGTTGTGCCCAGCTCCAATCTTTGACGTGAATTATTAAAAACAGGCATTCTTAACTGTTAAAAAAGAATGAAGACACAGAGCTACTTTAGCTCACTACATATTCTCTTTTCCATAACAATGTTCAAAGGAATGCATGTCTCACTGACAGTGTCACTGAAAACAATCTGACAGCTCTGACACCTCCTTCAATATCTTTGATGTCTTAATGCAAGACGTGACATTTCTTCAGGGAAAATCTACGAAACAGGATGAGACTTGCCTATGTATCATTGCATTTAAATGATTGCAGGTTTTTTTGTAGCATGCGTGCATAAATGAGGTTGTCATCTCTCAAACCTCCCTATTCCTTATGAGCTCTCCAACGCCACAGTTCTCATCAAATTTTGTGTTCACCACCACCATGAGAAGTTATCTTTTTTGGCATGACAATACACTCATATTCTCTGTAAACAGATACAGATGACAGCTGCTTTGGTGCTGGGTTATGAAAGACCTGGGAACAAACTTGCTGCTTTTCATTCACTGTTACACATATGAGAATATCCTAAAGATTCAGGATATTCTTATAAGCAATAAGGGCCACAAGTCAGTTTCCCCAAATCCTATCAAGAAGAGTAGCCTCACAGAAATTTTTCTTGTGCAAGACTTAATAATGTAAAATGTGCCTTAAAAGGGAATCTGCAACACTTATGGTGCATTAGACACCCCTCTGTCTATAAAGAAATATCAGTTGATGGTTAAAAGAAGATCTTGACATGTTTATTTATCATTGCCAGTCTCACTGGGGACCCTTGCTTGTACCAAGCAATACAGACTTACTACTAGTAGTTCTTCACATTTGTTTCTAATAAAGCGTTCTCTGTATGGCAGCTTTTTCTGCTACTTTGAAATATCCAGACAGAGTTTAGGGTCATATGTATGAATTGCTCAGTATCAGCAGTATGACACCAAAACAGTTTGGCTTCAAAAGGGTCCAAGAGGCTAAAAGGAAACACAGGCATCCATTCAGTCATGAGTAAAGTTATTTCCTGAGCCAGCTGGATTGCAGTCTTCCACAATGTCAAACCCAGGGAACTGACCAATGCACGACATGTTTTGTCCCCTTATGTATTAAGTGGTCAAAAATTTTAAGAAAGCAGGCCATATATTGTTAAAAAGCAGTAAACCTTTACCCCAACACATGTCAAAACATGTACAGTACCAGAATGAATTTTTCTAATGAAATTATTTGTCTCGTGTACAGAGAACATCAAGAAGAGACCCACTGAATACAATACAGAAAACATCCAACTGTGACCAAATGCCACAGTGAGCAAGAGAGTGGGACAGTATTGTGGCAGAATGCGACAGATATTAGGTTCCTCTGAAATCAATGAGTTCGGCCCACTGCCTGTAAAACTGTTGAGAAACAAACTGCATCTGATTTTCTTGCAGTACAACCCTATGCAGGTCTACTCAAACATAAGTCACAGAGTTCAATGGGACTTACTCCCAGGTCATTCAGTATAGGGTAATTGGGTATAGGCAGCCTTGGAGAAGTTAAGAATGGGAGACGGCATTTAACCTCAGTCTAAACAATTTCACCTCAGTGGTTCCAAAACCTTTACATAGCACTGCAGTACCAAAGGATACAGTGTAGGGCTTAGGGCAGCAGTTCTCAAACTGTGGGTCTAGGACCCACCAGTGAGTTGTGACCCAATTTTTGATGGTTCGTGAAACTGACAGAGCAGATTAGACTATGTGCATCAAAGTTTAAACAATCTGCTTTTAAGTCTTCTATAAGGACTTTTTAAATAACCCAAATTAACTTGGACTATTCTTGCCCCAACTAATGCCTTTTTAAAAGTGCCTCATAAAGCAAATTATCACTACAATCATTGCCCTTAAGACTATTGTAAAGAAATCAAGACTGCATAAAGCTGAAAAAAGGGGAAGAGATCAAAAGGTCTGTAAGCCATGTGGTCCCATAACTTAAAACATAAGGAGTATGAGGAGCAGAATAAAATCCCTTTGAATTCTCAGTTATAAACCAACTGTCCTCTGCCTATCTGGGGGGAGAGGAGGGGGAAAACATCATATTTTTGGTCTTAAAAACCATAATCCAAAACAAATCCAGATGTTGAAAAATATTTCATAGTGTGTTTTAAATTCACTTTCAGAGCTGCAGTTGATTAGCATCCACATGTTTTAACCGTTATCACAGCAACTATAACTTCACCTAGAACTCCAGATTATCCCTATGTACATCTATCAAATCTTATTTTTCAAGAACAGAAAGATCTGCAATTTACCAAGTAGCCTTTAAAAAAAACGATGCTGCAATTCTAAACACACATATTGAGCACAGTGAGATTTACTTCAGAGTAAACATGCAAAGTAAGCAAGGGATGGGGCTGACATTTTAGGTCCTCAGTGCTGGAGGCCCGCGTTATCCACAGGTTTAGTACTCACGGATTTCTTCATCCACAGGTCCCTTAACACATAATGCTGGCTGACCTGGAACCTCCGGAGATGAGGGAAGCTGTGCTTTCGTGGGTACTGAACACCGGAAGTTGCCTTTAAATGGCTCCAGGCTTAATTATGAAGTCACAGAGGCCTCAGGTGGACAGGCTTCAGAAGACCCTCTTCAGAAGAGCCAGAGTTGAGTTCTGGTCGGGTTTAGAGGGCAGGCCAAAAACCACAGGTTTTCAATACCCATGGTTTTCCTTATCCACGTGGGTTCCAGGAACAGAACCTCTATGGATAATGTAGTAAGCCACAGTAGTTGTCAACCTTCAGTCTCGAAAGACTCTGGTATCGTGCTCTGAATAGTGGTTCTGGAACAGCGTCTAGTGTGGCTGAAAAGGCCGATTCGGGAGTGACAATCCCTTCCACACTAGGAGCAAGTGCAGTCTGTCCCTGGTCTGTCTCCCTGGCTATGGGCCTTCCTTCTTTGCCTCTTTGCCTCAGTCTATTGGCCAAGCGTTTCTTCAAACTGGGAAAGGTCATGCTGCACAGCCTGCCTCCAAGCGGGCCGCTCAGAGGCCAGGGTTTCCCACCTGTTGAGGTCTACTCCTAAGGCCTTCAGATCCCTCTTGCAGATGGTCCTTGTATCGCAGCTCTGGTCTACCTGTAGGGGGCTTTCCTTGCACGAGTTCTCCATAGAGGAGATCCTTTGGGATCCAGCCATCATCCATTCTCAGGACATGACCGAGCCAACACAGGCGTCTCTGTTTCAGCATTGCATACATGCTGGAGATTCTAGCTCGTTCCAGGACTGTGTTGTTTGGAACTTTTTCCTGCCAGGTGATGCCGAGAATGCGTCAGAGGCAGCGCATGTGGAAAGCGTTCAGTTTCCTCTCCTGTTGTGAGCGAAGGGTCCATGACTTGCTGCAGTACAGAAGTGTACTCAGGACGCAAGCTCTGTAGACCTGGATCTTGGTATGTTCCGTCAGCTTCTTGTTGGACATTAACTAACCTTAAGGCTACAATCCTATGCACAATTTCCTGGGAATAAGCCCTATTACACATAATAAGACTTCTTAGAAGTATGTAGAAGTAGGTCTGCACAGGATTGCACCCTAGAAGAACAAATTTCAGCTTAGAACAGATAGGCAACCAGCATAAGCATTTTGTTTCTACTGTAATCATAATTCCAAAGAAGAGAAGAATTCTAACCATGGGGAAGAGCATTTTCTTTAATTTTTCCACAGCTTATTCTAAAATGTCACTGCTCGTCCAAATAACTTTTTCCGCATTGAAACTATAGGTGCCCTCAATAGTTATGCCCATACCTAAAGATACAGGGAAGTATAACAGAAAGTTATAATGTACACAACTAGATAGTAGCCTCTGCAAGTAACAAGTTGGCCACTGTCTGTGGCCACTGATACAGCACAACACAGCTTGATCTTTCGCAGTTATAGTTGCTCTTCAGTGCTCCAACGATATAGCTGTACAAACTAGTTTTTGTCAGAGATGCAATCTCAAAGTCAGAAAGAAAACAGATAAAGTCACTAACAAAGCATCATCTTCACAGTTCAATTTTCAAGCCAAAATTTTCCAGTTGAACCTCAGCAGTGATACATCCTATTATAGGTTAAGAAAACTCACTCATATTTTTCATTGGAATGGTTTTCAGCAAAACACAAGAAGTACAAGAACAAGTCAAATGTTTGAAAACATATGGAACTTCTCAGATGTCTGTACCCTGCATTTTTCCATAGACTAGATTATGCTTCAAACAAGATTCCAACTGTGAAGATAAGGTTTGGGTTATCAACTAATAAAATCTGAATTCACTGAAGAAAACAAAATTGGTGTCCACAGTGCTCACACACTTATCCACTTAGAAATTCAGTTCTGTTGGTATAGAATAGTCAGGGCAGTTTAAGTTTAAACATTTCTTGCCCAGCACACAGGTGTACACATTTGATACCTGTTGCGTATATGCGACGTTGGGCAGAAATTGTTTAAGGGCCCAGTCCTATTCAACTTTCCAGCATGGATGCAGCCATACCAATGGGGTGTGCACTACATCCTAACAAAGTCTCAGGACCAGGCAGCCTGGAACCACAGACATTAGAGTAAGGAACTTGGTAGCTCAGCACTACAGAGGAATTGGAGAAGCTATATCATTTTGCCTTGAGTGTTCAAATACCTTGCACTGTTTGAAAGAACACTATATTCTTGGGAGCCCCATAATTTTTTTTTAAACATTCTCTCTGCTGTTACAGACAACATTGAAAATGCAGTAACAGAAAAATAGGAGGCAAACTAACTTTACATTCTACTTTGTTTTCATATTCACAGAATAAAACAACAGTCATTTCAGAAATTTCTCTAGCAACAATGATCATACACTGTCAGGAACTGGTAAAAAATGCAGTATTTAACAGAACATTTGACTCAAAATATACTATGGATATGGAAATATGCCCCAAGTTGCCATTTCAAGGAAGAGCTATTGAATCATATGCAGGCCTGACTTGCATTTGCTCATATCTATTTAACACTCCCCTACTTCTGCACCTTTGATGTGATCTAATCCAACTCACATGGCTTTTTCCAGATCACCTTCCTCAGTTGTGTAATGAAGAGAGCCAAATTAGGCCCATCTGTCTAAATGGAAGGGAGTCTTCTAGCCATAAACCATACTTCATTAACTGACACATAAGCCGACAGAAGCTGCCTTCCAAAATTCCTGAGTGCCAGGAAAAAGATTTCATCGTTGTCAATTATCATCTGGAATAGATAGTACACAGCTGCTTGGAAGACAAAATAGTATTAAAGAACTAGAACTGTTCTATCCATGCCATCCTGTCATGAAAGAGGTTCAGCTTTGTCTGATGGTTCTATAGTTTTCAATGCACTGCAGGTAAAAACTGAAATGTATCTCACAAAGTTAGCATTTCCACTTCAAAGACCTTTCTTGAGAAACCATTACACAGCCATTACTTTGTTTAAAAAATGTTACTAACTTACAAAATCAGCACAGATCAATAAGCTTGGAGTAGAAGAACTGAAAAGTTGAATGCAGCTGACTCAGCTCTAGAAATATTCTGAATATTTATCATGCTGCGCAGCAAGTAGACACCATGGCTTGAATAAATATTGAACATGTGTCCCTGTGAAGACTTGTCACATGTATGGCAGTCACACGAAGTTAAGTGGTTAAGGGTGCAATCCTAATCCACTTTCCAGCACCGACATAAGGGCAATGCAGCACCGAGATAAGGGAACAAACATTTCCTTATCTTGTGGAGTTCTCCATAAGTGCCCCCCAACTGCAGGATGCAGCACACGTCCCATTGGTACAGCTATGTCAGTGCTGGAACGTTGGTTAGGATTTGGGCCAATGTTAAGTGGTTTTAAAATCCATTAAGAAAAAGCATAAATTATGATGGTCATATCCCACTATTCTTCCACAAAACTCAAGGCAATGTACACAGGGCTTTCAGAAGGTTTCCCATCCAGGCACCGGCCAGATCCACACTTTCTTAGCTTCAGTAACACTGCTGCATCATATAATTTCAGATAAGGTCAGATGTCATTGCTTCCTCATCTCCATCAACTGTTTGTCTTGGATCAAACTGTTCATCTCATGCCATGTTCAAATTCTATCGACAACTTAGAATTAGAGAAGATAATGGAACTGGACTCTGGAAATGAAATCAAAGTTTTCCACATACTTATCAAAATGGCCAGATCAATGACACTTGACAAGCACATGTTGAAAATCATATGCAGTTGGAGAAAGATAAAGTTCATCAATATCTTTACACATGACAAGGAGAAATCAGAGAATTCTAAAGTTATAGTAACTTGAAGACTTGCAAGTAACTTCTAACCTGACTGGAGTGCTATGGAAAGTTATATCACGTCCTTCTGAGACCTCCACAACAATATAAAGGCCTCAGGGGCAGGCTTTCTGCATGAAGACGCATAAGCCAAATCAAAAGTAATGCACAATAATTCCTCTCACATACTTGGACAATACCACTTCTCATGCAAGTTTGCATGAGAGTTGCATGGGGAGTTGCAAGCAGAAAGCAGAGCCTTGAAACTTAAATGCCACTTCCAAAACAAGGCACATCCTTGTGTGAAATAAAATGATAGACACCCTAACAGGCTCTTTGTCCCTCTTCTTGTCTCACTCTTGCCAAGACCAGGTACCACATCCACACAATCCTATTAGCCAGTAGAATATATAAAAACACACAACTAATCTTGAAATGCTCTGCATTTAGGTATGTATGTAGAATTCGTATTTGCCAGCTACCTGCTATTTTTAATAATGAGTTGTTGATGTCGCTAATTGCTCTTGTTTCTGATTATATTATTGTCATTTAAAGACTGATTAAAACACACACACTGATATTCACTGCATTGGAAGCTTCATTGTGAAGCTGAAAGACAGAATAGAAATATTTTATATAAACACATATCCTCTACCTATGGATGGATATATAAATCATGAAACTGTTCTAGAATGTGGAAATGTGTTAATTTGCACAGGGTCTTGTTTTAATTGTTACCTCGTGTTACCTTCACCCCTATGATTCTGTGGTTTTGTTTTTAATATTATCTTAGAAAAATACAAATAGACACAAACCCACTACAACAGTATAACTAATATTATATTCCGTCAATTACCTTAACTTTGATGAGCAAAAGATCAGCAATTTTTTTTTTGCTGAAAAGCAGTATGTAAACATTTGCAAACATAAAAAATACAGTACAATCCTAAACATGTTTATTCAGAAGTCCCATTTTATCTTAATCCCAGGAAAGTGTGCATAGATTTGTAGCCTCAATCTACTCTGTTTGAACCTGCCTCTAAAGCACAATTCTTCTCTAAGTGGGTCACTCCAGGTAACAATGGAATTGAATTTAAAACTTCTAAAGCAATTTATTTGTATTTCTACCTTGCAATATAAGACCGAAGTATGTCATTGTTTGAGCAAGAGTGCGCATGTAAATGTAGCCATTCTTAAGTGAACAGGAACCACATTACTCCTATTACTTGTTTTTGCTTGTTGTGATACTTTGTAGTTGTTTAAAATACTTTGTAAGCCACCTTGGACATTTGCTTCAGCATGGGAAAGGCAGGGTATAAATTTCTTGAAATAAAAATATAAACAAACAAATAAATAATCCTCTATCACCATATTAAAACATTTGTTCAAATACTGGACATAAAGTCCTTATGTTCAAAAAAGTTCAAAACTCATCAGTATGGGTTTGCCATTACACATGCGCACAGGCTGCTAATTTACCCATGTACAATTCTGTGTCATATATGCTCAGCTGATGTAGTCTCTCCATCTGTGTAGTGCATATTTGGTCTACAAGATGGTCAGCTGTGTGTTTTCCTGATAGGCCTGGTACTATCTTCTGTACTGTGTTGGAAACAAAGAATTTAGTCTGCCCAAGATGAGAAAACAGCTATGGTCAGCCCAGCTAAACAGATCTGGCATTTCGTATTGTGTCAATTTCTGAAACTTAATTTGTGCAAGCAGATAATAACAAGTAATGTAGTGACTCAAAGAACAATTAAAGGACTGTCATAGACCTCATGACTAATAACAATAGTTCACTCTCTTCCTCAGTCACACAAAATAATTAAGACATTCAATTTAGAAGAGTTAAGTCATGCTGTGTGCCTTTACCCCATGGGGCATTCACATGATCATATTAATAAGTACTACAGCTTTGATAAGTTGAGCCTTGACAGTAACCTCCCTAGCACATCACAAATATCACAAACACTTGATAACAACATCGAATTTCATCTGAATGGATTCTTAACACAGCATGGTTAAAATTAAACTTCTAACTTTGCTAACAAATATTTTTTGTGTCTCTGCTTATTACATTTTAATTTCCTGTATATTTTTAATTGGTTGCATTGTTTAAGAGTTTCGACTCCTAGTCATTCCTTCAGGGAAAGTAGCTTTATAATCTAATTAACATAGCCTGTTCACTCATTTGAAATGCAAAGGTCCAGCAGTCTGGGTATAAGAATTCACTTATTTTGTGATCCTGCAGAAGAATCCATCATTTGAATGCTTACAAAGTCATCACAGGATTTTTGACACCAATAAAGAAAACCTCCAGGTTACCAATATGGGATTAACCTCAGTACTTAGTGTTTGCTTGAGACTGGCTGGGGGTTAACCGGTGAATTACAAAAAGCAAGTGGTGTACAGGTGGTGAGGATATCTATAGAAACTGCTGCAGTGCACAGATAGTTCAGGGTGAGTGTGCGATTTGCAGATGGAGCAGATAGATTATTTCCTGAATAGAAAGCTGAAAAAACACTGGAAAGGTCAGCCTTTCTTTTTACAATCCTTTTATTCATACACTCAGCTTGGGTTAAACAGACTTTTTCCCCCGTTATTTCAAAATACAATTGAAAAAAATATTTTCTACCTTGCAAAGGTTCGATTTCCAGAAAATATCTGTAGATAAAATGAAATGCAGGACTGATCCTGAATATTTGTTCCTATACACAAAGCTGAACCCACAAAGCTGAGGGTTCCATTCCTGGAAACCCCATGCATGCTGAAACCCGCAGACAATCAAATTTACAGGTCTTGGCACCTTTAACTCAGAGGGTATTCTAAGGGCCAGGTCTCAGAAGGCCTTCTAAAGGTCTAAAACAGGGGTGTCAAACTTGTTTTATACAGAGGGCTGAAGTTAGCACTCAGGGCACCTGCTGAGGGCTGGAAGTGGTCATTAAGCAGAAAGTGACATCATTAAGCAGCTGATGGCCAGAAATCAGCACTTTGTTCTCACAAAAAAAAACCTAATTAACTGCAAATGACAGAAGAGAAAATACCAAATTTGAATCATGTTTCAAGATATTGGGGTCCCCAATTTCCATGTAAGCTGCTTTTCAGCAGTAACACCTCAGCACTACTCAGCAGCTGAGAGCCTGAGGGCCGGACACACGCGGCCCCCAGGCCTTATATTTGACACCCCTGGTCTAAAATGTCACTTCCCATTTACCTGGCCAAAACTGGAAGTGACCTTTTAAGGCCTCCCAAAGGCCTCAGAATACCCTCCGAAGGTCACCGAAGTGCTCCTCTGGTAGCTTCTGGAGGGCCCAGGTTGGACTGACCCTATGCGTTCAGGACCCATGGAGAGTCAAATCCATGGGTACCAAATTCACAAACACAGAGGCCCAACTGTATTCCTGAGTTCTTAAAATGTGCAATTAGTTTGAAAATGAGCACTATTACTCTTCTTTTTATACTTACCACCTCAAGGTCTTGGGAAACTCTCCGTTTGCGCAGCTCTTCCATCCTCTCACAGACATCTGTCAAGCAGGTATTATAATAATCTGCATACTGCTGAGCCAAGTCATCAATGTTGCCCAATGACCCATCCTGTAGAAAGACACAGCAGGAATAACAATTTTTAAACCATATTTAGTGGATTTAAAGAGGGTATTGTACTTACATGAATTGTCATTTTCCCAATTAAAAAATACCATTGGAAGACTTCAGTCCTATCCACACTTACCTGGGAGTAAGCCCCACTGACAAGAATGGGACTTCTGTGCAGATATGCATAGACTTGGACTCAAGAGTTTAGCCAATCATAAGGAGTCTGATTTCAGCGGAACGTAAGTCATGGCTAATTTCTTTAGTCAGGACTAACTATAGGATACAACCCTTAGTATTTAAAATAAACAATAATACAAGACAATGATTATCAAAGCTGTTTAAAAGGATACTTTCTCAATAAACCATTAGATTGGAATGCTTAAATTAACTGATGAACCAATACTTCCCTTCAGAACATTTTTTTTACCTCTGCCATGGAGATCAATAAAGTTGGAAATACTAATCCAGCATTTCCCAAACTGTGGATTGCAACCAATGGGGGGGGGGGGTGAATTGGGAGGTGGGTCACTAAGCAATGAGCAGAACTTCCAATGTAAGGACAGTGATAGCAAGATGAGAAAAGTAATTGCCTCAAGCCCTGAGGCTATTCACAATTCAGACTGCTTCTAATTACAATGCAAACACCTTAGCACCTGGAGTTTGCAACATAGCTGCCCTACAAAAGAGCTCAGCTTCTGCAGTTTGCAAGCATGTGTAAATATAGAGAGATAAATGTGCATTACTTGATGTCCCCCAATAAAGAATTGAAAAAACCCAGAAGATTTATTATTATTATTTTCTGGGGAGAAATGGGAAAGAAAGGACAGCATTCATTAAGGCTGCCTCATTAAAATAAATGGATCAAATTTTTAGTAAATAAAAATATTGTAACTTGTAAATACAGGCATGCCCCAGTATCCACAGGGGTTCTGTTCTGGACCCCCCCCCCCTGCAGATACTGGAAACCGCGGACTCCTGTCTTCCCCCTACCACCCCACATGATTAAAATGACCAGGCAAAATTCTTGCTTCAACAAGGCCACTGCAAGATTAAGACCTTGAGGCTGCCTCTAGGCAGCCTGGTCACTTATAAATAACTAGCTAGAGGTTAAGAAGAAGCAGATCTTAACTACTTCCTGTTAACCTTCATCTGTAGTTTTTTTGTTTTTTTAAAGGGCCAGGTTGCTAAGAGCCCTCCCCCTCACAAGCCCATTAGCTTGTTTAAGGTCTTACCCCAGCTAAAAACTTCCTTAACCCATTTTTGCCTGGCCCAAAGGTTTGCATATACGCAACACTGAGCAGAAATGGCTTAAAGAAATGGCTTAAAGAAATGGTACTCCTGGCAGTAGTACCGGCTTCTTCATCAGTTAAATTTACATATTCCAATCTAATGGTATATTGAGAGAGTATTCTTTCAAAGATCATTGGTAATCATTGTTTTAAATTATCATTTATTTTACATACTAAAGGTTGTATCCTAAATTTAGTTAGTACTGATCTAGCAATATGGCATCCTTAGGGAATGTGCTGAAAATATTGGGAAGCATTTGAGAATAGGTGCACAAAATATCACCTCAGCAACAATCTCCTGTTTTTACTGTGCATAAATCACGATGCCTGGGGGACAATTTGATAAGAAAAAAGTAACATCTCTGGAAGGAGAACCCATACAACTGAAGTCCAAATGCAGGGCTGTCATCTCACAGATGACAAGCTGCACCTGCTGAAATTCCCTCCTCTGCACAATTGTTAAAGGTCCAGAAGCCCTAAAGTTGAAAGGTTGGCCGCCCCTGTCCTAATGAAATATTAACAGTGCAAGCCTAGGCAGGTTTACTCAGAATAAAGTCCCACTGTGTTCAGTGAGCTTACTCCTAGGAAAGTGTGCACAGAATTGCATTGCTACAGGGAGAAAATTTTTATAGGCATTCTGTACAGACTGTATTTGCATTCCCTAAAGTTCTAAGCTTACCATCAATAAATATTTTGAATATACACAAAACACATTAGGCCAACTTGACTGTGGCTGGAGTTGATGTATTAAAACAAAGACAGAGAGAAAATAATTTAAGCCAGTGTAAGTTACTCTGCACAAAATGCTGAGCTATTCCAGGGCAAGAAACGATCTTCAGAAATGTAAGGAAATTCATTATTTTAAGCTTTTGACTTCTGAGACACTATCTAGATGTGCCTTAGAAGTCAAGCTAGATGTAGCATTTTCAGTTATTGTACTGAAAAGTAACTCCAAATGTGCATTTCAGAAACCTGAAATGTCATGGCATACTGGGCACTTCTGCATCTGGTGAGATGAACTGAGACATCCAAGGATCTCAATAACGGAGGGGGGACACCTTGTTTTGGCACTAGCTACCAAAGATGAAGAATCCCAAGGGAGGATACATACATCTCCTGCTTCTTGTGAACATCCTTATTTGCCAACAATGCTTCTGGGGAAGCCCTCCTAGCCTCAAGTCACCATGCCGGTATGACTGGAAGTCATGACCTTTTAGTCTTGGCAGACTGCACATTGCAGAACCAGAGCAGTGCCCTTTTTAATTGACTACTCTTCCCCAAAGGGGTTAGCTGGTCTAGGATCCCCCACCCTATTACCTACTCTGGCCTGCAGTCTGCTGGTTAGCTGGAGTCATGATGTTAGTTCTCACAGTGTGCCATCCCAGGTCCTGATGCTGAACTACCATTGTGAGCTCTTCGCTGTTATTGACCTGAGAAGTTTTACAGCCCCACTCACGGCTGGGATTTCAAGCATCCCACAGCCTTACCCCTTTGACACTTTCAGACAAAAGGCAGGGGACTAGACCATTTCAATGTTCCTCCAGACGTAGCTAATTATAGGAAAAAAATGCCCGAAAAGAAAAATAATTTTAAAAATGCAAGTATTTTAGACCAGATTCTTGTGAGTTGTCACCTACTTCAGTACTGTGGCCTATAGTCAGTACCATAAGTGTCAAGCAGTTAACAGCTTTTGTCAAGTATATAAAGACATGCATAACCATGTATTCTACATCCTGTGTATTGTATATTTTTGTAGGTTCAAATCAATGAATTCTGCCATTCACTTAAAAAAATGTGTATCCAGACTCACAGTAGCTCATGATTAAAATAATATCTCTCAAAATCCAATTAAAAACATAAAAGCTACATAAATGAACAGTTATAGTCATCAGTGTTGAAAAGTGCTAGCTAAATATTCAGAAAATCACGACAACATTAGTGTAGTTTAGATGGCACATATTATGATTGTTATCATAACAAGATATATTCAGCTGTAGATAAGTACATAATAGAATTTAAAATTCCAATGGTGTCATGCTAATTCCAATATCTGAGCTCAATTCAAAGACTTTATCTAGGTTTTTAAAAGGCCTAATTAAAAATTTATCTTTGAAATTAACTTGGCCTAAAAAATTATCAAGAGTATTTGGAGGAAAAAAAAAAAAATGTTCCCAGCAATATCTTATCCCTTCAGGTACAAAAACCCACGTAAACCCCTTAACATGAGAGTGATTGCTAATATCAGCACTACTGTCTTGCAAATTCATACAGTATTATCACTGCTCCATTGCCAAGAACTGCTGCCATAAGATAAGTTGAATAACTCTTGAATCAAATAACTTTAGAATGTAATAAAATACAGAATGTAAAAAGTGGGTTAGCAGCTTCTACATACTATTTCACAGCATGCTCACAGGAATGCAAGGCTCAATAGAGGAAATATTCTAGTATTTTAAAGTGGGGGAGAAAACAAACTTCTAATAAAGTCAAGTACTTTTAAACATTTTCAGGACAGCAGTTGTCCAATATTTCCTTCTGAGATTGTCTTGCACATTGGAATACTCCCTTCTTATAAATACACATGCTCAGGATTTTCTGATGACATTAACACATAATATAAGTGATGAATTATCATAGAATTCCTAGGGAATTAGTCTGATAGCATGTGAATACCGGGAAACATCCATCATGATTGATGTTAATGGAGTGAATAACAAAGACAAGTTATAACGATCTGGAGCTTACTGAACTAGATTTATTGGTCACTGCACATCAGCCCGTGAACGCGTTAGCAAAATCATTTGTACTTGAAGTTAAAAGAAAATTGTGAGCAACATTTTGTCAGACACCTTGCATTAAATAAATGAAATCAACCCCATGAGTCATTAGCTCAGTTTAATTTAGCTGTTTTGAAATGCATTCAGTTTGGTATTATATTTATTAGGGTGCAATCCTAACCAACTTTCCAGCACTGGCATAGCTGTGCCAGTGGGGCATGTGCTGCATCCTGCAGTTGGGAGGCAGTCACGGAGGCCTCCTCAAGGCACGGCAATGTTTGTTCCTTACCTTGGAGTTGCACTGCCCTTACCTCTGTGCTGGAAAGTCGGTTAGGATTGTGTCCTTATAAAGATATATTTACAGCCTTTCTTCCATCATGGAACTCAAGGTGGCATCAGGGAGTTCCCAGGCAATCACCCATCCAGGTACTGATCAAACCTACACCTGCTTAGCTTCAGCAAGGTGGCTGAATCACATGTCCTCAAGGCACACAATGGTATTTTTATGAAACAGCTCTGTACCAAGAATCCACTAAGCCTTGAAAAATACACTGAGTACACTCCAACACTTCACTGGACCTCTGCAGTCTACAATGTGATTGGTGCTGGCCGAAATGCATACAGATGTGATCAAAGCCCTAGGATGAGAGTGCAATCTCCCCATAAGCAGAAGAGATAGAGGATATAAAGTTGTTGCACATCAAGGTTCCCTCTAAAGAGCTAAAATTCTGCTTTGAGCTAAATTAAAAGTAAGAAAAAGCAGGATCCAGGCACAGAACTAAAACGCCAATTCAGTTTATGTTCTGCTGTTGCCATTTTGTTGTACTAATGTGACTGAGGAAGACATTTTAGCCTTCCATGGAGAAAGATGCAGGCAGGACACAATCCAAGTACATTCAACCACTTGCAAGGAAAGATCTTGGAGAGGATAAAACAGGTCTCTTTTACTGGCACAAAAAGAGCAGTGGGGTGACCAAATAAAACAGACAGGGTCAAAAGAGAGTCCTCAAAGAACTTCGTCTGACCTGCCCGGGTGATGCTCTCAGAAATAATTCTGGGTGCCTTTTTTCCAGCTCAGAGAAAATGAAATGTTCAGGACCTAGACCTGAAGATGGAGTTCAGCTCCCTAGCTTTCCACAGGCTTAATAACGGAGGTTAATTCTACTTACCTCTCGCTACAACATTCAGTGAAAGCATGCTTACTAATTATATAATCTGGTCACATTTGGGGGGGGGAAGCAAGTTTTGCAATCGCCTCTACGAAGGAGTCATGGTGTTGGCATCCTTCAGTCTCGGAAGACTATGGTGTCACGCTCTGAATGGTGGTTCTGGAACAGAGTGTCCTCTCCAGTGCACAAAGCCTGGGTAAAGTAGGTATGGAGGATAGGCTGTTACCCATGCAGCAAATCCCCCCTCTCCACGTCGCTGAAATAGTCCAATGGAAAGGCAGAGGCCAATACGGTTCGTTCCAGCGGCGTCGCAGGAGTTGCCAGAACGTGACTGTGTTCAGCCATGAACTGCCTCAGGGACTCCGGATTTTGCCTCGAGGTTGACTCCTGAAGCCTTTTCCATAACTGGATGTAGCCACAAGGCAGTGGAGGTTTGGGATCAGAGTTTTCCTTCTCTCAGATGAGCTGCCTTCCCAAGCTGATGAGTCCCATCTACCCGGTGGCTGTTTAGTCGCCTCTTACGACAAGTACAGCCAAACTGAGGGCCTATTCTTATCCCCAGCCCCCAGGGGACAAATGACTCATAGGAGTCATAATATGACAAAGTCATAAATGACAAAGGAGTCATAATGACTGCCTAATCAAAAAGCAAGGAAAACAAAACAAAATGGCAGACTGAAAGCTGGCAGTCTTTTCCTGCAAATGTGCAACTGGAAAATATGGAAAGGGAGTTCTCTTCTATGAAATATTAAGACATGACTATACACACAAATAAATAAATCAAGAGAGAAGTATACCATTTGAGCTGTCCTGGAACACAAGAATTACTATGTGGAAAACCACTGCAAAACACCAGCCATTTATCTAAGAACTTAGGTCTGAAGAGGAAAAATGGCCACAAAGAAATATGTGGAATATAACCTTGTACTTTACGAACGTAACTTTGGTTTGGACACAGCAAGAAATACAAACAGGAATAGTAGGATCTAAGCCATTGAAAATAAGGGTTAAAAAAAAAGAAATAAAAGCTGGCTGGGCTGAGGACACCTGGATGTAACTATATATGGTACTTCAGAAAAGTTATTTAACCAGCTTAATCTCTGTAAAAACACCATTGCACTGATCCTTCCAGTCAGAAACAGTCTCTATATTGTGTTACCCAACTCAGGCTTTGTACAGACATGATGTTTAATACTGTAGAAATGGAATCTCTGGCAGAAGAGATTCCAGAGGAATTATACAAGGAACTTGACTGAAATGCTAGCGTTCGCTGGTGTTCATACCTTATTGTTTGGTTTCATTGCTCTCAATTTTGATAATTATAAGGGTCTCTAAACTTTTCGGCCAAAGGGCTGCATCAAATATCTGGCACAGTGTTGAGGGCCGGAAAACAAAATTAAATATAAAATTTAGATGAATGAATCGGCTCAAATGTCTAGGATTTCTCCAAGCACCAACACAGCCAAGAAATAAAGCACATACTTAAATGGACCCCCATTCCCCCACCCCACAAGCACGACTTCAGTTGTGTTTGGTCAACTGGGCCAGAGGCTCTCAGGGGATCAGAGGCTGGCCGCGAGCCGCATCTGGCCCCTGGGTCGGGGTTTGGAGACCCCTGATTTATAGTTAAAGTATAAAAGTATTTTATCAATGATCATTTGTAACATGGTAACAGACAAATCCTCTGTGCCTTCCATCACTTGACTCCCAGCAGCAAAGGACCTCAAGAATGAAAGCAAGGAACACAATCGATCTCCATATATTATTTCACATACACCTGCTCTTAGTGGTACTGAAACTATGCAGTTGGGTGTTCTCCTTGTGTTATATGTCAATGTGATAAACACAAGTTACATTTGATGCTCCAACATATATTTCTTCACAATACTTTTTTGAAAACCTGCACAATGATGCCAACAGGTGCATTTGGCACCTTTATTGACTATCCTGCAAAGTTGTCCACTTCTGCAATACCAATGCTGCTGTCTTCTGTTGAAATCTACTTTCACGTTCACCCACCACAGGAATATAAAAGTTTTAAAACATCAACCAGGAGCAAAGGAGCAACTAAAATACCATCCAAGGTTCAGAATACCACCATAGATCAGTACAGCTGATACATGTCTGTTTTAGTTCATTTGATTAATTCCTTATTGTGGAACCACACACCACCATGGCATCCCATGTCCCAATATGCTGAGAAGCAGCTTGTCTCTCTGTTTTGACCACTCAGTGATGTCACTGTGAGCAGACACCAGCAGAGACAGGGGACCCCATCCAGCCTCTATAATAAGGTGGGTTTGGGAGAGCCAAGGGATTTAAGGTCAGGGAGTGAGTTAGGAGGACAGGATGCAGTGACGTGTAGTCAGGGTAGTCAGAGTCTCACCTGACCCAGCAAGTAAAAATAAAAAAGAACCCAACAAGTTTTTAAAAAACCGTACCTTTGGCATTTCCTTAGTTGCTTCTCTCTGCAGCACACAGTCTGTTTAAAGCATCTCCAATAGAGCCCGGAAGAAAACTACATCCAACCAACCCTGGAAGAATCTGGCTCGTTATGGAGCCAACGGGATACATGTTGGCCCTATACAGGTGTGTGCCACTTAACAGGGATACATTCTCTTATTCCTGCTATGTGATTAGGTCGTTAAGTGAACATTCAGCCCAGTCTAGTGCCTTTGTTGTGTCAACAGACACTCCCTGCTAGACATTAGCTGGCTGCACAGGCTACTGAAGATGGCTTGCATCTTCTTTGCATTAAGAGCCTCTTTGTTGTATAAAGAGACACTCTGCTGCAGGTTATGGGAAACCTGACTGCCTCATTAAGAGCCTCTTTGTCCTGCTTTGACCACCATAGTATATGCGGACCATCATTAAGCAGAAGGTTGTTAACTGGCTCATGCCTGTATAAGAATTCCCTGAGCCTGGCTTCCAAGTCTTGGATCACTGTTGCCCATGGCAACTTGTTCTTGACTACATAGTCAGAACATTATCTGTGCTCTCTAGAACTGACCACCAGACCTTTGCCCCAAGTTGGTTGCCTGAAATCCTATCAGGCCCCAACACAAGGTTGTTGCAAAGCTGAAGGCTCTAGTTCAAAGGTTCTCAAACAGTGGGTTGCGACCCACCAAGTGGGTCGCGCATGAATTTCTGGTGGGTTGTGATGACGGCCACCATTTTGAAAAAGGGCAAAGAGACTCAGGCAGCACCATTTTGAAAAAGGGAGAACAAACCCTTGGGGAGCCATTTTAGGCTTCCAGGCACAGAGTAAACAAACAGAAAGAGCAGCTTGCACATGCGCAGGGAAGGCAGTGTGCCGCTTTTCCTCTGCGAGTGTGCTGCTGCCCAGCCCCATTCAAAGGAGGGGAGAGGAGAACATGCTTGGAGATTTTCAGGTGCATGCTCCCTCATTCTTGGGGGCGTGCAGGACCCCTTTGTTGGCTCCCTTTAATCTTAGGCAGGCGAGAGTGAGAGTGGAGAAGCGCCCTGGAGTGGGGACCATGGATGGTGGCAGTGGAGGCTTCAGCACCCATACTCTGCTGGCACACGCTCAGTCAGGCGAGAGGGGGTGTGGAGAAGCCAGGACAAGGGAGTGCTCCCTTCCAATATAGCTACCCACTGTCTGGCTCCTTTTAGCAGCTGGGAGGAGAATAGTAGGGCATCCCTATCTTCCCAGCTGTGAGAGGGATGCTATTAAAAGTAGTCAAACAGATATGATACGTGTCTCCAAGTGCCTTGGCCATCTCTTCTACACGGAGCATATGTCTGAGAAGCTACAGACAGGGGGTGGACTAGGTGACCTCTTACTTCACTTCCAGCTCCACGATTTTGGTGATCTTTGGGGTTGTATGTGAAACTGACTGAAAGTAAAGTCAGAGTGTGTAGCAGAGAAGCATTTGGAATCTTCAGGGTAATTTGTGAAATGGGGTGCAATACTGATGATGGGAATGGTGGTGGCTGTCCTGGCAGCTGTGCGATTTCAAAGCCCACAAGGCTCACTCCTTGTAAGTGAGTGAGTAGGATGCACGTGCACCCACCCTAGTCACACACCTCAATACAAGAAGTAGCTTGAGTTTTTGTAATAAAGAAGAAAATAAAAAACAATAGTAAATAAACACACAAATATTTTGTTCCAGATGTTGTTTTATTTTTATTCTTTTTGCTTGATAGCAATGGTAGCGGGGAGGGAGAATTGGAAGAAGCTTCTGAGTTGGAATATTCTCTTTTGTCATTTACAGTTTGAGTTCCTAGGTAAGAAAGGTGATGTCACTTCCTGCGTGATGAAATCACTTCCTGCCATGACATCACTTCCAGGTTGATGACATCACTTCCGGCGGGTCCCAGACAGACAATCATTCTCAGAAGTGGGTCCCAGGCTGAAAAGGGTGAGAACCACTGCTCTAGTTGACCAGATCTTGATACAGATCTTGACTGGCTCAGGCTCAGTTGTTAAGTCATCCAACAACTGTTCAATATCTATTCTACTGTACAAAACTTGAGTGGGACTTCGTATTTTAGCATGATGAAGAAGCTGTAAAATCAAAACTCAATTACTGATTGTGAAAACTGCCCAGAAGTCGGCAGATTATCTTGTTTTATGACTATGAATCACTTCCTGATTTTACTAGTTTCAAGGTTGAGTTATTTTACTAATAATATGGCCTTCGCACGTATAGAAGAATTGTCCTTTGCAGCACCAAGCAAAGCTGACTAAGGCTTTGAGCTGCATTATGAATAATTATTTTTTTCATCAGACCAGTGCTCTACATTAAAACTCAAATTTTGTGTTTTCATGACTTTGGAACATGAAGGCTTAAGCACTGGATCCCAGATCAATACAGTTAGAAAGGATGCGCTAAGAAACTTCACGACAGTAGTAGCCAAAGAAATAAGAGGCAGTGTTCTCATATGTATGATCTGAAGCAACAAAGGAAGAAACTTTTAAGGAGAGATTTGAACAAACACAGGGATGCTTGACTTTGCATTTGCTTAGACAAATACCTAATGCCTGTTTGTACAAACTAGAAAGAGCATAAAACAGTGGTTCTCAAACTCTCTGGGAGTCTGAGAAGCACTGGTAAGTCTTGACAGGGGCAGACTGGGATGGGGCATGTCCTGACAGTGCCGCAGCGATCACGGTGCCGTGGGTACCCAGGCGCATTTCAACATACCTGGGAGACTGTGCAGCCTCCTGGAGGAACCAGCCCCTTCCACGAGCCTCCCCTCCACTGCAATGAGCTCCAATCTGCAGTCGGACTCCACTTCTGGTTTGCTCTGGAGGGCAGAGTTTCTAAAAACAGAAGTGGGCTCCAACTGCAGATCAGAGGCCACTGCAATGGAGGGGAGGGTTGCAAAGGGGGTTGTGAGCCTCCTATGGGAGGCTGCACAGTGCCCCCCCCCGAAATGTTGAAATGTGCCTGGGTGCCCACAGTGCTGCAATCACTGTGGCGCTGTTGGGACACCCATTTATGGGTCACTCCCCTTAAGGGGAAACTGACCCATTTTGGTTCCAACGGTAGGTTGTGACCCACAATTTTGAGAACCACTGGCATAAAAGATAGTGAAGCTACTTGAAAACAAAAACAAATTCACGTGTTCCTCTTATTTCACCCTCCTAAAAATGACATGACTTTATCAAACCATGGACAAGATTCTTATACATTGTTTAACACTCTCTGTGTTGAGATTCATATGGAAATGATATGGACAGGAGTGGCCCAGGAGAGGCCACTTTAAGCAGTAGCTTGGGGAGGTGGCAACTGGTGGGAGGTACCTCATTACCTGCCCATCACTTCTCAAGCTCAGTGTCTGCCCAGCTGCTGCCCCATTCGCTTGTCAAGCATTGGAGAACATGTGAGAAGATGATTGGGGGGGGGGAGAAGAGTTACCTCCTCTAGCTCCACTGCCGCTGATATCCTTTCCTCCCCAGCACTTTTCTGAATGTTGGAAGAATGTTTTTTCTCCTCTACTGTTTCGTGTACAGTGGTTGAGTGGGGAGGATGGGAGGAGCACAGAAGTCTGACTCTCAGGATAATCCCAGTTTGGCACTTTACATGGATGTGGGGGTGGACAAATAAGAACAATTGTGCACTAAACACCAGTTTTAGGTGTATGTGAGCAGTGGAACGCCCAGTGGTGGTGCGGAACGGGGCTGGCAGCAGGGATAGCTGGTTGACTAAGGTAAAAATGCATGTTTGTACAGTGGAACAACACAAGGTTCAGCAAATCTCCAACCCCTCCAAATTACCATTTATTAAATTTGTGGTACAGTGGGGAGAAGAGTATGCAGGTATATACATGCTTTGGAGGCCAAGAGCATCCTTTCCTCATCTGGATAACAGTAATAGTGACATTTCTGACTCTACCCAATATTTCCATCTTGCAGGCTGCACCTAATGGCCTGCTGTATCAAAGGAGGCAATTTAATTTTTCTCCCCCATTTGGTGCACAGTTACAGGAATCTGTTGTCCTGGTTACAGAGCTCCATGCTGAGCATATTGTGAACTCTGGAAATATTTCTATTGATCTATGCACATAAATAAGCACCAGGAAGTATATGTTTAGCAATCAACTAGTGAAAACAAACAGTCATATTTAAATAGTTCTCCTAGAAATGTTCTGTTGACTACTCGTGGGGTTTAAGGCTTCAGTAATCTGCTCCATGGTCTGTTGATGCTCAGCACTTTGGAGCTGAAGCCAGGCATTTACAACACAGCATGCAAGATTACTTGTCACACAGCACTTTTAACCCCAAAGATTCCAATCAATCTAACTGACAGTTATACGTGCCTAAATCTACAGATTCCAATAGGAAATGCACAGAAGGTAACCATGGGCTGGATTTTTAGCAACACAAAGATCAGAAATGGGAATGGCTACTACGGAACATGACAAATCTATTCCCTGTAACTACTGTATAAACCTCATATACTTTCCAAAGCAGGAGACATAGTTTCCCATAACTCTCATGATGCAAGTCACATAACATTTCTTTTTAGCAGGGTACACAGATGCAAATGATGTATCCTGGTCCTACTAGCTGCACCCCACCCACTTCCAGAAAGGTTTCCTGTGGAAGTCCTTACTGCTATAAAATTGGGTGTCACAGCCTAAAGGATATAAACAATAACATTCTGTTTAGCTTTTTGACTTATAAGGTCAGAGGGACAAAGATTTTTTGGCAGTGCAGAGATAAAAAAGAAGCAGCAATATTCAGCCAGAGTCGGCAGAATATTTCTCAAAATCCTAACTATGACTAGTAAATCAATTAGTTATAGTTCCTTTTTTCTGTTGGTCTCCAAAGGCCTTACCAATGTAAGAAGGAGAACAGCTGAGACATCCAACGTGCACCACTTGCCATGTCTGCAAGAGTCCCACATAAAGAAGTGGGCGAAGTACAGTTGCCCTCAGATTTATTTAGACATTTATTCAGATAGAATTCTTTAGCTTCTTTCAGGTTCAGATTCATTTCCACAGTAAACTGGACATGGAGGGGAGAGGAGAAAAAATCCTTAATAAAAAAATATTACTGCTTATACTACTGGACAGCACCCTTATACAATATACTTTGTCAGGATAAATGTGAAGCTTTGTGATGCTTCCATCTTGTCTGCCATTCTGGGGAGCACATATACACATAACCTGTCCAGATCACTAAGCGTGTATCCATATGATCACATTGAAATGTGTAATTCATGTACATTTTGCAATTCCCTGTAACATACAGATCATACAAACTGAATCTACATACAATTGGCCTGGAACCCTAGCAAATGCTGAAATCAGCAAATAACTGAATCTGTTTTGGGGGTGTACTGAGGCCTGGAGAGGCCGTGCATGGCCTCTCCGGGCCTCAGAAACCCTCCTGGGTGCTTCCAGGAGGGCAAGTGCAGTTCTCAACTCACAGATAAACAAAGGGCTCACATGTATATAGACTAAATAAAGAAGGTGGGCCTGCCTCTAAAATCAAAATCACCACCTCCATGCACAGAGAAAGAGGATACTGAGCGCCTGCATGGGGCTTATGGTGGTGGAAAATTATTCACTCAGTACTGCTTACATTCTACCATAGTGACCCCATATAAAAGTTGAACTGTCCAATATGTACTTCACTTCAGGAACCTAGTGGCAGTGGTTATTATAATCCGTGCTTTTGGAGCATGACAAATTAGCTATATAAAAGCTGCTCACTTGTATAGTACTAGAGCTTGCCTTTTTATTGTCCCAGCCAAACACAAAGAGGCCTGGGCATAAAAACTATTTTGTTTAGTTGCAATAATGTACAGTTATCAGGGGTTCAACTCATTTAATTAAGCCAAGTACAATCACACCCCTGTGGGCTTTTAAACTGCAAATATCTATTTAAATATTATTTAGATGCTTATCTTCTAAGTACTAGAGACTGTGCAGAGCATCATGTTTATATCAATTAGGGATATCTGCTTGCTAATAAAACCTTTATGTCTTGCCAATTTATAAGCTTTTCGACTCTTGGATCTGGTATTTTTATTCGTTTATATTCTTATATGCCCATATTGTTTCATCATTGCCAAAGTGGCTGGTGATGAGGCTAAACGACTGCTTTCTCAAGTAAACAGAATTTAATCTCTCACTCTATTTTCCTACAGAAAAACATGTTACATTGGCTTGTTATGAAAAAATAATCAGTACAGGTTTGTAAAGTTTGCCTAAGGCTTTAAATCTATAAACATGGTGAACAACTACACGGGTCAGTGGACCAGTATAATCCTGGGCACTAGACGGGCCACAGCACTTCTGCTGAAAGATCACGTCTCCCTGTACTGTGACTCTCCAAATGTCACCCAAATCCATTTCTGCTGCTGCCACACTTTGTCTGTTACTGAGATCCAAAAATGGCCAAAGGCATTATGGATGAGTTCCCAGCTTTCATGTTAGGATCTAGCTACAACTCTAAAAATATGGCATCCAGTGCTAGGGCAGAAGAATAAATAAAAGATAGGTCAACATGGCAACTGTTAATTATCAACTACATGAACCAAGTACACTTCATCTCATGGTTTATACATCTCTTCATGGAAGCAGCTGGTCTGGAAAACACACTGCTGGTTTGGATGTCCACTAAACCACCCATTAGGACAGTTTTTAGCTGAACTGTAAACACACTTTTCTGCTGAAAATAATAGTTACTCATTTCACTGAGCTTCCCATGTCACTGGAAAGTCTTGGATTCTCTGTGGGTTTGTTTGTTTGTTTGTTTTACACACCAATGGGTCTCTTCCCAAACACAGGTGCCCCTGCAGCAAAACTCCTTCCCATGCCACAAAGATTGACATTCAAAGACCTGGGGCACACAGACTGGAGGACCAGTTACTATGGCTCAGCCTAACCTAGCTCATAGGGTTACTGCAAAGGCAAAAGAAGGGAAGGAACCTTATACATCTTGAGCTCCTTGAAGAAGGAAGGCTTGTATAAAAAAGTGAAAAATAAATTAAGTAAGCTATGGGAGAAACTCATTCCCACACCTGTGTTGCCAGAATAGTTCAGGAGGGATAATGCTGGACCATAAAGTGGGCCATAAAGTGGGCTTCTCCCAGGTGCCCTGGATTTAATATATAAAAAAAAGTTTTGCAATTCTTGAAAGAGCCTTGCTACAAGATCTCCCATAACGAGAGGTGAATAAAGCAGTGCAAGAAGGCCCCAGAGTCTTCCACAAAGGGCAACAGCCATGGAAGAGACCTGCGTGTGTTGGCTACTGCACAACATTTTTAGACTGCACAACATTTTTAGAGCAGTGGGGTAGAGTCTGGAAGCACTGCACATCTACTCTTCCTCTCTCAGGCCAAGTTCTTTATAAAACACACACACTTCTGAAAATCTGCAGCAAAAACTGGCTGTGGACAGCACAGATCAACAAGAAGCCTTTCCCTTCTCTATATTCTGAGCCGTTCTACACAAATTAAACACAATACATTTCTCACCCACCTTTCCTTCACAAACTTGTGCTGTCAAGGTGGCTTACATAAAACCACAGATAAACATCATAAACACCATGCTTCCCTTGATATGAATAAAGAAAAAGACAGACACGTATATATGGATAGACTTCATATAACCCTTTAAAGCACTTTTTACAAAGCAGACAGCCTTCCTGTAGTACAGGCAGAGGGACAAGATTAACAGCTGAACCAGCACTGGTATGTACATCTGTCATGCTGAACTCACACCACAGCTGAAGGACCTACTGGGAATCTTTTATATTACATCTGTCTTCATTCATAATGTTTTAATCTTTAGTCTTTCATCCTGTAGAACAGATTCCCACAAACACATTCTTACAAAATGAAAGGAATTCAAATACAAGTCTTCATGGGTAAGAATGAGCACATATACACAGGGCCAAGTCTAAAAAGTGTAAGAGGCAATGCCAAAGCCAAAACTCAGATCCAGAATCTGAAGCACATTCAGAAAACACATGAGAAGGTATAAATATGAATCTTACTAGATCCTTAACCTTTTAACTTGGCTTCCAAAAACATCATACAAATATCCTATTTTCCTGACACACCCAACATGAAAATGCATAGTTGAAGTAGCAATGGTGAGGGCCTTATGCTTCTCCTGTTAAAAAGGTTTATAAAATCTGTCATGTACTCCAACAGTTTATCCAACAACAATAAAATTACAACAAATACGTGTAATTATCAGATCATGTACCCAATGAGACACAATATAAGATTGTGTTTTCAAACTCTCCTTTAGTAGCTGAGGTTTGTTAAATCAAGAACTCTAATCAGGATAAAGGAAAATATGTTCTCTGAATCCAAGAAAATTAAGCTAGGCACACATCTGGGCCAATCATCAATTATTTTGGAAGCACAAATTGTGCACTTTATTTTTGTAAGCATTTTGCATCAAAATACCAGTTACACAAAGCTAATTTTTTCATATGAAATAAGCTTCAATACATTTATTCCATTTTTAAAAAAATGTTTCATTACTGGTAAGGTCCCAAAATCCTTTTTTTTAAATGTTCTTTTCCTCTCCACAAGGATACACAGGTTACAAAGCATAATGGGTATGTGCAACCTCCTGGTTTTAGAAATAGGCTACCTCAGAATGCCAGATGCAAGGGATGCAGGTCTCTTGTGGTCTTGCATGCATCTGGTGGGCCATTGAAATACCGGAAGCTGGACCTTTGGCCAGATCCAGCAAGACTCTTCTTATGTTCTTAAGAGTAGTTTTGTCATTGTGATGTGATGTGTTAAAACCTTCATAAAGCCTAGCTGTTTATGAGGCATGAAAGCCATTCTTTTTCTGGGATCCTCTGACATTAGGAGGACTTGCTGAATCTCAGGAAATCCTTATGGACATTCCTTCTCATATCTTTAAATACATTAAGTAGTCCTCTACTTCAGAATCTTTCATAAAGTATGTTCTACTTTAAAAAGCCAAAGCACTCCTCTCCCACCTTCTTAAGCTTTGTCTGTGTTTTAATTGATGCCACCTCTGCAATCCTTTTTGCCACTTGGTATCTGAGTGGCAACATACTTTTGACAGTTGGTCTTCACCCTTAGGGAAAGTAAAAAAGCAGGGAGGCAGGTAGGTAGGCAGGCAGAAAAGCTAGAAGGCTGAGATGGAAGCAAGCAGACCCGTTAGACTTGTTAAGGCCAGGAAAAATAAATGGAACCATTCAGGAAATAAGCTATGTTTTTCCTCAGGAATATGTTCCAATTGAAAATTAGACATTTTGGGGACAAACTGAACAAAAATCACACAACTTTTAAAAAATGTTTTTTTTAAAATGGCATTATAACCTACTTCCAAGTTGTCACGCTGCTTCAAAATTCTAAGATCCAAGGTAGTCATCTTATTAGAATACTGTATGGACACCTGCCTTCCAACAAAAACAGTTCTCAAAGAAGCTTAAGTAGCAATGGGAATAAGAAGATGGCCACCAAAGTGGCTCACTATGTAAAATGAAGGACTAAGGAAGCGCCAGCAACAGCCACTGGGAGAAACAATAAGCTGGGATGAAAAGGGACAGTTGCTCTTTGCTTGATACATATGAGAGAAGTTCCATGGAGTTTAACAGGCCTCATTCCCACCCATGTGCAAATTATAACTTAAGTTCTAACAGAGTTTGAAAGTAGTTTGGGGAAATGATTTTTTTGTTTGTTGAGGGCAGCCAATGCTTGGAGCTCAACTTTCATTCATGCCTTCTACTGAGTTCCTGGTCTTGGGCAAGTCACTTGCCTTTATCTTGTGCAACTATTCCATTTCTAACAGTGGCCAGTCAAATCTCTTTAGTATTCAGACATACTATCTCCGATCATGGAGGTTCCATTTAGCTACAATGGCTGATAGAAAGCCTTTTCATGGAAAGAGTGAGCATGAATCAAGCAGAAATAGTTTTGGTGATGGAGCCAAAAGAAACAGTTGCAGGGATGAAGGACTGATAATATTGAGCTTCAACAATGCTATGCAATGGGATGCTTCCACATCATGAACAAGAAGTTTATGAAGTAAGCCTTAGAGTGGTTTCAAATTGGTTCATCAGCTATTCATTTTGGCAGCAGATGCCTGCACAAAGGAGGTCAAGGTGGGGACAAAAGGACCACTGAAAAAGAAGCTGTATGGATAATCATGAGAAACTTCCAATGTTTGAAAAAAATCTAAGTTGCAAAGGCTACTCAGACAGCGAAATATTTCAGCAACGTTGTGCAGGAAGAAGCAACACATAATGCAGGTCAGGGTAGCAGAAGTGAAAATAAAAAGAGGCGTATGTCGATTCAAGTATGCTGCTTTGTGCTGTACAAACAAAAACTAGCATTCCAATCCTTTTCCCGATGGATCTCCTTAACTATCAGCCGTCTTGCATTGTTGTACCCAGTATAGAACAGACCTGCAGTTACCGAACTTTTCAAAGGCTGGTGCCTGATTTATGAATGCCAAGGGGCATAGCTATAAGAAGCAGCTTGTTTAACCCTTGATGCACATAGCCTAATCTGCCCAGTCAGTTTCATGAACCACCAAAGATTGGGTCACGATCCACTGGTGGGTCCCTAACCTAAAGTTTGAGAGCAGTTGGAATAGTCCATTTCCAGATTGGCAATCCCAACACTGGATTCTTATGGACATCTTTTCCCACCCACCAAATAAAAACTTCAGCAAGGTACGCGTTTTTCTCATTTTCATTGCACATATTGAAGAACGTTTATTGCATTGGTCTGTGACACTCTGAAAAATGTTTGAAACCAAACAAGTGCATTTTTAATAACTGTAAAACAATTACACTAGAAGAGAATTTAAAATTTTAAAAAGCAATTGTAACAGAAAAAAATTGGTTTTTAATGGCAATGCTGTTCTCTTACTCCTCACGAAAGTGAGAAGAAAGCAATCAAAAAGGGAACCATAAAAAAAGAATAAGATTCTTAAGAAGATTGACTCTTGAACTGAAGTAATAGGGCAATGCAAGATGACACAGAAGAAAAATCCTGAATCATATGTTATCGCATTCAGCTGCCTGGGTCTATAAAGAGATCAGTGTACGTACACACAGAGAGAGAGAGAGAGAGAGAGAGAGCGCATGTGCACTGCTTTAGATGTCTACTGTCTTTTTTCCTCCCATTTTGCTTCTGTCATTTGGTATGTTTCTTCTACTCCATGCCAGAACAGCTTCCACACAACAGCTGTAGAAGACCTGTCACTTGTATGGCTTATATTATTCACCACAGATAACCAGATTAGCCAATTACTCTAAATAAATTCCATTGGTTTCTAGCCATAGTTATCTGACGGTGCATCAAATTAACAGACATTGTCATCCAGCAAAGAGCTGGTTCATGAAGCGCATTCACAATGCTTGGAAGGGCTGCTGTCTACCCTGCCAGCAACACCCCCTGCCCCACATACACTACACTGTATGCCTGTATGGAGAGCCTGTTGACCCTTAGCAGTGGCTTTTCAGAGATTGTAAATGGCTGTTGCAGACCAAAGAGGGAAGCAGAAAACCGCCAGTACATACACAAAATACCCTGCACGGCTCTCTGGATCCCTCCCATTTTGTTCCAGTCAGTTGCTCTATTCTAAAAAACATTTCTGTGAACCAGAAAAATGCATCTAATGACAAAATTATAGGCCAAGTATTTTTTTAGTCCCAATAATCATGCATCTGAAGAAGTTACTCATTGCCATAGCACTGAATAGCTTTGAATCAGGATATCTCAATTTTAGAAGTTAAATAGCAAGCCCATTCAGTAGATTAAGGCCTTTGGGAAGCAGTCTTATTTTTGACCAGACATTTAAAATTCCTTCTCTGTTAGGCACCTACATAAATGTTCAGCCTCAAAACATACAGATTGTTTTGACCTACTCCTCAAGTGACCCTTCAAAGCAGTGGGCCAGTGAGCAACAGGTTCAGCATTCAAGCTCAAAGAAATGTTACTATGGAATTCAACTTAGTGTATTTTCTTAAGTAATTTATTTTGTTTTTAAATTTATTTTAAAAACAAAACTATAAATTTGCCTCATCTCTGAACTGTCACATGGATCTTACATTAACACCCTCTACAAAAGTGGATTTTGGCAGCATCTTCTACAGAAAGTTAAGTTTTGGGGTCCTCTGGGCAGAAGCTCAATCTAATTATTTTTAAAGATGTGGGTGGAGGTGCTGCATCAAATGACAATCTTATGTGTGCCAACAACAATACACCAGATACAAATGTAAGCTGAAGTCGTTTGCCTCAATATTATAAAGCATTTTAACTAGCACAGACAACAGTTGACAAAATAACTATTTGCTTATACTGTAGGCAAATTTTTATATCTTTTGGACCACCTAAAACAGATCCTATTACCACTTTTCTTAATATATATCTTTATTGTCTTTTCCAGTAAAGATTTACAAAAATACAGAAGCCCCTGTATCTGTGGATTAACTTATCTGTGGGCCCTCTGAAGGCAAGGGGAGCTGTGCCCCCGTCATCTTCAGAGCATATTCTGAGCATCTGCCCACAGCCTCTGTGGGCTTCAGAATGACTGTTTAAAGGGAAAAAAGTGACTTCTGGTTTTGACAAAACATGTTTCTTTCCTTTAAATGGTCATTCCGAGGTCCACAGAGGTCGTGAGCAGAAGCACACAGGCTCTGCAGGGCTCAAAATACCCTCCAGATGAAAGGGAAGCACAGATCCCCTCCCCTTAGAGAGTGGGGGTGGGGTGTCCATGGTATCTGTGGTTTCATGTAACCGAGGTAGTTCCGGAACCCCCCCACAGATAATGGGGCATGTCTGTACACACAATACACAGATGGTCAAAGTGGAAAAAAGGTTTAAAAAACTTAAATATATAGGTGCCCCCTGCATACACAGGGGATACATTATGGGTACCAAACCACAGGTAAAACAGAACCCTATACTTACTGTGGGGCCAAGCACTTGTGTCCTTTCCTTCCTTTGCAGAATGCTAGAAGAGGAACATGAGAAGCAGCCACACAGAATGCTGGAGGCGGGAGAACGCTAACAGGAAGCTCCCTGTTTCTGTTCTCTTATTCTCCCTCCTCTAGCATTCCTCCCTCCTCTAGCATTAATAATTAATAATTAATAAATACTGTTAATAATAGCATTCAGGCTGCCTTCAGAGAGGGCACATGAGGCGAGGGGTACGTGTTGGGGCCCTGCAGACCTGATCCAAGCTCTGCTCCCCTTGCCTCCAGAGGGGGCACACGAGGGGGGGCTACATGTGGGGGCCCTGCAGACCCAATCCATGGATATGGGGGCACCCCTGTATCAATCTCCTTTGATCTGTAGATATTTCTTCTTGTGAACCAAGACAAGCATCTATGATTTTAAGTTGTTTGTGTGGGGAGGTGCCATCTCATCCTTTGGTTTGGGCAACGCTGACTCATGGCTACTGGGACAAAGATGCAATAATGGCTGTACATTTTTTTTAAAATTTAAAATGAAGGGGTCTCTCAGTTCTGCCTGTTGCACTAAGTAGAACACACAGGTGCCTTATGAGGCACAGAGCAGAAGTAATCTGGTAGCAGAATTTTGTACATTTTAGTTACTGTTTTCAGGAACAAAAAAGGAAAATTATGTTTTCCAAGACCTTTATTTCATTTGCAGAACGTATTGACCACATTTCCCTGTCATTTGATGTTCTTCCAAACTCTAATAAAAGGCTGCCTTTCTTTCAGCAAATATGAGATTGCAGAGGATCTGCTTTCCAATTATGGTTTAAAATGAGATTTATTTCAATCATAACACCTGCCAAGATCACCTTTCCCATTCTTTCACAGTTGAAAGATTAAGATTCTTCCAATTGTTAGCTATCAGCATCCTTGTAGCAATCAAAAGGTTGCCCAATGCTCTTGGTATTCCAGAGACTCTGAGTATGGATTTGTTTTTTTAACCTAACAGTATAATTAAAGGTGGGGTTCAACAAGGATGATCAATACTTCCTATGATATCTTGCATAACTTTTTTAAATCTTGATTGCCACCAACAGGGAACAAAATCTGCATCTTCTTGATTACATCTTCAGCACTGCCCCAAAGCAATCAGTCAGGTACATTATTTTTGATCTTGGCAAGTATATGATGCCACCAATATTGAAAGAAAGAAAGATTACACTGTGAAGTTAACAGAAAAATCTGCAACCAGTTCTACATACATCTTCTAAGATATAGAAAGCAGGACTTCTCAATTTTCTTCCTATTCTTTTTCAAACCCAATATCTACAGATACAGCTTCCATTACAATTGTACAGTATACGTTTTAGACAAAACTTCTTAATAGGTTTCTAACTTTACTAGTAAACTTTCAAACTTCTTCAGGTTTCTAAACATCTCATTACTTCTGTAAAACAGTGGTTCCCAAACTGTGGCTCAGGACTTACGTCTGAGTCGACCTGATTTTCAGTAGGTTGCCAATGGTTGATGGAAAAATAACTAACTGCTTCAAAACCTGAGATACTACAGCTCAGCTATTTTCAACCACTGTGCCATGGCACATTGGTGTGCCAGGAGTAGGGAAAGTCATTTATTACTAGGTTGAATGGGGAATGTGAATCCCCTGCTGGCAGTATGGTGTGCCTTGTCAATTGTCAAAAAGCTGATGTGTGTCTTGACAATTTTAGTGCCTTGTCAGTGTGCCATGAGATGAAAAAGATTGAAAATCGCTGCTAATTTCCCTGCAAATAGCTTAGCTCCTGCAGTTTGCAAGCATGTGTAAAAATAGGAAGATAAATGTTTTGGGGTCTTTTTTCTGATTATTACTTATAAATAAAAATATTTCTTTCTAGATCTCATTTTTTGAAAGTCTGATAAACCTAGGTGGGTCCTGAGTGCCATTTTTAAAAGTGGGTCCCAGTGCTAAAAAGTTTGGGAACCACTGCTGTAAGCTGTAGCTATTACATTACTGATCTGTGAATACAGGAAAAAAGTCTAAGATTCTGATCTGCATCACTTCCCGCACTTAATTAAAAGAAATGAATCTACCTCCCCCCCAAAAAAAGTAAAATTGAAGGACATTTTAACGTGATGCTTCATTTAGAAAAATCACAAGTTCTAGTTGCACTTACATTCTCACAAAAAAAAATACAAAGCATGTCAACAGTTTCTCACAATGGCATTTAAAAACCTGGTGGTGTGCCTTGACCATTTTAGTGACTTGTCAATGAGATGTAAAAGGTTGAAAATCACTGGTCTATTGAACACTGAGTTCAATAGGGCTTACACTCAGAAAAGTATACTTAAGATTGTAGCTGTAGTGAGTTTTTTTTTTAGGGCTCCTTACAAATCCACTGGAAGTACTACTGCATGAGCCACACAAATGAGATTGAGCTTCACAAGAGCACTACTGTGCTATTGGGCTGCTTCCACTCACCTTAGTGTGGCTTGTGCCAGAGAACTTCTCAGCAGACTGCACCCTATTAATCCAACAGGAATATGTAAACACACACCTGCATCAAAGAGGCAGGCGGAGAGAGCTGAGGTTTTTGAAGCAATGATTTCTGCTATTAATTAGTCCAATAACAGAGAAAACTATTCTTAAAGGCTTAGATTCCTGTGTCTAAAATAGGAATATTTCATGAGGTTAATTAGAAAGGACAAGCAACACAACAGGGCAGTCATTTCCAGTTCAGCAAATCCATACAGTAACTCATGTTCCTGCTGCATCTCTCAGCTGCAGGAGGTGTGGCATCAAAGCAAGCGCTTCTCAGCAGGTCCTGATCAGCATATATCTTTTGACCAAGAGCCAGATTCAGTCATCATCAACCAACAGAATATTTCACTAATTATTATTACTTAAAAAGTCTAATTTAAATAACTGAAGGACAAAGAACCAGTTGCAGCAGAGTCTGAACTGTTATATGCAACCCAGACTAGTAGCACTAACTTTTGGTAGAGAAACTAGCAAGGCAGGTTAGCTACAAAATCTGAACAGTATTGCATTGAATTATTAACTTATTCTATTACAAAACCTCAAAGAACCAATTAGTATTTTTCTGATGCATGTGGGCAGCAAGAGAATCGGATGCAAAATGTTTCAGAGTAGTAAGAGCATGAGGTCATTGGCCATTTAGGAAGTGTGTTCATAGCACAACTTTTTTTTCCACAGGGCTTACTTCCGAAACACACTTCCAATCCATTTTCCCTTACTTGCTCTAGTTTCCTGTACAGATAAGTTCAAGGAACTCAGGACTCCAGGGACTCCAAGCAACAGCTTCAAGCTGTGAAATCAGAAGATTCTCATTTCATTTCTACATAAATACTCTGAAATGGCTTCCTACGCTATGCTTCTTTTTGCTATCCTGCAAAGGCTCCAAGAGGTCCAAATATTACTAGAGACAGCTACGTGTCCCACTGCTGGCTCCAAGAGGGAACATTCTGATTGTTTTGTTTGCATTTGTAGTGAAAGTTTCCAATTTTCCTTCTAACCCCTTCTTCCAAAGGCTTGTAAGATGCCCCAGCATCTTTTTTTAAAGGCTGCAGAGTAATCTAGATGCAGGAACCATTGTCCTCTGTTTGAGCATCAATCTTCCCCCTTAACTAGCAAACAAATAACTTGACAGTGAGCCAGTTCAGGGACTCATTAAGCCCACCTGATGTCCATAAGCTGGAAATTCAGAAACCAAGCAACACCCTAAATGACTACTCCCCCAGGTGCAGTTAGGTAACACCCACAGACTACAGTATATAACCTGAAGTCAAGGATCCCGTTACTGCCCTGGTCTGTCACTGGATGCAGCTGCTGTTTCGTAAAGGCTCATCTGCTCCCACCACAAACCTCTGCCTTCTAAAACAGGGGTCTCCAAACCCCGGTCCGGGGGCCAGATGTGTCCCACAGCAAGCCTCTTTCCAGCCCACGGCCAACCTCTTGTCCCCTGAAAGCCTCTGACCCATTCAACTGAACTTGACCAGAACTGTGCTCTGATTGTGTCTGGAGGGTGTTCTGAGGGCCAGAGAGGTTGAATGAATGAGCCCATTCAGTCATTTATTCACTCATCTAAGTTCCACCTCTAATCTTTAAATTTTATATTTAAATTGTTTTTCCGGCCCTCCACACCACGCCAGATATTTGATGCTGCCCTCTGGCCAAAAAGTTTGGAGACCCTGCTCTAAAACAACGTGAATAATTAGGGTAAGAAAAGTGCCCAGTTATTTGCTTATGTTAGCTTGGCCTTTAACCCCGTGTCAAACTTTGCTGCTCATCTGCCCCTTTCTTCTACTTTCGTTCATTGATCAGTACCTTGTTTTTATCCTGTGCCAGCCCCCCTTTTCCCATTTGTCAGTTGATCAGTGTTCTACTACCATTCCTTCTTCCCCCCTTTTTAAGTCAATTTTTCAGACTTTTAATAAACTTCTTGTGGTCTTACTGTTTTACCCAGCTCAGTTGGGAAGGAGTGGGATTGCCATCTCAAACCATCAGGTACTGCTGATTTACTTTAAGCAATCCTTTGAATTTGGGGGGGGGGGGTCTGTTGACCTAGGAGAGAGGCTTTTCTCAAGACAGTCACTTTTGTCCTGGGATTTTTAGCCTTGGGTAGTAGCAATGACCTATCTTTTCCCAGTTTAACCAGTAAGAGTGAAGAAAATAGTAGGAGCCATCACTAACTACAGGTTGAGCCTCATTATTCCCCATGGATGGCAAAATAGCAAATCAATTTAAAAAACAAAGTTTCTTTGCTCCTGTGATTTAAAAACAACCTTGCTAACCTTTGTGATGTAAAATAAAGAGTCATTAAGAAGACAATCCATCAATCAGTCCTCCTCCAAGCACTTACAAAGGCATCTCACTCAGCCCCTAGCTTCACCCATGCAAAGTAATCACCTTTCTTTCAGGTGCTCAGGGGGAAGGGAAGGGTCTGCTGGAGTGAGAAGGATTGATGGATTGTCAGCCAGCTGCCCACCCCCCTCATTAAGGAGGCTATTGTTAAAGGACTGTTCAGTTTTTTAAACTGATTTTAAAGGGGTGCATTTTCCCCTTCTCCAGGGATCACCACATTCCTTCTCATTTGCAGTGGCCATTCGTGTTGACTCAAATCAGTGTATAAAAAATTTGTGTATAAATAGGCTGGACCTGTACTAGGAACTGCTCCTGTTTTCCCCCCAACTTCCTTTATAGCATTACAGTATTACTATTTACAGAAAAAAAGGACTAGCCATATGTCTGATGCTTTCAAAAAAACTTAAGATAGCCTCTTCTGCAGATTGACTCAGTTTTACTGCTATGACTTGCATATAATGCATTAACATGTCTATTTCCTATTTCTTCTTTCTTGGCACCAAAAGTATGGAAACATGGCTGTATGATCAGTGATTTGGCAAAATAATACCCTTTTTTCCTCTCTCAAAATGCAGCCGGATGAAAAGCTTGCTTGCAAAATTTGAATTATTAGTAAGTCCAAATAAAAACACTGTCTGCATTTCTCTGTGCTTCTTCCACTGTGCAATCCACACATGACTTAGACGTGCCACCAGTCGAGATAAGGAAAGTTAGTTTTCTTTAAGTTCAAGGAACAAATCAATCTGCAATACTAGTGATGAGGGTGAAATTTGAAATGAGCAGGTTCAATTTTCATGGGTCTGCATTCACAAATCAATTTAGAGAGACCCAGACCCTTTTGGAGTCCAAACAAAACTTCAGATGGATTCATTTCAACCCATTCCCATTTTACAAGCTTCCTGCAGTGAAGGGTTCCTGGCACAGTTACTAGAAGAACCTCAGTATCTTGCTCTTTGATGCTGCTCTGAGCAAGCACAGTAGCATTCACAGCTCCTGAAAACCATTTGTAATCTAACTCCCATGGGTTTCCAATGAACCACCTGCAATCATATATCTATGGGATAGAAGGATTTGGAGGTACTAGCACTACTAACAATGCTGAGAATCCATGCTAGCTGGAGCCCTTCAGTTTGGGGAAGAGAAAGGGATCTGCCAAAATGGATTCATTTATCCATTCCGCCAGCATCTCTCAGTAAGTCTGGGAAAGACATAGGGAACTGGTAGGGCTCTTGGCTGGAGGGAAGAAAGGAAGACATCTGATATCATCATGTTCCTAATGGCATCACTGGGAGCTCAATAAGGCCAATTTCAAATGGGAAAGCTTTTAAATTGAATTAATTTAGGGCATCTAACAATACGCTCCAAATTAATCCAAATGAAACACCCCCATTCTGAATCAGATGAGATAGGCTTGACCATAAACACTAAATACTGCACAGTTTAATTGCTGTATTAACAAAAGATGCATTGCACAATGCATGCAGTTTCCACTTGGAGAAAAGATTATTAAAGAAAAAAATGTACGATTAACTCACAATCAGCATGCTGATAAAATGAGAAAAAATTGAACATTTCTTTTTATTTCAGTTACTGTATTCCTACTGCACTCAGTAGCGCATCTGAACAGCATCCTCAGCCTCAGTCCTCGCTCTAGTTTTAGTGTTCCATTTGTTGCCTGAAAAATACCTTAAAATACTGTTGAAAAATATATAAATTTTTTTAAATGTCTGCAAAGAATTTTTGCAGAACATACCTAAGTAGAAAGTTGAACTTCAACAATCTCCTGAGAAAGTATGGGATTTCCCACAAAATCTATTGTCTCTTGATCCCATGCAATGTTCTCATTTACTGCTAGTAAATGTCTGTCAAATTTAAAGCACACTGACTCCTGAAAAGGAAGAAGAGCACTTTCTCAACATTCCTTAGTCCACCCAAGATGTTCTCACAGATGTGGGCATAAAGACATCTCTAGCCATCCCTTTCTCAAATGTTAAAAGCACTGCTTAAGGAGATAGTTAGCTGCTCCATCACTATAATTCTGGAGCCATCCATACCACTGAATCAGTAACAACAGCTGGTAATTTTGCCTGCGAGTTGCACCATCAAACTGAAAAGACTAAAGTGAGTGTTTTCTTTATACAGCAATATCTTGACTTTCATCCACTTGACTTTCATCACTTTGCTCTTTCAGCCACATTTCAAATTTCATCCACGTGCTTCTTCTTTATCCAATTTTATCCAAAATGATATCCGTTTACATTCTTATGTTTACTTTTCTTCTATTTCTGTTTATGTTTTGCACACATTCACATGTGTAATATAGTTATTTGCTGTTTTTGCTGGCAAAAATAAATTTGCAAGCTAAATAAGGTCATGCTTTGACATTCATCCATTTTTGACTTTCATCCATGTTCTGGTCCCTAACCTGACGAATATGCAAGGTATTGCAGTACATACATTCCATTTCTTTCTTCATACATCCCATTTAAATCAGTTTAACTCTGATATTCTGCTTAATTCATTATGCATGTTCCCCACAATCAATTTCATGCTGCATTTAAATATGACCAAAATTGTGCTCTATAGAGATTCATAAAGTCCAACCCTGCTTTCATTTTAAAAAAAGTCAGTACAAAAAACAGGAAGTTATGTGGGTGCTGTTAAAATATATACCTGTATGTACATGTTGAAATATTTCAAGGATGAAGAATTTAAGGAATTAAAAACCTGTCAAAGTCTTGCACCAGTTCTGGACAAATGTAATACACTCTTCTTTCCTCTTTTGTATCTAATGCAAGCTAGCTCTCATTCCTGTAAGGACCCAGTATGTTTTAGGCTGCAATCCTAACCACACTTCCTGAGAGTAAGTCCCACTGAACAAAATAGGACTTACTTCTGAGTAGACCTGGTTAGGATTGTGCCCTTGGTCATTTTAATGAAATACTAAGGATGCAATCCTAAACACACTTATCAGGGAGTAAGTCCCACTGGAATTTGCTGCTGAGTAAACATGCATGTTTTAAGTGTTACATGATGCTGGTATGGTATGTGCTGGTGGCACAGAAGACTATTTTTGTTAGCTTTTATTTTAAAATATTAAACCTACATTGGTTCTACTCCTCAATTTCTCCAAAGAGGATTTCAAAAACATCTTCAAAGTGGACTTCTGAGAATCACTGATGACTGCCAACTGAAACAGAAGCAAGCCAACTTTTAAAACTCAAGAAATTCAATAGTAGAGGGAAACTATGGCATGGGTTTTTTGTTTGTTTTGCAAAAACATGGTATTTTGCCAGGACAGTTTCTTCTAAATCCTACAACTTATTTTAGTTTAATTTGAATGACCCGAGTTCACCCTTCCACAATTGTCAGACAATGAACTATGAAGATAACTGAAAATGCTTCTTGCATATCTTGAGGACTGATATGGGGAGGGTCACAGGGTGAATACTATCCTAACTATATGCCATGCGTAAAACAATACCTGATTACAGTACATTTGATTATTTAACCTATATTGTAAGTACAGTATTGGATCACAGCAGTTCTGCGCAGGCAACAAATGGTGGAAAGAGTTAAGTATTCCATTAGCTAACTCTGCCCCCCCCTCACTGCAACTGGTGTGGTTACAGTGGTTGAACTAATTAAATTCAGGGCATGTATAGTGTTTGCTGAACATTTTTGATCTGCCTTAGCTATGGAATTATTGAACCTCAGGGGAGGGAGAAAGCAACATGAAAAGGACCTTAGAAATAGTTAACTCCCTGCATATTCCATATGTGTGTTTTATGCAAACCTGATGAATCACTCTGAAATTCTCTCTAAAAATTGAGTGTCAACTTAAAACTTTACCTAAATTGGCACACAAACTTGATAGTTTTGCGTTCTGTGCACAAATTACCAACCCACAGCGAGTCCCTCTTCAATTGTCACGCATTGTAGGCTGCAGAGCAAAGAGTGGCAGCTTTACAGATCAACAGGCGAGCGGGGTTCATTGGCACGAGTTTTAAGACAGAGATTTACTAAACCGAACTTTGAGCGCAGTCTACTCAGAAGTCAGTCCCCTTAGAGTCAACGGGGCTTACTCCCAGGAAAGTGTGGCTAGGATTGCAGCCTTTGATAGTAACACTCTCGGACGGATCATACACACATAATACTAGCAACAGTGTTACAAAACCCTGGATGGAGTGATCAACGCCCCCCCTCCCCACATCATGCTTTGCCCTCAATATCCAACTGAGGGAGCAAAGCAGGCGCGCCAAGTTTCTTGCACCGGGTAAACTTCTCCAACAGGTGCTGCTCCGGAGGGGCTCCGGGGGTGGGGAGGGGCTCTGCACGCACTACCCGCGGGCACGGCCAGCCAGAGTTGCTCCGCGCGCCTGGAGATGTCCGCGCCTGCCGCCCTTTCTCCCGCGAGCCACTCACCAGGATCCCCATGACCTCCGTCCAAAGCCGGGAGAAGCTCTCCGACATGTCGCCGTCTCCCTGGGGCTCCGCACTGGCGGCCTGTTCCTCCTCCATGGTGGCCTCGCCAAGCAGAGCGCGACTGCCCGGGCACGACCCTTCACGCCTCGCCTTGCAAGCCGGACCCCCTCCTGGGGCGCTGCAGCATGCCGCCGCTTCCCCTCCTCAGCAGCCAGCCAGCCCCTCCCCTGCACAGGTCCCGCGCTCAGCTCTGGGCGCAGCCAGGAACTTCCCTGCCCTGCGCAAACTTTGCAGGCTCGGAGCGGTGCGCAACAGGGTGGCAAGCCCGGCAGGGCGCAACCACGCGCCTTCCCAAGGGGGAGCTCAGAGGAGCTGCGACGGCCTCCCCGGGAACCCCCGCCCCCTTCGCGCAGGCACCGAAAGCATCTGCCACAAGGCCCCGCTCCCCGGGCAAGTTTCCACTCCTCCCAGCTGGGCTTGGGCCGGCTGTGGCGCTTTCAGTCCCTTCTTTGGAGTCCTTCGCCTCCCCGCTTTCTTCCGAATGGGCTCTCCCAGCTCGGCATGACTGCTTTCTCTGTCTCTTTCTGGGGAGATGGAAAGCTTCGGACAACAAAAGGTGCTCTGATGTCAGCCCCTTTGCATGGCAATGAGCCCCGGCAGGCAGGCAGGCGAACAAATCGCCCCTTGAAAGCACAGCCTCGCCAAAGGTCCTGGCGAGCCGAGTTTCCAGGCTCACAAGGGAGTCGGGCCCGATCCTCTTCAACTTTCCAGCACTGATGCAACTGCGGTGCAGCCCTGAAGTACGTTCCCACACCTTGAGGAGGCCTCTCCGCCACAGGATGCAGCAATCACCTGAGTTAAAGCTTAAGCCAGAGTTTAAATCAGAGCTTTAAATCAACAGACTTAAAGCTTAAGCCAGCCTTGCCTCTTGCAAAGGATTTCAGGAATGCCCCCCCCTTTCCCCCAGTGACGCCACTACTTAAGTCCATCGAAATTCTCACCCGCCTCCTGTCAGACAAAATAAACAAACAAATCACCACTGGAATTTAGCAATGCCTGGCGCTTTTGTCTGCGTACCCAGGAAGACCGTTGGCTTGCTGTCCCTAGCATGGCACATTCTGTTGCAGGTCCTTTCACATTCAGCATCTGAGGCACCCAGCAGATGCCTTAGTGTAATGGTCAAGGGGAAGGGGCCGTGCACCATCCTCCCCCCCCCCCCGCCCATCTCAGCTTTACTCAGGAATATAATGTAGCAAACACTGCTACCTCCAAAGCCACAACTATTCAGAAGGGGTTGTCTTGGGATTCCTTCCTCCCAGGTCCATAGCAGAAGTCCCACAGATTTCCCAAAAAGCCATAGGGCCAGCAGGCACTGTAACAGGGCAATACTCTCTCCACTGAGTCAACCAGATCAGGTAGGTTAAGGATCAAAATATGAGGAGTGTTTATTAAAACAGGTGTAACAGGTAAAAAAGGGGTAGGAGGTGGTTACAAAACAGGTAATGTGAAAAGACTTTGGTGATGGACAGCCCAGACATGGTTCTTGCCATGCAATAGCAATTAGGTAGGCAAGCATGCAAATTATACAGAACATCTGTTTCTAGACTGCAGAGCAATGCTATGTGTGTCTACTCAGAAGTAGTAAGGGACTAAGACCCAATCCTATGCATATCTACTCAGAAGTAAGTCCCATTATAGTCAATGGGACTTACTCCCAAGAAAGTGTGTTTAGGATTGCAGCCTAAGGCTATCCACACTTTCCTGAGAGTAAGCTCCATTTACTATAATGGAACTTACTTTTGAGTAGATCTACACAGGATTGGTCTCTCTTTTGCTGGTAAATCTGTATAGAATTGCATCCTTATAGCCCCATCCTATGCTGGCCAGGTGCCAACATTTCACATGTTGCAGTGGCTGCTTAACAGCAGCTGCAAAGCAGACTCCGCCAATGTGCACTACCGGGTTACTGGCAGGGAGGCCAGAGCAGCCTCCATGTGACCAAAGACCTGCTGAAGCAGCGGGTGTAATGGGGGGGGCAATGCAGAACAAGGGAAGAGATGGGGGCAGAGTGGAGAGCAGACTAGGCCTGGAAGGAGGCGGCGGCAGTGGTGGTGGTTATTTAAAAATTAATAATAAAGGTAATAGATAATAACAGACTGAGGCAAAGAGGCAAAGAAGGAAGGCCCATAGCCAGGGAGACAGACCAGGGACAGACCACATTTGCTCCCAGTGTGGAAGGGACGGTCACTCCTGAATTGGCCTTTTCAGCCACACTAGACGCTGTTCCAGAACCACCTTTCAGATACCATAGTCTTTCGAGACTGAAGGTTGCCAACAGGAATTAATAATTAATAAATAAATAAATAAATAAATAAATAAATAAATGTGACACACTTCACATTACCTCAGTGTCCAGTTCCAAGCACTACAGTTTAAGAAGGCTATTCACAAATTGGAGTGGGTCAAGAAGAGACAGTTAACTTTCTATAAATATCTCAGGGGCTAACATGTGGAAGATGGAGCAGTTATTCTCAGTTGCTATAGGGTAATTTAAATGGTTTTAAATTACAACATGGCAGATTTTAATTAAACATCAAGAAGAATTTACTGATTGCATGGACTGTTCGGCAGCAGAACAGTCTGCTTGGAAGATAGTAGATGTTCCTTTCATGGATGCCTTTATGCAGAGGCTAGATAGCCATCTGTCAGGGATGCTGTAGCTCTGGACAGCCTGCACTGGCAGGTGGTTGGAATCGATCTTGAAGGTCCCTTCCAGCTCTATGGTTCTAATTAATATATATATTAATAATATATGGTTCTAATAATAATGGTTCTAATAATATATGGTTCTAATTTATTTATATATATATATAATTAATATATTAATATATATAATATATGGTTCTAATTAATATATATATTAATAATATATTAAAAATAATAAATTAAATAATTAAAAATTTTTAAATGATTTTTAAATAACCACAAGATGGTTCTTAGAACCATCTTGTGATTTTCCCATTTATTTCAATGGGGTTTGCACACAATAATGGAAAACTGTGCACCATATAATTGGGCACCACAAAATTATATGGCAGAGGTGTGCAGGGCCAAACAATCGGTAGGTGCATCATGTCCAAGGAATTCCACAGGACACCCACCACTTGTCTTGAAGCAATACCAATTAATACTGGTTGTTTTTTTTAAAGTATATTTTTTTACTTTGTTATATTAATATGTGTTGGCATCCTTCAGTCTCGGAAGACTATGGTATTGCGCTCTGAATGGTGGTTCTGGAACAGAGTGTCCTCTCCAGTGCGCAAAGCCTGGGTCAAGTAGATATGGAGGATAGACTGTTACCCACGCAGCAAATACCCCCTCTCCACGTCGCTGAAATGGTCTAATGGAAAGGCAGAAGCCAATAGGGTTGGTTCCAGCGGCGTCGCAGGAGTTGCCAGAACGTGACTGTGTTCAGCCATGAACTGCCTCAGGGACTCCGGCTCTGGATTTTGCCCCGAGGTTGACTCCTGAAGCCTGTTCCATAACTGGATGTAGCCACAAGGCAGTGGAGGTTTGGGATCAGAGTTTTCCTTCTCTCAGATGAGCTGCCTTCCCAGGCTGACGAGTCCCATCTACCCGGTAGCTGTTTAGTCGCCTCTTACGACAAGTACAGCCAAACTGAGGGCCTATTCTTATCCCCCAGCCCCCAGGAAGGGTGGAAGGCAAAAGGTTGTTGTTGTCTTTTTAGTGCATCTGAGTTGGCCCTAATTTTGAAAATGCTTGTGTTGTACAAGCAAACGCTGGCTCCAGTTTCTCTTCAGTGACTGTTTCAACCTCAAGGGCCTTTTATGATGTCCTCCAGAACAATAAACACTGGCCTACATCTTTCTGTAGGCTGGAGACATGTCAATGCAAAGCCAGATGCTAGACTTTATTCTCTCCTTTGTCACACTTGATTTTTCACTGGCACATTGCCCATAATTCTCAAGGCATTCATTCAGCTTACATTGATATAACTTGGTGTATCAACACACTAACAATGTATTTCTGAATCCTCAGGATAATCTAACAGATAATAAAATGTTCTTTCAGAAAGAACCTCAAATCCATAGTGGCCAGATGAACATTACAAAAATTAAAAATTAAAGCACTGGGCTGTGAGCATGCATCCTCTGGCATGAAGGGCAAGGTCACTTAACAAGGACTATTTATTCCATAACATGCTACAATAATCCTTTTGAATCCTTAAGCAGGATGGTTATAGAGCAGTAAAAAGCCAAAGTGTCTATGTAGGCTATGTTCATCAATGTATACTGTAATTTGAATTAATGGTTATAGGAACAGAACTAGGCAGTAAATGTTACTCTACTTTAATTCATCTGGAGTAAAATGCTTCAACCTTGTTTGTGCTCAAGATCTCCCAAATAGGTGACTTCCTTAGATATCTGGGACACCAAGGATTAACAATCACACATTGTTTCCCCATTTTACAAGGTGCAGTTAAGGGGACTGCTTATCATTTGAAAAGCTTGCCTCTGGCAGCTGCTGACTATGCATGATAAGCAAGGTCCCTTGATGTGGTTATTGTCTTGATTGTTTATACCAGCCTTGCAAACAAAAGAGGTGCCTCCCAGCTTTCAAGCTGCATGGCTTTTCTATCTCTTCCACTATTGTGCCACACCCACCCTCTTATCCCCAATGCCTGTTCCTTCACACCTCACTACTATTCTCTCAGGCAATCTCAATGCTGCTTTCCTCCAGGCCACAAATAACAACAGAGGATAATTTCATCTGGGTCTTTTTTCACCCAGAAAGAGTGATACTAGAAGGCTGCTATCAGAGCCAATCCTATCCAATTTTTCAGTGCTGCTGCAGCTGTGTCCATGGGGTCTGTGCTGCATCCTGTGGTGGGGAAGCAGTCAAAGAGACCTCCTCAAGGTATGGGAACACTTGTCTCCTTACCTCGGGGCTGCATTGTGGCTGCACTGGTGCTGGAAAGTTGGATAGGATTGGACCCCCAGTCTGTTATGTGACACCTTCCTCCCTGACTTGTTTTATTTTTTTCCTTCACAACATTCTTGTGAGGCAAACAGTTATTACTCTAAGGCAGTGTTTTGCAAATTGTGAGTCGGGACCCACTAGGTGGGTCGTGAAACAATTTCAGGTGGGTCCCCATTCATTTCAATATTTTATTTCTAATATATTAGACTTGATGCTACCATGGAATGTGACTGCATTTGGGAAAATGTTACAGATCTGTACTTTTACCAGGCTCCTATGTATGTGCTTTTAACAATGATAGCCAATGGGGCTTACTACTGGGTAAGTATGGGTAGAATTGCAGCCTAGGACTGTTAAAAATTTTCCCACTTGATGATGTCACTTCCAGTCATGACATCACTTCCAGTGGGTCCTGACAGATTCTCATTCTTAAAAGCAGATCCTGGTGCTAGTTTGAGAACCACTACTTTAAGTTGTGGGAATGTGAGGCTGAGAGTGACTCGTTCAAGGCTGCTTTGAAAACCTGTCCCAAAAGTTGAAACTGAACCCAGACCTGTTAGGGAAAAGTCCAACACCCTATTTGATAGATCACATTGGTACTTGCATTTATGGTGTGATCCGGGTAGCCTAGCCATTAGGCAAGATGTTGCGGGTTGCATTAGCAGCAGATCATGGGGGGGGGGGGACTAGTAGCTAGTGGAATGGAGATGCCCTTCACTGGAAGTCTGCTGGCACCACTGCCTCTCTCCAGCATGCTGCAAATGCAACCTGCACTGAAAGGGAATGGAAAGTGTCTCACCAGCCTCCTTACCATGCTCCTCGCATGGTTGTTTTAAACGCAGAAATGCAGGCCTTGCAATTTGACTTACGCACAAATGAAGGGACTCCTTCATTTGCATGGTCGCTCTAAATCTAACATGGAAGTCCTGCATCTGCAACTGAAGAAATCACTAAGGAGTGTGGTAAGTGGATGCAATTTTTTAAAAAAATGTATAGAGGCAGAGGACTTGAGGCAGCATCAGGCAACTTTCCAGGTTGTGCCACCCCTGGATATGATTTATATGTTTGTATGAGGCCCATGAAAATAATTAACATGAAGATCATATCTTCTTGGCATCCTTCAGTCTCAGAACACTATGGTACCACGCTCTGAATGGTGCTTCTGGGACAGAGTGTCCACTCCAGTGCGCGAAGCCTGGGTAAAGTAGATATGGAGGATAGACTGTTACCCATGCAGCAAATACCCCCTCTCCACGTCGCTGAAATGGTCCAACGGAAAGGCAGAGGTGAATATGGTTGGTTCTAGCAGCGTCGCAGGAGTTGCCAGAACGTGACTGTGTTCAACCATGAACTGCCTTAGGGACTCCGGCTCTGGATTTTGCCCCGAGGTTGACTCCTGAAACCTTTTCCATAACTGGATGTAGCCACAAGGCAGTGGAGGTTTGGGATGAGAGTTTTCCTTCTCTCAGATGAGCTGCCTTCCCAGGCTGACGAGTCCCATCGACCCGATGGCTGTTTAGTCTTACGACAAGTACAGCCAAACTGAGGGCCTATTCTTATCCCCAGCCCCCAGATCATATACATCACTAAAAAAAAAAAGAGTACAAATCGCCTATCAATTACATGAGTGCTATAGGTGCTACCTTCAAAAATTATGCTACATTATGTCACAGAATCAGAGTCGAACCCTTCAACCCAGATCCAGAAACTAGACGGGTGCCACCTATCTATGGAAAGTGGTTACCAAAAGCAATAGTTTCTTGTGTGCATTGTAACAGAAATTCTTATTTAAACCCTAAAAAACCACCCTTTCCTGTCTTACAAATAAAAAAGTCAACGGTATGCAAAACAGAACTAGAAACTTATGCTTATAGTTTTTCATCCTACAGATCTGAAACAGGTGCCTGATCCAAATTCACAAAGACAAAATGTGTTCCTTCAACATATTTGGAAGCTTCAAACTTTTCCAGAATGTGGCAGCATGTCCTGGTCGGGGCTAGTGCCTGGGAGCATGCGACTTCCATTTCATATCCAAGGAAATGGTTACCAGTATGCTTCCAGGCTCCATTCAGAGTGGTGATTTTCAGCCCAATTCTAACTAACTTTTCAGTATAGATGCAAAACTGCAATGCAGCCCTGAGGTAAGCGAACAAATGTTCCCTTAACTTGGGGAGGACGCTTTGACTGCGCCCACCACCACCGGATGTAGAATGCAGCACTGGAAAGTTGGTTAGGATGGGGATGTTCGATCTTAAATGGCCTGGGACTAGGTTGCCTGAGAGACTGCTACTCACTTACGAACAGTGGCGGGCCTGGAGAGGGGGCAGGGGGTAAACGCCCTGAGCACTGTGTCCGCATGGTGCTCCAGATCGCACAGGAAGCCTTCTGAAGCTTCTGACCCAATCTTAACAGTACTTCTGGTTTCTCTGAAGTACTGTTTAAGAACCTGGGGAAGCCTCAGAAGGTTTTCTCAGTCACTCCTAGTATCATGCGAGGCTCTGTTCCGCTGGGTAAGTTTGAGGGTTGCATCACGTGGGGGGGGGACAGCATCACAGACCTTTGCTCTGGGGCGTGGCAAACCTGCCCACCATCTCTGTTCTCTATCTGCCTCAGTATCTGATGTGAACTTGGGGTAATGCAGGAGAGTACCTCTTTGGCTGTGGCCCCTAGACTGCAGTACCTGGATCTCCCTCATTATTTTGGCATCTGGTCAAGACTCTTTTTTGTCTAGGCATCCAGACAAAAAAAGACATCTAGATGTGAAATATTGCCCATCTCTGCTGAGTTGAGTCAAATGCTCATTTGCTCAACTCAGCTCAACTCAAATGCTCATGATTGCTTATGGTTTGTTCCCTTGAATCTGGTTATACATTTTGGTTTTTGTTATTGATCTTATGAAACTGTTTTTATTACGTGAGCCACCTTGGCACCTCTCAGGAGTCTGAAATGCATGCAGTATATCTCTAAATAAATATACATTCATCTCACAGCATTTAGGCCACGCTAAACACAGACTTCTAAGATTGTCTCAACATCTCCAAGGAAGGAAAAGGAAAGCATCACATCCTTTTGTTCTGCAACAATAGTCTCATGTCCTGTACAGTTCTGATTAATTAGTATGCTATTTATGAAGCAACAGCATTTCAGGCCTCTCCCAAAACGACATAGCAGGTTTCTAAACCAAAACTCTAACTTGAATCAGTCCTCTCATCATTCCATGTTCACCCAAGACTTTGGAGGGAAAGGGAGATGATTATGAGGTTACAAGCATTGCCCAATTACTATTTGTAATTGTTTATATCCTATCCAACCCACTCAGAGCCTTGTTATTTCATTCAAAAACCAATGTTGCAGGCTACTTGGTATTCTAAATACAAAACACCATATTTTGCATAATCAAAGAGCCCCTCTTAATAAATTTTGCAGGCACTCTGCATGATGTACTTTCCCAATGAGGAACAGCTCCTGACAAAAGAGTAATTATAAAACACACATTTACCAGAAGCCAGTCCTGTTGAAGACCTTGTGTTATAATCATGATGAGCAACCATATTTATGACGAATGCATAAGTAAATCATAGTATGTATTGGCAACCTTCAGTCTCGAAAGACTATGGTATCGCGCTCTGAAAGGTGGTTCTGGCACAGCGTCTAGTGTGGCTGAAAAGGCCAATCCGGGAGTGACAATCCCTTCCACACCAGGAGCAAGTGCAGTCTGTCCCTGGTCTGTCTCCCTGGCTATGGGCCTTCCTTCTTTGCCTCTTAGCCTCAGACTGTTGGCAAAGTGTCTCTTCAAACTGGGAAAGGCCATGCTGCACAGCCTGCCTCCAAGCGGGCCGCTCAGAGGCCAGGGTTTCCCACTTGTTGAGGTCCATCCCTAAGGCCTTCAGATCCCTCTTGCAGATGTCCTTGTATCGCAGCTGTGGTCTACCTGTAGAGCGCTTTCCTTGCACGAGTTCTCCATAGAGGAGATCCTTTGGGATCCGGCCATCATCCATTCTCACGACATGACCAAGCCAACGCAGGCGTCTCTGTTTCAGCAGTAAATACATGCTAGGGATTCCAGCACGTTCCAGGACTGTGTTGTTTGGAACTTTGTCCTGCCAGGTGATGCCGAGGATGCGTCGGAGGCAGCGCATGTGGAAAGCGCTCAGTTTCCTCTCCTGTTGTGGGCGAAGAGTCCATGACTCGCTGCAGTACAGAAGTGTACTCAGGACGCAAGCTCTGTAGACCTGGATCTTGGTATGTTCCGTCAGCTTCTTGTTGGACCAGACTCTCTTTGTGAGTCTGGAAAACGTGGTAGCTGCTTTACCGATGCGCCTGTTTAGCTCGGCATCGAGAGAATGAGTGTCGGAGATCGTTGAGCCAAGGTACACAAAGTCATGGACAACCTCCAGTTCATGCTCAGAGATTGTAATGCAGGGAGGTGAGTCCACATCCTGAACCATGACCTGTGTTTTCTTCAGGCTGATTGTCAGTCCAAAATCTTGGCAGGCCTTGCTAAAACGATCCATGAGCTGCTGGAGATCTTTGGCAGAGTGGGTAGTGACAGCTGCATCGTCGGCAAAGAGGAAGTCACGCAGACATTTCAGCTGGACTTTGGATTTTGCTCTCAGTCTGGAGAGGTTGAAGAGCTTTCCAGCTGATCTGGTCCGGATATAGATGCCTTCTGTTGCAGTTCCAAAGGCCTGCTTCAGCAGGACAGCGAAGAAAATCCCAAACAAGGTTGGTGCAAGAACACAGCCCTGCTTCACTCCGCTTCGGATGTCAAAAGGGTCTGATGTGGAGCCATCGAAGACAACAGTGCCCTTCATGTCTTTGTGGCAAGATCTGATGATGCTGAGGAGCCTGGGTGGACATCCAATCTTGGGGAGAATCTTGAAGAGGCCGTCTCTGCTGACCAGGTCGAAAGCCTTTGTGAGATCTATGAAGGCTATAAAGAGTGGCTGTCGTTGTTCCCTGCATTTCTCCTGCAGTTGTCTAAGGGAGAATACCATATCAGTGGTGGACCTGTTGGCTCGGAATCCACACTGCGATTCTGGATAGACGCTCTCTGCAAGTACCTGGAGCCTCTTTAGTACAACTCGGGCAAACAGCTTTCCTACAACGCTAAGGAGAGAGATGCCGCGGTAGTTGTTGCAGTCACCCCTGTCACCTTTGTTCTTGTACAGCGTGATGATGTTTGCATCCCTCATGTCTTGAGGTACTCCACCTTCTCTCCAGCAGAGACAGAGGATTTCATGCAGCTCAGTGACAATGATCTCTTTGCAGCATTTTAGGACTTCAGCAGGGATGCTGTCTTTTCCAGGTGCCTTGCCAAAGGCAAGGGAGTCCAGGGCCACGTGAAGTTCTTCTAGGGTTGGTTCGCTGTCAAGCTCTTCCAGCACAGGCAGGCACTCAATGTTGTTCAGTGCTTCTTCGGTGACTACATTTTCTCTGGAATATAGCTCAGAGTAGTGCTGCACCCAGCGTTCCATCTGCTGCGCCCGATCCTGGATGACCTCGCCTGTGGCAGACTTCAGAGGGGCAATTTTCCTCTGTGTTGGACCTAGGGCCTGCTTGATACCATCATACATCCCCTTGATGTTGCCCGTGTCAGCTGCTATCTGTATCTCGGAACAGAGCTGGAGCCAGTAGTCGTTAGCACATCTCCTGGCAGTCTGTTGGACTTTGCTGCGAGCAGTTCGGAGGACCTGCAGGTTGCGCTCACTGGGACAGACCTTGTATGCTGCTTGAGCTCTCCTCTTTTCCTCAATGACTGGTGTCAACTCCTCAGAGTGGGCTTCAAACCAGTCTGTCGCCTTGTTGGTCTTCTTGCCGAATATGGACAAGGCGGTGTTGTAAACGGTATTCTTGAAATGTTCCCATCTGTTGGATGCGTTTGCGTCGGCCGGGCCTGGAAGAGGTTCCTCAAGCGCTTGTGCAAATTCCTCCACTTTTCTCTGATCCCGGGTCTTGCTGGTATCAATGCGAGGTCTTCCTTCCTTTTTCGTGTGATACAGTCGCTTTGTTTGCAGTTTCACTCTGCTGCACACCAGGGAGTGGTCAGTGTCGCAGGCAGCACCATGATAACTGCGTGTGATCTTGATGCTGGGAAGGCTGGAGCGTCTGGTGAGGATCAGGTCGAGCTGGTGCCAGTGCTTTGATCTTGGATGTCTCCAAGAGACTCTATGTTGGGGCTTTGTGTTGAAGAACGTGTTGCTGACACAGAGACCGTGATGACAGCAAAACTCTAGCAGGCGTTGGCCATTTTCGTTCATCCTCCCAGTGCCAAACTGACCTAAGCAAGTGGGCCATGAACTGTTATCAGCACCAACTCTAGCATTGAAATCGCCGAGGATGAACAATGGCTCTTTTACAGGGATTTTCTTGACAGTGGTGGCCAGGTCATCATAGAATTTGTCTTTGGCTTCTGCTGGAGACGACAGAGTCGGTGCATAAGCACTGATGAGAGTGATAGGTCCTGCTGATGACTGGAGCTGCAGGGACAAAATTCTTTCACTTCCCACAGTAGGTGGGATGATGGATTTCAGCAGGGTATTTCTGACCGCAAAGCCAACGCCATGTTCCCTGGTTTCGTTTGGTGGTTTTCCCTGCCAGAAAAATGAGAAATTTCTCTCCTTGACAGATCCGGAATCTGGCAGCCTAGTCTCTTGAAGGGCGACGATGTCCATCTGCAGTCTGCTCAGCTCCATGTCGATGACAGCTGTTTTGCGTGCGTCGTCTATTTCTTGCAGGTCATCAGAGAAGCCAGGTGTCATTGTCCTAACGTTCCAGGTGCCCAGCTTTAGGGCAGTAGTTTTCTGTTTTCGGTTGCATGGTGCAGAGTTGTCGATCCGCTTGTCGGTTTTCACCCTAAACCCCACGCACCCCATGAGGTTAACGGACCGTGGCGAGGCAACACCTTACTGGCTGGGGACTGCCCAGCTTAAGGCGGGCGGTAGCTGCCCAATGAGATGCAATGATCTCTCCCACCGTCGGAAGCAGCCCCTGGCGTCATGCTCTACGCCAATCGAGCAAAGACTTATAACCGGTAAACTGCTGCTTCCCGTGTTGTGCCGACGCCGTATGGCGAAGTTGGAGTGTCCTCTCCAGTGCGCGAAGCCTGGGTAAAGAAGGTATGGAGGATAGGCTGTTACCCATGCAGCAAATCCCCCCTCTCCACGTCGCTGGAATGGTCCAATGGAAAGGCAGAAGCCAATACGGTTCGTTCCAGTGGCGACGCAGGAGTTGCCAGAACGTGACTGTATTCAGCCATGAACTGCCTAAGGGACTCCGGCTCCTGATTTTGCCTCGAGGTTGACTCCTGAAGCCTTTTCCAGAACTGGATGTAGCCACAAGGCAGTGGAGGTTTGAGGTCAGAGTTTCCTTCTCTTAGATGAGCTGCCTTCCTAGGCTGACGAGTCCCATCTACCCGGTGGCTGTTTAGTCGCCTCTTACGACAAGTACAGCCAAACTGAGGGCCTATTCTTAGCCCCAGCCCCCAGGGGACATATATATATGAAAGACTAGAACTATTCAATTGTAAAAATCCCAAGGGGGGTTTAGAACAGCCTGCCTATGTAAACCGCCTTGGATTATATACTGCAGTATATATTTTTGTTATTGCAGAAGTTCTCCATATACAGTATATTAAAAAAAATGTTGTTCATTAACCCCTCACTGGTAGCTCCTATTAGCGGTCAGACAGGTGGCTACTGGGCAAAAGGGCCCCCATTCTTCTTTTCTCTCGCTCTCCTTCTCATATCTAACCAGCTCCCTTCTTCCTCTGTCTTCCACCATTTGTATCCTTTCAGCTTTTGAGACTTCCCACTTTTCGCAGTCCCAGCCCCTCTCAATCAGCTGACCTGTCTATCTGACCCTTGAAGGATCTGCACGCCCCATGATGACATTACATCAATGCCTATTGCACTGAAGCTGGACAGGTAACCAGGAGAACTTCACTTAGGTCCTCTGACTGCACAGGGTAGGACAGGGCTCCACACAAACTCATTCCTTCACCTGATTTTATTAACATGTAAAATGTGAATCACTCTATCTGTGCTATGCATGTCCTACGCAAAAAGCATCAACAAAATCACCCCATTCAGTTCAAGAAAAACTGACTTCCAAAACCTGCGGAAATTATGAATTTGGGCATACAATAGATGAACTTCTTTGACGCAGCTTGTTCTGCTTCTGCTAGTCATGGGGGAGATGCAGGGAGCTGTGCAGGGTGCATAAGCCTGACAACTAAGAAACACCACTAAGCCTTCTCTCTGACTTTGAAGCAGAGGACATTATGAAGCTGCCTTATACTGAGCCAGACCATGTCAGTTCACTACTGCTGACATGGACTAGTAACTCTCCAAGGCTTCAGAGAGGAATCATTCCCTACTTTTCTTGGCGATGCTGGGGATTGGACCTGGGACTCCTCCATGCAAAGCAAGTGCTCTATTACTGCTAAGCTACCAGGTACTGCACACAGAGCATCTTCCTGTATCATAGTAGCTCAAGATAAATGTGGTAGGAACTTCTTGTGTGCAGAATGGTAAGGAGGGAGAAGGTAGGGTTGGCCTATCCATGAGGCTGACTAATAGTCTCAGGTAGCTGACTGGTGGGGGTACCCACTTCTCTCATTCCACTCATGTGCTGTTGTTGCTCCTTACACTGGCGCCCCCCAAAGAGGCACATGAGACACAGGCTTGGAATGATTTAAACTTTATTAATAAAAAACAAACCTGCAGCAGGGAAAAATTTGTCTAAAGTCCCCCAGCATGCTGGCATCTAATAGCTCGGGGGAAATGGTGCTGGCCATCTACCTCCCCCTGACCCCAATAGGGCGTTACATCCTGGCTCAAGGTGTCACTCAGTCGAGGACTGAGTTATCCTATCACAGCCAACCCCAAAGGGTCGAGGCAGCCGGTCAGCACAGACCCACACCGGAAAACCTTGTGTAAGCCTTTGCTTGAACCAGCCAAGGGGCTCGCCAGCCAGCCTCAACACCTGGACAAGTGTTGTCAGAGCAGTTCTGGCTTACCCCTTGGCCTTGCTAACCTCAGCATGTACGCCGGCCCCCACTCCTGGCTACCCAGCCAGCACGCCACCTGCCTAACCCAAACATATTTGCAAAAAACTCACAGTTCAACCACATCCAAATGCCAGTCTGGGGTAGGTGAAAAAACTGCCAACCAACAGCCAATCAGGTTAGCAGCAAACAATTCCTACCTGGCCTGTAAAAGGCGGCCAGCCAACCTCAGACTGAACATAGGGTGTGTGGGCGGGGCTTGCCAGATCGGTGCAGATTGAAGCTGGGCAGCCTGCCAGCCCCAGCAACAGCTGCACCACACCCCTCTGTTCCAAAAGGCAGCCCATTGCCTATTGCCTGTATTTTCCCACCTTTGCCTCATGTGCAGATGGGGAGGGGCAGTGCAATGGCAGCGGGGCTGCAAGGGCCCCACCGGAATTCTGTTCCCTGGTTTGGAAAAGGCTGGACGGAATGGAAGTGTGGAAGACAGTGGTAGGCTAGAGCTGCTTCATCCCCTCATCCTTTTTCAATCCAGGGAGTGAGAGGAGCACCAGGTCAGGGGTGGGCAGCATTTGGCATACTGCCTCAAGCCATCCTCTGGAGAAGGAATGTAAATATATGTATATAAATAAATCCAGGAAGCAAGGGACAGGGACATGAGTGGAAAGGGCAATAGCAACTAATCAGGGAATAAATCCAGCATTTGACAAAACAAAACCTATTAGGTAACTAACATAGTCCCCAAAGAAGTATGGAAAATTCATTACCTTAAATGCAGTTGTCATCCCGCATCCCCACGGTATATGTTCCTGCTGCTACCATAGATACCCTAAACTGCGGATAGCAGTGAACCCTAAACTTAATGTTGCTCTGGGCAAGCACTCTAAATTGCTACCTCTTCATGCTTGCTTGTTAGCGCGTAGTCTCCTAACTACCAAATGTTCTGGCAGCGTAAGGTCCTTTACAGCTGTCAAATGGGAACACAAATGGGAACACGGCATTCAGCACAGCCAGGTCACTGCTACAAGTAGTGAATGTTTGTGGTCGCTTGTCAGCAGCCCACCACTGACCACCAATGCTTGTGAGTGTGGGGTGGGCAGGAAGCTGGGAGTGGACAGAAGAGAGCAAAGGGGCGGGGAGGAGAGGATTGGGCTCTAAAGCTAGAGTACCAACCTCATTAATTTGGATTCAACACGTATTCCAAGGACATGGGTGAACATTTTGGTGAAACTGTAAGATACTGCCCAATTATTAAGTCTCTTGCCATCTGGTGTACGAATTAGAAACATGTTGTGAAATCCTACTGGTGCAAAATTCCCCCTTAGAAAAACATTTTGTTTGATCTCATTTGTTTTAATTGAGGAACCCAAATAGGACACCGATATAGATCCGGACAGCACATATTTCATATACTGTATAAAAATTGTTTTGGTCCAAATAGGAAACAGTCAAATCAATTACAATTAGTGTTCTATTTCAATATCTCTATTTGCCTTACATTCAGCATTTAATCACAAAACTTTTAGATTAACTAGTTAGACTGGGCATATTTACAATGATACCTTATATTAATAACTCAGCAAGCAGCAATAAAATCAATCTACTGAATATCTCTAATCCAATTTTGCACCAGTTACATCTGTTTCTGGAAAAGGATCAATCACTTGAGTCTCTGTGTCCCTTCCTGTTTATTTTAAAATGAACAAGAAATAAATTGCTCTCTTCCAAATGTAAATTGTTTGCCATTTACAAAATACCATAAGACTGAATAGACACTTTCAAGGGAAACTAATATTTTTCTTTTGCAAAAAGTGTTAAGAATATGCATGTTCCTTCTCTCTCTTTTTTTTTTTTAATGTTCTGAAGAAATATCAGCAAGTATTTGAATCTGAGTTAATTTACTTGGAATACGTGGAGTTTTTCACTGCTATATTATGCAGGATTGATTTTTTTCATTCAATTAACAGTTGAATCACAATATTTCTTGGCCACTCATCAGAACTGTGATGTTTATATTACACCCCAAAAGCACATTTCATGGTCCATATTTGGTGTGATAACCTTAATAATTGGCATTTTAAATCTACAGCTGGCAACTCAATGTATAAGATAATGATTGCATTAAGATGTAATGCCAAACCATGGTTTAGTACTATGTAAATAAGCCTAGAGGAAAAGTTGGGCCCAAGAGAATCCTCTTCCCTTCAATTCTGAAGCTTGCTTTTTGGCAAATCATATTCTGCTGTTGTACACAAACTTGGCAAACTATGGTTTGCCCCAAAACCAGGTTCCCAAATCAGTGTCAAACCATGGGCAATCTGTGACTTGTGCAAACCACAGTTTGCCAGGTTCTCACCCAATAGCAATCTATGACTTGCCAACAAAACAGAAAGCAGCAACCATGACACATGAAGAAACAAAGTGGGATGATGGAACACACAAAGTTCAGGTTTGTTTGTGTAGGGCCAAACCATTACACCTGAATACAGCCAATGAAAAAAATCAGTCCATGAAGAGTATATCTGTTGGTTTCTCTGCCTACATGTCTGTATTGGCAACCTTCAACAAGTTTCCCACTTGTTGAGGTCCATCCCTAAGGCCTTCAGATCCCTCTTGCAGATGTCCTTGTATCGCAGCTGTGGTCTACCTGTAGGGCGCTTTCCTTGCACGAGTTCTCCATAGAGGAGATCCTTTGGGATCCGGCCATCATCCATTCTCACGACATGACCAAGCCAACGCAGGCGTCTCTGTTTCAGCAGTGAATACATGCTAGGGATTCCAGCACGTTCCAGGACTGTGTTGTTTGGAACTTTGTCCTGCCAGGTGATGCCGAGGATGCGTCGGAGGCAGCGCATGTGGAAAGCGCTCAGTTTCCTCTCCTGTTGTGAGCGAAGAGTCCATGACTCGCTGCAGTACAGAAGTGTACTCAGGACGCAAGCTCTGTAGACCTGGATCTTGGTATGTTCCGTCAGCTTCTTGTTGGACCAGACTCTCTTTGTGAGTCTGGAAAACGTGGTAGCTGCTTTACCGATGCGCTTGTTTAGCTCGGTATCGAGAGAATGAGTGTCAGAGATCGTTGAGCCAAGGTACACAAAGTCATGGACAACCTCCAGTTCATGCGCAGAGATTGTAATGCAGGGAGGTGAGTCCACATCCTGAACCATGACCTGTGTTTTCTTCAGGCTGATTGTCAGTCCAAAATCTTGGCAGGCCTTGCTAAAACGATCCATGAGCTGCTGGAGATCTTTGGCAGAGTGGGTAGTGACAGCTGCATCGTCGGCAAAGAGGAAGTCACGCAGACATTTCAGCTGGACTTTGGATTTTGCTCTCAGTCTGGAGAGGTTGAAGAGCTTTCCGTCTGATCTGGTCCGGAGATAGATGCCTTCTGTTGCAGTTCCAAAGGCATGCTTCAGCAGGACAGCAAAGAAAATCCCAAACAAGGTTGGTGCAAGAACACAGCCCTGCTTCACTCCGCTTCGGATGTCAAAAGGGTCTGATGTGGAGCCATCGAAGACAACAGTGCCCTTCATGTCCTTGTGGAAAGATCTGATGATGCTGAGGAGCCTGGGTGGACATCCAATCTTGGGTAGAATCTTGAAGAGGCCGTCTCTGCTGACCAGGTCGAAAGCCTTTGTGAGATCTATGAAGGCTATAAAGAGTGGCTGTCGTTGTTCCCTGCATTTCTCCTGCAGTTGTCTAAGGGAGAATACCATATCAGTGGTGGACCTGTTGGCTCGGAATCCACACTGCGATTCTGGATAGACGCTCTCTGCAAGTACCTGGAGCCTCTTTAGTACAACTCGGGCAAACAGCTTTCCTACAACGCTAAGGAGAGAGATGCCGCGGTAGTTGTTGCAGTCACCCCTGTCACCTTTGTTCTTGTACAGCGTGATGATGTTTGCATCCCTCATGTCTTGAGGTACTCCACCTTCTCTCCAGCAGAGACAGAGGATTTCATGCAGCTCAGTGACGATGATCTCTTTGCAGCATTTTAGGACTTTCAGCAGGGATGCTGTCTTTTCCAGGTGCCTTGCCAAAGGCAAGGGAGTCCAGGGCCACGTGAAGTTCTTCTAGGGTTGGTTCACTGTCAAGCTCTTCCAGCACAGGCAGGCACTCAATGTTGTTCAGTGCTTCTTCGGTGACTACATTTTCTCTGGAATATAGCTCAGAGTAGTGCTGCACCCAGCGTTCCATCTGCTGCGCCCGATCCTGGATGACCTCGCCTGTGGCAGACTTCAGAGGGGCAATTTTCTTCTGTGTTGGACCTAGGGCCTGCTTGATACCATCATACATCCCCTTGATGTTGCCCGTGTCAGCTGCTATCTGTATCTCGGAACAGAGCTGGAGTCAGTAGTCGTTAGCACATCTCCTGGCAGTCTGTTGGACTTTGCTGCGAGCAGTTCGGAGGACCTGCAGGTTGCGCTCACTGGGACAGGCCTTGTATGCTGCTTGAGCTCTCCTCTTTTCCTCAATGTCTGGTGTCAACTCCTCAGAGTGGGCTTCAAACCAGTCTGCCGCCTTGTTGGTCTTCTTGCCGAATATGGACAAGGCGGTGTTGTAAACGGTATTCTTGAAATGTTCCCATCTGTTGGATGCGTTTGCGTCGGCCGGGCCTGGAAGAGATTCCTCAAGCGCTTGTGCAAATTCCTCCACTTTTCTCTGATCCCGGGTCAGAGATCTACATGTCTATGGCAACGCTAAATCTAACGAGATATTTTTACTACAGCTCACATGAATAAACAGTACATTCCAATTCTCCCTGTTTATTAGAGACCTGATTATCTGATCCCTTTTCTTGGTAAATCATTGTTCCTGTTTTTGTGATTGGGGAATGGCTTATTAATTGTTTGTCCCTGGCCTCTGAGCGGTCCGCTTGGAGGCAGGCTGTGCAGCATGGCCTTTCCCAGTTTGAAGAGACACTTGGCCAACAGTCTGAGGCTAAGAGGCAAAGAAGGAAGGCCCATAGCCAGGGAGACAGACCAGGGACAGACTGCACTTGCTCCCGGTGTGGAAGGGATTGTCACTCCCGGATTGGCCTTTTCAGCCACACTAGACGCTGTGCCAGAACCACCTTTCAGAGCGCGATACCATAGTCTTTCGAGACTGAAGGTTGCCAATACAATACAATACAATGTTGTTTGAATTGTTATATTTCTTCAGGATACAGCTTCTAAACCCAGAATCACTGGAAGTTAAATCTCTGAGCATGGAATGAATGCACCTTGTCTATAATTGCATGTGCATGGATACTAAGACTGCAATCCTAGACACACTTACCTGGGAATAAGTACCATTGATCTCCACTGGACTTACTTTGGAGGAGACATGTATAGGATTGTGCTGCAAAGCACCATGTTGCTCACTAGGGCTGACCCATCCATGAGGCCAAGTGAAACACCTCAGGCAGCAGATTGATGGAGGGCACCAATTTCTGTCTGCCTACTTGCCTGCTCCTTTTTTCTCCTTCTACACCCCGGTTTGGAAAAGAAAGAGGGGGGACAGAGAGAAAGATGAAGTGGTGATGAGGACAGCAGGAGAGCTTGGGCCAGGCCTGTATATGCATATGAGATGTTGTATCAGAGCCTAAGCCTATACAAGTCTACTCAGAAGTGAGTCCCATTATAGTCAATTAGGCATACTCCCAGGAAAGTGTGGATAGGATTGCAGCCTCAGAGAACACAGGGGGAAATTTGATGTGTCTCCAAATGCTAAGGATAGTGCTCATCTAAAACATCAGAAAGTGGGTAAAGGGGGCACCACTTGACATGCTGCCAAAGGTATCATGAGGTCTTGGACTGGACCTCACATACTGCAACTCCTGAAGTATATTTTGAATTGCTAAGAACATATTGCAGACAATATGCTTATCAGTTATATACTGAGCATGAGCAAAAATACCACACACACATACACACCCTTTCAATCAGTGGGAGACAGGGTAGTGGAAGGTGAACAAAACAAGTCTCACAAGAGCTGGAGTAGAGATCAGCAATGTGTGACAGTGGGGGGAGGGGGAATCAGTGATCAAACTGGGATGTTATAAGAATGTTCCTATTTTCATCTGCAAAACCTTAGAATGCATGATAAACAACAGGCTAAAACCTCAGCAAGCATCCATCATTTCCTCAAGCTTCAGGAAACTGGAGGACTTTTTGCCTCATGTGAAGACCAGTGCAGTGACACCAGAAAATAGCATTTTTAGTGTCATAAATCAGGCAAGATGCAATCCCCAGGCAGAGTTATCATCTCCTGAAAAAATTTAAGGTAGGGATTTGGAATGAGAGTAATTTAGAAAAGCAGCTGCTTTCAGCTAGGTCAGCTCAGCTGGAACGAAAATGTGCCTGTCAAACAATAATTAAAGTGAGGAGAGGCCTTATATCATAAACGGGATTCTCAGAACTAGCCAATCAACAGCCAAGATTTATTTGAAAGAGACAGAGAGAACAGAAAGGCAAGTGAACACAGGTTTAAACATCACTCAGAATGTGTCTCCAAGCTATTCTCTCAATTAATATTCTAAGGAGTTGGTGAACAGAAGGATTATTATTATGGGAGAATGATGAGTGGGAGGAATTTTTCTCTCCAAGATCAGTCAAATGCATCAGTGATGATACAAGAACCTTGCAGGGCCATGAAGCAGATTGGGTTGAGTTACACTTTAGGAAAGTTTTCTCTTTTTGTTTGACAGGTATGAGAAGGCTGTTGTTATCTTTTCCTCCCCTTAGAAACATAACAAAACTTTGCATCTGTTATAAAGAATGGTATAACAATCAAATATAATTAATGGTGGCAGTTTACAGCTAACAGCCCAATCCTAAGTAATTTTCCAGCACCTATACAGCCATGCCAATGGGGGTGTGTGGAATCCTTCCATGGAGGGAGGAGAGTTATGGAAGCCTCCTCAAGGTAAGGAAACATTTGATCCCTTATCGCAGATTGGGATGTAAGAAACTTTTTACAGCAGTGAGATACAAGTACAAGTGGTGCCTCGGTATCCACAGGGAATCCGTTCCCGGACCCCCCACAGATACAGAAATTTGCTAACAATTAACTCCGCGTATTGCGGCACCTATCCTCCGATCGCTACTGGAGCTGTGCTCTGGTCAGTCGAAAACCAGAAGTGCTGATTTTCGGCCTTCCAGAGGCCTCAGAAGACCTGAGGGTCATGGAGGCTGTGCACGGTCAGCGGACGGTCAGCGGACAATAGGTGGGACAGAACTGTGGGTTTGGGACCGTGGTGAGGTAAAATTGCATGTCCCAAATCCACAGATAAAGAGACTCCACCTGTATTTTTTATTTAATTGGAGAAATTAGATGAATATAATGGATAAGTCAGCTCCCTGGTCTGGGAGCATGCATGGGAAATGAGTCCATGTAAATATGCTTTTATGTTGCACAGTCTTTTTCTAGCACTGGTGGGGGGGGGCAGCAGAAGAGCTTGGCCAGGCCTACACATGCATGGGATTTGCGGTATCAGAAAGCACAGAGACAAAATTTGAGGTATACCGAAATGCTCATTAGTAGCAGGTTCAAATGCCAGTGCCATCTGCTTTCAACATAGTGTTCATTCAAATGCACATTTGAATGGGCATCTTTAGCTACACACTGACAGAACTATTCATGTGTAGCATGACTAGAGTCAGATGGGGCCTTTAGTTTCAAAGCCCAAAATTAGAAACACAAGGGCAACTCATAACAAACACTGTTTGTTATCCCACTCCATGGGATACTCCATGGGCTAGGAGTGGCTTACAGGACTTTTTCCTACATGTTAGAAAACAAACATTTATAGTCAATGGCATCACTAGGGGGTACGGACTGCACTGGGTGACATGCACAGGAAGGTGACACCAGTACTGGCCAAAATTTTTCAAAATCTTCATATTTTCAAACAATACCATCATGTTATATATCATTCAATATGTAATTTAATGCAGAATGCAATGAAATAAACCACATTGAAATATCTCTATGCTATCAAAAGTTATAGCCAAAAAACTGTGGGGGCAGGGCAATAGCGCATTACCATACCCACTGCCGGGGTGTTGCCTCACCCAATGCATGGGAAGAGGTCCATCATGGAAGTAAAGCGCTGGCCTCTTGCACCGAGTGACGCAAACCTTAATGACACCACTGTTTACAGAAAAAAATTTAAATATTACCACTTTCTCACCCTTTAAGCAGAGTTTAAAAAGCATGTGCAGTGGGGTGGATGTAGAGTGCATTCCCATATATTTTTATTCAGAAGACAGGCCCCCTATGTTTACACCTCCAAGGTAAGTGTGCACAATACTGCAGGGTAAAGAGAAAGCCTGTGCACCTTTACCTGAGAGTAAGCTCTGTTGAACATTCTGGAATTTACTTAAGGTCAATACATGCAGAATTGGGTTGCATGGGTGACATTGTGAGGAAGCAACAGTGTGGTTCCTAATCAATTCACTGACTTGTAATCTCACCATAATAGTTCCAATAGAAGTTCGTGGCCTAAGCCTTTGCAAATACTCCAAAAACAAGGCCGAGACATTTTACCATTGTAAAGCTAAGAAGGAAGAAATAAATTAGAACAGCAGCTATATTTTTAAAAAGAAGTTCTGGTTACAGCCCAGATGTTTTCCTTGGAACTTATGTCTTCTGTTTACAAGGCCTCCTAACCAAGGAAGAGGAAAAAATGTCTCTATATAGATTATTTATCTAGAAGTTCTGAAAATAGTCTGCAAATACTAGATAATCTTAGAACACAGGTAATGTGTGTTCATTTGTTTTACTCTTATTTGGCTCTAACTACCCTCAATAATTAGTAAGGAAAGTCTGCCATTTTCTTTTTTAACATGCAAGTCCAAACTCATAAAGATAAAGATCTTTACATATTATATATAGAATTTGTATGTGGATGAATCACAAGGAAGCTCACACAGGGTTGGGTGAAAAGAGGAAATCTGTGTAACAGTATCCTCCATAGCTTTCTCAAACACTTTTTTCATAAGATTTATTATGCTGATTTTAGTTTGAAACATTTCTCAGTTGTTATTACCAATACCAGTACTTCAAATAACTATTCCTTTGAAAATCTTTTTTTAAGTTGATGTTTTGAGATTCTGTGCTCATATACACTACCTTTAAGTTGGTGTCTTTCTCTAAAAATACAATATTTATAGAGGCATGATCATCTTGTGCTCAATCTAGTTCAAACCTGCTAACTGGGCTAAAAGGCACTTTCTAAGGGCCCAATCCTATCCAACTTTCCAGCACCTGCGCAGCCACAACGCAGTCCCAAGGTAAGGGAACAAACATTCCCTTGCCTTGAGGAGGTCTCTGTGACTGCCTCCCCACTGCAGGAGGCAGTGTACGCCCCATTGACAGAGTTGCATCAGTGCTGGAAAGTTGGATAGGACTGGGCTCTTAGTGAATATTTTATCATCAGCAAGGGCAAAGCAACTGTTCCTACTCACTTCAACATACTGTCTTTTCTAGTGATCTTTTGTTGTTGACTCTTTTGTGTACTTTTCAGATTATGAACCCCCTAGCCAGGGAGCCATCTTTTTCATTTGCTATGTAAACTGCTTTGTAAACTCTTTTGTTGAAAAGCAGTATACAAATACTTTATTAATAATGAAATGCATTCATTTCTACATTATTTTTTCTTTAAAAAAAAAAATTTTTTTAAAGCAATGCAAACCGATGCATGCTACTCAGAAGGAAGCCCCACTGCTTTCAATTGGACTTATAGTAGAATCCGAAGCAACCTCTGTGCCAGCAGAGTGTGTACTGCACCACTGCCTGCCATTGCAAAAGTGCTGTAAAACACTTTGTGATAACATAGCAGTTGCAGGGGCTTGTGCCAGCCCACACATGCCAGCAGAAGACCCAGTGCATGCCAAATGCAGTAAGTTCCATGCTGAGTGGTGTGGAGGAAGGCTGGGGAAAGGGTGTAAGAAGGTGGGGAGATGGTGGGAATGCAATGGGGAATGGGTGGATTTGGCCCAGGAGGGGTTGTATAGGTGGCAGTGGTGCACGCTGTATCCTATCCCCCTTCCCAGCCCTGATTAACTGACATGGGACAATGTGGACTTGCACCAACTATTTACACCATGTAGGTCAAAGTTGCCCCACTGCAGTTGCCGGAGCTTTCCCTGGTGTAAGGGAATGAATGTCCCCTTAGCTTGCAGCAGGGATGGGCAAGTCCAGTGCAACTTGATTCTAGTTGAGTCACAAGTCTTGACTCAAAAACGAGTCCTAATGGGGGCACTTTCCAAGTCGCCCAAGTTGTGTTTTCGAAACTCAAAAAAGATTCAAGTCATGAGTCATTCCCTTTAAAAACCCAGCCACGGAAAAAAAAACAGGGCTGCTACTGGGTGTGTGTGTGTGAGAGAGAGAGAGTTCTCTTTAACCACTCCCCTGATGTTCTCATTCCATCTGTAAACAAGGCAGGAAGGGGTGGGAGGGGCTGTGTTAGAGCAGGGTCAGAAGAGGCAATAGGGAAGGAGGTCACATGGAGTAGCTGAGAGGCTTACCAGAATGACCCAATCCTTTTCAGCTGTACTCAGAAGTAGTCCCATTTGTGCCAGTTGTTCAATGAGGCTTCCTCCTCCCAAATAACAATGGAGTCCACGAGTAGGGTAGCCAGAGGGGGTACAAAGCACTTAGTTTGGTTTGCAAAGCACTTTGGTTTGCAAAGCACTATGTGTTGTATGGAGCCTCACCACAGGCATGCAAGCAGCTCCTTTCCCTTCAAAGCAGGGATATGCAGTGTGGGGGCAACTGGTGAGACCACAGCTGCCCCGCCTGCTTACACCTGAGGAGACTCTCCTTACACCTGATAGCGGGTGTAAGAAAAGCCTCCTCATGCATAAGGAGAGTCTCCTTGGGTGTAAGGAGGCAGGGCTGCTGCAGTGCTTTTCCACAGATAACGATGGGGCGGTTCTGCCTCACCTGCCGCCCCTGCTCTGAAGGAGTGGGGGCTGCTTACACGCCTGCATGCCTTCCTCCAGTGATCATTAAAGGAAAAGACCTCACCACCCCACTTGATGCAAAACCAAAACATTAACCCTTCCCTGCTTCCTTGCTGGAACCTCCCTGCTGCTCACCCAGTCTGAATGATGGCTCCACGAGGTCTTTCACACCACAAAAAAGGAAGCAAGCACATCCAGACACAGACAGACTCCAGTGCGCATGCTTGGGGAATCAGTGCCAAGTCAAGTGGCCTCAGACTTGAGTCAATACATGAGTCGTCGACGCAGATGACTCATGTCTGCATGAGTCAGCAAAAAAGCTGATTTTCATGACTCAGAATCAAGTCACCTGACTCAAGTTCCCATCCTTGGCTCGCAGAGACTTCCAGCCTGTAAAATTCCCCTGCAGGGTGCAGCTACAATAGTGCAGGGGAAGTTGCGCTGGATTGAACTGCACCTTGCATGTAAATGTGTATAGCATAGCAGCCTAACATTGTTCTTTTAATTTCATGACCCCAGAATCAACAATTTATTATATTTTGTAAATAATAGTGTATACAGCATGTTGTCGTTCTGGCTGAATGCCACTTCTGCACTTCCTCTTGGAGTCACGCCCTGCTTGCCTTCTTTTGTGCCCCAGCCCTGCCTTCCTCAACATGCAATACACAGATCATCCTTTTCTCCTCCACAGTCTACCATAAATACTCCTCAAGGCTGCCTCCATTTCCTTCTCCCCTTCCATGGTCATGGGACAGATTAATGCAAAATGATGACAAATAGCTACAGAATAAATCTGGAAAATGCCAAAGAATTTTGCTGTTCTATTAATGAAATTTACATCGACAACTTAAAAACATGTTTGTTATTTAAAATAAACTGCTGGTATAAGTTGAATGCATTGGAATATGTGCTGAAGGCAGGCTAATTTGTGAGACAAACTGAGAAGTGGTGTTAAGAAGTGACCAGTAGCAAGAGAATGTATTTTTAATCCCTTTTAGCTCCTGACACAGGGCCAATTCACACCACCAGTTTAGATTTCTTAATTTTTTGTATGTTCTGTCTTTATTTGTGACCTCAGACTGAACATTGTCTTGGTGAGAGAGATTCTAAATAGTCCCTGATTTTTCGGCAAATGGTGGTGGGGTCGGCAGCCTGCTGCTGCAGCAGGCTACCAGTGGAAGAGGAGGTAGGCCAGAGTGGGGAGGCGGAAACAAGGGACTGTCTGCGCACACGGGAGGCGGAATGGGGAGGCAGGGGGTGGATCCCAGCAGCACCAGCATGAACCAGGATACGAACCCAATTCCCTCTCCTTTACTCTCCTCGGTTATGCGCCAGCAAAATAGCTGCCACAGATAGCAGCTGCCACTGTGGCACAAATAGCTGCCACTGGGACAGCGGAGGCTTACCTTGAGAAGACCTCTGGACTGCTCCCCTGCTGGATGCAGCACAGCTACATCAGTGGAAGCGGGATTTTGTTAGGATTGGGCTGTTAGTGTGCGATGACCAATATTTTTTAAAAGATTGATCATTATTGTAACATGCCTTTGGAATATAGGCCTTTGATGTTCTGGGCAGTTTAGACCAGGGGTGGGCAAACTTTCAACTTTAGGGATCCAGGACCTTTAACAATTGAATAAAAAAGGGAATTTCAGCAGGTGCAGCTTGCCATCTCATAGAGTTGTTAAAGGCCCAGGATCCCCAAAGGTGAAAGTTTGCCCACCCCTGGTTTAGACAAATACTTCATTTCACTCATTTGTCATCACAGACTGTGGTGATAAAGTAAAAGTTGCCAACAGCTGGAATATACCCTCCCCCCCCCAAAAATGTTTACATGAATCAGCCCACAGAAAAATAACCATCTAGTTACTAGTTGCGAACTTAGAACTGGAATCCCCAAACTACTGCCAGCAAGCTCCATCTGGTCCACCAGTGCATTTTAATTGGCTTGGTGAGCCCAGTGGCATTATAATTCAATGTTGCCCCTCCCTACTCCTCCCCTCAGCCCCACCTCCACCATGCACCTTCTTCCTCCTGAAGAAGCAATTGCTGGGCTGGGCTGCAATTGCTAGAAAACACTGAAAACCTAGAAAACAGACAGGCCAGCAGCTGCAAAGGCTGCAGATATTTTTCTCAAGCTCTTACATGCTCCCTCAGGCATCTGGTGGGCCGCTGTGAGATACAGGAAGCGGGATAGATGGGCCCTGGGTCTGATCCAGCAGGGCTCTTCTTATGTTCTCACATTCTTATTTTTCTCCTATTGTGAAAATTCTTAGTTATGTACAAAACGTATATATTATTTTCTGCTTGAGCAAGACTATAATGCAGCCCTGGCAGCTGAAAGTCAGGAGAGCCTTGCTTGAAAAGAACACCACTGCCCAGTTTGTCTCACAAACTTTCAGCACACGTTCCAATACATGTGATTTGTACCAATGTTTGTTTTAGGTAACAAACACTTATGTCATCAGTACAAACAATCACAAATAACTTGGAACAACCACAAACAACTTTCAGCAGCAAAGAGACTTCAGAAAATATTTACTTATTTTTATTTATTTAAAAACTCACACACACACACACTTCTCTATCCTGCCTTTCTATTCTTGCAGGAGCTCAAGGCAGTTCTCAATGTAAATATAATAAAAATAATACAAAAATAAAACAAAGCACTAATTCACCATTGCAAAACAACAACAAACAACAATAACAACAGCCAATGAAATATCAACCAGAGTTAAAAGAAAAGACATTAACCAAAAGCTTGGTGGGAGAAGAACGTTTTAAAGCCATTACAAAAAGGGCACTAAAAAGGGGGCAGGTTTAAACTCCGGCAGCACAGAATTCAAAAGGCCAGACACCACCACAGAGAAAGCCCTGTTGTGGGTCACCACCACCCAACTACCAAAAGGTGACAGTGCTTGCAGCAGGATCTCCTGAGATGATCTCACAGGATGGGCAGATTCATGTGGAGGTGACTCCTCAATAAAGGAAGAAGAACTGCCCTCTACCCAATCCTCTCATTCCACAAATCAGGATGGACAAGGGGTGAGAGCACATGTGGATGACTGGATGCTTTCAAAGATCATGCCGATGTGCTCAGGCTGAAAATATATAAAAGACTAATTTTGCAATTGCAGAGAAACAAAAATTGCTTTCTTTCTGCAAAAAACTTAAGGAGATTTACCCACAAAACGGAATGTAGTACTTTTACACATTAATAACCTAATCCAGTGGTTCACTGATGGATCATGACCCACCAGTTCGTGTACACCTCCCTTTAAGGGGTGGGGGGAGGCAGCGACACGACCCCCAGGATCGCATCACTAAGGGGGGTGAGGAAGGGTGCTTTTACTGACTTTGGGTGTCTGCAAGCAGCAGGAGGTATGGGAAGCCCCACGCAGCCTTCTGCAGGGTTCCCCGAGCATTAGAATATTGAGAAACAAAGAGCGCACACCACGTTCGACACCCAGAGTAAGTGAAAGCACCCCCTTGGCCCCCTTAGCGATACGATCCTGGGGATCGTGTCGCTGCCCTCACCCCTCCTCCTCACTTAAGGAGTAATACTTCCTAAAAGTTTGAGAACCACTGATCTAATTTTTAACCACAACATAAGATAAAAACTCTGTGCAAACAAAGTAACTAGCTTCATTTTCTGAGCAATTTACGAAACTACAAAACCCCTGACCCTAAATGTATATGACTCACAGCACATATCCATGTATGTCTACTCAGAAGTCTCATCCCATTTAATACCGGCTTTGTCCCGGATGAGCATGTATTGGACTGCAGCCTTAAGACTTCACCTGGCTTCAGTTTACCTGGTTTCATGCCTACTCAAGAGTCAGCCCCATTATAGTCAATGGGGCTTGCTCCCAGGACAGTGTGGTTGGATGGCAGCCTGAGAGCCCAATCCTACGCATGCCTACTCAGGAGTCAGTCTCATTAAAGTCAACGGGGCTTGCTCCCAGGAAAGCGTGGCTAGGATGACAGCCTTGGAGCCCGCTCCTGTGCACGTCTACTCAGAAGTAAGCCCCATTAGTGTGTGTGTACTCAGAAGTAAGCCCCATTACAGTGGATGAGGCTTACTCCCAAGCAAGGGTGGCTGGCATTGCAGCCTTGGAGCCCACTCCTGTGCGTGTCTATTCAGAAGTAAGCCCCATTAGAGTCGATGCGGCTTACTTCTAGGAAAAAGTGGCTGGGATTGAAGACTTAGACTGGGATTGAAGACTTAGTGGGGCTTTAAAAAAAAAATTTCTTGTTTGAGAAAATGAGCAGCGGCAAGGTCTTGCAGCCATCCCTCCCTGCCAATATTTCTTTACCCAGCATGTAATTAGTCTGTGGAACTCCTTGCCACAGGAAGTAGTGATGACAACTTGCCTAGATGCCTTTAAGAAGGGATTGGACAAAGTTCTAGAGGAAAAGTTCATTACGGTTACAAGTAATAGTAGGTAAAAGATGTTAACGTATGAGTTGTTTTTTCTAAACTAAAACAATTCAGGTTAAATTGCCATGTTGGCACTTTGAGATAAATAAGTGGGTTTTGGGTTGCAGTTTGGGCACTCGGTCTCTAAAAGGTTTGCCATCACTGCACTATAGATTAGAAGGTGTTTATAATGAATATTGCAGAGTATGATGAAGTGGGGTTGTTTTTTGTTTTCCATTTCGGTGTAGTAGAGAGAGAAAAATCAGTTTGGAATCATGCAGGCTGTCAGTATAGATGTGTCTGTTTCTTCCATTTCCTTTGGAAATTCAGCCAGAAGTAGTCATGAGCAGGTCAGATTATTAGACTGCCAGTACTGTATTTTGACAAGATGGTTGGACGAGTCTGGTTGGATGTAATTGATATGATTATGGATGACAGTTGCCACAGGGACAGCCTGAAGCCAAAGAAAGCCAAAATCTCATTCTCCATGTGTTTCAGCAGCGAAGGATCCACTAAGTTACAGCTGCTGGGGGGGGGCAAGGATTTGTTATTAGCTCACTCATACCCTGCAATTAAAATGTATTTATAGTTCACTTGGATACTGTCACTCCTTTGTGCATCTCAACTTCATCCCAGCTCTTCTGTTTTGGAATGAAAATATCTCTTTTACAAAAGCAAGTCTCTGACTTGGTCACAAATTAAAACCTAAATTTATTGTCAAACCCTATTATCAGGCGGCACTGCCAGAACTCATGTTCTAGCTGTGCAGTTCAGCGTGCAACATCACAAAATTTGGTGTGCTATTGCTTATTCCCAGGCTGCTGCCACAAACAACAAGCGGCGCTGGTCACGTGGACATGGCCCTCCGTGATCCCCTGAAGCCAGTAGGTTAGTATGGGAGCAAAGGCTGTGGGTGAGGGAAGGAACAGGGTGTGTTGGAGAAGAAACCAGAGAGGGGGAGGGAGGAGTGGATCAGGCGGCAGTCACACACACTACATCTCATCCCTTCTTAAAACCTCCCTGCTTCTTTTCTCTCCTTGGACATATGCCACTGCTTTTGATGGTGTATGTCCAAAGAGTCCTACAGGCGGCCTGAGGGCTTACAAGTAGTTAAGTAAAAATGTTTCTTACCTCCCATTTAAATCCAAGTCCTCCCCCACAGTGTGCACTATGTTCACCCGCAGGCACTATAAGACACCCAAATGCATGTGCTACAAATGGTGCTCCCAGAAGCCCAGTTCTACTATCTTATATGTACCTACTCTGAGCCTGTTCAAAGGCTCTCTGGACTTCAACAACAACAGACTGCAAACCAGCCCTTCCTGAGCATTCCATCAGCTGACTGCAGGGCCTAATTCCAATGCATCCGAGTCAATGCAAACTTCAGAGCTTGCTCTTCAGCCTGAGCAACTTGTATCTGGCATAAGGGCTCTGGTTAGCTCCTATTCCTTGTTCTGATCACTGCAGTGCTGGTGTTAGGCTGCTGGGGGCAATTTATCTGCTCAACAAATGTGCACATTCCCAGGGCACCTGCTTAGGGCGGAGAAAGAGCAAACACTTTGCTAGAGTTTTGGGCATTTCTTTAATACAAAGAAACTCTTGTGTTAGCACTTACCACAGCAGCAGTCATGGAAAGTTTTGGAATATTTCTAGGACATATTTTAAGCTTGTGAATAAAACAGACTTTGAACTGCCTCCCTTGCAATTACTAGTGTAGTGTTGATCAAAAATCCCTGGTGGGTTTTAAAAATGAAAAACTTTTAACCTGTTTAAGAATAAAAAGTTTAATTCTAAAAAGTTGTCCTTTTTTTGGTACTTTTAACAGGGTCAGGTCACATGAGCATGAGGCCTTAACAAGTGTTCCCTCTCCCAACTCATGGAAAAGTATAGCTAAAAAATTAATTAACTAGCAAAGTGGAAAGTTGGTTAGGATTTGTCTAAAGTCAGATTTGTCTGTTGGTTAGGATTTGTCTCTTCAAAAGTTGGTTAGAAGAGTCTAAAGTCAAAAAGCCCTGTCTTATTGGAAAATGGTTGGGGAGTCACAAGATTTAAGGCCATAATGTATAACTTAACTGGGCAAATAGGCACTTTCTCAAGCGATGTTTGGCAGTGGATTCCTATTCATTCCAGCAGAGTGTCACTGCTAGGGGCTGTTTGCTCATCTTTTTTCTTAATCTTTTTTCTTTAGGCTGTGAGCCCTTTTGGGACAGGGGGCCATTTATTTATTTGATTTTCTCTGTAAACCGCTGTGAACGTTTTGTTGTTGTTGAAAAGCAGTATATAAATCATCATCATCATAAGGTGGAGAATCTTCAATACTGCAAGGTAGAACTCGTGGCCTCCTCAGAGAGAAGCAATGACTTGTGGGTTGCAGAAGGCAAAACACAGACCTTGAGACCTCTGATGCTGTTTTTCACTTTCCCAAACATGACAGTTGTCTCAGAGATGAAAAGTTGCTTGTTCTGAATATGTTATGGGCTCCAAAAAAAGTTTGATTATGCCTAAAGTTATATGTCTTGTTATATGTTGTAGCTGTCTCTTTTGCTCACTTAGGGCCCAATTCTATCAAACTTTCCAGCACTGATGCAACCATTCCAACAGGACATGTGCTCCATCCTGTGGGGAGGATGACCATGAAGTCCCTTTTTGACACAGCACGGAGTCAAGATCTATCACATTTTAACTGACCTTCCCCTCAGGGCCAGTCAGAATGAAGGAAAAAACAACACCCTATCAAGAACACTATACAGCATTTTTTTTTAACCTGCTGAGAGCCCTGTCCACATTGTCTACCATGGAATCAACACACTGCAGAGGATATTTGTGGCTGCAGGTTTATTCAAGTGTCTGAGAAACCCCAGGGCTTCCTGGAATGTAATCTGAAAACTACTACCAGGGAAAGCATCTACTGTATGTGGTAACCCTTAATGGGATTACCAGGACACATGAAACAAAGGTGTGAACTGTCAGTCCAAACAGCAGCAGGATGGCAGCACTGTGTACAGAGGTTGCGGAAAGCACATAAAAATGTTGTTTTCTCTAGCCACAAAGGAAGACTGGAAAATGGGCACACTTACCCTAACTGGGCCACCAAGTGCCCTTCTCTTTCCTTTTCCAAACCAAGCCAACAGCTCATGACAAGCACATTTTTATAAAGTGGATAAAACTCCAGTAGAATCAGAACAGAGGCAGAAATCAATGGGCAAATCCTCCTATCTCTAATTCAGATCCGGTCTCCTTGTAGATTCCTACGTTACTACAGAAACATCCCAGTTGGAAACATGGATACCAGCATGACCACTTATAGGAATTGACTAAAAAGTGTGTTATGAAAGTCCCACCATCTATTGTTTCTCTCTGAATGTCACACATCTTGTTTTGATTGTCTCATCCTGGGGAGTGAACAATGCACAGCAATACTTCACTAACCTCAATAAAACTTCTCTTTCAAGGATCTTCAGAAAATTATACTTCAAATTTTATGAACACATTACATTACGAACTTACATGAATGAGATTTTCAGAAATTACCCAGTGCCTGACTGTAACCCCATTTCATAAGCAATTTCCTTTCTAAAATTACAGAATTCGGAAGATAGTACAGTATAGAACCAAGTCCCTGATGAGCCATGGTTACTGGCTTCAGAGAAAACTTGTACGTGGCAATAATAGAAAACATTTCTACATTTATACATGATGACAATGATAGCGTGCCTAATGCATTTTAGTAATGTTCAACACTTTAGTGTTAAACAAAAGACTAGCATTTTAGAGTCACTCAAAAGCTTTTAGTTCTCATATTCTATGGAACAGAATCTTTTTTTTTTTTTTTAAGGAAGAAAAATTATATTCTCTCCAATAAGCGAGAACCACGGAAGGTTACAAGGAATTATTTTCTTAAAGAAAATAAAAGTCATTGCGTGACACCTCTCTCTGCCCAGGACTAAAGTATTCAAGGCTTTTGCACGAGTAACACCATATTTAGTCTCATTTTCCTAGAGAGTAGTTCCAGAGGAGTGGTATTCTCCCTCCTCTAGGACTTGGTTGTATTCATTATGAGAACATATTTCTCTTTTTCTGGATTTATCTATTTTCTGGCCACATGGTTAGGGTAGATAGTTTAGAAACTGTAAAATTGTAAAGTCTTCATCCAAAATCACAGTAGTGGTCTCAGTCCATCCCACCAATGAGCTTCCTGTGTTCCTCTGCCATTCACAAATATCAGTACTGATTCTCACTGGGACCCATTCACTTACCTAGGTGTTATGGATGCTACCTTGCTATACACCTGGTGTAAATCTGAAAAGCCTGGTGTAACTCTGGGTGGGGTTATGATATGGTGAAGCCTGCTCCGCCAATCCCACCCCCTCCTGGGTCTGATCTGCCCCCCATTACACCCTCCCCGGCCCAGAAATGCCTCCTCCCTGCCTTCCTGTCACCTTCTTTAAACCCCTGCACTACTTGGCACACCCTTACCTGTGCCAGCCAGCGCTGCTCCTGGATGCAGCACCGGCAGGCCAGTGCTGCCACCTCACAAGTCATTGCAGACGTGCAGTAGGGCACATTTGCAACACTCTGCGCTGGTGCAGGTACAGCTGCGCTATCTCATCCAGCAGTTAATTCCACAGATACACATACATTGTACCCAGTGTAGGTTTTACATCTGAGCAGATACGTATGAATCTTGGCCTCTGTAATATCTGTGATGATGATGAATATTTATGAACTACTTTTCAACAACAAAGTTCACAAAGCAATTTACACAGCAAAATAAATGAATAAATAGATAGATAGTTTCCTGGCCCCAAAAGGCTCAAACTCAAAAAAGATGCAGAAGAAACACCAGCAAACAGACACTAAAAAAGACACAGTGCTGGATGAATAGGGACAGTTGCTCTCCCCCTACTAAATATAAGAAGACAACCAATTTTAAAAATGTCCTTTTTTAATTTGCATTTTTAAATTCAAATGTGCCAGCATATATTGATTTCTGTGTATGGACGCAGATATATTTAGACGAGCAAGTCGTAAATCACAGACGTGGAACTTCCTCAGAGTAAGTCTTTCTGGTCTCACTCCAGCCTCTTTGTTTTTGCAGAATTTTCAGCATGGAAGAAAATCAGATGCTTTACAGAGGAAAATCAGATGCAAAGACAGGGACTGCTATTATCGGATCAAGTCCATGGACAGACACACTCGGGTTCTGGTGATACAGATGTTAACTGCTAGAATCAAATCTACAAGAAGAGAGAGATGGTCTAGGAAAGGGTATGTACCTAGGATTCTGATTCTTTCTTGAATCCAAAAACTGCATAGGGCAAGTGTGTATGTATGCATGCGAGTAGATGCACATATGAGAGAGAGAACAACTTCATGTGTATTATAAACACTGTTGTATAAAATCTAGATGACTGGAGACAGTCCCAAATGGAAACAGGGTTTGCCTGACGCTGCGATCAAAGGTAGCAAATCAATGTACCCCAAACTAAATGATTAGAAAGAACGGTTCACGTGGCAGCAACAATATCCTGGACTGACCTCCAGAAAGAATGTCTACCAGCACACATGCAAGTAATGGAGCAGGACTGTGACAGCAACTATTTAAGAGAGCACTAAGCAGCAGAATCAGTGTTGGCTGCTTTAGTGTACAATTCTGTGTGCAGTTCAACATGAAAGCCAATGATGCAAAAAGTTATTTGTATTATTTGGCAGTACAATGAAAATTTAATTGACAGGGAAAACTGTAACCTCACATGCCTCATAAGAACAACAAGCCCATCAATCTCCCATGCGAATGCGTGCCATGTTTAATCAGTATGATTGGGTTTTCTAGCCAATTCATCATTATTATTAACAGTACTTATATACCACTTTTCAACAGAAAGTTCACAAAGCGATTTAGTTGACTGAAATTATGAACCTTTGCACAACAAATTTCACTGCTTTTGATTCGTTTTGAGACTCAGTGCTTATTTATGCTCACACCCAATTTTTAGTTCAGAGGGTTTTTTGTTTTTTTTTAAATGCAGAGATTTTGCTCTGAAAGACCTGACTAGACTAAGGGCTCAATCCACAAAAGATGTGGTGTCACAAACACCACCTCTGGTGCCCAGAGGTGTCACAAACATGCCATAAGGCACGTTTGCACCACCTAGTGAGGAGGGAAGCTGGCCCAAGCCCCATGGAGCTGGTGCAAAAGATAAAACAGCACCAGCTGAACCAGGCTGGTGCGGGGGTCTGGGAGGGCAGATGGAGGGTGGGTAGTGGGCAGGCTCATGGGCAGGCTGCGGTTGAGTGGTGGGGTGAGGCCAGGATCTGGCACTAACGTGGAGCCCATGACCTAGCATGAGTTTTGAACCAATAGGAACAGCACCCATACTATACTCCAGTCAACCATGTGCGTGACTGAAAAGTTTCCAAGGACGTACTACCCATAAACATTTGACTTCAAAGGACAGGGCTTCTCAAACATGAGAGGACTAATAAAAAGGAAGCGAGCAAGGAAAGCCAAAAGGATGAAAAAGCTTCAGAACACATGGAGATTCTTGGAAACCATGGTAACAGAAGCTCACCTAGAATGTATATAACTGGGCAGGAAGGCCTCATCCAATCCAAGCAGAGGACAATGTGAGGATTCAGGGTGTTAGAATCAGAAAGGCAAGCCTAAAGGGGGAGGCAGCCCTCAGTAGTGGGGTCTAAAGAATGATCAGTTTTCTCTGGCCCTGCCTCCTGAGGATCTTTTCTTCACTGTTAGAAGGAATAGAAGCCACTTTGAATGCCCTTTGGGAAGATGAAGCAGGGGAGTGAATGAGTGAGTGAGTGAAATACACCTTGAGCTCAATCCTATCCAATTTTTCAGCACTGACACACCCAAGCCAACAGGGCATGCACTGCATCCTGCAGTGGGGTAGGGGGAGCAGTCATGGAGGCCTCCTCAAAGTAAGGGAATATTTGTTCCCTTGGAGCTGCATTACAGCTGCATTGACATTGGAAAGTTGGATAGGACTGGGACCTTCCAGTTAACAATATCAAGTACTAGAACATGCACCATTTACTCATGAGTAGAGAATGTGCCTCAGCTCTTTTGGAAGTGCAGGCAGAAGAAAATGCAAGGCCACCAGAACAGTCTCAATTCACTATTCAGAGTGCGTGGGTTGTGAGCGCTTGTGCATTTCACATGGTGGCAGCAGCGGTGACAATTTTTTGAAAGGATCTGGTGCGGCAGTTCTGCCTCACTTGCTGCACGTCCCTGCCAAAGAGCACACCCACAAGTTTGTGCAACGCTTCCTCCACCCATTTAAGGGGGAAGGGGAGGGAGGCAGCGATGCGATCCCCAGGATCACATCACTAAAGGGGGCGAGGGGGGTGCTTTGCACTTACTTCAAGAAGGCAGGGCTGCAACAGGCTGCAGGAAGTGCGGGGAGCCCTGCACAGCCCTGCACAGCACTCCCAGTTCGCTAAAAACGGGCACAAAGCACTTCCATTTTGCAGGGTTCTGTTCCCTGAACTCATGTGAATAGCAAAAATCGAATTAAAGCAAATCCATTTAAAAAACAATGTCCCTTTGCTAGGCGATTTAAAAACAGCCTTGCTGACCTTTGTGCTATGCGCTTAGAAAGGCTTCACTACAAGACAGGGACCCCTCCCTTCACCCAGAGCCCAGCGCTGGGAAAGAATGCATAGTGATTTCTTTCAGGGGCTTGGGGAAAGGGAGGGTCACATGCTGTTCTAAGTGTGAAGCTGTTCTAAATGCCTGGAGAGAGAATGATTGATGGATTGCCTGCCAGCTGCCCTTTCTTGCATTAATTATTATTAAACAACTTTCCCCCTTTAATTTAAAAGGGCCCTTCTCAACTCATTGAGATAAAACTGCAGGTGAAAAATCCATGGATAATTAGGTTATCCTGTACATCATCAATAGGTTAGACTTTGTAGTTCCCAAGTGAGGGAGACATCAGATGAGCTCTGTGGGTTACTCTTATAGCTAATGCTGCTACTACTGTTGTTTAATGTACTGTACATGTATTTACATTAACAGCAACACCCTATAGCCAACAGCATTTTGGCACTGTTTGTTAATCAGAAGTGACACTAATAACAAAAATAATACTTAGCAATTGCATAGCATTTTGTGAATGTGCAAATTATTTCACATGTGTTATCTTGATACATCCTGTAAGGTAAGGACATACGATTATCCCCATATTGTAGTTGGGATAGAGGGGAATGGCTTGCCTAAGGCCACCTAGACAGTCCATGGTACAAGTGCAATTTGAATCAGGAAAGTCCCAATTTGCAGCTCACATATCAATCTTATCTTCTGCTGGAATAGGCAGGCCAGGAGTCCTGTGCTATATTCAGTGAAAGATTGGGGCCAGAAATGACTCAGCTGGAGGCAAGTGAAAACTCTTCCCCTTACCCCCAGGTAAGCCACCACAGCCCCAATGGGTCTCCTTGGACCTGCACAATCTCAGGAGGTGGCACAAGCCTGAGGAGAACGGAGTAGCTTGGAACTGCTCTGCGCTGCTTGGGGAATGGGGTTGGGATCTGACATAACTGCTCAGTCCCAGCCCTGCCTCCCACTCCCTGCCCGCCTGCCCCTGGAACACCCCCTGCCCACCCCAGAATGCCTCCCTCCCACCTCCTCCCACCCTCCCCAGACTCCTGCATTGGCCCAGCTTAGCTGATGCAGCCTTCCCTTCCCAGGTCAATGTGGAAGCTAGATGCAGCTTCCGTGGGCCAGCACACGTCCCTGCGCCGACCCGGCCGACTCATGAGGAGGCACAAACAAGATTTAAGACTTGTGCCACGCGCCAGCCTAACACAAGGTTATGATTCTGCGCTCAGTCTCTTAAACTACAAGCCTATGCATTCTTACCCAGAAGTTCCAATATAGTAAAGGGACTTACTTCTAAGTAAGTGGGCATAGGATTGCAGGCTTACAGCATAATCCTAGCCCGGGCCAGTATGTTGCCCAGGAGATAGCTGTGACAGAAATGGCATAAGACATATCATGGCAGCCAGAACGATGGAGGCATTGGTGGGGAAGCCAGCACAGGTGGGAGTTGGGCCTCGGTGCTGGTCAGAGGAGTCCCAGGAGCTGTTGCTGGTAAGTTCCCCACTGAGTGACAGAGAGGCAGTTCCAGAGTGGGGAGAGGGCAGGGGACAGAGAGGGGGCAAAACTGGATGGGAGGAGGGCAGTTCAGGCCCAGAAGGGAGTGGGGATGGCAAAGGAGGCCTCAGATAGATCCTAACCTCCCCAAGCCTGAAAGCCGTACACAGGGCTACTTGTTTCTGCACCAGCATTTGAGCTGGTCCAGACCCTAGTAGCCCCATTGGGCAGGCTGGGGATCGACATGAGGTAATGGAATGTTCCCTTACCTTGAGGAGACCTCTGGCTGCTCGCTGCTCCCATGGGATACAGTGGCGTCTGTTTCGATGCCACTGTACAACAGCATGGGCCTCCTTGTTAAGACTGGGCTGTTTGTTAGTCAGTAAGCTTCAACAGCTCTTATAGCAATTCTTCACAGACAATAAAAAAAAATACCAACTTAAGTATGTGGTATGTGCAAGCTCTTTCATCAGCCTTGAAATAAAAAAAAAAATGCCAAAGTTGTTTTTAGGACAAGGCATTGCATTTAACCCTGTCAGCAGTTTGTTTCAGATTTAGGATGGTGGTGAAGGAAATTCTTGCAGACTGATTAGATTAGGAAAAAAATATATAGTCTCCAAACTGAACCAACGGGAAACTATTTGTTGCAAACTTTGTCAGGCATACAAGCCAGATAGATCAGTGTACAATGAGTAACTGTGATCCAAATCACAGCTTTGTTTAAATAAAATTAAATAATTGCAATGTTTAGCTCTTGATTTTTGTAAAAGGAAAATAAAGCCTTTGTTCCTCCAGTTCCAGGAGATGGAAGGGAATATTGTGCATCATCTCCTCCTTATGCGTGGGCTTGGCACCTGCAGATCTGATCATCCTTGGATGCAGAACCCATACCTCAGAGGCCCTCCTCGACACAAGTGGAATCCACTTCCGGTTCATGCCAGCGACTTTCAGTCGCACCCAGATGGTGTTCTGAGGCACGGGGAGGCCAGCATGACCAATGGAGGGCCTGGTGCCACTTCCAGGTAAGTTTTTGCATTCCCTCCCCCCACCTGCGGATCTCAGTAATCATGGATTTTAGTATCCATGGGAGTTGTGAAACTGATCACCTGTGGATAGCAAGGGCCCACTGCATACCACAAGGTTACATTTGTCCTCCAGGCAGGTTTAGTCCTTTGGGCATACTCTGAACAAACAACTCTTTAAATGTAATCATTTTCTTCACCCTCATATGTTGTTGTTTACCTCAATATATTTATTGAAGTATGTTAATTGACTTCAAAAGAAGTTTACTTCCAAATAAGTGTGTTTAGGATTACAGCCCTACAGTCCAATACTATCCTTCTGCCCCCACTGGTGCAGCAGGGGAAGGCTTCAGAGGCGAAGGGGGATATCAATTCCCTTACACTTCTGTAAGCCTCCCGCTCTGCAATGAGTCTCCTCAGACCTGCAGTAGAAATTTCACTAGCACAAGCCCATGGAGAGAAAAGGGAGTAGCGAGGCTGCAGGAAAGAGAGATAGAATCCAGCGTGCATCATTGCAGCTGGATTCACCCTTCCCTGAGCCTCTCTACCCTTCCCCACCCAGTTTCATTCCTCCTTGCCCCAGTCCACTCTCCCCCACCCCTCTGACCTCTCCCACTGACTCACCTGCTCTGGCTGACAGCGGGAGAGCCAACAATGAGAGAGAGAGAAGGCTCCTGCCTTCCTGCCAGCATCATGTTGCACAGTGCACTGCTGGAAAGCATTTTATGGCACTTTTTCAGCAGTAGCCAGCAGCAGAATGCATGTTCCACTGCTGGCAGCCCTGATAGAATTTGGCAGTGTTGGGAACTCAAGTCAGTGACTCGGACTCGAGTTGCAAAAATCCGTGATTTAGGTGACTTGCGCGCATGGAAGACTCGAGTCAGGGCCTCCCTGACTTGGCACTTGTCCCCATGCGTGCTGACTCAAATCTGCCTGTGTCTGTGGGTGCCTGCTTACTGATTTTGCCACGTGAAAACCTTGTGGGGCAAGCATTCTGATGGCGAGCAGCAGGGAGTTCAAGTGGGGAGGCAAGAAAGGAGGAAAGAGCAGAGGCAAGAAAGGCAAGAAAGAGCAGGAGGGGGAGGTGGGACTGGGTTCTCTTTTCCTATATAGGAAGGAAGGAAGAAACTGATGATCATTGAATTAAGGATGGGTATTCTCATATTTCCATTGGATGAGAGAGGGCAGGAGGAAGGGCAGGGGAGCGACAATCCTCACTGAGGCACAAATGGGACTACTTATGAGTAGGGATGCCAAGGATTGGGTCTTCCTGGTAAGCCTCCCAGCTGCTGCTTGTGACCCTCCTCCCTCTCGCTGCTTCTGTCCCGGCTCTCACTCAGTCACTCCCACCCTGTTACAGACGGAAGGGGGCAGCAGGGAACTGAGTAAAGAGAACTCACAGACATCTGGCAGCAGCCCCCTTTTTCCCACATCTGGCTTTTTAATGGGGGCAACTCAGCCCAGGGAGAGAGAGGAGGCAGGGGAGCAATCACGCTTTGCAGGCGTGGCTCTGTTGTTACTTGGAGGAGGAAGCCCCATTGAATGACCAGCTGCAGTGGAACTACTTCTGAATAGAGCTGCAAGGATTGGTTCATTCACACTCCTCCTTGCTCTTGCAGCTACTGTCCCAGCTCTCTCACTCCCTCCCACCCCTTCTGCCCTCTTTACAGATGGGCAGGGACAGCAGGGGAGTGTTCAAAGAGAGCTCCAAAACACACACACACACTCCCTGGCAACAGCCCAGGTTTTCACACTTTTTTAAAGGGGGTCTTTTTAAGGGGGAGTGACTCAACTCAAGATCATCACTTAAAGGTGACTTGGAAAGTGCCCCTGTTATGACTCATTTTTGAGTCAAGTCATGGGGGGCAGTAACTTGGTGACTCGACTCGAGTCAAGGCAGGCTGGGTTTTCCCAACACTGGAATTTGGTCATAAAATAATTAAATTTTATTTTATCATAAAATAAAAGCTGCAGGTAGTAGAATCTATAATACTATAGGAGCCTCTGACTAAAAAGTATTTAAATAACAATTAAAAATTGTGACTACCCTTAAAAAAACAACACTTGCTTTTATTTCTTCCATCATATTATGAAACCCATCGTTAAGGTTAATCAGACATTTTTTTAAACAGTACATGGTGTTAACGTTACACCACAATTATATATATTTTATATGCTGAACCTAAACCCATTTGCTTGAGAATGAGAAATAATTCATTTAATCAGTGTAACTTACAATTTAAAATTCCTTGGCATGCAGCTGGAGTTGCTGCTGAACTGCAAACTACGTTTCTTTTCGAAATGCTACATTAAAAAAACAAGTTTGAAACCTGGAAATTACACTCTCCAAATACATAATCGGTATTATATTCAGCTGCAACTGACTTTGCATACATAATTGAGAATTCATCAGTGCAACAATCTCAGCTTTAAATAAGTGTGTAAAAAAGCCTTCTACTTACCACTGCATGCCAAAGAAAAGCAACCTTCTTCAAATGTGTCCTTCTTTAGACACAGTTCTGTACTTCACAACATATCTATTTGGCCTTCAGTTATGCATCACCACTCTCAAAACAGTGGCACTTTATTTTATAAACTCCAAATTCAGGGTTAATGCTTCCCATTGCACTCACAGACGCTATCCCAATCAGGGAAAAATAAATCTACGGATACAGTGAGAAAAATACTGGAGAGAGACCTGGTACAAATTCAAGGAGACTTAGGAATTGTGGGAAGACCTTCCTGGCTCCTCTTGACTTAACTTCAAAGGAAGGCTGGGCCTCCCAGCAGCAGTTCAGCCTCTGGCCTTTCCTTCTACACATACCTTCCCCCACCACTTGTGCAATTTAAGTGCCATTTCCAGTGCAGCTTACTAACAAACAAAGGCAGATGGCCTGAATGACAGAACTTCCTATAATTGACTGACTTCCTGACAAGCTCTCCCAGCAGCCCAGCTAATTGTCTCACACCTCCTTTGGTTAATGAAAGTCCTACTAATCCTAAAAACAGTTAGTGATATACCAAGTGCTTTTGCCCTGCTCATTCTGTCTCATTGTTAGGGCTAATGCATCCCTCTACCACTTTGCAACCCTGACCTTCCTGAGAGTATGCTTTCCTGACTCATATCTTTGATTTGTTTACAACAAATATTGTTGGTGGTTAAGAGAAGCAAACATTATTCTGGAAGAACCCAATAAGTAAGGTTAATTCTCATATCACATATTATACTCAAATAGGGTTCGAATCAAATTATCCATCCAGTCCGACCCTTGGCGATTCCATGAGCCAGCTCTCTAGTGTTCAAAATACACAAGCCTCTCATATAAAATATCAAGGACAGGAGTCAACAAGTCATTCTACATACATATACAACTAGGAATAAGGTCCTGTCCCATTATGAGGATTACTTGCTCCCCGCATTCTGAATGGTAAGGACTTTTTAAAGCCTGCATGAAAGGCTGCTGAAAAATGAACACTAAGATTTTTGGATATTATAATTCTGCCAAATGCTGTGATGTGCCAATACCGGGCTCTAGATGCTCAGCTATGGATCCAATTCTATCCAACTTTCCAATGCCAATACAATCGCAGTGCAGCCCTAAGGTAAGAGTAACAGCAGGTAACAGTGCAGGGATTGTTACACAAAAGGCTATGTGCACCAGGCAAAGTAGAGTATATCCAGAACTTTTATCCAAGATGATAAATTTTGAGTTGACCAACCAAATAGTTGTCTTCCTCTTACAGACACTGCAATCCTAAGCATGTTCCCTAGAGCATATGTCTCATCAAACTCAGTGTGACTTAATCCCATGTACTGTTAAATATATTTAAAGGTAGGCTGAAAATGTCTTTTTAGCATTCAAAATTCTTAAGCAAGCATCCCCATAATATGTTGGGGATCTTTGTTCCACTGCTGTTTAAACAACCTTCATTGTTGTATACTGGTCAGTTATGCAAAAAGACTTTACCAGTATTTCATACTGTTATAGGAAACATCTACGGGCTTTCTGATTTGTATTATTCTTATTCTGCTTTGTCTATCTTTGAAAATAAGGAGCAATGTTGAGAAGAACTCAAGTCAACAATCAGAATACGGAAGAAGAATGAATCCATTCTGTACACATACATGCACCCAAATGAGTATGCACAAACACACACACACACACAGGCTTTATTGTTCATTTGTTTACTTCAGCAGTTCCATAGCTTCTCTGGTCTAGAAACAAAGAAACATAGCTTCTCTGGTCTAGTGCATGTGGGTGCTGCGGAAAGCAGGCTGGCACAACCCCGTGTTGCACACTGCTTTAACAGTAATGGATCTTGATAGAGTGCAGCACAACTGCATAAAGGATCAAGGATAACATCTATATCTAGACACTCCTTTGGCAAGTCTTCTGTTTATGCTAACGATTGTGACTGTAATTCTAATGTAAGAAAAGGATACTTACGGTTCAATAAGGATCACTGTCACTCTCTCCAGAGCAGGTGTCCCTAAACTTCCCACTGCCAGGGCTACATCACTCAGGGCCCAATCCGATATAACTATTCCAGTGTCAATGCAGCCACAATGCAGCCCCGAGGTAAGAGAACAAATGTTCCCCTACCTTGAGGAGGCTTCCATGACTGCCCCCCAACCACCACAGGACACAGCACTTGTTGTTATGGCTACATCAGTGGTGAAAAGTTGGATAGGATTGGGCCCTCAGTCCTGCTCGTATGGTGGGTTGGAGTGGGTCAACGAACAACATACATTTTGTATGTAATTGTCACAATAGGAGAAAAAAAATTTATAAACTACTTGCAGCTGCAGGGCTGCTTGCTATCTCACTCAGCTGGGCTTTCAGCAACAAGGACCAGCAATTTTCAACTTTTGTCATTTCATGGCATGCTGACAAGGCACTAAAATTAGTTGTAATCATACCATCAGGTTTGTTTTTTTTTGCAATTGATAAGGCACACTGCACTGCCGGTGGGAAGGCTCACATCTCCCAAAAGCCCTGCTAACAAATGACCCACCTCCAAACTCTGGTGGCACACCAGCAGATCATTTGCAGCACACCAACGTTCCATGGCACACTGGTTGAAAATCACTGCTCTAGAGGTATGGAAATCAATCAATCACCAGATCAACAAAGGTGAGAATGTTCAAACCAAGAAATGTTATGCATAATCCTGAACAATATGTGCCTGCTTTTTGTTTATTTTTTAAAGACAGTGTTTCCCATATTTGTGCAAAAGTATCAGATTGATTATGGAGGAAGATCATGCATGCACATTCTTCTAAGAAGGAACATTTACAGTTCCTTCTTAGTTACTCTTCCTCTCTTATTCTTATTAAGTTACTCTTCCTCTCCATTTTATTTCTTTACCCAGAGTTATAATTAATCTGTGAAACTATTTTGTGAAGCATATTGTGATGGCACCTGGCCTAGATGCCTTTCAAAGAGCATTGGACTGATTTATGGTGGGAAAGTCTATCACAAGTTGCAAGTCATGATGACAATATGCACCCTCCGCAATTTAGAAGTAGCCTATCTCAGAATGTCAGATGCAAGGGAGTGACAACAGGATACTGATATCTGGTTGTCTTAAGTGCTCCTTGAGGCATCTGGTGGACCAGCGAGATATACAGGAAGGTGGACAAGACAGGCCCTTGGCCTGATCCAGCAAGGCTGTTATCTTCTCATATTCCAGTGGACATATGAAGAACTTCAGTTACCAATGACACTCATTTTGAAGGTCCATAATTAGCAGGGGTAAAGTAAGTTCCTCTCATTAAGTCTGCAACCCAAAGTTTGAATATCTCTGGTTAGCTGATTGTCAACATCCAGATTTGTCAAAGAGTGAAGTTTATTACTCAAACCACACACACGCTGAATTAAATGGGACAATTCTTGAAGAGATACTTTCAAGGAAAATAAAACCAACTCTGATGATGAATGACACTGGTTTAAATGAAACACTCATGCGCGAGCACACATGTCAAGCCAGCACTGCATCCACCAAGGTAAATGGAAAAGAGCTCCAATTAACTAGAAATGAACACCTGTCTCTTAATTTTTTAAAATATCATTACTGTTTTAGAGGTTTCAAAACAGCCACTTCAATAAAATATTTTCTTACTCCATTTTGCCTGGAAGAAGAATGCATAGCATCTGAATCACGACTCTGCCTCTACTGACTTGAACCACAAGCTTATTTGTACTCATCATCAGTTCAGTCCATTATGTACATCATTATAGCAGAATGCTGACTGTATGTGTTAACTCTCTTCCACTATAAATATAGGTACATTGTGTGGTCTCAGAGAACAAGAAATACAAATAGGCTAATGTGTGGCTTATTGGACCAATTTTGGGTGTAAAAATAGGCAAGGTTTTGCACAAAAAACGATTCCTTGTTTGGCATGAAGTATTAGGAGTTCTGTCTAATTCAGAATCACACATATTCTTGCGCCAACACAGGTCTGATCCAACAAAACATATTACCTTGCCTAACAGAGCCATCTCTTGAGTAGGGCAACTGGGGGAGGATGCCCTGGGGTGCCCCGCACTTTCATAGCCATAATAGGGGGCCCTACACTGGTTGTTGCCTCATGCCCACAACCTGCCTGCACCCTCCTAGGGATGGCTCTGTTGTCTGGTTTGTATCGCACAGTCAAAATGATATTTGAAATGAATGAATCATCTTCACGTGAACTTGTTACTGCACAGTGTTGCTGTAAAACTACTCTGATTCTGAATGCTTTGAAGTGGCCAGCAGCAGGACTGGTGTGAGAATTTCTCAACCCTTCTCAGCATTACCAGACCAAGTTTCCTGCCAGCTACGTTCAGTACAAATACTGTCTGGTAAATAGCAGCTGCAGAGGAAGAACACTGATGCCAGGGTACACAGTGGTAAACACCCTTTCTCAGTAGTTCACTGTATCCTGGGCCAAGTAAGCTGAATATACATTCAAGGCTATTTAAAAAAGACTTTGGTTCAGAAAAAGACACTGCTTCTATACTTAATATGGGGAAACCACAGATTTAAGCACGCCGTCAAGGGCATATTGGCAAATTGAAGCATGATTATTTAAACTCTTTTCCAAAACACTGGCCAAACTATGAGATCCAGCTAATATACTTTATGACCTATAAACCTCAAATGTCTTAATCCCACTTTCTCACTTACTTTCTGTTCTTCATAATACATCACCAAAATATATATTGCATAGTGTCAGAACAAAAGCTTCACTAATTTTAAATTACAATAAGGAATGCCTTAAAGGAGAGAAATGGCTCACTCTTCCATATCAATCATTATACTGGAAAACACAAATCTGTGACTATAGTTGGTTTCTACTGGGTATTACTTCTGAGTTTTATGTTATATGGACAATAGAACAACATATTCTATACTCTGCCACCAAGACTGCAGGCGTACCATGGACTGACCGCAGGATTTACAGACAAAAATTTATTGCGAGTGGTTTATTGGCATTTATTGCCTACTTATAAGGACAGCAACTTTCTCAAACAAAGCACAAAGCACAAAACACAGGTCAGAGAAGCTAAAACAAAATAAAGTATGCTGGACTGGAAATGCTATGGTGAAGTTTCCACTGAATCAGATAAATGGGGAGTTATTTCCCTTAGGACAACACTCTTAACTCTTACTAACGGCAAGAGAAATCAAACAGAAGCACTGAAAGCTCCAGATTAAGGACCATTTCATACATTAGAAAGTATATGCCTGTAAGCTGCATGTGTCATACTGTTTCCTATATTGGTATAACAATACTTTTTGGCCTGTGTACACTTCAGCATGTGTACACAATGGCACATTTTGGTTACCATAATTTCTTGTTATGGGATTATGCTGAAGTGAGCCTTGGACTTGCACGCTCCCCCATCCCCTTTTCCTCTCCTTCATAGGTGAGAGGAAGAAATGAAAAGTTCCTTTTGTAATTTGTAGCAAATGGCACTTTCTCATTTTACTTGAATATAGGAGACCATGGTTTGTGCAAACCCACAACGCCCAGGGTGGTCCTGTACTACCTGAAGTCCCCACTAGGTCTCAGAGTTTGCTGCGGGGAGGGGACTGATCCCCACCCTTGGTCCTCTTCCACCACCTCACAGTAGTTTTGCCTCCTTGGGAGCAACTGAGCCTCCTTTCTGGATCTTCTCCAACCAGTCACTCCCTCAGCCTCTACTGACCTCATCCATTGTCTGCAGAAGGCTTTTTGAACCAAGCAAGCTTTTATCCCCATGTTCCACCTACTTTGGCTTCTTCTCTCCTCCCTGGCCCAGCCCTTCCATTGGGAGCTTCACTTCTCCCCCCTTTGGAGAGGTGGGGCAAGAACTTCTTTCTCCTGGGGGTGTTGACAACTCACCTTGTCAGTGTGTTCCCTCCTGGCTCAGTAGGCTCCTGAGGCCTGAACAACTGCCTGTTGGCTTGCCAGCCCAAGTGGGTTTGCCAGCATGTAGGCTTGCCAACCAGGGAGGCCCAGGTGAGTCACACAGGTGCACAGGGCATTGAGCAGCCCAGCAGCATGCCAGACAACATCCCAGCCAGCCTATGGAAGCCTGCACCAGGCTACATCCCCCACTTCTACTCTACTGCAGACTTGCAAGGAGTGAGTTCAGATCTGGACACACAGTTAACAAAGGACACAATCCTAACCAGGTCTACTCAGGAGTAAATCCTATTTTGTTCAGTGGGGCTTACTCTCAGGAAAGTGTGGTTATGAGTGCAGCCAAATTATGGATCTGTTTAATAAGATTACAAATTTATTGAACAAGTTACTTAAATCTTTAGAACTTCAAAGAAATTTTATTTTTAAAAACGTATAAATGGGCAGGAAACAGTCTATGATGCCAATCCTTTTATTACTATAAAAAGCAGTTTATACTGGAGATTATCACTCAATGTAAGACATAACCAAAACTTTCCAAAATTATCCCTACAGAGTATTTGATATTTTGATTTTTAAAATGCCTGTGATAATGTTATAAGCTGGAGGAACTGAATGTGTTGCTGCCAGCACAATTAGTCTCTGAAGGTCAGGGAGAAGGGCAGTTTAGTGTGTCTGGGTGTACTAAGACCATCAGAAGCAAAAGACACTAAGGGCTGAAAACTTAAAATGAACACTTATTGAACTGCTCTGCCCAGGCTTACAGCAAAAATATTCTGATTCTTTTTCTCAAATACCTTCTAGCCTCTAGTTCAGCAGGTATCCCAGGATTGAGAAGCTTACCATCAAAGGCAATCCTGATTACGATCAAGGAATGGATCCACAATAGGATATCATAAGGAAAACAAAATGCATGAAATGCAACACAAGACCTAGTTGGATGGTTGCAACCAGAGCTAATGTTCCCATTGCTGGACTGAGAGCCACGCTCTGATCGTTGGTCAATATTTCATTTGTGAAATTCCCAATTGACTATTTAAGAAGTGGCAGTGAGGCCATCCTCATGGAGGTAAAATCCATCAATATTAATAATTTAACGGTTTAGATATAGAGACAATAAGAAATGCAAGTAGCCCATTGCTCTACATGAACATCTCTGGAGTTCAGAGCATCAGGCTTCTAGATGTGCCTCTTCATTCAGGCAACTTTCCAAAATATAAATGTAATACAGTGTAACTGCCTTGTCATACTAAATAAAACGATTACCTGGTCTATTGGGTTACAAATTATCATTGCTATACTTTACCACTAACTTTCTGTGTGATAAGTGTGCTATTTTAGGCCAGATAACTAAGTGATGTGGTGGGAAATGATGGTACTAGGAAGTGGGTGCAAGGAGGGAAGATGTTCTGGCAAATGCCAGCAGGGAATTGAAAACTAGGGCAGCTGTACTCTGGGATCAGGTGTAGTAGTTATACAGTGTTAAGTAAAATTTATTTATTCCACACTGCAGTCTATGAGGCATCGTTTTACCAACTCTGCAGCAACAAATATGACGTGAAGCAGATGCGTCGGTGAAGCAGATACATGCCAATTATTTGTACATAGCCATGTAGTTACGAAAGTACTCCATTACATGCCCAGACATCTCAATCCACATTCATTCTATGGAACAACCTGAACTTGTGCAGGGTTATATGGTGAGGTTATTATGCCATTGCTTTAAACCATGGGTGCCCAAACCCCAGCCCGGGGGCCACTTGCGGCCCTCGGGGGTGTCCAATCCAGCCCTCGGGGAAATCCCAGTCTCCAATGAGCCTCTGGCCTTCCGGAGACTTGCTAGAGCCCATGCTGGCCCAATGCAACTGCTCTCAGCATGAGGACAACTGTTTGACCTCTCACATGAGCTGTGGGACGAAGGCTCTCTCCACTACTTGCTGTTTCATGTCTGTGATGCAGCAGTGGCAGCGAAGGAAAGGCTAGCCTTGCTTTGTGCAAGGCCTTTTATAGGCCATGAGCTATTGCAAGACCTTCACTCATTCATATAAGTTCCATCTCTAATAAATTCATTTATGTAAATTTATTCAAATTTTAAATGTAAATTAATTAATTTTTTCCCCGGCCCCTGACACAGTGTCAGAGAGATGATGTGGCCCTCCTGCCAAAATGTTTGGACACCCCTGCTTTAAACTGTGAGTGTGTGGGTCAGAGGTAGAAGGTCCCTGGCATATACAGTAGCAGGATTGAGAAAGTCCTCTGGCTGCTCAGAGAGCCACTTCCAATGACAGTACAGGTGCCCTCCATCTATTGCGGATATGTTCCCACCTCCCCCCTGCACAGATACCAAAACCACAGATAAAAGCAAACCCTTTATTTACTGTGGCACCACGTGTTCCTATGCCTCTTCCTTTGCAGCACTCTCATCCGTGGTTATCCACCCCATCATTCATTATTTATGCGTCTTCCTTCAGTGCTCTTCTTTTGAAGCCCTTTCTATTACAGAACACTAGAGGAGGAATACAAGAAGCAATCAACCAGAGCACTAGAGGAGGGAGAAAACCAGAACGCTAACAGCTTCTTGTTTGTGTTAGCGATCTGGCCATCTCCCTCCTCTACAGTTCTAGCTGACTGCTTCTTGCAGTTTTTCTCTAGCATTCTAGAACAGGAAGGGCTGCAAAAGAAGAATGTTGAAGGAAGACAGATAAGTAATGAATCCATGGGGTAGATAACCATGGAGAAGTGAAACCATAGATGGGGGGGGGCGGGATGTCTGCAGTCACAACGTGGTCCAGTGTAGTGAGAAAGTTAAAAAAAAATCAGTTGCAGTTGACTTTTGCACCATTACAAAATTCATTCTAGGTCAGTTTTATAGTTTAAGCACTCTAGCTTCAAGCATTTCCACAAAGCTGATCCTGTTCAGGAAACACTGGATTTTAACTGATTTTGGATTTGCAGATGGAAAAAACAAATCACAAAGTCCTCCAGACATTTACTCTGGCATAAAACAAACCCAGATTATGTGAATGATATGTCTATCAACCCTCTGAATCACATGGGAGAGGACAAGTGTGGGTGTGCATGTGTTCCAGCTAGTTTGTCATCCTGTTGCACCAGGTGGAGAGAGATGTGCCTGCTTATGTTTTGCCTCCAGGTCTTTAGGATGGGTCTGCAGGTGTATCTTTTGAGCTGAGCTGTATGTAGTATTGTACCCTACTCACATCTACAGGAGTGGAATGCTTAGTGCGAACCAAAGCTATTAATGTCTGTTGGAAGCTTTGCCTTGTGACTTCACATTAAAAGATCTCTGTCTTCTCTTCCTCGTTCTCTCTGTGATATTTTGTGGAAATTTATCTTCTACATTCTTATTGTCAACATAGGGAAGTACAAAATAGACTGTGTGCTATGTTTAAATTCATACATATCTGTAGAATGCTTGGATTCTCAAATAAATTTTTAAAAAGGCATACTATGTTACACATAGACTTGAGTACAAATAAATATTTACATGTAGTTCATATCTCTTAAGTACTACATATTTTCTACCTAACAGTGAAAGATATGAAAGACAATCAAATCACCTTTATTTTTGTCTTGATTATGTTCTTTGTCTTAGCTCTGCACTTTCACTAAATTAGTCTGTGGACATATTTGAAAACTTAGAGCTTGTTTCTGTTGAGCTCAGCACATAGAAGACAAATGCCAGACTGTACAATGAGATCAATAGAAACAAAAACATACTGCAAATAGTTACTCACAAAAGAATGTGGTAATTTGAAGTTAAGAATCTAAAGATGGCTCCTACTGAGTGAGTTTGAAAAACATTCCTTTTCTTTTAATGTTATTAGCATAAATCGATCACTGCTTGTGACTAGAATAATGCACAAACATTCTAAAAGTAAAACATGAGGCACATCAAAGGGTCACCATTCACAAGAAGTAGGACTGTGAAACCTAGGCAAAATAATTCTTCGACTCTCTTGTCACCAACTCCCGGAAGGTGATATTCTAGTAAAGCTGCCACTTTCAGCAGACACACAAAACATAACTCCAGGTCCTCATAGGTTCTAACCCTGCAGTGTCCATTTTCATAAATCAGCCCTGCACATGCCTGATCTCAGAAGCTAAGCAGGGTCAGGCCTGGTTAGTACTTGGATTGGAGACCGCCTGGCAATACTGGGTGCTGTAGGCTTATACCATAGTCTTTCGAGACTGAAGGTTGCCAACGAATCACTCTAATAGGCCTTGTCCAGTGAGGTGAATTCATTGGCTAAGTTTGGGTATTTATGCTATAGATTTGTTTTAGCCCTCTGTGTCTTAACCAAACAATGGGATTCCAGACTAAGAACAAAATTCAGTTTTGCCCTTACATCCCTTAAAAATACATGATACAAGTAATAAACATGTGAGACAAGGAATACAACTGGGCCATATAAAGCTGGTCATAAATCTTAACAAATCAGCAGTGAGTCCTGTGTCACACTTCTCCCCACTAAAGTGTGGGCATCTAACCAAGAGGAGACAACAACTATTTCCTCTTCCCTTCCAGGCATTCCCACTCTGACTCCAAGATAGAGGCAATCAACTGACAGCCTATGCCTGAAGGGTTGAGGAAACTGAACTGTGCTGCATCTCCCAATCTTAGGGAAGACAGAACATGTTGAGAAATGAAGGAGAAGATGGTTAGACTGAGCAGAGGAATCCAAGGAGAGGAAGGAACTGGCAGAGAGGGACGAAGATAGACAAAGAAGAGAAGGCAAGGATGGCTGGCAGAGGCCAAAGGCAGCAGAAGGAAAGGGGAGTTGGTCTTCCAGCCCCAAAGACCCCAACATGGGGCTAATTCTGATAGCTATGCCCACCCTGTGAGAGGGACACTCCAGACAGGGAACCATGGGAAAACCCCTTGATTGGGGAGGGCTCCAGAGGGCACCTGCAGGGGGCACCTGCAGAGGGCACCCCAAGGACTCTGGGGCTAGAATAATTCTGCCAAGCAAAATCTATGGCTGCCTCATAACCCTACTGGGTCAGGTCGACCACTACCTGAAGAATGCACCAGGAGGTCTCCCCTCATTTTTTTTCCAGTAAGGGGCAATAAGGGTACAGTTTGCTGGTGTTTGAGTTATTCCCCAGACAGGCTGCATTTGAGTTCTTATATTAAAAAGAAAGAGTGCTCTGTAAATGTCTGATAGCCTTCATTCCTTGGGGCCGTATCCTTTTCCCAACCAGAAGATATGAAGTTGTCGCCATGGGAAGAGGGGATAGGAGGATAGTACAACAAGGTCAGGCACTAAATATTTGGATAAAAAAAATTTGCCTGTATTTCTGGGCATTGCCGTTTCCAGTCAGTAATATTCAGGATTTATACTGCCTCTTAGAGGATTGTTGGGCATGATGCAGCTTATTTAGTAAAGTCAAAATAAGAATTCAGAAGCTGCAATTGGAAGTAAGAAAACAAAATGCTAATCTGATTGATGTCCTAAAAAAACATTTTTAGTAGAATCCATTACTATGAGAAACAAAATGTCTCTCGTTTCAAAGTTTTTCCTTGATCAGAGAAAAGATAAAGATGTTAAAAACAAAGGAAAACATTTAATGACAGAAAAATGAGCCATTCATCCTCAGCTCTTACACTACTCTACCTTCTCATAGGTGTCCATTTTATTATCCCCTAGAATTGGTACAATGACTTCCTCAAACTTAAAAACATGTTCTGGAGTGGACACAGTCTCTCACGTGGCATAGATTGCAGCTCATCTTTTAATACATTGTTTTGAGTGCCTGAAGGACTATATTTCATTTTCACATTTCTGTTTCCCTGGAATGACTAATACATTTGAAATAACTATTAATCTTGCTCTCAATGTGTCATGATCCAGACCTCAGGCAATAATCATTATTCCAGTGTGGGATTTGCCTCTCCTTATGAGGTTTGGAAGAGTGCTGCTCCAGATCTCATGGTTTCCTACAGTCTCACTGCACTGAAGAACAACCTGAGGGCTCACCTGAAGAAGCACACCCCCCACCTGTTACTTAACCCTTCCTATCTCTTGATCTCATTTCAAGAATATCTCAGCCCTCAATTGGTTCCCAAAGCATTCTACTAACTGGCTGAGATACCCCTATATACGCTTAGCCCAGCCATTTTCAACCACTATGGCGTGCAGTGGCATAGCTAAGGGGGTGCAGGGGGTAGCAGCTGCAGCGGGCATCAAGCTTTAGGGGGGCAACAAGCTGAGCTTGACACCAGTGACCAAAATTGTGAAAATCTTGGCATGTACGTATGAATAATACCATCATGTTATATATCATTGGAAAGGTAATTTTATGCTGAATGCAATGAAACAAACTGCATTGGAATATCTGTATTCTATCAGAAGTTATGGCCAGTTAACCATAAATTGAAAACACAACTGCCTTATGGAACAAAAATGGATTTCTTAACTCAAAACTGACCAATGAAACTGATTGTTCTGAGAGGCAATGACATGTTATTATGTAATTGACATGTTGCAATGACATGTTATCATGATACAGCATGAAACCAATAAGGTGTTAATATGAGTCAGCTCTCATTTCCGTGTATCATAATACATTTACCCCTGCTAACTGGATAAAAAGGCACTTTTTCAAGTGGTGCCCCTCTTATATTTAGCAAGGAGAGAATAACCATCCCTCTTCACCGCAGCACAGTGTCTCTGACAGATAAGGGGCATACTTTTTATTTATTCACTTAATTAAATTTGATTTTGTCTGGGGGGGCTACAAATCTTGTTTGACTGCAGGTAGCAGATAGATACCTTAGTATGGCACTGACTGAGGGGGGACAGCAGAGCAAGTGGGTGGTGAGCTGCTGGGAGGAGGAGGTGGGTTCCTCCCAATTTTCACTTTTCAAAAAACCCTGGTGTGATGTCACTTCCTGTTGTGACATCACTTCCGGGGCAACATTTTGAGCTTGGCACCGGGCTACACCATCATTAGCTACACCACTGATGCCGTGGCACACTGGTGTACCGCGAGTGGTCCACAGAAATTTGAGGGAAGGTCATTTATTAGTAGGGCCAATGGGGGATGGGAGCTCCCACTGGCAGCATGGTGTGCCTTTTCAATTGTCAAAAACCTGATGGTGTGCCTTGACGATTTTAATGCCTTCTCAATGTGCCGTGAGATGAAAAAGGTTGAAAATCACTGGCTTAGCCTGTCTCATCTAACTACCAGTATACCATTAGACTCCATTGCCCAGGCCTAGCTGAGCCTGCTTCCTCAATCTCCCAGTCTTCTTTGCCTGATTGGCAAGTCTGATGTGGGCTACCTCTCTGAGGCCAACCTCAGTGTTTGCAATACAGTAATTTTCTCACATCTACGAATGATATGGGGCAAAATCCAGCTGCCAGTCTTAGGCCTGCAGCCAGGAGCTACATTATAGTCCAAGAGGAAACCTCTTGCCAATTGTTTCAAGCTCTTATCTCATCTGAATCTGTCTATTATATTAAATAAACCACGCGAGTACTTGGCATGCCTCCTCAAAGCCTACAATGCTCTGAGCTTATGACTACATCAGAATGAACACCAGCTTGGTTCAAATGATCCTGGACGTTTTTAAAATTTATTTTTGTATTGCAATTTCACCTCAGAGCTGAGCAAACTTTTTTTTTTATTACTGCTTTATGAACTCCTCAAAATAGAGCCTGATAACAGAAATAGTGGCAGACGCTTCACTGCAGCAAGACTGCAGGGCAGCGCTACAGCCATCACTTTTAATGAGAGTTGTTAATATCACCTCAATCAAAATGGCTGCCCTGGGCTGACTTCTTAGGGCTGTGCAGGTGCTCCCAGCCAAAAATGTAATGAAGGCTATTACATTATCAATGAGGCACAGATGTGCGTCTGCCTGAACTCAAGGGGCCGCTTATTGCCAAGTGCATAACTGAGCAGAATTCAGGTCTGTGTATCAATATGCTGTTCCAGCTCAGTGAACTCAAGCACAGCCTTCTGCTTGCCCTGACATGCCATCAGCAAGGAAGGAAAGTAAACGAGGGACAGCTCAGGTAGCTCACAAAATGAAACAACAAACAGCCATGTGCTGGCTCTCTTTATCTTTATTCTTGTATACAACATCAATTACAGTGCAAGGCTATGCATGGGCATGAAGTAAGGCCCATTACTTCCAATAGGACTTACTCCCAAGGAAGAATTGCAACCTTAGGCCTCCTTCCTTTTTTCAAGTTGGTCTTGTTTGGGGTGTGCAAAAAAATTTGGTTGGCTTGACCTCCTCTCTCTGCCTGCTCATTAGTGAACATTTGTCATCCTCACACAAATATTCAGGTCACACTGATACAGTACGTACAAATAAGAGCTGAAATGAATATTCAAACACATTCCAAAGTGGGCAAATTGTTCTGCTGATTTTGAATGTGAAATATTTAACTCAAAATGTGAATGGCTATAGAATAAATGCCATTTATGACATCTCTCAATTTTGGGGGGGGGGGGGAGGTTTCAGAGTTGAAATGGCATATGCAGTCAACTGTCACATATTATTACCATTTCATATTCTCAATCAAATGCTATTAGATACTAAATACCACTGCATATCAGCTATCAAATACAATTTAATATCAAAGACTATTGCAGGTCTATCTTTAAGAACAGTTAAATATTATGCAGTTAAATATTATGCAGTTAATATCAATTGTTATCCTCAGGAGTTCCAGGAATGAAACCCCTGCAGATTCCGAAATCCACGGATGTTCAATTCCACATATTTGGGCACTCCAAACCCTCCAGACTTGACTGGAGCTGTACTCTGGTCAGGTCTGGAGGGTGATCTGATTTTGGGTAAAATTAGGAAGTGATGTTTTATGCCCTTACAAGGCATTCTGAGGCCCAGGGAAGACCTGACTTCCCCGAGTCTCAGAATGCCTTATAAGGACATAAAAACATCTCTTCCAGTTTCCCCAAGAAATCAGAAAACACGTTTTTTGCCCAAAACGGGCGTTCTGAGGGTCATGGAGGCCACATGTGGCTACATGTGGCCTCCATGCCTCTCAGATCACCCTCTAGACCTGACCAGAGCACAGCTCCAATCATGTTCGAAGGGCTTGGAGTAACCAAATGCACAAGTTCAGAATCTGCGGATGATCAAGTCTGCAGGTTCCAAATCAACGGTTATTGAGGGCCTTTTTTTTTTTTTTAGTTTTTGGCAGAAATCCTGCAGTTTTTGGATGCTTATCGTTGTTTGTCAATGACACAAATAATTGCTGAAAGACAGCTTGCCAACCACCATTCCTAAAATATGCAGCCATGGGGCATATATTTGGTGTGTTTCAGGGTACCCTCGCAGTTTAAAATAGGAAACGGTGAGGCCCAAAACTGCCTTGTGGGAACCAACCACTAATGGCAGCCTCAAAGGGCAGATCTACTGGGTACATGCTGAATGCTCATAGCCCCCCATTGAGGCGCTCAGACCATGGATGACCTCAAAATTTATTTATTTTTATTTAAAGAATTTGTACCCTCTCTTTCTCCCAGTAAGGGCAATCAGTAAAAAAAAAATTAAAAACAGTTTAAACAATTAAAACAAAGCAAACCCCAATGAAACAGTTAAAATTACATTTGAGTAAATAGTTGGCTGTAGTAATTTGTTGACTACAGTGACATGTTGACTGTACACTCATGGATTACAGAAATCATTACTAACCATTACTAATGATTGTGTTTTCTGACTGCAACTGTATTGAAGGAATAAATCTTGTCAACAGGCAACAGATTATTTTCCTTTCTGTTCATGATACAGTAATATTTTGCAGGCATTTGAACAATCTATATGGGGGTAATGGAACTTTTGGATCACCCCGTACATTTCTTTAGCTCCTTGCACCATCTCCTTCTCCATCCTCTGAGGGAGGAACTGTCACTAGCTCTGGTAAGTGGATGGTAGGGAGGCTGTGGGGGGAGGGAAGAAGTTGCACTGAGGAGATGAGGAATGAGAAATCTGCATGGTGAGAGGGAGGATAGCAAAATCATGGGTGGCTTTGCATGTGCATGCCCAGGACCCACAGGCAACCTGGCACCAACTCTGCTATACGTGTACCCTAACATTCTGCAGAATCCTTTGCAATTCCATTGCAAATGTTCAGAGTTTTCTTCACAGATGACACTGTGGGAAGTTCTCCCTGATGATATAGAGCAGGGGTGTCCAAACATTTTGGCACGAGGGCCACATTATCTCTCTGACACTGTGTTGGGGGCCCGGAAAAAAAAAGAATTAATTTACATTTAAAATTTGTATAAATTTACATAAATGAATTTATTAGAGATGGAACTTATATGAATGAATGAAGCTCTTGCAGTAGTTCAAGGCCTATAAAAGACCTTGCGCAAAGCAAGGTCAGCCTTTCCTTTGCTGCTACTGCTGCATCACAGATGTGAAAAAACAAGTAGTGGAGGGAGCCCTTGTCCCACAGCTCAGGTGAGAGGTCAAACAGTCATCCTCATGCTGAGAGCAGTTGCGTTGGGCCAGCACGGGCTCCAGCAAGTCTCCGGAGGGCCAGAAGTTCATTGGAGACTGGGGGCTCTCCCAGGGCTGAACTGGGAGCCCCCGAGGGCCGCAAGTGGTCCCCGGGCCGGGGTTTGGGCACCCCTGGTATAGAGCTTGAAAATCACTGTGATACACCAATTCCAATCAATTAACAGTGCTGTCAAATACTATCTACAATTATAAGTCAATGATCAAATAGAGTCAACAGATACCAACAGTTAGATATCACAAAGAGAAACAGACCATTACTGGATGTGAAATTCAGGCACTAACGCAGGAAAAAGAGAGTATTTGAGCATTCAGAGAATAAACCGAAAATATTCAACAGCAAAATTCACAAAGCAGCTCTTTCAAAATTTGTGTAGCAAACCAGTCTCTTTTTTTAAAATTATACAGGAGTCCCTCCATATCTGTGGATCCCATATCTGCAGATTCACTTATCCACAGACTGGGTCCAAGAGGCACCTCCATGCGTCCCATCACCTATAGAGAGTCCTCTGAGCCCAGCGGAGGCCACACACAAGGGCTTCCCTTATAAGACATTAAAAACATCCCTTCCAGCTTTTATAAGAAGTTATGTGTTTTTGACTCTAAGAGTCAGTCTGAACCTGGCAGAGACCTTGGACGGATGTGCACAGACTCTGCTGGGCTCACAGGACCCTCTGGAGGTGAGGGATGTGGAGCTCCCCTTGACTCCAGAGAGTGAGGGGGCCTTCTCTGTTATCTGTGGTTTCAGTTAACTGCGGGGCGGGTGCTTCCGGTCTGGAATCCCGTCGGATATCGGGGCACATGTGTACTCATAATTGTACTGACACACAAAGCAGCAGAATGCCTTGTGAGACTTACCAAACACAGCATGCAACTGCAACTATACCAGAGGAAGCCAAGAAATCATATACCCAGTTTCTCCCCTTCGGAGCTTGGAGAAAGGTATTGTTACCAGGATATTTTTTTAAAAATCAACTTCATTTTAATCAGACTTCCACAGAAGCAGATTAAAATCTTCATGCTGCTTCTTCTAGAGCAATCCCAATGACTCAAATAAGTACACTTGGGAGAAAGGAGTTGGAAAATGGTTGGCCCAACACAGAATTGTAAAATGTTTGTTTTGAGGCTGTGAAAACTTTTGCATTGCTGGCTTTTTATCTCCTTCAGCAGTTTTACATAAAAGGAAGAGATCTGCCTGCCAGTCAGAATGCATAAATAATTCTTCCTTATCACAAAGCAGCCACAACTGTCCTTGGGTCTCAGACAAAAAGTTATAGGAACTGCTCCAATTCCCAGTTGGAAAGGCAATCAGTTCACCAATTGTTTTTAAGCATTTTCAACTTTGCTGCAGAGCAACCTTTCTTTCCCTCACAGGCAGACGAATGAAGTGGTGCACGACACCGTTTTAACACACACACACTGCAGAGTAAAACCGTCAGGATACACATGAATAATCCATAAGACCAGTAGTTAAATATGCACTCAGCCGCCAAAACAAAACAAAAAATGCCAAGTTGTTTGAGAATTATCCTGGTGTTCCACATTTTTTCCTTTGCTGTACTGAGTGGTGAGTATGAATTCTGGTAACAGGACCAAAGCATGCAATGGGGGGAAGGGTACATTTTTCTAGGACCTAGAGATCCAGGGGGACCTGGGCCTGGCTGTAACCCCATTACAAGTGGAAAATAATGGAAGCTAAATTGCAGATTATTCTTGGGGATATTCTTAGATACTCTGCTCTTAATAGATCTGTGCAATGATGATGTCAGGGACTGGCCAAGAGGGGCACTGGCTGGGGGCCCACACTCATCAGAGAGCCTACCTGTCCAGGCTGGCACCTGAACCCTCAGTACCAGTCTTAGTTATGGTACCCATGCATGCACCATTAGGGGGCATCATGGAGGATCCAGTGTAGGGCTTAGTCCCAGGGATTCAGCAATCAGGCACAAATACTGTGTACGCAAAGCATGTGGAAGATGGCCAGCCTTGGCATTCACATGGGTGTGATGCATTTCGGACAAAAAGCCACTTGAAATGATTGAGGGCACAATCTGATCCTGCTCTGGAACAGGCAAGCCAAGAGGCTTGCGCTGAATCCAGCACAGGACAGGGGCCCAAAGTGGCTCACCCTTTGGGGAAACTTTTCCCCTTACCCCCGGGTAAGGCACCCTGGCTCCTATGGGCCTCTTCAGACTTGCACCACCTCCTGGGCCTTCTCTCCGCCCTACCCAGTGTCTTGCATCAGCTGAGCTTGGCCGATGCAAGACTTGGTGCCTCTGTTGGCATGGAGGCTTGCGTCAGCCTCCACGGGCTGGCTCACCTCCTCACACCAGCCTTGCCAACTCACGAGGAGGCACAAACATGCCATAGGGCGACCCTCCTGTGCCAGCGCAAGGGACTTGCACTGGGCCAAGTACTTCTCTGATTGCGCCCGGGCAGCCCAATCCTGGCTGCCCGCAGCACCCAGGTCTGGTGGCTCCATGGCGGCCTCCCGCTGGATCCTGCACCTCCTGTGCTACCGCAGGAGGCTCCTCAGGAGAAGGGGACGTTTGTCCCCTTCCCCCGAATAAGGGAAGCAGACCGGCAATGGGGCTACTCACTTTAGCAGTGACCTTTTGGTCGCCGCTAAAGTAAAGGCGCTCGTGTAGGGTGAGCAGCCCTGCCCAAGCACCTTGAATCCTGTAGTGCTCAGCTCCGCAGATCCGCCTCCCCCCGCCCCCCGGAACGCCTCCCCCACACTCCCGGCCATGCCCCCACCTCCTGTTCCACAGCCTGGTGGTCCAGCAGACCGCCGAGCCGCGGAACCCAGGCGCCTGCCAGGCACTAGCCCAGCACCAGCTGGTGTTGAGCTAGCTCCAGCAGGAGCCCGGCAGTAAGCCCTGCAAACGTGCCTTACAGCACATTTGTGACTGTGGTCTGCAGCACGGAGCTGCACCAAGGAACACAGGATCAGGCTCTTAGAGAAAAAACTCTTATGTTTATATTTAAGAAATACAGGTGGTGGCTCTGCATCTGTAGGGGTTCTGTTCCCAGAACAGGGGAAACTTAGGGGGGTGACTGACTATAGTTTTGTCTGATTTTACCTGAGGCCAGATCCTGAAAAATAACCTACCACTAATTGTTACCCAAGAACTGTAGTCTCTAATTTATTAAAAACATAGTAAAAGATCATAAGATACATTTTTACACTTTTTAAATTCTGGTCTTCACCACCTTTTTGTAAACACTATCAGAGTAAGTGCACTGTAAACAACATACCAGTAAAGCAGTGCTTCCCAACCAGGTATTCACGTACTCCCAGGGACACTCAACAGGACCTTTAGGGGTACTTGAAAAATAATGGAATAATGGCAGAAAAAGGCAGGTCCTGCTCCAGAATGCCGTGCAAGGCAGGAATGCCTTGCAAGGACCAGCAAGGCAGGAAGGAGGCAGCTAGTTGGCTGTGAAAGTCCCACCAATTGCTAGTTTTTGGTCATCAATTCATGTATGAACCAGTGATTGAAAACCAGCACAGTAAAAAAGCTGGAACATAATATGGAAAGTGATCAATCACCCAGAATTTCTCAGCACACTTCTGGTGCAAAACAGGGCAAAGGCAGAGATGCAGCTGCATATACTTGCAACCCTTTTTACTCAGAAGTAGACCCACTGCTTTCCATGGGTGTTATTCTTAAATGATGGTGCACTGAATTGTAGCCTGGGACTTGTTTCAAATGGAAAGGAGGATCCCATCCTGGTGTTGAAAAAGGCAGACCTGCTTTGCAAGCATTTGCAAAATGGAACCAGGCTGCAACAGCATTTGCAAGAGGCAAGGAAGGAAGGAGAAAAAAAGGTTAACTTTGGCTGGAATTTCCCAGTGAAGTTGCTGCAGAAACAAATTGCTTCTAATGAGTGGTGCCTGCTTGCTGCTTGAGAAAGAAAGGAATTTTTCAGAGTTGAAAGGCTCTGCCCTCTGATTGACCTGGAGATAAGTCAAAGTGATAATTGGAGCTTGATTACTTGGCAAAAATTTTAGGTACTATAGTTGAGTATCTACAGTACTTAACCACTCTTTACCAAACAAGCAAATCCAGTGATTATTAGAAGCTCTGTTATTACAGCTGCACTTTGCACATAGGTACACTGTTTTCCTAGAAGACTAACCAAATCACAAGGCAATTGTTTAGTAATTTCTGTTAAACTGTGCAATATTTATATTTGGAGGTAATGTGCCACAAAATATATTTGTTTTCTAACTGTGTAAACCACAAAGTGAAAAAGGAGAGGATAAACCAGGCCTGAGGGAGAATAGCATTTTGAGTTTTATTTGCCATAATACAGTGCTACTTTGTGATTTAGGATTTGCCCAAACAATAATTGCTTCCAATTGAACAGGTACCTGCCACAATTGTTCCCATATCATCAGTGGAGACAGCCTAACAGAACCACATGTGTGGCTGCCACAGTATTTTCCTGTGTTTACACAAGGCAGGGCTACAGAGGCTGTATGCGTGCACAGCTTTCTCATTTTATTTTTTTGACTTCAAAAGCAACTGGCTCTTTAAAATTAGAAGGGAAATGAAATAACAACGTCCATAGTATACAGTATATACAAGACAGAAAAAGAACTTAAAGATCAACTGACTTATAGACAAGTAATTGTTTTGAAATGCTTTGTACATAACTTTCCCGTCCTGTGATTTTAATCTAGGGAAGGCATTTAGGACAACACTGCAACACAGAGCAATTTGGTAACTGGCAACAGAAGAGAGAGCAGTAGTAGCATGAGAGAAACAGCAGAGGGGTATCTATGCGGAATAGTAATTTTCAAAGTTATAAATTAGAAGGATCTCATACATTTCAGCTTATGAGTGGAGTAGCATTGCAACAGAGGAAAAATGTCAGTTCATTGTTACAAAAGAAGCAGTGGTCTGGTTTTGACATTTAATGTCTAGCAAATGTCTCTCACAAATGTAGCAATGGAAAGGGAAGCGAAATCCCCATAGGACTTCCTCCCTTATTTTACCGGAGAGCTAAGATGGCCTTTCCATGATGAAGGGCTCCATTAATATTAGTGCTACAAGGGAAAAAATGACTTAATTGTAGATCAACGGCCTCATCTAATAACCAAATTCTAAACTGCTCAAGAAGAAAGCAACTTTCTGCCAATCTGCCAAGACATAAATTAAGGAAATTACATTAGGACATAATTATGCTAATCAGTAATTATGGCATGAAAAGGGTATTTATGGATTTGCACTTACTTTGACTTTAACCCTAAAGCCCAAATAAAATGCTTGTACAATATGAACAGACTCAGAAAATGCAGTGTTAACGCTTTTGTAGACTGCCATTATAGACTTCATTTCATTAACAGGGTTCCCTCATTAAATTCAAGGTCTGTTAAAAGACAGCCCCTTCTCCACTTTTTACAAATAAACTCTGGATGCAATTCGAAGCGCAGGCTTGAATGAAAAACTGAAACCAGGGTCTACGCTTCAGGTTTGGACCCTGAGATTCCATGCATTCTCCACCTTTCTATTCTCACTTCCAAAATTTGTGGTTCATAAAACCAGTCATCCCTTTAGCAAAGCCATCGGGCAGAACTGAACGAGTGTGGGGCTCTTCTTCTTCAAATATTTAGATTAGCAAACCTGGGCTAGAGAGGGATTTGCAATCCTACCCGGGAATGTAAATCTGCAGCTGTTACAAGCTACATACCCCAAAAGATGAAATGTAAGGTCCCTGGACTTCCCCATTAACAGCCTAATCCTAACCGGCACTGTATTCAGTTTTTCTGGAAGCATAACTTCTGAGTGTGTATGTGTTTATGTACACACACACATTCATGCATAAATCTGTACACCTATGTATTCAACTGTGTTGGCAGTTGTGTTGTGCAGCATGCCAGCACTGTCATGAATTACCATTAACTAGATTTAATGGAGGCTGTCAAAGCCTTATTGGATTGAATATGAAGCAGGAGAAGTAGCAAATGCTGATTTAAATTCTCGACTGTCAAATTTTCTGCTTACTATTACCACTAAGGATTCTTCCCTGATTATAATTGCTGCAAAATTGCATGTTTTTGCCTGTCCCTTTGGACAAGTGGGTTGAAATTAGTGGTTGTGTGGAGCCACCGTTGATTCATTAAATAAGGAACGCTTGGGGTGGGGGGAAGATTGGATCTGTTAGATAGGATGGAAATTGCTGAGTTGCTTTGTGGACTGACTGTGGAAATCCAGTGCCCAAGGCATTCTTTTCAAATCACTGCTTGGTGAAAAATAGCCTCACAGAGAAATATATTATTATTATTAGATTATTAATAGTAATAATAGTAGTAGTAGTAGTAGTAGTAGTAGTAGTAGTAAAACATTCTATGATGAGTTGAGGTTTCTGAGGTGACTAACATAAGAACCCATCATGTGACCTAAGTATTTGGTACTTGTGCAGTTCTTCTAATATTTGGATTTGGGTGAACTATAAGGAATTGAATAGATGTTCTCATTATTAAAATAATTTTTAAAAATCCAGACATTTTTCCTCCTCAGACTGAAGAGGAACCCTAAAAGTTTCACTGCAGGAACAAAAAGGCACCCCCTGTGTATGCTGCTCACGAGAACAGTATTAAAGGTAAGCTGCATATTCTGAGTTTGTTTTCTTGTCATTTGCTTGTCAAAGTAGGGCCCTTGCAGTAGCACCATACCTAAAATGTAAATGTTTTCTAGAGGCTTGGTTCCTTGCTTATATAATACACAAGTGTGACTAATGGCCAAATTCTATCCCCTGTTTACATCAGTGGATCTTGTGATCTGCTGCTATAAGGCCACTTAGGATGGTGTGAAAGGTGCATCCCAATCAAATGCTCTTAAGTAGATGATATAAAGACCACACGCCTGCCAGTGACCCATCCAGGATGCACTAGAGCAGGGGTGCCCAAACCCTGGCCCAGGGGCCACTTGCGGCTCCCAATCAGGCCCGCAGGGAGCCCCTGTCTCCAATGAGCTTCTGGCCCTCCAGAGACTTGTAGGAGCCTGTGCTGGCTTGACGCAACTGCTCTCAGCATGAGGACGACTGTTCGACCTTTCACCTGAGCTGTGGGATGAGGGCTCCCTCCGCTACTTGCTGTTTCACATCTGTGATGCAGCAATGCCAGCAAAGGAAAGGCTGGCCTTGCTTTGTACAAGGCTTTTTATAGGCCTTGAGCTACTGCAAGACCTTCAATCATTCATATAACTTCCATCTCTTATAAATTCATTTGTGTAAATTTATTCAAATTTTAAATGTAAATTAATTCTTTTTCCCCCCTGCCCCCAACACAGTGTCAGAGAGATGATGTGGCCCTCCTGCCAAAATGTTTGGACACCCCTGCACTGGAGCTAGTAAGCTGGCAGAGGGGGCAGGCTGTGGGTGGTTTAGGGGAGGATTGAAGAAGGAACCAGGGAGTGGAGAGTGGATGGATCTTGGTGGCAAAAGCACATGTCGGATCCTATCCACCATTTTCTAATCTGCCCCACTCCTTCCTCTCCCAAGACTTATATAGCTGATGTGTGTCCAAAGAGACCCATAGGTGGGGACTGTGTGGAATGTGAGTCAGAACAGGACGTGGAGCGATGGGATCTATGGCATTCAAATTCTATCCCTTACCCACTCTGCTGCCATTACAATCCTCAGTTCTGAACAAGCAAAAGCTGCCACAAGGCTGAGGAGACTCATAAGGAAAGCAGAGGCTTTCTCTTACCTTGAGGAGACCTCTTCAACTGCCCTCCCACCCTAGGATGCAGTGTGTGCTCCCCTGGAATGCCTGCATGGGGGGGGGGGGAAGTTAGGTAGATTTGGCTGACGAGCATTCTTTCAGTTTGGGATTCTTTGCTCACTGGTGGGAAAATATGTGGTGAAACTGAAATAAGAACAGTTATATGAAAAGGATATAGCAAATTAAATCTCACTTATTTGCATATGTCTTCTATGTTATTCAGATGAAAAAGAAAGGCATTCAAATGCAGAAGGAAAAAGCATTAGTCTGATGGAAAAACAAGACTAGGCTCATAGATTTTTAAAAAATTCTATAACAGTTTGAATAAGTTATTTTCGTTTAATGTCTACAGTAAAAATCCATTTTTCCCCAATCACTTTCATTTTATAATATAAGAAAGTGAAAGATGATCCTGAGGATCAATTGCCCATTTTTTCCTCAAGAGAATTCTCCAGAAGGCATAATTTATGCTCTTTCAAGAACAGAGTTTAAAAAAGAACTCCATAGATTTATCAAATGTAATTACTACACAGAGCACCCACTTATAATCTGGCAAGTGAAGCTGCAGGAGTTTAATTGTTCCAAATTAAATTTCCATTTTGTACTAGACAAAACTCTTCAGCAATATATATAGTTTATTCTCTATTCCTGCGTTTCAAACAATCACGGAGTTTGAAACCCAAAGTAAGTCCTTGCAGGGGCGGGGGGATGCGGCAGGGTTGGGGGGAAGGCAGCGATGCGATTCCCAGGATCGCGCCGCTCAGGGGGGCTGCAGGGACTGGGGTACACTCACCAGTCCCTGCAGCAGCCGTCCCTGGGTGCAGAGAGCCCTGTGCAAGCCTCTGCAGGGCTCCCCAGGTCAGCAGCAGTGAAAGTGAGCGATCGCACTCTGCCTCCGCAAAACTGGAAGTGTTGCTCGATCGCTCCACTTTCACTTTTGACAACCTGGGGAGCCCTGCACAGGCTCATGCATGGCTCCCCCCACCCAGGGACGCCTGCTGCAGGGACTGGTGAGTGCACCCCAGTCCCAGCAGCCCTGTCAGAAGTGTAAGTGGAGCGATCGCGCTCCGCTTCTGGTTTAGCAGAGACAGGGCGCGATTTGCCCCACTTTCACTGCTGCTGACCTGGGGAGCCCTGCAGAGGCTCATGCAGGGCTCCCCACACCCCCGGGAGGCTGCAGGAGGCTCTGGTAAGTGAAGCTAAGCCCCTGCGGCCCCCTGAGTGGCGCGATCCTGGGGATCGCGCTGCTGCCTCCTCCCTGTCTCCTGGCTGCCCCCATCCCTTAAGGGCAAAGAGGCCAGGGCCCTCAGGTTGGGGCATTGCGACGCCCCAGTCTGAAAAACCTCTGCTCTATTCTCTATTAAAAAATATTTTTTTAAGTAGGGGTATTAGTGAGGTAAATAGCACTTTAGATATAATACCATTTGATCAGATAATGAATTCTGATTCATTGGTTATGTTATATTTAAAATGTTTCTCTGTTCCCATGAGGCTCAACCTACGACAAGTCCATGGTATGTAGCAACTACTAGGGGAACATGTCACAAGAAAAAGAATAGAGAATAGCCATTAATAGCATTTCTTGAGTTACACTGCATTATGAAAATTCTGACGTAACACTCAGGAATCCATCAGTTTAGTGGCAAAGCTTTCATCACTGGTGGCTACGCATGGCTCTCAGTGCCACTTCGCCAGCCTAGGCATGTGTATATGCTTACAACAAAGAACAGGGCTCTTACTCACGTGGGTGTGGGTGTTTTTTCATAAAAATTAGTGAACCACTACAAGTGACCACACCTGTTAATCTAACTACAATTTCTTTAAATTATCAGGAAAAAATGCTTAATGCCTAGGAGGAATAAGGATGTATAGCCATGTATTTATAGCCATATAGAATACATTTTCCATGAATTGTAAATTGGCAGCTAGATACAAGTAAGGAGAATCCTTACCTATCCTTATCCTATACACTTTCAGCTTAAACAGTCAAGTCCAACAGTAGCAATGACTCGGAATGTTAAAAGCCACAAAAGCATCCTATTCTTGTTAGGGACATACTCCTGAATCACTTTCAATGTGCTGTGACTTTTTCACGGCTGGCCCATCCATAGATTGGTGGGAATGTGTGCGCGCATCTTGGTCTGCTTACTTGCCTTTACTACCCCTCCTTTGCCTTCTACTGCCTGGATTGGAAAAAGTAGAAGGGAATTTATCTATACATTCAAATGGCCTACAGCAGCACTTCCCAAACTCTCTTGCAATTTGGAAACCATTGAAAGTACTTGTGGGGGGGGGGCACCATGACTGTGCCACTGACAGGAACAAAAGTTCTTATTTACCCCTGGCAATGCTGGTTCTTAGAGCAGGGCTGGTCAAACTTGGGGAACCGCTGGGGTTCCCCATCCGGCCCCCAGGGTGTTCCCCCATCTCCAACAGGCACTCCGCCCTCACCCCAGCCTGCGCTGGCCTAACGTGCAAGTTCCATGTCTTGCTTTCCTTCGCTGCAGCTGAGCTCAGTGGCAACGAAAGAAAGACAAGCCCAGCAGGTGCGCAGGGCCTTTTATAGTGGGAAGGTAAAGCAAGACGTGCAGGTCTCGCGTTACTTCCCACTATAAAAGGCCCTGCTTGTGTGCTGGACCCGTCTCCCCCTGCCTGGCCCATGGGCAGGATGCTTGTGGAGCCGGAGGGTCAAGACTGGGAAATGGGAGAGCGCAGGAGAGAGAGAGAGAGAGAGAGAGAGAGAGATCCTGTGCAAGGAGCGGAGGACGGGCTGGCATGCAGGGAGGCAGGCAGGCAGCTGGGCAAGCGAGCAGGCCAGTGGGTGGCCAGGCAGAAGCACATGCCGCGCAAGTGAGGGAGGGAGGGAAGGAAGGCGAGGGGGCAGCAAGCGAGCGAGCGAGCTTGTGTGTGTGTGTGTGTGTGTGTGTGTGAGAGAGAGAGAGAGAGAGAGAGAGAGAAAGGCTGGAAGATCCCAACACCCCCTTTGAGTGTGTGAATGTGTTTATGAACTGGCTTGAAAATTCCCCCCTTCTGTATTAGGAAGTGTTTATGCTGGTTTGAATTCATTCATTCATTTTCCGTCTCTAATATATTCATTTACGTAAATTTATTCAAATCTGAAATGTAAATTAATTCTTTTTTTTTTTTCCGGCCCCCAACAGTGTCAGAGAGACGATGTGGCCCTGCTGCCAAAAACTCTGAGCACCCCTGCCCTAGAGAGTGTACGAAGCCTGTAGACCTCTTCCCAAGCTTCAGAAAAGCTAAGAATAGCAATTGTGACCCTCTTCCAGTTTTCAATCACAAAACCACCTTCCCTCACAGGTCTTACTTGCTCTGGTGCGTTGCGTTCCTTACACTGATGCTGGCAGGCCAGCATAGGCCTTCCCGCTTGTGCCACAAACTCCTATGCTGTTGCAAAGTGCTTTACAGTCCCTGTGCTGTCTAGTGCATGCTCAGTTGACACAGGACAAGCACTGGATTGGATGTGAAGCTACACATAGACCTACAATTCCAGATTTTCTTTGGGGAAGATAATGTCATAAACTGCAGTGGCTTAGGCTGCAATCCTAACCTCACTTTCCTGGGAGTAAATCCTATTGAACACAATGGGACTTAGTTCTGAGTAGTCTTGGTTAGGATTGTGCCCTTAGAGTGCCATGGGTACCTGCCATTACTAGAATTCTGATAGTCAGCAGCATAGGACCACACTCAAATATGCAATCTTAATTCACTTTAATTCACATAAGATAGGTATTGAAATGGTATCATGATCTAAAAAGGCTACTCAGGGAGAAATGGACATGATCCTTATGTCAGTTTCTTAACAGAGCAATTTCATACAGTTGCCAATGCATGTCCACCAGCACCATGCTCTCTTTTAAGGTAATTATAAACTAAGCATGATAAAGCATGCAGTGGTGTCACATGAGAGCAGCCCCAGGAGTGCAGGGAATCAAGGTGCCGTGCCCTGCGCAGCCCCCAGCCTGAGACCTTGAGAGTTTTCTGCCTTGAAAGCTGATTACTGAAAGAAAGGATTTTTGAAGCATGGAGTACACACTGACAGGGCCTCTAAAAGGAATTTCATCAGGGGGTACAAAATTTCTTTTGGGTTCCTTCCCAAACTGGCAAAATAGAACAGGGAGAGTGGCAACAGCCAGAATAGTCTATCCCTAATGGCAGCGGAGAGGGAAAGGGATAGAATAGCTGGCCCAATAGCAGAGCTCCACAGGTCCCGCCTCCCTCCCGTCCAGTTCCCTCCCCCCAGCATGCCTCCTCCCTGTCCTCCATCCACCTCTTCCCACCCCAGAACGCCTCTCCCCACTTTCCCCCATACCCACACCTACCTCATAGCCACCTGGCGGTCTGCACAACCACCGTGATGATCCACTGGCACTAGCCCAGAGCCAACTAGCTGAGCCACTGGCGCTCTGCCAGTGCTAGAGCCTTGCAAACGTGCCTTATGGCATGTTTGCGACAGTGTACGCCGGCAGTAAGCCAGTGCGCACTGGTTAGTATTGGGTCCTTAGGATATATATCATGGGTTAGTTGCCCAGTTATAGTTAGTTTATTGCCCAGTTATAGTGGGATGCAAATAACCAGGATACACACAAAAAAAGCAGTCACAAATGTTCAGGGATGCACTTGAACAGGACACAAATATTCTGTTGCTAAATGAGGGCTGCAATCCTAACCACACTTGCCTGGGAGTAAGTCCCATTGAACATTGTGAAACTTACTTCCAAGTAAACATGCACAGGATTGTACTGAAAGTCATTTTCTCCTTCTACTCATTGGATCTAAGCCATGGGTTTAAAGATTGAAAATGTAACTAATTTCCCAATCTTAGGGCACACAGTACCATCAATTCTCTTCTGAGAGAAGGAAAAGAGATGCCATATCAACTTGCCTTTGAAAGGCAAATGTGTGTGTCATCAGGGTAATCATCTTTAAGAAAAACCAGTTACCAACTTCCTGAATTTCTGAAAATGGAATTATTTACTGTCTCGGTTAATAATGAATATACTTTTCACATTCATCATCTTCAGTCACTTGCTCCCCTGAGAGCAATTTATCACTATGTACTGAACTCCAAAAAAAGGCAACATTTTGTTTTGATGTAATAGCTGAGAAGACTACTAAATCACAAGCAAAAACGTTTTTAAAAAGAAAAGGATGTGTTAGAAATCTTTACAAGACCTGCAGGCTTTCCATTAAAAAACACAGGTTCCCTCAGAGACTGTACATGGAAAACTGGTTTTTCCCCTTTAAAAAACTTATAGTGAAATTAAACAAATCATGCCTGGAAATTGCAACTTGTAGGGTATGAATTTGCAATGAGAAGCACTTGCACACATAGGGGATTATCTGCTTATTTATGTTTCATTCTTGACCTATCTCAAGGGCTGAGTGTGAGTTTCAAGCTAGCCCATTCTCAGTGTTATCCTAGTAGTAGTTAGAAAAGAGATTTATCAATTTGCCCAAGGTCACCCAGGGAACAGGAAGGCTGAGATGGTTAGGTATATGCATTACATCTCTGTCCAGGTATGCTCACCTGAAGTAAGATGCAGTTTTTACCCTCCTTCCAGAAAAAAATAAAAAAAATTCTTGCTTCTAGTTATTATCTTTCTCCATAGTATTTGCATATTGCAAATACTATGTCACCTCCATTTGAAACATGCAGTGATTATTACTATACAGAGAGTTGTCCACCTCATTTAGAATTTGAGTAATTTTTGCCATGCTATCACAAATCTTCTATTTTGGTATTTGTGATGATGTAGTGAGCCACTGCAGGTGAACAATTCAAATATAGCCTCTACACGCTCTATATTGTTTGTGCCCTGGAACAGATATAGCCTGTGTGCAGTGCTGTCACTAGGGTTCATGTCACCCGGTGCAGGATGCCAGCGTGTCACACGCCCCCAGGTGATGGGCGTGGTGATGTACCATCACTCCACCCCCACTGGTTTTTTGACTTTACCTTTTGATAGAATAAAGATAGAACACATTCTGCATGAAATTACGCATTGATTGATATATAACTTGATGGTATTATTCCTCCAAACTGTGATTTTAGTTATTTTGGTCACTAGTGGTGTCACATCCCCCCAGGGTGTGAATTTACTAACACCTTATTGCAGCAGTTCTCAAACTTTTAGCACTGGAACCCACTTTTTAGAATGACAATCTGTCTAAGAACCACCAGAAGTCATGTAATGGTGGAAGTGACATCATCAGACAAATTAAAATAAATAAGTATAAATAATTAAAGTAAAACAAATAATTAAATAAGCAGAAGCCAGCCCTGTTCCAAGTAAATTTCCTCTGTAGCCTGCCTGCAATAATACCCCCCCTCCAAAACCAGTAAGGTTTTCAGTCCCACCCAGTGCCCAGTTCAATTTAAGAACTTCTGCTTAAACCAGATCACTGTCAGGATCCACCTAGCTTTGCAAGTCTCAAAAAGGTTCACCTGATCAGCTAAAGCTTCTTTTGATCCTTTTTAGGGGGGGCTACCTTCTGGAGCACTTGTTTAGCTCCAGGTGCATAGGATCAGGACCATTCTGGTATCCTTGCACTCTCCTTCACCTGATCTTCCACACCAGCCAAGGCATGTCTGCTTACTCATGAGTAAACGCGAACTTGAGGCTTAGTTTAGCTTTCCATAGGGCTCAATACATTCATCTGTATGGAGGGAGGGACTTCCTTTTCAGATGTTTTTGGGGGCTGCATTCATTGGATCAGGACCATTCTGATGTCTTTGGATATCTCTCAGCCTGCCCTTTCCGAAGGACTAAGGCAAGTTCACCTACTCGCAAGTAAACACACGATACGGCTCACTTTCACTTTCCATAGAGATCCATGCATTTTTTGTTCTCCAGTGTTTTGGCCATAACTCTTGATAGAAAGGAGATATTTCATTCTGGTTTTTTGCATTGCCTTCCGCTCAAAATTCCACATCCAACGGCATATAATAAGATGGGGCTACTCCTAACCACTGCAATTTTAGCGTGTCATCCCCCAGTGTGCGTCATCCCCCTGTGAGTGTCACCCAGTGCAGACCGCACCCCCCGCACCCCCTAGCAATGCCACTGCCTGTTTGGTCCATGATTGGAAGGTTGGGTGGAGATATAGGAGATGCACATAGACCTTCCATTCCTTGCAGCTCTATTGATGTACTGAATGGTGTACTGTATGGTGGGGGACAGAATGGTGTTGAACCCTGTGAGGCTTATTAGAACATAAGAACAGCCCGCTGTGTCAGGCCATAGGCCCATCTAGTCCAGCTTCCTGTATCTCACAGTGGCCCACCAAACCCCTCTGGGAGCACACAAGACAACAAGAGACCTGCATCCTGGTGCCCTCCCTTGCATCTGGCATTCTGACATCGCCCATTTCTAAAATCAGGAGGTTGCACATACACATCATGGCTTGTAACCCATAATGGATTTTTCCTGCAGAAATTTGTTCAATCCTCTTTTAAAGGCATCTAGGCCCAATGCCATCACCACATCCTATGGCAAGGAGTTCCACAGACCAACTACACGCTGAGCAAAGAAGTATTTTCTTTTGTCTGTCCTAACCCAACACTCAATTTTAGTGGATGTCCCCTGGTTCTGATTCTGTGTGAGAGTGGAAAGAGCATCTCTCTATCCACTCAATCCTTTCTATGCATAATTTTGTATGTCTCAATCATGCCCCCCTCAGGCGCCTCTTATTCCACATATGGTTTGTGAGCATGTGCTCAGCTGAACTCATGGTGCACTAATTCCAGGCATGTTTTTAAATATTTCATTTTGTAAGCCATCCTGTACATAGTGCCATTTGCAAAGGCAGTGGATAAATTTGGGATAGGACCCCAAGGCTGAGGTTCAAACCACACAAGCAGAAATCCATGTGAGAATGGGCATTTTCCACCGAATAAGCACACAATAGGATGCAAAACTCAAGTGTTTTCCTTCTTCTGAGAATTTTGTGCTGATATCCAAGTAACCCTTTGCCACTCATTGCCCTTTTAATATGTAAGTTTGGATTCTTCCATGTGGGTTTTTGAACATGTGACTTCACATCCATGAGTTTGGTAAGCAAGATGGCACACTAGACTGGTGGCTGTCAGAGAACTTTGCCACAGTTCCTCTTCTCCTTGTTTTCAGCTTTAAAAAGCAGTTGTTGACCTCCTTGCTTGTGCCATCCCCTTGCTTTTGTGGCAGGTGGCATAAAATGTGGTTTTTGCTTGATATTTTGCTCTGCTTAATATCTAGAGAGAGAGAGAGGAGAAAGAAGGGAAGCCAACAGCACTCCAAACCCCTTCCTCCTGCTAGAGAGGGGAGGTGCCATCTGTTTATATTATCCTAGGTATGCCTATCAGGAGTAAATCTCATTATGTACAATAGGACTTACTTCTGGAAACGTGTATATTGGGTGGCAGCCCAGGCAGTGAGGTGGCAATGGCACCTTTCCTGCTCCCCTTCTCCTTAGCTGCCTCTCCCTCTCCCATCATCACCTCCCCCCCGCATTTGACCCTGGGGAGGATGGATGTCATTAGTGATAAAACCTAATTATGATTACTCAGAAGTAATTCTGTTCATTGTGTTCAATGGGGCTTACTACCAGAAAAGTGTGTACAGGATTGCATAGTGGAGAGGTATGAATGACAGATAGGCAAGGGACAATGAAATTGGAATATCTTTGTCTGCTTGTCTGGGCATGGGGGAGGGGACAGGAGGATGCCAGCTTTGGGGCATGATCCTATGCCCATTTACTTGGAAGCACCAAGGACAGGCCAGCAATTTCGTTCCGCGAGAGTTGGCCAGGCATATGAATGCTGGCACAGAAAAAAAAGAGCAGGTGAATCCTGCTGTCACTTGTAATCCTTGCTGCCAACAGAAGGGCAAAAATTCAAGGGGAAGCTCCCATCACTTTTGACTGGCAAATGCTGCTGGTATACATTCAAACACAGGAATCCTGCCAAAGGATGATTGGAAGTACAGGTGGAGCCTGTTTATCCACAGATTTTCTATCCACGACCTGGCTCAACATGGGTTCCCAGATCTGTGTTCAGCCAAACTTGGCTCCACCTGAATCCTCTGAAGGGGACTGGAGCTCTGCTGCAGGCCTCTCTGAAGCCCACAGAGGCCACGCGCATCTGCCCACAGCCTCTGCAGGCTTCAGAAAGGCCAAAAAGGTAGGAAAAAAGAGCCACTTCTAGTTTCCAGAGGAAAACTGGAAGTAGTTGTTTTTTTGTTTTTTTTAACCTTTTTGGTCATTCTGAAGCCCGCAGAGGCTGTGGGTGGGCAGACGCACGCAGTCTCTGTGGGCTTCAGAAAACCCTCTGGAGGCAACTGGAGCAGAGCTCCGGTCCCCTTTGGAGAGTTTCAGGAGTTTAAGGGGCCAAAAACTGCTGATTTGCTTATCGGATCCCTCGCAGATTCTGAGGCCCCACCTACACTGGAGGAGGGACTAGCACAGCTGTTGTCTCAAAGAAAGCCTTGGATTGTGGTAATAGGTGATCCCAAATCCCTTGTTTTTTGAAACTCAGAGATGCAACTCACAAATGTATTTTCCCACAGAATAGCTGGAAATTTGGTGTAGGCCTAAACTTTATTTGCTTTGCTGAATAACCTATATGTTTCAGATATCATGTGTGTGTCTTCAATAGCATACCTTGATTTTCTACATACATACCATTTTTTCCCCATCAAAAGCCACCTTTTTGGCTTCATGTGAACTAAGAACAGAATCAAAGAGAGAGGTTTTTTGATATTACTGGCATATATGTCCCAGGCAGCAATTCTGCTCACAAGCAATTGAGTGATTCTGATTGGGGTAATAATGCTAAACTTCCAGGTCATCCCTGTAAAGGAAAGTAAAATGTAAAAGGCAGACCTCTGATGAATTATGCTTCAGATGAAAATTACTGTACAGGGATTCTGAATTTGGAATTGCAGAAAACTAGAAATGACAAAGCCTTCATATTTTCCTCATACTCAAAAACACCAGAAGTCATGTGTTTTTGAGTCATTCTGAGCCTGGTAGAGGCTGTTAATGGACACGTGTGGCCTCTGCTGGAGGCGAGGGGAGCAGAGCTTCTCTTACCATTGGAGGAAGCGTGTGGTGAGGGTGCACGTGGGGGGGGGGCGCAGACTCGATCTGCAGATAAGTGTACGACAACTTCCTAGTTCTTCTTTTCTGATGCCCAAAGAGGCCACAAGCTGCTGTTTCCGACTCATCTTTGAGTCAAAAAGTGGCAGAAGTGTCAGCAGTGCTGAGAGGGCAGGAACAGGCTGGCTGTAGCAAGTCTCAGAGCTGATAGCTGGGGCAGACAGCTGGAGAACTCTGTGCGTACAGTGGCTGGCTAACAGGCTCCTGTGAATCAACCTGCTGTCTTGACAATATTAGCTTATCTAGAGTTGTCACCCTGTGAATGTAAAGGACCATACAAAACAATAAACAACAACAAAAACTGTCCGCATGAAAACACTACAATTCTCAAACACACCTAACTCTAGAAAACAATTGTCTGAAGCAAACAATTGCTTTTCACAATATGGCCACTGAATGGAAGTTGCCTGAGGCTGTTGTCCTGTAGCAGCTGCTAAACATGATGAATCATTTTGCATGTGGCAATTCACCACCTTCAGTGCCAACATTTCGTTTGTCTTTTTTTCACCTCTGCTGATCATTCCTAATGGCAGCTTGTGGTGTTATGGTGATGAACCATTTAGGAAGTCTATGGGATACTTCTTCAGTCACCATGGAGGCCTCCTAAAACCACATCCATGCATTTAGGCCCACTAAATGCATGGATGTGGTTTTAGGAGGCCTCTGTGGTGACTGAAGAAGAAGTATCCCATAGACTTGCTAAATACAACTAAAGGGTGGGCCACACTTGCATGGTGTTGCTGACTGCAGTATCACCTGATGACTGGCATATGTGAACGAGTCAGCATAGACGCGAGTGATTTGTGAACGAGCACTCGGCAACTCTCAGACTAATGTGCAAATTGTCTCTGCAAAAATGTATTTGAATTGACATCAGGTAATATAAATCACCATCTATGGCAACATCAATATTTGATAACTGTAGCAGAGAGGACAAAAGCAAACGGTCACCAAAACAGCATTAAGTAGTGACTTACATGTGCCAATGAACCATCAGAATCCAACATCATTCAGATCACATCAAAATGCTCAAACCTCCTCAAATATGATTCTATTTCTTGCTCTTTCATAGAGTCAGTTAACTTTCAGAGTCTGAATTAGTTTATAGGATGTTGCATGAGATGTGGGAGAGTATACAGTCCCTTCAAAATGGTGCAATAGTTCTGTGATGCCCTTCTCTTAGGGCATGTGTGTGCATGCATGTATGTGTGTGTGAAAATATCAGTTCAGAGGCACTTGTCAGCTGCTGAACCAAGGATGGATTCAAATGGTAATGCAAGGGGACAAACTACCCCATCACACCAGTCCTAGGAACTGTATGCCAGGCCCTGTGAGCCACAGCATCAATGCAGTGAAGCAGGCCATTAACAAAACCTACCCAATTTCACTTACCAGTGACATGTCAAGTGCCGTGAACCTGCATTTGATTTTTAAAAAACATTCTGTGCTAATGGGCGCTCCAAGAGAATGCTCCCTACAAACATACCTTCCTCCTGAGAACCTGCTTTAGTGAGATAAGTCCTGAATGACTACATTGTTTCAGCTCTCTAACCCATTGAAAAAGGGCAGACATCTGAACAACACAGTGCAAATATGAGAGAACAATGGCCCCAGAGAGGCGCTGAGATGACAGAGACCTTCAACGCTATTTTCCTAATAAGAGACTTGGATTTAAAGGCCAGGTATGCAAACCAGTTCTGTTATACCATGTGGATGCTCTCTTGATACTAAAGGAATTGAGTGACATTGATAAATCACTCCATTCAAATGTGTGATATTTACAGAAATATCCAGTTAAGGCCTAAAAAACCCCCAACCAAAACTGCTTCATGAATTGCTATTAGCTGGAAAGCAGTGATGCCAGAAATGGAGAAATAATAGGTGCTTAATTTTGAGTATGAATGGCAAAATCTCAGCTCATATGAAAAGGCATTTATTTATCACTGATGTGCCAAGGGATGAACAGAATTCTGGGAACTGCTTGTTACCTAGATCACACAAGGAGTGTTCTTTTCTGTGGCCACATGTACAGACTGCTAGTGGCTATACCCAAGCCAAGGGACTCCCAGGAACTGGACAAATACTTGATCAATACGAGCAGCATTCTCCAGATTTTCCAGCCAGATCTTTAAGGGATGGGTTTTAACAAAATCAAAATGAGCAAGCGGTTGGACATCACAAATCACAGTAATCCCACTGCTGAATAAGCAGCAAGCCCATATGGAGAAATCTGTACAAGCCAGACATAATTTCTAGTCGTTTAGACTTTAATCCTGCTAAAGTTAGATGCAACAAGGTCCAGTGAAACCAATGGAACAAGTTAGTGCTATGGAACATCCCCAATCCCATTTCCTTCTCATCCCATTTCCTTCTCATTCCACCCTTCCCCATTCCACCCCTGCACTGGGCTTACAGCCCCTGCACTGGGCAGGATTCCCAAAGTCTGCCAGGATGCACAGGAAGACTTTTGCCTTCCCACCGGCTTCTAGCACTGCCACAGTTTTACAGCTGCTTTGGGGCAGCCTGTGCCTGTAGGCATTCTGCTGGTGCTAGCACTAGTTAGGATTACATTCTGCCAGTGCTATCACTAGTTAGGAGTGGGACATAAGGCTACAATCCTATAAAATCCTTCATGATAACAAGTCACATTTAACACAATTGGAGTTACTTTTGCTCAAAGTGTAGATCTGTTGTTACATTTTAAATAAATGTTAAAAGTGCTGGTTGTCAGAGCGGATTAAGGCTGCAATCTTATATAAAATTACTTGGGAGTACGTCATACTGAACTCAATACACGCATAGAATTGGGCTGTAAGGCTGTAATCCTTAACACACTGACCTTGGAGTCAGCCCAGTGAAAGTAGTAGGGCTTACTTCTGAGTCAAAATGCATAGGACCAGGCTGTACACCCACTGGTCACAGGCCTGTCGGTATTAATTTCACTATAAAAGATATGCTCAGAAAAAGAAAATGATGGACAGAATGTCAGTTGACAATTATACTGTTTGGCATAAATGTATAGACAGCAGCTCACCATTCACTAGTCTTGTACATCTGAGAAAACTCATCTCACAAAACTGTAGCAGCTGTTACTGTTTGGATGAGAATTGTAATAAGCCATATGGTATGGCAAGAAACCCCCCTGCATATTCTCACATGGACAAATATTATTATTGCAGAGAATAAACACATCAATATATTCACTTTTTCTCTGGGGAAGGATACAGTCTTCAATCTAATGTTGAAAATATTATCGGCTCCCCAGTGAGCCAGTTGTCTGAAAGGAATGTTGTTAGATATTCTAAAGAAGTTACTTAAAATCCAGGGGCTACGTTTTAGGCTCTAATTGGATTTCAGCGCCATTGTGGTAAAAAGTGAATCATTATGTGAAATTAGGCTGCCACTAGGGAACAAAATCAGCAGCGGGTTCAAGGGGTATGGAGGGATTCTAGGAGCAGTGGGTTTGTCAGGTGACGGGGCAGTGTGTGGCTATCAGGTACATGCAATCGAGCAGTTCTAACCCACGAGGACCAAAGAACCTACTGACATGAATGGGAAGAAAGGGGTGTTGACTAAACTTAGGAACAGTTCTGATTGATAAGACTGTGGCATCAATGTGTAAGTGAAAGAGAATGTCCTGGAGCGCCACAAGCTGACACCCAAAATGTGGTGGGTGTTTAGTTCCCGTCAATTCTGAAATTTTTTCCTAGGATAAAAGAGTATCACAGAAATAATCTTGAGGTCCAGTGGGAAAAGGGTAGGGGGTTTGTTTGATGGTAGAATATGGGCATTTGTGAATTGATTCTTTCCTAAACTATAACGTGGATAGCTGCAGATAATATACAGGTGTTTCTTGGAAAAGGATAAACCATATTTCCCCCCTACCCCCAAGTGTTTGCACTAGTCATTTAAAACTAGCCACCCACATTTTCTGAGAATTGATGTAGAGTTTTGATTAAGAGAAGAGAGATAAGTTTCCCAAATGGCAAGACTGAAAGTGCCATCTATTGAAAGACCATTCTCCTTATGGTCAAAGTTACCTCAGAGGCTCACAGCTGCACTGTTTGGTACATAGTGCTGAATTTGGCAGCCGAAGAATATCAAGACTCTGCCTGGAGAAAGTTCAAACCAGAGGAAGGCAATGAATTTCAGTGGGGGTCTCCTAGTTTCTTCCATCCAACACTGGCCCCTGAACTACTTTCCCAGTTTACATGTCTACCCTCCATCCGAGCCCTGTGTCCTTCTATGTTTTGTCCTTTCTAGAATTCTGGGTAATATGTAGTGATGGCCACTATCTTAGATACCTTTAAGAAGGGATTAAGATAGAACTGTCAATGGCCATTAGTCATGATGATACAGAACCACTAGATTTAGAGGAGTTGTTGTGAACTCCGTGTTGTGAACTTCTCAGAAGCATCTGACCGGCCAATGTGACAAACAGGATGCTGGACCTTTGATTTGATCCAGTGGGACTCTTCCTAGGTATCAGCCACCACATTCTGCAGAGCGGATCTGTGAGACCAGTGGACAGAGTTGGCCCATGACCTCTCAGCATCTGAGACAGAATGCTAAATTCTGCCCCACCTTTATCTGGTGATGTGCCTGTCTCTGCTTCTCCCACTCCCGGGACTCGAAAAGGAAGAAGAGGGTGAAGAGGAAGTCTGAAAGGAAGGAGAATGGTGGCCTAGAGCAGGGGTGCTCAAACTTTCAACTTTAGGGATGCTGGACCTTTAACAAGTGTATAGAAGAGAGAATTTCAGCAGGTGCAGCTTGTCATCTGTGGGATGACAAGTTGCACCTGCTGAAATTCTCTCTTCTATACACTTGTTAAAGGTCCAGCATCCCTAAAGTTGAAAGTTTGAGCATCCCTGGCCTAGAGCATCACATATTCCAGCCTGCTACTCTATTCTCCTTCACAGATCTACTCCTAATTCTCTTTGTTCTCCAGTCCATGGAATGGGTGGAGGAAGAGGAGCAGTCTATGCTAGTGGGCGTCCCCATCAATCTGCAGCCTGAGGTGACCTGCCTATGGGGCTTTCTGTTGTCAGCTGCAGAGAAGAAGCCCTGTATCATTGGAGCTTCATCTGACAACAATGACAGCCATAGGTACACAAAGCTCTTGCTTATGGTCACAAAACTCTTAAAAACAGAATATGCAGTAAAATAAACTATGCACATGTACTAAGTTTACGAACACTGTTCCAAACACAGAGTTTGGATTTTTTTTTTTCATTGCACAAACATCCTTGATTTAGGCTACGGTAAACATTCAAAAATTTGCTTGCATAAATCAGTTCAGTCTTCAATACGTATACTGCAAATGTTGAAATTCTGATTAGAGTCACCTGACCCCGGCACCTGGATTTTTCTAGAAACATCTGTAAGTCATACTTTGTTTAAATTTAAAAACATACACAAAATATTTACACACAAGCACAACAATATGGAGCTTAAGTGGAACGAAGAGGAAGAACAAAGCCCTGTTTCCCTTTGGCAGTTTTTACTTAAACTAAACACTTCTCTTCCTAAATGCCAAGAGACCTCTAGGTGGGAAATTAATTCTGCAGTGCATACTTAATGGGCATATTTGATTGCCTGTAATTTACCACTGAGGCTAATTAAAGGCAGGCAGGGTTGAGTCCTTTGAATTGTTCATATGACCAAGTCTGATACTGTTAGCTAAACGCTTGACTAAAGATTTTCACTGAGCATTTTCCTGAACTGTATTACATCACCACTATTGTGGGCAGATCTGATAAGCAAAGTATGATCTCTTCCCCTGCGTAACGCAGCAATAGAGACTGTGTAATGTTTGTGGCATGAGAAATTAACAGGCACCACTCTCTGACACCACTCATATTTCAGTACATTCAGACAGTGAATGCACCATGAACCACTGAATTCATCCAGGCAGCCAGGCTGATTTCTGAAGCCACATGAGCCCGTATAAAAAAATGGTGGAAAATATATTAGCCAAGTGTGATGACAGCTTACTTTATACAGCATGAGAATGAAGACATCTTTAGCCAGCATATAGAACAAAGCCTCACTATAAGCTGGGCAGCCCTATCCTAACCTGCGCTGCAGTATCCAGCGCAAGGTTGGAGGTGGCTTCCATGCAACTTTGTGGCTTCCATACAACTTTGAGTAAGGGGATAATCATCCACTTACTCCGAGCAGTGCCCCACCCACCTCAATGTGGCTATTTGGATCTTCATGAGTTAAATCGATGGTGCAAATTCGAGCAGCTTGGTGTAATGCCAGGATTCTGGGGAGGGGGGTTAGGATCCAGCCTAAGTACCAGAGGCCAGTCCCACCCACCTCCCAGGCCTAGTCTGCCCACCAGCCTGTCTGCTGCCCACCCTGAAACGCCCTCTCCCTGCCCTCCCAAACCCCCCATGCCAGCCTCCCCAGACCAGCATGAATTTACCTTGTTCTGGCGACCTCCCTTCGCCTCCGGTCAGCGGGGGAGGCGTTCACCTGTGTCCATGGTTTAACTTAACCACCAGAATGGAATGGAACCACCAGCGTTCCAAAACCCCTGTGGATACGGGGAACATGCCTGTATAGTACAAGCTAATATTTCCCCATCCCCAAGCAATGAAACACAGGAGAATTTATGATTAGGAATATAAGCAACAAGCCAATAAACAGCTGATAGGACTTTCAGTGAGTCCGTTTTCTCTCTGCTTCAAGAGACAGCTATTGTTATGTTTGTCCTTACAGGTGAAGCTGGAGGAGGAAAGCTAACAGGCAGACAACAAGCAAACTGGATTCTATCTGCAATACACTACTAGGGCTCAGGTTTGGAGGAAAATATTCCATATATGAAGGACTTGTTTGGCTACATTTGAAGGGAGACGAAGCAGCCTGCCTGAGTAATCTCAATTCACTACACTGGCTACCTCTTCCCTCCCACCTGACTCCTCGTTTGATTCAGAGCTGAAGATTAGTTTGGAAAACCAAAACAAATAATACACTTAGGCCCAAATCCTAACCAACTTTCCAGCACTGACGTAGCTGTGCCAATAGGGCATGTGCTGCATCCTGCAGTTGGGAAGAAGTCACGGAAGCCTCCTCAAGGTAAGAGAATGTTTGTTTCCATACCTTGGAGCTGCATTGCCCTAAGGACAGTGCTGGAAAGTTGGTTAGGACTATACCCTTAGTGGTCTGTTCGCAAGGCATTGTCTTTCACTGCATTTCCTCTCCTATCTGTCTGGAGGAAGCCTCGCTAGTCAGGCCATGATGTTAGAACCACCCCTACATCACAGTCTCCAATCTACAAGGCTGTGAAACTGTAAAAGCCTATGCTGGGAAGAACCCCAAGATGTATTCTTTACAAGCTGTGATATGCTTCTACTTCTGTGCCCCAAAGAAGAAAGCAAACGCAGTATAAACACAATCAAGCTCAAGGTTTTAACTAAATACAAAGTTAGCTCTCAAAATATGTTTAACCATACCCTTTTTCTATTTGTTTTGATGTGGTAACACTTGATGTGACACAATGCTCATTACCACAAAGGAGTCATATATTACCATGAGTAGAATCACAGTGGAATTAGTAGGTGGTGCGGAGTTGGTGCTGGTTGCACAGACCAGTTCAACCATAAGCTTTTTGAAAGGGTTACTCATGACTTAAACACAACTCCATGCATGAATAGTGAAGCAGCAACTGAATGATAAATTCTGAAGGGCTTTCTACGTCATTTTTGCATAAAATTTAGGCAACAATTTTGCTGCCAGAACTCTATTTCCCTTTACTTTATCAGAAGCCTCTGACAATAAAACAAAAGAAAACCCCAAACTTGATTTCACATGCATAACTCTCCTAAGATTCATTGGATTTAAAAGTGATTTACTTTGCCTAGATTGGGCCTTTCCTTTTGCTTATATAACACAACATATTTTTATGTTTGTTCAATATGAAAAAAAACATAATCAGTCAAAAATTAAAAACCACTCAAAAATTCTACTGATCTAAAGAAAATGTTTAGTGTACATCCCAAATATAGAGAAATGTATTACTGCTATTACACAGAGACCTTACAGTAGGCCAGTACTGTTACCCTACACATGCCTGATCTCGTCTGATCTTGGAAGCTAAGCAGGGTCAGGCCTGGTTAGTACTTGGATGGGAGACCGCCTGGGAATACCAGGTGCTGTAGGCTTATACCATAATCTTTCGAGACTGAAGGTTGCCAACCATACAGTAGTTCCCTTCTAAGGCAGAAAGTAGGGCAAGTCCATTGTACTGTGACACCTGTGATTCTACTTCATAGTTCCACTCTGTGATTACTGAGGGCACAATCCTAACCCCTGCTAACTGGGTAAGGGGCACTTTTTAAGTGGGTGCTCTTCTTTTATTTAGCAGGGGGAAAGTAACTGGCCCTCCTCACCCCAGCAGTGTCTTTTCTAGTGGCTGTCTGCTGGTGTTCTTTTGCATCTTTTAGATTGTGAGCCCTTTGAGACAGGGAGCCATTAGTTGTTTGTTTGATTTTCTCTGTAAACCGCTTTGTGAACTTTCCATTGAAAAGCGGTATATAAATACTGTCAATAATAATAATAATAATAATAATAATAATAATAATAATAATAATAATAATAATGTCTACTCAGAAGTAAGTCCTATTTTGTTCAATGGGGCTTACTCTCAGGAAAGTGTGGTTAGGATTGCAGCCTTAGACACATAAGTTTGTGCTGGTAGAACAGACCTTATAGAGTGTTCACGTTGTACTCCCTCTATACCAAATGCTGTCAACTCTCTCCTGTGCAACAACATTGCCTGATGCAATAATTATGTATACACATAGGATGGCTGTTCTAGCCTAGTGGAGACAAGTTCATTGGATCCACCATTCAGCAGTTCTCTAACTGTGAGTCTGAGACCCACCAGTCTGTTGTGACCCAATTTTTGGTGGTTCGTGAAATTGACAGGGCAGATCAGGCTCTGTGCATCAAGGGTTAAACAAGCTGCTACAGGAGGGGGGAGCACAGTGCCCAATCATCATTATAGCCATACCCCTTGGCAATTATAAATCAGGCAGCAGGCCCCAGGGACTTTAAAAAGTTTGGAAACCACTGCACTATATTATACCAACATTAACCACAGTTAGTTCACTGTACTAGTGAATTTTTGAAAACTTTTTTGATACTAATTTTACAACAACTGAAATGTTTTCTACAAGTACACAATCACAATATTGCTTTAAAATTACTTTTTCTTCAGGTGCCTTAGAGCCCAATCCTCTCCAACTTTCTAGCAAGGATGCAGCCATGCCAACAGGGTATGCAGTACACCCTGCAGTGAAGGGGCTGTCACACAGGCCTCCTCAAGGTAAAGGAACATTTGTTCCCTTACCTTGGGGCTGCATTGCAGCTGCATCTGTGCTGGAAAGTTGGACAGGATTGGTCCCTCAGTTATTTGACTTTTTTCCTCTAATAATACTAATTGTTCTCTTTTTTTTCTTCCTAAAATATGGCTCTATTCAGATGTAGTGCCACAGGCTAAGCGGATGGGGCACTGGCCAAGGTCTCTCAGGCTTTGGAGGATCTACCACCAACTCCGCCGATCACTTCTATCTGACTTGTATATCATCTACTGCACCTGCACAGTAGCTATATCAATGAACTCCAAGATAATTATGCTAGAGCAGAGACCTTCATAATCTGTTGGATACTTAGCAAGAAAGGTTAATCCAGTTTTAATAAGAAAGGATATATGTCCTCCTAACTGCATGTCATCCATGTAATAAGAAATCTGTTACAGTTTATGAGCTGTTTTCCCCCTTCAAATAGAAAAATCAGACAATAGCTATCTGTTATTTACATCTTATTTTGGTCAGAACTATCATATTGTTAACATTGCTGATAGACTCCAAGAGCTAGGAAAGCAGTTTGTCATTCAAAGAGAACAGACAATTTTTTAAAAAGTGATTTTACACTTTTGCAACAACTTCCTCTGGTATTCCTACAACAATTAGTTTCAATTCAGCCACTAAAAATTGTGATTAAAATGCTAACATAAAAACTAAAGTATATTTTAATGCATACTACACTCATACACTTCGTGAGTTTTGACTTTCACTATGAAAATCACTTTCTATATTTAGGTTCCTTTCTCAAAAGTGGTCAGAATATCACATAAGGAAAAAAATGTTATTAGCATATTCAAAACCAATGGCTAATTTATTAGAAGTTTTGCCTAATAACTTAAAACAGTAACTGTGGCTTAAACACTGGAAGACAGATTTGGACTTTTTCTGTTTAGAAATACCCTGCAGCTTTGATATGCCACAACCACTCTCATTTAAAATTACTAAAACTTGACAAAGAAAAAGAAAAAAACACTTTAACCCAGCATCCATTTTACTTACCACTTCCTTCCCAAACACAGCTTCACTTGGAAAATGATCCATAATGAAGAGAGAATGCAATTTATCTTTTCTTGTTTAGAAAGGGATCATTTCACTGCTAGGGAAGAATAATGAATAGAATCTGCCAAGCACTTCCTGACACAAAAATGGTTCAGTGGCAAACGACTCTAGAAGGATCTGGGCAGTGGCATTTATTTTGTGATTCAAAGCTTAAGCATGCTTCACTTGAATGAACACTTGAAAAACATGTACAGTACTAGGGAAACATAAAAGAAAAAAAAATGCATGTACTCCCAGCATTATCATCAACTGAAAACGTTCAGCTCAGGTTAACTCTACTTTGTCACACCCAGTGCTTTTTTTGTAAAAGAAAAGGTGCAGGAACTCACAACTTGTTAAAATTTTATTTATTTATTTTTAAACCATTTTTTATTGGAGAAATAAAATATTTTTAATGTGCTTCCCCCCTAAAGATGAACTTACTTCTGAGTAGACATGCATAGGATTGGGCTGTCAAACTCCACATCCCCTTCCCCCTAGCTACTTTTTCTACACATGGAGAAAAATATTGTACAGGTGCACTTGTAGCGTGTAGTATGTAGTGTGGCACTACTTTGAGGAGAGGAAGCAGTGAATGGATTCAAAAAAATGGCTTACATGAGTTCCATGTAGTAAAATTACTCTAAGCAACTGTGGGAGTAAGACAAAAAAGGAATTCTTACACAAGAGGGGTCCTTAGGTGCACATAGAAACAGCTACGTTTGCAAACAAGCGATTAAATATGGTTTAATTCAGGTATCAGAATACTCTGTGTCTTTGGGAAGGAGCTTGGCATGCAATTGTATGTTCTCTGCTGCCCTGAGCAGCTGCTGTGCATTGCTGGAGAGGAGCTGCAAACGCTGGCTGGCGGAGGGCATGCTTGTGGGGGAAGGATGAGGAGGATCTCTGGCAAGGCTGGACAGCACATTGTACACACGTAGAATCCCTTTTCACCTGCACTTAGCATGTGAAAGCGGGTGCAGATATATATCTCTGCGAGGATTAAGAGCCCAATCCTAGGTATGTCTACTCTGAAGTAACTCTCGTTCTAGTCAATGGAGCTTACTTCCAGGAAAGTGCCTAGGATTGCAGCTTAAGAGCCCAGTCCTATGCATGTCTACTCAGAAGTCCACTTTAGTGAATGGGGCTTACTGTGGATAGGATGGCAGCCTCAGGGCCCAATCCTGTGCCTGTCTACTCAGAAGTCAGTCCCATTAGAGGCAGTGGGGCTTCCTGCCAGGAAAGTGTGGACAGGACTGCAGCCTCAGAGCCCCTCCTCTGCCTGTCTACTCAGAAGTCAGTCCCATTAGAGGCAGTGGGGCTTCCTCCCAGGAAGGTGTGGAGAGGACTGCAGCCTCAGAGCCCCTCCTCTGCCTTGTCTACTCAGGCTATGACACTTTCCTGGGAGTAAGCCCCATTGAACACAATGGAACTTACTTCTGAGTAGACATGCATAGGCTTGGGCTCTCAGGCTGCAAGGCTATGCACCCTTTCCCAGGAGCAAGCCCCATTGAGCACAATGAGACTTACTTCTGAGTAGACACACCTAGGCTCATGCTGCAGATTGGCACAGGGTCTGCACCAGCCAGCTTCCTTCCCCTCCTCCTCCGCCAAGCCAGTACCTGGGTGTTCCATGGGTGCGGCAGCCCATCTCCCTGGCTGGCTAGCTGGCTGTCCGTTCTCCTCCTTGGTGTCGGTGCATGTCCCCCGCGCCCTCCACTGGCTTGGAAGCTGCACGAGGAAGCACAGCGCGGGGGAAGGGGAGGCGGGCTGGGCTCAGGAGATGGGGGCAGGAGGGGGTCATTGTGCAGTCAGGCAGGGGCCAGGCGCCTGCCCACCCTGCACCCCCCCAGCAGCCACCCAGCGAATGCCTCTGTTTTGCTCCCTGCCTCCTGGAATGCCTCCGAAGGGGAGGGGCCCCTGCAAAAAGGTGCCGGAACTCCGTCCGTCCCCCCTCCCCCCGCGTTCCATTAGACAAAAAGCCCTGGTCACACCTAAAAGAAAATTAAAATGCCGTCCAACCTCTTTGTGGGTGTTTTTAGGAAGTAAACTATAGGTAAAAAAACTACAAACTAGAGGCCGCAATTAGAAACAGCTGAATGAAGACATTTACTGGAATTGACTTATTAAAGAAACACACACTTTCTGTGATCTTTATGTAAGTATTTTTTAATCTTATATGACAAATTAAGAGAGCTCACCATAACATTCTACTGCACCTGCCATAATAGGTTTTACCTCCCTTCCTACTTCTGTTAAACTCCTCTTAGACAGGTGCACAAGCCAGCATAGAAGCCCTGGTGTCGAGGAGGGGGGTCAGTATGACTGAGCACTGACTGAGGCCCACAACCAAATAGGCCAGTGGCTCTCAAACTCTCAGGGAAAGTTTGATCTGCAATAAGTATGTGCGGGAGCGGGAGGAAGGCAGAGACGCGACCTGCTGAATCTCACTACTTTGGAAGGGCACAGAGGTTTGCTGCCACTTACCAGAGCATGCAGCAGCCTCCTAGGATGCGGGGAGGACAGGGTTCTCTGGCTGGGGCATCACGGCGCCCAGTTTGAGAACCACTGGAATAGGCTATTCATTGCCTACCTCTATAAACAATAGCCCTGCTTTTGCTATCACTGCCTGTTTATCAGTTCTCTTCAAGCTCATCATCAGTTACAAGAGCAGCAACTGTCATTCAACTTGGCCTCATGTCCTGGGCTGTGGTATGGATGAGCCTAGAAGGATAAGGCAGTCAAATGAGTAGTGGTGACATAGTCAAGGACAAAATCGGCCAACTTCAGGAGGGGGCCCACAGAGACCTTACCTAAGGATGCCCCAAAACCTGGGGCTGACACTATTGCTGGACATGGGGTTTCCTTCGCATCTGTCTAATTAGCCCCTGCTAATTGGGTAAGAGGCACTTTTTCAAGTGGGTGCTCCTCTTTTTAGCAGGGGGAGAGTAACTGGCCCACCTCACCCCAGCACTGTCTGTTCTAGTGGCTGTCTGCTGGTATTCATTTGCATCTTTTTAGATTGTGAGCCCTTTTGGGACAGGGAGCCATTTAGTTATTTGATTTTTCTCTGTAAACCGCTTTGTGAACTTTTAGTTGAAAAGCGGTATATAAATACTGTTGATTGATTGATTGATCTGTCTAGAGCCAATCTGCATGTGAAAATCTGTTTATATCGACTACATTATCAGGGTGAGAGAATATGTAGGAAGTATGATGGACTGGACTTGTACACTATGTATTTATTTTAACTCGTTTTATAGCATGGCCCTATGTTCTGCTGTGCTTGATAGCTGAGTGCAGGATTAGGTATAAGCACCAAGTACTGGATTCGGCTTCTTCTTGTTCTGGAGCTGGATGATGGCCTTGCTCTTCTCTACCAGGCAGCAGCAGCTGTCATTAGCAGAGTGGAGGGTGAAGAATAAAGTGACAACTTCCACTGCATCCAAGAATCTACTGCAGTGGTGCCATCACTTTAGCAGTGCCAACACTGTCATCTTGCCAGCTAGAACTGACACAAAGAGTTTAAGTGTAGGGTCACACAACCGAAGACCTTTGTCCCACTTGTTTGAGGCAGGAGTATGCTACAAGTGGCACAAATTTTGGCTTGCCTCAAAGTAGCTAAAGGTGATGATATGATTAGGCAATGCATTCTTTTGAGCAGCTAGGGTGTGTGTGTGGGGGGGGAGGGGTTTCAGCAGCACATCTATAGCATACTACATAGCAAGGTTCCTCTTTGCAGTAATGCTGAAGTGTGGTTTTTCAGGAAATCTCTCTCTGGTTTTTTTTCCTTTGAAATCTGCAGCCAAGCATCTGAGTATCTCTTATTTGGCCTCACATTTTGTAAAACACAGACAATATTGTCTCTTTGCAAGGAATTGTGAACTCTGTGGCCTTGCCAATTAAGTCAGGATGTCTCCAGTGCATTATTTATTGTTTAGAACTGGCTGAATATAGGCCAGAGAGTCTCAAATATTTCCTTTAACTCAGCTCTTTAACCCAGTCTTTGATTATTTGTGCCCCTACTACTGTATCAAACTGAAGAAGAGTTCTTGTATTATACTTTGTCTTCTATAATTTAACAGATTATTAGTTTTCTGCAAAAAAAAAACACATCCCAGTAATTATGCCTAGAAAAGTAAATACACAGATCTAACAGGAATACAAATAACTATGCCTTGTTGTAATATGAAATATACTTCCATTGTGTTTAGCAGTAGAAAAATGATAATGAAGCAAAATGGCCTTAGAAAGCCTCTAATTTTGGTAAATAAGGCTAGATAGTGAAAGAATATGAAATTAGCAACAAATACAAGCAGAAAATGTCCTTACTGGAGATTTAAGGAAATCTAATTGCAGGTAAAAGGAAAACAGAAAGTGTATCTCAAAACTGGATTTCTATTTTAAACCGGAGTTTGTCAGACAATAACATGGGATCTTTCCTCAAGATCACAATGACCATCCATCAAAAATCTATTTTTTGCTTACTGAGAACTAGGTAAAGTAATTCAACAAGAAATATGATGTTCAATTTTAGCCTTTTGTAGAAAGCTAGCAAAAGGTGAGAAATAAATCATCTGTGCATCATTTTTTTTATTGATCTTCCCACAAAAAGAGATTTAAACACTTTACACGACAAGTCAATGTTTTTGGTCATGCCCAACCCCGGAATGCTTTACACGGAATTTCTAGGATGCCGTTGCATATAAAAGTAGAAATGTTTAATACTTCTCCTTAAATACGGAAAGCACACTTTAACTGCAAGTTAAGGTGAAATTTACATGACCCTTCATATTTATGGTGGGTTTTTTCCTATTCAGGTTGACCTATCAATATTTTAGTCCTTTAAAAACTCAAATATGATATTCTGAACTATGGGAAAAGAAACCCCTTCCACTACACAAGTGAAAAATAACTGCCTGCAAACGTGACCAAGTTTTAGAATTGATTACAATTCCAAAATTACTTTTTTCGGGATGCATATCCAGAGTCTTTCAGCACTGAATTTTAAAACCCTGGCAAATAAAATAATCCAGTCTTTGAAAGACAGAACAGCAGTGATAAAGATAAGAATATATAATTACTTTTACAATTGGAAAACAATTGAGGACAAAGTCAATTGCAGTTTGTTTCTTGCATGCTTTATGCAAAAAGACGCAAACACAGCAACAGAGTTCCCCTTTTGGTACAAGTAGTACTCCAGGTCTCTGTGGAACCTATCTGCCTCTTCCCCCGGCATTCCACTTGTCATTAACTTCATACTGTTACCAATTATCATAATTACTATGCCTACGCTATGCCCTTGATTGATCCTAGAAGGAAAGCAGTTTACAGTCAAAAGAATCTCTCTGAAAGGAAATGTAAGCAGGTTCCTCTGACTTTGGAATAAAAACTTTTTAAAAAGAGTTAATATACCTCCCCCCATCTCTTTTAATGTGCCAGCTCATATTTTTAATCACTGTGTTTTTGGACTAGTAAGGCAGAAACTTACTGTGATTATATTAATATAACCACACCTTACTATGGAAAGACGTTTATGCTGCAAACTGAAAGCAAGAGGGACTGATGTGATGTGACTGACCTGTCAAAATACAGCTTAGACATACATGTGATAATCAAAATCCTTAGAATGGTTCACATAATAAATTGTATACAGTCAGCACATGGAGGGAGGAGGTAGACCCAGCTCTGTAAGTTGGGTCTTTTGAAAACAATTAATGCACTGAACTGGATGTGCTCCTGTTCTGCAAGTATAGACTGCATGTTCAGAGTCTGCACATCTACATAGAAGATTTGTGTCACAAGACCCTATCTATGGGTGAAGATTAGGGGTGGGGACAGTGAACATGACTTCATTGTCCCCTCTATGTGTTGATTATATGCATATTTTTGTATGCAGTTTGTATGTGACAGTTTATTGAGTCACAGAGTTTACATTATCTGAGAAAGATTCCTGAAGATGAAGGAGCCCATAAAGATAACCACTCTCTCATGCATCTGTATCATCCTCACAAATGGTAAGGAGGTTTTGCCACAGATCAGGTGCAGACATGTGGTAAAATGGCAATCTGCATTAACCCAAAGAGCCAACACAATCCTGGCCCAACTGTATGAGCAGTCCAGGTAGTTGACTGGATGGTTATATTTTTAAACGTTTAAATGAAATTACACACAACTGAATAGTGTATTCCAGATACCCTGCAGTATCACACACTATATTGTGGTCTCTTGGATCACTGACAGCCCAATTCTGAGCTGCCCAGGGCACCCAGCTTTGGCGGCACCAAAAATGGCTGCTGCCGCATTCTATCCACCCCGGGCTACCATGGGTGGCACCTTGGGAGAAGGGGACTTTTGTCCCCTTCTCCCAGGTAAGGGAAGCAGCCCTGCAATGGGGCTATTCACATTACCACCGATGGTAACCCCACACGAACAAGGGGTTTGAGCTGCACACGAACGCTTTAGATCCAGTGGAGTGGAGTGGAGCTCCACTGAACCCACCTGCCTCCCTCCCCCTGGCACGCCTCCCACCCACCCTCTCCCTGCCTTCTGGTCACGCCTCTTCCCTGCCCTCTCCCCACCCTCTGCCTGCATCACCCCTGCCCAGAAGTCCTCTTCCCCACTCCCTCCCCATCCCCGCTTACCGTGCCACAGCTCGGTGATCCATGTGACTGCAGAGCAGCGGAGGACGGGCGCCCACCCGGTGCTAGCCCAGCACCAGCCAGCGCCGGGCTAGCACGGGTGTTGGCCTGGCGGTAAACCTTGCAGACGTGCCTTACGGCATGTTTGTGACAGTACGCACCGGTGGGAAGCCGGCGCACTGAGCTCAGGACTAAGTCAGCAAAGTATCTTGGTCCACCACTGAACCAATGTTCATGACTCTTCTGTTAATTGGATCTGTATTCCCCACTTCTTGCTTGTTGAGACTCAATGATTTATGATTTTTAGGCTATTTTTCAGGGAAACTTCACTGTTATAAAATGGCCTGCTTTTAATCATTAAACATGTACATGCATGAATAAATGCAGAGTTTTAGTGCTTTGCAGTCCAATGGACTAGGGTCTGAGATGTGGATTGAAAATACAACATGGAGAATTTGGAGTTTCCATGGTGACAGAATAAAGATTAGAGGATAACAATATCTGAGGTATCGCTTTAATGTTAGCCATCGAAGATTGGAGGATACCCCACCGTAAGGTAAGGGACCCTTATAAGGTATATGTGAAAGACAGAAGTTTACGGTTGGGAACAAAGAGGAAGAGCTGAATATTGAAGTCATATCTAGGGATTTGATGTGGGGAGTGTACAACACGATTACATTAGTAGAATATTAATTTTACTTACACACACACACACACACACAACACAGAGGGAGAGAGAGAGATTCTTCCCCAACCTTAGGAAGGCAATGCATTCTGAAAACCCTCTCATAGGGAAAATTCTTATTATGTCAAAAATGTAATTACCATAAACTTCTATGGGAAAAAGTTGTATGTGTTCCTGAACCCTAAAATTAACACCTTGGTATGGCAACCTTCAGTCTCGAAAGACTATGGTATCATGCTCTGAATGGTGGTTCTGGAACAGCGTCTAGTGTAGCTGAAAAGGCCAATCCGGGAGTGACAATCCCTTCCACACTGGGAGCAAGTGCAGTCTGTCCCTGGTCTGTCTCCCTGGCTATGGGCCTTCCTTCTTCGCCTCTTTGCCTCAGACTGCTGCCAAAGTGTCTCTTCAAACTGGGAAAGGCCATGCTGCACAGCCTGCCTCCAAGCGGACCGCTCAGAGGCCAGGGTTTCCCACTTGTTGAGGTCCATCCCTAAGGCCTTCAGATCCCTCTTGCAGATGTCCTTGTATTGCAGCTGTGGTCTACCTGTAGGGCGCTTTCCTTGCACGAGTTCTCCATAGAGGAGATCCTTTGGGATCCGGCCATCATCCATTCTCACGACATGACCAAGCCAACGCAGGCGTCTCTGTTTCAGCAGTGCATACATGCTAGGGATTCCAGCACGTTCCAGGACTGTGTTGTTAACACCTATTTATGCTATTTATGCTAAAACAACACAAGATCCAAATAAAGTGCAAACAATTACTTCAATACGTAACATTAGTATAACCTATCAAGGCATACAGGTAGAGCCTCGTTATTCGCGAGGGTTCTGTTCAGAAAGGTCCCTGAAAGCCTCGGAGAGGCTTGAAAGCCATGCACAGCCTCCACAGGTCTCAGTACGGCCTCTGGAGGTCCTAGAGAGGCACTTCCGGTTTCCAGGCGAAACAAGCCTCCAAACTGTGAGGCTTGTGGGGGCTGTGCATGGGCCTCAGAAGAGCCTCCTGAGGGCTCAGGTGGGGCCAAGTTTGGCTCCACGCAGGTCCTGGGGACCTGCACTGAGTCATATTCACGATTAAAAATATTGCAAATAAAGAGGCTCCACCTGTATTTCCTTTCTTAACACAATACATAGCAACTATACAACTACAAAGATGACTGCACGGTGACTCTTGTCTTGTGGCGCTCAGCTGCTCACAAGGTGTGCAAAATCCAAATCGGTTCCCATTAATGTGAGGAAATGTCTTGTAAGCTGAGACACTGTAAAGTTGTAAATTTGAATTATTGTAACCTTGTAAAGTTAAATTCTTGTAACCTGAATGTGCTTGCAGGGTGTGACTGTACATATACTTGTGTGTATGAGAGAGGGGGAGCAAATTTCTCTACCCCAGGAGACCCTGCAATGCGAACACCCTCCTTGTCTCTATAATGACAGACATTTTACTTGTAGAAGATATTACTGCCAATCAGCAGTAATGACAGCTCAAGACTATTCATATGATGAGTTGAAAAGAGAAACAGAAATGTGCTTCAGGAAGTTAAAAAAAGGTCAAGTACTGGCAAGTTTGACAAGACAAAAATAAATGGTTGAACCATTGTTCCTTATGACACAATGCTATTTTCTTCTTGTGCTGGTGCAGCAACTGCTATGCTGGTATGCACTGTTGCAAATGTGCCATAAAGCAAGTTGTGACAGCGCAGAAGATGGAGGCACCTGCAGAAAGGCATGCACCGTCCCTCCTGCGCCATTGGAGGAAGAAATGCATACCAGAGCAGGTAAGAGCTGATCCCAGCAGTGCAGGGGCTGGGGAAGGGGGAGGACAGAGAGGATTAGAATGGGGTGTGGGAAAGGCAGTGATGGGGGCTGGCAGTGGGTCGATCAGGCTAGAATGTGAGCCAGAGAATCAGCAGGCACAGGTCGGATTAAACTCATTGCCATGGCTGAGGCTTACCCTGGGTCAAGGGGACAAATGTCCCCTTACTTTGAGGATACCTCTGGCTTGCTCAATTCACGCATGCGCTGCCTATCCTATATTGCTTTCCTTGGACAGATGTTGCAGGAACACACAAGGAAGCTCCCTCCTCACTGCCACCTGCATGAAAGTTTCTGAAAATTGATAGTATGACCATTTGGCATTACATTTCTCCATAACCTCAGAATGAAGTAAAGCCACCATGTTTAGACCTATGGGAGATTTAACACCATGCAAGCTTTAGAGAAGCAGGCTTGAGTAAACCTAAGCCCCAACTCTACAGAATATTTAATTCTTAATTTTTAATGACTTAGCACAGGTATTTACATTAGAGTGATGTACTGGTAATTGCCTATTATCATAAAGTATGGCAATAATACAATACATAAAAACACAAGCAAAATATTAGGGATTGACGATTACCCAGATCAAAGCAGGTCAAGCTAGTAGCATCAACATTTCTATCAAAGCAAAAGCTCCAGGAAGCTTTTATTGTTGCTGTTGGGTAGGGGCAACTTTTTAACAGGGCATCTTTCAAAAATTAGGGCATCTTTCTGCAAACATGTCACAATAAACAGACGCATCAACGTTTGCAAAACTTTGAACTTCATTCCTGCATTTGTTCAGAAAAGGCAATTGGGATGTGAAGTGTGATAAGCAAAAAGAAATTAATTGGAGTGAAGAGCAAATGCTTTCTGGAAATGTATTTCATCTCATTGGGAAGAGATTTGAAAGCCACAAGTTTGCTTACAGATTCTATCACTGAATCTGCAATAATAACATTTTGTATGACTTCTACAGTACCAAGTTAAATCACATTGAAAAAAATTCTTTGGAATTTCCTCTGCTTCTGAATGCAAATCCAGTGCACAAACACTGGAGCATGCAGCTTTCCTTCACATTTTGAATACAAGTAAAATGTACAGTAGAGATACCAATGTAGGCTCTTAAGCACAAATGTCCAGCTGGAGAACAATGTTTGGAACAGAGCCAAACATCACCCAGATGACACTGAATCAGCACGGCAACCTGTCACTATTACCATCTTTATGCCTATCTTTACAAAAAGGATGGAGAAGAGACTGGGAAACTACAGGCCACTCAGCCTTACATTCAGGTAAGATGATGGAAAGCCTAATCAAGGATAACATCTTGGAACATACAGAACAAGCTTCACTGAAGGAAAGAAAGCATGGCTTCAGTAAGAGTAAGTTTTGCCTCACAAATCTTTTAGAGTTCTTTTAAAAGGTCAATAGGCATGGGGGTAAACCCATTGATATTATATATCTGAACTTTCAGAAGGCATTTGACACAGTCTCTCATCAAAGGCTCCTGAAAAAACTCAACAGTCAGGAAACAAAGTGGCAGGTCGTTTTATGGATTAGGAACTGGATGAGGAACAGGAAACAGAGTGAGTGTAAATGGGCAATTTGAAAATGAAAAGAAGTGAAAAGTTGGGTGTCTCAAGGTGACGGGACTGGCACTTCTCAATTTGTTCATAAACAGCCTGGAGTTAAGGATAAGCGGCCAAGAGGCCAAGCTTGCAGATATCACTAAACTTTTCCGGGTGGTCAAATCTAGAACAGTGGTTCTCACACATTTAGCACAGGGACCCACTTTTTAGAATGAGAATCTGTCAGGACCCACCGGAAGTGATGTCATGACAGGAAGTGATGTCATCAGGCAGGAAAGTTTTTAACAATCCTAGGCTGCAAGCCCACCCACACTTACCCAGGAGTAAGTCCCATTGACTATCATTGTTAAAAGAATATACATAGTAGTTTGTTAAAAGTACAGGTCTATAACATTTCCTCAAAAGTTGTCACATACCATGGTAGCATCAAGTCTAATATATTAAAAATAAAATACTGAAATGAATGGGCACCCACCTGAAATTGGCTCGTGACCCACCTAGTGGATCCCGACCCACAGTTTGAGAAACACTGGTCTAGAATAAAGTGTGAAGAGCTCCACAAGGATCTCTTCAAAGATAATGGGGGGGGGGAATGGGAGACACGTCACAATGCAAGTAACTGTAGAGTGATACACATTAGGGCAAGAAATCAAAATTTCACATATATGCTGATGGGTTCTGAACTGCCTGTGACAGATCAGGAGAGAGATCTTGGGGTGCTGGTAGACAGCTCAATGGAAGTGTCAGCCTAGTGTGCAGTGACTGTGAAGGAGGCAAGTTCAATGCTCAGGATCATTTAAAAAAGAGACTGAGAAATAATATTATTATACCACTGTATAAATGACTGGTAAGGCTACATCTGGAATATTGTGTCCAGTTCTGTTTGCCAGGAGTCAACCTCGAGGCAAAATCAGGAGCCGGAGTCCCTGAGGCAGTTCATGGCTGAACACAGTCACGTTCTGGCAACTCCTGCGACGCCGCTGGAACCAACCGTATTGGCCTCTGCCTTTCCATTGGACCATTCCAGCGATATGGAGAGGGGGGATTTGCTGCATGGGTAACAGCCTATCCTCCATACCTACTTTACCCAGGCTTCGCGCACTGGAGAGGACACTCTGTTCCAGAACCACCATTCAGAGCGTGACACAATAGTCTTCCGAGACTGAAGGATGCCAACAACAAATTCTGTTTGCTACATCTCAAAAAGGGTATACTAGAACTGGAAAAGGTGCAGAAGAGAACCACCAACATGATTAGTGAGCAAGGAGACCTCCCATACAGGGAAAGGCTACAATGTTTGAAGCATTTCAGTCTAGAAAGAAGATGCCAGGGAGGGCATGATTGAGACTTATAGCATTATGCATGGGATGGCTAGAGTAGATACTGGGAAGTTATTTTCCCTTTCGCCCAATAACAGTACTACGGGTCACCCACTAAAATTGACTGGTAGGAAGAGAGAACAGACAAAAGGAAATATTTCTTTATCCAGCACATAATCTGTGGAACTCCTTGTCACAGGATGTTGTGATAGCACCTGGCCTAGATGCCTTTAAAAGAGAATTGGAAAGATTTATGGAGGAAAAGTCTATCACAGGTTATAAGTCACAATGACTGTATGCAACCTCAGGATTTTAGAAGAGCCTGTCTCTGACTGAATGTCAGTTGCAAGGGAGTCACAACAGGATACAAGTGTCTTGTTGTCTTCAGTGCTCCCTAGTGGGCCACTGTTGGATACAGGAAGCTCAAATAGATGGGGTCTTGGGCTGATGTGATATTCTTGCTTTTAAACTGTGCTCTGCCCCATACAGAGCAGTGACTGCACATTATTTTATTGAAATAAATTTTAGAAAATGATTAATCTGCTACTCATACATTAAGGCCAACTTTGAACTTCAATGTCATTTGTTAACGTACGTATTAAAACTTTTAAAATAGCAAAATAAAATAAAAATACCTATCCTATTATCCCATAAATTGGATTAACAGAAAGCCAGTCTAATTTACAGATTTGCTAAGAATTTTGAGAGAAGGATTTCAATGTAGTCACTGACGGCTTCCTAATATAGACTAATGGTAGCCAAATTGCATATAAAGGGCAGAAGATGCGAATCTGAGTGGAACGACATCCACTGGAAGGCATCGGTAGAGCTACAAAGCAATTCTGCATCAAAATTATGCAGAGCCACAAAGAAGGGCTGCAAGAGACACACAGGGAAGGGGTAGACAGGAATGCACTTGAAATTCAAGTGGCAGAGAAATTAAGAGATGGGTAGTTAGACATACTTAGACAAAGCCTAGGGAGCCATACTGATAAGCCTGATGGCTTAATCCTATCCAACTTTCTAGCGCTGATGCAGCCATGCCAACGGGGCATGTGCTGCATCCTGCAGTGGGGAGGGGACTGTCATGGAGACCTCCTCAAGGTATGGGAACATTTGTTCCCTCACTTCAGGGCTGCATGGCGGCTGCTGGACAGTTGGATAGGATTAGGCCCTATTTCTGAATGCTGGCCATGCAATGATCCAGCTGTGACATGGAAACAACTGTAGTCAGGCCCAATGGAATACCTGGAAGTGGTGCCATCCTGGGACCTGGAAAGATAATAATTCCTCTTCTTCATCTCTTTCCACACCATTAATGACTCACCACAAGAAGTACCGGGAAGAGATCAAGTAATTCTTTGTTTGAGTCCTGTCTGATCTTGACAAAGACAGAGTTGACAGAAGAGCATCATGATAATTCATCATATTAAGTGGTAGCATATCTGATATTTGGGGCCCATGTCACTGAGGCCTGAGAGAACAAGACTGGATCAGAAGCTCCATAATGGAAGTCAAGACAGACTCTGAATAATTGGTACACTACATGCTTAGCAATTCAAGCTACCTCGTAATAGGGCTGCTGCATTCTGCACTACTTGCAACTTTACCTACCATAGCCAAGCTATGTAGGCAAAAATAATAACAATTTATATGCAAATCTTTACAAGCCCTTTCACATTTTGGAAAGATAAAAGCAAAATAAAAGCAATTCTATGGATGTAGGTTGACTGTTTTTGCTAGCATACAGCCTCAGTAATGAATGTTTCATTTACCTAATTATCCAGAATATGACCAGCATGCTCAAAAGGCCACTAAAGGCAAACAGGTGCATGTCAGCCTGTTTTGCAGAGAAATAAAAGAGAATTTATCTCTCTCCACTAGATGGCACTGAGTGTTTGTTAAGTTCCAGCAAAATAATGATGATAAACAAAAATGCACAAAACAGAATTTGTTCTTCACAATCCTTAAAGGTTAATGGATTATTAAATTATGTTTACATAGTATGCTACTATAAAGTTGTAAATATTGCACTTTCAGTTTACAAGACCGTTTCTTTTTGTGTTTATGCACACGAATGCATACCGTTTTGTGAGACAGAAAGGTTAGCTCCCAAGCCTCAGAGCTGTGTACAAATATCTTCATACGTCCAAAAACTGTAGCTCCACTAACATCCCCTTAACTTGGTGGATAAGAGATTATACTACTATATCAGACCATTCTCCTACAAAATTATCTACCACTCATGATGTGAACATACAAAATTGTCTATATGGAGTCACCTAGACCTGATTGGTAGAACAAAAGACATATCTATATGCCCTGAAGCTTAGTCACACTGTATCAATACTGGGAAACTGGGCAGATGCTACTGCAAGGCTTTCTTGAAGTACCTCTTTGCTGCAGGTCACAGGCATCCATGCCTGGATTGCTTGAGAGACACATACCATATTTTTCGCTCCATAAGATGCACTTTTCCCCCCAAAAAAGTGGGGGGAAAGTGTGTTCGTCTTATGGAGCAAATACTGGGGGCAAGGTCCGCACCGGGGGCAAGGTCCTCATTTGCACAGGTGCCACAGGGGGAGGGCAGGCGGAGAACAAAGGGGGCAAGGTCCGCACCGGGGGCAAGGCCCTCATTTGCACAGGCGCCACAGGGGGAGGGCAGGCTTACTTTAAAAGTAAGTTTTCCTCCTCTAAAAACTAGGTGCGTCTTATGGTTAGACATCTGATGAAGTGGGCTCAGGTCTACAAAAGTTTATGCCAGATCAAATGTGCTAGTCTTCCAGCTGTCACAAGATTCTTTATTCCTACCACTGAGTAATCAGAAATTGTACAAGTCAGTTCATACAACAGGTTCTCTCAAACATAGCTAAATAATATTCAAACTCCATTCATCTGCTCTATGTTATACTTCTTTTGCTCTATTTACATGGGTGCACAAGATAAAATCCTTCCATTCTAAAACCTTGCAGTTGGGTACCTATTTGCTACAGCTGATGATTCCAAATTGAGGCTATAGAAAGGTGCTTGATTACCTTCATTGTGTATCTGACAGCAATGCACATAAATGGATTGTAGGTTTTTTTAAAACAAAGTAAAGGTTGAACAGCACTATAAAAACACCTGGTTTTAACTGCACATTATAGCTCTACTGTCAAAAACATTCTGCTGATTATTTCTTAAGAGACCTTTTAAAGAAAATCAAAGGCAGAATACATACGATGAATACTTCAGCATGCATTTACATCAGGTCTGACAGATTGGCAATCCATAGACTCTTTAAAGCTATCAATATGCATGACATACAGAAACCAAATGACACTGCTAAAATGACTGGGTTCTGTATATGGGTGGTCCTGTTATGGTACCAACTCAGCATGATCAGCCAAATAAATGTCATCTGTTTCCTGAACCCTGTTGCTGACAAACACTGATAGTAAGGAATAAGCTTCAAGACAGACTATATCCTATATGCAGCAAAGTGGAGCTTTTAGAGCCTTCTGATTCAAAGAGGATTTGCCTTCGGGTTGCAAGCGAGACTAGTTGCAGCTGTAGGGGATAACATGATGACTGGCTTGGAGACTGCTGCACAGAAATCTCTCCAGCATTCTATATTTGGCTAAGCCCAGAGTACATAAGAACATAAGAACATAAGAACAGCCCCACTGGATCAGGCCATAGGCCCATCTAGTCCAGCTTCCTGTATCTCACAGCGGCCCACCAAATGCCCCAGGGAGCACACCAGATAACAAGAGACCTCGTCCTGGTGCTCTCCCCTACATCTGGCATTCTGACTTAACCCATTCCTAAAATCAGGAGGTTGCGCATACACATCATGGCTTGTACCCCATAATGGATTTTTCCTCCAGAAACTCGTCCAATCCCCTTTTAAAGGCGTCTAGGCTAGACGCCAGCACCACATCCTGTGGCAAGGAGTTCCACAGACTGACCACGCGCTGAGTAAAGAAATATTTTCTTTTGTCTGTCCTAACCCGCCCAACACTCAATTTTAGTGGATGTCCCCTGGTTCTGGTATTATGTGAGAGTGTAAAGAGCATCTCCCTATCCACTCTGTCCATCCCCTGCATAATTTTGTATGTCTCAATCATGTCCCCCCTCAGGCGTCTCTTTTCTAGGCTGAAGAGGCCCAAACGCCGTAGCCTTTCCTCATAAGGAAGGTGCCCCAGCCCCGTAATCAACTTAGTCGCTCTCTTTTGCACCTTTTCCTTTTCCACTATGTCTTTTTTGAGATGCGGCGACCAGAACTGGACACAATACTCCAGGTGTGGCCTTACCATAGATTTGTACAACGGCATTATAATACTAGCCGTTTTGTTCTCAATACCCTTCCTAATGATCCCAAGCATAGAATTGGCCTTCTTCACTGCCGCCGCACATTGGATTTAGAGTAAGACTGACGTAGGCAGGTAAGTATGTTTAAAATGCATCCTCAATTTTATTTCATTCTTCAGTCTGGGGGGGAAAAACAGTGTTACACATACTAAGGGCCCAATCCTATCCAACTTTCCAGTGGCCAAAGCAGCTGCAATGCAGCCCTGAGGTGAGGGAACAAATATTCCCTTACCTTCAGGAGGCCTCCAGGACTGGTCTTCCCACATCGCAGGATGCAGCCCACGTCCTGTTGACATGGCTGCACCAGTGCTGGAAAGTTGCATAGAATTGGGCCCTAATTGACTAAATCTACACTTAGAAGTCTTGTTGTGTTTGTAGTATAAAATCAGATGACTGTGGATGGGCAATTTGACTCAGAAGACACAGACTCAAGTCACCAAACAGGCACTTTTGTGCATACTCGAGTTACGCATGTTTTGAAACTGGAAGTGGGAGTTTTTCTTGGAAACAAGTGGAGACACAGACTTGGATATTGAGTCTTTCAGCCCACCATTCCAGTAGATATCTCTCTGTGTGTGCTTGCTTACTTTTTTCATGGCTTCTACAGTGCCCTCAAGGACTTTGTGGGTGATCTGGAAGCCGCATTTAAACTGGTGCAAGCAAGAGACTTGGACGGAGGAGGATAGGTTGGCTCCAGGAGGCAGATGCGAGGGTGGAGAGGAGGAAGTAGGTTTAAGATTTGTTTTCTGGTATGCCCACTTGCTGCTTCGGTCCCCTTGCTGGTGCTGCCCATCCCTTCCCACTTTGCTGAGCTGGGATGCCTCCTCCCCCCTCCCTGCATGTTTGCCATACTTAGTGCTCCTTCTGTGGCAGAATTCAGAGTCTCATGGCTGGAGTTCATAAGGAACTGACTGGCACTTTCTGCACTGCTGCTCTCACTGGAAGAACAGTAGAGCTTTTGTTTACAGATGGGATGGGGACCTCAGAGGAGTGTTACATGAAAACTCCAACACGCGTGCACGCACACACAGCCAGCAGCTATTTTTTTCTGTGGAGCTGTGCCTGACTTGTTTGCTGAAAAGTCTCAGACTTGAGTCAAACGGAGTCCTGAAAAGGCTCTGAGCAAGTACCCACAGCCTCCCATTAAGACTCACACATGAGTTGAGTCAGAGGGGGCAGGGCTAGATTTGAGTCTAGCTACAGTGGATTGGCACTACCCTTTTAAGAATTGTCGTAGTTTGATTCAAAAGAGGGGGAAGAAGACAAGTTCCCCGTGAGAAGAATGGTGTGCAAATAATTCAGTAGTCCCAAGGAAAAAACACCTTACATCCTAGTATCATGGTTTTCATTCAGGTTACCACACAGACTGCATATTCTAGGTTGTATGAATAAGATCCCTTCTGCCTCTCAGTACCCATTTCCTGCTTCCACTTTTCCCATTTACCTTTCTTTAGCCCCTATCCTACACAGCAAATATCTTCTTTCAACCACCTCAAAGTTCTACTCAGAGGCACTGCCTCTAATCTTAAAGCCTGCTTGTGATCTGATGGGGTAAGGTAAATCACCAAAAAAGATCCCACCTTCCTCTCCCTGCTCCAACACTAGGCTCTTGCTCCTTGGAGCCAGTTTCCTCCTATTTCTTTGAAATCTGCTCATTGTGACAGCTCTGAGCATGAAGGCAAGAGAAATTGCTCAGGAACTATATATAAGGGAATTAATTACATCAGTGACTTTTGGAAAGATGGCAAAGAAATACATCCTACTCTTTAAGTGCAATCAGCTGCTCAGTAGCATAGGGTAGGTCACTCCTCTGGGTGCTCAGATATTATCAGGGAAATGAAGTTGTATTGTATGCAAAACTCTATTCCTTCGAAAAGGAAAACCTCCCACAAAGATGCCTACAAATAGGCTCGTAAACATCTCAAGTTTAGATGTATATTAAAACCTTATAAATAATGCATGCACTTGAGAAATTTATCATTATGCAGTGCTCTGTGACGCTGGCAGATATACCAAGCCCATAAAGATGCATAAAGACAACTGGAAGTTATGTTGCAAGCTCCCTTTTGTGCCTTTGAAGAGATATCTCTGAAGATGTCAAATACTTGAGGAGGCTCTTGCATCCGGGTTTGGATAAGTAGGTAACTAAGGCTCCAATGCTTTAATATTTTATATTCCTACAAAGACTCTCAAAGGCAAGTTTGAGGGGGAAAAAAACTTTGCTCCATTATTTCACCAAAATGTTAAAATGCATCACTATGCAGGTTTACATTTCACTTCTCTAGCTTTAGTTACATTTGCTTTGCTTCTCTAACTGCAGTGGACCTTTAAGAGAATTGGGGCCCAATCCTATTCAACTTCCCAGTGCTGCTGCAGCTGTGCCACTGGGGTATGTGCTACATCCTGCAGTGTGGGGGCAGTCATGGAAGCCTCCTTACGGTAAGGGAACGTTTGCTCCCTTACCTCGGGGCTGCATTGCAGAAACATTGGCACTGGAAAGGTGGATAGGAATGGGCCCTTACACAGCTATTTTACTCAATTCTTATGAATTTATTTACCTAATTGCCATTTAAAGAGCCCACAAATTACTTTTGGGCTTCTAAGGAAAAGTACACAGTTGCCTTCATGACCATCAACAGACACCAAAAGAACATCTTACAGAAGAGTAGAGAGGCCTTGCTGAGATCCTTTACTTTGTAGACTGCTAGGAGTAATCATGTTTAGCTCGTGTGAGAAATTTTAAATCATCAAAATGGTCACCCCTATGTAAGGCTGCCAAATATCATTGACAGGAGAGAATAGGAACAGACAGACTCTTCTATTGTACATAAAAGTTCTGAATTTTGTATGTAAAGTACCCAGGAATAAAATAATATATGGGTAAACTGTGATGGTGTACTTTGAAGAGGCCCCAGATCCACTATACTTCATTCATCTACTGCTGCTTTTATTTTTTGTCTTGAAATTTTCAGCCCCCATTTCCCATTAATTTTCAGTCCCCATTAATGATAAAGTGACCAGTGGAATGTTTACCAGTATGCCTATGAATATATGTGCCTGCATATTTGCATTATTTATAGCTTCAACTCATCCATTACTAATATCATAATGCTTTGTCACCAAGAAGTGCTCCCTTATACGACTGCTACTGAAATTAGGTAAAAATATCATAGTCTTTGTACATGCAAACATTTTTAGTGGCAACTGCATAGGAGAAAGGGAAAGGAAAGGAAAATTAGGAAAAAGTAAAATGAAAAACTTGAAAATAGTACCATAAGAAAAATAGTAACTGAAAGGGAAATTATAGTAATGTTGAGGAAATTAGGATACAGAAATAGATGTGCTAGGAGGAACCAATGGAATTCTAGTTTAGCATTTTGTAACCTGACAATGGCCAGCCACTTTCAAAGTTCTGGATGATGGCCTGTCTCTCTAAATTTGAAGGCTTCAGAGGCTTCCAAGAGGAAGATGTCTGAGGTCCACTGTGGGCTTGGGATCCATAGTGAGTCAAATCTACAGATCACAATCCCCTGGATGATGAGGACCAACTGTATTAAGTAACTTCCTACAGATAAATGAGAAGCCATTTCCAGAGGCTGAAAAAGAAACTTAAGGATGTTTCTCAGAACTGTTATAAAATAAGTGTTTTCTTTGAAGAATTTCAGATAATTAGTTTTCAGGTTGGGAGAGCCTAACTACAAAGACGAGAACATGTTTTACTGCCAAGTAATACCTAAAAGCAAAACAGTCAAACATGAACAATGAACTGATATTCTGTGCCTCGAGAGATTAATTAGGCTTCCTCTGCAGTCTTCTGTGGGTTTTGAAGAAACAATACTTGCGCTTCCCTTAAATTTACATCCAGGTATAAATCTCTGGGCAAGTGGAATCCTTTAAAAAAGAAACTACTGACAACAAATGAGGAGTAAAACTAGAGAATTAAACAAAGGAAATTGGCACTATATTACGTACGATAAATATATTAGGAAGGTGACTTACTCTTTAAAACAACCTTCAAAAACTGAGGTGCTAACTGCTGTGCACTTAGGGCCAAACCAAATATGCAGCAATTCCAAGGGAACATATATCTGTTGGTTTCAACTCACATGGGATTAGTGACCATATAATCACTGTAACCCAGGGCTTTCTTCACTGCATAAGCTGCTCCAGCCCCCTTTCAATTTCTTGGCAGACTTCCTGAGTCTGCAGAAATCTCTGCAGTACTTGCCCGCCAAAAAAGTAACAGGAGTTTCTCTCTGAAGCTTTGCCATTCTCAAGGCAGGAAACCTCCTTGTTCAGGCATGTACTGTACTGTGATTTCCTATCCTGATTTTTACAGGGGACTTTTTGCCAATGCTTCCCACCCGTTTTCTGCAGTTCTGTTCTTCATTGAAGGAAGCAGGGTTCCCCTAAGGTGCCTCTCCCTTCTGCTTTTCAAGCAGAAAAGTTTGTCTCAGAATTGTTTTTCGCTCCATAAGACGCACCTGACCATAAGACGCACCTAGTTTTTAGAGCAGGAAAACTTACTTTTAAAGTAAGCCTGCCCTCCCCCTGTGGCACCTGTGCAAAGGAGAACCTTGCCCCCGGTGCAGACCTTGCCCCCTTTGTTCTCCGCCTGCCCTCCCCCTGTGGCACCTGTGCAAATGAGAACCTTGCCCCCGGTGCGGACCTTGCCCCCAGTATTCGCTCCATAAGACGCACACACTTCCCCCCCACATTTTTTGGGAGAAAAAGTGTGTCTTATGGAGCGAAAAATACGGTAATCAAAGTTCAAGAGCAGGGCTGGCCCCAGGAGCAACAGAGACCAATAAGAAGTGTTCCCATAGGGCCCCCATCCTCTTTGTGGCCCCCCAACTCACCATTCAGCCACAACAACTGTAGTTGTGGCAAGACTAACATTGGTGGTACCATGCACAAAGCGTGGCACCCAGAAATATTTGGCAGTGACGTGATTACATCACTGCCAACTGCTTCTGGGAGGCCCATTTTGGGCTGATCAAATCCAGGGGCAAGTGGGAGGGTCCAAACTGCAGGTGCTTCACTCGCCCTGCCAGTCTCCAGGGAGATGAGGTTTCAGCTCCCACAGTGGGGAATCTGCTCACTGTAGGCCCAATCCTATCCAATTTTCCAGTGCTGGTGCTGTTGTGCCAGTAGGATGTAAGCTGCATCCTGTGCTGGAGTGACAGACAGTGGAGCCTTCTTAAGATATGGGAACATGTTCTCCCTTACCATGGGGCTGCATAGTGGCTGCACCAGAGCTGGAAAGTTGGATAGGATTGGGCCCTGTGCTGGCACAGGGTCCCACAAAGTGTGGGGCCCAATTTGAGCAAATTGGCTTAAGCCACCCAAATCAGTCCTGCTTGGGGGGGGGTGCTGATTGGGTAGTTTTGCAGGGCAACCTTCCCATTCAGATCCAGGGAAATGAGTTTTGGGATTTATGTGCAATACTGTTGCTCTCAGAGTACCCTGAGGTTTTGGTCAAGGACCTTAGTTTGGCAGTGGTACAAGCTCCCCCACCACAAGTGGGTTTGATAGTTAATCTGTATGCTCAGAGGCCTCCCCTTGTCTCCAGCCTCGTATTCTCCTATTTGGATTTTGGTGCAGAGGTATGGCACTATCAGCGCAATTCTAAACTGCACTTGGAGGGTGCAGGAGGATTGCAAATGTTCCGTAAAGCACATTTGCGCCTCCTTACCAGCAAGGTGCGCCGGCACACGGAGGTGCGCCGGCACACAGAGGCTCAATCCAGCCTCCGTGGCAGCTTGTGCAGCAAGCCTTGTGTCAGCCCAGCTGGGCTGATGCAAGGCTCTGGCATGGGCGGGGAGGAGGCAGAAGGGAGGGGTTCCTGGGTGTGGGGTGGGCAGACGGTGGGCGGTTCAGGGGGCAGGTGGGAGGGGAGGGAATGGGATGTGGGGCTGGGATCCGGCAGTTATGCTGGATCCCAACCCCCATTCTCAGGGAGTTCGGAGTGGCTTGAAGCCACTCTGCTCTCCTCGGTCTTGCGCCACCTCTGGAAGTGGCATGGGTCCAAGGAGACCCATAAGGACCAGGGCTTCTTACCCAAGGGAAAGGGGAAAGTTTCCCCTTGCCTCTGCCTGTGCCGATTCTGGCCCCTATCCTGCGCTGGATACAGCACAAGCCTCTTGGCTTTCCTGTTCCAATGCAGGGTAGGATCGCACCCTTAGTATTTCAGACTTAGATCAGAAGGAATAAGAGCTTCTTGGTGAAATGAATGTAAATGTTCTTCAGCATTTCAACACTGGCATAAGGAAAGCAGGTATGTAGTAAAACTCTTTACCAATCATTGATAGCAAGCTTTGGTCCAAGGATCTCTGCTAGTCCACCCATTCTGATTTTCCTTTCCCAATCAAGAAACAAAAGCTAAGATTCTTTGAATGTAATGAAAGATGTGACACAACTGTACCATTTTGTCGCTACACAATATGTATTGAATCACCCTGTTATTATCCTATACATCAGTGATTTTCAAACTTTTTCATCTCAAGGCACACTGAGAAGGTGCTAAAATGTCAAGACACACCATCAGTTTTTTGACCACTGGTAAAGCACACCATGCTGCTGGTGGGGGCCTCATATCCCCAATGACCCTATTAATATATGACCTTACTCAAACTCCTGCAGCACAACTGTAGACCATTCACGGCACACCAATGTGCCATGGCATAGTGGTTGAAAATGGCTACTATACATACCTACCTGGAAGTAAGTCTCATTGAACTCAATTGGATTTACTTCTGAGTAAATGTGCCTAGGCTTGTGATGTTGTCTCAGATTCAGGACATATCAAAGATGTCCTTACACTAGTACAATCATCCATGGTAATACTTTTCCTAAGGTAATGATTCTTTTCCAGTCCTTGCACTTTGAAGTTCTTCTCAGTTCTTACTGTTATGTAAGAATGGAAGGCTCATTATTGTACTGTTGAAACCATCTGCAAAGCTAATTTCTGTCAATCTGTTTACATGGGAAGCAAAGTAGAAATGACAAAAACTAAAAGGTTTATTTTTCTAGGTATGGCATATTGTTGTCTTGCAAATATTGGCACCGCCATACAATGCTGCCCTTATTTTGTCATCTCTGCTACAAAGATTTTAAAAAGTATCAACTGAATGTAAGCTTTAGAAGTTTCTTACACTGAATTTCTAGTATAAATAAATTTAGATTATGCAGTGTTTTGTATCTCTGTGATTCAGTCAGTCAATGCTTTGACTCTTCATACATATTTGAATACATGAAGTCAGTCACCTATTTATAAAACAGACATTTTTCATTTAAGTTGAAATTTTAAATTAGACCTGCTTTAACTTCAGTTCTGACCACTAAAGGACATTCTCTTTCCCCCTTTTGCTATTTCTCTAATGATTGTGTCTAGGGACTTAGGGTCAAACTAGGCAAGCATGCAAGTATATGCTTTTTACCCTTGACTATGGTGAGGGTGTTAGGAGCCAAAGCTACCTATTCTTCTGCCATGGTTTTATGCCATTATGTCAGTTCCACATGTGCTATTTGGGAAAAAAATCAGTGTCAACAGCACACATACACTAGAATGTCTGGTTTGACCTTTACTGATTTCTGTAGCATAAAGACTGCAATTTTAGTGAGTTGATTAGTTTTATCCAAAAATAAGATGTATGACACTAGCATACTTTCCTGAGAGCAAGCTGTGTTGCACACAGTTCTGAGTAAAGCTGCATAGGATTGCACTGTAGGTCATATATTCATACCAACTTGTCTAATTTTAAGATCATCATCATTAAAGGCTCAGCTCCTGGTGTTTTCATCAGTTAGGTGCGGAGCTACCACAAGCAGGGCTTTTCTGTGGTGGCACCTTCCTTGCAGAAAGCACTGTTTTAACTGTTCACCCAGCACCTACTTTGATGACTTTTAGGCACCAAGCAAAAACTATTTTATTTACTTAAGTATTTAGTGGAGTTTTTTGAAAGTGCAATAACATTTCCTTGTTATGACAAAGAATAATATTGCCCAACACTAGGCATGGTCCAGTTACCCAGTCATTACTGGGTATGAAATGCAATGCCTGCAATGCAGTGATTTTTTAAGAGCTGTGCCATCAAGTAATATGGTGGAAATCAGAAGTTTTAATGGTGCCATAAAGAAGTTATGTGCTTTATGGGCATATAAATGCAAACTGTCCCAGCAAACATTCTGTTATGACTATTTATTTAAAATAACTCAATGATTGGTAGACAAAAATTAATGAATTTGGGTCATAGATGGCTTTGAACTTACTAGTAATGGCTGGAGAAATGTTATGCTTTAAGCCATTTCACTAAGGTTTAGCCTAATAGAATTCCATCTTTCATTTTAAGCTGTTTAAAAGTAAATATAAGCGTTGGAAGGATCGAGACCTGAAAAAATTTAATCTGATACAATAATGCAAATCATTAGTTTAAGAAAAACGAGTTGTTAGACCATTTTACTTTAGAGATGAACTACAAATACGATTTTCCAATGCATAAGTATTCTGAGTACCAGCTGTTTGAAAGAAATTGGACATAACCCAGTGGAATGGCATCCTCTACTGAATAACCTATTAACATGATTGGGAACACAGCTTGTGAAAGGCTAATAGATGTGGAGAAGATTGCTAGGGCCAATGTGTCTGGGGGCATCACTAACTTAATCAATAGAGTACTGTAAACAGTTGGAAGGGGAGGGGGCTCAGACTGGGGCTTATGGGTTGGGAACACTGTGTCTGAGCAGGCAGTATAAAACAATTCTGGAATGCTTCACACATATACATGTCATCCTTTGGAATTTCATATGGACTCCGACTCTTCCTGATATAGGGGTCAGTTGTGCTTCCCTGTTTGCCCATGGGTTCTCAAGCTGGGAGGGGAGGAGAGGAGAGGAGAGGAGGGAGAGGAGAGTGGGAACTTTGAAGACAGAGATTCCTGAGCTGCTTTTCCCAAGTCCTTCTCCCAACAGTTAAGTAAGGGAACCCTGTTTATAATCCATGTGTGCGCGTGTGTGTGTGGGGGAAACTACTGGGTAATTATTTTTTGGAGAACAAATCTACAGAAACCCCCAGCTGTGTTCCAATAATTTCAGTAAGGTAATAAAGAGACATAATTAAGTAAAAAAAAAATTCTCCCAACACCAACCAGAGCTTATTGGGACTCTTTTTCAAGACTTTGTTTCTAGCTGTCATTGACAGTTGTGTTGATTATGCATATATGAAAAACTGAATATATATATATATATATATATATATATATATATATATATATATATATATATATATATATATATATATATAGCATTTGCTTCTGAACTCTGCACTAATGCACATTGACAAGCATGGCAGACAATTATAGCAGCTTGTCTAGAAGATAAGGAAATGTTAGTTTATATCTAGAAATCCTTGGAATTTCCCATCTGCAGTAAAACTGATCTATTCGCTCTCAGATGATAGGAAAAGGGCTGTCTGTGTTTTATGAGAATGATGTGCTCATCTGAGAAAACAGTTGCAATATGTCAACTGTGTTGAACACTGATTATTCCAAAGGCATTACTGCCTCATCCCACTGACATTTCAATGCTAATTTAAGAGTCTTGTGCAGAGTGAGTCATTTGTATAGGGGTGACAGTAAGTTTAATCCCTGCTCCCATGACTTACATCTTAGTTTCCAGAAAACTGTCTTCTCCACAAAAGACAAGGAAGGTTTGATTCAAAAAGAAATCAGAATACTCTTAGGAAGACAGGTGGGACTTCAACTAAAAAGTATCATTTTGCTACAATGACCATATTGGTGCAAGCAGAAATGGCAGAAAGTGGGTTAAAATACTGTTGTTAATGGACCTACAACCTCTACAGCTAGTCATTTCTGGGTGAGAGAAACAGGGGTGGGAGAAGAAGGAATAAATGTACAGAAATTGCTTTCTTCGAACCGAATGCTACGTGCACTGGACAATGTGCAGTATTTCCTAAATATGTTTTATAGGTGAATGGGTAGTTATAGTTGTTTCCTATTCACTCGTACAAAATGGTAACAAAAGGAGCTCTGGGATTAAGGGCACTGCTGTCCTCAATCAATTATATGTCTATAGCAGACAGATCCCAGTCATGCACCTGTTTTCTAAATTGAAAGCTGCTATACATTCCTGCCTAAGGAAGTGGGGGGTGGCTAAGTGGGAAAGAAATCAGCAAAACAATAATTCCCTGGAAGGTCAAATAGGGCATCTTATTAGTGTTCTTTGCTCTCTCCCTTCACTGATTGCCTCTGAATAGAAAATCAGTCCAAATCTATTGTTATGATGGGGAGAAAGGGGTTGGGTGGGAGGAAGAAGGGACTGGTATCAGAACAGAGCATGCAAAGCATTGTCTTCTAGATGGAAAGGACGCATACAAAAATTCTGTGGCTGTGACCAATTCCTTATCTCAGAGCTCATCAGACAGAAGGATGGGAGGGATGAAGGACCTGGGAGCTGGCTTCTTATCTTGACTGTAATGCACCTTACCTTGTGTGGCTGTTAATTTCCTCTTGCTGTGCTCAATGTGCTAATATATGAAAATTCAAAGGATGTGTATACAGAATTCTTCCTAGGTTCTGTCCTTGCCTCTGCTTAAAGCAAAGAACAGAAATACCTCAGACCTGTATTACTTACATGAATTCAAAATGTATTACTATGTCTTTGCTAAAAGACACAGTGCACAAATGTTCACTTGGACTCTGGTTGCAAAACACGAATGTACATGAACCTGTCTGATAGTGAGCCACTCCCCTAGACTATTACAGTACTATCAACTCTTGACTGGCAGCCAGTCTTCAGTATCTCAGGCAAAAGTTTATCCAACACGTGCTACCTGTAACTGGAAGTGCTAGGGACTGAATATAGGACTTTATATTGTACATGCATGTGGAAAGCGTTCAGTTTCCTCTCCTGTTGTGAGCGAAGAGTCCATGACTCGCTGCAGTACAGAAGTGTACTCAGGACGCAAGCTCTGTAGACCTGGATCTTGGTATGTTCCGTCAGCTTCTTGTTGGACCAGACTCTCTTTGTGAGTCTGGAAAACGTGGTAGCTGCTTTACTGATGCGTTTGTTTAGCTTGGTATCGAGAGAAAGAGTGTCGGAGATTGCTGAGCCAAGGTACACAAAGTCATGGACAACCTCCAGTTCATGCGCAGAGATTGTAATGCAGGGAGGTGAGTCCACATCCTGAACCATGACCTGTGTTTTCTTCAGGCTGATCGTCAGTCCAAAATCTTGGCAGGCCTTGCTAAAACAATCCATGAGCTGCTGGAGATCTTTGGCAGAGTGGGTAGTGACAGCTGCTTTGTCAACAAAGAGGAAGTCACGCAGACATTTGAGCTGGACTTTGGACTTTGCTCTCAGTCTGGAGAGGTTGAAGAGCTTTCCGTCTGATCTGGTCCGGAGATAGATGCCTTCTGTTGCAGTTCCAAAGGCATGCTTCAGCAGGACAGCGAAGAAAATCCCAAACAAGGTTGGTGCAAGAACACAGCCCTGCTTCACTCCACTTCGGATGTCAAAGGGGTCTGATGTGGAACCATTGAAGACAACAGTGCCCTTCATGTCCTTGTGGAAAGATCTGATGATGCTGAGGAGCCTAGGTGGACATCCGACCTTGGGGAGGATCTTGAAGAGGCCATCCCTGCTGACCAGGTCGAAAGCCTTCGTGAGATCTATGAAGGCTATAAAGAGTGGCTGTCGTTGTTCCCTGCATTTCTCCTGCAGTTGTCTAAGGGAGAATACCATATCAGTGGTGGACCTGTTGGCTCGGAATCGGCACTGCGATTCTGGATAAACACTCTCTGCAAGTACCTGGAGCCTCTTTAGTGCAACTCGGGCAAACAACTTTCCTACAACGCTAAGGAGAGAGATGCCACGGTAGTTGTTGCAGTCACGGTAGTTGTTGCAGTTACGGTAGTTGTTGCAGTCACCACATGCACTGCCTCCAACGCATTCTCGGCATCACCTGGCAGGACAAAGTTCCAAACAACACAGTCCTGGAACGTGCTGGATTCCCTAGCATGTATGCACTGCTGAAACAGAGACGCCTGCGTTGGCCCGGTCATGTCGTGAGAATGGATGATGGCCGGATCCCAAAGGATCTCCTCTATGGAGAACTCGTGCAAGGAAAGCGCCCTACAGGTAGACCACAGCTGCGATACAAGGACATCTGCAAGAGGGATCTGAAGGCCTTAGGAGTGGACCTCAACAAGTGGGAAACCCTGGCCTCTGAGCGGCCCGCTTGGAGGCAGGCTGTGCAGCATGGCCTTTCCCAGTTTGAAGAGACACTTGGCCAACAGACTGAGGCAAAGAGGCAAAGAAGGAAGGCCCATAGCCAGGGAGATAGACCAGGGACAGATTGCACTTGCTCCCAGGGTGGAAGGGATTGACACTCCCGAATCGGCCTTTTCAGCCACACTAGACGCTGTTCCAGAACCACCATTCAGAGCGCGATACCAGAGTCTTTCGAGACTGAAGGTTGCCAACAATAATTGTACATGCAAGGCACATGCTCAACCACTAAGTTATCAGTTGTCACCAAACAGCAACCTTTTACTTGACAATAGGTTTTTCCTATTTGCACCTCTTGTCATATTTGACCCCTTATTAATGTAGTGAGTTAACTCTAGCATAGTGTTCTGATTAAGAGCCCCAGGTGCGAATCTCACCTCAGCCATGTGGTAAGGCCAGAAAATGGCACTCGACAAGATACTGTGACTTGGGCTACCATCCTATACATACTTTCATGGGACTAAGCCCTGCTGAGTACCATGGGACTTACTTCTGAGCAGGTATTCTGGGTAGACATGCCTGGGATTGTGCTGCTAGTCCAATCACTATATTAAATGGGTATAATAGGACTAGTGTATTTTACATGGAATTTTTAAGGATTTTGGTGGATTATTAAGCATATTAAACACTTAGAAAACATTACATTAATCACTCTCTCTTTCTTGGTTGTTTCCTCTGTGTAAATGCTCCTTGGTTCAAGGATCAGCTCTCTTATACTCTGTAAAGGGCTATGGACACCAATCACAGTATTCAAAAACATTAATAATAATAACCACCACCACCCTGAAGGACACACTACAGCCAAAATTAAACACTTTTGTAATTCAACTGAGTTCAAATGTCGATGAGTAGCCCAATCCTACTTAACGCCCCATGTAGCAATGCAGTAGCACCATTGTGGTGTGTTCTGCACCCTGTGGAGGAGTTTTGGCCTCTGGAGGCCTCCTTGGGGGGAAGGGAACATTTATTCTCTTGTCTCAAGGTAATCCTGTGTCGACTGGCTGGATCTGCTAGGACCTCTTCTGATCTTGCTCGCACAGGTCTGTGTGGACTCCCTGCGTGTCCCGAAGTATGAGTGTAGGAAAGACCAATAACTCAACTCCACATTGTGAAAAGGCAGAAAAGGATAGAAAACTCACATTTAACAGTTTGATTCTGCCCATTCTAATCCTATTTATTTTTAAATTAATAGACCAATTTTCCACAAGAAGTGTTGTACTATTAAAATTAGTGAGCCACTAACAAAAAGGCAATCTCTCATCAAATACTGAATATAAATAATATTGAAATATGCTTTTGTGAACTCAAACCAGTAGCCAGACTCAAAAGTATTGGGCAGCAGAACTAAATTCACACACACACACACACACACACACACACACACACACACACACACACACCTGTTGCTCCTCAGGAAAGACCACGCTCTCCACCAAAACCTTCATGATCTCCTTCTCTGATAAATACAATGGCAGAGCAAGGCTTTAGGCCAGCAGTTCCCAACCTGTGGTCTGGGGACCACAAGTGGTCTGTGAGACAGTGGCATAGCTGAAGGGGGGCGGAGCAGTCAGCCTGGCAGGAAGGTGGGCAAGCGACCCCTCCCTTTGGAGCCATTCCCGGCGGAGGGGAGGGCAAACGGAGCCATACAGCTCCATTTTGCCCCCCCCGCCTGGAATGGCTCCGAAGGAAGGGGTCACTCACCTACCACCCTGCCAGGCTGACTGCTCCACCCCCCCTCTAGCTATGCTGCTGTGAGACCCTGAGAAGTGGTCCACAGGATCTCAGGGGAAAAAAAATTATCACCTTCGATCATTTCCAGTGTCTCCCCCACAGACAATGTTGGCTGTGGCTGTAAGTAGTTCATTCTCCGCCCTCTCTGGTAGTCCAGTGCTTGCTGAAGTGCCAGCTGTGGGAGGGTCTATTCTCCATCCTTTCTGGTAGTCCGTGGAGGAGCACTCATTCGGTGAGATGTTTCCTCACTAGACACAGGGCAGAGAATGGACCCCCTGCAGCTGGCATTTCCACAGTGCTTCGCTGAGTGCTCCCCCATGGACTACCAAATTGAACTGTATTTTTTTGTGTGGTGTAGATGGAAGGGGTTGCATGAGGTCCATGACAATTCCAATGTTTGTCTCAATGGTCTGTGATCTCCTCAAGGTTGGAAATCATTACTGTAGACAAGGAGGCTAACCTGTGAAGAACTCCTATGTACGGGGACCCAACCTGGGGTAGGTAATAACTAATAAGGCTGATGGGGCTATAAAGGCTCAGTCTGAATCTAGAATTCAGAGCATTTGCTGTATGGGAACCCTCCAGGGTACTGCAGATTTTTCACACTTTTGTCACTGCTTACTGATTGTTTTTCTGTGCCTGGTCTTATGTGGGGTGTCATCCTACCTGATGGGTGGACTGCACTTACCTGTGGTTTCCTAATCATTTGTTGGGTGAGACCACCCTTGGCTTGGTTGGGACCCATTGGGACTGTGCAGATGATTTCCTTTAATAAAACGTTTTAAACAACCTTCTTAGTTTAAAAACACAAATTCTAATTCTTGATCTGCTGAATAGTATAAGAACTTAGGAGCTCCCCTCCCCACAATTGCCTTCCTAAGCCAATGCTTTAAGGAGAAATAACTATCGCAGATGTGTATTTTATATAAAAATACAACCAACTTTCAGTTCTACAAGAATAAAATCACAACTGCTCATTAAAAGAACAAATATCCTTGTATAGGACTACTTCTAATGGAATTCTTTTGTCTATGTGAAGCCCAACAAAAAGAATAGGAGTTGCACATACAGAAACTGTAATAAGAGGAGATGGGGTCAAAAGTGAATAAACCATTACTGCATGTAAAAAACCCCTAAAAACTCCACATGCACACTGGAGCCCAGCAGTGGTTTGGACTGGGCTGATAATCAGTTTGCTGATACCATGATGGAATACTCAAGAGAATGATTCATTCCGAGAGTGGTTTTTCAAATTAGTCTGTAAGCAACCACAGGTAAAACAGAACTGAGTTTCCAAAAATATATTCCATCAGCTAAAATAATACTATCACTCCACGGTTTGAGGCTCAGAAGTCTATTTACACCTTTCCAATAGTTGATATCAGTCACTGAGCAGATGGGCAGCTTCCCAGTGTTACTTTAATTGTCACACATGGAATGAAAATCTCACACCTTATTTTCAGCTTGCTGGCAGAAATACTTTACAATACAGAAAAAGTGCAGGATGTCATTTTACAGACAGACTTTTTCCAAGTCAAAGACAGATGAAATGCATTTTCATTTACCCATCTTGGGAAAAGCCACACGATCTTTCCTTTGCAATGTAAAAGTGGCCTACAAGGAATATAAAAACTATTTTTAAAAACCTATTAAGGCAGCTGTTGTCAGGTGACTATATTACAGTTGTTCCAAAATCAAAATCTTATCAAAAGCAAATTGTCTACATATTACAATAGCAAAGGTTCACTTTCGGCCAACTGTACCTGCTTTTTCAAGGTATACTTTCTAATGCTTCTCGTTTAGCTTTGTTGTGCTGCACTGGAACCCTAGCATGAACAGACATTCACAAAAATCCACATACCCATAATCAAGGCTGTTCGACCATTTACACTGTTTCTTATCCTGATAGGAAACTAAAACAGGAAATCAGACAACCCATGATAATTCAGCATCTTTCCCTTTCATTTATTTTGCCCTCTACTTAACCCCTTTGTAATGTTAATAAAAGCTGAAGTCCATTAAAGAGTACTTATGTCAAATAAATGGTCAAGTAAATAAACCCTGAACTATAGAGACATCATATTACGTACTTGCTTCTGAAGTGTAGTTCATGCTTTCCATTCTAAAAATTCAAAGCAAGGTATTTGTAATCCCTCATTTCCCTTTGCAAAAAGGATGAGGTTGATACCTCCTGCCTTTTTGACATACATCATGCCTTTTGCCTACATCCTGAAGTAAGCAAGGTCAGGAGGCAAGCCAGAACTGCTCAAATAACACTTGTCTGGGTAAGTGAGGCTGGCTGTGGAAACCCCTGGCTGGAACAAGCAAAGACCACCACAGGGTTTGGCCTGTGGACATCTGTGCTGTCCGGCTTCCTCGACCCTTCAGGGTTGCCAGGGGTAAGCTCACTAGGTCCATGACCAAATGCAGCTTGGAGTCAGGGTGTGACACCCATGATGCCTTGGAGAGGCAGTTGGCCAAATTAGTTCCCTGCACACTGGGTGTGGAGTTAAGTTTTTCCTTTCTGCTGCAGGCACTTTATTGTTTAATAAAGTTAGGGCACAATCCTAACCAGGTCTACTCAGAAGTAAGTCCTATTTTGTTCAAAGGGGTTTACTCTCAGGAAAGTGTAGTTAGGATTGCAATCTTAATCTTAAACCAAAGCCTCTGTCTGGTGTGTCCTTACTTGAGGGTGCTGGTGTAAATGGTCATGTAAATAAACCTTGGACTATAGAGCCATCACATTACCAACTTCTTAAGTACAGGCCTTACTTTTTCCTCTAAAAATTCAAAGCAAGGTATTTGTAATCCCTCATTTCCCTTTGCAAAAAGGATGAGGTTGATACCCCCTGCCTTTCTTCTGCTCATTTCTCAAAATGATCCGTGGTGCATCTGATGAAATACACCCATCAACTGGATTATCTGCAGGGTAGAGCCAGAAAACATAAACTCTCCATTAAGTAGAAACATGGGACCAATCTGAAACCAATAGGGGGGTATGACCTAATGCAAACTCCAGCTGAAGTCAAAAGGTAGCTGGATTTGATTAATCCCGCCAGCAAAATAAGTAAGTAAGTAAGTAAGTAAGTAAGTAAGTAAGTAAGTAAGTAAATAAATAAAAACAAAAGGAAATAGGGATCTAATCTGGGAAATGAAGGGGACCGGGACCTCTCCACTCTTAGATAGCAGTTGATATCTCTGCTAATATTTTATCATATGCTTCTCAAACTCACAGTCTCTGTGCTTTATTGTGGCACCAGAGCAGATTATTGAGACCAACCCAATGCTTAGGAAAGCCACTGTTATTGCAGTGTACCTGGGTGTGTGCTGTGGACAATGTGGTAACCAGGATAGTTTTATAACATTTCCCCAGTTTGTGCAGAAATTAATACAAACCTACATGGAGTAATGTTTATTTCTCCAGGCAAGTGCCATTCGAATGGAATGAAAGAGTAGTATAAACTAGTGTGAGGAATGACTTTCTTATGGCCATCAGTAGAAATGATTCAGATACTGTTCAGAACTTGAAACAGTTTTGGTATGAAAAATGAATTGCACAGAAATCAGTTTCTCTTTAATTGCAGTATGTCACCTAGGTTTCTTCTTAGTCCACACACATGCAGTAATTCACATTGCCACAAAGCACTAAGTCTATTGATTTAACATTTGTTTCAGAAATAGGCTCATGTGGAACACTAATAACCTTAGCACACTTATGATTCCAGCACCTTCAAATTAGTCTACATTATGCATGGTGCACTATATATCAAGGGACAGTGCCATGTGGAGTTAAAATCTATATTCCTTGCAACATTGCTCCTGTGTGTGAGAGGAAAGAGAAAACAGGACTTCTGCTCTCATTCTGAAATACCAGAATTCCTCTGCTCCTGATTATGCTGTGGTTTTGTGGTCAACACATTTCCCCAAATAGCACAAAAGTAGCACAAGCAGCACTTTGACTAATAACCAGGGCTAACAGAGCTAAACGTCTTCTTTTCCCCTTTAACCTTTTCATTCATTGCTATTTACTCTGCTTTTCTTTTCAGGCTGTGCATTTCTCCGATTGGCCGCAGCTCTATTATCTCCATTGTCTGATGTTCTCACCAAAGCAGCACCATCTGTTGCAGAGCTGCAATGTTTTCTACCATGGATAAAATATAATGAATCCATTAAAACAATGGGAAAAGGCACAGTGGAGCATTTGGACTTCTGGTGGTAACTCAGTTATGCCATTCTGGCTTCTTTTGTTGTCATTCTGTACTTGCCTAAATTCAAACACAATCCTCATCACGCAAAGGAAATTAAAACAATCATCCCAGAAATCCCTTGTTAATCAATTTTCCTTGCTTAGGGCTAAATATTGTACTTCCAAGTCATTTTATTCTACTGATGGAGAACAGATTAACAATGATTAACTTTTAGATATGTGAAGAGAGTAGTTAGTGTAAAGCAGAACAATTGAAGTTTGCTGAGGATATGGTGGGAAAGGAAAGAGCATGGGGGGGAGAGAGAAGTACACATATGAACAGAAAATTTGTAACCTGGACCATCATTCTGAAAGTTTGGAATAAATACAGAAATTAATCAGTACCAGAATTACTCATTTTTTCCATAATTCATCCTTCATCCTGAATTCATCAAGTAGTATGGTGCAAAAGGTACTCGGTTATATCCTAAGGACTGTGTGTGTGGCAGGAAGATCACAGAAGCGAACTTCTTTCTCCACAGCCTCTTCAGCACACCAGACCTTTTTGTGTCCACTGACTCTGTTAATGGGGCACAAAGGACTGCAGAATTGGGGGAAACTGACAACACTGTGACCCTTATGCAAATGGATGTGCTTTTCTTTCATATAAGGGGATACTTTTACAGCCCAGTCCTATCCTTGAGACATGCCAGTGTTATGTCCATGTACACTGGTACTATGCCAGCCCCACCAGCACAGCAGTCTGCCCACCATCCTGGTCACAAGCACAACATCAGAAAAATGTCACACTGATGTAATTCAGACACTCGCACAACTCCACTTACAGAAGGTGGGGAGTAACATGGGATGGACACGGGTTGGATTAGGTTGAGTTAATGTACGCTGTATTCTAACCCCCTGAAGATTATGGATATGCCTTTGATACCAGAAACATGCTACACCAACAACAGAGATAATGTAGGAAAGAACAGAACAGACAAAAGGAAAAATTTATTTAAAATTAAGAAGAACCCTCCTAACCCTCCCAAGGAGTTGCTGATCTATTTACAAAAATTCCCAAAACATCCCAAAGGCTGCAGTCCTATCCATACTTACCTGGGAGTCAGCCTCATTGACTATCATTGTTAAAAGCATATACAGAGTAGCCTGTCAAAAACACAGATCTGTAACATCTCCCTCAGTGCAGTCACATAACATGGTAGCATAAAATCTAATACATTAAAAATAAAATGCACACTGAAATGAATGGGGACCCACTTGAAATTGGCTCATGATCCACCTAGTGGGTCCTGACCCACAGTTTGAGAAACGCTGCTCTAGGATGTTATTAAGCTATTCCAGTTCCAATATGGGGATAATGCTTCCCTTGCAGCTGTGATTCCCAAATTTACCGCAGTCAAGGCACCAAGCAATCACAGATCCCTGTCATGGTGGCACCTTCTTGAACCATGTGAAATCTTGTGAGATTTTGCATGATTCAAGATGGCAGTGCTCAGGACTGCTGGTGAAAAGAGGCATCCTTTGCTGCCCCTGCGAGTTCACCGCGATGCCCTTGGGCACCACATTGCACAGTTTGGGAACCACTGACTTACAGGTTTGTCGTAAGGATATCAAGATAATGCATTTCACACACCCTGAAAGCACTATACATGTTTACATTATTATTATTATAGGCTAAGAACATTTTTTTTTCTTATTTTTAACTATAAGGAAGCACACTGGTTTACATTTGACCTTTGTGTATGCTGTATAATTTGTTTTCAAGGAAAAATGTCAGTGACATTTAACTTGTGCATAGGCTTTAGTTCTGCTCCCTTCTACAAAATGGAATTTCATTCATATAGACACATTGCAGCAAATCAATTGTTTTCACATAGTCAGGTACAATGGTTTGTATTGTTTCCTGCTGACAGTAAAGCATCATGTCATGCGTTCATGTTAGGGCCCTCTGAAAGGCAAACCAAATGACTGAGCCAGCAACACTGGAGGAGCGCAACACAGACATTATTTCCCTAATGGGAAGTAGCACATTTAGCAGACCACACCAAATACTGCAAGAGGTCTCAGCAAGTAACTTGGTTTTCTTTAATCCACCTTGCATCTCTCCTGTACAAGTAATACAGGTGCCTAGTTGTAAACAGACCTTTCACCAATTCCAAAAATATTAAATCAAACCCAGGTTTTCATAAAATCTAAATTCCATATTACACAACTTCAACTCAGCTCTAGTTTCCAGACAGCATTAAACTGACATTCACTAAAACCCCCAAACCCTTTATCCAATGTGGTGAACTTTCTTTGAATAAATACTCAAGGTTTTATTTTTCTAACAAGTGGATGTTTTGTTAGCTTTATAACAGCAGGAGACCTTGAAATGAATTCAAGGTTGAAATATGATCTCTACAAATAAAATGTAAAAATTGCATGATGTTTGCTTTAGATGAGAGAACATATAAAAATTCATAAGCTACATGAAGAGCAAATCTCATTCCCTTTAATCAGTATCATTCAGTGTGAAAAATACAGATGCCAGATCATTGTCCCCTGTCAATGAAGTATACACCATAGATGTCAAAAGTAGCGGTCAGTGCATTTTAGCAAATTAAGGGTCTAATCCTGTCCTTCACCTCCAGTGCTGATGCAACTGTGCCAAAAAGGCATGTGCTGCATCCAGTGGGGAGGATGACCCAAGGGCAAATAGGAGGTAAATAAAATTAATTTTTATTTACTTCCACGTAAGCCATGGAGCCATCTATGGGTCTCCTTGAAGAACGGGAAAAGGGGCAAGGAGGTTTTAAAAAGGATCTGGCATGTGTGTCATTACTACTGGATCCACAGCAACACACCTTTTCCCCACCCCCTGGTTCCTCAAATGGAATGCCCTGATCCTCCCCTGACACTGATTTTCTGGCACCAGAGGCTTCAGGAAGAACACGGCTGCATGGTTACTATTTCCAACAGCAGTCTGGCAGCATAGATTGTTGCATATTGTGACACCGTTAAGTCAGGCTGTGCTGGTGGAATGCATGTCCTGGCAGCACAGTCCAAACTTAGGATTGTCTGTAAGGCTGCAATCACACACACACCCACACACACACACACACACACACACACACACACACACACACCTGGGAATGGGTCCCACAGAACTCAATCGGCCTTACTTCTGAGCAGGGCTTTTTTTCTAATGGAACGCGGGGGTGAGTTCCGGCACCTTTTTGCAGGGGCCCCTCCCCTTTGGAGGCATTCCAGGAGGGGGGAGCAAAATAGAGGCATTCGCTGGGTGGGTGCTGGGGGGTGCAGGGTGGGCGGGTGCCTGGCCCCTGCCTGACCGCACAATGACCCCCTCCTGCCCCATCTCCAAGCTCTCGCCTGAGCCCAGCCTGCCTCCCCTCCCCCCGCGCTCTGCTTCCCAGCGCAGCTTCCAAGCTGGTGGAGGGCGCGGGGGACACGCGCCGACGCCGAGGAGGACGGACAGCCAGCCAGCCAGGGAGACGGGCTGCAGCACCCATGGAATGCCCAGGTACTGGCTTGGCAGAGGAGGAGGGGAAGGAAGCTGGCTGGTGCAGCCCCATGCCAATCTGCAGCAGGAGCCTAGGCATGTCTACTCAGAAGTATGTCTCATTGTGCTCAGTGGGGCTTGCTCCTGGGAAAGGGTGCATAGCCTTGCAGCCTGAGAGCCCAAGCATGTCTCCTCAGAAGTAATTTCCATTGTGTTCAATGGGGCTTACTCCTGGAAAGTGTCATGGCCTTGCAGCCTGAATAGACAGGCAGAGGAGGGGCTCAGAGGCTGCAGTCCTGTCCACACTTTCCTGGGAGGAAGCCCCACTGCCTCTAATGGGACTGACTTCTGAGGAGACAGGCACATGATTGGGCCCTGAGGCTGCCATCCTATCCACAGTAAGCCCCATTCACTAAAGTGGACTTCTGAGTAGACATGCATAGGATTGGGCTCTTAGGCTGCAATCCTAGGCACTTTCCTGGGAGTAAGCTCCATTGACTAGAACGAGACTTACTTCAGAGTAGACATACCTAGGATTGGGCTCTTAATCCTGGCAGAGATATATATCTGCACCCGTTTTCACATGCTAAGGGCAGGTGAAAAGGGGTTCTTTGTGTGTACAACGTACTGTCCAGCCTTGCCAGAGATCCTCCTCATCCTTCCCCCACAAGCATGCCCTCCACCAGCCAGCATTTGCAGCTCCTCTCCAGCAATGCACAGCAGCTGCTCAGGGCAGCAGAGAACATACAATTGCAGGCCAAGCACCTTCCCAAAGACACATCGTATTCTGATACCTGTATTAAACCGTATTTAATCGCTTGTTTGCAAACGTAGCTGTTTCTATGTGCTCCCTCTCCTGTAAGAATTCTTTTTTTGTTCTTACTCCCACAGTTGCTTAGAGTAATTTTATTACATGGAACTCATGTAAGCCATTTTTCGGAATCCATTCACTGCTACCTCTCCTCGAAGTAGTGCCGCACTACATACTACACGCTACAAGTGCACCTGTACACTATTTTTCCCCATGTGTAGAAAAAGTAGCTAGGGGGAAGGGGATGTGGAGATTGACAGCCCAATCCTATGCATGTCTACTCAGAAGTAAGTTCATCTTTAGGGGGGAAGCACATTAAAAATATTTTATTTCTCCAATAAAAAATGGTTTATAAATAAATAAATAAATAAATAAATAAATAAATAAATAAATAAATAAATAAAAGATTAACAAGTTGTGAGTTCCTGCACCTTTTTATTTACAAAAAAAGCACTGCTTCTGAGTAGATATACACAGTGTCATGCCATAAGATTTTGTAGAGTCTGCACAGATACGTTTGCCTTTGAACGTACCGTTTTGAATTGATTGACCCACCAGTGACATGTTGTGTGCTCACAAAACCTACAGCCCAATCCTAAACAGCACAGGGCTGCCCTTTATAACAGTGGAACAAAGTTCTGCAGTTGGAAATGGCCTTATGGCAGTGCACACAATGCGTCACTGGCAGCCATTTTGAATCTGCCATCGGAAAGGGCTAGAGGTCCCTTCTGGCTATCTCTTGCAGCATAGGTAAGCCAGTGGCAGGGAGTGGAGATTGGCTGGGGGTGGACAGGAGGCAGAACCAGAGAGAGAGAAGTCGGATCTTGGCAGCACCAGTGTGTGTCAGATCCTAAGCTTGTTCCCTGTCCCTTCCCTCTCTGTTAGTCTCCTCAGTTCTGCACCCACAAAATAGCTGGTGCAGATCTGCAGAGATGCATTGGTAGAGGCTTGACCCAGGGGGGTAAAGGAACCAAAAGTTCCCTGATCTTGAGGAGACCTCCACAACTGCCCTCCTACTGCAGGATACAGCGCATGCTCCTTTGGTGCAGCTGTAGCAAGGTACTAGTTAGGATTGACCCCTAGTCAGGTTTCCATTCAGATTTTAGTGCAACCTGCACGATCAAATCTGTTAATGCACATTCCCATACTCAGGCAGAAGCAACAACCCTTTATTTTTTATGCACATGGATCAGGTTTTTCATTTGAAAATTTACAATGACATAATTAAATATTGAAAAAGTAACTATGAAAAGCATAGCCTTACTCTAGAATAATGCCAATCTATATGTAAAAAAACCCCTGTAAGTACTTGTTGTTCTATGATGTAGGCTTTTTCTTTAATATTTTGAAACTGGGGTGAAAGTACACATGATTCTGTACATATGGTAAGCCATGTTTCATAGGGGCTTGACACTAAGATGCATGTGAAACTCAATAAGACACAGTAAAGGTCTTTCTTCAAACTTTTAAACATATTTTAGAGAAGCATATACATAGGCCAGGGGTCGGCAACCTTAAACACTCAAAGAGCCATTTGGACCCATTTTCCGGAGAAAAGAAAACCTTGGGAGCCACATAACCCTTTTGACATCTAAAATGAAGATAACACTGCATATATAGTTTTTTTACCTTTATGCTATGTATAAAAAAACTTTTTAAGAAAGAGTTTTAAAATATTAATGAAAAATATGAAATACCTGACAAACTGTTATTGAAGATATTTCCATATTGCTGTTTGATTGGCATCCTCACTTGCACTTGCATGTCCAGTAGCCCCACCCCCAGTATTCCCATCAATTATCCAGAAGCCCATGGGTGCACATGGGACGGGGTCAGGGCTGCTTGGGTCAGGGCTGCTTAGGGGAGGGGGTCAGGGTTGCATGGGAGAGGGGGTCAGGGCTGCATGGGGGTCAGGGCTGCTTGTGGGAAGGGGGGGTCAGGAAATGTCTTATAATACAATCAAAGTAGGATCACAATTACTTCCATAAACATAAAGGTTAAATTTAGGGTCATTAGAATACCCCCCCCCCCCCACACACACACACACATGCCTTACTGACTGGCTTGCGAGAAGCCTTACCTCGGAAAATTCCATGACAAGTCATACCTCGCTTGGTCATCCTATTTAGATCTGCAAGCAATGACACATCATGGGAATGTCCTGATTGAGGTAAACAATAAAATTTGCAGTCTCTGAAGTTGTGCCTTCAGTCCTAGTTCCCTTTCCCAACTCAATCAAGAGTCTTTTGTTAACCAAGGCACAGGACTACTGAACAAACAAGAAGTCTGTTGCAAAGTCTTCTCAGAAGAAAGAAAACACATCTTATTTTTTGTTCAATAAGTCACAAATTTACCATGCAAATAACCATTCTTTTCATCATCAAGTTGGTGACTTTTTAGCTGAAAATGGAAGACAGAAGTCCACATTATACTGAGATGGGTTGATTAAAACAGGTGCAACACTATTTTGTTTTCAGGAAGTCATTCCCCTTGAGAATCTGGTTCCTTGGAGAATCTTTCAGTCATTAATAAGGCAAGGTGACCCTTGACCCTAGACCTCGATAGCCCAATAGAGTATAAGCAGAGTACTGAGAATTAGTTTAATATTATAGCATATGCACAATGGAAGAGAGATCTGCTTGATTTTTAGAAACAAATGCTTAAATAGTTTGAAAAACCACACTGCTATAGCAAAAGGTATATTTTATTAAAGCACAGAAAAGCCTTTTAAACAATCATAGTTGGTCTCACAAGCAGTTTGAAAAAAGAAAAAAAAGTATTTTTAGAAGTTTGCTAGTTTCATAGAAGCTACACAGAGATTAGAAAAAGTAACCAAGGCCACAAAGATAGCAGGCTGCTTCTGGCAGGCGCTATATATATATATGGTAGTAATAAAAATTAAGTCTTAAAGAATCAAATTACTCGATGTTAGGAAAGTTTAGTTTAACACTGCAGACATAAAATTGGCAAGGATGTTTTTGGCAGACACCTGCGGAAACAAGTTTGAAACATTTAGCTAAGATAAACGGACTATCCTTAAAGAAAGAGTCTTTGTTTGAATGTAACTGAGATGGAACAGAGGGGGAGCAGGTGGAGAGCTGCCTCAAAACAACTTGCCTGGATTGTAAGCCCTTTAGGGCAGAGATCTGTCTTTGTACTCAACATTACCAGTGCTTTTGTTTTTGTCATAGTTATTGTTATATAATATTAATACATATGATGTGTTCGAAAGTAAATGAAACAAGAATTTGTTAAAAGAAATCACATATGAAGAGTACTAGTTGGCTTGTTTTTGTGTTGGATTATAGAAAGGTCACAAGAAACTAGCTGAAGCCTTATGACACTTTAATATGTGCTAGCCAGTCACAAAAGAAAGGTCATAAAGCCCTCAATACCTATATACACAAGGTACATAGTTATATAGAATTATATAGTAAAATTGTTAAAAGGGAGTTTAAAGATTCTAGTTTACACAGGTTAGCAAGAGGGCCCACAAGAAATATACTAACCAGGAGAAGAGGTATGAGTAGCTTGAGCAAAGCCATCCTAATTAGGAAGGGTTTAAAGGAATAAAAGTCAATAAATGGGTTAGAAGTTCTGCCAAATTAAGGTCTTCACACCCATGTTTAAGTATTTGTGTGTTCTCTTTAATAGGGATATAGTATGAAAACTTATTTTCTCAAAGAGGTCCCCGATTAGACTAATAAATGTGAGTGACGGTCAGTGCTGGATAAAATGACGTTACAGTGAACCCTACTGGTTTTGGAAACTTTTGGAAATTATGTAATTTTGGCAAAGTTTTAAGATGAAACTCCACCTGTATGTAAATAAGAGCCAATCAATGGTTTTGCTCACTTGTTGCCCACCTATTTTCCATCTTGTATGTAAATGGTATTTTATCTATGCCCTATTAAAATTGAGCCCGATTTATGATGTCAAACCTTCAGCGAATGAGAAGTCTGGATTTTCAAACAAAGGATTGTGTAGTATAAAGGTTAAAACCCACCAGTCAGACGATGTCCATGCTTTGGACATGTGTCCTGTGGACCAATTGTATACTATTCAATAAAAGCCTGTGAACCTTCATCCTAGTGTACCGAGTCATTCTGAGTTGCTTATTTGAGTGGCTGTTTGGCCTTGCAACAATTAACAAGCTCCTTTATAAAAATATATATATGTATGTCTTGAAAAGAGCTTCATACTCACAATTTATTCATTTATACATTCAATTTTTGCCACTCTTTTCCATTAAGTGACAAAAATAACTTTTTTCACTGGCATCCTCCAAAAATAAATGTCTTTGTCTTCTGAAACTCTCTAAATAGAGTGGAAGTTCTGATAAATGTTTAACCAACCAGCTTTGGAGATTGCTTAATATATGTAAGCTTCTTTCCATACTCATGGGATTTGCAATATGAATAATGTGAACTGATATAAATGCTGAATCTTTAATATTTCTAGCCAAAAGAAAAGCCTCAAGGTAACTTTTAGCACACTGTTGTAATCTTGGGAAATGAATTAATCATTATCTGAGTTCCTTGTGCATATTGTAAATCTGATGTTCATTTTACATGCAGTGGTGGTCTTCACCTTTCACATTAATGGGTTTTGAAATCATATTCAAATTGAGATATCCTGAAATTGAGAGGCAACTTGGGATTGGATCCTAGAATATCAATTTGAAATTATCAGAAGTTGGAAAGGTATACAGGCCATAAAACGATAGGCGTGGAGTCTGATCAGTTGTATAATCTTAAAGAGGGATAGTCAAGCTTTCCTGATTTGCAACCTGTTGTCTTGCCAGGGCCTAAAACTAGACATTTCACAATGTCCTCACCACCTTATGATCCTTTCCTTCTCTCCTTCTGCTGACTTTTATTCCTTTCTCCTCTGTGCTTTGCTCATGTGATTCAAAGACACATCTGATCTATGTTAATGTCGCTGTGGGTCTATGTTAATAGAGAATTCAAGCCCAATGTTCGCTATTGATGCAGCAGCTCTAATGCCACACAAGAAGCAGCTAAACAGCCTTAGGCTGCAATCCTATATACACATGCACCTGAGAGTGAATCATTCTGAACACAGTGGGACTACTTCTGAGTAAAAAGGTCAGAGATCATGCTGGGGCAGACCAATCCTGAGCTGCTCAGGGCTGCCACAGTGCCAAAATGGCGACCGCAGTATTCCAGGGGCTGGGAAGCACAGCTGGGGCTACTCGGAGTAAGGGAGCATAAGCTCCTTTACATCATGTAAACCCCAGGCAGCCCCAATGGGTCTCCTCAGATCTGTGCTTACAATCAAGCGGGTGCAGGTTCAAGGAGACTTCATGTCAGGTCTCCAGGGCTAGGAGGGGAGCCAAGATATGGCAGCAAGGCCTGCCGCCATCTCCGGCCTCTCCTGCCCTGCTCCCTCACTACGTTTTATCCGTACCCCCCCGCCTCGGAACAACTTCCCTCAGGCCCCCACTCACCTCTCTGCTGCCCAGCACTCGCCTGGTGTTAGTTGCCCACCCTCAGTCCAGGTGTCAGTCGCCCGTCCTCCACCTGGCACTGACTCAGCACATGCTTGCGCTGAGTCAGCGCCTGCGCTGCATGAGTGGTAAGCATCGCAGGCGTGTCTTATGACACGTTTGCGACACTCACCACTGGCACACAATGTTCATGATCAGGCCCTTAGTTCAGTTCCTTGACAGGTTAGGAAAAAACTTTAAACTTTAGAATCTAAATTCTGAGCATCCTATATCAAAATGATCTCCTTCACGTACAGCACAGTGCCATTTTCTTTTTAAACCTAATTCTTACCTTTTAAAAAAGGTAATGTCTGAATTTATTACCTTTTATTTTAAATTTAAGAAAACGTTTAAACCTGTTATTATGGTCCGACATGTGTTCTAGATTAGCAGTTGCCAAACTCACAACTGCTGCACGCCACAAAACCTGCCCCCGTTTGGACCGGAGCATACTGTTCTGCCTTTGCGCCGCATGACTGCCATGTAGATCTGGGCACAGGGGTGCTCTGGGCAGTCACGTCTATTGCCTGGCATCCCAGAAAGCTGTGCAACATAATGCCTAGCTAGATGCGACTGCCCAGGACGTCCCTGTGCCCAGATCTACATGGCAATCATGTGGTGCGGAGGTGGAATGGTAAGCTCCGCTCATGGAGCGGAGGGCTTTTCCCGAACCCCAGATCTGCCCCCTGGGCTGGGGTTTGGAAAGCCCTGTGCTAGATAACTGTTCTTAAGTAACAGCAGCAACTGTTACCCTGCACATGCCTGATCTCATCTGATCTCAGAAGCTAAGCAGGGTCAGGCCTGGTTAGTACTTGGAGGGGAGACTGCTTGGGAATACCGGGTGCTGTAGGCTTATACCATAGTCTTTCAAGACTGAAGGTTGCCAACCATTGTCAGATATTCTAAAATTCTCTTTGGACTAGCTTACTTTAAACGAACGTGTCAAAGCCTGAGAATGAAATATGAAATCATAAAGAACAGGTGATATTAAAACATTCTCTAGCGTTCATTACTTCCCATAGAGAGGATCTAAAGCAGCGTTTTTCAACCGCTGTGCCACTACACTAGTGTGCTGTGAGGCTGCTTCAGGTGTGCCGCGAAATCAGAGCAGACAGGCAGCAGCCACACACGCGGGGGAAGCGGCTGCTTTGAGCCTTACATGCAGCAGGAGGAAAAGGAGCAGGCAGTCAGCCAGCGAAGAGGCTGGTTGTGGCTGCTTTGCACCTTCTGCTGTTGCTTGCTCCTGAGCCAGACGAAGGCTGCAACCCGATCCTGATTTACCTGGGAGTAAGCCCCATTGACTATTATAGGGCTTACTTCTGAGTAGACACGCCTATGATTGGGTAGTAAGTTCTTGCCTCCTCTGCGTGCTGATTGGGCGACCAGAGAAGCTTGGAGAAGGTTCCAAATGGAGTGAGTAAGAACGAGGGAGTCAGGAGCAGGCAAGCAGGTATGAAGCAAGTGAGTCTGCTGAGGCCACCAGCCTAAGAACTGACTGGCTCAAAGGGTCCTGGATAGTCCCCTTTCCTTGCCACAGTTTGCCTGAAACTCCCCAAAGTGACCCTCCCTGCATTGCCTTTTGCCTTTTAGGAGAAGGGCACTGGGCCCCAATCCTCTCCATACTTACCTGGGAGTGGTTGGTTGGCAACCTTCAGTCTCGAAAGAATATGGTATAAGCCTACAGCACCCGGTATTCCTATGTGGTCTCCCATCCAAGTACTAACCAGGCCTGACCCTGATCAACTTCTGAGATCATGGGGCTTACTTCTGCATAGGCATGCCTAGGATTGGGCTTTTGGTCACACTTTTTTTTTCTTAAATACAGGAGCAGGCAATTGGCCCTTCTCCCCACCCCACTCCCTCCCACAGGCACACTGCCCCCCAAATCTCATAATTGCAGTCAACACCTCTCTTACTGTCCCTCCCTTCACTCCTCCACACCTTCCAAAGGTTCAGAATCACTTGCTTCAAGTTCTCTCTTCCCCCCACTCCAGCTGAATCCTGTAGTTGCTTCACTCATGTCTCTTCATTGCCCCTCTCCCCACAGCTCTCCTATGTGTTCAATCTGACCTCTCTTTGCCAGCACTTTCTCGCATAACATTTTAATAACATTTTTCATCCTTTTCACAATCACATATCCTTTCCTCTCCAAGCTTCTTGTGAGTTTCTTTGTCATGTAATAATATAATTGTATTGATTATATTAACAATTAATTGTAATGTAGTGATTTAATGTAAGTAAAAAACTGGTAGTGTGCCCTGACAATTTTAGTGCCTTGTCGGTGTGCCGTGAGCTGAAAAAGGTTGAAAATGGCTGATCTAAAGATTGTTTCTCTAAAACTCAATTCAAGCTCTCAAGACTCCATCCAAACCTCTACAACAAGATGTCATCTCATGCTTTGTTGTGTACTTTGGAAAGGAAGAGTAATCTTGTAAATTCCCATCTCATAGCATGGTGAAATTTCCACCCAGGATCAGTGGTACTTGTGTACAGCCATGTCCTATCCCCTTTTCCTCTCCTTACTGTCTTTGGTTCTTTGCCAGCAAAATAGCTGATGCAGAACCAAGGAGACCCATAGGAAAAGTTGAGGTTTATCTCAGGGTAAGGGGACAAAAGGGGATTTGGATAGAATTGGGGCCTGCATCTCTATGCACTTATCAACATCCTATAAACCAGGTGCCCCAAGTAGCCATAAGGCAGATCTTAGGCAGAAGTGATCACTTGGCAATGTCCTTGAAAATATCACTAGAACACCATGCAGCAACACGGTCCCCAGGATAATGCCGGGGTGACAGGGGCTTGATTTTACTCACTAGCAGTAATAGCAACAGCCTCCTGGGAGTGCCTTCAAAAATCTAAAAATAAAGATCCGGACTCACTTCCAGTTTTTGATTGCGAATCAGGAAGTGGATCATGATCTTTATTTTTTTATTCTCCAAGGCTTGGCGAGCCCTGTGGAGACTTCCACAGGGCTCCCCGAATGCCTGGGAGGTTGGTGCTGATACCAGTGAGTAAAACAAAGCCCATATTGTGCCTGGCAGTGGCGTGCTCCTGGGGATCGCGTCACAGCATTCCCCCCTCCCCATGCCTTAAAGGGGCAAAAACAGAGCTCCTCAGGCTGGGGCATCACAATGCCCCAGTCTGAGCACCTCTGTATTAGGAGATTGGCTGCTGTTATTGCTGCACTTACATACTCCTGCTTCCCTTTCCATGTTTCTTATCCCCCCCGCCCCATTTTTATGTTAGTCCAGTAGGCTTCAGACACTGCAACTCTTTAGCAATCTAAATAATAGCAGCACATAAACAAATATACAACAGATTTACAATTGTGAACTTATTTGTTGAAAAATAGAGTCTACTATTTCAAAAACGAACCTTTATGTAAATATGTAGGTAAATATACCCAGGAGTGTAGTTTAAAAGTGCTCACATTCAGTTCACTGTAGCATCCTATGCCTTCTTGGCATTATGCTAGCCTTAAAACAGCTTTCTTTAAACCGTAAAGGAAACTTTATAATGCTGCTTATTTGCAGGAGAATGGAAAAAAAACAACTCACACTCAATTCAACATTTCCCCTCTTTCTACTCTCAATTTTTCTTTGGGCCTGTTTTTAATTAAATATTGTTTGTTACCCTCAAGGCTGTCATTAATTAAGGGAGGCTTTTTGAAAATCCTTCACGAATACTTGGAACGTTTCTCTTTTAAGGAATGACTTGAAAAAATACTCAGTGACTATCATCTGTGTCTGTGACATCCTGTAGCTGACTTTATTCAGACTTACAACTCCTTTATAGTAAGGATTCCCCTTGATGTTTTATTAACACATCTTTTCCTCTGACTGCAGTGGAATCTAATTTTCAACCTAGAAGCACATTTTTGTATGTAAATACCTAGAAAGTGGAAAGAATAAGCGCTTGCATCTTACTGATTTCTATGCTATATTTGGAATATACAGGGAAAATTTAGCGCCTTGCAAAGATTAAAGTGCACTGGGAAAAGCTGTACATAGTGTGTGTTTTCAGCACATCAGACTGTGGCTCTTAAGGTAACACTGCTACTTTGATACCTAATTAACAGCCCAATTCTAAAGCCAGGCATTGCCGGTGGCCCCTGCTGACCCAACAACACCCACTGCAAAAGTGCCGTAAAGCATGCTGTGGTACCAAGGAGGGGAAGGTGCTGGCAGGGTAGCCAGCACCAGTTGGCGCTGGGTCTCTGTGCTGGTTAGTGGCACACCTGGATCCAGGTACAGTAAGTTACTGGGCAGGAGAAGGTGGCGGGAATGGGTGGAACTGGAGGGGTGAGCCAGGGCAGTTTCAGCCTGGGAAGGGGTGGGGACAGCAGCCCTAGCTGCCACTGAATCCTATCCCCCCTCCTGGACACTGGAGCCCGGCACAGGTCTCCTCGGTTCTGCAGCAGTGATTGAGCTGGCGCAGATTCAAGCAGACCTAGAGGGGCTGCCGGGACCTGACATGGGGTAAGGGAATTGGTTTATTCCAAGGAAACTTCCAACTGCTTCCCTGGCCCCACAGGATATAGTGGCTGCCATTTCAGTGCTGTTGTACAGTGGGGCAGCAGCCCCAATAGGATTGGCCTTAAGTTTCATTCTTCAATTGAAGTCAACATATATTATTAAGGGGTGTTACTTCAAACAAAATAATTCAAACTGTAATTGGCTTGAATTGTACTCAAAGATTACATTCCAGAGTTAGCACGTAAAGCTAAAATTGTGTATACTCAAAAATTACCTTGAAAATCCCCTATTTATTTATTTATTGGAGTTGTGGCATGAAAAAGGCTGAAGACCACGTGCCTGTACTAATTAAACTGTTGTTTTTCTGTTTCCCAAGGGTGGGTATTTAAATTTGTGTATGTAAAATGTATTTAAGATCTGGGCTGTCTATGTACTATAGAAAGAGGTCCAGACTGTCTTAATCAAGAAAGCAGTTTCAATTAAAAGTGCCATTAATATCACCTATATTTTAGGTACTGATGTAAGTACTATATTTTAGGAGGATTAATTATATGTAAATAAAGATAAACAGTAATTAAAAGGTAAGCATTAAAGTAAATAATTCAGTGTTGGAAACTGCTATGAAAGAGCAAAACGAAGTCCCTTCATTACATTTTTATTTTCATACACTCCTACTAATTCAATAATAGCACATGTGATAGAAATACTGTATTTTCCACTAAGCATAGCATCATGGAAATTTAGTATAACTTATGCTGATCTGAATGAAATAATTTTGACTGGAATAGGAGATGAAATTTGGTTGCAAATCCTACTGAATTAACTTATGTAAGTGTTTAGGATTGCAATCTTAGGGCCCAATCTTGGTTGCAAATCCTACTGAATTAACTTATGTAAGTGTTTAGGATTGCAATCTTAGGGCCCAATCTTGGTTGCAAATCCTACTGAATTAACTTATGTAAGTGTTTAGGATTGCAATCTTAGGGCCCAATCTTGGTTGCAAATCCTACTGAATTAACTTATGTAAGTGTTTAGGATTGCAATCTTAGCACCCAATCTTATCCAAATTTCCAAATTTCCAGTGCCGGTGCAGCCTCAATGCAACCCAGAGGTAAGGGAACAAATGTTCCATTACCTTGGGAAGGCCTCTGCGACTGCCTCCCCACCAAAAGGACGCAACACACACTCATTGGCACCACTGCACTGGCCCTGGAAAATTGGATAGGATTAGACCCTTAGTCAAAATATATGCAAACTCTCATGAATTCAGAATCCCAGAAACTGACATTTAATGTTCATAATTTCACTGGCCAAATTATATTTGGTCAGAGCGCTCACACAAACACACAAGCCTATATTTTAAGAGACGCAATCTAATTTACAACATAATTCTATTTGGGATTTCTTGGAAGTAAGTCCCATATTCAATTAGGCTTACTCTCAGGTAAGAGGGCATAGGATTGCAGCCTCAGCACAGTTACTCTATGAGAGTGACAATCTGATCAACTTGGCTGAAAGGCAAACTAAGAGAAAAACAGGTTCTATTTTTTTAAAGCAGGCAAAAAAAAAAAAAAATTCCTCTTGTGGCTGAAAGTAAATGAAATCTCTCCTCAGCCTTTCAACTTCTCTAAAGTGATAGGCAATAACAGAACTGCCAAATCAGGGTAAACCTGAAAAGAAACATTTTGTGGTCCATGACTGAAAGTGAACATAAAAGGATGTCAGGTAGATGGATGCTTTATTGCTATTTCATATTTGAAAGTGGCAAACAAGGACGAAATGCGGCTGAAGATGTGAAATTGCAAGTCTTCCATCTATTTCAGGGGACTTGGCAGATACAGCTAACCTTGTCTTTTGATCATGATCACACCCCCTGTGCCTTTCTACACATTGATCAGCTGTTCCACCTGATGAAAGCTTGTCATGGGGGGCACTCTGGGGATTTATATTTATATGCCCACATTTTCTATTATATTTTTATTGCAAGCAAGCTATGAATGCAAAGAAGGAGGTTAGTAAATACAGTTGCACAGCAGGGAGTGAACTGCTATTCATATCCAGAATGGAAAATCTTCAACTTCTTCTTTTGTTTATGAATTTGGAGTGATCAAAATACATCCCTGGCAGCTTCTTTGTCAATTCAAAATGCATGACTTTCTTACCTTTTCTTTTTTTAGTTCTGTTACATCTTATTTCTACATACTCCAATCCATCTTGCTCCTTCCTGTGTTCCCTTCAACAGGTTTATTCTTTCAAAAAAGCTATGGGCCTTTAATTGAAACAGATTCATTTTATGTATTATTTTTTCTCTCGCAGTGACTGCAGTGGAAAAGAACATTACAAAAAGATCATAGTGGTAAGGATTCTCTCACACTGCCTCTTAAGACAGCAATAAGAAATACTGCATCACAAGATTGGAAGAACAACTCAGTAGCACCTATTATGTTTCCTTGAAATAACATAATTATACCCATGGTTTTCTTGACAGATATTTATCTAACTATGCCTTCACTTAAAAATTTAAAAATGTGATTCCACCTTCTCTCCTGGTAATTTGATCCATTGCTCAATACACAGACAAAAAGTAAGACTGTAATCTGTTGAAAAATAAAGCTGGGAAGCAATAAACTAGAAATATTATTATATTATGATTCATATGATATAAACTAGTTTTTCTTTTATTTAATGAACGACCATATTTTTTAAAAAATTTTTGGTACCACCAAAGTAAGCAGGAAAGAATCTAAGGGCGAAATCATATCCTGCTCTGGAACAGGCAACTCAGGAAACTTGCATTGTATCCAGCGCAGGATAGGGGATAAATCATTTGAAATGATTTAGAATTTTTTTCCTCTGAAATTAATGAAATATTTGTACTCATTCATGTTTTCACTATAAGGGCTATTTTTAGGAATGGAACAGATACTGTATGCGGAAAGAGAGGAACATGTATTATTAAACTATTTTACTTATAGTTTACATTACATTATTGTATTTTATTGCCGTTAGCTACATTGGGGCCCTTTATTGCAAGGAAGGGAAAGGGTGGGCATGCTTTAATCAATCAATTAATTAAATGTGCTTCTCTTCTTCAACACAACACATTTTGTGCACAAACATGGGAGAAATGTTCTGGAAGCATGATCCCCATGAACAAAAACCTATTTTTTTGTTTCAAAAACCTACCCTTGCTAAATTAGTGACTACTTTTAACGAAGTTTGCATGCCAAATTTTCGTTTGTCCATGTGCAATAGACTTAATAGTTAATATATGGAGCTAATAGAGTTGACAGACAGCAAAATATTCACATTCCTAGAGCTGAATTAAATGGGATTGTTAGGCAAACGGATACTAAAGTCATGTATTGCTACCAATAACTCAGAAGCATATTGCAGTCTTTTAGGTAACTCATGTGGTTCAAAAGCTCCCCTGTAAAGCATTTTATATCCAAGGTAGCCACCAATTCATCAATCTGATTTAACTTGTTCATTTATCTTGTTTAGATGGATAGGTAAGATAAAGTTGAAGTAATATAGCCAGATTAACTATATTGCATAACATGATAGGTTCCAGAGATCAAGAAAGAGAAAAATGTGAGGCTCCTGGGATGATTGGTGACAAGCAAGTACTTTGCCAAAGGAATAAAATAAATGTCTTCAGACTATATCTGTTCCATTTTTATTTGATAAAAAGTGGTGTAATAAATCTGTTTCTAAACTCTTCCTGATTCATTTTTCTAAAGGACCACTGCGCAATTCCCAGTAGACACCTTGTTCCCTCCAGAATTTCTGATTTAAGAATGGAGTACGACGAAGGCTGTTTTCAAAGCTATTTTAATACTGCATACTACCTTTCAAAATGGGACCAGTACTACAATAATAGTTTAATAAACACATTCAATTATCCATATCAGAATTTTTCATCACATCATACATTTGCTGGGTGAAACATATATCATACTTCGGCCTGAATGGACAGAACACCCCACCCCCACAGGAGTTAAATTACTATGCTTGGGATGCAGCCCTCAAACTACTTTCTTGAGAAATTTTACTAAAATGTATGGAGTCACTCTATAGCAGTTATTGATCAGAACATTTTCTCATTGATAACCTTGCATAATCTTGCAACGATAAAAAAATTGCAATTTGTCGCTTCTTGGCATTTCCGAAGCACTCAACACCTTTGCACAGCCAATTAATTTTAGCAGATGATAATAGCAACAGTTTGCTAGGTACTGAAAATACTGGAATGAATCATGTCACATTATGGCAAGAATTCTTGAAGGTGTTCAATGGCTTTTTATATCCTAACATGCTGCCAGTTTCCAGGTGTTTAGCAAATCTTACAATGAAACATTGTTACTGTAAGGCTGGAGACTGCTCTGTAGATAGGATGTCATTATCACAACCATAATGAGAACTGTCACATTAGAATCTGTTCCTTATGGGTAAAAGATTTAAAAATATAAAATGTACATTATTAAATATGGTCATGACAGCTGTTTTGCGTGCGTCGTCTATTTCTTGCAGGTCATCAGAGAAGCCAGGTGTCATTGTCCTAACGTTCCAGGTGCCCAGCTTTAGGGCAGTAGTTTTCTGTTTTCTGTTGCATGGTGCAGAGTTGTCGATCCGCTTGTCGGTTTTCACCCTAAACCCCACACACCCCATGAGGTTAACGGACCGTGGCGAGGCAACACCTTACTGGCTGGGGACTGCCCAGCTTAAGGCGGGCGGTAGCTGCCCAATGAGATGCAATGATCTCTCCCACCGTCGGAAGCAGCCCCTGGCGTCATGCTCTACGCCAATCGAGCAAAGACTTATAACCGGTAAACTGCTGCTTCCCGTGTTGTGCCGACGCCGTATGGCGAAGTTGGAGTGTCCTCTCCAGTGCGCGAAGCTGAAACAGAGACGCCTGCGTTGGCTTGGTCATGTCGTGAGAATGGATGATGGCCGGATCCCAAAGGATCTCCTCTATGGAGAACTCGTGCAAGGAAAGCGCCCTACAGGTAGACCACAGCTGCGATACAAGGACATCTGCAAGAGGGATCTGAAGGCCTTAGGGATGGACCTCAACAAGTGGGAAACCCTGGCCTCTGAGCGGCCCACTTGGAGGCAGGCTGTGCAGCATGGCCTTTCCCAGTTTGAAGAGACACTTTGCCAACAGTCTGAGGCTAAGAGGCAAAGAAGGAAGGCCCATAGCCAGGGAGACAGACCAGGGACAGACTGCACTTGCTCCCGGTGTGGAAGGGATTGTCACTCCCGGATTGGCCTCTTCAGCCACACTGGACGCTGTGCCAGAACCACCTTTCAGAGCGCGATACCATAGTCTTTCGAGACTGAAGGTTGCCAATACTAATACTAAAAATATGGTCATGTATCTCTTACTGACCCAATTTTGCTAGCTTGCAAATTTTCTTTTCCATAAAGATTTTTCTCCAAATTTTTCACTTTCAATTACATCATCTCTAGAATATAAACTACAGCTGACCCACATCTTACACACATTTTACTTGTATGAATTCAACTACGTGCAGTCAGCTACCAAACAAAACGAAGAAGAACAGCAGTTTAAATAGTGCAGGCGATTCTGCCCGCCATTCCACTTACTTAGTGTATGCCCAAGAAGCAAGCCTGAGAGGGCATAGGACCCAATCCTGAACTCCCTCAGCGCTGGTGCTTTCAGCGTTGGCGCTGGGTGCTGCAAATGTGCTGTAAGTCACCTTCATGGCATCTGGAGAGGAATGTAGTTCCAGCTGCTGCTCCAGCAGTGCCAGCCAGCAGTAAGTAGTTTCAGGTGAGGGAGAGGCAGGGGCAGAACGGGGTGGGGGCGGGGCAGGGCAGGGCAGGGCAGGGGAGGCTCTGGGTGCAAGAGGGTGGGGACCGGCGGAGCCGGATCCTGGACTCCAGGTTGAGCCGGAAGGCCCAACACAGAGTCTCTCAAGTCTGCACCAGCAAAACAGCTGTTGCAGACTTGAGAAGCCCCATTGCGGGGCTTCGGGCTTCCCCCAAGGAGACCTCCAGCAGCCTCAGCAGTGCTGATGGATACAGCGGTAAGCCATTTTGGCGCTGCTGCACCTGGCACAGCCACCAGCTTCAGGATTGGGCTGTTAATTTGCTGTTCCCTCAGTCAGTATCAGATCCTACATGTCTCTCGTAGATTTAAAGAGACAGTCTATTTTTTGGATGTAAGAGATTTCTACAAAGTAGTTTTGAGTATACACGATGGAGTATACATGATTTTAGCTTTAGGCCTGACTCTAGAATGTAACCCTCATGTAAGATGAAGGCTGAATTTATATTTGGCCCTGATCCAAAGCTGTAAGCGTGTTGCAATTAATACATTGACCATTGATTTAACTTTTGAGAGAAATATGTATTTTGCAGTGGCAGTGTAAGTCCAAGCTGTCCCTGATTTTCAAGTGAACAGAGAAGTACTTGCTCATACAAGAGCATGGGTCCACTGGACCACCTGAGTGAGTAAGAGCCCAATCCTGAGCTTGGTGCTCCAGCTTTGTGCTGGAGCGCACTGTCGCTGACTGTTTACTGGTCAGCGGTAAAGCGAGTAGCCCCATTGTGGGGCTGCTTCCCTTACCTGGGAGAAGTCCCCTTTTCCTGAGGTGCCACCAGTGGCAGGCTGAGGTGCACAGGATGTGGCGGCAGCCGTTCTCGGTGCTGCTGCAGCCACGTGCCCTGGGCAGCTCAGGATTGGGCTATAAGACTGCACTGATAATGTGCATAAATACACTGAAAGAACAACATCTAAAGAACATCTAAAGAAATAAAGCAGAGACTGAATAGAGTGAGAAATAAAGTTAAATTACTGAATATATACCAGGCTGTGAGAAAGATCTCCATGTTAAGCAAATATATATAATGTTAAGCGAATATATATATATATATATATATATATATATATATATATATATATATATATATATATATATATATATATATATATAAACAAACTAGGGAAATCCTGGCCAAATTGATAGAAGAGACACTAAAGCATAACCCTATGTACTTTTACTTAGAACTAAGATTAAACGTATTCAATCAGCATTACTCCCAGGAAAATCTGTACAAGACTGAAAGGTAATGTTATTACACAAAGGAAGTAAGCAGATGGAAACTATGTTTACACAGATGAAGGAATGACTAAGAAACAAAAATTTCTTTGAAACCCTATACAAGTCAGCCAATTCAGCTGATGGTGAAAATCCAATAATTTTTAGTTAGAGCTGAGAGCTCCAAATCAAGTGAGATGCATAGAGAGAAAATGAAGGCAAAATCTGGACCACAAAAATAATATGAAAAACAATAAGGAGCTGCTACATTCCAATAATTTTCTCTCCTTGGCTCCTACATATACAGTCGTCAGGTGCAAACAGAGGATCTTGATCATTCCTCTCCCTTCGGTGAACCTAGTAGGATCTCCCACACTTTGCAAAACCCTGCGCCTTGAATGTCTATAGGCTTAATGTCTGTAAGACATGCAAAAACATTTCTGCTCTCCCAGTTTGAGAAACATTGCCTTAATGATCTGCTCCACAGGAGCAAGTAGAACAATAATTATTCAGAAATTAATTGTGACAGATACTATTGCTACAGGAAAAATATATTGGACAGGCACAGCATTTTGTAATATAAAAGCTTTTTACCAGGAGTCAATACCAACTCCTTCAAAATAATGAGTTAAAGTCTCTGTTCTATAATCACTGTGTACACATTAATAAAATTTTGACCCTTGCAAGCAAGGCAGCATGCAATTTATGTTATAATTTACATATTTCATCATAGCTGGCTGAGATGAGTTGAATCTTACACTCATTTTGTACAAACGAGTAGGGACTGATGAAAAGAGAACCTTGGCTGAGTGCTCTTGACTCTATAACTGACTCATGCTGCAAGTAAGAGAAATACAACACTGACTGACCAACTAAGCACAGTATGAAAGTTTTTTTCTTTTCTTTTTTATTTACATAGACTTAAATGTAGGGTCAAGGAGCTTGAGGACTTTTAAAGTTGGCAAGTTTGCTAATATCTGATTAGGTCATTGGCTGAAGCTCTTCACAGAATTGAATTAACCAGTTTATTAACGATAGTTTCTTCTCCTGCAACCTGATTCTTACTTTTCTATGGAGTACTAGAAATGAAGGCATATTTAACACATCAAAGGAAGAAAAATCAAAAAGCACAGCACAGTTGAGCTTAAACTAAATGAAAGGCTGTGATTCACTGAAATAAGACTTTCCAACAGCTAAAGGCATTAGAAGCTCTTAAATAATATTTGAAAGTTTCCTTATCTTTAATGTCATTTGAAACAAGCTGCCTAGCAACAATTACTGTCTTCACTGCACTTTTTTTAAACTCAGAAAGACTGCATTTTAATGCATTTTGACATTGTCACCTAAAATAGATCAGATTAGCTTGCTTGTTATGCAAGCAGTGTTGCCCCACAAATTATTGTTAGGAAATGTAATTTCATCAAACGACAGACAAAATGTATGCCACTTCCACTCTCAACAGCCTACTGTTTAATCTGAAATAACATCTGTGAAGTAACATGCAACATTGAGATCCAATTCAGCAGAAAAAAATGGCTGTAATTAAACATATTCCTCAATTCTGAAAGGTTGTATTCAGTTTCTGAAGATTCTTTCCTTTCTTTGTGAAACCAAAAGTCAAATAGAACATCTGTATTCTTTGTGTCCCTCGTTTACATGAAGTCACCTTTCCCCTTCATAATGATTTAGGATTCAGAGCTTCTCCTATTTCAAAAGTAAGTAAACATAAGATTAAAAAATCTGGAATTATGCTTAATAGCCACAATACTATAAAACTACACATTCTGCTTGATAGTGTGGCAATTTAGTTTTTTGCATAATTTGAATGAAAAAAGCCTGCTGGAAAAATTGCCTCCTTAACAGTCATAAATATTTGTGCCAGCTTCATACATCTGCAATCCTGGTATAATGTCATTGGCATTGCACTGGGAGAACAGACAGTTCAAATCAGAAAAAGCATTCAATTTGCTTACACTGCAAGGTTTCCAAGTTGGAAGTAAATATCTTTTGCAGTTACATTCTGTAAATGGTTTCAATTAGAATACTAAAGCAATTTATTTATTTTAAAAATTGTGCCCTGCCTTTTAAATTCAATGAATCCCTGAGGCAACATTGCTATAATTAAAAACCATAGTAATGGGCTAACACTCCTCAGCTTAATTTGGAAAACAGTAACCAATTATGAGCATCTTTGAAATACAATCATCCCCCCCCCCCCCCGGTTCTAAATTATCTCAAAATGCTTGCTGCACTACATAGTATTGTCTTAAACTGTCATATACTTTTCATTCAAGTCCTGGATACTACCTGCTGCTCAGACATAGCTAAGTAAAGACTCCCAAATGAGTACTTTTAAGGCTCCAAGTAACGTGGGCAAAAACCCAGGAAGTTCCATAGCTTAGTGGTGCACTTCTTGAGCTATCTAAAGCTGGGAAACTCCCCCCATCCAAGAAGCCCATAATGTCAACAGCAGCTATCTGACTGCAGGCCCATTGGCTGCAATAACATTCATGGGAGTGGCAAAGGTTTAAAGCCCCCTTCATCATTCCAGTTCAGATTGCCCCCATGGGTGCTCTTTACATATAAAAACACACATACACAGGGCCCAATAATCATCATGTGATTAATATCATGTCTAGTTTGACCCTCAGTCTTGTATTGCCCTGTGTTCGTTTTCATCAAGAAGTTGTGAATCTTGACTATTTCTTTTTCATTAATCATATAGATATTTCCCTATAGCACCTACTTGAGAATTTTAGTCAGCACAGGCTTTCAAAATGACTCAAATACTTAGATATTATCTAGCACTTCCCTTGGGAGTTTTGTCTATTTCACCCTCTAACAGATATCACTATGAAGAAATGGCCTACTTTTTCTTTGGCCCAATTTCATTCCATTATTTCAAGTTATGGTTTTGTTTTTGTTTTTTTCACTTGTCATGCCTTATAATGGCTTTCATTCTTGGCCATGAGTAGAAAATAGCTTTTAATGGAAGCTTTATTCCTCTGCTCCCCTTCTTCCTCGCAACATTGGTAAAATACATGCCTCTAGAAGACAAGGCAACAATTATAGGAACCAGACCACAGTGCTACTTGATACCAGTCCACTGCTCAACTTTGCCACCCCCCATTCTACTGCTTCTTTGGGAAGAGGTGGGCAAGATATTTTTAGAGTGAGTGAACCACACACATCCCAGAGTGGATGACCGTGTGTCAGACCTAAGCCAGAATCTGACCAGCCCTTCCTAGGAAACTCACATCTTTCATTCTGCATTTCTTTTTGACCTACCCCAATGCTGCTGTTTGGGGATGTTTTTACAGCTCATGTTTTGGTTTGCTTCTTTTACTTTTTAGATACCTTAGTATTATGCTAGCCCATAGTTTTTAAAAGTTAGTACAGAAAAACATGCATAGTTCCACCAATAATTTATCACTATGAAAGGTGAAATGAATTGAGGATTTTATGACATGACATGTAAATTATCTGCCACAGCATTTACCCAGCCCATGGAAATTGGCTGTCTGCTTCTGATGAGAAGGATTAGGGCTGTCCAAAATGATGAGAAAAGGATCTTTTATTCCCTGCAAAATATTTTCTTTAAAAAGACGATAACACTGAGAAATGCTAAGTGATTTGTGGCTACTTCAGATGAAAGTTGCACTGTTGCAAATGTCAGCTTCTCTTTTCCTTTTTTTCCAGAATGGGTAGCAGGGGGAAGGAAAAAAAAGAACAATGCAAATAATGTTTTCTCTTCCATACTACCATAGTATGTACTTTATCACCCAGTGGCTTTGTGTAATAACTGTTACTGAAAAGGCTAATTTAAGATCTAAATTTATTTTAATTAGGCTTTGTAATACTGCAGCAGATGTTAGTCTGTTTAAAGACAAACTCGCACTTGCTAAGAATTTCAATGAAGGCCCAGATTTAGACGCCACATTGGAATGGAACCAGAGAATAGAAAGAAGATATATTAGAACTGAAAACAAGACAAGAAAAAGAAGGGGGGGGGCTCTAAAAAAACACACAAAGACTTTTTCATTTTGTTAGACATGCCCTCTTATCAGCTACAGTACGGTAAAGTTGGGGTCGCGCAGCAGTATTAATAACTGCCAGTTGTTGTTAACTACCAAGGAACACTAGATAACCTTACTGAGAATCTATATCTGGATCTTAGGCAGCAGAGTAATGAGTCCCAGTGGATGAAAGCACCAGCCTTCTTTGTTGTAGTTATTGATCTCCTGTAGAATCCTGATGTGATTTAGATAAGAGAGGAAGAGATAATGGCATTGATTATTCTATTTAAGAGCCAGACTGAGACTAAACTCAGGTACAACACAAATACACATACACACACATACACAATCCACTTCATCATCCCATGTCTTTCCTTTATAGTTCAAGGCAACACAAAGTGTCACAGCAACAGACAGGGGCATACATCTTGCTGAGTGCGTAGCTAAGCCCTTTGATGTAATGAAACAGTAACATTTTTTTTCCTCACTCCCCTTTTTGCATAAGTATGCCTATAGAAGAAAATACCCAATGAATAGGGAACTCTGTAGCAGCAATGCTGGCATGGCTAAAGCAGATCTTCCTCTTGACAACAAAATATGCATAGCTAATGCAGATTTACATTCCCTCCTTCCCATTGTGCCTGCCAGCCTGTTCTGTTTAGAAGGTTTAGCAGCCTTTGAAGAGCTAAGTGTAGCAGCTGTTCAGCACTGGACACTGCAGAAAGCTGAAGAGAACAGTCTCTCTCTTTGAGGCACAGCCCTAAAATGTAAAATGGTATATGAATCACTTTAATCCCCACATGCTATTCAGGATGCTGGGTTTATTTTCCCCAATAAAGCCCTTAGCACAAGCCTGCACAACTTGTGACTCCTCAGTCCAAAGGCAAATCAACAGTCATGCATTGTGGCCTGTCAGGTGTGTATACCCTTTCCTATATTTGAAGTCCCAGAAAGATAGCAGATCAGTATTTTTACTGAGGACCCAGCAAGCTGCCATACATGCCTGGCAAGTGGCAGTCAGCTTGCTTAGTCACAACTTTTGTAGGCTGAACCAAGCATCTTGGACTCTATGGACTTATGGAACTGCTTTCACCCAATGTCCTATCACAGCCTCAAGTACCTCTAAATAATGGCAATCTTGAAAATGAATACACAAAGCTATTTTGGGAAGGGTTGGTATCCCAACTCCACATTTAATATTTTGCTAGTCTTCCATAGGCAGGAATGACCACCTTCCTGTAGCTGAAGGGACTGCATGTGTTAGATGCGTGTCCTTCTAGAGTGCAGTATATAGCCATTTCTTACAGTACAATCCTAACTGTAACATGAGCTGGTGCAACCATACCCATGCCAGCTCAGAATGTCACAAATGGGCCATAAGGCATGTTTCAGCCTACTTGGGAACCTGTTGGGCTAGCGCGAAGGCCCGTGGTGGTTTGGCAGCACCAGATTTGAACCCTGCGCTAGCCAGCAGAGGTAGGTTTGGGGTGGCTGGGGAGTTATTCAGGGTAAGGGGGACAATATTCCCTTACCCTGAGGAGACCTCCAGCCTGCTCTTATGGTAAATTGTTTTACTCTTTCTGACTGTAAACCACTCAGTATTCTAACAGAGTGACACAAAACAAAAAACCTCATGGCCTTAAGATAAACAGCGAAATTAAATTAAGAACCTTTTTTTCTACATTTGCTCTAGAACAGTGTTTTTCAACCTTTTCCATCTCATGGCACACTGACAAGGCATTAAAATTGTCAAGGCACACCATCAGGTTTTTGACAATTGACAAGGCACACCATGCTGCCAGCGGGGGGCTCGCATCCCCATTGGCCCTACTAATAAATGACCTTCCCCCAGATTCCAGTGGCACACCTGTGGACTACTCGTGGCACACCAATGTGCCACAGTACAGTGGTTGAAAATGGCTGCTCTAGAATCTCTCCAGCATTCAAAGAATATGAGGTTTTGTCAAAGACTTGCTCTTACTTGTTGGATTCAAGAAAAACAAAAAAGGTTTTTCTCGGAGTAGCAGACTCCTTCCTCATTACAGCAGTAGACCTAGCGCTCGGCAAATAGGGCAAATGCACCAGGAGCTCAGTCCGCACGCCTCTAGGACCATGTGGTAACCCTTACGGAGGCTCCTAACGCAGTTGGAAACCATACTTCCGGTTTTCCAGAAGTACAGTTTAAGACAGTGGGGAAGCCTCGGATGGCTTCCCCAGTCAGTCTACAGATTGTGTGAGACTCCGTCGTGCTGGAAAGATAGGGGGCAGCTTCGCAGACCTTTGCCCAGGGAGTGGGGAGGGGTAAATCTGCCACTGCCTCATTATAGTTACTAGTGCAATTCCCTACAGTTTCCAAGTGAAAAGTATTTTTTTCCCTGTCCAGTATGCAGACTGCTAGCACTCAAGAAACCGCAGTTGAAAGCACCCTCTAGCCTACAGAACTAACTTTGGATCCTGGCGTCTGTATCCAGGCCTCTCATCAGCAATGTCTTAGCCCAAGTTCTCCTATTTCTACTCACATTTTACTATATCAAGCAAATGTATTTTAATCAGCGATTCTAACTTTGAAATTCTGGGAATGAAACTGAGGAAGAAATAGGCCTTTTCATGCCTGCACATAGACCCATACTACAAAAATTTGAATGCTGCTGAAACTCACACAGCTGATAACATCTTTAATATCATTCAAATATGTTCTTGCTTGAAGGCTATTTATAATAGAACATTCCATTTCCACTCGTTCTTTTTTCTTTTACTGTTTGCCAGATTTTCTAAGATTCTTGTTCATAATAGTTTATCTCACATCTCTAATTAGCATGGGAAACAGATAAGCTTGACACCCCTCTTATTAAAATGGGCACTGACAAGACTGTAACTCTCATATTTGGACAATGAGCACTACATAAAAAAAGTGAAAATTAGGTTAACTCTTCCAGCCACCCTCTGTTCTCTCTCTACCTAATACTAAAAAGCTTTCCCCCCCACCTCCTTCAAAACAGTTTTAGATTGCTTTGTAGTGTTTAATTAATGTATTATTCATTGAGAGCAATCAGCCCTGTTTCATTTTAAATACAGCCGGCATTTTGCATTTTATCTCTTTGTGAATGTTCCATTCTCTTTTTAGATCTAAGATGCAAAGATGCCCTATTAGCCTGCATTTTACAAAGTTGCTTTTCTGTCACTTTTGGCTCACTGTTATTCACCATCTGATTTCCCAGCTGAAGGCTAAGGCATCAGGAATTCTCTGCACTGGAACAGAATGCATTGGTCTGTTCTCTTGGCTGGAAAAAATGGTTGGCAAAACCTTCAGTCTCGAAGGACTATGGTATAAGCCTACAGCACCTGGTATTCCCAGGCGGTCTCCCATCCAAGTACTAACCAGGCCTGATCCTGCTTAGTTTCCGAGTAGCTGCAGCAACTGTTACTCTGCACATGCCCGATCTCATCTGATCTTGGAAGCTAAGCAGGGTCAGGCCTGGTTAGTACTTGGATAGGAGACTGCCTGGGAATACCAGGTGCTGTAGGCTTATACCATAGTCTTTTGAGACTGAAGGTTGCCAACCTGGAAAAAATATTTGGTTGGAAAAAATAAAAAGAAGGCAGCAACTATTTGTCACAGTACCTTAGGAGAAACATGGTGTTGCACTGATTACACTGCATCATAATAACCAATAAACTGCAATACTCAGAAAAACAATTGTCCTGAGAAACAATGGAATTATGTGAAGAATGCAAAAACAAAGGAAAATATAATTATAAATTCAACAGTGTCATACCTTCATTGAGATGAAGATGCTAGTACAGAGAAAGTAATAATAAAAATAAACCAAAACTTAGGCAAAAAAAAATAATTGGTGACATGACTAGGCTTCTTAAATTCATTTATGCTAATCAGGGAGTAAGCAAGGAGCTCTGCAGAGGAATTTTTAATAATGTCAGTCAATGGATAGTCAAATGACTAGTCAAGCAGTGTACATCAAATGTGCCCTTAATCCAAGTACAAATTATGGTATTTTCTATTGGGTTCTAAGGGCTAGTGCACATTACAAATTTCCTATACATAATTACATGGTTACATAGGCACACATTTATATTTATTGCTACAAGTATTACATTGTTGTTATTATTATTGCACCATCCATGTATACTGTGCTTCACAAGGAACGAGAATTAATAAAAGAAACAACAAAGGTAAGGAAGGGGAATGGAGTAAACAGGGAGTATGTATGCAATTGTTTCATTTACATGTACTTAAGTTTAGTTACAATAAGGAAGGGAGACTAACTAATTTTCCCAGCACTTATGCAGCTGTGCAAACAGGATGCGTGTTGCATCTTATGGGGGGGGCAGTCATGGAGACCTCCTCAACGTCAGGGAACTTTTGTTCTTTTGCCTCAGGGTAAGCAACTGTTTCCCCAATGAGTCTCCTCAGACCTATATTAACTATTTTGCTGTTCTAGTGGCAGCAACTTTTGTTGTAATCCCATTCCCATCTCTTCTCCCTCCCTTAATCTACACAGACTTTTTTTTGCTGATGTAAGTGAGAAGGAATTGAGGATGAATCCCTTCCACTAGAATCCATTCCCCCTTCTCAATTCACCTCCCACTGCCCCCTACCCCGCTCTGTTCTGCCATCCTGTTCCTCCAACTGCTCCCACCCACGCTGGCATACATGCACTCCTGTGGGTAGCCAGCTGCAGGAGTGAGCCATTGACACCACTGCCACTGTGGAGGCAGCTCAAAAATGATCTCCTATGCTGCCATATGACCATTTGTGTCAGTAGAAAATCTGTTCTGCTGCCATAAACATTCGTTAATATTGAGCTGTAAGGCATTGTTCTAAAGGCTTTACAGAAAAGGTGGGTTTTAAGATGAGATTTGAAGGAAGTAAGAGATTAGGAGACACACAGTTGTTCCATAGGACAGTTCTGGGTGTAAGGGGCAGCCAGGGAGAAAGGATAAACATTTGAGGGAGGAAAAAAGCTTCTGAATGGTCAGTAGTGGTGGAACTGGAAGGTTGAAGGTCATGGGCAGGAGCCTAATGGTGTATGAGAGCTGAGAAGTGAAGAGGGGCAAGGTCACAGAGGGATTTGAATGCCTGTGCTGGATCTGAGAGCAAGAAGTCAGTGCAAAGATTTAAGAAGAAGTATGACATAGCTGGTGCCAAAGAAGAGATGAATTACTTGGATAGCAGAGAGCACCTAGACGGAGATAAGGGGGCCAAGATGAACCAATGGAAGACCAGAGAGACGGCAGTAGTCGAGATAACAGTTGACCCACTGGCGTACCTGGGGGGGCAGACGGGGCAAATGCCCCTAGCGCCCACCCTCCAGGGGCGCCTCTCAGAGCCTTGCCCCTGTCCCCCCAGGAGGAGCACCCAGGAGTGCTGCGAGCGGCCTGAGCCGCCCCCCTTCCTTTCTAGGAGGATAGGAGACAGGCGCCCTAGAGAGGCACTGATGCTCTAGGGCACCCATCTCGTCTCCTCCTGGGCACCCCTGCTCTGCCTCTGAGGGCATCCCTCAGAGGCAGAGAGGAAGCAGCACGCACCTCCTCTGACTTTGGACAAGACGCGTGCAGCTTCCTGGCCCCCCCGGAAGTAATTGCAGTGACGATGACATCACCGCAATTACCTCCGGGTCAGGTGCGGGGGGGCAGAGAAAGGGACGAAACGGGATGTGTGGGGCGGATTACTGGGGGTTGCCCTGGGCAGGGGGACCCCCAGGAACGCCTCTGAGTTGACCCAAGTATGGACTAGAGTTTTTGCTGAGGAGACAGAGAGGTAGGGCCATTTTCTTTCAATATTATGATGGGAAAAGTGACACAATTTGGCATTACACTGAAAAGGGGGAATAAAAAAGAGATCAAAGGCTTTGAGTCTGCTCACCATCAGGGAGGATGGTGACATTATCAGTGGTGTGCAAGAGAGAGAAGAGGAGGACTTGGGAGGAAAGGTGAGACATATTTAATTGTTGACATAATGAACTTGAGACAGCAATGAAGCCTGGGGGAATTCCACTGCAGAAAGGTAAGACTGAGAACAACTCCTGGGAAAGCTCAGATCAAGAGAGTGACCAAGGCACTATGAGGAAGAGTTGGTTCAAAACCAGAGACTAAAGGAGGAGGCCAGAGGAATGAGATGGGAAGCAGCTGGGTCTGAGGAATCATCCAAATGAATATTGAAACCACCAAGATGCACAGCAGGAATGTTAACATAGAGGAAAAATGTGAATGAGATATACGTAAAAGTCTAAAATGAAGGTTGGAAAGGAACTAGGGGATGGCATAGAATTGCCAAACGAAAGGGAGTAGAGTCTCACCAAATGAAATTCAAAATCAGAGTGATGATGTGGGTGAGCTGGCAGGGCTTGAAAAGAAGGGAAACCTCAGCACCATGACCTTCAGGGTAGAAGAGAAGGTAGAGGCCTTCCGAGGATGTGACTGTAAGAAACATAGATCTCTATATCTACAGAGTTGGCGCAGATCCAAGCAGCGCAGAGCTGCCCCAGGTTGCCTGGGAATGGGGATAGGTGCTGAATCCTGGCCCTGTCCCCTCACCCACCACCCACCCACGGACCCACCCACTGCCCTCCCCTGTGCCCAAAGGCCTCTATTCTGCCTTCCCCACACACACCCAGACCTGTGCACCAGCTGAGCTCAGCCCAGCAGGTGCAGAATTACCTGTCACCCTAGCCGAGCAGGTCCCACATTGACCTCCTTGCTCCAAAGTTGGCGCAAAAGTGCTTTATGGCACTTTTGTGATGATGATGAGCTGTGTCAGCAAGGAACTTGCATCGGCCCTGGGTGCATTCAGCATTGTGCCCTTAATAGATCAAGCTGTCCATCTGTCTCATTTATGCTTACGTGAGTAACGTGTTTAAGGCAGGGCTTTGCAGACTGGGGCACCACGACGCCCCAGCCTGTGGGCCCTTACCTCTTTCCCCTTAAGGGACGGGGCAGCGAGGAGTCAGGGAGGAGGCAGAGGTGCAATCCCCAGGATCGCACCACTCAGGGGGCTGCAGGGGCTTGGGTGCACTTACCCGAGATTCCAGCAGGCTCCCATGAGTGTGGGGAGCCCTCTGTGACCTTCTGCAGGGCTTCCCGCAGCTTCAGAAGTGAAAGTGGAGCAATAGCGTTCCACTTCTGCAAAACCGGAATTGGAGCGCGATCACTCCACTTTCACTTTCGAAGCTGCAGGGAGCCCTGCAGAAAGTCGCGCAGGGCTCCCTACACTCCTGGGAGGCTGCAGGAGGCTTGGGTAAGTGCTCCCAAGCCCCTGCAGCCCCCTGAGCCATTGCCTCCCCCCCTGCAAAAACTTAGAGTGGTTTTCAAACTCCCGGAGAATTTGAAAACAGCTGGTGTAAGTAGCGCTTTCTAGTTGTTGGTAGTTCTAACTAAACAGCAGAGATTCATGAGGATTCTGGCAGTATCAATGTGCCTTTCCTTCCACCAGTTTTGGGCTTACTGCAACACTTAACCAAATTCTGCAGAAAGTTTCTCTTTGATTTTAATGGACTTATGCAGTGGTTCTCAAACTTTTCCAGCTCACACCTCCCTTGATCCTTGTAGCCATTGGCCACAGTTCCCCATTACAACACCTCACCTCAGTTACCCCCAAAATGGGGATGAAGGTAGTGTATAATTATACACTAGAAACAAGGCTGCCAGCACTCTGAGGCTGCAATCCTAACCACACTTACCTGAGAGTAAGCCCCACTGAACAAAATAGGACTTACTTCTGAGTAAACCTGGTTAGGATTGTGCCCTGAGTTTGTTAGCAGCACACCTAGAGGGTTTTGGAAAGGGAGGGGGGAAGTGATGAATCTGCTGGGGGAGGGGAAGACTTTGTTTTGTGTGTATCTGCTAATTGCAAACTGATGCAAACTGAGACCTAGAGACTGTTTGGCTGGAATCCTAACCCCACTTTCCTGGGAGTAAGTCCCATTGAACACAAGGACTTACTTCTGAGTAGACCTAGCTAGGATTGTGCCTTTTGTCTTACTTCAGAGTAGACCTAGCTAGGATTGTGCCTTTTGTCTTACAATAGCAGCCAACAGAGTACCCTCCTTCCCCAAAAGGAGGCCGGAGGAAAAAGGGGAATGGCTAAAAAGAAATGGGGATTTTTATTTTTAATCAATTTTTGGAGACAAAGCCATCAAGAGTGGCTTTTTTTCTTTTTTGAAGGGGGAGTAAAAAGAGAAAGGTGAGGATCCTGGGTTAAGCTGACACAGACCCCAAGCCTATGCAGGTCTACTCAGAAGTAAGCCCCATTTGAGTCAATGGGGCTCACTCCCAGGAAAGTGTGGAAAGGATTGCAGGCACACCCAGCAAGATTACAACTCACCCCAAAGTAGATGGGGGCTACTCACACACACACCCAACATGCAGATGCCACCCCTGTTCCCCCAGGCAAGACAGAGGGATGCAGTCTGGGGCATTTGGACACCCCCCCACTAGGAGCAGGCTGGCTCCTTCCTTCCCAAGCAGCCTTGGCCAATCCCAGGATGCCCAGGGCAAGGGGCACACTGGGAAATATAGTTCTTGGGGCAAGGTTGCACATGGAGAGAGCTCCATGATGAGATGCAGCACCTCTGCCTGCCCAGCCAGCCTTCTCTCCCACCTCCCCCCACCATGTTTCACACACCCTCCCAGCCTCATTCACAGCTGCAGAAAAACAGCAAGTCAGCAGGCAGCTCGTGGAGCAGAGCAGACTCTCTCCCCGAGATGCCTGGTGACGCACCAGGAGGCTAGCCACACCTCACTAGGGAGGCGGGACGCACAGATTGAATACCTCAGGACTTATGGATCAAGCTCTTGGTCATGAAGTAAAGGTCTGATTAAATTGCTGTAAGCTAAGGAAGGGCAATTGCCCTTTTTATCTATAGTACTTTTTGAAGAAAAAAAAAATCTCCAGAAATTTCCATGTACCATATAAAAGCAGCCTTAATAAGACAGTAGCAAAGGCCAAATCTATGTTTTGTGAAATGGACCAGAAAAACTTAAGGAATATACGAGGCTAGAAATTATGTTTGACAAAACAGCCTACTTGGCAAAAAAGTGAACCTTGCTTTAAAGCATGAATTTCTTTTTTTCATTGCTAAACATGAATATTCATTTTCCAAGAATGATTTGTGTAATGTGGTATGTGTAGGCATGCATATGCAATGGGAAAAAAAAAGGAGACTGAATCCTTGGGGAATCATATTTTTAGTTTATCATGTGAGGACTACTAAACAACTGAAAAGCTAAATATATTTTGAAACCTAAAGGCCACAGAAATGACTGTCTCCGCAGAGAATATGCCAACCACATTTTGTATGCAGGTAGAATGTTCTAGGGAAGGATCACAAGGTACCCATGTCTTAAGTTTAATAACCCATTTAATATTGCCTTTCAATTCCATTTCATGCTCAGTAAAGCAAGAATAACTGAACCTTTCACTGATTCTGGCATCAGATGAATAGCTTTTGTTTTGAAAGCTCTAGTTACAATACCTTATCATATTCAACAATTAAGGTCTACCACTGCGGTCATACTGGTGACTTGCAGTGATATATTTAAAGTCTGGTAAATGGATCATTCCAATGACAGATACTCATTTTATTCCTTTGTCCTAAACTGGGGGGCTACACCTAACTGCTTGCTTACAGGGAGATAATGTACACACTTCATCCCACTCTCATCGGTGTTCTTTTTTTGCAGAAAGACAGTAATAGGAAACTGGCGCAATGCCTGTTAGGCGGAGGCAAGCACAATGCAGTTTACTGTCCCATTTAGTGAAGTTAATGGCAATAAGAAGCAAGCCATCTAGGCTCATGGCATGTAAAAAACTGCTTTGAAAAGGTTAATGGTTAGCATTCCCAATGTTGGCTTAAGGGGGGGGGAGACAGTGTCCTGGAATTCAGTCAACTATGTCTTGGTTTATATACATGCAGCAGGACAGTGTTGGCAAGGGCCCACAAACATTATCTTGACTTTCCAGCCAAGCATCAATCTGCCCCGCAATGCATTCATACCCCAGTCCAAGTATATATACTGCAAACATCTCACACTTCTCCCCACACTCTCCAAAGTAACACATACATGTGTGCGCAGTCAAGTTCAGTAGTTTGTGATTCATTTAAATGAGAATACAGTATACTAAAACGGCCTCTGAGCACTTGAAAAGTGTCATTCCCTTCCCAGTGAGCAATTGCAGGCTGCCTCACCCAACAAAGCATAAGGAGAAGGACTTCTAAAATAGATGGCAACGCTCCTCCACAAGCTTAAGTCCCAGCATAAAAAAATTCAGTCCGAAAGCTCCCAACATTTATCCAGTGGAAATAGCAGATCTCTAATTTTCTGCACATCTTGTCATATGCAGTTTTTTAATTTTTACACCCACCTAGAAATAGGCCTTCATTTATGTCACAGCACAGTCCAACAAGAATCTGTTTCTCATGCCCTAAGAGTATGAGAACATGGGCATGGCATGAGCATGGACTAACAGCAAAAACAAAGTTTTCCTCCACAAAATGCATTCACTCCTGGATTTTGTACCTCACCAATTCTAGGTTCTGGAATTCCATCCCAACTTCCTTCCACCCCAACTTCCCAACTAACTACTTAGTTAACTTTGGCTTTCTAGGCAGAAATTTTACCCATGTGCTTTACTTTCAAATGTTCTCCAGGGTGTACATTTGGAATGCAAGCATGTGTGTGTTTGGGGGGGGGGGGAGATTAGGGTAGCCTGACAATATCAGGTTGAATGGGAAAGGAGGAATGGAGGAATACTAAGCATTAAACCTATTCACTTATCCTAGAAGCAGTCTTCCTGCTGCTTCATTGTCAGCACAGTAGTTGAAGGAGACAGAGGATTGGACTGTATCTTGGCGCTCAAATCGCACAGGGCCTGATGTGAAGACAAACAGCTTGCACTTATAAACACAAATAGAACAAGTCCTGCTGAAGAAGAGAAGCTTCTCCTCTTCTCCTTCCGCAATGTGTCTGTGAAGAAGAGGTTCTTTTTTCTCTCTGGCTAGGCTTTTGCAAGACAGCACAGACCCTTTTCCTTGGCTTTTGCAGCTCCCATCCAGCAACAAAGACAGGAATTTTTCAGTCCCCAGAGAGTTCCTCCCATTGGCCATTGGGGGGGGGGAAGCAATTACCCTATGCAGTAAAGAAATGTTTCTTGGACTTCAGCCTGCTGGTGAATTGTCCCTGCTCCCCACCACTGCTCCTTGCATGCTAGAACATTTCATTTCTATCCCACCCTTCTTCCAAATAGCTCAAAGTGGTGTACATGACTCACAGGGCAAACCACGCTTGTAGCTAGACCAGTGCAGGCCCCCTGTGCCATCTTCTTAATGTTGCAAATGTGCCATAAGGCATGTTTGCACCACCTCGGGAGTCAGGAAGGCCGGTGCAGAGGCCCACACTGGCTCCCAGAGGCTGAATCTGGACTCTGCGCTGATGAGTTTGCACCAGCCGAGGCAGGCAAAAAAAACCCCTTACCTCATTGCCCTCCAGCTGGCACCTACCTTGCGCTGGATACAGTGCAGACCACTCGGTCTGGCTGTTCCAGCACACGTTAGGATTGGGTTCCCATACTTTATTCTTACAACTTTAACAGATGTTTGTCCACCCATTCCCTGAGCCCCTTCCTTCCTCTTTAGTTGTCCCAGCCAAGCCACACAATGCAATGTCCTTGGACTTCATGTCTCTCCCAAGTCAACTCTGAATCCCCAAAGTCCCTCTGCTACAAGTGTAAGTTGGATCAATGTATGGTTCTCCATACATTGGTTCTCCTTTGAAAAGTCAAGGAGAGAGTGAGAAGGAATTATAAAAAGCCTCCCCTAAACTCAGTTTGCCTGTCTGTTTAATGCTAACCTGACCTGGGAGTTTTGAGTAGGCGCTCCCTGTTCAGTCTCCCATCCACCTGCCTGTCAGTCACAGCCCAGTCCTAACCAACTTTCTAGTGCCAATGCAGCCCTGAGAACATTTGTTCCCTTTCCTTCAAAGACCTCCATGCCCCCCGCCCCCCGCCCCCCCAAGATACAATGCACAGCCCATTGGCACCTTCACTGGAAAGCTAGTTAGGATTGGGCTGTCAGTTTTGCCTGCCTCAGTCTAAATTCCTGGGCAGCCTGGTCAAAGCAGAAAAGAGAAAAAGGAGAGAGAAAATGGATTAAATAATCTAAATATGCTTAATTTGCATGCTTAACAGCCTAATCAGACAAATTTGTAATTTTTAATAATAATAATAATAATAATAATAATAATAATAATAATAATAATAATAATAATACAGGTATTTATATACCGCCTTTCTTGGTTGTCAGATTTCTCCTCAGACTTTATTCAAGGTGGTTTACATAGGCAGGCTATTTAAACCCCCGTAGGGATTTTTACAATTGAAAGAAGGTTCTATCTTTCAAGAACCACTACATTCAGATGTTTCTTTCTGATCTGGTTTCAAATTCTGGCCTCCATCCTCCCATGCTCAGAGCAGATGGAATAACTCGGCTCAGCTTGTCAGCTGCTTCAAGGTTGCACGGTGCCGGTGGCCTCGAACTGGCGACCTGTGGATGTTATCTTCAGGCAAACGGAGGCTCTACCCTCTAGACCAGACCTCCTGCCCTTTTTATTTTTTTACTGAATTTTTAACTGAATATGGAAGATCACATTTACCCCAACTGATGACAACTGCACCACCCAGAAACCCTCAATGCTTTCTGAGCACACTGCTACTGTGTAAGAGTACTTGAACAGGCTTAGAACAAACAGGGTTGTGAAAGGGTAGGCCTTGGATGGTCTTTGCTCACAACTTTTGGCTGCTAGAGCCTGAGGAAAGTATTATATTTCATGGCATTTTACTCCTAGTAAGAGCCCTAGGCAGCAGTCCCATCAGAATATGTAAGAACAGAAAGTTTGAATGAGGAACAGAACTGAGATTCTGTGTTTCTGTGTATGAAGACTTTTTCTGTTTTCTTTTGACATATACACAAACTGTATACTTTTATTTTTATTTTAAAAAATTTAAACTGTGGTCACCTTTGCCCTAAAAAATGAGCCAAAGCTTTATCCCTAGACCATGAAGCTATTTTTCCACTGATTTATCTACTGAATTTTTTCTACTAGGGTTCAGGAATGGAACCCCAAAGAATAACGAAGCAAGACCTGTATAAAAATACAATTATTCCCTATGTTTACATTAAAGCAGGGGTGCCCAAACCCTGACCCGGGGGCCTCTTGCAGCCCTCAGGGACTGATGGCACCTCAAAGTAATTTAGGAGATACAAGTCCTAACTTGGAGATTCCTGTTCTGAAAGAAATAGCCCTGCTCTCTAATCAGTTACTAAAAGAAAGTATTTGGATAATTCTTATTTATTTCAAAGTACCATAATATTCAGATCTGTTTGTTTTCTCAAAAGAATATTAGCTTTAATAGAAAGGTTTGGGGGAGGGTCTTTATTACTTTATTACTATATATATACACATTGAAACTCTTCATTTTAATTTTAGTAGTCTCAGATGCAAAAACTTACTGTAATGCTATAGATGTGTTTTAATAGATGGCTTTAATATGTTCTGGGTAGAAGATGACGTTCCTCTATCTTGTCACATACAGCTTATGACCAAATTCCACGTGCAGGATTTGGAAGAGGAAAACGATATCATACAAAAACATCTTGTTCCATATCTTAATGTTTTATCTTGCCTCATAGTTTATTTTGCTTAGTAATTTTGATACCCATTAAGTGTGTTAGCCAACTTTATTTATTAACATGTGCAAAGGCATTACAACGTTATCTAAGTTAGTATATTTATTATCAATGTTCCATGTCTTAGGACTCAACCCAAAAGTTACAATAAAACCATTATTTTTCAGCAAGCAACAGTCTCACTAAAGCTAAGTCAGTAGCAGTCAATTGTCATGGTATTAAAAAAAAATGATTGGAGCTCAGGGGGCAGGATCAGTGATCACCTTTGTCATAGCTGGATCAGTTGCTGCAGCAAAGCTAAAAGTAGTCTTAATAACTGCAGTTTCCATAGTCTTAAAAGGTCATGTGAAAGAGTCCTTATTACTAGTCTCCAGGGCCGATGTCAGCTTTGGGGAGATCTTCAGGCACAAGTCCTTATACATGCACGCACAAGAGCACGCACACAGAATCTGAGCTGGAGAGAGCCCTCCTCTGTGCAATTGCTACCGTGTCACCCAAATAAGAGCTCTTCTCCATCTCCTTTGGTTTTGATTTTTTTTTTGTATCTGTTTTAGCTCTAACCCATCTACCCCCTGGTTAATCTCAACTCTCTGGGTGGCGTTTTGTGTTGCTATCAAAATGTTATGGCAATAGCATTGTATTTATTGTCAACTTGGAGCTAAGCTTTTATTCTCTGATGTTTTGATACTTTTCTGAAGTAAAAATTTTGTGCATCTGTGGGGATTGTAGGAAATTTGTATATCTTCAAAGCATAATATTATTGATTTTTTTGTGTTTGGCTACCATTAAGATTTATGAATCCTTGTGATCTAATAATGTCTTAGATGAGCCCCAATCAATACCACTTGAGCCAATAAATCTTAATATTGGCAACATGAGTCAATATCTACTGAGGGGTTTTTCAAAGTGTTAGTATAAAATGATGATGGTATAAAGTATTCAAAACTGTGAAGGCAATTTCTCTGATGTTTCATATTGACATCCAATCTGATTTATTCTTAACAACCCCATGACTTTATGTGCAACATCATGATTTCACAGAATGAATAGAGTTTGGTTAAACACAGTGCTCCTAGGAATGTATGCTTAGGATTGCAGCTTTAATAAATAATATTTTATTTGTCACAAATGAGATGAATCTGTAATAAGACTTAGGGTGCAATGCTAACCCCTTATGCCAGTGCTTTCTGGTACTGGCATAGCAGTGCCAATGGAACATGTGCTGTATCCTGCAGTTGGGTGTCACTCACGGAGGCCTCCTCAAAGGAAGGGAATGTTTGTTCCCTTACCTTAGAGCTGTATTGCCCTTATGTCAGTGCTGGAAAGCACTGACATAAGAGGTTAGGATTGCACCCATATAGAGATTGGACACCCACCCCCCAGGAAACGGGGCAAAGGGCAGAAAAACAAGAAGGGCAAAAAATGTATACAAACTTTGTTATTACATTTTCAATCTATATTTATACAATGAACATGGACATTGACCCTATCACCGTTACCCAAACCGCCTTACCTTTTTCCAATGTATTATCATTCCAGTATCAATTCTTACCTATGGTATAACTCTCGTCCAGAGACTGGAGAAGAAATGCTCTGAATTGAAGTCTTAATTTTTGGACTTTTAAACCATAAGTACATTATACACAGTATAATACCTTCCCCCGCAAACCCCAAACTCTAACTACAGAAATGCAACCCACAGACTCTCCTATATTACCAAATCACCTCAGCAAGTCTCTGACCTTGCACAAAAAGATCTCCTAACAATCTCAGACCTTGACACCTAAATCTTTCTCTCTGTAACCTGTCCTTGACTTACAGTGCATTTTGTTGCTCAAAACTGTGAACAAATGTACTGCATTTAATTAAATCCATCCAACTACAATATGATTTCCCTTAGGTTCTATACCCTCCCTCAAAACAGAAGGCCTTCTACACTCTAGTCCATACAATCACATTTTTAATAAAACATATTTATATATTGCCAAGAATGAATGCTGTCTACAGAGGTCAGCTATACCAAGTATTGATAATAATTTAATTCTGTCCCCACTGTGTTGTACAACAATATATTGTGCAAATTCATATTATAATGGGGAAACTGGAATAATTACCATCATCTTAATATTCTTATTTAAATGCATGAAAAACTGATTAGCTGACTGAGACCCTATACATAGCACAAAAGGCATCTACTTAATATTTATGAGAATGCAAATTCCATATTGTGCTAAAGGTTAAAGGTTACAGAAATAGTCTCCACCCAGCATGCTTGAAAAAACATTTAATATGATATACTATAGATGCTGATCACTAGGTTTTTTAGTCCCAGATATGATTGAGGTGCTAATATTTATTACAAATAATTGCTGTAACAGCATCTTCACTGACATTAAGCACTTTCAGGGAGATGACATACTTATTCTTTAACTTATAAGGGTTTAACAATTCCAGGGATGGGGATGAAAAGTCATAGTAAAACATTCAGCAGGAAGGATGATAAAGAGGTAAGGAAACCATCTTGGGAATTTTGGCAAATTGAAAGACGGTACTCTGTGTGTGTGTGTGTGTGTGTGTGTGTGTGTGTGTGTGTGTGTGTGTGTGTGTGTGTTTAAATCCATATTAGCTTATCAAATGATTAAATGCTGTTTCATGTGCAAAAGCACTAGTTGATGAATTCTTGCTGTGAAGATACACAGTGTAAAAGGGGTTGTGTTATACTACAAGAAACATGATGAATGAGAAAGATACAGGTCATAGCATATAACTACCGGGCCATCAAAAGATTTCAGAAAGAGTTTGTCAAAAGTCTTGCACAAAGGCATTTTCACATGGAATAATTTATCTGGATGTGGGTTCACTTTTCTCATATAACACTCTTCCACTAGGTCAGGACAGTTGTTTTGCGAGAACATGCTTTCTGCTAGAGGAAATGCAACTTTGGATCCAAGCCTATATTTAAAAGAAAAAAGAAAAGAAAGCTTCTTCAGTGTGTGTGTGTGTGTGTGTGTGTGTGTGTAGGGATCCTCCCTGGGCAAGCTGCTTGGCAGTCACACAAGGGTGGGGTAGTCATGAAATGGCATCATTTCTCCCTCTCAGCATTTTGCATTTTGAAAAAAAGGAAGACCTGGCTCATGTGGCTGAAGAAATCACTCTGAGTGCCAGCCAGTTGGGATGGAAGCCTAGTAATAGTGCCATAAGGAAAAATCATGTCAAAGCATAGTAGAACAGATGAGGTTAAGGTGATCCAGGAAAAGCTTTAATACAGAAATCAGTTTTATAAATGGACTTAAAGAAAGAGGTGTTGATGAACATTGTAGTTGCACTGGTGCTGGAATGTTGGATATGATTGGGCACATGAGGGGTGTTGATGTAGGCCAGTATTGTTGGCCAGAGGCAAGGGAGTAGCAGAAACACTAAAATGCAGAAGCTCTTCATGATGCCCCACGGCCATGCCCCATCCCACAGCTACATTCCCCTAAGTTACTACAATGACAGCGAAACAGCTTTAAGAATTAAGTTTTAACAATACCATCTCAAGGCCCCCTCTGCAAGTTAACAACCAATCCAGGGGGTTTTCTCTTTCACCAAGTTACAAAAGCAGCAACTGTTACCCTGCACATGCCCAATCTTGTCTGATTCTCAGAAGCTAAGCAGGGTCAGGCCCGGTTAGTACTTGGATGGGAGACCGCCTGGGAATACCGGGTGCTGTAGGCTTATACCATAGGCTTTCGAGAGTGAAGGTTGCCAACCAAGTTACAATACATGCATGCACATCATTTTTCTGTTTTAAAAGTTTTACGAACACAGAATCCATCAATTCCTCCACCCCTCAAGGCAAAAATCCATCCAATCACTGTCTGATAATGGTACTGCTATTCCCTTCATGACATATACCATGCCCCCATTCATCTCCCCATGCTGTTCTTTCATCTTGAGTTGATCTGCCCAGTAACCATGGCATGCATTTTCTAATCGGCTCACTATTTCACTTTCAGTCAATCCTAGCCAAGATGGGGAGTCTCTTCTCTGTTTCTTACCACAATCCCACTAAGAGGATATATTAAAAAAAAAAAATCACACTTCTTCAAAATAAGCAACGCTGGCGTACTGAAGTTAAAAGTGTCTTGGCAAGCTGGCACACTTTGGAAGCTGAGGGAGAGGGGAGACAAGGGTTGGAGAGTGGAGCCAGTGGACAGATGTTGCAGTGGATGCTGAGGGAGGAATCACAGAACAGTACACATTACCAGTATCAGCTAGTCCAATGGTTCTCAAACTTTTTGGGAGCTTTACTCCCAAAGTAAAGTTTTACTTTACTTAAAGCTCCCAAAGCTTTACTCCCCTTTGTGGGGGAGGGGGGAGGGCAGCAACGTAACCCCCAGAATTGTGTCGCTAAGAGGGTGCAAGTGGGGGTGCTTTTATTTACTGTGTTTTAGGACAAGCAGCATGAGGTGCAGGGAGCCCTGCGCAGTCCTCTACAGCCCTTGGAATCTTCAGAGATAGCAAGCGCAAGCCACTTCTGGTTTGTGAACACAGCCAGGAGGTGGCTTGCACTTGCTATTTCTGAAGATTCTAAGTGTCAGGAAGCCCTGCAGTTGGCTGCATAGGGCTCCCCACACCCCCTGCTTTTTCCCTTTCACACAGCACCCCCCTCACCCTCAGCAACACAATTCTGGGGATCATGTCGCTGCCTCCCGCCTTCCCCCACCCCTTAAAGGGACAGGGAAACATTACACAAACTGGTGGGTCGCAACTCGCCATTTTGAGAACCACTGAGCTAGATAATGCAGTTCACTTGTGCGCTCCTATTCATACTGTGCTGCTGTCTCCACAAGCATACACAGTATGCTTCAGGCCACACATTTGTGGGAGGATTAACTATGCTCCAAGTACTGGCATGGGTAAATGGGGGAAATGTCAGGGTGCCCATGTGCTATCCACTCTCTGTTGCTGAGAGTTGCAGTGAGCAGGTCAACTGTGGGAAGGAGCAGAGTGGGAGGCCAGGCCACAAAAGAGGAGAGTGGTCGGATCTGAGCCAGAAACTATCATTAAGGAATTCCTTGAGCCAGAAGCCTACAAGTTGGGACCCACAGCAGTAACTCCCCAGCTTAGATTTCCCTGATAGAATATTCGCCCTCTCCAGTTTTCTTAGATTGGGCTCATGTAGATAGTACTTGCCTCTCTTGCTGCATGCATGTCCTGCCTCTTTTACTCCCTTCCTGGTTAGTTCTTTCAATCACATGTGCTGCACATAGCACATATAGAGAGGTAGTTTGGAAGAACTGCAATTAAAAGAAGTACTCCAGGAAGGATGCAGAGGAGGCAGGATGTGCAAGCAGCATTAGCTCCCAGGTCTTTAATCATGTGGAGCCAGGCAGACTACTGAAGAAACAATTGGACAGCTCTTTATGGTAACAAAAATCAGAGAATTGTTTCAATCTGCTCCAACTCCATCCAATCAAGTGTGCATTTTTCACTGTGAGCCACTGATGAGAAATCAGGTGTGTTTTTCAAATGAGCATATTTTAATGTTTCAATTTTTTTTTCTTGTGGAAAAACAACAGCTGTTTTCCCCTGGCATTATAAAAGATTTTGATTTAAGAAATAACACTGCTTTCAATTTGTGTTTAGATTAATCTCTTCTGTAAATCACAGAGAGCCAAGGCAAGAATAAAAATTAACTTTCAAGACAGCACTGAGCATTCTCCTAATGCAGCAATTTTCAACCTCACAGCACACTGACAAGGCACTAAAATTTTCAAGGCAAACCATCAGGTTTTTTTTAATTGACAAGGCACATCATGCTGCCAGTGGGAGGCTCACATCCCCCATTGCCCTTACTAATAAATGACCTTCCCCCAAATTCCTGTGGCACACCTGTGGACCACTGGCAGCACACCAGTGTGCTCAATGGGGCTTGCTCCTGGGAAAGGGTGCATAGCCTTGCAGCCTGAGAGCCCAAGCCTATGCATGTCTACTCAGAAGTAAGTTCCATTGTGTTCAATGGGGCTTACTCCCCGGAAAGTATCATAGCCTTGCAGCCTGAGTAGACAGACAGAGGAAGGGCTCTGAGGCTGCAGTCCTCTCCACACTTTCCTGGGAGGAAGCCCCACTGCCTCTACTGGGACTGACTTCTGAGGAGACAGGCACAGGATTGGGCCCTGAGGCTGCCATCCTATCCACAGTAAGCCCCATCCACTATAATGGAACTTACTTCTAAGTAGTTTAGGGGAGATGGTTTAATGACAGCCTTATGATCTTTCCGGGTAGATGGGACTCGTCAGCCTAGGAAGGCAGCTCATCTAAGAGAAGGAAACTCTGACCTCAAACCTCCACTGCCTTGTGGCTACATCCAGTTGTGGAAAAGGCTTCAGGAGTCAACCTCGAGGCAAAATCAGGAGCCGGAGTCCCTTAGGCAGTTCATGGCTGAACACAGTCACTTTCTGGCAACTCCTGCGACGCCGCTGGAACCAACCGTATTGGCTTCTGCCTTTCCATTGAACCATTCCAGCGACGTGGAGAGGGGGAATTTGCTGCATGGGTAACAGCCTATCCTCCATACCTTCTTTACCCAGGCTTCGCGCACTGGAGAGGACACTCCAACTTCGCCATACGGCGTTGGCACAACACGGAAGCAGCAGTTTACCGGTTATAAGTCTTTGCTCGATTGGCGTAGAGCATGACGCCAGGGGCTGCTTCCGACGGTGGGAGAGATCATTGCATCTCATTGGGCAGCTACCGCCCGCCTTAAGCTGGGCAGTCCCCAGCCAGTAAAGTGTTGCCTCGCCACGGTCCGTTAACCACATGGGGTGCGTGGGGTTTAGGGTGAAAACCGACAAGCGGATCGACAACTCTGCACCATGCAACAGAAAACAGAAAACTACTGCCCTAAAGCTGGGCACCTGGAACGTTAGGACAATGACACCTGGCTTCTCTGATGACCTGCAAGAAATAGACGACGCACGCAAAACAGCTGTCATCGACATGGAGCTGAGCAGACTGCAGATGGACATCGTCGCCCTTCAAGAGACTAGGCTGCCAGATTCCAGATCTGTCAAGGAGAGAAATTTCTCATTTTTCTGGCAGGGAAAACCACCAAACGAAACCAGGGAACATGGCATTGGCTTTGCGGTCAGAAACACCCTGCGGAAATCCATCATCCCACCTACTGTGGGAAGTGAAAGAATTTTGTCCCTGCAGCTCCAGTCATCAGCAGGACCTGTCACTCTCATCAGTGCTTATGCACCGACTCTGTCGTCTCCAGCAGAAGCCAAAGACAAATTCTATGATGACCTGGCCACCACTGTCAAGAAAATCCCTGTAAAAGAGCCATTGTTCATCCTCGGCGATTTCAATGCTAGAGTTGGTGCTGATAACAGTTCATGGCCCACTTGCTTAGGTCAGTTTGGCACTGGGAGGATGAACGAAAATGGCCAACGCCTGCTAGAGTTTTGCTGTCATCACGGTCTCTGTGTCAGCAACACGTTCTTCAACACAAAGCCCCAACATAGAGTCTCTTGGAGACATCCAAGATCAAAGCACTGGCACCAGCTCGACCTGATCCTCACCAGACGCTCCAGCCTTCCCAGCATCAAGATCACACACAGTTATCATGGTGCTGCCTGCGACACTGACCACTCCCTGGTGTGCAGCAGAGTGAAACTGCAAACAAAGTGACTGTATCACACGAAAAAGGAAGGAAGACCTCGCATTGATACCAGCAAGACCCGGGATCAGAGAAAAGTGGAGGAATTTGCACAAGCGCTTGAGGAATCTCTTCCAGGCCCGGCCGACGCAAACGCATCCAACAGATGGGAACATTTCAAGAATACCGTTTACAACACCGCCTTGTCCATATTCGGCAAGAAGACCAACAAGGCGGCAGACTGGTTTGAAGCCCACTCTGAGGAGTTGACACCAGTCATTGAGGAAAAGAGGAGAACTCAAGCAGCATACAAGGCCTGTCCCAGTGAGCGCAACCTGCAGGTCCTCCGAACTGCTCGCAGCAAAGTCCAACAGACTGCCAGGAGATGTGCTAACGACTACTGGCTCCAGCTCTGTTCCGAGATACAGATAGCAGCTGACACAGGCAACATCAAGGGGATGTATGACGGTATCAAGCAGGCCCTAGGTCCAACACAGAGGAAAATTGCCCCTCTGAAGTCTGCCACAGGCGAGGTCATCCAGGATCGGGCGCAGCAGATGGAATGCTGGGTGCAGCAGTACTCTGAGCTATATTCCAGAGAAAATGTAGTCCCCGAAGAAGCACTGAACAACATTGAGTGCCTGCCTGTGCTGGAAGAGCTTGACAGTGAACCAACCCTAGAAGAACTTCACGTGGCCCTGGACTCCCTTGCCTTTGGCAAGGCACCTGGAAAAGACAGCATCCCTGCTGAAGTCCTAAAATGCTGCAAAGAGATCATCGTCACTGAGCTGCATGAAATCCTCTGTCTCTGCTGGAGAGAAGGTGGAGTACCTCAAGACATGAGGGATGCAAACATCATCACGCTGTACAAGAACAAAGGTGACAGGGGTGACTGCAACAACTACCGCGGCATCTCTCTCCTTAGTGTTGTAGGAAAGCTGTTTGCCCGAGTTGCACTAAAGAGGCTCCAGGTACTTGCAGAGTGCGTCTATCCAGAATCGCAGTGTGGATTCCGAGCCAACAGGTCCACCACTGATATGGTATTCTCCCTTAGACAACTGCAGGAGAAATGCAGGGAACAACGACAGCCACAATTTATAGCCTTCATAGATCTCACAAAGGCTTTCGACCTGGTCAGCAGAGACTGCCTCTTCAAGATTCTCCCCAAGATCGGATGTCCACCCAGGCTCCTCAGCATCATCAGATCTTTCCACAAGGACATGAAGGGCACTGTTGTCTTCGATGGCTCCACATCAGACCCCTTTGATATCCGAAGCGGAGCGAAGCAGGGCTGTGTTCTTGCACCAACCTTGTTTGGGATTTTCTTCGCTGTCCTGCTGAAGCAGGCCTTTGGAACTGCAACAGAAGGCATCTATCTCCGGACCAGATCAGACGGAAAGCTCTTCAACCTCTCCAGACTGAGAGCAAAATCCAAAGTCCAGCTGAAATGTCTGCGTGACTTCCTCTTTGCCGACGATGCAGCTGTCACTACCCACTCTGTCAAAGATCTCCAGCAGCTCATGGATTGTTTTAGCAAGGCCTGCCAAGATTTTGGACTGACAATCGGCCTGAAGAAAACACAGGTCATGGTTCAGGATGTGGACTCACCTCCCTGCATTACAATCTCTGAGCATGAACTGGAGGTTGTCCATGACTTTGTGTACCTTGGCTCAACGATCTCCGACACTCTTTCTCTCGATACCGAGCTAAACAAGCGCATCGGTAAAGCAGCTACCACGTTTTCCAGACTCACAAAGAGAGTCTGGTCCAACAAGAAGCTGACGGAACATACCAAGATCCAGGTCTACAGAGCTTGCGTCCTGAGTACACTTCTGTACTGCAGCGAGTCATGGACTCTTCGCTCACAACAGGAGAGGAAACTGAGCGCTTTCCACATGCGCTGACTGCATCCTCGGCATCACCTGGCAGGACAAAGTTCCAAACAACACAGTCCTGGAACGTGCTGGAATCCCTAGCATGTATGCACTGCTGAAACAGAGACGCCTGCGTTGGCTCGGTCATGTCGTGAGAATGGATGATGGCTGGATCCCAAAGGATCTCCTCTATGGAGAACTCGTGCAAGGAAAGCGCCCTACAGGTAGACCACAGCTGCGATACAAGGACATCTGCAAGAGGGATCTGAAGGCCTTAGGAGTGGACCTCAACAAGTGGGAAACCCTGGCCTCTGAGCGGCCCACTTGGAGGCAGGCTGTGCAGCATGGCCTTTCCCAGTTTGAAGAGACACTTGGCCAACAGACTGAGGCAAAGAAGGAAGGCCCATAGCCAGGGAGACAGACCAGGGACAGACTGCACTTGCTCCCGGTGTGGAAGGGATTGTCACTCCCGGATTGGCCTTTTCAGCCACACTAGACGCTGTGCCAGAACCACCTTTCAGAGCGCGATACCATAGTCTTTCGAGACTGAAGGTTGCCAATAATATATCATGTTACTAAATATTTCTATAACTTCAGCAGTTATAGGATGTCTAGCTGAAGGCAATAAAATTTAACCCTAGAGTATTTAATATATTACTCATTCTTTGCAATGATTTAGGAGAGAGTGCAGGAATGTTCTCTCCCACCGTCGGAAGCAGCCCCTGGCGTCATGCTCTACGCCAATCGAGCAAAGACTTATAACCGGTAAACTGCTGCTTCCCGTGTTGTGCCGACGCCGTATGGCGAAGTTGGAGTGTCCTCTCCAGTGCGCGAAGCTGAAACAGAGACGCCTGCGTTGGCTTGGTCATGTCGTGAGAATGGATGATGGCCGGATCCCAAAGGATCTCCTCTATGGAGAACTCGTGCAAGGAAAGCGCCCTACAGGTAGACCACAGCTGCGATACAAGGACATCTGCAAGAGGGATCTGAAGGCCTTAGGGATGGACCTCAACAAGTGGGAAACCCTGGCCTCTGAGCGGCCCACTTGGAGGCAGGCTGTGCAGCATGGCCTTTCCCAGTTTGAAGAGACACTTTGCCAACAGTCTGAGGCTAAGAGGCAAAGAAGGAAGGCCCATAGCCAGGGAGACAGACCAGGGACAGACTGCACTTGCTCCCGGTGTGGAAGGGATTGTCACTCCCGAATTGGCCTCTTCAGCCACACTGGACGCTGTGCCAGAACCACCTTTCAGAGCGCGATACCATAGTCTTTCGAGACTGAAGGTTGCCAATACAATACAATACAATACTTCTGAGTAGACAGGCACAGGATTGGACTGCAAGGCTGCCATCCTATCCATAGTAAGCCCCATTCACTAACGTGGACTTCTGAGTAGACATGCATAGGATTGGGCTCTTAGGCTGCAATCCTAGACACTTTCCTGGGAGTAAGCTCCATTGACTAGAAGAGACTTACTTCAGAGTAGACATACCTAGGATTGGGCTCTTAATCCTGGCAGAGATATATATCTGCACCGTTTTCACATGCTAAGGGCAGGTGAAAAGGGATTCTATGTGTGTACAACGTGCTGTCCAGCCTTGCCAGATATCCTCCTCATCCTTCCCCCACAAGCATGCCCTCTGCCAGCCAGCGTTTGCAGCTCCTCTCCAGCAATGCACAGCAGCTGCTCAGGGCAGCAGAGAACATACAATTGCATGCCAAGCGCCTTCCCAAAGACACAGAGTATTCTGATACCTGAATTAAACCATATTTAATTGCTTGTTTGCAAATGTAGCTGTTTCTATGTGCACCTAAGGACCCCTCTTGTGTAAGAATTCCTCTTTTGTTCTTACTCCCACAGTTGCTTAGAGTAATTTTATTACAAGGAACTCATGTAAGCCATTTTTTGGAATCCATTCATTGCTTCCTCTCCTCAAAGTACTGCCACACTACATACTATATGCTACAAGTGCACCTGTACAGTATTTTTCCCCATGTGTAGAAAAAGTAGCTAGGGGGAAGGGGATGTGGAGATTGACATCCCAATCCTATGCATGTCTACTCAGAAGTAAGTTCATCTTTAGGGGGAAGCACATAAAAAATATTTTATTTCTCCAATAAAAAAATGGTTTAAAAATAAATAAATAAAAGATTAACAAGTTGTGAGTTCCTGCACCTTTTTTTTTTTTTTTTTTTTTTTTTTACAAAAAAAGCACTGAATATAACACATATATGAATCCCCTGCATCATTTGGCAACATACAATAACTGGTGTAGTTTAGTGTGCAGAGATCGAAGAGGACCAGATTTATGCTGCAATATAATGTCTGGACAGAAATTCAATGAATTTTGGATTCATATTATTGTCTGCCCACTCCCAATGCTTCAAGTCACTGGGCGACAGGGATTTCCATCACTTTTGATAAAGTTTGCCATTTCACCATTTCATTAACAAACATTTATTTATTGGGAGGGGATTCATTCCGTTTAATTCTAATTCATTGAGTTTAATTTCCACAGAGGGCATATTCTTCTTCTGATATTCTGAAGCCCCTAAATATTTGAGACCCGAGACAAGCGCTTAGTCGACCTGTTAGTAAATCTAGTCTTGAAGACAATTCCAGGAATGCACAGCTGTGCAGTTTTTTGCTATGAACATATGTGTGTATTTTCATGCTTATACTTTACACAAGTGAAGTACTAGACTGAATACCGAAGTCATGACAAATTACATCCACTGGCTCTATAATAAGAGCTATGTGGGAATATAAAATTCTAACATCAAAGCAACAGCCAGATACAAATGGAAGGGATGAAATCAAAGTTTTACCCAGACAGAAGGTCTGTAATCCAGGCATAATTTCAGAAAAAAAAGAGCGCAAGTGTCATTTTGTAGTAGGTTCAAAACTGCTGATACACTCACGGTCATGGTTACTATCTAAACTAGACACCCCAGACAATATAGCTGCTGAATGGGTTGCTTGGATGGTTTACAGCTATGAAATGCTGAGAGAGAGTCCTGCCAGTATTTTAGGATATTCCTTTCCATCTCTACTGCTTGATCCCTAATTGCTTTAATCTTTTGACAAATGTCTTTGATTGAGTAATCAGATTTGCTATCCAGCTCTTAATGTTTTCTAGTTATGGCGTTCTGACTATATACCCCAATGTTTACTATTCTGAAGCCTGAATCTACAGTTCTGCCAACTGCTTGATTTTGGGGAGGCAGTTTTGATGTGCCCTGCTCTGTCTATGATCAAGCATGACTGTTTCTGTACTCTTGTACGTGTGCATGTTGCTGAAATGAGAATGCCCCCATACTCTAGAATAAAGACAAAAGACACAGGATTAAACTATGAACCACAACTTATTTGTTTGCATGTCAGCTCTCTAGTGTGCTCCTTAGCTAATCGCCATTTCTTCTATCTCAGTGCAAGTATCCTCTCTGCATAAGCTGTCTTATTCAGATGACACCACACTGATTCCAACAGTAATAACTGTTCTCTTTACTAGTGACACACCTTAAGATGAGTTTGTGAGGCTCTGGCAGCAGCATCAGCCCTCTTCTATTTACAGGGATCAACAAAATAAGTGTCCAAGGGTAGCTATCTCTGCCAGATCCCTTTAAACTAGCAAGCTGCGAGAGGCAGGTTTGGTAGGCCCCCATTCACCATTCTGATGCCTCAAACAAGTGATGGCCCCCAAAGATCCTGGAAAAACAACAACCCTGTATTGGCCTTGTAAAGGGATTGGGCCGCCCCAACTCCCTTGCTGCTTGCCTGTGCAAGCCCCTTGGGTTCTCCTGAGTCATCCAAGCCCACCCCTGAAAACACACACTCCAAAAATCAGAGTGAAATTTCTTTATTATAACTGAGGTTAGTACTTTAAGTAGCTGCCACCCAACTAGTGGGCTTCTCAAGGGCAGCCAGAGATGTCAGTACACACATAGCTGCAGGAAAATAAGAAAGCTGACTGATTCTACTCTACTCACATGCCTATATACACTTACAACATCTTTCCTTCTAGATCAGGGGTGCCCAAACCCCGGCCCGGGGGCCACTTGCGGCCCCCGAGGCCTCTCAATGCGGCCCTCAGGGAGTCCCCAGTCTCCAATGAACCTCTGGCCCTCCAGAGATTTGTTGGAGCCCACACTGGCCCAACACAACTGCTCTCAGCTTGAGGGTGACTGTTTGACCTCTCATGTGAGATGTGGGATGAGGGCTCCCTCCACTGCTTGCTGTTTTACATCTGTGATGCAGTAGCGGCAGCAAAGGAAAGGCCAGCCTTGCTTTGTGCAAGACCTTTTATAGGCCTTGAGCTATTGCAAGACCTTCATTCATTCATATAAGTTCATCTTTAATATATTCATTTATGTAAATTTATTCAGATTTTAGATGTAAATTAATTCTTTCCCCCCCTGGCCCACGACACAGTGTCAGAGAGACGATGTGGCCCTCCTGCCAAAAACTTTGGACACCCCTGTTCTAGATGTTCAGAGAAGCAGAATCTCCCCTTGGCATTTGCCAACCCCAAAGGGGACCAAGAGCTCAGCCTCAGCACAGCTTTATCTCACCCCCCAAATCATCATTTCCTAATCTTGATCAGCCATTATGCTGTTCAACCAATCATACACTTGGGTCCGCTTTTGCCATCAGTCCAGTCATAACTTTCCTTCTCTTCCATAGTGTGATTTCATCAATTGCACCTGTGTGTTATCTCTGGCTCCTGGTGCTGCCCTTCTCCTTCCCAAAGCCATCTGGCCTCCTGAATTTCTTCTACTTTCCACTTCAAAGTTAACTCTTCCTCTCCCTTCCTGCTGCTTCACACCTTTTCCACTCCTTCACTCTGCCTAACTATGCAGTTCTAACTTCAAAGCATAGCTTCTTTTCCCTTGTTTACCCTCTGGGTAAACTCTGGGTATACTCTAAGAGTATATTAAGTACTCTCGCTCAGTTACTTTATCCTAACCTGTCCCATCACCCTCTTATATATTAAATAATCCCTTATAATTCCAATTCCCCTTAAAACCCCCTACACTTCCGTCACAGGTCTCACTATGTCCTGTCAACAAATGCAGGCTCATTCCACTCTGCCCCTCAATGAAGGGGGGAAATATTTTGTGGCAGCTCTTCTCCTCCCACACTTGATGGGTAGACTGAAGATGTGCCAATGCCATGTCCCTTCAATGAGAAAAGGAGATTGGAAGTGTTGCTTCCATGGCCAAGTCCATCAAGGCACCTCCTCCTCCTCCCATACTCTACATAAGTGTCCTTGTCAAGAAAACTCTTGGGTTTCCTTGGGAGTAAACCTATCATCTAGTTAGGATAACAGGAGGCTAATCTATGTGAGTCTTTAAGGGTTCAATCCTGCCAGGCACTTGGGCCAATGCAAGTCCCTTGAGCTGACCTGGGAGTATCACAAAAGTGCTGTAAAGCACTTTTGTGCCACTCTGAGGGGAGACAGGTTGGTGCACGGACATGCGCTGGCCTCCCCCTACCTACATGGTCCTGGGGAGAAGGAGAGTTGCTCTGGTTGAGCTCAGCCAACACAAGGGTTTGGGGGGGGCATGGAGAAGGCCAGGAGGAGGCAAGTGAGAGGTGTTTAGGGGCAGGGAGAAGAGAGGGCAGCAGGGATTCCAGGGAGTGGGTGGGGAGGCAGGGCCGGAATTTGGCAGTTATGCTGAATTCTAGCCCCCTCCCAGCTGCTCCGTTTTGCTTGGATGTGTGCCACCTTGTCAGGTGGCGCAGATCTGAGTAGACCCATTGGGACCGCTGCAGCGTGACATGGGGTAAGGGGAAAAGTTTCCCCTTGCCTCAGGCTGTGCTGCTTTTGGCCCAAACATGTTCTGAATGCAGTGCAGGCCCGCTGGCCTGCCTGTTTCCAGTGCAAGTTAGGATTGCACCCTAAGAGACTTCCCAAACTAGTTTTCTATCCATCCAATGGCACTATCTCCAGAGGCAACATGATGATGCAATCATGTCTGAGGGATACTCCTATTTGTAAATGGGCTGCCAGGGACAGAGTGAGCCTACGTGCTGGCTGGCACCATTGCTGCTACTATCACTGGAAAGGTCAGGGGGAACTGCTGGTCAGCTACACTCTCCAAGCTCGCTGGCTTGCTCACTCACTCAGTCCATGCGCCACTTCTTCCAAGTATGGATGCAAACAGCTGGCTGGGGAATGTTTACTTTCTGCATGTGCAATGTTTACTTTTCTGCAAAGAAGTGAGCAATGTTCTGAATTCTAATATGACTTGCTTCAAGAAAACTCTTATTCATTCTCAAGTACTAAAGAGCTGAATAACAAGCATCAATTCCATTCACTGGTAAAGTTCTGTACAGTTAATGAGTGGTTCAGTCTACTTGTGAGAAATTATCACACTTCCAGATCCCTTGTGTGCCCTTTAAGTCACCTCTGAATAATCATTACAGTCTGTTGTTAGCAGGCAATAATCTTACCAGTTTTAAAATCAGCATTGCAATAATATTCCTATATAAATGTGGGCGCAATCCTAACCCCTTATGTCAGTGCTTTACAGTGGCTTCACAAACCACTGACATAAGGAAAGTGCTGGATTCCTTAAATTAGCAATTAACTCCTGCTAATTGGGTAAGAGGCACTTTTTCAAGTGGGTGCTCCTTTTTTTAGCAGGGGGAGAGTAACTGGCCCACCTCACCCCAGCACTGTCTGTTTTAGTGGCTGTCTGCTGGTATTCATTTGCATCTTTTTAGATTGTGAGCCCTTTTGGGACAGGGAGCCATTTAGTTATTTGATTTTTCTCTGTAAACCACTTTGTGAACTTTTAGTTGAAAAGCAGTATATAAATAATAATAATAATAATAATAATAATAATAATAATAATAATAATAATTGCGCCCTAACTGACCTATTGCACTGAAAATGTTAAGGACCCTTCCCCTTTTGAAGCCAAAGCAGAATTGTCTAAGCTAAATCATTCTAATAAATATAATATAATAAACCCATCATCTGCAAATGGAATGGAGAAGAGTTTTCTTAAGAGATACAAAGTCTAAATTTCATAGGCAGGTTGTTGGTGGGTTAACTAGATTCTAGAGAAGAGGTGAGGCAGAGAGATTCTGCTCTGTGAACTGTAAAGTAAGCCTTGAAAGAAACTTGGCAAAGGGACTTAGGCCCTTGATTAATTAAAGTTGAGGCTGTTGTTCTGGTAAACGGTGCACAGTTGGGATTTTCTGTTTGCATAATTTACACTTACTGTGCGGGCTGCATTTCAGTACAGCCCATGTGGATTTAGTCAGGAACTGCATACTTTTTTCCTTCCCAAGTAACATGAAGTTAGAGTAATTAATAAATTTGGAAAAACTGAGGCCTTAAAAACTGATTCAGTGACTACTCAGGTTAGTGTAACCCCATTAATGGAACCTAACAAGAATAAAACACAGATGACAGTTTCATTTGCATGGTTAGTCCTAGAGAAAACCTTTATTACATTGTTATACATATTGTAGAAATGTTTTCCTACTATGTTGGTATTTAAAATAAGCAATACAAATTATCACCAGTATACAGGTTGAGTCTCATTATTTGCTGGTAATTCATTATTATCTGGGAGGATTCTGTAATTCATTATGACTGGTAATAATTCTGATAATTGGGGTAATTCGGGTTCTAGTAATTCATTATTTGCTGGTCATTCATTATTATCTGGGAGAGTTGCGTTCCCTGGACTCACTGGATGGCCCTATATATTGGATGGCACTATAGCAAATCAATTTAAAAAACAAAGCTCCTTTGCTCCAGTGATTTAAAAACAGCCTGGCAGAACTTTGTGATGAAAGAAAAGTCATTAAGTAGACAATCCTTCAATCAGTCTCTCTCAAGGTGCTTAGAAAGGCTTCACTCCGATCCCTCCCTTCACCAATGCAAAGTATCTCTCTTTCACATGCTCAGGAGGAAGGAAGGGGTCTTGGGCTGAAGCTGCCTGAAGAGAGAAAGACTGTCAGCCTGCTGCCCTCTCCCTCTCACATTTAAAGTGCACTTCTCATGGCATTGAGAGAGAAAAAACTATGGATGATTAGGTTATACCTGTAATGGCTTGCATGACTGTCTCTCTCTACAACAGTAAGAAAAGCGATTTTTAAAAACTGTGATTTTAAAGGGATGCATGTTTCCCCTACTCCAGGGATCAGCACATTCCTTCTCATTTGCAGTGGCCATTCGTGTTGAGTCAAATCCGTGTATTAAAAAATCCATGTATAACAAGCCTGGACCTATACGCAGTTTTTATATTCTAAGTGCAGAAATGCACAAGTAATACTGTGAAAATATAAGTGTTTTGAAAATATTTTTTGATTCATACCCTGATACATGACAGTATAACAGGCACAAATATTATCTGAAAATTCCATCAGTTGCATGGTGCAATACAGTGCTTTAGGATGCATATTGCTCTAATAGGAAATGGGTACTGATCAGCCCAGAATGCAGTGTTTCAATTGGAAGACTGGCTGTCAATCACACCAGGACAAAAAGCACTGTAACAAATCAGCACCAAAAGAAGCTGCATAATCACAGGTATGATTATAACCCTGTTCATCCCAGTGTAGCATCTTTCCAAGTGGGCATTTGCTGGTGTTTCTCTTATAATTATTTTAAGACCGCTTTAGAGCAGGGAACCAAGTTCTCATTTTTTTTGCTACATGAACTGCTCTGGGAAGATTATTGAGAAGTAATGTATAACTATTCTAAATAATAAAAAAAAATAAGGCTAGGAAATAATATTTTTCAACAGATTTTATATGAAATAGATTTATGATAACCAGGTTTTAAAATCCACAGATACTAAAAACAGCTTACCCCTAGGCAACAAAAGTGCACCAAAATAAAAAAGCTTTATAAACTGTATAAAAGTGGTTTGGGCTTTGGCAGACCTTCATGAACACTAAGTGGTCTATAATAGCTGGGGCAACCCAGAAGAGCAGCTCTTTATATGAGCATGATGCTCTAACCCAGAGGTGTCAAACTCATTTCACACAGAGGGCCGAATAGAATTCATGATGCCTGCTGAGGGCTGAAAGTGATGTCATTAGGCAGGAAGTGATGTCATTAAGCAGTTCATGACCAAAAATAAGCACTTTTTCTCACTTGGGGAACTCATTAGCTGCAAATGACAGAATAGAAAATATATATTTTCCCTTGCACCTCCAAAATAAGCACACCAGACAAAGCCTTGGGATAAAGGGTCACTTTTATTAATTGAAACCATAAAATCTGCAGCAGGGGGAACTAACTAAACCACTGCCCACATGCGGGCAACTAAGTTGGGGGAAGCAGTGCTAACCATCTGCCTTCCCTGGGCTACACGGGCATCACATCGTGGCTCCAAGTCATCCTTGGTCCTGGCAGGAGAGACCACCAATCCCAAGGGGTTCTGGCAGCAGAACAGCAGAGAGCCCATAGGCCACGCCCACTGGTGATCTCTGCTTGCTCCAGCCTGGGGGCTTGCCAGCCAGCCTCAGCAACTCGGACAAGTATTGTCTGAGCGGTCCTGGCTCACCCCCTGACCTTGCAGACCTCCCGATGTATACTGATTCCCTACATCCCTATCTACCCTGCCCGCATGAACCTGCCAAAGTGACCAAAGGCAAGTAGTACAGACAATAAACCCAACACCCACACCATGGCAGTCTGGGGTAGGCGGAAAAAATCACCAGCCACGGCCAATTAGGCTGGGGACAAAAAATTCCTACCTGGCCCCCCATAGAGCGACCAGCTACTCTCAGACTGTCCTTGGGCAGGAGGGGCTCAGGAAAACCAGCAGACTGGAGTCAGAAGGTGAAGAGCCTTCTAGGTGCACAGCCTGCCCTGCCCCCAAAGATAATGCAGCCAATAGGCTGCCCCCATTTTCCCGCCTCTGCCTGGAGTACACGGAGTGTAGGGCAAAGGAGGGGCGACACGTTATGGTGCCTCACCCTCAATCTTGATCATATTCAAGATATGGGAGAGCTCAATTTTCAAGTGGGCTGCTCTTTCAGCAGTACAACATGGCTCAGCAGCTGAGAGCCTGAGGGCCTGATAAAAAGCTTCTGCAGGCTGCATCCAGCCCCTGGGCCTTATGTTTGACATCCCTGTTCTAACCTGTTGTACAGAGTGGTTTAGTGCTAAGAAATGTAAGATTAATGGAGTTCTCTTTTAATTCCTTTCGTATCTTTCACCTTCCACTACTATAAAACAGATTATATGAATATGTGCAAGTAAAGGAGCTTAAAAAATGGTTTAAACCCAGTTATAGAACTCAACAGTAAATGTATGAAAAGGCAATCAAATGAATATCTCAGCAGAAACTATTAATTTTCTGGATAGCATGCTGATCATAAACGTATAATGAATCATGATTTACAACATTTTTGAAAATAGACTTTAGCCATTTTGTTGTTTTAACAGGTCAAGATATTTTATATGATTTCTGAATCTTTCTTTAATAAGGAGGAGGGAAAGCCTTAATACATGAACCTTGAGATTACAACTTTGTCATAAAACAAGGTGATTTTCTTGTTTGAAATAAATTATTCTCAGAAAGCCATTCCGAAGACAGAAAGAGTGTTACTGCTATTGATCTCTCCTTTTATATACTTTTTGCCCCCATTTCCATAGGTCACTGCTCAGAAAGGAATTTTGCTTGCATATAAAGTGACTCATGTTGCAGCAACATTCACAACCAATTTTCATAAAATACTTGTCTGCATTTTTCACTTGTGACATGGGAACAGATGTTAACGCAGACTGTTTTAGTAGCATACAAAGGAGGTGTTGTAGCTCAGTGGTAAAATGTGGTGGGCTTTTGTTGTTGCTGTTGCATTTATGAGGTCTCAGGTTAACTTACTGCCATTTCCAGTTGAAGGATCTTAGGTAACAGGCCTGGGAAAAACCTCCACCTGAGACCTTTCCCCAGACAACTGTTGACAGTCCTGATCTAGATGGATCATTGATCTGAATCCTATAAGGCAGCTCTTTATGGCCTTGGGAGAAATATTATAAATGTGTCAATGAATTTTGAACTTTTCCCACTGTTTTACTTCACATAATTTCTTTGTGAGAAATATGAGCTCTAAGACTCAGTTGTACTTGAAAAAAGAGAGAACAGGGGGTAGGGGAACCCTTGTTTTTCCATGAAAGAAAACTGCTGGTTTTGTTCAGTCTCAACCAGTACTGACGTACTTGTTAGAAGATATGTAGTTTAAAAAATAGAGCATTGAGTACAAACAATCTTTAATATGACTATAGAAATACAATAAAAATATAATTACTGCTTGAGTTTATTCAAGTCCTATTAGTTAAACTAGTATCAATTTTTGCAGAAAGGTGTTCTGGATATTCTGCAAAAATCCAAAGAATGAGGCGATGGCTTGAGTGGTGGAGTTTGTCTGTGCATATGTAAGGTGAATTGTGAGTTTGGAGCTGTTGAAGACAAACACCATGACATCCTAAATCACCAAGCATAAATAAAACAGACACATTTGTTTCAGGCCAGTATTGCTGGCAGGCTGAGTATGGGTGGAGCCTCAGTTTTGTTTCTGGGGAGTTCTTAATGGGTCTCAGAATTGAGATGATTCTGATAAATATCCCAAACCATGATGAACACCTCTGTTTTACATTGGTGTTGACCAGTCATGAACTCCAAAGTTTGTACCAGAAATGGCATCTAAGTTTCATCAAACTACTCCACAACATTTCCCAAATTACAAGGGCAGAGGCGTTCTTTATATGGTATTTGCCTATATCTACCTTATGTGACCTTGGATGGAAACACATTGAATCTTGCCAAAGAGATTGCACGACGTTCAGAGGGGTTGATCAGAATACTCAGATAAGGAGCCATTTGCCCATACTTTAGCGGGATAGAGAAATTAAGAGGGGAGCAAATTCTAGAAGCAAGTTCAAAGAGGTTTTGTGCCTCAATGTCTAGCATTCTTTGCTTTACCCTTTGATAAACTTCAGGGAATGGATAGAAACTTAAAAAATCCAATGAAAAACCAATTGATTCGATTTTTGATTTAATTTGGCTATACCATTTAGAAGAACCAGACTCAGATAGCATTCTGGATAGGAGACTGCCTGGTTTCACGTTATAATGTAATTGGAGCCAATAGCGTATGGTTAAAAGCCATGCTCTTGATACTAAGAGCGATACTAAGAGCGATTGTCCGGTCTCCAAACATAATGCAGAGTATGGTACAGATTTAGGTAAACCCAGGATAGCCCTCAAAAATTTAGCTTGGATACTCTCAAGGGTATGATTTATAGAGCTAATCCAGATAGGGCACCCGTACAGGAGCTGTGCCGATACCTTGGCATTAAATACCTTGAGAGCAGCTGGTATATAACGATTGCCCTGACTAAAAAAGAATCGATTGGTGCTCTGCAAAGTGACACGGGCTAAGTTGGTAACCAATTTTTGATGAGTACCCCAGCAAAGATTGTAGTGGAAGTGAATTCCAAGGTATTTAAAGCTTTTGACCTGTTCCAGTTTCTCCCCTCCAATAGACCAAGTACCTGGGCTCCATACACATTCTTTTTTATTGTCCCCGGCACACTAGATCCCGCCACACTTACATGACTCCACTTCTCGGCAAAATGAATGGGCTTTCGGATGAGGCAAAACTGAAGTGTCTCCTAAATGACTGCTCACCAGATGTGCTAGAGGGAATTTCTAAATTTTTACTTTTGGTGATTTCCAAGCCTTCTTAATGTAATTTGTCAAAAATGTTGATATTTTATGTTGAACTGTAAATGTTTTATTAGTAATTTAGTATCTTAACTCCATTTTTGATAAACGGGATTAGGACTAATTATGTTTGCTTTTATGATTTCTCTATGCCTAATAAAGGTTTATTCATTTAAAAAAACACACACACAAAAACTACTCCACAAGTTTAATCTGATCACATTAATAGTGACACCAGATGTCACTCTACTTTTAAATATATTACCAAGTCCAAATAATGTTTTTCTAATCATTAGCTGCTTATACATTTTTCCCAACTCAGCAAAATATAAAACATATGCCCTCAGTTCTATTTATACACATGCACCTTTGTAGACTTGTGGTTGTATAGGTTTAGCTGCATTCAATTGGCAACAACTATTGCTGATTTTTTCTTAGCTAACTCATCTGTACATTTCTGATTCATTTCTCCCAGAAATTCCAAATCACCTCAGATATGAGCTTTTAAAAATACATGGACCTATTTATAGAATAGAAAAGTTAGCAACTGTTCTCTTGGCAGCATCAAATACAACCACATTTTGAGTGTGAATGAATGCTGCTGCACATAATTTAAGGACAGAGATGGCTTGCTAACCAGAAAAACTCTGGCTTTATTCCAAATTCACTCCAGCTTTTATTTCACGCATCACCAAGGAAGAAGCTAAGGGCAGATTTGAATGATCACATCTCATTCCAAAAAATATGTGGAATATAGGATAGTGCCATGTTTTCAGGGCTGTTCAAGACTTCCTTATATGTGAAGTAGCATGCCAAATGCTGCTTCCCCTTACCCAGTGTTGCTCCAGGCTCTGTTCCTCCCACTCTCCACTCAGCAACTTTATTCCTTCAGTAGTGGCTGGGTGCTCCAGAGATGCACATGTGCACACACTGTCACCAACCTTTGCACCGGTGGCCCTGTAGCACCAATGGAATGGGCTTTCCGCTGATGGATTGCTCTGTCAGTCTCATTACATTACGTTCAATGGGGCTTACATCAGAGTAATTGCTTTTAAAGTTGATGATTTTAAACTGAGTGACCATCTCCCGTTATGTACTGTTTTTAACATAGACTCACCTCGCACTGTTCCTCTATTGTGCGCTATACCCGTTTGGCAAAAATTAGATGGAATGATTCCACTCTTTTTGAAATTCAATCACTATTGAATAATTTGAATGGTAAGATTCTGAGGGATTTTGTTCTGACTCTGATAGAGCTTATATCTGTAGTGTCTGCCTTTGAATCTCTAATGAATTATATTTATGTAAATATTGTCCATCCAACGGCCGAGGTCAAAGGCAGGCCCAGTAATGACAAATTAGGATGGTATGACCAGGACTGTAAACGAGCCAAGGCCCATGCCAGGGAGTGTTTTGGGAATTTTAGAGCCAGTAATTTCAAGGAAGATTTAAAAATCTACTTCACAGCCACTGCCTCCCTTAAGGAATTGATCCAGTTTAAGCGGCATGAGTTTATTAAAAAGTCCTGGGGAAGATTGATTCAAGCTACAATTAGTAACAACCACAAGTTATTCTGGGATATTGTTTCTAGAGCCTCCAATGAAGCTATGGGTAAGCCTAATTCAATCTCCAACCACACTTGGCGCCAACACTTCTCGGATTTGTTCTATGATCTGGCAGCTGCCTGCAGTGGGGACCTAGAGATTTCTTTTTCTAACTTTGAGGCTTGGCCCGATGTATTCGAAGGGGAAATTCTTGATTTAATTGTAGCCCTAAAGCCGGGCAAGGCCCCGGGGCCTGATGCCATTCCTATCATTTGGCTTAAAGAAGACCCATCATTTTGGACATCTATTCTGGCCCCGCTCTTTTCATCTATTAATGCCTCTGGTCGATTTCCCAAAGTTTGGCTTAAAGCCATAGTGATTCCTATTTTCAAAAAAGGTGACTCTAGTAAGCCGGACAATTACAGACCTATTAGTTTAATTTCTATAATTGGCAAGTTGTATGCAAAACTCTTTCTCCAGTGCCTCAGCCAATGGATTACCCATTTTAACATCATGGGTATAGAACAAATTGGCTTTAGACAGGGGCAATCCACCTTGGACCATGTCTTCATTCTTTACCATTTAGCACATAAGTACTCCATTCAAATGAAATCTAAACTATTTATAGCATTTCTGGACCTCAAAGGGGCTTTTGATAATGTGAATAGAAACCTCCTCTGGACTAAACTAGCTCGTATGGGGCTAGACCCCAAATTGCTCGCTCTTATCCGGGGCCTATATTTTAACACATCTGCCCAAGTCAGATATACAGCGGGAGGGAACTGTACTGATGAATTTCCTACCAACAAGGGGGTGAAGCAAGGTTGTGTGCTGGCTCCCACTTTGTTTAATCTCTTTTTAAATGACTTGGCTCCTTCTCTGGCTACTGTTGATGGTCATCCCCCCAGATTGAGGGACTTGCAGGTCCCAATTCTACTCTACGCTGATGATGCGGTTATCTTATCTCGCTCTCGTCTGGGGCTAAAACGTTTAATCAGGAAGTGTATTGAATTTTTCTGCTCCGATAAACTACAAATTAATTATGCCAAATCAAAAATTATGGTCTTCGGTAGGTCCTGCAGACCAAGTGAGTGGAGATTCAATGGTCAAATTATAGAACAGGTTAAAACATTTAAATATTTGGGCATTTTATTTTCGCGTAATTTAGCGTGGACGTGCCATTGCTATATGGCTCATTCTATTGCTAAAGCCTCTTCGCAAGCCATTATTAGTTTCTTTCATAGTAAAGGTGGTTTGTATATTCCAGCGGCATTGAAGGCTTTTAATGCGAAGTGCTCTGCCCAAGTTTTATACGGGGTGCCGATTTGGATTAAGTCATTTAATAACTCACTGGAGCAGATTCAATCAGCCTTTTTAAGAAGTATACTAGGCCTGCCCCAGTGCGTGTCTTATGAGGTGCTCTGTATCGAATCAGGCCAAATTCATCTTGAAACACTGGCGTGCATTAGAGCGACCAAATTTTGGCTAAAAATTTTCTATAATACTGATCCTAACACTCTCCTATATCACCTCCTTGATGACCCATATTGTTCAGATAAACCCTGGAGCACAAAAATAAAACAGTTGGGAGTTGAGCCTGACCTTCTTGGCCATTTGTCCCAAGATGAGGCATTTAGGCTCATCAAAGGGAGACTTTTGGATACTTCTAATATCCTACTTGCTGTTAATAAAACTTGTTCACCAGTATATCATCACCTACCAGTCAAAGTGGGGGAAATTCCCAATTATTTTTACATTTTGGAATGCCCAAAAATTAGAAGGGCCTTTTCTATGGCCCGTTGCAATTCCATCCGCTGTTCTTTGGGGTAGATTTCAAGGTATTCCTCTCCAGGAAAGAATTTGTCCTTGCCCCCAGCGAGTTGCAGAAACGTTAGATCACCTCCTTTTTCATTGCCCGCTTCATAGTGTGGCTAGGAGGAAATGCTTAGTTCTCCAATCTTAACTCCTCTTTTGAGGTCTTTGTTATATTGCAATTTCTATTAGCCTCCACTGACCCTAACATCATTTTCCAGATAGCTACATTTATTTCACAAATAGTGGCGTCCAACTTGAAGCGTGTCCCTACTTCTTGAAGTCCGTGGTTTATAACTGTCAATTTTAGTTTGGTATGTTATGGTTCTCCGCTGTGACGGTGTTTGTGCAACCGTCAGCTGCTGTGATGGTCAGCCGCTGTGACGTGTTTGCACAACATTTTGCAGACAAAGTCGATCGTATTCGTCGCGACTTGGATGCCACATTGACAATGTCTGACGATGTCCCCTTGGCAACTGCTTGTCCAGTGTTGTGGGATTCTTTTCAGCTTGTATAGCCTGAGGATGTGGACAGACTCCTTTGGAGTGTGAGGCCATCTGCCTGCCTGTTTGACCCTTGCCCAGCTTGGCTGATAAGAGCTGCCTGGGGTGGACTGGCTGAGTGGACGGGGAGGGTGGTCAACTCTTCTTTGATGGAGGGGACGTTGCCACTCGCTTTGAAGCGGGTGGTAGTTCGCCCCCTCCTAAAGAAGCCCTCCCTGGATGGATTACTACCGGCCAGTCTCCAACATCCTGTTTCTGGGCAAGGTAATTGAGCGGGTGGTGGTGGCCCAACTCCAGAGGGTCTTGGATGAAGCGGATTATCTGGATCCTTTTCAATCTGGTTTCAGGCCGGGCTTTGGACGGAAACCGCCTTGGTGGATGACCTACGCCGGGGACTGGACAGGGGGAGTGCGTCCCTGTTGGTCCTGCTGGACCTCTCAGCGGCTTTCGATACCATCGACCATGGTATCCCTCTGGGCCAATTGGCCGAGTTGGGAGTTGGAGGCACTGTTTTGTGGTGGTTCCGCTCCTACTTGGAGGGTTGGTCCCAGATGGTGGTGCTGGGGGATGCCTGTTCAACACCCTGGCCTTTGAGGTGCAGGGTGCCACAGGGTTCAATTCTGTCCCCCATGCTATTTAATATCTACATGAAACCGTTGGGAGAGGTCATCCGGGGGTTTGGAGTGGGGTGTCATCAATATGCTGATGACACCCAGCTCTCTCTCTCCTTTCCTCCAGATTCCAGGGTGGCGGTTGAGGGCCTGGAGCGCTGTCTGGAAGCAGTGAGGATCTGGATGGGGGCTTACAAGCTAAAATTAAATCCGGATAAGACAGAGGCTCTCCTGGTTCGGAAATCCTCGATGCAGGTGCTGGACTATCGGCTTGCTCTGAATGGGGTTGCACTCCCTCTGAAGGAGCAGGTCCGCAGCTTGGGGGTCCACCTGGACTCGCAGCTGCTCCTGGACTCCCAGGTGGCGGCTGTGGCTAGGGGGGCCTTTGCTCAGCTTCAGCTGGTGCGCCAGCTGCAGCCGTACTTGGATTGTGCAGACCTGGCCACGGTGATCCATGCTACGGTGACATCGAGGTTAGATTATTATAACGCGCTTTATGTGGGGCTGCCCTGAAGACAGTCCAGAAACTGCAATTAGTGCAGAATGCGGCGGCCCATGTGGTCACTGGAGCTAGGCAGTTTGACTCTGTCAGCCCGCTTCTCCGGGGGCTACACTGGCTGCCCATTCGTTTCCGGGCCCAATTCAAGGTGCTGGTTTTGACCTTTAAAGCCCTATACTGTTCTGTGCCAGGGTATCTTAAAGACCGCCTACTTCTGCACAATCCGGCTCGTCCTCTTAGGTCATCAGAGAAGGCCTTTTTACAAGTGCCACCACCTAAGGAGGTATGTGGGGCGGCGGCAAGAAATAAGGCCTTCTCAGTAGTGGCACCAACGTTATGGAACTCCCTTCCCCTTGACTTGAGAATGGCTCCCTCTCTTGAGACTTTTCAGCGAGGCTTGAAGACCCTGCTGTTTAAACAAGCCTTCTGAGTTCATGGCCTTTTTAACATCTTTCAGTATTTTTTACAGGCCTGATTCCTCTATGATCTGCTGCTTTATGCTCTTTTTATCTGACTACTGTTTTTATGGTATCTGTTAATGTGTTTTTAATCTGTTTTTTATCTGTTGGTTAAATTATGTTTTTAATCTGTTTTTAACATGTTGTAAGCCGCCCTGGGTCCCTTTCAGGGAGAAGGGCGGGATATAACGTTTATTTATCATTTATTTATTATATTATCTAGTCAGCTCTTTTAAGTTTTTTTTTTTTTGTATATGTAAGTGTGTATGTATTGTAACTGTATGCCAATAAAGGTACTGAAACTGAAACTGATTGCCTAAGTCATCATGCTACATTTGCTACAGCAGGAATTGTTTCCAATTTGCTTTGGTATGCTTGGTGGTGAACACTTGAACAGATCAGTGAACTCTGAAAGCCACACCAATGGTGTTGTGCGTCTTAACAGTTCTGCATGACAGTGCACAGTGACAACAACAACAAGTCAACAATGAATTTAAAATTTCTGTGAAGAACACCTACCTATTTCTTCTGTGGTTTCTAAGGCCTAGTCACATACGAGCTTTCATTGGGTTGGCAAAATTTACAACTTTCTTCCTTCAATAAAAATTCTGTGGCCACAATCCAGCCCAGATTTATGTGCTTTTGATTTCAGTAGGTCTTCAGTGCACATAACTATGTACTGGATCGTGATCCATGAAGTAGTGTCTTCTGCTTTACTGAATTACGATAAAAGAGCATCTGCAATAACTGGAATATTAGCTAATTTATAACAATGCATCCCTAATTATATCAGGTTTCATCCCAAACTACAGCCATTACAAAATACAGTGAAAGGAGGAAAATGTTTTCAAACTTGACATAAAACCGTCACAATAAAAACGGGAGCTCTGAATTTCATGCTACTTTAATACCACCTTTGAAGTAACGGAAAAGCTATTTTCCAGCAATTGCTTCAAGGTCTTGTGTAATAATGTTTTTCACAGAGGACCCATATTTTTATTAAACAAGATAGTAGGAAGCATTTACCAAGTTTTATTGGCAGTTCTCTCTCTTTCCACTTCCTTAGTTGGAATAAATTTGTAGCAGTTACTTATTCCTTTTTCAATTACCTGCTGCATTGTACAAATACCTTTTAACTAAATTTAAGGTCAATATAACAAGCAAAAATAGTCAAACTGCTTAGGTATCTGCTTTTGTATATGTGTATATACATATACCTTACATTACAGATATTATGATGACCTTCTGTTTACATGGCTGTCCAAGAACAAGCACCTCCTAGTCAGTCTCTTAAGAGTTAAAAACACTACACTACTTGATATGATGGTGTTTCCCGCTGAGGACTTGCAAGCAGAGCAATATATGAATAGGGTTCTGAACATTATGGAAACTTCTTATTGTTGGAAAAGGAGTGCTGGCAAGCCGAGCAATTAGCAGAAGAACTCTTTTCCTAAGGTCAATTTCACCACCCAGCCAGTTTGTTGCTGTTAATAAACACATAGGAGCAGAAGCAGTTAAAATTTCCAGAAAAGAAACACAGTCTCACAGTCATATGCATCCTCTGAGGTAGTAGATACTTCTGCAATTTAGGAACAGAGAATACTACAGCTGTTCTCTTTGCGTGGATTAAAACAGTTGCTCTTCAGCAATGGCTGCATGCCATTAGGGACAGAGTGCAGGAGCCTTGGCGTTGCTGCTTCCATGGTCAGGAAAGGAAAGAGCACATAGGAGAAAGGAAGGACACCCCCCTAACAGGTACCACAGAAGGCAGGCAAGAGTTCTTTGTAGTCAGGAAGGGAAGGAACATGTGGGAGAAAGGAAGGAAAGAGAACAAAGTCACACATCCCCAGTGGTGAACCTCCCATTCATTTGATGGGGCAAATGCCCCAGGCACGAGCCTTTAGGGTCCCCCAGAAGGCTTTCTGAGGCTCCCAATGGGGTCGGAAACTGTGCTTCCGGTTTTCTGGAAGCTCAGTTCAAAGTGATGGGTAAGCCTCAGGAAGCTTCTCTGACGCAGCCTGAGGTTGTGCGAGGCTCCATAAGCTTCAGGTAAGTGGGGGGGGGCAGATTTGTGCACAGGGGGGTGGCTACATCCCACGGGGGGCATCATTGCAGACCTTTGCTCCGGGGCTCAGGGCTGGGGCGGTCCGCCACCGCACACCCCCAACAGATACCAAAGAGGGCTAGCAAGAGTTCTCAGGCATCTGGACAATAAACCGCCCCCTAGAATTCGGCAGGCAGCATTGCACCTATATTCCAACACTACATGTTTTACACAGCACAGGTTTTGATGTATCTTACAAAGTAATTTCAACAGCCGATTCTCTCCTAGGGCTAAGGGCAGCTGGGGCGGAATTGGGATTCTCACCTGGACAGCAGTACAAAGAAAGCGCTAAATAGCCCTTTCCATATGTGCTTGAGTACTGATGCTAATTCCAATCCACTTTTTCTGTCAGAATTTATGGACTGATTAATTAGATCTAAGCACAGTGAACAAAACTTGCTGATTAGAGCCTTAGAATTATTTACCACAAGAATAATTAACTCAGATGGAGTATCTCGCAAACTATCAAACAATGAAAAAATATATCTTATTTGAAAATACTGGAACCTGATTGTCTCAACCTCCCATGTTGCTCACTGTCTTCTCATAGGTCAACATATGTCCATCATCTGTTAGGTTCTCCAAAGAATCTAATTAAACTATACCATAATGAGATATCCCCAAATCCTCCCATCACTGCTATGAACTCTTCATTGTAAGACAGTAAAATCCCAAGTGACAAATGAGAACAAAGTTGGTGTAAGCCTATGGCAGGTATGCAAGCATGACTGGACAGGATACTGTTGTCAACTTTAATGCTCTAATCTTCTTCTTGATACTAAAGTAAACACAGTGGATAGCTTTTTCTGCTTCAATTACTTGGTCGGAATGAAAGCAATCACATGTTGCTGCTAAGAGCCTGGTAATATTTTTATACTTTAGAGTATTCCTGTACTTCCCCCCCCCTCTTTTTTCATTTTTACAACCGAATGCCTCTTGAGACTACAATTCAATACCAGGTTTCTGCCATGACATACACCATTAGCCTGCTGTGGAGACGACATTCAGGAGTGGGGTAACACAGGTGAAAGTATTTGTGTTACACTTCTCCATGGGTTAGCTGGCACCATATCATCACTGGCAATGCAGCATTCAGATGGCTTTTTGTTCTCTCTCTGGTTCTCTGGATTGGGGCACTTATATTATTTGAAATTTAAGTTCTAAGCCCGTTATATTCAAACCACTCCTCTAAACCCTACTTGTTCATGCAAACTTTTCATTTAATCCTCTTTCCACTCATCTGCTGCCAAAATGAAGTCTAGCTTCATATCCTTATGTTCATCCCGCATTACCCCCTCCCTTTTCTGTTTCTTCATCTGCAATTGGTTCATTCTTTATATTCACACTATATACAGTGTGTGCTTGTAAATTACTAACACTGTAATCCTAACCACACTTTCATGAGAGTAAGCCCCAATGAACAAAATAGGACTTACTTCTGAGTAGACCTGGTTAGGATTGTGCCCTAAGCCTTTTATGGAATGATTCGCCAACTACTTAAGCAAATAACCTGCAAAAAGTTATTCAGGCAAAATGTTTCATCAAAATCAATGGAACTTAAGTGTGGGTAACCATGTGCAGCTTCATTGATTGGTTTCCTCTTGTTGACCCCAAGTATTACTGGTAATTAATCTTTTGGCTAATGTCGTTGTCTTTTCTTGTTAGTTGTGTTCGCAAAAGCCAGTCATATTGATTAGTTATAGGAACTGTAAAACGTATTTCCTGCTTTCTGGATAAGAACATAAGAACATAAGAACATAAGAACAGCCCCACTGGATCAGGCCATAGGCCCATCTAGTCCAGCTTCCTGTATCTCACAGCGGCCCACCAAATGCCCCAGGGAGCACACCAGATAACAAGAGACCTCATCCTGGTGCTCTCCCCTACATCTGGCATTCTGACTTAACCCATTCCTAAAATCAGGAGGTTGCGCATACACATCATGGCTTGTACCCCATAATGGATTTTTCCTCCAGAAACTCGTCCAATCCCCTTTTAAAGGCGTCTAGGCTAGACGCCAGCACCACATCCTGTGGCAAGGAGTTCCACAGACCAACCACGCGCTGAGTAAAGAAATATTTTCTTTTGTCCGTCCTAACCCGCCCAACACTCAATTTTAGTGGATGTCCCCTGGTTCTGGTATTATGTGAGAGTGTAAAGAGCATCTCCCTATCCACTCTGTCCATCCCCTGCATAATTTTGTATGTCTCAATCATGTCCCCCCTCAAGCGTCTCTTTTCTAGGCTGAAGAGGCCCAAACGCCGTAGCCTTTCCTCATAAGGAAGGTGCCCCAGCCCCGTAATCATCTTAGTCGCTCTCTTTTGCACCTTTTCCATTTCAACTATGTCTTTTTTGAGATGCGGCGACCAGAACTGGACACAATACTCCAGGTGTGGCCTTACCATAGATTTGTACAACGGCATTATAATACTAACCGTTTTGTTCTCAATACCCTTCCTAATGATCCCAAGCATAGAATTGGCCTTCTTCACTGCTGCCGCACATTGGGTCGACACTTTCATCGACCTGTCCACTACCACCCCAAGATCTCTCTCCTGATCTGTCACAGACAGCTCAGAACCCATCAGCCTATATCTAAAGTTTTGATTTTTTGCCCCAATGTGCATGACTTTACACTTACTGACTGATACCCCATAAGTAGGATGTTACTTGGCTTATTGCACAATCAGAAGAATGTATCTCAAGAAGACCAGAATTCTTGCAAACTGGAAAATCTATATGACTATAATAGCAGTTAGACAAATTTCGTTTGCATAGTAACTGGCTGTTCTTCCAGTTGGGCACCACAAAAGGCACAGAGAGTGAACCTGGATAAAGCAGGTAAATAAAAGCAAACTTCTGGCAGGGTACAGGTGCATCTCTTTGCTGTTCATGATAAATCATCATGCTGAGCCTGAAGCTCTTTTAAGGAGTAAGCCCTTGTCCCACCATAAACGTCTTTGGTATATTTGGAGATGGGTGGGCCTTGTATCCAAATGTGGTGTGATTCTCTTTATTGGTCTGATACTGCTTGGGTGTTTGTAAGGTCTGAAGGTTTATTATTAATTAATAACTATCTCTTGGGCATTTTAGTCCTGAGAACAATATGGACTGCAGCTTCAGTCAGTACACAGTGTGATGACCTACATTTAGTGACATGAAGCCCAATCCTATTCTCCCCCCCCCCACCAGTGCAGCCATGCCAGAAATGAGTGCACTGTATCCAGTGGGGGGGGGGGGGGAGAATGACAGATCAGGAATTCTCAGCAGGAAAAGGGGATTTAAATCCCCTTATCCCTGCATAAGCCTCACAACTCACGATGGGTCTCCTTGGACTTACGATAGCAATTGTGCTAGCACAAGTTCAAGGAGTGAAAGGGGGCAGGTAGGCAGCAAAAATGGAGGGTAGGATCTAGTGTGCACCACTGACTTCTGATTGACCTCTCCCTACAGTTTCCCCACCCCATCACTCCCCCTCCCAGTCCATTTTCACCATCCCCACCCTCATTCCACCCTCTCCCATCCCCCCCATCTCTCATGGTGACTTACCTGCTCGTGAGGGCAACTGCTCTAAACACAGCAGAGAGAAGTAGCTAAATAACACTAGGATACAAAAGAAATCTAAAGCTGATATTCGAATAAGGAACAGTCTGATACTGTCATGAACCAATAAATCAATCCAAACTCATCAGGTTTTATAAAACAAAAGAGGTTTTATAAAACTGGGTGAGAGAACTCATACCATCAGTTCCTAATTATCATGTTTTTATATTTTATATAAAAGAAAGTATTTCTTTACCCAGCGTGTAATTAATTTGTAGAACTCCTTACCATAGGAAGTGGTGATGGTACCTGGCGTAGATGCCTTTAAAAGAGGATTGGACAGATTTATGGATGAAAAGTTCATCATAGGTTATGAGCCATGAGAAGTAGGCTCTCTCTGAATGCCAGATGCAAAGAAGTGGCAACAGGATACTGGTATCTTGTCTTGTGTGCTCCTAAGGCATCTCATGGGCCCCTATGAGATACAGGAAGCTGGACTAGATGGGCCTTTACAATATACAAAGGTCTTAAATAAGTATAATGTTACAGGGCAGGCACAGTCTTAGTCACTATAAAAGATACACCTATAAAAAAACAGAAAACTTAACACTCCAAAAATAATGGTCACAAATTCAAAACCATTACGCAACTAGATATTCTGGAACAAATTTAGGAATAAGGTATACAAAATCCAGTAAGTAGGCTCCTGTGTAAAACTAATTTCCTGACATACAAATCCTTTAGTGATATTATCTCAATATTACAATCTTCCTTGCTTTTCAAAAAAGCCAACAATAGCTTTGAAAAAAGAAGAACAGCAGGCTCAAATGATACAAGCTGACAAATCAACTCCAATTGGTGTGAAGCCATGATCGTTTCAGATGCATATGTTCTTTTGAAACAATCATATGTATCTAGATCAGTGGTTCCAAGTTCAACTACTCTTACAATGACAAACTGAATCAAAATACCCGCTGGCTGACTGACAACCTAATTAGGCGAATGAAGATTAGATCTCAGTCTCAGTTAAATATTATAAAGAAGTTGGTGTGACCGCCAAACATCTTAATCTTAGCACACTAGATTACAGTACAGAATTTCACATGAGTCTGGAATCCTGCATACTCCATTCCTTCAAGAATTGTGATTTTTCTCTGCTTTACAGAAATATATTTATACATTTTGTAAGTTCCATTAATTTCAACAGAAGTTCCCGTGAAGTGTGCTAAGGGATGCAGTCTTCACCCATTAATTACTACATAACATTATAGTCATCACTAATTTAATTTATATTCCTGATACACCAGGTCAACAGTCAAATATTAACTTCTTCCACATTGTGATGCTATTTTCTCTTAAGATATTCCTCAAACTGCATATCTGTGTGGTAAAATCTGAAGATTTATTCAGATTTTTTTTGGGAGGGGACACCTCACTCAGATATTTTATTTATTTATAAAAATCCAGTTGCCACTGCTCACAGTTACAGCTCCAGATGCTGGGAGTCCTGGCAGTGGTGAGCAAATGAAAGGGGCAAATACCCTGGGCACAGAGCCTCACATGCCTCTAGGACCATATGAAAGCCTCACTGAGGCTCCCGGCATGATCAGAAACTGTGCTTCCGGATTTCCTCAGGAGGCTTCCCCAATGCATTGTGGAGTCGTGCAAGGCTGTTTCGCTCCAGGTGAGGGGGGCAGAATTGCATGCAGGGGCACCATTATGGACCTTTGCCCCTGGGCACGGGTTGAGGAGGTCTGCCACTGGGTCCTGGAACAAAAGCACTAAGCATCCCCATTCAGTGGGAGACTGGGCACTACCACAAATAGTTAGGGTTTAGGCATTGCCCCAACCAAGTGGACCCTCAGTCAGTATCCTACTTGTTGCCAACTCCTAATGGCTTGTAACCTGTAATGGATTTTTCCTCCAGAAACTTGTCCAATCCCCTTTTAAAGGCATCTAACCAGATGCCATTCTGGTACCACATCCTGAGGCAAGGAGTTCCACAGACTGACCACACGCTGAGTAAAGAAATATTTTCTTTTGTCTGTCCTAACTCTCCCAACACTCAATTTGAGTGGATGTCCCCTGGTTCTGGTGTTATCTGAGAGGGAAAGAGCATCTCTCTATTGACTGCCCAGTTGGAAATGCATTCAACAGGCAGTGTTTAATTGTTAGCACCACATTCAAATTCTCAGCTAGCTGCCTATTCACACGAAAACAGATGGCATTTCATATGAGACAGTTTGTTGTGTCTGCAAACATCTGTAATGTACTACAGATTCCCAATGGTAAAAGTACCTCAAGAAGCTACTTCAACAATCATTTCAGAAACATGAATGGAAGAAGGTGCAATTTCAGGGAGACTGGAGACTATGGAGATATTGGGTTGCAACATCCTGATTGCATGATCAGTCAGAGTAACTCCTAGCTTGCCCAATCCTTCCATTTGGGAAAGCAGAATGTCTTAGGTCAGTTCTGACATGACCTCTTCCACATGAGGGCATATTACTATTGTTACAAGGATAAAAAAGTTCTACTGATTCTGAATTTAAGGTCTACAAATTGTGTGTGTGTGTAAAACTGATGAAACAGTATTCAACCACATAATAGTTTAACATTTTGCTCAAAACATGAGTTTTATCTTACAAAGAAGAACCAGGACATATCATACTATCAGCTAATTTTTACAGATCATAGTATTAAAACACGTGGATATATTTATGACTTAGTGCTTAACCCCATCACTTCAAGGCATTAGGTTACATTCCTGGAAATATTATATCAAGCACACATTATAAAATAAATGGGTAAAAAAAAACCCTGGAACCACCAGAGTAAAATGCCAACGTATCCGATTAGTTAAACATACAAGTTAACAAACATTAAAATGTGGCATTAAAGAAGCAGCCTGAATTAAACCTTTCAAAACACTTGTCATTAAAAGATGGATTGTTGAAACTTAAGACAGGTTAAATGTACACTATGTTTTGAGTGAAATAATTATCTTTCCAGGGTTGCAATTACTAGAGTGTTTAGTTGTCATGGGAACGAGGCAACATATAGATGTTGTCAGATGAAGACATCAAGGGGCAGACAGCGGATTTTTCAAATCATTACATGCCAAGTGTCAGCTGTCATACATTTCACTGTTCAATTTTTAAGAAGCAAGGACAAAAATAAAGACAGAGAGAGATTAGTATTTCAAAGCTATGTATTAATAGCATTAAAATTTATCCCAAGTATCATAGAAACGGAACCAGTGCTTGAATTCTCTTTTGGTTAATGTTTATCAAACACAAGGAACAATACAAGGAATTGAGGGCACAATGTCAACCTTAATTCTGGACTTACTTTGCTTTCCAACAGCTTTAATCCTACCTATTTTTCTGTGTTAAAATGTCCCGCTGTCTTGGGCTTTGATGCTTTTAGTGTGATGCCCCCGTTGACCTGTTCTCCACTTTCTTTCAAACAAGTAAAAGACATAATAGCTCTTACAATCTGTCTATAACAACAAGAACAAGGACCTGTGCTGAGAATGCCCCTTGGTGCGACGACTGCAAATGCTCCCAGCTGTGATCTGCGTGCAAAAGATAAAAACAGACTGGCAATCTGGTGATAATACAACCTTTCGCTCACCTTCAGTGTAAAATATTTTATGGCTGGTTTTGATATATCGTTTCCTTTTACGAACATAATGAAAGCATTTCAGTATTCATTATTTTTTAGATCACTAGAGTTACAAAACGTATCCCAAGCCAGATCTTTTTTATCTTTTTCTTTTTTTTTCCTTGCTAAATCCATTTTTACTAAACAAGTATCAAGTAGAACAAGAGTCCATAAATATGCATTTGGCTTAGTCAAGTCTCAGTCTGTCCCCTGAAACTCCTTCATTACAAGTGTATACTAAAATGCACATACATTACATATACATACACTAAAATGCCCTGCAAACACCTCCCTCAAACACTCTAAACATATATGTCTCCTCAACACACTCCCTATGCCTCTCAGAGTCTCAGTAATTTGGATTCATTCAAATGAGAATATACTGAAAATGTCTTTGAGCATATGCAGAATGCTGTTCCCTTTCCACTGAGGAAGTGTAGCTTGCCCCTCCCCACAGAGACTCACAGAACAGATGAGAACATTCCTCTACAAGGCTGAGCCCCTGCACAATAAAATTCAGTGTTGCTTTTCCCAAACTTTCATCCACCAAGTCTTCAGCGCTCCTTTCCTCCTTCCTAATTTCCAACACTTTTACCATAGGCAGTTTCTTCATTTTCCCCACCCACCCAAATACAGGGCTTCATTTCTGCTGCAACAGAGTACCATAAGACCCAATTTCCTAACACCAGACTTTAAAAGACTAGTGAGCCCAGTTTCCCCTTCACAAAGGAAGTCCATTCCAAGTTTTTATGCCAGCCCAGCCACTTAGCAAAAGCAGTTCTGTTCTTGGGAAATTTTTTCCCCCTTTCTCTAAATCAGGGGTATCAAAGATAACATCTGGGCTGGATCAGGCCCACAGAAGGTTCTTATCTGGACACCCTAATAATTGGACTTTCCCAGCACTACCATCACCTGCTCTTAGAGTGGCCCACCTGATAATTGGGCCTTCCCATATCTTGAAAATATGATCAAGATGTGTAATTTTTCTCTGTAAACCACTTTGTGAACTTTTTGTTGAAAAGCGGTATATAAATACTGTTGTTAATAATAATAATATTTTCAGCCATTTGCAGTTAACAAGTTCCTGGTGAGAACAAAGTTCTTATTTCGGGTCATCATCTGCTTAATAATGTCAGTTCCTACTTAATGACATCACTTCCGGCCCTCAGCAGGCACCATGAATGCTATTCAGCCTGTTGCTTGAAACAAGTTTGACACTCCTGCTCAAAATCATCCTTGGGAAAAGCACAAGGGGTAGGGAGAAGGTAGTGCAATGTCTAGTCTCCTTCCCCACCTTTCTGGGTTAGGAAACTATGGGGGCAATCCTACCCTGCGCTGGAACTGGCAAGCCAAGAGGCTTACTCTGTATCTAGCACAGGATAGGGGCCCAAAGCAGCTCAGCCAGAGGCAAGGGGAAACTTTTTCCCTTACCTCTGGGTAAGGTGCCCTTGCCCCTATGGGTCTTCTCCGACTTGCTGTACCTCCTGAGGTGGTACAAGTTCAAGGAGAGCGGAGCGGCTTCAAGATGCTCCCAACTCCCTGGCAACAGGGGTTGGGATCCAGTATAAGTGTGAAGCAGTGTGAGGTAGAAATTTAAAGGAGTTGAGCAAATTAAAAGCATGAGCAAAGGGTTCTCTTGCATCCTTCTTCAGTTAGTGCCCCAATATACTTGCTAAATTATACTTAAACAAAAAGAAATGCAAAGCAACACTGATGTCCGTGAGAAGTCATGAATCTCTCTCTTCTCTTTCAGCAAGAACCTAAGGCTCAACCAGTTAAGTCTCTTGGAATAATTCCTGTGAAATGAATACTCATGAACCTATTTCACTGGCATGGCTCATGCGTACAACTTGCTCCAAGACATTTCTGCGAACTACTTCTGCAGTCATGGAAAAATTCATTTCATATCACAAACTGGTCTTCCATCAACTTGTATTAAAGATCTACACTGATGAAGTATTTTCAAGTACATGCATCCCTGGAACTAATCTGAAGAGTCATACCATGAAAGCAAAATCTTCAGCCAGAATTGTCTATAGTGCAATCTGGATTCCACTGAAAACACAGATATGTGGAAAACCAAAATGTTACATTTTGATTAATGCAAAGAAAATGTTTGCAGGAGGAGCACTGAGTTTGAGAAGGAGCCTGGGAAGAGAGCTCCACCCAATACAGCAGGTTTCCATTTGTTTCCTACAATAAAAGACAAATTTATGTATGTTTACACTTATTCCTATGACTATGTGTTTTTTGGCAGGCATCTGCAGAGTCTTCTGCAATGGCTAAGAGAAATAACTCAAAAGACAGTAAACTACAAGACAGCTGGTGAATGTGAAGTATGAGCTGATGTCCACTGCAGGACAAAATCAGAAAGACAAACCAGTACATTTCAAGGTATTTTTTTAGTGAAGAGATCATGTTTTCAAACTGTCTCTCTTAAGCAACACCGCCACTGGCCTCAGCATAGGTTTTTAAAAAAAACAAACCTGCAAACACACACAGGTCCATAAAATTGCCACACTTCCTCCAGAAGACAGATTAGATTGGTAGCAAGATACAATTTCTTTTGACTCTTTGGATGCAGATATAACTACCGAGATTGTTTTAGTCAAGCTCCTGCTGTTCCCAAGCAGAACAAAATGCAGAACAGTCAAGCAGGCAAATTTTTGAGGAGCAATAGCATGGATGTTTTGCATGCATGCTCAATTTCCATAACCAGTATCTGCACTTAGAAAATCCTCTCTGCCTGGGAGCTGAAGGGAGTCACACTCCAAGAGTCACACACACACTGGTCTAGTTGGACTATTGAGCAAAGGGCCAGGTCTGACATTGCATTTTCCTATTTGCATTTTAAAAACATAAATAGGGAAGTGGTAGGAAAAGGGAGAAGACTGAAAAAATGAGTTGTCACATTACTGGAACTGTAAGATCCGAAAGTGACAAGCAGAATGTTAAAAAATCTGCAAATTCCTTGTGTCAGACTTATATTGGATTGTTCCCAAATTATGATCCTGCATGAAACTGCCATATACTGAGTCAGGTCATTGGTCTCTCTACCTCAGCATTGTCTACACTGACTGGAACAGGTAGGAGGTCATTCCTAGAGTTCCCTGGTGATGCCAGGGATTGATCCTAGGGCCTTCTGCACACACAGTGTATGGTGCAAACTCTGAACTATGATAGATCCTTCCTGGAGGCTTCAGGTCTTCTCTTCAGACACCAACACTACCACCTGACTCCATTTCTCAAAACTGATCCATGACTCAGCTTTACAGTATGCTTCTTAATGGAAGAATATCTGAATAGGGGCCATGGCAGGGAAGCGGTAAATGTAATCCTTTGTCCCCATCACTCCATGGCACCCATGGGAACTTTCCTGCCAGTGGCCATGGGGGAGGCCTGATTCAAATTGGGATCAAGACCACGGGAAGGAAAAACAGAAAAGGCACTCCCTGTCTCACACCATAGATCTGATCCAGGTCTTTTCATGCATTGGCTAGGCCTGGGACTGACCACAGGGGAACAGTTACCAGGGAGAGGGTCAGAGGTAAAAGATGTAGACAGGTTGGACTTGGGTTGAGCACAGGCAGTCAGGCTGAGGGCCAAAGGCAGAAAGCATACTCAGCAAGCCTGATGCAAGGCAGAGATGCTCAGCCAGCCAAACTGGTTTGGAGACATGGGTTTTATAAGACCTGAAGATCAGCTGACCACATGCAGTTTGACATTGTGCTTATTTCAAGGGCAACAGAAGCACCTTTCTCAAAAGTAATTTGCAGTATGGGGTAAATGGCAAAGACTGGTTGCAGTGAGATCCAGTTTAAGACAACCCCCCCCCCAACAGCACCTTACAAATGTCCTTTAGAAACATACTAAGCATGTCATTTCTAATGGCACACTTAGGCTGCAATCCTACCCATGCTTACCCGGGAGTAAGCACCATTGACTATAATATGACTTACTTCTGATTAGACATGCATAGATTAGAGCTGTTAGAAGCTTATCACACAATTGTGTAATGTGTAACTGATAAAAATGTTACATGTGAAGAAGTTCTGATGCTCACTCTAGAGGTAACAGAATAAGGTAGTAACAAAAAAAACTTGGTAAGGAATTTGGACATCTTTAATACTATTAGAGGAAAACGTATGCAAAAGAAAGTGCACCTTTGGTGCCACTGTTTAACATCACCTTTTTTTCTTTTTCTTTTACATATACGAGGGGTCCCTGTATCTGTATATCATGTATCTATGGTTTCAGTTAACCACAGATTGGATCCGTGGAGCCCCCCACGCCCCTTCAGGAGGAGAGAAGAACACAGCTCCCCTCCTCTCCAGAGGGTGGGGGGGGGGTCCCCCTGTATCCACAGATCCAGCTATCTGAAGGAGGGTTCCAGAATGGAACCCCCACAGATACAGGAACATACCTGTACTGTACGGTTTACCACACAAACACTTTGCAACCTAGTCTAGCAGAGATTTGTAAGTAATTCATATCAGTAAACAATTCCATATCATATCATATCAGTAAACAATCCTCCAATGCATTCTCGGCATCACCTGGCAGGACAAAGTTCCAAACAACACAGTCCTGGAACGTGCTGGAAATCCCTAGCATGTATGCACTGCTGAAACAGAGACGCCTGCATTGGCTCGGTCATGTTGTAAGAATGGATGATGGCCGGATCCCAAAGGATCTCCTCTATGGAGAACTCGTGCAAGGAAAGCGCCCTACAGGTAGACTACAGCTGCGATACAAGGACATCTGCAAGTGGGATCTGAAGGCCTTAGGAGTGGACCTCAACAGGTGGGAAACCCTGGCCTCTGAGCGGCCCGCTTGGAGGCAGGCTGTGCAGCATGGCCTTTCCCAGTTTGAAGAGACACTTGGCCAACAGTCTGAGGCAAAGAGGCAAAGAAGGAAGGCCCATAGCCAGGGAGACAGACCAGGGACAGACTGCACTTGCTCCCAGTGTGGAAGGGATTGTCACTCCCGAATCGGCCTTTACAGCCACACTAGATGCTGTTCCAGAACCACGTTTCAGAGCGCAATACCATAGTCTTTCGAGACTGAAGGTTGCCAACAGAAACAATTCCATCTTCTTCCTTGTTCACACATCTAATTGACAGTGCCCTTTGTGCTAATCAATACTTGCTAATGAATATGACTTATAATACAGATTAAAGCATTTAAAAAGAAAATGCAGACAAGACATAACACTTCTGTTCTCCCCCCCCCCCATTTCAGAGTTAGGGCAGATATGCCACTTTGCATTATCCATAAAGTAGTTGCCAATTATAGTCATTCTGAATTCCTCCTCTGACAGGTAACATAAGAAATACAGGTGACTGTGAACTGCTGCAGAAGCTATAAGCCCCACAAAGCTTGTTAAACCACTCATACTAGAGTTGCCTGCTTTCTGTTAATAATCACAGTGAGGTAGAAAGCATTAGGGGTTTCAGCATTCTTCATGAGATGTTCATTCAGAAAATGCAGTTAATACATACCAAAGAGGTTACTAATTATTCTCAGCACAAAACCCTAACCAGTGCTCCAGTTCAAAATATCCTTCTTGATTTAGCCTCATTTAAAACTAATGAGCCATATTAAAATAATACCAATAAGAGCAGAATGAATGACACTTTTAAAGAGCAACTGTCAGCCTTGCAAATTCATTATCAGTGCATTACACATAAACAGAAGCATGCTTCTGCACACATATTCCTAGCTGAATGGGGAACCAGAAACATTAAGAAGGTGTTGGATGTGTGGTTATTTCCCCAAACCAGCTACTGACACTACGTACACGCAGCACCTCCTGCCCCTGAAAATGAACCATACAGGCAATCAGCTGTGAAGAGAAAACCTAGGTTTAACATGTAGGTTTTAAGATAAAACCTAGGAAGAGAAAAGTTCCTTTTCTCCGAACATGTGGTCAGCTTCATTTTCGTTTTTCTGCCAGACATGTGGACGCAAGAGCCCCAGTTACTGCACAGGAACTCAGGTGAATCCAGATCTTAATGTACAAATCAATCACAGGAATGTGAACATAATAGCAACATATGGAGTCCAGGTCTTGTTTTGTTGAAAACAGCATTAACAACAGGACAGGACATTCAGGGAAACTTTCAAAATAGGAAGTTTACCCTGGTTAATGGTGAACATTTGGTATGAAATTGCTTGAGAAAATTAAGAGTGGATTTGCTGACCTTGAAATCACCCTCAAATAAATGGTGTATGGATTCATTGGGCTACTTTATTTTCTATTGAAAGTGCCTAAAAAAATTAAATTCTTGCACAATACCTCACTTTGACATTTGTTGTACAAATCCTCAGAGTCAAATGTTCACACTTCCCAAGTTAGGAGTGTAAGGATCCAACTACCATTTCTAAGTATCAATTATCTCCCCATTTCAGATGCATTTTGTTCTTAATTCTTCTATCTGCTAAGTTATTTCCCCCAGTGACTCAGAGTGGAGAGAGACTTAACATCTATCCTTTGTTATCTTCTGTGACACACTGTATTTGCTTTTCAAAGAGATGGCTGACAGCTACAGCACTCCTCAGAGTGCACTTATACCCAAGCAATGCAAGAGCACTAATTCCTGTTTACTCCATATGGGAGATGATTTTCTCCTCTCAGCTAGAGCAGGAAGGATGTGCTAACCACATCATATGCCAGATACTCATCCTCTCTCTTTGCTAGAAGTGCCAACCTTGATTATCCTTATGCATACAGAACAAGAAATAGTTACACTAAATGCATCAGAAGGCCCCAAACTACAATGTAGAAACTGGTTATGTGGTTGAATATGGTTCCACAAATTCTTTGTGCATTGGTGCAAAAGTTCAACATGATGGTTGGAATTCAGGAGGTACACTGACTGCAGCTTTGTTCTATTAAATTCTGTTAGAATATTGCTGTTTTTGGACAGCTGGGTATCCTCCATTTATGGCAGTATTCTTCACTGCAAGGCTTCACTGCATCACTAAGTGCCACTCCCTGACCAAGCAGGGATGCAGACACCCAGAGCGAGAGGGAACCCTACTGTATTACTTCTGTTCTAACTGGAAGTCTGGAAGAACTGAAAAGCCTGATCCTGTTATGTGCACTGCAAGGAGATGCAAGATGGTAGCAGTTATTGCGTTTCTATGCACCTCCTTCTGCAGTACCATGTAGGCACACAGAAAAGCAAAGGACAGATGGAATAGCCTCTGTGCATCTGTGTGGTATTGCAGCATGAGGAACAGATACTATTGTATTTATACTATTGTATTTATGTGGCATAAATAGTACAAAAATCTACCAGTCGTTTTGAGAAGGAGATAGTCTGTCCAGGGGCATAGTGCCAGCAATACTGGCAAGATTAAAGTAGGAAGGACAAAGATTCCTCACTGATGAAGGGTATGTGTATTCCACAGCAATACACTCACGCCTGACAAGAGACGCAGGTAAGCTAAATTCTAACTCTTGGTAAAAAATTTTCTCCTCTGCATGGAGCTTCTGCCTTTCCCACTGAAAAATGCATGGAGTTCCCCGTTCCCCATGCCTGACACACTCCTGGCCCCTTAAATCACTTGTTTTTCTTTTCCATTCTTGCTGCCTACCAGACAAAAGACTCAGGGGCATGCATGTTATCCAGACAATTGACTGCCAAGCTGGGTAGGCAGGCAGCACTAGCATTGCCATTTTTTCCCTGATCTTTTTCTTTAGCCAACTGAAATGTCTGGTGCTGTGCTCTCCCCCACTCTCCCCCAACACATCAAGTTTGCTTGAGTTGCATGCCATTAAATCTGGTGATTTTTGGAGGGGAGAATAAAATGAAATTTCTCTCTCCTCCCCGCAGTGTTACTTTAGTACCTGATGTGGACGTCATACAGATTTTTTTTCTTTTTCTTCTCTTTTTTTGGCTGAAAAACAGCGATGATCACTGACTACTAGGATTCCAGCCAGGAAAATAAGTCTTGGCAACATTAGGATAGATCAGTGGTTTCAAACATTTTAGCACCGAGACCCACTTTTTAAAAACAACACTCTGTCGGGACCCACCTAGCTGTATTAGCCTTAAAAAAGATTCACTTTACCAGCTATTCAAAGCCTTTGTTTTTATCCTTTTTCAGTATGGAGGGGGGCCACCTCCTGGAGTGTTTATTGAGCTCCATGTTCATTACATCAGAACCATTCTGGTGGCTTTGTGTTCGCCTTTGCCTGGCCTCCAATAAGAGCTGAGGCACATTTGCCTACTTGGGAGTGCGGCTCAGTTTTGCTTTCCATAGGGCTCAACACATTTTCCTTGTCAGCTATCAGCTTCAGGACCCACCAACAATGAAGTCACAAACCACTGGTCCTGACCCACAGTTTGGGAAACACTGGGATAGATCAAAGAACAACAACAAAAAAAGATCAGAATAGGCAAGCAAGCAGGAAGTGGACACACCACTGACATAGCTAGCGAGGGGCAGAGGGTAGTTCGCTTTAGGTACCAGTCTTGGGGGAATGACACCACAAGTGACCTAAATTGCTAAAATCACTTTGATTAGGAATAATACAATCACTCTATATACCGTTGGATGCAGAATTTACAGCAGAATGCAATAAAAAAAACCAGAGTGAAATATCTCCATTCTATCAAAAGTTATGGCCAAAAAACCAGAAAACAAAAATGCATACAGCCATATAGAAAGTGAAACTGCGCCATACTTGCATTTACTTGCAAGTAGGTGAACGTGACTTAGTCCATTGGAAAGGGTGCGTTGAGAGGAATCCGATGATATTGGAATGGTCCCGATCTGAGGAACACAGCACCCAAAAAACATCCAAGAGGGAACCCCCCCAAGCTGATGAATGTATTGAATCCTACAGAAAGCGAAACCTAGGGCGCAATCATAAAAACAACTTTCCAGCACAGAGGTAAGGGCAATGCAGTGGCGTAGCTAAGGCGGTGCAGGGGGTAGCAAATGCACTCGACAGCAGGCTTAGGGGAGGCAACCATGCCCCCGTGTGACTTCCATCGGGCTGCTGCAGCCCTGCCAACATATAGGAGGCTGAGACAATGGTTGCCTGCACAAAGCCTTCCACCCGCCCAGCCAAGTGTGCCCATCCTAGAAAACACAGGACAGCAACCACTGCTGCTGTGGCTGGGTCCCCCCCCCCGCACCGGGGCCAAAGCTCAGAGCCCAACCAGCCAGTCAGGAGCCTCCCTCCACTTCCTGCACCTCCCTCCTCCCCCCCCCCCGCCCAGGAACGTTCCACCAGGGTGCAGCCTCTGGGAAGCCTGGCAGGTTCCTCTGTCATCCCTTGCACTGCAGCCCAGCAGGTTGGTCAGTGTCCCTCTCTCTCTCCCGCATGCTCTCTCCCTCTCAGACACACATGCACCCCTCCACACACAGCCGGACTCCTGCGTGTTGGCAGGCCTGCAGCAGTCTGACGGAAGTCGCATGGGGGGGGTTGTTGCATGTTCTTGCTCCCACACGTTTTTATCTGGTTTTGCGGAGATGGGGCATGGTCGCTCTGCTTTCAATTTACAAGACCTGGGGAGCCCTGCTGAAGGTCACACAGGGCTCCCCGCATCCCCGGGAGGCTGTTGCAGGGACTGGTAAGTAAATGCCAGTCCCTGTCCCTGCAAGGACTTACTGCAGCTCAAACTCTCCTAGGGACTTTGAGAATCACTGCCATCATGGTATATACCATTTGACACAGAATTGCATCCATTGCTAGTGGGGAAATATCCACTGCATTTATTTTCTGGCCATTATTATTATTATTCATTTCAAGTCATGGCTATTACTATCTCTCAGTCCCACCTACCTCACAGGGTTGTTGTGAGAACAAAATAACAAAACCATGCATACCATCCTGAGCTCCTTAGAGAATGGATGGTATAAAAAATATGAATTAACTAATTAATTAAGTTCTATAGGGGTGACAAGTTTCTGGGCCCGGGGTGTCAAATGATATAGCTACACCACTGGGACACATGAGGTGGAATGAATTAAGGACAGGTATAAGCTCAAAAGAAAGGGTGATGGAAGATACAAAACAAGCAAATACAAAGATTTAAACACAGGCAAGCATGTCAGATAATATGTGATACAAGCCCGCTAGGCCAAACTTATTCAACTTATGCCCACCCCCCACTAAATGCAGTTCATCTGACAAGGAGCTTGTGTCTCAGAGAATCTAGCAACTAGACCTATGCATTAGGGCCAAAGTAGACGCGATAGCAGGAGCTCTAGGATTACAACAACCTGTTGGAGTTAGATATTGACTTGCCCAAGGTCACCCAGTGAATTTCAGAGCTAGGTAGGGATTTGAACCCCAGTCCAGCACTCCGTCCACTATACCAAAATCTTCTCATACAGTTTAGCAAATTTTAATGACTTTCCAAATATAGTTATGTCTAGTTCAGGGATGTTAAATATAAGACTTGTGAGCCAGATGTGGCCCCTGGAAGCAATTTACCCGGCCCCCATTATCTCTGGGCTCTCCCAGAATTATAATTGGGCTCTCTCATGTCTTGAAATTATGAACAAGATTTGCACATTTTCTCTTCTATCATTTGCAGCTAATGAGTTTCTGTGTGAGAAAACTCATTGCTTGGGATCATTAGAAAAGGTATTGAAAACAAAATGGCTAATATTATAATGCCATTGTACAAATCTATGGTAAGGCCACACCTGGAGTATTGTGTCCAGTTCTGGTCGCCACATCTCAAAAAAGGACATAGTGGAAATGGAAAAGGTGCAAAAGAGAGCGACTAAGATGATTACTGGGCTAGGGCACCTTCCTTATGAGGAAAGACTACGGTGTTCGGGCCTCTTCTGCCTAGAAAAAAGATGCCTGAGGGGGGACATGATTGAGACATACAAAATTATGCATGGGAAGGATAAAGTGGATAGAGAGATTCTCTTTACACTCTCACATAACACCAGAACCAGGGGACATTCACTAAAATTGAGTGTTGGGAGGGTTAGGACAGACAATAATAATAATAATAATAATAATAATAATAATAATAATAATAATAATAATACTTTATTTTTTTCCCGCCCTTCTCCCCAAAGGGACCCAGGGTGGCTTACAACATATTAAAAAAAACAAAACAAAAAACAACAGATTAAAACATAATTTAACAGATAAAAACATTAAAAACACATTAAGAGAAACCATAAAAACAGCAATCAGATAAAAGTCAGAATAAAAAGAGCATAAAACAGTAGTTCAAGGAGGAATCACGCCTGTAAGAAACTAAAAGATGTATAAAAGATGTTAAAAAGGCCATAGAATCAGAAGGCTTGTGTAAACAACAAGGTCTTCAGGCCTCACCGAAAGGTCTCAAGGGAGGGAGCCATTCTCAAATCAAATTATTTCTTTGTAAGTAAAGAAGTAAAAATATTTCTTTAGTCAGCGTGTGGTTGGTCTGTGGAACTCCGTGCCGCAGGATGTGGTGACGGCATCTGGCCTAGATGCCTTTAAAAGGGGATTGGACATATTTCTAGAGCAGGGGTGCCCAAACCCCGGCCCGGGGGCCACTTGCGGCCCTCACAGCCTCTCAATGCGGCCCTCAGGGAGCCCCCAGTCTCCAATGAGCCTCTGGCCCTCCAGAGATTTGTTGAAGCCCGCACTGGCCCAATGCAACTACTCTCAGCGCGAGGGTGACTGTTTGACCGCTCGTGTGAGCTGTGGAATGAGAGCTCCCTCCACTGCTTGCTCTTTCACATCTGTGATGCAGCAGCTGCAGCAAAGGAAAGGCCAGCCTTGCTTTGTGCAAGGCCTTTTATAGGCCTTGAGCTATTGCAAGACCTTTATTCATTCATATAAGTTCATCTTTAATATATTCAATTATGAAAACTTATGTAAATTTATTCAAATTTTCAATGTAAATTAATTCTTTTTTTTTCCCCGGCCCCCAACTCGGTGTCAGAGAGCTGATGTGGCCCTCCTGCCAAAAACTTTGGACACCCCTGTTCTAGAGGAAAAATCCATTATGGGTTACAAGTCATGATGTTTATGTGCAACCTCCTGATTTTAGAAATGGGCTATGTCAGAATGCCAATGCAAGGGAGGGCACCAGGATGCAGGTCTCTTGTTATCTGGTGTGCTCCCTGGAGCATTTGTTGGGCCGCTGTGAGATACAGGAAGCTGGACTAGATGGGCCTACGGCCTGATCCAGTGGGGCTGTTCTTATGAGAACAAAGTGTTTATTTCTGGCCATTAGCTGCTTAATGATGTCACTTTCTACTTAATGTCACTTCCAGCCCTCAGCAGGCACCACAACTGCTAACTTCAGCCCTCTGTATGAAACAAGTTTAACACCCTCTAGTTGGCTTCTCTGTGAAATATTTCAGCATTGTACTACAGTATTTTTCAGGTTTTGTTTCAGAAAGGATAGCGTATTTCAGTACTAAATGTAACTTCTCCTCTTTGGGGTTTGTTTTGGGTATTTTCCAGTGTTACTTAAGCAATTATCTTTCCCCCTCCCCCCACAAAACAGTGAGAAAAATGCAGTGTTAAGCCCGTAGGTTAACACAAAAAAAAATTGGCAATGTGTATTCAGCTTGGTTTGAAACCAGATGAGGAAAAATTAGGTCTTGAGTTTGCAGAAGCCCTTGTTATCTAATAACTAAGCATATGAACTCATGTGAGAACAACTAAAATAGTTAAAAAAATTGTAGCTGGAGGCAGTTGGATGGGAAAATTTTTTTATGTGTTTCATACAAGTGAAAACAGAGGACTGTAACATGTAGAAACAACTTTTCTGTTCCTATGCGTCTATCACCTCTTACCATAATCTGAATGCTAACAGAGGGGGGAAAAAAGAATTAAGAAATCCACTGTGATTTAAAGCAACATTTTTAGTATTGGATTCACAAGTCTTCCAAAGAGGCTCCAATAGTACTTCTATACGACAAAAAGTATAGTACTTAGCAGGTAATCTTTCAATTCATCCATTAAAGTACCCACAAGTACACATCAGAAGACAAGTGAATTAACAATAGCTATTCAATGTATTCCAAAAATGTAATATTTAACTAGTATCATAGTTCCTTTTTCTATCTTTTTCCTTTTTTCATGTGGTGTTTTTGAACTTACTACTTTTACAGATTGACTGAAAACAGTAAAAGCTGGTGGATAAGGAATAATAACTTTTGAAAGCGTTCTATTCCACTGCTGTTATATCTCCAAAGGGCCAGCCAATGGAACTTTCCAGGTGGTAAAACCTAGTAAATCAGAATTATCTCATCAAGAAGAAAGAGACAGGTTCTGCCCTGAACCTGAAAAGCTCACCTCCTGCTTTACAAACAGAATTACACTGTATTCTGGATTGGGAGACCAATAAATTGATTCCAGTGTCTAAACATAGGGTCAGTATATACAATCAGCAGAATGAAGCACTAAAGCTTACCAGAATGGTACCATTTCAGACTATGAGAGAGATGAGTGATCTGAATGTTCCACATAGTGAAAAACAACAAATATCAGCTAAAAGCCTTCTCTTTGGCATGCTAGCTGTCTAGAGCAGCAGGCTCCAAACAATGGCCCACATGCTGGATCCGGCGTTAAGAAAAAGCCTTCCCCATGCAGCATAGCACTTTCTGTTCCATGCTGCTGATCTTTCCAGCTGATCTCTGCTTAAACTCGTGCCAGGCAGCTGCTGCCACCCAGAATTTGTGGTGCAGAGCCTGCTTGGGCAGTGCCACATGGGGAAGGTTTTTTGGAGACCACTATTTTATAGGAAGAGGGTTTCTTTCAACTGGAAAACATTCAAACATGCAAGTATTTACCAGAAGACTAAAGTGGTACAATCCAAGATATATAGTATATATTCTTGAAGCCTAACAATTCTATCCGTGTGCAAATGTATGCAGATCTTAAAATGTAGAGACTTTGCATACATCAGCCACATAATGCTCAGTTTTGATAATCCAGAGTGAATGCAGATCACCACTTCGCCAAGAAGTTAAAAAAGAAACTTCAAAGGCATTTGTGTTGCATATATTATTCTCATGCTCACAGGTAAATGTCTTATTCGGATTGCTGAATCACATCCTATTGATGCACATCTATTTATGGTATTCAAAAGGCTAGGAATGAACATGGTGCTTTCTCATTTGCACGCAATGCTGTACCCTCTTCTAAATAACTCAGTATAACAGTATACTTTCCAGGAAAACCGATTTCTAAACTCAGTGCAAAAAAATTAATTTGTATATGTTGAAAACATCATTAACACATTACATCTGACTATAACAAACAATAAGACATACGAAGTGTGAAAAAATAAGCTTTAAGAGGGATTTGGACTAAACACCATTAACTAAAGAATCCATAAAATTCCCTTCTATTCCCAAAGTATGTCATCACATACTAAAGACTGACAACAAAATTCTATTATGTCAAATACTAAGTTCTAAGTGGCTAATTAGTACTTGTTAATTAAATAGCACTTTAGTGCCACATCTTTACAGGTTTCCACAGCAAGCCATATGTGTGAAAACACTGCTAATCAATGCTAACAAATTTAGCAGACTGCTAAGCTCATGGTTTCCAAATGCAATACAGTGTAAGGAGGTTTTAAAAAAACCACAGATCACAGTTGCTAAGCTTCTGAAGTCTCAGCAAAAGATAAAAAAAATTAGAGAAAACAAGCATATTTATTCTCATTGTGTGTTTGCATGTGCATCCACATTACTAAACAATCAGACAAATTCATGGAAGGCAATATGCGTCCAGCACAATTCAGTGTGCTGTTGACAGGGATGGGCAAGTCAGGTGCGATTTGACTCAGTCATGAGTCTCTGCCCCCCCAACTCAACTCAAAAATGAGTCATAATGGGGGCACTTTTCCAGTCGCCTGGAGCATTTTCACAACTCAAAAAGACTTGAGTCTTTAAAAACACAGCTGTGGAAAAAAAAACAGGGCTGCTGCTGGGATGTGTTTGTATGAGTTCTCTTTATACACTTCCCTGCTGCTCCCATCCCATCTGTAAACAAGGCCAGAGGGAGTGGGACAGACTGTGAGAGAGCTGGGACAGAAGTGGCAAGAAGGAGGAGGGTCACACGCAGAAGCTACGAGGCTTACCAGAACAAGCCAATCCTTTGCAGCTCTACTCAGAAGTAGTTCCATTTGCACCAGGTCATTCAATGAGGTTTCCTCCTCCCAAGTTACAACAGAGCCCACCAGTAGCATAGCTAGAGGGGGTGCAAAACACTACATTTTGCAAGGAGCCTCACCTTAGCTTGCAAAGCGCTACATGTTGCAAGGAACCTCACAGCAGGTATGCAACCAATCCCCTACCCTTCAGAGCAGGGGTGGCAGGTGAGACAGAACTGCCCCATCATTGTCTGTGGAAAAACACAGCAGCTGCCCCGCCTGCTTCTACCCAAGGAGGCTCTCCTTACATCTGCTTTTTTGGGTGTAAGGAGAGCCTCCTCAGGTGTAAGCAGGCAGAGCAGCTGTGGTCTTTTAGGGTGGTTTTGCCTCATCTGCTTTCCCCGCTCTAAAGGCAAGAGGGCCGCTTGCATGCCTGCAGTGAGGCTCTGGGCAACGTGTAGTGCTTTGTAAGCCGAGGTGAGGCTCCCTTCAAGACTTAGTGCTCCAAACCCCCTGTAGCTATGCTTCTGAAGCCCACAGGAGCCAGCCATGCGGTTGGATAACATGATCACTAAGAACTGCCTCCTCTTCCTCCCTGGGTTTCTCCAGCCAATTCCCAGGCAAGAACCCCCTTGGGCTCCCCTTCTGTCCCACCTCATCCAAAGAAAAATACCAGACCACCCATCCTTCATCCAATGACCAGCAGTTCCTTTAGAGATAGGCAAGAGAGCCCCCTTCCACCCAATGCAAAAGCAAAACATTAACGCTTCCCTACCTCCTGGCTGGAACTTCCCTGCTGCTTGCTCAATCTGAATGATGGCTCCACGAGGTCTTTCACAAATAAAGTAAGCAAGCACACAGACTCCAGTGTGCATGTGTGGGGAACGAGTGCTGAATCAAGTGGCTTCAGACTCAATCAATGCCTGAGTTATCTTTGCAGGTGACTCGAGTCTCCACAAGTCAGCAAAAATCACTGATTTTCATGACTTGGACTCAAGTCAACTGACTCAAGTTCCCATCCCTAGGTGTTGCTAACCTTTAAAACTCCTTACTGCCTTGGTACATCAGGGACTGTTTACTCCCATAAGTTCCAGTTCAGCTTTTAAGGTCATCTGAGGAGACCCTGGTTCAGGTGCTGCCATTAGCAAATGTTAGAAGGGTGGCAGAAGAAAGCAGAGCCTTTTCTGTGGTGCTGCTGGAGCTATGGAACTTCTTCCCTGATAGGTAAGGACTAGCCCCCTTGTTAGAGATATTCCAGCAGGGGCTGTAGACATTTTTATTTCAGACCACATTTTAGTGTGGGGAGGGGTGAGTTTTTATTTTTGCTGCTGGTGTTGTTATGATTTTAATGCTGTTTAATATTGTTGTCTTAATGGCTTGCTTTTAGTAGCTTATATTGCTCCTAATTTACATTCTGTGATATGCTGCTAGAATGATTTATGGGGTGTACGCTGATGCTTTGGAATATTACTGATTATTTGTTTTATTGTTTTGCATTTTGTGGTGCTTTATGACTATTGTGTTTCATTGAATATGGATTTGATGAGCTCTGGAAAGCTATTTGTTGCTATCTGACAGGTGAGCTAAATAGAACCTTCATGTTCACAGAGAGTATGCCACTAATGCTGTAATTGTATACACCCTTTCCTATACACCCCTTCTGAGTAGATGTGCATATGATTGTATTGTAAGCCCCAGTTGTCTTCATGACTGTAAGCATCTGGCTATTGGATAAACCTTTGATCTGCTCCACTAGCACTGTTTTCTTCCTTTGAAGTGAATTATCATAGCACAGATTTTCATGAAGAGATTATTCTAAATCTGTCAGTTTAGGATTCTACCATCAATTCCCCCCCTTCCTGTTGCTTAATACATCTGACACAGTTATCTACATTTGAGATGCTTGATGAGAAGATATTTAGTACTCTTTGGTACATCTGGAGGCGAAAAAACAAAATATTATGAAGTGTTGAAGCATGTTATTGACAGTGCCAGAAGACCTAAAAATAGCAAAGAATGCAGGACATTCAGTGGTGATTTGTTTGTCTGCTGGTTGGTTTGTTGCCCTGATACCACTGTTATTTTTAACCTAGGTTGTGAAGAGTCAGCATTCAAGTTAATTATCACTCAAAATATTCATTTAAAATTAGATGATAAGCAAAATAGCTTATATTTAGGTCAGACTTTGCTGGTTAGGGTTGAGCCAGTAGTTTCAGGGTCTTCTGCGAGACAAAAAATCATTTATACCTTAATTATTTACAAATATGTGAGAGTCTGTACCTTCTTGGTGTAAAACTGACACAAAACCACTTCAGGTGATCCACAACAGACTGGATCAGACAATAAGTCAGTTCACTGCAGGGAAAGAACAAATAGGCACCATTTTTGTTTTAACTGGCTACCCAGTCCTGTCCCCCACTACTGGTGATGACTGAGTGCATGCTGCATCCAATAGTGGGAGGGGCACAACTGGACAGACAGTAAGCTGTCCAATTGCCTATGGGCCTCTTTGGACCTATGCCAACCATTCTGCTGGTGTACGTTCAAGGAAAGAAAAGGTGCAGGGCAACCTGGGAAAGAGGGGATAGAATCCTGGGGCAAGTTGCTGCCACTGGGCCCAAAATAATAAAAGCATATATTAACAGAGAAAAACTGATGAAGCAAAAAGATATTAAGCATTATAGTAAATGTAGGTGTTATAACATGGTTGCATTGTATAACTGGACATTAGTTAAATATCCTCAAAATTCCCTCTTTCAAAATTCATCTGATCTCTTTATAAATACAGTTAAGTACACTTACCAGTTAATGTAGCATATGCCAAGTGTCAAAGAACCTGAATGGACACAGAAAGATAAGCATGGTACAAGCCTAAGGCTGCAATCCTAACCACGCTTTCCTGAGAGTAAGCCCCACTGAACAAAATAGGACTTACTTCTGAGTAGACCTAGATAGGATTGTGCCCTAAGTGTACCTTAATGATGCCCAATCTTGTCTGATCTCAGAAGCTAAACAGGGTCAGGCCTGGTTAGTACTTGGATGGGAGACCGCTTGGGAATACCAGATGCTGTAGGCTTATACCATAGTCTTCCGAGATTGAAGGTTGCCAACCGACCCAATGAATTTTGAAAGACGGCATTTTGAGGATATGTTTTTGTTTGTAAATGTCCTATTTTTATGCATATACCTATACCTATGTATGTTTTACTATGTTTTTATCTGTGAGCCGCCTTGAATGCCCTTTATGTGGATAGAAAGGTGGCATATAAATTGTATTAATAATAATAATTTATCTAATGTCCTGATATATAATGCAATCACATTGTAACACATGCATTTAATGTCTTATGATGCTTAACAAGATGTAGCCAAGAACTGGGCTTCTTTGAGTTCAGGGAGCATTTTCAATAAGTACAGCAGCCTAATGCAACTTTCTATTTGGTAAACATAACACGTTTTCCTGTGACAGATTTAATCCTTTTAGGGATATTCACTTAAGAGACCTCTAGACAGCATCACTGCTGTCACTTGATTTATGCAAACACTTATTCATCATACTTAGACCAAATGTCATTCGTGTCAATGATTGATGAGTTATTTACTGCCCAGCAGCTTATTTGTTTGTCTTTTAAATACATTCAGTCCACAGCACTATAAAAGAACAATATGTTTTCCCTGTTTCAAGAAATACCAATAGACTTGCAAATTCTTGCTGTGTATTCAATCATTTCTGAATGTAGGTATAGATTCCAAGAAATGTTCCCTCATGGACATATTGCTTCACCATGTTTCTAGTTGGGACAGTGAATATGACTTGCTTCCATTCCTACTGTGTCTGCTCTTCTAAGCAAATGTTACTAACATAACTAAAATCTGTTTTTGGTGTCGGCATTTATTAGCACAATTTAGCTGGAGGAAACCCAAAATCTTTCGCCAGATATTATAGCATGGTTTCTACTACCTTTATGAGTAAACTGTTTCCTAAAATCTGAGCATTTTGGGACTGAAACTGCTCTGGTTTTGATGACTTTTGGCAGAGGAAGTGAGGCCCAGTTGCTTCTGCTGGACTTCTTAACAGTGTTCAATACCACTGACCATGTCATCCTTCTGGATTACCTTTTGGGAGTGGGTCACATGGTTTTGTGCTGGTTCCAGTTCTACCTGAGAGGGTGGGTGCAGAAGGGTTATTTGATTTTACTGTTTGGCCCTTTAATCTATGTCTTTGTGGTCTGGAAAGTTTCCATCTTGTTCCCTATGTTCTTCAATATTTAAATGAAGTTAAAGTGTTCTCTTTAAATGCTCCCCTGCTGTCCCCATACCATCAGTAAACAAGGTGGGAGGGGGTGGGACAGAAGCAGCAAGAAGGAGGGTCACATGCAGCAGCTGAGAGGTTTACCAGTGTGACCCAATCCTTTGCAGCTCTACTCAGAAGTAGTCCCATTTCTGCAGGTCATTCAATGAGGCTTCCTCATCCCAAGTAACAACAGCGCCATGAAGATGGAAAGCGTGATTGCCAGAAACCACCTCTCCCCCCCCCCCCGGGTTTCTCCAGCCAATTCTAAGGCAAAAATCCCCTTGGGTTCCTCCTCCTGCCCTACCTCTTCCAAGAAAAATATCAGACTGCCCATCCTTCATCCAATGATCATTGGTACCTTCACAGATGAACAAGAGAGCCTGTTCTCACCTCCTCCCCCTCCTGCTTGATGCAAAAGCAAAACACTAACTTTTCCCTGCCTCCTGTCTGGAACTTCCCCGATGCTCACCAGGTCTGAATGATGGCCCCACGAGGTCTTTCACGCTGCAAAAAAAGTAAGCAAGCACACCCAGACACAGATGGCAGCCCTACAGGGGGAGTGTGAAGGACCACTCCTGCCCTGCTTCCTTCCAAAAGGGTAGGCTGACCTTGAAAGGCTTGGACAGGTCATGGTGGGGATTCACTCTGTGGCCACAAGGAATAAATAACAGCCCATTCGTATCCCCCACTGTTTCTGCCATGCTGCTGCACTGACAGAGCATGCAATACATGCAATGGTGGGAGGAAGCAGACAAGAAGTGAGAGGTGGGTAAAAATATTTTATACTTACCTCCGAGTAGGCCACCTAGTCGCCAATGGGTCACCTCAGGTATATGTCAGCTATCTTGCTGGCCTAATTCCAAGGAAAGGTAGGAGGAGGGTCTGGGCAGGCAAGTGGGTTAGGATTTGGCATGTGCAACTTCCACTGAGATCCCCCTCTCACCCCCACCCCTGGTATGACCCATCACACGTCCTGTTCCTCCCATTCTGACATGTGAACGGAGCCTCCAGCTATTTCCACTGGCTGCTCCATAGTGGACAATGTTTGCACTGTCGCTAGGTGATGTACGGATCGCTAGATCTGCTGCCATAAGTGGTGCATAGGATTGGAAATTTATAGGGGTAACATAAAACTGAAGGTGGATTTATTCAGGGATTCACCTTACTGTCTCTTGTGGATTTCTGAATACTTGTGGGTTTCCTGCAGGTTTCTTCAGGCCCATTCAGTGCTGAAAAACAAGCACTCCAGCATGTACTACTGCACGGGCAGTTTTTTAAAAAGTGCTTTTTTATGAGCTCCCATCAAGTTGAAGTTATAGCGTTATTATAAACAAACAAATTAATAGGGAAAAGGTCAAATCACTACCCAGTAAACCTTATAAGACTTTCACTGTCATTAAGTCTCAGCTGAGAGCTTTATAACTTGGAAATATAATTACTGTCAGGAAACATGCCAAAGAAGCAATCAAGGGAAAGCGGAGAGCGGAAGGCCATGTTTAATTCTGACTGCCGTGCTAAAGCTAGTAATATATTGTTGTGTTCTGACCAAAATTAGGTTGGTGTTTAGCTCTGCCATAAATGGCAGATACTCAGGGAGACAGTAGCTCACAAGGTGACATATTGCCAAGTAAGTTTCTCTGCATGCATTTAAAAGATGGTTCCTGATATTCTAAGCACAGCAAAGAAAATAACCTGCAGTAAGATTAATTATCAGATTGTGAGAAAAGCATTATTTACTCATCACTCATCAGCTCATCTCATCACTTCCAGAAAGCCTGTTTCTAGTATGTGGTTCTAGCAGGCTCTAGATGACACCTGGCTAGTAATAGATGGTTTAATATGGTAGCTAGGAAGGGGACACTTGCAATCCTCTGGGGTGGGACCACTGTTCCCTCTAAGGTGGGCAGGCATGCAGATATAATAAAAGCCCCGAGTAGTTAAAAAACTTTCCTTTGTTGTCTTACCTCCCTCCTTCTATCTCTTCCCCTTGGGCTTCCCCTTGTCACTCTCCTTCTGCAGAGCCTGCTGAAGGAGAACCAGTAAGAATGCTGTAAGAATGCTTGGAACAGCCAGACCAGAGTGCAGATCACTGATAAAACAATTGCCTCTATGGCACTGTTTCTCTAACTGTGGGTTGGGACCTACTCGGTGGGTTGTAAGTCAATTTCAGATGGGTCCCCATTCATTTCAATATTTTATTATTAGTATAATAGACTTGATGCCAACATGGTGTGTGACTGCATTTGGGGAGATCTGTACTTTTCACAGGCTACAATGTATATCCTTTTAACAAAGACAGTCAATGGGGCTTACTCCTACATAAGTCAATGGGGCTTACTCCTACATAACAGCCTAGGATTGTTAAAAAAATTTTCTTCTTGTTGATGTCAGTTCTGACCATGTCATCACTTCAGGTTAATGACATCACTTCCGGTGGATTCTGGACAGATTTTCATTCTAAAAAGTGGGTCCTGGGCTAAACAACTGAGAACCACTCCAATGGCTTCTATCTCCACTTTCCTAAAGGACAGCTGCCTGGTAGTGTGTACTGAACAGGGTGCAACTCACAGTGCAATGGCTGGTGGCTGTGCATGCAGGCTTCCAGAGCATCCACTGGTGCTATGGCAGTAGGGGCATATAGTGGGAGAAATCAGGTGGAAAGGAGGTGGGAACTAGGGTGGTGGATTTGGTAGCAATGGTGCACACCAGATCTTATCCCTGGAGTTTAACCCTTCCTCTTTTCCCTCTTCAGAAGTACACCATCAAAATAAGTGGCCTATGTCAGAGGGGACTCCTAGGTGGCCTGAGGGCTTACTTGGAGGTAAGGAAAATGCTTTTAACTTACCTCCACTTTGCCTTCATTCACCCCCCACCATAGAAAACAGCATGTACCTTTCTGGAGCAGCTGCATCAATGCTGGTGGCAGGGATATGATTGGGCTGTACTAATCATAAATACATCATATTAAAATGAACTGACAAGGGCCTTAGAAAAACAAGGAGGTTTGGATATGATAAAATTATACATCTGGTATTTAAGGTGGGGTTTCTTTGTTTTTTTAAACATTTGTTATCTGACATATGCAAAAAATTTAAATGAGTTCAAGCACCCTCTATAGTGAAGACAGATGCAAAAAATTCATTCAGCTTCCCTGAAAACATCCACTTTAAGATTCCCACTTCTTCCCTCACTATCAATCTCTTTACTGTTTTTGCTGCAACAAACACAGCTAACTCTCTGGAAGAAAATAACTAATATCCAATAAATATATAACATCAAAAATATGTGTTTAGCTTTCCCCTTTTAGGAATATTTTCACCTATTTGGATTTAGCTTTCAAAGAAAAACATGTATCACAAAGGCATGATTCAGCTAGGAAATCAATTCAACAAAAAGGTTGGTTGGCAAAGGGAATAATAAATCACTTCACAATTTTACAATTCTTCCTGTAGGTTAAATTTTGGATTTAAACTACCAATATAAACAATTACTCAATTACAATCAAAATCAAATATTTAACATTATTGAGTAAAATTTCATAGGAAAATACCTGCAGCAGCATTTACAAAAGGTATATGAGCTTTCAAATTGCTCAATCCAGCAGCAATGTCAAGATAAAATGCGTTACAGGAAATTATCAACTGAGTAGACAAACAGCTCTAGATGGAAGTGCCAGGGCCAGTGTAGGTAAATTCAACAGTTTGGATCCAGTCTGCTTTCTGTGTGGACAGGGCATTATGAAATGTGAATGTTATTAACTGAACATGCTTGTATCAACAGACGCACTCAGATGTTTGGGATTGGTTGTTGCTCCATCTTGAGTGTGCATTGCTGGCAGACCAGAGTGTTGCACCACATAATAGATGAGTCCTCAGAAACCTTCTCAATAAAGAAAAATGGAGATGTGAAGTACAGAGACTTCATCCACCCTTAACTACTTAAAACATACCTTAAGAGACCAATCCTATTCTTCCCCCCTTTTTGGCAGCTGTGCCTAAAAGGCCCTCTGTATCCAGAGAGGCGAACTGGGAGGCTTCAGGAACTGGAGCAGATTCAGAGAAGAGTGACAAGAATGATGACTGGGATAGAGAACAAGCCCTATGAGGAAATGATGAGGGAACTTGGTATGTTCAGCCTGGAGAAGAGAAGACCGAGAGAGGATATGATAGCACTCTTCAAATACCTGAAGGGCTGTCATATGGGACAAATTTGTTCTTAGCTGCCTCTGAAAGTAGAACTAGATCCAACAAGTACAAACTGCAAGAGAAGAGATTCCAGTTGGACATCAGGAAGAAATTCCTGACAGTAAGGGGGAACAGATTGCCAAGGGAGTGGGTAGATTCTCCCTCACTGAAGATCTTTAAGCAGAGAATCGACAAGCACCTAATGTAGATGCTGGAGGAGGATTTCCTGCTACAGGCAGGGGGTTGGGCTAGATTATCTTGGAGGTCCCTTCCAACTCTATGATTCTATGAAATCCTGTAAGCCTTCCACTCCACAATGGGTCTCCTCAGATCTGCACCAGCTCTTTATCTGGTGCAAGTGTGAGGAGAGAAAAGGGGAAGGAGGCTGCTGCCAGAGGGGAAAGAATCCGATGTGTGCCATAGCTGCCAGATCCACCTCTCCCATTGCCTCCCTGCTTCCCATTCTGCCTCCTTCATGCCCTGCTTTGCCCCTCCCTACCCACTGATACAGCATTAAAGGTTTCTGAGCAAATACTGTGGCGCTGAAACACAAATGACATTATGAAATCATTTTCAGACCTCTTTTTCAATTGAATGCCCTTATACTGAGATTAGATTTTTTAAAATTATGCCCATAGCACAGTGATGTGCAGAAAGGTTCAGGTTCGGGGAGGCAATATACATGTACTCTCCCCCTCTTCCTCCCCTCTTAAGCTCGGTCTCTGAAACACTCCCCCCCCCCAAGTAAATAAAGATCAATCTCTGGAACATTCTCCCCCCCAGAAATAAATTTTTAAAAACCTCATCTTTTCTTCCCTCACTCAGAGCTAGAGAGCTCATCACAGGCCCCCTTAGGCAACCAAAAAGCTGCCACTCTTTGCACAGACTCCTTGTTCTTTTCATGGTTTTTTTTTTTTAGCAGAAGAGAAGCAACCCTTCCCGCTGCCTCCCCAGAGCTTACTGATGCAGGTGTCCTACTTTTTTTTATTGGAAGACAGCTACCCTGCTTTTTTATATACTGGCAGACACACATGATTAAAGCCTAATCTGCCTGATGCCTCCCCAGAGACTAATGACACAAGTTCTTTTTTTTTTTTTTTAATTGGGCAAATGAAGGTAGCTCTCCCTGGTGGCTTCAAACTACACAGGCATCCCTGCATGTTTTGTCCCTTGCAAGCCACCATAGCAACTGAGCTGATTGGCAGCTTTCCTTGTTCCATGCGTGTGCGTGTGCGTGTGTTGCTTTAAATGACAGAGCAGAAAGGAGTAGCTTGCAAAAGTTAATATGTACTTTTTTTTAGGGTTAGGCAAGGCTCTGCCTACCATGACTGCCTGTCACTGCCATAGTATGATAACCTAAACAAAAAAATGTGTATTTATTGCATATATACTAGGCCTGTATTTTCCTCATTCTGAAAACAGAGAAAGGATCACACAAATCATGAGTTGTTAAGCAAACAAGTAGCACAAATCTCAATGTATCATAAGGAACAGAAGCGTCAAACTATCAATAACAATTTTCAAAAATTATCTACAGCATGGGCATGATCCAGTTTTCCTGTTTGTGTGCAGTGAGGACTCCTCACAAACAAGCTTGAGGATTCATGTGTGCATGCTGCTGGGCACTGTATGCACATGAAATCCTCCCATGTACACCACTGGTGTGCCAACTGTGTACATGAGCAAGCAGTGGTGATAGTGTGGCAATTCAAGGCCATGCACATTTCAGCAGGATATGTGGTCAGTCCATGAAAACTCCTTACTCATGCTAAAGGTATGGGTAAAGGCTACTTGATCCTAAAGGGCAGAGCTTTTGGGTTGCTCCGCTGGTGGAATGAGTGTTCTGCCAACGCTAACTGCTTTGCAGCAGTCATAAGAGCATGTAGAGGCACACACTGCCAGATCCTTCCCACATGCAGGGAAAGAATAGGATTGGGCTGATTATCCAGTTTAAAATGTCAAGAATTAGAATTTCTTTTCTGGGGTCAATGTTATGGTATTTCCAAAGTGTTAATTCCAACTCATAACACAACATAATACATCTTTCAACTGGTTCTCAGCCCATTATTAATTCTTAATAGGTGTATGATCTTCTGCTTGTACGAGATAAATAAATACATAATAAAATGTTTTATAAAATGCTCGTACATAGTAAAATGTTTTCAAGGTAGGACAATTGACCTCACAAATGGGATCTTTAAACATATAATTTCTTTATGCCAATAAAGGTTCCATATATACATACATATAATTTCAGGATCCTGTAATGAGTTTGAATGGTGCAAATTAGTGCAGGTAAATACTAGCACCCTCAGTAGAAACCCAATTACCTCTAAGTGCTATTGTTTAGCAAGACAGTGTGTCATTGCTAACTTACCATATGCTGATTTTTATCCAAGGAACATTAAGCAAGCCAAGTACAACAAGGCTATCTGAAGTGTATCATTCACTAGCTCAATATTACTATTGTCCTTATAGGTTTATGCACTGTACCATGAAGGCACAAGTTCAGTACTGAGGGCTGCATTCTTTACCAGGACCAAGTACTGCATTCTTTACCAGGATTATGTTGGCCATTTCTTTGCAAAAAATTAAGAACTGCTTGGTAAGGGCAAAGAAGTGAAGCTAAAAGCTCATTATAAATCCTTTTATATTAAATTTACCGGTCTACGGAGTACAGTGATAAGCTTTCTGACCTCAATCCCTCTGGATGTGACTTCACAAATGAATGCAACTAATGTACTTTTTGCTTTATGGAATGTGATTCAAGCTAATCCCGCAAAAAAAAATGTGATGAGGTGAAGGTGAGGTCATGGACTATAGGCAATAAAGACATGTGGTGATAGAATACATGTGTGTGCAAAAATCAGCACAGTAATTTAATACTTGTCTGAGAATAAAAAGGGAAGAAACTGACTAGGTTAATTGAAATGTAGGAAACCACAGATATCAAGTAAGAATTACTAAAAAGTCTAGTGGAATTCGACATTGTTGGGAAAATAAAAAGACAATGGGATTAGATTCTGCAATTAAAGAAGCAGAAAGGATGCATATAGTCAGGCTGTTTATTAATAAATTTGCCTTTGTATTTTTAAGAAGGTAACTGAATAGCCAGTAGCAATTTGTACGAGAAAGATCATACCAACCTAAAGTGATAATTTTCTCTGAAAAATTACCTAGTGTTTTTTATACAAAGGAAATACAATTGGCATAATCTGTTTTTCTTTAATTCAATTAAAATGATATCAAGTAGAAAAATACTCAAATGGGATTAAAAGGTGCATCTGTTCAGAGGTTGCAACATGGGCATATTTTCATCTCCATTTGAGAGATTAAAACAAATTGTCTTGCTAAAAATTAAGTTGTTAGATTGTGTAGAGCAGTGGTTCTCACATGTTTAGCACCGGGACCCACTTTCTAGAATGAGAATCTGTCAGGACCCACTGGAAGTGATGTCATGACCAGAAGTGACATCATCAAGCAGGAAAATTTTTAACAATCTTAGGCTGCAATCCTACCCACACTTAGCCAGGAGTAATTCCCATTTGCTATCATTGTTAAAAGAAGAAACATAGTAGCTTGTTAAAAGTACAGGTCTGTAACACTTCCCAAAATGTAGTAACATCAAGTCTAATATATTAAAAATAAAATATTGAAATGAATGGGGACCCACGTGAAATTGGCTCCACCTTGTGGGTCCTGACTCACAGTTTGAGAAACACTGGTGTAGAGTAGGAGCCCAGTCCTGAGTTTCCAGGATGTGCAACTGTGGCAGCACCAAAAATGGCTGCCGCCACTTTCTATACACTTCAGGCAGTCGCAGGCGGCACCTCGGGAGAAGGGGACTTTGTCCCCTTCCCCCAGGTAAGGGAAGCGGCCCTGCATTGGGGCTACTTGATTCAGGTGAAAGCATTTGTGTTAGGCGGGGAGCCCCACATGAAGGCTCAGGATCTGGTGGAGCAGAGCTCCACCTCTCCCGCCTTCCTCCCTCCTCACTCCCTCCCCCTGTCATGCCAGGATACTTCCGAACGCACTCGGGATACTCCTCGGCGGGAGGGGGGTCGGGGACTTCTTGTAGTGGGGGATTCAATTATTAGAAACATGGAGACGGGGGTTTGCTATGGATGTGAGGACCGTATGGTGACTTGCCTGCCTGGTGCGAAGGTTGCGGACATCACTTCTCATCTAGACAGGCTAGTAAACAGTGCTGGGGGAGAGGTAGCGGCTGTAGTGCATGTCGGCACCAACGACGTGGGCAAGTGTAGCTGGGAGGTCCTGGAGGCCAAATTTAGGCTTTTAGGCAGGAAGCTGAAAGCCAGGACCTCAAAGGTAGCGTTCTCTGAAGTGCTACCTGTTCCACGCGCAGGGCCAGCTAGGCAGGCGGAGATCAGGGGTCTCAATGCGTGGATGAGACGGTGGTGTAGGGAGGAGGGGTTTAGATTAGTTAGGCACTGGGGAACGTTTTGGGACAAGCGAGGCCTGTACAAGAGGGACGGGCTCCACTTGAACTAGAATGGAACCAGACTGCTGGCGCATAACATTAAAAAGGTGGCAGAGCAGCTTTTAAACTGATCCCTGGGGGAAGGCCGACAGGAGCCGAGGGACATCCTGTTCGGGACTCCTCATCCCTATGGGATGAGGATGGGGAGGTTAGAGAACAACAAGACAAAGGCAGAGTAGGAGAAGAAATTGGGAAAGGTAGCGTGATGGGATGTGATAGATGGTTTGGCACAATGAGAGGATGCGGGGACAAAGGAGCGAATAAGCAGCCCATCCTGGGGCATTCCGTGTACAAATGCTTTTATGCGAATGCCCGAAGTCTACGAGCAAAGGTGGGAGAACTGGAATGTCTGGTGACAAGGGAAAACATTGACATAGTGGGCATAACGGAAACCTGGTGGAATGCGGAGAATCAGTGGGATACCGCAATCCCGGGCTATAAACTCTACAGAAGGGACAGGCAGGGGCGTGTTGGAGGTGGGGTGGCTGTTTATGTTAAGGAAGGGATAGAATCCAGCAAAGTAGAGATTGAAGGTGGGTCCGACTCCACCGTAGAATCTCTGTGGGTTAAATTACAAGGCTTGTGCAGCAATGTAATACTGGGGGCGTGCTATCGTCCTCCAGACCAGAAATCGGATGGGGACTTTGAAATGAGGAAACAGATCAGGGAGGTGACAAGGAGGGACAGGGTTGTAATCATGGGGGACTTCAATTATCCTCATATTGACTGGGTCAATTTGTGTTCTGGTCACGATAAGGAAACCGGATTTCTTGACGTACTAAATGACTGTGGCTTAGAGCAGCTAGTCACGGAGCCCACCAGAGGGCAGGTGACTCTGGATTTAATATTGTGCGGTACGCAGGACCTGGTTAGAGATGTCAATGTTACTGAGCCATTGAGGAACAGTGATCATGCTGCGATCCGTTTTGACATGCACATTGGGGGAAGAATACCAGGCAAATCTCTAACAAAAACCCTTGACTTCCGACGGGCGGACTTCCCTCAAATGAGAAGGCTGGTTAGAAGGAGGTTGAAAGGGAGGGTAAAAAGAGTCCAATCTCTCCAGAGTGCATGGAGGCTGCTTAAAACAACAGTAATAGAGGCCCAGCAGAAGTGTATACCGCAAAGAAAGAAGGGTTCCACTAAATCCAGGAGGGTGCCCGCATGGCTAACCAGCCAAGTTAGAGAGGCTGTGAAGGGCAAGGAAGCTTCCTTCCGTAAATGGAAGTCTTGCCCTAATGAGGAGAATAAAAAGGAACATAAACTGTGGCAAAAGAAATGTAAGAAGGTGATACTGGAGGCCAAGCGAGACTATGAGGAACGCATGGCCAGCAACATTAAGGGGAATAATAAAAGCTTCTTCAAATATGTTAGAAGCAGGAAACCCGCCAGAGAAGCGGTTGGCCCTCTGGATGGTGAGGGAGGGAAAGGGGAGATAAAAGGAGACTTAGAGATGGCAGAGAAATTAAATGAGTTCTTTGCATCTGTCTTCACGGCAGACCACCTCGGGCAGATACCGCTGCCCGAACGGCCCCTCCTGACCGAGGAGTTAAGTCAGATAGAGGTTAAAAGAGAAGATGTTTCAGACCTCATTGATAAATTAAAGATCAGTAAGTCACCGGGCCCTGATGGCATCTACCCAAGAGTTATTAAGGAACTGAAGAATGAAGTTGCAGATCTCTTGACTAAGGTATGCAACTTGTCCCTCAAAATGGCCACGGTGCCAGAAGATTGGAGGATAGCAAATGTCATGCCTATTTTTAAAAAGGGAAAGAGTGGGGACCCGGGAAACTATAGGCCGGTCAGTCTAACATCCATACCGGGTAAGATGGTGGAATGCCTCATCAAAGATAGGATCTCAAAACACATAGACGAACAGGCCTTGCTGAGGGAGAGTCAGCATGGCTTCTGTAAGGGTAAGTCTTGCCTCACGAACCTTATAGAATTCTTTGAAAAGGTCAACAGGCATGTGGATGTGCGAGAACCCGTGGACATTATATATCTGGACTTTCAGAAGGCATTTGACACGGTCCCTCACCAAAGGCTACTGAAAAAACTCCACAGTCAGGGAATTAGAGGACAGGTCCTCTCATGGATTGAGAACTGGTTGGAGGCCAGGAAGCAGAGAGTGGGTGTCAATGGGCAATTTTCACAATGGAGAGAGGTGAAAAGCGGTGTGCCCCAAGGATCTGTCCTGGGACCGGTGCTCTTCAACCTCTTCATAAATGACCTGGAGACAGGGTTGAGCAGTGAAGTGGCTAAGTTTGCAGATGACACCAAACTTTTCCGAGTGGTGAAGACCAGAAGTGATTGTGAGGAGCTCCAGAAGGATCTCTCCAGACTGGCAGAATGGGCAGCAAAATGGCAGATGCGCTTCAATGTCAGTAAGTGTAAAGTCATGCACATTGGGGCAAAAAATCAAAACTTCACATATAGGCTGATGGGTTCTGAACTGTCTGTGACAGATCAGGAGAGAGATCTTGGGGTGGTGGTGGACAGGTCGATGAAAGTGTCGACCCAATGTGCGGCGGCAGTGAAGGCCAATTCTATGCTTGGGATCATTAGGAAGGGTACTGAGAACAAAATGGCTAGTATTATAATGCCGTTGTACAAATCTATGGTAAGGCCACACCTGGAGTATTGTGTCCAGTTCTGGTCGCCGCATCTCAAAAAAGACATAGTGGAAATGGAAAAGGTGCAAAAGAGAGCGACTAAGATGATTACGGGGCTGGGGCACCTTCCTTATGAGGAAAGGCTACGGCGTTTGGGCCTCTTCAGCCTAGAAAAGAGACGCTTGAGGGGGGACATGATTGAGACATACAAAATTATGCAGGGGATGGACAGAGTGGATAGGGAGATGCTCTTTACACTCTCACATAATACCAGAACCAGGGGACATCCACTAAAATTGAGTGTTGGGCGGGTTAGGACAGACAAAAGAAAATATTTCTTTACTCAGCGTGTGGTCGGTCTGTGGAACTCCTTGCCACAGGATGTGGTGATGGCGTCTAGCCTAGACGCCTTTAAAAGGGGATTGAACAAGTTTCTGGAGGAAAAATCCATTACGGGGTACAAGCCATGATGTGTATGCGCAACCTCCTGATTTTAGAAATGGGTTATGTCAGAATGCCAGATGCAGGGGAGGGCACCAGGATGAGGTCTTTTGTTATCTGGTGTGCTCCCTGGGGCATTTGGTGGGCTGCTGTGAGATTCAGGAAGCTGGACTAGATGGGCCTATGGCCTGATCCAGTGGGGCTGTTCTTATGTTCTTATGCCTCCCCTGCCCTCTCCCTGTCATGCCTCCTCTCTGCCCTCCACCTGCCTCCCCGAAACGCCTTCTCTCCCCTCCTCCCACACCTCTGCTTACCTTACCATGGCTCGGAGGTCTGTACGGCCACTGAGCAGCGGAGCTCGGGCGCCCACCTGGTGCTAGCCCACCTGGTGCTCACCCAGCGCTAAGCCTTGCAAACATGCCTTATGGCAAGTTTGACAGTTCGCACCAGCAGTGAGCCAGTGTGCAGAGCCCAGGATTGGGCTCTCAGTTCTTGCTCATTTTAGGGCTATTTCTCCTATACAGCAAGATACATCCCAGTTTCTCAGGTATGCACCTTTTTATTCCATCTGTGATGGAAGTCCATATGGAAGAGGTGTTTTCAGTCATGGCTGCACACAGTTACAAAATTCTATTGCGTTTTGTCTGATTTTTTTTTTAAGTGCTATGAAATACTATTTGTCTTGTACGTTAGGGCTAAACTGGAAGCAGATCATTTTAATTAGACATTATATTTGATATTTATTGAATATGCTATTCATTCTTCTACTCCTTTCTGAGTGTTGATACATATCCCAAGTTTTCAGAGTAAAAGTGAAAATCTTAATGGAGTAAATCACAGAAACAAGAAATATGGAATAATGGAATCACTACAATTGTTTTGACAAATACCATCTCTCATATCAGGTGTCTCAAAGTAAATCTGATGAACACTTTTTTGACAGAACTAGAGGTTCTGTCTTGGGAGAGCTATCTACATTAATAAGATTGTAAATAAAAAGATGAAAACAAAACTGAAGTTTTAAAATTTATTTGGTCACTAATACTATGTGTTGGACTTTGGACTGGTAAAATGCCACCAAGAACAATTCTGAGTGGACAAGCCTATTGGGGTAATCCAGTCAAATCTTAGGATCTAGGATAGCTCCAGACAACAGACTAATCAAAATAAATTGTATTCAGAATTCAGAGACGTGACTGGTGTTCTTATGCTTTACATGCATGCATGCACATATAAATTATCATGAAACAATTAATAAAGCAAGATTCTCACAGAACAGAAAGTCTAAATTGGAAACAGTAATGGTGTAACCCAACAGGGATGGTCACATGGATAGTTCTTGACATGTTTGGAAGACAAACTCAGTTTAATTTGATGACTTGAAAACTGCACTTCTAGTGAACATATGTGCTAAGGACACAAGGGAAGGAGCTTAAAAGAAAGAGAGATCATGGTTTCAGCAGTAAACTGCAGAGGCTGCAAGTAGAGACTGTGGAGCAAACTACAATAGCTGGTGGAGACAGATCAGAACAGTCTTAGGTACATGGAATGAAAGGAAATAGAGGTAAAGGCTACTGCAGCGATTTTCAAGCTCTCTGGGAGAGTTTGAGCTGCTCTAAATCCTTGTGGGGGTGGGGGGAAGGCAGCGATTCCCCAGGATTGCATTGCTCAGGGGGCTGCAGGGGCTTGGCTGGACTTACCAGAGCCTCCTGCAGCCTCCCAGAGGTGTGGGGAGCCTTGTGCGACCGTCTGCAGGGCTCCCCAAAGCTTAGAAAACAAAAGTAGAGCAGTTGTGCCCCACCTCTGCAAAATGGGAAGTGGAGCGCGATCGCTCCACTTTCACTTCTTAAGCTTTGGGGAGCCCTGCAGATGGTTGCACAGGGCTTCCTGCACCCCCGGGAGGCTGCAGGAGGCTCTGGTAAGTCCAGCCAAGCCCCTGCAGCCCCCTGAGTGACATGATCCTGCCTCCTCCCCTTAAGGGGGCAGAGGCCTGGGCTCTCAGGCTGGGGTGTTGCGATGCCCCAGTTTGAAAAGCCCTGGAATACTGGATGATGATGGGTCTCTTAGACCTGTGATTCCCAAACTGTGTGCTGAGGCACTCTTGGGCGCTGCAATAAACTCACAGGGGTGCTGCTAGCTATTTTAGAGACACTGTGGGATATTTTACATTTTCAAGATAAACACAGCAAGGGGTGCCATGAAAAAATTACAATTGGCTCAGGGGGGCAATGAACAGAGACCATTCTGGGAACCTCTGCCTGACAACTGGAGTTTGTAGAAGTCATTACAGACCCCTCCTGCTCCACCTTTTCCCTCTTATGATTAAAAGGGAAGCCATTTGAATACTATATGCTTGAGCATAAAAGTAAGGGTTTTTGTCTCAAATTTTGCTTTGGATCGAAGGAATTTAAGATAATTATTTTGGTTCTGCCATTTAACAGTTCAACGCTGCATAAATTCAATGACATACAGAAACAAATGATATGCCTTGCCCTGGAACAGAATCTTTTGTAGCCCAATAGATATCCAGCAAATGACTCATGGCAGTCCTGAAGGCAACTAGGCAGATACTTGACAAATCCATATGATGGGCAGCCTGCCGTTATCTAAGTTGTAGACATATCAGCCAGCAATGCTATAAAATAGTCTCTGCTGATAATAACAGTTTCCTTTTCCCATGTTTTAAGGAAGCTGTCATGTCCAATTTGCTTAACAACAAATACATCTGCAAGTATGTAAGATTAATTCTAACCTGAATTTGAGTTAAACTAAGCAGAGTCCTGCTGTTTATCTTCTTCTCCTTCTTGCACCAGCAGCACTTAATTTATGCATTAAGTAAAAAATATTAAATACACAGAACAAAATCTGTCATAGCAACTAATGAATAATAATGTACCACCACAAAATTACATGGGCTAGAACTCAATGAACCCAACAGTGTGACATTTACAATATACTCATATTATAATTAAATATAGATAGTATTTCTAGGCAACAAATTACAAGGCAGGCATTTACAAGCAGGCAATGTATAGCCAATCAGAACCAGTAATTTGAAATCCACAGAAACCTAATACCAAACTACACTGGTGTACTGCAAGCAAAAACCATGGTGCTGTGAGCGATACTCCACACACAAAGAAGTAAACATTAAAAGCTTTTCTTTCATATAACTAGTAGGATTCATGAAATCCCATTCTACTTTTATGCTCAGAAGACCAGTTATGAGTGAATTTTATTTGCGGAATTCCAAAAAGAAACCCGTGAAAGATAAAATCTGTAAAGTGAAATACCAGCACAGACAAAGGGATTCAGTAAGCTTTAAGTAGCCAGGCTCCCTAGACAGCACTAATTTGTATAGAGCAGCAGATCAGTATAATCACTCCATGAAGAGTACTTACCACAGTAATCAAACACTCTCATAGCAGCAATGAAAGAAGAAACTTCCACTTACCTGGAAAAGAAAACAAACAAAAAAAAAAACTGTTTTAAACTAGCACTTCAGAAGCAATATTTCAATAACTGCAACAGCCACAACAAAAACGGGGAAAGATACCTGGTTGGATTTTAACTATTCAAAGCTGCAATCCAATGCATATTTTCCTGAAATAAAACTGCACTGAAGACAATGGAACTTACTTCTGAGTAGACAAGCATAGGATTGTGCTCCAAGACACCTTCATGTGGCAATATGGACACCATACCAGTCTCAGCTAACCTTTCATCTCAAATAGTTAAAACTTTTTTATTCCATTCATTCCACCTTTATTGGCATAAACAATAGTTTAAAAATGATGTGTGTGTGAAACATCAAGGAAATGAAAAGTAAGGCACTCTCATTACAATATTTACACTGCTCCTGCTCCTCTACAACACTGCTCCTCTACAACGGATTTAGGGTCCAATCCTACCCTACTAAGCTCTACTGTGGGCACTGAGCTCCAGCGCTGGTGCTGGGTGACGCAAATGTGCCATAAGGCATGTCCGTAGTACTGGGAGAAGAGGGGCCGCTGGTGCTGGGCCAGTGCCAATAGGTGCTGAGACTCAGCACCATGTGGAGGACAGGTTGGCGATCCTGCAGTGCTGGCTGGAGGTGAGTACTTTTGGGGTGGGGAGTGGGTGAAACGGGGTGGAGGGAGGCCCCAGCCCAGGAGAGAGGTGGAACTGGCGGAGCACTGCTCCACTGTATCCTATCATCTGTGTCGGACTACAAAGCATACCCAATGAAGAGAGCTGTTCTCGGTCCAACTCTCCCAAACTTTGGAGAATGAAGTTTGGGCTACCAGAAAACTTTGGCTTTTCCTTTAAAAAGTGAAACACCATGGCTAACATGGATAATACTACTTTTTCAGAAAGCTCAAACTGGTCATTGTTTATGGAGACACACATATTACTACTACCTTTAGTTGAACAAGCTGCAGATGTTTGAACCATTTAAAAACTCTGCAAAACCTGTTTGACCAGAGTTGACAGTAGGGCAAATAAAAGTAGTGTGCACAGCACAGGCAACAGTGCTTCAAAAATACATCTAGCTGTTGCCTGACTTGTCACAACTGGAATCTTCAGTTCCTGTTTGTAGGCACAGAAAATGCATCATACCAGCTGAAAGTTTAACATCAAGAGGGAGCTGTCCATAGAGGACTTACAACTACTGGTGCTGAAACCAATGAGTGCTGGTAACCATGAGACCCTTTCAGGCAGAATCACACTGAAAATTCACACCAAAGCAGTATGGGGCCATTTGTGGAGTTTTGTATTTCACTTTCCTGGCTTTGAACCTGAAATAAGAAGGGCTCTAGCACAGAACCTGAACTACACATTACATTAGGCTTGGGTTTTACTTTTACCTCCATGTAGAAACTGTACAGGGTTGTGGTCAGGATTGGTGCCAAGACAGAGGGTTTTTAAAACTTTTGTCTCTATGCTATTTGCTAAATAACCTTTCAAGTTAAGGCACTTAGGCCCAAATCCTCACCCACTTTCCAGCACTGGCATAGTTGTGCCAATGGGACAAGTGCTGCATCCTGTAGTTGGGTGGCACTCACAGAGGCCTCCTCAAAGTAAGGGAATATTTGTTCCCTAACCTCAGAGCTGCATTGCCCTTATGTCAGTGCTGGAAAGTGGGTTAGGATTGCGCCCTAAGTTGCTTTGGGGATGCAATTTTTGATGGGAAGATGGCATAGAGGTAAAAGGTTAAGTACAGTATCCTGTATCTCATCCCTGACCCAAACTGTGGCCCTGTGCAATTGCTACATGCAGATAAAAGTAGAACCCAAACTAAAGAATAAAGATGTAGTTTATATATCAGGTATTATACAGTGGGTAGTGGTACATCACTGAGCAAATGGAACACGTAAAAATATAATAGGGTCAGGAGAGAGAGTGGGATGCAAAAACAGATGGACCTTTCTGTTTCCCATTTAAAGTATCCATTTAAATATATGAGGCAATAGAATTGTCTTCCCAAGGCTGAAGAATGCATCACACACAGTACAGATAAAACTTGCTGAAACTGGATGAAGATACACTGACAGTGCAATCCTAACCTGTGCAGGCACAGCCAGGCTGCATGGCATGTGCTGTATCCAAGAAAGGTTGGGAGTAGGCTGGATATTTCCCCCCCCCAACCCTGACTAATGCCTCAGCATGCCCTATAGAACTACTCAGATCTGAAAAGCCTGTGGTCCAGAAAGGTCCAGAGCTGCCCAGCCTGGGAGTAGGAGTTAGGATACAGAATGCGCCTCTGCCACTGATCGCAACACCCTCTTGGACCTGATTTTCCCCCATTCTGCCCTCCCTTGCCCAGAAACACCCCCTCTCCACCTCCCCACCAACCTCCCACCGTGTCCTAGTCCCATGCTGTCCAGCACACAATTTACCTGTGCCAGCTGGCACAAGGACTGGATCTGGTGCTGGCAGGCCAGTGCACATCTTTGTGTGGTTGCTGCTGGCTCTTGAGTAGGCACAAGCATGCTTTATGGCAGGTGTGTCAAACACAAGCCCACTGGAAATGGCCCTTGGAAGCAATTTATCTGGCCCCTGGTATCCCACTGGGAGAACCCAATTACAATTGGGCTCTCTCATATCTTGAAAATCTGAACAAGTTTTGGACATTTTATCTTCTGTCATTTGCAGCTAATGAGTTTCTATGTGAGAATCAAGTGCTTATTTCTGGTCATCCTCCATGATATCAGTCCCTGGTTTATGACAACACTTCCAGCTCTCACAAGCATGAAGAATGCTAACTTCAGCCCTCTGTATGAAATGAGTGACACCCCTGCTTTACAGCATACTTGTGACACTTGGAGCTAGTGCATGGAGACCTGAGCCAGCACAAGGAAATGTTTGGATTAGGCTGTAAATTGCATAGTCTCATCTACTTTGTGTCAAGTTAAAAGTGGGGATCCACATATAATATGACATACGACCGAAGTTCTTAATGGTCTTTGTCTTTTCCTCACCAGCATTTCTATAATGAAACATGCCCATGTTTCACTGGGCATGGGAAACATGAAACAACAAAAGATCAGACATCTTTTGAGACTTACTTGAAATTCTAACGTGAGAAATGGTCCTGACTTTCTCCATGCATTCCCTACAATAACTTGAGAACAGCCAGTCTTTGGGCAGAGCAAGTCCAAAATACACCACTTATGTGTGATCAAATAAAGGATTATTTGTGAAAGTCCCCAATGTAACTTCATTGTAGTTATGGTAAAGCCTGCTGCTCTTGTTCAGAAAGCTAAATATGGAAAAAGAAACAAATTAAAACACAGAGCAACCTATGTTATTTATCTGTTTCCTAGAGGATTTTATTGCATTGATGTAGTAACAAGTAACTGAATGGATTCCATCTCCTGTGAGCATTTAGTAGAGAAGCCTCTGTGGATAAAGTACAACACTGACTTTAGACAATTAGATTTTCCAAATGACACATGATTAACACAAAGTCTTCCTTGTCACAGCTTGCTGACCATAGATTAGAAATCACATGTAGCCTTACTTGTATGTAATGAAGAAATCAATACAGGAGTATGTTTGCAGAGCAAGCGTGTGGAGCTTAACTAAGAATCAGTAGTCCAACAAAAATCATTCAGGGCCCAATCCTATCCAACTTTCCAGCACCAGTGCAGCTGCAATGCAGCCCCCAAGGTAAAGGAACAAATGTTCCCTTACCTTGAGTAGGCATCTGCAACTGCCACCTCACCATTATTAACAGTATTTATATACCGCTTTTCAACTAAAAGTTCACAAAGCGGTTTACAGAGAAAAATCAAATAACTAAATGGCTCCCTGTCCCAAAAGGGCTCACAAATTAAAAAGATGCAAAAAGAACACCAGCAGACAGCCACTAGAACAGACAGTGCTGGGGTGAGGTGGGCCAGTTACTCTCCCCCTGCTAAAAAAAGGAGCACCCACTTGAAAAAGTGCCTCTTACCCAATTAGCAGGGGTTAAGCACACCACAGGATGCAGCACATGCCCCATTGGCACGGCTGCACCGGCACTGGAAAATTGAATAGGATTGGCCCTCAGTTTTTAAGGTGTACCTCTTTTTGGTGGTGGGGGGGAGGGTTTGAGGAAAACCGAATTTAGATGTTTTGGAATTCATGAAATTTGTTCTGTATATTCTGTGGGGGCAGAACTTTGCACACCAGGAGTTGTCCCTGTGTATGATGTTAACCTTGACAAATTTCAGGGTACAATTTCCACCATTCACAGATCAGATTAAAAAAACAGCTGAGATTCATGAATTATTGTCTTAAAACATTTCATTGTTTCCTTGGAAACAGATATGAGAGTGACTCCCACATTACTCTATAAGAAAACACAGGGGGGGGGGAATATTAAGGTCCAGTTCTGTTTTCACAGTTTGCTTGCTAGAGGACTGCTCACAGGAAGAGAATTAGTGGCAGGAAAATCCCACCCACAGAAGAATCTGGAGAGGGCTTGCCTTTGGTTTCCCCCCTCTCATACTGTATATATGAAATAGCAATTACAACACATAAACTACAACGTGTGTGTATGTAAACAACAAGGAACTTCAAATTTTATTTTTTCTGAAATTTTTCTGTTACATGACATGAGAACTTTCAAAAATGTTATTCTTTAGGAAAAAAAAGAGAATAATAGGAATGCATTTGTTTCTGTTCAGATATACATTTAGATTCCTGGAAATTATATTTCAGAGTGCTCAGAATACAGTTCAGTTCTGAAATACAAACCATTGTCTGATTTTAAACTCAGATATCTTTAACAGACAATGTAAAATAATTTTTTTTTAAAAAGACCAACAATGTACACCATTTGCAAGTGATATTATTATTCATCAGTTGTAATAATGCTTTGTTGCATAGGCTACATGCTGTGTCTGAAGCAAAGTTTGATTTAAAAAGTTCTTTATGCATTTAAACAAAAATCTTGAAAGGTTAGTTGAAAAGAGTCAAAGGATTCATTACAGCCTATTTATAGTCAATTGGGAAAAATGTAACTGCCTCTAGAGATTTTTTTACTCTAACACAAGAATAGATTTGCTTGCCTAGTATATATTTCCTATAGTGCTTTGACTTTTTTAAAAGTAAAAAAGAAAAAGAAAAATCCCATTATATCGAGACAAAAAAGAATTTCAGCTTTGAGTCAGAATGTAATTCAGGGTTTTTTTTTCCTGCACCTCATTACAAGAAAGCGAAGAAGATGTATTAAAAGTGTCATCATGTGTTCTAACATGATTAGACTTTCAGAGAGGGGCAACCCAAACCTAAGCTTCCCGGCTCCCACTGGAACAGCAGCACCAAAGCAGCTACCACTGTATCCTGCGGGTGCCAGGAAGCCACGAGTAGTATCCTTGGGGGAAGTCCCAAGCCGCTAGAGCAGGGGTGTCCAAACATTTTGGCAGGAAGGCCACATCACATCACTGACACTGTGCTGGGGACTAGGAAGAAAAAGAATTAATTTACATTTCAAATTTGAATAAATTTACATAAACGAATATATTAGAGATGGAACTTATATGACTGTATGAAGGTCTTGCAATAATTCAAGGCCTATAAGAGGCCTTGCACAAAACAAGGTTGACCTTTCCTTTGCTGCCACTGCTGCATCACAGATGTGAAACAGCAAGCAGTGCAGGGAGCCCTCGTTCCACAGCTCATGCAAGAGGTCGAACAGTTGGCCGTCATGCTGAGAGCAGTTGAATCAGGCCAGCATGGGCTCCAGCAAGTCTCCGGAGGGCCAGAGGCTCATTGGAGACTGGGGTCCCCCTGAGGGCCGGATTGTGAGTCCTCGAGGGCCGCAAATGGCCCCAGGGCCAGGGTTTGGGCACCCCTGCACTAGAGCAGTGGTTTTCAGACTCTCCAGGAGTTTGAAAACCACTCTAAGTTCTTATGAGGGGGGAGGAAGTGGGGGCGGGGGGAAGGCAGTAGTGCGATCCCCAGGATCGCACCACTCAGGGGGCTGCAAGGGCTTGGGGGTACTTACCCGAGTCTCCTGCAGCCTCCAGGGGGTGTGGGGAGCCCTGCACGACCTTCTGCAGGGCTCCCCACAGCTTTGAAAGTGGAGCGAATGTGCTCCACTTCTGGTATTGCGTAAGTGGAGTGTGATCGCTCCACTTTCACTTCTGAAGCTGCAGGGAGCCCTGCAGAAGGTCATGCAGGGCTCCCCGCACCCCCAGGAAGTTGCAGGGGGCTTGGGAAAGTGCACCCAAGCCCCTGCAGGTCCCTGAGCGGCACAATCCCCAGGATCGTGCCACTGCCTCCTCGCTGCCCCTACCCCTTAAGGGGGCAGAGGCCAGGGCCCACAGGCTGGGGTGTCTTAATGCCCCAGTCTGAAAAGCCCTGCTGTAGAAACTTCTCAAGTGTGCACTGGCTATTTTATCAGACTTCAGACTCTGTTTCAGGCTTTTTAGCCTGTTCAGGATGGAGGAGAGCTCTGCCTGTCTCACCAGCTTCCTGCCCTCTTTCCTCCCCCTGCCCTCATTCCACCCTGCCCCATCCCCCAGGGACCGCACCGCCACCTAGCAGTGTCACTTACCCCCAGTGGTGACATATCCTCCTCTACAGGTCCTGGGCCTGGTGCCTGACAGGCGTGGGCACAGTGTCATTGCTCCCTACTCTCTGGGAGTGCTTTACGGCATGTTTATGGCATCCAGTGCCAGGGCTCAGTGCCGGTGCTGTGTGGGTTTAGGATTGGGCCCTATGAACACAATCACTGTTCAGTGCATGCTGACTTGCACACTGTCATAAATCTGCCATAAGGCATGTTTACGGGCCATAGTGCTGGTGCTCTGCTGTTGCACTTGGTGCAAGTGCTGGGCTAGTGGAGGCAGGCTGTGCAACATGGCCTTTCCCAGTTTGAAGAGACACTTGGCCAACAGTCTGAGGCTAAGAGGCAAAGAAGGAAGGCCCATAGCCAGGGAGACAGACCAGGGACAGACTGCACTTGCTCCCAGCGTGCAAGGGATTGTCACTCCCGAATCGGCCTTTTCAGCCACACTAGATGCTGTTCCAGAACCACCTTTCAGAGCGCGATACCAAAGTCTTTCGAGACTGACGGTTGCCAACAATATAGTGCTGGTGCTCTGCTGGTGCAAGTGCTGGGCTAGTGCTGGTGGAGCACTGGAACTCTGCCACTCAGTAGTCACATGGACTGCCAAGCAGTGGAGAGGTAGATAGGAGTTTGGGGGGAGACAGGGAGGAGTTGTTTCGGGGAAGGGGGAGGCAGAGAGAGGGCAGGGAGGGGGTGGGGAAGAGGTGTGCTGGGGAGACACAGGTCTGGTGGAGCTTTGCTCCACCTGATCCAGAGCCTCTGTGTTGGGTTGATCACCCAACAAGGAGGCTCTTCATTCTATACCAGGGGTGCCCAAACCCTGGCCCTGGGGCCACATGCGGCCCTCAAGATCTCTCAATGCGGCCCTCAGGGAGCCCCCAGTCTCCAATGAGCCTCTGACCCTCTGGAGATTTGTTGGAGCCCTCACTGGCCCGATTCAACTGCTCTCAGAGTGAGGGCGACTGTTTGACCTCTCGCGTGAGCTGTGGGATGAGGGCTTCCTCCACTGCTTGCTGTTTCAGGTCTGTGATGTAGTAGCGGCAGCAAAAGAAATGTCAGCCTTGCGTTGTGCAAGGTCTTTATAGGTCTTGAGCTATTTCAATACCTTCATTCATTCATATAAGTTCATCTTTAATATATTCATTTATGTAAATTTATTCAAATTTTAAATGTAAATTAAATCTTTTTTCCCCCTGCCCCCAACACAGTGTCAGAGAGATGATGTGGCCCTCCTTCCAAAAACTTTGGACACCCCTGTTCTATACCAACGTCTGTGTTGCCGCAGAATCAAGTTGCAGGGCTACTCAGTTTATCCAGGGGAGGGGAATGGTAGCTGCCTGGAGCATGCTGGATGCAGTGGCAGCCATTGTCATTTATGCTGCAGCCCTGCGTGCTGGGCAGCTCTAGATTGAGCTGTCTGTCCCTAAATAACACAGAATTAGTACATTCAAACGGTGCAGGTAACCATCCTTCCACAGGGACTTTTCGCATGAAATTACCAAATCAGCATAGGCACATAGCAGCAGACTTTTTTTAACTCAAAAATTCTGCTCAGCAAGTCAGTTTGCCTTTGCTTCCCACCTGTCATTCAGTTTACCACAAAAGCATTGGAAAGTTATATCACAGCTCTATTTATGAAACGAACAACATGTTTTGGTAGTCATTTTATCAAACTTGGTTTGTCTGTAATATTTTTATCCGTTTTATTAATCAAACAATTGTATTAATATAACATTGCATAATTTAATATTGTATAACAGTATAAACATAATATTAATCAAAAGTGATGAGGGAGGATGAATTATTGTCATGTATTTGTGTACATGATACTTTTTCATTAATGAGTCTTTAGATTGATTGAAATGGATTATGCTCTACAGATAAAAATAATTCAGAAAATTATCCATACTTATAACTAAACTTTAACAGTAGCCCCACGTAGAACACAGTGCAACCAAATGGGATATTATTATTTATAAGTAACTGGGTCAAGATATACTAGTCAGGAAGAAGCCACAGTTAGTACATCAGCCTTAGAGAATTCTAACTTTACTGAGAAATTACCTTTAGTCTGAACAAGACGCTTCAACAGAAGAACCATGCATAAAAAGGTACGTAAGATATCAGAATACAATGTTACCAAATTGAAATTCTTAAGCCATTTTCCGTCTTTGCCAGAATTAAAAAAAAATATACTATTATTTTGACAAGATTTTGCTCAGCATTTATTTAAGTGGCAGATTAATGTTGACAGGTGTTTGATCTTGCATTGGCAATTATGCAGAATATCTGTTTATTTCCATTTTTGCTTACTTTCCTTACTGAATACAACAGTGTACGATCACACTACATTTCAGCTTTAAAGCCCTCCATATGTGAATGACTAAAGTCTACTGTTCACTTTGAAGAAGCTATACTGGACATGTGTGTAATCTGTACAAAGTGCAGTTCTGTTTGTCTCTGAAAGAAGTTGTTGCACCAAGGTGGCAGTATGTCTTTGTGTACTGGGGGGACACACTAAAACTTGGAGAGAGAAAAAAGAGCAGCCTTTTATTTAAAAAAAAGGGGGGGGTGTAGGGATAATGAAAAATCAGAAGGGAGGAAGCTCTTGTCTCTTTCTCCAGTAGAAGAAATGGCCACCAGCATTGATCTGATGGCCACCACCTCTTGATCTGATGCATCAGTAGCAACAGCATGCAGGTTGGTTGTCAAAATTTCTTTGCAGTGGTGTCACTAGGGGGGTGATGTACTAAAATTGAGGCTTTTGGAGCAACTGTGTTATGCCACACACCGTTGGATGCGGAATTCCTGGTGGAATGCAATGCAAAAAACAGAATTCAATTAGCTCCTTTCCTTCAAAAGTTATGGCCAAAAAACTGGAAAGAAAAAATGCATGGATCCCTATGGAAAGTGAGCCATATCGTGAGTTTACTGGCAAGTAGGCGAACTTGCCTCAGTCCGTCGGAAAGGGCAGGTTGAGAGGACTCGAAGGACGTCAGAAAGGTCCAGATCCAATTAATGCAGCCCCCAAAAACACCAGAGAAGGAGGTCCCTCCTTCCCAGCTGTGAGTCTATTGAGCCTATGGAAATCGAAGCAGCCTCATGGTTGCGTTTACTCATGAGTAGGCAGACGTGCCTTGGCTGGTGGTCAGGCCAGGCAAAGGGGAATGTGAGGACACCAGAATGGTCCTGATCCAATGGAGCTGGAGTGCAACAAATGCTCCAGAAGGCAGCCTCCCCCCCCCTCCACTAAAAAGGACAAACAAGAGGCTTGAACTGGTAAGGGAAAAGTTTTCTATTTTGCACTTGTCAAGCCAGAAGGGTCTTTGTATTGATATGCTTGAAATAGAAGAACTTTAAACTGGGCACTGGGGAGGGCTGGAAATCTCACTGATTCTTTTGGGGGGTTGTTATTGCAGGCAGACTACAGAGTAAGCTCCATTGACCACTATGGGACTTACTACAGAGTAGACATGCATATGATTGGGCTCACAGGCTGCACTTTCCTGAGAGTAAGCCCCACTGACCACAATAGGACTTACTTCAGAGTAGATTCACTTGGTGGAACAGGACTGGCTCCCCCTTATTTAATTATTTCTTTTATTTTAATTTAATTATTTATAATTATTTTAATTTGCTTGATGATGTCACTTCTGGCCATGACATCACTTCCAATGGGACCTGGGCAGATTGTGATTCTAAAAAGTGGGTCCCAGAGCTAAAAGTTTGAGAACTGCTGCAATAAGGTGTTAGTAAGTTGACATGAGTGGAGTGGTGTGTGTGTGTGTGTGTGTGTGTGTGTGTGTGTGTGTGTGTGAGAGAGAGAGAGAGAGAGAGAGAGAGAGACTCTACAAGTTTTCAAAATCACTAAAATCAGAATTTGGAGGAACAATACCATCATGCTATACATCAATCAATGCATAATTTCATGCAGAAAGCAATGAAACAAACCACATTAAAATATCTGTGTTCTATCAAAAGGTACAGCCAAAAAATCAGTGGGGGTGGAATGATGGTACATCACCATGCCCACCACCTGGAGTGTTGCCCCGCCCACTGCGTGGGGTGACGTGCATCCTAGTGATGCCACTGTTTTTGTGAAATTTCTTCAAGAAATGTTCCACATATTCTCTGTGAGGAACTCTGGAGTTTATTGCTTCCATAGCATGTGCCAGTAAAAGACACCTTCTCTGTACTTCCTCTCTACTTACATTTCCTGAGTCCACCCTACGACACTACTGAGAACTACAGGTCACTCAGGGCTCAATTCTATCCAACTTTCCAGCAACGATGCAGCTGCAATGCAGGTCAAGGTATGGGAACAAACATTCTCTTACCTTGAGGAGGCCTCCGTGACTGCCCCTCACACCACAGCATGCAGCACACACCCTGTTGGCATGGCTGCATCAGTTCTGGAAAGTTGGATAGGACTGGGCTCTCAGTCAAGTCCTGTAAAAACAACTTTTTTTTCATTTTATGCTTTTCTTATACCATCACCTTGTAGGACAGCTGGGAGGAACAAAGTGAAGAGGTATGCATTATCACAGTATGAGGGGCCTCATATCCCCAGATCCTGTATCCACAGTCTCAGGGATCTGCAGATGTAGGGACCCCCCTCTCCCCCATGTGCCCATTAAATCATTTTAAAAAGTTATTGGGGTGAAAATTGGCTGGCTTAAACAGGGCCAATTTTTGCCCTGGTAACCTTTTAAAATGATTTAATGGGCACACGGGGGCAAGTGGGGAACCCTCCGCTCCCTGCACACCCATTAAACTATTTTAAAAACTTACCGGTACGCGTTCTTGCTTAATCAGGCTACATTTGGAGCCAGGAAGGAAAAGCAGTGAGGTCTTTCTATTGACCTCACTGCTGTTCTCTTTAACTATGGCTTCCCTGCAGATACTGGGGCACACTTGTACCTTTGAACAAATAAAATTATCTGCCCCTAGTGCTGCAGAGAATGTGAGAGGGGGGAAATGCCATGAAGTTTCCCCACTTGCTCCTTAATAAAAGTTCCTAATAATGTTCCACAAGGGTACTAACTCCATTTTGGGGGAGTAATTGTCTTAACTAGAGAAAATGATTATAATCTCATACTGATGTATTTACACTGTGAGCTGTTCAGCATAAGGTCTGAATTTTTTATTTGCACCTGTAAAATACTCTGAAGCAGTGTTTCTCAAACTGTGGGTCGGGACCCTCTAGGTGAGTCATGAGCCAATTTCAGGTGGGTCACCATTCATTTCAACGTGTATTTTATTTTGAATAGACTTGATGCTACCATGGTATGTGACTGCATTTGGAGAAATGTTACAGATCTGTACTTTTAACAGGCTACTATGCATATGCTTTTCACAATGATAGTCAATGGAGCTACTTCCCGGGTAAGTGTGGATAGGATTGCAGCCTTTAGGATGTTTGGGGAATTGTGATAATCACTTCTGGACATCACTACCAAGTTAATGACATCACCTCCAGTGGGTCCCAACAGAATGTCATTCTAAAAAGTGGGCCCCAGTGCTAAAAAGTTTGAGAATCACTGCTCTGATGTATTTAGTTGTGTGAAATAAATACAGGCAAGGCCATTTTGGTCTGCGCATTTTAAACAAGTGCTAAAAAATTTTCAGCAGTCAATCCAATTCAGTTTTTTAAAATAGATTTGCTGAAGTAACTGCTAAAAAGTTACGGATAATCATAAACATTTCAGAAATTGAACACTGCAGATGAGCCATGACCAGTGGCCAATTTAGTGAAACTATAATGAGCCTCATCTCAGTAGAGCCTCATGCCAGTAGAGGAATTAAGAGGCTTGCTTTGAGGAGCAAATCACTTTGTATCATGCAAACATCCTGCAAGATCAACAAAGTATCACTCATTTCAGCACCGTTTCCTTAAAACAAGAACTAAAGCATGATCAGCACAATTCAGTATTTCTTAGCCCCACTCATTTTCAAGAGAGAGAAGCAAGCATGGGCCTTGCTCTCCCACTGAAATCAGAGTATTTAACCTTGGCAGCATCACATTCTTAATTTTTTTCTGTATCATACAGGAATAGAGGTGATATTATTCTAAACATTCAGTAATTTTCAATGAAATGTTTAATTACTGCACACGTTTAGATAAGAGAGATCCTCAAAAGCATTATTGTCTGCAGTCATGTGAAGTAACTAGCACCCCTGCAGAATAATAAAATGACTATACAAATCAGCAGCTCAAATAATTAAGTCTTTTCATATCCTTCTGGGGTATTTATCACAGCTGAAAACAGTGAGTATTACATGATTACTCAACACATGATGACTGAATCCCAGTTTTGGCATTTACTAACCAAGTTACCTATTTCATGTTATTCTTGCTTAAAAAAAAAGTTGGGGAGAGGTTATAACTATGAGCATGACGAAGTCGGGGAGTACCCACATGTTCCATTTCCCAAAAATAGAGAGGGAGAAAGCATGCATGCATGCATCCATCTATCTAAAAAAAAAAGTTATCCCTGCCCTAATTGGAAAGCTCAAGGTGGTTTACAATATTATAAACAAAGCAACACAAAAATCAATACAATATCATAAAATCACAACATTAAAACTCCCAACAATCCAGCTATAACAATCAAAATCAACATTGGATCTAAGAGTACAGTTAGTTTAACAATCAAGAACCAACCGAACATAACACAGAACAGAAAACAAACAAAACAATTTTAACAGCCCTTTTCTTCCAACAACCCTCTTCCATTCTTGTATTACATGGGTCCTCTCTGCCCTGCATTCCACTCCTCCTGAACTCCAGATCAATTAGGAGAATTTATATAATGAATTCTTGAATTGGGGCATGCACAATTTGCTACACTGTTCAGTTCAACTGTTTATCTCTCCATCCCATATTACTGAAATGCAAGTGGCCACGGATAAAATAGCCTTGATGTCATTGTGCACATGGCTGTATCAAGATGCATTTTGCATATTTTTTTAATAAATGTGTGTGCGCGCACACCATCCTTGCACATTTGAAATTTGCATATGAATTGATGTGTTAAGAGAGGGCTGTGAACCAGGACTTTCCTAATTTGAATCTTTCTTCTGCCATGTACTCACAAGGAGTAAGTTACTCACTTAGGCAAGCCATCCCCTCTCAGCTTCCATTTTCCAGATGCAACATGGGAACAATAATACCAACCAACCCTACAGGATTGTTACTGTTATAACACATGTGAAATGGTTTGCACATTCAGAAAGTACTACACAAATGCTAATTATTATTGTGAATCAAAGAAATTGAAAGCTGTGGCAAACGCCGAAAAACAGTCTGGGCAATGGGGAATTTCTTATGCAGTTATGTCTAATGCAGGGGTGCCCAAACCCCCACCCTGGGGCCACATGCGGCCCTCAACGTCTCTCAATGCGGCCCTCAGGGATCCTCCAGTCTCCAATGAGCCTCTGGCCCTCCGGAGATTTGTTGGAGCCTGCACTGGCCTGACGCAACTGCTCTCAGCATGAGGACGACTGTTTGACCTCTCACCTGAGCTGTGGGATGAGGGTCCCTCCACTGCTTGCTGTTTCATATCTGTGATGCAGCAGAGGCAGCAAAGGAAAGGCCAGCCTTGCTTTGTGCTAGGCCTTTTATAGGCCTTGAGCTATTTCAAGACCTTCATTCATTCATATCAGTTCATCTTTAATATATTCATTTATGTAAACTTATGCAAATTTATTCAAATTTAAATGTAAATTAATTCTTTTTTCCCCAGCCCCCGACACAGTGTCAGAGAGATGATGTGGCCCTCCTGCCAAAAACTTTGGACACCCCTGGTCTAATGTATAACTGCAGTCATTCAGTTGTACTTAAGAAACAAGCAGTGTAATTCTATATAAGCCTACTCAGAAGTAAGCCCCAATGTGTTTAATGGAACTTACTCCTGGGCAAGTGTGTGCAGCAGTGGTTCCCAAACGTTTTTGACTGGAGGCTCCCTTGACCTACTGGGCTATTGGCAGCATCTCCTAAATAGGGCTACAGTCTTGTACATTGTAACTGACAGTAGGTTTTTCACAAGGATTCCAGTGCTTCCCTGGCTGGTTTCCGCGGCTCCCTGGGGAGCCACAGTTCACAGTTTGGGAACCACTGAAGTATAGGATTGCAGCCAATATCAAATAACTTGGAAATTCAAAACTCAAAGAAAATTCAGTTGGTTTATCCAGGTTGTAACTACACAAAGCCAATCACTGCCTAATAAACATTTGAACCATATATATGAGTGGGCAAAAAAGCCATCAAAACTAGCTGATATGTACCTTGAGATCTTGACTTCTTTTTAGATGAATTATTTTTTTTAATGTTCTAAACTATATAAGAAGACTGTGCCTTTATCAGCTCAGAAATAAATATAAAAATTCACTTTGATGATAGCAATTTCACACATTCTGGCTATAAAGTGATAATTGTGGTCATCTTATAAATAGGTTACCTGTGAACTCATCCTAAGTCTAAAACCACTTTGGAGCACATATTATGGTTGCTATAAATAAAAGCCAAATAAAGCATTTTCTAGACTTGCCTCCTGTTCTGCTGCATGCAATGTAGCCAGGCAACATATGCTCCGCAAACGATGTGGAAATAAAAGAACAATAAAAGAAAGCATTATAGTCAATTTGTTTAAAACTAAAGCTTCCCACTTGTAAACAGTTTAATTCTGAGAATGAGAAAAAATTGAAACTTATTCTTTTCACCAAAGATCTGGTACAGTCTATTGGCTGAATGCTGAAACTAAGCAAAAAAGAAGAACAAGTTGACAAATACTTCTGTACGGTCAGAATATTCCAAACACTAACAATTTATCACTGTACATTGTTATCATTCCCCTCATTACGAACGGCTTAGGACTGTAGAAATAACTTCAAATCAAACCCTGGATGAACCTAAAAATTTGCCTGCAGGATGAAGATGGATGATGACCTCAGTTGCTGCTCTATTAGTTTGTTTGCATGGTGGATGTTTTTGTGATCATAGTTACTCTGAGATTTAACAGTGGGGAGCTAATGGAAATGCAGTTTGCTGCCATGGCAGACTGAATCAGTGGGGGGAGAAAAAGAAATGTGTTTACACTTGAAGATGTCACATAAAGCAGCTGGAAGCTTCTAGTTCCCCAGTCCCAGACTTGCATGTTCCTTGAAGAACTCCTTGGCATTGTTACACACTCCTTCACACTTAGAAATCTATTAATTTACAATTAGCTGTATTGATTTTCTGGCAGATTTGTAATTTCTGTAATAATTTACAGACTACTGAAGAAATTAACTATGCTCCTTAGTAAGATAACCATTACTGAGAAATAGAACTCTGCACGAGTTATTGAACACATCATTGACCGTCTGGATTCTCTGTTTCAAATTCTACATTAATTACAGCAGAACAGATTGGTGGATTTTATTTCCATGTGAAAGATTCTGTCTATATCACGCACCAAAATCCACCAGTCAAACTTAATGCTGAGGATGCAAAGAAGGTGCTTGATTTGGACATGTTAAAGAAGAAATAAACTAACTTCTACTTACAGTAAAGATGTGCTAAATTAAGCAATAGCAACAACAGAAATAACTAAGGTTGCAATTCTATAAGCCCTTTCCTGAGAGTAAATCACTTAATACTGTGGGTCTTACTTCTGAGAAAGCATGCATAGGATTGCACTGTCAGCCAGATGATGTTATATTTTATATTCCCAGATTGCACCTTGCAGATCTTTTGATATAACTAATTAGACTTTTTTTTATAAATCAGTTCAGATGGAATATGTATGCCTAACTGGAATGCCTCTGAGGTCAGCAAAATGCACTGCATGAAAATGTTTTCCTATTAAATCAGCAAAGCAGGAGTTGTTCATTAACAACTGAGAATCAGGAGTTCAGCAAATGCATTCAGCATGTCACCAGTTGTGATGGCATCATTTAGACTAGTGACTGCCTACCCCAGCAAAAAAGTCAGGGATGGGTAGGAGCTAATGTCTGGGCATTAGAGGGACTTGAGAGCACTCAGAAAGCTAAAACTCAGGAAGAGATTGGGGTTCATCCCTGTATCACACTGGGCTCCTCAATCATTCTGTGGAGAACTGCAGGGTTGGGATTCAAAATCCAAATTTGTCTTAAACTGGATGGCATCTTGGAGAACCGGTTCTCATTTATTAAACATGTGAGCAAAGATAACACATAGGAGACCCTTGCATCTTAGTTCAATCCTTATTTTGTAATATGAAAGAAAATACTGTTTTATTTGCTATAGAATAAATGCTGTTTAAATGTCCTTTCTTTTTCTTTTTTTAAAGCATGCAAAAATTGGATTTCCTACCTCTGTGCAATAAAACTGAACCATTTCCAATGCTCAGGGCTAAAAATAGCTCTAAAGATTCACCTCTGGGGGCTCCCAGAGTCCTATAACATAGTGGCTATACCTCATTCAGCCACTAGATGGGGCTGAATAGAAAGTAAAGGAATGAAATTATTCCATTAAGTTCCATTACATTCAGCCCCATCTAGTGGCTGAATATGATATAACTCTATACCAATGCATTTTGGGGCAACACTAGAAAGGTTGATTTCTATATAACAAGTGGTAGAGGCCAATAAATACTATAACTTATGAGGATAATTAACCAGCTTATATCAAATGAAATGTAAACTTGTTCTTTTGTTATATCCACAGTATGCCTATAAGCAGTGATGAGCAGTTAGGGGAGGTAAGGAAGGAACATCTCACCAGATCCAACAAATAAAAAAAACTAAGCACAAGGATCCAACAAGAAAGAAAAAGCTCCCTTCCCTTTCCATGCCGCTCCTTTCTTCTACAGTACTCTCAAATCCCAATCCTGAGCTCTTCAGTGCCAGCAGTACAAGTGTACCACTGGCACTGGGTGTCGCAAACATGCCATAAGGCATGCCCTCCACTGAGTTTGACTCCATAGAATCTCTATGGGTTAAATTACCAGGCCTGAGGAGCGATGTAATACTGGGGGCATACTATCGTCTTCCAGACCAGAAACCAGAAGGGGACCTTGAAATGAGGAAACAGATCAGGGAGGTGACAAGGAGGGACAGGGTTGCAGTCATGGGGGACTTCAATTATCCTCATATAGACTGGGTCAATTTGTGTTCTGGTCACGAAAAGGAGACTGGATTCATTGACACGCTAAATGACAGTGCCTTAGAGCAGCTAGTCATGGAGCCCACCAGAGGACAGGCGACTCTGGATTTAATATTGTGCGGTACTCAGGACCTGGTTAGAGATGTCAGTGTTACTGAGTCATTGGGGAACCGTGATCATGCTGCGATCCAATTCGACATGCACGTTGGGGGAAGAATACTGGGCAAATCTCTCACAAAAACCCTTGACTTCCAACGAGCGGACTTCCCTCAAATGAGGAGGCTGGTTAGAAGGAGGATGAAAGGGAAGGTAAAAAGAGTCCAGTCTCTACAGAGAGCATGGAGGTTGCTCAAATCAAGAGTAATAGAGGCCCAGCCGAAGTGTATACCGCAAAGGAAGAAGGGCTTGACTAAGTCCAGGAGGGTGCCCACATGGCTAACCAGCCAAGTTAGAGAGGTCGTAAAGGGCAATGAAGCTTCCTTCTGTAAATGGAAGTCTTGCCCTAATGAGGAGAATAAAAAGGAACATAAACTGTGACAAAAGAAATGTAAGAAGGTGATACGGGAGGCCAAGAGAGACTATGAGGAACACATGGCCAGCAGCATTAAGGAGAATAATAAAAGCTTCAAATATGTTAGAAGCAGGAAACCCGCCAGAGAAGCGGTTGGCCCTCTGGATGGTGAGGAAGGGAAAGAGGAAATAAAAGGAGACTTAGAGATGGCAGAGAAATTGAATGAGTTCTTTGCATCTGTCTTCATGGCAGAAGACCTCGGCCACATACTGCTGTCCGAACGGCCCCTCCTGACTAAATTTTTAACAATCAAAGGCTGCAATCCCACCAGCACTTACCCAGGAGTAAGTCCCATTTACTACTATTGTTAAAAGCATATATATAGTAGCCTGTTAAAAGTACAGATCTGTAACATTTCCCCAAATGCAGTCATATACCATGGTAGCATAAAGTCTAATATATTAAAAATAAAATATTGAAATGGATGGGGATCCACCTGAAATTGGATCATGACCCACAGTTTGAGAAACACTGTTCTAGGTTGATCATGTCCAAACATTCCATAATGAATTTACACAGGATGTACATATCTATATTGAAGTACTGCATAATTTTCCTAGATTTCTAGTCTGAAGATGCCAGTGGTTTTCTTTTTATGTACAGAAATTCAGTATTGGAAAGACTTTTCAACAACGCTTGGATACCAGTGACAACAATGACATGAAGGTGATATTGATGGCAGATTAGGAGATGAGTTCTGGTTCAACTCATCTCCTTGGTGTTTTCTTCAACTTACAGAGAGACTGTAATGAATTTCATAGAATCACCGCTAGTGTACACAGCATATTTTTTTTTCATTTGTGTTGCTAGGTTTTTCATCCCTTAACCAGTTTTGTCATTTATGTTGTTTGATGGGGGTGCTTAAATTAGTGATAGGAAATATTTCTGCTAGTGCACTTTTATACAAGTGCACTATATCTTGCATAAATATTATGTAATGTCTCCATTAAGGAACATTTTGTCTACATAAATGGGCTTTGTTTGTTAGTTAGCTAACTAATGTTAGCATAACTGTTTTGCTCTAGATTCATTGTGAAACATATTCTTCATACTAAAGAAAAAAATCTTTACACTCAGACCAGCAAAGGAAAAAAATGTTTATAAAACTATTTAGACAGCATTATCCTATGCTCTGACAGGTTCTCCATGAACAGGAATGAATCTCATGTAGTGCCTTTGTGTTGGGACCACACAGGTACATACACTGTCTAAGGTTGTTATATAGATGGAGACTGTTTATCCATGAATTTTTCATGCATGAAACTGGCTCAGCGTGGGCCCCCTGGGTCCACCCAAACCCTCCAAAGGCTTCAGAATGCCTAATATGGTGAAAAAACACTTCCAGTTTCCCTTGGGAAACCAGAAGTCACTTTTTTCACCTTTCTGAGTCAATTCTGAAGCTCACAGAGGCAGTGAATACATGCACGGTGCCTCTGCAGGCTTCAGAAAGCCCTGTGGAAGGGACCGGAGCACAGCTCCAGCCCCCTTTGGAGGGAAAAAGGGGCAGAAAATTGTGGATTTGATTATCCGTAATTTTCATTATCAGCAAGGAGACTGAGAATTTATCCCTTGCGGATACCAAGGCCCCACCTGTATCTTGCAAGGCAGGAAAAGGCAGAGGAGGGGGCATTGTGGGAACGAAGGAGCAGCAATCTTGGTTGGAATCCTAGCACTACATGAAGATCACTGCTTTATCGGTCCACTCAAGTACACAAAATATAAATGTTACAACACAACCCAATCAGGAATATACAGTACAGTTTATCAAATAAAGAGAAGTACAACCCTGGCTACATGCACACACTCCCACATGCCCAGACACAATACATATTAAAACAAACTCACAGAATAGGAACCCATCTCAAATCAGGCTTCCACATCAGAAAAGGACAAGCAGCCCCAGTTACAGGGATGGCCAACAACAGAGCAGTACCAAAGTCAGTAAAGAAATACAATGACTAGAACTGTTGCAAAAGTTCTCTAGGTTTGGGTTCAGAAACTTGAGTAATTGTATATTCCCCCCATGCATGCAAGGGAGAGACCAATTCCCAAAGCTCAACTTCTAAGCAGAGCTCAAAGAATCTTGGTCCTGCCTCACCAGCTTTCCCCATCACTTTTTTAGACACGCTCTGAAGAGTACACACACCCTTTACTTACTTCAGCAGCAGTGAGCTCTCCTTCTCTGCTGCAGAGACAGTTGAACAATGTGCTGCATGGGCCTCCCCTCTTTTGCCAAACAAGGTGAGGGGGTTTACGAGAGCCAAGTTCTTTGTGACGTATACTTCCACTGCAGTAGTCCTCACAAAGACTGCAATCTTATAAGCCCCTTCACCTTTCTTTCATTCTGTTTGGAAAAAATGAAGACTCAACATAGAAACTTCCAACTATTCTTCAAGCATTTAACCTCTAGTCACAGCAACCACCTGTAAGAAATGCAAACCAGGAGACACCACTATTGAAAACATATTGCACAGCAGCTTGATAACCTGATACTCCCTCTTCCAGCATCTTAAGTCATCACGCTAGCAGGAGGGCTACTGGAATCCGAGAGAGTCAGCATGTTTTGTGCAAATAGATCCTGGGAAGCTGAGCAAATTGAGTGCAGTCGCTCTTTCTAAATGTATACACATACATGCACACCCATCATCTGCAGGCAAGACGTATCCTGACACTGCCTGTAGCATCTCTGAATATGATCTGGGCAGCTGGAGGAGAGACTGGAAGCATAGCTGGCTGCATGACAGGAATGGCCATGGTAAAGACATCAAAGCTGGGTGCTGGCCAGAGGGGAAAGGAGAGGTGGCTATCCACACATAAAACTGGTGTTGGGGGAGGCAAAGCAATTAGGAGATGGGGAGGAGAAATGGATAGCAAGGAAGCTGTTGGGTGGATGAGAGGGAGGAAAGATTGGCTGTTGTGAGATGTGAGGAACAACAGGTTGCAGGAAGAGAGGAGAGGGGCTGGCCAAAGAGGAGCAGCTGAGCCTCCCAAGGAGAGAGGAGGGGAGGAGGGAAAGATTCCCAAACTGGAGGTGGCAAGCAGAAGCTTCCACAGAGTGTTACAACCCCACTTGGGGAGATGAAGGCCAGGGCTTCCCCCTTTCAGTAGTCTATAGCAGTGGTTCTCACACATTTAGCACCAGGACCCACTTTTTTAAAATGAGAATCTGTCAGGAACCACCAGAAGTGATGTCATGACCAGAAGTGACAACATCAAATAGGAAAATTTTTAGGAATCCTAGGTTGCAATCCTACCCATGAGTAAGTTCCATTTACTTTTATTGTTAAAAGTACATACAGAGTATTAAAAGTTAAAAGTACAGGTGTGCAACATTTCCCCAAATGCAGTCACATACCACAGGAGCATCAAGTCTAATATACTAAAAATAAAATATTGAAATGAATGGGGGCCCACCTGAAATTGGCTCATGACCCACCTAGTGGGTTCCAACCCACAGTTTGAGAAACACTGGTCTATAGCAATTCCAGTCTAGTAGTGGGGATTTGGAGCAATCCAAGGATGGACAATGGGGTACACACCAATGACCATTACGGGGTGGGTGATCCATGACTCTGTTACCCAGGCACCATGCCTGATTATTTACATCTCTCCCTCCCAAGCTGAAAATGTCATGCCTCTGTTTAACTGCCAGGAGTGGTCAAGGCAGGAGCTGGGGTGACATAACCCCACCAGACCCTCAATGGACTGTAGGCGGAGCAGATGAAGCTGGAGCTCCAGTGACATGGACATAGGCAGCTTCTGTAGAGTGAGAAGAATCTATGAGGTCCACCAATCTTGCTGGGCCAAGAGAACAAGGGGCCTTAAGTCAGACATCAAACTGTGGATAAATAGGAAGGTGCCAAAGCGATAGTTACCTATTTGGAGCTTGGCAACAGATGACAGTTCCTCACCCCCAAGTTGCTGACCTCACTTCCCACCCCAGGATGTCAAGGAGGTGGTAGCCATAGTTACAAAAGACATCCTTGTTTCTTTTTTCTTTTCATCCACTAATCCGGCATTTTTCAAACTGTGGGTTGGGACTCACTAGGTGGGTCACAAGCCAATTTGTGATGGATCCTGTACCACCTAGCTCAGCTGCCATTGAAAATACAGCACGGAAAAGATGGGGTACAGAGCTGCTGGACAGAGCAGGCTCTGGTGGAACAGAGGTATGCTGTTTTGCCCTGAATAGGTGGGAAGAAAGGGCAATGGAAAGGAGAGATGGCTGGGTGGTTGAAGAAGGATCCAAGCCTGCATTCTGCTTTGACTTCTGAACTGGAATGGTTGAATTCCAAACTATACAGAATAGCAACCAGTTATAACATGAAAAACAACGATTCAATCACACAATCTAAGGCTGCCACTGAAAAGAGACAACAACCTAATGGGCCCTAGTTATTGGGCCAATGATAGGCTTCTTGTTTGTTTTTTATATTTTTTTTAATTAGGCAACACAATCAGAAAACCCTGCTTCTTAATTTCTAAGTATACACTTAGTGCCCTCTTGCTGATACAGCTTGCGGGCATAAAAATGTTCTCGTGCTCCTCTCTACTTCCACTAAAAATAGATAACAGGGTGTTTACTGGCTCTATGAGATGGTGTGTATTAGGTTAGAGCAAAAGGGAATACTCACTTTTGACAGGCCATGCTGACCTTGCAAAATGGAGGGCAGTAAACCAAACAGCACAAAAATGTGGTGCACTCACAGTCACAAAAAGAGGTCAGTGGAGGGTCTATGGATCAGAGACTGGATAGCTGAACAAAGGAAGATGTTCCATATTCATCATCACTGCCTAGCTGGGAGAGCTGCTGCTGACACATTTTGCAGAGCTGTAGACAATAGTATGCTCTCTCTCTCTCTCTCTCTCTCTCTCTGGAAACAGTCTTTAATTTGGGAAGTTTTGATTCCATTAAAAGTTTTATAAGTGTTGTGGACATACTAGCTTGCAAATGCCTTTATGCAAAGGGTCTTCACTGAGCAGAGCAAGAGTGCTTAAAGGATTTCCATAGACATCCATAAAAGGAATGCAGGCACTTTGCACTGATCACCAAAATTATCCTTCTATGTGTTGTTTAGTACCATAAATATTTGTCCCAAAGGAGCACTTTTAAAACCACTTTGTCGTTCAGAGGATTGTGTCTAATCTCTGAAAACCTGTAAAGTGTAAATGTACTTGACTGCGTTGTTTCTTAGCTGCAGTGCTCTATACCTACTTTCCTCATCACTTGTAGCCTTAGCATTGCTGATCAATAACAAATGAATGCCATATTTATAACAAGGATTTACTTCAGTGGTTCCCAAGGTCCTATTCAGACTTTGAAAACCCTGAAAGTATTTGCAGGGAAAGGGAGGAGAAAGGAACATGATGATCAGGATGATCTTGCAGTTACCAAGGGGGGGGGGAAGGGATTATTAAACTTACCTGGGGGTCGCTATGGCTCTCTGAAGCCCTCCTGTCAGCTTCAAAGTCCTGATAAAACAAAAACAAAAAACACCACTTCCTGTTTTCATCAACAAACTGTGAGTTTTTTTCTTTTGCTTTTAACAGAACTTTGAAGCTGACAGGAAGGCTACAGAAGGGGTTGCAGGCTCCCCAGAACCTCAGAGAACCATAGCAACACCCAGGTAAGTTAAAAAAAACCTTCCCTCCCTGGCAGTAGCACAATCATCCCAATTGTGTTGCTGCCAATTTCTTTCAGTTCCCTTGGTGAGTTGTGACCCACCAGTTTGGGAACCACTGACTGAGAGCCTGATCCTGAGGCACGGCGCGGACCACAGTCGCAAACGTGCCGAAAAGCACATTTGCGGGGCTTATCGCCGGGCTTCCGCTAGAGTTAGTCTAGCTCTGGCCGGCGCTAAGCCAACACGTGGCGGGCGTCTGGGTTCCGCGGCTTGGTGGTCTCAGTGACCTCTGGGCTGCGGAACAGGAGATGGGGCGTGGTCGGGGGCATGGGGGACGTGTTCCGGGGAGGGGGGAGGTGTGGCTGGGGGCATGGGGAAGGCATGTCAGGGCGGGGGAGAGGCAGGTCTGTGGTGCCGAGCTCCGCAGGATCCAAGGTGCTTGGGCAGGGCTGCTCACCATACATGAGCGCCTTCACTTTAGTGGCGACCAAACAGTCACCACTAAAGTGAGTATCCCCATTGCGGGGCTGCTTCCCTTACTCGGGGGAAGGGGACAGACGTCCCCTTCTCCCGAGGAGCCTCCCGTGGTAGTGCGGGAGGTGCTGGATCTAGTGGGAGCCCTCCGTGGAGCCGCCGGGTCCAGCAGCTCCGGGCAGCTCAGGATTGGGCTGTTACAGTGTTCAAAATTCATAGCAGTTGAAATGACAATTTTGAATACATTTGCAAGAGTTATCAACAGTACTGTATATGGACTACGTAAATACTATAATAATAGTATTGGTAGTAATACTTAACATTTGCTATTCACCACTGGCTTGACGCAACTGCTCTCAGCGTGAAGGCGACTGTTTGACCTCTTTCATGAGCTGTGGTATGAGAGCTCCCTCCACTGCTTGCTGTTTCACATTTGTGATGCAGTAGCGGCAGCGAAGGAAAGGCCAGTCTTGCTTTGTGCAAGGCCTTTTATAGGCCTTGAGCTATTGCAAGATCTTCATTCATTCATATAAGTTCATCTTTAATATATACATTTATGTAAACGTATGTCAATTTATTCAAATTTTAAATATAAATTCTTTTTTTCCCCCGGCCCCCGACCCAGTGTCATGGAGATGATGTGGCCCTCCGGCCAAAAACATCAGACACCCCTACTCTAAGGGTACCATAAAATGCACTTTACAGCATGTTTATGGTCTAGAGCTGGTGCTGGAGCTCAACAGCGGCACTATGGGTCAATAATAACCCCATAAAGTGGAACATGGTCCAATGATGGGGCAAGATCTTTTTTATTAATAGCTCTGAAAAGCTAGGTACCACCATAGCAGGGATGAAGGTGGGCTTTAGTACACTGCCCAGTTCATGGCTTTGATCAGATCATCATTCTTGCATTGGGTACCATGTTTAGTTTTAAAAAGTCTTCCATTGTCTTTCAACTGAAGTTTTTAAAAAAATTTAAAATAGCATGTGAGAGGCCCACAAATGGTATTCAAAACCACGGCCAGGGCAAAATATTAAAGTCTGCCACAGTTTTGCTAGGTTTTGTGCCCCCATTCCCATGTCAATACTGGAAAGGTTTATCTCACCAGGTTACATGAAGCATTTAGGGTGCAATCCTGATCCGGGTTTGGGCAGGCGTAAGTCCCTTGTGCTGGCCCAGGAGGGTTGCAAATGTCCTCTGGAGGAAGCCGTGTTGGTGCAAGGAGATGTGCTGACACACAGAGGCTGAATCCAGCCTCCATGGTGGCTTCCCTGCTGGGCTGATGCAAGGAAGAAAAGTAGGCAGGGAGGAGGCAGGGAGGGCCAGTGGTGGGCAGCCCTGGGGCAGGTGGGTGGGGAGCAGGAGGCGGGGGCTGGGATCCAGCATTATGCCGGATCCCAAACCTCGTTCCTGGGGAGAATGGAGAGGCTTCAAGTTGCTCTGTTCTCCTTGGACTTGCGCCACCTCAAGAGGTGGCGCAAGTCCAAGGAGACCCATCGGCGCAAGTGGCCCTTATCCAGAGGTAAGGGGAAATGTTTCCCCTTGCCTCTGGCTGAGCTGCTTGTGGACACAATCCTGTGCTGGATACAGCGCAAGCCTCTTGGCTTGCCTGTTCCAGCACAGGATTGGATTGCGCCCTTAGATATAAATCTAGTTGAACAATGACATGCCTTAGGGCACCTGGATTCACATCAGGGGTGGTATCAGACAAGGACTTCTATTTCTATTTCAGTCTCTTAGCTCCAATACTGTAATGGGTGATACGATAATATTGTTATGATCAACTGCCTCCCTTCTGCCTCTCTAAAAGTCAAAGTGCACCTAACATTGCAGTATTCCATGTACAAACAGTAAGCAAAACATTTGTTATAGAGACAGATTTTAAAAGGAACACTTGTTTTTGAAGGTGACTCTTTGAGTCAGTAGGAGACACTTTGAGAGTCAGTAGGAGGAAGCCAGCGACACAAAAGCTGCATTCCTACATATCCTTATTCAGGAGGAATCCTCATTGAATGCCATAGTACATTCTTCCAAGTAAACATGCACAGAATTGTGTTCTAAACCTGCAATTCTAAATCTCATGCTAAAAGAACACACAATTTTGTACTGACAGTAAACAGATGGACTATAACTGAGATATAAAATTAACTGGCTGCTAAGAAATTTCACTACAGAAGTTTTTCCCCCCCCCCCCCACTAAACCGAAGTATTCTCAAACATCTCTTACTGCTCAGAACATATTGCTCCGTCCTCTGGGTAGGGACTGTTTCCCATGACAGATGACCACACACAGATCCTATAATAAAGACACCTGTTCATCTGTTTTTGGAACCAGAACTAATCATTTTTTGCCCACAAGGCATATGCCAATTTATGGAACTATTGGTTTTATCTGTATCTTAAAAACTTGGTATAGTGCTCTTGGGGGCTTTCACAGTAATGAATTATCTGGAAAATTCTTTAGCTTCTTCCTTTTAGGTGTGCCTGGTATGAAGACCGCCTATTGAAAGCAGAAAAAAACTGAATGTGAAAGAAAGAAAAATCACAAGGTGATGGCATCCTGTAAAATTTGTCATTTTCACCTGCTCTCACAAATATGTAGGCTAGATGAGGGGGGAAGGATCATGCTATACAAAAATATGGGGTATGCTATTAACTTCTCCAAGATTACATAGCAACAGCTAAGAGCTCTGTGCAAGTATGGCAGGGAAAAAATGTTCAGTATCTTGGAAATTGAATATGCACTAAGCCACTTAGAATACAACACTTGTAACCAGTGTGTAAGAGCCTGTTCTTCAGATCATAACATGGATGCACTCACATGCCTTAACACAGGGTGGCTGAAGAGCGATTACATGAAAAGGCATTAATTTATCTGTTAGAGTACTGATGGTCTGTTTATTTCCTTTATCTGTTTTATTTCTTGTGCCGTATTTTGTATGTTTGTACCATCATTTCTTTTGTATGCTTATACAATTATTTTTGGAAATACTGTAGAAATATGACGTGGTGGGAAAAAGAGTTGATGTTCTCCAGATCTTTGTTGTTGATAATCAGGAATATACCAGTTCTGCATCCAGAAAATGTAGTTAAATATTCCTTTGCTTTCCATAGCTGCGGATTTATTTTATCCAAATATTCAAGAAAGAGCAATTAAACCATTCTATCGGAACTTTGAGATTTGAGATAGGGAACTTAAAGAGCATACATATATAAACCTAACATAAAAGAAAAAGGCTGCAGCTCACATACCATTTACACCAGATGCCTTCACAAAAATCCTATAGAAGTCTCCAGGATTGGTGCAGAACATATGGTTTGTGAAATGTAGCCATTGAATGCTAACACTGATTTCTCTGATAAAACAGAATTATAAGACTAAAGCTATCTTCGGTGATGAAGTTTCCTTTACAGGCTGTCAACAAACCCAGATTTGTGGAACCATTAATGAAACAAGTATGAGACCAGTAGACCAGTGTTTCTCAAACTGTGGGTGGGTTGTGAGACAATTTCAGGTGGGTCCCCATTCATTTCAATATTTTATTTTTAATATATTAGATGTGAATGCTACCACGGTATGTGGTATGCATTTGGGGAAATGTTACAGACCTGTATTTTTAACAAGCTACTATGTATATTCTATTAACAATGACAGTCAATGGGACTTACTCCTGGGTACATGTGGGTAGGATTGCAGCCTACGATTGTTAAAATTTTTCCTGCTTGATGATGTCACTTCCAGTCATGACATTACTTCCGGTGGGTCCTTATCAATTCTCATTATAAAAAGTGGGTCCTGGTGCTAAATGTGTGAGAAACACTGGATTAGACCATGGAGATTACCCATTTCAATGGTGGGAGACTTGCACCCCTGGCAGAATGGCGTTAACTTAAAAAAACAAAATGGTGTCCAGTGCCACCTGCCAGGGATGTGAATATTACACCTTCAAAATGTGTAATTTGCATGATCTAATGAACAAACTGGTACCACTCCCATGTTTGTTTCACTGATGGTCTCATGGAGCATGTGTCTTTTGCACATTTGCTGATACACTAATATATAACATTTACCTAACTCCCTCTTCTTCCTCCTTTGCAGCTTGTATATCTGCACATTTTATGTGGTTCCCATACTCTGTCTTGAGCAATGGAGCATGTGTCTTTTGCACATTTGCTGATACACTAATATATAACATTTACCTAACTCCCTCTTCTTCCTCCTTTGCAGCTTGTATATCTGCACATTTTATGTGGTTCCCATCCTCTGTTTGAGCAATGGGAAGTTCACACCCATTTGTCAATCGTCAGTTTTCTCTGGAGAAGACGGAAGGATTACAAAATTTTTGAACAAACTTGCTCATTTACAAATTTAGACGTTAGGACGACATGAGAGGAAAATGGTAAACACGAAAAACGTAACATCTAACAAGCTAACAGTCAAGGATCTTGAGGGAAGTGCTCACACCTGTGCTCCCTGCCAAGTTTTCCATTCAAAAACGTAACCGCACACACTGTTCTTCGAGTGCCACCATATTTTTTTAATGTTGCTTGGGGAGTTATGTATGAGAAGGGGAGCTAGGGGAATATTTTCACACACACCAACTGGAAGCATCTCTTTAAACTAAGCAAGTGGAGACCCATTATATTTATTAACATTTTCATTTTGACTTGTTTTGTTATAACTTTTCTGCATTCATTTCCTATTCACAACCACCACCCACTTCACACACCCTATTTACACACATCCTTTATACTATGCACACTCCAGTTTCATTTTTAAACACACTATTAATACAAAAAGTCACAAGTCTATGAATAGTGTTGCCTCACCCTGAACACGGAGGCTTTAGAGTTCTTCTTGGTCACAAGGAATCAACCTGAGAAGTCACTTCCAAGCTCAGAAAATTCTTTATGGCCTTAGGGAAATGTTCCCTTTGCAAATTCATGACTCACTACATGGAGCACAGCACATATATCCATGAATTTTAGCCCCAGCAGCTCCTGAGTGAAAGCTACACATTAGATTAAGGGTTGTCATGGTCAAGAGAGGGGATGCCAGCGACCACACACTGATCCAGAACAATAAAGCCTAGTGGTTAGTGCACGCTCTCCCTTCTGTTCCCCTTTCTTTCCTGTTTGCACACGCAGCTTACTGGGGAGAAATCCTTGGTAGATTAAATTCATTGCCACCAGCGCAGGAGATCAGGCTAGCCAGAGTGGCTTCCTGGGCAGAACCCCCCCCCCCCCGAACAATACTGAACCTCAGGGATCTCTATCAAAATTGCTCTCACAGTAGTACTTGCAGAGCAAGAAAATGTGACAATTCAACTGAATATCCCAAAACCAAGCAGACTTAAGGATGCAAAAAGTTTTATTAAAAGTCAAATAAGAGAGAAAGGGGATAACAAAACCAAATGAACAAGAAAAAAAGGTAAGGAGTATGGAATTTGGAAAAAAGCGTTAAACTGCTTCTGCCCATACATTGCAACAGGGATCAAATGTATACACTTGTGGGCTGGGCAGAAATGTGTTATTCACTTGCAATCATACAAATGGCCATACAGATTGTGCTGAGATGCTGCAGAATGTCACACATGTGTTGTTGAACTCAGAGCTGTACTGCCAGGTTCAAGAGCTTTGTAAGTATGACTTGGGAGAGGCCAACTCTAAAATCAACGTGAATTCTTATGGTTTCTGGCTAATAATTGAAACCTATTAGACTTTACCTGGATGGTGGAACTATCATCCTTCCCTCCTGCATTCTCAGTGACTGGTTGGTGGGCCTTCCTGACATGAAGTGCTGAATGACTGGAGGAAGACCAAGAGAGCTTCCAGATGGGGAAACTGCTTTTTTTCCCCTTGACTGAAATGATGTCATTCTGCTATTTGATCTCCACATTTTCCCTGACTAGAGGACAGGTAGCAGGAACCTGAGCCATTCTGCTGGCTCCCCTGACGCAAACAAACATACCTGGATTTCCATAGATGAGCCAAGCAAATAAAGTTCAGCAAACAAAGGATCTATGGAGTACTTGGGTAGCAGGAGGGGGGAGGGCTACAACACCCACCATTAGGAAACAGAGAATGACACAGGCAAAAACCCCACAGAAAGGAATAGGATACAACCAAAATATAATGATGTTATGACAGTGATCATTTCTCATGTTGCTTATTTATTGTGCAGAGAGACCAACATTGGTTTGTGAGGACAGTACTGCAGAGTGTAACCTTTCAATTTTGGGTATTCTGCTTCTCCTTTCCTCATTGCAGAGTTAGCCCTGGTCACTTTGATTTTGATGAGAAGGCAGCTCCCACCTCATGTATATAGAAAACAAGCTTCTCTTGCTTGCATGTGGGTAGAATGCAAGACAGCAATTGGGGTGAGGGAGAGGAGCCTTGTGGGGCTCAGATGCTGCTTGGTGCCATGCTGTGCCGAGTGAATATATTCATCCTGCCCGCCAACTATGCACAGTCTAGCTGGTTGCCTCTTAGGTGGAATTTTTTCCTTTACTCCTGATTGGCTTTTTTGCCTATCCCAGACTGAGTGTGGGGTTGGGATAGTGGTAGGGAGGCTATGCCTGGCAGATCAGTGAGGTCCAAGGAGGAGAAATGGTGTTTGCACTTAGGCAAGCAAGAGTTGTAAGGGAACAACCAGAATGAGTCCCTAAAGCAGGGGTGCTCAATAGGTGGATCGTGATCTACCGGTAGATCGCGAGGCAAAATGAGTAGATCGCGGAGTGCCGACCCCCCCCCCCTTCAGGTGCCTCTGGGAGGAAACGCCAGTGTGTGGCTAGGTAAGTGTGGCTAGGATTGCAGCCCCACAGCCTAATCCTAGGCATGTCTACTCAGGAGTAAGTCCTGTTCTACTCAGTGGGGCTCAAGGTACACCAACATACATTGTACACATAAATGTTATATGTTATGATGGCACAAACATTGTAAAAAAAACTCTGGTAGATCTCCGGGCCTTGCTGGGTTTCAAAGTAGCTCTCGAGCCAAAAAAGTGTGAGCACCCCTGCCCTAAAGGCTTTCCGGCAAGGGCTTGCAAGCTGCTAAGCCCTCAAGGTCAAGTTGTAACATGAACCTTAGAGGCTGCCTGGTTCAGGACCAGTGGACTCTTCCTTGGCCCCTTCTCACAGGGTTGGCTGTGAGGCCAGAGCCAGGGTAGCTATATGCACAGGTGGGCTCATACAGGTAACTGCATCCTCCAAGTTAGGGGACTGCACCCAAGGGTGGTCACAGATATTTACCAACTGCAATTAAACAAGAAACCAATAAACTTGGTCCTTAATTTTGCCAAAACTTTTGTCACATGTGTTATACGGGAGGATACCTGAAGAAAGTTATGTTTAGCACTCTCCCACTGAAATAAAAATGCTTAAACTTATCCAGTATTTTACTAGTTTAACTGTTTTGACTTTAGATGAATAATATCCAGTATTTGCAGGTTAATTGCACAGATCTATAAGTTTTAGCCGATTTGGGATTTCTAATGCTCTCTTTAAAAGAATTTTAAAATTAAACATTATGTAGCATATTGTTTTTTAAATTCCAACTTCCCATTTTGCTTTTATTCTATTCTGCTTTCCTCACACATCCTGCATGGGGACACTGGAGGACGAGAAAAAGTCATCCATAACTCACAATAAAAAGATATTGTGATGGGGATAGCAATAAACCATTTACACCTTTACAGGAATACTGCTTAGAGGTCCCTTATAGCCCATCACAGGTGCTGCACATTGCTGGAGATAAACACTCTCTTGACTGCTCTTTAGGAGTATGTATTTAAAGTGCAGCTGGTGTATCTCCTTCTTAATTTAATTCTCTTTTTATGATACACATGTGAGAGAGCTATCTATTTAAAAGTCATTCACATTAGTTCAGGATTGTTAGGTACCAGACATTTGTCTTTTTTGTTTTAAAAGAGTTTGTCTTTTTTGTTTTAAAATACAAAAGAAAAGGCCTGAGGAAGACATTAAGTAATATATGCTTACACAAACATCCATTGTTGTTGTGCAGAGGCAGCCCCAAAGGGTCTCCTAGAACTGTGATCAGTCAGATGTAACCTTTCAGTCGTCAAGTACAATGGCACCCAAGTTCTCCCTTGGAGTCCTTCCTCACCAGAGATGGGCAGTCACTAAGATCAGCACATCTTCCAAGAAAAGGTACAGCACATTCCAGGCATCTGGCTAAAAGTACAGAACTACCATTAGACCTGTGATACAAAGCCTGCAGGGGAACATTTCAAGGGGAGAAGGCAGAAGCTGTTAAGACCATCGGGCTTAACCAAATCAATTCTCCCTGCACCAATTTGCCTCTTCTAGCTATATAGTGTCACCCACATTATCTGGCAGGGCTCCCATGCCTTTGACATCTGTACAAAGAAGAGAAATCATGTGAAACTTACGTCTTTGCAAGGTAAAGATCTTCACTTATTGATTTCTGTTTTTGGAAGTTGTTAAAGATACTTATGCTATTCTAAAAACAGAAACAAAAAACTGCAGGAAGAGAGTTTTTTTTATTTACCATGTTTGGGGGAGTTTAGGTGATTGTCTAACCAAACAGCTTGTAAATAAAATTTTTTGGGTACTTCTGAGACACAATCAATAGATTTGTTGGCATCCTTCGGTCTCAGAAGACTATGGTCTAATAGTGTTCTGGAACAGAGTGTTCTCTCCAGTGCGCGAAGCCTGGGTTAAGTAGATATGGAGGATAGACTGTTTCCCATGCAGCAAATCCCCCCTCTCCACGTCGCTGAAATGGTCCAATAGAAAGGCAGAAGCCAATACAGTTGGTACCAGCGGCGTCGCAGGAGTTGCCAGAACGTGACTGTGTTCAGCCATGAACTGCCTTGGGGACTCCAGCTCCGGATTTTGCCTCGAGGTTGACTCCTGAAGCCTTTTCCATAACTGGATGTAGCCACAAGGCAGTGGAGGTTTGGGATCAGAGTTTTCCTTCTCTCAGATGAGCTGCCTTCCCAGGCTAACGAGTCCCATCTACCCGGTGGCTGTTTAGTCGCCTCTTATGACAAGTACAGCCAAACTGAGGGCCTATTCTTATCCCCAGCCCCCAGGGGAAAATCAATAGATTATTCCATGAAAACAGAAAGGACTTAGGGTGGATGTACTCAGAAAAGCCTGCAGCAAGTTGGATCAAATTAACTTTGACAGTATTGTAACCATGGCAGCATGGGGTGCATATGTGCTCATGCCACAGTGTGCCATTCTGTTAGATCCTGCTACTGGAGCTGGCCCAGGTTGTCTATAGGTTAGCCAGAATGCAATGTGATCAGGAAAATGTCACCTTCCGGCTGACTGAAAAAATGCCAGCCATCTCCTGTCATAGAAGATGGAAGAACAATGTATCCTTAAAGGATTTGATAAGTGTATATCCCATTATCTAGGCCACACAGCAGGTGAAAATAAGTGACCATGAATTTACAGGCTCTAACTGTAATAGCAAAACAAACAAAAAACACATATGCATGCACAGGCACACCCACCTATAAGTCTATAACACAGGTAAGGCGAGGGAAGGTTATGAGCCAAAAACCATGGAATTTTCTACAAACCCCAGATAAGTTGGGAGTTAACTTAGAGGGTGTCTGACTATAGTATTGTCTGATTTTACCAGTGGGCGTGGTGATCTATCATCGCCCCACCCCCACTGGTTTTTTGGCTGTACCTTTTGATAGAATAAAGATATGTCAATGCAGTTTGTTTCATCACATTCTGCATAAAAATACATTGATTGAGATATAACATGATGGTATTATTTTTGCAAACTGTCATTTTAGTGATTTTGGTCACTAGTGGTGTCACCTCCCCCCCCCCGGGTGTCAACTTACTAACACCCTATAGGAGCAGTTCTTGAACTTTTAGCACTGGAACCCACTTTTTAGAATGACAATCTGTCCAGGACCCATCATAAAGCAAATTAAAATAATTATAAATTAAAGTAAAATAAATAAATAAGGGAAAGCCAGCCCTGTTCCACAAAGTGAATTTTCTCTGTAGCCTGCCTTCAATAACACCCCCCCCCAAAAAGCATCAGTAAGATTTTCACCCCTACCCAGTACCCAGTTCAATTTAAGTTCTTATATTTCAAGCATATCACTATCAGAACCCACCTGGCTTTACAAGTCTGAGAGCCCAATCCTATGCCTGTCTACTCAGAAGTAAGTCCCATTATAGTCACTGGGGCTTACTCCCAGGAAAGTGTGGATAGGATTGTAGTCTAAAAGAGGAAAAAATTCACCTTACCCTGTCAAGCCTCTGTTTCATTCTTTTTATGGGGTGCTGCCTTCTGGAGCATTTGTTGAGCTCCAGTTGCATCAAATCAGGACCATTCTGGTGACCTCACATTTCCCTTTGCCTGAACTGCCCAGGAGCCAAGGCACATTTGCTTACTCACGAGTAAACACAACCATGTTACTTAGTTTCACTTTCCATAGGGCTCAATACATTCGCCAGCTTGGAGGCGGGGACTTTCTTCTCGGGTGTTTTTGGGGGGCTACATTCATTGGATTAGGACCATTCTGGTGTTGTGGGATTCCTCTCAGCCTGCCCTTTTAAATGGACAAAGGCACATTCACCTACTCACGAGTAATCGCGTGATATGGCTTGGTTTCACTTTCCATTGGGCTCCATGCATTTTTTGTTTTCTGGGTTTTTTTTTAATAACTTTTGAGAGAAAGGTGATATTTCACTCCCGTTTTTTGCATTGCATTCAGCTCGAAATTCCACATCCAACGGTATAGAACATGATGGTATTACTCCTAACTACCGCGATTTTAGTGCATCACCCTCCCAGTGCACATCACCCCCCCTTGCGCGTCACCCAGTGCGGTCTGCACCCCCATACCCCCTAACGACACCACTGATTACTAGTAAAAATTCTCCTTTTTCATCTCCATCCCGCTTCTCAGCCCAGTCCCACCCTCCCTTCACCAGACAGCTGCTAAGCTTCTCAGAAGCTCCCGCTTCACTTACTGTTCTGGCCAGTGTACAAATCGACTCAGGCTTTCAGGCTCAATTTATAGGCATAAATTTTTTGACTTATAGGCAAGTATATACGGTGAGTATGTCCATGATACATATAAAAGAGGACAGTGCAAACTTTGATATTATCAGGACTAATGTCAAGAACTGAAACATTCCCCAACTATATTCAAGGCTAGTACAAGACTGTATTGCTAAAAACAATTCTTTGTGAAACAGAACCATTGCCTTCTATGCACACGTCTGAATTATTCATATGCTAACTTATTTATTATTACTATTACAGTAATAGTTCTCGGATCCCCTGCAGATAACAAAAGTCACAGATAAAGAAATCTCTGATTTTTTACCCATTAACCCCTCTGAAGGGGATGGGAGCTGTGCAGGCTTTCTGAAGCCTGCAGAGGTTGCGTGCAGCTGCCCATGGTCTCTGCAGGCTTCAGAATGACTCCTAGAGCTGAAAAACGTGATTTCCACTTTCCTGAGGGAAACTGGAAATGACGTTTTTATGCATTTAAGGTTCAGCCTAAGCCTCAGAATGCCTTAAAAGACATAAAAGTGCCATTTCCTGTTTCCCTTGGGAAACCAGAAGTTGTGCTTTTTCAGTTTTAGGAGCCATTCTGAAGTCCACAGAGGCTGCAGGTGGACATGTGTGGCATTGGCAGGCTTCAGAAAGCCATCTGGAGGGGACCGGAGCACAGCCATCCAAGGGGGCACACACTGAGCCAGGGGAACAGGATGAAAAATCCACTGATAAACAGGCTCCACCTGTACAGAATTCATGAAAATCAGGGCACCTGGCCCATGCTTAAAATAATGTTTCTTAATATTCGTAATTGATTACTGAAGAATTGTATATGATATTCAGCATGGTTGTGACTTTAAGGTAAGTACAAGTGCATTTTTAACGGCATGGTCAATAACAATGAAAAAATGAAAGTATAAAAGTGTATGGTTTGCACAGAAATTGTTTGCAAACAAAATATTCTTTGAAATTTTCCACAAGGTATTGAATGAATAAGGATTAAACCTCTAATGAAGCAGTAAAACAATTTCCTAATTGCTATGTGCTTAAAGAGTCTCTCAATAGTAGTTCAGTTTCAACTTGTCTTTAATGGCTTCTCTCATTGGACCTTTTAATAATAAAGGATACACATTCAAAACACAAGGCGATGAAATCTCTCTTATCCAAACTTCTATCAAGTCAGATCAGCCTGCCTACTGTTTTGCACCCAAAACTACTTTAGTATATAGTTTATGTCTTCCTTCTACTTCACAAGTAGTAGAAGGAAGGAAAGAGAAAAGACAAGGGGAAAAGAGTAAGAGAAGGAGGGGTAAAACTGAGGTTGATCGAACTTAGGCGATGAAATCTCTCTTATCCAAACTTCTATCAAGTCAGATCAGCCTGCCTACTGTTTTGCACCCAAAACTACTTTAGTATATAGTTTATGTCTTCCTTCTACTTCACAAGTAGTAGAAGGAAGGAAAGAGAAAAGACAAGGGGAAAAGAGTAAGAGAAAGAGGGGTAAAACTGAGGTTGATCGAACTTATGCTTACTGATTTGAAAAGAGTAGATATGTTAGGACTGTTTTAGATCTCCACAAATTGCTGTATGTGGAAAGGCCTGGTCCCTAGAAATGCAGCCATAATAAGAAACTAACCTCTGGTTTTCTGCAACACTGGATATGTACATGTACAGTGGAATGTACATATGTACATGTATAGTACACTGTACAGTCATGTACAGTGGGATGTCTACTTAGAAGTAAGCCCCACTGAGTTCAATGGGTCTTACTCCCATGTAAATGTGTATAGAACTGCAGCATAATTCACTAAAGTGCTGAGGACGTTCTTCCAAACTTACATGACCTGCCACTAGTCAATAGTGGCTGTATCTGGAAATGCATTATGGCCGTTTCCCATTTCTCCCATATTTACTTAGTATCTAGTTCTTTATGATCTATCAATATTTATTCTTTAGTCAATGCTATTTAACTTAAAAAAAAGTTAGCTAAATTTTAGCTCAGCCAGCTAAATTTGTTCCGTCATGTAGATTTTTTCAGTAGTCTATCATGACATCAGAATTTACCAACTGAACAATAACATAATCCACTTGTTCCATGAATGCGACATGGAGAGGGAGAGAGGATCATGCTTTGGCTCAATAGAACCTTGTTTCTCCTTCCCCTACCAGTACGTGCACATGGGCCCATGAATAGGAAGTACAAACAGATGGAAAGCAGAAATGAGAGGCCTGTGTGTCTCCCATATTGTCTGTCTACATCAGCGATTTTCAACCTTTTTCATCTCACAGCACATTGACAAGGCACTAAAATTGTCAAGGTACATCATCAATTCTTTTAAATTGACTAGGCACAGTCCACTGCCCGGGGGGGGGCCCTCACATCACCCAATGACCCTACTAATAACTGACTCCCCCCCCCCAAACTCCTACAGCACACCTACAAACCATTCATGGCATACTGACTGAAAATCACAGGTCTACGTGCATTGCAAGTGATTGACATTGTGACTACAAGAAACTTGCATTGGACTTATAAAGAGGTCTGGCTGGGGATATGGGAAGACATGCACAGAACTCCCATTCCCCTGTCTGTCATATCACATTGCCACTGCCTTTGCGCATACATGCATATGGGGGTAAGGGGAAAGGATGAAAACAGGACTGCATTAAGCCCTATTGGTATTTTCCATATAGGTACTATGCCATGATGCAAATAGGGTTGGCCTGAAGCATCCAGGAATCAGCAACAATAGGTGACTATTTCTGTTACCACTGTTTTTGACAGACCCATGTGACATATTTAGACAAATCACTATCTTGGCTACAGTGGAAGGCTTTGCTCGCATTGCTCACAAATACAAAATTTCCTGTCCTGTTTGTCTTGTTGCAAGGTGCAAAAACTAAGATGTTACAAGGGATCCTAGATGTTACAAGAGATCTCAGATGTTGCACTGTAATCCCAGGTACCAAAGCAAACTCAGTAGACAGTGGTGATCAAATCCAGGCCTTTATTGTAAATCCATCAGCAAAAGGTGGTAAATCCATCCATGTCTCCAAAGGAGACTGCAAGCATCAGAAGTGGGGAGAAGAGAAGCCCCAAAGGAGACTGCTTGCACCAGAAGTGGGGAGAAGAGAAGCGTGTAACGCCCCCTTTAGCTGACTTTTATTACAATCTGGGGTTCCCTCCTTGAGACACAAACATTTCTCTTTGGAAACAATTCATTGGTGGGTTCAAAACATCTGTTGTTCTATAATAGGCCATCTCATACATCCATCATACACATTATACAGATTTGAGCAGGCCGTAGGTGGTACTGCAACCCCTTAGTTCAAAAGCTGACCTCATCTCATCATCGAAATGCAACTTACTTTGCCATTGACATCACGGTGTGTGTGTTCATCTAAAAAATGCTGCGAAATGGTTTTCTCTGGGAATCTGACCTTTGAAATGTGTTAATCAGGAAATGCTTTGCTGTGAACCTGGAAATAGCTTTTCATATGTTGTCTTAAACTTTTTACTGCTGTTAGACTACCACAACTTATTTAGGCTAACGTTAGTTACATGTGTTAATGCACCAAAACTGCTTCTGGAATGAAGAACAAAAACAATAAAAACCAAGCTGACTAGTGTTCTTTTATGATATAACTTATACTATAAATACTAGCCCCCTATGCATATAAGGCTTTCCAGCATATATATTAAAAGAGCCTGTTGCTCCTTCAAACTAAAAAAATTCAAACTGCTAGAATGTTCCTTATCTGTAGCACTCAAAGGCCTGTTCATTCAAATGTATCAACCTTGTTCTGCAGTGAATCTGAGCTCTCGCAATCAGCCTGACTTTTTAAACCGCAACCATTTTTTTTACTCAAGTTGAACATTCAGGGAGAGAGATCAAAACCCATGCTGTTTATATTTCAGGTAAGCATCTTATACCATCCTTTTACCCTGCATCAGTCTTGATATTTCTGGTTTTTCCTCCATCAAAAAATTAAGCTTTATTTAGAATCATTCTCAATTACGATTATAAAGTTGTCACTTCTCTGAACTTAGTAGATAATATGTTTCAAAGCATTTGTAATACATAAAATGTATTAAAATACAAATTGGTTTATTAATTCTCATAATTTCTAAACATCAGTTTCACAGTCACTTTAAAAAGGAGACAAAAATATTCTAAGCATACTACTGTCTTTAACAGTGTTTTCCGTTTTTAAATACACATTTGTGCCTGATGCATAATTCTTGTTTATATTTTCACACACTGGCTGAATCCACAAGTTTCTTACAGCCTGATCCAATGTACATTTACTCAGAAGTAAAACTGACTGAGTTAAGTAGGAGGATTTAGTCCCAGGTTAAATGTGCCTCTATACTGCAGCTATACCTAATTATGCAGAGTGACTAGGATACAGCCTCATATTCAACTTGATTTGGTAATATGTCCAAGGTCAATCAATCACAATGTCTTCTTCAGCCTCATAAGCTGTCTCTGTTCAGTCTTTGTGTAACTGTCTCCACCGTCTTATTTTCTATCAATGATTGACAGGAAAGCCAAGGGAGACTTTAAAACAACAACCACATACCATTCTTCTTCTTATGCTAGTTTACACAGTTATATAGCACCAGAACAGTTATACCTATATCTTACTTATACCTATAAGATGTAGGATCAGCCATGTACAATATCATATCTCGGCCTGCCCTTTCCTTCTTTCTTAGCCATTGCTGGAAAATTCTTCCTCTTTTAGCAAACATGCACCAGCAACAGATTCTATTTTCATTCACAACCTCATTTTTTCATTCAGAGGAGTCACCAAGTAGCTCTGACAAGAATACATATATGAAAAACAAAGGAACAGGAAAACCTGAAAATATTTTACTTAAAGGCCCTCTAGGGCAGTAACAGCAGTAGCAACAACAATAAAATAGTTCTTTTTTTAGCACTTTCACAAGGACATCTTCTAGAAGGAAAAGAAAGTCTGGGCATGGTATTTTAGAGCCAGCAAAAGCTTAAGTGAATACACATTACCTCTAGGGAAAAAAAGCAGGAAACAAAGAGAAGAAATTAAAGGGGTTGTCCCCCATTAATGTATTGCAGAAATATCTCTTAGGTCAAATTTGTAATTCTAAAAAATGTATCCTTTGCCAACAACCAAAATCTTTGTCACGTTCTTTGTTGTTTACCCTCTAATGTAAATGCTGTTTCATTCTGCTTTGCACATATTCTTCTCTGTGTGGCACAAGTGCAAGAGGTGCCACATGGAGAGAAAATAGCCTGAAATGTTGCACAGAAACCTGCCTTTATTTTGACCATTTCCCTCCAGTTATTGCAATCAGAAAGAGTAAAGACCCAATCCTACCTAACTTTTCAGCATCTGTAAACAACTGCATTGTGCTGAAAAGTTGGAAAGGATTGGGCCCTAAAACTATTAAAATGAACACGCTGGCATTGACAAGAATCCATACATATTGTTAATATGTGGAAGGCTAGCAGATGCGTCTGTGTAAAAAGCTGAACCAAGGTGTGATAATATGGAACTCAGTTCAATTTTCCTGGATCCAAACACTAGATCTTCATATTTGCATAGTAGCAATCTCAGAATCCATGCAGGTAATTTTGAAGTACAAGCTGCTTCAAATTTTAGTGAAACATAAATGTAAAAATATCAAGATGCCTCCATTTAGTCATAATTGCATAATGGTTAGCCTTTGGGCCCAATCATATCCAACTTTCTCAAACTGATACATCTGTGCCAATGGAACATGCACTGCATCATTTGGGGGGGGAGTCATAGGGGCCTCCTATAGGGAACATTTGTTCTCTTACCACTGGGCTGCATTGCAGCTGCAGCGGCAGCTGGAAAGCTGGATAGGATTGGGCACTTCCCCTATTATCTGGATTACCAATTCTGGGAAGCTCTTGGGACTATCGCAGGGGCCCTGAAAACTAGACCACAGCAGTGTCCAGGTGCCATGTTCATCAGGTCCATTTGGTGTGAAAATATCAGCCATCTCTCTCCCCCCAATTCTTTTTCCTAATCCTATCTGTCCCCACCCCCCACCGATGCAGCTGTGTCAAAAAGGTGCATCCCGTATCCAGCAGGAGGAGGGGTAGATTAGGAGGCTTCTGAGGGGAAAGGGGAATTATTTTTTCTTACTTCTCTATAAGTCTCCTGCTAAGCAATGTGTCTCCTTGATCCTGCACCAGCACTTGAGCTAGAACTGTGCAGTGATTCTGGAGTTGGACCTGGAAGATCCAGGTCCAAAACCCTGTTCAGCCATGAAGCTTCATGGGTGACCTTGGGCCAGTCACTATCTCTCCGCCTCACTGAACTCATAGGGTTGTTGTGAGAACAAAAGCAGCAGAGGAACTCTGAGCTCCTTGGAGGAAGTGCGATATAAAAATGTCATTGATCAAACAAACAAATTAGATCAGGTCATCAAGTTCTATAGCTATTGAACTTTAGGAACTATTGTTTCCTGTAACATATTATGCAGCCCTCAGCAGTCAAAACATGGTCATGTCTCTATTCTAACTCCCAAAACTATTAGTTACCCATGTAACTGAATTCTACCTTCAGCTAATTCTACCTTAAGCTTCTACACCAGCTAAAATAGCAAAGATATTTTACCTACCTTCTGGAGTGCAAAAATAACCACAGGTTTCTGTGTATTTAAGCATGACTTTCTTTTACATACAGCCCCACAGGCCTTTTGTCATTTGTGGGTTTAAAGACACAGGGCCAATCTGAATGCAGAACATGTACTTCAAAGCATCCATCAGCAAAGGTGCATGATGCTTCACAGCCCAGTGCACAATACAGACTGCTTGGCCTCCTGAAGCCAACATATGGATCTGCACATATTGCTCCTGCTGATAGTACCGCTTCCGAAAGCATCTGCCGTCACCATCTCTGCGGCTGGGTTTGGTATGCTGCTACACACAGGTGACTGTACTGGAGGAATACTGAATTTTCACTTTCCCAGATGGGGAAAATCAATTTCAGCGCCCCAAATGAAGGAAGCACTGATGCGGAATGCCACTAAACGCTACCTGTTCAGTGGGTCTGAAGCCATGAGGGAGATTAACACACACACACACACACACACACACACACGGAATAGAATCTTGTCGTTGAATTGCTGCTCTGAAGTATAGCACAAGGGCACACAGGAGAACTGGGAAAAGAGGGGGATTTTTTTTCCTTTGAATTTTTTTACACTTGATAAATTTGTTAAAGAAAAAAATATATAGCTGTAAAACACAACAAATGGGATAAGGCAGAAAATCAGATCTGTAACTGTTATGTTCCAGATGTTTCTCCAAAGCAGTCCTTATTCCTATGGGGAATTAAGCATTATTATTGCGGTCAGTGAGATTTCCTTTGAGATATCCTTTACCACACATACAGATATTTGTGTCACAATATTAATAGGGAGGAAACTGCAAAGTGTAATGATGTTTCACTGGCATTAGAAGAGCTCACCAGTAGTTCGGGATCACTGCATTTAAATATGCTTTCTTTCAGCATTTGGGAATTCAACCCAATTATTCCTTTCTGGGAGAGGTGGTATTTCTCCCTTTTTAATCCTCCTATTAAAGATGCATGTTTCTTCAGGATGCAGTCAGTGGTCTATGTACCATGAATAATAATTTAATGTTAATAACTGCACTCAAAATCCAGTACATTTTGGTGTGAATGAAGACACAACGTAATTGAATGCAGCTCAGAATACATACAACATGTTTTCTAGTTCTGTCAGATCTTATAATTATCTAATAGGTATTTTACAATATATGGGCTTTTAATCAAAGTAACAGCTCACATACTCAAGATCTTGGCAATCACAGGGTTGAAATAATACGCTCACTCCCATAGTTTTGAGAAAATAATTGTGAAGCCACAATATGAATATTTATTGAAGAGCCAATACTGCAAATTATAAAGCAAAAACCAGATAAAGAGAACTAAAGATATTTCATTCTGCTTTTGAATGAAATTCAGCTTGGGGTGTTAGTTTTTTTACCTCTTTGGGCAGGTTCAGCAGATACTTCTCTGACTGGTCCCTGCTCCATGCAATTAGGATGTGAGCATGCCATGACTGCCCACATCCCACCCACTCCTCTAGCATGATGAGCTGTCATTATCTAAGTGCAAGATGTATTTTGTCTGAACCTTTAATACATGATTTAGAACCCGTTTCTATTCTCCACCATGCAGCCGCGATGACGGAGTGCAGGATGCATGCGGTGGTGGTGGTGGGGTGTAATGAGACAGCCTGGGAGAGGTAAGTAAAAATACTTTTTTACCTACTTCTTTGTTGGATCCCTAGCCATCAATTGATCTCTTTGGATCTATGCTAGCTCTTTAGCTGATGTCAGTCCAAAAAGAAGTAGAGGCATGTTGGTTTGGAAAAAGGGGTGGTATCCTGGTATATCTACCCCCTGCCTTCTCTGTTCTCCTCCCAAACCACCCTTGAGCCATCAGTGACCTCCTTCCACTGGCACTTTACCTGTGCTGATGCAGCCTGGGTCCATTTGTGTTTGGTGTGCACTGCTGCAGGACATTTGCACCAGCAACTCTGACACACAAAACATCATGTTGGCAACCTTCAGTCTCGAAAGACTATGGTATCGCGCTCTGAAAGGTGGTTCTGGAACAGTGTCTAGTGTGGCTGAAAAGAGCGATTCGGGAGTGACAATCCCTTCCACACTGGGAGCAAGTGCAGTCTGTCCCTGGTCTGTCTCCCTGGCTATGGGCCTTTCTTCTTTGCCTCTTTGCCTCAGACTGTTGGCCAAGTGTCTCTTCAAACTGGGAAAGACCATGCTGCACAGCCTGCCTCCAAGCGGGCCGCTCAGAGGCCAGGGTTTCCCACTTATTGAGGTCCACTCCTAAGGCCTTCAGATCCCTCTTGCAGATGTAACACACATAACAGCAGTGCACACATATGTGTGACACACATAACAGCAGTGCACCATTTATGGTGCTGCAGGGGCATTTATGATGGCACGTGGAGGGGCGATTCAGAGAAACCCCAATTAGCAGCCTGGCATGCCAGAAAAAGTCAGGACTTGTGTCACAAACATGTGAGATGGGGACCAGCTGGATAAGAATTTGCCAAATCAGCCGTTTGTTTAAATTTAAAAGGAATAATTTAATTAAAAGAAAGAATTAATTAAATTGAGCATTTAAAAGGAAAAGCACTACAGGTACATCCTGCAAAAACCATGGCAGTATTAGTTGGAAATATGTAATAATGTTCAGAGGTACTTTATTCATCTGTCTTGGGAAGCAGCAGCTGTCACCACAATTACAAAAGCCTATAAATATATTGTGACTCCAAAATGTTGTGAATGTTGATATTTACATTTACGCAATCTGACAACAATAATAGCTTCCAAGATATTTTCTGTCTACATGTCTAATACTAACAGAAACTAGCTTGATAAAATATTAAGCAAAAGATGCCCAACAAAGGAAACTTTAGAGAGAACTTTGGCTCCAGTCAATGCCTCTGTTCCTCTCCCTCTCCACCCAGTACCACTCACTCCCTGCTCATCCCCCATCCCCCCAGCAGCCTTCTCTTCTCCAGCAAGTGCAAGGGTCGCAGCTGTTGCCTCTTCTGCTGTAATAAAGCTCTAGGATTGGTCTGTCAAGTACTTAACTAGGAGATGAAAATTTCTTACCCAAGCTACTAGTACTGGAAATATATTTTCCTCTTTTACTAGCAGAAGGATATAAAACCATTACATCAGTGAGAATTCCATATTCTTATTTTGTATAATTAACACAAAAAGGAATCTATATTACATCTTAAACTACTTTCAAGAGTACTTGAAATCTAGTTTACTGGAGGCAGCTGAGAACAATAACAGATTGTGATTTATTTTAAATGTAGTAAAAGACATAACATGCAAACGGGCCTTTAGGAATTATATCTTATACCAAGTTTATTAGAGACAACAAAAATGATCAGATATGAAAATTTAGTGAAGATGGCAAATGAAAGACAAAAGAAGAATTGTCAAGGCAAGGTGTGGAGATGGATTGGTGGACTTGCCTACAATTAGATTCAAGATTTGGGAAAGATAAACAAGAAGGTTTTTATATGGAACAGATGCCATTTGATAGACAATTGCTAGAAACAAAAGAAAAATATATCAAAAAATGTATATGTTTTTATTAGACTTTGAGATGCAAGAAGAAACAATAAAACAATGTATGATAAAATGGGCGCAAAACAGGCTATAATATCACAACAGATCAATGGGAACAGATCTGGAAGCATAATATCAAACTTACTAGAGCAACGAATTTCAAAGAAAATGTTTATAAAATGTTTTATAGATGGTACATGATACCATCAAGATTGGTAAAAATGAAACAGAATATATCAAATAGTTGTTGGAAATGTAAATGTATAGAAGGAACGTTTTATCATATGTGGTAGACATGTAAAAAAACGCAAATTTATTGGAGAATGGTAAGAAATCTAATACAATAGATTGTTGGATTTACTATTCCACTGAATCCTGAATTATTTTTGCTCAATATTACTTTAGATGTTATAGATAAAGAAAACGATGTGTACCTAGTTATTATGATTTTAAGTGTGGCAAGGATCTTATATGCTAGATATTGGAAGGACTTTAGAATACCAATGAAAGATGAATTAATAGAGAAAATAATTAATGTGGTGGAAATGGACACTGTCAGAAATTTTGGACCAACAACGAAAACCGACACAAATGGGGCAATGGAAACCCTTTTATGCTTGGTTGAAAATGAAGTTTTAGAAATATATGACAGGGCATTTAGATGATTATATACATATACATATACATATACATATACACACACACACACACACACACACATTATATTTGATATGATATGATAGACCAGGGGTGTCCAAACTTTTTGGGAGGAAGGCCACATCATGTCTCTAATACTGTGTCGGGGGCTGGGGGAAAAAAGAATTAATTTGCATTTCAAATTTGAATAAATTTAAATAAATGAATACATTAGAGATAGAACTTCTGTGAATCAATGAAGGTCTTGCAATAGCTCAACGCCTATAAAAGACCTTTCACAAAGCAAGGCTGGCCTTTCCTTCACTGCTACTGCTGCACCACAGATGTAAACAGCAAGCAGTGGAGGGCGCCTTCATCCCACAGCTCATGCAAGACATCAAACAGTTGCCCTCACGCTGAGAGCAGTTGCGTCGGGTCAGCATGGGCTCCAGCAAATCTCCAGAGGGCCAGGGGCTCATTGGAGACTGGGGGCTCCCCACGGGCCAGATTGGGAGTCCCTGAGGGCCAAAAGTGGCCCCCGGGGCGGGGTTTGGGCACCCCTGTTTTAGACGAATGACGAATGAAAAATGATATTAAGAGGTAAATTTAGAAGAGGAAATTGATTGGGAGATATGTGATGATTATTAATTTTAGTGATACATAATAATGATATACGATTTCCTGCACACTTTTTTGTGTGTATGTAGTGAAGTGTGTTATTTTTTTGTGTTATGTGGGTTTGTTTATTAATAAAAAATGTTTTAAGAAGGAATTATATCTTAATCTCTGATTTCTTATTCTCTATCATTATTTAGTATATTATTTAGCTATAAAAGCAATTCCAATGAAAGGTTACTCTATAACAATGACAGAACTAATTTAAAGTCCCAAGGTGAAATGTAAAAGGTATAATTTTTCTTATGAGTAAAAAATTATTCTCTTACTAAAACACTTTGTTAGCTCTGCTTTGCTGGTGAGAAATAAGGTCTGTCACAAATGGCAAGTGCACATTTTAGAATGCTTCATTAGGTATGGGATTTCTGCTGTCTGACAGAAGTTCTCCTATCCATCAATCACACCATTTCTAGCTTGTGAATGATCCATGGGAACTAACCTGAGGTCAGAAGACCGCTCAGTTATATAATTACTTTAGGAAAGCTGATTCATGCAGACAGGATTTTGCCAAAAACTTAGCTAAAAGGCGAATGAGAAAGCCGCAACAGTTTAACATGTCAGAATAAAAACATACTTAACACAAGAAGGAATCACGGCTATTCATAATTACATGTGGCCTTGGTCCAACGAGTAAAGCATTTTTAAAATCTCAGAGGTTTCAAAGGGAAAGTGTTAATCATCTGTTTAACTCTCACTTCAAAATGAATAAGATTTTATAACTGTTGTTTTCAGATGGATTTGCACATACTGTAGAAAATTTCTAACATTATACTGAAATGCAAATACATTCTATGAGTCTTGTTGCAAAAATAGCATTACATAGTCTTACACAACTGAAATAGCCAAAAAAATAAAAAGAATAAAAGAAAAGGCTAAATTGCTCAGGCTATTTACAACAGTAGATCTGTCAATCTGGTGTTGTAAATGGTCCTGTGATGGTGCAAACATAACATAATGGAACAAATGTGTAATGGAAGTGCTGGTGGAAACATCAGCAGTTCCAAACATGTGCCAGAATGTCCAGACTGAACACCAACCCAAATAAGATGGCGAAGGGAGTGGTTCACGGGCAGTACAAGGGAGATTTGGGGCAGGGAAGAGGTAGGGCAGGGAGCAGGTTAGAGGGCGCAAATCCATGATTTCCCAACCCATTCCTATACTGTTTTTCAACCAATACAGAAAGTTGTTCACAGAAATTTATTTGCATAAATAAGGTTTCAGTTTAAGCACAGACCTTGGGAACCTGTACTTAACCCATTTCTGCCCAGCCCACATTTGATCCCTGTTGCGTATATGCAATGTTGGGCAGAAATGGCTTAAGTAGGGAACTACCTGTACCTAGTCTAATAAACCAGCATCAACTGTCCATTCTAATCGTTAAAAGATGCCATCGTCGGGGTTCTACACAGTAGTCACAGATGATTTCATAATGCAGGTAAGCTCACACTCATGTCATATCACATATACAATACACACTGTATTGTATATCATGAGATATACAAGACAAAAACCACTAGATACTTCTACCCCAGTTATTCATAGAATAATTAAAATATGTGAAAAAACCCAATGCTGAACTGGTGGAATTCTGACCTAATCCAAGAATTTTTAATGCTCATATCCTCTTAATTGTTAGAAACTTAATATACTGTACAGAACATCACTTTCCTTTTTTAGAAATTTTTGTGTCTAGGATTGTGAATTATTACAACCATGAAGATGCCTTGAATGAAACATGAGTTACAGCTCATACAGCATACAGATCTATGCCAAGCTTAAATCTTGTTTTATAAAATACAAAGAGTCCAGTACCTTATGAAAGCTAAATAATTAAAAATCTTTGTATTTTATAAAACAAGATTTAAGCTTAGCATAGATCTGATATAAGAATAAAAATATGTATTATAAAAATGTTGTACTTTCCATTTATCTAAAAGCAAGCTGCATTGAACAAAAGTCTAAAGGCCTAAACCTGAGCTGTCCGACATCCAGATAAGTAGCAGCACCAAAATGGCAGCCACTGAAGTTTCCTCGGGGGAAGGGGACATTCATTCCCTTCCCCTGGGTAAGGATGCAGGTCTCACAGTGGGGCTATTCAAGTCTGCGCCAGCAAAATAGCCAGTGCAGAGTTGACAGTTTTTGTATTGGGCCAGAAGACCTGACACAGGGTTCAAGATATGGTGGAGCAGAGCTCCGCCAGTCCCACCTCGTTCTGCCCTGTTTCCTCCCCCTGCCCCCCCTCCCCACCACAGAACACACACCCCTGCTCACCCTGAGAAACCCATCCGCTGCCAGAGCTCTTCCCTGCTCAGGGTGTGTGTGCGGCTAGCTCCTGGCAAGTGCTAGGAGCTCAGGATTGGGCTCTAAGAGAGTCAGGACAGAAAAATTTTAGCCATTTTAGGTGCCTCTGCAGCCATGCATCTTGGGCAGCTCAGGATTGGGCTGTAAAACCTGTATGAAACTGGCAGAGAGGATAGACTACATCTTGTTAAACTTTAAGGAGATTTTCTAACTACAATGGACACTTATACTTTAAAATAAAATAAGACTTAAGTCAAATTATGATAGAACAGTTAAGAGCAACTTACATTGTTTAGCAATAGATTTTGCAGCTGATTTTTGGAATCATGAAAAAACAATGTATTTCAGTAATATAAATACCTTATTTTAATTTTAGCTGTTGTCTTGTACCACATATCTGTATGTGTGTTTTATCTGATCATTGATTTGGAAAATAAGATAAAAGCAAAATATTATTAAAACATGTTGGCAACTGGCCATTATTTTTTTTTTTCAATTCAGTGACCACTGGAGAATAACAAAGATATGTAACCATGAAAAGAGAGTAACGCTTTGAAGGCAGCTTATAATTTATCATACTCAAAATAAAATGGTAGTATAGTAAGTGTTTTCCCAATGGGGAGAATTACCCTGGAATATGTTACCCACACTGGAGAGGATTGTTGGTGTAATAATCATCAGGAGAGAAATTCAACTCATTAGGGGTCATTCACTGGAGTTCAAGTCTATTCACCTCAGATTTTAGAGCTGTCTTTGTTCCAATGATTTCAGCTATTCAACAAATTCACACAGCCCTATCATAAGGCAGATACAATACAGTAGAATTTCATTTTTACAATCAGTCATTTTCATGTTTCCACATGGGCTGTTTTTTAAGTGGGCCTTATCTATTATAGGCATTCACCTAGTTTTCATTTCAAAGCAGAGTCTCAATACTGCTACATTAAACATTTGCAACATGTAAAAGAAATATATGCATATTATCAGAGAATTGCTTGATTTTATTCTGGGTGAGGAAAAAATAACACTGGAAAAATAAGGTGCTGGCAGGGATTAAGGTACTTAGACTTTGTGTGTATGCAGACAGGATGCATATACACTACAAAGCCTGGGTGGAATATGCAATAGTATGATTTGCATGTAGAGACACAATACACTGGCCTCCATGATCTCTGCCAGGCCGTTCTTTCTGTGTCAGTGGTAAAGAGAAATGGTCCAATCTGCTGTCAGAACTAGCATTTCAAACACTTTCCGATGTTGCAAAAGGTGCACCAGAAGTATGCAGAGACCACCTCTGGATAAGCTGTAGAGACCAATCATGTGCTGGAAGCTAGAGGAGTGCCTGTCACTAACTGTGAGTTGGTGGCAGGGCGGAAAGGGAGGGGAGAGTGCAGAACAGGGTGGAAAAGGGGGAAGTGGGAGTCATGGGAGGCTGTGGCAGCCAGTATCCCTTCCTCATCTCCTAATACGTCACCTTTCTCTCCTCAGACTTGGTGAGCAAGAGGCTTACGGGATGCCTTATATTTACATCTCCAAGCATCCCAGGAGTGCCTCCTTCCCCCACAGTACAGAAGGAAGTGTTACATTGGGAACAGGTGTTTGTATTGGAGCTATGCTTGCTTTCTCCTCTAGGTGATTCTGTCTGAAGATTTGCACAACTTCATCCCTCCATCTATATAGCTCCAACCTATGTTCTGTTTCTTGATCATACCTGAGTATGACAAAAGGTTGAGGGATGGAATGCTGGGAACTGGTTTTTATTGAAAACTGGCTAGATTGAAAAATACTCCAATCACTAACCTCCTAGGGCAGTCATTTTCTCTTACTATAATTGCACTTGCAATGGCAATATTTCCCCGGAGTAATACTATCATCTCACTCCCATGCTAACATCCACTGCAGCTATTTTGCCTCTGATTTGTTTCCTTTCCTGCCCTACTGCCTCCCTCTTTCTCTTTCTGTTGCTTTTCTTTCCCTTGCACATATGCCTTTTGAATACAATTCTTTTGTCTGGATCATACAGCACAAGCCTATGCATGTTTACTCAGAAGTAAAGCCCACTGTTTTAAATTGAGTTTGCCCCAGTAAACCGTCCACATGACATTTCAATGTGCTATCACTGTTTCATTGTAGTTTCATATTATCCTCTATGGAACTGGCTTTTGGCTAAGTGTTGACTGGCTTGATAGTAAACAAAAAACAAAGAAATAACAGAATGAATTAAGAGTGTGTGAGGAGAAGGATTCTACAGCAGAGTACAGGCTCAAAAAGGTTAAAGGAAGAGATTTTTTTGAGTGGGGATCAGCAAAACATGCAGTTCTTATTACTGAGGGATGAGCTCCCCCACTCCTAGAATTTGCTCAGTGTTTTCAAGTTTCCTTGAATAAATTTCAGAAAAGTTTGTTTTTAAACCAAGACACCTCCAAAAGAAGTTCTAGATTAAAGCAGGGGGCAAAAAAGAGTTAAGCTATACAGATAACTGTTTTGCCACACATCTACCTCTGATGTTTGACAAAATGATATAAACCCTATTAAGACATTCTGTAAACATGGGCACTGTCCATGCTTACAGGATGCCAAAAAGTTGGCTGGAAAGTGCCATGCCTTGTTCCATGCCCCTTCTAAACCATTCTCTAATGCAAAGTTCTATTACTTACTACTAATAATCAAACTGCAAGACAAAATGCACATTGTGGATGTACACTATGTAGATACGCATGTGAGGTACATAGGGCCAAATCACAGCACTTGAAGGAAAGGATTCTCCAGGATAGAGAAATTCATTCCCATTCTGGAATAGTTTCAAAGAAAATGTTAACATAAGAACATAAGAAGAGCCCCGCTAGATCAGGCCAAAGGCCCATCTAGTCCAGCTTCCTGTATCTCACAGTGGCCCACCAAATGTCCCAGGGAGCACAAAAAACAACAGACACAACCTGTATCCTGGTGCCCTCCCCTGGATCTGGCAATCAGAGGCAGCCTGCTTCTAAAACCAAGAGCTTGCACATATCTACTATGACTTGTAACCCGTAATGAACACCTCCTCCAGAAATTTGTCCAATCCCCTCTTAAAGGCATCCAGGCAAGATGCCATCACTACTTCTTGTGGCAAAGAGTTCCACAAACAAATTACACGCTGGGTAAAGAAATATTTTCTTCTGTCTGTCCTAACTCTCCCAACACTCAACTTTTGTGGATGTTCCCTGGTTCTGGTGTTATGCGAGAGGGAAAAGAGCATCTCTCTATCCACTCTGTCCATCCCCTGCATGATTTTGGATATCTCAATCATGTCCCCGCTCAGGGGCTTCTTTTCTAGACTGAAGAGACCCAAACGCTGTAGCCTTTCCTCATAAGAGAGGTGCCCCAGCCCAGTAATCATTTTGGTTGCTCTCTTTTGCACCTTTTCCATCTCCACTATATCCTCTTTGAGATGTGGCGACCGGAACTGGACACAATATTCCAGGTGTGGCCTTACCATCGATTTGTACAACAGCATTACAATATTAGCTGTCTTATTCTCACTGCCTTTCCTAATAATCCCAAGAATTGAATTAGCCCTTTTCACTGCTGCCGCGCATTGGGTTGACACTTTCATTGAGCTGCCCACAAAAAGCTACATATGTTCCTACATATGTTGGAAGATCCATAAATCTCCTGAAAGGACAGACCAGGCATTTTATGGTCTAAGATTGAGAAGAAACATTCATCTATGCCATGACATGATCATGATCATGGCATAGATGATTTAAGTACAGGTACATGCACTGCTGACACACACTGGCTCTCAAATATTTTTTGGAGTCTTGAAGCAGAATCATTTGTAGAGGCTGAGGCACGAAGTAGATAAGGTGATGCCCTTTGCCAGATCAGATGATTTGCTGAGTGTACACTTTTATCAATAAAGTCATCCCAATAAAAGGATTCTAGATGGCAGGTTATGTGAAATCCCACAATACCTTTTTTGTGAAAAACCACTCTGAAGAATGGCATGTTATTGACATAAGCTACCGTACCATAAGGAATTCTGATTCAACCTACATAGCAAACACAGCTCAGTTTGGGGCCACCTAAACAACTGAACAAAATCAATCACTCAACTCCGCACATATCTGTAGTACTTTGGATTTTTTCCCTTTTGCTGATACCCCGCATTCCACATTCTTATATTCATTCATATTCTTCACCATTTTTTATAAATGTTTTCCCCAAATATTGCTATCTCATGTGCTCATTTCCCTTCGAGCCCCATATAATTGTAGAAATGCTGTTCAACAGCTGTCTGCTTAGTATGTATTTTTAAGAAGCAACACTACTTCTTTCATTATGGATATTTAACTTCATTTAACTTATCCTTATTATGCTAACCACAAACTGAAAGGTGCTCTGCGAAGCAACACTTCAACAGAAGTGCCTCTGCTGAAAGGGTTGCCAACATGATAACTGGGCTTTCCCAGTGTGCCCACACCATCTCCTTCTCTCATTCCCATTGGTCTACCTCTTCCCCATAGCATTCCTTGCCTTCCATCTCTCTCCCCAGAGTTCAAAATGATTGAGACATACTGTGTTTCCCTGAAAATAAGACCTAGTGTGCTTTTTGAGAATTGCTGAAATATAAGACCTACCCCGAAAATAAGACCTAGTTGTGATCAGGGCCAGGGGGGTAGAAGGGGTCCTTGGGCAGGGGTGGGCTGGGTGGGCAACATGGTCAGGAACGCTGCACTCCTGTGCGCCTGCTGTGCTGCCTTGGGCAGAGGACGCTGAGGAGGAGCTGAGGCGGGAAGCAGCAAGCGAGGCAAAACTGGGCTCTGAGGCTCTCCACACCTTCCAGGGAGTAAGTCCCATTAACTATAAAGGGACTGACGTCTGAGTAGACAGGCAGGCAGGCATCCTCCTGGGTGCTGAGGGGATATTTTTGTATGGTATATTTTTGTACATGAATGACTGGATTGTTGTACATTAAAAAAAATAAGACCTACTCCAAAAATAAGACCTAGTGTGTTTTTTTGAGCGAAAAAAATATAAGACAGTGTCTTATTTTGGGGAAAACACAGTACAAAATTATGCAGGGGATGGATAAAGTGGATAAGGAGAAGATCTTTTCTCTCTCACACAACACCAGAACCAGGGGACATCCACTAAAATTGAGTGTTGGGAGAGTTAGGGCAGACAAAAGAAAATATTCCAGCATGTAATTAGTCTGTGGAACTCCTTGCCACAGGATGTGGGATGGCATCTGGCCTAGATGCCTTTAAAAGGGAATTGGGACAAATTTCTGGATGAAAAGTCTATCACAGATGGGTATGTGCTATGATGGGTATGTGCAACCTCCTGATTTTAGAAGTAGGCTACCTCAGAATGTCAGATGCAAAGAAGGGCACCAGGATGCAGGTCTCTAGTGTGCTCCCTGAGGCATCTGGTGGACCACTGTGAGATATAGGAGGCTGGACTAGGAAGGCTTTTGGCCTGATCCAGTAGGCCTATTTCATAAGATGCCATAGTAAGTGCATGTAAATTCCTGATGTACCAACCCTAAGCATGTTCATTTAGAAGTCTAAAGTAAGTCCCACTGAGCTCCTGGTAAGGATGCTTTCGACTGCAGCTAATAAATACACTGTCACTTGAATCATGCATCATTCATTGCATGCCAAACCACGATCTTTAAGAGCAAAACAGCACAGCCAAAATCAATGCACATTGAATGGGTAGCCCCAGAGCTAAATGTCAGGGGAAAAATTAACTGAAGGTGAAATTACTGGGGGAGGGACATTGTCTAAGACTCAGTCTCTGCCTTGTACCAAATTTGTGGTCTTAGGAAATTCCACTGTCTTTCAGCCTCACTAGTTAGGCATCTGTAAAATGGATGTAGGCTCCTGCAGCAGCAAATCAGGTTGCAAACCAGCAGCTTTGACTTTTGAGTTCAGACCACACCCTTATACCTCATGGTCTTGAGCAAAGCCATTTGCTTCCCATTAGTTCAGCTGTCTTTTTTGGTCACTTTTTCCCAGAGATTCTTCTGGGAAGTTTACAAGGCAAGCATAAGGGCAACAGCATTCCTGTTTTTGTCCTCGTAACAGAGGAAGGTAGATTGCCCTGCAATTCATTTAGCAGGGATGGAAACTTAAGTCTTAACATGTGTTTTTGCTGACTCGTGTACACACAAGTCTTGTGTATCAATGACTCCGGCACTGATTCAAGTCTGAGGCCACTGACTCAGAAATGAGTCCCCATGTGTACAGACTCGAGTCTGCCTATGTCTGGGTGTGCTTGTTTACTTTTTTCATGATGTGAAAGACCTCATGGAGCCATCATTCAGACTGGGCATGCAACAGGGAAGTTCCAGCCAAGAGACTGGGAAGGGTTAATGTTTTGACTCAAGACTCCTGATTTGAGTCAAATAGAGTATTAGGTGGGGGGAGGGAGGCAGGAGTGGGCTCTCTTGTCCACCACTGAAGCAACTGATGGTTTTTTCCCCAGGATATGTAAGGGGAGAAGGCAGGGAGGACACAGTTCCTACCCATAGAAGAGAAACTCATGGCTCCAGTGGGCTCTTGAATGACTGGCAGCAATAGGACTCTTTCTGAGTAGACCTGCAAAGGACTGAGTCCTACTGGTAAGCCTCCCAGCTGCTGCACATGACCCTCGTCCCACTTGCCACTTCTGTCCCTGCTCTCTCACCTTGCCGAACTCAGGCACCTCCCAGAACATGGAGGGGGGTTGTTTTGTGCCTGGGGCACTGCTGCCTTCACTCAAACAACAGCAGAGCATTTGTTTACATACACCCAGCCAGGAACTCCATTTTTCCCATGGAGCTGCACCTGACACTTGTGTCAAAAGAGTCAAATAGAGTTCCAAAAATGCTCTGGATGACTTCCCACGACCACCCATTTAGACTCATGCATAATGTTCATATCTGAAAGGAAGAGTTTACATAAGCAGACCTTCAAGCCGGCAGACCTTCAAGCCGCCTTGGGTCCCTTTGGGGAGAAAGGCGGGGTACAAGTAAATAAAATAGGAGTTTTGTGTGGGTGAAGCCACTAGTTGCTATGGGAGAGGCTTAGAGCCCAATCCTGTAGTTGGCGGCATGGAGCCGTGCCGCTGACCACAGTCGCAAACGTGCAGTAAGGCATGTTTGTGGGGCTCACTGCTGGGCTCCCGCCAGTGCTAGCCCAGCACCAGCTGATGCTGGGCTAGCGCGGGGCGATCGCCCAGCTTCTGTGGCTCGGTGGTCTCCCGGTCCGCAGAGCAGTGGAATGGGAGGCGTGGGCATGGATGGGGGCAGGGAGGAGGCGTTCCGGAGAGGGGGGAGGCCAGCGGGGGCAGAGAGAGGGTGGAGGGAGGCGTGCCAGGGGTGGGCAGGAGGCGTGCCGGGGGAGGGAGGGAGGAGGATCCGCAGAACTCTGCTCCGCCACAGAGCAGACATTAATACAGCTATAGCTCATGTTTGGTCAGACTCCACTATTGCTCAAGACATCTGTTTATGTGTTTCATCCACCAATGTGCAAGACATCTGCCTACATGTTTCACTGCATGCAACCACTTGAAAAACCAGGGAGCCACCTCTACTATATAACAAGATACAGGTTGCTTAGGAGCAATCATGTCAATGGCCCTGCCATGTCTTCATGGTCAACACCTTGACAAAATCACTAACCCTAGTGGGAGAAAAATTCCACAGAGCCATCAGGAGGAAATCATTACAGAACTATAAGCCTCTGAGAGCAAACCATATGAATAGGTTCCCCTGAACCTTTGGAGATAAGGGGCTATGATAAGCCTAACTCAGACCAGAAAAAAATGATTTGTACATGACAAAGGACTGATGTCATATAGTAAATCATTATTCATCTACCCAAAGTACTATGTGTGTCCCATCACATGCACAGAAGAAGTAATTAATGGAGACAGTCCCATGGCAGCCATGAAATTCCAAGCCAGTCCCAACAAGTTCAGGAAGTTCAATTAGGACCCTGAAGTTGCCCAGCAATAACAACAGATGGGAAGGGTCCAGTACTATGCCAGAGATCATCCAAGTCAGCTCAGAGAGGGAGACACAATAGAGGGTAAAAGCAGGACACATTATCTTGTCTTAGCCATTTTATTACTTTTCTCCCACAATGACACACATTTTGATTTTAGAAATGGCTTCCCCCCTTTTCAGTCCTAAGGGTCTAAATTCTATTTTTTAACTATTCTGAATTTCCAGTCTAATGCATTTAAAGAGTCCACAGCAGACATCCAGAACCTTGAAGTTAATTAATTAAGTCCCACTGTTTCCACGCTACCCAAAAACAATTTGTCATTGCACGTAAAATTGTATAATTGAGTATTATAAATGTTTTCAGGCCAAGTCGTGCTAGGAATTATTTAGTTAATCTGTACTAATTAAAAACCTATTGGAGGATTAATGTCTCGTAACCTGACAAACTACTTTACTAAGTAACAAATTATCCATTTAATGACCTCAAACAAAATTTATAGAAACCAAAAAGTAATTTATACGGGTATACAAATCTGGCTCCACAGAGTACTGCACTGTAAATACTAATTTCAGCTTAAAGTTTAAATAAAAATATATTAGCACCAAATATAAATTACACATCAAGAAACATTTGTCAACACTCTGTACTCAGTTCACACACCAGCTTTCCTTTGTTCTGGCTCCCCTATTTTCTGAGGTCACATCAACATGGAGGATGCAGCTCCCTGTGCACAGCCAGAGTTCCCCTGTCCTGGAAAGGCATCGAGGAAGGTACTGATCTTCAAAGTTATAAGTTGGTCAATCTTGGCCTGGACGCCCCCCCCCCAGTCCACCCCTCTGGGCCTAAAACCTCCTGGGGTGGTTGAAATGTCTGGTTCAGAATGATGAGGATCTGGATATATAGGGTGTTGGTCCTCTGTTCCCTATGTGGACTCTCAGCTATGCTGGTGTACCCTTGGTGTTTTCATGTTGTTGGGTTTAGGCAAGGCTCACTGGGCTGGATCCCCTGGGCTGGGCCCACTCCTGATCCCAAACAATGGGGCAGGCACTCACCATGCTGGTTGGCCTTCTCTCTGGCTCTCTGCAGCACACCAGGGCTAAGAGGCAGCTTGGATAATCTGTTCTTCACTGGAACACTGCTACCCTGGCCCCACTCTGCCACTTTCTCTGCCGCCTGTGTGGAGGGAGAATGGACTGTCGAGAGCTTCCTCAGGCTTCAGCCTGAGGCTTGAATCCCCATCAATTGTTTCCACCCTATGAGTGGGGAGGAGATGGATCCAGGCGTGTTGAGCTGCTTGAGATCCTCTCCTGCTGTATCATCTGTGCTGCATCACACGCATTCAAGAAAAATGGGCTCTCTTTCTGTCCATTCTTCTGCATGAGCCCACATTCCTGCTGTGGTGGCATTGGTGGACTCTTCCTGCTGTGTTGGCTGGTGCATACTATGTTCCTGGTGACCTGTTTGGTGAGCAAGACAATTTTCTGCCAGTTTGCTGGCCTGGAGAGCACTCCTGCTTCTTCTGCAGGCTGTGTTCCTCTGGCTCCTCATGTTGTTGGGGCCAAACACAGCAAAGCAGTGCTTCCTCTCTGGGAGTAGTGCTGGCTCCAATGCTTGTGGCTCAGCTTAAAGGGGATGTAACCTTCAAAAGTTTAAGGGTAAAGTAGCTTGAATAGCAACTCAGAAGTTGCTTCTTTGGGAGGATGTTTGTGACATTGTTGCCTGGTCACGAGGCAAGGTCTGTCTGGGGATCAGGGAGAGCCCCTTTCCCCATGACATTTCAGATCATCTGATCGTGCCAGCTAGGGAGGGAGGGAGGAGTTTCCCAGATGCCAATACTGAGGTGCCCTGAAACCACTGGAAGTGCAGAAAAAGTTGTCGCATCAGCTGTTTCAGGAGTTGATTGGGCACACACACAGACTCTCCAGTAGGCATAGGCTTCTGGCATGTGCCCCACCAGACTTCCTTGTGGAATCATCCTTGCTCTTAAAATCATACGATAAACCGCACTCAGTCCTTAGTTATAACTTTCCTTTAGCCTCAATTGTGTGAGATTTCAAAAGGTGCCTGGAAAAACAAACTTTAAAGCATTATCTATAACTTTTAGCCGTTCATTAATACTCAACTTTGAAACTCAAGGTCAAGTACATCAAGTGAAAGAAAGTTTATCAAGAGTTTGGCTCTTCCAACAAGGACTCTTCCCATGGAAATTTCAAATGTGATCAATACAACAGCTACATATTGAGATCAGAAGCAGGAGGAAGTCCTCTCCTTATAAAGCATTCCCATAATCTTAAGGATACCTTTGATAGCTCTAGAAGGAAGAATATCTTGACTTTGAAAATGGAAAACAAAAGAAATCAATGTAGCTTGCCTTTTGCTTTTAACGTCTGTTAATATTAGGTAGTGACTTTCTGTGTACTTTTAGTCTCATGTTCCACAACACAATTGGTTTTGACATTCGACAAAATGTGGTTCCCCAAGAAAGATGAATCACAGAATATAGCAATCCAATATTCATTCCAGAGCTCAATGACTAAACAACAAAAATTCAAAGCAACAAACTCCAGAGATATATTATTCAAGACACTAACCAAGTTATTAACTAAGTGCCTTACTGATTAAAGTATAATCAGTTACAAAGACTGTGCCACCACTACCTGATAACATTTGCCATGACTAGCTTCAGATAACTATTCTCTGTACTACAGCAAGCTGCCTTTTACAGTCACTGTAGAGTGGGATTCATAGGGAAAAAAGGTTTTTAAAGAGGTCCAGTTTAGGACTGACTTCTGCTTCTATTATCACATGAGCTTATAACAAAATAAGCTCACAGTTGAAAACAAAAAAGGCACAAAGGGCAAAATTACATGTTTTGTCTGTTTATTTTTTCATAGGTATATACTGCCCTTCCTCCAAAGAGCTCAAGGTAAACTACATGGTTCCTCCCCATCCATTTACAATGACCCTTTAAGATAGGTAAGGCTGAAAGACAGTGAGTAGCCCAGGAAGCTTTATGGTTGAGTGGACAATTGAACATGGTCATGATGGTTAGATCTTCCCAAGTAGAAATGGCATCTAAGGTGACATCCTGAGTTGTGCATGTGCGTGTGTGTGTATTCACATACATGTTGGGCAACTGCATTCGCAGCAACTAGACCTGGAGTGACATGGAGACAAGAAACTGTGTTATAGCCAAGAGAAGTGGTGGTGAAAAAGCCCAGCTGGGCCTGAAAAGTAACCCAAGAAAAGAAGGAAAGGGAAGTTAGCCCATAGGCTATGAATGAATGAATCATACAACAGTTGTAACTGATCACATGTCATATGAATTCTGACTTGAAAATGTGATGTATTGTGCTTAAACATGGGAACATAAATATACAGACACTTTGGCAATGCCTAATTAGAAATCCAAATTGCCCCATACAAGCATAAAAATAGCAGAATGTCAGCGTAGAGAAATGACAAAAACAAACCAATCAGGGCTTCCTAGTTGTCAGCTTCAGAAAAGGGAAGAACCTCTGGTACTTGGGCAAGGCTCTCTTCCACAACCAGCTAGGAGAAGCTCTGTGCACATGTGAGGTTCTGTTTGAATTTAAGCCCAGATATCTATATTCACAAATGAAAATAAATTATTTAAGACTGTTCTGGTTGGCTGTCAGTATTGTGACAACAAAGGGATGTAAATAGTAAAGTATCAACCAATTCTGACAAGGCCCATTAGCCTACCATGAGACAGGGTTTTCTTCTTTTGTATGTAGACATAAATTAAATTACACAAAAGCTTGAAGAGTAACAACGCATTTAGAAACTCAGAACTGAATACAGTACATGTAACATCACCTCCTCCTTGCTTTTAAACCTTCTAGTTGAACTCTACCTTTCCCTTAAATAATGCTAAGTCATGTAGGATATCATAAAAATGTCAGCTGATAATCAAATCAAATTGCACTAGGAGTTTAAATGGCAAGTGCCTAAGGCAGCAGCTGACAATAGACTTCTCCCAAAGAAGCAACTCATCTGGACATAGGAGTCAGGATTATTGGAGCTAGCTGTCATGCAGCTCTCTGAACTTTCAACATTTCTGTTAGTGGAGGGTATTGGCCCAAGCTGACCTTCTGTACTCTGCCAGAGGCAATTACCTCAAACTCCTTTTCTGATTATTGAAAGTGATTGGCACACAGTTAATGAGGCTGTACAACATGCTTCAGGATTCATCACAGTTCTGTTCAGAGAAACTACAGATCCCCATATCCTTTGCCCACAGTTAATTAAGTCTTTCCCCTTCAAATTCCCACTCTCAATCTTAATGCTAATTCCTAAGACTTCAAAGGAATTGATAGCTTGCTATCCTCTTTTAAATGCTTAACCTTGCAAAACAAAAAGGAAAAAAATAAAACCTACACCAGTGGTTCCCAAACTTCTCAGAAGTTTGGGAAGCACTTTGTGGGGGGGGGGGGGGGTAAGGAGAAGGCAGAGACACGATCCCCAGGATTGCACCACTGCTGGGGACAGAAGGGGCATTTTTGCACTTAGCTCTGCCTATGCCGTCCTCCAGGGGGTGAGGGAGCCCCACAGAAACCTCTGCAGGGCTCCCCAAGCCTTAGAAAAGTTAAAAATAACGAATGGAAACCACTTATTGATTTATGTTATTTTTAACATATCTAAGGCTTGGGGAGCATTGCAGAACCATCTGTGGGGCTTCCTGCACCCCCCAGAAGCCAGCACAGGAGGAGGTAAATGCAAACCCTCCCATCCCCAGCACAATCCTGGGGATTATGTCACTGCCTCCCCCCCAGCCAATTAAGGGGCCAGGAACAAGTGCTTCCCAGGCAGGTGGGTTGTGACTCAGCAGTTTGGGAACCACTGACCTACATACTTACCATACACTGCCTTTGTTAAACTCACTTATCAGTAAAAAGAAATCACTCAGACTAAAAACATTCCTACATAGATGATTCCACTGACGCAAGAACAACATCCTTACTACCTAGTTATTGTATAAAAGAAACAGGAATATCATTTACTTAAGAGCTGGTATAGCACTGTGAAAGAAAGCATCAGCTGGAAGTGTCCAGGTCAAACCACTGTTCAGTCATAAATGCAACTGGTAGTTTCAGTTTAGACAAGCAGGTGTCTTTACAGACTTAGTCCCTCATCAGCAGTACAGAGATAATTATACTGGCTGACATCTAAGTAGGTTGTTGTAAGCATTACTTATACCCAAAAAAGTTCTGAGCAGCTGAAATCCTCTATATATTTCCTTACATCATCACCATCATCGTTCATCTATTGGTAATTATCAACAACCAGGAATTATTCCCTTGATCCTCTGCATGGGAAGATTTCTTCGTGCTACTGCTATGTTCCTGCCTTTATTTCAGCCCTAAGTATGTGCTACTTGTAGACAAATATTATCTTACAAACTTATCTTACAAATACGAAATCCCTCAAATAGAAATTCTCAAGACTACTTCTGAACTTCTAAATTAACAAGCAACAACCAGTAAGTAGACACATGCCAGAACTTAATGAATTACTATGGTGTAAAATGTTCTTAAGGATATTGTATTATGTATTGGAGAGAAACAAGGTCCTTCAGGCCAACAAAGTGAAAATGGAATGCAGTGATTGCAAACCAGAAGGGGGTTGCGATCATTCTATTTTCATTTTCAGCACCTTGGGGAGCCCTGTGGAGGTGTCCACGGGGCTTCCCACACCCCTGGAATGCTGTTGCTTCTTTCTGTGAGAAAAGAACAGCTTCTGCCCCCCCCAATAGCAACATGATCCTGGGGATTGCATCACTAATTTCCCCCTCCTCCACAAGAACCTTGGGAGTTTTACTCCTAAGGAGTTTGAGAACCCCTGCCCTCACTGAAAACATACACTGGTTTAATAAAAACTTACTACTGCATGGTTGCATCTATTTTATGCATATAAAATATGTCTGTGCATATATTTGGTTGGACCTCCACTTCGCATTTCTCCCTTCTATTACTGTAAAGCTCTTCCTTTTGGTTATTTTTGCCTCCTCGTATGCCAGCCTTCCTTTGGGGTGCATCATGAGCCAAGAGTGAAAGATCCCTAGAATACACATCCTTTGGTACATATCTAGATGAACTTCCATGTGTCACTGAACAGCACGTAGTAGTGCATAGTAACAATACAGCATGCAGGATAGATTTTTTTTTTGTGTTCAGGCAAAGTTGTTTTCACAAGCAAACCTAACACACTATAAAAAAGGATCAATTTAAAATCCAAGATGAGAAAATACTACATTAGTATGCCTCCAAAGGTCATTGAGATATTTCAACATCAAATATGGTTTGGTATGCCAAAAAAAAAAACAAAAAAAAACACAACAACAACAACAACAACAACCTACAAAGATGCTATATATTAGGTTAGATTGTTTCCTATTAATGAATTCAAGCACAACATCAAGCAATTGAACAGCATTTCTTGAAACTGAACTAGAAATAGCTTCACCTATTCAGGAGGTGCTTCCATGTTAATTCAACCCAAGAGTGTTGCTGTCTGGCTAAAATGGCTTATTTCCTTTTCTAATACACTTCTGGACATTCTAAATAAATTGAAGACTATCAAGGGTACCTTGCAATGTAAAATCTTTACTTAGATCTATCACGATCACATTGCTTATTTACTTCAGCAAAATTCAATCTCTAAACATGTCCAGCAACTTATACCACAAAGAATAGCTTGTTTTGACAGTGGCATACACAGGAATTCATAAGTAATTATTAAAATAAATCAATAAATGCTGAAAACATTGATTATCCATCCACTGTTAATTTTCTTGCAGTATATCCCAAACTGTTGTGTCTCATTTTAATGCTATTTGTTGATGGCCTCATTTATGTTAACCATCTCAATTAGTCTGACACATTAATACAGTCAAATGGATCCTCTAAACAAAATGAGAAAAAGGCAGTTATGCTTTTAATTAAGCACACCTTAATTAAAAGGCAAAACTGGGTGGCCAAATATTATGCTTATTTATGGCATGGATAACCAATCAGTCTTCACATTCTTTCACTCGGTTTTTAAAAATATAGTTTGGAATGTATACAAAAAAGTTACAAAAACCACTTCTCCCTCTTTCCCCACATTGATATCATGTTACTAAATATTTCTATAACTTCAGCAGTTATAGGATGTCTAGCTGAAGGCAATAAAATTTAACCCTAGAGTATTTAATATATTACTCATTCTTTGCAATGATTTAGGAGAGAGTGCAGGAATGTTTCGTGATATCAAATTCCAACAACAACTACAGTTTTATGATCTCTGCAAACAGGAGGTCAAAGCTCAGTAATGAAACACAGTATACTGGGTAGTTTAAATGCAAATAGATGAAATTCACTGCAGGTGATGCTTCAGTTCTCATTTCACCTGCTGAAGTTTTAATTCCTTGCTGTGTGAAATGCCATCAGTCACAAATAATGGTATTAGCTATCCTTTTCAATTTGGTAAGGAAAGTGAACAGTGATCTTCTGCTACGGAGGCCGTTTATGTTAAGGAAAGGATAGAATCCAGCAAAGTAGAGATTGAAGGTGGGTCCAACTCCACCGTAGAATCTCTGTGGGTTAAATTACCAGGCTTGTGCAGCGATGTAATACTGGGGGCGTGCTATCGTCCTCCAGACCAGAAATCGGATGGGGACCTTGAAATGAGGAAACAGATCAGGGAGGTGACAAGGAGGGACAGGGTTGTAATCATGGGGGACTTCAATTATCCTCATATTGACGGTCAATTTGTGTCCTGGTCACGATAAGGAAACCGGATTTCTTGACGTGCTAAATGACTGTGGCTTAGATCAGCTAGTCACGGAGCCCACCAGAGGACAGGTGACTCTGGATTTAATATTGTGCGGTACGCAGGACCTGGTTAGAGATGTAAACATTACTGAGCCATTGGGGAACAGTGATCATGCTGCGATCTGTTTTGACGTGCACGTTGGGGGAAGAATACCAGGCAAATCTCTAACAAAAACCCTTGACTTCCGACGGGCGGACTTCCCTCAAATGAGGAGGCTGAAGGAGGTTGAAAGGCAGGGTAAAAAGAGTCCAATCTCTCCAGAGTGCATGGAGGCTGCTTAAAACAACAGTAATAGAGGCCCAGCAGAGGTGTATACCGCAAAGAAAGAAGGATTCCACTAAATCCAGGAGGGTGCCCGCATGGCTAACCAGCCAAGTTAGAGAGGCTGTGAAGGGCAAGGAATCTTCCTTCCGTAAATGGAAGTCTTGCCCTAATGAGGAGAATAAAAAGGAACATAAACTGTGGCAAAAGAAATGTAAGAAGGTGATACTGGAGGCCAAGTGAGACTATGAGGAACTCATGGCCAGCAACATTAAGGGGAATAATAAAAGCTTCTTCAAATATGTTAGAAGCAGGAAACCCACCAGAGAAGCGGTTGGCCCTCTGGATGGTGAGGGAGGGAAAGGGGAGATAAAAGGAGACTTAGAGATGGCAGAGAAATTAAATGAGTTCTTTGCATCTGTCTTCACGGCAGAAGACCTCGGACAGATACCGCTGCCCGAACGGCCCCTCCTGACCGAGGAGTTAAGTCAGATAGAGGTTAAAAGAGAAGATGTTTCAGACCTCATTGATAAATTAAAGATCAATAAGTCACCGGGCCCTCATGGCATCCACCCAAGAGTTATTAAGGAATTGAAGAATGAAGTTGCAGATCTCTTGACTAAGGTATGCAACTTGTCCCTCAAAACGGCCATGGTGCCAGAAGATTGGAGGATAGCAAATGTCACGCCTATTTTTAAAAAGGGAAAGAGGGGAGACCCGGCAAACTATAGGCCAGTCAGCCTAACATCCATACCGGGTAAGATGGTGGAATGCCTCATCAAAGATAGGATCTCAAAACACATAGATGAACAGGCCTTGCTGAGGGAGAGTCAGCATGGCTTCTGTAAGGGTAAGTCTTGCCTCACGAACCTTATAGAATTCTTTGAAAAGGTCAATAGGCATGTGGACGCGGGAGAACCCGTGGACATTATATATCTGGACTTTCAGAAGGCGTTTGACACGGTCCCTCACTAAAGACTACCGAAAAAACTCCACAGTCAGGGAATTAGAGGACAGGTCCTCTCATGGATTGAGAACTGGTTGGAGGCCAGGAAGCAGAGAGTGGGTGTCAATGGGCAATTTTCACAATGGAGAGAGGTGAAAAGCGGTGTGCCCCAAGGATCTGTCCTGGGACCGGTGCTTTTCAACCTCTTCATAAATGACCTGGAGACAGGGTTGAGCAGTGAAGTGGCTAAGTTTGCAGATGACACCAAACTTTTCCGAGTGGTGAAGACCAGAAGTGAGGAGCTCCAGAAGGATCTCTCCAGACTGGCAGAATGGGCAGCAAAATGGCAGATGCACTTCAATGTCAGTAAGTGTAAAGTCATGCACATTGGGGCAAAAAAATCAAAACTTTAGATATAGGCTGATGGGTTCTGAGCTGTCTGTGACAGATCAGGAGAGAGATCTTGGGGTGGTGGTGGACAGGTCGATGAAAGTGTCGACCCAATGTGCGGCGGCAGTGAAGAAGGCCAATTCTATGCTTGGATCATTAGGAAGGGTATTGAGAACAAAACGGCTAGTATTATAATGCCGTTGTACAAATCTATGGTAAGGCCACACCTGGAGTATTGTGTCCAGTTCTGGTCGCCGCATCTCAAAAAAGACATAGTGGAAATGGAAAAGGTGCAAAAGAGAGCGACTAAGATGATTACGGGGCTGGGGCACCTTCCTTATGAGGAAAGGCTACGGTGTTTGGGCCTCTTCAGCCTAGAAAAGAGACACCTGAGGGGGGACATGATTGAGACATACAAAATTATGCAGGGGATGGACAGAGTGGATAGGGAGATGCTCTTTACACTCTCACATAATACCAGAACCAGGGGACATCCACTAAAATTGAGTGTTGGGCGGGTTAGGACAGAAAAAAGAAAATATTTCTTTCCTCAGCATGTGGTCGGTCTGTGGAACTCCTTGCCACACGATGTGGTGATGGCGTCTAGCCTAGACGCCTTTAAAAGGGGATTGGACAAGTTTCTGGAGGAAAAATCCATTATGGGGTACAAGCCATGATGTGTATGCGCAACCTCCTGATTTTAGAAATGGGTTATGTCAGAATGCCAGATGCAAGGGAGGGCACCAGGATGAGGTCTCTTGTTATCTGGTGTACTCCCTGGGGCATTTGGTGGGCCGCTGTGAGATACAGGAAGCTGGACTAGATGGGCTTATGGCCTGATCCAGTGGGGCTGTTCTTATGGAGGCCTAGTTGCTGAAGTTTGCAGTTCCCTCCACTCAAATCCAGGCTGCATTCCTAGACAGCCATATGATCAGGGACAGCAGAAGAATGCATACAGTTGGAGATGCATTAAATGGTTTCACTGCAGCCATCACTTGACAGAATGAGAAAGTTGTGTTTCAATTTTAAAATGGCCTGGCTCCTCAGGCAGCTGATTGGCTGTAGTACAAATGTCTTGGATAGATAGTATGCTTCTCCCCCATTTGCACATATGACTGTCTAGGATTACAGATGGACTCTTTTTGACATTCAAACATTTTCTCCTTTGTTAAAAAGCTTTGATGAAAGTTTCATCACATCAAACTGGTGGTTTGGCAAATTCAGTATAATACTGTAGTTTTTGCTTCTTTTTAATAACCAGTTGCATATACACTGCTACTACTTAACACAATTTGTAAGACTTTCAATGTGCAACAGTTGTATTTCGCAAACTTTACAAATCTTGACTCCTGAAGCTACCGTGGGCAGTAAGCTATTAGTACAGTGGTTCCCAAACTTCTCCTTGGAAGTTTGGAAAACACTAAGTCTTTGTGGGGATGGAGAGAAGGCAGCGACATGATCCCCAGGATCTTGCCACTGCCAGAAACAGAGGGAGGGCCTTAACATACCTCCACTTGTGCCAGGAAACCTTCCTGATGCCTCTGCAGAGCTCCTCAAGCTATAGAAAAGTTTAAAATAGTGATTGAAACAACTTCCGGTTTCACAATAGAAAACCAGAAGTTGTTTCCAATTGCTATTTAAAACTTTTCTAAGGCTTGGGGACCCCTGCAGAGGCATCTGCAGAGCTTCCCACACCCCCTGGAGGCCAGCATGGGTGGAGGTAAGTTAACTCCCCCATCTGTCCCTGGAAGCGGGGAGATCCTGGGGATCACATTGCTGCCTCATCCCCTTCCCTGCCCCTTAAGGGCCAGAATGAAGCGCTTCCAAGGATGGTGGGTCACAACCTACCAATTTTGGAACCACTGGACTAGTATATAGTACAAACAGTTCTTGATTAATGCGGTTTTAATTTGCACATTTTTGAATTAACACTATTTACAAATTAATACTGGAAGTGCAATTTGTGCAGGAGCATTTTTGAAATAATTAGGTCAATTACTAGTTGCTAACGAGCAACTCCATTCTACAGTGGGGGAAAGAGTCTCCTCTAAAGTCAGAAGATTAAAAAGAGACAAAGAAAGAGGTCTACAGAGCTTCTGAGGTGGCTGTAGCTGCATGTTTTGTAAAATTCCTTCTGCTTGGTGGCAAGGGCTGGAGTGCATGCCAATGCTTGACGATAAGCGCCAGGGAAGGCAGCAAAGGGAGACTCTTGGGGGGGAGGGAGAGAGAGTGCAAGTAATTCCCTATGGTTGTCTCTTTCAGAAGCAGCAAGTGTGCTTTTTTTCCCCAGAAGGTAACTGACAAGAAAGGTCCTCCAACTTAGCTCTGCCACTTACTGCTGTCTCAGTTTTCTTGCTGGCATCTTTGTTTTCCCTTGTGGCTTTCTCAGCCATCAACATCAGTGGCCACTACCACTCACCTCCCTCCTCAACTATCCCCTTACACCATGTGGGACAAGCAGAAGTCACCTGTTGTCAGTGTATTAAATGACTTTTCCTTTAATCCAGGCTAATTCCAGTGTTTCCTGTGGGAAAGTCAGTTTTCATTTAGGCATTAGAAAGACACATGCTTTTCTGGGAACATTAACCCCCATATTAATTGAGACCTTCCTATGCTTGTTCTACAGACTCAGAACTGTGATTGAAAGAGAATGCCTATGTCAACATCACCCAGATAGGGCACTGACCAAGGACCTATGTTCATCATTGGACCTGACTGACACTGTAAGCTCTGTGTTGGTGGCAGTAATGGTTTCCAATGAACTATCCAAGGGGGGGATGCAAGCCTTTGTTCAAGAGTCCCCAATAACCTCGCATTGCCCAGATTACATATAGCAAATGTACATGAAAAATAAGAAGAGCATTAGAATGGCCCCAATGCTTTCTAGTTCAGCATTTTGGCCAAACAGACACTTCCAGGAAGACCACAAGTAGCAAGTGAAGGCTTACTACTCTCCCTCTATTGCTTCCCTTCAGCTGGTATTTTATTACTCCCCTATAACAGTTAAGAGTTGAATCAAGGTCTCTTCAGACCATTTTGCTCTCCATTAAATCATTTTGGCCTTTGTTAAAAGACACCCCTGGGGAATATTCTGTATCTTGCCTTCACATTTTCTTTGCCTCCTTTATTCTATTGCCACCCTCAGCAGCAACAATTACTACCAGTTGGTTATCTAACCTACTATATGTGTACACCCTTCTCATGTCATATCTTTGCTACATATTATATTTGTGAAATTTTCACTGAAAAAAGGTTTTTAGAAAGATTTGGCTGCTGCTATGACCAGTAGATTCCACTCAGCCTCAGATTGTTTGGAATGCTCTCTTATACTAACATAAATAATACTGAAAACTCTGAGTGGAAAAATCTGCCATATAATTTGTCTCACAGATGAATGGCAAACTGACTCAGCTGCTGCCACTATAAAATGATGAAACATTTCTGAAGTGAATGACTCTGCTGCTGGTGTCATGCTTCACATATTTTTCTAGGAAAATCTCATTTAATATAAGTCTTTTGAAACTACTTTTTTTTAAAAAGTCCAAGAATTTTTTTTCTGGGGAGAAGAAACCACATCTTGGATCCATTTCAGAATGTGCAATAGAAACCTAAGAACTCTCTTTAATGAGGAAGTCAACTCCAGTTTCTATTTAGACACTGCAAGCTGGCCAAATTCCCAGCTTGTTAACCACCCTATTCATTCACATCCACCAGTCTCAAAGGATGGAGCCACTACTGACGCTAATCACTCCACATCCAGCATGTTGTTAGATGCCATTAGTGAATGAAGCTATAATGAATGCAACAGAACTTGTTTCTTAACATAGCATGCCTCACTTCATAGTCAAATGGTGTTCTCAATAGGAACATTTTGATAACTATGCAATTGTCAACATTACTGCATATTAAACAACTCTCAATTCCCTGCTGAAAAATAAAGTAAAAACAAGTTCTTGCCTTCAGATGTGATTTCACAGAGGGGGGGGGAGTCCTGTCCAGTCACTACTTACCTTATGAATGGGAACACATAGTCATGGACAGCAGGTGTGGAGTCAGGCCTCAATGCCAATGTGCTACATAGCCCTGAACTCTACAGTTACAGCATTTGACTTAAAAGGCAAATGTTGTACCGAGGAAAGAAGATCTCTGTGGTCTGGGATGCTGATATTTTCTCCATGTGCAGCGTTTGCCTCTCCATGCAAATGCTGTAAACTTGGACAGAAGGGATACCACTACAGAGTGCGGAGACACAGGGTAGGGCTTACCACAAGCTCCTGATGGCCATGGCAATGTGTTCCTATACAGAAGGTAATTAATGACTGACTAGAGCTTTAGATTATTGCTAGTACTTGTAGTTCTTAAGAAAGTAAGTCAAATAGAATGGCACGCCTTCCTCTATCTCTCAAATGACAATTCCTAGAGTTTCCTTTCAAGCATGATCTCCCCCCCACCCCCGGCTGACAACTCATTGTTCAGAATTTTGCTTTTTCTGTTCTAACATTGCTTCTGACTGGCTACAGCAAATCTTACAGGATCTGGGAATCCCGTACAGAAAAGAGAGCATAAGTTGTAGAAACGTCCGTAGACGAGCTTCCATTTTTCCTCATGAAAATGGGGTTGTAGCTCAAGTCAGGCCTGTCCTAGTGCTCTGCATCCAGAAGCATCACACTTCCTCTCCTTCCATGCTTGGGCCATATCCTGCTGCAATGGATTCTTCATTGCAATTTGCTCCTCTGACCCCAAATACTTCCATGTAATTTGATTTCTTCACAAATCAGAGATCAATGCTATTTTGGGTCAAACTACATGTTTGCACCAAACACACTATTAAGAGACTGATCAAAACAGAAAGTGACCAGAACTACCCCCCCCCCTTTTTTTTTGTCAAAAAGCAGCTGTGGGAAGCTGATTGGAATCTGAACTGACATTTTCCTTGTGCTGTTTTCCAACAAACATCCCTTCCCCTCAAAGCACCTATAGTTTTTGCACCAAACAACCACTGTAGGAACAACAGCCATTTTAGGACAACAAATTTCAATGCAAAAATGTCACCAAGAAAAAAGTGTTTTGCACTTCTCGTATTTTGCACTTTGTAATATTTTGCACATTACAGCCACTAGGTAGATTGGGTTCCTATAGTTGCTTTTTAACAAAACAAATTTAATATCCAGCTCAGCATGAACTAAGGACCATGATAAATCCCATTTAAACTTTCAAACCAACCAAATCTTCATGGAATGTAGCAAATCATCACACTAGCAAAAATCAGTATGTAAGGACAACCTTCACTACATTAAGCAACATGAAATGTACATTAGTTAGAACAGCTTACTCAGCATATTCTGCCACTGACAACCTCTCCTAAAAGATACAAGCTATTATGCTATCTTATCCTTGTCAAGAATGTACATACTCATTTTACTATCATAACATACTGCCTGTTGTTAGGTAATAAGTGAGGATTATAACCAGCTTATAAAATGTTAACGTGTACAAGCAAGAAAATGCCTGTTATTTATCTTCCATACTGTATTCAGACATTCATGAAATTGAAAGTTAATGTACCAGAGACTTTCATTATCTGACCCATTCTATTCTAGCCATTAGAATCTCACAGTATTGGAGACAGAGGACCAATCTGTCACTAACACAAGACGTAAAAGGTCGTCATCAAAAATAAGCATCAATAAAGCATTACCTCTGTATTAAATTTCATAATGCTCAGCAGAAAATACACTGGATGAACTCAGAACAGTTTTGTACGTAACACAACTAACTTGAGAAAAATATATGTTTACCTATGCAAAAGGATAACGATTAGTTGTCTGGTAAAAAAAAGGCTTCGTCGCTTGGTTTGTTTGAGGAAAGAAAATATGCACAGCTTTGTATTTTTTCAGTTCTTTTGAAAAACATAAATATACAGTTTTTGTTTGACTGTGGCAGAATTTTACTTCCAGACAATTGGACGCTTTAAATATTTGATGGCATGTGGTGAAGTGACTATGCGACTGATCTTTTTTCATCATCGTTAGTGGCACAGTATAATAAAAAACATTATTTTTCAGGAAAGTCAGATGTATATAATTTCTCAACATAAATGTAACATCAAATTTGACAACAAAGAGTCATGCGTTTTGTTATTTTTGCTGCAATAGACTTACAGTCCTAATGATGGTGGCAGCACCAGGTGCAGTGGCACCAAAATGGCTACTGCTGCATCCAGTGGCACTGCCGAAGCTGCCAGAGGTCTCCTCAGTGGACGCAATGTGGCTTCTCAAGACTCTGATGGCTATTTTGCTGGTGCAGACTTGAGAGCATGTTGGGCTTTGCAGTCCAACATGGAGGATAGGATATGGCGGAGCAGGGCTCTGCCAGTCCCACCCCCTCCCTCCTCTAGGAATGCCAGTGCTTGGATCTCTGAAAGCTTTAAAGTGGCATTTCCCAAACTGTGGGTTATGAGCCCAAGTGTGTTGGGCCCAACATGATGTTCTTCATAGTGCAGCAGTGTCCCAGAGGCCACTTCCAGGTAACTCTGGGCCTGTGACCCACTTTATTGGCCTCTACAGCCCTCCAAATGGCCTGCAGAAGCAACTGGAAGCAATTTCCAATTTGCAGATGCAACTTCTGGTTTGACAGGAAATCACTTCCTGTTACTTTTGTAAGCGATTCTGAAGCCCGTGAAGGCCAGTAGAATAGATTGCAGGCCTTGCACAACTTGGAAGCGACCTCTAGGGCCTCCAATAAGGCACAGCAGCACTATAAAGGATAACCTTTTTAAACAGCTCACACTTACCTGTAATTACTTTTACAAAAATACAACAATGTAATAATGAATTATCCATTTCTGGCATTAGTAAAATGACCAGCACATCCCAGAATATTGTCACCTTACATACAACACATAAGTACCCCAATGAAGGGTTAAGGGTATTCAAAAAATCAATTAAAATTAAGAGCAGTGTAGTGTTACGATTTCGGCAAGAGAATGGAAAAAAATGCAACACTATTTACCGTATTTTTCGCTCCATAAGACGCACTTTCCCTCCCCCCCCAAAAAAAAGTTGGGGGGAAGTGCGTGCGTCTTATGGAGCGAATACTGCAAAAAAAAAAAAACTCCGCCCCTGGCCCCGCCCCCTGCCCGCTCTGCTGGGCTCCGCTTCCCAGGAAAGCGTGGGTGGGGTGGCAGTCTTGCTGAGCAAGCCCGCGTGTCTACTCAGAAGTAAGTCTCAGCATCACTGGGGCTCACTCCCAGGAAAGCGTAGATGGGGTGGCAGTCTTGCTGAGCAAGCCTGCGTGTCTACTCAGAAGTAAGTCTCAGAGTCACTGGGGCTCACTCCCAGGAAAGCGTGGGTGGGGTGGCAGTCTCGCTGCCCAATCCTGTGCATGCCTACTCTGAAGTAAGTCCCATTAGAGTCAGGGGGGCTTACTTCCAGGAAAGCCTCTCTCCACCCCCCAAGCCTGGAGCATCACATCCTCTCTTCCCCCAAGCCTGGAGCATCACAGCTTCTCTCTTTCCTCCCCCAAGCCTGGAGCATCACAGACTCTTGCTCTCCCCCCAAGCCTGGAGCATCACAACTTCTCTGCAACACAAACACATTCCCCCTCTCACACACACACAGGCTGCCCCCTTCACTTACACACACAGATGCTCTGCCCCCCCCCCACTCACACAGCAGGGGAGGGGCACTTTCACTCACCTCATCCAGCATCTGAATGTAAGCCCCCCCATCACAAAGAAAAAACTGTCTCCTTGGTCAGAATGCCAGTGTTTGCTTATTGCACAAGCCCCAGGTAAGGCTGGGTTCTCACCATAAATCCAGAGGTTTGTTGTGTCTTGAGAATTCAAGTTGTGGTTGGACTTTTCACTTGTTCATTTGTATTGGAATCACGGAAGAACTGGCGAGGAGGTAGATGTGGTGTCAGCAGTGGCCCCTTTAAGGGTAAGGCCTGGGCATCCAGCAGAGTGTGCTGCACAGCTGCAGCCACTGGAAGGCAATAGGGCCCTCAGGGATATAAGGAGTACCAGAGGCAGAAAGGGTTTGTGGGTTTTGAAGGAGTGCAGGTTGGAGGTAGGAGACTGACTGGGTTTATTGAATTTGGAGTCTGACTGCACTTGGATACCCTGATGGATTTGACTGACCTACTTGGAACCTGAGCTTGGACTGTAATTTGGCTTATTGGCTCTGGACTCTGATTTGGTAACTCTGATTGATGGGACTGATTTACCTGGCATCTGTGGACTGGAACTGGACTCACTTTTGCTTGCTGCACTGGTGAGTTGTACAAGGGGGACTGATCAGCCTTAAGCGGGCACGAGGCCCAGTGGATTGGGATTTGGCAGAACATCATTGTAGCAGAAAGATAATGTGATCCCCTATTTGTGTGCACCTGCTTTTGTGAGCTTCATAAATTCTGACTCTAGCGATGATGAGTTCTTGGGGTTTCCAGAAAACTAGAGTACTCAAACCTTTAAGTCTCTCCATTTGTTAATGACAGTGATAATGGTTCTTAATGTCACTATTGACTGCTGTTCACTTTACATGGTTCAAATGTTATTCTGTTATAGTTTATTAAATATTTTATTACACTATTTGGTTCAGAATATTTTTTTCCTTGTTTTCCTCCTCTAAAAACAAGGTGCGTCTTATGCTCAGGTGCGTCTTATGGAGCGAAAAATACGGTATATAACTTGTTTCCTTTTATTGCTGTTTCCAATGACTGCTATTTCAAAGTTAAGTAGATCTTCCTGCCAGCTTTTATTTTAACAAACCTGGCACAGCAAAAAGGTAACAAATGTGGATCAGCCATAAATTGTTTTAATTTATTTTGTGTTTCAGATAAAAGGAACAATATTTCCTGCCTCTGGAGCTTATTTTTAAGAGGTTTCAGAAGTAGCCAGAACATTCTTGAAACATTACACAAGCAGTAGTGGGTTAATTTCTTTAAAAAAAAAAGTTCTCTGGATCCAAAACTGATTGAAAACCACAGTGTGTGTGTGTGTGTGTGTGTGTGTGTGTGTGTGTGTGTGTGTGTGTGTGTGTGTGTGTGTGTGTGTGTGTGTGGGGGACGACGACGACGACTGGCAAGATGTCAATGCAGCTGGCATAAGATTAGATGCATTCTCTTCCAGGGCTGAACCCTGGAACTGGAAAAAAATTTAGGTCCTGCCTTTACAACAGAAGGTTTCAGGTAGCCAGGAACTGAAACATTCAAATAAATCATAAGGTTAAAGTTGAGATTAGATAGGATCTGAAACAATACATAGAGGTTATGAAAATGGTGGCATTTATTTTCAAGGATGGGCAAGTGCCCACAACTCAATTTGAAAATGAGTGCTAATGGGCGGTCTTTCTGAATCACCCAGACCATTTTGGTGACTCGAAAAGACTCGAGTTATAAGTCTTTCCCTTTAAAAAGCAGCCATGGCTCTGGGGGGGGGGGGATGAATGTGTGTGAGTTCTCTTAAAAAAAACTCCCCTGCTATCCCCATCCCATCTGTCAAGAAGGTGGGTGAGGGTGGGGTGGGATGAATTGCCTGAGAGCAGGGACAGAAGTGGTAAGGAGGAGGAGGAGGATCATACACAGCAGCTGGGAGACATACCATTATGACCCAATCCTTTAAAGCTCTACTCAGAAGTAGTCTCATTTGTGCAGATCATTCAATGAGGCTCGTCCCAAGTAATAACAGAGCCCAAAGGAGCCATGCGGTTTGAAAGTATGATTGACATGAACTGCTTCCCCGCCTCCTTTTCCACCCTCCCTGGGCTTCTCTAGCCAATTCTGAGACAAAAACTCCCTTGGGCTCCTCCTTCTGTCCTACCTCATCCAAAGAAGAAAATCAGACCGCCTATCCTTCATCCAATGATCCTTCAGAGATAGACAAGAGAGCTCACTCCCACATCCTCCCCTCCTGCTCAATGCAAAAGCAAAACATTAACCCTTCTCAGCTTCCTGGCTGGAACTTCCCTGCTGCTTGCCTGGTCTGAATGATGGCGCCAAGTGGTCTTTCACAGCTCAGAAAATGTAAGCAAGGATACCCAGACACAGATAGACTCCAGTCTGCATGCATGGGGTATCAGTGCTGAGTCAGTGGCCTTAGACTCAAGTCAATGCCAGAGTCATTGACACAGGTGACTCAAGTATATACAAATCAGCAAAAAACACCTGACTTGAGTTCCCATCCCTGTTTATTTTACTCAGAAGTAAGCCCACTGTGAAGTTTCCAAAGCACTAAAGCGGTCAGTCAAGCTTCTGGGTGACCTCAGCCTAGATTTTTTCTTTTTATATGTGCATCTGGTGGTTTGGTATGTGTGCTTACCTCTGAAGGGGTGTTGTATGACCATAGCAGTGTTTGACTGGGATTGAAATTATGCTTCTATGGGTTTCTGTTTCTTCAATGATGCAGAATGATGAGGTGATTCCACTGGCTTTGATGGTTTTAAAAGTGGATTAAATAAACTCATAAATTCTGCTCAGAAAACTGCACCTTGCTTTCAGATGGTCATCCCCCCCCCCCCGCACGAATGGTGCTGCTATTTCTCTGCCTTATACTGCCAAGAGAGTGAAAGTGGCTTATCATCTTTTACTTTAAATCCTTTAACAACCACCCCATGGCCTCCTGTATTCCCTGAAGAAATTATAGAGTTAGTCTCTCAAAGTAAACAAGGGAAAGCTCCTGGGCCAGATTTCGTATTGTCGGAGATCCTGAAAGTAGACCCCGAATGGTGGGCCCTATTCTATCATTATTTACAGTGGCGGACCAAACAGGTATAATACTAGCTGAATGGACAAATGCAACTATAGTGCCTATTTACAAAAAAGGCAACCTCTAATTTTAGACCTATAAGCCTTTTATCAGTGGGGGAAAACTTTATGCAAAACATCTTTTAAACAAGCTGCTATCCTGGATGGAAGATTTGGGCCTTCCAGGGTGGGATCAGATAGGATTTTGAAAAGGATCTTCACCAATTGATCACTGTGCTGTTTTAGCTCATTTGATTGACAAGTACACAAGGATAAAAAATAAAAAATTATGTTGCTTTTCTGGATCTTAAAGGAGCCTTTGACTGTTAATAGATTGCTGCTATGGGACGAACTAGTTAAACTCAATATAGACCCTAGACTTCTAACTCTTATTCAGAAACGTTATACAGGCACCACCTGCCAAATTAAATTTACATCTTCTGGGAAATTGACCCCCAAAATTCAGGTAGAAAGGGAAGTGAAACGGGTGCATTTTAGCACCCACTTTTAAATCTTTTTTTATACGATTTTACCCCCTTTTTGCTTCAGATAGATGGACATATTCCTAAACTAGGTTCAATGCATATTCCAGCATTGCTCTATGCGGATGATGCAGTACTAGTTTCCTGTACACCTATTGGACTTAAGTGACTTTTAAATAGAACTTCTGACTATCTGAAATGTAACAAACTTGAATTGAACTCTCAGAAAACCAAAGTTATGGTCTTTTCAAAATCATGGAGCCCAGGCACTTGGTCTATTGGAGGGGAGAAACTAGAACAGGTCAAAAGCTCTAAATATCTTGGAATTCACTTCCACTACAATCTTTGCTGGGGTACTCATCAAAAATTGGTTACAAACTTGGCACGTGTCACTTTACAGAGCACCAATTGATTCTTTTTTAGTCAGGGCAATCGTTATATACCAGCTGCTCTCAAGGTATTTAATGCCAAGGTATCGGCACAGCTCCTGTACAGGTGCCCTATCTGGATTAGCGCTATAAATCACATCCTTGAGAGTATCCAAGCTAAATTTTTGAGGGCTATCTTGGGTTTACCTAAATCTGTACCATACTCTGCATTATGTTTGGAGACCGGACTATCGCTCTCGGTATCAAGAGCATGGCTTTTAACCATACGCTACTGGCTCCAGTTACATTATAATGCGAAACCAGTCAGTCTCCTATCTGGAATGTTATCTGAGTCTGGTTCTTCTAAATGGTATAGCCAAATTAAATCAAAAATTGAATCAATTGGTTTTTCATTGGATTTTTTAAGTTTCTGTCTATTCCCTGGAGTTTATGATAGGGTAAAGCAAAGAATGCGAGACATTGAGGCACAAAACCTATTTGAACTTGCTTCTAGAATTTGCTCCCCTCTTAATTTCTCTATCCTACTTAAGTATGGGCAAATGGCTCCTTATCTGAGTATTCTGATTAACACTTCTGAAAGTTGTGCAATTTCTTTGGCAAGATTCAATGTGTTTCCATCCAAGGTCACAGAAGGCAGATATAGGCAAATACCATATAAAGAACGCCTCTGCCCTTGTAATTTGGGAATTGTTAAGTCAATCATACATTTTTTATTGTCCTCTGTCACAAACAACACCCTTGGGGTAGGGAAGGACCAGGGGAGATTCCCAAGTCAACCAGGATTTAACCCTCCTCCACCAACCCCCAAGAGCAATGTTTTTTTATTTAGCTTACTCCAAGCCCCAGGTCCTATTAACATACATGTCCTTGGTTAATTATTGCACTCAATTTTTCATGTAAAATTTTTATTATAGCTTTAAGGGAGCTTCAATTACTCCAAGACATATATCTACATGAATTATAGTAGCTTAAAAACAAGAAAAGATCATATCTAAAACAGGCTAAAATTACCATCTTACAGGTCTCTCAGCATTTCTTCCAGTATAAAAGCTGTTAACCCCCAGCTCCCTTCCTCCTGCTGTCTCCCTTTTCAGGCACCCATACCCAGGTTTTATTCTTTAAATTACTGATGCACTACACCTGGGCAGCAAACACCCAACTTAATCCATCTTAAAGGGAAAGGCACTTGCCCCACCCCGTGACATCCTCGGCACACTAGATCCCACCACACTTACATGACTCCAATTTTCCGCAAAATGAATGGGCTTTCGGATGAGGCAAAACTGAAGTGTCTCCTAAATGACTGCTCACCAGATGTGCTAGAGGGAGTTGCTAAATTTTTACTTCTAGTGATTTCTAAGCCTTCTTAATGTAATTTGTCAAAAATATTGATATTTTATGTTGAACTGTAAATGTATTATTAGTAATTTAGTATCTTAACTCCATTTTTGTTAACGGGATTAGGACCGATTATGTTTGCTTTTATGATTTCTTTATCTATGCCTAATAAAGGTTTATTCATTCATTCAACTCATGGAGGATGTCTATCAATAGTTATAACTCATGATGCCTACATGCAACCTCCATGTTCAGAAGCAACATACCATTGAATGCTAGTTACTGGGGAGCAGGGGAAGGTGATTGTCTTCTTGCTACTCTTGTGAGTTTTCCAGAAGCATGTTGTTGGTTCAGTCTAGTCTAGCAGAGCTCTCTTCTTCTTCTAATCTTGGGTCCAAACTTGGCTACGAAAAAGTATCATGTGACTGTGATATTTGGCTTAGCCATGACAGATGTGGGAGATTCTGCGTGGTGAAGTAATTATTCCAAGACCTGCCCTTTCAAAAAGCATGTTCTAACACCAGATGTTGAAAGGCAGAGGTTAAGACATCAGATGATGACATCATTTGCATGGTTCATGAGGGATTGTTTCAAACCAGTGCTGAACCTAGTGAGGCCTATCTCAAATTAAGCCCTGTTAAGTACACAGCATATGTTGGCTGGAAGCCATGGTTCTCAAACTGGTGGTCAAGTCCCACTAGTTCATGTAATGCTTTCCCTATCCCTTTAAGGGGTGGGGGAAGGGAGCAACATGATCCTCAGGATCACATTGCTAAGGGGGACAATTGGGGGTGCTTTTATTCGCTGTGTCTAAGAGCAAGCAGCAGGAGGTGCAGGGAGCCCCATGCAGCCCTCTGTAGGGCTCCCTGAGGCTTGGAACCTTCAGAAATAGCAAGTGCAAGCCACTTCCAGTTTGCGAATACAGCCAGGAGGTGGCTTGTGCCTGCTATTTCTGTTTAGCCCTGTGGAAGGCTGTGCGGGGCTCCCCGCACCTCCTGCTAGTTGTCCCAATGCACATTAAGTAAAAGCACCTCCCTTGCACCTCCTTAGTGACATGATCCTGGGGATCACATCATTGCCCTCACTCCTCCCCCATAAAAACTTACTTTGGGAGTAAAGCTCCCAAAAACTTTGAGAACCACTGCTCTAAGCACATCCAAGGATTTGAGCATGCCTGTAGGGTTTGTTTGTTTAATGTCTTCACCTTATGCATATTGCCTTCAATTTTAAAAGCAGTTTGTCAGGTAGCATAGAGATCTACAGTTCAAGAAATATAGTCCCAAAGTCCCCTACAGGTGCATAGAACTACAGCAGTTGCAGAATTCTTTAAATGCTATTTATATTGTGCTGCATATATATCTCATAAATCCTTGTATGAGATTTGTATGTTGGCTCCTTATGGTCTGCATAAAAACTGTAAACAATGAAATCACCAACTAGAAACGTAAATCACAAACATAATTTACCAGGTATATCTCTCCTGCCAGTGAGATGAAGAGCAGTTGGGTACGTGCAAAATCATGCTCAACTGCACCTACCATTCATTGGAATAGAGCATGGGTAGATAAGATCACTTTTTCAATTATGCCCACAGTGAGGGGAAAAATAATTTAAAGAAGTAACACTGGACTGGTAATGAAGTATAGATTTTTCCACCACCTAATGCAATCTAGTTAGACAGTGGCTGAAACACACTGCTCAGTGTTGCTTAGTGACCTACGTGAATGAGACAAAGATTCAAACAATTGCAAATATATATCTACAAAATGACAAAAGAAAATATCATTACCAATACCTATCAAGGGCACCAATAAACAGGGAAGGTGCAAAAGGCTCAAAAATCAGAGTGCAATTATCAAGAGCTAAAAATATTCTTTTCAAAAACAATTATTCTGGACATCTGATCAACAATTCATGAACATTTGGGGCTTGCAATGTTGTACCATTCCTCAAAAAAAAATCACTTCAGATATATTTGGAGTGCTACAGATGGAGCTTTTTCAAGGAAATGCCTGTGCTAACTTGCTTTTGGGGATGAATTAAATCTCAGGAGATATCAGTCCAGCACCAACGCAGTGTCAGTAAAAATTCACCTTTCTGTGTAAATTGAAGACATGTCTGTAGCTGGGCTCCCAGACAACTGACCTCTGTAAGTTGAAAAGGACTTTGATGTTAGCTAAGAATAGAACCAAAGAAAATGGAAAATGCAATTGTCAATGTTAACCTGATAACTGTGCTTAAAGCAAACGTATATTCATCCAATACAAGGACTGCAAAGTTAAACAGGACATTGATGTTATTTTCCACATGCCTGAAATCTTATATAAACACATTTTCTCAGTACTATAATTTCTTTAATGATCTATTCTAGATTCAGGTGGGAAAAAGAGAGTACAGAGAAGACATTTATGCAAGGAAAACAGAAGCAACCTTAACCAATTTTTTTTATACAGCTATAGTAAAGGTGTGCAGGCACAGAACTTGCATTTTAAGGCCAAAAATTACTGTTTTGAAAATATTGCAGTGTTGCTTTAACTTTTACACAGTTTTTGTATCACTGATCGTTCACATTTTCTAGTAACTCTTAATGTTTTTGTAGGCCAGTGGGAAATATCCAAAAATTCTATGCACTGTTAAATCTTAAAAACCACCATATTAAGAATATAAAAAAAACTGCAGAATCCGATCAATTCCAGCAGTCTGACAAGTCCAGCACTCTGTTCCAACAACAGTGACCTGCCAGATGTTTCTGAGAAGCCATAAGTAGGTCATAAGGGAATAACAGCCCAATTCGGAGCTGCCTGGGGCGCGGGGGCTGCTGTGCCGAAAATGGCTGCCGCCGCATCCTGTATGCTTCGGGCAACCGCCAGCAGCTCCTCAGGAGAAGGGGACTTTTATCCCCTTCCCCCGGGTAAATGGAGTAGCATTGCAATGGGGCTACTTGATTCATTCCAACGAAACGGTCAGCAGTGAAACAAAAGCCTCGCTCCACCGGTCCCATCTCCCTCCCTCCCTGCTCCCTCCCTTCTTGCCCTCTCCCTGCCTCTTCCCTCCCTGTAATGCCTCCTTGTTGTCCTCTTCCTGCCTGCCTCCCCCCTCCCTGGAACGGCTCCTCCCTGTTTCCCCCACATCCCCACTTACCTCTCCACTGCTCGGTGGTCCGTGTGACTACCAAGTGGTGGAGCTCAAGCGCCCTCTTGGCAGTAGCCCAGCACCACAGCTGAGCTACCACCAGTGCTTGCCCAGCACTAGGGTCCGCAAGCATGCTTCACGGCACATTTGCAACAGTGCTCACCAGTGGTGAGCTAGCACACCAAGTTCAGGATTTGGCTCTCAGTCCTTCTCCATTGTTGTCCCCAGAAATTAAGGCACTTTTATGCAAGCTTTTTGGTTGTATAAAAAATGCCAATTTGATCTGTATGTATTTGTAAACAAATAAATGCATACTTGGTTACTATTGCATTAGTAGTAGGGTAATCATACAAAATTGATTTCATTGTATTGATGCAGATTAATTTGCAACATTACAATTAGTATATATTCTACATTTGAAGGAATGTTTTAAACACTTTGCTGTGACTTTGAATAAATGTACCTTGTACCCTGTGAAATAACAGAGTGCAATATTCTTAACTGGTTTTAAATAAAATTTACCAGAGAAATCTGAAACATTATTTCCTCATAATTTTTGAGAACACCCAGCCTGCCTTGGTAAATGTTGAAATTTAGGGGCAGCCCAGGGTCTTTGGTTAACAAGGCAAAGTGCTAATGACATCCTGTCCCCACTGCAGCCTTTAATCACAGAGCAAGCAAGTCTCCTTTTCTTGCCCTGTCCCCCTTGCAAAGGTTAAACTAGGAGCTCCTGGTTCTAGTTCAAGGGACAGAACAATTTGAAGAGAATATGTCCCTTGAACACTTTGAAGAGAATATGGGGCAAGTAAGGGAGACCACAAGATGGATGGTTGCACAAGTTGCTCTCATGGTAGCAGGAGCTGGGGCAGTTGGACCCTCCAAAATTCCACCTGATGATGCACCTGCTTCACCACTGCACATGGGCGGGCTGCAGCTATTGAAATTTACCTGCAAATTAAGGAAACCAGGATGAAAGACTTTAAATATTATAAATAATTTTCTTACAAGGTTAGTCCCTGGATGTTTACCAATATGTTTCAGTAAAAACTGTCAACATTTATCAGTTATGTTCTTTTGAGAATGCTAATGGTGTGAGAAATGCCAGGGAAGTGAACTGGCACGCAGTTCTCAAATCTACTGGGGGGTGGGAAAGAGATTTTTCTCACACTTCATAAATAATCAACATCAGAGAAGCAGCTAAAAGTGTTTAAAAATATACAATATTTCATTACAGGTACCTTTTTTTGAAAGAGAGGCACATTGAAAAGATCAGAGGCTATCGATTTCAAAAAAATATTCTAAAGTATCTGGAGAGATATATATAATTTTCACATTTGGCAACTAAATACTGTACTCCACTTCACAGAAATAAGTATAACCCTCTATTCCCCTGTGAAGAATGCTGTTCTCTGGATTGCCACTATGCTGCTAAATGCACACCATCAGGTTGAGGCCACGCATTCCATAGCGAGGCTTTCAACATGTCCTCCACAGCATCTTGTTCTTCTTCCTGGCCCTACATGTGGTTCAGCTCCTGCTTTCTGTAGAGGCAACAGAATGTTCCTGAATATTCAGTTCCTGAATGTTTAAGAGGAATCACAGGGATACAAAGCTCATCTGCAAAGTGTTGCTCCTAGGAATATAGGCCTGAAATAAAGGCCACCTGATGGTGGAGACGACAATTTGTATGGAGTGGCTCTGTTCTGCGTGCACAGGGCTAACTCCATGACTATCACAACCATACAATGACAAAGCATTGTACTTCTGGAAATTTGGTAACAAAAAAATCACTCTCAATTTCAATTCTTGGCTCATTTTGTCTGAACACATTAATCATAATGTATTTACTTTCTCTAATTCCTCCTGCTTAATTTTTCCATTCCATTTGTTTTCCTGGCCAGGGAAAATTATCTGATTAAGGATACTACATAAGCAGCATAGACTTCTTTTGTACCATTGCAAAACTGAAAATGACTGATAGGATATTATTAATCAACCACAATACAGCAGCCAGTTGTCAGACTGGCAGCAACAACAGTGGCTGATACAAAGCCAGCCATCAGTGCTTGGAAGTAATCATGTGCCTACATACCTGGCAGTGGGAACAGAACATTCACTGATAGATGGAAATAAATATAAGGGCTGATAGTACTGTAATAAAACAACGATGATAGCCCAAAATTATTTATTGCAGGTCAGGAATACTACTGCTGCTTGTGCAGGCAAAGCTATAAATGGGAGTTGACAGAAATGGATGACTTGGAGGGGGGAAGCATGGCCTATTTCAATTTGGGAGTTGCCATGTCGTTCATTTTAGAGTAAACGCTGTTATCAAAGCTGAGCCGAACATGATCTTCAGTAGCTCAAATGATGAAGTGAAAGTTAATTTCTAACCCACTATGCCTTTTGCAGGAGCTCTTATAAAATAATGAACATCCAAGCAAATCCCTGAAACATTAAAACTCTTTGCAAGAGCAGAAAGCTCCTTCCATTCCTTGCAGAAACTCCCATTGGTAGAAGTGCAATGCAGGATTCTATTCACTATTAATAACTTTCTTTATAGTGTTCCAGTTGCTTCTACTAGTAGTGCTACCAATATTATACTTCTCTACCACTTCCAGCATCTAAGTTTTAAAACATTTACTCTGTTATATTAATGGGATGTTGTCAGGGAAAAGGACTTTTGGGAGAAGATCAACTGACATAGGGGAGAGCAAGTAGTGGTCAGCAGGTCTACACCTCTTCCTGCTTTCTCTTTACTTGACCAATAGCTGAACAGGGAAAACCTTGGTAGTTTGCCACCACTGCCACCACCCTAGGCTACAGAGAAGGCATATGGGAAAAAACCCCTTCCAGAAGAGCACTGAACTGGAGGCAGTGGCGTAGCTGGAGGAGGGGCGAAGCACTCAGCCTGCTAGGTGCCTCAGCAAGGCGGGCAAGCGGCCCCTCCCTTTGGAGCCATTCCTGGCAGGGGGAGCAAAACGGAGCCATATGGCTGGGAATGGCTCCGAAGGGAGGGGTCGCTTGCCTGCCTCGCTGAGGCTCCCTGCAGGCTGAGTACTCCACCCCCTTCCAGCTACACCACTGACCGGAGGGGTTCTTATTAAAAATTAATTCCACAGTAGTGTCTGTTGGATGAAGTGAGAAGAGAAGATAATTACTCACGTTCATGGACCAAGCAAAGACATCTGGCCGGTCACCTATCCTTCCCTGCTTGTTTGCTCACTTGCTTGCCCACCTCTCCTCTGTTCCCCTGCTTGCTCATCCTTTCTTCGCTCACTTTCTTGCTCGCCTGCCCTCCACCTTATCCACAGGGACAAGCACAAGGGGGTAAGCAGAACTGTGGGGAGGGAGCGGAGGATTCAGACACTGTGAAGGCATGGGCCACTTTGGCTCAAGAACATCCTTGAGCCAGTATAGTATAACACAAGGTTATACTAATCTATCTTTACCCAAGCTTTCTAGGTTTACTTGGTGAGGAAGCACTGCTTATTACTCTATTGTTAAAGGGAATATCTGATTCTGGTCTCCCTCCAATTCCTTTTCCCTAGGAAACAGGATAAACACTTGCCCTGTAACCCTTCAAGTTGTGCCTCTCCAACATGAGGTACTTAAGAACTCCCATGCAATTTGTCCTTAAGCTGCCTCAGTTATTGAGAGTGCAGAGGACCCTCTGGTGACCTCTTTCCCCTTGTCTTTTCATGTTCTGAGCTATACTAAGTAATATTTAAAAAGTTCTCATCTGTTACCAAGGAATCCAATATACAGTATTAAAATACAGTGAAGGGTACTATATTACTGCTAGTCATGATTTAACACTTTGTCGGTGTCATTTTATTGGGTGTCAACAGTCTAAGAGGCTCTAAGGTATGTACTAAAGAAGATATATATTATGCAGATACCCAAAACTGACAGGAAGATTAGGCAGTCATTGACAAGGATATCTTTTCAGAGTAATTTTTATGTATTGATTGATTAAGATTTATGAACTCCTTTATTCCCAGAACTTGGCAGGTGACAGCAATTTTACGTTCAAAGACAGATTCCAGCCCCTGCAAAGTTCACAACCTAAGGGCAAGAATTATTATCCCCCCCAAAATAAAACAGAATAAAAACTAACCAATAGCTTGCACCTAAATTTCCATTCTGACCTAAGTCAATATGTTTTAAGCACAGACATGCTGGCTCTGATCCATCAAGGCCATGTGGAGCAGCCAGAACTTCACAGACAGTTTTAAAAAGCAGAAATCTTGCCAGACATTTTATCTGATAGGAAAGGGAAGTAGAGGGCTACTGAGTCCAGACCCCAACTCTTCCTCTTAGACAGCTGACTGTTTAAGGCAGTCAGATTTGGCAGTCACAAACTGGAAGAATGTTAACTTTTTAACAAGGTTTCACCACAGAAAGCTCCCCTGCAACTAGATCCAGGAGGGGAAATTGAATCTGCAGAATAATAATAATAATAATAATAATAATAATAATAATAATAACTTTATTTTTATCCCACCTTTCTCCCCAAAGGGACTCAAGGCGGCTTACAACATAAAAAACATAATTTAAAAACAAATAAAAACATATTAACACATCATAAAAAACAGCAGTCAGAGTAAAAAAATAGGTAAAAAGAGCATAGAGCAGCAGCAAGTCATAAAAGAATCAGGCCTGTAAAAAATATTAAAAGATGTTAAAAAGATGTTAAAAGGCCGAGAACTCAGAAGGCCTGTTTAAACAGAAGGGTCTTCAGGCCTCGCCGAAAGGTCTCAAGAGAGGGAGCCATTCTTAAGTCAGGGGGAAGGGAGTTCCATAGCGTTGGTGCCACTACTGAGAAGGCCCTATTTCTTGCAGCCGCCCCACATACCTCCCTAGGCGGCGGCACTTGTAAAAAGGCCTTCTCTGATGACCTAAGAGGATGAGCCGGATTGTATGGGAGCAGGCGATCTCTAAGATACCCTGGTCCAGAGCAGTATAGGGCTTTAAAGGTCAATACCAGCACCTTGAATTGGGCCCGGAAACGAATGGGCAGCCAATGCAGCCGCTGGAGAAGCAGACTGACAGAGTCGAACCGCCTACCTCCAGTAACCACACGGGCCGCCGCATTCTGCACTAGTTGCAGTTTCCGAACCGTCTTCAAGGGCAGCCCCACATAGAGCGCGTTACAGTAATCTAATCTCGATGTCACAGAGGCAGGGATCACCGTTGCCAGGTCTGCACGATCCAAGTACGGCCGCAGCTGGCGCACCAGCCGAAGCTGAGCAAAGGCCCTCCTAGCCACAGCTGCCACCTGGGAATCCAGGAGCAGCTGCGAGTCCAGGTGGACCCCCAAGCTGCGGACCTGCTCCTTCAGAGGGAGTGCAACCCCATTCAGCGCAAGCCAATAGTCCAGCACCTGCATCGAAGATTTCCGAACCAGGAGAGCCTCTGTCTTATCCGGATTTAATTTCAGCTTGTTGGCCCCCATCCAGATCCTCACTGCTTCCAGACAGCGCTCCAGGCCCTCAACCGCCACCCTGGAGTCTGGAGGAAAGGAGAGATAGAGCTGGGTGTCATCGGCATATTGATGGCACCCCACTCCAAACCCCCGGATGACCTCTCCCAGCGGTTTCATGTAGATGTTAAATAGCATGGGGGACAGAATTGAGCCCTGTGGCACCCCGCATCTCAAGGGCCAGGGTGTCGAACAGGCATCCCCCAGCACCACCATCTGGGACCGACCCTCCAAGTAGGAGCAGAACCACCGCAAAACAGTGCCTCCAGCTCCCAACTCGGCCAATCGGCCCAGAAGGATATCATGGTCGATGGTATCGAAAGCCGCTGAGAGGTCCAGCAGGATCAACAGGGACGCACTCCCCCTGTCCAGTCCCCGGCGTAGGTCATCCACCAAGGCGACCAAGGCGGTTTCCGTCCCAAAGCCTGGCCTGAAGCCAGATTGAAAAGGATCCAGATAATCCGCTTCATCCAAGACCCTCTGGAGTTGGGATGCCACCACCCGCTCAATTACCTTGCCCAGAATTTTCTTCTGTGCGCAAAAAGCCCCCATCCTGGATCAGAATGAAGGCAATTGGATATTACGAACAATATTACAAACTCGTATAAGAACAAGCAATTTTGTTTTCAGATTCTCACCTTCTTACATGGGTGCCTAAGAACAATATTACACTTATTGAAGCAAATATAAAAAACTTAGCCTTCTGGTTTCCCTCTCTCTTTAAAGTAGTTATATTTTCTTGACAGGCAGCCACAATTGTTATTGGGGCACATGAGGTTTCCATTGTTATTGCCATTTTTCTTTGGCTTGTTAACTATTCTAGGGTAAGGGGGTTTTTTTCTGTTTGTTATTTTTTTGTAAGGAAAGTAAAAGATAAAGTAAATCTGCATATACTCGGTTTAGTATGTAAATGATTGTTTTGAAAAGAATAAAAGGCTGTAAATATTTTGAAAAGTGGGCCCCCAGTGCCTCCTTAAGGATTCCAAACTGCTCCATGTGCTGGGTAATTATGTAATATATAGTAAACCAGCTGGTCTGAATTGTTCTCAGGGGGTTTGGATGATATCAAAATGCTTTGCTCTCCCAGCGAGAGCTATAATCAAGCAGGCAATACCATAAAGTCAGACCAAAATGACATTGAGTTGTTGGCTTTTAATGCATTTTAAAGCAGATGTTACGCTGTACGCCGTGATTTTGAGAGAGGATTTAGAGAAAACCAAAAGATTATTTCTACAACAAATTGAGAGTATTCTGCAGTGTTTCTCAGAAAATAGTTTCACATTTTCTTAGAGGCAGAGATAGTTCAGCATTAACTTTTGCTGTTGGTTCAAAAAAGAAAGCAAGAAACGGAGGTGTGTGTTTGTTTCTTTGGTCAGCTACTAGTTTTGCTGAAGGAGCACTTACAATAAAGTGGCAAGAGATGAGTTCTGCATATGCTCCCAATCCGCCTGGCACTTGTTGCCATAGATGCTTCTTGCTTGAACAGCCGCCCCCCCCCCCACTGCAAACAAGCTTCAGAAAGCAGGTCCCAACTCACCCAGACCTGAGGAGAGGGACCAGCATGGCTATGCAGTGCCAGTTGGGTGACTGACATATTATCTGAACTGGATTTTATACAGCCAGCATCTGTGTATATTGTACACAGACTGTACTTGCATTTAATGGAACATGTGAATGATCTTGGATACAGATTAACAATGATTGTGCAGTTTAATGTGTGAATACCCCTACTCTCAAAAGGGTTTTCATTAAATGTTAACCATAGTTTGGGTTGTTTCTTTACAATGTTCAACAAAATCATACCTTAGAATTAGGGAGGTGTGTAACGTGTCCATTTTCATGCAGTGTTCTGATGCTTCACCCCACCAGGTACCACTGGAAACTCTGAAATGTGCCTTGGATAACAATATCCACATAGAAATTAAACTTGATGGATTACTGTGGCATTCCTATTTGAAATCAGGTTTTCTACCTCAATATGGTTGAGTAGATTGTTGGGTTTGAATGTGCCATTGGCAAATCTCCTAGCTGACCTTGCATGTGAGAATAAAGTTTGACAATCCCATGCACTCCCACCCTGAGGTCCTTAGGAGGAAGGCTTTATATCCATATTTATAATTGCATATTGCATATTTATAATAAATAAATATGCAAATATAATAAGGGTTGCATTTGGCAAAAGGAAAAATATGTTTTGTGAAATGAAAGAAAAGTTAGGATACCCAATATTTCTAAGTGAAATTAAATGATTCATCATGAAATCTGAACAAACCACTGTGATGCTATTTGGACTTTGTTCCTGAACTCATCTGATAATGACTGTGAGTCAGGCTCATCTGTCCAAAAGGCCTCATTATTCCTGATGTTCCTATTTATTTAGGATATTTTCTAAACCAGTTCCTATCCAAAGTTGCTAGAACATAAAAACATGTTAGAAATACAGCAATAAAGCGCTAAAACATCAACACTAGAATACCTTCAATCTCCAAAGTATACAAAACAAAATAATAATAAGACAGCAAGCCTAAATGCAGGGATAGCCCAAAGGTCTGTAAAACCAGCTTGAGGCCTCTATCCTTGATGCAGTGCACCTCTCCAAAAAACTGCATGGAAGGAGGCAACCTAGTCTCCCCACTTAATCCCTTTCAACAAAACAGAAAGTGCAGGACATGCTGGGAGCTCCCAGTGCGTCCTGCACTTCCAGTTTGGTTGAAAAGGATTGTGCAAGGAAAGAGTGAGGTAAGAAGATAGGTAAATGGATTGCTGCCTTCTGCATGGTTTTTCAGGCGTGTGCATTGGAAGCAATCTGCTTCCCCGCCCCCTTACCTTGCTCCTCCCTTGCATAGTCCTTTGAACAAATCAGGAAGTGGTTTAGTGCTTGAATAGGCATTAGAAGGGGGCTATAGCTGATAAGTTGCCTCCCCCCCTACTGAAGTCCAAGCTGACCTGGTTGCTTTGCTCATCTTGAAATGACAATCGCCTCCTATTCTAGGAAGTTGGCACTATGGCAGGTTCTTCTATTTGACGAATTGCAAAGATGTACTGGAAGACTCAGCGGTAAAGAATAGCCAAGCTCCCCAAAATGAATGTATTCAATTTTATTCAAGGCGAAAACTAGGGCTTTAAAAATGTGTTGACAGAACAGAAGATGGCCACTTAACCTATAGGTTACCCCTGAATAACTCTGAAAAATGTACATAACAGTGGCCATTTTTATTTGCATAAACACAGACTTTCTATTGTCTTCATAATGGCATGAAGTCTGTTCAAGGCTTCTCTTCAAGACCACAGTTCGAATGTTCACATTTCTTTTTATAAAACAAATGGCTAGAAAGATCTCTTTGCCAAGGTTTTTCTTTCTTTTTCTTGTATCTTCCTCTAGTACCGTGGTTCATTGATTGCCTGTGATTCAAGGACATGGCCATGCAGAAAATTCATCACAGCAGGCTAAGTGGGCAAAGTACTCAATTTATGTTGTAAATTGCTCAGCCACAATATGATAATGTGTGTGGAGATCAGTTATAGAGCAGCCTTACCGAGAACACATAATGCATCAATATCTAACTTTCCGTTAGCGCACACACAAGAAAACACCCCACCATTCTTTCTGAGTCACAACAGTGATATACAGGAATAAATACATATTAATAGTGGAGATTGGTGTACTGTAGATAAATCAAAAGGTGGTGGCTCAAAGCTTTGTTCCTAGCACTAGTCCGTTCTACCTCCAGCTCTGTCCACAAGTTCTGTGTCCAGCTTTGTCATCATATGTGCCTCCCATCTGTCCCATACACTTTTCCCACACATCATTCTCTTTGTAAGGATGCATTGCAAATGCAAGAAAAATGTTTTTCCAAGCAACCTCTTTCGTATAGTTTAGGGTTCAAACCAAAATACTTACAACAATACACTATGAAGGTTTACCTAAAATAATTCTTAGAGAAGAATAACATGGCAAAAGCTATAGTGTTTGGAAAGCTTCAGTCAGATGTTGGACTTCCATAAAGACAAAACAAACAGCCATACAGTCCTATGTATTCCTTTTGTACACAACCCTAAAATGCATCAGCATTTTACAGAAGACCTTGATAGCACTTTCTTAACCCCATGAACCATGCACTGGAGTGATATACCTGTACAAGAAGCAATTCTTTAGTCTTACTCAGTTGCGAAAAGATACTTGGGAGAAACAGGACAGATTCTTTCTGCCCTGCTTTGCCAATCCAGTTGGGACTCTGTGATTATCATTGCCTGACTAGAGATTACCCGAGTAATATCTGCTCAAACTAATACTAACTTGGGCTACAATCCTATACACATTATCTGGGAGTAATTCCCACTGTACTTATTGGAATTCACTTCTCAGTAGATGTGCTTAGGATTGCAAGAGTACAGAAGTGCAGGTCATCAATGAAAGTGAAGAAAGATGAAGTGAAGCTACAGGGTCAAGGTACTTCTTTTCATTCATAAACTAATCCCTCATCCTCATATTGGGCGCAATCCTAAGTGTGCCCTATGCCGGCCCAAGTCCCTTGGGCCAGCCTGGGAGGGTCATAAGTGTGCCGTAAAGCACGTTTGCACCTCCTCGAGGGGAAGTCGGGCCAGCGGTCCAAGAAGCGCCAGCCTGCGGAAGCTCACATAAGCCTCCATGCTGGCTTTCCCCAAGTTCCTTTCGTTCCAAGGACGAAAGGTGGGGAGGAGGAGGGAGGGAGGCGTTCTTGGGTGGGTGGTGGGCGACCCAGGGGGCGGACAGGCAGGGAGCCGGAAGTGGGGTTGGGATCTGGCAGTTATGCCAGATACCAACCCCCGTTCCTGGGGAGAACAGAGCAGCTTCAAGCCGCTCCACTCTCCTTGAACTTCTGCTACCTCCAGAGGTGGCGCAAGTCTGAGGAGACCCATTGGGGCCAGCAGCCCTTACCCAGGGGTAAGGGGAAGAGCTTCCCCTTGCCTCTGGCTAAGCCACTTCTGGCCACAATCCTGCGCTGGATACAGTGCAAGCCTCTTGCCTTGTGTGTTCCAGCGCAGGATAAGATTGCACTCATAGTCCAGTTAAAGACATGAATGTTCTAATATGCACAAAACCACTATGGACAGGCTTCATTTCTGTGGAAGGAACTGTGCATAATTTCTTAATGGACCAACACTTTCCAGTGAAATGAATGGGATCCACCACACCACTGCACATACACACTGACTTTTGGGCTGGAGTAGCTGACTCCAATAAAAGACATCTAATTTTAGAAGAAAAAAAATTCACAGAGGACTCCCATAGATACCAAATCAATTGAAATGGCTACAAATGGGTAAACGATTAGGTGAATTTGCACTTTCTAATTAAAGTTATATAACACAGTGTGCCAAAAGGAAAAGTATAATTAAATGAAATAGTATGGAATTTACAGCAAATGTTTTAAAACTGGAATTAGAATTCCCTGCATCATTCCTTTAACTTTATTTCTAAATCAATGACTCAATATGCAAAGGTAGAGACCCTTAAATAAGCTCCATGTGACATCAGGGCAGAATTTACCCACCTTGTTGTTGTCCCCTTTATGCAAAATTCCTCTTGCCTCCATCAACTATAGCATCACATTTTAGAAAGAGTAAGATTTTGAGAAGCGATGACAGCTAATACTTTTAGATGTTGGACAGATGGTGTCTTTTTAGCATTCTGCAGACAGATTTAATCTCTCTGTCAATCATTTTTACATCTACCTGTCCTTAAGATTCAACATTCTAGTTATTCAGCGATAAGAAATCATGTCTGAGCATTCACCTTATTCTTCCATCAAGAGTTTTTTGGGCTAATCTAGGTGTTTAGATTACTGCTGCATTACTTTAGGGCTACTAATGGTAGCATTCCTGCCGTGACAGGACTAAAATGCTTGCAGTATCATTTCACACTTCCACTGCATTGATTACTGAAGGAAAATTCTGGCCTAGTTCTTGGCATTATAGGAAATTCTGAAGTAGATGCCAGTAAGATATGGTTCTTGCTGTGATGATGGAGCTCCTGTTGATTTTTTCTCTTTCCCCATCTGTTCTCCTTAAGGGAAGTTTTGAAGCAAGGTTGACTAGGAAAGAGTTTTCACACACAGGGAGTGTATGGCCAGGCATAGTTGTTTTGTGGATTGCTTATCTTCATTGTCTGGGTCCAGCAAAAGCAATAGATCATAATCAGCACACCTGCTGGGATTGGCCTGTTCTCACTGATTGGGCATCCAAGCCCACCTGCAATTGCCTGAACCTAGGCTCTTCCAACACCCAAGCCATTTTATAAGACCATTTGTTCTTGCGCTTCCTCCTTTTATTTTTTTATTCTCCTCTAATATATCCAATACATTCTTTTTTAAGTGTTTAAATACTTCACCTGCCTGCAGCTACTTGCACTCAACCAGAGTTTTGCCCAAGTTGTCCTGGACCTTTGACTACATGCCACAAAATAGATTTTTTGGGGAATTTTCTGCGTAACTGGGAGGAAGGCTTTTGAGGTTGGCCTCTCTTTGTCTGGGTTTGTGCTCTACTGGGCAGCAAAATCTACTGAATTGGCTCTGGTAAAGGGGCACACCTTGAGGAAGGCAGGAGGCACTGACATCAAGGCTTCCCCCCAAATAACTACACTTGCAAATAGAACTACTATTAGGCCTGAGCTGAAACAGGCTTCATGGCTTCATGGCCTTATTTGTGGGTTGCAAAAAGGCCTCTCCTTTCAGCAATTCTTCAGGAACTCCTGTGTTTGTCTGATCCATTGTACTGGTGGTATCAACAGCTGCATTCCTTCTGTTATGTAGCACCACTAGCTTGAATTGGGGTGTCTCAGATATGTATCTTTATAACCAAGGTCAATGCTTGAAACATATGGCCAAGGTTAAGTGTAGTAACACACTGAACTGAACATGAATTTTAAAGGGCACTTTATATCCCCTGCCCCATTGGGAAAACTCTTATGGAAATTTCCCCACACAATAACACTACCCAATCACCTTATGTGATCTGCAGGGCACAGCACAAACATTCAGAAACCCTGCCACTAGAGAAAAACAAGAGTCATTAGGCCAACAAAGGGACAGTGACCCTGAGTCTCTAAGGTCCTCCACTATATTTTATTATCATCCCCTCTTTATCTGAAGTTTCAGAAAAGGTGCAACAATCAATCTCTTTGAAAAAGCTGAAGACATCCACTGAAAGCTGGAGATAAATTGTATTTATCCTCCAATGTTGTACTTCATTTTTGATTACTCTGATGGTCAAAGGACCCAAGAACACTTCCTTCCCCAGAATTAAGACAATGGGTTCCTCTCTTTGTCCTTAATTGGCCTTATGATTTTATCATGCAGCCAAATCTGGCTTGGAAACTAGCATTATCACTAAACCAATTCAGAACAAGGCCAGGAATCATTGCCCTCAGTCTGCATTGGTGATCCTTAACTGGCCAGGATCATGTACCCAATAAATTCAAGAAGACAACAGAAGATAATGATTTTTAAAATGGCATTCACAAAATGAAGGTGAGAGGGGCCCCGATTTTTAAGCTTCCAAAATCTTTTATATAGCAATTCTGAAGGGCATTCATAAGGACAGAATTTCACACAAAAATTATTTAATTCTTAAATCTAAATGTTTACACCTATTAGCTTAAACTAGAATGAACATTAACTTGTGCCACAGGGAACTTAAGTAACTTCCTTGTGGAGCACTTTAGTTTAAACTTAATTGGCCTTGAAGGCTTCTTTTTGCCTTGAGATTTAAAGATAATTAAGGCTGCATTTCATTATAATTCAAAATAGCTAGAACTCAGAAGCTTTCCTGCTGTAAACTTGAGTGTCTCTGTGATTTTAAAGACAAAATATTATAATGATTTTTAACAAAAATTATATCCTTCCAGGGAAGACATCTGTCAATCAGTTCATTATCTTTAATAAACCAATTTGCACATTTATTTTTGCCCTCTGGTTTGCAATTTGAATTGTTTTATGCAAGTTAATTTTTACAAAATGTGTTTTGAATCAATTTGACCTTTAAGGAAATTTCCATTTTGGTATCTCTCCATGCACAGGTAGAGGTCCATGCATGCAAGGGCTTCCCATCCTCTTGTTTGAGCAGGTTCGTTCCATAAGTGCAATGTGGAATTCTACACATGACAGAAGAGGAAGGCAATTCCATATACAGTTTGTTTTCTAAGGGAAATAATCAACGATGTGGATTTAGCATATAGGCAGCCCTCATTATCTGATGACTCAGTAACCACAAATTTCATAATCTGCAGATTCCAAACCTGCAGGGGAGTGCCCACCAGGATCCTCCGAATGCGACCCAAGTTGTGCTCTGGTTGCGTCCAGAGGTTGTTCTGAGGTCTCTGTGGGCTTCAGAATGCTGGTTTCAGGCAAAAAGAAACGCAACTTCAGGTTTCCAGGGAAACTGGAAGTGATGTCTATATGCCTTTAAAAGGTATTCTCAGGGCCGAGGAAGCCACTGAAGGCTTCTGAGGTTTTAAGGGCCCCAAATCCACAGATTTCAACATCTGCAGATTTCAGAATCTGAAGGGTTTCCAGGAATGGAACTCCCGTGGATATCAAGGGCCAACCTGTACTTCATTCTGTTCTGCAAGGTACCTATTATAAGTGAATGACATTTCTACAAATACCCAAGCTACAGGTCTCTAACAGCCCAATTCTAACTAATTCCTCACACGGTAATGCAGCAGCAGCAAAGTGGTACCCACTCTGTCCTGTGTGGGAGTTTCAGCCTCTGAAAGCTTCCTTCAGCCTCTGAAGGCCTCTTTAGTAAGGGAACACTTGTCTACACCAGTGATATTGCTGGTGCAAATCCACATGGGTGATGGAAGCCAGGAACAGTGTTAGGATTTGGCAGACACCTCTGCCACAGAACCAACCCTCTTCCCAGTCCTGAGCCACCCTTCTCTACACCACCCACTGCTGCCATGGTATCCTGCAGGAGAGTTTCAGCCTCTGGAGATCTCCTTGGGATAAGGCAGTAGTTCTCAAACTCAGGCTTTGTGACGCCCCAGCCCGAGGGCCCTGGATGCCCCCCTCAAGGGGTGGGGGGAAGGCAGCGACATGATCCCCAGGATTGTGTTGCTGGGGGAGGGCGCAGGAGCTGATATGTACTTACCAGTCTCTGCAGTAGCCTCCTGGGCGTACGGGGAGCCCTGTATAACCTTCTGCAGGGCTCCCTGAGCTTCAGAAATGGAATTGCAATTCCAAATTGCTATTGCAAACCAGAAGTGGGGCACGATGCTCCATTTTAATTTTCTGATGCTTGGGGAGCCCTGCGAGGGTCACACAGGGCTCCCTGCACTCCTGGGAGGCTGCTGCAAGGCCTGGTAAGTGCATGCCAGCCACTGCGATGTGATTCTTGGGATCACGTCGCTGCCTTCCCCCCACCCCAGGTACATTCCCCGCTCCCCCGCACACACTTACAGTGGTTCTTGAGCTCCCTGGGAGTTTGAGTACCACTGGGATAAGGGAACATTTGTTCCCTTGTCCCTGGGTCAACCTGTACTGGATGATATTGCTGGTACAAGTCAGCATGTACCCAGGTTGGAGGATTGAGGTAGAAAAGGTGGTAGGATTTGGCAGAACCTGCCGCTGAATGAGCCCCTTGCCTGGTTCTGATCTGTCCTCCTCTGCGCCCCTACTACTGCTCCATTTTGCCCACTCCCTGCCACCCTGTTCCCTTTCCACACCCTGCACACACTTACCAACATAGTTCAATCCCAACTTTGCTTTTATTTAGACTTTCTCCCTACTGTACCTATAGTCTCCAAAACAAGACTGTAAGAAGACAGAAGTGATTAAAGACAAAAATACAACTAAAAATATAATAAACATAAAATTAACTGCAGAATGAGAGTCTTTTTTCCATTAAATACTATATTTTATATTATTAACAAACAAGTGATGGCTGCAGGTTGGGGAATAAAAATAAGAACTGAAGAATTATAGTAATTCTAGCAAATTAGAATTATACACATTTGTATGTAGGAGATACACATTTTTGGGGAGAAGATCTTCAGTTTCAGACAAAAATATTTCTATGTCCTCTATAAAGCAGGAAAAACTGGCAAGAGACTTGTCCTTCCCTCAGTTAGAACTACAGTGAGGTGCAGTCCATGTATAAGAAAGGAACTCTGTTTATTCAGATCATTTGGGTTGGGGAGTTTGTCAGAGCTTACTCTAACAATCTCAAAGACTAGTTAATTGCTTCCAAGACTCAGAAACTTCCATGAGTTGTCCACTGTGACAGTAGCTCTGGAACTGTGCAGATCCCTAAAGCAGTGGTTCTCAAACTTTTTAGAACTGACACACACTTTTTAGAATATCAAACTATTGGGACCCACCAAAAGTGATGTCATGGCCAGAAGTGGCATAATTAAACAGGAACATTTTTAACAACCGCATACAACAAAATCAAATCAATCACTCAATCAAGTCAATTAAAGTTTACAATAAGTATAAGTTTAAAAAAATATTTAAAATCGAGAACCACCTTCTCGATTTATAAATCAAAAATAAAGTATTTTTGATTGATGAGGAGAAATATATTTAAAAAAATGTACAACTTTCTGTTTGAGATGAGAATGGAAGATGAGATAGTGAAAGACTCAATGGTGCACTGGGCAAAAAATTTTGGTTTCAATATATCGATTGACGATTGGAAACAAATTTGGAATACAAATATTAAGATAACTAAGGGCGCAATCCTAACCCCTTATGTCAGTGCTTTCCAGCACTGACATAATGGCAGTACAGCTCTGAGGTAAGAGAACAAACATTCCCTTTCTTTGAGGAGGCCTCCATGAGTGACACCCAACTGCAGGATGCAGCACATGTCCCATTGGCACCACTATGCAAGTGCTGGAAAGCACTGACATAAGGGGTTAGGATTGTGCCCTAAAGCGGTATCTTTTAAAGATAATTTATATAAAATGTTTTATAGACGGTATTTGACTCCAGAGAAAATAGCAAAAATGTATTCAGGCTTATCAAACAAGTGTTGGAAATGTAAAGAGATTGAGGGGACTTTTATCATATGTGGTGGACATGCGAAAAAGCAAAGAAATATTGGAAAATGATACATAAAATGTTACAAGAGATATTGAATTGTGTAATACCATTCAAACTGGAAATATTCCTCCTAAATGTGACATCAGAAATTAAAGAACACCACAAGAAATACCTTATAGTACATATTAGCACAGCAGCAAGATTATTATAAGTGCAAATGTGGAAAGCTATAGACGCTCTAATTAGAGAAAAATTAACAGATAAAATTTACGAAAAGACATCCAGGAATGGATGTCTTAACAGAAAAAATGAAAGAAAGAGAAATAAGTAGAATAAGAAGATATTGGAAGCCTTTTTATGACTGGATAGATAATTTAAGATAAATAATATTTACTGTTTAGATATATTTGTAAATATAAAGGTGGTAACATTTGCATCGATAATCTCTTTTCTTCTAGACTTTAAAAAAAAATGCATGTGTAATCCATATCCTGTTGTGTAACCCTTGCAGACCCATCCCTAAGTCTAGTCCATTTCCCTGCCCTGTATCTGTAACAAATAAAGAAATATAAAAATAAAATAAAAATGAGAGCCACCTCCCTACCCTGAATCAGTTGGCCTGCTTTTCCTTCTCCTCTAACTGCAGAGGCTGCCAATTCGTTACTGAGCTCAATTCAAACTGCTGGTTTTGACCGTTAAGGCCCTTTACAGCTTGTGGCTGAGGTATCTGAAGGGCCCACTTCTTCCAAAGGAGATGGCCCATCCCCAAAGGCCATCTGCAGGTGCTGTCCTATGAACACCACTGGTTTCTGAGGTTTGACTGGTGGCAACAAGAGGAGGGCCTTTTCTACAGTGGCACCACAACTATGGAACATCCATAGTGTTCCTATTAGCCTTACAGCAGGGGCTTAAGTTTTTTAAAAAATTTAGGATCACTTTTTCTTTCTGAAAATTTTTATGGTAATATTCTGCAGTGATATTTTGTTTTTGTTATGTTTATTTTGATGTGTTTTTTTTACCTGTTGTACCTATTGCTATATTTCAGGGGTCTCCAAACTTTTTGGCCAGAGGCCACATGAAATATCTGGCGCAGTGCTGAGGGCTGGAAAAAAATTTAAATATAAAATTTAAATAAATAAGAGGTGGAACTTAGATGAATGAATAAATGATTGAGTGGGCTCATTCACTCAGCCTCTCCGGCCCTCAGAACACCCTCCAGATGCAATTGGAGCACAGCTCTTGTCATGTTCAGTCGAGTGGGCCAGAGGCTTTCAGGGGACAAGAGACTGGTCGCGGGCCAGATAGAGGCTTGCTGTGGGCTGCATCTGGCCCCCGACCCAGGGTTTGGAGACCCCTGCTATATTTTATGGTTTTAAAATTTTTGGATAGTTTCCTTGGTTCCTTATTTCAAGGACAAAGGCGGGACAGAAATGTTTTTAAATAAAATAATCATCACGAGCCAGCAAATTTAGCTGGAAAGAATCATCAATTCCTATCCACAACTGAGCACTACAAGCCCAGAGATGCACTTCTTGCAACTCACAGAGGCAAAAAGAAACTTGTATATATCTTTGCCTCATGACAAGAATTCATCTTAATACAATCTAGTTGCACAGCTACTACAGGAAATTGTTAGCAGTTTGCTGGCACCGTGGGAGACTATCATTACTGACAAGAATGAGAAAACCATCAATGACAATTCAGGGCTTTGTCTAACTGTGTGATCTGAGTGTCGTGCTTCTTCTCACAGATAACAGTACTATCTTCTCACAGCTCTTTAATTCTTATTTGTGTCCATTTATCCTTGGATTACATCAAATTTCACTGAAATGAAGGCTTGAGCTCCATGGAATTCAGTGTCAGAAATCACCACTATATAAGATTTATATCGTATTTTTTAGAAATCCTTACAACTGCAACCCAATTTAGCTGAGACAAAGAAGCACAGTTGGTCCACATCTTATATGAGAGTTACAATTTGAAGTCAGTGCATGAAGCTAGAAGTTTGTATACTCAAAGAATTACCTTGAAAATCCCATGTATCTTAAAAATATGTACTGTCTTTTAAAAAATTATTAATGGCAGGAAGGAACTAGAGGTTCTAGGGACCCCTTTTAACTCATATTGCTGCTTTATGTTATTGCTCTTCTACATTTGAATTTGTTCTTGTATCTTTTTAAATTCTTAATTGTTTCAATGGGTTTCATTTTAATGCTTTTATTTCAATGTTTTATCTTCCGAACGTTTTATCTTTTTGTTATATACTACTTTGAGTTTTAGAAAAGTGGTATATACATCTTTTTAATAAAGAAGTAAACAAATGAACAGAGACCAACTGAGGGAACAGAAGCTTCATTCTCTGATCGCAGACTAAGGCTGCAATCCTAACCACACTTTCCTGAGTAAGCCCCATTGAACAAAATAGGACTTACCTCTGAGTAGACCTGGTTATGATTGTGCCCTAACTCTCAGACATGCATTTAAGTACACAGAATGGCAGGTGGAAGCTCCTGCAGTATTTAAACCTTTGTTTTTCCATTTTCTTTTGTTTGGTTACAGCAAGTAAAGTGCACCTAAGATGTGGACCATTTGTATTGTGTGTTTTTGTACCAAAGAATAGGGATAGCCCACCAGCACTGCAGTTCCTCAGGGAATACTGTTCTGCCTGTTGTTAACTCATTTCCGTTTTCATCATGAATTTTTGACAGAAATAAATAAATCAAGCAATCTCAATCTACCTATATTGCTTTATTGTTTTAAAAGGTCTATTTATACTAGCTGAAGCTTCAGGATCGAGTAGCAGTCATTTTTTATTCACAGGACAATAAATCTGTAGGGTTTATGATCACGTATTTTTCATTACTACATTATAAAACCTCCACTGGAACAACAACACTTTAATCCTACTCTTATTAAAGACAGGGGTGTTTCACCTTACCTCAAAACTTTATAGCACCTTTGCTGTTTTAATTTTGAAACCTGGAGCCATAGAGGCTGAAATAGCTTGTGGGCCCAATCCTATCCAACTTTCCAGCACAGATGCAGCCACAATGCAAAACAGATGAACAATGGCAATGGCAGTCTCAATGGCAAAACACATAAGCAGCCCAATCCTATTGAAACTCTCCCATGGTGATGCAGTGGAGCCACTGCTGCATCCCGTGGGAGAATTTAGCAGTTTGGATGGCTCCCTGAGATAAGGGGACATTTGTCCTGTTGCCCCAGGAAAAGGCCCATCTACAACAACGGGTCTCCTCTGACCTATGCTTGCTAATTTGCTGGCGCATGTCTGAGTGGATCCATGTTGGCAGATCTAGGAAAGGGGGCAGGATACAGTGCATGCCAGCACTGCTGATCCCACCCCTCCTGGTTTGATCCACCCACCTCTCCCCACTCTTCCCCTGCCCAGTGTGAAGATTATCTGTTCTGACATACGTTGCAGCCTGCTCTGGTGGGATGGCGCAGGTCTTCCTGCCAGCACCACCAACTCCTATACAATGCCACAAAGTGCTCTATGATGCTTTTGCAATAGTCTGTGCTGGCAAGGTGCATGATCCCCCAGCACAGGAGAAGCTTAGGGTTGTGCTATAAAACAATTTAGTTCTTAAGAAAGAAATCCAAGAATCTAAACCTAAGGTAATACACTAATATATACCTTCTGAGACAGATCCTGGGTGTCTCTCTTTGTGATAGCTATTGTAACGAGACAATTTGAATATGGTGCAATCATCAACCATCAGTCGAAGAACAAATCCAAAAACATAGACTACAATGGTTTAGAACAGGGGTGCTCACACATTTTTGGCTCGAGAGCTACTTTGAAACCCAGCAAGGCCCGGAGATGTACCGGGGGGAAGGAAGCGTCTGACAGACACCCCCTTTGATGTATGGAGCCCCTGCTGGACCAGGTCAGAGGAGGCCCACCAAGTCCAGCTTCCTGTGCCCCACAGTGGCCCACCAGATGCTTCAGGAAGCACACAGGAGGCCTTTCCTCTCTCCCCACCCCACATACTGGGGGCAGCCACAGGTCCCCCCAAGAGGCACATGCCCAGCCTTGCTGCACTATGGGGGGAGGAGCTCCCCACTCCCCGCCCCCCCAAACTCTTTGTGGCTGCACCCCGAGACCAGCAGGGAGAGGGAGGCGTCGCAGGTCCTCCTCGGAAGGGGTGGGGGGCTTCCCCATTTCCATGGAGAGGGGCTGCGCATGCAGACGGCAGAGATACTGCTCCCACCGGCCCTCCTCCTGCAGCGGTGGGGGGGCCAGGGGGGTCGTCTCACCTGTCAGCCCCGACCGAGAGCGGCAGTGGCCGCAGCACTTACCTCTGGGCTCCTACAGGGGTGGCTGGGCAGGGCATGGCTGGGCTGGGTTGGGCCGGACCTGACTGGAAGGGAAGGGCCACTCGGGGCCTCCTGCGGCAACCGCCATCAGAGCGACTCCATCTCGAACTCCCGCCCCTCCCCCTTCCGCTATGGAGCCCCAGGAAGCGCCTCAGTCCAGTGCAGCCCAGCTCCCCCTCCTGCCGCCGCCCACTTTAGCTCCTGCCCTTCGGCATGCAGCGCCACGAAACTGATGAAACTGACTAGAGTTTAGTCCATTTTGTCAGTTTTGTTGCTACATGCCTGAAGAGCAACTAAAGTGTCAGTTTCAGTGTCAGTTTAGTGTCAGCTAAATATGTCAGTTTCGTCTAGTCACTAGACGAAACTGACATATTAACAGTTTGGAGAGACAGGGCTCCGCGATCTACTCATTTTGCCTCGCAATCTACTGGTAGATCGCGATCCACCTATTGAGCACCCCTGGTTTAGAACATGTCTGAAGAATGAACACCAATTGGCTGTCACACGCCTTCCTATTGGAAGGTTCAGAGGACAGCAGCAAGGAAAAACTGGATCAAACACATTGACCCAAGGAACCAGAGATTGACCACTGATGAGGCTAGAAACATCTCCAACAATCAGGAAGAGTGGAAGCGTGTCACAAATGACACAGGTCCCGGAGAGCAGTGCATTGGGTGAGAAGGCAACCTGCCTTCCAAGTACCAGCTAAGGAATAAAGAAGAATATATACTTTACTGACAAAACTGGTTTAACAATAATTTAAGCAACACTAGAACAATCTTCCAAGTACCAGCTCCCTCCTATCATTCAAAGAGACTTGTGTAGACTGGGATAACAAACCATCTGTTTTGGTGGATTATACTGGTATGTCAATAAATCTAGGCAGAAAAAGGTATTGCTTGTAAGGTTGGGACAGAGAGGGGAAAAAAACAACTACCTTTTAAATCCAGTTCAAAATACTGCACTTACTGCCATATTTACAAACTGATCAAGCAGTACGTGAATGTGGTAGCCCTGTGCCATTATACAGAATTTAATATGAACAGATTAATTCTACTGACAAACACGGTGTGCATGTGTGTGAACAAATCATGCTAGAGCTAACCAATTATACATCTTGGCATTAGAAAATAACTATATAGCAGACACTGTGTATACTAGATGGATGCCTCCCACTGAAGGTTAATGAAATGTTGCATTACATCAAGCCGTTATAGTGCAAATGCCAGGACTGTGCTGTTCCAACTTGTCCCTTCTCTTTGATGAAGAGGGAGAAGATAATGAACTTTTTCCTATGAGTTTCAATTGCTTGGCCTTCCATATGCTAATGTTTTCTTTAGTGCAGATGGTTGTTCCTAAATACGACCAACCCAGTCCTTTTGTGTCAAGAGTAAAATACCAGGGGTGACAAATGAATGACTACTAAAAAAGCAGCTACAGAGGGGAGTATTAACTAAAAGGAAAAGGTATTACTCTCCTGATGCCATAAATTACAACTGGTATATACACCAGGGCAACAACCAAGTTCATTCATTGCTCAGGTGTTACTTAGGTCACTGGTATGCTCTTGTCAACAGGCTGTAGAAACCTGAATCTTATCTCTTCTGTCAGAAAGCAGGACTTGCTTGTTTTGTAAGCTGAGTAAATATCACCAGCCACAATTGTTTATAGCTATAAACTGATGGACTTTGCTCCGAAACCATTCTATTTATGTCTAGTTGCTCAAAGGCTGGGGAAAACAACTTTGTAGAGAAGATGATATGGCTATAACACCATATAGCTGTTGTTCTACATATAATGGCAAAAAAACTGCAATTCACATTGTAACACTGTATTACAGAACTCATCAGGAGGCATTTAAGCCCACAGTGTAATTGCCTGAGGAAAGTGTAGCCTTTTCTAACGTTAACACACCTTAGAAAATGGGAATGCTGTATAGACCACTGTTTCTCAACGTTTGTCCCCTGCTGTATCACTTCACATTGGCCACCTATTGGATGATGTCATCACCAGTTACTTCCAGATTGGGAGCCCAGATGTAACAAGATAAACACCAGTAAGATGTTCAGGGCAGACAGGAGGGCTTTTCTGAGCATGTGAAAAAAACACACTTGTTGCATTTCATTGCTAGTGTCACTGCCGGCAGCAGGGGTCTGGGGGTCCCGCGAGTAACACCTGAAATCACCTCAAGTACCAATGGTGGTACGAGCACCACTGGTTGAGTAACACTATACCAGTATAGACAGAGGTACTTCTTCCACATCCACACAGAGGTACTTCTTCAGGCAAATGGCCATTAAATGTCTACAGCCTACTTGGTAGAGCCCAGCACACTACTGATATGATTTTGTGGGACCTGCCTAATGTATGATTTAGTCAACAGGTACATTTTTTTTCTGCTTAGAACAATGTTTATAATACACATTGTCTCAGGCACTGACCTGCAATGACTGCTTTTCTGATTCTTCTTGAAGATGTGAACATCTTATCACAAGTAACAAAAGTCATGAACATGTTATCTGAGAACCAGAATACGTGCACCCAGCTTTGAGAAGTGATCTGTATATGGCACAAGAATAACACTTCACATGCTTCTTTTGTGGCATAATACACCCATGTTGAAATTCTGTGAAGCCTTTGTACAGAAAGATGCATTCTTGTTCTCTCTACCTTTTCATATGGTTTAAAAATGCAAGTGTGATTTCGGATTCAATGGATCTTAATTACTTTGAAGATTTTTTAACTACAACATAGCCAAACATGAATAAACATTTCATATTATCTTTAAGATACATTAAATTTTAATATTCCATTTTCTGAGTTTCTAGAGTTCAAACTAAATCAAAGTATAACACACATTATCTTGCAAATTTGCATGCCCTTCCCCAATATCAATAAACCTTGGTTTATAAAAGAACAAGTTTTCGGTTTGAATATAGAATTACTGTGAGTTTACCAGACCTTTTAGAGTCAACATAAAGGGGACCCATATTTCCAAGAATATACAGTAATACGCTGTATTTTTAAAAATGCCCTAAGTTACTCCGTTTGTGATACACTCAAGCATAGCAACTATTTGACAAAATAAGTTACCAAAAAATACTTCATTTTTTTCTAAATCCAGAGATAAATTCACCTGTGGCAACCTTTGATTCACTTGTGGCAACCCCCTTCTTGTCTCTCAGGGTAAATGAGACCAACTGCTGGGATCATGTATGAGCATGTTTCTGCTGAGACACAACTTGTATAAACCAGCATCTTCACATAAGCGATATATATTCAACCACCAAGGATTTTGCAGTGGATGGCTCATAAATATACAGCTGTCATATACATGCTAGCTGTTTAAAGTCACCATCACACTAGCATAATGTCTACACTAGTGTTTCTCAAACTGTGGGTCAGGAATCACAAGGTGGGTTGCGAGCCAATTTCAAGTGGGTCCCCATTCATTTCAATATTTTATTTTTAATATATTAGACTTGATGCTATCATGATATGTGACTGCATTTGGGGAAACGTTACAGACCTGTATTTTTTTAACAAGCTACTATGTATACTCTTTTAACAATGACAGTAAATGGTACTTACACCTGGGTAAATGTGGGTAGAATTGCTGCCTAGGATTGTTAAACATTTTCCTGCTTCATGAAGTCAGTTCCAGTCATGACATCACTTCCGGTCCCGACAGATTCTCCTTCTAAAAAGTGGGTGTCCTGTCCGAAAAATGTTCCGTCTCCCAAAGCCCACTTTTTTTGGCAAATTAACATGTCCTTATCTCTAGAAATAACAGCTGTGGTGTACAAAGAAATGAACACAGAACTTCTTATCTATAGCAATTAACAAAATGTATTGCTACAGACACTTATTCCCTGCAAGTCCTCTTGTCCAGAGGCTTTCTCCCCAAAACTCCACTTAACTTAGTGGGTAAAGGTCTAAAGCCTCCCGTCCAAGTTCAATCCAGTCTCCAAAGCACAGTCCAGTCCAGTCCAGTCCAGTGTTCTGCGGTTCAATCCTTCCCATAGCAGTCCACTGCAGCAGAGTCCCTTCCTCTGTGTCAGAATCCGCCAGCAGAGTCCTGGTCCATGTGTCTCCTGTAGGTCAGGGTCCGGGTAGCTCTGTCTGGGCTTTGCTCCTTCTGAAGCTGCCTTTTATTCCTATATGTCCCATTATCCAATGGGACATATAGTTCAGCTGAGAGCTACCTAGGTAGCTCATTCAAAGTCCCATCAAGGTCAAATGAAGCCCAGGTGTCCATCCAGGTCTACACTGGCCTTGATTGATTGCAGCTGTGGAGCTAGCCCTGCCCTTCCCAGAGCTGTCAACCAGCTGTCAAAACATGGGATCAACTGTCAACACCACATCATCCACCTGATGAACTTCTGATCTTCCATTACAGTGGGCCCAGTGCTAAATGTGTAGAACCACTGGTCTACACAAACATATCTTTAACATGAGCCTGGGAGTAGCGCCCAGCACTCCTAAGATAATTATGTGGTGGTCACCATCATGTTTGAAGAATTTTTATAATTCCTTTTCAAAAATTACATAATTGTTATAATTTGAAATTCCATTAGTATCCTAGTAGCAAGCCAACCCTTAAATGAAGCTAAACTGAGATAACCGGATTCAGTCCTAATGACTCCAGTGGGATTAAACTGTACAGATGTGAGAAAAATGTAAGTTCTTTATTACAATGAGACTGATAAAACAGTATGTGTTTGTGATGTAGCACTTTATTTTCCAGTTCAGACTGCCATCAGGAAGTGAGCAACTGCTGAATCAGGGAAAAAGAGTAAAAACTCTCTATAGCAGTCTTACACTGCATTAGTTCCAGTCCACCTTTTTGTCTCCTTACTGAATTATGTGACATGCATTTTTTCCCCCAAACAAAGCCTTTGCTGCCTGCCATTAATCTTTTCACATAAGCAAATCAGCAGTCTTTTTAATCACTAGGATTGATACTACGATTACTGGTAAAGCATCAGATGCCATCTGCCAATTTCACAACTATCAGTTCCATGACAACATGAAAGAGCAAGATGAACAGCATCATAAGGCATGCCACAGTTGGAATTAAAAATTAGAGCCACCAGAATGGAGATGGATTACTGTTTATTGTACCATAATCCATACTGTCGTTAAATCTGGACATGCCATTCCCACTATGGCATCTTTCATTTCAAATTGCACTTTTAAGCAAATGCACATGAATGCATTTCTGCTTGTTTGGTGACTATGGGAAATGAGTGCAGCTGTGTACACTTCTGTAAGATATAAATTCGTCTGCATTCTTTGTTCTTATTTGCAGCAAGTTCTACTTACTTGCTAAGGAAAAGCACGCAACAAGAAAAGTATTTGTGTTGTTAAAAGATTTAGAATTAAAACAAGGTAAGAACTGCAAACTGCACTTTATATGCTGCAAACTGCTATAGAAAATCATAAACCATCTTTAAATAATTTTAACTAAATCCAAAGCTATAGTATTGGTTCATTTCAGATTAACTCCAATGACAAGTATTCATTTAGCACTTACAGATTTTTTGAATTGCATTTTAGTAAGTTATGAGCTGCTTAGCATCTCCCTTACAGGGGGAAAAGCAGACACAAATATTTTAAATCAAGAAATATATACTAATAGCAAACTCAAGTGGTTAACAGCCCAATCCTATCCTTCCACAGCGCCCAGGGTTACAGTGGTGCTAAAATAGTGACCGCTGCATCCTATGGGGCCCAGGAAGCAGTGCCAGATCTCCAGTGGGGTCACTAGGGTTCGTGTCACCCGGTGCGGGATGCCAGCGTGTCACCCCCATGAAGTGGGCGGGGCAACACCCCAGGTGGTAGGCGTGGTGATGTACCATCACTCTGCCCAAACTGGTTTTTTGGCTGTACCTTTTGATAGAACAAAGATAGAACACATTCTGCATGAAATTACGCATTGATTGATATATAACATGATGGTATTATTCCTCCAAACTGTGATTTTAGTGATTTTGGTAACTAGTGAAGGAGCAGGTCCACAGCTTGGGGGTCCACCTGGACTCACAGCTGCTCCTGGATTCCCAGGTGGCAGCTGTGGCTAGGGGAGCCTTTGCTCAGCTTCGGCTGGTATGCCAGCTGCTGCCATACTTGGATCTGCAGACCTGGCCACAGTGATCCATGCCACGGAGACATCGAGGTTAGACTATTGTAATGCGCTCTATGTGGGGCTGCCCTTGAAGACAGTTCGGAAACTGCAATTAGTGCAGAATGCGGTGGCCCGTGTAGTTACTGGAGGTAGGCGGTTTGATTCTGTCGGACCCCTTCTCCAGCAGCTGCGCTAGCTATCCATTCATTTCTGGGCCCAATTCAAGCTGCTGGTTTTGACCTTTAAAGCCCTATAATGCTCTGGGCCAGGGTATCTTAGAGATTGCCTACTCTCATACAATCTGGCTTGTCTTCTCAGGTCATCAGAGAAGGCCTTTCCACAAGTGCCACCGCCCAGGGAGGTACATGGGGCGGTGGCGAGAAATAGGGCCTTCTCAGTAGTGGCACCAGTGCTATGGAATTCCCTCCTCCTTGACTTACAAACTGCTCCCTCTCTTGAAACTTTCCAACGAGGCCTGAAGACTTTTCTTTTCAGATAAGCCTTCTGAGTCCTGGCCTTTTTAACAACATTTTTTAAAAACACCTTTTAATTCCTGTTTACAGGCTTTGGGTTCTTTTTATAAATTGCTGCTGGTTGCGCTTTTAAACTTTTTATCTGATTGCTGTTTTTAAGATGTCTGTTAATATGTTTTTACCTTGTTTTAAATTATGTTTTTAACATGTGTTTTATTGCTGTAAGCTGCCTTGCGTCCCTTCAAGGAAAAAGGCGGGATATAAATAAAGTAAATAAATAAATAAAATAGTGGTGTCACACATACCCCAGGGTCTCAACTTACTAATACCTTATTGTAGTAATTCTCAAACTTTTAGCACTGGGACCCACTTTTTAGAATGACAATCTGTCCAATTTCCATCAGAAGTGATGTCATGGAGTAAGTGACATCATCAGGCAAATTAAAATAAATATAACTAATTAAAGTAAAACAAATAATTAAATAAGCAGAAGCCAGCCCTGGTTCATCAAGTGAATTTCCTCTTTGGCCATAACTTTTGATAGAAAGGAGATATTTCACTCTGGTTTTTGCATTGCATTCTGCTGGACATTCCACATCCAACAGTATATAACATGATGGTATTACTCCTAACCACCGCGATGTTAGCATGTCACTCCCAGTGCGCGTCACCCCCCCATGGGTGTCACCCGGTGCGGCCTGTACCACCCACGCAATGCCACTGCAGGTCTCCTCAGGGTAAGGGAACCCAATGGGTCTCCTCAGAGAAGTGCCTGCTATTGAGCAGCTGTAGAACCAAAGAGACCCATGTTGGGTTTCACAGCCGGGGGGGGGTTAGGATATGGGAGCAGAACTGCCATCATCTCCACTCCTCTCCCTGGCCCGCTCCTCCCCTCCCCCGCCCTCCCCCATCCCGAAAAGCCCTGCTGCTGGCCAACAGCCACACTCACTGGTGGGACCTCTCGGTGTCTGTCTTTGGGCACTGAAGCCCAGCTCTGACTGGCACTGGAATCAGCACCGGCGGTGTGTTGTTACTGCCGGTGCAAAAGTGCCTTATGGTGGAGCGCTGGCACCACAGCCCATAGGATTGGCCCCTATGTTTCTATAAATTTAAACCCAAATCTAGGCTATCCAAAATTAAAGTAGTGGTAATGATATACTAGGAGACTCCCCAAATACACAAAATTAGACACATACGTTGTTTGAAAAAAAAAAAAACCAGAAAATTAAAAATAACTCAAAACAAGCATGTTTGCTTCTAAGACGCACGAAACCTTCCAAGTCATTTCCGAAGCTGTCATGATAAAAATGCCTATCTTATGCCTAAGATAAAAAGCATTTACTAATGACCATTTAAATGGAACATTTACTCGGACATTGAGACCATGGTAAATATTTGCAGGAGTGGGACGAAGTCATGGCACTGTCATGATCAAGGGGCTTTTAAAAATATTGGGGGTACTGGCCATCTGGAGGGTGCAGGGGACTTGCAACCCCCTCTGCGGTTTCCCCACTGCTCCAAACTGCTCTCTTTGGTGATCGTGATCCACTTCTGGATTGTGATCGCAAAACTGCAAGTGGGTTGTGATTGCCAAAGAGAGCAATTTGGCACAGTGGAGAGGCCCACAGATGTGGATGTGAGGCCCCCTCACACACACCCTCCAGGTGGCTGGTGCTACTCCCAGTTATATTTAAAAACCCCTTGATCACAGTGGCAGCAGGATCACAGCGGCACCACCAATGCTACAGTCATTTCTGAGCCACTCCCCTTGAGGGGGAATTGCCTTCTTCTAGTTCTCCTGGTGGGTCACAACCCACCAGTTTGAGAACCACTGATTTAGACAGTTGAAAAGGACACAGAAAAATGTAGTTCGGGGATAGGGCACTGGCCAACTCAAGCAAGTGGGTATCCTGATGTTGGGATGAAGTGCTGGGGATATACACACTCTGGGGTTGAAAAAGCTCCCCTCCCAGCACTATACAGGATTGTTTCAGGAGGGAGAATGCACTACAAGGTTAATTGAACTGAAGTCATCCTCTCAAGGGCTGGGAATGAGCTGCAGCATTTTGTGGGTTACAATGCATCTATTAGCAAGTATTGATAAGAGGAAAAACCTGCTTTCTGACCTGAATTACATACAGCTGAAGTGTGTCATGGGGTAACTAATTCATATGAAGTTATTTTTGTACTTCCTCATGTCCAATAAAGAACTCTAAGATCAACTGAGAGCATCCTACTAGGAATACCATCTGTTTGAATGTCAACATCATATAGAGAGGCGTTCTCAGAGTGGAAGCCAGGTTCTCATGTTCAACTGCAACCTACACAGTTCTGAAGATTGAGTCCTTATCAGATAAATGGTCATAATGAATAACTCATCTATAACTATAAGGGATTGTGCCCAAATTTATGCCAACATTGATTCTACCACTAGCAGAGTTTGTGTGAACTATGGAGTAAGTGGTGATTATGGTCCCCCCCACCTGATGTTTATTTCCTGATACATTGAGGGACAAAACCAGCAACCAGCAGGAGCTGTCTACCAGGAAAAGTAGCAGCGCTTGAACTGCTGAAGTCACCACTGCCTTCAGCAGGGAGATAAAAAAGAGTTTTAAAGGACAGAAAAGTTCTTCCCCCCAGCACCACTACCTCAGCAGATAACTAACAATACTGTAAAGTATTCCACTTCCTGTGTAAATGCAAGGAGCTTGTAAAACCCCTCTGTTGTAAAATCCCATGAACACTCACTGTACACATGGCAACAAAATGAAAACAAGTCAATTTTAACAAGAAAATGTGACAATTTTGGTTTTCCCTCAGGCAGGTACCCCAGAGGAGACATTGTTTACAGAACTGAAAGCTATTTCGATTGGTATAGAGTATACAACTGTAACGTGAATGATACAGCCAAGCCACCAAGCATCTCAAAAGTGGAGGATAACAGTCCATTCTCCACATTATAAGCAATCAGTAAAATAATTGGAAGGCAGACCTTACAAGATTGAATTGCTTTCTGCACATCATACTGAAGCGGAAGAAAGTAAAGATGTCTTTGGCATTAATGTAACACAATTCTGCACTCTCTGAAGGGCAACTTGGAACATATTGCCTAGTAGTTGGAATGCAGTTAGAAATGACCCATTAGCCAAGGGGCAATAATGAAACGTGTCATTTCAATAATTTATCTGGTCTTGTTCTTACTCATGACTTACAGTTCTATATAAATTATTGAAGATTCAGTCATGTAATAATAATCTAGTGCTAAACTTCAAATGCATTAGGCTATAACATAGCATTACGGTGAGTGTCAAACGATATCATCCTGTTCCAGTATTGCTATAGTACATCATACACAGTACAAACAAACTTACATTTCAGCTGGAAAATACAAGGAATGTTATGTGGAAATTTGATACACTGGGTTACATCCAAGCAGCACTTCTGCTGTCAGGAACTCATTCTGCAAATGGAAGCTTCCTCTGTGAATGGAAGGAGTGTTCCACTTAGGGAAGAAGTCTTTTTGTAGGAACTCATTCACAAGTGGAATGCTCCTTCTATTAATTGAGAAACCATTCCAGCATAAACATTGGTGGATGTCCTCATAGGCACAAACTTATGGTCTCCCTGCACCAGTGGAGGGTGTGTTTCAACAACATTCACTTCCTGTTTCTGGGGATGTCACAGTCCCTGCTAGTTTGGGAACCACTGCCTTAAGCCCATACATGTGTACTAAACCATGGTTTAATGCATCCTCTCAACCAGACCCGAACTGTCAAAACAATGAAGCTATTGTGTAGGTCTGTGAAAGAACCAGATGTGAGTAAATTTAATTATGACCACAGATACTACCTCTGATTTTTCCCTAAAGGTTTCGCCATGACACAGCTATCTTGCATATCACCTCCAAGTTAGTTGCTACTAATATATTAGCAAATTTTTTCAAATTTGAGAAAAACTACCACCACCACCTTACGAGAAAAGTGTACTGCTAGCTACTTATATTCTTGTTGGGCACTTCATAAGGAAAAAAATAATGGCCCAAGTAAAAAATGTTGCCTGCTGTGTTTTACTAAGCACTGTTGTAAATAAAAATGAGAATGGCAGTAAAGAGAGGAAATCTATAGTAAGCTCCCCTGCCTGTCTTAAGTCTAAGAAAGTAGCGTCCAGGGGGCCGCTGATTAGAGGACCATTAAACCGTTATTTTGTTTCAGTGAGCCCTGATATAATCTGAGTTTTTACTTTCTTTCTCCCCCCTCTGGCCTCTTCTAAACCACCAAGAGAAACAATATTTCATGAACTGTGGAAGCCTGTATGACTAGCACTTTGCCCTCAACTCAACGATTAGGACATATCATTGTTTCAAAAAGAGCCCCCACGGTGCTTCAGTTAGTGGCAAGCGTAAATCAGAAAAAACTACTGTTTCTGTCTTTGAAATATCTCACACAACCTGCCACACTGCCATCTTTTATTAGCCCACAGTATAGCATCAAGAGTCTCATTCCAGTAACAAATGAGCATTTCCCTCACTGTAAGTACAAAATGAAGCTATTCTTTCACTCTTTATAATCTATTCAATATAATATACCTGTATAACATAAACATGAATCTGTATATTTTATTTATTTAAACTGTTTATACTCCTATCCTCAAGACATCTTACAACCATTTTTAAAAGCACAACATTCAGGACTTACAAAAGCAATGCAAGCAAAATTACAGAGGAGCAAAACAATAAAACTGCAAGAATTAAAATAACCAGTTCAACTGAACTCAAATCCCCATGTCTGCTTGAGTACAGGTGGAGCCTGTTTATCTGCAGATTATACATCCATGGATCTGGATCAATGCGGGTCTCCTGGACCGACCCTGAGTCAGACTCGGCTCTTCCAAAGGGCTTTCTGAAGCCCAGAGGGGCAGTGTGCATCCGCTCTCTGGGACAGGCAGTCCCAGAGAAGCCTTAGATTGCCTTAAAAGATGAAAAAGTCACTTCCAGTTTTCCTCAGGCTATTCTGAAGCCCAGAGATTCAGCGGGCGGATGCCTCTCCGAAATTCAGAAAGCCCTTCAGAATTGATCGGAGTGCAGCTCCGGTCCCCTTCAGAGGGATTAATGGGGCAAAGATCGCAGATTTGAGAATCCACAAAATTCGGTACCAGCAGGTTTCTCAGAATGGATCCCCTTGGATGCTTAGGCCCCACCTGTATGCCATTCTACGACACCTCACTCCACCCCATTCTACTATCCTACAGATACTACTACAGTGGTGCCTCGCAAGACGAAATTAATTCGTTCCGCAAGTCGTTTCGTATTGCGAAAATTTAGTCTTGCAAAGCGCGGTTTCCCATAGGAATGCATTGAAATTTAATTAATGCGTTCCTATGGGGAAAAAAAGTCAGAACAAAGTCAAATTTGGTTTACAAAGTGTTTATTAAGTGCTCTTTAAAGGCATACATACTGTACAGAAGATTTCAAAAATTTCAAGCACAAAACTTCAACTTTTTAATTTTAAAAATTTGTCTTGCTAAGCACAGCCATAGAAAAAATTCATCTTGCGAAGCATGGCATAGAAAAATTCGTCTTGCGAGTCACCAGAAAAAATCGGAAAAATGCTTTCGTCTTGCGAGTTTTTCGGTGTGCGAGGCATTTGTCTTGCGAAGCACCACTGTACTTCATCCCCCAGTCTTCTAGAAGCCCACAGAGACATGGAGAAAGGTCTCCAGTGGTGCTGGAGAAGACTAATTAGGATTGCGACTTTCCAGCATGGACATAAGGGCAATGCAGCTCTGAGGTAAGGGAACAAACATTCCCTTACTTTGAGGAAGCCTCCGTGAGTGACATCCAACTGCAGGATGCAGCACAATGGTTTCTATTATGATGATATTGAATGAAAATGGTATCAATACAAGTAATTAGTTTGTTTCAACTATTTTGTATTGATACCATTTTCATTCATTTCACAGAAAGTGTGTTGGGTAGTCAGCTGGAGTTCTCCACAGAATGAACTTGCAGTAGCAGTTTCCGTGAAACTTGCCACTCCAAACTCCAAAGCTGAAACATATTGCTTGAAATGAGCAGTTTGGACAAGACAACACCTAGTATTACCACCAAGAATGCATTGCAAATTTTTGTCGATATTAAAAAATGAATGTAATTGCAGCAATGAGTGGCAGGAAAAACAGAAATATGGTTCACAAAAATGACAATCCTAAGATGAGGAGGGCTATAAATCTTTGCTTTATGGAAATCCATCACTCCAGTACTGACTGGTACCAATAAATAAATCCAGTTGGCACTTCCATGCCTCAACCATTAGATGGTATATTCTGCCTAAGCCATATTGTTATGAAGAGCTTACTTGCTTTACAGAACATTGCCAATGTGATTTATGGCTGCTAGATATCTTTTAAATTAAGATTTCTATGATTGTCTCTTTCTATTAAGGCAACAATAACAATACTTTTCCTTTTCAAAACAAATGCATTGCATTGTATAGCATCTCCAGCCACTCAACTGGGGTGTGACAGTGATTAATTACCACTGCTGAACTTCTTGCTTCCTATAACTAATTTAAGATAGTCACCACTTTTTAATAGCTAAAGGGTATAAATTCTGCAGGGTATTTCTGATTAGGTAATTGATATAACATCTTCATATTAATGACTGTAAATTATGACTCTTATATAAATCTGTCACACAGCAAGATTCCAGGAGAACAAAATATCATAGTAAACTGATGTGTGTTGGTGCATAAAATTTATACCATTAAGAAAACAATATAAAATAGAAAACTGATGAAAAAAGCTTCCTGTTTCATTTTATTAACATAATTAGGTTTTGAGAAGCTTCTATCTTTTTGGAATTAATATACTGTATTTGATTTTTGCATGTTATTTAAGATATTGTATAACGGATGCACCTGACCAAAAAAATATTTAACCTGCAGTTACACTTATTAAACTGGCATAAATTTGCATATGCAAATTTTGGTGTTCTGATTATATATGCATGCATGTGAAAGGAGCAACATTCTTCTTTCACCTGCAAGATGCAATGCTTCTTCTAAAATGAAATTTGCCACCAGCAGTTTTTATGTTACAGGTTGTAGTAGACCCATCCGCATTGCAGAGGCTTACCCACCCCCTGGTAAGGGAACTAATGTAGTCTCTCCTCCAAGTAACCTGTGCTTGGACCTTGGACCTGCACTAGTGAATTTGTGGTGCAGATCCATATGGACCAGCACCACATAATTGGTTCTAGCAGCCGCAACTGCCACTGATCCTGCTCCCCCCACCTCTGAACCATTCCACCCTCCCCACTCTACCTTATCTGCACTTCAGGGTCCAGGTAGCTGCTGTGGTGTGTGCAGGAAGGCTATGGCCTTCCCACCATCACTTCAGCAATGCACGAGCCCCTACAGTGCTGAATATGTTTTCATGACTGCCGTAAGGTAGTTAGCACTGGCAGAATGTTAGTTCTACCAGTGCTAAAAATTTATAGGATTGGGTTGCTTGAGTTGCAGAAAGGAGGCTATCTACTCCAAACCCTGCTCAGTACAGAGATTAATAATATTATTCTCAAATCGAAGCTGGGTAGCTGAGGCTGAGAGTGACTTGGCCAAAGCCACCTATTGAATTCATAGCAAAAGAGAGATTTGAAGGGGCAATGTCCAAATTCACTGTTCAGCGTCTTGGCAACTACACAACACCAGCTCTTGACAAGTTTTCTATCACATTAAGTGACGAGGCATACACAAGAGAGGCTCAAGGGCAATTTAACTGATATAAATTGGAGTTTATAAATTGGAGTATATAAATTGGAGTTTAATGCAGTTTGTAGCATGCTTATCTTGAAATGTTACACTACAATCAAAAGATCCTAAACATGGTTAAGACTGGGTTGCAACTGTATGACTGCGAGAAAGTTTTGCATGTGTTCAGGTGCTCAGATTCTTGTACCCAACCCTGCAAACTATACTGCAATTAAATTGATCCCTGTGCTGAGCTTTACTAGTTCATTCAAAACATCACAGAGGTTACAGAGGGTTTATAGATGGCACCACTCATATTGTACAAACAGCAATATTGTGCAAAATCCAAACCACTCTAATACACCTTTTGTTTTTCAGTCCTGCTTATTATATTAAAGTGCCAGGCTAACAGGCTGAAAGGTCTGTTTAAGAATGATCTTATTTTAAAAAGGTAGGGCGACCTCCACCATTTTGGACAATTTGCATACCATTCTCAGTGGTGGGATCATTTTTGTTGTGCCCTGCCATGCTGCAACAATTAGCTTGCAACCCATTAGGTGCTTCTGAGCAGGAGAGTGGGGTGCAGCAGCCATTGTAGATGCTTGCCATCTTCTCTCTGTAGTGTGTGCCTCTTATTGTCGCACCACCCGACCTCCCAATATGCAGTCTGAGACTAGCTGGTTCCCTTTTGGAGCTGGGTAGGAATTTTTTGCTGCTTTCCTGATTGGCCAGTTAGGCAGTGTTGCTTTTTTATTTTGCATATTCCTTACCAATATGTTTGGTTGGGTCTTTTAACCTTTGAGCCAGGTTGGACACATCTGGAAGGTTTTGTACATGCCAAGTAGTAGATGTAGACATTTTAAGTGTACACTAAGGAACTGGCATACCTGAAATTCCACAGGGTGCCACACTTCCAAGGACAGTGCCACCAGCTGGCCCCCTGCAGCCATCCCCCCCCCATCACTTTTGACTACCTTCTGGTGGCCTGAGAGCTGGCGATGCTGTGTGCAGCTTCCTCTGGAGGCCTTAGAAGGCTTCTGGAGAGGCAGGAAGGCTACAACTTAAGGAGGGACAACTGGTCTTGGTCCTGGTTGCGGTCTTGGTTCCGGGCAGCACAGGGGCCAGAATCCCAAGTGCTCTAAGAGTCTAAAGTATGCCAGGAGGCTCAGTACCGAAACCTAGATACTGTCTGACTCAGAGAGCCTGACTGGTTGTCAATTTCTTCAACTTGGATTGCAAAGCCAACATAAAATGCTTTCCCCCTTGATGAGTGGGTGCAGTTCAGCTTCCTCAACCCCTTGGGTTTGCAGCTGATAAGTTTGGGCTGCCAATTGATGGCCCATAGCTTAGGGTGAGAGTGCCTGTAAGGGATGGAGACGCTTTTGCTGTCATGTCCAGGTTAAATGTCTGCATGGGAGGGGGGTGGAGGGTGAGGCAGAACCCACTACTGATTGTATTATTTCATGATTGCCTTATCTATAAGCAGTGCTTTTTTTGTAAAAAAATAGGTGCAGGAACTCACAACTTTTTATTTATTTTTAAACCATTTTTTATACATGCGCGTGCGCGCGCGCACACACACACACACGTCCATCCCGTGTGAGATCCCTGTGTGGAGCCCACAGCCTCCAGCAGGGGGCTCACTCCAGGAGCTTAACTGTGGGTTAAGTCCTAACTGGAACTTAAAAAAAAAAAAAAAGTTAAAAAAAGAGCCTGCCTGGGACTGAACTTTGAGGAGTTTTGCAGCCTCAACTGGCCCCCCTTTTGGCAACTAGCAACCAACCTTTATATTTTGCAGCCATGGAGCACCTTCCCACCTTAAAAAAAAAAAAAAATTCTCAGTGGGATTTGAACCCCAAGCCTCTGGCTCCAAAGACCTATAATTTAACCACTGAGCCACCAGAGGTCTTAGATTCAAAGTGTTTGGAACTAATACTTGAGGCACTGATAGCCACCAGCTGGGCTGAGGACCTTATATATTAGTTCTGAACACTTTGACAACAGGCTTTCCTATAGCCTAATGGAGAGAGTGCTGGGCTGTGGAGCACAAGGTTGGAGGTTCGAATTCCTCCCTAGCCAGCAGAGCAGAGCGGGTGGTGCAGGCAGGGGAAAAAAAGGTGGGGGCAAGGAGGAGGGAAAAAAGGGGGGCGGGGTGGTGCAGGCAGGGGGGAAAAAAGGTGGGGGCAGAGAGGAGGGGAAAAAAAGGTGCCGGAACGCCATTCCGGTGCGTTCCATTACAAAAAAAGCCCTGTCTATAAGTATGATAATGCTTACTAACACTATTCCAAATTCTCTTGTCTTGTGTGCGCAGGCACCAAACAAAGCAATTACAAATTTTCTACAGGAAAAACACAAACAAACCTTGATAATGATGGAGGAAGTGCTTGATTTTCTTAAAAGCCTTTTTCTTCAACAATAAGATTATATTGCATGCCATGGTATTGACAGAAATTTTCCCATATTAATATATTCCTAATTTTGTAAATTATATAAATTTATGTTACAATGTAAATTACATTGTAAACTACTAACCATGACCCATTCCCCCATCCCTGCTGGTGCAGCTCATAAGGTTGGTCTTCATACCCACATTTTTTTTCTCATTTCTTGATTCTCTCACTTTGAGTGCTTAAAACTTAATATGGCAGCCCAAGTGTCCTAGAATTACCTGTGAGGCTTGATCAGGGAGCGACAACAAGAGGATACAAGTTAAAAGGTCACACAAGTTCCTTCAGGTCATTTGTAATCTTGCAGTGGACATGTCATCAGTCAACAGCAAATAAATTAGTCTCAAATCTAGTTCTCTAAGCAACAATTAACCAATTTCCAGGATCCTGAAGTCATCTTCAGATTTGAAAACATTCCAGTGTTGTTCTACTCAATGCATTTTGCCAGGCACAATGCAGTAGACTTCATGAAAAAAAATTATTTGAGCATATACAGTTTATTATTGTAACAAGAAGTCAACATTCCAAATAAATGTTTGGAGTCATAGATCTGAATTAAGCCTTTTGGAGTCAAATACCGCCACAAAGGGCTTACCACAGGCGCCACATTTTGCCAGAGTCAATTTTGCCTCACCCCTAGAAGGGATGTTGTGTGGTTAAATTTTAGCTGTGATCTTGCTACAATCATAAATAATACCTCATTCTTGTAAATTATAATGTAATAAGAACGCTACGATGCAGCAGTCTCAAAACCATAAATTACATGTTTTTTTCAAGGAATGTGTTTTAGACTATCATTTGTCTAATACTATAATTATCTCTTTCCCTGTTTAACAACAGTACTGCTAATGTAGTCTGAAGAACAGGTTTAGTGGGACTGAGACTGAGGGGAAGAAAGAAATTAAAACCCAACTGTTATTGCTACAACAAAATCCTTTTATTTCTCAAAATACCAGAAATTTACAAAAGAGACAAACTGAAAGCTGCATGATATGAACACTGTTTCAAAATGTGCATATAATGAATTAAATTTTGTCTACACAGAATCAAGTACAGGTATAACCTAATTATCCATGAATTTTTCACCTGCAATTTTATTTCAATGTGATAAGAAGGGCCCTTTAAATTAAAGAAAAAAAGTTGTTTAACAATAGCCTTGTTAATGCGAGAGAGGGCTGCCGGCTGACAATCCATCAATCGTTCTTTCTCCAGGGGCTTAGAACAGCTACACTCCAAGGTAAGCCCCCTTGCCTTCCCCCTGAGCACATGAAAGAAAGATTTGCATTGGTGAAGGGAGGGGTCGCTGGCTCAGAGTGAAGCCTTTTTAAGTACCTGGAGAGAGACTGATTGATGGATTGTCTGCCTAATGACTGTGGCTTACATCACAAAGGTCAGTAAGGCTGTTTTTAAGGCCTAGCAAAGGGACATTGTTTTTTAAATGGATTTGCTTTAACACAGTTTTTGCCATCCACGTGAGTTCTGGGAAAGGAACCCTCCCAAATAATGAAACTCAACCTGTATAAGTTTCTTCCGTGGGATGTGAATAACCCAATAAATCCTCAAAAATGTGATATAAATGGATAATCTACACAATATAGATTCCACTTGGTATGGACTTATGATAACTTTTTTCCAAGAAATATTTTATTTCTCTGCCCACCTGTCTTCTTCCCTTTTTGCCTCATTCACTATCAATATGTAGACTCTAATCTGGTCCTTATACTCTAATCTTTATCCTTAGGCAAGGATCCAAGTATTACATTAAATAAGTAAATTAAAAAATGGATAACTTCCTTTTGGGGGGAAAAAACAAATTTAAAACAAAAAATTCTTATCAAACCAATGTGAACAAAAAATGGCACAGATGTCTAGTTATTGTACTGAAAGAATAAGGATTCTCTGTCTTCTTTTGCCCACACTCCATGACAAAATGTTGACAAATGCACCAAATAAATGCACATGGAATGAAACAGTGAGGTGCAGCAGCAATCCAGCAAGTATTCTGGAGAGTAGCCTTCATTTGTCCAATCTCCCTTCTATATTCATTAGGTAACTTCTCCCTTCAAGGTCCCTCTTATTCACATTGCATATTGTCCTGCTACTTGGGTCTCTCTCCCCTTCACGACAAGTCAAGTGAATTTCTGACCACTTACCAATTTCTGTCTTACCTGTCTCATGTAAGACTGTAAGGGCACAATCCTAACTCCATATGTCAGTGCTTTCCAGCACTGGCTTAGAGGTGCCAATGGGACATGTACCACATCCTGCAGTTGGGTGTCACTCACGGAGGCCTCCTCAAAGTAAGGCAATGTTTGTTCCCTTACCTCAGAGCTGCATTGCCCTTATGTCAGTGCTGGAAAGCATTGACGTAAGGGGTTAGGATTGCGCCCTAAATCCTCTAACAGGGACCAAATAATTTTTGTGCTCTAGAACAGTGGTTCTCACATATTTAGTACTGAGACCCACATTTTAGAATGAGAATCTGTCAGGACCCACCAGAAGTGATGTCATGACCAGAAGTGACATCATCAAACAGGAAAATTTTTAACAATCCCAGGCTGCAATCCCACCAACACTTACCCAGGACTAAATCCCATTTACTATCATTGTTAAAAGAATATACATAGTAGCTTGTTAAAAGTACAGGTCTGTAACATTTCCCCAAATGCAGTCACATACCATGGTAGCATCAAGTCTGATATATTAAAAATAAAATATGGAAATGAATGGGAACCCACTGGAAATTGGTTTGCAACCTACCTGAGGGATCCTGTCCCACAGTTTGAGAAACACTGCTCCAAAAGGTATCTAGCATGTAATAATTGCTAAATAAATATATAGCAATGATGGTAATAATTTATTATTAATGTAATAATTTTATTATATTATTGCTAATGGAAAGCCAGTGACAGCTCCGGGGGAGGCATGGACCAAAGCCCCGCAAAGGTTCCCCAATGGCATGCTCCCCCTGCTTTGGAAAGTTAATGTGCATGACAGATATCTCCCATGGTACTTAGTAACTATGAAGTGTTAAATTTGGAACTCGAAGAGCTCATCATGTCACCCTGTCATGCCCTCTTTGGATTGTAACAAGGGAGAAGATCCACATCATACATTTGTGTTTACCTGGCAGACAGCATCTTCATCCACATCTCCATTTTCTTTTCACTGCAAAATTATATACTACTTGCCACTACACTGGGTCCCCACACACTACTGCTCCCCACTTTTGTGTGTGTGTGTACCTGTGTCTTCAAAAGGACTGCAGTAACACATGGTATCACTAAGAAAAGCATTGGCTTTATATTAATGTTACCTCTCATGTATGTTTTATCACTTTTAAACAAGTGATTGTATGCAGAGCTGGAAAATTAATTTTAGGGCATTTAAACATGCACTGAATGCAAAAGTCTGTCTGGTATAGTATAAGCAATCTAGTTACTAGTTGGCAACCTTCAGTCTCGAAAGACTGGTATCGCGCTCTGAAAGGTGGTTCTGGAACAGCGTCTAGTGTGGCTGAAAAGGCAGATTCGGGAGTGACAATCCCTTCCACACTGGGAGCAAGTGCAGTCTGTCCCTGGCCTGTCTCCCTGGCTATGGGCCTTCCTTCTTTGCCTCTTAGCCTCAGACTGTTGGCCAAGTGTCTCTTCAAACTGGGAAAGGCCATGTTGCACAGCCTGCCTCCAAGCGGGCCACTCAGAGGCCAGGGTTTCCCACTTGTTGAGGTCCACTCCTAAGGCCTTCAGATCCCTCTTGCAGATGTCCTTGTATCGCAGCTGTGGTCTACCTGTAGGGCGCTTTCCTTGCACGAGTTCTCCATAGAGGAGATCCTTTGGGATCCGGCCACCATCCATTCTCACGACATGACCGAGCCAACGCAGGCATCTCTGTTTCAGTAGTGCATACATGCTAGGGATTCCAGCACGTTCCAGGACTGTGTTGTTTGGAACTTTGTCCTGCCAGGTGATGCCAAGAATACGTCGGAGGCAGCGCATGTGGAAAGCATTCAGTTTCCTCTCTTGTTGTGAGCGAAGAGTCCATGACTCGCTGCAGTACAGAAGTGTACTCAGGACGCAAGCTCTGTAGACCTGGATCTTGGTATGTTCCGTCAGCTTCTTGTTGGACCAGACTCTCTTTGTGAGTCTGGAAAACGTGGTAGCTGCTTTACCGATGCGCTTGTTTAGCTCGGTATCGAGAGAAAGAGTGTCGGAGATCGTTGAGCCAAGGTACACAAAGTCATGGACAACCTCCAGTTCATGTGCAGAGATTGTAATGCAGGGAGGTGAGTCCACATCCTGAACCATGACCTGTGTTTTCTTCAGGCTGATTGTCAGTCCAAAATCTTGGCAGGCCTTGCTAAAACGATCCATGAGCTGCTGGAGATCTTTGGCAGAGTGGGTAGTGATAGCTGCATCGTCGGCAAAGAGGAAGTCACGCAGACATTTCAGCTGGACTTTGGACTTTGCTCTCAGTCTGGAGAGGTTGAAGAGCTTTCCATCTAATCTGGTCCGGAGATAGATGCCTTCTGTTGTAGTTCCAAAGGCCTGCTTCAGCAGGACAGCGAAGAAGATCCCAAACAAGGTTGGTGCAAGAACACAGCCCTGCTTCACGCCGCTTCGGATGTCAAAGGGGTCTGATGTGGAGCCATCGAAGACAACAGTGCCCTTCATGTCCTTGTGGAAAGATCTGATAATGCTGAGGAGCCTGGGTGGACATCCAATCTTGGGGAGAATCTTGAAGAGGCCATCCCTGCTGACCAGGTCGAAAGCCTTCGTGAGATCTATGAAGGCTATAAAGAGTGGCTGTCGTTGTTCCCTGCATTTCTCCTGCAGTTGTCTAAGGGAGAATACCATATCAGTGGTGGACCTGTTGGCTCGGAATCCACACTGTGATTCTGGATAAACGATCTCTGCAAGTACCTGGAGCCTCTTTAGTGCAACTTGGGCAAACAACTTTCCTACAACGCTAAGGAGAGAGATGCCACGGTAGTTGTTGCAGACACCCCTGTCGTCTTTGTTCTTGTACAGCGTGATGATGTTTGCATCCCTCATGTCTTGAGGTACTCCACCTTCTTTCCAGCAGAGACAAAGGATTTCATGCAGCTCAGTGATGATGGTCTCTTTGCAGCACTTTAGGACTTCAGCAGGGATGCTGTCTTTTCCAGGTGCCTTGCCAAAGGTAAGGGAGTCCAGGGCCACGTGAAGTTCTTCTAGGCAATCAGAGGCGTAGATAGCAAAGAGATGGCCAAAAATAACCTGACTTCCTTTTTTTGTATTTATTTCTTATGCTAATTTCTTAATGCTTGGATCTGGTTTTTGCTATCCAACATAAACATTAGAGCATCGAGCCAATGTGTTATAAATAACTTCACAACTAGTAGTATTTCTTATTACTCAATTAAAAATCTCGCAAAAGTGTGGATAGTAAACCAAATTATTCTCTGCTGAATGCCAGAAGACAACAAAATATTAAAAATTAATGCTTAGATAATTATGATTATTGCAGTAGGGCTTCACATTCATCACTGCAATGTTCCCCATGAATTTTTGTCGATACTCCCATTCTCCTAAACCTTCATAGCCACTCCTAGACTTAAGAATGTTAAACAAGTTTCTAAATAAGACTCCTGCATCATTATGCAATAACCAACTTTCATCTGAGACTTTCACTGTCTTTAGGGTTTATCAAATGAATTTTCAAAATGAAAGAGCCTTCCCAGCTATGGTGTTTCAAAATAAAATAAAGGCCTAATTCAGACAATGGTTTGGACAACAGAAATTAATCTTATGGTCACACTGCCTTGTCTCTCTCTCATGGCTTCACTTTCATATTCATCTTTGACACAAAACATAATTTGCTATGATATTCAAATTAGCAAATTATGTCTGAGCTTGTCCTCCAAAGCAGAACTGGAAAGTAAACACACAAATTTGAGCCACCTTATTAAAAAATGAAATCCACCTGTCATCTGAGAGCAGAAGATTCAGAAATTAAAATGCCTAATCTCCCAGGTAATCCAGAATTAATGCTACCATTTCTCTCAGACCATCACATTCTGCTATTACTAGGTTTTCAGAGATGTCTTCAGAGATAACAGCACTCCTTGTTAACCTGGGATGGAGGCTTCACCCCTTCTTTGTTGTCAGTTTCATAGCCTTGGGTGGTGGTACCAAACTACCTTTGTCCAATTCATTTCCAGTTTACAAATGTAAGAGTTAAGGAGAGACAACTATCACTAACTTACTAGCTGCTGTACATGGTTTATCCTCTAGCTTCCCTTACAGAGGAATTAATGACAACCAGTTGTCTCTTAATGAACGGTGCACTGAAATTAGAAACCTAAATTGCAAATTTTTAAATCCCAGTTTGGCTTTGGCAACCATCTTAGAAAATACTATTTTTTTATATATATGTTTTTTTTTAAATAATGCTTTATTTATTTATTACAGATACAGGTAAGGAAAATTGGATAGACTTAGGGCTAGGACTGGGGTCGGCAACCTGCCATTCTGGAGCCGCAAGTGGCTTTTTGAGCCTTCGGCTGCGGCTCTGTGTGGGGCCAACCCATCCTGGGGGAGGGGCTCGCCCCTCCCGCGATGCACGCCGCTCACCAGCCTGAGCATACGGGCTGCGGCTGCGCCCCATTGGAGAGGGCGCGAACGGCTGGCAGAGCAGCTCCTCCGCCAAAGGCGAGCCCCCACCCCCGCCGCCGCACGTTCCCTCCTGCCGGAGCCGCAGCCTGAGCCTGTGCGTGTCTCCTCAGAAGTAAGTCCCATTGAACACCCTGATGATCCCACAAGCAGCCCTGACCCCAGGGGGCCAAGGCAGAAGCAAGCAATTGTGTGCAGCTGCTCTGTCCTCCTCCCAAGCTCAGAGCACAATCCTGTGCGTGTCTCCTCAGAAGTAAGTCCCATTGTGCTTGCTCCCAGGAAAGTGTGCACAGGATTACAGCCTTCAAACTCCCCACTCAGCACCCCCCCCCCGTCACTCACTCACACTCTCACTGCTCCATTTCCTTCACTTGGAAACTTGAAAGGGGTTTGGAGACCCCTGCACCAGATGGTATTCTGTATATGTTTGTATACTGTATGTGTAACATACTGTATATGTAGCACCAAAGCATATTTCATGGTTGTGAAGTAATCACTGTTAGTATGCCTTTTATTTTATGCAGTTTTGAACTCTTAGCTTGTTTGTTCAGGAGCACTTTTGTGAACAGTGTTAAGTAGTACTAAGTGGTCTTGTTCAGAGGTAGTATTGTGTGGAAAGGCATTTACAGAAGTACAGAAGTAAATGACAGTAAAGAATGACAGTATCCTTCACAAGCAGTTCACCTGTGCACAATCTAAAACTGTTGTTCTGCAACTGTGGGTCTGGACCTGATTTTTAGTGGGACCTCTAAGAGGGGAGTGTATTATATAACTGGGACCTATAAGAGGGGAGCGCAAACTATATATGCAGTGTTATCTTCATTTTAGATATCAAAAGGGTTTTGTGGCTCCCAAGGTTTCCTTTTTTCCGGAAAACAGGTCCAAATGGCTCTTTGCGTGTTTAAGGTTGCCGACCCCTGGGTTAGGACTACATAGGTTACACACAAGGGTGGTAGCCATCGATTACAACAAACATTAATCCAAACGAAATTAATAATTAATACAAAAATGATCATATCCATTAACCCAACTGGTTAATACTTTAACATTCCATATTTAACATTCCATATTCTAAACTTATCTATCCCATCATAAAAAAAAAACACTTCAGACTTTTACTTATACACTCTTCTTACCACTAAACTAGTCTCTAAAATAAAATCTTTCTTATCTAATTCTTAATTTCTAGTATCACATCTAAAAAAGAAGTCTCCGATTACAATGGTATTACCCCCTTCAATATCTCTTATAACATATTATACATCATTTTCCATAACTATCCAGTCAAAAAAGGCTTCAAATTTTTACTTATAGACTCTTCTTACCACTAAACTAACCTCTAAAATACAATCTCTTATCTGATACTTAATTTCTAATATCACATCTAAAAACAAATATCTCCAATTACAATGGTATTATACGTCGCTTATCCACCACATATTTATTAACCCAAATTACAGGTTTAATATTTTCTCCAAAATAAATTGACATCTATAATTTATTTTATTTACCTACTCTTTTATAAAATAACCATTTTATTTATCTTAATACCACTTTAGTTTACACAATACTTATATTCCAAAATTGCAGTTCCATCTAATTTATTTCATATATTTACCACTTTAATTTTCACGATACTTATATTCCAAATTCCCTTTTCATCCACTTTAATTTAATCTAATTAATAAAATATTTATCTTAATACCACTTAATTTCCATAATATTTATATTTCAAATTTTCATTTGCATCTATTTTAATTTAATATGATTTAAAAAAAATTCTATTTATTATTCAACCATTTTGACCTTCTTATTGTTTACTTTGTACTCTATCTTACTGGTGTTCCCTCTTAGTACTCCGACTGATTCTTCCACTTCTTCTTTTTCTTCTTATGTCCCCCCCTCTGTTTTTCTTTCTTCTTTTTCATTCTGTTATTCTTGAATTCAATCCATAAATTCTTCCTCTTCTTGAGACAGCTTGCTCTCTGAACATTTCCTCTTTTTTCTTCCTTAAGATTCTCAGTTATTATGACAATTGCTTCTTCCATCTCATGTCCCATTCCAAAATACTCCACTTCTTTAACTTCACCCGACATCTGAGCCATTCTTTTTTCTTCTCTATTGTTTATAATCTGTTCCCGTGAATTTACAAGGGAGGCGCTTATTTGCCCAATTTGCCCATAGAGAGGGGGGTTTGCGACGGATGTGAGGACCGCATGGTGACTTGCCTGCCTGGTGCGAAGGTTGCGGACATCACTTCTCGTCTAGACAGGCTAGTAGGCAGTGCTGGGGGAGAGGTAGCGGCTGTAGTGCATGTCGGCACCAACGACGTGGGCAAGTGTAGCTGGGAGGTCCTGGAGGCCAAATTTAGGCTTTTAGGCAGGAAGCTGAAAGCCAGGACCTCAAAGGTAGCGTTCTCTGAAGTGCTACCTGTTCCACGCGCAGGGCCAGCTAGGCAGGCGGAGATCAGGGGTCTCAATGCGTGGATGAGACGGTGGTGTAGGATGGAGGGGTTTAGATTCGTTAGGCACTGGGGAACGTTTTGGGACAAGCGGGGCCTGTACAAGAGGGACGGGCTCCATTTGAACCAGAATGGAACCAGACTGCTGGCGCATAACATTAAAAAGGTGGCAGAGCAGCTTTTAAACTGATCCCTGGGGGAAGGCCGACAGGAGCCGAGGGGCATCCGGTTCGGGACTCCTCATCCCTATGGGATGAGGATGGGGAGGTTAGAGAACAACAAGACAAAGGCAGGGTAGGAGAAGAAATTGGGAAAGGTAGGGTGATGGGATGTGATAGACGGTTTGGCACAATGAGAGGATGCGGGGACAAAGGAGCGAATAAGCAGCCCATCCTGGGGCATTCCGTGTATAAATGCTTTTATGCGAATGCCCGAAGTCTACGAGCAAAGATGGGAGAACTGGAATGTCTGGTGACAAGGGAAAATATTGACATAGTGGGCATAACGGAAACCTGGTGGAATGCGGAGAATCAGTGGAATACCGCAATCCCGGGCTATAAACTCTACAGGAGGGACAGGCAGGGGCGTGTTGGAGGTGGGGTGGCCCTTTATGTTAAGGAAGGGATAGAATCCAGCAAAGTAGAGATTGAAGGTGGGTTCGACTCCACCGTAGAATCTCTGTGGGTTAAATTACCAGGCTTGTGCAGCAATGTAATACTGGGGGCGTGCTATCGTCCTCCAGACCAGAAATCTGATGGGGACCTTGAAATGAGGAAACAGATCAGGGAGGTGACAAGGAAGGACAGGGTTGTAATCATGGGGGACTTCAATTATCCTCATATTGACTGGGTCAATTTGTGTTCTGGACACGATAAGGAAACCGGATTTCTTGACGTGCTAAATGACTGTGGCTTAGATCAGCTAGTCACGGAGCCCACCAGAGGACAGGTGACTCTGGATTTAATTTTGTGCAGTACGCAGGACCTGGTTAGAGATGTAAACGTTACTGAGCCATTGGGGAACAGTGATCATGCTGCGATCCGTTTTGACGTGCACGTTGGGGGAAGAATACCAGGCAAATCTCTAACAAAAACCCTTGACTTCCGACGGGCGGACTTCCGTCAAATGAGGAGGCTGGTTAGAAGGAGGTTGAAAGGGAGGGTAAAAAGAGTCCAGTCTCTCCAGAGTGCATGGAGGCTGCTTAAAACAACAGTAATAGAGGCCCAGCAGAGGTGTATACCGCAAAGAAAGAAGGGTTCCACTAAATCCAGGAGAGTGCCCGCATGGCTAACCAGCCAAGTTAGAGAGGCTGTGAAGGGCAAGGAAGCTTCCTTCCGTAAATGGAAGTCTTGCCCTAATGAAGAGAATAAAAAGGAACATAAACTGTGGCAAAAGAAATGTAAGAAGGTGATAGGGGAGGCCAAGCGAGACTATGAGGAACGCATGGCCAGCAACATTAAGGGGAATAATAAAAGCTTCTTCAAATATGTTAGAAGCAGGAAACCCGCCAGAGAAGCGGTTGGCCCTCTGGATGGTGAGGGAGGGAAAGGGGAGATAAAAGGAGACTTAGAGATGGCAGAGAAATTAAATGAGTTCTTTGCATCTGTCTTCACGGCAGAAGACCTCGGGCAGATACCGCTGCCCGAACGGCCCCTCCTGACCGAGGAGTTAAGTCAGATAGAGGTTAAAAGAGAAGATGTTTCAGACCTCATTGATAAATTAAAGATCAATAAGTCACCGGGCCCTGATGGCATACACCCAAGGGTTATTAAGGAATTGAAGAATGAAGTTGCAGATCTCTTGACTAAGGTATGCAACTTGTCCCTCAAAACGGCCACAGTGCCAGAAGATTGGAGGATAGCAAATGTCACGCCTATTTTTAAAAAGGGAAAGAGGGGGGACCTGGGAAACTATAGGCCGGTCAGCCTAACATCCATACCGGGTAAGATGGTGGAATGCCTCATCAAAGACAGGATCTCAAAACACATAGACGAACAGGCCTTGCTGAGGGAGAGTCAGCATGGCTTCTGTAAGGGTAAGTCTTGCCTCACAAACCTTATAGAATTCTTTGAAAAGGTCAACAGGCATGTGGATGCGGGAGAACCCGTGGACATTATATATCTGGACTTTCAGAAGGCGTTTGACACGGTCTCTCACCAAAGGCTACTGAAAAAACTCCACAGTCAGGGAATTAGAGGACAGGTCCTCTCGTGGATTGAGAACTGGTTGGAGGCCAGGAAGCAGAGAGTGGGTGTCAATGGGCAATTTTCACAATGGAGAGAGGTGAAAAGCGGTGTGCCCCAAGGATCTGTCCTGGGACCGGTACTTTTCAACCTCTTCATAAATGACCTGGAGACAGGGTTGAGCAGTGAAGTGGCTAAGTTTGCAGACGACACCAAACTTTTCCGAGTGGTAAAGACCAGAAGTGATTGTGAGGAGCTCCAGAAGGATCTCTCCAGACTGGCAGAATGGGCAGCAAAATGGCAGATGCGCTTCAATGTCAGTAAGTGTAAAGTCATGCACATTGGGGCAAAAAATCAAAACTTTAGATATAGGCTGATGGGTTCTGAGCTGTCTGTGACAGATCAGGAGAGAGATCTTGGGGTGGTGGTGGACAGGTCGATGAAAGTGTCGACCCAATGTGCGGTGGCAGTGAAGAAGGCCAATTCTATGCTTGGGATCATTAGGAAGGGTATTGAGAACAAAACGGTTAGTATTATAATGCCGTTGTACAAATCGATGGTAAGGCCACACCTGGAGTATTGTGTCCAGTTCTGGTCGCCGCATCTCAAAAAAGACATAGTGGAAATGGAAAAGGTGCAAAAGAGAGCGACTAAGATGATTACGGGGCTGGGGCACCTTCCTTATGAGGAAAGGCTACGGCATTTGGGCCTCTTCAGCCTAGAAAAGAGACGCTTGAGGGGGGACATGATTGAGACATACAAAATTATGCAGGGGATGGACAGAGTGGATAGGGAGATGCTCTTTACACTCTCACATAATACCAGAACCAGGGGACATCCACTAAAATTGAGTGTTGGGCGGGTTAGGACAGACAAAAGAAAATATTTCTTTACTCAGCGCGTGGTCGGTCTGTGGAACTCCTTGCCACAGGATGTGGTGCTGGCGTCTAGCCTAGACGCCTTTAAAAGGGGATTGGACGAGTTTCTGGAGGAAAAATCCATTATGGGGTACAAGCCATGATGTGTATGCGCAACCTCCTGATTTTAGGAATGGGTTAAGTCAGAATGCCAGATGCAAGGGAGCGCACCAGGATGAGGTCTCTTGTTATCTGGTGTGCTCCCTGGGGCATTTGGTGGGCCGCTGTGAGATACAGGAAGCTGGACTAGATGGGCCTATGGCCTGATCCAGTGGGGCTGTTCTTATGTTCTTATGTTCAGAGAGTTCTCTGACTTGTTGCTCCATTTCTCTTCTAAAATCCATCACAAAATCCACCAACAAGGCCTGGCTTTCACGATCATCTTTTAGATTTTCAAAAGCCATTTTTATCAACACCAACTCGAACCACTTCCTGCAGGGCTACTTTCTAATTTTGTATCCAGGGCTACTTTCCAAATTTTTATATCCAAAAAAAGTCAATCAAATCCACACAGTCAAATTAGGTTAGTATGCCTTTAAATGACCAAAAGAAGGAAAAAAAAATTCAAGCCTCTTGCTGAGAAACCGAAAGTAGCAGTGTCCAGGCTTAAATAAAGGCTTTTTGCTGGGAAAATGAAAGTAAACTTTATTTCCTTCGTTGAAGATTACTTATTTATTTCTCTTTGGTACATACCATTAAAATATATATATATATATAAACTTGTACTTACTCCAGCAGGGGAAATACCAATTCACCTATTCCCCCCCCCCGGGTGGCTAACGTCCAGCGTGAATAATCTTGAATTATCTCCTCCTCCTCCAGACTTCTTACTTACAGTTCTCAGTAAAACTTTTTAACGAGCCAAGTTCACTCACTCTTAATAGCTTTTTTTGCTGCGATGTTGTTGTATCTAGGCCGTGGGAGGACGGATTCTCAGCTTTCCGAGCTTCTCCAAGATGGCGCCCGGGATAGATATGATTCAGCACAGAGCAAAACAGAGAGAAATCCTTGAAATTGCCTGTTTCTAAGGACCCCACCGTTCAAGCTCTCAGCTCTTTGTACCGTCTTCCTGGCACCAAAGCGTGCCTTAGTTGTTTAGGCACATGAAAACACATCTATTTCGCAGTCTCTTTGGGAGCCCCCAAAGTTCACTGCAACTTCACTGAGAGTTAGCTTCGCCCCCCTAGAAAATACTATTTTGTAAAGGACTTTGGGAAGGCATTAATAACCACATGTAGAAATTTTAATTCTTCGTTGTTGAATATCCATTCCATGTTCCACCAATTCCCCCTTCCCACATACACATATAACTTTTCATGAAAAGGCATGAATCAAAGAATGCAGTTTTTTTATTAAGGAACATCTGACTGTCACCCGTTCTCCCAAGTCCTTTCTACATTTTACAGAAATCTGACTCATCTACTGAACAAGAAGCAAGTGAAGCAGCAATAGGAGAGCAGCTTATCTTCAAAACCATGGTTTGGAGAATTGTCTGAATAAGAACATACTGCTTTCTGACCTGATGAAACACTTGAAAGAGGGCCAAATGATTGCAATAAGCTAGTACCTTGCGATCTCTGAAAGGAAAGAAGGACATTATGATAACTATAAATGGAAGAAATGGTTTATGCCAGGGCAAGAAAAGGTTTGCTAGGAGGCTTCAGGGGAATTTTTAGTCACCAGTCTTTAATTTAAAATCTTGTGAAGTTTACAGTATTTCTTTTACTAATGTAAAAAGACAGTTAACAAACACTACTACTGTAGCTTGTCTATTGAGAAATGCCACTGAAAGAGTGCAGACAGGTGCAGTTACATCTATTTTATTGCTAAACTATGCACCTGCTCCTCTGGATCACAAATATAGCAATAGGAAATGTGCATTGGGCATGGAAGAGTAGTGCATGAAACTGGACCCTAAGGATAAATTGGCAGTTCATGTGAAAACAGATGGGTTTGTTCTGGGTATGTTTGTTGACATGCACATGTGAATTCATGAACTCTCCGCATATAAAGATTATATACCATACAAGTAAGTTTGCACAAGTGTTTATCCTTGGGCAGACTGAACAGAAACTGTTTCTTGGAACCATTTATATTTTATTGCTCTGTTTCCAATTTTAATACCAAGCTTTGAGAGCTAAGACACAAACCAGACCAATAACAAAATCCAAACTGTCAAGCTAATATAAATTATAGGCCAATTCCATTTCAGTTAAGCTTTTACATTCAGTAGCCTGGACATGGTCTACTGTCTTCACAAAATTAGACTGCCAAAACCTCTGTTTTTTGTACCTAAAGGCAATAGGTCTGTCAGGGTTTTTTCACTTGCTTCACTAGTTCTTTCCCCAAACATCTGGTAAGCTTTACAACCAACTGCTTGCTTTGTCTCGTCTAGTTAGTTTAAAAGCATCAAGACTCTATTTTTACTTATGACTGAGCAGCTTTTTCTGCATCAGTCTAAGAAATCTGTCCCACAACAGTAAAATCAAGCTATTAAACAAGCACTAAGCAGTAAGACAGAAGTGGTGAAGGTATGGGGGAAAAAATCCACAGATTTTGCTCTGAAAGACTGCCACATTTGTGCCAGTCAATTAAAAAGGAAGAAGGCAGCAACGTAACAGCTGGGTTGTACTAGTAAAATAAACAATATGCTTTTCCCTCTGGCTACTGTGTAAAGATTTGTTGTTCAAAATGTACTATCAAAATGCTCAGAATAATAAAGTGCACACAGAAATATACAAAAATCAAGAAGTTCAGACAAATCTTCAATGTAAGAAAAAAAATCACAATTTCTTATCTATTTAAAGAAAAAACAAAATATAGTCATGCGTCACTTAGCAACAGGGATACAGACCGGCATACCCATCATCAAGCGAAGCTTGACACTATACGAAGCCTCTGAAATGGAAGGGAGCTCTGCTCCCCTCACCTCCAGAGGTTTTTCTGAGCTTCGCAGAGACAGCTCGCGTCCCTGCGCTGCCTCTGTGAGGCTCAGAATGCCCAAATCGCACAGGAGACACAACTTCCCGGTTTCCTGCAAGCTGCCTCTGTAAGGCTCAGAAAAGCCTCCAGAGGTGACGGGAGCAGAGCTCCCCTCGGCTTCAGAGGCTTGGGGGTGTGTGCAAGGACCAGCGACAGCACTGCATATGTGGCCCGTCACCGGTCAGAACATTGCAAAGCGATGCTCATCTCATGTATAACATGAACCAGGTTTTAGCTGATCAGTTGAATCTAGGGATGGTTAACTCCTAAGATTTGACACATGCGTTTCTCAAACTCCTGTAGACTTGAGACACACATTTTGAAACTGGATATAACTCAGGAGTTTTTCTCAGGAACAAGAGGTTGCTGGGGTTCGTAAGGAACCGAATGACACTTTCTACACCGCTGTTCGCACTCAAAGAACAGCAGAGATTGTGTTTACAGATGCAATGGATACATCAGGGGAGTGTTAAATGAGAATACACACACACACACACACGCCGCCACCAGCAGGTCAGTTTTTTCTACGGAGCTGTGCCTGAGTAGTTTAACGAAAAGATTCTGACTCAAGTCAGATACAGTCCCAAAAAGGCTCTTGCCAAGTTCCGAAGGCTGCCCAAAAAGACTCATACAGGAGTCAAAGGGGGCAGGGACTTGGAACTTGACTCTAATCTCACTCTGATGGATTGGCACATCCCTGGTTGAATCCTTAAAATACTGTAGTAAGACAATTGTATATAAATCCATTCTATTTTTCTTTTTACCCATTATTAAACATATAATAAAATGCAAATACAAAACTGAACAAATTCAAAAGCTCTAAAAGCATCTTGTAGTCATAATACAAATATTTAAAAAATATTTTACACCCTGTTTTTCATACTGCATAAATGTTAATAGTCCAATTTTACTCCAACTTTATTCAAACTCCATTGGTTCTCTCTTTGTTTCAAAGTGCAATTCAAGATGCTGATTGCTACATTTAAAACCCAAAATGATTTGGTCCTTAGGAATTTGAGGGCTGCTTCCTCTCATGCAATTCTACTTATTTTACCAATTAAGATCCTCAGAGGAAGTTCCATTCCATGTGCTGATGCTGGAGAGGATGGGGAGTCTTCTCTGCAAAGCCCCCCCACCCAAAGTATTGGAATTGTTTTGGTATTATAAACTGGGAGGCTACTTTGCCATCAAAATTTCAGCCCCCATGCAATGCCCCAAACCCATTTCAGTTCAGCTTCTGGCCAGGATTTAGAAGAGAAACTGTCTTGATTATCCTAGTTGATGACTTATGCTGGAAATTGGGTGTGCATTTCCAGCACAGGGGGGTGTGCATCACTGTTGTTTCTGCTGGATCTGATCTGGCTTGCAGCAGACTACTGCATCCTTCTGGGTAGCCTTGCCAGGGTAGGATTTGCAGTGGGTCTGATCCTTCCTACAGGACTGATTCCAGAAAGTGGTGCTGGGGGACTCCTAATTGACCCCTTGGCTTGTAGGAATCTGGCAAGGTTGAATCCCCCATCCCCCATAAAATAATCAGAAAATGTTGAGAGAGGTCATTGGAGGTATAGGGTTGGTGGTATCAATATGTGGATAATACTCAACTCTGTATTTCAATTCCATCTAGAACCACGAATTCCATCTAGTAGACCAGGGATGCCCAAACCCCGGCCCGGGGGCCACTTGCGGCCCTCGGGGGCTCCCAATCAGGCCCGCGGGGAGCCCCCAGTCTCCAATGAGCCTCTGGCCCTCCAGAGACTTGCTGGAGCCCATGCTGGCCCAACGCAACTGCTTTCAGCATGAGGATGACTGTTCGACCTTCCACATAAGCTGTGGGTTGAGGGCTCCCTCCGCTACTTGCTGTTTCACATCTGTGATGCAGCAGTGGCAACAAAGGAAAGGCTGGCCGTGCTTTGTGCAAGGTCTTTTATAGGCCTTGAACTATTGCAAGACCTTCATTCATTCATATAGGTTCCATCTCTAATATATTCATTTAGGTAAATTTATTCAAATTTGAAATGTAAATTAATTCTTTTTTTCCCCGGCCCCCGACACAGAGAGATGATGTGGCCCTCCTGCCAAAATGTTTGGACACCCCTGTAGTAGACATTCTGAATTGCTTATTGCCTGGAGCTGGCAATGGGATGAATAAGCACAAACAAGTTGAAATTAACCTGGATTAGATAGTGTTCCTATTGACCAGGGATGGGAACTTGAGTCAGGTGACTCAAGTCCAAGTCACAAAAATGCACTTTTTTTGCTGACTTGTTTACACTCGAGTCATGCACGCGGAAGACTCGGCAAAACACTCAAGTCAAGAAACTTGACCCCAAACGCCCCACACATGCAGACTTGAGTCTGCCAGTGCTTGGGTGTGCTTGCTTACTGTTTTCACAGCATCAAAAACCTTGTGGAGCCATCAATCAGACCAGGCAAGCAGCAGGAAAGTTCCAGCTAGGAGGCAGGGAAGGGTTAATGTTGCTTTTGCATTTGAGCAGGAGGGGGTAGTGGGTTCTTTTGCCCATATCTGATAGGAAGAAAGGAATCAATGATCACTGGACAAAGAATGGGTGTTCTAATATTTTCTTTGGCTGAGACAGGGCAGGAGGAGGATCCAAAGGGGTTCTTGCATTAAGATTGGTTGGGGAAGCCCAGGGAGGGAGAGGGAGGCGGGAGCAGGTTGTTTTGCTCATCTCTGAAAGAATCAATGATCACTGGATGCAGAATGGGAGACTGATATTTTCTTTGGCTGAGGTAGGGGAAGAGGATTTGCCCAAAGGGGTTCTTATCTTATAATTGGCTTGAAAGTCCAGGAAGAGGGAGGGGGCAGGGGAGGAAGTTCATAGCAATCACGCTTTCCACTGCACTGTGAGCTGCTGTGAGCTCCATTTTTACTTGGGGGAGGAACCCTCATTGAATGACCAGCTACAGTGGGACTACTTCTAAGCAGAGCTGCCAAGGACTGGGTCATCCTGGTAAGTCTCACAGTTACTGTGTGTGACCCTCCTCCCTCTTGCTGCTTCTGTCCCTGCTGTCACACAGCTTGTCCCATCGCCTCATTTACAGATGGGCGGAGTGTCTAAAGAGAACTCCGACATATACAAACACCCTGACAGCAGCCCATTTTTTTTCCAAGTGTTCATTTTAAAGGCAGCGGACTTGACTTGAGTAGAGTTGCAAAAAGGTGACTCAGCAACTTGGAAAGTGCCCCTTTGATGACTCATTTTTGAGTCGAGTTGCAGAGGGTGGAGACTCATGACCCAGCTCTAGTCAAGACATGCTAGATTTGCCCATCCCTGCTACTTACATCTGCAATCAGATCCTGGATTGTCAGCATGGGAAAGGGCTGCACCTCTTCAAAAAGCAGATTCACAGCATGAAAATAGTCCTGGACTTGGCCTTGAGGCCTGGTATCAGAGCAGTGGCCTGGGGTTCTATTGCCCATTTTAGACTGACATACCAGCTACATCCTTCCTGGATAAAGCAGGCCTAAGTATGGTTGTTTGCAAACTGATTATATCTAATTTGGACTACTGCAATGCACTCAATATGGTGCTGTCCTTGAAAACCATTTTCAGCTCGTATAGAATCCTGCTGCATAATTGCTGACCAGCATGAGGCATGGAGACCCCAGAACATCTGCACTGGTTGCTAGTATGTTTCAAATACAAGTCAATTCAAAATGCTGGTTTCAGCCTTAAGGCCCTACATGGCTTTGGTCCAAAGTATGTGAAGGACTGACACCAATAAGAGAGGGCACTTTTATGTGTTCTTCTACTGCAGAAGTACATCTGATGACAACATGTGAAAGGTCTTTCTTGGTAGTATCACCCAGATTGTGGAACTTCCTCCTCAAGGAGGCCATCACCCTTTTCATTATTGCAATTCTAGAGCCATCTGGAAACCTTTTGTTTCAATGGTTCCTCCCCTCCAAATTTGGTTCTGTTGATGTTTTTGCTCAAATGTTTGCCTTTTAAAAAAAAAAAAATTGTAACTCTGATTTTAGTTTTGTTTTTATGTTGTCACTATCTTGAACACCTCCTTGGTAGGAGGGTAAAGTGCCGGATATAACCTTTCAAATAAATGACATGATGCACCTAAGGTTGTTTATGCATGACCAGATATCACAGTACTACTACTACTACTAATGTGTGTATTTCACTCTTTTCCATAGAGTGCAGGGTGGAATATACAGATCATTTATCCTCACAGCAGTGCTGTGAGATAGGTTAGGAAGAGCCCTCTTTCTTACAGCCTAATCCTAAAACCCCCTACACCAATATAGCTGCACCAATAGGGTGCAGTTACATCCTTGGGGAGGCCTCCTCGAGGTAAGGGAACATTTGTTCCCTTGTCCTGGAGCAAGCCTCTGCAGCCCTGATGAACCTACTCAGACCTACACCAGTTACTTTGCTAGTGCAAGTCCAAGTGGACTCAGGTTTGTGGATTGAGACTAGGAACGGGGATAGGGTATGCGTTGCACCATTGCCACCTCCTTCTGAGTCTTTGTCTCCTTCTCCACTCTTTCTACACTTTTCCATTCACCCCTCCTGCTTCCCACCCACCCTCTGCACTGACTCACCAGTGCCAGGGGTCGTTGACAGGTTGCTGGTGTGTGGCACAAGCCACTAGCTGCTTGTAACAGCTCCCAGGCTGTGCTATACAGCATGCCACCTTTTGCAACAGCCATAAAAGCTGCCAGAATGTGAATTCTGGTGGTGCAGCAGGCCATAAAGATTGAGCCCTTAGTGCATGACTTTGTTGCATGCCTTCTTAAGAGTAGACTATGAGCCCAATCCTTTCCAATTTTCCAGTGCCGGTGCAGCCAGGCCAATGGGGCATGCACTGCATCCTGTGGTGGGGAGACAGTCAAAAGACCTCCTCGGGGTGGTAGCATTTGTTGCCTTACCTTGGGGCTGCATTGCAGTTGCACCGATGCTGGAAAGTTAGATAGGCGCAAGAGCTCTGATTCAATGGAGTAGAATGTTGCATGCACATTGCATGCATACAGATGAATATGCATATACAGATGCATATGCGGTACAAACCTAGAGTACATGAGACATAAGACACAGGTCGGCCTAGGTTGCTGGATACAAGCCCCCTCTATCCTACAACAGAATTTTATACTTATTCATCAGATCTGCCTATGGACACCTACTTGACTTCAGTGAGCTAGGAGACATAGGTGAGGATTCAAATTATTACATGCTACTAAACGAGGAGGCTCAAGTTCCTTACTGAGAACAAGAAAGGCAATTAGACTGGGCCACACTGTCTATAAAACAACCATGCCAAAAAAAAAGAAAAAAAAAGAGGGAGAATATGAGTTACTGTATTTTTTGCTCCATAAGACGCACTTTTTCCCCCCCAAAAAGTGGGGGGGGGGGAAGTGTGTGCGTCTTATGGAGCGAATACTGCAAAAAAAACCAACAACACTCCGCTCCAGCCCTGTCCCTGCCCCCTGCCCACTCGCTCTGCTCTGCTTCCCAGTCAGAGGCTACTCAGAAGTAAATCTCAGAGTCAGTGGGGCTCACTCCCAGGAAAGAGTGGGTGGGGTGGCAGACTCACTGCCCAATCCTGTGCATGCCTACTCTGAAGTAAGTCCCATTAGAGTCAGGGGGGCTTAAACCCAGGAAAGCCTCTCTCCCCCCCCCCAAGCCTGGAGCATCGCAGCCTCTCTTTCCCCCCCACCCCAAGCCTGGACAATCACAACTTCTCTGCAACACAAACACTTTCCCCCCTCTCTCACACACACACAGGCTGCCCCCTTCTCTTACACACACAGATGCTCTGCCCCCCCCCACACACATACACTCACACAGCAGGGGAGGGGCACTTTCACTCACCTCATCCAGCATCTGAATGTAAGCCCCCCCCTCCCATCACAAATAAAAAACTGTCTCCTTGGTCAGAATGCCAGTGTTTGCTTATTGCACAAGCCCCAGGTAAGGCTCGGTTCTCACCATAAATCCAGAGGTTTGTTGTGTCTTGAGAATTCAAGTTGTGGTTGGACTTTCCACTTGTTCATTTGTATTGGAATCACGGAAGAACTGGCAAGGAGGTAGATGTGGTGTCAGCAGTGGCCCCTTTAAGGGTAAGGCCTGGGCATTCAGCAGAGTGTGCTGCACAGCTGCAGCCACTGGAAGGCAATAGGGCCCTCAGGGATATAAGGAGTACCTGAGGCAGAAAGGGTTTGTGGGTTTTGAAGGAGTGCAGGTTGGAGGTAGGAGACTGACTGGGTTTATTGAATTTGGAATCTGACTGTGGATTGTGATTGGACTTGGATACCCTGATGGATTTGACTGACCTTGGACTGTAATTTGGCTTATTGGTTCTGGACTCTGATTTGGCAACTCCGATTGATGGGACTGATTTACTTGGCATCTGTGGACTGGAACTGGACTCACCTTTGCTTGCTGCACTGGTGAGTTGCACAAGGCGGACTGATCATCCTTAAGCGGGCACGAGGCCCAGTGGATTGGGATTTGGCAGAACATCATTGTAGCAGAAAGATAATGTGATCCCCTATTTGTGTGCACCTGCTTTTGTGAGCTTCATAAATTCTGACTCTAGTGATGATGAGTTCTTGGGGTTTCCAGAAAACTAGAGTACTCAAACCTTTAAGTCTCTCCATTTGTTAATGACAGTGATAATGGTTCTTAATGCTACTGTTGACTGCTGTTCACTTTACATGGTTCAAATGTTGTTCTGTTATAGTTTATTAAATATTTTATTACACTATTTGGTTCAGAATATTTTTTCCCTGTTTTCTTCCTCTAAAAACTAGGTGCATCTTATGGTCAGGTGCGTCTTATGGAGCGAAAAATACAGTACCTGCTCTGAATGCTGAATGTATTCCAGCTCCACACTGAAAAATGGTTTGAATGACAAGAGGAGGTTTAATGCACTCAGGAAGATCAGGATCTTGGATGCAGCAATGACAGCAAATTAAAGTGGGAGTTAAAAATAGTACAAACATAAGTTGCTACTGCTGCTATTTTAAGCAAGAACAAAAGCCCTGTGAGTGATTTACAACCCTATCCTATGCATAAGATGACAAAATAAGAGATAATAAGAAAGCAGAAGACAGAGAGAATAAAGACAGATATTGCAGAAGAACAAAATTAAAAGTGAGTTCTGTGTTTCAGGTTGGGACAAAACCCTGGCTGTAGGGTCTGAAAAAAGCTGAACATTTATGGTAGTAATGTTTCTTTTCATCAGTACATCTTCTCTAGGATATTAACAGAAATAGTGGCTGTGGATACCTTCTGCATATCTTACAAGATTAGTTGGCACCTACTAGACTCATGGTCTAGGACTGAACTTAAGCAAATGATGTATCTGGAACCTGCCTGTTGATATTGAAAAAATGAGCTAGAGAATGACTGATAAATCCTTGCTTCTCATCAAAATTCCCCCTTCTCTCACAAGTCTTTCTGAACAGATCAAAGTATAATATGTCTGGGAACACCTAATTCATTTCCCGGCATCTATTATATAACTGCTTTTAATATAGTCATTTTATTTCTGATGTAGCCGCAACCACCATCTATGAAAAGAGTAGGGTATTTGGAATAATCTTGCTATGTATAAGAACATTTTTTTAAAGGAAGTCTGTCAAAGCATTGCTTCTGCCCATTCACTTGCTAAACAATATGCTTACACAGTAGGGGAAAAAATCTGCTCATAGGACATGTCAATACATTTCCTTACAGCAAGAATGCAATAGTATGGGGTTGAAATTATTAAATTTACAGCTTCAATAAACAGCACACAAATTACCTCTTGAAGAGAGCTGCATAATAATACCTGAAGCGTAAAGAGAGGGAATGGAGTTTAATTAAGTGTTGCCCAGCTAAATCACACTGGAGAAAAAATTACACACCTAGTGGGGAGAATACAGAAGAGTTTAGTTCTGCACTGAGATGAGGATACTGAGCACTACGTAAAGCTGTCTGAAAATGTGCTGTAACTCCTGTGGGTCACACATCAGCAGCTTTTTGATGAGTAAAAGTGCTCCTTTATCTCCCAGTTCACCTTCACACAGCAGCCTTTCTTTGTGACAAAAAGGGAACCTCTTCATGTGTGTGTGTGTGTATTTTTATTAAAAAGGAAATGGACAAAACCTGTAACAACAAAGATGAAAAATGAGCAGGATAGGATTGAATCAGCCCAATTCATGCTCAATATGTCAAGAGTACAAAGCAATGCCATAATATGTTTTTCTTAAGACTGGAATGTAGGCTGGAGAACAAAGATGACAGGCAAACCAACCAGACATATCTATAATAAGGAAGGGTCAGGTTGCAAGTAAGGGTGGATGAAAGAAAGTGGCATTATTCAAATTGTGCTATTAAGATACATTTCTTAAACTAAATAGTGATTGCATTTTTGAAGATTTTTCAAAGCTATTCTTTCAAGCTTGTCAGCAGAATGGGCGAAAGAAGAATACAATGAATGATTACCTGCAGCGTTTCCTTTAGGGCTAAAAAGGCACTTAAAACAATACTTTTTCAGAAATAGGTGGGATGAATTTTGGTACAGAATGTTCTCATGTACTATATTATCTGGGGGACGTAAAATGAGATTTTAATGGGTTAAGCACTGTATCTATCAATAATCTTTGACTCGAACCATTAAACTTTTCATTAATGTTTCTTTGCCCTACATAATTGAGCTTTCAAGAACAGACAATAAATTAACACCATACCCTGATTTTAGCAGCTGTTTTTATTAATGTTACTCATCCTGGCAACATCTCCCACAATAAGAGAGAATGTAATTCTCCAGGCTTTCATTAACATTAGAATCTGTTAATGAAAACCTAGAGCACTATATCCTCTTCTGAAGGCAAAGTGTTTGTTTATTGGCAAGATCAATCACTAAGGATTAAGGCAGGGGTAGCACTAAACATATGTGCCATGAACTTGTCAGTCAAGGTGTCACTAATAATTTTACTTACATATGTGAACAAAGAACAATACAGAATTATACTGGCAACAGTAAAAGAGTAGCATATATGGTCACACACAATGTTCAGCTTTCAAAAAACCATGCAACTTCTTCTGGTGCCCAAGACCGTTTGAAAGCTACATTTCTCAAGCAGAGCCCTCCTCCCAATGTCATACAGTAAACCCCTTTTGAAAAGCTGTTTGTAATAGGGTATGGCAGTGGTCTCCAAAGTTACTGCTGCCACGACACCCCATCCTGCTGCTGGAACAGAGCCCAGCACCCAGAAGCAGTCAATGGTGACATGTGATGAGATGGTGTCACCACAACTTCTGAGTTCGAGATATCAATGGTAGTAAGAGGCACAGGATGGTGGGTGGCTGGGCTTTTCAGGGGCCAAAAACCATGCACAGGAGCACTACCCGCCAAGCTGAGCCTCTGCTCCATGGTCTACAGCGTCATGATGTGGTCTCATTGCTGAGCTTGCATGTGCCATGCTACCCCTGCCCCATGGAGCCACGCCTCACAGTTTAGGAACCACTAGGGTATGGGGTCATTAAAAAAAAAAATCTTTAAAAACAAATCCCACTGGGAGTGCCTCAGGGCTGCCACAAGTAGCTCTGTCTTTGTGTATGTGTGAGTATAAATAAAATTTATTTAAGAGACTTAGGGTGCAGTCCTTACTGCACCTTGGGTCAGCACAAGTGCTGGCCCAGGAGGGTCACAAAGTGCTATAAAGCATGTTCATGCCTCCTCAAGAATCAGTTGGGCTGGTGCAGGGACACGCACCAGCCTGCGGAGGCTGCATCCAGCCTCTGTGCAAAATTGGGAAGGGAGGGTTGCATCAGCTGAGCTCAACTGATGCAGGGGTCTGGGGTGGGTGGGGAGGAGATGAAGAAGAGGCAGGAGGGAGGTGTTCCAGGGCAGGGGGAGGGTGGGGGAAGGGCAGTCCCAGGGGTGGGCAGGCAGGGAGCAGGGCTGGGACCCAGCTGTTATGCCGGATCCCAGCCCTGTTTCCTGAGCAGCATGGAATGGCTGCAAGCCCCTCCACTCTCCTCAGGCTTATGCCACCAACGGAGGTGACACAAGTCCAAGGATACCCACTGGGGCTGTGGTGGGTTACCTGGGGATAAGGAAAAGAGTTTCCCCTTGCGTCCGGCTGAGCCACTTCAGGCCCCAATTTTGTGCTGGATACAGTGCAGGCCTCCTGCACATACACACACACAAACACAAGACAACTTCTTTATTTTGGCTAGTCCAGGGCTTTTCAAACTGGAGCGTTGCGATGCCCCAGCCTGTGGGCCCTGGCCTCTGCCCCCTTAAGGGGCGGGGGCAGCCTGGAGGCAGGGAGGAGGCAGTGGCGCGATCCCCAGGATTGCGCTGCCCAGGGGGGCTGCAGGGGCTTGAGTTCACTTACCCAAACCTCCTGCAGCCTCCCCAGGCTGCGGGGAGTCCAGCGCAACCTGAAGCAGGACTCCTAGCAGTAGTGAAAGTAAATGCAGAGCAATCGCGCTCCACTTCCGCTTTAGAGGCTTTAGCAGAGGCAGGGTGCGATTACTCTGCATTTACTTTCACTGCTGCGAGGAGCCCTGTTGCAGATCACGCAGGGCTCCCCACAGCCTGGGGAGGCTGCAAGAGGCTTGGGTAAGTGCACCCAAGCCCCTGCAGCCCCCTTAGGTGGCACAATCCTGGGGATCGCACCGCTGCCTTCCCCCTACCCCCGCTGCCTCCCCCCCTCCGCCCACGCAAGTACTTAGTGGCTCTCAAACTCTCCCAGAGAAGATATTTTTGAAAAGGAAGTCAAGCTACATGCTGTTCTCCTGGTACTAACTACAGGCCAAGTAAAACAAAGCAGAAAATACATCAGTGTAAGACCTATGCTAATTATAAAGACAAACAATCATCTGTTAATTAGCAAAGCAATAATTGAATATTGATCCCAGTTTGTCAACAAAAATAATTGAATTTCTTTCCCCTCCCTCTCCCTCTCAAATCACCTAGAATCTATTAATGATTTTAAGGTAAATGATGAGGTTCTGTTTTAGTAATGCTTATCAATTTCCTGAAAGAGACACTCATGGTACTTTAAATAAATATCTTGTTCTACTGGTTTTCAGTTCTTATAATGAGACATTTGACATTGGACTCAAAAAGAAGTATCTCTTTTACAGGGAAAGTTATTCCAAAATCATGTTAAATATTAACTCACGTAAAACTAAGAAAACAAGCATTACAATGTGGGTTCAAATAGCCTAGGCGAGATCATTTTTTCTGCCTTTCAGCAATGGCTACCTAGCCCCCATGGAAAGCTTGGAAGCAAGGTATCATGATGATACCTTTCCTCTATAGTTAAGTCCTCTGCATCTGGAAGGAAGAGATAGCATGGATATCCCTTTGGATATGCTCTGTGGACATAATTGTTAGTAATGACCAACAAGCCCATCCTCCATGTAATTATCCAATTATTTTTCAAAGCCACAGTGGCCATCACAACACCCTGCAGCAATAAATTCCATAGGCGAATTATATGTTGTGTGGAGCAATTATTCCCTTTGACTGTCTTAAACCTGCTGGATACTAATTTCAGTGGGTGACGGCAATGTCTCTGTAACTTGTCAGACACTGAATAATTTTAAGTAGCACATTAATATTAAATGGAAGGGCTTTCTATCCTGCCTTGCTTTTTTCTGCATTTGCTGCTTTCAATCACATATTTCAAATACTGTATATTATTTCACTTCCCTTTCCAATAGTTTTGATTCAATATATTTTCCCTAGCTCAGCATAAGGTAAAAATATCTCTTCAAAAATAGGATACCCATAAGCAGTGCTTGAGAAAACGTATGTTATAATTTGTTAAGGATTTCCTTTTGGTAGTTATCTTGCTGGACAGAGAGGATGTTTTGGTTCAGCCACGTTGTTGATTGCAAAACCTTTGGCCTGAATCAATAAAATAAAATAAAAAGCCTTTTCTATACTGTTATTGCAACTTCTGGGAGTTTTACACCATGTTCTGACCACCTACAAAAACAGTATACTTACACTGTGCTAGAAATTTTAATACTATTAGAAGGGAATAGAGCATACAATAGCTGTTAGCGACTATCAAAATTCCAGTAGGAGAATCTGGTGGCTAAATGGATTACTCACTGATATTTCACCTCTGGGATTCCTACCCTGCATGAAATGACTGAAAATCATTGTGATCAGCCAAGTGAAAAAAAAGACCAAAGTGAAATTAGGCTGCTGGTTTCAACTGCCCTTTCAATGCCATGGTTCTAAATAATATTTTTAAACTTTTCTCTTGCCATAATATAACAAGAAAAAAAAATACAAAATGACTTGTATTCATTTTCTTATATAGTTTATTAGCATACACACACACATACATAAATATGAGAATAACCTCAAATTAAATACTGATACAGTTGAAATCTATCCCATACTTGCAACAGTGAAGTTTGCCTCACACTTTACATGGCCGAAAATCTATCGCAGACACCCGCCAATAAGTCGGCCCCACAGATAAGTCGAGGGCAGGTTTTGAACCAACAATCATGGAATTTTCTATGACCCTCGGATAAGTCGGGGTTAAACTTAGGGGGGTGTCTGACTATAGTTTTGTCTGATTTTACTCGAGGCCAGATCATGAAAAATAACCCACCACTAATTGTTACCTAAGAACTGTAGTCTCTAATTTATTAAAAACATAGTAAAAGATCATAAGATACATTTTTACTCTTTTTAAATTCTTCACCACCTTTTTGTAAACACTATCAAAGTAAGTGCACTGTAAACAACATGACAGTAAAACAGTGGTTCTCAACCTAGTATTCATGTACTCCCTGGGACACTCAACAGGACCCTTTAGGGGTACTTGAAAAAGAATGGAGTAATGGCAGAAAAAGGCAGGTCATGCTCCAGAATGCCTTGCAAGGACCAGCAAGGCAGGAAGGGAGGTAGCTAGTTGGCTGTGAAAGCCTCACCAATAGCTACTTTTTGGTCATCAATTCATCTATGAACTAGTGATTGAAAACCAGCACAGTAAAAAAGCTGAAACATAATATGAAAAGTGATCAATCACCCAGAATTTCTCAGCACACTTCTGGTGCAAAACAGTGCAAAGGCAGAGTCTTCTGTTCTTCAAACAGATGAAAAGAGAAAATATGTGATGAATACATGAAGTCTGGGCTTTCATATGGAGGAGATGAAGGCTTGTATTATTAATTACAAACATTTTGCTAATATGAAGGGTACAATTAATGGAAATGGTCTGCCAAGGGATATGCAAGTGAAAAAAGTTGGGAACCACTGCAGGAGATCCATGAATCAAATCCACCTTTAAGGTGGAAATGAGGAGAACCATGAATCAAAGACACCTTTAAGGTGTCTGGTGTGTTAAGCCAGAAGCTCTACATACAACATACAACCCATAACACATAACAGAGTGTGCAATTCAATTCACAGCAGAGAGACGAGATATTTGCAACCCTTTTTACAGAGATGTAGACCCACTGCTTTCCATGGGTGTTATTCTGAAGTAATGGTGCACTGAATTGTAGCCTGGGAAGGAAGGTTCCATCCTGATGTTTTTAAAAGCAGACCTGCTTTGCAAGCATTTGCCAAGCAGAACCAGGCTGCAGGGGAAGGAAGGAGAATAAAAGGTTAACTTGGGTGGACTGTCCCTGCAAAGTAACTGTAGCAACTAAGGAGGTGCCTACCTGAGCTGAGAAACAAACTGTTCAGAGTGGAAAGGCTCTGCCCTCTGATTGACCAGGAAATAAGGCAAAGTGAGAACTGGAGCTTGATTACTTGGCAAATATTTCAAGTACTATATGTGAGTATCTACGGTAATTTACCACCGAATATATACTCCAAAGAAAACTTATACTAAGCCCTGATGATGGGTACACCTGCATCATGCATATTTGTCAGGCTCTCATTTCACATCTTTAGGGTACATTTACAACTAGTGATGAATGAACTCCTCTCAGCTTGTTCAGAATGGACCCAGCTAAAATGACTTGGGCTGCAATCCTAACCACGCTTTCCTGAGAGTAAGCCCCATTGAACAAAATAGGACTTACTTCTGAGTAGACCTGGTTAGGATTGTGCCCTTGTTTTTTTAAAAACTTAGGAAAAAAATGTGTTTATCCTAATTCTAAAAAATCATAGCATTGGGAGAAAACAGGGCCTCACTACCTATCCCACAGCTGTCTGGAAGACTTCAACCTCCATGAACCACCTTATACTCACCCTCTTGAGCACCTAAGCCCTGTTCCATGAGTACGTTTCTTTCCTTTAAAACATACCTGTCAAAAGAGCAACAGGAGCCCTCGCCCCAAGTCTCTATTCCTCCTTAGCATCTGGAGCTCTGAGAAAGGAAGTATCTAAGAGCCCAATCCTGTCCTTCTCTCCCTCCTCACCGATACAGCCATGCCAAAAAGGCATGCATGCAATGTATCTGGGGGTGGGGGATGTGGATCAGGAGGCTTTGGGGGAAGGTGGAATTATTTCTCCTTTTCCCTTCATACGCCTCATGCTCTGCAATGGGTCTCCTGGGACCTGTGCCAGCTGTGTAGCTGGTGCAAGCTGGAGGGGAAAAATGGGATGGGGAGGCTTAAAAAGGAGGGGATAGGATCACATTGGGAGGCTTCTGAGGCATGGAGAGAACACAAGTGACCTCCAGAGGGAAGGGTGCAGGCCTAGGTAAGTAATTGTAGCACCATGTTGCCCCTCCCCCATGGATTCTTTATCCATGGAATTTGGTATCCATGGGGGATCTGGAATGGCTCCTCCATCGATACCAAGAGCCCACTGTATACAATAGTTAAAAATGGATTTTAACAAAAAATACGTCTTCCAAGTAGTATTGAAGGTTTAATTCATTACCTACCATTTCCACACCACACACCAAACCCTTCCTTTCCACACCAATTCACCTGGAATAAAAATATCCTGATTAGGAGTATCACCAACATTTAATGGGCCTGGATTTGGAAACAAATTTTGGGAGTTCTGAATTCCTTCCCACAAAAGAGACACAAACTCCCCAAATTCAACTTCTGAGCCAGAGCTTGAAGAATCCTTCCTGGGAGTCCCACATACACCACTGGACACCACCTGAAATACCACCGGTGATATAAATACCACTGGTTGAGAAATGCTGCTTTAGACCAATTTGATAAACAGATACAAAATCCACTGAGTTTGGAAAAAACAAACATGTTCTGACACTGTATAGCAGTACGGGGCTTTTCAAAGACTGTCATTATGATAAACCCAATTTTTTGTCCTATCAAAACAAGTAAGACCCACTTTAACACCAGGCTGTAAAACATCTGGGAAAAATCCAAGTCTCCCCTAGCAACTGATTTCATTCTCATTTCTGACACTAGAAGTACAGTACTAGAATACTAATTAAGAGCCCAATCCTGTGCTTGGTGGCACAGAGCTGTGTCACTGAACACTGTTGCAAACGTGCCGTAAGGCACGTTTGCTAGCCTCACCACTGGGCTCCTGCCTGTGGCTTCCACAGCTTCCACACCTCCCGGACTGCCGAGCTGCGACACAGTAAGCAGGGGCGAGGAGGAGGCGTTCCAGGGAGGGGGGAGGCTGGCGGGGGTGGAGAGAGGGCAGGTGGGTGTCGTGATGGGGAAGTGTGACGCGGGGAGGGGGGCAGGCTGGAGGCATGTCGGGGGGAGGAAGTGAGGCGGGTCCGTGGAGCTCTGCTCCGCATAATCCAAGGCACTCAAGGAGGACTCCACGCCCTACACGAGTGCCTTTAACTTTACCATTGCAGGGCTGCTTACCTTACCCAGGGGAAGGGGACAAAAGTCCCCTTCTCCCAAGGCTCCTCCCACGGTACCCCGGGGCACACAAGATCTGGCGGCAGCCCTTCTGCCTGGGCGCCCTGGGCAGCTCAGGATTGGGCTGTAAGCTGGCTCAGGGTCAAACAACATGTGTCATTTTAGCACCAAAAGAAGCTTCCTTCTTGGGGTTCATATCAGCATTGAGGGCATAATTATTGGGAAGTAGGGTGCAGAAGGAAAGGCTTGAATCCCCCCCTCCCTGCATGCCACAGTCCCGATTCTGGTCATCTACCTTATGCCTGCTATTTAAATTTAAAAAAAAAATAGAGGGCATAATTATTCATTTAATGTAGCATGTTGTTTGGTCTTTACTGTGCACTTTACTCCACCAATTTTCTTACCTTAGAGCTACCACCATTTGAGGCTACTTTATCACTGAAGCATGTTTTAAAACTCATTTTTTCTGCAGTCCTTCCAATACCATCTTATTGTGCTCCAAATAAACGAATGAATGTGTAAGATGAAAGGAAAGATGAAGCACTACTAAGCACCATGCAGGCATTGCAGATTCTGGTAGGTTTGCATGTGCTCTATGTCACAGAGATATTCGTCAATCAAGACTATCATTCTTGACACCGAATAGTCATATGTTGACTAGATTGTCTCAACAACACAGAAATTGTGCAATCATAACAATGCTTTCTTATTATCTAGTGTTCCTTCACTTTTCAACTTGCTTGTCCATAATAGACAGGGAGAGAAATAGCTGAGTTATTATGTCATTGTCATCTCTGCTTGCTTTAGAAAAGGCCTCAATATGCTCCTATTTTGGTGGGCTATTCTGATACACAGTGCAGACTATCACCATTCCATAAATTTGCAGTCTAGGAAAATGACTTACATTTACCTTAATACACATTAAATTAATTTTTAAAAAGGTTCTTTCTTTGAGCTGTGATCTCCCATGAATATGGTGAGAAAGTAATTATACAAAATTAAAATCAGATTGTCTCATAAAGGAGACTATTTTTAAAAAGCATTTCTGTCTCTCATCTCCTATATTTGAATGCATTTATATTTATTTTAAGGCATCAAAAGCTCCAAAACATTGCTTCAAAGCATATTTAGATCACAGTGACATACTGAACTCCCATTCACCTAAGCAGGATTGCTGGTCTCATAATTCTCCAATGTTAGTGCATTCCTAGTGACCTCCCTCCTACAAAATTGCTATGCTCTGTTTAATGAGATTAGAGAATATTAGCAAACCTGTTATGCTAAGCCATTGTGTGGGAATGTGTGAAAAAAAATTTAGAAGCCAACTGAAACATCCTGCACACATGGAAGATTTTCAAATATGGTTCATTGCAAAAGGCTTGATTAGCTGGATATGATTGCAATCACTAATTCTCTTCAATAGGGTCATAGAATTGGTTCAGATGCTCAGGAAATTTCAATTACAAAGCAAAACAGGCTACATCTGCTACCAGCCTTTTTCTTACACCCCCCCCTTCAAATCTAATATTGCTTTCAGCGATATTACATTCCAGTGGAGTTCAAATAATTGCTTTCTATTTGATTGCCATAATTTCACATTCAACTCTCTTCACAATTTAACTTAGCATTCTTCATTATGTTTTTAAAACAACATGCTCTTCAAATGTACCTGTAAAATCGTGATTAGCTAGAACATTCAAATTAACTTTGGTAAATCTGAAAGACCACAATCATTACAGAAAAGCTTATATTTACCAGTCTGACAGTATAACATGCATCTCCCCAATCTCTCTTCTGCTACACACAGCATATACATTCCTTGCATTTTCTCTGACGGCTATTATTCTATTGTTCTGATATTACAGAACTCACTTAGGGAAATCATCTCCACACACTGAAATGCATTGGAATTAGCATCCTTATTAAGAGAATTATATTAGAATTCTTTGAACAGTAGTGGAAGCAACACTAAAAATCTAAAAAACAAGTGCAATCAATGCAATCAGTTGGGTTTTTTTATTTTTTTAAATACCGAGTTGCAGACTGTTCAGCATGTCTTTGGGTGAATATTTGATTAAGAAAGAATCACATTCCAATATGAACCACCCTGCATCAGAGCTACTTCGACTCTGAAGCAAAACAACATCCCTGCAGCGCACTCAAAATAAAACCAAAGCCGCCTGAAGCTTGGCTAGCTGACTGCTTTCTTTGGTTTTTCTCCTTTTTTTTTTGTCTGTCTCTGACCACCTGGAGCCTTTTCTCCCAAATAGAGACTGTGCAGCTCAGAACTGTCAGTGAGGCATCTAGCGGCTGCATAAAAGCTGCTAATTGATCCAGTTTCTGCTTCATCTTCCAATCAGCATGATTCTTGGAAGGACACTACGAAAATGTGAAAATCTATGGGTTACGCCAGGGGTGTCAAACATAAGGCCTCTTTATCATAAGAAGCATAAGAAATATAAGAAGCTATTTATCCAGTCTACGAGATAACTGGGCTATCCTAGCATGATAATTGGGTTCTCCCATATCTTGAAAAATATAATCAAGATTTGTATACCTTCTCTTCTATCGTTTGCAGCTACTGAGTGCAGCTACATGAAAACAAAGTGCTTACTTGTGGCCATCACCTGCTTAGTGACATCATTTCCTGCTTAATGAAAACATGTCCGGCCCTCAGCAGGCACCATGAATACTCTCCCAGAGAGTTTGAGAACTGCTCTCTACATTATCTCTGAGTTTCAGGCAAATTGGCCACAAACACATTTGGCAGGAACAGCAGGAACCCAGAGCTGTCCAACTGCCTCTAAAGTGAAAATAGAGGGGATGAACTATAGCTGGCTTTGGGCCCAATCCTATCCAATTTTCCAGTGCTGGTGCTGCTATGCCAATGGAATATGCACTCCTTCCTGTGTTGGGGATGCAGTCACAGAGGCCTCCTCAAGGTATGGGAACATTTGTTCCCTTATCTCAGGCCTGCATTATGATTGCACCAGTGCTGGAAAGTTGGTTAGGATTGGGCCCTATGGGGAGGGGGAACTATACATTTCATTCAGTTATGAAAATTAAAAAGTAGCAATGAACTGAAGTTTGCCAATTAAAATAAATGGGAAATTATTAACAAACAAATCAAAATTGAAGCAAAGCAATCAACCAAACTGGGCAGAAAACAAAGCAAACACCTAAAATGAGCCAACACCATGGGTTTTAGCCATAGCTATGCTGTGCTAATCCCAACATACTATCTTTTCCTATTATTATTCAGAAACGATCATGCTTTAATAAACAGAGAATGAGAATATATCCAAACACAGTGTAAATGTTTAGCATGCTATTTATAAATTTATCTTTTCAATCCCTTCAGTGCTAAAAATGTTGGGTATACAAATGTCAAATTACTCAGACATGCTCTAACTTTGTCCTACAGCCATTATGTGAACCATTTTCTCTATATTTAAATAATTTTAGTGTCCTTCTATTTTCTATTTACCCCTTAGGGTCATGTTCTCATCAAATGAAGATGCCTTTGAAAATTACTTAGAAATTGGTGCAAAATGTGGCTCCAGATTTATTAACTGGGATCTGGCACATGGAAACATCCTTCTAATTTTGAAACAGCTACATTAGCTTCAGGTTCATTTTGAGCCACTTCAAGGTACTGATTTTAATCTTGAAAGGTTTGGGCCCAAGGTGCTTAAAGGATCACTTCCTCTCACATGAACAAACCTAGGTTCTATAATTGTTCTCAGAGGCTGTGGATCCCTGTGCCTTCTCAGGGAGGGGGGCCTTCTCAGTTGTGGTATTCCATCATTGGCAATTTCCTCCAAACAACATCACCTGGCACCATCTTTCTATGCTTTTTGGTTTCTTTCACTCCCTTTGAAGGTCCAAGTGCAGGGTCTAGAGATGCTCTTGGACCTCACTGTTTTCAAACACCTCTGTGAGAACCAATACAGGTAACAGTGAACAGTTTTGCAAAAAGTATGTAGGGAAAAAACTGGAGTTGGGCTAGATTGCTTCATAAAGAGAACCGGATGGAACTTTAGCACAGGGTGTTTAATTTCAGCTTGATGTGTTCTGGCTTGAGTTTTTGCAAGCAAGAAGTTTAGAGACTTTTAACAGTGAATGCCAAAAATATTCCAACCATTGTATTTTAGAAAATTTTGCATAATCAATTGTTTAAGATTTGTAAGCACTGGTATATTGTACATCAGACATGCCTTGTAAGTTATAGTCTATCCAACATACTGTAGTAAGTTGAGCAAAATGGTTTCTGTAGGAAGGAAGAAATAGTAAAGATGTACTACATTACCTATAAAAAACAGATATTAGGGTATCTGATGCCTGTCCATGGTAGGGTTTAGATTGTCCTAAAAGCAATTCAGGTAAATTACAAGTGGATTGTTACAGTAGTCTAATTGGATGTGATAAATGCATGAGTGACAGTGGTCGAATATTCTTTCTTCAGAAAGAATCACATCAGGCATATCAGTTCAAAGTTCACAAATGTGCTGGCCACAGTCAATGCCTTAATCTCTATGAACAAACAGCCCAATTCTATCCCCCTCCACTGGTGCAGCTATGTTGAAAAAAGGGGGGGGTACAGAATGGGTGGCTGTGAAGGGGAAAGGAGATTGAAACTTCCCACCCTGCAATGGGTAAACCTGCATGAGTGATTTCACTAGTGCAAGTTCAAGGAGAAAGGGGGCGCCATCATCGCCAGCTCTACCCCCTCCCGCAGCCTCCTTACTCCCGTTCTACCCCCTCCTCACCCAGTTTTGCCCCTCCTCCATCCCCTCATGCCTCTCCTCTTGGTTAACTGCTCCTTCGGGTGGCCAGCAGTCCAGTCTTCCTGCCGGTGCTCAGGCTGCACACTAGTCAGCACACTGCCAGACTTTATAGCTGCTCTGTCAGACAACACTGACAGAACGCAAATTCCGCCAATAGGATTGGCCTGAAAGTCAGGTCCAAGTGAATCCCTAGACCAGAGGTGCTCACACTTTTTTGGCTCGAGAGCTACTTTGAAACCCAGCAAGGCCTGGAGATCTACCAGAGTTTTTTTACAATATTCACGCCATCATAACATATAGATAACCAGACCTGACCACAAAAGTCTATGCATCATTCATCCTGCAGAATACAGAAAATATCATGCCCTCCTTCCAAGTCATGCACCCATTAAAACACTATCACCACAATGACATCCATGTTTCACACTGACCCAATCTTACGGTTGAAATTTTCCCCTCCCCTTTGGGCTGCCTGGACTTTTAAGATCTGAACAGGCCAAAATTCAACAAATGCAGCTTTTGTTGACATGGATGTGAATCCAAGAAGGGAAGACACACCTGATGAATTTCTACCTTTTGTAAGCCATTAAAGCCCTGCCAGCAAAGAAAAGGGGAAAAAAACAGTGGAAACTTAAAATTTATGGGGAAAGGTCCAGAGCAGATGACATTTCCCTTCTGAACTAAAGTTCAACTTTGTGAGATCCAACACTCTTATGCCCATTTTCGAGACTGAAAACTAAGGTTGCAATCCTAACCACACTTCCCTGAGAGCAAGTCCCATTGAACAAAATAGGACTTACTTCTGAGTAGACCTGCATAGGATTGTTCCCTAAGACAGCAGTCCTATCCACACTTCCCTGGGAGTAAGCCCCATTGGGACACAATGGGACTTACTTCTGAGTAGGCATGCCTAGAATTGTAAGTTCCAGTGCGCTCCAGGCTTTCCAAGCACGCACCCCTTAAAAACCCTCTCCAAGCAGCCCAAACCCAAGCGGTCTACTCGAGAGTAAGGAAGTTCCAGGCAGCGGCTGCTGCCCTTGCTCATGAGGACTTGCACCCTCCACCTTGCCCCCTTTCCCTTTCCCAGCAGCTTCCCGAGAAGGGCCGGACCCTGCCTCTCCTCTGGCCGGCCAGCCAGCCAGAGTCACCCGGGGAGAAGCTGGGAGGGCTGGGAAGAAGCTGGGCTGGGAAGGGGAGAGAAAGTTGGCCAACTTGGGGGACGATCCGGAGGAAGAAAGGCGCCTGATCACCCCCAAAGTCGAGGCAGGGGGAGGTGGGGGAAAGCGCCCCCCCTCGGTGGGGGGAGAAGCCCCCTCCTCCTCCCCCCAGCCGCCCTTGAGGTCTTCCCCCCACTGCCTCCTCCACTCCTGCAACTGGGAACAAAGTGGATGCCTCGCATTCCTTCCCAGCCCCGAGTCGGGCAGGCGGGGATGCAGCGCTGCCCCCCCCATGGCCCCAGCCCCCCCGCAGAGCCACTCAGCAGTCTCTCCGCCATCTGGAGCCACGATCGGGCCGGGGAGGGAGGGAGGCAGGCGGGAGCCCAGCAGGTAGGAGTCTCCCCTGGGGCGGCAGCAGGGGATCAACAGGGGAGGCCCCTGCTCGGGCCGCATGCAGCCTTCCCGGCCTCCGCACCTGTGGGTCTGTGCAGCAGTGGGAAGGCGGCGCGCGGCGCACTCGGGCCTGCTGGGGAGGCCCCTGCTCAGGCTGCGCTGACCGCTGCTGCGCACGCCCACAGGTGCGGAGGCCGGGAAGGCGGTGCGCGGCGCACTCGGGCCTGCTGGGGAGGCCCCTGCTCGGGCCGCGCACCGCCTTCCCGGCCTCCGCACCTGTGGGTGTGCACAGCAGCGGTCAGCGTGGCCCGAGCAGGGGCCTCCCCAGCAGGCCCGAGCGCACCGCGTGCCGCCTTCCTGGCCTGCCACCGGCCAATCGCCGACACGTCACCAGCCAACGAGACGGGGAGCACTGCCCCCCCTGCCACCCAGGGGTATGCCTCAGCTCAGGCGGGGCTTCCCGTCCTCCCCCCCACAGCCGCCTGCCGTCAGGGGCCGCCCTGCTGCCTGGGACCGGCCGCAGCGACCCTGAGCGCCCCCACCTGCGCTGACGCCGCGGCCAGGCAGCCCCCTCAGCCCAGCCCGGCGCGCGATCGACTCTCTGTTGCCTCGCGATCTACCGGTCGATCACGAGCGACGTTTTGAGCACCCCTGCCCTAGACCCTGCTCCTGGTCCTTCAAAGGGAGTGCTACTCCATCCAGAATAGTTTCTAAAGGCAAACTAAGACATTCTTGCTTAGGAAAGGTCTTGATCCCCTATAATGATCTAATATTGGCTGGGTCTGCTTTATTGATTTGTGCTTTTAATGGTATTATCTATTTACTATTAAAGTTTTATATGTTTATTATTTCCACTAAAGAAAGTGGCCTTCAGTTCAGAAAGTGGTAGTGAAAGTGATAAGTATTTTAAGTGAGCTACAGCCCAATCCTATTCTTGACTTTACAACAGCGGGACACCAACCCACTGTCGTAAAGTGGCTGCCAATGACACACAGAGCATGTTACTGATGGCCATTTCTAAGCTATCACCGTAAACCAGCATCAGAAACCTTCATGCAGTGGCAGGTGACCTATACCACAGCAGATAAGCCAGTGAGGGTGGGTGGATCATGGGCAGGGAGAGGTGTTGCAGGTTGTTTCAGGGGAGGAACCTAGGAGGACATATCAGGGGACGTGGCTGGGTCAGGGAGCAGTTGTACAAGCCAGATCTTATCTCTTCTTTTTAAAATATCCTTTTTCTTTCCTTGGACATATGCCATCAAAATGGCTTGTGTATGCCTGAGGAGTCACATAGGCAGCTTGTAGGCTTAGGTGTATGTAAGTTAAAGAGCATTTACTTACCTTCAAGTCCCCCCCCCCCACCATAACATGCAGTACATGTCTTTTAGGTCTGGCTGCATGCTATAGTGTGGTGGAGGACAGTATTGAGCTGTCGTGTGTGTGTGTGTGTGTGTGTGTGTGTGTGTGTGTGTGTGTGTGTGTGTAGGACAATAACTGCAATTTTCAGCCACTGTGCTGTGGCACACTGGTGTGCCATGCATGGTCTTCAAGTGTGCAGTGGGAGTTTGGGGGAGGGTCATATGTTAGTAAGGCCATTGGGGGATGTGATGGTATGCCTTGACCATTACAGTGCTTTCTCAGTGTTCTGTGACATGAAAAAAAGTTTGAAAATCACTGGACTAGACATACTCTAGTCCAGGGGTATCAAACTCATTTCATACAGAGGGCTGAAGTTAGCATTTAGGGCTCCAGCTGAGGGCCAGATGTGATGTCATTAAGCAGAAAGTGACATCATTTAGCAGCTAATGGCCAGAAATCAGACCCTGTTCTCATATAAAAACTCATTAACTGCAAATGACAAATCACAAATCTTGATCATTGTTCAAGATTTGGGAAAGCCCAATTTTCATGTGGGCTGCCATTTCAGCTGTAACTCTTCAGCAGCTGAGAGCCTGAGGGCCGGATAAAAAGCTTCCGAGGGCCGCATCCGGCCCCCAGGCCTTATGTTTGACACCCCTGCTCTAGTCTATTATTAGCATTAATAAACACAGGCCCAAATCCTAACCAACTTCTCTGCATTGACATAGCTGTGCCAATGGGGCATATACTGCACCCTGCAGTTAGGTGGCAGTCACGGAGGCCTCCTTAAAGTAATGGAATTTTTGTTCCCTTACCTCGGAGCTGCATTGCCCTTACCTTGGTTTTGGAAAGTTGGTTAAGATTGCACCCACATACTAGTAAACAAACAAATGAGAGCACATAAATAAGGAGCTATGCGTATCGTAAGATTCAAAAGGCAAAATATAGTTATCTGAAAAAAGAAATTTAAATGTCAATATACACATTCTAATATTTTACACTACTGCAACATCTTTTGTAATAGTGCTGCCTGTATGTATTTTTGAAGCATTTCTGTGATGAAGAAATTACTGTGTCACATTAACAGACTATAGCGTAATACAGTACATAGAACTAGTGCCTGCCTGTCTTTTCACTCTTAATTTCACTATTAACATCAAATAGTTCCCTGAATTATGACCCTGATCTTTTCCACTAAGATCTAAAATCATTCATATGGAGGTGCAAATTAAAACAACTGACAGACTATAATTAAACTTCAATCAATAACTGGGCAGCTGCATTGTGCAGCGTCAAACCCAGGCAATTTCACAGACTTTCCCATAGGAATATATTTCATTTTGTGTAGGGTTTCAGCCTTCTTTTGGCATTCTGATTGATTAACACCAAATTAATCTTGGCATATTTGCTACTTGTAATTCAAAGGATATAAACAATTACTCTAATTCCCAAAATATTTTAATATACATTTTGCTTCTTTTTTTCCAAGGCGAGGAGCAAATTTTTAATTAGTATGAGAGACTGATGATAATCAGAAGGGAATCAGATAAACAGCACATAAGCGCCAGAGACATGGAAGGCCAAAGATTCTTTGTCCATTACAGACCTGTCAATGCCAAAAGCTAAACACACTTGGTGGGAGTCCCAAAAGTGCTGAGCAGAATCTGCTTAGCTGATGTGCCAAGTTCAACAAGGCGGGTGAAGCAATTCAATAAGGTTATCTTGATACTTCAGGCAGTCAGTCCCAAGAGTAGAGCATAGCTGCCTCAGTAAAAGGATACCAAGCTCTTTCTGAAGCTGTTCCACTAAAAGAGAGAGAGAGAGAGAGAGAGAGAGAGAGGAAAGCTTGCTTGCCTGCTTTTCTCTCTTTTTCTCTTGGCAAACCCCTGCCACTTCAGCCTCTCAGGGCATGGATGCCCTTTATCTCTTGTTTGACCCTTCCAGCTCTTCTAAAGTCTCTTCTAAAAGCCAAAGATGGGAAAATGACACTTTTTCATTTCCTCTCAGTGTCATGTCTGTGTAATATTATTTGTTATTTTTCTTCAAATTCAAAAATTAGTAAAATAATTGGTTCTCCTCTCCCCCACTTTGATTTAAACAGAACATTTGGCTGTTTATGTTCTTATTTAAGGGGAACAAACACACAAGTTCTTCAGGGATTACTGCTGAACCTGAACTAAGCTAGCAGCAGCCTTTTCAAACATGAATATTTTTATGCAATCTACAGAAAGACCTTGAGCAAAAAAAGTAGCATAACAGAAATGCCATTTGGAATATGAACCCAAATCTAAAACAGCAGCACCATGAATCTGTTTTAAGTGAGCATGTAATGAGAGTAAGCGGTATTAAGAAATCAAGTGATGAAATTCATTAATTTGGCTACTATGCTTTCCATTTAAAGAAATCTAAAAAAAATCTTTCTTATTATTCTTTCAGTTGACAATACATCCAGGCAAAAGCTGTCTTCAGTTGCTCTTCACAGAAATCCAAATCAACTCTAGGAGCCATTTTGAGCAAGAAGCAGAATTTTACTTGGTATTCTTAAAGTGAAACAAAATTTTACTTGTGCTCTGATTAGTATCTTAGGTAGTTTGGTTTTCAGTTGAACATCAGAGATCACTGCCAGAAGAATGTGAAACATACCTATAAGCGTAAATCAAACAGCACCAAGAAGTCAAATGTCAATTACTGTAATAAACTGATCACAGCTACCTAATCCAGAATCCTAACATACAAGTCACACAGTTTCCAAAGATGCAGTTACTTGCAAATATGTTTATCATACCTGTGATGATTTTTTCACAAATTTGGCTAGCATTGTGTATAGCAGATGTATGGTTCCCTACCTTTCAAAACCAATAAAAAGGCAGAGTTTGGAATCAAAAGACCAAATTTAATCTCATATTGATGAAATTTTGGGATAAAGACATGGCTCAGGGAAACACATGCTTTGCATGAAAATGGCCCTTGCTTCATTCCTGGCATTTCCAGATACAGCTGGGAAGACCCTGGAGAGCTACCAGACAATGCACAGTTACATGTATCAATGGTATGCCCCAGTATACAGCAGCTTCCTATGTTCCCATATGTATATGCTCATAAGCCGTGCAATCCGGCTCGTCCTCTTAGGTCCTCAGAGAAGGCCTTTTTACAAGTGCCGCCGCCTAAGGAGGTACGTGGGGCGGCGGCAAGAAATAGGGCCTTCTCAGTAGTGGCACCAACATTATGGAATTCCCTTCCCCTTGACTTGAGAATGGCTCCCTCTCTTGAGACTTTTCGGCGAGGCCTGAAGACATTTTTGTTTAAAGAAGCCTTCTGAGTGCATGACCTTTTTAAAAATCTTTTCTGTATCTTTTTAGTATTTTTACAGGCCTGATTCCTCTGATTTGCTACGTTTTGCTCTTTTTATCTGACTTTTTATCTGACTATGGTTTTTATGGGTATATGTTAATGTGTTTTTAATTTGTTTTTATTTGTGGTTAAATTATGTTTTTAATCTGTTTTTAATATGTTGTGAGCCGCCCTGGGTCCCTTTGGGGAGAAGGGCGGCATATAAATAAAGTTTAATAATAATAATAATAATAATAATAATAATAATAATAATAATAATAATAATAATGATGATGATGATGATGATGATGATGATGATGACACTAGGCCTGAAAAACTATATGCAGAGATATTGTTTCCTGTATTAAGCACAGGCAAGAGAAGGGAGGAGGACTGGCATATTGAGACTAGAGAATCCAACCAATGATTTGCCATTCATTGTAGTTCTTTGAACAGCCCTCTGTGTTGCACCGATGAAGTTAATTTCAACACCATTTTTCACCTGTTCCCATACTTTAAGTCAGGGGTGCCCAAACCCCCACATGCACCCTCGAGGCCTCTCAATGTGGCCCTCAGGGAGCCCCCAGTCTCCAATCAGCCTCTGGCCCTCCGGAGATTTGTTGGAGCCCACACTGGCCCAATGCAACTGCTATCAGCGTGAGAGCGACTGTTTGACCTCTTGCGTGAGCTGTGGGATGAGGGCTCCCTCCACTGCTTGCTGTTTCATGTCTGTGATGCAGTAGTGGCAGCAAAGGAAAGGCCAGTCTTTCTTTGTGCAAGGTCTTGAGCTATTGCAAGCTTAATGAATGAGCTTCATTCATTCATATTAGTTAATCTTTAAAATATACATTTATGTATATTTATGTAAATGTATTCAAATTTTAAATGTAAATTAATTCTTTTTTTCCTCGCGGCCCCTGACACAGTGTCAGAGAGATGATGTGGCCCTCCTGCCTAAAACTTTGGACACCCCTGCTTTAAGTGAACACGTAAAATGATAAAGTGAATGATAAAGTTTTCAGTATGTGTTTCTCCCTCTGTGCAGGCTAATTAGTCACTCAATATGTATTACAGTGCAATTGTACGCATGCCTACTTAGAAGTAAGTCCCACCGAGTTCATTGGGATTTATTGTGAGTATGTGGCTTCAGTATTGAAGCCTTATTTTCTATGTCTATTTAGCTGTCTTTAAATACTATGCATTTCCTCATTTGTTCCTATTATCTAGTAGCAATTAGCTTTCCAGATCCTGAACTCATTGAACAGTATATTGATTTTTCCATACACTGTAATTCCATGTTCCACTTTTCTTCTTGGCAGCTATCCAACCTGACTTCCACTTATGCAGCCTGGACTAGAATGTCTTGAAGTTCCACGTTCCAAAAGAATTCCCAAGAGTAGATGGCAGTATGGTGCATTGACCATACACTATATGAGAGGAAAAGATAATCCTGTTGAGTTCACCTGCAGTTGTGTGGGCTCCTGTATCACACCTCCCATAGTTAGCCTGTTTTGTGAAATCAAATAAGCAAGAAGAGTTCCTCTTGTATACCAGAGATATCTAAATTTCGATTCCCTTCCATACAGTTCTAGAAATGATCAAGGCATACTTCAGTGGGCAAAAGCACCTGCAGTCAAGGCAACTTTGTGTGTCAAAGTGCGTCATGAGTAGGCAAAATTCATGGTACTTCTTCCACAAGCTGGAAAAAACCCTGCACAAATTTACAGGCCATTTTCTAATATCCTGATTTATCTTGCTCATCAATTACATAACTTTTATTTATGCCTTAGGGCTGAACTGTGCTGTGCTCACAACTTGCTGAACTGTTCTCCCAGTCAGTCTACTAGCTGGAGATGTAGCATAATTTAATCAGTTATTTCAATTTACCAGCAGGAAAGCACATTTATCATGATCATTTCCAATAGACTTTGCTTCCAAATACGAAGTGCATAATTTTGTCTCACTTTTAAATACTCCTTTGCTTAGTGTCAATATGCCGTAGACTCTTTCTGGATATGTCTTAGTGCATAATGTGTAGAAGAAGGTATGGACTAGAGTGGGTGATATTATGGGACATTCCCGTATCAACATGTGTTGATTGGTGGCTTCTATGTTTGGATAATGTTATGACTGGTGGATTGTGTCCGGTCCAAATATTCCAACTCCCTTCTAATGCCCACTTTTTGGCTAATTAACACCCTCCTTTTCCAAGAACAGCTGTGGTGTGCAAAGAAATGAACAGAACTCCTTATTGGTTGAGCAATTAAGAAGAATTTATTGCTACAAACACACTCCCAGCAATTCCTCTTGTCCAGAGGCTTTGTGCTCCCCAGAACTCCACTTAACTTAGTGGGTAAAGGTCTAAAGCCTCCAGTCCAAGTCCAGTCCAGTTTCCCAGTTCAGTCTTCTGCAGCAGAGTCCCCCCTCTATGTCCTCTCCAGCAGAGTGTCTCCTCCAGCAGGGTCCTGGCAGTCCTCTCTTCTGGGTCCTCCAGCAGGGTCCTGGCAGTCCCCTTCTCCCCTGTGTCTGTCCTGTAGGTCTGGGGTCAGTTAGCCTCTTGGTCAGGTTCCCTTTGGGTCAGGTAGCTTTGCTCCTTCTGAAGCCGCCTTTTATCCTTGTATGTCCCATTAAGTCCAAATTAGGGTCAAGTGAGCCATCTCTTCAGTCCATGTCCATTCAAAGTTCCATCAAGGTCAAATGAAGCTCAGGTGTCCATCCAGGTCTCCACTGGCCTTGATTAATTACAGCTGTGGAGCCAGCCCTGCCCTTCCCAGAGCTGTCAAAACATGGAATCGCTGTCAACACCACATCATCCACCTGATGATCTGATGATCTTCCATTACAGATGGCAAAGTTTATGGGTTTCATTGATGCCTCCTGATTTTCTTGCTGTCCTTTTGTTTTCTTGTTGCCACTGAGAGGGCACAGGATCACAGCTATATCAGCAAAGCTTTGATATGCCTGCCATGTAGCAGGGATATAGATTGGGCTCCAGAGAAAGAAAGTAGAACTGCAAGTTTAACACTAAGATTCTTTTGAAGGACAGCAAGGTGCTGCCTGATGTATAATATTTAAAATGCAACGCTTAACCTGTGTGTTCAAATTCTGTCAGAAGTCTTTTCACTTAATTTAAGACATTGCTATATGATCACTACCCAATTTCAACAATAGCATTCCTTCAATGTATGTGTTCCTTTCTGCCCACTACCTAAAAAAAGGTAGAAGGGAAAGCAAGTCATACAGGTAACAAAAAAATCAGGAGACATGACACGGGGCAAAAATGGTTTCAATGTCAATTTATATGCAGACACTGAGTGCAAATTCTGTCCTAATATCCAAATTTGAAGAGACAAGAGAAAGTACCTGAAATATTTGCAAAGTAATCAAGCTCCAATTATCACTTCGCCTTATCTCCGGGTCAATCAGAGGGCAAAGCCTTTCAACTCTGAAAAGTTTTGCTTCTCAAGCAGCAGACAGACAGGCACCAAGTTTCTCAAGCAGCATGCAGGCACAGCTCCTTAGAAGCAATTTGTTAACCTTTTATTCTCCTTCCTTTTGCTGCAGCCTAGTTCTGCTTTGCAAATGCTTGCAAAGCAGGTCTGTTTCTTTGAAACATCAGGATGGGAATCCTCCTTTCCATCTGAAGCAGGCGACCACTGAATGCACCCTTACTTAAGAATAACATCCACGGAAAGCAGTGGGTCTACTTCTGAGTAAAAAGGGTTACAAATATATACAGCTGCATCTCTCTGCTGTGAACTGAATTGCACACTCCCAGTTATGTGTTATGGGTTGTATGTTGTATATGGAGCTCTGGCTTAACACACCAGACACCTTAAAGGTGGATTTGATTCATGGTTCTCCTGCAGTGGTTCCCAACCTTTTGCACTTGCATATCCCTTGGCAGCCCATTTCCATAAATTGTACCCTTCATATTAGCAAAATGTTTGTAATTAATAATACAAGCCCTCATCTCCTCTATATGAAAGCCCAGACTTCATGTATTTATCACAGTGTTTTCTCTTTTTATCTTCTGTTTTTATGTTCTGTTTGAAGAACAGAAGACTCTGCCTTTGCACTGTTTTGCACCAGAAGTGTGCTGAGAAATTCTGGATGATTGCTCACTTTCCATATTATGTTTCAGCTTTTTTACTGTGCTGGTTTTCAATCACTGGTTCATAGATGAATTGATGACCAAAAAGTAGCTATTGGTGGGGCTTTCACAGCCAACTAGCTACCTCCCTTCCTGCCTTGCTGGTCCTTACAAGGCATTCTGGAGCACGGCCTGCCTTTTTCTGCCATTACTCCATTCTTTTTCAAGTACCCCTAAAGGGTCCTGTTGAGTGTCCCTGGGAGTACATGAATACTAGGTTGAGAACCACTGTTTTACTGTCATGTTGTTTACAGTGCACTTACTTTGATAGTGTTTACAAAAAGGTGGTGAAGAATTTAAAAAGAGTAAGTGTCCTTGGGAGTATGTAAATATCTGGTTGGGAACCACTGTTTTACTGGTATGTTGTTTACAGTGCACTTTCTCTGATAGTGTTTACAAAAAGGTGATGAAGACCAGAATTTAAAAAGAGTAAAAATGTATCTTATGATCTTTTACTATGTTTTTAATAAATTAGAGACTACAGTTCTTAGGTAACAATTAGTGGTGGGTTATTTTTCAGGATCTGGCCTCAAGTAAAATCAGACAAAACTATAGTCAGACACCCCCCCCCCAAAGTTTAACCCCCAACTTATCCGAGGGTCATAGAAAATTCCATGATTGTTGGTTCAAAACCTGCCCTCGACTTATCTGTGGGATTGACTTAAGGCGAGTGTCTGCGGTATGTAGTCTTTTTTTTTTTTTTAAGCTTTTTAAAGCAGCTGGGTCTCCTTTGGAATGCAATGGGAAGTGAATACAAATGTAAGTTATAGAAATTAAAAATCAAGTGAGGTTGCAATCCTAACATTCCTTACTAGAGAGCAAGAGCCCAATCCTATGCATGTCTATTCAGAGACGCAAGTTCCATTACAGTCAATGGGGTCTACTTTCAGGAAAGTGTGGATAGGATTGCGCTGCAATGTAGTGAAATTTACTTCTGAATGAACATGCACAGAATTGCACTGTGAATAGGTTATAGTCATTTAATTTTTTTATTTAATTTATAAAAACTTTGATTATCAATTAAATTGTGATCAATCTGTTTTTCTATTTAAAGTCTACTGGATGTTTTTCTGCAGTCTAGGGCAAATAACTTCCAGTCTTCTTTTAGTACGTTATAGAGTGGTGGTGCTGCAGAATTTTAATCATCACTGTTTGACATGAAACAGATAACTTGCATAATTTAGGAAATTCTCTCCCAGAAAATTTAAGATCTGTCCTCTCAGTGAAAAGGGGCAGAGGACTAAAAATGTTTGAGGTTGGGTAGGGATGGGATATCCCTAGCTGTTTCCATCTGGTTTGGTTCTTTTATTGCATATCTGCCTGCCTTTTTCTGCTTCTGTATTTTTAGCTTGTTGCACGCTGCTTTTTTACCTATTACTACTTTAGGAGTTTTTATTTAAATATTGCTGCTTTTTATTGAGTCATTCCCATTTGTTGCTCTGCCTTCGTAAGCATGTTTTGTATTTTAAATTTCTTTATTTTTAATTTATTTTTTGAATTTGTATGGTTTAAAACTAATTTTTGCAACTTTGCATTTTTAGTTCAATTTTATTGAGTATTGTAAGCTGCCTTCAGCTTTAGGAAAGCTGTGGTATAAGTGTTTATATTAAAAAAATAGATATGAGGCAGATGATTATGCACAGACCACTCCATTATGCAGGGACCCTGCGGAAACCAATAGAAGTCTGTTGTTCATTGAGGCCAACTCTCTGTCTTAGAGCCCAATCCTGAGCTTGGCGCTCTGGCCATAAAGCACATCTGCAAGGCTTACTGCTGGGCCAGTGCCTGTGCTAACCCAGAGCTGGCTGGCGCTGGACTGGCGCTGGGTGGGAGCCCGTCTTCTGCTGCTCAGTAGTCTCATGGACCGCAGAGCTGTACCACGGTAAGCAGGGGCAAGGAAGGGGGTGGGGAGGAGGCGTTCCAGGGAGAGGGAGGCAGGCAGAGGGCAGAGAGAAGGCGGGAAGGAGGCATGACGGGGGAGGGAGAGAGGCAGGTCACATGGAGCTCCACTCCACCGGATCCAAGGCATTTGGGTGGGGCTTAGCGCCCTACACGAATGCCTTTACCAAGAGGTCGGCGGTAAAGTGAGTAGCCCCATAGCGGGGCCGCTTCCCTTAAAATCCCCTTCTCCTGAGGCGCTGCCCACGGCAGACTGAGGTGCGCAGGATGCAGTGGGAGCCATTCTTGGCACCTCAGCAGCCGCGCGTGCCGGGCAGCTTAGGACTGTGCTTTCAGCCTCTTCTGCACCTCTGAGAATCCCAATCAGTGTAACCAACATCAAGATAACTTGGAAGATCCTCAAGCAACCTTCTTGAAAGATGTAATATGAGGGCCCCCTGAGTTGATAGTAAAACCAGCATGGCAATAGACTGCATAAAAATATAGGATTAAACCATAATAGTTATAGTTAATTTTAACTATAAAAGTCAACTAGTTAACAGCCAATATTAAGTAGTAGCAATAACAAAATATTATTCCTAATAAAATCAATTGTCTGATAAATAGTTAGGAAAATTACCTAATTATAATATTGTACCTTATATGGTACTCATTTCAAATAATTTTTACAGTGTGTATATGCATGTGCAAACACACAGGCTTCATTTAGATATGGATATAAAATTAATCAGCCCTAGTGTTGTCCCATAGAATAAAAACTACTGCTATATAGTATATTCATGGTAATACTTCTGAGGCAAGCAAAAACCACAAGTGTTTTTAAAGCTAACTTTTAATTAAAAGTAATATTTTCCTGTACAGAAAGAACAATGCTGTACATGGAACTGGCTGAACGCATGATGAGCGAGGCAGTCAATGAGTAAAGAAAGGGATTTGGGCTGGAGAGAGGGAATGGATACAGAAAGGAGTGATCCTTGCGATTGCACATTTCTGTCACAGTGAACATGTAATATTTAATGCATGATATATCTGCTTAAAGGTCTTATTTCCTTGGTTCAGCTCTCTGACTAGATAGCAATGGTTTCACACAGAAAAAAAATTGATTTTATGTATCAGAAGATAAGGAAACATCTGAAAAGACTTTATAAGACACATGACAGACTGAAAATAAGGGAATCTTAAGTCCCCAATAAGAAAGAGTTCAGGTATCAAATGCAACACATTCAATTTATTCACAAATAATACATTCAATTTATTAAAAATGAAGGGCCAGTATGACAGATTACTTCACTTGATGCAGTTCATTTTCACATAAAGGCAGCTTATCAGGGACTTATTTTACCCATATGGCTTAGATACGATCTAATGCTATATGCTGGCAGCATGAAGAAATGTGGAAACCAGCCAGCCTTAGATAATGCAAAGCAAGCTGCTGGGCAACTACTGTCAGTAAGCATAAAGGAGATTGGAGAATGAATAGCAGGATGGTAACTATACCCAAATAAACCAGTCAGTTAGCTAGAACCCTTCTTTGAGTCTACAGTAAATTAATGCTGCATGATACATTTCTGGAGCAATTCTCACAAAGACCTAAAACTGAAAAACTCTTCCCCTTTCTTGGCCCACCTCCTTTCCTAACTGCAGCAGCATACAGAAAATAGTATGTGTTACATTGTTCTGGCCTGCAGCATCAAAGACTACACTGAACACAGGCCTGAGGAAACGCAGTTTTCCTAAGGATTACTGCTACTGCAGTAGTTTCTGGGGAAATTACATTTCCCAGGGGCTACTGGGGTGCTACTACTACTATGCATGGATCCCAGGCAACAGAGAAAGAAGAGTGGGAAAGATATTTCTCATTATAGTGGCAGTGCCAACAAGTTAGGTGAGGTTAGTAAGGAAGAATTGGATTAGGCATGGACTGTCTGAAGGCGGATTGAGGGGTCATGGGTTGAAGGAAGGGTTATATGAAATTTAGATTGCCTCAAAAATAGCCAAGCAATTTCCCAGTCTTGGGAGAAATTGTCTGATTTATTTCCAATCCAATCCAAAACAGGGAAAGGTTCACTAACTTCTTATTACAAAGAAGCAAGATTATACATATTTTTTTAGAGAAAGTTTTTACATTACACAGGAAGTTTCAGCAGAGGAGACACAAGGGACTCATGTTTCGGGTATAACGTCCATAGCATGAACATACATACACATCCTAAAGCTGCTATTTCCATAAGGAAGGAAGTTTCTGGTGATGCAAGTAGGAAGAGAGGCCACAGACAGAAGAAGACAGATTCAGATTGTGGTGGAGAAAAATGTTAAAGCCCCTTGTTCCCATGCCACGGTCCCAGGGCCAGCCCAATATCTCCTTACACCTGAGGTGGCATGCCAAACACTGACCCCTTACCTGATGATGATCTGTACTTTGCTCCTTCCACTCTCTAATGTTCTAGCTCAGAATTCTCTTCCCCTCTCTGTCCCCCTCTTCCATATCTAATCCAGAGCGAAAGAGGACAGAGAAAGGCGCTCCCAACCAATCTCCTTACTGAGGTGACTGCTTCAGTTGGCCTCATGAATGGACTGGCTCAGCATGGTCCAGATCCTGACTGCCTCCCCCAGGCTTCTCTTAAAAGAACAAAGGGCCTAACTATGCATTTGGCATAATATGTAGTTTGGCCTGAAAACCATGGAAGATTTATGTTCTAGTACTGAAACACTGTTCTTTCTGTAACGTCCAGTGAACTGTAACAAAGTCCTTTCTACTTATTCTGAGGAGAGAGAGATAACAAAGTGATACGCACAATGAAGCTGAAAATAAGGGTTGCTGGCCCCACATTATCAAACACCCACAACTTTTTCCACAGGAGGTACTGTGAATTACTAGGCCATTAATTCACATTTTACCTTTGCATCAATTTTACATGCTTCCATGCTCGTGCTCATGGTAGCAAAGTAAAGCAACTGAGATTACAAATTAAAATTAAGCACTAATACAAACCATGCAACACAGAATATAGCAACAGAGAGGATATCTATGGCTAACCCGCAGATTTTCATTTGTTTCAGTGATTGAACAAAGTAATGGGGAGCTTGACTGACACACAGCACTTTTCCATATTTTGAAGATGGATAGCAAAAAGATGGCTTAGTTTTGCACAGTAAGCTATCCATATGTTTGTTCCTTTTGTGAAGGGTAAAGAGCACAGTCCACTTTAGGTGATTCTAAAAGTGTTCCCTGTACTTTATGGAGCATATCAACCTCATTAGTCTCAAGGGGACCAGTCTGCCTCAATACAAGTTTCATTTTCCGTAATAGTGCAAATTGATAATGCTGGAATAGCTATTCAAGCATATGACCTTTCCCAGGCAGCAGTAAACTGTCTTCTACTTTCAAGTGCTGTCATTGCTACATCACTTCTGGTTTTCGAAAGATATCTTCAGGAACTTTATAGTTTATCCAGTTTATGAAAGTACAATATTTAACAGAAGTGAATGATGTGCTGACTTCAATTACATGCTCTTCTCTTAAAAAAGGAAAAGCTCAAGAATTAATTTGGATCTCCAGTAAGAAAGATACTCTATGGGCGCAATCCTAACCCCTTATGGCAGTGCTTTCCAGCACTGGCATAGCAGTGCCAATGGGACATGTGCTGCATCCTGCAGTTGGGTGTCAGTCACAGAGGCCTCCTCAAAGTAAAAAAAATGTTTGTTCCCTTATCTCAGAGCTGCATTGCCCTTATGTCAGTGCTGGAAAGCACTGACATAAGTGGTTAGGATTGTGCCCTATGTGTCACTGGTATCACTGTGGCTAGAATCAAACCATATTTTTCTCAATAAGCCTTTAGATTGGGTGTCAAACACAAGGCCCATGGGCCGTATGCATCCCCCCAGAAGCTCTTTATCAAGCCTCTGTGATAACTGTGCTGTTTGAGCACCACTGCTTCTGCTGAGGCTTTGGGAGTGAGAGACAGAATGAAACCTCAGAAAGCAAGGAACACTATGGGGGTAAGGGGCAAACCAAGAGGAGTGAAAGAGGGAGATGATGCCAAGGTGCCGGGAGAACCCAATTATCATTTGGGCTGCCCTTTTCAGAAGCACTGCTTTGCAGACCACCTCTCAGCTGCTGAGCTGCGAAGTGACACTGAGGCAGAAGCGGTACTGTTCAGTGGTGCTGTTCAAAGGGTGGCCCACATGATAACTGAGCTCTCCCATATCTTAAAATATCAAGATTTGCAGATTTTCTCTTCTGTTGTTTGCAACTAATGAGTTTCTGTGTGAGAACAAAGTGCTTATTTCTGGCATCATCTGCTTAATAACATCACTTCCTTCTTAATTATGGCACTTCTAGCCATCTAGCCCTTCTAGCAAGGGTCATGAATGCTATTTGGCCCACTATTTGAAATGAGTTTTGACATGCCTGCTTTAGATACTGCTCAGGTTTTGCCCCATATCTTTCTATTTAAATATTACGTACATATCTTACTATGCAAACCACCTTGTGCAATCTTGCAGCTGAAAAGCAGTATATAAATATTCATCATTAATGAAGTGGTTGGTCACCAGAAACAAAAATCTTGCCTTTGAAATTATTCAGTGGTTTGTGATAAATATGTTCAATAAAGCTGAATAATGTTCTTAACAGGAAAAGGGATCATACTCGGGCATAGGTCACATGACACTCATGAAGTGTGATCCCCTTTAGCATCCAGTGACAGATTCCTCAAAATCAGACATAACTTGTCACAAACGAACAAAAGACACTAATTTGCAGATGAGATGATACGCTACACTAATAAAGTCTGTGCTTGCTCTTTCTTAATAACGAGCTGTCAGGTGCTAGCCTTACTGAGTTTGCTTACATGTCAAACTTCCTCATCTCAGAAGGCATCTAATAGATATGAGAGTCATTCCACTGGGATATTTTGATTCCATTGCTTGTAAAATGGAATCTGATTTTATATGTAGTACAAGACAGCTCTGGAACCCTTAAAAATAATTCTGTGTCAGAAAAGAATGTAAGGGAAGCTACTTTGCAGACAAACAAAATCACATCACTGTATCTTATAACTAGATTATTATTTATCAAGAGCAAATTTCTGAACCTATCCAGTACCCTCTCTCTTTTTCCCCTTGCCCCAGGGCATAACACAGTGCTGTGCAGCATATTGCCTTATGAATCTTCTTCAAGTACCCAATTATCCTGGTGCACCAGACTTGTCATTATCATGACAGCTGTATGCAGCTTACAGTACATGTTGTCAGAGGTGAAAGATTGTACACCAGCATCCTCATATCCCTCACTGAATTTCCATTACAATGTGGAGAATGGAAGAAAGGACAACAGGAAAACAAAAAACAAGCGAAGACAAGATCTCTCTCTCTCTCTCTCTCTCTCTCTCTGGAGATCATTTGAGAAGTCAATTAGGTCAAAGTCTACTTAAAAGAAGTGGCAATAGAGATTTTTTTTTTCTTGTTAAGTGACCCCCTAAGTAGATCGGTTGATATTACATCCAGGTTGAATTCCTGTGCATACTTACGATGGAATAAAATTCACTGTATTCAGTTTACATCCAAGTAAACATCCATAGCACTGGGCTGCCTGGCTGCAATTCTAAGAAAATTTGAAGCAGGACAAGTATAATTTAACATGTGGAAAATTCTTCAAAGCAACAAAGGCAAGCCCATTCATGAAGCTAAGGATGCTGTTTATATTAATGGCAAATGTGGGAGGAGGCAGTCAACAAATGCCTGCCACTTCTCACCAATCCATTGCCAACCTTCTTACCTTTCTCTGCTGCATGCAGGCTCTTTAATCAAATCAGGAAATGCAGGGCATTCTGGGATTGCTCCCCCGTGCAATCTGAATTTTCTTCTTCATTTAAAGAGCCTGTGCATAGGAAAGAGCGAGATTACTGCATTCCAGTTCTCAGAACACAGCTATCTGGTTTCTTCAGGTCATTTCTTCTCTGCTAGGTTCTTTAAACAACAGTGTGTTGTCTGGAGCAAGAAGCAAGGTAAAAAAAAAAAGGAGGAGGCCAGACTGCTGCTGATCCCCCAAATTCCTTCCTCTCTTTCATTCTCACCCCACTTTTACTAGGCTGATGCAGCCATATTACTTTGACTGTAGCAGAAAGCCACAAGCAAGTCGGGAGATTTCCTGTGTCTTATATGAGAAAATTGGTTCCCTCCTGTTTTCATGTTTGCTGTTGGTTGCCAATGCTGCTGAGCACTAGTCTCGTAAACAGGGTGGGGGAGAAGGAAGTAAGAGGTGAATTTTGCTCTGGCTTAGAATGAAATGTGAGCTAGAGTGAAATTTGAAAGTGAGCACAGGATTGAGTGCTCTGGTGTTACTTTGGTAAAGATATTCACAACCTTCCAACAAATGCCCCACCCTTACCCAGCAGCAGAATGCACCACAGGTAGGTTCTCTGTCCTCCCACTCCTGCATCTCTGGCATTCCAGCTCAGAGCATGACAGTGTGCACAGCAAACTTAGTAACTGCGAGGACTGTCCTATACCTGCCCAAGGATTGAGAGAAGTCACTGAAGCTATTTGGAGGCTTTTGGATAGAGATGGGAACTCAAGTCAGATGACTCTAGCCCAGGGGTGCTCAATAGGTGGATCGCGATCTACCGGTAGATCTCGAGGCAAAATGAGTAGATCGTGGAGCCCTGTCTCTCCAAACTGTTAATATGTCAGTTTCGTCTAGTGACTAGACAAAACTGACATATTTAGCTGACACTAAACTGACACTGAAACTGACACTTTAGCTGCTGTTCAGGCATGCAGCAACAAAACTGACGAAACTGACTAGACTCCAGCAGGGGCTCCATACATTAAAGGGGGTGTCTGTCAGACGCTTCCTTCCCCCCTGGTAGATCTCCCGGCTTTGCTGGGTTTCAAAGTAGCTCTCGAGCCAAAAAAGTGTGAGCACCCCTGCTCTAGCCTGAGTCGCAAAAACTCATGTTTTTTGTTGACTCATGTACACTCGAGTCAGGTGTATCAGTGACTCTGGCACTGACTTGAGTCTGAGGCCACTAACTCAGAAATTAGTCACCACGCATGAAGACTTGAGTCTGTGTCTGGGTGTGCTTGCTTACTTTTTCATGGCATGAAAGACCTTGTGGGACCATCATTCAGAATAGGCAAGCAGCAGGGAAGTTACAGTGACGAGGCAGGGAAGGGTTAATGTTTTGGTTTTGCATCAAGTAGGAAGAGGGGGAAGGCAGTTCCTAGCTATCCAAGAGAAACTCATGACATGGCTCTGGAGGGCTCACTGAATGACTGGCTGAAATTAGACTATTTCTGAGTAGAGTTGCAAAGGATTGGGTCATATTGGTAAGCCCCCCCCCCCGGCAGCTGTGCGTGATCCTCCTCCTGCTTGCCGCTTCTGTTCCCACTCTCAGGCAGTCTGTCCCACCCCTCCCACCATGATTACAGATGTGATGGGTATCTCAAAGGAGTATTAAATGAGAACTCCGACACACACACACACACACACACACACACACACACACAGAGGTTTGATTTTTTTATGGAGCCGCTCCTGACACATGGAACAAAAAGACTCGAGTCAAATACAGTACCGAAAACACTCTGAACGAGTCCCCACAGTTGCCCATTAAGACTCATGTACGAGTCGAGTCAAAGGGGGTGGGGACTCGGAACTCGACTTGGCTTTGCACATCACTGCTTTGGTGTAAGGACCAGCTGCAGAATAAGACCAAGAGCATGGAAGTGAGGATGGACAGCAGTGGTGGCAGATGGATGAGCAGCCCAGGTATGGTCAGTGGAGTTGGAGCGAACAGATAGGCCTGCCCTGCTGAACAGAAAAAGGACATCTCATTTTTTTTTCCTTATCGCAGAGGTGCCAAACTATATCACCTGGCCCTAGTTTAAAAAGAGGGCTAGAAATCCATACACTCCCATCTGTTGGGGAGTATGCATCCTTCTCATGACCTGCACTGATAACTCTAAGGCAGTCTTGCTATGAAACCCTTTCCCATGAGGGCCTCCTTCCCAGCCATAGCAGCTACGTTCACTCCAATGATTGCTGACATCAAGCAGTCTCTTTGGGACTTGAAATGGGCTGCAGCATCTCCTCCCTAAAGCTTGGGCACTCCCAGCACACATAAATAATGAATATCTGCTCACTCCTACAGCAACAACAGCTATAGAAACAGATCCACCACCACTGAGGAGGAGAAAGGCATAAGGGTGGAATAGGGGAAAAAGTAAGAAAACAGAAGGAAAGGAGGAAAATTTTTAGAAAAATGCAGTCCCTTGGACTCAGGAATTGCAGGAGCTTAAGCTGGGTGAGCATTATGAGTTTCAACAGTGGTAACATAGTATACAGTTCAATGACAACAATACATATTTTTGCGTTCAGAAGCTTTTACCTATTTATAATGTACAAGCAACTTGTACATTATGTATAATGTACAAGGCTACTCCCTTTACCTGGGGAAAGGGGACAAAAGTCCCCTTTTCCCGAGGTGCCGCCTGCGGCTGTCATGAGTGTGCAGGATGCGGCAGCAGCCGTTTTCGATGTCACCACAGCTGCGCACCATGGGAGCTCAGGATTGGGCTCTAACTAATTTCAAAGGTGGAGAGAGAAGATGTATGAACCCTAAGGGAACAAAACCCTACTGTTAGTTTACTACCCATAAAAAGATGTACTTCTTTTACCAGTTATTATGAGGTACTTCAATCTTTTATAACAGAAGGGTATGAATTTCTATACATTTCAAATGGCTGTACATTTTTAAATAATAATAATGTTTAAATGGTGTTACAACAGAATGCTGCTTTACCCTTTTAATGAAAACATTCCTTATGTTTTTTCCTCTGACTTTTGAAGGGGGGGGGGGACACCCAGTGGTATACAGCTTAAAACAAAAATGAAAACTATATTTACTTTTAGAGCACACAGCTACCTTCTTCTGAATTCAAACATAAAATGCATAGAAGATCACCTTGCATAGTAAGAAGAAAAAATAAACATCTTCAGGAATTTAAAGTATATTTTTATATGATTTTCCTCCTGTAATGAAATAGTTCTGATATGGCCTTGAAAATGGAGGCCATGCAGACTGATGGGCATGATGTCTATCCTGGGACCCCCTTGCTGGGTGCAGCTCAGGACTTCATGGCCTCCATGAAAATCATGAGATTTTCCCACTATCTTAGCAGCTCACACACTGTTCCTAATGTCTTCCACTGACCATGTTCCACCCACAAGAGGGGTAGGATCTATTAGGATTCCATAATGATTTGAGAAATGTACATATTTTAAGAACATAAGAACAGCCTCTCTGCATCAGGCCATAGACCCATCTAGTCCAGCTTCCTGTATCTCACAGCGGCACACCAAAGACATTTTAAAACTTTTAAAGGCATTTTGATGAACTATAATTATTCTGCTGTGTGCTTTTATTATTTAAGATTGCACTTATATTTTTATGTTTATGTAAGAATAAAATAACCATCCAATGGTTATTGGATGATGCTTTTTCCGTTATATATTTCTCTGTGAGTAAATATAGAGAAGACACTAAATAAAGCGTAAATTGATTTTCATATCCCTTGACTTTGTAACACAACAACGTCCTGTGAAAAAGTAGCAGGAGATTCTCAGGACCTCTTAAGTAGACAGAGCTAAACTGCATTATTAATGCCTATGTCTTATTTTGACTCAAAATGCTCTTTATGGACTTATACAATTGAACAAGTTTACCAAAAAAGATCACAAAGTAAAATAAGACAACTCACTGTGGGAATCTTTCTCTACTTAAGAACATAAGAACATAAGAACAGCCCCACTGGATCAGGCCGTAGGCCCATCTAGTCCAGCTTCCTGTATCTCACAGCGGCCCACCAAATGCCCCAGGGAGCACACCAGATTACAAGAGACCTCATCCTGGTGCTCTCCCCTACATCTGGCATTCTGACTTAACCCATTCCTAAAATCAGGAGGTTGCGCATACACATCATGGCTTGTACCCCATAATGGATTTTTCCTCCAGAAACTCGTCCAATCCCCTTTTAAAGGCGTCTAGGCTAGACGCCAGCACCACATCCTGTGGCAAGGAGTTCCACAGACCGACCACGCGCTGAGTAAAGAAATATTTTCTTTTGTCTGTCCTAACCCGCCCAACACTCAATTTGAGTGGATGTCCCCTGGTTCTGGTATTATGTGAGAGTGTAAAGAGCATCTCCCTATCCACTCTGTCCATCCCCTGCATAATTTTGTATGTCTCAATCATGTCCCCCCTCAAGCGTCTCTTTTCTAGGCTGAAGAGGCCCAAACGCCGTAGCCTTTCCTCATAAGGAAGGTGCCCCAGCCCCGTAATCATCTTAGTCGCTCTCTTTTGCACCTTTTCCATTTCCACTATGTCTTTTTTGAGATGTGGTGACCAGAACTGGACACAATACTCCAGGTGTGGCCTTACCATAGATTTGTACAACGGCATTATAATACTAACCGTTTTGTTCTCAATACCCTTCCTAATGATCCCAAGCATAGAATTGGCCTTCTTCACTGCTGCCGCACATTGGGTCGACACTTTCATCGACCTGTCCACCACCACCCCAAGATCTCTCTCCTGATCTGTCACAGACAGCTCAGAACCCATCAGCCTATATCTAAAGTTTTGATTTTTTGCCCCAATGTGCATGACTTTACACTTACTGACATTGAAGCGCATCTGCCATTTTGCTGCCCATTCTGCCAGTCTGGAGAGATCCTTCTGGAGCTCCTCACAATCACTTCTGGTCTTTACCACTCGGAAAAGTTTGGTGTCATCTGCAAACTTAGCCACTTCACTGCTCAACCCTGTCTCCAGGTCATTTATGAAGAGGTTGAAAAGCACCGGTCCCAGGACAGATCCTTGGGGCACACCGCTTTTCACCTCTCTCCATTGTGAAAATTGCCCATTGACACCCACTCTCTGCCTCCTGGCCTCCAACCAGTTCTCAATCCAGGAGAGGACCTGTCCTCTAATTCCCTGACTGTGGAGTTTTTTCAGTAGCCTTTGGTGAGGGACCGTGTCAAACGCCTTCTGAAAGTCCAGATATATAATGTCCACGGGTTCTCCCGCATCCACACGCCTGTTGACCTTTTCAAAGAATTCTATAAGGTTCGTGAGGCAAGACTTACCCTTACAGAAGCCATGCTGACTCTCCCTCAGCAAGGCCTGTTCGTCTATGTGTTTTGAGATCCTATCTTTGATGAGGCATTCCACCATCTTACCCGGTATAGATGTTAGGCTGACCGGCCTATAGTTTCCCGGGTCCCCCCTCTTTCCCTTTTTAAAAATAGGCGTGACATTTGCTATCCTCCAATCTTCTGGCACCGTGGCCGTTTTGAGGGACAAGTTGCATACCTTAGTCAAGAGATCTGCAACTTCATTCTTCAATTCCTTAATAACCCTTGGGTGGATGCCATCAGGGCCCGGTGACTTATTGATCTTTAATTTATCAATGAGGTCTGAAACATCTTCTCTTTTAACCTCTATCTGACTTAACTCCTCAGTTAGGAGGGGCCGTTCGGGCAGCGGTATCTGCCCGAGGTCTTCTGCCGTGAAGACAGATGCAAAGAACTCATTTAATTTCTCTGCCATCTCTAAGTCTCCTTTTATCTCCCCTTTCCCTCCCTCACCATCCAGAGGGCCAACCGCTTCTCTGGCGGGTTTCCTGCTTCTAACATATTTGAAGAAGCTTTTATTATTCCCCTTAATGTTGCTGGCCATGCGTTCCTCATAGTCTCGCTTGGCCTCCCCTATCACCTTCTTACATTTCTTTTGCCACAGTTTATGTTCCTTTTTATTCTCTTCATTAGGGCAAGACTTCCATTTACGGAAGGAAGCTTCCTTGCCCTTCACAGCCTCTCTAACTTGGCTGGTTAGCCATGCGGGCACCCTCCTGGATTTAGTGGAACCCTTCTTTCTTTGCGGTATACACCTCTGCTGGGCCTCTATTACTGTTGTTTTAAGCAGCCTCCATGCACTCTGGAGAGATTGGACTCTTTTTACCCTCCCTTTCAACCTCCTTCTAACCAGCCTCCTCATTTGAGGGAAGTCCGCCCGTCGGAAGTCAAGGGTTTTTGTTACTTAAGGCTTCCCACAAAATTAATTGCATAAAACATGTTTTCATGTCAGGAAATCCACTCCATTTTTCATAAATTTGTCTTGACTTCCTGTAGTATATCACCCAATTTGTTCTGTCACAAATAATTTGTGCTCAGCTAAGTTTAAACAACAGGATACATTACAGAATATTCTCTCTAAGGTTCTCCTGAACATGTGTGAATCGTATAAACTTGTACTTCTGGGCCAAAAGATCTTCAAGTTTAATAATGCTAACTTAAAACTTGCCTGAAATGACCAGATAGGACATTTCTAAATGACACAACATTAATTACTGTTAATTATTAGTTTGTTACCGCTTTCTAACCTGTGTAGCACTGCTCTGGAAAACAACTGGCATCCTTCTGTATGCTTGTCATTCTGCACTGTCCTCAATGAAATTAAAGCTGCCTATGAACCTACCCTCATTCACCACAGAAAACAATGCCAAGCACAGAGAACCCAGATCTAAGAATCAAATCCATTCCAATGTAACCTAGATGGAATCAGTGATTTTTATCATTAAAAAGAAACAACATATATAACTGTCAGTCTTCAGTAGGCAAATGCATAACAGAGGTAAAAGGTTGCAAGGCAAGATCAAAGTCAGTGAAGTTTGGCCATACACTTTCAATCATAAATATTTTTAAAATTGAAAAGAAGTTTTAGATGGCCAGTACTGCAACAGTCTCGCAAGACATTTAAAGGAACGGAGTTTCTATGAAATGAAACCAATATGAGGTATGCAACACATGGTAAGTGAAGCACTATCACTTTATTCTGCCTTCATGGCAAGGACCAATTGTGAACCTGGCCCCAGGGTGAGGACTGCAAAATGCTGCACCCGCCCGGTTTTCTCTTAAAACCAGAAGTGACATTTTTCGGCATTCCAAAGGCCTCAGAAGGCTGTGAGCAGCCTCCCTAGCCCTTAAAAGGATTTTAAGCAATCTTGGCAGGCTCAGACAAGATATTTGAATCTACAGGTGGAGCCTATTTATCCACATTAGTTCCGTTCCGTGACTTGGTGCGATTAACAAAAAATGTGTTGTGCTAAATACCATAGAGTTACGCAAATAAACTGCAGCCTGACACTTCCGGATGGAAGGAAACTAAGGCAGCTATTATTAATCCCCTCCATACTCAGCCCTCTCCATTGCCAGCTGCCCAGCTTCTTTCACATGGGATGCTGATCTTTTAAGAGTCCAACCCTATGCGTTTCTACTCAGAAGTAAGCCCCATTGTAGTCAATGGGGCGTACTCCCAGGAAAGTGTGGAGAGGATTGTAGGCTAAATCTCATGCTTTGCTTGGTGGGAAAGCTTGCTTGTGTCCATGATAGCCTGCACCATGGGGGGGATTGCTTGTGTCCATGATTGTCTGCACCATCTCAATGGGGGGGAGAATTTGGCAAACACTCCCTTGGTTCTTTAAAGCAATCCTCTCTGTTGCTACCACACCTGTCCCTGAGTGAGAGAGTGAGTGAGTGAGAGAGTGTGTGTGTGTGAGTGTGTGTGTGAGTGTGTGTGTGTGAGTGTGTGTGAGAGAGAGAGAGAGAGAGAGAGCTCCACCTTGCTACACGTGTTCTGGCTACAGAGATTTTTGCCCTCCCCTTCCTCTCTTCAGCCTCTTTGCTGGCTCAGGGGCTCCAGGGCCCCATTCCTTTGCAAGGGGAACCTCTTCCAGGGCTCCAGGGCTATTTCCCTGCCTGGTCGAGGCAGAGCCTTTTTGCAGTGTTTTGGGCTGCCTGGAAATGGGGCGAAACGCCAGTGCAGGGCAAAGGTGTGTGTGACTTTCGGTTCCCCCATTCACAGATAAAAAAATCTGTGGATAAATAGGCTGCACCTGTATTTATCTTGCTAAATTTCATATGTTGCACCTGACATTAGGAAAAGAAATGACTGACATAACAGGTCATTGCTCGATAGCCAGCTGCATTGAAACTTTTTTCAATAAAACAGCATGAAGGGCATAATTAGTCAGAAAAGTGGGGGCAAAATGTTTCTTTTTTTTTTTTTTGGCCTGTATTGCCTACTCTGGTTTTGCCCCATTCAAGTGCTCTCTCTATGCTATTAGTTAAAAAAAACGCCCTAATTGGTCAGCACATATATGCAGTGTAGCATATGTTCTGGCCCTAAGGAAATGCTTTTATCTGCTGCATCCATGATCAATTTTCTTTTTAATAAAATAGAAGAAAATCCCTCTAATATGCTCACAGGCCAACAAGAGATGAAGAAAATTGATAGGCACTATTTTCTAAGTAATCTCAGGTGGTAGCAAATATATTGTTTGTGTAAAGAGGCTCTTAGAGGCTTTCAAAATCATTTATTAGAACAAGTAATACCAGCACATCATAAATTATGATTCTATGGGGAATGTCAAATGTTCAGGCTGATTTTATATTCTATCAGTTCAAGATCCCAGTTTTTGCTAACATCCTCTTTTTCTTCTAAATAGTGATTTTTCTTACATTTTCATCTTGATCAGCAACTATAAATTCAAGCATTCTCTGTGTGCACATATATGCAGCATAAGCACTTAATAATAGTAAACACTTGTACAGCCATATCTTTGATCTCTAAATCAGGGGTGTCCAAACATTTTGGCAGGAGGGCCACATCATCTCTCTGACACTGTGCCGGGGGCAAAAAAAGAATAAATTTACATTTAAAATTTGAATAAATTTACATAAGTGAATATATTTGAGATGGAACATATGAATGAATGAAGGTATTGCAGTAGCTTAAGGCCTATAAAAGGCCTTGCACAAAGCAAGGCCAGCCTTTCCTTCACTGCCACTGCTGCATCACAGACATGAAACAGTAAGTAGTGGAGGGAACCCTCATCCCATAGCTCAGGTGAGAGGCCGAACAGTCTTCCTCACATTGAGACCAGTTGTGTCAGGCCAGCAAGGGCTCCAGCAAGTCTCTGGAGGGCCAGAGGTTCACTGGAGACTGGGTGCTCCCTGCGGGCCGGATTGGGAGCCCCTGAGGGCCGCAAGTGGCCCCGGGCTGGGGTTTGGGCCCCCCTGCTCTAAATAATTAGAAGGATTCCCTTGCAAGTTCCCTATCCAAACTCATGGGGTAGCATCAAGGCTCATGTCCACAAGGCCTAACTTGGACCCTAACTTGAACCTTAGGTATCAATGACAATGGTAATCCCTAATAGATACATCTTCTGGTAGCACAGGGAGCACCATTAGTGGTCTGGTGCAGCACTTTGCCTCAGGGCCTCCAGGAATCCAGTGCTAGCACTGTCTACTCATTTTTACCAATCTTGATTTGGAGGCTAAAGAGTTGTTTTTTTTTTAAATCACTAGATTTTTTTCTTCCAAACCATTTTCAAGAGTGCAGCACACACGTGCAACAGCAAGAGGGTGCCTGGTTGCTTACTTGGTAGCTTGGGGTTTGTTTTTTTTTGGGGGGGGGGGGTGCTGGATTTCATTTCCCCTATTGCTCCAGGGCAACTGCATCATGTGAACATGCTACTCCAAAGCCAGCCAAATATATATAAAATTAATTCATTCCAACAATTCAGATCTTACTGTCTCTTATTTTGCACTATAAAAAGCAATGATCTGTCATCTGTGACACTTGCAATCTGATCTTATATATATTCTGAATAAAGTCTCCCTGAGTTCAGTAACTCCCATTACTCTTAAACACATATATTCAAAATTGAAACTCTGAAAGAAATTACACAGAGGGTGCAAACCTAACCAGCTTTCCCGCCCTGGCATAGCTGTGCCAGTGGGACACGTGCTGCATCCTGCAGTTGGGGGACAGTCATGGAGCCCTCCTCAAGGTGAGGCAGTGTTTGTTCGGAGTTGCCTCAGAGTTGCATTGCCCTTATGTCAGCGCTGGAAAATTGGTTAGGATTGCAGCCTGAATATATTAAGATGGACAAGTCAAGGCAGAAATTACCTTAAAGAACATTGTTCTTATCTTGTCTGTAACCAACAATTGAAACAAATTCAGCGTGAAAACAATATAGGGGCCATGGATCTGGGCATGGGTTTTATATTTTGCTTCCAATTTAGGAGGAAAAAGAGGAGGGGAAAAAACAATTTCTCTATATTAGATTAATTACATCCAACAAATAGCAAAACAAATTGTGACATGAAGTTTACATTGCCCAATTGCTTTTCAGTCACGGGCTGGGGCAAAGTGTCATTTGCCTATTTGTTTCACACATACAGTTGGACACACTTTTGCATGGTAAGCTGCCTCCCTAATAAACGATGTTTGACAGCATAATTTATAAACCTTCTCTGGACAGAAAATAGAGGCACTACAGAAACCTGAAAACCGATCTTTTCCTTAGTAAGGAGCAAATAATACTGTACTGCATTGCATACCAAAAGTTCATGTATTCAGGCAATGAGCAGGATTTAAAAAAAAAATTTCGATATTTTAAATCATTTCAAAAACTTTCCCCCAAACTTAAAAAAAAATGACTGAATTTCAGTTTGCTAAAGTTCCTAAAGATACCATACTTGCTGAAAACATTCAGTGCTACAGTTCTGTTTCATAATGCTAGTACAGTAAGAGCACAATCCTAACTATATGTTAGGCCAGCTGGCCCAGGAGGGTCGCAAATGTGCTGTAAAGCATGTTTGTGCCTCCTCAGGAGTCGGCTGGGCTGGCACAGGGACACACACTGACCCACAGAGGGTGCATCCAGCCTCCGCACCAACCTGGGGAGGGAGGGTTGCGTTGGCCAAGGTTGGCCAATGCAGGGGTCTGGGGAGGGTGAAGAGGAGGCGGGAGGGAGTTGTTCCAGGGCAGGGGGAGTGCAGACAGAGGGAATTCTAGGGGGTGGGGTGGGAAGGGAGGTGGGGTTGGAACCCGGCAGTTATTCCAGGTCCCAACCCCGTTCCCCAAGCAGTGTGGAGTGGCTCAAAACTGCTCCATTCTCCTCGAACTTGTGCCACGTCCTGAGATGGCTCAAGTCTGAGGAGACCCTTTGGGGCTGTAGTGACTTACCCAGGGGTAAGGGGAAGAGTTTCCCTTGCTTCTGGTTGAATCACTTCTGGCCCCAATATTGCACTGGATACAGCACAGGTCTCCTGGCCTGCCTGTTCCAACACAAGATAGGATTGTGATGTACGTCTTTCTCTACCAGTAAGGATACCTGGTTTGGCCTAATGAAGCTTAGTTTTGATGTTTGGTTGTTCATAACAATTCAAACAGCTTCAGATTTCAAAATTTCAAGTTTAGGACATGTTTGCACAATTTGTGACCCACCAAGTTGGATACAGCCTTCCAGGCATGGTTGTCAATGCACTACTGGAGCAGTGTTTCTCAAACTGTGGGTTGAGACACACTAGGTGTGTCATGAGCCAATTTCAGGTGGGTCCCTATTCAATTCAATGTCTATTTTATTTTTAATATATTAGATTTGATGCTACCATGGTATGTGACTACATTTTGGGAAATGTTACACATCTGTACTTTTAACAAGCTACTATGTATATTCTTTAAACAATGACAGTCAATGGGGCTTACTCCTAGGTAAGTGTGGCTAGGATTGAAGCCTTTGGGAAGTTTGGGTTTTTTTTTAAACAGATCAGCACCTGCTTGGGAGGGTTAGCACAGTGTCTTCTCCAGAAGTTGTTTGCTGGTGGCTCTTTTGAATCTTTTATAAGATTGTGAACTAACTAGGACAGGGAGCAATCTTTTTATTTATTTTATTATGTAAGTTGCTGTGTCATTTTTTTCTGTTGAAAAGCACTACATAAATATTTATAATAAATAATAACATCATAGACAGTCAAATTCACTAGTAACTCAAGATTGATTGTTCTACATTTATACACACACACACACACACACACACACACACACACACATTTACAGGTAAGTGTGCTGCCAGAGACTATATGATGTGGTCCTAATTCACCAAGTGTTTGGTATAGATCAGAGTTTCTCAAAGTATGCTGTTGGGAGCCCTGTGGCTCCCCAAGACCCCTTCAGGGGCTCCATGAGCACAAGTGACTGCCATCTGCTCTGTGTTGTGCTACTCCACACATGCGTTGGCCCAGTGGGGCTCCCCAAAACCTCATGCATGCTCTGGTGGGGCTCTTTGAGACTTCATTTAAGAGTGGAAAGGGCTCTGGGGTCTGAAACATTTAAGAACCACTGGTTTAGATAAATAAATATTTTGGCAAAATAAATATTTTGGCAGCAGATCTTGAAAAAGAACTCCATCTTGAAACTATTGCAGGGCACAAGAGCTGTAAAAATAGTCCCTAAAACTGAAGGAACTTTGAGCTGAAGTTTTAAAAGAGATATATATTAATCAAGCAATACCGTTTACAGTAATTGTTTCCGCACTGTCCAATGAACACTTGAGACAACAGATATGGGAGAAAGGGCCACTTTTTTTAGCAGTTACAGCAGAAAAGGAGGCTGAGACCTGCAGCATCCGAGGCAGCGAAAGCCCCCTGTGGTGCGGAGACAGGACCTCTGGGCAGTACCAGAACACCTCTCCCCCCAGGCGGGCATGCAGCCGACCAAGTTGCGCCCCGTTGTTGGCCGGCGCATCTCATCCATGTCTGTTCCTTAAGGGGAAGGCAGCCGGACCGTGGGCTGCGCCATCTCGAGCCGCTGAGGCGTGCCCCGCGGTCCTGGCCAGGGCCCTGTCTACGTCCTCATGCTGCCGAGCCACTGAGGACTGAAATTGGGTTCTGCCCTGCCTATGCCGCCTGAAGGTGCATGCCCCAAATCCCATTCATGCCTCCTAGCCCGCACCACCTGCCCTCCTAAAGTAACCAGTGGCAGCTTGAAAAGGGGGGGCAACCCCCCGGTCCATGACAGTCTGGGGTAGGCGAAAAAACTGCCTGCCCCTTGGACAATTTTGGCAGGCAGCAAAAAATTCCTACCCGGCCCCAAATGGCGACCGGTTAAACTCAGACTCTCTCTAGGGCGGGCGGGTAGGTATTCCCACAGTGTCCACGTGCAAAGGAGGAAGAGGGCTGGGTATTGCGCCTTTTAAAAGGCCCGCCGTAGCCGCCAACCCCAGCCCCTTTCCCCTCCCCATTGGGAGGAGACTCTCGTGTCCCAGGCCAGGCCAAACAAACTCTGATCACCCTTCAATTGGGCGATCGGGAAAATAATTGTAGACAACTAGAGGTGGTTAACTGATTCAAAAATACTGAATCAGTTGTCCTAATAATATCTAATATTTCAACTGAAAGTGTTTGCAGTCTCTATTATATTTAATACAGCAAGTATAAATTGCTCAGGATTTCTCACTCCCACCCTTTAAAAAAGCAAGCTTTTACTATATTATCCTGAACAGATTTTTAGGGAATGTAAGTGTGCATAGAAGATTCAGGGTTGAATAAATCAATCTTCCTTTCAGATGAACCAACTGAATATTCGCAACAATGGACCTGTTATATAAATAGTTAACTCAAAGTACTCTAATAATCTAACAAATATATAGATAAAAAGAGTTTTTCTCCTTGTTTTCCCTTTTATATATGAAGTTATACTCAGCTCACTGGCAACATTCCATTGAACCTTTTTTGCATATGCTGAACCTCAGGGGTCTAACCATGAGTTCATTTGATTGTTTTTTACATATGGATGGCCATATGCTTTATCAACATATCCATATGCTTTTCCTTTGGCTGTGCCTCACGCTTTTTTTTTTTTTTTTTAAATGACAAGACTTTATTCTCATTCATACCACATGCCACAAAAGATTAGCACAAAAATGCAAAACAAATCTGACACACAAAACAATTTAAACAATATTTTCACCTGCTGCAATATTCCTCAATACTTACAACACAGATCACAGCATTTGGTTATCTGTTAGAAGTATAGGCAAGAAGAAGTAGAGTTTGAAATCTTTGGCTTAACCCCTTGTTCTCACCCCCCCCCCCAACTACAACAAAGCCAGTACAGGACTGTGCAACATCATCTGCACACAGGATCCTTTTCTCCCTTTTCCTCTTCTCTCTGTTATTGACTCCACTGTTGAAATTTAGACCATGAATTCAGAGCAAGTGGCACATCTAATAATTACTAGAGGATAAAAATAATAATTCAAGATAAACATAAGATTTAAAATACATACAGCAGGGTAAATTAAGGTCATCCATAAGAACCACAGTTAGGGGTGATCCCAAAGTAACTGCAAGGAACATTTCGTTTTGGAACTGTCAGTAATTGTGTCTCTCACACCTGCTAGACAATCATGTGTGCCAAATTCTACAGCCTACCTCAGTCACAGATTTGCCATGTACTGCATTCCTGCTCTCTGCCTAACCATTGGCCACAATGTCCTATTAAACTAAAGCCTCCTGGTCACAATGAGCAGGTGCTACATGAAATGCAAAGCCACATGTCAGTTCATGACAACCTTGAAATCAAGTGTCATTATTGTAACGAAAAGGGCTAAGCCTGCCTTTTCCATTACCCTTGCTTTAGGGTTATTTCTAAGAACTAGAGTGGCCTTTTCTAATTCTTAAAACAACAACCCATGAACACCCAAAGGCAACCAAAGAGGATTACAACAAACTGAGTCGAAAACGCTAAGCGAAAATAAACGGTGGAAAGGAAAAACATAACCCAGTATAAAAGCTTACAATACAGTCGCTCAAGTTTCACTTTGCTCTGACATTCACCACACTTTGTTTAAACCTTTTAACATGAAAGAAAAAATGATGCTGTTAACAGACGACATGTTTTTCACTTTAAAAACCAGGGCACAATACCCTGGGGTTCTCCCTCTCCTTCTCTCTCTAGTGCCTTCACAAGACACAATAAAATTGAGGCTAGAAGTCCAAGGCAACAGTTATTACATCTCTCCCTTCAGAAAAGGAAGGCTGTTGATTTCCTGTCTTTTCTTTTACACAGTTCCACCGGTGAAATCAGAAGGATGTTGGCATTCTTGAGCCTTAAGAACCTTCAGGGAAGATTCGAGAATCTTCTAGAACAGTGTTTCCTAAACTGTGGGTTGGGACCCACTGGAGTTGCAGCTTGATTTTGGGTGGGTTGCAAAGCGCTGAGCAGACCTTCCAATGTAAAGACAGGAGAAGGCAAGATTAGAGAACTAACTGCCTTAAGCCCCAATGCTATTCAAACACCAGATATATGCTAATTATTCTGCAAACAGCTCAGCTCCTGGAGGTTACTAGATAACTGCTAACTGCCCTGCAAAAGAGTTCAGTAGCTATTTTGAAAACTGTAGGAGCTGAATTCTTTGCAGAGCAATTAGCAATTATCTTGCAAACTGCAGGAGCGAGTTGCTCAGATTCTGCAGTTTACAAGGAGCTGATCTCCTGCAATTTGCAAACACGTGTAAATATAGATAGATAAATGTGTCTTAGTTGATGTCCCCTAATAAAGAACGTTTTTCTGGGGAGAAATGGGAAAGGAGGAGACCATTCATTAACGTTCATTAGGGCTGCCTCATTAAAAGAAATGGATCATTTTTTTAAATAAAGAAAAATAAATAATTTTTACATACTTAAAAATCTCATAAAGCTAGGTGGGTCCCAACAGTTTTTTAAAAAGTGGGTCCTGGTGTTGCAAGGTGTTGCAAGGTTCAAAAGCAAGACTCAGCAGGCAAGAGTGGTGATCGTCTGCAAGCTTTTATTTTGTTGCCAGCAACGGGCATCTCACAGGACTCCAGTCCAAAGCATTGAGAGCAATTTTCAATCTGAACCTGACCCTTTTATTTCATTTTGGGTCCTTTGTTTGAGGAATATGAACTTCTCATTGGCTGGAGTTTGACATCATAGATGGGGCTATCTCTGGATTGGCTGGAGATAGCCTTACAGACATTTAATTGGTTAGCTTCAAAGTTACAGGTTTCAAATAAGGCAATACCATACATTTAAACTAGTACCAGTAGAGTGCACTGTAACCTCATTTTTATTTAGAACTGGCCTTTTGGCATGTCTTTAGTACTTATTTCTTGGCATCCTTAATTTAGATGGCCTTGGCTGGAGCCACCTGTTTATCTCTCTTGCATTCTTTCTCCTGTTCTTATCAAACACTGTGGGGCTTTCTGCCAACCTTTGTTAAGCAAAGTCCTTTGACTTGCCTCTATTCCATGCTTTGATTCTATATGTGACCTGTTACCTTTTGAGTACCTTCCAAGGGATATATAGTGGTGTACCTTCATATATTTAATACAAAACAAACCAAACTCTTATTGTAAAAAAGGATTTCTTTTAAGAAATCTTTTCTCATTTACTTTTAACCAAATTACAGCTCCCTCTGTCAGTTGCAGCCCAGACAGAGGCTTTCTCATGGATGTTTTGCCTTATCTTCTTTCTAACTGTTTCTGCAGATGTTTGTATATTTGTTAGTTAGAAAATCCTATTTTTACCTGCTAACAGATAATACTGTCCTTGCATTGCTAAGGCTTCTCACCATAATGTTGCAAATGTACTCGCAGCATCTCTTGGTTTACGCTTGCTGCTGCCAAGACAAGAGTCTTATCTTTGAGAAGCAACTTTTCACATTCCAAAGTCTGTGAGCTGTTTCCCTGTGAGACATGATTTTAGCTGGCAATGGCTTTTCATCTTTCTATGTGTTTCTATGATTTTATTAAACATTCTAACAGTTAAAACTCACTTCTAATGCTACTATGTCTTTTATATATATGTTGGTTACACTTTAAGTCAATAACTATTAAAGTATTAAAGAATAATTGGCAAGCAAGCAAACATAGTACACTCTTTGGCACTTCTATGATACTTTGGTATAATACCTACTAAATAACTCTCCTAGTGTTTAATATATAACACTGTCCTTTGGTTTAAAAGAGCCTGAAAGAATAATGATTTTAAAACTGCAAACTGTCTTTTGTCAACAATGAACATCTGTTCATTATTCTCTGTTTAGTTTGCCATACAAGCAGGGAGCTTCAAGATGGGAATTTCCAGCATCCTCCCTATTTACAAAGCAGTGCCTTGTATTCAATGTGTGTATTGTTCCAAACTGTTATCTCCTGCTAGATGCCTTGATATGCTGCCAAGAACAACCTTGCAGTTTTCAAGCCCTTCTCTCTAAGAGACCAGAATATGGCTTTTAAGTTTTGTAAGCTGCTAAGCACTTGCTCTATTAAGCTTTTAAACATATGCACGAATGATTTGTCCTAATAGCATAGCATAAATGGCTTTCATTCTGTATTACCCTGTATTATGGGTGCTAAAAAGTTTGGGAACCACTGTTCTAGAAGCATACAATATAAAAAAGGTATATTGCCTTTCTTATGCAGGTGGGTTCCTCCCCCCACCACTCTTCCCTTTCCAGATCTAAACTATGCAATAATTTGTGTCAGGCAGTGTGCTTTCTTCTCATACAGAAAACAACACCTGTGAATCTGCAACTCTCAGGTCTTGCTAGCTTGAGCAGGCAGAGAGGCAAAGAGTCCACTTCACCTGAACTCCTCATACTACAATGTCTTCTGATATTCAGCTACTATGCCCCACCTCCAGAAGATTTTATAAGCCAGGAAGTGCAGAGTTGAGAGTGCAGGTGGTTGTCCTTATACTCACAAGGGTCTTGCCTACATTCTTAGGTTGAATAGGCTGAAAACAATTCAACCACACAGGAAAGACAAGAATGTGAATGCAAATTATATCAGATGTGATTTTGTCTGCAAACTGGCCACAGCCGGCCAATGAGACATCTTCTACCTCACTCCTGGGACCCAGACATAAAAGGCTTTGCACTTTTATGGCTTGCTGCCTGGTGGCAGAGGAATGGTAGCAGAGGGAAAAAAATTGTCTTTGCTGTCATTATTGCCACTGAATAGTCCTGAAGATGTAATCAAAGCTATGCATGATCTGTTGGATTCAGCATAAGTCTTTCACCACAGTCACTCAAGTCATCTTCCATCACCAGCAGCTGCCCCATGCACCAGGGAGCCCACCTGGTTCTATGCATAGAAGAAGAAGACTTAGAAGTAATCATGTCAAGTGCCCTGGTCAATTACCCATTCTAGTGGTTGACCACGGCACTGACAGGGCATCAAACAGTCCCAGGAAAATACCCCAGAGCTCTCAGGAATCCAACTGTTAGTCTCTAGAGATGAAGTCAAAAAGATTCCCCACCTCTGCAGAGATCAGGAATCTCAAATAGATTCAACCATATCAGGTATTGCTCTAACTGTTGCAGGGTAGAAAGAAGGCAACTCAAGAAATCTCGGTACCCAGGAGTGAAAGTTTGCAGGCTTTATTTCATTGCAAGCAATGGGCATCTCAAGGGACTCATATCCAAAGCATTGAGAGCAATTTCCCAATGTTAACTGGACCCTTTATACCATTCTAGGTCCTTTGTTTGAAAATCTGAACTTCCTATTGGCTGAAGTTTGACATCATAGATGGGGCTAACTCTTAATAGGCTATAGATAACTATAGAGACACCTGATAGGCTTGTTTCAGGTTACAGTTCCCATAAAAGGTAAAATTAAACAATTATATTGAATTACCAAGTTTTCAAAAACCAGCAGGGGTTGCTATAATATTATTTTATCCAATATTGACCCAGTGCTGACCCTTACTCACTTTTATCATTCCAATTAGAAATTAATTGACAAGTCCTCTCACTAGCCTCATTAAAAGAGAACACAGAAACACTTAAACACAGGTGTGAAGACCTCATCTTTGGCAGAACTTCAGACCCATTTCTTGGCATACATCCTCTTCAGATTCATCCTAATTAGGATGGCCTTGCTTGAGCCTCCTATCTTATCTCTTCTGCATTTCTTTCCTTTGTGTTAATCCAAACATTGAAACACCTGTGAAGCCTTCCTGCAATGTTAAAGCTTTTGTCTGTTCTTAAGACTTTTCTAAAATCAAGCAGCAAAGGTTGCTTAAGACTTACTTCTAATGACTACTATGTCCCAATATATGTTGGTTACACTTTAGGACAAAGACTATTTTATCTGTATGTGTCTTTTCCTTTGAAAGCATAGAAGAATAACAATTTAAAACTATAAATGAACACAGGCAGACTGTCCTTGCTAAGAGGGGTATACTTCTGCCAAGTTGGGGCCTATCTGCTCGTTACCTAGCAATCTTATCTATTTGCATGCGAAGGTGTTTACGCCTCAGCAGCTCTGTGAAAATACAATTTTGCCTTTAAATGAAGTCAAACAGCTTCTTCTATTCTGTGTTTTTCTATACTTTTGCAGTGTGGCTTTTGCTTTTACTCAAATGCTATGTCACCCTGGTCATCCTGCCTGCAACCTTCCATCATAACCATGGAAACAGAATAACCTGAATCTCGTTTACCCCCAGAACACCATTATCCAATCCAGCAACAAACACCCTGTCCAAGATATGATCTGTCCTGTGGAAATCATGAAATCCTGAGCAGCCCCATAAACAGGAGACCTGGCATGAATGTTAAAAATTCCCAAGAGCAAAAGTATGGAGAATTCCAATGCCACATCCAAGACCACCCACCCACAGTAGCTCATGAAGTTAATCAGACATCATATCAACAGAATTCCAATTCTCTCTCAAAACCCCAACTTCAGAAACAAGCACTGAATCCAGATGGCTGCTGGACCAGACAGCCAGATAAGGAGATGACTAGGGTGATGATAGTGATAGACTATTTTGACTCCACTTCCTGACTCCTATAAATAAGGTTGGTGTAATGCAACTTATCAAAACCTAGTGGGCAAAGTTGAAAGACAGCAACTCCTCTCTTTTCATCCAACCAGGTCTCAGTAATTTATGCTCAGTAATATATTCTCAAACTGAGGATCAGGACCCACTAGGCCAAGGGTGTCAAACTCGTTTCATACCAAGGGCTGAACAGCATTCATTGTGCCTGCTGAGGGCAGGAAATGATATCATTAATCAGGTCTTAACCAAAAATAAGCACTTTTTTCACTTAGGAAATAATTAGCTGCAAATGACAGAAGAGAAAATGCACAAATCTTGATCATATTTCAAGGTATGGGAGAGCCCAATTTTCATGTGGGCTGTCCTTATAGCAGTAACTCCTCAGCACTGCTCAGCAGCTGAGAGCCTGAGGGCCGGATAAAAAGCTTCCGCGGGCCGCATTCAGCCACCAGGCTTCATGTTTGATACCCTGCACTAGGCAGATCACGAGCCAATTTCAGGTGGGTCCCCATTCATTTAAATGTCCTTTATTTTTAATATATTAGACTTGATGCTACTATGTATGTGACTGCATTTGAGGAAATGTCACAGATCCGTACCTTTAACAGGCTACTATGTATCTGCTTTCAACAATGATAGTCAATGGGGCTTACTCCAAGGTAAGTGTGAATAGGATTGCAACCTTTGGGATGTTTTGGAAATTTTTTTTACACAGATCAGCAACTGCTTCAGAGGGTTAGGAGGGTGCTTCTTTAGTATAAATACATTTTTAAACTTATGCCTACTGTAAACTTTTATTTATTTACTTACTTTAATTTTGTTGTATGGGGGGGTGTTAAAATTTTTCTGCTTGATGATGTCACTTCCGAACATGAGATCACTTCCAGATTAATGACATAACTTCCAGTGGGTCCGACAGATTGTCATTCTAAAACGTGGGTCCCAGTGCTAACATGTTTGAGAACCACTGTGCTAGATCAAACCTGCTCGCCCAGAATTAAATTCTGGATGGCTGAGGCTTTATTACAGGCTGATTTGACATGACACAACTGCATTTTTAGCCCACCAGGGCTGCTACTACAGTCATCAGGACCTGTCTGACTGTAGCCACATGAGGGAATCACCACAATGTTGTGACTCTGCCACCCTCTGTAATGGCACAGTCCCTCCCACAACCACATCTCCTTCTATCCATAACACTCTGAATATCAGCCTCCCTTCACACTTTCCTTGAGAAGCACTTCCCACCCCCAGTAAAGAAAAGAAACAGGTAATAATGAAAGAACCAGCACAAACAACTCCACCATCCCCAATAACTCAAAAAACCATTGCGATTATATCAATAGAATGTATCTATTGTAATATCAGATTCAGAACAAGAACTTGTGCTGGGGCAAGGATGGGAAAGCTCCAGATGAAGATTCTTTCAGAACATAACATTATTTCTCTTTTCTACTTTAAACAGTAGTGCTACACTACACTAAAAGTAGTGTAGAAAAACCACTTTCTTCATGTGCAGCTGAACTGAGCCCATGGATTACCAAAGTTTAAAAAAAAAAAAGCAGCTTTCCAAGTGGATGCATTTTTTTCTTCATTCCAACCAATTTCAATGCAATCATTTTCAATGGCATAACTCTTGTTTAGACCAGTTCACTGCATGGACTCTGCGTTTGTTAGTACCTATGCAGTGAATATGTCTGAATAAGAGATATTAGAAGGTTATATCTAGAAGGTTATATTGATTTACCAAGTGTTCCCACTTGGTAAATAAATGCATCTGTTCTGTCAGTCGATTTTCTTTGGCACTGTGCTGTGGTTTGCAGTAGCTCTGATCCTCTTTTTTCTGTTACCAGGTGCCAACCTTAACAACAAGACATGGTTAATTCTGTAGACTTGTTCTTGGTGACAAGTCTCAGTGACACACCAGATGGAACATAGATTTGAGAATAAATGTATTAATTTCACTGCCATTAATTAGAAAGAAGAAAACCACGAAGAGGTAGAAGGTATCAGTTTACTCAGCCAATGTGTTTTGATTAGAAATCTTCATCGGAGTACTGTAGAAATAAAATACAGTATCTGTGATCAAAACGTTTAATCAAAATGCATTGAACACAATAAACATATACCATTTGTGTCTTAGAAGCTGTCCTTTTTTATTCTTGTGTTGGTAGCTTCTTTTTTTGCCAATGTTACTGCCATTCATTGACAGATATACTAAATGGACCTAAAATAGAGTACTCTTTACGGAGAAATGCTTTTGCAAAGTATGCAGAATAATCCCAAATAATAGATATTCTAATTTTCTCAGTTGATACATTTGGAAAAAATGGAGAAATGCTTTTGCAAAGTGTGAAGAATAATCCCAAATAATAGATATTCTAATTTTCTCAGTTGATACATTTAGAAAAAAAATCATAAAAGCTCATTTCGCTATATAAGCCAACTCAGTCATTCACAGAGCAGTTGCTAACACTAATTTTGATCACCTTGGGTAGAGCCCTGCTGCTAGAGCACAATGCAGGCTAATTAATTTAATACAACACCTGTATATGTTTGCAAACCTTTTTGTTTCTCTGACATGGCAACTGGAGAGAAAAGGAGAACCAGAACTGCAATTAACAAATTATATAAATGTTGTGGTGGCGATGATTATGGATGGCTAATGCTAATTTAGTATAATAAAAATTAATACTTCTCCTTCCTGAATTTCTTTTCCACCCTGATGAAAAAATGTGTTTGCATTGCTTCATTTCAGCTGCATCCAGACATCTAAAATGTTATCAAAGTGAATTTTGCAAGCAAGTCACTCTAGATGTGTGGAAGATGCTAGTAGAAAGTTGAGTTGCCTCATGTTTGTTTTCCATGTTTTAAATGTGTTTTTGTTCAATATTGTTAACTGCAGAGCAATCAAATATATTTGATTACAAAGCAGCGCATAATTAATTTAACCACTGCTGCTTCTGTGCATCTCTGAACTGTTTTGTGTAAGAAAATGATATTACAAAAAGTCAATATAGCCTACCTACAATGAAAAAAATGGGAAATAAATTGCAAGAAAGATTAATGAGGGAGAAATATACCTTGTAGGCTAGGATGCAAGATATGTTGTGTGTTCCCCAATGCTGTTCTTGTAAATGGAACCTGACAACGAATTAAGCAGAAAGGATAGTTACCTGACAATGATTGCTGGAATCTTTAAAGCCCTGAAGGAAAAGGGTATTTCAAGCTGCTTTTTTTCCCTTTTTAGGTAATATTTTTCCAGGAAAAGGTCAAGACACTATGACATAAAATCGTTCTGGTTTGAAGACTGTTAGGGGTGCTCTTTGTATCAGGAAAGCTTGCCTTTAAAACAGTAAGACATAAAAAGGATAGCAAAGATATGGCTGTACAATATGATTTGTCTCCAAAATAACATGCTTTTTCACTTCTGAAGGACATTAGTACACTTTAACAAATGTACTGCAGAAATGCATGCAAGTTCAGCTTAAGCAAGTCTTATGTAAAGTCCTATAATTTTTCTGAGTGCTGGAAAAAAACAGAAATGTGGCTTAGAGCAGCTACCATTCCTCTCACATTGTTGGCAGAGGCAAAGCTTCATACTAGGGCTGAACTGGAGCTTTCTGCATTGCATTAGGAGTAAAATCTGGGGATCAGTAGCCTGAAAAAGAAAAAATTTCAAAGCACAGTGATAGGTGACTCCCGAAATGCACACTTTATTCTGTCTCTATAAGCTTACTGGGCAGTTTGTGGGTATTCATCACATATGTTTGCTACAGCATCTGTGTGGGCCAGGCTGTCAACGTGCGAGATAGGTTGCACTAAATATTCACACCCAGCAGTCAAAGAACCCATAGAGATATACCTAAATTTTTAACTGCCCCATAGTTAAGTCTCATGTTTTAGTCCCAAGTCCTATAAATTTAACCATGATCCTTAAAGCTCAGGATACCTTTCATAAGAAGAGATGTGATCTGATCGACAAGTAAATGTTAAATGCAGGCAAAAAAATGGGACGGGATGCAACCTGCTCAGCTTCCAATTATGTTACTTTGAACTGTTAATGAAACTCTTTTTATAACTCTCTGTCTCCTGCTTCGGCCTGGGGCCATGCCTTCAAATTGCCATTTAATGGAAAATTGAAGTGAACAGCATGCAGCCATGAAGTGAGGCAAATCCATCCTCTTTCTAAGGCTGCATGCCATATATCAATGGATACTGAGGACTTCACATTCAATGGTTAGCACTAATATCAGGTGCAGGAACAAAGGCCTAACCAATTAAGTGGCTGTGAAGGAAAATGCACAACACTTCAGTGCTAGAGCAGAAAATGAGCTGTACCTGTACATCAGAAAAATGCATATAGAAAAAGTGGGACAACTGAATGGTTCAAACACTGAAATCAGACAGAAAATGCCTGAAAAGCTTCATGAACACCACCTGTACTTACAGGGGCTATTTTAATAGTTGACCCAAACCAAGTATGTCTGGCCTTGTCAAGGTCAATGATGGCCCAAATCCTGACTGTTTCCCCCTCCTACCAATGTAGTCATGCTACTGGAGTGTTGCATCCTGTGAGGGTAGGGCAGTCCTGGAGTTGTCCTCTGGGTATGAGAACATTTGTTCCCAGCGCTTGCCGACAGGTCTCTTCCTACCTTGCCCATGGGCTGGGCTGGGCTGGGCTGGGCTGGGCTCAGCTCCCCTTGCCTCCTGCAACCTGAACCAGGGGAGTGCAGGGGAGAGAGAGAGAGATCCCCTGCAGGGGGGGAGGTCTCTCCCTGCCTTGACCATGGCCTGGGCTGGGCTGGACTTGGCCCGGCACAGTTCCCCTCCCCTCCTGCAACCTGAGCCAGGAGAGAGAGAGAGAGAGAGAGAGAGATCTCCATCATGCATGAGGGAGGGGAGCCCAGCCCAGCCCGCAGCACATGTCTCCAACGGAGGGAGAGCTGGTTGGCTGGCCGGCCAGCCAGGCAGGCAGGCAGCAGCAGCACATGTCGCCCTAGCTAGCGAGGAAGGGCGGTTACGTGGGCAGACGGGCAGGCAGGCGCACATACTGCCCAAGCAAACGAGGGAGGGAAGGAGGGAGAGGGAGGGGGCAGGCGAGCAGGCGGGTGTATGTGTGTGAAAGTGTGGAAGATTCCCCCTCCATTTGTGTGTGTGAATGGGATCATAAACTGGCATGAAGATCTCTCCCCCCCCCCTTATTAGGGTGAATGGGATCATAAACTGGCATGAAGATCTCCCCCCCTTATTAGGGTGAATGGGATCATAAACTGGCATGAAGATCCCCCCTTATTAGGGTGAATGGGATCATAAACTGGCATGAAGATCTCCCCTCTCCTTATTAGGGTGAATAAACTGGCATGAAGTTCTCCCCCCTCCCTTATTAGGGTGCATTGAATCATAAACTGGCATGAAGATACCCCCCTTATTAGGGTGAATGGAATCATGAACTGGATTGAATTCATTCATTCATTTTCCGTCTCTAATATATTCATTTATGTAAATTTATTCAAATTTGAAATGTAAATTAATATTTTTTTCGGCCCCCGACACAGAGATGTTGTGGCCCTCCTGCCAAAAACTTTGAGCACCCCTGGACTAAATGAACTTACTGATGGACTGAATGAACAGAGATTGCTGGAGACTGGTGTGTGGGTGCTACACCCAGGAGCTGCTGGGAACCAAGGTGTCACTGCAGCAGCTGGAGAAACTGCTGGCAGAAGGGGAGGAAGGAGGATCTCTGTAGGCTGAACAGGTGAGCTACCCTAGTGGTGGGGTCCAACAGTGCATTCTGCAGGATTAGGGCTATTTTCAGTGAAGAGGGAGAATAATTAGCTTAAAGTGGGTATACATTCTCTGGGCCAAGTTTAGAACAGGAATTCAGCAAAACAGCTAGTTGTGCCATGGATAAACCCAATAGGATTGGACTGTGAGATTGCACCACAGTTGCACATTACATTCAGAACAAAAAGCATTAAAGTGTTACTGCTGAATATAACTATATTAAAACCTTTACAGGGTGCCTCTGTATTTCTAGATCCCATATCCATAGTTTCACTTATCCCCCCACATGCACCGCCCACACGTGCCCCCTCTGGAGGCAAGAGAAGCTTCTCAGGGCCTGGGAAGCCATTTGCCTGCAGCCTCTACTGGACTCAGAAGACCCCCCCCCCCAAAGATGATTGAAGCTCAGCTCCCCTCTTGTCCTGAGGTTGGTGGGGGTGTTCCCTTGTATCTGCAGTTTCACTTAACCGTGGGGGTTCTGGAACAGGACCCCCACAAATATGGGGGCATGCCTGTACTTGCTTTACTCATCTCAGCATAATATTTTATAATGAAAATTTAAATCAGGATTTCTTACCTACTATACATTTTAAAATCATTTCTTACCTTATTTTTTTGAAAGAAAAAAAAACTGTCTGAAAATGTTTAAAGCCAAGCAATACACAATAAATATGGACTATACAAACAACTTACAATGAACAAACATGCTACATCTGTCTCTCATCATCTGAACTGGATGTAAGAACCAGGCTGAAGGTTTGAACCATCTAGGGGACGCAGTGGCTCAGTGGGTTAAACCGCTGAGTCGATGAGCCTACTGATTGCAAGGTTCACAGTTCGAATCCACACAGCGGGGTGAGCTCCTGTTGCTTGACCCAGCTCCTGCCAACCAAGCAGTTCTAAAGCATGTAAAAATGCAAGTAGATAGGTACTACCTTGGTGGGAAGGCAACGGTGTTCCGTGTGCTTAGGCATTTAGTAATGCTGGCCACATGACCACAGAAACTGTCTATGGACAATGCTGGCTCTTCAGCTTAGAGATGAGCCCAACCCCTAGCGTCGGAAACTACTAGGCTTAACTCTGGGGGAAACCTTTACCTTTATCTGGACCCATCTAGTGTAGTATCCTGTTTTCCACAGTGGTCTACCAGCTGCTACCCACAAGCAAGAAAGATATACTTCTGTCCCACAATTGCCCCCTTGCAACTGTATTCAGAGGTATACTACTCTGGAACTGGATGAAACTATCGTGACTAGCAGCCATTGACAGACCTGTCCTTCATTAGTCTAATTCTGTATGAAGCATCTAAATAGGGGCCATCACATTTTGCGGCAGCAAACTGCGTACATTAATTATGTGCTATCTGAAGACAGGCTTCCTTTTGTATGTTCTGAATTACTTGCCAATCAATGTCATTGGATAGCCCAGGGTTCTAGTGCAATGGGATAAGGGAGGAAGAAATGTCTCACTATCTAGTTGCTCTACAACATCATGCATACATTTATAAACCTCTATCATTCCTCTCCCCCTAGTTACATAGCAACAGAAATACAGTATCCAGATTGCCAGGAGTAATAGCATCTCTTAAGCATGCATCAGTCACACCCTACAGGAAACATTAATTTCTGGGTCCCACAGTTTAAGAGGATATTGACAAACCAAAGCAGGCTCAGAGGAGGGCAACCAGGATGGTGAGGGGGCTGGAGACCATGTCTTACAAGGAAAAGTTGAAGGACTTGGATATGTTTAATTTGGAGAATAGATGGTTAAGAGGGGACATGATAACTCTCTATAAATATCTAAGGGGCTATCATGTGGGAGGAGCATTTGTTGTTTGTTGCTTCAGAAGGCAGATCAGGACAAATGGGCTTAAATTACAACAAAAGAGATTCTGATAAAATATTAGGAAGAACTACAATAGTAGTTCATAGAGTTGGAAGGGACCAACTTGATGATATAATTTCTGGTCATGACCTCACTTCTGATGGGTCCTGAAAGATTCTCATTCTAAAAAACTGCGTCCTGGTGCTAAAAGTTTATGAACCACTGTCTTGCAGCCCAATCCTATCCGATTTTCCAGTGCTGGTGCTGCTGTACCAATGGGGCATGCACAGCATCCTGTGGTGGAGGGGCAGACATAGAAACCTCCTCAAAGTAAGGGAAAAAATGTTTCCCTTACCTTGGGGCTGCATGATGGCAGCACTGATGCTGGAAAGTTGGATAGGATTGAGCCCTTAGTGGTTATTAATTAGGATACTGTGAAAACATAATTGGCATAACAACCTGAAGGCAATCTAAAAACGGAAGGAAAAATCTAAATCCTGATAATTTTACACCCGGCATAGATGTTGAATCAGCACTATTTGCGTTAATGAAGTATAAACAGTTAATACAAACTATAAGAATTGAGCTACATAGCATATATTGAATGTATTTTAGATTTGCAGTACTAGTGTCATACACCAGTTAAAAAAATTAATGCACAGACTGATAGGTAAGGATGCAAGTGGGCTTGTTAATTTAAATACTAAAAGTGATGAGGACAAAATGTTTTTCACTGACTATTTTCGACATACCATATCTTGTATTGCACCATACAAAACATATACAAACAAAAGAGACAATGAAAGTGACTGACAGAAAGAGAGATTATGATCACTAAGGTTTATTAAACTTAAGGCTGCTATGACAACTGGCCTCCAGTTCCCACTGTCTGAAAGCAGTTAACTTGAGTACAGGGTTTTAAAACAGCAGTAAGTGGTTAAGGGCAATCCCTGGTGTACAGAACTGACTTTCAAACTGGACTCAAGAGAAGGGAAAACATCAACACAATCATGTACCAGTCACTCAGTGCTGAACCATTATCAGGTTTTTAGAGAATTCCCAAGGTAGCAATATATTTCAAAGAATGGATATTTTAAAAAAAATGTGCAGCTTGAATCTTTATAAATAAGAACAGAAACTAATTAATATGTCAATCAAAGACAGATTCATCGATATGATGCTTATTCTAGAAATTAGCATATATTCTTTTTAAAGCTATATAATTGGAGCAGTATGAATAGTGAACAAATAACGCTATCCAATACGTTTGTCCATTCAATGATACCTCTCTCAGTAGAATATCGTTTTCATCCAACAATCACTTGCTTATAATATGATCTGCAAAAAAATTTCAATTTTGATTGTTTTATATTTTATAAAACATTTCATTTTATTAAAAGATTCTTGCACAAACTGCTAACTGATATTCTTCACATTACATACTTTACATTACAAACACCACATTCACACAGCAATCTTCCACCTCACCTTTGAACTTGCTCTGGAAACTTGCAGTGTCAAAAATAGATTATCCAGCAGAGTAGGGAGCTGTTTTTCATTAGAAAGTACCAAAAAACCTCACAGAATATTCTTAATTTTTACAATAGGATCCATATAGCGGTCTTATGTATGGGTTATTTCAGACACACACACCCACACTGTGTTTACCTGAAACTGTGGATACGGGCAAATGCCTGGCCGCCCAACCTCCAGAGCCATAAGGAGGTTTGTTCCCTTGCCTTGGGAGGGTCCTCCAAGCCATCTGTGGCCTCTGCCAGACTCAGACTGAATGATAGAGCTCAAAACAAGTGACTTCTGGTTTCACAGAGAAACCAGAAGTAATTTTTTAATGCCTTATTAGGCATTAGGAGGCCTAGAGAAGCACTCTGCTGGGCTCAGAGGAACCTCCAGAGGCGAGGGAAACAGAGCTCCCCTTACTTCCATATGGGGTGCACGCAGAGGACACTCACAAGGGAGGCCCACAGACCCAATCTGTGGATAACTGAATCCACGGATACAGGAACTACCCCTATACAAGTTGTTTTAAAGTCCAACATCTCATATAAAACATAGTACTCTTAAGGTGCAATTCTAACCCTAATCCTAAAGCACCTAAAGTGCTTTCTAGCACTGACATAAGGGCAATGCACCTCTGAGGTCAGGAAACAAACATTCCCTTACTTTGAGGAGGCCTCTGTGAGTGACACCCAACTGCAGGATGCAGCACATCTCCCATTGGCACTGCTATGCCAGCGCTGGAAAAGACTGACATAAGGGGTTAGGATTGCACCCTTTTGTCTCAAATTTAGAGCCCAAACCCCTGTCCCTGCCGCCTCTATAATGGCTATAGCTGCATCCTGCAGGGAAGCAACTGAAAAGGTTTCCTTTAAGTAAGGGAACTCTCATTTGAATGTAAGGGTTTTCAAGTGTACACTCATTCAAGTGTAAAGGAACAAGTGTTCCCTTAACTGGGGAAAAGCCTCTGTGGCATGCAGAGGGTCTACTTAGATCTGCACTAGCTAAATAGCCAGCACAGGTCTGCATGAATCCATGAGGTGGGATCAGGTCCAGGAATGGGATTAGGATTGGTGGCCACCACTGCTGTATCCCCACAGGCTTATAGCATCCAAGGTTTTAACCATCTGTGGATTGAAAATGTATTTAAAAAATTTCACACACCCTGCTGCAGTCTACTGCCATTTCATAGCTCTCGCTGCAGCACTCCTGGTTCGCCTTGCATCCTGCTATTTCATAGCACTTGCCTTGTTTGTTAAGTTTAGACAATAAATGCAAGTGTACACAATTTCTGCCATTTGTGCAAATTTCTGCAATTTTCTCAGCATGACATCTGCGGACTTGAGCATCTGTGGATTCTGGGATCCATGTGGGGTCTAGAACCAAACCCCCACAGATACGGCATCCCCAGGTGAGTCCCTGTGGTGCAGTGACCCTGGTCCCTGCAGATTTTGTTATCAAAGGATTTCAGTATCCATGGGAGGGTGTTGGTGGAACCAATCCCCCATGGATACCTAGGGCCCACTGTATATACCAGGCATATAATGCAAAGTTTGTCTCCTGTATGGATGAACACTGTTGAAGGATGCTCTGTAGATTATTAGTCCACAGCATTGTTTTCATCTCATCAGCTTCATACCCTTACCTCTGTTTTGATTTGCACATATTACTTTGCTGTTTTGTATTAATATCCCGTTATCAACTTTGGTAACATTAGCAGTTGCTGTGGCAAAGATGTAAAACCACTTTTTTTCCTCCTATGCAGATCACAAGTCCCAAATCACATCACCTCAAACCATCTTGATTGCCACATGTGTGACACAGCGGCCTACTGAGCAAGGCTTTGTGGTTAAATGAAAGGTAAGAAGGAACCCAATTTCAACCTATGATCCTACATCTGCAGACATTAGATACCTGAAGGAGGCCACAAACAAAAAAATGGAAAAGAGCACAACACAGTAAAATTAATTTTCACAGTTCTGTCATTAAGACGTAAGCAGCCTCCCCAAAGTCAATGTGTTAAACAGCACAGCCAAGTAGTATAATAAGCAGATGGGGGAAATGCCTTCTGCATGGTAGTCTGCTAATTGATTTGTAGAAAAAAAATCCCCTCATTAGCTGAGACTTCTCACCAGTGGCAATCCCAAAAGCACACTCATCATCAAATTCTGTGCCCTTGTCAGTCAGCAGCCCACCTGTTATCTAAAATACACACACACACACACACACACACACACACACACACACAAAACCCTGGCTTATAAATAGAGCAATTCATCAGCAATAAATAAGTAATTGTCAGTAGCCAGCTTTCGAGTATAAGTACCTGGAATTCACTTTATACTAACTGTTGAGATGTTCCTTCACTGATGTATTAAGACTTTTCTCTTCTTGGAAATTGCTCTGCAGTTCCCAAGAATAGCAAGGTTGTCTCTCCCCCACCCTCACTATTACCCAGTACCCCCAGTACTTTGTCCTCCCCAGGTATTAAAAGGGATGCTGCTTTTCTTCCTTTTTGTCCTGGCTGTCCAAGCGGCCAGTTGCAGATTCCTACAGCCATAGGAGGAGGCCTGCTGCAAGAGTAAGAACCTGGGAAAATGTCCCACTTGAAGGATGAGCACCAACATGATGGAATTTATTTGATTACAAAAGAAGACAATTCACATCAGTCATATAAGCCAATCTCTACAGAAGAGTTTAAGCACAAAAATGGACACAAAATAGAAACAAGTTGGGGAGCATTTCAGTTTCTCAGAGCATCCTGTACAAGATGTACATGTACACGGCATCTCCATGTACTGCTGTTGCCAGTTTGCTGGGGACCCTAGGGCAAAGCCCTGTATGGTCCCCTCATGTGGTCTCTACCCATTCCCTGATGGCTTATTAATGCCATGAGTACTGAGGGTTCAAAGGTGGCTCCCTCATGGTCCAAGCAGGTCATAATACAGGTAGATTATTCAGACAACCGAAATCCGGACTACTCCAAAATCTGGACGTTTTGGGGGCCAAGACTGTTTCTGGCATCATGCCAGTATTAACCCCACAAAGGAAGCCTGAAGTCTGTTTTTTTAGTATTGGTTGGTCAACAACCCAGCAATGAAACCTACAGTAAATTTCTTACCCTGCTCCTCCTAGTCATATCTTGGGCTTGGACCTCACCACTGCATTGGAAAAGCCTTTTGATCATGCCCAGCTGTAGCACAAAGCAGTATGGGTCACGAGTCTTCCTGCTTGTAAATTTGAATTTTATGAGGGCTCAACACTTAGCATGTTTTTAGGAAGGAACCAAATGATCTCCCAGGGTACAGAGTTTCACAGCCTGGGTAGAAATGTCTTCACCTCCATTCTGATGAGATGGGCCTCTGAAGGAAGCATGATGTGAAGAGGTTGATCAAAGGGGATGAGCAGCATTATATGGGAGAAGACCTCTTAAGCATTCACAACTTCATCCACTGATTGGAAGAACTATTATGATCACAGCTTTTCTGCACTTTGTGCTAGCTGTGCCCAGCCTATCACATCTTTAGTATCATTTATACCTATCCTTTCCCTTTTTCTTTTTCTTTTGTATATCCTAACTATAATAATGTGGGCTAAGACTAAATTATTTCAGCTTTCTGCACATCACTGATACTACTCGTGTAGTAGTTTTGATATAATAATAATAATAATAATAATAATAATAATAATAATAATAAAACTTTATTTTTATCCCGCCCTTCTCCCTAACGGGACCCAGGGCGGCTAACAACATATTAAAAAAACAGATTTTAAAAACATTAATACAAGCAGATAAAAACATTTAAAAACACACTACAGGGGCCATAAAAACAGTAGTCAGATTAAAAGAGTAAAAGAGCAGATCACCGAGGAATCAAGCCTGTAAAACTAAAAGATGTATAAAAAAGTTAAGAAGGCCAGAAATCAGAAGGCTTGTTTAAACAACAGTGTTTTCAGGCCTCGCCGAAAACTCTCAAGAGAGGGAGCCATTCTCAAGTCAAGGGGAAGGGAGTTCCATAATGTTGGTGCCACTACCGAGAAGGCCCTATTTCTTGCAGCCGCCCCCCGGACCTCCTTGGGTGGCGGCACTTGCAAAAAGGCCTTCTCTGATGACCTGAGAGGACGAGCCGGATTGTACGGGATATGTACGAGCCAGATTGTAAATATGATTTATCTTTATGTTAGAATGCAGCATGCCCTAAACCAGTGATTCTCAAACTTTTAGCACTAGGACCCACTTTTTAGAATGAGAATCTGTCAGGACCCACAGGAAGTGAGGTCATGATCAGAAGTGACATCATCAAGCAGGAACATTTTTAACAATCCTATGCTGCAATCCTACCCACACTTATCCAGGAGTAAGTCCCATGAACTATCAAAAGCATATACATACTAGCCTGTTAGTGTAACATTTCCCCAAATGCAGTCATATAACATGGTAGCATCAAGTCTAATGTATTAAAAATAAAATGTTGAAATGAATGGGGACCCACCTGAAATTGGCTCATGACCCATCTAGTGGGTCCCGACCCAGAGTTTGAGAAACATTGTCCTCAACTCTTTGCAGTGTCAGAGTGGACTGAAGTATTTTCTAGCTACGTAGATAGCTAGAAAACCCAACAAGACAGAAATGGCTTCAGTGCTTCTTGATGAAAATTTATCAAAACTACAGTATAGAACAGTGGAACACATAATAGCTTCTTGATTGAACATTCATGCAAACTAAGCCCCCCCTCCAAAAAAAGGCACACCACAATAAACTTTTGTCACCAAGCCAACTGAAAGCATGCTAATCATAAAATCAATTGCACTCTGAACTTCTTCAAAAATAGAGTCCTTTTTAAAACTCATTAAGCAGTTCACAGAAAGTGGTACAACAATTGCTTATCTAGTCAAATTATTCCCCTCAACTTGTTGTTTATGAAAAGAGAGTAATAACCGGAATAGAATTCTAAGAGATCACTCCTATAGGTCATCAAGGTGGTACTGTAACAGAAGACCAATTCAACACACTTGTACACTGTACACATTCTTCATAGGAAATTACATTTCCCATGTATAAATCACTGCATGATACTCCTGTGCAAGGACTTTTGGGTGGGCCTTGGATGTTCAGTAGCACTGCATTGCAAGCACAGTTAATTTACATGAACTCAGCATAAATGCAAGCAAGTCTACAACCATCTAAATTTCCCACCAGTCTACACACCAAATCTAGCACAAATTATAGATTCACAGTCTGTACTCAGAAAAAACCCTGTGGACAGAGAACACTGCCTCACATCAGGTATCTCCCTCTCCCCCTAACTGCTGATTTCACTTCTGCAGGTTTGCACATTTATGAAAAGGGTAGGAAAATCTATCCATGAAGCTGTTCTTCCAGATGTCGCTTCCTAGAACATTTATATCTACAGTATACAATTAATTCCATGGTTATACTATAGTCTCAAACAAAAACATCTTGTTTTAAAAGACAGCATGCACACAATACTTCACTTTCAAGATAATGACTTTCTCTTTTCTCTATTCCTTTCCAATGATGGAAAAGAGCAACTGGAAAAATAAATTGCTATGAAAAGCAGGAGTCCATAATAAACTCTAACTTTAAGTTTAATGCAGGCTTTCTCAAACTTCTAGGAAAAGTTTTTTTACCTCAGACGGCTTTTTCCCTCTCTTACTCAAGCAATCAAGCAAGCGTTTATTTCTACCCTTTCACCGTTGTAACTAATAATTAAATAGTTAAACAGTGAACACTTTTCTCACCACTTATTTTTGCACTAAGAATAATGCATGTCTCATGTCAGCTACTCCTCCTTCACACTGAGTAGAGGTGGGAAAATCTCAGCACCTTATAGGTGCCTGGATCAGGGGGTGAGCTGTGCATTATTTTCAGTGATCTTTTATTCTTACATCACTCCTGCTCAGTTTAGCAACCCCCTCCCCACCTCTCCCCTTGTGTAGTCTGAGATTAGCTGGTTGCCCCTTTTGGGAGCTGGATATGAGTTTTTTGCTGCCAGCCAGATTAGCCTCAGGTTTGCAGTTTTTTCACCTAGCCCAGATTGGCATCAGGTTTTTGATAGCTAAATTTTGTTCCTTTTTACTCTCTTTACACCTGCCTTTGTGGTCACTTCAGGCAGGCATCATGCAGGTCAGGGAGCCAGGAGTTGGCAGTTGGGTGGGCATCCTAAAGTAAGCAAGTTCAGCCAGTGAGGCAGTACAATTCAGATGATGCTTACCAGCTTGCTGAGGTTGGTAAACTTGTTGCTGAAGCGAAACCTCTAGCTTGGATTTGCAAAGGCAACCTCAATTGTGTTCCAGCTAGGAGAAGCCTGCGCCATCCAACTGCCTCAACCCTTTAGAGTTGACCTTAATAAGCACTCTCTCTGGATAGATAGCAGCCTTGAATCAGAGTGGTCTCGCCTGTTAATGATTAGGGGCATATATAGTCTCTGAAATCCGCCCCCCACCCATTTAATAGTCTGCAGACTCCAAGGTTGAGCCTCTAGATTTCTTCCCTGCTGCTGGTTCATTATCTTGTTAGTTAAATAAGGTTGCCCAGTTTAACCTAAGCCTCTGTCTCATGGGTTTATTGGATGGGGGGGAGCTGCACAGGCAGTAACTTCATTTGTATATCTACGGCTACAATCCTAAATGCACTTATGTGGGAATAAATACCATCAAACACAGTAGGACATCTGAGTAGACAATCGTACTAAAGATCGCACTGTAGGTTCTGTTAAAGGCACAGGAACAGAGCAAGTTAAAAAAAATTGGCAATATTGCTGCAGAAATCACGTCTGAAAATGCTACTTGATTGGAAGGATGCTTTCCCACAGCAGTTACAATTTTATTAATTAAAAGATTTATATATTATAGGCTGTTATAGAAAAGCAGTATCGCTGCTGCAATTGTGGAGCTGGTATGACCGAATCCTTTAATTACTCCTGATGCACAGATGAAACATAAATAGCCACATCTAGAAGAGACTACATGGATTGGAACACACTGAATAAATACATATATCTCTAGAAAGATGCAGTGGCCCCAACTCCACTTTGAAGTGGCTAATCAAACTACAGCTCTGCAGCCCAACAAACCATTGTTTGCTGAAAAGGGAAAGAGCAGTGTGTTTGCATACTTGCTTCTCCTCCTCCAAATTTGATTCAGTACTTCATGGTTTGTTAAAGCACCATTTCCCATGATTTCCAAACTGGGAAACTGTGGTTTGGTTGGGCCCTGCAAACAAAAATATGATAAGGCAGGAGGTCTGGTCTAGAGGGTAGAGCCTCCATTAGCCTGAAGATAACATCAGAAGGTCGCCAGTTCGAGGACACCGGCAGCTCCCTGGACGGCTGAGAATGGCGAGACCTTGAAGCAGCTGACAAGCCCAGCTGAGTAATTCCACCTTCTCTTGGTATGAGCAAGAAGCGTCTTGGCTGCCCTCCATGTGAGAGATGGAGCTGCTTGTCAGCCTGCATGGGAGAATTGGAGGCCAGAAATGAGACCAAACCAGGAAGATCCATTCTGAAATGTTGTTGGTTCTTGGAAGAGAGAACCTCTATGATTGTAAAAATCCCCTTGAGGGATTTAGAAATGCCTGCCTATGTAAACTGCCTTGAATAAAGTCAGAGGAGTAATCCAATGACCAGAAAGGAAACTGAGCGCTTTCCACATGCGCTGCCTCCGACATCCTCGGCATCACCTAGCAGGACAAAGTTCCAAACAACACAGTCCTGGAACGTGCTGGAATCCCTAGCATGTATTCACTGCTGAAACAGAGACACCTGCGTTGGCTCGGTCATGTCGTGAGAATGGATGATGGCCGGATCCCAAAGGATCTCCTCTATGGAGAACTCGTGCAAGGAAAGCGCCCTACAGGTAGACCACAGCTGCGATACAAGGACATCTGCAAGAGGGATCTGAAGGCCTTAGGGATGGACCTCAACAAGTGGGAAACCCTGGCCTCTGAGCGGCCCGCTTGGAGGCAGGCTGTGCAGCATGGCCTTTCCCAGTTTGAAGAGACACTTGGCCAACAGTCTGAGGCTAAGAGGCAAAGAAGGAAGGCCCATAGCCAGGGAGACAGACCAGGGACAGACTGCACTTGCTCCCGGTCTGGAAGGGATTGTCACTCCCGAATTGGCCTTTTCAGCCACACTAGACGCTGTTCCAGAACCACCTTTCAGAGCGCGATACCAGAGTCTTTCGAGACTGAAGGTTGCCAATACAAAATTATTATTATATCACAGTTTGATTCTGGTTAGATATTCTTGTTTCTCAATCCACATGATTGATCAAATACATGTCCTGGATCTGACAACATAGGGAACTATCATTTAACAAACAAAAAATATTGGATGAAAATGTGTGAGGGAAGGAAAGAGAACATATTAGGCACATGGCTTATTCCCAGACCAATGCCATGTTTTGCTGGACCAGAACTGCTATGTTTGAACTGGGCCTGTGAAAGGGTATTCTGGAGCACAGAAGAACAGTTTAAAACTATTTTCTTCCTCAAAGAGTTCCCACAGTGGATTGAGGCAGACATAACATTAAGTCAAACAGGATGAGTCAAGAGGACATCAGAGTACACAAGGCAAGGCAAGGTAGGAAAGGGCAAGGATGGATTGTGCAATCACAGGCTCCATCAAAAGTGAAAATCTATGGCTTGTCACTGCATCTGAACTGAGCCAGTGTGAGAATTACTGGTTTCATGGGTTTTTCTTAGATTATAGACAAGAAAAACCTAAATGCTACTTCAAGTTTTCAAATAGCTGTAATGTTCTTCCAAGGTTGCTTGGATTATATTTAGATAGCTTCTTCTCCACAAGTGCAAAACATTCATGCACAATGTTCCAAAAAGATTCAGGCAGTTTATTATGTGAAATGGATGGTTCTTTGCTTTTTTTGAAAGGGGGGGGGAGACAGTTCTGTGAACTCAAACAAAAAAGGCTATTAGATCTTATTAGTAACTTAGTTGAATGCTGCCCTTTTTCAAAAGCATTCTCCACTCTGCCCTTTTCAATCACAGTGGCCCCATTATGTTTTCAGATATCAGACATGGTTAGTGAACACAATGTTGTCAGGAATATAATGGGCAAAACATTTTTCTTTGTTCCACAAAGTGTTTTGTTAGTCAAGAGAACTGTGCCAGGGATCTGCTAAATTATATCATTTCCTTCAGTGAAAGTAGTCTAATAGGAAAATGAATCATGGGAACAGTAAAAAATAAAAGGAAAGATATCAACTATTGTATATCCATCCTATTCCTTCCGGTATCTGTGCCTGGAAAAAATCTAGTAACAAAAGCACAATGGCCTGCATTCAACGTTGATGTAACAGCCACCATCATGCCCTCCACATAAAATCCAATGAATTAATCTGGCTCAGTGTCAGCATAAATCTTTTGCATTGTCCAATAAGACATTAGTACATACAGGTACACTAATTACTCTGATTTCACTTTGACATCAAAGCACTATTCACAAAGAATATGTCTAAGTTGCAAATCTGTATACATTTATTGCCACTAAATAATAAAAATAACCCACTTGTTAGAGAAAACTTAAGTGTTTAAAGTGAAGTTGGTGCTTCTGTTTTTGGCCAAGTAGCAGAATAACATCTATAACCAATTGCATTCAAGACAGACACTTACAGGAGAATTGCACCAGCGCAACACTAAAGAGAACACACCCTCTTCTTCTGAGTCTAGTGGTGCATGGATTTATATGAATTATAGCACCACCAGGCAATCTTCTGGTTGAGAAGGGATTTCAGTAGTAATAAAACTAGTTTAAACACTTTTAACATCCTGCTGCAATTCTCATGCTTGCTTTTAACATAAAATATAGTTGGTTCTTCTCATACATTTTTTTGGTTAGAAGGGAATGAAATTATATGCACCCCATTTTGAGTTCTAAGTTCTCCATATGTTAAATAAATCAATAGAAAAGTTGCCTGTTAAATTTCATTCAGAAGCTGTAAAAATATATTTCTGGTGGTATGAATATAGGAGCAGGGTGTTATGTAAAGTACCACAAACCTGTGCCATACTCCAGAGACATTTTTCTCAGACTGATAAAACAAATGAAAGCAAGGTTCTCTTTAAAAGCCCAATCCTATGCACTGGGAGTCTGCAACATGCCGTAAGTCATGTCCACAACACCCAGAGAGGAGGGACTGCCTGTGCTGGGCATTTTTGAGTGCAGAAAAGCATGCTTTGGAGCTTTGCCTGCCAAGTTGCGCCTCCCACCACTGTTTGTTGTGTTGTGTTCCTGGTCTTGCTGCCAGGCAGCAGGTTCCAGGGGTCCCGCAAGTACCACCAGACAACAACTCAAGTACCACTGGTGGTATCCATATTGCTGGTTGAGAAACGCTGCAGTAGACTACTTCCCAGCATAATTCTCATCAGACTGAAACAAAATGTTCTCTCTCTATACATGAATCATTACCAAGTGCTATTGGCACATAAACTGAACATACTGAATAATGGCCTGGATCTACATAAGCATAAAAGGCAAAATTATCAGAGAAGGAACCCCTGCTAAATTCAAACATCTAAAAATAATTTTCTTCCTTGTTTCTCTGCCTGGTGTCATTATAGTGGGAGGCAAATTCCCAGTGGGAGGGTGGCTATCACTACTAAGTTCTTACAAAAATGAGGGATAGCAATAATAAATTGCTCTAAGTTGCATCAAAACCAGTGGCACAGTTAGCAAAAATGTGATTACACCAAATTGCAACTTGTGAAAATAATTAAACATACTAGTAATTTACTTTTTGTAATTTTTAATACAATTTTTGTATATTTCTAATATTTACAATAAACATACTATAATATTTACTAATACATAATATGATCACAACAGTAATATTTATTATGAAAACAATTCAATATTTACTACAAATTCATATGAATGTGAGTTGGGAATGTGAATTGGAAGAAAACGGTAAGGCACAGAGAATAAACACAGTCAATCCCCCCCCCCCCTGTAAAACAAGATTGAATATCCTTCTTCACAAAAAGATGAAAATGTCAGAAACCATTTGAACTGTGAAAGGTCAAGTGCGATTAGGGTTTTTTCCCCACAAAAGGTTTGAAAGAATTTACAAGATGACCTGTCAATACTACTGCTGATCTCACAATGTAATTGTGTTTGATTAATGATTTTATACAGTATGCTATTCTTACAGATTATCATTGAAAGTGTGAAAGAGTGTCAGTGTGAATGTGTGTGTTCATTAGTTACTCAGCAGCAAATTTACACTCTTCAGTGCAGGAGGAACTACAGGTGGGGCCTCGGTATCTATGGGGGATATGTTCTCAGACACCCTGCTGAGACCGAAAATCGTGAATAATCAAATCCATGATTTTCGGTCCCTTTCTCCCTCCAAAGGGCTTTCTCCCTTCAGAGGGCTTTCTGAAGATTCCAGTTTATCTGCAGGTTCTTCATCAGTGGATCTGGCTCAATGCAGGTCCCCCAGAACATTTCTGGGAGAACAATCAGCTAAACTCAGCTCCACCTGAGCTCTCCAAAGGGAACTGAAGCTGTAGTCCAGACTGAAGGGGACTGGAGCTGCCTCTTGGGCTTCAGAAAGCGTTCCAGAAAGCACAGCTCCGAACCCCTACGGAGGGCTCAGGTGGAGCAGAGTCTGACTCAGTGTTGGTCCAGGGGACCCACGTTGAGCCAGATCCACAGATGAAAAATTTGCGGGTAAGAAGGCTCCACCTGTATTACAGCTGACTAGCAACACTTTCCTATTTGAGAAAAAAAAACAACCACAAGGTAAAAGAAACCACAAGGTTAACCCATTTCTTCCCGGCCCACAGGCGTACACATTTGGTCCCTGTTGTGTATATGCAGCATTGGGCAGAAATTTAATTTTATAATGCCAAGGAAGAGATGGGCAATACAGCCTGCACATTTAACTGCTTAGCACTAATATGTGGAATTGAAAGGGTTTTTGATATTGTTTCGAATGACTTAGAAAGCAAGTTCTAGCACTTTTGTTGTAGTAATAAGCTGAAAAATTAATGGCACAGAAATACTAAAGGTTCTGAAACAAAGTAATAAATTGAAAGAAGCATAATTTAATGACTGAAGTTCAGAGACCTGCACACACTCACTAAACGATGTCACCGTAAGAATTAGTGTATCATGGCTACTCTGAGAACGCTTTGGGGTGAACAGGCTTATAAATTTTAAAAGGAATATAAAAATGCCACTAGATCTACTTTAAAAGCAAACCTGAACTCGTGGGAAATGCTGCCATATAGTTACTGGGGATTTCACCTATATGCCATCCCACGGCATCCCCCTCCCACACTACATTTCACACAACTCCTGATGGCCCACCGACCTTCAGAAGTGGTTATTTGGGGATTTCAGGAAACTGCAAGAGGGAGGAGAGAACAAATCAGTGTTTCTCAAACTGTGGGTTGGGACCCACTAGGTGGGTCATGAGCCAATTTCAGGTGGGTCCCCATTCATCAATATTTTATTTTTAATATATTAGACTTGATGTTACCATGGTATGTGACTGCATTTGGAGAAATGCTACAGACCTGTACTTTTAACAAGTTACTATGTATATTCTTTTAAGAATGACAGGGAATGAGACTTACTCCTGGGTAAGTGTGGGTAGGATTACAGCCTAGGATAGTTAAACATTTTCCTGCTTGATGATGTCACTTCCAATTATGACATCACTTCTGGTGGATCTTGATAGATTTTCATTTTTAAAAGTGAGTTCCATTGCTAAATGTGTGGAAACCACTGAAGTAGATCACTTGTGCAAGTACCATTGTGCTCACACTATTTATAATACAATCCAGCGTTGGCAAGTGTTTCTCTCACTAAATATGTCCTGTGTTTATTTATATACTGCTTTTCCTATGCTCAAAGCAGTGTACAATGTAAAAAAAGATAAAAACATTTGAATACAAACATTAGAATAAAACCATTAAAAACAAATCAAATGTCATGCAAATTAAGATATAAAAGAGTTATAACATAACATAAAAGCAGCAACAGAAATTTAAAAGGGGGTCCCTAGGAGGTTCCTCCCCCCCTGCAAACGGGCAGCCCAATCCTGAGCTGCCTGGAGCGCGCAGCTGCAGCTTCACCGACACCAGCTCCCACCACATCCTGCATATCTCAACCTGCCACAGGCGGCGCCCTGGGAGAAGGGGACTTTCGTCCCCTTCTCTCAGGTAAGGGAAGCAGCCCCGCAATGGAGCTACTCACTTTACCACCAACCAAAAGGTCGATGGTAAGGTAAAGGCGTTCGTGTAGGGCGCCGAGCCCCACACAAACACCTTGGATCTGGTGGAGTGGAGCTGTCTGTTTAACAACCCACCAAAAACTGGGTCACAAACCACTAGTGGGTCACAACTCAGTTTGAGAGCTGAGTTTATAACTCAGCTGCAAGATCCACTCATGAGTAAGTCTTCACCCAGTTTCCAGGGATCTTCCTCCCCCTGCAGGTTTTGTGACACATCCCACTTCATTCTACATGGTTCTCTGATTTGGGGGAGGACTCAGAGAATTGCACTGGGAAAAAGGTAGCAGGGAAGATCCCTTTCATTAAAGCAGAGGTGTCCAAAGTTTTTGGCAGGAGGGCCACATCATCTCTCTGACACTGTTTCGGGGGCCGGGGAAAGAAAGAATTAATTTACATTTGAAATTTGAATAAATTTACATAAGTTTACATAAATGAATATATTACAAATGAACTTATATGAATGAATGAAGGCCCTGCAATAGCTCATGGCCTATAAAAGGCCTTGCACAAAGCAAGGCTGGCCTTTCCTTTGCTGCCACTACTGCATCACAGCCATGAAGCGGCAAGCAGTGGAGGAAGCCCTCATTCCACAGCTCATCCAAAAAGGTCAAACAGTTGCCTTCATGCTGAGAGCAGTTGTGTTGGGCCAGTGCGGGCTGCCACAAATCTCTGGAGGGCCAGAGACTCATTGGAGACTGGGGGCTCCCTGAGGGCCGCATTGAGAGGCCTCGAGGGCCACATGTGGCCCCAGGGCCGGGGTTTGGGCACCCCTGCATTAAAGCTTTGTTCCAAAGGTTCTGCATACAATACAAATTGTACATACAATGAGCTTTTAGTTATGACCTTATGAATAGACTGAAGTCCAGTCTCTTAAAACATAATTCATGATAGTTAACACTATTTCATGCACTTACAGAACAATTCTACTCAAAAGTAAATCCCATTTATTTCAGTGGGGCCGCAATCCTAACCTCACTTTCCTGGGAGTAATCCCATTGAACACAATAGGGCTGACTTCTGAGTAGACCTGGTTAGGATTGTGCCCTGGGGCTCACTACCAGATCAGAGGGTATAGGACTGCAGTCTCATTTTAGAAAATTTGTCTAAAACTTTGTTGCGGTAATAATTTTATACTTTATTATTTCCTATCAAAATCTGCATATTAAATAAGCAGTTATACATTAAAACAATTTTCAAGGTCCACATTCATTCTGTTGCTATGGGACTAGCTTCACTAGGACAACTAAGACAATGCATTGAACAGGCAAGAAATTATACCAGCACCTGAAATTTCTGGAATTATATTTAAAATGGGTATAAAACAGACCTAGATTAACATTTAAAGATCCCACTGCAGACAAAAACCAAGCTGTAAAGAGCACAGGTAGATGGGAACCTGGTTCTTTTATACAAGAGCAAAAGACTAATTTTTAATAATAATGCTTTTGTCATACAAAAGCACAGCAGGGGAGGGATCTACCAAGGAATGAGCATAAGCACTCCAGCTCACAACAGTAAGTTTAAAAAAAAATGGATACAGAACAGAAAAAGCTATTTGCTTTCCAATCACGTTCCAGTGAAATCATAAGGAAATTTGGTTTCAGTTGTTCAACTTCCTTTATGAGGTCATCAAAACTGTATATGGCACCAATAGCCTGATCCTGTATTCCAGCCAAATGTCACTTATTGCTCTGCTGCTTAACTCATGCAAGTTTGTTGGTACCATCCTTGACAACTTGTGCAGGGTCTCTCTGCTCTGGTGCAGTGTTTGCTTATTGTGTGCTTGCTTGCCCATGCCTTTTCAGATTCCCCTCTGAGGTCTGTCTGTTGTACCCCTGCTGATGTTTACAGACTTTTTCCTATGCCTCCACACTGGAAAGAGATTGTGTAGTGGCGGCTTGTGGAGGACTGTTTATGAAGTAGCTCTGTTTTGTGGAACAGCCCATGAGAGGGCAGGGGGTTGTACAATTGATAATGTTTGTTTTCTGGCATTTATGTATGTGTCAAAGAGTATATGCCTTGGTTGGGGTGCTGCACATATGACAGCTTTGTGATGAGTGTTTTCAAAATCATGGAATGCAACTCTGGTCCCTCCCAATCCTTTCGTAGCAGATGGAATGCCAGCAACACTGCTACTCCTACATCCAAGGCTTACTCAGCCATGAGGCTAATTAAAACCCTTCACCTCATACAAGGCTGGAGAGAGACAACAAGTTGATGGAGGTGCCCTGTAACATGTACCCACTTGCCACTTCCCTCAACCCTCCACCTGCCTGACAGCTCCTTCTTAGGTCCCTCTAAGCGTCTTCTGTGCTTAGGCAGTGTGTGAGAGGAGGATGGGGAGGATTTACCTCACCAACCTCTAGCTCCACTGTCAGTTCTTATAAAGTAGCCAACAGAGAGACTACTGGGAATGGAGAGGTTTCACTCCAATCTCCCTGCCATGCCATTTTACTAAAATCTGAGCTGGAGGGGGTTCCATTTTGCTCTCTGAGGGTGCAGATATCACTCTTCTTCCAGGCCAGGAGTTTCTGTGTCATATGGTGAAGGAGAAGACATGGCTCGTACTTGCCAGAACCCAGTGGACAGATGGAAATGTGGGAGCCTTGTTTTGGTTTTCAATCCTTGTTTAATTTCGTTCACACGCTGCAAGTTGGGACTAGAGCCCTAGACACACATCTGGGCACTTTCCCTTGAGCCTGCCCTTGCTTGTTAGGAGTTTGTTCATCCTGCAGACCCTCTCTCCCCAGGAACTGTCCCCTAGTTCCTTGGACTGCCTCTCCTGGCAGTACTGAAGGTGGATTGATTGCCTTTGTCCACCAACCAGTTATAGCCGAAGAAAAGGGGTCATGTCTCTCAACCCCACTGCCTTGGTTCAGGGAGTTTCCCATCCATCTTTGGTGGTCTTCTCGTCCTGTCTTCTCCCTTCTCCTCACTCTTCTAGCTGTCTTCCCTTCTCTGTCTCCTCTCCCTCTCCTTCCTCAGGGTCACTTCACCTCCCCCTTCTCACTGTTTCCTTCAGCTCTCCTTCTCAGTCTTGTTTTCTCTGCCTCCCCTTCCACCTTTCATAGTCCCTACTCTCTTGAGCCTCCCACAGAGCTCCCTGACCCCCACTGTAGGGGCCAATGATCAGCCCTCCCCCTACAATGCCCAGCATTGACATCTCTGCCAGGTGCAATGAACCACAATGACTGTCACTCTGTAGCAATTCCAACCCTCTGGGAACACCATGGGACTGCAATGGGCAAGAGAAGAGAATGGGTCTGGCAGGTGCACTGGATATTTACAGATGTGTACTGATAAGGAGATGGGTGGCAGAACAAGGGGGTAGGTTCAGGTGGCAGCCGCTTGCTTTGGATCACCCTATATCTACATCCCTCCCATGCCATTCCTTCTGTTGCAATTTGCAAATTTATTTGTACCTTTCAGCATTTCAGAAACTTTGTAATTCTTTTTTAAAAAGCCAACCACATTTACATTTATATTATTTATAATCCTGATAATATTTCAATGAAAATCAATATTATTCAATGAAAATCAACAATTAGGGTAGAACCCCATAATGCTGTATAAACAAATCCATAGACTTCACATTATAATAATTGTTAAAACTGAACACTTAATATTACTAATAGTACAAGAGCAGGACTCCTATCACATGGAAGAAGAATACATTGATGGCTAAATTAAAGGTGCCACACTGAATCCACTTATTCAGTGCAATGCCCATGTTTACTCACAGAAAGAACAAAGTAATGTTCCCTTTAGGAAAGGAAAGCAAGTAGACTTTCTCTGTAGGAAGTTCAATCTAATAATCTTCAACTGGAAAGGTAGCAGTCATGACACACAACCTAAAATGAAAATTCCGAAGTGTTCCTTAAGGCTCTAAAGACTTTTCCAACCCAAAGGAAATAAGGAAGCTGTTCCAGTTTCTCCGCTTGAATCAAGTCAATTTTAAATTTGTGCCAGTGACCTAATTTTGTTTTCTAAAGAAGCATTACTTACGCAAGATCCCACAATGACCTCTTCTAAGCCAATCTAGGAAACTGTAAAGTTGGTAACATAGATCTCACATATTAACAATTTATATTTTCATGAGTTCAATGTAAAGATTTCCTTATTTTTGTTTTGTCCAACCCATCTGGAGGGCTGAAATCAGGAAAAAATTCAGATCATATTAAAATATTACAGCTCTGTTCGGCTGCTATAATACCACAGACATTCTGGGGCATTCTAGCCTATGGACAAACCCTATATAGCCAACAAATACAATTCTTTAAGCCAGTCAGCCATGTGCAATATTGCATGTGTATGTAACTGAGAATGCATGTTATATTTGGACCAATAGCCTTAGCTAGAATCCATCAGGCTACAGGAGCAATAGAAGCTGGCATACACAATGTCCTAGAAAAGAAAACATACTTTTCAAATGGCCTTTCCATATATTGCATGTAAGCCATTGTAAACATGGTTAAATTTGGAGGAGGCAAAATATTAGCTTTCTGAACATGGTGCAGCCTATCTACACCCACCAATTTATTTTTCAGGCGTACTATATTTCCCGGATATGGTACTAGTATCCAGATGATGTGCTGCCATGACTACCACATTTGAAATTCAGGCAAATTATTATTAAACAGTATTTATATACCACTTTTCAACTAACCCCTGCTAATTGGGTAAGAGGCACTTTTTCAAGTGGGTGCTCCTTTTTTTTAGCAGGGGGAGAGTAACTGGCTCACCTCACCCCAGCACTGTCTGTTCTAGTGGCTGTCTGCTGGTATTCCTTGGCATCTTTTTAGATTGTGAGCCCTTTTGGGACAGGGAACCATTTAGTTATTTGATTTTTCTCTGTAACCGCTTTGTGAACTTTTAGTTGAAAAGCGGTATATAAATACTGTTAATAAATACTGTTAATAAAAGTTCACAAAGCGGTTTACAGAGAAAAATCAAATAACTAAATGGCTCCCCGTCCCAAAAGGATTAACAATCTAAAAAGATGCCAAGGAATACCAGCAGACAGCCACTAAAACAGACACTGCTGGGGTGAGGTAGGCCAGTTACTCTCCCCCTGCTAAAAAAAAAGGAGCAGTCACTTGAAAAAGTGCCTCTTATCATATTCAACAAAAGATACAAGACTGCTAAATCCATTAAAATAGCATCCAAAGAGCAAGACTAGCAATTTGTGTTTAGTTCTCCCATCTCTATTTTAAAAGCAACTGTGGAGGATGATGAGGAATTAAATTAGGACGGTGTTTCTAGGGGTTAATCTTTACCCGCTATACCATTTTCTTGATATAAGTGTCGTCATTCCCATCTGTATTTACTCTATTAGGATAAATAGAACCAGAAACCAAAAGTATATGGATTGTAATTGGAACCCTGTTGATTTTTACATAACTTAATGCTGAGATAACAAGTCCAAAGTCAAGCAGGGATGGACAGAATTGAAAAAAAAATTTTTCTAAATAATCTTGCTCACACGTAGCTGTTTCTTGGCCAAATATATCAGAAAGAATCTTACAATTTGCTGTCATGCTGTCAAGACATAAGTTCCAATTGACTTGACTGCTCCTTTAGTCTCATCTTGTTTCATAATTGAAGGCAACCTCAGCAGAAAGAGGCCATCAACCAAAACTCTCCTCCTTGCGGCACTTTTTAATCATGTGTACATCCCTTGCTTTCAGGCAGTTGCTTCTCTAGAAAAATTGGAAGTGTTTGGTTATAAGTGAAGCAAAGCTGGTTTCTGAATGAGTATGCCAACAGTCAACTCACTTAGCATAGCTTAATAGGAAGCTGATTATTATTTCATTGCTGAGAATTCAGAGGTAAAAGGGTGGACAATAAGGGTAACATTACATTTACCAGCAGTGTATTTTACCCTTTTCACACCTGTGTACTGTTGAATTAACATAACATTTATACCCCGCAAAAGATATCTGGAGAATGTTTCTAAGTGGCTAAGGTTTGGCTTACATATTGTTGATCTGCTTACGGAATTCTCACCTGATGATTTTTACACCCATGGTTTCATTCCCCTTTCTAGTGCTGGACAGACATTACAGTTTTCAGCATGGTCCAAAGAACAGAGATTGTGCAAAACTCATCAAAAATCATGAGCATAGATTGTGTTAATCCAGTGATTCCCGAACTGTGGCTTGCAAGCTGATTTTGGGTGGGTTGCGAGGCCTCCTGAGTGAGCATTCTGTGGCCTCCAGACCACTGGCGTACCTGGAGGGGGGCAAACGGGGCAAAAGCCCCGGACACTGACCCTTTGGGGGTGCCTCCTCACCTCATCCTCCCCCACCGGAGGAGGAGCGCCCAGGAGCGCTGTGGAGAGGAAGTGAGAAGCTGCCTCTCCAGCGCCTCAGCACCGGACTGGCCCAACCCCTCTCCCCTCCTCCTTTATAGGAGCTGATGCTCTAGGGTGCTCATCTCCTCCGGAGGAGGGGGGAGGGCACTCTGGAGACGCAGCATGACGGGAGTCATGATTCCCACTGCGCTGATGCTCTAGGGCGCCCATCTCCTCTCTGGAGTGGGGGGAGGGCGCCTGGAGATGCAGTGCGACAGGAGTCATGATTTCCGTTGCGCTGATACTTTAGGGCGCCCGTCGCCTTTCCTCCTATAAAGGAGATGGGGAGCGGGTGGCCCAGTCCGGCTCAGAGGCACTGCCGGAGTGGCAGCTTCTCGCTGACACTCCACAGTGCTCCTGGGCGCCCCTCGTCCACCTCTGAGGGCATCCCTTAGAGGGGAAGCATGTTGCTTCCTGGGCCCTGACAGAGCCTTCTGCGCCACTTCTAAGAGGCGTGAAGGTCTCCACTGCAGCGGTCTGGGGCTGCTTCCAGCAGTCCCAAACCATTCTAGTGGAGACCTCCGTGCTGCTTACAAGCGGCGCAGAAGGCTCCGTCAGGGTTTCAGCTTCCTCCTCTGTTCCCCCTTTGAAAAAAAGGGGGAATGGAGGAGGTAGCTGCGCAGAAGTAATTGCAGTGACAATGACGACACCGCAATTACTTCCAGATCAGGGGCGGGGGGGCGGAAAAGGGGGTGTGGGGTGGAAAATGGGGGGGTTGCCCTGGGCGCTGGGACCCCCAGGAACACCACTGCTCCAGACCCAGCAGGAGACCTACACTGGCTGTACCTGCACACAATCAAGCAGACTGGGCATTGGACTTGGCATTTTGGGGTGCTACCTGTTTGACGTGGCTAACAAAGGTTCAGAAACCACATTCAGGTTGCACGAATCACGCAAGGAAACCAGAATTCGTGTCTCTCACATAATTTGTGCATTCTGAGCCTCGCAGAGGCAGCACGCAAGGCTGAGAAAAGCCTTTGGAAGTGAGGGGAGCACAGCTTACCCTCATCTTTGGAGGCTTCATATAGCATCAAGCCTCACTTGATGACAGGGGTGCCAGTCTACATCCTTGTCGCTAAGCTACGTACAACTGTAGTTTCTTGTCTTATCTTTCCCTTACTTCACCTGCATGCCTGAAACGCACTATAGTTTCGGCCTCTTAAATTTAAGATTCTTTTAGGGGAGGTGAGGGGAGCAGAGTTCCCCTTGGCTTAGTAGGCTTGGGTGTGCTGGGACCAGCGGCGGCGGCACATATGCAGCCCGTCACTGGTTGGTGAGTCACAAAGCAACGCTTACCTGTAGATGGAAAAAAGAGAAGGCACCACCATCTCTCAGTGCAGTAATGCATCATCATCAGGGGCTCACAGCAGTTTGGGACGATTTTCAGTGGAAAAACAGCAAAGCGTTAGAGGGTTAAACACCCTTTATTTCCATTCCACGGTCCTGGTCTAGGCTCCCAAGTAGCTGGTATTTAAAAATGAAAGCAAGCCCCAACTAGATTACACATCATGTTTAGTTTGGACCCTGCCTGCCAAGAGATCTTGTTATCCATATATCATGATTATATCCTACTTGCCATTTTCCCAGAGGCATCATATTCTGCCTTTGCTGATGAAGATAAGAGGTTAAAGACCAGCTAAAGAGGACTAAAGACCAGCAAATGCTGTATTTCACCACTGACATGTCCTGAGTCAGTCAGGTGGAAGGAAAGACAAATATACAAGGAAGGTAAGAAGAGAAAATGAAGTGAGTATCAAAATCTAACAGGTTTTTTTCTCAGGCATTTTTTTCCATTTCCCATCTCATCTGGACACGCAGACTAGTTGCTTCATAAAAGAAAAATTGTGTGAAAAAGCATGTGAATGTGCATCTTTACAAGTTTACATGGTATGCATAATCAGGGCCCATGAGAGAGGGGGAGCAAAGGGTACACTGTACCTGAGAAAGGGTAAAAAGGGGGGCTTGGGAGCCAAAGGATAGGAGCTGGAAATTTTCTGGGATCTCAGAAAATGTTTGCATATGTTGTGTGAAGACTAGCATCCACATTTTGTGTAAGCCTACATAGTTTTATATACAGGCGGGCCCCATATTAGCACATCTGGTATCCACAGATTCAGTTATCCACGGATCCAGGGTCCCCCATACCACTACCTGAGTTTTATTGAAGTGCTGGCAGAGCAAGTGTTTCTTTCTTAAAAAATATTTAAGCAGCACCCAGGCCTAGGTTCTGTGATTCATTTGAGTGATTCCTCAGACTTAGGACCAGCATCAGTACATACCATCCTTGCACAATGGTGATATCCCTGTGCCTTGAAAGAGAATCACAATCACTAATGTCTGCATTGTGAAAAAAAAAAATTGTGGAAAAAAAAAATCTTTCCTAGGTCCTAACAATCCTCTCAATGCCAACACAGTTGGAGCTACAATTTACAGGGGGGCCCCCATGTCCACAGATTCACATCTGTGGATCAGGTTAGCGGGGACCCCCACACTCCCCCTTTGGGGGTGAGGGACTCTGGAGGGTCCACTGAGCCTAACAAAAAAACACTACTTCCACTACTACTAGTTTCTCTGTGAAAATTGAAGTGACATTTACCTTTAAGGCATTGGGAGGCCCAGAAAGCCCAGGAGGGCTCACCAATACTGCAATCCCCACTATAGCATTACTTCAGAGTAACACTAAAGCTGCCACCACCAGCAAGACCATCAAGGCCCAAGAAGGAAAACAGCTGGCCCTGTCATCCCCTTATACACCTCACCTCAATTCCTGGCTATAGGCCAGAAGCACGCAGACATAAAAAAGAAAAGAAGTTTTAACCTGCAAAAAGCAGTCACCTTACACAATGTTTAGATTTTAACATAGCATTGTCCATTTAACAAGCCTGTCATCTTGAATGGGAAGGTAACCCATAACAAATAAAACAGATTTTGTTCACAAAATGGTAACTTGTTTCCCGATTTAAAATTTAAATTGGATGTACTTTCAGCTTAAACATTCATAGAGGTTTTTTAAAAGACCAAAATCTAATATTGCTCCTCAAGGGACTATCTTGGTAGACATCTGCAAAACTCAGTAATTAATTAATAGTTTCATTAATTAGACAGCTGTACTGTTAGAAGTGAATTTAATTGTTTGGATTAATAACCATACTAATTAATCCTAAAGAAAATCATCAACCTTATAGTTGAGAAAACACTGATTTCCTAAATACCCATCTGTGTAATTAACATCATTATTTGGAAACATACTAGATAACTATAGACTGACTTACAGCTCCATATGTGAAATGGGAACACTGTTGCGGAAGCCTTTTAAAAGGGGTCATGAACCTTGTCACTTGAACATTCAGAAACAGCCCACTACAACTGTGCAATGTTTCCATCTTCATTGTGTTTAACGATTTTACAGAATTGCAGCACTATGGGAATTGGGCGGAGGGAGAAGCAAACAATGAAGATCTGTTGGGAGACACACATGTCTTCCAGCAGAATTGAGATATAAGAGTTCACAATAACCTTTTTTTGAAGAATCCTTTCTGCACTACTTTTCCTGGCAGTATCCTGGCAAGAAAGCTCAAAAATTAAACTCAGTTGCATAAAGACGAGATTTTTTTAAACAGCACAATCAACTACTTCTCTTATTTGTATCCTTTCTATCAGAGATTCTTCCTAGCATTCTTTGAAGCAGTTTTGTTTCCCCAAAAGGTCTTCTCCTGCCATTGCTCTTTACTAGCTTCTCATCCATTGTTATTAAGGTATTCTCTGATTAGAGAATATCTGGTTTTGAGATAGTGAGCAGTTCTATTTTGTTATTCCATAATGTTATTATTATATTAGGCCACCACATAAAAAGTAAGAAATACCCACATACTTCCACTCTGAGAGAAATTATTTCAAAATATAAATCTACAGATGAATGATCCCATAGAACTGATACATACTTATACATGGATTATGTAAACCTAACCAAATGGGATAGTTACAGTAGTGATTTCAGTGGGTTTGTTCTGTGCTGGATTATAGCTAACAAACAAAAGCATTTACAAATCAAGTAACTCAAGAATTAATACACCAGTTCTTAATAGAGGTACCTGGATACAACAAATCAGTTTATAGTCCTATACTCATTTCAGGTTCATCCCAACCTATTAAATACATTTTCAGTATACTGTACTGTATAGTGCTGTGGAGTTTGAAACCCACAGTAAGTCTTGGCGGGGGCGGGGGAGAGGCAGCAGGGGCAGGAGGAAGGCAGCAATGTGACCTCCAGGATCATGTCACTCAGGGGGCTGCAGTGACTGGGACGTGCTCCCCAGTCCCTGCAGCAGCCGTCCCTGTGTGCAGGGAGCCCTCCGCAAGCGCCTGCAGGGCGCCCCAGGTCAGGGAAAGGGAGAGTGGAGCGATCTGCTCTGCCTCTGCAAAAGCGGAGCGCGATCGCCCCACTCTCCCTTTCCCTGATCTGGGGCGACCTGCAGGCGCTCACGGAGGGCTCCGCGCACACAGGGTCGACTGCTGCAGGGACTGGAAGGTACACCCCAGTCCCTGCAGCCCCGTCAGAATGGAAAGTGGAACGATTGTGCTCACGGGGGGCTCCCCGAACACAGGGACGGTTCCGCTTTCACTTTTCCTGACCTGGAGAGCCCTGCAGAAGGTTATGCAAAGTGCACCCAAGCCCCTGCAGCCCCCCTGAGCTGCACACGCCCCCTGTGGATCACGCCGCTGCCTTCCCCCTGTCTCCTGGCTGCCCCATCCCTTAAGGGGGCAGAGGCCAGGACCCACAGGCTTGGGCGTTGCGATGCCCCAGTTTGAATACCACTGGTATAGTGTAACTCTGATGAAATTGTATAATGATGCTACAATAAAAGATCAAAGTTGCTACACAGGAAGTGTCCAGGGACTTGGGCATGTCCCTCTGCAGGACTCCCCAGCCTTCAAAAAGTGAAAATGGAGTTATTGCACTCCACTTCCAGTTTTGCAGAGGTGAGGCATGATCTTTCCACTTTCACTTTTTAAGCTTTGGGGGGCCCTGTGGAGGGTCGCGCAGGGCTCCCCGCACCCCTGGGAGGCTGCAGCAGGGACTGGTAAGTAAATGCCAGTCCTGCAGCCCCCTTAGTGATGTGATCCTGGGGATTGTGTCCCTGTCTTCCCCCTGTCCCTTCCCCCTGTCCCTGCTGCCTTCCCCGCTCCCATACAGGCACTTACTGCGGTCCTCAAACTCCCTGAGAGTTTGAGAACCACAGTTCTAGGCTTATCTTGACCAAGTACACAAGACTGTGAATTGCCAAAGCACAGCCAGCCTGCAGTCAACAATGACAGTACAGTATTTCAGCATAGGATACTGAAAATCCCTAAAACTGACTCAAGGAGAAATGTAAGATTTAATCATTCATCCCATTCCCATAATTTCAAAACCAACATTCAGATACTAGAAGAAACGATGATTTAAATTCCCTCTGCTGATGTTCTTGAACACAGGAAGTGAAGAAACCACAGAAGAATGTAAGATGAAACAGAGTGTGCAGTTGCCCAAGAAGCTTTACTTCAGTAAATTGAATTATTGTACTTTATGGCAAAGTAGCAGCTAAGAGACCGATTTGGAAATCAGAACTTCCTACGTTTGAATCTTGCCTTTCCCAGAACTCACGAGGTGGTCAGACACATAGCTCTATAACAATCTATCTCATATATCTAGACTCCCCCCCAAGCACCAACAAGCACACCTACGGTATATGTTTTCCCCTAAAATGTTAACTCAGTTTAAACCTTTCCATTCTTTCCCTTAATCTAACAGTTCCCAAACTCTCTGGGAGAATTTAGGCTGCTGTAAATTCTTAATGGGAGAGGGGTGACAGGACATCTGCAATCATGCAACTGCTGGGGATAAAAGGGCTTTTTAAAAATACTTCTAGGTATCAGCACCTTTCCTCTGGAGGGTGCAGGGAGACCGCAGCCCCTTCTATGGGCCTCCCTGCACCTCAGAAATGCTAAAAAATGTGATCGTGACCCACTTCCAGAATTTGTCATGAAACTAGAAAGTGGGTCGCAATAGCATTTCTGAGGTGCAGAGAGGCCCATAGAAGGGGCTGCGGTCTCCCTGATTCTATCATCAAGCCCCTTCCCAGTTATGGTTTTAAATCACAGTCCACTGAGTAGCAATGTAGAGGGGAGGAGAACTTCTGATAGCCAATGTAGCCAGCACTGTGCAAGCACACAGTAGCTGAGTGGCCAGATGATCTTTGGTGGGCTCAAGTCACTGATGGGACACTTGTCTATTCAGCAACTGTGCATCTATGTGGTGCTGGCTGCAGTACCTCCATTTATGCTACCACCTCCTGGCTCCTGATAGTCAGGGCAGGAGCTCTCCATTGATGTACAGTGCACGACAGCTTTAAAGCCAAAGAAGTCAGGAATGGAACAGCTGGGAATGACTAGAGCTGCTTTTCCACTCAGTGTTGTTCTCTAGTTGCAGACCTGGCAACTCCACTGACCCCCTTTCACAAGACTGAGTTCTGTTATTTTGAGTAGCTATACAAAACCTACTCAAAGCTAAGTAACATGTCAAAGGTACTAACTCAACCTACCTTATCTGACGATCAAAGAATTATCAAGATCATGTGTGTGAAGCACTCTGAATACTCCAGAGGAGTTATATGAATCCTGGGTATATTTAAAATCATTATCATAATCAATATTTATTTTTTTTAAAAAGAATGCATCAGAAATAAATCAACAGATACCATACAGAAGAGAACATGTGGTATCACTATGCAAATAATTTTTAAACCATATTTTATTTAAAGGCTTTGACTTAGTTTCCTTTCTATCACAACAATGAACCGCTGAATTTTAAAACAAAACCAAACACAATCCCAAAAATGACAGTGAAAAGTATGTAGTCTCCTCACAGGACTAATAACAATGGAAAAGATGTTTGTTCACTGCATCCCTACACAACCAAAATAAATGAAATGCGATATAGAAAATGTCATCCTATGAGGAATGGCCTTTGCTGCCGTTACCAATATCTGAAATTGAAAATTTCACATTTGGGTTAGGAAAATTGATGTAACAGTTATTTCAAGGATGCCTCCCCCAGTGTCTCATTGTTGTGGTGTTGGGCAAAGACAGACACCCACTTAGAGTCTTGAGAGCGCAGTCAATAAATGTATTTCATCACAATTCCTGCAAAAACAAATATCCCTGCAGAAATGTGTTTGACAAGCATAAAAAGAATTAAGAGAAAACAGAATGATTTATTGTCTGCATTAGATTGACCACTGAATGAAATTCAGAAAGAAAGGCCAAGCGGGTAAACTGGTAAGGAATAAATCAATGATATAGCTCTTTTAAAAATAGATTCCCTTAACTCCTAACTTCAAATGTTTGGTTCTCTATTCTATTCATATCATATCATCAATCATTTTTATTGCAATGAAGGTCCAATTCAAACTGGATGCTTATTGTGCAAGGCCCTGTACAGAAAGAAAGCAATAAACCGATTCTTCTCCAAAGAGCTTACAGTATAAAACAAAGACAAATACAAGATGCAAATGAAAAAGATCTAAAAAAATAAAAATAGGCAGCAGCAACAGAATGATGGTTCAAATCTAATACATTCTAGACTGCCTGTTTCCTCCTCTTCAACCTGAGGGCTGCAGCTCCATATGGAAGAGCTGAGGATAAGCTATTCCCACAAAGGAAAGTCTCATGCTAGTATTTTTTTTAACAATTTATTAAGCACTCTAGCTAGGCATCAGCATGGGTGAGAATCCAATTGTATTTTTTAAAAACCACACTTTTATGGGCCCTTTTATGAGCCAACACAATTTTGCTAGCCCCAGCTGTGCCCATATGTTGGCTGCTCTACTACTACTTCAGGGAGGGAAGGAAGCAGCAATCAGCTGGGTGGCAATATGTCCCAGCCCTCCAGAACTGCATATGGGTCTGCCACTCCCCGAGAAGCCTCTAGCATCACATTCTGCATGGCAGAGGAGTGACCTGTGCTCATACTGCCAGATGTCAACCATGACAGCATTATGAGAGGAGAAGCTGCATCTTTCATAAACTTCCCACATGCTAAGGGCAGAAATCCTATTCCATGCTAAGTGTGGCAGCTCTTCTGTAAGTAAAATCATGTTGCACCTATAGGCATGATCCAGAAGGAACAAATATGGATTAAGAGAATTTCTTGATCAGAAACTGATCAGAAACTTGATCTAGAACTGATCAGATTTATATTTTCAAACTGAATCCTCAAGGACACATATTGTACAATATTAAACAGAAGCCAAGGGAACTGAAGCATCAATGGATACATGATATTATGCTGGGAGGCTACTTATGCAGGGATATTATGCAGGGAAGGTGCATAAAGCGCACAATCATTCATGTATCCAACCCAAAACCCCTTCAGTATACACAGCTCCAATTCAGTGGCGTCACTAGGATTTGCGTCACCCGGTGCAGGAGGCCTGCGCGTCACCCCATGCAGTGGGCAGGGCAACACCACATATGGTGATGCATTGCCCTGCCCCCACTGGTTTTTTGGCAGTATCTTTTGCTAGAACACAGATATTTCAATGTGGTTTGTTTCATTGCATTATGCATGAAATTATGCATTGATTGATAAATAACATGATGGTATTATTCCTCCAAATTCTGATTTTAGTGATTTTGAAAACTTGTAGACATACACACACACACGGACACACACCCGTGTCAACTTACTAACACCTTATTGCAGCAGTTCTCAAACTTTTAGCACTGGGACACACTTTTTAGAATGATAGTCTGTCCAGGACCCATTGGAAGTGATGTCATGGCCAGAAGTGACATCATCAAGCAAATTAAAATAAATAATTATAAATAGTTAAATTAAAATAAAAGAAATAATTAAATAAGGGGGAGCCAGTCCTGTTCCACCAAGTGAGTTTTCTCTGTAGTCTGCCTGCAATAAACCCCCACCGCAAAAAGAATCAGTGAGATTTCCAGCCCTCCCAGTGCCCAGTTTAAAGTTCTTCTATTTCAAGCACATCAATACAAGGCCAACCTGGCTTTACAAGTCTGAAAGCCCAATCCTATGCCTGTCTACTCAGAAGTAAGTTCCATTAGAGTCAGTTGGGCTTACTCCCAGGAAAGTGTGGGTAGGATTGGGCTGTGAGGAAACTTTGCAAGTGCAAAACAGAAAACTTTCCCCTTACCAGTTCAAGCCTTTGTTGGTCCTTTCTAGTGTGGGTCCTTTCTTACTCGCGAGTAAACGCACGCTAAGGCTCACTTTCACTTTCCATAGGGCTCCATGCATTTTTTCCTTCCAGTTTTTTGGCCATAACTTTTGAATGAAAGGAGCAATTTTGATTCTGTTTTTTGCACTGCACTCCGCTGGCCATTCTGCATCCAACGGTGTATAGCATGACACAATAGCTCGTAAAGGAGTGATTTTAGCACGTCACCCCTCCAGGGCGCGTCACCCAGTGCGGCCCGCACCCCCTAGTGACGCCAGTGCTCCAATTTAAACAAATTAGGACATAAAATTAAGTAAAAAATAGAGTTTCCTTCTTTCGCCTATTTTCATACTCCTTTACAGTCTTGGAGAATGTAATCTCATTATCTTAATCACTGCATTAACTACCTCCTTCTTGGCACTCACCGATGACCAAAATTTTCAAGGCACACCATCAGTTTTTTTGACAATTGACAAGGCACACCGCACTGACAGCAGGGGTTCACATCCCCCAGTGGCCCCACTAACAAATGATCCTCCTCCAAATACCTGAGGCACACCTGCAGACCATCTGCAGCACACCAGTGTGCCACGGCACAGCAGTTGAAAATGGCTGCTATAATCACTCTGAGTGCTAGAGACTTTAGTTCTTCCCTTTCCATCCACCACGTGCTATTCTGCCTTGCTGTCCATGTGTGGAGAATTAACACACTGGTATAGCAAGAAGGTACCCCATTTCAACCTCCATCCAAGAACTGCCATGACAGCTGGCACCCAGAATAACATCCTGCAATCCCTCTTCTTTCCAGCCTTCTCTTATCTCTGTGAGTGCTACCAAAGCTGTTGAGGTTGCACAGGTTGGTCAGCTAACCTTGTGGGCTGCTTCTCTCTTTCACCAAGCACCCTACCCTAGTCGTTCTCAACAGGTGCAGCTCAGCTTCCTTGCCATGCTCCCTTCCGGGTTACTGCCTTATTGCATTTGTATTGAAAAGGCTTGCTTAATAGCCTTGTTTCTGCCTTAAAGGTTTTACCCAGGCATAATCACATGCCAATCCTTTGCCGCTATGACCCCTGAAACTCAATACTCTCAAGGCTTGTAGAAACAGGATAGGTAACCTTGGTCCATGGTGCATCCTTGTCAAATACTCAACAAATCTCTACTATTTTCTTTGTCTCTGTCTCATGTGAAGTCAAACTGATTGTACACTTACTGTCTGTCTCTCCTTTCTGCAACTGCTATGTCGTATGCATGCATTTTCTGATTTTTGTATATTTTTGTTGGAAACTTGAGATCAGCCTTGATCCCCAAACAGATCCCCATAATTGATCCACCCAAGATTTCAAACTGGGAGTAATAGCCACATGTGAGCTGGGAAAAGTGGCTTGAACTATCAGCTATATGTTTGGTGGGAGAGATTAGTTACCCCACCACAAGTGGGTGAAATGAATTCACAGTCTGCTTCTAGGCTCATCCCCTGCCTGAGGCCCTCATTTCAAAGAGCTGTCTTTTTCCAAGGCTTGAACCATTCTCCCCTCTTTCCCACTTAACTCTCCACTTTTCCTCCTTTCTTTGTCCCAAAAACCTTGTCCCAGATTCCTCTGGTAATCCACCTAATCTCCCTACATCCTTTCTCTACATCCATATTTTCCCCCTCTTCACTCTGCCCCTCCTCCTTCTAAGGAGCCACCCCCTTTCTCTCCTCTCCCTCACTGCCTCCTTTAAAAGGCTCAACTGGCCATAACAAGGGTCCCTGCACATGATTGTTTTTCCCATGTGCATGCCTTACATATGTTTTAAAAAGCACAGTCGGTAACATGACCCCAAAGGATAGCAGATATATTGACAGAACTGGCCCAGAGAGAATCACACTGTGCTGATTCTGGCTTTTGTATATTTTGAGTGACTACTTCAATGTACTCATCTTGGAAATGCTCTTAAAGATGGAATGCCAGGCTCTGACAACCTACAGTAACCATTATGGCAGGACAGGGTCACTGCTGAGCCGATTAGCTAGGCAGTGACAGACGTATGGGAATGTGTGAGAAGGCCAGCCAGCAAAGAATGAACAACCCTGAGGATCTCACCAGACTTGATTTACAGTTGCCTACTGAAGTTCAATAGCACACAGCCAGAGGAGAGAACCATACTGTGAAGGCAACTCCTGGTAACTGAGGATTCTGTGATTCATACAAAATATTTGTAAAAATCTCATTGAAATATGGTGGTTTAGACTAGCCTGCCCATGTAAACCACCTTGAATGCTGTCTAAAACAACAGACAAAGGTGGCACATAAATACTGGAAACAAACAAAAAAGCAAGCTCAAAATCTGCAGCTTATGTTGATGCTTAAAACTGTTGCTTGTCTCTTGATGGATGTTGAGAAACACTTGTATTCAACCAGTATCACATGAACTGGGCTTCTGGATCCAATTCAAGGTGCTGCTTTTGATCAACAAAGCCCTTCACTTAAAGTCTGACATCTAGGTACTTCCTCCCTCTGTACCAGGTTGATCAGTCAATCATAGTCTGCTCTATTTCCTCTCTGCAAAAATAAGGGCATCTGCACTTAGGAGTATGGCTTCTATCACAATGGCCTTTGAACTGTTGAATGATCTGTCAGAAGAGACTGATGGTATCAAAGCCTTTGGGGTGATGGTACCTTACTTGTGTAATTCCTTCCAAAGTAATCAGAGAGTTTTATGACTTGCTTTTCTGATGGGTTGCAACACATCTCATTTCAGCATGCATTTGGCTGATGCAAAACATGAGTTTTGTTACTGCTGACAATTGCAAGAATTTTAATTTTTACTAGAATTTTTATATGAAACTATTACTTAATCATGCTTTATCTGCAAGGTGGTTTGAGCATGTGAGAAAGCAGCATATATGCGTTACGGATATATATATATATATATATATATATATATATATATATATATATATATATATATATATTTTATTTAATTTGACAAGGAATAGTTAAATGCCCTGAAAATGCAACTTATTTTGTAATTTGATGCCTAAATCAAGGTTCTTCAGTGAGCTGTCCTGTTATTAAAAAGTCAGAAGTGAAGGATCATGGCTATCAGCTTTAATAATAATTTTCATAACTAGCAAGGACATAAATTGCTTGTGACCTATGTCGGTTAGAGATTACAGTTCAACTTCTTTTCACATGTTATTTTTTAAATTGCTGTATAGCAATTTAGACAGCTACCATTATCTAAACTGTACAGTAGAGTATGACATGTCATGGAAGCCAATAAGAAGTTGGCCATTGACTTAAACTGAATTAGATTTATAGCACTACTATCAGAAGCAATTTTAACTGCAGATATATTTGTAAACATTCTTGGAAAAAGCAGTTCACTAAAATTGAATTCATTAAATCTTGAGTAATTAGTTCAGTATTAGGCCACGATAACTGGTTTATTGAACAAGTACTTGAGGCAATGCCAATGGCTTCCTGTGGAAACAAATACCATAAAATGGTTGGATAAAACAAGTACTGCTGTTCTCACTATTTCATGTTAAATGGGGACTGAATAGCTGTAACAGTTTAATAGCTGATCTAATAAGTGCAAATATTTGAGCTATTGTCAAAGGCTTGTATACATGTTACAGGCTCAAGAAAGTCACCCGTTACAACAAACAATACCCTTACTTTAGAAAACAGTCAGGCAAGTTTAGCTTTATAAAACAATCTTCTCTGTTCTCAGTCTGCAAAACCAAAATGAATGCACAACTGTCAACATAAAGCAACACACAACATTTAATTATTTGGGTTTAACCTTTGGGTTTAACCTTGCAGGTTCAGGAAAGGTTTCATGGTTAGATAAATGAGGGATTTCCAAGTTTGGCGATTCAATGCCCCCACCTCATGGAAGAGATTTCGAAGCTCTACTTCTGAAAATTCCTCAGATATGATTCAAGTGAGAAAACAACATCTGAACGATCCCTTTATCTAAGGATTGGGACTTTATTTACCTATGCAGAAAATTCATAGCCCATCTTTCCAACCTTTTGGAAGCCCAAGATGACTTACATAACAAAAGATCAACGGGTTTTCTCAACGTAATTAGAAAAGCTAGTCATACAACACTAAACAAAATAGTCAAAAATCTATTTTAACTGAACAATGGTGTAATTATGGAGCAGCTATTTAACAGAAAAAATTCATACTGGTCTGAACACAGTTAACAGAAAGTTAAGCCTGATACATTTTCTTCTTGCCATAGCCTTTTGGTTTATATTTCTGCAAATCACATTGGAAGTTTACAAGCAATGAGATTTGTCATGTATGGGAAAATATGGATGGAAAAGCAGTCTAATAGGACCCATGGGAAGCATCTTTGCGAGAACTCTTCAATGTTCCAAATCTGCCTAAGTGTTTCAAGCTATTATGGTATTTCTCTTCTGAGGAAATAGTTGTATCCACTGCAAAACTAATTTTAATCAAGTCAGAAGTCATTTTTATAGTTCCTGTCGATCATAATACTGAATTTTCCAATTCAATAAACCAAAATCACATTAATCTGTTGATAATAAAGCCCCTGGAAAGTCTTCTATCCTTGCTGTGTTAGCTACTCAGATTTAGTTGCCTTGAACCCCATGGTTTGCATTCTCTATTTGTACATTATAATGTCCATTACTTCCAATTCCCTCTCATTTTTCAGGTATGAAGGAGAAGTTTGTCTCTAAGCATGCATGGTGAAGGAAACAAATTGCTCTAGTTTATCTGTAAGCCTATTAAGTAGGTCTAACAAGCCCCTACAAGCAGCTTGCAGTACCAATTTTATACAAATAGCTGATTCAGACACAGGACTATAGTTTAAGGGGACAGCACCAAGAACTTCTCCTACAGCAACAGTGGTACTATCAGCAGCAGGATTTCTGTTTTTCAAAGGACCTTAGCTGAGAAACATTAGGCTCAGAAGGAGGTAAATTTGCCTATTTACATACAGTAAGCATTAGCTTATTCTGCCCCCAGATGAAGACGGATTGGAAAGGGAGTGCAGATGAAGATATATGAGACAGATAAGAAAAGGAAATACTGGATAAGACCCCAACAGCCTTCCTGGGCATTATTTATTTCATTTTATTGGAGAAGAGGCTATAGCAGATACAGGTGATGGAAGTGAAACTTACTTCTGAGTAAATATACATACTGTAGGTCCATACTCTAATATACCAGATATTTACTTGGAACTTTTTTTTACCCCACCTTTCCATTTTTATGCATTTTGAACTGCTGCAACTCACTTAAAGAGTCTGAGATAAAGTGAACAACATTTTTAAGGAACAAAAAGCTTCAAAGCAGAAATGTGGCAGGAGAAGAGCACACATTAAGTGAAGAAATTTAAAGTAGCTTTTTGTTGTACAGTTTTAGTGAGGCTTAACTATGGAAAGTGTCATGACAAGTCCTGAACTGCAAAAATAATCACCATACGATGCCAAAATATGGTTTGGTGGAAGCAGAAAAGAATTAGGGTGGACTTGTACACTTCCCAGAACCTGATGCCAACCCTTCCTAATTTCTTCTCTTCCTTCTACACTTACAGCAAACCATAGATTGGCATTTCATTCCATAATCCAACAAATTATGGCTTGCATTTGGCATGAAAATCAGGATTTGAAACCAGGATCAAACCATGCTTTCTAATTCTCGTTTGTAGGTCAGCCACAAACCACAGTTTGCCACTTCAAACAAGAGGACAATCATAACCCACACAAAGGAGGAAGAGAAGGAAGGGAAAGAGAATGAACAAGTCTGAGGATTCTTCAAGGCTCATTCACATAACTTCAAATCTATTGTCAAACCAAGAATTGGTGTTACATACAAATAAGTTCCATGCAAGTCACTTTTCTTGCAGTGCAAGCCTATGCATGTCTACTCAGATGTAAGCCCTTTTCAGTTCAATGAAACTTACTCCCACATAAGTGTATATAAGAGAAAGGACTTGGTCTGCGAATTGAAGGGTGTATGCCTTCTAAGAATACAACCCTATTCTGAATTCTGCCTTTGCATGAAGAGGCATACATCTAACGAGATCTCACTACCTATGGACATTAAAGAGAAGAATGCTGGTATTAAGAATGCATTTTAAGCCATTTCTTTTTCATCTCATTCATGTTTCTGTCTCAGATGAGGGACGTGTTCATCCTGCATTCCTAATCAATTGTGTTTAAAATTCTGCAAGGGTTCCAACTTTAAATTCCCATGACGCAAAATCGAACAAAATATCTACATGCACCATTACCATCCTTGAAGCCAGCTAATCCTTCACACCAACACAGCCTTTGGGATGTAAATGTCCTTTTTTTATTTCATGCTTGTGCAAGTCATTAAATAGCTGCAGAACTAAACAGAACAGCTGACTGGTAAAAGCACATTTTAAAATAATACTGGACTGAAAAGGCTAACTAGATACAGCAGTTTGTAAAGAAGGCTGAATCTTACTTTTCTTTGGACTACCACAGAATCAAGGCAGACTTGTTGGGGGACTTAGCTGCCCCATAAAGACTGAATGAAAACCATCCAAATATAATATTTAATTCTGAGCACCAAGAGAGATATAAGCAACCTAAGCATCATTTAAAAGTTATCCTCAGTATGTGCCATAGCTTACTCAACTATAGTTTTGCTCCCATAACCTTCAGAACATATTAAGAAAATGTTCACCTTTCAAATTTTATTTTTCATCTTTTGTGACAATAGAAGTCAAGAAGTATACCAACACTCTGGGTAACATATAACAGATGGGTTGTGTAAAGATACCACTTTTTAGCTGAAAATTTTTTCTGAGAGTACAAGTCTCTTCCCCCCCACACACACACACACTGGTTGAGTAGGAAAATGGGCTGCTTGCCCAAAATCAAACAGGCATGCCAATGTGTCAAGTGCTGCCAACAGTGTTGTGAAAGCGTGCTGGCTGCAGTCATATGATCACTGTGGTAAAACAACCAAAGCGTGCATCCATTCTAACACATTTGGCTTATAACCATCTGACTGACGGTTTAGCTGCCTTAATTAGTTGGAAAGCTATATGCTTCTTGCCTCTCTAGAGACAAGGGACTTCAGCGCTTCTGTAATCCAATGCCCACTGCTTACCTCCAACACACAAGTTCTAATGCAAGGCTATGCATGTTGGTGGTTCATTAAAACAGAGGCAGACCTGAAGTCATTAGGAAGTATTTAGTTTAGCTTCCCAAAGTAAACATGTTTTAAGATCCAGTCATTCACAGTGCAACATGGCTATATTCCAGAGTGCATTTAGAAACATGCGCTGTTAAAATCCCTAACAACTTGCTTAAACAAAACTTAAACAAAAACAGGTGTATCTAAGGACTGAGCTACGTATAAGCAATATTTATCCATGCAACCTTCATGGAAGGTAACTGGACTTTATTTAAGAGGGGTTTTTCCCCCCCTACTCATCCTTGTGCATTTTTCATGTTTAAGGAGAAGGATTCATAGATTTTTCATTAAAAGGCATGTAGTTTGCTGTACTCAGTTCAACTCCTCAGAGGATATTTCTAATCAATTATTCTGTTTCATATAGACTTTTCATTTACTTTCAAGAGGGATGGACTATTTTTACCCTTTGAACAACTTTGTAAAGGGTTCTAATGTTAAGAAATTATTTCAAAGTACTTGATGAGTGTTGACTTCCTTTTTAATTTCTTCTAAAGACCTGAAGTAAAGTTGCCTGCCAGAGTTTAAAGAAAGATATACCAGCAAGCTTTGCTATATATTTTTAAGTGAAAAGGTGTTCACTTAAGATTCTAATTCACTTAAAAACTCAATTTGCCAAGAATGCAATCATATACACATTTTCCTGGAGGCAATCTCCATTGACCACAATGGAGATTTGCTTATGAACAGACATGCACAGCACTGCACTGTAAATTCTCCACATATAAAATCGGAGCACAGAAATACCTATATATACTTTCTTTTTTGCTTTCTTCATGCATCATGAGTTTCTTTCAGTTATTCAAGGGAATACGCCCAAATTTCTGAAATGGGGTGAACAATTCCTCTATAGTGGCTATCTTCCCTCCTCACAGCATAAGGAACATTTTTGAGAACATTCCTTAGATTGTGCCTGTGCTTTGTAAACACAGATGCATCTTTAGAATTTGCAAAAATGTAAAACAGGTCAAATTTCTCCAGAGTGCATGGAGGCTACTTAAAACAATGGGAGGCCCAGCTGGAGGAGTATTGCATCAAGTTCTGGTCGCCACATCTCAAAAAGGATATAGTGGAAATGGAAAAGGTGCAAAAGAGAACAACCAAATGATTGCTCATAGGGCACCTTCCCTATGAGGAAAGGCTACAACATTTGGGTCTCTTCAGTCTAGAAAAGAGGCGCCTGAGACATACAAAATCATGCAGGGGGTGGACAGAGTGGATAGAGAGATGCTCTTTTCCCTCTCATATAACACCAGAACCAGGGGACAGCCACAAAAGTTGAGTGTTGGAGAGTTAGGAGAGACAGAAGAAAATATTTCTTTACCCAGTGTGTAATTAGTTTGTGGAACTCCTTGCCACAGGATGTAGTGATGGCATCTTGCCTGGATGCCTTTAAGAGGGGATTGGACAAATTTCTGGAGGAAAAGTTCCTTATGGGTTACAAGTCATAGTAGGTATGTGTAAGTTCTTGGTTTTAGAGGCAAGCTGCCTCTGACTGCCAGATGCAGGAGAGGGCACAAGGACGCAGGTTGTGTCTGTTGTCTTGTGTGCTTCCTGGGGCATTTGGTGGGCCACTGTGAGATACAGGAAGCTGGACTAGATGGGCCTTTGGCCTGTTCCAGCAGGGCTCTTCTTATGTTCTTATGTTAACTAAGACCAGGAGTACCAGCAAGGCTAACAAGCAGAGCTAGAGAGACTATAAATGGCAAGAAAATTCCTTCCACAAATAGAAGCCTTGCCCTAACGAGGAGAATTAAAAAATAAAAACTAAAGAATACATGCTCTGGCAAAAGAAATGAAAAAAGGCCAATACAGGTAGATGACAAAAACATTTTTCAGAGGAAATTGTGAAGGAAGGAATTGTGAAGAGCTCCAAAAGTATCTATCTAACCAGGCAAAATGGGCAGCAAAATTATAGTTGGCTTCCTGGATTAGGGGGTGGAGTGCACTGCACATTATTTGCAGTGCTGCTTTTTTTTTTTTAATTCTTACCTTAGTCCTTGTGCTCCAGTTTGAGAGCCAGGTAAAAATTTTTAACTTCTAGCCAGATTGGCCATGGGCTTGCAGTTTTTTCGTCTACCCTAGACCGACATTGGGGGTTTTTGCCGCTAAATTTTGTTCTTTTGGACTAATCCACCCCCTAATCCAGGAACCCAACTCTTCACACCAGGTTCACATCAAACCATTCATATAGTGGACTGAATTGCATTCATGGCACCTGCTGAAGCTGGAAGTGACATCATTAAAAAGGAAGTGATGTCATTAAGCAGATTAGCCAGAAATAAGCACTTTGTTCTCATGCAGGAACTCATTAGCTGCAAATGACCGAAGACAAAATGTGCAATTCATTCAGTCTCCTCCGATGAATCCTATCCTCCCTCCCAGGCTTGAAAGCCCAACACAGGGCTTCTCAAGTCTAAATAGCGGGCATAGAGCCAAGAAGTCCTATTGAGCAGGCTGGGACTTTACCTGGGATAAAGGGACAAATGTCCCTCTAATCTGCTCAAATCCAGTACAGGATGCAGTGGTCATCATTTGGCACCACTGCTCCTGCGCTGGATAGAATTTGGCTTAGTTTCCTTATGATATTATGCTTCCAGACTTGTGGGGTTGTTTAATACTGTGGGGCTGTATAAATATTGTGCGAGTTTACTTTTTTATTGGGCTTTATGTTTTTCTTCAAGTTTGTTGTAAGTTACCTGGAGACCACCTCTTGGAGGGGAAAGGGCAGGGAATAAATATTTTAAATAAATCAATACTCATCATGAAACTTACTGTGATATACACAGGAGTTGCTCCATATTTCACTTCTATGTTCACTTCTACATAAGGAACATCCTCAGAATATGAACACCAAAATGATGGAGAATAATTTTCATACTCAGGAGTTCTTTCTTCACATTCCTAACCCTCCCCTGTCCACATTTTGGTGAGACTCATTTTCCTGGCCCTTTTTCTTAGAAAGGTTAGAGAATTGCTACCCATTAGTATTTGGCCCCAGAGGAAGATAAAGGGTGTTTATTGACTTATTTTATTGTGTGAACCGCTTTGTGAACTACTCCTGTTGAAAAGTCATATACATTATTATTAATAATAATAATGATCCAATACCCCATTTTAATAACATGATATGGAGCAATACAAGTGATCCAGCCACAATTACAGTGCAATTCTATGCATTTAATTGTGGCTGGATGGCTCATGCCCTAAAGTAATGTATCAGCTTCCATTATTTACTTTAAACAATTTATATCATACCTTTCCATTTTTAGAAGTCTGCTTACAAAAACAATCCACATAAATATAATTTACTTTTCCGCTTACGCTCCTCCCATTTGTCCTTTTCCATTAATCAATTTGAATAATTTGGTCTGGAAAATATTAGTTAACAGCTTCTTAAAATAGGTAAGTTAACTTCTAAAATTTACAAGCAATTCCTTATTCTAGAACACAGCTTGAGCACATAATCATCTGAACAAGGATTCATCCATTACCACCTCTGCCCTTATTAAATGCATCAGGAAGGAGGTAGCAGCTGAGTTATTCCCATGTGACTGCTGACCACAATCAACTCACAGGATTACCATACTAATCAGTTAACACCATTTTCATCTTCTTAATTAACATCCTTTATCATCTTCTCTAGAACAAACCAAATCATAGAGGGTGTTTCTGCCGTTTAAAATATTGCAAATGATCTATTTAATAACAAAAAGTATAAATTATAACACAATGCAAAATATATATGAATTACAAACTCATTGTATCATTTGCTATTCATTTCAGCAGAAATCTAAATTACTCTCATACGAGAGACTGCAATCAGACAGGTATATTTTGAGTGATAGTATATTAAGGACCTGAAATGATTTATCCAGAATGTGTCCAGTGCACATGCTATGATCACTCCAGATTGAGCAGATTATGAATTGCAGCTTGAAGAAGTTGGGTTACTAATAACCCAATCCCATACATGTCTATTCAGAAATAAATCCATCTGTGTTCCATGGGACCTACTCCTAGGTAAGAATTCACAGGATTAGAGGCTTCCTATACAAACTTGAGTGTCAGTCCCATCACTGGTGATCCTGGCCCCTGTGACACTCAGGGCCAGGACTGCAGGGTGCCCATCTGCCAAGTGCCCTCTCATCGTCTAGGAGCCTTCGGAGAATCAAGGAGGCCATGTGCTGCCTTCCTGGCCCTCTGAATGCCTTTTAAGCTCTCCAAAGGTCCCCGGATGCGAGTGAGGAAGGTGGTGCCACCCCCAGAGGCATGGCGCTCTAGGGCATTTGTCCCCCCCCTGCCTTTTAGGAACATCACTAAGTCCCACTGACCCCCACAAGACCTACTTAAGAGTAAATAAAAATTGCATTGTGACAATTATTGCTATAAATAGTCTGATGTGCCATCTTACACAATTTGTATACAGATATTTGTCACTTAATGATGAAGATACTTTCTTCTATCCCTGTTGTAAAGCAAAGTTGTCATTATGTAGATATATAGCAACATCCAGTGAGTGAATGAGGTATAGGGTTTATAGCATATACATCAGCAAGCGCCAAACTGTGGCCCACAGGTCAGGTCTGGTGCCATGGAAATCCCCCTCCTCTGGGAGGTAAGTGGAACTTACCACTTTGCAGGGCAGCCTGATATCTTTGCTGTCTATCTTCCCCAAATGTCATGCCAGGCAGCTGCCTCCACATTCTGGTGACCCAACCTGCTTGGCACCTGAATTTCTGGACAGACACAACCATCCATCACAACACTTGAGGGAGATTGGCAGCAAAGATATCAGGCTGTCCTTAGAACGGTAAGCTCGGTTCATACTGGGGATGACTTCTGTAGAGCAGCAGTGGGCAGTTGAGAAACTGCTGGTCTATAACATGTAATTGAATGAAACCGACTAGCTGTAAGAACCTTGTGTTCTCATCTTAGAGGACCATCATATATGCAATTGGTCATTGGTCATTAGTCAGGTCACTAAGTGACACACCTGTATTTACGAAGGCTATTCAGAAAGTAACCTCAATTTGGCTTTTAAAAAACAAAGAATGAAAGAAAAGAATGTAATACTGCTCAAAAGTTATGTACCATGCCAGCACTGCACTTCCACGTAATCTCCACCTATATTGAAGCAATTGTTGTACCCTGGGACAAACTTTTGTGTCCCCTAGTCAAGAAAGTTGCTGCTGTGTCCGCACATGCATTGTCATGAAGAAAAATCATGCCTTTTGTTTACACAAATGAAAGCTGGTTGACTCCCAGGTGGCAACATTCTTAAGTTCGAGACAAGGGGAGACAATAGCTTGTCGCAGGGGGCTGGAAATATAATAAAGGAAAAAACCAAGTATCCATGAACAGTGAATAGTTAAAATTTAATTGTTTCCCAAACACCAGAAGAGGAAAAATCATGAATTTTCCTCAAGGAAAAAAAATTCCATCAAGTTTCTTTGGGCGCTTTTGCATGCAGGAGACCCATAATCAGGGTACCTCTAAGCTGTCCCTTACAGTAGAGGTTCCCAAACTGGTGAGTTGCAATCCATCAGCCAGGGAAACACTCATCCTTGGCATCCTTAAGGGATGGCAGTGACATGATCCCCAGGACTGTGCTGCTGCCAGGGGGTTACTTAAGAAGCGAGCAGCAGCATCAGAGGGTTGTGGGCAGCCCTGTGGATGCTTCTGAAGGCTCCCCAAGTCTCTAAAAAAGCTAAAAACTTGCTATCAGAAACCACTACTAGTTTGCAATCGCAAAAAACAAACCAAAAAAATCCAGTAAAAATAACACTACTGTGTTAACAAACTATAGTATACGGGCGTGCCCCCTTATCAGTGGATAAGCTGAAATCATGGACACAACAAATGCCCTTCTTCTGTCCAGAGAGGCTTCTGAGGTCAGAAGAGGCTGAGGATGTCTGTCCCTGGCCTCTGCTAGGCTCAAAATGAGCTTTAAAGCTCAAAACATGTGACTTTTGGTTTCTCCGTTTTGAACTCTAAAGCTCAGTCTGAGTCCAGCAGAGGCCAGGGACAGACATCCTCAGAAGCCTCTCCGGACACAAGGGGAGCCCCCAGACCATGGGGATGGGCGTTTGTTGTGTCCACGATTTCAGCTTATCCACTGATAAGGGGGGCACGCCTTTATACCGTATTTTATTAACACAATTTCAGTTTGCCACTGGAGGGGGCGCATGTGAGGGGGCTGGACCTGATCCACGGATAACTGAATCCACAGAAATGGGGTCCCCCCATTTTTTACTACTGCATATATCAGTTCATTTTAAAAATTATTTCTTTGGCACATCATATAATCCAAAAAGTCACATTGTCTCACTCCTGCTTATAAGGAAATTATAGAAAAAGAAAAGTTTCATGTTTTGACTTTTTGCTGAAAAGGTATATATAACTAAAATCATGATAAACTCATTACCACTGATTACAATGCAGTCTAAATGGCAGTTACTATTTTGATTAGGAATTGAGAGATTTGATTTAATGCAAAAACTGGGGTTTCATCTAGCTAGCAGAGAATATATAAAAAAATCTAAAATGCCATATGCATGATTGCTACAAGTTATTTAACATAATAGTATCCATTCAACTCTATGGTTTTTCAAGATGGGCATAGAAAGGTGGAAATATGCAAAGTAGGTACAATCAGTCACTTCTTAATTCAACATGTGTTCCAAATACATTATTGACTTAGTAAAAAAAATAAATACGTAAAACATGCTGTGTCAAAGCTTTAGACATTACTGACCATTCTATCTCAGGAGAAAATGGTGTGAAGACTGTAATAGTCTATGGAATATTCAGCTGTTCTTTATGTAGACAAATAGATAACTATTTTTAAAATTGGGGGAGGGTAGATGGCAATAGCTAACATCTGAATAAGGCTGTTTTCAACTATGGTTATTTCTTTCACAAATGAGCTCAGAAGCTGCTAAGAAGAAAGATAATCTTCCTTCAACAGACCACTTCAGAAGAAGCACCAGGCTGCATAAGCTGAATCCAGCACAAACTTAATGTGGGGTAGCGCCGGCGCAGTGATAGCATGTTTGTGACAACTTACAAAGTAAAGTAGGTTTGTGATGACTTATAAGTAAGGAGCGCCAGCCTAAAGGCCTGTGCTATAAAGCCCTGCAATAACAGGATACATTACCAAATCATATATGTTTTACATCATTATTGAACCTGTTAGAAGACTAGAACAATGTGAATGTAATAGTTTAGATTTTTTAAAGTCACAATAAAAAAAGAGAGACTTTTCCGGTCTTAAATTGTGTTTAAAAGTATATTTCCTTCCTAATGTTTCAAAGAATTACTTTTGGCAGAACAGTTGGAAAGTCAGAAATAGACTGCAATATAAATTTTAAGTCATTTGCCTCCAGTCTCTAAGCTGTAACAAACACAAATACTATAAAGAGATGTCTCTTCTCCAGTGAAGCAAATTTTAAGGCTCTCCTTTTTGCCTTTTATTAATATTTACATCAATGTTAACCACTGATCAATATTTTCATTATTTCCAGATTTCATCTTTTTCATCATTCTAGTGATTTTATTGCTCTTTCTTTCTGTACATTTCTATCTTTAATACATTAGTTTTAAAAGCAACAAAATCAATTAAGAATATTTACGGTGTATATTTTTAATGTATATGTTAGCATTTAAATATACATTGAGTTGTGACCTTCACCCTGTGACTTCACCCTGTCTAAAATATATGTTGAAATTACTCCATAAAGTTATGGACCTCTGCAGCCCCACACCCGAGGCAAAGCTCTGCGATGGTGCCCACCCGCAGGCTATTGCTGCCCCCCACGCAGATATTCCCCCCTACTCACCAGAGGCTGACAGAGCCTCACGCGACCACAGCCCACACTGGAGAAACCTCCGTGAGGCAAACCAGAAGCACAGTTTCCACCCCCCATCGGAAGCCTCACAGATGCTGGCGCCTGGGATATTTGCTCCAGGGAAGTCTATGGTAGGCATGGGCATGCAACTGAAGTTATGACAATCACCGTATTCTTTGAAATGTTATGATCCTAGTCTTAAAACCCAATCCTATCCATCTCACTCCTGTGCAAATGCAGCTGGGCCAGCATGGCCCACACCGCATCCTACGGGGTTTTTTTGCAATGCTAGCAGCCTTCTTTGGGGTAAACGGACATTTGTCTCCTCGCCCTGGAGTAAACCTCAGTCAGCACCATGGGGCATCTTGGACCTGCACCTGCTAAATAGCTGGCGCAAGTCCACATTGCTTCGTGTTGGCAGACTGGGCCCAGGGATAGGATACAGCAGGGGTGTCAAACTCGTTTCATAATGTCCGAATGTCATTAATGATGCCTGCTGAAGGCCGGAAGCTATGTCATTAGGCAGGAAGTGATGTCATTAAACAACTCATAAACAAAAATAAGCACTTTTTCTCACTTAGGAATTCATTAACTACAAATGACAGAAGAGAAAACATGCAAATTTCTATCATATTTCAAGATATGGGCGAGCCCAATTTTCACGGGGGCTACCCTTTTAGCAGTACCACCTCAGCACTGCACAGCAGCTGAGAGCCTGAGGGCTGGATAAAAAGCTTCCGCGGGCCACATCTGGCCCCCAGGCCTTATGTTTGACACCCCTGGGATGCAGAGTGTGCCAGTGCTACCAATTCTGCCCTCTCACAGGCCCAATCTTCCCATCCCACTCCTGTAACCCTCCCCAACCCCGTTGTATCCCACCCCGCAGTTTATCTGTTCCAACATGCTCCTTCTGATCTGGTACCAGTGGAATGATGCAGGCCTTCCCACTAATGCCACTCTGTGCTGTCGCAACATGCTTTACGACATGCTCCATGATGTAGAGGGGTGTTAGGATTGGGCCACCAGTTGTCCTCAATTATTGTTCCCAGATGGAATGTACATTCCCTTCCATATTAAAGGGCACACCCAATAAGTTAAATGCGGCATAGATTCGCATCTTACTAAAGAAGTGTATCCAAATCTGTACTGGGCTGATGTACGCTGATGCATGCGCATGCTGCCACACATGCAGGTATTCTATGCTGAATCGGTGCATATTGATCATTAAAACACAAAAATATTCAGAAATGCTAATGGGTGTATTTACTGTATATAAATGCTTATTCATCATCTGCTGTTCTTCCATTATACAAACAAAATATGGAGATGATCCAGTCCCCTGATGCCATCTCTCCCTTCACTCCTACATAAGTTGATCCATACATGGTTGTTTTTCCATATGTGCAGAACTGAGTATCTACCGTTGCATGCACAGGGAATGTACTAGATCGTTTTATATGCCAACAATATCAACTTCATATTTTCCAAACACAGTAACCAGTCACTTGAACATCTACAGGTCATTTTATATTTGCAGACTAAATTTGGATCAGTTTAGTATTATTTTGAAAAGAGAAATGCATATACAGTAAGACCACGAGGGATATGATCTGTCTAATTAGCCTAATAGCATTCATTTGTGTGTCTTGCTTGTTATTGGTGCCCACAGGCCACTCATGAAGCTAACTGAAGTGGTTGCTCAGGCAGTAGATTGGTGAGAAACACCTATCTCCATATGCCTTCCTGCTTCCACTGCTCCACTTCTTCTTCTGCTGCCTCAGGGGCGTACCTGCCATTAAATGAATGGGGCAAATGTCCCGGGTGTGGAACCTCATGTGCCTGTAGGATCTGAGGCTCCTGACGTGGTCGGAAACTGTGCTTCTGGTTTTCGGGAAGCACAGTTTAAAGCATCAGGGAAGCTTCAGGTGGCTTCCCTGACACGTCCTGGGGTCGAGCGAGGCTCCGTGTGCTCCAGTTAAGTGGGGGGGGCGGCAACATCCCGCGGGGGTCGCCATCACAGACCTTTGCCCTAGGGTGCGGGACTGGGGAGGTCTGCTACTGCGCTCCCTCAACTGGAAAGGTAAGAGAGGGACAGAGAGGAAGTGAAGGGGAAGAGAATGCTGAGCTAGAACATTGGAGAGTGGGAGGAACAGAGGCTGGCAAACTGGATAGGCAAACTAAAATTGGATAGAATTTTGCATACTGCCTCAGGCACCAGGAGAGCTTGAGCCAGGTCTGCATGCCGACCACAAACAAATTAGATAAAACTAGATAACTGAAATCAACTAAACACAAATATGTTCAAGTGCTTTTGTTACACTGTAATGAACCAACTGAAAACGGACAGCTTCTGAAATCAACTCAGTTTATATTTAGTCATGACATGCAGTATGATAAAATATATCAAAGTGAAAAATAAACATAATGGAAACTAGTAAACATACATTTATGTAACCTTTTATGGGGGGCATTGGGAAGAGTAGATGAGTGCTGGTATTTATTTTGGAGGGAAAAACTGCAAATACAGGTGAATGTCACTAAGTGACATTTCTATCAGTGTCTAACTGCATTTACAATCCAGCTTCCCTTGACTACGGACACTTTAAAAAGGTGACATTGTTTAACGACGGTGTCACTTAACAACAAGTATTGGCAAACACATCCCCGTTGGTAAGCGACACTCACCACTGTATGCACTCCTCAGGGTATTTATTCTACAACAATCTTCTGAGGTCAGTGTTGCTGTTCTGATATACTACAGCTATAGCTCAAGGCATCTGTTCCAACAGACACTAAACATCTACCATTCATGCTGTTATGTGAATCGTTACGTCATAGCACAATGGCAAGAAGTCTGAGCCAAGAAGCCCCCAGTTCAAATCTAACCTTAGTAATGAATTGAGGAAGTGACCCTTGGGCACATCATTTTTCTTACAGTCCCAAGCCACCATTTGCAAAATGGGAAACAATATCAGTCTACTTTATAGGGATATGTCATGACCCACCCTCCTCTCCACAGAAGAATTTCTATCATGTGAGTTTCTATCACCATTAGGCAGAAGTCTGGCGGCCACCACAATAGGTTTACAACTTCAGGTAGGTTTTATTTTCATTGGGAGGCGGTTTAATGCCACAATTTAGATACCTATACTATTGATTTCCCCCCTACTGTCCAGAGAATCCAAAAAACAAACTTGCACTTGTAATTTTATTATATTGATTTGTAGAAGAACAGCGTCTTGAGGAAAGGGAACCAGATTCAGCATCATTTATTTTATGGAGTAAGGACACTAGAAGAGAAGATTATACATGCTTGCTTTGTTATCTACAGTAGAGATATTGCAAACAAAAATATGGGAGCATGAAATACTGAATTTATTTTTTGAGCAGAATCAATATGAGTAGGAGTGTGCCAAAAAATTTTTAACTTATGCAAAAAAAATCATCAATTGCTTGCAAAGATTCTTCTCAATCAAATCTTTGTATACCAAAAAAGTTAAACTTTTTGCAAGCGCATTTGATGGTTTGCAGAGGCTGAAGCTTTTGTGGACAATGGAAACAAAGAACCTGCTTTCTACACAAGAATTGTTTTCTGGACAGGAATTTGTTTCACCTGGCCTGAGTTGATCCATTCTTAAAGAGGTGCAATTTCATGTATGCATGCCATTTACAGTCTCCACTCTTCTGTCTCTCCTTATATAGGCTGTTATTGGATGGAGAAAATAAGTTGGAGTTCACTGCCTCCCACAATAGTTTGCTGAGGCAAACTATGATCGTTGTAGACAACTGTTTTGTCCTACCCGCTAGTGTGTAGTGTCTAGGCCAGTGGTTTTCAAACCCTCCAGGTGAGTCTGAGCCACTACTAGTTCCTGCAGGGGTGGGGGGCAGGCAGCGGCGCGATCCCCAGGATTGCGCTGCTCAGGGGGCTGCAGGGGCTTGGGAGCACTTATCCAAGCCTCCTGCAGTCTCCCCAGGGTGCAGGGAGCCCGGTGCAAACCTTTGTTAGAGCTCCCTGCAGCAGTGAATGTAAAAGCGGAGCGATCGCACCCCGCCTCTGCTAAAGCGGAAGGGGAGCGCGATCGCTCCACTTTCACTTTCACTGCTGTGGGGAGCTCTAACAAAGGTTTGCACTGGGCTCCCCGCACCCTGGGAAGGCTGCAGGAGACTTGAATAAGTGCTCGCAAGCCCCTGCAGTCCCCTGATCGGCGCAATCCTGGGGATCGTGCCGCTGCCTCCTCCCTGCCTCCAGGCTGCCCCTGCCCTTTAAGGGGGCAGAAGCCAGGGTCCACAGGCTGGGGCACTGCAACACCCCAGTTTGAAAAGCCCTGGTCTAGGCTCATAAAACACTCAGGAGTATGTCATGTTCTAACACATTCACCAATAGAGAATGAACTAACTGTGGAATTACAAATTCTTCTAAACTGAGCGGCAAATCAGGACTTCTTGATTTCAATCTCAGCTCTGCCATAAATTCTCACTAGGTGACCTTACACAAGACAGTCAGCCTCAGGTGTGATATGGGGATAATAGTTACCTACCTGAAAGGGTTGTTTTAAAGGACAACATTAAGATAATACATGTAATGTGTTTTGGCTACTTACAGAGGACTATATAAGTGTTAAGTACTATTAGAATGGAAAAATTACATGATCATCTGAATGTGCTAATTTTTGGTTCAGTATTGTATTGGGACAGCACACTTACCACAATAAGACTTTCAAGCCTTTTAAAGCAAATTACAGGTGTGTGTCACTTAATGATGTGGAAATGTTCTCCAATACCTGCTGTTATGTGATTAGGTAATTAAATAGATTAGGCCAATCTATTGCCTTTGTTGTGTAAACAGAAATTCCCTGCCAGACACTAGCTGACTGCACAAGCTACTGGAGATAGATTGCCTCTTTTTTGCATTAAGAGCCTCTTTGTTTTGTAAATAGATGCTCTGCTAAAGGCTATGGGAAACCCAATTGCCTCATTAAGAGTATCTTTATTGTGCTTTGACCACCATCATATATGCAGTTCATCGTTAAGCAAACGGTTGTTAAGCGGCGCATGCATGTACTTCAACCTTGAAGGGAGAGAGAACAATTTTTATATTAAGTTGCCTCTAACTTATATTAAGCCTCTAACTCAGGGGTGCTCAATAGGTGGATCAAGATCTACCGGTAGATCGCGAGGCAAAACGAGTAGATCGCAGAGTGCTGACCCCCCCCTTCAGGTGCCTCTGGGAGGAAACGCCGGGAGTAAGGCCCATTGTACTCAATGGGGCTTACTCCCAGGTAAGTGTGACTAGGATTGCAGCCTCCCAGCCTAATCCTAGGCATGTCTACTCAGGAGTAAGTCCTGTTATACTCAGTGGGGCTCAAGGTACACCAACATACATTGTACACATAAATGTTATATGTTATGATGGCGTGAACATTGTAAAAAAAAAACTCTGGTAGATCTCCAGGCCTTGCTGGGTTTCAAAGTAGCTCTCGCGCCAAAAAAGTGTGAGCACCCCTGCTCTAACTTAACAAGTTATTCTTAGGTGCAATTAGACAGTCATTGCAATCCTATACACATTTACATGGGAGTACGTTTGATTGAATTAATACAATTTCTGAGTAGATATGCCTAGGATTGCAGCCTTAGGAGCCCAGTGTTTTCCATTCATATATAGTGGTTAACTTCTTGCTGGCATCCTTCAGTCTCAGAAGACTATGGTATCACGCTCTGAATAGTGTTCTGGAACAGAGTGTCCCCTCCAGTGCACGAAGCCTGGTTAAAGTAGATATGGAGAATAGACTGTTACCCATGCAGCAAATTCCCCCTCCACGTCGCTGAAATGGTCCAATGGAAAGGCAGAAGCCAGTACGGTTGGTTCCAGTGGCGTCGCAGGAGTTGCCAGAACGTGACTGTGTTCAGCCATGAACTGCCTCAGGTACTCCGGCTCCGGATTTTGCCTCAAGGTTGACTCCTGAAGCCTTTTTCATAACTGGATGTAGCCACAAGGCAGTGGAGGTTTGGGATCAGAGTTTTCCTTCTCTCAGATGAGCTGCCTTCCCAGGCTGATGAGTCCCATCTACCCGGTGGCTGTTTAGTCGCCTCTTATGACAAGTACAGCCAAACTGAGGGCCTATTCTTATCTCCAGCCCCCAGGGACATGTGGTTAACTAGTGGTTAACTAGACATGAAATATTCCAATATCTCTTTTTAATTGGTTCAACAACTTCACCAGTGGGACAGAAGAAATAATAAAGTGCACTCTATGTGCCTTAGGGAGAATAACTGCTGGTATGATTATTTTAAAACAAGCTTTCAGCATTTAAAATCTCAAATTTAGAAAACCACAACTTCATTGTAAATAGCATCCATTTATTTCAACTCACTTGCAGCTCGACCATAAAAAAATAAATTAGCAGCTGTTAGGTTTCTTGCCTTTTTTTATTTATTTAGCCAAACAGAAAAGTAATTGGGACAATTTGTGTATCTTTCTGCTTCAAAAACATGATTGGAGAGAATTTAAAAGCCAAGAAACTAATTAACTCAGAACAACCTCTCTCAAATCCCCTGAAACCTGACCACTGGAACATTAAATACTAACTTGAAATCACTGGCTCTAAAGTACTTGTAAGGCCTAAAAGCTAGCAGTATTTCTCAGAAGACAAACTTAAGATGATCAAGAATTAGGCAGAGCAGCTTATATGCTGAAGTATTTTCAACTTTTTCATGCCTAAGGAGACATTACTACGAGTCCAATCCTGAGCTTGGCGGCGCCCATGCGCACTGTTGCAAATATGCCGTAAGACATGTCAGTTAGTGAAAGTTACAGCCAGGCTACCACCAGTGCTAGCTCAGCGCTGGCCAGTGCTGGGCAAGCGTGGGGTGGGCACCCAGCTTCTGCTGCTTAGCAGTATCATGGACCGCTGAGCCGTGGTATGGTAAGCGAGGGTGGGGAGGGGGCAGGGAGGAGGCATTCTGGGGAGGGGGATGGGTGGGAGAGGGCGGGCAGGAGGTGTGCCAGGGGAGGGAGTGGGAGGCAAGAGGCAGGTTGGCACTCTACATGAACGGCTTTACCTTACCACTGACCTTTTGGTTGGCAGTAGCCCCATTGTGGGGCTGCTTCCCTTAACCGGGAGAAGGGGACAAAAGTCCCCTTCTTCTGAGGCGCCTCCCACAGCTGGCTGAGGCATGCAGGATGCGGCGGCAGCCGTTCTCGGCGCCGCTGCAGCCTTGTGCCCCGGGCAGCTCAGGATTGGGCTGTACATCATTGCATGCAGCCTACCTTAAAACATAAGTGACTGATAAATGTAAATGCTGTACCACTATTTAGGATTCTCTGCCAACAAAGACATACTCCACATAACAGTATTTTTAAAAATACCTGACTGCCTTACATGGACCATTCTTAACTGGCTTTTATTATATACAGAGAGAGGTGGGGGAGTGAGGACAGAAAAGTGCTGATTAGATTTGGAGAGGTCTTCACGCCCAACTTGCTAGAAAAATTGATTAGTTGGGTGCATACAGGACAGAAAATACTCTCCAATACTGCTTATGGCCTGAGAAAGGAGTAAAAATTAAGGACCTAAGGACCTTAACCATTAAGGACCTAAAATTACTAGGTGCACATGAACACAGCCCGTTTAAAGGAATGACCTATCCAGTAATAAAAGCTGAAACTAGAGATAATAAACTTTTCCTGAAGTGAAAACAAAACCAGTCAAGAAGGATAAGCACTCAATAACACATCTATTCTGATAAGAGTACAACCAAGCAGAAGGAGATAATATGTATTCTAAGGGAATTTGTATGATATGACCAGCTTTTCAAGGACTTGGGAAGGTTGCTTCCTTTTATTTTCTCCATATATTTCTCTTGCTTTTATTTATTCTTAATACTATTATTATAGCTGTAATTACTGCAGAAATAGCATTGCCAATACAACTAAACATGAATGCTGTGATGCCTTTCTAAATCTTTAAGAGGCTTAAACAATAATTCTGGATGAAATTAGCAGTCCCTAGGGTTGCCAAATTTCAGAAACAGTTTTCTCAGGCCACAGTGCTTTTTCTATGCTGTTGTTCTATGGAGCTGCACAGTCCTGATATGAAGAATACCTGTTTTCTGTTCTGGAGTGCTGCACAGTTTTGGAAAATGAAATCTGGGTGACAATTTAGCAGAACTGCAAACAATTTATCCTGCAAAATGCAATGTATTATAAACATCAATGCAGTTGGAAGTCAATTACATCTGGTTCTTTGAGGGACCAATCCTATACAACTTTCCAACACTGATGCAACTGTGCCAATGGAGCATGCAATGCAGCCAGTGGGCGGGCAGTCAAGGAGCTCTCCTCAAGGTAAGGCAACATTTATTTTCTTACCTCGGGGCTGCGTTGTGGCTGCTTAAGCACTGGGAAGTTGGATAGGATTGGGTCCTCAGATTGTGAATTTTCTCATCTCAACAAAAACTGATGCCTTTCTTTAGACCACTGGCACTCAAACTTTTCAGGAGTAAATCTCCCAAGGTTAAGTCTTTGCAGGGGTGGAGGGAGGGTAGCAACGCGATCCCCAGAATTGTGCCGCTGTGGGGGAAGGGAGGCTATTTTTAAACTTCCCTTACCTGCTGCCAGTGTCTGGGGGGTGCGGGGAGCCCCATGGAGCACGCTGCATGGGTCCTCACAGCTTCAAGAAAGTGAAAGTAGCAATTGCGATCCACTTCCTGGCAATTATCATTAAATCCCGCACCCCTTAGAACCGGACAACAGATAAGGAAAGTTTAAAAACAGCCCCCTTTCCCCACAGTGATGCGATCCTAGGGATCGCACCGCTACTTTTCTCCTATCTCCGCCACTTAAAGGGAAAAAGGAAGGAGTTCTTGGGCTGGTGGGTTGCAACTCTCCAGTTTGAGAAACACTGCTTTAGCTCAGCCTTTCCAAATCAAAAAAGAAAAAGATCTATATTTTGATAGGCAAAATATTTTCCAAATAGTATCACATTTATGGGGTAGTGAATGTTTATATGATCCATCTTATCATATGTAGAAAACTGTTCTATAAAGCCCATGAATAATTGAATGTTCCTGTGGAAAAATTTTAAATGGAACCAACTCATTGCTTGTTGCTGAAGCACATAACTCCCAGAAAACAAAAAGAAATTCGCTGGACAAGCATGGATGATAGAAAAATCTGCTGATTGCCAACAGTCTTTCTATAGGGATGAAAAAGTACAATGCAATAGTCTTTGCATAATAAATAAATTGCATAGAATAAAATTATTTGGAGTCCTTCAAAATTATTGCCAGATATCACATTCAATGTAACAGTTTATGTAACAATGGATATTTAACAACAACCTGAGCATATATTAATGTTTGCGTTTTTTCATACTGTCCTCATTCAAAGGGGTGTCCTTGGTGATCTCTGATTTACTACACCTGTTCCAGGAACTGTTCCAGGAAAAATGAACCATCTTGACTGACTGTAAAAAATTACATTGACTTTTATTCTCCTGTACCCATATGACTCCTCAATGAAGCTCATAACTTATCTACAAGATTTCCATTCACAGAAGCCAGACTAGTAATGTGTATTCTTGCATCCTAAACAAACTTTTCAACTCTGTTTCAAAAGGCAACATTGGGGTGGATCCAAAATATGTCATTGGCTTGGGCCGTCTCATGCCATCACAAGAGGTTTGGTGATAGAAGGCATAATTTTTGGTTATTTCCCCCTTGCTCTTCTTCTTCAGTGGTGGGTACCATTGAGAAGTGGTCACCACTGGGAAGCATCTTTCACATGTCTAGCCTTAGAAAGCCGAGACACAAACGAGAGTCAGTTAGCCAGCCAGCCTGCCTCCAGATCTTAGTGAACAGATAAATGCATATGAAGAAAGTTGATCCTACAGGTACCCTGATTCTAAGTCATAAAGGGCCTTAAAGGCAATTACTAGCATATTCAATCACACCCACAAATAAACTGGTTCCAGCTGCACTGGTTACTAAAGAGGGGTCTTGTCCCAGGCAAGACCCAAGCAGCTACATTTTGTACCTGCTGAAGCTTCTGCAGAGGGTTCAGGGGCAGTCCTACATAAAATGCATTCTAGTAATCCAACCATGGAGTCACTACAGCCACGTCCCTCTGAAACAGTTACAAGCACAGTTGGTGTACCAGTTAAAGTTGAAAGGCACTATTGGCCACATACATTACCTGAACATCTAGAAGCAAGGCCGGGTCTAGAAGTGTTCTGACTCCTGCAAACACTTCAAGAAGACTGCAGCCCCATTAAAAACATGCTGGAGCACCACTGCCAAGTTAGTAGGTCTCCTAACCAGGAGAACCACTTTCCCATCCAGACAGAAGTTTGTTCACTTCACCTACAGTTCACCTAGAGTCTGTCACTTTACTGACTCTTGGAACAGCTTCAGAACCTGCATAGCTTCCTCAGCTGAGGATGGCATAGATATGTAAAGTTTGTTAAATTAATGACATTCAGCATTAAACCCCCCAATGATCTCTCCCAGCTGTTTTACATTCAGTGGTTCTCACACATTTAGCACCAGGACCCACTTTTTAGAATGAAAATCTGTCAGGACCCACCAGAAGTGATATCATCAAGTAGGAAAATTTTTAACAATCCTAGGCTGCAATCCTACCCACACTTACCAAGGAGTAAGTCCTATTTACTATCATTGTTGAAAACATATACATAGTAGCTTGTTAAAAGTACAGGTCTATAACATTTCCACAAATGTAGTCATATACCATGGTAGCATCAAGTCTAATATATTAAAAATAAAATACTGAAATGAATGGGGACCCACCTGAAATTGGCTCGCGACCCACCTAGTGGTTCCCAACCCATAGTTTGAGAAACACTCATGTAGATGTTAAAGATCGCATTCAGTAGTAGTATTGGCACCACAATTTAAATATGTTGTTCCATAATGAACTATTGAATTAACATCATGATCAGACACTCTTAGCTTCAGATTGTTAAATTAACTTTAGTCTTAACAGTAGAACAGTTAAGCTATAAAATTTCAGCTGTCAGAAGGCAATTGAAAGAACTATTGCTAGTTTGAAATTTCACAATCCAAATCAAGATGTTATGACTTCAGAATCTATTTGAATGAATGAAACAAGCATCAACTAAATGCTTCAGTACATCAAATAAAGACTGTTTCCCTCTGTATTGGTTGAGTCTCAGTATTCACGAGGGTTCCATTCCCAGAATTCACGTGGAGGACAAAAAATCACATTAAAGCAAATTCATTTAAAAAACAATGTCCCTTTGCTAGGCAATTTAAAAACTGCCTTGCTGACCTTTGTGATATAAGACAAAGTCATTAGGCAGACAATCCATCAATCTGTCCAGGCACTTAGAAAGGCTTCACCCCGAGCCAGCAAACCATCACTTCATCCAGAGCGCAGCGCTGAGAAAGAATACAAAGTGATTATCTTTCTTTCACATGCTCAGGGGGAAGGGAGGGGTTGCTTGTCTTGGAGTGAAGCTGTTCTAAGTGTCTGGAGAGAGTATGATCCGATGGATTGTCAGCCAGCTGCCTTCTCTCGCATTTACGAGGCTATTGTTAAATGACTTTTCCCCTTTAATTTAAAGGGCCTCATTGCGCTGAGATAAAACCACAAGTGAAAAATCCATGGATAATTAGGCTATACCTGTATTTGTTGTTAAATCTGAATACAAGTTAACAATCAACAAACCTGTTCAAATATCATTTCACTAACTAATGGCTTGTGTGCACCTAGGTTCTCATAGCAGACACATCAAACAGTGCAGTCTAATGCATTACACGATAACTTTCAGAAATTAACAAGTTAGCATGATTAAACATTCCCACTGCAAACACAGGACAAACAGGAGACTGATTTGGCATAAATGACAAGCAATTTGACACTGTAGTGTAAACACTTTCTTAAGCTGCTGGGTGAGCTGGTGTTAATGATTTCTTTAAAAAGAAAAATGTTTTCACCTTACATAACAAACAGCAAGGCACCTTGGCTTAACCTTGAACTTGAAATAAGATTAGATAGCAATATTTTACTATAACAGGTATGGTTACAGCTATTCAAGTAGATGGAATAAAAATTCAGTAACTGGTTTACAGGTTTCAAAAGTCTATAGCCTCCCAGCATAAAAATTTAAGGAATTATTTATTTTGGTCTTGATCGCAGAAATTCAAAGCACACATTTTTATTTCTCTCTTACAATTTTTCACCCCATCAAATTATTTGTTATTTATATAGCACCATCAATGTATACATCAAATGGGGAGAAGAGACAAATCTTCACCCTGAAAGATTTACAACTGAGACAGTGACCAAAGCAGACAATCAAGGATGGGGGAGAGAAGTCAGAGACTGGGTAAACGGGGTAAACATATATAATTGTTCGGTTACACATGAGGAAAGGTTACAGTGAGGAAAGGAAATGTCACCAGTTATAATATCTTGGCTTCAGGTTTCTGGGCATATTATGGAAGAGAGGAAGATAGAGGGTTCTCTATTATGGAAGAGAAAAAGACAGAGGCCAAAGAACTATGAATAAAAACAAAACAGCTGCTACTGCATTCATTCAGCCAAGGCCGGCAAACAAACGTCCAGAACTCTGCAAGAGAACCACAGCCAAGCAGCACCAGCATACTGTATTTAGATGACCAATGAAAAAAGCAGAGCAGCCCTAAAGGCTCTTAACCTTGACCAGGAAAGCTCTTTGGGTGAAGTTCCGTCCTTCTCCCAAAAAATACCCAAACATTCTATATGTTGTTGTTGTATTTTACATAAGATGTTTTAACAAGCAATTGTATTTTTCAAAACCTGTGAGCCTGTGTCCAGTGTAGAACCTGATGCCAGGGGGGTGGCATAGGAATACTATGCATTTAAGGCGTGTGTTTCACTATAGTGTCATGGCCCCCATCCTGCCCACCCCATGTCTTTGTCTTTTCACAGTCACAACTGGAAGCAATGACCTGACCAAATGTCTCAAACAGTGCCAAATATTGCCAAATATTTTTGCCCGTGCCAAAATATTTTGCTGCCTGAAAACAGAGCATAAAAGGGGTGGTCTCCTAACTTGCTTTCATACAATGGCACAACTGCAGGTGAAATTTCCAGCAACCTCCTTCCCACAGCAGCCTGTTAAAAAGCCGCTTCTAAGGAATGGATTATCCTTGGGAGTGTGAGAAGCGTGGGATGAGATGGTGCGGGATAGGGGCAAATTCCCCCAATCAGCTGCAAGTACCTTCCACAGTGGAGCATGCAAGACGCTAGTGACCAGCTTGTAAAGATTCCCTCTCCCCAGCATGCACTATATTCTCATAGGTCACCCAACCCTCAGGTATGACTTTCTAGGTGGTTCAGGGAGCTGGTGTGGAAAAGAGAGAGCGGGGAAATTTGCCAGTAGTGCCATTGTGTGAACAGGATACAATCTAATATGGTTTTGAAAAATACAATTGATTATTAAAGCATCTTATGTAAAATACAACAACTTATAGAATGTTTGGGTATTTTTTGGGAGAAGGAGGGAACTTCACCAAAAGAGCACAAAAATGTACTTGGCATGAAAATTACTACAGCAAGCAATCTTAATGTTTGCAAAGTGGAAAAGATTCATAAGAGAATATGATTTGTACCATACTGGCTGTTATAATCCCATCATTTCACTTTAACTTTCAATTAATTTTAAATAACGAAAGGGGATGCAAAAGGATACATATGTATTCTTTAATGTACAAGATTGTAATTAATATAACATCTGTTCCAAATTTATTATTATCTATTAAAGAATAAATAATTTTACAGCTTTATAATGTGCACCTCTTAAGCTTTAAATCACTTGACCATAACTAATAAGCTGTATAGTATCAAGAGTACCGTAACTACAACCTTAGACTGCACTTTTTTGGACAGTAAATCACCATCACTTTTAATGCAAAAGCAACAGCAAATCTCTATAATTACACAGTGCATTTTGAATCACTTTTATGGTTACTGCTCAAGACCCATTAAAAATCCAAAACACTGAGCTGCACAGGATATAAAACTGGAATTATGATGCAGTACAAGCTGTAATTGAAATCCATAAATTTCCTCACCAGTATTCAAAGTTATTTTGATGCCAGAAATTGCTGTTGTGCAGAAATGACTTTGAAAATATTTACTTTGTCTTGCAAAGTAGTTGTGGCAGCAAGACCTGTATTCTGCTTCAGTGCTTTGATAAGCTAAAAAAGTACACAAATAAATTTGGTGATTTGTTTCTAAAGCTTATGTTTAGCAAGAGTGAACGAATGAGCTTTCCATTTCCTTCAAGCAGCAGCAATTCAAAAATTATACCAGTTCAGGAGTCCCCATTCTTATTCCAAAGCCCCTTTCTGTACTGTAGTTCAAAAAAGATATAAGAAAAAACCTAATCTACATACAGTATAAGTTCACTAGGTTATTCAGCAGCGATCACCATCACATGATTAAGGCCTCACAAGCCCATGCAACATATGGCAGATAGCTAGAAACATGGTCAGATTTCACTAGTTTTTTCCTGAAGCACACCATATCAAATTTATGTTGCATATATTTGTTTTTCATTGTAAATACATGCTTAAAGTAGTTGCCTCAAAGGGTTTTTGCAAAGGATATGTTTGTTGACTATGAAGGGACCATGAATATAGGGAATACTTTGGGAAAGGCGGGTATGCAGCTCCATAAGAGAAGAAGGGTGAAGAGAAGAGAAGAGAAGAGAAGAGAAGAGAAGAGAAGAGTCTGGTCCAACAAGAAGCTGACGGAACATACCAAGATCCAGATCTACAGAGCTTGCGTCCTGAGTACACTTCTGTACTGCAGCGAGTCATGGACTCTTCACTCACAACAGGAGAAGAAGCTGAACGCTTTCCATGGATGCGCTGCCTCCAACGCATCCTCGATATCACCTGGCAGAACAAAGTTCCAAACAACACAGTCCTGGAACGAGCTGGAATCTCCAGTGTGTATACAGTGCTGAAACAGAGATGCCTGCATTGGCTTGGTCATGTTGTGAGAATGGGCGATAGTCGGATCCCAAAGGATCTCCTCTATGGAGAACTTGTGCAGGGAAAGCGCCCTACGGGTAGACCACAGCTGCACTACAAGGATATCTGCAAGAGGGATCTGAAAGCCTTAGGAATGAACCTCAACAGATGGGAAACTTTGGCCTCTGAGCGTTCTGCTTGGAGGCAGGCTGTGCAGCATGGCCTTTCCCAGTTTGAAGAGACACTTGGCCAACTGACTGAGGCACAAGCCCTCCCCCCACCCAGTAACGCCCCCTCCCCATGCCCACCTTTGCCACTTGGGTCGGCGTGGGAGCCGCAGCGGAGGCTTCTGCCTCTGTCCGTGCACTGGCGCATTTGAATGCGCCGATGAGGCTCCCACTCACGGAGGCACAAACGTGCTTTATGGCACGTTTGTGACCCTCCAGGGCCACCTATGCCAGCATAACTGCTGGTTAGGATTACGCCCTTACTGTCTGCATCACATAACCAGCTCACAGGAAGAAGGCGTGACTGATCTGAGCTTAGCTTCTCCAGAGCATCCCCCAACAGTTTCATGAAGACAGTTTCATGAATTCAGAACTTGTTCACCATCAGATTCTTTGCAGCTCACAGTGAGCACCTCTCTCAATTGTCCTGTCTGCTGCAAAACCTTCTGGGAGATATGCACATGAGCTGCAGCCGCTATGGAGCTACTAGGGCAAAATTGCTGACGTAGGTCTGATTAGCCGCATGTCAGGAAATCAGGCCTGGGAAGGAGGATAAAATATAGTGGTAGTCCCCGCCACCGTCCTGTCTGCTCCCTGGTTCGATCTGCCTTCCCTACCCCTACACCTCCTCCCCGCTCCCATTCTGCCTCCCCCTGCCCCACCACCCAGCAGGCACTTATTTGTTCTTGAATTTGGCACTGGCAGGCCAGCACAGGCATCAGCACCAGTGCCAGGAGCATCTGTGCTGTCATGACATGCTTTCTGGCACTTTTGGACATTGCATGTGCTCATTCCACCAGTGCTACACTGGTTAGGACTGCGCTGTTAATTTTATTAACTGCCTTGAGGTGTGTTGATTACTTCAGCAATTTAATTTGTTCTACTTAACCATTTTTCAAGGCACAAACTGGTATCTGGAATTGCCACCCTTTCCCACCAGGACTTCTACACCTTTAAGAGCTACATTACAGTCAAATAGTCAATAGCTGAAGCTTTTCCCCACTGCATCTCCACACCCAAAAAAAAGAAAGAAAAAAAAAGCTTCTACTTCTGAATGCATAAAAAAAGCTTCTACTTCATGTAAAGCATATTCTGAACTGGGAGCATTGTCTGAACAGGGACACAATGCATCTGGTTTCTCTATCATACACTCTACTGCAGTGGTTCCCAAAGTGTAGGTCACAACCCACCATAGGGAACTAAGACTGGGCCATTCCCCCTTAAGGGGAGTGGCCCAGTAATAGGTGTCCCGATGGCACCACAGCGATCATGGCACTGTGGAAACTCAGGGACTTTTCCTCTTACCTGGCGGTGTCATGCTGGCCTCAGGGACGGAATTGGGACCTCTGTAAGTCTTGGTGGGGGCAGGGCAGAGGAAGGACCTGACAGCACCACAAGGACACAAGGACTTTTTCCTCTGGGGATTGCGCTGGCCTCAGGGAAAGTCCAGGAGGTTCGCAGCCCCCACTGTGGACCCACCGATGTTAGAAATTGCTCCATTTGACAATCGGAGTACACTATGGAAGTGAGCTCCGACTGCCAAACAGAGCAATTTCTAGCATGGGGGGGGCGCAGAGGGGACTGTGCCTCCTGGCCCATCCCTGAGGCCCACGCGACCCCAAGATAAGGGGAAAAGCCCTTGGGTTCCCGCAGCACCACAATCGCAGTGGCACCGTCAGGTCCTCCCCCTGCCCTGTCCCCACCAAGACTTACAGAGGCTCCAATTCCCTTGCAGGGGTTTGGGAACCACTGCTCTACCAACGTTCAAACCAGATGTGGAAACTAAGCAAAGCTTTATGAAAAAGAGAACAGATTTACTGTGCCTTTTGATACTTCAAATTTCACATGAAATATGTCACCTGCTTCAGGCACAAAAAACTTATAAACTGTAGCAGGGATGACATTTTTCCTTTGCAGCTTAAGATAAGAAGAATATCCAGAAGAAACAAGTTACCCAGTGGCAGAAAATGATCAGGATAATAACTACCAAGCTTTTATTTTTAGATTTTTCTTTTAGGCTTATTCTTAAACCTTGTGCATTTCCTCACTTATTTAATCTTCCTTTTCTCTTTATTTCCATCTTCAAGATAGAAGCTGAAAAGAAAATTATCGAACACAGAGCAATTTCTCAAAACATGCAACTTGACAGAATATTTCTACACGTAACCATTAGAAAAAAGCATGAGAAAAGATTAGATTTCAGAACAGCCCTGCTTTGGGCAATATGAAATAAATGAGTTCAGAGGAGGTAGAACACGTAACTCCTTTCATGATGGTGGTGGTATTCAGATACAGAACTGACCCAGAAATTAGTCACATGAGCAACAACATAGACCAATGGTTCGCAAACTGCCTGTGGCCCCAGGGGGTTATGACCCAATTTCAGGTAGTTCATGAAACTGACAGGGTACATTAGGCTTTGTGCATCAAGAGTTAAACAACCTGCAACTTGGGGGTAGATTGTTGCTCAATCACCATTATAGCCACAGAGGCTTGAGTGACTGCTATAGTGAAACTTTTTTTTTTTAGATGAATCCTGAAGCTAGAAAGTTTGAAAACCAGCAATACAGCCAGCCCTCAGTAACTATGGATTTGAATATCCATCGGCTCTGAACCCATGAGGTGGGCCACCTATAGCTCTCGGAATCCAACTGGAGCTGTGCTCCGGTTGGGTCCAGAGGCCCTTCTGGAGGAAAGACATGCTGATGAATCTGGGCCAAAAATCAGGTCATGCTTTTCAGCCCTCAGAAGGGCCCCTGGACTGGAGCTGTGCTCTAGTCAGGTTTGGAGCGCTTGGGGGACCCAAAACCTGCAGATTCCAATATCTCAGTATCTGCCAAGGTTCCGGGAATGGAACCCCAGCGGATAATGAGGCCTATCCTGTATATCAATCATTGTTATGGATGTGAAGATAACTGGAGTTCAGGTGTACAGGTGTGTGTCACTTAGTGACGTTCCGCCTAACAACTGACAGCATATACAACAGTGCTCAAATGTGAATAAAACTTAATAGGCTGTAGTGCGAAACTGCTCCCACGCACCTTTCAAAAATCTTTCCAACATTTTCTTTGCTTAACTGAGGGAGATTACGGTCTTCTCCTTGCACACAGGCCTCTGAACTGCTTCCAGTCTGCCCAGATCGCTTCTGTTGTTCCCTTGTGACCACTTAACGAGCCAATGAGCATGTGTGTCAGCTTAAACACCTGATCTGCTTATTTAATGAGGAGATCAAGGCTCCTGTTGCGTGCCTGTGTCTACAAACTTGAAGGCAAAGCCTGTGCAAAGCCTACTCAGAAGTAAGCCCCACTACGGTGAATGGAGCTTACTCCCAAGAAAGTAAACATAGGATTGCAGCCTTGAGGAGCTTAATGAGCGAACCAGGATTCCTGCTGCTGGTGCACGCATTTGTTTAAACACCCAATCTGCTTGCTAGATGGGGCTGAATGTTCACTTAATGATGGAATCACATAACAATGGGGATTTGAGAGCCTATTCCCATTGTTAAGTGACGCACGACTGTATTAGTAGTCTCTAAGATTTATATCACTGGTTTAACTTATTCTTTTACTCTATCAAACCCTGGGACCTGTAGTTTAGCAAGGAGCTATAGATCTCTTACAGAATTCTCACAACCCTCGCTAAACTACAATCCTCAAAATCCCCTCGGAGAAGAAATAACAGCTAAATTTATATAAAAATCATTCTACATTTGTTGAGTAGATAAGCTCTCCTAGAAATCATTATCATGAACATTATTGTTGGCATAGACTACCCTGAAGATTTTTTGCCTATTTAAAAAAAGAGTGAACTATTCAATGCAACAAACTCAAGCCTGGCCCATCAGACAGAATATACAAATAAGCCAGAAAGCAGCAATAGTCAAGCTTTTTAAAAATGCCACAACAAAGATCAGGATACAATTGTCCTCTCCAGGCTCAAGTGCAATGTAAAATTGAAATACTGTACTCAGCAGAAAATGCCAAATGTCTTTTCCAAATGCACATGATGACATATAATCCACTTATTATTAAATAATAAACTTGGAACACCTCTATGAGATCATAATTTTATAAGAAGACATTAATGATTTCAGCCTAACCTACACACGAACAGGTGAAATACTGTTAACAGAAGAAATTGCAGCTCTTGTTTCAGCAGTAACTTCATCTTTTATACTCTGCATTTGAAAGCATTTAGATTCCTGTTTAAAAATACCTCCTCACGGAAAATATATCTAGCACGTATAATTAATCTTCATGATACTGCTTTATCTTCTGATAGTTTTGCTCTTATATGATTTTTATTATACCCTTGCTACAAATATGAGTGCCAATTTGACCTTAGAAACTGGGACAATCTATCTGCCTTAAGGATTTTGTAGAGGTTCAGAATTTGTCTATGTAGAGGTCCCCATTTAATGGGCAAGATCCAATTTCACTTTATAGTTTTTATATGGTGGCATGGAAAGCTGGATAACTGTAATTTGTAGACTGCAAGGAAAAATATTTTATTTCAGTTTCTGTCTTCTCTTCATTTAATCCCTCAGGAATAGGCATTTTAGGCTGCAATCCTATATGCACTGTTTTGAGAGTAAGCCTCATTGAACACAATAGGAGGCAGGAGGTCTGGTCCTCCTGGGCAGGAGGTCTGGTCTAGAGGGTAGAGCCTCCATTTGCCTGAAGATTAACATCCACAAGGTCGCCAGTTTGAGGCCACCGGCACCGTGCGACCTTGAAGCAGCTGGCCAGCTGCAGCTGAGCTGTTCCATCTGCTCGGAGCGTGGGAGGATGGAGGCCAGAATGTTAAACCAGATCGGAGTGTAACACCTTGAATGTAGTGGTTCTTGAAAGAAAGAACCTTCTTTCAATTTGTAAAAATCCCTGCGTGGATTTAATAAGCCTGCCTATGTAAACCGCCTTGAATAAAGTCTTGAATAAAGACCAAGAAAGGCGGTATATAAATACTGTATATTATTATTATTATTATTACTTCTGAGAAGACATGCATAGGATTGTGCAATTTGAAGTAGCTGTAAAATTGGAAATTTTACATAGACATAAAACATAAAATTATAATTTGAGATTGTCCTTTTTTGAATGCTCCTTGATACTGCCAAAAAAGATGCTAAACATGGAAGGTGAAGACACCAGTTTATGCTCTGGAAACTGTTCAGTTAGTTTTCCCATCTTAATTGATACATATCATGCAAGTTACTTCCAACACTACTTGACTTTCCTTTAAAACTCCAAGGTATTATCAGTGAAGCTTGTAAATTTCTTATTCAAAAATCTGTATAGTTTTCCTTTCTTCCACTCTTCAATTTGCCATAGCAGGAACATGCTATGATAGGCAATATATGCACAAGCAACAAAACAGATTAAAAGCTGAAGCTGGGCTACCTCTGCCCTCACCAGCTGCTGCCACTGCCAACATGAAATGGTGTAATTCACAACATGACACCACATCCTATGTCGAGTGTCTGTGAGTAAACTCACAACAAACGTAAATTTAGCTCCTCTCTATATACCTAACAGTATGGGTACATTTTCATGCAAGTTTCCCAGGTCAGGATGACAGCACTAAAGCAGTGTTCAGATTTAAAAGGAAATCTAATATGGCATAAGAATATTCTACAACACTATGGTTGGGTCATACAAACTCCATGGCTTACACTAGCTCTGCAAGGATTGCTAGAATCTGAAGGCCTGTACTCCAGTTTCAATTTCTGAATGAGCTATGATGCACACACCTTAGGTACTCAGATGTCTGCATTCACATCAGTCAAGGGAACCAATACATGTGCATTCTTTGCAAGCACAAATTGGATCCTTCATATAAATGTGCCACAATGGTCCCCTGAGGGAAGGGTCAGGAAAGAATCCAGGCAACAGGGTGTGACAGGGGCTGGTCGCACTTGGAAACTGCTTATGTATGTAAGTGCAACCTTTCCATCACAAGCTGCCACACACAATGGCATTGCTAGGGGGTGCGGGCTGCACCAGGTGACATGCCGGGGGGTTACGCGCCCTGGGGGAAGGACGCACTAACATCACGGGGTAGGAGCTACCCCGTCATGCCATACACCGTTGGATGCAGAATGGCCAGTGGAGCGCAGTGCAAAAAATGGAATTGAAATAGCTCCTTGCGTTCAAACGTTATGGCCAAAAAACCGGAAGGAAAAATGCATGGAGCCCTATGGAAAGTGAAAGTGAGCCGTATCGCGCGTTTACTCGCGAGTAGGCATACTTGCCATAGTCCGTCGGAAAGGGCAGGCTGAGAGGAATCCAACGACACCAGAATGGTCCCAAACCAATGAATGCAGCCCCCCCAAAACACCCAAGAAGCTCCCCCTCCCAGCTGCGAGTCTGAGCCCGAAATGAAGCCACCTGGCTGCGTTTACTCACGAGTAGGCAGACTTGCCTTAGTCAAGGCAGGCTGAGAAGCTCCAAGGGCATCAGAATGGTCCTCATCCAATGAGTGCAGCCCCCAAAGACACCGGAGAAGGAGATTCCTCCCTCCCAGTTGCCTCCCTCCCAGTCTATGGAGCCTTATGGAAAGCAAAGCAGCCTCATAGTCGTGTTTACTCGTGAGTAGGCAGATGTGCCTTGGCTGGTGGTCAGGCCAGGCAAAGGGGAATGTGAGAACACCAGAAGGGTCCTGATCCGATGGAGCTGGAGTGCAACAGAAGGCAGCATCCCCCCCTAAAAAGAACAAAAAAGAGGCTTGAATGGTAAGGGGAAGTTTTCTATTTTGCACTTGCAAAGGCAGGTGGGTCCTTATATGGATATATATGAATTAGAAGAACTTTAAACTGGGCACTGGAAGGGCTGCAGATCTCACTGATTCTTTTTGGGGGGTTGTTATTGCAGGCAGACTACAGGGTAAGCCCCATTGACCACTATGGAATTTACTTCAGAGTAGACATGCATAGGATTGGGCTCACAGGCTGCAATCCTACCCACACTTTCCTGAGAGTACGCCCCACTGACCACAATAGGACTTACTTCAGAGTAGATTCACTTGGTGGAACAGGACTGGCCTCCCCTTAATTAATTATTTCTTTTATTTTAATTTAATTATTTATAATTATTTCAATTTGCTTGATGATGTCACTTCTGGCCATGACATCACTTCCAATGGGTCCTGGGCAGATTGCCATTCTAAAAAGTGGGTCCCAGTGCTAAAAGTTTGAGAACTGCTGCAATAAGTTGTTAGTAAGTTGACACAGGGGTGTGTGTGTGGGACTCTACAAGTTTTCAAAATCACTAAAATCAGAATTTGGAGGAATAATACCATCATGTTATATATCAATCAATGTGTAATTTCATGCATAATGCAATGAAACAATCCACATTGAAATATGTGTTCTAACAAAAGGTACAGCCAAAAAACCAGTGGGGGCAGGGTGATGGTACATCACCACGGCCACCTGGGGCGTTGCCCCGCCCACTGCATTGGGTGATGTGCAGGCCTCCCGCACCGAGTGACGCGAATCCTAGTGATGCGACTGGCCACACACCTCCAAGGCTCCAGTAACTGGTGGGTAGAGAGGTCAAAAGGAAGTGCCCTAGATCAGGGGTGTCCAAAGTTTTTGGCTGGAGGGCCACATCGTCTCTCTGACACTGTGTCGGGGGTCAGGGAATAAAAAGAATTAATTTATATTTAAAATTTGAATAAATTTGCATAAGTTTACATAAATGAATATATTAAAGATGAACTGATATGAATGAATGAAGGTCTTGCAATAGCTCAAGGCCTATAAAAGGCCTTGCACAAAGCAAGGCTGGCCTTTCCTTTGCTGCCTCTGCTGCATCACAGACATGAAACAGCAAGCAGTGGAGGGAGCCCTCATCCCACAGCTCACGCAAGAGGTCAAACAGTCGCCCTCACGCTAAGAGCAGTTGTGTCGGGCCAGTGCGGGCTCCAACAAATCTCCAGAGGGCCAGAGGCTCATTGGAGACTTGGGGCTCCCTGAGGGCCGCATGTGGCCCCAGGGCCGGAGTTTGGGCATCCCTGCCCTAGATCAATGGCTTAGATAGTAACTTATACCAGCTTTCAAAAATGATTTCTATTTAACACAGGTTTATTTGGGTGCCAAACAAGGTGGCACCCCAAGGTGGATTGGGTGACTGACCAATCCATATTAAGACATCTATATTGCTTATGCATATCCAAACATTAGTAAGTAAGAAGGATTTCTAAACCCCAACACAGGGAGAGAGCATCCTCAAGAAAGTAAGGGCACATACATTTCAAGGCAACAGCAAAATAACAAATCTAGCCAACTCTCTGAGCCCAAATCCTAACCAACTTACCAGCACAGACACAGCTGTGCCAGGGGGGCATGTGTTGCATCCTGCACTCGGCTAGTAGTCATGAAGGCCTCCTCAAGGTAAGGCAGTGGTATTCAAACTGGGGCCTTGTGACACCCCAGCCTGTGGGTCCTGGCCTCTGCCCCCTTAAGGGGTGGAGGCAGCCGGGAGACAGGGGGAAGGCAACGGCGTGATCCGTAGGATCGCTCCGCTCAGGGGGGCTGCAGGGGCTTGGGTGCACTTGCCCAAGCCTCCTGTAGCCTCCCAGGGGTGTGGGGAGCCCTGCGCAACCTTCAGCAGGGCTTTCCAGGTCAGGAAAAATGAAAGCGGAGTGATCGCTCCCCGCTCTGCAAAACCGGAAGAGGAGCATGATCGCTCCACTTTCCCTTCTGACAGGGCTGCAGGGACTTCAGCCTCCAGTAGCCGTCCCTGTGTGCGGGGAGCCCTGCGCGAGCGCCTGCAGGGCTCGCCAGGTCAGGGAAAGGGAGAGTGGGGCGATCGCGCTCCACTTCCACTTTTGTGTAGGCAGAGCAGATTGCTCCACTCTCCCTTTCCCTGACCTGGGGCACCCTGCAAGCACTCGCGCAGGGCTCCCCACACATAGGGATGGTTGCTGCAGGGACTGGTGAGTGCATCCCAGAACCTGCAGCCCCCTGAGCCTGGGGATCGCGTCGCTGCCCCCCCCCCCGCCCCTGTAAAGACTTACTGCGGGTTTCAAACTCCTGGAGAGTTTGAAAACCGCAGAGGTAAGGGAATGATTGCTCTCTTACCTCAGAGTAGCATTGCCCTCAACTAAACCTTAGTTGATTCTCCAAGATTTGCCTGCATTCATACTTGAGGCAGTCACCCTATAACAGGCCCTATGAAGGCTGCCTTTGAAGACTGGATACTACAATTAGTGCAAAACATGACAGCCCTTCAGGTCTCAGGAGCTTAGTGATTTAACTCTGTCAGACTCCTGCTCCTGTAGCTATATAGGATACTTGTTCTGTTTCCAGGCACAATTCATATGCTGATTTTAACATTTAATGCCCTTTATGACTTTGGACCAGAGTATCTCAGGAGCCACCATCTCCCACATGAACTGGGTCATCCCCATATGTCATCAGATGCTCTACTTTCAGTACTGGCCTTAACTGAAGCCAGGGAACAAGGGGTAGGACCTTCTCCCCAGCAGTGTCAATATTACGAATCTCCCTCCCAGTGGCATTGAGAACTACACGATCACAGGAGGCCTTCAAGCAGGGAATAAAAGTGTTTCTGCTCCAGTTGGCCTTCCAATCTTACTTTTGATTTAAATGATACTATCCTTGCTATTTTTAGATTTTTTAATATTTGCTGCTGTTGCATTGTTATATTCATTTTACCTTTTATAATGCTTTGTGCTGGCTTCTATTTTGTTTCTTATGCTTTTATCTTTGTATTTAAAAGGAATATTGTAAGTTGCCCTGGATGCCCTTTTATATTTTATAAATCTTTTAAATAAATAAATAAATTTTGTTCACATGTACACTGAATGCAAAAACTGCATGCAAGGCAGATACAGCAGCATGAAGGCTATTTTAAGTATTTCCTTCTCATTCTAACAGTTTCAGTTATTCACTGATTTTAAATTACAATTTGGCTGAGACTCTTGGCTGTTAGCCTCATTAGCCATGATTAGGAAATGGAAAGAGAATGGAAGAAGAGATGTTCCTAAACAATTGCCAGCATTATAATGCAACATCCAAGTTGCATTATAGCCTATGCAATGTTCGTACATGAAAAATTCATACAGATAATGCTTAAAATACTATGGTGAGAACACCATCTCTTGCAGCTATTACCAATACTGGTAACTCAACTACACCTTATTACACTAATTATAACTAGTTAAGTAATGAACTCATTTGAACAGAGATAAAACTGAAAATTTGTGCTAAAACAAATCTAAAGTCTGCATTCAGGAACTCTAACTGCAATATGTTTTGTGTATTAAACAACTCTGTAAAATGTATTTGCATATGTGTGGATACTTTGATTTTTTTAAGAGATGGTGAAGTGTAGCAAGATTTGGGCTTGATTTCTAATTTTAGTAACAAAGGAAAAATGGGCAAAGCTCTTACAATACTGGGGCTAAAACAGGTGAAGATTCATATGGGTAATGTCCTGAATATACTGTGTTTCCCCAAAACTAAAACACTGTCTTATATTTTTTGTGGCTCAAAAAAACACACTAGGTCTTATTTTTGGGGTAGGTCTTATTTTTTTTAATGTACAACAATCCACAGTCATTCATGTACAAAAATATACTGTACAAAAATATCCCCTCAGCATCCAGGAGGATCCCTGCCTGCCAGTCTACTCAGACGTCAGTCCCTTTATAGTTAATGGGACTTAGTCCCTGAAAGGTGTGGAGAGGGTGTCCCTTAAGCGCCCAGGAGGATCCCTGCCTGCCAGTCTACTCAGAAGTCAGTCCCTTTATAGTTAATGGGACTTACTCCCTGGAACATGTGGAGAGCCTCAGAGCCTGGTAGGCAGGGTTGCTTGCTGCTTCCCACCTCAGCTCCTCCTCAGCGTCCTCTGCCCAAGGCAGCACAGCAGGCGCTTTCTAGGTGGCATGCCGGAGTGCAGCATTCCCAGTCATGTTGTCCACCTGCCCCCCCCCCCCCGGCCCTGATCACAACTAGGTCTTATTTTGGAAGTAGGTCTTATATTTCAGTAATTTTCAAAAAACACACTAGGTCTTATTTTTGGGGAAACACAGTATCTGAAGACCAGAAACTGACTTTTCTGACTACAGGGGGCCTTCATTTTCCACAGGAGTTCTGTTCCTGGAACTCCTGTGGATATGAAAAACTGCAGGTATTGAAACTCGCAGTTTTTGGGAAACCCCCATCCTCCGAACCCAACTGGACCTGGGCTCTGGTCAGGTCAGGACGGTTTTCTGAGGCCTGCAGAGGTTGCCCACAGTCACTTTTTAACACTACTTCAGGTTTTATCATAAAACTGGAAATGGTTTTATTGCTTTATAAGGCATTCTGAGGCCCGGGGAATACTCCGGGGCTTCAGAATCACTTCCAGTTTTACAATAAATCTGAAGTAGCCTTTTTTTTTTCCTTTGCGCTTTATCAGGCATTCTGAAGGCACTGGCAGCTGTCACACGAAGCCTACGCAGGCCTCAGAAAACCCTCTGAACCCAACTGGAACCCAGGTCCGGTTGGGCTCAGAGGGCTTGGGGAGGTGATTGGCACCCATGGATGACTGAAATCTGCAGATGACAAACCCATGGATAACGCAGGTCCCCTGTACTGGGAAGTACTACAATAACCTTTTTCCAGGTTGTAAACTATTTACATTTTCTCAGGTTTGATTTACAACCACAAAATAAAGGAACTCCATATAATCCAATGTGTTTGATTAAGACTGGAAATACCCACTCACCCATAAAGCTTCCTGGTTTGCTTTAGATAAGACACTTTCTTAACCTAACCAACGTCACAGAGTTGTTGTAACTGAGATTTACCACTCTTTTATTTTCATGTTCCCTTGAGTTCCTTGGAAAAAGGATAGGATAAAAATATGATAATATATTTGAATAAGAATGAATATTTTCTGGATTCTTGTACTAGCAACCAAATTTGGCATTGAAGTCTACATTCCATAACCTGTGTGATGTTACCAATAAAATTCATGATTACGATTGCTAGATACTATGCTTTTTCATTAGTGTCACCACAGACAGCCTGAGGGTCCAATCCTATCCAACTTTCCAGCACTGGTGCAATTGCAGTGCAGCCCCAAGGTAAAGGAACAAACATTCCTTTATCTCAGTGGTTCTCAAACTGGTGGGTCACAACCCACCAGTTCATGTAAAGGTTCCTCCATCCCTTTAATGGGAAGGGGAGAGGCAGGGAAGCGACCCCCAAAATCGCACCCATATGGGTGGGGCGAGGGGGAGTGCTTGTTACTTACTTTATGAAGACAGGGCTGCAGGAGTTGCAGGAAAGCCTGTGCAGCCCTCTGCAGCGCTCCCCGAGGCTTGGAACATTTGGAGAAAGCGGGAGCAAAGCACTTCTGTTCAGCAGGAGGTGCTTTGCCCCTGCTATTACAGAACGTTCCAAGCCTCGGGGAGCGCTGTGGAGGGCTGTGCAGGGCTCCCCACACCTCCTGCAGCCTGCTGCAGCCCTGTCTTCATAAAGTAAGTCACAAGCACCTCCCTCACCCCCCCTTAGTGGCGCGATCCTGGGGATCTTGTCGCTGTCCTAGCCCCTCCCCTGCAAGAACTTACTGAGGGAGTAAAGCTCCCTCAAAGTTTGAGAACCACTGCCTTATCTTGAGAAGGCATCTGTGTGTGCCCCCCCCCACAAGATGCAGCGCATGTCCCATTGGTATGGCTGCACCAGCACTGAAAAATTGGATAGGATTGGGCCCTGAACCTAAGCTGCCTCAGCACCAGTGATGTTTTTCACAAACATGCCATAAGGCAAATTTGCGCCACCCAGAGAGTAAGCAGCACCAGCATGGGAGGCCTACACAGCCTTGTTGACGCTGCAGAATGACCCCCCGGGCGCTGGCAGAGCACAGCGCTAAGTGATGCTGTTTGGAGCTGCTGCTCCTATGCTGGATAGGATTGGGTCCTTCAAGTCCTGAATTTAAAACTATATTTATCTGTAAATAAGTGGCAAAACATTCAGAGAAATGAAAAATCAAATCTTACTTTCCTTGCTTGCAGTGCTCCAGAGCTAATTTAGCTGACAGCTTTAACCTTGGAGTTCACACCCTATTGACAGTCTGTCAAAGTCAGAGGTTAGTATCCTTGGCTGAGATACAAAACGTTGATCAGACAAGTAACATGTTTTTAATTACTGCACCATATTATGTTCTCTTTCTAATCTGTGAATACTGGCAACAATACTCGTTTTCCACATACAATCAATGTACAGAGTGAGAGTTTTACTATAAGAGATAGACCACAGTGCTGGGTTGCAATGCATTTGCTAGTAGTATTTGCTAGCAGTGTTACTAAACTTCTAGTGTACCAACAGAATGGCAAATCTGAAAATGTTTTACACATCCAGCACATCCCGCTGAAAAGTATGTCTTAAAATAGCATTTCTGAGCTAAACTTAGTGCTGGCATGGTGTCTGAATAAATTAGAATTGTTACAGCATACACAGTCCTCCACAATTTGTCAAGACATGTATATCAATGTATGATGATGCGTAAGCCTAGTCAAAGACATTGACCCAGATATGCTACTTTTTAAAATAACTACCTAATTTAAACTGGCCAAGCAAAGAAAATTCAGACTTGAAGTTAATTTTCTATTCTTAAATCTTATTCTTACCAGCATTCTAGGATGCATAGAAACCATAACACTGTTTGCAATTACATTATTTCTGACACTCAAAAAAAAACTGCATAAGACAGTTCTTCCTTTAATATTATGAAAAGGGTGTGTGTGCTTTAGATTAACATTCTTCAGGGGAGTTCATTATACACAAAAATCCAAGTCACACAAACACAAATTAAAGTTGCAAACTAAATATTAAGAATGATTCCAAATAAGGTGCAATATAACTACATTAAAATTGCAACTTGACAGGTGGTACTCTTTGAACATTTTTCATTGATTTCAAAGTTCTACAGAAAAAGCAACAAGCATAGAGAAGGTGGTTTTCTAAAACTATTATAGACACCTTATCCATCCTATAAATACTTTTGTGTACTAAGTTGAGGAAAGTATCTCAGTGCCTCTTATTCTGTATAAGCTGCCTTCATACCAGTTTTTGTTTTCAAAGGAATTCTTTGAGCACAAGCTGGTAAGTTTTATCTATTTTGAGGGAGATTGGGTGAGAGTTGTGTATCGCATGAGAATAAAGAGATGTGTTTGAGAGTGATGTAGTATGTGTGGTATTGCCTTAATTTACTCCTACTTTTGGCAACTGCTCTTGATAACCTCATTTACCCCCCTATAACCACACAGATATGAAACTCAAATATCCCTCAAATATCCTACACATCAGAACAACTTGAGATGCTTACACTTTACAATAAAAACCTTAGAACAGACTTAAGATTGAAACTACAATGCTGAATTCTATATATTCATTTGTATTCTATTATTTTCCTTTTATCTTCTGAAGCAAAAGGATGCATAGTATATCTGACAGGACCTAGAAAAGGTGTGACCACAACCAATAGCAAAATTTCCCATCAACTGATGCAGATATATGCGATTATATAAGAAACTAAATACAGGGTGACCCAAAAAAAACAGAACCCACAAATCTTTGAATAAAACTGTTAATTTTAATTTTTCTTCTTTTTTCTTTCAGGGTATACAAGTCGACTTTGTGCATGAAACATTGGAACAATAATCTTCCCAATATGTCTTTGAGTTTGAGTCCAGAAATTTACTGGACCATTGTAGGATTTAATAAAAATTTTATGGGTTCTGTTTTTTTGGGGTCACCCTGTACTAGCTCTAGACCATCTTGCACAAACACATGACAAAATTACCAGACTAAGGCTGCAATCCCATACACACTTGCCTGGGAGTAAGTACCACTGAACACAATAAAACATAATTCTGAGTATATACATAGGATTACCGTGTGAGTGGATGGGGGCTGTTATTATCTACATTGGTGGATGGGGGCTTTTAATCATTCATCCACTCCCTGCTTTTTCTTCTTTATGGACAAATCAGAACAAACACCATGCACAGTTTAGTCACTGGATGCTCCAAGAACAAAAATATTACTACCAGATTCCAATACAAGCTTTTATCGTTAAAAAAAAATAAAAAATCAAACATTCCCATTTTTATTAACCATCAATAAACAAGACTCCGTGTCCTGAACCATTCAGATTTTTCATGAGCTACTATGTTTTCTTTTTTCAAAACACACACAGAGAGAGAGAGAGAGAGAGAGAGAGAGAGAGAGAGAGAGAGAATGAATTCTGGGACAATCTAATGGAGACCATTGCCTTCCCCCCCCCCCCCAATAAACTGTGCAGGGCCATTTGCAAAATGGTATAAAACTTGAAAGCACACTTGAAATCTTGTTTTGAAATGTTGTTGGAAAGCTCCTAAGGAGCTCTGGGTCTTCTCCCAATACCTTCAGATGAATGGGTGACAGCAACAGCAGACAATCTGCTAACAAAGAGCAGCTTCATCAAGAACCAGGTGGAGTGAGAAGCCTACAAGGATGGAAAGGACAAGAGTAGGGTGCACAGTGGCACTACTAGGGTTTGCATCACCCGGTGTGGGAGGTCAAAGTGTCACCCCTATGATGGATGGGCAGGGGCAATGCCCTGGGATGTACCATTGCCACACCCTTGCTGGGTTTTCTGCTATAACTTTTGAAATAATAGAGATAATTTCATTACAATAGATATTTGTTTCATTACATTCTGCATGAAAGTATGCTTTGTTATATAAAATGATGGTATTATCTGAAAATTGCAAAATTTGAAAAATTTTGGCAAGTAGTGGTATTACCCCCCCCCGTGTGCGTCACCTGGTGCAGCCCGCACCCCCCCCCCCACATCCCTTTAGTACTTCCGAGGGATTCTTCCTTTGGCAGCTGCACATAATTGGAATCGGAAAACCAGGAGACATAGCAGGAGTGCGCACCTATCTGTCCAGCTGCTCTGGTCTCCTTTGTGGAAAGGAATGAGAAAGAGAGAGAGAGAGAGCAACCATCTCATCTGCATTCTCCTTGAGGAGGCAAAGACATCAACAGTTTTGAACACATTGCCTTTCCTTACTCTGGACACAAGAATAGGCTCCAAATGCTCTGGAGGGTGATTTTAATTGGGGTTGAAAGGAAAAGAAAACAATTTCAAATCTGTTCTGCAAAGCAGTATGCTGAATTTTGGTTTTGTATTACTTCAAGGAACACTGGAGGTTTTAACTTTCCACGCCAAAGACAGAAATAAGCTTCACAGTCCAAACCTTACCTGCATCGGCACACCTAGGATACATGGCCTGCACAGTATCCAGCAAAGGTTAGGAGGCGGCTGGAGGTCTCCTTTGGGTAAGGTGATATTTTTCCCTTTAACACATGTTGAACCCCAGCCTGCCCTATGGGGCTTCTCGGATCCACGACAGCTATTTTACTGGCGCAAATTCAGGAAACCCTGTGTAACACCAGGAGGGGGGTATGGTAGGGGGGTATGGTATGGCGGAGAATACCTCCGCCGATCCTGCCCTCCTCCCAAGCTGATCTACCCCATTTAGCCCTCTCCCACCCAGAAAAGTCCCTCCGCATCACCCTCCCCATGCTCCTGTGCCTACCTGCTCTGTCTGGTGCTGCTCCTGGACATAGTACCAGCAGGCCAGTACAGGCCTTTGAGCCAGCGCTGCAAGCTCACAAGTAGCTGCAAGCATGGCATACTTGCTACTGCTCTGAGCTAGCTCAGGGATTGCTGCGCCAGCTCAGGTAGCAATTTGGGTTGTGCAATCAGTCAAGCATTGTAATGCATTGTTAGCAGAATCTGAGATTTCTTCCTTTAAGAAAAAAGATTAGGGATTAGTTATGTGCCTAGAAACCATCCACAGAGAAATCTAAATTGTTATATTAAATATGTTATATAGCTGCCTCAAGAGACAAGAATTTGGATTTGTGTTAATGTTTTGGTGTTCATTTACATCTGATCCCATGTTTCAGACAGGGTATACAGTTTTCAGCATGCACTTTCTAAACTACTTGATCACCCAGCATTTATGAAGAATGTCTCATATTACTAAGTCACAGCATATAATTTTATGAGATTTCTCTTTAGTAAATATTTAAATATCCATTAATTTATATTTACTACAGTCAAGCAAATCATTTTAATTGAGATGAGTTTCTTAAATGGATGTGTTGGCTGAAACAATTTTATTTTGCACGTACAGTACTCTGCGCAATTCTCTATGGAAGAAAAATTGAATAAAGTTCCCCAAGAATGGGTCGGGTCAGGTCAGTTATTTCAATTAGAAGGAGTAATGAAATTTCACTAAACTATTAGATACCACTTAGTCCACATATAAGATAAATAGGATGCTTAATTCCTCTTGACATGTCCCATAGTTATGCAATCCTCACTTTCTCATATGTTCAATCTCCAATTCCCATTCAGTTTTCATAATTTGGCAGCCATTTTAGTAAATCTTTATTAGCTGTATCATTAATCATTCATTAACCGAGCAGATTCCCATTACCACTGCTTTTCAAATACAATATGGAATAGTCTGCTTTGATGTAGAATAAAACTGAGCTCACCATACCTATATGGTTAACTGGTGAAGAAGCTCACTGAATAACAACCTCCCATCTTGTTTCACTAACATGAATCTCTTATTTCCTGAATTCTTCATGTCATTTCCAGAGAAAGAAATGTCCCATTTCATCTGTTTTGAAGAAGGGCTCTTACTCTAAGCATTTGGTTCTAAAAATGATTTTATCTCATACTTTTCTAAAACTGCCTAGAGTGATAATTATACATCTTTCCAGTTCATTGTACATCCTGTTTCGGTTACTCCTAGGGCATGCACCCCACCACCCAACTCTACTGATGTATACTTCTGTCACAACCTGATGCCATACAAAGCCCAACAGAATGATTGCCATGCAGTGCAACATAATCATGTTTCCTCAGAAGTAAGTCCCACTGAATTCAGTGGTGTTTACTTCCATGTAAACATGTATAGGACTGCAGCCTTAAATTCCTTTATCCAACCCCCCCCCAGCCCAGACCAATGGAGTCATTGCCTGAATTTAAAAGGCTGCATCCTACCTGTTGAGACAATGCCTACTGTTCCTTCACCAACCAGCTTATGCTGATGTGCAGGGCTTCCATAGTTCTGATTTTACATTTTAAGGCAGGGGTGCCCAAACCCTGGCCCTGGGGCCACTTGTGGTCCTTGAGGCCTCTCAATGCGGCCCTCAGGAAGCCCACAGTTTCCAATGAGCCTCTGGCCCTCTGGAGATTTGTTGGAGCCCACACTGGCCCGACACAACTGCTCTCAGCGCGAGTGTGACTGTTTGACCTCTCACATGAGCTGTGGGATGAGGGCTTCCTCCACTGCTTGCTGTTTCATGTCTGTGATGCAGTAGCGGCAGCAAAGGAAAGGCCAGCCTTGCTTTGTGCAAGGCCTTTTATAGGCCTTGAGCTATTGCAAGACCTTCATTCATTCATATCAGTTCATCTTTAATATATTCATTTATGTAAACTTATGTAAATTTATTCAAATTTTAAATGTAAATTAATTCTTTTTTTCCCCGGCCCCCGATACAGTGTCAGAGAGATGATGTGGCTCTTCTGCCAAAAAGTTTGGACACCCCTGTTTTAAGGGATTTTCATTTAATCTTCATCCCTTGGTTTTTGTGCTTTATATTCCAGTATTTTTACTGTTACATACAGCCAGTGCTTTTTTTGTAAATAAAAAAGTTCAGGAACTCACTTGTTAATCTTTTATTTATTTATTTATTTATTTATTTAAAAACCATTTTTTATTGGAGAAATAAAATATTTTTTATGTGCTTCCCCCCTAAAGATGAACTTACTTCTGAGTAGACATGCATAGGATTTGGCTGTCAATCTCCACATTCCCTTCCCCCTAGCTATTTTTTCTACACATGGGGAAAAATACTGTACAGGTGCACTTGTAGCGTGTAGTATGTAGTGTGGCACTACTTCGAGGAGAGGAAGCAGTGAATGGATTCCGAAAAATGGCTTACATGAGTTCCATGTAATAAAATTACTCGAAGCAGCTGTGGGAGTAAGAACAAAAATTCTTACACGAGAGGGGTCCTTAGGTGCACATAGAAACAGCTACGTTTGCAAACAAGCGATTAAATATGGTTTAATTCAGGTATCAGAATACTCTGTGTCTTTGAGAAGGTGCTTGGCATGCAATTGTATGTTCTCTGCTGCCCTGAGCAGCTGCTGTGCATTGCTGGAGAGGAGCTGCAAACGCTGGCTGGCGGAGGGCATGCTTGTGGGGGAAGGATGAGGAGGATCTCTGGCAAGGCTGGACAGCACGTTGTACACACATAGAATCCTTTTCACCTGCCCCTAGCATGTGAATACGGGTGCAGATATATATCTCTGCCAGGATTAAGAGCCCAATCCTAGGTATGTCTACTCTGAAGTAAGTCTCATTCTAGTCAATGGAGCTTACTCCCTGGAAAGTGCCTAGGATTGCAGCCTAAGAGCCCAATCCTATGCATGTCTACTCAGAAGTCCACTTTAGTGAATGGGGCTTACTGTGGATAGGATGGCAGCCTCAGGGCCCAATCCTGTGCCTGTCTACTCAGAAGTCAGTCCCATTAGAGGCAGTGGGGCTTCCTCCCAGGAAAGTGTGGACAGGACTGCAGCCTCAGAGCCCCTCCTGTGGCTGTCTACTCAGAAGTCAGTCCCACTAGAAGCAGTGGGGCTTTCTCCCAGGAAAGAGGACTGCAGCCTCAGAGCCTTCCTCTGCCTGTCTACTCAGGCTGCAAGGCTATGACACTTTCCCAGGAGCAAGCCCCATTGAGACCCACCCACCCAGCCCCACCCACCCAGCGAATGCCACCCTTGGAGATGGGGGCAGGAGGAGGTCATTGTGCAGTCAGGCAGGGGCCAGGCACCCGCCCACCCTGCACCCCCCAGCACCCACCCAGTGAATGCCACTATTTTGCTCCCCCCCCTCCTGGAATGGCTCCAAAGGGGAGGGGCCCCTGCAAAAAGGTGCCGGAAAAAGGTGCCCCCGCGTTCCATTAGAAAAAAAGCCCTGCATACAGCAAAGGATAATTTTAAAGATTTTAATTGCAGGTGTGCATCATTAGTGGCCTTCAGCCTAATGATAGACCGAACAGATTGAGTGCATATAGGACAGTGATGAAAGAAAAACAAAGAGGCTCTTAATGAGGCAATCCAGTCTCCAGCAGCCTGTGCAGCAAGTGTCCGCACAGCAAAGAAGAGTCTGTGCAGTGAATGTCTGGCAGAGAGTGTCTGTTTACACAACAAGGACACTAGATGGGGCTAAATGGTCACTAATGGCCTAATCACATAAGGACAGGGATCGGGATTGACGGAGAACATAACCCTGTCATTAAGTGACGCACATCTGTATTTTAAAGCAGTGCCTACAAGCAATTTTTTTCCTTTCTTCCTGCCAGGAATATCACACAGTAGACCTATAATACTGTTTCGTTTTATAAACATATAAAAACATAATACAAATATTCTTGCACAATTTTTTTTAGTGCAGGTTTGGCCTTCCCTTCAATATGAATGAATATACACAGTAGCTTGTTAAAAGTACAGGTCTGTAACGTTTATCCAAATGCAGTCACATACCATGCGAGCATCAAGTAATATATTAAAAATAAAATACTGAAAATAATGGGAACCCACCTGAAATTGGCTTGCGACCCACCTAGTGGGTCCCGACCCACAGTTGAGAAACACTACCTTAGAGCAGGGGTCTCCAAACCCTGGCCTGGGGGCCAGATGTGGCCCGTGACAAGCCTCGATCCGGCCTGGGCCAGCCTTTGATCCCCTGAGAGCTTCTGGCCCAGTTGACCAAACACAACTGGAGTTGTGCTTGTGGAGTGAGGGAATGGGGGCCCATTTAAGTTGGACTGTGTTGGTGTTTGGAGAAATCCTGGACATTTCAGCTCATTCATTCATTCATCTAAGTTCCCTCTCTAATGTATTTATTTAAATTTTATATTTAATTTTTTTTCCTGGCCCTCCTCACTGTGCCAGATATTTGATGCAGTCCTTCAGCCGAAAAGTTTAGAGACCCCTGCCTTAGAGGAAACACTGCTTGCAGGATGTTCCCTTCTCTTACTTCCTTCAAATCTCTTCTCAAAATCCATCTTTTTTTGTGAAGCCTTTGGTACTACCCCTTTGTCTTTCTACCATACAGGCAGCCCAATCCTGAGCTCCCACAGCATGTGGCTGAGGCGGCACCTAAAACAGATGCCGCAGCATCCTGCGCGCCAATGGCAGCTACAGGCGGCAACTCAGGAGAAGGGGACTTTCATCTCCTTCTCCCGGGTAAGGGAAGTAGCCCTGCAATGGGAAGAGCATTTGTGTCTGACACTGAGCCCCACACAAACACTCTAGATTGGTGGAGCAGAGCTCCACCAGAACCACCTCCCTCCCTCCCCACTCCCTCCCCCCGCATGCCTCCAACCCGCCCTCTCCCTGCCTCGCTATCACGTCTCCTCCCTGCCCTCTCCCTGCCTCCCCGGAACGCCTCCTCCCCGCCTTCCCCCTGCCCCCCTTTCCTCTCCCGTGGCTCAGCAGTCCATGTGAGTAGGTGAAGTAAAGTTAGCATAGGCATTTGCCTGGTGGTATGGCATGTTTGCAGCAGTGTGTGCCAGCGGTAAACTGGTGCATTGAGCCTAGGATTGGGATCTAAGTAAACATAACTGAAATAATCACATATTCTTCCCCGTCTAGCCTGGCACCATCCCTTTGTTGTCTGACTTGACTCTATTTTAGATCCTTGGGGAGGGACTTCTACAAAGCATGATGCACACGGGTGGTGCTATATAAATTGATAAAGAAATAATCTCCTTTCCAAGTTGTTGCAAGGATTCCTAAGCCTAAGCAAAATACTTCTGAGAGAGAGAGAGAGAGAGAGAGAGAGAGAGAGATAAAACTGTACTATATAGTACTATAACTGCAATATATACATATACTATAGTTTACAATATAAAACTATTATTTTTGGTCCCTGGAAATATCAGAAATAAAGAATTTACTATGTTGAGTACATTTATACATCAAGTATGTTGAGTATAACCAGGAACATTTATGTGGATTTATATTTAGTAAATTCATCCTGTTATATCCCTGTGTGTTACACACTGAGCAATTCTAAGCATGTTTAGACAGAAGTAAGCCCCACTAATTTTAATGAAGCTTACTCCATAGTAAGCATGCACAAGATTTCAGCCTCAAGCTAAAGATTCCTTGATTTATTCTCCAAAGTAAGCATAAGAGAACATCTTGCACAAGTGGAACAGGACTTGTCTCTTATTAATTCAGTGCTCTACAATGAAAATGTAAGGAATGTTAAAGAGGCAACAGAAGCAACATTTCTCAATTTTTTCTGAATACTGTCCAAATACAGCACAGTGACTGATCATAGCCGGAAATTAGTGGAAGAGACATTCACTTGAGGGGAAAAAAATATGAAATGGCAAATGTCTTTATTCTCTCTAGTCACAGCAAATTGTAATCAAGGAAGTGAACAGTTTATAAAACCACAATAGCAAACTTAGTTTCTGTAAAGGGTTGCATTTCTGTATTTAAATAAACGTTCAGCAGCAGCTTATTTTACATGGTTTTATGTTGTAAGCATGCCTATTTCTATTTTTAAGAAAAGGAAAGAAAAAGAAACTTGCTCTTGTACCAGATAACAGTTGATTTGTTTCAGAAGATGATTTATTTCCAGAGGATACAAGAGTTCACACACTGTCTTTGCCAATTCATGTTAAGACTACCAGTCTACTGAAACTACTTTGTTGTCAGCCACTCCCTGACAACACCAATCTATGAAGTTCTATCATCAGAATAAAGGAAAGACCTACTCCTTGACCACAGCGTCTTTTAGGGCACAATCCTAACCCCTTATTGTCAGTGCTTTCCAGCACTGACATAAGGGCAATGCAGCTGTGAGGTAAGGGAACAAATATTCCCTTACTTTGAGGAGGCCTCCATGAGTGCCACCCAACTGCAGGATGCAGCTAACGTCCCATCGGCACCGCTATGCCAGTGCTGGAAAGTACTGACATAAGGGGTTAGGATTGCACCCTTAATGTCATGGCACATAATTCCCACTAGACATACTTTGCATAGTCACAAAATCCATCTAATTTTGGAGTATTTTCACAAGCAAATCCATCTAATTTGGCAGTATTTTCTTCAGTAAATTTTAAAATTAGGTATCCAGCTTTTAAACTATTTTTTTTTTAATTCTGACACACAGTTCACAAGCACCACAGTTGTTATTTAATACCTTCCACAACTTTCATAATATGAGATGGCCAGCATTGTAAATAACTCTCTTCCTTTTGGTGTGCCACTGTTTGATAAGCTGACACTGATTTTTATCTACACACTTGTACATCCAAATGCACTCATTCATCTATTTGCATTTAGAACTGTTTTTACTGCATGCTGGCCAGTCATTCTCCACTGTGTTACATAGGATGACTGTGAAATATTTTCCAGTGAACTTGCCCATCTATGAGAAGCTTAGACTATTACTGAATTAGATCACAGATACCAATTTCACCTGTCATCTACACTGTCCAGTTCCACAGGGAAAATAAGCCTGAAGTTTCCTTACAATGCTACTCTAATCATCTAAAAAATCCCATTAAGCGTCTGACTATCCTCTTGCAAAGTCATGATTTCCCCCCCAAAAGTTAAGAATTCCTGAACTCCATGGAAAACTTGCATGTCCTTGGCATTTCCGAAATAATAATAATCATTATAGGAGCACGTGTTAACTATGACTAGGCCCAGTGACGCTTGCAAAGCACATAGTAATCATCTCTTTCCTCACGAAAGAACTAACTAGGGCTTTAACACTTTTCTCCACAAGCCTAGGAAAATTTGCACAGAACATACTTCCATTGAATCTGGAGGCATTTACTCCTGAGTAAGCATGACTAAAGTTGGATTACAAGTTTCCTTTCAAGTTTCTTGAAGCAAGTAAAAATCCATCAAAATTTGAACACAGACTGAAGTCCAGGATGTGGGGTTCACATCCTCCAATGGTCTACTAATAAATAAACCTCTCCCAAACTCCTGTGGCACACAACAATGTGCGGTGACACATTGGTTGAAAATCACTGCCTTAAGGAATGTTCGTTCCCTAGAGTGTCATAAAATTAGGAGGAAATACCTCAAAGCACCTATTTTCTTCAAAGTCATACTACTGTATTTTAATAATTTAAAAAATAGTAAGACACACACACCACTACGCTGTCAACTAGTTTCACAAGTATTCCAAGAGCAAGGTACTAACCAATATAGATATACCTTTACATACTGAACACACAGAGAAATAAAACAACATACTGAAACCCACAGGTTCTGTAGTTAACCCTCCAAACCTTGACTCCACATGGAAGATAAGTTATAGTCTATTACTGCTGGGGTCAAGTCCTTCCCCCACCCAGATCTTTCAGCAGCTGAGGCGCATGGGCAAGACAAAGTCATAAAACTCTGAGCAAGCAGAATGAAGCAAGTGACTAAGCAGAGAAGCTGTAATGACTCTTTGCAAAACTTTAACCGGACAAGCGGGATGCCTCCTATCTCCAATGAGGTACTAGAGCTGGAAAAACAGGAGAGTTCATTTTTTAAAAAGAAACAGAGGGGTAGCAATGCCTTACCTTGTTGGAGTAAGGGGGCTTGCTGAGGTTGATTCCATCCCGGATGAGTTTATCCCTAATCATGATTTTCAGTCTGAGCTTGGGGTAAGTCACCAGCTCCTTGGTGGAGATGCCCACTTTCCTGGGATGTTCCTGGGTCTTCTTAGAAGGGTGCCCCTTCCAAGTCTTGGCCTCATACTGCTCCACCAGGTGGCTGGTGTAGATCTCCGGGGAGGGCAAGCAGTGCTGAGGTTCCAAGGTGAAGTAAAGCCCGGCGGTGGTCTCGTCCTGCTCCTTCAGCCTCCGCACGGCCTCATGGATCCGGCGCCTGTGCTGGGGCACGGAGACCCCGATGGCATCCAAGTCCGGCTCGCCGATCTGCTTGCAGACCTCCAGGTCGTCATAGCCATTGTCCACGAAGGACTCGGCGTACTGCGAGAGCTTCAGGGTCTTCAGCCACTCGTACACGATGTTGGCGCACATGATGGAAGGAAGCGATGCTGGCTGGGGGGAGGGGGAGGAGGAGGAGGAAGGATCCAGCTGCAACTTTGGACACCCCCAGTAGCTTTCCTTGCAGGAAAAAGGGGGTCCCCCCAAACCAGACCCAACAGGAAGAGAGATGCAGGGAGCGGTGGTCAGCAAGACGCCATCATCCCCTGGGCAGGGGGGGATTGAATCCCAAAGCAGCTCCCACAGCAGCGAGTGGCGGGCAGTGCCAAGACAAGCGCCTGGCTAAGCCTCTCCTCTTCTCGCCCACATCAGACCCGGACGTCTCCAGCCCTCAGGAGGGGCGGCACCAGCGGCCACCCGCCGCCCAGAGGTCCCTGCAGGCAGGGTCCCATCTCCCCAGCAGGCAGGAGCGACTGCGTGGCTTTGGCTTGCTGTCACTGCTCGCTCGCTCTTCCCCCCCCCCAGTTCCTTTGCCTCCTGCCTACTCGGGAGTCAGTCCCGTGACAGTCACTCCGGGCTGCAGCCTCAGTCAGCTGCGCCCGCGAAGGATGCTCCGCTGCTCTGCTCTGCTCTGCTGGGGGCTTAGCGAGAGCGCGCGCCTGGATCCTCACCTCGCTCCAGGTTGAGGAGGGAGGGGAGGACCAGACCTCCTTCACACGCTCGCCCTCCCGCCCGCTTGCGCAACAGCCTCGTCGCCTCCTGTCCCTTCTCGTCAGGCTGCGTGTGTGCAGAGCGGTGGCGCTTTCCTCCCTCCTCGGGGCCACCCAGCCTTCCTCTGGGGACTGGCACTTGCCCGGCTTCGCCCTCCTACCTGGGAGGATGCCCAGTCAGCCGAGCCCCCCCCCCCCATTCAACAGTTTCCCAGGCTCCCGCCTTTTCAGCGCCGCGCGCCTGGGGGCTCCCTCTCACCACCTGACAACTTTGCCTGGGGAGAGGCGCCACAGAGACTGATTGGGGGGTGCAGAGCAGCAGTGGGCGGGGTGGGGAAGGGGGAAAACAAGCCGGGGGACCCCCTCCCTACCCCCAGGCTCCTCCACCCCCTGAGGAGGCACCTCCACTCCGCTGAGGGCTTGCCCCCCCCTGCACCCCCAGGCTCCTCGAGAGTGGGGCGAGCCCTCAGCGCAGCCACCGCGTCTCTCCTTTGGGTGGCAGAAAAGAGGGGCCAAAGGAAGCGGCCTCGCCGCCGGCCCTGCGACTTTCTGAGGGTGCGCGCAGAGAGGCAGGCGGCGACCTGCAGGGGTCGACTCAGGAGGAAGCCCTGCTGCGTCCGAGGGGGCTTCCTCTCAGGAAAGTGTGGCTGGGACGGCAGCCTCCTCCGAGCCCAAGCCCAGGCATGTCTACTCAGAAGCAGGTCCCATTAGAGTCAATGGGGCTGACTCCCAGGAAAGTGTGGAGAGGATTGCAGCCTAAGGGCCCAAGCCTATACATGTCTACTCAGAAGCAAGTCCCATTATAGGCAATGGGGCTTACTCTTCGGTAAGTGTGGCTAGGATTGCAGCCTTCTTCGCTTAGCCTCTGCAAAGGCTTACTCGGAAGTAAGCGTCATTGAGCTGAGTGGGGCATAAGCCTGCAGCCTTTCCTACCCGCCTCCTTAATACCCTCCCACGACGAGCCCCCCCTCCTCAGCCCGCTCCCTCCCTGCTTCTGCCCTCCGCTGCCAGCAGCCCTGGAGGGGGAAACAAGCGCTGGAGAGCCGCGCCTTGCGCTGCGAGGCGGAATGAATGGAGGGGAGGTGCCCGGGCAGGGACGCCTCCAGCCAGCCAGCCAGCAAGCAACAGGTGATTCCGGAGGAGGCGTGACAGAGACCTGGGCGCAGCAGCCTTTGCCTTGCCCACCGAGGGCAGGAGGACAAAGGGGGAGCCTGCAGCGATGGTGGGGGGTTGAGCACCCGGGAAGCGAACCCCAGCTCCAGGGTGAGGAGGAGGAGAGGCGAAGCCCCTTGCAGCCCCCCTTTCTTTCACCCTGAGGTTGAGACTGTGCGCCTCCATCCAAGAGCAAATTGCACGCAGGATGACTGCGGCCCTGGCAGAAGGTTGTTCTGCCCTCCCCTGTTAACTGGGTGACTGACTGACTACCAGCCCAATCCTATCCACACTTTACTGGGATTAAACCCCTTTGACTCTAATGGGACTTACTTCTGCGTAGACATGCATAGGATTGGACTGTACATCACTAATTCACTAAAAGAAACCAGACCGCACTATTTCGGGGGGGGGGGTGTCACTTGAATGCTTTTAATTCAGGGTGACCAGATGCCCTCTTTTTCCAGGATAAGTCCTCTTTTTTTGCCTCATGTCCTCGAAAAGAAGGCAAATGTCCTCCTTTTCCCTTGAGCAGGCAGCACATAACCTTCTTGTAATTAATAAATCATATGTAATAATAAATTATATGTATAGTTTTAAATTTAATAATGAGTAATATAGTGTTTAGCCACATGAAATCAATATACAAGTGTTTTTAGCTTGATTGTCATGTCCTGCATTTTTCTTGGATGTCCTACATTTTGAGGTGCCTGGTCCTCTTTTGCAGTTATGACATCTGGTCACTCTGTTTTAATTGGATCTCAGGGAGCACCTAAAGAGGACCATTTAAAGGAAATGCACACTAGAATGGCCCTCCCACACGCACCTTGATTTTCAGTGTAATCCCGTTACTCAGAGGTAAGGCCCCCTGTGCTCAGCAGGGCATACTCTCAGGTAAATTATAGATTTGGAAACAGAGAGAGGGGGAATAGCAGAGTGAAGAAAAACCTCCCAAGATCAGATCGTCTTTCTTCACAGCTTCACAGACAGGAAGCAAGTACTGGTGTACTTTTGCAAAGATTTGTATTTTTTCCTGCAGCTCTACCCAGATCCTCCCATCTGTACCTGTTCTCCAAGGCTGGACTCCCAGCACCCCCTGACGGCCTCTGCTGAAAATGTCCAGTGCGCTCTCTTTTAAGTGAGAGGCTGGCTTCAAATACTGGTAGAATATGTATTTTCTACCCGAGAAGCACTTTCGGCCAGGAAACAATATGAGAAGAAAGAAAAAAAACTTCTGTAGAAGGCTACCTGTGATGATTGCACACAGGCTTGCATTCATCACTTGTGACATCATGGACATAATACCATCCTGTAGCAATACAGAGCCAGAACAAACTCCAGATTACAATATGTAATTGCCCATTTAGAATTTGTTCTGTGATTGTTTTTTCCTTTTGAAAATGCAATCACATATTCAGAGAATGGCTGATGGGAGATCTCAGTCAGGTATAAGAAGAGCCCTGCAGAATCAGGCCAAAGGCCCATCTAATCCAGCTTCCTGTATCTCACAGTGGCTCACCAGATGCCTCAGGGACAAGACAACAAGAGACCTGCATTTTGTTGCCACTCCTTTGCATCTGGCATTCTGAGGTAGCCCACTTCTAAAAACAGGAGGTTGCATATACCCATCGCAGCTTGTAATCTGTGATGGACTTTTCTTCTAGAAATCTGTCCAATCCCCTTTTAAAGGCAATGAGCCAGATGCCATCACCACATCCTGTGGCAAGGAGTTCCACAGACTAATTACACGCTTGGCAAAGAAATATTTTCTTTTGTCTGATTCTCTCAACCCTTAATTTTAGTGAATGTCCCCTGGTTCTGGTATTGTGTGAGAGGGAAAAGAACATCCTTCTATTCATTCTATCCATCTCTTGCATAATTTTGTATGTCTCCATTATGCTCCCCCTTGGGCACTTTTTCAGTCCTTTCAACTCTTTTCAATATTTGACTGTGTCAGTCCATGTGTTCAGATTTGCTTCTGAATGTGAATACATCAAACATTACCATGTGAATTCTGTATCACATGTTACTTGAACCTGGGAGAGAGACTGTAAACACAGTTTGCAAGGGAAGAGGAAGGAACCCTATGCAGGGAAAAAGAAAACACAGTTGAAGATATCCATATGGAACTGCAATCAGGCAACCATAAAAACCACATGAAAATCTCAAACTGTGATTAAAGTCATGGTTGTTTTGGCTCTGACATACATGTAGAAAAGACATATAACAAGGCTATTTCCACACAGGATATTTTTCCTGGGTAGGTTTGGTATGCTGCACCACTATAGATTATAGCTAAAGATTCGCATGACAGTGTTCACAAACTCCCTACACATAAAACACTAAGGGCCCAACCCTAAATTCCTTGACTGCCAACTCTGAGCTCCAACGCTGGCACTGGATGTCACAAATGTGATGTAAGGTATATCTGTGGCACACAGGGAGGAGGGTCGCCAGAGCTAGGCCAGGGTCAGTCGATGCTGGGCCTCAGTGTCAAGTGAAGATGCTGCGAGAGTGCCCAGAGGCCAGGCAGCAGGTTTTCAGGGTGGGGGGTGTTTCAGGGTGGGGGGAGTAACTGGCCTAGGGCTCCACTGCATCCTGTTTTCCATATTGGTCTGCAAAACAGCCAGCACAGACTCAAGTAGCCCCACTGCAAGGCCAAACATCCCCTTCCCCCAAGGAGACCTATAGCAGCGTCAGCGGGATGACAGGCTACAGAGGTTGCTATTTTAGTGCCACTGGACCTAGCGGCCCTGCCAGGGATAGGATACAGCTGTAAGAACCTTTCATGATGACTGTATGGAGCCTCCAGATTTTACAGGTTTGCATCTCTAGGATAACTCTTAGACTAATTTTTGTGGATGCACAGACATGAAAATGAGTGGCAAATTGATCACTGGCAAGTCTTTAGACTGCACTTATCCAAGCTTAGCACATGAGTGGATTATCTATTTGGATAAAACATTTATATTTACGTACTTTGGGAATCATTTAGTAGCCATACACTGAATTCAAAATGTTATATCAGATAAAAGAAGAAAACACAACAATCACTGATATTGTAAATGACAGGCCAGTCCTGAGCTGCCCGGCACACTGAACTGCAGCGGCACCAAAAATGGCTGCTGCTGCATACAGTGTGCTCCAGGCAGCTGCTGCTGGCTTCTCAGGAGAAGGGGACTTTCATTTGCCTCCCCTGGGTGAAGTAAGTAGCACCGCAATGGGGCTACTCGATTCTATGGTGACCCAAAGTTCAACTTAGAATCAAGAGCCTTCTGTGTCGGGTGGCCAGCTGGTTCTGGATCCAGTGAAGTGAAGCTCTTTTCAAAATAAGTAGGTTGTGGTTTTAATACCATTGGCTTTTTTAAGTAGTTGAATAGCTGGGGTTTATTACCCTGCTAGAATAAGAGACACTACTGTCATATCTGCTGCAACATAGATTCTCTACGGCCTCTGTTTTAGACACATAAATATCACCTGTCTGCACATCAAGAATTGTGGTGGTACTTCTTGAACGTTTGTGGGGGGGGCAGGGGAAGAGCTGTGCATGTTTTAAAAACCACTAGAGAGGATACATGTGGATATCTGCCCCAATCCTCCAACAAAGGCAAGGTAATTGCAGGAGAATGTCCTGTACTAGCAAAGGGATGGTGCACAGAGTAAAATCAATTTAGTTTCAGGAAACCAGTCTTTCCAAAATCCATGCACTCCGATTTGGAAATCCTCTTCCCTAATGTACAGGGGAATCTCTATAGTATCTCAGTGGTGAGAAAAGTATGTCCTGTATCTTCTCAGAGTCAATACCTCTTATGTTTTCCAGAGCTATACACTGAAAACAGATACCAAGCCTGAGCCCTGGCAGAAATTAAGCATCTAGATTCCATGTCTGCATTGCTGGTGACTGGTGTATGCATTCTGTAAGGTCAGTGCTGTCATCCTTCAAAGTGTTTGTTTATTTGAGAGAGAGGAACAACTCAAATTGCTTATTTAAAAGAAAATAAAATGTGAATTTCTGTCAAAATGTCAAAGGCTAGTATGGAAACACGATTCTCTATTGCACTTTTAGAAAATTTAAAATCTGCAGCTATCCAAACAGTCTTAAGAGCAATGACCTTAAAAGTATACTTTGCAGCTGCAATACTGTTTATATATTTTTTGCAATAGAATGTCTGTGAATATACCTGATTTTTTTCCTATTCAGCTACGCCAATGGTCAAAAGCAATATGAAACCATGCTATGTTCTAAAACAGAGATTCTTAACTGGGGGTATGGGACTTGATCGCTGAGCAATTAAAAAAGAGGTCCCATTTCTGAACAGTCAAGAGGAACAGCGAGTTTTGTATTCCCCCTGCTTCTCAGAGCTGTGTTTCTTCTCTGATTTTTCCCCCACCTATAAATATCACATCTATGCAATAAATAACAATTTGTTCATTTGCCACAGGAGGAACTCAAATGGAAAACACACACAAAAATATCCCCCAAAGTGGCTGTATTCACTCCATCATTTAAAGCAGGGGTCTCTGAACTTTTTGGCCAGAGGGCCACATCAAATATCTGTTGTGGTGTGGAGGGCCGGAAAAAAAAATTAAATATAAAATTTAAATAAATAAATTAGAGATGGAACTTAGATGAGTGAATAAATGAATGAATGGGCTTATTCATTCAACCTCTCTGGCCCTCAGAACACCCTCCAGACACAATCAGAGCACAGTTCTGGTCATGTTCAGTTGAACGGGCCAGAGGCTTTCAGGGGACGAGAGGTTGGCTGCGGGCCGGAAAGAGGCTTGCTGTGGGCTGCGTCTGGCCCCCGGGCCGGGGTTTGGAAACCCCTGATTTAAAGGTTTGCCTTTGTATGTTTGCAAGAGGGTTATGGCATTAGTTGTTACTTCACTATGAAAATTTGGAGGGCAGTGACATAAGTTTTTGAACTTGCTGGAGAGAAGTTGTACTGGTCCTCCAGCTGTTGAGAGATTTATATTGTTAGGTTCTTTGCTTCTTATTCTGTTCATTAAAAAACTCTAACATTATTTTTCGTGCCTTTTGTCTTCCACGCATTGCCCTACATGCACATGCATGTTGCTCACAGTAACTCTCAACAAGGAGTTTTTAATCTCATTTTTCTAAATCTTGATGTTTGTATTTAAAATGCTTGCTATTTTACTGCCTCCCCATTCCTATTTGTATAATACTCAATATAGTAATACTGTACCTTAAAGCAAAAGAACAATATAAAATTGTTCAATTAGTTTAGAAATTAATTGTTCAATTAGTTTAGAAATTAGAAATTCAATTAGTTTAATTGTACTGTAGCTGTTTAGTGATGCCATTGAAAAATGGTCCAGGAAGGCATTATTGCTTTGTCAAATGGCCAGGGGAAGAGAATTCAGTGACTGGAGCCTTGATAAACTCTACATACTCACTGTTGTATGAGTTTGATGCATGAATAATCTTCTGAAGAAGACACACTGAATTGATCTTAGCTGTAATTTTGACTGCTAAGATCACTAGAGGTGTTTATTTCTGGTGAGTAACAGCCCAATCCTATGCATGTCTACTCAGAAGTAAGTCCCATTAGAGTCAATGTGGCTTATTCCCAGGAAAGTGTGGACAGGATTGGGCTGTAAGATAGGTTTACATCCTTAAGTAGTACTGAACACAATGGACTTACTTCTGAGTAAAGTAAATAACAGTTTTCAGACACCTGTAAAAGTGCCAAGTGCATTCCTTTCAACCACAGCCAATCTTTGCCTCAGTCTCTGATTATGGAGAAAGTGTTCACAGTCAAGGTGCATGAATTCCAGGTTACATGGAGCAAGACTCTGGAACAAGACTAAAGTTCCAGTGGTGAAATGCTGATTCTTTTTAGCATGACAAGAAATTCACTGTAATGGGGAAAAAGTACCTCTCCTGTTAAATGGAGTGAAGCAAGAATAAGAATGGATACAATTAGACATTATCATCATCATCATCATCTATTATTATCTATTATTATTATCTATTATTTTCATAATCATCCCTGTGCTTATCTATCTGGGATCAAACATTTTGCTTTAATATTGGTTGTAATTGGTAACAGAATAACTTGTGTTTCTCAACTCAAATTTTGTAGAATTACAAATTAAATTTTAGAAGAAATAGCTGTATTGACTAGAATATGTATTTGATTTTAAATAGTTCTCTTCCACTTTACATCTCACATAAATGTTAAAAGATGAAGAACTGCAGACAAACCAGTGCCAGGTTGCTATAGCTCTCTGGAGTTCCTACCCATGCCTCCAAATTCCTGTAAAGAGGGGAAAGAAACCACTTCCTATTTTTGTCGCAAAACTGAAAGTGGGGTTTTCCCCCTTTTTAAAGGACTTTGGAGGCACAGGGAGGGCTGCAGAGGGGATTGCAGGCTCCCCAGACCTTCCGGAGAGCAGTAGCAACCCCCAGGTAAGTTAGAAAAACACCCTCCCAGTAGCAGTGTGATTGTGGCAATCAGTTGCTGCCAATTTCTTGGCCACTCCCCTTAAGGGGGAATAGTCTTTTCCCAGTTTCCCTGGAGGGTTGCGATCCACCATTTTGGGAACCACTGCCCTCAGGTGTTTCACCATCCATCTAAATTGAAGCTTTGTCTAAACTAAAACTGTTCCATATGTTGCTTACTGTCTGGTGCAGTTTCAGGTACTTGCACAGAGATTTTTGTAGTAGAAGTCTCCCTGTAGTAGGAGAAGTAGAGAATTTCAGCCAGTTAATATATGTGAGTAAGAAAGCTCCTTTAAGGATTAATGGTTGTAAATACTGATAGGTGGGAAGATAAGAGAAGCAGTAGCTTGACAGAGACTTTTTACCCCTTGCATCATCCAAGGTGATCATTTAACGATGCTTTAGAAAACTATTCTTATTCTGTCACACTTCTGTACAGTGTCTGGGAAATGGAAATCTAGATTTTCATCAGTTTGTTAACAGCCGCCCAATGTCACACCCAGATGCTGTTTATTTGAAATTATCATTAATAGATGTAATCTCTAGCCTATCTAATTAGATGCTTTTAGATTTCAGAAAAGTGCCTAGCATAATTTGACAACACTGTCTAATTAGCACCTGATGCTTAATGGAACAATAAAGAACTGTGAAAAGCAGAAAGTGTTAAAAGAGAGAGATTCACAGGATATTTTCTTAAGCTACAAAGATAAATATTAATTATGACTGACAAGATCTAAACTGGTTCAGAGCACAGTTTTTGTTGGATATAGGATTGTAGGAGAGATTTGAGTTACACAAGCATCATCCTGCTACAGCAATCTAGGTAAGTTGCCATTGGCATCCAACTACATTACAGATTTGCTTTTAATGGGCAACATTCAGACTATAATTGGCTTTTGATTAAGAACTTTTTAGAAGTGATCCCTCTAGAACCTCCAAAGCTATTTAATCTCTTCTTCATGTTTGGTAGCAAACACATGAAGTATCTTACATTCTCAAAACATAGACAATTACCAGCCATGTATTATTCAAAGATTACTATCTGTTTTGCTCCCATAATTCAGCCAAGTGGCACCATAAAAGTGGCACAACTCTACTTACAAATCTATATTTCCAAAAGAAGTATTTCTTACTACAGAGTTTGTCCTGCATTCAATCACACTGTACCAAAACAAAGAGTTCTCCCACTTTGGAATTGACAGTCCTATTTCATTTTTGTCTGTGGAGCAAAAATGCTTGTGGCAGGAATTGTGCAGGGATGTTTACTTTCCATTTACCAGCCATACATCATAATCTCTTGTACAAAACAACTCACTGCTCTTTGAAAATAACACTCTCCTCTTCAGATAACCATTCAACAGTTCCAGCAATCCTTCATATGCCGGCCTCTGGGACTCCAAGAATTGTACTATTCCTGCAGCTATAGTTTTTCCACTTAGGCTCTAGTTTTTGACATAACATGAATTGATCCAATGATTCTGGTGCAACTCAGTGCAGCTGATTCTCCTCACCACTGGTAATTCTGATGGGAATTCTCATTTCTATCAGTACTGCACACTGGTCATTGAGGTCAACAGCCCAAACTAACTTAAAAAAAAAAAGCACTTCATTGTGCAGAATTCTTGCTAACACACATACAATTATCAGCTTGATTCTAAAAATATATATTATCCTATACATATAAAAGCTACAGGTGGGGTCTCGGTATCCACAGGGGATCCATTCTCAAACCTCCCCCCCCAACAGATGCTGAATTTTGCAGGTAATTAAATCCACGATCAGCCCTTAAGCCCTTTGAAGGCTCCGGTCCCCTCCGGAGGGCTTTCTGAAGCCCACAGAGGCACAGAGGCCGCCCAGTGCCTCTGCAGGCTTCAGAATGGCTGTTTGACAAAAACAAAACAAAACACTACTTCTGGTTTCCCAAGGGAAAACTGAAGTGATGTTTTATGCCATATAAGGCATTCTGAAGTCCAAGGAAGCCCTGGTCTCAGCATGCATTATATGGCATAAAAATGCCTTATATGGCTTCAGAAAGCCCTTCATTATATTCAGAAAGCCCTCTGGAGTCAACAGGAGCACAGCTCCAGTCGCCTCAGGAAGGCTCAGGTGGGACCAAGTCTAGCTCCACAGAGGTCCAGCAGACCCACACTGAGCCAGATCTGCAGATGCAAAATCTGTGGATATGGAGGCCCCCACCTCTATTTCTAATTTGGCTCCAAATCAAGCATTAAAAAACCCTCCCAAAACAGGCATTTCTCATGGAATAAGTGTACCTTTGGATGTAAAAGCCATGTGGGTTTCCTTTATAGGTTGAGCCTCATAATTTACGTTGGTTTCATTCCCAGAACTCAAGTGGATGGCAAAAAACACACTAAAGCAAATCCATTTAAAAAACAAAGTTCCCTTGCTATGGTGATTTAAAAACAGCCTTGCTGACCTTTGTGGTGTAAGATAAGAGTCCTTAAGAAGACAATCCATCAATCAACCCTCCTCCAAATGCTTAGAAATGCGCTTTACTCAGCCCCTCCCTTCACCAATGCAAAGTGATTACCTTCCTTTCACATGCTCATGAGGAAGGGAGGGGTCCCCTGGAGAGAGAAGTATTGATGGTCAGCCAGTTGCCCCCCCCCCGCCTCTCATTAAGGAGGCCATTGTTAAAGGACTGTTCAGTTTTTAAAACTGATTTTAAAGGGATGCATTTTTCCCCTTCTCCAGGGATCAGCACATTCATTCTCATTTTCAGGGGCCATTTGTGTTGAATCAAATCTGTGTATAAAAAATGCGTGTATAACAGGGCTGTATCTGTATTTGTGAGACATCCCAGAGATTTTTGCCACTGAGTCAAACCTTGTAGGGATCAGCAGCGATGAAGTGGATATTAAACACCACCCATGCCTGCTCCAGATTCTTCAACTAGATTTGATACTCCTTCCTCTCCTCCCAAATGCACAACATTTCAGCCAAAGGGCTACTACAGGGACCAAGAGCCATTCATGCAGAAGAAAAGTCAAGGAATGTTGGAGAACTACAAGCTGGTCAAGGAGAGCAATAATTATGGCAGTCTACGACAACCATGAACTTCAGTGTCCTTACTGTTTCCTCAGTGGGGTGGTGTATCCTACCTGGGTGGCTCAGGGATGGTTCAACTGTGTAGACATGCTGCTGCACCAAGGGACATGGGGGAAGAAACAGATGGTGAGGAAGACGTTTCCCTCACCTCAGCTACGACCTTCCCTATCAGATGAGTTGTCTGACATCCTTGCTGATTCAGGCAACAGATGTCTGTTACAAATAATCATTCCCTATTCCCTCTGGAGAACGGTTTTAGCACACAGGTTGGCCACTTGATGGACTCAGGGAGAACTAAGGTAGGAAGCCTTTTAGCTTTAGAAAAGTGTTACTTAAAACCAACACTTTGGGCAGTGGGGGAGGGGTAGAATTTCCTGCCCTCAGCATCAATTGTGACAAAAATTAGACAGGCACTGCATGTTTGCTATTCAAAATAGTGTTCTCCTTTGCAGAAATGGAGCAACAGAGAGCTCAGATGACTGCAGCAGCAAGTTGATCCAAGGACATGCAAGCATTGCAGGGATGGACCGTGTGATCTGGTGCAAGAACTTTGCCAGATGATCCAATACAGAAACTCCTGCACAGTTGCCATGCCTGGGAAGGGAGTGGGGAAATCAGCAGAACATACTTGTATCCTGCTGCTGTGAGAAAGCTGTTACAGAAGGGCAGGTGGAGGAGCTCAGAAGGAGAATGAGGAGGGACATATGGGGACACAGGAGGGATGAAGGCTGATTAGTTGGATGTTCAGTCAAACCCTGGGAGAAGATATTGGAGGTTTTGGGGTTTAGGAACAGGTTCATCTTCCCTGTTCCTGAAGAAGCAGGAATAAGGAGGAGATTGGTGGGGAAGAGAGGCAAAGATTGGGTGGTTCAGACTGCAGGAAGGCAAGGGCCCTGGTTGGAACAGCTCACTGTACTTTGAACTGAGCCAGCAGGTGAGGCAAGAGCTCATGGGCATACCATCATTGCACTTAACTCATTTATGGTGAAGTAGCTCGTATCCCTCAGCACTCAAGCATAAGCACTAAGCACTCCCCTAGCATTCTTGATCAATGCCTTAAGCACCACAAAATTTGACAGTGGTGCCAGTTTGTGATGGAGACTGTCTGCAGAGGGACAGATCAAGGGAGTTTCTTTGAGAAAGGAGGTCTGAAGCATATTTTGAACTTCCAACAAATGGTACAAAAAATAGAGAAAACACTCATACACCCCCAACCATTGTAACAGTCACCATACGAGGACATGTGCCACTCCTACCGCAGTAGGTCATCCTGGGCACCAAGCAATTAATTGTCTAAGCTTCCCATAAATGTTTAGAGAATCTTTCTGCTCAAAAGCAGGGAGGGAAACTAATTTTTTTTGAAGGGGGTCCACTTGGAGAGGACCCTGCTTTTTCTGTCAAATACTATAAATTAGTGTGGAAATGAAAATGACCGTGAAAATGACTATCTTTTCCAATGCTTAAAACTGACAGATTCTGTTAAAGATTCCCTAATAAGTCACTAAAGAAGTTTTGACAAAATTTCTGGACTTCGGATAAGTAAGATAAGCCAAGACTCTTTTAGCATTTAAGAAGACAGTTTTCAACATTTGCCGCTGGGCATATCTGAAGTTGACAACATTTCCATTTTGGAGCACCCATCTGAAATTTTATCTCTTTTGCTGATGCATTATGCATTCCTTTTTTCTTGCTTCTCTAACTATCCCAACTTGAGACTTTTGAATGTGCAAAATTTTGCATTTTCATTCTCTTGGATTATTAGCTTCTTTTCAAATGTATTTTTGTGCTCCTTTGCATATTTCTCAGCAATGCCTGAAGTCAAATTCTTCACATACAGACAGAAGAATTCAGAGAGCTGTTCCTTTGAGAACTCACACGTGGTCATGTGCTCAGTCATAACAGAATTTAATAATCACGACACAATACTCCACATAAAATTCTTTGCCTCTTTAGTTGTGTAATTTAGAGTCCTGGCATAGGTTTTCCTATTTTCCTATTCCTTGAAGACCAATTCATAGTTACAACTTCATATTAGAAAATTTTGTATCACTTTTTGTCCAGTTGTGAACTAAAAATATTTTTGGCTCCAGTTCTAATGATGAATGAAATTAAATTATTGTGTTATAATTATACTGGTCAAGACCTATAAATATATACCTTAAATTATAGAATGGTGCTTTCAGTTATTGGATAGAAACAAGTGACCTATGTCAACTTAAAAAGAAAAACTTTTCCATCATAAAGAATAGGCTTTAGGTTTTATGTAATAAAATGTTAGGTAGGGCTGCCACCCTGTGGTAAAAGTATGAATCTGAGGATATATGCTGCTAGTCACTTGTAAATTACTGTGCAAGATAGTTTGATACAATGGAATAGCCTATTTTACAAGAAACTGGACAAGTTGTCTAAGCAAAGAGAAATTAATGGAGGATTAAGTCTTCAGAAGATATGGGTACAGGCAGATAATGGGCCAGCCTATCGAAAACGAGTAATTAAGGAGATGCAAATTTACTCAAATAAGTTCCTTTAGTTTACCCCAACTTTTGTTCTAGTCAGTTTTGGTGATAATCTCTCATAAAAGCATTTTACTGGTTTCCAGTCTCACCACTTGTCTGCCATGTTCATTGATGAGCTCCCTCTAAGAGCAAATTCCAGTGTTACCAATGCCATAGCAGTGTGATACCAGCACATATGACTTCCAGTTGTTATGGTCTCCAGGTAGCTGCAGCTGGAATTTGATCTGAGACTCAGAACAGTTTCTCCCACTGTAGGAAGGAGTTGCTTGCAAAAGCAATCTGATATGCAAGTCTCACAGGCATCATCTGTGATGTTTATAAACCCCTAAGCTACAAAACTTATCTTCTGGACCAGAAATATTCCTAACCCTCAGAATTATAAATGAGCATGTGTGCACCATTAAAGATATGATCCTATGTGCACTTGCTTCCAAATAAACATTCATAATGACTGGGCTGCATGAATGTAGCCCATTCATTCTAAAAGTTTCATTTTAGACATACCTGAGAAAAATTTCATACACAGCAGGATGTTTAATGGACAACCAGCAGTATTAATCAGATATAGTAGTTGATTTTGAGTTCCAGTCCACCCATAATTTCTTAAGGAAGTATGTATTGGAACTTAAATTCCTTCCTAACCTTTCACTGGAGCTCATTCAATACATGCAGCAGGGATACTTAAATACACTTGCTTCTTTGAAACTATTAATCCCCCTCCACCTGCTTCCTCACTGTACGAAACATGCAAGTACATTTGTTGTTCCTACTGGGGCAGAGACTATCTTCTGGGATGAGATTAATTTTCACTGATAAACCTTTACATGGAAGGTAAGCATCAACCCCATCCCTGAATTCCATTGTCCACAATCCAAAATGATCCTCATTGCTATTTGTAAAATAGATGCATTCATACATCTTCATTCATCTCATTTGGCCCTTAGCTGTGTAAGATCAAACTTTATTTTACCATCTTTTTTTGTTATGAAAATGGTTTATTCATTAACATGGTGTTTACATGGTTTGATCCAACCAAAGGTCAATTTAGGCTACAATCCTGTACACACTTACCTGGACTAATCCCAATTGAACTCAGTGGGGCTTACTTCTGAGTAGACATGCATAGAATTTTGCTGTTAGTCCACTATATTATGAGAGTGGTTTGCAAGATGCTCTGGAAGTTCATCGACTAGTTCTGGCATGTCCAACAGGTAGATCACGATCTACCTGTAGATCGTGGAAAGGTCAGAGTAGATTGCCAGCCCCACTTGGCTCCATCTCTCCAGGAGCTTGCTCAGTCACTAGGAGAGAGCTCGTGCTGGCAGGTCGTCTGCCAAGGGCTTGCCACCGCCGCTGATCCTTTGCCTGTCTTTTTCCCCTGCCTGCAGGAATCTTGCCTGCGTGTGTATTGGGGGCGCTTGGTGTTTTCATGCCAATAGTTTGTGGGTACCCCAGGGGGCCGCTGCCCGCGCCCCGCAACGAGACGCCACAGGCCTGGCGTCATACCTGGTCTCCTGCCTCTCAGAATCACCCATTCCTGCCCCCGCCCGAACACCCCTTAGAAGTGTGTTATATACCGGGCAATATCCATTCGCCTGGGCTTTAACTGAATACACTTACCGTATTAGCTGTGTCGTGTGCTGGTCATTGGTCGCTTTATAGTTCACTTTAAGAACATAAGAACATAAGAACAGCCCCACGGGATCAGGCCATAGGCCCATCTAGTCCAGCTTCCTGTATCTCACAGCGGCCCACCAAATGCCCCAGGGAGCACACCAGATAACAAGAGACCTCATCCTGGTGCCCTCCCCTGCATCTGGCATTCTGACATAACCCATTTCTAAAATCAGGAGGTTGCGCATACACATCATGGCTTGTACCCCATAATGGATTTTTCCTCCAGAAACTTGTCCAATCCCCTTTTAAAGGCATCTAGGCTAGACGACAGCACCACATCCTGTGGCAAGGAGTTCCACAGACCGACCACACGCTGAGTTAAGAAATATTTTCTTTTGTCTGTCCTAACCCGCCCAACACTCAATTTTAGTTGATGTCCCCTGGTTCTGGTATTATGTGAGAGTGTAAAGAGCATCTCCCTATCCACTCTGTCCATCCCCTGCATAATTTTGTATGTCTCAATCATGTCCCCCCTCAGGCGTCTCTTTTCTAGGCTGAAGAGGCCCAAACGCCGTAGCCTTTCCTCATAAGGAAGGTGCCCCAGCCCTGTAATCATCTTAGTTGCTCTCTTTTGCACCTTTTCCATTTCCACTATGTCTTTTTTGAGATGCGGCGACCAGAACTGGACACAATACTCCAGGTGTGGCCTTACCATCGATTTGTACAACGGCATTATAATACTAGCTGTTTTGTTCTCAGTACCCTTCCTAATGATCCCAAGCATAGAATTGGCCTTCTTCACTGCCGCCGCACATTGGGTCGACACTTTCATTGACCTGTCCACCACCACCCCAAGATCTCTCTCCTGATCTGTCACAGACAGCTCAGAACCCATCAGCCTATATGTGAAGTTTTGATTTTTTGCCCCAATGTGCATGACTTTACACTTACTGACATTGAAGCGCATCTGCCATTTTGCTGCCCATTCTGCCAGTCTGGAGAGATCCTTCTGGAGCTCCTCACAATCACTTCTGGTCTTCACCACTCGGAAAAGTTTGGTGTCATCTGCAAACTTAGCCACTTCACTGCTCAACCTTGTCTCCAGGTCATTTATGAAGAGGTTGAAAAGTACTGGTCCCAGGACAGATCCTTGGGGCACACCACTTTTCACCTCTCTCCATTGTGAAAATTGCCCATTGACACCCACTCTCTGCCTCCTGGCCTCCAACCAGTTCTCAATCCATGAGAAGACCTGTCCTCTAATTCCCTTACTGTGGAGTTTTTTCAGTAGCCTTTGGTGAGGGACCGTGTCAAACGCCTTCTGAAAGTCCAGATATATAATGTCCACAGGTTCTCCCAAATCCACATGCCTATTGACCTTTTCAAAGAATTCTATAAGGTTCGTGAGGCAAGACTTACCCTTACAGAAGCCATGCTGACTCTCCCTCAGCAAGGCCTGTTCATCTATGTGTTTTGAGATCCTATCTTTGATGAGGCATTCCACCATCTTACCCGGTATGGATGTTAGGCTGACCGGCCTATAGTTTCCTGGGTCCCCCCTCTTTCCCTTTTTAAAGATCGGTGTGACATTTGCCATCTTCCAATCTTCTGGCACCGTGGCCGTTTTGAGGGACAAGTTGCATACCTTAGTCAAGAGATCTGCAACTTCATTCTTCAATTCCTTAATAACTCTTGGGTGGATGCCATCAGGGCCCGGTGACTTATTGATCTTTAATTTATCAATGAGGTCTGAAACATCTTCTCTTTTAACCTCTATCTGACTTAACTCCTCGGTCAGGAGGGGCTGTTCGGGCAGCAGTATCTGCCCGAGGTCTTCTGCCGTGAAGACAGATGCAAAGAACTCATTTAATTTCTCTGCCATCTCTAAGTCTCCTTTTATCTCCCCTTTCCCTCCCTCACCATCCAGAGGGCCAACCGCTTCTCTGGCGGGTTTCCTGCTTCTAACATATTTGAAGAAGCTTTTATTATTCCCCTTAATGTTGCTGGCCATGCGTTCCTCATAGTCTCGCTTGGCCTCCCGTATCACCTTCTTACATTTCTTTTGCCACAGTTTATGTTCCTTTTTATTCTCCTCATTAGGGCAAGACTTCCATTTACGGAAGGAAGCTTCCTTGCCCTTCACAGCCTCTCTAACTTGGCTGGTTAGCCATGCGGGCACTCTCCTGAATTTAGTGGAACCCTTCTTTCTTTGCGGTATACACTTCTGCTGGGCCTCTATTACTGTTGTTTTAAGCAGCCTCCATGCACTCTGGAGAGATTGGACTCTTTTTACCCTCCCTTTCAACCTCCTTCTAACCAGCCTCCTCATTTGAGGGAAGTCTGCCCTTCGGAAGTCAAGGGTTTTTGTTAGAGATTTGCCTGGTATTCTTCCCCCAACGTGCACGTCAAAACGGATCGCAGCATGATCACTGTTCCCCAATGGCTCAGTAACGTTTACATCTCTAACCAGGTCCTGCATACCGCACAATATTAAATCCAGAGTCACCTATCCTCTGGTGGGCTCCATGACTAGCTGCTCTAAGCCACAGTCATTTAGCACGTCAAGAAATCCGGTTTCCTTATCGTGACCAGAACACAAATTGACCCAGTCAATATGAGGATAATTGAAGTACCCCATGATTACAACCCTGTCCCCCCTTGTCACCTCCCTGATCTGTTTCCTCATTTCAAGGTCCCCATCCAATTTCTGGTCTGGAGGACGATAGCACGCCCCCAGTATTACATCGCTGCACAAGCCTGGTAATTTAACCCACAGAGATTCTACAGTGGAGTCGGATCCACCTTCAATCTCTACTTTGCTGGATTCTATCCCTTCCTTAACATAAAGGGCCACCCCACCTCCAACACGCCCCTGCCTGTCCCTCCTGTAGAGTTTATAGCCCAGGATTGCGGTATCCCACTGATTCTCCGCATTCCACCAGGTTTCCGTTATGCCCACTATGTCAATGTTTTCCCTTTCTTTAAACGTTCTTGGGCAGACAACAAAGTATCAAGAATTTGGTGATTTTGGTGGGCTTTTCCCATTTTGTTTAACTTGCCTATGCCTTGCCTTTGAATTGGTTCAAACAATTCTATTTTGCCTAGCCTTTGCATTGATTCTGCACTGTAATTTTATTTCGCCTTGCCTTTGCGTTGATTCTACACTGTGTGCATAATGTATTAAATCGCATGTGGTGGTATTTGAACTTGTTTGGCGGTATTTGATTTTATCTGGTTTGCTGGACAGGTGTTTGAGTTTTTTTGATGATTGTTTGGTGGTATTTGATTATTGGTGCCAGTATGATGAATTCTTATTTTTACTTTTAGAACTGCATGTGTGGTTTTGGCATCTGCAGTCCTTGTACTGCACATCATCCAGAGGTCTTCAGTTCCTGTTGATCTTTAATACTTTGGGACAGTGACAGTTTTGGACCAGATTCAGCCAGTGTTTATACTAACTTAGCAGATTTGGCCTTCTTACATCCAGCCACCCCAGTATAATGAAGATGAGTGTTCCAAAGAAGAGCAAAACCTACCACTTTCATGATGAATGGGAAATGGACAAGTCACTTCATCATGTGAAAGACAAGTGTTGTTGTTTAATTTGTAACGCCCCAGTATCCTTGCCCAAAAAGGGTAATCTGGAACATCATTAAAAGGCTCTGCATAGCAATAAGTTTGGTGCTGATTTTCCATCCAAAAGTGAAATTCGTAAACTGAAGCTCAAAGAACTTAAATCGAAATTGGCTACTCAGCAACAGTTGATGGCGAAGCCAAGGTCACATTCGGTCAATGCAACCATAGCATCCAGGTCAGCAATCTGATCGCAAAGAAATGCAAACCTTTCACTGAAGGGGAATTTGTAAAAGATTGTCAGCTGCTTCAAGAAAACAATCTTTTTGAAGGATTTAAAAATAAGAAAGAGATCATAGCTGCTATTCAAGATGTACAATTGTCAAGAAACACTGTCGTGCGGCGAACAGAAAAATGTGTGGAGACACAACTGAACAATTGTTGGAGGATGTTTCAAATTTTGTTGCTTTATCACTCCAACTGAATGAATCTACAGACATAAGAGACATAGCCCAGTTACTAGTCTTTACCCGGATGGTTTTTGAAGACTTCAGTGTCAAATTGAAGAAGAAGTGTCAAATTGAAGAAGACTTCAATAATACTTGGAATTATTTATTGGAAATGACCGGAGAACTACCGGTCAGGAAATATTCAGTTCTTTCCATTCTTTTGTGACAAAGTGTAATCTTCCATTGCATTGACTTGTTTCCATCACTACTGATGGAGCAAGAGCAATGACAGGTGAGGTTAATGGTTTCATAGCCCTCTATAGACAGCATGATGACTTTCCAGATTTCCTTTCTTACCACTGCATCATTCACCAGCAAGTTTTGGCAAGTAAGAGACTCAATACAAAGACTGTCATGGACATCACTTTCAAAATTGTAAATTCAGTTCGTGGAAGATCACTTCTATCTTACTCTTGATGAAGGGGCAGCGGAATTCATTTTGCACACAGATGTAAGGTGGCTAAGTAGGCACAAATTTCTGTAAAGATTTCGTGATTTGCTGAATGAAATACGTTTTTTGAAGGAGGGGGAGATGACCAAGCAGAGTTGGAAGATGAGGAGTGGTTATATGATCTGGCATTTCTCACTTACTTTACAGGCGAACTAAGTGATACGAACCTTGAACTACAAGGTAAAAACAAATGCATTGGCGAGATGATTACAGTTTCATCCTACAACAGCAAATTTGAGCTAATGATGTTGTTGTTGGCATCCTTCAGTCTCGGAAGACTATGGTGTCACGCTCTGAATGGTGGTTCTGGAACAGAGTGTCCTCTCCAGTGCGCGAAGCCTGGGTAAAGTAGGTATGGAGGATAGGCTGTTACCCATGCAGCAAATCCCCCCTCTCCACGTCGCTGGAATGGTCCAATGGAAAGGCAGAAGCCAATACGGTTGGTTCCAGCGGCATCGCAGGAGTTGCCAGAACGTGACTGTGTTCAGCCATGAACTGCCTCAGGGACTCCGGCTCCTGATTTTGCCTCGAGGTTGACTCCTGAAGCCTTTTCCATAACTGGATGTAGCCACAAGGCAGTGGAGGTTTGGGGTCAGAGTTTTCCTTCTCTCAGATGAGCTGCCTTCCCAGGCTGACGAGTCCCATCGACCCGGTGGCTGTTTAGTCGCCTCTTACGACAAGTACAGCCAAACTGAGGGTACAGTTTGGCTGTACTTAGCTAATGATGACTGACCTTGCAAACAACACTTTTGATCATTTTCCTAATACGCAGGACCATCTGGGATAATATCCAAATTTTGTTTTTCAGAACGAGAAGTATGTGACAAATCTGTTCTGTTATTCAGGAATTCGAAAATAGATTCTGTGACTTCCAAAAAATTGGAACAGTTGTGGAGTACTTGTTATACCCATTCAAAGTAGATGTGGACATTAAAGAAACTGCAGCTGCTATCAGTAAAAATTACTCATTGAACAAGCCATCTCTTGAAAACGAAATATTAACCCTTAAAAATGACATTTTTCTCAAGACGAGTGCTGAGCAAGAATCGTTTTGGAAGCTAGTGCCTAGAGACAAATTTCCCAACTTGAGAAGATGCAGTGAAGCTGTACACTCCTGTTTCAGTTCAACTTATTTGTGTGAATCTGCGTTTTCCCATCTGAAAATGATAAAGAGCACACAACGTTCCAACGTGACAGATGAACATCTCCAGGATTCCCTGAGACTGGCCCTCTCGCAATATTTACCCAACTTCAAAAAGCTGGTGGATGAAATGCAGGCTCAGACGTCTCACTAATGAGCAAGAGCAAAATATTAAAGATTGTGCAAGGTCAACCTGGATCAATACTCGACCTAAATTTAACACAAATTACTCAATAAAAGTTAAAGAAAGTTATTAAGACATTTAAAGAAAGTTATTACTCAATAAAACTAAGAAAAAATGTACCTTCCATTTCCCCTTGCAGTTCTTACTGGATCTTCGTCTCTCTGTTTTGTTTTTGCTTAATTTGCTTAACAGCTGATCACATCCAAGTGAATGAATGAAGATTCATTAAAAATGGGGGGGGGGGAATCCTCCAGTTTTATTAGGTTAAAATTTAATTTGAAACTAATTTGAAACTTAATTTTCATGGTGGTAGATCACCAACACTTTTGGCCAGAAAAAGTAGATCATGACCTGTTTGAAGTTGGACATGCCTGGACTAGTTCATAGACTAGAAAGGCGACAAGTATTTAATTCATTTATCTTATTTCTATCCCGCTTTTTCCCCCAGAGAGGAGCCATCACCTATATGTTCTCAGCAGCTAGTGTTCGGAGGTAGATTGTTCTGTATCTGGAGATCATCATCTGGAAGTTGTAGAATCATCACAACTAAAATTCGCTAAGCAATCCTGCATGGTAAATTAAGCAGCTTGACTTGCTACAAAACCTGCCTCTGAGCAACTGGGAGCCAACAACATCCCAAAACAGGCAAAATTACACCAAAGGAGCAAGTCCTTTCTGTAAGCAGAAATCAGAACACAAAAAAACCCCAAAGGATTCCCCCCCCCCAGGAGACAGTCTTCATTTTTAATCCAGGCACCTTAATATTCTGTTACTAATGGAATTACAAACTTATAACACCAGTTCATTTAACTAAGGAGTGTTTTGTGTTATGTAAAATTACTAAAATATGAAAGGAATCCTAAAGGGTGTTCATCATTTTAGTATAAAACACAATGCTAAACTCTTTTTTGACCTACTCCAATGGCACCCCAGCCATCACATTTCATTGCTAATAGATCAATCTCAAATGCACAAAATCAAAACATGTTCACATAAAGTTGAATATAGAGTGTTCCAAGTGCAATGTGTGTATTACATGAAACACTAAGATAGAGAATTATATATTAAGAAGAGAAATTGACACATGAAATCAAATTAGGTTTTTTTTCATTTCAGGAGAGATTTGAATAGTTTATTTTGCCCAGTCAGAGCCCTTCAGCATAATGACACATTCATGTACACATATGAACATTATTTTCTCAAACATTAATGTATAATACATTTTTTTTCTTTTAAAATACCAGCTGCACAGGTATTTTTTATTTACAAAAATATCCCATACTTAATTTTAATGTTATGACATAAGTTAGAATCAAGTACATTAAGTAAAATAACTACGCAATCTAACATTTCCATTTGTAACTGTATGGTTTGCAGTTCATACGAAACTATATTTGTAGACAGATGAAATTGCAATCCTAAGATGCATTTCCCAGTTTCATCTTCAGAACACATAGTGGGGCGCCGCAAGACTGAAATTAACAAGCAAAAATGAGAAATAAAATAGAAACATGTACAAAGACTAGGATACATATAAGCTAGAAGTTCTATATTAAGCATGTTTACCCAGTGAGTAATGTTAGCAACACTTACTGATGTTCTCATTTTTGTCCAGTGTTGCTTGAACAACAAAACAGTAGATAACCAGAAAACTGTGTTTGCTCAATCTAACCAATATGAAGTCGTGAATCAGCTAAGCGTAAAATCACTGTATTTGCACTTTTTAAAAAGGGAAACTAACACTCAACTGTTTCCCCACTTTGCATTACCCAATATCAAATAGTAACCTCAATGGATTATTGAATACTTCATCCAAAAATTAAACTTAGTAAAAATGTCGCTGTCAAATGGAAACATACTACAATTGCCTAAAATTTCAAAATATCAATTTCTAAGTGCTTTTCAATAACAAATACTGATTTATTAGTTGTTGATTTATTAGTTGATTTTTGATATTCAAACCCATGCCTCAAATTATTTCAAAAAATGTAAAAAATTATACTCATCGGTGGATTTGAAACAAACATGATTTCTATAGGACATGAATTTAATAATATTCCATGCACTTTTCTTGGTGTGATTCTCAATGCATGTTTAATTTCAGATAATTCACATGTACTGGACATTTAACTTTGTTTATCCCACTCCCCACCATAAATTCATTCAACATGATCTTTTTTTTCCTTTTTCTTTTGGCAGCAACATCACTAACATTCACAGAGAAATAAAATTCACAAGACCATACAGATATTTAATCGGGCTGTGGGAGTAAGTGCAGCTGAGAATTTGTACAGTAAACAAAAGGCAAATAATGAGCACTTTTAAATAATTGCAAACACACTACAAATACACTGCAAGTGCAGTCAGTCGCATCCCATATGCATCAGAGCACTAACAAATAGGATGATTAATTAGCCAGAGATATTTGACTTTAAAAAACATTCTGAAGACAAAGAGCAGTTAATGGGTATAAAATATATGCAGAAACCAGAGCTCCAAAATACAAAAGGAACGCTTTAATTGACAAAAATACATGAAACCCACTTGTTTTTGGAAATTTTCAAAGACTAAAGAAAATACCTGAAAATCTAGAATTATATATATACTCATTGAAAAATAAGAGTTATGATAAATATCCATCAAGAAGCTGCAGCTATTCCAAAAGATTTTACACTTCATATAGTATTTGTGTAAACACTTTACTTTCCCCTTGGAGCAGTTAGTTTCGATTTTAATTAAATGAGGAAGTTGTTTTAGGGGCTATCACTTTACTGTAAAGAATTTCTAATCAATTAAGATTGAATAATTTGTTGCTGTTATCTCTATATGAGATTTTATGTAAGTTAAGTTTGATGTTTATCTACACAAATTAATTTACATTCCTTGACAAACACATGTTTTATTTAAAATGTAGCACTATACATACTTTAATTTCATAAAACTATGTTCTTATAGCATTATGTATAAATAGATTATTACTATGGCTGCAGTCCAGCCATGGCTACCTGTGCTTAACTCATTAATTTCCATAGAACCAAGGCATACTTCATTGTAGACTAAATTTCAGTTGTGTAATCAGTAAACAAATCTGAAAGTGTTTCAGTAATTCAAAAATAAAAATGCAGACAAGTTGTCTTTAGTGCTTATACTATATCGCCCTACCCAGTTCCTAGCACTGGGGCTCCAAATTGCACATGGAACTCCCCTCCCCCACACACTACTGGCTGATCCATTTCAATGGAGGAAGCGGATCCATCTGTACATTTCTTACTCTCACAGATTTTCTCCCTTAGTAGAAATGGAATAGAGAAGCCCCTTTCCAGAAGGGATCTGTCCATGCATTACACAATGCACAGCTATTTGTTTAGACAGACAGTTTGCTGAAAGGAATGTTTTAAAACTGTACTTACATAAATACAGATGCATGTACATATTGCATGAATTTAAAATGCAAAAAATAAGTAAAAGGAAGTAAGTCTCAAGCTGGCATTACTTAAAGTGCAGGGAAAAGAAATTCAAGTTTATAGTTTGATTAGATCAGTGCTATAGGAAGCAAAAAGGAAAAGGTCACTGCATCAAAATTGCCTTTGGCTATAGCTTTCTAATGTTGTATTTTCACATGAGGGATCAAGCAAAAATGTGTAAGAAAACAATACAAGGACAAGGATAGGCGTTAGCTTAATTTTATACTCAATGTACTAATGAATTTGTCTGGAGAGGATGGTGTCACACTTTCAGACTTGCTTGAAATACACAGATTTACATGAACATTCAGAAGTTACAATTTGGCAGTTTTCTAAACTAAAGAAACATTTCTTCAGTTTATTATAAATTAAATATGGTAACATTACATGAAAGACAAGTAGCAGCAGATTGTTTGCATTTTATCAATATAAAAAGAATACAATAGTTTTCCTAAACTGTATATTCTCTGGAGCAATGGCAGCAAATTGCACCTATGCCAGCCCTGTTCCAGTATTGGCAGCTTGATAACCACACAAAACACAATGGAAGAATGAAGGGGCCTTGCTGGAGAAGAGCCTGTTCTCTCCCTTTCTGTAATTCCCAATTGCAGCTGCTTCCCCTAGTTCTATATACAGGTATCTGATCTGGTCATTTCACATTCAAGGACAAATTGTATTCTGCCCATGCCTCATGCAAGCACATGGACTCCATCCTTTAAGATACTGAAATCTCTTTTAATAATAGCTCAAAAAGTGATCTAGGCAGAGGAATAGGTCATGCAATGTTAAACACATCAGTATAGCTCCATTTTTTAATAATCACCTCCCAGTGGAGAAGCCAGATCAGTTGTGGGGGTTAATCTTTTTTATCCCCACTACAATACTAATCTGAATCACCCCTGAGTGCTATTTACCCAAAGCCAAAAGCTGTCATTGCTACCAAATGGTAGATAGAAGGTAGGGGGAGGGGATATAATCTGGTTGGCACCACACTGGGGAGCATGTATTTTTAAAAACCCTTGATTAATCCCAATTGGGACTACCTCTCCGGCATCTGGCATTTAAAAATTAAATACATAAACCTACAGTGATGAAATGGTCATCTCAGACTTTGCCCAAGAATAAGAAATGCATTATAGTTATCAGTCACAACAGTCGACAACAGTAGAGAGGTGTTTTGTTAGTGTTTTCTCCTCCTGCAAAACACACTCCCTGTTTCACCATTATTTTGGACAAGCACTCAGTGTGGGACAAACACTGCTCATGACACTCCTCCCAGGAGCTACACATCCCTCTTCAGCTGTTCCTTCTCCAGTACCATTTTTAGCCAGTTTACAGCCCTGATTAAGTACAGCTTTGGTGCTTTTTAAAAAAAGACTGATCTTCAACCCAGAAACAGATTAGTTTATCCATATAGCTAGACAGCAAACCAAACTTATAGGTAAGGTCCTCGTACAGAGTAATTTGTTCGCTTTCAGAAGTATCCTCAACTAGCCAAATTTTCTTGACTTTGTGATTGCATTACTGTTCCTAGAAGGAAGAAAGTGGATTTTTAAGAATGCACCAGAGAAATAGTTGAATTCTGCAAAGAGTAGCAAACTGGTGCGAAAACATGGGTGTGTGTGTGCACTTCTTTGAATCTATTCATACTTGCCCATTTTGAAATCCCATTTTGCATCAAAAATTCAAACCCTGAGAAAATTCAAGCACAACGTTAAGAGAAAGTTGCAAACACAGTTTGACTAGAAACAATCACAGACCTCAAAATTGAACTTGTATACCATGGCCAATGATAGCTCTACAGTACTTCCTCCAAGTCCCCAAAAGCTATAAACTTTATTCCCTACTTGCATTGAACAAAAGTTAACAAACGTCGACTATCAGGATAGCTGTAATTTTCTGCCCATATTACACCAGGGACAAATTCTCTACAAGTAGTTTGCATAACTATACCTTGCTTTTGTGGGGTCGGCAGGCATTGTTGAAAAATAGATACAACTGGACAAAGACCAATTTCTGCAAATGTTTTGTAGGCAAATTTTATTCATGGGCATAACCATGTGAGAACATGCGCATACAGAGGAAATTATAGCAGGTGTCTGCTAACACATCCTTTGTGTTAGCATGTGCTTCCTCATTCTTCATCATTTGTTGACAACTGTCAAATGCTTGTTTTTCAGAAAGCTAAGCTAACTTGTTTCAGAGCTTTCATCTCAAAATGATGTGACATCACAAGGAACCACCATTTCCAGAATTTCTTAAAGGAATACTGTTGCACACATCTTGATTCACCATTGATTTCCTTGTTCTGGCCATTTTTATAGGGGGCAGAATAACTATTCTATTTAATTTTTAGTACTGTATGTAGAATAATTTATTTTCATTTTTAAACAATAATATTTTAGTGTATTGGATGTTATGTTTTTGCCTGTAAATACAAAAATTAATATGTATTGGGCATAATTCCAACCATTGCGAAGTACTTTCAAATCAGTAATATGTCAGTGACAGTGCTAAGCATGTGCTTAATTCTTTCCAATTTAAAAATCAATGAAACATGAAAGTGCTTAACTTTGACTAAACGGTTCATTTATATATAAATTACAACTTAACAATGGGAAAATTAAATTGGTAATGCACAGAAAACAGTTGTGGCAAATGCATTTGTGTCACCACAACAAACACATACTACTGATAGCATTCTAATGTCCGCATCAGTTACCCTTTGATTTCTGGGTTTCATTCAATATAATGGTATATAGCTAAATAAAAATAAAATAAATTTAACACAAAACATTTTCAGGCAGCAAATTGTTAAAAAGATATGTAGCTCCTACACATGTTGCTTTGGAACCAACTCAAAATTTTGTTGCAGAAGTTTACCTGCTGCCCCCAAAATGAAAGGTTGAGGTTTCTTATGGCTGCAGAAATATTTGAACTGCTTCCTAAATGGGTTGATGGAATTTCATGGTATTTCATGGCTGCACTGCAGTGAGGTGATGAGCACATGAACACATAATCCAGGTGTCCAAGTGTTCTCACATTCTGACATTCAATCATTCCTGTAGATTGTGGCATTCCAACCCCCTGGAAGTGATCTTTGATTGGAACTAGACTCTTTCAAGTATTAGCTGCATTAAATTTGGCTGGGGGGGGTTCACCTTCTCAAACCTATTTACTTAGAAGCAAATCTCATTAAATTTAATCATATACACACCATGGTCAGTCAGTAACTTGGCATGCGCCATCCACATGAGTGTCATCCAAATTTGTTGTAAGCAAAAAACAGGAAGAATAATTTTGCACACCTCTGCTGAACTCACATCAAGGAATTTTGTTTTGGCTCTAAATGCAGTCATATGTCAGACAATTCATTCAACATGTGAAGAATCAGAAAAGAAAGCCTGAAGTTCCAACTGACCGTGTACTGGCACTTGCTTATAAATAAAGCCTAAACTAGTTAAGGCTATTTGTGAATGATCACAAATTAGTCATTATTTCCAGCTTCAGAAACAGTTATGCTTTTTCCTAAATATTTTTTAAATAAATCAATTTACTCATTACATTATGGCTTTGCTGCAGCCTTCAGTAGCTAAAAATATACTGTTTCAATTTGGCACATCTTAAATCCCTCTTACACAAATCTAAATAGCAATCTGCTAATTGCTCAAGTGGTAAAATACTGAGATTAAATTTTTGTTTTTAGTGCTGCTAAATCCACTCTGACCAACTTCATTCTGTAACTCATACAGTTAAGGACACTTACAAGGAAGAAAATTCCATTAAAATCAACGGGACTTACTCCAAGTAAATGTGCTCAGAATGTTGGTGGACACCTCTTTGCTAGCAGATCTGACTTGGCTTTATAGCCTTCACTTGTTAGTAGTTTTTTGAACTGGAGTAGACAAACTTCTAGAAGCACTTTAGCCCAATACGATTAATAAGAAATGCTTGCCATTATCCATCAGGAGTTCAACACTGTTTGCACTCAAGAATATTTCATACCTGGTAGCAAAGTTCAGATTGGGCATGTAAGCTACCTACATGTCAGATAGATCTTCATTAAGTGGCTGCACAAAATACATTCTGTTCAACACACAAAAGATGTACAGCATGAATGAAAATCATAACCAATTCAGTGTTTTATAAATGAATCCAATTGTATTTGCAGAAAAATAAAAAAATAGTTTGTTGAAAGATGACAAATATTTCTCATTGTAATAGACATTTTTACTTTTCACACAACACAGCCATAACACAAATGAAAAGTCCAGCATGATGTGCAGTTCAATCACTTTTTTTCTTTACACAATGCAAAAGTAACTTTTCTTGCTTTGCACTTGACATAGTAGGATGATGCAAATACAAGAATGCTAGATCAGGGGTCCAAGAAGAGACTATGTGCATGTTAACTATGTATAGATTCAGGATGGAGTTCACATACTTCCAGTTTGTCAGATCAGAGAGGTGGTAGCAGAATAAGTTGTTTTCAGTAACAGCTATTATGACGTGCTCTAAGGAGGGTAGGTGTAGATCAGCTACGAATAGTCCAAGAAGGTGAACAACTTTATTCTAGCTCTTGGACCCCTGATTTATTGCAGCCTCCCACAGGAGGGTGAAACACTGGTAGCAACAACAATAGCACAAAAACTTTTGGCATATGAAATATTAAACACAGGATAGATCCTGCATTGCCCCTGCTCATCGGATACCAAATTTTTCTTCCTGTCCATGTGTCCTCTTTGTTACCTCAATTCTGTTCCCAAGCTCCCAGTCTGCTCACAAGTAAGACACACAAGCAAACACACAGTATGACTGTGTGCGTGCCAGTTTTCAATATAGTGATCCTCAGTTAAAGCTGTATGACTGAGGTAAAACAGTGTGTAATTTGTGCTCGGAAACAACAGTATCCATTGGCTGACACACTTCCAGTTCTGCTGGTCCTGCAGAAGTTAATGAAAAGGAGATTTCTCTTCAAGGTAAAGTTATATGGATGAATTTGAAAATGCGTTGTCAGAACTGGTACCATTTCTTATCTTTGCATTTCAACATCATCTAAAACAAAAAACAGACCAACAAAACAGTCATATATTGGATAATGTACACTATGTAGCTTATTTCACAAGAGGAGATGGAACAGTTCTAAAAACAGAATAAAGAACGTACAAAATAAAGAAACAGAGCCAGTATAAAGAGGAAGATTTAAATAATTAAGATTAAATAATTAACAAAAGCAAATGATTACAAGGTGTGCATTATAATAAGCTTTCTTGCTATATGTCCATGATAATATAATTCTGAAAATGTAGATCCAATGTATTTTAGACAGACACACTTGGGGAATTAATTTTATTTTTGCTCTTTTCACCCCAACCTGCATATTTCACTGGTTTAGCAATCTGTTGGGGTTTTGTGTGCTCTTAAGTAGCATCCAGCTCCCTCTGCTGGCTTTCACTAGTTATGGAATCCAATATAGCCAAGTTATTTCTGTGTGTCCAAGTCCTTGTGAGTTCAAGTATGTTCCATCACGCTACTTGTACATTTTTCTACCCCCTTTCCCTACTTTATTAAAATCCCCAAAGGAAAAGGAATTAAATCAACTAGTCAATAAAATCAACTGACTCTTTGCTTGCCTATTCTATATTCACAAGTAATTCAGTAGGCTATCATGTTTGATCACTTGCAGGTGTGAGTGACTTAAATGAGAATTACCTGGGTTCTGTGCTGTCCTGAGAGGGGTGGTTTTTCCCAGATGGGCCATTTTTGCCCAGCCCACAAGCGTACACATTTGGTCCCTGTTGCATATATACAACGTTGCGCAGAAATGGTTTAATAGGTGGAAAACAGCTTCAAACCATCTCAAACTGATTTGGCAGTTTCTTCTATTTCTTTCCCATTTGAGCAGGAAAAACATCGGAATTTTCTAACAAATCTGGGGCAAGAACTCAGCAGCTTGCCCAGCTATAATTACACCCCAGGGAAGCCACTCCTATATCTCTGGAAGCAAGTGCAAACCTGAGTGAAGGGGACATAGTCCAATTTTCACCTTGTAAATAACCATTCCAAAACTATATAATGACTTACCTCATGCGCATGCTTTGAGAAAGAATCAGCACTAGCTAACATAGCTGCTGTTCGTTCTTCCAGTTCTCCCAACTTCTGTCCTCTTTCGTCTAGTGCTAGCCTTGCCCTTGCTAATTCACATACTACTCCAGATGCAGCTCCTTTGACACCTTCAATACCACCAGGTCCTGGAATATGCTGGGCAAGGCTTCTTGATGCCTTTCCAGCAGCTGATTCTCCAACTAGACATTTAAAAAACAACAAATAATATATTCTTAACTTTCTTAAAGGCCCTTTAACTTTCTTAAAGGCCCTTTCAGATGGAAACTTTTACTAGTAGGTTCAATTAAATGCCAGGAGATCTGATGCACATTATGTTAACAAGACCAAATGGTAGGAAATCTAAGAAAATAGGGCCATAAAAACCTTGAGCATAGCCAATTTTTTGCTAAGTGCTGTTATTTTTCCTCTTCATGCTTCTGTACTGAGTTATTTCTTGCTCGGTTCTTTTAAACCCTGTTAAAAATTTCCAAATGCATAACATTTGATCACTTCCTCAAGGTTTGTAAAAACAGGCAGGGGTCTCAATACTGAGTTTCGAGGGACTGTGTGCAGAATGTACAAAGACAAGATAAACTATTTAATAAGCTGCATGTTGTGGTTGTTAAATCTATTTGGACAAAAAGAGTGGCAAGTGCACTTCTTAAGTTCATATACTGTGAAATGACAAAGTTAAAGCTATTGTTGGCCCAAGAATTGTAGCTACGTACAAGTATAACCAAATTATCCATGCATTTTTCACCCACGGTTTTATCTGAAATCAATGAGACAGGCACTTTACATTAAAGGAAATAATCAGTGGGTTGTACAGGTGGGACCTCAGTATCCACTGGTTTGGTATTCACTGATTTAACTCATCACTGATACTGAGGTCCACCTGTAAATGCCTTGTAACAAGGAAAAAAGCTCCAAAATTCAATTTCCTACCTTTGCACAGTTAAATAATTATAATTTTATTCCATTAGATTCAATTATTTACCCCATCTAGTGGCTGAATACGGTACAGTATCTTTACCAATGCATTCTGGGGCGACAATAGAGGAGCAAGAAACCTGGAAGTGGGAATGGAACCCCAGTGGATAATAAGGCATGACTTTGCAAGGAGTTAAAGGAAGGTTTGTGTAAGAAAATTGTCTCTCCCACAGCAGCTCACTGCACCCTGCTAAAGCTTAGGATTGGCAAACCTCCATAAAGGGGTTGAGCAGCAGAAGAAATAAAATCCAGGCAAGACAACCTCCATGAGAGGAGCTCCAACTTCTAAACTGGTTCAATTAGTACAAAAGAGGAATCCAAGTTCCCTGAACCATCCAGGGTGGTTGCTTTCTGCAGTCTCAGTTTGGGGCACTGGAAAGTGTTGAAACTTGGACTGCCAACAAAGGCCAGTGGTTGCCTTTTACAGCTTGAACTTAAGAGCGCATGTATTCCAAATGGCAGCTTCTTGGCTTCAAAGTTCTTATGATCCCTTGTTGACAAGGGCTTTGCTGAGCTGGAAAATCTTTCTCCTGGGTGTGCAAAGCCTTTGACAACCAGGAAATATGGCCGTTTGGCAACTGTATAACTCCTGTCAAAAGGTTTTTGATCTCTCCTAACTGAACAAAGCCCTCAGGCTTTTGACTACTGTATAAACCAGGGATAGTGTGTGCCCACCGAGCTATCAGCGTATACAGTGGGTGTTCCTTATCCGCAGGCTCGGCATCTGCCTCCCCTCACCTCAGAATGTGTCCAAGAAGCAACCTCCAATTTGTATCCACAACTTCCAGTCACATCAGGGTGGTGTACTGAGGTGTGAGGAGGCCCACAGCCCACTCCATTGACAGCTCTGCAGCTCAGAACACCCTTGGAAGCAAACCAAAAGTTGTGGACATGAACCAGAAGTTTTTTCTGGTCTCTTACTTGAGGCATTCTGAAGTGTGGGGAGACCAATGATGTGAGCTGTAGCCCAGTGCAACCTCAGGAGGGCCTAGCATGACCTCAAAGTAAGGTGCTGCAGCAGCGCGACCGTGCTCCCACTTGACCTTCATCCAGGACTCCAGCATGCATGGATTTTGGTATTTGTGGGAGGTCCTGAAACCAATCCCCTGCCGATACCGAGGGCCTACTATGTGTTCTCTAGGGCTTACTAAGCATCATAGACCTGTCCAGCCCCAGGCACCTCTGTAGGAGCCTCCAAAGCTGGGTGATTCACTGCTTCAGCAGCTGGGGAATGGGACTGACTTCACCTGCAAGAGGAAATAATTTTTTTACACCTATGAAAACTAGAAATTCTCCTCTGGCTTGCATTGGAAGCACCAGAGGTCAAGAATTTGGGTTTATAAATCTTGACTCTCGTTTCAGATGGGCTTTTATGGGTTTAGTTTCCAAGCCTGACTCAGGAGAACATTGTTAGGATTCCTAGTCAAAATACAATCCAGTGGGCTCAAACAGAACTCACTTTGCATAGGGTTGGATTTAGAAAAGTTCAATCTGCATTATTTCTGATTTAGAAAAAATTGCCTGATACCGAAGTGGTAACCACAAGCACATGGGTTCTATACTAATCCAGTAAAAAATATCTGTAATGAGATACAAATTATTCTAGAAGAAAACACAAATCTAAATTGCAGCTTTAACATCATTGGCTTTATTTTATTTTTGACCTGAACTATATTTGCCAAAGGGATTCTGCATGATTTTCCAGTTTCCACCTGTGAAAAGTTATTTAAAAAAAAAACAAACTTACAGAGTTCCTCTCTGTCAAGTGACTGTGCACCACCTCCAAATAGGCCTTTGAAGAACCCCCTGTTTGGTGCTTCTGGTGTTTCTACTGGTGTGAAGAGTTCGCCCAACATTTCCTTTAGAGAGGGAGGAAACCCATTGACAGAGTGATAGTTAGATCTCACAAGAAAGCACTTCTAGCACACTTTTACAACATTCTCACTTGAATTTAGATAGAATCTCATCATTCAAACTGCTCCAACAGTTCAAAATTGTTAGTTCGTAGTAAATGATTGAGCCTACCATTTAGCATGTATTTGACCTAGGCCCAAATCCTAAACCACTTTCCAGCACTGGCATAGCGGTGCCCATGGGAGATGTGCTGCATCCTGCAGTTGGGGGGCACTCACGAAGGCCTCCTCAAAGTAAGGGAATGTTTGTTCCCTTACCTCAGAGCTGCATTGCCCTTATGTTGGTGCTGGAAAGTGCGTTAGGTTTGCGCTCCTAATGTTCAAACATTTGGTCATAAGTGAAGAAACAAGAGTAGACTGGATTTCACAAGTTTTAACGTGTAAGCCACAGTACATTACTCCTTGTCTAAATGGATACTTACTCTTACCTAAGCTAAATACGAAAAAGAGCATCAAATCTTTCATGTTCTCTCACTAGTGAGTGAGCAGCTTTGGGCAGAAAGGGAAAGGTTTTCTAAACGTTAACAAATCCTAAATATGATTTTGCTCAGGTTTATCCTAATCCTGTTGCTTTTCTCCCAGAGACAAAACAATCAGACTGCAAGTGGAATAAGGGACTTCTTTGCCTCAAATATTCTCTTGATGACCAAAAGTTTTAAGCAACTTAAAACTTTTACTGTAAAAGCCGCATTATCTATTTGGTTAAGCCGCAAACTCAGTTAGTTTGAACCTTTGCCTGCTGTCTTAGGAAGTGGAAATGCCAATTAAGAGTGTGCTGTTTACTGAGGCATTGGTTAAGCAATCACCCAGCCCCCTCCCTGGCAGTATTTCCCTTTGTAGGGCCACTTTGCTCTCCTTCCTTCTTTACAAGGATCCCTAGAAGAGAGATGATGTTTCACTTCTTTCCTCAGAAGACCCTTTTGAGGAAGGAAGTTCAACAGGTCTCCTTTAGAGGACCCTCATAAAGGAAGTGACAAAAGTGACACCACAGAGGGAGTCCAGTCAGGAAGGGAAGGCTCATATGTCTTGTGAAAGCTGTGCTGTGCAGCATATTTGCTTAACAGGCAACTCCTGTTCCCTGGAAGAAGAAAGAACACTCACTGCTCACCACTCAGGCACAGCATGCATATTTGGAAGGTTGGTGGCACTTTTCCAATCCTCCTATTGACATAGAAGATGACCTGCTTCCCCCCCACTACCAAGTGAATATAAGGCAAGTGAAGGAAATTCTGCCTCTCTTTAACCCAAACTTCTGCCAGCCAAGCTTATGCGACTTGAAGAGAGTATCCTTCAAAGCGTGGTTTTTGAAAGAAAAAAGATGCAGAAATACTTTACCTGGAGATTTTCACACGTTTCTTGACTATAGGTGATTCTCTGGATTTCTGTAGGTGAGACAAGGTACAATGCCTGCCCATTGTTGGTGAAGCAAAATGTTCTTGCTATCCGCATGTTGGTAAGTGGCAGGTAATATACATCCAACAGCGGCCTTAAACTTGGCAAACTTGAGAACAGAAATAAAAGATAATTAAAATGAAGCAAAACATTTTATCATGCTCTTTCTAAAACTTGCTAGTGTAGTCAACGTTCTTTCTCTTATGTTTTAAAACTGATACATGTGGGCCTAGGAGAATTTTTAGTTCCTTGCCCTAAAGTTCAGCCTGCCTGAATGTGTGATATATACAGCACACCTTTGCTATGCAAAAAAATTTCCAGTAAACATAAGAATACATTTGGTGGCATGCTGTCCATTGTAACTAAGAATGGAGCCACGACTGAACTGAATTTGATTGGAATTTGCTTCTATAATTTGAGACTGGGAACAAGTTTGTTTAACTTGCTAGTAAAAATTGATAACATTTATTTGTCCAGACTAATGTTCTATCCTCTTAAGAATTTAAATAAAGAAGCCAACCTAAATTTTTCAGTATTAAATGTATACCTACAAGCCACTAGCTAGAACCAAAAGAGCTACTACAGGGGTTTGTCGCTTAACAACCTTCCACCTAACAACGGACCGCATATATGACAGTGGTCAAAGCACAACAAAGAGGCTCTTAATGAGGCAATCAGGTTTTCCATAGCCTGCAGCAGAGTGTCTGTTTACACAAAACAGAGGCTCTTAATGTAATGAGGCATTCGGTCTGCAGTAGCCTGTGCAGCCAGCAAATGTCTAGCAGAGAGTGTTTATAGAAGCAAGGCACTAGATCAGGCTGAATGTTCACTCAATGACCTAACTGCATAACAACAGAGATAACAGAACGTATCTCTGTTAAGTGACGCATACCTGTATAGGTTCCCCCCCTTTGAACTATGCTTCCTCCCAACTATTCTATAATCACTCAGGCTGCAATCCTAACCACACTTTCCTGAGAGTAAGCCCTGTTGAACAAAATAGAACTTACTTCTGAGTAGACCTGGTTAGGATTGTGCCCTCAAACTAATAAAAAATGCTGCTTTATTTGGCCCCAAACTAACTGGTCTTTTCTATGGGGCTAAAAGTATCGGGATATATAGATCCCTAAAAATATAAGTCAAACTAAACTGACCTTAACAGAATCCCATTCTGATCCCAGATCCCAGAATCCCAAGTCTTCAATTTCAAAAGCAGTTTGCCATGTAACAGAAGGGCTGTTATTTGAACACCACAAGCCTAAAACTCAAATTAGACGTGCAGAACTAGTTGTTTGGTTCTTTTTATAACAGTCACCATAGAACACCCATTTTGATCCTGCCAAGACTGGAAGTGTCAACCTCACATTACATTGCATTAGCAGATACTCCTAAAAGACTCGTCAAAATAGTATACCCTTCAAAAATTAGACAATATTAAGATTACTTAAAGAAGTAGATGACAATACTGTCAAATTTATGGCACCTGAAACCTGTGGAAGTATGAAATGTTAGTGCACTTTTTCCAGATGTAACACATGGATAGTATTCTTAAGCAGGTGGTTTTAGGGTCTATCGGCTTGCGCTGAATGGGGTTGCACTCCCCCTGAAGGAGCAGGTCCGCAGCTTGGGGGTCCACCTGGACTCGCAGCTGCTCCTGGATTCCCAGGTGGTGGCTGTGGCTGGGGGGGCCTTCGCTCAGCTTCGGCTGGTGCGCCAGCTGCGGCCGTACTTAGATCGTGCAGACCTGGCCACAGTGATCCATGCCTCTGTGACATCGAGATTAGATTACTGTAACACGCTCTATGTGGGGCTGCCCTTGAAGACGGTTCTGAAACTGCAACTAGTGCAGAATGCAGCGGCCTGTGTGGTTACTGGAGGTAGGCGGTTCGACTCTGTCAGTCCGCTTCTCAGCGGCTGCATTGGCTGCCCATTCATTTCCGGGCCCAATTCAAGGTGCTGGTATTTAAAGCCCTATACCGCTCTGGACCAGGGTATCTTAGAGATCGCCTGCTCCCGTACAATCCGGCTCGTACTCTTAGGTCATCAGAGAAGGCCTTTTTACAAGTGCCGCCGCCTAGGGAGGTACGTGGGGCGGCTGCAAGAAATAGGGCCTTCTCAGTAGTGGCACCAACGCTATGGAACTCCCTTCCCCCTGACTTAAGAATGGCTCCCTCTCTTGAGACCTTTCGGCGAGGCCTGAAGACCCTTCTGTTTAAACAGGCCTTCTGAATTCTCGGCCTTTTAACATCTTTTAACATCTTTTAATATTTTTTACAGGCCTGATTCTGTTATGACTTGCTGCTGCTCTATGCTCTTTTTACCTATTTTTTACTCTGACTGCTGTTTTTTATGATGTGTTAATATGTTTTTATTTGTTTTTAAATTATGTTTTTAATATGTTGTAAGCCGCCTTGAGTCCCTTTGGGGAGAAAGGCGAGATAAAAATAAAGTTATTATTATTATTATTATTATTAATCCTATTAACCCTCAGTGTTGGCACTGAGCTTCAGTGATGCATGGAGGGCTGGCCGGCACTCCTGCAGTGCCAACTGGCAATGAGTATTTTTGGGGCAGAGGGAAGTGGGGAATGAGTGGAATAGGGTGGGTGGGACAGGGATAGAAACCAGGGCAGGAGGGAGGTGGGACCAGTGGAGCTCTGTTATGCCATATACTATCCTGTATGTCGGGATGCAAAGCCCGACATGGAGGCTCTCAAGTCTGCACCAGCAAAATAGCCAGTACAGACTTGAGAAGCCCCATTGTGGGGCCTGGGGCTTTCCTGGGGGGAATGGGACAAAAGTCTCTTTCCCCCAAGGAGACTTCCAGCAGGACTATTGGCTGCAGTGGTAGCCATTTTGGTGCCACTACACCCAGCAGAGCTGCCAGGAATAGGATTAGTCATTTTTCATGGTCATGATGTGGTATAAAATGAGGTGGTGATCACCACGGAATAACTTTAAACCAGTTCAAGTTTTCATAGGTTATAAAAGTCAACCAATTTTTTCTCCTCAAGAAATTACTAGGCTGTGTTGACTCTTGCAAGCACATCAGAGGTGGATCACTGTTTGATGGCGAATACAGTGAAAAGTTCTGTTTAAGGTGAACTGGCAACTGTGCAGTAGAGTACATGCTTGCATGAAGAAGGTCCCAGGTTCAGTCCCCAACATCTTGAGATACAGCAGAGAAAAATCCCCATTTGAAACCCTGGAGAAGAGTTGCTGCCGCTGCCAGTTGGCACTACAATACTGAGTTAGATGGACCAATGGTCTGATTTAGTACAAGACAGCTAGCTACAGATTTTATTTGACTAAAAATAAAGACTTTATCAAGTTAAAACTCTTGACACACTTTTAGAATTCTACAAAGAAGCCTATGACCTCTTTTAGCCACATATTGTCTAATATTTATGCCAAAGCAGGTTGGTTTTTAAAAAAAAACACACACAAAGCCACAGCTTACTTCAGACATCACGCTGAACCACGGCTAAGAAAGTATATGATTTAGGGCACAATCCTAACCAGGTCTACTCAGAGGTAAGTCCTATTTTGTTCAATCGGGCTTACCCTCAGAAAAGTGTGGTTAGGATTGCAGCCTTAGTGTAGTATTTCACTTGATAAGAAACTAGAGTTTGAAGTGGGTTTCCAAACAGGGTTTGGCATAATTTCTATTGATATCAACAACTCTAAGCCCTGGTTTGCCTGTAATCTAGGAAGCTGAAAATATTGTCTTGATTTGATTAGTGCAAACCATGAAGTGATGCTAGAAGGTCAAAACTCTTACTGGCACTATTGGATGCAGCGGTAGCCATTTTGGCACCACTGCACCTGGCAGAGTTGCCAAGCAGAGAATTGGGCTTGTTAAACTGGACTGTAACAAGGATAGTATTTTAAGTAGTTATGTTAGTCAAGTCAAATTGCAGATACTGAATAAAGACTGAAGCAGAAATGGGCCTTGTTACCAAGTCTTTCAAAAACTCTGCTAGATCATATAACCAGGTAAACTGCATGCAGGTTCACATACTATCCAGCATTTCATGTGTAAATGGTGAAGCAACCCTTGGGACCAAATGCCCTCCATACTGCACATACAACCTTCTAGATTGGGGTGCCCAAACCCTGGCCTGGGGGCCATTTGCAGCCCTTGGGGATCCCCAATCCGGCCCACAGGGAGCCCCCAGTCTCCAATGAGCCTCTGGCCCTTCGGAGACATGCTGGAGCCCACCCTGACCCAATGCAACTATTCTTAGGGTGAAAGCCAACTGTCTGATCTCTCGTGCGCTGCTTGCTGTTTCACATCTATGAAGCAGCAGCAAAGGAAAGGCCACTTTTGCTTTGCACAAGGTCTTTTATCTATCACAAGACCTTCCTTCATTCATAAAATATCCAACTCTAATATATTCATTTATGTAAATTTATTCAAATTTAAATGTAAATTATTTTTTTCCTGGCACAGTTATTATTTTCCTGGCACAGAAATTATTTTCACTCCTGACACAGTGTCAGAGAGATGTGGCTCTCCTGCCAAAAAGTTTGGACACCCCTGTTCTAGATGAACTGAAGGCAACTCTAACACTCCTATGTAGATTAGGGTGCAATCCCAACCCCTTATATGTCAGTGCTCTCCAGCACTGACATAAGGGCAATGCAGCTCTGAGGTAAGGGAATAAACATTCCCTTACTTTAAGGAGGCCTCCAGGAGTGACAACCAACTGCAGGATGAACCACATGGCCCACTGGCACTGTTATGCCAGTGCTGGAAAGCATTGACATAAGGGGTTAGGATTGCACCCTTAAATACATAAATAAATGTAGATTAAAGTGATAAAATCAGCAGCTTAAAAAAATTGAAGTAGGAAAAGCTGAAAACTATAAATTCTCAATTATATTCTGATATAAACATCTTCATGAATGTATTCAAAAAGCTGTCAGTCAAAGAACAAATCCAAAAACACAGGCTACAATGGTTTGGCCCCCTATGCAGAATGAACAGCAGTCAGCTGCCACACAAGCTCCTCTGGTGAGAGTGACCTCCCTAACTGGAGGGTTCAATGGGCAGCGCCAAAGAAAAAATGGTTCAAACACATTGAGGAAAATTTAAGGAACCAGTGATTGACCATCAACGAGGCTAGAAATATTGCCAACAATCACCAAGAGTGGAAGCATGTCAGGAATGACATATGAATCCCAGCAGTACCTACAGCAGCGTATTGGTTGAGAGGATAACCTCCTCCCCAAGCACCAGCTAATGATTGAAGAAGAAGAAGAGATATATTCTTGTTTATGAACATTTTCCAAGAATGTGTGTACATTTTATCATGTATTATAACTCTTTTTCACCCCCAATTAGCATTTGAAGTCTTACCTAAAAGTCATAATATGTCCGTTGGCACAGAAACACGCAAGGCAGATACTGTTACTCAGTGCCACTACATCTCCACGAAGGACAAATGAAGTCTCTGTTATATTTTGCTTATAAGTACAGTTCTGTGAGGGCAGTGAAATAACTTTTGCTTGTTTTTCAGAACATATCACTGCATATTGGTTTTCACTGATTTCCTGAGAGGAGGAGGGAGACACTGAGACGGGCCGCCGTTTTTTCAACTTATCCTTTTCATCTTTGTCTTCAGGAACATTGGGTTCTCTCCAGGGTTCATATGCTGGTGGAACTAATGACCCTGTAGTGTCCAAAAAAGCCATTCTCAGGATTGCCCCTTTCAGCCGTAGAATGGTTCCTAAAACACAGATGTTAAAACACATTTCTAAATCTCTAGATACCAAACATTTTTAATCAAAGCATATTTTAGCATATACTTTAATGCAGTTTCCAAAGCACTCTTAAATTATATATTCCAATAACACTATCGCATGTAGCATATGCTACTGCTACTCTCTCAGCACCACTGAGTTGGCAGGACAGGAATATCCTCAACCTCCTCTTGTAATCTTCTTAGCAGAGTTCAGAGGTAATGGTGGTGAGAGTTTCTCATCTCAGCAGCACTAAGTGGCAGAAGATCACTGCTTTTTACCTTCATCAATGTCTGGGAAGGAAAAGGCAGGAGTCTCACTGGATATGTTTTCCAGAGTGGCACTTCAGGCAGGCAACCAAGGAGGAGAGATAATATCATCTCTAATGTAGTTGCAAAGTTCACCCAACTATTGTTTCCCCAATATACTAGCATCTAACCCCTTTAGCCCTTGTTACAAAATGCAACATTAAATACTACCACTAGCAGAAATCCTTAGTACTAGGAACTAAATATTATTTATTACATGTTAAAACCTGCAAAATATCAGAGAATGTTCAGAGAACACTGGCTCCTTGCTGTTAGCTTGGGAAACAACTTCAGGTGTCAATATCAATAGAAAACCAAAGGCTAAGAGTTATACAAATCTCAATTACAGGTACAAAGATTGAAATTAAGGCAAAAAATACTGTAGAAAACAATAAGTTGTATAAAATATTTCTTCCATAAGGGATCTGAAGAAACAGATGTTGGAATTGGGATGTTCAAAAACATTGTGCCAACTGGTGTCAACACTGAGACTGCAGGACAATTCTATTCCAATCTGACAATTTTTTTGCACAATGTGTAAAGGAAAAAAAAATTGCCATCGTTTTTGGAGAGTTTTGTTTTATAGTTGTATGTTTTTATATGGCACAACCTTCTGGTCCCGCTGGTTTACAGTGGGGCAGGAAGAGGACCGGAAATTTTTCCTCTCTTCTTCCAAAAATAGGACTTTTGTGCATACCTCAGGATCCCTTTCATCTACAAGAGCCCCCTCTAGCCTTATCTTTTCTCTACCATTTTAGTCTACCTGCACACGAGACTCCCCTTTTAGGAAAATGATAAGATTATTATGGTTGTGTGTAGAAATGTAAACCATCCTGGGTGTTCCTGGGGGGGGGGGGAGGGAGCAGGGCAAACATTTCTTCTAAATAAATACTTAAGCAAGCTTGCTCTCTGGTTAGGAAAGACTTCTGCCTGAGATCTTAGAGGGGTGCTACCAGCAGCAAAATGCTAAGACTGACAACTCATATTTTTAAAAAATCATTTTGGAGGCGAAACTTATGCTAAAAGCAGAAGGTTAGAGAGTTTATATTGCCCAATTATTATGCTTCTTGCAGAAGATCATACTTCCTGATTTGTGCAGATGAGCATCATAACGGACACTGCTCCAGGTGTCACTGCCACCTGAGAGGGAGGCAACTGGAGAAAGTCTTTCGGTTGCGGCAACCCATTGGGGAAGTTGCTGCTCAGGGAAACTCATCAGGCATCCATACAGATATCCTCTTGGTGGACAGAGACCTTGCTATTTTCTCAGTTCTTTTAAGATTTTATTTTTAGCTGCTGTTTCTAACTGCTGTTTTAATATTATGATTATTTCGTGCTTTTAAACAGTAAAATGCCTTAAGAAATTTGTTTGAAAATGTGGTTCATAAATACCAGAAATAAATAAAAACAATATTTTCTAATACAACACATTAATTACACATAATACCTCACAGAGATAAAACCCACCACCTTTCCAGAATATTGCATATGAAATACATACCACTGGGGGATACAATTACTGGCTGAAGTAGTCTTTGTTCTCCTCCTGGGGGTAAATTCAATGCAATGACTAAAACCGTGCCCAAAGTAGTTCCAACCCACAAGCATGGTGAGGGGGCTGTATCAGCTTTTCGAGTGAAAGTCTCACAGAAGTGAAGAGCCGAAATTGCTTCTCTTGATTCCTTATCAATGCTGGTTACGCTAGAACTCCTGGATCTGCTGAAGGAGTTGTCTCTAACATCTGAAAGATTTTATTTTTGTTATAAGACATTTCAAAATCACATTACACTTGTCATGTCATACAATGTGTTACAAGCAGCTTCATTACATGGAATCTCTAAAAACTCAAATTAATATTGTTAGGTTCATGTTACATATTACATCTTTAGGTGTACAGTTTACTTAAACAAGTACAAATATGAGAAATATGCTTAGAAACCTAAGTATCAGAAGAAGGTACACTCATGAGAGAAGCAGGTTTGCCTACAGCAGCCTATCAAGTGAAGACACAATCACTGGCGTTGCTAGGGGGTGCGGTTCGCACCGGGTGACACGCCCAGAGGGGGTGATGCACTAACTTCGCAGCTTTAGGAGCTACCGCATCATGCCATACACCGTTGGTATGGCCAGCGGAGTGCATGTAATGGAAGATCAGAAGATCATCAGGTGGATGATGTGGTGTTGACAGTGATCCCATGTTTTGACAGCTGTTTGATAGCTCTGGGAAGGGTAGGGCTGGCTCCACAGCTGTAATAAATCAAGGCCAATGGAGACCTGGTTGGACACCTGAGCTGCATTTGACCTTGATGGGGCTTTGAATGAGCTAAGGAGGTAGCTCACAGCTGAGCTGCATTTGCACTTAATGGGACACAAAGGATAAAAGGCAGCTTCAGAAGGACCAAAGGAGCCAGGGGCGGGATGCTGACCCAGCCGGAAGCGGAGCGCTGACCCAGAGGGAAACCCGGACCCTGACCCAGAGGGAAACGCTACCTGATCCGGAGAGAACCAGACCAAGAGGGCTACCTGACCCAGACCTACAGGAGAAGGGGACTGCTAGGACTCTGCTGGAGGATACAGAAGACTGGGAAGACTGGACTGTGCTTTGGAGATCAGATTTGACTTGAATTGGAGGCTTCAGACCTTTACCCACTGAGTTAAGTGGAGTTTTGAGGAGGGAAAGCCGCTGGACAAGAGGACTTTCAGGCAGGGTCTGTGTTCATAGCAATAAATTTGGGCAGTTGCTATAGATAAGGAGTTCTGTGTTCATTCCTTTGCACACCACAGCGGTTGTTCTAGAGATAGAGAGGGTGTTAATTAGCCAAAAAGCAGGCATTAGAAAGGATTCGAAAATTAGGATAGGACAGTGCAGTGCAAAAAAATGAATTGAAATAGCTCCTTCAAAAGTTATGGCCAAAAAACAGGAAGGAAAAAATGCATGGAGCCCCATGGAAAGTGACTCGTATCGCACATTTACTCATGATTAGGTGTACTTGCCATAGTCTTTCAGAAAGGGCAGGCTGAGAGGACTCCAATGACACCTGAATGGTCCCAATCCAATGAATGCAGCCTCCCCAAAACACCCGAAAAGGTCCCATCCCTTCCAGCTGCGTGTCTGAGCCTGAGCTGGAAATGAAGCCATGTGGCCGCGTTTACACGAGTAGTCCTTCAGAAAGTGCAGCTGATAGGACTCCAAGGATGTCAGAATGGTCCTGATCCAATGAATGCAGCCCCCAAAAACACTGGAGAAGGAGGTTCCTCCCTCCTAGTCTATGGAGCCCTATGGAAAGTGAAGCAGCCTCACGGTCGCATTTACTCATGAGTAGGCAGATGTGCCTTGGCTGGTGGTCAGGCCAGGCAAAGGGGAATGTGAGGACACCAGAATGGTCCCGATCTGATGGAGCTGGAGATGCTCCAGAAGGCAGCCCTCCCCCACCCCCCACTAAAAAGGACAAAAAAGAGGCTTCAGCTGGTAAGGGGAGGTTTTCTATTTTGCACTTGTCAAGCCAGAAGGGTCTTTGTATTGATATGCCTGAAATAGAAGAACTTTAAACTGGGCACTGGGGAGGGCTGGAAATCTCACTGATTCTTTTTTTTGGGGGGGGGGTGTTATTGCAGGCAGACTACAGAGTAAGCTCCATTGACCACTATGGGATTTACTTCAGAGTAGACATGCATAGGATTGGGCTCACAGACTGCAATCCTACCCACACTTTCCTGAGAGTAAGCCCCATTGACCACTATGGGACTTACTTCAGAGAAGACATGCATAGGATTGGGCTCACAGGCTGCAATCCTACCCACACTGTCCTGAGAGGAAGTCCCATTGACCACAATAGGATTTACTTCAGAGTAGATTCACTTGGTGGAACAGGACTGGCTCTCCCTTATTTAATTATTTCTTTTATTTTAATTTAATTATTTATAATTATTTCAATTTGCTTGATGATGTCACTTCTGGCCATGACATCACTCCCAATGGGTCCTGGACAGATTGTCATTCTTAAAGTGGGTCCCAGTGCTAAAAGTTTGAGAACTGCTGCAATAAGTTGTTAGTAAGTTGACAAAGGGGTGTGTGTGTGGGACTCTACAAGTTTTCAAAATCACTAAAATCAGAATTTGGAAGAACAATACCATCATGTTATATATCAATGAATGTGTAATTTCATGCAGAATGCAATGAAACAAACCACATTGAAATATCTGTGTTCTAACAAAAGGTACAGCCAAAAAACCAGTGGGGGCACGGCGATGGTACATCACTACACCCACCACCTGGGGCGTTGCCCCACCCACTGCATGGGATGATGCGCAGGCCTCCCCCACCCGGGTGACGCAAATCCTAGTGACACCACTGGACACAATAGAGAATGTAGCATTCTACCATATATCATGACAAATGGCTTACAATGTGTACTGTACCCTGGATAATCACTGTGCATGGTCATCTTTTGGATTCGGCAAAAATGACAGTGGTGATCAAGTACCCCCTTTTTTCCCAAAGGAGAAAATATATGATAATATTGCATGATACACCACCTTCTCAGTCATTTTCTGATCAGTGACTCTAAATACTATGAACTATTTTATTTATACAGGTATTTATATACTGCCTTTCTTGGTCCTCAGTTTTCTCCTCAGACTTTAATCCAAGGCGGTTTACATAGGCAGGCTATTCTAAACCCCCATAGGGATTTTTTTTACAACTGAGTAGTTCAAGTCTTTCATAGAACTCCTAGTTCCAGCTGGATTCCTTCCCGGTCTGGCCTCTCTCTGGCCCTTCACCTCCCACGCTCCACTTGATGGCAACTCCTCTCTGCCACCTAGGGTCAGCTCATCAGTATATCAGCGTGTTGTCAGTTCCTGGGTACCTCTGGTTGTTTTGAACTGGCAGCCTCAGATCTTCAGGCATACAAGGCAGCAGCTCTACCAACTGAGCCAGACCTCCTGCCCTTCACTATACCAGTGTTATTCAAACTGTAAGGCGCGGCTCTTTAGGGCAGCGCCAGGAACTCAAAGGGGAGGCGCAGGATGTCCTCTCGCAGCAATACAGTCACACCCCTGGACAGAATATAAGTCTGTCTTCTGCCTGTCATCTGCGCTTTTTTTTAAAGCAGAAGAAACGGGAGTTGCTCAGCTGCGAGAGTGGCTGCTGCTGCCCCGCCCTCTTCCGAGCATGCTCGGCTTGCAGTCCTTAACCCTTGCTGATCCTTGTCTGGTTGGTTCCTAGTTCCCAGCCTGGGATCGATTCTCATCAAAGTGAAATCTCTCTTTTTAACCCCCTCCCTCTTCCACTCGCCCCTTCCAATCTCCAAGCCTTCCCACTTTCCTCCCCCTCCCCAAATAAAATGCTTCCTATTTTACCAGTCATCAGGACTCTTAAAGTTGTTTCCATGCAGCTGGCAAAGGGGGAGGGGAGAGACAAGCACACACTTTACTTGGCCAGGAGCAGAAAAAGAGTACTGTTTTTAAAGTGATTTATTAATCTTGCTGTTTGACTGAAGAGGAAAGGCTGTATTTTTAAAGTGATGAATCTTGCTATTTGAAAGGAATACTTATCAGCCATTGATGAAGTGATTGCCAGCCCAATCCTATCCACACTTTCCTGGGAGTAAGCCCAATTGACTCTATGGGACTTACTTCTGAGTAGACATGCATAGGCTTGAGCTGTGCATCTCCTAGTATAGGAGACAAATCAGCTTCCTAACCAAACCTTTATCAGCTCTGATATATTTTCATGGTCTATTTTTGTTTTCCCCACCCGCTGCTGGAAAAATTTAATTTCATTAAATGAATAAAGGGTTCAATCCTATCCAAGGAGAATGGGAGAAATGACTAGTTGGATTGGGGTCCACAGGGGCGTGCGTGTGAAATGTTGGTCAGACTGGTTGTTCACAAAGTTCATTTGATGAAACAATTCTATTAGTATGCTTACAAAGTTTAAAAAAATGAGTCCTCCTGGACCAGACAAAATCTACCTACTCTAGCATCCTGTCTCCAACAGTGATCAGCAGCTGATCATTTATAAAGCATGTATATTGCTGTGTATTAATAGTATATTTTTAAGATCTACATTTAATTAATGATATGATTAATATAATTAATATTAATATAGTTAATATATATTTAATATTATATTATAATATAATAAATATAATATTATATTATATTTAATATAGTTAATATTTCTGGCCACTTCCTGTTTAATGATGTCACTTCCAGCCCTCAGGAACATGATGGGGAGTCATGGCCAACAGTCACAGGGGTCAAGGGAGCCACTGGCTGGAAAAGTTTGAGTACCACTGAACTATACTATACTGGAAAATAGTGTTTTAAGAATAAATTCATTTTTAGTTCAGATAAATTCTCTTGTCTGCTTATGTGTTTTGTTATTACAGTTTTAATATAGATGATTTGCTGATAACATGAACAATGATGAAATGAATGCACTCTATTTGAAACTGTTCAAAGCAAACAAGCTTTAAGCCAGGATCACAGAAAAAGGACTAGAGTCCACTCAAACATTTATATATCCACACAGCACAATCGCCTACAGATATCCGGAACATGTGTTTTTAAAAGGTGAGTAGATAGGAAAGGGGTGGCAGAGTAGAGGTAGGATATAGCTGCCTAGTTAAACTTAGAACATTAAAAAAATGTGACAATTTGTCTGAAATCTCTGCAAGGTGAGAAGCTGGTTACTTGCTTACCATCTTCCCAATGTCCCTTGCTAATTCTAAGTTCCTGCAGGCCTCACAGCCTGTTGTAGGCAAAATAATTTAACTTGTAGGAAAAGGATTCCTTTGCAGTATTTCTCTAGGTGTGAATACATTTGAGAAGGGGCACACATTTTAGTATTGATATTCTCACACACATACACTCATGCACACAGAGTTAATCTTACCACATGACTGTTCGATATGTATATAAGGCAAGTCTGTTGTTACCAGAACTGTGAAGGCTTGCCTAGGAAAGCCTTGCCAGTTACGTTTCCTATTTGTATTAAGTAAGCTCAAAAAGACCTCTCTGTTCTAGCAGACTTTTGATGATGTTTTTAACTAATGTTGTGCTGCCACCTTGCTATACTGCCTTGTTTTATTGTTGAGTTCTAAATTGGTATTTTAATGCATTTTGAGAAAAACAAATTTGAAAGCAACCTTATGTACAGGATACAAGTCTGAATAAAAAAAGTGATAAAAGAGGTTAACTAGATACTCCTCAAACCTACAAATATCAAGATTCCCAAATTGCTTGTGCCACAAGAGAAGCTGAACCGTGACTTCAAAATTTAAGCCACAATGTTGAATGAATCCACCATTCTATGGAGCTTCTTGCTAATGGAGCATGCAGCATTGTTTCCCCACCTAACATCAAAATATGGGAAGATTATTCTGAGGGAGAACGCAAGAATGCAGAGTTGACCATACACTTGGTCTATGTGAAACTGTTTTCATTGGATGCAAGGTATGAACAATATAAACAAAATTATTTCTGAACCATAAAATCCACAGCTGATCATAGTGCCCTTCTCAGAGAATGTCTGCTTTAAGATCAAATTATAACAGCATAATTCTAAACAAATTGATATAATTAATATTTTCTTGCATTTAGCACAAGTCAAAGAATCACATAAAAAACAGTATCTGTTAGAGAGTAGTAAAGAATAATGAAATTTCAAGAAAATCTGACACTCATTACCAAGAACAAAAGAAGTCTTATAACCCATTTTAATTAGGAGATGAGTGTGACTTCTTGAACATCTGGATTTTAGCTTGCATGTACTTTTGTATTGCTTTATATGGTAATTTTCTGAGCAACACATGAGTGTTTCTACAGACAGGTAAATTGGCCAATAGGTGGCTTAAGAAAGTGGCATGCTACTTGATTAAGGAATTAAAGAACAGATTTAAAGTGAAGGTTAGCTCTATAACCTACAAACTGGTATGGATGCTAGTACTCCAACATCAGTGAAATTATATAATAATCAATACTCCACATTACACTAAATTCCAATGGATTTTAAAACCAGGGTTCTCAATACCGAGGCCGCGATCTGATGAACCATAAACTAGTCACCTTAGCAAAGCGAACTTTCAGATAGGGGAAACTCATTTCAAGAAACCTATCCATCCCCGTGTTCCAAAGCAAACCAGCTTTAAAACTGTGTGTAACAAAAGGTGGCTGTTTGGATCTTTTATCTATTTCTTTAATAATTTAAAAGTCAACCCAACAAGGCACCCTTGTAATACACATAACAAAAGAGTCTGACCCTCCAAGACAGCTGTTTACTGACTCTACAGTCTACTTGAATTAAGACTCAAGCGCTCAGTGAATACCTAGGTACCATATGGAATCTGAGAAGCAGCCTGCTTCGATAGCTATACAGAATTCCTTTATACTATTCTGCTGGTCATACAGTGTTTTAACAGGAAACAAAGTGACTGCTGTAACAAAACTAATAATTATATTCTTGCTGTGGGTGAAATTTTTTCAGGACTTTTAAAATACTGGAACATAAAAGTAGTTCCAAGCAGATGACAACACATTCTCTTCTACTTAGGCAAAGTCAAATCACTAGGTTTATATTTTTTGAAAAGCTATGAAAGAAACATTAATATAGGCTTTAAACCAATACCTACCTAACTCAGGCTTCAATTCGGTTGGTAAGCTTAATTTTCTAGACATCTTTGCTGAAAAATAATGTATAGTTTTATAATAAAGCCAGAATGATATTTTCACATAACAAACATTAAAACTGTCAGTTTTCAAGTTAAGAAATTAATCACATAATAAATTGCATCATAGACTGTATGAATACACATTTGTAATGCACTGCACATGTAATTAAGAAGTATGACAATTTCCTTCATTGAAAAATGACCATTTTAACACATGAGTATGATTTTTAGCTGCTTGAACATCTCTCTTTTAGTATGTTTCAGGACCATGCAAATTATTTCTAATATGCGTGTGCGCACACATGGAGCATGACATTAAATGGACATTGAGAGAGGGACTCAGTTATTTAAAACAACCTATCCTACCGCCTCCTCATATATTGAATACTGACAGAGAAAAGATTCACAGAAAACTGCCACAAAACAGAGTGGCACATAGCTACAAAGAGGCTTAACTCAGAACTCAACTTGTGGAATTTTAGAATACAGTACAGTCAAAATTACACAGAGAAGTTAAATATCATAAAGATTGAAGAGTAGACTATATGATCCCTGCTCACTTGCTCAGATCTTTTCCAAAAACCTGCTGTTTGTGCCATTCCTGTTAGATTAGAAAGCTGCTACAGGTGAAAGGGGCCTTAATGGGAATTATGAAACCCTTTCTCCCAGAGGCATCTCTCCAGTCTCCTCCCATTTAAAAATCAATAAATAAAATTATGGGAGGCTAGTCTGTGGCAGACATTTGTTTCTAAATCTAAATATCTAAATAACTCAACCAAGAAAAAGGGTAGATTTAAATCAAATTATCAACTTTCTAATATGTTTTCTGAACAAGTAATTATATTAGTTGGGTTGCGAACAAATACAACCTTTATACTATGAGCAAATGAATATAAATAAAAAAGGCTACCCAGAAGCCAAAATATTTGGCATGCAGCCACATCCCTGTTGTACTATAGAAATAATTTTTGAGTAGACTAATAATCACCTACTTACACAGTTGTCAAGGCAACTTGCTTAAAGAATAGGGGCTAAACGACACACACTATGGGCAGTCTTGTGGTTCTCTACATGTCTGTCCTATTTCATACCTAAACCTGCAAGGATTTTTTAAAGTTTATACACAAAGTTAAAAAAAATTCTAATTTTATATACAACATGTAAACACAAAAACCACAAAAGCTGCAGACCAAGCCAAAAGAATAAATTTGAATCTATACTATCAGTAAGTGTTATGAGAGTGGGGGACTTAAAGTCAACATACAAGATGTTGCATGCTCTGTTGGTCATAAAACAATTCCAATATACAAATGTCAATTATTCCCCAAAATGTCCACTGAGTAAATTCCTCTTTCCTAGAGGTGTTTATGTGACTTTATTCAACAGCATACAAGTGCATACTTTATCAATGCTCAATACTAATTTCAGACTTTTGGCAAGCATAAGTCAAGCTGCTATTAACAAACCTCCATAATTATACATTATTTCTTTTCAATCTATATAAATTGCCCCACACCACAAGTAAATAATTTTCTGGTATTGCATTAACCCAGGGTTTCTCAAACTGGGGCATTGTGACGCCCCAGCCTGTGGGCCCTGGCCTCTGCCCCCTTAAGGGACAGGGGCAACCTGGAGGCAGGGAGGAGGCAGCGGCGCAATCCCCAGGATCGAGCCGCTCAGAGGGCTGTATGGGCTTGGGTGCACTTACCTCCTGCAGCCTCCTGCAGCCTCCCCAGGGGTGCAGGGAGCCTGGTGCAACCATTGGCAGGGCTCCCCGCTGCAGTGAAAGTGGAGCAATTGAGCTCCACTTCTGCTTTAGCGGAGGCAGGACGCAATTGCTCCGCTTTTACTTTCACTGCTGCGAGGAGCCCTGCCAAAGGTCGCACCGGGCTCCCCGCATCCCCGGGGAGGCTGCAGGAGGCTTGGGTAAGTACACCCAAGCCCCTGCAGCCCCCTGAGCGGTGTGATCCTGGGGATTGCGCTGCTGCCTTCCACCCGCCCCGTTGCCTCTCTCCAGCCCCTGCAAGCACTTACAGTGGCTCAAACTCTCCCTGAGAGTTTGAACACCACTGCATTAACCTATGGTAGGAGTCAGCAACCTATGACCCACAACCAAATTGGTCTCCCAACTGAAGTCATATGGCCTGAGTGTCCAAAACAGGAAGTAGCAGGTGGCATGGATGATGTGTCAGAAGCATACTGGCACTGCTGAACAGAACTGGAGCATGTGAGGGCAAAATTTTGATTGGGGGAAGTTCTGGAATGGAGAGTAGCTGCTGCTGACTTCTTAGCCTCTGCTACTGCTACTTTGGGGCTGTTGAGCAATAGCATAACAGTATCCTCATAGCTAGGACCCAAAAGTGGCCAACTGCAGAAGACACCCAACGCTTGAGCCATGCCCACCAACTGCAGTTTCTTTACTGACAGAGCATCTAATTAAAATGAATGTTTTTGTGTTCCAGCCTGTCATGAAGATGTACCATTGAGACCTAAGCCTGAACCAAACTAAAGGGAGTTGTAAACAGTTTTCACAGCTGTGGGAAAGAGAGCAATTAGCTGAGGGGAAAGGAATGTGTTGCCTCCCTTTTGATGGCCAGAAAAGGCAGATAACAGAGTAATAGCCAATTAGTGTGCAAGGTGCCTCTTTGGGCAGAACTACTCTCATCAGAAGTGATTGAGTCCAGCTGTGTATCTCCAGATGGGAGAGGTACTAGTTAGGAGCAGTAGCAACAGGCCTTCTTTGAGAAGTTGGAGTCATCAAGGAGCCTGATTGGTCAGTAGAATAATTACACAGTCAACTCAGTAATTATTAGCAAAAAGGTGTAATAATGGACCTCAAGCGGTGTGGTATGTTCCCTCTGAACAGAGTCTTGGGTGCAGCATCACCTGCTAGTCGTGGTTAGCTCCAATGTCCAACATGGGCACCTGACCTCAGAGGTAACCCTGGAGCCAAATGATCTTCAGTGGGGAACTAACCCAGGTGAGAGGTAGGTATTAAGTTAGAAATAGAAAGTTGGTTTTATTATTTTAGACTGTGTTTCATAGATGTTTTGTGCCTCTAGCAACTGCTGCCTTAACTTTGCTTGTGTAACCTTATGTACTTTAATAAACTAAAATATCTTTTATAAGCCTGTGTTATTGACTACTGGAACCTAGAGTCCAGAATCCTGCCTAGCTGTACAGTCAAGCTATCAAGTACTCGTTGAGGTCTACAGCCTTGAGGGCTGAGTCCTAATTGGGTAAAGGAGCTTATTGCAAGGGCTAGCAATAAGCTGGGATGGGCCCAGTTTCCTTGGATTGGTTCACTGGCTAATACAGGGTGGTGGCAGTACTACCGAGTAAGAGGGATTTGAGGTCAAGTGGACCTAAGCCCCTTGTTTTTATGACACAGCCTGACTTGGGTTATTCTGCCTTGTTCCTATTTCAGCCTCACTCAGTCTGTTTTGAAATCTAAGTGGCAGTGGCACTGCCTGGACTTCATTCTTGAGCTATGATGGGCAGGTACCTTTTCTGAGAGTTCAAGGAGAAAAGGGATTTTCTCTGAGTTGCACCCCTGTTACTTAAAGCTCAGTAACTGAAATTACTAAAGGCTCGAGTACTGAATCCAGAACAATACCTATGTGCGTAGTTGGCGCCCCCCCCCAATTTGTCTTTATTGTCTCTATGCCTCCCAAATCTCTCTTCCTTTCTCCTGCCCTTTGCAGGAATTTGTGCTTTTTCAAACACCTGTTTCCTGGTGCTTTGCTCCTTGTTGAACTGAACTCTCCCCCACAATTGCTAAAGTCACCCAATCCTTTTCTGCATGGCTGAGGCTCTGAACTTAGCAATTGTGAAGACTTGCTATGTGATCCGTGTTTCACAGATACCTGTCACCAATGAGGTGGGTAGACACCTGCCCAAAGGGCCTTTGATTAGCAGTAGAGTCCTAGGCCCAGAATCCAGGCATTGTCTTCTGTCATGGTATCATCTTCTCTCCTTTCTTCATAGCAGTGGAGTGCCAAGGTTCATCCTGGCACAGAGTCTTGCTAACTGACAACTTCCCCTCTGACATTCAGAGCCAGGTGCTTGAGCCACATGAATACAGCAGCAAAATTGATAGTTGAAATTGAATGGGTGGGGAGTTGGGGGGCAATATTCTGGCAATGAGATTCAGCCCTCTTGCAAACTGAGGTGCCCAGTGGCCCAAAACACCACAAAGATGAGCTCATTGTGATGGTATCTTATCCACAGTTCTAGGATGCTTTCTCCAATATTTTCAGTGCTTCTGATCAGTGAAATTTTTATGGGAATGAGGATGCACAGGACTCTGGCTCACTTGCAGATATATTGTGTTTCCTGTATTAATTTGCCCTGCTGAGAATCCTGGACAGTGATTTGACAGGTCTGGGCAGGATGTGCTGCGTGCCAGCCAGATTGCTGAGAAAGGGGGGAACCCTCTCTTTGCTTGTGGTTCTCTGGATCATTTTGCCTGACCTCTTCATGAATACTCTCAGCAAAGGGATAGTGACTGATGTAGCTAGAAGAGGCAAAAACACAATCTTGAAAGATGCTCACTGCTTGCCTTGAACAAATGTTGAGGCGGAAGGGAGGCGCATCTTCTTGCCTCCCCTGTTTATTGCCATGGAAGAAGGTTGCTGGTTTATGATTTATGGCATCTTTGATACAATGACATATTTTGTCAATGTTTTGTCCAATTCACATTTCTATCAAATAGGAGCTAGAGTGACCCTGCCCTTCTGATATGTCCAACACACAGCAGGGAATATTTTTCATAATCTGTATGTGGTATAATACCATCTATATTGTAATTTATAAAACGTCTTATAGAAGTAACATAATAGATCAACTTAATAGAAGATATATAATTTTCCAAACACGGTCTTGTATTGCAGTACTAAACTTTCCCAATTATCCTTTGCAGTTCTATATTGATTATTAGCTTGCATTAGAAGTACATAAATATCTAGAAAAACATTTTTTAACTTCTTGGGGAGCAGCAAATGTTCAAACTGTATCTCAAGAGTTTAATATGAATGGGCATTGACTAGGTTTGTCCATAGTTTCATACCTTAAAGCAGTGACATCAGTAGGGTTGGCATCACCCAGTACGGTAACTCATGGTGTCACTCCCATGGACCTCCTACATATACAGACCACACCCCCAATAAAAGGTAACCCTGGGACTTTAAATATCTTGGCGCATCAACCCTTGGAATTTTTCCATCAGTTGAGCTGCAAAAGGGAACCAAGAAGGATGAAGTGGAAAAATCCTCCTCCCATCCTTATCCTATGAAGGTAAGTAGCCCAACCCAATCCCTCTGGCAACCAAAAAAGGGAACTGTGCTGTGCAACAGAGTCATTTGTCCAAGTATTTCCTACCGTCTCCATCCCCCACAGGATCGAACAAATGCAGAATTCAATGACAAAAATATTGTACCCCTCTACATTTACCTGACTTTACCTGTCTTTCCTTCATTTTCTTTCCTTACATGTCCTTCAATATTAACTGGCATCCATTCTGATTTTGACCAATTAATTTCATAATCCAATACATGACCAGAAGATCAGGGTTACCGGTAGGGTTACTTGTGATAACATAGTCAGTAGTCATGAGTGCAGTACCTTCATTTTGTTTGTTCTGAATGTGCATCCCTAGTACCAGAGCTTCATTTAAAACCTGCAGTGCCATTTGTTTCAATACAGAAGTGAAAGGGAAGAAGGGAAAGTGGGGAACCCTGCCTTCCACCTCTTTGTGATTTAATACGGAGATGAATGACAATTTATAATAGTTTAAGCAGGGATGGTGGAGTAGATCGTGTCTATCCAGTTTCTAAAGTTATTCCCTGGTCCAACTCTTTCAGAAACAAACAATCCATCAACATCAACATTCACAAAGCTTTTTCAGCATCTACAAAATAAAATAAAATTATTTGTGCCTGCTGCCTTATGCTAACCATTTTCCTAATACTCCAACGTAACAAAGAAAACTACTTGCCTTCCCCTATAAATTTTTAAACTTTATATAGTATCAAGTCTTAGAATGCTACTAAATGCCATCAACCTATAAGTCATTAAATTCAATATACTGTACACTTGATAAAGTTAACCTGATTCCATCAAGAACAGAATAATTTTTTTATCACTTTTATTGCCTTCAACCTCACACAGACAGATAAGTAAATCCATGTTTGGTTCACATCCCACTGTGAGCACAGGAATCCATGTATTCATTGTTTCCTGTTATTCATTGCGGATTCATCTGATTTATACAACAGACTAAAAAAAAGCTGCAAATTCCTCTGCCATATTCCAGTCTGTACATACCTTATCCCCTTTTGGCTTTTGAATATATCTTGTACCTTTATTTTCTTTCTTATCAGCTAGCAGATTTGCCAACAATCTTCTAGAACAGCAGTCTTCAAACTAGAGACGGCTGTGCTCCTAAAAAAGCCCTCCCTGTCCCAAACAGTGCTTACTGTTCTATAATGCTGCTGCTTTGTTTTCCTCTCAATCTGGGCACAGGGACACTCTGGATAGTTGCATCTGCCTGAACAGTCTGCTGCAAAGCCTGCTGGGACATTGGGTAACAGACGTGACTGCTCAGAGCATCCAAGTGCCCATATTGGGAGGAAAACAAAGAGGCAGCATGGCAGAAGCAGCAATGCACACGGGGGCTCTTGCCAAACACTGGACCCAGCCTGCAGGTTTGGTGAGAGCTGTTCTAGAATATCTCTGGCCATATTCAATTACAGCCTACAGATTAGACCAGCAATTTTCTACCTTTTTAATGTCATGGCACACTGACAAGGCTCTAAAATTATCAAGGCACACCATCAGGTTTTTGAAAATTGACAGGGTATACCATGCTGCCAGCAGGGACACGTGGTGAGTAGGGAGGCAGGTGAAGCAGAGTCTTTCCACCGGATTCCTTTGAAACGTGCTGCTGTCCTACATGGAGCCCAAGTACTCTCAACCCACAGAGCTGGAGCCCCTGCCTGAAGACCAAGGGCCTCAGGTTCTGCCTCTAGGGAGGAGGACAAGGGTGTCGTGAATCCCTTCCCCCTGGCTTGGTCTGAGGCTTTCCCTGCAAGGAACCCCAGGGAGGTGGACACCCCACCCAGGGGTCCCAAGAGACCAGCCAGCCAGCCCTCAGCACCCCGCCTGGTGACGCCCAGAGACCCCCCTTCCTGGCAGCCTAGTGTGGAGTTCCCCCAGGAAAGGGGTTAGGACACAGTAGGGCAGCACACTTACATGGTCCCGCCCCCTCCCAGGCCCAATCCTCCCCTCACTGCACCCTCCCTGCCCACCCCCAATTCCAAAAACTCTCTCCCAGCACCCACGGCACTCAGTGCAACCTTACTTGTGCTGGCAGGTAATGGGATGGGATGTGAGGCTGGCGCTGCCATCTCACAAGTCATCACAAACAAGCCTTATGGCACATTTGCAACACTCTGAGCCAGCACAGGGATCGCTGCACTGGCTCAGCACAAAGTTAGGATAAGGATAGTCATTGGCAGTCTCATTTTGCTCTGAGCAACTTGCCTTATGCTCTAGTTCATGTTACTTAATATCCTACATCAGTGGTTCTCAAACTGGTGGGTCGCAACCCACCAATTCATGTAAAAGTTCCCCCTTTCCTTTAAGGGGTGGGGGAAGGGGCGACATGATACTCAGGATCCCATTGCTAAGAGAGTGCTTTCACTTACTTTCACTACTGTAAGACTTGCAATGCAACCAGGAAGTGCTTTGCGGTCGCATATTTCACAAAGTTCCAAGCAATGGGGAGCCCTGCGGAGGGCTGCGTGGGGCATTCCACACCTCCTGGAGCCTCTAGCACAGGGGTGTCAAACATAAGGCCTGGGGGTTGGATGCGGCCCGCAGAAGCTTTTTGTCTGGTCCTCAGGCTTTCAGCTGCTGAGCAATGCTGAGGTGACACTGCTGAAAGGGTGGCCTGCATGATAATTGGGCTCTTCCATATCTTGAAATATGACCAAGATTTGTGTAGTTTTTCCCGTCATTTGCAGCTAATGAGTTCCTACACAAGAACAGAGTGCTTATTTCTGGTTTTGAATTGTTTAATGACATCACTTCCTGTGTAATGGCATCATCTCTGGCCCTCAGCAGGCATCATGAATGCTATTCGGCCCTCTGTATGAAATGAGTTTGACACCTCTGCTCTAGCAGCAATACAGTAGTGAAAGTAAGTGAAAGCACCCCCCTGCCCCCTTAGCAACGCAATCCTTGGGATCACATCATGCCCTCCCCCCTCCCCCACAAAGACTTACTTAGGGAGTAAATCTTGCTAAGAGTTTGAGATCCACTGTCTTACATTATTAGACCCCTTGTTTTTTATAGCAGGAAACCAATATTATAAAAGCAACCTCTAAATATATTCCAGACTAGCAAATGTTCTGAGAGTCATTTACTTTGTAACTTAAATCCTGATAGTACTTTAGTTTGAAAGGGCATTTAAGATTCCCATTTTTATTGCTCTACCAAATCTTTATTATAAAGCATTCATTTAGCTTCTAATAGGTCATATAGACCCAAACCATCAAAAATCTGTCAGTCAGGCATGATCCACCTACAAGGTGACCAGATGTCCTGTTTTTTTAGCCTCATGTCCTAGAAACAAACTTAAATGTCCTCCTTTTCACTGTGAGCAGGCCCCTGCAGGCAGCACATAGCCTTCTTTGAATTAATAAATTCTCTGTAATAAATTCTATGTAACATAGTTTTAATTTTAATATTAAGTAATATACCGTTTAAATTAACCACATGAAATCAATATACAAATGATTTTAACTTTTATGTTATGTCCTACATTTTTCTTGGATGTCTTACATTTCAGGGTACCATGTCCTCTTTTGTGGTTATGACATTTGGGTCACCCTGATCACATAGATCATGGTTAAGATACTTATATTACTAGTTTCCTAAGGTGGTAAGACAGTGAAAAAACAAGTATATCCTGGTGTCTGGGGCCCTCAGTACCCCGACATGGCTGCTGCAGTGGGGGAGCAGAAATCCGCAGCTACCTGCCCTGCCTCCTAAGAGGAGAAGGAGTTGGCAGCAATGGGTGAGCTGCAGCACATACCCTGGTGAACCCTGCCCCCAATGGCAGAGTTACAGGGCCTTCTAGGGTGAGCTCCAGACCCAGAAGCCAGAAGTCTCGGCCTAGTGCCACTGCACCTCTCCCAGCTTGACAATGAGGCTGCAGGACCCTGGCTGGGTCAGGTGGAGACAGGTTGTGCTGTGTCCTCCTCAGAGGCACAAAAGTGACAGGGGAAGCCTGGCGGCAGCAGCAAAAACACAGAAGGGCAAAGGGGGTGGAGCAGGTTAGGAATCCTCCTTTAAATCAGACCATGGAGGGGAGTGGGCCAAGCCCATGGACCAACCCTATTTAAGGCCAGCTGGTAGACCGATGAGGAGGCTAACAGCCCAATCCTGAGCTACCTGGGGCGCCCAAGCTCGACGGCACTGAGAAGGGCTGCCGCCGGATCCTGTGCCTCCCGGGCTACCGCGGGAGGTGCCTTGGGAGAAGGGGACTTTCATCCTCTTCTCCCAGGTAAGGTAAGCAGCCCTGCAATAGGCTGCTCACTTTACCGCCTTGTGTAGGGTGTGCAGCCCTACACAAGTGCCTTGGATCCTGCGGAGCGGAGCTCAGCGGACACACCTCCCATCCCTTCCCCAGGTACACCTCCAGCCCGTCCCTCCTTCCAGCGTCACTTCCCCATCATGCCTCCTCCCTGCCCTCTCTTCGCCCCCCGCCAGCCTCCTCCCTCCCCAGAATGCTTCTTCCCCGTTCCCACCTACCGTGCCGTGGCTCCGCGGTCCAGGAGACCACCAAACCATGGAAGCTGGGCGACTGCCCCTTGCTAGCACATTTGTGACAGTGCTCGGCTGCATGGAGCCGTGCCGCTGAGCACAGGATTGGGCTCTAAGTTGTGAGATGAAGTTCCCAGTGACTCACACAAGAGGCTAGAGGCTCAGGAAGAGGGCACAGGTGCTAGAACCCCTCCCCCGGCCATATCCGAAACCATTCTACTAAAGGGGATATTCCTGAGGGGCCACCAACATTCACCCCTGAACACCCAAGTGCCTCACAACAGACCGAAGCTCTGGGGGCTGGGTGGCACACAGCACCTGGAACACATTTTGTGCCTATGTGAATAAAACAGTCTCTCCTCCCCAGATAAAAATTCCCCTAGGTATCCAACAACAAATTACTAACTAGTCAATCTGGGAAAATCTTGGGGTTTAACAAATGATTATTTACTTTAGAGACATTATTTCAGAGACACTGAAATGCTGAACTATCCTGTTTTGGAGGGGAGCTTAGTGAGGTCCTTTCAATGTGCTCTGAACTGAGGCAAGGCTACGTAAAGAAGCTTCAGATGGCCAACTGTGTTTGACTTTTTACCCTCATTTCTTTTTAACTACCTGGAGTTTTATCTTCCCTATATGGAGAGTGGCTTCCAAGAAGTCAGGGTGACATCAGGCAAGGAACAATACAAATGACAGTTAGAGCTATCAGCCAGAACTCTGAGATACAAGTATTTGAGGGATGGAAGCAACTGCAGAGATTAATAACTGGCCCATTCCTTGTGCAAACAAGGATTTGTGTGATGGCACTAGGGAGATGTGGAAAATGTGGTTGTTTTCTATCCTGTGCAAGTTCTTTTGGCATGTTCTTTAAACAAATCGTTCTCATACCATCGTTCCTAAATTATCCATTCCTCCCCACCCAGTTTTGTTGTATGTATAATTTCTGTGGTTCTTCCCATTAGAACCCAAACCCATTCTTCTCATTTCTAATTCTATCTACCATCCCAGACCATTTCTGTGTCTGTGTTACTTCTGTGTACTGGAGTCAAATAAAAAAAAAAAGTATTATACTTCCCCCACTCAGTATTGATTTCCTTAGAAAACACCCGCAGTGATCTTTCTGAAATTTTTCAAGGAACTATCCAAGGACAAGCCTTACATTTTCTGCAACTTTGATGAGAATTAGAAAGAAAACAAATAATAAGCTTAAACCTCTAATGCTGTTTTTATTGGTAGCTCTGGTTCCTTTGCAGGTATTTTTCTAAAGTTTCACAGGGATCTTATCTGGGGACATCTCCACATTTTATACAAGGGTCATGCAGACTGAATACAAAGACACAGCAGGACTAAAATAAATATTTTCAAAGGATCACACTTTAAAAACTGTCCTTTGGATGAACTTCATTGGGTTCATCCCTCCCCTACCACTTGAAAGTTTTTCTTCCCTACAAATATTATCCCATTCTGGCAGCGGTGGTGGGGTATAGTCAATTCAATTTTTCCCATTGAAATTAATTCAAAACTACTTAATTAAAAACTAATCAGAACCAAAATAAGATATCAAGCCAACAAATCAAACAACCATCACACAACACAAAAAGTGAAACAAATTTTCTTTTTGCAGATCTCTAGGCCTAAAACAAGGATGAAAGTTTAAAAGGTTTGTTGCAATTTTGTACAAAATACACCCAATTCTACTAGGCTGTTTATACATGAATATTGCCAGCCTGAACTTAAAAATGTATTTGCTTCTCTCATTATACAGTGTTGTATAAATAGTTTCAACCTGATCCTTCTACTGAACACTAATTACATAAAAAGCAATGATGCAAGAAAACCACTTATTTCTCCATAGCATCAGGTTACCTGGACAGATGATAATTTAACCACATCTACAACATATAATATTTCCTCTGACACTCAATGTAGTGGTAAATTAAGTACAAATATTAAAAAAGAAATGTGATCAAGAAAATATTAATTTGTTACATGCTGTGAATATGCAATTTAGAAGAGAAATAAGCCAATGTTTACTGTGTAAATGTACATTTGTATTAATAAAGTGTCACTACAAGTAAGCAATCAGAGAGACTTACAAACAAAAATGTGAGGATGAGCCTGCAAAATAATTTAAATTGTTTGAATAGACGACCAATGTGTTTAACAAATACGCTCTTCAAAAAAAATAACCACCATTTCCAAGCAAGAAGGTTTTCCTTAGTGCCCCATATGTTAATTCAGCATCCACCATATTTATATTCTTACAACTGAAGGGCTCAATCCATTTGGTTTATGCAGTGCAAACCTGTATGCATGTTTTGGAAGTATTTGCAATTTGTCATTCAATTCAGTTAGCAGTAAGGATACAAAGAAGTATTTCTGAAGATTATGACTGGAAGTGTGACATACTTTTTCCTAAAAAGTAAAAAATTCTAATCATTCATATTAGCATAATCCATATTGTGTCACTGGCATCAATACTTGGAGGCCCTATGTAAAAAATTTGTTTTGTTAGCAATGCATACTGGATTGAACCCTTTCAATGTTTTTGTACAGAAACCAAAATATTTGTAAAGGGATGTATATATGTATATACTGTATATACACCCACACAATCAGAGAAAATTAAACAACCCAGTCTCCTTGATTGTGTTAATCATTGAGCCCAATATATTAGCAAAGAAGCAGCCCAAAAGAACACCACTTATGGTTAGGAGAAGGTTAACTTAACCAATAATGCAATGCACCTTTGCTTTGTTTTATTGCTGGGTTAAAGCTCTGCATAAAGGAAGGTACCAGATAAGGAGCAAAGGAGAATTTTTCTAGTTCCTACCTATATCACTGGCTACCATCTTGGAAAACTTTCTGCTTTTGGTCTTCACTGCAAATAATATTTTGATACAAAATGTCAATGTACTGTACTAAGAAAGACAAACTATAAAAAGAATTATAATTCTTTTAAAAATAAGAATACTGTACCCTTTTCTATAAAATTATTTATTTTTTGATCATCATCAGAATTGATGGGAGAACCAGAACCTACATGAGTGAAGACAAGAATGAAAGGGATATACAAATGGGTATTCATTCCAAACAAAAAATTATGACAGATGACAAAATTAAGACATAAGAGTAAGTCCTAGCCTGTATCATATGCAACAATTAAAGTCCTGACTAATTATCTACAACCTCTCTTAAGATAATATGAATGATTTAATTCCAGGTTTTTTTTCCAAGAACCTCAGAATCTCCACAAGAACATGCACTTTAGAGACAGATCTTTTACTTCCCTAGGTTTCCTTTGCAAAGGAACTTCCCTAGGTTCCTCAGGTAAAACTGCACAGTTAATAACTTCCTTTAGCACCCCTAATTATGCCAAGAACTTGTATTAAAGGCAACACCCTACAACCATAAGAAGACTGCAGAGGATATGCTTGGCCAGGGACATTGGAAAACCTGGTTTGGAAAGATTGCTTGTATTCACATTAACAAAAAGCACACAGATTAGCAGTACAGCACAACAGCAGAAAATGTAATTCCTATTTTATATAACTATGCATTGCATGACATGCTAAATATAATTCAGAAGGGGAAAAAAGAGTAATCTCAAGTATGTATCTAAAACCTCTATTGCAAGTGTCCTCAGATAAATTTTCTGATTTATGTAGGCATCAACTTAAATAGTTTTCACTATTTGTAAATAACACAATTTTGACTATACGTAGATGTTTGGGCAGGGGCAAGAGGAGCCATCCGAGCCTGACACTCACCATTCTTGGAACAAAGCAAGAAATGCAGGGTGTTCCCTCTTTCATTTAAAGAGCACACCCAATTCTCAAAGCCCAGTGACCTGACTCCTTGCCTTCCCAGTGGAGGAGAAAGCAAGGTGGGAAGACAAAGGGTTAGACTGCTGTGCTTCAGGAATCACGCAGCAGCATTTTGTTGCTTTTGAGATAGAGAGTGATATTTCTTATGCCTTTCTTTTAGTTCTTCCTACTAAAAAAACTCCACAGTCAGGGATCCTCTCATGGATTGAGAACTGGTTGAAGACCAGGAAAGAGAGAGTGGGTGTCAATGGGCAATTTTCACAATGGAGAGAAGTGAAAAGCAGTGGTGTCCCAAGGATCTGTCCTGGGACCAGTGCTTTTCAACCTCTTCATAAATGACCTGGAGACAGGGTTGAGCAGCGAGGTGGCTAAATTTGCAGACGACACCAAACTTTTCCGAGTGGTGAAGACCAGAAGTGATTGTGAGGAGCTCCAGAAGGATCTCTCCAGACTGGCAGAATGGTCAGCTTCAATGTCAGTAAGTGTAAGGTCATGCACATTGGGGCAAAAAATCAAAACTTCACATATAGGCTGATGGGTTCTGAACTGTCTGTGACAGATCAGGAGAGAGATCTTGGGGTGGTGGTGGACAAGTTGATGAAAGTGTCGACCCAATGTGTGGCAGCAGTAAAGAAGGCCAATTCTATGCTTGGGATCATTAGAAAAGGTATTGAGAACAAAACGGCTAATATTATAATGCCGTTGTACAAATCAATGATGACAAGTTTCTGGAGGAAAAATCCATTATGGGTTACAAGCCATGATGCATATGTGCAACCTCTTGATTTTAGAAATGGGATATGTCAGAATGCCAGATGCAAGGGAGGGCACCAGGATGAGGTCTCTTGTTATCTGGTGTGCTCCCTGGGGCATTTGGTGGGCCGCTGTGAGATACAGGAAGCTGGACTAGATGGGCCTATGGCCTGATCCCGTGGGGCTGTTCTTATGTTCTTATGCCAAGAGGAAGAATGCTTTGCTTGAGCAGTGCAAATTGCCTTCTCCATCAGTGCTTCTCCCCCACAGCTGCCATAGTGCCTTTAAAGTTGGTTCACTATTGCTCAGGGAGGGATGTTAGCCCCTCCAGCTGCATATTGTGAGGAAAAACAAAAAAGTTAGCCTCCCCTTTAGGCACACTTTCTTGTCTTGTTTTGTCTACAAAGTGGTGAGCGTGGGAGGCTCCCTTTGCCTCTGTTCAAATTTTGCTCACCTGCCTTCTCTTCCCTCACCTTTTTCCATGCTCATCCCAAACCCTTCCACATAGCTGCACATGTGCAGAAAGAGATCCAACATGGAAAAATGGACTTCTGTAAGAGTGTCTGTAATGGAACCATTATGTAAGGCAGGGAGTGTCTGTAGTGACAAAAGCACTTTTCTTCACCTGAAGAGGTGGAAGGCGCCTCTGCTATCTTGTGCTTATTTTAGTAATGGTTTTACAAACTGAGAACAACATGGCAAGGGAATTGAGCATTACAACATCTAATGCTCCAGCTCAATTTGTTCAATATAGACAATAATTGATTAGGACCCAGAAAGAGTTCCTCAAGGTTGTAAACCATAACAAGTTGATTAAGGGCATAAGGGCATAAGATTATTATTGTCATTTTCATGTGATACATACACCTAAGCCAGAGGTTCTCAAACTGGGGCATCACAACTCCCAGCCTAAGAAGCTCTGATCCTGCCCCCTTATGGGGCGGGGCAACCATGACAGCATCGCCAGCACTTCTGCAATTGTGCTCACACAGGGGACACTGGGGCTATTTTAAGACTCACCTAAGCCTGCAGATGCCCTCCAGAGGGTGAGGGAAGTCTGCAGGACCCTCTGCAAACCTCCATGCACTTTAGAATTGCTGAAAAAATGTTTACGTGACCTACTTCTGATTTTGCGACAAAACAGAAGTGGGTCGTGCAAGCATTTTCCAGAAATTCTAAGGTGCAGGGAAGTTTGCAGAGGGTCCTGCACCCCATCTTCTGGAGGGCATCTGCAGGTGAGTCTAAAAATAACCCTAATGTTCCCAGCATTGGCATGATTGCAGCAGCAGAGGAACCACCACCTTCCCTCCCTAGTAAGGACTTACAGTGACTCCAACTCTCCTGGAGAGTTTGAAAACCGCTCACCTAAGCCCTATAGTGTGTGCTGAAGTTGTAAACCTTTAATTACAAGATACTGGACAGCATGTATACAGTGAGTGGCCTATAGTAATATCCATCCTGCTCTGTTTCGGAGTTTCCCATTGTCATTTCATTGCTAACTATTGAAGACAGAGTGCTCAATTGATCTTGCGTACGCAGTTCAAGTGCAAAGATCTGTGTAAGGTATTTGTTTCCAGTGAGTAAGATAGCATTACAGCCTAAGCCTTTCTGAACACAATGAGCTTACTTCCACTAAATAACACTATTTTCAAACATCTATAGTTATGCGGCAACAAGATCTGTAACTTTACCATTACAAATCCTGAAGTTATCTAAATTAAATCAAGGTCTGATACTTAAGCAGAGTCACTGCAATAACTAAAATGAAAATATAGTTACACTTACCAATCTTCTCACTTTCAACCTTAGCTAAAAAAAGATTTAAAGTATAGTGGCTTTCCTATGCGCTACTTTAAAAAGCAAAATACCCTTTACAGGAAAAATAAGTACATGATATGAAGTGTTATCTGGAACTAGTAATGTGTATGTGTTGATTTTCTTCAGAAGTTACATCTATTCTCTACTAGTAACATGCAACAGTCCTCTTCCTCTTGCTTAGAAGGCCTTGGCAAACAGATTTTTTGTCTTCTCTTTGAACTAATTTATTCCAAACCAGTTACAACTTCCACAACACCATCAGGCTTTGGTAAGAATCTCAATGGACTTTTAATGTAAGTGCCAGCTACAATGAAATTGCAAGCCCTCAACTAAACAAGTATCAAACTGTCTCGCTCAAATATTTATAAGCACAACTGGGACAAACAGAGCCCTGATCCCGGGGCAAGCAAACCAAGAGATCAAGACTGTGTTTGGACTAACCCTACAAACAGTCCAAGAACAGTCTTGAAAGAGATTCTAGCAGCTAACATCAGTTGCAATGGCTCCATTTTCTGTGGGTATATCCTTACCCATGAATGCTTGACTCATGCACAGTCACTGCATAAACTGCATCTCTAATACTATGTTTCTCTTTTTAAGAGCTTTCCTCACAGTTCCTTCTTTACAATTTGAAAATAGGTTATTTTGATAGTCACCATACAACACAATAGTTTGTGTAATATTTTGGCTTGTACTGGAGGACAAGAGAAAAACTTGTAAAGGTACAGTAACACATGTATTTACATTTTGTCTTGATACTGGGGGAGAGGGAAGAGTGGAGACAGTGAACATTAGTGTTTTGAACCTCCTCCTACTTGGCAGGTACTTTTCTTCTGGTTCACCAGAGGCATAAGGCAAAGACCAAAGGGCTCTTTGTTTTCATCACCTTCTTAGTGCCACTCCATAGAGGAGCGAGAAACACTGCATAAGAGGTGCACTTCTGAAACTTCCATTAGTCAGAAGAAAAAGTGAACCATTCATGGCAGTAACAACTGTCACAGAGCAGCCAAAATCCAGATAAGAGGGAAGAGAAAAGATGCATGCATGCGCATGGCAGCAGCAGACACCCCCAGCCTAGTGAGAACTGAATTGCTTCAAGGAGAGATGTTTCCCTGAGATAATCTGGATGATCAAGTGGCAGCTGTGGCCGGGGTGCGTGCGTGCAGAATACTTTAACCACCTTAGGTGAACAAGGCAGCTGAGACTATATGCAAGTCGGTCAGATCTGACCACAATAGTCTATGGTTGTGATGCTATTGCTTTTCGTACTTTACTGGATTTTTTAAGCTTGCGTCTTTTTTATGAAGGGAAAGGACAGGGTATAAATGTTTTATAATAAATAAATGAATTCACAAAAAGTGTCATCCACTAAACCACCACAGTGACCTTCTACTCCTATATTTGGTGACTACCACAGGTCTGCAACTGCTTAAGAGTAATTACCCTCATAATAACTATGCATGACTCTTCCAATCAAGAAACATGACTACCGGTGAGTGCTGCTTTGTGATGCTTCAACCAGTGATTGGCCACATATGCAATGCCACCGCTGGTTCCTGCACATACACCCCCAAGCATCTGAAGGTGGAGGCTTTTCTGAGCAGGGGCTCAGAATGCCCAAATTACAGAAGAGACACTACTTCCAGTTTCCTCATGCGCTGCCTCTGCAAGGCTCAGAAAAGCCTCTGGAGGCAGGGAAGAACAGCTTGTCTTTGGAAGTTTTGTGTACAGTCAAACTTCGCTTGATGATGGCGGTCCCGTTCCGCATCCCTGTTGCTAAGCAACGCAAGACTGTATTTACCTTCCCTCTCATGGAACACACTAATCTGTCCAGTGACTACTTCTGGAGAGGAATGGATGTAGGGCAGTGTAATATAACTAAAGAAGAAGGGGCAGACTACAACAAGAGAACATTCAAAAGAAACAGCGTCTTCCAATATTGATTCCAGCTGACAACTCATCATGGCTTGCAGGTCATAAAAGTGACCCCATCTGGGAACAGTTTGAAAAAATCTCTTCACTGGGTAAAAAAAGGGAAGATGTAAACAGCCCAACAAGATCCAAGGGCCAGATGCCAGGATGCAACATCAATTCAAAGTTTTATGGCATAGCAATCAGTATGTGCTTGTATTTAGAAAGTACAATAAATAGAAAATTTGATAAAGTGAATCAGTTCAATTGGCCTTTGAATCCAATTTAAAACCTTGCCCCATAGCTGCTATGGGTTCAAATGCCCTCCCCAGAAGCAGCTGGTTTTGCTCCCATGGTGGCAGAGAGTATCGATTGCTTCTGCAACCATTTTCCGGGTGTCAAAAGGAGAAGAGACCTTCCCGTCAGTGAGACCTCAACTAAGTTAGCAGGTGGATTGCGAAGAAGTATTCTTTTTTAGCTCTGATAAGACTCTGAGGCAGATGAACACAGAAAGCTAGCATCATATTTAAAATGAGCCAAGCCTCATGTACCTTTGCTCTTTTCCTGTTGCTTCTCTTCCTTCCCGAGTCTTTCCCAGTTTTGTTTCCCAGTGATTATTTAAAAACCATATGAAAATCACAAAGCAAGGTTGGCTTCTTTTTTTTTTTTAAACACAGAAGAGGGTCCCTGTATCAACTAGTTTCAGAAGCAGTTTTCCAAACAATCTGTTTCAGAAAGTGTATTAATACTTTCAATAGGGGAAAAATAATTTACGTATATCATATTGGTAAGAACAGGGTGAACCGTAGTGCAACTTAGCAGATATAGCAAGAAAAAAACATGCTAATATTTTCTCTTATGGTAATGCATTCAGAATTGTGAGGAGACTATAACAAAGAATATTAAAAAAGGACATTTAGAAGTAAGAAACAGAAGTAACTGTTTTTACTCATAAATATCTGTTTCTAGAAATTCCCATTATTTAAACCTCAGTAACTTTTTAATAAAATGTCCCTATAAATCTAGGAAAACAGATATTTAAGATATAAAATATATCAAATATAAAATATAAATGTTGACTTCATATATTCAAATGTACAGTTGAGTGCAATTTTTAACCCACTACTAACTATAACATGGGAAAAATTCCACTGCAATGTTTAGTATGATTTTTTTTAATACTTCTAGGGAAATGAGAACTGTTTGCGAAATCTGTGATAACGTGAAGAACTAGAGCAACAAAGAGAAAACTCTATAGAGCAATTGAGTGGTAGGCATCACTACAACCAGCTGCCTCAACTCCACCTGCAGCTTCTTCTATAGCCTTCTTCCCCTCTGAAGGTAAGCTATATCATTTGAAGCTATATCATCAATTGTCAGGATCCAGAAGATGCCGCCACATGCATCCCCATGTATTCATTCTATAACTTTATCTTTGTGGCCTTTTATGTAAAAGCTGCTTTGGAAGCAAAGCAAAGCATGCATGCAATAAACAAGTTAACCTGTATTTACAAGTAAGTGCTGTAAGAACACCTAGTTACCTGAAGTGGGCGACTTGCAACGATCTTCCTGCACTGCCGAACCTTCATTAATATCACAGAGACCCGCTGCAAAATAACAAACAACACTTTACGATTCTATAGAGAGAGAATCTTAGAACACAGAATACTATATTGGCTCCCAAATGCTGTGGCCCCATTCTCCCCCCCCCCCACATTTTCCCCGCACAGTATGTACATCCTGCATTAGTGACAGTAAGTTTCTTGGCTAGCTCTCATGAAGGCCAATACTTACTCATTTTAGGAAGTAAGTTCCCCCATATTATTTACTGAAATTCTACTGCTTATTATGCTAGAAGTAATTTTTATAGTTTTGAGTGTGCTATGCACAGAGTTAATTCTCAGATACCAATTGTTGTTCTGCTCTCTGCCATTCAGAAATAATGTTTTCTAGGTTGTGTCTTATGACGAAGCAAAACAGCCTGTATGAAACCATCACTGTAACTCACTGGGAAGTTGAGCTAAGTTCAGTGGGACTGGCTCAAAAGTGAGTGTGGCTAAGACTAGTGGCACATGGAAGCTTGTGAGCTTGTGCATGTTCATTTAGGATAAGGTGAACCGGGGCAGACCTGTAAATGATGTCCAGCTTAATGATGCATCTTGAATGAATACACTTGTGAATTTGAAATTTTTCCTATTGAAGAATGGCACCTTTACATAAAATGCCCACTTTGATGAGACTGAAATCCTTCCTGGGTGCTGCTTTCAGTGGGACATGACTCTCAACTAGACTGCAGCATCAAAGTACAGTATTTTGAGCGGGTGTTTCTCCCATGCATTTATTCACCTCTTCAGAGTATTTACTGAACAAACACATCTCTCAGTTTGCAGGGAAATGTGGGGTGATGAAATCACTGTTTAGATAGTATGCACATCTGCATCCTAGACATCCTTTTTTTTTAAGAGCAGAAAGACAGCTTTTGAAAAATAAACAAATATTGTCAACACATCATTTAATAGCCCAGATTACGTAGATGAATTTACAAAGGTTCAAGAAGTAGAAGCAAAACATAGTACCCACTTCCAAAATATTTCTCTATATGTAAATATATATTTAAATCACAAAGAGTAGTATTTGTCTTCTTTGAGGCATTATCACATTGCTGACTTGTAGCTACTTTATGAATGATCAAGATTTGCATATTTTCTCTTCTGTTATTTGCAATTAATGAGTTCCTAGATGAGAACAAAATGCTTATTTCTGGTCACTGCCTTCTTAGTGACATCACTTCCAACCATAAGCAGGTGCCATGAATATTATTCAACCCACAGTATGAAACAAGTTCGACATCCCTGATCTAGATTGTTCAAAGCCTCCCCAGCATTAGATGGTATGGAGTGACAGAGCTGGGTGTCATCTGCTTATTAATAACCCAACTCCAAAATCCTGGATAATCTCTTCCAGTGATTGCATACAGCTGTTGAACAACCTGTAGAACAAAACAGATCCCTGCGGTACCCCACAAGTCAAAAAGCAGAGTGCTGAACAGGAATCCCCAGTATAGCCTTCTGTTGGCCAAGAAGGATCAGAGGCACCATAAAAGGTTACCAACCTGCCCAGAAGAGCAGCATGGTTGATAGTGCCAAATGCCACTGAGAGGTCCAGCAGGACCAACAGGAACACAATTCCCCTGTCTAATTCCCAAAGTAAATCATCTATTAGGGTGACAGGGCTATTTCTGTCCCAAAACCAGAGCTAAAATAAATTTTAAAGGGTCCATTTAATCAGTTTCATTAAGGAAACTGGAACTGAAGCATCACCACCAATTAATTACCTTTCCCAGAAACTGAAGACTTGACATCGGCCAGAAATTCTCCAGTATAATGGAATCTAGGGAGTGCATTTTTGTTTTGAAGCAGGAGGTGAACTATCAGCAATTTCAAAGCAGCAATACCTCCTTCTTCGAACATGCGTTACCACCCTCCCCGCATAATTGGACAATCTCAACACTCCACAGGATCCTGTTCACATCCTCAAATCATACAAACTGAAAAGAATCCATAGCAATAAATGCAGACAGAACATTGCCAGACACTGTCAATGTGAAATCCAAGTCATGGCAGATGCAAACAATTTTATTGGCAAAGTGTCTAGCAAGTTGAACCGTGAAACACTGAGTTGTCTCCACTCCTCCTCAGGAGCAAGTTCTCATCATGGTAGAGACTGGACTGGGTATCTACTAGTGCTAGAAGACTAAAAGCTGCAATTTTTCATCCACTGTATCCAGGCTGGATTATGTAAACAGTTTAAAAAGTGAGCACCAAAAAAGTTTCAAGTAGCTTAAAAATGACTGTGATGACCCTCGAGGGTCTCATGCTTTTGTTTTACCTAATTAGAGACGACTACTGCATCTGTCTAAAATACATTTACAGTCCCACCACTTGTCTAAGGGCAACATTATCTAGAAGGGAAGCATCTATTAACACATTTGATATGATTGTTAAAGGCAAGTAGATCTATATCAAAGTAATTTTATATGCCATGAGATTTAATGCTGGGAGCTTTTTGTGACACTCAATCAAGGGCTATTTTTGGACAGGTGGAAATACAGAGGGAGTTCACAGATTACTGGAAAAAGGGTACTTCTGTGTAAGCATACAAGTTCCATAAAACATATAATAATTTAAGATGATTATAATTTATTTATTAAAGACAATTTCCACTTTTGTCTGTAAAATACATGAAGAGTGAAATCTTGATCATATTGTAGTCAGAATTTTACATCAATGCCATCTTAGATAAAAGTATATCGTTGCATAAATATAACGCATCTCTAGGAAAAACGACTATAGAAGATTAAAGTAAAAGGCTAACAAAGTCAAGTTTCAGGATGAATGAATGCATATAATCAAGCTGGATGTAACACACTATTAACTATTATGAGACGACTTACTTATATAAGAGGTGCGAAGTTTTTTCACAGACTCTGAATATAAGTTAGAAAGGCCACACATGCAAGAAGAAACAGCCATCATGCCTTAATGAAGCAATGAGGAAGGAAAGAGACACCAACACAATAGGTTTGGAGACAAAATCTGCTGCAGAACTTGAATTGTGAATATTCTGTGTATTTGTCAGAAACAGACTTGTTAAAGCAACACACACACACACACACACACACACACACAGAGAAGATTTTTAAGTTTATATTCTGAATTCACACATTATTGTGAAGGAGCTTCCTGCCTGTAGAGGTAGAAAAGAATGTTCTAGAAGGAAATGAATCTTATGTTTACACTTTATGTACACTTATGTACATAAAATTATTTTCTCTCTCTCTTTAAAGCCCCACCACAAACCTCCACTGTAAATTGTAGTTCTTGTTTTAGGCTTTGTCCATACCAATACTGTTATAAATTTCACCTCTGAATTCCATTGTCTAAGCACCAAAAGCTACTTCGTATTTGTCAGCTTGGTTACACTGGTGCCCAACCAATATTTATTCTAGTAAACATGATGTATGAAGGGCACGTCTCCATTATTTTGAATGAATTATGTCTTCTCTTTTACTTGATTATAGGAACAAACTACTGTGGAACCCTTCAACTGTCAAAAGAAAGTGTGAAGTAGGTCCAAAAATTTCCTGTTCATATGCACTTATCCTTCTCAAAAATTTCACACTTGCATCTCCAGCCTCTCCCAATACTGTTAAAATTTGTGTAATTGTACCCACACACCAACACATTAAATTCTGTATGCTGAAAAAAGCATGTCCCAAATGGAAGAGCATTATTGTGAAATAGGTAGAAGAAATTAGCAGGTTATCTATGGTGGAAGGTTGCACAGCTGCAGTAGCATAAATTCAGTAAGAATGAAAATAAAATATGGATTATGAAAGAAGGAGCAACAGAAAAGGTAATGCGAAACTCATCTGGAAGAAACTCAGAAAGCCTGAATCTCTGGGTGAAGTACAACCTTTGGTACTGGAAGTCACAAAATAAAATGCTAAATGACAACAAATAATGATGGGTCATAGATGTGGCAAGCAGTATGTCAGCTCTTAGCTCAATTTGCTTTTGATAATTATGAAAACATTGTCTGTCTGGACACACTATTAGAAACAAGAAAGTACAATTAGAAGATTTTGCTATTTTTATGTATTTGCATATTTTTCAAAGTGACTAGTACACTGCACTCTTGGACAATTATCAGATCAAGTATTAAAAAACTTCATCTGAAAATTTTTTTTACCTGCAAGTGTTTGCACCTTACCTCCTGATGGCTGTCTGCTCTTGCGTGGTGATCGAGGTTCTCTCCTATAGGGATCATTAGAACCATACAATTCAACCGTGCCAAGGTTTAAGAGTATGGTCTTTTGGACGTAATCGATCATTGCGATACCATTACAATTGCCAAAAACTACTCTGAAAGAAGATTTGTTGGAAATACAATTTTAATGAATGGTTTGCTGGCCACATATATTATTATACGAAGTACTATATTTTATTGACATCTTTATTGATTTTCATATTTACTAAGTCTGAAATCTATTCTTAGAATTCTTAAATGCAAGTTACATTGAAAAACTTTGCTTTAGAAATAATTGCTGAATAACAGAACACAGAACTCAAAGTGACTCAAAGAGGCTTCTTTCAAATTGTGTCCTCTTATATTTAGCAGGTGGAGAGAAACTGTCCCTCTTCATCCCAGCATGGCCTATTTTCCTATGATTGTTGCTGGCATCTCCTCTGTACTGTTTTTTGTGAGTCCTTTGAGGATAGGGAACTATTTATTGATTTATTTTATTATGTAAACCATTTGGGAACTACTCCTGTTTAAAAGTGGTATGTAATATATACAAATTCTTAACAAATTTGTGACTCCAGTTTACACAAATGCTCAGTTTCAGCATCTTCCTCAAGGATTGAGATTTTTGTAGCAGTGAAAGCAAACTCTTCAACAGCTGCCCTGTTGAGCTGTGCACCTGATTTGAGTTTTTAAATTAATTTACTGTAAGCATTACTTCAAGTCAGGTTATAGCAATATACATATTTTAAACAACCAGCAAGATAAATACAGCAGAACCCACACACAAAACCACTACACACAGTAAAAATAACTTGTACTATGCATTATGTTGCATATCCAAATAATAATTTTCACATAATCCAGTCCCCCCTGTTCCTGGCTGCTACACTGCATACCTTGCTCTGCCACCATACTTTTCCCTCTAGTCCTTTTCTTCACAATTTCTCTGTGCTCCTCCACCCTGCCTAAAATGTTTGATTACAGTGGTTTGACTTGCATCTTCCTGCATTTGGTTTTACCTGAAAACATGGCTACACTTGCTTCATTCTCAGCACTCCATTACAACCTCCCACTTCATTCTCACTCTCTTGTTTTCATCTCAGGCAACTGAGTCTGTTTGCTAGTAGAGCACATTCTTGTATCCTCCGTCACATTTCCTTCTCCATACCCTATGGCCTGTTTGCCTCATCAAGAATTTGGACTTCTGTCCATGCCTGTCTTTTTTGTTGTTGTGAAGTTCATAGCATACTAGGGAACAATGAACTTGTATGTGGTGCCATTTAGAAAAGACAACAACCTACAGATCTCATTATAGCAGCAAATGACAATCTATAATGTCATATTTTATCAAACACAACATGTACCCAAATTTCCTTTAAAAATGGCACATGATGAAGTTTCAAAGAAGTTGAAGCTAAATTTAAATTTATGGAAAGTATTTAGATTTCTTTATATTCAAATAATTCTCAAGGTCATTAAATACACCTGCCTTTTAAACAAACACACATCCCATCTCTCCAGCGTCTCTTCAGAATATCACTGTACTTCACAATAGTACACTGGTTGTGCATAATTGCCTCATCTACCACCAAGGTTGTCACAGTAAACCTAGGGCTTTGACTGCCTGGTTTGCTTAACTACAACTCCCCATATTTGGACAAAATAGGAAACTGCAGTCGGTAACAAACCATAAATATCAGCTTCAAATTGTGTGCAGAAGAGGAGAGAGCACACAACATGCACAGCCCAAACCTATACTAACTTTGTGCCAGAGTGAACAGTATATGTCATTGGATGTTGGTACAATGAATTCCCACTAGTGTTAACAGATGGACCATCAAGAGGTGATCCACGAATGCCAACAAAATGACACACTAAGGGTGCAATCCTAACCTCTTATGTCAGTGTTTTCCAGCACTGACATAAGGGCAATGCAGCTCTGAGGTAAGGGAACAAACATTCCCATACTTTGAGGCCTCCATGAGTGCCCCCCCCAACTGCAGGCTGCAACACATGTCCCATTGGCACTGCTATGCCAGTGCTGGAAAGCACTGACATAAGGGGTTAGGACTGCGCCCTAATATACTTCCAATAGGCATGGCAAAATAAGGTTTGTTTATCTAATCTGCCACAGTGCAGCAGTTAGAAGTGATCATTGGTACCACTACAACCAACAACTACAACTTTGTAGTTCCAGAGCTATTTTCCACTCTCTTTTGACCCTGCCATGAGCCTTTCTGGACAGTCATACTAAACATAAATGCTTTGCTGGATAAATAAAAAGCCCATTGGTTTAACTCAAGCATTTCTTACCTGGATCTCACATTGAGTCTTTTGTGCAGTAGACTACCAGCACCCTGACTAACATGAATGCTGTTGAAGCTCCTCTGGTGACTTATGCCAGTCACTCCACTGGCAAAAGGGTCCTTCCAGCTAAGGGACTCAAACCCTTACCACAGAGAGACTTGTATGCTTACATGACTGCCCCCTTCCAGGGAACTCTCTCATCTTTTACTCTGCTGTGGTCAAAAAGTTATTTCTTGGACAAGTGTGAATGGCATAAGATGACCTGAGTACTGGGTGCTGGGATTCCTAGGAGTTCTCTGCTTTTGTCCCTTGATTTAGGGGATGGTTGCTTTACTGGGGCATCTCCTCAAAGTGGGCACTGCGGACTGTTTCTGTGGTATTCATTCCTAGGAGCCACTGGGTGGGGCATCATTCCAGCTTTGGTTGTTCATTGGACCTGTGCCTACCTTGCCCCCTACTTGGTTCACACTGGCAGTACTTCTCTGATGACCAACCTAGGTAGATGTGGCAACTGGCTCCTTGCCAGCCAACATTAGATTGCCATTCCATGGTTGATGGGCTGTGTTGAGGTTTCCATGGACACTGGCACCATGCCTGACAGGGCTGGGGAAGCATGGTATTGCCTACATTTTGGTGATCCTTTTCCCCCTTCACGCTGTGGGTAGCAGAAGTCATTTGGGTCATTCTGCCAACATTGTGCTATTATTGTTGCGCTGCCAACACAGTGTTGGTATAGGATTGGGCTACAAGGCTTGTGCAACGAAGTCCCATAGTTAGTATAGCATTACATGTTAACTACGCTTATTTAACAGGAGGGTAGGAGGTCTGGTCTAGAGGGTAGAGCCTCCGTTAGCCCAAAGATAACATCCGAAGGTCACCAGTTCGAGGACACCAGCAGCTCCCTGAGGGGCTGAGAATGGCGAGACCTTGAAGCAGCTGACCTCCATGTGAGAGATGGAGCTGTTGTCAGCCTGCGTGGGAGAACTGCAGGCCAGAAGTGAGACCAAACCAGGAAGATTCATTCTGAAATGTAGGTTCTTGAAAGAGAGAACCTCTATGATTGTAAAAATCCCCTTGAGTAATTTAGAAACGCCTGCCTATGTAAACCGCCTTGAATAAAGTCAGAGGAGTAATCCGATGACCAGAAAGGCTGTATATAAATACCTAGTTAATAATACTAATACTAATAATACTAATACTAATTATTATTATTATTTGTTGGGAGCACACACCACCATGTTTTCATTTTTGGTAAGATTCTGTGTATCAGAACAACTGTCTGCTCCGCCTAGTAAACAAAAGTGAAAAAAGGACACTATTTAACTGAAAGGACACTATAAACTGCAGTCTATTCATATCCTGAAACAGGCTTTGGGTGGTTGTGCACAAAACCTTTTAAAGTAACTCTCTACTGCATAAATGGAAGGAAATGCTACTTCAAACATGTACCAGTAGCTTAACAATGTTATATGGCATTAGCAAGAGAACAACTATTAGAAAAACAGTACAACACAAAATATACTTACAAGCCATAGGAAGAGTTGATTGCAAGACTTGTTATTTGCTGAGGAGGTTCTCCACTCACCCACACTAACTGGATAACCAGTTCAACCTGGTAGCCCGGAGACTGTTTGAGGGGAGAATTTTTAACTCTGCAATATAAATGCAACATATGTTCTTTATATTACTGTCTCCATTTTGTCTTCTTCTTGGTAAAAAGGTTACCAAGATAATAAAGGCTAGTTGAGTTGTATCAAAAAATGGAATATTTCACAAACAAGTACAGGTGTGACCTTGATATCTGCAGATTTAACTCACCGCTGATACCAAGGTTGCCATTTAAATTCATTCAAAATGAAAAAAGTGCCAAAATTGAATTTTTTACCTTCGTGCGGTCAAACTGTGCGGCTTCCAAGCCTCTCACAGCTAAATATAATTCAAGACACTCAAAACAGAATAAGTTCATTTCATTCCATGGCATTTCACTCAGCATCTCTAGCGGCTGAATGTAGTATAAACCAAAGCTGGGAGACCAGGAAGGACGTCTTTTGAGTTATTTTTAGCCCCAAGACGCTTGGAAACCACACAGTTTGACCATGCGGAAGGTAAGGAATTGTTTTTGGTGCTTTCTCCCCATTTTAAATGCACTTAAATGGTGACTGTAGTATCAGTGGATTTTGAAATCTGCAGAGAATTCTGGAATGGAACCCCTGTGGACATCAAGGTCAGACTGTATAGTGTCACTGAAACTGAGTTCAGTTGCAAGTTTCAAACATTTACTTGAAGAGACAGATATGAATAATACTTAGATCAAAGAAGAAGCTGATTGGTCTCTGCAGCTAGACCAGTGAAACTAACCAGGTTTGTCAGTTTTACTGGGTTTCTCTGGACCAGCTTCAAAGTTAGAAGAAATCTGTCAATTTCATCAATGGTTTAAAAATATTACTGTGCACTACAGCCTTGACTTGTTCTTAGTCCCTTTAAAACCAAACAGCCCTGAGCTGGGTATGATTTGTACTTGGGCTAGTTTTTTCAAAGTGTTCACCAATTGTGTGAGATCCGCAACATCTGACAGACTGAAATGCAGGCAGAGAAATGCTTTCTTCACTTTCTTAATCTTCATCACTTTTATCTATAGTGTGAAACAACTTCCTGCCTGCTTCTTAGACAGTAGGGCAGGCAGAAGGTTTCTAGCTCTCACATACACATTAGATAGTTTGAAATGTATTCAGGGCAGGGGGCATAGCAGTATATATTGTAGAAGTCAGTCCATGAGCCATTCTGGAGTTGAATAAATTCCACAGAGTGGAATAAATTTATTCTCTGCCATGTCAGATACCACCCATTCTTAATTTTTTATCTTCATATGATTGATGGGCATTAGTAGCTAGCTCAAATCCATTAAGTCCATGTCTGAACTGAAATTTGAACCAAGGACTTCTACATCATTTTAAATGGGACCAAGAAGAGGTGGGGCAAGCAAGTGAAGAGAGATTAGAGTAAGATGGTTTATATTATTAAAGTACATGATTGAGACTCATAACAGAGTTGCAACAAAGAAGGAGTTTAAAAGGACAGCAATTTTATTTTTCATTAAAAACTTGTGCAGCTGATAGTCTCTATGATAAAGAAAGCCCCTGTCTCATTCTTAATACCAGTTATAGCATTTGGTATTAGGTCTTCATAGGACCGAGAACGTATAAGCAGTTTTTAAAGAGAGGAGCTTTTAAAGTGAGGGTACTTTTCTCTTTAAAAAGCTTACAAAAAATGGGATTGTGGTCTGACTTGCTCTTCTGTGAACTGAAGGCATTTCCATTCAACCAAGAAGGGGAACAATTTTTGCCAATTTCCTCTTATTCCTGTAGTACTAGGTGTCCCATTCTGTACTGTTCTGAAGTGCCCCCAATCTTCTGGAGTGGATTTTTGGGACACAGATATTGCTGTACTGAGAAGGGAGTGGGGAAGGTTACAACCATGTTATGCTCTTTAGGATACAACCAAAGTACATTTGTAGACATAGTCTTGTTGATATTAAACTTTTGGTACATGCCTGAAATTTACAAAAGAAAAAGAGTCCTTTCCTACCACTCTACAAATTCTTACAGACCAATCCTAAACTGTACCAGAACAGCCAGGCCACATGGCCTGCACTGTATCCTATGCAGGTCAGGAGTAGGCTGGAGGTCACCTTGGGGTAAGGAGATATTTTTCTCCTTAAGCAGTGTAAGACCCCCAGCCTGTCCTATGGGGCTAATCGGACCTGCTCTAGCTACTTAGCTGGTACAAATCTGAGCAGCCCATGTAGAGCTGCCCAGGCTGGGCAGAAGGGTTAGGATATTAGGATATCCCACCCCATTCCAGGTCCGATCTGCCTCCCATTCCACCCTCCACCCGCTCAGAAACTCCCTCTCCCCACCCCTGGAACACTCTTCTGCCACCCTCTCCCACCCCTTACACCACCGAGCTCAAACCTATCTGGCTCAGCCAGCACAGGGATGGGATCTGGCACCTGCAGGCCAGTACACATCCTTAGGTTGGGATGGTCTGCTCCCGAGTAAGTGCAAATATGTTTTATGGCACATTTGCGACTCTCGAGAGCCAGCAGAAGGCATCAGTGCTGGCTCAGCATTACAATCCTATAATGCTGCAGTTTTCAAACTCTCAGGAAGTTTGAAAACCGCAGTAAGTCTTTGTGGGGGTCGGGGGGAGGCAGGAGGGGCAGGGGAAAGCCAGTGACTTGATCCCCAGGATCGCGTCGCTCAGGGGACTGCAGGGACTGGGGTGCAAAACCAGAAGCTGAGCGCAATCTCTCCGCTCTCACTTTCCCTGACCTGGGGGGCCCTGCAGGCACTTGCGCACAGCTCCCCGCACCCAGGGACGGCTGCTGTGGGTGCACCCCAGTCCGCTGCAGCCCCGTCAGAAGGGAAAGTGGAGCGATTGTGCTCCGATTCCGCTAAACCGGAAGCGAGGCGCGATCGACCCACTCTCACTTTCCCTGACCTGGAGAGCCCTGCTGAAGGTCATGCAGGGCTCCCCGCACCCCCGGGAGGCTGCAGGTGGCTTGGGCAAGTGTACCCAAGCCCCTGCAGCCCTCCTGAGCAGCACGCCTCCTCCCTGCCTTCTGACTGCCCCCACCGCTTAAGGGGAAAGATACCAGGACCCTCAGGCTGGGGCATTGCGACACCCCAGTTTGAATACCACTGCTATAATGGTAAGGATTGTGCTCTTACCGAATTACTTGCTGAAGGAGATTTTTTTAAGAATTATCACTAAGCTTTGTTTTTTAAGATACAATTTGTGAAGATTCAACATGGAATGCAATTTTTATTCCTGATGCAACTATTATAATCAAAAGTTGGCAGGTATACAAATGGTTTATATGTGCCTGTAAATGTATATATAAAATGACAGTGTACAATGATGCAAGCACAATACTGACGCTTTGTCTTAGCATATTTTTACTATCCCACACTCCAGGAAACCAGTGCATGTCAAAAGGCATTAAAGTCTTTTCTACAATTATCTGACTCAATAATGTATGGAAGCAAGACAGGATGTGCAGAAATATACTACACTTACAATTACCTTAAACATGGAACATTATCACGAAGTCCATCAGATGAGCTGCTGCTAGTTGATGGATGAGACTGTGGAGCAATGGACTGAGGATTAGAACCTGTGCCTGGAGTAGGCAGAGGTGGCACTTGCTCAGATTCTGGAGATTCTATATAATTTATTTCATACAATAGCCGTACTTCAAGCATCTACAAAGGAGAAGCAAATAATTTTCAATCAATTCTCAAGTCTGACAACTACAAACATGCCATTTTGCTCTCAACTGCCTTACATAAGGCACTAAACAGTTTCCAAATTGCATGAAAAATCATAATTCCAAACTATCTATGAAACGATTTTTTCCTAACACACACAGAGGAAGAATGCAGAAGTTATTCAGTTACCAAGTATCCCGTGGCTAGAGAAAAAGATTGAGCAAAACTTCCACAGATTTTGGAAGCTTGTGACAGAAAAGTGGAATTAAACCATTTTTCCTGGTAGGCAGATCATTTGGCAGTTGTTTGTAAAGTATGCAGCAGTTCAAATGCACCAAAGAGCACCAACTGCTTTGCAGGGGTTAGGAGACAGTTTTAAGAATGGTACAAGTATAGGCAATTTCACATGTATTGAATAAATATGCCTCTATTCTGTTATGAGGTTCAAAAATAACTCCTGCCTTTAAAAACTAACATCCATGAGCAAATGTGTTGGTAAATTAATTCTAAAGTAGCCATGGGTAGCTAAGTTGCTCATACCAGGTACTTAATGAGAGGAAAGATTGAGTTTGGTCATATCAGTAATCAATATTTCAAAAGTTCAAAAATAAATCAATGACAACTGCCAGGAGTTAGTCTACAAAAACCAAAGCTGTTCCTTCTATAAAGGAATGAAGAATGCCATAGCTATGTGTGTGTGCAGGAGTTGCATGAACCCTGAATCAGGGCTACTAGGAGAAAACTTGTCTTTTCGCACAACATGCATTTCCTGGTACCAACTCTCATTTTTATTTAGTCTATTTGACTACTTTGCTTGCTTTAAAAAAAACAAAACACAATATTTTCATGTGCATTTGTATAATGGTTAGCAAAATTACAGTGCCTTTGTGCTGTGGTCTCAAACACTATTGTATCAAGCAATACCACACCTTTGGAAATACAATTCCAAATGTTGAGCAGGTAAAGGAAGCAGATCTCTTCAAAATCTATTATTACATTTATCAGGGAGCATCATAAGCAGCCCACAAGCTATTAAAAGTGGCTGGACAGGCTGAAATATTTTTAAGGAGGATCAGAGTGATCAGTTGATTGGTGGAGTCCCCCCAGTTCCAATCATAATATTAAAAATTTTCCACTTACTGATGACACTTCAAGCCCTCCACAGGAACCATGAATATTATTTGACCCACTGTATAAAATAAGTTTGACCTCCCCTTATCTAGCCAATCATCATGATCAGGCTTCCATTAAAAATGAATGACTTTTAGATTTGATGGAAAGAAATCTAGAGCTGTATAACTGTATTTTAAGTATAGACTGTCATTTACCGGAATGACTTCTGTTGCGACTTCCTGTTTGCTGAATCTATAAATAATTACATGTGCAGAAACTCCTGATATGCACAGCATCCTGCTTTCTGGACACCATGAAATGATTTGAATGGCATATGGGTCTTCATCTACAATGTCTGTGCTGGGCCTGTCATCTTTATTTCGTGATTTTTCAAAAACTTTTGCTGTTTTTAGCTTGTATAATACTTGCAATGTTACTAGGAATAAAGAAAAATAAAGTTAGCTCTATAAAAACAAAAATGGCCACCCTAGATCAAACCAAAGGCTATCATATCCCTGCAGTACCCAACCAGATGTCTCCAGGAAATATAGAAGAAGTTGAAGGTATATCCTACCACTGTTCCCCTGCAATTTGTTTTTCAGAGGCAAACTACCAATGAACCTGGAGGTAGCATATAACCATCATGACTAGCAGCCACTGATAGACATTTCCTTCATGAATTTGTCTAATATCCTTTAAACTCCTTCACCACATCTTGCACCAATGAATTCCACAGATTAACAGACCAATCCTAACTAAATTCCCACACAGCAATGCAGTGGTGTCAGCAATGGTGCAGGCTACACTGTATCCTGCAGAGGAATTTTGGTTGCTGGACATTTCCCCAGAGTAAGGGGACATTTGTCCCCTTGCCCCTAGATAAGCCCCCAACAGCTGCTATGGGTCAACTCTGACCTGTGCCAGCAATATTGCTGGCGCAAGTCCAAGTTGACCCATGCAGGCAGATCAGGCCTGGGAAGAGGAATGGGATATGGTGCAGACTGGTGCTGCAAAACCCAGCTCCCTCCTGGGCCCAATCTATCTACCCTTGAATCTCCACTCTGTTCCATCAGTCCCTACCCTCCCAATGTCCCTGCACCAGACTTACCTGGACTGGCAGGCCACTGGCATGTCAGCTAGAATTGATGTCGCAAAGGGCTTTACAATGCTTTCATGACAGCAAGCTAGCGGAACACATATTCCACTGGCTTAATAGGATCAGACTGCAAATTATGCCCTGAGTGAAGTAGTCTCCTTTGTCTATTTCAGGGGTGCTCAAACTCTGGTCTGGGAGCCATTTGCAGCCCTTAGGGACACCCAATCTGGCCCACAGGGAGCCACCAGTCTCTAATGAGCCTCTGGCCCGCCAGAGACTTGCTGGAGCCCACACTGTTCCACTGACACGACTGTTATCAGCACGAGGTCTGACTGTTTGACCTCTTGTACAAGCTGTGGGCCAAGGGCTTCCTCCACTGCTTGCTGTTTCATGTCTGTGAAGCATCAGCGAAGGAATGGCAGGGGCTGGGATCTGGCAGTTCAAGCCGCTCCGCTCTTCTTGAACTTCCTTCTGGCTGAGCCGGTTTAGGCCCCTATCCTGTGCTGGATACAGCGTAAGCCTCCTGGCTTGCCTGTTCCAGCGCAGGGTAGGATTGTGCCCTTAATAACACAGGTCAGAGAGATGATGTGACCCTCCTGCAAAAAGTCTGGACATCCCTGGTCTATCCTAATTACCCCACTGGCAAATTTCATTAGGTTAGGAATTCCTTCTTCACTCTCCATATTACCAATTACACAGGCCTACAAAATTGAGGGTCAGGAAAACTTTTCCCAAACTTTATGGTGGTTTGATATGAATTTGAAAAGCCACGGTGTAGGCTTCCTCATGAGGAAGCTGCTTGAACCATTCACTAATGAGGCTATATTATATCTCCAAAACTAGACTTAGAATTAGCACCCCAAATATACCCAGGAATTGGTGTAACATTTAAGGAAGCAAAATGTGTGTTGGCCTGTGTTATTTCATAGGTCTCAATCACCTAGATTGAGACCTGTCTAAGCTAAGCTAGTTAAACTAACTCAGAAGTTCCAAATGTTGTAGTGCTCCAAAGCATCCAGTCTGACAACCAATATACACTTCTCTAGTTCCTGATCAACAGCAAAAACAGGAGGGGGTTGTCTGACTACTGCTTAGTCACATGCCTCCAAAACACTGTTTTGCACAATTTCAACATGTCCCTTTCCTGCTCAAGGCACCACTACTGAGTGGGATTAAATAAGCTTCTTTGCCCCCCTCCCTAGTGCTTCCTGCTCTAGAGCAGAAAGACAGAGAAAGAGGGTTTTGCTTGGTGGGTGAACATCATTTTGGCTGTCAAGGACAAGCTACAATTGTAGACCCCTGAATAAAATGGTACATGCACATGTGCATGCACGCACACACAGGTTACATCAACTTTTAGTGAAGACAAATTGTTCTTCCAATATTTCCAATTTGTGTATTGAAAAGGGACAAATATCATACAGGTTGTTCATTACATATCTCCTTGTTCAATGACAATTTTTAATCTGATCTCCTCCATCACCTTCCTTGTGAGCATCAGTATATTAAGCTACAAAGAAGCTTTAGGGAGCAATTCTAACCAACTTTCCAGCACTGGCATAGCTGTGCCAGTGGGGCATGTGCTGGATCCTGCAGTTGGGGGGCAGTCATGGAGGTTTCCTCAAGATAAGGCAATGTTTGTCCCCTTACCTTGGAGCTGAATTGCCCTTACCTCAGTGCTGGGAAGTTGGTTAGGATTACACCTGTAGTTTGCTAATAAGTTATTTGTGATTAATAAGTCCCAGTAATTTAAAATGAACTTAATTTCCATTTGATAGTTAAATTAGAGCCTTAATATTTGTGAGTGAGATAGAAAGGAGATTAATAATTCCAGCAGTAAATTCATGATTCCATTTTAAAGCTGAATGCAGATTTAAGAGCAGTTTCCTTACACAGGAACCTTACACAACTTCACAAAGCACTCACTTGCAGAAGCATCCCAGAACTTGATTGACCCATCCGCATGTCTATGAAAAAGAGAATTTTTTTAAAAAAGGTTTTTAGAAATGAACAGTAAGTGTGGTTAGATTTACAGCTTCTCACACAAAATATAGAGAAGTCTTATAACTGTACTTGCTTCCTTACCATTAAGAAGTTATAGCAAAATGCCCAACATTATTACAGGCACGTTGTGTGTTGAAGGCTTGCTTTGTGTAGAAAGTTTGTGCAAGTTGTAATGCACTCAGCAGTACTTTTGAGTACAGCAATATATCATACGTCCAAGAAGTTCCTAAGAGTTAATCCAGACCATATAGTATTCTAGGCAGTGGGCAGATTTACTCCTCAGTGTCCTGACGGAACTAAGCTCAGTGCTTAACTTCTCTCAATAGAAATTGATGGCAGCTACGCATACAAGAGGATTGCACTAGAGTCTACACTACTTGGGCAGAAGTTGAATTCACATGGTAGCATCCCTAGCATATTCCAGGGTGGGCAGGTTCCCCATCCTGCATCCAGCTATAGAGCAGATTACAGTTTACTTTGTTTACAAAACTAAATGAACACCACTGCAAATCAAGTCAGTCCTTTCTTGATTCCGTTTCTTAGGCATCAGAGTCACAAGTAGATTTTATTTGTATGAAATGTAAGTGTATATTTAATTATCATAATCATGCTCTCACGGCCTCTGCCAAGTTGACTACTATCTTGGTACTTACCCAGTAATAATGATTTCTGGATAACTTTGTGTGACCAAACCCCAGTTTCCACCATTGATGGGCCATTCCTAATTGAACAAACAAATAGATTAAATACAAACATACCTAACATAATTGCTAATAAATAAGATTATAAACTCCATTTGGTACCTTTTTACTATAGCCTTGACGCTTCTGTCGAGCTCCAACTGAGTAAAGTGCTGGAATAAGGTCCACAGGACAATCCGCAAAATATTCACAACATGTGACGGGAGATTCATGTATACTCAAGGGATAGGGATTCTCAAATATAGGATACCTTTAATGAGGAGAACATTAGCAAAACATTAAGCTATCAATTAAACAAAAAATCACTTTCCATGTCCATAGTAGGTTTCAACTACCACAGAATGTTAACTCAAGAGTGTAAAAATTAGTAACTGAATGCAAGTAACATTGTACACAGGCAGCAAAAAAAGCTGAAATATTTACATTTCACTTTAATAATACACTATTCATGTAAGGTAATCACTGAACTATAAGTCATGTTTAAATAGGAGAAAGTAATTTTAATGACAAGCAATATTTTTATTAATTATTTAATGTTTTATGACAGATTGCTTTTAATGCTGCTGCTTGCCACTTGTTGGCTTTTATAGTGTTTTTATGTGTTTTACAATTTTTATGTGTATGCATTTTTAATGTATTGCAAGCTGCCTTGGGTGCTCTTCCAGGAGAAAGATAGGCTATACATAAAGGAAAAAAATAAACTCTGTTGCTTAGGTGCTGTAGTTATTGTAGTCACAGAAGTGCATGTGTATAGTCCACATCATGTTACATTGTAGATATGAGGACACATCAGCAATCATGCTCCTCTACTACGAATACACAGGAACAGCAAGAGTGTTAACAGGGCTAAAGTATGAAATATTGAGTTCTTGAAGAGCTATAGTTCTTTATTCCAGATTAAGAGAAAAAAGTTCAGTAGTCATTTTTTAAAAAATTGTTTTAAGGTTCACTAATTTAGTATCAAATGATACAGAAAAATATTTGCAAACATATGGAAAAACTTTAATTGCTAATCTGCATTTATGCCATAATGCAGTTGTTTAATACACCTCCACATAGTAATCTCATTATATCCTAAATTCTTACCCATTTTGTGCAAGGTCGATAAGTACTAAATCTTTTTCTAGAAGAACAACCACAGCATATGGCTCTTGAAAATCTAAAGAAAAAACAACCCAAAACAAGGCAATTTCTTATTAATATGCTTTCGCTAAATAAGTATACACTACTGTGTATCCTACCTGATTCCATGTGTACTCCAGACATCATTTTCAGGTTGCGAAAACAATAGCTTGCCCTTACTTCTGAATCTGATAACAGCTAATAACTAGTTACTGCTAGTCTCCAAACCCACTGCTAGTGTCCAAATTGACTGCTATGGTTTACAAACCCACTTCAAGTCATTTAAAATTCATGGGATAATGGACTTTTAAAGGAATGCATATAGTGTAACAGACACTATGGACTGGTTCAGACTAAATGCCTTTGTAGTTTGGGAACAAACTGTGGGATTATGCAAGCCTTCTTCCTGATAGTTCCCCTTTGCATGTGAATTTCCTCACATCATTTTACCCAGTTTCAACATTAGTTATGGGATCATCATGATGTGGTTTAAAATAAACACATTTAAACTCACAATGAGAACCCAAATTTAAAAACCAATTCTCAAAGTTTTGTAGCCTACCTTTGTTTCATTGTAACATGTATTAGTGATGGTCATAACTAATACAGAAACTGGGTAGAGGGGAATTGGGTATTGGCACAAGAAGCAGAGGAGGTGAAAAAACTATGTCCATGGCCTGCTCCAGATGTTTAGAATACTGGCTAAGCTGTACTGTTGAACTAGGTGAAGGTCTGCACCTATAAGAATTTGAAACAAGGAGACAAAATTCTAGAACATAGTAGCCAAGATTTACTACAAACTACTCAAGAGGGTGGAAATAATCCTTTCAGAACATACCATTTGGGTATGGAGTTTCACAGAGGGTTAGAAAATCAACTATTGAATAATCCATTTCTAAAACAGCAGTGCTCTTTCCGTGCATGACCGTTAAACAGGGTCTTCTTCCTACAGTGTCATATGACAAGCCACCTGATAAAATGATAAAAGGTTCTCTGAAAAGATAAAACACAAGAGTTAAGATTATGAAAGTCTGAATTACAATACTAATGATTATGCACTTATAAAAGATGTCTGAGATAAAGAGATTGCTTTATATACCTAATGTAAGACCAGGAACTCTCTGTACAAGGCCCGTTTAGATCAAGGCTGCCCAAACCCCAGACCCCGGGCCACTTGCGGCCTGCGGAGGGCCCCAATCCGGCCCCCCAGGGAACCCCCATCTCCAATGGGCACCCGGCCCACTGGAGACCCGCCAGAGCCCTCGCTGCCCCAAAGGGACTGCTCTTCACAGTGACAGTGAGGAAAAGGCTAAGCACTCATGGGAGAGCAGGAACCCTGCCCATTCACAACGCTCCCATTAGGTTGGGAAGGCTGCAGCTGAGTGCAGGCGTCGGATGGGGGTGAGAAGTCCTGGATCTGTTTGTCCTACTTGAGTTTGGCTTGGGGGGGGGCAGGCACTGAGGAGGGAGGGGAAAATGAGTCTATTTGTGCTGCTTGCGTATGCTGGGGCAGGAGCTGCAAGGGGAAAATGCTGGAGAGCATGTCTACTCAGCAGTAAATCCAATCAGACTCAGTGGGGTTTACTCTCAGGAAAGTGTGGATCCAATTAGACTGTGAGTGTGCTTGGGGTCGGGGGCTGGCACTGCAGGGGAGAAGTCCCGGGGATGTTTGAATGCAGCTGGAGAGCATGTCTACTCAGCAGTAAGTCCCATAGAGTCAGTGGGGCTTACTCCCAGGAAAGTGTGGATCTGATTGAGCTGTGAGTACTTGGTGTTGGAGATGGGCGCTGCAGGAAAGAAATTGCAGGGATGTTTGAATGCAGCTGGAGGGCATGTCTACTCAGCAGTAAGTCCCATAGAGTCAGTGGGGCTTACTCCCAGGAAAGTGTGGATCCGATTGGGCTGTGAGTGCTCAGTGTTGGAGGTGGGCGCTGCAGGGAAGAACTCATGGGATGTTTGAATGGGAAGCTCAGTAAAATTCATTCATTCATGTAAGTTCCATCTCTAATATATTCATTTATGTAAATTTATTCAAATTTGAAATGTAAATTTTCCCCAGACCCCGACACAGCGTCAGAGAGATGATGTGGCCCTCCTGCCAAAAAGTTTGGACACCCCTGGTTTAGATTAAGAATTGTACAAAAGCACAACTGGTCCTTACCAATACACTTCTCCACACTGTATTAATCAACACACTTTAGGTATAATACACTTCAGGTATAAGCCTGGCTGAAATTCAGTCTTTTAAACAGTATTTTAAGCTGTTGGACAAAATGCTAATCAAATATTCAGCAGATATATATTATCTTAGACCCTGTTCTAACAATGAACATGCAAACCCTCCTGACAAGTATAGTTAGCCTTATTAACTCTACAGGTTTGCTTCCCTTTCATTCAACAATCTCCACTTACAGTTAAAGGCCAAATTTGGTGAGAATTCTTACATTATTATCATTATCATTATCATCATCATTATCATCATTATTTTCATTAACAGTACTTATATACTGCTTTTCAACTAAAAGTTCACAAAGCGGTTTACAGAGAAAAATCAAATAACTAATGGCTCCCTGTCCCAAAAGGGCTCACAATCTAAAAAGATGCAAAAGAACACCAGCAGACATTCACTAGAACAGACACTGCTGGGGAGAGGTGGGCCAGTTACTCTTCCCCTGCTAAAAAAAAAAGGAGCACCCACTTGAAAAAGTGCCTCTTACCCAATTAGCAGGGGCTAGTTGGATCCTTTTCCTCTGTATGAAACTACAACACTGTAGGCACATAAAGTCAAACTGCTTACATTGCATTGTGGCCACAGTAATTTGAAGATATTATTTGCTTCCAATTATCTTTACATGAAAAGGATTTGTAGAACCTTGGAAAACTGAGACGGATTGTAACATAAACCCTTACACACTAAATTCCATTTTATCAGATACTGAAATGTTACACTCAATTGGTAGATACAGATGAATGTATTTTACACACACAGGTACAGAGGAAAAAAATATAAATGAGGGCTAATGCCCATGAAATGCAAGTCATATAGTCTGACTATTCTTGTTAAGCTTAAATGTAAGTATGGTAAGTACAAGAAGAATTCACAACAGTAGTACAGTTTCCCTTTGTTTAATGCAAGGGTTACATTCCAGAGTCAGCAAGTAAAGTTAAAATATACATAGAAAGAATAGGCACTGTCCCTTTAAAAATTATGACACATGCACAAACTGATACTGACTGAGGGAATGGCAGCTTAATTTTCTTATTTCAATCATGTACTTAGCAAGTAGATTTGCCTTCACTATTTAAACAGTTTTTGCTTGCTTTGCCAAGCCATATACAGGGGGGCCCTGTATCCACGGATCCCCTATCCATGGATTCACTTATTTGCAGATTGGGTCTGCACGACCCCCATGTGACCCCCTCCAGACGCAAGGGAAGCTCTGTCCCCTCACCTTTGAAAGGTCCTTTGAACCCAGCAGAGGCCATGGATGAACATCTGCAGACTCTGCCGGACTCAGACTGAGCCCAATGGTAAAAAAAAAAAATGCTACTTCCAGAGAATCCAGAAGTGATATTTTTAATGCCTTATATGGCATTGGGAGGCCCAGGAAGCCCCAGAGAGTTTCCCTGGGCCTTACAACACATTAAAAATGTCACTTCCTTTTCTCCGTGAAACCAGAAGTAGCATTTTTTTTTTTTACTATTTGGGTCAATCTGAGCCCAGCAGAGGTCGCGGACATTCATCCACAGTCTCCGCTGGGCTCAGAGGACCGTCCAGAGGCGAGGGGAGCACCCCTGGAGGGTGGTGGGGCATTCCCTAGTATCTGCAGTTTCAGTTGACCATGGAGGGTTCCAGAACAGAACCCCTGCAGATACTGGGGCACACCAGTAGTTGAATTTGTGCAAGTCAACTGTTCCTAAGATGACTGTAATTGGAGATAGCAAAACTATAAAAATTATATTAACACACAGATATACAGGGCCACAGAAAACTATTCTATTCAAGGCAAAACAAACAGAATCAAACTTCATAAATTCTATTTCAATAGGTTCATATTGGAAATACTCTCCCTTTGATTTTGAATATTGCCATATTTGGTGTCCAGTTTGAATAGAAATTAACCAGTTTGCCCTACAAAGACCAAACAGCATTGTTGGAAGGCAACAGCTTATATCACATTGGAAGAGTAAGCAAGTGAACCCCCAACAGTATGGCTCACATCATTACTTCATATGATAAAATTTCCTGAGTGGATATGGACGCAGAGCTGGAATCTGCATTTATTGAAGAGGTTGATCCTGTATTGCATTAACTGTTACTGCTGATGAGTAGCTGTTTCAGGTTAAATGATTGTCTGTGAAAGGACAGACCTACTACCCATGGACTGTGAGAGGAAAGAGTTGGGTTGTGCATCAATGATACAATGAAAAGGTTTTCAACTGGGAGATGCAGGTGACAACAGCTGGTATTCTGTCATTTTCTTTTGTTTGTTGTTTAGTATGATATCCCTAAGTATGAGTCACACTGAATCTTTTAAAAACATTATTCATTCAGATCCTATTTCCCATTCTTACATGTGGTCATAATGGTTCCCATACAAGGGATGGATCAGTAGACTCAGTAGACTCAGCAATGCTTCAATATCAGTTGCTCTCAGACACCAGGCACTCTATATGGTAACATCTATCTTTTATTGCATGATGGCTTCTATACAGTTTACAATTAAACTGTTGTTGTAGACATAAGTATATTCCCATGAAGCTCTCCTCCACTACATCCTTTAATGAAGGAAGGGAAAGCATTTGATGCAGTCCGCCCCCAACCAATAATTACGGAGTGAGAAGGCCTCAGTGCATTTTTTTCATCAAATGGCCAAAGTATGTTTTGCTTTCTTTCCAGCGCTTCAGGACTACTGAAGCCAAAGCAATTCCTTTTCTAGAAAGCTTCAGAACATCACATCTATATTTCTACATTAATGCTTATATACAAAACATTCAATTTATTCATTTTAAAAAAATGTAACACATTTTATCAGACAATTAATATTATGTTCAAATGGCCAAACAAAGGAGCACAGCAATGGCAGATAAAGATACAGAAATCTTTATCTTTATATGAAAGTTTGCACTGTCTCTAAAACATCCCCACCTGTATATTTATATTCCATACCATGATACAAATGTTAAACAACAAGAAAGGATGCCAGCAGAAATAACAACCTGAAAAGACCATGCAATTTTACAAAGATAACGCCCATATTTTAAATCACGGCTCTCCAAACTCCGACACACAGGGCAGATCCAGAATTTGGAAAGAGCCTCCCCCACCCCGTGAGTGGTGCTCATCATTCTGCTGTGTTGCCTCTTATCTTGCAAGTTGATCTGTGCACAGGGATGCTCTGGGCAGTGGGCAGTGGTGTCTGCCTAGACATCCTGCTGCACAGCCTACTGGGATACTGGGCAATAGACGTGACTGCCCAGAGCATCCATGTGCACAGTTCGGCTTACTTGATAAACAACAACACAGTGAAAGGATAAGCGCAGTTCAGGATGGGTTGGGCTTTCAGTACACAGCAGTCTCCAGTTTGGAGACTGTTTTAAATTATAGTCATTTATACATCACTTTTAAATTAATGTAATCAAAACATGCATAAGATCAAAACAGGTAAAAATACATAAATTAAAAATAGAGTGCAGTTGCTTAAGAATATAGAAGAGAGCAGAAATAAAAGCTTTCTAAAACAGCATGGTCTTTTTGATTTATTTAAAGACAGAGTGAAAGGCTGCATAATCATGTTTACAGAGGAAGTTCCAGAACTGTAGTGCTACCACCAAAGATATCTGCTATCCATCAGCTGAAACTCTCTTAAAGGTAAGACAGGGAGTAGGAATTAAGTTATATGCCTCTATGGGTTTTTGAATATATTTGCCATATTTCAAATCTTGAAATGCCTTAACAATAATATCCCCAAATAAATGCAATTGCCCAGTACATGAATAATGACATTTGCTAATTATGCCTTTTCAGTAGGTACGCACAATCATTAGGGCAAGAAATACATATTAAAATAGATAACAGAGAGATTGCAACTGAAAACCTCATTTTATGAATCATTACAGACAATTTGGGCATGATCCTGCCAAAGTTAAGCATTTTCAGATTCTACTTACAGGTGCAGCCTATTTATCCACAGATTTTTAATCTGCAGATTTGTCTCAACATGACTGGGGTGGGGTACTGAATGTCACACACACCTTTGTCTCCTTTGCCCTTCGATGGCAGCCAAAAACACCGCAAAAAGGCTCTGCCTTGCCCAGGCAAGGAATAGCCCTGGAGCCATGGAAGAGGTTCCCCTTGCAAAGGAGCAGTAACATTCCTGGAGCCCCTGAGCCAGCTGAGGCTGAAGAGGGGAAGGGGGGGCAAGAACCTCTGTAGCCAGAACACGTGCAGCGAGGTGGACATAGAGTTCTCTCTCACTCCCACTCACACACAGGGGCAGGTGCCGTAGCAACAGAGGGGATTGCTTTAAAAGAGAAGAGGGTATTGCTTTAAAGAACCCAGAGAGTGTTCGCTGAATTCTCCCCCCCCCCCATGGTGCAGGCTATCACAACGCCTTCCCACAAAGCAAAGCATGCTATTTACAGCCCAATCCTCTCCACACTTTCCTGGGAGTAAGCCCCATTGACTGGAATGGGGCTTACTTCCAAGTAGAAACACATAGAGCTGGACTCTTAAAAGATCAGCATCCCCCCTGTGAAAGAAACTGGGCAGCTGGCAACAGGGAAGGCTCAGGTGGGGGAGGCAGGAGGCGGAGGAGAGGGGATTGCTTTAAAAAACCCAGGGAGTATTTGCCGAATTCACACCCCCCCCCCATGATGCAGGCTCTTGGGAAGCCTTGGAGAAACAAGTGGCATTGAGCAGAGAGCCGGACTACAAGTCCCAGAATGCTCCAGGGCAGAGGAGTTTCCATGATGGTGGTTGGGAGGATTGCAGGAGCTACAGCAGCGAGGAGGAGGAGGAGGAGAACCTGCAGCACTGTTGGGAGGCCGCCTGGGCCACAGAGGCTTCCCAAGCAAGCTCACCATTCCAACTGTGAAAGAAGCAGGACAGCTGGCAACAGGAGGGGAAGGAATTGAGAACAGCTGCCTTAGTTTCCTTCCAACCAGAAGTGTCAGGCTGCAGCCTATTTGCTCTATGGACTCAGCACAACGCATTTTTTGTTAATCGCGTTGAGTCACGGAATGGAACTAATGCGGATAAATAGGCTCTACCTGTATTTCAATGGGAGAGATTTAAGCATGTACTTAATTCAGCCTTTGGAGCAGATGGTCTTACAACAGGTACTGTTTTCACTGGGTTAATGCCCTTTTAGATTTATATGACAAACAAGTAGGCTTATGTAGCAGAATGCTGTGATGTATTTTGAAGCACCAAGTCCCAGGTCAACCCAACATCCACACTGTAAAATCCTTGGAGGAAGTTGTTTCAACTTTCCCATTTTCTATCTCCCTAGAGTACCTGTAAGAATCTAAAGCAGTGTTTCTCAATCAGTGGCAGGGGTACCACCAGTGATACTTGAGGTGGTGTCTGGTGGTACTCGCAGGACCCCTGCTGCCCAGCAATGAGACCAGGAAGGTGATGCAAAAAACAGAGGTAGGAGGTTTGGATCAGTGGACAGAGTTTCAAAGTATGCTTTCCGTGCTTGAAAAAGCCCTCCCATGCAACCTGAGTCTTTTACTGGTGTTTGTCACTTTGGGGACCTCCCAACCCAGAAGTAACTGGCAATGATTTCATCACCAGTTAGTTCCAGTTGTACTCTGAATAGGTGGTCTGTGTGAAGTGGTACAGCAGAGGACAAACACTGAGAAATACTGAACTAAAGACAACCTCTGCTTTCCAGGATACTTTAAGATCTTAATAGCAAGACCTCATTTGAATCTAGAAGACCGATGAAACTATGAGAGCCCTTGGGGCAAGGGGAATTGATTAAGAAAAACAGCACTTTTTACAGATTTATACCCCACTTAAGGCCAAAATCCACATAGGGAAGCTTCCAAAAATCTACACACACAGTAAAATCAAGCATCAGTTAACAATACAGCCACAATAAAAACATCCTCTGAGCACAGTTGTTTTCTCACCCAAGAAGTTTTTAAGCTGCCACAGGACAAAGCCCTTAAGAACTTGTAACATTCCTGCCTGGGATTGTACTGGATATTAATATTTGGTTTTTGAAAGTTTTTGCTATTATTTCACTAGCTGCTTTAAAAGCTTTTCTCTGCCAAGCCCATTTTTTCCCCCACTACAAATACTCAAAAAGACTGAAAGTTGTTTCCCCAATTCTTACCCAACTCTGGTAGTCTTGTATTCCACTTTAAGAATAGGTTTACAAGGCTCTGGCTTCTTTCCGTCTTTTACCTGCTTTCCTAAAACAAAATATTTTCTTATTTAAAAAATAATTTGAAAGATTAAAATCTTAAACTACATCAACATTTTAAAGATATTCTTACAGATTAGAAGATTTTTTTTTTTTACAAACAGGAACAGTTACTTCCTATTCTTGCAGATTTAATATTCAACTAACTTACCTACATATTTTATAAACAGATAATGTTTTTCTAGATGAGCCTTCAAGCAATCTTGTGTAGTCTATACCTGGAAGTAAGTCGCACCTAATTCTTACTCTCATATACATAGGCATAAGATCAAGTTGGGAAAAACACTAACAAAGAATTCATTTCCTTCAATTCGTTCAGGCAAAATTATTAACATTTTGTTTTGTTTCTGTTGGAAACAGAAAGTCAGTTCAATTATGAAGCTGTCTTTTACAAAATTACAAATGAACTGAACCAGTGTAGTACCTGTTTTGAAAGTTGTTTTTATTTCTTGTACTTTATAAGACCCATGGGTCCACAGGCTAATTATTAAGGGAATTTTATTTTAAATTTCAATCATACTAGAACCAAGTGTGACCATACAGAATGCAAAACAATACAGGTAAAATCTAGATGTCCTATTTTCTGATCAATGCACAAATCTGATACAGTGTCACTTGAAACACATAGGAAGATGTTGACTGAGCCTTACAATGGTAGGGTATATCAATGGTCTGTCTTCTGTGAAAATTTAAGATGCTAAATGTTTTCCCTAGCACTTTTACATTAAATAAAATAAATAAGTTAAATAAGTTTAAATAAATATTAAATAAGTTGCAATGCATGCAACTCAGGGTTGCAATGCATGCAACTCAGGGTAGACATAAACAATGGAAAAGTTTCCAATCAAAAGTTTGCTACACTGATCTGATACAGACTGCTCTTTTCCTTGTTCTCCAATACCACATCAAGCCCACAATGTTTAAGAGCCCAATCCTGGGCTTGGCGCTGCAGCTTCGTGCCACTGTGCATTGTCGTACCACTGTGCATTGTCGGTGAGGCTCGCAAGGCATGTTTGCGAGCCTCACCGCCACGCTACCGCCTGTGTTAGCCCAGCGCCGGTGCTGGGCTAGCGTCAGGTTACTGCAGGGCAGGCACCCAGCCTCCGCCACTCGGCAGTCTCATGGACTACCGAGCCAAGGCACGGTAAGCGAGGGCGGGGAGGAGGGGTTCCGGGGGGGAGTTATGGGGAGGGTGGAGATAGGGCGGACAGGAGGCGTGACGGGGGAGCGTGAAGCCAGGAGGCAGGTCTGGTGGAGTCCTGCTCCACTGGATCCTGTCCGGTCATGGAGGGCTCGGCGCCCTACACGAATGCCTTTACTTTACCACCAACCTTTTGGTCGACAGTAAAGTGAATAGCTCCATTGCGGGAATGCTTCCCTTACCCGGGAATAGGGGACGAAAGTCCCCTTCTCCTGAGGTGCTGCCTGCGGTAGTCCAAGGTGCACAGGATCCGGCGGCAGCTGTTCTTGGTGCCACCGAGGCTGGGTGCCCTGGGCAGCTCAGGACTGGGCTGCCCAATGGCTAACTTCTGAACCAGTCCCTGTAAATGTCTCTTTAACCATTTGATTTGAAGAAACCAGTGGGCAATAACTTGTAGCTTCATGCTATGAAGCTCTTCATCTGCTGATTTCTGCCAAATCAAACCTTGTACAAAAATATTTTTTCTGGCCAATGAACAGCTCTAATAGATTATCAAGTACACTGTATCAGCTCCAGGATCCTAGATTAGTTTTCTTTTATTATCCCAAGGACAATCACAGAAGTAGAACTCTTCCCTTAGCTCCAAAAGCAATGGAATGCCAAAATCAGTGCTAGATTAGAGGAGACAGGGCAGATGACATAAACAGCAGCATTTTTACAAGTATGGTAGATTTTTTATGGTTCACAGACCTAAAAAAACTGGGTAGGGTGGAGGTGAATAGCACCCCCAAGAAACAAGTAAATATTTCTAGGTAAGCAGGTTAGATGATCTGCCTTACAAAAATGGCACAAAGGCAATATTCAACACAACTCACATTTATCTTATACTTACCATGTGGAGTGATTGTCTGCAATGGCTTGGTAGGATTCTTTACATTCCATATAGTCAAGGTGCCATCCGAATGGCTACAAATAAACTGCTTTCCTTCATGATGCCAAGCTACAGAGTGGATTGCCTGAGCAGGGGAGAAAAGTCAGAAGCCATTAAACAGAAACAGACACATTTCAATTTTTTTTTTAAAAAAGCAAAACTCCTCTTCCTGTAAATGTTAGAATAGCAAGTTGAAAAGTATGAGATTACTTTGAGTTTTCTTTTAATGTTTGATCATTGCACACATGTTCGAATGCTGTTTTTAATACAATTAAGAGTCCAATCCTATGCATGTCTACACAGAAGTAAATCCCATTATAGTCAGTGAGGCATTTCCCAAGTGTGAACAGGATTGCAGCCTAAATGAGATAAATCAGCTTTCATACACAACACTGAATCTGAAAAGAATTATTTCCTTCTGAAAAATACTGCATTGTGTTGTATTCAACAGTTTTAACACCATCAAAGTATCATTCTAGTTAGTTTGAACAACTGTTGTAAATTAAATACAAGAACACACTAAAGTGGTGAAAGGGAGAAAAATAGACCTATCTACTGCCTTAAAAAAATGAATACACTCATCTCTTACTGTGGCCACTAATAAAGTTTACATAGACATATCTGTCCACAGCACTACTGAAAGGTTCACAGTTATCATAACATCCTGGTTTGGGATGCTATGATGCTCCTGCTGCAATGTACTCCACCCTAAGCTGCTCTTAGTTGATGCATTATGATTTAGCTATAATAGATGTGATGTGTAGATATCTTTTCAAGACAAATGCTACCTTACAAAAGTCATTTCCAATGTTTGACAGGCCAATGAAGACTGTATTATATGATCATCTGTCAAATTCCTAGTTGATCAAAAATACTCATCCTCCCCTCAACTCCCTGCAATGTTAAACTATATGTTTAACATAGTTCTTGATAAGGGCTTTTAACAAAATGCTGAGAAGTCTCCTCACGTAGAGCAGCATTAACACCTACCTGTGCACAATTGTATTTAACTGTATATAAGTACAAGATATTTAACAAATTAAGGCAATAAAAAACTTGTAGTAAATGCAAATCATATATCTATTCAAGGAAGCAATTGCATTCCAGTAAAATTATAGTAAATTTGTTTAAAAATGAATTTCTAAATCACTAAGATCACTGCCACATCAAAATACCAGGCCAATGAGGACTTCCTGATTTTAGGAATGGGTTAAGTCAGAATGCCAGATGTAGGGGAGAGCACCAGGATGAGGTCTCTTGTTATCTGGTGTGCTCCCTGGGGCATTTGGTGGGCCGCTGTGAGATACAGGAAGCTGGACTAGATGGGCCTATGGCCTGATCCAGTGGGGCTGTTCTTATGGTCTTATGTTCTTACTGCATAAGTTAAAGTGCAGGAAAATATGCACCTTACTGCTTTTTTCTAGCGACATTTGAAAATCTCAGCACTGTAAACGGCATAAATACACACAGAATGCAGTACCAACCCCTATTATAGAACAAGCAAAAATGCAAGACTGAATAGTAAGCACAAGTATTCAGCTGACATAGCAAAATTCATTTTAAGTATCATATGATGAAATTTTGGTAGAAAATACCTGTGGTTTTTCAATTTTTTTTTTTTGGGAAACTGAAATATTTGACTACCTAGAAATCCCTGCACATTGCAAAAGTTCTAAAACACACTCTTAATTTATCTGGCATACTGAACTTAATTTATCTGGTTTCCAGTCAGGGCACCGCTCTTCTGGAAACTGCATTCTAGAACACAGGAACACATTCCACCTGTGACTGCATATGGCAGAAGAAGAGTCCCTCCCAGTACCAAACTGTCCTTTCATAGTAACCAATCATTAAGGAGCCCTGATAACACAGGCCAAAACACATTTTGCTTCCTTAAATGTTACACCAATTCCTGAGTATATTTGGGGTGCTGATTCCAAAAGTGGCATCTGTTTTGTCCTATCACGACTAGTTTTGGAGATATATTATAGCCTCTTTAGTGAATGGTCCAAGCAGCTTCCTCATGAGGAAGCCTACACCATGGCTTCCTCATGAGGAAGCTGCTTGAACCATTCACTAAAGAGGCTATAATATATCTCCAAAACTAGTCATAATAGGGCAAAATGGATGCCATTTTTGGCATCGGCACTTCAAATTCATACCAAACCACCATAAAGTTTGGGAAAAACTTCTGACCCTCAATTTTGTAGGCCTGTGTAATTGGAACCCCAATGATGATAAGCTTTCAAGGAACAACAGGGGTGTCCAGAACAGTTTGAAAATCACTAATCTGTTTTCTCTAATATCATTTACCTTATATAATAGCGTTAATCTTGTGTGTATATTGTATACACACACAAAGCATTAACCTTGCGTGTGTGTGTGTGTGTGTGTGTGTGTATAATGTGCGTGCGCATGTGTGTGAAGTTAGAGAATGCATATAGTGATAATAGCATTAACCTTGTCTAAGTAAAGTAGCATATCTGAAGTTTTCTAACTGTAAAAACTCAGAGTCAGTGATATGCTACATAAAAGCACATTTGCAGACATAGTAAAGTACAAATAGATAATACTGTCAAATCCACTTACAAGCCTTGTCCTGAATATTCCAGTTAATGTCTACTATATTACTAACTGCTAAGAAAACAAAAGCTAGTGAAAATAGCCATCTACCATTTTTTTTTACTCTTAACTTTTAACAGGAATTGCTGATTTCCTAAAAAATACCCATTTTGTAGCTTGTAAAATGTGGAGCCTTTCTAGTGTCCAAGTCAACTTTAGCGTCACTGAAGTTTTACTACTAGCCAGTCCCCCAAGGCTACTCAAATGTACCTTCCTTGTATTATATTTGCTTCTAACAATATGGCATTTTTAAAGCATTATACTGCTTGGATGCAATATCAGCATACTTTGATTTGAAACTTCATACACTGAATTTGACACTAGAAAAGTTACAAAACAGAATTTTAAATACACGACAGAGCCAAGAAAGGGGGGGGAAGTGACTCAGCAGCAACCCAGCAAAAGTTGCTTCCATAGCTATGCTCTGCACTTCCAGATTCTGGTCTCACAAAAAAGAAAAGTTAAGTATGTAAGAAGTTACTCTTCTCCTGTAAAACTGAAAGCAGAATTTGCTTTATCAAAACATCCTCCAGTGTGGAAAAACTTGCTATATCACTCAGTGCTGGTTATCAGCTCTGTTTAGATGTTCCCCCACACAATTCTTGTAATTGCAGCCCACAGAATCATGAAAAGAGGCGAATATGTGCATGCTGGTGAGTTCTACTCTTACCACACTCCCAAACCCCATTTAACTACATCAGGGGTGCCCAAACCCCGGCCCTGGGGCCACTTGCGGCCCTCGAGGCCTCTCAATGTGGCCCTCAGGGAGCCCCCAGTCTCCAATGAGCCTCTGGCCCTCCTGAGATTTGTTGGAGCCCACTCTGGCCTGACGCAACAGATCTCAACGTGAGGGAGACTGTTTGACCTCTCATGTGAGCTGTGAGATGAGGGCTACCTCCACTGCTTGCTGTTTCATGTCTGTGATGCAGCAGTGGCAACAAAGGAAAGGCCAGCCTTGCTTTGTGCAAGGCCTTTTATAGGCCTTGAGCTATTGCAAAACCTTTGTTCATTCATATAAGTTCATCTTTAATATATTCATTTATGTAAACTTATGAAAGTTTATTCAAATTTTAAATGTAAATTAATTCTCTTTTTCCCCGGCCCCCGACACAGTGTCAGAGAGCTGATGTGGCCCTCCTGCCAAAAACTTTGGACACCCCTGAACTACATGATCAGCATTTGTCTACATTACAACAACAGTCAGTAAATGAAGTGCCCATTCGGACCAGCACTTACCATTCTGCGAGGCGGCTCAGAAGAAGTCCCTCCATCTTCATCGTGTGATACTCTGGGCAGTCACATCTGTAGCCCACTGTCCCAGCAGGCTTTGTGCCCGGATATCTGAGCAGACACGACTGCCCAGATAGTCACATGATGAAGATGGAGGGGTTTCTTGTGAGTAGTGCGGTGGAACAGTAAGTGCTACTCACAGTGGGGAGGGATTCAGCATCAAGCCAGATCTGGCCCTCAGGCTGTGGTTTGATGGATGCTGGTCAACAGTAACCCTGAAAAGAGGGAAATCCTCCCTATGATTGTCAACCGTGGAAAGTTCCAAGCTGGTAGTCACAGGAAGCAACTCTGTCTTCATTCAGCATTTGTCACTGCAGAGAAACAATGACTGTAGGAAGGGTAAGGCATCAAAAGCCTTGCTGGCATGCTTAAACTCAATGGGTGAAGGAACAAGTCATGGGAAATGTCTGATCAAGGATATAGCGTAAACTTATTAGCTTATTTCCCTATTCAGCTTTGGATAGCGGCTTACTACTTGGTGTCTTGTTTGACTAGATACAACTTAGTAAAATCCACAGCCATGGTACAAAATACGCGAGAACACATCCTTCAACTCACCATCTTTTAGAGAAAAGAACCTCAAGCCCAGTAACCACGGATCAAATCTCATCAGTTTACATCCTCGCCAGCACTATTTCACAATACATCCTACCCTCCCCTAAACGTCCATGAACAAGAACAGGGCACCTTAAGAGAGAAAAAGAAAAGGGTGAATGGACACCTATCATATTTGGTGAAATGGAATAAGCGGAGGTTTGCCACATGTGTGCTTCTAAAAGAATATCTAATGACTCTGTCTTGCATCACAAAGGTCAGCAAAGCTATCTTTAAATTGCCTAGCAAAGGGTCATTGTTTTTTAAATGGATTTGCTTTAATGTGATTTTTGCCATGAGTTCTGGGAATGAAACCCTTTCAAATAATGAACTCAAATGGTAAATATTAGACTCAATACTCTAGAACAGTGATTCTCACACATTTAGCACCGGGACCCACTTTTTAGAATGAGAATCTGTCAGGACTCCCAGAAATGATGTCATGACCAGAAGTGAAATCATAAAGTAGGAAGAGTTTTGACAATCCTACCCACACTTACACAGGAGTAAGTCCCATTTACTATCATTGTTAAAAGAATATACATAGTAGCTTGTAAAAAGTATAGGTCTGTAACATTTCCCCAAATGCAGTCACGTACCATGGTAGCATCAAGTCTATATATTAAAAATAAAATATTGAAATGAATGGGGATGGACCTGAAATTGGCTCGCGACCCACCTAGTGGGTCCCGACCCACAGTTTGAGAAACACTGCTCTAGAATCTACATAGCTCAAGCTCTCAGAACTTATGCAAAGGGAACTCTAGATATATTGCTACTTTTTGCCGTCTTTTAAAAAATACGTACTGTAGCGTGTTAGTGTAGAATATCAGGAATCCAGAATAAAGGCCCAGGTTGCAGTAAATGTGATTATGCAAATTTCAGCTTTCCCATTCACCAATAGGTCTTTCAGATATAGAAACTAAGAGCTTCTACGGGAAAACGTCTGTTCACTCTTAAGTCCAGGGAAGATAAAGATTAACTATAGTGCTATGGACTCCTAACCTAATGGTACTCACTAACCTTGGGTGTAGGGCAAATTCCAGTCTTGGGGTACAGCTGAGGGCCACATTAGTGACATCCCACACCAAAAAATAGGCTTCCTGAATGGATTGAAGACTCTCATCATAAGTTGTCCTAAAAAAGGAAAATATGTTCTCTCTTTTATAGAATGCTCCCTTAAAAATAGCCAATATGCTCCTTATTTTGGAGTTATCATGGTTACCAGGGCAGCATCTAGTTTGAAATACCAGAAACTGGTATTTGTCTTTAAATGTCATTCTGATTAAAAGAAGCTGAGAATCATTATCATCTTAGTTTCTGTGACGGTTTCAGTATGGCTAGAAATGGGATTGTGAGTATTCTTATGAGACTTTAAGATTAAAGACTCTTGGCAGACAAAAGGATTCATATAAACAAAAAAATCCCTTGCCCCTTCACATACACACAATTTATTTTGCAAACTGTGTTACAAAATAATGGTGGTAGACTGTTAGGTCTAGAATTATTTCGCTCTGTAACAAAATGTATACTTATTTGCGTTCTTTTCTACAAATCTTTATTAAACTGAATATACTCTTCTAGTGAAGAAGTGAGACTCAGCACATTAATATGTAAAGGAAAACTTCTGAGACTAGTTCCACATGCTAAACCACCACTTCCCAAACTGTGGGTTGCTCCCTGATGTGCCATGGGTCACAACCCAATGCTCAAATCTGCACCTAAAAGCCTTACCTAGGCTTTCGTCTCCCTGAGGCTGGTTCCAGTTCACGTTGGCCCATAGTAGGCCTCCACCGGCCACTGTGGACCTCACAATGCTTCCCAGATGCAACTGGAAATTATTCCCAGTTTGCAGAAGCTACTTCCAGTTTATTTCAGCAATGCCCTATCACATGCAGGAGGCATTCTAAGGCCCACAGAGGCCAATGGAGGCCTGCAGTGTTCCAGCATGACCTGGAAGCAGCTTCCAGGGGCTCCAGGCAAGGCTTTTTGGCACAGAATTGAGCACTGCATCATAACCCACCAGGGATCAGGAGGTGAGTCATGGTGCTCAAAAGTTTAGGAACCATTGCAATAAAATGTTTTTATTTACTATTGACAGATATATTAGCAATTTGCATTTTACAAGTCTTTAAACATAAGCATAATTGTTTTGTTACACAAAAGAATGCAATTAAAAACATTGTTAGCTTCTCTGCTAGGAAGTAATGTTTAATAGGCTACTGTGATTTGTTAACAAAAGTATTTAAGTCAAACTACATTTGTTCCATCTCCAATTAGCAGGTTATTTGCAACTGCTAAAAATTGTTACAAGGGTTACAAGTAACAAAGGGAAAATGGGTTACAAAGAGACAATACACATTCTTTGCCCCATGACATAGTCTTAAAGTAATCCAATCAGTTTTTGTATGGTTTAAATGCTAATGGCACCCACCTGACTGAACTAATCTGCATTTAAATATATAGCTTCATATTGAAAAAAGAGGTAGATGGATGTAAGTATACATAGGTCCAGCCCAGGGGTGCTCAAAATTTCAACTTTAGGGATGCTGGACCTTTAACAAGTGTATAGAAGAGAGAATTTCAGCAGGTGCAACTTGTCATCCCACAGATGACAAGTTGCACCTGCTGAAATTCTCTCTTCTATACACTTGTTAAAGGACCAGCATCCCTAAAGTTGAAAGTTTGAGCACCCCTGGTCCAGCCCATTATGCAACACAAAAACATATTACATTAATATCAATACACGCCATTGAAAGAACTTGTGCCCCAAGAAAAAGGAAGAAAGAAGAATCCTGAGGCTGGAGAATTCTAGTCAGCTTCTCACAAGAGAGTTCAAGACAATTCTGCTTTTTACGTTCTTTAATATTCTTGTTTTAGTATTGTAAATGGGTGCCTCTGCTAAGGTAGAATAGTTGTATATTAAAAAATCTAACAATTAATATTAAAGACTACCTGTTGAAAGAAAACGAAGTCCACAAATATACACCATATGATACTGGAGAAGTTTTAGAAGTTCCTATTAAATACAATTTCCACATCCACTCCATTGAGCCACAGCTGGCATAAGGCCAACACAGTACTTCTCAAAATTTCTTAATGTTCCCCCACATTCCAGAAATCTTCAAACTTGGTTAATATCCAGCTTAAAGCAGATACAGTAGACTATTATGGATAATAAAAATTAAAAAAGAACAAGTACCATATTAGAGATAATAAAAATGTTCTAAATTAAAAGACACTTTTCATAGCTGGCACAAAGTACAGTAAAGCTCCAAAAGTCCAGTAATCCAGCATCCAACATTATGGCACTTCCGAGGTCCAGTATCAAACAGCCAAGACCTCAACTTCCCATTCTCTTCCTCTGTTCACAGGGCATCCTGGGGAACACATTGTAGAGTGCATTCCTGCAGCACATCTGGGCGGTGGCACCCCCCAGTCATGCCTTTCCTCCACTAATCCCATCTGCTCCCTCCTTTCTAAATGCCTTTGGATGGTTTGGGAGGCCCTCAGAAGTTCTTCCAAGGGCATAAAAACATCACTTCCGATTTCCCCTGAAAAACCGGAAGTGATTTGGGGGGGAGCCTCCGAAGGCCTTACAAGGCATTTGGAGGTTCAAGGAGGCCGCATGTGGCTTCCTCCAGCCCTCCAAAGGCCTCTGGAAGGGAGGCAGTGGGCAGGGCTGGTGGAGGTGGTGGCAATCCGGTTGGTGGGGGGGTAGTTAGTGGTTGTGACCCTGGGTAGCATCGGGCCAGGATCACCACTGCCTTCTCAACAGTCTCTCTCAGGCTCCATGGTCACCATGAGGCCACAGAAGCTCTGGATGAGCATGGGTCTGGCTTGATAGCCTGGCTGGGTCAGCTCTGGGGTGCACTGCAGCGGAGTGACTGCTGCACTCCAAGTACAGTGCCAAGTATAGTGCCAGCATCAAAGAGTGGCAAGCTCACACCAAACTGCTGGCCTTTAACAACTGCTCTGAACTGCTGTGGCTGACTAAGGGTGCAATCCTAACCCCTTATGTCAGTGTTTTCCAGTACTGACACAGTAGTACCAATGAGACATGTACTGCATCCTGCAGTTGGGTAGCACTCACGAAGCCCTCCTCAAAGTAAGGAAATGTTTGTTCCCTTATCTTGGAGCTTCATTGCTCTTATGTCAGGGGTTAGGTTGACATCTTGACCCAACACAAGTCTCTTCTCATATACCTCCAATAATCCAGCGCCCGATAGTCCAGCATATCTAATAATCTCAAAGGTGGAAGATTATTGAAGGTCTATGCTAGATGTAGTGAAATATTCTTGATACGATACAAATCACTAAAGTCTTTTAAACTGAGAAAACCCAATGGACTGCTGATCCAAGTTAAATACATTTAAAAACAGTGGTTCTCAAACGTTTAGCACTGAGACCCAATTTTTAGAATGAGAATCTGTTAGGATCCACCAGAAGTGACATTATCAAGCAGGAATATTTTTAACAATCCTAGGCTGCAATCCTACCCACTCTTACCCAGGAGCAAGTCCCACTTACTATCATTGTTAAAAGCATAAACATAGTAGCCTGTTAAAAATACAGATCTATAACATTTCCCCAAATGTAGTCACATACCTTGGAAGCATCAAGTCTAATATATTAAAAATAAAATATTGAAATGATTGGGGACCCTCCTGAAATTGGTTTGCCACCCTCCCAACCCACAGTTTGAGAAATACCGATTTAAAACATTTTCTTCACACACCCCCCCATAACCTGCATGAATACAATAAAAGAAGAGCCTTGCTGGATCAGACCATGGGTCGATCTAGTCCAGCGTCGTGTATCTCACAACGGCCCACCCGATGCCTCTGGGAGCACTCAAGACCACAAGATTCTTATATTCTGTTGCCAATCCCTTGCATCTTGCATTTAGAGGCTTTTTTTTTTTTAGACTTGCAAAACCAGGTGGATCCTGACAGTGGTCTGGTTTAAACAGAAGAAAATAGAACTGGGCACTGGGTAGGGCTGAAAACCTTACTGATTTGGGGGGGGGGGTATTGCAGGCAGGCTGCAGAGAAAAGTCACTTGGTGGAACAGGTCTGGTTTCCCCTTATTTAATTATTTGTTCTACTTTAATTTAATTATTTATCTTAATTTGCTCGATGATGTCACTTCCAGTTATGACATCACTTCCGGTGGGTCATGGACAGATTGTCATTCTAAAAAGTGGGTTCTGGTGCTAAGAGTTTGAGAACTGCTGCAATAAGGTGTGACACCTGGGGGGGGGGTTGACACCACCAGTGACCAAAATCACAGGTTGGAGGAATAGTACCATCATGTTATCTATCAATCAATGCGTAATTTCATGCACAATGTAATGAAACAAACATTGAAATACAAAAGGTACAGCCAAAAAAAACCAGTGGGAGCAGTGTGGTGGTACATCACTATGCCCATCACCTGGGGTGTTGCCCCGCCCACTGCACAGGGGTGACGCACTGGCCTCCCGCATCGGGTGACGCGAACCTTAGTGACACGGCTGCCAAAAGGTAATTCCCATAAAAGTGCAACTGCCCCCATTCTCCTCCCCCCAACCTGTTCAGTTAGGAGCATTTTCAGAAAGGCTAACATTACCAAAGAAGAGATGTTAGGTCAGTAATATGAAATTGTTTAAACTGCTATGAACTGATTGTGAGAGGCTAGAATTCACACTATGACAGGAACATGGAATATACCAATCCTGCTAACTGCATTCACTTTGCTATGCTTCCCTCTCTCCCTCTTCCTTCCTCTCCATGTCATATCTTCAGGGGCACTAGGGAGCTTCATCATATTAAATACAGCACTTTAGTAACACACATTAATTTGTATTGGGAAACACTGATTTATCCTTAACACAATGGAATTATTGCACTTTTATAAGTAACTGATTTATGAACAATTTGCCACTTTGAACAATTACGGAGACCTCAGAGTCTATTAAGAAAGTAGAGAGCCATGCAGGGTCTATACACACCTCAGTCACATACAGGAGGTAAGAAAGTAAAGAGTAATAGTTACCATAAACTGAAAGAAAACCTGATTAGCCAGTGAGGAGGAGAAAGAAAGAGGTGTTTACACAAGACTTGCATGAGCATTCTTTTTACCCCAGTTTGGGGGTAGGGAGAGGGAGGAGGAAGTTTCTACAAGAAAGACTCCTCTCAGAGCTTCTTTCTGCTCACTGGCCAATTGGTGTTAGGGACTACTGCCTGAGAGGCAAGCCAAAGTCATTGCACTGCCACCTGCCCATTCCAGTAAGTTAACAGGTAGGAAGAAGAGAGGGAAAGAAAGAGGAAGCCACATATGAAGCAAGAAAAACTGGGATCACTTGGGGTATAGTGCCTGAGGGCCGGGCATCTACCCTATAGTGGAACTTACTTTGGGATAAGCATGAAGATATACAAGAAATATAAGTTCTTGTATAAGTTCAGAAACATAGGCTGAATAATGCATCCAAGTGCTGTGGCCAAATCCAAGTATATGTTGGCAAACTAACAGCCCAATCCTAACCACACTTTCCTGGGAGTAAGCCCTGTTGATTCTAATGGGACTTACTTCTGAGTAGACACACACAGGATTGGGCTGTACAGGTCCCAATCCTGTACAAAATACATGGATTTCTTATACATGGATTTGACTCAACACGAATGGCCCCTGCAAATGAGAAGGAGTGTGCTGATCCCTGGAGAAGGGGAAAATGCACCCCTTTAAAATCAGTTTAAAAAACTGAACAGTCCTTTAACAATAGCCTCCCTAATGAGAGAGAGAGAAGGCAGCTGGCTGACAATCCATCAATCCTTCTCTCTCCAGTGGCCCCTCCCTTCCCCCTGAGCACTTGAAAGGTGATCACTTTGCATTGGTGAAGGGAGGGGCTGAGTAAGCTCTCAGCTCTTTGTAAACTCTTGGAGGAGGACTGATTGATGAATTGTCTTGTTAATGAATCTTATCTTACATAAAAAAGGTCAGCAAGGCTGTTTTTCAATCAGCAAAGAAACTTTGTTTTTTAAATTGATTTGCTATAGTTTGTTTTTTGCCATCCACATGAGTACTTGGAATTGAACCCATGTGAATAATGAGGCTCAACCTGTAATTCTGTAATTTGAAGCCTAGTGAGAAAATACTGTTGCACCTTGAAGCTCTATACTTGGTATTGACTTAGTTTGACTTTATTTCTTTTCAGAGGAAAAAATTCAAATAAACGGGAAAAAATGTTCTTAATATTTTTGTAACAGGTTCAGAAGACTTTAAAATTTTAACCTAAAAGCTCTAATATTCCAAAGCATAATGGGTGCAACAATTTCTCTCTGCAGGTTGAATAGATATGAATGATTCTTTATTAATACATACTACAGTGTAGACCAGGGGTGCTCACACTTTTTTGGCTCGAGAGCTACTTTGAAACCCAGCAAGGCCCGGAGATCTACCAGAGTTTTTTTTACAATGTTCGCGCCATCATAACATATAACATTTATGTGTACAATGTATGTTGGTGTACCTTGAGCCCCAAAGTGTATAACAGGACTTACTCCTGAGTAGACATGCCTAGGATTAGGCTGTGAGGCTGCAATCCTAGCCACACTTACCTGGGAGTAAGCCCCATTGAGTACAATGGGCCTTACTCCCAGCGTTTCCTCCCAGAGGCACCTGAAGGGGGGGGTCGGCACTCCGCGATCTACTCATTTTGCCTCGCGATCTACCAGTAGATCACAATCCACCTATTGAGCACCCCTGGTAGACAATGAATTGAATTTACATGTTGTAAACTAACCTGTGAAGAAGCCAAAATGCATTCAGCAGTTTTCACAGGATCAAGTTGACTTCTTGAATTAGAATTAGTGTCCGATTTGCAAATTCTTGCTTAGCTCTTCTTATAAATCTTATAAACTCAACTTGTACAACCAGAAGTGGAACTTAAAAAAACGTTTTGAAAATAGATTCTTTTCTAGATATAAATTCACTTGAAGGTCTTAAAATCTTACTTGATAAAGTTTTATTCTATTCTGTGTTTGTCTGTGGAAAATGTGTTAAAAAGAGATGATTAGATTAAATTTGTATATTACAAGATCAACTTTATAAAGCACAGTATTGTAACTTGTAAAATGAAAGTGCGTGTTGGATTATCGCCACATTCACTTGTTTTTCCTAATTTGCTTGCATGACATATACTGTCTACAGTCTCTTCGAATTGACCCAAGTAAGGCTGTAAGTGTTCCAACAGTGACTGGCACCATCAGCTGGGGGAATCTTGCTGGGCCTGCAGCTGACAAGAATCATATGTTGACAGGCCCAGTTGATTGGTACCAGCTTTTAAACACCAAAGAAGGGAGTGAATAAATGTAAGCAAGGCAGGAAAGGGGAAGGGGAAGAAAAGCAAAAGTAAAAAAAAAGAATAGAGTGGCACAAGGTGGAGACAAGGAGCAGGGCAGAGCCAAAAGGTGCCACCAAACTCCACCCCAGACTCAGAACCCACAGAAGAGGCAATTGTGGAAGGTGGTCAGAAGTACCTCACCACAGCAGGAATACTCTTGAAGCTCTCCTGAGACCAACCATTGCCCCATGGGTGGAAGGATCCTACCTTCACAGACAGAGAAGCACATCTAAGACACCAGATGAGCTAGGCCCTTCTGCACCCCACCAACCTTGGCAGAAAGTTCTCAACAGTTTGAGAACTGCAGCTATACATGCTTACCTGGGAGTATATCCCGTTAAATTCAATAGGGTTTACTTCTTAGTCAACATGCTTAGGCTTTAAGAGGTTGTTTTGCTTAATATGTATTATTTGTATGTGTCAATACAAATAAAAAAATCTTGAAGATTTAACTAATAATGGATGGGTAGAATAAAATTTCTCTCCTAAGCTAATTTGTTCTATATATGCCTATCCAAATTGAAGTCTTGATGCCGTTATTAAAACTGTAGAACTGATCTGAGCTTGTATATGTAATGAAAAATAGTTTACAACTTCATTTTCAGTTTTACTAAAGTCAGAAGTCTGAAAAATCTTTTTTCTATGAACAAAAACTGCAGTAGTCTCGGACTGGTATAATAAAAATAAAGGGATTAAGCCTGAAGCAATGATGATCCACTACATCAGGGGTCTCCGAACTTTTTGACCAGAGGGTTGCATCAAATATCTATACAGTGTCAAGGGCCAGAAAATCTTTTTTTAATATAAAACATAAATAAATACATCAGGATTTCTCCAAACGCACACCACAGAAATAAAGTACACATTCAAATGGCGCACCATTCCCTCACCTCCCCAGCCCTCAGAACACACTCTGGACACGACTGGAGCACAGCTCTGGTCGTGTTCGGTTGAGTGGACCAGAGGCTGGCCACGAGCCACATAGAGGCTCGCTATTGGCTGCATCCAGCCCCTGGGCTGGGGTTTGGAGACCCCTGCACTATATCAAACTACAGTTTATTGCACACTAATGACAACTTGTTAAATTGTTTTATGGTTTTTAATGGTTTTTTATTTTAAAAATTATTTTGACAATGTAAACTGCTTTGAATGTCTAGAAAAGCGGTATAAAATCTTTTAAATAAATAAATAAACTAAAGAACTACCTTAGAAAACACTTGAGGTCTTGCAATTTTGCACTCTTAAGGAAAAAAGACTTTTTTTCTAAATTTAGTACAGATTCTTGCCAATTAACCTCAATTTATTACAATGAACAAATAGGAAATATGAATACCTGGATGTTGTATAAGATTACAAATATCTATAGACAAGAAATGGAATGGTCTTATAATAAAAACAAATACTGGATTCCAATGTGACAGAAAACAAGGTTTGCACAAGGAATTTTCCCCACCACCCTGTCCACATCAGTCATATTCTCTTCACAAAAAGTTTGTCCTAAGGATTAACACACATTCTAGAGCAGGGGTGCCCAAACCCTGGCTCAGGGGCCATTCACAGCCCTTAGCAACCCCATATACAGCCCACAGGGAGCCCCCACTCTCCAATGAGCTCTGGCCCTAAGGAAACTTGCTGAAGTCACACTGGCCCAATGCCATTGCTATCTGTATGAGGGTTACTGTTCGATCTCTTGCATGTGCTGTGAGCTGCCTCTACTACTTGCTGTTTCACATCTGTGATGCAGCAGCAGCGATGGAAAGGCCGGCCTTGCTTTGTGCAAGGCCTTTTATAGGCCTTGGTCTATTGCAAGACCTTCATTCATTTATATAAGTTTGAGGTTTCATTAAAGTTTCATTCATTAAAGTTTCCATCTTTAATACATTCATTTATTCAAATTTATTCAAATTTTAAATGTAAATTAATTCTTTTTTTTCCGACCCACAACACAGTGTCAGAGAGATGATATGGCCATTCTGCCAAAAGGTTTGGACACCTCTGTTCTTGAGAAAGAAATGGAATATGGCGAGCTGCAAACAAAGGAGAAAGCAGCTAACATGAGCATAAATCAACAGTATAATAGGTTAGACCTGCTGTTCTCAAACTCGCAGGAAATTTGAGGACCGCAGTAAGTTCTTGCAGGGGAGGGGGGGAGGCAGCGAGGGGAAGGCAGCAGCATGATCGGCAGGATCACATTGCTAAGGGGGCTGCAGGGAATGGCATGTACTCACCAGTTCCTGCAGCAGCCTCCCTGGGGTGCGCACTCCACTTCACAGCAATCACACTCCACTTCTGGTTTTGCGGAGAAACGGTGCAACCGCTGTGCTTTCACTTTTTAAGCTTCGGGAGCCCTGCAGATGCTCACGCAGAGCTCCTCACACCCCAGGGAGGCTGCTGCAGGGACTGGTGAGTACATGCCAGTCACTGTATCCCCCTTAGCAATGCGATCCTGGGGATTGCGTCGCTGCCTCCCCCCTGCTCCCGCCCCTTAAGGGGAAAGAGGCCTGGCTGGAGCGTCGAGACACCCCAGTTTGAAAAGCCCTGGGTTAGACATAGAATTAGCTTCCTTTGAATTTTGTGCAAAAACAAACTATTGCATACCATTAGTACAGGGGCCTCCGAACCTCAGTCTGCAGGCCAAATTCAGTGTCCCCAGGTAACCTGTCTGGGCATGACGATGGTAAAGTCTTACAATTCCATGCCATAGCCCCCTCTTTTCACAGCTGTTTTTTGCCACAATTTGTGTCAGACAGCCACTTCCTCCCCTGGAAAACAGAGCATAGAGCCTGTTGGGGCGACATGCAGCAGAAGCAGCTGCAAGTTGTGACAAAGATTAGATGTGAAAAGTGAAGGTTTGCATTGCAGAACAGTAAGGCTTTGCTTTAGCTGCACTGCGCCCGGATGTGTTATCTGGGGACACAGTGGGCCACAGTTTGGAGACCACTAAGAAAACAACAGGAAGCAGGAAGCTTCCTATTAGTGTTCGGGTTGTCTCCCTCCTCTAGTATTCTGGCTGACTGCTTCTTGTGTTCTTCCTCTAGATTCTATAACAGCAAGGGTTGCAAAAAGAGGGCTGTAAAGACAGACAGATAAGAAACAGTGTTAACAGGAAGGGCTTGTGTGGTGCCACAAAGTATAGGGTTCGCTTTTATCCAGTTTCTTATCCACAGGGGGAAGCAGGAATGTATCTCCCCATGGATATGGGGGGTACTAGTATTTTGTTTATTGTGCACTGCCTTGAGTGTTGTGCTAAAGGGAGGAATCACAGTTGTACAATAAATGCTGTTCAGTAAATGGTGTTCAGTTTGTCCTGGATTGGGTTGCACCCCTCCTTGATAGCGGTTTGTAGTCTGGGGGTGCAGCTTGATTCACAATTGTTATTCAATGCTCAAGTAGCATTAGTTGCACACAGTCTTTCATTCCAATTTTAGCTAGTGTAACTATATCATCACTTTTTGGAGAGAGATGATTGGATCACAGTTATGCACGCTCTCATAACAACCAGACTAGAGTACCAAAATGGTTTATACATACAGCTACCTAAAGAGAATTCAGAAACTCAGCCTGGGACTGGCCATCATGAACATATTATGCCAGTTTGAAAGAGCTCCATTGCTGTTCCAGTTTCCAAGCACAACTCAAGGTGTTAACCTTTAAAGTCCTAGATGGCTTGAAGCCAGGATATGTGGAGAACCACCTGCTCTTATATGAACCTGCCCTGCTATTAAGCTAACCGCCCAGTGTCTAAGCTCCAAAATTCAAAGACAATCTGGCAAGAAAACAGTATATAGTGAAAGAGAATTTTAGGACTAAAAGTTCACAGAGAAGATTGCAGAATTCTTACAGCATCCAATTCAGGAACTAAACAAACTTAGTTCTTGTTAGGGTTAACAAGATTACTGCATCATGCCTTCAAACTGTGCTTTTAGAAATTTATACTGGAAGCACCTGCTTTTGAGAATGTTTGAATGCCTTGTTTCTCCTATCTAAACTCTTTCAGCACCAATTCCCCTTTCAAAGATATTCATGATTGGATGAGTGATCATATAATGAATATAACATTTTGACCCTCTATGGGTAAGTAGATTTGGCTGCATGCTGACCGCACCAATGCCAAATGAAGCTGATAAAAAGAAAGGGCATGCTTTCTAGTCCCATAAAGGATTCTAGCCAGTCAGGAAAGGATAGTAGAGCCTATTTAGGGCAATAATTTCAGGACAGATAAGCAGTTCTGTTTTCTAGATGACTGCAGAAGTAACATTTCTGAAAGCAAGGGACAACTTTCAACCTTGAAATTGTACATAAGAATCCCATTCCCCTTTGGCTCAGATCCAGTTTAAATGGAGAAATTATAGCTTTCAGCATAAAGTAACAACGAATCAATTTTCACTCTGTGCCTTCTTTGGGTTTTTTTGCCCTTCATATTTAGGCTTCCTGGATGCACTGCAGACTTATTCTAAGATGCTCTATCATCTAGTAGTAACATTACACAATATAATTTCACAATATATTTTGAGGGCCCTTAGAAGACTGAAAGATGAAATAAATAGATGTATCAATCATATATGCCATTGAGAATCACAATGGGAATATACATACATGAATACCATAGATAATCACCTATAAGGCGAGGAATTTTTACCAAAAAATCCAATGTAGACCATCTCTTTGTCCTATCTGTGGTTCACTCAGGCAGTCAGGGGTGTTGCGGCAGCCAGGAAAAACCCAGAGGAGCGGCAGACACGAGCTCACCCTGTGCAATATCACGTTTGGCTGGCCTTGCTTTACCTCTCCCACCAGCTCCCTCCTGCCAGCACATGACTAGGCAGCATGCTGCTGGGTCTTTAAACCTGCCATCTACAAACTCAGTACAACTGCAGATCCAAAAAATTTCCTCACTTCTCTCTATCCTGCCTCCCTCTGGGCTGTTTCATTAAGCAGAAGAGGGGACTGGCACACAATAATGTCTTCAAAAACAGTGGTGAAACTCAAATTCTATCCCCCCTTTCAATCAGGCTCCAAGGTAAGGTACAGCTCTTCCTCACAAGCACCTTTCCCTAAGTTTTACCCCTGACTTATCCAAGAGTCATGGAACATTCCATGATTTTTGCCTGAAAACCTGTTGTAAACTTATCTGTGAGATCGCCTTATAGGTGAGTACCTCTGGTATATTTTCGGAGGGGAGCATGAATTACTTTAGGTGTGCCAAAGATACAGGGTGCCCCCTTAACCATAGATCTAGTATCTGAGGTTTCAGTTATCCTCAGTGTGCAACCAATTACAGGAAGGGTTAGAAGGCTGAGAAGAAGGGAATGCTCTGTGGGGGGATTGTATTTAAGAGCTGTTGGGTTGCTGTACTTAAAGGAACACTACTGTTCTATTTCTACATAAGTTGCTGCTATTGCAGCCTGGGGGCAAAAGGGTTAATCTTCTAAACCAGGGGTGTCCAACTTGTTTCATACTGAGGGCTGAATAGCATTCATAATGCCTGCTGAGGGCCGGAAATGATGTCATTAGGCAGGAATTGATGTCATTAAACAGGTCATAACCAAAAATAAGCACTTTTTTCTTACTTAGGAACTCATTAACTACAAACAGAAGAGAAAATACACAAATCTTGATCATATTTCAAGATATGAGAGACCCCAATTTTCATGTGGGCTGCCCTTTCAGCAGTAACACCACAGCACTGCTCAGCAGATGAGAGCCTGAGGGCCGGATAAAAAGTTTCCATGGGCCGCATATGGGCCCCAGGCCTTATGTTTGACACCCCTGTTCTAAACTGTGCTGAGCCTGTGGCACCTAGTCTTTTATAGGCTGAAGTTCTAACATGGTTAACACATTTCGTCCCAGGGTTAAACTTCTGTATAAATGTTTCGTAGAAAAGTGGCCCAATGCTGTCATTTGGCAACTCAAAAAGAGACAGGGGAGCCCTTATTTATGTCGTAAGATTAGAGGAAGATAAATAAGGAGCTTCTCTAACCTAGACTTCCTGGGTGGAGGAAGATGTCAGGTTCAGGAAAGTAAATGAGGGAGGGGGAGAGAGAGCACACCCCCCATTTGCTTCACCCTCTGCCAACCCATGCTATTGCCTTGGGGCCCCCTTCATGGCTCCCCAAAAGAGTGCCTCTCCTCTGCCAGCCCCTCTCCTAGTGCTCACCTGCCCTATTGAGCTCCCTGTGTCCCACTCAGCTGCTCTCCAACTCAGATTTCAGAAGATCCATACTGGTCTTCAAGCAATTCTGCTTTGAAAATGGCAGAGGACAAGGCATGTTTGGGGAAACTTAGTGGAGAGACTGAGGGGTAAGGGAGAGGAAGCAATCCAGAGAGCTGAGTCTCTACTGGGGTAGCCTTGTCCAGTCACTTGCCAGCACGCATCTTTGAGGGGGCAACTCCGTCCTCTTGACTTCAGTGGCTTTGAAAGGATGCTGCAACAATCCCAAATGACGCTTTGTGGCCCCATAAGGTCACAACCCACAGGCTGAAGAACACTGCTATATAAGATACGCAAATTTATTAGCTATAGAATTATACTCCCAACTCCTGCATTCCTATCATTTAGATCTCTATCAAGTCATGGAGTCTCTTGAACAGCTTCCCTGGTCATGTATCAAGATGACATAGGAAAGGTACAGAGAATGCCCATGTGCTGCTCCAACATCCCTACCTTTGTAAAACTCTCATACATATGCACTTACATAGACAAATGTAAATGTTTTGTTTTTTAAAAGAGTGGCTACATTAAATGTGCCCAAAGTAAAACTAAATTAATGCTCATATACTCAATGAAAATTACAACAAAGCATCTGCCAGAGGAAAGATTTTCAGTTACCTCATCATGAGTGTATCTGTAATCTGCTTTCTTTGACTTGAGATCCCACAAGGCAACTGTCCCAGATTCAAAACCAATCAATAGCTGTAATAAATCACAACAGAATGTATTATTCTTCTAGGGTCAAAAAAATGTTACTTCTAGTACTTAACTGTGTGTGATTTGATTAGAAGACCTGCTGTATGCAGGTGCTTAGGATAACTACACAAGCACAATAATAAAGCGAAACATAATCACGATATTGATACCAGGCATACCAAGACAGGATACCATTTTCTGCATGTCAACTGATTTCAAGATTCCAATACTCAAAGCAGTTTCTTTTATGGTAGTTCACAACATACTAGAAAATCTACATAAATCAGGATTAGGCAGGAACACTATGGTCCCCAGTGTCACCACATGACTGATTCAAATAACTGAAGCATACTTTAAACAACTTCATGGTCTTGGTTGGTTGCATGGTAATACAACTAGAATTGTGTGACTCTACTCAAACTTGAACAGAAGTAGCTTTAAAGATATGCCATAAAACTGAAAGCCAACACAGGGAAGAGTGGTTGCTCTGTCTATGCAGATTCTTCCAGCTTGTGAAAAGACGTTTATGCAAATGTACTGAGTTGAATTATTCTGCATATTATTTTGTCTGCATCACTGGATTACTCCTCTTATAGTTAAACCAGCTCCAAATAGGAGAAGTATTATTTGGGGTTTCAGAAGTAGTTTTTACACATTTTGCTTTGCCCCCTGTCTTTCTGCCCCACCACCCTCTGGTTTGTCATCTCTTCTTCTTGAGAGTATGCAAAGCCATCTACAGTTCTTCGCCTCACAGTTAGCCTAAATTATAGCATGTAGTACTAAAAATTACTGCCATGATGTGCAAAGAAAAAATATCTGAGAGCCAATTCAGATGTACAAAAAAAAAGCACTAGGCACACTGCATCCTAGACTGCACCAGTTTATACATTATTATATCTCTGAATGCAGCTTCATAACCACACTCCCAGTATGCAGGAAGCTTGTCCCTCAACTCTTAAACAGAGCCATGAAACACCATTTAAAGAAACACTTCTGAGCTGCTTTTTTTTTTTTTAGCAGAACAACCATGGCTATCCATTCTAACAGTGTGTCTCTTCCAGCAGCTCTTTGCTAGCATTGTTCTTGTGCACTTCTCAGATTGCAAATTCCTTCTAGAAGACAGGGAGCCATATTCATTTTTTTTAATAAGGAGGATTCAAATTGAATCTCACACCTTGAATCTGAAGTGGTACAGTCTAGAATGGATGCACTAGGTGTTTTTCATATTTAAATAAGATCTAAAATAATAATTTTCTGTTTTGTAGCTTGGGATAATTAAAGTGGACCACAAAACACTGTCTGGAATGCTGCATAATACCCAGAGCCTGCATGCTGTGTAGATCTCACGTTTTATAATATCTGATACGAAATCAGACTACTGCAAACAAACAACTTTTGGACCCAACTTGAAAAAAAGCAATTAGGCAGGAATCAAGATTCAGTAACAGAAAGCAACAGAATCAAAGACAACAGGAAAAAAGTGCTGGCTAGACAGATGCAGTCCTTTCATAACATATGTCTTTCAAGCAATAATCTTCTGTCACTACACGAGAGCATGTTCATTTGCATACAGTGATCCATCAAGAGAAATGGATAAAAATTCCATTTTTTTCCCATACAAAACCAAAAGAAAGATTGGGTGCATTTGTGAAATGCATGTGGGTGCATATAAACATTATAAGGGGGGTTTTCATTATTCAAGAAATAAAAGCAGCTCTCAGAAATTCTAAAAATCTCTGACTTGAGAAATCCCAGAACTGAAAAATTAGCATCTAATAGAATAGCCCTCTTTATCATAAAGTCTCATATCAAAGGTATTAAATTATAGCTATGCTTCAGCCATTACAAAATGACTACAGATGCTTTGGAATAATCTTCTCCAATTTGGTTTGCACAGTTCAAAAAGGTACTACGTGAGCTCTTTTATACAAATATCTCCAATATTTTTATATCCATTTAAAATTCTAGTATCAGACTATCAGATGATTCTCTAACATGTATGAATTATACATAATCCTGCTCAAACACATTCTGAAATACTAAATAAATTCCATTTAAAAGAATATGAAAAATTAGACAACTTAAAAATGTCACTTACTACAGGAGAACCCCCATATCCATGGATTTCAAATCGATGGATTCACTTATCCACAAATCGGGTCCAGGCTCCCCAGCGTGCACCCCTCCAGAGGTGAGGGGAGTTCTGCCCTAGAGGGCTTCCCCAGACTTCCCAATGCCTCCCTAATGCCTTATAATGCCTCCTCCCAATGCCTTATTTCTTATAACATCAATTCTGATTTCTCTGTGAAACTGGAAGTTGCATTTTTTCGCTTTCAGAATTCAGTCTGAGCTTGGCAGAGGTCAGGGACGGATGCAGCCAAAACTACTTACGCATAGAGCTCAGAAGCGCCTCCAGAGGCAAGGGCAGCAGAGCTCCCCCCATCTCTTGAGGGGGGCCCTGGGTCCACAGAGATAGGTGTTCACCCGTATCTGTGGTTTCAACTATCTTTGGGGAGTTCTAGATCGGAACCCCCACGAATAAGGGGGCATGCCTATATACGCAAAACACTGGATGACTGCCTAACCCAGTGGTTCCCAACCTGGGATATGTGTACCCCCAGGGGTACTTGCCAGGACTTTTATGGATACTCAAAAAAAGAATTGAATAATGGCAGAAAACGACAGGTCTCAATTAGAATGGGCTGGCAAGGCAGGAAGGAAGGCAATTAGCTGGCTGCTAAGGAACAACCAACTGCTAGTTTTTGTTCATCAGTTCATGTATTGTCAGACATGGATCAGAGGTTGAAAAAGCTGAAGTAAAAGCACAGTAAAAAAGCTGAAACTTATTGTGGAAAGTGATCAATCACTAAGAATTTCTCAGGACATGCCTAACACTTTGGTGCAAAACAGTGGAAAGGCAGAGTCTTCAGTTCTTCAGACAGGTTAAATGAGTAAATACTGCAATGAATACAGTACCTGAAGTATGGGTTTTTGTGTTTAGGAGATGAGGACTGTCCTAAGCCCCACTGTGTAGGGCAGCATGAATCCTTCCTTACTCTTGTGGCATTCACAAACAAAACATGCCAGCTATACAAACAAGGATATGGAGCTGATGGAGAGGGCTCTCTCTTGTGCCTTGTGGCAGGGTGAAGGCAGCAGCGCGATCCCCAGGATCGCGCAACTCAGGGGGCTGCAGGGGCTTGGGTGCACCCCCCAGGGTGTGGGGAGCCCAGTGTGAACCTTTGGCAGGGCTCCCCACAGCAGTGAATCGCACCCCTCCTCCACTAAAGCGATCATTCTGCTTTCACTTTCACTGCTGTGGGGAGCCCTCCCAAAGGTTCACACTGGGCTCCCCACACCCTGGGGGGTGCACCCAAGCCCCTGCAGCCCCCTGAACGGCGCGATCCGGGGATCATGTCGCTGCCTCCTCCCTGCCTCCAGGCTGCCCCCGCCCCTTAAGGGGGCAGAGGCCAGGGCCTGAAAAGCCATGCTGTATTGTATCAGTTGAACGTGATTTCAAAAAAACTATGTGCCACAAAATAAGCTTAAGGATCACACCGAACATTTGTTGTGTATAAAATATTTGTGGTTTTATAAAAATTATTCCATTGTTTTTTAATCCCATTATCAGGTCACAAGAACATAAGAACAGCCCCACTGGATCAGGCCATAGGCCCATCTAGTCCAGCTTCCTGTATCTCACAGCGGCCCACCAAATGCCCCAGGGAGCACACCAGATAACAAGAGACCTCATTCTGGTGCCCTCCCTTGCATCTGGCATTTATTTACAGTTACAACATATACATTTGAAGTACAGGTGTGCCCCCAAATCCGCAGGGATTCCATTCTGGAGCCCCCGTGGATACCTGAAAACATGGATGCGGGCCAATGCCCCTTCCCACAGTCCAGAGGCCACCTCCCACCCCCTGGAGGTATGGGGAGTTCTGTTTCCCTTGTCTCTGGAGCGTAGTCTGAGCTGATCTGCCAGGCTCAAACTGAGCGGTATAGCTCAAATCACGTGACTTCCAGTTTCACGGAGAAACCAGAAGTGATGTTTTTAATGCTTTATAAGGCATTGGGAGGCCTGGGGAAGCCCTCCAGGCAGGAGTGTGCACATTGGGGGGGGGGGCCCAGACTTCATTCATGTATAACTGAATCCGTGGATATGGGATCTGCAGATATGGGGCTCCCGTAAGCGACTTAATTAATTACAAACGTTTTGCTAATATGAGGAGTACGATTTATGAAAATAGGCTACCAAGGGGTACACAAGTGAAAAAAGGCTGGGACCCACTGACCTATATGAATAAAATAGGTCAGATATTTCAATTTAAAGTGAAAGGGTAAGCATTTGTGCTCTGAGCATAGGTTTTAGAATTTGTATTTTTGGAACAGTATTAGTTGGGCATCCCTTATCTGAAGTGCTTGGGATCAGAAGTGTTTTGGATTTTTCCATATTTGGAATACTTGCATATACATAATGAGATATCTTGGGGATGGGGCCTAAGTCTAAACACTTAGATGATGTTTATGTTTCATATAAACCTTGCTCATACATGTTTAATGAATTTGAGAACCCATATTTAAATTTTGTATATGTTGTGATCCCCCTTCCCAATTACACAGTTACTGAAATGAAATTTTTTGCTAAGTATTAGTAGTAAATATATCCCAAATGACTGCATACTCAGTAAGTGAAAACTGAAAAATACTAGAACAGTGGTTCCCAAACTGTGAGTTGGGAACCACTGGTGGGTTGCAACCTGATTTTTGGTGAGTCACCAAAGGGTGATGGAAAGATCAGGTAACTAATTGCCTCAAGCCCTGAGGCTACTGAAAAGTCAGATACTGTAGCTGCTAATTACCCTGCAAAGAGCTCAGCTCCTGCAGTTTGCAAGATAGTTGCTAACTGGCCTGCAAGGAGCTACGCTCCTGCAGTTTGCAAGCATGTGTGAATACAGAGAGATAAAGTTTGAGGGACGTTTTTCTGGTCATTATTACATAAATAAAATATTTCTTTCTAGATCTCTCTTTTTTTTTTAAAGCCTGGTAAACCTAGGTGGGTCCCGACAGAGCAACAGTTCTCAAACTCTCAGGGCCCTGAGTAAAACCCTTGAGCCCTGCTGTAAGTTCTTGAGAGGGATGGGGGAAAACAGTGACGTGATCGCCAGTATCGTGTCACTTTCAAGCAGTGCAGGGGCTTGCTTTGACTTACCAGAGCCTGCAGCAGGCTCCCAGGGCTCCCCAACATGCAGAGACAACCAAAATAATGATTGCGACCTACTTCTGTTTGCAATCGCTAACCAGAAGTAGGTTGCGATTTTTATTTTGGATGTTTCCGCATGTTGGGGAGCCTACATACGCTCACACCCCTGGGAGCCTGCTACAGGCTCTGGTAAATCAAATCAAGCTCCTGCACCCCTCAAAAGCAAAGCGATCCTGGTGATCACATTGCTGCCTTCCCCCTCCCCACTCCTTAAGGTGGCAGAGGCCAGGGCTCTCAGGCTGGAGTGTCATGATGCACTGCGATAGATTTTTGTTTTAAAAAGTGAATACTGCTGCTAAAGAGTTTTGGAGCCACTGCTCTAGAACATTACAAAAGCACATTTATATATAATAGTGGCCTGATGCCATTTGCAAGAAAGGAAACAGCTTGGGTGAGAGTCGAATTTAGTGTGCAAAAACATCAGGGAACAGGAGTATCCGTACCCTTTTCCTTAACAATGATTTTTCTGCTCACGGTCACATCTCCCAAAAGCTTCTACCACCACACTTTGGCAGCAGTTCTCAAACTCACAGGGAGTTTGAGCCCCGATGTACATTCCTGGGGGGGGGGGGTAATGCAACTGCCAAGATCACGTCGCTTTGGAAGGGTGCAGGGGCTTGCTGAGACTTACCAGAACCTGCAGCAGCCTTCCGGGAGTGTGGAAAGTACTGTGGCAGCTCTGCAGGGCTCCCCAATGTGTGGAGAATGTACAGATAACAATTGCAACCCATATCCGATTTGCGATCACGAAACTGGAAGTGGGTCGCGATTGATATGTGTGTCTCCACATGTTGGGGAGTTCTGCAGAGGCTGCCACAGTACTCCCCGCACCCCTGGGAGGCTGCTGCAGGCTCTGGTAAGTCTCAGCAAGCCACTATGCCTTTCCAAACCAATGTGATCCAAACCTGGTGATCACATTGCTGCCTCCCCCCTCCCCACCTCTTAAGGGGGCAGAGGCCAGGGCTCTCTGGCTGGGGCGTTACAACGCCCCAGTTTGAGAACTACTGCTCTACGGAATTTCCAACTATATATAATCCACAAGTGTGTACACAGGGGGCTACTTTATAAAGCAGAAATAAAATACTTCATTCAGGTGTATAATTTTATCGATTTTGTCAGTTTGCCATAATTTTAATTATAAATATGGCTCTTTCACGAATATTATCACATAGCATTTCCTTTTTACAGACCAGTATCTCCAAAGGGCTAACTACAATACTTTACCATACTTTAAACACTAAGAAGGGTGATAACCCAAGCAGCTGTTTAGTGGCTTTATGAAATTTAACATACCTTGCCTTCATCCATAGGATTGTCACTAATATGGACTATAGGTCCCGGATGAGACTTTGATGACCTGAAAATGTAAAAATTAATTTTAAAAAATAAGACAAGAATATTTTTACGTAAAATGTTACAATCCCTACAGCCTACACACACCTCCACTACAATATAGATAAGCAGGCACCAAGTTCAATTAGACACAGAGCACCAAAGAATGAACATGCAAAGAAAGATGATGGAAAACAGTGCTAAGGGCCCAATCTTATCCACTTTCCAGCACTGCTGTAGCTGCAATGCAGCCTCAAGGAAACTTGTGTCCTAAGAGACAAACTCACTTGCAGCTAAACCATAGGCATGTCTACACAGAAGTAAGTCCCCTTGTGCTCAATGCAGCTTACTCCAAAGAAAGTGTGTATAGGTGTATATAGGATTTCAGCCCAAATGGCGCTGCAAAAGGTACTCCATCTCAGTTTGAGATGCAAGATGGGGATAGTAGTTGTGATGAAAGATTACATCACGGTTCTACATGTGAAGCACATTGCATACTCAAAGAACACTATATAAATGCCAAGTAGGGGGAGAATTGAGGCCATCTAGACAGAAAAGGGTTTTACATTAACCAGTTTGATTTACCACAATTGCATCTAAAGCAACTGTTACCAATATTTAATTGTTGATAAAACTTCTTTGAATCTCTCTCTCACTCACTCTCACTCACAGATTCACAACATGTAAACACATTTTGGGGTAGTTCTAAAGGTAACACTATTCAAAACTAAGAAATATCATATTCATATATCCTGGAGAGTAACATCAGGAAGACCTACACCACATCAATTTATTGTTTAAGGACAATATTTGTTAAGAAGGAGCAAATCCATGCCAGTCCTAACGTGTAGTCTAGCCTAGAACAGATTTACCAACCTATCTTCCATTTACAATCACTAAGCCACATAACTATTCCCAGAGGCGATCCTGGCCCCTGTAGTGCCTGGAGCAAAGACCGCAGGCTGCCCCTCCGCACTGAGCTACTTCACCCTCCCACACCGAACTACCACCCTCCTGCCTCACTTTTGGAGTCCCAGGGAGGTAGTGTGCTGCCTGGATGAATGCCCGCGCACTACTACTGGACAACACCACGTCCCACCGGTTGAAAAATGCTGCCCTAGATAAGCAAACCCTTGTACCGATAATATCCAAATCTCATGAGCAAGTCTGATCAGCTCCCATGATCCGGCCATGTTCTGCATACTGTATGATGCATGCATATGATGCACTCTCTCTCTATCCCCCCCCCCTTTTCTCAAGGGCTAGAGAATTGGATACAAACAGCATACAAACAGCATCAAAACTAACTACACTATTCCCAAAATAAAAATAGCTTCTAATCTAATTTCTAATTACAATTATGATCAACTTAAATCTTTGAAAGTTACAATCTCAGTAACTTCAGTGATTACAATAAAGTTTTTCTTGCCCCAAGATCTATGCTGGTTGACAAAAGATAGTTTCATAGTATACCAATGCCAGTCTTTGGTAAGCTATCATGGGTGTTTTCTGTAACACATTAATTAATTCTTGTATCTCTAAAGGTTTATGGAGCAATGGCATATATTGATGGAAGTTCCTTTATGAAAAATGGCTGACTATTCACGTACAGTGATCCATGAATTTTTTCCCTCAGACAAAATTTATACTTGTGTATAAAGCCCCAAGCAGTAAGGGGTATTTTACAGTGAGAATGCATTAGTGAGAATATTGTCACCACACTTTTGTCACATAGCAAACCAAGCAAACCAACCAACACTTCTTGAAAGTACCAAAAATTCTGACACCAACTGCAAATTAGCTTGTTTGTGCAGGATTTTGCAACAAATCTAATAATCAACAAAAGTTGGGTTTAAAAAAAACACTACACTATCTTGATGCCTGAAAGGGATAGTTTGAGGAGTAGCAGCTTTGTAATTCACATATTAATGTTTGCCTCAAGGATGCCGGATGCAACTGGAAGTGACTTCTGGTCACATCTGGGCAGGGCCGAGAAGAGGGGCGTAAAGGGGGTAATTTGTACCTGGGCCCAGGGTCAAAAGGGGGGCCCTGGTGCCAAAGGAGGGGGCCCAGAAATTTCCTAGAATCTTATATTTTCCTATCTACTCTAACTTGTTGCCTGCTGGGGACACTACCATGACTGGGGATATTGGGGACACTACTGATGCCACATGGGTTGGTAGACCTGGGCTTCAAAGACTTTTCCAGCTGTCTCTATCCTCCCCCTGCCCTGTTTTGCCCCTCCCTGCCCCTATTCTGCTTGCCCGTCACCAGCCTTCCTCACTCTGTTTCACCCCTCTCTCTTCGCAAAGGGGCACAAAAGAAACTTTGTAACCCCTGATAAAATTCCTTTCAAAGGCCCTGCATCTGGGAGGTATTCTGAAGGTAGGTCATGCAAGGCCTCCCCACATATATGAAGGCCTCCCAAACACTTTGAAAGGCACTTCTATTTGCTGGTTTGGGGTGCTCTGCAGATTTAATGGATTCCTCCATGGATACTGGGGGTCGACTGTATTCTAATACACCTCAGGATCAGCTCGTACCATATTATGCTGGCTAGAAGATAAGCCAACACCTAGTAATTTTTTCCAGACCTGTTTGTGTCTTGATTTGCAAGCACTTCCACTGTAAAATAAGACAGACTTTGCATTTCACATCCAAGATGGGTCTTTGATACAAAGAAAGGTAAGTCTTCCCTCTCGGTTATCCAGGGCTGGAAGAGATTCTGTGATAAGCAAAGAGTCTGCCACAAAATGCTAGCTACAGAGGCTAGACTTTTAGGGCAGTGGTTCTCAAACTGGACCAGCTTGAGAATGAGTGTCTCTGGCACTTTAAGGGTTGGGGAAGGGAGGAAGGCAGCAACACGATCCACAGGATTTCATCACTGCTGGGTTTGCAGGGCTTTTTAAAAAACTTACCCCTGCCCACAGAAGCCTCCTGGGGTGCAGGGAGCCCTGCAGAGTCTTTTGCAAGGCTGCCCACACCTCAAAGTAATAAAAAAATGTGATTGCAACCCACTTCCGGTTTTGCGATTGTGACCCAGAAGTGGGTTGCCATAGCATTTTAAAATATTATTTCAAGGTTCAGGCAGTCTTGCAGAAGGCTCCGCTGGGCTCCCCACACCCCCAGGAGACTGCTGTGGGCAGGAATAAGTTATTAAAAAACCCCTGCGAGCCTGGTAGTGATGTGCTCCTGTGGATCACGTCACTGCCTTTCCCCTGCCCCTGTCAAAATTTATCTGCAGTCTTGAACTCCCTGTGAGTTTGAGAACTGCTGTTTTAGAAAATGGTATGGGAGGTACTGGCTGCAATGCATGTCCAATATGAAATTAGGGAAGAGTTTTCCTAGGTGGAAGACTGGTCACAGAAACAGAGAAGCCGCCACCATCACCAAAGACCATACAGACAACATTCTTAGAGATAATGGATACTAATAATGAGAACGTTTTGCAATCCTCTCTCTCTCTCTCTCTCTCTCTCTCACACACACACACACACACACACACACACACAGCTGGAAAGGCGGAAGACACTGATTCTCATTTCAGAGCAACAGAGAAATGTTTACACTAAGTTAGTCAGAGGTGAGGAAGTTCCAGTTATATGAACTATAGACTTACACAGCTAAAGAGCTTGAAATCACATGAAAATGAAGCAATAGTGAAACCCATAAGAGCAGGCTTATGAGAAATTGAATACATAGCACATACGTACATGGTACCAAATATTTTAGCCACACAAAGTTGTATGTTTAAAGTTTTAACAGCTCATTATGTACTTTTCTCCAAAGCAGACAGTAAAAGATTTAGAAAATTATTCCGCTAGCATTTCAACACTAGGCTCAGCAGACCAACTTAAAAAAATGAAATCCCAGACCTCTTTGGATTTCACCCATGCTTGTAACAGCAGTGATACTTTTCCAGGACATAAACATAAGTATAAAAAAAAAATTTCACAGCAGAACACAAAAATTAAACATTCATAATCAGTGCTATCTTTCCATCAAAAACACAGAAAAGACACAATGTCCACATGAACAATTGCTTTCACTAGACAATTGCTTGTGGGTGTCAATGGGCAATTTTCACAATGGAGAGAGGTGAAAAGCGGTGTGCCCCAAGGATCTGTCCTGGGACCGGTGCTTTTCAACCTCTTCATAAATGACCTGGAGACAGGGTTGAGCAGTGAAGTGGCTAAGTTTGCAGACGACACCAAACTTTTCCGAGTGGTAAAGACCAGAAGTGATTGTGAGGACCTCCAGAAGGATCTCTCCAGACTGGCAGAATGGGCAGCAAAGTGGCAGATGCGCTTCAATGTCAGTAAGTGTAAAGTCATGCACATTGGGGCAAAAAATCAAAACTTTAGATATAGGCTGATGGGTTCTGAGCTGTTTGTGACAGATCAGGATAGAGATCTTGGGGTGGTGGTGGACAGGTCGATGAAAGTGTCGACCCAATGTGCGGCAGCAGTGAAGAAGGCCAATTCTATGCTTGGGATCATTAGGAAGGTTATTGAGAACAAAACGGCTAGTATTATAATGCCGTTGTACAAATCTATGGTAAGGCCACACCTGGAGTATTGTGTCCAGTTCTGGTCGCCGCATCTCAAAAAAGACATAGTGGAAATGGAAAAGGTGCAAAAGAGAGCGACTAAGATGATTACGGGGCTGGGGCACCTTCCTTATGAGGAAAGGCTACGGCGTTTGGGCCTCTTCAGCCTAGAAAAGAGACGCTTGAGGGGGGACATGATTGAGACATACAAAATTATGCAGGGGATGGACAGAGTGGATAGGGAGATGCTCTTTACACTCTCACATAATACCAGAACCAGGGGACATCCACTAAAATTGAGTGTTGGGCGGGTTAGGACAGACAAAAGAAAATATTTCTTTACTCAGCGCGTGGTCGGTCTGTGGAATTCCTTGCCACAGGATGTGGTGCTGGCGTCTAGCCTAGACGCCTTTAAAAGGGGATTGGATGAGTTTCTGGAGGAAAAATCCATTATGGGGTACAAGCCATGATGTGTATGCGCAACCTCCTGATTTTAGGAATGGGTTAAGTCAGAATGCCAGATGTAGGGGAGAGCACCAGGATGAGGTCTCTTGTTATCTGGTGTGCTCCCTGGGGCATTTGGTGGGCCGCTGTGAGATACAGGAAGCTGGACTAGATGGGCCTATGGCCTGATCCAGTGGGGCTGTTCTTATGTTCTTATGTTCTTATGCTTTCACTAGACTAGGGGTCTTCAAACTATGGCCCGGGAGCCACATCTGGCCTGCTACAAGATTTTATCCAGTCTGCAGCAACCAGTTTTTTTGGGTCAGAGCATTTGCTAATATTTGACATTTTTACTCATTATATATCATTTCTAAGTTTAAGCACATCATTATTTCTTTGTGTCACATTTCTCTTTTGTTCTGAATCATACCATGCTGATTACAAAAAAGATCCAAGTAAAATTTATTCATTTATGATATGATAATTCATATCAAATTAATTCATAAAACTTTTTTTTTCAGTCCGCAAATAATTGTAAAATATAGGAAGTGGCCCTGATACTGAAAAGTTTGGGAACCCCTGCACTAGTCCATACTCACAGTTCAATGGCTTTATTCCACATGATGACATAGCCTGAGAGAGTGAAGGACTCCACATTGACAATGTGTATATTTCCTCTTTCAGTGCCCACATACAGCCATTTACTCTGGAAAGGCAGATGGCAAAATGTTATCCTGAAAGAGAACAATGGAGAGAAATGGAATTAAGATGACATCTTAAGATGACACATGGACACACACACACAATATCAAGGAAGAAGGAACATACTTAAATTCACACTTGGATAATTCAATCCTATCCAAGCTAGATCTGTACTTTTCAAAAAACAGTAACGTACAATTAAGATCATTTCCCAAACCCGTCGTCAGAGCAATGCTCTGAATTATCTTCCTCCTATAGTGGAAGGAATATGTGCCTCTATAAAAGGAAAAGAATATTGAATTGTGCTAGAATCCAAAACATCATGACAGATAATGAAACAATTCAGGAGAGCTAGAACAAGGGGATTCTGCAAACACTAACAACTGTACACACATTACTACATTAACACACTCATGAATAAAATTCTGTTTTTACTAAGAAAAGTTCTGGTTTCTCTTTTTAAGAAGATAAATGGCAACTATTTAAATGTTCAGTTTTAATGCTAACTGGATTTAATGTAAACAGACTGCTTGTATAAGACAATATGAAACATCCACTAGATTTTTCCCCTCCAGAAACTTTCATGTGAGGCACCTCTATAAACAGTAGCTTAATCCATAAAAACACAGGTTATGTTAGATCTGCAGCCCATACAAGACACAGTCTAGGTTTCTCAAATCTTTCTAGCTTAGCAGTGGCGTAGCTAATAAACATGTAGCCCACTGCATAGCTCAAAATGATGCCCCAGAAGTGATGTCACAACCGGATGTGACATCACACCCGGGCTTTTTAAAAAGTGCAAATTGGGGGGGGGGAATCTGCCTTCTCCCGCCAACAGTTCACCACCCACTTGATCTGCCACCTCCCCCCAGCCAGTGGCATAGCTAAGGCATCTGCTACCTGGGATCAAAGAAGATTTTGTAGCCCCCCCATAAAAAAAAAATCAAATTTAATAAATAAATAAAAAGTGTGCCCTTTATTGATTAGAGACACTGCTGGGGTGAAGAGAGACTGTTTTTCTCTCCCTGCTAAATATAAGAAGAGCACCACTTGAAAAAGTGCCTCTTTACCAGTTAGCAGGACTAGCTGCATTACGATACATGGAAATGAGAGCTGACTCATTAACACCTTAGTGGTTCCATGCTGTATCAAGATAACATCTCATTGGCTCTCAGTATAAGATGGGATCTTAAAGCATCCCCTAAAAGAACTTCATTTTGAAATCTCAAAGACTGATCAAGAAACCAAATTACTTCACTGTATACCCTCTGTTTGGCTAACACATTTCTAGCTAGACACTTAACTGGGTGGCAATTTATATTTTTGTTAAAAATTTTAAAAAACAGGAATTTTTTTCTTGGAACTAGCTATTTTTATACTGTATGCAATCATGAACAATTTTCTACAGGATAGAACTAGAAATACTGTAAAAAAAATGGGAACAAGACAAGAGAGCAAATAGATTCACACATGTGACACGACTTTTCTGATGTTTTCCCCCCAAACAGTAGTGTACTCAGATCTATACCATAGGTTGAAAGCTCTTGCAGTCAAAGGAAACAATATAGAACAGTGTTTATCAAACTGTGGGTAGGGAACCACTAGGTGGGTCGTGAGCCAGTTTCAGGTGGGTGCCCATTCATTTCAATATTTTATTTTTAATATACTTGATGCTATCATGGTATGTGACTGCATTTGGGCAAATGTTACAGACCTGTACTTTTAACAAGCTACTATGTATATTCTTTTAACAATGATAGTAAATGGGACTTATTCCTGGGTAAGTATGGGTAGGACTGTAGCCTAGAATTGTTGAAAATTTTCCTGCTTGATGATGTCATTTGCAGTCATGACATCACTTCCGGTAGGTCCTAACAGATTCTCATTCTAAGAAGTGGGCCACGGTGCTAACTGTGTGAGAACCACTGGTATAGAATGTATTTCACAGATGCAAAAGAACTTCAGAGAGGGTCAACAGCAGCACAAGCCAATTTTATAGAAAGTTATTATGAATGAAAGGCAGAAACAGGGACCATCCTGATAGCTATAAGGAGCAAGCTTCAGTGGCTGGTGTCACAACCAAAAACCTCATCACAAGTTGCTGGCAATCAGATGTCCAACAGCAGTGATTCCATTAACAAGACCATTCAAAGCAACCTCATGAGACAGGAGAATTCATACCACAGCATGGGAAGGGGAGGAAGAGATAGTAGTTTAAATATCTTGGTCAGGAAGTCCAACATGTGGCCCATGGGCCATATGCAGCCCACAAAGCCTCTTTTGGTGACTCTCAGAAAGTCCTCTCACTCCTCCTGCTTCTCATTCGCCTGCTTCTCCTGCCACTTCCTCCTTCATGTAACTTCAGTAGCTTCGAACTTGGAAATAACTGGCAGTGATGTCATCACATCACCACCAATTATTTCTGTGTCTGGGCACTCAGGGGATGGTGCCAATATTAGAAGTTGGACCACCCCAGTCTAGGTCCTACCATTAAGGGCTTTATAGTACCATGAGCACTTTGACCTGTTCTCTAAGTTGTACAGGGAACCAACACAGGTGTTATATGACATGGTCACAATGCCTCATTCAAGATAAAACTAGGAGTTGCATTTCATACCAATTGAAGTTCCTGACAGCTCCAAGTACAGTTAATAACAGCAGTCTAACAGAGATGAAACTAGTGTGCAGTTAACCATAGCCAGATTCACCTACTAACTTATCTGGAAAAGGATGACAGTCCATTTTCTGATTTGCTCATCTCCTGACAAATAGCTCCTCAGATTTAATTTTAGCTAGTTAACCCTCATCCAGTTTATAATGGATTCACAGCCCAATCCTATCAACACTTTCCTGGGAGTAAGTACTATTGACTCTAATTGAACTTACTTCTGAGTAGACATGTATAGGATTGGGCTGTCAAACATCAAATCAGAATTTCCACAGCCTCCTTAGCCAGATAGAAAGAAGAGACAGAGTTGACTGAGCATACTGATGAGACCCAAATCTAAATCCCTGATGACATTTCTGAGCAATTTCATGTAGCAGGTGTGGTCTGGTGGTTGATTAGAAGGCTGTTGGAAAATGGTCCTGATTGAATTTTGGATGAGAGACTGAAAGCTGAAAAAGCTGTCATGAGACAACAGAACCAGGAGGAGTCACTGTTTACAGCTTGGCTGACTTGAAACTGCTCCTGCTAGAAGCTCGGAAGACATACCCAGATGCCAGATGATACAACCACACCATGAACGATTCCATCTGGAAGAGAAGTGTTCTACAAGCTTGCCTGCACAGAACAATTATTGTACAAAAAATTCCCTTTGTACTCTACTAGGAAGCTTTGTAAGCTGCCTTGGACATTTGCTTCAATATGAGAAAGGTGGGATATAAATCTCTCAAATAATAATAAATGAAAAGCATGGGAAAATAGAGCCCTACCATCTTCTGAAATCAGGCCGCAAGCGGGGATTGGAACACTGTAAAACAGTGTCCAAGACCCAACTAGGCCAGGTGATCCAGAAAGATACTACAGGGTGTCCCTTGTTATCTGTGGGGGTTTTGTTCCTGGAACCTCTGTGGATACCTAAATCCGTAGATGTTTAAATCTGTGGATTTGGGCACCCCAAGGCCGCCAAACCCCAACAGAGAACAGGCCATTCTGAGGGCTAAAAACGATGACTTCCGGTTTTTGGCCAAAAACTGGAAATCATCCTTTTCAGCCCTCAGAAGTGCCTCCAAAGGGGTACAGGTGTCCCACCCCATGGGTTCAGAACCCATAGATATTCAAATCTGTGGGTACTGAACCTGTGGATATGAAGGGCCACCTGTATAGTCAGTGACATCAAAAGTAGCATAGAAGATCAGCAGAACCATACTACCCCCGTCCCACTCTTGGCATAGGTTATTTACAGAGGCTTTTATTCCAAATCCCAGTTTGAAGCTGGACTGAAAAGGAGCTGGATAATCTGTTGATCCCTGGATTCAAAACATGAGTTAAGATTACCTGAAGCAAACACTTGAACATTACAAACCAACACTCAATATAAAAAAATTTGAGCAATGTTCTCTTCTTGCCTATCCTGACAGGCAGCAACTCTCCAGGATTTCAGATAGCAATAGATGCACTAGAGCAACGGTGCAACAAACCCAGCCCTGGGGCCACTTGCGGCCCTCCAGGACTCGTAATGCAGCCCTCAGGAAGCCTCCAGTCTCCAATGAGCATCTGGCCCTCTGGAGATTTGCTGGAGCCCACGCTGTCCCAATGCAACTGCTCTCAGTGTGAGGGCAACTATTTGACCTCTTGCATGAGCTGTGGGATGAGGGCTCCCCCCACAGTTTGCTGTTTCACATCTGGGATGCAATAGCGGCAGCAAAGGAGAGGCCAGTCTTGCTTTGTGCAAGACCTTTTATAGACCTTGAGCTATTGCAAGACCTTCATTCTTTCATATAAGTTCATCTTTAATACATACATTTATGTAAACTTATGTAAATTTATTCTAATTTTAAATGTAAATTAATTTTTTTCCCCTGACAGTGTCAGAGAGATGATGTGGCCCCCCTGCCAAAAAGTTTGGACACCACTGCACTAGAGATAAACCTGGAACCCTCTGCATGCAAAGCATGTGCTTGACTCCAAGCTTCAGCAGACCTATTCACAAATCTTCTTGCCTGATCCAAATTCCTCCATTTTCTGAAGCATGTAGAAAAAATGAGTATGTGTCGGGACATTAATACCAAAAATCCAGAAATAAGCTAAGGTGAAATGGTAGAGGAATTTGTTTCAATTTGTGCAAAGCAAGACTCTGAAGCTCATAAAGCTAAAATATAAGTTCAGAACTGGAATCTACTGAACTTTCAGAAACTCATTCTGATTAGCAAAAAACTTGAGGTGATAGTGTTTTTCAAGGTTATATAATTTAAAATTACACAATAGGACTTTGTGGCTAATTTTGTTCATTGTTACTATGGCACTTACACCTTATCATAACACTGAACTCAGTTGTAACTGAGGGTCAAAACTACATGTTCAACTAAATGCAAGTTTAAGAAGCATGCTTAAAACAGAAAGTATTTCTTCCTTCACTAAAATCAGCCTCAGGAATCCGATTCTGATTAGAACAGGGGAGGGAGTGACTAACTCCTACCCTACAGCTAGCTTCCAACCAAAAAAGGTCTCTTCCAAAAGCTGCTCTTTGCCCCCGTGGTGTGTGTGTTTTGTTTTGCTTTTTGCGCAGCAAATACAAACAAGGAGTAAGAGACAGTCATTTTCTGTGAGAAAACAGCCCCAGGTGAAATGCATACCTCTTCCCATATTTAAGATGAGGCTCTTTTCTCACTCCCTCTCTATAGCTATCTGTCAGAAAAGAAGCACTTCCAGTTTTAAGCACACTTCTTAGTGTAAATATACCCTATCCAGTGGATTGGGGCAAATTACATATCTCACTATTTGTAGCCTCCCTTACTCCCTGAGGCTACAATCCTAACCACACTTTCCTGAGAGTAAGGCCCATTGAACAAAATAGGACTTACATCTGAGTAGCCCTGGTTAGGATTGTGCCCTAAGGTAACTTAAGCTAAGCCAGGCCTCAATAAAACTGCTGGCGGAAGGGGATTCGTGCTGCCTGGATCCTCTTCTTATATACTTTCAGTGAGTAAGAAATGGATCAGAATATTACCAGAGCAGAAGCCGGCTGGAAGGGGTGGCAGACAAATGTGGTATGCAAGACACTCATTAATTCACTGTCTTCCAACTCCATGTAAGAGTTTCACTCTGCATTATCAGTGGGTCAGCCCTGGACTATAATAATTTTCCCAAGGCACTTGTTAGTTTCAAATCCTACTTAGTTTTGCAACTTGAATTTTGCACATCCATACACCCTCCCATCAAACCAAAATGGCTAGATATTTTAATGGACTTAGTTCATCAAAAATTCCCAAAATGGTAATAGAAAAGAGTTGAAATCAAGAACTCAGGGAAAAGATGGCCAAAAAATTATGGTCAATTCAGCAAGATAAGCTGTACTCACAGTACAGTCAGGCCCAATTCAGACATCACAAGTCACCAATATGGAAGCTTTAAGTATGATTTGATGCACTAGCTGAATTGACAAAACATAATCTAAGATCAGTGAAAACAACCAAAACTAGGTACACTGTTATGAAAAAAAAAACTGTAAACCATGATTTGTGCTACCTATAATCTGGCATGTCTGAAAAAACAAACCATAATTGTGGCCATTGCTGTGTATCTGGAGCGACTACTGCATAAAAAAACCCCTGAACAGATGGAACACACAGACCAGCAGCTTTAAGTCATGATTTGCATGCACATGCACAAGCTTGAAACACAAAATGCATCAGATAACTGTAGCTCTTGGAGTTAGTTTGGAACTAACTTTTGTGCTCTAATTGCTAAGTATTCTTTACTCACAGTATTTTTTAAAATGAGCTTAAATACAGACAAGGTCCTGCACTTAATGTTTTAAATTTAACATTAAGCCATCATTTTAATAACTTAGTTGAGTGGCTGGTATGTAGTTAAGAGACTTTTAACTGACTGATTAAAAATGGATAGTCAAGCATTTATGATGCATCTTTATAAAATTATGTACAGTCTGGTTAGTTAATGGAAGTTACTATGAACTAGGTCATAAGCTCATCTTTTTCTTCAGCATTCTTTTGTCACACCAATTCTCCTCCATTTATTTAGCAACATATTAAATTCCTCAGGTTTGTTAATTCTTCAAAATGTGGAAGTGTTCATAGCAAACAATTCAAAGATTTTCAGTTCAGCAAAAAAAATTTCAGCAATATTAACTGCTTGGATAGTTGGGGGTGAGGAATTATACTGTTCCATTATGGCAATCTAGTTTCATGTTCTGATTGGCAACAAGTGTAAGAGGCTTTCATAGTAGCCCTACTCACATGAACCTCTATGCCTCTCTCTAAATAAAAAGGTTGCCTTTTTCCCTCTGAGCAAATTTTTCAACTTCTTGTCTTGGCAATACTATTACACCGCAAATGCAGTTCTGAGCATTCTAGTAATTCTTTTACTCACTTCTTGGATATATATGAAGTTTCACACTATATTTCAGTATTTGTCACCATCTCTACTTAGCAAGGAAGGGAACTAGAGTCAGCTGACTTGGACTCAAGTTCCAAAAATGCGCATTTTTTGCTGACTTGTGAGTCACATGTGGAAGACTCCCCAGGCATGCAGACTCAAGTCTGTCTGTGTCTGAGCGTGCTTGCATACCACTTTTGCAGCATGAAAAATCTTGTGGGGCCATCATTCCAACCAGGCAAGTGGCAGGAAGGTTTCAGCCATGAGGCAGGGAAGGGTTAATGTTTGTATTTGCATCTGAGCGGGGGGGGGGGGGGAAGGCGGGAGTGGGCTCTCTTGCCCATCTCTGATAGGAAGAAAGGAACCAATGATAACTGATGATCACTGGACAATCACTGATCACTGGATGATCAGATGGGCATCTGATATTTTCTTTGGCTGGGGATGGATAGGAGGAGGAGTCAAGATCCTTCTTGCCTTAAAATTGACTGCAGAAGCCCAGGAAGGGGGAAGGAGGTTTTTTTGTTTTATAAATGGGGGGGGGGGGAGGCGGCTCCTAGTCATCCCAGAGAAATTCATGGCATGGGTCTAGTAGGCTCATTGAATGACCAGCTGCAGTGGGACTGCTGCTGAGTAGAGTTGCCAAGGATTGGGTCATCCTGGTAAGACTTGCAGCTGCTGTACATGCATGACCCTCCTCCCTCATTCAAGTTCCATTCAAGAATGGAACTTGCATAGGCAGAAAGTTAACTTGCTGCTTCCTGTGAACATTCAAGTACTATCTTCAAATGTTCAGGCTGCCCGCCTGCACATCCTGCTATAAGTTTACATGCTTACAGTGTTCAGTGAAAGCAAGAAACATTTTTTATAGGTGCCAAAGGTAAGAACTTAATGGGTGCAGTGAGGTGTGGGGAGTACATAGAGATAGGGTTCCCTCAACACACACAGAGGTTATATCTGCTTTCTACATCCACATTTTCCAAACTGTGGGTCACAATCTGATTGTTGGTGGGCCATGAAACAAGCTAATATCTTTCAAGGAAAATATATTTGAGCCCTATGGAAAGTGAAACAGCTACACAAGCATGTTTACTCATGAGTAGGCAACCATGCCTCGAAGGCCACGCAAAGGGTGAACACAAGGCCACCAGAATGGTCTCAATCTGATGAACATGGAGATTCATGAAGGTGCCCAGAAGGTGCCCCCACCATAGTAAAGAGAATAAGTACAGAGACTTGAGCAGCTGGTAAGGTGAAACTTTTTTTTCCAAGTCTCAAAAAACTAGGTGGGTCCTGATAGAGCAGGGTGTCAAACGTAATGCCCGTGGGCTGGATGCAGCCCCTGGAAGCTCTTTATCTAGCCCCCATGATAATTTGGCTTCCTAGCACTGCCCTTTTGGAACACCAAATCTGCCGAGGCTCTGGGAGGGACAGACAGTAGGAGGCCACAGAAGGCAAGGAGTGCTACAGAGGAAGGGGCAGACCAAGCAGAATTCGCACTGCTGAAAGGGTGGCCCATGGGGTAATTGTGCCCTCCCATATCTTGAAAATATGACTGAGATTTGCACATTTTATCTTGTCATTTGCAGCCAATGAATTTCTATGCGAGGACAAAGTGCTTATTTCTGGCGTAATGACATCACTTCCTGTTTAATGATGTCATGTCCGGCCCTCAGCAAGTACCATGCACACTACTCGACCTAATACCCCTGCGATAGAACATCATTTTAAAAATTGGGCCTGATGCTAAAAAGTTTAGGAACCACGGTTCTAGACTAGATTTTAGTACAATCTAATCCTAATCTTTCGACTTCATACACTAGAACTGAGAAAACAGCTCTGTTTTAACATAAGAATGCCCTTTAAAATGTTATTTACTTAAAATAGGAAACAAGAAACCTTCCTTTCTTAACCCTGAAATTTCAGCCTAGTTACTTTTCCAACCACTTAGTAATCTTTGTGTCAATACAGCAAAAATGACTATAATGATACTTCTAGTACAGAGATTTTAGCAATCAGGAATTCAAGTTGTTATGCTATGAGAAAAAGTGCTCTTATATTCAAACCATATCACTATCAGGACATATCTAGCTTTACATGTCTAAAACAGAAAAAAACCACCTTACCAGCTCAAGCCTCTGTTTTTATCCTTGGGGGGGGGGGCTGCCTTCTGAGGAAGTAAAAACGCAAGTAGTCAAGTACTTGACATGCTGTAATACATTGCTGGTTGCTTTTGGTTTGGGTTGCAAGCTGTGCAAATTTGCTGTGGCAAGTTTCTGACCTTCATCACTGAATTTTATTAGCAGGAGGTGGAACTGTGCTCCCAGTGCATCATCCTTCTCTCCTCCTTGCTTGTGCAGAATGTGCAGAAAGTCCAGACTATGTGATTGAATTTAAACATGCACGACTGTAGGAGAACTTCCCAGTCCCATCTCCCCTGCCTCACAAAAGCCACTCCTAAGGTTCAGGGGTACCTCCAGGAACTGTGTGGAATGAGATGCAGGCATGGCTGGCCTACTAACTGGCTTCTGTGAGCAATGAGGTCCAGCGTAGCACTTTGACAGGGCAGCTATCACTCACCAGCTGCCCAGTGCACTGGGGCTCTTTAGCAAACAGTTCTGTGGTCTCTTCTTCTCTCACCTCCCTATCTGAGTTTTAAAAAGACAGAGGCTGGTGGAAGAGAGGAAGAGAAGCTGCTCAAATTCAGTAAACTGCTGAAATTCAGCAAACAGCAAAATGAAGATCTCTTCATTTACCTTTTTCCCCTTTCCTGCCCTCTATGCCTTTTGAAATAGCAGAGAGCAGGGAGGAGGAGGATGAGCAGGAGAATGGTGGCAGTGAGCTGTTTGGAATAAAAACGTGCGTGCTGCTCTCTGCATGGCACTGGAGGCACAATGAACCTTGAAATCCTAGGTAGAAGGTGGACTTTAGCATTTGTTGAGCTCCACTTTCATCAGATTGGGACCATTCAGGTGGCCTTGCATTTCCCTCTGCCTGACCTTCAACATGAGCCAAGGCAAATTTGCTTACTTACAAGTAAACATGAACGCGTAGCTGAGTTTCACTTTCCATAGGGCTCAATATATTTATCACCTTAGAGCAGCGGTTCTCTAACTCAGAGCAGTGGTTCTCAAACCCCACAGTAAGTCCTTGTGGAGGCAGGGGGAGGCAGTGAGGGGGAGCGAAACCGTCTGCAGGGCTCTCCGAAGCTTAGAAAGCGAAAGTGGAGCAATTGTGCTTTGCAAAACCGGAAGTGGAGTAAGATCACTCCGCCTGCACTTTTCAAGACCTGGGGATCCTTGTGGAGGGTCGTGCAGGCCTCCCCACACGCCCGGGAGGCTGCAGGAGGCTCTGTTAAGTCCAGCCAAGCCCCTGCAGCCCCCTTAGTGAGGCAATCCTGGGGATCGCATTGCTACCTCCCCCCTGCCTCCTCACTGCCCCTGCCCCTTAAGGGGGCAGAGGCCAGGACCTACAGGCAACGCCCCAGTGTGAAAAGCCCTGCCTAGAGGGAGGGACTAGGGATTAGGGAGGGACCTCAACAAACAGGTCTCAAATTCACAGTTTGCGAAACGCTGCCCTAGAGAAGGGGTGTCCAAACTTTTTGGCAGGAGGGCCACATCATTTCTCTGACACTGTGTTGGGGGTGGGAAAAAAATGAATTTATATTTCAAATTTGACTATATTGACATAAATTAATACATTAAAGACTGAACAATCAATTGAAATAACCCACAACCTTCGGACCAGCCAAGACTAGTCAGATACGCAGCATTCATTGATTTAAAATCTGCTTTTGACTCTATTTCTAGAGTCAAACTGTGGGAGAAGCTGGAGAGTTTGTCCATTGATCGCAGATTATTATTTCTAATCCGTGCTTTATATTCCAACACATCACTTAAGGTGAGATGTTCCAGGCATGGACATCTCTCAAATGCTATTCCAACTTATAAGGGTGTAAAGCAGGGTTGGGTTCTTCCCCCCTTTTATTTAACATCTACATAAATGGCTTGGTCGATCACCTGAGCTCTCCCATCCTCCAGCTTTAGCTAACTGTAAGATATCTGTTCTATTGTATGCAGACGATACAGTTACCCTTTCAAGGACCCCAGTGGGACTGAGAAGGGCCCTTAATAGTTTTAGTCTTTTTTGTGAAGAAAACCAGCTGGTCACTAATTACCAGAAAACCAAGATTATATCCTTTGGCAAGAGACCTAAGTGCAGGCTCTGGAGTATTAATGGCCATAAGATAGGGCAGGTGAGTTCCTATAAATACCTAGGTGTAATGCTGCACTCCACCAGAAGTAGAACCGCTCATCACGAATCTGTGGCTGCGACTGGCCAGAAGTCTGCAAGTGCAATAACCAAGTTCTTTCGTGTTAAAGGTGGCCATTATATTCCAGCAGCAATTAGATTATATCTCGCAAAGGTCTTGCCCCAACTTTTGTATGGAACAATTTTTGGTCCCTCCTCTTCTTCCTTCGTCTCACTTGAACGTGTTCAATTCAAATTTTTAAGATCTATATTTCAAGTGTCCAGCTATGTGTCTAATGCAAGCTTACATCTTGATTCTGGCCTGTTAAAAGTCGAGGCCAGGATTGCCTTAGCATCCATTTATTTGTGGCTCAATCTCAATTTTAACACCCAAGACCTAACATCTTTGGTTTTAATTGATAATTTTCAGTCTACCTGGCTCAAGGCGGTACACACGAAGCTGAGACACTTGGGGTTTTCACCAGAGACTGTTCTGGCAATTGATTTGACTCAGGCAAGAGTGTTTATAAAACAGAGACTGAGGGACATTGAATGACAAGAAGATGTCAGCAGCTCTCCAGATTTTCTTGCTTCTGACACAAGGTATATAGCTGCCCTGGTCACTTATCTTTCATTATTAGAGCTCCCTGGGCAGAGGAGAGCTTTCTTCCTAGCTAGGTGGAGAGCTCTTCCTTCGGCATTTGTCAAGGGCTGTTTCATAAAGATCCCCATCTCCGAAAGACTGTGACCCTGTGGTTCAGGGGAGGTTGAGACAACTTGAACATGTCATGTTCTGTTGCCCATTTTATCAGGGGATCCGAGACAAGTTCATTATTCCAATAAGCAGAAAATTTTGGGGCGTGTTACAAACAGAAATGGCCAGGGAACTTCTTTCAGGTGCTAATTCTCAGCTTTTAAGACCAACTGCATGTTTTTAGGCTACTGCTTACAAAACCCGGATGGGCATTATTAATAATGAGAGGAAATTTTAATTGCTACTCCTTATTTGTTCATGATGATACATGATGATACATGATGGCTATTTTATTGCATTTTAATCTTGTATTTTAATGTTGAAATTTTAATGTTTTTAAATGTTCATGTATTTTAATGTCTTAATGTTGAAATTTTAAATTCCACCTGTTGTAGGGCAGTATTGTGTGCTGGTCTTTGACCGTAACAATAAATATCTATCTATCTATACATTAAAGATAAAACTTATATGAATGAATGAATTCTACTGAACTTATTTATAATACAAATATTTCTAGGCAGACACATCTTAGCAAGGCAGGGACACATGAGGAAAAATATTTTTAGGGAGAAACTCATCCCAACAAGGTAGAAACACATGAGGAAATGTTTTTCACCACCCCCCCCCCCCCGCACTTTACAAAAATGCACAGAACCAAGTATTTCAGAACCAACAGAGTCCCACCATTTGTGGATTGCAGGAAGCACACACCCAAATACAGCTGAACATAGAATAAGGATCTCACAAGCAATAGAGAGAAGGGGGTGACGTTTCTGACTTGCAGGCGACACTCACTCACCCACACACCAGGAGTAAGTTAACACGGAATAAGAATCTTACAAGCAACAGGGAAAGGGGGGGGGGTTTCTGACTTGCAGGAATCACCCGCTTACCCACACAGGAGTAAGCTAACACAGAATAAGGATCTCACAAGTTTCTCCCTCCCACTCAGCACTGTCCTCACCCACCAAAGCAAGCCAAGCCAGCATGTCAACCCCTTCATAAACAGATCAGTGCTACTCCGTCCCACTCAGCACCAAAGTTACTCACCCCCACCCAACATGCAGCCTAAGCTGGGGGCCAGATTGGGGGTCCCCGCGGGCAAGGGTTTGGGCAGCCCTGCCCTAATGCACTGCAAGAGAGAAGCGCTCATATTAAGAAAGAAAGTAAACCCCAATTCTTACCTCTCTCTGTTAAATTTTAGTGAGTGTAGTATAGCAGGCCTCTTCTGACGCAAGTTCCATAAGTGTATGGTATCATCAGCCAAGGCACTCACAAGAGCTCCCTGAAGAGAATACAGAATGTTTTGTCAAGAGCTTGTAGAGATTTGGGACTGGGAACATGTATGTTACAATTACCTTTTATAAGAGCCATTAATTTACATTTTTAAACTTTAAGAATATTTTTGAATTAATGTGCTCGGTTTTGCATCATAAGAGGGCAATCCAGACACTGTTATTAAAGATAGATTGGAGAACTCTATTTTTTTCTGTTATGAAAACTAGATCATGAAAACATAAGGCCCATGGGCCCACTTGATAATTGGGCTCTCCCAATTATCTGCTGCAGGGTTGTAACAGGAAAGTCGAAACAAGTTGCACTTGTCTCTTTTGACTGCTCTCTAATATCCCTCATTCCTACTGGGGAGAATCTAGGCTATGTGTGCAGATCACTGATCACAAGTGATGCAGATCACAAGTGATGCAGGTAGTATGCTGTACAGATAGAAGTCCACCTCTGTCTCTCCCATCTCTAAAAATATCATGGGAAAGGCACAAACCACCCAGTACCTTTTACAGAGGTGCAAAGAAGGGCTACCAAATGATCAGGGGCTGGACCTTCTGGTAACAATCCTTATTTGTAGTCTAAAAATGCAATCCTATACACACTTTCCTAGGAGTAAGTCTCACTGAACACTGTAGGACTTATTTTTCAGTAGCTATGCATAGGCTTGTTCTGTAAATCTGTTTTCAGAGGCTCTGTTAACATTTTAGCAGAATACCTATCATTCAGCAGATGGAGGATATTTTTGTCCATTTGGAATAGTAGAGTCATGCAGCAGCAGACCTGCCATAGAACGAGACGGGGCAAAAGCCCCAGGTGCTGGCCGCTAGGACCTTGTGGAAATCTGTCTGAGGCTCCCAACGGACGGAACTGTGCTTCCGGGAAACCGGAAGCACAGTTTAAAGCATCGGGAAACCTCACAGAGGTTCACCCGATGCAGCTGGAGGTCGCACGAGGCTCCATGAGCCTCAAGTGGGGGGACGCGGCTTTTCGAGTGAGGGGGCAGCGACAGCCCGTGGGGGGGCCATCACGGACCTTTGCCCCGGGCGCAGGGCTGGGGAGGTCCGCTGCTAGAGTCATGAAATATTGTATGTTATGTATTATAGTTCTATGTAAACATGCCATCTGACCACTATAAATGTGATGCATGAGCAGTACCTCACTTATTGCCTAGAGCTGAGGTTCTCAAATTGGGGCATCATGACAAGCCTCAGCCTCTGGCCCCTTAAGGGGGAAAGGCAGTAATGTGATCCCCAGGATTGTGCAGCTGCCAGGGGCCAAGAGGGTTTTTTTTTTTTTACTTACAGGTCAACATAGTAGCCTCCAGGAGGTGTGAAGAGCCCTGTGGAGCCCTCCACAGGGCTCCCCAAGCCTTACAATACAGTAGAACCTCTTTAAGTTGACCACCCAAGGGACTGGAGGAAATTGGTCAACATAGGGAGGTGGTCAACATACGGGGAAAAAATTGTATTTAAATATTATCATGTTTTGCTCCCAGGACAACAAATGCAAGGCCAAGTTATTATTTAGATTGGATTTTTAAAAAGTTTTATTGCAAATATTAAAGAGAATTGATCCTCTTGTGATGCTTACTATTTATATCATCTATATCTATATCAAGAGACAGAGACAGCCCACAATCAGTGCTTAAAAAAACTCCTGAAAATTCACAAGCTTAAAAAAAAATGTATGTTAAAAAAAATACTTGGTTTCATAGCAGACAGGCAGACCAATGCTATCCCTTGCCAGCCCATAGTATGTAGCATGTTACATAGCCCCAACAGCTAAAAAAACAAACACTGTTACTTAGGCTGCCTGGCCTCCACTGGGTCTCCTCAGATTCACTAAATGCCAGAAGGTGTTCGATACGGTCCCTCACTAAAAGCTATTGAGAAAACTCCACAGTCAGGGAATAAGAGGACAGGTCCTCTCATGGATTGGGAACTGGTTGAGGACCAGGAAACAGAGAGTGGGTGTCAATGGGCAATTGACAAAAAAAGTGGAGAGAGGTGGAAATTGGAGTGCTTCAACGATCTGTCCTGGGACTGGTGATTTTCAACATCTTCATAAATGACCTGGAAACAGGGATAAGCAGGGAGGTAGACAAGTTTGTGGATGACACTAAACTTTTCTGAGTGGTGAAGACCAGAAGGGATTGTGAAGTGCTCCAGAAGGATCTCTTCAAACCGGGAGAATAGGCAGCAAAATAGCAGTTGTGTTTCTGCTATATATGCGTAAAGTAATGCACTGGTGATGAGAACCAAAGTGAAAGGACAGTGGCTTCACTAAGCACAAGCAACCTCAAGTCCCTCACAACTTGGTACATTTCCAGGTATATACAATCGGCAGCCGGCACAGGTCTGTTGGCTATGTGCAGTATGCCCACCTATAAAAACCCTTTCACAGACGTGCTAGCAGGCGTAGGGGAGGGATTGTCGCTTGGCTTCTTGCTTTTCCAAGATGGGACAAATGAGACAAAACACAGGCCCACAGTATTGTGTTCAGTGGGCAACTTATGGAGGGTAAATTAATACTCTGTGCAATGGTCGAAGTGGTCAAGATACAACTTACAGAGATGGTCAATACAGAGAGGTTGATCTCACATAGCATATATGCAGTGTCTGTCCATATTGTGAAAATTAGGTCAACTTAAGGAGGTGGTCATTATAGAGAGGTGATCAACTTTGGAGGTTCTACTGTAGTAAAAGCAAGGGCTTGGAAACTGCTTCTGGTTATTATTCCTACTATTATTTTTACTAATCTAAGACGTGGGGAGCCTGTGGAGGGCTCCTTGGGGCTCCTCACACTCCTTGGAGGACACTGCATCTGCTTGTAAGCAAACCTCCCCTTGGCCCCCAGCAGCACGATCCTGGGGATTGCATCACTGCTTTCACCACTCCCCTGCCAAGACTTACCCCGGGAGACTTACTCCCAAGGAGTTTGAGAACCGCTGGCCTAGGGATCAGACTGGCCATTGCCCAGATGAGAATGGTTATGTACTGCTCAGGTCATTAACTGCTACACATGGTAGGGAAAATATTAGAGGGAACACTGTTCGGCAGAAGCAGCATCACTGAAAGGGCAGCCAGTGTGATAATTAGGCTCTACCATTGCTTGAAAATATGATCAAGATTCACATATTTTCTCTTCTGTCATTTGCAGCTGGTGAGTTCCTAGGTGAAGAATGCTTCTTAGATGAGGAACTATCTGCTTCATGACATCAATTCCAGCCCTCAGCAGACACTATGAATGCTATCTTTGGCCCCCAGTTTAAAAGGAGTTTGACAACCCTGAACTAGATTCTAGGAAAATCAGCATACAGAAAAAAGGTGCTTAATTAAAAACAACAATCATTTTCTTTCAACAACTGATTTCTTGCATGTATTTGCATTGGAGCTGTTCAGCTCACTAAATACTTTTACTGTCACCAATTGCATGTTCTCCTGCTTTAAAACATAAACATCTACTGTTTCAATATACCAGACAGGCTAAAATGAACTAAGAATCTTCAGTACTTGTTTTATGATCTACTTTTTCAAGTTGTGCTCAAAGTACTGGACAAAACAGTGTTATGCAAATAAAGCTTACCAACCTCATTAATCAGGAACTGAAGCTGGATTACTGCAGCTCCACTGTCATGTTGGCAGTAACATTCAACTCCTGGTCGGCCAAATCTGGCATTAATTTCATTAAGAAATATTAGTTACAGTATAAATTTGCATAGGAAACAGTGTTATGCAGAACTTTCTATTCTGAACATTTTTCATCACCACCATATGCTATAAGAACTTCTCTCCCTCTCCTAGTTCAAAAATCAGCAAGCCAAAAGAATAAAAAATTAAAACTAAAAAAACCCTTTCTGATTTTCAGTAGGCTTTCCTGAAAGATAGCACTGAAGTAAAACTATCAGAAAGTACAAAGCAGTTTCTCCACTAACATTTTAAATCATTGGAATGCTGGTTCAAACTTGAAACGTTAATAAGTCTGTTAAAATTTAAGCCTCAAGGTCACCACTATTTCTGAGGTCATCGGTTTGGTATTGATTCTTAGGACAGATGTAGCATCTTGATTTGCCTCATGCAGAAACACTATGATATGCACACTATCACATAAATGCAGAGACAAATAGCTTAATCAATGCTTTGAGTTGTCTTTCGTGAAGTCACACATATGAATCTATACCAGGGGTGTCCAAAGTTTTTGGCAGGAGGGCCACATCGTCTCTCTGACACTGTATTGGGGGACGGGGGGGGAAAGAATTAATTTACATTTAAAATTTGAATAAATTTACTTAAGTTTACATAAATGAATATATGAATGAGTGAAGGTCTTGCAATAGCTCAAGGCCTACAAAAGGCCTTACACAAAGCAAGGCTGGCCTTTCCTTTGCTGCCACTACTGCATCACAGACATGAAACAACAAGCAGTGGAGGTAGCCCTCATCCTGCAGCTCATGCGAGAGGTCAAACAGTCGCCCTCACGCTGAGAGCAGTCGTGTCAGGCCAGTGTGGGCTCCAACAAATCTCTGGAGGGCCAGAGGCTCATTGGAGACTGGGGGCTCCCTGAGGGCCGCATTGAGAGGCCTCAAGGGCCGCAAGTGGCCCCAGGGCCGGGGTTTGGGCACCCCTGATCTATACCAACACACAGCAGCATCTCAGAAACATCCAGGGTTTAGAAAAGCCTTTGAGCCCAGATCCTTCAGGAGCCATTACAAGCCTTGATGAGAAAAAATACAAAATCCAGTGAAAGCTGAGAAAATATTCTTAGAATAATTCTGAACAAAACTTGCTGAACCTCTATGCTAAAGTCCTGCTGAGGGGGCAGTCAAAAATGTCTGAAATAACGGCACTAACACAATTCTCTTTGCCCCTTCCTGTCATCAAAGAAGGCGGTTACTGAGTACTAACTGATCCTCAGTAGCCTGAGATACACTGCATGAAAGAATTCCTGAAAACTAAGTGGAGGCATCTTTCTCAGTGATGTTCTGTTATACACCACTGCCTCCTTTATGCTGCATATGAATTTGCCTAGAGTCTTAGACCAATGGCTCCCAAACTCTCCAGAATTTGGGAACTGGGGTAAGGGCGTGCAAGGGAGGGGCAAAGGCAGCAACACAGTCACCATGATCACGCTGCTTCTGGAGGGGAAGGGTTTTTTAAAACTTACCTGGGGTCTATGGCTCTCTAGACCCCCTCTGCAGTCCTCCCTGCACCTCCAAATTGCTATAAAAAGGGAGGTAAACTACTTCTGGTTTTCACTGCAAAAATAACAATGATCATATATGATCATTGGATCATAATTTCTACAAGTCACAATATATAAAATTACATGGACTTACCCAAAATGTGAATGCTAGTCTTCACACAATATATGCAAACATTTTCTGAGATCCCTGGAAATTTCCAGCACCCCTCCACTGGCTCCAGGTTCCTTTCTGATCCCAGACCCAGGTAGGATGTACCCCCTGCACCCCTCCCTCTTGGGCCTGGTGACATAAAAAAAGGCAGGAAATTTTTTGGCCCTCTCCTTTGGTCCCTGGGTGCCACTTTTTGACCATGGGTCAAGGTACAAATTACCCCCTCCATCCCCCTCTCATGGGCCCTGTTCTCCAACTAATACAAATGTAACTTGTAACTTCTTGTAAAATGCAACTAATACAAATACAGCCTCCCACTCATCTCAGCTGCCTGTAAGTTTCGTGTGCGTGTATTTTATCCATTCAATCATGCTCGACTTTTGGCAACATTATAGGTGAGAGCTCTCCATGCTACCCTGTCAAGCACGGCTTCTTTCAATTGTTGGACATTCACCTTTGTATCTGTTTTGATGGTATTAAGCCAGCACATTCTTTGCCTGTCCCTTCTTCATGTTCCACTAACAATTCCTAATATCACTGACCTCTCTAATGAATTCACACACATTTTATGTATGTTGTGGTATTGATGTCAAAATAAAAGATAAAATTTTATTGCATTTATTACAGGGATTTAAAAACTGGTTGGCAACCTTCAGTCTCGAAAGACTATGGTATAAGCCTACAGCACCCAGTATTCCCAAGCGGTCTCCCATCCAAGTACTAACCAGGTCTGACCCTGCTTAGCTTCTGAGATCAGATGAGATCCAGCATGTGCAGGGTAATCTGTATAAAAACAGTGCCCTTCAATGGTCAGTACAATGTCCCCTGAAGTCTGCACCCTAGGCAGCTGCCTAGTTGTCCTAATGATAGCACTGACTTTTGCACGTCTTTCCTCAGTATTTTTTCAGCTAGGGAGCCCCTGACAAGGGGCAAGGAAGCAAGAGAAGAAAACTCTCTGAAATCCAGGGCTTTCATCATAGTGGAAGACATGCTAGTCATTTTTCCTGCACTGCAGTCAACCTCTGGCAGACTTCCTGACTCTAGGAAGCACAGGAGCCCTTGTAGTGAGCAGTGCAGGAGCTTTCCTCTGAGGCTTTGCCCCTTTGAGAGCAGGAAACTAATCGGTGTGCCCATATTATCCGACTCCCCACTCCAACTTTCACATGGAAGTTCTTCCCCACATTCTGCACCTGTGGTTTTCAACCAAGGAAGTGGGGTTCCCCTAACAGGAAACACTTTTTGTAAGGATGCATTTCCAAAACCTTGCAAGGATATTTCTTGCAAGGATATTTCTCAAGAATTAAGTGAAGTTGGGGTCTCACTGCTGCAATCCACTGACCAAATCAATTGTTGAGCACAATGTATCAGCCAGCACTCAATACATGTCCCTGCTTACATACATGCACGGGCTTGCTTCAGAGATAAGCCATAACTGTACTAAGTGTACTAACAGTACCATGACTAAAAACTCACATTGTAATTCAAAATTCCAGAAACTATTTCTAAATCATGATTTGAAGTGACTTGTCTGCTTTAGGGCAGAATCCTAAGCAGGTCTACTCAGAAGTTAGTCCTATTTTGTTCAATGTGGCTTACTTTCAGGAAAGTGTGGTTAAGATTGCAGCCTTTGCCTCTCATTTGCTAAGGAGTCAACTTCATAAGTTCACTCCCATTTCCATGATATAGCAGCCCTCCTGATATGAAGCAAAGATTCCATTTTTGATTTGTCAATGTTCTGAATTCAAACAGCAAACCACAGTAGCATAAACTACTATTTACAAACCAGCTTCAGTCCCTAGTTTGTCAGTCCCAAACAAGTCATTGTTTGTAGACAGAATCAAGTTCTGGTGGAAAAACCAACCGTGATTTCATGTTACATGTTAACCCAGTCAATGTAGTAGTAAGATTCCTTCAAGTTTGCTTAGCACAACATTGGTTGTATGACTCCATCAGATTCACAGCCCCATGTCAGGCTTCCTAGCCGAACACAGGGCTGCTTTACTTTGTGCCAGTTAAATAGCCGGCACAGAGTCGAGTAGTCCCATTGCAGGGCTGCTTCCCTTACTCGGGGGAAGGGCACAAACGTCCCCTTCACCTGAGGAGACATCAGGAGCCACCAGTGGCTGCCTGATATCCATAGGATTCAGCTGCAGCCATTTTGGCACCGCTGCAGCCCTGGGCGCCAGGCAGTTCAGGACTGGACTGTCTATTTCCTCAAACCGTATGCCTTGTAAATTCCATCCAAAATGAAGGCAGCACATTAAAAAGGATAATGACAGATTATGTGTATTGCATTCACTGGCTAGCTTAATACTAGGATTGCAATGGACGTCACTAAGTCAATCACTTGTTTCCTCAACAGGGTTCAGGCTAGCAGAATAACATTCAAGCAAGATCAAAAGACAGTACCAAAGAACATTAGTGCCATTTTAAAGCTTTTAGAATACTGGTAAGAAAACAAAGTCAAAGTAAAGCATTTCAAATTAAAAACTACTTCAATGCTCATCAATATTGGCTTCACTATGTACTGGTACATAAACCTTGCTGAAGATAAAGAAATGAATTGATGTTTAACAATTTGCTAGGTGATGTAAGATACAACTAACAGATGTCAGAGAATCCATCATTCTTCATAATGCCAGCTTTATTTTGCAGTTAATTAACAGTTTGGTGCAACTTTTCAATGGCATCACACATAGCAGTTTGCTATTTTATATACTTGACACATCATACACTCACAAATCCCATGTTATAAACCTCAGTTACTGACAGATATCTGCTCTGGCCCTTATATGCAACAGCTGTATTTATGATCTCCAACAGGTAGGTACCATAGATATTCAAATTTTTGCCAAGTAATCAAGCTCCAATTCTCACTTAGCCTTATCTCCAGGTCAATCAGAGGGCAAAGCCTTTCAACTCTGAACAGTTTGTTTCTCAGCTGAGCTGTAGCTCAGCTCAGGCAGGCACCTCCTTAGTTGCTACAGTTATTTTCCAGGGACAGTCCAGCCAAAGTTAACCTTTTATTCTCCTTCCTTCTGCTGCAGCCTGGTTCTGCTTGGTAAATGCTTGCAAAGCAGGTCTGTTTTCTGAAACACCAGGATGGGAATCCTCCTTTCCATTTGAAGCAGGCTACAATTCAATGCACCCTTACTTCAGAATAACACCCATGGAAAGCAGTGGGTCTACTTTTGAGTAAAAAGGGTTGCAAATGTCTTATCTCTCTGCTGTGAATTGTACACTCTCAGTTATGTGTTATGGGTTGTATGTTGTATGTAGAACTTCTGGCTTAACACACCAGACACCTTAAAGGTGTCTTTGATTCATGGTTCTCCTCATGTCCACCTTAAAGGTGGATTTGATTCATGTATCTCCTGCAGTGGTTCCCAACCTTTTTCACTTGCATATCCCTTGGCAGCCCATTTCCATAAATTGTACCCTTCATATTAGCAAAATGTTTGTAATTAATAATACAAGCCTTCATCTCCTCCATATGAAAGCCCAGACTTCATGTATTCATCACATAATTTCTCTTTTTATCTGTTTGAAGAACAGAGGACTCTGCCTTTGCACTGTTTTGCACCAGAAGTGTGCTGAGAAATTCTGGGTGATTGATCACTTTCCATATTATGTTTCAGCTTTTTTACTGTGCTGGTTTTCAATTACTGGTTCATAGATGAATTAATGACCAAAAACTAGCTATTGGTGGGGCTTTCACAGCCAACTAGCTACTTCCCGTCCTGTCTTTTGGTCCTTGCAAGGCCTGGACCTTTCTGGAGCATGGCCTGCCTTTTTCTGCCATTATTCCATTCTTTTTCAATTACCCCTAAAGGTCCTGTTGAGTGTCCCTGGGAGTACGCGAATACCAGGTTGGGAACCACTGTTTTACTGGTATGTAGTTTACAGTGCACTTACTCTGATAGTGCTTACAAAAAGGTGGTGAAGACCAGAATTTAGAAAGAATAAAAATGTATCTTATGATCTTTTACTTTTTGTATTGGCAACCTTCAGTCTCAAAAGACTCTGGTATCGCGCTCTGAAAGGTGGTTCTGGCACAGCGTCTAGTGTGGCTGAAAAGGCCAATCCGGGAGTGACAATCCCTTCCACACCGGGAGCAAGTGCAGTCTGTCCCTGGTCTGTCTCCCTGGCTATGGGCCTTCCTTCTTTGCCTCTTAGCCTCAGACTGTTGGCAAAGTGTCTCTTCAAACTGGGAGAGGCCATGCTGCACAGCCTGCCTCCAAGCGGGCCGCTCAGAGGCCAGGGTTTCCCACTTGTTGAGGTCCATCCCTAAGGTCTTCAGATCCCTCTTGCAGATGTCCTTGTATCGCAGCTGTGGTCTACCTGTAGGGCGCTTTCCTTGCACGAGTTCTCCATAGAGGAGATCCTTTGGGATCCGGCCATCATCCATTCTCACAACATGACCAAGCCAACGCAGGCGTCTCTGTTTCAGCAGTGAATACATGCTAGGGATTCCAGCAGAGATTACAGTTCTTAGGTAACAATCAGTCGTGGGTTATTTTTCAGGATCTGGCCTCGAGTAAAATCAGACAAAACTATAGTCAGACACCCCCCTAAGTTTAACCCCCGACTTATCTGAGGGTCATAGAAAATTCCATGATTGTTGGCTCAAAACCTGCCCTCGACTTATCTGTGGGGCCGACTTATGGGCGAGTGTCTGCGGTGAGTAGGCTGTGAGCCAGTACTATTTAGCAAGATAGACTTTTTAAAAAATAATCTCAGTTAAAATCAGTACCATACACTTATAGACAGATCAGTGGGGCCAGTTTAAATAAATGAGTTTAGGATCATGATACCAGTTTAAGGTTTGATCTCCCATTGTTCCAGAACTACACTAACTAGCCAACATACAGGCATGTGCTCACAGAACCAGTTATTTATTCCAATATCAAAATATACCAATAGCGAAACTGAAGTTAGAAATGGCTCCACAAATAAGGCTGTATTGGAATGCAGCCTTACATTGGAATACTTACATTGTATAGTTCAATACTTACATTGGAATAAGTATGATTGAACTTACCAGGAATTAATTCTGAGTAATCTTGGACTGCATATACCACTAGGTTTTTAAATCAGACATCAGTAAAAACAAATCATTTAGTACCTCCATAATATTATACAAACTAAGACACTTCAAAAATACTTTCTAACCCTGCTTATGCTTTCAATGTAACCATCCACATGCCAAAAGTTTTACTAGCTAATGCTTTCTCTCAAAAATGAGAAAGCACATGCCAAACCTAAATATAGTAATTTATGAAATTTTTCAACAATTACAACTCAAGCAGAAAGGAAGTTAAAATTGTTAAATTATTCAGTGTGAAAGCATTCATTCAGCTCTGAATAATACACAATCATCAGTGGTGCTTTTGCATAAGCAGTCCTATGACTGAGCATAGTTGTGACTTTAATGGCAGCAGCAAAAGCTGACAACTGAACTTCTACTGCGAGACAATTTGAGGACAACATCTATCCCCATTTATCAAAATACTGATTAGCTGCATTATTCTTAAACTGTAATATGCAACTGTAGACATAGTCACTAGAACTAGCAGACAGAGACAAGATGCAGTGTACTTTCACATATCCCCTGCTGCTTTAGTACGATCATGGTTGAATACAAAGTTTTCACTCCTTTCTAGCACAATCCATGTTTACTCAGCACTAAAACCCAGACCAAATGCATAGAAACTCACATAACACATGAGCATTTTTCATAGAATAAAAGCATGTTTGGATATAAAACCCACATGGCTTTCCTTATCTGTGAAGCTCCCATGAGTTTTTTGCCACCAAATATCCAAGTACCTCTTTCCCACTCATTCCCCTCTTAATCCATGAGTTTGGAGCCTTCCACATGGGCTTTTGAATATATGGTTCAAAATGATATCCATGAGTTTTGAGGCCTTGGAGGAGGCAAGATAGCACTCTAGACTGGTTCCTAGTGAATCCCTCCTTCACTGTAGCTCATTCTCTCAATGTTCTCAGTTTAGCCATCTCTCCTCCTTGATATGGCAAGTAGGAGAGACAGCAGCAAATGTGGCTTTTGATCTTTTGGTCTATCTGCTTGGAATTGGAAAGTGAAAAGAAGATAGTCAAGGGAGCTCTCTCATCAGCACTGATCTTCCCACTGGAGAGAGAAGGAGAAAGGTGCTGCTGTTTATGTTGCCGTATATATGTCTACTAAGAAGTAAATCCCACTGCATTCAATGGAGCTTACCCCTAAGAAAGCATGTATAGGATTGTAGTCCAGGCAGAGGCAACAACGAGGCACCAACGGCACCTTTCCTATCCTCCTCCTTCCCCTCCCCGACTCTATTCCAACTAAGGGATGACAGCTCTCAGTGAGACAATCCTACCAAAATCATCCAATGCATGCCTACACAGCATTTTCATTGTATGACACTGCATTCAATTGCAGCCCAAGTTGTGTAGCAGTAGGACATGCATGAGAGAGGCAGGGAAGGAAAAAAAAACCCTGAAATATCTTTGTTTGCTTGTCTGAGTAACAGACAGGTGAATAGTGCAGGGGGGATAGGAGGGTACCTGCTTTGGGAAACAATACTATGCCCAATTGATTAGAAGCTCCAAGGAGTTGCCAGCAGTTTGCTCCTGTGGGAGCAGGTCAGCCCTGTACATGTCAGCAAACAACAAAGCCTGTGAATTCTGCTGTCGCTGGCATGAGTAGGATATTTATTGGTCTTAGGAGGGCAAACCCTCATTCCTTTCAGCTGGCAGTGCTGCTGCAATACATGCTGGCCCAGAAAGTCTGCTGAAGGATGACTGCCAGCACTAGAGGAGGGACAGCACAGCTTTTGCTTTTAAGAAAGCTGTAAATTGCAGGGAACATGTGGTCACAAATCTCACGTAGGCTGAAAACCAGATGTATTTTTCCCAGAGTAACTGTCTGTTTGGTTTGAGTCGAAGGCTACAATTCTATGCACACTTACTTGGGAGTAAATCCCATTGAAAGCAATGGGATTCACATCTGAGTAGACATGCATTGGATTGTGCTACAAGTCTCACAAGTTCAATAGGACATACTTTCTACAAAAGTGCTTAGGTCTGTAACCTTTATCTACTCAAACAGGCAGTAAATACTGCAGCACTCAAACTAATTGTTCAATTAATTGCCAATTAATTCAACTAATTGCTTAAAAGTTGCACTCACTCATCTGAGAAAGAAGGTTTCATTTCCCCAAAGCAGAACTGAACTGCTGGACAGATGGTCTATCTGCAGTACCAACTAAATATCAAGCATGACATATTATACACGACATAGAACTAGGTAGGATGCATGGCAACTTGCTCTGGATTTCTTGGCTTCCCTATCCTGAGCATAGAAATGGTTGCATTATATTACCAGCTAATTGTATCACCAAACACAAGCCTAAAGAATAGTTACTTTGGGCTAACAAGCCATCTATATATCTTCCACAGATAAACCAAATTGCTCTCCTCAGCACCACAATGGCTCTTTTAGCAACTACAACAAGTTTTTTCCATTTAAACACCAGTGTGTTCGGCACTGCAGTATATAGAAAAAGAATTTAAAAGTCCTTGACAAGAGAGCTCATTTTCTTCTCTCTAGCTGCTAATCATGATCTGTGCTAAGTTTAAACATTCAAAAGTAGAAAGAGCTTTTAGTAAGTAGAGAGGTACCTTATATATCATACTACCTTACAAGCCATGATAACTGCATGCAGCCACTGGGTTTTAGAGGTAGCTACCTCTGAATGCCAGGTGCAAGATAATGACAACTGGATACAGATTATCTTGCTTCTGGTAGCACACAGACAACATTTGGTGGGCCAATGCAAGATAAAGGAAGTTGGACTAGATGGGCCCTTGGCGTTATCTACCAAGTTTCTTCTTACCTTCTTATATTTAGTGCACTACTGAAAAACCATACATGCTAACTTCAAATTCCCTAGATCAGTGGTTCCCAAACATTTTAGCACCAGGATCCACTTTTTAAAACACTCTATTGGGACCCACCTAGGTTTACTAGACTTTAAGAAAAGATCTAGAAATAAACTATATTTTATTTATTTATTACTATCTGAACAAAAGACCCTCAAACTTTATCTCTATATTTATACACGCTTGCAAACTGCAGAAGCTTAGCTCCTTGCAGGGTAGTTAACAGCTACCTTGCAAACTGCAGGTGCTGAGCTCTTTGCTGGCTAACTAGCAACTACAGTATCTGATTTCTCAACAGCCTCAGGGCTTGAGGCAGTTAGTTATCTGATCTTTCCATCACCTTTTGGTGACCTACCAAAAATCAGGTCACCTACGTACATGGTCTCGACCTACCAGCGGAACCTGATCTGCAGTTTGGGAACCACTGCCTTAGATGCTGTCCTTCATTGCACAATACTTGAAATGTGAATGCCTTTCACTTATCTAGTCAGATTCAGGCAAAAGATTGACATTAGAAACTCGAAATATTTATCAAAGCAATTTTATTCTGCATTTTAAATATACACAGGAGTGCCTTTAACATTAAGGTGAACAGCATTCCATTCCTATAAGTACTGCACTTTCTCTGTCATAAAACCTGCCATCCAATCCTCCTGAATTTTGGCAGGGCATATTGAAATCATTCTCTAACACCCGCTGAATGTGGATCAAACTACTTCAGAAATAGTACCTAATCTTGATGACCCCCACCCTAATATTTGCAACCCTTTATTATTAATACTATACCACCAATATTGCCTACCTAGTACACTTTTAAAGCAATTATTTATAATTGCAATGTAAATTCTGAATAAAAACACAATACAGCTTTCTGCACTTCTAACTTTTCAAAATACCAAAATCCACAAGAAAAAAAAACTCATACCTCTAGCTATAACACTGCAGAGCATTAGATAGAAGGAACACAGTTCATGTTTGACACCAAGTTATGCCATCATTTCATCTGTCATGTGTGCAGTAATGAATAAAGATGCTTGACTAACTCCCCCTGCCCCCAAACTCGGTCACACTTAGTTTGGACATCTGAAAAAGGTAACTTGGCTTCTGTTTAGTAGTGAATGCTTATATTCAAAACAAACAAAGAGATGATATTGTGGGGGAAGATGACATATGAGAATCATGTTTACTTACCAACTTTAGGCTTATTTATTCTGTACTTTTCTGAAAGATCTCTAAACTCAAGTATACACATGTTACTTTGCTTCATCCCTAACTTATGTTTTTTAAATCTCAGTTTATTAGTCAACCAATCAAAAGTTTCCATTCTTTCCTGGAACAGATGGTAGCAAGAGACATACTGAATTAAAGTAAACACATCACAGTTATTATCACCTGAAGGGGAAACAGAAGAGGGCACAATGAAGCCAGAGATCCACAGCAAGCAGATAATTTGTTCCCAAAAAAGCTGTGAGTGACTAGGACCTCCATATAAATTCTATACAAGGGTAACCATCCAGAAAGCTTCTTTTAAGCGCACTCTAGAGCAGCAACTAACCAGGAGGACTTGACTTCTTTGAACCATCCTCAGTCTTTCGAGACTGAAGGTTGCCAGCCAACCAGCCAACCTCCCAAAGTTCCACTCATTACAAGCTACTCTCCAAATGCTCCTAAGTTTCAAAGATAATACAGAATATGGTCATTTTAAAAATGGGGAGAAGACAGAAGCCCTTCTGCACATAGCATTATACAGTTGTGCCTTCAATAACATACTTCCTTTAGTGCCAATTCACGATAGCAGTGTTATTCAAACTGTGAGGCTCAGTTCTTTAGGGCAGCACCAGGAACTCAAAGGGGAGGTGTGGGATGTCCTCTCATAGCATCCCTCTCACAGCGATACAATCACACCCCTGGGCAGAATAGGAGCCCGTTTTCGTGCTCCTCTTCCAAGCATGCTCGGCTTGCAGTCCTTAACCCTCGCTGATCTTTGTCTGGTTGGTTCCTAGTTCCCAGCCTGGGATCGCTTCTCATCAAAGTGAAATCTCTCTTTTCAACCCCCTCCCTCTTCCACTCGCCCCTTCCAATCTCCAAGCCTTCCCACTTTCCTCCCCCTCCCCAAATAAAACACTTCCTATTTTACCAGTCATCAGGACTCTTAAAAGTTGCTTCCATGCAGGTGGCAAAGGGGGAGGGGAGAGACAAGCACACACTTTACTTGGCCAGGAGCAGAAAAAGGGTACTGTTTTTAAAGTGATTTATTCATCTTGTTGTTTGACTGAAGAGGAGAGGCTGTATTTTTAAAGTGATGAATCTTGCTATTTGAAAGGAATACTTATCAGCCATTGATGAAGTGATTGCCAGCCCAATCCTATCCACACTTTCCTGGGAGTAAGCCCCATTGACTCTAATGGGACTTTCTTCTGAGTAGACATGCATAGGCTTGAACTGTGCATCTCCTAGTATAGGAGACAAATCAGCTTCCTAACCAAACCCTTATCAGCTCTGATATATTTTCATGGTCTAATTTTGTTTTCCCCACCAGCTGCTGGAAAAATTTAATTTCATTAAATGAATAAAGGGTTCAATCCTATCCAAGGAGAATGGGAGAAATGACTAGTTGGATTGGGGTCCACAGGGGTGTGTGTGTAATGTTGGTCAGACTGGTTGTTCACAAAGTTCATTTGATGAAACAATTCTATTGGTATGCTTACAAAGTTTAAAAAAATGAGTCCTCCTTTGGACCAGATAAAAACAACCTACTCCAGCATCCTGTCTCCAACAGTGATCAGCAGCTGATCATTTATAAAGCATGTATATTGCTGTGTATCAATACATTTTTAAGATCTGCATTTAATTAATGATATGATTAATATAATTAATATTAATATAGTTAATATATATTTAATATTATATTATAATAAATATATTATATGATATTTAATATATTTAATATAGTTAATATTTCTGGTCATTTCCTGTTTAATGATGTCACTTCCAACCTCAGGAACATGATGGGGAGTCATGGCCAACAGCCACAGGGGTCAAGGGAGCCACTGGCCGGAAAAGTTTGAGTACCACTGCACTATAGCATTCTTTGTCCTTGTGTACTTAACAGTCATTTCACACAATGAGAGCAGTACATTCTAGGCTAAACAGTACCACTCTCCTGCCTGTCAGACTATTCTGTAGACCTGTTTTGCACAGCACTTGACTTTTGGAGAACATACCCCCAATGCTATTGGAGGTAATGCTGTACATACTTTAGTCATGTATCACGCTAACATGGTGTCATGAAACTGCTACAAATGGAGTAGTATTTCTCAAGAAAAGTAGAAAAAAGGCAAAACAGTTTACAATATTAGCCTTCACAGTTTAAAAAAAAAGAATTATCAAAGAGACAAGACTGAACCAACCACACTGCGTTGCCTCAATAAGTATTCCTAGCATAATTGGTGGGTGGGAAGGAAGAAAAAGAAAGTCGTCAGCCAATAGCAGAAGGCAATTTTCTAAAATAAATCATTTCTAGCTCCCGATATTTGACTGCTACACTTTATCGGTGTAAGGGGGAAGGTGGCTGTGCTACTATCATACACAAACCTATTGGAGAAAACCTGTATCCCTTCCAAGAGCCACTTCTAAAGGTTGTCACTCCCTTCAGATACATTAATTCATTTAGTTTTTACTTCAGGGGCTGCACAATGATTTTTTTTTAATAGCACCTGACCATACATCTCCCATGGCTAAAGAGATTTTTCAAGTCCTCATGGCTGCTGCCTGGACAACAGGCTAAACCTATCGCTTTCCATGATGCAGATGAAGTTATTGCCATCACCATGGCCAGCACTAGTAAAAAGAATGGAAGAATATGAGAGGATGCTCTATCAAGAAGTAGCCTCTATTATGTTAAATTGGAATACACAAGAAGGACAGGCCCATTTGCTACTTTATAGTTCAAAAAGATATATGTTTAAGGAGTGTGTTTAAGGTAAACTGGGGGGAGAATGCAAAGCCTCCTAGCAATCTTCTAGGTCACATAATTCCCAAAACGTACTTTAAAACTGACATCACAAAAAATCTCAAGAAAACAGCAGCAGGAGACAACGGCAGCAACAGTGGAACCCTGAGAGGAAGTTTAATAGCAGACATCTCTTTGCTGTCTTCATAGGATTGCCATCTAGTTCTCAGAACTCCTCTCAAGGAAGGTGTCTCTACCCCATTTAACAGATTTCCCATCATTGGCATCATATTCAAAGCAACACTTTTTGCCCTATCACAACCCTTCAGCCCACTCCTCCAACCTTTATCAATGTCTTTCATGAATTTCTGTCCACAACGCAGGATACAAACTTTTAAATGCAAAGTCCAAAACTTGCATTTATTGGCAATCAGATTTGAGTCACTCACACCAATGTGCATTACTAAAATTAAATGCAATTCATCTTATGTGTGTAGTTTTCTAATGAAAGTTTGTTCAGAAGTTCCTGACACTGAACCAATTCAAATCATTTCATTATTTAGTAGTAAGCCCAATTTATCATATTTCACCATAGACCAGGGGTGTCCAAACTTTTTGGCAGGACGGCCACATCGTCTCTAACAGTGTGTCAGGGGCCAGGAAGAAAAGAATTCACATTTAAAATTTGAATAAATTTACAAAAATGAATATATTAGAGATGGAATTTATAAGAATGAATAATGATAGCTTCATGATAGTTTCATGATAGCTCAAGGCCTGTAAAAGGCCTTTCGCAGAGCAAGGTCGGCCTTTCCTTTGCTGCCACTGCTTCACAGGCATGAAACAAGCAGCAGAGGAAGCCCTTGGCCCACAGCTCACACGAGAGGTCGAGTAATTAGCCCTTGAGCTGAGTGCAGTCGCATTGGACCAGCACGGGCTCCAGCAAGTCTCTGGTGGGCCAGAGGCTCATTAATAATAATAATAAATAATAAAACTTTATTTTTATCCCGCCCTTCTCCCAAAAAGGGACCCAGGGCGGCTAACAACATATAAAACAGATTAAAACATAATTTCACAAACAGATAAAAACATATTAAAAAACACATTAGCAGAACCCATAAAAACAGTAGTCAGAAGAGTCAAAAATAAAAGAGCATAAAACAGCAGTTCTTAGAGGAATTGGGCCTGTAAAAAAGCAACTAAAAGATATATAAAAGATGTTAAAAAGGCCATAACGTCAGAAGGCTTGGTTAAACAACAAGGTCTTCAGGCCTCACCGAAAGGTCACGAGGGAGGGAGCCATTCTCAAGTCAAGGGGAAGGGAGTTCCACAACGTTGGTGCCACTACTGAGAAGGCCCTATTTCTTGCCGCCGCCCCACGTACCTCCTTAGGCGGCGGCACTTGTAAAAAGGCCTTCTCTGATGACCTGAGAGGACGAGCCGGATTGTACGGGAGTAGGCGATCTCTAAGATAACCTGGCCCAGAGCAGTATAGGGCTTTAAAGGTCAAAACCAGCACCTTGAATTGGGCCCGGAAACGAATGGGCAGCCAATGTAGCTCCCGGAGACTCAGTGGAAACTGGAGGCTCCCATGGGCCAAAGTGGGGGTCCCCGAGGGTCCCAAATGGCCCCAGACCAGGGTTTGGGCACCCCTGCCATAAACCATTACTACTAGCATCCCGTCTTTTTTTAGTATTTACAGCAATAATGTTGTCCAACAATTGTCTTCAGTTTTTTTCTTGTTATCATTTGGAGGCTAGAAGGGCACTGTATTATTTGCAGAAGATATGGTACTGCTCTGTGACCCAGGTGGACCTTGGAGACATTTAAAATTATTGTAAGAGAAAGCACCTCACCATGAAGGTGGCAGTATTTGATGCGGGTTCAGAGAAAAAAATGGATATAAATCTGGATTCACACATACACTACAGCTCCATAGTAACTCTGCTAACAGCCCAAACCCAATAGATAGCAGCCTAGCCAGTATATGATTAGACTAGGATACACCAGTTATACTGGCAAAAGTGTTTAGAATCTATTTTAAAGCAAAATTTTAATAAAACTACATTTTATACCCCTAAAATCATCTCTGTAGAAATAAACTAAGCATACCCAATGTGTTTGTAAAGAAGTGAGCTTCCATAGTAATTTGAGGTTTTTCAAATTACTATGGAAGCTCACTTATTTACAAACACATTAGGTTCCAAGGGCGTGTTCATAAGCAATTTTGTTTATAAGCACAGTAATGCCTGTTGCTGTCCCTTTCACTCTGTATACCATCAGTATCACTTCAGTTGCAGGTTTTATTCCAAATGTTGTGAGATTCACTTCTCAACTTGTCAGATTCACTTGGGGCATAGTCAGTTTCATTGTGGAGCTACGGGGAATGCTCCTGAATAGCTTTCATACTCAGCAGCATTGGCTGCTAACCAAGCTGAAAGTCCGTGTTTGTAAACTGAACATTCTTAAGTAGGGGAGGTTCTGTACAAGCATGAGTATTGTATGTATTATTCATCTATTGTTAATTTTTCCTCCATTTTCCCTCGCTGTAGTGGCTACCCCACTGCTAGTCTTAGAGCCCAATCCGGCTTTCCACCGGAGCGCACTGTTGCAAACGTGCTGTAAGGCACATCTGCAAGGCTTACCGCCAGGCCAGCGCCCGTACTAGTCTCATGGTCTCACAGACCGCCGAGCCATGGCACAGTAAGGGGAGGGGCAGGGAGGAGGCGTTCCGGGGAGGGGGGAGGCAGGCAGAGAGCAGAGAGAGGGCATGCTGGGGAGGTGGAAGGCGGAGAAAGGGCAGGTGGGAGGCGCGTCCCACAGAGCTCCACTCCACCGGATCCAAGGCGGTCGTGTTGGGCTCGGCGCCCTACGCGAACACCTTTACCTTACCATCAACATTTGGTCGGCAGTAAATTGAGTAGCCCCATTGAGGGGCTGCTTCCCTTACCTGGGAGAAGGGGACGAAAGTTCCCTTGTCCCAAGGTGCCACCCGCAGCAGGTTGAGGTATGCAGGATGTGGCAGGAGTCGTTCTTGGCGCTGCTGCAGCTGTGCACCCAGGGCAGTTTGGGATTGGGCTGCCTGACTGCAAGCTCTTTAAAGTAAGAACCCAGCATTGTCTTCTTGCTTATGTTACTCTGAAATACTATATACATTAAATAGGAATATCAGGAACCACCTCTACTCATTTTTACTATGTACTTTGCTAGAACAAACACTTTCAGGAAGTCTGACCATAGAACTGTTATTTACAAAACTTGTACTAGACTGTTTTAACATAAGAAATATTAAACAATGGTTCAACACAAAATGCAATCTCACAACATAATATACAGACACAATTAGTCTGGTACTTAGACCTTTCAGGCAAGTGACCAAATATTTTATATTGCTGCATTACATCTATCAGTAAAGTCATTCCTCCTTATGCAGCAACTAAAGTAGAACCAACACACCTTGTCAAGAAAACATGCAGAGTTATCTATAAATGCAGAAAGAAGAGCTGAACTATGACTTTATCAACACTGCCTGCTCAATAAGTATTAGAGCAAACTGAGGTCAGACTACCAGAAGGTCATAAAGAAACACATCCTAGTAATTGTTCATAGCACATACCATGATAACCCAGAAAATTTAGAGTAAAATGTTCACCTGATTTAACCAAGTGATACTCCCTACCCATGGATATAATAATAATAATAAGGGCCCAATCCTGTTCAACTTTCCAGCACTAATGCAGCTGCGCAAAGGGAAACATTTGTTCTCTTACCACAGGGCTACATCGGCACAGGAAAGTTGGATAGGAGTGGGTCCTAAGTGTTGCAAGATCATTCTTGATACCATGATATACAGATAAATGAAATATTATAGCTACATGAATTCCTTGGGAAATTGTGGTATACAGATGTCATGAATACATTTTTTACTACATCATTAAAACTGTTCATATCCACCCACCTCCTATTTTCATACATTAACCTCCATATAGCATACTTGGGGCCCAACACTATCCAAATTTCCAGCACCGGCACAGCCGCAATGCAGCCCCGAGGTAAGGGAACAAATTTTTCCATACCCTGAGGAGGTCTTTTTGACTGCCTTCCCAACACAGGAAACAGTGCATACACCATTGGAACAGCAGTAATGGCACTGGAAAATTGAATAGGCTGGGACCCTTACTCAAAAACCATCCCCTTGCTCCAAAACAAATATCCCAGGACATGGTCTTAAAGCATGTGATACAGTTATCTTTCCTGAAACTAAACAGATTTAACTGTGGCCAGTACCTTGATGGGCAACTGCCTTATATATCCTGCTTTGACTGGCCAATGGGAAAAAATGTAAAATGTAAACATACTATAGGGGTCATGTAGTAACATTAATACCTATACTAGCCAGTAAACACAGATTTCTTTTTTTTACCTTGCACCACACCTTCTCCTCTTAGCATGGGACACCCATCCATTTCAACATGAGCCATACAAAAACTTAAATTCTAAGAAATATTACATAGTCTAAGCACATGTTGGCAGGCCAAATTTAAGACAGAAGAGGCATACCCAAAGCCATGATTTCTCCCACAAAGTTTTCCCCTCTAAATTAAACATTCCTAATTTTGGGCCCATAATTTCATCTTCACAATAAAATCCACACATACCAGAACAAGATCAAAAGCTCCTAAAACCACATTACAGGATGACCTTATAACAAAATTAAGCATAGCCTATTCTACCAAAAATAGGCAATACAAAGTTACGGTAAATCCTTTTAATAAAAGCTTGTGAATCAGCAGAAAGACAACCTGAAGTCAATGAAGAAGTCACAGCAGTATTTTGATGGAACAAAAGATGACTGAATTTGGTGCAGGGCTTGTTAAGATTGCCAGAAATGATACAGCATCTTTGATAGCTTATAGTCCTCCAAAAACAAACCCCTAAGGCTTCCGGACAAATGCAGTTCCACTCAGGTTCTTAGATGTATAAAGAGAGTCTTCCTCCAAGAGTACTCTAAAAAGATTTACCAGGTTCAAATGATAAAAAGGGGATACACAGATTAGAGCAGTCACATGACAAAGTAAACATTCTGGTCCTTTAAAAAAAAAAAAGGATGCAAGAGCTTTAGTGCCTGTTCTTCTGAACATGTTTTAAATACCCTGCAGCTGGATGGGCAATCCGATCCACATTCCAATCCAGCTTTTCTCTTCTGGCTGCAATGTTAACAATCACCAATGTTAAATGACTCAGCCTCTGGCAATGGACTGCATGATGTCTCTCTACAACAGTGGTTCTGAGGTCCTCTTAGGCAGACTTTTCTTATTACAAACTCCTAGATAGAAGCTAGCTTCCTACTCCTCTGCTTCCTTCCTCCTCCCATCTTCAAGTTCAGACATTGGCTAGGAACTCTTCAGGTTCCCTTCAGCTAAGCATCAAAGTAGTTACACAAGCTCATTTTAATAAGTTCAAGCAGCAATGATTATTTCAAGAACATGATCAAGATATTTTTAGAGTTCATACACAATATGCAGGCATTAAAAAAGCACAAAATTTCTGTTATTTTTTTCCTCTCAGATTTAAAATTATGGATTCAATATTATTCTGCATAAAGTATATCTAAAACAGTTTCAAATATAAAATACTATGTTTAAAAAAATTTAAGAAGAACTAAAATTAGAACTATCCTAGATTATTAAATACCCTGGTTTAAATTAAACTGAAGTACCAGTAGGTGCATCTGTGCTTTGACTTAAGCTTTTTTCAAACAAAGGAAGAAATGTTGAGCAAGCTTGATTAAGACAATAAAGCTCATATAACAAAGTATGATGATTTACAGAAAAGGGCAGGCAACACAAAATTACAAGAATCATACCACATCTAAAACACGTGCCACACAGTATCTTTAGGAAGCATCCCCTCAGCATCTTCAGCAAAAAAAGGAAGCGCCACCATCACTAAGAACTGGTTAAAAATGAATCATAAATCTAGGAAATAAGCCTGAACCTAGTGAAACTGTCAGATGACAACACACCATTTATATGATGCCTGTGAGATCCAAGTGTTCAGGTTAGAGCAGTCTTTCTCAATCAGTGGTACTTGTACCACCAGCAATTCTTGAGCTGGTATCCAGTGGTACTCACGGAAGACCCAGAGCCCTGCCGCTTGGCAGCAAGATCAGTAGTGCAATATGACAGGCAGCAGCAGGAGGCTTGGCTCAGCAGGCAAAGCTCCAGCGTGCACTTTTCGCATGATTTAAAAAGTTGTTCTATCCGCTCCAAGGCTCCTACTGTTGGTTACTTCCGGATTGGGAAGCCAGATGCCATGTGATAATGACATCATCACCACTTCCAGCAATACTTCCAATAGGTGGACCATGTGAATTGGAACAGTGGGGGACAAACACTGAGAAATGCTGGTCGAGAATCTATGGAGGTTATCTCATTCCTAAAGAGCAGAGCTTCCCAAACTTTTTAACACCGAGACCCACTTTTTAAATGACAATTTATCAGGACCCACTTAGCTTTACTAGACCAAAAAAGAGACATAGAAATTTTGATTTACTAATCAATTATTAATAATAATTGGGATTCTGTGCTCCTGAGGCTGCCAGAAACATTACATATAGTATGTATGTGTAGTCATTTTGCTAGACTCTCCCTAGAAATGGAGTTCAAGGGCTGGAGTTCAAGATGTGCAGTTAGGGACTTATAGTAAGACAAAAAGCTGAAACTGGGTTCACACATGATCTATGGTAGCCAATTACTAGAGAAAATTGGCAAATGTGACATTTTAATTTGGAGTATGGAGATTAACTCATACCACAGGTTAGCATTCCAGCCATGAGAGCAATCTCTCTATCCAGATTGCCTGCTGCAAACTGGGCAAGGATGTTTGCAAAGTTTTTTTCTCAGTTGTGGCACCATGCCTCTTGGACCAGCTGCCAGAAGACCTTATTCATCTGTGGATCTATAGGGGGTTCATTCATTACACTGTTTATTTGTTTACCAGGTCGAAATGATGTCTTCCTTTTACAGGTCACTATAAGCATGCTAGCTTATAGTGACTTGCAGGCAGGCTCCAGGCAACCTGGAAGCTTGAAAAGACTAGATCAAACGCAAACAGGAAATAAACCGTTCCCTGTTTGTGTTCAGTAGTCTTTTCAAGCATTCAGGCTGCCTGCACACTGCTATATGCCTGCATGCTTAAGGAAGACACATTTTTCCCCAGTAAAGAAACAACATCATGGCATGGAGCTGAAGGGAGGGCATAGAAATAGGCTTTCCCCATATCTACAGTTTCTGTATCTGTGGGAGGCCCTGGAATGGATCCCTTGTGGATACGGGGGCGGGGGGATGCCTGTACTAGGAAAGCTAGGAGGGAAAAAGCACAGTGTAAAGACGGATTTTGAGATTTCTGAAAAATACATACGAATAGCCCAGAAACCAGATAAATTTATTTTACTAGCAGGTTTCCTTGTGAACAAGTTAACTCAGAAGCTTGGCACTAATGCCGTATTCTGCAAGGAGTAAAGCAATGTATTTTGACTGGACGTGCAGCAAATATCATCATCTATAAATACAAATGTGGCTAAATCTATGTTCTTTAGCAAGGTCACAAAAGGAAGAAACAGTATTTGATGTAGCTGCACGTGAAGGACATACCTCAAGTCAATGAAAGTTTAACTGGACTAATCTGAACCTTGATTTGTAATGATCAGACACACTGTTCAACAGTGAATATTACAAAGCATTTTCTTCACATTTCAATTGCAGATGAGAACTAAAAAGCTAGAACTAGAACATTTCTGTGAATGAAAGAACCACTGAACTTTGACTAGGGGCCACAACTATCAATTCTGTGAATGACTAGGGTTAATTTGGTGCCTTGGTTCAACCAGCCCCTTTTTGCTTCTAGCTATCATAACACAACTCTTAATATAGGCACCAACCTTATATGTCAAATGCTTGAATAAGATCTTTATATGAAAAACTATATGGCAGGAACTAACACTATAGGTAGTTTTCCAAATTTGACAGAAAACCCGAGAAAAGAAGCAGCTGAATTGGATCTCCATGAACAGAAAACTAAATCTGAAGAAACAGCGAGTATAGTGGCAGAACCAAGTGAACAAACAAGCTTTAGGACTGTCATCCTTAACTAACATGTGAACTGCAAATACAAATTCACAACAGGACTGAATTTGACAGAATACCAAATGCTTTGTGCTACAAAGCAAATTTATTTTTATGTTACAGGATTTTTATCTTCCATAATTAGCAAAATGTATTTTCCAAGAATTTTAGGAGTGTTGTCTCAAATGAGATAAACAATTGCCTGATAGTTTAGTCCACAAGTTGCCTGAATAGTTCCTGGAGCAGCCATATTTCCAGGACCTGAATTTATATCTAGCAGGGGAGAGTAACTGTCCCTCTTCACCCCAGCAAAGTGTCTTTTCTAGAAACTGTTTGCTGGTGTCTCTTCTGTTATCTCTTTAGAGTATGAGCCCTTTTGGGACAGGGAACCATTTGGTTATTTTATTTTCTCTGTAAACTACTTTGTGAACTTTTTTGGTTGAAAAGCTGTACAGGACATAAATACTTATAATTAATATTTTCTAGGCATTTTAACTGCATATGTTCTGTGATGCCAACCAAAAAGCTCACAGTAGAATCAAGCATCTCCAGTATAATGGGAAAATGGAAAGAAGAATTAATCACTTCATATGAGAGAGGAGACCGAAGAGTGATGCTTCCACAAGCCATATTAATGGCAGCATGGATGTTGTACAGAAAACAGAAAATGTTGACCTCTATATAGTAATACCATCTGCAATGTTGAGGATATGATACTGGGAAGTCAAGTACTGTGTGAGACAGCATGACAGAGATAGATTGCAAAAGATATTGAAAGAAACTGGTGCAGATGGGCCAGCCCCAAGCTTCTGAGAATGCACTGTTCACATTGGCTACAATACCTGTCAGGACAAAGAGGACTGTAATAAATCAGTGCTAAAGGAAGTACAGTAATATTATGGGAATTAATACAGTGTGACCTGACTAAATTATGATGTTCTGGATTTATACGACAGCAGTATAGCTTATAACACTGCTTCCTATAACACTATTTCATTATAACACTATTTGACCTGTGTGAAACTTGTACAGTATCTCTCTTTTATAAAAGGCTAAAATCCATAAAACCATTCAGAAGTCTGATACAGAAAAGTACAACTGTCTGCAGTATGCTTTCAGCCGACAGCAGCTGTGTATTCTAGCTATAATACACTTGCTTGCTAGCTACCAGGAAACACTTTGGGGGAAAACAACAGGAAAGACTATCTTCACTAGATGTCTTCTACAACCAGAAGCCCAAGGACGAGTCTTAACCTGGTACATCCTCCAGGGAGCAGCTCCTCTCATCTTCTACTGCTGCCACGTGAGAGGAGTCAATGATGGTGATCAGTTATATGGCAGGTTCCAACCTAGCAAGTACAATACTGTGAATATGTCTGCATTTGAACCATGCTATAATTGCCTCCTATAGCACTGCTCCACATAGCACTCTTTTTTTCCAGGAACTTATCCACATTGCTGCAGGAGGTATTACTATACTGCCAACAGAAGGCAGCCTTTGTGGTCATCTGAACGACAGACATGTTGCAGCCCTGAAAAAAATATCAGCTGGCTTCCCTCCACCAAAGCTACTGCTTTCTGAAAGCAAAAGGTTGCACTGCTTATTTTCAGAAAGACACCTTGCAAGCTTGTTCAAGTTTCATGACAAAAAACTGTCAGATAGTAGTACAAATCAACTACAGTGTTGCTAGGCCAGTGGACAAACTAGAAAGATACACAAGTATCTGCTTCAAGCCATGGTAAACTGTTTGGATACAGAGTTTTATACAGTTTTCAAACTGTACAGGGCAAACACAGAGGCCCAACCATTGCCAAGGAGATGTTTGACAAATCACAGATCTGTTCTGAAATATATTGGCTAAGACCTCCCTTATAAAGAGAGGATCAACATGAGCCGCTATTTGGGCTATGATGACAAAAATCTAAGCTCAATTTGACCAGCACCACCTTGTCACACATTTACACTTCAGATGTGCTGCCAGTATAAGAACATAAGAAAAGCCCCGCTGGATCAGGCCAAAGGCCCATCTAGTCCAGCTTCCTGTATCTCACAGTGGCCCACCAAATGCTTCAGGGAACACACAAGACAACATACATAACCTGCATCCTGGTTCCCTCTCCTGCATCTGGCAATCACAGACAGTCTAAAACCAGGAGCTTGCACACACCTACCATGGCTTGTAACCTGTGATGAACCTGTCCTCCAGAAATTTGTCCAATCCCCTCTTAAAGGCATCTAGGCAAGATGCCTTCACTACTTCCTGTGGCAAGGAGTGCCACAGACTACTTACATGCTAGATAAAGAAATATCTTCTTTTGTCCTAACAATCCCAACACTCAACTTTAGTAGATGTCCCCTGGCTCTAATGTTAAGTATTTATTAATACTGTTAATAATAAGTGAGAGGGAAAAGAGCATCTCTCTATCCACTCTATCCATCCCCTGCATAATTTTGTATTATGATTAAATATCAAAGATTAACACATGCCTCAAACAAATTAGAGAAAATTCTGGGTGATACAAAAGAAGTTGGCAAAGATTGTAATTCAAAAGCATAATAAAAAAAATTGTTTTCTCAATACCTAGAGAAAGACTTCTGGAAGCATCTTCTTTTAAAAACCAACTAGAGGAAACCTTGCTGACACAGAGAAAGATCTCACTACAAAAAGCATCCTTCGCACGTTTACATGTGCTATGACCACAGTAATTAATCTGGAACTTGTCTCAGATCAAAGAACAGAGTGCAAACATTAAGATTTGATTCTAGATGGGGAACATATAAAGGTGGGTATTCTGATTAAATGTCAAGACCTTTAGAAAGTCAAGATTTGACATTCTTCTGCTCACAAGCAACAACCTGAGGATTTCTTTAAAGATATATTATTTACAAGTTCACTGCTCAGCAGGAAGTTTAGCTGGGATGATTTGGGAACAGATTTATTCTCATCACAATTTACTGACAATATTAGGAAGAGTAGCTCAGTCATCTAAAGAGTTTGAAACAATCTTGACAGAAATAAAAACAATATTAAAACCCATTTTTGCCCAGCCCACAGGTGTACACATTTGGTCCCTTTTGCGTATATTCAACATTGGGCAGAAATTGCTTAAACTAACCCAATCACATATTCATTAAGACAGCGGTTCTCAAACTCTCTAGGAGAGTTTGAGCAGCAGTAAGTCCTTGCAGGGCTGGGAGGGAGGGGGGTGCATGTGCTTACAGTCCCTGCTTCAGCCTCCTGAGGCTGCGGGGAGCCCTGTGCAACCATCTGCAGGGCTCCATAAAGTTTAAAAAGTGAAAGCGGGGTAACCGCATTCCACCTCTGCAAAACCAGAAGTGGAGCGCGATCACTCTGCTTTCACTTTTTAAGCATCGGGGAGCCTCCCAGAGGGTCACACAGGGCTCCCTGCACCCCTGGGAGGCTGCAGCAGGGACTGGTGAGTACATGCCAGTCCCTGCAGCCCCCTTAGTGATCCCCAGGATCACAACGCTACCTCCTCCCTGCCCCCTCCACTTAAGGGGGTAGAGGCCAGGGCCCTCAGGCTGAGGTGCTGCGACACCCTAGTTTGAAAAGCCCTGCATTAAGAGAAAGAGGTTACCACTTCAACTTCTTTCCTTGGGGAATGAAGATTAATAATTCTGCTTCTTCATAAATACCCAATCCTACACAACAAGACCCAAGAGGAAGTTTCAAAAAGACAAAGACTGACAAACATTGATGAGCTCAAGGTGGATGATATAGTCAAAATTCACCAAGTTCAAATGCCCAAAACACATGGAAATTAAAAGAGCTGAAGAAACATTCCATTGAACAGACAACAGAATTCACTCATGTGCTGCGCTTCTGCCAACACAAATGGTTCTGAGAATGCCTATTAAGGTTCTAGTGGACATAATATCTTAATAAGAGGAATAAAGTTGCTACAATTCATCAGGCCAGAGGATGCTGAAACCCAGGGTGCATTTAGTTAAGGAGAATAAATTAACAACTGCACAAGAAGAGACAGAAACAAAATCAGAGCAAAGGTTTTTTTAAAAACTAAACTTTCAGAAAGATTGTGAAAGGCTGCAATTGTATGCTAAAGGAAAAGCTTTTCATCTTAATTGTTATGGTTAATATTAGTAAATAAAAAAAACCTTTAAGAATCTAATCTATCCAGAGGCATACTCTGCCAGAGTTCTGTAACCTTAGACTGCTACAACAGAAGTATATGAATGACCAAGCACAGATGTGCAACACATGTCTGTCACCTAGGAAGGCATTTTAATAGTTTGCTTCTAGGTTTTACTCTCTTCTAGAGAGTAGAAGCAATCCAACCTTCTCTTCCTAGCTCCAAAAAAGCTGTTATTCACACTTCCTCCCTAGCACTGAGAAAGAGAAAGAGCCATACAAAGCCCATATTTCCATTAAGTATACTAGCACAGAATTCTTGGAAAGAATTACCTTACTGTGCAATTGCTCTCAATTTTGGGATATAACTAAGAACAAGGCCAAGCATCAGTGCTCCAACAATGACTAGGTTCAGAGATAACATTTAAACAGAGAAAAGTGGTATCACTACAGCTTGTGTCACCCAGTGCAAGAGGTCAGCACATCACCCCTATGATGGACCTTCTCCTATGCAGTGGGCAAGGCAATGCCCCAGGCGATAGGTGTGGTGATGTACCATTGCCCCACCCCACTCATTTTTTGGCTGTAACTTTTGATAGAGATATTTCAGTGTAGTTTGTTTCACTGTATCCTGCATGAAATTATACATTGATTGAAATATAACCTGATGATATTATTCAAAAATACCAGGACTTAAAATTTTTTTGTTAGTAGTGGTGTCACCCTCCCTTTGTGCATCACCCAGTGCGGCCCACACCCCCCTAGTGACCCCACTGACTGGGGTGGCCAACCTGCGGCATGTGTGTTCACTAGTAGCACATGGACACTTCCTAAGTGGCATGCGCAAAGTCACCTGTCATAGCTGTGCTGGCCAATGCAGGGCTTACTTCTCCTGGTGTAAAGCCCAGAAAGGGAGCAGAGGCTTGGCAGACCATGTGGCCTAGTAAAACCACCCAAACAGATATGGAGAGGGCCAAAGTAAGGTGTGGTGGCACATTCAGGATTCTGTACTTTAAAAGTGGCATGTGGTATTCTTCAAGGTGGCATTAAACCATGCACTAAACCTGCATTAAACCATGATTTAGTATTACCAGAACAAGCTGCAGACACGCTCACATCTCTACATATAAAGGGTCAAAACTGTAGCTTCCATTCACTTTTTAACGCAGAGATTTGGTGCTGTGTCCAAACCCAGCAAATCCCAGTTTCTTCTAAACACAGTTTGTGAACAGACCACAATATCAAGCCAGAATTAGATAGCTTGTTGACAAAGTATAGGTAGAATAAACTGGCAGTTTGGCAGCTCAGGTATTTGTTTTAAACCATGAAGGGAGGTTACAACCCTAGTGTGTAAAGTGGAGAGAACATGCAAGACAGAGGATCATGCTAGTAATGCTAAACCATGGGCTAGGGTTACATCTAAACCCAACCAACATCTACTTTGAAAAATATGTAATTCCCTCTCCCTGAAACCCAAAATTATTTTTCTATGAATGTGACAGCAAATCTGTTATTTTAGTACATACCCATAATACTCCTCAGCACAATCCATTCCTAGTCCTTAACAAAATAGAGTGAGCATGGAAATAAACTTCTAAAGCTGCCAATGTCTACTGATGTTAATGGTCAGTTTCAGATGTACTATTTGACATTTTATCAAAGGACACAGAGTATCAGGATGATGTGAAACTAAAACACTAATTCATATTTCAGATTATAACGAAATGTTCAACAACATTTGAAAACATTCAGCCAGAGGATGCTGAAACCCAGGGTGCATTTAGTTAAGGAGAATAAATTAACAACTGCACAAGAAGAGACAGAAACAAAATCAGAGCAAAGGTTTTTTTAAAAACTAAACTTTCAGAAAGATTGTGAAAGGCTGCAATTGTATGCTAAAGGAAAAGCTTTTCATCTTAATTGTTATGGTTAATATTAGTAAATAAAAAAAACCTTTAAGAATCTAATCTATCCAGAGGCATACTCTGCCAGAGTTCTGTAACCTTAGACTGCTACAACAGAAGTATATGAATGACCAAGCACAGATGTGCAACACATGTCTGTCACCTAGGAAGGCATTTTAATAGTTTGCTCCTATCAAACCACTTATACTATCTCCAATTCCATTTATTATCACAGAAGTCTTACATTTATGTTTTCCATTCCTTTCTACAAAATTCCAGCACAATTAAAAGGGAATTCCTTCCACCAGAAATAGCATCAAGAAAATCTTCTGCAGAAGTTCACTTCTTGTCATACGTTAAGAATTGGCTTTCATACACTGACCTCTCCTCATCAGCAGCTTTCTTTAAAAATAAGTCATACCTTGCCAGCTCTGCCAGAAGCAACTACTTTTCCCTGTTGGGTAAAAGGTAGCTGCTACTGGAAACAAGGAAGAATCACCACTCACTGTGAAACTGAATAACTACATCAGTAAAGAGACAGAAATACAGATTCAATATTGTGAGTACGAACTGACAGATGAAAACCTTAAGATGACACAAAAATATTTTCCCAAAAATATATATCAGAAAGCTTACTTCTTTCTCTTGATATGCAAACTGAGTCTAGCCATGCTTCCTCAGAAGTAAATCCCACCAATGTCAATAGAGTTGTCTGTAGCCCTAAGCATACTTGCCCTAGCATGTAGCCCTAGCATGTATGCACTGCTGAAACACACGCCTGCATTGGCTCGGTCATGTCATGAGAATGGATGATGGCCGGATCCCAAAGGATTTCCTCTATGGAGAACTCGTGCAGGGAAAGCGCCCTACAGGTAGACCACAGCTGCGATACAAGGACATCTGCAAGAGGGATCTGAAGGCCTTAGGAGTGGACCTCAACAGGTGGGAAACCCTGGCCTCTCAGCGGCCTGTTTGGAGGCAGGCTTTGGCCTTTGGAAAGGCAGCATGGCCTTTCCCAGTTTGAAGAAACACTTGGCCAACAGACTGAGGCAAAGAGGCAAAGAAGGAAGGCCCACAGTCAGGGAGACAGACCAGGGACACACTACACTTGCTCCCAGTGTAGAAGGGATTGTCACTCCCAAAACAGCCTTTTCAGCCACACTAGATGCTGTGCCACAACCACCATCCAGAGCGCGATACCATAGTCTTTTGAGACTGAAAGTTGCCAACATAAGCATACTTGAAAGACTTTTTACGTATTGCCACCACAGAAAAAATAGTTACTGCATATTTATTCCTTTAATTTTGCTCCATCAATTTTTTAAGTTTATACTTCAGTGTAGGCTTCTACTGATTAATCACATAGCATATGAAACAGTTCTGTCAACCCAGCTTACTGACTTATTCCAGGTACTCTCCTGCAACTCAAAGTTTTTCCAATTATTAACACAGCAATGATCTCCTAACATAATGCAAGAACATGAAGTATATCATTGCTATTCCAACTACTTCAACCATCTTTTTAAAAAATGCACGTCTCCGATACTAGTAGCAATAATGTAGCAAATGTACATTTCCAAATCTCTTCAATTCTGCCAATAGAGTTATATTAAAAGTTTTTTTGTGGGGGGGGGGGGGGAAGCAATAAGCATGCAAAAAAATGGACAATATTTTCAATTGATATTAGTCAATTTTGAGTTTTAAAGTTTAAACAAGCCTTCTGAGTTATCGGCCTTTTTAACATCTTTTTAACATCTTTTATATTTTTTACAGGCCTGATTCTTTTATGATTTGCTGCTGCTCTATGCTCTTTTTACCGGACTATTTTTTATTTGACTGCTGTTTTTATGATATGTGTTAATATGTTTTTATTTGTTTTAAATTATGTTTTTAATCTGTTTTAACCTGTTGTAGCCGCCTTGAGTCTCTTCAGGGAGAAAGGCGGGGTAAAAATAAAGTTATTAATTATTATTATTATTATTATTATTATTAAAGTCACAAATACAAAATTATTATTCTTCTGAAAAAAAGAGGTAGCAAGAAACAGAAAATATAAGAAGAGCCTCACTGGATCAGACCAAAGGCCCATCTAGTCCGGCTTCCTGTATCTCACAGTGGCCCACCAAATGCTTCAGGGAACACACTAGAGGAAAAGTTTGGCCCACCAAATGCTTCAGGGAACACTGAAAAGAGGAAAAGTTTTTACTTGGAAAGAAACACACACACACACCCCTACCTCAAAAAGATCAGCAGTTAGGAACACTGTAGCAAATTCACAATAGAAACCCACCCAAATACTAAATAAGAATTTGAACTACATTTCAGGTCACAAATGGTAAAGAAAACATGCTATACAAAGTATACATATTTTGTACTAGTAACCTTATTTGCTCCTTTAAAAAACACACCATTATAGCATTACAAAACAAGTAACAGCTACAACAACTTTAATCAGATAGCACTTCCTTGGTACACACCCAGCAACTGAGACCAAATAGATCATTAACTAATTTCCACTTCACTATCTTAAGAAAATAGGCGGCAAAGTTTCCCAGACCATCTTACAATGTATTGGTTCGAATTTGCTGCTTTTATTCACATAAAATAAACAGATAAAAGTAAATACAACAGCGTTTTCCCCTTCCCACATTCGAAAGCATACCTGGCTGCCAGAGTGCTTTGTCACAGTAAGTCCAATATTGCATAGTAGACAAGGATAATCTTCTTAGTAATTTCCTCTTTAAAATATATTTTAAAAGGATACAGCCTTAAAGCTCCAGTCTGAGTTCCAATGGCCAATATCTTCTGAACAGGATCAAAAGCCAAGGCTGAAGGCTGATAAGGGAAACCATGGCGTACAGTCTGGCAAGTCAGAGCAGTGAAGCAATGATGGATCAGGCAGGAGATGAAAAATAAAGGCAGAAGCACATATTAGGAAGAAGTGATTTCATCTTAATTAAAGAACCACAAGTATTCAAAATAACAGAATAATCTAAATGGCTTTCACTTGATGTTACTGACAAAAAAAGGATGGGTGCAGAATCTATTCAAACCTCACCGAACAAGGTGATGCCAAATGAAACTGTAATTTGATCCTTCTCATGCATGTTTAAAATTAAACAATCTATCCATTCACCTTTCACCTCTATGGTATTCCTTATCTAATTTGTAATTATCTCCACAAATAGCTGTGGTCATGGCATTTGAATTAAAATCTGAGAAAGACTCTGGAAAATGTGATGATGCAGTCAGTCCTGTAAATTAAATGACCACTAATTATTAAAATGGATCTTCAGAGAGCCATCACTATTTCTCTAAAGCAAACCCTAGATGACATAAACCTGCTACTCCACAGTAGCTTTTAAAATCTCTTGCACACACACACCCCTGCAACTCTAAATTGCAATGCAGGCCATTTTTGTATAAAATTTAAGTAATGTATTTTTTTCTTGTTATATTCTGTTCATCAGATATTGACCTCAGGTGTAATTTAACTGTAATTACAGTTAAATTATAGTAATAAATGTGTCAAAGTTCAATGTTTTATGACATTAACATGAATGTCATTTAAAAAAATCCCACAAAAGCTTATTTTAATGAAATACAAGCACGGGCTTATGCCTTCCAACTGCTTTAACTAGTGAGAGGTTACATAGGAAAAAGAGGGCCCAGGACAGATAATACTCCTTAAATTTTTTTCTTTAAGTTCATACTCTTTCCCACCCTCCCTATAATTTAGAGAGATAATTAGAACCCCAAGCAAACCATACTACAGCAGCTTAGGCTACAGGTGTTGTAAAGGTAGAGATGAACATTAACATTCAAATCATTTTGCATTTCAGCTTGGCATGGCTGGCGAATTAATTCGCTGCATCATCCTTTTGGAATTTAGACCAACTATGTTATGTACTCTTCCTAACCAGAACAGAAATATTAATAATCCACTTCTCTCCCCCTCCCCCAACTCTAAAAAAAATCATTAAGAAGGTTCTCTAACGCGTGCCGGAGCCTCATACAAACCTATATTGCCCATAATGCAGACAATTGGGTACCTTGCCTCATTCTCCTATCAAAAGCACATTCTATGTGCGTTCAACAGCAAGACACTGATGTACCAGTTGGATTATTTCTTCCCCCCACCCCCACCCCCACCCCAAAAGAAAGCAGCATCTCTATGTGCGCACTTTAGGATCAGCCTAAACTGCAGGAGAAAAAAAAGAACTGCCATGAGAGGAAAAGGCAAGGCTTTTTTAAATAAGCCTTTCAATCTACATCCCTTCCTCCTATAAACCAATGTAATTTAGGGAGGGGGGGTGATTAACAATGCAATCTTATAAACCAATGTATTTGGGGAGGGAATTACACTGGTTAATAGGACTACATTGTAATGAGAGGAATTACAATGTAGCCCTACAAATTAATGTAATTGGGGGGGGGGAATTACAAAGTACCCCTATAAACCAATGTAATTTGGGAGATTACAATGTACCCCTATAAACCAATGTAATTTGGGGGGAGGATTACAATGTAGTCCTATTAACCAATGTAATGGAGGAAACTACAAAGTAGTCCTACAAATCAGTGTAATTTGGGGGGAATTACAGTGTACCCCTATAGAACAATGTAATTTAGGGGGAGGATTACAATGTAGTTCTATAACCCCGCGTAAGGGGGGGGGGAAGAGAGAGAAAATGTGGATTGATGGGTTTACAGACCCCAAGCCCAGAGCCTGCAGAACCCATCATGGCTCCATCCTCATCCTCCCCCCCCCCCCATTTCTTCCCACCCGGCTGTTAACGGCTGCAGCATCATTCACCTTGCAGAGCTGGAAGTGTTCGGACTGGAGGGTCTCCTGGATGTCGTTCTCCCGGGACGCAGCCTGCTGCTGCTGCGAGGAGGAGGAAGCCGAGGAGGAGGACGACGAGCCCGCTGTCAGGCCGTCCAGCACCTTCCTGATGTTGAATTTCCTCATGGTCTCCTCGGCGGCGCACCCTGTTCTGCTCCCCCCTCCTCTCCCCCTTCCTCTTCCTCCTCCTCCTGCCCACCCCCCTCCGGCCGTGGCTCCCACTCCCGCCTGCTCACACACACCTCATCGGAAAAACCACCGCGGGAGAGGCGAGGCAGGGAAGAGGGAGGCTGCGGGCAGCAGGACGCGGGTCCGGGGGGAGGGAAGCAGCGCCCCAGGAAGCCTCCGCCTTCTCGCATCCACTCACCCTCAGCCCAGCATCGTGCCCAGCGAGGGGGCGAGCGGGAAAGGCTTCCAGAGCCAGACGCGGGAGGGAGGTAGGGAGGGAGGCAGACACCCTGATCAGGTGCGGGGAGGGAGTGGAGCTGCTGCTGGTCGAGGAAGAGGAAGGAGCCTGACGGGAAGGGAGGAAGGGAGGGAGGGAGCGGGAGGTCAATAAATACAGCGCGAGATGAAGGAGGCAGCGCCGCTTCCTCCTCCCCGACACCCTCACACGCGGCCGGCTTCCCTCCGCCAACAGTCCCCTCCTCCGCCGCACCGCCCGGGGAGGCCGCGGGCTCTCCCCCGCCTCACTGCGCCTCTGCTCCGTCCGAGCCTGGCTGGGCCTCCGTGGCTCGGGGCCCGCCCGCCTTCCTGCCTCCCTCCCCCGCTGCTGCTCGGCGCCTGCCTCCGCTCAGGAGCGGCTGCGGAGCGAGAAGTGGCAGCCTGCGCTCCCCACCCCCCTCGCCTCCTGCCGGGCTCCGCGCGCTGTCATTCCGCCCGGCGCCCCCGCCTCGGGCGCCGCCGTCAGGCAGCCGCTGCCTCAGCGCGACTCCTGCCCCGGGGTGTCAGCGGCGGCGCTCCCGCACGCCCCCAACACCACCCCCCGGCCAGGCGCTCCTCGCCCGACTACGCGGCCCCACCGTGAGGGGGCGACGGAGCGAGCCTCCTCCTTCCCCACCGCCGCTGTGGCAGCTGCTGGGGAGCCGGGACCGCCGAGCATGCGCGCCCGCAGGCCTCCTCCGGCGGCAGCACCCGGATGTCGCTGCCTTCCCGGCCCGGCGAGAGCCAGCCCTGGACCGGGGGAACGCAGAGGTTTGGGGGGTCGTAGTATCCTAGTAGTAATAGTCTTCGTGCCCGCGCGCACCCTGGTGGGGGAGCCCCGTGGAACTGAGGCTGCAGTCCTGGGCCCGCTTTCCTGAGAGGAAGCTCCACTGACTACAGTGGGACTTACTTCTGAGTAGACAAGTGCTCGTAGAGCCCAAGCCTATGCATGTCTACTCAGAAGTAAATCCCACTGTAGTCAGTGGGGCTTACTCCTAGGTAAATGTGGTTAGGATTGCAGCCTTGCTGCCCAAGCCTGTGCATATCTACTCAGAAGTAAGTCCCGATGGAGATTACTCACAGGTAAATGTGGCTAGGATTGTAGCCTTACAGCCCAATCCTATGCATGTCTACTCAGAAGTAAGTCCCATTGAGTTCAATGGGGCTGACTCCCAGGAAAGCATGCATAGGATTGCAGTCTTAGGCTGCAATTCTGTGCTCACTTACCCAGGAGTAAGCCCCTTGGACTGTCATGGGGCTTACTCCTGGGTATACATGCATAGTATTGTGCTCTCAGTGTGGCTTACTTCCAAGTAAAAATGCGGAAGTGCACTGTTGTCAGGGTGGGGGGCCAAGCCTTTCTGGCAGGGAGCTAAGGGGGCTTCAAGAGTGTGTATGTTTCCTTGAGAATAAGCCCCAGTGAACCCTGGGACAAACTTCTTCGGCTTCAATCCTATCCATGCTTATGTGGAAGTAAGCCCCATTGACTACAATGGGATTTATGTCGGAGTAAATGTGCATAGGCTTGGGCTCATAGGAAGCTTGCACAGGACTGTGCTGCAAGGTAGCAGTCCCATGCACCCTCATAATGTGTGAACAAAGCCCCATGGCATGGAGCACACAGTGCAGTTGACCCCTAACTGCATAGGATCGGGATGTGGACCACTTAGACAGCAATGACACCTCAGAGCTTATGGATTTCTGCTTCGCCCTCAAGCTTGGATGTGCTCATCCTGTTCTCACCCCACCACAGGGATGGCCTTTGGGGTGCTGTTCCTTCCAGGGCATCTCGCAAAAACTTTTGGGAGTGCCATCAGCACAGCACAGGAGTGCTTCCCCCAAAGCATGTGCATCTTCACAGTGTATCTATCCACTTGTCTTTTACCTGCGCTTCAGGCTCAAGACTGAGAGCCCAATCCTTTACATGTCTATTCAAAAGTAAGTCCCATTATAATCAGTGGGGCTTCCTCCCAGGAAAATGCAGGTAGGATTGCAGCCTGAGTCAAGGGCTGGATGAGAAGAAGCTCCCTTAGCCAGGGTGGTGTTTTTTGTGTGTGTGCTGGTTTGAAGGGACTCCCATGTTGGGATGTTCTTCTCTTGGAAGTACTACCTTGTGTGAAAGGGCTGAGGGAAGCAGTGAAGCCTCAGCTATGATGCTGGTGCCAGTAGATTATCTTTTTCAGGGATGGAGCCCTGTTGTAGTAAAAGCAAAAGGCAACGTGGACCATAGGTCTTGGATGTGAGAGGCATGACTGAAAACCCCTTTAGCTATAGAGCTCACTGAGTGACCTTGGGTAAATCACTGTCTCCTTGAAGCCTAAATCTGAGGGCTGTTCAGATAACACTTGGGTAACACTTTTAAAAATGCTGGAGAAGAAGATATTGATGATAATACATGTTCTCATCCTGTGGTGTGTATTGGCAGTATCTTCCAAGGTGGGATGGAAATATTTGATTCTGCTTGAGGCCAGCGAAGTGTTGTTTTATTTACGAAGGGTTACGAAGGGTTCCCCCCCCCCCAAAGCAAAAATAAAGCATACCACAAAGTAGAAAGACAATTTTCAACTGAATAGATTAAAAGACCAAGGATAAATATTGAGCCTTGTTTCCATGACAAAGAGTGCTAGATACTTCTGTACTGGTGATTCAATGGGACTTGCTCTTTGATTTGCAGAGTTAGAAGACATTTTCACATGTGATATTGTGGCTGCAATCCACAGCAGTGCTAACAGCAGTATTTTTCAAACTGTGGTTGGGACCCACAGCCAATATGACTGAATATGGTAGAATTTGTTTAGGAGTGGGCATGTAAAGGATCAGGCTGCAAGAAGTTCATTTGAGTCTCTGTACTTTTAGTTTTGTGTGTGGATGTTGTCAAATCAAAGTTAAATCCCAGCTAGGGTGGGTCTGACATTCCTCTTAGGCAGGGATCTCTAAACTTTTTGGCCAAAGGGCTGCATCAAATATCTGGCACAGTGTCAAGGGCTGAAAAAAAAGCTTAAACATAACATTTAATAAAAGAATGAATGGGCTCAAATGTCCAGGATTTCTCCAAGCACCAACACAACCCGAGAAATAAAGCACACACTTTAATGGACCCCCATTCCCCCACCCCACAAACACAACTCTGGTTGTGTTTGGTCAACTGAGCCAGAGGCTTTCAGGAGATCTCTCTAGCCGCAGGCTGAATAGAGGCTTGCCATGGCCTGCATTTGGTCCCGGGGTCCCGGGACGGAGTTTGGAGAACACTACTCTTAGCCACTGATTGAAAACAAAGCCAATTTAAGCTTTGTATGTGAAAATATCATCATCATCATCATCATCATCATTATTATACCACTCTGTTGAAAACAGCTTTGTTGAAAAGTTGTTCACAAAGCAGTTTACAGAGAAAAATAAATTTGTTGATATGCCCAAAGCGACAGGGAGCCATTTAGTTATTTGATTTTTCTCTGTAAACCGCTTTGTGAACTTTTAGTTGAAAAGCGGTATATAAATATTGTTAATTATTATTATTATTATTGTGCTTCCTTCTTTAAAACTCTTCTTTTTTTGTGCCAGAAAACTCTGGAGACTTTGGTCACATTCTATGACAGACATGCATTTAAATTGTTGTGAGGTTGGAATTTGATGTTGTGAATTCGCATGGTGCTAGAGCCAGGCCCTGAGGTGCTTACTTGCTTAGCCAGTTGCCTTGAATGAACAAAAGGGTTAACAGGTGTTAATGGCCCAAGAACCTCCTTGAATGGAAGCCTCCATCAGGGATTGAGAAGCCTCCATCAGGTTGAGAAGACCCTCAACCTGAGAGAAGGACTAAGGCATACAATCCTCCTTCTCTTAGGGTGCAGTCCTAACCCCTTATGTCACTACTTTCCAGCACTGGCATAGCGGTGCCCATGGGAGATGTGCTGCATCCTGCAGTTGGGTGTCACTCATGGAGGCCTCCTCAAAGTAAGGGAATGTTTGTTCCCCTACTTCAGAGCTGCATTGCCTGCATTGGGTTAGGATTGCACCCTTAGTGAGGGGCAGAAAGGGGCAGATCCTGGAAGAGGCAGAGGAAATGAGGATTTGATCTCACAGAGACTTCAGTGGAAACCAAGAGAAAGAGTAAGCAGCTAACAGCTATAGATATTCTTAGAACACACATGGACCTGATGTTGCTTGGAAGAGCATGTGTCCTAACTGCACCTTGCATCTGTATATTTGTAAATAAATAGAATATTCAGACTATAAGCCTCCAGTGCTCCCTCTCATCCAATAGTAACTCGAACCTTTGTTGTGTTGCAGCTCCTGGAACTTCTTACCACACAGAGATGTGGATCATGAGCACACTACAAAAACAATTGAAATCAGTGGCCATAAGCATGCTTAACTCTTCTTTGACTTCTGAACCTAGTAAACTTCATTTTGGGTAGAACTACATGTACAAGTTTAAAAATGGTCCACTGTCATCATTTTTTGCCCAGAGCTCTTTAGATATTGAGCTGTTAATGTTGATTTTTAAAGCATGAAACCAAATTATCTGAAGCATGGACAACACATGCAGCAGAAAGATGTGCAGCAGGGTTATGGTACGATGCGCTGCTTTAAACTACAGGTGTGGAATCACATTTCTGACAGCTCTCCTTAGAAAAGCAACAACAACCCACCCTCCCTGCAAGTCGCAAGCTAGCATATCAGGGGGTGGGATAGATAAGAACCACAATGAAGGGGGAGGGGGCATAATTCAGTAGTAGAGCACATGCTTTGCATGTTGAAAGTCCCAGCTACAATCCCTGGTATCTTCAAGCAGGGTAGAGAAATTTTTCTGTCTGAAATTCTGGAAAGCTGTTGCCAATCTGTGTTGACAATACTGAGCAAGATGGACCAGTGGACTCAGGATAAAGCAGTTTCCTGCAGAATACTAGGTTTTTTGGGGGAAGGGAGTCACTTGTAAAGAATATTTTACACACACACACACATATATATATATAGGAACAATTTTGGGTATGTTGGTACTCATTTTTGATACATCTTGGATATAGGAAAAATCTGGTTTCCATATAAAAATCATACTTCCTCTATAACAGCAAGCTAGCATTCATCATGACCACCTCAACCATCATGAGCCTTGCACAGAAATCCCTCAATCCAAAGTTTCTTAAGTTAGTCAGATCATATAAGTACATATACACTTTTTTAGGAATTTAACTCTTTTAAACCTATTGATCTTAATGGGAAAGCTAAGAATGTGTTTAATGCTTTCCTTTTGTAATCCTTGACTTAAAAAAGCTTAATTTTGACTGGATAATACCCACAGTGGCTAAAGGAGGCTAGCAGCACAATCCTATGCATAACAACTCAGAAGTTCAGTATATTTCAATGGGACTTACTGCTGGGTGTGTATAGAATTGCAGCCTGAATTTCCTCAGTGGTTGGTATCTGCAACCTTTATGTATGTACCAAGATGGGTTGACAGTCATTACGTTGCATCATGCAGTATGGTAAGCAATGAAAGATATGAATGTAGGAATTTTGAATATGGTTAGACTTTTTAAAACAAATATAATGAATTTAATCAGATGGATGTAGACCAATGTTTTCAGGAAGGTCTTATACCTATTTTAATTTGTAGAGTAATATGTTGTTAAAACATCAAAGGCATTGTATTTGTAATTGTGTATTTTATGCCATTAAAATGTGCAGTTGATCCAGTCATGGGAGCCGCAGCAATGGAAAAATAAATGTTTAGGATAGAACACAATGTTGGCTTTACAAACATTACAAGCTCTGAGTGTCAGACTACAATGGTGTCATGAGCCCACTGAGGATTCCATGTAAACATAGCAATATAGATTTGCACTGCTATGCCAGGCACATTGCAGCCAGTATGGTGTCACAGAATGCTGTTTTCTGGCACAATGATGAATATAGCTGAGAAAACTCTGGGTTTGATGTAGGTAAGCAATATTATAAAGGCATTTTGGCCATGACATTGACACAACACTGTGTGCCTAATGATTTGTAGTAACTATTCATGGCAGGATTGCAACTGACAGGCCACAGAACTGAACAACCACCTCACTTATCAAGCAAAGGCTAGTGTTCTAGTTGTGACAGCACAAGCTAGAAGCTTCTTGGTTTGCCATCAGAGCTACAAATATCTGAAAGACTGGTGCCTGGAAGATGGCTCCTTTTGCAGGTGTCTCAATTTGTTCTGATTAAAAAAGGACACTCCTTCTGCTACAGCTTAAGGAAGAGGGCAATCAAGAACCTTTTGCATGTGCCACCCTCATTAGGGGCTCAAATGGGAGTAATATGTGAAAGGGCTTTCAGTGTTAGAGGATCCAACTGATGGAACTGCCTGCCATGAGTGGCTAAATTAGACCAAGTCTCGGGGGTTGCTGTCTGACAGCTCTAACTAACTTTTCCATGCTGATGCAGTCATGCCAGTGGGATGCACATTGCATCCTGTAGTGGGAAGGCAGTCATGGAGGCTCTTCTAGGTAAGGAAAGGCATTGCACCTGCATCGGTGTGGAAAGTCAGATTGGGCTGTGAGATAGGACAGTTCTAACTCATCCACCCAGAATTAACTGACTGAGGGCCCAATCCTATTCAATTTTCCAGCACTGGTGCAGCCACAATGCAGCCCCAAGGTAAGGGGGTTCCCATACCTTAAGGAGGCCTCTGTGACTGCTGCCCCACCACAAGATGCAGTGCATGTCCCATTGGCACAGTTGCACCGGCATTGGAAAATTGGATAGGATTGGGCTGTGAGAAGGCTCATTCAAGCTTGGTCTTCATCACACTATTTGGGTGTGACTTGAGAAGAAAACAGGAGCAAAAGTGAACTGCTTCTGCTTCAGAAGCATGTGGAGCCTGCCCACAGAGGATGGGGTGAGAATAGACCATTTTCTCTGAGATCTGCCACCCAGGACACCAGCACAGTTTATGTTAAACAGGATGTATTTCACTGCAAATCCAATGAAATAATTAAGGGCGCAATCCTAACCAACTTTCCAGCACTTACATAGCTGTGCCATTGAGGCATGCACTGCATCCGTTAGTGGGGAGGCAGTCAAAGGGGCCTCCTCAAGGTAAGGGCAGGTTTGTTGCCTTGTCTTGGGGCTGCATTGCGGCTAGGTCAATGCTAGAAAGTTGGTTAGGATTGCACCCTAAGTTGTGGCCCATTTTCAGTCCAATGCTCTTGTCCCATCTCTTTATTCACTGCTCTGTCCGCAAGTAAACCAACAAACTTCACAGAGCCATGAGGGGCATGCTGGCCTTACATTTTCTTTTTCTGTACACATACATCTGGAAAGAGAAGCGCATGGGGGGACACTGCATAGTCCAAACAGCCCCCTACAATACTTACATTGGCACAGATTGATGCCAATAATTACTGCATGCCCCTGCATGAGAATTAACATTGGACTGTGCTGTGACATGGGTGAGGAAGAAGGGAAGGAGCTGAAAGTAGGATGAATCTTGTGGCTGTTCTTGTTGTAAAGTTAAGCAATCACAATGGCCTTGCGGATGGTTAGGTGGTAGTACTGCAGCAACTCCAGAGTTTAGAAACTCTGTTCCAGTCCTCTCAGGCTACTTATGTTTATGTAACTGTCCAAACCTCCAAAATCATGGCTGCTGTGCATCCTCCCCCCTCCCCCCATCTTTTCTGCCAGGGCACCAGATTGTATTTTTGCATTCAAATCTCTTTTTTTGTTCCAATTCTTTCCTCATTTTTAGTGTTTTCTTCTGGATTTCAGCTTGAATGCCTTTGCAGTGAATTCCCTGAGGTTTCACTCTGGCTATTCCTGTAATTCTATCACTGTTTGAAGGAGTAATTTATTTTTCTGCTTATCCAAATCTTCTTTTGGCTACTGCAAGGACTTAATTAATTTCCTTCCCACAGTCTAGAAATGCGCAGTACTCTGTTTCCTTTCCTTTTGTTCACATAGTCCATTGAGTTCTTCTTGCTTTTCTGTGTTCCACTAAATATCAGTATTGGCCAGCTTGGAATTGACAAGGACATCTTCTTCAAGGGAGCAGTTGCATCTTCTGTCCCCAGTAGAAAATAAAAAGAAGTTTTGTGACCAACTTTAGCAGAGTTCAGATATAAGCTTCAACTTTATCAAACAAGTATTGTCCTTTTAGCAGTTCTTCATAGTGCACCTTATGTATACAATTTTTTACTCCTTAAAAGTAAGCAGCAAATTTTTAATTAAACAAGGTTGTGTCAAAAGGTTGGGTTGTTTGGTTACACTGATTTCTGTGACCAAATTTCATGAAATAAAAATTTCAAAATACAACAGTAAATTGACTGAAACTATCACCAATGTTTTTGCAATAAATTTACATTTAGATCTGCAAAACGATACTCAATAGCCAAGTATTGGGTACATCTCTCTAAAAAAAATTAACCACACTCACGCACACAAAAACCATTTTTGAAGGATAAAAGCAAGATAACTGTTTTAAAGTGATATCAGAATAGTTACAGTATGCTTGAGCGCTGCACTTGCTGTCAACTGGGGCAAGTATATGCAATTGGGGGTCCAATCCTATCCCCTACTATCCTATGAAATGCAACCATGCTGCCAGACCATATACTGCATCCAAAGAGGGAGGTGGATGGGTGGATGGATGACCAGAAGGCCTGGGACAGGTAAGTTAAAATATTTTTTACTTTCCTCTCTGTAGGCCACCTGGCTGTCAATGGATCTCTTCAGACCTACACCAGCTATTTTGCTGGTATAAGTCCAAGGAGAGGCAGGAAGTGTGAGACTGACAAAACAAAATAGGATCTTGGCATCCACTGCTATCACTGAGATCCACCTCTGAGCCAACCCCTGCCTGGCCTGCTCCAGAACCATCCTGAACTAACATCCCCAACTGTTTGTGAACCATTCCACTGCCAGCTTACCTGTACCAGTACAACATCTAGGAGCTGCTGGTGCACATTAGGAACTTGTAGCCATTTGCGTTGGTGAGCCTGCAGCTTAGTACTTAGTTGGCAACCTTCAGTCTCGAAAGACTATGGTATCGTGCTCTGAATGGAGGTTCTGGCACAGCGTCTAGTGTGGCTGAAAAGGCCGATTCGGGAGTGACAATCCCTTCCAAACTGGGAGCAAGTGCAGTCTGTCCCTGGTCTGTCTCCCTGGCTATGGGCCTTCCTTCTTTGGCTCTTTGCCTCAGTCTGTTGGCCAAGTGTCTCTTCAAACTGGAATAGGCCATGCCGCACAGCCTGCCTCCAAGCCGGCCGCTCAGAGGCCAGAGTTTACCACCTGTTGATGTCCATTCCTAAGGCCTTCAGATCCCTCTTGCAATGTCCTTGTATCACAGCTGTGGTCTACCTGTAGGGCGCTTTCCCTGCACGAGTTCTCCATAGAGGAAATCCTTTGGGATCCGGCCATCATCCATTCTCACGACATGACCGAGCCAATGCAGGCATCTCTGTTTCAGCAGTACATACATACTAGGGATTCCAGCTTGTTCCAGGACTGTGTTGTTTGGAACTTTGTCCTGCCAGGTGATGCCGAGGATGCGTCGGAGGCAGCGCATGTGGAAAGTTTGCAGCACACCATTTACAACACCATAAAATGACTTAAAGCTGCAGATTGGAAAGTTCACCACCATAAGCCCTCCATAAGTTTAGGCTGTAAAAATAACTAAATTTTGTTCATTGTTTCCTTGACTGAAATTTTGTGTTATTTTTTTTAGCAGCGTTCTTTATTTTAATAAATTTTTAAAATTTATTGTAAACTTTTAATTTACATTCAGTCCAATCCTATCCACACTTTCCTGGGATTAAGCCTCATTGACTCTAATTGGGCTTACTTTTGAGTAGGCGTGCATAGGATTGAGCTGTTACTTGATTTGATTTTGCCATAAGGGGTGTTAAAAATTTTCCTGCTTGATGATGTCATTTCCAGTCATGACATCACTTCCAGGTTAATGGCATATCCTGTGGGTCCCAAAAGACTGTCATTCTAAAAAGTGGGTCCTGATACTAAAAAGTTTGAGAACCATTGCTGTAGATGGTATCAGCTACTGGTTTTTATAGTGACATCAGTCCCAGCAGTAAAACTAGGGTATCTGGCTTCTTCTAAGCCAGTTTATTGTGACCCCAGAGTGCCAGAGTAAGGAGGAATGAGGACTCCTCAGAACAACCTAACAATATCAAATCAAGCCAAACCGGACCTTTCTTTTTCTTGTTAATGCTAAAGTATGACATAATGCTGGGAGAGTAGGATGGAGTGCTTGGAACAGGCTTTTATAGAGAGAGATAATATATATGATGAATCTAGATTAGATGTAATAAAATGCTGTAACCTCTGCAATATATCTGCCAAAAATAATCCTGAAGAGGAGTAAGCAAATATATAGCAAAAATTTCCTGATTTATCTGTTTCCAAATTATTATAGTGCTGTGTTTTGAAAGCATCTTCCTGAAGCCGTGTTCATCTCAATTCTTAGTATGTTACATAAATCATACAGTGATTCATTGTAAATGACTATCTACATGGTAAAAGAAATATTTAGCATTATATTATTCTCACTGTAATTGCAACACATTTCATTGAAAATGTCCACTGGCATCTTCACTTCATTGTATGTTGACATATTATAGTAATATTCTTTCATAAAACAAATACCCAAGGAATTTCTGCACAATATTTATTAATATAATTGCTGCTGCTTTAAAGTTTTGATTGCAGATAGTTCAAACCAGAAGGTTAAAATGATGCAAGGACCGGATATTAATGATGTGAAATACTCCAAGTTACATAGCAACCAGAACCTCGGTCATGAATTGTGTGAAGCAAACAGAAAACGTCTGCAACCACAAATATGAAAATTGCAACACTGGAGCTGAACATTCAGCTAGAAGACTACAAAGAGGATGTCCCTCAGTTTAATAATCCCTACATATTACTCATCTTGGTTTTACAGATAGAACCGTATTAAATATCATATATCAAGCAATGGGGGCCTGCTAGTCCACCTTTTCAGTGTCTTTGTGGCCTGTGTTCAACAACATGGATTGTTTTATATACCTTGTTGGATTGTGTACACCTTGTCGGGATTACTTCCTACATATGATGCGTTCCTGTCATGACCAGTAAAGCGACTATTGGCTGTGACAGTTTCAAGAAGATCGGCTAACTTTTAACAGGAATTAACAACATTGGGACAAAAATAGATCCAGATGGAAATCCTTTCAATGTGGCCATCATCAAGGTGACCTGCTTTGTGCACAAGAACAAAGGAGCAGCTGATGATTGTGAGCTTCATAACTATTCCCATAAAGCTATTTGTTTGGATGGCTGCAATAAAGCTTAGCAGTAATGCTTTATTGTATCATCCAAGGCAGCTCAGATCAATACAGATATCTATGTATCTATCAACAGATAGGTAGATGGAGCACCTTAAGTGTACAAAGCACAGTTATTACCATTTTAATCCTCACATTGTCACTGTTAAGTCAGCAACTCAGCTCCATTTATCTGTAAGAAACAGGTGCTTGCACCGGACACAGACCTGGTAATAATCGTTTATTGATGGTAGTAGTTAAGGTTGGGTCTGCATATCAGTTTTACAGGAGATCAGATATGCATCCAATGAACATCTAAATTCCACAATCTATATATACACTTGTGGTTTTGAAGCTACATTTGTGCCCAATTTGTTGCTGCACATCCACAGTGCAGACAAATGCAATGGCTGGGATGAGCAAATGTGCAACTTACATGTTTGGCACAGGGAAAAAGATTCCCTTTTTATCAGGCACTTGCTCTGTCCATTCTCTGCCATTATGGTTTTGTGTGAGTGTGTCATGCAGACCCACTCTAAGCACCCCTGATGGTTCAGAGTCGTAGTAAGATTCAATGGTGAGAGCATGTATTTTGTATCATGAAGTCTAAAGATCAGTTCCTCCCTGGTATCTCCAGTTAGAATGATCTCAGAGACAGAACTGCTTGGAGAGAGCCACTCCCAGTCAAAATAGATTAGGGCTAGATGGATCAAGGTAGCCAAGTATTGTATGTCTTATATCAAACTGCTGCAATGAATTTGTTTTAAGTGCCTGCATCTTAAGAAGCATGCACTGCATGATTGTTATTCCTCTTCTATGGATTTGACACCCAGGTAACAAGCTCTTACTATCCTAGCACTCCACTAGGGCTTAAACCTATGGTTTTGAGCTCCAAGGTTATCAAATTGTTTGACCAAGCACATCTGTTTTCTGTTTATAACATTTTTTTTAAAGGACACAGAATAGTGTGGGTCATGAAAAGTCTTGGGTTATTTGTCACAGTGATGTCTAGGAGGTACCAACCAACTTGTCTAGCCACATTCCACACATCATTTACACTTATAGTCGTTGTGCTTGCTGGCAGGGGACAAGGGGAGGATAAGAGTGGTTCATGTTTTCCCAGAAACAGGACATTGTGATTTGTATGCAGGGGATTTGTTATTTCCTAGAAAATAATCCTCTTGCAAGAGGAGGACCAATAACCTGGTTTCCCAAAAAATGGGAGATAATTGTGCAGTACCCTCCCAACAGCCATGTTCCCATAGCCACATCTCACTAAGACAATACAACAACAACAAAATCAACTTTGAATTTCTTCTGTGAGACTTACTCTAAAGTAAATTGGCATTGGATTGTAACCTTAATGTAATATTTGCAACATACTGTTTGTCAAGCAGCCCTTGTGAAAGGCAATGAACCCTAAACTTTAACATATGCTCCTAGGCAAATTTCTCAGTTTCCCTTCTGCTAAGGCTGATGCCTTCCTTGGCTAAGGTCCTTTGAAAACAGTTTCAGAGGCAGCTCCTGAGCACTCCTACTGATGTCACCACTTCTGCTGGAGGTCTGCAGTTCCCCCCTTGACTACAACCATGGTCTTTAATCAGACATGGCTATAGTATACTATGAGTATCATGAAAGGTTCCCACTCTTTCCAATTTGATATGACCTCAGGTTTCCCCAGATGAGTTCAATACTTTCACCTTTCTACTCTGGCATTTAAAAGTAGTCAAAATGCTGTGCATAAAAATATACTCTGAGCCAGTTATCCCCTGCATGTATCCCCAGCCTTAATGCACTCATGAAACTCCTTTGTCTAGTGGATGGGTAGCTGTATACTCAAAAGGAGATTATGTGCGAAGTGCAGATTGAAGCAAATGGGGAAGCCTTCTCATGCAGAAGAACAGCCCGCACGTAAGAAATGGTAAAAGGAGAGGGTATCTTTTAATACCCTTTATGAAGGAGCTTTTAAGAAATAGTGAGACATGGTTTATTCATGCCTCTGTCTTCAGTGCTTACAAATACTGTCACAAAATAATATTCAATATTTGTTACACAGACACTTTTTGCTGGGAGTGTGTGGTCAAAGTTCACTTCATATATTATGAATTTATTACACAGAAACTACTTTCATATCAAGAAGCACGAAAACTGTTTGTAGGTCACAGGACATGTGTAACAATGATATATGCTTCCATTTTGTTGCATGACATGTGGCGATGCAAGGTAATGATTGGCCAATCATATACAATGAAATAATTCCCCTTCCTACCTCTCCCCTACCTAATGACACTTCTGGTGTAGGGGGTGTGATAATCTCTCACTGCTTGAACAGAGGGCTTAGGTGACCTCTTGTGCTGGCACCGGAGACCTAATCTTGTTTTCTACTGACACTGGATAGTAAAGTTTAGGATCAAGTTCTGAAGCAAATAGTGACAGGAAGAAAATCTGCTTCTTATGTGCCCATAAGATTTTGTCAGCCTTGCTTTGCTTTGCTTTGCTTGTCCAATCAGTGCATTGAAATGGAACAAATAAGCAATGAGAACCAAATATTAATCCTCTTCACCAGCACTCTAGAAATGTACTCTGATTTTCAATGCAGCCTTTTGGCTACAGCAAGGACTGGGAAGAAGATGAGTTCTGCAACATGACCTGAAGGTCAATAAATGCAGGCTCTAGTGGATTAACTAAGAAAGCACATTCTAAGACTGGAGATCCTTCAGTGAAAATGCCTTCATCCTTTGGTGATTAATACTGGAAGGCTGTGACTTCAAGCTCTTTGCTTGATCCTCTGTAGTATTACGAGAAGATTGTTTCTCCATCTCAGGTACTAGAGGTGTGTGAATTCTCCTTGGTTCAGTTTCTATTCACTTTTTGTGAGATTTCTTTATAAGTACTCCAGAACTTCATTGAGTCTTTTTAAGTGCTTGCAGTAGATTGCAAAACATTAGTGAATTAAGCAGTCTTCCCCGCTTCCACCCCAGTGATCCCTCCACCTTCCCTGTTCCTTTTCCTAAGCTTGACCTGGTGGCAGAAAGAAAGGGCACCTAGAAAAAAGCTTCAATAGCAGTGTCTTGGGTGAATGGAGACATGGGAAAGATAGTTCTCCAATGTTTCTGTGTTCTATTTTGACTTGGGAGAACTTGATTCCTTAGGCCAATGGTGTCCAAGTGGAGGCAGGGAAAGTATGACCAGAGAGTTAATTATCGAACCCCTGCTAACTGGGTAAGAGGCACTTTTTAAGTGGGTGCTCTTCTTTTATTTAGCGGGGAGAGAGTAACTGGCCCTCTTCACCCCAGCACTGTCTTTTCTAGTGGCTGTATGCTAGTGTTCTTTTGCATCCTTTTACGTAGATTGTGAGCCCTTTTGGGACAGGGAGCCATTAGTTGTTTGTTTGATTTTCTCTGTAAACCGCTTTGTGAACTTTCCATTGAAAAGCAGTATAATAATAATAATAATAATAATAATAATAATAATAATAATAATAATATTGTTATTGTTATTGTTATAGCAGCAGGTTAGGTTTCATATACATTTAGGCAGTGTTGGGAAAACCCAGCAGGGCTTGACTTGAGTTGAATTACCAAGTCACCACCCCCCACAACTCAGCTTGAAAAAGAGTCCTAACAGGGTCACTTTCCGAGTCACTTTTTAGTGACTCTAATGGACTTGAGTTGAGTCGGGGCCCCCCTTAAAAAACCTGCCATGGAAAAAAAAGGGCCTGCTGCCAGGGAGTGTGTGTGTGTGTGTGTGTGTGTGTGTGTGTGTATGCCTTGGAGTTCCCTTTACTCACTCCCCTGATGTTCCCGCACATCTGTAAAGAGGGCAGGAGGGGTGAGAGGGACTGCAAGAGAGCCAGAACAGTAGCAGCAAGAGGGAGGAGGGTCACAAGCAGCAGGACAAAATGATCCTTGCAGCTGTACTCAGAAGTAGTTCCTCTTTAGTCACTCATTCAATGAGGGTCCCCCTCCCTCCCAAGTAACAACACAGCCATGCCTGCAAAGTGTGATTTCCATGAACTCCTCCCTTGCCTCCTCTCTCTCCTGGGCTGAATCGCCCCCTTAAAAAGCCTGCCATGGGAAAAACAGGGCTGCTGCTGGGCTCTGTGTGTCTGTGGGGTTCTCTTCAACTACTCCCCTGCTGCCCCATCCCATCCGTAAACAGGGTGGGAGGGGTGGAAGGGACTGAGTGAGATCCGGGACAGAAGTGGTGAGACGGAGGAGGGTCATGCACAGCAGCTGGGAGGCTTATCAGGATGACCTGATCCACGCAGCTCTACTAAGAAGTAAACCCTCTTCAGCCTCTCATTCAGTGAGGCTTCCCCTTCCCTGCTCCTCCTCCTGCCCTCCTTCAGCCAATGGAAATATGAGAATGCCAATCCTTTGTCCAGTGATCATCCAATCCTTCTTTCCTATCAGTGTCAGGGAAAATAATTTTTCCCGCCTCCCCCCCCCCCCCACTCACATTAACCCTTTCCTGCCTCCTGGTTGGAACTCCCTGCTGCTTACCATCAGGATGCTTGCCCCATGAGGTTTTCCATGCAGTAAGAAAGCACTCCCAGGCAGACTTGAGTCAGCTTGCATAGGGACAAAGGGGAGCCTTGACTCGAGTCTTTTTCAGAGTCTTCCACATGTGTGACTCATGAGTCGCCGAGTCATCCCAAACCACTGACCATCAATTTTTGCGACTCAAGTCCAAATCACTGACTTGAGTTCCCAACACTGCATTTAGGTTGGAATCCTATGCATGCTTACCTGAGAATAACAGCCCAATACTACACTCCTAGCACCCAGGGCTGCAACAGCGCCAAAAATGGCGGCAGCTGCATCCTGTGCGCAGCGCAGGCAATGCCAGCTGTTTCTCGGGAGAAGGGGACTTTTGTTCCCTTCCCCTGGGTAAGTTGAGTAGCCCGGCAATGGAGCTACTCAATTCTATGATGACCCAAGGGTCAGCGTAGAATTTTGGGCCTCCATATCAGGCCAGTGGCCTGAAATAGAGGCTCAAGATTCGGTGGAGCAAAGCCCTGCTCCCTCCCCCCAGCAGGCCTCCTCCCTGCCCTCTCCCCGCCCCATGCCTGCTTCCCCTTCCCTGGAATGCCACCTTCCCACCTCCCCCCACACCCCCACCTACCACTCTGCTGGCCAGCAGTCCCTGCGACTGCCAAGCAGCGGAGCTTCAGTGCTCGCCCTGCACTAGCCCAGTGCTGGGCGAGCACCAGCGTTCCACCAGAGTTAAGGCTCGCAAACGTGCTTTACGGCACATTTGTGATAGCGCATGCCAGCGGTGAGGCGGCATGCACTGTATGGGATTGGGCCCTAAGTTCCATTGAATTCAGTGGGGCATTAAATTCGATGAAAATTCAGTAAGTCTCATTGAATTCAATGAATTCAAGTTCCATTGAATTCAATGGGGAATCCCATTGAATTCATGTAATCTAAGTACTCTGGTTGGTTGATTTAATTATCTTAAAGATATGACATCAACATTACTTCAGGAAAACAGGCCTACTTGCATTGTTGATGTTGTGTGAACTGCTGTTACCATGGGTGCTCTGGGGACACATGCACAACCATAAATGCATGCACTCACAAAAGACATGTCAAGGGACCTTTGACTATTGGCCATGGTGCATGCATCCTACAAATCAGTACCACAGAAAGGGACAGGGAAAAGAAGGAAGCTGGAGCCGAAACTGGTGCAAAACAATAATAACTAGTTTATTGAAGGAATTAGTTACAATAGATATGTAAATGCATGATTTGCATGCACATAAAACAACACATCTGCAAATATCTGAGACCCACCAGAGAGCTGGTGCCACTTGGTGAATACCAGAGGGGGAGGTAATAGCATCTGTGGGGTGTGAGGAGTTAGCTAGGAAACATTTAAATGTATAGTACATGTCTGTAAGTGATGGATCTCCCAGGAGCACAAAGGGTTTTTAGGAGAGGCAAGGCTCGTGAGATAGAAAGGGAGAGAGGAAAAACCTACAGATGATTGAATAGACAAAGCAAGGGGTGACCAGAAACTTGGTGGTGAAGTTTCTGTGGGTAGCTATGAAGTGAAAGGTTGTGGAAATGAGTTTCAAGTACTCTGGGTGCATGGAACTCTCTTAACCAAGGCTCCTAGGGTCTCTTTTTTGCTTGGGGGGAGGGGTTAGGGCTTTATGATTTCAGCTCTGAGGGTGGAATGGGGCAGGGGAGGACAGTGATGAAGTGGGGGTGGCAGACTGGGCCCAAGAGGGCGTGAAATAGGAAGTACTGGTACTCATTGTATCCTGTTCCCCTTCCTGGGCCCAATCCACTGACATAGTTCAATGCAGACTTACACCAGCTATGTAGCTGGCATAGGTGCGAGTTGACCAACTGGCCATTCCCTTTCCCTGGTGCAAGGGGATAAATGATGTCTTACCCTGAGGAGATTTTCTACCTACATGCTCCTTAGCATTTATAAATAAGGCAACAGACTCTAGGACCTTAAATTTTTTTGAAAACTACTGACCTAGGGTCTACCTTTGCGGACAGGTGTTTGTCCAAGAGCAAATCAAATACACACAGGACTGGGACTGGCAGGACCCTGGGTGTGGTTCAGTAAGCATTGGCCCTGTGGTGTTATGATATTTATAGCATACACCCTTATCCACTATATTGTACCAGCCTAGTATCAGTTATATTTGAAAAAGGTTCATTTTCTTATACCATCACTCTCCTAAATATGTCATGCCAAGGAGCTAACTTCCTAGAATGCAGTTTAAATTGGTTTAAGTTGCACCGCTTATATTTCACAGTCTTGAGATAATGATTCAACCTGACAAAAGCTTGATAATTAGGGGTGCTCTCAGGGCCAATTCACACAACCTTTGGGGCATGTCGCCAGCCACTTCTTTTCCCTCTGGGCTGACATTTTCATCAGCCCAGATGCTAGCAGGCTCACAGTAAAGCAGTCTTTCAAACACACTGTCATGAGCACAAATCCTGATTCAACATCACTGCAAAACCCCCAGTAAATTCTGTTCAGCAACAGCAAGCTGAATCTCAGCGCCAGGGACAGAGGGATCAGATAACCAGGGGCACAGTAGACTCCAAACTGACAGTAAAAGCCATAGTTAGAAAATACTTGGTCAACCATGCATAGGAGCATCATATGACTCAGTTCTTGTGTTCTGTTCAGTCTCTTAGGCACTGCAGAATAAGCACTGGAGAGCCACTGAGGACCTACTTCACATGGTATAGTGATCACACTAAGGCCACTTAAAATGTGCCTTACATGACAGCTTCATGTGTGGCCTGCTGCATAGATTGGCTATTTGCATATGTTTCCAGGATGCCACGTGCCATCACTTCCAACCAGCTTAGACAAGAGTGGTCACTGCATGAAACAGCCACCACATATTGTCAGTTTCAAGAATCCTCCATGGGGTGGCTACATTACAGGAAGCATTCTTACTCTGATTGGCTACAAATGAGTATTTAATAAACAGTGGCCATCTGTGGACCCACTGTGACCCTGCAGTACATGGCACCTGTCTATGAGAGTGATGAGGTAAGTTCTACCTTGTTACTGAAACCATTTGGAGGAGCATACTTTCTGAACATGATTGAAAGTACCTTATCTCACCACGCGACAGATAAACAGCAAAATAGACTGTTGCACAAAGGTGAGTTTAAATATGAACATCAGATGGCCCTGATTAAATATGGTGATTTGTATCCAGTTTTAATCTAGCCTGACCATGCCAGAATGTTGCTTGCAATGTTCATATCCAACTTAAATTAATTCTGGGGTGCTTAATGCAAAACAGGAAAACTTGTCTTCCCCTTTATTTTATTATTTTATCAACTCCCTGCTATCACTTGAACTGCTTTCTTCTCAGCTGGGCTCCAACTTTCAGAAAACTTTGCAGGAAGATCTGCTGCCTATTTAATTTCACATCAGTCAAGGCTGATGCCAAGAACCTCCACCACCCACCTTGGTCAATAAATATCATTACTGCAAACAAGTATGAATTGGAAGAGCAGAACAAATCAAGAAGTGCTTCTGACAGGCTTCCCTGGCAGTGTAGGAGGATATTCTACAATTCTAAAAATACCTTCAGCAGTTTTCGTTGACAATTTGCAATGTCTCCCTTAGTTCTTACTATAGATGGTCCTAGAGCCCATATGCCAAAACTGACAAATGGCTTATAACAACCTTTTTGAGCATTACATTTGTTTCTTGTCATATTCCAGCTGAGAAGCCAGTGGGGGGGATCAACAACCATGAAAAGCATTGTTTTCATTCCTTAATAGGTCATCCTTGGATTTACATAAGTGCTACCAGAATCCCTGCACCTTCCTCCTTAAGTCCTTGTACCTTTACATTGTGCATGCACCTTTTATCTGTTCATCTCAGTGGTTGCCGCTACATTCTGGTGGGTTATAACACGTAAACAACAACAACAAAAAACAAACAAACATAGCACTATCTATGGGGATCAGTGGCCTACCATACGACAGATATGGAAAACCGGTGGCTACATCTGACACTGAAGAAATCTTTCCTGGTCTCTGGTGAATTTACCAATTTTAATGGAATCCATTGCCAAAGGATATGGTCTCACTTAGATTTGATTTAAAAACAGACTAGATAAATTCTTTGAAAAGAGGTCTATCTCCTGCCATTAGTTATGATGGTTTTGCAGCACCCCCATATTCAGAAGCAGGATATAACTGTTGCTGGGAGGGCGGGAAGGTTTACTGCTTTCATGCCCTGCTTGTGCAGGGCTGGCCCAAGTCCTCCTGAAACCTGAGGCAGCTTGCCAAATGCTGTTCCCTCACCTGATGATGCACCAGCCTCTCTCCAGTGTTGTAGATCAGCACTCCCCTCCACATTTCCTCTTTCTCTCTACAATGGAGGCCAGAGATGGGCATCCCTTACCAATCTGCTACCTGAAGTTCAATGCTTCAGTTGGCATTTGATGGTCTGGTGCTTGTGGCCTATTCAGAAGCATCTGGTCAGGGTTGGTCTGATAAGAATAGTATTTTTTATTATTTTCTGATTATGCCATGCCCTTACATTATAGTTATGGACAATATAAGCCTTGCTGCAAAAAACACCACCAGTAGCCTTGCTTGCCAATACCAACTGATGCCATTTTATAGCATGGACTGTTTCACTGGGAACCTATACATAAAATGGATAACTTGACACTGCTTTGACGAAACCTAGGCTAGTGGCCCAATCCTGGCCACTGGTGGAATGCATGTTGCACTAGCAGCAACTGCTTTATAGTTGTTGTAAAGCAGCCACTGAGGTTTATGCTGCCATACCACCAATGGACAGGCTAGAGAGTCTCCTGGACACTGGCAGATGGCCAAAGATCCATTGAATAGACCTCGTGGCTGGCCATGGTCTCTTTGAACTCATGGTCTCTTTGAACGCAGCTTTGTAGCTAGTGTATGTCTGAGGATAGGTGGGGTGGGGTAGGCTGGAAAATAGACAGGATCTGGCATGCGCCTTTGCCGCTGAGATCCACCCCCTCCAGCCCACCCCCTGCTCTTCCCCTCCCAGAATACCCCCAAACCTTTCGCTCTCTACCCCCATAGTCACCTTACCTGCTCCAGTTTGGCTTAAATGGGCTGATGGTGGATGCATAGAGCCTCCAGCCATTTGCACCAGTGGCTCTGGGGCATGCGACGGTGCTGCACCTTTTTTGCCACCTTAACTGGATTTATGGCAGTGGATTGTGAGATCCACTGCTGTAGGCCCAGGATAAGACTGGGCCATAAGCCTCTTCTTTGAAGAAGGGGGATTCTCTGCATTATGCTGATCTGTTACCCAATTCTAGATACGTATTATCAAGTCGACTTGCATACTTTATTTTGGCTCCATTTTCTCTCTGAAAGTTACAGTAAGGGCTGGTCCCCCTCTGCCTTTAAAGAGAAATATGTACAGAATTAATATTTTTATTTGCCAGCTCTTTTGGTAACATGTTACTGTATGAAACAGAATGCTTAATGATGGATATTTGGCTTGATCCAGCATGAGTCTTTTTAAGCTCTGGAAAGGAAAATTACAAATGTTGCTCATCCCTGCTTTATGAAAACAGTCATCTCGATCCATCTAAAGAGTCCTATGCATGGACACATCACTTTGTGGTGCTGGTGCCAGGTTGCTGAGGGCCCTGGGGCAAAGATTCTTTGCCCTGCACCGATTCTCCCCACCATGTTGCCTCCTGCTCAGCCCCTGATGGCAGTATTACTGTCACTAGTCCTGAGAGTTCAGGGTTCAGCCTGGATAAATGGGGATTTTGATGGGGACTTTGATGGGCCTGGGCTCTTTGCCAGTTCCCAGCCTGGTGGATCTTGAACACAACTACTAATTGGAAGCCATGGACCTAAGCAGGATGTGCATCCAAGTGAAAATGCAGACTGTATTGCTTTGTATTTCAAAATCCATGCACATTCTCATCCTAATTCTCACTTATATGTTAACATCCTTTATCTGACCATCTGTGGTGGAACAGGCAGGCCGGTGGGCCTGTGCTGTATCCAGGGTAAGTTTGGGGCTGGTTGAGGCTTGGCCTGAGGCAAGGGGAAAAAATTCCACTTACCCTGTCTTGCACTGCAGCAGCCCCAATGAAATCTCGGATCTGCCCCAATCTACTGGAATCTGCACTTCCTAAATTGGTGGTGCAAATCCAAGAAGCCCAGAGCTGCCCCGGGTTGTCCAGGAATGGGGCTAAGAACTGGCATAACTGCTGGATCCTGGTCCTGCCTCCCACTCCCTGCCCGCCCACCCACCTATGGGACCACTTGCCGCTCTCCATCCCTTGCCCTTAAATGCGTCATCCCCATGCTCCCCCCCCCAGACCCACACGCCAACCTAGAAAGGCTGGCGCAAACTCACCTGGCCCGGGGCTTGCATTGGTGCAAGGAGGTTGGTGCACATCCTTGCGCTGGCCTCTCCAACTCCAAAGTTGGCATATTTTTGACAATCCCGGGCCCCTTGTGCCAGTCCAAGAGTGCTTTAGGATTGCGCCCTAAATTGAATACAGAAGGTTTCAAAAGTGTGAATCCTTAAATCCATGTGATAGTCTTACAGGTTGAAATGATCTTCCTCTTCCTTTTTTCTTTCTTAGAATATCTTTTGGTATTGCCCTCAATGACAGTGACGTGCAGTGAGATCTAGGTGAGGGGAGGCAACACACACACTCACTCTCCCCCTCCCTCCCTCCCCCCTGAAGCTCAGTCTCTGCAACACACACTCTCCCCCCCCCCATCCAGAAATAAATAAAGCTCAATCTCTGGAAAAGTTTCTCTCCCCCCTCCCCCAATAATTTTTTTTTTAAACTTACGTCTTCTTCATCCACTCGGAGCTGGGGAGAGCTCAGCACAGGCCTCCTAAAGCAAATAGAAAATGGCTGCTCCTGGGGCTTTAGAGAGCCAGTCCATTGCACAGGCTCCTTCCTGCTTTTTCATGGATTTTTTTTTTAAACAGAAGAGAAGCAACTCTTTCAGCTGCCTCCTCAGAGCTTGCTGATGCAGACATCCTGCTATTTTTTGTTTGGTCAGCCATCATCCTATTTGTTTTTTCCCCCCACTCTTTGGTAGCTAGCTATGAATACAGCCCAACCTGCTGGAGGCAACTCTTCCTGATGCCTCCCCAGAGTCTGATGACATAAGTGCTGGGCAAACAGGTGGCTCTCCCTGGTTGCATGGGCATTCCTGCCTATTTTGTCCCTTGCAAGCTACCATAGCAATTGAGCTGATTGGCAGCTCTCCTTGTTCCCTCCATCTGTGTGTGTGTGATGCTTTAAAAATGGACTGTGTGTCACAACAAGAGAGAAGCAGCTTGGGAAAGGTAAAAAGTGTGTCTTCTTTTTCTTGCTGGGACAGGCGAGGTCCTGCCTACCCTGACTGCATGTCACTGCTCAAGGAACACGTGAGACAGGAATATAAATGAATAGGTACTTACAAGGAGGGGAAAAGACCTGTAGCAGGGAAAGGATCATGTGCATCATTGGCTGTCATATGGGTGGCTGATTAAAGGGGGTGGCAGCTGTTTACCTCTTCCCCAGTCTGGGCATTTTCCCCCTGAATCCAAGCTGCACTCTGTGACAAAACAATGCACACTTATCACTGTCAATCCCATAAGGGGGCAAAGATGGCTAGACTGCAGATACCCATCCCATGCCAGAAAGCATTTGAGGTGGCCTCTGCAAACCAGAGCAGTGGACTTGCCCTACCAGTCCCTCAAGCCAGCCAGCTAGCCACTGAGGGATGGGACCAGGTTCTCCCACAGCCGTTGCTTGACTACAGGGTGCACATTGAATGCCCTACTCCAGCCTTCCTGCTCAGAAGCGACTGCTGGGAGGCACTGTTCTCCAGCAACACTCTGCCCTCTTGCCAGCCCAGGACCAACCTGGGCTGATCCCATTAAGTCTCTGTGATGCGGAGGCTGGTCAAGGGCGATCTGTGGGTGCCTGGCACCACACGGATTGGAATTCTCACCAGAATTTGAAAAGTACCTTTTCTTGACACAACTGCTCTGTTTTGTAACTTTTTATCCACTTTTGAAATAATAACATGCAACACTTGGTCTAGAATAGATTGCTGATTTTATGTAATAAACCTAATAATTAATAAAATAATAAAAAATAGCAGTCAGTTCTAGACACAATAGTGTATGTTACTACCTTGAAAGCGTGTATAAAGTCACAAAACAGAACAGTTGTAATTTTTAAAATGTATTTTTTCAGATGATTGTGAGGATGCCAGTAGAAGGCAAAACACAACGTATTGCCCCTATTCATCATATTCTGCTGAGGTTCCCACAGTGCCAATAATTTAATTAATCGGTTTGGATGGAAACAGCTTATTTATTCATGCACATTGTCATCACCCTGTGCCAGATTGTTGGTATTCTATTGTTTGGACTAAATTAGCTTTAGGAGTACCAGTGATGGATATTCCATCAGCTCCTCTGGGAAACAGCTCCACAACGTAGCGGATATCAGAGACAATAAATTTTCTCTCTAAGCAACTGTGCCACTTAGGAGTATGGGAGTGGGTTGTTCCCCTTTCTTGGCTTGATTCAGACCCCATACGCATATTCATCAGGATACCTATATTTGTGGTTCTACACATTGATTGTTATAAACAATTAAATGGAATGATATGAAGCAGTTATGCATACAAAAGGCACATGTCCTTTCTCTCTCCCGCCCCCCCCCCCCAGCACAAAAGAGATGACTGTTCTTTGTGGATAATTTTATATGAGGTATAAATGTTCTTTCTTTCTTTTGTGGATAACTTTATATGAGGTATAAATGTTTTCTTTCTTTCTTTCTTTCTTTCTTTCTTTCTTTCGCAATTTAATCTTTAGTATACTGTATTCAAATAAGGTTTTGTCCCTTATGGTGAACCTCATTGCTGTAGAACCTCTTTGGGCCCAATCCTATCCAACTTTCCAAGACCGGTGCAGCCGCAATGCAGTCCCGAGGTAAGGGAACAAATGTTCCCAAACTTTGAGAAGGCCTCTGTGACTGTCTCCCAAACACACGATGTAGTGCGTACACCATTGGCACAGCAGCACCTGCACTGGAAAATTGGATAGGATTGGGCCCTTACTCTCTTTGCTAAAACCCACAATGGTACCCTTGCTCCTGGGACTCCAACCCTTTGTCCTTAGCCTGCCTTGTCCACAGAGATATCTGGTTGTATAAGCCCCTCTGAAGTTAAGGAGACTTACCCTCATAGAGAGCACTGAGACATTATTCACACTCATAAGCCAAAAGTATTCAATTAGTAATGAATAACACCACCAATGACCCTTTCCCTTGAATGTTATGCCCAACAAATAGTTACAAAAACATTCTTAAATATTAAATCACTCTTTTATGTCAACTGTAATTCAGCTAAGCTCAGAGTTCAGGGTTTCAACTTAATCCTAAACATGTTTATGCTGAAGTAAGTCCCTTTGATTTCAAAGTCATGTGTGCTTAAAATGGTACTCTTAATTGGTCATGGGAGAGATGAATGTATGATGCTTAATTTCATGATATTGGGTGGATTCCTAAGGGTGCTAGATTTTTCCATGAGTAATTCTAGCCCAGAAATAGAGTTACAGGGCATTACTTACCTTACAGTGAAGCAGCTTGTTTTCAATGAGCAGGCTCCAGAGGAGACAGCCATTATAATGGTTGCATTTTCTTGCATTTTCTTATTGTGCCTTTATCTCCATTTTGGTGTCTCATTCAAATAACATGAGCTGTAGTCCAGAGTAGGATGGTGATGATGTCTTTCACCGCAGGTGCAAAAATATATTTTACTACAAAAAGTCTTTAATTTGCTTAATGTACAACAACAAAATTAAAAACAAACAAAACCTGTGTGCACTGGTCTCCTAATATGGTCTCATTTCACATAGTTTCAAACTGGAAGTTTGCTACAGTATAGGATTTCAACTCTCTGCACATTTACCTGGAAGTAAATTTCATTAAACTCAAGGAAACATTCTGCGTGAACATGTATATGATGAACATGCATGTCCAACATATTAGAATGTCAATAAATGATTAATCATAATGATTCTAAAATTGTACCAAAGTTCCTTGGAGCAATTCAAATTTTATGAGAAATGACAAATGAAGATGAAAGTTTATACACATGGTGCATGCTTGGGTTCCTTAGTCTAAGTACTGTGTCTTGAAATTTTCTTTATTAATGCAAAAAAAGTTGAACATAATTTGCTTCTCTGTTGCAACAAATCTAACTAGTTCACTGTGTTCATGTAAATGTGTGTGAGATGAGAAAATGATTGCAAACTAGCACAATAAGATTGATTCTTCTTTCAGTGTATAAATTCACTCCTCCAGGGCTGACAGAGAGTTAAGCGACTGTTTCTCCTTCAAGCTTCTAGTATGGCAAATAATCAAACATGTTTGACAACAGCCAGAAAAAATGCTGTTCAGAGTTTGAGGCAGCTGTCAGTTATAAATACATGATTTCAACAATATTCTTCCCTTGTAAGAGACCAGATTTAAAAAAAAACAACTCATGTTGTAGTGCAGGTACCTGAATCTATACACTGATTCACTGAGGTTTCATTTTGCAACAGGAACGAAGGTTGGTCTTGCAGCTTTGGATCTCAGACACAAAACCTTGAAAACAAGGTTGATTTGATACTTCACAAATGAACAGTTGCGTGGACATTTTTAAAAAGATGTTATTGGCCTGGGAAAAGGGAAAAAGAGAAGAGAGTGGGATGAGCAGAGAATGGGGAAAGTGATTCTTTACTGGCAGGATGTGAAAAGGGAACCCGTCCTTATTTTCCTAACATGCTAATAAAACAAGGGAGAAAACTAATTGGATAAGATTAAAAAGGAAACCCTTCATATGAATAGAGTGTAAAAAATAATGACTGCAACCATATATTGCTCACTTAAGCTCTCGTTGCCTTGTAATACATTTACTTGCAAGCAAGCCTCATTGATATTGACCAGACTTCCACGGAAAGTTCCTTACTTTCCATAGTAGGGGCTTTTTAGCACTGCTATGCAGGAGCTTTGCTCTTCTGCAAGCTGTTGGATCCTGTACTAGAACTGTGGTTCCACAAGTACTATATTCCCCAAAAGGATTCAAACATACTGGTCTCCATGGAAAAAGAAAAACATGTGGTCCATTTCTTACTGGCAGCCCACTCCTATATAACTCCACATGTGGCGATGCAGTGAAACCAATATGATCTCTGCTGTATCCCATGGGGGAGTTCCAATCTCTGGAGGTGGGGTGTGGTAATGTTTTTGTGCATGTGAACATGTTCTCTTACAGTCTGATGTGTCTAGGTCCCTTTAACAGGGTTGTCTCTTTTGCTTTCCCACAGGTGATGCCATAAGTTCCTTCAGAACCAGACTGACCAAAGGCTGAGCTATGTCTCTGTCCTTCAGGTAAATTGTCCCAGGGTTAGCCCTTAGGTAGGCCTCAGTTGCCCAAATCAGGGGGCCTTTGGGGTGGTCTAGCTTGGGGCTTCAATAGCCTGGCTTTGGGCATAGCTGGTGCCACTGGGCTTGGCCCCAGCACCCTACGGTCTTCAACCTTCATTAAGGTTCCCAGAGTCTTGAAGTCTCCCTCATTTTCTGGTCAAATTCCTCCTTGCTACCGCAAGCCAGCTGTCTACCTTCCCCCAACTCTCAGCTCCATCCTTTAAAGAACCAGCTTGTTTTCTCCCTAGCCAATATGCCTAACTGCCACTTAACCCTTTCTGGGCTCTGTTGGGCCATGCTGACCAACCCAGTGTCCGCTTGAACACCTGCTTAGCTCCTTTTGGCCCCTCTGGCATCTCCTTGTGATACTGTTGTGTTTCCTGCTGATACGGGTGTTGTGCAGCAGTAGTTTTGGGGCCTCATGTCAGCCAGTCTGCTGATGTGGGCCTCACGCATTCCATTCTTTCTCAGAATTCCTGTGATGCTTACAAGGTTAGGAACCCCCAATGTAGACCCACATCTAATTATATTTTAATATGATCTATTAGCTCTGACTGTTCTCATGGCCTGTGTGATAGTGTATAGGTGTGTGTGGTGCTGCATGTAAGGAAAATGAACATCTGGAATGAATCTAATGCTCACTTCCTCTTCCTCCCAAACAGCTGATCAAAGTGGATGGTGCTCATCATTTGTTAGCAGCCTTGTCTGCTCCTACTGGAAGAGATCTGTAAGTAGAAAACAATTTCCTTACATAGATCCGACTTTCTGAATCATAGTGATAAAGGCTTCTAATTACAGTAGGCAGATGTATATAAATCTTCATACATGCATTCTTGTTCTTAAACACAAAAACACAATGATGTCAGAAACAGAAAGACACCAATTATATCACGAGACAAACTCTGGCAGAAAAAAACAACACCCTCATATATTAGTAGAGCACTAGTTAGGTTAATATCAACATTTCTGAAAGAACACAGCTATTTGTTTATCACATATCCATCTCTTCAGTAATCCTGATAGTCCTGCAAAGAGCTCAGAGTACGGTGAGTACATATAGGGGGTTATTCTATTACACCCTCACAACACCCTTATGCGGGCCCAATCCTATCCAACTTTTCAGCACGGGTGCAGCCCGCGGTAAGGGAACAAACATTTCTTTATCTTGAGGAGGCCTCTGTGACTGCCTCACCACCACAGGATGAAGCACATGCCCCATTGGTACAGCTGCACCAGCACTGGAAAATTGGATAGGATTGGGCCCTGAGATAAGTTAGATTCAGAGGGGATGACTTGCCCAAAGCCACCCTGTGGGTTTCACAGCTGAGTATGAGTCTCCTTCCCTGCGTAACTATGAAAGAAATGACTTTTCAAAGCAGGGGAAATTCAGAGGAAAGGGTGATTAAAATTTATATTTTGTTTCTCATCCAAGACAATGTATGGTGGGCTAACCATTTTATTAAATTTAAAATTAATGATTATAGAATTTGATCTGATCATGGCCCTGTCCAGCTGAGCATCATGCCTCTGGTGGTGGCCTGCGAGCAGCAAATGAATAATTTTCCTAAAGCAAGGAAAACTTCAGAAGAAATATCTCACCCTCTGGAAAAAAAAAATCTAAACAATTATGCTGCATATAAACTGAAGAGTCAGGAAGGAAAGATTCTATCCAGCACCCTGCAGGCTGTGTTCATTTTCTTGTGTCATTTTATTTGTTGGGTTTTCTTTTAATCACAAAAAGTTTGCAGATGTTATACAATCATGATTGGGGTTTGAAGGTCTGTGGAATTGGAAAATATTGTTCTGTTTAAAAATAGAAGCTATACCTTTGTTTCAGTGGAGTGCCTTTTCTCCCCAGTAACCTGAACTGTCTCAAATTAACAGGCTTTTCATAACTCATTTCTGAGTCTGTCTCTCAGCCAGCTCTTTGTCCCCATTTTAGGAACACTGCCTCCAATCACTAGGCCACAGAACTGACAAGTACTGTGGCGATGTGTTTTTTTCTTCACCATTTCCTGACACAGAGCGTGGTCCTAATTTAGTGACACGCTGCACATCTTTTTCTATGAGGCCACAAACTAATTGGTGTGTATATAGTTCAATCTGTAGAGCACACAGGTCTGAATACGATTAGATTGCTCAAAACTGCAGATTGGAACAGCACAGGCAGAGGAAGAAAGGACACAGATTAATTCAAGCTTGCTGCCACTGGTAAATATTTTCTTCTCTGTCTAGGAAGACTCGTTCCTGTTTACAGGAGACATCACTTTGTTCACACTGGGGCTGGTGCCAGGTTGCACTGGACTCTGTAGCAGGGTCAGTGGCATATATAGGGTGTGGCGAGTGGGAACATGTGCCTTGGATGCCAGTTGAAGGAGGCACCAGATGCGGACTTACAGTGGCAGCAAGCAGTAGTGTTCTAAGGGGTGTGACTGGGGTGGCATGCTTTCCCTCCACAGCGCTCTGGGTGTTTCCCAGGCTCCTGGGAGGGGGTGCAGAGTGCTCATTGCTTAAAGTGGTGAGGTCTGTGAAGTTGGGCCCATCCACCCTCCCTCGGCTCTGTTTGATTCACCCGCCCTCCATTGGCAAACACCTCTCCACTTCTGGAATGGCTGCCAAATGCAGCCGAGGGAAGGTGGGTTGCCCCAACTTCGCAACACTGTCGCTTTAACTGGTGAGCACTGCACATTTCCTCCCCTTACCTGAAGAGAACCCAGGAAGCACTAGAAGCACTGCAGAGGGGAGTGTACTGCCCCAGGGCTCAATCCTATCCAACTTTCCAGCTCTGGCGTAGCCACAATGCAGCCCCATGGAAAGGGAACACATGTTCCCATATCTTAAGAAGGACCCAGTGACTGCCCCTACACCACAGGATGCAGCGCACACCCTATTGGCACAACATCACCAGCACTGGAAAATTGGATAGGATTGGGCCCCAAGTCTCCCCCCTCCCGAGGGGTGTTGGGGGGCGGGGAAGAGGCGGGTCCACGGAGCCGAGCTCCGCAGGATCCAGGGTGCTCGGGCAGGGCTGCTCACCCTACACGAGCGCCTTTACTTTAGCGGTGACCAAACAGTCGCTGCTAAAGTAGTCCCATTGCGGGACTGCTTCTCTTACTTGGGGGAAGGGGACGAACAGCATGACAGTCTAGAACTAGACTGTAGAGACACATTGTACTTCTAGACTTCCTTAGTTGCTTATAGACCTAAGAAAATATCGACTCAGTGGGCAAGTCTATACTTTCTATTTCAAGGGAGCCCAAAGTTGTATAGCAGCTCCATGGTGCTGGAATGTCCCAAGCCTTTGCCTGGCCATCGACCGTCCAGTTCATGCTCCATAAAACCTTAGATACTGCCTCTGGCATTACCAAATATTAATAAATAGAAATAAAATGAGCATTTTAAGTGTCAGAGTGATGGGTGTATAGTTGAGATGACTTTGACAGAGTTTCTCTTTGGATCAGCACTGTATACAAAATAAGTTGGTGCCAAAGAGCCAGCTGGAACTGTTCAACCAACCAACCAACCAACCAACCAACCAACCAACCAACCAACCAACCAACCAACCAACCAATCAACCAAAACATCTATGCCTTATCTCTCAATTAAAGATTCCTGAGACAGCTAAAAACATATCTGAGGATAATAATGAAAGAAAATACACATTACTGCTTAAAACACATCATACAAAAGAGACAAAACAGTTCATTGACAATAGCACTAAAATCAAATGCCATTACAAGCTACTTGGAATGAAATCACCTTTACTTGTTGCCTCAAAATAATCAGTGGTGGCATGGTGGATGAATAAGAGTAGACCCAGGAAAGAGGTGCCACCATTGAGAGGACCATTGAGTGGCGTCGCTAGGAGTGCGGGGGGTGCGGGCCGCACCAGGTGACGCACACGGGGGGGTGACGCGCACTGGGAGATGACGCGCTAAAATCACAGTGGTTAGGAGTAAACCCCATCATATTATATGCCGTTGGATGTGGAATTTCGAGCAGAATGCAATGCAAAAAACCAGAATGAAATATCTCATTTCTATCAAATGTTATGGCCAAAAAACTGGAGAACAAAAAATGCATGGAGCCCTATGGAAAGTGAGCTGCAATGCACGTTCACTCGTGAGTAGGCGAACTTGCCTTAGTCTTTCGGAAAGGGCAGGCTGAGAGGAATCCAATGACACCAGAATGGTCCTGATCCAATTAATGCAGCCCCCAAAAACACCTGAGAAGGAAGTCCCTCCCTCCAAGCAGACGGTTGTATTGAGCCTATGGAAAGCGAAACTAAGCCTCACAGTAGGATTTACTCACAAGTAAGCAAACGTGCCTTGGCTGGTGGTCAGGTTAGGGAAAGGGGAATATGAAACCACCAGAATGGTCCTGATCTGATGGAACTGGAGCTCAACAAATGCTCCAGAAGGCAGCCTCTCCCCCACTAACGAGGATCAAAACAGAGACTTCAGCTGATAAGCTGAACTTTTTTGGGACTTGCAAAGCCAGGTGGATCCTGACAGTGATCTGGTTTAAACAGAAGTTCTTAATTGAACTGGGCACTGGGTAGGGCTGAAAACCTTACTGGTTTTGGAGGGGGTGTGTTATTGCAGGCAGACTACAGAGGAAATTCACTTGGTGGAACAGGGTTTATTTTAATTATGTACTTATTTATTTTAATTTGCCCGATTATGTCACTTCCACCATGGCATCACTTCTGGTGGGTTTTGGACAGATTGTCATTCTAAAAAGTGGGTCCCAGCACTAAAAGTTTGAGAATTGCTGCAATAAGGTGTCAGTAAGTTGACACCTGGGGAGGGTGTGTGTCACAACTAGTGACCAAAATCACTAAAATCATAATTTGGAGGAATAATATCATAATGGTATATATCAATCAATGCGTAATTTCATGCAGAATGCAATGAAACAAACCACATTGACATATCTGTGTTCTATCAAAAGGTACAGCCAAAAAACCAGTGGGGGCTGAGTGATGGCACATCACCACGCCCACCACCTGGGGTGTTGCCCCGCCCACTGCATGGGGGTGACGCGCTGGCATCCCACACCGGGTGACACAAACCCTAGTTAAGCTACTGGAGAGGGCCCTTGCTACCCACTGCAGCTCAGAAGGTTGAGACATTCCATGCAGAGCCTCTAAAGAAAATTGTATTCTTTATTGGGGAGATTCATATGGAATTGTTTGAGTAGCCTTGGCTCAAGTCATTTATGGCACTTTAGGGTTAGGTCAAAACTTCCACTTTAAATTGTGCTTCAAAGCAAATTGATACATACATTGATACACTGATGGTCCATCCTCATTGGCAATCTTTCCAATGTGGCCCACACTCGCTCCATGTTTTTTGGTCTAGTGTGATTGTTGTCCAGTGCGGCAGTTCCTGCTGTTTAAATGACCTAGAAAAGGTACCTGACCAGCAAGTAGCTGGTCAGCCGGGGTTCTTTTGACATGGTATGGGATCCAGTGTGTGATTCTGGTGCTCCATCAGTCGTCTGTTCGGCGGATGACATATCCTTCCCATCTGTGCTTTGAAGAGGCCGTGTACTTGAGTGGGTCGCAGATCTTGGACTCTTGCCAGAGGTCTTGATTTCTGAGACCATGTTGCCATTGGTTTCGGTGGTTCGTCCCAAGGAGGCATCTTTCAAGTGCCCAGTGAGTGGTTCGCATGGCAGTAACTATGGTCTTGTTATCAGTCCATGTTTCTGTAGCATAGCAAAAAGCCAGAAGTATTGTGGAGTCAAACAGGTGGGCTGTCAGCTGCGGATCCTGGATCTGACTGGTGATTTCTCGGATTGATCCCATGGCAGCCCACGCAGCTTTCCTTCGTCTCCCGATCTCAATCATTAGGTCGTTGGCCATGTTCACTTCACGTCCCAAGTAGATGTTGCTGTCAACTTTATCCAGGGTGATACCACAGAGTTGCACGTTGTCATTGTCGCACCGTTGGTTGGTCATCATCTGAGTTTTCTTCATATTCATCTCCAAGCTGATAGCTTTGCCTACTTTATTCGGCTCGTTCAGCATCTCGTTCATCTCCTTTGTATTGTTGCTGATAAGCACAATGTCGTCTGCGAACCGCAGGTTGATCAACAGACCCTTATGGTCCCAATCAAGTTGGCTCATGGCATACTGAAGGGCTGAGGTGAAGAGCTTCAGGGAGATGGTGTTACCCTGTCGGACTCCTTTTTCAATGGGGATGCACAACTTGCAGTCGAACAATTGGATGGTTGTTGATGCCCCAGTGTTGAATTGTTCTAGGATGTTGATGTATGACGGGTCCACTCCGATGTGCAGGAGAGAGTTGAGGACGGCGTTGGCTTCTCCTGAGTCAACTGAGCTTATACTGATGTTTGTGGACTACAAAAAAAATTAATGATAGATAAATAATATTTGAGTTTAGTTAGTGCCTTCAGAAAAATGTACTGCGGATCTCTGTTAGGGGTGAATCTAAAATTGGTAACAGAGTTTAGGAACTCTGTCAGACTTTAGGAACAGAGTTTAGGAACTCTGTCCTTGAGGGCTGATTACTGTAGTTGTCATTATTGTTATTTTTGTTGTTGCTTTGTTTTTTAATAATGTAACTTCAATTTGAACCTCTTCCTTTTAAAAAAAATGGTACTCAACTAATTTTGAGGAAGCGCTTACACCCAATCCTAAGTATAGGAAGTGCCAGCAGAACGTGTGTTCCATCAGCACAGGCTGCCACAAAGCAGCCATAAGGCACTTTGGGGAAGTGCAAGATGCTGGAGCACTAGTGGGAAAACCGGAGCCTTCCTATGTGCATCGGTGGACTTTGGGTGGCCCACCAGAGAAGGTAAGACCAGTACAGGGGGTGAAATGGGATAGGGGGCAGAATGGAGTGGTGGTGGGCAAATAATAATAATAATAATAATAATAATAATAATAAAACTTTATTTTTTATCCCGCCCTTCTCCCAAAAAGGGACCCAGGGCGGCTAACATATAAAACAGATTAAAACATAATTTCACAAACAGATAAAAACATATTAAAAAACACATTAGCAGAACCCATAAAAACAGTAGTCAGAAGAGTCAGAATAAAAGAGCATAAAACAGCAGTTCTTAGAGGAATCGGGCCTGTAAAAAAGCAACTAAAAGATATATAAAAGATGTTAAAAAGGCCATAACGTCAGAAGGCTTGGTTAAACAACAAGGTCTTCAGGCCTCGCCGAAAGGTCTCAAGAGAGGGAGCTATTCTCAAGTCAAGGGGAAGGGAGTTCCACAACGTTGGTGCCACTACTGAGAAGGCCCTATTTCTTGCCGCCGCCCCACGTACCTCCTTAGGCGGCGGCACTTGTAAAAAGGCCTTCTCTGATGACCTGAGAGGACGAGCCGGATTGTACGGGAGTAGGCGATCTCTAAGATAACCTGGCCCAGAGCAGTATAGGGCTTTAAAGGTCAAAACCAGCACCTTGAATTGGGCCCGGAAACGAATGGGCAGCCAATGTAGCCCCCGGAGAAGCGGGCTGACAGAGTCAAACCGCCTAGCTCCAGTGACCACACGGGCCGCCGCGTTCTGCACTAATTGCAGTTTCCGAACCGTCTTCAGGGGCAGCCCCACATAAAGCGCGATACAATAATCTAACCTCGATGTCACCGTAGCATGGATCACTGTGGCCAGGTCTGCACGATCCAAGTACGGACGCAGCTGGCGCACTAGCCGAAGCTGAGCAAAGGCCCCCCTAGCCACAGCCGCCACCTGGGAATCCAGGAGCAGCTACGAGTCCAGGTGGACCCCCAAGCTGCGGACCTGCTCCTTCAGAGGGAGTGCAACCCCATTCAGAGCAAGCTGATAATCCAGCACCTGCATCGAGGATTTCCGAACCAGGAGAGCCTCTGTCTTATCCGGATTTAATTTCAGCTTGTTAGCCCCCATCCAGATCCTCACTGCTTCCAGACAGCGCTCCAGGCCCTCAACTGCCACCCTGGAGTCTGGAGGAAAGGAGAGATAAAGCTGGGTGTCATCAGCATATTGATGACATCCCACTCCAAACCCCCGGATGACCTCTCCCAGCAGTTTCATGTAGATATTAAATAGCATGGGGGACAGAATTGAGCCCTGTGGCACCCCGCACCTCAATGGCCAGGGTGTCGAACAGGCATCCCCCAGCACCACCATCTGGGACCGACCTTCCAAGTAGGAGCGGAACCACCGCAAAACAGTGCCTCCAACTCCCAACTCGGCCAATCGGCCCAGAAGGATACCATGGTCAATGGTATCGAAAGCCGCTGAGAGGTCCAGCAGGACCAACAGGGACGCACTCCCCCTGTCCAGTCCCCGGCATAGGTCATCCACCAAGGTGACCAAGGCAGTTTCCGTCCCAAAGCCCGGCCTGAAACCAGATTGAAAAGGATCCAGATAATCCGCTTCATCCAAGACCCTCTGGAGTTGGGCCGCCACCACCCGCTCAATTACCTTGCCCAGAAACGGTCCCAGGTGGGTGGCAAGATTGATGGCAGCACACATTGAATTCCAACCCCCTTCTTGGTCCTGATATACCTGTATGGAGCAACATGGACTTGCTCATCATGGTTGCTGGGGCTTACCCAGGGCAAGGGGTAAAATATCCCCTTACCCCAGGGAGATGTCCAGCAGCCGGAAATCCCCTGTTGAATATAGTGGAAGCTGCACCAGCACTGCTGTATTGCTGTGCAGGGCTTAGGGTAGGATTGAACCTTTAGAAACTCATGTGAAAGGAAGGGAAGAGTGATAAGAAACTGCAAACTAACTAGGCTGTCCTGGCCTAACTCTTTTCCTGCTGGCAAAGAGAGTTCTATCAATATGCATTTGCAAAGTTGCATTTTTCTCTCTATTTTGACTTTTTGCCATCTCACTTTTCAGTGCCCATTTATATTACTTTTTAATTTTAGATAGCAGCCAGTGCTGGAGGGCTGTCACGGATCAGCTTATTTAGGTAAAATGTATTTATATTAACTTATTTGAATTTTATTGGCAATGAAACTATATCCCATTCCTGTAAATCTGCTTTAGCTGAAGTTTGCATACATTAAGGACCACTTCACAGATTACTTTTTTTTGTGTGCATGCTCACCTAAGATTTTTTTTTTCCCACCAAAAAGTGTGAATATGATTAAAGCACATGTGCGAGCACCTGTATTGAAGAGGAACATTTGTCTGAAAGGACACAGCCCAACCCAATGCAGAATTGAGTTTCTGGTTGGAGTGCATTTTGACAATGAGTTTCTCTGTCTCAAAATGGCCACCAACAGTGTGCAGAGTGCTCTGACACGATCATTTTGGAGCACAGCCACGACGCGTGGCAGTCAGACCTCACCACACCCACTGCTGCAAATCCTGTCCCTTCAACCAGATTTTTGGATATTGGAACGTTCTAGTGATTAATTATGATTTGTTTAACACCCCCTGATTTGTTTAGCACCCCTGGGTGGACACCCCCTGAGCATTACAGCTAATAAAATAGTAATAACAGCTCTAAGTACAGAGAAGACAAAATGATCTGATGTGTCAAAACATCAACTGTTACCTTGCACATGCCTGATCTCATCTGATCTTGGAAGCTAAGCAGGGTCAGGCCTGGTTAGTACTTGGATGGGAGACCACCTGGGAATACCGGATGCTGTAGGCTTATACCATAGTCTTTCGAGACTGAAGGTTGCCAACCATAGCAAACCTTTTAGGACAAAATAGTCACTAATTCAAAAAATGAACACAATCACCTAATACTTCTTATGTCTGTTTGCTTTGGTTAACAAGAAAAGATATTTATTGTTCGCTCTGTGAATCTCTGTGTAAAATGAACTCCCAGTGAATGCAATGGAACACAATTTATTTCTGAGTCAACCTGTTTAGTAGTGGGCACAGGGCCAAATCCTATCCAACTTTCTAGCCCTGGTGTATCTGTGCAAATGGGATGTACGCTGCATCCTGTGGTGGGAGGGTAGTTATGGTGGCTTCCACTAGGTAAGGGGACATTAGTTCCGTCGCCTAGGGGCTGCATTGCTGCTGCACCAGTGCTGGAAAGTTGGATGGGATTGGGCCCACTGGCTGTTAGCAACGAACAGGTGATTTCTGTTTGCATTTAGTTCATACAGTACCATTGGCCATTTTAGAACAATTTTGTTTGTATGAATGGTTACAATTTACAGTTCTGCTTCATGTCCCAGTCCAACATCCTGTTTTATAATGTCTGTTAGTGTCTAAACCCGTAGATATTTGCATGGGCTGTGCAACATTTCAGTTCTGTGGAAAGGCTGTGACTACCACAAGTGTTGACACCGAGAGATAGGAACAGGAAGGCATTGCTGTAGGTTTGCAAGAAGACATTTTGATGGAGGCAGGCAGAGCCTACATTTCATTTCAAACCCAATGTATGAATGGTTACAATTTACAGTTCTGCTTCATGTCCCAGTCCAACATCCTGTTTATAATGTCTGTTAGTGTCTAAACCCGTAGATGTTTGCATGGGCTGTGCAACATTTCAGTTCTGTGGAAAGGCTGTGACTACCACAAGTGTTGACACAGAGAGATAGGAACAGGAAGGCATTGCTGTAGTTTGCAAGAAGACACTTTGATGAAGGCAGGCAGAGCCTACATTTCATTTCAAACCCAACTTTGCAGCACTCATGGAGCAAAACAACTTATATTTCATCAGTGTCATCACAGTTTTAAGGTTAAAAGAGAAAGGGAATAGCCGTTGATTTCATTTAGTTATCTAGTTTGTGGAGCATGGACTGAAATATACTACATCTGTAATATCTACTTGAAACTCAAGTGTTTTGTTTGCATAGCTATATTGTCTAATTAGAAGTTCTCTGTTAGTTTAGTCACTGTCCCTATTTTAAAATAGGCCAAGTCCTTTTCATCACAGTTCCCTTAGATACTGCACAGAGAAATACATACAGAGACAAGGATTTTAAATTAATAATATGGCATCATGATATTAGCCTACTTCAAATCTAATGTAATGTATTTGCTGTACTGCAGTTGGGACCTGCATTAAAACCTTAATTTTTTTTTAATCACAGAAAGTGGCAAAACCAACACGACGTACTGTATATTTTAATACTATTTAATTTTTCATTGTAGACCTCTTGATAAAAGATGGCTAGGTTTTCTTTAAAAAGACTCTGTAACTCTGCGAGCCATTTATTAAACATTTGTTATGCATTTGTTAAGAGGACAAACACTGTACTCAGGGAGAGCTCCTCTTTATGATGAGTTCTAAGCACTGAATCCTATCCTGCGCTGTAACAGGCAAGCCAAGAGGCTTGTGCTGTATCCAGCACAGGATAGGTGCCCAAAGTGGCTCAGCCAGAGGTAAGGGGAAACTTTTCCCCTTACCTCCAGTTAAGCCATTCTGGCCCCATGGGTCTCCTTGGACTTGCGCCACCTCCGAGGAGAGCAGAGTGGCTTGAAGCTGCTCTGAACTCCGTGGGAAGGGGGGTTGGGATCCAGCATAACTGCTGAGTCCCAGCCCTGCCTACCTCTCCCCACCTGCCCATCCTCCCCTGCCCCGGAATGCCTCCCTCCCTCCTCCTCCTCCCTCCCTCCTCCTCCTCCCTCCCTCCTCCTCACCCACCCTAGAGTCTTGCATCAGACAAGCTCGGCTGATGCATGACTCAGTGCCTCCGTCAGCATGGAGGCTTGTGTCATCCTCTGCAGGCTGGCGCGCCTCTGCTCACCAGCCTTGCTGACTCATGAGGAGGTGCAAATGTTTCTTATGGCACCTTTGCGACCCTCCTGGGCTGGCGCAAGGGACTTGCGCCAGCCCAAAAGCTGGTCAGGTTTGCGCCCTAAGTGAACTGCTACAATAAATAGATCTTCCGGCTTGTGAAGGAGGTGAAGAAATCACACTGAGCATGTTTTGTTGCTAAATAAACAATGTGAGCATCATTTTGAGGTCTCACCTCATCTCACACCCCCCCCCCCCCCATTTTCTCTTCCAGACCTTTTACTGCTGACTCTATTCTTTAAAAAATTATTTTATTTTTGTTTGGTAGAAAAATACCACAGGCAAAAAAATTTTTTGTTCCAAAAAAATTGGGAACAATTTTTGTTGGTGAGTGGCATGGTTCAAGGTAGAAAAAAATGAGAAAGATGGGAAGCGATCCATGAGGGCCTAACAAAATAACACATTTAGGATGCAATACAATGCAAAATTGATTTATTTCTGGAAAAAAGTGCTTAGGCTTGGGTTGTGTGACAGATACAGCTAATCCTGTTTGGCTAACCCATAACAACAATTGAATAGTACTAGGATAACAACAACAGCTGTCTTTAAAAAAAAAAAAGCCCAAACTGATTATGAGTAAGAAAAAATAGAACTATATGAGGGAAAATGTTTTGTGTTGGTTTGATTTGATTAGTATTCACGAATTTTTAAATGTTGATGAAGTGTACATACAAGTTTAATCAACAAATAAAAGCCCTTAAAACTGAATATCAGTATCTAGAACACAAAATGTAAAATGTCAATATAGTATGTTTTGAAAATATCCCACGGACTACCATCTGTTTGGTTGATGCTTCATTAATATTTTCTAGTACTGAGCAATAAATTTGGTTTGTGGAGAAAACGAAATACCACATGTAGTATTCAACAAATAGAATGACTTGTTTTACAACTGGCTGCAGTCCAGTACATAGTTACATGTCCTCCTGTTGAGCATTTAAACATGAGCTGTAAACATACAGAATCACACTTTGTATTGTGTCCATTGCTGTTTTCTGGGTCTGTTTGATACATGGACTGCAAATGACATGTGCTTCATCTGTCAGATTCTCAGGCCGGGCAGGGTTTCCTCATCTTCATTGTGCAGTCCACTGACAATGAAGCGGCCAAAGCAAGCAGCATGCTGACTTTCGTTGGAAGCAATGTGTGATCCAAGAAATGTTGAAGAGATGAGTCAGGAGGAATCAAGGGTCCAGAATTTCAACTAACATGACATTCTGAGGTGAATGTAGATGTTCTTGTTTAGCGAAGGATTTGGAAACAAAAGGGGCATTCTGCATTAAACTAATGAAATTTTTTTTTTGAGGGGGGATCTGCACATTTGTTCTTGTGACATTAGGAGTGCTGGGTTGGCCATCTGTTTCTGTTAAAAGAGGAGTGTGGGCTGAGGTGTGCCCAGAATCATAGGGGATACTGGGTTGTGCTCATATGCCACTTCAGTATTGCACCGCATCTTATTACCATGAAGGCTCTATTTCTTTTGTGTTCCTGCTTCATTCTATGATGGAACTGAAAGCAGCATACATTGGGTAAACAGATACTTATAGAAGCACACTGCTTAACTGCAGTAGGATTATTGCATCATGTACCTTCAGACTATTGCCCTTCCTTACTTATGGTGGTAAAATACTGCCCAAGATATGTCCAAAATAGGTCATGCAAAAAAGCTCAGCAACCTGTGGTGGACTGACCCATTGCCTTTGTATAATTCAGCATGGTTTTTAAAAAGTGTGGCCATTCCTATTAATGCTGTCCTGAAGTAGAAAGAAAGCAAATATGTTCACATGGGCTGTCTCTCTTTTGAATACATTTTTTAAAAATAATATCCTAATTTTGTTGTTGTGTCTTTTCCTTGTTGTTAAGGATCTCCTTTACATGGGGCAGTATGAACAGGGTTTTAGAACTTACTAAACAGACTTTTGCTTAAGTTGCTTTTGAGTCATACTGCCTTTTTTTAAGCAATCTGAATATTTTTCTTGACACGTTGAATATTTATAATGAGGTTCCAGAAAAGTATACTGTACATATTTTCCTTTTTCATAGGGCCTAATTGCCAATTTACCTCTCACAGCTTGTCTTGTGTAAAAAAAAAAAAAGGAAGGAAGGAAGGAAGTGTCTGCACACCTTATCATTGGCATTCTGTGGTCTCCTGAGGTCTGTTTTGTTTCATGAGGTTTATGCCTAATTGCTTAATTTTGTGGACTATCTCTTTGCTATTTTTATATCTTTTTTTTTAGTGTTTTGTAGCTTTATCTGCTGTTCATGTGCCTGGTTGTTAGTTTTGTTTTATAATAGTGTTTTTAAACTTGTTAGCCACCTCATATGGTTCTGATTTTGAACCAGAAAGGCAGGCTGTAAGTTATTTTAAACACTAATAATAATATTATCATCAAATGTTTGCCCCAACAATATGATTTCATTGTCAGGGAGTTCTACGTCATATCCGCCATACTCCATAAAGTGACAATACAAACAAAATTGGTAAGTGATTTGTTTTGGTGTTTTAAAATCATTTCCAGTATATATTTAAGGACCACATACTGGTCGTCCCTCGTTATCCGCTGGGGTTCTGTTCTAGAACCCCTAGTGGATAAAAAAAATCTGTGGATAAAAAAACAGTGAAAAAATAGATTTAAAGACCCATTTCCAGGTTTCTTGGTCCTTCATTGCTCCTAATGAAATAAGGTCGTGCCTTGACATCCACAGGGGTTTGATGCTGGGACTCCCTGCTGATATAGTAAAATGTGTTAAATAAGAACAGTTTTTTTAAAAAATTAAGAAGTGCGTCCCTTTGCAATTGTGATTTAAAAACAGCTTTTCTTACTGTTGTAGAGAGGCAGTCAGCAATTAGAAATGCAAAGGACCCCCTGCCTTTGCCTGACTCTGCTGAAGAATGGCCTGATCGCTTGCATGACTGTCTCTCTAAAACAGTAAGAAAAGCAGTTTTTTTTTTTTTTTAAACTGTGATTTTAAAGGGGTGCATTTTTTCCCTTCTCCAGGGATCAGCACATTCCTTCTCATTTGCAGTGGCTATTCATGATGAGTAAAGTCCATGTGGAAAAAATCCGTGTATAACAAGGTTGGACCTGTATTTTCATGTGTCTGAAACTTGCTTTCTATTTAAAAATCCTTAAAGTGCAACGTTATGTACGAATGTTAGGTGTATTTTAAGATAGTGAAATTTATGTCATGAGATTACAGTATATGAGGTTTATAGCGAGTTGGACCATTGTTCATCCTAGCCCAGTATTTTTTTTTTTTTTTACTAACAGTGGGTCACAGGCAGAGGTCTTCATCAGTCCTGCTGTGTGGCATCATTTGAATTGGAGATGCTGGGGTGGAATATCACTTCTTGCATGCAGAATATGTGTTTTGCTACTGAGGTATGCACCAGATGTCTTATCCCACTGAACCCGAGTTTCCCCATACTGTATTTACTTGACTATCCCAGTACATCAATGTTTTCAGCACCATGATTGTGTTTATCTTCTGAGAGAGCCTGCACTCTGATAGCAGCTGGTAGAGGTGACCATTATACAAAATTCATAGAACACCTTACTAAATTGGTTAGTGGTGCTGATGTATTAGAAGGGGCTAGAATGAAAATGCGGCTGCCTGTGAAGTGGAAGGAATGAAATAATTCTCCTGAAGGGAGCATCAAACTGGGACAAGAACGCTAACAAAGGGTTCGTCGGCCACACTGAAGTTATACAGCACACAATGGTGAACATTACATATGTGCCGAATGCCACTTGCAAAGCACTTAATATTTCTGGAGCTCCCCTTGCTTTTAAGGGGTGTGGTTGTTCTTTGCATTTTCTTCTGCATTCCACATTCTGCAACCATCACACTCAGGAAATGGTAAGTGGGGATTTAAGAGCCCAGACAGTAGCTTCTTTTGTTGCACCTGAATATATCTCTCGGAGAGATAATTTATTTTTAAATTGCACCACTTTGAGCGGAAGCAGACGTTCCCGTCATAACATAACATGTTTCAAAAATATGTGTAGAATGTCAGCTGGATCGACCTCTTCCTTATCCATCATGGGATGAATACAGATTATTGTTAACAACTTCTTGGAGTGTGCAGGCAACCACTGGGTAAATTAGCTTTTTGCATGGCTTTTCCAAGAGGTGAGGAGAATGCTTCTCCAAACTTCTTTGCTTCCCCAAATTCCTGACCAGGTGTGGCCTGGCAGAGTGATACAGAAAGCTCAAAGAGATGCCCAGAATATCTCATGATGAATCCTCTCACCCGATGGCACCCTGGTTGTTTGTATCATCCTATCAAGTGAAATGGAGTGTGGGTCCAATCCTATCCAGTTTTCCAGTGCTGGTGCAGCTGTGCCAGTAGGGCATGCGCTGTAGTCTGTGGTGGGAAGGCAGTCACAGTGGTCTCCTCCAGGTATGGGAACATTTGTTCCCTTACCTCAGGGCTGCATTGCAGCTACACTGGTGCTGGAAAGTTAAATAGGATTGGGCCCTGTGTTGCCTTATCACATTTTTTTAACAAACAGTTGCATATATAGTTACTGCCTGCTAGACAAAAGGTGTAGGTGTGTGCTCAGTGTTACAAATTCCTGGCAGTTGAGGAAAAAATTGTAGTGGTTGACCTAAAGAAGTTGAGACAAGAAGAAAGGGATGAAAGTGAGGTTAGTATATGATGTAGAGGGCCCATTACAATACTGACAGTTCATGATCCCTAAAACTACCAAAAGGATATAGGGTCCAATCCTATCCAGCTTTCCAGAGCTGATTTAGTTGGGCCAATGGGCATGCACTGCATGCTGCTGTGGTGGGAGGGACAGTCGCAGAGGCCTTCTCAACATAAGGGAACATTGGTTTGCTTATCTCAGGGCTGCACTGCAGTTGCTTCAGCTCTGGAAAGCTGGATAGGATTGGGCCTTTATTCTATTTTGAAAGGTTAGGGTTTTTATTTTTATTTTTTTAAAAACACAACCAGAACCACCATGATTCCAGCATCATCAGTCTCCTCTGGTCATTATGAACTGTAAAATCTGAGGAGAAATTAGGTAGCGGGGAATTCCATAAGCAATTTGACTACCTGCTTTCACTAAATGCTCTTTCAGATTCTATAGTCTGTGTCGGTGTCTTTCAGCTGGAATGTATACTTTGGATCCATTACCCATAATCAAATGACTTGCTACTGACTCCAGCTGAATGTCAATATGTGTTAGGTTTAGCTGAGAGCCCCACAGGCTCATCATAACCTGGCCAGAACAGGACAATAGCCAAAAATGACTTCCTCAGTATACTAGTATCAGGTTTGCTTGGTGAATCTGAACAAATCATTCCTGGTAATATTGCAGCTTAGTGACAACTTAGTTAATATCTAGCACATCTTGTGCTCTGCTTTGTAACAATGTTGCTTCATCAGTCTCCTGAGCAATCAGACACGGTGAACCACTTCTTGGAGTGCACACGCATGAATGGTTCAGTGGCTTCTTGTATGTGAATGCCTGGATGATGAAACATGGAAATGTAAGCTAAAGATGCAGATAACCAGACCCAATTATGCGACATTGTTTCCACGCTCTTGACTTCAGCATTTTTAATTGTTTTCAGTCACAAATTATACACGATAAAGGTCAACATGAACATGAATTATACCATGTCATGCTGCTCTGGCTTGCTTGAAAACTGGTTTGTCAGCATTTCTCAAAACAGCAGCTGTATGAAAGGACTAAATGGAGCGAGTCTTTCCTTCCCTTTAAAAAGAAGTTTTAAAAATCCATGTAGGATTTTGCAACAAATAGCTCAGAGCTAATAGTAGAGTTTATTTATCTAAATGCTAGAATCACTCCAGTCTTATTATAGCAACACTAATATTTACATTAATCTTTCCTATGGCCAAAGTAGATTATGTGAAATGAAATTAGGTCCCTTGGCACAAATAAAATATAATTATAGATAGCAAGTATCTGCAGAAGTGCCCGTGGCCTCTGGGACACCCAGTGGCTCTGGAAACTAAGTGCCAGGTAAGGCACCGCGAGTTTAGCATCTGGGTGAGTTCAGCAGCAGGGTGAGGAGGCCAGGGACCCAGGCACTGCCCTTCTCTTCCCTTGAGAAGAGGGCAGCAAACCAGTGAAGGGTTTTTTAGGTAGCCCTAAATAAAAAATAATAATAATAAAAGCTATGCAGTCAGACAGCCAGCAGCAGGGTGGGGGCTATCCAGTGTTCTGCATCGAGTGCCACATGTATGACTATTTGCCTCTGGGGCATAAATCATGGGTGTGTCCTCGGTGCAAGGAGCTCAGGGAATGCGTCCGCTCCCTTGAAGCCTTGGTGGCTGACCTGGAGAAGCAGAGGCAGGCAGAGAAGGACCGAGGGGAGACTTCCATGGACGATCAGGCTTCGTCTCAACCTCAGGTGTGCAGCTCCTCAGCTGCCTGGGTGGGAAGTCTGCTGGCGCATAACATTAAAAAGGTGGCAGAGCAGCTTTTAAGCTGATCCCTGGGGGAAGGCCGACAGAAGCCGAGGGGCATCTGGTTCGGGACTCCTCATCCCTATGGGACGAGGATGGGGAGGTTAGAGAACAACAAGACAAAGGCAGAGTAGGAGAAGAAATTGGCAAAGGTAGCGTGATGGGATGTGATAGATGGTTTGGCACAGTGAGAGGATGAGGAGACAAAGGAGCAAATAAGCAGCCCATCCTGGGGCATTCCATGTACAAATGCTTTTATGTGAATCCCCAACATCTCCGAGCAAAGATGGGAGAGCTGGAATGTCTGGTGACAAGGGAAAACATTGACATAGTGGGCATAATGGAAACCTGGTGGAATGCAGAGAATCAGTGGGATACCGCAATCCTGGGCTATAAACTCTACAGGAGGGACAGGGAGGGGCGTGTTGGAGGTGGGGTGGCCGTTTATGATAAGGAAGGGATAGAATCCAGCAAAGTAGAGATTGAAGGTGGGTCCGACTCCACCGTAGAATCTCTGTGGGTTAAATTACCAGGCCTGTGGAGCGATGTAATACTGGGGGCGTACTATTGTCCTCCAGATCACAAATCGGAAGGGGACCTTGAAATGAGGAACCAGATCAGGGAGGTGACAAGGAGGGACAGGGTTGTAATCATGGGGGACTTCAATTATCCTCATATAGACTGGATCAATTTGGGTTCTGGTCACAAAAAGGAGACCGGATTCCTTGACATGCTAAATGACTGTGGCTTAGAGCAGCTAGTCATGGAACCCACCAGAGGACAGGTGACTCTGGATTTAATATTGTGCGGTACACAGGACCTGGTTAGAGATGTCAGTGTTACAGAGCCATTGGGGAACAGTGATCATGTTGCGATCCGTTTCGACATGCATGTCAGGGGGAAGAATACTGGGCAAATTTCTAACAAAAACCCTTGACTTCAAACATGCGGACTTCCCTCAAATGAGGAGGCTGGTTAGAAGGAGGTTGAAAGGGAAGGTAAAAAGAGTCCAATATCTCCAGAGTGCATGGAGGCTGCTGAAAACAACAGTAATAGAGGCCCAGTAGAGATGTATACCACAAAGAAAGAAGGGTTCCACTAAATCCAGGAAGATGCCCGCATGGCCAACGAGCCAAGTTAGAGAGGCTGTAAAGGTCAAGGAAGCTTCCTTCCATAAATGGAAGTCTTGCCCTAATGAGGAAAATAAAAAGGAACATAAACTGTGGCAAAAGAAATGTAAGAAGGTGATACGGGAAGCCAAGCGAGACTATGAGGAACGCATGGCCAGCAACATTAAGGGGAATAATAAAAGCTTCTTCAAATATATTAGAAGCAGGAAACCCGCCAGAGAAGTGGTTGGCCCTCTGGATGGTGAGGGGAAGGGGAGATAAAAGGAGACTTCAAGATGGCACAAAAATTAAATGAGTTCTTTGCATCTGTCTTCACGGCAGATACCTCTGCCCGAACGGCCCCTCCTGAGCGAGGAATTGTCAGATAGAGGTTAAAAGAGAAGATGTTTCAGACTTCATTGATAAATTAAAGATCAATAAGTCACCAGGCCCTGATGGCATCAACCCAAGAGTTATTAAGGAATTGAAGAATGAAGTTGCTGATCTTTTGACTAAAATATGCAACTTGTCCCTCAAAACAGCCACAGTGCCAGAAGATTGGAGGATAGCAAATGTCACGCCTATCTTTAAAAAGGGAAAGAGGGGGGACCCGGGAAACTATAGGCTGGTCAGCCTAACAGCTATACCGGGTAAGATGGTGGAATGCCTCATTAATGATAGAATCTCAAAACACATAGACAAACAGGCCTTGCTGAGGGAGAATCAGCATGGCTTCTGTAAGGGTAAGTCTTGCCTCACGAACCTTATAGAATTCTTTGAAAAGGTCAACAGGCATGTGGATGTGGGAGAACCTGTAGACATATATCTGGACTTTCAGAAGGCATTTGACACAGTCCCTCACAGTCAGGGAATTAGAGGACAGGTCCTCTCATGGATTGAGAACTGTTTGCAGGCCAGGAAGCAGAGAGTGGGTGTCAATGGGCAATTTTCACAATGGAGAGAAGTGAAAAACGGTGTGCCCCAAGCATCTGTCCTGGGACCGGTGCTTTTCAACCTCTTCATAAATAACCTGGAGACAGGGTTGAGCAGTGAGGTGGCTATGTTTGCAGATGACACCAAACTTTTCCGAGTGGTGAAGACCAGAAGTGATTGTGAGGAGCTCCAGAAGGATCTCTCTAGACTGGCAGAATGGGCAGCAAAATGGCAGGTGCGCTTCAATGTCAGTAAGTGTAAGGTCTTGCACATTGGGGCAAAAAATCAAAACTTTAGATATAGGCTGATGGGTTCTGAGCTGTCTGTGACAGATCAGGAGAGAGATCTTGGGGTGGTGGTGGACAGGTCGATGAAAGTGGTGACCCAATGTGCGGCGGCAGTGAACAAGGCCAATTCTATGCTTGGCATCATTAGAAAAGGTATTGAGAACAAAATGGCTAATATTATAATGCCGTTGTACAAATCGATGGTAATGCCACACCTGGAGTATTGTGTCCAGTTCTGGTCGCTGCATCTCAAAAAAGACATAGTGGAAATGGAAAAGGTGCAAAAGAGAGCAACTAAGATGATTACTGGGCTGGGGCACCTTCCTTATGAGGAAAGGCTATGGCATTTGGGCCTCTTCAGCCTAGAAAAGAGGCGCCTGAGGGGGGACATTTTGAGACATACAAAATGATGCAGGGGATGGACAGAGTGGATAGAAAGATGCTCTTTACACTCTCACATAACACCAGAACCAGGGGACATCCACTAAAATTGAGTGTTGGGAGACTTAGAACAGACAAAAGAAAATATTTCTTTCCTCAGTGTGTGGTTGGCCTGTGTAACTCCTTGCCACAGGATGTGGTGATGGCATCTGGCCTGGACACCTTTAAAAGGGGATTGGACATGTTTCTGGAGGAAAAATCCATTATCGGTTACAAGCCATGATGTGTATGTGTAGCCTCCTGATTTTAGAAATGGGCTATGTCAGAATGCCAGATGCAAGGGAGGGCACCAGGATGAGGTCTCTTGTAATCTGGTGTGCTCCCTGGGGCATTTGGTGGGCTGCTGTGAGATACTGGAAGCTGGACTAGATGGGCCTATGGCCTGATCCAGTGGGGCTGTTCTTATGTTCTTATGTAAGTATGTTTGAGATACTTGCCATTCTCTGAACTTAGTATAAATTCACGCATTAAGAGCACAATTCTAACAGAATGCACTACCAGAGGGTTGCGCAATGGCAGAGGTGGCAATCCCCGTTGGGGCCGCCTGTCGCCAGGTTGTGGGGCTTGTTTGCCCGCCCCAGCCGCCCGTCGCCCAGGAGGACGCTGCCCTGGCTTCTTTCCCAGGTGAGCTCCCCCTGCCTCGCTGGGTTTCCATGGGTGCGTTTCCCCGGTCATGGCAAAATGCCTTTAAGAAGGGATTAGACAAATTTCTAGAGGAAAAGTTCATTAAGGGTTACAAGTAATAGTAGGTAAAAGATGTTAAAGTATGAGTTGTTTTTTCTAAACTAAAACCTCAGTATTCAGGTTAAATTGCCGTATTGGCACTTTTCAATAAACAAGTGTGTTTTGGGTTGTAGTTTGGGCACTCAGTCTCCAAAAGTTTCGCCATCACTGCCTTAAACCATCAGAAAGTTCATATGACCAGTGCTCCATCAGAACCCAGTGGAGTGGAGCCCCCTAGAAACTCAGTGCAGACACAGATATCAGAAAATGGGAACCTGCTCCCCCTGTCCAAGTACTGTGGGGCATGCTTTATAATTGCTGGATTATACCCAGAATGTTTATTTTTAACAAGTAAAATTTCCCTGCACTCAGTAAGACTTTTCATTCTGTTCTGCCCAGCATTTATGTTGACATTTCATTGGCTTGACTAGCTTGTCATCTTGTTAGGAAGAAAACAAAAGCCTACCTTGATTTTTCTTCTCAAATCAGCACTGCAGTTTTCTTACAAAAAGTATGATGCACTCTGAAGATCTTTCCCTTCTGATTATAGAAGAGGCATTCAGATTTTTCCTTGCCCTGAAACTATTCAATATGTCAACTTCTGGAACTCAAAACATACAGTACTTTCCGCCTGCAAACAAAATGCTCATTGCAATAAAAATTGCTTAAGCCCCAAATTCATGATGACTGGCACTCTGTTCCTAAATTTTTGTGCAAGCTCTTTTTCCAGTGACACCAGCACGATGCACAGCGATGCAAGTAGATAGAACATAATATTTTCCAATGCTGGACAAGTCCAGCTTCCTCCCTCACACACACACACATTTACTCTGTCTAAAAGATTTATATGCTAGCCCTACAAAAAACAGGAGACCATAATAATAGGACAACTTTCAAGGAATCTGGTTTAGTTACCAAATGCACTGTAGAATGTATGTTTATTGACAGATTTGATTGTCATTATGTATGCAAACTATACATTCAACCATGTTCAGAAATATCATTGTGTTGTGTGAAATTAATCACAAGGATCTCACACTGATCTACAAAATGAAACCCATGAAAATGAATTAGGTTAGTGAAGTGGTTCTCACACTTTTAGCACAGCAATTCACTTTTTAGAATGAGAATCTGTCAGGACCTACCGGAAGTGATGTCATGACTGCAAATGACATTATCAAGCAGGTAAATTTTTAACAATCCTAGGTTGCAATCCAACCTACACTTACCCAGGAGTAAATTCTAATTATTATCATTGTTAAAAGTATATACAGAGTAGCCTTTTCAAAGTACAGGTCTGTAACAGTTCCCCAAATGCAGTCACATACCATGGTAGCATCAATATATTAAAAATAAAATATATTTTTATATATTTAATATATATTAAATAATAATTTATAATTATTTAGGGTCCCTTTAGGGAGAAGGGCAGGATATAAATAAAGTTTATTATTTTTATTTATTATTATTATTAATTATTAATACTATATATAATTAATAAATAAAATATATACAATAAATTATAATAATCTAATATATTAAAAATAAAATATTGAAATGAATGGGGACCCACCTGAAGTTGGCTCATGACCCACCTAGTGGGTCCCGACCCATCGTTTGAGAAACACTGGGTTAGTGGTTTTCAAACTTTTTAGAGGCCCTAGAAGCTGTTGCCTGATTCATAAATGCCAAGGGGTGTGGCTATAATGGTGACTGGGCAGCAGTTTGCCCCCCCCCCATAGCAGCTTGTTTAACACTTGATGCACAGAGCCTAATCTACACTTTCAGTTTCGCAAACCACCAAAAATTGGGTCATGACCTGCTGGTGGGTCCCAGACCCACGGTTTGAGAACTCCTGAATTAAGTCAGTTGAATTGCATCCTTAGTTATTTTCAGAAATATGATACTTAAAGTTGTTCTGTTGTCAGAAAAATTAGGCTATACCATTAGGTCTAAAAATTAGGTCTATACGCAGATAGACCAGATTGTGGACAAGGTGGACATCTGCAAAGATAGGGCTCTTTTACTTTAGTAGTCATATAGAAGGCAAACGAGCAATTAAGCAATGGGCAATAAAATGCTGAAACTTTTTGCTCTTGCTCAAGTAACAGAACAAGAGTGTATGACAAAAATGCTTCTGAAAAGGAACAACTTCTTAGGCTGGACCCAGATGATTGTTTTTAAAGAGCTGGTGGTGGTTTGAAAGGAGAATTGTCCCTCATTGTGTGGATATTTGTCCCATCTTCCCCAGTGGAAAAAGACTTCGCAAGTGTTTGCATTATTTTAGAAACGAGCAAAACCTATTTGACAGAGTTAAGAGGAGGGGAAAAAAACTGTGTGTGTACCATGGGAAATGATGACTCTCTCAAATCACTTTCACCTTTCTCAGAAATTGTCTGCTTCCAGCTTGGGAGACAAGGGCAGCATTTTTAGACTGTACAGACAAAAATGAGCAAGACTAGATGACAGGGAAGGTCATCTGTATATTACAATGGGACAAGACATTCAAGAGTTGGTGAAAAATGGAAATATATAAGATCTACAAGCCTGGGAGGGACAGTTACAGAAGTTGAGGAAGGGGAATTTGATGGTATTCTATTTTGTCCATTTTTGATATTGCTGTTCTCAAAATCAATGAAAAGTGAAAAATGTTGAAGCAAGCTATTCTGATCTTGGCAGCCAAGTGTCACATCAGCCCTTATGATGGACTGATTTGTGTGTTCTGCTGATGTCTAGCTTACCAGAAGGCGAAAGAAAATTGTAAATGCATTGTTTTTTAAACTTCTGAAAGTACTCTGGATATTTTATACATCTGTGTCTTGGGGGTGGGGGGAATGCAAAGCATCCAACCAGCTTGTAATTTTTCAAGTTCATCAGGGTGGGGGGGGGGGAGATAGGGTCTATAGTTGCCTGGTGGGCTAAGAGGTCTCATTAAGCAGGCTGTCCCCTCTCTTTTGCTCAGAGTACCAACGGCATCCCAGTCTTCCTGTACATCTCTTCTTTATTTTTCTCATTCAGTGCAGCAGTTAACATGAGAGATGGCACAGTCAATTAATAGTAGCTGGTCATAAAAAAGAAAAGGGAGGAAGGAATAGCTGTGTTTCCTTAAGAGCTGCAGTGGTAGAAAATGCATGACCCAATCCTATACTCACTGGCTGTTGGTGGTACTTCTCTTCTGCTGGAGCAGTGTGAAGATGACGACAGTGGAGGTAAGTTGGCGGGTGAAGCAGGAGGGTTGGGGGAGGAAGGAATGGGGGTGGGGGTGGCAGAATGAAGCTGCAACAGGGGTGGGGGATGGGTAGATTCGGTCAAGGAAGGGGGTGGGTTCAGTGGCAGTGGACCTGCACCAACTATTTAGCTAGCACAGGTCCAAGTAGACCCCCTGCGCTGTGGAAGTTTACCCCTGAGTAAGGGAACAATTGTTCCCTTTACCCAGAGGAGATTTCCTGGACTGCACCCCATTGCGGGATGCAGCAGAAGCCATGTTTGCACCACTGCATCCGCAGGAGGGAACAATCGGATTGGGATCATAATTGCTGTGACTCTCCTGTACCGAAAGCACAGCAGAAAGGCTGCCTTGCCTTTCACGACCGCCTCTCCACCCAGCAAATGTTCGTGCTGACTGGCAAGCAGAGAAGCAAAGTGATCAAACACCTCCCATTATGTGCCAAACAGTAGGCACAGCGGCAGGCTTGTTGCTATTCTGCTTTCTATGCAGAGGGGGGAAAAAAATCAAATGTCATTTGTTTGACTCTGGCTGAGCTGATATTTCACATCTTGGTTTTGACTCTTTTTCATCTTCAATCTATTGAGTGCATTTCCATCCACAATAACAAGCAAGCCTGCTGAGGAGCATCACGAGAGAGAACAGTGTGAGGCAAGTTTCATCATAATGGCAGCATAATGGGGTCCCGAGAGGCCCCGAGCAGAGCGCGTTGGGACTCTCTCATACAAGGTAGACTTTCCTGTGGAGCAGCAGTTCACCATCTCAACTGTAAACAGACACACAAAAAAATCTCTGCTGTTTACATTCAGTTGCTAGCTGGGAATCTGCATATTGCTTACTGAATTCTAGCGTGAACTAAACAAATAGCAGCATTGCCCATTGTCTAGAAGGACTAGATGCCATTTGCCCTTTATAATAATAATATAATATACAGTATTTATATACCACCTTTCTTGGTCTTTATTCAAGACTTTATTCAAGGCGGTTTACACAGGCAGGCTTATTAAATCCACGCAGGGATTTTTACAAATTGAAAGAAGGTTCTCTCTTTCAAGAACCACCACATTCAAGGTGTTACACTCCAATCTGGTTTAACATTCGGGCCTCCATCCTCCCATGCTCTGAGCAGATGGAACAGCTCAGCTGCAGCTTGCCAGCTGCTTCAAGGTCGCACGGTGCCGGTGGCCTCGAACTGGCGACCTTGTGGATGTTAATCTTCAGGCAAATGGAGGCTCTACCCTCTAGACCAGACCTCCTGCCCCCTCTAGACCAGACCTCCTGCAATAATATACATTGCCACCATGCACAATTTCTCTGCAAGTTAATGTCTGTGGGAAACCTTGAGAACCGGACGTTTCTCTGCATTTCTCTCTTTCCAGAGCACATACCCATGTGTCCATAAACATGTAAAACACACAGGCTCATGCAAAACATAGGGGGTCAGATATTTTTCATTCATAGTGGAGACAGTTTGCTTTAGACAATAATAGCTGACTCTTCCTGATCAGGTGGCAATGAGCCAGTGCAAATTCATTTCTGCAAGGGCTGAGAGAGAGAAAGAGAGAGAGAGAGAGAGAGAGGTAAATTCTGCTAAAAACACTAGCGGTGGTAGTGTAGCATTTGGAAGCAGGATAACCTGTGGAGAAATCAGCACTGTCCTCTGGATGACATTCACAATCAGGAAATATGTTCAGAAGATGATTTGCAGTTAGGGATTTGAGAGAGGGAGATGGTATTGCAATGCCAAGACAGGAGGTAAAAATGTTTGGAGAGATGTTTTATTCTAGAAAACAAATGCAGTCATTACAGTAGAGGAACTAGGACTTTTGTACCGTTTGCATCCAATTTTCGAGGCTTTAGCATGAGAGCACAAATAAAATTCATATCAAGAGAACAGATAATAATAATAATAATAATAATAATAATAATAATAAAAATAATAAAAATAATAATAATAATAAACTTTATTTATTGCCCGCCCTTCTCCCCAAAGGGATCCACGGCGGATTACAACATGTTAAAAACAGATTAAAACATAATTTAACAAACAGATAAAAACATATTAAAACACATTAACAGATACCATAAAAACACTAGTCAGATAAAAAGAGCATAAAGCATGCTTAATTTGTAGAAGCTTGGGATGGAGTCATAGCTCAGCAGAAAGAAGGATATTTTGTACACAGAAGGTCCTACACTAGACCTGGTTCCTGGTCTGTCCCAAGAAAAAGGAACTCGGGTAACAGGACTGAGAAAGACTTTGGCTTGAGACCTTAGATGACCGCTTCCACTGAGGGCCAAACTACATGTAAAACAGAATGCTGTATCTTCATCGAAATGCATTTTTCTTTGCTTTAAAACAGCTAAAGGGAGAAGGTACTAATCTGATAGGAGAAGCAGCATGGCGGAGGTCCCTGATCAGTATGCACTGCCCCTCCTCAAGTCGCTATTAGCCTATTGGAGGAAAATGACATGTAGAATAAACACTGGGTCTTGTTGCACATTTATTGTAATGTGTTGTTTGGTCCTTAGGCTTGGATTGGCTATCCTTACCCTTAAATCTTTTGGGGGAAGGGAGATGAGGAACGGGGCAGAGAGGGATGTATGTCAAGGCCAGGAACAAAGTGGTACTGGTAGCAGCACCTTCACTGAGCTGGCAAATCACGTTCTTCAGTTTAAGCAAAAATACCTGTGCTGCCATTGCTACAGATGAAAAATGAAGGTACTGTAACGGGTGCAGGGCAATCCCCTCTGAACCAAAGATAACACAGGCCAACACACATTTTGCTTCCTTAAACGTTACACCAATTCCTGGATATATTTGGGGTGCCAATTCAAAAAATGGCGTCCGTTTTGCCCTATCATGTCTAGTTTTGGAGACATGGCATAGCCTCATTAGTGAATGGATCAGGCAGCTTCCTCATGAGGAAGCCTACACCAAGGCTTCCTCATGAGGAAGCCGCTTGAACCCTTCACTAATGAGGCTATACTATATCTCCAAAACTAGACGTGATAGGGCAAAACGGATGCCATTTTTGGAATTGGCGCCCCAAATTCATATCCAACCACCATAAAGTTTGGGAAAAACATTTCTGGCCCTCAGTTTTGTAGGCCTGTGTAATTTAAACTGCAGATACCGGATCTGCGAATATAGGAGTCTGCCTGTATTTTTAGATTAACATATTAACTACAAATCCAAAGACACAAATATGTCCTCTAATTACTGGGCATGTTCCTAGCCTGCACACTTAGGAAATAAGAACTTCTGTACGTAAATGTGACCGCTGTGTATGTAGGCATTGGGTGTAATATCAGTTGCAACATCTGAACATCTGTAAATACCTTATGACTATATAATTACTATTTTTTCAACAGGGATTTCAGGGCTGTCTTCGTAGGTACTTCACCCAGATTGGAAGGTCAGTTGTGTCAGTATCTGGAGCAGAATTTATGAATTCGCTCCCCTGAAAAGTGTGTATTTGTGATTGATTTGGGATGGCTCGTTCCGGCAAGGCACCATGGATGGTCCAGGTCCTTCTGAAACCTGAGGTGGCAGACCAAATGCCGGTCCACCTTACCTGATCAGGTGCCAATCTCTGCTTCTTCCACTCTCCAGTGTTCTATCCCAGCATTCTTTCTTCTTCCGTATTTCTTCTTCCTCTCTGTCCTCCTCCACCTTTTTCAATCCAGGGTGTGGAAAGTGTTGGAGCAGTGGAGGCAAATAGGTGAACAGGAATGGGCACCCCTCCCCTCCTGTCAATCTGCTGCCTGAGTTGAGGCAAGTTGGCATGATGGATGGGCCAGTCCTGCAAAGCACCACTGGATGCTGTAGTTAGTAAGAGATAAATGTGCATGCCTGAACCAGCCTATGTTAAGTGATGCTTACTTGCCCATGCTGTCGGTGAGGTTTGTTTTTTGGTTCTTCTGATAATAACTTATGATAATAATAAAGTGTGATAAAAACATCTAGTAGAAATCATTCTGTTCTGGATGGGCACTGGTCTGTAAGAAGGGCAGGTGGCAAATACAAATGTATTATTTTCACTTTGAAATAGCAGTGCTTGTTAAAGGTAGGTCTAGAAGCTGTTGTTCTACCCTGGCAGAAGTGCTTTACCTGTTATGGATTATTTTGGGCACTGAAAGCAGACTCCGGAACTTCCTGTTGTCTGATTTAAACTCTTCAGAGCTTAAAGGCAAGTCTCACAGAAACTGGAATTCTATCTTGCACGAACAGCAGTGGAAATTAATTTTGCTAGCCTCGTACTGAGTAATCTCAGTCGTATATTCCAGTTAAAGCAGACCTGGAAGTATTAATCGGAACTTACAGTTGAAATTTAATCAGAACTCCTCTTTTGAAAAGATATTGAGGGCTGATGGAATTGTTGCAAATAATAAATGTGTCTCTTAGTTCAGGCACTGTATTGATTGAACCAGCAATAAATGGTTGTGTTACTTAAGGTCAAAGGAGGGGTTCCCAAAAATACATTATTAAGGGTGTGCCTGTACAGGCGACCCCCAGTATCCATGAGAAATACGTCCTCCTCCATGGATATAGGTAACTGTGGATAAAAGGAAGCCCTATCCCTATGCCCCTCCATGTCCTTTACCTTTGTTTATCTTCGTTAATGTTGCACCAAGCAAGAATGTCTCTTCCTTTTACAGATGATGATGATGATGATGATGATGATGATTTTTATACTTTATTTTTACCCCGCCTTTCTCCCCGAAGGGACTCAAGGTGGCTTACAAACAAGGTTAAAACAAGTTAAAAACATAATTTAAAAGCAGATAAAAACATATAATAAAAACAGTAGTCAGATAAAAACTAATCAGGTAAGAGCATAGGGCAGCAAATTAGAAAAGGATCAGGCCTGTGAGCAGATGTTAAAGAATGTTAAGAGATGTTAAAAAGATGTTAAAAAGGCCAGGAACTCAGAAGGCTTGTCTAAACAGAAGGGTCTTCAGGCCTCGCCGGAAAGTTACAAGAGAGGGAGCCATTCTTAAGTCAAGGGGAAGGGAATTCCATAGCGTTGGTGCCACTACTTAGAAGGCCCTATTTCTTGCCGCTGCCCCACGTACCTCCCTAGGCGGCGGCACTTGTAAAAAGGGCTTCTCTGATGACCTAAGAGGACGAGCCGAATTGTACGGGAGTAAGCGATCTCTAAGATACCCTGGCCCAGAGCAGCATAGGGCTTTAAAGGTCAAAACCAGCACCTTGAATTGGGCCTGGAAACGCAGATGGCATAAGCACGCAAGTTTATAGAAAGACAAGCATGCAGGCAGCCTGAATGCTAGAGGGATACAGGCAGAATGTTAACAGGAAGTAGGAAGTACTGGCATAGGGGATGTGCAGGGTACGCATAGAGAACTGTATATGTGGATACAGGGGGATGCCTATACTCAGAAACATATTTGCCTTCAAAAAAGGAAGTCATGGAGGTCCTGATCCTGATGAGGACTGAGGCATCCAAAGACAAAGAGGTTAACTCTTTTCTCTCATGCTATTTTTTTTTTGCCCAAAATAGAAAACTACTCTGAAATGGTTCATAGTAGCAAGGAACCACTTTGGGAGGCAGCTTCAAAAATGTGATTTTTGGTGGGAAAATGACATGACGAGGGTAAAGAGTTACCTTCCCCTATTTCAGGTCCCAAACTGAATCACTTTCTCTCTCCATCCCTCCAGCTGCTGCTTTTTTTTTTTACCCCAAAGCCTTTTTGCTTCTGGATAGAACTATAGTTCTTAGAATAGTATTTACAAAACTCTTAGTATAACCCATAGTCAAGAAAAAAGTGGCACAAATTGTTGCAAAATGTCATCTGTATAAAAATACTGTAATATTTATTTTAACTCAAAATAAATCAATAGAAGACAGTTAATTGTCTAAAAAAATCTTTAAAGTGGCTGGCAGTATAAAATTAAATACTACTTCAAATGACTGATAATGTGTATTATCAAGGACTAATTTTCAAAAAATTGTCCTTGATAGCATGCTACTTTTGTGGTTATGCTTCTAGCATTTCTTTAAAATTCAGATTTTTTTTTAGAATGGTACAAGTTAAGCATAAGTGATTCTCGTTCTGTTCTTTGATATACACTTATTAGAAGAGGTACTTCCTAGATCATTAACTATGCACAAGTTTAATCGCTTTGAAGTTTTAAAGCAGCTACTTGATAGATCACCACATTAGTACTGTCAGATTGATTTTATTAACACTGCATTTTGCTATTGTTATCACTTTTCATAATGACACTGCCTTTTCACAAAGAGGAACCAAGAAGATCCTTCTACCAAAAATGGTTCAGAAACTCTATACAGGCATGCATGCTAAAAACTGAGGTATCTAGATACCTGAGATGCATGTAATGTTTAGCTATTATCGGATCTTTGCTACATTATCAATAACAACTGATAATGAGTAAATATATCATTGTGATCATATTGCAGCTGACCTTGGCGGAACAGATCTGGTTCTCTTTTTTTGTATTGTCAAATACTGATCAAGGAAAATAAATAAAGCTGAACAGCCATTTCTTAGGGTTGATGCTAGATCTCTATGTCTAGATAGAACCCCTTGGGACATACTTTTACAATTACGATTGCTGCCATTTTCAGTTTCGTTTGTCATGCTGCCCAATTCACATTAAAACTTCTGCTTATGTGGGTCAGCTTTCTGGGATTTTTTTTTCCACAAGCCACAGTAGTGGTACCCAGACCCTTGGGAGGTGTGTTGCTGTGTAACTGGTGATTATACCAGGGACCTGAACCACATGGGCAGAAAACATATATCATGGGCAGATCACCATAGCAGCAACCTCAGAAGCAGCAGTAACCATGCCAATAAGAGTATCCATAAAGGCAGTTTTATCACAGCATCTTTGACAGAACACAAAACTCGGTTTATTTTGAAAGAATCAAACTATAGGACATGCTACATAGTGAAAGAAATGGTGCTTCTGCCTAAGAACAATGAGAACGTATGCTTCAGTGCTGATATATGTGGAGACCCCTACTGAGCTTTGGTTCAAAGAAAATATGTACAGGACAATCACCAAACATGAAAAAACGATCCTGAAAATTAAAGGTGGACAAACTTGCCCAATCATACACCCCACCATTGGAGCCAATGCAGCCATGCTGACGGAGTGCATGCTGCATCCAGTGGTGGTGGTGGGATGACTGGACAGCCAGCAGCATCCCCCCTCCCCCTACCCTTTGCTTCCCCTCCCACAACATGCCTTTGCTGCCAACTTATTGGCAGTGACAGAGGCCTCTGGAGCCGCTGCTGTACATGATTGCTGCTGCCTGCTTGCAGCAGAGGCCTGGAAGTGCACAATGGCCACCTGGTGCCACCATCAAAGGCCTTGTGCTGCGGGGATGCTAGTTCTGGCAGTGCAACCCACAATAGGATTGGGGCCTAAGGCAGATCGTGTAACACAAACTGAGTCTAGAAAATCATTCAGGTCAGGACTGCTCTTTAGGTTTGAGGCACAAGAGGACTGAGCTTGCTCCTCATTTCTGTCTTTTTTTCATTTTGCCTTTCTTAGCTAACTTTTGTATCTTCCTGGCCATGTGAATAATGCCTTGAACATAAAAAATTTAGGATGCACATGGCCAACAATGCCAGCTTCCACTCTTAATATTGTCTGTTTCGAGCCTAAATTTGTTCTTTCCAAGTCACATTTTGGATAAACATATCCGTTCTTAGTAGCTGGATCCACACAAATATTGATTACAGGCAACTACTGTATACGAAAGCCTGCTTTTCTTAAATTGCACATACTTGTAGTAGTGAAAAACTGCTGCAGCTATATCGGGAGGCAAAAGAGCTGTGCCCCATACTGTTTAAATTCCGTGTCAATAATATTGATTTGCCGTTACTGCAGAATTTCTCATGCTATAGGCTAAAAGACTGATTAGTGTTCTAATCAAATTTTTTTTCTTTGGATGCTCCTTTAGTAAACGGGATCTGTTTCCTGGTCAAAGGACAGGATGTGAAAGGACAATGAAAGATAGGCATGTTGACATCTTGTTAGATGTGATGAAATCTAAGAGCTGAACTCTAAGCTTCAGTCTTGCTATATTCAACGCTACTTATAGCACAATCCTACCTGCTCCGGTTCTAGTGCTTCTTCTGCTGGCATGACTGCCATAAAGCAATTGAGGCTCGTCGTAAAAGCTGTGTACCAGCAGGAAGACCAGAGCCCTCCTGCAGGCTCCAGAGCTGTGCAAAGATAGTGATGACAGAGGTGAGGTGGCGGAGAAGCGGGAGAGGGTGGAGAGGGCAGAATGGGATGGTGATGGGGCAGTGAAGATAGTGGAGGTGGGCAGATCAGTCAGAAAAAGCTCATTCAGTGGCAGTGGCTGAATCCTTACTCCCTTTTCGAACCTGATCCCTGGCAGGAGACCATGCAAACCTGCACCAGCTATTTAGCTAGCACAGGTCCAAGTAGACCCCCGGCACTGTTGAGCCTTACCACTGGGTAAGGGAACAATTGTTCCCTTTGCAACTGCCCCCCACCCCAGATGTAGTGGTAGCTGTGTTGGCACCACTGCATCAGCTGGTGGGGGGAATAGGATTGGGCTCTTAGGATCACATAACTTTCTCTGGTTTAGGCCCGAAGACTCCAGAAGACTTCTGTTTTTTTTAAAATCATTGTCAAGGTTTCTTTCCCATGCCTCCAAGCAATGCTCCTTCTTTACTTGTATGTTGCAAAGTGCCACTTTAAACTTCGACTGGAAGGTTTGTTCAGAGCACTACATCATATCAGTGACAGGTTTTTTTAAGTGACATCTCATCCAGTTGGATCTAGTAACACTCATTCTCATCTGTCATGAGTATTGACATGGACCAGTATTACCCCTGTGGCTGGAGTTAGAAACTGTGAAGCCAAAACTTTGCAAAGAATGACTAATGGCATTGGCAACGGTAATTCAAAGGCCAAACGTCTTGCTACAGGATTACCACCACCAAGATATAATGTGAAGAGATGTAGAAGGAACACAGCAACATTGCCAATAATGCTGCATGATGAAATGATAGTAACAAGATGACACAGGACCTCCAAAGTAGATCCTGTTCTGGTTTTTCAGTCAGTCTATTCAAAGAAAAGCAGGTGACTTCAGTTGTGGCACCCTTTGATAGTCTCCAGGGCTTTGTAGTGCTGCTTGATAAAGTCTGCATAAGCAAAAGAACGGTTTATACGTCTGACAAAACCACTTTTATGCCACTGTAACCTCTAGAATAGCCTCTATGCACAGAAAAGCTGTATCAGGTTCTTACCAAAGACCACAAGGCTAACTATAAAGATGCTTCTACAGAGAGCATGAAACCAGAGAATGAATTCTTTTCCTCCTTATCCCCTCTGTCTGACGATGAAGCAAATTTCCAAGTAAGAGAATACATCAGAGCAGAGGACATTCTGCTTTGTAGATTGCAGCGGCGTTAAAACAGGATATCCCATTTCAAACGCATCTCCTCCTAAAACACCCTGCCTTTGGCCGAAAGGGGTGAGCATGCAGCTAACAGGGGTTTTCTGAGATGTTTGCTCAGCAACCATCCCAAGTAAATTCCTCAAATGCTATTTTATCTCCCCAAAGCTTAAAAAGCTGCTTGGGAACTCTTTAAAGGCAAACCGCATGAAAAAAACTCACAAAGCACACCACTGGTGCCCTTGGAATTGTGGCCGCCGCCATATCAAGGAAGATGTTTTTTGCTCTCCTTGCAACTTGTTCAGGCTTTGTCTTCAAATTCAAGTGCCACCCAAATCAAATACATAAAATAGATAATCATCACGTCTCACTAATGTGTCCAGGCACACAGCTTGAGACTGACTGTGTTGATGAATCTGGATCCTGGCTTTCATAACTTGTGAAACCATTCAGCATGCCAGCATTTACTTTATGTTAGGGTTGCCTGTTGACAGATGCCAAAGTTGGCACTCTCAACAGGGAATTGCAATATTCATGATATAGTGGAGGAGCAAGTTGGGTTCATTTCTTCCTGAAAGTAGCAAATGTAGACTATGTGCTGTAAAAAGGTTGCAAAAAAACCAGTTTTGTTTTGTTTTTTCTTACAGCAAAAAACTGTAAACTCAGTCATGCTGGAAACTAGACACCTGAAAAGCAGCCAAAAAACTGCAGGGAGCTCTACTGGCATTCTTACTGGCTATTTCAAGATAAAGTTCTATACACCACTTATCTGTGAAACTTCCTACAGTAGTCTTGCCTGTCACATAGCCTTCTGGAGAATTAATCTGAATAGGCTGAGAAAACAATCTAGAACAATTAGGAATCTTGAAAGAGAACCCTACCCTTATGTTCTTCTAAACCAGCAGTTCATCAAATGTAGCCATTGGTATGTTGTGTTCATGCCTACTTTGGAGTCTGATGTCACAAATCAGAACAAAACAGTAACACTGCTATCATTTAAGGATAATGATTAAGGCACAAGGTATTTCCTGGAGGGTAGATAACCCATTGAGAGGAGTTAATGGTCTAAAGTTATGCTTTGGATTATTAAACCCAACTGGTTATTAATCCCCAGGTAATGTTCCGTGCTAAGGCTCTGGCTGTTCTTTGAAAACAACATGAGTTTTCATTCTGTAATTCTGCATTTTTTAAAATTAAGAGCTTTGTTAGATATGAGCATGTTTGGCTACTGCTTCATTATGGACCAAGACAGATTTTTGAAGGCAATTGTCATAATCTTCTGCTGCTCGTAGACCAACAAGATTACTGAATAGGTATAATTATATACTGTGTTTAAAAAAAGAAAGAAAGTAGTTTACAACCTGGTTTACATAGCCAAATAAATAAATAAATAAATTCCCTGTATCCAAAGTACTCACATCTAAAAAGGCACAAAAATTTGCTGGGGTGAAGAGGGACAATTGCTTTTTCCCCTGCTAGGTATAAGAGGACACCACTTTAAAAAGTGCCACTTAGCCTAAAGGTGACGTTCTCAAACTGGAGTGTTGAGACACCCCAGCCTGAGAGTCTCCTGTCCCCTTAAGGGGTGAAGGAAGGAGAAGGCAGCAGTGTGATCCCCAGGATTGCACCGCTGCCGGGGGCCAATCGGGGGTATTTTACTTACAGGGGGATGCAGTGTGCTCCAGGAGGTCTAGGGAGCCCTGTGCAGCCCTCCGCAGGGTTCCCCAAATTTTAGAATACTAAAAATAAGCTATTGGAAACCACTTCCCGTTTTGTGATTGCAAACCAGAAGGAGACTGGGATGTGGCAGGGAGTGGATTGAAGCTGGGAAGGGGCCATTTCAGTGGCAGCACTGCTGCTGCTATCCTATCCCCCTTCCTGGCCTTGAACCACCAGTCCAGGTCCACTTGGATTTGCACCAGCAAAGTAGCTGATGCATGTTCAAGTAGACCCATTGTGGCAGTGGAGGCTTGCCCTGGGACAAGGGAATAATTGTTTCCTTATCTTGAGGAGGCCTCTGGGACCCAAAACTTCCTTGTGGGATGCAGCATGAACCATTTTGGCACAAATACATCTGGGCAGGGGGAGTTAGGATTTGACTGCCCATCATTCGTAGAGAAGAGCTGCCATATCTGTACTTCTGCTTAAAAGAAATGGTTATTCCACTACATGGCTATTTATAGAGAAAACATAAATGTAAGATAAAGCAATTGATGCTAGGCTGTTGCATCTTTGAGATAATCACATGCAAAGATTTTCATAATGCCCAGTAGAAGGTCAGTACATTAGTCCAAAATACTTGCAGAACAGTGTTACAGATTCACACATTTAATTAGTATTTTGTGTGTATGTCTGGTGGAAACGAGACATTTGTGACCAGAATAACAACTCACCTTTAGTATCTTTCTACAAAATGTAGTCTCTTAAGATTAGCATTAATAACCATTACTCCTTCAGGCTATATATTTTTTGACCTGAACGGAACTAGACTAGGCATTAATATGACCCCAGTGATATGAGGTACACTCTGGATGTTGAGACAAATCGAATAATCTCTTTTTAAAGATGCCCATAGTTGCAAGTTTGCACAAGTCATCTTGCATGAACTGTAATTCCAATTTTGGAAGTCAGGTCTGACACACCAAATGCTTTGCCAATTCTAGTAATTATGATGCCAAAAAGCTCCTACTACATAGGGCTTTACATTTGGGTTGAAATATATGGAACCTTTTTGTTTGAAATGCGTGCAGTCAGGAACATTGTTCCAGGTCTTGTTCTTTCTCCAATCCATTTCATTCCCTCATAAAAACAGCACCATGACGCTCTTTTTGATAGGGACGGGGGAGAGAAGTATTCATTCATAATGATCACTCTCCATAAGGTTCTCATGCCAATCATTCCAAAACATACACATGTCTATTTCAGAACTACCGGTTGTTCTTCTGTTTCTGTTTTCCGGGAGTAGGTTGAAAATCAGTAAAATAAGGGCACTGTAATAATAATGTCTTCAAATTTAAAAAAAAAAAGAAGTCAAAATTTGTACCACTTCTGCTCTATGTTTTGTACAGAAAGGGATGATACAGAAATCTTTCTGGGAACAAATTGCTTTTCTAACTTCCAAGGTATGTTCAAACAGCATTCGGAAAACTAATTTTAATCAGAGCAGTTATGGACTTTGGCCCATAACCGGTCCTTTGGCCCAACAGGACTAACACATCTCTCATGTAGCGCAGCATCCGCTATTTGAGATAAACAAGGCTAAAACCCATTTGGGTTCACAGAACGCATTTCACTAGTCTTTGGATTCTGGCCATACTTTTTGGTTCTGTAAACACAAAGCTCTGTGAAAGGATTGATTGATTTTTATTTGTATCTCATTCTTCCTCCAAGGAATTCAGAACAATGTTTTATGTTTACCACAAACTTATGAGGAAAATTAGGTTGATACAGACTAACTTGCCCCCCAAATCTAAAACAGTATGTCTCAAACTGTGGGTCAGGACCCACAAGGTGGGTCATGAGCCAATTTCAGGTGGGTCCCCATTCATTTCAATATTTTTAATATATTAGACTTGATGCTACCTTGCTATGTGACTGCATCTGGGGAAATGTTACACATCTGTACTTGTAACAGGCTACTATGTATCTGCTTTTAACCATGATAGTCAATGGGGCTTACTCCTGGGTAAGTGTGGCTAGGATTGCAGCCTAGGATTGTTAAAAATTGCCCTGTTTGATGATGTCACTTCCAGTCATGACATCACTTCTGGTGGGTCCTGACAGATTGTCATTCTAAAAAGTGGGTCCCGGTGCTAAGAGTTTGAGATCAATGGTTCTAAAATGTGAGAATCATAGTTGAGAACTGCACTTTTCCCCCACATACATACATAACACTTTCTAATTTACACGGGTGGTCGCGTTTATTATGGAACAGCATTGTTCGCACGCATTGTACAATGTTGGCATATTGCCAATTCTGCCTATGAGTGCAACAAGGTCTCCGGCACAGTTGCTAGTGGCTGGGCCTGCTCATTGGTAGCAACAGCACCATTTGCCAGTGCTAGGTGTGTTGGCAGTGGGTGAAGAGGAGGAGGAGGGAGTGGGAGGAACAGGGGCGTTTCTGGGCAGGAAGGAACAAGGGTAGGGAGGAGGCAGGAAGGGTGGATCAAGCAGCAATGGTGCACGCTGGATCTTATCCCCTCCTTTGAATACCTCATCCCAGCCCCTTTCCTCTCCTATTCCACTAAAACAGGAGATCCACTTTAAGGAGACGAAGGCCAAAATCCTAACCAACTTGCCAGCACTAGCCTAGTGGTGCCAATGGGACGTGTGCTGCATCCTGCAGTTGGGTGGCACTTGTGGTTGTCTCCTAAAAATAAGGGAATGTTTGTTCCCTTACTTTAGAGCTGCACTGCCCTTATGTCAGAGCTGGAAAGTGGGTTAGGATTTTGTCCCCATTGGATAATAAAACCAGAAGGTAAGTAGAAAATGTTTCAACTGATTCCCCACCACCACCAGCATAGGATGCAGCATGCACTTTTTTTTGGCACATGTGCATCAGTGGGAAGGATTTGGATAGAACTAGAACCTAAAAAGAGGAAATTTATTACATGTAAAGCTGTATGATGGGTCCATGCTCAGCTGATTTCAGTCAGTTTCATTGACTGAAATCAACAGCATTAACCAAGATTATTTCCATATTTTAGACCTTGTCTCAAATATCTTTACAATGAGTATTCAAGTATCAAATGGTAAGCATTTCAATGTTTAAGAAATAAAATGCCAACATTTTAAAAAGCCTACTGTTTGGAATGTAAGTATATCAACATTCTGTATACTGTTCTTTATACTGTTGTTAGTGCAATGTAGTGTGAAGTCCTCCAGTAATAGAGTTCCAAGTAGAGACACTTTTCTAAAGCGTCTAGATACCAGCTACAGCAGGTGACCTTTTATTACCTTGGTTTTCACTGGCTATATATAGATGATTGCCATGTAGACAAGGTATTTAATTGCTGCTGCATTGATTCATGGAAGTAAAAAGGGTAAACAGATTAAAGTCTAACATCTAAATATAATACTTGACAAGCAAAAGCATGCTGCTGAAATTTACCAACAGAAACTTTCCAAGGCAGAGATCTTTAGACCGCTAGGAAGAACAGGTGCATTGTGAAATTGTTAATTCATTTTTACAGAACTAGAACTTTGTCACCACGCCTGCTAGCTGGATAAAGAGGCACTTGACGAAGTTGTGCTCCTCCTATATTTAGCAAGGGGAAATGTAACTGTCCCTCCTTACCCCAGCACAGTGTGCTTCTTAGGATGCAATCCTATCCTGCACTGGAACAGGCAAGGCAACAGGCTTGTGCTGTATCCAGCGCAGGCCAGGGGCCAGAATCATCTCAGCCAGAGGCAAGGAGAAACTTTTCCCCTTACCCCTGGGTAAGGAGCCCTGGCCCATATGGGTCTCCTTGGACCTGGGCCACCTCCTGAGGTGGCACAAGTCCGAGGAGAGCGGAGTGGCTTCAAACTGCTCCAAGCTCCCAGGCAACAAGGATTGGGATCCAGTATAACTGCCAAATCCCAGCCCTGCTTCCCGCTCCCCACTCACTTGACCCCAGGGCCACCCACTGCCCACCCTACCAGCGCCCAGGAACGCCTCCCTCTTGCCTCCTCCCCGTCCACCCCAGAGCCTTACGTTGGCCCAGCTGGGCTGACGCAAGGCTCAATCCCTCCATTGGCGCGGAGGCTTGTGCCAGCCTCCACAGGCTGGCATGCCTCTGCGCGCTGGCGTTATGGCAAGTTTGCGACCCTCCTGGGTTGGTGGAAGGGACTTGTGCCGGCCCAAGGGCACCCCTTAGTGACTGTTTGCTGGTGTTTCTCTTACATTATTTTTTTATCATGAGCTCTTTTGAGACAGGGAACAATTTATTTGATTTTCCCTGTAAACCATTTTTAAAATCAAAAAGCAATGCACAAATATTCATAATGTTCATCATAATATTCACAACAATTCCCACTGTACAGAGGAGGAATATATAAATTCAGACCTTTCCTTGTTTTCAGAAAAGCTCAGAAAGCTCACCTGCACAAGTTCAGAAAGAAAATCAGCCTTGAAAATTGGAATCTCAGAGGTGAAATGTTTCATTATAAGATGATTGTTATGGTGGATGTTCAGCTATATAAATGCACTGTATTTCAAATTCAAGTCTTTCACTGGATAACCCTCTCTGTGCTGTCCCTAGACCTGCCAGGACAAAGGAATAGGTCTTTCTGACATGGAATAGGACATCTAACATGCATCACTGGGGAAACAGAGAGGTTTCATGTGAACAAACAATAAACCAGCATCAGAGCAAATTGATTGAAAATCAGGTGGCAGCTAGGCAGGTAGAAGGATGAGATGCTGGGTGCCTGCCAAAAGTCTTCCCAGACTTCTTTGCAACCCAGGTGTAACCCCTGGGTTTATCAACTTACCACTGGATGTGCCTTTAAGAGGCCAGTTAGAGGCCCTAGAAGCATCTCTATCCCTAGAAGCCTCTAATGGAGCTCCCTGGGTTGCCAGGGCAATGGAAGTAGAATGCGCAGTCTGAGCAGGGGGGAGTGGGCCACATATGCCCACATTGCCCAGGAGGGTTTAAAACACCAACCATGGCCAGTGATGGGACAAAGAGTACAGGAGAGCTAAGCTGCTCAAAGCCTCTCCCCTCCTCTTTTTGCACTAAGGCACCAGGGTCAGGAGTGGAGCCCTGAGGAGTAGAGGCATTCTGCATGGGGATTATTCAAGAAGAAGAATTTTGCCATCTAGCAGGACGTCTCTTGGTAGACTGTGAGCCAGTTACTCAGGGATGACTGATCAGTGGTGGTGTGAATAGAGAAATTATAGTCTTCACCCCTTAGAGCAGTGTTTCTCAAACTGTGGGTCAGGACCCACTAGGTGGGTTTCAGGCACTGGTGTCACTAGGGGGGTGCAGGCTGCACCGGGTGATGCGCCAGGGGGTGACGTGCCCTGGGGGGAGGATGCGCTAACATCGTGGGGTAGGAGCTACCATGTCATGCCATACACAGTTGGATGTGGAATGGCCAGCGAAGTGCAATGCAAAAAACAGAATTGAAATCGCTCCTTTCATTCAAAAGTTTTGGCCAAAAAATGCATGGAGCCCTATGGAAAGTGAAAGTGAGCCGTATTGCTCGTTTACTCATGAGTAGGCGTACTTACCATAGTCCATCGGAATGGGCAGGCGAAGAGGAATCCACGATACCAGAATGGTCCTGAACATAGATTCTTTTATGCTATGTAGGGCCCTGTAAACCCCCATGGGTCTACTTGGATCTGCACCAGCTCAATCTCTGGCGCAAATCTGAGTAGACCCGTGTAGGACTTTGTGGTGCAGGAGGGGGAATAAGATGCACAGGCAGCCTATGCTGCCATCCCCACCCCCTCCCGGGCCTGAACTGCTCTCCCCACCCAATTTTGCCCCCTCCCTACCCCAGAACACCTCCCCACTGCGTGGTGGGGAAATTACTCTGACTGGCTCACGTTGGTCATCCAACTGACATGGACGCCTAGCACCTACTAGTGCCTCCATCATTGTGGCCACCACAACATGCTTTATGGCATGTTTGCAATTGTCATCACCTGGGCAGTGCACAGGAGACTGGTGCTGGCCTGGGATAGGATCGGGCTGTTAGTCAGTAGACTCTCACCTGTGATACTTTGGTCATATGACAAATAAACTTTGATGATTCAATTGAATACAAGGAATATAAAAGTACAGCTGAGTGATGAAACAGTAATCATTTCTCTACTAACTTATGGTCATTGTTAAGGTGAGGGAATAGAGGAAGCTTGGAACTTTCAGATTTTTTTTTCCTCAGAAAGTCACTGAAGAAGAAAACATGGATTCTTCTCTTTCTGGATATACAGGCATGTCAATAACAGCTCATAGTCAGCATTAACAAAGACAGCTGCTACATCTAATAACATCAGAACAGACACCTGATTTACTACTGTGCAGATCCTATGTTATATACAGGACAGTAAATCAAGTTAAGAAATCAGAGATATCTAGATGCAGCTGGAGTGACACAAGGACTCATAACAATACATGGCAGACTATATGATGACCGTTGGTCAGATTTCCAGTGCTCAACTAGTGATTTGTTTTCAGTAAAAATGGCACGACTATTTCATTAAAGAACAAAACAGCAAGGGGAGTTGCAACTGGGGGGAGGCAATTTGCCTTTTTGTATATTTTTCTGTCCCAAACTAATCCAGGGCCCTTTGATTTACACAGAGAACTCCTGTAAAAGTTTTGGGCTGCCCCGGGGGGGGGGGGGGGCGGCGCAGCTTTATGCATGCAGCAGGTGAGATATCAAAGCCGATTTGCTGGATCAGCTAAAGGCCTATCTAGTCCAGCATTTCATTTCCTACAGCAGCCAACTAGATTATGAGGACATCAAGGTGATAGAAAGGATTTGTCCTTGCGAACTCGAGATGTGACTTGAGTCTCTTTAGCAGGTTGAGCAGCCTAAACGTTGAAGTGCAAGGATGCCACCTAGACTTCAGTACAACCTACTTGGGGAATTATCAGCTGATCTTACAGGCTAGTCCTTGCTCACCCAGGCATATATTATTGCCTATATACTTGAAGCTGCACTTGCTGTCAAGAGTGGAAATATAAATTCCTGGTGCCTTGCCTTGCCTGGACAGCGTCCCCCCCCCCCGGGGGGGGTTCAACTTTTGGTCTGGTCACAATCATATCCCTGCCTCTGACTCCTGGGATTCTGATCTGTCTCATCTTCTAGAGACGTTGACCTTGCCTGCTGTGTCTCTGATCCCCTGGCCTGATAGTCACTTTCCCTGGGTCTCAGCACTCTGGAACAAAGTTTTGCGGAGACCTGACAGTCCCTAGCAACTGGATCTCAGTGTGCTACTCCTCAAAAAGTGGGAGTTCTGTTTAATTACCACCAGGAATCCGTACAAACACTCACTGTAGTAATTGCTGTTCCTAACGAAGGCAAACCTCCCAACACAGGACAGCAAATAAGGTGATGGTGAGGATGAGGCTTAGGCAGCTTTCAAAGATTACTATTGTTGGGATCATTAGCACAATTTCTAAAGGTCTGGACATGCAGGAAACCAGGCAGTCTAAAGCTATATTTTGGAGGTAGTACCAATGATATTATCTTTGATAATCAAAGACAGCAGGCACATTATAGTGATGTGGGGGGGGGGGGACATGCTGGGCTTCAGCCTGATCTTTTAAACATTGTTATTCATTTCATCACAATGCATGTGAACAGTTTGCAATGTCAGAATTTAAAGCATTTGCTTCTTCTGAACTTTGACTAAAAGAACTAGCAGAGTAAAAATAGTGAATGGAAGGGAACGTGGCTGAATATTTCTCTCCTTTTCTTTGATAGGACTTCTAGCTAGGGTTAGAACTTCAGAAGAGTAGAGTGAGCATTTTGAAATGGTAATCATTCTCTTGAAGATCATTCAACTTGTTAGGAATTCAAAGGTTGCATTCCAGCTAGCAGAAAATGCTTTCTTTAGCAAATACCAAGGGCATGACTACAGTTTAGGGGTAGAGCGTTTGCTTTGCATGCAGAAAGTCTCAGCTACAATCCCTTGCATCTCCAGGTAGGGCTGGGAAATGCCCTGGTCTCCCTAGATAGCTGCTACCAGGGAGATCTTTCCTGTGTAATGCTGGTGAACAGTCCAGAGACAAAAAATGCATTCAAGCCTTATACTTTCAAGCCCAATCCTATCACCCACCAGCCTGCACAATGCAAAAAAAAATTTTTTTTTAAACTTACCTCCCCATTTTTACTTACCTCCCCTAACCACCAGTGGGTCTTGTTGGACCTATGCTAGCTACTTAGCTGGTGTATGTCCAAGGAACCTTGTGGGGTGTGTCAGGTCAGGCAAAGGGTGATCGGATCTTGCCAAGCGCTGCTGCTGCTGCTGAGGTCCTCTCCTTCTTGCCCCAAATCACTTTCTGTCCCAGTTCTCCCTAGAACCACCCTCCATCACCTTACCTGCTCCTGCTGAGTGGGCTGAGTGAGTCGATGGTGTGCATGCGGGGGCTCTGGTCATTCGTGCCAGTGGCCCTCAAGTACAAGATAGCAACTCAGATTTTGCAGATTGTGAGATCCACTGTCTTAGGCCCTGGAAGGGATTGGGTCAAAATTGCATTTCCATGTGTAAAGATACTACCTTGCAGGCCAGACTGTTTGTTTGAAATCAAGAGTGAAGATAGACAACATAACTGTAGGCCAGACTGTTTGTAGCTTTGTTGGTTACATAGAATGACTCACAACTATCTTTTATTGATGCCGTTAACGAAAAGTACAGCAAGCTGTGGAATCAAGTTAGTGCAGGACTTTCCATTTCCTGTAACAGTCCTACAAATTTCATTCATTCTTGATTATATGATTGCATTAACACCTACCCTTTACAACTTACATTCAGGAGTCAAAGCATAGCTGGTTATGTGCCACTGCGTCGTTGCTTTATTAGGGTGATGGCTCCCTGACTTTGGGCCCAATCCTATCCAACTTTCCAGCCCTGGTGTAGCCATGCCAAAGGGGTGTGCTCTGCATCCTGTGGTGGGAGGGTTGTTATGGAAGCCTTCACAAGGTAAGGGAACATTTGTTCCTTTGCCTTGGGGCTACACTGCATCTGCACCAGCGCTGGAAATTTGGATAGGATTGGGTCCTGTGTTGGATTACGTTGATGCTATGTATTCTGCCTTTGGGTTGCTATAGTAATTTTTGAATGTTCTGTGTTTATTGTTCAAGTCAAGTCAACCTTTATTAGGCATAAACATTTGGTAGGTGAAGACTCTGTACTGTGTTTATTGTTTTGATTTTGGTTCATGTATTTTAATGATGCTTTTAGCTGATTTGAGCTCTTCAGGAAAAAAGTGGGATACAAATCTTTTAAAACAAATACCATAAAATAAAATAAAATAATTCAGTGAGTGAAATCACCTACAAACTCATTCCTACTGAGTAGGTAACCCATAAGATACAGGCCCAGAGGAAAGCAAAATGAACACCTAAAAAAGTTGTCACTCTGTTAATTTGCTTTTTCCGCTCTGTGCTCAAGGCCGTATTGGCATAAGTTATCATATTGTCCAGATGGTCTCTCTCTTCTACTTCCAATAGATGCAACCTTTTATTTTTGCACAGTCACTGAATGCCAAGTTCCTGTTAAAAAATGTAACTTTTCTAGGCTTGAAAGATCTTTTAATTCTTTTAATTTTTGTTTCTTTTAATTCACTCATCATTTTGTACTGTTAACTGGGAAAAGGAGAGAAATCACTGAAAAAAAAGCTTCATTTCACTTTTTTTGTTGTACTTAATGCCCTACCATTTCAAGAATAGAATTACAGGAAAGATTTTTTAAAAGCTGCATATGTTTACATGGGCATGACTTATGAAGGTACCTGGGGGTTTTCATTACACTTCCAGCTACAGCTTTTGAAGATTTTTCTTTGAATTTTAAATTGAAAGATGGTATATTTAACAAGTGGTGGAAATTTCCAAAAAATGTCTGAACCTTCAAAATTTCAATCTGTTGTTTTCATTTCAACAATAAATAAATTGTGGCCTTAGATACCACATGAACATGTTCCAGAGAGCACTCAGAGCTAAATCAACATTTTTACTTTTGGAGCATTAACTTCTTTGCTTTATACTAATATCTGCAACACAGGTGGTACAGGTGGAAGGAGGAATATTGACAAAGTAAACCCTGTGTGACATTGTATTTGTGTGTGTGTGGGGGGGGGGGGGGAATACTGCTTCCCAATTAGTGCAAAGCACTCAGATGAAAGTCCTATGTAGATATGGCCTAAAGGCTTCACTATAGCACTAGTAAGGTTGATCCCAGCTGGTGATTTATTCTTGTTCTTTTTTGGTGTCTTAAAATTTGCAGGGATAGATTAGGTAATGGCTTGTTCAGCTTGTGGTTCCCCACACTGAATTCTGGCAGTCATGTCCTGTGGCCTGCCAAGGACTCGAGAACCCTCCTGTGTCTGCAGTACTTTCAAAAATGGAAGGTCAGTCAAGCTTCTTTGTGGGTTGCCATACAAAGCTGTCAGGCTGTGTTTGGCTTGATGGCTCACACTTTGTGTAGTCCTGGATTACTGCACACTTGAATGTAATTTTTAGTCACTATTTATATTCTATTGATTATAACGAGACACTTAGATATGTATTGCGTTTAGCTCTCCCACTGAGAATCAATGAGAATTAGATTTTGAATTGCGTGATATATGGTTGCTATCTCCTAACTGCTCAGTTGAAGCTGTTCTGGTTAAAATGAATGGAATTTGCACTGGACGCACTCCAGAACCACCTTTCAGAGCGTGATACCATAGTCTTTCGAGACTGAAGGTTGCCAACAAGCACTCCTTGTGGTCTTTAGGGCTTTAATCCTTTAATTCCACACAGCTATGCTAATTAGTATAGTGTCTTGAACAATTAAAATAAAATTTAGTGCAATCTCATGTGCTCTTGAATCCTGTCTGTTTCATTCAGAGGTTTTCTGGATCACAATAACCTCCAAATGGGGAAAAAAATATTTATTCTCTATCAACAGTTCATATTATTGAAGAATAACTTTTGAAGAGTTAAGTGAGAATAAGGGAAGAGAAAAGGTCTTTCAAATGCTGATGTTGCAAGAAATTCCAACCGTCAACTCATTAAAATTGACAGTCTAACAAAACTGAAAAGCCTGCAGAAAACACAGTGAAATAGTTTAATGAATGCAGACTTGTGTGACTACATTGCAATTTTATTTTTAATACAGTTTAGGTGTATGGCATTTTAGTAAGGGGGAGAAGATCTGTAGAGAAGATTTCCTGCATAATCCCCACTGAAATGAATAACAGCAGTATATGAGTGCTCTTGTGCTGCTCCCTTTCACTGAAGCTCTCACTGCTGTAGGAACTTTCCTGTGGATTATGTTGTGCATTCTATCATATATCACTATTTATTTCACTCAGTCACCATTTTAGCTCTTGCTTGCTACCAACCTTTTTATCAACTCCTAGATACAAACAATTACTATCCTTCCTCTTTTGTTCAGTCCATAGTGAGACATTGCTCAGGCCTTTTATAGCTTCAGCAATAAGCCACTTGTAATGTTGCACGGCTTTTCCAATAAATCCAGGTGACAGTTTCAGTTGGTGCAAAATGATGTTTAAAAACCCTGTGCTCCAAGGCACCTTATTCCTCCTTTTAGAAACCTCTGTGGTTGCAGTTATACTTAGCCAGTAATAAGCATGACACAAGACCCCTTTGGCTCTTCCTCAATGCTATACATAGCTCAGAAGGCTCTTGGTTCCCTTTATGTAGTATGTCATACGTTGTAATCAGTTTCATGTCTCTTCCTCTACCTTCAGTTCAAGATTTCTGAATTTCATTTTGGGGCACTTTGTTGATTCTGTCAAGCTTGAGAGCCTTTCCCCTTTGAGCCTGCTGCTACTGAACTTCACCAGTTATTCTAGGTTTTAAAAAAAATTTTTTTAAAGAGCTACCAATCCCTTTGCTACTATGTAATTTTGCTGAGGATCATTATGTGATGTAATTTATTAATCTTAAAGAGGGTAGTTTTCAAAATCTAACTTCTGAGAACAATGGTAACCTTTTCCAAAAATTATATTGAGCCTAGAAATTCAGAAAAATTGACTCAATTGTCCAAGTTGACACTCATTTTTTAATTAATCCTCCAATTTTATACCCAGACTCTTATTATTTTAAGCAAAATTATCCAGAGACTTCATCTGTTCAATTCTCTTTCTAGATTTTAAAATGTCAAGTATTTTATAACAACTTATAAAAAATGGCTCATTTGATAGTATTGGAAATCCTGTCACAGTCAGATGAAGGAAATGAACAGTTGATCCTAGCCTGATTTGACATAGTTTAGCTTTGGGGTGGGAATCTTGTTTAAGCACTGAGAGATGTATCAGAAATGTTTTGTGGGCTGAGTTTTGTTTTGTGGGCAGCTTATTATGTATTTTAATTGTATCTAATTTTTATCATTGTCATGACTGTGGCATATGTCAAGCTACAGTAGGTGGGCATGCCGCACTTACTGTAATTCTTTAATGTTCTGATTCAGAACATATTGCTTGACTATTCTACTTCTATCTGCTTTGGTGGCTGAATTCCAAATTCATGAGAGATTAAACACAATCACAAAAGAAGACCTCTGTTTATTTGTATTTGTGCCACTGGCATCACTAGGGGGGTGCGGGGGGTGCAGTCTGCACTGGGTGATGCGCCAGGGGGTGTTGTGCCCTGGGGGAGGATGCACTAACTTCGTGATTTTTGGAGCTACCCTGTCGTGCCATACACCGTTGGAAGCAGAATGCCCTGTGGAGTGCAATGCAAAAAACAGAACTGAAATAGCTCATTTCGTTCAAAAGTTATGACCAAAAAACCAGAAAGAAAAAATGCATGGAGCTCTATGGAAAGTGAAAGTGAGCCGTATCGCGCGTTTACTCACGAATAGGCATACTGGCCATAGTCCATCGGAAAGGGCAGGCTGAGAGGAATCCAACAACACCAGAATGGTCCCGATCCAATGAACGCAGCCCCCCAAAACACAAAAGGGAGAAGGAGGTCCCTCCCTCCCAGCCCTATGGAAAGTGAAGCAGCTTCATGGTTGCGTTTACTTGTGAGTAGGCAGACGAGCCTTGGCTGGTGGTCAGGCCAGGCAAAGGGGAATGTGAGGACACCAGAATGGTCCTGATCCGATGGAGCTGCTCCAGAAGGCATCCCCCCCCCCCCCCACTAAAAAGGACCAAAAAGAGGCTTCAATTGGTAAAGGGAAGTTTTCTGTTTTGCACTTGCAAAGCCAGGTGGGTCCTTATCTTGATGTGCCTGAAATAGAAGAACTTTAAACTGGGCACTGGGGAGGGCTGAAGAGCTCACTGATTCTTTTTCAGGGGGTTGTTATTGCAGGTAGACTACAGAGTAAGCTCCATTGACCAATATGGGACTTACTTCAGAGTAGACATGCATAGGATTAGGCTCACAGGCTGCAATCCTACCCACACTTTCCTGAGAGTAAGCCCCATTGACCACAATAGGACTTACTTCAGAGTAGATTCACTTGGTGGAACAGGACTGGCTCTCCCTTATTTAATTATTTCTTTTATTTTAATTTAATTATTTGTAATTATTTATTTTAATTTGCTTGATAATGTCACTTCTGGCCATGACATCACTTCCAATGGGTCCTGGACAGATTGTCATTCTAAAAAGTGGGTCCCAGTGCTAAAAGTTTGAGAACTGCTGCAATAAGGTGTTAGTAAGTTGACATGGGGTGGGCGTGTGTGAGGCTCTACAAGTTTTCAAAATCACTAAAATCAGAATTTGGAGGAATAATAGCATCATGTTATATATCAATCAATGCATAATTTCATGCATAATGCAATGAAACAAACCACATTGAAATATCTGTGTTCTAACAAAAGGTACAGCCAAAAAGGTACAGTGGGGGCAGGGCGATGGTACATCACTACGCCCACCACCTGGGGCGTTGCCCTGTCCATGGGATGACGTGCAGGCCTCCGGCTCCGGGTGACATGAATCCTAGTGGCGCCACTGATTTGTGCTTCTTGTTTTCAGGTCTTTTGTGTTAAATTCTGCTATGACATGAAGTCATCTGGAGGTTTGGGCTGGGAGCCATCACTATGCTGTTGACACCCAGTTCTATCTCACCTTTTCATCTGATCATGGGAGGCAGTGGAGACCCTGAACCACTGCCTGACAGCTTTGTGGGACTGGCTGGGGAAGGTGAAGCTGAATCCAGACAAGGGGGAAGTATGGTGGTAGTTGGGTGGTCCACTGATCTGGAAGATGGTGTTCAGCCTGTCTGTGATGGGTGGGATCCATACTTGCATTCCATCCTAAATAGCATGCTTGTGCTCTAGTGCTGTTCTTTTATTCGGGGCTTTTCCATGAGAGGTATAATCTAGCTACAGTTGTCCACTCTCTGGCCACTTCCTGCTTAGGCTACTGTAATGACCCACATAGAGCTCTACCTGTAAAAAGTGTTCAGAAATATCAGCTGGTGCAAAATGTGGCAACTGGGTTATTATGTAGGGCTACTTGATAGGATCACATCGCCCCAATTTTTTGCAAACTGCATTGACTACCAGTTTGTTTCTGGACACAGTATGAAGTGCTCATTCATGATCTTAAAAACCCAAAATAGTTTGGACCTTGAATGCCTTGAGGTCCACGGCCTTCTTGGTAGTGATACCTGTTAGAAAAAGGGGTCTAAGTTGTATAGAGTCGTATAGAGTCGTAAGATCTTTTTTCCAATTACTCTCCACCAACCCTTGCTAGTTTGCTACTAACTATATAACAGGAACAGAGACAGCAAAAGCATTTTGAAGAAAAATACTTTATTTACAGTTCACAAGCATGTTCATCTCTGATAGCTGTACAGGTCCTAGATTTGGGGACAGGAAATCCTGAAGCCATTCCCTTTGCATGTGTGTGAGACCTTCTGGCACAGTGGACTCCATATTGGTGGTTGGAGCTCATGGAGAGATGTGTTGTACCATGGGATATCAGGAGGAGACAGAGAAAAGAGAGGATTGAAATCAGGTAGAGACACACCTCCACAGGTTAAAGAAGATAATATCAAGGTCTGAGACAGATAGCTTCTGAGTCATCTGCCTCCTGGACAATACACTGTCCTCTAGTGTCCGGCAGGCAGCATTGTACCTATTTTCCAACCTTGTGAAATGCCTCCCATGGAGGGTTGACTGGCTCCTTTTCTAACCTTCTCCTCTACCTCCTCCTCTACCCTTCAGGAGATCTCTCAAAACTTTTTTTCTATGGGTTTTGAAAGAAGCTGATGGCTGCAGTGGCTATGGGGCTCTGAACTTTGGTTTTTCAGCTGTGGATTTTGATTTTGTTGATACTGCTTTTAATTTTATTATCTAATGTTCTGTTTTGTTTTCTGTTTTTTTTTAATACTTTGGGTTGCCTAAGGATAGGACAAGCAAAGTAGAAATGTTTTAAAATGATTTTTTTTCCTCAGGAGCCAGGAGGCTTTGAAACTAAAAAACAAAAAGAAAAGATATTGCTGAATAACATTCTAACAAAAATCTTCTTGCTGTGTGAAAGAGTCTTGGAATTGGCATGTTGCCCATTTGCTGTAGACTGAAAACTTCAGGAATGATGGCCTATATTCTCACTATACAGACATGCCCTGGGCTTAGCATATTGCCGCTGGTTCTTTACTGAGCATCCTGAGAGCAACAGTCTGTCTGACTGTGCCTGTTGCAATGCTCATATGTGATGTGATGTGACATTATATATCTGGACTTTCAGAAGGCGTTCGACACTGTCCATCACCAAAGGCTACTGAAAAAACTCCACAGTCAATGAATTAGAGGGCAGGTCCTCTCCTGGATTGAGACCTGGTTGAAGACCAGGAAACAGAGTAGGTGTCAATGGGCAATTTTCACAATGGAGAGAAGTGAAAAGCGGTGTGCCCCAAGGATCAGTCCTGGGACTGGTGCTCTTCAACCTCTTCATAAATGACCTGGAGACAGGGTTGAGCAGTGAGGTGGCAAAGTTTGCAGACGACACCAAACTTTTCCGAGTGGTGAAGACCAGATGTGATTGTGAGGAGCTCCAGAAGGATCTCTCCAAACTGGCAGAATGGGCAGCAAAATGGCAGATGCATTTCAATGTAAGTAAGTGTAAAGTCATGCACACTGGGGCAAAAAATCAAAACTTCACATATAGGCTAATGGGATCTGAGCTGTCTGTAACAGATCAGGAGAGAGATCTTGGGGTGGTGGTGAGCAGGTCAATGAAAGTGTGACCCAATGTGCGGCGGCAGTGAAGAAGGCCAATTCTATGCTTGGGATCATTAGAAAAGGTATTGAGAACAAAACGGCTAATATTATAATGCCATTGTACAAATCGATGGTGAGGCCACACCTGGAGTATTGTGTCCAGTTCTGGTCGCCACATCTCAAAAAGGACATAGTGGAAATGGAAAAGGTGCAAAAGAGTTCGACTAGGATGATTACGGGGCTGGGGCACCTTCCTTATGAGGAAAGGCTACGGTGTTTGGGCCTCTTCAGCCTAGAAAAGAGGCACCTGAGGGGGGACATGATTGAAACATACAAAATTATGCATGGAAAGGATAAAGTGGATAGAGAGATGCTCTTTACACCCTCACATAACACCAGAACCAGGGGACGTCCACTAAAAGTGAGTGTTGGGAGGGTTAGGACAGAGAAAAGAAAATATTTTTTTACTCAGCATGTGGCCGGTCTGTGGAACTCCTTGCCACAGGATGTGGTGACGGCATCTGGCCTGGATGCTTTTAAAAGGGGATTGGATAAGTTTCTGGAATAAAAATCCATTATGGGTTACAAGCCATGATGTGCATGTGCAACCTCTTGATTTTAGAAATGGGCTATGTCAGAATGCCAATGCAAGGGAGGGCACCAGGATGCAGGTCTCTTGTTATCAGGTGTGCTCCCTGGGGCATTTGGTGGGCCGCTATGAGATACAGGAAGCTCGACTAGATGAGCCTATAGCATGATCCAGTGGGGCTGTTCTTATGTTCTTAAGATGGTGGCAAGGGCAGTTTGTGGGCAGTTTGGGAGAGGATTAGGGCACTGAGCAGGGAGGGCAGGGGGTGGTTCAAGGGCAGGAGGGGATGGTAGAAGTTGTGCATGCCTAGATCCTATCCCACTTTTCCTGACCTGACCCCCCCCCCCAAATTCTCCTTAGACCTACACCAGCTAAATAGCTGGCATAGGTACAAAGAAACTCATTGGTAGCCAGGCAGGTTATGGGGAAATCATCATCTGGTCACTGCCCCCCACCATAAAATGCAGTAAATGCTAAATTGGCACCACTGTGTTGTGTAGGCCAGTGGTTCTCAAACTTTTTAGAGACCCTAGATCAGGGGTGTCAAACTCGTTCCATACGGCAGGCCGAATAGCATTGCGGCCTGCTGAGGGCCGGAGTTGATGTCATTCAGCAGGAAGTGATGTCATTAAACAGGTCATAACCAGAAATAAGCATGTTTTTCTCACTTAGGAACTTCATTGGCTGCAAAAAAGAAAATAAATGCAAATCTTGATCATATATTAAGATAAGGGAGAGCCCAATTATCATGCAGGCTGCCCTTTCAGCAGTGCCACCTCAGCACTGCTCAACAGCTGAGAGCTCGAGGGCCAGATGAAAAGTTTCATTGGGCTACATTTGGCCCTCGGGCCTTATGTTTGACACCCCTGCCCTAGACACTATTGCCTGATTTATAAATGCTAAGGGGTGTAGCTTATTTATAAAAGCTGAGGGGTGTGGCTATAATGGTGATTGGGCAGCAGTGCTCCTCCCCAGTAGCTGCTTGTTTAACCCTTGATGCACATAGCCTAGTCTGCCATGTCAGTTTCACAAACCACCAGAAATTAGGTCACGATTCATTGGTGGACGGTTTGAGAACTGCTGGTGTAGGCTGTTGGGGGATAGGATTGGGCTGTGAATCACTGCTATAAAGAAAGCATGAAACAAACAATTGAAACTTAAGCAAACTCTATATTTTTCCTCTACGGGCATATTTTTCCTATCAAAATGTTGGCAGTTACCATGCAAAGCTTTTCTGCTGAATGAGCTGGAAAAGTAAAATATCAGGCAGGTTGAAGAGAAAAACCCATGGCAACTGGTAAAAGAAGCACAACATGACATAGTGTCTCTGCATACAGGAAGCACAGTATCTAGCAGATCATGAGACCAGCTGCAGCTAATGTCAGGTCAGAGATCTCTTCATTACCGTCAGCTTCTACCCTACAAGCCATCCCCAATGGGCTGCTTGCTTTTTTACTTGCTCATTACAGTAACTAGGTGAGAGACAGGAAGAATTAGACCAGAGGTGTTCCAGGTGACCAGGTTGCTTCTCGCATTCTCAGGATGTAGGGAAGTGGTCTCAGACAGCAGGAAGGATGTGTGTTTGAGTAATTTCTGAATAAGTATCTGCATGTTTCAGGTAACTATTTCCTTCATAAACTTGTTAGAAGATGGTGGACAGGTATATGCTATGACATTTGCTGGTTTGTAAATGACAAAAACACATTTACAATTTCTAGATTTCTGTTCTCCCCCTAGAAAGTAATGTAAGAAGTGGCTTCCCAGTTAGTATGGTCTGGTGGACAGGGAATTAGATTTAATCCTGACTTCAGATTCCTTCTTTACTTTTGACTCCTGAGTGCCTTGGACAAACTATTCTCTCTAACTTTGTTTCCAGGCTGACCACTTTTTGGAACTTTAGTCTGGTACATAAAATTGCAAAGCAGAACTGGAGCAATATACATCTGATGCAGGGCTGACCTAAGACTTCCTGAAACCTGAGGCTTAGTATCCAAGTCTGCAATCCTACACACACTTGCGCAGTAGTAAGCCCCATTGCAGGGCTTTTCAGACTGGGGCGTCTCAATGCCCCAGCTTGTGGGCCCTGGCCACTTTCACTTTAAGGGGCAGGAGCAGCCTGGAGACGGGGAGGAGGCAGCAGCACGATCCTCAGGATTGTTCCGCTTGGGGGGACTTGCACGTACCTGAGCCTCCTGCAGCCTCCCGGGGGTGCAGGGAGCCCGGCGTGACCTTCTGTAAGGCTCCCTGCAGCTTTGAAAGCGAAAGTGGAATGATTGCTCAGGTACGTGCAGCCAAGCCTCTGCAGCCCCCCTGAGCGGCATGATCCTGGGGATTGCACCACTGCTTCCCCTCCTGCCCTCGCTGCCTCCCCCCGCCCTCCCAAGAACTTAGAGCAACTCAAACTCTCCCTGAGAGTTTGAAAACTGCTGCCCCATTGAACACAGTGGAACTTACTTCTGAGAAAGTTTGCGTAGAATTGCACCACCAGCAACTGAGCAGTGAATCAGGAATCTTGCCTTTACTATGAACTTAGGTGGTCTAAGGCATGCCACGGCCTCTTACCTGCTCCAGTGGGTGTCCATGTGGTCTCCAGTGTTCCTGGACTGGGCCATAAGTCTCCATGGTCTGGTTCTCAAAGGTCTCAGTAAGTGATCTTTTCCAACCATATTGTCTGAAATCCTTTTAACTGGATATGCCCAGGATTGTACTTGAGACCTTTTGACTGCCAAGTAAGCAGCAGCAGAAGAGAAATAAAAGAGAAATAAAAACTGCTTAAAATCACCAAGATAGATTATTTCTGTTCTACCAGACACAAATCATGTCAACCGATGACATTTTTAGTCATATTTCAATCAGCAGCCAATAGTGAAGGCAATTTTCTATGACAAATTCTTGTCAGCTTCAAGAGTAAATTGACTTTGCTAATTTTTGGTATTAGAGGTATTCCAAATGTAACCTATGACTCACTTTCAAGGAACAAAGTCAAATATTTATTTATGTGACAATTAAAAATGGGCACGGGGTACTCATTTTAATTGCTAACAGTACTATGAAGGACGATTATTTTGATTTCATTGTGGCTATATTGCATCTTGCTGCACTAATAAAAGGCATTAGAAAAAAAATGAAAATTTACTGTAGTTTGTTTGCTTTTTAAACCTGTCATAAGCTGCAATCCTATGCACACTTATCTGGGAGTAAGCCCAACTAAACACAATGGCACTTACTTCTGAGTGGACATGCATGTTTACTCAGAAGTAAGTCCCACTATGTTCAGTGGCACTTATTCCCAGGTAAGTATGCACAGAATTACAACCTCATTCTATCTTTCCACTTGTGTGTAAGTATTCCTATGGAGACAAAACTATGGCAGCCTTGCCCTTTGTATGATACTTATTATGGCATTTTCAAAAAATTACAATGTTGGTTATCCAATTTTATAGTGAAGTGAGAAAAATCTTGGGACCTTAACTATACCATTAAATTTCCATGCATACATTTCAGTGTCTGATAGAGTAAAAGAAGAGTCAAATAATGCTGGGGATTGCACTGAAAGTCTCAAAGATCCATCTTTGGTTTTGGTAACAGATGAAGGCTGCAATCCTAACCACACATTCCTGAGAGTAAGCCCCATTGAACAAAATTGGACTTACTTCTGAGTAGACCTGCTTAGGATTGTGCCCGAATATAGCTAAAACAGAGGTGGCCAGCCTTTCAACTTTAGGGCTCCTGGACCTTTAACAATTGTGTAGAGGCTGGGGAATTTTAGCAGGTGCAGTTTGTTATCTGTGAGTTAATCGTAAAAGTGGGAGTGTACATAAGTGTTACTTGAGACACCAACACAGAAGGTCTTTCTAGAAAAAGAAACAATCTAGCATCCTGGTCACCTAAATAGCACTGAGACTGAGCTATATAGGTTAGCTTTTCTTCAATATGTACCATGACTAAATTGGGAGTATAAGCATTTATTCCAGTTCATTTTCAGAGATAAGTGAGTTAAATTATGCCTTTTCATCTCCCTAAAATTGTAGTCAGCAAGTAGAATAAATTCAAAATCAGCATTATGGCCTGATGTCTTTCTTGAGCTGTGATGATTGAGGTCTGCTTGCTCCCCTCTCTGACTCCCATCAGTTCTCCTTAATAAGGGAAGCTGTGATGTGAAATTCTATAGGAAAGAGGCTTCTCTGAAACATTTTGAAATCAGTGCCTTTGTAGAAGGTCCAAGTGGCAAGGCAGACAGCTTGCTTTGTGGATTGCCCATCATTGTTTGGGTCCAGCAGGTATAATAGCCTGTAGTTGATGTCTACCAACTGAGCATCCAAGCCCACCAGGTTACAGGAGGGGCTAGGGTGCCAAGGTGATTGTAAAACAGTTGTAAAAATTTGTTGGAATGGTGACCACATCTAATTTAAGTTAGACAAGGTCAAATATAAAGATGTTTGTGGTGATCTGAACTGACTCCCTTAGAAAGAGTGATTGGGTGTGGCTCAGACCAGCCACATCTGAGATTGGAGAGGTGCAATAGAAACTAAAAAGCTGATGCCTTAACCCATTTCTGCCCAGCCCACAGATGTGCACATTTGATCCTTGCTGCATATATGCAACATTGGGCAAGTAAATACAGTTAGGCATCTGTGAGATAGATACATAAAGGGATTATTTTGATGTACATTGGTAATTGCCTGGTATACTTTTTGCTAAGATCCATACCTGGGCACTTCCAAAACCCCTCATTTTTGTAAGCCAGCTTGTTCTTTTCTTCCCTCCTTGTACTATTCTGCTTCCCTTTTTAATGTTTAATTTTTCACCTACCTGTTGTTGATTGAACTCAGTCAGAGCATTGCCCTAGTCCCTCTGAATTGATGGAGAGGCTATTATTGGAGAGGCTTTGGTGAATTCCTCACACAACCTTCATGATGAATCCTCATGATTCAATCCTCAATGGCCAATTGACTGGTTTTTGGCTTCATGGTTTTGGCAGCATAATCTATCTGTTCTGTTCTTGGGATAGGAGAAGATTTGACAGAAGGCATCAACATGAGGGATAGTGATAGCACCACCAAAATCATCACACAAGTTTTTCAGCTTTCTTGAACAAGAAGCAGACGTATTCAAAGAAAGTTGAAAGTTCATGACCCATTGAAATCAATGAGCCAAATTAGGGCCTAATCCTATCCAACTTTCCAGTGCCAATGTAGCTCTGAGGTAAGGGACTAAACCAGGGCTTTTCAGACTGGGGCATCATAACGTCCCAGCCTGTGGGCCCTGGCCTGTTTCCCCTTAAGGGGTGGGAGGCCGGGAGGAGGCAGTGGCATGATCCCCAGGATTGCACTGCTCAGGGGGGCTTGGGTGCACTTACCAGAGTCTCCTGCAGCCTTCCGGAAGTACAGGAAGCCCTGCGTGGCTGTCTGCAGGGCTCCCCAAAGCTTCACAAGTGCAAGTGGAGTGATTGCACTCTGCTAAACTGGAAATGGAGTGTAATCGCTCCACTTTCACTTGTGAAGCTTCCAGGAGCCCTGCAGATAGCCACGCAGGGCTCCCCGAACCCCCGGGAAGCTGCAGGAGCCTCGGGTAAGTGCATCCAAGCCCCTGCAGCCCCCCTGAGCGGTGTGATCCTAGGAATTGCACCCTTGCCTCCCCCCTCAAGAACTTACTGTGGCTTTCAAACTCTCTGGGAGTTTGAAAAATGCAGGACTAAACATTCCCTTAGCTTGAGGAGCCCTCTGTGACTGTCTCCCCACTGCAGGATCAGCATACACCCCATTGGCACAGCTGCATCAGTGCTGGAAAGTTAGATAGGATTAGACCCTGAGTCATCAAGGCTGGAATTCTATACAGGTCCAACCTTGTTATACATTGATGTTTTATACACGGATTTGACTCAACACGAATGGCTACTGTAAATGAGAAGGCATATGCTGAGTCCTGGAGAAGGGGAAAAATGCATCCCTTTAAAATCGGTTTAAAAAAAACTGCTTTCCTTACAGTTGTAGAGAGACAGTCATATAAGCGATTACAGGTATACTCTAATTATCCACAGATTCTTCTATTTCAACATGATGAGAAGGGCCCTTTAAATTAGTTTAACAATAACCTTGTTAACACAAGAGAGGGCAGCTTCACTCCAAGGCAAGTGACCCCTCCCTTCCCCCTGAGGGCATGAAAGAAAGAGAATCACTTTGCTCTGGTTGAAGGGAGGGGTCGCTAGCTTGAGGTGAAGCTTTTCTAAGCACCTGGAGAGAGACTGATTGATGGATTGTCTTCTTAATGACTCTATTTTACATCACAAAGGTCAGCAAGGCTGATCTTATATCACTTAGCAAAAGGACATTGTTTTTTTAAATGGATTTGCTTTTATGCAATTTTTGCCATTCACCTGAGTTCTGGAAATGGGACCCTTGCAAATAAGAAGACTCAACCTGTACAGTAGCTGGGAGTTAGCCCCATTCAGCACAATGGGATTACTTCTGAGTAGACACACATACTTTTTTTCTGTAAGTTCTCCTGTTGGCCCAATTTTATGGGCCTTTTACAACAGCAAGACTAGACTCTCACTGGTGTAAAACACCTGATGCCTGTTGTCATTCAGAGATGCAAGGGAGTGGCAACAGGATACAGGTATCTTACGTAAAAGCTAAAATGTAAGCCCCGCACATTTATGAGAAGAAAACAAACTGGATTCAGTTTGTCTTCAGTTACAGTAGTTTAAAGTTTGAATCAAACAGCACCTTTGAAATTCACTAGTCAGAATACAGCATAAGCTTTCAGAGGTTACAACCTAATGCGTCTGAGATGACTCATGCTTTAAATAAACAACAGTTGTGCTTATGTCTCATAATACATGATCAGGAATGATGGGAAGAGAATGCTCAACCTTTCATGTACTCACGTGGAGATGAGGCCGCACTTCTTGAACTCTTCCATTTTGTTAAGAAAAAGGCAAGGAATTAAAATTCATTAAGATGTGATTTCATGGGGTATGAAATCTGAATAAAATTTGTACAGGTCCAGCCTATTTATACATGGATTTTTTATGCACGGATTTGACTCAACAGGAATGGTCCCTGCAAGTGAGAAAGAATGTGCTAATCCCTGGAGAAGGGGAAAAATGCATTCCTTTAAAATCAGTTTTAAAAACTGAACAGTCCTTTAACAACAGCCTCCTTAACGAGAGAGAGAGAGGGGGGGGGCAGAAGGCTAACAATCCATCAATCCTCCTCTTCTCTTTCTGACCCCTCCCTTCCCCCAGCATGTGAAAGAAAGGGATCATTTTGCATTGGTGAAGTGAGGGGCTGAGTGAAGTGCTGTTGGATTGTCTTCTTAATGACTCTTATCTTAGAGTCATAAGGTCAGCAAGGCTGTTTTTCAATCACTGGAGCAAAGAAACTTTGTTTTTTAAATTGATTTGCTATAGTGCGTTTTTTTTAATCCACGTGAGTGCTTGGAATGGAACCCATGCGAATAATTAGTCTCAACCTGTATGGCAAAAAAAAGTTTCAGTAAAGCAAAGTATGTTATTTAAATTTAATTCTTAGGTCATAATCCTATTTTCACTGAATTCAGAAAAATCTACAGGCAGATAGATCTTTTCAACTTGATTTTCCACCCATTTACCTTCTTCTTATATATGGAATGAAGTAGGCTGTCATCTGTGAAAGTTCATGCCTGAATAAACCACTTATGGCTCAATCCTATGTAAGCTTATTTAGAAGCAACCATGTATTTGGAGCTCTATGGGGTGGGAAACACAGAAATTATTTGGTGAACATCATATTTCATTCAGTACATGCACACATCCTAAAGGAAGAATGAGCATTGCTTAAAAGAGATGGGAAAATTCTCTGTTTTGTGCTTTTGGTTCCGGCTGCTGTATAACTGCATTGTGTGTGTGTGTGTGTGTGTGTGTGTGTGTGAGAGAGAGAGAGAGAGAGAGAGATTACTGTTTATGCCATTGGCTTATGTATCATTGTCTTTTTATTGTACAGTTTCTTAATTATTGTATTTTATTGTATGTTACATTCATTGTAAACCACCTTGGGTAACCCACTGGGAAAGGTGGGACAAGAATCTTTTAAACAAACAAGATAAAGCCTGATTGGGATACAACCGGTTACATGAACAAGTCACACAGAGCCCTGGGATTGTATGCTTCACCCCCCTTTCAAACTGGCTTCACTTCCTTCAGCTTATACATGCCCCTTCCCCCCCTCTCAGACATCATCTACTCATGATTAGCAATAAGGTAAGGTGATAAGCAGAGTGGTAGGATTCTGGACTATTCCACTCCAGAGTGTAAGTGAGGAGTCCTATTTTAGAATCCTCCCCCATGCAAAAAACATGCTGCATGCAATAAACCAGCAAAGCGGGAGATCAGTGTTAAACAGTTTCTCCAATATGCTCATTTACTATATGCAATAAGAGTCTTTGTATAGAGAGGCATTCTAATACATGACTTCCCACCTGCAGTCTGAAGTGGAACTGTCCAGAATCTAACCAGTCACTTTGCGTAACACGGATTGAGTCTTGATCCATTCCAAGACCTCACGTGGATGGCAAAAAATGCACTATAGCAAATCAATTTAAAAAACAAAGTCTCTTTGCACTGGTGATTTAAAAACAGCCTTGATGATCTTTGTAATGCACACGGAGTCAATCAGTCTCTCTCCAGGAGCTTAGGCTTCACTAGGAGGCAGCAATCCCTCCCTTCACCAGGAACCCCAGCAAGGGGGAAAGAATGGAGAACTTGATAATAGCTGCCATTTAGCCTTCTTTGGGGGGGGGGGAGGGAGGAGTGAAGCCTGCAGAGAAAATGATTGATGTATTGTCAGTTAAATGGCTGTTTTCCTTTAATTTAAAGGGCCCTTCTCATCAGCTTTGAAATAGAAAAATCTGTGGATACTTAGGTTATACCTGTAATCACTTGTATGACTGTCTCTCTGCAATAGTAAAAAGCAGTTTTTAAAACTGTGATTTTAAAGAGGTGCATTTTTTCCCTTCTCCAGGGATCAGCACATTCCTTCTTATTTGCAGGGGCTGTTCAAATCCGTGTATAAAAAATCCGTGTAGAATAAGGCTTGACCTGTGTGTAGAGTTGTCTTCAAATGTGAACTATCTGTGCAAAAACTACAAAATAAGAATAGTGCAAATTAACTGAAACATGTACAAATGGTACAAATGTATCAGATGTGTTGACATAACTAAAATGTATGTTATTTTTGTCTCTCTTGTCCAGTTTCAGGAGGGCTTTTGAAACAAGCAAACAGAACCACTTCTGACATAAAGCTTCAAGAGCTTTCAAGGGAGTTATTTTTTTTTTTTAAAATGTAATTATGTTGGTATATGGATAGGTCTGGCACACTAAAATGTATTCACAGAACATTTTTCCGCAAAGTATAAAAAACAAATAAGTACAATCATATCACTGTCCACTGATCATGTATGAGATTCATATGTTTTAAGGAAAGCTATATGTTGTTCTCCATTTAAACACTGATTACAGCTTTCTGCAATGAGGAAGGGGAAAAATCTTACTGTCTAGGATGCTCAGGCAGGCAGGCAGAGTGTCCTCTCATATCTGCTGACAAAAAGGTCACATTGCTAGCTTTTATTATTCAGCTTCCACTCCAGATCTTGATTTTTAACTTGACACAAATAAGTCACTTCATGCTTGCCAGATCTCCAAGGTTGCCAAGCTGTTTTTGGATTATTTGGAATAATTTATTTTGAAGGAGGCCTGCTGAGTCTCTTTCCACATACTGATAATGCTGTTTTGACTGTCACTGACAGGAAAAAAAGGCTGCACACCTTCCTTCTTTCATGTATGATTGGAGTAATGCAGGAAGTAAAGATACTAATTCCCTTCCCCCCACCTACTACCTCTTGTACACCATGCCTCTTGCAATTAGCAAAAAGATAGGCTTTCTGCTGTCCATCTTATAATGAACCTCTCAGCAAAGTGATCTATGGGTCTGGGAATATGGGTGGCCTTGCGAATAAGATCACAAATGTCATGAAGTCACAACACTTTTTATTAGCCCTCCTGCCCACTCACATCCATGTTAATCAATTGTGGCACATCACAAAAGAAAGAAAATAAACTTTCTTTTAATAAGCTTCCTTGTCTTGTTACCTATGGTGATTCTTATTTGATAAAAGCATGTGACATGTTAGTACTAGAATGGAATGAAAAGCAATCAGGTACATGTACACTGCCAAAGGAGGGTAACAATAAGCACACTTGCTGCAGTTGTTTAAAGATTAAAAATCTTACTGTTAATATGTTAATGAAAAGATTAAACAGCCTTAATCTTAAAGAAAAGATTATACAATGCATTTGTATAATTACTGAACTGATAGAAGAATATTACCAAAATGGGGAAATGTACAGCCACAATTCTGTGTGACAGTCGATCTGTGGTTGTTTTAGTAACATCTAGTCATAAACATCTGTAGCAGGAGACTCAATTCTTGGGACTCAGAATCCAAAGAAAGTCATGAACTTCTGGGCACTGGAAGGGAAGAAAAAAGGGGGAACAGTAAGGCTGGAGATGGCGCCCCTGAACAAAAATCTTAAAGTGAAAAGCTAAAAATTGATGGGGCCAGACAGAGAAATAGCAGAAGTAGAAGGGCCTGCTGGCACCAAATACAATAAAATGCATCTGCCCTGCTCCAACCCCAAACCCTAAATTAATGTTTAGCTACAAGTCTTCAGGGTGTTGTACTCTATTTCTCTCAGTTTCTCTCCATAGAAAACCAACAACTTATTGGAAACTAGGCCAAGTAGGTGGAAATTTCAATGGAAAACATTTTTTTCTCATGGAAGCAGTAGCTAGAAGAACCACTTTATTATATGGCAATTTTTGGACAATTGAAATGAGTTTACGTTTAAAAAGGATTAAGCCTTTTGGAATCATGTCCAACTGTTACAGCTGGGTCAATATCCTTGCTACAACATCCTTGTACTCGCTGACTGTGTGATCCACTGGTGTGTGTGTGTGTGTGTGTGTGTGTGTGAATGTTTCTTTCTGGGCGGTTCCAAAAGGGGGTGGAACACAGAACCCCAGCCCCACAGGGATTACCAATCAGTCCTTAAGACCCGAAGTTCTCAGAACCTTATTAAAAAAGGGAATAAGTATTCACTGCTTCTGCTTCTCTGTCAAAGAAGCTGCACAGACATTTGTACTTCCAGGTTCAGAAGTATAAGTACTGGTGGCTCATAATAATTGCCTCTAGAAAACGGTGAGCATTATAGGTCCTGAATTCTTCTCTTGATCTATGCCTTGACCCCCAACCCCTCTCCCATTTCTTTGGCTCTCACAGCCAGCAGGGACAAAATGCTACAAGCTGAAGGAAGGAGGGTGGTCTCTTCTTTTCACCTCTGGCACCTGATGGGTTGTGCAGCAGTGTGCCAAGTTCTAAGTTCCTTCAGAAATACAGTTTTCCAAAAAGTACTGGCATTGCAGCAGCCTCTGGGAATGCCGCATTTTCTTTGGGGCACTGGTGTTTTGCATCCCAACTTACTGCTCAATAAGCATGCCACCTGCTAAAGGAGAGACCTTTCTTTTCATGCTTGGTGGCTGCTTGCCACTGCTGGAATAAACTTGTAGCCACCCCAACCATGCATGCAGGCTTTAAGCAAAAGGGTTTTTGGAGGATCGTGGCTAAACGTAATGGAGAGAGATGGGGTAGAAGCAGGTTGAATTGGCTCAGGAATAAGAAGAGCTATTTCCTCATGGGGAGTGGGGATAGCTCAGCTTATTTTCAAGCTAATCTAATGTGACATGGGGGGAGGAGCAATTTATTGAGTGACTCAATGTGACTTTTTGAGGCAGTGCAGCTCCCAGCTGTTTCTGCTCATACAGAAGATTTAAATCACTTATCTGAGATTTGGAAGGTAGCCCTGCATTGTAATCTCTCTCCCTTGTTGTATAATAATAGACATTATTAAGTCCAAGGACAACTCCCATCATATGGAGCATTCCCAGGTCAGGCAAGTGTGAGGCCTCGTTTCCCCTAGGAAACAGGCCTGTATGGGCATGTTACCCTGCAGAGCTTCTGTACTCATGGCATGTTGGCAACCAGTTGTGGTGTTGGTTCTTTTGTCACAAGACCAGCCTGCTGGGTGGGCCTCAGCAAAGCTAGGAGCTTTGTCTCCACATATACCCCAATCCATGGAACCCAAGAATACTTAATTACATGTCCATTGATGACAGATTTTGCTGTCACAGTTATCTAGGGAGACAGCAACCACAATTTCCCCAACAAAATATTCCTTGGGTAAAGAGTTTCAGAGGACATGCACGTATGTACTTTCAAAGACCACAAGATAAGCCTGTTTTTAAAAGTATATCTTTTTAGTAGAAAGGATAATTTCTATGTCTTCAAAATAACTCTAGCTTTTAGAGGAATATGATTTTCTTCGACTATAAACTTAGTGCTTTGAGAAAAAGGGTAGCAAATGTCTGTCACACAGCTGAAAGTTTCCAAATTAATATGCTATTTTTGGCTCATTTTAAAATAATTACTCAAAAATATGCCGCTGTAATAGGCAAGTCTAGGAGGTATATCATTTTTGTAGACACTGCCATACCTGTACTCTCTAAAGAGATTGTCTTCTATCTGTAAGCAACACAGATTGTCATTAAACAAATGCTGCAGTTCCGTAAGGATTACTAGCTCAATTTCAGATTGCTTAAGGCATTAAAAAAGAATTGGTTGCTCTCTGTGGTTCCTGGGGGCCAAAACTACAGCCAGCCCCAAAGGATCCAAAGGGCCATATTCCTCTATGGCTTTAAAAAGTTATTTTATAGGTAACACAGAGAACCAAGTATCTGGTCATTTCCCACCTTCTGAAACCATTCCTGACAGCCCAGTTTTATCCTTCTCCCCTCCCTGCCAATGCAGGTGCACCAAAATGGCTCATGCTGCATCCTTTGAGAGGGAAATCCTTGAGGTCTCCTCTGCATAAGGGAACATTCGATCCTTTACTCGGCAATAAGCCTCTGCAGTACAAAATTGCGGGTGCAGGTCTGCATGCACCTGGGCTGCTGGGTCAGGTCTGAAAAAGGGGTCTGGATTTGGAGGCCACTGCCACCACTGAACCCACCCTCTTCTCAGACCTGATCACTCTCCCCCCCCCCACCGGCAGCCTGTTCCGCCCTTCCTCCATTCCACCTCATTCCATTCCACCTCATTCCACCCTTTCCTGTTGCACTGATTTTGCTTGCTTGCTTGCTTGCTATCTATAAAACAGATTTTTGGGTCCTTTGATAAAATGGAAGCCAGTTATACTACAGAAATCATGGTAATTATTGGCCTTGTTCATGACACCCTATAACAGCTTTATCTATGCACAGAAAATGTACTGTAACTGCAAAGGAAACACTACCTTGAGGGAATAAATCTGGATTCTGACTCCTATGCAAAAGAAGAAAAAAACATGAATAACAGAGAATAATGATTGTGCGTTTACTACACATAATTGTTGTGCAGAAAGGGCCCTGGTCCCCTACATAGGAGCCACTTTCTCAGCCCTCTTTGCTTGCCAGCATAATTTATAATCACGGCATTTCAGCTGGTTTGTCTTTCCTGAGCAACCAGAGTGTCAAAGGAATGTATCTCATGGACACTTCCTGCACACACTCTGAATTCACATGACTGTTGAATTGCTTCTCCTTGCCCCCCCTCCCCCCCATTGCAGGAAGAAGTCAAAGAATGATTAATGATATCAAAAGTGTTGCCATGTTGCCACCATCATTTAGATCCAAGGGCAGTAATCCTTACTTCCCTTCCTCAGGCATTCCTCTCGTTGCTTGTCCACTTTTGGTGACAGCCCATTAGTTAGACCAAATGCTCTCGGGATGGATTAAGACAATACCACTTAAAACACGCAGCATATCGGATCATAAAAAATATGTGTTCGGCACCACCACCAGTGCAGCCAACTCCTATTTGTCGTAACTCAGCTTCCCACATCTCATATCTCAATTTGCAATGTCTAGTTTCAAGCACAGCATGACATTTGCTCAGGGAGAAACGAGATGCAATCATACATCATAAAACCAGGGGATGATGTCCACTTAAAGAGGAAAGGCTTGCTGAGCCAAGTGACCATTTCTAGACAGCTCTTTTCTGTGTCTGGTACTGATAAGGCCAACATAATATGCATCAACTAATGAGGAAGCCCTTATTTGTATCAATCACAAATGAAGTCAGCGGGTAACATTGATCCTAGCATCTGCCAAAGGGAGATGCAGCTTATTAGTACAAATTCAGGCAGAAAACGAAGCTTACAGTGCTGATGAAAAGAAATCTTGGCATCTACTTGATATTTAGAACACACAGTCAGTTCACAGCCCACAGCTGGTTGGGGTAGGTAGGAATTATGGGATGTGTGTGACTTGTGTTAATGTGATTCTCTGTGCATGGAAATTAGATATAATACTATATTTTTGTGTAAGGACTTTTTTCCAGAAGAAATAACTCTTACTCAGGGCCGGTTCATCCATGAGACCAACTAGAGTAGGTAGCAGATTGATAGTAGTGGGGGGAGGGGTGCCCATCTCTGTCCTACTTGCTTTCACTGCGCCTCCTCCTCCTTTTACTCCCTGGATTGGAAAATGACGATTGGAACAGAGAAGAGGAAATGTGGAGGGAGTTGAGTTAGAACATTGGAGAGTGGGAGGAACACAGGCTGGCATATCATCAGGTAAGGGCGGCAGCATTTGTCATGCTGCCCCAGGTGTCAGGATGTTTTGGGCCAGCCCTGCTCTTCCTCACTGTTTATTGCAATCAAACAAGCATCATGCTTCTTTGTTGTAGGGCAGAACACAAACTAGGAACTAAACTAGGAACTAAAAGGAACAAGGAAGAAAAGTGTAAGGGCTCAATCCTATCCAACTGTTGCAGCCATGCCAACAGGGCAAGTGCTGCATCTTGCAATGATGGGGCAGTCAGGGAGGCCTCTTCAAGGTAAGGCTATACATTGTGGCTGCATTGAAGTTGGAAAGCAGGATAGGATTGGACCTTATACCCCATTAGTTCCATCCTGTGATAGAAGGATCTAAGATTTAACTCTTCAGTGGTCATGTTACTACATATATTAATCCATTTCTGCGGAACATTGCACATATGCAACAGGGCTCAAATGTGTACACCTGTGGGCTGGGCAGAAATGGGTTAAGTAGACATTTTATCTCTGAACCATTTCTCTCCCCCAAACGAATATTTATTTATTTGTTTATTATATTTCTATACCACTTTTCTAAAAACTCAAAGCGATGTACAGAGAAACAGTAAAGATGAAACATTAAAATCAAATATTAAAATAAAACCCATTAAAACATTAAAAGATAGCAATAAAAGCGCAGATTAAAATGTCAGTAGCATAGAAGTTAAAAAGGGATCCCTAAGGAGTCCCTCCCTCCCCAAAGGCCAGGTGAAACAGATGAGTCTTCAAACCCCACTGGAAAACATATACGGAAGATGTTGCCCTCAGATCTTCTGGTAGCTGATTCCAGAGGCATTGTGCCATAACCAAGAAGGCCCTAGACCTCGCTACCATCCCCCTGGTTTCAGTTGGCAATGGTATCCTAAGAAAGGCCCTCTCTGATGACCACAGGGGATGTGCAGGAATGCAGGAATATATGGGGGAAGGCAGTCCTTGAGGTATCTCGGTTCTATGTTGTACAGGGCTTTAAAGGTCAACACCAACACCTTGAATTGTGCTCAGAAAGGAATGGGAACCAGTGTAGTTGCCAGAGCAACAGCATAGCAGATTCTACACACAAGCCCCAGCGACGAAACAAGCTGCTGCATTCTGCACCAATTGCCCCACATAGAGTGCATTACAATAGTCTAAATGAGATGTCACTAGGGCATGGACCACCGTTGCTAGATCTGACTGATACAGGTACAGCTGCAGCTGGCACACTAGCCGAAGCTGGGCAAAAGCCTCCATGGCCACAGATGCCACCTGAGCATCCAAGGAGAGCTGAGTGTCCAGGAGGACTCCCAGGCTATGAACCTGCTCTTTCAGAGGGAGTGCGACCTCATCCTGAGCAAGCTGTGGGTCTAATACCTCCGTAGCTGCCTTCTGGATCAGGAGGTCCTCTGTCTTGTCCAGATTTAATTTCAATTTATTAGCCTTCATCCAGGCCCTGACTGCTTCCAGACAGTGCCCCAGAGCTTCAACAGCCCCCTTGGAACTTGTTGGAAAAGAGAAATGGAGCTATAGAGAGAAGGCTATAGAGCTATAGAGAGAAAATTACAACCAAATGCCAAAATAATAAGTTGACTTAGAGCCCAATCCTGTGGTCCGCGGCGCACCTCCGTGGTGCGGACCACCGTTGCAAAGGTGCCGTAAGGCACGTTTGTGGGGCTTACCGCCGGGCTCCTGCTGGAGGTGGCTCAGCTCCGGCCGGCACTGAGCCACTGCCTGGTGGGCACCCGCATTCCGCAGCTCGGTGGTGCCTGGTGGAACGGGGAATGGGGGCGTTCCCAGGGGCGTGGGGGAGGCGTTCCAGGGGGGGAAGGCATGGTTGGGGGCGTTCCTGGGGGCAGGCGAGAGGCGGGTCCACGGAGCCAAGCTCCGCAGGATCCAGGGTGCTCAGGCAGGGCTGCTCATCCTACATGAGCACCTTCACTTTAGCGGCGACCAGACAGTCGCTGCTAGAGTGAGTAGTCCCATTGTGGGACTGCTTCCCTTACTCGGGGGAAGGGGACGAAAGTTCCCTTCTCCCGAGGAGACTCCTGCGGGAGCCCTTTGTGGAGCCGCCGGGTCCCGCAGCTCTGGGCAGCTTAGGATTGGGCTGTTAGACATTTTCTTTTTAGAGGCAGGATATAATTCTTTGAAATACATGAAAGCAGCATAGAAACCTCAAGGAGAAAAACACAGCAGAGTTAAAACAAAAACAAAACAAAACCCTCCTGTCTACTTAAAACATGCTCGGAAACAGAAACCTGGAACTTAGTGCTTAATATAGCACTGGAAGGCCTGAAGTGAGGGGGCCAAGCCAGATCCATTGGGGAGGGAGCACCAGAGTCTGAGTGCAGTAGCTGAGAAGGCCCTGCTTATGTTCCCACCCACCTAACGGCTGAGGAAGGTCTCAGCTGAAGCCTCGAGTGCAGGCAGGCTCATGGGGAAGAATTATCCAAAGTCCTATCCTGCCTAATATGTCCCTTTCAGAACATCCAGCAAGTGCCATTTGGTTTCTCTGCATGTAAAATTGACAGTAAAAGCTGTTGTCTGTGGAACTGCTGTCTTCCTTAGAATATAAGGGAAAAAAATCCCTGTGTGGTATAAGGAAACTCTTCTGTAATGCAACTTTTCCTTTACCTGGAAAGGGGAAATTTATTTACTCAATCAGTGGTATATATGAAAGGAAGATGTGCTGGTTTAGCTAAAATGAAAGCTGCCCTGCCATTCTGGAAGGCTTCTTCATTCCTAAGGCCATTGTCGCTTTCCCTTCTCCTTGCATGTAAAAGGCAGCCTTGCCTGGCATTTGTTCTGCTAACACATTCCTTTCTTCGCACCTCCTTTTGATTTACCCTCCTCCTGAAGAGAACACACAATTTTAATATGCTTCAGGAATTCAGTGCGGCATTCAAAGCCTTTAGAAGTCCTGGATCTACCAGATGGAGAAGCTGCACCGTTTCTACTCAGATCCTGCTGTCAAACCATTTTGTAGCTCTCTTATTTACTTGTTTTAAAGCATCTGGCATTTTACAATATATGTACATTAAAGTGTCTAACATTAGTGAAGGAATGGCAATATGCGGCAGCACTGCTTTTAAAAAATATGGAAGGGAAAGGGAGAAATCTTATCTACCTGATGCATACATAAAAAAAAAAGAGAACATACTGGAATGGAAGAGAAGAAAAAAATGCAGGTCATTGGAAACGCTCTAGCACAGTGGTTCTCACAACTTTTAGACCGGGACCCACTTTGCAAAATGACAATCTGTCCGGGACCCACCGAAAGCGATGTCATCAACCTGGAAGTTATGTCATGGCCAGAAGTGACATCATCAAGCAGGAAATGACATCGCTTTTCTCACCTAGTAGTTCATAAACTGCAAATGACAAGAGAAAATAGTCCAGCTCAGAAGGTTGTTTCAATTCTCACTGCAGCCCCCACCATTGCCACCAAGTATCCCATCTGTTCACTGTATTAAAGAGAGAGTATCTCATGGTGTTTTATTAGTTTGGGTTGGGTTATTTCTCAGCCATTTTCCAATAGCAAAGTATAAGGAGAAAAAACCCATTTAAATCTTGACACATATTTAAACCTATTTAAACCTCCCCCATTTCAGGGATCTGCTGAGGCTTAAGTGCCTGGAGGGGGGTGGGAAGGGCAGAGCTGGGCTGGGTGCAAGTGGGGGGAGAGGGGGCTGGATCACAGGGCAGAGCTTGAGCTGGAAAGAGGTGGTGAAAGAGAAAGCAAAACAAACAAACCTTCCCCCCCCCTATTTTGCAGGGAGAGGCTGCAGCCTACCTCAAGACAATCCAGCAGGGCTCCCTGAGACACTCAGCAGCCACACTCACTCCTGTGCAAGCTGCCCTTTTGCTCCTGGGAGGAGCTTTGACTACACACAGGCAAGCTGAGGCAAAGGCAGTGCCAGCTTCCAGATGGCTGCCTGCCCTGTTTGCCAGCCTCCAAGATGGCATTGCACATACACAGAAAGCTGAGGCAAAGGCAGTTCCAGCTTCCAAGATGGCACTGCCTGCCTGATTTGCCAGCCTCCAAGATGGCCACACAGATACAGAGTATGCTTAGGCAAAGGCAGTTCCAGCTTCCAAGATGGCTCCAGCTGCCTAATTTGCCAGTTTCCAAGATGGCCGCCTGCATCTTTCCGTGACCCACCTGACCTCAGTTTGCGACCCGCCAAGTGGGTCCTGACCCACAGTTTGAGAAACCCTGCTCTAGCAATTGCTAACAAAGGATCAATGTACTGGAATAAAATTAAAGGGAAGTTTACAGCTCAATCCTATCCCCCCTCCCCCCTCCCCCGCTTATGCAGTCGCACCAAAAATGGGCATGCGATTTCACTAGCAGAAATCTGAGGAAAGAAAGGGGTGCAGCTTTGAGGAGACTCATTCTGGAGCGGGAGGGGGGAAGTATAGGTTTGGGCCCATAAACACCCTGCTTTAAGTCTTTCAGCCTCCTGTACTATCAAGGGGTCTTCAACTTGTAGGCAAGCAGAAACCCTAAGGAATGTAAACCCGCTTCTGCCCTAATCACTTCTTGTGCCTACCCTCTACTTATTTTTTATTTAGCATTCACTTTGAAGGTTATACCTCAGCTTTTGATTATACGGCTTCCAATGTAACTTAAAACACGTAACAGTAATGGCACAGGCAGTCACAAGTCCTTCCCTTCCCTCCTTCAGTCCCAAGGCGACTGCCAATAGCTGGAGCAGAGTCCTTTCTGGAAGAGAGGGGAAATATAAGCATCTTTCAGTGAATTGTTCTCTACCTGATGCCAGTCTTATCCATCCCTATACTAAAGCCTCATAACTTTTAACTGCAACATATTTACAAGCCTCTTTCTCTATAGATCCCCAAATGAATTGTGCACATTTCATGTTTGAAGGGGGTACAAAGTTTCTTTTGGGTCCCTTTGCAAAGGGGGAGGGGTGAAACAGAGCGGGAGAGGGTAGTGACGGGTGAGCAGAATGGGGGCAGAGAGGTGCAAAACAGAGTGAGGGGAGGCTAGAGACAGCTGGAAAAGTCTTTGGAGCCCAGGTCTACTAACCATGTGGCATCAGTAGGGTCCCCAGCATCCCCAGTCATGGGAGTGTCCCCAGCATCCCGTGTGGGCAACGTCTGAGTAGATAGGAAAACGTAAGATCTCAGGAAATTTCTGGACCCCCTCCTTTGGCTCTTGGGTCCCCCTTTTGATCCTGGGCCCGGGTACAAATTACCCCCTTTACCCCCCTCTCCTAGGCCCTGCCCTTTAGCACTCCACTTTGCCATCGCTTCACAATAAAGCGTCTTTGCCTTCTCTGGAATTTGCACATGGTGTTCCGGCACACTGTCCCTTCTCTCAAAGAATTAAAAAGTCCTGGAGCCCACATCTGTCTATTGCACCCTCTTCCCAAAGAACGTTGGCATCATACCTCCCATTTCTTCAACTCTAGTCCATTAGAACACCAAGAGTTTTGGCTTCTAGTATCTCCCCCTTTCTCAAACCACAGCCTGCAATTCTGATTGCATGCAAGTTACAGCACAGATGACTTTAGGTAAACAATATGTTTTGTTGCTGCTCAGTATAGTGAGTAGATGTATAGCAACATAACAAAAATCTATCCTTGAAACAAGCTACATAGAACAAATGAGACTAAAAAGCATTCCATATAATTTACAACTCGCCCCAAATGCTTGTTATTAAAAACTAGAATGTTAGAGTATGTTAACCCAAAAGGAAATGGTTTTGAGATTATAATTGTTCCTGCTGTATTTTTAAAGCTTCATATGGTTCTTTTCCTTTTTGGCTGAACTCCTTCTTGGTGCCTAGCAACTGCTGTCTATCTGAAAGGCTCATGATGACCATCTTCTGCATCCATTAGATAGGGAGAAAAAAAATCAAAAGGTAACTCAGGTCATTAACAATGAAACAGGTAGTGTTCGTTTTATGATAGAAAAAGGCCATTTCAAGTCCCGCCGCCCCCCGTAATTTGAGTACTGTATTCACTTCATGCCTGATGTAATGCATTCTTTAATTTTACTAAAGACATAAGCTCAGAACTAAAGCAAAAATAATAGATAGCTTTACAGGATGCTACCTTACGTTGCCCATATGTATTAACAGAGGTCACTCAATCCCTAGTTCTTTTCAATGAAAAAATGTATTTAAAACATAATTTAACATGTTGCTTGAGTCTTTCACTTCACAAAATGACCCACCAACAGGCCCACTACAAGGGTACCAAATTCTCATAGGCCAATTTTGCATTCTGCAGTATTAGTAAACATGGAGCAAAAATAACATGGGTAATATGTGCAGAAGACAGTTCTATTCTGGACATTTCAACAAATTAAGAGAAAGCTGGGTTGGCAATTATAAAACCAAGTAAAAAGATCTAGGGTTGCAGTGGATAGATCAATGAAAACATCAGCTGCAATATTGATTCAGTTAGGAGGTCTTCAATTCGTTGAGTAATGGTAGGGGGCACCCCACCTCTTAATAGAGCAGTTACACACACACACACACACACACACACACACACACACACACCACTTGTATAGCATTGTATAAAATAGCCACTGGTGGCATCCCAGTGACAAAGTGCCTGATGCACTGGTGGTTTGAGAATCACTATGTCTGTATTCTTCCTATTAAGTCAGTCCATTGGCTTAATTAGAATGGGTGTGGCAATGGATTCTCCTGGAGAATGGTTCACCAAGAGCACAATCCTATGCTTGTCTATTCAGCAGTAAGGGCCCAATCCTATCCAACTTTCCAGTGCTGACGCAGCAGTGCCAGCAGGACTTGCACTGCATCATATGGTGGGGAGGCAGTCACAGAGGCCTCCTCAAAGTAATGGAATGTTTGTTCACTTGCCTTGGGGGGTCTGGATTACAGCTGTATTGGCGCTGGAAAGTTGGATAGAATTGGGCCCTTGGTCCCATGGTCTTCAATGAGGCTTACTTTCAGAAAAGTGTGTATGGGACTGCAGCCCATGTCCCAGAAAAAGGTCATTCTTACAGGTGTTTGAAAACATTCTTAGAGGTGTTTATTTTACTTAGAAGTAAGCTCATTGTGTTCAGTAAGACAGGCAGCCCAATCCAATGCTTCCCAGCACCCAGAGCTGCAGTGGCACCGAAATGGTGATTGCTGCATCCAGCGGGGCTGGGAAGCAGTGCCAGGTCTCTTCAGGGTAAGGGAGCTTATGCTCCCTTACCCTGTATAAGACCCATGTGGCCCCAATAGGTTTCCTCAGATCTGCGCCTGCTATTGAGCAGGCAGAGGCCCATGCCGGGTCTCCTGGGCTGGGAGGGGTCAGGATATGATGGCAGAGCCTGCTGCTGTCTCCATCCCCTCCCACCCCGCCCCCTCTATCCTGCCTTCCCCCTGCCCTGGAACGCCTCCCCCTTCCCTGACTCATCGTTCCACCATCTGGTGCTCTCCCAGAGCTCCAGGCAGTGGTCAACTGGTTCATCGCAGCCTCATGCTAAGCCGGCGCTGGTGCTGGCCCAGCAGTAAGAGTTGCAGGCATGCCTTATGGCATGTTTGCAACACTGAGCACTGGCTCTGGGCCCAATAGGATCAGGTCCTTAGGCTGTAAACCCATCTTACCAGAAACAAACACCTCTAGTCATTCTGGTACCCACTTACCTGAGAGTTCATTGTTCAAAGGGTGGGATAAGTAGTGAGAGATGGTGGGTGTGAAGCCTTTGTTAAAAAAAAAACACCAGCTACATCTTTTTTTCATGTAGGAAGCCAGATACCTTTTCTGTGTGTTGTTAGGCTGTGTGTTGCTGTGTGTTGTTAGTCTGTGTGTTGTTAATTTATTTTTTAAATGCAGTGTCATTTGGTGTTAAGCTTTTCCTGTACCAGTTCTAGAAATAAATGAAAATATGTGCACAATTCTTTGTTCCAGGAATGGCAGTGGATACAGATGCAGTCAGGCTAAAGATAACATGAAATCATTGGACAAGTAAAATAATTTCTTATCAAAGGGTTTAAGGATGACAAATTTAAAGAAGCAGTCTCTATATAAGTAAGGGCCCAATCCTATCCAATTTTCCAGAGCCAGTGCAGTCATGCCAATGAGGCGTGCGCTGCATCCTGTGGTGGTGGGGCAGGCACAGAGGCCTCCTCAAGGTATGGGAACGTTTGTTGCCTTACCTCAAGGCTGCATTGCGGCTGCACCCGTGCTGGAAAGTTGGATAGGATCGGGCCCTAAGTCAGAGGGCCCTAAGTCAGAGGTTGAGGTGAGCTATCTCCACAATTTCCTGCTTTCTGCTTGTAACGTGGTACAAGCCACTTTGAGTGCCTTTTGGAAAATAAAGTGGGGTATAAATACAGTAAATAAACAACAGCTGGTTCCAAGTCCTTAACTGAAAGACAGTGCAAAAAGGAAGATTCACCTGTGGAAGTCGGAATTGTCATAGTATTGGTGCAGCTTGTCAGTTTAATAAAAGAGATGTGTGAATCAAGTTAAAAAATTGCTTTTTAAAAAAAAAAATACATGCATAGGACTGAAAAAACAAACAGCCACCTTCTCCACCTTAGCTGAACATATTTTGAAATGACTGGTGCTATGTAGGTTGAAGATGCTATCTCTTATTGGTCCTTTCTAGCCTTCCAAAGCAAAATGTTTAAAATAAGAAATCAACAGCACAATCTTGTACATGTTTTCTTGGAAGTTAGCCCCATTTTATTCAATGCGGCTTACTTCCTGGCCAGTGTACTGTACTTAGGATTGCAGTCTGGCAGCCCAATCTACCCCCTGCCAGCAGTGCCAATCCTGGATATGACTGGGCTATTAACATAAGAACATAAGAACAGCCCCACTGGATCAGGCCATAGGCCCATCTAGTCCAGCTTCCTGTATCTCACAGCGGCCCACCAAAGCCCCAGGGAGCACACCAGATAACAAGAGACCTCATTCTGGTGCCCTCCCTTGCATCTGGCATTCTGACATAGCCAATTTCTAAAATCAGGAGGTTGCACATGCACATCATGGCTTGTAACCCGTAATGGAGTTTTCCTCCAGAAACTTGTCCAATCCCCTTTTAAAGGCGTCCAGGCCAGACGCCATCACCACATCATGTGGCAAGGAGTTCCACAGACCAACCACACGCTGAGTAAAGATATATTTTCTTTTGTCTGTTCTAACTCTCCCAACACTCTATTTTAGCAGATGTCCCCTGGTTCTGGTGTTATTTAAAAGTGTAAAGAGCATCTCCCTATCCACTCTGTCCATCCCCTGCATAATTTTGTATGTCTCAATCATGTCCCCCCTCAGGTGCCTCTTTTCTAGGCTGAAGAGGCCCAAACGCCGTAGCCTTTCCTCTTAAGGAAGGTGCCCCAGCCCAGTAATCATCTTAGTCGCTCTCTTTTGCACCTTTTCCATTTCCACTATGTCTTTTTTGAGATGCAGCAACCAAAACTGAACACAATACTCCAGGTGTGGCCTTACCATAGATTTGTACAACGGCATTATAATATTAGCATTTTTGTTCTTGATACCTTTTCTAATGATCCCAAGCATAGAATTGGCCTTCTTTACTGCCGCCGCACATTGAGTAGACACTTTCATCGACCTGTCCACCACCACCCCAAGATCGCTTTCCTGATCTGTCACAGACAGCTCAGAACCCATTAGCCTATATGTGAAGTTTTGATTTTTTGCCCCAATGTGCATGACTTTACACTTACTGACATTGAAACACATCTGCCATTTTGCTGCCCATTCTGCCAGTCTGGAGAGATCCTTCTGGAGCTCCTCACAATCACTTCTGGTCTTCACCACTCGGAAAAGTTTGGTGCCTCACAATTAGAGTTTCTGACATGGCAGTCATTCTTCCTTATTAATATTTTTGAAAAACTATATGTACAAGCCATGCAATGTTAACATCTGAATAGTCATTGGTCAACCAATTTGTGGGAGGAGGGTTTCAAGCAAGGATACACTGGAGACAGAGAACTGCTTTTAAGATTGTATTAGTATCAGAGAACCATGCACCTTCTGTTCTTTTATCCCACCATCATCTCTGATCAAAATGGTTTTCAGATGAAGTCTGCTAAACTTGTTTACAGGAGATGATAGCGATTTATGTTCAGTGCAACTGGAACATAACATGTATGTCAGGGGCAGGTTTAGCAGTTGTGATATAAGCTACCCTAATTATAAGTCAAACTCAAATGAAATACATTCCCACCCTTGCCTCTTTCAGCTAGGTGTACAGTGTACCCTTTGCAGGGCTTCTAAGTCATCAGATCAAGGGATCTGCACAGTTAATAGATGCCATTGCTATACATTCCTGTTGTGTCAAAGACAAAGCGCTGCTGACAAGGCTAGAGAATTCAAGAGCAAATTGTAGCCACTCATAGCAGATTAATAACTTGAAACATTTTTCAGCTCCGTTGCAGTGAACTACTGTAAAACATGAGACACGAGTATAATATATACATAGGTATATTAAAACTTTGATATAATGAGGCATGACATATGGAAGTTCCAATCTATGTGTATTATAGACAATTACATTCCACCATCGGAAAAAAGGTCGCCTCTCAGAGTAACTTTCAGTTCGTTAACTCAATATTCACTCTTGCTTTCCTCTACATACTGTACAGTGAAGGCCTCTGTTATCTTAACTAGGCACCTGCTTCTTTTGCAGAAATGAAAGTCAGGTAAAAAAATATCAGGCCGCACCTGATAAACTTTCGCCTCCAGGCTCCAGGGCAACCACACCATAACTACCTGCAGGTCCACATCTTAGGCCTTTATGCTCTCTATAGTGTTTTTCCAAGTATGCTTCCCTCATAATAATTTACTAAGGATTTAGCCCCGATTTGTTTTTTGATACCCTCCAGCTACCACCACATCAGTCTCCATGCCTATGATAGCAAAATTGCCTTTGCTTCCTCCTAAATCCATTTTCAACAGGAGCAGCTGCCACTGCACTTTTTATGGGTCTCAATACTTCCATGGTGCTACATTAGCATTATTTTTCAGTTTGTAGAGCACGTGGCAATCTTGTTCCATTTTCTAAAATATATTCACACACTGGAAACAAACATAAGAAAGGGAAAGGAAAAATCTAGTAGGAACAGGCATCTACTATGGCCAGTGGCATAGCTAAGGGGGTGCAGGGGGTAGCAGTTGCAACGGGCATCAAGCTTTAGGGAGGCAACAAGCTGAGCTTGACACTAGTGACCAAAATTGTGAAAATCTTGGTATGTATGAGTAATACCATCATGTTATAAATCATTGGAAAGGTAATTTTATGCTGAATGCAATGAAACAAACTGCATTGGAATATCTGTATTCTATCAAAAGTTATGGCCAATTAACCATAAAATGAAAACACAACTGCCTTATGGAACAAAAAGTGGATTTTCTCAACTCAAAACTGACCTATGAAACTGATTGATCAGATAGGTGATGACATGCTATTATGTTATTGACATGTTGCAATGACATGTTATCATGATACAGCATAAAACCAATAAGGTTTTAATATGAGTCAGCTCTCATTTCCACGTATCATAATACATCTACCCCTGCTAACTGGATAAAAAGGCACTTTTTCAAGTGGTGCCCCTCTTAATAACCATCCCTCTTCACCCTAGCACAGTGTCTCTGATTGATAAGGGGTATACTTTTTATTTATTCAATTAAATTTGATTTTGTCTGGGGGGGTTACAAATCTTGTTTGTCTGCAGGTAGCAGATAGATGCCTTAGCTATGCCACTGACTGGGGGGAGGCAGCAGAGCAAGTGGGTGGCAAGCTGCTGGGAGGAGGAGGTGAGTTTCCCCCTGATTTTCACTTTTCAAAAAGCCTGGGCATGAAGTCACTTCTGGTTGTGACGTCACTTCTGGGGCAACATTTTGAGCTTGGCACCGGGCTACACGATCATTAGCTACGCCACTGACTGTGGCTTAAGTAAGTCTATATAGACACCTGGGTGGGTGGGAGACATAGTTAAAGTTGGAACTTTTTTTGGGGGGGGGGGGAGATATTTGCTGCATTGGTTTCAACAGACAGAGACAAGGGGCTTTTTAAAGTGAATGGTGGCTTGTCCCTTCAGTGGGAAACATCTGCAAAATAAGCTTCCAAGAAAATCCAGTTGCACACAAAACTGCAGGTCAGACTCCAAAGGAAGGTCCACCTGCATGTGTGATTTTTAATGGCAGTACACCTCTTCTGTTTCTTTGGATCAAGGCCATAATAATCAACTTCTAATGTTAGTGCCCCCTAGGAGCAATCCAGGAGCCCACTGACCATCCTGGAATGAGAGCCTGCATCTGGTATTAGTAGAAATATGAAACCCTTGTCCTAGAATCACTGATGGCATTCTTCTATACATATTGATGCTACTTCTAGGAAGATCTATCCCAGTGCTAGGTGTCATGCATCAGCACAGAGTCCCTTGGTACGTGGCTTGGGTGGGATGAAGAGAAGCAATTTTATTTGTATTCAACTTTCAAAGGATAGGTTATAGTCTGAAAAAGGTCAGCATGTTCCTGTATCTTACTTTAAGGAGCTATAAGAGCTAATAACATGTTACATATTCTCATTGGTTGCTATCGACCAGGGAGATTCTAAGAGTGCAATCCTAACTGTGCTCTTGGCTGGAATGGCCAGTCAAAGATGTTGTGAACATGCTGTAAAGCACATTCGTGGCTCCCGGAGAGGAGACTGCCCCCATGAGGAGTCTGCATTGCCCCACTGATGCTGCATCCAGGCATTCGGCCAAACGGCGCAGGTAAGGTTGTGCTGGGCAGTGGGAAAGGGGTGTTTCTGGGTGGGGAAGGGTTGAATAGGGGGGTGAATTTGGTCTAAGACAGGGGTGGAATAAGCAGAGACCTCCTCTACCGTATCCTCTTCTGTTGTACCCCCTCCTGACCCTCCCAGCATTACACCGGGCTTCCCAGATTTGCACCAACTCTATAGTTGGTGTGGATCGAAGAAGCCCCATTGGGCAAGCTGGGGCTTGGGAAAAATATCCTGTTACCCCAAGGAGACCTCTAGCAGTCTCCTAACCTGCACTGGATACAGTGCAGACTATGCAGCCTGGTTGTGACGGCACAGGTTTGGATTGGGCTGCCAGAGAAGATGAAACTAACTCCTGTCTGCATGTATTCATGGAACGTTTTACTTGTTCTAGCAGGTTTCAGAGGGGTAACCATGTTAGCCTGTAGCAGTAAGAACAGTAGCTTAAAGATGACTGTTCCACTGTCATAAAAGACAGCCTAGTCTTTGTTAGGATCGGGCTGCCTACCCACTGTCATAAATGACTATATGGTGACATACTGCCATCCATGACGCCAACTGAAGAGGTTGCATCAGGCAGCAGGTTGGTGAGGGAAGCAGCCATTTTGTCTGCTTGCTTGCCTCCTCTGCTTCCCCTTCTCCTTCCACTCCCTGGATTGGAAAAAGAAGAGGAAACCAAGAGGAAGAGGAAATGTGGAAGGGAGAACATTAGAGAGTGGGAGGAGCAGAGGCTGGCACATCATCAAGTAAGAGAAAACAGCATTTGGCATTCTGTCTCAGGCATTGGGAAGTCTTAGGCCTGCCCTGCTCAGAATTTGAAAACTCATCAGTCGTTTGCAGATGATGTAGAGGGACGGCAGAAAAATAAAAGAATGATTACAGTGAAAGCTGGTCTTGTTGGATACACTTGTCTTTCCTCTTCTACGCATAACAAATGCAATGTGAAAACAAAAGTTTTACAAGATTTCTTCTATAAAATGAATGATCTCATTCACATGCCTTTACATAGGTGAAGTTATGATACTTTGCAAGCATATCTCAGACAAGCTCAAGTGAGAATGAATAACAGAGAAAGCAGGCACATAGAAGATTTATACCCAAAGCTACAGAAGGAGGTGTGGATCTACTTAAGACTGCAGCAGTTGTATGCACAAGGATATACAAACTTTACAGTTTCTTTTCTATTATTTTTGGAGTCCTCTTTGAATGCTGTGTGTATAGCCTGAACACATTCATGATGACAGGAAAACCGTTGAAAGTCACCTACTACAACTTTGGAGCCCTGTCTGATGTTGACATCATGCTGCTAATTTTCCAGCTAACCTGCAGTGTTGGTTTTGGGTTCATTCAGAAGTATTTCTCATTTGTTTCATCATGAATGAAAAAGAACCTGAATGATTCCAAAAGGAATGCACCCCCGCATTGTACATTATTGGTCACTGGCTAGATGACAACACTTGAGGGAGTGCATTTCCAGTTCTTTTCTTTTCTTTCCTACAGGGACAAGGATCAGACCAATGGTTGAATGAAAGTACAAACTAGGATGTATTACAAGCAAAATCTGGCCTAGACAGATTGATATGCAAGTTTCCTAAATTTCGCAAAATAGAAGTCACCTCTTCCTATAGATGTGTTCCTCTCGTAGGCTGTGAGTGGCAGCAGTCCACACTGATGCCTGATGCACAACCAACAGGCATTTTTCCAAGCCCCTTCTATACAAAAGCATCCCAATGTCAAGAAAAAAAAAAATTGTATGATGCAACTCCCTGAAATGGGGCCACATCCAGGTGCATGACGACCTTGGCCTGGTGTCCAGAGCATCTCAACACATGACAATAGCAAGGGAGGAATCATTATTAACAGGTGCCAACATTAACTGAGCATGACTCAACAATTTTTCTCAAAAACTAACCCAACCATGAAAGAACAGACTGACCATTGGGAAGAACCTGTGCAGACTGCTAACTCCTCGAAATACAAAGCTCACCAGTAATCTGCCAATATAGGGGGGCAGAATACAATCTCCATTACATTTTAATTTTAAATTTCTGTGATATTTTGGATTTGAGATATTCTTTAAAATTATGATCATCTTGCAATCCTACCCGTCATCATGTGATTTGATTAAGGCAGGAGTACAAAGATATAGCCATGGGGGCAGAATCAGTTGGGTTCCCGTTCTGTGCGCAGTCTGTCATATTGGTTATCACTGCTGGAGATAGTGGGTTTTTTATACAAGATTCAGTTTTTCTTAGGCTACAATTCTATAAACAGTTACTCAGGAATAAGCCCCACGGGCAGGAGGTCTGGTCTAGAGGGTAGAGCCTCCGTTTGCCTGAAGATAACAGCCAAAGGTCACCAGTTCGAGGCCACCAGCAATGTGAACGGCGAGACCTTGAAGCAACTGACAAGCTGAGCCGAGTTTTTCCATCTGCTCTTTGGCCGCCCTTCAAGGGAGATATGAAGGATTGTCAGCTTGCGTGGGAGGAAACTGGAGGCCAGAATGTGACACCAGATCATAAAAGGATCCATCTGAAATGTTGTGGTTCTTGAAAGACAGAACCTTCTTCAATTGTAAAAATCCCTATAGGGATTTAGTATAGCCTGCCTGTGTAAACCGCCTTGAAATAAAGTCTGAGGAGAAATCTGACGACCATGAAAGGCGGTATTAACCCCCAGCTCCCTTCCTCCTGCTGTCTCCCTTTTCAGGCACCCACACCCAGGTTTTATTCTTTAAATTACTGATGCACTACACCTGGGTAGCAAACACCCAACTTAATCCATTTTAAAGGAAAAGGCACTTGCCCCACCCCGTGACAAATACCTGTATTTATTAATTATTATTATTATTATTATTATTATTATTATTATTATTCAATATAGTGGAATTTACTTCAGAGTAAACGTGTCTAGGTTTGCACTGTATGCTTCGTTTACCTGGGATCTTAAAGCATGCCCTGCAGTTTCTCCTTTTCCAAGGTTTCCTTCCACCTGTTTCAAGGACAAGAATCTACACTGCCAAAGAAATTTTCACTTTGGAGTTTTTTTTAAAGTGATACCTTAGGAACTGAGGCTGGGAAGAGGGCGGTGAAGAGGTACTTTTTAAACTTAGAAGTTTGTTGGATAGGTTCTACAAAGGACCAGATCACATTATCTTATTAAAATTTTAAATGTAAACAATGAGTAGGACAAAGGCGATTCACAGCAAGAGGAAAAGCTGATCTGAACACTGAAAACTCTGCAGGGAAAAGACATAAGGTATCTCATTACACGAAAAGATAATCCAAGTTTCTAATATAATTGATAGCTAAAGTTATATAGTAAAGTGGAGAAGAGAGAATATTTTTACAATCACAAATACCATTTGGTCTTTTCTTCATTACCAATTCTCATCAATAGCCATGAACCATTTTTTTATGGATTGCTGGTACCCCACACTTTGTGATTTCTTTTCCTTACAATAACTCAGGCTGCAATCCTATAACACTTTCCTCGGAATAAGCCCCATTAAACTCAATGGGACTTTCTTCTGAGAAGAAATGCATAGGATTATGCCCTATAAGAACAAATCATTTCTACACCTACTGAAAGATACACAAGGAGTCAAAAGAAATTACAATTTCTTGAATGTAAAAGCTATAATTAAAATAGGAATTCTGTCAGACAATGTTAGAACCGCCCTTCTTTGCCCACCCAGGCAACTAGTAGTGCATTAGACTCCTCTGTTCCTTCAGATCCATGCCCTAAAAATCAATGACATTATTGTCTTGATTAGCTGGATGATATTAATAGAAGATGACATTACCTTTCAAAGAATACCTCCTTCCTCTTCAGCATTTGTGCTGAAGTACTCAGTATAGGTAGCGGCTCTCTTCTAATGGAGAATGCAGAAGCATGTTGCAATTTTGACTGAATGATTTCCATTGTTGTTGAACTATTTAAATGTAGAAACGTAGTAGATGAACAGCCTGGGGAGATATTAAACAACTGGACCATCATATTAGACCTGGTTGGCTTGTAGAATTGGTGGGAGAGCGGAAGGTAGAATAGAGGAACAATGCAATGTATTTCGTAAAGCAAGACACGTTTCATTTGATAACACAATAACCTACAAAAATTAACCTATTTATAGAATTATTTCTGTTTGTCCTAGTTGCCTGCAAGCTAGCCAGTTGCAAGCTTTTTATTGAGATGGAAGTGTGCATCCTTCAGATTTCCACAGGGCTCAGGGTCTTTTTATGTTCCGTGGAATGTTAACTAATTTTCAGAGAATAAAGAGATGAATGCAAAAAGATTTTTTTAAAATGAAAGGCTAATATGGCCTGCCAGGGGAGAACACCTGTAAAGTGCACTCTGGTAGCGTGCCCAGTAGCATGGTCCTGAAGCACTATCAGGAAGGCCAGAGCCAGGTAAGATGGCAGGGAAGTCATGAGGAGCAGGGGAGAGAGGAACAGGTGTGGGGAGAGGGAAAATTGGGTGGGGAAAGGGGCAAAATAGAGGGCAGGGAGAGTGGACCCGGTGGTGTTGGTGCACACCAGACCCTTTTCTGCAACCTCCCTGCCCCCTTTGTCTCCTCGAACGTGCACTAGTGAATCACTAGAGCAGGACCAAGAGACCCATTACAGAGAGGGAGGCTTATGTAGGGTTTTTTAAATTCCTTTCTCTAATGCAGCCACCTGATCCACCCCCTCTTCTGGATACAGCACACCCATTTTTGGCATGGCTGCCTCATTGGGGGTAGAGGATAGGATTGGGCTGTTTATTATCCACCTGTCAAACCCATGAAAACATAGAAATTAATAAACTAAACTATAAAACCCCTTATAAAAAGTTGCATGCACTGCAAAGCAACTAACATGACAAATATTTTGTGTGCCCCTTTTGCTGAGAAGTGGAAGGTACATGACAGTTTTTCAATGGCCAGTTTCCAAGGGTAGTGTCTTGATATATTTGTCTCAGTACTAACATGTATGCCTTGCAGGACTGCAGAGGCTCTGTTAGAATCTCCAGGATGATCCTGGAGGGTTGGCAATCCTAGACCCACCCCCTGTCTATGTCAACAACACTGAGCAAAATGGACCAATGTTCTGACTCACAGCCCAATCCTAAAGGTGGAGCCGCCGCTGGGTGCTGCAGCACCAGAGCAGCTACCGCTGCATCCTATGGCACTGCAGCAGCTGCTGGAGGATTCCTTGGGGGGAAGGGGACTTTTATCCCCTTTTCCTGGGGAAATACCCAGGTCCCACAATGGGGCTTCTCAAGTCTGCATTGGCTACCTAACTCTGGGTGGCATCCAGCCAGTGCTGGGCTCAGCTCCAACTGGCGCTGGACCAGCATGAGTGCCGATTTGGTGCAGGGTGTCATAGGCATGACTTATGGCACATTTGCAACACCCAGCGCCAGCACTGGAGTCAGTGCCAGCACTGGCCCAGCTCAGAATTGGGCCTTCAGTTTCAAAATAATTGTTGGTTCCATTCTGAGTATTATTGTATATTATTATTACCCTTTTCAACAGTAAGCTCAGATGTGACCTCAGCATTTTAGAGATTTATGATCTATCCATGCCACCCTAAACAAGAAAGTGAGTAGGAAGCAAATTACTAAGGTCATCTGGCTTTGAGTGGGGAACTTACTGTATTCTGACAGAGAATTCTGGAATTGCAACTGAGAGTTGAGTGTTGGAGAACTGAAACGAAATGATTATGTAGCACCTTGGCTAGCAATTTCCCATGGGGGCTGGGGATAAGAATAGGCCCTCAGTTTGGCTGTACTTGTCCTAAGAGGCGACTAAACAGCCGCTGGGTAGATGGGACTCCTTAGCCTGGGAAGGCAGCTCATCTGAGAGAAGGAAAACTCTGATCCCAAACCTCCACAGCCTTGTGGCTACATCCAGTTATGGAAGAGGCTTCAGGAGTCAACCTCGAGGCAAAATCCGGAGCCGGAGTCCCTGAGGCAGTTCATGGCTGAACACAGTCACGTTCTGGCAACTCCTGCGATGCCGCTGGAACCAACCGTATTGGCCTCTGCCTTTCCATTGGACCATTTTAGTGACGTGGAGAGGAGGGATTTGCTGCATGGGAAACAGTCTATCCTCCATATCTACTTAACCCAGGCTTTGCACACTGGAAAGGACACTGTTCCAGAACCACCATTCAGAGCACGATACCGTGGTCTTCCAAGACTGAAGGATGCCAACAATGGCTAGCAATTACTAATCCCATTTCAGGGAAAGGAGTATTTGACTGCATTGCTACACCTCTCAGTCAGCCATTCATGTTGACATAACTCTGAGGCTGAGCTCTTGGTCAATTTGGCTGAACTCATTATGTGATTAGGGAACAGGTTTCCTCCCCATCACATGAAATGGATGCTAATCCTGGAATTTAAAAAGCCAAAACTTTTTAAAGGAAAGAAAGAAAGAAAGAAAGAAAGAAAGAAAGAAAGAAAGAAAGAAAGAAAGAAAGAAAGAAAGAAAGAAAAGTTGTAATATAGGTGAGCTACCCAAATGGGATATTGCACTGTCCAACTAGATGCATCGTCCCCTGGATTAAGCATGACTTTCCCATGTGCACAAACAGCTGCATGACTCATTCCTTCACCAAAGGTGTTTGTGGGGCTGGGTCATTTTAGAGACACTTGCAGTCATTATTGGTTTATTCCAAGCTTAACCACTTGCAATTACATAGGCTGTTTAACATTCCAGCCTTGCAATATCCTGTTTCAACCTTGCACAGGACCCAAAAAGATGGTTCGGCAAGTTGAAGCCATGGAGGGGAAGGGTGATAGTTGGGTACAGGACCTTGAGGAGTTCAGGCCTGAAAGAGTCCCAACTCTGAGTCATTTTTTATTTTCTGGTCCCAACAACCCTGGTCCCAAGTAGGTTCCATCCCACTGACACAAAATGAGGAGCCTTAAAGGGACACTGGCAGGGAGGAATGAGGGTGGAGAGGAGGGGGTTGATTTGGCAGTGATAGCATGCACCAGATTCTGTCTCCTGCATCAGCAGCCTCCATGCTACATTTCTTTCCTCAGACTTGAGCCAACTACAGAGGTGGCACAAATCTGAGGAGACCCATTGAGGAGCAGGAGGCTTACAAAGGAGTAAGGAGATTTAAATCTCCTTTCCCCTTCAAAACCAAAGCCTCCTTATCCGCCCACCCCATGCTGGATACAGCATGCTCCTTTTTGGCGCAACTACACTGGGAGGGGGGAATGGTAGGATTAGGGTCTTAGTCTGAAATTTCTTGAAACTTGTCCTTAACTTTCATATGTGCTACTTGCATACTCTTTGCAAAAGGGCTGTAGCTCTGAGGTAGAGTGCATGTTTTACATGCAGAAGGGCTTAGGTTCAGTTTCTAGCAATGCTAGGTAGTTCAGAGAACAATTCCTGCCTGGAGAACTGCCAAGCCAATGGTGTTTTTTTTCAACATGGTGTAATGTTGGAAATTCCTGGAGGCTCTGTTAGAATCTCCAGGACTGTTTTTAGTCCTCGAGATGCAGGGTCCGTGAGAGTGGGGTGCAGGGGGGTAATTTGTACTTGGGCCCAGGGTCCAAAACAAGGCCTGGGAACCAAAGGATACCCACCAGAGATTTCTCGGTACCTTACATTTTCCTATCTCACCCAGATTCACTGCCCGCATGGGATGCTGGGGACGCTACCCTAGGTGTGTGGTAGCTGCTGCCACCACAAGCCGTATGCGCTGGATGGAAGAATGCATACATGACTCTCCTTAACCGGTGTCAAATATGGGAGGAAACTGGCCTGCTACAGTAGTTCTTTGCTTTGTAGATCTCCTCACCATGAAGGAGTGTATAGGAGCACAGGGACACAGATGCTGCAGAAGTAGGTTTTGGTACACACAGATTTTGGTACACACAGGACACTAGTGTCAGCCTACATATGATTATGGTAATTTTCTGCAATGATTTTCTATATTTAAAAGATTTTAGAGAGATTTAGGAGTGTGTTCGTTTTTCCATGTTACTGTATTTAGCTGCTAACATTATGTGGGTGGGTAGACTTGGGCTCCAAAGACTTTTCCTGTGGCTGCCACCCTTCTTCTACCCTGTTTTGCCCCCTCCCTGCCCTCATTCTGCCTGCTCCTGCCACCATCCTCCCCCCACTGTTTTGTCCCCTCTGGGAAGGGACCCTTGGGGGGGGTGGACAGGTCGATGAAAGTGTCGACCCAATGTGCAGTGGCAGTTAAGAAGGACAATTCTATGCTTGGCATCATTAGAAAAGGTATTGAGAACAAAATGGCTAATATTATAATGCCATTGTACAAATCTATGGTAAGGCCACACCTGGAGTATTGTGTCCAGTTCTGGTCACCGCATCTCAAAAAAGACATAGTGGAAATGGAAAAGGTGCAAAAGAGAGCGACTAAGATGATTACAGGGCTGGGGCACTTTCCTTACGAGGAAAGGCTATGGTGTTTGGGCCTCTTCAGCCTAGAAAAGAGACGCCTGAGGGGGGACATGATTGAGACATACAAAATTATGCAGGGGATGGACAGAGTGGATAGGGAGATGCTCTTTACATTCTCACATAACACCAGAACCAGGGGACATCCACTAAAATTGAGTGTCGGGAGAGTTAGAACAGACAAGAGAAAATATTTCTTTACTCAGCGTGTGGTTGGTCTGTAGAACTCCTTGCCACAAGATGTGGTGACGGCATCTGGCCTGGACGCCTTTAAAAGGGGATTGGACAAGTTTCTGGAGGAAAACTCCATCACGGGGTACAAGCCATGATGTGTATGCGCAACCTCCTGATTTTAGAAATGGGCTATGTCAGAAGGCCAGATGCAAGGGAGGGCACCAGGATGAGGTCTCTTGTTATCTGGTGTGCTCCCTGGGGCATTTGGTGGGCTGCTGTGAGATACAGGAAGCTGGACTAGATGGGCCTATGGCCTGATCCAGTGGGGCTGTTCTTATGACCCCAAAGAAACTTTGTACCCCCTGATAAAATTCCTCTCGGAAGCCCTCTCAAGATGAATGCTGATTCCTGAAGACTCTAGGCCAATCCTGGAGGGAGGCAACCCTAGTCCCACCACCCATCTGTGTCAATAATACTAACAAAATGGACCAAAGTTCTGACTCAGTATAAGAGGGCTTCCTGTGTTCCACATGATCTGCTTTGGTTAAAAAAAACACAACACAGTTTATTTGATTTAGACACTGCCAAGCTGTGCTGGATTTGAACCAGCCACTTAAGGAATGAAAAGTTTAGATCAGCACATGGTTAAGGAAGCAAAGAGAAAGACAAAAAGCATCTGCCAATATGCTGAGCATTTTCTTTCAGACATTCCAGCAATGTTTTTGGCAATCACACTATGCCCTGATTATGCAATGTAGAAGGATTAAGCAAACTGGCATACGGTTGCTTTAATTCCTGTGAGTGCATATGTGTGTGTGTGTGTGTGTGTGTGTGTGTATTTAATCCTGGAGTGTCTATTTATAAGACCCGAACACAGTTCAATCATAAATGGGAGGGATTTATCTTATTTGGATGGAAAATAAGAACTTTGTAAGGTACCACATCAGCCACTGAAGCCATTTGAAATTGTAGGATTTTTTTTTTAAAGCTTCATACTCTGAATGCACCCAAATGAATACATCTAAACTTCTGAGTCAAGCTTTGAAGGCTGGATAGATAGATTTATAGCTATATCACTACTTAAAAGTAGATTTGAAACATCATTCTGTGTTTTAAGGGAAACAAAATTTTTTTTTATTTGTTCAGTGAAACATTTCTATCCTTCCTTTAGGTCTACAAAGCAGCTAACAAAATTTAAAATCCATTACACAAAACTAAATATTCAATGTCACACAATAAAATAAATAGCAAGCTACAACAAGAAACTAACTAATTAGATTCAGCAGCTGGAACTAACCAATGGGAGCAGTAAAACCAAGGAAATGTCAAACTCAGAGCCAAAAGGCTCTATGAAAAAGTAGTCTTTGCCTGACTCCTAAAGGTCAGCAGAGAATATATGGTGTGAACCTTCTTAAAGAAAGTTCCATAACCTTGGTGCCACTTCACAAGCAACTCTGTCCTGCATAACTCTCCTTTGCCAACACCAATGCAGAGGAACTTTGAGTGGGGCCTCTGAAGAATTACAATGGGCAGCCCAATTCTAAACTGATCTGGCAAAGCTGGGCCACACAGCCTGCACTGCATCCAGCACAGGTTAGGAGGAGGCTGGGGGTCTACTTGGGGTAAGGGGACATTTGTCCCCTTATGCTGAGTAAAGCCCCAATGGCATTTCTCAGACCTGTGCCAGGGACATTGCTAGCGCAAATCTGGGAAGCCCTATATAATGCTAGCAGGCCTGGGAAGGGGGTTAGGATATATATGGTGGAGGCCTCCTCCCACCCCTACATTCTCCCCCACTTTGTCACACTCCCTTCCCATCTCAAGAGCACCTTCCAACCTCCCTCTCCAAGCCCCTGTGCTGCTTGGTGCTTTACTCACCTCCACCAGTGGCCAGGGACTTGTGCCGGCTGGAGCAGGCCTTCCCACTGCTCTGCTGGCTTACAAGTAATTGTAAACATGCTTTATGGCATGTTTGTGACTCTCTAGGCAGGAACAGCAGCCAGCCAGCACTTAGGATGGATTGCACTGTCAGTTACATAGGAGAGAGTGTTCTTTAAAGTGTCCTAGACCAATTTTTCAGGGTCGCAAATTAAGAATTTAAGGGCCCAGTTCTATCCAACTTTCCAGCACTAATGCAGTCTCCCTGCAGTCCCAAGGTAAGGAAATAAACATTCCCTTATCTTGATGAGGCCTCTGTGACCGTCCTCTCCACCACGAGACTGTCCCCTCCATCACATGCACCATTGGCATGGCTGTATCAGCCCTGAGAAGTTGAATATGATTGGGCCCTAAGATTAATATTCTGTACTGGTAGTTACAGTGATCATAGGTGACATTCTGACACCCATGAGATGGTTTCTGTTGACATAATGCAAGTTTGCAGAAGGTTTTTCTCATCCATTTTACATTTTTGTTAAAGATTCTAGAATAGGTTTTGTGAATGCATCTGTTTTCAAGAGGAACAACCATGCAGCCTGCTGATAGGAGATCCTAGGTTAGTGGCCTAACTATTTCCATGTAGAAGAAACAATGTATGTACTGCAAACATCAGTATGGAACCAGATGTGGGCAGGTGTGGATGAGTGTTTTGAGACTTTGCAGACCAATCACACCCATTCTGTTTGCCATTTTGTCACATGTTTCTCACTGATTAACAAATAGAATGGTATGCAGTGGTGGTTGGCAACCTTCCGTCTCGAAAGACTATGGTATATGCCTACAGCACCCGGTATTCCCAGGCGGTTTCCCATCCAAGTACTAACCAGGCCTGACTCTGCTTAGCTTCCAAGATCAGACGAGATCAGGCAAACACACAATAAAGGCTTTTAGATGTATCACAGGTTTGAAATATGGTCATATTGCCTGGAATTTTCAATGTGATTGTCACATATGGAGTTCTGGAGCAAAGATTTAATCAGGTTTATCCATCCCTAAAATTACTTTATATAACCTACTCAAAAACCTATCAAAAGCACCCTAATCCTGGAAACAAATGAGGCTTTCAGTTGAAAAATGGGTTGGATGATGCCATCCTGCCTCACTATCTTATTTTGTCAACCACAGTCTTCGTATGAGCTGAACTCAGGGTATAATTTTTACAGCTTGGAAGGACAGGGTTTACTCAGAAACAATGACCTTATAAAATACCACACATATCAGCCTCTTAAAAAGAAGGAGCGTTATATCGTTTGCATGGCTATTGCCTAAAAGCAGAAGAAACTGTGTAGCTCTGTGATTAGTTTGCATACGCAGACAAAGAATCAAGGAGCAGAAAGATTAGGCCACTCCTTCGATTAGTTAGCTATGAAGCATGACTCATGGCTAACTAATCTCACAATCTAGTTAAATAATGCTTTCTGTCTGTGGCAAGGACATAGCAGTAGTTTGAGTTAATAAAGGCTGTAATCCTAATCACTCTTTCCTGAGAGAAAGCCCCAGTGAACAAAATAGGACTTACTTCTGAGTAGACCTGGTTAGGATTGTGCCCTAAGAATGTATGTTATCAGGCTATAAGCCTAAGAAAGCCTAATAGGATCCTGCTACCACATAATATATAATATTGTATCTAATGAGCATGTAAGCAAAAGAGTTGTGCAATTTATTTTATAGTAGTGCTTCCCAACCTTTTGGAGCCCGCAGACCACTAGGCAAAAATTGGAATCATCATGGGCCACATGCAGCCCCCTCCACGTGCAAGAAACACTATTAAATTTGGTAATCCATGGGGGAGTGGTCAGTGAGATGCCAGAAGTGCCAACTGCAGGTGGTTGGTTCTTTGTCCTCTATGGAGGTCCATGGGGAAGCATCTCACTGAGTGAGTGCTCCTCCACAAACCACCAGATAGGGCAAAGAACGGACTGCCCACAGCTGCAGCAGACATTTCAGTGCCAGCTATGGGTGGTCCATTTTCTGTGCTCACTGGTGGTCTGTGGGGGAGTGCTCGCTTGGCGAGATGCTGGAAGTGATAGAAAGTGATCATCTTTTTTCCCCCTGAGACCTCATGGATCACTTCTTAGGGTTTCACAGACCACCTGTGGTCTGTGGGCCGTGGTTTGAGGACAACTGTTTTAGAGAGAAGCAGAAACAATGGATATTGAGGGGTAATAATAGCAATAGCCATTGCTTCATTTTATTATTCACACAGATTAAACTACTTCGAAAGCATCTTCAAAGTCTCAGCTGATGTTTTGAAGGTAGATAAGAAGTATGTTTATATTTTTTTAAATTTAATTTTACTTCTTCAGCAAAACCCAAAAATAAATCCAAATCACAGGCTTGGCAATGTTTGCGGAATCCAAATTCCAGTTTGCTTCAGGCAGTTCAGTGTGACACATGAAGTCTGTCGATGTGTCGCAGACACACATTGTTCAGTGTGACCATGTGTAAATGGCAAAGGCAATGGCCATTTAAATCTCTCATCCCCCCTCCCCTCGGACGTTCGTCCCTCTGATATTCTACCTTTTCCCACATACTCCAAGCGTGAAAATACTTGGCAAGAAATAAAAAAAAAATGCCAGAAGTCCAATGATGAAGACCCCGTGCACACACACAATGGAACTAAATCCAGCTCTGACTAAATGGTGCTTGTGTTTCCTTGAGTTGTTTAGCCTGGGGGCACCCAGCAAGCAAGGAGTGTGTGATTCATCTCAGCAAGAAGCACATACAGGGTGACAGTGAGACGCTCTGACTTCTCTGTGCAGCCACAACACAGGATAGAAGAAGCATCGAACAGCTTTGCTCTTGTCACCATGCCCATTCCCAGCTCCCAGAGCAATATGGGCTATCCGTGACTTGGGAAAAAAAATTCCTTTGCCTATTCCAACCTTACTTTGAGCTCTAGTTTCAATTCCGTTGAAACGGAGGGATTCCAGAACATGAAGCTGCTTTATCCTGAATCAGATAACTGGTTAATCTATCCCAGTGTTCATCTATCCCTACTGTGGCTGGCATGGTCTCTCCCCCCCCCCGCCCCACAGTCTGATGATAATTCCAGTTGTCAGCATCAGTTGCTTGTGGTTCTTAATGCTATAGAAGGAATGGCAGATCGGTTTTACCGCTGAGATGCAAATTTCTGCCAGCTTTGCCACAGGGGAAAGCTTCCTGGAGAGACCAGGACTGAGCCTATCCTGGGACCTGATTTATGCAAAACATTTGGCTCTGCCACTCCCTGGAAGCAATGGGACCGGAATTCAGTTCAAAAGCAAGAATTTTCCTGCCACCAGTTTCTACCTCTGCAATTTTTAAAAACTGAACTAGACAATGGGTTCCAGTCAGTTAAATATTTTACACAGCAACAGACTTGGATCACATATTAACTTCATTTTAGAGTCCAAGGTGAAATAGACATTAAAAGAAGAAAGCAGAATGAAGGCTATTTTACAGCAGAGAGGAACAGGCTATAGTAGCCTGGAGGCAGAAAGAGAAGCATCCTGCACATGCTCAGAAGCATCTTCCTTTTATGCACATTTTTCAGCTTTCAGCCATGCTATTGAAAACAGGTTACAGGTCTAAACCCTGGTACAAATAAATGCCTGGGAAGAAGGATGGGTCTCTCTCTCTCTCTCTCTCTCTCTCTCTCTCTCTCTCTCTCTGTGTGTGTGTGTGTACTGTATTATTGCAAAGCAGGGGTGTCCAAACTTTTTGGCAGGAGGGCCACACCATCTCTTTGACACTGTGTTGGGGGCTGGGGAAAAAAAGAATTAATTTACATTTCAAATTTGAATAAATTTACATAAATGAATATATTAGAGATGGAACTTATATGAATGAATGAAGGTCTTGCGATAGTTCAAGGCCTATAAAAGGTCTTGCACAAAGCAAGGCCGGCCTTTCTTTTGCTGCTGCTGCTGCATCACAAACATGAAACAGCAAGCAGTGAAGGGAGCCCTCATTCCACAGCTCATGCAAGAAGTCAATCAGTCACCCTCATGCTGAGAGCAGTTGCGTTGGGCCAGCATGGGCTCCAGCAAGTCTCTTGAGGGCCAGAGGCTCATTGGAGACTGGGGGCTTCCTGTGGGCCAGATTAGGAGTCCCCGAAGGCTGCAAGTGGCCCCCGGGCTGGGGTTTGGGCACCCCTGTTCCAAAGGATGGGGCAATTTAATGATTTTTCCAGATAAGTGTGTACAGTAGCCTGACTGAACTTTTTTCTCAGTACATCAATTCTACCCTGTTATGGAACATGAGGATTTTAAAGGGCGTGAACCAATGACAGCCCTACCTGAGATCAATTACAAGGGGCTAATTTCCTTCTGCAAGTAGTTTTTACTAGTGAGCTGCTTTATTTGCTACTGCCGTTGTGTTTTTTTTAAATAAAGAAAAAGCATCCTTACTGATATTACAAAAATGAACCTAGTGCCCTGAGTCATCGCATCACATCACATCACATCACATCATATCACAGGGACTTAATCTGACCTTTGTAATTTTGTGGGCACGGAATGATTCTTTTCCAGGAAGAGCAAATGTGCTACTTAGCAAAACAGCAGGGGTTTGTGCCTTTCCCACAGCATTTATACTAACATGAATTATACAGCATTATAAACAACATGAGAAAGACTTTCTGGGTAGCAAATATTTAACATCCTGCATTTACCATGATACTAAAGCAGGGTGTAACATCGGTCCAGCTTAAGAGGCAGGAGAGCAGAAGGGGGTGAATTATTCTGCCTGCCAAAGCCTCTGTAGCATGTCGAAGCAGGACAATTCAGATTCATGTGGGAGCTGCTGATGTCTGCAAAGAACTGGAACTAGATCTTAGTCATACATGTTGAATGGAAGAAAACTTTAAAAACTAAGAGGAGAGGCAGCCGTATGAGGTTTGTGTGCGTGAGAAATTGACAGCACAATCCTATGCGTTTTTACTTAAAAGTAAGGTCCATTGAGTTCAGTGAGACTCCCAGGAAAGGGTGCATAGGATTGCAGCCTAACAGCCCAATCCTAACCAACTTTCTAGTGCTGATGCAGCCACAATGCAGCCCTGAGGAGGCCTCCATGACTACCCACCACCACCACAGAATGCAGTGCGCACCCTGTTCGCATGGCTGCATCTGCATCGGTGTTGGAAAGTTGGTTAGGATTGGGCTTAGAGAACTTCAGATGGCATATGGTGGTGGTGGGGCTCTTCTTTGTACAAAAGTGTTCCGTTGATCTCTCTAACAGTCTGACCAGATAGAACAGTTAGATTAAATTTGCTTTAAAACAACGTTTATGTATTTTTTTTTCTCCCTGTCTCAGCTGAAGTCCTGTTGAGGAGGTTTTACTGAGCTACAGATTGGGCTGTTAATTTCTACAGCTGGTGTTACACCTCTGGGTCAGTGCCCAGTACAGGAAGGAAAGCAAAACCGTAATGAAGCATGATACCCAGCACACGGCAAATGACTTCTTCTTCGTTCCTTTCCTGACATAGTGCAAAGGCGTTTGACCAGGATTGGGATGATGTATTAACCATTGTTGGAACTTGAGATAAAATCAATCACAGAAGGTTTGGCTTATGAGGATGTGGTTCTCCGTTAATTGTTTCTTATGATTCTCAGCTCTGATGCACTCCTTAAATGTTTGATGGGGGGAAAAAGGCTATCAGAATATATGGCTTGTAAATTATTAGCCTTTGTAAATTGTTGCCAGAATGCCTGTGTTTGTGTCAAATGATGATATGAAACAGCTGTGGGTTAAATATCCTCTTTTCAGTTGCTTGGTACAGACCTGGAATTAACTTGTCTATCATCTGTATAAACACAGGGTATACACCAGTTTTAAGAGTGAAATGTGTCCCATCCTGGTCAATGTTTTTCATTGTCAGCAAACATTCAGAGATCATGATGGGATCTTCAAGTGCATTTAAATAATTTTGAAATGGTATGTATCTTCTGCATAAAATAAATTTTATCCTAAACAAGTCATCAATGAGATCTTCCAAATACAGCTTCTCTTCACAGTAAAAGTTGGATTGATATTGGGTTTCCACTTTGGGAGTGGACTAACAGTACCAGAGCTGCCATGGAGGGTTCTATGCGATTTTCTAATGCAGGGGTGTCCAAAGTTTTCGGCAGGAGGGCCACATCATCTCTCTGACACTGTGTTGGGGGCCGGCAGAAAAAAGAATTAATTTACATTTAAAATTTGAATAAATTTGCATAAATTAATATACTAGAGGTGGAACTTATATGAATGAATGAAGGTCTTGCAATAGGTCAAGGCCTATATAAGGCCTTGCACAAAGCAAGGCTGGCCTTTTCTTTGCTGCTGCTACTGCATCACAGACATGAAACAGCAAGCAGTGGAGGGAGCCCTCATCCCACAGCTAAAGCGAGAGGTCAAACAGTTGCCCTCACGCTGAGAGCAGTTGTGTCGGGCCAGTGCAGGTTCCAGCAAGTTTCTGGAGGGCCACAGGCTCATTGGAGGCTGGGGTCTCCCTGAGGGCCGCATTGGGAGTCTTTGAGGGCTGCAAGTGGCCCCAGGGCCGGGGTTTGGGCACCCCTGTTCTAATGGAACAATGCTTGTTAAGACCTCATCGGAAAATGGGGTTTATGTTCAGCCTGCCTCTGTAAGCCACCTTGTGTCTATGAGACAGGTGGTATATAATCATAAATAAATATTCTGGACAACCAATTGGGTTGAGCAGCAACCACTGTTGTTACAAACCTTAAAGCTCCCATGTAGTAGGTACATATGATAAAGACACAAAAGAGTGAGTTTGACCCGTACTTACTGTTTTTCCAGTTTACGAGTCATGATAACAATCCCATGGGTATGATTTGTGATCATTTGGTTTAAATGTATTCCCAACCAGTTGAAATTTGATCTCAGATATATCCAAGAAAAGCATTTGAACACTGTGAAAATATAATCTTACCTATATTCCCCTCCTCCCATATCTGGATCCTCCCCCCAGGGCCTCTGAGAGGAATTTTATCAGGCGGTACAACGTTTCTTCTGGACCCCTTTGTAAAGGGGGAGGGGTGAAACAGTGGGGGAGGGCAGGACCTAGGAGGGGGGGCAAAGTGGGTAAATTTGTGTCCAGGGGTAAAGGGGGTAAATTTGTGTCCGGGCCCAGGGTCAGAAAGGTGGCCCAGGAGTCAAAAGGAGGGCGCCCAGAAAGTGCCTATCTCACCTGAACTCGCTGTCTGCGCACGATTCTGGGGGCACAACCACAGGCAAGCACTGGCAACTGCTGCTGCAAGCCATATACCCTGGGCCTAGGAATGCATCCATGACCCTCCTTAACACAATTAGGCAGGCAAATTAAATGAATCTGAAGAGGAAAAATGCTTAGGAGTTGCCATAACATAACATAACATAACATAACATAACATAACATAACATAACATAACATTGTGATTTTCGGCCCCGTTTTGAAAATGCTATGGTGCTTTGTGCCTTTAATTTGAGAATCTTGCAAACAACAGACTTTCTTTGAGTGATAAAGCTTTTTGTATGGTTTTTTTTAGGGACCTTTTTTTTTTTTTTAGATTGTGTTACTGCGGTATTCTGTGCTGCTTCTGCTCTTATCAGTCCTGATCCTTTTGCCTTCATTAACTGTTAACCTTTCCTAAGATAACAAGAGGAGACTCTTTAATTTCTTCTGCCTGATGAAAAAGGGTTTGAGAGGCATACCAAGGCCACGCATTTCACTTTCACTGGAATCTTTTCCCTTTTCAGCTGCTATTTTCTGGCACCTTATATACCTGTGACATTTTCAAGGAAAGATAAGGCCACTCAAAATTGTGACACATTTGTGCTCGGTTCACTCATACATTGCACTTATCTGAGCAAGAAGTGAATCAACTGAATCTGAATAAATGCCATCTCACTTATTTCTGTCCTCAGTAGAATTTCTGAATTGCTGCAATCCTGAGCATACTTACCTGGAAGGAAGTGCCATTGCAATCACCAGGACCTCACTGATTGGGTGCTAAAATATCAAAGTGCAACTGGGTAAAAGCTAGCTCAAGTCGGTCAGTCTTGCGGATGTCTAAAATGTTGGATCTTTTGAATGGGTACGATTTCATGGGCTTCATGCCTGATTTTAGATGTTTTCACTGAATGTGGCAGGTGGGGAGTAACTAGCCCCATGGACTTCCCATGGTTCACTCCCAATTCTGGTATTAGTCATGTGATGGAAGGGGACGCACACCCTCTGATCTACCTCCCCTAATTCCCGGCTTTCATCTCCAGTCTTTTGTGCTCAGTTGCTCTGGTGTCATGTTGCCCTGGTGTTAGCAGAGCTAAAGGAGTAAAACAGGCCCCAACATAGTAAAAACTGGGTGCTGGGTGGGCAACATCATGTGAGCCGTGCCACCCAGTGTATCTATTCAGCAAGGGAGTACATATTGATGCTTCACTGATAGGGGGAGTTGGTCCCTAGTGTAAGGGTCCTCTCGTCTACTGTGTTTAGACTTTTCTTTGGGGTCCCCCCCTCAGTCTTGTTGTTTTATGCCTATATGTAGCAATGGGTCCAGTTCTCTCTCTGTTCAAGTAAAGCTCTTCCAAAGCCATTTTAGCTGTGGATGGGACTGCTTCATTCCCTCAGCTCTGCTAATACGAGGCCCTGGGACAGAGTACAGGTTGAGTCTCATTATTCGTGAGGGTTCCGTTCCAAGAATTCATGTGGATGGCAAAAAAGGCACTAATGCAAAGCAATTTAAAGAACAAAGTTGCTTTGCTCCAGTGATTTAAAAACACCCTTGCTGACCTTTTGAAATGCACACAGAGGCAATCAGTCTCCCTCCAGGAGCTTAGGCGTCACTAGGAGGCAGCAATCCCTCCCTTCACCAAGAGCCCCAGTGAGGGGGGAAAAATGGAGAAGGTGATAATCACTGCCATTTAGCCTTCTCTCACGAGCTCAGGGGAAAGGGAGGAGTGAAGCCTGCAGAGAGAAGGATTGATGGATTGTCAGTCGGCTGCCCTCTCTGGCATTATTAAACTACTGTTTTCCTTTAATTTAAAGGGCCCTACTCATCAGCTTTGAGATAGAAAAATCTGTGGATACTTAGGTTATACCTGTAACCACTTGTATGACTGGTTCTCTACAACAGTAAAAAGCAGTTTTTAAAACTGTGATTTTAAAGGGGTGCATTTTTCGCCCTTCTCCAAGGATCAGCGCATTCCTTCTCATTTGCAGGGGCCATTCGTGTTGAGTCAAATCCGTGTATAAGAAATCTGTGTATAACAAGGTTGGACCTCTATTGCACTGAGCTCTGCATGGCACTGCCACCAACCTGATGATGGGCTGCTGTTGTAGAGGGGTTGACTCAACCACATAAGCCCTCTGTTGGGCCTGGGCTCTTGGTCAGTGCCTGACCTGGCAGACCTGTGATGCTGCCCCAGTCACTCCTCTCTGTCTCTCTTTCTGGAGATTTATGGGGCTGATCCCCTCTTGCTGCCTACAGTGATTTTCAACCACTGTGTCATGGCACATTGGTGTGCCGCAAATGGTCTGCAGGTGTGCTGTGGGAGTTTGGGGAGGGTCATTTATTAATAGGGTTACTGGGGAATGTGAGCCCCTCACCAGCAGTGCAGTGTGCCTTGTCAGTTGTCAAAAAACTGATGGTGTGCTTGACAATTTTAGCACCTTGTCAATGCACCGTGAGATGAAAATGTTTAAAAATTGCTGGCGTACAGGCTTGACAGAACCTCAAAGTATCTGGACTTTCTAGAAGGAGAAATGTCTTTGCTATCTCAGCCACAGAACCATGTGCCCTGCCATCCTGTTCTCCTTCTTGTTTCTCCTGGGCTTTGGTTCCACTGTTGAGTCAACTGGGACATCAGTGGCCTTTTTGGTTGCAATCCTTTTGTCATGCTAGTGAACTTCCCTCCTGACTGGTCTTCAGGGGGTAATATTAGGGGCATCAAACTTCCTTTCTGTGGTTGAAGTCCTACAAAACATTTCAACTGCAGTGGTCAGTGGCTAATTATGAGAGAGAGATGACAGGGCTCAGTTTTTTCTGAACACATCATTTTCTGATCTGAAAATTGTTCCTCCTAATCTCTCCTAATCGCAATCATGCGAATAACAGTTTTATGCAAGTAAGCTTGGAGTGGGCACAGGGTCTCTCAGAGAAATTTATCAGAGAATACAAAGTTTATTTTGGGCCCCTTTCCTTCTCCATTGGATCATAATTTAATATGATCATTGGATCATGATTTCTACAAATTACAATATATCAATATATAGCTTACCCAAAACGTGAATACTAGTCTTCACACAATATACGCAAACATCTTCTGAGATCCAGAAAATTTCCAACTTCCCTCCTTTGGCTTGTGGGCCCCCTTTTTGACCCTGGGCCCACGATATACCCCCCCTCTCATTGGCCCTGATTGGGCATAGATGCAGTGGATGAATTCCATGAAGGATCCTGCCAGCTTCTGCCAGCTTCTGTGTTCCTGGGCTTCTACACTACCCTTGCCAGTGCACACAGAGAAGTGGCAGGAAAATGACTGTAATTTTTTACATTGTTCAATAGCAGGTTCAAATTAAATTGTGCTGAATGCCCCTCCATTTGTCACCCACACATCTGTTCATCTCATCCTATAACTGCCTTCAAAGACAGCTGGTATCTCTGATACCCGCTTCTCCTCCTCCCAATGAATCAGCTTGCCCTGAGAAATTTAGATCTCTCCCAGATTTCCATCATTAAGAGCAATGTCAGTGTACCTGCAATACACTGTGCTACCTACCTTTAATGTTCCCACCTAATTACTTCTCCAATGATTAAGGCCAATGCCAAGCACTAATTTTACACTTTCATTAACTGCTTCTCTTTTCTTGATGACTAACATCAGGGAAAAAAAGCTTTTGTGGATCCAATATACTCAGGGTTTAATAAAACTACTCTGGATTGCTACTGATTCTCAGTTTGGGCATGATCCTAATTATTCTGGCAGAAAGAGTGATGTAATTAGAAACATGTTTTGGCACTGTTTGTACAACATTATCTGTCCATTTAAGGCATTCAGATTTGTGATAAAAATACATTATTTTAATCAGTTGAAGTGGGATTAAGAGAAAGTGTATTTAATTATTTCTCACCACAAAGATTTGCCATCCATTGTAATATACACCATACAGAATGTTAGTCATTCATCCACCTCTCTTCCCAACCTGGCTATGTTTATGACTTTGTTGATGCAGCCTTCTATGTACACAGCCTCTGTTAGACTGGGAACTGTGTATGAAAATAGATCTTGCAGGAGTAGTTCCAGTCCTAGCCACATCCAGCTTCTGGGCTCTGTGCCTTTCCTATTACTGGAGTGGGAATTTGGAAGGGTAGTGCCATCAACTGTGATACCACTGGATCAGGAGAAGTAGGAACTGAATCCAGCCCCTTCTGCTCTCTCCAGAAGATGATTGGTGCTTTTAGTGGCATGCAGAAATGCCTGTGCACACAGTTAGACTGCGATGTGTGGCTTTAGCCTGATCTGAATCACCTCTTTAAAAATGATACAAAAGAAGCAAATAAATCCCAATTCACAAAACAGTACCACATTGGGTGAGTAATTCAGTAGCAAGTTATTCATCCCATTGATTTCAGTGGCAGTAAAGTGTGGCCAATCCTTTCTGGATTAGGTCAATTAGCTTTTGTTTATTGGTTAATATAGTAAATGGGGCATGGGGGAGCTGCAGTAAAAGGAGAGAATCTGCAGAATTCAGGAGGGCACCCTATATTTACGCAAGGCACCTTTGCTTTCCGCCAATGGCTTAATAGCCTACATACTTTGATAAATATTACTGCATAAAATAAATTCCTTAATATTTTTCAGAGTCTTTCTTAGATGAGAGCACAATCATTCATCTAGCATCATAACAAAAATGAGTACATAACATTACATATGCTGTAGATTGTGAATCACACCATATTTCAAGGTGGCATTTGAAGGAGAGTCAGTGTGTGGTATGGCTAAAATGCAGAATTTGGACTGGGGAGATCTTTGTTCAGATCCCTGCTTGGCCATGAAGGTGACTGGGTGCCAATGTTCCAGCCACTGTCTTGCAATCTCACCAACTCCACAGGATTATTGAGAAGATAAAATAGGATAGTACTATCTATGTCACCCTGTACTTCTAAGGAAAGGGTAGGATACAAGCCAGTCATGATAAGAGAGGCTATGGGGCACAAAGTCTTTGGAGGAATGAGGCAGAGATAGCGTACTTCTGTAATGAAAGCTCTTTCCATTAGGTAAAGATGCACACATGGCATCTTTCCTACCACCGAAGTACCTCCATATGCTCTCCAATGCTTCTAAGCACAGCCAAAGAAACACTTGCATGTTGTGCATAGATGATGGTGGGTATGCCTCTTTCTATATGAACATTACAGTGGACCCCTGCTTTACAGTGGGTTCACTTTATGATCAAATCACTTTACAATGAACTCTCCATAATAAAACAAAGTTCACTAAACATTATTCACTTTATGATGGGCTTACGATTGCTGCCAACTCATGGGTAGTAGATAAGCCAATCAGCAACGTGAATACAAGTGTTCAGTAACATTGTGACTGTGTGTATGGAGGGAAGAACCCAGCATTGTAATTTGTGTTTTATAATTACAACATTTTATAAACTGATAATCATGGGCCATAAGGAGTGCAATAGACACCTTTTAAAACACCTATTTAGAGAGGAAAATAGCTTAGTTCTGGGCACAATCCTAACCAACTTTCCAGCACTGGCAGAGCTGTACCAGTGGGGCATGTGCGGCATCCTGCAGGTGGGGGGCAGTCACAGAGGCCTCCTAAAGGTAAAGCACCCTTACCTTGGAGTTGCATTGCCCTTACCTCGGTGCTGGAAAGTTGGTTTGGATTGCGCCCTTTGTGGCAGAAGTGTCAGTTTCCTAGGTCTTGAAATGAATTCCCCCCCCCCCAACAAGCATTATTGGGTTCACCTTACAACATGTTCACAGTACAGTGGTGTCTATGGAACAGGTTAACAACATAAGGCAGGAGACTAGTGTATTTCCATATAAGGGAAAATGGCATATGTGAAGCAGTCCTTAGAAGCTACCCCTGAAGTCTCAGTGCATTTGACTGTGTAACAAGGGCAGATTGGAGGGCGTTAAATACTGAGGACAACACAGGGCAAAATCATGGCAGAGGAGGGGAATAAAGGGGAAGGGGTAGTTTGTACTACCCAGCATGCTATTTTTAAATGAAAAAAAGCTTCAATTGCCAGATTTTTTAAAAATTGAAAAATAGCATGTGGAGGGGACACAATTGGGCTCAGAATTGCAGTGGGGCACACTACAAAAGTCTCTGTCTGCCCCATGCTGTTTGATCCAGTTTCACGCCCCTGCATTTGCTATTTAAATAAACACAAGCACCCAACCTGGTCTCAGTGTGCAATTAAACACATATCTGAATACTAGGCTCTAAGAAAAAAATGGGAGCTATTTAGCAGATCTGTAGAAAACTGGATCTACACACTACCACTTTAGCAACAATGTTAACAAGCAGAGGGAGGTCCATGTGGCTACAGCCAGAGTAGCACCATTTGCCAGGCAGAGATGCCCCACTGCCTTTAAACGAAATCTTGCAGCTTTCCATGGGCCGTGACCCAGCCAAAGGAAAAAAATCCCTTGAGTAGCAGGGCTGTCTCACTCAACTTCTTTGGCCAAACTGTTCTCCATCCACACCCCCTGAACTTCAGTGAGGGTCTCCAGCTGTTGTTGATTCAGGTTTCTTCAGTTAGGGCATCCCCCCTAGTGCTGGTGTACGAAGGGGGGCCGGAGGGACAAATTTTCTGGGGTGCCATGCCTGCAAGGGCAGTATTGCCTTCTTCACCCCTCGTGGGGGTCTTCGGAGGGATAGAGGAGGCTGTAAATGGCCCCTGTGGCCTTCCAAAGGCCTTCTGAGGTCTCTGGAGTGCCTTTAAAGCACACTTCTGGTTTTTGGGTGAAAACCCAAAGTGATGCTTAAGGCATTCCATAGGCATCTGAAGGTCCCTTGTGGGGGGGCATTCATCTTGTGAGGGGTTGTATTCTGTGGTCCTGACTCCAGACAGCACAAGGGCCAGGATCACCAGTTCCCCCTAATGTTTTAAAGAGTATAAAAAACTTAATGTATTCATGTTGTTTGGAGATGGTACAGAACGACATTCTCTGGTTGTTTTTCCCCTGTAAGTCACAGCCAGAAACACCAGATTAGGAGTTGTGAAGATTGTTTGTGGAAATCTCGGCTGAGACTGTAGTTCAGAGTACGTGGATCGTAGAAACTCCTTTCAGTTTTACCCCTATGTGGCCATACACAACCAGGGGAACAAAAGATTTTCAGCTACTACTGGCTCAAGGTTATCAGGCAGCTTAGGTGGTGCACATGGGTGTGTAGGGGAAGGCTAAGCATCTCTGCATAAACCGAATGTGCTCCCTGGGATCCTTGGCAGTGTCACAGAGGGTCTGTTGCACTCTCTGTTTGCATTGTGAGCTCACCGTGCTACAAAGCATACAGCAGCCAGGACACGTGAGATGCATCTGCCTTGGTGGGCACTGGGCCACCCAAAGCAGCTGCGATCCAGCTCTGATTAGAGCCCCTCTCCTAGAAAGAGAAGTCCCAAAGCCACTGAAGAGAAGCGAGCTGCTGGGTGCTTGCGAGGAACAAGGTGCTGGGTTCTGTTTCTCGGCACAACATGCTTGCTTCTCTTCCTGCCGCTTCCCAGCCACGAGGCTGGAGGAAGCCTTTCAGATCTGCCTCTCATATGCACGCAGCAGGATATGCCAGCACTGCCTCTCCCACAGCCATCCGCGGGACAGGTGACAGTCATGATAAATATTCATCTGAATAGCAGAATGATCAGAGCAGTGGTGACTGGATAATTTATGAGCTAGCAGGCAGGTTGATGCTGAAGATGCTCACTAGAGGGTCTGGAATGCTTTTCACCGAAACAACCGAATCCTTAAGACATTCTTTAGCTTGTCTGAGCCAGACGTTCCTCTAGGCTTATTAGCAAGAACAGGCCGGGGGGGGGGGGGAGTGGTGGTGGGAGGAAAGAAAACACACTCTGTACAGTATTCATTTTTTAGCAAAAACAATGAAGGGTAATTTTCCTGCAAGAACATTACTTTTGTTTTTGATGAAGCAGTGGATCGTCAGGCAGAAACCATGTGCAGCACAGCTGCCTGGGTGCTGTGCAAACATATATATATATTTTTTTTTAATCCTACCCCTTCCGTCCAACCCTGCAGAGCCACCAGGGCAGCTTACAGTTATTAAAGCAAAAAACAACAACCCCTAGCAGTCCCAATCCATAAGCAACGTTTTAAAATACCCTCATTAAAAAAAACCAAACCAAGTTACTTGGTTTGATTTTTGGTTTGAACAACCAAGTAACCAAGTACAATATACAAAACAACAACCCCTGTACATTTGTATAGAAACAGCTGTACATTTCATTTAAAAGGGAGTCATTCCGGTGGTGAGAGCAACATAGAGGGGTGAGGGGGAGGCACCGATTTCAAGGCGCATTGAGATGCTTGCAGAACTTACAGCCCAATCCTAACCTGCGCTGGAACAGAGGCCGGCTGACCTGTGCAGTATTCAGGGCAGGGTTGGGGCTGACTGCAGCTCAGCCCAGGACAAGGGGAATTAAGTCCCCTTACTTTGGGTAATATGATAGCAGCCTCAGTGGTGCTACTTGGATCTGCACCACCTAAATCAGTGGCACTGATCCAAGCAGAGCAGCACTGTGCTGGGTTGCCCGAGAGTGGGGTTAGGATCCGGCCGAAGTGCCAGATCCTGGCCCAACCCCTTGCCCAGCCCTGGGCAGCCTACAGGTCCGCCCACCACACACCTTCCCCCATCACAGAATGCCCCCGTTCCAACCTCCCCCTGCCCTCCTGCGACCCCTGCACTGGCGTGACTTGGCCAGCGCGAACTCACCGCTCTCCTGGTGCAACAGCACCAGATTTGGCATCCAGAGGCCGGTGCACCTCTGTATGTGGGCCTCCCGACTCCTGAGGTAGCGGTTTTGTGACACCTCTGGGCTGGTGCAAGAGACTTGTGCCGGCTCAAGGGCAGTTCACAATTGCACCCTTAGCACAGTGTCCCCCCCTCTGGCAATGCTACTGAGCTGACCAGCCTACACTGTCTCAGCAGCTTTGGAAGCACTTTGGAGATAGGGGGAAGACTGGAAAGGGATGGCAGGATGTTACTGATTTGGGGTGCTGGCTAGCTTCGAGGTGCTTGGATGGCAGCTGCAATGGGGGTAACTTGAATCAGCACCAGTGGGTCTCCAAGTCATATAGCAGCAAAGCAAGGCAGCAGGCACAAAGGGAAGAACCAGAAACTCTAAAGCTAAGGGTCTTTATAGGGTTTTGCCCTACAGAACCCTATGAGATTTTAGGTATAATTGACCAGTAGCATAGCTAGAGGGGCACAAAGGACTAAGTTTTGCATAGTGCCTCACTGTTGTGTGCAAGAGGTCCCTCTCTCCACTTCAGAGCCATACTGCACCACTAGAGCAAAACAGAGGCGTCCCCTCCATTTTGCTCCAGCAGCCTGGAATGGCTCCAAAGGGAAGGGGAGGGATTGCTTGCATGCCATGGTGAAGCGCCATGCAAAACTTAGTGCTTTACACTCCCTCTAGCTATGCTACTGTGCTTCACTGGGGGTCAAGGGTTGCAAATGCCCCAGGTGGCATGCTGGAGGGGGTCGCACTGTTCTGCCATCCACTCCTCCACACTGCCCCCCCCATTCTTTTGGCCTTTTAAAAAAGGGACAGAGGTGGATGACTGCTGTGAGTGGCTCCCCCTTTTTGGCAGCTCCCCCTTTTGTGAGGAGGCTTCTCTGCTTCGTGATCTCTTCTCCAGCTGCCAGGGAAGAGCTTGGCAGCAGCAGGAGGTAGAAGAGCATAGGCAAGTGGGTGCTCAGCTTGCCTCACTACCTCCTTGCACAGTACCTCCCTCACTCTTCAGCAACTTCCTTTGTAAGCACAAACTTGCCCCCGGGAAGAGGGAGATCAAGTCAGTGGGGGGGGGGTGTTCGCACAGAATGGGAGGCCAGAGTTTCATGTCTTGGCCCTGGGCAGCAGGGCAGCCAGGACCACACAAATGCTGTAGTCAACTCAATGAGGTGATATATCACTGGTTGCTGGGTTCTGCCTTTGTTTTCCCATCCAGTTGAGGATGCAGGGCTAGTTGGACAGTTTTCTACCATTTAAAAAACAGTGTGGAGAAAGAAAAATCATTGCAGCCATCCAAGCTTTGTAAACTGTCTGGGAAGTTGAACTTTTTAGAAGCCCATTTCCTACCTAGTTTTTTCCCCACACAGTTTCATTACTTTGCTATCCTGCACTGTGATGTCTATTTCTATCTCCCCCCACTCCACCCAACAGTTGTCTAATGATAAATTGTCACATTATAGGCTTTAAAAGTGTAGCCTTGTATTGTTTTGGTCAATAAACCTTTCAGCAAAGTTTGACATGCAGCCTTCCCTTATAAACTCTCAAGTATCACTCTCACCGAAGTCTGTTGCAGAAATGTAATTGGGGATCTGAATATATGTCTCTTGTGTGCATTCAGAATCATAAAAGATATATAGTGCCAGTATTTCTGGAGGCATGAAGCAATGGTGATTGTTGCAAACATCAACAGGTTCCTGACACTTCTTGAAGCACTTCAAACCTGCAGTGGGGCATCCATGAGACATAGGTGCTACATGTCTTGCACATGATTTTAGATGTGCAATCAACCTGCTTTTTTTGGGTGCTAAAACTACCTCCACACCTGAAACACTCTGGGGCTCCAAACAGAAACAGCCTATCCTTACAATTGTGATTGTGACCATAAAGATTGCCACAGAGGAATTTGCTGCCAAAGAATGCTTCAACATTTAGAACCCCAGAATAATGGTCATTGTGTAGTAATAGAAAATATGTCTGGGCATGTGTGGGAGCTTTATAACCACCACCACCACCACAAATATTTATATACCGCCTTTCTTGGTCTTTGGATTACTCCTTTGACTTTAATACAAGGAGGTTCACATAGACTTTCTCTAAACCCCCAAGGGTTTTTTTTACAATAACAGAGAAGTTCTGTCTTTTATGAACCAAACAACATTCCAGATGGATCTCTCAACAGTCTGGTATCACTTCTGACTCTGTTTGCCTCCCAAGCTGGCTGACGAACAGCTCCTTTTTCTTTCACTAAAGGGTAGCCGAGACAATTTCTTTGCTCACACCAAAGAGTAGGTGGGAAAGCTCAGCTCAGCTCCTCAGCTGCTTCTCAAGGTCTCACAGAAGCTTCCACTGATCTTGAACTGGTGACCTTCAGATGTTGTCTTCAGGCATTAATGGCAGCTCTCCTTTCTAGACCAGATCTCCTATCTATCGAGCAGGTCCTGCATAGAATTGTGGGTAGCTCTTGCTCGAACAAGTGGTCATTTAATTACGTTAACAAACATGAAGGATTCTCTGTATGGAGTTACTGGTAAACACAGCACATGACACTCCAAATGCTTTAGCCTTTGAAGACAAATGCTTGGTGGTGGAGCATCATCACATGGGCTGTTCTGTATCTCATTTCTGCAGCAGGGTCAATGACATCACAGATAGGGCACCTGACCCAGTGGTTCAAGTTTACCTTAATAGTTTTAAAACAGGCACATTTCCTTTTGTTAGATTTTTTATATATATTTGGCATCCTTTGTGTGCTTTAATATGACTCTGGACCATATCATTTAAATGCCAGGTATCCACTTGTTGGTTTGGATGCATATTGGATCCCCTTGAGCCGTCCCACCTCAATTTGCCTAAGAATGCAATCCAGAGCACAGCTAGCACAGGTCCCCTGTGCTGGCCCAAGAGTGTCATGAACATGCCTAATGCCTACTCTTGAGCTGGCTCAGCCAGTGCGAGGATACACACCAGTCTTCCTGGGGCAGATTCCTACATACAGGGGGTATGTAAGTGCCAGCCAAGGCAGGCTAGTGTGGGGGTGGGGTGGGTGGGAAAGGGTGGTAGAAAAGTGTAACAGAGGAGAAGAAGGAGCATTTTTGGGTGGAGGAGGGTGGTCTAGGTGGTGAATCAGGCCTGGGAGGGGGTGGATCAGCCATATCAGCACAGGCCGAAACCTAACCCCTGTCCCTGGCCAGATCAGCTTTACACAGGCTGCTTGGATTTGCACTGGCTCAGATCCAAGTAGCCCCATAGGGCTGGCTGCGACATTGCTCAGGGTAAGGGGTAAAATATCCTCTTACCCCGAGTTGTGCTCCAGCTGGCACCTACCTTGCACTGGGTACAGCGCAGGCCACTCAGCCTGCCTGTTCTACTGCAAGTTAATACTGGGTTGCCCACCTCCCAAGCCTAGACATGCCCTGTTTCCATCCAGAATTGCTAGACCTTTTTCCAGAGTAGAAATTACAGCCTGTTTTTATTGTTTTAAAACATTTGATGAGTTTGGGGGGGATCAATAATCTAGTCATCAAGGCAGCCGTTGTACCACCACCTGAATTAAAGACTCCTTGACATACTGCTTATACATTGTAAGTGTCGCAGTCATCTAACAAGCAAAATTTACCATCAGCAGTGTCCATTTTCCATGTTTTTTATGGGAGTGACTCCAAATCCCCTGTGTGTGTTATAGTCTGTTTATAGCCAGCTGGAGTATCCTCATAATGGCCTGTATACAGCGTGTCTTCAATCTGGTGTGTGTGTTCTCTTTTCCATTTGCCAGGACATCCTTTGACTCAATGACTGGTGTATGGCTCTCTGACTTGCTGCTTGCTCCCGTGGCGTGCGGCTGCGGAGGCACCGAAAACAGCCACCACCGTATCCTGTGTGCCTCGGGCAGCTGCGGGCGGCACCCTGGGTAAGGGAAGTAGACCCGCAATGGGGTTACTTGATTCACCACCGAACAAAAGGTCGGCGGTGAGGGAAGAGCATTCATGTTGAGCGGCGAGCCCCACATGAATGCTCAGGATTCAATGGAGTGGAGCTTCCAGTCCTGCTCCCTCCCTTGAAACACCTCCCCTCACCCTCTCCCCGCCTCCCACCTCCCTGTCACACCACCTCCCTGTCCTCCACCTGCCTACCCCCTCCCTGGAATGCCTTCTTCCCTCTTCCCCCCCCCCCCACACTTTCCTCTCCGCGGCTCGATGGTCCGTGTGACCGCCGAGTGGAGGAAGCCGGGTGCCAGCATGGCGCTGGCCCAGCGCCGCCCAGCACTGGGCTAGCACGGGCACTTACCTTAAGGCACGTTTGCAACAGTGCACACCAACAGTAAGCCGGTACATCGAGCCCAGGACTGGGCTCTCAGTCTTTGAAGAGATTCTGTACTGAACTACAGAAGGGATGGCATGGCTTGTTTTTGGAGGGAAAAACTGAGGAAATCAGAGCCCTCAAAAACAAACAAACAAAAAAGAAAGGACATAAACCCAGTCATTTAAAAAGTACTCTGGACAACAGATTTCATAAGTCTTTTAACCTCCCCAATGAAGCAGCTGTCCTTGAGCTACATAGCAGGAAACTAAACAGAAAAATACAATCCATGTCTCTGAAGCGCAAGTTAGTATCAGGAGAAGCTTAGAAGATCTCCAAGCTGGTGTTCTTTTTAGGCGATGCCCAGTCAGATTACTTCATGCATGATCTTGAATTTCCAGCAGGCTTTGGGGCTGTACTTTCCTGAAGTAATTAGTAGGAAAGAAACAATAAGAAAAATTTATGGTTCCCATTAAGTGTAGATAATTTTGAAAACGAATGCCAGCTGTGTCAGCAGCTTGGCATTTTGGAGTGAGTCTGGCATCTGGAGGGGTTCTAGAATATGGTGTGCAGCAATTTCTCCCCACAGTGGCGTCACTACGGTTTGTGTCACCCTGCGCGAGAAGCCAGTGCATCACCCCTATGATGGACCTCCTCCCATGTAGGGGGTGGGGCAATGCCCTCGGTGGTAGGTGTGGAGATGTACCATCGCCCTGCCTCCACTGGTTTTTTGGGGCTATAACTTTTGATAGAATAGAGATATTTTAAAGTGGTTTGTTTCATTGTGTTCTGCATGAAATTGCGCATCGATTGATGTAAAACATGATGGTATTATTCAAAAATACCAAAAATGTTGGTGAGTAGTGGTGTCACCCCTCTGTGCACATCACCCGGTGCAGCCCGCACCTCCCTGGCAATGTCACTGTCTCCTCATTCCACCTCCTATGTGTCTCTCAAATGTCCACCCCATTGGAGGTTTGTGTACCTTCTGATGAAAGTGTCAACTCAATATGTGGCGGTGGTGAAGAAGGCTAATTCCACACTTGGGATAATTACAAAAGCTATTGAGAACAAGACGGCTAATATTATAAAGCCGTTGTACAAATCGATAGTAAGGCCAAACCTGGAGTATTGCGTCGAATTCTGGTCGCCACATCTCAAAAAGAATATAGTGGAAATGGACAAGGTGCAGAAAAGAGCGACCAAAATGATTACTGGGCTGGAGCACCTCCCTTATGAGGAAAGGCTACAGCTTTTGGGGCTCTTCAGTCTAGAAAAGAGGCACCTGAGGGGGGACATGATTGAGACATACAAAATTATGCAGGGAATGGTTAGAGTGAATAGAAAAACGCTCTTTTCCCTCTCACATAACATTAGAAAAATTGAGTACACCATAACACTGCTAAAATTAAGTGTTGGGAGAGTTAGGACAGACAAAAGAAAATATTTCTTTACCCAGCACCTAAATGGGGTGTAATTAGTCTGTAATTAGTCTGTGGAACTCCTTGCCACAGGAAGTGGTGATGGCATCTCGCCTAGATGCCTTTAAGAGGGGATTGGACAAATTTCTGGAGGAAAAGTCAATCATGGGTTACAAGTCATGATAGGTATGTGCAAACTTCTAATTTTAGAAGTAGGCTACCTCAGAATGCCAGATGCAGGGGAGGGCACCAGAATACAGGTTGTGTCTTGTTGTCTTGTGTGCTCCTTGAAGCATTTGGTGGGCCACTGTGAAATACAGGAAGCTGGACTAGTTGAGAACTTTGGCCTGATTCAGCGGGGCTCTTCTTACATTCTTAATTTTGGTAGACCTTGCTAGCTTGGAATTGGAGTTTCAGCCCCTCTTCCTGGAAAACTGTTTATAGCCTGGACCATGTACAAGGAGGTGGAAAATTATTTTCCAGGAAAGGAGCTGAAACTTCATGAGCTATCAAGATCTACCAACATTATAAACCCCACTGGACAACTAGGAATGATATAGGATATTGTCCAGATCAGGTTTTGGGATGTGGCATTTTCAGAATTCCATTCTTGCTTTTACATTGTCCCTTAGAAAACTAACCATTTTGAGTTGGTTATGAAGATGTGTAAAGAATACACTTTAAATCTTTCAAATCAAAAACACACCTTACACACCTCTGACATTTGTGCTCCCTTTTCAAAACTACAGCACAATCCTTTGCACATTTGCTTAGAAATGTCTCACTGTGTTCAATAGAGCTTACTCTCAAAAAAATTTGTATAGAATTGCACCAAGTTACCTGTATCAGAATGTTCTCTGCTCAAATTGTTTCCATCAAGCTGTGTCATATTTAGAAAATTTTGCTCTCTGCAAACTATTTATAGTACATCAGCCATCACTCAAGATACTCTAGGTCATCTCATCATGTACCAGTTTCTAAAAAATAAACTTGAATGACGAAAACTTCTCATCATCAGAATGAGATGCGATACAAAACTTTCCAGGCTGTTGCTTCAGTTTCAGAAGTGCTCCGGAGACTTCCATAGGCCTTATGTGAGTGCTGATGGTCCTCATGTTGTCTCACTAAATTCAGAAGCATATTTGTTCTCACCCAATGGCCTTTTTCAGAAGCCCAGCCCAGGAATCCATCGTCAAAGTCAATAACCTGTTTCAGTTTATCAGGCATGCCAGGGCATGTACTTAGAGGTGTACGTGATACCCCAACAGCAGGACATGAGGTGGGAGATATTGCATCACTTCTGTTCACTTCATTCATCTTATGAGTTTCATTATAATACCCCGATTCTTGATGGAGGGGATGGAAATGGTACCCAACGGGCAGTATTTCTGGTCTCGTGGATTCCAAAACCACTTTCTATTGGTTCATGAGGACCAGGAGACTCCAACCAAACCGAGATCCAGTTTGAAAGAAGAAGAAATGACACCCTGCAAGCATCTCTTGCCTTGAGAAGCAAGCACACACTGCTGTGGTACCCCAAGGGTGTTTCCACTGCTGATGATGAGAACCCTAAAATGTCTAGATTAAATCGCTTGTGAATACGATTTAAACATTTATCATATCTGATCGAAAACCAAACCAGAACATCACTTGCTGCCATTTTCAAAAATTCAATGGGACTAGAAAGAGAAGAGACAGGCAGTAGCTGAGTGAGGGAGTGCCTGCTTTTCATGCAGAAAGTCCCTGTTTCAGTCCCTGACAGCTCCAGCTATGGCTGGGAAAGACCCCTATCTGAAAACCAGAAGAACTTCTACCAGACTGTATCAACAATACTGGGCTAGATGAACTTGGCTAAGTAAAAGGCAATGTCTTATGAGAGTAATTTTTAAATCTGTAATCTTGTTGGCATCCTTCAGTCTCGGAAGACTATGGTGTCATGCTCTGAATGGTGGTTCTGGATAAGAGTGTCCTCTCCAGTGCATGAAGCCTGGGTAAAGTAGATATGGAGGATAGGCTGTTACCCATGCAGCAAATCCTCCCTCTCCACGGTGCTGAAATGGTCCAATGGAAAGGCAGAAGCCAATACGGTTGGTTCCAGCGGCGTTGCAGGAGTTGCCAGAATGTGACTGTGTTCAGCCATGAACTGCCTCAGGGACTTTGGCTCTGGATTTTGCCTCGAGGTTGACTCCTGAAGCCTTTTCCATAACTGGATGTAGCCACAAGGCAGTGGAGGTTTGGGATCAGAGTTTTCCTTCTCTCAGATGAGCTGCCTTCCCAGGCTGATGAGTTCCATCTACCCGGTGGCTGTTTAGTCGCCTCTTACGACAAGTACAGCCAAACTGAGGGCCTATTCTTATCGCCAGCCCCCAGGGGAGAACTTGTAATAATACATGTGATTATATGTAATAAATAGTCTATAAGCACTTGACACTGGAGTGTTGCTGAAGCTAAGTGAGTGGGTATCTGATCCACTTGGGACATGATTTGGAGGCCTTGATAAATTACTCTGAGCTGTTTAAAGGAAGAGTGGATAGAAGTAAAATACATTTTAAAAGACTATTAGTCGTTCTTTGCTGAACTGTTGTAGATTGTATTGAGCTTATGGGCATCTGAGCAATCTGTAAACGCAAGCAGACTTCTGGCTGAATCTTGTGCAACCTCATTCCTAATTGTCCTGTATTCGGAGTTATTCATTCTAAAGTCAAATTCTCATATTTATTTTATTTTTTTTAGTACAGAAAAGTTGCCTTTATGTGATTTGAAAAAACAACTGTAATTTGGTACATGTGTGTGATAAACATTTGTTCTCAGTGCAACCTCTGTTTTAGGATCTGAAATTTATCACACTCTGGAGAACTATAGCATAAATATAGTAAATCTAGATGTCAACACTTAGGCTATATATTCTGAAAATATAATCACCATGCAAAAATGGTTGGAAAAGAACAGGAGCATCCTGTCAAAAATAAAAGTGTGAATCAGCCTGTAATCTGCAGGGTCCAAAGCAACATCTGAGGAAACTCTGAGATACTACTTTGAATATGGCCACAGTATGTAATTTAAGGCCACACATTTTTTGGAATTTATTTCTCCATAATGTGACCACAAAAGGACATAGATAGATGTCACCCTTAAAACAATTTCAAGAGGGTAAAACACAGGGGTGGAAACTAGAGTCTCAGTTGTGAAAACACGTGTTTTTTGCTGACTCGGGCAGACTCGTCACCTGCGTCAATGACTCAAGTCTGAGGCCACTGACTCGACACTCGGTCCCCATGCATGCAGACTCAAATCTGTCTCGGTGTGCTCACTTACTTTTTTGCAGTGTGAAAGACCTCGTGGGGCCTTCATTCCCACTGGGGGAGCAGCAGGGAAGTTCTAGCCAGGAGGCAGAGAAGAGTTAATGTTTTGGTTTTGCATTGAGCAGAGGAGGAGGCGGGAATGGGCTCTCTTTTCCATCTCTGAAGGAAATGATGATCGTTGGATGAAGGATAGGCAGTCTGATTTTTTTTTTTTTGGATGAGGTAGGACAGAAGGAGGAGCCCAAGGGGGTTCTTGCCTTAGAATTGGCTGGAGAACCAGGGAGAGAGAGAAAGAGGGCAGGAAAGCCAGGCGTAGCAATCACGCTTTCCAACCACATGGCTCTGTTGTTTCTTGGGAGGAGGACACTTCATTGAATGACCAGTGCAAATGGGACTACTTCTGAGTAGAGCTGCAAAGGATTGGGTCGTACTGATAAGCCTCCCAGCTGCTGCACATGACCCTCCTCCCTCTTGCCGCTTCTGTCCCTGCTCTCATGCAGTCCATCCCATCCCCTCCCGCCATTTTTACAGTTGGGCAGCGACAGCAGGGGAGTGTTTAAAATGAACTCTGACACACACACAGAGCCTGGCAGCAGCTCTGCTTTTTCCGCAGAGTCTCAGCTGGCTTTTTAAAGGGGAAGACTCATGATCCGAGTCTTTTCGAGTTGCCGGAATGATCTGGGCAACTCAGAAATTCCACCTGTTAGGACTTGTTTTCGAGTTGAGTCATGGGGGCGGAGACTTGTGACTCGACTCGAGTCAAGCAGCGCTTGACTCACCCATCGCTGGTAAAACAAAAGTTACATCATATGAAAAAAGGAATTTCACCCAGGAAACAGCTGTGCAGAAGAAGGAAAAAGTAAAGATGAAATATGGCAATGGTGGGCAAAGCATAGTGGGTAAAGCACAAAATAGTGGGCCAAGGGTCTTATCAAATCATAATTTGGCTAGATCTGAAGTGTGTAACTGGAAGAGCACTACAGACACCCTCCCTGTGGTAAGAGGAAGGATGGGAGAAGAAAGAGACCCATTTCATTTTGTAGCATGGCAAGAAACGAGTAATGTTTGGCATGGCCTGTTAAGGTCCAAAGTTCAATGTTCCTTGTGTGAGCCATGAGGTTGGCTAAGTAAACCCAGAGGTGCTGGAGACTCTACTGAACTGCAGAACTCTTCATTTGCCATCTACAGTAGTGGAGAAAAACAGAAATACTGGCAAAATAAGTGCATAGATGTTAAAGAGGTGTCTTCAGTTGTGGCCTTTCGGGTAATCATGACCAAAATGTCAAAAACATCTTCCATAGGCAACACATCCTGCATTTGGATACCAGCAACTTGACCTTTCCAGGGCAGAGCAGCTGAAGTGAAATAGCTTGTTAAACTAGGATGGACATTCAGATCTGGTAAATAAGCCCTCTGAAAAGTGGTGTGGCCATTTCCCAACTGGGCTATTTTTTTGCAGCCTTAAAGTACATTTATGTTTTGCTCCTTCCCTGTTATGTTGAGTATTGAGCAGTACAATAATAATGAACAATGTCTGTCACTTCTCTACTTCCTCCCTTTGAGGTAGTGGTGGTGATTATATCCCCTAGAATGCAGGTGGTGGTATCAAGCTGCTTGGGCAACGTGGAGGCACATCAGTGTCCAAGGCATCCATTTACCTGAGACAAGAACTGAAGAAGTTTTGTTAAAAAGGAGATTGGGCCCCTACTTGTCTTTCTAATCCCCCCTTTTAACAAAACAGGAAGGGGCAAAACTTGAATGCTGTTTAAGAACATAAAGGCAACATATTTATGATCAGACTCTTGGTCCATCTAAGCAAATATTGGTCCATCTAAGCAAGTATAAACACATCTACTTAATCACCCTCCCCCCAACTCAGATCATTCTACACCAGTTGTTCTCAAACTGGGGCGTTGCAATGCCCCAGCCTGAGGGCCCTGGACTCTGCCTCCTTAAGGGGCGGGGGAAGGCAGCAACACGATCCCCAGGATTTCGTCGCTAAGGGGGGGTGCAGGGGCTGGCAAGTACTTTGCGATCGCAAACCGGAGGTGGGGCGCAATTGCTCCGCTTTTAATTTCTAAGACTTGGGAACACCTGCAGAGAGTCGCACAGGGATCCCCGCACCCCCAGGAGGCGGCTGCAGGGACTGGTAAGTACATGCCAGCCCCTGAGCCCCTCTTAGCGACACAATTCTGGGGATAGTGTCACTGCCTTCCCTGTGCCCCCGCAGTCTTCCCCACTCCCCCGCCCACATTTACAGCAGTTCTTGAGCTCCCTGGGAGTTTGAGAACCACTGTTCTACACAATCACATCACACAATATGCTGTAAGCAGAAAAGGGTACATTTTCTCTTGAGTCTCATGCATGACTAGGGTAGAGCCTAGAGGGTAGAGCCTCCATTTGCCTGAAGATAACATCCGAAGGTCACCAGTTCGAGGCCACTGGCACTGTGCGACCTTGAAGCAGCTGACAAGCTGAGCCAAGTTATTCCATCTGCTCTGAGCGTGGGAGGATGGAGGCCAGAATGTTGCGACCAGATCAGAAAGAAACATCTGAATGTTGTGGTTCTTGTAAGATAGAACCTTCTTTCAATTGTAAAAATCCCTATGGGGAATTAATAAGCCTGTCTATGTAAACCGCCTTGAATAAAGTCTTGAATAAAGACCAAGAAAGGCGGTATATAAATACCTGTATTATTATTATTATTATTATTATTACAGGCGTGCCTCCTTATCTGCGTGCCCCCTTATTCTCTTATCCCTGGGGGGCTTCCCTTAGTCTTCTCTGAGTCTATTAGGCATTAAAAATGTCACTTCCAATTTTCTGTGAAACCAGAAGTTGTGCTTTTTGCCTGCAGAGCTCAGAAGCCCCTCTGAAGGTGAGGCGAGCGGAACAACCCTCGCCTCCAGAAAGGGGTGTGCGTGGGGGGGGGGGCCGCTGGAAGGGCCTGTTAAGGTCCCAAGTATGCATACTTCCTTGGGAGTAAGTCTCAAAACCAGTGGGACATACTTCTGAGCCATTACATTTCTTGCCCTGTTATTCCCTTGGTCCCTTTACCCACTCACTCTTCCTGTCTCTTTTGCAAATAGCACTTTTGGTACCTTGTTCCAGGCCAGAAGGATGCAGCAGGCAAACTGTGAATACCAGCAGCTACTTCTCTATTTGCAGACAGTGTTACAGCTTTGCTCTCCTCTCTTTCTGTCCTTCCTTCTGCCTTTCCCTTGCTCCGCCTCACCTCTCCCTTTCTACTGGAGCACCTTATGGGAAGCAAACCTAATTGGGAATGAAGCTGTAATGATGGGGATTACTCCCTGTGTGGGAGAAACAGGGTTGGAGGCTCAACAATGGCTTCCTTGCCTCTCAACTTCTAAACCAGTAGGGTTGAAGTGGGAGAAAATGGTTTTATTTTCTCACGGATTTCAGTATTTTCCCAAGTTAGAAGTGCAGAAAGCCGTGTTATGTGCTTTTATTCAAAATTTACATTATGATTATTAATTATAATTGCTTTAAAGGTGCACTAGGTAGGTGATATAAATGGTATAGTGTCAGCAGAGGCAGCCAGTCATTACCTATGCACCCCCATTAAATAATAAATAAAATTGGGGTGTTTTTGTTTTTTTTACAGATTTCATTTTCTTTTCTTGTTTTTACAAAAATGAGACATGCAGAATGCTGTGTTATGTGTTTTTATTTCGTTACCACCATTTTCTCCCACCTCAACCAACAGGCATTCTCTTAGCAGTATGGCCTGGCAACTGCCATTCCTGGAACCGTGGTTTTGGCCTCAGCAGATAGTCCCAGGCAAGGGTGATGTATTCCCAGAAGGGCAAAGGTTCTTTTCAGATAGATAGAGAGATAAGGAACAGACCAATTGGTGAATGAAGACAGAAACCAGGATCTATTAGCTTTGCACAAGCAAAAAAACCCCAAACAGATTGAAAAACAAGTTTCCTACATCTTCCAAAATAGAAGTGGCACCTTCTGCTAATCCTCTTATGGGCAAGTTTGTGGGGCATGTCAGCAGTTATCCATACTGATGCCATATGCATGCCTAATAGGCGTTCACAGATCCTTCCATACAAAAGGATCCTAACGTCCAGGAAAAAAAGCTTATGGATAACTCTCTGATATGTGGCCTCCTCCAGGCTTGTGACCTTGGTCTGGTGTCCAGAACATCTCAAGATATGATAACAGCAAGGGAGGCATCACAAACATTACTAATACTAACAATAACTAACGGGTGCTAAAGTTAACTAGGTGTGACTCAACATTTTTAACCAAAGATTAACCCAATCATGAAAGAACAGACTGACCATCCGGAAGAATGTGCGCAGCCCACTAACTCCTTGAAATACAAAGGTCTTCTCCAATCTGCCAATACAGATGGTTTGCTTCTCTCAGCTCCCCTCCCTGACATTCTGTTCCCTCCAGCATTTGGAGAGATGAAAGCCCATGAACAGAATGAGCTGCTGATTTGAGACAGAAGGAAAAGAGAAGAGAATCTGGTTTTGATGTTCAAATCTGCTGGGGTTTGAGGATCAAAAACCTGTAAAGGCCTGTAACAGCCAGGTTTGAAAAATTTGGCAAAGCCCATAAAGCTATAAATCACCAGTGATTTCTCCTGCATCCCTCTCTGTTGAAGGCACAAAAGAAATGATCATCGAGGGAAGGCAAGTTTTCTATCTGCCAGCTTGTCTTTCATTCTGTCTTTTTAGAGGAAAAAAAACATGACCCAGGCTTCGGGAGGGAGCTTGAGTCTGCTAGTCTGCCTGCATCAGCATTAATGAAAGGAACTCAGCTGCTGATATCATCTCAGGAGAAATTAGAAAGGCAGAGGCCTGCTTGTGAGAGGAGAGCCAGGACAGAGGGAAAGCAATCACAGGAGCAGTGAAGAGGGAGAATTGAGCATGTACAAGAGAGAATAGGGAGCTGACAGGCTCCGAAAGCCTATTGTTAGGCTTGTTTGGCAGGCTCAATGTAGCAACGACACCCAGGCCAAATCCAAGTGAGTGCAATGGAAAAGATTCCCTCCTGGTGCCGAATTCAGTTCATAAGGGAGGAAAAGTAGTGTTGCTATTTTGGACTCTAGGCTTTCCAAGGCAGCCTTAAAAAATCAAAACCACCACTGTGGGCGTTACGTGGGTTGTAGAGACCCTGCATAGAAGGTACGGAAGATGGAGAGCCTGATAGGAAGATATGGCTTGGGGTAGAGAGAGAAGCTTGGCAAGGAAAAGGGTCAGCCAGTGTTGGACATTTGCTCCTTCCTACCTGATGTGTAGCTGGGAGGAGCCTAAGCTCCGGATTGAATAATAGAGGCGAGCCAAAGTGGGGAAGAGGTGGCAGGAACTTCTGATGCTGGAAATCAGTATTCTTTCTAGCTTTCCCTTACAATGACACCAGCTGCCCCTTCACTTCTGGTTTCCCAGGCTCCATGCCCTCCTCCATTTTAGACACTACATTCCATGATGTTTTCTTGGAAGGTGAATAATTTCACTTTTTTGTTTGTTTCAGCAAATGTTTCTGGCTTCTGGCTTATGTAGTCATGGAAATTGCCATAAGATGATGTCAACGTTTAATTTATACTGATGGTCTGCCTTTTCTACTGCATCATGAAGACCATTTCATTCATATGCCCAAATTTTGTCTGTTATGGGAAGCACATACATTGTGTAATTATTGAGCACAGGGGCTGACATTGTGTGGTGTACAAGCTTGTAAAAGTCTGGTACAGAGTCTGCTCTGTAGTTTCAAATGACAGCTTTGTCCAACTATTTTCACCTGAATTTTCAGTTGTTACTATTATGATTATCACTTTTTTTTAGTGATTATGATGGGTTGTTTACACAATTAACTGCCCAATCCTATCCTGGGCTGACCCAGAGGATGCAGTGGTGATGGTGCAGCTGGGACTACCAGGTAGTGATGGGGATGCTACCATCTGGCCCCCAATAGGCATGCTTGGGTCTGTGCCAGCTTTTTGGCTGGTGTAAATCCGAGGGGGGCCAGGGGGATCATGTTGAGTCTGGGCTGGAGACATAGGATATTGACGCTGCTGCCGCCACCACTGATATCCATCCCAGCCTGCCTTTGACATGCCCTCAGCCGGATCTGATCCCTGCCCCAATCCTCCCCCAAGTGCCCTCTCTGACAACCTACCTGCTCTAGGGGCTCAGAACCCAGTTGGCATACGTGTGGGGCTGCCAGTCATTTGCGCTGATGGCCCCAGCCCATTGCAGAGACTGCCTCGGTCTTGCATTTTTGACAGTGCATGGCCTGGGTAGGACTGGGCTACTAGACTCCCAGGTTATTATCTCAGCCTTGTCACCCCAAGGTTATAGTCACTTCTAGGGTATGCCATAAGGGGATCAGATGCAAGAGAGTGCAGGAGAAATTGATAGATGCAGAGAATTCAGAAAGTGCAGATTTTTCTTACTCCTGCACAACAAGCTAAAATTCCTCCTTGTACACACTTATTAAAGATACTAAAGCCCTTTGTGCCTGGCCACCCAGGCTTCTCAGACACAGTTCTTTGGTGTTTCCAGAAGGAATTCATTGCAGATGGTGTGGAAGAGGTTACGCAGAAAGTGTGACAAAGTGAAGCACAGGCCATTAACATCTCCTTTATCTCCAAGTAAGTCTGACACTACCACAGACTGATTTGTTTTTCTCAGTGTGGAAGTAACTAATTTTTCCTAGAGAGGTAAATACCAATCCAGCAAATATACCAAATCCTGGGTTGGAATATAAGCAAGAGGGAGAGGGATCTCATTTTTTCCTGTCTCATTAGTCTCTCTGCCGTTTATCTTTCAGCTTCATTAATCTTCCCTTTATCCCCCTTCGTCTGATTACCTCTTTTTGTTTTATCCCATTTCATTCTGTTTTTTTTCTCACACCTTCTGTCTTTCCCACATACATAGGAATGAATTTCCTATCTCCATCCTAATCAAGCCTTTCTGTAGAAACTGAGCTGCAGTTGCATTTGTGCCTGAAGGACCTCCTCAGATTTTACCTCCAGGCCTAGGATTGACATTGAGGTAGGCTTTGTACATGTTTGGGTACTTGGATCCCTAAGTATAACCATGCTTCACCTCTTCCCCAAAGCAGGGTTACAGACTGCCACCATTTTCAGTGGCCTCGTTCCTGCCATCAGAAGCCTGACACATCAAAAGCAAGACACCTTTCCCTCTATTCATCTACATGCCAGAAAATGTATATAATATTGGAGCAAGGCCAGTAAAAAAAAAAAAAAAAATGGACAAGCCTGTTAATGTGGGGCATTAATGATGAAGGCTTTATCCGCCTACATTTTCTCCAGCAAGCATTATGAGCTAAGGAAACCGCTTTTTCCCTCCATGACCACTAGATGCCAGACTAGTCATTGAAATGATTCTCACACGAAAATGAAAACGGGTCCTTAAGACACATTGTTTTACATAACAAGGCTTTTACATCTTGGTTGCAAGGAATGTAAATCATTGCCCCTCTATTTGAAATTTGATGAAAAGTACTATTTTGATGCAAGGTGCCCAACCTCAGAACCTTTTTTCAATTGTACACCACACATTTAGAGTGCTTCTGACCAGGGCTGGCTTTAAGGCAATTGGATGAATTGCTCCCAATTGGGGCCCCACACCTAAGGGCGTGGTGACCAGATATCCTCTTTTTCCAAGACATGTCCTCTTTTTTAACCTCATGTCCTGGAAAAGTACTTAATGTCCTGTGAGTGGGCCCTGTAGGCAGAGCATAACCTTCTTGTAATTATTACATGTAATAAATTATATGTAATATATTTTCAAAGTAACAATAATAATTAACCATATGAAATCAATATACAAGTGTTTTTAGCTGTTGTTTTGTCATGTCCTACATTTTTCTTGGATGTCCTACGTTTTAGGGTACCTTGTCCTCTTTTGCAGTTATGACATCTGGCCACCCTGATCTAATGGCTCCACGCTAGGGTAATCTATTCGAATCTTCTCAAAACACACAACAACACATTGCAATGGACATTTTTTTTTTCTAAAGAAAAAATAAAATTAGCATTTTCATTAAATCATTTAACAGTCACTAAAACAAGTGGTTTTGTAACTATTTACTTTTCAAAGGTAATTTACACATTTTGTTTGATTACTCATAGGCTTACATGTATCCAATTTTATATTAAAATGCACTTAGGTTTGTTTGGTCCATTCACTCACATGCGCTTTTTAAGTGTGTATTTTAATTGCTTTCCATTCTACCAAAGAGATATAAAGCCTATAATAAATATTATTTATATTTCTAAGATTCTGCAAACCTTGGCTGTGTATCTGAGACCCTGCAAAAAAGATTTCCAGTTGGGCCCTGCAGCTCCTAAGGCTGGCCTTGCCTCTGACCATGATGACAACTTTTGCTCATCCCTAAATAGCCAGTTCCTGTGTTTATGGGAACAGAGGCAAGGCTTCCAACAGTCAGAGGCTCTGGTTTTGAGGCAGGCTAAAATCCCAATATTCATCTTTCTGAAAAGGTTCTCTAGCCAGGGTTGTCAAGTTGCAACACAAAGGATGAGTGTTTTTCTTTAATGCATCAATAAAGTGGGTGATGATTAGATCACTGTGGCAGCTTCCTCACCCTCTCCTCTCCGGTCCTTCCTTTTGACCTCCTCTCCCCCACTTATCGTAGCCAGCAAAACTCCTGTTTTCCTTTCTACAGGCAAGGAGAATGGCTGAGAAGTGGGCCATAGCCCTCAGATGTATCCTGATGTCTGTTTTATCAATACATTTCAAAGGAGGCCTTTTTCGTTTGTTTTGTTTTTGCTTGGAACCTGGTAACTCAAACTGTATCTTCATCCCACAAGATGTTGACAGTTTCCTTCTGTTGGGGTCACGGAGTCTTTTGCTGACATAGCGGGTTCTATGGTATTGACTGTCATTTTGTTGTGAGAAATTCAACAGGCGCCGTGTTTCTCGTCACAGCAGTTGCGCTGCAGCAATAGAGAAGGCAGCACCTGTTGACTTTCTGACGGTCATGCAGCTATGGAGGTGCATGCATCACAGGCGCAGCTATGGAGGAAGGAGATGGTAAACCTGTTACGCTGTCTGAGCTATGAGAAATGGGCTATGAAACGTGTCACAGAGGAGGCAGAAAACACCAGAAAACTAGACTGCCCAGGGCTGCCTGGCACCTGAGATGGCATGCCAATGCCAGCTCCTTTGCTTGCAAGGGTGCCAGCTGCCTCCACAGCTTTTTCTCCTGTTTCCTGCATATGAAAAGGATAAGGCAAGCAGAGCAGAAGAAGTGCAGAGGACGGGGAGTGGTGTGCTGAGGCATTGCCCTTTGCCCTCCCCTCAGCTGCACTGACTCTTCTGCTCTATTCTCCCTTTTTGAATCCAGGGAGTGGGAGAAGGAAGAGGAGTGGTGAGGATGAGCGGATGGAGGCAGATGCCCCTGGCAGTCCGTGGCCTGATGTGACAGCCTCAGTTGAATTCATGGAGGGGCAGCACCAAACCTGCCACAGAGTCTAATGCTTTGTTCTGTTTGGAAGGATGAGGAGTTCATGATATGAAAAACCCCTTCATAAAAACGAAAGCAAAAAGAAATAAAATACACTTATTTTACATGGACGACGGCTGTTTTGTCTTTTTTAAAAAAACAGAATATATATCTTAGGGAAGTGATGTCACAGCTCATGAAGGGCTAAGAGCAGCTGAAAAGAATTCTCAAAAGGAATGATCTATTGAAACAAAATAGATTCATATAGAAAACTGAGAAGCTGTAGGGTTCTGACCATGTTAGAGAGATAACATAGCTTAAAAAGTTGAACAGAATCTGGCCAAAGTGAATGTTAACCAACTCAGGGCCCAGTCCAATCCTACATTCCAGCGTCATTGTAGCCACAATGCAGCCCTGAGGTAAGGGAACAAACATTTCCTTACCTTTAAGAGGCCTCTGTGACTGCCTCCCTACTGTAGGATGCAGTACAAGCCCTGCTGGCATGGCTGCACCAGTACTGGAAAGTTGGATAGGATTGGGCCCTGCCTATCTTAGAACTATCTAAGTTGTAGGTGAGCATTCTTTCTTATCCAGGAACACACTACTTGGAATGTAGTTCAAAGCTTATTACGAGATATCTGAGACTGTGGAATCAGTGTTTAATTCTAAATCAACAATCTTTATTTATGCAAGTAAGAGCCAGAGGGTGCTTTAGCTGCACATCCCTGCATTGTTTTCATGTCACAAGGTGATTGTCTAGTAGGGCTGTCAGACTTGGCTTTAATGGCTGCAGGACAGATAAATATTCAATAAGTATACCCAGAATCCAATGTGATTCTTTCTGGGGTGAACTCATCAAGGGATTTTCCTTTGTTACATGATGGCTTTTTCCTGCTCTTTGAAGGGTGCTGCCTTTGTTTTTGCACCTGGCTGAAGGTACAGTAGGTAGCTCAGAAGGTTGATTGGTTCATTAAGGTGTCTCCTTTAGCTATGAAGCTGGCAAGGAAGGGTTGTGGCACCTTCTTTTGCTTTGTGAACAATGTTTTTTTCCTTAGTCAGGAAGCTCCTAGGAGGTGGCATTGGTCACTGGATTAAACTTGCTACGCCAGCAAAGTGCATTCACCCCATGTAATTTCGAAGCAGGCAAGCCTTCATCTGAGCCAGTCTGATAGAGTGCGGGGTGGTTGCTCTGTTTTGAAGTCTGGCCATCTTCTTGGCTGGTGGAGCTGAGGCCTCTTGCCATCAGTCCTGTTAAGAGACACATCACTGCCTTGGGCTATGCTTACCTGGCAGGTACCCAGCACCATGGACATATGTGCACATGTATGTTCCCTATGTGCCTGAAAATAAACAGGCTAATCAGACAACAGAAAAACAACCAAACTGTTTTTAGTTAAAAAAAAAAAATGGGGAGGACAATCGCTAAAGGTCAAAAGAAATGGAACTTATAACGACTGTTTTGCCCTGCCTGACATTTTTCAGCCAATGACTGTGTGCCATCTTTCTGAGCAGGCTTGATGGCCTTTTGATGTCCATCTTACTTTGTAGAAATAAGTTTGGAACATCTTGTCCTGTTGTTGTTAGTTATCTTTTTTAAATAGTTTTATTTTTTTTAAAAATTTAAAGTTATGTTTTATTTTTTAAGTTATTTTTAAACTGAATTTTTTTTTTAATTCCAGTTTTGCTGTTCAAAATGAGAACAACAGCTTGTTACCCTGCTTTTCAAGCTCCATGCTGCCTTGTGTCTCAATCATACATTGGTAAAACAATCGCAATGTGCTAGCAGTAAGCTGAATGAACAATTCAATTCATTAGCTCTCTCCACAAGAGCATGTACTTTCTGAAAGTTTACTGTACTGGGACAAGGTAATTGGCTATCAGTATTCCAGCATGAATCTGTGCTGCAGTGAGATCAATATCTTATATCTGTCTAACATGGCAGGAGGAAAGAGGTCATCTAAGACTTGAGGACAAATAAAAAAAAATAGCTACTAATTACATTCTGATCTCAAGGGTCCAGGGCAATTAGATTCAAGGACCATAATATTTCAAACCAAGAAAGTTAATTATATTCTCTGTTTACTGTAATAGACCTTGGTAGTTCATAGAGTATTCATTTCATACATGTTAGAGCAGCTCTGTACTCTACACCGCAATTGCGTTCGTGGCAGGAACACCTGCTGATTCTCTTTGCAAATACAAAAAGTCTGGCCCATGGATGTGAATCCTGAAACATCTGGTGCACATCTGGAAGCAAGCAAATTCTGACACGTGTGCAAATGACATGTGCATGTTATCCATACATTGTTTGTGTCAAGAAAGACCTGTAGCACAAGTTTGCTACTACAAGCGTGATTTGCCACATAAAGTAGATGCAACTGCTCCAGAGGGACTAGAAAACTATATGTCTGATTCTGTGCTGCAAAGCCTGGGAAAAAGCTATCAAATGCTGCTGTCCCTACCTTTGCAGAAGGGATGTAAAATCAATGTTTTGGGCAGAATCAGCGCTATTGGGAAGGAAGGGAATAGGGTGAGGTAAGGAATCCCCAGAATGCTATGTTTCCTCTTTAAGGAGACACAAGGGAACATGTTGATCAGTGGTGTGGGAGTGGGGAGAAACTAGAAGAGCCACACCAGAAAAAGACTGCAAAAGCTAAATGGCAGACTCTTGAAAACTAAGGCCCATGTTGATGACCAAACGGAAGCCAGAGAATCACCAAGCTGGGTCAGGAACAGAAATTGGCAGATCACAGAGTACCAGACAAAGGGGGGTGGGGGAAGCTGCTCAAGGTTTTTTGAGGGTGTTACAACATATGCCTCTGGCTTGTGTATTTGGGATACTGGTTTCCAGGTAGAGAATGGCAGGTCAGGGAAGCAATGTGTGTGAACCACAGAGTGGTGTGTGGGAAAGAGATGGTAATCATCTGTAGCATTTAGATAAAACGTTGACCAACATTATTCCAGTAATCCTTATGACAACCTGGTAAAGTAGGTCAATATCATTATGCCCGTATTTCAGAAGGACTGGGGGGTGGGGTGGGGAGCCAAGGCAGAGACACAATGACTTGCCTAAGTTTGCCCAAGCAGTTTGCAGCTGGGTTTGATGAATGGGTTTGACATTTCGGCTGCTCTTAGTGGAAAGATCTATATGTCCTGCGAGAAGGCAGAAGAAGAGAAACTCAGGCCCAGGAGTTCATGCCAGCACTCCTGAAGAAACCACCAGCAGCCGGAGGTAACTTTTTAAAAATACCTTGTAACTTTGGTTTAGCATTTTGATTTGTAAGCTCCCCAGGGTGCCCTGGCAGAAGGGCAGGAGGCACATATAATAAACTCCAGAATTTCCTTAAACTCCAGAAAAGGAAAATGCCTTGGTGCTGACAGACCTGCTGTGGCTGATTGCAAGTTTCCAGTGCTTGATGTTCAAGAAAAGGGAAGGAAGAGAGATCTTCCATGATCCTCCAGGATCAGCACAATCATGAAACAGCTGCTAAAGGTGATGGAAGCAGAGTGAAGTCATTGAAGAACCCAGGCAGTGAGGCTGATGAAGGTATCTCCCTGGCCAAGACAGAGGGCAGCTTTCAGGAGCTGGAATCACTTCCGCCTTCTGCTATTGTGCCAACCATTGCCTTTCAGGGATGCTTTTTATTTTGTTTCTTTATTTATAGCTACTACTCAGCACCGAGTACAGATCTTGCTGTAGGGAAAAGATGACACTCAAAAACTACAGCTAGCTAGCTATTCTGTCCATAGTGCATCGGAACTGAGCCTGCATCGGATGCAGAATCAGCAACTTTTCAATTGTTTGACAATTGCAAAGCAATTTCAATTTCAATTGCAAAGCAGGCCTGAACTCACTTGGGGGGGGGGAGTTCTTTTGTTTTTGAATGCAGGGAGATGTGAAAGCATTAATCAGATACTAAGAGTCAGATTTAGTGAAACTTGGTCACAGCCTCCACTGTTGTGCCAAACATGGTGCAGCTCCATTGGGAAAAGAAGGAGAGACAGAAAAATCTTACAGGATCTCGCAGAACCTGCATCTTTTGGGGTTTGTGTTCCTGAAATTGCTTTTAAAAAATGCTTGTTTGTTTTGGATCGCATTCTTTTGTTATTTTGAAGACACTCCATCAAAGACTTTATGAGAAATGAACCTTTAAAGTCCCATTTTTTTCAGGGCCTAATTGGACTAGCAATTTATGTTGTGCATGTCATGGGGGGAGGAGCTGAAGATGGTTGGATCTCTTGTTTGCCCTTATGAAAAAAATCAACACCACTTATCCAATCTCCCTGAAATTTGATGCAGAAGCTGGAGATGGTGATCCACTACCTGCCAGAATTTTGTCCTGTATTAGGACAAAAAGAGCAAGCTGTGTTCCTTGGAAGCTTGGTTGCTTCATTGGGAACAATGGGGTGGGCTTCCATCTTCCATGATGGAGCCAGCAGGGATGGGTGGAGGGGCATGAACCTGTGAGTGATTTGTGTACTATTAGCCACGTGTAGAGTTTATGACCGAGATGAGGTTTGGAACAGACTCTTTTCTAATGGGACAAACAGCAACTTTGGGGACGGAATCAAATTGGGGAATTGGCACAGGGGCAAAGAGATTACCCTCTTCCCTGCACTAGTTCAGCATGAGCTGTTGCTCATACATTTCAATGCCATTGTGTGGATCATGCCAGATCTGGGGGCCAGGGGGTGGTGAAGGGAGCTGCCCTGGTCCTCCTTATTGCTTCTGCCCTGCTTGACAGCTGATTGTGAATAGCTTGTAAATGCAGTCAGGATTAAATAGTTTTTTAGAGTACTTCTGCTGAAACAGATGCAAGAGAGACCTGAAAACAGCAACGAAGCATATATTATCTTCCACTAGAACATCCTGCCCAGATGTAATAGGAATAAATTAGACCTTTTGAGAGCATCAATTATAACCAATTACTCACATCTAGAACATAATGAGGGTTACTATGATGTTTTAATCAAGATGTAATTAAAAAACCCTGCAAAATTCTTATAATTTAGGAAGCGAAATGGTTTAGCAGTGAATGACAGGGAGGTATACTGATCATGTACTCTTTTCTCCCTGGTGATTTTGAGGCTCTGCTATCAAAAGTACTCAAATTCTTTTTGTTTTGAAAAGAGGAGGAGGTTAGCAGCCCTGCCGCATGGATAAATCTGGAATGTCTGTTAACATCATGGTGGATGAAGGCCGAAAGCAAGTAAGAGCTATTGGTGTGCCAAATATCATTGTATGACTTTAGAAATAATAACCCTTGAACATAAGAAGGAACTGCATGTTTTCAAGAAGCTGGATATTATTCATCAGAAAACCTGGACCAGGGCACAAAGCCAGTAAGCTGCTTCTGTGCTGGGTGATGCAGAGCCAACTTTAATATGAAGTGGCAGATTCAGGTTTCCTGAGACGGCACCCATTTCCTGTCTCCATCTATGGGTGAAGTTAGGTGCGCTTACAGCCCAACCCTTTGTTCCCTCCTGCCGCCGCCAATGCAGCAGTGTCAAAATGGCTACAGAATGCCACATTGCACATGTGCACAATAGTTCACCTTGGGGGTATGGCAACATCATTACAGCATGTCAGTGGAAGAGTCCTCTGTTCATGTGTGGTCTACAGTTTGGTGTCTTCTTCAATGCGGTAGGCCACTTAGAGATAGAATCCTCCTGCACTTCTAGACTGACGGTACTTGAGGGAACACTTTGGAACTACCAAAATTAGTAGTTCACTGGTGGAACTCTGTCCCTGAAACTCAGACTAGAAAACTAACAGCCCATTCTTAACATGGATTTGAGCTGGTGCAGCCCCCCCCCCAGCACTGGCTCCCGAGTGTTGCAGATGTGCCATAAGAACTACATCTGGACCATGTACTGGCCAGAGAAGGTGAGTTTGTGCTGGATGGCACAGGTAATGGGAAGATGTTCCAGGGGTAGGGTGTGGGCATTTCTGGACAGGGAGAGGGCAGCATGAGGGGGGCAGATCAGGTCTAGGAGTGGGTGGTATCAATGGTGCCAGCACACACCATATCCTAACTTCCACTCTTGGGACTGGCAGCCTTATAGGGGCTGCTTTAATTTGTGTTGGTGGTGCTATTTGGTGGTGTTGGTGGTGCTATTTAGCTGGTGCAGATCCAAGTAACCCCATAGGGCAGGCTGGGGCTCGACACAGGGCAAGGGGAAAAATATTCCCTTACCCTGAGGTGACATACATCCTGCACCTAATCTGCACTGGATATAGCACAGACCACTGTGACCTGGCTGTACTGGCGCAGGTTAGGATTGCACCCTTAAGGATTAAAGAAAAAATGTTGGTTCTGCCAAGCAAGCCTTTTATGAAGCAGAACCAGTTGACTCAGGGCACAATCCTAACCAACTTTCCAGCACTGACCTAACCACAATACAGCTCCAAGGTAAGGTAACAAACATGTCCTTACCTTGAGGAGGCCCCCTTGACTGCATCCCCACTGCTGGATGCAATGCACGCCACATTGGCACAGCTAAGGGCCCAATCCTATCCAATTTCCAATGTGCATCCTGTGTTGGGGAGGCAGTCACAGAGGCCTCCTCAAGATATGGGAACATTTGTTCCCTTACCACGGGATTGCTTTGTGGCTGCACTGGTGCTGGAAAGTTGGATAGGATTGGGCACTAAATCAGTTAGGTTAGGATTGTGCTCTCTGTCCTTCTGCAATGGCATAGCTGGGAAACAGCAGCATTAAAGATAAGAAATGAAATAAATTTCCAGAACTACCAAGGTATTTTGGTTACCAGTCACTAAATATGTGTACATTTACAGCAATACTTTTGGAAAGGCTTTTGCTTTCAATAGGAGAAAACCTTGACAATTGTCAACATGAATATCATAAGAGAAGGTCAGTGGTAAATTTGATTTTCATTCAGAGACAGACTCTGATGTATGAAAAATATGGTTTATTAGTGAATGTTTATCAGACCCCAGCATTTGGTGGTGAAGAACCATGGAATAAATGCTGCCCTTTGGTACAATCTCTTGTCTATTTGCAGGAAGTATGAGGGTATGACCTACTATTTATATAATTTATTATAATTTAACTTTGCATCAGAAAATTTTAAAAAAATGGCATTAAACTGAAAGACAACTATAACAAGTTATTTTTCATTTGCTAAAAATACAAATTTAATAGCTCCAGAAGTTGTTTTAAAACTTGGCCAGATCCAGCAAGGAAGATCGGAAAGTGCAGCTGCTGTAGCTGTCTATTTGGATGCAGGTGTGAACTGTGATGTTTATTTGATCTCTGTGGATCCTGATGGGTGTTTCATGTTGAACTTCCTCATTTGGAGCCACCAGCTGTACAAAACAAAGTGTGACTGGAGCCAGGCTTATTTTTAGGTGCAGTGCTCTATGAATATGTTTCAAACATATTTTTCTCATCTTCCCTATTTTCTCTTTTCTTTGTAGCTTTTTTTTTTAAATGAAGTGTGCCTTTGTTACTCTTTAGCTCCTTTCTTCTTAAAATGATGTGTATTTAATTTCTAGAGTCTTACGTAAATATAAAAGCAGCTCTAAAAAGGTGGATCCAATCTGAACTACTTTTGTGTAAATATCTCCTCTTAACAGCAGTGTGCTGTGGACAATATTTACCAGATCATGACTTTGCCATGTAATGTTATTGAAACAGTGTTTGAAATAAGTGTGCTTGTGTTTCTCGTGCCTCTGGAGTGGGGGTGCCAAGGTGCTTCTATATCCCTGCCCCATTCTGCTCACCCCATACCCCCCCCCCACGTGTGACTTAACGGTGCCAGGGCATGTGGGGAAGCAAAAACCAGAAGTGGCCGTTTTTCACCATTTTCAGCAGTTTGGAGGCACAGGGGAACCCTGCAGATAGTTATGAAAAATGGTGTGACATCTTTTGCAACAGCTGCAAAGGACCTTGCCCTGCCAGAACACTTGTTCTAGAACAGGGGTGCTCAAACCCCAGCCCGGAGGCCACTTGCGACCCTCAGGAGCTCCCAATCTGGCCCTCAGGGAGTCCCCAGTCTCCAAGGAGCCTCTGGCCCTCCGGAGACTTGCTGGAGCACGTGCTGGCCTGATGCAACTGCTCTCAGCATGAGGACGACTGTCTGACTTCTCACCTGAGTTGTGGGATGAGGGCTCTCTCCACTACTTGCTGTTTCACATCTGTGATGCTGCAGTGGCAGCAAAGGAAAGGCTGGGTTTGCTTTGTGCAAGGTCTTTTATAGGCCTTGAGCTACTGCAAACCTTCATTCATTCATATAAGTTCCATCTCTAATAAATTCATTTATGTAAATTTATTCAAATTTGAAATGTAAATTAATTTTTTTCCCAACACAGTGTCAGAGAGATGATGTGGCCCTCCGGCCAAAATGTTTGGACACCCCTGTTCTAAAAGTACAAGGCCCCCATAGGATTGGGTCATACTTTAACATTAGTACTCTGATTTTTGTTTTTATGTTTAGCATTTTTTGGGTGCAATTTATAGTGGAAGTTACCACCAGTTAATAATAAGGAGCTTAATAGTTCTTCTAAATGAGTCCAGATGTTAAAAAAATTGTGTATAGAAAACAGGAATTTAGTGCTTCATCAAGGAATTCATATTAAAAAACTGAACAGTTTTTAAAATTTGGAAGATGGATATTTGCTTCAAACTCTAAAAGGCAAAACAAGTAGCAATGTATATTAAAGATTCAGATCATTCGCTGCTCAAGGAGAGATCCATCATGGAGAAATTTGTTTTTGATAATTAAAGTGGCAGCTATTAGATACACACTAGTAAATGTTTATGTTCCTAATGATAAGTAGTCTTCCTTTTATAATGGCCCACTTGAAATGAAGTGTTCTGCTGGCAAAACCTGCTGTTGAAAGTGTGATGGCAGTTAGCATTCTTTGGCTAACTTTGTATGAGCTCCAAGTCTCGCTACTAAGGAAAAAGAATAGGGAACAAAGGAATCTCATCATTCCAATAATAGGGTTCCTTTCTTTTTTCATCTCATTTCCTCTTTCCAAGCATGCTCCAACTGAGTGTTAAGAACTATCGGGACTATAATCCAATTGTTAATCTCCCAATATAGGGCTTCTGAGCTTGATATCAGCTGTGAAATCTGTAAATGCATGCCAAAATGCCAATCAAGAGTTGCCAGGTGGTTAGTGTTAGCTCAGAAAAACGCAAAATGAAGGATTTCAAATGCTATTACGAAGCTTCTGTAGTCTTTCACTAACTTTGTCCGAATTATACCACTCACTGCTTTGGAAGATAGAATACTGGCTCAGTAGCCAACCTAAGCGTGGCAGGTCAGGAATTATGGTCTCCACCCTCTTTACATCTTCTTCTTGGCTTATTCTAGCCTTTACATTTCATTCTGTCTCAAAACTTGCTGGCAATATTAACGTGCACACAAATAATTTGTTGCAAACATTTATTGCAGTTGAAACATTAAGGCAAAAAATGATAATGGCAAAGTTTACCATGTAACATTAAAACCAATGGGATAGTGTTTAAAAAGTTAATGTAATACTAAATGGACTTCAACATAATACTCCAAAAAGAGACAGAATTGCATAGGCCCACGTTGCAGCTACGGACTGTAAAAATACTGCGAAAAAGTCTCTTTGTTGTGAAAAGTTGAAAGGTTTTCTTGACCAGTAACCAAGTACTACAAGTTCCTACACTTGCTGTTTCAGGCAACATTATTTTTTCTTCCCCTTTCCTTTCTTTTTTTTCTGGACATCTGGGGTTTTCTTTTCTTGTTCTGCTCGAAGAGCGGCTTCTTCAGCTGCTAGTGCTTCTTGTCTTAAACGCTCCGCCTCTAGTAGCTTACTTCTGTATGCTTCCCGGACGGTGAGAACCCTGCCTCGCGCTTCGTCCAAGGATGCCTAGCCAAAGACAAAGACACCCACCTCAAAACAAAATCAATCTTTAGGTACAGCCACCCTTCAACGTATGGATACAGCACCCCAGTTTTTGGCACAGCTGCACTAGTGGGGGGGGGGATTGGATTGGGCTCTAGGTCCTCCTCCCTCTGTGAAAAGGTTGTGGATATCAAAAAGGAGATGACAAAAATGCTGAGCCAAACTGCATGAGTGTTAATTTAAAATATACCAACTGTGAAGTTTGTTTTCTTTTCAAATCACTGCTAAAACATGGGTTTGGCCAAGAGTTAGCAGCAGAATTGAGAAGACCATAAGATGTGGATTAAAAGGATGAGGTGTTGCAGCTTTTAGACACTTCTATCTTTTCTTTGTCCAAGTAGAATTTCTCACAAATTTATTATGAGTCTAATGACCAGATGCATTATAATGACTGTTTTATTTTAGATATATGTCTAGGGGCTTGTTCATGAATGACTTTTTATTTTCTGTACATTTATATAGTGTTACCCCTTCTACCTCTAGCATGTCAAACCTGGATGGATGGTACAAAGAAAAGGAAGTGAAAGGAAATCAAGGAATTCATGGGGAGAAATAATAAATGGTGAGAATTTGCCTAGCAGAAATATAATTGGTAAACCTGCCTAAGGAGTGCAAGTTACCCAAGGAGCACAAGTTATAGTGCAAGTTAATATATAAATATTAACAGTATTTATATACCGCTTTTCAAGAAAAGTTCACAAAGCGGTTTACAGAGAAAAATCAAATAAGTAATGGCTCCCTGTCTCAAAAGGACTCACAATCTAAAAGATGCAAAAGAACACCAGCAGACATTCACTAGAACAGACACTGCTGGCGTGAGGTGGGCCAGTTACTCTTCCCCTGCTAAAAAAAGGAGCACCCACTTGAAAAAGTGCCTCTTACCCAATTAGCAAGGGTTAGCAGAACTATTAGCAGAATTAGCAGAATTATTAGTACAGCCATTTTCAGCCACTCTGCTGTGGCACACTGCTGTGCCGCAAGTGGTCCACAGGTGTGCCACAGGAATTTGGGGGAAGGTGAAGGTCATTTATTAATAGGGCCAATGGGAGATGTGAGCCCCCACTGGAAGCATGGTGTGCCTTGTCAATTGTCAAAAACCTGGTGGTGTGCCTTGACCATTTTAGTGCCTTGTCAGTGTGCCATGAGATGAAAACGGTTGAAAATCACTGTATTAGCAGAAGGGTTAGCAGACTTAGCAGAACTATTCAGACTTACTTGTAGATCGTCATACATTTCATGTACATTTTGCTTCAACTTATTTCTAGCCATATGTTCTTCCTTTCTGTGTTCCAAAACTGTATCCCGAAATTGTCTGAAGAGATTGATTTCTTCTGCTTTACGCATCTCTTGCTCTTGAACAATAGACTCATTCTTCAGCACAGGCTCAGGTAGTGTTTTTCTAAAGGTAAAACAGAAGTTACTTCTCTCTCTTCCAAGCTATGCTTACCATGGATAAGAGGGCCTCAAGATTCAGGTCCATCTACACAGCCACGTGAACAGTGGATGTTCAGATGTTAAACCAGCAGTTCCCAAACTGTGGGCCACGACCTACCAGTGGGTCATGAGCCAATTCTGGAAGGCTTGTGAAAAGGATCACAGAGGGGGAACAAGGCCAACAGCACCCAAAGCCAGCAGGGCTGCATGACTGTGATCAGCTAGTATAGCACTTGACTTACTGTGGGAGGGAAAGGCTGAGGGGTGCAAAGGAGGAACTGAAGGAGAGGAGGAGACTAATAAGTGTGGGACAGGGAGAGGTAGGGGAGTGGCAAGCAGGTGTAAGCATGTGTGCAGCCTGTACACCTTGTGCTGAAAGTTAATGAAGAAGACTGTGAAGCTGATCCACTTCCTTGCATCTTTGTTCCTGGAGAGGAGGAGTCCTTGTCTGGTACCAGTAAAGGGCCCCCCACCTGCTTGCTGTCATTCTTCTCCCTGGGGGATAATTTTTCAGGGTGGTGCAGAGAAAGGGTCCTGCTGGGATGAAGTGACATGAGATGGGGAGGCAGAGGAAACTTCTGAGTTTTGGGAACTGAAGATGGGAGGTCTGCTTTTGTGCAGTGTGTGACTCTGTTCTTGTGGGGGGGGGGGGCGTTACTTTCTTCAGAAGCTGGGTACAGCTTATATGGAAAGACATACACTTGGATTAATCCCTACTCCACAGTTTAGGAAGCATGTAGAAAAAGAATTGCTCTCTGACTTATTTTTTTGGTAGTGGAGGAGAGATGGGATATTTAAACCAATTTTAAATATCTAATTTTTCTAGGTCTATGCAAAAATCAATTTCTCTAAATCGCTCCTGCAGTCTTATTATAATTAAGATATACAGGCATGCCCCCTTATCCATGGGGGTTCCATTCTGGAATCCTCTGCAGGTAGCTGAAACTGTGAATACAGGTGAACGCCTGTCCCCATGGTCATGGGGGCTGCCCCCCTGGATGCAAGGGAAGCTCTGCTCCCCTCACCTCTGGAGGGGCCTCAGGTCAATAGAGGTGGAGGACGTCCATCCCCAGCCTCTGCCTAGCTCAGACGTGAGCCGTGCAGGTAAAAAGTGCAATTTCCTGTTCTTCTGTGAACTCTCCTCGCCTCTGGAGGGGGTGCGCACAAGGGTGAATCCATGGATACAGGAACTGCGGATATGGGGGCCCTCCCTGTATAATAATAATTATTTTCTTCCCAGTTCTAATTTTTTTTAGTCTCATAAAGCAGGTGGTTCCTAATAGGGTGTCATTTTAAAAAGTGGGTCCTGGTGCTAAAAAGTTTGAAAACCACTGTGTTAAACTATGGAGAAAGGTGACAACATAGTCAGTTGCTAAATAGAGGTAAATTGAAAGCTTATGGCCTAATCCTATTCCCTGTGGGTGCTGTCATGACTAGTGTTGCCCTGGTGGAGACTGCTTCATGCCAGTTGCTAAGCAGCTTCCGCTGCAGGACCAGTGGCGGGGAGGACAAACCGGCCTTCTGTACACCAGCAGATGGCCAAAGGTCCACCAGCCCAGGTAAGCTGGTGCAGGGAGTTGGAGGGAGGCAGGGAAAGGGTCAAACAAGGTGGGGTGGGCTGAATGGAATGGTGATGGGGCAGGTGAAAGGGTGGGTCAGGCCTGGGAGGGAGACTGGTTTAGCTTGAGAATGTGCACCAGAGATCAAACTGGCACAGTGATCAAGCTGGCACAGGTCTGAGTTGACCCATAGTGGCCACTGGGGCTTACCCCAGGACAAATGTTCCCTTATTCCAAGAAGACCTCCAGCAGCCAAAAGTCCCCTGCGGGATACAGCAGAAGATGTGCTGGTGCCACTGCATCATTGCACAGGGATTTAGTCAGGATTGGGCTGTTGGGCTACTAATTTAAAATGTGTCTTAACAGTTCAGTTTACATTTTTGGCCCATTTTTGTACTGACACAACTCGATAAAATTATACATGCTATTTACCTAATATAGGGTGTGAGGTCTAGAGGCTCCACTTCCTTCCGCTGAATTCCTAAGCTTGTTTCGGCAGCAGCTGGAGACACCATTGGTTCAGAAACAGGAGATGCGGCCCCTAGCAAAAACAATAATAATATGAGATTGTTGCCTGGGCTATCCTCCCACTCGGAAGGGATACGTTACACACCATTATACATTTTGTCTCCTTGGTATCATTTCCTGTCTGGCAATATAAGGTTTGACATTCTATGCATGCATTTGAGGGCCTTGAGTGACATCTTGAGAGGTCGACTTCTGGAGACAACGCAGCCAGCTTCTGCACTGCATGCCAATGGCTCACATATCCCCATCTGTCTTGATCAGAGAAGTCTGAGATCACTGGTCTCCACAGGTGGTCTGGGACAGAGATTAATCAGTTTGGCAAGAGAATAGCATTCTCTTTCCAGTACAATCCACTTGTTCTTTGTAAGATTATACATTTAATGTTCTTCAAATATTCCCCCACTAAAAGATATCTATATCTGTTTATACACAAATCCTGATCCAGAATGATCACACACACACGCGCGCGTGCGCTGGTCTCCTTCTCTAGTGTGTGCATCTTTACCTAATGATCAGATGACCAGTGTAATCATCTTTGACTACCTTGGACATTTGATTGACAGGAGGGGGGCTATGGTTCTACAGCCTCATTCCTGATCAGGTGTTAGCACAGTGACATAATTTCATTATTGTAATGGCACTTCTTAATTTCCTGATTTGAATCCCTATAAAAAGGGTTATTCATAGACATGCTTGCTGTGAGCAGACACCTTACATATCTTGTGGCCACAGGTATTGATTTCTGTCCTCCTGACTAGTGGACCATGAGTAGCCTTTGCAAGGGGACATGCTGTAAGCTCTTCCTGGCAGTTTAGTTGTGCATTGCATATATTCTGAGAGTGTGTTCTGGGAAAGGTTATGTCATCATGGTTTTAAAGCCATCACTGCATACTGGTTCGTTCTCAGCTAATGTGGCAACACTGACAGTGACTGGTGTAGTGTAGTAGTTAAGAGATCGAGTTGCAAATCAGCACTTTCCCCATTGAAATCTTCCGCCATGACTCACTAGGTGATCTTCAGCAAGCATCTCCCTCTCACCTTCAGTTGCTTGCCTTACAGGATTTTTGTAAGAACAACATTGAGGTGACACATGTGAAATGCTTTGCACTCAGAAAACAAGACAAGTACAATACAAATGCTAAGTGCAGTAGACTTCTCACATCCACCAGATTGTTAGATGTGTTCCAAACAACACAGTCCTGGAATAAGCTGGAATCCCTAGCATGTATACACTGCTGAAACAGAGATGCCTGCGTTGGCTTGGTCATGTCATGAGAATGGACAATGGCCGGATCCCGAAGGATCTCCTCTATATAGAACTTGTGCAGGGAAAGCGCCCTACAGGTAGACCACAGCTGCGATACAAGGACATCTGCAAGAGGGATCTGAAGGCCTTAGGATTGGACCTCAACAGATGGGAAACCTTGGCCTCTGAGCGGCCCGCTTGGAGGCAGGCTGTGCAGCATGGCCTTTCCCAGTTTGAAGAGACACTTTGCCAACAGACTGTGGCAAAGAGGCAAAGAAGGAAGGCCCATAGCCGGGGAGACAGACCAGGGACAGACTGCACTTGCTCCCAGTGTGGAAGGGATTGTCACTCCCAAATTGGCCTTTTCAGCCACACTAGCTGCTATTCCAGAACCACCATTCAGAGGGCTATACCGAAACTGAAGGTTGCCAACAACAAGATGCTGGACTAATTCCCTCACCTGCTGAGAGGTGAAAGGCAAAGGATGGCCTTTGAGATTGCGATCATCTAGTCGGAATCTCTTCTCATGCCACCTTCTAAGTGTGCCAGGCAGCACTCAGAGGATGAGAAGAAGTCTGCTATGCAGCCATGGGGCTGTGGTGGCCCTTAGCAACAGGCATTAGTGACTCCTTTTGTCCCTCCCAGCAAGACCTGGGCAAGAGCAAGAGAGACAGTGAGGAAGCAGAACCTGTGCTGAACTGAGGCACTGCTGACATTGGCTGCAGCAGCTTGGAGGAATCACCAGGCCTTGATCACTGGAATGTAAGCTCACCAAGCTTCAACCCACTGCTGGCCATTGTGATGCTGGACGATCAGGCATCATTCCTATTCCCTACTGCAGTCCCAATTCAGATTGTGCCCCACCCCTACACATGCTATTTGCCAAAGACAGAAAGAAAATGAGTGCCAATGGAACAGCATATTAGGGAACATTTTATCTGTGATGCTGTTACTAACAGACACTGGTTGGGCAATTGGTAAGCGTCCATAATTTTTGTTATTGTGTAGAGAGGTAGAGCCAAAAGGAACACTGGGAGAATTTCAGGTCATACAGCCACTGCCTCTATGAAGAAGTGCACTGCACACCTGGAAAGCTTTTCTTCATGGCTTGTTTTGTGGGCAGACACATACCTGCTTCTCCAGAACCCACCACAGTGCCGACGCTTTCAGCCTCGGATTCAACCAAACCTTTCTTCATACATTTATTAATAAACTGCATGCGCTCTTGAAATGCCTGGGGAACAAAGATTTAGTGCAAATCATTGAAAAGAGTGGCATAAACTACAGTATATTAATTACCAAGTTCTTAATGCAGGAGCACTTTAACACTGCAAAAGATATATTTGACAATACATGCATTTTATAAATGCAAAATGTAAATTTCAAAATGCAAAGTCCAGATTTTAAGCTCAAAGACAAGATACACAGCCGTTAACAGTTTGCTGCTAAATCCTCTATAACAAACATGGAGATCTCACTGTCTGCTTCCTGCACAACTGTAAGTATAGGGTTCACTGCTAACAGCGGTTTTGGGTATCCCACCACTGAACATGGTAGGAAAGTGTTCCTCATAGAAATGGGGGGTGGTATTTGTATAATAATAAAACTCTAGGTATCACTTTGTTGCTCACCCAGGTGTATTAACTTGTATTGAAGACTTTACACAACTCCCATGCAACTTCCTCTTCCCCTCGTATGCATATACAAGCACACACGCACTGCACTTTTCACATGCTGCTTTATGAAGTCTGGCGCTTTTCTCATTTATCAGCTCAAAATCACCGCAGACACTCACCCATAAGTCGATCCCACAGATAAGTCGAGGGCAGGCTTTCAGCCAACAATCATGGAATTTTCTATGACCCTTGGATAAGTCGGGGATTAAACTTAGGGGGATGTCTGACTATAGTTTTGTCTGATTTTACCGGAGGCCAGATCCTGAAAAAATAACCTACCACTAATTGTTACCTAAGAACTGCAGTTTCTAATTTGTTAAAAACATAGTAAAAGTTCACAAGATACATTTTTATTCTTTTTAAATTCTGGTCTTCACCACCTTTTGTATACACTATCAGAATAAGTGCACTGTAAACAACATACCAGTAAAACAGTGGTTCCCAACCTGGTATTCATGTACTCCCAGGGACACTCAACAGGACCTTTAGGGGTACTTGGAAAAGAATGGAATAATGGCAGAAAAAGGCAGGTCATGCTCAGGAGCATGCAATTCAATTCACAGCAGAGAGATAGATATTTGCAACCCTTTTTACTCAGAAGCAGACCCACTGCTTTCCATGGGTGTTATTCTTAAATAATGGTGCACTGAATTGTAGCCTGAGACTGTTTCAAATGGAAAGGAGGATCCCATCCTGGTGTTGAAAAAAACAGATCTGCTTTGCAAGCATTTGCAAAGCAGAACCAGGCTGCAGCAGCAGCTGAAAAAGGGAAAGGAGAATAAAAGGTTAACTTCGGCTGGAATTTCCCAGGAAAGTTTCTATAGAAACAAATGATCTTTGCATTGCTTCTAAGGAGCAGTGCCTGCCTACTGCTTGAGAAAGAAAGGAAACTGTTCAGAGTTGAAAGGCTCTGCCCTCTGATTGATAAGGTGAAGTGATAATTTGAGCTTGATTACTTAGCAAAATTTTTACAATAGGCAAGTATCTACAGTATGTTCCAGAGAGTTGTGCATGTGTGATACAAAGACACCTATTAAATATCATTGATTACATCACAGTTATGAAAACGATCTCAATGTCTTATTCTCACAAGTTTATCAGACTCAGTATCAGGGCACAATCCTAACCAGGTCTACTCAGAAGTAAGTCTTATTTTGTGCAATGGGGTTTACTCTCAGAAAAGTGTGATTAGGATTGCAGCCTCAGTCACCCATGTGCGTGTGGGGCTCTTGCAGCTCAGGTATGCCACACAGGGCAGGGAGCACTCTGGCTGATACCAAACATGATACAAAGTTCAAATTCAGACAAAGCAGCCCTTGATCTGGTGACAGAGTCTCAGCGAATCTGTCTTCTCTTGGTTCCATCAGACAGCTATTATGGTTGACTTTGTGGGTTGGTGTGGGAGAAGACTTAACAGACAGTCATTAGGCAGCCAGCATTTTAGCTGCAGAGGCTGGGTTGGGAGAAAACAGACCCAATATCAGGAGACATTTGTCTGCACACATTTCAGAAGCCTGAGTCATCATGTGACTCACTCTTCAGGCTCTTCTTTGCTCTCCCCACCTCCGCCTGACTGCTGGTTATTGTTTTTGCTGAAGATTTGCTTGGAGTCAAAACAAGTACATAAGTTTGTACTTCATTATATTTCTCCACCAGACCTTTGAATAAGGATCTCATTTCTTCAGTCCAGCATGGTAGAGCCATCTACGCCTGGTAGGATGACAACGATTCATCATGAACATCTTAGCACCAATGCATACTACTATGCTAACAGTAGTACAGCACGGAGCAGTAAATGGCACAGAATGACCAAAGATGAGGTGACTCTCTAGTGCAGGGGTGTCCAACAAGGCCCGGGGGCTGGATGTGGCCCATGGAAGCTTTTTATCCAACCCTCAGGCTCTCAGCTGCTGAGCAGTGCTGAGGTATTACTATTGTAAGGGCAGCCCACATGAAAATTGGGCTCTCCCATATCTTGAAATATGATCAAGATTTGTGTATTTTTTCTTCTGTCATTTGCAGCTAATGAGTTCCTACATGAGAAAAAGTGCTTATTTTTGGTTATGACCTATTTAATGACATCACTTCCGGCCCTCAGCAGGCATCATGAATGCTGTTCGGCTCTCGATACGAAACAAGTTTTACTCCCCTGCTCTACTGCAATCCATGCAATACCCTGAAACAGTGTTTCTCAAACTGTGGGTTGGGACCCACTAGGTGGGTCACGAGCCAATTTCAGGTGGGTCCCCATTCATTTCAATATTTTATTTTTAATATATTAGACTTGATATTCCCATGGTATGTGACTGCATTTGGGGAAATGTGAGACATCTGTACTTTTAACAGGCTATTATGTATATGCTTTTAACAACGATAGTAAATGGGACTTACTCCTGGGTAAGTGCGGGTAGGTCTGCAGCCTAGGATTGTTAACAATTTTTCAGCTTGACGATGTCACTTCCAGTCATGACATCACTTCTGGTGGGACCTGACAGATTACCATTCTAAAAGTAGGTTCCAGTGCTAAAACTTTGAGAACCACTGCCCTAAAAGCATTTTAGCCACCAGAGTCTTTTACACCAGTGCAACTGACAACATCTTTAATATTTGGTAGTAGGCTCTTAGAATGTGGCATCTGACATTCAACCAAGGATGTAACTATAGGTATGCTGGCCCATATGAAACTTCAGTATGTCATCACAGTTTCACGTATAGAATCAGATGCTCATTGATAGCCTGTAATTGTTGCACACCAACAGCAGCACATAACATATGAACTCTTTAGATTTTGGACTGAGTAATTTAATTATTTTAATATGTGATGAAGTCTTGCTTGACAGCTGAATGATGAGTCATAGAACTAAAGCACACACGTGGGTGAATGATTCATGTCACAATATTCAACTGCTGGGCTCAGAGTGACAGCAATAGAAACAAAAATCAATATTGCCTCCTTAGATTATGCAACTAAAAGCTGTTTAACTGCAAGCAGTTAAACAACAAAAACAGCATTGGGTACATGCGCACAATGATGCAAACATATTTTTTAAAGCAATTGCAAGTGAGAGCAAATTATCATATGCTTGCCAAAAGCTTGTAATAACATCAAAATGCCTGTAATCTTAATCTTAATGTTTTGCTTTTCCAATAAAGTTGATACGAAATTCAGAACAAAAACAGAGCCCTGTTGGAATGAACCAAGGGCTCTTCTAATCCAGCATTCTGATTTCAACAGTGACTGGTGAGATGCCAGAGCACTGTAAGTATTAACTTTAACACTTGTTTGCTTTGGAAATTTAATAGACATTGCTTATGAAAGGAGCAAAGTTAATTTTTCAGATCAGAAAGCAGGATGAAGTCAAGCAAAAAAGACAGCATCAAAGTAGTGAAGGAGGAAGATGGTGACCTAATTAGTAGCCCAGCTAAAAGTATTTCTATACTTAAGGGTCATTTGCTTGAAGCCGAAACCATTTTGTGACCAGAACAGAGTTCTGGTCATGTAATGGAGATTTCCACACTTCCCATTCCCTCTGCAACTCCCTGCATCCTGCCTTTTCCTCACTCCCAGCAATCTGTTTCTGAACATCTAAAACTGGCGAGAGGAGAAGCAGGAACAGAGAATCTCCAGAATTGCTTCCTTTCCTTGCATAAGCAGAAGCGCCTTCTGTTTAGGCAAAAGCACCTTAGGAAACAAGCCATGTAGAACTTGGTACATCATCAATGATACCAAATCAGTCAATTCACCACAGTTTTGCTACACCAAATCAGATTAGATCCAGGGGAGTTTAAGTAAGAGTTTTATATTAATTTTTAAAAGTTCTGAGATGCAATCTTATGCATGCATGTTTTTGCAGAGATAAATTCCACTGAATTCAATAGAAGGTACTTAGGATAGCAGGCAGGTTCTGTGAGTATTTTTTGTATTTGCCTCAGATAACTTCAGATAACTTCTATACATGAAGCTGGTGCTTCAATGTTGGATCTTCAATAAATAAATAAAAGTAGAGAAATTGCAGATTACTATATATAGTTTCCAAATTATTCATTACTCATTTATTTGAATAACAAACAATGAGGAACAGCTGCCTCAAAACTGTATATTAATTCTTGCTCTCAGCAGCAAATCTTCACCCTCACCATCATCTCAAAATAAGTATCCTGTATTGTTAGTTTTACATTGTTCTGATTTTGTTTTTTAATAGCTTGTTTTAAATATTGTTGTACACAACTTGGGGTTTTTTTTCGTGAGAGTGTATTTGGAGTTATAAGGGCCATTTATGCATTTTATGATAAAATAAAAACATTCAAAATAAAGAAAACAGTTCAATATTTTGACTTTGCAAGAAATATTGAGGTTCTGCTACCACGATCCCTGCCATCCAGGCACAAAAACAGAAAATTAGACATTGTCTGCTTATGCTTCCACCACTGTTTATCCAAAGCAATCCCTCAGTCTATTCCCAGCAGCACTAGGGACTCTTCAAGACTGCTTGACACTAATACTTCCAAAGTTTGAGTTTTCAGAACTTTCCATATTACATATACATGGAATAGGATCATCTCTGGTTACCTTGATGGCCCTTCCTGGCTCTGCAGCTTCCCATGCCTGCTTCATAGCTTTGATCTCATCTGCTCTCTCAGTGTCTCTTCTCAAATCCACGGCTTCTGCCTCATTTTGTTCAATGACTAGACGCAAGATCCAGGAGGGCTTGTTTGGATCGGATTGCTGGGATTGAAGAGAACAGACCAAAAATAAAGAGTGTATATTGGGGATAGGTGTATTGCCTCTAATATGGATGATAGCATTGATACCTCACCAGTGGCGTAGCTAAGGGGGTGCAGGGGGTAGCAGTTGCACAGGGCATCAAGCTTTAGGGGGGCAACAAGCTGAGCTTGACTCTAGTACCAAAAATTGTGAAAATCTTGGTATGTATGAATAATACCATCACGTTATGTATCACTGGAAAAGTAATTTAATGCAGAATGCTATGCAACAAACCGCACTGGAATATCTGTATTCTATCAAAAGTTATGGCCAATTAACCAGAAAATGAAAACACAACTGCCTTGTGGAACAAAAAGTGGATTTGCTTAACTCCAAACTGACCTATGAGACTGATGTGTGAGTGCCAATGTGATGTTATTATAATACAGCATGGAACCAATAACTTTTTATTTATTTACTTAGATTTGATTTTGTCATGCGGGGGGCTGCAAAATCTTCTTTGACCCCAGGTAGCAGATATATGCCTTAGCTATGCCACTGACTGGGGGGAGGCAGCAGAGCAAGTGGGTGGTGAGCTGCTAGGGGGAGGAGAAGGGTTCCTTCCAACTTTCTCTTTTTAAAAAGCCCGGGTGCGACGTCACTTCCAGTTGTGACATCACTTCCAGGGCAACATTTTGAACTTGGCACCAGGCTACACGATCATTAGCTATGCCACTGTACATCACTGAGAAGCATAGCAGTAGACTTATTGCCAAAAGATGGCAAAGAACAATATCAGAGCCTCCAACAATCTTAGATGTATATGTGTATAGACCAGCTTTGTTGGTTAACACAAGTCTTGTGTGAGCCTGTTGAAGGGTCATCACCAACTTGCCCTGAAATATATGTGTCAGGAAAAGTGCCAGAGAGCCTGCTGACTGATGGAGTAATGCCTATTAGTTAGCATGCACCCCTTCCTGCCCTCTGTTTCCCAGGTTTACTGGGACAGATGCTAAAGGGGGGTGGGCACTGGCAGATCTAGCTGCTGCTACCATCACAAATTAAGGAGACGGGGCTGTCTAGGTAAATCCACCCCTCCTAGGAGAGCACAGAATCCAGGGGCTCTTCTTTAAAAGCAAATTGCAGTAGCACCCTAAGTGATCAGGTGTGACAATCCATTGAGTTACCTGTGAACGCAGACTAGGCAGGTAAGAAATCCAAATAAAATCAGTTTATTAAAGCTAAAACAAAAACACGCACACACAACGGGGAAAGAAAAAGTACAACAAGCAAGCTGATGAAAAATGCCTATGCTTGGCTAGATGGATACAAAAGACAGACTGACCACATTAGACAGTAACGCCCAGCAGAGTTAGCCAGAAAGCTATTTCAGAGCAGAGCACACAAAATCCCAAAGTGACGTTTCAGGTTGGCTTGGAATGAAAAGAACAAACAAAACAAAATTTATTCCCTAAATGAGTCTAGCTAGAAATACATATAGATAGCTAGTTATGTTGTCCCAGAAACCCTGGTCCCTGCAATTACTGGGGAGTGTGCTAGTTCTACAAACCAGCATTGGTTCCAATGGCAGATTTGGCAAAATATCCCCTAGCGTTCTTGTGCTTGATCTTAAGAAACCTAGGACTGATAGTCTTACAGGGTTACTTTACTGGATGAGCGGAAGCCACCTAGCCACTCCATCCTACCCCTTCACCTAGTCAGACAGCTTTGACTACCCAGTTAGTGGGCATATGCCAATCTCAGTAAGAGGCTTGGCTAGCCCAGGTATAAAGAAGGACCGATACCCATCCAGCCACATGGCTGTTTGGGAATAGCATTTTCAAACAAAAGACAAAAGCTATTGCAGGAGCATCACAGCCATTTTTAAGCTGCTGAACCAGCACAGAAACTTTTGGGGAATTTTTCCCCGCAAACTAGGAAAAAATAGGGAGGAAATAGCGCATTAATCAGAATAAGGAGAGAAACCTAAACCACTTAAGAGATGTTAACCAAACAGAAAGGTGATGATGATTGTGGAAGACGGGCTTTAAATACATACCTGGACTATGTATGGGTGGGGGAGAACAAGTTTTGAAAACTGGCAGAAAACTGGCAGTGTGATTAGTATTAAAAAAAATATTAAAGTGTGATTTGTATTTTTAAAAAATCACTGCTGCAGCCTGATTAAATCATGCTCTCTCAAACAGAACTTTCTGTATCCGAGTACAAGATATTCCATTACATAGTATTTCAAGATAGCTACCTAGAGAACTAACAGCCCACTGCGGGAGGTGCCTCAGGAGAAGGGGACATTTGTCCCCTTCTCCCGAGTAAGGTAAGCAGCCCTGCAATGGGGCTACTCACTTTACCGTCGACCAAAAGGTCGGCGGTAATGTAAAGGTGCTCGTGTAGGGTGCGCAGCCCTACATGAGTGCCTAGGATCCTTCAGAGTGGAGCTCTGTGGATCCTCCTCCCACCCACCCCCCAGCACCCCTCCCTTCGCCCCCTGCCAGCCTCCCTCCTCCCCAGAATGCCTCCTCACGCCCCCATCCCCGCCTACTGTTCTGCGGCTTAGCAGTCCATGAGACCGCCGAGCCGTGGAGTCTGCACGACCGCCCCACACTAGCCCAGCACCGGCCAGTGCTGGGCTAGCACTTAGTCGCATGTTAGCAAGTAGAGCTGTGCCGCCGAGCACAGGATTGGGCTCTAAGGCTATAATCCTATACACACTTTCCTGGAAGTAGGCCCACTGAAAATAATGGAACTTCCTTCTGAGTAGACCTGCATAGCATTGAACTGGTACAAGATAGCAAGAGAATTCGAGTCCAGTTCTATTTGTGTATACTCAGATGTAAGTCCCATTGTGTTCAGTGGGCTTGCTCCCAGGAGAGCACGGCAGGATTATCTAAGTCACTATACCAGAGGTTATAATAGGTTTCCAGAGCTTCCCAAACTGGAGTGTCACAACGCCTCAGCCAAGGAACCTCTGTTGCTGCTCCCTTAAGGACAGGGCAACAGTAATGACAGTGACCCAATCGCTATGATGGTGCCACTGCCAGGACAGAAGTTTTTATTTTTTACTTACCTGGGGGTTTCTATGACTCTCTGGAGGGTCCAGGGGACCCATGATCCCCTCCATGTCCCTCTCCACATCCCCTCTGCAGGCCTCCTTGCACCTCTGGTGTAAACAGTGCAAAAGGCCACTTCCAGTTTGGCACAGAGAGGCCTGCAGACCCTTTTGTCCCTGGCAGTGGTGCAATCATGTCACCACCTCACCCCTCCTCTGCAAGCACGTGTCCCAAACTCTTCCTGAGAGTTTGGGAAATGCACTATACTGGAATGAACAACAGAAAGGGGAGGACTGGAGAGTAAAATATGTTCCCCCTTTCCATCAAAAAATGGACAACAGATATAGAACATTGAGAGAATGTTGTGGTTATACCTGAACATTAATCATACCAACCAATTAATGCATATGTTCTTACCTGTGATTCTGGTCTAGAAGCCACTGCTGGTTTTTCTTTAGCAGACTTTTCTGCCTTATCAGTTGTTTTTTCTTTGGCTTTTTTTGTTTTGGAAGACCCTGCCGATTTTTGCCCTTCTAAGCTGCTGTGAACATCTGGGTTTAGGATGGATATGTTGTCTTCATGTCTATCAATAGCATGTGCTGCACACAATGAATTGTAGTATTTAAATAATAATGAGAAGAAAATTCATAATTGTAGATATTCAGAAAGCAGTTAACATTTCTAATGTTCCCTTGCCCAGGGATAAGCCTCTGCCACTTGAATGGGTCTTCTTGGACTCTTTGCTGGTGCAAGTCCAAATGTACCTGGGAAGGCAGATCAAGTATGGAAAAGAAACAGGATATTGGTGGTGCCACTACTGCTCTTACTACCTCCTTCCTGGCTTCGATCCGCCCCCTTCCTGCCCTAGTCTCCACCCCATTCTTCCTCCTCCCTTTCTGTTCCATCAACCCCACCTCCTGCTTGCCCCACCTCCTGCTTGCTGACTTACCAGAGCTGGGGCTCTTTCTCTGGATGCCAGTATGAGGCTATTGCCACTCGCCCCTTCGGTGGTGGCTGAGCCACACTGAATGGCGTGTTGTATTTTGCGTCAGCCATAAAGGACCTTGTGCTGCATGAACACTAGTTCCAATAGTACAAGGCCCCATTAGATTGGGCCAAAAAACTCATTAAAAAGGAAAAAGCATGCAATAATTAGACTTGCAAGAAAATTTGAGTTATAAAAGCTTTTAGTATTCATCTTTATTAGGAAGTCATTGTCTCTTATTTTTCCTTCAAGCTATGGAATTCAAAAGAAAAGCTTCATTTGATTTTAGTAGAGCAGAATCAGTTTAGGAGTGTTGTTACAGGTAGATGTTAACCAGGAAAATATTATGAAATATGGTTTCTATTATTTGCAAAAGCAATATTGGTGGTTAAATAATATATATCAGCTGTAGTAAATTTAACATGATTGAGGGCCAAGTCATGTTTTTAAAAAAACTGGAGCTGTCATTGTAATTATTGAAAATAAGAAAAATATAACCCTAGGGAAAAGATTTACATGTAAATAAATACTGAGGTTGTAAATCAAAGGACCAATGTAATTACATACATGATTCTGTATTTAATTTTATATTATCATGGTATATTGTCAAGATAAATCAAGTCGACATTATAGACTATGTAGTGAATTATTAAATTCAGAAGATTAATGCATGCATTATCAAATTGTCTAGGGGTAACCAGTGGTATAACATAATGAAGACATATTGAGACATTTAGTTCTTAGGATGTTCATGTTTCTGCTGCTACTTTTAAACTCTTTCAAGGCTGAAACAAAGCTTCACATAGGAGGAAGAGCTGCCTCTTCTCATCAACGGGGGGGGGGGCGAAGGGGGGAAAGCCACCAGCAACCCCTCCTCTGGGAAAAAACACCATGCCTCTGCCTCTTCCTGGGAGGCCCACAAACAGAAGATAAAGGCATACCAAAATTTCACTCTTGCTCCCTCGCAGGTGCACACTGTCTCTAAACTCAGAAACTGCATATAGATATCATAACTTGTAGGCTGAGACAGACTTGCTCACAGTGAATTTGTCAAATCTCATTTTAAGCCATCTAAGCTAGCAGCCATCATTACATCTTGTGGCAGTGAATTCCATAGATTATGTGCTGTGTGAAGTACTTCCTTTTGCCTGTTCTTGCATTCTGACTTTCAAAGGAGACTTACTTTAGAAAAAAATATGGGGCCCATGGACTGACCTCAGCATAGAGGACAGAGGCTGCATTCCTTCTCATCCTCCTCTCAATGGAACACTTTGTTGGCCAGCCATGTTGCCCGCCCATCCTTATCAAGTGGCAAGTTGGAATCCTACAGGAATCCTTCCTATAAGATTCCGCTGCTTCTCCTCAGTTGAGCTGAGTAGGCAGTGACACAGTGCCCAATCCTATTGGGCCTCTGTGTCACTGGAATGCATGTTCTGATGGTGCAGTGTGCTTTACAGCAGTCACAGAACATGACTCACCATTCTGTACATTTAGGCCACTTCTGCAAGTGACAGGCTGCACATCAGCAACCACTGGAGGAGCTGGTGGTGCAGGGCTCTGCCAGTATCCTGTCCCTCTTCTTGGCCTCAATTTCCTGACCTGGGTCCACTTGGACTTGCACTAGCAAAATAGTGCAAGATCCTTTATACTGGTGCAGATCCAAGTAGACTTGTTGGGGCAGTGGAGGCTTGCCTTGGGGCAAGGGAAAGAAGTTCCCTTACTCAAGGATAACTATGGGACCCAAAACTCTCCTGTGGGATGTATCACATGCTCCATTGGCACTACTCCATCAGCACCAGAGGAGTTAGGTAGGATTGGGCTGCCCCTCATACACAGACAGACAGGGGAATCTATAGGATTTGCTGCACAGAGTAAGTACGCTTTTCCACATTCTGTATAGATTGTCCAAAAATATACATTGGTCAAGGAAGGAGCTCCATGAAATATTTCTGAGATAAATTTTGTGTTATCCTTATTCTCATCCCATTTTTTCTGTCTCTGTCCAGTTTGGCACTGGATAACAAATTTATATGATTTGGCTGTATCTACAGATTGTGGTTATCTCTGGTATTCTTGTGCTGACCCACTCTTGTTCACTAGCCAGACAGACTGAATGCATTATCCTAGTGCATCAGAAAAAATCGTATCATTTTGTTGGCTCTATAGCTTTTGCACTGCATCCTGAGCATTTATTTTCTGGCACAACTGTACACATTTTCCTGTTGGAAGTACTTACTTTCAGAAAACAGGTCTTTTCATACCCTTTTTTCCTGTTGTATGATTGAGACATACAAAATGATGCAGGGGATGGACAGAGTGGATAGAGGGATGCTCTTTTCCCTCTCACACAACACCAGAACCAGGAGACATCCACTAAAATTGAGTGTTGGAAGAATTAGAACAGACAAAAGAAAATATTTCTTTACCCAGTGTGTAATTAGTCTTTGGAACTCTTTGCCACAGGATGTGGGGATGGCATCCAGCCTAGACGCCTTTAAAAATGGGATTGGACAGATTTCTAGAGGAAAACTCCATCACAGGTTACAAGCCATGATGGGTATGTACAGAATGAGATTAGCTAGTCACTCATTATAAGGGCTGGGTATGAATTTTTTTCTGTCAATCGAATTGGCCGTGGATGGCAGTTTTTTTGCTACCCCAGACTGGTGAGGAAGGGAAGATATATTCAGTAGGTTTCATGCATTAAAAATTGGTCATTGCGTTTAATAAAGCTGCACAAGTTAAACCCAGTGGCAATCTGGTGTCTTTGCTGGGGTGTGTGAGCATAAATAGAATGGTAGATGCAGGGAGGTGGCAGCGAGATGCAAGTATCTTGTGGTCTCGTGTGTGCTCCCTGAGGCATCTGGTGGGCCGCTATGAGATACAGGAAGCTGGACTAGATGGGCCCTGGGCCTCATCCAGCAGGGCTGTTCTTATGTTCTTATCCAAGAACAAGAATTATCTAATTTTTTTCTTTATCTAAATATTTATCATATACTTTTTCTTCAAATGTCACAAAAAATATATATATCTTGCATGTTCGTGTCCTTGCTAGTTAATCTAAAATCTACTGTAGATGGCACTATTGCCCTACATTTCAAAGAATCAAGATGGGAGTTAAAATGTTTATAACAGAAACTTTCCATTTTTGCATAATAAAACTTTTTAGAAATTACATTTCACTATTTTTGAATGTAAAATAATTTTGATAGTCCTGTATGTTTGCAACTATCTGTGGCAGCCTCTTTCTGAAAAATTCTAATATTGACACTGAAAATATAGTTACTTTTCCAACAGCACAATCTTATATATGTGTACTCAAAAGTACATTCCACTGAGTTTAATGGGATTTACTGCCAGTTCATTGTGTATGGGATTACAGTAGCCCAAGCTACTACAACATTGGATCCTCAAAACGTCTTTTAAAATGAATGAATGACTTGGATCATAACTTCTATGGAACTACTTATGGAACAGGGCTATAGTTTTTCCCCCTTCTGGTTGCAGCCCGCAGTGTATACCTCCAAAGCTGCTCATAACAATAAGGGAAGCTCTAGAATGACATTAGGTATAGCGGTGTGTGTGTGTGTGTGTGTGTGTGTGTGTGTGTGTGTGTGTGTGTGTGTGTGTGTGTGTGGCTGCGGCAGCAGGCGCAAAAGCTGAAACCACCTCCTCCCTTCTGTGAAGAGGCAGGCCCTCTTGAATCTAAGCCATTAGTTATTATGTATTTGTGTCCAGTTAATTTGCATTTCAAATATTTGTGCTATAAATATTTGCATTCTGACAATTCTATACCACAGAAAATGTGTATAACATTTATTTATTATTGTTATTTATTATTTAAAATGTAACATTTGCAGTAGATACTTCAAAACTTACTTGAAACTTAAGTTAGAATATACGTATTTCTTTATTAGAGGGAAACATATTTTGAAACTACAGAAACAAGAATAGGCTGTGAATTTACAAGTTATGTGAATCTATTTCACATAAATATTTTAAATGGACTAGATTCCAATACCTTGCAATTTCCAGGCCAGAACAAAATTACAGTGAAATGAAGCTTTAGTTTGGAAACTTGTGGGGGAAAAAAATAGGGTGAACTGGCAACCAGATGGCTCACTGGTTGCCTTCCTATTCTATAATCTCTAAAGAAGACTCATTTGAGGAAATGAAAATGGCAGGAATGAAAGTGACTAAAGGCCTGATCATATGTGGTCATACCTCTGACAGAACTAACGTTTCAGCAGTGGTTGACACTTTACAGAGTTACAAAAGGTCTTCCAGAAGCGCATGGAGTCTTGAACTTCAAGGCTGCCGCCAAAGATGGCAGGAAGGACCACATATGTGATGGTAGTGCCTTGCAGACGCTGGTAAGTTGGTAGGGTGGTCAGAATGTGGCAGATCAGGGTACAATGGCAGGGGGAGGCCAGGAGTGTGTAGGAGGTGGCACCAAATGTGGATGACTTGCATCACATACTATCTCTTCTGGAGTGAGCCAACATGTCCCCTTGGACTCTTCAGACTTGCGCCAGCTAAACAGCTAATGCAAGTCCAAGGAGACCCATTGCTGGTCAAGCAGAAGGGTATGGGAAAATTCTTTCAGGTAAAAAGATGGATGAATTTTAATATTTTCTTAGGCACAAAGAACTATTTATATAATTTAAAAAGATTATGAAAGGTTACAAAATATTGTTGCTACTTAATATAAGTTTGTTGCAGAATATGTTTGAAGAAGAAAATCTAAGAAAAATTTGTGATAACATTTTAGGGTCAGACTGCAGCTAACACTGAATTGTAAACTTGTACTTTATTCAAGTTTACCATTTAAATTTTGCAATTTTAATTATACTACTTCAGCCCAAGTACAATAGTGTTGTTATTCATACTATCATGGAAAGATAACAACATTCACATAATTTTAAAAGTGTGCCTGTAATTTAGAGGGAGAGCTTTTTGATGCTTCTAATGATGTATACCTCTTGGTATAGCAGGCATACAGAAATATAGCATACAAGAAAAAATGTACTAACATGGACCTAATTTAGAGAAAGTTGAACTTAAGTCTCACTGAAATTAGTAAGACATTAGCTGAGATAGAACATCACAACATGGCATTAAGCACAGTTAACTTTCTCTGGATTTGGGTATTAATAGCATTTGAAATTATTGTTACCAATTTTTGTATATAGTCATCATAATTCCGATAATACAAATTATGTAATTAGCAGTGCAACACTGCATATCTGTTCAGAAGTTTCATTGAAGTCAATGGAACTTACTCCAAGGGAAGTGTGTATAGAATTGTGGTCTAGTTCAACTTCCAGACATCAAAGAAATGTGTTTCCATCAAGACACTTTATAACAATCATAATTTAACTGTATAACACGAAGTGACTTACCTTTGATTTCATTTTTTTCTAGTTCTCTCAGTGCCTGAACAAATGTCATTTGGCTCTCAGTAAGTGGCCAGCTGTTATGCAACACTAAGGTTTGTATAATGTACTTATGAGGCTGTGAAAAAGTCCAAAGGAAAAGTGTTATTGTTTCATAAATCATCATAGGTTGTTCTCCTAAATCAATAGCTTGTTTTAATCATCACTCCCTTGATTGCTGTCTTGGATCCCTGTGGCTTGGGAGCAGAAATATCAAACACAAAGGGGAGTTAACTTGAAAGCTTCACAGTTCTTATGCTGTTCGCTGGTCTTGGGAAAGAGGATGGCAATTACTGAGAGCTCAAGGGAGGAGACAATGACTCCCATATCCACTATGTGATATAATCCAATATGCCTCATGCAGTTTCTACAGGAAAAAAAAATACTCACCAAGTATGTTCACTTTAACGATACACTTAACCTAACATGTAGTTTGATCCTTAGAGAGCAATAGGACTCTATTCACACAGTGTGGGGAGGGCAATTTGCCTGGAAGCTATTTTTATTTGCCATAGTTGCAAGTCTGTATCAATCTTTAAAGAAGTCCTGGAATTTTATCTAACATTTTGCTTATTTTGCCATTCTGAATGTTGCACCATGACATTCGCACACCATACAAAAAAGAAAGACATTCTATAGTCTGAGAGTGCTTTCCAAGCAGGCACTGCTTTTTGATAAACAGATGATAGTGATTGCTAGGCTTGCTGTTTATCAAATACAGGTGTGCTCTGGTATTCATGGTGTTTTTGGAATCAATGGATACCAGGAATGCCCTCTGCCCTCCAAAGGCAAGAGAAACATAGCTCCCCTCACCTCTGGAGGCTCTTCTGAGCCCTGCAGAGGCTGCATATGTCTGCCCACAGCCTCCATGGGGCTCAGAACAGCTGTTTAGACAAAAAAAATTGCTTCCGTTTTTGTTTTCTTTTTGTAAAACTGGAAGTGACATTTTTATGTATTTAAAAGGCATTAGGAAGGTTGATTAAGCTTCATGAAAAGCATAGTTCAGTGTGGCAGAGTATGTGCAATACAGGGGGGCCTCCATATTCGCAGATCCCATATCTGTGGTTTCACTTAACCCTGGATGCGGGAAGGCCCCCTGCACCTTCCAGAGGCAAGAGTAGCTGCACTCCTAATTCCTTTTAAAAGCATTAAATGTCACTTCCAGTTCTATGGAAAAACCAGAAGTGACTCTCTTTTTGTCTGAACAGCCACTCTGAGCCCCGCGGAGGCTGTGGGCGGACTGCATGACCTCTGCAGGGCTTTAAAAAGCCTCTGGAGGTGAGAGGAGCACAGCCTCTGGAGGGTTTGGAGGAGCCCCTCCCACATCCGCAGTTAAGTGAAACCACAGATATGGGATCCATGGATATGGAGGCCCCTTTGTGTTGCACACACTCTCCTGTAGTGATTATGCAGAGGCACGCTTTGGCTTTAGTGAACATGGCAACAGGCAGGCAAACCTGCCCCCCCCCCCCACTCAAGGCAAACCTGGAGTGAACCGGTTCCTGAGCTGAAGCCTGTGAACAAGCTGAGACAGCATTTTAGAGAAGCGCTCATAGCTCATATCTTAGGAATGCGTTGTCAGGGTACTGTTATCAAGTAACTGGGAGTAAACTTGTAGATTGTTTCAAAAGATAATAAAAGGCAGCTAGGAAGCTTGGAAAATCAGCTTCCCTCCCTGCATTGAATCTTGAACCTGCTTCTCATCTCTTCATTGCTTCTCTAACTCCTTATTCTGCTACATCAGTCATTGCTACACTCTCCCCCTTTCTGAACAGAGAGAATTTTGCCATACTGAACCATGCTTTTGTAACCTCAATGCCAGACAAACACAAAAGGCTTTTCGTAGCTGATCTTTAAGAACAACATGGAAGCTTCACGTAGTGCAAAATGTGATTGCCCATCTCTTTATGAATCTTCAGAGATTAAAATATTAAGTCTGTGGCAGGTCATCTGCACCAGCTGCCAATTATACTTCTGAGTGCAATTCAAGGGCCTGGTTTAACGCTGTGAAACTTTTCAGAGTTTGTCACCTACAAATCTTATAGACTGAGCCTACAATCCTACACACACACTTGGGAGTAAGTCCCACTGAACTCAGTGGAACATACTTCTGAGTAACATACGTAGGATTGTGTTGTAACTCCCCTATACCAGTTCGCTTGCCAGCTGTTCTCTGAATCATGCCAAACAAACAAAAATGGCCCAAACGTAACAGGCTGCTGTGCTATTGGAACTTGCATTCTGACAGTACAGTGGCCTTTCTGGCACTGCAAAATGTATGCAGTGGTGGCCATGTGATGGTGGCCTTCAAAGATGCTCTGATGCTGGTGAATTGGCATGGGGGATGGGCGGAATGGGGTGGTGGGGGTTGTCAAGGGAAGAAAGGGGGCAACTATCAGCAGTAGCTGGCACAGGTGCAAGGGGGCTTAGGGCGTCATCCTAACCAACTTTCCAGCACTAACCTAGCCACAATGCAAGGTCACAAACATGCCATTACTTTGAGGAGGCCTCCTTAACCGCCTCCCCTCTGCAGGACGCAGTACACACCACACTGGCATAGCTATGTCAGTGCTGGAAAGTTGGTTAGGATTGCATCCTATATTGGAGAAGATAAGCCTTACCCTGAGGTAAGGGAAGAAGCATTCCCTTAACCCAAGGAGACCTCCAGGTTGCCCCCACCCCTATACTGTGCATACTCCATTGGCATGGCTGCATTGGCGGGGGGGGAGATTTAGTTAGGATTTGCCTGAACGTTACATAATGTTTGGCATTAACAGTCCCTTAACTGGCCTGCACTACCCTTACAGCTCTTGCTAAATTTGTGATTTGCCATTTAGGCTATCAAGAATCATCACAGGGAATGGCTGAATGAGCACATCCTGATGCTTGAAAAATTGTCATAGGAAGCATCCTAAAGAAATCTTACAAGGTTGTTTATAAAGCCCATTACTGGGACTATAGCCTTCTTATCCTTGGCTGCTTAAATTCCCTTGTGCAGAACGTATGTATAATAGCAGAGGGGAAGAAGTCATTGATTGGTGCTGACAGGAGACAGGTCTGTAGTTTAGTTGCATAGCACATGTGTTGTATATAGAAGGTCCCAGGATCATTCCCTGGCATCTCCAGATGGGAAACAAGTGTGTTCTGAAATCCCAGACAGATGCTGCCAGTCAGCATAGGTAATGTCAAATTAAATGGACCAATGGTCTGACTCTGGTAAGGGAACTTCCTATCTGCTTATGATGCTGGTACCCCACACAGCTCATCTTAGGACTGGACTGTTTTTCCCACAGCGAAAGACTCAGCTGAAACTCTTCATTACTTTTCCTCAAATTTCTGCTGGTAATTTGTAACATTTATCTTACCTGCTGTGGTATGTTTTCTTCAGTGACAGGCACAGTAAGAGTTTCTTCTTCTGTGGAAACCAACCCTTCCGGGCTAGGCTTGGCTGAAGATTTTATGTTCTTCTGAGCTGCAACAGTCCCTTTTTTCTTAGGGGCTACAACTTCAGTTTCCTTTTTGGGATTGGTTCCTTGGGGAACTTGAGGTTTACTTGTTAGACCAGAAGTAAAAGCTTAAAAGAGGACATTAGAATTTACTAACATACTACTTACAGATTCTTACAAATTCCAATGGTTTCTGTAAGTCTCTCTAGTTCAATGGTTCAAAACCTTTTTGTGGGCCACAGACCCCTTTGAGAATCTGATGAAGGCTATGGACACTCTCCCTGGAAGACTGTGCACAAACACATATACACAAAAATTGTTTTGCACCTAGTTCACTCACCCCTCTCAGGGTCCATGGACCCCAGGTTAAGAACCCCTGGTCTAGACATTTCTGTAAGAGTCTCTCTTCAGTTTAATCATTTACATTTTTAAGGAGGATTTGATCTCTAGGCTAAATGATCGCTTGATTGGATCTGTGTGAACACTACATGGAACTCAGCTATCACAATCTGGAAGTGTGTTCTGCTTTTTTAATTCCTTTGAAGAAAAAGCAATTTAACCCTTCAGTTCTGTGCTAGAGATTGGACAAACCATTCTGTAGCAAATACAGGTCCAATGTATTTGTGGTTTGTTTTTTTTAAATTGGCTGGATAGCCTAAGATTAGAATCAGAAGTCTGACATTAACCATAGGAAAATTAAGATAAATAAAAAATGATAGCCTACATGTCCTTTTGCTTCCCTTTCAAGAAGGTAACCAGACAATTTAAAATATATACGGTACAAAAAATTATTTTGAAAGGTATTTTGTGCCTGGGAAAAGCATACTGGTGGCATTATTATCTTCACTGGTTTATCTTTTTTTCTAGCACTGCTCAGTTTATAAGAGCTTGAAAATTCTTATCTCATTGCCTCTGCTGCAGCAGAAGGAGAGTTTGGAATCAGAGACATTGGTTCATATAAGTGCTCAGCCATCAAAGTAATGACAGGCAGTGTGAAGCCTCTGAATTGGCCAGACCTTGTATAAATACTGTGACTTGTATTTAGACTGAACTTCATGCTCTAGTTTCAGGCTCAAGTCACTGATGTCAGAGAACTTAGTTGGAGAATACATCCTCCAGTTCCAAATTTGGTACAGCCATTCTACAAACTCCAGCCCCAAGTGGCTTCACTGGTGCTATGAATTGGTTCTTAATCTCAGCTATGTGAACATTTCTTTCCTTGCCTCTCGATGATATCCACCTACTACCCAACTAATTCTTCTGACTAACTTCTCATTTGTTTTCATTTGGTCTCTCTTACATCAACAACTCAATCCCAAGTCTTGAGATTCTCCTCAGGATCCCAAGTCCAAGTTTCTCCTCCTCCCCATTTCTTTTGAGGAAGTATAGATATCAAATAAATAAGAAAAAATCTAGTCACAACTACATAATATATCTGTAATCACTCTGATTCTGCTTAGAGTTGTTCAATATTATCAATGTGAGGTGGTTGTTACTGAAAATCACTTTGGTGCCATCAGTGCTCATGTGGCTCCAGTAGTATCTGTAATTGGCTTTCCACTAGAGTTGCCAACACTGATAGAAGCTATACCTGGAGACTGGTTTTATTTTTTTCTTCAAGTGATGGAAATTCCTGAGGGCCCTGTTAAAATCTTCAGAATTGCTTTCAGCAATAGTCACATGGAAATTGACACTGATTCCTGAAGATTCCAGGCCAATCCTGGAGGGTTGGCAACCCTACTTTCCAGATGGGTTCCTTAGATTGCATAGTAAATATTCATGCCACTGTTCCCCTCTTACCCAGAAAGTCAGTGGTTCTGGTATGAGAACTTACCATGTGACCTGGTTCCGAATGTTGGTTTCTAGACATTACTGTTGCTGTGTAAAACTGATCACCAACAGTGATGTTCAGCCTCAGGCATGACACAGCAATGGCCCTTAGCATATGACCCAGATTAGCACATGACCCAGTCATTAGTGCAAAATTATTGAGGCAGGTACACATTTACAACTATTGCAAGATTTTATGACACTTGGTGTATAATTCAGCATGTAACAGATAATACTTACACTGACCACTTAAAGGTCTCTCTGCAGATATGAAATTAAATGCAGGAATGACAGCATGGCCCTTCCCAATAGTGCTCACCATTTCTTCCTCAGCATCCAGAACTTGCAGTTTAATTATTGTATCAGATTTAGAAGTCTGTACTTGTATAGTAGCAATAAGAGGTGTTGTCACTTTTACTGCATATCTGAAAGGGAGAAAAATTCAAGATAGATAATTAACTGAGCCAGATTTTATTTTCAGCAAGCCAAAGATCTCAGTTCTTAAAAATATCATTATTCAGGAAACCACACAATTACTTAGGTCCCAAGTAACTTCAAGATGGACTTCAAGATGGAAGTCATCAAATGCATTTAGAACATTTAGAACAAGTTATCTGTTGATGTGCAAACTACCACAAAGACTCCATGATCAGAATAAAACTGGAGATGAAATCTGAATGTTAAATTAATCAGAAGTGCCTCAATAAGGAATGAGATACTGTTCCCTAAGAATAAACCATACATATGTGTGAATGAAAAACAGAGGAATTGGCAAGCCTAAAACTGTCTGGTCACTTTGGAGGCTGGCCATGGGATGTAGCAGCTAGTGGTTAGTGCTCAGCACTAACCCCCTTCTCTGCTTCATTGATTTACTGACCTAGTGACTGACTCCTAGTGACCAAGAAACTGGTAGCTATCTGCTACCCCATCTCAGACTGGGAAAAAGCAAGCAGAGATGGAGTATTTTGGAAGAGACCTCACCTCTTGGAGGAGATAAAAACTAGTACAGGTGTGCCCACTTATTCATGGGGGTTCCATTCCTTAACCCCCACAGATAGTTGAAACTGAAGATACGGGTGAATGCCAGTCCCTGCGGTCCTAGGGGGCTGCCCCACCGGAGGCAAGGGGAACTCTGTTCTCCCTTTCTCCGGCAAGACTTTTGAGTTCAGCAGACAAAAAAGGCAACTTCTGGTTTCACGGAGAAACCAGAAGTGACTTTTTAATGCCTAATAAGGCATTAAAAATGTTTCAGTGTGAAACTGGAAGTTGCTTTTTTTTTTTTGCAACTGGGCTCAGAAGACCCTCCAGAGGCAAAGGGAGCAGAGCACCCCTCACCTCTGGAGGGGGTGCCTGCATTGGGTGGCCCTGGACTCAATCAATAACTGAATCCACGAATACAAGATCTGCAGATATGGGTGCCTCCTGTAGTTCTGTTTAAAACCAATCACAGTAGGGAACATCAGCACATCAAGAGACAGGACACTCCAGTTAGCTTCTAGTGAATATGTACTAGGCAACCAAGAAGTTAAAATATAACCAGTTTATTAAAACCCAAAATTAGTATTAGAAATTTATATCTATTAAATTATCATTACTACAAGTTATATATATTATACTACAAATTTAATACACACACACACACAGAATCGTGTCTCATTTAACAACATGGATGCATTCTCGCACCCGTTATCAAGTGAGGCTTGACACTAAGTGAAGCCTCTGAAGCCGAGCGGAGTTGTGCAACCCTTACTTCCAGAGGCTTTTCTGAGCCTCGCAGATGCAGCAGGCAACCTCCAGGGGCTTCCCCGGCCCTCCAAATGCCTTATAAGGTGAAAAATGTGACTTCTGGTTTCTGGAAGTTATGTCTTTTCTCTGGTTTTGGCCATTCTGAGCCTCCAGAGGTGAGTGGAACACAGCTTGCATATGCAGCCCATCACTGGTTGAAATATTGCTAAGCGACATTCACCTGTGTATGTGTGTATCATTCCATGGACAATGACAGGAAAGTTCTGCACACACGTCCCTTAGATTATATATATATATATATATATATATATATATATATATATATATATATATATATATATATACACACACACACACACACACACACACACACACTATATATATATATATACACACACACACACTGTATATATAAACAGAAGAGATTTACCACCGCTAAACAGAAAAGATTTAACAGAAGAGATTTACCACTTTGCAAAATGTCTCTCTGCCCAATTAGTAGGGGGTCAGTAAAATAAAATAAAAGGAAATTAAACCAAAAAATTGGGCATTGGAGAAAAATGCTACAAATAGATTTTTGGAGAAATGTCTTGAGTTGTTTAAAACCAGGAACCCTTTACAAAATGGAATGCAGTTGCTCGTAACACCCAGCAGAAGGAAATGTGTACCTACTTAAGAGAAGAGGGGGGCTTCTATGCACCACTACACAGGGGAAGTTTGGAGATAAAGGGCAAGCAAAAAAAATTCCCTGAATGTGTCTAGCTAGAAATACAGTCCTTACAGCTAGCTACTTATGTAGTCGCAATAATTCTGGCCTTCTGTGCTTACTGGGGAGGAGGTGGGTATGTCTTCCATGAACCAGCAGCTGGTTCCAATACAGACCTAGCAGAACACACCTCACTAGCTGCCCATGGGAGCTTTTATGACATTATTTATCAATGTTTCAATATACAATATCATCAAAGTGGCAGGTGCACACCCAAAACTTAATAGTACATTTTAATCTTTGCCATTCTCCCGATGTTACCTGAATATAATATGCTTATCATTTGGGACATAATAGTCTTTAACTTCCTTAATAGAATATACATTGTTTACAGCCTCTCGAGAAAGAACTGGAAGGGGACTATAAGAATTTATGAGTCGAAGCTTCCATTTTCCAGCTATCACAGGTATGTCACTAGTTTGAGCTTCAGCCATAAAAGTATATCCTTTCTGAAATAAAAGAGTTGATTTGTAAATTAATTAAGTTTACAATAAGCACCAGCTAAACATAAAAAATCAGTACGATAGGTTGCCTATGTGATAATACGGTTCCATAATAGGTTAAGGCCCCAATCCATTCTGCCCAACATGCTGTAGAGTGCAAGGTCCACCAGCACACTGTGCAACCTGGTGGAGTGGCAGTCTCTCTGCCAAGAGCAGAGAGCTGTTGCCAGTGCAAAGGACTGGAAGTTGCATACTGACAGAAGCTCCATGCAGACCAGCTATTGACAGAAATCTGTTGTTGGCTGGGGTGAATCAGTCACAGATTGGGATGGGGATCAGCCAGGCTGTGGGCATACCAGGGATAAGAAGATGCCTTGGAGGTACCAGTATCTATGGGATCTGGAGCCCTAGTCTATGGCCTGACATGCCCCCTGCAGTGGAACAGATTTATGCCAGCAAAAGAGCTGACATAGTTTTGAGTAGGTTCATAGGTGCCCAGATAGCAGTGGAGAAGGTAAATAAAACTTTTATTTACTTAGCTCTCCTGGCTGACCTGGTCCCCAGCTGATGCACGGGATAAACTGGAAGCTGCACTTTTTGCCTCCAAGGGTTGCTCTAAGAGTAAGTTCATGACCAGATTTACCAATTTATTCATTTATAAGTTGACCCAGGTTTGATCCATTTGAAGACCTAAATTTCTCAACTTATACCTCAGTATGTAACCGCCTAGGAGCTGCAGAAAGAGGGAAAACAGTAAGAGCTTCTTCCTCTAACTATAGTGCCCCAGCTGCCTTAGGGTCAGCGACAGAGCACCAATTGGGAGGACCCTACACTAAGTAACCCTGTTCTACTCCTGAAGTGGGAGTTTAACTGGGATCTGTGGTACTTGCACTGTTCACTTCCCTGGGGAAGGCAGCAAATATCCAGACAGGCAGCAGCATTAAGAGTTGTTCAGGAGCTAGAGACACTCAATGGGTGAAGAAACCCACCAGGGTTGGGCGATTATCCTCTTTCTCTTGTGGGAACCAAAACCTACAACTTGTTTATAATTTGTCTGTCAATAAGGCCAGTCTTGAAGCCTCACGCCCAAGACCAGCCTGATTACTCATCTCTGAACTAGAACCATGTCCCACCATAACCCCTCTGAGGCTGAGCTGCCCCGCAGGGGCAAGAAAGAGGAGACGTCAATGGTCACAATGTCATTACAGTCCTCACATCTGTATTTGAGAGTCCATTTTGAGATTTCTCTAATAATCAGGGTGTCTTGGATTATATGTATCCTACATTTTCATATTTTTATTTATTGCATAGGTGCCCTAACGGTTTTGATACCCTATCAATTACCAATGCCCTAATACCTATCTATCGATAGAAGCACATACATTTTTCTGCAATTACTACCAGGAAGGTTGTGTTTCTTACCTTATTCTTTGTATAAATACGTGGTGCCACCCTGTGAAAGACCTGAGGCATTTCCTCCAACGTGTCATTGTCTACAACATGCAGCACGCAAGTCGGTATGGTTGAATATACCTTTGGTGCTATGATCATATCTTCTGGTACATGAAATACTTCCCTACAATAAAAGGAAAAAAGAAAGAGTAACATGTTCTAAAGGACTTTATGAATGCTCATGTTGCAAAATCAGAAGCAGTGCTGTTAAGGATAGTTTTGCTTCTCAGGATCTGAATAGTTGAGGGACAGCTTGCAAAAATAAGCTTCATTTTTCACATCAAGTTCTTGATTAGCTTATGTCAGGGATCACCAAACCCTGACAGGACACCTGACTTGGGATCCACTGAAGCAGGTTTTAAAAAGAAAAATCATAGTTACTGAGTTCTTTCCCACATGATCCTTTTAGTCAACCAGAAAGTGCAGGTGATGTTGGGAACTTCCAGCATGCACTACACTTTCTGTTCTTCTTAAAGGGACAGCAAGGATGGAGTCAGGTAAGAACCTGCTTCTTCACCCTTTACATTGCTACTTCCTCACTTGGTCCATTTAAAATTAAAAGGACTATGTGAGGAAGGAATGATGTGAATGAAGTGGATGTGGGATTGGGACATGGGTAGCAGTGATCTGTTTCCCTCTCCACTCATCCCACACCTTCCCCGCATGGTCCTTTAAGTTGAAGTGTGAGATGGTAGGGAAGCAAAAGAAGATTATCTGCTTTCTGCTTGTGAAAAGCAAGTGAGATCAATGTGGCTCAGAGCCCGAACCTGTGGTCTGCGGTGCGGCTCTGCGCTGTGGACCACAGTCACAAACGTGCTGTAAGCTGGCTGGAGCTGGGCTGGTGCACAGCGGGTGCCCAGGTTCCACAGCTCAGTGGTCTCTTGGACCGCCGGACTGCGGAATGGGAGGTGGGGTGTGGCCGGGTGCCGTGGGGGAGGCATTCCGGGAAAGGGGGAGGCATGGCCAGGGGCGTGGGGGAGGCGTGTCGGGGGAGGGGGAGAGGCGGATCTGCGGAGCCGAGCTCTACAGGATCCAAGGCACTTGGACAGGGCTGCTCGCCCTACATGGGTGCCTTTACTTTAGCAGTGACCAAAAGGTCGCCACTAAAGTGAGTAGCTCCATTGTGGGGCTGCTTCCCTTACTCGGGGGAAGGGGACGAATGTCCCCTTCTCCTGGGGAGCCTCCCACGGGAGGCGCAGGATCTGGTGGGAGCCCGCCATGGAGCTTCCGGACCAGGGCGCTGTGGGCAGCTTAGGATTGAGCTGCCTGTCTGCAGTGGGCTGGAGGGAGGCAACAGAACACTCAGGGTGAAGGACACCCCAAATCTGCTGCTCTTCCTATCTGCTGCTGACATGAGCCACATTGTTTGCTTCGTGACTGAGCCAGCCCTGGTTTAAGTTCTTTGAGAAAGATGCATTACTTTCTGTTTTCTTTTGGGAAAAATAAAAGGGGAGTTCGGAAAGAAGAGAGTGCAGAGACTTGGACCAGAGGGCAGGCACACTTTTTGCTTTACAGGTGTACATGAAGAGACATTTAAAGAAAGAAGATAAGGGAAACACCAGAAAAGAAGCTGCAGCATGCAGAGCATGAGTAGCATGTGTGGAGTTGGAATGGTATGAAAATAATATATAGTAAAATAAAGTTATTAGGATGATAGATTATTCATCTGTGATTAAATAAACTAACATGAAAATGTAGAGAACTCACCTGAAGACAACAAACCAAAAATTTGCTGGCTGATCGCCATACGTTACAGTATAATCTGCGAAAGATGCTTTTGTCCATTCATCTTCATAGCAATGGTATTTTTCTACTGACTTACAGTTACTTTTAAATATATCTCTATGAAAAGCAAGCAGAGAACATCAAATGAGATACTGACATTCACACTGGATTGCATACAAGGAAAATATGACCGCATTGCAAAGATTATTTATTGCCAAAAAAAAAAATAAAAATAAATCATACCCTGCCATTCCTCCTACAACTGAGATAATTGGCTCATAATTGTAAGTCAACCAATGTGGCTTACGACATATATTAAAACTCACCCACTCATATCAAAGATAAAACTATTAATAAAACAGGAAGTGATCAACAGCAATAAAACAACAATAAGCAATAGAGACAGGCACCAGAACACACACAGTCTCACTTAATGGCAACAAAAACCAAGAAGACAGACAGAAAAACAAAATAAACAGAAAAACCTAAGATTGGAATGCTAAATGGAAAAGTCTTTTCTAAAAAATCAAGCAATGTTGACTATTATCAAATACCCCCCCCCCCCCAAAGGCCAAACTTGATATGATAGAAGCTGATCTGTCTATGTAAATTTCATCTTTCCCAGTCAAGTACAAAGCAGGGGGTGTAGGGTCAACATTAAGATCGAATGATGTTTGCAAATGAGGGATGCTGAACTGTCTCTTCACCTGTGGCTTTTCTCCTTCCCATTTGTCCCCAGATACTTTGCACTGAACTTCAATACTTCAGCTGAGCTTGGCTGAGAGAAAGCAACTGCATAGAGGAAAGTATGGGGAAGTAAGGTTTAAAACTCCCACCCTCTACCAACCTAAAATTGGATCTGTGCTCCCTATGGGATTGGGGCAAACTTACATTTAAAGAGATGATTCCATCACTATTATCTGAGAACTGTATGTAGTCCAACACTCATAGAGATATCTTGATTTTACATTCTGAACAATAAGAGGATCAACAGCATTGATAACCAGTTTTCCTTAAGTTTTACTCTCATATCGGACCCATAAGAAAAATATAAGAATGTGTCTAGAAAAACCGCTTTGGTTCAAAAGCACACTAGATTTGGTTGCAGGCATATACCGTAATACCTTTCAACCATATCTAGCTCTAGCAGCATCATCAGGAATTGGCCAAGTCGAATACTGGTTGAGGGCCTACAACTGTAAGAAGACTAGCACAACTAGGGCTACCTCTGAACCCTCACTACCCATGATAACAGTAGCGCCCAATGTGCCAGCAAAGGGTGGGATGTTATGGTGGGGTCCCAGTGCAGGGTTTGTCCCAGGATATACAGCAACCTAACTCTGGCACTATCTGCTCCACCAAGGCTTTCCTTGTAGATAACACAAAGCCAGTTATTCTGAGGTGATAGTGGGATATTTTGTTCAGCAAAACATAGAAGTGGTGTGTGATAGTTCAGAAACCATAGTGCATCTTACCTCAAAAATGTAAGAGAATATTGTTCAAAATTTGGCTCAATCAGAGCCCAAAACTTTTGAAGTGCTTCTTTGACTTTACTGTTCTCCTTAGTACCTGAAAAAAAGAGTTGTTATAAAAATTCAGTATATTTACTACTCTTAATCATGCCAAGAAAAAATGTTGCTGTATATAAAGGTCTGAATAATTTCATATGCAGGCTGAGTATCCGTTATCCAGATTACCTGGGACAGGAAGGTGTCTGAATTTCTGATGTGTCTAGATTTTGGAATAATTGCATAAATACAATGAGAAATGCTGCCTCCTGCTCTTTTCACTGTTACCCATACAGATGTCTGCTGGCCTCTTTGACATTTTTCAACAATGTCTCCACAGGTACACACCACAGAGCAGAGAATAGAACTCACAGTCTGTACCTGCATTGTATGTAGGAATGAGCACAGGACCTTCTAGTGTTCACATTGCAGGTAGTTTTAAAAAAGTCTCGGACAAAAATGTCTGGATTTCGGAATACAGTAGTTTGGATTTGGATGTCCGGTTAAGGGGCAATCTATCTGTACCGATGTTGATCAAGTGTGAAGAAGCAGGATGAAAGCATAAATCCTGAAACTTTATATAAGAAGCTCCAAATGGTGTCTGGAGCGGTTTTCGGATGACTTCGGGTTTACCGGGAAGTTATCAGAAGACTGCTCCAGGTGGCTTTCAGAGCCATGGAGAGGCTGTGTGCCACCGTGCACGGCCTCTTTGAGGCTCAAAATGGCACCCGGAGTGGTTTTCTGATGACTTCCGGTAAAACTGGAAGCTTACTATGGCTCATATCTGCATTACTGTCACCTCTCATTTAACCTAGTTAAGCTTTGGTAGTAAACAACCCACATATAGATGCCATGCTGCTTCGTTTTGCCCTTTGAACTGGGCTCTGTGTCAAGCATGCGTGTAACTTCATGGCTGCCCATTCCAGTGCTTGGGAGCACTTAAAATAAACTCTTCTCATACGTAAACCATGAGTATGTCATATCTTTTCCTTGGCATCCCAATGAACCTTCAAGCCCACAGCCGGGACATACACTCCCTTCCTCCAAATTGTGCATGAGAATTCTGCATGAATTCTGCATATATGTATGTAGCCTTCATTTAAGTTAAACTGAGATAAGAGGTTGAAATGAGAAAGGAATAGCATTTCAGTTGTACATGCAAACATTGTGCTATTCATTTGAACAGGAAAAAAAGGAAATGGGAAGTATATTTGGTTGTAAATTAGTTTCATTATTAAAATACCTGCTTAGGCATGAAGGGTATAGGGAGATTCTATAGTGATTTTTTTTTTAAAGTTGGCAACCTTCAGTCTCGAAAGACTATGGTATCGCGCTCTGAATAGTGATATTGCATAGTGATAATAGTGATATTAGCAATGAAGGAAATACCATATTATTGAATGAATGTAAAGCTCTTTGAGCTTAAGGAATATGGTGGAGAATAAATCCAAAAGGATAAATAAATCCAATGTAAAATGAATGTCACAGAGGTTTGAGCCACATGTTTTATAGTTCCCATTCTGTTTGTAAACAGGAAAAAAGATGACTTCTGACCTGGTCTTCTTCCATTCATCAGTAGCCTCACATAAGTCCCTCTCCAGGCAGACTGAATAATAAGTGCAGCTCTCTCTTCTTCTGGTGTAGGGTCTTTGTTCTGCCAAACAGGAAAACTTTCCTCTGTCCTCTCTGGAAAAAAAATAACAGAATGAAATGTAACTGTCAGAGATATCACAATGATGATGATGAAAATTGGTTGAAAAACCCCAACCCTATATAATGTTGTTGTGCTAAAATCTGTTATATGTGAATTTTTAAATATTCTGTGCCATTGTTACAAAGTTGTTTTCTTTTAGGTTGTACAAAAAATAAATATTGAGAATAGGTACATTCAATACTGACACACTGAAATGTTTTCTTATTTGATCAGAACTTAAAACATCTTTGTGTTATTTAAGTATTTCTAAATAACAGAAGTGTAAAATTTAGCTTTTTAAACCCAAATATTAAAATCTGAAATGTACAGTCAATTTAACATGAAGAAACCTAACCTAACAAATATTCTCTAGAATGTGTGTTTTCCCCATTTCTTTGGAGCTAATCAAATTAAATGACAAAACATGGGTAATAAAGCAATGAGTAGTGACACTATAGCCTGAGGGGTGGACTCTCTAATCTGCCTTTTCCCTGTTATACACATGATGTCTAATGGAACACTCAGAATGCTAAAAGTCTTAGTGGTCCAGCTGGAGATTAGAGTTCAACATTGTTGGGAATCAACTAGAATTAGCAGAGGACTCACTGATGACCAGAAACAAATTTTAGAAAAAATGAGATTAATAAGTGGAGGTCAGATAGAATAGCGATTTATATAGCAATTTAGTGATTTAATAGCTAATTTAATATATAGTGATTTAGAATAGCGATGCAGGTACTAGGTAATGGTCTGTCCATTTGCCTTCTTCTTTGAGTGGCATGAAAAAGGCTCCTTTTCTGCTGGCTTCAGCCTCTTCATTCTGCTGTGTGAGTGCCTCCCTGTCCAGCTCAGAGGAGTTGGTCTGGACTTGCCACATCTTGCCGACTCTCCAAAAGCTTCAGACCAGAAAAGAAGGGGTTAACAACTGGTCCTCCACTTCTATGCTCTGCCTTTCTATTACAGGACAGAGGCGGAAGGCTGTAATCCCTGTATTACAGGGCAGCAAGATGCAGATTCACACAAGACATTCTGGCCTCCTATGAGGCATCTGGGTGTTGCTAGAAGCAGAGCCGAAGTCCTATGATCATGGCAAACTGCCAGTCTCAAAATTTGCTATGCAGATGCTGCAGTTCAGTAACAGAGCACCTGCTTTACATGAAGAAGGCTCCAGTTTCAATCCCTGGCATCCAGAACTGCAACCAGTCAGAGTCAACAATCTTGAGCTACAGTCGGTTCTCAGTTAGGTTCCTGGAAAACCTAGTAGATTAGCAGATACTGATTCATTGAGCCTATGGAGAAAATGGGATTAGATCCTAGGGAATGCTCTTCACCATACACTCTATGAACTTTATGAACCTGAAGTTTAGGGGCTGGGTGATAGCAAGGGCACATCAATATCTCCAAATTCTGATGCTTCCTCCTCTGTACTGGCTATTCCTCAATTCATTGCTGCCCCAACAATGAGGCCTTAGAGTTCAGCAGTGGGGAGGGAGGTGTTGCTTCACCCATCTTCCTTCTCCACCTGTTTCTTGGTTCCTTCCTGAGTCTTGCCCCAGCCCCGGAGTAGTCCTAAGATAGCTTTCCTCTCATTGGGCACTGATATCATAGGCCTCTGATCATTACCAGGGTTGTGAAGGTTCAACAACAACAACAACAGTATTTATATACTGCTTTTCAACCAAAAAATTCGCAAAGTGGTTTGCAGAGAAAAACCAAATAACTAATAGCTCCCTGTCCCAAAAGGGCTCACAATCTAAAAAGATGTAAAAGAAAACCAGCACATAGCCACTATAAAAGACACTGCTGGGGTGAGGTGGGTGAGTTACTCTCCCCCTGCTAAAAAGAGGAGCACCCACTTGAAAAAGTGCCTCTTACCCAGTTAGCAGGGGTTAACTGGAATCCCTGAGATGGTGCCCAAGATGGTGGAAGCAGATACAAATGTGTCTGATGATTCTCCATGGGCCAATACCAACACCCATCTGGTGTAGCACTGGCATAGTATTAGCAGATAATGAGAACAGAATCACAGTTAATGAGAGCGAGGTGGCAATGCTGCCCCTTGCAGATAAGCGAATTCACGGATTGTGAGTCTGCATATAAAGAGAACTGACTGTAAGTGGATAGAGTCTGATACTGCAGAAGGGAACATCCTAAGCATTTTCCTATGGAGTCATGAGTGTCAAACATGAGGCATGTGGAAATGCCTTGTCTGGCCCACAGGATAATTGGGCTTGGGATAATTGAGCTTCGAAGTGACACCCTCCCAGCATGATTCTCAGTTGTAAGAGGAACTGATAGATGTTTATCTTCCTTGTGCCTGCTGAGGGGAAATCAGGCAAGATGTGCAGATCACGAACAGAAGTGATGTTTGGTAGCTATACATGAGTGCAGATTGGATGAAAACTGGAAGTCACATTTTAGGCCCTTAGAAGGCCTTTGGCAGGCCAGGAAGGCTGTGGATGGTTTCCCCGGCCTTCCGAAGGCCTCTGTACAGAGGCGGAGAAAGGCGGCAGTAGGGGGGAATGTCAAGGGGCCCCTTGACTCCTCCTAGGTATGCCAGTGGCTTAGAGGACTTTTAGACAAAACTACAGAAGATATATTCATCAGTAGCTATTAACCATGACTATTAAACATAGACTCTCCATGTTCAGAGGGGTTATGCTGTATCAGACGCTTGAGACCAGCAACAGGGGTGCTGGCAATGTTTTGGAGCTTCTAGGTGGCCATTACTGGAGACCAAGCATGGAAAAAGTTGGACCACTGGTTTGATCTAGATGACCTGAAAGAATCAACTTGGAAAATCTTGCCATTTGCCAAACCAGTGTAATGAATTTACACTTAGCGATTTGGGGACAGAAAATGCAAATTGATTTTTTCACTAAGTTTACTTTTGTATTGAGTGCCAGACACGTCTTGCAAATTCAGGTAGGTGATGTGCTATTCTCTTTGTGTCAGGAACCAATTAAAGCTAGAATCCAATTAAAGTTCAAAAACATGACTCAGATGATTTTTCAGGTGTTGCAGGATACTTGAACGATTGCATTTGTATTGGAAACTGAAAAAAGCACAGGGGAACAGAAAAAAATTGATTTTTCATGCCCTGAGATATTATGCAATCAACAAATGTAATAATTCTTTAAACATTGCTCTAAAATGTGAGATCACAACCTAAAATTATACTTCAAGACCTGAAGAAATAACCACAGATATTTATTCTATGTACTCTGCACTGACAAATCATGATTATTTAACTAATTCTAGCTTTACTGCCAATGCTTCCTTTAGTATATTTATAGAGTGCAATCCTAACTTGCACTGGACACAGGCAGGCCAGCATGCCTGCGCTATATCCAGTGCAAGTTACAGGCAGCAAGGGGAAACTTTTCCCTTACCCTGGGGAAAGCCACTGCAGTCCCAATAGGGCTACTTGGATCCAGAGATGGTGCAAATCTGAGCAGTCCGGGACTGCCCTGGGCTGTCCAGGAACATCAGGATCCGGCATAACCCCTGGGTCCTGGCCTCACCTCCAGCTCCCTGCCCACCTGCCCATGGTCTTGCCTGCCACCCGCCCTCCCCAACCCCAAAACACCTCCCTCCAGCCTCCTCCCCACTCTCCCCCTACGTTGGCCATGCTCAGCCAACGTAGCTCACCTCATCCCCAGGGCCCATGGCAGGATCCCTATCTCCCCAACAAGTGGTGCAAAAGTGCTTTACAGCACTTTTTTGGCACTCCTGGGCCAGCATAAGGGACTTGTGCCGGCCCAAGTTCACTGTAGGATTGCGCCTTTACCATGTTCCATGCATTTTGAGATTAGCTGATACTATGTGATTTGTGTGTGTGTGTGAGCTCAAGGTGGCTTACAAGACTCGATACATAAAACGCAGAGTAAAATTATAAAATAAACAGTTAAAATCTAAATTATTTAAAATCAGCACAGCAGTAATATAATAATTCTAAAAACCCATAGGTTGTGACAAGTAAAAAAAACAATAAACAACTAAAAAACACCTGAATCCACAATAAAACAGGTTAAATAAAAGACAGCCAGGAGTGTTCCACCTTTACCTACCCCCCAAAAGCTAATGTAAATAAAAATATTTTTAGGCCTCGTCTGAATCTCGTCTGAATCTCTCAATTGAAGGGGCTGACTTTAGAGGCTCTGGTAGAGAGTTCCATAAAAGTGGTGCCACACATGAGAAGACCCTGTTTCTTGCCGCCGCACCCCTCACTTCTCCTAGCAGCGGCACTCTCAGCAGGGCCCTCAGCGATGACCTAGGAGAGTGGGCAGGATTATATAGAGGTAGGCGGCCTCAGATATGGTGATCCCAGGCCATATAGGGCTTTAAAGATAACTACCAGCACCTTGAATTGGGGCTGGGAAATGAATGGGCAGCCAGTGTAGCTGCCAGAGCAGTGGCTAAACTGAGGCTGCAATCCTAAACACACTTTCTTGAGCAGTTTACATACATGTTTTTCACAGGAACTGTCCTGGGTGCTGAGTATTAATTCCTATGGAAACTGTGCAAAAAAGTTGAACTCACTCCAGAAAATCTATTTTTAAAAAGCCACATGATTTTATTGATCACACAGGTTAGCTGTTACAGGATCTTGCAGAGAGAGCCCCAAGGTGGGTCTCCTGGAGTACGGCATGCCTTGTTGAAAAACCCATTTTTTAAAAATTGATCTGGCTGCAGCAACATCAATGTTAGGCATTTTGTAGGTACTCTTTCTCTCAATCTCTCTCATTAATTTTCCATTTTTTCCAAATGTGGTTGTTGATGAGTATATTTGATTTATTTAAAAAGTGTGATTATTACAATGGCATCGCTTCCTGCTTAATGACATCACTTCTAGCCCTGCTGGCACAATAATGTCACTTTCTTCTTAATGACATCATTTCTGGTCTTGGAGGGGGTGTACCAACAGGCTATTGTACTTAAAAAGTGGGTCCCGGTACTAAAACTTCTGGGAACCACTGCTCTAACCCATGGTCTCGAGGTGATCCCTCCCCAACAGCTATTTATGATTTTAAAAAAGCATAGAAGTCAGTGGCATCAGTAGGGGTGTGCAGGCCACATTGGGTGACGTGCATGAGGGTGCGTGTGTGATACCATTACTAGCCAAAATTTTAAAAAATAATAATATCATCATGTTATATATAATTCACAATGTGTAATTTCATGTAGAATTCAGTGAAACAAACCGTCTTGAAATATTTCCATTCTAACAAAAGTTATAGCCAAAAAACCATCGGGGCAGAGTGATGGTGCAACACCATACCCACCATTTAGGGTGTTGTCCTACCTGCTGCATGGAAGGAGGTTCATCATGGAGGTGATGTGCTGGCCTCCTGCACCAGGTTATGCAAACCCTAGTGATGCCACTGATAGTAGTGCTGAGCACATTCTTCTGATAACATGTAGTTTGATCCTCAGAGTATCAAAAGTCCTCAGAGCTCCAGAGCCATGAATGCTTATGTCTCTTGTACCCTCATTGCAGCACTGATACTGAGAAACCTGTTTGAGACTCATTATTGGTCTTGCAAGCAAAGACTGACAAACCAAACTGACAAACGTCTTTAAAAGGGGATTGGACAAGTTTCTGGAGGAAAAATCCATCACGGGGTACAAGCCATGATGTGTATGCGCAACCTCCTGATTTTAGAAATGGGCTATGTCAGAATGCCAGATGCAAGGGAGGGCACCAGGATGAGGTCTCTTGTTATCTGGTGTGCTCCCTGGGGCATTTGGTGGGCCGCTGTGAGATACAGGAAGCTGGACTAGATGGGCCTATGGCCTGATCCAGTGGGGCTGTTCTTATGTTCTTATGTTCTAACCAAGTGTTCTTCACAAGAAATGAACAGGTGCGGTGATAAAGCTGCATTAACAAAGAATTAAATCAGCCACATCATCTTAGCTTAGCTCAACAGAAAATACAAGGACAAATACTGTTGATAAACTATTTCAGATTTTCATACACTACCTGAGGATGCAGTGTCTTCAACAGACACATCGCTGTGCTTAAAATCCAAAGTGAAACTTCTGTAAGCAAATTCATAGTTGGGGGGAATGTTCCCCAATATTTGTTTCATCAAATGCCAGAAGGCATTATTGAAGGCCTAAAATGTAAAAGAACAATTAAGCCAGCAAACTGATTGAAATAAGTATTTGTACATTTACTATTAATGTTTTTCAGAGGACATCTGCAAGAGGGATCTGAAGGCCTTAGGAGTGGACCTCAACAAGTGGGAAACCCTGGCCTCTGAGCGGCCCGCTTGGAGGCAGGCTGTGCAGCATGGCCTTTCCCAGTTTGAAGAGATACTTGGCCAACAGTCTGAGACAAAGAGGCAAAGAAGGAAGGCCCATAGCCAGAGAGACAGACCAGGGACAGACTGCACTTGCTCCCAGTGTGGAAGGGACTGTCACTCCCGAATTGGCCTTTTCAGCCACACTAGACGCTGTTCCAGAACGACCTTTCAGAGCGTGATACCATAGTCTTTCGAGACTGAAGGTTGCCAACAACAACAATTTTCAGAGGACATCTGTGAGAGAAGCTTCCTAGTGTGGCAGATTCCACCTGACTCTTAAAAACTCTTACTTTGCTTTCCTCATTGGTGTAATGTTGCATTCAGTTAGGGAGCTGCGACCTGTTCTGAAGGCACTGTTTTGGTCCAACCTCCATATCACCTTGTCCTCTTTATTAAAAAAATCCCTTGCATGGAACACTGGAGCGAGGCTGACCATTTATTGTATCAAAGAGTTGAAGTTGCTCTGGGAACTCAGTTTTGCAACAGAGCACAGAATCATGTTACTCATCCCACTGAAAATTAGTTTAGCTAAGTTGACTTCCTATTACAGGTCCAGACTATTTATACATGGATTTTTTTTATACATGGATTTGACTGAACAGGAATGGCCCCTACAAATGAGAAGGAATGTGCTGATCCCTGGAGAAGGGGAAAAATGCATCCTTTTAAAATCAGTTTTAAAAACTGAACAGTCCTTTAACAATAGCCTCCTTAATGAGAGACAGAGAGGGCAGCTGGCTGACAATCCATCAATCCTCACTCCAGGCAACCCCTCCCTTCCCCCTGAGCACATGAAAGAAAGGTGATCACTTTGCATTGGTGAAAGGAGGGACTGAGTGAAGTTGAGGACTGATTGATGGATTGTCTTCTTAATGACTCTTATATCACAAAGGTCAGCAAGGCTGTTTTTAAATCACTGGAGCAAGGGGACTTTGTTATTTAAATAGAATTGCTATAGTGTGTTTTTTGCCATCCAAAAACTGTGCTTGGAACGGAACCCACGTGAATAATGAGGCTCAACTTGTACTTGTTTTTCACCTTGAAGTGTTCTCTAGCAATTCCTGTGCCAAAGAGGCCAGGAGGGCAGTGTATTAAATCCAGGCTCCTCATGGATATAGGAAGATCAGACGCATTTCCAAAATTAATTAGAACGTTTCCAATGGCTTTCATAATAGCCGAAGCTTGTTCCATAAACCGGTAGCTCTCCTGAGGAGAAAATGAGCTACAATTAGCTATTGTCAGCATTTAAACAGCATAATGTATTTTAAACTGGATTAGGAAATTGAAGTATTAAACCTGTCCCAACCCTCACTCCTGGTGTTCGTAAGCTGTTTTATTGTTGAGTAAGCATAGTGAGTGCTTTTTCAAAACATATGAAACATCAGAGCAATATGATGAGTAAATAAATCCTGGGCCCTGATAAATAGTTCCACAAATAGTGTTTTGGGCTTGTGTTTCTTGCTTATTTATTTTCATAATTTATAACCTATGTTTCCCTTACAAAAATGGTCAAACAAGGTCAAAACAAAACCTGGGAAACTTTATCTGCAAGGTGTCTCACAATCTGGTCACAGCGGGCAACTGAGCAGTCTTCCTATGTTTTTCAAGCAACAGCTCCCCAGTGATATACAGCAAACGCCTTTTGAAGTTTAAGAGGATACATATTTTGCTATATAGCATGGGGCAGGACCAGCCTTAAAAAAATCAAGTCAATAATCCTGTTGGGCATGCCTAATGTAAGCTATATATCCCAGATTTGGTTTTAATTATAATAACCACCACTTCTAGAGTCAGTCTTGCCTATGTCCTTGGATTTTTGGAAGGTATTCCCTTGCTGGGCCACTTATCAGTGCAACAACCACTGGCGTCGCTAGGGGAGTACAAGGGGTGCAGACCGCACTGGGTGATGCGCGTGGGGGGGTGACGCGTGGGGGGGATGACGCGCCTTGGGGGGTGAAGCGCTAACATCGTGGCATTAGGGGTTACCCTGTCATGCCATACACCGTTTGATGCGGAATGTCCAGTGGAACGCAGTGCAAAAAACAGAATTGAAATCGCTCCTTTCCTTCAAAAATTATGACCAAAAATCTGGAAGGAAAAAAATGCATGGAGCCCTATGGAAAGTGAGCTGTATCGTGTGTTTACTCGCGAGTAGGTTTACTTGCCATAGTCCATCGGAAAGGGCAGGCTGAGAGGAATCCAATGACACCAGAATGGTCCCGATCCAGTGAATGCAGCCCCCAAAAAACACCAGAGGAGGTCTGGAGTCTATTGAGCCAGAAACGAAGCCATGTGGCTGCGTTTACTCACGAGTAGGTGAACTTGCCTTAGCCCATCAGAAAGGGCAGGCAGAGAGGACTCCAAGGACATCAGAATGGTCCTGATCCAATGAATGCAGCCCCCAAAACACCTGAGAAGGAAGTCCCTCCCTCCTCCTGCAGTCTATTGAGCGCTATGGAAAGCAAACTCAGCCATGTGGACATGTTTACTCGTGAGTAGGCAGGCGTGCCTGGCCTTTTGGTCAGGCCAGGCAAAGGGGAATGTGAGGCCACCAGAAGGGTCCTGATCCGATGGAACTGGAGCACAACAAATGCTCCAGAAGGCAGCCCCCCCCTCCGCTAAGAAGGACAAGTTTCCTGAGAGTAAGCCCCATTGACCACAATAGCTTACTTCACAGTAGACTCACTTGGTGGAACAGAATTGGCTCCCCCTTATTTAATTATTTCTTTTATTTTAATTTAATTATTTATAATTATTTATTTTAATTTCCTTGATGATGTCACTTCTGGCCATGACATCACTTCCAATGGGTCCTGGACAGATTGTCATTCTAAAAAGTGGGTCCCAGTGCTAATAGTTTGAAAACTGCTGCAATAAGGTGTTAGTAAGTTGACACGAGGTGTGTGTGTGTGTGTGTGTGTGTGTGTGTGTGTGTGTGTGTGCGTGTGAGACTACAAATTTTCAAGATCACTAAAAAAAGAGTTTGGAGGAATAATGCCATCATGTTATATATCAATCAATGTGTAATTTCATGCAGAATGCAATGAAACAAACCACATTGAAATATCTGTGTTCTACCAAAAGGTACAGCCAAAAAACCAGTGGGGGCGGGGCAATGGCACATCACCATGCCCACCACCTGGGGCATTGTCCTGCCCACTGCATGGGGTCACGTGCAGGCCTCCTGCACCGGGTGACACGAATCCTAGTGAAGCCACTGGCAACAACTTAATAATTTAAAAAACCCCACTAGTTTCAATTATGCTGCTTTGACCATTCTGTTCCATGATGAAGAGGCAGGATATAAATATCTAAAATAACATAAATACATTGCATGTATCCAATTTTAATGAACATATATTAATATTCCGTGATGGTATAAATGTGTGTATCTATAACAATACTCATAGTATGTTATGTATGCTATTTCTTAATTTAAATGGAGTCTAGGAGAATAGTGCAGCAAGAAGTCTTTGCTGCATTATTTTTCAAAGCCAAACACAGAGATTAAAAAATGTTCCAGCTCTCTAAAGTCAGTGGTGATCAATGGAAATATAGTTCAGGTTGCTGTGGTAATAAATACCTTTTCAAGACTTGGCAGAACAATATCCTCTTCACCAAACACACATGGCACCATACTGCACAGCTGGATATGGTGCCCTATGGGAGAAGTCGCAGTGAAGAGTAACACATGGCGCCTACATTTTAAAAATAAGCACATGAATGAGCAAACTATGCAATTATAGTGATTCTAAACATTTTTGATTCTAAATGTTTAGAATAAATTAATGATTCTAAACATTTTTATGGCTCAGTTCTATCTTCTAGCACAGGCACAGGCAGCTGCAAACATGCCATAAAGTATGTTGCAACAGTACAGTCTCCAGGTCTACTGGTGAGGGCTGAAGCCTTTCCCTGCATGCTAGCACAGGGGAGGATGCCCGCTGGATATTTAAGTGCTGCACTGTGCAGTGCAGGGGGTGTAAGGGTGGGGGAAGGCGGCAATGGGGATGGCAGAATTGGGCCTGAGAGGGGATCAGGATCAGCACTGGTGGTGCTTCCTGTAACTATCCCCCTTCCCAGGGCCAATCTGCCAACATGGATCAATGTGGGCTTGTGACAGCTACTGTTTATACCTGCAGGTCTGTGTTGATCTGTTGCATTGGCTGGGGCTTACCCTGGGGGAGGAGACAAATGTCCCCTTATTCCAAGGAGATATTCCACCTGCTATATTCCCCACGGGGTGCAGTGGAGCCTGTGGCAGCAGTGCAAGGACTGAATCAGTGGGACTTACTTTAGAGCAGATATGCACAAGATTGCACTATTAATGCAAGTGAAAACTCATCTATTCATAGGCAAGCCATGTTTCTCTCAGCTTCTCTCCCCCCCCCCCCCATAGCAATATGGGAATAATATTGGCCTACTTATAGGGTTTTTGTAAGCACTGCTAAAGTAAAGAGCTAGTGCAGCTCAGTGCCCAAGGGATTCAGTTGGAAATCAGGAAGTTCTTGGTTGAAATCTCACTTCTGCTGTGAGCTCACAAGATAGCCTTAAATAAAATGCTATTGCTCACCCCTAGCTCCTCCTTATTTGCAATACCTGTATATTATATTATTATTATTAACAGTATTTATATACCGCTTTTCAACTAAAAGTTCACAAAGCGGTTTACAGAAAAAAATCAAAACAACTAATGGCTCCCTGTCCCAAAAGGGCTCACAATCTAAAAAGATGCAATACCAGCAGACAGCCACTAGAAAAGACACTGCTGGGGTGAGGTGGGTCAGTTACTCTCCCCCTGCTAAAAAGAGGAGAATCCACTTGAAAAAGTGCCTCTTGCCCAATTAGCAGGGGTAAAGGGGTATAGGTAATAATGGCACTGAACTACCTTCCAAGCTTGTTCAACAATTATGAGTGATTGTGTGTAAAATGCTTTGAATTCTTCAAAGCAATATACAGTAATATATACAAGTATTACTTGTGTTATATACAACACTGATAACACTGCTTCCTCTAGTTCTGTTTCATTACAGTCCTGGGTTGATTGACAGTCAATCAACCAATGGGAGCAGTGCACTCTGGCCAATCAGAGCCAGCTCCCTTCAATGACTTTTCCTTTAGAATTATTTCTGATAGCTCTTGGCTTTCAAGAAACAGACCTCCAGGATTATCAGAGGCATTACAGTATATATATTCTATTATTATTTCTTTAATTACTGAACTGAGAGATGTTGTAGACCGGCACATACCCAGCAGGAAGGCTTATCGTAGCAGCTTTAGTAGCATATGTATGGATCTTTAGGAGTAACTGTCCTGGAGCCAGATTCTTCCATGAGAAACTTTCGACGATAAGCAAGCCCTTGGGTATAGCATGGTTTTCTTTTGGTGAAACTACTTGAAAAAAGTGTGCATATATCAATTTTATGACCATACTCATGCCTAGAGAAAAGAATATGCCTACATAATTTCTTGTTCCTAAAAGCAATTTGTATAAATATGAATAATCCATCTCTTGATAGGGTTGGCTATCAAATGAAAGAAAGTAAGAATCTTCGGGACCAATCATATCCTGTATCCCTCACTGATACAGCCACCCCAGCCTCCCCACTCCCACCATTGCCTTCCTGGTCCAGTGGGCATGGTAGGGTCCAGTTGCAAGGCTGCAGCACTACTAATCAAAGAATGACACACTCCATTGGCTGCTATTTTTGTGGTGGTAGAAGTAGGATATGATAAACTCTGCAAGACAGCCCAATCCTGTAGGACTGAGCTGTTAATCAGCTTGTAGTGATGAAAATACTATCTCTGATTGAAATATAAATAAAACAATATTGTGTAACTAACCGTGGGCCAAGTTTAAATACATCACATGGTATTTACAAGTCTCAAGTGGTATTTAACCAAGTTTTTTTGGCTTAAATTAGATTTCAGGTAATGCAATCCATTCGCACTGACTGAAAGCCCAGTCCTATGCTGCTCACCAATCCACAGTACAAAAGTACCAAAAAGGCCGTTGCTGCACCCTGCGGGGAAGCAGCCAGAGGTCTTCTCAGGGTAAGGGAGCCCATGTTCCCTTACCCAGTGTGGTGCCCCTGCTTGGATCTGCACAAGTGAAATCCTGGCACATATCTGAGTAGGGCTTACAGGTGTGTGAGTTGGGATAGGATCCAGCATCAGCCTCTGCTATCGTCCTCCACTCCCAGGCCTGAACAACCTGCTGGGTCACCCTCCCCCTATCAAGTTTCGCCCCCTCTCCACCTTTCCCCCTCTCGGGTTAACTGATACTGATCTCCCCACTGCTGCCTCTCCCCTCCTAGCCGCCACAACATGCCTTAAGGCACATTTGCACTGACTGTTGCTGGCACTGCCCTGGCACGGGATCAGGCTGCCCATCTGTTTCTCATTTACTCACTCAAACTGCAATTCTATACATGCTTACCCAGGAGTAAGGCCCTTTGAACTCAATGAGCCTTTGAACTCAAAGGCTACTGAAAAAACTCCACAGTCAGGGAATTAGAGGACAGGTCCTCTTGTGGATTGAGAACTGGTTGGAGGCCAGGAAGCAGAGAGTGGGTGTCAATGGGCAATTTTCACAATGGAGAGAGGTGAAAAGCGGTGTGCCCCAAGGATCTGTCCTGGGACCGGTGCTTTTCAACCTCTTCATAAATGACCTGGAGACAGGGTTGAGCAGTGAAGTGGCTAAGTTTGCAGACGACACCAAACTTTTCCGAGTGGTAAAGACCAGAAGTGATTGTGAGGAGCTCCAGAAGGATCTGTCCAGACTGGCAGAATGGGCAGCAAAATGGCAGATGCGCTTCAATGTCAGTAAGTGTAAAGTCATGCACACTGGGGCAAAAAATCAAAACTTTAGATATAGGCTGATGGGTTCTGAGCTGTCTGTGACAGATCAGGAGAGAGATCTTGGGGTGGTGGTGGACAGGTCGATGAAAGTGTCGACCCAATGTGCGGTGGCAGTGAAGAAGGCCAATTCTATGCTTGGGATCATTAGGAAGGGTATTGAGAACAAAACGGCTAGTATTATAATGCCGTTGTACAAATCTATGGTAAGGCCACACCTGGAGTATTGTGTCCAGTTCTGGTCGCCGCATCTCAAAAAAGACATAGTGGAAATGGAAAAGGTGCAAAAGAGAGCGACTAAGATGATTACGGGGCTGGGGCACCTTCCTTATGAGGAAAGGCTACGGCGTTTGGGCCTCTTCAGCCTAGAAAAGAGACGCTTGAGGGGGGACATGATTGAGACATACAAAATTATGCAGGGAATGGACAGAGTGGATAGGGAGATGCTCTTTACACTCTCACATAATACCAGAACCAGGGGACATCCACTAAAATTGAGTGTTGGGCGGGTTAGGACAGACAAAAGAAAATATTTCTTTACTCAGCGTGTGGTCGGTCTGTGGAACTCCTTGCCACAGGATGTGGTGCTGGCATCTAGCCTAGACGCCTTTAAAAGGGGATTGGACAAGTTTCTGGAGGAAAAATCCATTATGGGGTACAAGCCATGATGTGTATGCGCAACCTCCTGATTTTAGAAATGGGTTAAGTCAGAATGCCAGATGTAGGGGAGGGCACCAGGATGAGGTCTCTTGTTATCTGGTGTGCTCCCTGGGGCATTTGGTGGGCCGCTGTGAGATACAGGAAGCTGGACTAGATGGGCCTATGGCCTGATCCATTGGGGCTGTTCTTATGTTCTTATGTTGTTCTTAATGGGACTTACTTCTTCTTAGATATACATAGGATTGTTCTGTCAGTCTGATTATGTGCTCACTTAAGTATGCATGTTGCAATTGCTTTTCAATCATGTTTTAATTGGAGCCCACTTGTTCTGCTGGATAGTTTGCTTAGTAATTGCCACCATTACCTTTTCATCTAAAAATACACCAAAATAAGATTGAAATTTGGAAGGAAGGCAGTAAAGGAGAGGGCACATCATGAGGAATAGTAACAAGAAGCATGGCGAGGAGAGGTTGTAAGCTGGAACCAGGGGCTTAAAATAGGCATTAGAAAAGCAGTGTACATACTGTGTTCAGGATTGTTTGAAAAAAAGAAACATCAAAAAAGTCAAACACAGCAATAAGTAGAAAGTCAAACACAGCAATAAGGAGAAAGCCGTACTGTTATTAAGAATACAGGCTGGCCCTCATTAGCCACTGATCCAAGACCTGCATCTAGAGTCCTGACCTGCATCTGGAGGGCCGCACTGAACCTTCTGGACACTGGACCTCCTGAACCTCAAGCTCGGGAAGTATTCTGAGGTGCAGGGAGGTTGCACATGACCAAACTGGACCTAAGAAGGAGGCTTCTTAGAGGCATTTCTAGTTTGAAGAAAAACTGGAAATAGCCTCTCAGAAGTGTCTGGGAGGCCTTCTGAGGTGCATGGAGGTAGCAAGTGGCCTCCTTGCATCTCAGAACACCTCCAGACATGACTGCAAGGCACTTCTGGTCATGTCAGGAGGTTCTCTGAGAGGCCCCAATATTCACAGGTTCAGTATCCGCAGGTTCAGTATATACAGAAGTCCAGGAACGGGTCCCCTGTGTACACCGAGAGCCAATCTTGTATTTTTATACTGCTTTTCAAAAAACATTCACAAAGCAGTTTACAGATCAAGTCAAACACCTGAAAGGCTCCTTTTCCCAAAGGGTTCACAATCTAAAAAGATGCAAAAGAATACCAGCAAATAGCACTAAGAAAGAAACTGTGCTGGGGTGAAGAGGGACAGTTACTCACTTCCTGCTAAATATAAGAGAAGCACCACTCGAAAAACTCCCTCTTTGCCCAGGGTTAACAATATACAGTAATATACAGAGTCAATGTAAAGCATATCAAAGTAAATCTCACCTGTTTAACAGCAACCAACTACATCAGTCTAGCACTGTAGTTCCCAAGCATTTTAGCAGTGGGACCCACTTTTTAAAATGACACTATCAGGACTCACCTAGCTTTACAATTGTTTAATTTTACCAGCCACTCAAGCCTCTGTTTCTATCCTTTTTACTATAGCGGGGTAGGGGGGCATATCACCTTCTGGAGTGTTTGTTGAGCTCCATGCTAATCAGATCAGGATCTGTATGGTGGCTTTGCATTCCTCCCTTGCCTGACTTTCCGTAAGAGCTGAGGCATGTTCACCTACTTGCCTAAAGGCTGCTATCTGATTTATGAATGCCAAGGGGTAGGGCTATAATAGTGATTGGGAAGTAGTGCTCCCCACCCCCAGTAGCAGCTTCTTTAACCCTTGATGCACATAGCCTATTCTGCCTTGTCAGTTTTGCGATCCACCAAAAACTGGGTTGTGACTCACTGTTAGGTCCTGATCCACAGTTTGAGAACTGCTGGTCTAGTATAAATAGACAGAAGTTGGCTCTAGAAGTAAATTTTCTAATTTTTTACGGTTACTGTAAATGCTGCATTTGCTAACATATGCAGCTGGACATTTGATGGGCCACTGTGAGATACAGGAAGCTGGACTAGATGGGCCTATGGCCTGATCCAGCAGGGCTGTTCTTATGTTCTCCTAAAAACTGGTTTTAAGAACTGGAAGCAAGGCTTCTGCCAAATGTTCTAAGTAAAACAAATAAAATACAGTATATCAACAGAGGAACACTAACATACACAGAAGGAATTTTGCCACTCTAATTTAGCAACCTCTACCTTCCAGCCTCTATTGGAAGAAATCTAACAGTCTCAATACTGTATTAACATTTTCTCCCTAGTTTGTATGGCTCTTACCTCCTGCATCCCCCCAATGTACTAATGCAGAAAAGCTAATCAGGAGATCAATAGGCTTCAAACTGTCCACACTCAAATAGTATAAGACACGATCATCTGTAATCTGTAAGAAGAAAAGGACGTCCACATTTAATTGCTAATGTTGCAGTAACTAACTTTGACAGCATTTGAATTAAATTACTAACTTTGTAGTTTAAAGTATGGTACAAAATTAACAATGGAGACTGTCAAAGTTCCTTTTATCAAAACCATGCGTTTTACTTTCCCATAGTGATTAGATTCTGCTTTAATCTGTTGAAAGATAGGGTTAAGTTTCTCCTAAGAAGCATTTCATGTATGCCTGCCTAAGTTACTGATTTTAATTAAATGCTGGTATTTAAGGAGAAAAGACACCAACAAGACTAGTTAACATAATGAAGTAATGAATTTACATAGACAGCAACTGGCTTTTAATTAATTACAACACAATGGGGAAGTCCTTAAATGAAACACACACACTTGGAAGCCACAGCCCAATGTGCTCAATGTTTTTGGCAAGTTCATTATTGTGATTCACTTAAACTACCATGGCAGATTATCTTGTAAATTGAAATTAGGATGCAAAGTTCAATGCCACTTAATGGACAATTTCAAATTTATGCTAAATACATTAAAAATTACTTGTTAACTCCATAGATTCATAATATTCTACACATTATAGAGCTTTAAGAAGACTACTGGGCTGGGGCACCTTGCTCATGAGGAAAGGCTACAGTGTTTGGGCCTCTTCAGCCTACAAAAGAGGCGCCTGAGGGGGGGACACACACATGATTTAGACATACAAAATTATGCATGGGAAGGATAGAGTGGATAGAGAGATGCTCTTTACACTCTCACATAACACCAGAACCAGGGGACATTCACCAAAATTGAGTGTTGGGAGAGTTAGGACAAACAAAAGAAAATATTTCTTTACTCAGAGTATGGTTGGGCTGTGGAACTCATTGCCACAGGATGTGGTAATGGCATCTGGCTTAGATGCCTTTAAAAGGGGACTGGACAAATTTCTGAAGGAAAAATCCATTACAGGTTACAGGCCATGATGTGTATGTGCAACCTCCTGATTTTAGAAATGGACTATGTCAGAATGCCAGAAGCAAGGGAGTCCACCAGGATGCAGATCTTTTGTTATCTGGTGTGCTCCCTGGGACATTTGGTGGGCTGCTGTGAGATACAGGAAGCTGGACTAGATGGGCCTATGGCCTGATCCAGTGGGGCTGTTCTTATATAGAGGTTGCATACATCAAACTCCATGCGAGTTGAGGCTGCCTCATCCAATTCAAAGTCCAGGGCAGTTCTTTGCATGCAGTGAGGATGCACTGAGTGCAGCTATAGCTAAGAGCCATCACAGAGTAATCCTATGCATGCCTACTCAGAAGTAAGTCTCATTGTGTTCAATGGGGCTTACTCCCAGGAAAGTGGGTACAGGATTGCAGCCTTAGTTTGTCCTTGAGTGTTTGTTTCTTAACACTTCCATTGGCATTAATGCAAGCTTCCCTTCTAAGGCTAGCAGCAAATTTGGGTTGCCGGCAGCAACCTTCATCAGCATCATAGCATAGCAGGAAAGGATTACATACCCCTCACTCTGGCTCCAATCCAGATCAGGCTTCCCTCCTCATCTGCTATTCAGCTTTTAAAAAGTAAAGGTGCAAGGGCATACTACATATCTTTAATGTAAACTTTTGGCCAGTTTTATGACACTGTTTTATATTTTTAGTATTTGTATTAAACCTGTGTGTACTAGCATTTTTTTATGGATACAAGAAAATATTTACAGAATTTTGCAAAATTGTGATGTACAATTTACAAAGAGATGAATAAATTATGCAGCTAACTAACTTACCCTAAAATCAGACTTCTGATAATTGAAAGCATAGGTATTTGGTTTGTGAAAAACATATAAGTTCCTAGGTGGAAAAAACAAATGGTTACTTTAACATTCATTAACCCCCACATGCCATGTGGCATGCTTGGCTGAAGTATAAGAACTGAAACAAAGGGCGCAATCCTACCCTGTGCTGGAACAGGCAAGCCAGGAGGCTTGCGCTGTATCCAGTGCAGGATAGGGGCCCAAAGTGGCTCAGCCAGAGGCACTTTTCTCCTTACCTCCGGGTAAGGCACACTGGTCCCTAAGGGTTTCCTTGGACCTACACCACCTCCTGAGTTGGCACAAGTCTGAGGAGAGTGGAGCAGCTTCAAGCTCCCCGGGATTGGGGGTTGGGATCCAGCATAAATGCGCCATCACAAGCAGAGGAAACTAGTATAATTGTACTGAGCTGAGCTCAGTGAGGGACGATCCTATTGACTTCTGGGCATATGGCTATGCTTGGTTTCTATCTGGGTTAACATTTTTCATCAGCCTGTATAATAGCATGCCTATGGTGAAATGCAGCAAATAGTGGACACAGCTAATAGCATCAGGATGGCTGCAGATAGCTGAAAATAAGTAGTGGACAGCTGAGAAAGTGTGGCAGATAGTATAACAAAACACTCTTGTTCCTACAGGTAAGCAAATTCATGGAATGGAGCACATGGATAGCAAGAATTGACTGTAAGTCTATACTTTATAGTGGAATTATTTAGAAGGTGTACCAAAGAATTTGATTGTGCCTCTTGTTGTCAAGCAGATTCAGCATGTATCAACTGCTGTTTATACAAGTGGGACATCCCTCATTTCAAGTGCCTGGGGCCAGAAGTGCTTTGGATTTCAAATTTTTCTGTATTTCAAAATACTTACTTATACATAATGAGATATCTTGGGGATGGGGCCCAAGTCTAAACACATTCATTTATGTTCCATATATTCCAACACTCTCCATGGCCATCCTGATGCTATTTGCTGTATCCACAACAGCCATCCTGAAGCTATCCACAGCGGCCATTCTAAAGCTATCAGAGCCATTCTGAAACTATCTGCTTCTGGCATTCCTGACCAGGTTAGCTACTACTCTCCTAACCCCATTGATCCTATAGGATTCGGTATCTGCTGGATTTTCCAGGACCCTGACCCCAGTGGATAATGAGAATTGACTGTATTTAGAAGGTTCAGTGATTTGAGCACAGTATTTTCAACAATTCACCCCCACCCCAAACCAAACATTGCTTCTTACTGAAAACAAGTACAGAAATCTTCATAGTCTATCCATATTTCCTTGGAAATGGGATTTTTTTCTGACTCAATTTCCTCCATAGATTTATTTGTTAATTGGCTGGCTACAGCAGCATCTGTCGAATCTGGTATCGGAACTGCATCACTACTTATTTTTTCAGCTAATTCATCTGCGTAGATAACAAAGACAGACAAATTTTCTTAAATATAGAAGATACAGAGAAATGAAAGATAGTATTTCAGCTCAATCCTATGCATCTGTTCTCAGAAGTTAGCCCTATGGAGTTCAGTGGGGCTAGTTCCCAGGTAAGCGTATATAGGATTGCAGACTTGAAAATGTTCAGATCATATAAAAGGCAAAAATTGTTAGGCAAAATTTTATTTTACTAATAACTTATAAGACAAAGATAACAAAATGTCCAATGCATCTATGTTTGCAATATACTAAAGCCTAATAACCTACAGCAAGCATAACTTTCAATGTTAAAAGAAAAACAAAAGAAAACCACCTACTAAGTTATTGACAGTGTTGCCTTGCAGCGGCAGCTCTGACTGACCCAGCAGCGGTGTGATTTTCATATGACAGCATATTGGGAGATAGGCTGTTGTAAAAGACCCACTGGATTGAGCCATTAGATCGTAAAATGAAATTCTACACATGTGCAGTCAGTAGGAAAGGCTGGCACAAGTTATTTAATATTAGCCCCTAACGTTTGTTGAAACGGTCATTGATTGCTGTGAAGCTATATGAAGTGCAAAGCCAGCTGTTTTATGTGTCGAATATATGGGCAGAACTACTCTAATTTTAATCTCAGAGTTCTGAATTTCTCTTTTGTGGCTGAGAACAATCTTGTCTGTTTTAGGTCAACTCTCTTAATTCTTCGAAACTCTATATTTATTAAAGCAATTGTACTTTAACCTTTAGCTGACAAGGCTCCAGAGCAATCAAACTATGGGAAATCATTATAACAGAAAAGGTGGGTATAACAGAAAAGATAGGGGGATAAGCCTTGCTTGCTTTTCTCCTCCTCCTCCCTTCTCTATGTTCACTGTGAAAAGCAGCAGGCCAAGTTTAAAGAAGCACCAGTAGGCAGAGGTAGCAATGGTGGTTCCTTGCCTTGCTTGCCTTTCTCCTCCTCCTCTTCACATGGCAGTGGGTTCTGAGCTGTCTGTGACAGATCAGGAGAGAGATCTTGGGGTGGTGGTGGACAGGTCGATGAAAGTGTCGACCCAATGTGCGGCGGCAGTGAAGAAGGCCAATTCTATGCTTGGGATCATTAGGAAGGGTATTGAGAACAAAACGGCTAATATTATAATGCCGTTGTACAAATCGATGGTAAGGCCACACCTGGAGTATTGTGTCCAGTTCTGGTCGCCGCATCTCAAAAAAGACATAGTGGAAATGGAAAAGGTGCAAAAGAGAGCGACTAAGCTGATTACGGGGCTGGGGCACCTTCCTTATGAGGAAAGGCTACGGCGTTTGGGCCTCTTCAGCCTAGAAAAGAGACGCTTGAGGGGGGACATGATTGAGACATACAAAATTATGCAGGGGATGGACAGAGTGGATAGGGAGATGCTCTTTACACTCTCACATAATACCAGAACCAGGGGACATCCACTAAAATTGAGTGTTGGGCGGGTTAGGACAGACAAAAGAAAATATTTCTTTACTCAGCGCGTGGTCGGTCTGTGGAACTCCTTGCCACAGGATGTGGTGCTGGCGTCTAGCCTAGACGCCTTTAAAAGGGGATTGGACGAGTTTCTGGAAGAAAAATCCATTATGGGGTACAAGCCATGATGTGTATGCGCAACCTCCTGATTTTAGGAATGGGTTAAGTCAGAATGCCAGATGTAGGGGAGAGCACCAGGACGAGGTCTCTTGTTATCTGGTGTGCTCCCTGGGGCATTTGGTGGGCCGCTGTGAGATACAGGAAGCTGGACTAGATGGGCCTATGGCCTGATCCAGTGGGGCTGTTCTTATGTTCTTATGTTCTTATGTGGTCACTCTGAGGGGGCACAGTGGTAGCTGTTTGTCCCCCCACCCCCAGCCAGATCTGAAATTCATTCTTGTTCCTGGTTGTGCGTTTACCTCAGTGGGGGAACTGGAGGAGTCCAGTTGCAGGGGCAATATAGTAAGGTAACTGCAACCCTTCCCTTCCATCAGTATGCTTGTCATCATGACAACTGGATGAGAACTCTCAGAAACTGGTAAATTTTTTCCCCCGAAAGTTCATAAGGAAACCTTCTGCATGCTGAGCAGTGGCATAGCTAATGATCATGTAGCCCAGTGCCAAGATCATGTTGCCCCGGAAGTGATGTCACAACCAGAAGTGACATCACACCCAGACTTTTTAAAAAGTGAAAATTGGGAGGAACCCACCTCCTCCCCCCAGCACCTTACCACCCACTTGCTCTGCTGCCTCCCCCCCAGTCAGTGGCATAACTAAGGGCGCAATCCTAACCCCTATGTCAGTGCTTTCCAACACTGGCATAGCAGTGCCAATGGGACATGTGCTGCACCCTGCAGTTGAGTGTCACTCACGGAGGCCTCCTCAAAGTAAGGGAATGTTTGTTCCCTTACCTTGGAGCTGCATTGCCCTTATGCCAGTGCTGGAAAGCACTGACATAAGGGGTTAGGATTGCGCCCTAAGGCATATATCTGCTACCTGAGGTCAATGAAGATTTTGTAGCCCCCCCCATGACAACATCAAATTTAATTAAATAAATAAAAAGTTATTGGTTCCATGCTGTATCATAAAAACATCTCATTGGCACTCAGAACAATCAGTCTCATAGGTCAGTTTGGAGTTAAGCAAATCCAGTTTATGTTCCACAAGGCAGTTGTGTTTTCATTTTCTTGTTAATTGGGCATAACTTTTGATAGAATACAAATATTCCAGTGCAGTTTGTTGCATTGCATTCTGCATTAAATTACCTTTCCAATGATATATAACATGATGGTATTATTGATACATACCAAGATTTTCACAATTTTGGTCACTAGTGTCAAGCTCAAGTTGTTGCCTCTCTAAAGCTTGATGCCCGGTGCAACTGCTACCCCCTGCAGCCCCTTAGCTACGCCACTGATGCTGAGTCAATTCTGAATCAAGTCAAGGACAGTTCGCCCATCATTATTTAAAAGCAGAAGACTCTAGCCTAGAATACATGCATTTCCTCTATGTTGAAGATTATTCACCACCAAAAGGGCATTAAGAGGTAACAAATATGTATTTGACAGTTGTTTTGAAGGTTATGAATTAAATGAAGCCTTGAAATAGCTACTAGTGCATACCCTCAGTCAGGAGTGGTGAACTATGGCAGTTGTACCCATGATGGCTCCTGAAAAAAAATTTGCTGGCACACATCATACAGTGCTGTTCCTTGATTCCTTAGCTCCACTCATAATATATAAAATGATGATCATTAACACCAAATGAAGCAGTAAATTGTTGCCTAAATAGAATTCCTTTCTTTCTAGCATTTTGTTCTTTCTCAAAAGAAAAAAAGTGTAAAATACAAACAAAATAATACAGTAATAAATGATTGGCTGCCCAAAATTCCCATGGGCTTATGAGAGAATTTTTTTTACATTAACTCCAATTTGGGCACACGGTCTCAAAAATGTTTGCCATTTCTGCCCTAGGTCCACTTTACAAAAATGATGAGTAAATGAAAACTTGCGAACTATGTTTTCACCTCTAGAGGTCTCCCTAGGTCAGAGCTGAAGCACACTGACAATGAATGCTTCCCTATATTATATCTCTTCTCTGTAACAGCAACGTTACAGAACCTTGGGATGCCCAATATGAAAATGACTGATGTTCCACATTCCACACTTAAGGGTGCGGCTGTTGAGGGAGTCTCAAAATCAGCACAAGACCCAGGAAATTGGAAGAATGAGTATAAAACCAGCACCTGTTTTTCTAGTCCAGGCTCATACACATTTAGCACCGGGACCTACTTTTTAGAATGAGAAACTGTCAGGACCCACCAGAAGTGAAGTCATGACTGGAAGTGACATCATCCAGCAGGAAAATTTTTAACAATCATAGGCTGCAATCCTACCTACACTCCTGCCACCCAACATGGGTCTCCTTGGTTCTGCTTGGCTGGTGCAGATCTGAGTAAACCCATTGTTGTCTACTATGCTTGACACAGGGTAAGGAATCCAAAGTTCCTTATCCCAAGGAGACCTCTGTCTGCTTCCCTGGCCCCACCGGACACAGGGGTGGCCATTTCCATGCTGCTGTACTGCTGGGTGCTGGGGAAGAATAGGATTGGGCCCTTAAAATACACACTCACACATACACACTAGCTTTTTCACAAGTAAGTGGACTTTTTCAAAATGATCTTGATTTTGTCTACGTAGTTTTCGTCACAGGTTAGCTGCATTATAAAATGTTCATTTAATAAATACAATATTAAAGTAGTTTTCATTGGGGGTATTTCATATTGTTCTTCCTCACATACAGGAAGTCATACTCAACCTGAAGCCAAAGCCCAAAATTCTAAAGAGTTGTTAGGCTTGGTGCTGTTCACTGAAAACAGGTTATGGTGGCCTCAGGCCTGGCTCATCCATTACATCAGGGGTCTTCAAACCCTGGCCCGGGGGCCAGATGCGGCCCGCAGCAAGCCTCTGTCCAGCCCACAGCCAGGCTCTTGTCCCCTGAAAGCCTCTGGCCCACTCAACTGAACAGGACCAGAGCTGTTCTCTGGTTGTGTCTGGAGGGTGTTTTGAGGGCCAGAGAGGTTGAATGAATGAGCCCATTCATTCATTTATTCACTCATCTAAGTTCCATCTCTAATTTATTTAAATTTTATATTTAATTTTTTTTTCCAGCCCTCAACACCATATATTTGATGCGGCCTTCTGGCCAAAAAGTTTGGAGACCCCTGCATTACATAAACAATGCAGCACACACTGAGCAATGGATGGTATGGGAGTGGTAAATCCAGGGTGTCCCTTCGGTCTGCTGCCAATTCCCTCCAGTCTGCTGTTGATGGAGCTGCATCAATCTGCTTCCTGTTAGCTAAAAGCTTTAAAGGGATTGTGCAAGAAAGGAATGAGGTGGCTGAAGTGGAGCACCAGGTCACATGCAGTTTTTTGGGGGGCGGGCACACAGGCAGCAACAATCTACTTCCCCATCTACTTTCCTCCCTCCTCCTCTGCAGTCTCTTTAAATGAAACAGAGAACAGGACATGCCATGAGTTCCCACCATGACCCATACTTCCTATTTTGTTGAAAAAGATCACATGGAAAGGAGCAGGGTAAATGGTTGCATTTTTCTTTTTTAATTTATTTGGGGGGGGGGAGAAGTGTAGTGGCCAAGTGGATCCAGGTGAGCTGATCCTGGGTGGTCTTGTACCTGAACTTGAACTGAACCCCTAAAAAAGAAACTGGTTCAAAATGAGCACTTAAAATAATCAGAAGCTCAGGAGATCCATCTGAATGTGAAGACCACTTTCTTTCTCCTCAAACCTTAATCAGGCAAAAAAGACAACACTGTCCAAGCAGCCATTGGAGTAAAGGAACCAGAGATAAGTAGGATAATGAGGTCTGAGTTAATAGTCCTCCTGCCTTCTGTGTTTACTTTGACACCAAGTGAGACTGCTTCTTTCAGACAAAAACAAAACAAAAGTAAAAGCTAAAGGTCATGTTGAAATTTCTTGCTAATTCAAACTGTGATCTTCAATTACTCCTCAGAGTTCAGTATTCCAGGAACATTTGAGCAAAATGCCCATGTTCATTTTGTCAAAGAGCCCATGAATGTATTGATGGAATCTTCCAGTAATGGACCTTATGTCACTAAAAGTGAAAACAAGGACAATTTTGCTAGATAAATAAGGGCCAATCTGGTCCAACTTTCCAACGCCTGTGCAGCTGTGCCAATAGAGTGTGTGCGCTGCATCCTGTGGCGGGGGACAGTCACGGAGGCCTCCTCAAGGTAAGGAAATATTTGTTTCCTTCCTTCAGGGCTGCATTGTGGCTGCATTGGTGCTGGAGAGTTGGATAGGATTGGGCCCTAAGTCTAAGAGACCAATCCTTCCCCCCCTCCCCACTGGTGCAGCTGTGCCATAAAGGTCTGTCAACACCTGCTGCTGCCTTGCCTGGTCCAGAGAGGTCTGTTGGAGGATGTGGAGCACTACCGCCTCTTGTGGCAGCAATCCCAAAATGGCCACCAGTGGGGCACTCCACATACTTTCGGTGGCCATTTTGCAACAGTGGAACTTTGTTCTGCTATGGTGAAGGATTTCATATGACAGCCCAGTTTTGCATAGGATTGGGCTATCTGGCCAGTCAAGTTCAAATTTCTATCAGCTGTGAATCAAATGCTTCTGGAAACCCTCCAGAACAGTGGTTCTCACACATTTAGCACTGAGACCCACTTTTTAGAATGAGAATCTGTCAGGACCCACCGGAAATGATGTCATGACTGGAAGTGACATAATCAAGCAGGAAATTTTTTAACAAACCTAGACTGCAATCCTTCCTACACTTTCCCAGGAGTAAGTCCCATTAACTATCACATTAAAAGCATATGCATAGTAGCCTGTTAAAAGTACAGATCTCCCCAAATGTAGTCACGTCCCATCCCATCAAGTCTAATATATTAAAAATAAAATATTGAAATGAATGGGGACCCACCTGAAATTTGCTCGTGACCCACCTAGTGGGTCTCGACCCAGTTTGAGAAACACTACCCCAGAAGAACATGGTGTGACAGCCATCAGCAGTTGCTTTGTCTCTAATATCCTGAATTCAGATATATACGGGCTTCATATATATTCAGATATAGATATTCAGATATCTATATATCAGATATATATATCTGATCTATATATCAGAATATATATATATATCAGAATATATATATATATATATATATATATATATATACACACACACACATACACACCAAGATCCAGGTCTACAGAGCTTTCGTCCTGAGTACACTTCTGTACTGCAGCGAGTCATGGACTCTTCGCTCACAACAGGAGAGGAAACTGAACGCTTTCCACATGCGCTGCCTCCGACGCATCCTCGGCATCACCTGGCAGGACAAAGTTCCAAACAACACAGTCCTGGAACGTGCTGGAATCCCTAGCATGTATGCACTGCTGAAACATAGACGCCTGCGTTGGTTCGGTCATGTCGTGAGAATGGATGATGGCCGGATCCCAAAGGATTTCCTCTATGGAGTACTCGTGCAAGGAAAGCGCCCTACAGGTAGACCACAGCTGCGATACAAGGACATCTGCAAGAGGGATCTGTCCTCTGCCCACCAGAGGACAGGTGACTCTGGATTTAATATTTTCACAATGGCAATTTTCACAATGGAGAGAGATGAAAAGCGGTGTGCCCCAAGGATCTGTCCTGGGACCGGTGCTCTTCATAAATGACCTGGAGACAGGTCTGAGGTGGCTGAGTTTGCAGACAACACCAAACTTTTCGAAGTGGTGAAGACTAGAAGTGATTGTGAGGAGCTCCAGAAGATCTCTCCAAACTGGCAGAATGGGCAGCAAAATGGCAGATGCGTTTCAATGTAAGTAAGTGTAAAGTCATGCACACTGGGGCAAAAAATCAAAACTTCACATATACTCGTAGGCTAATGGGTTCTGAGCTGTCTGTGACAGATCAGGAGAGAAATCTTCGGGTCGTGGTAGACAAGTAGATGAAAGTGTCGACCCAATGTGCGGCGGCAGTAAAGAAGGCCAATTCTATGCTTGGGATTATTAGAAAAGGTATTGAGAACAAAACGGCTAATATTATAATGCCGTTGTACAAATCTATGGTAAGGCCACACCTGGAGTATTGTGTAAAGTTCTGGTTGCCGCATCTCAAAAAGGATATAGTGGAAATGAAAAAGGTGCAAAAGAGGGCAAGTAAGATTATTGCTGCCCTGGGGCACCTTCCTTATGAGGAAAGGCTAAGGCGTTTGGGCCTCTTCAGCCTAGAAAAGAGACGCCTGAGGAGGGACATGATTGAGACATACAAAATTATGCAGGGGAAGAATAAAGTTGAGAGAGAGATGCTCTTTACACTCTCACATAACACCAGAACCAGGGGACATCCACTAAAATTGAGCATTGGGAGAGTTAGGACAGACAAAAGAAAATATTTCTTTACTCAGCATGTGGTTGGTCTGTGGAACTCCTTGCCACAGGATGTGGTGATGGCATCTGGCCTGGATGCCTTTAAAAGAGAATTGGACAAATTTCTGGAGGAAAAATCCATTACGGGTACAAGCCATGATGTGTATGTGCAACCTCCTGATTTTAGAAATCAGGAGCTATGTCAGATACAAGGGAGGGCACCAGGATGCAGGTCTCTTGTTATCTGGTGTGCTCCCTGGGGCATTTGGTGGGCCGCTTTGAGATAAAGGAAGCTGGACTACATGGGCCTATGGTCTGATCCAGTGGGACTGTTCTTATGTTCTTATACCACTTTTGCACACAGCAGTTCCAATTAGCTGCTAAGGCTGCCTTTCATTGACTGATCTTCTATAAATGTTAGGAAGTAACATGAATATGGTTATCACTATATCTTAGGGTTGCATAGGTTAATTATGAATAAGTACATTCTTTTGTCAACCTTGAGCCTTTTACAAATCAAGATCAGTGGGTGCGCCAAATTCTACTGTTATGAAAGGGGAGAATATCTGCAAAATATCTGAGCTGTGAAGCCATTCATCATATGATAAACCTCTCAATGCCTCCGTCTGTTCTCTTTTCTTCAAAAGTTTAAAAGTTCTAAAGCCTTTGGGGTTTTTTTTTCCTAGAGAAAGATGCTCTAAGCCTTTGTTTATTTTAGGCTATAGAAATATAGCCTAACTGAACCTTTGCTATCTGGAAGTAAATCCCATTGAACAAAAGCTCTTAGATTTGTGGCTTGGTAAAGGATGAATTCCACCCTTGGTAAGCATCATCTGCTAACTTACTTTCTGTTTTCATTGAGACTATTTAAATCCAGCCTGCTGCAGTTTTAAGAGTCAACCACAACTGCAGTTATTTTCTTTTAATTGTATATAAGTTCTTTGAGAGGTCTGAAACAGCCAAACTAACAAAATGTTATTTTGGAAATATCCAAATATTTGCAAATTGTCAAAATAAAAATAAAAAACTTTGAAGTAAACCTACTCATCCTGCTCTTTTGTACAGATGGGATATCCCATCTGAAGTGAGAGAACCCAAACGTATAGTGTTCTAAATACTGCCACAACAGATATACGTAATTGCATTTATACTTTACTGCTAAGAGAAAAAAAATTAAACATCTAAAAATGAGCTAAAATTATGCTTTCTGTTCCTGTTATGCCAGGTAAGGTAGAATAAATATGATTTATTCTGTCCATTCAGTTGTCAAAGCAATACAATCAAAGTTCTGGAGAATGTGGCACTACTGTACGTAGATCTGTGGGTCTGTGGATAGGTTCAAAGCTGCTGAACCAATTACCAAATCATTCTCTAAAAGTTGGTTTCTGAACCAGGACTAGCCCAGACAGTTAAAAAATACAAATGACCCTGAACTGGAACTGAAACCAAATGATTAATGGTTCTATTTGCTGATCTCATAGAACAGGGGTGCCTAAACCCCGGCCCGGGGGCCACTTGCGGCCCTTGAGGTCTCTCAATGCGGCCCTCAGGGAGCCCACTGTCTCCAATGAGCCTCTGGCTCTCCAGAGATTTGTTGAAGCCCACACTGGCCCAACACAACTTCTCTCAGCATGAGGGTGACTGTTTGACCTCTCGTGTGAGCTGTGGGATGAGAGCTCCCTCCACTGCTTGCTCTTTCACATCTGTGATGCAGCAGCGGCAGCAAAGGAAAGGCCAGCCTTGCTTTGTGCAAGGCCTTTCATAGGCATTGAGCTATTGCAAGACCTTCATTCATTCATATAAGTTCATCTTTAATATATTCATTTATGTAAACTTATGTAAATTTATTCAAATTTTAAATGTAAATTAATTCTTCCCCCCCCGGCCCCCGACACAGTGTCAGAGAGCTGATGTGGCCCTCCTGCCAAAAACTTTGGACACCCCTGACATAGAAAATGCTAGATGGCAACACTCTATACAGCAGCTTTCAAAAAGGGAAAGCCAGAATCTTATTAACGTTAAACACATTTCCAAAAGAAATTAATTCATATCAAAATAGTTGCAATCTCAAAGATGATGTGTATTTGGATTGATAAAAAGTATCCTCCACAGCCAATTAAGAGGTGGTTGCTAAACCCTTGGTGGGGTAGAAAACAGAAGCACTCATCTAAGGCCAGGGATTAGCAATCAAGAGTACTCAGGACCCAAGAGAGGGTTCCTTGAGGAGTTCATTCCACAACAGGTCTCATATTTCAATTGGAATTCAGGGTATAAAAAGTTGCATCCTTTCATTTCTGCCTTGTCTGTTTGCTGTCATTCCTGAACCTGCTGGTACTGTGTGAAGTACCCCCATTATCTAATGCTTAGGGCACTCAATAAAAGTGATCATTTGATGGGAGGGACTAGCCCTCTTGCCTCAAGTATGTGAAGTGAACTACCAAGTTTCTCTTGGGTAGTTCTTCTGATTTCCCTAGGTCCACTTCCCCCTCTTTGCTTGCAAGAGCAATGTCCCCTTTTAAGGATCTCTTCCTCTTTTCTTTGCCTAGGAATCGTTTGCATTTAGGTCCTAGTAATATGAATCACATTCATGGTGGACTGTGTCAGGGTTAGGAACACAACCCCAGGAATTTGTCCTTGGACAAGGCAGAGACTCTGCTCTGTGAGCATGCAAGTAACAGGTGAACAGACTTGCTAATTAGAAAGGTGCTGAGTCAGGAGAGAGAGAGAGAGAGAGAGAGAGAGAGAGAGAGACACCACCCTGACTGAATTCACGCTTAGCACTTTAAAAGGGCTGTGAGAGCCCTCATATCAGGAGTCAGGCAACGGTCGGGCAAGGGTCAGGCAGGATGGATGGAAGGACTGAGAGTATGTAACTGCAGGGAAGGCTGATTTATTATTTGTATAGGGCAACGTTAGCCGGATTTTTGTTTGATGTTACTCTGAACTTACTTTCTGTTGTTTTGTATTGCTGGCTGCACTAAAGTTTCTTTCTACTATTGAATGCACTCTGTGTGTGGACTGTTTTTGCGAACACCCACATTCCGCTGCGAGTGAGCAGATAAGAAAACTGCTACTAACCTCGACAGACTGTAGGTCCATCAGTTGTTATTAACCACGATAGCTACATTTAACCTCCAGATGCGGGGGCAGCATGTCGCTGAGCACTATGTGCAGGGGAACAACATCAGGGAAGGGCACTTACTTTCATTCTCTGCTTGTGGGGAAATATTCACTATTACTCATTTCATGTCATGACTATTACTAAAAACAATTTCACCGTATATGTGGAAGTGACAAAAATGTATGGGCCCCAGGTGTCAAATGACCTAGCTACGCTTCTGGGCTCACAATCCGAGTTTGCAGGGCAAGCACAAACTACAGTTTGCTAGTTTCTCTATAATGGTAAATCACAGTTTGCGGCAAACCAGAAAGCAACTAAGCACTGCTTATGCATGGAGCAGGAAGTGAGAAGAGTGAATATATCAGCAGAGGGCTGGTTGCTTTGGCACCAGAACATGGTTTGATGTTAAACCAGGTGTGCTGCTCTCAGACTGTGGTAACTTAAAACTTTCTCAGTTTTGCCTGCTGAATGGTTTCTTTGTTTTCTCTATTATTCCTTGCTACTCAATCTCACCTGCTTCTGTTTCTTTTTCATTTGGAATGCCTATGTGGAATTCTCACCTTGTCTTTAATCATGTATCTGCCTAACACCTTGAAGAGATGTCCCAGTTGCCAGTAAAAAAAAAAAACTACAAACTGCTCCTTTTGCTTACTCTTTGGTTTGTCTAGACCAGTGTTTTTCAAACTGTGGGTCAGGACCCACTAGGTGGGTCACAAGCCAGTTTCAGGTGGGTTCCCATTCATTTCGTTATTTTATTTTTAATATATTAGACTTGATGTTACCATGGTATGTGAGAGGATTTGGGGCAATGTTACAGACCTGTACTTTTAACAAGTCACATTGTATATGCTTTTAACAATGATAGTCAATGGGACTTACTCCTGGGTAAGTGTGGGTAGGAATGCAGCCGAGGATCATAAAAAAATTTCCTGCTTGATGACATCACTTCTGGTGGGTCCTGACATATTCTCATTCTAAAACGTGGGTCCTGGTGCTAAACGTGTGAGAACCATTGGTCTAGACTTTACCTTCTCTTGCGAGACTAAGGGCACAATCCTATCCAATTTTCCAGTGTCAGTACCACTGTTCCAATGGGGCGTACACTGCATCCTGTGGTGGGGAGGCAGTCACAGAGGCCTCCTCAAGGTATTGGAACATTTGTTCTTTTACCTTGGGGCTGCATTGTGGCTACACCAGTGCTGGAAAGTTGGATAGGATTGGGCTCTTAATCTGCAGAGGCATACTGAGACCCACTCCCCACCCACAGTACTGCAAGTGAATGAAATTAAAGCAAAGAGGCAGTATTCCTTCCAGTGTTCTTAATTCCTATCCAATGGGAAAGCAAAGAGAGAGAAAAGAAATTAGCAAGTCTTAAAACAGTTATATATTCCACATTACTTATTAGCTTCTGAAGCAAAAAGTGAAGAACAATGCTCAAAATGCACGAGTTCTACAATTGCACTTCCACATTTTCTGTGCTCTGAAATAAGAGAGTGGTGTGTTTGTACAAGACAGCTTCCCAGCGCCCCAATTGTGCCATGTAATACTGGCCATATGATTGAACTAAAGAACAACTATTGGATTCATGCAAGAGAGTCAGACAATGTCCACTCAAGAAAGGAAGCAAACAATGAACAAAAAACCATGCTACTTTATACAGTCCCTCTGTGTCAGAGCTGCCACCTTAAGACTGGGCCTTTAACTTTCCACATAGGACTAGCTTTATTAGGAACACACAGTCAAATAATTTGGTTGTGTATAAGTCTTAGACTCTTGTTTACACCAGCAACAGCCCCATATTGTTGGTTCAAGAAAAAAGACATTGCCCAATGAGATAGGTTTGGGATAGGTCAGCTTGGCATGACTCTTACTGTTTGCATAAAGCAGCTGTTTCCCAGCCAGGAGGGGGTTTTGACCCCCCTGTAATGTATTTTTTAAATCTTCCTCCCTTAAGGGGGGGAGCATTGAATGGCGGAGACCTGTAGGCGACGGCTCCCGTCACTTTTGGGTTCTCCCTGCCTCTGCCAATAAGAGGAAGGTAAGAAACCCATTTTAATGGGACTTTAATGGGAATTTAATGGACTTCTCTGTCATTGTAGGGGAGAACCTGGAAGTGATGGGCTCCGTTGCCTGCAGGTCCTCAGAAGGTTCCTAGCTCTGCCTTAATGGGGCAGGAGGTTGGGAACCACTGGCATAGTATCTTCAAATTAAGGGTTTGGTACTCAGTGTCTTGGTTAATGAATACTGTATATGGCCCTTATATTTTCAGACTTCCCATATTAGAGATGGTTTTTCTATCCCAACTACCAAGCTGTTTTTGGTCCTCTTGCAAGGTGAAAAAGATTTCTGAATGAAAACTTACTACATATTTGTGTGAACAGATACTGCACTCTGCTTTTAAAAATGTGTTTTGAAAACATCAGTCATTGTATCAGGTTGCTTTAACCCTGAAACAGGTTTTGCACAGTAAAAATAAAAAGTAATCTTTCTCAGCATTTTTGTGTTTTTATTTCTTATTAAAACAATGATACATCCCCATACATTCATTCTCAGACATCCTCTGTGTGCGTGTGTGGTTTTTTTTACCTTTAGCAGGTACCTGTACTTCCACAGTATGTTGCTGAATTAAGGCCGATTCCTACAGAGAAGAAAAAGAGTGTTTATAATACTGACATAACAGTAAGAAGCAAAATATATTTAAAATTATCATCATTTCATTATCAAAATAGCTTCACTGTTAATTGTAGGAGTCATTAATAAGATTTTAATTATAATTAAGCAGTATTGTTCTTGTTATTCTTTACATAAATTGATGAGTTTAAGGCCAAGGTTTATGGTTCTTACTTCTGGGCATATGCAAGTATTGAGCTATAAATACTTATTTATAAGGGGGGGGGGAGGAAGCTAGACTAGACTATACTGATGATGGTCAAGAAGACTATGCACTATACAGTGGCAGTTTATGATTCTGATCATGAAAAGGGTAGTTCCCATTTCCATGAGACTTTCAGCCCAATCCTATGGAGAGCCTACAGCAGAGGATCCACTACTGTAAGTCTTCTTACCATGTCACAAAAAGTGCACCACTTTCATATGCTGTGGGACTGCCAGTGCAAATGGCCAGAGACCCTGCATGCATGCCAACAGCCCATCCAGGTTGTGCTGCAGCAGCTAAGGTGCCTTACCTGTGAATATGCTTAGCATCTCAGCCCAAAACTTACATATTTATAATGTGGTGCAAGGTCACCTGGAAGAAGCCTACCCTGGAGCAGAGTGGAGATTATAACTCAGGAGCAAGAGTCACTCCATTACCATCTCCTCCAGGCATCCTCTCCATCCACAAATGGGCATTTTCCAGAAGAAAAGAAGAATGTCCATTCATGGGTGGGGATGATAATAGAGCAACTCCTCTTGAACAATAGAGCCATATTGCTGTTGCTGCTGTTGTTACTGCCACAAAAAAATGTGGCCTGGGGCTAGGAACTGGGAATGGGTCTTCTGATGCTCTCAGCAACTGCCCACTGGTGCCAACCCCTATCCAGCAAACCCTTTTTCAAGCAACCCACCAGCTGCCTCATATAACTTCATTGAAAGACTGACAGCAAACAGCTGCAAAGAGAAAGAAGGGGAGGAGAAACATGACTACTAGTGTGCCTCTTCAACTGTACTCAGCAGACAGGAAGAAGCTAATGGCAATTTTTTTTAAATGAATATACCAGGATTAGGTAATGTACACTGGATGAGTTGTGAGGCATGTAGATAGCTGAGGGTTGGGCCAAAAACATACACAGAATAAAATCTTAACCTGAGAAGTGTCATCAGTACTTATGGGAATCACATCTGCAGAAACATCGATTACATTTTCATCATTTTCAGTGAGGGAAGGTAAGCTGGATACTGGAAGAGTTCCTTTTTTGAAGGTAGATGGTGGAAAATGCCTAAATAAAACACAAACAAAAATCAATCACAGTAATCTCATTTTATCTTGTTGTACTAAGTTTTAATTAACACTTTTTATTGCAGTATGTTTTTAATTGCTTTCATACTTTACCATTGTTTTTAGCTATGCTGTGTGCTACCAGTATGTTCCCATTGAAAGGTGTGAAATAAATATTGGTAATATATAAATAAATATTGATACACATACAGAGTAATATCTCTCAAAACATGAAGGATTCATCCTGGAAAGTCAAGTGCCATGTGAAACACCAATACAGAAGCAATCGTTGAAGCAGAAGATAGGAAATTGGCAGTGACTGACCCGAGAGCTTCCCAGAATGCACAGCTGCCAATGGCTAGAATAGCTATCAACAACATCAGGACAAAGATCACTGTAACAAATCAGTGTTAAAGAAAGCAGTGTTATGGGGGGTATTTTTCTCTCCCTGTGCGTGCACGTGTGAAAATGTCACAAGTTTAACTGTGCTCAGTAACTGTGTAAAATGCAATAAATGAACTCTAAAACTCCTATTGAAATATGTAAACATGTCCACAGAATAATGGGATTCACTTTATTGATTGTCTGTTATGCTTTAAAGGTACTCTATTGCACCCTGACAGGATGCCCATGACAGGAGGCTGGCTTGTACTGAGGCCACTGGTCCATCGAGTTCAGTATTGTCAACATTGATTAGCAATGATTCTCCAGACTTTTAACAGGAATTTTTCTCAGCCATACTTCAAGTTGCCAGGGATTGAACTTGGGTCATTCTGCAAACAAAGCATGTGCTCTACCATTGAGCAGTTTTGGTATATACTATGATTTACTTGTGGTGTGTCTAATCCTGTTTGTTTCTAGAACTCTTAAAAAAAACATGTATAATTTTTAATTCTGAAATTTTTTTGAAAAACTGAATGCCATTTGGCTAGATAACTGGCTGGAGTCTAATAGTTCCTTCCCTTAGGAGGCTAATGGACCAGTCCTATATTTGGCCAGCCTGTAGTGTGCAGCTGTGCTGGCGTGGACTCTCCTGCATGCTTTGGGCTGGCCAGGAACTATGATGTGATGGAGAGGTAAATACAAGTTTGTTTGGTTTTTTTACTTAGCTACTCTGCCACATCATGGTCCCAACCGAGATCACCAGGCCTGGTGCAAAGTCTGAGCGGGCCCAAGGGAGCATACTGAGGCTAGGAAAGGAACCCATCCTGACTTCCCCCTAGGCGGCCCTGATCCCCCACCCTGTTCTCCTCATCACCAGCCACAGCCTCCTTCTGCTGCTGCCAACTTACCAGTACTAGTGGTGGTTGGTTGCTCTGGTGGCATGCAGTTGCCAACTGCATGCTCGTGGCCCTGTGCCATGCATCACTGCAGCTACCATGCCTTCCATCACCATAACATGTTCTGTCAGCAGAAGGCTTGGATAGGATTGGGATGTAAGTCATAGTCATTTCAGTTTTTTAAAAAATAGAGCCACACCATATTGATTAGAAATCAACTGGCGTGCACTGGAATAACTTTGAAGTAAAATGATGAACTATTGGTTCTGAAGGAGATTTTTGAACTTATGTCTTTTGAACATAAAATGTACTTTGAATCTCTCAGTAGGGCTTCCGGAGTTCATTCTTTTTTACACTGTTACAGGAATACAATTAACTTGTGGCAGACACTTCCGTATTTTTTTGTGGTGTATTGTTATTGTACATAATGGCCACCATCCAAATAAACAGTTCACTGAAGCCCAATGACTGATCTACTTACGTATCTCTTGGTATAGGAATTGGAGAAAGTCTAAAGTTCAGAAATGGGCTAGCAACCTCAACAAACTGATCTGGCTTTTTGATCACAGGCTCTAAAAGAGAAAGGAACAAACATAATTGTAATTTAAGACATAAAACATTTTTCAAAATAAAATTTTCATATAAAAGGCAGTGGCCCCAATTGAGGGGATGTGTTTTTCATATACACAGGGCACGTTCAGAATCCCACTACATGTGATTGCCCAGGGAACCTGGAGTAAAATTATCTTTACTGAAACAAAAAGCTCATGTCATAATGCATTTATTAGGTTTATGATGAATTGGCTTCTGTTTTTATTACAGAACACAAATGTATCCCTGAGACAAATCGCTACAGCTCAAAATACCTCAAATAAATCCAGCAAATAAATTACCAACAAGAAGTGTATAGTTATATTCCCCAATTGAGCAACAGGAATGACACCTGAACCAGGGGACATCCACTAAAATTGAGTGTTGGGAGAGTTAGAACAGACAAAAGAAAATATTTCTTTACTCAGTGTGTGGTTGGTCTGTGGAACTCCTTGCCACAGGTTGTGGTAATGGCATCTGGCCTGGACGCCTTTAAAAGGGGATTGGACAAGTTTCTGGAGGAAAAATCCATTACAGGTTACAAGCCATGATGTGTTTGTGCAACCTCCTGATTTTAGAAATGGGCTATGTCAGAATGCCAGATGCAAGTGAGGGCACCAGGATGAGGTCTCTTGTTATCTGGTGTGCTCCCTGGGGTGTTTGGTGGGCCGCTGTGAGATACAGGAAGCTGGACTAGATGGGCCTATGGCCTGATCCAGTGGGGCTCTCCTTATACCAACATGTGTTAGTAAAATATATGACACAATTGAATACTAATGGCCTCTGCCCTCTTTGTGCTCATTACCTTATTAACACAATATGGATGAATGATCTCTCTATACCAGCAGTTCTCAAACTCCCAGGGAGCTCGAGAATTGCTACAAGTGTGTCTGGGAGAGCAGGGAAGGCAGTGGGGGTGGGGGGAAAGCAACAACACAATCCAGGGGATCGTGTTGCTGCCTTCCCCCCCCCCCGCCCCTGTCCCTTAAAGGGGCAGAGTCCAGGGCCCTCAGGCTGGGGCATCATGATGCACCAGTTTGAGAACCACTGCCTATACCATAAATTGTAGGAAAATGAAACATTTATTGAGAGTGTCCAAAGCAATCCACCAACACTTTATCAGTCACTCTTATAATCATGGCATGTAAGTCAGTATTACTATCCCCACCACAGTAAGTTCATGGCAGACAACTGAACCAAGGGCTCCCTTGTTCAGTTTCTTAAACTTAAACTATAACAGAAAACATATGGGCACCACCAGTCCATATTTCTTGTTACTTACATCAAAACTCTGGTGGTATGTGGTTTATTTATTTATTATTACATACGAAGGCATTCAAGGCAGTTTTCGCAAGCAGGCACCCCCTCTCCTGACAAACCCCATTCTTCTCTAAATAACAACTTTCTGGGTACACCAGGGCTGACTTCAGAGACACTCTGAAACATTACCCATTTTTTCCAAGAGCTCTAAGACACGTAGCACATGTAACATCCTCTCTTGAATGTATATTGGAGTCCCATGGATATCCAATTTCCTTGAAAAAAACAATAGTCTTCAACTAATACCTACCTGCTGATTTAGTGCACACTTAATCATTGGTTCTATCCATTCACCTGACTTGGGAGTGGAACATTTGAAAATCTGTTAATTTCAAACCAGTTGGTCAAAGCTTGGGGGGACAGGGACTAGTCTCCAACCAATTAGCTATGTTAATTGTGAGATGTGCATTGTGCCTTGCAGGTTGTGAGATGTCAACCAAGTCAAGATGAAATACAGATTCTGTCCAGTTGGGACAGAGTTAACTTCTAAGATCTTTCTCTCTGGTGCCAAAACAATACTACCTCATTAGTAGTTTTTTCAAGTCTGGGAAGTTTTAGAATCCGTTTTTATATTGAACTTTGTCACTTGATCTTCAGTACAGAATTTCATTGTCTATTTTTTTTGTTCCATTTTAATTGCCAATAAGACATATCCTCCAATTAAATAAAAACATAACTGCCTGTGCTTTAAGCCATTTCTGCCCAATGTTGCATATACACAACAGGGACCAAAAGTATACATTTGTGGGCCAGGCAAAAATGGGTTAACCCAAATAGCAATGTCCCTTCCATTTCTGAAGACTTGCTCAGCATTAGCACTACACAGAGAAAGTGAGAGTGTGTTGTATGATTGCCTTGGGATATGTGAATGAGATAAGTGAAGCAAGAAAGTCAGTCAAGCCATTTCCCCTCTTACCTTTTAACTGATAGACCGAACACCCAGTTAATGAGAAATTTGTTTTCTGGGTTTCCCCAGCAGTGTGAGGAGGTGGCAATGTGTTCCTAACCTCATATAGCTGAAGGCAGCTGGAACCTATCCCACAGGTATGGCAGTGTCATGTTGTATGCATGGTTTTGATGTGACATCACAGAGGAGAGAAGCCGTTTCCTGAAGAAGAACAGGGTTCTTCTCAGAGCACCTCAAGTCTGCCACAGTGGTTTACACTTTAATACTACTAACCTAATAATGAAGTGATAAAAGATACACACACACGCACGCACACGCACACAATGTTTCACTGACCTTTCCCCTATATACCTTTCTATTCATTGACTGCTGCTTGCAAGGAACAGAGAAATGTTAAAGTTAACGCAATAACATGAAGTTATACCTTTGTTCCCAGTCACAGTTACTAGAGATATACAAGGGCAATGCAGGTTGGCAGAGCCCTCGTGACTCCCTGAAACATGTTGCTTGAGTTTTAGCTACTGTGCTATACATGCTGTTTTAGCTATATATGGCTCTCTTCAAGTGGTGAATCAAAGGTTACATTGTGCTAGACCTACAGCGCATGAGAATTACCTATACATTTTCAAGACACAAGTCAGCAAGCACCTGGGGGTGTTTAAAAGCAATTCACAATGTGGCAAAAGGAAATAAGTGCACTTGCTGGGGGGAATGGAACCACAATACTACCTCTACATGCAGATCTCCTCTCATGCCTTTCAGGAGCGTAAGTATATTTTCAGCATATATCATAGTAGCAGAGCACATTTAAGTACATTAATGTACTTGTGGGTGAATCACCCTATATTATTTCTCTGAAGATAGAGGCAAACTGCTTTAGGTCTAATTTCTTCAAAAGCTGCAATATATCCTTGTCATAAAATCCCTATATTTTATCTTTTTATGTGTATGTTGCTTATTCCTCTTTGTTTTGGCCATCTCAGTCACTTTTGTGTCATTCAGGTGCTGGGATGAAAATTATAGAAAGCCTTCAGCAGATAGCCTGAGGTGGGAGGAAGTGCAGATTAGATTCACAGCAGCTAGGACCAATCAAACCAGTTCAGCTAGTTTAGAAGGGATGGGACCAGGAAGTGACCAGGCAGCTGGCACTCATACAATCAGAGGGACAGATGATATCATTCTAGCCAAGAAAGAAAACATCTCTTCCCAATTGGAAGCTCTCCCCCCCCCCATCCAGAGTTTCAGCGGGAGCTCCACACTGGAGAGAGAAATGCAAGGGAAGGCTGGTGTCCCCCAGTAAGACAAGAACCTATGTAGTCAGAAAACTGTCAAGAGGTGTGCATTGTTTTAGTGTTTGCCTCTCTTGCCTGTTCACCAAACTTATTTGAAATTCACAGTAAAAGTTAAAAATGCATGTGAAGACTCTCACTGCAATGATTGTATCACCTTTGTTTCTACAAACCTTTCTTCCAAATCATTTACCCCTTTTGCATTTTACTTTATACATTATACTTCTAATAATCATTTTACATTTTGAGTCTGCCTGGTCCCTAGTACAGGATGTACAGTGGATTGCCACGTCTCCTTGCTCTGCAGGCGCTACTGTAAGTATGATTATGATCGCGACCCCCCCCCCGAGGCTCAGTATTGTTCAATGAGGGGGGTTCTGCCTCTGGCTAGCCTGAACTCCTGGATTGGGGGCAGCTGATTCATTCTACCAAGGCTCTTCCTCATTAAGCTGGATGTTCAAATAGGGGAGAAAGAAGCAGGAAGGGGTAAGCATGCTAACCATTAGGCACTACTGCCCTGGATCAGTGTGCCGTCACTGACCGTCCCTCTTTTGACCCTGACAATCCTACATCAAACAGGAACGGAAGAGTAAGTCCAGAAAGAGTAAATGGGGCTACTTAACATGACCAGAGCCATAAGGAGGCTCTAGCAGCTGTGGCTTCCCTAACTTGTGCTCAATGATGATGTTATCACCAAGTGACCTGGACAGTCAGTCAAGATGCTGTCACTCTCACAGTTGACAGCAATCTCAGGCAGCAGTGGGAGGCATGAAGATGTGAGGTTTAAAAGGACAGGCAAGACTGAGGAAGGAACCAAAAGGTGGAGGCGAGGTAGAAAGGCAAGAGACAGCACAAGGAACAGAAATGAAAGCTGGCAAAGGAAGAGTGAAGTAAGACAAGGTTGAGATGGGAAAAGTGAAGAGGGGCTACTGAGATATCCCAAGACACAGGGGAAGGGGCAATACAAGAGGAAGAAGTCCAGGGCAGGAAGGACCTGGATGGCCAGGAAGGCAGAACAAGAGCAAAGACCAGAAAAAGGGGAGAAAGAAGCACTTGGGAAAGCTCCCCAAATTTCCCAAGTCCTCTAGCAAGGCCTGACTTGTGCTCCCAAGACTATGCAAATATTTCCCAAGGGGGATGGGCAGCACTAGATCTTGGGTATAGGTCCCAAGAAGGGCCCTTGAGAAGAGGGCATCAATTTGCCTGCTCTTTGCCCATTCTGCTGGCATGAAGGAACAACCAGCAGCAACGAAGCCAAGATCCTACCTGCCCCAAGGGCCCCTCCCCATTATAACTTCATGGGCTGTATCCACAATAAACCCTTTATTTGAGCAGCAGCCTTAAGTGGCCAGAGGCTCACTACACAGTGAAAGACCCTGTGATGTCCTTTCCCATCCCTACAGTACTGACCTCCCCCTTGAGTGGAGGTGGAAGGTGAAGTATGGATCACAGTTAACCATCCAACACAAAGCACAGATTGTTACCCATTTTACCACTCAAATGTGCCCCACTGATATTATAAAACAGGCAATAAGTGTGTATATACAGAAGATTCCAGATTCAGTCTCTCTCATCTCCAGACAGGGCTGAGGAAATCTGCTGTCTGAAATCCTCAAGAGCTATTGCCAGATAGTGCAGGAAGACAATACTGAATTAGATGGAGCAAAGGTCTGATTCAAGTCGTCCTGTGTTCATTTTCGTATATAGAATTGTTATCTTCAAAATGAAAGTCTGGGTAAAATCAGTCTCATAAACATACAACATTTCATATACCTATGATTGTACAATTACAAATTATAATTATAGAGATAAGTATAAATAATAAATTTTGCTGGTTACTATTTAAAAATAGAGCACAAAATCTGGAAAGACAAACCTTGGGGTTCAGCAGTTACTATGGTCTCCTTTTTCTGGCGGATAAGTTTCCAACGAGGAACAGGTGGTGGTTTGGGTGGGGCTATCAGAGGGCATGACCTTGTTCTGGTTAGTAGTGCAGGATGGCTATATATGTGAGATAGACCATACTGCCGTAACATCTCAGAAGAATCTGCCTGAAAAATATAGAGTAATAAGGCTGAAAAGGAGGCTATTCCACATGCAAAAATATCCAGAGTGGAAACATAAAATTTTGATACAACTATAAGATTTCTTAGCACATTAACCCAATTCTATCCCCTCCACCCCTGCTGGTGCAGCTGCACCAAAATTGGATGCGCTGTATCCAGTTACACTTCTGTAAGCCTCCCAGCTAGGAATGGGTCTCTTTGAACCTATACTAGTGATTTTCCTAGTGCAAGTCTGAGGAGAGAATGGAGGCAAGCACTGCTGAATCTGGGTAGTGCTGGGTCTGTGACCCACTTCATTAGCCTCTCTGGGTCCAGAATGACACCCTGAAGTGACCAGAAGTTGCAGGCGCAAACTGGAAGTTGCTTCCGGAATGTGTTCTGGGGCCCACAGAGGCCAATGGAATGGGTTGCAGGCTGGGCACAACCTGCTTACGGCTTCCAGGAGCTCCCAGAAAGGCTTTGCAGGTGAATTGAGAATTGGGTTGCAACCCACCATGGAGGCGAGTCACAGCACTCAAAAGTTTGAGAACTACATATCTAGTCCTTAATGCTGCATTGGGTCAGACCAACTGACATCAGGTCATGATCCACTGGTACGTCACAACGCACAGTTTGAGAAATGCTGAACTAGAAATCTCATTCTCAAGGGCTGTCTGAGGGACAATATATTACAAGATAGCTACAAATACAATGCAAATTTGAGTGGCTATTCAGAAATAAGCCCTACTGACTATAATGGGACTTTCTCCCAGGTACATGCGCACAGGACTGCAGACGAATATACCTTTTATCATTTATCTAGGATACTTTAATTTCTTTAATTGTTATACAATATGTTTTCAAAATACTATAGCAGATGTAAATGTGGGGGATGAAATAAGATAGTTGTTAAAATGAAGTATGATCGATTTTAAAGTAAGAATACATTTCAGGAGAAAACAAGTCCAATGAAGAAATTTAAAATTGATCTTTGTTCTTCTTGTAGTCTTGTGGTAGTCTTGTGGCATACAACTATAGGGGGAAGTCATGCTGAACTCTCTCTCTCTCTAGCTGCATATGACATCATTATGTAGTAGCTGCATATTGCTTGCATATGACATTATTATGTAATACATCTTTGACCATCTTTATTGTAAGATTTTTTAGGAAGCTCAGACAGACATAAGAAAAAAATTATTCTCAGAAAGGAGCCCTATTCAACTGCATGTCCCTTGTTCTGAATCTGCATTTTTGTTGCCTTTAAACCTAATCATGGTTGAATGGTAGAACCCTGCTGACACCAACCCAGGTCTTTTAGAATCTTCAAAGAGGTGCCCTGGGGAGAGCCCTTGAAGATCTTTTATAAGGTTATCTTTATAATAAAGCTTACCAAAAAAGAAGAAGAAGAAGAAGAAAGACAAAGGAGGTATCACCCACACTGATTCACAAAATGAAAGAAAGTAGAACAAACAGAAGTTTAATACTATTAGGAAAAAGGAGAGAAGACAACAAACTTACAATTAGCACAACCAAATTCGCAGAATAAAACTACTTTTACAAATTAAAAACCCAGTTAAAACGTACAGACATCAAATGGTTCTACAATATAAAAACCCTTCAAATTCTTTAAAAAAAACATACAATACTACAAAAGGTTTATAAAGTGATTGGCAAAAGACAAGTCTAAAACCAAATTAAAACTACAGGTTCAATAGATGGTGAGTTCCCCCACACTCTGACTCACCACCAGAAACACTCTCTTCCTAAACCCTCTCCTCTCACTATCCAGAACAGCAGACCAAGAATATTGACTTCCCTGAACATTTATCCTCCAGCCCAGAACCATCTCACCTTCTAATTGGGTAACACTAATTCTCTACTTTCTCCCTTCTTTTAAAGACAACTCACCCTCTTAAACTTTCTACAAAAAGGAACCCCACAATAGAACATACAAGGACTTCTCAGAAAAGAAAAAGGGGAGGAGGAGATAAACAAGTTACCCAGAACCAAACCCCTCAGGGTCACAAGGAAAAATAAATAGCTTCACCATAAACTTATTAATAATCAGAAGAAAAAGTATATAAATTGTTACCATTTTTCCTAATACAAAGATCTTTCTTTCAGGTACATAAAGAGGCATATAGCAAGCATATACCACCATCTGTGGTTGAATTGGCATGGGACCTATTAAAAAGAAGAGGTACAACTACTAAAACAGTTAAAAGGGAAATAAACGCAGAAGTACATAACAAAAATAGTAACAAAATATTTCATACAGTGCTAATGTTGCTATCAAAGCAAGAAATGGAGCCATGAAATTCAGTTCTCCAAGGCAGAAGTAGCCCATTCTGAAAATGATCAGTGATGTTCTTTCAGGGCCCAATCCTGAGCTCCGTGCGCCAACCTACTGCCCTAACGCCAGGCGAAAGCCAGTGCTAGCCTAGCACTGGCTGGTGCTGGGCTAGTGCTGTGGAGGCACCCAGCCTCTGCCACTCGGTGGTTGCATGGACTGCTGAGCAGCAGAGAGGTATGCAGGGACATGGGGGAGGTGGGGAGGAGGTGTTCCGGGGAAGTGGCAGGTGGGGAGAGGGCAGGCAGAGGATGGGGAGAGGGCAGGGGGAGGCGTGACAGGGAGGCGGGAGGTGGGGAGAGGGTAGGGCGGACATGTGCTGGGGGAGGGAGAGGAGAGGAAAGGAGGTGAGACTGGTGGAGCAAAGCTCCACTGGATCCAAAGCCTCCATGTTGGGCTCGCCGCCTGACACAAAGGCTTTTACCTCATCACCAATCTTTTGGTCAGAGGTGAAACAAGTAGCCCCATTATGGGGTTAATCCCTTTACCTGGGGAAAGGGGATGGAAGTCCACATCTCCTGAGGTGCCGCCCGTGGTTGCCTTGGGCGTGTAGGATGAGGTAGCAGCTGTTATTATTGGTGCCACCGCAGCCTGGGCAGCTCAGGATTGGGCTCTCAGTCATGACCACTTGGGGCTTACACTTAAACTTCACACATTTTATTTTTCACCTTAGGGTCACAACTGCATTAAAAAGGGGAAAAATATAATGCATTCAAATGTATGTTACAGTGACTGAAATTCTTTTTTACTTTCCTTCCTGAAGTGTACAAAGAGTTTATTGCTTGAATGCTGTTAAGACAATTTTATTTAAGCTTTTATAAATTTTAAAATAGTTTCTATGAATAAAACATCGTTGAGAAGGTTTCATTAATAATATTAGAATTCATTAACTTTATTTATTATCTCAGGGTCCTGTACTGTCAGCGCTAGCCCTCCACCAGTGCTGAGTGTAGCAAATGTGCCGTAAGGCCAGCACTGGTGCCGGCTCAGTGCCAGTCTGTGCTGAGTCAGTGGCAGCCGGAGGCCTGCCACATGCCATCTGAAGCGATGGACAAGCTCTGAGGTAGGGAAGGAGGCATTCCAGGGCACGGGGAGGACAGGGAGGGAGGAGAAACCAGGGTGGGAGGGGGCAGGATTGGCAGAGCTCTGCTCCGCTGAATTCAGAGCCCCATGTTGGGCCTTCTAAGCCAACACGCTGCCTCTCAACTTTGCGCTGACAAAATAGCTGGTACGGACTTGAGTAGCCCCATTGCAGGGCACAGGCCTTTCCCTGGGGGAAGAAGATGAATGTCCCCTTCCCCCAAGGAGACACTGGTGGCTGCCCAAAGCCCACAGGATGCAGCAGCCACCGTTTTGGTGTTAGTGTGGTTAATCTTCCCTAAGTAGTAGAATGGGAAAGGGCAAGAAAGATCACTATACCAAAGACAAAGGAAATTAAGAGACTGGCCACTGACCCATCTGGCAAGGAGTTGCTTCTCCTTAAGTTACACAAGTGATTTCTGGAGAGGGCAAACGAGCCCCAGTTGTTCCTGAGGGTAGGGGTGACTACAGAATTCCAGCCAGCAGAGCACAGCTGGCTTTGACACATTAACTCATTAGCAGACTGGTTCACAAATCCACAGTATCAACAGTATAGAAGACTGTAATGCAAACAACACATGGCTGAAATGGAAGTATACTTTTGGCCAATATATATGAAAGTACTCATCTTCTTTGGTCAATATATATACCTGATGAAGTTTAAAAAGTTATTTGTGAAATATGGTCTTTGTACACTTGGCAGTCATTTGTGGTATTTGTAGTCTGCTGTAATCTTTTGCAGACCCATTCAGCTGAAAAAAGTCAGTATCTTTAAACAGTTGTATATATTACTTGGAGTAAAAATTGGGGTAAAAAAATATTAAGGTTAAGTGATAATACAATATTAAGGTTAGGTGTTACTATATGACCAATAACATTTATGATTTACCATCAAGAAACATCTGAAGAGAACCTTGAAAGTCAGAAGACAATCGTGAAGAATGGGTTCCTGTCCTTATCTTATCCTTCTCACCATCCTTGCTTTTCTTCTTTCCAACTTCTCTTTGATCTGGCCTTTCTGCCAAAGAAAATCAATGCAGTTGTGAATACTGCCATATGCTTATTACAAATGATTCAGTATTGCTTGTCTAAGGCAATGGCCAGTATTGAAATGGACAAAACCATCCATCCATTGCTAGGAGGGGTGCAAACCTTACTGAGTGACACGCATGAGGGGGTGACACCACTACTGGTCAAAAATCTTGTTTTTTTTTTTAATAATATCATATTCAATATACCATTATATTTCATTCAATGCATAATTTCATGCAAAATGTAATGAAACAAACCACAAATTGAAATATCTATTCTATATAAAGTTATAGCCAAAAATCCATTGCCACACCCACTACTCAGGGTGTTGCCCTTCCCACTGCATGGGAGGAGGTCCATCATGGGGGTGACAGGCTGGCCTCCTGCACCAGGTGATGCAAACCCTAAGGATGTCACTGCATCCATCCTTACTTCTGATGGACATGATGGTTCTTGGGGACAAACCTCAGGAATCTATGCGATCCCTAATAATAACAGCTATCAATGTCTCATTATTTATAAATCTGTTTCCGTGCTCAGCACCTATATTGCGGCCTTTCAATATCACAGAGAAATGCATCACAAATCACTGACTAGAACAGACATTGCATAAAGCCATGTGTATACATTTTTAAGTCCCAATATAGACTGGGAACACCAATGTAGGGATTTCATCAGCAGAAAACATGGAAGTGATAAGGGAAGAAAGAGAACTATGTTCATTCTTTGTCCTCCAAGTAGTGTTACACAAGACATTGCAAAGAACGTGGAATACGCTTGCTTTGTTTCTAAAGTAACGTTTAAAAAAATAGTCCACGTAATGTTGGACAGTGTCCCCATAAAATTAATGTAGAATTGGTTGGTTTTGGAAAGAATGAGAATTTCTCCCAGCATTGTTTGATCAGTACCTACAACTTGGTCTCACAATCAGAGCACACAGTTATGCATACCTAAGTTTCACTGAAATCAATAAGGTTTAAGAGCACCTACTCAGTGTGGCCATACAGTACATGATTACTTAGAAGTAAGTCTCACTATTCCTAATTAAATTCCTGCACAGCGACGCAACAGTGCTGAAGTGGGCTATTCCGCATCCTGCAGAATTTTGACTGCTGGAGATCTCCTCAAAGGAAGTGGACATTTGTCCCCTTGCCCTAGAGTAAGCCCTAGCAGCCACAATGGATCAATTTGGACCTATGTTAAATTGCTGCTGCAAGTTCAAGTTGATCTGTGCAGATGGATCAGGCTCAGGAAGGAGGATAGGATACAGCATGCACCAGCACAGCTGATCCCTCCCCTCTTCTGGGCCCAATCCGCCCACCCTGCTCCTATTGCTGCCTTCCGCCTGCCCTGTTCCACCTCCTTCCTGCTCTCATCCCACCCCTGCGCCAGACTTACCTTCTCAAGTGGGTGCCCTGCAACCACTGGCAGTCTTCAGCTTTTCCAACAGCACGCCAGCTAGAATCGCTGCCACAAAGTGCTTTGGAAAGCATGCTTCACCAGCATAGGGAGTCAATAGGATTGAATTATCAGTTTAATGGGTTTGCCACATTAGTTCGCAATCTTGTACCCTGGGCCCTCCACATCAGTGGGTCCCATATCTATGGATTTAACCATCCATGGAGACATAGTTTCACATGGGTGCAATTACTAACTTGGAGTCCCCAGAGGCCTCTCCTGTATTGCACAGGCCCCACTCTATTGGCCTCTGGGGGCCTCAGAATAGCCCACAGAAGCCTCCAGGGAAGTTGCTTCCAGTTTTTGGAGGCAATTTCTGGTTTGTTTCTAAAAACCAGAAGTAGCATCCGGAAGCTTATGTGGGTCATTCTGAGGCCTGCGGAGGCCAAGAGTGGGGTTGCTGTCTACAGAGAAAGGGGCACACAAAGAAAATTGGATCTCTCTGAAGACAGAGGATTCTGTGGATAGTCCTTGCCAAGTTTTCAAAGTCTATTTAATGTCATACCTTTGCTAGTTCTCTCAGGTTTTTCTGCTTTCTCTGGCTTCTCTGGTTGCTTAATGATAGGTAGCGCATCAGTTTTAGTATCAGAACTTTTAAGATCTTTTTTCATTTCTGCAACTGACATTTTGGATTCAAGGAGTGTATCTTCTGGTAGTTTAAATTCTGGTACAATATCCTTTAAAAATTCCCAAAGTTTATCCAAATATCCAGACCTTTAAAAATATACATAAATATTATTGATTTGTTACATAAATGACAACCTGCTGTTCATTCAGTGTAGAAGTACTGTAACACTAACAATTTTTTTTATCTGTGGGCACCAATACAGAAGTCTCTGTATTATATTTTATTGGTGCATATGCAGTGCAGTTATTACTGAAACAATTCAAGTAAATCTGCCATCCTCATCTCCCCAATGGTAAATAGTTCTGGTACAATTAAGAAAAGTACTTACTCGTATAGAAGAAAACATGGATGGAAGCACCCTATGGTTGCAACCCCTTATACAGTATCCTAGGAGTAAGCCCCATTGACATACTTCTGATTAAACGTGCCTCAGATTGTACTATAACAACCCAATCCTGAAGCTTGCAGCTCTCATCCCCTACCCCTGGGGCAGTGGTTCTCAAACTGGTGGGTCACAACCCACCAGTTTGTGTAAACGTTCCCCCATCCCTTTAAGGGGTGGGGGGAGAGGCAGTGAAGTGACCCCCAGGATCATGTCCATATGGGGAGCGAGGGGGTGCTTTTGACTTACGTTTAGGCAGGAATACAGCAGGCTGCAGGAGGTATGGGGAGCCCATCTGCAGTGCTCCCCAAGGCTTGGAACATTCAGAAAAAGCAGGCGCAAAGCACTTCCATTCTGCAAGTGCTGCGCAGGGCTCCCTGCAACTCCTGCAGCCTGCTGCAGCCCTGCCTACATAACATAAGTGAAAAACATCCCTCTTGCCCCCCCCTAGCAATGCGATCCTGGGGGTCGCGTTGCTGCCCTAGCCCCTCCTCCACAAAGACTTACTGAGGGAGTAAAACTCCTTCAGAGATTGATAACCACTGCCCTGTGGAAAGCCCTAGGCTCTGTAATGGGGCTTCTCAAGTCCTTACTGGCTATTTTGCTAGTGCAGACTTGACAGACTCTGTGTCAGACTTTTCAGCCCGACATGGAGGATAGGTTATGGCACAGCAGAACTCCACCAGTTCCACACTGCTGCTACCCTAGTTCCTCCCTCTGCCCTGCCTCCTCCCACTCTAAAACTTCCCACTGGCCGGCGCTGCTGGAGCACTGTCCGTCCATCCACATGACACTGAAGCTCAGTGCCAACTGGTGTTCGCCCAGCCCCTACGGCCCCTCCTCTCTGGGTGCCGTGGATGTGCCTTATGGCATCTGTGTGACACCCTCAGCGCCGGCACTGAGAATGTTTAATATTGGGCCCTAAATGTTCACATTTGTGATGCAGCAGTGGCAGTGAAGGAGAGGCCAGCCTTGCTTTGTGCAAGGCCTTTTATAGGCCTTGAGCTATTGAAAGACCTTCATTCATTCATATAAGTTCCATCTCTAATATATTTATTTATGTAAATTTATTCAAATTTGAAATGCAAATTAATACTTTTTTTCCCCAGCCCCTGACACAGTGACAGAGAGATGATGTGGCCCTCCTGCCAAAAAGTTTGGACACCCCTGTTTTAGAATATTGAGGAAAGAAGCAATAAATAAAAACAAATACTACTGCCCTGTACTAACCAAGAAAAAAAGTAAATCAATTTAGAAGTAAATAACAAAAAATTTGAACTGAGCAACTACAAAGCCAGATACTTAAAACTTATCATTGAACTCAGTAAAAATGTACACAATTTATTCCTATATATTTTAGATTTTTTTTACCACTACACAGACCCAACAAACCAAATAGATGTGTATAATAACAATTTTAAAAGGTTACATCTGGCTATAGAAACATAAAGAGCTGCAAGGAATGTGGAACTAACAGACAGAAACACAATAAACAGTGACAAAAGACTTCTGAACTTCTAATTTTCAGACACAAAGCAGTGGAATTAAAAATCTGACCTTCACAATGGATTTTTAGGCTTTAAAACAGTCTGACAGCTCAATCCTATGCTTTCCAGGGCCCAGGGCTGTAACGGTGCTAAAATGGCTACCACTGCATCCATCTGGGCTTGGAAGCAGCACAGGGGCTACTCTGGGGTAAGAGAGACCCAAAAGAGACCCATGTTGGATCTCCTGGGCCTGGAGGGGGGTTAGGATATGATGGCAGGGCCTGCTGCTATCTCCATCTCCTCCCGCCTTGCTCCCTCCCCCTGCCATGCCTCTCCCACCCTCCCCCCAGACTTACCTCTCTGCCGCCTAGCATTCACCCAGAGCTCCAGGTGGTGGTCTGCCATCCTCCGCCCAGCGCTGGCTCAAAGTAGGCTCATTCTGAGCCTACTCCGGTGCTGGACTAGCATAGACTGTTGCAGGCATGCCTTTTGGCACATTTACCACAGTGTGCCCCAGCATGGCCCACAATAGATCGGGTCCTCAGTCACAATGCAGATCTATTTTTCCCCCAAAAGATCAGATGAACCAAATATGGAGAAACAAAAAGAAAGGAACTCTTTATTTAAGAAGAACTTACTGGAGAGGAATAATTTCTGGTATCCATCCGGTAAGTGCATGTAGAACTGTGAATTCCCCCAATTCTCTTTTTCCAAGTTCATTTATACTACAATGAATACAAACATACATATTAACACACCAATATTATATTCAGATTTTAATCTAATTCACCCTATAGCATCCTTCCCCATTTTCCTTATTTCACATATAATTTTCAGTGTTGAACTATTTTACTTGCAAGTAAATAAGAATGCCCAGAAATCCATACTCAATCCAGTGAGTTATCACTCACTAACTCTGGGCCAGTGGGGATAGGATTGACAGAATATTTCTGTCAGGACAGGATTGTGGGAATATTTCTGTGATTATGTCATTCAGGCACCATTAATTCATGACATATAGACAAAAAAGGCACCCTTAGTATTTGAAACTGACTCTTTTGTTTATTGTTTATTTTGATCTCGGAATAGACAGACAGGAAGTTCAGAAAACATACTCATTGTTTGCCAGTTTAATGATGGCTTTGGATAAGATCAGAGGCCAAAGTTCAATTTCACAGGTTGTAACTGGAAGCAATATGTAATTGTCTTCATTGCAAGGTATACTATCATCCACAATGAGCTTTCGCCAGCTCCCCTGCAAAAGAGAGAGAACTGAAATGAAATATTACAGAGTTAAAATGAGAAAAGTGAGTCAGTTTACAAACCTGTGTGACCTTCCAGAAGCTTGACCCTCTTTATAGATAATTTCAGTAGCCAGGGAGAACAAATTTGAACGTCCAGTAGATTCCATCTACAGAATGGATAAACAAGATTCCTGGTACTTTGGAAATGGTCCAAAGAACTATGATGAACTATTCCCCAAACGTTAGCACAAACATGGCTTTCATAAAGGCAGCAATATGTTTTTAGAACTACTGCTGAAACATTCTGAACATAAGGCTGAAACATTCTTATGTTACAAACGCATAATGAAGAAGGATGAAGTTTAGTTTTAGTCATTATTACTGCTGTGCAATGGTGATGCATGGCGGAGGCAGAATACATTGGTGCTACTGGTACTGAACAACACTCAAAGAGGGGAAGTCAGCTTTTATAGTTAATGGATGGTGATGGCAGATGGTGAAAGGCAAAGGAGATTGTTCAGGGGCACGTGATGGTCCCAATGTTGGGAGACACTGAAATGAACTCAGTGTGCGCCTTGATGTTACTAGAGTGCACCCATCCTGGGGACTTCTGGCCATTCTCTAAACATTGATGTTCTATTTCATATGGCCCCAACCCAACCCTGACTGTTTTGCCACCAAGAAGCATCCTCTGTTACTAAGAAGCCCTTGTGACCACTCCAGCCAGTTGCTGCAGCCGTGAGGTACAATCCATCCTACAAGCGTTGCCACTAATGTCATTGGAACATGCCATCTAATTCTACATCTCCAGCTAAATATAGCCCTGATAAAACAGCAAGAGAAATACAGTATTTGCTCATTTCTTAAACATGAATTGAAACCCAAGAGAGGTGTGAAGGTGGCTTGAATCCAGAGGCTGAGGGCTTGTTTCCAAGATTGGATGGAGGTCATTATACAAAGAGTATCTGTTATATGGTCTCTGCAGCACTGGGTCATACCCATCTTTTTCTGATCATATGAAGATGCCAACTATGGCTCCCTGGAACATGTACAAATATTGTACATTCAGGGCACAATCCTAAGCAGGTATACTCAGAAGTAAGTCCTATCGTGTTCAATGGGATTTACTCCCAGGAAAGTGAGGTTAGGATTGCAGCCTCAGTTATAAAAAGATGATATAGTTCTGATTTGTTACAGTGAACACCATAGGTACACACAACATACAAGCATACGAAGTTGATTTCTGAAACATGTGAAGTGACCTAGTGATCATAAACAAAAGATCTTTTATGATTCTTTACATTATATACCAAGTTGTAATGCTGTGATGCTGAAAGGTTTGGATGTGTTGGGTACAGCCCTTGCTTTGTTCACATAAAAGGTTTCTTAAACATTATTTAGTAAACTCTTCTAGAAGCATTCAGTGACTTTTCTCAAAATTTGATTTTTAATTGGTTTTGTAATACAATCTTTTCTGTCTACTTTGCTAAACAAATAGTATGTGAAAATATATAATTAGAAAAGAAAAATAAGTACTCACCATCCAATACAGTTTAACTACATATTTTCCATAACTATTGTACAACGGCATATGCCCCTTGATAGCTTTGCATAAGGAGTATATATGTTCCCATGGCTTCCATAAAAGTGTAGGTGGTTCATTTGTACTGGCTTTACCATCGCCACTTATCACACTTGCATTGTATATTCTCCAGGCTGCACAGATTTCACTTATTATCCATCTCATCAGCTGAAGTCATGGGGGCAAAGGAGGAAGGAATCACTAAGATCAGTTTTACTCATAAAATACATTTTAAGCCTGCTTTATATTAAATTATATGGTCATTATTATTTATTAACACAAGATAAAGGGTAGATAGTGTAGGACACATGGAGATTATGTCTTGAACTTGGGCTCCCAGAAGCCAGACTTAGAGCCCAATCCTATTCAACTTTTCAGCACTGATGCTGTCGCAATGCAGCCCCGAGGTAAAGGAACAAACATTCCCTTCCCTTGAGGAGGCCTCCGTGACTGTCCCCCCATTGCACGATGTAGCACACAATCTGTTGACACAGCTGCATCAGCACTGGAAAGTTGGATAGGACTGGCTCCTTAGTCATCTTATCAGTGCTCCAGTTGCTCAGCAAGCCTGGTAGATGGACAGCCCAATCCTACCTAACTCCTTTGGCATGAATGCAGCCAAGTCAATGTTTTTAAATGATGGAAATGAGCAGCCTGACATATACATATACAATCCCTTTAAAAGCAGTAATTTGCTATAATTTCATGTAATTATATCCAGCTGGGGTTAGAACAAAAAACTCTTGATGTGCAATCCACAAATGCACATCATCATTTCTAGTGTATTTCCATACTTCAGCATTTGTAAGTTGCGTTCTTTTATCAGATTAAAACATATACAATTCATAATAATTTTAAAACCAGAAGTTAATATAAAATACAGAACTCTCTCTCTCTCTCTCTCTCTCTCTCTCTCTCTCTCAAGTTTTTCTACCTTGTTTTAAATTAACCCTATATTTAACCCAAGTTAAACTTAATCTAAGTTAGAACATAACCTGAACAGTTCAGTAAATTGGGACACAGGATCTAGGTGAGAGCAATAAATAATTAAACACACAAATTCAAATAAAAACTAGCTTGAGGTTACAAAAACAGTCCAGCCTAAGAGAACAGAACCAGGAGGGTAAGAACCTAGGAAGGGCCAGTTCCCAACCACCCAGGCAATCTAGCATAGTCCATTTCAGCAATTTAGCATCACCACCTTTAGGAGGTGATAAGAGCCCCATTAGGCTAATCGAAGCATGACTTGTGAGTGATCATCTAATTTTGATTCAGGCTCACTTTATCACCCAATCATATAGAGCTGATCCACTGGTGGAATGAGAATTTGGCAGTCTACTCACAAGCACATGAAGCAGCATGCTGTTGGAGCTCCAGTGGGGAGGCAAAAGAGGCCCACTGTGTGGCGATGGGCAAAGGAGCACCCAACGACGACAATGAGTTGGCTGCAGGGGCAGAACAGGACAAGGTGGTGGAACAAGGGAGGTGTGTTGGAATTAGGAGGGGGGCGACACCAGGTGTGAGCAACTTGACCAGATGCTATTCCCTTCCAGCACAACTCCTTTCTCTCCTTGGACTTGCACCAGTTAAAGAACTGGTGCAGGTCTTAGTAAACCAATCGGTATGCAGGAAGGGTATCTGGGAAGGTAAGGGGAAATAGTTTCCTCAGCGCTCCCAAGGCCCCCCCCCCCACAGAATGCTGCTCAAGCCTTTTTGGTGTGGCTTCACCAGCCAGGGGAGGGGAGGATAGGACTGGGCCCTAAACACAAAAACAAATCTTAGTGTACTTTTCTTTTCCATATCAAAGCAATTTGTCTCTTTTACTATGTTTTTACTATCCACCGACAAAACTATGTTTTATGTTTCATTAAAGGACTAATTGTTCACATACCTCACTGCCCATTAAATGTTCATTGGCTGAAACAAGATCAAACCAAGATTCATTTTTCACTACCACAGGCACCTGAACAGATAAGAGTTTTAATTATTTTCATTAAAAATATTTATGAGTTATTATTAATTACATATGAATAAAAGTTTACACAGTTTTAAAATTTCTAATAACTTGTTAACATTTCTATGAAAATGTTTTCAAAGTATTTGTAAATGAACTTAAGAGTTAAAAGTTTGAAAAACCTTATTCAAATGAACTGGGATACAAATTATGCACTAGCAAAATAGGCAATCAGTTTTGAAAGTGGTACGGTAGATGACACTTTAGTATACCACTTTTACTCATGGTGTTTACACTCTTTTGTTCCATTGTTTGGTTGCACAAGTTTTGAAAGGACTTCAAAAACCCATGAATTCTTTGAACAGAGATAACAGTGAGGAGAAAGTAAGTCCTAAAGTGCTGCAAAGAGATCATCGTCACTGAGCTGCATGAAATCCTCTGTCTCTGCTGGAGAGAAGGTGGAGTATCTCAAGACATAAAGGATGCAAACATCATCACGCTGTACAAGAACAAAGGCGACAGGGGTGACTGCAACAACTACTGCGGCATCTCTCTCCTTAGCGTTGTAGGAAAGCTGTTTGCCCGAGTTGCACTAAAGTGGCTCCAGGTACTTGCAGAGAGCATCTATCCAGAATCGCAGTGCGGTTTCTGAGCCAACAGCTCCACCACTGATATGGTATTCTCCCTTAGACAACTGCAGGAGAAATGCAAGGAACAACGACAGCCACTCTTTATAGCTTTCATAGATCTCACAAAGGCTTTTGACCTGGTCAGCAGGGACGGCCTCTTCAAGATTCTCCCGAAGATCGGATGTCCACCCAGGCATCATCAGATCTTTCCACAAGGACATGAAGGGCACTGTTGTCTTCGATGGCTCCACATCAGACCCCTTTGACATCCAAAGCCGAGTGAAGCAGGGCTGTGTTCTTGCGCCAACCTTGTTTGAGATTTTCTTCGCTGTCATGCTGAAGCAGGCCTTTGGAACTGCAATAGAAGGCATCTATCTCCAGACCAGATCAGACGGAAAGCTCTTCAACCTCTCCAGACTGAGAGCAAAGTCCAAAGTCCAGCTGAAATGTCTGTGTGACTTCCTCTTTGCTGACAATGCAGCTGTCACTACCCACTCTGCCAAAGATCTCCAGCAGCTCAAGAATCGTTTTAGCAAGGCCTGCCAAGATTTTGGACTGACAATCAGCCTGAAGAAAACACAGGTCATGGTTCAGGATGTGGACTAACCTCCCTGCATTACAATCTCTGCACATGAACTGGAGGTTGTCCATGACTTTGTGTACCTTGGTTCAACGATCTCCGACACTCTTTCTCTCGATACCGAGCTAAACAAACCCACCGGTAAAGCAGCTACCACGTTTTCCAGACTCACAAAGAGAGTCTGGTCCAACAAGAAGCTGACGGAACATACCAAGATCCAGGTCTACAGAGCTTGCGTCCTGAGTACACTTCTGTACTGAAGCGAGTCATGGACTCTTCGCTCACAACAGGAGAGGAAACTGAACGCTTTCCACATGTGCTGCCTCCGGCGCATTCTCGGCATCACCTGGCAGGACAAAGTTCCAAACAACACAGTCCTGGAACGAGTTGAAATCCCTAGCATGTATGCACTGCTGAAACAGAGACGCCTGCGTTGGCTCGGTCATGTCGTGAGAATGGATGATGGCTTGATCCCAAAGGATCTCCTCTATGGAGAACTCATGTAAGGAAAGCGCCCTACAGGTAGACCACAGCTGCGATACAAGGACATCTGCAAGAGGGATCTGAAGGCCTTAGGTGTGGACCTCAACAGGTGGAAAACTCTGGCCTCTGAGCGGCCTGCTTGGAGGCAGGCTGTGCAGCATGGCCTTTCCCAGTTTGAAGACACACTTGGCCAACAGACTGAGGTAAAGAGGCAAAGAAGGAAGGCCCATAGCCAGGGAGACAGACCAGGGACAGACTGCACTTGCTCCCAGTGTGGAAGGGACTGTCACTCCCGAATTGGCCTTTTCAGCCATACTAGACGCTGTTCCAGAACCACCATTCAGAGCGTGATACCATAGTCTCTCGAGACTGAAGGTTGCCAACTATGTAAAAGTCTTATCCAATAAATACTTGGCAAATGTATTTGGCAAAATAAAACTAAAAGGAAATGGAAATGTGAATCAAATCAATGAGCAGAGCTGTAAGTATCTTCTGCAGAAGAGCTTCATGTCTTCTAAATTATGGTGAACTTCTTATTTAATGGACCTAACTCAACAGACCGGAAATAATAGAGAATTTCCAAAGTTTTGCCATTTTTAAGGACAATCTAAGAATGGACACTTCCTCAGAAACTGAGTTCTACTTTATCAGGAGCAGCCTCAAGAATCGAAACTCCCATTCCTATAGTCCCCTGCTCTAACATGGAAAGGAGAGCAGCAGAAAGTTCCATAAGTACTACCATTGCTTTTTCCACTAGGCACTCTAAGAATGGAGATGTTTCTCCATTCCTAGAGCACATTGGTAGAAAGCAGAGCAGAGCGACTGCACCTGAGCCTTCTTAGGTAGGGGTTGAATGAGCTAATAGGAGGAAATGGGTATCTAGGTTTAATGAGCAGTCAGCATTAACAGATATTCCTTCCCCCTTACTCATGCATTAAATCAGGGGTCTCCAAACTTTTTGCCCAGAGGGCAGTATCAAATATCTAGCGTGGTGTGGAGGGCTGGGGAAAAAATTAAATATAAAATTTAAATAAATAAGAGATGGAACTTAGATGAGTGAATAAATGAATGAATGGGCTCTTTCATTCAACCTCTCTGGCCCTCAGAACACCCTCAGAGCACAGTTCTGGTCATGTTCACTTGAGTGGGCCAGAGGCTTTCAGGGGACAAGAGGTTGGACGTGGGCTGGAAAGAGGCTTGCTGTGGGCCTCATCTGGTCCCCGGGCTGCGGTCTGGAAACCCCTGCATTAAATCAAGGTCTCAATTCACAATATAGTGTGTTTTTGCAAAATCTCATTTGATGATCTGGAAATCATTGATGATGTATTTGTTCTGGACTACATTACAAATTTAATATCTACATCTAATTTGAATTGTGCCACAGCAAGTCATTTGGGTACAAGTGGCTTTCATATGTTTTCACTGCAGTGGGTGTTAATTTGATTGTGGTAATGCATGAGGAAGGGGATGGAAGGATCGGAAAACGTACCTACAATCTGTTTTCCAAGGCCACCTGTGAGGATTCACTTCCAAGTCCACAGATGTAGGTAGGCAAGAGTCTACGTAAGAAAAATCCACATTCACCAAGTCCATTCAAGCCCCAGCAAGGTGTTACAATAAGTGCTCCAAGACGTGCCCACTAACATTTCCCAAGATACATGAATTATGGGATCTTTGACAGATGGTCATGGTGCAACCAGCTCCTAATCTGTTATGTGTGAAAAAGAGAGCTGAAAGAGAGCTAAAAAATGTAACTGAAATGCATGGCAGGAGGCAAAAGTAACACAGTAAGAATGATTGAAGTTGACTAGAAAATTGATGCTACTTCATAAGATAAAGAAAGAGAGAGTACAGTGTCAGCAGGGCAGTTAGTGAGGGATGCTGTCCCAATCACATAGCATGTAAGCAGTGTTGGATTTTCCAATATTTCAAAGGGTTCTGGGGGAAAAAAACAAAACAGGCTCTAAATCGAGCCAAAGAAGGATAGTGAAAGAGTATGACTAGTCATGGAGAAGCCAGCAGTGCAACCAGAATTTCAGAGCAACAGCACTGAGGTAGCATTAATGGCAAAGGAGGAAGAGAGATGGGGAGCAGGCCAGTGATGGGATTGAGCCGGTTCGTGGTGGTTCTATAGTACCACTTCCTAGTTCACCTCTTGGTTCGGAGAACCGGTTGTTGGCTGGGGAGCGCACGCGCAGCTATGACCCTCCTGTGACTGTGCGGAGAATGCAGGAGAGGGCGCGAACGGCCAGCGTGCAGCCTCGCTGATGAGGAGCAGTTCAGCTGCCCACCACGCGCCTCTCCTCCCCGGCTAGGCTCAGCACTCCCGGTGAGTCGGGGGCGCGGGAGGAAGAGGAGGGCGCTGGAGCCCAAAGAGCCCCTGCTGCCCTCGAGGGCGAGCCCCCCCCGCCGTCATGTGTCCCCACCTGCTAACGAGGGAAACAGGAGCAGCTGCCCGCCCCGCGCCTGTCCTCCCTGGCTGAGCTACCTGGCTCAGCTTTCCCGATGGGTCGGGGGCGCGGGAGGAAGAGGGGGCACTGGAGCCGCTCCCCAAAGAGCCCCCGCTGCCCCCGAGGGCGAGCCCCCCCTGCCACCATGTGTCCCTTCCCGCTAACGAGCAGCCTCGCTGACGAGGACTTCAGTTCAGTGCCAGCATCAGTTCAGCTGCCCATCCAGCGCCCTGAGGATTGCAGCCTCAGTGAGGAAGATGAGATGCTTCCTTCTTCACATTCTGATTGACAGTGGCTGCAATCCTAACCACACTTTCCTGAGAGTAAGCCCCATTGAACAAAATAGGACTTACTTCTGAGTAGACCTGGTTAGGATTGTGCTCAGTGCCTACATAGAGGTAAGTTCCATTGTGTTCAATGGGGCTTACTGCCAGGAAAGTGTGGCAAACTCTGCCACACTTTCTTGGGAGTAAGCCCCATTGAATACAGTGGGACTTACCTCTGAGTAGACACTGTCAGTCAGAAGGTGAAAAGGAAGCATCTCATCTTCGTCACTGAGGCTGCGATCCTATCCACACTTTCCTGGGAGAAAGCCCCATTGAACACAATGGGGCTTACTTCTGAGTAGACATGCCTTGCATTGCATTGTCAGTCTGGAGGAGAATGAAACGCAGCCCCGAGACCTCCAAGGGGCACCTCCTCCTTCCAGCTCCAGACTGCAGAAGTTTTTGGAGCTCCCCCTCCACCTTTGATCCAGGCAAGAGGGTCAGTCTCCCAGTGTATCACCCCACCAGTGGCTCTCCCCAGAAGACTTTTTGCCCCTAAGAGACATCAAACCCCCCCCCCCATCTCTCACACAGGAAGGGACTGAAGATCGCTTATGTCTCCCCGGCACACTTCTCCAGCTTGGATGGGCTCAAGGTCCCCAGTGAGAGGAGCCAAGGGAAGACTTGCCTTCCCCTGTGAAGTGCAGGTGCAGCTCCGCAGCGCGCCTCCTGCTGCCCAGAGCAGATGGGTTGCCAGCCCCTGGACTAAGCTAATTACTGGGCTGGGGCACCTTCCTTATGAGGAAAGGCTAGGCGTTTGGGCCTCTTCAGCCTAGAAAAGAGGCATCTCAGGGGGGACATGATTGAGACATACAAAATTACGCAGGGGATGGACAGAGTGGATAGAGAGATGCTCTTTACACTCGCACAAAACACCAGAACCAGGGGACATCCACTAAAATTGAGTGTTGGGAGGGTTAGGACAGACAAAAGAAAATATGTCTTTACTCAGCGTGTGGTTGGTCTGTGGAACTCCTTGCCACAGAATGTGGTGATGGCCTAGATGCCACCTGGCCTAGATGCTTTTAAAAGGGGATTGGACAAATTTCCAAAGTCCATCACAGGTTACAAGCCATGACATGTATGGTGCAACCTCCTGATTTTAAAAATGGGCTACGTCAGAATGCCAGATGCAAGGGAAGACACCTGGATGAGGTCTCTTGTTATCTCACCTGCCTCCCCACCCACTGCAGGCCCCTGCTTTGCACCCCCTGGTCAGTAGCAGCCCTCAAACTTGTGGGAGACTCGCCACTAGAGTAGACCAAAGTGATGGGTATCTGCTGTTGCCTGTCGGAAAGCAACCTAGAAGAATAGTCCCCTCATAGTACCTTTTTGCTCATTAGTGAAACTGTCCTTCAAGGCTGCCATTCTCTCTCAAACCCTGGAAGTCAACAACTCCCCTTGAACTTGTTGGGCTTCTGAGCAGATGTGCATTGGATTGCAGAGTTGGAAATTGTAGGGGGAAGCTTTAGAGTTCACTGGAATTCTTTTTGGGGCTGGGTGGTAAAAGCAATAGAGCAGCATTTCTCAACCAGTAGTACTCATACCACCAGTGGTACTTGAGGTGGTGCCCAGTGGTACTCATGGCAGGACCCCCCCCCCCAGACCTCCACTGCCTGGCAGTGAGACCAGCAATATGACGCAACAAACAGTGGTAGGAGGCTCAGTTCTGCTTTTCTTGCACTCAAAAAAGCCTTCCCATCTACCCTGGGAGCCCAATCCTATGCTTGTCTACTCAGAAGTAAGTTCCATTATAGTCAATGGGACTTACTACCAGGAAAAAGTGGATAGGCTTGTAGCCTGAGCCTCTCTCTTACCGTGGTTTGTTGCATCATGTCTGGCCTCTTAGTATGGAAATAACTGGTGATAAAGTCATTCCAGTTACTTCCAGTTGTACTTCCCAGAGGTGGGCCATGCAAAATGGTACAGCGGGCGAGAGGCAGATGCTGAGGAATGCTGTAATAGAACAAAAAAGAAGGGGAGATATAAAGATGTTACTATGCTGTTGTTGCTTTTGGTTGATGATGAGGTGTCAGACTATGTGCTCAGTGCACTTTTGCTGACCAGATGTTCACCACTAAAAGTGAACCAGATCCTTGAGAGGATTGACTGCTCTGGTAAAAATCACCAAATTCCCACTGAGAAGGAAGGTGGCCCAGCTCAAAGCCCAGTGCAGCAAGTTGGTTTGTGCAGATGTGAAGGTGCTATGCTGCTGTGGTGTCTCCAGAGGTTGGTAACCTGGAGCCCTGGCAGTTCCCACCTCCTCTTCTTGGTGCCTTCCTGATTTCATTATACAACTGCCTTGAGAATTCAAGAAAAAATGTCCATTTGAAGTGTGCATGTTAGCTGCATGTTTATCCTCCTTGGAAACTAGTGGCCAGAGGCCTGTAAGTATGACTATAGAGGACAGAATTGCAACCTTGCAATTTGGATTTAGACATTGGGTTACAGTAACTGGTTAAAGTTACAGTGCAATCCTATGACTGTCTACTCAGAAGTAAGTCCCATTATGTTCAATGGGACTTACTCCTAGGAAAGTGTGTACTGTACAGTATAGGAGTGCAGCCGTAGTCTTTCAACTTCCTTTGTGGCAAACAATTGAAGCTCAGTTGCTCATTGCTCATTAGGACATAGAACCTGTTGTTAATTTATTTGAATCCCACCACTGGAGCAGGGGTCTATTGGAGTTTTACTGGCCAAGCTTTCTATTACGGCAGGAGAGTTTTCTCTTGACCATTCAGCTTTTTTTGATTAAGACTCCAAAATTCTAGAATAGGTCTGCAGAGAAAGAACTTCTGAACTATTCCAAACTATAGAATTGGCAGAAGAGCTTTCAGATTGTGGTGCTTCAGACAAGGAGACTAAACTAAGAAGAAGGGAAAAACAGCTAGAAAAGATCTGCAGATAAGGAGACCCTTGCAGAGGGTCCTAACTGTGGTTAGTAAAAGGTTGAAAAGCTCAGGATAGGAGGGGGAAGATAGTACGGATACAAAGGGATACAAGGTAACTTGGCACATGGACTGCACACATGGAAGGGCTGAAGAGGAGCTGGAGGTCAAAGTTTGCTTAACAGCAGGGCCTAGGAGAGGTAAAGGGGGTAATTTGTACCCGGGCCCACGATCCACGGGCCCGCGAATTTGTACCCGCGATCCTGGGGATCGCGTCGCTGCCCTAGCCCCTCCCCCCAAGAACTTACTGAGGGAGTAAAGCTCCCTCAGAGTTTGAGAATCACTGAACTATGGTAAAAATCTGTTGGTCAGCCACACCTGCTTCCCACTGGAATTCCTACTCCTAGTTCCATACATACATTAATGCTGACAAACCGCTCTTCAAAGGCAGGCATGTTTTGCAGGACAACAGAGAATGCTCTTCCAGGTCATCCAGAAACTGATATGGTAGGCTTGAAATAGGGATTGTTGGGAGGACTATAATCACATGTTGTAATCCTTCCACCTCTTCCTTAAAAGCCATTTCTGCCCAACGTTGCATATATGCAACAGAAATAAAATGTGTACACAATGGCCAGGGCAGAAATGGACTAGCACAGTCAAATGTCAAGGAGAGAGCTTCTCCTTATCAGGCAAAGTAGCAGGAATGTGGCTTCAAGGACGGAGTTCGCAACCCAGTAGAGAATACACAGACCACCAATAAGTCTGTATTTACAAATATTTACAGCAGCATTAGCAAGACAGATGAAGCAGCCCAGCAAAGTAACTTGCAGCACAGCAAAGAGGATACACCAAATAACACACTACACATGACTTTCCACAACCACCAGTGACCCACAAATGAGGGCTCCCACAGCTTTCCTTATAAGGACCTGTGAGCGAATCAGGATGGGTATTGCATCATCCTCTTACCACACCCTGTCTTGTGATGCATGACCTTATCCCTGTGACTGCATCAGCCAAGTGATTGCCTCAGCCACATACACTTACATTGCAGTGCATTGTGGATCCTCTGTCATGATGAGTCAGCACTTTACACATAGGCTTACATGGAATACATTTTGGCCACGCCTTATTCAGGTCTGCAAATTCTGACCGGGTTATGCACTGGCCCGGACAAACTGTAGCAGAGGAAGTTGCTCTATTATGGGGTGGCCAAACATGCTTAACATAACAGCCACATACGATAAACTTCAGATGTATGAGAGCTGCAATATTTAAGAAGCATTTTAATTCTTAAATACATTTACTCACCATGAACATTAAACTTAAGTTTTAATCCAATGGGCCCTAAGTTTCTATCTGGTAAATAATTATAAAGCTTGAAAATTTCTTATTTACCTTTTATATTAATTGTGATGCAAAAAGGAGCTCAGCCAACATATTCCTGAGAGCTGCACATTTTATGTCAAAAAGCTGCACATGGCTCCTGAGCCACAGTTTGTCCACCCCTGCTCTATTACTTCTGGATTCTGTTGTTGATAATAGTGTCATATAACTGGCCAAATCAGGATTTGAATCAACAGGGACCGTTTCTTTTTGATCTTTGAATCTATTGATTTGTTTTTGTCAAAAAATAAGAAATCAATATTCTAAACAAAATTTTACAAGCTGTTATTTTGTAGGATGCTATTTGTTTGGTGTTTTTCCTGCTGATACTTCTTACCTTATTAATTAAAATTTCTTGTGGCCTTCTCCAGCAACTCACTTTTAAAGAAGGCGGCAGCTCAATCTTTCCTTCTGGATCTTCAAATACATGCTGGGTAAAACAATAATTTATGACACATAAAATTTAACACAGTTCTTTGCTTACCTATAAGGACTTCGATTACATTCATAGTTGAAAGAGAGGATGGTGGCTTTCTAGTCTAATGAATTTCAGATAGCATGTCACTTTTAGAAATGGTCTAAAAGTTACTAAGGGCACAATCCAGACTTGCTCTTGCGCTGGCGCAAGTGAATTCTTGCTCCATCAAAATCTCCCACTATCTGCATGCATATCTCCTCCCTGCCTCCTCTCTGATAATTCTTTCAACAAGTGAAAATGTTCCCATCCATAAGCTCATCTTCTCTTATTCAGCAACCAAGCTTTAAAAGATAAGGAAGACCAGTACTTAACAAATTTCTGTGTGTGTGTGTGTGTGTGTGTGTGTGTGTGTGTGTGAGAGAGAGAGATAGAGAGAGAGAGAGAGAGAGAGAGAGAGAGAGAGAGAGAGAGAGAGAGATTGTGGTTCATATTATGGCTATGGCAAACTTACTAAAATAGGACTTCTTCCAGCCTTATCTTTTTCCTTTCCACCTTTCCCTGCATCCCACTTTTCAAGATTTATGTCCACTTCGTTCCACTCTGGCCAGATAGGAAATCTTCCCCGCCTTGCTTCAATTGTAACACCTTGAGGATTTACAGTAGAGGGGGATCCAGAAATAAACCAAGGGCTGTAACAAAATACGAAAAACATGGGATTTAATGCATCTTTCATGGCAATGCACTTTCACATTTACTACTACTACTACTACTACTACTACTACTAATAATAATAATAATAATAATAAACTTTATTTATACCCCGCCCTTCTCCCCAAAGGGACCCAGGGCGGCTATTTTTACTTCTTTCATGTTTGCTTCATGTTTGTGACTAACCACAGGATTGGGCTCTAAACCAAGGGTGTCCAAAGTTTTTGGCAGGAAGGCCACATCAGCTCTCTGACACTATGTTGGGGGCCGGGGAAAAAAAGAATTAATTTACATTTAAAATTTGAATAAATTTACATATGTTTACATAAGTGAATATATTAAAGATGAACTTATATGAATGAATGAAGGTCTTGCAATAGCTCAAGGCCTATACAAGGCCTTGCACAAAGCAAAGCTAGCCTTTTCTTTGCTGCCGCTACTGCATCACAGATGTGAAAAAGCAAGCAGTGGAGGGAGCCCTCATCCCACAGCTCATGCGAGAGTCAAACAGTTGCCCTCACACTGAGAGCAGTTGCGTTGGGCCAGTGCGGGCTCCAACAAATCTCCAGGGCCAGAGGCTCATTGGAGACTGGGGGTTCCCTGAGGGCCGCATTGAGAGGCCTCGAGGGCGGCAAGTGGTCCCAGGGCCGGGGTTTGGGCACCCCTGGACTAGAGCCTAGACCAGGGGTGTCCAAAGTTTATGGCAGGAAGGCCACATTGTCTTTCTGACACTGTGTTGAGGGCCGGGGGGGGGGGAGAGGAAGAATTAATTTACATTTAAAATTTGAATAAATTTACATAAGTTTACATAAATGAATATATGAAAGATGAACTCATATGAATGAATGAAGGTCTTGCAAAAGCTCAAGGCCTATAAAAGGCCTTGCACAAAGCAAGCCTGGCTTTTCCTTTGCTGCCACTACTGCATCACAGACATGAAACAACAAGCAGTGGAGGAAGCCCTCATCCCACAGCTCATGTGAGAGGTCAAACAGTCACCCTCCCGCTGACAGCAGTTGGGTTGTGCCAGTGTGGGCTCCAGCAAATCTCCAGAGGACCAGAGACTCATTGGAGACTGGGGGCTCCCTGAGGGCCACATTGAGAGGCCTCGAGGGGCACAAGTGGCCCCAGGGCCGGGGTTTGGGCACGCCTGCTCTAAACTATCAAACAGTTCAACACAGAACCTACAGATTGATTATGTTTTTATATAGTTTAGATCTACATAGTTTATATCTATGGCAAGGCATGTACCAATTCATTGTGACACACACACAGCCTACAGTTCACTGTGAATAGCCAAGAAGATTAAGCATTCCAAGAAGAATGTGATCTCTTCTGCCTTTGAAAATATGGATTGTTCAAAAGAAACTTTCATCAACTGAAATGTTTCATCTTCAACATCAAGATGACATGGCCTCAAAAAAAAAGAAAAGCCACAATTTCTCATCTTAAAAGACTGTCATAAATTAAAATCATTCTCACAATGTAAACTAAGATTAAAAGTTCAAAGACATAGTCACAGTGGAAATGCACTTACAGCAGGGCTTTTCAAATTGGAATGTTGCGACACTCCAGTCAGAGAGCCCTGGACACTTTCCCCTTAAGGACTGGGGGCAGGGGGGGACGCAGCGACACGATCCCTGGGGATCCCCAGGATTCCCAGGATTGTGTCGCTAGGGGGGCTGCAGGGACTGGGATGCACTCACCAGTTCCTGCAGTAGCCTGTCAGGGGTGCAGGGAGCCCTGCATGACCTTCTGTAGGGCTCCCCGCAGCTTAAAAAGTGAAAGCACAGCTATCACGGTCCACTTCTGGTTTTGTGGTCGCTCCACTTTCACTTTTTAAGCTTCAGGGAGCCCTGCAGACACTCACGCAGGCTCCCCGCATCCCCGACAGGCTGCTGCAGGGACTGGTGAGTGCATCCCAGTCCCTGCAGCTCCCTTAGCGATGCAATCCTGGGGATTGCGTGGCTGCCTCCCCCGCAAGAACTTACTGTGGTTCAAACTCTGCCTGAGAGTTTGAAAACTGCTGACTTACAGAATAATCTCAGAGCTAGTGGTGTCAGAGACAGTTTTACAACCTGCTGCAGGGAGCTAGGTTTTACTGCCCTGGGGTAAAATCAATTAGGCTGACAACCCATTCCTAACCACTTTTCCAGAACCAATGCAGTTGTGCCAATGGAGTGCTCATTGCATTCTGTGCATGAGGTGGGTGGGTGTTATGGAGGCCTCCTCAAGGTAAGGGAACATTTGTTCCCTTACCTCTGGGATGCATTGCTGCTGAATTGGCACTGGAAGTTGGTTAGGATTGGGCTGTTAGTCCATGTTAATATTACAGGGTAATGCTTCTATTTTGAAAACATTATACTGCAGAGGACCATATGCTGTTAACTTTAAGTCAGAATTTCAATTTTCGATAAACATGAAGATCCTAACAGCCTGTTATGGTTGCTGTCTATAGATTCAGTTTTCATGGACATGAAATCTTTGAAAATTTCTATGGTGGGGTGAAGGGAAGAAACAGTAGGAGGTAAAAAGGTTAAGTAGCCCCTCCCCCCGCTACTTTAACACTAAAGATCACCAATTCCAACTTTTCCCTGGTAAATATTACTAGAGGTTTTCAGCTGGATCTTATGTGGGCTTTGCACCACTGGAACGCTTGTTTTGACAGCATAAGGTTCTTTATGGCTGTTGCAAAAGTCAAAAAGCCATTTGGTGTTGCCTGGCCGCTGCTGCAAGCACGAGCAGCCATGTCCACGTGCCAGTGGACCAGGCATGACTGTTGGCACTGGTAAGTTGGCTCAGAAGGTTGAAAGGAGTTAGGGAGGGGTTGGAATGGGGCAGAGAGATGGAGAAATGGAGCAGAGAATGGATCAGTACCAGAAAGGGGTGCTAGTGGTGGCAGTGCATGTCAATATCCTAACCCCCTTCCCAGCCTCCATCCTGCAACCTGGGTCCATGTGGAGTTGTGCCAGCTATCCAAGTACACACAGCAGCCCAGCACAGGTTTATCCCAGGGCAAGAGAAAAATCCCTTATCCTAAGGAGGCTAAACTCCCCTGCAGGCTAAACTCCCCTGCAGCAGTCAGTGGGCAACACATTGGCATTGCAGCACAGGGTGTTAGGTAGGATTAGGCTGTTACAGGTATTTGCATATAACATATAGGCAGACTCCAGGTTTGTTTCTCAAAAGGATAAAACAAATTCATAGATTATAGAGACTACTAACCCTGATAACTAAATGAAACTTCCAATTCCAAAGGCAATGCATCTCTGAATAATAGATACTGGTTACAGACAATAGCAGAAGGCTGTTGCCTTCATGACCTGGTTTGGAACTTCCAGGCATCTGGCTGGTTGCTCTGACAAAGCAGAATTCTACACTAGATGAACCCTTGGCAAGAACCCTTAGGACTACAGCTGGCTTCAGAGAGAAAGTCATGACTGGGGAAGGGAATGGGTTAGTTTTGGCATGTTTTCCCATCTATTTTCACTTGGCTTATCCAGGGCTTGACACTGTTCATCTTCAACTCTGAAGCCACAGACTAAAGGCCCAATCCTATCCAACTTTCCAGCACTGATGTCCCAATTACACCACCTACATGATTCAGGGCCCAGTCCTACCCAACTTTCTAGTGCTGATGTAGCTGCAATGCAGTCGCAAGACAAGGGAACAATGTTTCCTTATCTTGCTGAGGCATCTGCAACTGCAACCCCACCACCTAATGCAATGCATGCTCTTTTGGCACAGCCACATCCTTGGGCACAGCCACAACAGTGCTGGAAAGTTGGATAGAACTGGGCCTTCAGATGTTCAGCACGAGCACTAGAACTGGAGACAGACCCCAGCACCTGCCCAAAGAAATGAATTGTGTGTCCTGGCACCACTGTTGGAATCCTAGTACACCACAGCCTTTGAGTCACTAACAGTTCACCATTAAATGGACAAGGACTTAAGCCAGAGCTATTCAAACTGGGGTGTTGCGACACCCCAACCTGACAGCCCTGGCCTCTTTCCCCTTAAGGAAGGCAAGATCAAGTCATTCAGGGGGCTTCAAGGACTGGCATATACTCACCAGTCCCTGGAGCAAGTGTCTTGGGGTTGTGGGGAGCCCTGTGCAAGCGTCTGCAGGGCTCCCCAGCCTCCGGAAAGTTAAAGCGGAGCAATTGTGCTCCACCTCTGCAAAATCAGAAGCGGAATGTGATCACTCCGCTTTCACTTTTAGCAGTCTGGGGAGCCCTGCAGATGCTTGCGCAGGGCTCCCCACAGCCCCAGGACGCTGCTGCTGGGGCTGGTGATTACATGCCAGTCCCTGCAGCCCCCTGAGCAACACGATCCTGGGGATCACATCACTGCCTTCCCTCCACCCTTGCTGCCTCCCCCTCTGCCCTGCAAGAACTTACTGCGGTCTTCAAACTCCCTGAGAGTTTGAAAACTGCAGCCTTAAGCTATAACTGTGCAAACAAAAAGGTCTGATCTGGACGGTATATCATTACTGAAATAATGCCCATGAATGACTCTGAAACCTGAAAACGGCTATATAAGTGCTAAGGTTTAACATTTTCATTAAAATAATAAGAAACTTTACTCCTTAGCATATGTTCATTACCTAACAAAATTCCCAGATTCATAAGCTAAGCAAGGTAGCCAGTATGATAGTAACATTCAGCTTTAATTCCAGATTAAGGCTAGATTCAAAGCATTTTTCCAAAGAAACACAGGCATTTCCATTTAAAGTCACTGTAATGACCCTAGGAATTACTGTCTCTAACATTATTTCTTTGATTTTGTGCCTGTAGGCAATTTCCTCAAATACAATTAATGGTGAAGGTGAGGTGCAAGATAGTAGAAAAAATGATTTTCATTATTTGCTTCATGTGTAATATTTTGAATGGTACAAGTAATCATTTCCATTTATTATATTCAAAAAGATACAGAAAGCTAGACTAGATGGGCCTTTAGCCTGATCCAGCAGGGCTTTTCTTATGTTCTTATGAGATCACATGCATCTAGAGCTAAAGCAGACAGTTGCCCAGAGTCAGTCTGAAAATCTCCAGCAGGGACAGCTGATCTACCACTGAGGTAACTGATTCTGTTGCTGCACTGCTCTTACCATTATTTATCTGTTATATCTCCTAATATTCAACCAAAATCTACTTTCCTCTAACTTGAGCCCACTAAATCCATTTCTACCCTCTGGGGCAGCCCTTCAGATATTCCAAGAGTGCTATCATTTTTCCTCTCAGTCCCTTGATCTCCAGACTAAACACAACCTGCTCAATTTTCCCCATCAGAAACCTTTCTGGGTTTCTGACTTCAACATCTTTGTTATTCTCCTCTGAACCTGTTCCAATGTGTCTACACTCTGATTAAAGTGCAGCATCCAGAATTGGACACAGTCAACTGCATTTTCTAATCTAATAATTATCATTTTGGCACATTTTTCCAGGCAACCTCAGGGGATCTTTTTTTTCAGCAAGGAAATTTGTTGGAGTCAACCTGATTACTAACTTTCAACTTGTAAGCCATTCTTCCTTACCTTGGAAAACAGTCATATTTAGAAGTTCTTTCTCTTAAGGAAATTTTACCCCTAGAAAACAGCGCTGAGGGGAAAGGAATTTTCTAGGAAGTAACTACCTGCTTTTTAAAAATTATACATAGGAATATTTTTCCCCTATCCTTCCTTTTTGCCCCAGATTTGCCACATTTCCTTCTTTTTTTCTATGAAACTCATTAAGGCATACAGAGGATTTATACTTATGCAATGTTTCATGCAACGTTAGATTCATGCAATGTTATCATGTGCCTTCAGACTATCATGCTATTGACTACTGCCATTTTTAAAAGCTAAAAGCACTCTTGAAACTTGCCATATGTCTCCATCCCAGAAAAAGTATTTGCACACTCAGTAAGATGTGGCTGCATTTCACAGGATTAACATAAAGAAATGGTCATTTTGTGCCATAAGAAAAAAGGTTTTGTTGAAAATATGTCTTCTGAAATAAAAATGTCACTTAACAGTTGAGAACAAGCTGCTATCAGACTTTTGATTTAAATTCACTATCTAGAGTTCCGTTAAACATTTCCTGACAGCTTGGGCCACAATGCTTAGCTGGTGGTTTGCTGAAGTAGAAGAGACATATGCTGTCCTGACCTGACATTCTCTCAAATAGTGCTTTATACAAGGCAATATCCCAAAGATCTGAATAATGTTAGAGGCCGACATGCAATAATCTGGCTATGATCAATCTGCAAAGTAATGCCAGAATTAGTTGTCATTACATTATCTGTGAATGGGTTCCTTCTCCCCATACAAACTCCCTTTTGTATTAGGTCAATAGGTATTCTCTCTATTTCTGTAGATTTTACTTATGATGTTTTTATCCAGACCTTTCTCCAGTGAAGGCAGGTGGCTTAAATGGATCTTCCCCACATTTTATTCACAACAACCCAGTGATGTAGATTTAGTTGAGAGTCAGTGACTGGCACAGGATCACTAAAGAGCTTCATGGCTGATCCTAATCTGGCATGCTACCACTATCCTTCACTGCCATAACAGAGACACAAACCAAGCTCCATTATGATAGCATCTATGTAAGATCCAGCTGTAATCCTTAGCAATAAGGTGCTGAAACTCAGAATCATTTTCAGTTGTCTGCCATAGACCTTGAATCTACCTGATCCATGTAGCCCTTCTGAGCAATGAATTCCTAGTATTGAGGGACAGTGGTGTCACTAGGGGTGTGTGGGCCGCACCGGGTGACGCACACTGGGGGGGAGATGCGCACTGGGGGGGTGATGTGCTAAAATCGCGGTGGTAAAGAGTAACACCACATTATACACCATTGGATGCGGAATTTTGAGCTGAATGCAATGCAAAAAACCAGAATGAAATATCACCTTTGTATCAAAAGTTATGGTCAAAAACCTGGAGAACAAAAAATGCATGGATCCCTATGGAAGGTGAAAGTGAGCCATATTGCGCGTTTACTCGCGAGTAGGCGAACTTGACTTTGTTGGAAAGGGCAGGCTGAGAGGAATCCAAAGACACCAGAATGGTCCTGATCCAGTGAATGCAGCCCTCAAAAACACCTGAGAAGGAAGTCCCTCCCTCCAAGCAGATGAATGGATTGAGCCCTATGGAAAGCAAATAAGCCTGTTTACTTGTGAGTAAGCAAACGTGCCTTGGCTGGTGTGGAAGATCAGGTGAAGGAGTGTGCAAGGCTACCAGAATGGTCCTGATCCTATGCACCTGCAGCTAAACAAGTGCTCCAGAAGGCAGCCTTCCCCCTCCACTAAAAAGGATCAAAACAGAGGCTTCAGCTGATAAGGTGGCCTTTTTTGAGACTTGCAAAGCCAGGTGGATCTTGATAGTGATCTGGTTTAAACACAAGTTCTTAAATTGAACTGGGCACTGGGTAAGGCTGAAAACCTTACTGATGGGGGGGGGAGTTATTGTAGGCAGGCTACACAGGAAATTCACATGGTGGAACACGGCTGGCTTCTGCTTATTTAATTATTTGTTTTACTTTAATTATTCATACTTATTTATTTTAATTTGCCTGATGATGTCAATTCCACCATGACTTCACTTTTGGTGGGTCTTGGACAGATTGTCATTCAAAAAGTGAGCCCCAGTGCTAAAAGTTTGAGAACTGCTGCAATAAGGTGTTAGTAAGTTGACACCCTGGGGTGTGTGTGACACCACTAGTGACCAAAATCACTAAAATCATAATTTGGAAGAAAAATACCATCATGATATATATCAATCAATGCGTATTTCATGCAGAATGTGTTCTATCTTTGTTCTATCAAAAGGTACAGCCAAAAAACCAGTGAGGGTGGAGTGATGGTACATCACCACGCCCACCACCTGGGGTGTTGCCCCGCCCACTGCATGGGGGGTGACACGCTGGCATCCCGTACCCGGTGACACGAACCCTAGTGACGCCACTGTTGAGGGAGTACTCTAATGGTTTGATCGCCACCACATCAGCTAAGAGACTCACACATTCTCTGGAAAGTGCACAGATCTTAAATCTTACACTTTTGTAACAAACCTTTCTTAAGAGATGAACTGGATTGTTTTCATCTTAAATGGGGAGGTATGAATCAAAAACTAGAAAACCTTTTGGATCAGTCTGTGCTGTCAGCTATACTGCTCACAGGGAGCCAGTGTGATATGGCATATTGAAATAAGTGTTGACAACTTTGCAGGTTTCACAGAGAAACCAGAAGTTGCATTTTTTTTAACAGAAAGGCTCAGTCTGAGCCCTGCAGAGGCCGCAGACAAATGTCTACTGCCTCTGCTGGGCTCAGAGGACCCTCCGGAGGTGAAGGGAGCAGAACTTCCCTCAGCTCTGGAGGGTGGGGTAGGGAGGCATTTGCCCATATCTGTGTTTTCACTTAACCCGTGGGGTGTGTGTGTGTGTGTTCTGGAACGGAACCCCTGCAGATATGGGGACAGCCTGTACTGTAAACAAAGCTATAAATTATGCTGGAGGCACTCTGTCATGATCTAATAAACTCCATGGAGTCTGTATGTGACCGTACTTTGGAGATATGGCCCAACTGCTAGGATCTGCAAAGGCAGGACTTGGGACCCTAGGATCTCTTACACTGTACTGCACTACTACATTAGTATTCAAGGCCCAACAAAAGTAAGAAAGAGCTTTCTAATGTAGTAATATTAAATTCCCAATTAGCAGAGAAGAGATCTAGCAGGGAGGAAATGAAAAGGGCTGGTTGTCTCAACTAACATTAGAGAATGATAACTTCATTTGACTTTATATCAACACCAAATATGGTACTATCTGCAGCTGTTAAGCTATTTCTGTGCTGGATAATTAAGTCTCAGAAGGACCAAGACAAAAAAGCAGTTTGGTATAAATAATTACCAGGAGGCCCTGGAGACTGCTCTGCCATCTCCTCTGTTAGTTTATTGGTTTTGTTTTTTTTAATATATACAGTCCAAGCAATAATTCTGGTGCTCAGAATCTTAACAGCACTTCTCTGGCACCACTGAAAGGGAACAGCTCCTCCATATTTCAAACTAATTTACATATTTGTTGAAATATTTGTTGAATATATTCACATATTTGTTGAGTATATACTGGAATCCCCTGTAGAAAATGTGTAAAATGTGGAGAGCCTGTCTACAAATGTGCAGCACACATGTACCAGGGGTTGCAGCCACACATGGTTTCCCAGAAACAACTACCAGATTGTGGGAAGGGGGCTTGGGACAAAAACTTACATAAGAACATCAGAACAGCCCCACTGGATCAGGCCATAGGCCCATCTAGTCCAGCTTCCTGTATCTCACAGTGGCCCACCAACTTGCCTCCTGTTCCATTTTACTGAAGAATGAGGAAAGCTGGCAGCAGCAACAGTTCCTCCCCTTCCTCCCATAGGTTAGGAAGAAGAGCCATCTGTCTCCCTCCGTTGGCTAATGGGGATTGGGGAGAATGGAAGGCAACACTGTCACACAAGTTTCTTGGTTAAGAGACTTAGAGCACAATCTTATGTATGTCTACTCAGAAGTAAGTCCCATTATAGTCAATGGAACTTACTCCCAGGTAAGTGTGGATAGGATTGTAGCCTTATGCATCAGCCCTTCCAGCTCTCCCCACCAGCCAATGGGACTGCTCCCTGGAAGCTCTGCAGTGCTGGAGAAGCCTCTCTAGAGAATGTCCTCATTGGTTGATGAGGACTGCCAAGTTGAGGGCAAGCCTGTCAGCTGACTTGCCCATTGTTGCCACTGGGTAAAGGGGTGCATATTGAGGGTTCAGGGATTGATGGGTTGCCCTCCACAAGTATGAAACCTCAGTCCATTAACCTAGCCATTTCCTGATTCTGCTCCTATTTCCCAACATGTCACAGTTTATTTCAGAGAGCCCTAACAGATCAATTCAGAGTTCCACATGGTCCAGAGTTCTGCTTCCAGCAGTGATCAACCAGATATGCCTGGAAACAAAAAAGTGGGAGAGCTGCTACATGAAGGCAATAGCTCTCCCACATTGTTTGACATCAGCAACTGGTATTCCATTCAGCTGTATATTTTTTTCTGAAAATGGAGGTTCTATTTAGCCATGATGGCTAACTAACATTGATAAACTTATCAAAGCTGTTGCAAGAAATTGATCAGAGGAGCTCAAAATTTCTGATTGTTTTCTTGTGTACAGGATTAACATACTAAACAGCACAAACAAACCAAGGCTGAATTAACCCCAGTTCTGTGAGTTATTTTTGCCATGTACTCCTCTCCAGGCCCAGTGTTTCAGGGTACTTTGGGGCTGGGAGAAAGGGTGGGGAGCAACTTGGAGTTCCTGATCACTGCTGCCAGATGCTGCCCCCCCTTCCTGTTCCAAGGTAAACTTAGCTGCCTTGTGACGGGGGGGGGGGGCAGCACCTTTGCTATCAACTGATATGATTGCTAGCAAAGTATTGGGTATTTGTGGGCATTCATTTGGAACATGTGCAAGTCCCCAAGTCATTTCGAGGTAAGCCTTATCTCCTGTAAGTTTGTATTTTAATTTTTAAAAGCCATCTAAGCTAGTGACAATCACCACATTTTGTGGTAAATCTCAAGATGCTCAGGTTGATGGCTTGCTCTTCTCAGCTTCTCCATTATAGTATGTTGCCTCTCACCAAGACCAAAAATCTGCCTCTTTCCATCTCAGAACACCAGCCAATATACTGCTATTGGCTACCAGAGAGGGGATGGAAGAGAGAATCACCTTACTCCTCAGCCCCCTTCTCTTAAGGTCTGACTATGTGGTGATCTTGCAAACAAAAATGAAGTTGCCCGTCCAGGAGCACATCTTGGCCCATTAGAGTAATAATAAGAAACATAAACGAGCCCCCTGGATTATTTAGGGAACAAGCCTAACCAGGTCTACTCAGAAGTAAGTCCTATTTTGTTCAATGGGGCTTACTCTCAGAAAAGTATGGTTAGGATAAGGTGAACAGGAGGGTTTTTCTGAACGCATGAAAGCGCATGCTGGAGCTCAGCCGCCTGAGCCAAGCCTCCTCCTGCTGCTTGTCACATTGCATTGTGGGTCTCACCGTTAGGAGGCAGGGGATTCCACAAGTACCACTGGACACCACCTCAAGTACCACTGGTGGTACTAGTAACACTGGTTGAGAAACATGGCTCTAAGTGAACGGGAGGGGGGTTTAAAAACAACAAATTTTTGTGTTCTAATGACAGTAACTGGAGAAGGAGCGCACTCTACATACACCAAGGGATACTATCTTCAGTATTGTTTCAAGTACTTCAGGTACAGGTCCTGGCCTTAAAACACACAAAACTGCCTTATTTGAAATCAGACCATTGGCCTGGCAATGTCAGAACCATCCATTCTGGCTGCAGCAGCAGCTTCCCAGGAGGCCTTCAGACAGGAGTCCTTTCCAGCCTTATCTGGGAATGCTAAGGGACCAGTAATTTTCAACCTTTTTCGTCTCATGGTAAACTGGCAAGGCACTAAAATGGTCAAGGCACACCCATCAGCCTTTTACAATGGACAAGGCTCACTGTACTGCCAGCAGAGGGGCTCACATCCCCCAATGGTCCTACTGATAAATGACCCTCCCCTAAACTCCTGCGGCACACCTACAGAGCATTCACGGCATACCAGTGTGCCACAGCACAGTGGTTGAAAATGGTTGCTCTGGCATGCAAGGCTCAGCCAGCAGCCCTGGGGACCCTGCCTCCCAAATCGCTTCTGAAACTGTGTGAGTGAAGAGGCTGTTCTGTTTGCGGGGAGGTTTTGGAGGGGTTCTCAGAAATGGGAGCCTGGTTAGAAGGAGGGTGATGCTGGCTGTGCCTGCAAAGTGGGAAGGCATGGAGAAAGAAGGAAGAAGCTGCTTCACTTAAGAACATGAGAGCCCCACTTGGCCCCCAAAGGCCCATCTAGTCCAGGCTTCTGTATCCCACAGTGGTCCACCAGATGCCTCAGGGAGCAACCAAGACCACAGGAGACCTGCATGCTGGAGTCCTCCCTTGCACTGGCATTCTGAGGGAGCCCACTTCTGAACGCAGGAGGCTGCACATGCCCATCATGGCTTGCAGCCCGTGATGGACTTTTTCTCCAGAAACCTGTCCAATCCCCTCTGAAAGGCACCCAGGGCAGGTGCCACACCAAATCCTGTGGCAGGGAGTTACGCAGACTAACTACACCCAGAGTAAAGAAATGCTTTGCACGATGTCATCCCCACATCCTGTGGCAGGGAGTTCCACAGACTAACTACACTCAGAGTAAAGAAATGCTTTGCACGATGTCATCCCCACATCCTGTGGCAGGGAGTTCCACAGACTCTGGGTAAAGAGTCTTTAGTACGAGAGTCTTACTCTTTGGAGGAGGTGTTTGCCAGGAGGACGTTGTTGGTTTTCACCGGCTCCTTCTTCTTGCCTAACTTCGACATGGCTGGATGGGGGGGGGGGGAGAGCCGCAGCCCCGCAGTAGCTCCTCTCAGGCTGCAGCAGCACGAGAAGCAGCGTCCACTCCGTTGCTAAGCGACCATGCGGGGGGGCAATTAGACCATAGAGTTAGAGAGAGAGAGTCGCCACTGCGGAGAGCAGCCTCTAGCGCCACTTCCGGGTTGCAACTGAGCCAGCTCCCAAAAGCAAGGCGGTGGAGGTCCTACCATAGAGATGCGGAGGGATAGAGCGTCGCCGCGCCTCACTCATGCAGGCATTCCACCCCCTCCCCTGCGCTCAGCTGGGCGCTTGCTTGCTATAGTCTCTCTCTGTTACAACCAGCAGTGTACTTTAGGGGTGGGCGCGGGGGCTTTTCGCTTCGCCCTGCTGTGTACACTGTCACCTCCCTAGACAGCTTAAGCCTATACATGTCTACTCAGAAGTAAGACCCACTGAGTTCAATGGGGCTTACTCCCAGGAAAGCATGCAGAGGGTTGCATCCTTATGCAGCTGCCTCTTATGGAATTGGTCCACTTCAGTAGTGTTCAGCCTTTTTCATCTCATGGCACACTACGATGGCCATCGGTTTGTTGAGCAGTGACAAGGCACATCATGCTGCTGCTAGGGGGCTCAAGTCTTCTAATGGCCCTGCTATTAAATGACCCTCCCCAAAGTCCCATGGCACACTTGCGAACCGGCGGTGGCACACCAGCGCGCCACGGCATAGTGGCTGAAAATCACTGGTCTGTTCTGTCTTTCTGCTCTTGATGGTGCTTGCATGATGCTGTTAAAAACTCTTGTGAAAGAGCATCAGATAGGAGGTCTTGTTCTGGTCCAGACTAACTCCTAAAGAGGCATGCCAAATGCTACACCCACCCCCTCACCTGTTGGTGTGTCAGCTTCTGCCCCTCCAAGATGCCAGCCTACCATACTACTCTCCTTCACACTTCTGCTCTGTCCCCTCTTCGCAAACCAGGGACTGAGAAGAGGAGGATCAGTGGAGGCAGGTGCCCCCCACCAACCCACTTCTCAAGACAGCTTCAGCTGGCCTCATGGAAGAGCCAGCCCTGGAGAAGGTGGCAGCCCAATAAACCATCATAAGCTCCACTGGCTCAGGCCAAAGACCCATCTAGTCCAGCTTCCTGTTTTTCTAAGGAAAAGACAAAGACAAAACCCTGCCTTTTGCCTCCAAAGAGGTCCTCAGGCTGTTTACATTATTTTAAGCCATTTCTGCCCAACGCTGCACAAACACAACAGGGGTCAAATATGTACACCGATGGGGCCGAGCAGAAATGGGTTAAACAGAGAACGAGAGAGAGATCGCTAGCTGTTGGAAAGCTGCTGGAAAGCACTCACCATCTCTCAACTCCAGCCCCCTACATTTGGCAACCACACTACAGTACTTCTTGCCATTGTTCCTTATGCAATGTAGGGCTACTAACATGGTCTACACTGCAGGATTGTTGGAAATCACTTTCAGTCCTCCCACACCCTGTCACAGAGAAAACTAAGCTACACTGCAGGGCAGTTGTAAGTTACCCTCTAGGAAAACTTTTATCTTTGTATCTTCTCAGTAAGAATAGTGAGAGGTAGAGAGTGAAGGTGAGAGATTCACTGTTATGCACACTGGAGTGAAAACAGAAGATACATAAGGAAATTAAGCTGGGGAAGTGAATAAGGAAAGCCATTTAACAATTTAAATAAACAAACCCCTGCAGTGCCTGCCCCTTGATTACTAATATTCAGCAGCACACTCCCTCTGTGCATAGAAGTTTCAAGGTTTTTTTTAAACCTCAGTGTATTCATTCCCACATCAGCATCTTTTAAGTACTCTTTTTTACCCCCCTTTTGCACAGCACATTGCCTGGAAGTACCTGCTGGATCACAGTTGAAACAAGTGCACCCACAGCCATAAAAAATGGAAATGGGAAATAGGCAAATGCAGATGTAGTGGCACCAGCATAAATCCTCTACCTTCTAGGTTCAGGCAGCAGCTCATGACAGCACTGGCACTTTGCCAGGGTGGGGGAGTTAGCCTATCATAGCATATTTCCAAATGCTGAACTAAGGAGGTTTTGCAATGCCTTATATACCATACTGAGGTCAGTATTACAGGCCTCTTCTGGGACAGTGTTCCACCATACAATGACAGCTGCAGAAAAGTTTATCTTCTGCACCCTAGGTTCCACAACCCAAGAAGGTGGCAAGTAAAGCAAGGCCTTGTGACTCCTCAGATGATTGTAACAGGTAGGAACATGCAAGGAGACAAATGGTGCACAAGGTACATGTATCCAGCTCTGATTAGACCTTTTAGATGCTTTCGTCTGCTGTTATTCTTTTCCACTCCCTGCTTGAGTCTCTTTGCAACCTTTAAACTCCTTGCTTCATTTATACAAAAGGTCTGGAAGGGCATTTAAGTTAAATGTGAAATATATGAAAGCTGATCATGGTGACTTTACAACTTTTCTGATATACTGAAGACCAGAAAGCAGCCTCTGCTTTCAATGCAGAAACAGGTATAGTCAGTTCTCATTATCTACTAGGGTTAGGTTCCTAGAAAGCTAGTGGCTACTGAATTAGCAGATAATCACTGAGCACATGGGGAAAATGGAGTTAGGTTCCAGGGGACCCTCTCTATTATACATTCTATGAATTTTATGAACCTGAATCTTAACCTGCAGTCTATGGGACTGGGTGATACTAGGGCTAATCTACATCTCCAAAATCTGATGTTTCCTCCTCTGTGTTGGCTATCCCTCAACTTGTTGAAAGCCCAACAAGACCCGAGTTTGGCAGTGGGGAGGGAGTTGCTATACCTGTCATCCTCCACCTGTCTCTTGGCTCCTTCACTGCCTTGCTCCAGAGCAAGCCCTCAGGTAGCCTTCCAGGAACCTCTAATCATCAGCCTGTCATCATTACAGGGGTTGTGAAGGTTCAGTTGGAGTCCCTGAGATGGTGCCCAAGATAAAGGGGCAAGTCTGGAAGTGGACACAAATGTGTCTGACAATTCTCCACAGGCCAATACCAATGCCCTCTGAAGTGGCACCAGCACAGTATTAGCTGATAACAAGAGATAGGTGGCAATTCTGCCCCTCAGATAAGCAAATTCACATATAAAAAGGACTGTACAAGACACCCATTAGTAACAGTAAGGGCTAATGAGGCCTCCCATGAAGAATAGGTTCAGTCTAGACCAGGGGTCTCTAAACTTTTCGGCTGAAGGGCTGCATCAAATATCTGGAACGGTGTTGAGGGCCAGGAAAAAAAATTAAATATAAAATTTAAATAAATACAGTTGAGATGGAACTTAGATTAATGACTGAAATGAATGAATGAATGGGCTTAAATGTCCAGGTTTTCTCCAAGCACCAACACAGCCCAAGAAATAAAGCGCACACACTTAAATGGACCCCCATCCCTCCACCCCACAAGCGCAACTCTGGTTGTGTATGGTCAACTGGGCCAGAGGAGGCTCTCAGGGGATCAGAGGCTGGCCACGGGCCACAACTGGCCCCCGGGCTGGGTTTGGAGACCCCTGATCTAGAATATCAGAAATAATACTGTGGGAATACGACACCAATCTCAAAACGATTTTGAGCAAAATGTCAGTTCCCAGTCATTCAGAGTCAAGTTCATCCAGCTACTAATGACAGTAAGACAAATACATTGACAAAAAAGTTTATTTATACAAAACAAGACCGTATCAGAAAGGCATTTAAAAAAAAACTGAAGAAAAGTACTTGCAGAGGTGAGATGACAGCAGAAATGTTGTCTAAGCTGACTCAGGCATCATTCATTTTTGTAATATGTTTTGAGTGCAAGTCAAAATAGGCAGCTGCTTTATTTTAAAAACCATTTATACCCAAAACAATATTGTGTGCACAAACTGTTAAACCAAGCTGTTATTAAATTCAAAGGAAAAATGCATAGACATTTTTTCCCTCAAACCATTTTACTAAATATATAGGAAAAAATTATCCCTGAAACAGGCACAACACACAAATGTAGAGAATTCTTGCAGAGTTAGACCCATCCCCCTTCTCAGAAAGAGCACATATATCACCTGTGTCAGGTCATTACTGAGAAAGGCAGGCTTGTGAACACATCTAAATCCTTATCAATTCCTATCTCTGCACAGTGTAAGTTACAGTAAACTTATAATCACACAAAGAAGGGCTGGGCAAGAATATGGGAGGTGGGACCTGACCTCCCTTTACTTGTAATGGCCCAGCTCATTGTCTGCTCATGCATCCATCTGCTTGCTCCCAGCAGGACAACATTACTTGACCTCTCCTTAAAATCCACTATTTCCATGAAACCTTTGACAGAATTCCATGGTCCCTAGGCAAATGGCTCTCAAGCCTTTTAGCACCAGGACCCACCAGAAGTGATGTCATTAGCCTGGAAGTGATGTCATGGCCAGAAGTGACATCAATTTAGGCTTCAAACCTAAGCCTCAATCAGCCAAAGTGCCCATTATAGAGTGCACTCATGCTGTTATTTTGCATAGCTTGAAATTCAAACATTCCAGCTCAGAAGTCAAAGCAGAACACAGGTGTAGATCCTTCTCCTCCACACAGTCCTCCCCCTTACCAGCATCCCATCTTCCCACCTATTCAGGGCAAAGAATGAGGCCTCTCCTATCAGGAGCCTGCCCTGCCCAGCAGCTCTATACCCTTATTTTCAGCAGCGGCTAAACTACACAACCCACCTGAAATTAACTCATGACCCACCTAGTGGGTCTTGAACCACAGTTTGAGAAACACTGCCCTAGACGTAATAGCAACAGGGCATAACTATGTATGAATGACGTGACCTATTTATTCTGCCTTCCTTCCCCCCATATGTTGTCTCCATTGTGTTCTGTATTTTTAGACTGCTTCGAGATAGGATCTTGATCCCATCCATTGTAAAGCATCATTTTCATGGATGGTACTATATAAATATTGGGCCTAGTAGAACTCCACAGGCAGATGCTAAGATTAGATAGTGCCTATAAAGTGGAAAACATTACATGGGAATTTAGAACTTCCTGAGGGGTGATCATGTTCATTTCTTGCAACATATACTGTAAACTAGAGAGTCTTGTTTGCAAAAAACATACATTTAGGTGCTACAAACTTTTAGAACCCAAGTGTATTTGATTAATTTTGTTCAAATAAGAGTGACAACAAAAATGCACAACATGATCCTAAACCAGTGAATTTCAAACATTTTCACATGGCACATGGAGAAAGTACTGTGCTGCAGTCAGGGGACTCACACACACCCCCATTGCCCTACTAATGTATGACCTTCCCCCAAACCCCCGTGGCACAGCTGCAGACGATTTGTGGCACACCAGTGTGCCACAGCCCACTGGTTGAAAATTGCTCCCCTAAACTAAGTCACCTTAAGCACTATGTGGAATATACCGTTGCCAATACATTCTGGTAAGCAAACTGCTGATGCAGATGGAATCTGAATGTCCATTTTATGAATGTTTGCTTGCTCTCATTAATCTGATAATAAAATTGAGAACAGGTCTCAAATTGTTTTACAGCAAGGCCCCTTAAAGTTATATAAACAATTATTTGAGTAGTCCTCATGCTCTCTCACTTAAGCATGAGACGGTTTTTTCCCCATCCTGCTTACCCTTAGATCAGGGGTGCACAAACTTTTTGGCAGGAAGGCCACATCACCTCTCTGACACTGTGCCGGGGCCAGTTGCTGCTGCTCTGAGATTGTGGGTGCGCCAGAGCACTTGCTTGCCCGCTGTCCCTCATGTGGGCAGCAGGTTGTGACAGTATTGGAGCGCTTGCTTACCTGCCCACCTGTTTGCCCTTGTGCGGGGGACACATTCTGCTGCTCTCTGCCCTTCTGTGGGGGACACCACACTTCTAATCTGTGGAGTGCTAATATTCTGAAAGCAAACTATTTTTTAGCTAACTATACCACTAAGTGTAAACAGTTGATATGGAATCCCCAGTTTTGTGGTTGTATGTGGTGTAAAAAACTCTGCATCTTGATTCAAAGACAGATCATATTCAGAGAGAAGCAGAATTCAGAATATGTTCACCCTTGAGACCACTTAAACCCTCAAGTGAGAGGGTTGCTCTTGGTTATATTAATTTTTAAAATATAGCATGTATTTTGCTATGAGCAGTTTATTTTATAGTTATCAACTGTAGAGCATGATCCTGCGCATTGTCCCTCAGAAGGACCTCCAAATTCCATACAACGTGCTCCAAAACAAGTGTGCATAGAACATAGGCCTCTATGAACTGAAACCCTTCAAATTCTAAATTTTTCATTTCACTATCTTATTCTCTCGCAGGTGATGGGTACTGCTTGATTGGAGCAGTGAGCAATCCTGCCTAGTCAAATGACTGAGGAAATGGCAAATGTCAGACTAAGATCAGCATGTCTAAGAAGTTAAAGCCATTTTCAAATGAACCATTCTTGGCAGTTATGGGCATAATTATCAGCTGCTGGTGCTTTTTGATGAAACAGATAAATCATTTTAATCTCATAAAAACTACTTTAGTAGCCTTTGTAGAAAACCTGTAGTAGGAGACAGTATCACACCGTTGATTCTGCTGGATCTCTCTGTAGTTTTTAATGCCATTTTAAATGTCAAATGTAGCCGATTCCATGAAGTACTGCTTGAGGGTAGCTGGATGAGGATGTGTAAACCCAAAGCCTCTTTAGAAAAGACATTCACTGGTGAATGATTGGGGATTCATATTGGATGACTTATGAAAAAGTATCAACTTTCAGCTTCAGTTGATCTACCATCTGCTGGCCCCCAGAATAGAGAACTGGCCACTGTGATGCATATATTTCTTAAATTGATCATTGTTTACATGCTGTACATAAGGCTGCCCTTGGAAAGATTTTGGAAAATTTTAAACTGGGCCCAGGTACTGCAACCTGATTTGTGGATTCTATACAAAATTCATTAGTTACAAACATACAAAATTCATTAGTTACAAACATACAAGGCAGTTGTTCTTTAGAACCCTAAATAGTCAAGATCTTTGACATCTTAGGAAGCACACTCACAGTGGGGCAATAGAGTACTTCAAGTACCACCACCATTATAGGCAAGATAATGCTTTATTAGAATTAATAAAAGCTTGATTTACTCCTTTGCAATTGGACTGCTGTAGTGAGATTTTAATGTGTAATTTTATAATTGGGACTGAGCACTGTATTATGCTTGTTCCAATCCCATCTTGGGCAGAGGATCCAGAAGGTGATAGTTGCTCATCACCATGGTTTAGAAATTGCCAGAGTCAACCACCAACATTTTGATAATGAGTTCCAACTAAAGGATGCAAGATAGGAGATGAAGACAGTTGTAGCACTCTACCCACTCCTAAACTTGGAGACAGTCATCCTCATCTAGAATTTTGTCTCACTAAAAATGTTAAAGTTTAAAGCACCTTAATATTCAAACGTACATGAAATAAATCCACATTAGTTAACCTACTTATTTTAATACTCTCAAAATATTTGCTGGAAACAGAGCAAAGGCAAACTGCACTGGAAGCTTCCTACTGACAAATGTATTTTGTAAAAAAGAAACAACTATTTTTCCTCCCCAATTACAAGCAAGCTAAACCACAGATTTGTACTAAAGAAATGTAATACTACTTCTTGCAACTGAAGTCAATATGAACTAAATGTTATAAGTGCACAAATTTTTTTTCCTCCCCAGATCGATACTAAATCAGATTACAAGTGGCTATAACTATACTGTACAGATTACAAGGGCAGAAGGTCTGGTCTAGAGGGTTGAGCCTCCTTTCGCCTGAAGATAACATCCGAAAGTCGCCAGTTTATAGGCCACCGGCACTGTGCGACCTTGAAGCAGCTGACAAGCTGAGCCTAGTTATTCCATCTGCTCTGAGCATGGGAGAATGGAGGCCAGGATGGAGGCCAGATCAGAAGAAACATCTGAATTGTTGTAGCTCTTGAAAGATAGAGTCTTCTTTCAATTGTAAAAATCCCTACAGGGATTTAAATTAGCCTGCCTATGTAAACCGCCTTGAATAAAGTCTGAGGAGAAATCTGAGGACCTAGAAAGGCGGTATATAAAGACCTGTATTATTATTATTATTACTATAGCTCTTTTCTACTGTGAGAATTGCTAGGTTAAGTGGCACATTTAGAGCTGCTGAAGGCTAGTTCTTTGTTCAGGTTTTTTCTGCAGCTTTATATAGACTGTGTAATTATATTTAGGTCCTAAGGACTGAAGAAAAATGAACATGCTTTTTATCAAGTTATAATGGTTGGCAACCTTCAGTCTCGAAAGACTATGGTATAAGCCTACAGCACCCGGTATGACCAGAGGTCTCCCATCCAAGTACTAACCAGACCTAAGCCTGCTTAGCTTCCAAGATCACATGAAATCAGGCATGTGGAGGGTAACTGTATCAAGTTACAGTAAGGGTGCAAAATTCAGTCTTTTCAGTCTCTGCATTTATTTTTTCTTTTATGAAATACATTTTTAAAAAAACAAAACATGAAAGCTAATAATGCTCAATTTAAACTTTGTACCTAATGTGTTCTAAAAAGTATTCAAGTTTCCTTTGACAGAGAAGTAAGGGGGAAGCTAAGGAAATTAGAACAAAACATGATGTTTGTCTCTTTGGAATTTGAAACAGTTAGTTCAGGTCTACATCAGAAAACTAGCAACAAATATGAGGTGCTCTTTGGATTTTGTTTTAGGATGACAAAGTGCCTGAGTGCACCTGATAAAAAAAACCAGGTCTTTGCATGTGCTTTATAAAAATACTTTTTGCTGTTAGATTAGAAATCAGGCTTTGAGTACATACGACAATTTGTGACCAAAAGAATGCACAAGAATGATAGCCCAAAGGAAAGTTTCAAGGTCTGTGGTGGCATGCTATGCGGGAATCAAGTGTAGTGTCCAGGGGACAAGATTGAGATTCTCACAGATTTAGGACCACAGCATGCAATGAGAATTTTCCTAAAACATCACATACCCAAATATTCAGACATTTTAGAAAGAAAAAATCAATCAACACCATTCTTCAAAAAATGTTAACTTATTCTATTTTCTTACTTTGTGCAATCTGTGGGCTCTTAACAAGACAAACTAAAACTACATTCAACATTTTCAGGCTGTACCAATAAATGAAGTGCAACACCTTTATCCTATCAGAATCCTTGTGCTAAAAAGTTTTGTGGCAGAACACAGCCACCATACAAAATAGAGGGCCACTATAAAGGACCACTTGCACCATCACCACGATAGAACCAAAGAACAACGGTTTCCTGTGATACAATCTGGCTTCATAACATTTAAGTCAAGGCTGTTAACCACTTGCAGCCCACCAGACATGATCATAAGCATTGAATCTGTGCAATCAACAGGCCCTTGAAGTTGAATTGTGAAAACTACTCTGACATTTGCCATAATCTGAGACTGTTGTGACTGTTATACATTTATCAGATGGATAGTACCAGCTTATCCTTATCGACCTTCTCCTCAATAGGTTCTTTCATAATTTAAGGATACTATAAAGAAGGAACGTTTGCCATTGCTCAGCAAACTGATGTTATTCAGAAATGGGCAACTGGCTGTCTGGGGTCTCTTAAAGAGACTTGAATTGTGGCCCTGGGACTGAAGAGCAAAGGAAATGCAGTGAAAAGGAGACAGAAACCAGCCAAAGTTGTTGCATGCAAGAAATAGATATTGTGTATCAGAGTACTTCAAACCAATATATTGCTATTCTAGTTATGTAATTAGAGTAAGGTACAAAATATCAGGATTGAGTCTCATAGTGATCCTTATACTGACTATTCCTTATAGAATAAATATTATCCTATTGGACATTGGATTTTGGCTGTTCTACCCAGTGTGTAACCAAACAAGGACATAATATACAAGGTGATTTGAAATCCTACTTGACAAGGAAATAAGGTGTAAACGCCTCTGGAGTGTTACCAGGTCAAAGAAAACAATACTCCGCTAGGATTGTTGTGATGAAGCACCATAGCAGCAGTTCAAGAAGAGGAGCAAGATTCTTGCTGCTCTGTGTGTGTACATGCCAATGTAAAAACATTAACAGCACTGTGATTTACTTTCTGCTTTCAAGGGATCTGGGTCCAGATTTATTTTTCCCACATCATTCTCTTCATTAGGAAAGCTTTTGAGGTTTGCAAGGATGTTTTCCACCAAGAACCGAGCAGCTTCATCAATGTTGATGTTATCCTGAAGAGACCATAAGAGAAAGTTAATGTTTTCCTGACCACACAGTATAAATAAGTCAAATAGTCCCAAATGATACCCCCAGCACACAGTTTTACAAACATCCGCACTTCTGAAAGTTTAATACTGAGATTCAGATAAAGGTCATTTAAAGAAGTACAGTACTTCAGTTTTGTGCAGTCACCAGCAATGCTGTATCAAATCGAGATGTGATTTGACACAGAACATAGTCTTTGGTGGATTACAGAAGAGCCCTTCAAAGTAATCTTTGCAGTGTCATGTTTTTGTGTCTATCTGCAGCCCTCCTATACAGGTGTGTGCCACTTAATGGGGATACATTCTCCAATCCCCGTTATGTGATTAGGTCATTAAGCAAACATTCAGTCCAATCTATTGCCTTTGTTGTGTCAACAGACACTCCACTCCGTGCCAGACACTAACTGGCTGCCCAGGCTACTGGAGATAGATTGCTTCTTTGCTGTGTAAACAGACACTCTGCTGCAGGCTATGGGAGACCTGACTGCCTCATTAAGAACCTCTTTGTTGTGCTTTGACCACCATCATATATGACCCACCCATATATGGGTCATCATATGACCCACCGGAAGTGATGTCATGACCAGAAGCAACCTCAAATAAGAAAATTTTTAACAATCCTAGGCTGCAATCCTACCCACACTTATCCAGGAGTAAGTCCCATTGACTGTCATTGTTAAAAGCATATACAGAGTTCCCTGTTAAAAGTACAGATCTGTAACATGTCCCCAAATATGGTCATATACAATGGTAGTAACAAGTTTAATATATTAATAAAATATTGTATTGAAATAAATGGGGACCCACCTGAAGTTGTTTCATTACCCACCTAGTGGGTCCTGACCCACAGTTTGAGAAACACTGAACTAGAGCATTTGCCTAGAGCAGGGGTGCCCAAACCCCAGCCCTGGGGCCACATGCGGCCCTCAAGGTCTCTCAATGTGGCCCTCAGGGAGACCCCAGTCTCCAATGAGCCTCTGGCCCTCCAGAGATTTGTTGGAGCCTGCACTGGACCAACGCAACTGCTCTCAGCATGAGGTTGACTGTTTGACCTCTTGCGTGAGCTGTGGGATGAGGGCTTCCTCCACTGCTTGCTGTTTCACATCTATGATGCAGTAGCAGCAGCAAAGAAAAAGCCAGCCTCACTTTGTACAAGGCCTTTTATAGGCCTTGAGCTATTGCAAGACCTTCATTCATATAAGTTCATCTTTAACATATTCATTTATGTATACTTATGTAAATATTCAAATTTTAAATGTAAATTAATTCTTTTTTCCCCCGGCCCCCTGACACAGTGTCAGAGAGATGATGTGGCCCTCCTACCAAAAACTTTGGACACCCCTGGCCTAGAGAACAGAAGGTTCCTAGTTCAAGTCTAGGGGTAACCTCTTCTCAAGTTAAAGGTTCAAATGTCAGTATCAACCATCTCCAGTGACAGTGATTCAGGCAGGAGGGCTCCAGTAGATCAAGACAGCTGGCCAATTACTCCCCCACCTGATCCAGTCACTACAATCCAGTCACTTTTATTTGAGTAATCTGAGCAAGATGGATGGTGCTATGTATCTAGATTAGCATCCAGATCAGACAGATATCTGTACTGCGTGTTTTTCAATCAAATCTGAATGCACACCCCTATTCTTTGTCTTTTGTTTAACTATGCACAATTTGAGACAGATTGTGAAAAAACCATGTAATTAAATGACCAGCAAGACATCCATGCCTTCCTTCTTTGCCCTCATTCTGAAGGAGGGGTAGGGACAATCTGAGCAAGTTACTGATCCTGGGTGATATTGCTAGATTTAAACAGGATCATTTTCAAAGAAAGCAGGAAGTTGTGTGGTTACCATTCTTTCAAGTGTCACATGCATATGAGCTTTCTATCAGCAACTTTGAAGCAGTGTGCTCCTTAACCAAAACCACAGCCTGGTTCTAGATTTTCTGCCCTTTATATCATTGCCTATTTTCCCCCCTCTCCATATGACTGAACACATGAGCAGCACATATCATTGAACTACACAGGAAGATAGTAAAGATCCAACAATGAATTTAAACAGCTGATGAGAGGAGATGAATAAAACCGTCTGTGGCTGGCAGGAATTTTGTCGGTATTCTTGCCAAGGAGCATTAAAGAAGCCAAGAAGCATTAAATACAGTTGGCTGAATCAATTTAATCATTAGTACATTTTTAGAACAGCTGTGAGATTTTACCCTACAACTATTTTATTCCAAATGCAAGAAGTTGACAGCATTACAGTATGTTTACTGATGTACTCTATTGAATTAGAACAGATTATAAAAAAGCACACTAATCAAAGTTCAAGTTGTTTATACTATTTTGAAGAAAGGCAGTTCCTTTGAGTTTTCATCCGCCTCCCACAGTGTTGTCTACACTGAATTTCAGATGCGAGACTCAGTTATACCTAGAAATGCCAGGGATTGCACTTGGAAACTTCTACATGAAAAAAACATATGCTCTACCACCAAGGCACTTACATTGCGCAAAAATGGAGAGGCAGAGAATGTCACAAGATTCTTGTCAGTCCAGGTATCTGTTATGTATGCAAGTTATACAGGATCAACATCCTGCATAACTGATTGGCCCAGACTTATGGCTGGCCAATCGGGTGGTGATTAAAATCCTACTGTCCAATTGGCCTTCTAGTTTAGTGTTTCAACAGCACCAATTGTGGGGAATCTGGGGGGAGATAAGGGGTATAAAGCCAGGGGTGTTGCCTTGTGTTTTCATTGCCAGGTTCTGTTCTGAAGATGAAATAAATATGTTGAGCTGTTATCTCTATGTCTTCCTTTATTCACATGGACCCACTATTTAACAGTATCACTTACGCTTGAATTAGTAAAAGCAAGACCTAACATGAAATTCATGAAAGTGACCTTCACCCAGGACAGTTGGTTTTATACAGTCTGCAAGAGAACACCCTTTTTTAAGTTGCATAGGATGTTTGATTGAATTTAGGATATTTTTGGATTGCTGATTCCAAAAAATGCAAGCCAGCATCATGGCTTCCTCACAAGGAAGCTGTTTGAATTGGCATATAAGGTGACTATGCCATACCTCCAAAACTAGAGCCAATGGGGCAAAACCAATGCAATTTTTTAATTCAAAAACCCAAATATACCCCAAAATAGGTCTAACTTTATGACAACAAAATTTGTGTCGGCCCATTGGACATGCGGGAGAAAAAGGAGCAAGAGAATCTAGCAAATGCTAAACTTCCGTGTGCTTTACTCGCTACCAAGGCTATAGTGGGTTTTATTGCTCCAGTAGACCATTTTGGTTTCTAAAATGATTTTAAAAATCTTCCTCCTGTTGCAAGTGTGTATATGTAAGAAATTCTCACCTTGGCAGAGGTTTCAAACCATCCAACAAAGCCTCCATCTTTACAGAACTGATTCATCTGAGAAGGATTCTGAACACTGTCTTTCTTCTGGTCACACTTGTTAGCAAGTAGAACTGCAGGGATGGCGCTGCCATTTGGGAGAAGTACTTTACTGTCCAAGTCATGTTTCCACTTAGAAACTGCCTCAAACGTTGATCCTCTTGTAACATCAAAGACAACAAAAGCACCTACAGCTTCCTTATAGTACACTCTGGTCATATTGCCGAAACGTTCTTGACCTGAAAGATAAATGGTCAAGTATTACGATAGGTTGTACTCAAATATTTTTTTCAAGTCAGAACATTTATATTAATTCACTTCAGTCCTCGTGCTATTTCATACAGATAATCAAGGTCTGTGTGCATCCTGAAGACAGCAAGTCACAACAATCACACATCACTCTAGTGCGAAACATTATTGATCTAGTATTTTGAACTCCATGTGGGTGGGTGCTCAATAAAAATTCACCTTATGATTTTTCAGGATAGATTCTTTCATGCTTTTTGGGGAGCCACAAGTCATACACTTGACTTACCAAAGGTCACTGACACACTCTGTACAATGCAGGCTACAGTAGATCAACAACTCCAACACACCAAGTCAACTGGAAGGACAGAAAGCATGATCTGTACTCCTTGGGCCACAGTGTAAAGTCCTAGAGGCACCTGTCCATATATGGAGAATACAAAACTAAGCAGAATCATAGCAATGTCACTGCACACTCCAATAGGAATGATGGCCCACAGATCCATGCACATGTTTAGTACAACTTGGCACAACAGGGATTCCACTCTTGAATCAAATGAACCTACTGTGGAATTTTGTAGTTCTCCTTGTTTCACTATTGGTTCTGCCAAGATCAGGGGTGTCAAACTTGTTTCATACAGAGGGCCAAAGTTAGCATTCATGGTGACTCCTAAGGGCCAGAAGTAACATCAGTAAGCAGAAAGTGACATCCCTCGCTATGTAGATGGCCAGAAATAAACACTTTGTTCTCACACAGAAACTCATTAGCTGCAAATGACAGAAGAGAAAATGTGCAAACTTTGTTCATATCTTCAAGATATGAGTGAGTCCAGTTATCAAGCAGGGGGAGGTCCATTATAACAGGGGTTGGATAAATTGCTTCCAGGAGCCGCATTTGGCCCATGAGCCTTATGTCTGACATCCCTGGCTTAGATAGCATCGGCACATATAGACGACTGGTTCCCAAACTGGTGGGCTGTGACCCACCAGGGGAACCAGAAGCAGGGCATTCTCCCTTAAGGGGGAGCAGCCCTGCAGTGATGACTGTGACAGCACTATAGCAACTGCTGCAACACTGTGACCAAGTGGTTTTTTCACTTATCTGGGAGGCAATGCTGGCCTTTAGCAGGGTGCAGGGGGCTTACAACCCTCTCTGCAGTCCTCCCCACTGATCAGAAACCAGAAGTGGGCTCTGACTGGAGATAAACGCTGTTTAGTGCAGCAGGAGGTCCTCAGACTGTGAGCCCCCCCCGCCCTGTTGCTGGCCAGCGTTGCCCCCAGGTAAGTTGAAAAAACCCCTTGGTCATGGTAGCAGCACAATTAGCTGCAGTGCTGTCGCTGCCTCCATCTCCATCCCTGCCAAGCCTCACCTGGTTCTCAACTCCCCTGTAAGAGTTTGGGAACCACTGATATAGACTGTTCACAATGACTCATAGAAAGAATGCCAAATGTTTGACAATGGCCAGTCCCTGAACAAACACAGCCAACTTTTCTCAAATGAACAGAGAATGAAGTGTTCCAGTACTCAAGGCCACTTGATTCTTAACAGCTGCACAATCCTGCTCACTAAGCTCATGTTCATTTTTAACAATGAGGTGCAGTAGGAAGAGGAGAGATGAGCAGCCATTCACACTTTGTCATTACTACTGCCTAGAATCCTTTCAGCAGACCACTCCCTCCCCAAACAATAGAATACATTCATGACATAGCTTGCCAGTTACTATTGTTAACAGCCCAGTTTAAAAGTTATCAGGTTACCCGATTACCTGGTTATCAGGTATTTAATACAACAGTACACAGTTTGCTCAGCCCTTCTGTCATTAGGTCTGATAATAATGTTGCTCAAGTTGGATCTATGTGTGTTTGCTGAAGCAGTCACACTGTTGCAGCTTGTGCTTCCTACAGATAAAGCTTTCAGGGTCTCAGTATTTAGATAAGACCTAAGCTACTCAGATAACCAGTAGATACTACTGGTACTACTGATACTACTAGATAACTACTCAGATAACCAGATAACTGGCGGCCAAAAACTTGCTATGGGAAATATGCATGTTGCTGTACTCTTGGAATCAGGTCAAGGTATAGCACTGAATTTATACAATTTATAAAGTTTAATTTATTTTTTCTCCATAGCTATAACTTTCTTCTTGTTCACCTTTATTGTAAGAAGCAAAAATCATAATCCATGTTAAACAATTACATAAAGAGCTTACATGTAACAATCCCAAAAAAAGAGTGCCTCTGTATTCATGGTACTTCAGTTCCGAATCCCCCACCCCGCAGTTAAGTAAAACTGCATATTTGGGCAACTAGTGCTCCCAATCTCCAGAGGGTCATCTGAACCCAGCAGAAGCTGTGCTGTATAAATGTCCACAGCCTCTGCCAGGCTCAGGCTGAACCTTAGAGGCAAAAGCTCGTGAATTCCAGTTTTTCGGAAAAATTGGAATTCACGAGTTTTTGCCTCTAAGGTTCCGTTTGAGCCCTGCAGAGGTCGTAAACAAATATCCACAGCCTCTGCTGAGCTCAGACAACCCTCTGGAGGCGAGGGGAGTGAAGCTGGGCTCAGACGATCATCCAGAGGTGAGGCCTCACCTCTGTAGGGGTTGTGCCTGGAGGGCTGCGGACCCATTCCATGGATAAGCGAATCCATGGATATGGGGCCCCCCATACAGCAATACTTCTCATAATGCATAACAAGTTCCATTCTGAAAAGTAAAGTGCAGAACATCACTACAAAATACCTAATTTTAAATAGACAGGAAACATAAGTTGATTGGCCCAAAATGCACTGCTCTAATTGGCTAAAATATCAGCGTTTAATCATTCCAGGACAAAGAGCACTGTAATGGTTCAGCACTATGGGAAGTATTAGTATTAGTACCCAACATATAGGAGATTCTTTTCATGGCACATCCAAAAGTCATCTGCCTTCTTTACAGCCACTTAATGGTGTACAATTCCAAGCAGAAATGCTAAGTTCTGCTTGTCTAAACCAGAAGCCATCTTCCTTTGGGGAAACTAATCTGGACCACAACAACTCATGTTTGGTTTCAGTAGTTGAGTCTGTGGCTGGAGGGCCTAAGAGACCTTCCGGATGCAACCTGGAACCTCCAGCCACAGAATTTTCTATCTGTGGGGAGTCATGGAACAGATATCAAGGATCATAGAACAGACACCTGTATTAGATCCCTAGTCTTTGTTCTTCCCCTGCAGGTGTTTGCATTGCAAACCTAAGAAGATTTAGAATACCTTGCATTTTCATCTGGTTAGGGACTATAGCATGGTTGAAAGTCAAAAATCGATGAATGTCAAAGCATAGCTTTAACTAGCTTGCAAATTTATTTTGGCCAGCAAAAAGATATCAATAAGTACTGTACATAACATATGGGAACGCATGTGTAACCTAAACAGAAAGAAAAACATATGAACAATGCAGAAGGTTGGATAAAGTTGGATGAAAAGGAAAGTATGCGGACAAAATTTGAAACATGGTTACAGCTGAAAGTGTTTGAAAGAATGAAGCAATGGAAGTTAAGATACTGCTGTACCATCATCACAATGTTGATCTCATATACAGATTTGCATAGAGATGAGACACCTTCTATGCTTCTTGGCAGCATTATATAAAAATTACACCCTCTGCACCCATGCCTATGCACCTCTAGCTAGGGATAACTATGCATTATAGAGTCCAGGCAATGAAAGCTTTTGCCACCACCATGACTTGTCAAATCTGTTGCAGCAAAACTAAGTCTTGTGGTGGCACCTGAAAGACTAACACAGCTATGCCTGAGGAATTTATTAAAAGTTGTATTCAATTTGGCAGAAGTTAAGCTTCTAATTTTATATTCAAATGCTTAGTGAAGTGGAGTTAATCAGAGGAATGTTAAGCATTTTAATATTTTATTCAGAGACCTTAATGAACTTGAGGCAGAAAGATTTGTTCAATGTAGAGATACAAGGTCTGATTTTAAAAGGAATTCATAAAGAATTACAAGGAATCCAGAGATTTATGACCTATTTACTTGAATAATAAAGTATTGTATAATTCCATTAACGTGGGCAGCCTGACCAGCAATTAGAGTTTAAAAAAGGGACAACAGCAGCTTTCAGAAATAGTTATCCTGGCAAATAGCTATGGTATAGTATATGGAAAGTTTCAAATAGTGCTTGGTAATATATATTAAGTATAGGAAAATTGAACATGACTTTCATAGAACACCATTAGGATGCCAGACTTCACCATTCTACTTCATACACACTGCAGTATCCAAGAACCAATTCCTATGATAGTGCTTTGAAAAAAACACATCCTGGATGGAACTTATGTAAGGCTGAGAACGTTCCTTACACTGAAATTGTGCTGTTTTGGCTGAGGGCAGAATCACACTTGTTAGTAGCTGCCAGAGAAGCCCCTATGGAGCCTAACAGATTGAATACAAGAATAGGGATAAACAATGGGGAGGGGGAAGCAATCACTACCATTCCTGCTTAGGCAATTACTGGTGTGTTCCTTTTTCCACATCAAGACACATTCTAAGGCATAAGTGTCCATGCAAAGTCATGCCCTTGGTTTAATTGTCTGTTTGGCATGCTTTTCATAAAACATTGAGATAATAAATGACATTTGGTGTGTACATTCAGGACACAAGCCTATGTATCTGATTCAAACAAACAATCGTCAAGGGGACCAGTAAGGCAACTTCCCTTGAACTTTGGAACCTTAATAAAATGCGTTTCGTGTGCTCACAATTATTCACTTTGAAGTTTGACAAAGGACACTATCAGTTTCTCAGTGGTTTGGAACTAGGGGTGGACATGCTTATAAACCTTCACCTTTGGTACAGATTGCATTCAGAGTGACTTAAAGGCTGGACTAATCTCACCTTTTTGGAACTTTTCCCACACCCAAATCCATACATTGCATGCCACTTCTGCTGGTCCAGTGCCCAAGTTTTAATTACCACTCTAGTCCAAAGGCAAGAGAGCATGCAAAGTATTTATAGGATTAAAACCCCCACACATACTACCAACTTCATTCTTCACATCAAGGACAAAACATATCCCACCTGCCTAATTCTATAGTTCACACAGGGTTGTTTTTGGCTAGCTTGAAAATACTTGCCAAAATGTGCAAGCCTTCCTAGCTCCTTCAAACTACTTTACTACTTGCTTAACAATATTGAGTTTTCACAGCACTGAGAATCAAAATCCCAAAGACCAGAAGCAAATAGAAGGTAAGAGCTTCCTTGATTGATGTCCCCAGTACAAGTCGCCCCCTCCCCACCCCAGTATTAGGACAGATAGGCTGTACTGTCATATGGCAGGCTCTTTCACAGGGCATTTTCACTGGTTGCAACTTTTTCACTGTGAAATTCTCTCTGCAGATGTATGCAATAGCGTGGCTTCATCCAGCAAGCCCCATTTCAATTTAGAAAATTATTCAATGCTTACTGCAGTGAGTATCTGGAGCTGTAAGTTAGAACTTCCTGCCTGAAGTGGCTAGGAGACAGAGCTGTGTTCTGCTACTTTCCTGCTTCCCATCTTGCCTCTGCCATCTACCGACTAGACAGCCTCAGGCAGGCCAGTGGCATCGCTAGGGGGTGTGGGCTGGACCAGGTGATGGGCCGGGGGCAGTGACACCCCCTGGGGGGTGATGTGCTAAAATTGCGGCATTAGGAGCTACCCCGTCATGCCATACACCGTTGGATGCAGAATTCCCAGTAGAATGCAATGCAAAACACAGAATTGAAATAGCTCCTTTGGTTCAAACGTTATGGCCAAAAAACCAGAAAGAAAAAATGCATGGAGCCCTATGGAAAGTGAAAGTGAGCCATAATCACGTGTTTACTTGTGAGTAGGCGTACTTGCCATAGTCTGTCAGAAGGGGCAGGTTGAGAGGAATCCAACAACACCAGAATGGTCCTGATCCAATGAATGCAGCCCCAGGTCCCTGCCTCCCCCCAGCTGGGAGTCTATTGGGCAGGAGGTCTGGTCTAGAGGGTTGAGCCTCCGTTTGCCTGAAGATAACACCCGAAGGTCACCAGTTCGAGGCCACCAGCACCGTGAACGGTGAGACCTTGAAGCAGCTGACAAGCCTAGCTGAGTTATTCCACCTGCTCTTTGTCCGCTGTCAGCCTGTGTGGGAGGAAAATGGAGGCCAGAATGTGATACCAGATCATAAAAGATCCATCTGAAATGTTGTGGTTCTTGAAAGACAGAACCTTCTTCAATTGTAAAAATCCCTATTGGGATTTAGTATAGCCTGCCTATGTAAACCGCCTTGAATTAAAGTCAGAGGAGAAATCTGACAACCAAGAAAGGCAGTATATAAATACCTGTATTATTTATTTATTATTATTGAAACAAAGCCAAGTGGCCATATTTACTTGCAAGTAGGCAAACTTGCCTTAGTCCATCGGAAAGGGCAGGCAGAGAGGACTCCAAGGACATCAGAATGGTCCTCATCCAATGAATGCAGCAGCCTCCAAAAACACAAGAAGGACGTCCCTCCCTCCCTCCCAGCTGCCCTATTGAGCCCTATGGAAACTGAAGCAGCCTCATGGTCATGTTTACTCGTGAGTAGGCAGACAGGCCTTGGCTGGTGGTCAGGTCAGGCAAAGGGGAATGTGAGAACATCAGAATGGTCCTGATCCCATGGAGCTGGAGTGCAACAAATGCTCCAGAAGGCAGCCTCCCTCTCCCCCCCCCGCCCACTAAAAAGGACAACAAAGGCTTGAACTGGTATGGGGCATATTTTCTATTTTGCACTTGTAAAGCCAGGTGGGTCTTCATCTTGATGTGCCTGAAATAGAAGAACTTTAAACTGGGCACTGGGGAGGGCTGGAAATCTCACTGATTCTTTTGGGGGGGGGGTTATTGCAGGCAGGCTACAGAGTAAGCTCCATTGACCACTATGGGACTTACTTCAGAGTAGACATGCATAGGATTGGGCTCAGAGGCTGCAATCCTACCCACACTTTCCTGAGAGTAAGCCCCATTGACCACAAAAGGACTTACATCAGAGTTGATTCACTTGGTGGAACAGGATGGGCTCCCCCTTATTTAATTATTTCTTTTATTTTAATTTAATTATTTATAATTTTAATTTGCTTGATGTCACTTCTGGCCATGACATCACTTCCAATGGGTCCTGGACAGATTGTCATTCTAAAAAGCGGGTCCCCGTGCTAAAGTTTGAGAACTGCTGCAATAAGGTGTTAGTAAGTTGACATGGGTGTGTGTAACTACAAGTTTTCAAAATCACTAAAATCAGAGTTTGGAGGAATAATCCCATCATGTTATATATCAATCAAGGTGTAATTTCATGCAGAATGCAATGAAACATATCACATTGAAGTATCTGTGTTCTAATAAAAGGTACAGCCAAAAAACCAGTAGGGGCAGGGCAATGGCACATCACCATGCCTACCACCTGGGACACTGCCCCGCCCACAGCATGGGGTGACACACAGGCCTCCCACACTGGGTGATGCGAATCCTAGTGACACCACTGAGGCATGCAATTCCTCAGCCTCAGCTCCCCAGCTGAATAGAGGGATAGTACTACTTTACAGCAGTGGTTTTCAAACATTTAGCACCGAGACCCACTTTTTAGAATGAGAATCTGTCAGGACCTACTGGAAGTGATGTCAGGACCAGAAGTGATATCATCAAGCAAAAACATTTTTCACAATCCTAGGCTGCAATCCTACCTACACTTACCAAGGAGTAAGTCCCATTTACTATGATTGTTAAAAGAATATACATAGTAGCTTGTTAGAAGTACAGGTCTGGAACGTTTCCCCAAATGCAGTCACAAACCATGGTAGCATCAAGTCTAATAAATTAAAAATAAAATAAAGAAATGAATGGGGACCCCCTAAAATGGGCTCATGACCCACCTAGTGGGTCCCAACCCACAGTTTGAGAAACACTGCATTACAGGGTTGTTTTAAGGATCAAATCAACATAATTCATGTGAAGTCCTAAACAAATATTTAACCATTTACCAGGCTCTTCCATTGCTGCTATAGATTTCCATTATTTAGGGATGGATTTTATTATTTTTGAAACAGATCTACTGTAAGCTGCCTTGGAGGCTCCGAGTGAGAGCTACTTTAGGCTCCCACTGCAGGGACACCGCTGTATGCAGCATCTACAGTACAGGTCTGGCATGTCTATACAGATGTACTATGCATTGAATTCTTGGAATTCAGCATCACTTTCGGCCCACTGAGAGTAAGTAAGTAAGGAAATTATTCAGCAAGCCTAGTTTGCACATTTAGAACTGCAGATTTTGGCAGTCAACCATCTTAGTGACCTTGGACTAAAAGTGTTCCAATGTTCTATGAAATGCTGTGACAGATCAAGATAATGATCTCTGCAGGTCTTAAAAGATCACTGTAGATTTAAAGGGGTAGGAAGGCTGTTCATGCAGCATCTGGATTTAGATCCGAGTGATAAAGACAGAAGATATAATAGAACAAAAAAAATGCTCCACATTTGATATAGTACTCAATATGCTGCCAGATATTGCCACGAAGTGCTCAGCACAGGACATGGACAGAGCCCCCCACCAACTTGGTGTTAACACTGTCCAAGTATGCATTAAATTTACTGCAGTTGCAATTACTTTATAATAGTTCATGCATCATTTCTGACTGCTTCTTTTTGCAGTCTGTAGCTCTGTCATGCCTACACAGCCATATAGCAATCATAATACCAGAGCTATTACCACAACTCTTCACAAGCCCCATTTATTCATTAGCTACATTTTACTGCATTCCCCCCTCTCATACACGGAAGATACGATTTCCCCATGGCAAGAGCAACACACTATGCAGAAGACATTTGTTCACAAAACACAGAGATTTACTCATTTAGAGGAAATGGGATCTGTAGTCTTGCAAATGAAACATCTATACAAACTGGGTATACCTCGGATACAGTTAAATGGATAGTACAGTGACGCTTAAGCTGTTTGTCAGTAGCTAAAATTTGATAATTTTACTGATAGGAAGGTCAAGCACAGGTGTCCCCCATATCTGTGGACTCAGTATCTGCAGACTGTTATGCATGGATAACCCCCCCCCCCCACCCGTTAATGTTGTTTAAAGGCTTACTGTGGTGAAAATGTGTCTTCCTTTTACAAATTGTTTTAGGCATGCAATCTTATAGTGACAAGCAGGCAGGCTGCAAGCAAGCTGAATAAAAGACTAGACTGAACACTAATAGGAAGCAGTTAAAACTAAGCCAATTTTACCACTTTCCACATACCAAGTTACCATGAAGTGTTAAGAGTATCATTAACAGTTCACAGTCTTCTAAAGGAGCACTGTGTTTGCACAGGCACCGGACTGTGAAATCAGATTGATCTGACAAGCTACAAGCCACTAATGCAGGGGTCTCCAAACTTTTTGGCTGGAGGGCCGCATCAAACATCTGGCATGGTGTAGAGGGCCAGAAAAAAAAATTTAAATATGAAGTTTATATAAAATAATTAGAGATGCAACTTAGATAAGTGAATAAATGAATGAATGGGCTCATTCATTCAATCTCTCTGGCCATTAGAACACCCTAGAGATGCAACCAGAGCACAGCTCCAATCACGTTCAGTCAAGTGGGCCAGGAGCTTTGAGGAGACAGGAGGCTGGCTGCAGGCTGGATAGAGGCTCGCCACGGGCTGCATCTGGCCCCCCAGGCCGGGGTTTGGAGATCCCTGCACTAATGTATAGCTTATGACATAAGGGATAGAGAAGATAATACCTGCCTGTTTTAGCTGAACTGGAATAGAAAGAGACCAGTTATACCTGGGGACAGAGACTGTACCTGAACTGAATGGAACATGTGAATAACTGTCCCCAGGTGAGTTTACATATAAGCAGCTCTTAGACAGCTATTCTCAGTGAGGCGTAGCTACAACTGCAACATAACAAGTAGTGTTCAATCCAAACACCACCTTTTCTCATACTTCTCTTTTTCCCAGTTTGGCAGCCAAGGCTGCAGCATGAACCTAACAACGCTGTGCACTACTGTGTGGCATTTCACAGTCCACACAGAAGCAGTCACATAATTCTATATTACAGTTTCTAAAAATTGTTGACCTCTGAACTAACAACTGTGCTGCCTTTGACATTTCCATTTCCATTTCCTATCTGCCTGAAGAAATATGAAAAGGCCTCTAAACTTCTGGAGCAACACAGAAATACTGACAAGAACAGCTGGAGGAATGACCCTATTTGTGTTGTAACCTCAAGCAAGTCTATCTGCACATTTTCTTTTTAGGGACTAATGACGCTGCTACAGTTCCAGAAATCACTTGGTTTTTCTGTGCCTGGCATATCTTAGGGACAAGATGAGAATGGTTATTGTCTTGATGGAACAGTTCTATACAGATGTGCAGTAAAATCAAACAAAGATGCATGAGAACTATTCAAGCCCCTACTCTGGGATTTCAGAACTTAGTAAATATACAATACAGGTGTCCGCCACTTAACTGTTCACTTAACATATACAGAAAGATGGTGGTCAAAGCACAATAAAGATGCTCTTAATGAGGCAATTGTGTCTCCCACAGCCTGCAGCAGAGTATCTGTTTACACAACCAAGGAGCTCTTAATGCAAAGAGGCAATCTCCAGCTTGTGCAGCCAGCTAGTGTCTGGCAGGGAGTACACAAAGGCAATAGATTGAACTTAGTGTTCACTTAATGATATAATTGAATAATGGGAATCAGCAAACATATCCCCGTCATTAAGTGGTGCACACCAATATACACAAACCAGTTAACACCTTGCAATAGTAGGAAGACAGTGAACTCTGAATAAGTAGCCCTTTAACTCTAGTTCCCATTACTTTGAGACAATGCATAGTGTTGCTAATACCAGTTTCCTCCAATACCAGTTTCCTCCAATACCAGTTTCCTCCTATTTTTAGGTGGTAAAAAAATACACTTCCCGGGACAATTGCTCCGCTTTCACTGCTGAGGGGAGCCCTGCCAAAGGTCACACTGGGCTCCCTGCACCCCTGAGAGACTGCAGGAGGCTTGGGTAAGTGCACCCAAGCCCCTGCAGCCCCGAGCAGCATGATCCTGGGGATTGTGCCGCTGCCTTCCACCCGCCCCTGCTGCCTCTCACTCACCCCTGCAAGCACTTACAGTGGCTCAAACTCTCCATGAGAGTTTGGAAACCACTGCCCTAGACTCTTTGTAAAACTTTAAGCTAGGCTGATACAGCAATGTGTATCCAAATACAGAGAAACGGTACCACAAGGCCAGAAGAAGATCAAGTCCAATGTCTAGCTCTCAAAAGGAGGATCTTCTTCACTCATCAGAATTGTTGCCACCAGATCAATTCTTCCCCTCCAGTGTGCCACAAGCAGAAGCCAGCAAGCAAGATTCTTGCAGAGCAAACAGCACCAGGTGACTCAAACATGCACATCATACCCCAGAGAGCTGGTGTTTCAAGGCAAAAAAGCAAAAATGAAATCAGAGTGCTGCATTTAGCACATCAATTATTTGAAGGGAGTGAAGCTGTATTCTGGTGAGTGACACCAAGGTTGTTCAGAGGAAGTCAGCCAAAATATAATGGAATACAAGCTACATTTAAACTGCATGACCAAGTATTGAATTCTAGAGCCCTCCTCATTTGCTCACTTTGCATTCAGCCTGAACATTGGGGTGAGAGGCATGTTGACCAGCTATATCCCCCTGATCTCTCCACATTCCAGAATCCTAGGTGGTCAGATAAGGAGTCCCAGGGAGAGTTTTTCCTTACCTTGGCAGACAAGTGCTAAAAACAGTGGAGAGCAAGGGATGTGGCCACAGAAAGCATTGGCATGGCAACATGGTGAGGCAGTATACTTTGGCTCCCCCACTGCCCATGTTCAGGCTTGTATTGTATTGGCAACCTTCAGTCTCAAAAGACTATGGTATCGCGCTCTGAAAGGTGGTTCTGGCACAGCGTCTAGTGTGGCTGAAAAGGCCAATCCGGGAGTGACAATCCCTTCCACACTGGGAGCAAGTGCAGTCTGTCCCTGGTCTGTCTCCCCGGCTATGGGCCTTCCTTCTTTGCCTCTTTGCCTCAGACTGCTGGCAAAGTGTCTCTTCAAACTGGGAAAGGCCATGCTGCACAGCCTGCCTCCAAGCGGACCGCTCAGAGGCCAAGGTTTCCCACTTGTTGAGGTCCATCCCTAAGGCCTTCAGATCCCTCTTGCAGATGTCCTTGTATCGCAGCTGTGGTCTACCTGTAGGGTGCTTTCCTTGCACGAGTTCTCCATAGAGGAGATCCTTTGGGATCCGGCCATCATCCATTCTCACGACATGACATGTTCAGGCTAAATGTGGAAATAATGCTAAAACTATGTAATGGTTTCTCATTTCCACTGCTCTGGCAACACACTGAACTCCCACTCCTAGTAATCTAGTATTTGCGACAGTCAAGTGAAAATTATTCTTTGGACTCCACCCCACAATTTGGGAAGTAAAAATATATGCAGTTTCCAGGCAGTCTTGGAAGGTGACAATACATGGATGATAAACTTGCTGATCTAGTAGAACTGTCTTTTTGTTTGCTGTTAAATATTCCTTATACAAAATTAGACTGCATCTGAAAGGGCATCAGAACTGTGTGGGAGTTCTCTCCACCCCTTCATGAATCTGATGTGGATGAGTGTCATATCCCAATGATGCAACCCAATGGGCAGGGCCAGTAACATAGATCTGTCTCCGGTGTAGGGGAACCATGTGGGTCTTTCCTAAAGATTAATGCTTGGTGTACAGTTATGTTCATACAGCTGGCTCTGCCCATCTGCGTGCATCATTTATGCATTCGTGAGCCACATTTGACTGCACCCCAAATATGCAGATTCTATGAGAGTACGTGCATGTAACAAAGGCAGTGGTATAACTGGATAAGAGCTGTAAGCCATCAGCACAACAGATCTGTATGGAGAACTTAGCAGGTACTCTACATGCAAAATTCACTCTGCAACATTGCTGTCCCTTTGCATAGGTCAGAAGAGCCCTGTCCCCCATTTGAGAAACCAAGTTTCTACTTCATAAATATATGAAATAATGTATTTACATAGAAATATAGGGCTTTTTCCATTACATTGGCTGGGTTCTGACACAATACAAGGTCATGATTGAATCACAATTTAGCATGATGAGCATAAACCTTGGCTCATGTGTAAAAGGTAATAAGTTTACAGCTTTCATTTACAGTTTAACCAAACAAATTTATTGTTAGGACAAACCAGATTTGTCAGGTTCAGATGCCACAATAAGTCCTGCTTGCTTTAGAGAGCAAAGTTCTTCAAGTAAGTTCTACCCTTGCATGTGTTGCGGGAAGGAGAGAGGAAGACCACATGATCCCAAGACTTATGCTAGTAATGGTCAACCATGATATAACCCTAAATTTCAAGTCATGTCTGAATATGGCAATTTTCTGAGGTACTAACATTAGGTCTCTAAGGGCACAATCCTAACCACTTATGTCCGTGCTTTCCAGCACGGACATAAGGGCAATGCAGCTCTGAGGTAAGGGAACAAACATTCCCTTACTTTGAGGAGACCTCCGTGAGTGACACCCAACTGCAGGATGCAGCACACGTCCCACTGGCACCGCTATGCCAGTGCTGGAAAGCACTGACATAAGGGGTTAGGATTGCGCCCTAAGACACGCACTCAAAGATTTTCATCATGTGGTATTGGCAGAATGAGTAGCTACTCCTATAGTTTCCCCATTTCCCATCACTTCATTGCACAAGAGTGAAACCACAGCCAAGGGTTACAAGAATTGAGTGCTGCATGCATTACCCACTCTTGCTCTGGCACAGCCTCCTCACTCTTGCAAGCCCCACTGAGGTGGCTGGGTGTATTCAGGTACCAGCACACTCCAAAGAAGCAGGTGGTTACTTGGCCACAATCAAAAGGATTACTTTAAACACATGCAGAAGCTTGCAGGCACCCAGTGCAGACATATATCTGAGGAAAATGTTCATTGAGGCAGGGCTGTCACCATGTTTTTAGATGTATAATCTTTCCAGAATGACCTGCTGTGCAAGTTTACAGGAGGTGGTACAGTGATGAAACCAACACCACTAAGCTATCCCTTCCCTCCTCCTTGAAGCTTAAGAAAAAACACTCTGCTTTAAGGCATGATGTCACAAAAGGTACATGCAGCAACTTAATGCTCACCTGCCATACTGGAGATGGGGCAAGCAACTACTAAATCATTGTTTGGTTCACTAGCTGTTATGTCTGTCAAATTTATCATACAAGTTTATAACCACCTTTTATCTATGAAGAGAAGGCACTCAAGGCACCTTACATAACACAACTTTTAAAAAAATCAAAAAGCCACAACAGTGAACTAGCATTTAGAGAACTTAAAACAGCCAGGACTAGAAATACAGTCATCTGCTAGACAAATTAAAGGCTTTATAAAAAGAATAATCTTCAGGTAGTAGCAGAGTACTATCACAGTGAAAGTGAAACAAGCCTTCCAAGACAGGAGGCTTTCCATAATCTAGAGGACAACAGAAGAGGTCCCCTTCTGCAGCCTTGCCACTGCAGGAAACAAAGGGACTTCAATGACATCCTTGGAGTCTGAGGAGAGTCATGGCAAAAAGGTGGCTCTTTCAGTATCCTGGTGTTAAGCTGCTCAGCTATATAGAATGAACTGTGACCAGAAACAACCTGTACAAAAGATATACTAACTGAGTGATATGCAGCCCAAGCCTGCCCCCAACAAGATGTCTTGCCATAGCATTTTGTACCAATTGGAACTTCTAGTCTTCAAAGGCAGATCCACACAAAATTCAGATTCAACCAAGACATGTACAACAATGGACCGGACTGCCCTCTCCCACAATGGGGACCACTGGTATATCATCCCAGACTGGGCAAAAGCACTCCTGTCTACAGCCACCATCTGACTTTGCTACAGCAGTAAAGTCAAGTCGAGGATCATGCCCAAACCGCACAGACCTGGAAAGATCACATCTGAAACCCCATCCAGAACAGACGGGGATCCTATCCCTGAATTGTTTTATGCTTCCCACCAAAAGAACACGCTTCAGCTGAAGAGGGCTAATTAAGCTCCAGCTTTTCCATACTCATCCAGTGAACTACTGACACCAAATACTATCAAACCAACACAGCTTCCCTGGACCAAGTTGACAAAGAGCTGTTTTGCCCAGGGTGGGAGGGAAGCCACGTCTGAGCTGCAAGATGTACACACATCATGGTTTCTCATGTGGGATTGCTGCTCAAGGAGCACAAGCCTACAATACTAGACTCATTCTAGTATTCATTAGATTCATTAGAGTCATTCAAAGATTCATTAGAACATAGCTGAGGTCTCTTTCTCTCTGGATATTGGACTTTGCTTCTCTGTTTATATTTAAATAGCAGTCCAATACATTTCCTGAGAGGTTTAAAAATGGGCCAATAACTGGTGTAAGTATCTTTAAGTTTCCATCCACTTATTTTTAAATAGATTTTAATGCATTTTATTGTGGTCTGTTGTGTGCAAATGAGAGGCAGGGATCACTACACATTCTCAACACCATTCACAATGAAATGCAACAGCTCATTTTGAACCTCAAAATGCTGATGTACTATTGTATCTTCCTTTGCAGGAAACAGCTCAATGTCTTACAGGAGGTAGCAGCAGTATTTAACCTCTTAAGATAGAACTTTAGCAACAGCAGTCTACCTGCCACCTTAAATAATGGATTCAGGAAGGCATAAAAGGTGGGCCTGAAAGGGACAAACACTAACCTAGTTTTATTGTATAGGTAGCAACCAAAATGCATTTTAAGGTGTCAGGTCCTGTAGATGGCAATACAATTCTGCACCAAGACCCACTGCATATGCAGCCAGTAACACAAATGTGGTCATTAGAAGTCCTCTCAACTCCTGTACTGGAAATCTTAGTTTTTAGCCAATAGATTAGTAATTTGTTTTCTTTGGCTAGACACCAGAATTAAATTGCTTTTTAAAAGGTATTTTGTTTTAAGAAAGTCAAGTCAAGTCAAACTATGAATATCAGCTTGGAAACTTTCCAGATACCTAACCTTGACACACACAAAGGATTTGCTTCAGAAGCCTACATTTCTTTTTAAAAAATAAGCCTAAAATTCTTTGCTTGCCCCCACATTTATCTACACTGAGCAGTAAAGACAGCTGATTTGAGAAATTAAAGGAATGACTATCACATGTTCAGGCTACAGCATCGCACCCTTTTACTAAATGACAAGTTTTTATTAAGAGTCTACAAACATTTTGTTTATGACCATAGATATTACTACAAATCTTCCCCCCAACAGTGCAATTCTATGCATGTACCATCTCTTTAGCAAAGCGGTGATCTCAACCCCGCTGCTGCGCAGGGCCATGACTGCAAATTGCCCCCCCACCTGTCCTGTACATGTACGTGTTTCCTACAAACCTTTTGATCAACCACCTCCCATTAGCTCATTTCAGAGAGTAGACTTCATGCTCAAAGACTTGCAAACAGATAAACAGTAGTGACCGATAGCTCATGGGCCCCCCTGGCCCCCCCTTTAACTCTAGCATTTCCTTCACTGGAAAGAGCTGCAGTGGATCTTAGCTCTTTCAAAGAGGTACTACAATAGTTGCTTGTGTTGTATCACAGCTGCATATCCTTTAAAGGCGTGATGCCAGAACTTTGCCAGGGCAAAGAATTTCACCTGCTTGTTACTTTGACATCCAGTCTGGTTAGCTCCATACTGCTTTGGCAAGCCTAAAGGAATGTAACAAAGGATGATGGGCAGGTAGATACAGATGCAGTTAGCTATGCACTCCATTGAAATGGCCAACTATCAGAACAGTGGTCATAGAGGGGTTCTTTCTTGCCCCTGTGCTTTCTTGGTATGCTTTTTTAAATTATGGCATTTGGCCAACTGCTTCCAGAGACAGAATGCTATGTTGTACAGCTTCGTCTTAGAACAGCAATTTTTTTAGCTCTTCATTCTAAAAGCCAATGTTTTCAACAGGCATTAATTCCATAGAATGTTTACTACAACCCAAAAGAAGTTTTAATACAACTAATCTATTTCATAAGAAGAAAGTAATTAAGTAATTTACTATTCTTGTCATGCTTACAGCATGGATATGCCTACTAGTAAACGTTCACCTGTAGGATTTGTTATTCAAATTCAAGTTCTAAACTCCCATGTGTGCATTTGATTTGTACCTCTTACATTTATACAGAACAGTACACCTAGAATTCCCCCCTCCACATGCAATGCTTGAGAAGTTTCATTTTTCCCTCCATATATACTTCAGATTTAATAACTTAAAGAACACCATTCATGTACATAGAGCTCAACAACCAATGAGAGTACAAGCCTGAAGGGGCTTACAATCTAGATATTACCACGAGAAAGACAGAGGAAGAAATGGGAATGGAGCCAGGAGTAAACAGCGAAGAATGCACAATTGTTTTACTATGGAATGATTTTCAACCTTTTTCATTTCAAGGCACACTGACAAGGCACACCACACTACTGGAAGGGGGCTCACATCCTCCAATGGTCCTACTAATAAAAAACCCTCCCCAAATTACTGTGGCACACCTACAGACCATTTGTGGCACACCAATATGCTGTGGCACACTGGTTAAAACTGCTGGAATGGAGACTCAAACCTTGTGCCAAAGGCTCTACAGAAAGAGGGTTTTAAGACCAGATCTGAATGAAGGGGGGGCAAGAGTTCTAAGAGGCAGTTCCAAGCATAAGAGGCAGCAACTGTTCAGATCCTGACCTAAAAACATGCTTACTAGAAGTCACAGTAAAGTTAAAGTCAGTCAGATTAGCTGGTCACTCATCACGAAGGGCAGGTAAGAATTTTTCTGTCATCCAAATTGGCCACTGATTGCAGGCTTTTTTTTCCTACACCAGACTGGCAAGGGATGGAAGCTGTGTTAGTAGGTTTCATGAGTTAAAAATGGACATATATGTGACAGGAATCAAAAGTGTACACCTGTGGGCTGGGCAGAAATGGGTTAATAAAGTAACCCTAGTTAAACCCAAGTGCTGTCTGGTGACTTCGTTGAAGGGTGCAAGGGTAAATAGAACACCAGTTGCAGGGGAGTGGCAGTGAGATGCAAGTATCTTGTGGTCTTGTATGTGCTCTCTAAGGCATCTGGTGGGCTGCTGAGAGATGCAGGAAGCTGGATTAGATGGGCCCTGGGGGCTCAGGGCTCAGCCCCAGCAGGGCTCTTATGTTCTTAAATTCAGTAGAACATGCTTCTAAAGATACGGTTTTAAGATCTGATCATTTGGTTCATATGCAAAGTTCCTCACTTCCCAGCCCCAATATCTCAATATATCCCAATATAATGTTCATGGAAAATAAAGCCATAGCCATTTAGCTGATCACAACACAATGAACTCAAGGTCCATATAAACTGCCATTCCTGATTTCAAAAGTAACATGGGCTTTTCAAATTTGGTAGAACTTTTGGTTACCAACAATAGTAAATTAGCAAACTCTAGGTACGTTTATGCTATCTGTCACTGGATGTGCTTTTAAAAAGCATGTCACATGTGCGCATGAAGGAAATTTATCTCAGGTGCTGGGATCTAGTTTAGTGGTCAATGGTAAAGCTCAGTGCTTCAGTGGAGAATGAAGAGTGAGGCAAGGATGAAAGGTGCAAGCAAACAAACTTATTATGGGGGTATTGTGATAGATAGGGACAGACAGGGAATCAAAAGAAAGCAATTCAATATTTTAGCTACTCATACACATCCCCTGGGGGCTGAAGATAAGAATAGGCCCTCAGTTTTGCTGTACTTGTCGTAAGAAGTGACTAAACAGCCACTGGGTAGATAGGACTCGTGAGCCTGGGAAGGCAGCTCATCTGAGAGAAGGAAACTCTGACCTCAAACCTCCACTGCCTTGTGGCTACATCCAGTTATGGAAAAGGCTTCAGGAGTCAACCTCGAGGCAAAATCTGGAGCCGGAGTCCCTGAGGCAGTTCATGGCTGAACACAGTCACGTTCTGGCAACTCCTGCGACGCTGCTGGAACCAACCGTATTGGCCTCTGCCTTTTCATTGGACCATTTCAGTGATGTGGAGAGGGGAGATTTGCTGCATGGGTAACAGCCTATCCTCCATACCTACTTTACCCAGGCTTTGCGCACTGGAGAGGACACTCTGTTCCACAGCTACTATTCAGAGCGCAACACGATAGTCTTCCAAGACTGAAGGATGCCAACATACAGATGGGTCCTAAAATTTAAGGGAAACAAAAGAACCACCCTTAAAAGGAAAAGGTGTATGTAACTGCACAACCATGGGAAGGGGGAGAAGGCAAAAAGAACTAGGGAAAGTAGGTATGTTAACCAGGAGAAATGGGGGGAACTGGGGTTTTAGCATACAGGAAGGAAGGAGGAAAGCTGGGGGAAGAATGTAAGAGAAGGGCTCTTGAAGTTCAGACTGCAACAAAAGGCCAAGACTAGATGGCAAACCTGTAGCTAGTAGCCCCTGGATCAGACAAGAAATGAGCCCCATGGGTGAGTTAGCTGCTCCTAACAGGTACTGCAGCTGCTTGAAGGGAGTACACCTTATGCAACCCCCATGTTTAAGTTGCTGGCATTAGGGGAGTCTACCTAACATGGTGCACCTGGGGTGGGCCTCAGGCCTCCACTAAAACATTTTTAAAATAGAATGAAAATAACCACACTCACACTCAGGGAAAGGAACATGCAGCATGACATCAATTTGTCTGCACACAAGAAACAAGGAAAAACAGAAGGGAGCTGGTGGATCAAAAGCAAAGCTGCAAGGTTACCTGTCCTTCTGCTGAATGAGATGCACTTTGTTGCAAGGAAAGATCACATGAGCCATCTGTTCCAAAGCAGCGTATAGTGGAAAAGGGTTTTTGAAGCAAGCTCCAAGAGCAAGGCCATAACCCTAGCTGACAAGGGAGAAGCAGGAGCGCAAAGCTGTTCTCCTAGGAGAAAGGCATGTTGCAAGGCAGCCCGAAAGAACAACTGTCTCACCTGCACTGGCACAGCAGCTTCAGTTGCTTTTGGAGAAAGCAGCAGGGGAGAATGGAAAGGAACAGGAAAACAGACCCCTGAGGACTGGCTTGGCATGCTGGCCCTTGGATTACGAGTCAAACAAATGAATACTATGACAGCAAGACAGACAGACAAACAAGAGACAAAGGTACAAGGTAAGTCTAATGACCCAGTTTTTTTAATCTCTTGCTTCCATAGTTCTATGGAATCTTTTGTGGAGTGAGTTCATCAAAGAACCTGCTTTTGTGGCTTGATGGTTTATCCCTGGCCGTAAACTGATCTTTCCACTGGCATTGCACCTTGCCGAGAATGCAGTAGCTAGCTCAGGACTGCTTAAATAGCATGGCTCTTTGAATTTATCATGATTATGTATTTTTATGGTGCTTTTATATTATTATGAATTTGTTAGCTGCCTTGAGCTTTGAAAAAGCAGGACAGAACTATTTTAACTAAGTAAATAACGTTTTTTGCTCCAAGTCAGAAAGCTCTTAGGAGGTGGCTTTTGTTCATAGAGTGAAGTGTGCTGTGCATGCAAGATGCAGCCACCCAAGGACTTTTCCCAAAGATCAAGCAAGGCATCTTTTAAGCCTGTCTTACCGGTGAGGGAAGAAAGATTATTAAGAGTTGAATATGGCCTTCCTCGTGGCCTATAAAACTGAGGCCTCTTGCCATCAGTCCTGGGTCAAGCTCTTCTGGCAGACACACAACCATTGTGAGCTATATAGCCCATGTAAGTTTGTTCATTGTGTTCTTCAAACATTCTAGTTCCAATATTTCAAGTGTTTTCTATAGTTGTATCACTCAATCTTTATACTGTTCTATTATTGGGCTAACATTTCTGGAGAAGTGATTATTAACTCCAAAAATCTCTAATATCCAAAAGTGATCCAGAAGTACCTTGTTCAGTGTTGTTGCTTGCTAGTTAGATTGCCCTCTCTCCATTAATATGCTTGTGCTAGAGCAGAGGTTTCACCAGGCACCAGGACACACGTTTAAGTGTCCCTTCTGGGACCAACCTAGTTTGAGACTTAAAGAAGTTTCACTTAACCAGCAACTCAAGCCTGTTTTTAACCTTTTTACTATGGTGGTGGGCCTTCTGGAGCATTTACTGAGCTCCACATTCATTTGATTGGGACCATTCTGTTGGCAATGTGCTTCTTTTGGCCTGCCCTTTGAAGTAGGTTGAGGCATGTTTGCCTGCCTGCAAGTAAATACACACAGGCTGCTCCACTTCACTTTCCATAAGGTTCAATACATCTTCCTTGTCAGCTTTTGTCATTTTTGTGACCCACCAAAAATTGGGTTTTTCGACTCACCAAAAAACCTACAGTCTGGGAAACACTTTGCTAGACTCTAGAGTACAAATGCATTCAACTAGCTTGGAAAAAGCTGACATGTGCCAAGTTAGTGAGATATAAATATCTAAATTCTGTTTAGCAGAACAGAACTAGGTCTATCAATGTGCTCCGTGCTTCAGAACAGACTTGCACCAGACTGACTGCATTTTTGTTGCATCACTATGAGAATGTCTTGTCAATGCTGCTGGCAGATTCAGTAACATTTTCCATTCGTTATCAAAGCAGACAGCAAGCACGCTAATAAGACTTGATTGAAAAGAAGTTGTAAACCACAGATAGAGCTGCAAGCTAAAGTAACCAAATCCACTATCTGAAGATTCATACACTGTTCCAAAATCCCCTCAAACACCAGCTTTTGAAGAGAACACACAGAAAGGCTGCAAAAACAAAGGTTTTGCAACAGTCTATCGATCACTAAAGTCGCATACATGCAGATAAATATGGGCATATGTCATTTTCCTCTGTTTGTAACACAGGAATTACGAGTCATCTTTTTTAAAGTTCAGTTATGCTGGTTGTATAAAACCCACCACACAAATGCAGAGGTTTTCATCTTGTCAACAACTGGGACCCACCTCAAGTTCCAATCTGAAACATAGGACTCACCACCTTCAAGAGTCCAGCTAGTGTGAAAGGTTGCCAAATGAGCAGCCATGCTCAATAATCCCTCCAAGAGGTCCATGCCACTGCACAGACACTTCAGCAACATTTCCAGATGCACAGCAATGTGCAAAGATTGGCTTCCCAAGGCTTTGAGCTGTGTGATCACACAACTTAAAAGCAACAGTGGCCATGTTTCCACTTCCTGCCCAGGGACAGTCAATCACCATGGACTACAACCATGCCATTCTCCTCCTCCTTTCTTTCCAGGTCAACTGGAAGAAGGGGGCAGAGTGTTGCATGGCATCGGCATACACTTGATTTTGAAAGGCAAAGGACGACAGAGGAAGCAAACCAAGAAGGGAGCAGAAGGACCGTTACAGCGGGGGGGGGGGGAGAAGATGGTTAGGAGGGAGACTGAGGGAGTCCACTGGTGACTGGAAACTTGGCAAGAACAATCTGTCCCAAGTTTCCAGGGGATGTACCTCATTTAAGACTTCCAGTGCTGGCTACTGTTCACAAACTGTGCAGTCCTTGCCTGTGATAAACAGCTGCTGGGCCTCAAACAATGGAGCCAGATTAGCAAAGTTAGGAAGAGAATGCCAGGCCCAGACCTGGACTGGCAATTTGGCACAATGAGTTTTTTCTCTTGCATTTAGTACAACATGCTTCATATTTCCAAAGGCAGAGGAAAATGAAACGACAGTTGTCTCAAGGAAAAGAGGAGCAAAAGAGACTATTTAAATAAGTTTAGAAAATGGGAAGTCTACTTCCCTTTCAGAAGATTACATTTAGCCAGGACAGTGAGGCAACAAAAAGATATGTTACAGTGAGAGCTCTCTGCAACTTGCAATTTATCACTTGTTTGTTCTTGATGAGAAGGTGGGTGGAAAGCAGCCTTATGTCAAAATCCAATTTTTAACAGATTGCCACAGCTCTGAAATTTTGTAAGAGTACACTAGGCAACAGACTACTCACTCCCAACTCCTGCACAGTCCCGACAGTTAACAGACTCCAATGGCATCTTCCTTCCCTCCCCCCACTTGAATAGCTTAGCTGTGTGGCAGGCAAAATTCAACAGGTAATGTCAGTCTCCAACACTGACTCCACCTCATCGCTTGAAAATTTGCCTGTTACCCGACTGTTGAAAGCAGGAGAAGAGGGTCTCTGATCTTCCTAGACACTGAATGATGGGATGGAAAATGCAATGTTTCTGCCAACACATATAAAACCCTGGCCTCTGAGCGGCCCGCTTGGAGGCAGGCTGTGCAGCATGGCCTTTCCCAGTTTGAAGAGACACTTGGCCAACAGTCTGAGGCTAAGAGGCAAAGAAGGAAGGCCCATAGCCAGGGAGACAGACCAGGGACAGACTGCACTTGCTCCCGGTGTGGAAGGGATTGTCACTCCCGGATTGGCCTTTTCAGCCACACTAGACGCTGTGCCAGAACCACCTTTCAGAGTGTGATACCATAGTCTTTCGAGACTGAAGGTTGCCAATACAATAAAATCTGAACAAAGGTTTATTGGGCCTTAGGGCCTCTATTTGCACATTTTTTTTCATGAATATTTCTTTTGAAAATATTTATGCTCCACCCCTTTCCCAAAAGTCTGAGGCAACTAACACCCTCATTATAAAAAATACAAACACAAACATGACAGTAAAAAAATTATTTTAAAAAGCTTAATATAATAAAATCAGGAAAGTCTTGATAAAAGTTCTTTAAACTGCTTCCTCAAGTTGAAAATTGGAGTAAGCACAGCAAACCTCCTGCAGAAGGAAGTTCCACTGGGACAGGCCCACCATGAAAAAGGTTTTCCAACACAACCTGTGGGCTGCACCTCCAACAACCAAGGGAAATAAAAGAGGCCCTTTCCAGACAATGGGACACAGTTTTGTGTGTGTGCATGTTTTCAGGTATTCTAATCCTGGAATAACATTTACATAATAAAATAAGGATAAAGCCACATAGCATTGCAGCTCTCAAGTACTGTATTCACATGACAAAAGGAGGCAACTGCATTCTTCACAAGACAGTGCCCCCTTGGACAATACATGGGCAATGGGTGTTATTCCAAAAAGCCCTGCTTGCATTTATGAAGCCCAGTCCCCCCCAACTCAGGGTGGTATACATGCTAGCCTCTACTTCCTCCCTGTAATACCACCACCACCCTCTGAAGGACATTAAAGTGAGAAGCAGCAATTAGCCCAAAGCCACCCAGGGAGCTTCCTGGCCAAGGAGGAACTTGAAAACACATTTCCCCAAATCCAGCTCAATCAAATGGCATCACACTGGCAGTTCTTTGCTGTTTGTGCAACTTTAATGTCAAGTTTATGCCCAAGAATACACAGTCATGACAAATAAAACACTACTTCTGAGCATATTAGGAGTGCCTCCCCTCCCCACCCAGGGGCAGATCCAGTGTTTGTGGTTGGGGGGGGGCCATAAGCACTGCCAACTCCAGAGCCCAGGTCAACCAAGAAGGTAAACTTGGGCTCCAGGTTGAACTTGATGTAGCCAAGGTGTGCTGGGTGGGCTCCTGTCTGTTCTTGGAGCCCAGGCCTACAGGTTGGGTGGACATGGGCTCCCTCCTGGACTTGGAGCCCAGGTGTACCGGCTGGATAGACCAGGGCTCCTGTTCCAGCCAATGTCACAGGCACCCGCCCAGCCTGGTGGGCATCCTTGCCTGCTGGCAGCTTCGTGGGGCAGGCACCCACGTACCCACCCCGCTCCTGCCTGAGATCGTCCCAGGAGGCCCACAGGTCACACACCTGGGTCAGAGACAGGCACTCTTCAGAGAGACTGACCACACTGCCACTGCCCCTCCTCACCTGCGATGTCCCAGAGCTGCAGCCTGACCAGGGTCTTGCAGTCCCAGTTGAGGACCTTGAGGGCGAAGTCCACGCCGATGGTGGCGCGGTAGTGCTGCGAGAAGAGCTGGTGGACGTAGCGCTTGATGATGCTCGTCTTGCCCACGCCCAGCTCGCCGATGACCAGGATCTTGAACAGATGCTCCCGGCTCTCGGGCGCCCCGGAGGCGGCGGCAGCGCCTGCCCTCTCCCCGCCAGCCATCCTCACGCTGCTGCCCCGGCTGAGCTGCCCACCGGTCCTGCAGCCGCCCCAGCAGCTCTCTCGGGCGCGGAAAGGGAGCCACAACCACCTGACTGCAGTCACAGGACGCGGAAACTCCGGCAAGTTATAAAAGTCCTGCGAGGGCGGAGCGGAGGAGGAGGTCCCGCCGCCGCCGCCGCTCCAGGCCCGCCCAGCCTGGCTCCGCGGCAGCCGCTCCTCCCTCGCAGGCGCAAGACGCCCTCTGGCCCGAGAGGTGCGGCGGCAGGCAGGCAGCTGGTGGACGGGCACCTGCTCCAGAATCAGGAGCCGGAGGCTGCAATCCTGTCCATACTTACCTGGGAGCAAGCCCCATTGACTCGAATGGGACTTACTTCTGAGTAGGCACGCATAGGCTTGGGCTGCAATCCTGTCCACACTTACCTGGGAGCAAGGCCCACTGACTCTAATGGGACTTACTTCTGAGTAGACATGCATAAGCTTGGGCTCGGAGGCTGCAATCCTGTGCCGACTTCCCTGGGAGTAAGGCCCATTGAACACATGCACGGGATTAGGCTCAGGGTCCCGGAAATGGGACTACCCTCACCCTCCTTGCTGTTGGGGATTGGGCTTGCATGCTCACTCCTCGCCTTTCTACCTGGTGACAGCCTCAGAGGTGAGAGGAAAGAACCCCTCTGGATGTGCCAAAGACCTATCTAGTCCAGCTTCCTAAGAACATAAGAACAGCCCCACTGAATCAGGCCATAGGCCCATCTAGACCAGCTTCCTGTATCTCACAGCGGCCCACCAAATGCCCCAGGGAGCACACCAGATAACAAGAGACCTCATCTTGGTGCCCTCCCTTCCTGTATCTCATAGTGTATCTCATAGTCAAGCGCTTCTTTCTTTGCGGTACACACTTCTGCTGGGCTTCTATTACTGTTGTTTTAAACAGCTTCCATGCACTCTGGAGAGATTGGACCCTCTTTACCTTCCCTTTCAGCTTCTTCCTAACTAGCCTCCTTGTTTAAGGGAAATCCGCCCATTGGAAGTCAAGGGTTTTTGTGTTAGATTTGTTTGGCGCTCTTCCCCCGACATGCATGGTGAAACTAACTGCAGCATGGTCACTGTTCCCCAATGGCTCACTGTTCCTCAATTTACCTCTCTAACCAGGTCCTGAGTGCCACACAATACTAAATCTAGAGTCACCTGTCCTCTGGTGGGCTCCATGACTAGTTGTTCTAAAGCACAGTCATTTAGCATGTCAAGAAAACCAGTTTCTCTTTCCTGACCAGAGCTTGAATTGACCCAGTCAATGTGAGGATAACACAGGTCTGCAACCAAAAAGCTGTTTTCATAATTTTATCTGATTCTTATATTTTTTGGTGCGCTGAATTCGAAAATGACCACCGTTTTTTCCTGGGACGTTAGGTTTTTTCACAATCGAAATGTGCCTTGGTCAAACAGGTAGCTGGAAATCGCTAAATTTCAAATTCATCATACTTGGGGGGGAAAAAAACTGAACATGGAAAAACAAATTTATTTTCACTGCCAGTGCTCCCAAAAACATGAAAATACATGTAAAAGCAAAAATTTGTTGATGGAAGGTACATCTTTTGCATGGTACAGACATCGGGAAAAAGACTTTCTGTCTTACTTTTTTCATGAGGGCAATTTGGTGTTTTGCTCTGATTTAGAGGGGTTGATGGCTCAGTTCCACATTGAGTATGATTCTTCTGAATGGAGGCTTTTCATTGACTCTTCCAAAAGAAGCTTAAAAGCAGTCTTACTTCACAATGGTGGCCGTTATGCGTCCATTCCTGTTGCTCATTCGGTGTACTTGAAGGAGACTTATGAGAACTTGGAGTTGGTACTCAAGAAAGTGGGTTATCAAAACCAAAACTGGTTGGTATGTGGGGATTTAAAAGTATTGTGTATGCTGCTGGGACAACAGGCTGGGTACACCAAATACCCTTGTTTTCTATGTTTATGGGACAGTAGAGACCGACAAAATCACTGGAAGCAAAAAAATTGGCCACCAAGAAGTCTAGTTGTTGGTGAAAAGAATGTTCTCAGAGATACATTGGTACCCCCTGAGAAGGTTTTATTACCACCACTCTATATAAAATTAGGATTAATGAAGCAATTTGTTAAGGCACTTCCCAAAGATAGCGAATGCTTCAAGTACTTGGGATCCAAGTTTCCAGGTTTAACGGAGGCAAAACTGAAAGAGGGGTTTTTTGTTGGCCCGGATATTAGAAAACTCATATCCGACAAAGACTTCATCAGTTCAATGACTCCAACTCAAAAAGAAGCGTGGGTTGCCTTTACTGTGGTCATAAATAACTTTTTGGGAAACCAAAAGGACCCAAATTACAAGGAAATGGTGGAAACAATGTTGAAAGCGTTCCACAAGCTTGGTTGCTCCATGAGCTTAAAAGTCCATTTTCTCAACTCACACCTTGACTATTTTCCTGAAAATTTGGGAGCAGTGAGTGAAGAGCAGGGAGAACGTTTCCATCAAGATATAAAAGAAATGGAATGAAGGTATCAAGGGAAATGGAGTGTAACGATGATGGCCGACTACTGCTGGATGTTGTATAGGGATCTTCCGGAAGCCACCTACAAGAGGAAAAGCTCAAAAAGAAGTTTAGAGTTTAAAAAAAGATGATTTCACAAGCAATCTACTTGAGTGTGGTGTTAATTTTGTTGTCACCTGTGCAAATGAGTTAATATTTTTCATGTAAATAAAATATTTGCGTTAAGAGATTTTTTAAAACAATGACCACCTGTTTGTTTGAAAACCTGACGTCCCAGGAAAAAACTGCTATCGTTTTTGGATTCAGCACACCAAAAAACGTAAGAATCAGTCAACAAAACCAAAACAGCTGTCCAAAATTTTTTTTTTTGCAGACCTGTGATAATTGAAGTCCCCATGATTACAACCCCATGCCTCCTGGACACCTCCCTGATCTGTTTCCTCATTTCAGGTTCCCCTTCAGGTTTCTGATCTGGAGGATGGTAGCATGCCCCCAGTATTACATCACTCCTCGAATCTGGTAATTTAACCCAGTGTTTCTATGGTGGAGTCAGACATGCCTTCAATCTCTACTTTGCTGGATTCCACCCCTTCTTTAACACAGATTCCACCCCACCACCAACACGCCCCTCTCTGTCTCTCCTATAGAGTTTATAGCCCAGGATTGCGGTATCCCACTGGTTCGCTGCATTCCACCATGTTTCTGTTATGCCCACTATGTCAATGTTTTCCCTAGTCACCAAACATTCCAATTCTCCCATCTTTGCTTGGGGACTTCAGACATTCGCATAAAAGCACTTGTATACAAAGTCCCTTAAGATGGGCTGCTTATTATCTCCTTTATCCTTGCAGTCTCTCATTTTGCTGGATAGGCCATCACATTCCATCATGTTTCCACTCCCAATTCCTACTCTGTCCCTGCCTTGTTCTCTAACCTCCCCATCCTCATTCCATAGGGATGAGAAGTCCTGAACCAGATGCCCCTTGGCTCCTGTTGGCTTTCCCCCAGAGATCAGTTAAAAAGCTGTTCTGCCACGTTTTTAATATTGTGCGCCAGCAATCTGGTTCCACTCTGGTTCAAGTGGAGCCCATCCTTCTTGTACAGGCCCCGCTTGTCGTGAAACGTTCCCCACTGCCTAACGAATCTAAACCCCTCCTCCCTACACTACCGTCTCATCCACGCATTGAGACCCCTGATCTCCGCCTGCCTAGCTGGCCCTGTGCGTGAAACAGGCAGCACTTCTGAGAACGCTACTTTTTGGGTCCTGGCTTTCAGCTTCCTACCCAATAGCCTAAATTTGGCCTCCAGGACCTCCCAGCCACACTTCACCACGTCATTGGTGCTGACATGCACTACAATAGCTACCTCCTCTCCAGCACTCTCTATCAGCCTATCTAGACAAGAAGTGATGTCCGCAACCTTTGCACCAAACAGGCAAGTCACCATACGGTCCACACCTCCGTCACAGACCCCCCTCTATGTGTTCCTGATAATTGACTTGCCCACTACTAGAAGTCTTTGACCCACCTCCCACCAAGGAGTATGTGCAAATGGATACGGGGCCCATCTCCTGAAGAGGGAATTGTTTCCTTCCTCCCCAGAGTGACTTCCTCTAACCCTAAGACTTCCTACCTGGGCAGCTGGTGAGCTGCCCACTTGAGCATGGGAAGAAGCTTGCATGTCCCTGGAAGTCTCCTTGTGGTCCCTCTCTACCTGCCTCTCTCCTTGTTGTCCCTCTCTACCTGCCTCTTCTACCCGCCGGGTTCTTGGGATGGTGGGTTGTGACTCACCAGTTTCAGAATCACTGATTTAGAAAATTGAGGGAAGAAGTGAAATAATATCTACATGAAATAAAACTAAGATATGAAAGTCCTCAGAGGGAGATAAATGAATAAACAAATGAATAAAACTAGTAAATTAGACAAATTTTTCAGAAACATTTCCAAACAAAACTGAATAAATTTGGGCAGTGGGTTATAAGCAATAAAATCAACAATGACAAATAAGTGGAGTTTAAAAATGTATTTTAAAAATGCTAGACTCTTGCTAGACTCTAACTAGACTTGCTAGACTCTAACTTGCTAGACTCTAACTACACTGGAAAGGAGTTTGAGCATCACCAATTCAAATATGAGTTACAATGCAATGCTAATGGGAAAACATAAAATGTCATTTGAGGTTACATTAGCAGAAACACTGGCTACATGACAAGGGATAATACTGCCTGCCCCTCTTTTATATTCTAAGAATATGAACAATGTTATTTACTAGGATTCCATCCAGTGCCATTATTCTGTGCTGTGAAAAACCAACCCCAGTTTTGCTTTGCAGCAATAAGGCTAGTTCACTGACTATTCACTGACTAGTTCACTGACTATTTTTCAAATGAATTACCTTGACACAGTTATTTTCTGCATCAACTTTTCTATAATTTTAATACTGCCTTCATTCTAATTATTGGACAGTGGGACTGTATTACTCTGGGGCACAAAGGGATTTTATAAAAGGAAATGTGAAAGAAAATAGAAATCCAGCACCTTTTAAGAAAAGGAAACCAGTGAGTAAATTACAAAAAACTCTATTTGCCTGCCCCTTTTATGCCATATTCAAACTATTGGTAAGTGAATATCTCAACCTGAAGAAATAATGGAACGTCTCTGCAGTAAAACAACTGTGAAAGAGCAGCTGTAAAAATGACCATTGCCGTGACTGATTTTAGGTTTAATTACTCTGCTCAGAGTGCCATAGCACAGTGCAGGAGGAGACGGATAGGGGAAGGGTTAACTTAAGGGTTAAGGATTAAAGGCAGGAGATCAGGAGATCAGCAAAGCAAAGGGTTAACTTAAAGGTTAAGGATTAAAGGAAGGAGCTCAGCAAAGCACAGGTACTCCAACTTTTAATGACTCTTAATAACCCTTAAGGGCTTCCCAAAGAACATAAGAACAGCCCCACTGGATCAGGCCATAGGCTCATCTAGTCCAGCTTCCTGTATCTCATAGCAGCCCTGCAAATGTCCCAGGGAGCACACCAGATAACAAGAGACCTGCATCCTGGTGCCCTCCCCTGCATCTGACGTAGCCCATTTCTAAAAACAGGAGGTTGTACATCATGTCTTATAACCCGTAATGGATTTTTCCTTCAGAAACTTGTCCAATCCCCTTTTAAAAGCATCTAGGCCAGATGCTGTCACCACATCCTGTGGCAAGGAGTTCCACAGACCAACAACACGCTGAGTAAAGAAATATTTTCTTATGCGAGAGTGTAAAGAGCATCTCCCTATCCACTTTATCCTTCCCATGCATAATTTTGTATGTCTCAGTCATGTCCCCCCCAGGCGTCTCTTTTCTAGGCTGAAGAGGCCCAAATGCCGTAGCCTTTCCTCATAAGGAAAGTGCCCCAGCCCAGTAATCATCTTAGGGCGCCATCCTAACCCACTTTCCAGCACTGACTTAGCCTCAATGCAGCCCCCAAGGTAAGGTAACAAACATGCCCTTAGCTTGAGGAGGCCCTCTTGACTAACTCCCCACTGCAGGATGCAGTGCACACCACATTGGCACAGCTCTGTCAGTGCTGGAAAGTTGGTTAGGATTGCGTCCTTAGTTGCTCTCTTTTGCACCTATTTCATTTCCATTATGTCCTTTTTGAGATGTGACCAGAACTGGACGCAGTACTCCAGGTTGGGCCTTACTTTCGATTTGTACAACGGCATAGTAATATTAGCCGTATTGTTCTCAATACCTTTTCTAATGATCCCAAGCATAGAATTGGCCTTTTTCACTGCTGCCGCACATTGGATCGACTCTTTCATTGAGCTGTCCACCACCACTGCAAGATCTCTCTCCTGATCTGTCACAGACAGCTCAGAACCCATTAGCCTATATGTGAAGTTTTGATTTTTTGCCCCAATGTGCATGATTTTACACTTACTGACATTGAAACTGCCATATTGCTGCCCATTCTGCCAGTTTGGAGAGATCCTTCTGGAGCTCCTCACAATCACTTCTGGTCTTCACCACTCGGAAAATTTGGTGTCGTCTCCAAATTTTGCCACCACGCTGCTCAACCCTGTCTCCAGGTCATTTATGAAGAGGTTGAAAAGCACCGGTCCCAGGACAGATCCTTGGGGCACACCGCTTTTCACTTCTCTCCATTGTGAAAATTGCCCATTGACACCCACTCTCTGTTTCCTGGTCTTCAACCAGTTCCCAATCCATGAGAGGACCTGCCCTCTAATTCCCTGACTGTGTTTTCTCAGTAGCCTTCGGTGAGGGACCGTGTCGAACGCCTTCTGAAAGTCCAGATATATAATATCCATGGGTTCTCCCACATCCACATGCCTGTTGACCTTTTCAAAGAATTCTAAAAGGTTTGTGAGGCAAGACTTACCCTTACAGAAGCCATGCTGATTCTCCCTCAGCAAGTCTTGTTCATCTATGTGTTTTGAGATGCTATCTTTGATGAGGCATTCCACCATCTTACCCGGTATAGATGTTAGGCTGACTGGCCTATAGTTTCCCGGGTCCCCCCTCCTTCCCTTTTTAAAAATCGGTGTGACATTTACTGTCCTCCAATCCTCTGGCACCATGGCCGTTTTGAGGGACAAGTTGCATATTTTAGTCAAGTGATCAGCAACTTCATTCTTCAATTCCTTAATAACTCTAGGGTGGGTGCCATCAGGGCCTGGTGACTTATTGATCTTTAATTTATCAATGAGGTCTGAAACATCTTCTCTTTTAACCTCTATCTGACTTAATTCCTTGGTCAGGAGGGGCTGTTCAGGCAGCGGTTTCTGCCTGAGGTCTTCTGCCGTGAAGACAGATGCAAATAACTCATTTAATTTCTCTGCTATCTCTAAGTCTCCTTTTATTTCTCCTTTCCTTCCCTCACCATCCAGAGGGCCAACCCCTTCTCTGGCGGGTTTCCTGCTTCTAACATATTTGAAGAAGCTTTTATTATTCTCCTTAATGCTGCTGGCCATGTGTTCCTCATAGTCTCTCTTGGCCTCCCGTATCACCTTCTTACATTTCTTTTGCCACAGTTTATGTTCCTTTTTATTCTCCTCATTAGGGCAAGACTTCCATTTACAGAAGGAAGCTTCCTTGCCCTTTACGGCCTCTCTAACTTGGCTGGTTAGCCATGCGGGCACCCTCCTGGAGTTAGTGGAGCCCTTCTTCCTTTGCGGTATACACTTCCCCTGGGCCTCTATTACTGTTGTTTTGAGCAACCTCTATGCACTCTGGAGAGATTGGACTCTTTTTACCTTCCCTTTCAACCTCCTTCTAACCAGCCTCCTCATTGAGGGAAGTTCGCTCATTGGAAGTCAAGGGTTTTTGTGAGAGAACATAAGAACATAAGAACAGCCCAACTGGATCAGGCCATAGGCCCATCTAGTCCAGCTTCCTGTATCTCACAGCGGCCCACCAAATGCCCCAGGGAGCACACCAGATAACAAGAGACCACATCCTGGTGCCCTCCCTTGCATCTGGCATTCTGACATAACCCATTTCTAAAATCAGGAGGTTGCGCATAAACATCATGGCTTGTACCCCATAATGGATTTTTCCTCCAGAAACTTGTCCAATCCCCTTTTAAAGGCATCCAGGCTAGACGCCATCACCACATCCTGTGGCAAGGAGTTCCACAGACCAACCACATGCTGAGTAAATAAATATTTTCTTTTGTCTGTTCTAACTCTCCCAACACTCAATTTTAGTGGATGTCCCCTGGTTCTGGTGTTATGTGAGAGTGTAAAGAGCATCTCCCTATCCACTCTGTCCATCCCCTGCATAATTTTGTATGTCTCAATCATGTCTCCCCTCAGGCGTCTCTTTTCTAGACTGAAGAGGCCCAAACGTCGTAGCCTTTCCTCATAAGGAAGGTGCCCCAGCCCCGTAATAATCTTAGTCACTCTCTTTTGCACCTTTTCCATTTCCACTATGTCTTTTTTGAGATGTGGCGACCAGAACTGGACACAATACTCCAGGTGTGGCCTTACCATCAATTTGTACATTGGCATTATGATATTAGCCATTTTGTTCTCAATACCCTTCCTAATGATCCCAAGCATAGAATTGGCCTTCTTCACTGCCGCCACACATTGGGTTGACACTTTCATTGACCTGTCCACCACCACCCCAAGATCTCTCTCCTGATCTGTCACAGACAGCTCAGAACCCATCAGCCTATATCTAAAGTTTTGATTTTTTGCCCCAATGTGCATGACTTTACACTTACTGACATTGAAGCGCATCTGCCATTTTGCTGCCCATACTGCCAGTCTGGAGAGATTCTTCTGGAGCTCCTCACAATCACTTCTGGTCTTCACCACTCGGAAAAGTTTGGTGTCATCTGCAAACTTTGCAACCTCACTGCTCAACCCTGTCTCCAGGTCATTTATGAAGAGGTTGAAAAGCACCGTTCCCAGGACAGATCCCTGCAGCACACCGCTTTTCACTTCTCTCCATTGTGAAAATTGCCCATTGACACCCACTCTCTGTTTCCTGGCCTTCAACCAGTTCTCAATCCATGAGAGGACCTGTCCTCTAATTCCCTGACTGTGGAGTTTTTTCAGTAGCCTTTGGTGAGATTTGCCCGGTATTCTTCCCCTGACGTGGATGTCGAAATGGATCGCAGCATGATCACTGTTCCCAAATGGCTCAGTAACATTGAGCCAACATCAGATGTTGTCCAACATCTACATGATTCTGGGGTAGAGCAACAGGAGTTTTGTGGTTGGTTGTCACCAGTGTATGAATGACACTATCTCTCTGTGTTGTCCAATCCCATTAGGTTATGGATATCCCAGAGTGCTGCCTAGAAGTGGTTGGGAGCTGGATGACATTTAACAAGCTGAAATTAAATCTGGATAAAACAGAGGTCCTTATGCTTAGGAGAATGATAATGAATGTATAAGACTAGTTTTGAATGGGTTTGCACTCTCCTTACAGGAACAGGTTCACTGTCCTTGTGAGGTCACCTGTACTGCTACTAGTGGCAATGAAGGGGAAGGCCCTTTCAAAGGTAGAATATAAATCATCATCATCATCAGATTATGATAAATGTAAACTTCCAATAGTGTGGCAGTTCCAATAGTCTGGCATCAAAATGAACACTAAAGTGACTGAACTTCTGCAAAAAGCAAGACATGGCAGCTGAACTGCACAAATCTGGTCAAGGGATCAGTCTGCCAAAGGCATTGTGTGAGGCTGGACAGCACTTGTGTTTTCTCCGGCTGTTTCAGTTTATACTGTACAGTACTTTGAATATTTTCACCCTTCAGTTTGCAGTGATGGCATCAAAGATGAATGAAGGTGCTGATGACTAAAGAAGTGTAAAAAGGAAGCATGTATAACTGATACAGAAACAGAAATTAGAGAATGTAAGGATGGTAGAAAGTGGTGTAAATCAGAACACGATCATGAGTGAATTTAAATTGGATCTTCAAAAATAGGTGACATAAAGAAACTGAAAGATAAGTTGCAAGTATTTGTAACTGAAAGAGAAACGCCTACTAAGTGTACTGAAGTATGGCAAACTCTGAAGAGACATTATCAGGGAGGGGAAGCTCCCAAGAGAAGGCAGGCTGACCAAAGGGAGTAGTACCTAATAGTTAGTGGGTGCACATCCCTTCCTGCTTCCCACTTTCCCTTTACTGGACCAGCAGCTGAATGGGGGAAACCTTGGTAGGTTGTATCTTCTGCCACTGTCCCAGACTGCAGAGACTAGGAGGAGGCAGGCCAGCTAGGGAAAAAACCCTTCCCAGGGGAGCACTGAACCCAGGTATTCTTACTAGAAAACAATTCCACAGTGTACATACTGAGGCTTTCATGGCTAGAACTACAAACATTAAAATTAAAATTAATCTGGCTTAATGGCCGCGGTCTATTAAAAATTTCCATACCTGATGTTTCATCCACGACTTTGTTCGGCATTCTCAAACGATCAAGAGCAAAACACACCAAACTGGACATCTGTCTCCAGTTGCTTTTTGTTCTCAGTCCTTTGAAAATGTCCACCAAAGTTGTGAGCATGAAGTCAGGTATGGAAATTTTTAATAGACTGTGGCCTTCAAGCCTGATCAATTTTAATTGTAATTTTAATTCCACAGTAGCGTCTGCAGGGCAAAGAGATGTGACAGTCTGCTGAACTACTTGTGAACATTGACCAGGCAGACAAAGGGTAGACAATTTATTAATATTCTAAACAAACCTGGTAAAGAAAGTAATGAAAATACAAGCAGACTGTTGAAAAATTCCTAAGCTTGCTGGAAAGCATAAGGAAAGGGTTTACCCAACAGGATGCAATACCCATTAACAACCAACAAATAAAGCTGGGATACTACTGGATCTCACATGGAGAAGTTCACAAACAGGAGAGGGGGAGAGAAGGACAAAGCAACAACAACAACACAATCTGTTTGTTGTTGTAACTAGATGGTCCCTAGCTTAAGCTACTTACAAGGCAAGGAACCTCCAGTCCTTTCCCTCATGGTTGAGCAAGAAGGTGTTCCTCTCTGAGCCTTCATTGAATGGGGGCCCAATTCTATCCAATTTTCCAGTGCTGGTGCAGCAGTGCTACTGGGGCATGCACTGCTTCCTGTGGTGGGGAGGCAGTCACGGAAGCCTTCTAAAAGTAAGGGAAAGTTTGTTCCGTTATCTCAGAGCTCCATTGTGGTTGTACTGGTGCTGGAAAGTTGGATAGGATTGGGCCCTAAGTCACTCAGGAAACTGGTAGAGAACCCTCCCCTCCCATTGTATGGGCTTGGAAATTTATAACTTGGCTGTAATGACATCATTGGTTATCTAACTGGAGTTACCTGGACACTCTGTCTCACACCTTGGTCCAAGAAAAACAGGTTTGCTACCCAATTGCTAAGAACATAACAACCTTAGCAGGGGTGAGCCATTTCAGATGGGAAAATGGGTCCTGAATATATATCTAGCATGTGGCTATATTTCACTTACTAGTAATGAAGTTTCCCACTGACAAAGGTCAGAGGCAACTTGCAAGAGCTGTTGTATGGCACAGCAATTACTGAGGAGTTAAGTTGTCCAAAAATGCAAAAAAAAGGGGGGGGGGAATGGGAAATCTCAGGGAATTCATCACAGGCATAAGATGGCACTGTGTGGCTTTGTTTAAGTGATTTAGTGCAAAGTGCTCTGAAGTCCATTATTCGGCCAATATTCATAGAAAAAAATACAAAAAGCCTAGGGCCTTCAAAAGTCTTATGAGTTTGATTTACAAGGTAGAGAGGAATGTTTGAATGACAGCTAAAATCTTTAAGGAGTGGGGTTTTATTTAACTTATTTTGTGTCGGCAGTTAAGGAGAATTTTACAAAGGAGGGTCTACCAGAGAATAGTAAAGCTGTTCTTTTGCTTGTTAACTGTTGGGCGTATCTATCCACTTTGGAGCTGGTTAGTGGATATATTTTTGCCATGTGTCTGCCAGTGAATGTGATGTCTTTGATCCAATCTATGGATCAAGGCATGATACAGAACTTGAACGGTGTCTACAGAGGATCTTTTGTCTGAAAGCTGGTGAATTCAGACTTCAATTCAAATTCATGAAAGCTGTGTATGCGGCTTCATTGACTTGGAAATACGTAAAGAAAGACGTTCTACAAAAATGTTGGACGAATCTTTGGCCAGCATCATGTTTTATGATGCTTCTTCTGATGAAGAGGAATTTTGTGGCTTTAATGTTGGACCTAAGCACTTTACTGACATACAAAGAACGATTGAAAATATCCCTGGGAATAATGCTGTTGCAAAACCCACAGAAAATGAGATTAAAAATGGCTAGATATGAACAAAGAGAAACCAGGCATAGAAGCTTGGAGTGACACTATAGTGCTCTATTCAGTGATACTGCTTACTATCATTGAACAATACTGAAATTTGTAAAAAACCTAAAGAAGATGAAGTTGATAACCAGGATTAAAACAACTCCACAACAACAATGGTGGATGCCAGGCATGTGCCAGAGACACCTCCCCCAGACTCGAGTCAAGACCCCAGTCTCCCACCCTTCTGAGTCGACTCCTACATAAGTAGTCTACAGGTGGCCGTTGGGACTCATCCCTTTACTGAGTAGTTTTGACTCGAGTCACAAGTCTTTTAAATGCAGATGTCAGGAGCAGCTCTGCAGTAAAGCGGAGGTGCTGGCAGGTGTGTGTGTGTGTGTGAGTGTGAAGTGTAACAACACAAAAACCTTAACCCTTCCTCCTCCCCTCACCCTCCTCAGTCCCTCAGTCCTGGCTGGAACTAACCTACCCTACTGCTTGTGCCAGTCAACACTGGCTTCTGGATCACCCAAGGAGGTCTTTTACGCGATGCGGAAGCCACAAAAAAACACACCCAGATACATACAGACTTGAGTCTGCATACGTGGGGACTCATTTCCGAGTCAGTGACCCAAAACTCAGGTTAAATCTCAACTCGTAGAGATGCATGATTCGAGTTGTGCATGAATCACGTTTTAGCAACTCGGACTGAAGTCAATTGACTCTAGTTTCCATATCTGATGAGCGCTATACTATACATTAACTCTTCATTCTATGCCTAACAGCCCAATCTTAACTAAATTCCTGTGCAGCAATGCAGCTGTGCCGGCATGGGCTATGCTGCATCTTATTTTTGGCTGCTGGAGATCTCCTTGGCATAAGGGGACATTTACCCCCTTGCACCAGGGTAAGCCCAACAGTCACTATGGGTTAACTTGGACCTGCGCCAGCTATATTACTGGCTCAAGTCTGAGTATGTTCATTCGGTTCAGAAAGGGGGTGATTCTGATTCAGTGTGTACTGCTGCCAATTAGGTGCCAGGCAAATCACTGCTGATATTTTGGCCCAACTGAAGACTCTCCTCCATGTAACTTTTGACTTGTGTTGTTTTGCTGTTTGTGCTGGAGTCTCTGCTACTGTATGTTTTTTTTCCTCAAAAAACTTATGTTATTTTTCATTTTTGATGTTGTATTTTATTCTTGTTGATAGCTTCCTTGCACACTCCCTATTGGGAGGGGAAGTGCATGGTATAAATCTTTTAATAAATAAAATTAAAAAGCAAATAAATCTTGTCTTATACATGCCTCTGAGAATTCATACAAATGAATTCCACTGGCTTTTATTTTCAGGAACTATCCTGAAACGCTGTCAGTGAATTCATTACATTTCTCATTTTGTAAGGATTCTATTAGGAATGCTGTTAGAACTTTGAAAACATCATATATATGCTTCTTACCTTATATAGGTAAGTTTTCTTTTACCACATCAGCTTGCCTGCCAAAGGAGTCCTGTGCTTCAGCTGAGGAACCGCTTATACTGCTGAGGTTTTTGGAGCAAATTCTAAAGCAAAGTCAGTTCAAAAAGAGCATTGACTAAGCCTGTTGGGCCCTCCAGCAGACTGAACACATGCTCTTGAACACACCTAATAGTCTGGGGATGATTAGCAATGATGATTGAAAGTCAGGGTTGTTTTTTTTAACATTCCAGTGCTAAGGCTGCCCCAGCAGAAAAGACCACGAAAGAAAAAATGACAAAGCCAACAATGCAAAATCATAAAATGCATTAAATTAGGATAATGACTAAACGTGGGATCAAAATTAATGTAACTCAAAAACTACACAATACAGCATGACCAAGTAATGCTACTTTGCAAAAATTCACCTAAATGTCTTCTGCCATATACCTAACGCCAAAATCCTGTTAGATTACTTTAAGGCTACAATCCCAAACATTTGTGATCCTGGCCCTATTATCACCTGGGGCCAAGACCACAAAGTGCAGTCTCCCATGCTTCTCCACCCCCCTCGGGGCATGTCTGGAAACCTTCTCAAGGCCAGAGAGGCCACGGACACTTGAAAAGGCTTGGGGGGGAAAGGGTGGTGGGTGGAGGTAGTTGTGGCTCCACCCAGGTGGTGTTCTGGGGAATTTGCCCCTCAACCCCCTCCCCTAGATATGCCAGTGATCCCACACACCTCCAGAAAACAAGCTTCATTGAATAAAGTGAGATTTGGCCCTGAACAATCCTGAACAGGACCACACTAGAAGTTCCCTAATTTAACCAATAAGCCCCCCCTAAAGGAAAATGCTCGCATTTGTTGCTACTGAACTTGCATGAATGGCAGAATCTTTTGATGGAGATGGAGAAAGATCCTCCTGAAAACAAATTATTAATCTAACAAAATAACCCAAAAAAGAAAACCCACAAATTCTTTGAGAAAATTGGTTCTTTTAGGAAAAGGAAAGCTAGTAAAGGCAAAAGTGGGGGACTTTACAAAATGTGCTGAGAGAAAGGGGGAATGATTGGGGGGACCAGGAGCTGGGTAAAGAGCCCTGAACACAGCATAGATGAAAGGAGTAACCCCACACCCCTATTTGCAATGGTAGGGCAGGGGCTGCATGATATGACCAGCCTTGCCAACAACCCAGGAATCTCACATGGTATCGGCAACCCCAGTGGTGGCACCTGTCAATATGTTTTTTTCACATGCTGCTAGTGTACATGAAACTCAAGCTGCAGTGGGGCAATTGCTGTGCTGGTGGCTCTCTCATTGTGCTGGCATCCAAGGGTTCTTACCATGCTGCTCAGCCTGGCATTTCAGAGTTCTGTAAATTCCATATTCCAATTACAGCACATAATGAAGTCCCTTTTGTTTTCAGTATCATTTTAAAATGATAACAATCATTTAAAAATTCACTGTGTCTGGTTTTAATTTGTGAATCTGAGCCATTGCGTTCTCCATGGCCTGGTCTCATGATATCAGAAGACTGTTGTTCAAAAAGAAACGGTTAGTTTCTTTATTACAGTCACAGACCAGCATGAAATCAAAACCAAATCTAGCCCGTATAAGGAAGTTGGAACAAATGAGACTTCCTAAGTAAACTGTGAGGAGATAACAAAAAGAAACTGTTCAAATTTCAGTTTTTATTAGTTGAAATTTTTTTTAAACCACTCCCTGGATGGTTCAAAGGGCTAGTTTGAAAAACCTTGATATAGAAAATATGCACTTATTCAAGACACACAAACGTTTCAGTGATTGATTCCTGTTTCACACTCCTGTGATTGATGCCCTGTTTTTCGTCCTATTTTTTTTTTGGCCGTTTTTTTCATATGTTCTTTTGTTTTTATGTTCTTATGCCTGGACAATTTTAATGTCACAGATGCTTCTGTGTTGGCTCAGCAACCTGAAAGCCAACTGATTCCTGGGACAACATAAGTAGCTAGCAATAGAGACAATGTTTCTAGTTAGATGCCTTTGGGAATTAATTTTGCTCTTTTCACTTTAAGCTGACCTGTAAACTTCATCAATGTAGGTTTGGGGTTTTGTGTGCTTTTCTCTCTATTAACTATCTGGCTTGTTCTTTTAGGCATTATTAGCTTCTGCATCTAATTTGGTCAAGCTGTTTCTTTACGTCTACCCAGCTGAGTTCAGGTATTTTCCATCAGCTGCATTTTCTACAACCCCTTTCCCCATTTGATTTCATTCCATTTTCTTGTGAGTTTTTAGTAAACTGCATATATTTTGACTAGTTGTCTGCCTGGTCTATGTTCCTGTGAGTTGTAACATCTTATTGTGTGTAGGCACTATTACAATTTGATTTAACCAAGAACCTCCAGGTTCTTTATACTCCTGGGAAGGTTGGATTTTCCCAGATGGTCCCCCTCTACCTGGTCTCCTTAGTTTGGGATGCTGGCAGTGGCTAGATCTACCAGTTATCTCCCCCCCCCCCCCATTCAACTGCCTGACTAACTACACTTGGAAAGTGGAGAGTGGAGATGATTGCTAACTTCTATACCTGAATGCTCAGGTTCACCTGCAGCTTCCAAATCTTTCTGTGACAATTCCTAGCCTGTCATGGCTAGGGTTCTCTTCTGGAACAGCTTGCAAGTTCTACCAATATGCAAACCATGTTTCAAGTTTTTATCTAACTTTCCCTTAAAACTTTCATCTTGGCAGTCACTTTTCAACAGTTCAAATATAGGAGAAAGCACATGGGAAGTGTCTTCAAGCAACTGGAGGCACGTTTAAAGAATACACAGTACTTTGAATGAAGTTCACTGGAACCTTGCTACTGGCTATAACTGGGGCTGAATATTTGGGCTCAAGACTTCATTTTATTTTTCATTATCATCCAGTGCGTCATGTCTAACCCTAGGGGGAGGAATATATTTCCTGATTTTGTTCAACATTTTTGCACTTGTCGTGTTCAATTAACATATCATACCCATTAGAATGATAAATGATGTTATAGTTTGCTTGTGACTTCTGTTTTGTACAAGGCGACTACCAAAAACAGTATTTGATGTTCCTAATTACACATAGGAAGATTATATTCCTTGGAGTGATAGGAGCTCATTTGGCATTGGCAAGGATATATTCTTGAGCACAATTTAGAAAATGAATTTGTCATTCTTAATTATGGTCAACTGCTTGACAAGAGAAGGTGATGTGAATTCTGAGATTCTGGAGACTGATGTTGTATTCCTAATGCCTAAAGCCTTTGGTGTTCTACCTTGTGGACCAAATTCCTTTACCCTTGGAATAAATTCATAAGATCTCATCAGTTGTCCCTTCATTCTCTTAACCAGAAGCATAAAAAAGTTGTGAAATACAAATATGGCTCTTCAGAGTTTGAATGATATAAATGAGATAAGACATTACTTAAAATGGGAGTAATAGAAATTAGGCACTAATTTCATCATCCACATTCCCACAGAGTCATGGAACCCAAAGGCTGATCTATGGTGATGCTATTTTGTAGGCTTTGCAAGCAAACGTTTCATTTCTGCAGCTGATATTTGTTGACATGGATCTTTTCAGAAAAGCTTCTGCCCCCCAGTATAGGCACAGTGAACTATTAGTGAGATATAGGCACGGTGAACTATAGTGTGAGTCACACAACTTCCATGTATGCCTCACAAAGTTTCCATAGTCTAAGAGCCCAGACCTATTACTGGGCAGCGATGAAGCTGGGTGTTGTAAAAGTGCCATAAAGCTCTTTTTGACACTGTGCAAGTAAGTGGTATTGGCAGGAAGACCTGCGGCATCTCACTGGTGCTGCATCCCACTTGACGGCCACCAGGACAGAGAAGTGCTGCGCCGGGCAGCAGAGGGGAAGAAGCAAGGTGGAACAGATGTGGGGAGGGGGTAGGGTGGGCAAGGAGGTCATGGCTCAGGCCTGGGAGGGGGGAAGAGACTGCAGGAGTGGTCTCTGCTGCATCCTAACCCCAGTTCCAGACCTGAAGGCCATATGCTGGACTACTCAATTCTGCACTAGTAATTTAACTGGCGCAGCTCCAAGTAGCCCCTTAAAGCAGGCTGGGGCTCTACACAGGTTAAGGAACAAATGTCCCCTTAGCCAGAGGAGACCTCCCGTCTGCTCATTTGTAGTGCTGGAAACAGTGTGGGCCTGACAGCCCAGCTGTGCCAGCACTGCATAAGAGTGAACTGCCCAACACTTCAAATTTCAAGCACCTGAAATGACTCAGGTGTTTGTCTAAACCCACGATTTTCAACCAGTGTACCATGGCATTGGTGTGCTGTGAATGGTCTGCAGGTGTGCCACAGGAGTTTGGTGGAGGGTCATTTATTAGTAGGGCCATTGGCGGATGTGAGCCCCCTTCCAGTAGCACAGTGTGCCTTGACAATTGTCAAAAAACTGATGGCATGCTTGACAATTTTAGCACCTTTTTAGTGTGCCATGAGATGAAAAAGGTTGGAAACCTTAAATTCACCTTAAATTTCATGTCAAGTAAAATCTGGTAGCAATCTGGCCATGTGCGGACTACACTCTTCCCTGCTTTTGGATATTTCACCAGCTTCATCGCAGATCTTTGAGCTTCATTCTACATTACCCAGATGTCTTCTCCAACTCTTCTGGGCAAATCTACTAAGAAACATCATGTTCTTGAAACTTCTTTCATAAAATGGGGAACAGTGTTTTAACATGGTGTAACTTGCTCTGCAGAGGTTTCTCTCTGACCAGCTAATGCTGAATTTAATCATAAAGCATCACATGTTTTAGAAACGAATCACATTGTATGCCTCATGTAATTGGGCCCTTGGGCAAGACTTCATCTTTAGCAGCATCATGGAAGAACACTGTACTTATTTGCACTGTGCTTTCAGGGATTTCCTCTCCATAATCAGATTTGTCAAGCTCCCATTGACTTTAGAAAGTTTAAAGAGATGCCTTCTTTTGGAAGGTTGATTCTTTTGGGAAGAGATGGGTGGAGGAATTTTGTATACCAAGGTGTTCTCTCTCTCTCTCTCTCTCTCTCTCTCTCTCTCTCTCTCTCACACACACACACACACACACACACACACACACACACACAAAACAAAGTATCCCTCTGGAGAGGAATGTTAATACTGAGATATAAATCTGTAAAATGCTTGCACCTTGTTGTGAATGAGGCTGCAGCTAGTGGGCAGACCAGGCAAATGAGGGGCAAAGTGCTTAAAGGAGGCAGATCTGGTCAAGACAAGCTGGAACCATGTGCCAGCTGTAGTGCTGTATCAAGCCCAAATTTGCTCTTTTCAACAATTAGTTATTCTTAGGCAAGCAGCCCATTCCAAACTGAGGCTAGGGAAGCTCGCTTATTAGGAATTCTGTCTGTCCCTTTCTTCTTGATGAGAAGACAAGAAGGAAGACATCCTTCCTTGGTGTAAGGAAAAGTTATCTGAAAGTATCTAGCTGTTTCCACCATGTGAACATGGCATGATTGGCACATTTCTTAAGAATTAACTCATTCTCTGATGACAAGAAATTAAAGGATACAATTAAAAAGCTATTACTGCATTTAATTACTCTCAGGAATTGGGCACCGCTGGAGAGAAAGATGGATAACTCTGCTGGCTCCAGAAGTATTATCCTCACATGGACTCAGTTAATGAATAATTGAATGGAATTTGCATCAATATTTTAGGAATGTTCACTTTCAGCAATTTACCAAAAGAAATGTAAAATTCTTTTCTCTCATATGAACTGTGCTCTCTTCAGATGTGTTAATAATACCATTCTGGGTTCCACCAGTTCGTGCTGGCAAAGATTTGGAATCCCTGCTTGCTGTTCCTCTGGTTTAGGACTTACTGTAGTAGGCTCAAGTCCTGACAACCTCAAGTACAAGTAAATGAACTCCAAAAACACATCTATGCTCATGCTTCTTTTCTCATGTAGTGGCATTGTGCTTCTTCTGGTCTGAAATTCAGCCAAAACTATTGTATTGCCTGGACCATCAAGCTCTCAGAATTCTTTTTCTAATGGATTTGTCTCCTTCATTTCTCTCCTTTATGTTGGGTTTGATGTTTAGAAAGTAGGTAAACTTTTAGGCAAAGCCACATTAAAATAACTGCTGTAGTTATTTCTGCTGCAAGCATATTTCTGCTTTGCTTCTTCAAGCAACAACAAAGGCTTCCAACTGTGCCTGACACTGATAATTATTGGTTCCTATCCCAAAACTGGTCATTTAGACACTGTTGACAGGAACAGGAAAGCTGAAGAGAGCAAGCAGCATCAATGCTGGAAAGCCAAGGAAGGAACAGAGGCAGAGTGAGAAGGCAGGTTGCTAGAGGTCCTGGGGCAAAGCCTTGCACTGGACCCCATGGCCTGTTTGGCCCCCATGTCCCTCAAGCCTATATCTCCTCCTGTCCTCTTTGTCAGTCAGTGATCAGCTTCACAATGATGCAAGGTCTTTTGGAGGTCACTTTTGTCTGTTGATGGGAATGCTAGGCACAGCAGTGAATAAATGCCTAGACTGACTCTGCCACTCTGCTACCAGTACTAGGGGTCAAGAACTAGCCTGGCTGGGTAGGCTCTCTGATTGGCATGGGTCCTCATCCAGCATCTGAACTAATTGACCCTGATGTCACCCATGCCTGTAGGGCAGTGCCATTATAAGGAAAATTAGCACCCAGGGCAAGGAAAAAATGAGTGTTCCTGCTCCCTCCTCCTCCTCCTCCAGTGTTTGTCCCATGGTGGCTGGGTTCTCTGTTCTGGATTCAAATTGCCATTTCTCTTGGTCATGGGTTTGGACTGGGCGTAGGTAGGTGATTCTCATGTTGCCATGCAATGTGTCAAACCAAAGCTGCTTCCGTCAGCCCTTTGGTAGTTTGTCATTGACCTCCTTCTGTGGCCCTTCTGTGCCAGCATGTTGTCATTGGCATGCAGAACGTAGCTGTACCATAGAAGCTGAGCTTCTCTCATCTCGTCGGTGATTGGAGTGATTAAATTAAATCTCTGATCTTGAACTGCCTCCTTTGGATGAAAGTTTTGAAAAGAGCCTTCTTGGAGTCAGTGGTGGTTCCAACCCATGCTGCCCCAAGGCAAGACCGGAAATGCCACCCCCCTTGCAAAGCCACATTCAGAGGTCTCTGCATCACTCCAAGAAAAATGCCTTCCCCAACTGGTCATGTCTGGAGATCTTCTGTGGGCTGGAGAAGCCGCGTATGGCCTCTGAAAACAAAGGCCCTTCAAAGGCCTCTGAAGCATCTTAGAAAGGTCAGGAAAAATGACCTAAGGCCTTCTGGAAGCCTTAAAAGACCTTCTGAGGGCCACACGGCTTCTCCAGACGTCAGAAGACCTCTGGACGCTTGGGGGCAGTGGCATTTGCCTCAGAGCAGTGCAGAACTGGGCAGCACTATTGAGAGGGCTCACTATTGAGAGTGTCACCCCCAGTGGTGCTACCCGGAAGCACTTCACCTGCTGACCCCCAGATTCATCACTTCCTGGAGTTAATAAATACTAATTGAAACAGAGATCACAGCTGTCTTATACCAAATCTGTTATAGATAGATATACACATAGATATAAGATTTTATATCTTTATAACACATAGATATAAGATTAATATATTGCAATAAAGAAGAGATTTGTTTGGATGTTTTTGGGTTTGTTGTTTTACTTCAGTCATAGTACATATTTTAACTGTATGACATGGTATGTTTTGCTACAGTGTCAACGTGCATTCAGTGGCTTTTCCGTTGCTTGTGCCTTCTTCCAGTTAATGAGGACTTTGTCGCTACGACAAGATTCACAGCCAAATCCTAACAAGTGCTGGTGCAGCAGGGCTGAGTGGCCTCTGCGGTATCCAGTGCTTGTCAGGAGCACACTGGAGGTCTTCTGGGGTAAGGGGATATTTTCCATTTACCCCGAATAATGTGTAAGCCTATCCAATGTGGCTGCTTGTATCTTAGCTATTTAGCTAGCAGAAGTCCAAGCAGCCCCGTGTAAGTCTGCCAGGGAGTGAGGATAGCATATGGCAGAGGAAGCCTTTGCCAATCACACCCCTCCTGGGCTTGATTGCCAAGCTTATATATTTTGATTTCATGTACTTGTAAATAGCAGCGACTCAATAACATTTAACAAAACCAGTAAATGGAGAGCAGAGGCAATGACAATATCAACCAGCAGTCTCCTGAAAGGAAATGAGATTTTCTACGTCATTATATTTCATGTGTCTAGAGCTTTTTGATTTGCTGTTAAGAGACTGAATGGTGCTCCATGCTGGGTTTTTGAGGTACCATGGAACAGGGTAGGTTCTCTAGATGTTTGGTGGCATACCACATTATTTCCATATTGTTCTGCCTGGCATGGCAATTTGAGAAGGGGGTATTCTAAACTTGAAAGAAACTCTACTAGTTCTAGGCCTTAGAAAATATCCTGGAAGGCTTTTGAAGATTTGGTGCCACTCTAGATTATTTCCCATATATCAAGCTTTGTAGATGCCATCTTTGAACCAGGCATCCTGGGACTGTTTATTTTTATAATTTTTACTGTTTAGAATGAGCTTTTTTATGTGGAGCCTTCAAAGAAATGCTGCCTTATTGCCATGTACTGTATTCTGTGGAATTCAGTTGTTTGGCATACCCTGGGAGGACATGTCTTGAGTTAATTACTGATAACATGTTTATTTTCTGGAGCATGCCCTGGAAGTTGGATTCATCAAGATGTGTGATGTGTCATCAACTTATTACTATTATAATTCACAGAATAATAATATTATAATAATTAGTGGCATATCAGTTTGGCTATCTGGGATGTTTCAGAAGCATGCATTGTGGAATTTTCTTTAAACAAGCCATTTACTGCTTGAAACAGGTTCTGGCAGAAGTACCAGTGGATGGTGTCCTGTAGTACTGTTTGGAGTGGTACAATATGGTGTTGTACAGTACAGAAGTACTGTACGGTGTAGTCCAATATCATTACCGCCTTGTTATGTGAGTGATGGGAATTTAAGATGCCTCAGAAGTGCATGTTCTGAGAGATGAGTGGTCTAAAAATTTACTACTGGGCTTGACATGCCTTAGAACTGGATCTTTCAGTTCTAACACTTTACTCTTTCATATTTTAAACCTTCTTATGCATTTCAAAATCTAAAAAGAGGTCTTCCTAGGAATTTTATGTAGCCAAGTGGAAGAAGCTAGTCTTGAATTTTAAGTTATTATCCACAATTGATTTGATTGCTCAGCTTTCAAGCTTTGATAGAAACCGAATGTGTCAGAGCAGTGTTTCTCAAACTGTGGGTCAGAACCCACTAGGTGGGTCGTGAGCAAATTTCGGGTGGGTCCCATTCATTTCAATATTTTATTTTTAATCTGTTAGACTTGATGCTCCCATGGTATGTGACTGCATTTGAGAAAATGTTACAGACTTGTACTTTTAACAAGCTACTATGTATATTCTTTTAACAATGATCGTGAATGGGACTTATTCCTAGGTAAGCGTGGGTAGGATTGCAACTAGGATTAAAAATTGTCCTGCTTGATGACGTCACGTCTGGTCATGACATCACTTCTGGTGGGTCCCGACATTCTCATTCTAAAAGTGGGTTCCAGTGCTAAATGTGTGAGAACCACTGTGTCAGTGTCTTCCTTGGTTAATTATAATGACAACAGAAGCACAAAAATGACACCATTTATACTATCAAATCATCTCAAAATAAATAACTCCCCCTTCCTAAACAGCTCCCAAAGAAACAATAAATGCTGATGGGACTAACTGGCAAATACAGAAATTTTTTAAACCAAATTTCTTAGTTTACATAATGTGTCCCATGGTAATCGATAATCGTAAGTCTCTCCTGCAAGACATATGAAAGAAGAAAAAAGTTAATTAGGGTCTTACTAGACAATCCATTTATAACACAACAAATACACAACTGTTGCTCATTTATTATGTGGCATTACGATTTTCCAACATTCAAAACACAATTTATTGTTGCTGAAAGTGCAGTTCTTTCTCCAGCTGGCAGAGACATTAAGGGTGCTTTCTTGAAATGAGGTTTCCTGATTGATGGATGCATATTGGACATTGCCAGTGATGACATTCTTAGTGATGAACAGGCTGTCCAAATCCATCCTGGTCTTAACCTGGTACAACTTCTGGCATCTGGATAACTGTTCTGTACTCTGGACTGATGGTTCAATCCTGTTTGTGCTCTGCACTGTCAGATCGCACATTCTGGTGACATAGCAAGTTTATGTTCATTGTAAGTAGTGGTGTGCCGTAGAATGTAGCCTCGCAGCAAGAGGCGAGTGGCTGCAACTGTGTGATGGTGGCCACTGAAGGATCCTTGGTGGTGGTAAGTCAGCATAGGGGTAGACATTGGGTAGGAGGGAGGGGGGAAGAACAGGGTCAGGAAGTGGGCAGATCGAGGGGGATAGCAGCGGTGCCGTCTATATTGTATCCCCCTTCCTAGCCTCAATCCAACTTCCTAGGTCCACTTAAACTTTCACTGGCAAAATTGCTGGTACAGGGCCAAATAGACCCAGCGGGACAGCAAAAACGTACCCCAGGATACGGGACCAATGTTCCCTTACTTCAAGGAGACTTTCAAAGCTTGAAACCAGGGAAGATACTGGTGTGCACTGCATCACTGGCAGGAGAATTAGGTATACGATGAGGCTGTGAGTCTGTTGCATGTTGGCCCCAAAGTCTTATTACATGCCAGGATCTAGGCTCACTGCAGCGTTCCCACAATGATTTAGACTTTTCCACCATTGTTGCAGCTTGGGAAGGAGAAGCTGTTTTGGGGTTTGTAAAATGACCATTAGAGTTTTTACAGTTAGTGGCTCTGGGCCATAATTGTAACACTGAAAATAATCAGTCTGGTGTTCTTCTTAATAAGTTGGAATCTGTTCTTCTGGAGGCCAGAGAGCATATCTCAAAGTTCTATCATAATACAACAGAGGTACATTCAATTTTTGGAAAATAAAAAAATCTTCTTCCTGTTTCCTTTTGGTGGTATTGACATCCTACCCTGATGCAAATTAGCCCATTGAAATCAGTGAACAGATTCCCTGGGTCTATTAATTTATATTGTGGTAATTCTCATTGAAATATATCACTGATTTAGGGGCAAAGTTCTAAAGTGTCGTGGATGTGGTAAGAACACACATTTGCTGCATTTCAAGGTTGGAAATTTGCTGCATTTCAAAATTGGATGTTATCTGTTGTCCTGATCTCTCCTGTGTGTGATGAAGTGAGAGCAGGCTTTCCTGTCCTACTAAAGGCCACTACACATGTGACCATAAAAGCTTAATAGAATGTATAGCAAATGCACACAGGCCTGAGAACTTAGTTAATTCTGGGATTTTTTAATGATATGAAGCACACTGTTCAGGCCAACATATGCTGTGTATTACACATATAGGCATTATTCAAACAATGAATTCATGAGTGACGGTTCAGTTGGTTTTGGAGGTGGGATAGGCCTGTTGGCTGCAAGGAGACAGTTGGCACACTCTCCCTACCTTTGCAACATGGTGGGGAGAATATCATCCAAAGGCCTGAAGCATTTGTTTTCAGGGCAAAGAATGTGTCTTTGCACCACTTTCACCACACCTGATGTCTGGCTGTCTTCATCCTATGTGTCACGGTAACAGCCATGGTTTGAATCAAAATATTTTAGCTTCATTAAGTTGTGAATGGCAGTAAAATGGAAACCCACCTGGATGAAAAATGACCCCTTTCTTCTGAAAGTGCCTATGGACATCTGCAGTAACTATAATTCCTACTGTGACAAAAGAATACAAATTAAGTGGCTATTAGAAAAATGGACTTAAACTCATTGCCTAACCTGAGGCCTCACTTCAGCATTCAAGTGCCAACAGTCAGACAGATAAGAACTTGCTAAGAAAAGTTTGCAATCTGCACCTAAAGTTCTTCCGAAGAGTACAACTACACAGCCCTTCAGAGAAAAACAGACCTGATCCTCCTTGGATGTTTCTGTCCTTGCAGTAGCCCATAAAACCATACAAAGAATCCTGCTGGATCCATCCAACGACCCATCTAATACAGCGGCCCACTAGCTTCCTCTAGAAAGCCCGCAAGCTGGGGAGAAGGCATACCCATCTTGCACTCTTGGTTTCCTTCATCAGATATTCATACTGTGCTGAACCAGGAGGTGGGGCATAGCCCAGGGCCAGCCCAGGACTACCTGATGCCTGAGGAAGCATGCTAAATGCTGCCCCCACTTACCCTATCATTTTCCAGTCTCTGCACCTCCCACACTCCAATGTTCTAGCTCAGCACTTCACTCTACATTTCTTCTTCTTCTCTGTCCCCCTATTCCTTTTCCAGTCCAGGGAATGGAAGGAGAAATGGATAAAAATGTGCACCCCGGTCCCCACCAATTTGCTGCCTGAGGCAACCACTTCAGCTGGCCCCATTATTGGGTCAGCCCTGGCATAGCTATCATGGCTAGTAGCTACCAAGAGGCCTGTCCTCCAAGAGTTTGCCCAATCTCCTTTTAAAGCTAGTCAAGCTACTAGCCGTCCTGTGGCAACAAATTCCAGAAACCAGTGATGTGTTGTGTGAAGTCTCTCCTTTTGTCCATCCCAAATCTCCCACCAATTAGTTTCACTAGCTGATGCCTGGTTCCTCAAGAAAGGAAGGAAAAGTTTTCTTTCTCTAGTTTTCTGCACACCGTGCATGAGTTTATTAGTATCAATTACATCCCTCCTTAATCCCACTTTTTCCTAAGCCCAAAAACTCCTAACCTCATAAGAAAGCTGCTATGGCCCTTTGAGCATTTTGGTTGCTTCCCCTCCCCCCTGCACTTTTTTGAGCTGTGGAATATCCTTCTTGAAGTATGACAACCAGAACTGTACACAGGATCCGGGAAGCCAGCAGTCCCTCCATGGGCCTCCCTGAGTCTGAAAATTGCTCCATTTGGGGATCAGACTGCACTTCTGGTTTTTGTGCAAAAACTGAGAGTGTGCTCCGATACCCAAACAGAGCAGACCCCCCTGCCCTAGGCCCCACCCCCGCAAACACTTACCTGTGGCCCAAAGTCTGGATAGGACTTTTGGAACCACTGATATATAAAGTAGCCTCTGTTCATTATAAAATATTATGTCCTTCGCAAGACTTAAGAAGCTGGACAGGTAGATGTTTGCATTTTTTAATGTGTTGTGATAACCTGTTAAAAGCAGCACAGTATTAGTAGTAGATGCATTTGCTCAGAGGTGGACAATTTGCTCACAGAGTATCAGGAACTTCTGCCACCTGATTACTATGCTTATTTTTGCAACCATGAAAGCAAGGCTGTTTTTTTTTTTTCTATTGTGCAGTGCAAAAGCTGGGTGCCTCTGAATTCTTGCAAGAGCCCACTGGCTGTACGAAAGAGCTCCAGGAGCACGGTGCAGTTTGTGGGCTGCACATTTCCACATCCTGCAACCCACAAACTGAAGCTGAAGAATGGACTCTTGCATGACATGGGGCTGATCGTTGCTAACACACAAAGACGGAGTCTGGCTCTGTTTGTCACTGAACACACTTGTCACTTTTGGATTCTGTTGCACAGCTTTTTAAAACTGGGGTGAATAAACAGCTGTGGTTTTATTTAACATAACAGAGAGATGAGCAACCTATTGTGCATTGAAAATAATATATTCATTTACTCCCTTCTCCTGCACTTGTGAATTACTTATTTAATACCTCTGGGATTCTTGACTCCTGCCAATGTGTTCCCACTGAGCTGGGGAGAAGGATGGAGGGAGCTCTAATAAACATGCAGTCTCACTATCAGTTGTGTCTACTTAGCCTCCAGCTACAGCCTTCAGAGTGGCAGCTCTGTTCTGTCTTTTTTATGTTAAGTGCCCTAGCAACAAGAGCCCACCTCTTGGGAAAGCATAAATGTCACCAGAGATATTTTTGACAGCATGAATTGCTAAAGATTTTTTTCCTGAAGGCAACAGAAAGTCAGAAGCTGAGAAATGAGCCTGAGGTTTGTGTAAATGTGAAGGAAGACAAGAAGTCTTATCCTGAACTTTTCAGTTTTCGCCATACACTGTCTTGTCCCCTGTCGGCAGCTCTCAGCAGAAGTAACATGTCTTTCCTGTGAGGATTTTGGAGGAATGTATGAGAAGTGAAGACAACCTTTTAAGGACACCTCAAACTGTGTTTAAGACCAATTTAATTAGGCATTTTCTGTTGGAAGACGCTCAACTCCCAAGGTTGTCACCTTTTCCTGGCAGTACTCCCGTGCTTTTCAAAACCGTGTGACAGAAATCCAATGGGTGCAGCATCTTCTACTTTAGGGGTGGGCTGATGAATTAAATTTCATCTGTCATCTGTTGAGTCTCTGTGTCGTAAGGCACAATATTATTGCATTTGGATCAGGGAAACCCAGGTTTGAATTCTCACTCAGCTATGAAGCTCCCTGGGTGACCTTGGCCCAGAAACTATATTCTGAGTCCCACCTGCCTCTCAGCAACAGTGTGAGGGAAAACATTGCATAGCCCAGTGTATACTGCTGTGAGCTCCTTGGAAGAAGGAAGGAATATACAAAATAAATCTGTTGGATATCTGCCTGTCATGTAACTGTTACAGGGACAAGAACCCTGTTCATAAAAGTTGTGTCTGTTTTAATACAAGAAGGCCCAATAGGGGACCCCTCATTATTGTAATCATATGAATATTCACACATAAACATGTATTGTATGAGATCTACACTTTGTACATCCACTCTGTTGGTTTGTTACCCTAGTGCCTTCCCTTGAACAAGAGGTTCTGAGATAGACAAGAATAAAGTTCTCTGATTGACAAACCACCTAAATTCTAACTCCTTAAGATTGTGTTAATGTCTGACTGGTACTCTGAAAGAGCATCATAGCCAGGATCATAGCTCTGGGTCAGTGTTTTATCAACCATTGTCTCCAGTGTACCACTTCTCATGGTCTACGTATCTTAAATACCACCAGATGTAACTGGTGATAATGTCCTCTCTAGTTCCTTCTGGGTTAGGAGGCCAGATATGAATAGTGGTAAGAGGCTCAGAGTGAGCAGGTGGGCTTTTTCAAACATGCAAAAACCTTGTGCTGGAGCTCTGCCCACTAAGCTGAGCCTCCTATCACTATTTGTAATGTCACATCATGGTCTCACTGCCAGGCAGCAGGTGAACCCCTGGGAGCTGTGCGTACCACTGGACAATACCTCAAGTACCACCAGTGGTATGCATACTACCAGTTGAAAAATTCTGCTCTTGGTCTTTCTCTTTAGAACTCTGGTGAGGATCTCACTTTACAGTGAACGGCACCGGATCGAGAATGTGGCATGGGCTGTTCGCTTGAACCTTTTGTCCTAAAAACTGCAATGTCTTTAGAATGCATTGGGATGGGAAGTCTAAAATGGTTTGCACAGAGAAAATAGAAGAGGAAACGGTTTCAAGCTTAGCAATCCATTGCTGGTCATTTTGGTGCCCACTAGATAGTGATTTGCATGTGTCAGTTGTGTATTAGATGTACACAGTGTGGATGGCTGAGGATCATCAGAACATTTAACAATGCCCATTTGATTGTTTTGCTGCAGAATTGTCTTAGTACAAGTTGAAGAGCTGCATAAGGTACTTACTCTTTTGTGAGCCTTGCCACCCCCTTCAAAATGATTTCCAATAGACCTAAAAATGATAACTGGACAAGATGTTTCACACATCTTCACAAATAAAATCAAACACCTGTGATCTGTTTTCTTGGTTTCGTTACAGCTCACATTAAAATGAAATTTGTGTGTGCATCTGTGAAAGTAAATATTGTATTCTTGTTTTTTCTCCCTTACACTGTCACAGTAAGTGACAGTGAAAGACATTTGACTAGTTGTCTGATGCTTTTTTGAGGCTTAGTGTATTTTCCATGGTTTCATGACAGACTGCGACTGCCTGTGGGCAAAGTTCAAAAGCTCAGGCAGGAAAAAAAAGCAGCGTAGAGTTGGAGTGTCTTAGATTTTTATGCTCTGTAAACAAATTATATATGATTTGGGTGCCTTATCTCTTGTCAGGCTGTGTGAGCTCTTCTGAAGATGGAGCCAACTTGAATTACTTATCAGAAACCCTCCCAGTGTGTGAATGCACTTAAACTGTTCGCACTTATCTCCTCTAAGGTGTCAATTTAGAAAGTTTTGAAAGCATCTATCATTCTCAAGATAGGACTATTTGTGCAAAAATGTAACAATACATTCCATATATTTTTTATGTTGATTACCCAGGCCAACACACATTTTGCTTCCTTAAACGTTACACCAATTCCTGCGTATATTTGAGGTGCCGATTCAAAAAATGGCATCCGTTTTGCCCTATCATGTCTAGTTTTGGAGACATGGTGTAGGCTTCCTGATGAGGAAGCTGCTTGAACCATTCGCTAATGAGGCTATACTATATCTCCAAAACTAGATGTGATAGGGCAAAACAGATACCATTTTTGGAATTGGCACACCAAATTCATATCAAACCACCATAAAGTTTGGGAAAAACTTTTCTGACCCTCAGTTTTGTAGGCCTGTGTTATATGTAATGTTGCAACAATTAGTTTCAATGGCACCTGACTTGATAGATAGATAGATAGATAGATAGATAGATAGATAGATAGATAGATAGATAGATAGATAGATAGATAGATAGATAGATAGATAGATAGATTGGTTTTCTGAATTTAAAACCTTGTGGTTTCAGATTGGTTTTCTGAATTTAAAACCTTGTGCTGTCAGACTTCTCAGATCTTTCAGAGCAACTCCTTTTGGTAGGTGTAGTAGAGTACCAAGAACTCTTGAAAGTGAGATTAGGTATGAATCTCTCAACAGAATGCAGAGTTTATTGCTTAAGTTCTTTCTCTGTTGATGGCAACAGATTTCTGTCTGCTCCTTTTTAGAATCCTTCCTGTCCCTTTGGCCCAGAATATGTCCCAAAATGGATGGTTTGTCTCTGACCAACCCAGGGCATTCAAAATATGGACCTGGACCATGTAATTGATTAATCACAGGCATACCAGAAGCTTCCCCACCACTACTATGATTTCCCCCTACAATACCTTGGATGTTGTGCTAGTGCAGGGCATTGTGGGGGGAAACATGGCCACTGTAAGGCAGACCACCATGCTTTGTAGCAGTGGATATCCCCCCCCACAATAGTCTGTATCTACGCAATGTCCAGGTCAGTGGGGGGGGGGGGGGAAGGTGAAGATAGGTGCCACTAGGAGGCAGTCAAAGAAAGAAGCTCTGATGTTCCTTCTACTCACTTTAAAAATAGTTTTACAAAAGGAAAATAACCTACCAGTCATTCCTTCTACTAAGTAAGCGTCCTTCCCTGAAAATGAAGGAGAGGTGAAGAAATGAATGTATCACATCAAAGACTCTAAGAAAACAAATGCAATTCTTATGAATAATGGTGAAATGAATGAACATTCTAAGTACAAAAACAAATGGAGTAACCAAACAAAGCCTCCTAGAAAATGAGCAAGATACGTGACTGTGGCGAAGACAATCCTTTTTATTAGACCAACCACTGTTGGTATGGGTTTGCCAGCTTTCCGGAGAGAGCTTTACTTAACATCTCATTTGTGAAAGTAGCTGGGCTCTCTAAATCTCTGGGCTCTGCTCCAGAAGATGATGACGTAATAATAACATATATCACTTGCCAGCCTGACTTTTTCCGCTTAAGAAAAGTTAAACACCTCATTAAGAGAGGTTTGCCGCACATTGGCTGCTTCTTTCTCTTGATAGATTTACAGAGTGGTACTTGCCAAGTATCATTTTACCGATCCATTTATTTAAAAATATCCTTTGAGAGGTTGTTAAGAAACACTTCCAAAGACTTCAACCCAAGTACTTAAGCAATGTCTAACAATCATGTTCTTTTGACCTTTATTAAGACGTTCTCCTTTCCCCTAAACAATAATTTTCAAAATGATTTGAATTACGTTTCAATTCCAGGGATTTTTTCCCCCCTGTTCTTGCTGCTCTTCTTTCAGACCAATGCCAATGATAATTCAAACACTGATCCAGGACATATGTTGGCGTGGTGTGACTTAAGGCCCAACTCCTTCCTCAAAATATAGTGGTGCAACACCACATATGCTGGCACAGTGACAGGCCTGCTGGCACAGAAGCTCCTCCACTGACAGCTGCACCACAGGTGCCAGCACTGCTGTAAACCAGACAAAGACTGAATGCAGGCAAAACTCCACCAGCAGAGAGGTGAAAATGGAGAGGAGAGTGGCTTGGGATGCAGGAGGGACAAGGCAGAGTCCACAGATGCCAAATCCTAAATCCCCTTCGGATGATAGGCATAACCCTGACTCGAGGGAAATTTGATGCCAGTGTCAGACCTGGGGTAAGTAGGATTGACCACCCAAAAGACATAGTGGAAATGGAAAAGGTGCAAAAGAGAGCAACTAAGATGATTACGGGGCTGGGGCACCTTCCTTACGAGGAAAGGCTATGGCATTTGGGCCTCTTCAGCCTAGAAAAGAGGCATCTGAGGGGGGACATGATTGAGACATACAAAATTATGCAGGGGATGGACAGAGTGGATAGGGAGATGCTCTTTACACTCTCACATAACACCAGAACCAGGGGACATCCACTAAAATTGAGTGTTGGGAGAGTTAGAACAGACAAGAGAAAATATTTCTTTACTCAGCGTGTGGTTGGTCTGTGGAACTCCTTGCCACAGGATGTGGTGACGGCATCTGGCCTGGACGCCTTTAAAAGGGGATTGGACAAGTTTCTGGAGGAAAAATCCATTACGGGGTACAAGCCATGATGTGTATGCGCAACCTCCTGATTTTAGAAACGGGTTATGTCAGAATGCCAGATGCAAGGGAGGGCACCAGGATGAGGTCTCTTGTTATCTGGTGTGCTCCCTGGGGCATTTGGTGGGCCGCTGTGAGATACAGGAAGCTGGACTAGATGGGCCTATGGCCTGATCCAGTGGGGCTGTTCTTATATTCTTATGTCCATAGGGACCCCTTGAGGTGACCCCATAGAGACCATTGAGAAAGCAAAAAATAGGTGAAACGTACACCACCTCTCACCCCCTGAAACATCAACTCCACTATGATGGAGCATAGGATACAGACTACATCTTGCAGTCAATCATAGCAAACCCACCCCAGTGAACAAGCTCCTGTCAGGGAGAGCTCCAGTCAGATCACAGGGCATGTGGCATAGGGCTGTACTGCTCTCATCTCTTAAAGGGTAACTTTGGTGTCAGGAACCATGGCAAAAGGACACTTGGTGCACATAGGGGACACTGGGCACAAATACCCTCACATCCATCACAACATGTATGGCAAGACACTGTTATTTTATCTGCTTAGAATTCTCCTTGCATACTTTGCCCCAGCAAATCTCCACAGGCATGTACCCAACTTTGGCCAGCAATTGCATGTACTGGCCAAACATTCACCTGAACCCCTCTTGCTTTGCAGGACAGCAACAGTGCAGCAGAGGGCTGAACAATCATTGTCTTCAGAGAGCCACTGCTGACTCTTGAAAAGGAAAGGTAAGGATACAAGCCACCATCCTCCTGCCCCCCAAAGGGCACCTCTGCATACACACTCTGTTGGCACCATGCTCCCTCACAAACACCCAGCATCTGGATAGGATTGGGCTTTAAAAAATCACTCATCCTGGCTCAAAATGCTCTTCACTGTGTTTTATACTGTATTCAGATTACAAGTATATTCAGATTATGAGTATGTAAATGCTGAATTATAACCTAATAATTTTTAAAGCCTTAGGTTGAAAGGGGTGTTTCCCCTCCCTCTGTTCACATTGGTTTATTTCTGATCCAAACCAAATTCAATTCTCCTTGAGCCTGCCAGCGTCCTCCCTCCTACATCTCCAACCCGATATATTCCTCCCAAACCACTGCCTTAAATCATTATATACCAGGGGTCTTTAAACTTTTAGGCCAGAGAGTCACATGAAATATTTGGCATGGTGTCAAGGGCCAGAAAAATAAATTTTAAATATAAAATTTAATTAAATACATTAGAAAGGCTCAGAAAGCCTAAGGCCTTCAGTTGGCCCAAAAATGTCACTTCTGGTTTTCCAGGAAAATGAGGAAGTAATGTTTTTAGGCCTTTAGAAGGCATTCTGAGCAGAGGCACATGACCTCCCTGGCCCTCAGAACACCCTCCAAACACAACTGGAGCACAGTTCTGGTCACATTTGGTTGAGCAGGCCAGAGCTAGCAGGGGACCAGATGCTTGCCATGGGTCAGATAAATGTTTGCTGCAGGCCACATCTGGCCCCTGGGCCGGGGTTTGGAGACCCCTGTTATATACTCACTCTCTCTCTCTCTCTCTCTCTCTCTCTCTCTCTCTCTCTCTCTCTATATATATATATATATATATATATATATATATATATACAGTGCTTATTATTATTTTCGTTAAAAAAAAGGGGGGGCAGGAACTCACAACTTGTTAATCTTTTATTTATTTATTTATTTTTAAACCATTTTTTATTGGAGAAATAAAATATTTTTTATGTGCTTCCCCCTAAAGATGTACTTACTTCTGAGTAGACATGCATAGGATTGGGCTGTCAATCTCCACATCCCCTTCCCCCTAGCTACTTTTTCTACACATGGGGAAAAATACCGTACAGATGCACTTGTAGCATGTAGTATGTAGTGTGGCACTACTTTGAGGAGAGGAAGCAGTGAATGGATTCCAAAAAATGGCTTACATGAGTTCCGTGTAGTAAAATTACTCTAAGCAACTGTGGGAGTAAGAACAAAAAAGGAATGTCTTTAGGTGCACATAGAAACAGCTACGTTTGCAAACAAGCAATTAAATATGGTTTAATTCAGGTATCAGAATACTATGTGTCTTTGGGAAGGCACTTGGCATGCAATTGTATGTTCTCTGCTGCCCTGAGCAGCTGCTGTGCATTGCTGGAGAGGAGCCGCAAACGCTGGCTGGTGGAGGGCATGCTTGTGGAGGGCATGCTTGTGGGGGAAGGATGAGGAGGATCTCTGGCAAGGCTGGACAGCATGTTGTACACACTTAGAATCCCTTTTCACCTGCCCTTAGCATGTGAAAACGGGTGCAGATATATATCTCTGCCAGGATTAAGAGCCCAATCCTAGGTAAGTCTCATTCTAGTCAATGGAGCTTACTCCCAGGAAAGTGCCTAGGATTGCAGCCTAAGAGCCCAGTCCTATGCATGTCTACTCAGAAGTCCACTTTAGTGGCTTACTGTGGATAGGATGGCAGCCTCAGGGCCCAATCCTGTGCCTGTCTATTCAGAAGTCAGTCCCATTAGAGTCAATGGGGCTTCCTCCTAGGAAAGTGTGGAGAGGACTGCAGCCTCAGAGCCAAAGCCTATGGCTGTCTACTCAGGCTACAAGGCTATGACACTTTCCTGGGAGTAAGCCCCATTGAACACAATGGAACTTACTTCTGAGTAGACATGCATAGGCTAGGGCTCTCAGGTTGCAAGGCTATGACACTCTCCACAATTGAACACAATGGAACTTACTTCTGAGTAGACATGCATAGGCTTGGGCTCTCAGGCTGCAAGGCTATGCACCCTTTCCCAGGAGCAAGTCCCATTGAGCACAATGAGACTTACTTCTGAGTAGACACGCCTAGGCTCGTGCTGCAGATTGGCACGGGGGCTGCACCAGCCAGCTTCCTTCCGCTCCTCTTCTGCCAAGCCAGTACCTGGGCATTCCGTGGGTGCCGCAGCCCGTCTCCCTGGCTGGCTGGCTGTCTGTCCTCCTTCTCGGTGTCCCCGCACCCTCCAACAGCTTGGAAGCTGTGCGGAGAAGCAGAGCACAGGGGGGAGGGGAGGGGAGGCGGGCTGGGCTCAGGCGAGAGCTTGGAGATGGGGGCAGGAGGGGGTCATTGTGTGGTCAGGCAGGGGCCAGGCGCCCGCCCACCCTGCACCCCCCAGCACCCACCCAGCGAATGCCTCTGTTTTGCTCCCCCCTCCTGGAATGCCTCCAAAGGGGAGGGGCCCCTGCAAAAAGGTGCCGGAACTCCATCCCTCTGCGTTCCATTAGAAAAAAAGCCCTGCATGTATAGATATAAAGAGGGGGGTATATTGAAATAGACTATAAAGCCCTTACAGTATATAAATCAAGGTTTGCCCTTTTTCATAGCAATTGATTTTATTGATGGTTGATGTTAACTCAGGTTTTAAAGCGAAATGTCCTTGCTCTTGTCTTTCCCACAATATTCTTGTCCAATATACTATTGTATAATATTTGTTTGGTGCTATTATGATCATCCACATTTTATGAGAAATGTTCTTGTTAAACAGTAATCCTTTGTTGCTGGTAACAAAATCGAATGCTTATGAGAACTGCAAATGTAAAAGCTTCTCTTGGTTCTGGTTCAATAAATTATAGAACTTTTGATGACAAAAAATGGATATACCAGTATGCTTTCACTTCCCATTTTTGTAATATTTCATGTCTGAAAATGGGAAAGTTTTGCTTCTCCAGCATAGGGAGATGCATGAGTGCCAAGCATATTTGTTGCTTGTTCATCTTCCCACAGGATAAGATGTGCAATGTTAGGGGAAAACAAAAATACAACAGCTGCTTACTCACTTTTTGCTGCATGTTGTGGTATGAAGCCACTGATGGGTTTGCAGCCATGGAATAGTTCTGGATGTTCAGACTGCAGCATCGACAAGGATTATTTTCTACCACCTTCATCTAAGGAAAGGCTGCAGTCTTCTCTTAGCTCTGCCACTTCAAGACGGATTAATGTAATGGGCTGCCTTCCATTCATTACTATCCAAAGGCTTCTGGTAGTGCAGACTGTGGCTGCCTGCTCCTAATGTGTGAGCGGCCACAGGTACATTACTTAAGTGCTCCAGCATCTGCACTACCTTAGAGTTTTCTGATCATAATGCCAGATTCTAGTTTTGTGCTACACAGGCAGAAATTCCTTGATTCCGACCTCTCCGACTGCCTCCTGTTCTGTGTTTTTGACTCTAATTATTTTTGACTCTAATAATTGTTTTTGACCCTAATAATTCTTCTTGTTAATACTTAGAGATGCACTAAATATTCTCTAGTGGGTGGGTGGTTCATCCATTCACCATATCTCCAAGGATGCTTCTCCATGTGAATAGCCCTGGTAGCCTCATGGTTGGGCCACCCCTGCATCTTCGTAAGTGTGATTCTGCTGATTGTTGACACCACATCAGCAAGGCAAATCTGGGCTCAAAAAAAGGCTCTTCACCCTGTAAATTCCCCTTGGGGATAACAGCCCAGATGAGCTACTGGGCTATTAAACTGGGGCTGTGTGTCTTAAAGAACTACAGATGGCCACAAGGAGGGAAAAGGAAGAATGAGGAGTAGCAGACATGATGGAAAGAGGAGTGAAATGAGCCAAGAGACAGGATGAAAAGTAGTTGGAGAGAAGGAGCTAAAGAGGTGAAGAGAGATAAGACAAGGAGATCCAAGAGGCTGAGATGAAGGAGGGGAGGAAAGAAGAAGGAGCTAATGACCTTGGGGGTTGGTTAGAGGAGACCATGCAGAGAGGAAGCAGCCATCCCTGGTAGGAGCTTGGAAGCCTAATCCTGACCTTGGCGCTCCGACTTTCCGCTGGAGTGCACTGTCGCAAATGTGCTGTAAGGCACGGTCTGTGAGGCTTACTGCTGCGCCAGCGCCCGTGCTAGCCCAGTGCTGGCCGGTGCTGGGCTAGCGCCGGGTGGGTGCCCATCCTCTGCTGCTCGGTGGTCTCATGAACCACCGAGCCCCAGCATGGTAAGGGGGGCAGGGAGGGGGCAGGGAGGTTGCGTTCTGGGGAGGGGGTAGGTGTGTGGAGGACGAGTGGGAGGCGTGCCGCGGTAGGGAGCGGGGAGAAGGGAGGCGGGTCTGGTGAAGCTCAGCTCCACTGGATCCTGACTGTGTGTGTAGGGCTTGGCACCCTACATGAACGCCTTTACTTTACCGCCGACCTTTTGGTTGGCAGTAAAGTGAGTAGCCTCATTGCGGGGCTGCTTCGCTTACGTGGTCCCTTACAAAAGTCCCCTTCTCCCGAGGTGCTGCCCGCGGCAGGCTGAGGTGCGCAGGATTCGGCAGCAGCCGTTCTCAGTGCCACTGCAGCGCATGCCCCGGGCAGCTCAGGATTGGGCTGCAAGATCTACTCCGAAGTAAGTCCCATTATAGTCAAAGGGACTATACTCGCAGAAAAGTGTGGACAGGATTGCAGCCTGGGCTAGGCATGCTGTCCACAGCCATCAGCAACCAACATGGGCTGAAAGGTTTGTTAGCGGGGTGCAAGGGTGGGTCTGAAGCTGATATCTTCTATCCAATTGGGAGGATCCTGGGTTAAAGGATCCTGACCTCCTGCTGTCATCAGCTGGGCTGTGTTTTGCAATACCCTCGTTGGCCATTTGCTAGGTGTGGAAGCTGAACTTTCTTCTTTGGGATTTTCCCAAAGTTCAAATCTGAACATGCAAGGTGGTGTCCCTTGAAGTAGCATTTAGTGACCATGCATAAGTAAGGGGTATTAATGATATATTTTAAAATGTAGGGCTGGGGTTTAATATCATCTGCTGGATTTGTAATATTTTAAGCTTGTTACTTACCTGAGTCAACAAGGTCAGGATGAATCATAGATCCATAGAATGAATGAATGAATGAATGAAAACAATGCAGTTTAAAATGAAGCTAAACTTGTGTTACTACATTCTGGACTATGCTTTTACATCACAGGTATGGATTTCAATTTCATTTTAGCTCTCTCCTTTTCATTGAACATTTATAGAAATTAATGGCCAAAAGGGTATTAATATCAAGATTGGAATTGTTTCCATCATTGTAAAACAAGACTGAAATTGAGGGAAACAAGAAGTATTATGAAAGGAGGAATGAAGATGGTGTACAAAGTCAAGGGTTGGGAGGAACATAATCGCTGAAGAAATTCAATTCTGAGGAAAAAGATGTTTAAATTATCTGACGTAACTAGAAATGGTCTAAATACATTTTCCATGTTTTCCTTTACAGTTTTAATACTAGCATCTGCAAAATTTCTAAAAGAGATGAGTTCTTTATTAACCACATTTGTTTAAAATACACAAAATAACGAATTATTGGAACACCGGTCATTATCAACAGCATAATTCCACATGGCAAAAATCTCAGCAAAATCAAGCGCCCTATTATAAGGGACAGCTTAGCATATTAAAAATGTTTTAGCATAGCATACAAACCCTCAAAGATCTATAGTATATTTTTAAACAATGCAATATAAAACATGATTGAAACATAAAAATATTGATAATATATTTGTAGAACAATCATCCAGTGGCAGTTATTAGATGTTACACATCACACGTTCTATACAGTAACACACGCACACACTCACAAGTACAGAAACATACACTCACTCTCTTGCATCTACCATGAAACTAATGAGCCACAGTTAAGAATTGCTTTTTTCTTTAAAGTAGTTAATTGTTGCTCAAAATATATAATTATTTTATACGTAATTGTTCCCATAGTAACACAAAGAAATGATGTTATCACATGGTAAATGCATCAGATTATGAAAGTTGACTGGGTAAATATTGTTTTGCTACAGGAAATTTAGAGTTAACAGTACAGCCACCTGGCTTGCAATCTTCTACAAAAGGGCAAATCTATGCTTTCAGTACTACAGGGATTTCTGCCTCGTTTGCATCAGCAGCCCTTTTGTGTCTCCGTTATGTGTATTCTGGCCCTTTCAAAATCAGCACAAAGGGAAACAAATCTGCTTTGGATGTTCTAAGCATTTCTTATAAACTATATGCTCACATGCTATTGTTGCTTCTCCAAGCCAAGCTTCAGATGACAACTTTTTATTTCCAGATCACCCCGTAAGAAAGCATAACATAAATTACATGTAGGTGTACAAAGGACAGAGAAGTCTTCCTCCTTCTTTCCACAAGCAAATGTTGCTGCATCGGAGTCTGCGGCATTCTATGAAGATGTGCTGATTTCTTCTCTGTGGTTGTGTTATGCAGAGTCCTATTCAAGTGTTGCCAAGAGAGTGTGTGACTGCATGTGTGTGTGAACATGGTGTACTTATTCTCTTTCTAAATTAATTTTTGCTATAGAAGTTGTGTATGGGATTTGTGCTTTGTCAAATTCCTATTTTCTTCTCAGAATACAATACTTTGAATACAATACAATACTTTCCCTTGAAAAAACCACAACAGGTAAAGAATTGGAGCCCTCTAATAGATTTTAGTGCAGGATACAAACGTTTGCCCCATCATATACACAACATCATGTTTGTTCTCCTTCTCTTGCCCTCACTTGGCTTGTGCTGTTTCTCCCCAGCAAATCCAAGTTGATCAGGGAGACATTGTCTGCTTACTTTCAGCAAACAGCCTCTGGTCTATAGGGTGGATGAGCTTTGTTTATAGTCCCTCAGGACAACAGAGGCATAGGTTGCATTGGGAGGTGTGCAAAGCACTGATTCTGATACAGGAGAGCTGGGCACTGAACTGCCTGAAGCCACCGAATCTCGAAAAGGAGATGGAGGCGTCAGTGCTGGTGAGTCTTCTAGAGTCAGTTTGCTGGTTGCCTGCTCCTCTTCCTCATCTTCATCCTCCTCTAGGTTCCCTGGCCTCTCATATACATATTCCTGGATGAGCTTAAACTTTTCGTTTTCCTCTTCCTCCTCCTCCTCACCCTCTTCCTCAGCTGGGGCTGAAACTGGCTCTTTACTGAATGTACCCATCTGGAGTGGCAACACCTGCTGCTGCGTTAGTGGAGGGTGATAGATTGGTCTCACTCCATTCCCTGCACCAGGTACAGGGATCATAGAATTGAAGTCAGGTATGCCGGTGGCAAATTTGTTGACCACTCCTTGCAACTGCTCCATAATGGATCTCTGTGATGGTGGTGGTAGGGTTTTGGGACTCTGTTCGGGCACGAACAGGTGGGTTTCCTCAGCTGCTGCTTGCAGTGGAGGTGTCACCGTCACTCGCCTATGCACAACTGTGGAAGAACTACTCAGTTGGCTGAAGCGCACAGGGTCGCTCTCTTCTTCCTCCACCACATTGTACAGAGTCTTGCTGCTGATGTCTGAAAAAGTCAGGTTCTTGCCTTGGCCTGGATAGCTTTTAGTTAGGGGCTTGATCACTGCTGTCTGATTGCATCCTGGCTCCTTGCTCTTCACATGCACTGAAAGTCTGTGCCACATATGTTGGCCCTTGGGAACTTGCCTTCCACCTGGTTCAGACCATGACACAGACTTGCCATTAGAACTATGAACAAAATAAAGAGGAGTTTATTTGCATTGACGTCAGGCACACAGAGATAGCAACAACAAAAACAGTCCCACATAACTCTTTAGATGTGTTCCAGAACATTGATTCCTTTGAGCATCACCCACAAGGAAATGCTATGATGAGGAACACAAATGCTCTCAGAAGGTAACAACATCGCTAATGATTGCAAATGCTTTCCTCTTGATTTCAGATTGTGTGAGCAGAACTACGTGTTACAGAAAATGTATGACTGCCACCAAACACGGTTGTTTCATCACCACGCTTTCTCTTAGTGTCATTCCATTCCCTGCTCTGAGTAGCAACTCAGAGTTCAAATGTGAGGAGGCAAGTCTAGCACTAGATCTACTCCAATGTCCAGACGCTGAGCAAGAGCCAGAAAAGTTCCAGTTCTGCTTGGTATTGTCTTCAGAACCCAGTGCCGCCAACCCCCTTGAAAAACTGGCTTCTCCCTTGACAGGACCATCACACTCCCTAATGCCTGCACACCAGTGCTGGTAATAGGTTAGTCAATAAGTGATCTGTAGGAAGTAAAGTGCAAAGCTCCATGTCAGAAGGCTGCCTTTTAAGGTCTTGAGGCATAGTCTGTGGGGAAATATTTAAGGCCTGTCTCTACCTCTGATCCTTGTCAAAGCAACTCCTCTCCTTGGAGCTGTCCAGGGTACTGTAACTTGGATCTGCCTTGCCACTTGGCAGCTGCCCAGTCTCACCTTCATGGCCATCCACTCATGCTTTGGACACAATACCCATCATGTTTGCAAAGCAAAACACATAATAAAGTGATGCAATCAGACTCTCAACTTCCCCTCCAGTCAATGAAGTATTGTAAGGAAAGGGAAATTGGAGTGCAATTTCATTGCATTACATCTCACTTACTGCACGTTACAACAGGAGAATATAGTAGTTTAGACTGCAATCCTGTAATAGTTTCCTGGCACTTACTTCTGAGTAGACAGGCCTAGGATTGCACTGTTAGTGGGGGGGTAGGCAACTAATAGTACAAACCTATACACAATTTACTTGGAATTAGGTTCCATTGTTTTCAGTGTGGTTCACTGTCAGGTAAACACGTATAGGACTGCAGCCTATGAAGGAACATGATAGAGATTTATAAAATAAGTGGGGAAGACAAAATGGTTACTGAGTTTTTCTGCATCCCCACAGTGCCAGAACCGTGGCTCAACCAATGAAACTGATTGGTAGGAGGGTCAGGACAAACAAAAAAAAGTGCTTCTTCACATATTGCACCATTAATTTGTGGGATTTGCTGTCACAAGATGTGGTGATGCCCACTAGCTAGATGACTTTGAAAGGGGATAGCAAGCCTATCTATGGCTGCTAGTTATGATGGCTATGTGTTATGGTCAGGTTTAGCGCTGTATGCTTCTGGATACAAGTTGCTAGGAAGAGGTGGGAGAGGTCTATGTGCCTACATGTTCCACTTCTATTCTTCCCAGAGGCATCTGGTTGTTCACTGTGGGGAATAGAATGCTAGACTAGATGGACCTTGACCTGATCCCATTTGGTTCCTCTAACATGGAGTTGCTGGTGTTGGTGACAGCAATGCATCTTCTTAACATATAATTATGCCCTGTAACTAAAGCAAAAGGACTGGATCACAAGAGAAGAAGCAGAACTGAAAATATTAGGAATGAATGATTGTGACTATTTTGTTTTCAATCATAGTTCTCCCATTTTATCAGACGATCAATATTGACTTCACCTTATATGATCATTTTGGCAGGTGTAATCCATAAGTTTTACGGAAGTTTTACAATATCAGCAGAAGATATTATTGGTTTCTCATTACTATAGCATTTCAGAATGTATTCCCAAGCACCATCTACTTCACAAGTGCCATCGAGGCTTTTATTATGATTTTATCTCTCATACCTGTCAGGCTGTTATATTACTTATAATCTCAATTTATTCCATCATTAAACTGTTAGCAAGGAAGTGTTCAATCTACTCATTTTAGTAATGCTTTAAATTGCATCTGGCTCACTCTAGTTAGAATGGCACAAAACTCATGACCTAAGCCATCTGACTGATGTTCATGCAATATTTTGAAAAAAGTTTCGAGACAAAAGATTTCATTATTTCTGGGTCCTTAGATATCAAAAATTGTTCCTGTGACACTTGCAACAAATCTGGCTCGTTGCAACTTGTACCTACAGAAAAATGTGACTCTCCCTTTTCTTTAAGAATGCTATTGGGTCTGTTATGGGCTATCATGCCCCGGTCTACCCTCCCACCATTGCATTTTATAATTATCACAGGGAGCTTTTATTGTTTCTTTGTGACATAAAAAGGATTCAACCAAATGACTACTAGTTGTTGATAAGCTCTAAGGTAAAAAGTGTAAGTTTGCAATAATAAACTAGGTTTATTCAAATCATCACTAACAGCCCAATACTAAGCATATTCACTTGGACATGTCCCAATGATTTCAATGAGACTTACTCCAGCCTTCTTGGAGTGAATTCAAATCAACTCTTGGCAACCATTCATGTAGAGATAATCTCATTACAGTTTTTCCCTCCACTGATGGCTACAGCCTGTTCCCTCTGAAAAGACTGTCATGGGGAGAACAAAGATGTCATGGAGACTTCCAATGACTGAACTATCATGTGATGAGAAAGGAGGGTTGTATAAATATAGCCTTAGGGCACCCAGTCCTTAGTGCCAGACTGTGGTCTGCAACATGTAAAGTGTGCATTCAACCCACATCTGACTTACATTGCCTGAATTAGCAATATATAAAATTGGTTTGGATGTAATAAAACTGGAACTCCCATTGTTACAGACATTCCATGACTAAGACCTTTGTCTTAGTCTTAGGACAAAAGCCTATGCAGGCCTATTCAGAAGTAAGGCCTATTGAGTTCAATGGGACTTACTCCCTGGAAAGTGTGGTTAGGATTGCAGCCTCAGTCTAATACCTTTTGTCTTGGGCCTAAATCCTAACCAACTTACCTGCACTGACACAGCTGTGCCTATGGGGTATGTGCTGCATCCTACAGTTGGGTGGCAGTCATGGAGGCCTCCTCAAGGTAAGGGAATGTTTGTTCCCTTACCTTGGAGCTTCATTGCCCTTATCTTGGTGCTGGAAAGTTGGCTAGCATTGTGCCCTTAGACTTCTAATTTGTATCTGTTATTGGCTTTTATATGGTGTTTTTCTTTTCCTGCATTGCTTTTCTGCTGTTAGTGCTGGTTTTTGCCATTGTTGTGGTTTTACCATGAGTGTCTTTATTATTTGGTTGTTTTACTGTTGGCCTGTTTGGAAAGTCTCATTGGTTCAAAAATGTGTAGGTGAACATCCTTCACACCAGACAAGTGGTTGCTCATCTATGCCCAGTCCCCCTTTAGAAACATGATGTTTTAAAGGGTTCTCTCTGGGTTACACTTAGTACCATTTCACAAATTTGGCTGTTCAATACAAGTAATCACTGCAATTTAAAAATTTATTAAAAGGCAAAACAATGCATAACTAAGAGCTGTGAATATTTAATACCTATTTTATCTAAAGGAAGAGGATGGAAGGTAAATCATAATCACACCCAGTTGCCCTGGGACAATCCAAATCTTTTAGAAAGAGGATAGGCTTATAATATGGGAGCATTCAGTAGATTGTGGCCATCAGATGCAGAGGCAATGTAAACAATGAGAATCAACACCACACCAAATTAAAGCACAGCAAAGCGTGTTTCTCTCTCTCTCTCTCTCTCTCACTCACTCACACACACACATACACAGAGGACTTTTAGACATCATGTCACTTGTAGTGAAGCAAGAGACAATTCCTGGGGGGGGGGGGGAGTGATTTTAGTTACAGCTGTTGATGCTCAGGGCTTCTAAAAAAATCACATATGGTGTTTTATTTCACTGGAAAATTCAGGAGTGTGGCAGACTGATTAGCTCTGCAAATGTATTGCTGCTAAGGAGATCAGTGACTCAGGTGATCAGTCAGACTAAAGTAGAGAAGAGGCAAGCTTTTGCTCCAAGAAAATTTGTTTGAGGCATGAACTTTTCAAAGCTGAGTGCTCTTTAGTTAGGACAGAGCTCAGAAAGAATTAAGAATGAGAGGTGCTGTAAGTCACTTTTAGACTGTGCTCCGCTCTCATATATGCTAATACTGTTTTTCTTTTTCAAACAGCAATAACACTTTTAAAAGCAATTTTGCTCTTGTGCCTGCCACAAATGTTAATGTTCACTGAATTCCAGTCTTCGAGCAGTTTTAGATTTTTTATATTTTTTTTTAGCTTCATGCTAGGATCCAAACTCAATACCCTAAGCAGAAAGGTGGTATGTTCTTCAAAGCAATTCCCATCCTTAGAAAATTAGGAAGCTTGGTGTACTTATCCTAATCTGAATCAGGACATCTTGGGAGAGATTCCTCACCACTCTATGTAATAGATAATATAACCCAGTTTATTTTTTTAATCGTCTTGTTCCTTTTTTTATACAACTTTTTTGCATCAATCAGGATGTATGGTGCCCTTTGTTTTGCTATGCTATATTGCATTTCCCTGAGTCAAATCAGAGGACTGATTTTATTCATGGTCACAAGATCTGAGGTAGAAAATACTCCCCCCCCCCCAGTCAAATTGAATAGTGTGACTAGAATTATTTTGTGCTTTCCTGAGCAGCTCTTTCATTTCACCTGAATAATGGCTCATGTTTACTCAGCAAGCCCTATAGGCCAGTGGTTCCCAAACCTTTTCAACTGGCAGTTCCCTTGACCTACTTGGCCAATGGCTGCAGCTCTCCATTAGGGCTACCAATCCTATACATTGTATAGGGCAGTGGGTTTTTTGTGAGGATTATGCAGCTCCCCAGCTGGTTTCTGTGGAGCCACAGCTCACAGTTTGGGAACCACTACTATAGGCTATCCATTTTTCTTCATTGCTCTTTACTATAGCCTGGATGGTACAAGGTTAACCTGAGGGTGATGGGTCAACAGCTAAGTAGATGGCCATGGCTTGCATCAAGGCAGACACTGGATTAGACACGGGACATGACTTCATATCAAGAGTGAGTGCTAAACCAAATTTGTTTAGCAGGGAGAGGTTTGAGAAAACCTACCTGATGGTTGGCAAGATTTATAATTTATAGTATTAGGAACTTCTCTGTGCATGAGAATGAACCAAGCTCCATGTTTGGATCTAATTAAGGATTTGGTTAACAAGCTGTACTTAGCATGGAGGAATCTGACTTAGGGCTCAATCCTATCCAACTTTCCAGCACTAATGCAGCACTGTGTCCTGCCTTCTGCTGTGGAGGGACCTTGAGGTCTCTCCAAGGTAAGGGAGTATTTGTTCCTTTCTTCAGGGCTGCATTGCAGCTGCATCAGTGCTAGAAAGTTGAATAGGACCAGCTCCTAAAAATGCTCCTTTGGAAGCATCCAACTAGGTTCTATTATTCTGTAGATACAGAATACAAAATTGGGAGACAAAATACTGCCCTGCAAAACAATTACTGAAAGACTGTATTAAGACACCTGAGACAACACATACAAGGAAACAGAGAAACCTACCTAGACAAGAGTTAAGAATTAACACACCTTTAACAACCCATTTAATAAGTCTGCTTTGGTGAACTGAACATGTTTGCAACAAGCCCATGCTTTGCGATAGGAAAGCAGAAGAGACAATGACAGGAATATCACCTTAAGGAACAGTTATGTGTAGATTTCGGTATATGAAATGCACCAGGTCCTGTGTACTTTAATTGGCCTTGTACAGAAGCAGTTCTTGCAGTGCATTGTGTTATAGTAGTACCTATGGAGTTATCTTAAATGGTGGGTCAGTCACTAAACTGGAAGCTTTATCGTATGCCAAAAATTGCCAATAATTCTGGTGGGGCCCTTGCAGCCCCACCGCCATTTGCAGTGCCCCTTCCCCGTCTGCACATGAGGCAAAGGCGGGAAAATACAGGCAGGCAATGGGCTGCCTTTTGGAACAGAGGGGTGTGGTGCAGCTGTTGTTGGGGCTGGCAGGCTGCACCTCTCTGGCAAGCTCCTTGACACAGCTCTTCCATGCTGACACTCCAAACTTCTGAGCAGGGAGATTCACAGGTGCCCACATGAGCAGCTGGATCAGTTATTTGAATGCATATGGACTTGAATGAGAAGAGCCTTTCCTCATTCCTGCCACTGTACTACAGAGGGCCTGTAGGGTGAGCAGGATTCTGTGGCTGGATTTGGACAGCCTGATTCTGAACAATTTAGGCCTTTCCAGCGCTGGCATAGCTGTGCCAGTGGGGCATGTGCTGCGCCTTGCAGTTGGGGGGCAGCTATGGAGGCCTCCTCAAGGTGGGGCAATGTTTGTTCCCTTACCTCAGAGCTGGAAAGGGGGTGAGAATTGCACCCTTGGTGTTTGAAGTTAGTCACTAGCACCTCTGGTGGTGCCCAGAAATAAATCAGAGTCAGTCTAGGCAGGTATAAAGTGTAGTAACAGGTGCTACAGAATTAGCTCTTGCTAACAATCTAATTTGAACCAGCTTCTGCATCAGCCCTGCCCTCCTGCCTCAGTGTCCCTTTTTTCCTGGCACTTTTCTGCCTCCTTCACTTCTCTTTCATTGCTGGCAGTGTTTTCTTTGCCTCTTCCTGCCTTTTAGGCTTTTGCCCTTAACAAACTCCTCCTTTCCCTGTGCTCTTCATGGCAGCCATTTGCCAATTGCCTCATGGCTTTCTCCTCAGGCAGCCCCTTAGTCCTGGGCAAGTTCACTCCCTCTGAGTCTTTTTTATTTTAAGCTGAGTTTCTCGGTCTTTACTCCTCCAGCCTGGTGAGGGCCCTGAGCACAGGCTGTATAGACTTATTAGGAACTTTCCCATTCACTGTGCTTGTCTCTGCCTGCCCCGCTTCCCTCCCCCTTTTGCAGCACAAGCATTCATAGTTGCAGAGACACAAGTTGACCTCCCACTGCTTACTCTCAATATGTGAATTTATTGGCATACAATTATAGAGTAATATTAAATTGCAAAAGTTGGCATATGTATAAAAGGGGGAACTTAGAATTTACCGTTAGGTTGTTCTACATAGTGAACAAATGTGTGAATTCTTAAAGCTTCTATGTTAGTGTATGTCAGTATGAGGGAGGCCTGTGTATGCTGCCCCAGTTGCTTCCTCTCCCCACCCAGCTTGTCTAACTGCAGTGGCCAGGGAGTGATCAGTGAATAAAGGCTTGCTGGTTAGATGATATGATATCAAGGGAATAAGGGGACGGGTTAAGGAGGCTGCCTGTCTCTGCAAGAGGATAAACAGGCCTGCTTGTAACTGCTCATTGGAGTGAGGCCACCTCTTAATTCTTGCAAGGCAAAACAAATCAAAATCAGATCAGGAGGGTTGCACAACCCCTTTCAAACCCTCTTTGTATGTTATTTCTTGCTTCTTATTTATGGGGGGGAGCCCTGCCTGAGAAGAAAAATTAGGATATATTTGAATATTGGAGCCAGAGAGCCTGAGGGGTGGTGGCTATGGGGATGGGCTGGAGCTTGAAGATCCAGGTTCAGCCCCTGCTTGGCCATGATACTTTCTGGGTGACTTTGGCAAGTCATTATCCCTCAGTCTAACCCAGGGGTGTCCAAAGTTTTCGGCAGGAGGGCCACATTGTCTCTCTGACACTGTGTCAGGGGCCGGGCAAAAAAAAAAAAAAAAAGGGAATTAATTTACATTTAAAATTTGAATAAATTTACATAAGTTTACATAAATGAATATATTAAAGATGAACTTATATGAATTAATGAAGGTCTGGCAATAGTTCAAGGCCTATAAAAGACCTTGCACAAAGCAATGCTGGCCTTTCCTTAGGGCCTTAGGCCTTAGGAAAGTAACCTCCGTTTGGCTTTTAAAAAAATAAGAATGAAAGAAAACAGTGTAATACTGCTCAAAAGTTACATACCATGCCAGCACTTCACTTCCTGGTAATCTCCACCTGACTTGAAGCAATTGTTGTATCCTGGGACAAGCTTTTGCTTCCCTTTGTTGAGAAAGTGTTGTCGGAAAGCTCAACCAGCTTGCATTTGTGTAAACAAAAGGCTTGATTCTTCTCCATGACAATGCAGGCGCTCAGGTTGTGGCAACTTTCTCAACAAGGGGAGGCAAAAACTTGTCCCAGGATACAATTGCCTCAGTCCAGGTGGAGATTACCTGGAAGTGAAGTGCTGGCATGGTATGTAACTTTTGAGCAGTATTACATTGTTTTTCTTTATTCTTGTTTTCTTTTAAAGCCAGAGGTTACTTTTCAAACAGACCTCCTGTTAAAAATGTTGAAATGACAGCTGACAAAGAATTTTCACACATAGCTAATTGCTCGGATCACCATTTCTGGTTCTTATATTAGTATCTGCATGCTTTTTCAGCTGTGATATCTTCCCCTCTCTTCTTTCATCTGCCTCCTTTTCTTCTTTTGATCCTTTCTCATAGCAGACTTTCAGAGTTTCTAGTGATAGTGCTGCTCCTACTCCCAGTACCAACTTGATTTCAACCCTATTTTTAATAATAGTCTGTCATCCTACTTTGCCATAGAATCAAAGTTAGAAAACATATTGCCATACTACAACTAATATTGTTCTAGCATAGTTGTACTTATTAAATAGATTTCATCAAGTGCAACAGGTGACTTCTTCTATGTTACACTGTAGACCTGTTTTAATTTAATAAGGGAGGAAAACTGAACCAGGTTTGAAATACTCTAAATAACCATTCAAATATTTCATCTCATTGCTTTTCTATATCCTTCAAAAATTCCTGCGGCCACCTAGATCCTGTAAATGGTCACCTACATGAAACATTGAATTTCATGCATCCCATCATGAATGTGTGTTGTGAAATCCTCTCTGGAGACGAGCGGGAGGTCGCCACCCAGGGCTGGCAGGGAGAACTGGGCACAGCAAAGATACAGCAGCCACTAGAGAAAATGGAAAGGTGCCCTTGAAAGTAGACAGGATCATTTCAACGCCATGCAAAACCATGAACTGGAGGGAGAAGCTGTTGACTGTGGGGAAAAGATAAAATTAACCAAAAAAGTATCTATTTTTGGGTTTTTTCTTTTTGCAACCCTGACAGTAGTTATTTGAAGTGACAACCATGAAAAACAAAAACTTTTTTCTCCAAAAAGTACTCCACCGTGTCCTCAGAAGAACAAACGGACAAGCAAGATTCAAGGCAGTGTGAAAAATGGGACACATAAGCAATTTTTCCATCTTTAGTGGCATGCACTACATTTGTCCCATTATCAGAAATGAGAAAGTCATGAGAAAGAGAAAGCAATGGGTTAAAAAAAAAAAAAGACCACTGTCATGCAGCTTCTCTTACACATTCACTGCAGTTTGGGATTTTTCAAAGCTGCACATGTGCCGACGGACACTGGCTGGTGGGCGAGAATTCTGGCTGCCTCTTCCTGAGGATTGAAAAGAAAAAGACACCCAGTGAGTGGTTAGAACACGCACATCCATGGCAGCTGTACCACTCAGTCGGGTGCCTATCCCTGACTCAGTTCCAGCCTTCCTTGTGACTCTTTGGATTGCTTTTCCACATCTGCAGTGGTTCCTTGGTTCTGCATCTGTGTTCTAAAGTTCTTGGTATGGTGTTCATTTGATCTTCACAAGTGTGGTGGGACAGTGAATGCACAGGTATATTTGAGTAGGGTTGAAATCCCTGCTTACTTAAAAACCTCCTTGGGTGAACTTGGATAAATTGCTTACAAAAATGAGAGAATGTTATAAGATGACTTGCCCAAGCATCTTATGGAAGAGGAGAAGAAGAAATATAAATGAAATAATTAGCAAATGATAATGATGCTGCGCACCAGTGAAAATGTCTCCCAGTCTTGCTGAAACATTTCCTGGTTGTCTGTGGTGAGTAGGAATGGATTCTGGGCAACCAGGTAGGGGAGGACCTGTACATTGGAAACATTTGTGATTTTCTTTCCCCAGGCTATGGATGTGAGAGAAATGACCAATATAACTGACGTGTGTCAGTGGGCAGGTGGTCATAGGGATATGGAAGAGATTACAATGTATAGAACTTGTAGGTTTGCTGAAAAATTATGACAATTTTAAAAAGATGTCATCAGAAGAAAAGGAAAGTACCAGAGATAAAGACAGACTGGCACTTACCTGTTGGTCTGCGTCCCCACCCTAGACACATTTTCTATCCAATCCTATCCAACTTTCCAACTCTGGTGTAGCTACAATGCAGCCCTGTGGTAATGGAACACGTTTCCATACCTTGAGAAGGCCCCAGTGACTGCCAGTTCACCACAGGATGCAGCACGCACCCCACTGGCACAACTGCACCAGCACTGGAAAATTGGATAGGTTTGAACCCTAAGCTGGCATGATGTCGAAATGTTGCAAGGTCAAAACAAAGTTCAAAGACTTTGAGTCTACAGTGATATACAGAGTTCTTATCTGTGGGGAGTAACTTTTCTTAGAGTCTCCTTGTTAGACTCTCTTAATTAACTTTGCCAGACATCTGCCTCCTCAAGGTTACATTTGAATTACATTTTCAGACTTGTGGCTTTTAAGCCTCTTCAATAGTTTTCCCCTTTCTGTTTATTTGATGCTTTGATCTAACTATTCTGACAGCTAAAATTGACTACTATGCCTTTATATATTGATTACATTTTAAAAAACAATCTCGATAATTATTGAGGCATTAAAGAACTATTGGCATGCAAGCATGCTAATTTAGTAATTTATTTGGCACTTCTATGATGTTCTGGTGTAAATAACTCTCTGTTTTCATTTAAAATGGCAAAACTTTTTGTTTTCCTTTTTGATTTAAGGAAACTAATAGAATAATAGGTTTAAAAGGGAAAGCCTGTTTGAATTGCAATTTAAAATCTAAAATGCCTTTTCTTGCCATGGGTTTCATCTGTTCAGTTTAGTTTCATTTATCATACTACCAGTTAAGCTTGACAGATGGAAGCTTATTCATTTATCATACTACCAGTTAAGCTTGACTCCCTTTTTTTCATGAAGTGGTTCACCTTATCTGATGTCCTTGACAGTTTGAGACTAATTTACAGCCTGTTGCTGTTTGCAGACCAAAAATGCTTTCTTTGTTCCAAACATATAAGCATGCTAAACATAACATTTTTCCCTATTTCTTAAACATAGAAACTAATAGGTAATTTAGCTATAAACACCCATAACATAGCATAAACATTTGCTTTCATTAAACTTGTTAACATTTACATAAATGACTAGTTTTCACGGCCTTGTCTCAACTAAAATGTTCAGTAATATGCTGACTACTCCAGTGGAAACTGTCAGCACCAAACTTACACTGACAGAAAAAAGCTGTTGGTGTAAACAGGTGAGAAGTTCTGAATTGTGAAGGGAACCAGTCCTATGAAACTCCTCAAACAGCAACGCAGCGGTGCCAATGCAGTTTCCACTGTACATCACAGCAGAGTTTTGGCATGCTGAGGCCTCCTCAGGGTAAGGGAACATTTCCAGGACTGATCTGCCCTCCTACCCATCCTGTTACCTCCCCATTCTGCCCACCCCTGACTCATTGTGCCCTGCCTTTCTGCTCTCCTTACCCTGTCTTGCCTTTCCTGCCGTCAGCAGATTTTTGGTCTGAGAGATCACTCACCCCCTTGCCTGTCCTGCCTTCACTGCTGGCCTACTGGGCAAGCCAAACCTGAGCTGCCCATGCCCAAGGCTGCAGCGGCGCCAAAATGGCTGCCGCTGCATCCTATGGATGCCGGGCAGCCGTGGATGGCTCCCAACACCTCCTTGGGAAGAAGGGGCCACTTGTAAGGTAAGAAACATTGTAATGGGGCTACTCTACTCTGCGCTGGGTATTTAGCTGGTGCAGAGTAGAATAATCTGGTGTCAGGCTGAGAGGCACTATGAAAGCAGGCCCAGTGTTGATTCTTTACCTTCAATGTATCAGGCTCTTAAGTTATGAATGATTGGAATCCTACTACTCCTGGTGGTGTCTTAGGGCACAATCCTAACCCTAAGACACCACCTATCCTGTGTGTGTCTACTGTGCTATATACAGCTGTTTTGTTTGTTATCAATGGACTGAAGAGGGCCATTGTCATAAGGAGGAATTTAGTGTCCAACAAATGAAATCCTGACATTTTGTGGTCTTAAGTTTTGAAGCATTGGTCTTAAGCATTGGTCTTAAGTTTTGAAGACTTAAGTTGGACTTAAGTTTTGAAGATGGAGTGGAGCAGAAAACTTATTCACTGAGTGTGTCAACCTTGTTACGATTTGGCATAGATCTTTTGTTACATGAAAAGCCCCCTTTTTCCTTAGTTGTGGTTTTATATATGGGTATGTTATAGGCAAAACTTCTCACACAGGCCCAATTTCCAAAAACCCTGGTAAAGTCACAAGCTCATGGTGACAACATCCCCCGTCAAGGAGTCTGGAAGAGTAAATCATTTTCTAAATGTCTCCTATTGTTTTATTGTTGTAACTTAATCACTGCTTAAGTACCGTATGCGGATATGAACCAGCCTTCCTGGTTTTCTCCCAGCTGGAAGCCAGCCATTAGACCCATTGATATGCTGATAAGGAACATCCTGACTCCAAATTCCCCACAGGGTCAACAGAAAGCAAGCTACCACTCCCCCCCCCCAGGAGGCCAGTCATGGCTGATAGCTGATTTCCTGATCATTCTGTATTTTGCATGCTCCAAGTGCCCCACTGTGTGTAGTGAGCAAGCGCATCCAGATCAGCTCTGGGACACATCCGGGTCAGCCAGATCAGCATCCAGGTCAGCAAAAACCCTTTTAAGAGAGGGCTCTGGCCACATGCTCTTTCTCTCTCTGGCTGCCCTTCCAAGGCAGAAGTCCTCCCAGGACTCACCCCCCCCCCATCCATCTGCTTCTCAGGACAGGTAACTATTTTGCATTCTGGAACTCTTTCCCTTCGGTCTTTCCCCTCCTTTTCTCCCCTTCTCTCCCCATCTTTAGTTAGCAACTGGGTTATGCAGACCAGGGACCCCTAAGATCCTTCCCTAAAATCCTTCCCCTTTTTCTTATCTTCTCGGATGCACCAAACACACTCTACATGCAACCACCATAAGCTAGGTACACCAGATGCAAGTACTAGGACCAAGACTCATCATTTTTCATGTGCATTATGTTTACCTGTGTGCTTTGTAATAAAAATATAATCTTTTACTGAAAGTTATCTTTCTCTCAGTCTCCTCTTTGAACTAAAGGGAATCTCTCTGCATTACGCCATCTTGTTATCCAGCCTGCGATCTTGCAGTTCCAATGAGGGCACTGTAATAATTCCCCTAAAACAAAACAGCCCTTTTTGGTAACAGTTTTGCCAGAGAGAATTCTGCAAAAAAAATGTAATTTTGTTTTTAAAAGAAAGAAAGAAAAGCAGGTGGAACAAAACTGCATTTTTTGCTCACAACAAATAAGGAGTAATCAGACTGTATCTGGCTTATGAAGACTATTGGCTGGCATGTCTACTTTCATTCCTGATATAATTTAAGCATGCAAATAAGATTTGTTTTAGGGTTGTTCCATTACATTTAATCAATTCACTTTGGTGTCTCACTGGGAATTAAAATCCTTACCAGGAACAACATGACTGTCAAAACAAGAAATTATAAATGCAGTGATAGTTTCAAGCATTGCTTCTTTTGCTTTGTGACTTCTTTTTGCTGTACTTGGCTTTCCAAAATTACAGCTTTTCAGATGAAACATCCCAGGTGAAAAGAAACTCTGATGGGCAGCCCAACCCTATGCTCTGGCACTGCCGTGAGGTACAGTAACATCAAAATGGCCACCACTGTTTCCTGCCGTGCTAGAGCAGCCACTGGAGTCTCCTCAGGGTAAGGGGACACTGGTTCTCTTACCCAGGGTAGAACTCTGCTGGTGTCAATGGGTCTCCGCAGAGTTGTGCTCACTATTTAGCGGGCACAGAACCAAGGAGGCCCATATCAGACAGCATGGCTCGGGAGGGGGCATTGGATTTGGTGGCAGCCAAGCTGCCATCCCCTCCTAGGTATGATCCACCCACCAACCCCTTCCTTCTGCCAGTTCCGCTACTCTCCATCTCCCCCTGCTCTCCCCCCACCCTGAAAAGCCTCCCCGCCACTTGGCAGGGATAAACACCACCCAGCACTCCTCGGATGCATCTTTCTTGTACTGAGACCCAGCACTGACTGGCGCTGGCCACTAGTGCTGGGTGTCTCCCACTGGTAGGAAAGTACCTTATGGCACTTTTACCACATCCACCACAAGCAGTGGGGCTGGAGCACTAGCAGTGTGCTGAATAGGATCAGGCCCTTATTTAGGTCATTCAGTGGCCATCATTGTGTCAAATTTTCTGCTTGCCTTGGTTCAAGATGGGAAGGCCATTATTTTCACCTTATATATACTCTGTCTCTGCTAACTTCAAGGGTGACCTGGTTTGCCCCTTCTTAGAAATCTTGCACTTTTCTGTTTGGTTCAGATGATGCCATCCAAGACACCCTCCCTCAACATGATTACAGATGAGCATGAGCACATTCTCTCCCCCCACTCCCCAGTGTGATGTCCTCTTTCTCCTAAACGCGTGTGAGGGTGCGATGGTTTCTCTTAACCTCCAGTTTCACATACTCAACATGCTATTTTGGTCACATGTGAAGGGTTCTTGCCACATGAATAGGCAAAAACAGCCTGTCCATGAAGTAATGTGAAGCCATCACATTGAGTGGCCAAGTCAGAAGGGGGTGAACTGATCTGTCTCATCTGTCTGCTCCCTTCTCTTGCTGAATACTCTGGTCAGTGCTCTGGCTTGCGGAGAGTGAATCAGAAGAGGCTTGTGACAGTGGTAGTCCCTTTCTACTTCAGTGCTACTAGAGGAAGATGGGGGAAAACACTTCCATGGACCCAAGTTGCTTGTAAAAGCACTATGTGGACAGGGAGAGGTTATCTGAAATCTACCCCCTTTCCTTCACTTAACTAAAGCTTTTCTCGGTGCACAGCCTCCAATCTCCACACTACTCCTGTTTTGAATGAGCAGAAGAAGAACATGTTGTCTATGAAATTTGCTGCTATGCACCAAGAGCAGCCCTAGATAAGTAAAGGGAAGGGGATGGGGGAATATCCCTTCCCCTTTCTTATCCACTGGCACAGGCAGATAGGGGTATGAGTACACACACACAGGGCAAAAAAACTGGGAGGGGGTTTGGGCAGCAGGGAGGAACAGGCCCCTCTTGAATTAGGAGACTGAAAATGACGTCAGGAGAGGTAGTGGGATACGCTCAATCGTGTCCCAACCGTGTGTGTGTGTGTGTGTGTGTGTGTGTGTGTGTGTGTGTGATGAATCCAGCTCATACAGTATTGTCCTAATTGACTCTCTGTCACATAACAAGAGGAGGACGTTGAGAATCCTATTGACATAGTTCCACTTGTTCATCGGCATACCCTAGGCTGACTTCTCAGCTATACTGAATGTAAGTTAGCTCTCCACTAAAGTAAATTGAATGTGGGATACAGGTGAAAACAGTTTTCTGTTTTCAAGCAGACACAATGCAGTACAATTCAATTGTACACATTTATTCAAATTCTGCATGTCAGCCTAACTGGGTGGCAGTGCCTTTCTTCTTATTGCTCAATTGAAATGAAATAAATGATAAATATTTACAGGCATACCAGGAACAAGGAGATATAATTCATGTGACATTCAGTCAAGGGGGAAATTAAAGAACTGTTATGTATTTTAATCCTATGATTTTGTGCTAGGGTGAGGACAGCTTTATGATAAAGTATTTGCACCCAACTCTGTAAACATGGAACATTTTGCTCCTGCATTTTTAAATTGTTCTTATTCTATTGTATTTTTATGTTTTTTATCTTTTTATTGTTATATTGCACACCACTTTAAGCTCTGGGGAAAAGTGGTAAATAAATAAATAAATAGTCACCTGTAACAGTGAATCCTTTAAAAGAAAAAATGTGGGGGTGTCAGTGACTCACCTCAAACCCCACAACTGGCCAGACACTGCTCACTCTCACCCTACAAGCCTCACAGAAACAAAGCACCAGAAAATCCCACAAGCCTCATTCACTATGCAGTGGAACTAAGTAGCACCTCTCATACTGTAAAGTATCTCTAGTGGTTCTAGTTCCATTAGCTGAAAACTGATGTCAGGTGATTACTGAAAATTATAGTAGGTTACTATATTGCATTGTTTATATGGTAGATGAGCATGGCCTGAAATTTGCCATTTCCAGAGGGGAAGCTGAGTTGGTCTGTTGCAAGAAAAGCAGCAAGTAGAATGGTTAAAAAATTATTTGTACCTTTAAAACTAGCACATTTATTTTAGCATAAGTTTGTGGCTCATAGCCCTCTTCGATGAAGTGAGCTCAACTCCAATACATTTTTGTTTGAAATTTACAAATGAGTTAAAGTATAAGAACATTCTGATAGTTATCGATATGAAGATATTTCAGAGCAACAAAAGAACATTGCTACAATCCAGGAAAATGTCAAACAGCACACTTGACCATTTTCCAAATAGCTCATCAGTGCAAAGAACATGCATACTGCAGGCCAACCATTTATTTTCACACTGGGGCAAATGCAAAAGCAGTTGATGAAGTGGCTGCTGTTAAAAGTGTACTTTATCCATTTGTTTCAACCAAAATATTTTCAGAGCAGGAGCGTAATCTTACAAATAAAGGAGAGTACTTTTTATTCAGGCTTTCAATATTTCAAAGAAGATTTCTGATAAAACCTTTCCTTGGAACCTCACAGATTTGTGAAATTGCTTCCTTATTGTATCTACTTGATCATTATACCCTAGCCTAGTGTTTGGTTTTTTGCAAGTTGACTTTATAACCAGAAATGAAGTCATTTGTAAACTGAATGGTTTCTTTACTATGGCAATAAAGCTGAATGAAGTTCATTAGACATATTAGGATATATACGGTCAACATTAAGGATATATGCAGCAACATTAACCCATTTTTGCCCAACCCACACGTGTACACATTTGGTCCCTGTTGAGTATATGCAACATTGGGCAGAAATGGCTTAAGGGAAATAATAACAGCTTCTTCAAATATGTTAGAAGCAGGAAACCTGCCAGAGAAGTGGTTGGCCCCCTGGAGGGTCAGGCAGGAAAGGGGAGATAAAGAGGAACTTAGAGATGGCAGAGAAATTAAATGGGTTCTTTGTATCTGCAAAGAATGGCAGAAGACCTGGGGCAGATATCACTGCCCTAACTGCCCCTTCTGACTAAAGGATTAAGTTAGATAGAGGTAAAAAGAGAAGACACTTCAAACCTAACTGACAAATTAAAAATCAATAAGTCACCTGCACCAGATGGCATCCACCCAAGAGTTCTTAAGGAATTAAAGAATGAAGTTATGGATCACTTAACCAAAATATATGAGTTTTAAGATTTTATCTTTAATGAGGCTTTCCACCACCTTACCTGGAATAGAAGTTAGGCTGACTGGCCTGCAGTTTCCTGGATCTAAGAGCAAGTCTTGCTGAGGGAGAATCAGCATGGCTTCTGCAAGGGTAAGTCTTGCCTCACAATCTTTTTAAAATTCTTTGTAAAGGGCAACAGGCATGCAGATGTTGGCAAACCAGTGGCTATATCTGGATTTTCAGAAGGCACTTGACATGGTACCTCACCAAAGGCTGCTGAGAAAACTCCACAGTCAGGGAATGGGGGAGGGGGAGGGGGGCTCTCCTGGATTAGGAACTGGTTGAGGACCAGGAAACAGAGAGTGGGTGGAATGCTGCACAACAGCCAAAGGATCACTGAGGTGGATGTTTGCCCGTCCCCTATTGAGGCCAAGGGGGGGGGGGGAGACAGCTCTTTTGTGGGAGAAGGGTAGAGTTTATGCAGCCATTTGCCATTCAGAATGGTTTGCCATTCAGTTTGTACGTAGTTGACTTTTGAGTGGCACACTTTTGAGCAACAATGCTGGAGTGATGTGACACTGTAGTGAAAGGGGGGGGGAATGAAAAGAAAAAACAGATTTCTGTCTCAGCATCAGGGGAGTTGTCCCTTGACACAGTATCAATTTTGGGTGGTTGGGTGGAAACTGGTGGTCAAGGGTAGTTCCTCTGAGGAATCTGGTATACATTCATTCTGTATCAGAGCAGCCACAGTGGTAGCTAGGCTAAGACATGGCAAGGATGAAATAAAATACATTGGATATTGGTGGTCCAAGCCTTTTAGATACCAAACACATAACTGAGCTGAGATTCTCAGGCACTTTACATGCAACTTGGCCTGGGTGCTGCCAGGCAGTAAGTGTACTTGAGCAGGTGTGGAACTACACATCAGAAATGCTAATTCTGGGCCCCAATGGGTGATTTAATTGTACAGCGGGTGAGCCAGGTGGATTATGGGATCTTGAGCTGGCATGCCAGGCTAATCAAGAGGTGCATAGGCTACTGGTTGCTTGCTCAAGGTAACTGTATTTTCTCTGGCAGGTGGATGCTGGTTGTGTCCAATCAGAGTGCTGATTATGCAGGCCAACACACATTTTGCTTCCTTAAACATTACACCAATTCCTGGGTATATTTGGGGTGCCGATTCCAAAACTGGCATCCGTTTTGCCCTATCACATCTAGTTTTGGAGACAGGGCATAGCCTCTTTAGTGAATGGTTCAAGCAGCTTCCTCATGAGGAAGCCTACACCATGGCTTCCTCATGAGGAAGCTGCTTGAACCATTCACTAAAGAAGCTATACCATATCTCCAAAACTAGACGTGATAGGGCAAAACGGATGCCAGTTTTGGAATCGGCACCCCAAATTCATATCAAACCACCATAAAGTTTGGGAAAAACTTTTCTGACCCTCAATTTTGTAGGCCTGTGGGTACTCTGTTGTTTTGAGGGCCTGCAAGCAAACAGCAGCTTCAGTATCTCCCCTGGTATACCGTACAGCAGCAGGCAAGGCTAGCTTGTACAGGCTCCCTGCTGCTTTTCTTTCTATGTATTATGAGGAGAGATCTGCGGCATCTCTGCCTACTGCGTCCCCAGAATTTGCTGATGCAGGTGTTTTGCTTTTTTTTAAAATTGGGAGCCAATAACAACAACAGCCTAAACTTCTGAAGCAACTCTGCTTGCTGCCTCTCCAGTGATTGCTGACACAGGCATCCTGATATCTTTTTTTCATTGGAAGTCAGCTGCCTTGCCTTTTTTTTATTGAAAGCCAGCATGATTTGCAACCTAACTCTCTTCAACCGTTTTCACCCTAACCCTTTGTGTATTGTAATGTGTGCTTGTATATGGCTTTAACTGCCTGTGCTGGCGCAAAAAGGAGCTGAGTGGAAAACAAAGGTACAGTACTGGTTTTGTTTTTATTTTTAATTGTTGGGCTCTTGGGCTTTTTATTTTACTTGCTGGATCTGGTGAGGCTCTGCCTCTCCTGTCTACCCAGACTGCACATCACTGGCTGTTAAACATTAATTCAGATCTTGTTGCTTGCATTTGTCCCTATTTTTCATTTTGACTGTTACAGTTCCTTAAAGATACATATGATGTAGAGCAGTTCCTTGCTCTGCTTTTCTGTGGTGCTTTAAATATTCCTTTAAATCAACATGCTGACAATATAAAATGTGTCAAAGCTTGTTGAATTTCCCTACTTGAAATTCATATCACACAAAAGAACTGGAAAATGGCCATTGTTTGCTACAGTTTTGGGTGTCCTACAAAAAGGACTGAGGTTGAGCCAACAAATTGGTTACTGTCCAGAGATAGAGACTTACATCTGCCACATACATATTTTAATTACACCTGACTGCAGAATCCTACAGTATTTGCAAACAGCTAAATGTAGAACTGAATTCAGGATGCTAGTAAGCTAAAGAGTAAGTGCCAAAGACATCAGTATGATTGCCAAATGTATGCTAAAGCCTGAAAACACACACTACAGTTTAGGAATTTGGGAGCAAATAATCTCTTGCTGCCTGCAACTGAGTAGCATTTACTTATTGAAATGACTGAGATTCCACCTTTCACTCCAAATAAACAGAGCACTTTAGCAGCGCAAAAGGAGAACAGGCACCTTTCTTACTGCTAGACTGAGGGCCCAATCCTATCCAACTTTCCAGTGCTGATGCAGCTGTAATGCAGCTTCAAGGTAAGGGAACAAATGTTCCCTTACCATGAGGAGGCCTATGTGACTGCCCCCCCCCCCCCACTGCAGGATGCTATGCATCCTGCATCCCAGCTACAATAGTGCTGGGAAATTGGATAGGATTTGGCCCTAAGTTGCCAGATAAGCGAGGCCAGAAGTGAGACCAAACCAGGAAGATCCATTCTGAAATGTTGTTGGTTCTTGAGAGAACCTCTAAGATTGTAAGAATCCCCTTGAGGGATTTAGAAATGCCTGCCTATGTAAACCGCCTTGAATAAAGTCAGAGGAGTAATCCGATGACCAGAAAGGCGACATATAAATACCTAGTTATTATTATTATAATAAATTGGCTTTGTTAATTGTTAACATTGACTTAATTTTTATTGATATGACTTAGGACACAATCCTACACATGTCTACTCAGAAGTAAGCCCCATAATGTTCAATGAGGCTTACTCCCAGGAAAGCATGTATAGGATTGGAGCCTTACTTATGCAAATTTTAACTGCTATGGCTCAGGACAGGTGACAGCATTTGAAAACAGATAGTAAAATATAGATGAGCCTGCATTGCATATATACAACCCAATGGTTAGCATTTTGTATGCTGAAATGTACATAAGAAGTTCCTGTTTGTGGGTTCCCTTATGAAGGAAAATTAAATTGTGGACATGTATAGATAGATCTGTTCATTGAATCAAGTGAAAGAAGCTTAGGAACCAGGGTAGATTTGAACTCAAAGGAATGCTTTGATAACTGGGATGATGTGTTTACCAAGATCTATCTAGAACATGGGTGCCCAGACCCAGGCCCTGGGGCCACTTGTGGCCCTCGAGGACTCCCAATCTGGGCCACCTAGAGCCCCCAGTCTCCAATGAGCTCTGACCTGTCGGAGATTTGCTGGAGTCTGTGCTAGCCCAACGCAACTGCTCTCAGCGTGATGGCTAATTGTTCAACCTCTTGTGTGAGCTGTGGGACAAGGGTTCCCTCCACTGCTTGTTGTTTCATGGCTGTGATGCAGCAGTGGCAGCAAAGGAAAGGCCAGCCTTACTTTGTGCAAGGCCTTTATAGGCCATGAACTATTGCAAGACCTTCATTTATTCATATCAGTTCCATCTCTATTCATTTATATAAATTTATTCAAATTTGAAATGTAAATTAACTCTTTTTTTCCTGGCCCCCGACATAGTGTCAAAGAGATGATGTGGCCTTCCTGCCAAAATGTTTGGACACTCCTGATCTAGAGAAATGACTAAGATATGACCATTCCACCCTTGTCCCACTTCAAAACTCTAGCAGAGAATAGATGCATTCCCACCACAGGATTTTTGGAGCATTTAAGAACTTTCAAACAAAAAATGTGGCTGCAACATGAATTTTCTTTGTTTGTGAGCATCTCCCCATATAAATCATATGGTTCTTAATTATGTGATCATATGTTATTCACTCTGCAGGATTTTTGCATTAATTGGCGCACAAAATGTTTAGCAAATAATGCATAGTTGTGGTAAACAGTCTATTATGGATGGGGCTACAAAATGAGGAAGGATGATCCTGGGTTTAATCACTGTCATGGGCAGTAAAATTAGTGAGTGATGATTTTGCCAATACAACGCAATTAGACAATTCAGGAAATTAGGCAGAGTTACATGCTGAAAAATGCAGCTAGAAAGAAATGTTTCTACAGTTACCTTATTCACTGTTAATGTATAGGAAGACCCACACCATGAATGTAATGCATTAATCTCTCTCATATACACATACTCATCCACACATTAATATATGCGCGCTCTCTCTCTCTCTCTCTCCATACAACATGATCCTAAATGGATTTTCTTGGAAGCCTAATTTATTGTCCAAGTCCCAATTTAAATCCAAGCCTAATTTATTGATTTCTGTAGAACTTGTTCTTAAGTGAGTGAGTTACGATCCCACTGAGTGAAAGGAGGGATTAGAAAGGAGAACAATTAAGCCAAGCGAAGGTGAGCAGCAGTTTAACAGAACCCATTCATCTTGTGATAGTCTATAAAGCAAGTAAGGATTGTGCTGTTTGCAGGAAGCTGGTCATATTTCTGTTTAGCATTTGCTTTTCTTCATCTCATGATGTTTTGATATTCATGATATTTTGAATTGCGCTTGGCCATTAAGATTACATGCATAGAAGTTTTTTGAACAGAGACTTAAAATATAATGTATTACCAAGAGAGGGGTACCTGAATCACTGCAGCATTTGCACTTATCAGTGGCAGTTCTGGTGGTAAAAGACTAATGTTGGCTTTTTCTTTCCATCTGCAATAACAGTTTAATAGTAGCACAAATGCTTATCGTTTCTTATCAGTTCTCCCAGCATGGCAGTTTGGAAGGAACTGGACATATTTTGTTTTGCCACCATATACATATGTTCCACCATTCTCAACAACATTCTCAGCAAACATCCCACAGTTCTATCAACCTCAGCAACATCCTACATCATCCTCATCCTCATCAGATTCATCTCAGTCATTGGGAAGGTGGGTCTGCAGGAAACAACCAAGGGCTGTCACCATGCAGATGCCACTGAGAGAACACATACGACACCTCTCCCCTAGAATCATTGGAAGAGGAGAGCTGTGACTCTTGGCAAGGCCGCTTATCCTATCAGCTGCCTGGAGTACTACTTTCACTTCCAAATATCCAGTAGATTACCCCACATTCACACCAGCTGCCAGGGCAACAGACTTTGATCTTGCAGGTTCTGGGTTAAAATGGATAACGTTTTTGAATCCAGATGAAACCAAACTGAGCTGACCCCCAGATTGCCTGAGATTTGGTTGATGTGATTGCATCTTAGGAAACATCAAACGGTATCCCAGGGATGCTATCTTCCATTCATTATCCCTTCAACTCCTATACATGTTCTCTGTAAGCAACACATAACTTAAGCTCCTACTAAGTGGTAGTTATTAAGAACTACCCTGTTTTTAATAGGTGTTCACCTCCTTTTTGGATCACATCTGCCTTAAGCAATTAACACAGGTCCTTGGAAAGCCCACTACAAATTTGTCTGATGGGCTATGTCAGATGCAAGGGAGGGCAACAGGATGCAGGTCTCTTGTTATCAGGTGTGCTCCCTGGGGCATTTGGTGGGCTGCTGTGAGATACAGGAAGCTGGACTAGATGGGCCTATGGCCTGATCCGTGGGGCTGTTCTTATGTTCTTATGATCCTACTGGCTAGATCTGTGATTTTCAACCTTTTTCAACCTTTTTCATCTCACTGCACGCTGGTACAAAAATTGTCAAGGCACACCATCAGTTTTTTAACAATTGACAAGGTACACTATGCTGTTGGTGGGGGGCTCACACCCCCAATGGCCCTATTAATAAATGACCCTCCTACGGCACACCTGCAGACTATTTGCGGCACACCAGTGTGCCACAGCACAGGGGTTGAAAATGGCTGGTTTAGATCCAAATGTGCAAGTAACAGTCAACATGCTTCCCCACATGCTGCATTAATTAAGGGAAAAAATGGGGGGGGGGAATCCACCTATCAACAGTGGGGACTTTTGACAAGTGGATGTCAGACTTTGCCATTCTGGAAAAGACTGGGACTCAAAGAGCTTTGAGTATGTGAACCCCTACTAATGCTGTAGCTTTCCAGATTCAGGCAAGAGGTATATTAAATCTAGGGCTAGCTCTGCAAACTAATATCAGTGCAGAGATAGGGGACAGAAATTAGATTGAACTTGCATTGTTTCATTTTCCTTTTTTAAATTGCCAAATTGATACATATATTTGTGCCTTACCAATGAAAGTACCTTATTTGATTTAAATTCTAAGATGGTGTTAAATGCCATAGCTCTATGTATGCTTAGACTTTCTGCAAGGTGGAAAGATCTGGAAAGGGGGTTCCCTATTGTGAGAGAAGGAACATTTTATTGAAGGCTTGTGGTGGCAACCTCTGTCAGAGTCATGGTCAGAGAAATAACGTTTAGTCATTCCTTGTGAGAGATTCTGTAAAAGTGGGCTGGACAAATGCCATTGAGGGGTGTGAGCTGATGAAACTCATTTCTATATGACTGCTGCAGAAGCATTCCCTATTGTAAAGATAAGAAAGTTTAAAATTAAAAAAACAAACCAACCTTTAACATTTTTTGCTAATTTGCAAAGAATTCATTGGAGATCATGTTGCAATACTGTGGTCATGTTTTTCCAATACCTACTTAGAAAATCCAAGATTCCTCTAACTGAATTTGTGGTTCCAGTACTGATACCATTTTCATTAGATAGCATATTTCATTAGGTATCGGTAATGAGCGCCTTTTTCCTACATGGCAACATATTTCAGTGGCAAATAAGATTAGATCTCACATACAGACCATTTTCTAACTAGAGATCTATCCTTCAATGGATTAAACTGGCTACAGAGACTCTGGACTTCCTTTCTTAAAAGAAAACTGGGCTTCCTTTCTTAAAAGAAAAATGGATAAGCATCACTCAGAAATGGTAGGCTGCAGTCTTATACCTGGGAGTAGATCCTATTGAACTCAGTGGAACTTACTTCTAAGTAGACATGCATTGAGTTGGGCTGTCAGTCATGGCAAATGACACACACACACACTCTCTCCCTCTCTCTCCCTCTCATAGATGATCACTGCATTCTTCTAATTATCTGCTCAAGAGGACAAACAGAGCCTATTTGCCTTGCTGAAGCAGACCTTTAAAGCCAAAACCTTAGCTTCTGGGTTGCCCACCAGTGTGCTTACATTTATGCTCAGTAATACCAGCAGGGCTATGTGTCGCTCCTTGAAAACAGAGATTAGCAGAAGCGGAATGTCTTCTCTGTAAGCAAGCTGGCATAATATTAAGGCTTGTAGTAATTGCCAATTAGAAGGCGGAGGTCACAGCACTGATTTTATTTTTTATGTGTGAAAGGTTTAGGTGCCCCAAACAAACACAAAATATAGAGGGTATATTAACAAGCTAATTGGCCTTCAGTTGCAGGTTGCAATAAAAGTACAATGAGTTGTTTTTGTTCTTTAACCGTACAGATTTCCTGGGCAGAGAAGAACCAAAAGAAGAGGCAACAAATTAGAAGAGAGCGAAGGAAAAGATCTCACTGTTCCGAGCAATGCCATTTTGCTATAGTTTAGTAATGGAATTGTTTGGGGCATAATGAGATTTTTTTATACCAAGTGTGCAATATTAAGTATGATTGTATTTTATCAGAGGCAAATATTACTTCTCACATGTAGTTCTGTTCTTTACTCTTCAAACTTTAATATTTTGAAAGGCTTAATACAGGCAGTGTTATTAGTTGATATGAAATCTTGGCTAAGAAAAGCAATAGAGAAGGAAACAAAATATTTTCTCTGAAAGTTGTTCAGGAGACAAAGCTAAAAAATACTCTTCTATGGGACTCTCTATGATCAATCAGTATTTAACTGATCATAAATAATCAGTTGAGAGATTACTCATGACCATCATCCTACAAATTAAATAAAGTTGTTTTGGAAAAGAAATGTCCAGAAGTGGGAATGAGGTTGTCTCTATTAGACAGTCCTATTACTTAGTCCTATCCATTTACATATTTGTCCGTTCTTATTGTTCTATCTCTTTCAGTTCAATTCTATGCATGTCTACTCAAAAGTAAGCCCTAGTATTTCAGTGGGACTTAGAGCCCAATCCTGAGCACCTAGTGCTGTCCCTGCACCGGCACTGAATGTCACAAATGTGCTCTAAGGTATGCCTATGACACTTAGAACTGGGTCAGTGCTGGTGCCAGGTCAGAGCCAGTGCCTGCTGAGTCCAGTTCGAGCCAGAAGCCCACCACACGCAGTCAGGAGCAAGGGAGGAGGCAGATAGTCAGAGTGGGGGGGGGGGAGGTGGTCCAGGGCAGGGAGAGGGTGGGATGGAGGTAGGGAGCAGGGCAGGAGGGGCGGGATCGGCGATGCTGGCAGGTTTAGAGCTGGCCTAGGTTCAAGGAGATCCATAAGCAGCCATGTGGCCTATGTGGAGGGAAGTAATTTTTTGACTAATCTTTAGTTTACTTTCTGGTCACCCTTCCTCCACCATGGCATGCAGGGCAGCCTCCGTTGGCCTGACCGCATGCTATGGCATAGTGGGGGGATAGGGTTGGGCTGTCAACCTGCAATCCTAGACACACTTTCTTGGTAGTAAGCTCTATTGCAGAGGTTCTCAAATTGGGGCATTTTGATAGCCCAGCCTAAGTCCCTCTGCCTTTACAACTTTAAGGAGTGAGGAGGGGGAATGGAGTGATGCAATCCCCAGGATCACACTTGTGGGGGGGCAGGGGCTGTCTTTACTTACATAAGGAAGCAGCAGGCTTCCAGAGATGTGAGAAGCCCTGTAGAAGCCTTCACAGGGCTCCCCAAGCCTCAGAAAATATAAAAATAACGATTGTGACCCATGTCCAGTTTGCGATCACAAAATCAGAAGTGGGTCACGACTGTTATTTTTACATTTTCTGAGGCTTGGGGAGTCCTGTGGAGGCTTCCGCAGGGCTTCCCGCACTTCTGGGAGCCTGCTGCTTTGTTATGAAATAAAAGACAGCCCCTGCCTCCTCCCCACAATGGCGTGATCCTGGGGATCACATCACTCCATTCCCCCCTCTCCTGCAAGAACTTACTTCAGGAGTTTTACTCCTGAGATGTTCAAGAACACCTGCTGTATTGAATACAATGAGACTTATTTCTGAATAGGCATGCATAGGCTTTTACAGTCAGACCCTGAATCAAGATTCAGCTAAATCCAGGAACAGGTGCTGTTTACTATTACTTCAGAGTTTAACTGCTTCTAGGATACATTAATTACAGTATTTGCCTCAAGAACTGTGAACTTTGCATTTCCCCCCTGCATAGCTATTGTGCTTTAACATAATAACGGCCCAATCCAACCCCAGGCCAGCGCCATTCTCCCACGTACTGCCTCGGAGAAGGCCATCACAAAATTGCCGTAAGGCTGCTGGAAGAATGGAAGGCGCTGGCTGGGAGGCAAATGTGGACGGACTCTGGACCTCTGTGCTGGTTGGAGGAACCCCAGCAGCAGCAAAACTGGGTGGGGGAGGGCAGGGAAGAGGGTGGTTCAGGGGGCAGAGATGGCAAAGGAGGTTGCCGCTGAATCCGATCCCCCATCCTGGGCCTAAAGCCCTACATGGGGCTACTCAGATCTGCACCGGTGATTGAGCTGGTCCAGAATTGAATAGATCAGAGGCTGTCAGAGCTTGACACAAGGTAAGAACACAAATGTTGCCTTACTTTGAGGAGACCTCCGGCTGCCTCCCTGGCCTTTCAGGATACAGTGGCAGGCATTTGGCAACATAGGCAGCCCCCTTAGTAGTGGGCTGCCCACAGCTTAATAGTACTTGGGAAACAGTTCACAGCGTAGCTACTATGATGCTATTTATATTCAGAATTGGTAGTGAAGCAACAGGGCTATATGTTCCAGATAATTACAGTTTCTGGTCCACCATCATGGCAAGGTCTAGTGTATTGGTGGAGTCAATACACTACTAAATCATTTGAGACCACCAGAAGGGTCCCTCTGTAACTTGAAACGTTGGTAAATATTAGACTAGAAAACCCTGCTGAGCCAAACCTTTTCCAGAGTTACTGTGTCATCTCTATCTTCTGCTTTAAGACAAATGATCTTTGTTAACAGGTCCAATCTTGAAAAAAATCTTGCTAATTTAATATGTACAAAATATGAAGGAAAGCAGTCTGATAGTCATGGAATTAAAAATAAACATCCACTTAAGATCCTCATTCCATTTTTTCCCCAGGAAAACATCACTACATGATCAGAAATCATTTTAATCATGCTGTGATTACTTGTGGATTTACAGCCCAAGCCTATCCACACTTTCCTGAGAGTAAGCCCCATTGACTCTAATGGGAATTACTTCTGAGTAGACATGTATAGGATTGGGCTGTTAGTTCCCACTCTCACCTTGGTCTAGTTAAGTATAAAACTGTGGAAAAACTACTGTGAATTTCCAGGGGAACAGTTGCATATCTCTGGATGAAAAAAGTATTGAGATTTCTCACCTTGCAGTATAAAAAATGATTGTGTTAACTTATCTTAAAGCTCTCCCATGTTCACACGGAGCTCAAGGAGATGTACTTCCCTTAGTGACTCTTGTACCCTGATCCATAAACCACATAATGGATTACTGTTTCAAGGGAAGAGATTCTACGAGCTGAAGACTACCTTGGACTAAATTCAAATTGAATGCTCTAGGTCAGCGATTTTCAACCAGTGGCACATTGGTGTGCCGTGAATGGTCCACAGGTGTGCTGTGGAGTTTGGGGGAATGTCACTTATTAATAGGCCCATTGGAGGATGTGATCCCATGCCCACAACATGGTCAATTGTCAAAAAACTGATGGTGTGTCTTGACAATTTTTACAGCTTGTCAGTGTTCTGTGAGATGAAAAAGATTGAAAATCGCTGCTCTAGGTATTTACAATGCACAGTTAGTAATCTATATCAACAGTGTTGCCAGATGATTGTTCTTTTATTGCAGTGTATGCAAAAAGAGAGAACTGTTCATCACAGGCAAATGAAATTCATATTTCCCATGGCAAGAGAGAAATGATGGATTTGGAGTTGTAATCAACCATCCTTCCAATGTACTTACCTGGAAATAATTAGACAACATGGGTTTGTAAGTGATGCAGGCTTTAAGTAAACTCTTTTTAACTCCAACTTAATCAGACAATCTGGGATCACAACTTACAGAATGGGACTCGTATCACCATGGAAACAGCTGTTGTAAGCTATTAAACATGTGACAGTTCTAGGAAAGCATAACTCTTATTTTTCCTGGCTAAAGTAGACATAACCTTTCCAAGATTTGATGGTACTTTTTAGTGTCACACTCCTACACCATACTTAAAAAGTGCTCATTGTTTTGTGTGCAAGTGATTGTGGATCAGGAAATAGAAAGATAAATGGAATCTAAACAAATATGTGAGATTAGGAATTAATTGCACCAAGGCATTTAGGCCACATTGCACTTAGTACACAGCATAGGAGAAACAGAGGCAAAATAATTCATTAATATTTTAAATTACCTCAGCCACCTCTCCTCCATTCTTCTCTAATATAAGTTCATTGCAACATGATTACAGTTCTTGTTGAAAATGTAGCAGGCTATTGAAAATAGAAAAAGAATGGAGAAAGACAAAAAGAAAGACTGACAGACATAGCAGGCAAGTGACTCACTTTGGGTTTCCAGTGCCTGGTTTCTTCCTCCGGAATATGCTGAGGAAATTGTTGGACCTACAAGGCGTCTTGCCATCCCCAACATGCATTCGCACCACATCTGAAGTGGTGAAGGCACTGCGGACATTCCTTTCAGGCTTCGCAATGATGATGTACATCTTGGGGGTGAACATACACCCCAAGGCTACTGTCACACTCAGGCTCACCGCAAAGCAAGTAGTGATGATCTTGTAGTTGCTCCCGAAGTAGATAGGCACAAAGGCCAGCCAGATGATGCAAGTTGTGTACATAGTGAAGGCAATGTACTTGGCTTCATTGAAATTGGCGGGCACATTGCGAGTTTTGAAGGCATAATAAGTGCAACTCATGATAAGGAGTCCATTGTAGCCCAGGGGGGCCACCACACCTAAGTTGCTGGTGTTACAGATCAGGAAGACTTCCTTGATGCTGGGATAAGAAAGGATGGGCATAGGAGGCTCCATGATGATCAGAGTAATCACCAATGTCAGCTGCACACTAATCAAAATGGAAGCAATGACTACTTGGGCCCAAGCGCTCATGAAGCGTGGTTTGCGGGTGCAGATTTTTTTCTTACTCCCAGCCAGGATGCGGGCAATACGGTTGGTTTTGGTTACAAGGGCTGAGTAGCACATGGCAGAAGAAAGCCCCACAAGGAGGCGCTGGAGGTAGCACGAAGTAATGGTGGGCTTGGCTATAAGGGTGAATGGGCAAATGTAGCCAAGGAAAATCCCAGCAAGTATAATGTAGCAGAGCTCCCGGCTAGAGGATTTGACCACAGGGGTATCCCTGTAAAGTGCAAAGATAAGGGTAACAAACATGGTGACCAGGATACCCAGGCAGGAGAAGGCCACGGCCACAATGGACTCTATATCACTCCACTGGAGATATTTGACAGGGATGGGTTCACAGCCTGCAGGATACAGAAAAGAAACAGATGAATTTAAAAAAAAACATAGCTTGATAAACAACATTTTCAGAACCAACAGGATTATGGTAATCCACACATTCACACACATACACAGCAGCGCCATGCATGACTACTCAGAAGTAAGCCCCATTAAATTCAGTGGAACTTTCTCCTAGGTAAGTGTGTATAGGGTTGCAGCAAGGCAACTTACTTTGGAATAGGTCCCATTGGATTCAATGGGGTTGACTTCTGAGTAGATATGCACAGGATTGCACCATATAGGACCTAATCAAGGGCTTAGATCTCTGTTGACTTTACTATTTAAATGGCAATGAACAAAGTGCACATCTCAGTGGTGAACTGGGGAATAGTTGTGGCTAAATCCAATACTCGCCTCCAGCTACAGTATCTCTCAGTTTCTAATAGTCACCACTTGTAAAATCAATGCCAAATATTGGAGAAGGTAAAAGATACCCACTCTGAGAGCATGGTTGGGCCAGATGGGGAATTTTCTATTATGTCAGCCTTGAAGAATTATAGACATTTAAAGGATAGCAGACAAAAAGCAATAATCATATAGAAAAATGGAGGCCTTCTTAATCTGGGGAACAGGAACTCTGAATCAGAGTAAAATTTCACTAAAATATAATTTACTGTTAAAGAGAAGAGGGATTTGTCATACCTAGACATTCAGTACTGTATATAGAATGTAGTTTTTGAATTGATTTCAAACTTCAAGTCCACTACAAAAAAGTTATTTGAAATATAGATAATGAAAATGAGACACGAAGAGAAAGGTATCAGGCAGTGACTATTTGCTGTTGAACATTTTGACTCTTATTAAACCTATTTCTGCCCAGCCCACAGGTGTACACATTTGATCCCTGTTGTGTATATGCAACGTTGGGCAGAAATGGTTTAACCAAGGCTAATTTCCTGGCTGATGGGACCAACAGTGATTATGGGATTTTTTTTTTTAATCTGAAACGCACTTTGAACAACGTACTGAATATTTCTGTTCTTATTCTGTCTAGAAATATGTAGTACTCTGGGCACAATCCCGCATGATGATTTTCACACACAGGAATGTGACCTGCAGGATCGAGCTATTTTATCTACCTTTATTTCATTAATTTTAAAGATAGCTCCATTTCTATTCTGCTATAGCATGCTACTTCTGCCTGGCCCATACCAGAAGCTGACATTGTCTAAAATGTCATTATTTGGAAATATAGACATGAATATGTATAAAATGTCTGTGTAGTTCCATTATGAGTACATGCTGAGCATTAGAAAAAGGCAAATGAGTTACTAAGAAATGTACGGGTTGGATATTTTAAATAATTGTTGTCACACACAGGTTTACTCCCTCACAATGTTCCAACAGAGTCAATGTGACTATAATCAATTATAATGGTACATGTGGAGATAACTGTTCATAAGTTTTTACTTGCTATTTCAGACTCTTAAAAATTCACAACGTTTTCAAGGCTTGGGAACAAACTTGTCATATAAAATGAACATACAGATAAGTTGATGAGTTGAGCAACATTTTTTTTTTCAGAACAAAAGCTGCTCAGTGATTGCTATTTTAAAGAACTACTGTATTATTATTATTATTAACAGTATTTATATACCGCTTTTCAACTAAAAGTTCACAAAGCGGTTTACAGAGAAAAATCAAATAACTAAATGGCTCCCTGTCCCAAAAGGGCTCACAATCTAAAAAGATGCAAATGAATACCAGCAGACAGCCACTAGAACAGACAGTGCTGGGGTGAGGTGGGCCAGTTACTCTCCCCCTGCTAAAAAAAGGAGCACCCACTTGAAAAAGTGCCTCTTACCCAATTAGCAGGGGTTAGCTCTACTGGCAGGACAAAGTTCCAAGCAACACAGTCCTGGAACGAGCTGGAATCTCTAGCATGTATACATTGCTGAAACAGAGACGCCTGCGTTGGTTTGGTCATGTCGTGAGAATGGATGATGGCCGGATCCCAAAGGATCTCCTCTATGGAGAACTCATGCATGGAAAGCGCCCTACAGGTAGACCACAGCTGTGATACAAGGACAACTGCAAGAGGGATCTGAAGGCCTTAGGAGTGGACCTCAACAAGTGGGAAACCCTGGCCTCTCAGCGTCTTGCTTGGAGGCAGGCTGTGCAGCATGGCCTTTCCCAGTTTGATGAGACACTTGCCCAACAGACTGAGGCAAAGAGGCATAGAAGGAAGGCCCACAGCCAGGGAGACACACCAGGGACAGACTGCACTTGCTCCCAGTGTGGAAGGGATTGTCACTCCCGGATTGGCCTTTTCAGCCACACTAGATGCTGTTTCAGAACCACCATTCAGAGCACAATACCATAGTCTTTCGAGACCGAAAGACTGTAGATCTTTCTCCAGGGTCTTTTAACTTATTTTTGCCCGGTCCACAGGTGTACACATTTGGTCCCTGTTGCATATATGCAAAGTTGGGGGAAAATGGCTTAAAGAAAGATGTTTTCAATTGGCGAGTCAAAAAAGAGGTTCTTGCATGCCTTATTATAGTTGTAGGAAACCTTTGGCCCAGGAACCAATGAAGCCCTCTTCTCCTTCTGGTTAATCCTTGCACCTCCCCTATATTCCTCAGGCTAGCCTTCTCCATGGTATGTTAAGTTCCACAGTTTTCGTGTTGTGGGGATATGTTAGTCAAAGGACTGTCCTGCGTATGCAAAACTCACTACATATAACATACATTTTGCATGACAAATGTGCTAACAAAGGATACAGTCCAGTCCTTACTCTGGGAAGCATAGATACATATAGGTGTGCTGCCACTTCCTTTATCAGAACAGCTCATGGGGGATGGTACCCTAAATTATTGCCATGTGAAAAAGAGAACTGTTCAGGTGCTCTCGCTCTCTCCAGTTCCTAAATATATTCAAAACCACATCTTCTAAGGCCCTAGTTGACTTGTTGCAAGTGACTTGTTTCTCAGAATAACCTGAGTGGACAGGTCAGGGATTCAAATTAACCTAAGGTTAGTACAGTACTTTTAAATCTTACTGATTTCAGTTTGTCTTAAGCATGTGCTTAAGTATCTCCCAGCTGAGGATTTAAGAATTTGTAACTGGGGATGCATAATTTTATATTTTGCCTCTGTAGAGTTATGACACAATTTTAAAGAGATGCTATGTTGGTTTTGGCGATCATTTTTATTTATTTACACCTGAGTGTAAAGAGTGTAAATAGACACTCCTTAATGCCCTTATGTTTTGTTTAAGGAAAACAAATATTTTATGAAACTTGCTCAATTGTAAAACAATCTTATCCCTGTAAGTTTCAAAAAACTGAGTGGTTTGCCAATTTCCTCTGTAGCATAGCAAACAAAGGTGTGTAAGTGCATGAGTCTGTGGGAAAACGTCTTGGCTTGTTCTGCACCTTATATAATATCTCTTGGAAGGTTTTCCATCTCTGTGCAATGCACATCTGTAAAACTAAATGGACAGAATGTGACAAAGTCTGAAATCCTGCATGCATATTTGAAAGACATGCTCACTGAATCCAGAGGAACTGACTTCCAAGGAAATATATATTGACGGGTTGCACATCTGAAAGTCTACCTCTACTTCCTAGGGAGTAAATACCATTAAGCTTACTATGACTTTTGAAAAAGTATGCACTGGTTTGGCCTGCAAATACTAGTTTATTTATGAAACCACAGTTCCCAGTGCTGCAAACAAGTAGGCCATTTTCCTACTGCTGTCTGCTGCACCATGAAAAAAGCATGCCTGTGATCAGGGATTTTTCCACCAGTGAGTCCTGGTGGGACACACTGTGCCAAACCCTGAAGCAACAAGGCCCAGCTTCTCCCACTGCCCCTATTGCTACTCAGCAAGCAAAAAATCCATTACGGGTTACAAGCCATGATGTGTATGCGCAACCTCCTGATTTTAGAAATGGGCTATGTCAGAATGCCAGATGCAAGGGAAGGCACCAGGATGAGGTCTCTTGTTATTTGGTGTGCTCCCTGGGGCATTTGGTGGGCCGCTGTGAGATACAGGAAGCTGGACTAGATGGGCCTATGGTCTGATCCAGTGGGGCTGTTCTTATGTTCTTATGTAAGGACCCAGAGGTAACTTACCGGATTATTGTGGAGGAGCAGAAGCAGCAGTGGGTTTTTTTCTTCTTCCAGCAATATCTAACAGTCCTGCTCTCACTGCTCCCTACCATCACCCAAAAAGTAGCTAGTGGAGCAAGTCCCAGTGGGAAGGTTTATCAGGAGCAGGAAGCAGTGGGGAGCAGATGGCAGCACTGTACAGGAGTTGACTACCTTGTATCTCAGCACCACAGAAGGTACCATGCATTTCCAAAGCAAGGGGGAAATGTACTGCTGAATACCCCCAACAGTGCTTTTGCCACGGAACCCCCAAAAGGTAGAGCTGACACTGCCTGTAATTACAACTCCTGTAGTGCAAAACTGTTAGCATCACAGATTGGCTGGCAATTCAGATCACTGGGCATCCAATTTAGGGCTCAATCATGGGCATTGGTGAAGTGAGGCCTCAGTGCAATCCTGCATGGCTGCAGTAGGAACATGAATCCTGGAATCTGTGGGTGCGGCCAGCTGTACCTAGTGTGAGGGTGATGATGATTGGGTGGGAGAGACCCCGCTGCATGGTTCTGGCATTCACACAGATAGTTCGGAGACTGCCACAAAAAGTACAAAAAAGTTCGCAAGAGCTTCCAAAGACATGACCATGAATCCCAATTGTTTTTGAGTTAATCGCTCTATGTAGGAGCTCCCATTTTCAGCCCAGCACCATTATTACCAAATCAGAGAATTCTCAGACGGAGATAGTGGTGTTCCAAAGGACCTTTAGTGAAAGTCCTAGCACTCTGCCTCCTTATCTAGACACACCCTCGCTCTTTGATCCCAAACTGGAGAGCAACTAATACAGAAAGGAATTGTTTCCACCTGTCAGGTCAGCATTAGGCCACCAGCCCAGGTCGCAAGCTTTACAGGTGAACTCGTCCTGCACAAATTCGTTCTCCTTGCAAGCGGTGCAAATCCAGCAGCAGCTCACTTCTCCCTTCCTTATCACCTACAATGCCAAAAAAAAGAGAAAGAAAATGAAAAAAGATTATCTTTAAAACCTTTCAGTACAGTATTTGGATTTCAGAGTGCATACCTCTCTCGCTAGAGTACACAACACCATTAACTCATTGTTAGAAAATGATAGTGCTAGGTGAAGTTTAAAACTTGTTTTTGTGTTTCAGGTTGTCTATGCTGTCATAAATCTGTCCAAGTTCTTAGTACATTTCCATTGTTTTCCTAGTCTGAAACTACAATGAATACAAATGCAGAAGTCTTGATATAAGACTGCTTATACCAGTGCACTCAGAGCCTACTCCTATCAGCCACCAGAGTGAGCAGGGCCCCTGACAAAGCACACACTCTCTGCTATGGGTTGGAAAGACCAGTCTAGGAGAGTAAGCAAAAAGTTTTTTTCCTGCTTGGTCTCCAATGGATCTCCTCAGACCCACACCATTTCTTTTGCTAGAATAAGTTCCAGAAGAATCCTGTGGGTGGGTTCAGGTTGGGAAAGGGGGATAGGATCTTGGTGTGCATGACTGCTGCTGAGATCCTCTTCCTCCCATCCCTGAGCTGCACTCGGCCTGGCCAGCTTCCTCCCCTGATCCTCCCTGACCTTCCCCTGCCACCGACCTTCCTACTCTGGTAGAGGACAGCAAAGGTTCAGCTGACCACTGTTGCCCATGTGTTTCATCTGGGCATTTGCACTGGCAGCTGCAGCCCACCAGGGTGGTTTTCACACCATCAGCCTGGAACTTACAGTAGTGACCCACAAGACCTATCTAAATAAGGCCTGGATCGGATTGAGTCATTAGGCTGCAATCCTCTGCAACAAGACTGTTAAAAGTCCCTCCCTCACCAGTGTCCTCACCTCAACAATGTCTTCAGTAGCAACTTGGTTAGTTTCTCCCAAGCAAGTAGAAAACAGAACCAATTCCTCTACTGAGTGAAGGAAAGAGGCTGATATTAGGGACACAACTGTCATGGAAAACCCTGGTCTTTATCCCACACATTGGAATCAGCAATGTCTGAAAGTCTGAGCAAACTGTGACCACCTAACTGTGTCACTGATTGCAGCTCCAGTTTTTTACCAGACAACACACGAAAAGGTTATTTGCTATTATGGGAGAAAATAAATTTACACTGGTGATACTGACAGGAACTTCAGGAGTTTGGACAATAAATGCTAACCTTTGAAACAGCAGTCCCCCCTCCCCCGGGGTACAATATTTTGCTCTTGCAGGCTAACTTTATCCATGTCATTTGATCCTCAGAAATTTTCTGCCTGCCCTGTGAGCATGGCGGGTGGCAAATTGCTTTTAGCTTGGTACAGATGCCATCTGCAGGTAGAGATTTTGTTTGTGATTCAAAACTGCTTAGGATGTGGGAGCACAGGGCACAAACACTGTAGTGCATGCTTCATTCTCCCCCCAAGAGAATTGGGATTACACATTATGTTCTGCTGTTTATGTTGTGTATTGATTTTGTTCAGTAGATTTTACATCACATGCACATGAAATAGTCTGCCCTTTGAGAAAAGGCTAAGGAAAGTCAATTAGATAAGAAATGGGTTCCAATTACGCAAACTAAAGCTAGAATCAATTGAGCTTCATTTGTCCAAAAGGTGGAGAGGACAGACATCTCTTAGCAGTTGAAAGAAGAGAGAACATAGCTGATATAGGATTAGAGTGGCAGGCCACTACACAGGCGACCCAAAACATTGGATAATAACACATTTGAGAAACATTTGAGAAAATATTTGAGAACATTTGAGAAACATTTGAGAAAATAACAAATTTGAGAAATAACACATTGAGAAAACTTTTCAGGTGTCACTTGCAGTAACTCCAACCTGAAAGAGGAGAAATACCTGCAAGAAAGAGGTGCTATCCAATGAATGGATTCATAGCTATTGACACATTTTTGGCAGAGTAGGAGTTCTGCCACTTGCATTGATCCTGCTAGACCTGTAGCAGCCTATGGGCGCAATCCTAACCCCTTATGTCAGTGCTTTCCAGCACTGACATTAGGGCAATGCAGCTCTGAGGTAAGGGAACAAACATTCCCTTACTTTGAGGAGGCCTCCGTGAGTGACACCCAACTGTAGGATGCAGCACATGTCCCATTGGCACCACCATGCCAGTGCTGGAAAGCACTGACATAAGGGGTTAGGACTGCGCCCTATGTGTAGTTTGGTCCTCAGTCAACCTTGTAGGGACATAGCCAAATCACTCTCTGCCTCAATCTCCCATGTGCAAAAACCAGTCTAATTTACAAGACTGTCATCTAGATTACTGATACAATTTATGTGAAGGAAAGGCACATGTCCCATATAATTTTTCAATTTTTGTTTTTAATTAATCGGCATTCTCAGTACTGTGGCAATGCTGCCTCATTGGTTTCAGTGCAATTGCTACCCACCTTGAGTCCTCAGGAGGGGATGCTCTATAATTTACTATAAACATTCTCAGCTCTCTAATTACTCTTTCTGCCATACCCTTGTCCCATTTGACCTTGTTCCATTTACCTCAGTCCTTGCTAGAACTTGTGTGCATGTCCTAGCAACTAAATACGATATAGCAAGTACTATATACCAAACAATAGCATACTATAGTACTATATACTATATAGCAAGCAAATATACAATTTGGTTCATTACAGAAATGTGAACCTATGCAAATTTGCATTTACTTAGAATATTTGGGGGCACAGAATTTGGGTTTATTAACAAAAATATCGTTGATGCTGATTTTTTTTTTGACACAGATTTATCACAGGCCCCAAAAAGGTCTAGCTCAGGGTGCTCAGTACATCGATCACAATCTACCGGTCGATCGCGAGGCAAAATGAGTCGATCGCAGGCTTCTCTCCCGTCCACGCATCTCTGGGAGTGAGCCCCGCCCTGGGAGTGAGCTCCCTGGGAGTGACGCATCCCTGGGAGTGAGCTCCTGTCCACGCATCCCTGGGAGTGAGCCCCGTTGACTCTACTGGACTGACTCGTGAGTAGACCTGGAGAGGAGCCGCTGGCAGGCTTCTCTCCCATCCACGCATCCCTGGGAGTGAGCCCCATTGACTCTACTGGGGCTGACTTACCTTTCCCCTGTTTTTGCACTGGTATGTATGGAGCTCTGCCCCCCCCCAACTTCCATCTGTTGGTTCTGTGTGCAAGGGGTTTTGCACTGGTCTTGCTGTGATGTCTATATAGAGATCTTCCCTCCCCCACACCGTTCCCCTGTTTTTGCACTGGTATGTATGGAGATCTGCCCCCCCCAACTTCCATCTGTTGGTTCTGTGTGCAAGGGGTTTTGCACTGGTCTTGCTGTGATGTCTATACAGAGATCTTCCCTCCCCCACACCTTTCCCCTGTTTTTGCACTGGTCTGTATAGAGATCTGCTCCCCCCCCCCCACTTGTATTGGAATCGAGGAAGATCTGGTGAGGAGGTAGATGTGGTGTCAGCAGTGGCCCCTTTAAGGGTAAGGCCTGGGCATCCAGCAGAGTGTGCTGCACAGCTGCAGCCACTTGAAGGCAATAGAGCCCTCAGGGATATAAGAGCACCTGAGGCAGGAAGGGCTCCACTTATTTATGTGAGTCAGCCTTTTCCTACATGAAGATCATTAAGTCCAAGTACCGTTCCACCATGACTGATGAACATTTGGAAGTGTGCTTGAGGCTGGCTGCCAGCAGCTACTGTCCGAACTATGCATCCTTGGCTGATTCACTTCAGTGCAAGTCATCAAAGTAAACTCAAGTAATTACAAAAAATGTTTATAGTTAATTATGTTGTGTGGTGCAATATTGGCTCATGCGGTTATGCAAGGTACACCAACATACATTGTACACATAAATGTTATATGTTATGATGGCGCGAACATTGTAAAAAAACTCTGGTAGATCTCTGGGCCTTGCTGGGTTTCAAAGTAGCTCTTGAGCCAAAAAAGTGTGAGCACCCCTGGTCTAGCTCATCTAAACTCTCAACATTATTGTTTTTCCTATAGAAGCAGTTGCAGACAAAAAGTCTGGTCACATACCTTAATTTGTCCTTTCAAACAAGGATCGCTGCACACGGAACGGACCATTCCACTCTTGTTCATCTGAATCTTGTTATCATCAATATTCAGCACCCCTTCATGCCAGGTCCCAATGTGGACATAATCGTAATGATTAGCTTCTATGTGCTGCAGGTTCATGATGTCATACCTGGGGAGCAAGAGAAGGATGCAGAATGTCAAGCTGAACATTACCAAAATAATAAGCATCTCCTACTCCTCTCTACCTGCAAATTCAAAATGCCTTCCCAGTCATTTCACATGCCTGATCTCGTCTGATCTCAGAAGCTAAGCAGGGTCAGGCCTGGTTAGTACTTGGATGGGAGACCACCTGGGAATACCGGGTGCTGTAGGCTTATACCATAGTCTTTTGAGACTGAAGGTTGCCAACCAACCATTTCACTAGCACTTTGATGTAAAATAATGACAACGTGAAATGTATTTATGTAAAATAATAGAAGTGAGTGTTGTAACCACTGTTTCTGATCAACTTTATCTTGATCAACTTAGGGCAATAAAGACACTGGATGATCACCAGGGCTGGCTCAACTCTTAAGTCAAGTTAAGCAATTGCCTGGGGTGACAAACTACCAGGTATTCCAGCCTTGGCTAAACAACCAGTATTTAGTTCAGATTAACTAATGTGGAACACAATACTATGATAGTTAAATTATTGTAATTAAAATTAGAACCAAGAAAATAATATCCTGGTCAAGTCTTGATCATGTAATATGCTATAATAATGATTTTTAGTGTATGATATTTGGAGGGGGGTTTTCAGGAGAAAGAAACTTAATTTCCTTAGCAGCAAAATCTCTTCGGCCCACTTTCATTATTCAAATTTCTCTCTATGGATTTCAGGTATGGGAGTGGGAGGAGAAAAAAACAACAATTGGGGAGCTAATCCTAGAGGAGGCAGTTCATCCAAAGATGAAGAACTTCTGAAGCTACTCCTTATGCAGTCATGAATGTGATTCTCCCAATGTTTAGGAACGGAGTAGGGCATTTTGCAAAATATAATGGGTCTCCATTTGTCGGTATAGTAGCAGCAACATGTGTCAGCCACACAGAATCAGTTCATAAATGCTAAGGGTCAATCCAGTTTTCCCAGCAGAGCCCAATGTATATAAAGAATGGGGAGAACAAAACAGGTCTAGAAAGGGTAACATAGCAAGGAGTACCAGACACATTACATAAGAACATAAGAACAGCCCCGCTGGATCAGGCCAAAGGCCCATCTAGTCCAGCTTCCTGTAACTTACAGTGGCCTGCCAAATGTCCCAGGGAGCACACAAGACAACAAGAGACCTGCATCCTGGTGCCCTCCCTTGCACCTGGCATTCTGATGTAGCCCATTTCTAAAATCAGGAGGTTGCACATACACATCATGGCTTATAAACCGTGATGAACTTTTCTTCCAGAAATTTGTCCAATTCCCTTTTAAAGGCATCTAGGCAAGATGCCATCACCACATCCTGTGGCAAGGAGTTCCACAGTCTAACTACATGTTGAGTCGAGAAATATTTTCTTTTGTGTATCCTAACTCTCCCAACACTCAATTTTAGTGGATGACCCCTGGTTCTGGTGTTGTGTGTGAGAGAAAAGAGCATCTCTCTATCCACTCTATCCTTCCCGTGCATAATTTTGTATGTCTCAATCATGTCCCCCCTCAGGCATCTCTTTTCTAGGCTGAAGAGGCCCAAACGCGGTAACCTTTTCTTATAAGGAAGGTGCTCCAGCCCAGTAATCATTTTAGTTGCTCTCTTTTGCACCTTCATCTGAAATCAGTGGGTATTTCATCCTTAAGATCCTCTCCCGCCCAAGGAGTGTGTAAATTAAAGGACTTAAGAGGCACAAGGGTGGGGATACTGAACCCTCCTCCAGTCTGTCCTCTTGCCTCCAGAACCTGTTCCCCAGACATTTTTCTCAGCCAACCTCTCTCCAGGTATTAGAGCTCAGCAGGGAAAAGAGCCTGGGAAGCGGTCAAGTGGGGGTGGAAGCTATAGGCAGGGGAGGGCTCACTATTCCTCATTCAACCCCCCCCTTTGCACCTTTACACTGTACTCCTGCTCCCTTCACAACATGTGAAGGGGCAAAGCCTAGTGGAACGAAGCAGTCCTGCCACTAACACGCAACTGGAGCCAGATAGTGCTTTAGGGCCTGTTCTGTGTTTTGCTAAGAGCATCCTTCTGCCAAAGTCCTTTCCTCAGGGAATCACAAGCCTGTTTTTGACTTGATCTGCCAGATCTTGGTTAAACCTGTGGAAGCCCAAGAGGCTACATCTCAAAGACGTAGAGAGGTTTCTTATGATGCACTCTGAGAATCTTCCAAATAAATTAATCACAGTGTTGCCTTTAATAATGAACGAAAAGCAGCTTGGCAAGCACCTCCTGAACACTGAGCAACCCAGGTGGAAAATCTGCTGCTTGCCTGTTCAAGGGAAGCAGGGTGTGTGTATGCACAAGAACAACACAAAGTTATCACTGGACAGGCTGCCAAAAGCATTCAGATAGCACCCTCTGCCCACCATCCTTGGCCACAGCTGCCTTGTCGCACTGAGGCACAGCACCACTCCATGGGAAAGGCCTTCGGGGACCACTTTGCCACACTGCTTGTTCTCCCAGGCAAAAGTAATTGTGCAACAGGGATGATGAACAGCAGTACTTTTGAAGTGGGGGGAGAAAGAAGTTGACATGAGCAGAGCAGAGTGAAGGAAGGAGGAGGGATCGCCAGTGAGTCTAGACAGACACGCTGGCTGCTGAGCAAGATCGGGGAGAAAGGATCACGGTGAGTGGCAGGCAGAGGAGTGTTTTGATCAACATCCAGAATGAGGAGAAAGTGGCAGCTCGAAACAGTCATTCTGACTAGAAACCACAAATGTTTGGGGCAGCTGCTTTGTCTGTCTGCTTGGTGGCTTAAGGCTGAAGTGAGGACATTTCTTTTTCCTTGAGTGTCACAACCATACCCAGGCTGGAAGGCAGAGGAAAGGCAGACAGGCGTTTGTGCCCTGAATAGCAATGAGGAATAGGAAAATCAAGCTGCTTCTGAAGAGCAGAAGGACAAGACTCTCATTCTTTTCTCACCTGAGGTCAAAATTACTCTCAAGGACAACATGTTTTTTCAGGTTTTTCTAGGTTTTGTTAGCTGTTGGTAGAGAAACTATTTGAACGAAGTTAGGGTTCTGTTCTCAGGTTTCCTTCCTCTTTTTCTACACAGGAAAGAGTCTTCCTCCAGAGGAAGGAAACCTGAAGATACAACCCTGGAGAGAGATCCAGGTCCACCATCTACCATTCTAACAGTTCTGTTTTGACACCTGAAACACACAATGCATGGCAGAAAAGCCTAGCATTTACAGAGTGATTTACTGTGATCATGTGTGTGTATGCATGCTTGCGTGTGTGTCTTCCTCTCCACAAAGGGGCAATTCTGTTTCAAAAGGGCTGACATAGCAGTGCACCTAGAAGAGGCCCAAGATATATACTGCTGCACAAGTCTTTTATTCTCACCAGCTCAGGCATACAAATAACAAAACATAAAGTTTGGGGCTAACCACCTAATGGGAAGGAGTTTATCACCCCGGTTATCTTGGCAGGTTGCCACGTTCTAGGAGTTAGGTAGATGAGCTTCTAGCCAAAGGGCGGTGGAAGTACAGGAGTGCCCAGCCTATCAGCCTCTGGATTAGGAGATTAGGGTTGGCCGCAATGGGATCTATGTACACTTGGAAAGGCACCTCTGTAGCTAACCTTGCTGCAGTTGGTCCCTGACTCCCTCCCCATCAGCAGCTTGCTCAGGGCACTGATGTGCGCTCCTCTCACTGTGGTAGGCAAGCTAATGCCAAAGTTCCTACGCTGTTTCTGCGCTTGTGCCTGCTCTGACCTGGCCCTCCTACTTTCCCTTCTGGACCCCAATCTCCAGTCCCACCTCAGACATGCCTTCCTCAGATTCTCATGCTCCCTGCTGCCTCCTTCCCTTATCTTTGAGCCTCCGCCTGCCTTCTTGTTTTATCCCTTCCTGCCCACTCTCCTGCAGTTCAGCTGTCTGATCAGTGGCAACTGAGGCCCGGCCAGATTGTCCTGCTTCTCCCTACTCCCAGCTGGCGGGTACTTAGTGATGATGTCACTGCCTGATGCCATGATGGCAGGCGGGCTGCCATGTCATCCCGCTGCCACCTGAGCGGCCGTCTTCTGTGCTGAACATGCCAACCATTTATCATGTTTGCTCAGGTGCTAAAAAAATGTTTGCAAAATGTTAGAGAAACAGCGTTGCAGGAAGCCAATTCTCTTCTTGAAAAGGAATATTAGATTAGAATCAGTAACTTTCATTTCCCGACATTCATCTGCAATAACCATGCTTTAACCACAGCACTTTTTCATAATATATGCCTCACACAGAACTGATATAAAGTATTCATAAGGAGCTCACCCTTCATCTCTTTCTCATCTTTAATATTATGGCTCTACTTGTTTTCTTTGTGCTTTCCTACCCCCTAACTACTAGACCATTTACCCACCATGCTGTGTCCCTTTATAGCCTGTCGATGGAGTCATACATTCCCACAACAAGGATTTCAACTGTGCTTTCTTCCTCTGTTGCATGGGAACATGGTTTCTAGCCCTGGTGTACACGGAGATGCGCATGTGACACACCAAGAGCAATGAGCTGCATAAAAGCAGCTTTTCAAGGGCACATTATGGCTGAAGTCTCACAAACGGAATGTGCCGCACTTCTGTGTGTGGTAAGGCTGTAAGTCAACTTTATATGCAGAGAGGGAAACGGTGGCTGTGGGAATTTAGGGGGATTACATAAATCCACCCCAAGTAACACCGAGTGCTGCTTGACATTTTAACTGTTCTTTATTTCTGTATTTTATAACTTGCAATACTAGGGCTCCTTATTGATTCCAAGAGGATAATTATGGAACTCACTTTTGCAAGATTTGATAACAGCCACTGCCTAACTTGGATCTCTTTAGCAAAAAAATTGACATATTCATTAAGAATAATCAGCAGTTATTACCCATGCCAGCTAAATGGAACTTCCATGCTCAGAGGCAGGACACTTCTCTGCTCCAGATGTTGGGGTTAAACAACTGGGGAAGGCCATCACATGCATGTCCTGTATACAAGCCCCCTGGCTGGCTTTGGTTGGAAGCAGAAACAAAATGCTAGGCTACATACACCTTGGTTTGATCCAGAAGATGCAGTCAGTAGCGTCACTAGGGAGGTGCGGGGGGTGTGGGCCACACCGGGTGACATGCATGGGAGGGCGACGCACACTGGGGGGTGACACGCTAAAATTATGATGGTTAGGAGTAACCCCATCATATTATATACCGTTGGATGCAGAATCTTGAGCTGAATGCAATGCAAAAAACCAGAGTGAAATATCTTCTTTCTATCAAAAGTTATGGCCAAAAAACTGGAGAACAAAAAATGCATGGATCTCTATGGAAAGTGAAAGTGAGCCGTATCACATGTTTACTCGTGAGTAGGTGAACTTGCCTTAGTCAGTTGGAAAGGGCAGGCAGAGAGGAATTCAATGACATCAGAATGGTCCTGATCCAATGAATGCAGCCCCCAATAACACCTCAGAAGGAAGTCGCTCCCTCAAAGCAGATGAATGTATCGAGCCCTATGGAAAGTGAAACTAAGCCTCACAGTTGCGTTTACTTGCAAGTAAGCAAACACGCCTTGGCTGGTGTGGAAGATCAGGTGAAGGAGAGTGCAGGGGTACCAGAATGGTCCCGATCCTATGCACTTGCACCTAAACAAGTGCTCCAGAAGGCAGCCTCCCCCCCCCCCCCCACTAAAAAGGACCAAAACAGAGGCTTCAGCTGATAAGGTGAACTTTTTGAGACTTGCAAAGCCAGGTCGATCCTGACAGTGATCTGGTTTAAACAGAAGTTCTTAAATTGAACTGGGCATTGGGTGGGACTGAAAACCTGCCTGATTTTGGAAAAGAGGGTGTAATTGCAGGCAGGCTACAGAGGAAATTCACTTGGTGGAACAGGGCTGGCTTCTGTTTATTTATTTGTTTTACTTTAATTATTTATACTTATTTATTTTAATTTGCCTGATGATGTCATTTCCACCATGACATCACTTCTGGTGGGTCTTGGACAGATTGTCATTCTAAAAAGTGGGTCCCAGTGCTAAAGGTTTGAGAACTGCTGCAATAAGGTGTTAATAAGTTGACACCTGGGGGTGTGTGCCACCACTAGTGACCAAAATCACTAAAATCACAGTTTGGAGGAATAATACCATCATGTTATATATCAATCAATGTGTGATTTCATACAGAATGTGTTCTATCTTTGTTTTATCAAAAGGTACAGCCAAAAAACCAGTGGGGGCAGAGTGATGGTGCATCACACCTGGGGTGTTGCCCCGCCCACTGCATGGGGGGTGATGTGCTGGCATCCCGCACCAGGTGACGCAAACCCTAGTGACGCCACTGGATGCAGTTCTTATGTTTTTTGATTGTCCATTGGGAAGAAGGCCTCTTTATGTGGGCGTGGGTAGGGCTCTTAGTACCTGGGTGGACCCTTGCAGGGTGAATACAACAGCCTTATTCTTGCCTTTCTTGCTTGTCCCCCCAGGGGAGCCTCAGATTTGAGTAGGTAGGATGTTTTGCTCCTATCCTTTGTCCACTCCAAGATTGAGCCCTATGCTGTGGCTGTTCTCCTGGGCTGATCCTCTGGAGCGCCTGGGTGCGTTGCTCTTTTAATAGGACAATGCAGGCAGTTCAGTTTTCCTGGCTCATGCGGAACTCCTTTGAGAAGCTGGATTTCCTGAAGCTCAAGATTTCGCAATCATCCAGGCAATGGAGCAATGTCAACTGTTTCCCTGCCCCCCCCCCCACACACACTCAGTGGTATCCCTGTGACAGCCCATGCTGCACAAAGCCCAGTTCGGCCATGGCTCTCAGTAGACACATCCAGCAATTGATACCATTGCCAGAACATGCAACTGACCTGGTCACCACCCGCCTAACAGCTGACAACAGTCCCTGGGATTAGAGCAGTGTTTCTCAATCAGTGGTACGGGTACTTGAAGTGGTGTCTAGTGGTACTGATGAGCTTTACTCCACTGGATCCTGAACCTCTGTATTGGGCCACCTTCTCGACACAGAGGCTCTTCATTCTACACCGACCTTTGAGCTACTTGCTTTACCCGGAGGAAGGAGATGAAAGCCCCTTCTCCCAAAGAGGTGGTGGCGGCTGTCTGGGGTACGTTGGATACTGTGGCAACCATTTTCGGCGCCGCTGCAGCCCCGTGTGCAGGGCAGCTCAGAATTGGGCTGCCTGGCTGCAATCCTATGCACACTTTCCTGGGAGCAATCTCACTGAAGACAATGGGTCTGGCTTCTGTGTAGACATGCATAGGATTGTGCATTATCTAAACAATAAGCAGGGGTAGAAGAGCTCCGCCAGGGCGACACACATCCTCAGGCATTATTGTGCCTTCTGAACAGACTTACTATAATATTTAATTTCTCATGAGCAGCAAAAGATGGTGTTAGGGATCCTTATTCATTCCCACAAAATCCAGGCATGTCCTCAATTCTATGGAAATAGGAGCCAGTGCATGCGTCACAGCAGTATCCAGCTCTCCTTGTTTTCACTCTGAGTTCATGATATCTTTTCTGGTGCACAGTAAATGCTTGTTTGAGAATCTCAGCAAATCCACTTTCCCAGGAGTGTGTATTTCCCCCCCCCCCCCCGGTTGTTAAGGAACAGAGGTGGCTGACCTATGTTACAAACAACCTTCTTTTCTGTAATGGTGTTTCTTGGCTCTGCTGTTGTCAATAGCTCTTCAAAAAAAATCCACATAGCTGTATCATTACAAAATATTGTATGTATATGAATTTGTACTGTCAGAGCCCTCTGAACACACAGTCTCGTCCCCTCTCCCCACTGCCAAGAGAGTAAATGGGAATGTGTACAGAAACTGACAACATTCACTTTGGGTACTTATTATGGTAGATACTCGCCTATAGTACATGAAATTTTTGCCAAGTCATCAAGCTCCAATTATCACTTCGCCTTATCTCTGGGTCAATCAGAGGGCAACGCCTTTCAAACTCTGAACAGTTTCCTTTCTCAAGCAGTAAACAGGCACCAAGTTTCTCAAGCAGCAGGCAGGCACAGCTCCTTAGAAGCAATTTGTTTCTACAGCAACTGGGAAATTCCACCCAAAATTAACCTTTTATTCTCCTTCCTTCTGCTGCAGCCTGGTTCTGCAAATGCTTGCAAAGCAGGTTTGTTTTTTGAAACACCAGGATGGGAATCCTCCTTTCCATTTGAAGCAGGCTACAATTCAATGCACCCTTACTTAAGAATAACACCCATGGAAAGCAGTGGGTCTACTTCTGAGTAAAAAGGGCTGCAAATATATGCAGCTGCATCTCTCTGCTGAGAATTGAATTGCACACTCCCAGTTATGTGTTATGGGTTGTATGTTATATGTGGAGCTTTGGGCTCAACACACCAGACACCTTAAAGGTGGATTTGATTCATGGATCTCCTGCAGTGGTTCCCAACCTTTTTCACTTGCATATCCCTTGCCAGCCCATTTCCATAAATTGTACCCTTCATATTAGCAAAATGTTTGTAATTAATAATACAAGCCCTCATCTCCTCTCTATGAAAACCCAGACTTCATGTATTCATCACAGTGTTTTCTCTTCTTATCTGTTTGAATAACAGAAGACTCTGCCTTTGCACTGTTTTGCACCAGAAGTGTGCTGAGAAATTCTGGGTGATTGAACACTTTCCATATTATGTTTCAGCTTTTTTACTGTGCTGGTTTTCAATCACTGGTTCATAGATGAATTGATGACCAAAAACTAGCTATTGGTGGGGCTTTCACAGTCAACTAGCTACCTCCCTTCCAGGCTGTGCATTCTGGAGCACAGCCTGCCTTTTTCTGCCATTATTTCATTCTTTTTCAAGTACCCCTAAAGGTCCTGTTGAGTGTCCCTGGAAGTACATGAATACCAGGTTGGGAACCACTGGTATGTTGTTTACAATGCACTTACTCTGATAGTGTTCACAAAAAGGTGGTGAAGACAAGAATTTAAAAAGAATAAAAATGTATCTTATGATCTTTTACTGTGTTTTTAATAAATTAGAGACTACAGTTCTTAGGTAACAAGTGGTGGGTTATTTTTCAGGATCTGGCCTCTGGTAAAATCAGACAAAACTATGGTCAGACACCCCCCTAAGTTTAACCCCCAACTTATCCGAAGGTCATAGAAAATTCCATGATTGTTGGCTCAAAACTTGCCCTCGACTTATCTGTGGGGTCAACTTATAGGCAAGTGTGCGGTAATTTCACTGTGTCCTTTTCAAGCACAAGAGTTCAGTTTCAGATTTCAGTCTGGTTTCTCCATTAAGGCAAGCTGTTCCCCAGAGAACTTTGACAGGGTAAGCTGAAATGAATTGGGACAGTGGTTAGCAAACCCCTTTGTTTACTGGGTTGTAGCTTTGATTTGGTTTGGAGTCTAGAACCCACCTCATTTCCCTTTGGTGCTAATGGGAACATTTTTCTGAGGTAAACAGCAGTTGGATCAAGGCCCTGCATGTATTGGAACTATGGGCAGAATTTCTTTTTTCTTTTAAAAAGCCTTACCCCTGCACTATAACCCTAATCCAGTTCAGATTCAGTTATCTAAAGCTTAGCCTTTCAGGGATAATAACACTTTAACAGTCATGTGTCATGGCCTTAAATTAAAAAGGCAGCAATGAGGAGAGCTTATTAGTAGCCCTTTGGTCAAACCAGCACAGAAGACTTTGGGAGCATCACAGTATGGATATGTTATCCATATGAATCTATACGTAAACGTGAATCTATATGTAAACGGATAATTTCATGTATTGCTCATGAACAGACTCAATTTGTTTGTGTTTTATATGACAGGGACATATAATTGCAGAAGAGATATATTTGGTAAAAGTATCATTCAAAGCGAAGTTTTATGCTTTTATTGAAAGGATGCATATAGCAGTAACTACGATCAATAATGCAACACACCTCCACTCCAAAGTTAGCAACAGCACTGATAACAGTATTAGATTTTCATAGGAGTCAGTTCCCTTGTACTAGAAAACTGCAGAGCTCACATGAATTGCACTTTACAATAGAACTATCCTTCATAGCCTTGATATAATACATACACTCTGTATGCACAAAATAACATCTTTTATATGGTCTGACACTCTTCAGGACTGAATTGATTTGTTACTTCTATAGAAGATCTATAGAATAAGTTAACAATGAAAATGATCATCAAAGTGTATTTTAATATGGGATTGTGTATTTTATTACACAATGATCACCAGTGCAATTATCACCAAATGATGGAAAAATTTATAGGTTTTGGCGTGTGCCACTGCTGCTGAAACTGCCCCTTTGCCACGCCATTCCACACACCCACACCCTATTCTGCCCACTTCTGCACAGAAGCAGACACCCAGCACCTCCTACACTCTCTTACCTGCAGTGGTGGATGGTGAGTACGTGCTGCTGCACGGAGCCAGTTGCACAATACGCTAGTAGGATTGGCACATACACCTTAAAGCTTTATGGCATGCAATGAAAATTCAATGCATTCTTTCTGGCCATGGTTCCTCAAAAGTAAGTCCTATTGTGTTCAGTTAGCTTTACCCCTGTGTAAGTGTGCATAGGGGTGTAAACCTATACATAGTTTGAACTTAGGCTTCTGAGTAGACATGCCACATCTTGCACTGTTAATGTCTTATTTGAAGAGTAAGAATGAACAGCTGCTTCCATTTACTGTTGGAGAAGCTAATTCTTGGAGTGCTGAATTTAAACTATGCTCTGTGTTTTCTGTGGTAAGGATATATCTGCAGAGAGACTGGATTCGTGTATGTATTTAATGCCACATTACTGAGCTTCTGCTCACCCCTAGCTGTCCATGAAATATAGAAGGGAATTGGTCTGTTGCAGACTGCCCTCTCTAATCAGCGCTCCAATATCCTTAAGAAGATCTGTCTAACCACATGTGAGTCAAGTTTTGTGCAATTTTGTTTCATTTTTAAGAAAATGAAAAACAGTTATGGATGGCTGCTATCTTGTGCAGAAGACTGGCAAATGGGGTGCTGCTTAACCCCCTTAGGCTATTCAAAATTGTCCCAGTTGCATTTCTCCCCATGGGGAATTAGGCAGTATCAGGCTACTAAGTATTGTACAAGAATCTCCAAGTATCACAATGTGAGCATACATGACTTTGAACATAGGTCCACATTCCACATACTTGGTCCAAACTCCTTCATAATGACCTTCTAGAAGTGGCTGTTGCACCCAAAAGGTCGTAATACTTCTGCTCTGCTCTTCAAACTACACCTTTCCTAGGCTCCTCCCATTCCAACCTACTCCCCAACCTACTCCACTTCAGCCACTTAAAGCATTTCTTATCAGCTATGGGGTGCAATCCTAACCAACTTTCCAGCACTGGCATAGCTATGCCAGTGGAGCATGTGCTGCATCCTGCAGTTGTGGGGGGGGGGGCAGTCCTGGAGGCCTCCTCAAGGTAAGGCAATGTTTGTTTCCTTACCTTGGAATTGCATTGACCTTATGTCAGCATTGGAAAGTTGGTTAGCATTGCGGCCATGATTGCTAAATGGAACTTCCAAGTTATATGGCTGTACACCAGATGCTAAGGACAAAAGAGTGGGATCCTGTTGCCCTCACGTGACCTGCTTATAAGCTTGCCACAGGTGTTTGGTTGGCCAATGTTAGAAACAGAGTCCTGGACTAAATGGAGATAAATGACTTATCACCAACTGAGTACAAGGTAGATGTGGGTGTGGCTTTACCCCAAACACCAAAGCCCCTTCTTTGATACGTTTTCTGAAATATCATGTTATCTGATGCTTTCCACAACGCTGCTACACCACCAGTGCCCCTCCAGACTTTTCTGACAGAAGCCAGGCAGACTCCCAAAGCAATGCTGTGGATGTTATTTTATCATGTTGCACACATTATTTCATTGCATAACACAACTATGAATTCAACAAGATGTGATGGGAGTTGGCTAAGGTAATTTTTAAAAGGGTTAGACAAATTCATGGAGAAATCAACAGCTATTCAATATGACAACTAATTGCAGCCTTCATGTTCACACAAACGCCAATACGAAATTATGACTAGTTTATGAAGATCATGTGCAAAAGGAAGACAGAAGGGGAAGGATATCAGCTTCTTGCCCAGTTTGTGAGCTTCTGGAACCATCTGCCTAAGTGCTGTGGACAGCTCTGGACTAGGTAGATTTTTGTTCTGCCCCAACTGGGTAGTTTGTATGCAACAACCAAATCTAACTGCCAATTCTCTGCCTCAAATGGACTGAAAATATTTTCTCTCTTTAAAGACTCATTTCCCTCCCATATTTTCCTCCAAGTCATTTTTCTTTCTAATTAGTATTTCTTCAAAACATTAATTTCCAACGTAAAATTCATTTCATTTTAATCCCTCCATATTTCACCTTGGTTTTATGTAAACTGAGCTCAGTCGTGCCAGGTATCCTTCAGTTCTATAGCAAAGTTTGCATGAGGGACTGTGAATGAGCTTCATTGGGGTGGGAAGAGGCATCCATGCTAGAGGTGAGCCCCAAAGAGCTGGGCAAAACATGACCAAATCAATCTACTGTTCCCCCCCCCCCCCAAAAAAAAACTTGCTCCCACTATCTTCTCCATAAAGAAAGCACAGGCACCCATGTAACACTTCGGCATAAACTGACAAAGAGTGAACTCTGTGCTCTCCATTTGCATATTTGAAACTTCTTTATTAGGTCTAAGTCACAATCCTGATGGGAATGATTCCAGGAAAAATCAATGTGCATTGATTTTAATGGGTTTTTCTTTTGCTCTAAAAGGTGGAGGAAGGCTGATTCAGCCTCTGTTAGACTGACAGGTTCACTGCCCTGTACAGTAGCCTTCTCTCTATGACGTGGCCTAAGTAAAACTGAATAGTGGCTTACCTTCCAGGGGCATCTCCATTTTCATCAATCCGAACTTCTTCTCCTGAAACTCCAGTGAATGAAGAATTTAGGAGAAAATCCAAAAGTTTGCTTCCATCAATGGGTGTCATGGCATCACACAGTCCAATGTGTCCCGGGCAAAGGGCATGATGCATGCTTTGTAAGCCATGGGCCATAGCATATATGGCATTGATAACAAATCCCATTTTACTGTCCTGGACGTAGTTTTCTTCTAAACTTTCATTGCCTATAATCAGAGGAAAGTGGTATTACTTCCAAATATAAATTAAGTGTATTTCAAAGACTGACGTTGACAGCCCAATCCTATACTTTCCATGCCACATCCCCCCCCCCCCACTGCTGCTGCTAGCCAAAAATAGGCATGCTGTATCCTGCAGGGGAGGGAATTAGACTTCAGCAGGGAAAGGGGATTTAAATCCCCTTACCCCTGCGTAAACCTCCTGCTCCGCAATGGGTTTCCAGCTCTTTAGGTGGTGCAGGTCTGATTAGAGAAAGGGGGTGGGGAGGCTGCAGAAAAGGGGTATGGATCAAAGACACGCCATAGCTGCTGGATCCACCCCCTTCCATAGACTTCCCACCCCTGTTATGCCCCTTCCCTACCCAGTTTTGCCCTCCCCCACCCCTTCAGCCTTCCCTGCCACCTTACCTTTTTTGGTGGACCACTGTATGTCCAGCAACCCACACAAGGAAGTTCAGGCCTTCCCATCAGCACCCCAGCAGCGTACTACTCAGTGCGCTGCTGGAGGGTGCTTTATGGCTGTTTTTTGTGGACAAGAACGCCCATAGGATTGGGCTATTATTCACATAACAATATAGACTTCATTTATAGATAAGCTTATTGCATTAGCCAAAATCCAGAACACAATGCCAAGATACAATTGTATTCTGTTTTAAAATAAGCAATCATGGCTGAGGGACAGTGGCGTCACTAGGGTTTGCATTACCAGGTGTGAGAGGCCAGGGCGTCACCCCCATAATGAACCTCCTCCAGTACCAGACCATACAGAATAAAATGGCTACAACGTTTGATGGTATAGAGATATTTCAATGTAGTTTGTTTCATTGCATTCTACATGATATTCCACATCAAGTGATATAAAACATGATGGTATTATTGATGGAAACTACTGAGATTTTCACAATTCTGGCCAGTAGTGGTGTTGCAAACACATCCCCTGTGCACATCACCCAATGTGGCCTGCGCCCCCTAATGACACCACTGCTGAGGGAGCACATTCGTATGGGGTGTGTGTGACTATGGCATACTCCACTTGACCTCTTACCCATTGGCCCTTCCTGAATTCCATCATGTCTAAAGGGGGCTTTAAGAACACACACACACACACATCATTTTTCAGCTTCCTTTTCCCTCTAGCAGGGGGGTTTCAGAAAAATAGGGGGTTCAGGGCTCTGTAACACACATTTGAGTGTAATATGTAGTTAGCCTCTCATGCAATCATGCCCTCCGCTTCCAGTGTAAGTCCAAAGGGAGAAATTGTGTTGTCTCCCTTTCATGGTAAAGAAGTATGAGCTGTATTAACATCTCAGGATTCAGGAGGTCCTGAATCATATGCTGGAAGAGAGACTCTCTGGAATTCATTCATTTTCCTTACTCTATCATAGCACTCTGTTTTTATAAGGCTGAAAATATAATGGCACTGTTATGATTGTTATGAATCTATTATGCAAAGCAGGCTCTGTTTGCTTGCACTGCAGATTAGCATCAAATACAGAAATCATCCTCAAGAACAGCAAAGCACTCTTTTCCTTGTGAGACATCTGTGTGCTTCTTTGTCATTTTTGAAACAAAATAATTAGTATATTGTGGAGATATGAATATTTGAATGCATCTCCATAGGAAATTTATGGAGAGTGACAGAGAAAAAAGGTGCATCATCATCATCATCATCATCATCATCATCATCATCATCATCATCATTATTATTATTATTATTATTATTATTATTATTATTATTATTATTATTTACTACTACTACTTTCAGCAAGTTTTTCCTACAAAAAATAGGAGCCAGATCAGGGCACCCTGCAGATCAGAACTGGAAGTTGGCAACCTTCAGTCTCGAAAGACTATGGTATCGCGCTCTGAATGGTGATTCTGGAAAAGCATCTAGTGTGGCTGAAAAGGCTGATTCGGGAGTGACAATCCCTTCCACACTGGGAGCAAGTGCAGTCTGTCCCTGGTCTGTCTCCCTGGCTATGGGCCTTCCTTCTTTGCCTCTTTGCCTCAGTCTGTTGGCCAAGTGCAGGGGTGCCCAATATGTCGATCACGAGCTACCAGTCGATCTCCAGGCGAAATGAGTCAATCGCAGGCTTCTCTCCCGTCCACGCATCCCTAGGAGTGAGCCCCTGGCAGGCTTGTGAGCCCAGGGAGTGAGCCCAGGGAGTGCGTCCAGGGAGCCCAGGGAGCGAGCCCAGGGAGTGAGTCCAGGGAGCCTAGGGAGTGAGCCCAGGAAGCCCAGGGAGTGAGCACCTGGCAGGTTCCTCCCTGGGAGAGGAGCCGCTGGCAGGCTTCTCTCCCATCCACACATCCCTGGGAGTGAGTCCCATTGACTCTACTGGAGCTGACTTACCTTTCCCCTGTTTTTGCACTGGTATGTATGGAGATCTGCCCCCCCCCACTTCCACCTGTTGGTTCTGTGTGCAAGGGGTTTTGCACTGGTCTTGTGTGATGTCTATACAGAGATCTTCCCTCCCCCACACCTTTCCCCTGTTTTTGCACTGGTATGTATGGAGATCTGCCCCCCCCCCCAACTTCCATCTGTTGGTTCTGTGTGCAAGGGGTTTTGCACTGGTCTTGCTGTGATGTCTATATAGAGATCTTCCCTCCCCCACACCTTTCCCCTGTTTTTGCACTGGTCTGTATAGAGATCTGCTCCCCCCCACACTTGTATTGGAATCGAGGAAGATCTGGTGAGGAGGTAGATGTGGTGTCAGCAGTGGCCCCTTTAAGGGTAAGGCCTGGGCATCCAGCAGAGTGTGCTGCACAGCTGCAGCCACTTGAAGGCAATAGGGCCCTCAGGGATATAAGAGCACCTGAGGCAGGAAGAGCTCCACTTATTTATGTGAGTCAGCCTTTTCCTACATGAAGATCATTAAGTCCAAGTACTGTTCCACCATGACTGATGAACATTTGGAAGTGTGCTTGAGGCTGGCTGTCAGCAGCTACTGTCCGACTATGCATCCTTGGCTGATTCACTTCAGTGCAAGTCATCAAAGTAAACTCAAGTAATTACAAAAAATGTTTATAGTTAATTATGTTGTGTTGTGCAATATTGGCTCATTTGGTTATGCAAGGTACACCAACATACATTGTACACATAAATGTTATATGTTATGATGGCGCGAACATTGTAAAAAAACTCTGGTAGATCTCCGGGCCTTGCTGGGTTTCAAAGTAGCTCTCGAGCCAAAAAAGTGTGAGCACCCCTGGCCAAGTGTCTCTTCAAACTGGGAAAGGCCATGCTGCACAGCCTGCTTCCAAGCGGGCCGCTCAGTGGCCAGGGTTTCCCACTTGTTGAGGTCCACTCCTAAGGCCTTCAGATCCCTCTAGATCAGAACTATGGCAAAGGATAATGTTAGAAATCCTCCACAGGATTCATGAAAGCCAGATTTGACTCATAATCATTTAAAAAAACCCACTCACTTGACATTGTTTGGTTGCTAAGATTGTCACTCTCAACCATAGAAGACTACAGGATTTTTCTGCCACCACCACCAGCAGATCCTTAGACATCCTGACCACTACTGCTATCACAACTTGTAGGACTCCTGGTGTTTCTGATGCCACCCCAACTACCACATCTGATGCCTGAGCCATGGCCTTCAAAAGCACTGCTAGTTGCCCCACTCGTGGGAAATGGAGCAGTAGGGTGATGGAGTCAAAAGGCCAAACAAGGAATTCTTGCCTCTAAAAAGGTAAGTTTGGGGCTGACTGCTATTGCTAGGGTCTAATATTGGCGAAGGGGACGAGGGAGTGGACCAGAGCACAAGTGCTGGGAATCAAGAGAAATTTAAAGGCAATCTGTGCCTGTGAAAAGGGGAAGAAGGACTCTGTGGAAACCAGGAAGCTATTCCCAAAAAGAGGAGGAGGAAGCAAGTGCAGTACAATCTCCTCTCTGCTTCCTATACTCATCTGAGGCACAAAGGGGAGGAAAGGAAGGAGCAACCACCCTGAGACTCAGAGGACCAACCTCATTTTGGGTGGAAAGGGAACCACCTGGATGGCTTTGCCTGATGATGGAGAGACCTGGCTCCAAGCCTCCAGGTGCCAGTGGAGGGTGGGCCCTATAGAGACATTGACTAAACGAATATATTCAATTAAACTTCTACACTCTTAGTGAAAAAAGAGACGTTCTGACATCTTAATCTGAAACACATTTACTTGTTAGTCAGTTCCATGCCAGGTGGCCCCAGAAACATTTTCACCCTTCTGCCCATCTGGGTTCACTTGATAGCATCTTTCCTGTAGCAATGAAGTACTTTCAGGGGAGTGGGTGTTTCTCATGTAAAGCAAAAATACATAGGTGCAAGTTTCAAGCATTCAGGGCCTCTGAAAGGAATTTTATCAGGGGGTACAAAGTTTCTTTTGGGCCCCTTCTCAAAGGGGGAGGGGCGAAAGAGTGGGGGAGGGCGGTGATGGGAATGGGCAGAATGGGGGTAGGGAGAGGGTGAAACAGTGCAGGAGAAAGGTGGTGATAGCCAGAAAAGTCTTTCAGACCCAGGTCTACTGGGCTTCCTGATGGTCTACCTGCCTGTGCAGTGTTGGCAGATAGAAACCTGGGTACTGTATTATAAAAATCAAAATGCACTCCTGAGAGATTAAAAGATCTCTCTGAAATCTTTTAAACATAGAAAACCATTGCAGAAATTTAGCATCATCTATTTGGGCTCACATAGAATGGAATGTGTTCTGTGTGTACCAAACCTGATTCCTGCAGCAACTGTAGTCCCGTATCTGTGCACCTGAGCTCCTATGCTCTCCTTCATGGTAAGCGGATCCACAAGCCAAAAAGCTACTGCAGCTGGCCAGTTTCCTCCCAGATTTGACACTGTTTTACGGAGTGTCATGTATGCATTCGTCGCAACCACAGCATCCCATGTGGGCAACGAGTTCAGGTGAGGTAGGAAAACACCAGAAATGGGAGGTAGGAAAAAGACCCAGGAAATTTCTAGGCTCTCCCCTTTGGCTCCTGGGACCCTTTTTTGACTCTGGGCTCAGGTACAAATTACAGCGTCTGACATGATCAAATGGCATTGAAGTCCATCAGGCAGACTTCATGTAAATATCTTCCAGCTCTGAACGTCAGAACTTTTACTTTTTAACACCATGAACATAGTAGGTTAATTGAAAACATTAATTTAGAGCCCAATCCTGATCTCAGCACACTGGCTTACCACCAGCACACACCTTCACAGACATGCCATAAAGCATGTTTGCAAGGGTTAGTGCCAGCCAAACACTGGAGCTAGCCCAGACTGCCTGGCAGTTGCCAGGTGGATGCCCAGACTGCCTGGCAGCAGAGAGGTGAGTGGGGTTGTGGGGAGAGGCAGGGAGAACCGGAGCAGGGGGAAGTGGCCAGAAGATGGGGAGGAAGCGTGGCAGAAGGAGGGAGCAGTGCAGTAGGGGGGCAGGACCGGAGGAGCTCTGCTGCACCAGATCCAGAGCCCTGTTTTGGACCGCAAGATCCGATACGGCACTCTTCAATTCTGTGGTGGTCAAAAGCCACTGCAGAATCGAGTAGCCCCATTGTGGGAATACTTCCCTTACTCGGAGGAAGGGGACAAAAGTCTCCTTCTCCCGAGGAGGTGGTGGCTGTTTCCCAGGGCACGTTGGATTTGGCCACCGCCATTTTGGCGACATGACAGCCGGGCAGTTCAGGATTGGGCAGTCCATCAAAATCCTCTATCACAACTGGAGGGATTAAAACCACTCCAAATCTCCTCACATTGTGTTACTGATTCCAGGGGTGACAATGATGATGGTTGTATTGATTGCAGTACAACTTCTAATGATTTTTTTTGTTACAAGGCTGTTTTGGCTTTCTAAAAATAGCAACAGCTGGAGAGGGCATATCGAAAAGCAATGGCTGATACCGGTAAGCAAGGAAATGGATTTTAGGATTGGCTGGTGTTTCTGTCATTGCTCTGTTGCGTGACCCGTTTGCTGACATCACCCACGGCTGCTTTACTAAATGCAGAGGGTTGTCCTAAAGAGGGTTCCCTGGTACATTGTCCATGTAATGGTATCTTTTGTCCCAGTGGCAACTGAGTGCCAATTAAGTGAGGAATGCCTACATGGTTTTACTATTCATGTGCAGCACCAGCATATAAGAGAAACCAGCTGTACAGCTGTCCCTGTGGCAGCACATGAAGGACATCACAGAAGCAGCCACTGCAGCAAGGATTCCATGTTCATGGCAAATTGCTAGAGATTATTTGCTCGTGTGAGGTCAGGCCATCACCGTCCCATTATACCTGCACTAAGACCAGAGCCTGAGAAAGCTAGAAACAGCAATTTTGCAAAAAGTTTGCTTTGCAAAAGCAAAGCTGGAGCAGCAATGGTCTGTGGCTTTCTGTGGCTCTCCAAATCACGCTGGACTTGGAGAGCCACATGCAGTGACACGCAGAGCCACTCCTACGGATCACCCTGTGGCTGCCAGTGGTGATAACATGGTTGGGTGCAACAGAGTCAACAGAAGCCAGAAGGTTCTGACCCAGCTAGCTGATTGGCAGGGGGTGAGGCTGTGGAGAGTGCAAGGACATGAAAGGGCAGAGGAGAGGGTGGGGAGGAGGGACCTGGAAGGGAGACAAAGATTGGAGGCAACCAGAGTGGCTGGCAGGAAGTGTGGTCCAGTGGTTGTGCGGTCACACTGCCTGAAGAATTAAGCAGGAACAACTAGGTCATGACCTTTGGAGGGGAGAGTCAAAGCCAAGCTAACAAAGTGCTGTGACCCATAGTGAGAAGATGGAGATGCTGATGAACCACTGCGGTGTGAGACTTGGAAAGTGTGGAGAGGTCAGCTAGCAAGAATGGATGAGAGTTAAGGACCTGCCTGGGCTTGATTTACAGTTACAGAAGCTTGATGGCATGCAGCCAGAAGAGTTAACCACACCTTTAAGGGAAACATCTGATGAGTTGAGGGTTCTGTGAGTCATACTGCAAAAACCCCATTGAAAAAGGGTGGTTTAGGATTCGCCTGCCTGTGTAAACCACCTTGAATGCTGTGCAAAAACAAAGGCAGTATATAAGTACTTAAAATACATAAAGACAAAGGGGAAGGAAGAGAAGGAGGGTGAGAGATTGGGGAGGAAGGTACCAGATGTGGGAACAAGAGCTGAAGAAGCATGAAGGGAAGAGGAAAGAAGGGAAGAGCCAGAGAAGAAGATGGGAGTCAGAGAGAGGGGGTAGAGAGGGCTCAGGGGAAGGCAGGAGAACTGAGAGGAACTACTATGGAGGAGAAAAGTACCCCATAGGGGTCACCCAAGGAGCAAGAGAGATAGCTCAATTGGACCACACAGAGATTCAGTCTGATAAGGGAGACCCCCCCCCCCCCCACAATGAGGATTAACTTGGTGTGGTGGTCAGGCAACAGGAGAGGTTGGAACCCTCTGAACTATGAATGTGTATGGGCTTCTGCTTTTGTGTTCACTGATGACAATAAACAAGTACAGCATACCAGCAGGAGTTGAGTAGTCACCATTTATTTGGGGGGGTACCTTCTCAAGAATGTCTAACTCCTCTCCCACGGACATGCTCCCCCCCCCCCCGGATGAGATGGTTGGGACAGAGCAGTTATATTTTCCTTATTATAAGTGCTTGAAGTTTGGCATTGTTCTAGCAGAAGGGCTGTTTGAATTTGCCCTGTTTTATAGGCCTACTAGGTGCAGTGGTTCAGTTAAGCCGTATTTAAAGGACCGAGCTATATAAAGGCACAATCCTAACCAGGTCTACTCAGGTAAATCCTATTTTGTTCAATGGGGCTTACTCTCAGGAAAGTGTGGTTAGGATTGCAGCCCAATCCTATCCACACTTTCTTGGTAACCCCATTGACTCTAATGGGACACTTCTGAGTAGACATGCATAGGAGTGGGTTGTTAGTCATGTAACATACAAAACAAATGCATTTTGTATTATATCAATTTACCTGTATATATTTTAATGATTGGTAGACATATGAATGCAGGTAAGGGTTAAAAATTACTATGAAAAAACTTTTAAAATAATACATTTTTTAAAAAAATAATGAGTGCTCAACGCTTTAATATATACAATAATAAAGTGTGAATTAGATTCTAATTCTCTTGAGAGTATCAGGAAACAAATCTCATTACATTAGAGTGGAAGGAATTGCACCAGCCTCAACCACACTTTTCCTGTTGGGACAATGCAGATGAACTGAACACATTCAACGAAGCCTTCTTAACGCCAGCACAGAATGTCCACTACAACTAGGCTCTGACCAATCTCTTACTCCTAAAGTAAAAGGAAAATGTATCCAAATCTGTTTACAAGTGGGGATGGTCTATGATCCCCATTAATATATGCTCAATTTTCTTTTCTCCCCCCCCCCCCAAAGCAGTTTCAGGCAGTGTTTTTATGCAAGTCAAACTTCGTATCTCAAAAAGTCCATATAATATGGGAGAAAACCATTCATCGCTTTTACTTCTGGGGGAACCAGGAAAAAGCTAGTAGGTTTCCATATTTCATTTCATGGACTTGGATGCCCCAGTAGTGCCCCTTCTTGTGTTTCCAGTGCCACTTCAAGGCATTCCAAGCTTTTTTCCTGAACCAATGGCTCTCGGTTTGACTTACACATTACGTCTTGCTATTTTGTTGTATTTGACTGCTTTGTAATAATGATCCATTTATTGTAATCCTCTCTGAACACTGGAAAAGTGGATTTAAAATAAGTTTTAAATAACCAACCATTTATTGAGCTTCTCTCTGGCATCTGTAAGTTATCGATCATATAGGGAGTCCTACTGCATCCTATCAAAGCCTTGTCTAGTCCAGTATCCTGTTTCCCACAGTGCCTCTGGGGAACCCATAAGCAAGAGATGAAGGCAAAACCGCTTGCTTACCAATGCTCCCCACTGAGTGGTATTCAGAGGTACAGGGCCTCTGGAGGTAGCATGTATATGGTAGTTAGTGACAAATTTATCTTTCATTTATTTGTCCAATCTCCTTTTAAAACAATCAAAGCTAGTGACCATCCATACATGTAGAGGCAATGAATTCCACCAAAGAACTGTGGTTCTCAAACTGGTGGGTCGCGACCCATCAGTTTGTGTAACACTTCCCCCATCCCTTTAAGGGGCGGGGGAAGGAGGGAGGCAGCAATGTGATCCTCAGGATCATGTCACAAAGGGGGGGAGGGGGGTGCTTTGTTGTACTTACTTTTAACTAAGTAGGACTGCTGGAGGCTGCAGGAGGTGTGGGGAGCCCTGCGCAATTCTTCACAGGGTTCCCCAAGGCTTGGAATGTTCAGAAAAAGTGGGTGCAAAGCACCCCCTGCAAAACAGAAGTGCTCTGTGCCAGCTTTTACTGAATGTTACAAGCCTTGGGGAGGGTTTCACAGGGCTCTGCAGGGCTTCCCACACCTCCAGCAGACCTACCTAGTTAAAAGTAAGTACAAAGCAACCCTGTTGCCCCTCTTAGCGACACAATCCTGGGGATTGCGTCGCTGCCCTAGCCCCTCCCCTGCAAACACTTACTGAAGGAGTAAAGCTCCCTCAGTTTAGAAAAGCTGTTGTAAAATGTTGGTCTAGTCTTGGGAAAGACCTTTTTATAAGGAATAGAATTAGCTCAGGGAAAATCTTTTCCATTCCGTATCCCTGCCCACGCAACCACTAAGAACTTCTGCTCTCAGAGGTGCTTGGATACTACAGACTGGAGATTAATCTTGTCTACACTTTCTTTTTTCTTCCCTTTAATACTTCTGTTCCTGAATGTAAAAATATGCCCATGTGGCCCAGAAACCCTAGACAGAATGTTAGCCAGCACTAAGCCAGCAGGTGACAGGCTTTCACTGACAGCAAAACATAAGCAAAGGTTAACAGCAGATTGCGCTCAAACCAAATGCTTCCTTGCGGCACATAACTAACAGCCTCACCCACCCTAACTCCCCATGGGATGAGGCAGCATCCTGCAGGAGAGTTTTGGCCTCTGGAGACCTCTTTGGGTTTCCCTGTCAGCCCACAACGCCTATCTGGACCTGTGGCAGTGATATCGCTGGTGCAAGTCTGTATGGATCTGGAAAATCGAGGTCAGGAAGGGGGTTAGATTTCAGTGTGTGCTGCCTCCTCCCCAGTCCCAATCTGCCGTCCTCCCCACCATTGTTGCCACCCCATTCTGCCCACCTCTGCCTCCCTCCCAAACCCCCTACATGGACTTGGCAAGCATCTGGAGTTCGCTAGTGCACAAAACTGACTGCTCACCACTTGCAGTGGTGGCCAGGCCACACGCTCTGACACGCTGCCTTTTGCAACAGCTGGAAAGCACCTAGCACCACTGAAACACTTGTTCTGGTGGCACTAGGTGCCTTTAGGGTTGTGCCTTAAAACTAGTAGGCATTTGTAATATTTGCTGCACCGTCCTTCGGTGCCGAACGAAGCTGCAGGAGACTGACATGTGGAACAAGAAAATTTACTTAGCACTGTATAGCTTTTATCGTAGCTGGTTTCAGAATGGTTGCTGCTTAGGTTTCATTTCTCTGCAGACGTTCCCCAGAACTTGTTTAACTCTCCCATTCATGGAACGCTTTGGCTCCTATAATCAACATTATAGCAGACTGGACATAACCAGCTGCTAAGATTTGCATAACTGAAGATTCATTGAGACAAATTCAAAATACAAGCTAAAATTCACCTGGGACAAGAAAGCAGAGTACACACTATGCCATAATTTTACATTATCTGGAACAGCAAATATTATAAGTGCCTTCTAGTTATTCAATTTATACCCAACCTGTGTGTGCTTATATTTCCCACTCACATAAACCTGTTCCAACAGACTTGCTGTCAGTTAAAGTTTTGCCTAAAGTTTTTGGGTCAAGCATGTATCAGATTTGCTGAGCATTTGGAAAAAGAAGCCTCTGAAGACTGAACATTTTTTCCATGAAAAAGAGGTGTGTGGCGAAGGAGAGAGACAACCCGGTGCCAGCAAATATTGCAGCAGCAAATATTTTGAGATTGCTTGTTTTAAGAGTCACACAGTGTTACAGAAATTATGTTGTTCCATGCTTCCGTTTCCTGTGGTACCATTTTTATGAAGTTTGCAGCAACAAATATTACACACCAAAGCCCTGTCATTCCAAATAAAAGAGCTAAGTCCGTTTTCAGTCAGGCATTCCCACCGGACTTCCCAAGCCTAAGCAAAACTCCCAAGTCAGGGAATTGCTTGTCACCTTTCAGAGCATTGCAATAACATTTAACATTATACTGTAGTACAACACTACAGTGGGAATGCTCATTGGTGCTGTTAGAGAGAGTTTATAAGGGGGAGAAGTTATGTTATCACTGAGATATTTCATTGCACTCTAAAGAAAGTTACCAACACTTTCGACCTGTATTCAAGATTACATGACCAATGGATAGAAAACTGTATCTAGACTGAGCTTTCTGACCAGGTTTTAAATCAGCCATGGAGTCAGAGGACAGCCTTGGCTGATTTTACAATAAAATCAAAGTCAAACAAGGAAGTTAAAACAAGGTTGACTTCCACCTAGCTCATAGGGCTACTTTGAGAAAAAGAAAGGCAAACAATGGGAAACATTGTATATAGAAATACTGTATAGACCAGGGCATCAAACCAGCTTCATGTACTGGGCCGAATAGCATTCATGGCACCTGCCAAGGGTGGGAAGTGACGTCATTAAGTAGAAAGCAACATCGTTAAGCAGATGACGGCAAGAATAAGCACTTTGTTCTCACATAGAAACTCATTAGCTGAAGATGACAGAAATGTACAAATCTTGTTTGTGATACGAGAGGGCCCAATTATTACTCTGGGAGAGCCCAATTATAGGGGGACTGGATAATTGCTTCTGAGGGCTGTATCTGGCCCGTGGACCTTATCTTTGACACCCCTAGTATAGACTGTGAAAGAAAAATTCCCTCAACCAATGTATAAAAGGGTGAAATTAATTATAATGTGTTTTTAACACAAGGAAACTTTCTGCAAGACATACCACTGACTTAAGCAAAGTCAACGTTCTCTGCTGTGTATGGAGTCGAGCTCCTTTTAAACTGGAATGCAATAAAATTAGCTTTTCTGCAAGTGATAAAATGGAATCGAAACACTTCATACAAACGTCAGGCACCTTGCTGAGCTCGGAAACGCACCTGGGAGCTTGTGGAGCTCCTGAAGCTATAATGAGTTCAAAAGGCTGCAGACTTCATTTCCAAGATGTCAGTAAGTGAGAGTGGTTTCGTTTCAGCTCTCCAAAGCATTCGGCTTTCCAGGCAAACTGGGCTTCCCCCTCACCAATATATTTATGCCATATTACGCTGATTCTAGTTTGCTGTGTTCTAGTTAGCATGGAATAATGTTAGCCCTTAAAGGAGCTCCAGTCGAAATATTCAAAATGCTTCAAGTCAAGCTATTGCAGTTAACATTTAATTGTAACTAGCATACTCCATCAACAGAATTTTGGTTCTATTGCAAAAAGGGCAGGAACGTTTGTGACATGGTTTAGTGGAAAATTCCTCAGTTGTACCATTTGTTTTACAGAGATATCAGTCCATTTATTGATGGTGGATTGCACTAGGCATGCCAGACATCATTTTTTTTTCTAAGCCTGCAGCTGCCTCTTCAGTAGCACACTGATTGAAGATGTTGCCAGCAGCAGGTACTCCAAAGTTCCCCCCCCCCCAAATTATAATTATCACATTTATATTCCACCCTTTCTCCACAGTCGATCCAGCCATGAGACTGACTGAGGTGGGAGTACATCTTATGGGGCCTCTGCTCATCCTCTAGTTCCTATCCCTCCTCCCCCCTGTGCTCTGTGGATTAGAAAAACAGGAAGGGAACAAATGGAATGTGGAGGAGAGTCTCTGATGCTTTGGTGTACACCATTCTCTTCTGCTCCATTCTTCTACTCCTTTTCAAATCCACAGAGTGCAAGAGGAGGAGAAGGGGCAGTGATGCTAAGAGATCTTGGGGTGGCTTTCAGAGTGGAAGAACTCTCCAGTTTTTTCTCTGCACCAACATGGTGTAGACACTGAGAGGTGGTGAAGGCTAAAGCCTCACAATGACTAAGCAGAGAGATTAATAAGAATAGAGAAAAGATGCCTGCCTCTCTCTATATATACCTGAACGTAGCATCTCTATAACCGAAGATCACAGCAGAAGGTATCTCTCCCACCCCTTCTCATCCACCAATGAAGACCCTTCTTGGTTTGCTGTGTGTTGCCCAATCCCATGGGCCATTAGCGCTGGCACTGAGCTCCAGCGCCAGAGCTAGGTGTTGTAAATGTGCTATAAAACATGTTTACAGCAAGTATACCAGTTTGCGCTGGACCCAGTGCCAGACGGAGAACACTGTGTGGCTTCCAGAGGTAAGAAAGACCTCCAGGCAGCAGTGTGGCCTTTTGGAGTGGGGAGAGGTATTCCAGGGTGAGAAGCCCCATGGGGCCTTTGGCTTTCTGCAGGAAAAGAGGACAAATGTCCCCTTCCACCAAGGAGACCTCCAGCAGCTTCCCCATGCCCATGGGATACAGCAGTCGCCATTTTGGCGCCACTTTTTCTCTGAGTGCCAGGAAGCGTAGGCTTGGACTGTTACTCTGCAACCGCTAGCCCTGACGTGATACAGAAACAAAGAGTTCAAGATAAACCACATGAAACGGAGATAGGAATCCATGTACTTAACAGTCATATGTATGAATTGACATGCACTACAAACAAGAGGCATTCTCTCCTCCCATTCAAAGAGTAAATTTGTTGAATCTTGGTGGGGGGTGGGGCAGTTGAAAAAATGGCCACTCTTGCAGTTCACACAATTTTAACAAGGCACCCCAAAATCTCCCCAAAAGGCAAAATAAACACAGTGATTGAGTTGGGGCAGGACTGAAGAGAGCAGTGCAGCTTGCATCAGTGGGGGGAGCGGCAGATTTGGGTTGCTTTTATCCGGAGCCTGCTGCTATTCCCTCCCGGTCTGCAGCTCATGGAGCCATATTGTTCTGGTTCCAGCTTGCGAAAAGTGAGCAGGAAGTCGATCATCTGTTCCCTTACGGTGCTTTTTTCTCATGTAATTGATTCTTTTCCAAAAACAGGAAGTGTAGGACTTCCTGTTTTATTTGAAGAGGAGACCATACAGGAAGGAACGAGGTAAGGATCCACTCACCTTGCTCCTTTCTTGGGTGATCCCTTAAATAAAATAGGAAGTCCCGCATTTCCCGTTTCTGAAAACAAACAAAAGCAAATAAACAAATGGTGTGAGGAAGGAGATTTTGTTAGCGGGCTGCATACAATCTTGAGTGTGCACTGCAACTGAGGTGACAGTGACTATGTGCACATCATCAGCAGAGACAGGGATAAATGGCACACTTCTGAGAAGCCCCTCACTCAGTCCATTTCCGTTTGACAGCAATTACCTGACCAAGGCTTCTATTATGCAATGCTAGAATTATAAGGAGGCAGCCCTGTTATCGTTCGGGATGCCCCCCTCAGCAACTGGTCTTGAAAACTACAAGGGGGCTATGCTTTGGATAAAACTGAGGTGAATCAGTGGGTCTTTTGCAGTTTTCAAGGCCCCAACCTCCTGCTCCACACACACACACACACACACACACACACACACACAGTGCTAGCACAGACTGGGTGAAAATGCAAAGTTCTGAGAAGATGCACAAACTGCTGCACCTGAATAAAATCTTAACACTCATAATCTCAGTGTTTCCAGCAAAAACACATGGAAGAGATTAAAGACTTATTTTTTCAGGCGATTTGAAATCAAGTGCATACATTGGTTTAAAAAATTCAGTGTGCATCAAATGTAAGGCAGAGCTACTGAAGTTTAACAGCTTTCTCCATATTAAATCACACAAAAAGTAGAGCTAGGAAGCAGTGCGATATGAGTTATGCATTTAGAGATTAATTAGAACACATTTGCTGTCTGAACAATGTGCACAGGTAGACAAGAAGCAATAAGCCCTTTCATTACTGACCTCTTCTATGTTTCAGACTGAATAACTGTTTTTTTTAAAATCAGGAATGCAAATAATTGTACTGTGTTATGCTAAGCAATGTCTCCAAGACTGTATCTATCAGTTATCTTGCATGTCCCAAGGAATCCAAAGTGTAATTATGGCCCAACCTATATGTGTGCTCTGCAAACCTATCCTAATGCTGCACCAAGAAAAGTAAATGCCATACCAAGAATAGATTATATACAAATCACATCATTCAATTCGCATGCTATGCAAAGGAAGGAGCTAAGACACGGGGCAGAGGGAATACACAGAGCAGTTCACAGAAGTCTTCCATCACAGCAAGTCATGTGCATACTTATTAATGCGCCCATGAAATGCAGCAGGTCTCTGTCCCCAGAAGGTGAGGGATATTGTAGGAAGTGCTTGGCTAGAAGATGCTGAATGGGAAACTCTCTCTGGGCCTCCTACATGGCCTTCCAGACATGAATACTAAAACAGGGAAAGGAGGTCATTCCAGTGATCACTGAGAGCACAAAAATGAATTCCTCTCAGTGGGTTATGTGCACTTGAATTTTCTTTTTGAATCAAGCTACAAGAAGGGTTGGTTCTCCATGTCATTCAATGACATGATCCATTCTGGAGTCATAAGCCACCCAGGACCTCATGGTAGGACATGCATTGAATAGTCCTTTGGACTCTGGTGCTTTATACATACTTTCGATATGGGAATATTTTCAGCCAGTTCAGACATAAAGCTAAAGTTTCCATTCAAACCAGAATTCAAATAAATTCGAACTGTAAGAACTAGCGATACTGGCATATAATCCATCTGTATGAAACTGTTGGGAGAGGTCATGCAGGAGTTTGGGCTGAAGAGTCATCAGTACACAGATCACACTCCTCTTGTTTCAGCAGTTTAAGCCTAGGGATGCAGTAGAAACACTGAACCAGTGCTTGAAGGCTGCTTTGGGGTGGATGAGGGCAAAAACACCGAAGCTGAATCCAGAAAAGACAGAATTGTTTCTGGTGGGGAATACCAGTGCTCTGGGTGGAGAAATATGCCCCGTTTTAGATGGGATTGCCTATGTCCTCTTTCCCTCTGAGCATGCTCTCATTTGTCCTCTCACCACCAACCTGATCAGATATGCAGTCCAGGGGCTCTGATGCCCATGCCATCTTAAGCATACCTCATGCAGAGCAAGGCAGTTCCAGGGCCTTGTCATCACTAAGTGTTAGCTGAACCTCTAGTCCTAATCCGACGCTATAAATACGCATCTGGTGAATTGTGAGTAAACTTTTTCTTCTTTTTGAAATTTTACCAAGCCTCCATCTCATGTGTGAACTTTATTAATAGCAGTCAGCCTAAGTGAGGGAGATGTCCCTGAAGTAATAACCCAATGGGAGGGCTCCCGCTACTAAGTCTGCTTTCCCCCATCACCAATAAGAAATTTCCAATAGAGGGTAAACTCCATCCTGCAAGGAAATTTCACATCCCACAGACCTCCTTGAGGTAAGGAAACATTTGTTTCCTTGCCCCAGGGAAAGCCTCTGCTGCCCTGATGGGTCTACCCAGATATAAGCCTGTCCAGCTACTTTGTTAATGCAAGTTCAAGTGGACCTGGCTAGGTAGATTGAGACTGGAAAGAGAGATAGAATATTGGTGGTGGCACTGCCACTGAAACCACCCCCTTCCAAGCCTCAGTCTGTCCCCCTCCCTACACCTGTCTCCTCGCTGTTCCTCCCCCTGCCCACCCTATTCTGCCTACCCCATGCTGACTTATCAGTACTCATTGGCAGGTCACTGGCATGTGGCCTGGTTGCTTGCTACTTGCAGAGGCAACTGGGCCACACTGTATGGCAGTGGCTCTCACTCTCTGGGAGAGTTTGAGATCCTGTAAGTCCTTGCATGGCCGGGAGGAAGGTAGCGATGCAATGCTCAGCATCGCACTGCTGTGGAGGGGCTCAGGGATGCGCTTCCACTCACCCCCCCCGCCTACAGCAGCCTCCCGGGGTCGAAGGAGTCCGGCACCAGCCTCAGCAAGGCTCTCCACGCAGCACAGACCCCTGCAGAACACAATTGCAATCATGACCAATTCTGATTTTGCTATTGAGAAACCGGAAGCGGTAGCAATCGTGTTCTGCAAGGGTCTGCGCTGCGTGGAGAGCCTTGCTGAGGCTGGTGCCGGGCTTCTCCAACACCCAAGAGGCTGCTGAAGGGAGGGGTGTGTGGAAGTGCGCCCCTGTGCCCTGATCAGAGGCGTGATCCAGGGGATTGCATCTCTGACTTCCCCCACCCCTGTCCCTTAAGGGGTCAGGGTCCAGGGCTCTCAGGCTGGGGCATTGCGATGCCCTAGTTTGAGAACCACTGCTGCATGGCATGCTGTGTTTTGTGACAACCATAAAGTGAGCTGTGCCACCGGCATGTGGGGTCATGCAATGCAGTGGGCCACTAAGATTGGGCCCTCAACTACTGTTACCCATGCACTGATCACATCCAGATCACAATGCACTCTGTGTGCATGAGGGCAAGCAGTTGGATCATATATCACCAGTTTTACACCACCTACACTAGCTTCCTATTTGTTTTCTTGGCTAGTTAAAGGTATTGCTCTTGGCCTTTAAGCCCCAAACAATCTGGGACCATGTTAACTGGAGGACCACCTGCTTCCACATCAGTCTGCCTTGTCTTTGAGATCTGCTACTGAGGCCCTGATCTCTGGCTTTCCACTGAGAGAGATCTGCCTGGCAGGTACCAGGGGCAGGGCCTTTTTGGTAGTCCTCCATCCAAATGCCCCCTTGCTTAATGAGATCCGAAAGGCCCCCTTGCTCATGATTTTCAAAAAGAAAGGAAAAGCCTTTTTATTTGGTATTGTCTTCTGAATGCTACAGTGTAAATGTTGTAATGTCTTTCATTGTCCCTGCTTAAAATATTTTTTTTTGCTTTGAATGTAATTTGTATTGTATTTTAATTGATTTGATGTTTTTTAGAAACACAGCATAAAAATATCATAAACAAATAAAATCCAGCCCACTATCTCTTCATTGAAAGAGATACAGATAACCACATTAATGATCTCAGATGACAGTCACATAGGACAGCAGCATACATTTTGCCCACAAGAGGGAGCACATCCTTCCTAACATCCTTCCTCTGCCCTCCTTCCTAGCATGATTTTTTCCCTCCTGTTTAGAAGCATTGATGGAAACGAGGGAAAATAAAACATTCAGGACTTCGCAGTCTGTCAGTTGACACCAACATTTATGTTACCGATCTCTAAATAGCTTTAAAATGAGAGTGTTCCATCTCCAGTGGAAGAAAACAGAACACATGTTAATTCATTACGTTTAATTTTCAGGGAACAATATTGGCATTAGTGAAGTGCTGATTCTTCAACAGAGTTTGCGAAGCCAATTAGTTACTACAAATTGAGGGAGGCAAAAAGGTGAAGGTGGAAGTTCTGTATAGTAAAGAATTATGCTAATGGGAGCTTTCCTTCTGCAACATGTACTGGTTTGTGGAAGGGGGTGGGATGCAATTTTTATTGGGATTACAACACTAGGAGAAAGGATTTAAACCCCTTCCCCATGCACCATGGCCCTCATCCTATGTGGGCCCCCTCCCAACCAGTTTAAATTTGAAAACAGTAGCATCAAAGTATGTATTTAACATAGCATGTAGCTTAGCCCAAAGGCATGGTGATACCAGCAGGCTGTAAGATGCAGTCTGTCTCCTGCTGTGTTTTGCCCTTGCCCTTGGTTAGCAAACTGGCACTGTCCATTGGTCCCTAAGGAACACTGTGCAAAGACAGGTCAATCCTAACTTGAATAAAGTTGTAAGGTAGAAGTTGTTATCTCTCTCTTGTATATGGTTCTGGATTCACTTAAAGGGTTTAAGTAGTACAATCTCAGGCTCTTGAAATGTGCCTCCAAACCAAGTCATATGTCCAGAGAGAGAGAGAGAGAGAGAGAGAGAGAGAGAGAGAGAGAGAGAGAGAGAGGCAAGCTGCAGTTTCCAAAGTGTCTTAAAATGATAACTGCATTTGCATGGGGCTCGTCTCCTAGGAAAAAAAGGCAAGTCACAATCACAAGTGCTGCATCATAATGATTTCTTAGCAGATGAAGCAAGCCTTCCTTGCCTCATCAGGGATTCTAACATGAAAACCCATATTAGTCATATCCTTTATCAAAGCATCAAAACTAATGCATGCCATCTTTTTTAATACCATATTTTTTAAACCATCCACTACTATGAGCTGTCCAGAGGCCTCCAGGTAGCCACTGTCGTTTGACCCAGTAATGCAATTCTTGTGTTTTCTATCTAACACATCTGCCAACTATCCATTGCGAGATGGCTCTGGATTCAGTAGTAAAGGAAAACCATGGCTTCTGTGACAAGAACAAGCCAGGCTGTGTGCTCAGCTTCCCCTATTCTGCATGTGAGAGGAGAGGGAGAAAAAATTTTGCATTTGTATTAAGAACACACACAAGTTTCCAGTGGTGGCTGCTGGCCCAATGCCACTGCACACAAGCAAATATGTTCACAAGCAAATATGAAGGTAAGCTGGGAACAGCCCTCCCCTGTTTTTGTCCCCTGTTCTTGTAAAAATGCGTTTACTTTTGTTATGTCATCAATTTTCCTGGGACTTTCAGTAACTTCCCCTCCAAAGCACCACCCAGTCCACCCAGCAAAACTGCAGCACAAGGAATCACAGAACATTAACATGTTCATCGCAGAACATCACATCTCAGAACATTGATAGCTCTCCATTTTTGTTTGATCTTCAGAACTATATTCCCTCCGAATATGGAGGTTCTAATTAACTATCATGAAAAAAAAATAAACATCTGGGTTATTTCCAGAGTCGCCCAAATGTTCGCTTATTTTAATTTTGAGGGCATAAGTTTTACAGGACAAACTATTTCCTGGAGGGGAAAAAACCTAATTATGAGATCTTCACATTTTTGAGTCCTTTTCACTGCTATCACTCCCCTGACTTCCTGCTGCAGCAGCAGCACTTCCCCCCATCGTTACTCTGACACCATCTTCCTGGGAAAAGTCATGTGAACCATCTCAGATGATCAAGAATCATGAACTGCACAGGACGATATCATATGCACAGGGTGATACCGAGTCCTCATTTTTGGCTATGTATTGACATCACAAAACAGTCCTCAGGAAGCATCACCCTTACTTTCATTGGGTGAAACCATTCTCTCCCTTTTGTCATAACATCTGAAAAATGAATGAAGTGGTACTTTTTGAGGCTGCTGAAAATTTACAGGCCAAGTGTCCCTGCTTTGGGCTCAATTTCAATCATTCCTCCTGCTTTTTTTTTACTGACTTAGCTGAAATAGTTACATCTACCAGACCTACTATGATATCTGACTTGCATACAAATCTAACAGAATCTAAATCAATATCTTTTGTATGCTTCCACCTTTATGATTAATCCACCATGAAATGGATTAATGACTGGGGAAGATGCCACATATATTGACAGGTAATTTCTGCAGTACAAAAGTGTGTGCTAAAAGAACATTGCTTGTTGCAAATGTGGGAAGAAAAGACCAGTTTCTAATTCAGGTGATTGGATACAGCATAAAGAAACACAGTACTACAGTTCATCTTAAATGATCCCTAACACAATGTACTGTACCATATTTTGCTAGACCAATTTATTCCTAATTGTTTGGGCCAGTTGAGCAAGCACAGTGCACTTAAATGTTTATCCCCTGCAGATATGGAACACATGATTTTCTCATAATCATTTCAGAATAAAATATTGCCAGAAACTTCCTTCAGAAATCTTCCCTCGGGGCTAGTACACAAAGATCAATACTGCTTAATCCATCACGTGGACTGTCCTCTGCAGTTCACGCACCACAAATACATAAGGAACAGCTAGCAGAGAACTTTGGTATATTTCTCCTTTAAGTACATTTGGGGCATCAACTGTAATCGGAGAGAAGAGCTTTTCTCAGAGCACAGGCAGATCTCTCAAAGAAATGATCAGCTAGGCTGTGATTTGTCTTAATAAAACAGTGAAGAGAACTGCATGCCCTGAATGTGAGACAAAAGCTCGATGCAGGCGTTATCTAAGTGTGGAGACTTTCCATGGTTAGATAATGCTGTGAGCATGAGGACAAGCCATGGGCTTTACACACTCAGAATCCAACACACTCATAGTCTGCTCACCCCCTCACAGGGAGAGCATTTGTCTGAAACCCCCCTGTTATAAATCTTCTGGATAGTCTTTCTATGGAGTGTTTGTGACCTCAGACAAGTACTCTCCCTGTGGAGAGTGGTGCGGGGACCAGTTAGATGGCATGACCTAGAACAATGATCCACCCAGTGCTGTCTGGAGCCTGCCATCTCTGTATAGATTTTGTTTTCATTATTTTTAGCCACTTGGTTCCTTGCTTGGCTTCTTCAGTTGCAGGAGTGCAGAACTTCTGGAGGGGACTGAATCAATGAAGACACTTCATTCATATGGTACTTTTAAATCAAACCAGAAGTCTTGCCCTTTCGCGTTTGAAGAAGCCATGCCTGGAGCAAGGTAAGAAGGTGGGCAATCCAATTTTCACTTGCTTTTAGTGGGTAGAAGGCGAATCAGTGAGGGTTGCAGCTGCTCAGGAAGGTTGCAGGTTGCAGGAAGGCAGTGGCAGAGGCAGACTCTAAGGGGCACCTCAAATCCACCACCCTCTCAGCCTCCCTTGCAATCTTCCACTGATGGAACCTGCATCACCTTGCCTAATGCCTAATGGATGGTGAGGTATCGCCTAGAATACTTTCAATGAGACACAAGATTTGGATTAAATGGGCCACAACTTTAGTAAAGATTAAACATATTTACCCTGTGAGGGTCCTCATTCTCCTCACACATCTTCCCACCCATTTAGTCTGGGTTTATACCATGGAAGACATAGCAAGCAACTACTTAGTCCTGTCCTGACTCAGAACTGTAGATCATTTTATAACAATCCCAGCTCTTCCACATCAAGCTTTATGAAGAGGTCAAAGAGGTCTCAACTGCAGCACTGCCATGTCCTTAAGTCAAAAAGCCTTGGGGGTTGACTTCGAAATAACTGTGCAAGCAGAGCATGGCAAGGGAGGGCTGAGATGGGGTGGGTGAATCAGGCCCAAGAGGGGGCAGGATCTGTAGCGCAGGTGTGCACCACATCCTGTCCCCCATCCTGGGCCTGATCTGCTGACACAGGTGAAAGCAGACTTGCACAGAAAATATTTACTGGTCATGTTATAGCATCTCTGACTTTTAAAGGGCATTTTCATACATGGCACAGAAGCTGCTTTTGAGTTTCCATGTCAACAATGTACATATGCATTTGATTTTAAATGGCTCTTTTTACACTTTCTGATGGCATTGATGAGGAGCGCACAAGCAGCATGGGAGACACCCAAAGGTACTCTCAGTATCTTGCATAAAAGTCTGAAAAGAAGCCTGTGGCTTTGATGATAATCAAGCTAGGTTTCCACTCTGTTCTACTCTTTTACCACCTGCAAATTCACTTCGTAATAAAATGAAAATTTCTATTTCCCCACAGCAGGAAGAAAACCCAATTAAGAATCCGTTAAGCAGAGCCAGAGAACGTCTAAACACCCCAGTTACTGTGGATCATACTACAGGGGGAAGGTGGCAGGGGGAAGGTTTTAACCCCCTCCCCTGACTGTGGGAGATCAATCAGATTCTTTCCATAGCTATAAGGAAAACAAACTTCCAATGGGCAGCAATGGCAGCATTTTCATTTCCCAAATATTTCATTTCCTGCCCTATGGTCTGGGCCAGCCTATTCATAAAACTGAACAGACTGCCTCAGGCAGCAGATTGATAGGGGTGCATTTCTCTGCCCACCAATTTGCCTTCACTGCTCTTCCTTCATCTTCCACTCCCTGGCTTGGAAAAGGAAGATGGGAATGAGAGAGGAAATGCAGAGAGGAGGAGAGAGCTGAGCTAGAACACTGGAGAGTGGAGGAGCCAAGTGTTGCACATCACTGGGTATGGGGGAGGCAGCATTTGGTATGCCACAGCCTTCTCCCAACACGTACCAATCAGGCTGGTACAAAGTAAGCATATGCAGAAAATAACTTGTAGTTTGTACCATTTTGACTTTGGATGGTCTGCTCTGGTGTGCCAAATTCAGACTTTGTGAGTTCATCAAGAAATCAACACGTCTCATGATATAGCACCCTTCCTACTGTCACAAAATGATTGTGGGTCATGCCCCGTTACTTTAGGGACATTTTTATAAAAACCTGTTTTTGTAAATTTGTATTAAACTATGATTGCTGGTGTAATGGACCAGGAGGTCTGGTCTAGAGGGCAGAGCCTCCGTTTGCCTGAAGATAACATCCACAAGGTCGCCAGTTCGAGGCCACCGGCACCGTGAACAGCGAGACCTTGAAGCAGCTGACAAGCCGAGCTGAGTTATTCCACCTGCTCTTTGGTGTGAGCGAAGAAGCGTCTTGGCTGCCCTCCATGTGAGAGATGAAGGAGCTGCTTGTCAGCTTGCGTGGGAGGAAACCGGAGGCCAGAATGTGATACCAGATCAGAAAGATCCATCTGAACTGTTGTGGTTCTTGAAAGATAGAACCTTTCAACTGTAAAAATCTCTACAGGGATTTAGTACAGCCTGCCCATGTAAACCGCCTTGAATAAAATCTGAGGAGAAATTTGACGACCAAGAAAGGCAGTATATAAATACCTGTATTATTATTATTTATTATGAATGATTCAGAAGCTGAGCTGGGAATCAGAATTACCCTGGTGTAAATCTTCCCTCAACCATGAATTCTCACTAGGTAGGACTGGACAAGTCTCTTAGACTCCTCTTCCCAGTGCAATTTGGAGAAAATGATACTTAACTTACAGAATGCTTGTATGTTCCACATCAAGATAACACACATGGAAAAATCTGCACAATCAGGAAGTGCTATATAAGTATTCAGTTATATAATTAGGATGCACATTTAGATCCAAGAAAAAAGACAGACCCACTTTGGCAAGGCTAAAAAGAGAAGTTTGAAACTGACCATAGGAAGGACCTGCCTATGCTCTGAATTATTCAGACCAAGGAAAACATTCAAAACATTACCAGTGCAATTCTTCTGAAAGTTGGGGTTCTCTAGGGGGTGTCCTGGGAGGCGGCACTGGAACCTGTGCTGCCAGAATTCTGGAAACCAGGGATTCCTTGTGTTGGTGTCCAAACGTCTCTTCAAAAAATAGTCATCGAAGGACATGACTTCTGGAGACTGCAACTTGATTGTGATGCCCCCGTTTGCTTCAGGCTCATACCCTTCAATGACTTCATCTCTGTCTGCCCATCCGTCACTGGAAAAGGAAGCAAAATCTATTAGGAATGGATAAAAAGTATAACTTTAAAATGCATCCTGATCTTATTTTATTTGTAAAGCAGATGCCTCTTAAGTTCATCAAAAGGCCACTCCAATATGATGTGGGCAGAAGATTAAGGTACATCCTCTTCCTAAGGCAGCTGACAGACTACTTATTTATCACCCAACAGCATGCTAGATTACTTGCACCCCAAATTACTTGAGGCAGACAAAGTTTTATGTAGGGTGGGCTATCCCTGCAAAATGTTTCTTTTTCCTCCTTGAAGAATAGCATCCTGGATGTTTTTCTTGGAATTATGAAGCTATTGCAAAGTTTAGTTCTCAGAGCTGGACTTGTGTCCTTTCCTGCCTGAACCTCTAAGCCCCACTTGGGAGCTGCTAGAGCAATTCAAAAAGCATTTTGTGATAAGTCCAGGAAGAGGGGAAAAATAATAAAGCAATGCCACACACCCGACATGTCCACAACTGCTTATTTCCCCAAATGCCCACAAGGTTATGGCCAGAGGTTACATAATCTTATTATTTTTATTCTATTTATCTTGGGAGTGACAAACAACAGAGTGCTCAGCAAGCAGAACTCTTGAAGCTGGTAAAAAACATGAACTAAGAAAAGCATCCCATCCTGGTTAACATACCTAAGAAAATTCAAACCATTGGGGGAAAAAAATCCATATTTTGTTCACCCGCAAAAAAATCTCACAAGTTTTTCTTATAGATAAAGGCATTGCCTCCCTCCATTTACACTGATGAGGCAGCCTGTACTGAAAATGAAAGAGAACCCTAAACCCCAAAGTAGAGAGGTATATATTTTTATTGGCGGTATAATCTGATCATAGGCAGTTCAACACTTTTGAAATGGATCACTTGGGTGAGACATTCCTGGCTTTGTAAAGGTTAGCTCATAAACTCTTAAGAGCAGTTTTCTAGCTTTCCTCAAATCTTTGTGTCATCCCCAAAGAGCAATCACTTGGAGTTTAATTTAAGTGCAAATGTAAGTCAGCTCGCATTTAATTTTTAATATGCACGGTCATGTCACCAGAGAAGCAGATTATGTCGGTATCTAAAAAGTGGCTTCATCTATCTGGAAAGATACCCACAGCTCTTTCTGGCAAAGAAAGAGTTTAATCTGCTTGTTTCTCACATCAGCAAAGAGTGCCACAAAAATCAATGAGACTTACCATAAAGAACTTAACTACATCTGACCTGGAACCACTGAGATAAGAGCTTACTTCCAAGGGTTACAAACACACACACAATAAATTGTACTTGGGTTACATTGTATGAGTTCTTTGCAACCTTTGAGAAAATTTAGTGTAAACACAGACAGACCACTACGGGATTTTACCTGAATCATGGCAATATCTCCGGCAATTTTCTTAACCTGCTCAACATTTATGGCATGCTGTAATCAAGATTACAGTCAAGGAATTGGCCAGTTGAAACCAATATCCAAAATTCAAAGACCCATCACTTCTTGGTCTTCATTATTATTACTACTGTACCAAGTGATCAAAGTATCAGATTTCTGGAATATTTTATTTCTGAAGATAGTGCTAAGCCTCTTGTTCAATCTCTCATCAAATTTGATCTTGATTACTGAAATGCCTCCTTGTTTGGTCTTCTTTCATCCTACCAAAACAACTACCTTCTTCATTATCAGAGGCAAATGGTTTTATTTTTTCATGGATGGTGGTGTTATCCTAAAAAAGGGGGGGGACTGAAAACGGTGCTGTGTGCTTTTATTCCAAAATAATATTTTAATCATTTTTAAAGCATTTTAAACGTGTAATCACTATCATATAGGTGGTACATATGTACTTAAAGCCACAGGAATTGAACAGGTGTAAAACATATCACACACACACACACACACACACACACACACACACACACCTGCAGAGCACAACTCCTTAGGGCGCAATCCTAACCAACTTTCCACCACTGACCTAGCTGCAATGCAGCCGCAAAGTAAGGTAACAAACATGCCCTTACCTTGAGGAGGTCTCCTTGACTGCCTTCGCACTGCAGGACGCAGTACATGCCACATTGGCGCAGCTAGGTCAGTGCTGGAAAGTTGGTTAGGATTGTGCCCTTAGTTAACTACTTGAATTAAACTTACAGGAGCCATTTAAGATTTGCATTCTACTTGTATGAACAACTACATGAACCTAATGCTGCCAAAAACAAATTAAAATATTGCCAAATTAAAACACTGGGAAGAACAACAACAACAGTATTTATATACCGCTTTTCAACGAAAAGTTCAGAAAGCAGTTCACAGAGAAAACCAAACAACCAATTGCCCCCTGTCTCAACAGGACTCACAATCTAAAAAGATGCAAAAAGAACACCAGCAGACAGCCACTAGAAAAGACACTGCTGGGGTGAGGAGGGCCAGTTACTCTCCCCCTGCTAAATAAAAGAGGAGCACCCATTTGAAAAAGTGTCTCTTACCCAGTTAGCAGGGGTAAGATAGCAACTTGGGAAGATAGCAACTTGAACCAACAGAATTGAACATAGCATTGAATTGCTATAGAAACAAACTGGCTTTAAAGTGCAGGGAAAAAAATACACACCACTATAGCAAGGAACCATTAAACATTTGCTTACTTGCGCATAAACGCAATTGTGTAGCTCAGTTTTGCTTTCGATAGGGTTCAATACATTTATCAGCTTGGAGGGAGGGACTTCCTTCTTGACTTTTTTGGGGCCTGCGTTCATTGGATTGGGACGATTCTGGTGGCATTGGATTCCTCTTAGCCTGCCCTTTCCAATGGCACGGTCGCCCACTCATGAATAAATGCATGCTATGGCTCAATTTCATTTTCCATAGGGCTCATGCATTTTCTTTGGCAGCTTCCAAGCATGCTCCGAAGACTCTACAGCCAGTTAAAGAAACAGAGCTCCAAGGGAGTTAAGAATTTAGAAACACAGTCAGAAGCATTTGGGACAATCCACAAATGCTCCACATCCATATATAATAGATATATGTTGGTGTTATTTTGTTAATTGAGCAGGATATTGCGTTTTATTGTTTTATAAGCCCAATTTTGCATTATAGCGGTGTTCTTTCGTTTTTACCATTTTAGACTGCCCCTATTCATTATGCAGCTCATCTCATTTTCCTTTCTTGTAAATATGACCATTTTTTCTCTTCTCCTTTGTGCTTAACTCTGGCTTTCTTTCCTTACTGTGTCCAATTTAAAATTCTGCTACTTCCATTTAAATTCTTATCTTCTATTGCTACTTTTTTATCTTTCTTTTTCATTTTTCTTTCTATTCCTTCCAGAGATCTACATTCTTAAAGCACCAATATCTGAGCTCTGAGATAAAGTAAGGCAAAATTAGTCAGTGCCTGCCAGAGCCTTTAATCTAGTCCTGATCACTCTTCATTCAACATCAGCAGCGGTGTACCTAATGGCTTTGGTTTCAGGGCAGTGACACTGTGATGTCATGATGTCGCTTCCGGGTTCTCCCAGAGGCTCCAGTGGCTGCCGATTCACAATCTGGCTGCCACCCCCATTCCTTCTCCTGTGGAGGATCCCACTTGAAGGGGAGCCCCATCAAATGGAAGCCTCCACAGGAAAAGAAATGGGGGTGGCAGCCAGATCACCAAATGGTGGCTGTCAGTGCCTCCTCCTCCAGGACAACCCTGGCTTCAGGGTTCTCTACCCTGGGTTCGCTACCACCTCCCTTCCTTCTCCTGTGGGGCATCTCCCTGGAAGGGGCACCCCTTAATGGAGGGGTGCCACTGAGCAGAAGGAACAGAGGCAGCCAGATCATGAAGCTGCCAAAACACAAGGCAGTAGCTTCGTGATCTGGCTGCCCAAGTCCACGAATAATTTTAAGAAGCCTACTACTATGATTACTATCACTCAGCATTAAGACTGGCAGTAACCAGAACACCCTTAAATGCTGCACAGGTGAATGCACAGGCATGCAAGTGTTCCAGATTATTGCATCACCATCAGCGAAATATGTGGGGCAATCAAAGTGATTGAATACACGTTTACAATCAAAGTTTGGTTCCATACCAGTTGGAAAGGCATATTTTTTATCTTCCTTTATATTTGCATCGTATTTGATGCTACACTCTCAATAGCTTTTTTAAAGCCAGTACATAAATTTTAAAACAAAATTAAAACAACAATAATGGCATATGATCATCACTCCATCACAGGAAATTAACAGCAGATACAGTATATGATGCAGACATAAATGTTTTTGAAATTGCTTGCTTCTGAAGGATTGCTTGCTTCTGGAGCAAGGACTGTACCAGTCATGCTAATTAATTGTCTGGCTCTGAGGCAGAAACAAAACACTCAATGCAACTAAATCTCAAGCTTGAGTTATGGCAGTAGGTTGACTCTGGCGGAGAAATATTTCTCTGTGGTCAGGGCACCAGGCAGCAGCCACAATACATGCAATTAGATTCGCACATAAATCAGCCAGAAACCATAGGAAATCCTCATCCCAGGTTGCTTCTAGGTTGGCCTGGTACTTACCGCCCTCCCCATTCATCTGAACAACATCATTGTTGGAAAAGTGGGAAGCAGAGCAGTCAGCAAAAAGGCCTACTTCTCATGGTAAGGAGCGGAATATAACATGAGTTACAAATCTGTGAAGTTATAGCCCAGTCCTATCCCCCTCCCTTGCTGGTAAGGCAAGGTGACCTCGGGTTCTAGACCTGGATAGCCCAATAGCGTATATACAGAGTATTAAGAATTAGTTAAAATTATAGCATATGCACAATAGAAGAGAGAGCTGCTTGATTTTTAGAAACAAATGCTTAAACAGCTTGAAAAACCACATTGCTAACTGTCTGGTTTTTCATTAAGGCACAGAAAAGAAACATCATAAGTTGGTCTCACAGAAAACAGAAATGGAAAAAACCAGTATTTTTAGAAGTCTGTTAGTTTCAGAGAAGCTACACAGAGATTAGAAAAGAAACCAAGGCCACAAAAGATAGCAGGCGGCTTCTGGCAGGCGCACAGGTCTCCATGCCAGGTGCCAAAAGTCACTTGTTTATTCTTTTAAGCTTTCAAAAGAAGGAAAAACAAATATAAATATATAGTTTTTGCTTTTAAAGTATAACCAACACACACACACACACACACACCACACACACACACACACACACACACACACACATTAAGACTTATATTAAATTAAGTCTTAAAAAGCCAAAATGCTTAATTTCAGGAAAGTTTAAGTTTAACACTGCACACAATCCTTATCATGCATTGGCAAGGATGCTTTTTGGCAGACATCTGCAGAAACCAGTTTGAAACATTTAGTTAGAAAAAACAGAACCATCCTTAAGAAAGAGTCTTTGTATGAATAAACAACTGAAGATAAAAGAGGGGTGTTAGTGTGGAATTGCCTCAAAGGCAGTTTTTGCTGACATGAAATGTAATTGAAGGTAAATAAACAAGGATTTGTTAAACAGAAATCAGTACTATTTAACTTGTTAAAATATAGAAAAGGTCACTTATATACACCACTATGTTACTTAATAGGTAATTAGTCATAAAAGTTATATAGAATTATATGGTAAAGTTGTTAAAAGAAGTTGGATAAACTCTGGTTCACACAGATTAGCAAGAGGGTCCACAAGAAATATACTAGAACCAGGAGAAGATGCAGATGAGTAGCATAAGTAATTAGGAAGGGTTTAAAGGAATAAAAGTCAATAAATGGGTTAGAAGTTCTGCCAAATTAAGATCTTCACACCCATGTTTAAGTATTTGTGTGTTCTCTTTAATAGGGACAGTATGAAATCTTATTTTCTCAAAGAGGTCCCTGATTAGAGTAATAAATGTGAATGAGGGTCAGTGCTGGATAAAATGATGTTACAGTGAACCCTACTGGTTTGGGAAACTTGGAAATTGTGTAATTTTGGCAAAGTTTTGAGATGAAACCCCACCTGTATGTAAATAAGAACCAATCAATGGTTTTGCTCACTTGTTGCCCACCTATTTTTCATCTTGTATGTAAATAGTATGTTATCTATGTCCAATTAAAATTGAGCTCCATTTATGATGTCAAACCGTCAGTGAATGAGAAGTCTGGATTTTCAGACAAAAGGATTGTGTAGTATAACGGTTAAAACCCACCGGTCAGACGATGTCCCTGCTCTGGACATGAGTCCCGGGCTTGTGCTAGTGATTGAGCTGGTGCAGACTGGAGTTAACCCATAGCTAACCAACTGCTGGGGCTTATCCTGGGGCAAGGGGACAAATGTCCCTTTACCAGGAGGAGACCTACAGATACAGCTGTAGCTGTGGCAGTACTGCCGTATCACTGCACAGCGATCTAGATAAGATTCAGCTGCCTGAATGAGAGATGGAAGATTGTTCTGTGAGCCTAAGCGGCATTTCTCAAAGTATGCTTCTAGGAGCCCTGGGGCTCCCTGAGACCCCTTCAGAAGCTCCACAAGCACATCTTAAGTGGTCGCCATCTGCCTCTTGCCCAGTTTGCTCATCTGTCCCTCCTGCTTCCCCTGTTCATGGCTCTCCATCATTCCCCACCTGTTCTAGCTCTCCACTGGTATTTGACAATGAATTCAGGGCTGTGCCATTCCACACATGTGCTGGAGCTCTGGAATCCCTGGGATTCAATGCACCAGCTGGGCTCCCCAAGACTCCTTTTAGGAGTGTAATGGGCTCCGGAGACAAAAGCATTTGAGAACCACTGCTCTAGTTCAACATTTAATCTACCACAACAAGCTGGATTGGGACCCACTGGATTTGTGGGTCAGAACAACCTTAAATCGTCAGCTGAGTGCAGGGTTGAACATAAGAACAGCCCCACTGGATCAGGCCATAGGCCCATCTAGTCCAGCTTCCTGTATCTCACAGCAGCCCACCAAATGCCCCAGGGAACACCCCAGATAACAAGAGACCTCATCCTGGTGCCCTCCCTTGCATCTGGCATTCTGACATAGCCCATTTCTAAAATCCAGTTAAGTCAGTTAACCAGTTAACTGGTTGCATCCAGTTAAGTCAGGTGGGGCATTAACGAAGGGCCCATTCCCCTCAGAAGACACATTTGGTAAGGCCAACCCCTGCTCTCTCAGTCACTGGTGGCAGTGCTAGTACCCAATGAACTATCGGGGGTTGGCAGGGGGACTGTTGGGGATCTAGTGCAGGGCTAAGAACCTGGCACCAGCACTGCTTAGAAGGAAGAATATGGTGCTATTAAAAAAGCCAAACAGCTACAGGGGGTTCTTGATTTAGGGTGCAATCCTAACCCACTTTCCAGCATCGAACATAACAGCAACACAGCTCCTAGGTAAGGAAACAAACATTCCCTTACTTTGAGGAGGCCTCTGTGAGTGCCCCCCAACTGCAGAATACAGCACAGGTTCCATTGGCACAGCTATGCCAGTGCTGGAAAGTGGGTTAGGATTTGGACCTTATTTAACTATCTAGAAATGACAGTGTGGCAAGCTAGTCCAAGCTGACTAGCCTTCTGCTCTCACTGTCAGATAATATTAACTGGTGCCACCTTGTAGTTTTGCTCTGAATCTGGCAACTGGTGCAACAATTAAAAGTCCTCATGCTGTATGAGGGCGTTGAAAGTGTGAAGGCAGAGAGGTTGCTTGGAAGGGACATGTGTGTGGGTGTACAACCAGCAATCACACTCCTCACTGTCATGAAAAAAAGAGACAACCAACTGTTTTCGTTGCTGCTTCATGTGGTGTTTGCCACAATTGCGGGGAGGCTGCCAGTTTGCTACAAGCTGCACTTATTTGGATGCCTCATGTTGCCCGACAACAAAAGCACGCCTGCTTTTACAGGCACGATCAAAAAATGAGCACGACGAGAAATGGCCCAAACATAAGGATTACTCCCTGTTGTTCTGGATTTGCCACAACTACCCACTGGCACCATTTCATGAAATAAAAACAAAAGCTGAAAGGGATTTCCTTCTTTAGTGTACCACTGTGCACACAGCTGGTATTTGTATTTTTTCTACTGTTTGTTTTGATGCACCTGAACATAGTTATAGCTACCTCTCAAACCAACAATTGGGCCTGGATGCCTTCCAGCTGAGTGTTGCCTTGGAGGAAGTTGGCCAAGAGTAACAGGTCTTTTCATCACCTGCCTTGCACCAAGACATGGCAAGATGCAGAGCTCACGTCTCCTCTTTGTGAGCTGGGATACCTGGTATTGGCAACCTTCAGTCTCGAAAGACTATGGTATCGCGCTCTGAAAGGTGGTTCTGGAACAGCGTCTAGTGTGGCTGAAAAGGCCAATCCGGGAGTGACAATCCCTTCCACACCGGGAGCAAGTGCAGTCTGTCCCTGGTCTGTCTCCCTGGCTATGGGCCTTCCTTCTTTGCCTCTTAGCCTCAGACTGTTGGCAAAGTGTCTCTTCAAACTGGGAAAGGCCATGCTGCACAGCCTGCCTCCAAGCGGGCCGCTCAGAGGCCAGGGTTTCCCACTTGTTGAGGTCCATCCCTAAGGCCTTCAGATCCCTCTTGCAGATGTCCTTGTATCGCAGCTGTGGTCTACCTGTAGGGCGCTTTCCTTGCACGAGTTCTCCATAGAGGAGATCCTTTGGGATCCGGCCATCATTCATTCTCACGACATGACCAAGCCAACGCAGGCGTCTCTGTTTCAGCAGTGAATACATGCTAGGGATTCCAGCACGTTCCAGGACTGTGTTGTTTGGAACTTTGTCCTGCCAGGTGATGCCGAGGATGCGTCGGAGGCAGCGCATGTGGAACGCGCTCAGTTTCCTCTCCTGTTGTGAGCGAAGAGTCCATGACTCGCTGCAGTACAGAAGTGTACTCTGCTTGCTTCCTCCAAACTAAGGCTCAGAGGGGAGATGTGTACATCTCTCCACAGAATGTCATATTTGGTAGAGAGCAAACTTTGGGAACGTTGATTTGGGGTGACAGGGATCCAAGCGGCAGCTACAGAATGTCACTGAACCAACTGGCAACTCCAGGGTGTCAGCTCTTAAGTAGTCTGTTCACCTTGCTGTGCCTTAAAAATGCATGTATACCCCAGTTCATGAAAGCGATGGAGTGGATCTCCAAAAACGGAGGGAGGGGCATGTATTTTACTGGCTGTCACAACTTCAGAACTGTGTGCTGCATTTTGTAAAGAGAAAATTGACTATCCACTAACCTTGGCACATCATGTAATTTATGTGTGCATTCATTTTGAATATAAATGACCTTATAAACATGGGACTGTAGTGCAATGGACAAGCAGCAGATGTGGGAAAGTAGCATTAGATCTTAGGAAGGAGAGAAACTATGAACAAGCACACAGTGTGAAATAGTTCATGAAGTAGATGCCTCAAATGAGCAGTATGATGGGCAGTACTGATGAGCAAGCCTCATGGAAAGAGAAATCACTCATCCCAGTCTCTTATTTAAATGGGGAACTGAAAAGCAGGAGACTGGCACATGGCGAAAAACAAAAGGGAAATGGCTAGCTGGAAGGGAGCTGCAAAGAAGCAACAGCCCAGCATTCTGTGAAATAACCAACTGGATCAGTCTGTGCTGAAAATGTAGAACTGATGGGAAATATCTCAGCATGGTTTGAAATAACTGAATAGGGAGCAATGATTAACTGCAAAATCTTTTTTTTTAAAACTCAAATACATGATGTGTTTGTTTGGGAAGGCAGAACTATCTGTACGAAACAAACTTTGCCCTGGTGCCCCACCAGAAATCACACAAGACATGGAGACTTGGAGCATGTTTATTGATTATAACCACTAATAAATTGAAAGCTGCAGTGAGTCTTATCTACACCTTATGTGTGTGGGCACCTACATTTTCCATCTTGTGTGTGGACATCTAACCTGGAGGAGACAGCTACTTTGTCAAGGCCCCCTGGCTCCAACCTGAGCCACCACCTGAGGTCACCTCTTGGCAATACCAGTTTTTCAATGCTAGCTCCCGGCAGGGGCAAATCCAAAAGGGGCCGTGGGTGCTTGGACCCTCAAACTGTCATGCCAGTGGGAAAGGGCACCTGCTGGGATCGGGAGTGAATTCAGTGCCAGGGGAATGCCCACTGGGCGGGGCACTGGTGGGGAGATCACATCCAGCCATCGTGCCAAGTCATAATGGGAGCCCAAGTCTACCTAGCAGGTTGATCTGGGCTCCAAGCCTGGGCAGGGGCCCAGGTGTACCCACCCAGCAAATCTCAGCCATGGAGGCCAAAATTCAACTAGGAGCCCAAATGGACACACCTGGTTGACCTGGGTTCTGGAGTTAAGTTAGTGGTCATGGCCTCCCCCCAAACACAAACACTGGATCTGCTCCTGGCCCCCCTTCCTAGCCAACCTAGGAAGTCAACTCTTCCTAGCCCAAGCCAGATAGTCTTTGAGTCAGACATCACAGAAGAAGCCTGAGGGATTGCCAGCCTGCAAAACTGAGCCAGACAGCCTCTTGAGACTGGTTGTGGTTCTCCTTCTGACTCTCGCTTACCTAAAGGTATATATCTAATCCCTACTCTTACTCCCACTATATCTGCAAGTTGTGGCTGCCCAGGCTAAACACTATACCCTAAGGACAGTCTGGGGTAGGAAAAAATTCCATACCAACAGTCAGGTGTGATGCAAACAATTCCTCCCAGTCCAGAATGGCAACCAGCTAATCTCATAATATCCTAATGGGTGGATGGGTCACAAGGGTCATCAGTGTACTGACTGCACTCCTCCAGCCCTACCCCCAACTAGCCCAGTCCCCTGCCTTATGCAGGGAGGGAACTGGGCAAGACACACTCTTTCATCAGTGGAGGGGCGACATGTTTTCCAGTATATTATCATAGAGACACATACCAGGATTGGTCAGCACTCCCAAAGTACATGTAGTATTAAATATATTCCTTGCCACATCTTATGTGAAGCAGCCTTAACGTCAATCAAAAAAAGTGGTGTTGAAGTGACATTTGCTAATTTCATATTTCTTTCCACTAAATAACTTTCCAAGCTGGGCTGATCAGATGCCCAGCAATTTGAGAAGTGGTGTTGTTAACACCATGTTTGCACATAAATTGTACTTTGCTCTTCTAAGAGTTGTATTTGGAAGCCCTGCTCAGTGGTGGACCTCCCCACCGTGGTCCGTGATGGCGCCTCCCTTATGAGCTGTCACCACCCCCCTGCATGAAAATTCACCCCCCCCCCCCGCTCACCTGAGGCTCATGGAACCTTGTATGACCCAAGGCTGTGTCGGGGAAACCTCTCTGAGTTTCCCCGACACTATAAACTGTGCTTCCAGAAAATTGGAAGCACAGTTTCTGACCCTGTTGGGAGCCTCAGAGAGGCTTCCATGGGGTCCTAGAGACTCGCGCCTGGGGCATTTGCCCCACCGGACCTAATGGTAGGTCCGCAACTGGCCCTGCTCCAGATAAGTAGATCCACAAGTGGAAGCAAGCTTCCATGCACATAACACTCACAGTATCTGGAACATAAATTGCATGCACTGTACATCCAAAAAGCAGATGTAAACTATCTATTAGGCATTACTTTCTAATGGATATGGATTGAGATACGCCTTCGTTTTCTGGCACATCTGGTCCCATGAAAGTCTGTGTGTTTAGGGCTGAATCAGGTCAATGATGTTCACATGACTGTGACAAGCAAAAAAGGACAATGGTAAGAAGTACCAAACAAGATTTTGTTAGCCACTAAAAGAAAGCTGGATTGGAACATGTGTGTGGAATATGTCCACTTATTTCATGGGAACGCATTTGACAGTGGGGTACAACCAGCTTGAGTAAGGACCCCAGTCCAAAATCTTTCAGAACATGTGATTCTGTCCCCTAAATAGCATTCATCTAAACAAAGAACTGTGCCTGTATTCTAAAAATTATATGCTGGAGTGCCCTATCTGTACACTTTATATAAAACTGCAAGAAAAGAACAGAAGAAATTCACAAAAGAAGGAAGTCATTGCTATTATCTATGATGCTCTGGACCATGTATTGGCATGTTTAAGATGTTCTTAAATTGCTAGAACAGGAGTTAATGATCAGGACTAAAGTAACACCCGAGGCAATATACCAGTTTCAATGAAGTACCTGGAACTGGCTTGTGACTGAATCAGAGAAAATGTATTTAGGGTCAAGCTGTTAAGCTGACAAATTATATAGCGTCCAATACTCTTTATCTCTCCTTAGAAGCTTTAGAAGCCTGTACTAATAATTCAGTTTGCCATTTGTATTGGACAACTTGTGTTATAAGAGAGCCAGAAATAATTTTACACTTATAGCATCACAACTCAGGTTCTGTTTTTGAATTTTAGCAAACAGTATCTATAATCCAAATATTTTACTTTCATTTTGACAGATTCTGCAATAAAAATCCCCATAACTCCTTCCTGCTATGAGACTTTGGGTTCAATCCTATAGGGCACTTAAGGTGGCAGAATTCCTGAACTGCCACTGTAATGCTGTTGTGATGTGGTAAAAGGTATGCCACTGTTGTGTACTTCAGGGCCACTGGTGCAAATGTCTGGAGGCCCCATGTACGTGGTAGCAGCTCCCAGATGCCACATTACAGCTGGTAAAGTGGCAGATGGGGCAGCTGGTTCGAGTCTGGGAGCGTGGAGGGCAAGGGCGGTTTGAAGATGGGAAGAGCTCAGTGGCAGCAGCATCCTATCTCCCTTCCATGGCTCGGATCCACCCCCAGGAATCCTGAACTTATGCTAGCTAAAGAGCTGGTGTAAGTCCAAGGAGACCCATCATTGTGCAGGCAGCCTACGGAGAGGTTAGTAAAACAATTTTTAATCACTTCTCCTGGGCTGTTAGTTTGTCTCCTCCCACAGCATGTAGTGTACATTCCATCAGTGTGCTGCATGCTGTGGGCTGGCAGGGAAGCAGTGGCATCACCAGGATTCGTGTCACCGGGTGCAGGAGTCCTGCGCATCACCCTGTATTGGAATCACAGAAGATCTGGTGAGAAGGTAGATGTGGTGTCAGCAGTGGCCCCTTTAAGGGTAAGGCCTGGGCATCCAGCAGAGTGTGCTGCACAGCTGCAGCCACTTGAAGGCAATAGGGCCCTCAGGCATATAAGGAGCACCTGAGGCAGGAAGGGGGTGTGGGTTGTAGAAGGAGTGCAGGTTGGAGAGGAGACTGACTGGGCTTTGGAATCTGAGCTTGGACTGTGACTTGGCTTATTGACTTTGGACTCTGCCCTGGATATGCTGACTGACTTTGTGACTAATGAACTGCTGGAACAGACTGCTGGAGACACTGGAGTTTGGTGTGTGGCTGCTGTGCCCAAGACCTGCTGAGGACCAAGGGTCTGCTGTAGTGGTGGGAGGCTGCTGGCAGGAGAGAGGACCTCTGCAGGTTGAACAGGGGAGCTACCCTGGAGGTGGGGTCCAGCAGGACTGCAGGGCAGAACCAGGGTCATTTGTTGGGGGAAAGAAGGGGAGCTAATTTGCTTAAAGAGGGCATAATTCTCTAGGCAGAGCTTGGACTGGGAATCTTGCAAAACACACCCCATGCAGTGGGTGGGGCAACACCCCAGGTGGTGGGTGTGGTGATGTACCATCACCCTGCGCTCACTGGTTTTTTGGCTATAGATATTTCAATGTGGTTTGCTTCATTGCATTCTGCATGAAATTACACATTGATTGATATATAGCATGATGGTATTATTCCTCCAAACTCTGATTTTAGTGATTTTGAAAACTTGTAGAGTCACACACACCCACGCTGTGTCAACTTACTAACACCTTATTGCAGCAGTTTTCAAACTATTAGCACTGGGACCCACTTTTTAGAATGACAATCTGTCCAGGACCCATTGGAAGTGATGTCATGGCCAGAAGTGACATCATCAAGCAAATTAAAATAATTATAAATATTTAAATTAGAACAAAAGAAATAATTAAATAAGGGGGAGCCAGTCCTGTTCCACCAAGTGAATCTACTCTGAAGTAAGTCCCATAGTGGTCAGTGGGGCTTACTTTCAGGAAAGTGTGGATAGAATTGCAGCCTGTGAGCCCAATCCTATGCATGTCTACTGAGAAGTAAGTCCCATCATCGTCAATGGAGCTTACTCTGCAGTCTGCCTGCAATAACACCGCCCCCCCCCCAAAGAATCAGTGAGATTTCCAGCCCTCCCCAGTGCCAAGTTTAAAGTTCTTCTATTTCAGGCACATCAAGATAAAGACCCACCTGGCTTTGCAAGTGCAAAATAGAAAACTTCCCCTTAACAGTTGAAGCCTCTTTTTTGTCCTTCTTAGTGGTGGGGGAGGCTGCCTTCTGGAGCATTTGTCGAACTCCAGCTCCGTCGGATTGAGACCCTTCTGGTGGCCTCACATTCCCCTTTCCCTGGCCTGACCAAAAGGCAAGGCATGTCTGCCTACTTGCAAGTAAACGCAACCATGTGGCTGAGTTTGCTTTCCATAGAGCTCAATAGACTGTAGGAGGGAGGGAGGGAGGGAGGGACTCCCTTCTCAGGTGTCTTGGGGGCTGCATTCATTGGATCAGGGCCATTCTGGTGTCCTTGGATTCCTCTCAGCTTGCCCTTTCCGATGGACTAAGGCAAGTTTGCCTACTCGCGAGTAAATGCGCGATATGGCTCACTTTCACTTTCCATAGGGCTCCATGTATTTTTTCTTTCTGGTTTTTTGTCCATAACTTTTGAAGGAAAGGAGCTATTTCAATTCCGTTTTTTGCACTGCACTCCGCTGGCTATTCTGCATCCAACAGTGTATGGCACAAGGGGGTAGCTCCCAATGCTGCGAAGTTAGCGTGCCCTCCCCCAGGGCGCATCACCCACCTCCCCACGCGTAACCCAGTGCGGCCCGCACTGTAGTGGTTATCTACAGAAGCGCTAGCCTTAGCCTTAGTATGTGGCAATGAAGCAAAGCACACTTTGCTCATGTGCAGAGCAAACTTGCGCAGCCTTGGCGACATACTGAGTCTGAAGCTTTGTAGCCTGTCAACAAGGCTATGTTATAAAGAATCATATCTAGGAATGTGATTGTGGTTAGTCTCAGCTTCCTCTTGGAAAAGTCCCTATTACAAAGACTATTGACTCATGGCTTAGTAAACAAGATGAGAGAATGGAAAACCCCAGCCTGTTGTGTAATGTTTGGAGAAGGAATAAAAGGCAGAGAAGGCTGGATCCCCCTACTTTTACTACTTCTTCTGCATCAAGCCTTCCTTCTGCATCTCGCTTCTTTACCCGTCTGTTGTATTCATTGCTCTAACTCTTTGCTGCCTCGAGATCTAACTTTCAAACCCTCAGAGTGCTTCTGCTTTTAAAACTCTCCATCAGGCCACAAGATATAGTCTTGTGTGTCTCCCACCAAGCACCAAGGCCCTCAAAAGCCTTGGGTGCTCCCCAGAGCAGCATCTTGCGCTGCTACACCGCACCCCCCTAGCAACGCCAGTGCAGGGAGGTATGATTGGGCCCTTTGAGTACCTTGTTATTGCACATCTTATTCCTCAGAACATGCACTCCTCTTGTATTGATTTATTCTTATTTACTTACAACATTTATGTCCCACCTTTTTGCAAGAATACTCTCAAAGCAGTTTCCATAGAAAGAACTTAAAGACAACAGTACAATACAGTATCTAATGATAAACTCAAAACCGAGGCTTCTGCCTAAAAGTCAACAAAACCCAAACAAAAGCAGAAGCAGTCAGACATGGAAGTCAAATCCTTCCTCAAAAGCCACGAAGCCTTTGGCTGAAAACCTGTCATTTCCATTCCCCAGACGAACCAAGCCTAAGCATGCATAACTACATCTGCTCCTTTCCCCCCCATTTCCTTTCTTAGCAGCCTGTCGAAAGCCCCTTTTAGTAGAAGGTAGTTTATCAGAATTTTTCAAGAACAGCCATTACCTCCCGAAGTGAGTTCTGATAAATTGCCTCCTACAAGTCCTTGTGCAGGCTGCTAAGAGAGCAAATGATCAGGCAGGGGAATGATGTCACATTGCTGTACCTCATCCAAATTCCCCCTCTCTTATTAGTCGTAGATGGGAGAGGGGCAATGGAAAAAAATGGTACCCTTCCTTGATAGACCATCAATTGGGACTGACAGCCCAATCCCAAGCTGGCTGGTACCCAGAGAAGCAACAGTGCCAGAATGACTACTACTGCATCCTACGGGCACCACAGCATCCACTGAAGTCTCCTCAGGGGAAGGGGACAGGCCCCGCAATGGGTCTCCTCCAGTCTGTGCCAGCTATCTTGTCAGAGCTATGTGTCAGGCTTTTCAGCCCAACATGGAGTATTGGATCTGGTGGAGCAGGGCTCTGCTAGTCCCACCCTTTCTGGTCCCAGTTCCTCTCCCTGCCACCGCCCTCTCCTCAGCCTGGAATGCCTCCCCCACCCCAACAGACCTTACAGCCACTTGGAGCTGTTCCCTTGCTCCAGGCAGCATTCATCCAGTGCCAGGCTCAGTGCTGACTGGTGCTGAGCTGGTGCGGGCAGCACCTACACGGAGGGTGCCGTAAGCGTTTTACAGCCCATTAAGACACCCAGCACCAGAAGTACGTTCATACCACCTGTGTTAAAGAGCTCAGGATTGGGCTCTTAGTCTTAAATTTACAATGAAATTAGTTAAGTACTATCATTGTCCACTATGTGAATGTTGGCTAATGGACTACCATGCACAGGCATGAGAAACTGCAGTGCAGAGTAAGATTTATGTGATGATGTCTAACCACAGTAAAGAGATGATAATGAGCAGGAGTAACGTGTATAATGTGGACAGAATTAAGGCTGCAACCCTATACACACTTTACTGGGAGCAGGCTCCATTAAACACAATGGTACTCACTTCTGGACAGATATGCATCAGATTTTGCTGTACAACCATCTATTCCTATATATCAGCAGTTTCGAAACTCTGGACCATTGCCTAACGAAAAGCCCGCCCCTGTCGTGAACAGAGTTTACTATTACAACCTGATATCTTCTTCCCTTGTCTCCCCCAAACTTTGTGCCGGGCAGCTGCTTCCGGGCCCTGTTCCTGGATTTCCAGGTCCAGGGGAAATTAGGGAAGAAGATACCAGGGTGCCCAGTGAAACAGTAAGCTTTGTTCACAACGAGGACAGGCTTTGTGCTGCGGCGGACCTAGCCCGCATGCTGTAGTTTAGCAAATGCTGCTATACATCTATATTATTTGAACCAGCGTACAGAGATCTCCCAGGGGTAGGTTTCACCCAGAGTAGCACTTGCCTGCAGGAGCTCAGCATTCTGGATGTTCAGTGCTGACGTAATGACATAATCGTGTCTCTCCTGATCCTCTGCGCTATCACATCACTTTTAATGCAATAAGCTTTGGACCACCTCCGTTCAGCAACCTCAGCCTGCTCTTGGACAAGTCACTTCATGTTCATGCTGGTGAGTGGTGGAAACATGCTAGTTGGCAAGACCATGAGGCAGCTGGGCCTGGAGCAGGCTGAAGATAGCTGAAGATAGTCTTACACATAAGTAGGCCACTGCTCTGAAAATGTCATGCTGAAATTAGTAATCGGTCCCTGTGGCTGAAGGTGCTCCTGGTTTTAAATCATTTACCAGTGAAAAGAATAGGAATCTCGTGGAAAAATAAGCAGCTTCCTCTCCAGGTTTTATTTTTTGTTTTGTTGTAATAGGAGTCTCTTTATTCAACTTCATGGAACACTGTTATAGTACAATCCTACACATAGTGCAGTCCTACGCATGTCTACTCAATAGGACTTCCTCCCAGGAAAGTGTGTAAGGGTTGCAGCAGGGCCCAATCCTATCCAACTTTCCACTGCATATGCAGTTTCAATACTGCCCCAAGGTAAGGGAACAAATGTTCTCCTATCTTGTGGAGGCCTCTGTGACTACCCCTCTGTCTGCAGCATGCAGCACACACTCTGTTGGCATGGCTGCATTGGCGCTGGAAAGTTGGATATGATTGGGTCCTTATCCTTTCAGTAGGTTATTATCAGGGATGGGAACGTGAGTCAAGTGACTCGAGATCAAGTTGCAAAAACATGTTTTTTGCTGACTCATGAACACTTGAGTCACATGTATCAATGACTCTGGCATTGACTCAAGTCTGAGGTCACTGACTCAGAAATGAGTCCCCACATGTTCAGCCTGTGTCTGGGTGTGCTTGCTTACCATAGATACTCGCCTATATGATGAAAAATTTCTGCCAATAAATCAAGCTTAGATCATCACCTCCCCTTAACTGTGAGGTCGCTCAGGGGTCAGGGCTTTTCAAGCACTTCCTGGCACCACAAAGCAATGCAGAGATAATTAGAGGGCTGTTAAATTCCATGGTAACCTCCCTGGCAAGCTGCAGCCAAAAGCTGCAGTCTTTTATTCTCCTCCCGAGAAAAGGGCTCAAGGCTTCCATTTAAAACAAGCAAGCCTACATTCTCTTTAGAAGACCCTGCTGCCAACTCATTCCATTTTGCAAATGTTTGGCAGAGGTCTGCTTTTTTAAACACCTGGATGTAATCCTCATTTCCATTTGAAACAAAGTTCCAGGCTACACTTCAGTGCACCATTACTTAAGAATAAGATCCATGGAAAGCAGTGGGTCTGCTTCTGAGTAAATAGGGTTGCAACTATGTGCAGCTGCACTTGCTCAGTGATTCCTTGTTTCATGTCTCTCTGAATTGAATTGAACACTCCCAGTTATGTGTTGTAAGTTGTATGTTATATGTAGAGCGTCTGGCTTAACGCACCAGGCACCTTAAAAAAGATTTTGATAAATGGTTCTCCTGTTAACCTTTTTGTTCAACCTTTTTTCACTTGCATACCCCTTGGCGGCCCATTTCCATAAATTGTACCCTTCATATTAGCTAAATGTTTGTAATTAATATTAATAATATAAGCCAGGGGTGCCCAAACCCCAGCCCTAGGGCCACATGCGGCCCTCAAGGTCTCTCCATGCAGCCCTCAGGGAGACCCCAGTCTCCAATGAGCCTCTGGCCCTCTGGAGATTTGTTGGAGCCCTCACTGGCCCTCAGCGTGAGGGCGACTTTGACCTCTCACGTGAGCTGTGGGATGAGGGCTTCCTCCACTGCTTGCTGTTTCAAGTCTGTGATGCAGTAGCGGCAGCAAAGGAAAGGCCAGCCTTGCATTGTGCAAGGCCTTTATAGGCCTTGAGCTATTTCAAGACCTTCATTCATTCATATAAATTCATCTTTAATATATTCAGTTATGTAAACTTATGTAAATTTATTCAAATTTTAAATTTAAATTAATTCTTTTTTTCGTCAGCTCCCGACAGTATCAGAGAGATGATGTGGCCCTCCTGCCAAAAACTTTGGACACCCCTGATATAAGCCCTCTTCTCTATATGAAAACCCAGACTTCATGTATTCATCACAGTATTTTCTCTTTTTATCTGTTTGAAGAACTGAAGACTCTGCCTTTGCACGGTTTTGCACCAGAAGTATCCTGAGAAATTCTGGCTTATTGACCACTTTCCATATTATGTTTCAGCTTTTTTTACTGTGCTGGTTTTCAATCACTGATTCATACATGGTGGAGGCTTTCACAGCCAACTAGCTACCTCCCTTCCTGCCTTGCTGGCCCTGCAAGGCATTCAGGAGCATCACTTGCCTTTTTTCTGCCATTATTCAATTCTTTTTCAAGCACCCCTAAAAGTCCTGTTGAGTGACCTTGAGGATACATGTCTCTCAGATTGGGAACCACTGTTCTACTGGTATGTTGTTTACAGTGCACTTACTATGATAGTTTGCAAAAAGGTTGTGAAGACTAGAATTTAAAAAGTTAAAGAATAAAAAGGCATCTTATGATCTTTTACTATATTTTAAATGAATTACAGTGCAATCCTAACCCCCGAGTTAGGATTGGCACGAGTGACTTATGGCACGTTTGTGTCTACTCAGGAGTAGGGAAGGCCAGTACAAGGAGCTGTGCGTGACCTTCCTCCCACTTGCTGCTTCTGTCCCTGCTCTCACACAGTTCATCCCACCCGCCTTGCGGAGCTCAGGCACCTCCCAATCCCTGTTGCTCTGTGCCCTGGCATGCCTGGTGCTCCTTCTGAAGGCATGATGTGAATCGGGGGGGGGGGTGTTTCATGGCTGGGGTTTGCCAGGAACCAATTGGTGCTTTGTCCACTGCTGCCTTCACTCAAAGAGCAGCAGAGCTGTTGTTTACAGATGGGATGGGGACATCAAGGGAGTGTTAAATGAGAACTCCAACACACACACACACACACACACACACACACACACACACACACACACACACACACACACACACACGTATATTGCCAGGAGCACCGTTTTTTCCCGTGGAGCTGCACCTGACGCATGTATCAAAAAAAAACTCCTGACTGAAGTCAAATAGAGTTCTGAAAATGTTTTGAATGAGTCCCCATTGGCTGCTGATTAAGATTTGAGCACAGGTCAAGTCAAAGGGGGTGGGGACTCTACTCAAGTCTAAAGGTGGTGGATTTGCACATCCCTAGTTATTACTAATAGTATCATTACACAGCCCAACACATATTTTCCTGTTTTAAAAAGTTAGACTTATGCCTGGGTATATTTTTTGTCCTGCCTCATCTAGTTTCAGAGATATGTCGTAGCCTCGTTAGTTAATGATTCAATTCATGGCTACCTCACAAGGAAGCTGCTTGAACAGTTCACTAACAAGGCTATGTTGCCTGTCTGAAACTAGATGTGAGAGATGTTCCAAAACTCATTCCAGTTTTTGGAAGCACCCCAAATTCAAATGAAACCGCCATAAATTTTGGGAAAAAGTTTTTCTGATCCCCAATGTCGTAGTCCTGTGTTATCAGTATTATCAAATGTAAAAGGAGCACCACTTGAAAAAGTGCCTCTTTGCCCAGTTAACAGGAATAATTAATAGTAATGTAGTACTAAGGCTGCAATTCCATTCACATTTTACCTGAACCTAAGCCCTATAGAACACAGTGAGGATTTATTCCTATGTATAGAACTGCAGTGGTGTTATTTCCTTCTTTCATTCTATAAGAAATTACAAAGGAAAATGCAAATATGCCTGTTTATTGGTTGTAGTTTCAAATGCAAGTAGGCTCAGGGCCAGCTATAGGCTGGTTGGGCCAACTGGGTCCTATGCCTAAGGGTACCTTGCACCTGGTCAATGCTGCCACCCACCAAGGTTCCGCCCAGAGAGGGTGGTGAAGGAGGGAGCAGCCAGGAGAGCCAAGAAAAGTCAGGCTTGGTTGAAGAAACAGGACTGCTTGCAGCCTGCAAAGACCCGGGACCTTTCACACAAGGCAGTAGTTTGCATAAAGGGGCGCGCCTTCCTGTCTTCTGATTGGCTTAAAGGAGCTCTGCTGGGCCACCCTACCTCCTTCTCTTGCTCACCTGCCCCCACCCCATTGTGCCTGCCTACTTCAGGTCCTTCCTGGCTGCACACCATCCATTTCTTCAGCCACGCTCAGCTTCTCCTGGCTGCTCCCTCATTCTTTGTCCAATCTGGGCAGTTTCTTGGTGGTCCATGGGGGAACACTAACTTGCTCAAGTGTCTTTTTAGCTAGAAGAGACCCCAACAGGGATTGGACCTTAAGCTTGTAGATTCTTAGAAATGAATTAATTTAACCCATTTTTGCCCAGCCCACAGATGTACACATTTGATCCCTATTGTGTATATGCAATGTTGGGCAAAAATGGCTTTTAAGACGTAGATGATAGGATGCTTTATCATTTCATCATCATAGGTGATGATGTCATAGCCACTTTGTTCCCTCAGAGGGAGAAAGGTGGGATAGAAATACCCTAAACAAACAAACATTTCCAAGCCTTACTCCATATTTTTTTTTACAGACTGTTAAAAATACACATTATAACCTTATAGACTATGGCGGATATTTTAGTTTGCAAATATGTGTTCAGGATTTATAAGTACCATATGCACTGCATATATTCGCAGAGTGGTTTTTATTGGCCTATCACACCAGTGTCTTCTTGGCAATGTTGCTATGAGAATCCTTGACACCATTAGCATCTTCAGTATTTTGTAAAATAGGCTGCGACAGTTTCGTACTAGTAGTTCTCAAGCGAGTGTGCCAAGGCACGTCTTGGAAAATCAGTGCTAGCAACACACATGCTCTTACAGTCAGCTGCTTGCTTTCTCATCAAGGAACATGTAAGTGATTCCAGACCCGTCTGCTCTAGCATGGAGTACTAAGTACTGCATGGAATCACCTGGTATGCATGGTGTGAAAGAGCTTGAAGAAAATGCAGTTTCTTGTACTTGTCCAGTAATAGTTCTGTGGGGACATTAAGGGGAGACCGAATGCTCAGCTATGGATAAGGATAGGAAGGTGAGCTCCTAGCACATTTGGTCATAGGGATGCACAATGTGCAATCTTAAGTATGGAATCTATGAGCTTGGATGCTTGAGGTGAGTATGTGAGTAGAAGAAGCTTTACACCTATCTCCGTGTTTCTTGCCTTGGGCAATTGAAACCCAAGCCTATGCCTGTCTACTCAGAAGTAAATCCTACTATAATCAATGCAGCTCCCAGGAAAGTGTGGCTAGGATTGCAGCCTGAGTTTGAAAACTGGGCCATGGTTATGCTGGTCCTTATCTCCATGTCCTCTGTTGCCATGCTTCTAAAAATATAAAGATTTGTGGCAGCTGTTTCTATGCTGCTGACATAAATGCATGAAGAATACAGGTATAAATCATTTACTGGTCTAATTGTAACACAACCAATGCAGACATTGTGTCCTCAGACATTCGGATGCTGCGTTTCCTTTGGAGATGACACAGCCATTACTAAACAATAGAAAGTACTGCATATCTGTCTAAATAATCTGAAATTATTTCAGCAGTGGTTGGCTTGTGTGATGAAAATCCCTGATTTGCCCCTATTTTCCACACAGTTTGACCTTCCTAGGAAGCTCTTGCATGGGACCAGCATCCTGACAGGACTGATTCAAATGATACAGTGGCCATATTTGTTCCATTGTTGTTGTTGTTTGCTCTTCTACTTCTTCTCCAGCTGACTGGTAAACAAATAAATTTGTTCATTGGACAAAGAAATCCCACTGATCCCCCTGAGCAGGAGAGTTAACAGGCTTGGTTGACTCCAGGTATCCAATCCCACAAATAACTGTAAATTAACTCCCAGAGGTAATAAACAGCAGGGGCACAGGCTGACGACATGTTACTTTTCCAGAGACAAGCAATAGTACTTTTCAGGAAAAAATCCACACAAAAATATAGGAATGGACGGCTCAGTATCCACTCAACTCTCAAGGTCAAATCCTATCCAACTTTCCAGCTCTGGTGAAGCTGTGCCAATTGGGTGTGCTTTACGCTGGGGTGGGAGGGCAGTTATGGAGGCCTACTCAAAGTAAGGGAACATTTGTTCTCTAACCTTCAGGCTGCACTGCATCTACACCAGCACTGGAAAGTTGGATAGGATTGGGCCCTCAGTCAATACACCAGGAAACTTTTATAAATGTATTGTAAATAGAAAAACAGAAATGTGACAATGTTGACAGCTCATCTGTTTTAATTTGCAGATATTTTCTGAAAGATTAAAGCTTCGAAATGCCTCTGATCCAGTGTTTCTCAACCAGTATTACGGGTACCACCAGTGGTACTTGAGGTGATGTCTGGTGGTACTCGTGGGATCCCTGGACACCTGCCACCAAGCAGTGAAACCAGCAACAAGACACAACAAATAGAAGTAGGAGGCACGGCTTGGCAGGCACAGCTCCAAAATATGCTTTTCCACACTCATATAAGCCCTCTTGTCCACCCTGAGACTCTTACTGGTGTTGGTCACATTGCATCTGGCCTCCCAACCCAGAAGTAACTGGCAACGATGTCATTTCCAGTTACTTCCAGTGGTACTTCAAAAAGATGGACCATGTGAAGTAGTATGGCAGAAGACAAATGTTGAGAAACACTGCTCTAAACTGGAGTGCATTCTTACTAGGATAAGCTGAAAAGGGAGATGATTTTCACTAACAGTGGCAGCCAGCCTCCTTTTGGGTGGTCTTTCTGTGATCAGTGTGACAGGAGCAAAAGCATTTAGGAAGTTTTGCTTTCAATTTCTTTGCCTTCCTCTCTGGCTAGGGTAAGACAGGCGACCATTTCAAAAAGCACTGGCCTCTCTAAATTAGCTTTGATTATCCTCAGTGACATCATAATGTAGTAGCCAGCTTTGTAGCACTGCAAGACCATTGTTTCATTACGAGATCTGTCATTGGCCGGTATCATGCAGTGAAGGAAAAAATTGTAATCTGGGGGAGGGGGGAATATTGGAGGGGGGCCCCAAAGGCCTAGTGCTGCTCTGAAAACAGAAATAGGACAAATATTTGGCAGGCACCACGCTAATTCTTCTCTCATGCAGTCACCAGTTCAATTCAGACTTTGCATTCAGCTGCCAACTCATTCTAGTAAAGTGGATATAGGGATACAAGTTTTACAAATCATTGAACTGATTAACAGAAGTAATACCTTGAGACTTCTGAACCCTGCTAGCACCACATGAGTAACACTACAGCTGCAACAAACAGCTTGTGGAGACTTTGCAGGAAAATAGCTGAAGAAATTAGTAGGTATTTCAGAATAATGAATTCATCTGAGAGTTTGGCAATCTGTTCCTACGCAGATAGTTGGGGGAAAAGAAATTAAAATGCGCGTCTTATTAATCTTAGCCTTTTCGGTCCTTATGTCACCTGAACAACTGTTGCTTTGAGCAACCTTGTAACAAACAGAATTTTCAGCACAACAATGCATGTTTACTCAGAGGTAAGCCTCACTACATCCTCACTGTACAGGATTGCAGCCTTATTTTTATTTTGTGCATAGAGGGTTTTTCCCCCCAAGTGTTTTCCCAAAAGCTAAGTCAAGTACTGAAAAGTAGAAACATCTCAAGGAAGTGAGAAGTTCTCAATCCCAGTTTGCATGTATATGTACACATGGTGGTACACATGGCTTTGGTACAGGACCCCAGTGGATGACCTTTGTCTGGAGACAACAGGAGTAAGTCACTGACTAGTTAAAAAAACTGACTCCTGTCTCATCACATCCCATCAGATCCCCACCATGCCCAGCCTTTTCTGTCTAATGTTACCCTGCACATGCCTGATCTCGTCTGATCTCAGAAGCTAAGCAGGGTCAGGCCTGGTTAGTACTTGGATGGGAGACTGCCTGGGAATACCGGGTGCTGTAGGCTTATACCATAGTCTTTCGAGACTGAAGGTTGCCAACCATTGTGTCACCTATCAGTGTGGGCCTATCAGGTGGGCCGCTGTGAGATACAGGAAGCTGGACTAGATGGGCCTATGGCCTGATCCAGTGGGGCTGTTCTTATGTTCTTATGTTACGGGGCACCACTAATCTGAATAGGGTGATGGTAACTACTGCCAAGGAAGTGGTGTCAACCCACTCTACTGCACTAACATAATGTCCTAAACTGGCTTATTTATGACACACTTGCAATACCACAGATTGTGACACTGCATGGATGATGTAATAGTTGCAATCCAACCTAAGCACCTCTTCGCCAGTGCAGCAGACCCTACAATGCTGGAAAAGGTCAACAGGCATGTGGATGCGGGAGAACCCATGGACATTATATATCTGGACTTTCAGAAGGCGTTTGACACGGTCCCTCACCAAAGGCTACTGAAAAAACTCCACAGTCAGGGAATTAGAGGACAGGTCCTCTCGTGGATTGAGAACTGGTTGGAGGCCAGGAAGCAGAGAGTGGGTGTCAATGGGCAATTTTCACAATGGAGAGAGGTGAAAAGCAATGTGCCCCAAGGATCTCTCCTGGGACCGGTGCTTTTCAACCTCTTCATAAATGACCTGGAGACAGGGTTGAGCAGTGAAGTGGCTAAGTTTGCAGACAACACCAAACTTTTCCGAGTGGTAAAGACCAGAAGTGATTGTGAGGAGCTCCAGAAGGATCTCTCCAGACTGGCAGAATGGGCAGCAAAATGGCAGATGCGCTTCAATGTCAGTAAGTGTAAAGTCATGCACATTGGGGCAAAAAATCAAAACTTTAGATATAGGCTGATGGGTTCTGAGCTGTCTGTGACAGATCAGGAGAGAGATCTTGGGGTGGTGGTGGACAGGTCGATGAAAGTGTCGACCCAATGTGCAGCGGCAGTGAAGAAGGCCAATTCTATGCTTGGGATCATTAGGAAGGGTATTGAGAACAAAACGGCTAGTATTATAATGCCGTTGTACAAATCGATGGTAAGGCCACACCTGGAGTATTGTGTCCAGTTCTGGTCGCCGCATCTCAAAAAAGACATAGTGGAAATGGAAAAGGTGCAAAAGAGAGCGACTAAGATGATTATGGGGCTGGGGCACCTTCCTTATGAGGAAAGGCTACGGCGTTTGGGCCTCTTCAGCCTAGAAAAGAGACGCCTGAGGGGGGACATGATTGAGACATACAAAATTATGCAGGGGATGGACAGAGTGGATAGGGAGATGCTCTTTACACTCTCACATAATACCAGAACCAGGGGACATCCACTAAAATTGAGTGTTGGGAGAGTTAGGACAGACAAAAGAAAATATTTCTTTACTCAGCGCGTGGTTGGTCTGTGGAACTCCTTGCCACAGGATGTGGTGCTGGCGTCTAGCCTAGACGCCTTTAAAAGGGGATTGGACGAGTTTCTGGAAGAAAAATCCATTACGGGGTACAAGCCATGATGTGTATGCGCAACCTCCTGATTTTAGGAATGGGTTAAGTCAGAATGCCAGATGTAGGGGAGGGCACCAGAATGAGGTCTCTTGTTATCTGGTGTGCTCCCTGGGGCATTTGGTGGGCCGCTGTGAGATACAGGAAGCTGGACTAGATGGGCCTATGGCCTGATCCAGTGGGGCTGTTATTATGTTCTTATGTTCTTATGTTACGGGGCACCACTAATCTGAATAGGGTGATGGTAACTACTGCCAAGGAAGTGGTGTCAACCCACTCTACTGCACTAACATAATGTCCTAAACTGGCGTATTTATGACACTGCATGGATGATGTAATAGTTGCAATCCAACCTAAGCACCTCTTCGCCAGTGCAGCAGACCCTACAATGCTGGAAGAGAGACTGTTTGAAACAGTATTCAGCGTAGCAAGCAAGAGATTCTAAAAATGTCCTTATGTGATTCGCTCTGTAAAATTTCAACTTAAAAGCACAGTGCAAGAAAATGAGTCTGCTGCTGGGTCTCAAAACAAAAGATGCAATTTTTTCCCCAGAGGGATATACTATTTTAGCTTTTAATCCAAAGGAGACCCTTCTTCTAGCATAAAGCATGGCAATTTCAGGGCCCTACAAAGCAAGGCTTGATCGTGAACATCTCTTCAGTGGCAGAGAACAACACAGTTTGCTGCAAGATTTCCCACAGGGACACATTTGATAAGAGTTCTAGATCTTAAGAAGACATGGAAGAAATTGAGATCATATGGATAAAAAGGTGGTAATAACTACAACTCTTCAGGGACTGGCTGGTTAATGAGACATCAGGATACATAGCAGAGGGCTATTAAGTAAAAACAAAAATGTCCTATTGCTGAATGTACAAATACTAGAAGCTTAAACATGAGAGGTATAACCCCTCAGCATCATTCCAGCTCAGCCTCCACTTCTGGAGGGAATGAAAGACACAAAGGTGCTGTGATAGGCTGCTTTCTGAAATGTGTATTGATGAATATCTCGTTGGGCTAGAAAAAGTCACTGGGCATGGCAATCCCAGCATAAAACAAAAGGCATGACAGAGCGAATTCCTTGAACATGATGGGACAGAAAAATCCTAAGAAGACCAATGGAACTAAAGGCTATCCCACAGGTTCTAGAAGAATGCAGCCAAGCAATTGTTTGGCTAGTTCAATTGTGAAATTCAAGCCTCTCTGGGTGACTTCTTTGCTTTTGTTCCCTTAAGCTTCTGTTTCACATTGCTACAGAAACAGCAGAAACCACAAAGATCAACATTTCTCTTTGATGCCACTCATAAAGATGCAGATGACTTTTTGGGGTCTTGCAATCTAAGACCTTGTAAGCTTACAACACCTTGGCTACCTGGCACATAACTCCAAGCTTTCCAAAGCTTTCTTCCCTGCCCTTTCTTCCCTTCTTGACAGTAGTGTGCAGCAGTGGCATAGCTAAGGAGGTGCAGGGGGTAGCTGTTGCACTGGGCAACAAGCTTTAGGGGGGCAACAAACCGAGCTTGACACTAGTGGCCAAAACTGTGAAAAAAATGGTGTGTATGAATAATACCATCATGTTATATATAATTGGAAAGGTAATTTAATGAGGAATGCAATGCAACGAACCCCATTGGAATATCTGTGTTCTATCAAAAGTTATGGCCAATTAACCAGAAAATGAAAACACAACTGCCTTATGGAACAAAAAGTGGATTTCCGTAACTCCAAACTGATCTATGAGACTGATTGTTCTGAGAGCCAATGAGATGTTATTATGGTACAGTATAGAACCAATAAGGTGTTAATATGAGTCAGCTCTCATTTCCATGTATCATAATACAGTGACCCCTGCTAACTGGGTAAAGAGGAACTTTTCAAGTAGTGCTCCTCTTATATTTATTAGGGGGAGAAATACCATCTCTCTTCACCCCAGTATAGTGTCTCTAACCAATAAGGGGCATACTTCGTATTTATTTACTTAATTAAATTTGATTTTGTTGTGGAGGGGGGCTACAAAACCTTCTTTGACCCTAGGTAGTAGATAGATACCTTAGCTATGCCACTGGCTGGGGGGAAGCAGCACAGCAAGTGGGTGGAGAGCTGCTGGGGGGAGGAGGCATGTTTTCCCTCAATTTTCACTTTTTAAAAACCCAGGTGTGACATCACTTCCGGTTATGACATCACTTCCGGGGCATCATTTTGAGCTTGGCACCGGGCTACACAATCATTAGCTATGCCACTGGTGTGTAGCCAGGTTTTGCTCTAGCCTCCTTTCCCCAACTCCATGTGTCCAGCATCCATTGTTTCTTACAAGAGTGCCAAACAGAATTCTCTCTCTCTCTCTCTCTCTCACGCACGCGCGCGCGCACACACAGAATATTTCTTAATCAGAATTCATATTCTCTTTTACCTCTAGTAGCTATCAAAACAATCAACACTTTATACCACTTTGTCAATACCTGTCCCAATATTAAACGAATCTCTCCATCGGCCTGACATTTTCAATATTAACAGTATTTATACGCCGCTTTTCAACTAAAAGTTCACAAAGCGGTTTACAGAGAAAAATCAAATAACTAAATGGCTCCCTGTTCCAAAAGGGCTCACAATCTAAAAAGATGCAAAAGAATACCAGCAGACAGCCACCAGAAAAGACACTGCTGGGGTGAGATGGGCCAGTTACTCTCCCCCTGCTAAAAAAAGGAGCACCCACTTGAAAAAGTGCCTCTTACCCAATTAGCAGGGGTTAGATCTACTGGCAGGACAAAGTTCCAAGCAATACAGTCCTGGAACGAGCTGGAATCTCGTCAGGCCGATGTCAGAGATGTCTCATCGGCCTGACATGGAATATATTTCTAATATACAACACACAAACAAGCTTTAAGTGCATTAAATAATGCTTCATTTCCTGCAGTGTTACGAGGTGGAAACATCCACCTTTCCCCTCTCTGGGGTGAGTAGAATTCTAACAGTCATGAGCAGATGATAGCTCAACTCAATAGTTTGCAATCAAATTAAATTTACTCAGATAGTGCCAGATAATTGCTAGTCAGGTCCTGAGTGATCTTCAAGTCCTTACTTTTCAGGTCATTTCTTACTTGCTTCCACTTCCTTTAGTCATTTTGTGCCTTGGCCAAATAAAAGAAGGAGCCAGATGCTAGCGCATCTGCTAGGGAATGTCCCAGCCCAGCAGCAGAAGCAGCGTGTAAGCACTAACAGATTGGCTTCAGTACACAAGATCCCTCATTAAGAGGAAAATGTCCCAGCATGATCCTTTGCATGTTTACCTAGAAGTAAGTTCCACTATGTTCAGTGGGATTTACTCCCAATAAGTGTAGCATTCACCTTCATTGGATTTGAGCCAAACGTGCCATGACTGGGGTCCCAGCAATCCAGAGGCCCTCCATGCACATATACAGCTGCCTTACAACATAAGGCATAATCCTGTGCATGTTTACTCAGAAGTAGGTCCCACTGTATCCAGTGGGGCTTACTCCCAGGAAAGTGTGTATAGGATTGTAGCTGTATACCATCAAACCATTGGTCCAGCTAGATGTGCATTGTCTGAACCGATTCACAACAGCTCTCTGGGGTTTTGGATAGGAGTTCTCACTCCTAATGGAAGATGCCAGGTTTGAATTGGGACCTTCTGCAACCAAAGCAAAACCCTCCCCAGCCCATCATAACTTGGGTCGTTTGCAAGTTTTATATATTGTTTCACCAGTCAAATTTGCACATAGATCTACTAAGCCACAGTGTGTGCTACCAGTCTCTGACAAAAAACAGATTGTTAAGTGGAAGAAACCCTCCGGGTTTATTAAACTGTGAATTGTGATATTTTCACACTGCATTTCAGGTCACATTGTACGGGGTGTGAACCATTTCTGAAAGGAGATTAAAGACAAAGAAAAGAGACTATGTAAGTGCTAAGCATAATTGTTTATACAGTAAGCTATGCACGTACTGTGCCTGTGAAGACTTGTAGATAACACTTCAGCATTTCTTCAGAAAGCATTTTTTGTCAAGGACTGCGTTTGTTCTTGGAAAAGGCCAAGAGAGTACCATTTAGATATCAAGCCCATTAAATGAAGGGCAGCTTGACACTTGGCAAGGCAAACACTGCATGCCCACCAGTGTCATACAGTGTTATGTATGCAAGTTATGCAGGATCAAAATCCTGCATAACTGATTGGCCCAGACTTATGGCTGGCCAATCGGGTGATGGATCGAAATCCTACCATCCAATCAGCCCTCTAGTTAATGTTTCAGTTGCACCAATCATAGGGAGTCTGGGCAGAGCTAAAGGGTATAAAAGCCAGAGGTGTTTGCCTTGCGTCAGAATAATTGCCAGGTCCTGTTCTGAAGATGCAATAAATGTATTGAGCTGTTATCTCTATGCCTTCCTTTATTCGCATGGACTCACTATATAACAACAGTACAAGTGTTTTCTGCAGGAACTCATCATGGTGTGCATATGACTTTAAAAGCACAGCTCTGCATATGTGTAGGCACTTATCTGAAGGCAGGTGTACATCAATCAGGGCCTCTGAGAGGAATTTTTTCAGGGGGTACAAAGTTCCTTTTGGGCCCCTTTGCAAAGAGGGAGGGGTGAAACAGAGCCTGGGAGGGTGGTGACAGGCAAGCAGAATAGGGGCAGGGAGGGGTGAAACAGGGGAGGGGGAGGGTAAAGACAGCTGGAAAAGTCTTTAGAGCCCAGGTCTACCAACCCATGTGGCATCAGTAGTGTCCCAAGCATCCCGTGCAGGCAACAAGTCTGAGTAGATAGGAATACATAACATCCCAGGAAATTTCTGGGCCCCCCTTTGGACCCTGGGCCTGGGTACAAATTACCCCCTTTACCCCCCTCTCCTAGGCCCTGACATCAATTATGAGTTTGCATCTGGAAAAGATGTAAAACCCTGGCCTGCCTGAAGCAATCGCATTTGCCACAACTATGGCCTAATCCTATTCAGATACCATGCCAATGGCATACTGATCCCAGTGTGACATTTTTCATGTGCTAAGTCTGCCAAGGTAATGCCATGCTAGTGTAGCCCTCCCAGTAATGCCAGTGTCTACTAATGCCAACATTGCTGGGGAGACATTCCCCCGTCTCACCAAGTTTCACCATGGCAAACGTTTCTGTTCCATGGGGACATTCAGGAACTTTGGTGATGGGAACCACAGTGAAAGAACACTTGACACACAAAGAAAATACTTTACACAAATAACCTCTTGCCCCTCACAACATGTATGACAAGGCACTTTTATGAAGAGGTGCTTTTCAACCTCTTCATAAATGACCTGGAGACAGGGTTCAGCAGTGAAGTGGCTAAGTTTGCAGATGACACCAAACTTTTCCGAGGGGTGAAGACCAGAAGTGATGGTGAGGAGCTCCAGAAGGATCTCTCCAGACTGACAGAATGGGCAGCAAAATGGCAGATGTGCTTCAATGTCAGTAAGTGTAAAGTCATGCACAGTGGGGCAAAAAATCAAAACTTTAGATATAGGCTGATGGGTTCTGAGCTGTCTGTGACAGATCAGGAGAGAGATCTTGGGGTGGTGGTGGACAGGTCGATGAAAGTGTCGACCCAATGTGCGGCGGCAGTGAAGAAGGCCAATTCTATGCTTGGGATCATTAGGAAGGGTATTGAGAACAAAACGGCTAGTATTATAATGCCGTCGTAGAAATCGATGGTAAGGCCACACCTGGAGTATTGTGTCCAGTTCTGGTCGCCACATCTCAAAAAAGACATAGTGGAAATGGAAAAGGTGCAAAAGAGAGCGACTAAGATGATTACTGGGCTGGGGCACTTTCCTTATGAGGAAAGGCTACGGCGTTTGGGCCTCTTCAGCCTAGAAAAGAGACGCCTGAGGGGGGACATGATTGAGACATACAAAATTATGCAGGGGATGGACAGAGTGGATAGGGAGATGCTCTTTACACTCTCACATAATACCAGAACCAGGGAACATCCACTAAAATTGAGTGTTGGGCAGGTTTGGACAGACAAAAGAAAATATTTATTTACTCAGCGCGTGGTCGGTCTGTGGAACTCCTTGCCACAGGATGTGGTGCTGGCGTCTAGCCTAGACGCCTTTAAAAGGGGATCGGACAAGTTTCTGGAGGAAAAATCCATTACGGGGTACAAGCCATGATGTGTATGCGCAACCTCCTGATTTTAGAAATGGGTTTATGTCAGAATGCCAGATGCAAGGGAGGGCACCAGGATGAGGTCTCTTGTTATCTGGGGTGCTCCCTGGGGCATTTGGTGGGCCGCTGTGAGATACAGGAAGCTGGACTAGATGGGCCTATGGCCTGACCCAGTGGGCCTGTTCTTATGTTCTTATGCTCACAGTTCTTATTGCAGATATTCTGCTCCAGGAGGTCTCCAGAAACAGAAACCCAACTGGAATCCCATAACTGCTTTTTGTCTCAGAAAGGGGTTGCCATTCATTGGGACTGCAGCCTGGGTAACAGTCTTTAAAAAATCCTCTCTCCATTCATGCAGTCCCATTTTTGATAAGCCCCTCCTCCTCCTGCTGGCTCCTATTTACAGTGGAAAAATATGAATGCACAAGAGCATTCATTGGGCAGTTAGGAGATGTGAGCCCCCTACCAGCAACATGGTATCTCCCCTGGGGGCTGGGGGATAAGAATAGGCCCTCAGTTTTGTTTGATAGCATTTTTTTTCAGAGACCCATGGATTAACAGGGTTAACAGGATTAACGTAATGTCTAGCTTGGCCCTTGGAATCAACAAGCCAATGGAATTGTGGTCCTGCTCCTCTGCCAACAATGTGACAACTTCTTAGCAAACATCTCAGCAATTTTCAATCTTTTTCATCTCATGTAGCACGGACAAGGTGCTACAATGGTCAAGGCACACCATGCTGCTGGTTGTTGTTGGCATCCTTCAGTCTCGGAAGACTATGGTATCACGCTCTGAATAGTGCTTCTGGAACAGAATGTCCTCTCCAGTGCGCGAAGCCTGGGTAAAGTAGGTATGGAGGATAGGCTGTTACCCATGCAGCAAATCCCCCCTCTCCAGGTCGCTGAAATGGTCCAATGGAAAGGCAGAAGCCAATACGGTTGGTTCCAGCGACGTCGCAGGAGTTGCCAGAACGTGACTGTGTTCAGCCATGAACTGGCTCAGGGACTCCGGCTCCGGATTTTGCCTCGAGGTTGACTCCTGAAGCCTTTTCCATAACTGGATGTAGCCACAAGGCAGTGGAGGTTTGGGATCAGAGTTTTCCTTCTCTCAGATGAGCTTCCTTCCCAGGCTGACGAGTCCCATCTACCCGGTGGCTGTTTAGTCGCCTCTTACGACAAGTACAGCCAAACTGAGGGCCTATTCTTATCCCCCAGCCCCCAGGGGAGATACCATGCTGCTGGTAGGGGGCTCACATCTCCTAACTGCCCTACTAATAAATGACACACCCCAAACTCCCATGGCACACCTGCAGACCATCTGTGGCACACCAATGTACCATGGCACAGTGGTTCAAAATCGTTGAAGTATCTCCTTATTTTATATAATGTGACTCCAGAGAATGAATATAGAAGACAATTCCAGCTTTGGTCCCAGGTTACATTCCTTTGCCATCACCTCACTTTTACCTTGCCATCATATGTTCTGGTTATTCCAAACGGAAGTATTACAAAGTAAAAAAAAAAAAAAACAGGTTCAGGGGATATTTTTCAAAGCAAGTTAATGGCCAGATAATGTCAGAGATATGCTGTGGCGCCCCAGGCAGGAATGCAGTGACATCATGAGGCATGAAAATGTCACATGACATGACATTGGGAAGCAATGAGCATGAACACCTACACTCACAGCTGCATCTGGGGCACAATTGTCCAAGTTGTGACTGTGAGTGCCCGGGCAGCAGGTGCACCTGTCGCTTCCCAGCTCAGGAAGCTATGGAAGTGAGCATCCGCAATTGCAACTGCAGCAAAATCACCCGACTGGCTGCTGAGAGGGCATGTGTGCCCCAGTTGAGCTATTTTGCCCAAGGGTGCATGCACTCCAATTGCTTCCCAACTGGGGAAGCAGTTGGAGTGCACACGCTGGTGCCCACCTCCAATTGGCACCCAGGGCTCTTGCGCTGTCTTGTCCCAGGGCAGATATGCCCCTGGGTAATATTGATGTTTAGGGGTTCTCTTGCTGTTTGGTCTCATGGCTTTATCTCAAGTCTCATGGCTTTATCTCATGGCTTTATCTCAAGTCTCATGGCTTTATCTAAAGCAAGGCTTCCTGGATGTTCATAGCTAAGGGGATTTGCCTATTGTCTTCCAGACAATATGAGCATGAATGGTAGCAGTAAGAGAGATACTTCTCTTTCTTTTTGGGTTGCCTAATTAATGTCCAGAAAGAGCTAAGATAATTTCTCTGGAATGGGATGACAGAGGGAGAGGAATTTGTTTAATAAGATAATAGTTGGGCATAGAATTGTCAGGCTATCCCCTGAGATGTCTGCACCAAAGGCTATATTTACAATGTGGAAATAACAATAATTGTGCCCACCAGAGTGTGCATAGATTAGTCTGAAGGTCTTTCCATTTTGCCTGGAATCACCTAGTCTAATTAACTAGCTCAAAGTGATTTTATTGTACGGAAACAATGGGTGCATTCATAGCCAATGAGCTCTTTCAGGAGTAATGAAAATTGTTCCTGTTGTTGCTTTTGTGGAGATATCTCAACTGCCCTTGCCACGGTTTCATTCATGCACACTGAGCTAAAGTAGCCCTGACTGTTTATGTTCACTAATTGTATTACATGGACCATGCAATTATGGAGAATGCTGTGCCAAATTTCTGTGATGTTCTATTTTTGATGCAAAAACAGCCATCCCGGAAAGCACAAATAAGCCCTTCAAAAACCCCTACCTTCAACTGCTTTGCAGATTTTTTCCCCCCATACCTGTTCAGAGCCATTGTAATCTGCTGCCGAGAACACTGCTTCTTTTGTTGGATGTTGTTGACTTGCAAGGATGTTCCGTTTACTTCCTGTTTCAGTCCTGTTGCTGTGACCTGCCACACATGGTCAAGACCATCAAAAAGTTCTTTTTTTCAAAATGCCCTTGCTGTGTGCCAGTGTGTATAAAAGCCTGGTTTCAAGAACAACTGTAGAATTAAAAGTCTTTTTTTTCAGCCAGTCACTGTGTGCTAATGTCTGTTGAAAGATGCTTTTCAAAAGCATCCAATGCATATCTGTGTTGAACAAGGATTGGACCTTCAGTGATCTTGTAGGTCCCTTCCATGATTCAATTCTATCAGGTCTGTCCCACTGAGCTCAATGCAGCTTACTCCCATATATGTATGTTTAGGATTTCAACCACAATTTTTTTTAAAAATCCTGTTGCTGCCCATTACAGAGGCATATGGACATCTGTGTTAAAAATGAATTACAAATCTACCTTTGGATATTTTCAGGCTTTTCCAGTTGTTTTCCCCTACAATAATCTGAAATAGGGAGATACTTTTTGAGGGAGGAGTTCCCTCAGTTTAGCTCAGCACTAGTTGGGCACGAGGCAAGCAAAAGGTCCAAAAGAAATGACTCTTCCATGGGTGTCTGAAAAAAAATGGTATCAAACAAAACAAGGCCAATCAAGCTGTGAAACTACAGTCCCTTTGCAAGGTTGGCTGCAATATAGGTCTGGGCATCAGAAAGAAATACCAAGGCACAAGCCTAAGCCAAGACAGGCTACAGCCTTATGTAGCACTACTGCCGCTGGAATTAGCATTCAGGTGGCAGTATGTACTTTATAGCCATTGCAAATAGAGATCCATAAGCATGCATAGCTATGCACTTCTGGACTGCCACTAGCCATGGAGGCTCTGTGCACAATGGTGGGGAGAAGACCAGCTGACACTAGTAGGTTGGTGGGGTGGGCAGAACAGGGTGGAATGGGGGAAGTGCCTGGAGTGTGTCAGAAGTGGCAGGGAGCAGCATCCAGTGGGTGACTTGCTCTGGAGGCTATACCCTCCAGAGTTAACTGACATGCCCCCTTTGTCTCCTTGGATTTACACCAGCTAAAGAGCTGGCACAGATTCAAGGAGACTCATTGGCAGTTGTGGGGCTTATGGAGGAGGGTAAGGAAATCATTTCCCTTAAAAATAAAATAATTTCTCTTTCCCCTCTCAAGCCACTTGATTGCCCCATCACCACCATAGCATGCACCACATCCCCTGTTGGTCTGGCTGCATCCTATGGCAGGGAAAAGCATAGAATGAGGCTGACAAAGGCAGAACTGAGTAAGCAAAAGATATAATGGAAAATGAAATCAGGGTGATAGGGAGGAAATGCACTTCAAGAGGGGTTCACAATCATGTTGCCGATTTGCTTTAACTACGTATATAATAAACAAATAAAGAAAAAGAAGAAGAGCAGAAATATATTAATAGCCAAGTAATTTAAAGATATCTGGCTGTATCCTTAGAATGAAAGTACAATGATCAATGAATAAGGTTTGTGTTACTTCTGTATACTGCTTAAATAATCATTGGTGATAAATACATGCATAGCTATCATGAGCTGTAGTCTTCTTTGTAGTGAAGCAGATGAGAACAGAAGCCTTTGAGGCTTGGAATGAATATAGTCCATTGTAATTAAAATATCATTCCCCTTCCATCCTACACAGATGTGAGCTAACCAGTGAGGCTAAAGTCAGTTATTCCCTAATGATCTGCCTTCAAAACTTACTCAAAAGAAGGAATCTACAGCAATTTTTAAAATACAGTAAAATAAAATGAGTACTTGTGAAAGACTGAGTTCAAAAGATATGAGATTTTCCTGAATAAAAAACCTTTGAGACTGATTCAAAAGTCAAAAACCTTTTATTCACAAGAAAGGAATAATACTGTTTGAAAAAGGGGGGTAGTTGTATTTCACTCAGACTGTATATTGAAAGGAGTGGTGAAATATCCTGGGTAGTGCTGGCAATTCTACCTGCCATTCTACTTAAGAAGCATATGCCCCAGAGTGAGATGGGAGATGTGAATCTACTGTTCCTTTAATCACAGCCCAATCTTATCATTGGGCTGCACTGCCTGAAGTTGTGTTTGAGCAGTGCAGCCCAGCTTATGTCATTGCAAAATGCAGCACACTTTAGCAGGTTGCCAGGGTGCTGCTGGAAACAGCAAGTAGCGTCAGCCTTCCCAGACCCCCAGTGCTGGTAGGTCAGCAGTGACGGCCAGCCATGGGCAGGGAGGGGAAGGGGAAGGAGGTTGGGAAGGTTGGGGAAGGGGAAGGAGAAGGAGGGGTGGATCTGATGGCACTGACACACACCAGATCATATTTTTCTTTCAAAAATCTTTTCACCCCTTTTCCCTCCTTGGACATACACCACCAAAATAGGTGGCATATGTCTGAGGAGATCCTTAGAGGGGCCTAAATGCATACATGGAGGTAAGTAAAAGTACTTACCTCCCATTTACCTTCAGGTCACATGCCCCCCCCCCCGCCATTGCGAACATCATGCACCTTTTTGGCATGGCATCATTAATGCTGGTGGCAGGAGATAAGAAGGGCCTTAGTCCCAGTTCCCACATGCCTCTTATAGTGATTAAAGTTATGTATTGACTATAGCAGTGTTTCTCAAACTGTGCGTTTTGACTCACTAGGTGGGTCCCAAGCCAATTTCAGGTGGGTCTCCATTCATTTCAATATTTTATTTTTTTAATATATTAGACGTGATGCTACCATGGTATGTGACTGCATTTGGGGAAATGTTACAGACCTGTACAAACAAGCTACTATTTATATTCTTTTAACAATGATCGTAAAGGGGTTTACTCCTGAGTAAGTGTGGGTAGGATTGCAAGCTAGGATTCTTAAAAAATTTTCTGCTTGATGATGTCACTTCCGGTCACGACATCACTTCTGGTGGGTCCTGACAGATTCTTATTCTAAAAAGTGGGTCCTGATGCTAAATGTGTGAGAACCACTGGACTATAGAAGTTTTGGTTATACAGGTTAATTGTTCTTATTTGCGAATTTGGGACCTGTGGATTAAACTTACTGAGGGTTTTAAACCTTGCAGTGGAGAGCCAGACCTGAGCTCCTAGATGTGACTGGAGGCCTCTCCTGGCCAGAAAACACGCACAATCTCTGCAGGCCTCAGAACACTTCCAAACATGACTGGAGAACACCTCTGGTCTCAGGAGGTAATATCGAACTGACCTGCAGATTCACTGATCCACAGGTTTCAGTATTTGAGGGAGGTCTGGGAACAGATCCCCTGTGGATACCGAGGTCCAACTGTACATAATTTTCTCTTTACGCTCTGACTTTAGAACCTAACCCCTGTGTAAAATATAACTCCACTGTAAATGCATTATTTCAAATCCTCCTACAGCCACTGAAAAACAAGGTGTATTAACTTCACACTCACATTTGGACAATTTTCCATGTCACCGAATGACCTACAATTGCAAGATGATATGGCCATTTTTCCCATCTCAGCTCTGGATGAACTAACACCACAAGCATAGGCATGTTTACTCAGAAGTAAGTTCCATTTAACCCAACAAGGCTTACTCTCAGGAAAGCGAGCATATGATTGTAGCCTTAAAGAATAGCAATAAAGGTCTGAAAATGCAGCTGAAGATGTCATGATGTACAGAATAAATAAATAAATAAATAAATAAATAAAAAGAAAGAAACAATGAATTGTATCCAAAGGACGTTAGTCTTAATAAAGTCTTACAGCACAATCTTATGCATGTCTTTTCAGAAGTCTCATTGGGCTCCAAGGAGTTTAAGCCCAGATAAGTGTGCTTAGAATTGCATCCCTAAAGAAATTAACTGGCCAATCCTGTTCTCAAGAGATGTCAGCATATGTCCAAGTACATGGCTACAATGACAGCCCTGCTCGGTCAGCAGCCCACATGCTTACTGACATACCACGGATGCCAGCGTGACTTCAGACAAATGCTGTGCTGACCTAGGTATGTGTCCATGTGTTTGGAAAGGCTGTACCAGCATGGCATTACCTATATAGGCTTAGAATACAACAGTCATTGAGCTGGCATCAGTGCACTGTCAGTTTGGCATCTGCTGTCAGCATGGTGGCAGTGGGCTGTAATGGATTTTATGTTACTCATGACTAACCTGACTCACTAATTTCAGTGGTGGGATACAACACAGTGTGTATTGGAAAAGCTGCAAAAGAGAGCGACTAAGATGATTATGGGGCTGGGGCACTTTCCTTATGAGGAAAGGCTACGGCGTTTGGGCCTCTTCAGCCTAGAAAAGAGATGCCTGAGGGGGGACATGACTGAGACATACAAAATTATGCAGGGGATGGACAGAGTGGATAGGCAGATGCTCTTTACACTCTCACATAATACCAGAACCAGGGGACATCCACTAAAACTGAGTGTTGGGCGGGTTAGGACATACAAAAGAAAATATTTCTTTACTCAGCATGTGGTTGGTCTGTGGAACTCCTTGCCACAGGATGTGGTGCTGGCGTCTAGCCTAGACACCTTTAAAAGGGGATTGGACAAGTTTCTGGAGGAAAATCCATTACGGGGTACAAGCCATGATGCGTATGCGCAACCTCCTGATTTTAGAAATGGGTTATGTCAGAATGCCAGATGCAAGGGAGGGCACCAGGATGAGGTCTCTTGTTATCTGGTGTGCTCCCTGGGGCATTTGGTGGGCCGCTGTGAGATACAGGAAGCTGGACTAGATGGGCCTATGGCCTGATCCAGTGGGGCTGTTCTTATGTGTAGAAGACCCTAAAGAAAGCAAAAGATATACAGTAAACTTTTGAATGCAACATTCATTAGGAGACATTCATGGAGGTTGCTATGTTAAAAGATGCAAAAGAGTTGATATAAAACGTGTTCAAATATTGAAAAACTGCCAGAGTAATACGAAACACTAAGGACATCAGTCATTTGGTTTTAGCTTCTGTCCCTAACTATACTGGAGCATCTTGTTAATGTGAAAATAATGTTTTCAGTCTCTTCCCCCCCCCCCTCAATTTCTCATCATTGTGGTATTCACCATATGGCAGGACAGTATAGATGACCAGCTAACTCAGGAACACCATGGTACCTGTATAAGCCTGCTTGTCTGGACACATAGGTCATTTTCACAGCCCATGCTACAGATGTCCCTGCCATTTGAAATGAAGTTGGCAGCCACAGGGGAGAGGAATTCACAGCTATGGCACCCTGAATATAGAACCCTCTTCCTGGGGGCAGGGCGCTTGCCCAGTACCTGCTTCAAAGCAATTTTGGTGCCAGATGAAGACCTTTCTGTTTTCCTAGGCTTTTTGCTACCAAAATGGACAAAGAATAAACCAGCAGGATAAAATCATTGCTTTTTATCCTGCTGGTTTATTCTTTGCCTATTTTAATTCTTATTATTGTTTATTTTTCTATTTAGACATTGTTGCACACTGCCCTGGAAATATGTTTTTATTTTCAAATGATCAGGTGGGATGAATGTTTTTTAAATGAACAAGCACAAATAACTGGTAAGTTTCCATTTGGCAAAGGATTATTCATTTTCACCATCACTTACTTCCATTGTTCCTTAAGTCTCTTCTTGTTGCCTCCCTTCCATACAAGCTCATGCAGTGAGGGTTGCCTTCTTCTCCATCTCCCAAACTAAGCCAAAACTCAGGACAAATAAATCAAAATTCTGGCGGTAATGATGATGATGAAGATGATGATGATGGAGCAGGAGGAGGTGAATTATCAAGACAAGGAGGCTGTAAAACAAAACAAGCTTAATACTACTTTTATCTTACATTGTTTCAGCCACCTCAAGCTGTATTTGATTATAGATGTAGGTCTATAGATAGGGGTAGAGGGAGGTGTCTGTCACAAAAGCCCTGTGTTGATGTCAAGCACCAGTTATAAATATTAAATATTATTATTGTGGTTTGAGACAGAGTGTAGCACCTAGTCTAAGACCTTCACATCAACCAGTATAACTTCCTGCTCCATTTTGGCTCTCTCTGGATCCTGTGCTCAGTGTCAGGCTGTAAAGCCTGACATGGAGCTCCTCCAGTCTGTGCCGGCAAAATAGCCACTGAAGAGGAGTGGCTGCCACTCTGGTGGCTGCTGCGGCGCTCATAGGATGCCATGATAGCCATTTTGGCTCTCCTGTTCCTCTGAGTGCCGGGCAACTTAGGACTGGGTTGCACGAGAGAATCAGAGTGAGCATTTGTCTACTTTCCAAGGCTCAACTTACATATTTATAAATAAAGAGATATTGCCCAAACAGCAGTATTCTCTTCCAGTCGACCCAAAATTTATCTTAGAAACTGTTTTGGCAAATTTGAAGTTGAGGAAGGGTTTGGGGATGAGAGGGTATTGGGGAGGGGGAAATTCTTGTAAAGTTTCGAAGGAGCAGTTTTCTAGTCTTGGATGGTGTCACTTTTCTTATTTTACAGTTAGTGCAGCTCCTCTGCAGATGGTGACAGGGCCGCTTCTGGAACACAATGTGAGCCAGCAGCAGGCTGCAAAGGTTCTCACTGTTTCTCAGGCTTGCCCAAGAAACCGCCAAAACGGGGTTCTGATTTTTGCTTCCTGAGACTATATCGGGAACATGGGAAGGGCATTGCAGATCAGCACTTAAAAGTTTTAAAAACAATTTTATAAGCTGAAGTCATAAAAGGCTGCCCTGGAGACTTCTGACTACTTGGGGAAATGTGAAATAGTATTAATTAGCTCTCCCTAACTTGGGATTCAGGTCAGGCCTCTGCTGAAAGGCTGCAGCCTCCTTCCCAAGTTGGACACAGAATGCCAAGCAACTAGATAAAAATAAGAAAAGAAAACCAAGAGACTGTAAAGTGGAATGACCTTTAAACATGGTCTCATAAAGTAATGTAAAATAATGCAGGGAAATCAGGCCAGCATCACCCAATGGTATCATGAGGAAAGAGGTCCAAGACTATTTTTAAAAGAGACTTTCACAAGGCTACATCCTAAACAGGGAGTGCTCCAGAGATGGTAAAGGTCAAATAACTAGTTTTAAAAAAAATGGCAAGATATAAATACCCTCTCCTAATGGCATTTTTGAAATTTGAAAGAGATGGAAATTAGCAAATGAAAATGAAGAGATATGTCCTCGTTCTTTTAAATTGCCTGTAGAACCAACTGTTTTGAGATTCTGAGCTATCCAAATAAAATACAGAAAGTTTAAAAAAATGGAATATTTTTTAAACATGGAATAGAAGGGCAGAATTGGGCATACTGGGGTTTAGGGGAGAATGCAAAGAGGACTTGCAAATATCAGGCATTTGTAATGCTAGAAAAAAAAGGCAATGTTCTAGTCCTCACATTCAGCCATCTCAGATCATTCCTGTTTATAGAAATAATTTATAGAGAGCTCTATTTCTTTTGTGCCATCTGAAGCCAAGGATGGTGCTTACAAGGTCCAGACAAGATTGAAGCTTGATCCAAACAAGACAGAAGTGCTCCTGATCAGGAAGATTGGTGACCAAGGGCTAGGACAAGGGTGGGCAAACATTTTGGCAAGAGGGCCACATCATCTCTCTGACACTGTGTCGGAGACAGGGGGGAAAAAGAATTAATTTACTTTTCAAATTTGAATAAATTTACATAAATGAATGTGATGGAACTTATATGAATGAATGAATTTTACTGAACTTATTTATAATACACATGAGAACTATAATGCAGGCATGTGGAACCACATGAGAACTATGAGTTGTTTGCCACACACCTCTTGCACAGTGAAAACATACATACCAAGCAAGAAACACATGGAGGCACAAGTTGTTCAGAGGCAGGGAGGGGGTTTAAAATAAAAATCAGGGAAAAGCAGAAAACGTATGGAGACTATAAAAGGTCTTGCTCTAACTCGGCCCGCAGCTCACGCCTGTTGGTCGCAACTGGCAGTAGCGGGCTTCAACAGTCTCTGATGGGCCAGAGGCCCACTGGAGATAGGGGGCTCCCTGTGGGCAGAATTGGGTGTCCCTGAGGGCTGCAAATGACCCCCGGGCTGGCGTTTGCCCACCCCTGGTAGGATTTCAGCCTGTGCTAGATGGAATAGCACTCCTTTGAAAACCATAGATCATAGACTAGATGTGCTTCTGGACTCTGCTGAAACCTCAATGCTCAGGTTGTGGCAGTGCCCAGAGGTGCATTTGCCCAGTTTCAGCTGGTGAGCCAGCTTTATCTGTTCCTGGAAAAAGCAGATCTGCCATAATGACACATGTCTTAGTTACATCATTATTAGATTACAACAACGAGCACCACATGAATGTGTGAAAACTACATCTGGTCCAAAATGCAGAATCCAGGCTGCCAATTACAGCTACTTTGGGTATCTTACAGCACAATCCTATGCATGTCTATTCAGAAGTAAGTCCAACTGTGATTTGGCTAAAATTGAGAGAATCAGGGGATAGGGCTTGTGGATTTCATTAAGTGCACTACCACTTTTTTCTTCATAATATGCGCAAGGCTGGTTAAGTGATCATTCATGCAAGCATTATTGCACAAGAGTCAGAAAGAAGAACTCAGCACTGAAGAGGACTGACCTCGAGCTTTGGGGGAAGAGAACATGCAATTTTGCCTCACAGTAAAATATTCTAAAGAATTCAAAACCTAGTTTGGAAGCATCAGGCTGAGCAGTGCCCATCTCCTTTTTCTGGAGTACGGATATTTTGTGTTCCCTATAGAAAGCTGTTCTAAATAGGAGCAACAGAGTAACAGAAAACTTTGGAAAAGATAGTAGACATTTTAGAAAAACCCACAATCAGGACCTCATTGTCTACTTCAGTGTTTCTCAAACTGTGGGTCAGGACCCACTAGGTGGGTTGTGAGCCAATATCAGGTGGGTCCCCATTCATTTCAATATTTTATTTTTGATATATTAGACTTGATGCTGCCATGGTATGTGATTGCATCTGGGGAAATGTTACAGCTCTGTACTTTTAACAGGCTACTATGTGTATGCTTTTACCAATGATAGTCAATGGGACTTACTCCTAGGTAAGTGTGGGTAGGATTGCAGCCTAGGGTTGTTAAAAATTTACCTGCTTGATAATGTCACTTCTGGTCATGACATCACTTCCAGTAGGTCCTGACAGATTCTCATTCTAAAAAGTGAGTCCTGGTGCTAAAAGTTTGAGAACCACTAGTCTATTTCTCTTCCCTTCTCCTTTCAGAAATCCTTCAAGCCCACGGATTCACATTGAACTGTTTAACTGCACAACATGTTGGGAAAAATATATATTCTTGGCCGGAACATTAAATTAGTGTGGAGTAATGAATTACTTTGTCCTAAGACATATCTCCTACTGTGGCACCTGTTTAACTCACTCCCTGCTTTTAGTGATAAATCTATCATTAATCCTGCACACAAAGTGCCATAAAGCACACCCCACAATCATCCCAAGTAATTTCTCTGGTGGTTGATAGGAGGTTGCCAAGAAAACCAATAATCCCAATTATGGTGCCAAGAAAGCACAAATTTTGCATTCCCCCCCCCCCACCTAAAGTAGAGCATAAATTAAACACATCTGGAAGGGACGCCTGAATTAACAAACCTGAGTCACTTGTAATCTGCGATTCTCAGCAGGAGCACTGAGGAAGGGTGAAGGAAACATACACACTGAGAGAAAATTATAAGGTATGAATATCCATTCTACTCTTTCCAGCTTTCAGAAGTTCAACCTTTGGTTATGGAAAGTTGCACTAGTACTCCGTTCTGTCACGGACATATAGAATTATATGGGAAACCTGCTGCAAAGAACGTATTCCTGACAGGAACATTAAAATAGCACAGCATAATTAATGTGTGCATGTTACTAAACATGGAGGCTGGGCTAATGAAGTTAGGAGTGTCACTCGCTGTACAAGGCACCCACTCAACAGTGCCCAAGAACTGTGTAATTACTGATTCATTAAAGGGAGCACCACTCTGGTTCATGGGGAAATGACAGAATATACACCATAGAGAGGTCTGCACATAGGCCTGCCTTTGAATAGAGCTTTTTAGAAACAATTGGTCCAGAGCATAATGCTGGTGTGGGGAAGCTGGATGGAGCATGCAACAACACCTACTTTGCTCTGGCTGCAGTGGTTACCAATTCCACTTCCTAGGCCCAGTCCAAAGTGCTGGTTTGGGTCATTAGAGTCCTACGTAACCTGGGATCAAGTTACCTTCAGGATCACCTCTGCTCATACAAGAGTGGCAAAGATCAGTAAAAGAGGCTGAGCTCTCTGGCACTTTACTATAGTGTCTGAATGTGTTTCTATTTTACTTTAAAAGGGGGGGGGTGTACAAATTATTATTATTAGTAGTAGTAGTAAGAAAAAACCCCATACATTTCTGCATTATTCCATCATGAAGTTGATGTATTCCCCAGTCTTGCAGTTTAACTTTGTACCTCAAACACAAATGAGTCTAATATACCCCTATTTGGAAGTAAGCCTCATTGACTATAGCTTGACTGACTTTTGAGTGAAAATGTATGGGACTGAGCTGCTGGTCTACTGTAATGGCTCTTCTAAACCAAGAACTACAGTGCAAACCTATCTACATCTACATGTGTGCTACATCTACATCTACTCAGAAGTAAGCCCCACTATGTTTAATGGAATTTACTTCCAGATAAGTGTGTACAAGACTGCAGCTGTGTAAACAAACAATTAAGAGAACATGTGTTAGATTCAGAATTCATCATCATCCTAGGAATATCTGCTTTCACTTTAGAAAATAAAAGTGAGTTTTTAGTCCTCTTGGTGGTGGACGCAGAATTAGGCTGCAATCCCTGTACACCAGTGGTTCTTGAACTTTTCTGGCCCGAGGCTCCCCTGATCCTTGTGGCCATTGGCCACAGCTCCCCATTACAACACCTCACCTCAGTTACCCCCAAAATGGGGATGAAGGTGTTATAATTACACACTAGAAACAAGGCTGCCAGCACTCTGAGGCTGCAATCCTAACCACACTTACCTGAGAGTAAGCCCCATTGAACAAAATAGGACTTACTTCTGAGTAGACCTGGTTAGGATTGTGCCCTGAGTTTGTTAGCAGCACACCTGGAGGGTTTTGGAAAGGGAGGGGGGAAGTGATGAATTTGCAGACGGGGAAGACTTTGTTTTGTGTGTATCTGCTAATTGCAAACTGATGCAAACTGAGACCCAGAGACTGTTTGGCTGCAATCCTAACCTCACTTTCCTGGGAGTAAGTCCCATTGAACACAATAGGACTTACTTCTGAGTAGACCTAACTAGGATTGTGCCTTTTGTCTTACAATAGCAGCCAACAACAGTTAACCCCTGCTAATTGGTAAGAGGCACTTTTTCAAGTGGGTGCTCCTCTTTTATTAAGCAGGGGGGAGTAACTGCCCACCTCCCCCCAGCAGTGTCTTTTCTAGTGGCTGTCTGCTGGTGTTTTGCATCTTTTTAGATTGTGAGCCCTTTTGGGACAGGGAGCCATGAGTTTGATTTTTTTCTGTAAACCACTTTGGGAACTTTTTGTTGAAAAGCGGTATATAAATACTGATAATAATAACAATAATAATAACAACAACATGGGAAATCCCCCCCCCCAGGAGGCAGGAAGAAAAAGGGGGATGGCTGAAAAGGAATGGGTATTTTTATTTTTTAATCAACTTTTGGAGACAAAGCCATCAAGAGTGACTTTTTTCTCTTTTTTGAAGGGGGAGGAAAAAGAGAAAGGTAAAGATCCTGGGTTAAGCTGACACAGTCCCCAAGCCTATGTAGGTCTACTCAGAAGTAAGCCCAATTTGAGTGAATGGGGCTTACTCCCAGGAAGGTGTGGACAGGATTGCAGCCACACAGAGCAAGATTACAACTCACCCCAAAGTAGATGGGGGCTGCTCACACACATACACCCCAACATGCAGATGCCACCCCTATTCCCCCCAGGCAAGATGGAGGAATGCAGCCTGGGCCATTTGAACACCCCTCAGCTAAGAGCAGGCTGGGCTCCCTCCTTCCCAAGCAGAGGAAAGCACTGTGCTGCTCTCTCTAGGTCAGGTTTCCCTCCCAGTTTGAAACCTGCCAGGAGTGCGCCCTGTGCTGATGAGATGCAGCACCTCTGCCCCTGCCCAGCCAGCCTTCTCTCTCTCCCCCCCCCCACGTTTCACATGCCCTTCCCACCTCACACTGCCCCACCCACCTCGTTCACAGCCAAAGAAAAGCAGCAAGTAGGAAGGGGCAGGGGCAGCTGAGCAGCAGGTTACTCTACTCTACCCTACTCTGTCCTGCAGCCATGGTCACCTCTCTCCTGGAAATGCCTCTTGATGCCCCTGGCAGCTAGCCACGCCTCCCTAGGGAGCCAGGATGCACAGATTCAATACCTCAGCCTGTACACAGTTTCCTGAGAGTAAATTCCATTGAACACAATGTGACTTGCCTCTGAGTAATCTTCTATAGGATTGCACTGTTAAGTATGCATGAACAATGATTGGCAAAATAGTAGATGAGGGTGGGAAAGGGTTGAGCAAGACTTCCAAAGTTTGGAAAGCATGACTGTTTCTATTAGCAGCAATTTAAATTATTCAGAATTAATGACTATATGCAAATGTGCTTATTTTGCATTCTTCAAGTTCACAAAATTAAAATTTACTTGGTGCAGAATTGTGTAGCACAGAGTATACGCTCTGACAACTTAAGGTTATTGTTTAAAAATTGTTTTAATTTTGGGCCTGGCGCATCATGTATTCCCTTTGCCCTGCCTTGAAGATTGCTCTGATTCCAGGGTCTCTGTGTTGTTGATCCCCTTTTCTATGCTGCTTTGAATTATTTTTGGGTAATTTAGATTTGAAGTGTTGTTATTGTGCATTTGTTTTTTAAACTCTGATTTCATGTATTTATTAGATATGGTTGTAAAAGTGGAAATGTGGTTTGTACATTTACGTCTAGACATGCATTGCACTTGTTTTTGTTCAAAGTTATCTTCTCCTGTGGGGTATGGCAAAAACAGGGAATTTAAGCAAGCAGAGTTGAAATGTGACATTAGCTATCAAGCGAAGGGTAACATGTGAAAGGGAATCTTTCCAACGAATGAATGAATCATGTATTATTTAAAACTGTCCCCATCCCCCCTCTCCACTATATCTTTTCTCCAAGAGAGTCATTTGAGCAGGCTGGGTTTCAACAGTCATGAGAATTATAATGGAAAGTCAATGTGCTATACCAAATGCCTACCAGGCCCTACAGTAATCTTCTGTCCATGTTCAATTTCTTGCATGAGTGAAATGCCTCTTCAAGTATAGTGCTAACATATTGTGAACATTTGGGCATGTTATATACAGTAGTTAATTCAAATGTTGATGGCTGGCATTTCCTTGCAAACCAAGCGAGCCTCACCTAGACACCCTGCACTTGACAGGTACAAGAGAATCATTCCTGTCTTGCGGCAGAACGATGGACAACATATTTTTTTTTCTTGCTAGATATGCTAATGTGCCTCCCTCTAAATCATGAAATCATGTATTTTCTAAATTTGCTTTTGGTGATGCACCTGCATAAATCTTTTGTGGGCCTCTGAGGATTACATGACACACTGAATTAAGACCATCCGGAGCACTGACAGGCTGAACTTGGCATTCTAAAATAGCAATCACAGGGGGCCTGATCTGATGCGAAACAATGGCAGGAAGACCTAAACCCTTAGTCCCACCATGCTCCTGACTTGGATCAGGACTCCTTAGGCCTGCTATTTGTCCGAGAAAAAATGATCCCATTGAATCATATGGCTGAGGAAGAACCCACTCCGCCATGTTCCTGATATGACCGTCAGGAGGTGGTCTATTTACTGAATAAAACAAGCATGCTAGCCCCAGTTATGTGCTTCTGGTAAGATTGAGTCCCGCTGTATTTTACGGTGTTCACCACTGCAGAGACAAAGAGCCACTTGTCTTCTGTAGCTTGTGCCGTGCTTCTGGGAGGCTAAATGCCTTTGAAGTGGCACAGGTATCATGGCATTTCACTTCTTAAGAGCGCTGTATTTGTTGCAGCATGGCCCTTCCCAGTTTGAAGAGACACTTGGCCAACAGTCTGAGGCTAAGAGGCAAAGAAGGAAGGCCCATAGCCAGGGAGACAGACCAGGGACAGACTGCACTTGCTCCTGGTGTGGAAGGGATTGTCACTCCCGAATCGGCCTTTTTAGCCACACTAGACGCTGTTCCAGAGCCACCTTTCAGAGCGCGATACCATAGTCTTTTGAGACTGAAGGTTGCCAACAGAGACTTGTTCCAGCCTCTTGCATCATCACAGTGACATAAGCTGACCTAGAGTCCAGCACATTTCTCTGCCCTTACTTCTTCCAAGTCTCTGAACCAACATCGTTATTCCTCTCTGCCGGCACCTAGACAACACAGGAGAACTGAGCCACTTCATACCTGTGGCGCCTCCTACTGAATGGCTTTGTACTGTCGGTTTGCTTTGTTCTACTAAATCTACTGACGAAGTAGAAACTGAAGCATCTGTGGCTGCTGCTCCCTCCTATTCTTTTGTCCTCAAGTGGGAGAAGGAAGTGGGTGAAAGAATCAGGAGGAAGCAGATGCTGTTCATTTCCTGCTGAATCGGTCATTTTAAGAGGATAGACTAGAGCATATTTCCAGATTGCAATCTAGCATTCCTAATTAGGCTGCGACTACTTAAGCTTCCTGTTATGATTACAGCCCAATTTCCCCCCCCCCCCCGCCTCTGGCAGAACACGCGTTCCACCAGCAGGAGGATGCCAGTGCTGGGAAGCGCAGCAAGGCCACAAGTGCAATTTCTGTAGGCAAAGCACACTTACCAGTGGAAAAGACTCTGTCTGCCCCTGCTAGTTGAGTGGCAGTGGGGGCAGGTGGTGGGAGGGGAAAGAATGGGGGAATTTCTGGGTGGAGAGGGAGGAGGAAGGGGTGGGATCAGTGGCACTTTTGTGTGGCCACATCCTATATCTCTCCCTTTCCACCACTGTCACATTTGATTCCGTCAGCAAAATAGCAGGTGGAGGACCAAGGAGACTCATAAGGGAAGTAGAGGCTTTTCCTAGGGCAAGGGAGCTAAAGTTTCCTTACTGTGAGGAGACCTCTGCAACTGCTTTCCCACCTTAGGATGCAGCATGTACTTCATTGGCACACCTGCATTGGTAGATGGGAGTTAGGTAGGTAGGATTGGGCTGCTCTTTAAGTTTATATCCCACTCTTCTTCCATAGAGCTGAGTAGTGCATACGGTTCCTCTCTGTATTATAATCACAACCTTAGGAGGTAGTCTAGTTTGAGAGAGAGTGACAATGCAGGATCTCCCAGGCAGTATCATGGCTGAGAGGAGATTTGAACTTGGGTCTCCCCAGACCTAGTTCGACATGCCAACCACTGCACTACACTTGCTCTGTGAAGGTTTTCAAGGCCCAATCCAATCCAACATTCCAGCACAGATGAAGTCATACCAACGCGGGGTATCCTGCAGTTGGGGGACTGTCACAGAGGCTTCCTCAAGGTAAGAGAACCTTGGGGATAAATGCTCCACTGAGAAATGGAAAGTAGTACTGCACTCTTTGGGTTTCTGCACTACCCATATCCTCTCAAACCACTGGTTATTTTAGTTAGGAGAGCAATGGAGTTACCTCCTTTTCATGTCTTTGTTATTGACTTTTCATTAATGTATTTACCTGCATTTTAGTAAAACTTACTCAAAACTTTTGGAAAAGTTTGCTACAAACTTTTCCAAAATTAAGTTGTAGAATCCCCCAAACGTATACAACATTTCTACTGCATACATATAAAACATTAATTTAAACATGCTCTTTTTTTTTTAAAGGACCTTCATCATATTATGTATTTATCTGAGTGCTTCTGCTTGCCTTTCATGAAGCGCAGCTCCAAACTGGGAATTATGATCCACTTAGCCTCAGAAGTGAGCACCATCCACCATCCTCCGGTGACTTGCTGGCCTGATGCAACTGCTAGCAGCATGATGGCCCACTGTTTGACCTCTTGCGTTAGCTGTGGGTCAAGGACGCCCTCCACTGCTTGCTGTTTCACATCTGTGATGCAGCAGTGGCAGCAAAGGAAAGGCTGCCTTGCTTTGGGCAAGGCATTTTATAGGCCTTGAACTACTGCAGGACCTTCATTCATTCATATAAGTTCCATCTCTAATATATTCATTTATGTAAATTTATTCAAAATTTAAATTAATTGGGTTTTTTTCCTGGTCCCCGACACAGTGTCAGAGAGATGATGTGGCCCTCCTGCCAAAAAGTTTGGACACCCCTGGTTTAGAACAATATGATCTACAGCTTGGATTTAAAGAGCACAAGCAGAACGCCGTGCTTTCCCAACCCCTTCTCCCCACAGCACTCCCCTGAGAATCAGGGGATCCTCAGGATGAGATGGAATGTACAGACTGCAGTGGAAAGGCGGAAAACAGTGGAATTGGGGGGGGGGGTTGTCTGAAAGCATCTTTCATTTCGAAGCATGCAGAGAACACACATGTGTGCATGGTACTGCCTGCCAGGAGAGCAAAGACCAGGCCAATAATGTGAGGCTTGCCCCAGGACTGTTGCCAAGAGGCTTCAAATCCCCAGGCCACTAGGAAGGCCACATTTATAATGATCAGGGCGCCACACACACACACAGAGTCAGGCTGGCTCCAATGGAGCTTTGTCTACTCTAGTACTCCAATGAGCACAGTAAGTTTGATTTTCTGACAAAAGCCATCTCTTAGGGGCCTACTGACTTATAAAAAAAAACAAGTTGTTGACAAAACGAAATAAGGATCTCCAATCCCAGCTGTCCTCACCAACTCCATGGCAAAGCCCCATGAAAGACGCATGTTAGTGAACTGATGGACCTCCTGAGCCTGCTACCACTTCCTCAGCCTCAATAGGCCCTCAATAAGATTGGGCCATAAGTCATATTGCATTACGTAAGCAATACTGCATTATTTGGATTTCCACTTCCCTATTATTGTTAATTATCTCCATAACTAAATGGTTAAAAATGGTTAGATATATTACCTTGTTTTGTTAGCAGTCAATGAGTGGGCAAGCTTAGCTAGGCACTGTTTTATTTTTATTTTTTTAACTCCCCATTTTTGTTAATTATGCCCACAATAAATTTGTTTTGTTGCACCTTTCACCCTTTCCGCTTTCTTCCTACCCTGCCGAACTATCAAGCTGAGCCATAGGTCTCTATACAGGATCCCCATTCATGAATTAGTCCCCCCCATGTGTGCAAATTGCATGTGTAAATGCATACCCAATAACCAGGACCAGTGCCAGGATATTGTGAGCTCTAGACAAGGCTAACGGAAATATTACACAGCACTGTTGTGGTATCAGTTGCATTTTTACATGGGTTAAAAAAAACTGTTTAAAACTGTGCCCCTCAAAGGTCAGTATGACACCCCTCTGAGGTCTGCTGCCTAGTTGGCCTAATGACAGCAACAGCCCTGCCGATTGCACAGGGTACCATTGAATCTAAGCCAACATATTTTCTTGAATATTTTTTAAAATGGGTTTCTTTTACCCTGAACAATCAAAATTTTAAGTGCACCTTCTAGGGCTAGAATAATATACCTCATGGACTTTGAGTACAAGGTTTTAATTCTGTTTTAGACTTTATTCCCTTTTTCCTAGGCTTTCCTCCTGGCTAGATTAACGTTAAAGGATATTACTACTCTACTTTTTTAATGTTTAGATACTCGACTTATTTAGATTGTTATTCTCTGCTTTTACCTGTCTGTTCTGCCTGCTTTTTATCCTTGCATTTTCTCCCACCCCCATTTCCGGTGAGCTCTTAATGTGCTCATAATAATGTGCTTCAATTATCCTCATATTGACTGGGTCAATTTGTGTTCTGGTCACGATAAGGAAACCGGATTTCTTGACGTGCTAAATGACTGTGGCTTAGAGCAGCTAGTCACGGAGCCCACCAGAGGACAGGTGACTCTGGATTTAATATTGTGCGGTACGCAGGACCTGGTTAGAGATGTAAACGTTACTGAGCCATTGGGGAACAGTGATCATGCTGTGATCCGTTTTGACGTGCACGTTGGGGGAAGAATACCAGGCAAATCTCTAACAAAAACCCTTGACTTCCGAAGGGCAGACTTCCCCCAAATGAGGAGGCTGGTTAGAAGGAGGTTGAAAGGGAGGGTAAAAAGAGTCCAATCTCTCCAGAGTGCATGGAGGCTGCTTAAAACAACAGTAATAGAGGCCTAGCAGAGGTGTATACCGCAAAGAAAGAAGGGTTCCACTAAATCCAGGAGAGTGCCCGCATGGCTAACAAACCAAGTTAGAGAGGCTGTGAAGGGCAAGGAAGCTTCCTTCCGTAAATGGAAGTCTTGCCCTAATGAGGAGAATAAAAAGGAACATAAACTGTGGCAAAAGAAATGTAAGAAGGTGATACGGGAGGCCAAGAGAGACTATGAGGAACGCATGGCCAGCAACATTAAGGGGAATAATAAAAGCTTCTTCAAATATGTTAGAAGTAGGAAACCCGCCAGAGAAGCGGTTGGCCCTCTGGATGGTGAGGGAGGGAAAGGGGAGATAAAAGGAGACTTAGAGATGGCAGAGAAATTAAATGAGTTCTTTGCATCTGTCTTCACGGCAGAAGACCTCGGGCAGATACCGCTGCCCAAACGGCCCCTCCTGACTGAGGAGTTAAGTCAGATAGAGGTTAAAAGAGAAGATGTTTCAGACCTCATTGATAAATTAAAAATCGATAAGTCACCGGGCCCTGATGGCATCCACCCAAGAGTTATTAAGGAATTGAAGAATGAAGTTGCCGATCTCTTGACTAAAATATGCAACTTGTCCCTCAAAACGGCCACAGTGCCAGAGGATTGGAGGATAGCAAATGTCACGTCTATTTTTAAAAAGGGAAAGAGGGGGGACCCGGGAAACTATAGGCCGGTCAGCCTAACATCCATACCGGGTAAGATGGTGGAATGCCTCATCAAAGATAGGACCTCAAAACACATAGACGAACAGGCCTTGCTGAGGGAGAGTTAGCATGGCTTCTGTAAGCATAAGTCTTGCCTCACGAACCTTATAGAATTCTTTGAAAAGGTCAACGGGCATGTGGATGTGGGAGAACCTGTGGACATTATATATCTGGACTTTCAGAAGGCGTTTGACACGGTCCCTCACCAAAGGCTACTGAAAAAACTCCACAGTCAGGGAATTAGAGGACAGGTCCTCTCATGGATTGAGAACTGGTTGGAGGCCAGGAAGCAGAGAGTGGGTGTCAATGGGCAATTTTCACAATGGAGAGAGGTGAAAAGTGGTGTGCCCCAAGGATCTGTCCTGGGACCGGTGCTCTTCAACCTCTTCATAAATGACCTGGAGACAGGGTTGAGCAGTGAAGTGACTAAGTTTGCAGACGACACCAAACTTTTCCGAGGGGTGAAGACTAAAAGTGATTGTGAGGAGCTCCAGAAGGATCTCTCCAGACTGGCAGAATGGGGAGCAAAATGGCAGATGCGCTTCAATGTCAGTAAGTGTAAAGTCATGCACATTGGGGCAAAAAATCAAAACTTTAGATATAGGCTGATGGGTTCTGAGCTGTCTGTGACAGATCAGGAGAGAGATCTTGGGGTGGTGGTGGACAGGTCGATGAAAGTATCGACCCAATGTGCGGCAGCAGTGAAGAAGGCCAATTCTATGCTTGGGATCATTAGGAAGGGTATTGAGAACAAAACGGCTAGTATTATAATGCCATTGTACAAATCGATGGTAAGGCCACACCTGGAGTATTGTGTCCAGTTCTGGTCGCCGCATCTCAAAAAAGACATAGTGGAAATGGAAAAGGTGCAAAAGAGAGCGACTAAGATGATTAGTGGGCTGGGGCACTTTCCTTATGAGGAAAGGCTACGGCGTTTGGGCCTCTTCAGCCTAGAAAAGAGACGCCTGAGGGGGGACATGATTGAGACATACAAAATTATGCAGGGGATGGACAGAGTGGATAGGGAGATGCTCTTTACACTCTCACATAATACCAGAACCAGGGGACATCCACTAAAACTGAGTGTTGGGCGGGTTAGGACAGACAAAAGAAAATATTTCTTTACTCAGCGTGTGGTCGGTCTGTGGAACTCCTTGCCACAGGATGTGGTGCTGGCGTCTAGCCTAGACGCCTTTAAAAGGGGATCGGACAAGTTTCTGGAGGAAAAATCCATTATGGGGTATAAGCCATGATGTGTATGTGCAACCTCCTGATTTTAGAAATGGGCTATGTCAGAATACCAGATGCAAGGGAGGGCACCAGGATGAGGTCTCTTGTTATCTGCTGTGCTCCCTGGGGCATTTGGTGGGCCGCTGTGAGATACAGGAAGCTGGACTAGATGGGCCTATGGCCTGATCCAGTAGGGCCGTTCTTATGTTCTTATGCTTTTTAGGCTCAGTGCTGTAAAAGATAACTTAACACTATTAAGAAAGTGATGAGATGCACTAATTTTTTTTCTCCTGTTTTGTTTATTAAACTTCTTCATCATTTCAAATATCTCTAAAGCATATGCCAAATTGCACTTATCGTTTTTTGGTTCATTGATGTTTCTGCAGAAATAGCCTATAGAAACAGCAAATATAAACTCATTTTACAAGCCATTATGGAAGCAAAATGCCAGACTTCAGATCATTGGAGCCAACAAAAATGTAATTCCCACACTTCTCCAAAACTTTAAAATAATCGAGTTTTGTCCAATTTCAGTTAATTGAGCCTGCAAAACTATTCACACTTAAGTGGGTGTAAAACCCAATGAGCTGAATCCTACAAATTTCTTCCAGTAATGGAAGGTAACAGAAGTGTTTTGTTTTTTGTAGTGTGGGACACTCCCAGTCCAGGGAGAGAGAGCACCTGATGACAATCAGGTGAGATGGGAAAGTGGAACTAGACTCAGTTTTAAAGCTGAGTCTCAGGGTTAAAAAAGGGAGAGGAGGAAGTAGGGACATGGAGGGACAGTGAAAGAAGCAAAAGGAGAGGAGGAAAGGAGGAGGAAGGTTGGAAGGCTGGACAGGAGGGAGGAAGATGAACAAGAGAGACTGATAAACAAAAGAAGCTGGAGACAGCAAGGAAGAGGATTGGAGGGGCAAGGGGCAGAGACAGACCATTGGGAAGACCAGGACTGGCCTAAGAGATACCTGGCAGAAGGGACAACAGGCAAAGGCCTTTGCAGGGGTGTTAACAGGAGCTACTCCTTTCCTAGCTTGGGGCAAACTCATGGGTGGTCTTGAAAGTACAATCAGCCTCACCCTGCCTTAGCCCTGGGGGGAGACTGTGTGCCAGAAGATTTTTGGGCTCTTTGATACCCATGAATGTCTTAACTCAGACTATCCCTGAGGTGAAAAGCAGTCTCCACCTGACTCTTGGCTTCAAGGCACTCATGAAAGAAGGGGAAGGAACCTGGCAGAGAGGTCAGGAGGTGAGCCTTTTTCTGTTTTTGTACTATTGTTCAATAAATCTTATGTTCATTTGGCTCATTTCCCATTGTGATTTCCCCAGCACCTTCCAAATCTCCTGGAGACAGTTGCTGGAGATAAAGCTCCCCCCCCCCCCAGAGGAGGATGGGGGTGATTGTTTTACTGAACCCTGTTCTTTCTGCAGCCGCCTCCCCCACATGCGAGACTTGCTGGAGTCAGGTAGAAATGCAGTACATGGGGCGGCAGCAGGGAGCTGACAAAAGTTCTCCATCCCCTTGTTGGAACAAAAGCAGGGCTCTCTCACTGCTTCTTCTCTTCCTACAACCTGGACTGGAGAAGGAAGAACATAAGCCTTCCCACTTCCTCCCCTCTGCTTCACCCCCCCCATCCTTTTTGATTCCTGGAAGTAGCAGGACTAGAGGAAGGCGCATCACCAAATGAAGAGAGGATAGCAACTGACACACCAGCCCTGACACCAGGAGGTCTCAGGCCAGCCTTGAAAAGAAATGCCTTCTGTTTATGGAAGAATTTCATAGGATCCAGCTTAGTGAATTCACTCATTCTGAGTTAATATGCAAAGGTTTCAGCTTTCTCAGAGTTTTCCAACTGAGCAATTAAAAATACATTTGAACCACATGGTCATTTATTTGTGGTTTTATATCCCACCTTATAAAACCAAACACTTTAAAACATAAATAGAAATAATAAAATTACCATTGAACAGTACAGAGAAAAGCAGCCGGCTAAACTAGATACAAAGTACAATTTAGCTGATAAAAATAATTTAAAAGGCTATGTGAAAAAGAAACATATGGTACAGATCTGACTTCCCAAACATTCCCTTTGCTTTTTTATTGGTTCCCCAACCTCCCTTTTTTCATACACTTACTTCCATCTAAACGTCATTGCTGTTGGCTCATTTTCTCTTGGCAGTACGCAGTCAAGAAGCCCTGAGCAGCACCTTGGCATGCCACGTGAATTCATCTCTTCCACTCTGCTCTGGTGTGATCCTGTTCTCTGAATGGTTTTGCATGACTTTCTTCTTTATGCAATAATCTTTTGGTACCCAAATCTGAATGGAATCATGGAATAGGCCATAAAAGCCGTATAGTTGCAAGAGCAATAGGAAGTACTAAGGACAAAATCTTCATGGATTCACAGCCCAATCCTATCCAAGATTGGGCCGGTGCACCAATACGACAAGGTTCTGCTGTTATAAAATGGGTTGCAGTGGCATGCATAGTGTGGTCATTTGTGCTGCTGCATTCAGTGGCAGCTTAAAAGACTCACCACCAGTCCAGGAAAAGTAAGTCTGACAGCAGAAGAAGTAGAACAGGGTTGGTGTGTGTGTGTGTGTGTGTGTGTGTGTGTGTGTGTGTGTGTGTGGGTGGAACGGAGGAGTTCCCAGGCAGGGCAGGGCAGGGGTGGGGAGGGAGGCTGACTGGGAGTCAGGATTGGTGGCACTCACGTGTGCCCATACCTAGGCCTTTCTGCTTCCCTTTCCACTGTTGTTACATGCCTCAGTCTTACTACAAAATAGCAGTCAAAGGTTTGAGGAGACCCATGGCAGCAATGGAGGCAATACTTCACTTACCCTGTGGAAGCCTTTCGAATTCCACCCTCCCCCCCCCCGCATGGATGCAGTGTGTGCCCTGTTGGCATGACTACCTTGGCAGAGGGTGGGATTTAGGTAGGATTGGGCTACCCGTTATTCCTTTGGAGAGATGCAGTACTTGTGAAAATATATTTACAGCATGATCCTAAAAATGTTTGCTCCAAAGTAGAGATCTCTGCTTTCCATGGCAGTTTGAAGCATATACTATGGGATTGCAGCTGGTTATATAAGTGCTAAATAAATAGGCATTACAGGGTATTAGAAAAATGCACACAAGCAGGAGTCCACTCATTAAGTCACTGAGTCAACGCTTATTACGTCAAGATGCAGTGACTGGCCCCAGGGCCACGCAATGAGCTTCACTGTCAGCCAGGATTTGAACCCAGTTTTCCCAATCCAAGGCTACCCACTGCTACTGAACCCTGCACACTACCAGAACACTACCAGAACACTACTATGCAGAACACTACCTACTATTAACTAGTACTTCCATAATGATTTCCTACTCACAAACTTGAAATATGTAGTTCACTTTCTGAGTCCTTGCGCATCTTACAGCATAACCAAAGGAAAGGAAAATATATAACAAAGCTCTGAGTCATAATGTCGTTTCAAAATTCTGCATATCATAATGGACATTGTCAGCTCAGATTCAAACCTACTTTTTAAAAATCTGCTTCATCGAAGCCTAGGGCAATAAAAAGATTTCCTTTAATTTTTCCGGTTTCATAGTCAATACATTTTGGTTTAAACATTGCTAGAAAATATTGCACAGTATTGTATAATCTTATCATGGTTCCAAAGAATTCCAAAAAGTGTCCAAAACTAAGCTGTGGCTCATGCATTTAGCTGAGGGCTCTACAGTGTTTGGCAGTAGGACGGAGGAGCTCAAGCCCCCTTCCATTTCAGTTCTTCTCCCTCTCTCAGGAACTGCTATGCAGGACATTTGGAATGGACAAAAGGTAGTCCTTTTCCACTCAGTGCAGAATTCATCAATGGAATTATGGAATATATCAAATTCATTGCCACAAGATGTGGGCCTGGCTACTAGCTTTGATGATTAGTCAATTTCATGGAGGATAGATGATCATTTAACTACTGGTCATGATGGCTGTATGCTACCCCCAGGATCCGAGGCATCTGAAAACCAAGTGCATGATAGCAATGGTGGGAGACAGATACATTTCCCTCCTGCTCATGGACTTCATGGAGCCCAAACTTGCCATTTTGTCACCAGTACATATCTCTCCAATGCATACATACATTTGCTTATTGGTTTTTGCATGCTATTAGTGGCTCTTGTTACTGACCAAGATCCTTGAGTCACTCTCCTCCTCTGTTATTCTGAGCTACGCAATAGTTTATACTACCATATTATATTTTCAGTTATTGTAGTTCATTCAGTTATTCTGCATAGTTACCTGGTTGTTTCTGTGTTTGCAATGCCTCTTGAGTTTTGCCGTCTATCATTCAACAAAACAAGCATTTATTTTTCTCCTCAAGGTCATGGCAATGTGAACCAAGTATTGCATTTACACGTGCTATAAAATACTGTAAATGGAACAAGAATGACTTGCTGTCTAGAAGACATATTGTCAGTGACAGAAATTTGCTAGTGTGCATATATCAGACACTTTGGAAGCAACCAATACCATTATTCAGCGAATGCTCAGCAAAACACAAAAAGGATTATAGACATCTGATAGGTCTATTTCCAGCAACACATTTTCTTTAGCAGCTTCTATGGGACTAAACTAGAGCTGATGTTAAACAGATTGTTTGGATGCTCGTGGCAAGGGGAGAGAAACCAATCCAAATTGGGATCACAAGGCAGGAGGGTGGAGAAGGTAGTACCTTAGGTGGCTTTAAATGTTATTAGATAAATGGAGGTTACATCTACCACCGGCTTCCAGTCCAGATGACTACATACTGCCTCCAGGTTCAGAGGCAATATGCCCCTGAATACCAGTTGCTGCAAGACAACAATGGGAGAGATGTTGCCTACATGTTTTGTTTCTGAGCTACTCAGAAGCATTCATTTGGCAATTGTGGGAAACAGAATGCTAAACCAGTTGAACCTATGGTCTGATCCAACAGGATTCATCTGATGTTCCCAGGGCTTTTTTTCTAATGGAACGCGGGGGGACGGAGTTCCGGCACCTTTTTGCAGGGGCCCCTCCCCTTCGGAGGCATTCCGGGGGGGGGAGCAAAACAGAGGCATTCGCTGGGTAGGTGCTGGGGGGTGCAGGGTGGGCGGGTGCCTGGCCCCTCCCTGACCGCACAACGACCCCCTCCTGCCCCATCCCCAAGCTCTCGCCTGAGCCCAGCCCACCTCCCGTCCCCCGCGCTCCACTTCCCTGCGCACTTCCAAGCCGGTGGACGGCGCGGGGGACACGCACCGATGCCGAGGAGGAGGATGGACAGCCAGCCAGCCAGCCAGCCAGCCAGGGAAACGGGCTGCAGCACCCATGGAACGCCCAGGTACTGGCTTGGCGGAAGAGGCGGGGAAGGAAGCCGGCTGGTGCAGCCCCCGTGCCAATCTGCAGCACGAGCCTAGGCATGTCTACTCAGAAGTAAGTCTCATTGTGCTCAATGGGGCTCGCTCCTGGGAAAGGGTGCATAGCTTTGCAGCCTGAGAGCCCAAGCATATGCATATCTGCTCAGAAGTAAGTTCCATTGTGTTCAATGGGGCTTACTCCCGGGAAAGTGTCATAGCCTTGCAGCCTGAGTAGACAGGCAGAAGAAGGGCTCTGAGGCTGCAGTCCTCTCCACACTTTCCTGGGGAGAAGCCCCACTGTCTCTACTGGGACTTTCTGAGGAGACAGCCATAGGCTTTGGCTCTGAGACTGCAGTCCTCTCCACACCTTCCTGGGAGGAAGCCCCATTGACTCTAATGGGACTGACTTCTGAGTAGACAGGCACAGGATTGGGCCCTGAGGCTGCCATCCTATCCACAGTAAGCCCCATTCACTAAAGTGGACTTCTGAGTAGACATGCATAGGATTGGGCTCTTAGGCTGCAATCCTAGGCACTTTTCTGGGAGTAAGCGCCATTGACTAGAACGAGACTTACTTCAGAGTAGACATACCTAGGATTGGGCTCTTAATCCTGGCAGAGATATATATCTGCACCCGTTTTCACATGCTAAGGGCAGGTGAAAAGGGATTCTACGTGTGTACAACGTGCTGTCCAGCCTTGCCAGTGATCCTCCTTCCTTCACAAGCATGCCCTCTGCCAGCCAGCATTTGCAGCTCCTCTCCAGCAATGCACAGCAGCTGCTCAGGGCAGCAGAGAACATACATTTGCATGCCAAGCGCCTTCCCAAAGACACAGAGTATTCCGATACCTGAATTAAACCATATTTAATCACTTGTAGCTGTTTCTATGTGCACCTAAGGATCCCTCTCATGTAAGAATTCCTTTTTTGTTCTTACTCCCACAGTTGCTTAGTGTAATTTTACTACATGGAACTCATGTAAGCCATTTTTCGGAATCCATTCACTGCTTCCTCTCCTCAAAGTAGTGCCACACTACATACTAGATGCTACAAGTGCACCTGTACAGTATTTTTCCCCATGTGTAGAAAAAGTAGCTAGGGGGAAGGGGATGTGGAGATTGACAGCCCAATCCTATGCATGTCTGTTCAGAAGTAAGTTCATCTTTAGGGGGAAGCACATAAAAAATATTTTATTTCTCCAATAAAAAATGGTTTAAAAATAAATAAATAAATAAATAAATAAATAAATAAATAAAAAGATTAACACGTTGTGAGTTCCTGCACCTTTTCTTTTACAAAAAAAGCACTGGATGTTCCTATGTTCTTATGGGGTTAGTTCTTTTCCCCTGCCATGGGCCTGCAGCAATGTCACCCATGTAGAATTTTCATGCTCCTAAAGTGCTGCTTGGGCTCAGGTCAGGCCTGCATGAAGTGTTACTTTCATGTTTATATAAGAAGGTGGGGGGGGGGGGAGAAGCAAGAAATCAAAACTTCCTGTTTTATTCCCTAGATCTCACCCTACTCAAAAATGAGATATATATATATTTCATATATTTCTTTTTCATCGGTTGCTGCTTTTTATTATTGCTTTTTACTATGTTTATGTGGACTGACATAGCTACCTTGAATACCTCCTTTTCAGGAGGAGCAAAGTAGAATAAAAGTATTTGTCAAAGGGTGGACTCAACTCACAGCACTTGCAGTGGCAATGAGGGTTGTAACACTAGCAAGGGGTTGGCCTCTCCACTTTCCAAGATGACTGAGGAGGATGGCAGTATGGTCTGCACTTCCACTGAGCCCCACTCACACATGTGCTTAGTGCGCAGCCGTCAGGTGCTTGCCTCATTGCTTCCTCAGCAGCATAGAGACCCTTATATAAAGCAGAAGCTGATCTCACCCAAGAAAATTCTGCCTCCCATAAGCCATTTTGTAGCGACCACAAGATCTAACTCAGCATTTCTCAAACTGTGGGTTGGGATCCACTAGGTGGAGTGCAAACCAATTTCAAATGGGTCACATAGGACCTAGCTCAGCCACCATTGAAAGAGCTGAATTTTTTTTTTTATTTTTTTTTTGAAAAAACAGGGTTCAGAGCTGCTGGGAAGGGAGGGATCCCGGTGGGACAGAGGTATGGTGCTTTGCCCTGAATAGGTGGGAAAATGGGACACTGGAAAGGAAGGAGAACTGTGTGGTTGGAGAAGGATCCAAGTCTGTGCTCTGCTTTGACTTCCAGGATGGAACATTTTAATTCCAAGCTATGCAAAACAACACGAGCATGCTGTGTAATGGGACCTTTGACTGATCACAGCTCAGCTTTGAAGCCTAAACTGGTAATGTCCCTTCCTGTCATGACATCACTTTCAGGTTAATGTCATTACTTCCAGGGATCACTTCTGGATCACTTCTGGATCCATTGCATGTTGATAAGTTCAGACTGTTGGCCAGTAACAGGCTGACACAGCGTATGTTCCTTGTGCAGTGTTTACTCAGCCAGAAAACTGTTGCTCTATTTCCTGCCCTGCAGACAGGTGAACTCTATTTTTCCCAAGTTACTCAAGGTTGATCAACCTTTTTAGAGAATTGGTTTTCTGAGGTATGTAATGAGAGGCATTTACCTATAATATTCCATCACTTAACAAATACATTAATAGTCTAGTCCCAACCACTATGCAGTAAAGCCAATCCAGTTTGAACCAGTATGTAAAGCAATAGTGCTATCTCTCTGCAAATAACTTTTCTGTAATTAATCCACTTTGGGAATTGGTGTTTTCTTCACCTTCAAACTTGTGAAAAGAGATGTTATTATCAAATTATAAAAAAATATTATCTTACAAAATGAAATATGATATAGGTCACTTTCTCTCATTTTTGTTACTATATGCAGTCCCCTCCTATTGGAAATCTCTGGTTTATCAGATTATGCTAGGTAGCGCTCAAAAACACCAATATTAACTGGAGGTTCAATTTTGTTCAGATTTGAGTTCAAATGCAGCATCCCACCCAAGCTGCAAAGGTTGCCTAGTAACAGCTTTCAAAGAGTGTTATTTGCTCTCAAAGAGACAAGCTGTTATTTCGCCCTCCTTTCAAACAAAAACATAAAGGAAGAGTAGCACTAACAGAAGATAATCTAGTAATTACCGTATTTTTCGCTCCATAAGACGCACCTGACCATAAGACGCACCTAGTTTTTAGAGGAGGAAAACAAGGAAAAAATATTCTGAACCAAATAGTGTAATAAAATATTTAATAAACTATAACAGAATAACATTTCAACCATGTAAAGTGAACAGCAGTCAACAGTGGCATTAAGAACCATTATCACTGTCATTAACAAATGGAGAGACTTAAAGGTTTGAGTACTCTAGTTTTCTGGAAACCCCAAGAACTCATCATCGCTAGAGTCAGAATTTATGAAGCTCACAAAAGCAGGTGCACACAAATAGGGGATCACATTATCTTTCTGCTACAATGATGTTCTGCCAAATTCCAAACCACTGGGCCTCGTGCCTGCTTAAGGCTGATCAGTCCCCCTTGTGCAACTCACCAGTGCAGCAAGCAAAAATGAGTTCAGTTCCAGTCCACAGATGCCAAGTAAATCAGTCCCATCAATCAGAGTTACCAAATCAGAGTCCAGAGCCAATAAGCCAAATTACAGTCCAAGGTCAGGTTCCAGGTAGGTCAGTCAAATCCATCAGGGTATCCAAGTCCAGTCACAATCCACAGATTCCAAATTCAATAAACCCAGTCAGTCTCCTCTCCTACCTCCAACCTGCATTCCTTCAAAACCCACAAACCCTTTCTGCCTCTGGTACTCCTTATATCCCTGAGGGCCCTATTGCCTTCCAGTGGCTGCAGCTGTGCAGCACACTCTGCTGGATGCCCAGGCCTTACCCTTAAAGGGGCCACTGCTGACACCACATCTACCTCCTCACCAGATCTTCCTGGATTCCAATACAAGGGGGGGGGAGCAGATCTCCATACATACCAGTGCAAAAGCAGGGGAAAGGTGTGGGGAAGGGAAGATCTCTGTATAGACATCACAGTAAGACCAGTGCAAAGCCCCTTGGCTCCCTAGGCTCCCTCCCTGGGCTCACAAGCCTGCCAGGGGCTCACTCCTAGGCATGCTTGGATGGGAGAGAAGCCTGCGATTGACTCATTTCACCTGGAGATGGACTGGTAGCTCTCAATCGACATAATGAGCACCCCTGCTCTAGGGGCTTGCTCAGCAAGACTGCCATCCCAGCCCCGCTTTCCTGGGAGTGAGCCCCAGTGACTCTGAGACTTACTTCTGAGTGGACAGGAGGGCTTGCTCAGCAAGACTGCCATCCCACCCACACTTTCCTGGGAAGGCGAGCAGAGCGGCCAGGGGGCGGGGCAGGGGGCGGAGGTTTTTTTTTTTTTTTTTTGCAGTATTCGCTCCATAAGACGCACACACTTTTCTCCCCACTTTTTTGGGGGGGAAAAGTGCATCTTATGGAGCGAAAAATACGGTACTGCACTAGATAATAGTGTGAGTAGCCCATTTACAGGAGCTCCATGGTGACATATGAGGTCTTCCTGGGTGCTGCAATGGGGCTGGGGGGGAGCATAGCCCCACATCTTTGTAACTATAAGAAACAAAGTGGAAATAACGCAACTAGCCTCAGGGAATATGAATTAGTGGAAGACACTGACACAAATCACTGGAAGTATCATCCTCAAAGAACTCAATAGGTCATCCAGTTGGAGTGTGATGGGACGTGTGTGTCCTCATGTCCCAAAACAGATCAGGAAATACCATGTTGCAGGACCATCACACTCTTAGGGGGTTTGATCTGATATTTTCTCTTCTGTGAGGTGACTTTTCACCCTACCATTGACATTCACATGAGCCCAGTTTCCATGGGGGTCTGCAACACAGCACATGTTTGGCAGGCCTTATTTCAAGGCTTACAAAACATGCTACTAACTCCGATTGCATTGGACCTTTCCTATGACCAGCTTCACATGAGAGTTTCCACTAAAGAGAGAGAGAGAGAGAGAGAGAGGGAGGGAGAGAGAGAGAGCAAAAGTAGCAGAGGCCTTCATCCAAAGGTGTAGAAAGAAAAGAATAGAAAAGAATTTGTGCAACAGTATTTTTTTCCCTCTTGATAAAAATAGAGACTATAGTGCTTGCTTATACCAAAGAGAAGCCTTAGAATCACTTAACTTGAATTAACTTACCATCCTTTTGTCACACAGAGTGGGAAAACAGTGGGGAAAGCGAGCTTTATCCTATTCTTTCCATGTACTGTGTCTATAAGGAAGCATTTTTAAAAATTCATGTATGCAATTGTTAGTTCATAAAGAATAAGAGATTGTGCTCTTGCCAACTATTCATTCCTGTTCTTTTCAAACAAGGCACAAATGACCCAACATTCTTTGAGAACATAGCAGTGATGTCTGCCTCCTCCCAGGAGGGCAATAACAAATGCTTTCCATGGCAGAGTTATCACCATTCAAACAGCAATATAGTTTAAAAACAAAACACTTTGCATGCACAAAGATAGCCATTTTGGGCCAGTAGCTTTGATTCTCAGCATATGTTATTATACGTGGTTCAGGTATCACATAATTTGAAGGGACCAGTGCATGCTGGAGGGGGGACACACCAAAGGTGGGGAAGGGGATCTCTAAAAGTCTCAGTGAGTGAAATCCTTCAAAAAGTTGCATTTACACAAAATAGAAATGAAAAAGTATGTCTTTGGGGTCCATCTCCTTTGTTCCCCACCACCACTGGAATTTCATTTATAAAGTAATTTTATCACTCAAATAATGCTGGATGGTTTTTGTACAGAAGGAATTGAAGGGCTTTTTACCTTGAACTGCATTTCTAGTATATAAGCACCTGGTTTTGGCAATAGCTAGCACAAATGAGAAGCAAAGTTAGAAATTAAAATAGCTTTAGAAACATATACTGTATTGCAAAAAGGCTAAGCTGTTTAAACAAGAGCTTGCTTGCCCTTGCAAAGTTCTGTTTGCAGATCTGCACATTTTTCTGGGCTACCATGCCAAATGTAGTCCTCCAATCATACACAATGTCCCATCAGGGACCCAATACATTTATTTTTGCTGCCTGCCTGGGAATACAAAAACAGGGCAGAGGGTGGGAGGGGAGAGTTGCTGGAGGAAGGAATTATGTAATAGCTGACAGGCCACCTGAAAGAATGATGGGCTGAGTCCAGCTTGGTGGATCATAAGTCACGCAGACTCCTCTAACACAAAGATGCAGCATCAGGTCCGTGAAACTGACTTCAGTGCAGGGAAGACAAAGATCAACATGCACAGAGATAAGAATCTGCCTTATCCTGAGTGAGACCATTGGTCCATCAAGCTCAGTATCAGCAACACTGAACTGGTGGCAGCTCTCCAGAGTTCCAGTAAGGAATTTTTCTCTGCCATACAAGGCAGTGCCAGGGATGGAGCCTGGTACCTTCTGCATATAAAGCATGTATTTCACCACTGCCCTGTAACACCCTCCTCATTGTTCTCAAACAGAAACATCAAGGCAAAACACCAGTCACACTGTGATGAATAGGTTTAAAGGCTCTGCAATAAAATAACATTTTTTTTCTACTTAACCCATATTTACCTGGCCCACAGGTATACGCATTTAGTCCCTGTTGCATATATACAACGTTAATTGCATATATGCAATTTGGCTTAATTCCATACTTCCAACAACACTGTGGCTGAGGTTAGCCACTTGCTATGAGATTAGCTGTTCTATCTATCCACCCCGTGTTCAGGTGACCTCCATAGTGGCTCAAGCCCAGGAGCACAACAAGAATTATTTTTCACTTCTTCCATCTGCGTCATTTTGGTAACACCACTAAGGTTGCAATCCTATAATAGTGACATGGGAATAAGTCCCATTGAACTCAGTGAGGCTTGATTCTGAGAAGACATGAATAGGATTGTGCTCTAACTTGAATCAATGGCTGCCCTTACTTCCTTAGGTGCTTCCTTTTAAGTTCAACATATATATAAAATCTGACTGGCATAGTATAGTATCTGGTCCAAGGCTATGTAATAGAAATTCTTCAGTAGTAGGAATTCCAAGGAAAGAGGACTTGGCCTTGTACAAGAACTTTACACAAATCTGGTGAATAAAAAGGCTTCTGACAATGTGAATTGAACCAATTTTAACACAATATGTTTATTGCTTTCAGCGCTGCTGAGAGTAGGGAATTTGCTGTGGTAAATAGCATGCTCCAAATCTTTTTGCAAATGCAGTCAGAGTATTATTTTTCCTTCCTGAGCAGCCCCTTGGTGAAGTAATATCAATGGCATCATTCTTTTTTCTCTCGTTTCAATGGAAATGCAGACTGTTGTGCCTAAATTATGTCACCATAGAGATGCCAACAAAATCCAATAACATGACTAGACATTGTAAACACTCGCATCCTTTCAAAACAAATGCACCTGACAGGAAGCCAATGTGTCCCTTTCTTTACACTTACAATGGCAACAACACCAGATTGCTCATACTCTGTTTTTACATTTTTAATCCTAAAATCTGAAATATAGCATGGCAGAAGCCGTCCTCCCCACAACACACACACACAGAACAAAGACAGATGGAGGAGCTTGTTCTTGGGGATCAGGGCTATCATTGCTACTGTACTTTAAAGACTAGGAACTGTGTAGCAGTTATGTTAAAACAGAAGAAAATCTCCAGGTTTTAGTTTAAACCAAGATGACATATTTAGGAAAAGGGAAGGAATACTAAAAAAAAGGTAAAGCAAAGGAGAGACAGGGGGCATCGGTCAAAAACTCCAGAAAAGAGATATGATTTCAGATGCTGTTAAAACACTTTCAGGAAAGGAGAGGTGCAGAGTTCAACTTTCAGAGAAAAGGAGCAACAAGAGAAAAAGAATGGAGGTGGAAAGAAATGAAATCCACCGCCTGCTCTGGGTTAGAATGGACTGGCGTGATTATTTATGACCTGCCGTTCTCATCTATGGATGCTTTATTGTGAAAATAGCGCCAAGGGATCATACTGTCCACATAGCTGCCACTTATCTTCAAGGGCATCATCTTTGAGTAAAGGACTGGCTGGAAGTGCTCTACTGCAGATCCAAGAAGAAGGTTAAAAAAAATAGAGTTTGTGCAAGCTAATAATCTTTTAATAAGCCTTTCAAGAATCCAGTTCTAATCCAATAAGGTTGCAAGTGTGCAATGTACTGCACAAACCCAGAGGAGACTGACTTATGATGTGTGTCCAGTGGCAGGTATCTTAGATCTAGGTAGATAGGCTGAGGCCCAATCCTATCCAACTTTCCAGTGCTGATGCAGCCATGCCAATGGGACATACACTGCACCCCGTTGTAGGAAGGGCAGTCACTGAGGCCTCCTCAAGGTAAGGGAATGTTTGTTTCCGTTCTTCAAGGCTGCATTGCAGCTGCATCGGCACTAGAAACTCGGTTGGGACTGAACCCTGAGTCAGATTTGCTCAGGGTGACCAGATACCATGGAGGGCAGAGTGCCTATACCTTTAACCATTCTATAGAAGAGGGAATTTTGGCAGGTGCAGCTCAACATGGAAGAGTTTAAAAAGCTGTACATGCCAAAGTTATCTTTGCTATAGTGATTAAAGGCTCTGTCCTCCATTGCATCTGGTCACCTGCAGTAGCTCCCAGGACAAACTTCCAGGAACAATGCAAATTGCTTTAACAAAGGCCTGAGCTTGCCTGATCTTCTCAATACCAAAGTCTACTGAGCAGAGTTTAACAAAAAAAGGAAATTCTCTGTCTTAGTGTCTGAACACTGAGGGTTACTTGAAGAGGGGCCGTGGCTCAGTAGTAGAGCACATGCTGTTTGTGCAAATCCCTGGTATCTCCAGGTTCAGTCCCTGGTATCCCCATGCAGGGCAATGAAACCTTCCTCTCTGAAAAGCTGTGGAGCTACTACCAATCTGTGTTCACCATGTTAAACCATGTGGACCAACGATATGGCTCAGAAAAGGCACCTTGCGTGATCAAAGACATGACAGAGCTGTGGATACTAGATTCTTGTTGGAGGAGTCTGAACCTCAGAGAATGAATGTCTTCTCAGTTCCACCCCACCATTGTGTTAATGCATCCAGCAGCTGAGTTATATGATACACAGGATGTGTGGCAGAGTTTGCTAACAAGGTGTCCTGACACAATAGCTAGTGGGATCATTGCAACCATGCTAATGCAAATGGGCTGCTGTGGCTGGATGGGACAAAGGTAGCAACACAAAATGAAAAAACAACAACAACATACTGAAGCATGAGCAGGTCAGCCAATTAGCTCCTCAAAGTCCATGTGCCAGTCACTCTGATTCACAACTGCACACTGCTTTCTCCAGGGTGCATTATTTGCTCTTCCCAGCCCTTTCTCTTGCAAGTCCAAGGACAAGACCTGATTCCATTATTATTACTGCTGTATTTATATACCATCTTTCTTGGAGATTCAAGGTGGTTACACAGGCAGGTTAGTCATAAACCCAATTTTTCATTCCTTCATACTTCTCCATAGAGATTTGTCAGCAGCTTCAGTCTTTGGCTTTCATTTCAAGGCTGCTGATCCAACTTAGCTTTTTCAGGCAGGGCAATAGCTCAACCTCCAGATCACATCTCCTGCCCCCATCCACATGCTGATTCCATGCTAATCTTTTCTTTTTCATAGGTCTCCACATGGTATCTATTGATACTGGGCTAAATGGCTGGGAGCCCAGTGTAGGATTGCATACTGGAAGACTATTCTAATGTCAGGAAATCATTGAACTTCAGAATTTGTCCTATCTGCCAACTTGGTAAAGCTTAGAGCTGCCACTGATTCACAGTTTGTCTTTGCTACATGAGCAGGCAAAGCCTGGAGCTTCTGCTCTCTCACAGCTGTTGTTTTTGATAAGCACTGAGACCACCACATAAGGCAAGGCTGAGACTGGGGAGAGTGAGCTGTCTGTGTGAGGACGTTACAAGCTATTCCGTATTAGAGACAAAGCAATTAGAGACAAGCTATTCCGTATTAGAGAAGCTTTTTGCAGCTTCTCAAAGCTTCCCTGAGAATAGGTGTATATATATATATATATATATACGAGCTTTCGTTGTATGTATATATATATATATACGAGCTTTCGTTTACTTCTGTGTATCAATAAATCTTAGTCTTTCTAACATATATTGTGGCTTGGCTTTCCTTGGCCATCCTCCTCCGGGCTGGGTGCAGCATTATGGAACTTGTTTAAAAGAAGGCATTGCTTCCACATTAGGACTGCCTCTGGGTATGCCATGATTTTTGTGTAGTGGCCAAGTTCCCAGGCTTGCTGTGGCATATCAGTTGGCATTGCTACAGCCATTGCTGTGCTGTTGACTCTGCTGTTGATGGAGTGTCGGATTGCAACCATAACTCTGTTCAGATTTTTCTTTTCATATAGTGACGGTTCACATGTTGGGGGGGGGGGGAGAAGGAACATACCAACAGGCTCTGCCCCCTGTGCTGACACACTCCCAAAGTACCACCTCCACATGCTATACCCATAGAGATATTCACAGAGATTCTTGCTGGGCATACAGCCTTTTGGGTTGGGTGCAGGTCTTTGGGAGTGCTTCAGCATTGAGACTGGGCTTGCAGGTGTGCTCTCACTCCCCCTCCCCAACATGACCTGTGATTTTCAACCGCTGAGCTGCAGTACATTGGTGTGCTGCAAATGAACTGCAGGTGTGCGCAGAAAGTTGGGGGAAGGTCATTTATTAAATAAATTTATTAGTGGAGCCATTGGGGGATGTGAGCTTCCCCCCCCCAACCAGCAGTATGGTATGTCTTGTTAATTGTCAAGAAAACTGATGATACACCTTGACAGTTTTAGCACCTTGTCAGTGTGCTGTGAGATGACAAAGGTTGAAAATTGCTGATGTAGACTGTGGCCACAAGAAAAGGAAGGTCTGAACAGAGCTCTAGTTGAATGGGCATCTGCTTGGAGTAGTGGCTGGCCAGTGTAGTAGGACCACAGGATATCCTGCAGGTGAAATTTTTTTCTTGTCTCACAAGTGTTTATTAGGGACTTTCATATGAGCATTTGCCCTTTTTTTTTTTTTTTTCCTGGTAATGACCCAGGGAATCAGACATTCAAATTTGCTATCAGCAATTTTAGGTACACCTATTCAGACTGATGTCAATTAGTGATAATTTTCAGCCATTATTTTCATTGTACACTGCTTCATTGGGGGGGGGGGGGAGTTTGACTACTGTTTTTCCTTCCCAATACCTCAAAGTAGCTCCTATTTTGACAAGCAGTGTTTAAGGCTTTGTTCCTCACTACAAAGCATTCAGCAGGATTGGAAGGGGACATTTTTATAACTAGCAATTAGTTGAATGTTATGCTTATTTGTACATATCTGGTACTTAAGCAGGGGAAAAAAACACATTTTGGTTGTTGCTAACTGTTGACTTCAGTAGTGGCCCACCAATGTTGCTATGGAAACACCCCTGGGTTTCACACAACCAAAGTGTGTGTTGTTTTTTTTTTAATTTCTATATTATTTTGCTTCTGATAGGGAAAGCACAATTGTTTTCCTTTCACATGAGCAGAATGGTTACAAGGGATATTTCTAAGATACATTACCTGTAATGTTTAGCCTGTCTTATTCCTTTCACTGAATGGAAGTCTGGGAGTTGGCTGTAGAGAAGCATGAGTGCAATTCTGCTCACAGACGAGAGCTTTATTTTTTGTTTTTCTTCTCTTGCACTGTAGTCCCCCTCGCAATCTAGCTCCAGATGTTGAGATGTTGCATTGGGACCGCAACAGGAGGGGAAATCAACAAAAATCAGGGGTAGAAAGTTCTGTACCTGAACCCTTATCCTATGTATTCAATAGCTTTTCAAGATGTTTTTCATTTGGCTAAAAGCTGCTGTGCTGGGTTTTCATGCCAAGAAATCCTTTAAAACGGTAATATAACTGCAGTTATTGGCAACTTTAAGTGCTGGGATCCAAAGGTTCCCTTGCGTCAGTGGAAGGCACATCTTGAAAAGCTATTAAATACATGGGATAAAGGTTCAGGCACAGAACTTGAAGCTGCCTTATACTGAGTGGAACCATCTGGTCCATTTAGTTGAGCATTGTCTCCACAGATTGGCAGCAGCTATCCATGGTTCCAGGAGTGTTTTCCAGCCTTACCAGGGAACACGAGGGGCTGAAGCTGGTACCTTCTGCCTGTGAAGCAGGTGCTTTCAGACCAACAGTTGCATTCCTGCTTCTAGAAAGTATCAAGGAAAATAAAAGAATGAACATTCCATTCAGCTGTAATTAAACCATAGCTGCCTTGTCACCCCATGTGCATTTTAGCTTGCAATTGCCAAGATTATTATTTTTTTTAAAAAAACAAACCTCAGCCAAAGCATAATCTGATTATTTACTGATGTTGGATTCAAACCGCATTTTATGCACAATATATTATTTCTGTCCTCTTTATATCAATTCGCCAACCCATCACTTTGCTTCTTGAAATGTGTATACATGTTTTATTTAGTGTGTGAATCCTTTATTTATATAGACTCCTTTGATACTAACATGTATTGTCACAATACCACATCTGTGTCACCATTTATATATCATTATTTCTGGGGAGATACCCAAATTCTTAATGTCATTTCTTTATCATTGGCAAAAATCATTCTTTGCTGGGATATATTTTCAGATATTTTACAAGGTCAAGAAAATTATTACATATGAAGTTTTTAAAAAATGTTTTTAAAGAAATGCCTTTAAAAATAGGCAGAAGAGAGAATGTTTTGAATTTGATGAACTGGTGCGAAATAATTGAACACAGACCACAATTTCAAATAGTTTGTGGATCACTTAAATTGTGTGCCCTGAATATAACTCACGGGCAGCCCAATCCTGAGCTGCCTGGCGTATGGGGCTGCAGCAGCGCCGAAAATGGCTGCAGCTGCATCCAGCATGCCTCAGGGAGCTGCCGCCGTCTCCTCAGGAGAAGGGGACTTTGTCTCCTTCCCCTGGGTTAAGCAAGTAGCCCCACAATGGGGCTACTCAGGTCTACGATGACCCAAAGGTCGTCATAGAAGTAAGAGCCTCCACCGGTCCCGCCTCCCTCCCGCCCAGGGCCTCTGCGATAAATTTTATCAGGGGGTACAAAGTTTCTTTTGGGCCTCTTCCCAAAGAAGGAGGGGGTGAGTGGGGGAAGGGTGGCAATGGGGGTGGGCAGAATAGGGACAAAACAGGCAGAAGGAAAATTGCAACAGACGGAATAGTCTTTGGATCCCAGGTCTACCAGGCTTCCCAGTGCAGAGCTCAGGTCTACCTGCCTGCCCGGCATTGGCAGCTAGATACAGTAATACAGAAAACCAAACTCACTCCTAAGTCCCTCTAAAATATTTCAGATATAGAAAATCATTGCAAAAGATTAGCATTGTATTGTATTTAGGCTTACACTAGAATGGAAAAAATGTCCTGTGTACACCAAACCTGACTTCTGCAGTAGCTGCAGTCCCGCAGCTGTGTCACTAAGCTCTTATACACTCCATGGTTAGCAGATCCCCAAGCCAAAGAACTACTGTACCAGGTCAGTTTCCTCCCAGATGTGACACTGTTAAGGAATGTATGCATTCCTGGGCCTGGTGTGTGTGACTTGTGGCAGCAGACGCCATCATGTGCCCATGGTTATGCCCCCAGCATCCCATATGGACAGTGAGTCTGGGTGAGATTGGAAAATGTAAGATCCCAGGAAATTTCTGGGCCCCCTCCTTTGGCTCCTGGCCCCCCCCTGCCCTGGGCCTGGGTACAAATTACCCCCTTTACCCCCCTCTCCTAGGCCCTGCTCCCGGCCCACTCCCTCCCCTGGCATGCCTCCTCCCCACACTCTCCCTGCCCTCCCTCTGCCTCCCTCCCCCCCAGAACACCTCCTCCCCACCTCACTCCATGCCCCAACCACCTCCCTGCTGCTCAGCAGTCCACATGAGTGCTGAGTGGCAGCGTTCCAGTTCTCCACCGGTGCTTCACTGGTGCTCCACAGGCGCTAGGGCCTGCAAACGTGCCTTACAGCATGTTTGCAACAGTGCTCGCCAGCGGTAAGCCAGCACACACTCTTTAGGTTTGGGCCCTGAGTAATCCTGGGCATGTCTGCTCAGGAGTAAGGCTTACTGAGCTAATGGGATTTACTTCCAGGTCATTATGTTTAGAATTGCAGCCTCACTTTTGCACTCTTAAGTGATTGTGTTATTTTAAAGAACCAGGTGTGTAAATACTTACACAGCTATTTCAGTTCCAATCTGCAACTGTAGGTCTGATGATGATAAAAATACAAGGATTTCTATAGCATCTTAAAGACAAATGAATTTATTGTGGCATAAACTTTGACATATGCCTGTTAGCCTTTAAAAGCATCCCTTCTTGTGTCTGCAATCCTATGTCTGCCTACTTGGGAGTAAATGCCATTGAACTTGGTGGGGCTTACATCTCAAAATGCACACATCAGATCAGGTTGTAATAAGGTTATTCCCCCTCTCTGGGATCTGTAGCACTGATGAATTCTTGAGTGCATTCCATCAGGAAATGTGTCGATTTGAATCTGGATCAATATCATTTTGCCATATTAATTAACTACTGAGATGACTTAATTGTAATGGCTTGATGTTGCTGGAAGACTCAGCAAAATGGGCCTCAGTGACTCAGAAAAACTGGCTGGAAAAGTACTTTGAATGTCACAATGAACATGCAGAAACCTCAGTCAGTATGACATCTGACTCACTGTAAATAGGGCTAAATAAAAAATTCTCAAGGGAAAACTTTCAGCTTAATTGTGGAGAGGGGATGTGAAACCCATGCACCTTCTGCAGGCCTCTCCTTTTCACTGCCTCTGCAGTGAGGCAGAGTTGTGGTCCTCCCAATAGCAACCATTATTCACCCAGAATGTTCCCAGGACCAAAGCTACAAGGACAGTCAGTGGGGAGGGGAGGAGGAAAGGGCTACTGGAGGGGAGGAGTAGTTATAAGCTACTGGGAGGTCAATTGCAGCTGTCATCAATAAGCATCCCTCTCACCATTTCCTCCTCCTCCAAAATTGCTGAAATGGTCTCTTTTTCACCATCTGCAATAGGGTGGCAAAATGGGTGGGAGTATCTTAACTCCGTCCTAATCGTAACATGGATGGATGATTCCTTTTCACACTGGGAGAGGCTGAAAAGACCTAGAGGCATCACTAGGAAGGTGTGGTGGAGTGCAGACCACACTGAGTGACACCATTATAGGGTGACTATGTCAGGCCTGGGACACGAGGGAACCCCCTGAGTTGCAGGAGGCAGCGGCAGGGCACCTCAGGGTCTGGCCTCAGCAATGTCAGCCTGGCCCAAGTGGACTCAGTAGGGCTGCACGGGGAAGGGGTTGCATCACACAGGTCCTTCTCCCCACAGTCTGGGACTCTCACAGCCCCAAACTGCTTTGGCTCATGGGCTAGTCAGCATCTGCTCCAGCTAGTAGCCTAGCCAGTTCTGCCTTCATCCCTGGCCGGGCTGGGCTTTATGATGGAGAACAGCCCCCTTAGGCTCCGCCCCTTCCTCCCTGTGAGAGTTATAATGGTGGCTACCTGCACCTTCCCTCCCTCTTCTGACCTGTGTCTCTCCCTCCTGCTCTGCCTACCAGCCAGGCTGCAGGGACTGCTGCCCCTCCCCCCACCCCTGGCATGGACTGGGCTTTCAGGCTGTGTTGCCCAGCTGGTCAGGGGCTGGTTTGGTTCCCCATGGCTCCAGCACTGGGATCAGGCCACATGTACCACTGAGTGCCCAGTCATGACTCACTGAAGCTTGCTCCCAGAAGTCTGCAGGCCCATCCCCTCTGGCCTCGCTGCTGCCCTCTCAGTGGGTGTGAGGGTCTGCCTGTGGCAGCCCCATGGCTCCATTTCCCCTGCAAGCCGCAGGGGCTAAGGCAGGCTCCCTCCTGCTGCTGCTGCTGCTACCCAGCCTAGGGGCTGGCTCCTGGGTGGCTCTACTCCCAGTTAAGTCAGGGGAACCCTGACAGACTGCAAAGGGCTTATCACACCCTCTGTGAGGCTTGTCATGGAGGAATGGTCCTTACTCACCTTGAAGGGCATCTGTACACAGCAGTGGCCGGCGCCAGGGCCACACTGGGTGACACCAACCCTAGTGAAACCACTATTAAGGCATACCTCTTTCTATGCATGTGGAATCCATGGACACATTAAGCTGAATGCGTGGAGGTCAGAACTAAGAATGATGTATGCAGATCCTCTCTCTATGCGTTCAGTGTAAGGTATGAGAAGAACTTCAATGACCCACCTACTGAAATGTAGAATCTAGCACATGTACTCAAAATGCAGCTATGGTGTCAGGTCAAACATGAAGAGGGGCAACCTGACTGGACTAACTCTAAACCCTCAGAGCCAGTGACAGGGGTACTGGTGGGGGAAACCCTCAGAGCCATCAGGGGACAGGTGGGGGAAGCCACTGGGAGACCAATGCAGGGTTTTGCACAAGTGCCCCCAACAACTTGGCCCCACGTGAAGGCCCCACATCGCCTTTAGGTTCCAAGATGGCAAAACCCCACATGAGCACCACAAAGCACAAAGAGTGAGACTGAATAAACGTTTAAGGAAATGAAAAAGAAAAGAATGGTGACCTTTATATTTCGCATTGATACTCCCTCTGCTTTTTTAGTACTGCTGTTAGCTTCGCTTCCTCCCACCTCCTGTTGCTTTATTTTGCTCTGAAAGTAATGTCTTCTCCATTAGGTATTCTTAGGAAACTTCAATAGAAAACCAACAACATTCACAAGGGAAAGGCCTTCACATGCAAGACAATGAAGTGTAGAACATTTGAACTTCAAACAAATGGTTGGCATAGCAACAGAAAGCATTTGCTGTGAGAGGAAAGAGGTGGCAATATAGCAATATGCTAAGAAAAAAAAATAGTCCTATATGTTTGAAATGTGATTTGTTCCAAGTGGATGTGTATTCTTTAGTCAACTGCCTCAATTAAAACCCTGCAAGAAAATGTGGCCAAAGCCAAGATGGCTCACTCTTTCCTCACAAACATTTAAAAATAATTTCTAACACCTTTATGCCCTAATCACACTGCTGGTATGTGCTTGTAAAGCAAAACCCGAGTATTATCATTCCCTCTTAGTCAACATGCCTCCCACAGAGCAACTAGGACATTCAAATCACACTGAGTCTAAAACAGGAAGGAGTTTGAAATGGCGAACTAACAATACAAACTTCATAGATAGTTCCAAGCAGAAAATCAGGCATTAATAAATGATCCGTCAGGACTACTAACAACAATAACTCTGCACTAATAAAAATGGGCCACTGCAGAGTTAATTAGTCGTATGCTGTTTCCATTTTATGATTCATAGAAACTGGAGTTTGGAGCGCAGAATGCCAGGCTTGTGTGTGAAAGCCTAATTGAGGGAGAGAGAAGTAGACCTGCAAATGCAAACTGGTCTATGAAATATGCCAAGGTCTGCTATTCCCTCAGGTCATTTATATTTTGATGGGACACCTGAAAGGTAGAAGTCCTATGAATCTGATTTGAATTGAACTTGAGATAGGACCTTCCTGCCTTAGATCTCTCTTTTGATTCTGAACTTGTCAGGACAAAAGCAAAAGTGCCGAACAGGTTAAGGGGCTACTTCAAGTACAGTCCTGTTGTGCAGGTAGTGGACACAGCATGGTGTGCAAATAAGCCTCAGGCTCGTGTGCCATCACCCATTGCAATCTTGAGTGTAAAAGTACCCATCCATCTCAACAAAAGCAGGGTCTGCTCACACAATTTGCCTGCTGAGAAAAGGGGGTAGACAAACAAGCAGGACCAATTTACCTAAGCATTTCCACTCTGGTTCGCAAGCAAGTTTCTCCACTCAGAAAAAAAAAGTCACGTCTTAAGTCCCAGAACACCTTGAACAGCCACTCTAAGGAAGAGAGGGCCTTTCCTCTCTCCTCTCTTCTGCAGGTCAGCAGAAGTCTTTCTCAGGCTTTCTTTGGACTACAAATGAGAATTCCTGGCACCAGACTTTTGAGGGACGAGGCAGAGCCTAGCACAGGGCCTCCATGCTGTCCCCTGCCATATCCTGATTGAGCACTATCATTTACCACTGACGCCACACCACCTCAAATAAGGGAAAGCACTTTGAGGGGCACTGAGAAGACGATAACCTAACTGAAGCCTGTTCTTACGTTACCTTCACACAATGAAAAAGTCCATGTAGTGAGGGGAGAGAATGTTCCAGCGACCCTCCTGAGCACTGAAGCCTCTCCCCTCCATAAGTACAGCATTCATCTGTGGGAACCAACACTGTACCTCAGGAGAGATTCTCTCAAGAATCAGAAATGTTCAAAACTGGCCATGACACAAACTCATACATAAAACTGAAAAAGACCAAAGTGAACCAAGGAAAACTAATCATATGAATAAGGAGCTATAATAATATGAAGTGCTGAGAGGCATCACTAGGGTTTTCACCAGCCAATGCAAGAACTCATTGTGTCACCCTCATGATGGACCTCCTCCTGTAGAGACCATACACAATAAATTATAATATCATACGCACAACCTAAATGCAGTGGCATCACTAGGGTTGGTGTAACCCCCATCAAATTTATTCAATCATTCATTTATTTATATAACAGTGCAGTTCGTATATATTGGACAACAGTACAGCTCACCCAACAAATCAGTAACCAACAAAAAGCCAATGGCCAATTTGACGACTGTCACACAATTGAATAAGAGTTCTAGTATTAGCTCTGATACATGGAAATGAGAGCTAACCCATACTAACACCTTATTGGTTCCCTGATGTGTCAAAATAACACCACACTGGCTCTCAGAACAATCAGTCTCATTGGTCAGTTTTGAGTTAAGCCCTGAGATTGAAAACTAGTCTCTAGCAGTGCAATCCTTGGCATGTTTGCTTGAAAGTAAGTTCAAATCTGTTCAATGGAGCCTACTCCCAGGTAAGTGTGTACAGGATTGGGCTGCAGAGTAGATACGCAGAGTAGATACAGAGTAATAGTATTTGTCATTGCTGTGCTGTCTCATTTGGTTTCATGTTGAAATGCTTCTCTGGATATTTTTTATTATTATCATTGGAATAAAAAAGGTTTCATGTTTATTGCATTAAGCCTTAAAGGGCTTATTTATTTGCTAATTTAATACCACAATAGAAAAGCTGCAATAAAAAGAGCAAGTTGCTCATAAGGACACAACTTGTGGTGGCTGGTGAGTAGAAATCAGATTGCAAAGGAAACAGATTACTTGCCACTTTCCAAAACCAGAACTATTAAAGCCCAGGAATTTAGTTTCATTAACAGCATTTTCTAAGTAAATCATTTCCTTTGCAAACACATTCCATTTCAAGGTTCAGCTTGGATGGCACTCGGCAATTAAGCTGAATTTTTAATTAGATTCTTACAGTAGGAAACTATCCAGGAGATATCAAACATTGGTTTTATTAAACAAAATTTTAACCGCATTGTATTATAGCAGGCAAATACTGTTTAGTGGGAGAGAGTGAATGTCATTCACTGTGGCAAAAGTCAGCTTTTATGCCAAAAAGCTATCCAGCCATCTGTCACAGCCACTGGTAAGAATGCAAATGCCACTGGATTACATTTTCCTCTGACCTTCTGTACACTGGTGTTAAGACACTGGACCTGTAAAACAAAAATGCAGGACCCTCATGTCTGTAAGCTGAGCTGTTAAGTGATTCAGGAAAGCAAGAAAGCTCGAAGCCTTTCTTCCTCTTAAACATATCTTCACAGCTGAGATCTGCACTCTTGTCTCCGGTCATCTGGCTAACAGGAAGCCCAGCAAAATCTTCCTGACATTATCCTATTCTCTTATCCTGGGCATTACTTTCTTCTTATGACTGGGCTTTGGACTTTCTCCAAGAAAATGGGTCCTCATTGAGAAAAAACAGATAGCAAATGTAATGCTCTGAAATAGAGCTATGTGGGGAAAAAGCAAACACTCTAGGGATCAATGAATATGAACTAGCATTTCTGAGTCTGTCCTTTGATCAGTCCTGCAAACCTATAACCCACCAAGCTACTGAGGAAGTTCTATCAGTCACATGTTGTGGCTTGAGAGTTACCATCACCATGAAGCAGCTCCCATGAAACAAAAAGGCAAAACGACTCGGTTTTGTTTTGTGTACCAAGCTTCTGCTGGGTTTTTCTGTAGAGTTTCTTCGACAAAATGGAGGGAATGGGAATTGTTTGGTCCCACCTACAGCAACGTTGACTTTGTGAATTCATTGCAAAGCAAAAACTGCGGTTCTTGCCAAAAATTCCTGTTCAGGGAAGAGGAAGGGGGCATTTCAGACCCTTTGGGATAGCTCCTTCCATGACATTGGAGACAGGGCCAGCTAGCCATTCATCTCTTCCTCTGTGGAGGAGCATCCCACTTCCTAGACCAGACCTGGAGCAGCAGAATATGTCCAAACCTACCTTACTCAGACTGAAAGGAATGACTTATGGAGAAGAAAAGACAGTAAAACAGGCACTGTGTGCATTAGAGGGAGGATATTTTTAGTCAGTGTGTATCATTTACTCCTCATTCACATAGGTGTAGATTTAAAAAATGTAAGTAGTGGAGCCAAATGGTCACAAAATATTATATGCCTTGGTTCTTGAGCATTTTCAGTACATGTTGTGCACTTTTACTCTTGCCTTGGTCAAATATTCACTGCTGAATTGCACAGATGTGTCATTGACTAATACACTGGCTCTCCACACACAACTGGGTTTCCCCATCTGTGCATGTTACCTGTGTTTTTAAAAGCACTGCTGGTAACATACCTCTGGAGAGATGGGACTCAGCCTTGCCACCCCTCTTTATGCTCCACTGTTCATACAACACTGCTGTGTGTTTGTTTGGACAACGCCTGAACAGTCTATCCAGCCCATCACCAAGAGCAGAGCCAAGCCAGACCAATTCACCCAGCACGCTGCCCATACCTCTGCTGTCCCTGCATGTTCATGGGCCTAAGGGTGTAAAATCCAATGCATGCAAGTCTCAAGCACACAGCTGATTATCTGATATTTTCCTTGTGAATCTTGTTCAAATGGATCCCAGAGAACCATTGTGACCGCAGCCTTAGCAGACAGACAGGAAGCTAAATTTGGCTCGCAAATGATTCATTGACGAATCTTCACACAACCATCTACTTGATAAATTGTGTCGTGAAAAGCACCTGCATTTTGAAATTTTAAGGAGTGTGGCAGGAATGTTGCAAAGAAGAAGTGCAATCACTGAGAACAACCTATAAATGTATTGGCTTATCTAACGATATGCCCCAGTTTACAAAAGAGAGTTCAAAGACATGACACTCTTTTTTAGGGCACAGTAATCCCAGGTGCTAGAGGCTTCTATTCCTGTCTCTTGTTCAGCGTTCTCTGAAATTATAAGCTTTTACAAAGCTTTGTCTTGTTCCGCCAGGTACTTGTTACCAAAGGCCAAATTCAGAGTTCTTGAATCAGGGGAAGACATTCTGGTGAATTGGGTGAAGACACTGAGAATCAAGTCCCAAATTTAGGGCATGCCCTAGAGCCATCTGTGTGAGAACAGAGTGCAGAAGAGCAATGAAGACTATGGATTGTAGCTCCCCCTTGATATCCTGGTCTCCTGTCAGGTACAGTGCCATAGTACTGGGCGTCTTGCATGCAGTTTGCCATTTCTGGAAAGTAGAAATGCCCCATGTTCATTAAGTAGTTTGCTTGTCTTCAGGATGTTCTGCACAGCCTCATTCCTACTCCTAGTGGAAATGTCCAGTTATACCAAAAAGTGTCAGGCTAGGCCAGAAACATGACTGTAGCACTTCAGAGAGTATATTCACCCTCTGAGAAGAGGAGTGACAATGAACTTCTTTGGGAGAGGAAACTAGAAGATAATTTATGTTGCTCTTTGTGCACCTTTTCTTGTTGAAAACATTTCAATATTCTAAATCAGGGCTGCCCAAACCCCGGCCCGGGGGCCACTTGCAGCCCTCAGGGACTCACAATCCGGCCTGCAGGGAGCCCCCAGTCTCCAATGAGCATCTGGCCCTCCAAAGACTTGCTGGAGCCCATGCTGGCCTGACGCAACTGCTCTCAGTGTGAAGATGACTGTTTGACCTCTTGCATGAGCTGTGGGACAAGTGTTCCCTCCACTGCTTGCTGTTTCAGGTCTGTGATGCAGCAATGGCAGTGAAGGAAAGGCTAGCCTTGCTTTGTGCAAGGACTTTTATAGGCCTTGAGCTATTGTAAGACCTTCATTCATTCATACAAGTTCCATCTCTAATATATTCATGTAAATTTATTCACATTTGAAATGTAAATTAATTCGGCCCCCAACACAGTGTCAGAAAGATGATGTGGCCCTCCTGCCAAAAAGTTTGGACAACCCTGTTCTAAATCACCATCATATGAAAGTGGCATAAAGGATAGGATCCTTGGGGATGAAAACTTAAGACTTTGCTCCGACAAAACTTTGGACTGACTATGATGCCAACAATAGTATTTTGTAGGGGACATTCTCATGATAACACAGAGGTTCTTAACTTTTTGTTCCTCTTGCATCCCCAAAAGAATTTCAAACTTTTCACGCACCCCCCTCCCAAAAAAAATATTTTGCTTAGTTATTTTATCTCTATTTTTTAGCTCTTTTCCTGAAATTCCAATGGCCAGATGTGGCAAATAGTGGAATATTTAAAAAAAATATTTTTGCTTGCTTCATAAAATTTGAAGATATAAAGAAAGCTCACAGGAAGAGTTAATGAGAAAGCTGCTGCTATTTCCCCTCAGTCGGAAAACTCTCTCTTTGTTTAGTCCAGAAAGTGTAAACCAAAACAATTGTTCTCACTTCTGGGAGCACCTCACACACACCACATATGAAAGCTGAAATGCTGATCTACTGTTATATTGAAAAGAAATATATTTCCATTTCTAACTGCTTGTCAAAGCCTAGACCAAGGAAAGAGTCCAAATGTTTTCTGAGGAAGATTATGCCATTCCAGAGGTGTTCAAGCGAATCCTAGATAGGTGTCAATTCTTGCCCTATCTGCTGTCAGTAGCTTGCTGAGGTGATACCCCCTTGAGAACTCTGCAGGAGTACCTTGAATTGTTTTTGCTGGCTTCATTGTTTTACTTGCCACCACATTTACAAAAACAGTAAGGTAAAAATATGTGGTAAAATATGTTTACACATTGCATTTGTGGATCAAGGAAATAGATTATATATAGAGAACAGAATATATAATCTATCTATGTCAGTGGTCTTCAACCTTTTTTGTGCCGTGACCCAAATAAATAAATAAATAAATAAATAAATAAATAAATAAATAAATAAAATTATGAGCACCTACCATTGATCTCGTTCCCCTCCCAGAACCCAATCTGTTCACACTGTCCCATTACCACCCGCTCCCTGCCCCCACAGGCCACATTGGAGAAGGCACATCCATATTTTGCTCATCAAGATAATACATTCCCTTGACTCATATCAGTGCTGGACAGGCTATTACAGAGTAACCTAGAATGGCATGCCACAGACAACAAAGTCTAACAATTGAACAAGGCTCAACAGCAATCCTATGTATGCAAGCAGTGTGTAAATACTTTTCTGTGTGGAATGCGACCCTCTTCCCCCCCCCCCAAGACTGCACTATGTCACCTCAACAGCATGGATTGGCATGACTGGAGGTCATTTTGGTTCCCCTAACTTGCCATGATTCCATCGATGAGACTTTGCAACCCCATTGGGGCATGGATTTTCTATGCAGAGAACACTTTTTAATGTGGTACTTTACCAAGAATGAGAAGACTGACAGACAGAACCCTGATAGTTTTACTATCTAGAAAACACCACAAGGGAGATAGCTGGAAGGTGCTGGAGTATGTGTATGTCTCAAATTGGGTCTCCCAAATGTCACTCTCTATTGCTATGACTTCTGGGCCATTTGACTGGGCACCTGACCAGTCAACATTGATCAAATAATGTGAAAGTATTTAATGTATTTGAACTGTAAGAAAAAAACCTCTGCTAAAAATGTTAATAAACTATTGTTATGAAACAATGGCATTCAATTCTAAAACATTACCATCAATTATTTATATCAGAATTATGCAAATAGAAATATATGTTAATGATATTCAAGAAACTGAATTTCTTTTTTGTACTTGATTTTTCTGTAGCCCCAGGGATAGTTGAAATAGTTATACATTTTTTAAAAAAGAAATTAAACAAATAAAACATATCGCAACTCAGGACAAAAGTAATTTCTAAGTTCTGCTACAACTATAGCATGGAGCGGAGAGAGAGCATGTGTGTTGCTACTTCTTATAAAGGAAGACAAAATGTTCTGTGCTTGTCTGTTAGTACCCTAACTCTTCTTTCAGAGAAACAGGAACCTTCATTGCTACTGCACTATGATGCAGATTTACACGTTGAGTGTCACCCATACACGGACATTCTTTTTACATGGAAATAATTGACAAGTAAATTGATCTGTGTCCAAACTCTAGTTTAATCCATTAATGTTGGGTGGCTTGGTTATGACTAAGATAGCTGACCCAAAATATTTGAATAATCCAATGTTGGAGAGTCAGAAGAACAGTAAGCCAGTAATGATCATCTGAGGTCATCAAGCCTTCAAGAGGCGAATGGTGAGAATGTGCATTCAGAATGGAGGGGGGGCATGAAGGAGATCTGATTCTTCTTTGCAAGTGGGTTGGGACAGGAAGGAATCCAACCTCCCAACACTACTGAATTCTGACCCCAGTCAAACAGATATTCAAGAATAAACTATTGGATATTACAGAATGTTTAAAGTCTAATGCACTGGCAAAACCTCTGTTTGAGCTATGTGTGGGTGAGGTAAAATGCCCCTGAGAAGGAGAATAACAGTTCAAGAATATGTTGAATAAGCATCAAAACATTCACAGGCATCTGGCAAGAGAAGCAGACCCTGGCCAAAAATATAAGTATAAATGACACATAATTCATTAGCAGCCAGACTAGGAAGAGTACCCCATTTTCTCATGCTACTCCCTTTTTCACTTGGTTAAATTGCCTGTAAAGTATTCTATAAGATTTTTTAGCAGTATCATTATTCACAGTTCATACTGGGGGAAAAATGCTTTACACAAGGCTCCTCTATCCTTCACGACACCACAGTGCATTTAGCAAAAGCTGGTTATGTGGAGCAATTACAAGTGTAAAGGAATAGCTATAGTCTAAAACTCTGTGCTCTAGGCACTAAAGAGTGGCTTCATTTTTAGTACATTTTAATTGGTATCTGCATATCTGGGACTCCCCCCACCCTTACTCATATTCCCAAGCAAGAGAGGAAGCGCTAATCCACTTTATAAATTAGCACATACACAATACTGGAGAATTGCCTGCCTTTTATCATTTTGACATTGGCTTGGTAACACTTAAGCAAAACAAATCCTGTATCTGCATGCAATTAGCACCCAATAAGGATCTTGTATACACAATCTCAATGTGTTGAAAAGCACCTTTTCATTTTTTTTCTTTCTTTCTCATTTTGATACAGCTACTGGTTTGTGTCAGCTGGTAATTATGCAAGCACACAGCAAATTGTTTCTGTCTTCCAAATACTCAGAAATGATAGATTAGACCCTGCAATGTTCTGTCAAAGGAAAAAAAGAAAAAGAAAAAAGGAATATCTGAATATGTTTAAAAAGAATCCTAAAGATACTATGGATTATTTGGAGTTCCTGTTTAAACATCCAGTTCTCCATACTGGTATTTCTGGATTCTGTTTCTCAGGGATGCTCGCACATTACACATTCTCCCATATTACAGAGCAGGTTTGCTGCTGAACATGCCACAGGGAGGTGCAGCCAATCCTTGCTTTCTATAATACACATGTTTGAAAACATGTGTTTGCTGCATTTACCCATTGGATTGTCAGGCATACACCTCAGGGATCTTTGCGTACTTTTGTAATATGTAATTTTGGGGGCTGGGGAAGCATCCTAGAAATGGTTTTTCACAAATCACAGTGCAAATTGAGAGCAGGTTGATATTTTCTTCAAGTTCCACACTAGGATCCTGAAGAACATGAAGGTTTTAATTAACCACTTAAAAAAGGAAACATATGTTTAGAATGCAGGCTGTTTTAACCACCCATGTGGGACTGCTTTCTGTGGCCCTAATACCATTTGCATAGTTCTGCAGCCCAGCAGCTAACAGTGTATGGAATGAGGAGGATATGAAGGCAGAAGCAGTGTGGAAGCTATTGCGCTCTATTCCAAGTATATATAGAAACTGCCAGTCTTCGTGCAAAAGGACAAGAAGTTCCTGCTGTTGCACTGGAAGTATAAGACAAAGTCCTTTTGTCCTCACATCCTCATCCCTGTATTCCAGTCTAGCAATATCTCTGATGAGAATGATCTACATTTATTATTATTAATTTTATTTGAGAAATTTCTATCCCACCTTTCCCATGTCGAAGAAAATGCCCATGGCAGTTTACAAGTCTCCATAATAAAATACAAAGTATCACAACAGATTAAAAAAAAAAACACATCAAAGCATTAAAAACATCAAACAAAACATTAAAAGTGTTAATTTTAACATTCGACAGTGAAGCATAAAACAAAACAAAGCAAAGCCTAACACATATCATTGAGCCACAGGGGGAACAAGATTAGTCCAGTGAAGCAGCCAAGCCACAATAGTATTTCAGAGGTGCAGTGGGCAGATACCCAATCAGCAAACAAATGCCAGACAACCAAGCAGCTTTTTTGAGGAGTCCGATGACTCTTTGGACTTGAGAAATTTGAAGCTGAACCACCATAGCCAGGAAAATGAAAATGGCATGGATATACTTCCAAATCATATATTTTCTCTTTTGAGAAATAAGCTCTTGACTGATGCAACCAATAAATAGCATCCCTGTTTATTGGAACAAAGCCTGATGTTTACAGCGGAGAAAGCATATCATCAGTGTCACCATCTCACTCCAGTCAGGAGTAATTCTTTCCGGTTGTCCCTCCCAGTGCCACAATTCAGCCAAGCAAATCTGGTAAGTGTTAAATGAGTTTTCTTTTTTTAGAGAGAGAAAAGCTTCAACTACCTGAAGGCTTTTAGAAACTGCAACAAGAATAAAATGGAAAAACTGGAAACAAACAACACAGATGTGAAGAGTTGTGTGGGTGGCAATGTGCTAACAGGAATAGGGCCCAATCCTATCAAACTCTCCAGTGCTGATGCAGCCATGCCAATGGGCTGCTGTGCCAAATCCTGTGGTAGTAGGTGGTGGAGCAATCACAGAGGCCTCTTTAAGATAAAGAAATATTTGTTCCCTTACCTCATGGCTTCATTGCAGCTGCACCAGCACTGGAAAGTTGGATAGGATTTGGTGCTAACAGTCTGATCCTGTCCTGGGCTGGCCCAGAACACACTTGGTACAGTCTCCAGGGAGCAGGTAGTAATGGAGAGGTAAGTAAAAACCTTCACCACTGCCTTCTCCCCATTTGGCCTATTCAGATTCGTGCCAGTTCTTTGGCTGCATAAATCAGTGTAGGTTCAATGGGGTGTGCCAAAAGTGGACCGGCGGCCTAGGTTATTGGTGCTGAGGCAAAATAAAAGTCGGTATCCTAAGGATGCCCAAACTGTACCCCAGGAAGCAGGTTGCAACTTGCACCGTGAGCCACATATCTGTTTAATCATCACAAGCATCTTCATACTAGATAAATTAAACTGGAAAATTATTCAAGCTCCATCACACTGAGCAATGACAATGCTGGCACATATAACTGGTGCACAGTAAGGTTACTGTGGAATCTCAGTATATGGCAAAGAGCATTGTGTGCTACTGAGAATCTGTTTTAATAAGTTGGGCTTGGCAGGTCATCAGTTTATATTGAGAAGCATCTCAGAGGACAGCTGGTGCCACCAAAGCAGGCCAGTCCTTGAGACTCCCCTGTAAATTTTGATGGTGGTGTCACTGGTGAGCGGTTGAGAACTCCTGTCAGTTTTTGAATGAGTTTTCTCCCTTTCTTTAGGTGACTTGTGTCTTATTCAGGTGGGATGATAGTAAGTTCAATTATCTATTGCTGGAGGGTAGAGAGAAAGAAAAGTAAATAATAAATCATCAGTACAGCCAAGCTTTCATCAAAGCAGAGATGCCAGTCTGTAAACATCGCCTGTTTGCAAGAAGCGCTGATTGATAATAGTATTAAAAAAATTCCATGTGTACGGCTGCTAGCGTTGATGACAAAAATAACTGCGGAACTGCCTGATCCTGGGCCAGGAAAAGAGTTTTGCAGATGCTTAGCCTTGAATGAGAGATCCTAACCAAAAAGAAGCCTAAGAAGGCATAACAGCATGTAGTCACCCTGGTTTCTTGTAGACCCCTCTCTCATCCACCCCTCTTTCTGCTTCATCTTTGTTGTCCTTGCCCCTTCCTTCCCCATTCTTTGTTGGTGGACAAACAAAATTTAAGTTGTCAGCTCTGAGAACATCAACTCATTTTGCTTATGTTACACAATGCATATATTTAATTATAATTATTATTTCTGTGACCACCAGCGCTGTGTCCAAATGGTTCCCAGAGCTGCAACTCATAAGGCTGTTGGGCATCTCTTCAGAAGCTGCTAGGATGAGCTGTCTGACTTGGGACCTTCTGCATGCCAAGCATAGGGCAGGACTCATTAGCAGGAGTTGCCGACATTAACTTTGAACTGATCACCTGCTATGCTTCATAAATTTAATCCAGCTTTAGCAAACTACGGCAATGTGGTTGCTTTTTGTCTGGACAAATCCCTTCCCCACAATTCTACAGCCTAAGAAACAATAGTCCTTTTACACTTTGCCCATCACCTGAGTCCACAGAGCAGGGGAAGTGGTTGGTGGATGGGTGGGTTACAGCACCCTACTTCACCTAAGGACCTTCTCACACCTCAGAAAGTTCTTATGCCTCCCTCCCAACTAGTCATCAGTCTTCAGCCAGCACTTCTTTCCTCTTCCTCCTCCACCACTCCCCTCCCCCCTGCCCTCTCATATTCTTATTATGAGGCAGGAGGTCTGGTCTAGAGGGTTGAGCCTCCATTTGCCTGAAGATAACATCCGAAGGTCGCCAGTTCGAGGCCACCGACACCATGAATGGCGAGACCTTGAAGCAACTGACAAGCTGAGCCGAGTTATTTCCATCTGCTCTGAGCGTGGGAGGATGGAGGCCAGAATGTGCGACCAGATCAAGAAAGAAACATCTGATTGTTGTGGTTTCTTGAAAGATAGAAACTTTCAAATTGTAAAAATTCCTATGGGGATTTAAATTTGCCTGCCTATGTAAACCGCCTTGAATAAAGTCCGAGGAGAAATCTGAGGACCAAGAAAGGCGGTATAGAAATACCTGTATTATTATTATTATTATTATTATTATTATTATTATTATTATTATTATTATTATTATTATTATATTCCATTGGCCTTGGCTGGCTCCCCATCTTCCTGGTTCCACCCACCTGACCTGGTCACCTTCTGGCTCCTAAGCCTCCTTTGCTAGGAGGTGAGAAGGCTCCTGTGGACACTTGCCATGCTTGGGTGCTCCTCAACTGCTACAGCATGGCTAGGCATGCTTCACTTAATGGACCAACAGCCTGCACCCTGCCCTACCGAGGCCTTTTCACTCTCACCAAGTCCTGTGGCCACCAGGTAGGCTGTTTCTCGGGTTGGGTAAGTCCAGCCCCGGACACACCTCAACCCTTCTCAGTAATTACATGCTAAGAAGACTTGGGCTACATATTAAGCAGCTTACTAACTGTGTAATGCTAGGCATGTCTACTCAGAATTAAATTCTACTGAGTTCAATGGGACTTACTCCCAAGTAAGTGTGTCTAGGTTTGCAGCCTAAGGGCCCGATGCAGATCCATATGCGCTGGCTCACCGCTGATGCGCACTGTCACAAATGTGCCTTATTGCATGTTTGTAAGCCCTTACCCAGGCCCAGTGCCAGAGCTGGCCCAGCACAAGCCCACACTGGGCCACCTCTGGTACTGGGCCCGCGTTCCTCCATCCAGCAGTGGCCTGGACCACTGGGCTGCGAAGAGGTGAGTAAGGAGTGTGGGGTGAGATGGGGAGGAGGTGTTCTGGAGTGGGGGGGGGAGGCGTGGTACGGGGATGGAGCAGTGTGGGAAGAAGGTGGCTCCACCAGAACCCGAGCGCCATGTTGGACCACACAGTCTGACATGGGACTCTGATTCTGCAGCAGCTCCAGAACTGCTTTAGCATCGAGTAGCCCCATTGCAGAGCTAGTTCCTTAACCCAGGGGATGAAAGTCCCCTTGCCCCAAGGAGCTACCACGGGCTGCCTGGTTGCATGCAGGATACAACATTAGCCATTTTTGGTGCTGCAGCAGTCCCATGCACTGGGCAGCTCAGGACTGGGCTGTAAGTTGGTACAGGTCTCTGGGCTAACTTAATTTCTTCATTCTCCTACGTCTGTATAAATAGAGTAGTACAGTACATGTAAGTATAAGTAGATACTCAGGCCTCTTTACTGCTTTGGGGAAAAGTCATAAAAAAATATGAGTTTGCTTCCCTGTGAATTCTACAACTAATGGAGCATTTGATTAATTGGATGTGGTTCCTTACTATGGATAATATCTCTCCAATATCCGCAAATGTCCTTTTGATGAAAGAGGCAAACATTCTCATTGCACTGCTCCCATTTTACAAACCTCAGCTAATTACACAGAGTATTAACATTTTCAAAACAAAAACACACATGAGAAAACACTTTCCCCTACAGTTTTTATAGAGGCAGACAGAAGGTGAATTCAAAGTTTTCACATAAACAATGGCTCATTATTATTGAACTGAAAAGATAGATTACAGAATTTCCCACACACCATCAACGCTTGTCAGCTTGTTTTTCCCCTCTATTAATTATTTTATTGAGTTTTAATAGAAAAGAACATCAAAAAAGAAGGATTCTGTTAAGAACAATGCTTCTCTTTCCTCTTCTAAGATGGTTATGCCCACGTGAATGAGTTATATCCTTTTGGGGTTTTAACAACATCTGTTCTGTTTGGTTTGGGGAGGGGAAATCCAGAGATTTTGGATCTGGGTACCTGTAAAAGCACAGAGAATGCCTTGAACCAAAGTAGCTATGACAAAACCCAGATTTGGGCAAAGCAAATTTGTCTTCTTGTGTGCGCTTGGGGTGTGTGTGTGCATCCTTCCCAACTATGATCTCAAATTCTTAAACTACGGTGGGTTGCACAGAAGTATCAGACTCTGTGGCAGCCAACCAGCCTTAAGATTAGCATGGATCCACTTCCACCTATACCCCCTACTCCACATCTTTGCTTATTTCTGAACCATTCAACAATTTTGTATGTCAATGATCCAGTTGGAAGGGCCAAGACATCCTGGATTAATTTGTGTTGCTGATGCTGTTTGAATACCACCATAGTGATATTGTAGTAACCCAAATATCCATTTGCTTGATACCTGTTGGCATCCTTCAGTCTCGGAAGACTATGGTGTCACGCTCTGAATGGTGGTTCTGGAACAGTGTCCTCTCCAGTGCGCGAAGCCTGGGTAAAGAAGGTATGGAGGATAGGCTGTTACCCATGCAGCAAATCCCCCCCTCTCCACATCGCTGAAATGGTCCAATGGAAAGGCAGAGGCCAATACAGTTGGTTCCAGTGGCGTCGCAGGAGTTGCCAGAACGTGACTGTTCAGCCATGAACTGCCTCGGGGACTCCGGCTCCGGGTTTTGCCTCGAGGTTGACTCCTGAAGCCTTTTCCATAACTGGATGTAGCCACAAGGCAGTGGAGGTTTGGGATTAGAGTTTTCCTTCTCTCAGATGAGCTGCCTTCCCAGGCTGACGAGTCCCATCTACCTGGTGGCTGTTTAGTCACCTCTTACGACAAGTACAGCCAAACTGAGGGCCTATTCTTATTCAATTACCAGTACAGCAGCTCTTAGGTTTGGGCAATGAGACAAAATAGCAAGTTGTTAGTTGGGTGCTAACCATCCACTTGTTCCTTGGCCAGATTGGCTGACATTTCACTAATGGAAGTTAATGCATAGGACATGGTTCCCCAATAGTTAGACATCTCTCTGTGTTTTTGAAACCAACGCCCATCAGATTTGAGGAAGGTGACATGCTTAAGGAGAAGAGGCAATAACACCAGTTTTGTGCTGTTTTGGAATTGGTGAAGTGAGTGAGATCAGAGTTTCTGACTGGGATTTGCTGAAACAGAGTGAAACATGGGAAGCAGAATTCCCAAATCTGCTCTCCAAGTGATCCTCTGCCTTCTTGCAGTGCCTGTTTAACTCCATTTATGTTCTGCTTGCCTACTTGTAACTAAAGCACATGTTGCAAAGGCACCTTAAGGATGTGGTCTTGCACTAAGGGTGCAATCCTAACCAACTTTCCAGCACTGAGGTAAGGGCAATGCAGTTCCGAGATAACGGAACAAACATTCCCTTACCTTGAGGAGGCCTCCATGGCTGCCACCCAACTGCAGGATGCAGCACATGCCCAATTGGCACAGCTATGTCAGTGTGGGAAAGTTGGTTAGAATTTGGGCCTAAATTGTGTACCACTACCCCTGAAACTTTACTCTTCAGAAATGGGGAGCCTGTAATCAAATTTTCCTCACTTCTAGTTTTCCCCTTTAATTAACAATTTTCATTTCCTTCTCTGTGTATCATCTTCCCAAAACTTTAGTATAGTTCCCTCCACATCCCGCTTCAGTTCTTTGCATTAAGGATATTAGGTAGGGAGGTCACTGGCATCTTCCCACTGGGTCCATTCAGTGTTTCAATTGCTTCCGTGATGATACCAGCATTATTAGCCTTGTACATGAGCTGAAAGAGACAAGAGCACTTGTCTCAAATATTGCTATTTGCATACCAGATATATTGCAAGTGAAGGTGGCAAGTTTCTTGTGAATTCACTTTGAACCCTCCAAGCACAGTTTGAGCTCATTTCATATGCACTGTAATTGCGATGATGAGCAGAATTCATTTGATATTCATTCATCTCAACACATTTATTTTTGTACTATAGGTGTTCCATTGTAAATGAACCTTAGCATGGGATGCTAATGAGGACACTTTGGGTATGCTTATGGATGTTGGGTAGGGTTCAGTGCCCTTGATATATATAGATCTAGATCTAGATATTATATATCTAGAGGTCATCCAGGATCGGGTGCAGCAGATGGAACGCTGGGTGCAGCACTACTCTGAGCTATATTCCAGAGAAAATGTAGTCACCGAAGAATCGCTGAACAACATTGAGTGCCTGCCTGTGCTGGAGGAGCTTGACAGTGAACCAACCCTAGAAGAACTTCACGTGGCCCTGGACTCCCTTGCCTTTGGCAAGGCACCTGGAAAAGACAGCATCCCTGCTGAAGTCCTAAAGTGCTGCAAAGAGATCATCATCACTGAGCTGCATGAAATCCTTTGTCTCTGCTGGAGAGAAGGTGGAGTACCTTAAGACATGAGGGATGCAAACATCATCACGCTGTACAAGAACAAAGGCGACAGGGGTGACTGCAACAACTACCGTGGCATCTCTCTCCTTAGCGTTGTAGGAAAGTTGTTTGCCCGAGTTGCACTAAAGAGGCTCCAGGTACTTGCAGAGAGCATTTATCCAGAATCACAGTGTGGATTCCGAGCCAACAGGTCCACCACTGATATGGTATTCTCCCTTAGACAACTGCAGGAGAAATGCAGGGAACAACGACAGCCACTCTTTATAGCCTTCATAGATCTCACGAAGGCTTTCGACCTGGTCAGCAGGGATGGCCTCTTCAAGATTCTCCCCAAGATTGGATGTCCACCCAGGCTCCTCAGCATCATCAGATCCTTCCACAAGGACATGAAGGGCACTGTTGTCTTTGATGGCTCCACATTAGACCCCTTTGACATCCGAAGCGGCATGAAGCAGGGCTGTGTTCTTGCACCAACCTTGTTTGGGATCTTCTTCGCTGTCCTGCTGAAGCAGGCCTTTGGAACTACAACAGAAGGCATCTATCTCCGGACCAGATCAGATGGAAAGCTCTTCAACCTCTCCAGACTGAGAGCAAAGTCCAAAGTCCAGCTGAAATGTCTGCATGACTTCCTCTTTGCTGACGATGCAGCTATCACTACCCACTCTGCCAAAGATCTCCAGCAGCTCATGGATCGTTTTAGCAAAGCCTGCCAAGATTTTGGACTGACAATCAGCCTGAAGAAAACACAGGTCATGGTTCAGGATGTGGACTCACCTCCCTGCATTACAATCTCTGCACATGAACTGGAGGTTGTCCATGACTTTGTGTACCTTGGCTCATCGATCTCCGACACTCTTTCTCTCGATCCCGAGCTAAACAAACACATCGGTAAAGCAGCTACCACGTTTTCCAGACTCACAAAGAGAGTCTGGTCCAACAAGAAGCTGACGGAACATACCAAGATCCAGGTCTACAGAGCTTGCGTCCTGAGTATACTTCTGTACTGCAGCGAGTCATGGACTCTTCACTCACAACAGGAGAGGAAACTGAATGCTTTCCACATGCGCTGCCTCCGACACATCCTCGGCATCACCTGGCAGGACAAAGTTCCAAACAACACAGTCCTGGAATGTGCTGGAATCCCTAGCATGTATGCACTACTGAAACAGAGATGCCTGCGTTGGCTCGGTCATGTTGTGAGAATGGATGATGGCCGGATCCCAAAGGATCTCCTCTATGGAGAACTCGTGCAAGGAAAGCGCCCTACGGGTAGACCACAGCTGCGATACAAGGACATCTGCAAGAGGGATCTGAAGGCCTTAGGAGTGGACCTCAACAAGTGGGAAACCCTGGCCTCTGAGCGGCCCGCTTGGAGGCAGGCTGTGCAACATGGCCTCTCCCAGTTTGAAGAGACACTTGGTCAACAGTCTGAGGCTAAGGGGCAAAGAAGGAAGGCTCATAGCCAGGGAGACAGACCAGGGACAGACTGCACTTGCTCCCGGTGTGGAAGGGATTGTCACTCCCGAATCGGCCTTTTCAGCCACACTAGACGCTGTTCCAGAACCACCTTTCAGAGCGCGATATCATAGTCTTTCGAGACTGAAGGTTGCCAACTATATATGTGTGTGTGTGTGTGTGTGTGTGTGTGTGTGTGTGTGTGTGTGTGTGTGTATATATTTTGCAGGCTAAAAATGATGTGTTGATTGCATATTTAAGAATACGGCAAGAATTATATCCCACTTCCTCACACTCAATGCCCTTCAGAAAGATAGGTTCAGAACTAAGCAGATCTAGCACCCAGGTCTGACACTGCCCTTTATCCAGAACCTAAATCATTAATGGCCACCTGCCTCTAAACTAGCTCTGACATTTTTCAGAGACAAGAAAAGAGAGTGACTGAGACCACCATTGCTCTTAGGGTCAAACATGCTGTGACATTAATCATATCATTCAGCCTGCTGTGCTGGCCATTTTATCTATAAAAATAATTCAAGAAAGGAAAAAGCCACAATGAAACAAGGGGTTGGGTCTTCATTGCTTCAGTGCTATAACTCTGCAGTGGTCTGTATTAGGGTCCGCTGACAGACAAAAGAAAAAAATATTAATAGGCATTTCCCTTTGTGCTTTGCCTTACCAAATCAGATGCAAATGTATGGAAGCCATAAAGATGTTGTCTTCTTGTTTATGGATAGGCTTTTACAAAGCCATCTTTTCTTGCAACCTATTCCCCAGCCTTGCAGCATTCATTTAACATATTAGCTGCTGCGTGCAGAACCAACCACCTACTAATTTTCCACATAGCCATGCTTGCTCTACTTTCAGGACACTCTCTCTCTCTCTCTCTCTCTCTCTCTCTCTCTCATACTCACACACATACGCACACACACACCCCTATGGTGATAAGACTGTGCTGAAATCCCACAAGAAACCGTAATCTCTTTGTTTCGGTTTGTCAAAATACAGCAGAATGATCCCACATTACCCTCGAATATTAGCACCAACCATCTGCATGTCACCAGATGGAGCTGCAGAGGAGGTTTATCATGAGTTACGTGAATGGGAAACCATCATCTTCATTAATGCTTTCCTAATGATCTTTGACCACCAGAGAGAAGGAAGGGCTCATCTCACAGCAATGCTTACACTCCTCTCAGTCATAATAATACGAGGTGTGAGCCTACACATTAACCCTTCATTCTGAAGAAAAGATCTAATTTCAAATAATATTGTTAAATTGGCTTCACAACATGCATAATAACACAGTTCAATATATAGAAATTTCTGTATAATAACTCAGGCCTAAGTGCATTCAGTATGCATGAATTCATTAAAGCAATGGGACTTCATATATCAGCCATAATCTACTGACTGTCCTCAGGGGCTTTCTGCTTCTCTTCCATGAGGAGGGTAATGGGCTGCACAGACAACAGAGAATACACACACACATGGGGTCTTTCCTGTTGAAGATGAGGGGGGAAAGTTGCTGAACAAACAGGAATTTGCATTGTGCTCAGGGTCATTGAATAAATTTATGCAGGGCATACCTCTTGATCAGCAAATCAGCAGCTATAAATCAAATTTGTATCAGCAGATTTGTATCTGAAGGATGGGAAGAGTCTCTAAATCTTGAGCCACATTGTCTGTTCATCTTCTAAATGACTGCAACGTTATTCTTTAGAGATGTAACTTGTAATCCCGAAATCCTCTTGTGATCCCATCTGTGCACAGAACCAGGTCCTGTATTCGCAGACCAAAGTCTGGAATACAAGTCACCTGTATTCCTAAGTTTGATGTAATGAGGACAAGGAATTGAAACACTTTCAGAAGAAGCTGCTGGGAATTAAGGTTTGCCACTTGACTGAATACAAAAGACTAGGGCAGTCATCTCTAGGCACATGTCTCAACAGTTTAAGCTTAGCCATGTTTACTCCGAAGTCAGCCCAATTTTGTTTAGGGGAGTCAACTCCCAGATAAGTGTGCACAGGAATGAGCTGCAGATCTGTTTGTAACCCCTTTCCCTTTAGTTTGCATTGGTTGGCAACCTTCAGTCTCGAAAGACTATGGTATAAGCCTACAGCACCCAGTATTCCCAGGCAGTCTTCCCTCCAAGTACTAACCAGGCCTGACCCTGCTTAGCTTCCGAGATCAGACAAGATCGGGCATGTGCAGGGTAACAGTTTGCATTGTGGGTACTCCAAGCACTCAACTACCAAACTCCTTTCAATGCAAAACATATTTCACTCTTTTTTCTATCTTTCCCTTCTGCAAGGTCATTTTAAAATGTTTGGTGCCTGAATGGGTGCGAGAGATTTTTTTTTCCCCTACTAATGTGTTTCTATGGATCACTTCAGCCATAGTGTCTCAGAATCCACACACGCATGCGCGCGCGTGCGCGCACAGAGGGTCATTCCACAGTGAATGCAGCCATTAAACCCTAAGCGCTACCATCCTCTTCATGGGCAATGATTTTGCAGTCTGGGAAAATGGAGGTTGTTGTATCATTCACAACAAAGACATTTCTCAGCCATTCCAGGATTCTAGACCAGTTCTCAGGGCCTCCTACAACAGCTTCACCATGGTAACACAAGTTAATAGTTTGGCTTGTGTGTGATAAGAGACTTGCATCCAACCAGGATATAGCAGACATGTATTTAAATTCCTGTGTTTAATTATTTAACAATAAGAAACAACCAGAGGAACAAAAGCCTGGGAAGGATCCTATTGCCCAACCTGGAGGGCCTTCCCCTGTTGCCTCTGGCTTGGGGAAGGGAGCAGGTTACATGCCTCCACCTCCTGTCTCCTTCCATGGTTGTAGAGACAGAGCTGTCAGTCTTGCATTCTGCGACTGTCTCATCAGTGGAGCTGATTGAACTCTTTGTACTGGAGCCTGCCTTATGGGGTCAGGAGGGCACAAGGATGGGGCAGCAATGTGGTTCCTGGACACCAGGTTCACTCTTACATATATATCTTTTAGGGAGGATCTACACTACTGCGGAGTGGAAGAGAATGTGCTTCAGACAAAGAAAGTCCCAGGTTCTCTCTCTGGCATCTTCAGCAGGAAGAATCTCAAGTAGCAGATATTGCAGTAGCAGCAGCACTGTACTTCAGACCTTGAAGAGTTTTTGCAAGTGGGAGCAACTGGCATTGGAAGGGCTGTGGCACAGTGGGAAAGCACATGTTTGCATGCAGAAAGTCCAAGGCTCAATCCCTAGCATCTCCCGCTATGGAGAAAGTCTAGGAAAGACCATTTTCTGAATCTCTGAGGAGCCACTTCCAGTCACTGTTGATAATACTGAGGTGGATCTGTGGCCTAATTCAGTCCAAGGCAGCTATCTATGTAGAATGGTCAGGACAGAGCTATATGGTCCAATTGGTCTACGCTTGGTCTATGACAGCTTCATATGTTCCATCTTTAAACACTATGCAGCACATTATAGGGTAAGCTATTTATATCCCAATACCTGACATTTGTCATGGCATCATTCAGGGCAAAAACCAACACAGAGCTTGAGCATTATCCATGCTTGTCAGCAAGAAGCTTGCTCCAGCTTAGGTGCCTTGCATAGCCTATCAGGAAGCAGGGCCCCAAACTGCAGCTGATATGGGCCTTTTGAAGAGAAATCTCATAAGCCTGCTGTTTAAGGAGGAAGGCACATGTTATGTTTGCTCCTTCCACAGAGCATTTGTACCCAAAGAGCACAATTAAAAATATATCTTAACATATCTAGGCTCAGATGGGCCACTGCCAGGAGACAGAGCCAAGTAAAACATTTTATTTCAACCTACCCAGGTCTGAAAGTGTTTGCTCACTTGAGAAAACCAGGAAATCATTTCTCTGCAAATGTTACTTTAGGTATGAAGCAGGAAACTTGCTTTGCATGAACTGGCATTGACAAATACAGTGTGACAGTTGTGTGTAGCTATTGTAGGAAGTGTCAAAAGAGACAGTGGTCTGGGCTTTTAAAAAAATTCACAGGAGCAAGAAATTTCATGTGGATCAAGAAACATGCCAGAACAATAGCCAGTTATTTCAAATGGTTTAGAAGAAATGATGTCACAACTGTACCAGTTTTGTGCACTGTAAATTCCATGGGAGAGGCACAAGAAGTAGAGGAGCAACTATCCAAGACGTGATTTGCAAGCAGCAAATGCTAGTTATGGGAGAAGTGCTCATTTCTCTGCTTTTGGGACTGCTTTTTCACCCTTACTTCAACTGTCTTTGCACATTTAGCTATTATTAAATGGTGCTGAAAATTGCCAGTTGAAAAAGGCAATAGAATTTACTCAGAGCTTCCTGTTATAATCAGCCTCTTTTTGACGTCTCAGTCCATGACATCTCACAACAATGGATTCCCATTTGGGGCAATAAGAAAGGACACTGAAACAGTGACAGGATTAATCCCTTAGGCACTAGGAGCAGCTACCTCTCATTACTGTTTAAAATCTGATAGGAAGACATAAATTAAGACAATTTAACCGGTTCTACTGTCTCCTGTCAGGGCACATTCCCAGATCAACGGCACTTTTTAATCAATATCAGCATAGTTAGCTCACCTCTGTCCATCACCATATGGAATCATCCAAAAATACTACCAAAACTATCCTAGTCTCATGTTTTGCCTGAAGCAAGCCTAGTAGGAGTCTTGGATGTAGGTGACTGAAAGCACTTCACAATGTTAACATAACCCAAAAGGAGAAATGAAAAACTAGGGCTTCTCTTCTAAAAGAAGATGCCATTTATCTGACTAAATGCTGTAGTAAAGTTGCCAGCTGGATTCATATGAAATACTCTCACACCATTTCCAGTGTGAGACCAGATCAGACGGAAAGCTCTTCAACCTCTCCAGACTGAGAGCAAAGTCCAAAGTCCAGCTGAAATGTCTGCATGACTTCCTCTTTGCCGACGATGCAGCTGTCACTACCCACTCTGCCAAAGATCTCCAGCAGCTCATGGATCATTTTAGCAAGGCCTGCCAAGATTTTGGACTGATGATCAGCCTTAAGAAAACACAGGTCATGGTTCAGGATGTGGACTCACCTCCCTGCATTACAATCTCTGCGCATGAACTGGAGGTTGTCCATGACTTTGTGTACCTTGGCTCAACGATCTCCGACACTCTTTCTCTCGATACCGAGCTAAACAAGTGCATCGGTAAAGCAGACTCACAAAGAGAGTCTGGTCCAACAAGAAGCTGACGGAACATACCAAGATCCAGGTCTACAGAGCTTGTGTCCTGAGTACACTTCTGTACTGCAGCAAGTCATGGACTCTTCGCTCACAACAGGAGAGGAAACTGAACGCTTTCCACATGCGCTGCCTCCGACACATCCTCGGCATCACCTGGCAGGACAAAGTTCCAAACAACACAGTCCTGGAACGTGCTGGAATCCCTAGCATGTACGCACTGCTGAAACAGAGATGCTTGTGTTGGCTTGGTCATGTTGTGAGAATGGATGACGGCTGGATCCCAAAGGATCTCCTCTATGGAGAACTCGTGCAAGGAAAGCACCCTACAGGTAGACCACAGCTGTGGTACAAGGACATCTGCAAGAGGAATCTGAAGGCCTTAGGAGTGGACCTCAACAAGTGGGAAACCCTGGCCTCTGAGCGGCCCGCTTAGAGGCAGGCTGTGCAGCATGGCCTTTCCCAGTTTGAAGAGACACTTGGCCAACAGTCTGAGGCAAAGTGGCAAAGAAGGAAGGCCCATAGCCAGGGAGACAGACCAGGGACAGACTGCACTTGCTCCCAGTGTGGAAGGGATTGTCACTCCCGAATTGGCTTTTTCAGCCACACTAGACGCTGTTCCAGAACCACCTTTCAGAGCGCGATACCAGTCTTTTGAGACTGAAGGTTGCCAACACATTTCCAGTGCAAGTGCATGGCTGAAATAATTGGTGAGGTCCAAACACATGATTGCAATGATTACACACAGCAGCTTATCATTAATCTACAGGAGCACTGCACACCACCTGCACCATACACCACCTCTATCATCACAGTTTCTGTGGAAGGAATATATGGCAGGATAAACAGAATAAAGTGCTATCCTTAGAAATCTGAAGATGTGCCAGTGGTTGTGCTGCAAGGCTCGGTACCTAGCCATTGGCAGGGAAAGGCTCTGAGGAAGCTGGTGGGGTTGGCCATGAGGAAGTACTGCATGCTTTTCTCCATAGAGTTTGAACATAAATATTCCATTCTTAGTTATTTTGCCTAATTAACAGACCCACCATCATTTTTCCCCCCAATTTCTTTCTTTCTTAATTTAGGTAAAAACATTGGCAAGAGTAAAAGATTATTGTGACTGCTTTCTCTTAATAAAGGTCTTAAAATGAATTACCCAGGCTCAAACCACAGATGTGGAAATAGTCTAATAGAAGCTACTCCAGAAGAAGTAGTTCAGATACTGTGTTCTTTGCCAGGAAAGATTTCACTGCAAGTTGCAGATATTTCTCCCTATGGAAAAATTACAGCCTGCATTTAGCCTCACTCTGCAAAATTGCTGATTTTTCAATTCAACTGAAGAAATAAAATATGCTTTTCAGAAGTCTTTTGTTTCTCTTCAGCCCTACATTTGAATGCAAATCAGAGAGCACCATGTGAGATTCTCTCACCCCCCCCCCCATGCCATTTATCCTGGATTATCTTCCCTTTCCCATTTCTTCTTCTTTTTTTCTACTGCTATAGCAGGTGTTAAACTCTGAAAACTCTAATGTTTGTATTTTCTAGGTTTCAATGTTTTCAGTCTGCTATACATTTTCCATTTTATTATAAGCTGCATTTGCATATATTGTGTGTATTTTCTGTGCTTGGTTTATTATTTACTCAAACTTTGCATAAGAACATAAGAAGAGCTGCACTGGATCAGGCCAAAGGGCCATCTAGTCCAGCTTCCAGTATCTCACCAGATTGCTGCAGGGAGCACACAGGACAACAAGAGACCTGTATCCAGGCACCCTCCCTTGCATCTGAGTATAATCATGCTACATGTTGAGATGTGGTGCGACTTCTGGCAAAGCCCTTATAGTCCCTGTGGTTTTAGTACAAATGAATGTTAAATGATTTTCTTTTCCTGTTCAGTTCAGACTCTGCTATATTGATCACTAAAGAATAAGTTAAGCAAGTTTTAGGAAAATTGCCTGATACCTGTTTGTCCAGTTAGCTCATAAGAACATAAGACCAGCCCCACTGGATCAGGTCATAGTCCAGATATATAATGTCCATGGGTTCTCCTGCATCCACATGCCTGTTGACCTTTTCAAAGAATTCTATAAGGTTCGTGAGGCAAGACTTACCCTTACAGAAGCCATGCTGATTCTCCCTCCGCAAGGCCTGTTCATCTATGTGTTTTGAGATTTTATCTTAGATAAGGCATTCCACCATCTTACCCGGTATGGATGTTAGGCTGATCAGACTATAGTTTCCCAGGTCCCCCCTCTTTCCCTTTTTAAAGATTGGTGTGACATTTGCTATCCTCCAATCCTCTGGCACGATGGATGTTTTGAGGGTCAAGTTGCATATTTTAGTTAAGAGATCAGCAACTTCATTCTTCAATTCCTTAATAACTCTTGGGTGGATGCCATCAGGGCCCGGTGACTTATTGATCTTTAATTTATCAATGAGATCTGAAACATCTTCTCTTTTAACCTCTATCTGACTTAATTCCTTGGTAAGGAGGGGCTGTTCGGGTAGCAGAATCTGTCTGAGGTCTTCTGCCGTAAAGACAGATGCAAAGAACTCATTTAATTTCTCTGCCATCTCTAAGTCTCCTTTTATCTCCCCTTTCCCTCCCTCACCATCCAGAGGGCCAACCGCTTCTCTGGCGGGTTTCCTACTTCTAACATATTTGAAGAAGCTTTTATTATTCCCCTTAATGTTGCTGGCCATGCGTTCCTCATAGTCTCTCTTGGCCTCCCGTATCACCTTCTTACATTTCTTTTGCCACAGTTTATGTTCCTTTTTATTCTCCTCATTAGGGCAAGACTTCCATTTACGGAAGGAAGCTTCCTTGCCCTTGCGGCCTCTCTAACTTGGCTCCTTAGCCATGTGGGCACCCTCCTGGACTTAGTTGAGTCCTTCTTCCTTTGCGGTATACACCTCTGCTGGGCCTCTATTACTGTTGTTTTAAGCAGCCCCCATGCACTCTGGAGAGATTGGACTCTTTTTACCTTCCCTTTCAACCTCCTTCTAACCAGCTTCCTCATTTGAGGGAAGTCCGCTCATTGGAAGTCAAGGAAGTCAAGTTGTGAGAGATTTGCCTGGTATTCTTCCCCCGACATGCATGTTGAAACAGATCACAGCATGATCACTGTTCCCCAATGGCTCTGTAACATTGACATCTCTAACCAGGTCCTGAGTACCGCACAATATGAAATCCAGAGTCACCTGTCCTCTGGTGGGCTCCATGACTAGTTGTTCTAAGGCACAGTCATTCAACATGTCAAGAAATCTGGTCTCCTTTTTGTGATCAGAACACATTGACCCAGTCGATGTGAGGGTAATTGAAGTCCCCCATTATTAACATAAGAACATAAGAACAGCCCCACTGGATCAGGCCATAGGCCCATCTAGTCCAGCTTCCTGTATCTCACAGCGGCCCACCAAATGCCCCAGGGAGCACACCAGATAACAAGAGACCTCATCCTGGTGCCCTCCCTTGCATTGGCATTCTGACATAGCCCATTTCTAAAATCAACCCTGTCCCTTCTCGACACCTCTCTGATCAGTTTCCTCATTTCAAGGTCCCCTTCCGGTTTCTGATCTGGAAGATAATAGTACGCCCCCAGTATTACATTGCTCCTCAGGCCTGGTAATTTAACCCACAGAGATTCTATGGTGGAGTCGGACCCACCTTCAATCTCTACTTTGCTGGATTCTATCCCTTCCTTAACATAAACGGCCACCCCACCTCCAACACTCCCCTCCCTGTCCCTCCTGTAGAGTTTATAGCCCAGGATTGCGGTATCCCACTGATTTTCCGCATTCCACCAGGTTTCCGTTATGCCCACTATGTCAATGTTTTCCCTAGTCACCAGACATTCCAGTTCTGCCATCTTTGCTTGGAGACTTTGGGCATTTGCATAAAAGCATTAGTAACTTTGAAGATCCTGGTTTACTATACCACTGCAAAGCTTCCAGAAACTGGGTGGAATTTGGAGCAAGTATCACTAGTAACTTACCATGATGTACATGTAGCCATTTGGTAAACTGGTCATCTGCACTGTCTTGCCAAGTGGGGACGAAAAACGTACTATATTTTCAAGCCGGTCATCATTTACTAAATGGTGAGTTGTCAGTGTTCAGGTAACCACATAGCATATTGATGATCTGTAAAATCTGGCAAATAGATGAGGAAATGCAATTCTTCCCAGTCAGGTTTTCTGATAAGGTGTGGCAAGTGTATCATCGCTACTATGAAGAATGTTACAGATGACCTGCTGACCTAATGGTTATATTCACACTTCAATAAGTTATCAGTTGTAAGCAGCTGTCTGTATACACCATTAGTAGGACTACAAGATGTGGCTACACAGACAAAGTATTTGAGATGCAGGGCGCTTCAAGACCAGTCACAACCAAGTCATCATTCATCCGGAAGACAATCCTGCCTGCCAAAAGAACAGGTCAACACCTAAAATTGGCTGCATCAGTTGGTCCTAAATTAGGAAAAATGAGGAAACTCTGCTTTAACTTTTGAAATTTACTGAGATTGAGCTGAATCTTCTTTAGAGAACTATTTCAGGAGAAATGTGAGGGTTGTAGGCAGGAAAGCATTCCCTGACTTATCCCTTATTTTTTCTTCTGCTTCCTGTTTCAAAATTCTGAGAGCTGACAGTGGCATTCCAGGGAGTCCCAGCAACTGGTAGACACCATTTTTTCCTACAGGAGTCCCTACAGTAAGGTGAGGAAGCATCGCCCTCCCTCTGACAGACTCCATGATGATTCTTCACCATGCAGTCAAAATATGGTTGTAATGGGCCAATCAAGCACTCGAATATAGGGCCAAGATATATGCCAAGTCTTTGCTCTAATCTAAAACACCAGTTGAGAAGGCATTGTAAGAGTGATATGAGACATGACAAGGCATTAAAAATGAAATAATTAGGTACATCTGTTATGTGGCAGTGAGATATGTAGAACACAAACAGAGGGAAGAACCAATACTATAGACTACAATGAATTTCACAATGTGCTATTTTTCCGAGGCAGTGGCGTAGCTAACCCATTTGCTGCCCAGTGCAAAGAACATTTTGTAGCCCAACCCCCTGAAATAAATTTAATTAATTAAATTGGGTCTTTTTTATTTGTTAAAGTGAGTGAGAAATGTTACTTAATATTTTGAAAAAGCAAGGACACTGAAAGTTAAGATTGGGTCATAAGTTGTATGAATTAAAACTGTGTTACTTATTTATTTGCCTATTTAATTTTTTATCCCACTTTTCTTCTGAAGAGCATCCAAAGTGGCTTACAACCATTTAAATATGTATACATGTAAAATAAAACTGTAAAAAGCAATGTAAAAAAAGGAGCAAACAATCACAGGCATAATGGATGAACATACAAGCACATAAAATACTTTTTATGTCAATAAAGCATAAAAGCAGCAGGTGTCAGGTGCTACAGAAGACTAAAATCAGAAGGCTTGCTGAAATAGAAATGTTTTTAGAGATCACTTCTAAAAAGGGGGGAAACCAAAGGGGCCCTCTTTCAAACCACCACCCCTCTTACTTCTGTAAGTGACCACAAATCTAAAAGGCATATCTAATTTAGAGCCCAATCCTGTGCCTGTCTACTCAGAAGTAAGTCCCACTATAGTCAATGGAGCTTACTCCCAGGAAAGTGTGTATATACAGTTTGAGAGGTGCAGGGGAGACAGTCATAACAGCCAGCAGCTTACCTTTAGGAACTGAATAGAATAGGGATCGATTAATTTCAAATAAATGATGAGATGATTATTATTATTACTAAGAGGCCAGACCAGGCCTGCTCTGGGTGCTATGTGCTGCTCAGTGCTCCCACTTCAGCTTGCCTCCAATGCCTTGCCTTGCCTGCTCCCCTCTTCAGGTTCCTGTGCAGGCAACCCAGCCATTTGGCCCAAGCCAGCCATTTGAGAACCCAATCCCATGCATGCCTACCTGGAAGTAAGTCCCATTATAGTCAATGCGGCTTACTCCCAGGAAAGTGTGCATAGGACTGCAGCCTTGGAGCACAATCTGTGCATGCCTACTTGGAAGTAACTTACATTGGGCTGCAGTTCTAGGCGCACGGGGTTTAACTGTTGCCCCCCTTCCCCCTGCAGGTTCGTGTGCTGATCCCAGCGCTGTGTGGAAGGTTGCTAGCTTTTCCCTCCCGTTAGGACAGTGTTTGGAGGGGAAGATCGCGCACCCAAGCCCGCCGTGACCGGCTTGGGGGGGGGGAGATTGCAGCCAGGAAAGCAAGGAGGAGGGGAGGTGAGGGGAGAAGGGGAGAGGAGTGATATCAATAAGTTCCCTCTTGGCTGTCAGCCGAGCACCTGCAGCTGAACCTAGGCTACAATCCTATGTGGTTTCCTGGGAGTAAGCCCCATTGACTATAATGGGACTTACTTCTGAGTAGGCATGCATAGGGCTGGGCTTCTAAGTCTCTCTTCTGTATGCCTCCCTCCTGTGTGCCTGTCTGGAGGAGCTCAGTTGTTGCCCCCCAGCAGGCAGCAGAGATCGAAGTTCTTGTGGAGCGCTGCTGGGGCTGACTTCACAGCAGTCGCGGCGGGCAAGTAGCAGCAGACCACACAGTCCCCGGCTGCTGCCCCCACTGCCGCCACATCTCAACTGCTGGGCTGGCTACTCCACAGCCCACTCTAAGTCGCTGGGGGGGGGGAAATAGCAGCGAGGAGCAGTGAGTCGACTGTTGCCCCATCTCCTCTCCCCTGCTGCATGCCTGCAGCAGACTCTCTCCTGTGTGCCTTGCAGCAGACTGATACTTGCATTGTTGCCCTCATGTTGTGGCCCCTCCCACCCTGCAGCCCACACATTGTAGCCCCCACCATCCTGTAGCCTGGTGCACATGATACCTCCTGCACCCCCTTAGCTACGCTACTGTTCCAAGGTAAAGCTAAAGCCCCATTAGTGAGTTAGATCTGCTTCATTTGACAAAAAAGTGCTTGCAAAAAAATGTTTAGTACAAAATGTAACACATATGAAGTTTTGCTCATCTATAATGTGCTATGAAATCAACAATTCCTTTGAAGATATAAATGAACAATCTATATCTTAAGAAACTGTTCTTGATTTTTTGTTTATATCTTGGCTTTACAGTAACTAAGCAATGGCAAATTTTGTGGCAACAAAAGATATATACCTGTTCCAAACTTCTTGTAATGTAAAATGATAAAATGCATTAAAATATGTTTGTTTTGCTTACAAGTCCATTAGAATATATTCAATTGTTTTAAAACTATATGTAACCCAGTCAACACAGCAACCTCTCATTAGCTCTAGGTAAGCAACAAAGAGTTCTGTTTATGATTTTCTGAAAACTTTGTAGGTCCTGTTTCATTTGGAGAACACTTGGGGTGCAATCCTACCCTGAGCAGGAACAGGCAAGCCAAGAGGCTTGCGCTGTATCCAGCACAGGATAAGGGCCCAAGGCAGCTCAGCCAGAGGCAAGGGGAATTTTTCCCCTTACCCCTGGGTAAGGCACCCTTGCCCCAATGGGTCTCCTCAGACTTGCACCACCTCCTGAGCTGGCACAGGTGCGAGGAGAGCCGAGCGGCTTCAAGCCACTCTGATCTCCCTGGGAATGGGGGTTGGGATCTGGCATAATTGCCAGATCCCAGCCCCACCTCCCACTCCCTGCCTGCCTGCCCCCAGGGCCGCTGACTGCCCACCCTCCCCCTGCCCAGGAACGCCTCCCTCCTGCCTCCCTCCCACCCACCCCAGAGCCTTGCGTCGGCTCTGCACCCTGTTTCAGGCAAAATCCAACCTATTCCATTTTAGCATAAGTGTTTTCAGCACTGTTGAATTTTGTTACTGCTGAAGCCACTCTATTGATTTTGGAATTGGTATTTTTTATGTCTTACGTGGTTTTATTTTATTGTATTTTCATTGTTGCTTTCAGCTTTTGAAGATCTCCTCTAGTGCTACTTTAGGACAAAGCAAACGATATATACTTTCTAAACAAGCAAACTAATAAATAATGAGCACCATTGTCTTGTGATGGGAAATGGAAAATATTGACAGCTTCAAGAATATTCTCCCAGCACTGTAGTCTCCTATAAAAGCTGCATTTTGAATAAGCTGCCATATTTACTCAACCCAGAAGGAACTCCCCCTGCTCTTCCCCAAACACAACTCTTATTGCAACTGAAATGACCTACCTTCCAATCAAGAGGAGTTCCCCAAGCACTCCCAGGCGCTTCATAGCCATGAGAATCCCCCTGACAGTCATTCCCTCGCAGAAACAAACCACAACTCTGGCCTTTGGCAACCTGTCGCGGAGCTTCTGCAACAGCCGTTCAAATTGCTTTTCTCCTGCATTGCTGTAGATCTTGTCCGAATGAGCAATACAAAGGCCTTCTTGAGCAGCCAGCTCTTTGAAGGCTTCCATGCCACTCTCACCATAGTTTCCTAAAAAAAAGGAAAATCAAGTATTAATTTGATTCCAATATGACACCAACCACACCTGGAGAGATTCTCAACTGCCTGGCATGATCGATAGGAAGTGTACATTTGCTCCTCTCATTGTGTGAACCTGGATTATCCAAATTTTAGAAGGATCCAAAATCACAACCTGTCCTTCTTTGGTTACTTGTGGTAATCTTAAACCATGAAAATATGACTCTCTTTTTCTCAAATCTGATTATTAAATACTACAGTTTGCATACCTGAGTCTGTACTGTACTCATATTATCTAATTATTGCTCACAGACAATTGTTGGGAGGTGGGACAAGGATGATGAAGCAGATGAACTCTTCAGTTAACTTTGCAATTACTTAGTTGCCAGGCAAAAATGATATTTCCCCACAATAAGACTTTCTAAAATCTTTTAAGATTTAAAGGCCAAGTTTTCTTTGATAACAGCAAACTCTGAAAGCAAGAAATTGAAGAAAGAGAGAGAGAGAGAGGAAAGGGGTGCAAAGGTTAACCAAGAGAGTGAGGATCTCCAGGGGCTTGTTAACGCCGAGGACTGAGAAGACAGAAATCAATGGTGCTGTCAGCTGTTAGGGCATGAAGAATAAGCAGCGAACTGAGAAAGAGCACAAATGTTCAGATAGGCAAGGTATTTCCTCTCTTCTCTAATTGCTGCAATGAGAAAAGAATCTCTCCATTTGGGTTCGCGCTCACAGGTTGCTCAGTTGCTCAGAAATGCTTTCCCAGGAAGCTTCAGAAGGGTTTCTGACATGAAAGCATCTCTCCTTGATTTCCTCGTGTACCAGATTACTCAGAGTCAAGATGGTTATCCCCTTCTGCAAGCTCTTAGAGAAATGAGAGAACGTCCACCAAATGCCCCGCACAGGCTTCACTTTTGGAAGGGCTGATCTCTACATGTAATGTTATAAATCTTTTCTAACTAGGCAAGGTCTCTGGTTTATCATCAATATATTTTGCACCTTCAGAAGCATAGCAACATATCAAAAGCAGGCCAGTGTACAAATAATAATGCAAAGAAAAGTAAATTAGAGTACAGTCCTAACCAAATTTCCAGCACTGGCATAGCTGTGCCAGTGGGGCATGTGATGCATCCTGCAGTTGGGGGGCAGTCATGGAGGCCTCCTCAAGGTTAGGTAATGTTTGTTCCTTTACCTCAGAGTTGCATTGCCCTTATGTTGGTGCTGGAAAGTGGGTTAGGATTGCGCCCTTAGAAACTTACATACAGGACTTGTTGATCTTAACTAAAGTTTCCTACAACCTAGAAGTAAATAGGAGATGACATTCATGTACAGGTGAATTCTATAACAGAGACTCTCCTCCAGGTTCATATAGCACGGCAGATAATGACAAGAAAGAAATCAAATACAAAGATATTCCTAAGATATTAAGATGCACTCTTGCTTTTCATTTGCTCAGCTTGACTTTTCTTAACTGCCAGAGCAAATTTTGCAACCTGCAATGTCATAAATTATTGCCTTCAAGGAGAATATGTGTCTAGAACTGCCCTTATGATAAGTGACACAGTTCTCACATTGGAGGGAGCCAAAGCAGACCCAGTTCCCTTACTTTTAATGATAGCCACTTTAGTTACTGTTTTCAGAGGCTAAAGGGAGATAGCGATTTGAGTCAAGGAGGAAGTCGAAGGTTGGTTTCTTCATCATGTAATCTGGAGTGTGGTGGGAAACCCCCAACAACAACAGCCCAGCTTCAATAACGTGCTGTACATTCCATTCATTCAGAGCCAGACTGAATGTCTCCACATAGCTAAGGGAATCCCCAGTCTTGCCCCGACTTTGTAACATTCTCATATACAGTGGTTATGGGAGCAATCCTAACCCCTTATGTCAGTGCTTTCCAGTACTGGCATAGCGGTGCCAATGGGACGTGTGCTGCATCCTGCAGTTGGGTGTCACTCATGGAGGCCTCCTCAAAGTAAGGGAATGTTTGTTCCCTTACCTTGAAGCTGCATTGCCCTTATGTCAGTGCTGGAAAGCACTGACAAAAGGGGTTAGGATTGCGCCCTCTGAGAGTTTGGAGGGGTTTCAGAGAACATTAGAATGCAGATTCTGAACATTTTTCTTGTTGGTAGACCAAGTCTGGTTCTTGCAGGTAGCTGTGCCTTCAACACCATGCACCTCAACAGGGTTAGGAAGCAATCAGTCTGACCCCACTAAGGGCCACATATATGTCCTTGGAAAAAAGAAGGTAGCAACAGAGGGGGGCGCGGGCCAAAGGCAACTGAATGGCTGTGTTTTTCTGAGCTCTTGAAAGCTCTTGGGAAAGCATGCTATTTCCTCCCAAAAAACCGTGGCTCTGAAGAGATCCGAGGATCTGTGATCAGGAGAGATTCAATCCTACAGATGGTGTACAGTTTTAGAGAAGAAGGGTCCAGCCAGGGGCTATTTTTCTCCAAGGGAACCCAGCCATCAATGTCAGTGTTGTTGAGGATTTATCTTGAAACTAAGCTGAAGGCCCCAAGCAGGGAAAGACACTGGAAGAACTAAGTGAGTATTATTCTGCTGTGTGTGTCTGGCATTGATTGATTAATTGACTGCTGATTAAGCTTTTGCCTGAGGGAAGAAGAAGGAGGGGCAGATTTTCCCCCTCTGGGAAGAGGAAAGAGTGGGGAGGCTTTCTCCGTTCACTTGTTTGCTTGTGTGAGAAAAAGCTTTGGAGATTTGCCGAGTTTGTTATGGAAATATGAGAGCATAACTCTAACTTTACAAATCTAAAACTCGTTGGATTACAAATTAATTGTTTTGGAATATAAACTCTGCTTTGGAACGCTCAGTTTCGTTTTCCTGTGGAGATCTTGGAGTGCCTGTGGAAAGGGCTGGAGATCTGCATTTCTTTGTTTTGCAAATGTGGTTTATTGTTTTGAATTCCTCTCACTATCTCCTGGAATGGAATATAGCAACAAATGTAAGCAATAGAATCAAAACAACAGAATAAAAAGAATAGAACATCGGGGACATCTAGTGGATTTAAAAAGACATTGCAAGGACAAGATCAGGATTTGACAAGTGAAGTAAGGAGGATGATATGCTGAGGACATCTAGTGGCATTAAAAATATTGCAAGGCAAAGGTTTATTTGACTTAAAATTTCCCAGTGTTAGTTTTTATGGGTGAACAGTTGATCTTTTGATGATGTGATGTGATATATGGGTAACTGATAGTGATATATGTGATAACAGATATTTGAGTTTTACAGGAAAGAAGACATAAGAAGGAAGAAAAAGAATGACAGGAAAAGGAGCAAAAGTTAGGGGCTCTCCTGCCCTGGAGTCAAGCTTGGGAAAACTGACACAAGAGGAACCGAAAGGGAAAGATTGGAACCAGACAATACAAGACAATATAGAAAAATTAGTGGCGATGGGACAGCAGCACACAAATCAATTTCTGCAGATTCAAGCTAGTCTGGCTGTTTTAACTACACAACTAAATGATCTCCATGTGCAACTGAAAGCTGTTAAAGATGAGAATACACAAAAGATTAGAAAATTAGAAGAAAAGACAAGACAAGAATACTGGAGATAGAACAGAACCAATATGATGGAGAGGCAACTTTAATGGAAATTCAGATGGAGAGTGCAGCTCAAGTGGTGAGAATACAAAATGTACCAGAACAGAAAGGGGAAGATACACGACATTGGTTGGTGATCATCTGATTGGTGATTTAATATCAGAGTGGATAGACACGCCAACAGAGGAGATACTCAAGGATCTGAATTCAGCAAGAAGAGTGAGCACTTTTTATCTAAGAAAACATGAACTACCAAGAGAAATCCATGTGAAATTCATCAGAACTTTTTAGAGAGATAAAATATTGAAGATCTCACAGGAAAAGGAATGGATGGTGGAGGGTAGCAAAGTGAAAATTCTGAGACACGTCCCATGGAGAGTGAGAAAGAAGAGAAAAGAATATGAAGAGCTAGCAAAATTCTTACGAGGAAAGCAAATACCATATAGATGGCTTCTCCCAGAAGGTATTATTTTTCAGTTCCAGTCACAGAGATATAAACTCAACAATGAAAGCAGAAAATTTTTTGAGTGCAGTGATGAAAGATGAGACAAGAAATGAAGAAACTGAGGAAGAGGAACTGAGAAGAAAAGAACTAGAAAGTGTAGAAATGGAGCTGGAAGAAAAGAAATCAGATGATTCAGAGATAACTGAGGAATCAGAAAAGGAAGAAACTAGAAGGGCAAGGAGGCATTCACCAATAATAACAAGAAGAAGACAAAAAGAGAAGGTGAAGAATAAAAAGAAACATGATGGTTAAGGGAGGATGGAGTATTTACTCTGTCAACATAAATGGCTTAAATTCACCTCAAAAGCAAAAGAAAGTCTTCCTTCAATTGTAAAAGTTAAATATGGATAGGTCATAATATTACATTAGAACAATGGGAATAGATTTGGAAATACAATATAAAATTTACTAGAGCAACAAATTTTAAAGAAAATGTATATTAAATGTTTTATAGATGGTACATGACACCAGTAAACTGGTAAAAATGAATCAGAACATATCAACAAATTGTTGGAAGTGTAAATGTGTAGAAGGGACGTTTTATCATACATGGTGGACATGTAAAAAATGTAAGTATATTGGAAAATGGTAAGGAATCCAATACAAGATCCAATCCAATACAATTGTTGGATTTATGATATCACTGAAACCAGAGTTATTTTTGCTTAATATTACCTTAGAAATTATAGATAAAGAAAATGATGTGTATTTAGTTATTATGATATTAACTGCTGTAAGGATTTTATATGTTAGATACTGGAAAGATATTAAAATTCCAATGAAAGATGAATTAATAGAGAAAATAATGAATGTGGCGGAAATGGATAGACTTACAGAGATTTTGGATCAACAGCACAAACCAACACAGATAGAGCAATGGAGACCATTTTATGCTTCATTGAAAATGAAGTTGTAGATGTATAAGATAGAGCATTTAGATGAATATATTGTATACATGATCTATTATACAGGATATGATATGATAGATAAAATATTAAGAGGATAAACTAGAAGGGGAACAAGATTAGAAGATATGTATTGATTGATTAGATATATTGATATATGATTGCTTGCACCCTCCAATGGTGTGTTTTTGCGTTTTGTGTGTGTTGTGTATTGAGTTTGTGTTTGTTATGTGTTTGTTTATATTTGTTGTTTGTTTTATTTTGGAAAATAATAAAAAAAAATTAAAAAAAAAAGAAAAGAAAAAAGAAGGTAGCAGAGTAGAAGGAATCAAATAGTCCCCACACAGCAAAACTTGTTAAGGAGACATACTAGAACAAAACTTTACTGGTTCCTTTCTGTTAAAGAGCCTTACTAGAACAAAGAGAGAACTGCAACCATTGTTACAAAGGCAGAACAAACAAGACAGGAAAAGAAAACAAATAAGGGATCTAAACAGTAGGAGATAGCAACTCATAAGCCTGTAAACTAAGCAACAACTCCCCCCACTGGTGGAGACCAACATTACATTCACAACCACTGTCTTGCCCTCACACTGTTGCTGTTCCAACAATATCCCAAGCTCTATAAGGAACCATGTACACAAACAAGTACTTTGAAAATAGGCCCTAGCTCAATCTAACAGCCAGGGTAGATTAACAGGCCACTTAAGGTGGCAGAGCTCCTTTGTCCCACTGCATTGTCGTCAAAGGCATGCCACTGCTACGCACTTCGGGGCCATCATTGAACAAGGGTTATGTGCATATTTAGCTGGATTGTGGCAGTTAGCGCCACCTCCGAGGGCATCCAACCTTGAGCCCCCACTGGCCACATAACCCGCATGCATGCACAAGGACACCGCCACCCAACTAGAATTTCTTGACTATTGTCACGTTTGGCTACTTCGGATAAAATTTTGACATATAGTAGAGCTTAGAGCAACTATTTCCTTTGTCTATGCCTTTGCTGTAGTATTCTGATGACCCTCATGTACCTGAAGCATGCTTATGAAAGCATGCATATGAAAAAATAGATAGAAGGTCAGGTTCAGGACTGACTTTTCATCTCAGATTTTATATAAAACTTTGGCTGTCTTGAATGGGAGGAAATTTAGGTCAGGACGGAGCTCTTTTTAAAAATATTCCCTGAAGATATCTTTTTTATTGAAAAACTCAGGAACTGCAATTAATTGTCTGTGACAGCCAAGAACAGTCATCTGCTGCAAGGAAGTTTCATAGACTCTTTACCTATGCAACTGTTGAACCAGAGAACACCCAAAGCTGTGTGTATTAAGGACAGGCAGGCAGTCCAAGGGAAAAGGCTCAGAAAAGTCTGTCTTCTTTCTCAGAGTAAGTAATTAGAAAGGAACCAAGCTCACATGGTCCACTTTTGGTTTCAGTCTGGACTGTGGAGCATATTTGAGGCTCACAGACTGGAAACATATGGATCCTGGAAGGAGCCAAGGAGATACACTGGCACCCATTGTATAAACATTTGTGTCAGTGTACTGATATAATAGTGGTGTAATATCACCACAATGCATATGTGTGCTATCATGCTCTCTTCTTGTGCAATGGTGCAAATGTTGAACACTTTGATCTTAAGTCTGGAGGAGACCTGATGGTTCAGGAAATCATAATATTGAACTGCTCAAGTCTTTATTGCATATATAAAATAGACATGCAGTCTGATCCTGGGTATGTTTGCTTGGAAGTAGGCGACACTGTGTTCAAGGGGTTTACTCTCCAGCACACATCCGTAACATTGCAGGGCAAGCTCATAATCATTAGAAAAACCCTCCTTTGGCTCCTGGGTCCCCCTTTTGACCCTGGGCCTGGGTACAAATTACCCCCTTTACCCCCCTCTCCTAGGCCCTGCATCTGGCATTCTGAGGTAACCTACTTCTGAAATTAGGAGATTTCACATACCCATGATGGCTTGTAACCTGTGATGGACTTTTCTTCCAGAAATTTGTTCAATCCTTTTTTAAAGGTATCTAGGCCAGATGCCATCACCACATCCTGTGGCAATGAGTTCCACAAACTAATTACACATTGGGTAAAGAAATATTTTCTTTTGTCTGTCCTAACTCTCCCAACACTAAACACTCAGTCCAGGAAAGTTAGTTGTTACATTGTTGTAATATGAGTAGAACATAGTTGGTATCCTACAACACTAAACGCAGTGCTAATGGAGCAACACATATTCTCACAGTTTCCCTAGCAACTACCATTTAGCCTGCAAGCATTCAGACTGCTTTGCTGTTGCACTTTTCTTAGTTTTCTCAATGGCACTTGCCCAGTTCCCTGCTTAACTTTTGGGATTGGGCTGCCAGGATCAAGGAGGGTTAAAGACATTGAGCTGTTTGACTTAGCAACAAGGCAAGCAAAAATGGATACATCAGTATGGCTAAGAAGGTCACATAAAAAATGTGTATAAGGATCAGTGAATATAAACTCTGTATTATGTAAATTTCCTCTGGAAAACTTTTTCATGTGAACCATAAAAGAGCTGAAATTCTTAAATAGCCTCCCTAAACCATTCATAGAAGCAAAACATATTATTACTTTTAAAAGTCAGATAGATGACTCACTGAAAAGTATTATATGATGAAGATTGTAATGGTCTGAGACTGAGCCAAGGGTTATTGGGACTACAGGTATAAAAACATAGAAGCCCTGCTGGATCAGGCCAAGGTCTCAATCTAGTCCAGCTTCCTTTATTTCACAGTGACCCAACAGATGAACACAAGACAACAAGAGACTTGCATCCTGGTACCACTCCCTTGCATCTGGCATGTCAGAGACAACCCACATCTAAAACCAGGAGGTTGCATGTACCGATCATGGCTTATAACCTGTGATGAACTTTTTTCCATAAATCTGACCAATTCCCTTTAAAAGGCATCTAGGCCGAGTTCCATCACCACATCCTGTGGCAAGGTGTTCCACAGACTAATTAAACTTTTACTAATTAATGGGTAAAGAAATATTTTCTTTTGTCTGTTCTAATTCTCCCACCACACAACTTTAGTGGATGTCTCCTGGTTCTAGTGTTGTGTGGGAGGGAAATCAAGTAATTGCAATCAAGCAATCATCCACCTTAAGATTCTGGGAGCTGCTTTTCCTCCCCCCCCCCTCCCAAGAGATGGCATTGAGCAGAGATAATATATCAAACCCAGCAGCTCCGTTCTAATCTAAGCAGCTGACATGCTTTTCTTGAGGACTCTCAAATGTGTACTCATGCATGATCTCACAGAATTGTATCAAACTTTACTAAGGTTCCAATCCTACACACAGGGGTCTGGAAGTAAGCACTTTTGGGCTTCCTATTTCTATTAGAAGTATTGAATAGGTTTCCAGTATGGAACCTCTGAATAAACATGTGCAGGTTTGCACTGAGTGCAACAACCAGCTGCTATCCTACAAAAACCAGTGCGGACCTTACAAAGAAGCACTGCAAGCCAAATGTAGATGTGATTGCATAGGATGCTGAAGGCATCAACATATTTGGAATGAGAAAATCATTCCCCTCTACCCCATCAAGCCTGATTACCTGGTGGTCTTTGTCATTTCAGCTTCCCTCATAGCAGCAGGCACAGTTTGTGTGCTTGAGTCATTTGGGTTTCTTCCGATTGACACAATGAACCCTTCCTCGTCTATGAATCTTGTGCATGGGGCACCTTGGCTTCTTCTGCAGGCCTTCTGATGGCACACTACATAGACTATTGGGTACAAGCTCTTGCCTTTAGGACTAAGGACCCAGTCCTATCCAACTTTCCAGCACTGATGCAGCCATGCCAATGGGGCATGTGCTGCATTTTGTGGGGGTGGGGGAGCAATCATAGTAGCCTCCTCTAGGTGAGGGAATGCTTGTTCCCTTACCCCGGGGCTGTATTGCAGCTGCATCAGTGATGGAAAGTAAGAATTGCATGACTGTACCACCGAACTGTTCTATGAGTCTTTTTCTTTAATTTCTCTTAGCTATAAAATGGCTCAATAATATCTTGCCTTATATGGGAACAATAAGGATAAATACATGGGAAAAGTGTAAGGTGATCTGATACTATGGTAACTGAGTGCCTTCTGAGAACCCCATTGGATGGACTTGTGAGACCGCAGTTAATAAGGAATAACAGGGCATAGTTGGCACTTTGAAGTCTGAACATCAGCATTCTCCAAATGCCTACTGTTTGAAGAATAAAAGCACCATCAGAAATGAACCCCCTTGAGATGGTTTATAGACAGAGCTAATCTGCTTGCTCAGAGCCAAGCAAAGAAGCTTCTTATGTGACAAGCACATGGTTTTATACAGACTGGGAATATGAATAAATGAGACATCTACTAAATGAACTTTAGCACACTGCCAGGGGCCACCAAGGAGGGGGAACCTTGGCCTCCTACCCATCACCAGGGTCTCCACCTGTACAGGAGCAACTACATGCACCTTCCTCCCCTTTACCTCAGAGGCAGAGGCAGGGAGGGAACTCTTTGCTCAGGCCTACTTTCTGCTTTGCTCCTGATGCAGGATGGTGCCTCTACATTATATTTGTTTAGTTTTATTGTGTTGTTTTATGGTGATTGACTGCAAGTTGCCCTCAAGGCATCTGCAGAAAGTTATCTTAAAATAAAATAAAGACATTCACAGGAAAAAAGAGAGAGAGCGAAATCAATCACTCCTTGCATTATGAGACTGGAACTGTTGAATTGTTCTCCAGTCCCACAAAAACAAAGCATTAACTAGTGCTGTCATAGCTAGTTCCATTCTTTCAGCCTTCCTTTATGCTTTCTTTCCGACTGGGATTTGGGGGCTTACTTCTGTTCCAATATGATTTCAGCTTTATTTCTTGTTAAAAGAAATACATGGGTGTGTGGGAAGCCCAGTGCCAAGCAGGAATGTTTACTTACCTCCTACACTTGCGCCTGCAGCTGGTTCACTTGAAATTTTTATTTAACCACAAAAAGGAAAGAGTAGCAATTGCTTTCTACCACAATGCTTCTACTGCATGTGGATGCCCTGAAGTATACCCAAAATACGGGGAAGAAGAACTGCTTTTCTGGACTGGAACTACATGGGGACTGGAACTACTGGAACTACATCCCTTCTCCTACAAATCCTATGTTCTTCTTGCTTCCAAGGGCACAAAGTTCTTTCAAGGATAAATGTAACCCATGTAACTCAGTATTCTGAGGCATGTTTCTGTTGCGGAACATGGGTTCCTATGATAGCCTATGATACATATAGCCTATGATAGCTATATGTAAATCTCATCAAAGTAAAACTGAAATAAAAAACAAAGAAACATAAAGAAGCAGGCAAATTAGCATAAAAATAAACTACAAGATAACTGAGGCAAATTTTCTTTTTGCATTGACAGTCCAAAATGTTATTGTTATTAATAAGGTCTCACAAACAAACAGTATATAAATTCCAAACCTTCTTTGTTTTGTGCCAGTCATCTGCCAATTGAGGCAGTCATCTGTCCCTTGGATTCTGGGACCTCTCACCCAGAGAAGAGAGCATGAACTGGCAATAGCAAAAGAGAAAACCAAATTTCCCAGGCTTCTGGAGTCCCACACTTTCATAGGTAAAGCCCACAGGATTGAACTAGCAGAAGCTGTCTGCCCCAATGAGCATACAGAACACTTGACAGCTTACAAGTCCTTGGAGTGGCCTCATAAAAAGCCTGTCAGTGAAGGATACAGCATGAATGGTGGTATATATGATAGCAGAAGGCAACCATTTCTGTCTAGCAAAAGTGGTTTAACGTTTCACATGGAGAATTCAAGTAAGGAACACAGACAGATAGAATCAGTGAAAAGGCTCTATGTAGGTGTGTGACATCCACAATTGGGCAAGAAATGAACTACTGTAGATACTCACCTATAAGTCGATCCCACAGATAAGTTAAGGGCAAGTTTTGAGCAAAAAATCATGGCATTTTCTATGACCTTCGGATAAGTTGGGGGTTAAACTTAGGGAGGTGTCTGACTATAGTTTTGTCTGATTTTACCTGAGGGGAGATCCTGAAAAATAACCTACCACTAATTGTTACTGAAGAACAGTAGTCTCTAATTTATTAAAAACATAGTAAAAGATCAGAAGATACATTTTTATTCTTTTTAAATTCTGGTCTTCACCACCTTTTTAAACACTTAAACACTATCCATGCACTGTAAACAACATACCAGTAAAACAGTGGTTCCCAACCTGGTATTCATGTACTCCCAGGGACACTCCACAGGACCTTTAGGTGTACTTGAAAAAGAAAGGCATAATGGCAGAAAAAGGCAGGTCATGCTCCAGAATGCTTTGCAGAGCCAGCAAGGCAGGAAGGAAGGTAGCTAGTTGGCTGTGAAGGCCCCACCAATAGCTAGTTTTTGGTCATCAATTCATGTATGAAACAGTGATTGAAAACCAGCACAGTAAAAAAGCTGAAACATAATATGGAAAGTGATCAATCATCCAGAATTTCTCAGCACACTTCTGGTGCAAAATAGTGCAGAGTCTTCTGTTCTTCAAACAGATAAAAAGAGAAAACACTGTGATAAATACATGAAGTCTGGGCTTTCATAGAGAGGAGATGAGGGCTTGTATTATTAATTACAAACATTTTGCTAATATGAAGGGTACAATTTATGGAAATGGGCTGCCAAGGGATATGCAAGTGAAAAGGCTGGGAACCACTGCAGGAGATCCATGAATCAAATCCACCTTCAAGGTATCTGGTGTGTTAAGCCAGAAGCTCTACATACAACATACAACCCATAACCCATAACTGAGAGTGTGCAATTCAATTCACAGCAGAGAGATGAGATATTTGCAACCCTTTTTACTCAGAAGTAGACCCGCTGCTTTCCATGGGTGTTGTTCTTAAATAATGGTGTACTGAATTGTAGCCTGGGAGTTTATTTCAAATGGAAAGAAGGATCCCATCCTGGTGTTGAAAAATAAAGACTTCTGCCAAATGCATGCATTTGCAAAAAGGAACCAGGTTGCAGCAGTATTTGCAAAAGGGAACTGAGGAGAATAAAAGGTTAACTTTGGCTGGAATTTCCCAGTGAAGTTGCTGTAGAAACAATCTCTGTATTGCTTTGAATGAGCAAAGAAACCAAACTATTCAGAGTTGAAAAGCTCTGCCCTCTGATTGACCCGGAGATAAGGCAAAGTGATAATTGGAACTTGATTACTTGGCAAAAATTTAACCTACTATAGGCGAGTATCTACGGTATATAGGTATGACAGACTTCAGAAAGAAATCAGGATACTTTTCTACAAGAACAGGAAGTTCTATGGATAGAAAGCCAGCTAGGCCAGGGTGCCCGAAGCTAAGCATATCACCTCAAAAGGGCAGCACCACAAATCAGAAAAAAACCTAGCAGCATAGGAGAAACATTATTGATGGCAGTCATATAAATGGCAATGCATTTCACGCACATTTATTACTTTTCCTAAAGAGACCATCTTTTAAAATGTTCTCATTTTATTAGACATACAGTAATTGAAAGATTTCTGGTTGCAACATATTTTTCAGTTTCCACTTCAGATGGTTGTATGAGATTAATGGTTTTTATTAGTTCTGCACTAAATTTTCACAAAGATCATTTTTTCTTATGAAGACCAATTCTGTTGCCACCCCCCCCCTTAGATCATCAGGGTGATCTAAGGTGATTTTGGCCACCTGACCCTTTTTCAAAAAGGCTTGAGGCTCTGATCTTCTGCCTGGGGAGGGGTGTGTGTGTGCTGTGGACAGAGGCATGTTGACATCCTGCTAACATCACATTTTGCAGCAGGTGGCAGCTTTTTGGTCTGCTGTGTCAAGGATGGCAGCAGATAAGGGTGGAACCTCCAGCACAGAGATTAAGTGGCATTGAGAACAGGGATCCAGCACGGAAGTGGGTGGTGATGGTTAGTATTTGTTAGTTAGGTAAGAGGGGCATATTGCGGAAGCAGTTGATTCTTGCTTTGTGAGAGTGTTTGGAGAAAGGGATGCCACCTCAAATCAGACTCATTTACTTAGGGGAGAATCACATGGTGCAGGGAAACAGAAGTGTCCCTCTGTGGGCAGGCCTTCAAGGACATTGCTGAGATCAGACATTAGTTCTGAGGATTGGTGGTCTTGTGGTTGGATCCCACTCACCTGTCTCTGGGGAGGGTAATGTCCTGTACTACTGTATAAGCTAGAGTTGAGTCTAAGCCTGCTGCAGTTTAATTATGTTGAATTCATACAGGCATAGCCATGTTTAACTCGGGGTGCAATCCTATACACGCTTCGAGTAAGTCTCATTGAACTCATTGAAGTCCACTCTTTACTGCATGTTTGTACCTATCTGCCATTATTTTTCTTACTGCTGCTGGAGGTGGGGAAGAGACAATGGATCCCTGTTGTCCAGAAAAATTGGGACAATCATTCCTATCTTTCCAATAAAACCTATGTTTCCTATATAATTAAACTACAGTGGTAGTTTCATTGTCCACTAGCACTGTATGGCAAGGTTTTCATTCCAACTGAAAGTACACATAGTTATGCGTGACTTGTTCAGCCATGTAGGGTATGCATTCAGATGTGTATCCAAAGGTGGATGTCCCACATCCATGCTCCATTTCTTTAAAATGGGATGCATACTGTATTTGATTGCACATCTGTAGATCCCCATGCATATTCTACCACAAGTAGTCAATGCAAGATGATTGGATTGGGGTGAGAGGGCATCACCGTATCCCCCCAGGGAGAGGGATGAGTTTCTTTTTTCTAAATACTTGTCTCCTTGCAAACAGTTCTTCTTCTTTCACCAGCGGATGTAAAGAAGTGCCAAAAAGAGGACTACTCTTCATAGGAGTGGACATGTTTACAAATGGGCCCTCTTTCATCTTGGTGCTAGTTGATTTTAAAGGCCAGAAAACAGCACCATGGACAGCGTTGCCATCTCATGACAAAACAGAGTTCATCCAATATTGGCCTTTAAGCAAAAATAGCTTCCTGGGGGTGTGGCCCAAAATGCATCCACCCATCACATAGTTAACCTCTCATGTGAGCTCTCTTCACCTGATTTACCCCACTCAAAAAAGAAAAGATTGGGGAAATGGTGCCTCCACTTGATCTGTCATTCAAATAAAGGCTGCAGTGCCTACTGAAGGTTATTTATGGGGGGAGTGCTTATGCCACTCCTCTAACACATTATTCCAGTACAGACCTCTGAATGTATGAACCCAAGTAATGATCCAAGCTAGAAAAGTGGCATCAACGGCCCTCCACTGTGGCTGCTATTTAAGCTGAATATACACATACCATCCAGAGCCAAACTACTCATTAACAGCAATGTGTAGTCTTTACTGCATGTTTGTACCTATCTGCCATTATTTTTCTTACTGCTGCTGGAGGTGGGGAAGAGACAATGGATCCCTGTTGTCCAGAAAAATTGGGACAATCATTCCTATCTTTCCAATAAAACCTATGTTTCCTATATAATTAAACTACAGTGGTAGTTTCATTGTCCACTAGCACTGTATGGCAAGGTTTTCATTCCAACTGAAAGTACACATAGTTATGCGTGACTTGTTCAGCCATGTAGGGTATGCATTCAGATGTGTATCCAAAGGTGGATGTCCCACATCCATGCTCCATTTCTTTAAAATGGGATGCATACTGTATTTGATTGCACATCTGTAGATCCCCATGCATATTCTACCACAAGTAGTCAATGCAAGATGATTGGATTGGGGTGAGAGGGCATCACCTTATCCCCCCAGGGAGAGGGATGAGTTTCTTTTTTCTAAATACTTGTCTCCTTGCAAACAGTTCTTCTTCTTTCACCAGCGTATGTAAAGAAGTGCCAAAAAGAGGACTACTCTTCATAGGAGTGGACATGTTTACAAATGGGCCCTCTTTCATCTTGGTGCTAGTTGATTTTAAAGGCCAGAAAACAGCACCATGGACAGCGTTGCCATCTCATGACAAAACAGAGTTCATCCAATATTGGCCTTTAAGCAAAAATAGCTTCCTGGGGGTGTGGCCCAAAATGCATCCACCCATCACATAGTTAACCTCTCATGTGAGCTCTCTTCACCTGATTTACCCCACTCAAAAAAGAAAAGATTGGGGAAATGGTGCCTCCACTTGATCTGTCATTCAAATAAAGGCTGCAGTGCCTACTGAAGGTTATTTATGGGGGGAGTGCTTATGCCACTCCTCTAACACATTATTCCAGTACAGACCTCTGAATGTATGAACCCAAGTAATGATCCAAGCTAGAAAAGTGGCATCAACGGCCCTCCACTGTGGCTGCTATTTAAGCTGAATATACACATACCATCCAGAGCCAAACTACTCATTAACAGCAATGTGTAGTCTGTCCCCTCCCTTATCATATTTCACCCCCTCCCCCAATTCAGCAATTATCAGTACCATCATGCAAACTCATAACTTAACAAGTGTTAATTCATTCTTTGGGAAGCAGAGGGGAGATTTTCTAGTAACTTACTTGAGGGGGGGGGGGGAACCCAGAAGAAATTCATTTACCTCCATAACCTTCCCATATTCCACATGAGATTACAACATAGAAAATCTTCAATTAAAATAGATATATAAAACAATGGACGATTAGACCAACATGTAATGGAAGATCAGAAGATCATCTGGTGGATGATGTGGTGGTGACAGTGATCCCATGTTTTGACAGCTGGTTAAAAGCTCTGGGAAGGAAAGGGCAGGCTCCACAGCTGTAATCAATCAAGGCCAATGGAGACTCTGATGGACACCTGAGCTTCATTTGACCTTGATGGAACTTTGAATGGACAAGGGGCTAACAAGGTAGCTCACAGCTGAGCTGCATTTTGGATAATGGGACATCCAAGGATAAAAGGTAGCTTCAGAAGGAGCAAAGCCCAACCCAGACCTATGGGACACCCCAGACCTATGGGATGGACCCATGGACACACTGGGAGAAGGGGACTGCCAGGTCCCTGCTGGATGATTCTGCTGCATTGGACTGATACTGAGAAGACTGAATTGGGAAGACTGGACTGTGCTCTGGAGACTGTGGACTTGGACTGGAGGCTTTGGACCTTTACCCACTAAGTTAAGCTGAGTTTTGGGGAGGGGAAAGCCTCTGGACAAGAGGAATTGCGGGGTGTGTTTGTAGCAATAAATTCTGGTTAATTGCTCAAACTGATAAGGAGTTGTGTTTGTTCCCTTGCACATTGCAGCTGCAGTTCTGGAGGAGGTGTTAATTAGCCAAAAAGTGGGCATTAGAAGGGAGTTGGAATATTTGGATGGGACACACCATCAACAGATTTATTTCCCCCACTAATCTTTAAAAAGAAAATAAAACATGTTCAAGGTGATCACAATCAATTTCTTGTCAAGTCTCTCAACATTATTATGTCCTAGTTATCCTGCCAATTGGTGCCGTTTTATTTGCACACACCTATCAATTCTAAAATTTTAAATTGGATATGACATACTGGAGGGTTTAGAAGGCAACTTTTGTCAAATATTTGGGCTGCTTATATAATACTATCATGCTAAAGATGACGTCTTCTTCCCCAATGTTATAGAGCGCTTTTAAACAAGACATCAGAAAAAGGAAGCTTTTGAAAAAGAAGGAGCACTGAAGAAGAATACACCAGATGACAATTCATCTGTTTTATCATTTGACGGTGACTTCCTATGTAAGAAACAAAAAACTAAAACATTCTCAGAGGCGTGACCACCAGCAATAACAATGCCACTATTATAATGCTGGGTTCAATTCTTTCTGTACAACATTTATTAATTCAATGAGAGAACAAATAGGAAAAGTTAGGCTGCTATCCTATACACACTTTTATGGGAGCCTTACTTCCGAGTAGGCATGCATAGGATTGTGCTGTTAACTGCATCCTCCAAACTTGCCACCCATAGAAGACCGCCACCAAAGTTATGAACAGCAGCTCAAACTGTTACACACTCACACTTTGTGATGCACCGTAGCCGATCACATATTAACAGTACTTGAATAATGCTTCAAAGAAAGATAAAGAGGATCCTTCATATGAAAAACTTTTTAAAATTTTTTTAAAAAACTTCAAATTCTCTATTAGCTTGGCCAAAGATAATGAAAAGTCTTTTTTCATTAAAAAAATTAAGGGAATTGACATTTTCATGAACTGAGCATTCATAAACAATTTGTTAGCCCTCACCACAGGTAGGTACTTCAGTTGCTGTGATTCATCAAAGTGGGTATGCTATTTTTCTCTCATGGAATAGCATACATGAAAAATAAAGCAAAAAGGGGACAAGATCCATTGAGCTGGACTCCAGCCAAGAAAACATTTCTGCCATAAATATTTAAAAAGAAATTATTCCCAAATTGCACTCACAATGTAGCAAAGGAGTAGTCCCAAATCTTCGTGCACTGATGGAGGTCAAAGATACACTGGTGTAGAAATCTGAGCATTTGAAATAGGCCAGGGCTTTTCTTATGGATTCTCTGAAAGTTCCAAAAGAACCATCTCATTTTTAATTAAGATTTGGGGGAAAGGGCACCCATTTCCAAAACCAGTGAGGCACATGTAACCGATGTCAAAGCACGCTGAGAACCATAAGCTTAGATTTCTATCATGTGAATCTGCTGGCTAGCCCAATCCTATATTTGGTGGTACTGCCAGAAGCATCGGCACCAAAATAGCTACCGCTATATCCAGTGGCACCGCCAGGGCTGCTGGAGGTCTCCTCCTTTCCTGAGGAAGGTCTCCTTCTTCCCCTGAGGAAGGCTATTTTACCAGTGCAGACTTGAGAACCTCCATGTCGGGTTTTGAAGCCCAACATGGAGGTTAGGTGAAGCAGGGCTCTGCCAGTGCCACCCCCTTCCTCCTAGTTCCTTCCCCGCCCCACCCTCCTCCCACACCGGAATGCCTCCCCTTGCCCCAAATGTCCTTACTGCTGCCTGGAGCTCTTCCCTTGTTCCAGGCAGGGTTCATTTGGTGCTTTATGACACATTTGCCACACCCAGCACTGCAGCTCAGCACTGGTGCTCCAAGCCCTTAGGATAGCCCAGCAGCCCTTCCCTGTGCACCAAGATCCGGATCCTAATCAGGCACCCTTGTGCTACAGCTCCTCCTTTGCTAGAAAGAAAAGTAAAGCATATTTTGTCTGTTTAGCAATGCATGTATAATACACACACACACACACACACACACACACACACACACAGCTGCTGCTGCTTACATAAATGATTAAAAAAAATTCTAAACTAAACTGAGCACTTAAGGCAACATGTGGTTTGGCCTTTAGTAGAATTCAGAAACATTCTATTGTATGTACATTCTACTGTATGTACCTGTATGCAGAGCAAACAATGATAATCTATGCAAATGAACTAAAAGATGCTGACTTCCTTTCAGCTCTTCAAAAAAAAAAAAAAGGAAGCTAGGATGGCTCATGTGGGAGCATTAAGCAAAGCATGAGAATGGACAACAGCTAACAAAAGAGCATTCTAGAGACCAACCTGAACAAGTTAAATTCAATGGGGCTCCAATAACATAATGCTAAGGATTGTTAGTGAGTTCACTGAACAAAACTCTGAACTGTTTACCTCATTAGCAGCAAGTACTGTCATCAATTACTTCCCAGTAAAACAAAAAAATCAAATTGGAGATTGCCCTTCCAATATTCATCTACAAGTGTCACTCAAATGTTCTCTCTCTCTGTGTGTGTGTGTGTGTGTGTGTGTGTGTGTGTGTGTGTGTGTGTTGAGGGGGTTAATTTCCAATAGGTTGCTTATGGGTCTCAGCATTCAGATTCCAGGTCCTAAAATGTACTCAGCTTCCTTGGCCAAGGTAGAACAACCCCTGTGTAGCACAGGCAGTTAAGCCAATGGCATTCCATTCAGAAGCATAATGAAAATCCTGGCAGCATAGTCCACTGTGACACTAAAATTGTGCCCCCAAATGAGCCAATGTTATCAGGCAGGGCAATGCATCAGAGAAAACAGAGGCAGAGATGCTAAAAGCAAGCCTGACAAGCAGGGCTTGGGGGGGGGGATAAAGGGGGTAATTTGTACTGGGGCTCAGGATCAAAAGGGGGGCCCAGAAGCCAAAGGAGAGGGTCCAGAAATTTCCTGGGATCAGACATTTTCCTCAGACTTGTTGCCCATACGGGATGCTGGGGACACTAAAATAACTGGGGATCTTGGGGACACTACTGATGTCACATGGGTGGGTAGAACTGGGCTCCAAAGACTTTTCCAGCTGTCTCTACCCTCCCCTCACCCTGCTTTGCCCTCCCTGCCCCTATTCTGCTCAACCGTCACCTCCCTGCCCCACTCTGTTTCACCCCTCCCCCTTTGCAAAGGGGCCCAAAAGAAACTCTGTACCCCCTGATAAAATTCCTCTCAGAGGCCCTGCTGACGAGGGAGAAGGAGAGTGCAGGGAATGCCATTCACTCATGGCCTGCCATACCGACAGGCCTTTTGTCTGTCCAATCTATTTGCAACTTAACCCATTTCTGCCCAGCCCACAGGTGTACACATTTGATCCCTGTTGTGTATACGCAACGTTGGGTAGAATTAATGAAGATGACTAAGGGCCCAATCTCTCCAGCTCCAGTGTAGCCAAAATGCAGTCCTGTGGTAAGGGAACACATGTTTCCACACCTTGAGAAGGCCCAGTGATTGCCCCTCTACCACAGGATGCAGCACATACCCCACTAGCACAACTGCACCAGCACTGGAAAATTGGACAGGATTGGGTTCGAAAGCCGCTATCATGCCTATTTTTTAAAAAAGGAGAGGATGCCAGGGAATTATAGACAAGTTGGCCTGATTACCTCAAAGATGGCAGAGCAAATAATAAAAGAGCTAATTTGCGAGCTTCCAGACAAAAAAGACATGATTACTAGCAATCAACACGGCTTTGTCGTGACCAGTCTGGTTTTCTCTTTGGATAAAGTAAATGGTTTAGAATACAAAAGGGAGGTGGTTGACATGGCTTGGTTTCAGCAACGTTTTTGATCTACTCTCGCATGGCTTCTCCTAAGCTGCGCAATAGTGACGTGCAGTGAGATCCAGGCTCAGGGAGGCACATGAATACTCTCTCTCCCTCCCTCCCTTAAATTCTGTCTCAGTGGATATTACTTTCATTGAAACACAATCTCTTACTCTCCCCCCCCCACCAGAAATAATTTTTTTTTAAAGCTTACCTCTTCTTTCCCCACTCAGAGTTAGGCAGAGCTCAGCCACACACTCCCTGAGGCAACTCTATAGCTGCCTCCCCTGGTGCTTTAGACAGCCAGTCCCTTTGCATAGGCTCCCTGCTTTTTTCATGGCTTTTTCCAGAACAGAGGCAACTTTACTGCTGCCTCCTCAGCTACTGCTGATGCAGACGCTCTGCCTTTTTCTCATTGGAAGCCAGCTGCGCTGCCTGTTTTTGATTGGAAGCCAGCCATGATTGCAGACTAACAGACTGAAAGAGTTCTGTCTGCTGCCTCCCCAGTGATTTCTGACACATGCATGCTGCCTGTTTTACATTGGAAGTCAGCCATGATTGCAGCGAATCGGTTGCTAACTGACTCCCTGTGTACTGTTATATGTATGCATGTGTGCGTGTGTTGCTTAACTCTCTGACTGTGCTTAGAGGAGAAAGGAGCAGTGTGGAAAGACAAGGTACTTTTTCTTTATACTTGTTGGGTTTTGTTTTTTGTGCTTTGTTTTTTTACTTGTTGGGTCTAGTAAGGCTCTGCCTCCCCTGACTGCCTGTCAGTGGCATCACTAGGGTTTGTGTCACCTGGTGTGGGAGGCCAGTGCGTCACTTCTATGATGCACCTTCTGCCATGCAGTGGGCAGGACAATGCCCTGGGCAGTAGGTATGGTGATGTACCAGGCTAGTTTTTTGGCTATAACTTTTGATATAAGAGAGCTATTTCAATGTGGTTTGTTTTGTTGCATTCTGCATGACATTGCACATCAATTGATATATTAAATGATGGTATTATTCAAAAATACCATGATTTAAAAAATTTGACCTATAGTGGTGTCACCCCCCCCCCCCCCCGTGTACATCACCTGGTGTAGCCAGCAGCCCATGCAAACTCCTAGAGACGTCACTGCTACATGTCCCTGCAGGGCAAATGACTAAAATTTAGCCACCCTAGTCCTAAACCCAGCTAAGTGGAAAAGAAATAAGTTGCACCAAATCCATAAGACTTGGTTCCCTTCCAAATAAAATTGTGTATATTCAGAACAAAAACATACAGTAATCATAAATACATTAGACTGGAAAGAGATATCAAACAGCACTTCATAGGAATTCATGTCTGACATGGTGAAGATCTTTAGTATTGATGATGGATAAAAACAAAAAAAAATTGTCAGGACAAAAATGAAGTGTTACCATACAGGAAAAAACAAAGCACATGTGTAAAATGAGTGATAATTGCCTAGGCAGCAGCAGTTCTCAGTAACTTTAAGAATTATTGCAGTGGCGGAACTGCCATTAAAACAAAGGGGTAAATGACCCAGGCGTGGAGCCTCACACACCTCTAGGACTGTGCGGAAGCCTCTCTGAGGCTCCCAACGCAGTCGGAAACTGCTTTTGGTTTGCTGGAAGCACAGTTTAAAGCATTGGGGAAACTCCAGGAGGCTTACCTGACATGTCCTGGAGTCTTAAGAGGCTCTGTGCACTCCAGGTAAGGGGGAGCGGATTTGCGTATGGGGTGGCATCTCACGGGGCGTGCCATTGTGGACCTTTGCAATGGGGCATGTTGCAAGGGATATCCGCCACTGAATTATTTTGCATTATAATCTGAACTAGAGTCAATCTCTTGTATTGTATTGTGCTTCTGGCATTGAAGCCTCTGACAGAGATTGGCTAACCAGGTGTGATGTCACGGCATGTTCATTTGCTGAAGGGACTTGCTAGTTTACAGTCCAAATTATGAGGGCACTGAAAGTTGTTGTTTTGATTGGGATTAAAACCTCACGCAGGAGCAGGATGAGGAATAAGAACATGTACATAGATATAGAAAAGCAAGTGGACAGGGATGTCAGAGGCAAGAAGGCTGAATGTACAAAGTAGAAAATAGAGAAAGAAGAACCTGAAGGAAGGGTAGTTAGAGAATGAGCCTAGAATAGGAATCTGAGATACGGGGAGAACTTGGAAATGACATAAAGGTGTTTAAAATCATAAGGTTTTATGCTATACAGTGAGAGGGTGACAGAATGCTAAGGAGACTGAACAATGCAAGAAATAGCCTGAAAAGCTGGAAGGCGTATGGATAGAAGATTGTGGAGACAAACAGTGAAGGAAAGGATGCGCCAATGAAAAACTAGGATTGCTATGTCAGTTATAAAGTGGTCAAGCAGCAGAGGGGAGCCAAGAGGGTATAACATCTAGATTCTGACAGGAAAATTTTGCCACTTGCGGCTTCTTCTGTCACTGAAGCACTGTGACCTGGCAATCATAAGAGGGGAAATTAGAGTCAAGAAACAACAAATGGGGCTAAATTTCCTATACTGATTTCAACGAATCAGACATGTTCTGCTGCAGGCCCCTAGTAGTGTGAAATGTGGTTCAACCTCTGTACATCATGTGAATATATAGAACCTTGAAAATAGTAGTATTGGCTTATCACAGGAAAAACTCATCTGGTATTTTAATTCTGGTTTAGTACTGGCACCACAGTTTAGGAAGTACATTGAGAGAAAAAATGGGAAAGGATTCTGAGAGCAGAGATACCAAAAAAAAAAAAAAATCAAAGATTGTGACAATCAGGTTGAGAAACTGAAGGAAGTGGATATGTTCAACTTAGACTAAAACAAGTTTATGGGTAGAATGTGGAGATAAGTTGAGCATACTCAAATGATGGGTATGCTCAACTTATCTCCACATTCTACCCATAAACTTGTAGAATGGGAAAAAGTACTGGGGGAGAAATTGCCCTGAACTCAAATCACAGAATAAAGCTCAATATGTAGAATACATTCATGAATTGCTTAATAATGAGGATATTTATTTTCTTTCTTACTTACTGCATTTTTTCCCACCTTTCTCCCCAAATTGACCCAAGGCAGCTTACAACAATGAATAAAAAAAATACAAAAAACATATAATCACAATTAAAAACACAAATTTAAACATTGAAGCACATCATATAATTAGCATCATTTTTAAAAATAAACAGCTATCAGACATTAATAGAATAAAAAAGAGCAACAGCAGCAATTTTATAAAAGCCCCAAGCCTCTAAAAAACCAGGTGTTTTGTATGTTCTAACATCTCCCTGACCCTCAGAAGGCTTTCTGAGGCCTCTGAAGGCCAAAAATCTTCACTTCCAGTTTTTGACCGAAGGATACAGGTCTGGCCTCCACCCAAACCCTGTGGGTTCTGAACCCAGAGTTAGTTAAAACCATGGGTACCAAATCCAGGGGTAAAGAGGCATGATCTGTACGCAACCTGCTCCCTGTTTGTCTTCTGTTCCTAATTCATTGCCATCAATATATCCTCACATCTTAGCCACATTCTCAATTTCTTTGTTCCTAGTTGCCTCCCCCCTCCCCACTTTTTCACCAGTTCCTTCTGAAAAACCACTTGCACTCCTGAATATTATTTCACTGAATAACCAAAGCACATTTAGGGGCTCTCCGCTTTCCTCCTCCCCTCCTCCTTCCACAGAATCCAAGCACATTCTTCCTTTTTAGATATCTCCCAATCATTTCTCATTTCTCTCCCAGTCATACATTTGTTAGATTGCCTAGTTTGGCCTTAAGAAACATAAATATTTATAATCTTATCTGTTACCCCATTTGTTTATTCACTTTCTGTTCTCATGTTACTTTGACTTAATGTGGCACTGCCAGTGATGACCCATCAGTGCCATAAAGTTAGTTCTCATGTTGCAATAGTGGCATGGAGCCACTGTGTCATAATTCCTTCCTGCACTGTCAAGGTAACACGACAAGCTCCAGGCCATATTGTGGAAACTGTGGAAACAATCCTGGTGTGGGAAGGAGCTGGAGTTCTTGTTAAGGGATCATCCCTGGGACTGCTAGGTAATTTACAGTCTGAATAGGAGCAGGCCCTGAAGCCTTGGCCTGACTGAGCCAGCACAGCATCTTGGGAGCTGATGATGATGCAACATCTGGTGATTCAGACCAGGTGACTGTCACCTGTGTGTCACCCCATGAAATGTCAGAGTGACTGTGCAGTTTTTACCTCACTCTGATTGGCTGTCGCTCATATAAGTTCCAGGAGGGGCAAGCTGGGTTGTGGGAGATGCAGAGTGGAGTTTGTGCCGAAGGCTACGTCAGTCTGACCTGTGATTTTTGTGCTATCTGGACTGTTGTATATACTGTATATAGTAAAGAGGCGTTTGGTGGAGGACTTCTGCCTTGTGTCATCTTTGTTCTCGGGAGTGCCTATGCTCTGACCTTGGAAGATAGGCAAGCCGTGCAGCCAGACAGCGGCTAGTTTTGTGAACTGTTCATCCCGCTCGCAACAGTTCTCCCACATGGTCCGTGATTTCTCATATGACCCGATGATGTGCAGGAAAAGTGACACTGCAGCAGCTCCCACCCTACAGTTGTAAAGTAGAACCAACTCCTGCATGTCACCAGTGTTCAGTATCATGTTTTCCCCAAACCTGCCAATATAAATGGGGTATGTTTATTTTTATTCATTGGGTACACAGTGTTTGCACTGGGTGAAAATCTGAAAGTTGTTTATATAGTTCAACAAATGCGTTCCATCAAAACCCGATCAAAATATCCATCTGAAAGCTCTGCCAGAAGAGCCACTATGCCAAAGTTACAGGGATAAAAAAAAAAAAGTTTTCAAATTCCATTGTGGCACTGCATAAGTTAGCATGGCTGTCAAGCCTCTAGCATGAAAGAACATAATGCCTTGTGACAAGATGCAAGAAACATACACTGAAAAAGATAATGAATCTTTCAGACACACAGAATGTTTTCAGGCCAAATATCATCTGCTTCCTGTAGCCATTCCAAACACGAGACAATTAAATGAACAGAAGTGAATATTAAAAACACATGCAGCATCCAAGGACCAGCAGCTTCTCAAGCAGATCATTACATTGCATTTAGTAAAAGAAATAAACAACGAAGAAAATAAAGGTAATTATAGAGACTATATGTTTTTGGTAGAGGGATTATTGAAATTATTTCTGGAAGAAAGTGTTGATGACAAGGGATTGCATTTTCCTGCTTGAAGGTTACCTCTGTGGTATCATCACAGCAGACTAAAAGGATGTAGAGGCGGCACAAAAATTCCACATACCACAAACACAGACACAGAGAGGACACAGAGCAACACGTATAAAGGTGGGGTCAAAGGCTATAGGATGAAAGAGATTGACAGCCCAATCTTGAGCTGCCCGGGGCCCGCGGCTGCAGCGACGCTGAGAACTGCTCCCACTGCATCCTGCACACCAAAGCCTGCCACGGGCAGCGCCTTGGGAGAAGGGGACTTTTGTCCCCTCCCCCCAGGTAAGGGAAGCAGCCCCGCAATGGGTAAAGGTGTTCGTGTAGCGTGCCGAGCCCCACACAAACACCTTGGATATGGTGGAGTGAAGCTCCAAGGACCTGCCTCTCTCCCTCCCCCGGCACGCCTCCTGCCCGCCCTTTCTCCGCTTCCTGCCTCCCCGTCTTGCCTCCTCCCTGTCCGCCCTCCGCCTGCCTCCCCCCTCCCCGGAACGCCTCGTTCCCAACCCCCTCCCTGCCCCTGCTTACCGTGCCGCAGCTCGGTGGTCTGTGAGACCGCTGAACAGCGGAGGACAGGCGCCCGTCCGGTGCGGGCCCAGTGACAGCCAGCGCTGGGCTAGCACGGGCTGTGGCCTGGCGTTAAGCCTTGCAGATGTGCCTTACGGCACGTTTGTGACAGTGCACTCTGGCAGAAAGTCAGAGCACCAAGCTCAGGATTGGGCTCTGAGGCTGCAATCCTATGCACACTTTCCTGGGAGTAAATCCCATTAAACACAGTGGCACTTACTTCTCTGAAAGCACATATAAGCTGGTGCTCTGAGTGGCCATCATTGAGGAAGGTTGAGATATAAAAGATAAGTACAGTAACGATTCACAACATTGACTAAAAAAATGTCTTCCTGGCCATGGCTTCTATCCTATAAACCTTTAGCCAGGAATTAGTCCTATTGACTTAAATTTATTTCTTTAAGAAATTTATATCCTGCCTTTCCCATGCCGAAGCAAATGTCCAAGACAGCTTACAAACTCCATAATAAAAGTACAATATTCCACAACAGTTAAAAAGAAAAACATCAAACAAGGCATTAAAACGTTAAGTTGATCATTATATAGTGAAACGTAAACCAAAACAGAGCAAATCAACAAATACCATTTGGGTCAATGGGGAACAAATTAGTCCAGGGAAATTAGTCAAATTAGTCACAGCCATATTACAGAGGCACATACCCACTCAGCAACCAAATGCCAGACCAAACTGGTCTGTTTGGAACACTCACCAAAAAGCCAGGAGGGAGGAAGTATTACTCAGTTCCCCTGGAAGGGAATTAATTTTCATAGTTCTGATGCCACTACAGAGAAGGCTTGCCCCTGAGCTGCCACCCCCTCACTTGGGACAGAGGCAGCACTTGTAGAGAAACCCCTTCACGTGACCTAAGAGGGCAGGCTGGAATGTATGGAAGGAGGTGAATGGAGGAAGGATGGGTTTTACTTCTGAGTAGACATGCAGATAGTTGCATGGTAAACTACTGACCTATTAAACTATTGACCTATTAATTTTTCTATTAAAGCCTGAATGGGCAGATCTAGACTTATGAACAATGGAGACAACTGGATATGACATACAAGAGGAACTGGGGGTGATCAGGGCCTCTGAGAGGAATTTTATTAGGAGGTACAAAGTTTCTTTTGGGCCCCTTTGCAAAGGGGGGCGTGAAACAGAGCAGGGGTGGTGGTGACGGGGGAGCAGAATAGAGGCTGGGAGGGGCGAAGCAGCGTGAGGGGACTGTGGAGACAGCTGGAAAAGGCTTTGGAGCCCAGGTCTACCCACCTATGTGGCATCAGTAGTGTCCCCAGCATCCCCAGTCATGGCAATGTCCCCAGCATCCCATACAGGCAACAAATCTGAGTAGATAGAAAAATGCCAGATCCCAGGAAATGTCTGGGCCCCCTCCTTTGGTTCCTGGGCCCTCCCTTTTGACTCTGGGCCCAGGTACAAATTACCCCCTTTACCCCCTTCTCCTAGGCCCTGGGGGTGATTATTCTCATGTGAGGCTAAACGCATGAGAGAAGTACAATAATAATTTACATCAGCAGTAGTAGGTCTTCATGTATAAACTAGGTTTACAAGGTAGTGAGCTAAGAAACCCTCTATTCAAGCTAACATGAATCAAATCAAACTTCCTGACAAAATCAGGTTCACTGCCTTCCCACTAAAGTCTTCTTTTGAAGTTTCTTTGAACTTTCAGACAAGTTATCTCAGCGATTCTCCACATATACGGGTGGAAATATATCAAAGTTCTGTGCATCAGTATTCCTAGTGACTACTTTCAACAATAAAATGTCTTCCCTTTTGCAAACAGTGCCAAAATCCAAGCCTGACCTGAGCAATCTGAAGGTCAGGAAACTGGAAACTGCCACCACACTTATTTATTTAAAAGATTTGTATCCTGCTTTTCCAAAGCTTAAAGCAGTGCATGGTGAAATGTAACACAATATAAAATAACTTAAAACAATATAAAAATACAATACCGTTGGCACAATTAACAATACACAGAGACAATGCTTTACATTGCTCCATGAGGTGTTGGTCTCCCTCAGGGGCTGGCCCAGATGTGAGGCAAAATGAGGGCAAGTGGCGCATAGGTGCAGGCGAACTCTGTGTCAGTTGGCCATCTCTGCAGCCACCTTACTTAGCCACCATCTCTTTCTCCTCACTCTGCTACTGTATGATTTGAAAGAAAGTAGCAGAGCAGGGCAGAACAAGCACCTGGGAGAAGCACTGCCTCACTTCTAATCCTGGCTTCCTTCTTCTGGCCCCACTGTGCTGCTTTCTTTCGAAGCACACAGTGGCAAAGGAAAGAGAAGGAAACAAATATGCCAGAAAGCTTGGAAGCCTGCCACTAGCGCTGCTGGGTGAGGAAGAGGAGTTGGCAGTGACAACAATCCTGTTCCCATTTCCAGATCAGGAAGAAAAACCCTGCTGCTGATGCTACAGCCTCCTCGTCTCCTTTGCTTCCAAACTGAAGCAGAGGAGCAAATTTCTTTGGCGCTTAAAGCACTGTTTTCTTTTGGGCCAGTCTCTGTAGGACAAGCGGTCTTTGCATGCACACACCACTGGCTCACTCTGTCCACTCCAGAGCAGGTACGGTGACAGCGGGGGCAGTTTGAGAGAGGATCAGGGCAGGAAGCAGGCTGAACCAGGTGTGGTTCAGTGGTGGAAGGGGGAAGATTTTGGCAGCAGCAGCATATGCCAAGATCCTATCCCTCTTTTCCCTGCCTGACATCCTCTGGGGTTCCTTGGACTTACACTAGCTAAATAGCTAGCATTGGTCCAAGGAGATTCATTGGTGGCCAGGTGGCTTACAGGGAGGTAAGTAAAAATGATTTTTACTCTCCCAGGCCATCTGATCACCCCACCACTACCACCACCACAGCATGCAGCGTGTGCTCCATTGGCACCGCTATGTTGCACAGGCTAGTGGGGGATAGGATTGGGCTGCCCCTGATTTCACTGAATTCTATTTTTCAACAGTTTAATTACATTTTAATTGAATCTTCATTAAAACTTAGTAACCTGTATTTAAACCTTCAGAACAGAGCATGATTCAAATACATGAACAAAATTCTCCTGGAGTATATTTTGCACATGGAAAACAATGAACATTGAGTTTCATGCAGCCTGAGTTGATGAGAATAAAGGGGCTTCGTTACCAACCCTGCAAAGAGAAAACTAGTGCCTTCTTTGAAGATCTTAGTCGAGTCTGAAGAAGCAAAAAGCCACATTTAGGACAGTAAATGTGAATAGAGTATCTGGTGTACGTTATTTTGTCACTAGTAATTTATTTAAGAATAAACAAGAAGAAAAATGGCTTCCAGTTTGGACCCAAATCCCAACTGCTCCAGCATTCTTGTTATTGGAGTACAGTGGCTCCATGCCCCACTTACTATAAGAGGATGGAATCAGTGGCGTTTTGCAGGTCTGTGTGGAAAGGAAATCAATTTGGTTCTTTACGAAGTCAGGCTTCCAGTGTAACATGGACAGTTCAATAAAAGAAAGTCTGGTTGGTAGGTAGGTAGGTAGGTAGGTAGGTAGGTAGGTAGGTAGGTAGGTAGGAAAACTACTTACATGGTAGGAACAGATTCCTTCCGTCTAAGTCCAACACGTGACCTACCACATCATACTGGCTCTGTGGTCTGGCACACTGCCCTTGAAAGGTTTGTAAGCATCCACTTTCTCTTTCCCAATCTTTTTAAATCTCTCTCCTCCCAGGACTCTTTTAACTTCAAAGAGGCCAGAACCTTTAAGAACTTACAGGGGGTGGAGGGGGACATCTGGAATGGGGACATGCTCATCACAGCTGTCATCTCCTGGCCCTGATCCTCTTGATCGAGCCAATGTGCCCCTACCTTTTTTCTTTGGTCTTTCCCTTTTTCTGTGCCTCCTGGGGCTGATGCACATGCTCAGTCTTCAACAGGCTGGTTTTGGGCTAGAGTTTTTTTGTTTTTTTGTTTAATGTACAAATGAAGATTTTTTTTTTTTCCTGCACATCTGTGGAATCTCTGAAGAATGCAAAACGCATTGCCTTGCCTGTGAACAACCCAGCCTCCTTGCTTCATTAAGATGCACAGGACCACCAAGGACTGATGAGCCAAAGCCATCTGTATGCAGTGTAGAATGTGACTCCAGAATTACTGGAGTAATGCAAACAGCCCTGATTGCTCAAGAGATTGTTGATTCCGCAGGCTGTCATGTTTGTGCTACCTGTGCTTTCCCAGCTTCAGAAACAATTTCTCCTGGACAAAAACCAGCTATGGTTTTAAAAAACAATGTTGATATTGCTCTGTTATGGGCCTATCTGTGAATTGTCTTGCATTCATAACCAACAGTTCATGAGTATCAGGATAACTCATACATCTTGGCATAGCTGCAGACATGCTAATAGAGGAGGAAGGAATAAGTTATACTTTGCACAGTCTGTGTAGAGAAGGAATTGATTTTAAAAGAGTCTGTTCCTAGCCATATAAGGAGTTCATCAGCCTAGCTTCCTATCAGCACTGCTTTTTTCATCTTCATTGAACCATCCATTCTATACTGGGTGGTTGTAAACAGACATTATGCCATTGTTTTAAAAATAATCTTTACATGTGACATATGCCCAATCCTGACCTAGTCTATGGCTAGTATGCTGTGGACACAGAACTATCCTCTAGATCAGGGATGCCCAAACCCCGGCCCTGGGGCCACTTGCGGCCCTCAAGGCCTCTCAATGCAGCCCTCAGGGAGCCCCCAGTCTCCAATGAGCCTCTGGCCCTCCAGAGATTTGTTGGAGCCCATTCTGGCCCAATGCAACTGATCTCAGTGTGAGGGCGACTATTTGACCTCTCGCATGAGCTGTGGGATGAGGGCTCCCTCCACTGCTTGCTGTTTCACATCAGTGATGCAGCAGCGGCAGCAAAGGAAAGGCCAGCCTTGCTTTGTGCAAGGCCTTGTACAGGCCCTGAGCTATCGCAAGACCTTCATTCATTCATAAAAGTTCATCTTTAATATATTCATTTATGTAAACTTTTGTAAATTTATTCAAATTTTAAATGTAAATTAATTCTTTTTTCCCCCTGGCTCCTGACACAGTGTCAAAGAGCTGATGTAGCTCTCCTGCCAAAAACTTTGGACACCCCTGCTCCAACTGTAAGTCAGAACACACTGGTGAGTCCACTGGCTCCAAAGGCTGTGGATTTCAGATAACTAATCAGATAACTAATTGCCTCAAGCCCTGAGGCTATTCAAAAATCAGGTACTGCAGCTGCTAATCACCCTGCAAAAAGCTCCTGCAGTTTACATGCATGTATATATAGAGATAAACATGCGAGGGTCTTTTTTCTGGTTATTATTACTTATGAATAAATAAAATATTATTTCTTTATAGATCTTCTGTTTTTAAAGTCTGATAAACCTAGGTGGGTCCTGACTGACAGTCATTCTAAAAAGTGGGTCCCGGTGTTAAAAAGTTTGGGAACCACTGCTCTAGATTAGCGATTTTCAACCACTGTACGGTGGCACATTGGTATGCAACAAATGGTCTGCAGGTGTGGCAGAGCAGTATGGGTGAGGGTCATTTGTTAGTTAAGGCCACTGTGGGATGTGCACCTCCTACTGGCAGTGTGGTGTGCTTTGTCAATTGTAAAAAAACCAGTGCCTTGTCAGTGTGCTGTGAGATGAAAAGGATTGAAAATTGCTGCTTTCTCCAAACTCTGGCTTGGGGCCAGATGTGGCCTGTGACAAGCCTCTATCCAGCCTGCAGCATGCCTCTGGTTCCCTGCAAGCCTCTGGCCCGCTCAACTGAATGTGTCCAGAGCTGTGCTCCAGTTGCATCTGGAGGGTGTTCTGAGGGCCAGGGAGACCATGCACCTCCCCTCGGAATGCCTTCTCAATACCTAAAAACATCACTTCCTAGTTTTCCTGAAAAACCAGAAGTGATGTTTTTGGACTGTCTGAAGGACTTAGGCTTTCTGAGGCTTTCTAATGTATTTATTTAAATTTTATTTTTAACGTTTATTTTTCCAACCCCCAACACCATGCCAGATAATTGATGTGGCCCTCTGGCCTAAAAGTTTAGAGACCCCTGCTCTAGACAGTCAATCATATTTTACTTCTTTACTGTATTTGCATGAAGGCTAGAAAGAAATAAAATGGTTTGCATGCAATGAAACTTAACCCCAAGCTCCGAGTGAAATGAACCTATGAAGTGTGCAGTGACTCAGCTCTCTTAAGTCACAGTACAGTGGCTTTATTCTTAGACTAGGCATGGCCAAACTCTCTTAAGCCCATGGGGAGGGACGCAGCTGCTTGGAGGCCATTTATGTACTCACAGTGGACTGTCAGTATAGCATCCAGAAAAGCTAGAGTTCTTCTTTCAGAAGCTAAGATCAGTGATGGGGTAGAGAAGCTGACAAATGGTACAGGGCACTGGCAAATAGAAACCAAGTCTCAAGTTGGTGCTAAGGCAAAATGCTTATCCTTATAAAAGACATTCATAGGAAGTCTGGCACATTTTGATAAAGTCACTATCAGAGCTGCTGTCATTTGAAACTTCATTTCCCTCAGATTTTTCTTTTTAGAACCTTCTTCATAGGCATCTTTCTCAAAAATAGGAGCTTAGGTGAAAAGCCCTTAAAGGGTATCAGACATTTTTCTTCAGTGGTTAGTCCTTTGAAAACCATTCTCTGAGAGTCTTTTCCCCCAGCATCGATCACTTCCTCACACTGTTGAGAAAAAGCTCAAATGCCATAGACCCTGATGAAGATTTTATTGAAATGCATCAAGTGTCCTTATGCTGAAGGAGAGTGGGAGTAGCATTCCCATTCAAACTGCAGTCAGTTCTTTAAAATCCTGTTTGTGCAAAATTTCCAGTTTTGAAGGTTCAAAGGATTTTAGTAATAACCTGGAAATTTTTTTTACATGAATATGAAGATTCACAGGAAGCAAACCTGCACTTTCAGTGTCCTGTGCAGTGTTCGACCTGTGAAAGATAAAGGTTGTAATCTCTGAAGTTAGCATGATCTGCAATAACTATAGCACTTTTCACAAATTACAGGGAACACATAGAGAGCGTGGAGTAAGATCAGATGTGCTTACCACTCCTGTCTGCATTGTGTTCGGCTTAATGTGTGCATGGACCCCATGTACATACCATATAGGCACATAGGGCTCCTTCTGACTTGTTAGCAGCCCAATGTCTCTGAGGTTCCTGATCACACAATTGTGATCACAAGTTGATGCTGAACATGTAGGGGCTGGGAGTGGGGACAGCATGACTGAGCCCAATCTACTCTCCCCATGTGGTCAATGTAGCATGTGAAAAGTGCTTTAATGGTCATGGATATTCTCTCTCTCTTCCCCCCCCCCCCCGGTATTACTTTGGCTATTTAAATGGCAAGAAAAAACTACTGTGGAGTGATCATACACTTGATTATGCAAGAGGAACTTCTTGTTCTTGTCAGCAGGCACTGTATATCTATCAGGAAAGAAAAGTGACTGAGTCAGCACTCAGGGTTCATAAAGTTGTTGGTAAAACATTGACTGGGGAAGAGCTAATAAATTTGCCTGGCTAATGGCTGCTAAATTTTGCAGCATGTGAAGACATAATTAGGGCTATGATTCTAAGCATATTTACTTCAAAGTAAGTTCAAATAAATGTTTCGTAAGGCAACAATTCCATACTGAACATATTTTCCTGGGAGCAAGCCCCATAGAACACAATGGGGCTTACTTCTGAGTAGACATGCATAGGATTGCGCTGGCATAGTTTTATAGACCCAAAAAGCCTCATAACGCACCCCCTGTCCTCCTCCCATGGGAGAAGTTCAACATCGCAAAGGGTCAGGAAGGACATGGTGGGGGTGTGAGTGGACCAAATTGATGGAGAAACAGTTTCACTGCAGTTTGATGCTGCCGGGCTGAGGTTTATTTCTGAGGCTTTGTTCACAGTCTCTGGGGAACTGTGGGAACTCAGCCAAACCAGACTCCTACTTCACTGGAAGATGAGTAATCCATATGGGGAAGCTCAGCCCTGCACTGCAACTTCTGATTGTGCAAGCATTTTGTGCAGGGGTCACAGGGCCACATGATGGTGGTTCTTCTCTCAAGGGGGCACACCTAAACCTGAATAAGAAGTGGGGCAGGGAGTTAGCGGGAGAATAACTAAGCCAGAGGACTAGGGCAGGAAGGGCACCAGACTGAGCAGAGGAAGGAGGAAACTGGCCATGAACCACACAGGGTGGCATGAGAACAGCCCCAAAGTTACCCAGGATCCCCCAGCCCTGCCACTGTGTGAGACAAGACCCTACTGTTGATGGCCAGCTTCCTAAGAATTCCACCCAGCTATGGCATCTGTGCCCTGATGAACCAGGTGACACAAGCCTGAGAATTGCACCCACCAGGTCACACAGGTCTTGAGCATGGGACCCCAAAAGGAGGACATCCATAATGAAAACATCAGAACAGATTATTGCACAATTTTCTTTTTCATTTCATTGTCTATGAACTAATACAGATGCACTTCTAATGTGATAGTGCAGCACGGTGTGCATGAGACCACTTTGTAAGCCAGTTGTTGGGGTGGTTATATAACCAAAACATAACAATTTTTTTTTTTTTGCACATTTACCATGCAATTTTATGTACCCATACCAGATGCATGATAAAATTGTCCTTACAACCTGGCAGAATGACACCAGCATGGAATAACTTAATGAAGAGTCTGAGAAATCACCCCACTTTGTCAGCGCTCTCAAAAATATCTTCCAGACTGTAAGAACTTTATTACTTATTAACAGGACTTTATTAATTATTTATTAATGGTAAAATATAGTTGCGGTATACAATAGGAATAAGAGATATGGTCATCATTGTCAGACCAAGTGTTAAAACAGTGTTTCTCAATGTTTGTCCCCCACCGTACCACTCACATGGTCCACCTGTCGGAAGTACCACCAGAAGTAACTGGTGATGATGTCACCGCCTGTGACTTGCAGATTGGGAGGCCAGACTGAGAACAACAAACACAGGTAAGAGGGAGGACGGGAGGGCTTTTTCACATAGGTTGGCAACCTTCAGTCTTGAAAGACTATTGTATAAGCCTACAACACCCGGTATTCCCAGGCGGTCTCCCATCCAAGTACTAACCAGGCCTGACCTTGCTTAGCTTCCGAGATCAGACATGATCAGGCATGTGCAGGGTAACAGTTGCTGCAGGGCTTTTTTGGGTGCATGAAAAGTACATGCAGGAGCTCTGCACACTGAGCCAAGACTCCGGCTGCTGCTTGTCACACTGCACTGCTGGTCTAGCTGTTTGGGGGTCCTGCAAGTACCACTGCACAATACCTCAAGCACCACTGGACAGTACCACTGCTTGAGAAACACTGTGTTAAAATATATATTTAAATCCATCTTTGACATCTGCAAATAGCTGTTTGATTACAGCCAGTCTTTGTTGCCACAGGAACAAATTGATATATGGGGTTATAAACTAAGGAGAATTCTACTAGACTCAGACTTAGGCAGACCTTTATTGGCACACATAACAGACACAGAACTTGACTACACTTCCCACCTAATCAGAAATGTGAAGAAACAGATGAGTGGCACAATTCTCCTCACAACTTGACAGTATATTTCATCTGACCACTTTATGAACTGGCTAAATGCTTACCGCGATAAGTAACAGCTGGGTGAAAGATTGCCTATATTCATCCACTGAGTTACTATATTGCCCTCTAGGCCTCAGTCTGACTCTTCGAATCCATTTGAAGACACTTTCAAACACTGAACGTTGATATGAACCATACCTGTTCATATTACCTGTTGTAATGTTTCTGATAGCAGGCAATATGTTGGGGGCAAATAATGATTCAGACTTAAACCTGGATCCTTATAGGGATCCTTATACAGAACCTGGATAAATTTAAAACAATTGAAATAAATATTATTTGGTTAATGTCCTACCAGTACTATCAGACTTGACACTGATACTCTGTAGCAAATCTCCAGTCTATGAGGAAATTAGAAATGAGGCAACCAAGGTAATCTATAGCTCACTGTACGATATTTGTACAATCCTTTATTTTAAAAATGTCTATACTGCTTTTCATAAAAACTTCAAGGTGGTGATGTGGAAAATATTTCATGGGCATCTGAGGAAGCTGTAAAACAAAGCTGGAAAGCAAAGGTAAATTTAGGAAACAGAATGACATTTATATTTTGAAATAGACAATGTAGAAGTATTTTTCCCAACCTGTAAACAAAATTTCATTTCATTTCCATGAAGATATGGGGAAACATCTTGAATAAGCCTTATTTATATTTGTTATGAATACCAAATCTATTAAGAAAAATAATGGTGATTTTAATTCCTCTTTGAATGTTATTTGAATGATATGCTCTTCCTAGAATGTTGTTGTGGCTCAGAAGTTTTATCCTGGAAGTGCAGTGTAAGAAATTGCCCTCAAGAAATTTCAGCAAACACAACAAACCTACTCTTAAGTCATCTTATTTCATCTCCTATCTCCTGCTTAAATGGGTAAGCAATGTGAGAATTTCAAACCAATAAAAAGAGGCTTCAGACTAGAATGAAAGCTTTTAGAAAATGCTGTCGATAAATCAAATTAGGTCATGCATTACCAAAAAGCAGGAAAAGAAGGAAAAATGAATGTCTTATTGTTTCCACATTTTTATTCTATGGTGGCATTTGCAAGGCCTCCCTGCTCTTCCAGGTAATGTATGGAGCAGCCTTCAAAACATTTGCTGGGGAAAAGCCCAGTTTGCATACCAAATACAATAAACAACAAAAAAGTGACACAAGTGTGCCAGAATCCATTGGCTCTGGTGGCACTGACTCTAGAGTAGGGATTGATAGGATGGGACCTAGACCTAATGCCTGAGGTGGCATGCCAAATGCTGCCCCCCTTACCCAATGATGTGCCAGTCTCTGATCTTCCTATTCTCCAACGTTCTAGCTCAGCACTCTCCTCCCTTCCACATTTCATCTTCATCCTTTTTCCAATTCAGAGAGAAGAGAGGCAGTGGGGGAAAGTAGGTGGACAGAGAAGGGAGGGCCCCCCAATCAATATGCTGCCTGAGTCAACTGGTTCAGTTGGTCTCATGGATGGGCCCACCCTGGGGATTGCGAAACTCATGGCAGGGAAGTAGAAGCTCAGCACAGATATGCAGAACTCTGTAACAAATGTAATGTATAGCCCAGTCTTAAACTTCATGGAAATGTGAGCTGACAAGTCCAGGAGATCCTGAAAGGGGTCCATCACATCTTGGTAATACGCCTATCCACAGGAGATACCCAAGATACAGAAGAATTCACTCAGTCAGAACACTTGCTAGCTGTCCAAGAATTATTATTATTATTATTATTATTATTATTATTATTATTATTAACAGTATTTATATACCGCTTTTCAACTAAAAGTTCACAAAGCAGTTTACAGAGAAAAATCAAATAACTAAATGGCTCCCTGTCCCAAAAGGGCTCACAATCTAAAAATTAGTAAAAATCTAAAAATTAGAATTAGTGATTCTATTGAGGTTTGTAATCAGGGATGGGCAAGTCAGGCACAGCTTGACTCAAATCAAGTTACGAGTCTCCACCTTCTGCAACTCATTATGGAGGCACTTTCTGAGTCACCCAGAGTGTTTTTACAACTTGAAAAGACTTGAGTCATGAGTCTTTTTGATACATGTATCAGACATGGAAAAAAAAACTGAGCCGCTGCCAGGGTGTGTGTGTGTGTGTGTGTGTGTGTGTTGGAGTTCTCTTTAAACACTCCCCTGCTGTCTCCATCCCATCTGTAAACAGGGCAGGAAGGGGTGGGACAGACTGCATGAGAGCAGGGACAGAAGTGGCAAGGGAGTCATGCGCAGCACCTGTGAGTCTTACCAGGAAGACCCAATCCTTTGCAGCACTATTCAGAAGTAGTTCGTGCTGGTCATTCAATGAGACTTCCTCCTCCCAAGTAACAACGGAGCTCATGATTGCTTCCCCCCCCCACTTCCTGCCTCCTTTTTTGCTGGGCTTCTCCAGCCAATTCCAAGGCAAGAAACCCCTTGGGCTCTTCCTTCTGCCCTCCCTCATCCAAAGAAAAATATCAGATCGCACATCCTTCATGCAGTGATCATTGGTTCCTTCAGAGATGGGCAAGACAGCTGCTCCCACCTTCCCCCCCTCCTGCTCGAATGCAAAAGCAAACATTAACCCTTCCCTGCCTCCTGGCTGGAACTTCCCTGCTGCTCTCCCAGTCTGAATGATGTCCCCACAAGGTCTTTCATACTGCAAAAAAGTAAGCAAGCACACCCAGACAGACTTGAGTCTGCATGTGTGGGAAATGAGTGCTGAGTCAGTGACCTCAGACTTGAGACAATGCCAATGTCATTGGCGCAGCTGACTTGAGTGTACATGAGTCAGTGAAAAACATTGATTTTCATGCCTCGGACTCGAGTCACATGACTCGAGTTCCCATCCCTGCTTGTAACCATATGAGAGGAGCTTCCAGAGCATAGAGACCTCAGCACAGGCAAGGTCTGTAAGGCTGTAAACCTACACACACTTACCTAAGAGTAAGCTCTATTGCAGTCAGTGGAACTGACTACTGAGTAAATATGCTTAGAATTAGGCTGTAAGCCTCATTTGCCATGTCACCCTGGACAGGCAAAAAGATGACCTCTGTGCTTTTTGTCATTTACCTCTTCTTTGAGTTTATGAACTGGCTATTGGAATTTACAGAAGACAAGCAATTCATCACCAGAAAGAGACAACTTTTGGTGTTAACGAATTACCTGCTTCGTTGCCATCATAATATGGGGGGGGGAATCTCTTAGTATTCATTTCCCAAAGCACATCCACTTAGTCACATTTTGTTATAGGTGTCGGCATCTGTCAAAATGAATTAGTGGAAAATGTAGCGCTTTCACTTTGTAAAGAACAAGGCTGTGGTGACATTTCAGGTTTGGGGGGGGGGGGATTTCCCACCATGCTCTTCTCAATACCTGATTTCTTCCAGAGCTGCACCTACTCTTTGCCCGTTTAATGTCCTCTTCCTTACAAACCCTTGTGACAGGTGGGGCAGATATGACTGGTTATCTTGTTTTGTATACATTAGAGCTCTGCATAGAGGAAAGGGAAGGGGCTCAAACACTTGCTTTACAGGCACCTTTAATCTCTGGCATGCTGTGAAAAACCTCTGTCTAAAACCTTGATGGGTATTTTGAGTAGAGTTGACAATGCCATGCTGGGTGGACCAATGATCGGACTCAGTATAAGGCTTTCTTCTGCATCACAGTCCATAGTTTGTCTTGCATTTCATAACTTTTGACCCACTTATCCCCTCAAAGAAACATTTTTCTTTGTACTGTTATGCATGTTTATGTAATATGTATATATCTGTCTGTCTCTCTGTCTTAGTGTACTCTGGATCTTGAAAGCTTATACCACAAGAAATCTGTTTGTCCGTAAGGAGCCAACAAGACTTTTTCTACTTTGTCCTGCAAGCTCTCAGGTTTTGTTATGCTTCACTGAAAGTGATTGAGATAGCAATGTGGGTTTATATCCATCAGTCAGCGCCAGTGATATTATCAAAGTAGGGGCAGACGAGAGACAGTGTGGCACCATGTTTGGATAGAGTGCTAGATATGGCACTGAGAACCTCAGGTTCACATTGTAACTCACCATAAAGCTCACAGAGTGACTTTAGATGAGTTGCTGTTCAGCCTTACCAGTCTTACAATGAGACAGGCAACCCAATCTTATTAAGGGCTTAAGGCATTGTAAAGGACACACTGCTGTCATGTGCTGCAGGATCACCAGCACTAATGCCAGAGGCCCCATGTGTTCGACAGTGGTGTGCAGAAGGTCCCTGAAGCAGTTAAGGTGGCAGCCATGGCTGTTTGTGGGTGGTTCAGGGGAGGATTGGTGTGGGGAGCAGGGCAGGCAGGGGGTGGTTTGAGGAAGGGAGTGGGTGGATCTTGGAGGCACTAGAGCACACCATGATCCTATCCCCCTTTTCCCAGCCCAACACCCCCAGAGGCTCCTTGGACTTACACCAGCTAAATAGCTGCTATAGGTCCAAGGAGGGTGGCCGACAGAGAGAGAAGTAAGACATATTTTTACTTATTTCTCCCAGGCCATCTTGTCACACCCCCTGCCATAAGATGCATAACTTCCCTGGTAGTATGGCTGCATTGTGTAAACTGGTAGGGGATGGGATTGGGACATAAGGATAAGGGAATAGGATTGGGACTCTGTATACTCTTCGCTGAGAGAAAGTTCCAATGAAGGTAGTGGGATTTACTTCTGAATAGTCATGAGTAGGATTGCACTGTTAGACTGCAATCCTATATGCACTTACCTGGGAAGAAGTCCCATTGAAGTCAGTGGGGCTTATTCTGAGTAGACATGCATAGGATTATGCTGTAAGGTTGCAATCCTTTGCATGATTACAAAACAGAAAGTCCCATTGAAATCCATAGGACTTACTTTTAAGAAAACATGCATAAGATTGTGCTACAAAGCATCTGAAGAAACAGTAAGATATGCAGTAACCAGTAAGTGTCCATTTGGATTATTTTCCAAGAAAATTTTTTTTAAAATCTCATTCTTGAAAGAAGCTCAGATTATCTACATAGCTTGGATTTTGGCTCATATCTGTGAGTTTCTAAATTAGCACGGCAAGCTATTTGCTGGTGTCCTCTCAATTCTTTCCAGAGAGCATCTTCCTTCTTGGATATGATGAAAACTGCTCACATCTCTCCACTTGTACTAACAGCTTAGCACCTATTTGGTTCTACTGTGTTACTAAGGCACGAAATAATGTGGAAAATTGTTCAAAATGCGCTTCGGAATATGTGACTTATGTTTTGATGGGTGGTAGCTTAATCCTAGCACCTTGAACATATGAAGGTGCCTCATAATGAGTCCGGTTATTGGTCTGTACAGTTCAGTATTGTCTAGGCGAGCTGGCAGTGCCTCTCCAGGGTTTCTTTTCTCAGCCTTATGTAGAGATGGCAAGAATTGAACCCAGGATCCTCTTCTGAAAAAGCAGGTATTCTGCCACTGAGGTGTGACTTCTCCTTGGTCTAGATCCCGAATCCACACTCCACAGTTACTTAAATGAGTGTATGTCTGCTCACATATCAGAATAGATGTGCATATTTAACTGTTTGCTGGAGCTTTGCAGGCATAGTATCTTCATATGTATGCTTGATCTCCTGCATCCCTACAAGATTGTTGTATTGGGCTGATGCAATGAGGGCTGCTGGCTGCTTGTAAGATATTATTTTACACTCAGACTCAAAAAGACATAAATCAGAGTCTCTTTTCTTAAAACACACACCCCCACTTTGGATTAATGTGTTGTTTGACTTCGCTAGTCTGCTATGGAGATCTGATATACCAACACTTGAAGAGTGAGAATTCTGTGAAAAAGACTGCCTTGCCCATAGTTTATGTACTATTTATGTATTATTTATTCAACACATTTTTTCCAACTTTCTTCCCCTGAGGGGACCCAAAGTGGCATACCTGACAATCTTTGTCAAAGATTGAAGTGTTTTCTAAATAAATATCTGTTGTCTTTGATTACAAATTCATAAAAAGAGGCATATGTTGGAAACAGAAAATAAATAGTAAGGAGCATTTAAAAAGAAAGAAAGTTTTGTGCAAAAGGAAGGTGTCTAATTCTGTTTCCACATGGTTGGGTCTGTGTGCCTAAGTTATGTCAAGTAAGGAAGGAGGATGGCCTATGACTCGAGGAGGCAATGAGTCTGGGGACCTGAAACTGGGTTCAGCACACAGTTGTCATAAGAACATAAGAACAGCCCCAGTGGATCAGGCCATAGGCCCATCTAGTCCAGCTTCCTGTATCTCACAGCGGCCCACCAAATGCCCCAAGGAGCACACCAGATAACAAGAGACCTCATCCTGGTGCCCTCCCTTGCATTGGCATTCTGACATAGCCCATTTCTAAAATCAGGAGGTTGCGCATACACATCATGGCTTGTAACCCATAATGGATTTTTCCTCCAGAAACTTGTCAAATCCCCTTTCAAAGGCATCCAGGCCAGATGCCATCACCACATCTTGTGGCAAGGAGTTCCACAGACCAGCAAATTCCTTAGCCCACTGCTGGCTGTCAGAAACTCTGGCAACATGTATTGCTCATGCTGCATTCCTGAGCATTTTTCTGCATCCTCACTTCTTGTGCTAACAAAAAACAATACTGGGGGAAATCACGCAAATCCTCTTAGGAAATCAAGATGTTCTCTATATCTCAACAAAACAGACATACTAGAATCTGCTCTTTTGTTCCACAAATAGGCAGGTTCTTTCAGGACACACATTTCAGTTCCTCTGTAGGGTAATTCTCTTCCAAAGCAAAGAACAGGGGTGGCCAGTCTTTCAACTTTAGGACTCCTGGACCTTTAACAATTGTATGGAGGAGAGAATTTCAGCAGGTGCAGCTTGTCAGCTGTGAGATAACAAGTTGCACCTGCTGAAATTCCTTCTTCTGTACAATTGTTAAAGGTGCAGGAGCCCTAAAGTTGAAAGGTTGGCCACCCCAGGCATAGGAGAATGTAATAGAGCACTTTAAAGTTGGGGGGGGGGTGAGGATAATATGGTACTGATTCTTGGAATTTGAAACTCAACTGAAGTGTGAACACACAACACTGCCAAGTGTCAAGAAGCCCCTTTGGTCTCCTGCCAGGTCACATGACCCCCTCCTTTCTTACTCCTTCCTATATATAGAACTCCCACCCTGAATGAATGTATGGTGCCACCACTCTCTCTCGCTTCTTTTGAAGCCCTCTTTTTCAGTGAGACTTTTGGCTTAACTCCTGAGTCCTCATTCTCAAGAACATCCAACAGCATTTGCTCACAGTCTTTCTAACCTTGTCTCCCAGTTTTAGATAACAAGATCCTTAGGGACAGAGACCTATTTGTCTTTTGCTTATAGTACTATAAAGCGTCATCCATATCATATCACCTAATCATCATCATCTTTCAAATGCACACTTCTTAAACTCAGACTCTTTTTCACTAGTGTCTGATGTTCTTAGCCACACAATTCAAGTGCCTGCTAGAAGTGTTTGCTTCTGGTAAGATATCCGCAGATTCCTGGGAGTGAGCTAATAAGAACATAAGAACAACCCCACTGGATCAGGCCACAGGCCCATCTAGTCCAGCTTCCTGTAACTCACAGCGGCCCACCAAATGCCCCAAGGAGCACACCAGATAACAAGAGACCTGCGTCCTGGTGTCCTCCCTTGCATCTGGCATTCTGACATAACCCATTTCTAAAATCAGGAGGTTGTACATGCACATCATGGCTTGTAACCCATAATGGATTTTTCCTCCAGAAATTTGTCCAATCCCCTTTCAAAGGCATCCAGGCCAGATGCTGTCACCACATCCTGCGGCAAGGAGTTCCACAGACCGACCACACGCTGAATAAAGAAATATTTTCTTTTGTCTGTCCTAACCCTCCCAACACTCACTTTTAGTGGATGTCCCCTGGTTCTGGTGTTATGTGAGAGTGTAAAGAGCAGCTCTGTATCCACTCTGTCCATCCCCTGCATAATTTTGTATGTCTCAATCATGTCCCCCCTCAGGTGCCTCTTTTCTAGGCTGAAGTGGCCCAAACGCCATAGCCTTTCCTCATAAGGAAGGTGCCCCAGCCCAGTAATCATCTTAGTCGCTCTCTTTTGCACCTTTTCCATTTCCACTATGTCCTTTTTGAGATGTGGCGACCAGAACTGGACACAATACTCCAGGTGTTTTGTTCTCAATACCTTTTCTAATGATCCCAAGCAGAGAATTGGCCTTCTTTACTGCCACCACACATTGGGTCGACCCTTTCATCGACCTGTCCACCATAACCCCAAGATCTCTCTCCTGAACTGTCACAGACAGCTCAGAACCCATTAGCCTATATGTGAAGTTTTGATTTTTTTGCCCCAATGTGCATGACTTTACACTTACTTACATTGAAACGCATCTGCCATTTTGCTGCCCATTCTACCAGTTTGGAGAGATCCTTCTGGAGCTCCTCACAATCATGTCTGGTCTTCACCACTCGGAAAAGTTTGGTGTCGTCTGCAAACTTTGCCGCCTCACTGCTTACCCCTGTCTCCAGGTCATTTATGTAGAGGTTGAAAAGCATCAGTCCCAGGACTATAATGAAACTTACTTCTGAGAAGACAAGCATAGGATTGGGCTCTCAGTCTTACCGAATGCAATGAACTTCTGAGTAAAATAAATAACACCATTTTCAAACATTTCTAATTATAAGCCTCAGGACAGAGGTTCTCATTGGTGCCAATGGGATAATAGCTGCATTGAGAGGACAAATCTCCCTGGAATTGAAGTGCAAAGGGGAAAGGGTTAAATCCCTCCTACCTGTGCACCATGGTATTGATTCTTGCCCCCATGGCTGCTATTTTAATTCTTTTTTAAAGAATTGGGTCTACAAATCACGTATTGAGCATCGCAAGTGGTTTGAGCGTCACAGTGTACTCCTAGCAGATGCATGTCTACTCAAAAGTAAGTTTCATTAAGATCAGTTCCTCCCCAGTAAGTCTGTAGGATTGTAGCCTCATTTTCACTTTCCAGATACGAGTATATAACTGAACCCAACACTTAGCTTACTTTGCATTCATTCAGTGCAGAGTCCCCCGCTAGTCCCCACAAGGCCAGGCCTGGTGTGAATGTCAGGAATTAATCAATGACAGCATTCCTTTATGAAACACTCCTTACAAGTCCACCACATGCTGTTCTTAAGTGTAGGCATTAGTGTTTATATTGATCTCACATAGTTATCTGAAAGTCTGACCCTTAGGTGTAACTTTCTTCTCAGAAAAAGGTAACAGTTACAGTCAGTTCTCTTTATATGCATATTCCCTATGTGCAAATTCACTTACCTGCAAGGGACAGAACTGCTAACTTCTCTCAGGGACCTTCAGAATGCTGCCTGTGACCAGCACAGACCCCTTTAAAATGGCCAGCAGAAGCTTCCACCTCTCATTTTAAAGGGATCTGCATGGGTTCTTAAGGTTCCTAGAGCCTCTGGAAGGTCTCTGCAGCATTCAGAGATCTTTTGGCACTTCCTGCTGCACTCATTGGTTTCCTGAGGGTCTCTGCTGGATTCTTCTGATGGTACCCCTTCCTCCCAGGGTACCCCTTGTATCTAATCCCATGGATCCCATAGGATTGTTCAATATCTGCAAATTCGCTTTCTACCTGGATTTCCAGGAACCTAACCCTAGCAGATAACAAGAACTGACTGTCAATGTTTTCTACATTTTCCGCAGTGTAAATCTACAGTAAAATTGTCATCTGAAGCAATTGGTGAAAATTTGTTTAATGAGTCCTCTTTAATGTTCTAAGGCTGCAACACTGTACGCACTTAGAGTCCAATCCTATCCAACTTTCCAGCACTGATGCAACTGCAATGCAACCCCAAGGTAAGGGAACAAATGGCCCCTTACCTTGAGGAGGCCTCAGTGACTGCCTCCTCAGTGCAGGATGCAGTGCACACCCCATTGGCATGGCTGCATCAGTGGGTAGGATTGGGCCCTTACCTGGGAATAAGTTCCATTAAACTCAATAGGGTTAACATGATTGGCTTGCTTGACATTGAAGGATTGTGGTGTACCAGCCTTTGGAGTCATGTATGAAACTATTTATTCCCTGGATCTCACTGGTGCCGATATCCGATGGCTCCACCTGCAGAATTCCTCATTAAGAAATGCAAATTGTTGTTGTGTTGCAAGCACTATTTCAATGCCTTTTGGAACACACAGGAAAACACAAATGGAAAGGTTTCATTTGCAAATTGGTCACGCGCTAGATTGCAGTGCTGTGCAGCATGTGGAAAGCCTTGCAGGGGAATGAATGGAACATCACTCCCTACCCCCGCCTTCTTCTTCTTTTTTTAAACAGAGAAGTCATTCAGTCATGCTACAGATGAAAAGACAGGCTGTGAGACCCAGGACTTTTCCTGACACTAAAAGCCACCCACATATCACAATAATGTTGCTTATGCATATCTGCTTTTTCCTGTAAAATGATTAAATTAGCTGTTGTCAACATATAGAATAAAAAATTCAAATATCACAGCATTTTTATGATCAATTTTCTTTTTTTTCCTCTCTGTTTCTTTGCTTAGAGATCACAGAAACTAATTTCTTTCTTCTATACAATCAGCATCACCTACTCATATGGATGTGAATATGGATACCTGTATGTAGTTAGAAGGAAACAACCCACAATATGTGGTCTAATTATTCCCTGTAGAATTCTGATCAGTACAGGTACTAAAAGTCTGAATCAACACAGTGACAGCACAAAAAGATAATTCAATCGCTGATAGGAACTCCATGGAAGTTGTGGAGTTTGAAGGTCTCAAAAATTCTGAAAGATGGCACTTTATTTTAAGCAAGCATAGTACTGAGTCCTTCAACCAGTAAGTACTACAGATGCATTCATCTGGAGTCATTTCCAGAATTGGGACTTGTTTCTAAATAAGAACAAAAGTACACAAAAAGCTTTTTTTTATATCTACTAAATCTAAGTAATTATAGCCACATCCAAAAATCAATACAGGTATAAGAAACAGCAAACAGGCTTTTAAAACTGAATTTTCATTTTCTGCCAGCGTGACATATTTAGGAAAATTGTGCTCTTCCGCAAAGCCCTCACATAAACTAGATTAACCATTATATCAAATGCTCTATAAGCTCCAGGCCTCACACTATGGTTTATTATTGGCTTGTTCCCAGATGTGGAACATGCATCTGTTCTGCTTTCCTAAGTGAAATCCTCAAATGTCTCCAAAACCTTGTCTCTCCAAAAAGTCTCCAAAATGTCTCTCCAAAAAGGACAGAGACTGCATTGGTCACCTTGGTTGATGACCTGTGTCAGGGACTGGACAGGGGGAGTGCGTCCCTGTTGGTCCTGCAGCGCCTCTCAGTGGCTTTTGACACCATTGGTCCAGAAGGACACCAGATGTCCTTCTGAACCAGCTGACTGGGTTGAGGCTTGGAGGCACTGTTTTGCTGTGGTTCTGCTCCTTCCTGACAGATCGGATCCAGTTGGTGAGACTGGAGGACACCCATTCAGTCCCCTGGCCACTGACTTGTGGGGTGCCTCAGGGATCTATCTTGTCCCTCATGTTGTTTAACATTTACATGTTAAATGGGGAAGAGTTCATCCAGGAGGAGCTCATCCAGGGATTTGGAGTTGGGTGCCATCAATATGCGGATGACACCCAGATCTATCTCTCTTTTCCACCAAGTTCCAAAGAGGCTGTTGAAGTTCTGGGGTGCTGTCTAGAAGCAGTCAGGGCCTGGATAAGGGCTAATAAACTGAAATTAAATCCGGGCAAGACAGAGGCCCCCCTGATCTGGAAGGTGGCAACGCAGGTATTAGACCAACAACTTGCTCTACCTGTCTAATACCTGTGTAGGGTAGCACTCCCTCTGAAAGAGCAGGTTCACAGCCTGGGAGTCCTCCTGGACAGGCAGCTGTCCCTGGATGCTCAAGTGGCATCTGTGGCCAGGAGGGCTTTTGCCTAGCTTTGGCTTGGCATGCTGGCTGTAGCCATACCTGTATCAGTCAGATCTGGCGATAATGGTCTTTGACCTAGGACATCTTGGTTAGATTACTGTAATACACTCTGACTGACGTGGGACTGACCCTGAAAATGGTTCAAAAGTTGCAGTTGATTCAGAATGCGGCAGTTTGGCTTGTCACTGGGACTTGACGTGTGTAATCTACTATGCCGTTGCTCCTGCATCTACACTGACTGCCCATTCCTTTCCGAGCCCAATTCAAGGTGTTGGATACGTCAAGAACTGACTTCCCCCATATATTTCTGCATGTCCTCTACAGTCATCAGAGAGGGCCCTTCTTCGGATACATCCACCATCTGAAGCCAGGGGGATGGCGACAAGGTGTAGGGTCTTCATGGTTGTGGTACCATGCCTCTGCAATCAGCTGCCTGAAGATCTGAGGGCAGGCTCTTCAGTATATGGTTTCCAGCGGGGTTTGAAGACCCATCTGTTTTGTCTGGCCTTTGGGGAAGGAGGCACTTCTTAGGGACCCCTTGTACACTCTTATGCTGCTGACATTTTAATCTGCCCTTTTATTGTTATCTTTTAAATTATTTTAATGGTTTTTATTTGTTTTATAATTGATTATTATATTCTATCTTTATGTGCTTGGTTTGTTGTACACCACTTTGGGTTTTAGAAAAGTACTATATAAATCTAATAAATAAATGGGAAGGCCAGATACCGGCTATCTTTCTTCTCAGTCTGGAGTAAAGTGGACAGGAATGGCAGTAGCTCCATCTCCAGTAGATGGCATCAGGGGCATCAGGCATCAAGAGAACTGCAGCTGGTTCAGATTTAAGACTTGTTTTGCTCAGAAGTATTAAAGAAATTAAAGTTTTTCACACTTAATATCTGCACAACTCAATTAATTTTTTTTTTAAATCACCAGCTAATTTTGCATAGAAAGTGTTAAAACCTGCCTTTGTGTGACCAGAGCACAGCTGACCCAATTTGGATTAATCAGGGCTGATTAATGATTTACATGTGGAGAGCCTGAAAGTGAGCACATGTTACTTGGAAGTAAATTTCCATTTGAATGGGATTCTTTCTCACTCCCACTTCTCATTCTGTACAAGCCCATGTCCTGTCAACTCCCTTTGTCCCCGTCCTCTCCCTTTTCCGTATAGCTGGTTATGCCAGAACAGCCTCATAATCTATTCTGTGAGCCTCTTCCCTCAAGACCTACTTTGGGCCTAAAGCCTAACCTCTCCCCCCTTCCCTCTCTTGTCTTCTTCACACACAGTTTAAATGGTCTATGGAGGCACCATCCTTTTTTTGGTCTGCACAGTACCCAGCACGCATCTGATAAGGTGTCAAAAAGCAGGGCAGTGAAATCTCACAGGCCAGCTCAGACTGCTGCCACCATGACATGACCAATGCGAGGGCAATTTGCTGGTAATCCTGAGTTCAACAAGGATTACACTATGCAGAGAATGCACCAATCAATAGATGATGAGAGCATTAATGATATCCCCTACTCAACACACAGCCTACAATCAGGCAACCAGATAGCTCCAGTGCAGATTACTATGGCACTGGAAACAGAAGAACCAAACCGGACTCCTACAGCCACAAACCCCAGTTCTTCTTCAGATTTGAATCTCTGAGCTAGGCCTGAGAGGAAAAGGAGTACCATCTCAATCAAACTACTTAACCAGCCCAGTGGGTAGAAAGAATGCATGGGTATGACAGAGAAGTACTTCAGTTCTGCGACAGGAGTGGTACCTTTACAAGAGTGGTGTCCTAATGACTATTAAAACACTCTGTGCAACACATTTAGTGCCCATAGACAGTCCTTTTTGGAAAAGGACCACATGTACAAGCAAGAGTAGAACTGTAAAAAGCAATTCACAAGGGGCAATGCAAAAGATCCACCTGTTTGCCGAGTGCAAAAGAGCACTGAAATGAAAATAGATGGGCTATTTGTGGGTTGTGTTCTTATTCTGATACAGAGACATGCTAAAGTGACCTCTACAAGGCAAATTATACCCTCTGGTATACTGCAAGTAGCAATTTTAAATGCAAAAGAGGAGTAGGACACACCTCAGTCTATATAGAGTAATTCCTGACTCCATAACCAAAGGAGTAGATGCAGAAGACAGGCTCATGATGGAGCCCTTATAGTCTCTCAGGGATCCAGCCAGTGACACAAGACCCTTCCTTCCTTCCCCACCTTAGATCTTTGTATAGCACCCAAAGAGCACAGAGATCAAGACTGTAAACATGTAAATCCCCCCGTGAAGCTGTGGAGCAAAGCTTCCTTGGTCTTTGCCCTAGCTTGTGCGCTAAGTGGCAGTCATGGCATTCCTGCAGAACCCTATCCCTGATAGAAGTAGTGGTTGACCAGATATTGCCCTCTTCCAACCTATGTGCTGCATTCATGCAGAAGCTGAGTTGAGTCACATGGTAGAGGCTCCCAATTTACTGACCTTCAGAAGAACAGAAATGACTGAAGTAGTCACCGTGTTTATTAAACAAGATTAGTGATGGAGAGAAATGTGGAAGTAGCACATAAAGCTATGGTGACCAGTTACTCTGTTCCTGCAGGACCCGACCTGCCACTGACAGCTGCACAATAAACAGCAGGGTAAAGGTGCAACTTTCCCTTTCATGGGCTTCCCCATGCTTGGTATTGCCGCTCCTATCAAACTACTGTTTGTCATGTATTCTGGACAGCCAGAAGGTAGGACAAAGGTAGCAATTCACAGAGAAATGGCTGATTTTTCCCATTCATCACTGCTAAGATGGTAGGCATTGCTGGGATTCTACATGACAGAGGGGCTGGAATAACAGTCTTTGTGAATGGTAGAAGGAGGCCCATTTGCCTGTTAACCAAGGAAGATGTGAGAAATAAAGGGGAGTAGTCAGAAAATATGGCACCTATGATTGGGCGCTTGTTGATGGTGGGATGAAGATTGAGTGCTAACACCTAGATGTGTTGTTTTTCATTCAGCTCCCCACATTCCCTTTGGAAATATTTTATTTGGGGATTCACTCATTGAAGAAGAGAATGTGGTCATTAGGACAATATTCACTCATCCTGTGTATGGAGCTGCAGGAGACTCTGTCGCTAGTTCTAGTTTGTTCTGTTCCATCAGTTCCAGCTTTGATTGAGGTGAGTCTTGAGTACTTGGCTAGCAGGAGTCAGGAAATGGAATGATGTGTTTGGTTCTCTTCAACAAAGGTGAGTCTTACTTCCCATTGCCTTCGCTGCTGTATGGTGGAAGCTTACCTGCTTTTGGGGGTGTGGCCAACAGGGGCCCTCTTTCAGCAACCTACATTCTTACATTGTGTCCCCTGTGAGGGAGACAGTGCTCCAACCTGTGGAGGAAGGAAAAATTGTTAAGCCAAGGCAGGTCATGAGCTCCACATATTGTGAACTGGGAAAGGAAAACAGTTTCTTATGTGCTCTGTACAGCTTGGGGTGCTCAGGTTGAGGGATGCAGGGTGTCTGCAAGTCCAACTTTGAGCTCCAGTTTACCCTCCCTGACTTACCTGTGTAGTGTATCTGTTCCTTGCAGCTCTTTTTTTCAACAGTGGAGTTCAGTTTCCTGGTAGACATCTATTCTTCTGAAGGACACCTGTAAGCATTCTGATAAGACATGTGTTAGCGATATGCTCTTCCCCTTGGTAGTGGCTGCTTGTGCAAAGTGCTTTTTCACCAGTGTGCCTGTCATCTGTCAAGTTCCCACTTCTATGTGCTAAGTTTATGTACAGATCTAAATAATCGAGCCCGTAATATGTGATTACCCAGTGCCATCTTAATCCTCCCCTCAATGTTGCCTGTGCATGTTCATGTACCAACCAAGGAGCAACGAGGTGGGGAGCAACAGAGTGGCATAGTTCCATTCCCCTTTCCATTGACTTAGAAAAAGCACATTCTTACCACAAAACCAGCACCCATCACTCCTACTCAGTTCAGACTGAAGCAGCGTAGAGCAAGGATGCTGCATGTCCCATTCTTTGTAAGTAAAGGGAGGGGCAACCTCCAACCTCTCTCTGCCTATTTGGCACTTTATGAGGAAGAGGGGATCTGGAACCACAGCCGATTTCTTTCCCTTCTTTCAACAGCATTGGAGGGAGGGGGGGGGGTAAATGTTAGCTCCAGATCTCTCTGCTCACAAAGTACTTCGTAAGCATCAACTTGGTGGGGAGAAGCGGTTTGGAGCCATGACAGCTCTTCTTCATCTTCTCCTCCTATGTAAAAGAGGTTGCATATAAAACCCACAGAAGTCAGTGGACAGATCCATACAACTCCCCCCCCCCACCTCCTCATTCCCTGTCCACACACTCATAAGGATAGGATTTTAAGTTTGAGGCCAAACACTGCACTCTACCACTGATATACAAGACTCAGCCAAGCAGGGCTGGCCTTGTCATGAGGAGATCTGAAACAGTCACATGGAATGGGACCTTAGTAGGGGTCTTGAGAGCACGACTATCTTCATGTAACATGCAATCATATGGATAATGTTGGAATGTGTTTAGAACTAAGAAGCACGTCAAGAACATTCCAGGGGAATATGGAAAGTTGAGAATAATTCATATTTTTACTGTTCGCTGTAATCATAGTCCTTTTTATATAATAAAAAAATTAAGAGGAAGCTCACACAACTTGTGAGTCATCATGCCAAAGGCAGGCACCAGTCATGTTTGGTAGACCACCCGGGTCTTTATAAACCTCCTATTTTTACTACATGCTGTAGCTGGACTTGGCAGATGATACAATACGTGGCTGGTGCTAAGACGTGCATCTTAGTTGGTCACAGTTGTGCAAGCCTGATTTAAAGATTGTTTCTGTCCCGTTGCACAAAGCAGAGTAATATAATTAAAAAGCACATTTCTCAACATCCAGAAATGTCAAGCGCATGCAGTAGAGCCAAAAGGATATATTTCCTGTGGAAATGAGATCACGCATACAGTTAGCCATGTTCCATGTTTTTTTCCCCAGTGAGTTAATTTATGCATAGATCTTATCTTCTTCTGAATCATTGCTATGTAGACTGATTGCCTGACCATGAAGAACCATCACGCGGCAACGAAGAGAGATTCTGCAGTGTCAATGTTTAATTAAAAAGGATGCCAGGCGTTGCACTGGAACAGTTTCTGAGGCTTAGAATCAGAGATTATTTATACACCATTGTTATAGAGGTACTACTTTCTTTTTTTAAATTATATTCAATATTCTTAAAAATGAAAGTTTTAATTAAAGATTCAGGAAGAAGCAAATGTGTATTTCCTGAGCATGCGCAAATGTGGGGAAAAAATTTCTGACACAAGTGCAAATCATGAGATCAACAAACACTAAAAAAATAAGTTAATGTAGTTTTGCACTAAATCTTCATTGACATATATTCTTTATAACACAGTGTTGCCTGTAAACAATCTGCTATCTGTAAATTAGCATATGTGCACTGATATGACTGATTGATTACTGGGATCCTTTGTGCTCTGATAACAATCTGCAGATGTGTTTTCTACATACTAATGGGAAATGTGCGCATTTTAAGATGAATAGCCTATGCTCTTTAGTATAATAGGGTGAAACTTGTTTCTTTTAGTCATATGAACCAGTCTGTAAACAGATACATCCAGAGACCACCAGCAATGGTTTACTCACTGTGTGTGCTTCCTATTCTGTTTTCCATAGCTATGGTCAGAATTATGGGTAGTCAAATGAGCCTTTCAAGATGCGAAAGCAACAGCCCTACAAGGTCATGCCTCTCAAACTCCCCTAGTGCTTTCCTACTTACGGACCTTTCCCCTTTCCCCATACAAAGAAATGGAGCAATGACAATGCTGGTGAATGCTGCTAATCCCCCTTCCTCAAACTGTGTGTTATGTTTTAGCTGTTTTGCAAAGTATTTTGCAAAGTACTCTTTGCAAAGTGTTTTGCAAAGAGAAATATGCTTCCACTTGACTTCTTTCTATGGTTATTTCAACATTATGGATAGCAGTTCTAATTTACAGCCCTGTGCAAGTTACTTTAATATAATCCAGTGGTTCTCAAACCCTTGCGTAGAGTTTGAGCCGCTCTAAGTGTTTGTAGGGCAGGGGGATGGTGGTGACCCACGGGCTCAGTTTTTACTCATCCTTACTTACTGTGGCATCTAGGGGGTGCAGAGAGCCCCGCAGAGCCCTATATAGGTTCCCTGCACCTCAAAATGTTGAAGAAATGCAATTGCAACCCACTTCTGGTTGCGCGATCACAACCCAGAAGTGGGTCACAATTGCATTTCTTCAACTTTTTGAGGTGTGGGGACCACTACAGAGGGCTGCATGGGGCTCCCTGCATTTCCTGGACGCACAGCAAACAGGGGTGGGTAAAAACCAAGCTCCTGGGTCCCTGCTGGTGGCGCAATCATTCTGATCAAGTCGCCACTACCCCCCCCACCCCACCCCTTAAAGGGGCAAAGGCAGAGCTTCTCAGGCTGGGACATTGTGATGCCCCAGTTCCAGAACCTCTGACATAATCTAACCCTGACTGTGCTCTTAGTTCATCCTAAGAGGAGTTCCAACAGAAAATACTGTTCAAGAATTCCACAGGTGCTGGTAGGCATTTCCACCCCCCAGAACCTGCTGTCATAAGGTTCTTCAGAACAACTGTACATAAGAACATTAGAACAGCCCCACTGGATCAGGCCATAGGCCCATCTAGTCCAGCTTCCTGTATCTCACAGCGGCCCACCAAATGCCCCAGGGAGCACTCCAGATAACCTCATTCTGGTGCCCTCCCTTGCATCTGGCATTCTGACATAGCCCATTTCTAAAATCAGGAGGTTGCACATACACATCATGGCTTGTAACCCATAATGGACTTTTCCTCCAGAAATGTGTCCAATCCCCTTTTAAAGGCATCCAGGCCAGATGCCAGATTCATAAAAAGAGGCATGATGTTGGAAACAGAAAATAAATAGTAAGGAGCATTTAAAAAGAAAGTTTTGTGCAAAGGGAAGGTGTCTAATTCTGTTTCCACATGGTTGGGTCTGTGTGCCTAAGTTATGTCAAGTAAGGAAGGAGGATAGCCTATGACTTGAGGAGGCAATGAGTCTGGGGACCTGAAACTGGGTTCAGCACACAGATTGTCATAAGAACATAAGAACAGCCCCACTGGATCAGGCCATAGGCCCATCTAGTCCAGCTTCCTGTATCTCACAGCGGCCCACCAAATGCCCCAGGGAACACACCAGATAACAAGAGACCTCATCCTGGTGCCTTCCCCTGCATCTGGTATTCTGACATAGCCCATTTCTAAAATCAGGAGGTTGCACATACACATCATGGCTTGTAACCCATAATGGATTTTTCCTCCAGAAACTTGTCAAATCCCCTTTCAAAGGCATCCAGGCCAGATGCCATCACCACATCCTGTGGCAAGGAGTTCCACAGACCAACCACACGCCGAGTAAAGAAATATTTTCTTTTGTCTGTCCTAACTCTCCCAATGCTCACTTTTAGTGGATGTCCCCTGGTTCTGGTGTTATGTGAGAGTGTAAAGAGCATCTCTCTATCCACTTTATCCTTCTCATGCATAATTTTGTATGTCTCAATCATGTCCCCCCTCAGGCGACTCTTTTCTAAGTTGAAGAGGCCCAAACGCCATAGCCTTTCCTCATAAGGAAAGTGCCCCAGCCCAGTAATCATCTTAGTCGCTCTCTTTTGCATCTTTTCCATTTCCACTATATCCTTTTTGAGATGTGGCGACTGGATGCAATACTCAAGGTGTGGCCTAACCATTGATTTGTACAACGGCATTATAATATTAGCCGTTTTGTTCTCAGTACCTTTTCTAATTATCCCAAGCATAGAATTGGCCTTCTTCACTGCCGCCACACATTGAGTCGACACTTTCATCGACCTGACCACCACCACCCCAAGATCTCTCTCCTGATCTGTCACAGACAGCTCAGAACCCATCAGCCTATATCTAAAGTTTTGATTTTTTGCCCCAATGTGCATGACTTTACACTTACTTACATTGAAACACATCTGCCATTTTGCTGCCCATTCTACCAGTTTGGAGAGATCCTTCTGGAGCTCCTCACAATCACTCCTGGTCTTCACCACTCGGAAAAGTTTGGTGTCGTCTGCAAACTTAGCCGCCTCACTGCTGAACCCTGCCTCCAGGTCATTTATGAAGAGGTTGAAAAGCAGGACAGATTCTTGGGGCACACCACTTTTCACTTCTCTTCATTGTGAAAATTGCCCATTGACACCCACTCTCTGTTTCCTGGCCTTCAACCAGGTCTCAATCCAGGAGAGGACCTACCCTCTAATTCCCTGTCTGTGGAGTTTTTTCAGTAGCCTTTGGTGAGGGACTATATCGAACGCCTTCTGAAAGTTCAGATATACAGTATAATGTCCACAGGTTCTCCCGCATCCACATGCCTGTTGACCTTTTCAAAGCATTCTAAAAGGTTTGTGAGGCAAGACTTACCTTTATAGAAGCCATGCTGATTCTCCCTCAGCAAGGCCTGTTTGTCTATGTGTTTTGAGATTCTATCTTTGATGAGGCATTCCACCATCTTACCCAGTATAGATGTTAGGCTGACCGGCCTATAGTTTCCCGGGTCCCCCCTCTTTCCCTTTTTAAAAATAGGCTTGACATTTGCTATCCTCCAATCTTCTGGCACCATGGCCGTTTTGATGGACAAGTTACATATCTTAGTCAAGAGATCAGCAACTTCATTCTTCAATTCCTTAATAACTCTTGGGTGGATGCCATCAGGGCCCGGTGACTTACTGATCTTTAATTTATCAATGAGGTCTGAAACATCTTCTCTTTTAACCTGTATCTGACTTAATTCCTTGGTAAGGAGGAGCCGTTCGGGTAGCGGAATCTGTCTGAGGTCTTCTGCCGTAAAGACAGATGCAAAGAACTCATTTAATTTCTCTGCCATCTCTAAGTCTCCTTTTATCTCCCCTTTCCCTCCCTCACCATCCAGAGGGCCAACCACTTCTCTGGTGGATTTCCTGCTGCTAACATATATGAAGCTTTTATTATTCCCCTTAATGTTGCTGGCCATGCATTCCTCATAGTCTCTCTTGGCGTCCCGTATCACCTACTTACATTTCTTTTGCCACTGTTTATGTTCCTTTTTATTCTCCTCATTAGGGCAAGACTTCCATTTATGGAAGGAAACTTCCTTGCCCTTTACGGCCTCTCTAACTTGGCTGGTTAGCCATGTGGGCACCCTCCTGGATTTAGCAGAGCCCTTCTTCCTTTGTGGTATACACTTCCGCTGGGCCTCTGTATAGGGGCTCACAATGACAAAGGCCATTCTGTCATTCCATCTTCAGCTTAAAAATGGTGGACGCCTCCTTGGAATATTCACCTTCATTCTTATAGCCATCATGCCCCTATTGCAGGTTCGTCTCTAGACCCCCAAAGGACATCAGACTCCCCATTATAAAATCAACCATTCTAATGGTGCAGTGTGCTGCTGCTTTCAAACTATTAGTCCAGGTCTCCCCATGACTTAGCCCACTTCATATGTTTCCACTTCTTCACAAGCTGTCATGTTTCAACCAGGCTCAAAATAAGTCCCCACCAAGTTGAACAAATCCCTCCCACCAGAGTAAATGGGGACTTTGGTGAAGGAGATGCAAGAAAGCATGGAAGGAAAGCTGATTGTTTCTTCATACACTACACACTTGGGTTGAGAACAAATGCAGCCTTGGTTTCTGAATGCAGCCTCAGAGCTGAGATGAGACACTGTAGAATCTCTGGATGTTGCCTTTAAAATCCAGCAACAGTTCTACATTAAATGCCTCGGAGCAAAGATGCCTAGTAACAGGCATTTGCACAGACAGATGCATAGATCCTCTCACTTCATTACTTGTCTGGTACTTCCGTTGAAAATAATGCACTCCCTGATATGCAGCTGCAGGATGGAACCACATGATAACCTGGCAAGATGACTTGTCTGTGATGATTTCTCTTGACTACGGAGCTGTGTGGTGCAGACTGACATTTTCAGTGAAATGATATGAATGATTACTGCCCACTTATACCAGTTCAAGTAAATGAATCAAGACATTTGTGCCACTGGCAGGTGGGAAAAATTAAAGGCTAATACTTCTCCCTCTTCTCTCCTCTGTCCCAAGGGCTTGCATGGGATTTAAAAGATCCTAATAAGAAGATAGCATTTTGTACAGTGGTCTTTCAGAAAACAAAAACAGAAACTGATCTAAGGGAAGTAGGATCAGAATAGTCTAATAAGGAGTATTTTCGCATGTAGAGAAAAACTAAGAGACAAACCCAACAGGCCATTTGTCCTCCATATCCATGGAAGAATGTTTTTGTGTTTCATTTATATACAGTCTTTTTTTCTACTGAACTTCAGGCATAATGAACAGGGCTCCCAATCAGCATCCCAATTAGCACTCACCAAAACTAGACTGGCTTTATTTCAGCAGGTTCCTGCATCATGCACCTTACACACACACACACACACACACACACACACTGGAATACAAATTCTGTCTATGACGTTTGCAGGAACTTCTCAGAGCTTTACTGCCATCACCATGTGAGTGTTGCATCCCAACCTAACACTTTTAATCTATATTTCAGCAGCATGGCTGATGCATCATTACATCAGCATCAGCCCTGGATGGAGAGAAGGGCATGTAAGAGACCGCAAGGCATGAAACTGGATGGAGCCAGGTATTGCATTGAAGATCACAACCAATCCATGTGGAGGATCCATAAAGATGTACCAGTTGCCCAACTGGTTACTAGCTGAAACATCAGTGTGTGGGGGGGGGCAATGACTCGGAAATAAGAGTCGAGTGTCAGAGGATGAGTCAAATCAAAAAGTCACCTTCTTTTGCTAGACTAGCACTAGTAAACTGCTAAAAATAAGATCTGGCATTTGTTTTCTTGTGGAAAGTCTCTCATTATTAGGCTCAAGTTAGTAGAAGTCATCTTGTATCATCTCTTTGTGGGCCGATAGTTTCAAAAGCAAGCAAATCAAAGAAATTTTAACTGTCATTCTTCTCAGTGAGTTCAAGATAATTAGCTTGGAAATGTCACTGTCTTTCTAGGGAGGTCTAATCATTGAATGTTTTCATACATGACTTACTTTACCACTGAGCCTATTCTCATGCTATTTGCATGATCTGATCTTTGTGAATGCGGAATTGAAGGTGAAGGCATTTGACTTGCAAACAAGCATTCTGACCAATGTGCCAGCATTACATTTATATACCAAATTATTGACAGAAGAACTAGTTTAAGTCTTGTGTGAACACAGGAAGCTACCTTCTACTAAGTCTGATGATGGATCCATCTAATTTATATCGTCCATGCTAAGTGTCAGTAGTCCTCCGGGGTTTAAGACAGAGGTCTTTCCCAGCCCTGCTGAGACACCATGCAAAATATGTGCTCTACCACTGAACTGTAGTTTCTCCACTACAGGTGAAAACACCCTTCCTGTGCATCGGTCACTGGCAAAAGTCAGCACAAAGAAACAAGTGTGCTCCACTTCAGTCTAGGTGGAACATTTATTCTAAAGAGAAGCAGTGCAAAATAACTGTGCAATTTGTAGTATAGTCTCTAAAAAGCATTACGGAGCTGAAGTCACAGCTAAACAAAACACGGGAGAGCTGTGATCAAGATCTCCGCCCTGTGAAAATTAAAAGCAGGGAGGCCTAAATTGGGTTGTGGCACTACGGGAAGGACTTTTTACAACTGCTTTCTTCCTGCACTATTTTCCTAATCTCTACTCAAAGGTAAGTCCCATTGTGTTCAATGAGACTTACTCCCAGGTACACATGCATCAGGTGATAATCCTTTTTTTATTTACCTGCATGTGAGCGCCATTAAACTCAATGGGATTTACTTAGCCTAAGATTGCACTATAAAGCACACTCCTCAAACTGCCATCTGCATTATATCTGTATGTTTTTCCCTACACAGGATAACCAGATACCATGGAGGACAGAGTGCTGATACTTTTAACTATAGTATAGAGGAGGAAATTTTGGCAGGTGCAGCTCAACATGGAAGGTTTTTAAAAGCTGCACCTGCCGAAATTCCCTGTTCTATACATTGGTTAAAGGTATAGGCACTCTGTCCTCCATGGTATCTGGTCACCCTGCCCCTACAGGGGAAACTGTGGAGAATTTTAGACTGGAAAAATGCCCCCTGGGAAAAGCGCCATGGTCCTAACCCAGTTTGGGTCTTACAACTGCTTTTAGTTTTTATAAAAAGATGAGAGATTCCATTGTGAACCCATATACATCTAGTTTGACACTGAGTTCTCCTTGAGTAGAGTGGCAAACTTCTGATCCCACAACCCATGAACAGCTCCCAGAACGAACACAATAAGCAGGAATTTCTCTATTATGAATTGCACAAAATTATGTATTTAGTTTTTGATAGTCATAGTTCATTTGCTAGAGAATGTTTAATGTATGACCAAGATAACACATATGACTGCAACAGGTAGAGGTAACTCTATTCTAGAATAAAAGTATTCAAGAAACTTTTATTATTTTGTTTATTTTTCACATTTTTATATTGCCCTTCCTCCAAGGTGCTCAGGGTGGTTTATGTCGTTCTTCTCTCTTCACAACAACTCTGTGAATTAGGTGAGGCTGAGAAATATTGACTGGCTCATAGTCATCCAGGAAGTTTCATGGCTGAGCAGGGATTTGAACCTGGATCTTCCAGGTTTAAGTCCAACTCCTGAATCACTACACCATCCTGGCTCTCTAATAGTGTTTTATAGGTGCTTGCTTTCTTTTTCCCACCATAAAAATAATTATTTGGATTTTATGCCTTATGTATTTGAAAAAATGAGGTGCTATAATCTGAAGTGTGGTGGGACAGTGGGGATCCCATGCATGAGACTTGGGATCTCAAGTCTCAAGTCTCACCTTAAGAGGTGGCGCAAGTCCAAGGAGACCCATAGGGGCCAGTGGCCCTTACCTGAAGGTAAGGGGAAATGTTTTCCCTTGCCTCTGGTTGAGCTGCTAATGGCCCCTATCCTGCACTAGTTACAGCGCAAGCCTGTTGGCTTACCTGTTCCAGCACAGGGTCGGATTGCGCCCTTAGAATAAGTCCTATTCAGGTTAGTGAGCTTCCTTCCAAGAAAACGCTCAATAGATCAGGATGTGCATCTTAGAGAAGTGAGTGTGTGAAAAATAACAATTTCCATTGCCATGATGTCTATGAAACATTCATGTCATGATAGTGTTGAATAAAAAGTCAACATGATGGAAAGTGGAATTGATCCCAAAATCCACAATTGTCAAAATGGATACAACGAGGGAACTTCCCCCACAATAAATACTTCTTCTTAAACATTATTTACTTAAAAAGACAACTAATTGAAATATTTTCCCATTTGTATACAAAATGGCTAAAGTGAGTTTGATCTCTTTGACCTACAAAGTATATATAAATTTTAAAATACATTTTTCAGTATGACTCAATAATCCCATTTATTTTGAAAGGGAGTCACCTATATCATAAGTAAGGAAATTTTCTTCACCTTCACCTGTCACAACATCTATTCATGTCCACAAGCAGTTTATCATTCAGTGCCAACAGTATGCAACAGTTGGGATTTTTCTTTCACTGATAGATTGTCACAAAAATGAACTGTACTAATAGTTATTCCCTTTTGTAACATATTTCAAAAATAACTATTTCCATGTTTTAATGGCTTACACCAAATCACCCAGAAATAATCCTAATGATTGTAATTGAAGACTTCCTTTTTTCATGAGGACAACCTATTTTTTTTAAAATCCAACTATATTACAGACACAAGTGAATCATGAAAAACTGTCTCTTTATTACCAAATGAAATTAAAAAGAGTAAAATAATGCAAAAATGCGTTGTGCTACCCTAGTCACAAATTTTGCAGCTGAAGAGGCACAGACCATAATCACCTTCACCAGAGATCACAATAATACCTCTTCCTTTATAGACAATTTTAATTGCATTTTATCTTTGTTGACAATTGCCATACTCCAGATATAAATTAATGCTCCCAATTCCTAACAGGAAATTCCTTTTCCTCGACATCCTTTACTACAGTGTTAAAGCTGATTAAGCTTCTTGCTTGCTGGTAGTCACTATTCAGCAAGGTATCTATTCACAAAGCACAGGACAACTCTCTGTACTTATGCAATAACATAGATCTTTCCCCACTTCATTTCATTTTATTTAACAGCACTTTAACAGCAATTGAATTATTTAACAGCAATATTTTTGGCAGTCCTCTGGCAAACCAAAAGTGCCCACAAATTGCTCCTATGCTTTCCTGAGTGGGTCAATGTTTAGGTTTAAAAACACCTGAAGCACCTTGGTCTTCACAGGAGCAAAAATACAATTGACATTACAGACAGATTTTTTCTCCAAGGCAAAACTGCAGGACTTGCCTCATCGAAAATCTATAAACTTCATTACTGAACTGGCACATTTTTCTGTGAGAATGATTTGTCTATGCCACTATTAACTTTGCCTGTAGATTTCCACATCTGCTACCTATTTAATTAAAATTGAAAGACTGCTTGAAGTTGCAATTATTTCATCTGTATAAAAAAGGGGAGAGCAAAGGACTCGTTTAAGCAAAAAGTAGTAGCACAGATATGTTCGTTCATGCAGGTGCATACCTCTTCCAAAGTAAACTTACAGCACAAGTCTATGCAGGTCTAGTCAGAAGAAAGCCCCACTGAGTGCAATGGGGCTTAATCCCAGAAAAGTGTGTATGTATAGGCCTTAGATTTTTCTGCTAAGAAACACAATATTTTCACATCAAAATATGGATTTGAAAGAAACTGTTAGTTGTTTGTCCTAGTTACTCCCACGATGTTGTGCTTTAATATTCAGCACTTGGGAAGTATACTACACTTCCTTCACTTTATTTTCCATGAGGAAAGTCTGTTCCTAAGAAAAGTCCTTCACTGGGTTACCTCCCTGGGTCAGGTGGTCAAAGGAGCAAAGGAAGAATGTTTGAAAGCAAAACGAAAGAATAGAGAGCATAGCTGTCATAAGCACCCAGTATGGTCAAATGATTTGGATTTGAACCTTGAAGATATAGATTCAAAACCCACCCAGGCCCAGATTCTCTGCAGATGTATTTGACAAAGACATTTTAGTCTGCAATCCTAACCACGCTTTCCTGAGCGTAAGCCACATTGAACAAAATAGGATTTACTTCTGAGTAGACATGGTTAGGATTGTGCCCTTAGTTACTCAAAATGGGAATAAGGTTACACATCTCCTTGGGTTACAGTTAAATCTAGACAGAGCTTGCACAGAACGTTGTGCAAGAAAAGTCCTACAGAAGTAATAAGAGGAATTGCTCTTGTTATACCTACCTTCTGTATGGATGGCAGACACATATGTCCAGTTGTAGCGTTTGACTATGTCAAGCATGGCCCTTGCTTGCAGAATGTCCGATGGCACCACCCTCAAGAAGTATTTGTACAAAGTTTTGTCACTCAGGTCAATACTGGTTGCAGAATAAGCAATCTGGGGAATATCAAAGAGCTGAAGCAAATTTTGAACTTGGATAGCCACAGAACTGGAGCCTGGACCAATAACACCAGCAATTGGTTTTTTGGCCCTGATATGGTGATGAGCTGAAGATTCAGGCAGGCAGCGGCTAAGAGCATCTTTTTCATCTCGGATGGAGATCAAGGAGTCCCTTATGAATTCAATGCTTTGCTCCAAGGCTACAGAGGAGTGCCAACAGGAATCTCTAATTTCACTACCTAAAGTGATGTTGGGCAGCAGGACTGGGTCTGAATTAATTTTGTCCAAAGTGTGAAACATGGCCTCAACTCTCTGGATACCATATTGCTCTCGAATCTCACCACATTTTCTCTCGGGCACTTTCTCAGCTGTAGGTTGATGGTGGACAGAAAAAAGGGCTCCTATAATGACATCACCATCCATTCTGGCTACAGACCTTTGGGAAGAAGCACCTGAGATCAACACCTTCCTGCCAGCATTCTTGGGAAGGAAGTCCATCTCCAGGAGGATCGCTGGGAAGAAAACCAGCAGCACCCCAATCATTTTGTTGCAAGAAGCCATCCAGATCCAGGTGACAAGTTTCAAGGACTCTTCCTGTTTGCACATTGCCAAGGACATGAAGAAAGCAGTTGTCTCTCTCCTCCACTGTGTCACTTTTTAAGTGCACATCAATCCCATTACAAAGTGGCCTTACAGCAAATAAACTGAAGGGGCAACAGAAGTCATAGTAAGAGTGAATTGTAGCCTGTTGAGATGGGAAGGAAGAACAGAACACATCGATCAGTTAAAAGTATATCACTGCAGGACTTGATAAAGGTCATTTTCTTTTCAAGCACCTTTCCACATGTCTGGAATATTATTAAAGACTAAAACACTTGGCTCGAGGAGGCAGGACGCTCTCAAATGTAAATCTCCAAGAAAGAAAGTTTGGGGGAAATGTCCAGACGGAGATATACTCCTACATACAGAGATATAGTGATATATTCATTCAAAACAATACACAAAGATAATACAGAAAGATTGATGCAGTCATAAGTAGACCTGGATGTGACTAGATCCGGTTGTTCAAACGCAACCACCTGAACATACATGAATAGGCATTCTTCAAGTACCACGGGCAAGTTGAGCTTGGTTGCAATCCAATACTTATAAATTTTCTCTTAAAAAAAATCATTCTTTCCAAGTTTTAGAACTTCCATGGGTTCCTTTAGTGGATATTCTTTCATCTTAATGATCCTGTTAAAGACTAGAAAGCCTTAGAGGCTTCAAACATCAGAGATGAAGAATGCACCATGAAAAGCGGGGGGGGGGGGTGCCAAAGAAGAACAAAATGTCATTTAAAGGTCAAAGCAGAATTTTTAAATGACCCAAACACAAGCGCCAGCCGTTTCCCAGTTAGCTTAATCTTTGGATTTTTTTTTTTTAAAGGGAAAGCTGTAGTTGGACAAGAGACACAAGTATGCAAGCTGTGGGAAATACATATTAGTTACTAAGGCAACCGCAGGCAAAGTCCTGATGTGCTTTTCTGGCAGGGCTCGCTTTTCATGCAGACTTTGGGCAGGAGAGGTGACAAGCCAGGCGGCTGGAGTTTAAGTAGTTTAATGCGATTTAAAAGGCGATGGGCCGCTGGTTGGAGATAATTGCTGATTGGGAAGTCGGGGAAGCCTTGCTTAGCTGAGGCTGCCTTGGCCCCCTGTTGCATGGGCAGCGATGCCTGCGGCTTCTGCTCGGAGCGAGGCTGCTTTCAGCACCCTGGACAGCGTCCGCGGCAAGCCACTTCTCCGCGAGTTCTGCCATTCCAGCTCACAGATTCCGGAGGTGATGCTCAGCTCTTTGCCCTAAAAACTTCTGGCACCCGGGCGTCTTTCTCTTTCTCACACACACACACACACACACACACGAGTCTCTCACTAGCATCCTCTTGCCCTCCACCAATCCCCCCAAGCATAAAGAAAATACATACAGAGAATGCCAGTTGCAGCAGCTTCCTCTCCCTTCTGTCTCCTTAATGTCTTTGAATGCCCACCAAATTCAGCGATGGTGGTGGGTTTTCATATAGCTTGCCAGATTCCAAGTTGCTCCCCCTCTCTCCAACCTCCCTCCCTCCCCCCCCCCAGGACAGGGGATGAAAGATGAAAGGGGCAGAAGGATGCTGCTCCGAGGAGAGTCTCAAGTCCCCGTTTTCTCTTCACATCACACCCACATTCCAAGAGATGCCACAGAACGGCTGGGCAGCCAAGCAGGTCTGACATGCAGCGTATAACGAATGCGTTCGGTCTGGCTGTCTTTTTGCCTGCAGCGTTATGGCTGGGGCTGGTCCCTCCCGGTGGATTCAACTTAAGCCCTACCTGAATCCGAATCCGCGAGACAGCGGGCTCCTTCCTTCCTCGCTCAAAGCAGGCATCTCCGGTTCTCAGTTCCCTTGTCCACAGCCTGGTGAAAGGCAGATGGAAGGAGATGGGCTGTACGCGAGTGCCCTCTTTCTTCGATGTTGTTCTACCGCAAGAATGAGGGACGAGGCGAGGAGGAGAAGCAGGTCATTCCAGGCTCATCTATTATCTCATACACTAGGACCAGTCATTTGCTCTCACCCTCCTTTCCTCCATCCTCCCTGCTTTTCCTATTAGTCTTCCAGTTCATGTCTGAGAGTCAAGAATATATATATATATATATATATATATATATATATATATATATATATATATATATATATATATATATATATATAATATATACTGTACAGATCAACACCCAGAAAGCAGAAAGGGGGAGGGGCTTGGCTTCCTCTGTGTTTCAGTGCCTGCAATTCATTACTTCCTAGTCACAGATGCAACTATCAGAAACAGAGTAAATGGAAAGAAGGAGGCTGGCTTCAGAGGTTTAGACTGCAAATGTGCTTCCTGCAGTACGTATCTGAAGATTTTGAATACTGCGTCTGAACATCCAATTGTTTCAAATTCAATAGTCTTCCTACTGATTAAAAAAACAAAACCTGTTGAATTGAAAACATGCAAGAACAAAGCAAAATTCTTTAAAAAAAATGAGAAGCAAAACCAAAATGTTCCGATGAATCGATAGCATGCATGTTAAAAAGCACATTGGGTTAAAAGGATGCCAGACTGAATGACCCAAATGACCTGTTTGTTCCAATGATTGAATGCCAAGTTTCTGGTTTTTCAGTTTTTTTATTTGAAAGTTAGAGTAGTATCCCACTGGGAATGCTGGAAACTATGGAGGTTGTCCTACTTCTGACAAGGCAAAGACACCTTGTGCAAAGATATGGCTGCAAAGACTTCCAAGGCTGTCACCCAGTCGTACCGAGCCCAAGCCTACAGAACATGTGTGGCATGCTATTGTCGGCAGAAGGGGCTCACAGACAGCTAGTAAGAGGAAAGTTAAAAAAAAAAAATTCTTACCTCCCAGTAGTCTGCCTGGTCACCTATGAGTGCCCTCAAACGCATGCCCCCTATTGTGCTGGTATAAGCCTACGGAGATGAATATGGTGGGTTCAGGCTGGAAAAGGGAGAAAGAATTCAGTGTAAGCTGCTGCCACCAGGCTCCCCCAAACCACCCCAGTTCTTTCCCCAAACTGCCCTGATCCTTCCCCAGACCATCCATGGCCCACCCCCACTGACACCTTACCAGCTCTGGTGTGGCCTGGGTGGGCCATTAACAGGCTCGCAGAACCTCTGACCCTTTGCACCAGCAGGTCCAGAGTGCCTAATGGTAAATGGACGTAACTGGAGGATAGGATTGAGCCATGTGTTTCATAGGCTTCTTTATCATGAGTTTCCACATTGCATTGATTTTACACCTCTGGTTTATATACTGCATTGTGCTGATATATGATCTAAAACTAGTATTTATGTTTTAGTTGATTATATGAGGTTTGTGCCAATATTTATTTATAAAGCATTCTATCTACCTGAAGGGCACCCAAAATGGAATACAAATTGGAATATTGTACATCTTTTGTGTCAATGTGCTACTTTTTGGGGTGAGCAGGCTAGAAGTATTATGTGCCTTATGTTCAGAGTTGGGCTACGCTTCTAGCCAAAAATAAATTTGCCCTGGGTGGCCGTCTTGAAAAGGATGCCCCCATCACTGCTTCGTTCTTTAGTGGCACTGGGGAGAGATTACAGTAAAGATGGTGGTATTTCCATGGTTTGATGTAAGTGCCAGATGGATTTCTGATGGCCACAAGTTTTAAGTCATATCTCTGCAGAAAGATCATAAAAAGGCTAAAAGATTTTTGTTGCTTTACACTGGATATAATTTTATCTCATCTGAAGTATCTGAAATGTACTGTGATTGTTCTGTGATTGGCTGCCTGCACCATGTAGTCTGTATCCTATGCTCTGTTCTATTCACATCTAATTCAGTTATTTCATTAACATTATAAAATTCCATATATATTTTAAAGTAAGCACAAACTTCCCCAGAGAGTCAACCAATAGAGACTTTTCATTTAGTAGTGGTTTTAAATATCTTCAAGTGTGAAATTTTACTTAATGCATGATCTAGCATCTGGAGACGTACTGTAGATTTTTTTTAATGCTTTTCAAGGGATTTAGTTTCTTCCCAGTAATGCATAGTTTATGTACATCCAAATGTACTACCTCAATCTATGTCTGGATATGGGCTGCCTTGAGTGCTCCATTTATTTGGAGGGAAAGGCAGGATATGAATAAATAAGCATGCATGCACATCTGTTCCTGGGTTCTTCCATCGCACTCTAGGCATATCCAAGAGACAAAACCAAGGGCAGGTGTAAAGGTGGAACTGTGTGCTTGGGGTATGTACTGTTAAGGGAAGAGCATGATGTGGTTCTCCCCCCAAAAAATCTCAGGTCACAAGTGTCAGGTCACAGGTCAGGGGACGGCACCAGAATGCAGGTCTCTTGTTACCTGGTGTGCTCCCTGGGGCATTTGGTGGGCCACTGTGAGATACAGGAAGCTGGACTAGATGGGCCTGTGGCCTGATCCAGTGGGGCTGTTCTTATGTTCTTAAGTGCTAAAAAGCAGGTATAGCCTTCACTCCACATCAAGCTGTCCTCCTTTACGTTGTTTCACTATACAAGTGAACAGCTACCAAGTTCACCTCTATACATGGGTACACTGTTGAACTAAGAGCCCTGTCTCTGGAAGTGCCAGCTGCTGGAAGAGGGAAGAAAGAAACTGGGAGAGGGACCTTGCACACTGTCTCAGTACGCCCAAGACCTCTCTCTCAGAGCTTCTGCATTTTATGGGGCTTCTTCCAGTTCCTGAGCCTAGCGACAGGTCTTTTGCTAATTAACTTTTTTTAAAAATGATAACCAATCATGAAATGTAATTAACCATCTTCATAATAATAAATTATTCATAATAATTAATACGCAAGATGATTTTTTTCCAATAAAACTGTGGTTCTAATTTTCTTTTTAAGAAAAGAACAAAATGTGGGATGTATATCTTAGAATATTGTTAAAGACTAAACTATATGACATGTGACATATACCTTGGGAGAAGTCAAGAAATGTCAGAATCTGTTAATTTTGGACAGGAGCTTTGCTTCTATGAACTGACATTTAACAATCACAGACAGCCACCCTTTGTTAATCTAGGAGGAAGTGTTTGCTTCCAAATGCTGAAGTTTTAACTACTGAATATGGGAAATGTTTTCTTGTTGTTCTTGTACAATACCTGTCTGGCATACAACAGGTACTCCAAATAACCTGGTACAATACCTGTACAATACCTGCCTGGAGTACAACAGGTTCTCCAATATTAGTAAATATATACGACTAATGGCATAAATATCTATTCTAACAGCATAATCCTATGCATGTCTACTCAGAAATACTTGAATATTTTACATTTAATATATTAATATTCAATATCAAATAATATCTTGAAAATTTAGTCTTGAAAATTTAGAATTATGTCAGAATGCCAGATGCAGGGGAGGGTACCAGGATGAGGTCTCTTGTTATCTGGTGTGCTCCCTGGGGCATTTGGTGGGCCGCTGTGAGATACAGGAAGCTGGACTAGATGGGCCTATGGCCTGATCCAGTGAGGCTGTTCTTATGTTCTTAGAATATTTGAAATCAGTGAGACTTACTTCCAGTTGTATATAGGATTGCAGCCTAATGGTCTAATCCTACTTGGACACTGCACCAATGCTACTCTGATGCCAGTGCAATGGCCACTACATCCTATCCAAGGATCATAGTGCTGGTGCAGCCCTCCCAATAACAGTAGCACAAATCCTCCCAGTAATGCTGACAGCACTGGAAACCCAGACCTGGCCCATCATCCATGGAGCAGTGTCTGGCCATCAATGGAAAGCAATAAAAATGTATGCTTAAAAAGTGCATGTGAGTTAATGGACCAAATGTATCTAAGCATATAAAAATACATACAAGACTACAATAGATTACCCTAGCATGGGGCCCCTTAGGCGTGGGACCTTATTGGGAGCAATTGGCTTAAAGCTAGTCCTGATGCTGCAGACCCTGAGAGCAGAGAGGTCATTGCCTGCCACAGACTCCTGCCCTATGGCCCCTTTGAGAGACTAGACAGGTATAGCCATATGCCTCACATCTTATTATCTGAACTGGAGCCTCCCTGCCTACACAGCTATATACTGGGGTTGATGTTCTGTGATTGGCTGAACCATGTAGTCTGTATCCTATGTTCTGTCATCTTCACATCTAATAGAAATGTTGTGGTAGTTAGGCTCCATTTGGAGAGCAATGGATTTTGGGATGTGGCTATGAATGCATAAAGAACAGAGAGAAAATTGAAAATTTTTCTGGCTTTTGGTAAATGGCACAGCTAACCCTTCCTTCCTGTGTGCCTTGGTGCATGATGCTGAGACAGATCAGGAGCAGCAGATCAGCTACATGAATTAGGGCAGATCTATTACCCCTGCCATCTTGAAGCACCCCCATAAAAAAAACTCTCCATCACACACACCCTAGCACCTTATTGCTGCCTTCCCTTTCTTTCCTGCCTGGTTGTTTAGATGAAATGGGAGGTTTGAGTCAGTGATCTGGAGCCCTCACCCCTCCCTGCCCTCATTCCTCTTTCCTTGAGGTCTTCTCACCACTGCCACCTCTTCCTGTCAGGCCTGTAGAAACAAACAAGATAGGTGGAGCTTGCTAGGATTGGTGTTTATTCCATCAGAGCAAACAGAAGCAGAGGTCCTCGAGGCTAGAGAAAAGAAGCGGACAGGGGCTCTTTCTTGTCCACCTGACTTTCTTGCTCTACATGTAAGAAACTGAAGAAAGCAGAGCTGAATGATCCTGGTCTGATTGTTCATGGAGAAGAACGGTGGAAACAGCATCACTGTGCCATTGCTTCTTTCTGCACTGCCACTGCAATCACTCCCAGCAGCAGTGCTGAAGGAAGTGGTGGGCTGCCGCTGCCGCGATCCTCTTCCCACTTGTTTTCAGCAAGCTAGAAAAAAGTTGATTAAAGCAGTTGGATGGGTGGCAGGCCAGAAGGGCAGTGGGTAGAGGGGGGGATATGGGGCACCCCATGTTTGCCACTCACCCCCAACCTGCTGTTAGAAGCAGCCACTTCACTTACGGTGATCAGGGACCACACATGGTTGCTTTTTTACACGCAAAGGGACACCCCCACCTTATTTCCAGTGTTAAGGGTGCAAGCCTAACTGCGACTTGGGCCGATGCAAGTCCCTTGCAAGTCCCTTGTGCCGGCCCAGGAGGGTGGCAAATGTGCTGTAATGTTGCACCTTCTTACGAGGAAGCCGTGTTGGCACAAGGAGATGTGCTGACACACAGAAGCTGAATCCACCCTCCTTGGCAGCTTCCCTGCCGAGTCGTGTCTCAGCCCAGCAGGGCCTAAGCAAGAATAAAAGGTAGGCGTGGGGGGGACGGGGAGGAGGCAGGAGGGAGGTGGAAGGGAGGCATTCCTGGGCAGGGGAAAGGCAGGCGGTGGGTGGCCCAGGCGGCGGGTGGGCAGGGAGAGGGAGGTGGGGCTAGGATCCGGCAGTTCTGCCAGATCCCAACCCTATTCCCAGGGAGAACAGAGCGGCTTGAAGCTGCTCCGCTCTCCTCGGACTTGTGTCACCTCCAGAGTGACACAGAAATGAGAAGGCTAGTCTAGAAGGATTCTTACTGACTTGCCACAATTCTTTCTGGGAAGTGACATTAGAATTGTACTGTATTCCTTTGGTAACTACATATATTCTTATAGTATGCTATAAAGGTATGGGTTTTTGGTGATAATGAAATAAAAACACATAACACCACTTTCTGCACTTCTCATTTTTATTAAAACAGCAACAACAAAAAGTCCAAAATTTGCAAAAAATAAAAACTGTTTTCTAACACCTCTACATATTGGTCACTGTAGGCTGGTTGAGCTGGACTGAAGGAGGGTGCATGGGTAATGACTGTGACTGCATCTTCTTACATTATACCATCTATATCACCTACCTAGTACACTTTTAAAGTAATTATAATTTATAATTATAATTTTTACAAATGCACCCTTGAAATAACACATTAGATCACTTTCTGTACTTCTCATTTTGGGGGAAAAAAAGAAAAAGAAAAAATATGCGAAAAAATAAAACCAAAAAATCACACCAGCTATTAACCACCTTGGCTACCTGTAGGATGAAAAGTGGCACAGAAACAGAAAAAAATGAAGAACATTTGGAATTGCCTCTACTTTTCCCAGGATAGCACACCTGATCTATTTTCCTAAACTTTATATGCTGTGATGCAAATTGGCAATAATGAAGCCATATTTATCTAATTGTGGGCCCAATCCTATCCAACAAGTGCTAATGTAGCTGTGCCAGTGGGGTGTATGCTGCATCCTGCAGTGAGGGAGGCAGTCACAAAGGCCTCCTCAAGCTGCATTGTGGCTGCATTGGTGCTGGAATGTTGAATAGGATTGGGCCCTTTGTTAAAGATGTTCTGTGATGGTCCATGCTCATCACAGCCTCACAGGCTTGTATCTTTGTCTGACATATTTGTCCAGCCGCTGCCGCCAAAGTTATGCACCTTATTAGATCCTCCTTCTCAAGGTTGTGGCAGTAAATTTTATCAGATATTCATCTCCGGTGCTCCCAGGATATTTGAAAAATTGGGCTGGGAAAGTGTAAGGCATCATGTCCAGCATAACAAATACAGGGCTCCTATATACGTAACCTTGTACAGAAGCTTTAAAGATAAATTAATCTTGTGCTTAAATCATTCTGCATTAGAAATTCATTTAAAGTAAGTGACTTCAGAACATTTATTTTATGGGAGAGGAGAAGACCGTATTCTTCCTTTGCTTAGCTTTGTTTAGTGGTTGTTAATATGATAATTGCCTCATGAATAAATACAAATGAAATAGCAATTTTTTTTCAAATTATCATATTTAGAGAAAACGGGGTGCCATTTCCATGTACTGCAGTAATTTTTTCCTAAAAATCCTCCAGCATCCTAGAATGATTTTATTGCACTTGTGAAACCAAGGAAAGCATGATAATGGTTTAAGATTCAGAGTTCATAAAACACAAGTAAAAGTCAGAAATGCAATATACAGTTAAGAATTACGGTTAGGACCTGGGCAGCCCAATCCTATCCCCAGCGGTGCCACCTGGTGCAGCGGAGCGAAAACAGCTACGCCTGCATCCAGCGGCTCTGCCAAGGCTGCTGAGAGTCTTCCTGGGGCAAAACCCAAGCCCCACAATGGGGCTTCTCAAGTCTATTGTGCCGGTTATTTTGCCAGTGCAGACTTGAGAGCCTCTGCACCAAGCTTTTCAGCCCAACATGGAAGATAGGTTACGGAGGATCAGGGCTCCACCAGTCTCACCCCCCAAGCTGGTTCCTCCCCCTGCCCTGCCTCCCTGCCCCAGAACACCTCCCCCCTGCTCCCCAAGACCCTCACTGCCCCCTGGAGTTATTACCATGCTCTGGATGGCGTTTGTCTGGCACGGAGCTGGCATTGGTGTTGACTCCTCGCTGGGTGTTGCAGAAGAGCCTTAAAGCAGGTTTGCAACATCTAGCACCAGAGCTGGGCTACAATAGGATAGGGCCCTTAGGCTGCAATCCTATATACAATTACTTGGACATAATGGGCCTTACTTTGAATAAGAAATCAATATGATTTTGCTATTAAATAACTATTTTCATCTTATGTCATCAACTATTTTTAATGGACACATAAAACATAAGTGTGAATGGAAACTGCTATTGAGTTACTTAAGCTGCAATCCTGAACTGCCCTTGGGCCGGTTCATTTCCCTTGCACTGTCCTATAAGTGTTGCAAAAGTGCCATAAAGCACTTTCACTTCACCTCAGGAGCCCATCTGGTGCTACTGCACTGGGAGAGTAGTCCACTCATGCTGGTAACTGGGTTCTCTAAAACCTTGAAATTATGAACAAAATTTGCAAATTTTCACTTCTGCCATTTGCAGTTGAGTTTTAGGTGAGAACATAAGAACATAAGAACAGCCCCACTGGATCAGGCCATAGGCCCATCTAGTCCAGCTTCCTGTATCTCACAGCGGCCCACCAAATGCCCCAGGGGGCACACCAGATAACAAGAGACCTCATCCTGGTGCTCTCCCCTACATCTGGCATTCTGACTTAACCCATTCCTAAAATCAGGAGGTTGCGCATACACATCATGGCTTGTACCCCATAATGGATTTTTCCTCCAGAAACTCGTCCAATCCCCTTTTAAAGGCGTCTAGGCTAGACGCCAGCACCACATCCTGTGGCAAGGAGTTCCACAGACCGACCACGCGCTGAGTAAAGAAATATTTTCTTTTGTCTGTCCTAACCCGCCCAACACTCAATTTTAGTGGATGTCCCCTGGTTCTGGTATTATGTGAGAGTGTAAAGAGCATCTCCCTATCCACTCTGTCCATCCCCTGCATAATTTTGTATGTCTCAATCATGTCCCCCCTCAAGCATCTCTTTTCTAGGCTGAAGAGGCCCAAACGCCGTAGCCTTTCCTCATAAGGAAGGTGCCCCAGCCCCGTAATCATCTTAGTCGCTCTCTTTTGCACCTTTTCCATTTCCACTATGTCTTTTTTTGAGATGCGGCGACCAGAACTGGACACAATACTCCAGGTGTGGCCTTACCATCGATTTGTACAACGGCATTATAATACTAACCGTTTTGTTCTCAATACCCTTCCTAATGATCCCAAGCATAGAATTGGCCTTCTTCACTGCCACCGCACATTGGGTCGACACTTTCATCGACCTGTCCACCAACAACCCAAGATCTCTCTCCTGATCTGTCACAGACAGCTCAGAACCCATCAGCCTATATCTAAAGTTTTGATTTTTTGCCCCAATGTGCATGACTTTACACTTACTGACATTGAAGCGCATCTGCCATTTTGCTGCCCATTCTGCCAGTCTGGAGAGATCCTTCTGGAGCTCATCACAATCACTTCTGGTCTTTACCACTCGGAAAAGTTTGGTGTCGTCTGCAAACTTAGCCACTTCACTGCTCAACCCTGTCTCCAGGTCATTTATGAAGAGGTTGAAAAGCACCGGTCCCAGGACAGATCCTTGGGGCACACCGCTTTTCACCTCTCTCCATTGTGAAAATTGCCCATTGACACCCACTCTCTGCTTCCTGGCCTCCAACCAGTTCTCAATCCACGAGAGGACCTGTCCTCTAATTCCCTGACTGTGGAGTTTTTTCAGTAGCCTTTGGTGAGGGACCGTGTCAAACGCCTTCTGAAAGTCCAGATATATAATGTCCACGGATTCTCCCGCATCCACATGCCTGTTGACCTTTTCAAAGAATTCTATAAGGTTTGTGAGGCAAGACTTACCCTTACAGAAGCCATGCTGACTCTCCCTCAGCAAGGCCTGTTCGTCTATGTGTTTTGAGATCCTATCTTTGATGAGGCATTCCACCATCTTACCCGGTATGGATGTTAGGCTGACCGGCCTATAGTTTCCCGGGTCCCCCCTCTTTCCCTTTTTAAAAATAGGCGTGACATTTGCTATCCTCCAATCTTCTGGCACCGTTGCCGTTTTGAGGGACAAGTTGCATACCTTAGTCAAGAGATCTGCAACTTCATTCTTCAATTCCTTAATAACCCTTGGGTGTATGCCATCAGGGCCCGGTGACTTATTGATCTTTAATTTATCAATGAGGTCTGAAACATCTTCTCTTTTAACCTCTATCTGACTTAACTCCTCGGTTAGGAGGGGCCGTTCGGGCAGCGGTATCTGCCCGAGGTCTTCTGCCGTGAAGACAGATGCAAAGAACTCATTTAATTTCTCTGCCATCTCTAAGTCTCCTTTTATCTCCCCTTTCCCTCCCTCACCATCCAGAGTGCTTATTATAACAAAGTGCTTATTTCTAACCATCAGCTGCTTAATGATGTCACTTCCTGCTTAATGACATCATTTCCAGCCCTCAGCAGTTGCCATGAATGCTATTCAGACCACTATATGAAATGAGTGACGCTCCTATTTTAAAGTCATACGTTCTAAATACTTTTATGAAGAATCACATATTTGAAAAAAACTTTGATAACTAGATAACTCAGATTCTCTGTTTGGTAATGTGTCTCAGAGAATTTGCACTAAAAAATACCTGTACAATACAATTATTACTTATTTGATTATTGCAGCAAGACTAACTTTAGCAAAACACTAAATAGCAAGCAACTCTCTGACCCAAAGTAGAACAAATTACAAATCTCATAAATTACAAAGGCTAGCAACCTAAAAATGCTTATTTAAAGGTATACTAAACTCTGAAAACTAGCATAATTAATTACTTGAACCTATTTAATTAGTAGAGACAAAGTAGGTTGAGCAGTGTAAAGTGACACCCATGAGATTAGGGAGATTTTTGTGGAAAGTGGAGGGAGCAAATGGAGGAGCCAGGATGTGAGGACCATGAACATGCATAACAAATAGTGCATGGGGCTGGTTCAAGATTTAAAATATCATTTGAATCGGCTATAGAATTGGTTTGGATTAAGATCCAAGACATTTTGTGATCACCTGTCTTGATTAATGGCCCAATCCTATCCATCTTCAGTGCCGATAGAATACTTGTTCCACTGGTGTAGTAAAGCACTTTGCAACAGCTTTACTAGCTGGTGTTCCAGCTGGAAAGCGGAAGTCTTCCTGCATACTCTGGCAGAGCGAAGGATGCTCACCAGAACAGGTAACTGTAGTGATGGGGTGAGGCAGAGAAGGGTGGCAATGGGGGTGGATCTGGCCCAGGAAGGGATAGGGTTGGGGTTGCTGGTGCATGTGCTGTGTCCTATCCCTGTTTCTGGGTCCAATTCGCCTGCATGGATCAACTCTGACTTGCGGCAGTTAGCTTAAGACAGAATGTAGTCGACAACGCATGTAGATGTGACATTTGTTGAATGTTGTTGGCAACCTTCAGTCTCAAAAGACTATGGTATCGCGCTCTGAAAGGTGGTTCTGAAACAGCGTCTAGTGTGGCTGAAAAGGCCGATTCAGGAGTGACAAACCCTTCCACACTGGGAGCAAGTGCAGTCTGTCCCTGGTCTGTCTCCCTGGCTATGGGCCTTCCTTCTTTGCCTCTTCGCCTCAGACTGTTGGCCAAGTGTCTCTTCAAACTGGGAAAGGCCATGCTGCACAGCCTGCCTCCATTTGTTGAATGAAGTACAGTATTTGGATATACATGCTTGTGCAGCCTCTCATTCACCTGATTTATCTACTTTGCATGATGATTTACTGCAAACAATGACTGTTCTGAATATGAACACAGTTTTCATGCACACAGCCCTAACAAAATGACTAGGTTGCATAATTAGATATTTTAGAAGAGGTAAGGAAATCAAAATAGATCATGTAATAAATTGCAAGCAGAAAGCTTTAAAAATGAACCCCATTTCAGTTTTGGAAATTACTGTTGCAAATAAGGTATGGAATCTAGTGGACTTCTATTAAGTTATGGAGTAGCACATTTATGGATGCAAGATACACAGGTCAGTGACACATTACTGAAGTATGTGGTTTGGAGCTATTGTTCAGACTGGACAACTGATCTTCGTAGAATCATATAATAGACAAGGCTGGCCTTAGGAGCTGTGGGGCCAAATTGGAAACACTTTTGCGGGGCTCCCTCTAATAATTTTTTTTTAACTCTTAACTTGAATGGAGCCAGACCAAGAAAAAAAAGTCTGTTACTTCTGTGCAAGGATAGGACTCCTGTACCTTTAGAGGTTGTGTAGAATAGAAGCCTGGGAGGTCAGCCGGAGAGAGAAGGGAGAGTGCACCTAAACCAAAGTGCTCCCTGACTCTCGCTTGTCACTGCCCCATCTGCAGCAGCCCACTCCAGATCGAGACGGGGGAGAGGATTGCGTCAGGAACTATAAGGGCGAGGGAAGAGCAAGGTACACATGCTGCCACCTGCCTGGCACCAATTTCAGGTCAACTGGAAGCAGCAGCAGGCAGGAGCTGCTTTCAAAGTGATTCAATTTCAGGCCACTTGAAAGCAGCAGAGGGTAGAAGGGCAGTGCAGGGCCCCCAACACGCACGGGGCCCAACTGGGCAAAATCTCCCCAATGGCCTAAAAGCCAGCCCTCACAACAGGATGCATACTATACACTAAATGAGAAAGTTTCTAGTTTGAAAAATGCTAGCTTTCTTAGGGCACAATCCTAACCAGGTCTACTCATAAGTAAGTCCTATTTTGTTCAATGGGGCTTACTCTCAGGAAAGTGTGGTTAGGATTGCAGCCCTAGTGGATTATTTTTGTGTCATGTTTATTCTTCCTCCATTCAGTGGATTCCACTTTAGGCCTAAATATGATGTATATTAAGCAGTGAAAAAGGGAACTCGTTTTTAAAACCTTTGTCACAATATTGTGTTAATGAACTGCATAGTACAGCAGACCATAATGAACAACTGCACTGAAGAAAATAATTTATAGCACAGCCCTATGCATGTTTATTCAGAAATAAGTCTCATTCTGTAAAACGGGGCTTACTCCCAAATGTGTATCAGACTGCAGCCTTACCCCCTGAAACTCATTGTAATTTACTTCTGAGTAGACTTGCCTAGGATTGCACTGCAAATGTGAATGAAAACATTGGCACTGTCATTTCATTATTAATTTGTATCTGGGTCACCTGGAACAGAGGAGCAAGCCAGTTCAGATCATCTGCTTTGAGTCGTGGAAGGACAAAAGTCACCACATGAGATACCGCTAGAAATCACAGCAGGCAATTACCCACAACACAATTGATTCTATTGTTCCAGTGATGGCATTATCTAGGTTACAGACAGGGAGGGGAGGAACTGGAAGCTGCAGAGACGGCTTAAAAAGCCCATTTCAAAGTCAGTGATGAAGTAAATGGCCAAAAGTTGAGGGATGTGGCAAACTGTGGAAGGAAGAAGGTACTAAGTTGTCCAAAGAACAAAGGAAAGGAAACCAGGTGGGACCTTCACCTCCTCACCCATCTGAGGCTCCCTCTTCTTTTTTCTTTTTATCTCCCCCTTCCTTTTGGAAGTTCTATCTCTTTCAGCCCATCTTTTTGAGAACATGCCAAAGTAGAGGGACTGAGAATGAGGCTGACCCAGCTGGATTGGATACCTTTCTACCAGTGGCGTCACTAGGGTTCGCGTCACCTGATGCGGGATGCCAGCACATCACCCTCCATGCAGTGGGTGGGGCAGCACCCCAGGTGGTGGGCGTGGTGATGTAACATCACTCCGCTCCCACTGGTTTTTTGGCTGTACCTTTTGATAGAACAAAACACATTCTGCATGAAATTTACACATTGACTGATATATAACATGATGGTATTATTCCTCCAAACTCTGATTTTAGTGATTTTGGTCACTAGCGGTGTCACACACCCCCAGGTGCAACTTACTAACACCTTATTGCAGCAATTCTCAAACTTTTAGCATTGGGACCCACTTTTTAGAATCACAATCTGTCAAAGACCCACCAGAAGTGATGCCATGGTGGAAGTGACATCATCAGGCAAATTAAAAGAAATAAGTATAAATAATTAAAGTAAAACAAATAATTAAATAAGCAGAAGCCAGCCCAGGACCACCAAGTGAATTTCCTCTGTAGCCTGCCTGCAATCACACCCCACTCCAAAACCAGTAAGGTTTTCAGCCCTGCCCAGTGCCCAGTTCAATTTAAGAACTTCTGTTTAAACCAGATCACTGTCAGGATCCACCTGGCTTTGCATGTCTCAAAAAAGTTCACTTTATCAGCTGAAGCCTCTTTTTGATCCTTTTTAGTGGGGGGGGGGGGAGGCTGCCTTCTGGAGCACTTGTTTAGCTCCAGGTGCATAGGACCAGGTCCATTCTGGTAGCCTTGCACTCTCCTTAGCCTGATCTTCCACACCAGCCAAGGCACGTTTGCATACTCATGAGTAAACATGACTGTGAGGCTTAGTTTTGCTTTCCATAGGGCTCAATACATTCATCTGCTTGGAGGGAGGGACTTCCTTTTCAGGTGTTTTTGGGGACTGCATTCATTGAATGAGGACCATTCTGGTGTCGTTGGATTCCTCTCAGCCTGCCCTTTCTGATGGACTAAGGCAAGTTCGCTTACTCACGAGTAAACGCACAATACGGTTCACTTTCACTTTCCATAGGGCTCCATGCATTTTTTGTTCTCTAGGTTTTTGGCCATAACTTTTTGATAGAAAGAAGATATTTCACTCCAGTTTTTTGCACTGCATTCCACTCAAAATTCTGCATCCAACAGTATATAATATGATGGGGTTATTCCTAACCACCACAATTTTAGTGTGTCACCCCCAGTGCGCGTCACCCCCCTGTGCGGATCACCCAGTGCGGCCCGTATCCTCCTAGCGACGCCACTGCTTTCTACGGATTCATCAGTATAGCAAGCCTGTCTGTTCTATGTCCATTTCCAACTTTTTGTTTGATTCAATTTTAAATTGACTAATGGAAAACATGCACAGACACAGTCACTGTTCGATCTATCAAAAATGGCGCCTCATTCTCATTTTCAGTTTTGACTGCATAAAGTATGTTTCTCCACAAGAAATGCACTGGTGTAAAATCACTCAGGTGGCATAAACAGGATTCTAGTGCAGCTCCCTTTCTTAAAGTGTCATGGGTAGATTGTGACCATGGTCATAGCTAGCACAGTTTCAAGACCATATCTAGATCTATCTAGAACAGTGTTTCTCAAACTGTGGGTCAGGGCCCAGTAGGTGGGTCACAAGCCAATTTCAGGTGGGTCCCAATTCACGTCAATATTTTATTTTCAGTATATTAGATTTGATGCTACCATGGAATGTGCATTTGGGGAAATGTTCTAGACCTATACTTTTAACAAGCTAACAACTTTTAACAAGCTATGTATAATCTTTTAACAATGATAATGGGATATACTCCTGGGTAAGTGTGGGTAGGATTGCAGCCTAGGATTGTTAAAAATTTTCCTGCTTGATGATGTCACTTCCGGTCATGACATCACTTCTGATGGGTCCTGACAGATAAAAGTGGGTCCCAGTGCTAAATGTGTAAGAACCACTGATCTAGAGCCAACCATGAGCCCAGAGAGACAACAGAGGAAGGGAACTGAGAGCACAATCCTATGCGCTCTTTCCCAGAAGCAAGTTGTGTTTTATGGGATGTGCTCCCAGGAAAGTGTGCCCAGGGTTGCAGCCTGAAGTAAGGGTACACAGGGGACAGATATGCAAATTGGTGGGAGTGGCAATGATGATAATTCTTCCATTGCTGGCTCTCTTTCTTCTCCTCCTCCTCACAAGGTAATTGATGCTTGTCTGTACGGAGGAAAGGGAAAGTCAGCTTTAAAGAGTCAGCTTTAAAAAGCACCATAGTGGGGGAGGCAATGGTGACTCCTTGAACAAGAGCCTTGTTTACTGTTTCTTCTTCTTATACATCATATCCTTATCTCCTTATGCCTCACAGTTCTTGCATTGTTAATTACAGACACCAACAATCCAGATATCCTTTTCCTTCCAGTGACAATTCAACAAAGCATTATCCACTCCAACCATCATGTTTAATTGTTGCTTAACGTCCAATTAGAAACTTGCCAATTCACTCGTATTTCAAGGCAGCTCTTAAACGACAGATATTCACTCCTATCTACAATTGTCTAAGAATCAAACAGAGGCATTAAAAACATAACTAAACAAATCCTTTCAACCACATCCTGGGGATCTGTGCAGACTTGTGATGTTTTCATGTCATGTTCTTGAGGGAAAATTCACAGGGTGGTGTTGCGGAGGAAGTGTTTTGGACATTAACACAGAATGTACAGTGCTGTGTTGACAGCCAAAGAGAAACTCAGTCTGCTCACATTTTTATTGTACATGTAAAATATGTTAAGGCACTCGTGTGCCGCATGTAATGAGCTGGTGTGAAATTTTGAGAGAAAGGGGAATTAGTACAATGTGAACATTGGAAAAATATGAGCTTGGCTGCGTTACATTTTAGATGAATTATGGATGCCATCCTGCCAAAGTTAAGCTTGTTTAAATCCTTCTCAAACTTGCAGAGAGTGTGGAGAAATGCACGAGGTTTGTGGCTGGATAGAAGCAACCAGAACAGCTGCAGAAATTGAGCTGGCCTCTTAGTGGTGTTGCTCCACCTGCCTAGCAGCAGCTTTGATGCAGATGTGGTCTTGAAAGTGTGTGTGTGGGGGGGGGAAGGGGGTTATGGGTGTAAATTATACAAAGTCATAGAGCAGAAAATCCTTTTTCCAATTGCTCCTCAACATCCCTCGACTAATTTGCTGCAACTAATCAAATGGCAACAGAGACAGAAAAAAGGGTTCAAAACACTGTACTTGCAGTTTAAAAAAGCTTATATGTCTGGTAGTTGTACAGGTCCTAGACTTTGGAACAAAGAATCCTGCAGCTATGGCTATTCCCTTTGCACAGGTGCATGAGACCTCATCACATAGTCAAACCCACACAGTTGGCCAAGCTCATGGAGGGAGGTACTCATATAGGGAGGTCAGGAAAAAGATAGAGGAATGAAACAAGGTAGATACACACCTCCATAGGTCCTAAAAGACAGGAGCAATGGTCTGAGCGATTGCTGTATGGACGGATTGCTGATTGCTGTATGGACTGTAATGGACTGAGCGACAGTCTTCAGAGGCATTTCCCAGGAGACCATCAGACCAGTAGCAAGAGAGAGTATGGCCAAGGTTACTCAGGAAATGGCCAGGACAGTGATGGCAATGAGCAAAGTTTATATATCACCCTCTACCATTCTACTTTCTCCACAGATGCTAAGGGAATGTTTGCTCCCATACCTCAGGGTTGCACTGCAGTTGCATCAGTGCTAGAACGTTTGTTAGAATTGGGCTGTTAGTCCAGCCTTCTGTTATTGAACTTGTCCTACAATTGTTTACAGCTGAACCAATTTGGCTTCATGTCAAGGTGTCCCCTTACTCTGCATCCTCCCTGGAGTGTAGGACAACATCATAGAGTGCTTTGACCATGGCCCAATGAAACTGTTAAGGATTACACTGCATATGCAGCAGAATAAAGTGGTGAGATCCTGAAATAATATAGTGGACTGTTACTTCTTCAGGTTACAGATGAGGGAATGCCATTTTTTAACACACGCACATAAAAAAGTTCCCTATGTCCAAGTCTAATGCAGAATTGATGGATTGGTGTGAGAACAAACAGGGATTATTCACCTGCAGTCGGAGGAATCTGATCAGCATGAAGTCTGGGTGCCATCCTATGTGCTTTTATTTTTATACTAAGACTTATAACGCAATTGCAACTGAAAAGCAACTCAAGGACAGTCCTGCCCTCTTCCCTCACAGCATTCACTGTATTGGCTCAAGTCATTCCATGTGTCATCACAGTATGCACGTCCTTTGGATCAGGTTGTTCAGCATGGAAAACATTCAGCATTCCTGTAAGTAGCATTGCCCCAAATAATCTGGATCTTTCACTCTCAGACCTGCCGTTTAGGATTATTACCAACTGTAAATGAAGTAATTACATGAGAAGCATAGCTGGAAATCCTCTGTGATATCTAAAAGTTATTAGTGTACAACACCTCAACTGGACAAAGGGAATTAAAAGTGTGAAATCCTCTGGAGGTAATTTTCCCACTGAGTTACACAAAGTTGAAGTATTCAGTTAAGCGGAACTTAATCACAGCAGTTTTATGCCTAAATAACCTCCCAGTCTGTAGTAGTAAAATTTCTCATGTAATGTCGTGTTATGCTTTCACCTGCAACTTTGAAAATGATTTGTAAACTTAATTAAATAATTCTCGCCATACCCCCAGGAGCCATGTCAAAGCTGTTTTGCTGAAGCAAGGTAGTGAATGTTATCAAAGGACTCCTTCAGAACAGTTCAGTGTCTACATTAAATAGCCCTACCTGTCCTCTAATCTAAAATAAACAACATTCCTTTTCTTTTTTTCATTAAAAGTTTAGTTCAACTTGTTAAAGTTATTGTTCCTGATTTCTGGGAACAGCAGGAGGGGAAGAGATGGTGTCAGCACCAATGGAAATGGGGGGGGGGGCAGGCAAGCAAGCTCTGAGCAAGTAAAGAGAGGTGGGGGGGAGAGGACAGCACATGAGGAGATGGCTCATGTTTGTGAGTAATTTGTTCCCTAAAACCTTGGAGGTTGTTGCCATCCTTTCTTGGTAGGGGGCTAAAGCTGGTTCCAAGTTTCCATTTCTAACCAAGCTGTATGAGCAGTTTGAAGCAAGTTTACATGCTCTTGGACACCCCCCCCCAAAAAAAAAAAAAAAAAAGCTTTGGGACACTCCAAGCAATACACTCCTGCTGATGGAAGAAGTCCCCTATGATATAAGCAGCATCTGGTCAATATCTCCATATTATTATTTTTTTGCAAGTTGCTCTCTAGCATTCTATCTAGCTATACTTTTCCATCATGTGCTCAAACCAATGAAGTTCAATGCCGCCATATTAATTGTTGTTAATATGTACCAATAGGTCCTGGGAAATTCTGGGTGTTTGCTTCATGCAAGTTGTTTTGTTTTTAACCTGGGAACCTTTTGGGGAAGGGGCTGACTTTCAAGAGACTCAAATAAAATAGTGGTGCCTTGCAACAAGCCGACACCATCAGGCTCACATCTGGCAATCGACACACACACAAAGAAATAGCCACCAGAGGCACCAGAACACGTCTCTTCCAATATTCAATCTGAAACTTTCACTCACTCACCTCCCCCCCTCTCTCACACACACACTCTTCCTCTCTCACTCAATCACTCTCTCATTTTCTATTTCTCTCTCACACACTCTCTCTCACTCACACACACACACACTCATTCACTCTCTGTCCCTCACTTTATCTCTCTCTCTCACACAAACACATTCATTCACTCTCTTGCTCTCATTCACTTTTTCTCTCACACACGCACTAATTCACTCTCTCCCTCATACACTCTCATACACCCTCTCATTCACTCTCTATCACACTCACACTCAATCACTTTCTCTCTCCCTCTCACTTTCTGTCTCTCACACAGACACTCACTCTTACACACACACACTCATTCACTCTCTATCACACTCACACTCACTTTCTCTCTCCCTCTCATCACTTTTTCTCTCACACACACACTTACTCACTCTCTCTCTCTCACACACATTCTCATTCACTCTCTATCACACTCACACACTCATTCACTTTCTCTCCCTCTCTCACTTTCTCTCACACACACACCTGCTCACTCACTCACTCTCACACACATACTCTCATTCACTATCACACTCATTCACTTTCTCTCTCCCTCTCACACACACACCTACTCACTCTCTCACACACACCCACTCACTCACACACTCATTCACTCTGTCACACTCACACACTCATTAACTTTCTCTCTCCCTCTCTCTCACACACACACCTATTCACTCTCTCTCACACACACTCTCATTCACTATCACACACACTCATTCACTTTCTCTTTCCCTCTCACTCACTTTCTCTCTTACACACACACACACACACACTCATTCACTCTCTCGTAAGAACAGCCCCACTGGATCAGGCCATAGGCCCATCTAGTCCAGCTTCCTGTATCTCACAGCGGCCCCACCAAATGCCCCAGGGAGCACACCAGATAACAAGAGACCTGCATCCTGGTGCCCTTTCTTGCATCTGACATAGCCCATTTCTAAAATTAGGATGTTGCACATACACATCATGGCTTGTAACCAGTAATGGATTTTTCCTCCAGAAAATCCAATCCCCTTTTAAAGGCATCCAGGCCAGATGCTGTCACCACATCCTGCGGCAAGGAGTTCCACAGATCAACCACATGCTGAGTAAATAAATATTTTCTTTTGTCTGTTCTAACTCTCCCAGCACTCAATTTTAGTGGATGTCCCCTGGTTCTGGTGTTATGTGAGAGTGTAAAAAGCATCTCTCTATCCACACTGTCCATCCCCTGCATAATTTTGTATGTCTCAATCATGTCCCCCCTCAGGCGTCTCCTTTCTAGACTGAAGAGCCCAAACGCCGTAGCCTTTCCTCATAAGGAAGGTGCCCCAGTCCAGTAATCATCTTAGTCGCTCTCTTTTGCACCTTTTCCAATTCCACTATGTCCTTTTTGAGAGGTGGCGACCAGAACTGGACGCAATACTCCAGGTGTGGCCTTACCATCGATTTGTACAACAGCTCAGACCCCATCAGCCTATATGTAAAGTTTTGATTTTTTGCCCCAATGTGCATGACTTTACACTTGGGGCACACCGCTTTTCACCTCTCTCCATTGTGAAAATTGCCCATTGACACCCACTCTCTGTTTCCTGGTCTTCAACCAGTTCTCAATCCATGAGAGGACCTGTCCTCTAATTCCCTGACTGTGGAGTTTTTTCAGTAGCCTTTGGTGAGGGACCGTGTCGAACGCCTTCTGAAAGTCCAGATATATAATGTCCACAGGTTTTCCTGCATCCACATGCCTGTTGACCTTTTCAAAGAATTCTAAAAGGTTTGTGAGGCAAGACTTACCCTTACAGAAGCCATGCTGATTCTCCCCCAGCAAGGCCTGTTCGTCTATGTGTTTTGAGATTCTATCTTTGATTAGGCATTCCACTATCTTACCTGGTATAGATGTTAGGCTGACTGGCCTACAGTTTCCCAGGTCCCCCCTCTTTCCCTTTTTAAAGACGGGTGTGACATTTGCTATCCTCCAATCTTCTGGCACTGTGGCCGTTTTGAGGGACAAGTTGCATATTTTAGTCAAGAGATCAGCAACTTCATTCTTCAATTTCTCTCTCTCTCTCTCTCTCTCACACACACTCATTCACTCTCTGTCACACTCATTCACTCGCTCTCTCCCACTCACTTTCTCGTGCACACACTCACTCACTCACACCATTCACTGGGCAGGAGGTCTGGTCTAGAGGGCAGAGCCTCTGTTTGCCTGAAGATAACATCCGAAGGTTGCCAGTTCAAGGGCACCGACAGCTCCGTGAATGGCAAGACCTTGAAGCAGCTGACAAGCCTAGCTGAGTTATTCCACCTGCTCTTTGGCCGCTGTCAGCCTGTGTGGGAGGAAAATGGAGACCAGAATGCGATACCAGATCATAAAAGATCCATCTGAAATGTTGGGTTCTCGAAAGATAGAACCTTCTTTCAACTGTAAAAATCCCTATTGGGATTTAGTATAGCCTGCCTGTGTAAACCGCCTTGAATTAAAGTCAGAGGAGAAATCTGACGACCAATACAGGTAGATAAATACTGTACCTGTATTATCATCATCATCATCACACACTTATTCGCTCTCTCCTCTTTCTCTCACACTCTCATTGACGCTCTCACACTCACTCAGCTCTCTCTCCCTCTCACTTTTTCTCTCTCACACTCACTGACACACACACACACTCTCTCTCTCTCTCTGTCACTCACACACACACCCTCTCTCCCCCCGCTCGGGCGTCCCCACAGCGCCCCTCCAGAACGAACAGGCCGAAGCGCGTGCAAGAGGCGAACCCACTCCCGCTGCGCTGCGCCCGTTTCCGAAAGGACGACGGGGATTCGCGAACCGAGCATGCGCGCCCCCGGAGCTCTGGTCGCTTCCTGGTTGTGCCTGCGCGCGCGCTCGCCTGTGGGGGGGGGGGCGGAGCAGCCTCGGAAGGCCGGCCTGCTCGCGCGGGAGGGGCGTGTTCTGTCTCTCCCCCTCACTGGACTGCGAGGGCGGAGGCGGAGTCGCCGGGAGTCCTCCGGGGCTGGCTGGCTGCGGCTGCTCCCTCGCAGGACCCGAGGCGTTCGGAAGGGGACTGGCCCCGGCCCTCCAGCTCAGGTACGTCCAGTTCAGGAGCGGCCGCAGGGACCGCGGCTGAAGTGCTTCCTGCTCCTCTGGCCGCCCCGGCCCCACTGCAGGCCCTGCCAGGAGGAGCGCTTTCTCCACAGCAGGCCTTGCGGGGGAGGCTGCAGTCCTGTCCACACTTACCTGGGACTGACTTCTGAGTAGACCTGCTTAGGACTGGGTGTAAGGCTGCAATCCTGCCACACTTACCTGGGAGCAAGCCCCATTCACTGTAATGAGACTTACTTCTGAGTAGGACCGTGCTGTGAGGCTGCAATCCTGTCCACGCTTACCTGGGGGCAAGCCCCATTCACTGTAATGAGACTTACTTCTGAGTAGACCCGCATAGGACTGTGCTGTGAGGCTGCAGTCCTGTCCACACTTACCTGGGAGCAAGCCCCATTGACTCTAATGGCACTTACTTCTGAGTCGACAGGCATAGGTTTGGGCTGAGAGTACCCCATGCCGTGTTGGTTTGGTATGTTTATCTTATTGGTCTAGTCCTCTGAAGTTTGGACCTCTTGGTCGTTCTGACTGACTTCTGGGCTTTGCCTGGATGGGCCCCTCGTCCTCCACAAAACCCACACGTGTTATTTTCTGTCATGTGCTGTGTGCAGGTCACATTGATTTGTATCAAAAATAACTGTGACTTCCTGCCAACAAGGTTGCCACCATTTTTATTTTCTTTCTCACATTTTTATACTACCCTTCCCCCAAAGATCTCAGGGTGGTGTACTTGGTTCCTTCCCTCTTTTTGTCCTCACAACAACCTGTGAGGTAGGTGTGGCTGAGAGTGACTGGCCTAAGATCACCCAGGAAGCTCCATGGCTGAGCTGGAATTTGAATCTAAGGTGGATCAGGTCTAAGTCCAACTCCCAAACCATTATACTGTCCTGAACTGAAATTGTTGCTACATTGAATGAGCATACACTGATGGGGGGGGGGGGAAACATACACAAAACCTTCATCCTTGCTCTTTTGTGTACTTCTGAATGTGATTGTATTTTTCTACTTCTGAATGTGATTGTAAGTATTAAGGATCAATAAATTAATTGGTCTTGAATATGCTCAATCCCTGTCAGTTTTACTTGCTGTCATCTGAGCAAGATTAAATGTTCGTAGAGTGACTGATAGGTTCCTAAGTTAAACAAGCATACCTAACTGTAGATATTTATGATGTAAACAAAATATCAAGGGTAAGCTTGTATCTCTCTGTGGCAGGACTTCTTAGTTGAATGTAAACATAGCTGTCACTTGAAAAGTGCAAATGCATTTGAAAAGTGGTTGGGTAAGATACAAAAGAACTTGTACTCGATAGCTCACCCATCACAAATATATAAATGTACTGCCAGTATAATAATCCTCATCTATCCAAACTTTGCAGCTTCAGGGCACCGTAAAAGGTGTAGTGTATTATGGCATCAGGCAAACACAGAGAGATGCATAGGCTTCCCTTCCAGAGAGTGTTAGGGAGCAGATAGATATTCTGAAACTGTTTGTCAGTGTTCAGTTGTATACAAATGGCTCTCTCAGACTGGCCATCCTTGTGGGCATGATGATTTAAGAAAAACTCAAATTCTGAGGATTTAAAAAATGTAGTGCATTTACTATCTCCATTCTGTGATCCCACACTTATTTTTGCAAAAGTAAATATAATTCCATGAGCAAAATGAATCAGGCTTCTGTGTTCAGGTAATGATTGCAGATCCATAAGACTATTAGCAATAGTTTTCTCTTAGGAAGAGATGATCACATAGGTGACTTTTAAAGTTATAAAACTATTTTGGTGTCTCTGCTTTTGTTATGAATTCATCTTAATTAAAACAAAGGAAAGCTAATTTCGAGGGAGAGATATCTAGCTTGGAACATTTTGGTATTGCAGGCTTAAACTGATTCTAAAGATATTTACTTTTCACTTTGAACTTGATTTTAATGTGTTCTTTCAAAGAATACGGGTGCTGCCACAGCTTAGAATCAGGGCTCAAGAAGGTTAAACACAAGGACGTATGCCTCTGAAAGTGGTTTGCAGGTAAAATATGGCCCAAACCTATCCAGCTTTCTAGCGCCAATACATCAACAGTGCATCCCCAATATAAGGGAACAATCATTCCCTTACCTTGAGTAGGCCTCCCTGACAGCCCCCCTCCCCCATAGGATGCAATGTACAACCTGTCGGCCTGACTGCATCAGCACTGGAATGTTGGATCCCATAGGGTGCAATCCTATCTTGTGCTGGAACAGGCAAGCCAAGAGGCTTGCACTGTATCCAGTGCAGGATAGGGGCCCAGAGCAGCTCAGCCAGAGGTAAGGCACGCTGGCTCCTATGGGTCTCCTTGGAAGTCCGAGGAGAGCAGAGTGGCTTGAAGCTGCTCCGAACTCCCTAGGAATGGGGAATTTTATATATTTTTACTTATATTTTTGGGTATAAAGATGAGGGTGGTTGTTTAGAAGTACATTTGATTAGTCTCCCAGGCTCTTGGAAAATCAGAATGTGATGATATGTGCAAAGTTTTTAGTAGATTAATATCAGTGTATTTGCACAGATCAGAAAAATCTAACAAAACATCAAAATGAGCAGCCGTCGAAAGCGTGCTCCTCCATTGAGGATGAATGATGAGAAAAAGAAGGAGCTCTGCTGGAATATGCATGAAGACCGGAAAAATGAAGTGATAGACTTAGATGCAGTGAGTGAAGACCATCCTGCTGCAGGTCCAAGTTCATCTTCCCCAGCACTTATTAATATACATGATGATAGCGTTCATGAAGAATTGACTTGCAAAGGCAACAATATAAAATCTCTGAGTTTCTCAACAGTTATAGATGAAGCAGAAGATTCTTGCCACCTCTTGACTTCTGTTTCTGTACAGCTAAATGTTGTAATATATCCATATTGTCCTGATCCAACTTGGAAAACATTGCTTGGAGAGTTCGTTCTTCAACTTCTGCATGAGCAGCATCTAACTGAGAATATCCATAGAAGGAGCTTCACCTTGATGAAAGTAGAATCTAGTGATCAGCTGCATGTCTGTGTTCATGCAAAGAGTACAGAAAAAATGGATGAGGGAGAAGGATCAGTGCTGAGTGCTTACAAAGAAGACATATTAGTTGAATCATCTTTAAGTAATGAACTGTTAGAAGACTTGATGTGGCTGCAAAAGAAGAGAGTAATTCTACTTTATCAAAGACCAGGAGATGTTCAGTATCTGAAGGTACTTGGATTAGTAAATTAATAAAACTCTGAGTGCTAAAGATTAACTATTAATTTGCTCTTGGGAATCAAAACTTAGTAGATGAGCATGTGGCACTGGGATAATATAAAACAAAGGGCATGTGTTCTGTTTGCTTATTTTCGGAAACTTTGTTTTTGCACATTAAAGTGACTTGAATTAATAATTGGACATTCAAATTTTCTGTGGCACTATGAAAGCATGTACTTATTATTATGTTAATATGCTTATTAGCAGTTTAGTCAATGATTCATATAGCCAGCAGACCCAGAAGGCCATGCAGGCCCTCTCATGATAAGCAACTGGCCTTATATCTGGACAACTTCAAGTCGAACAAAACATGACAGTGGTTTATAGATGTCAAAACATAGCATACTTAGGTCTAATCCAATTTCACAGGCCTACAAAACTGAGGGTCAGAAAAGTTTTTCCCAAACTTTATGGTGGTTGGATATGAATTTGGGGTGCTGATTCCAAAAATGGCATCCATTTTGCCCTATCACGTCTAGTTTTGGAGATATAGTATAGCCTCATTAGTGAATGGTTCAAGCAGCTTCCTCATGAGGAAGCCATGATGTAGGCTTCCTTATGAAGAAGTTATGTTTGTTCCACACAAACATAGCTCATGAGGGCCTCAGTGTGTTTGTTGACTCTTCCCCGCTACTTTTTTGAGGAATGCTCTAAACTTTTCTACAGTTTGCTTTATTTTCCTATAAATTTAATTCACAGGTGGGAATATATCTCCTAGAAGGTGGCATAAGCAAACTAGAATTCCTTAGTGATGGTGGTGGCAGAATAAAAAAATCCAACCAACTCATTCAGAAACTGATGGAAAAATTCTACCACTTTATAATTCCAGGTAATACATTGACTGCTATACGATGCATGTTCACTGAATGCATTATTAGTCATCCTGTTTAAATACGTATATAAGTTTTATAAGCAAGAAATTATTCTTCTATGCATGCTTCCTTAGGTTAATTTATCCTCTTAAGACCGTTCATGAAGTGTTTGCTCCTCCACTGACTTTTGAAATGGAACAAGTTACCCAAGCAGAAAAACCTTTCTTGTAGCAAAGGAACAGAATCCCTTTCTCTTAGATTAGGGATGAAGACTTTGGAAATACAGGCATGTCCCGTCCCCCCCATATCTGTGGATCCAGGCCCCCCATGCCCATTTCAGTACCTTGGTTTTTCATTAGTAGTGCTGGAAGCGCTGGTGTTTCTTATTTAGCAAAGAACGTTCTTGCTAAACTGAATGTGCAGGCAACCAGCACATTCAGTTGAGCGAACTGTCCTTCTTGTTCTGTTAGTCTTCTCGTGGTAGCGTGAAGGCTGGTTACCTGCATATTGCATTCTTCAGTAAAGCAAGAATGTTTCCTGTTAAGCAAGAAGCGCCCATGCTTCAGCTGCTACTAATGAAAAACAAAGGTAATGGGTGTGGGGGGGTATATGGTTCCCCTATATCTGCCGTTTCTGTATCTGCGTGGGCTGTGGGGCAGAATGGAACCCTTGCAGATACGGGGGAGACGCCTGTTTATTGAGATTAGTAATTCATTCCCAAAATGGTCTGGAAACAGCTTTGTTTTTGCATATTGAAGGTTTGTTCATCCAGAACCCTGACAACAAATTTAGTGTGGTCTTGAAGTGTGGTCTAAGCAAACTTTTGACATGTCAGAATGGAATAGACTACAGCTATATGCAGAAAGGTGTGAACTGAGAAGTGGAGATGGGTATGTTGACTGACCGCTAATATTTCCCTTGTGAAATTTCCCTAGGGGAAGGTGCTCTTTTTCAGAAGAAGACTGGGGAATCAACCGTACTTAACAGCTTTCCAATGACCCCTCTCCCGCACGTCTTGCTAGAACAGTTCTAGAGAAGAAGATAGCAGACAGATTTGCAGAGTGATATTACCAAAGATTTTTAGAGCTGCAGTTAATTTTACATTTTTCGTTTTTGAAAAGTTGGCATAATCTGTATATCATTTTATTATCAAAAGTACAACTTCACATTGTGCTTAGGCTGCAGCAGTCAAATTCTGCTCTGAGAAAAGCTCAACTTGGTGTGAAAAAAACTCAGCTCGGCCCTTTGATATACTTGAACTTGAATATCAATGGATTTTCAATATACAGGTGGAACTTGTTATCTGCAGATTTTACATTCATGGCTCTGGCTCAATGCGGGTTCCCCCAGACCCATGTTGAGCCAGACTTGGCTCTGCCTGAACCCTCCGGTCACCTCCAGAGGCTTTCTGAAGCCCGCAGAGGCTGTGCACATCTACCCGTGGTGACTGTGAGCTTTAGATTGGCCAAAAAGGCAAAACAAACAAACAAACAAAAAAAACTAGGAAAGCCTAGGAGGCTTCCCCAGGCCTCCTAATGCCTTATAAGGCATTAAAAACATCACCTCTGGTTCCAGAAACTGTAAGTAGTTGCTCCAGAGGTGGCACAAGTCTGAAGAGACCCATTGGGGCTGCAGTGGCTTACCTGGGGGTAAGGGGCTGAGCCACTTTGGGCCCCAATCTTGTGCTGGAAACAGCGCATGTCTCTTGGCCTGCCTGTTCCAGTGCAAGATAGGATTGCACTGTAGAAGACATATGTTGCTTTCTTCCTTCTGGCTGTCAGGCCATATGTGAATACTAGCTAACTGTAGTTATTTCAATTTCAATTTCAATTCATACAGTCGAGTACGTTGTTAGAAAGATAATAGGTTGTATCCTAAATGTAGTGTACACGTAATTTCCCTGCTTCCTCTTCATAGCATCTTCTTGCCAAACCTGAAAACCTACTCTTGAGGGTTGGGGGGTCCCTCTGGAACAATATGGGATATGGAATGGGGCTTGCTGAAGAAAGGGAGAATTGGCAAATGTTGTACCAACCAACCCCCCCCCCCCCCGGACGGAAGTGTGTTCTATTTCCACAAATTGATGATATGATTCAACTTGATATTATAAACGTTTGCAGTATGCCAATGGTCAGTACTTAAATGGTCAGTGATGTGGATATTACAGAAGACAAACTTATGTTACGTAAATTAGTATGACTTGAAATTGGTAAGATTATCCTGAGACATACCTTTAAAGGATTATTCTTTTTAATCTTTTGAGTCACAGTGTACAAAAGAGTTCCCTATCACATTTACACTTGTAAAACTGAGTAATAATAATGGATCAAACATTTCTTAAATGAATTTGTTGTGTGTTAAAAATGGTGCATTGTAAGCGAATACCCACATGGAATGGCTGGAGAGAGGGGGAAAGGGAAGCAGAGAGGAGAAGCAATGTCCTCTGTCCATCCTTTTCCCTGCCTACTACCTTCTGATTACTCCAGTTTGTACCCACTCACCTCCCTCCATCCCTTGTTCAACCCCTACCCCACACATCTACCTCTCCACCCCATATTTATCTTCTTTGATTGGGCTGGGAATAAAAATGTCTGGGCGATAAAAGATGCCACTAGGCTTTCTGTGTCACATCTGCTATAAACTGTTTATTCATCATTAGCAGATTAAATTACCATATTTATGATAACATTATGCACAGAACAATGGGCATGACCTTCACTGCTCACCAGCTGTAAGGAAGGTGTTGTGAACCAAATCAAGATCTCTTTATTTCTAGTTCCTTTACAAAAGAATGTGTGCTCTGAACCGACACTGTGTTGTAGATCTTGTAAACTTGCCTGCTTTGATAGCTTTATTATAATGGGTAGCCTAAATCCTTGTGATGCAGCAGTGCTGGTGCTGCTTCTGCTGCATCCTGCAGGGGGTTTTTGGTTGCTGGAGGTCTCCTCTCAGGGTAAGGGGCAGGGGGAAGACAGATGTCAGACAGAGGTGCCCAGCAAAAGATGCTGATTTTTTTTACTTATTGGGTTGTATCGCAAACTGTCCTACTTGTGTAAGGGGACTTATGCACACAGAAACAATGTCACAAAATTCTTGCGTGCAGAAATCCGAATGGAATCCTGATTTGACTTTGCACTTGTGCAAGATGTTGCAGACCACATTGTCGGTACCTTACTTGTACAGGTACTTGCCTAACTGCACACAGAACAATGCAAATTGCCACCATATTTATGTACATACTCCTTAGGAGACAACCTACTTGGTGGTGCGAAAAATTAAAAAGGATTGGAGAGTTTGGTACTCAAGAAACTGTGAGGAATGAACTCATGCTAGTATCACCAAGTTATTTTAAATGATGTTATAAAATATATTTTCAAAGGGTTTGTATCTTATCATAGGACAGGACAATTTGTTGTTGCCTTTTATAAGTTTGTGATTATGAGAATAATAACCTAATCCTATCTCCCCATCACCCATACTGATGCAGCTGTGCCATAGAGGTGTACACTGAACCCTGTGTTGGGGGCAGTCAGGAGGCCTCCTTGGGGTAAGTCCCTTGTTGCTCTGTGTTGCCAACCTGCACTTGGCTGGCGCATGTTCCGATGAATCCAAGGGGGCATAGCAAAGCCAGGCAGGGGGTATAGCATACTGCAGTGCTGTTGCTGCTGCCACTTTGTGATGGCACCTGGAAAATGTCTGCCAGGGCTGTGCTCTATGTGGTGGCAGCAACCAATTTATGACAGCAGGACATAGGATCGGGCTATTAGTTTCTTTTCCCTCTAGAAGTTACATGCTATTGTGCCTATAGTTGGAAGTAATATTGCAGTGGATTTAATGCCGTAAGTACAGTGGTATTGTTTTATCCTTTCATTTCACTTAGCAGTTCACTAAGTGTATTTCAGATATTGGTGGATAGTGATCAGTGAATAGATGCCATACGTTTCTTTTCAGATATACTGGAAGAAGATGAGGAGGAGTCTGACAAAGATATTGAGCGACAGAATATTGAAGAGCTTTATGACTATGTGAGGCATACTCACCAGAAGGAAATACAGTTTTTGAAGGAGAATGTCCAACACGCTGCACTAATTCCAGTGCTAAGGCCATATCAGAGTGAGGCTGTAAACTGGATGCTCCGACGTGAGAACTTCAGAAGTTCACCTACCAATGGCAAGTGTCTGGAAATAGGGACCATCAGAGTGTGTGTGTGTGTGTGTGTGTGTGTGTGTGTGTACTTGTGGTGGGTGTGCTACAATTAACTATGTTAATCTTTTCAAAAGAAAAAACTTGATAGTGGCAGCAGCACCCAAGCAGAAAACACTCTACAGCAGTGGTTCCCAAACTGTGGGTTGGGACCCGCTGGTGGGTTGTGATCTGATTTTTGGTGAGTCACCAAGGTGTGATGGAATAATTAGATAACTAATTGCCTCAAACCCTGAGGCTATTCAGGAATCAGATGCTGTACCTGCTAATTACTCTGCAAAGAGCTCAGCTCCTGTAGTTTGCAAGCATGTGTAATATAGGGAGATAAATGTTTGAGTGACTTTTTCTGGTTGTTATTACTTATAAATCAATTAAAAATGATTTCTTTCTATGTTTTTCCAAGTCTGGTAAACCCAGGTGAGTCCTGATAGGGTGACATTTTACAAAGTGGGTCCTGGTGCTAAAACATTTGAGAACCATGGCTCTGCATTCTCTGCTAGCCAAGAAGCATCTGCTTTCCTTGGCTTTCTCCATTCTGTCTGTTTTCTTCCTTCTCTTAGACTTTTCTGCAACTTGGGCTTTTCCTCACACAACCTAAGCCCCCCCCCCTTTAAGGTGCATAGCATGTTGCTTTTTTTTCCTTGCTCAGCAGAGGGGTGTCAGATATAAGACCTGCTAACTGGATATGGCCCATGTGATAATTGGGCTCTCCCAGTGCTTCCCTTTCAGCAGTGCCACATCTGCTGGAGCTCTTGGAGGGAGAGATAGAAGGAGGCCTCAGAAGGCAAGGAACACTACGCGGGGGGGGGGGAATGGCAACCAAGAGGGGTGAGAGAAGGAGATGCTGCTGAGGTGCTGGGAGAGCTCAGTTAACATGTGGGCCACTCTCTCAGCGGTGCTACTTCTGCCAAGGCATCACTTTGCAGAGCAACTCTCAGCTGCTGACCAGTGAAGTGATGCCTCAGCCGAAGTGGTGCTGCTGTAATTGTGACCCAAGTGATAAGTGGGCTGTCAACTGGAAAATTGGGCTCTCCCATATCTTGAAAATACAGTCAAGATTTGCATATCTTCTTTTCTGTCATTTGCAACTGATGAGTTCCTACATGAGAACAAAGTGCTTATTTCTGACCATCATCTGCTTAATGATGTCACTTCCAGTCCTTGACAGGTGTCCTGAATTATTTTTGGCTCATTGTATGAAATAAGTTTGGCACCCCTGGTGTAGAGTGTCTTCCAAGAAATGCTCTCTAGGTCACCTCTTTGCACTCCACTTGCAGTGCTTGAACCTTTTGTCTTAGGGAAGATGATCCATTGTTTTCATTGACAGATGAAATTTAAGCTCAAGTTATATACAAAAATACCCCTCATTGAAATACCAAATTGGTCATCAGCCCATGTGGGGAGGTCTTGGGCCTAGTTTAAACATGATGCTGGGCATATTAAAGGAAAATGTTTACATTTCCTATGCTGGGCATTTCCTATTTACTGGGTTGGTGACATCTGTGCACGCAACATGATCCTGCCAGCCATATGTACTCCTGGACCTCAGATGCCTAATGAATAAATACTGCATGTATGGGCGTCAACACCAGGTTTATAGGTGACATCAACTGCATGGAAGATCTTATGGGTGAGAATGGTGTTTTTTAAAAACATGTTTCTTGCCTCATTTAAATCAACTTTGTCACATGTATTACTTTATAGTGCAGGCTAATTGAATAGAGCACCTTTCAGGGAAACCTCATTTTTATACCCCTATGTTTATGCATAGTGCTGGCAGTTCTCATGCTTGGTCATTGCTTATTTCCTTGAGACACCAGGAAAAAGGTAGTTATAGTCTGAACCTGATTCCGTCTGCAACATAGCGGACCTTCCGTGTAACTGTGTTATCTACATGGGACAACTACATGGGGTAGCTGTGCTATCCACATGGGACAACTGATCAGCAGGTATACTGAATGTTGGAAACCTACACATGAGTTCTGAGAGCCAAGTTCTGTGGCTAACCGGTGGTTCGTTGCACTGGTTTTCATTTCAAGACTGTTTGGGAAAGAAAGTAAATAGAACTGCGTCTCACAGGTTCATATTTAACCTGTGTCATAAATTTAAAAGGAAACCTTAGTTGACGCAATTACTTCTTGCGCTCTCTTTATGGGGCTTAATGTTGGTCTGCCTTACAATATTGTTATAAGGATGTGTAATAGATAATGTCTGGAAAGCATTACGCAAATATTAAATATTGTTCTTAGCCTGACAGGGTACTCATTTATGTATAGGGCTGTTCTAACAATTTTACAGGGTTCATTTTATATTACAAAAACTGAGGGTGTGTAATAGCCCAGTTCTAAATATGTTAACTCCACATGCAGTGTTGCAGTGATGTCAACACAGCCTCCACTATATCCCACGAAGGTGTTTTGGCCTCTGGAGGTGTTCTTGGGGTAAGGGAACACTTGTTTCCTTGCCCTGGGGTTATCATGAGTCAGCACGGACCTGCGCCATCTCTAAAGCTGGTCAAGTCCCTATTGATCTGGGAAGGTGGATCAGAGAAGGGAGTTTGGATTTGGCAGGCACTGCAGCCGAAGTCACCCCCTTCCCAGGTCCTATCCACCTCTGTTGCCTCCCTGATCCACCCACTGCCCACCTTGCTCCACTCTGTCCCTGCCTCATTTTCATGCCCTGAACAGGTATACCTATTCTGGTGGGTGTCCGTTGTCTGCCATTATGCTTACTGTTTGTGGTGGCAGTCAGGCCATGCACTCTGGCACTGTTGTGCTTGTTACAACTGTAAAGGCATTGATATTGCGAGAACAGTCGTTCCAGTGGCATAAAGGCCTGAAAAAGAGGACAAGAGGAATTGTGGAATGGGGAAAGTTTAGGTACCTCTTCTGTGCTTGGGCAAGTGGAATCTCAATGTAAATCATATGAACAGAATGTTTATGAATCTGTTGTTCTTTCTGTCAACAGAAAATGCCCTCCACTACTTATGGAGAGAGTTTATTACTTTAGATGAACTAAAGCTCTACTATAATCCTTTTACTGGCTGGTAAGGAGGATTGGTTTCTTCATCATAGCTGAAAGAATACACCATTCAAAATACAGGTGGATCCTATTTATCCGCTTTAGTTCTGTTTCTTGACTCGACGCAATTAACAAAAAACTCGTTGTGCTAAATTCTATAGAGTTAAGCAAATACGCTGCAGCCTGACACTTGGGGCTGGAAGGAAACTAAGGCAGCTGTTATCAATCCCCTCCCCTCCGCTCCTTCGCCCCCCCTCCTCTCCCTTTCACAGGTGGGATGCGGAACTTTTAAGAGTCCAGTCCTATGTGTTTCTGCTCAGAAGTAAGTCCCATTCTAGTCAATGGGGCTTACTCCCAGGAAAGTATAGAGAGGATTGTAGCCTAAATCTCTTGCTTTGGCTTGCTGGGAAGACTTGTTTCCTTAGGCTGGAGCACGGAGAGCCTGCACCATCTGGGGAGGGGGGGAATTTGGCAAACACTCCCTGGGTTTTTTAAAGTAATCCCCTCTCCTCTCCCTTCTGCCTTCCCCTCCTCAGCCCTCCTCATTGCCAGCTGTCCCCACTTCTTTCACAGGTGCGTTTCTACTCAGAAGTAAGCCCCATTGTAATCAATGGGACTTACTCCCAGGAAAGTGTGGAGAGGATTGTAGCCTAAATCTCATGCTTTACTTGCTGGGAAGGCTTTCTTGCTGGACTGTTTTGTTTCCCTAGGCTGGAGAGCCTGCACCATCTGGGGGGGGGGGAGTTGGGCAAACACTCCCTGAGTTTTTTAACGCAATCCCCTCTGTTGCTACTCCACCTGCCCCTTTGTGTATGTTAGTGAGAGAGAGCTCCACCTTGCTGCACGTGCTCTGGCTACAGAGGTTTTCCGCCTCCCCTTCCCCTCTTCAGCCTCTTTGCTGGCCCAGGAGCTCCAAGAGTGTTACTGTTCCTTCGAAAGGGGAACCTCTTCCATGGCTCCAGGGCTATTTCCCTTCCCAGATCGAGAAGACAGCACAGGGCAAAGGAGGCAAAGGTGTGTGCGACTTTCAGACCCCCCCCCAACCGACAAATCTCAGATAAAAAATCTGTGGATAAATAGGTTGCACCTGTAATGGTTACTGCTGTAATTACCATTTCAACATTTTAGTGATTGTTATAAATTGTCATTTCAACATTTCCTCTGTGCAAATGCATTTTGTGGGTGTGTGTTTTTTTAAGGCTGGCTTCCTAGGAGTAAATATTAAGAATACAGCACATTTAGTTTTTAAATCCATAGCTCAGTAGCAGAGCCCATGAACTAGGCATGCAGAAAGCCTAGTTCAACCTCTGACCTCAGAAGTTGGACTGAGAAAGACCCTTGTGAGAAATCCTGGTCCACTAGTCCGCATAGATAGTACTGAGCTAAATGGACCAGAAATCTGATTCAGTATAAGTAACTTAGGGTGCAATCTTGACCATGAGTTAGGGTTGCAAACATGCCATAGAACACATTTGCACCTCCTTGGGAGCAAGCCGCGCCCACACACGAAGGTACACTGGCACACAGAGACTGTTTCCAGCCTCCATGGCGGCTTGCAGGGCAAGCCTTTTGTCAACCAAGTTTGGCTGATGCAAGGCTCTGGAGCAGGCAGGGAGGTGGTGGGAGGGAGGTGTTCTGGGCCGGGGGGAAAGCGGGCAGATGTCAGTCCCGGGGCTGGGTAGGCAGGAAGCGGGAAGCGGAACTGGGATCCTGCTGATGCCAAATCTCAACCCCCGTTGCCAAGCAGTGCAGAGCGGCTTCAAGCCACTCCGCTCTCCTCAGACTTGTGCCACCTTAGGAGGAGACCCATAGGGGCTGCAGGGGCTTACTCAGGGGTAAGGGGAGGAATTTCTCCTTGCCCCTAGCTGAGACATTTTGGTACTCTATCTTGCGCTGGATGCAGCGCAAGCCTCCTGGCTTCCCTGTTCCAGCGCAAGATAGGATTGTGCTGCACATGTGTTCAAATACTTCTGAAGGGAGAATGGGAAAATATGGTACAGTGGGATAGTTATATTGGCAAATGAATTAAGAACATTGCCATATATACTGGTTCTCTAGCTTATGGGCATCTGACTTACGGATGGCTATGTTGGCACTTTCATGCGAGTGCTGTACGTCATTTGTGGCGCTTTTGTGCCAGCATGATAGCACCGTACCAACAAGAGGCAACAGTTTCGAGGCATGTAAGTTCTGACTTCTAGACAGAGCTCCAGAACGGAACTGGTATGTTTTTGGGGGGCTCATGTACAAGTGTTTGTTTATGTTTTGTTGAAAATGTACACAGAATTTGAATGGAATGTTTAGATGACCTTATTTCTGTTCTAAAAAACTATAACTTATTTTTTAACAATATACTTATTTTGTTTTGAAGAAATCTTAAATATTAGTAACCAAGAAGCCTGTGCTCATATGTGTTGAGAATTTTCTCTCTCCTTTTGACAATGTCAATTAAGCCATTTCTTTCAATTAAATTTGTAATCAGGAATTACACATATGTATAACGTGTCCTTAACTAGGATGAATCTTTGGTCTTCAGCATTATCCGGGAGCGCCCAGTTGCTGGGCCTCGGTGGCCTGGAGGAATATTGGCTGATGAGATGGGCCTTGGAAAAACAGTGGAAGTATTAGCTCTTATCTTGACACACACTCGAAAAGATGTCAAACAGGATGCTCTGCTGCTACCTGAGGTCAGTAAACTATGGTAGATGTTTATGTCTAGATGAAAGGAAACTTTTCAGTATTTGAAGGTTGATTTGTGCATGGGTGGGTACGTAGGTGATTTCAAACCTAGAAGTATTAATTGTGCTCAGAATGTTGCTCATGAGGAAACCAGGGTGTAGGTTTCCTTCTTTTCCCTATTGGTTCATGTAAGACATGTTTGTGCCACCCAGTAAGTAAGCTGCGCTGGGGAGGCCTGCACCACCCCATTGACGCTACAGATGAAGTCCTGGCCACCATCAACAGAGGTAAGCACCAAGCAATGTGGAGGCTTGGGAAGGGTGGCAGGAGGGTGTGGGGGAAGTGTTCCTGGGTGGGGGGAGGGCAGAGAGAGGGCAGAATGGAACAGGCCTGGGAGGAGGGTTGGGCTGGCAGAATCCTCCTCTACTAAATTCTATCCCCTATGTCAGATTCAGAAGCCCGACACAGGCTTCTGAAGTCTACACCAGTGAAGCAGCTGGTGTAGACTCGCCCCATTGAGCAGGCTGGGACTTTAGTTTCGGCTTATGCAGCCAACTCAGTAGTCTTCATCTTTTTCTTATGTGTTCATAATCTGGAAAAGAAAAATAAGCTTTCTCTATTTTCAAATAATGTCTCAGTTCAGAATGAACTACTAGCCCAAACCCGGTAGCCCAGCCACTGGGTAGATGGGACTCATTAGCCTGGGAAGGCAGCTCCTCTGAGAGAAGGAAACTCTGATCCCAAACCTCCACTGCCTTGTGGCTACATCCAGTTATGGAAAAGGCTTCAGGAGCCAACCTCGAGGCAAAATCTGGAGCTGGAGTCCCTGAGGCAGTTCATGGCTGAACACAGTCATGTTCTGGCAACTCCTGCGACGCCACTGGAACAAACTGTATTGGCCTCTGCCTTTCCATTGGACCATTTCAGCGACATGGAGAGGGGGGATTTGCTGCATGGGAAACAGTCTATCCTCCATATCTACTTTACCCAGGCTTCGTGCACTGGAGAGGACACTCCGTTCCAGAACCACCATTCAGAGCGCGATACCATAGTCTTCCGAGACTGAAGGATGTCAACAACTAGCCCAAAGGAAGAAAATGCTCTTTCTATACTGGCAGAAGAAGTGACTACTGTTAAAAGCTGAATTCATCAGTTCCTGAATGAAAATATTAAGTAACTTCCAGGATTTCAGTGCTGTAACTTTCTTTTCTGATGCCCTTGGAAGGTAAACAGAGATCCCAGCTTGGACAACCCATGCTCCAAAAGGCTACCCTTGCCTTTTACTACTTGACTGCCAAGGAAATCAATTCACCCTTTGTCCTCCCAATAGTCTGTCACCACGGATGTCCCAAAAGTGTCTAATTAATTGGAAGTGTGCTGTATTTGGCAGTTTCGACAGTGTTGTTTATTTCTGGAGCTCTGAATTCTTTGGTGGAAAGGTAAATTACATGAGCACAGACACATATTGAAAACATCTTGATGTGGAAAATAGGCATTCTGGTTTGGAGGCCTTTGCATAATTCTGCATGTGTTTGTGGGATAAGGGAATGACCTGTGCCACATAGATTCTCGTTCAATCTCCACTTGTCCCATAGTACTTTCTTGCCTACAAGAATACATAGTTGTATTGTCACCTACAGACTGAGAGTTCAGCAAACGTATTATGTTATCAACCTCTTTACAGTACGGAAAATATATCCAGAATCCAGCTCCACTGCAGTCGTGTACTCTGAAAAGCTGGAATTGTTTCACAATTAATATTGTAGAATTTGTTCATTGGCTGGAGGACTCTTGGCACTGTTGCTAAGGCACTGTTAGAAGACAACGAAGCACAGTCACAGCCATCCTCATGACACATTCCTGAATTCGTTCAGTTCATCTGAAGGACTTTGTACGGGACAAATCACTTCTAAATCCAGCCGCAGATGAGTTCTTATCCCTTTGGCTGAGCAATTTGTCTGCTATCACCTGCAAGCTAAAAAGCAGGTTTTCTTTAGATAGTGGTGTTTGAAAAGAAATCAGCCCGGAATTCATTTTTGTTTCCTTGTCAGCCATCACTGAATTTATATCAACAAGAGCATCAGTCAAAACTATCCAGTATCAACTTTTGGACAGAAGGGGAAGCATTTCCATTATGTCAAATGCAAGTGGAAACAAATAATTTCAGCTACCATGCCATTCCTTCTGATGAATAGCAATTAATCAGGGAGTGGTTCCACCACTTTCTTCTCTTATATCCTTAAGCATTAGCATAGCATAAGGCTCTTTGCTCTTTCTGCTAGCATCTCCAGTAAAAGAATATCAGACTAAGATGATCCTGTCTACTGGACCTTGTTATTCATCTTACTATTCTATTTTTTTGTCTGCTTCAGGAATGTTGCCTTTCAGCTTGGAAACTTGTGTCTTGGATATTTCAGTGCCAAAAATCTTAGTATCTTGAGAAATAAAACAGTGAAACATAAATGGGGGTAATATAAATTATCTTTCAACCAGTAATCAGTAACTATCCTCCCTTCCCATGATATTCCTTTGATAAATATTTTGCCAGGATCATTGGGGATTCAGCATCAAATTGTACAGGAAGCTCAAGACAGGACATATGAGGTTCTCCTATTTTTACCCTTGCAGTTAACCTATGTGGTAGAAGAGGCTAAGATAGTGAATTGTTCAATAAGCCTTAGTGACAATTTAGGATTTCAGTCCAGCTCATTCAAATCCAGTTCTTTATCTACCATATTGGTTCTTTCTATGTTTTTTGAAGACAAACACAGACAAGGGAACATGCAGAACTTGAAAATTTTACACTGGAAGACATATCATTGCAATGAAGATGCTCTTCTTTCTCTCCCCCCCCCCCACCTTTTTATTCGTTCTTAATCCTTTGAGACTTCAGATAGCACTTCTTGAACCTAAATAGAGACATAGAAGTGTAGCCTGTTGGAACGGAGTCTTTCAGAAAGGCTAAATGTTTCTTATGCAGGTATGATTTGCAGGTATGATTTCAAAATCTCCATGGTGATCATTTTCAGATGGGTTAAATTGGCTCACTTAGACACTTAAATGATGGCAAGTAATTTTCAAGCTATAGATATAATTTGACAAGATTTTTCTCCTCTTTGAAGAGAAACAAAGGTAAATTTGTCATGATATTTTGAAAAGAAGGCCCCTCAAGCAGTCTGACTTTATAGTTGCCACAGGAGTGAGCAGGAAGCTTTTGATTCCTATCTGTCATTGACCACTCTGTTCTCTTCTGTTTGTCATCATTCAGGGCTGTGTAGTTTGTTTTGAAAACAGAGTTTGGATTTTCTACAGATCTTTTCTCCAAATGAAACTGTCCAAGCCTGTCTTTAACCCCTCCAGTTCAAAACTGATGGTGGTGGTTAACATTTTGGCATTTGTTTTATGATAATCATTATGCATGGTTCCCCACCCCTCTGGTTTTGGTGCTAATTGAGGGCTGAGACTAAGGGTGAAACTCTCTCAGTGCTCTTGTAGCTTTTACGGGCTAGGTGGGTTAGAGCAGACTAACCTGCAGATTCCTACGCCAGAGGATTCCTTTGGTTATGCAAAGACATATGTTCAGTGATTGCAAACTATTTCTTTTGGTTTTGTTGAGGTGGAAAGGATTAAGAGAAAAATCTCCCGCCTACTTTTGTTTAGTCACCATAGTTAATGAAAGAACAAAATGTTCGGAACAGGGGAAAAACATTTTCAGAATACCTTCATTTCTGCTGGCATGTCTTTTTTTATATTATTGTTGAGGGAATGTTATCATTTGACATTGTATTTCCACAGTGATCCTTGTCCTCCTCTCATCCACACACTATCTTAAGTTTTTTGTGTGTTTGACACTTGTCAAATCCCATGACCATGACTTTATCTTTGCTTCCTCTCTTTCATTTTTCATTTTCAGTCTGTTGCAAAATCATGCTAATTCTCCTTTTAGAATTTGACAGAATGTGGCCCTTCTTTGCTGTCTTTGGCAAAAGCTCAAGTTCATGCCCTCATCTTCTCTTTCGTTAAATACCATGACCTCCTCCTTGCTGGTCTTCCATTTCTCCATCTCCATTTCCTCACTTCCAGTCCACACTCAGCTGCCAAATTCATTCACCTCTTTTGCTTCTCTGCCACTTTACTTTCCTCCTTAAATCCCTTCACTGGCTTTCTATCTACTCCTGGATCTAGCATAAGCTCCTACTCCTAAACTTCAGTGCTTTATGTGGTCTTATCCCAGCTGCCTCTCAGTAATCTTATTCCATTAAACTGCTGCTAATGGCTTTAGCTCCTCCATCTGCACCATCCTCAATCATTCAAAGGATGCCTCTCCTTCACTTGTCCTGCCCCTTATACTTTGAACTGCCTCCTGGAATGCATGGAATGACTCCTCTCTTCTTTCAAATCCCTTCTTGAACCTACCTTTACACAAAACCTTTGGCACAATGCCTTGGTAGTCTTTCTCTGCCGTAACTAAGTTTGATGTAACATTAACATTTGTTTCTCCAGTTTATCCTACCTCCAGTGCTCACCCATTCTTTCCTGATTTCTATCTAAATTATAATCCCCTTGGGATTCGGTCCTATCGTCTCATTCTATGTAAATTGCCCACCTACATTGTTGACTAAATAACACTCTTGATTGTAACTGGACTAAACTAATAGTTTATGTATAAAAATGTGGTTGTATGCTTGTTTAAGTTCTGTTGTCATTCAAACAAGGACTTAATTGAAAATTTTAATCCAGCAGTTTGGCATGGTGGCTAAACATGTATGTGATGTGGTTTAAAATTATCTCACAGGGTTTTTTGGTAAACTTCTTTGTTCCACCACAACCCGCTGAAGGAAGCAAAAAGAAAAATATAAAGAAACTTGAACACAAGTTGAAGGAGAAGGTTCATTATCCTAGTAAGTATTCTTCAGCAGGTATAGTGTACCATAAACAACAAGAAAAATCTTGCTTTTCTGAAGGAGGTACAAATTGGAGCCCTGAAAGCTCCTACAGAAAAATTGACAGGATGTGATTGTTAAAGTCCATTATTTACTTACAATGCACAACCCGTTAAGTGAGCTTCACTGGCATTGAAACTCTCATACTACTAATGTAGATAACTTTGGCAAGGGTCATGAAGTTCAAAGAACAAGGCTGCTTTGGGTTTGTAATCTTCTATTAAACCAGAGAAGGAAAAAGGTGCTGGTGATAATAGAATATTTAAAAGCAAAGCGGCACACCTCTTTGAATTGAGACAATCTTAACCATACTATGGGACCTCTCTATACTTATCCTCAGTCTCTTTTGTTTTTATACTATTCTCTGTACTCTGGGGATAAATTCAGATACTGTGCATTTGCAACTAAGAGTTTAATTCCTTTTTTTTGTGCAACAGTAAATGTATTATACAAACCAATCACTTGTGAAATCACTGTCAGACTGGTGTAATTCAGATTCCATTTAGGATTTCTGCATGCCCATTTCTGCATGCCCTAGACCTGGGGTCGGCAATCTGCCATTCTGGAGCCGCAAGCGGCTCTTTGAGCCTTCGGCTGCGGCTCTGTGCGGGGCCAACCCGTCCCGGGGGAGGGGCTCGCCCCTCCCGCAACGCAGCCGCTGCTCACCAGCCCGAGCATACAGGCTGCAGCTGCGCCCCATAGGAGAGGGTGCGAACGGCTGGCGGAGCAGCTCCTCCTCTGAGAGCGAGCCCCCGCTGCCGCACGTTCCCGAGCCACAGCCCGAGCACACGGTCTGCAGCTGCGCCCCATTGGAGAGGGCGCAAATGACTGGCGGAGCGAGCCCCCGCCCCCGCACGTTCCCTCCTGCCGGAGCCGCAGCCCGAACCTGTGCGTGTCTCCTCAGAAGTAAGTCCCATTGAACACCCTGATGATCCCCTCCTTCCCACAAGCAGCCCTGACCCCATGGAGCCCCAAGCTCAGAGCACAATCCTGTGCATGTCTCCTCAGAAGTAAGTCCCATTGAACACCCTGATGATCCCCCCTTCCCACAAGCAGCCCTGACCCCACGGAGCCCCAAGCTCAGGGCACAATCCTGTGCATGTCTCCTCAGAAGTAAGTCCCATTGAACACCCTGATGATCCCCCCTTCCCACAAGCAGCCCTGACCCCACAGAGCCAAGGCAGAAGCAAGCAATTGAGCGCAGCTGCTCTGTCCTCCTCCCAAGCTCAGAGCACAATCCTGTGCGTGTCTCCTCAGAAGTAAGTCCCATTGTGCTTCCTCCCAGGAAAGTGTGCACAAGATTACAGCCTTCAAACTCCCCACTCAGCACCCCCCGTCACTCACTCACACTCTCACTGCTCCATTTCCTTCACTTGGAAACTTGAAAGGGGTTTGGAGACCCCTGCACCAGATGGTATTCTGTATATGTTTGTATACTGTATGTGTAACATACTGTATATGTAGCACCAAAGCATATTTCATGGTTGGGAAGTAATCGCTGTTAGTATGCCTTTTATTTTATGCAGTTTTGAACTCTTAGCTTGTTTGTTCAGGAGCACTTTTGTGAACAGTGTTAAGTAGTACTAAGTGTCTTGTTCAGAGGTAGTATTGTGTGGAAAGGCATTTACAGAAGTACAGAAGTAAATGACAGTAAAGAATGACAGTATCCTTCACAAGCAGTTCACCTGTGCACAATCTAAAACTGTTGTTCTCCAACTGTGGGTCTGGACCTGATTTTTAGTGGGACCTCTAAGAGGGGAGTGTATTATATAACTGGGACCTTTAAGAGGGGAGAGCAAACTATATATGCAGTGTTATCTTCATTTTAGATGTCAAAAGGGTTTTGTGGCTCCCAAGGTTTTCTTTTTTCCGGAAAACTGGTCCAAATGGCTCTTTGCGTGTTTAAGGTTGCCGACCCCTGCCCTAGACAGACCCTGCACTGTATATTAGCAGTGCACACATTTCATTCTACTTTGGTGCTCAGAGACAGGAATGGTTTCCGTATCTGGAGAAAAAATTCAAATGTTTCCATCAGTCATTAAAAAATTATGTTGAGTAAAGCAAGTTCTCAGTGAAAGTTATTTCATTCAATGTTGTTTCATTTTAAAGTTGGTCAGCAGTTGTCAGTCTTCTGACCTCCGCGTCTTCCACAGGTATACATTGTAGGGCTACTGGAAGCCGTTCCAGGTCACACTGGGCCTGGGACTCTCTTCCTGGGTCATGTTGCGCCCCAAAATGACTTGGAGTAACTTCTGCAAGGCATTCTGGGGCACAACAATGCTTTGCAGCATGATAAGAAAGTGCTCAGTGAACCTGCCACTTGAGAGAGTGTGATTGAGCTCATCTATGGTAAAATTGATGTCATTATACAGTAAGTTGTTTCACTTAAAGTTGCAGTTTCCAAGAACCTTTTGATAAGTTTGAGAACTTGCTGTATATTGGTTGAAAGGTTATTCTCTCTTTAAAATGAAGCACTTGCATGAAATCAAAGAAATGTGGGTACCTGTTTAGCCCTGGGGGCTGGGGGATAAGAATAGGCCCTCAGTTTGGCTGTACTTGTCGTAAGAGGCGACTAAACAGCCACCGGGTAGATGGAACTCGTCAGCCTGGGAAGGCAGCTCATCTGAGAGAAGGAAAACTCTGATCCCAAACCTCCACTGCCTTGTGGCTACATCCAGTTATGGAAAAGGCTTCAGCAGTCAACCTCGAGGCAAAATCCGGAGCTGGAGTCCCTGAGGCAGTTCATGGCTGAACACAGTCACGTTCTGGCAACTCCTGCAACGCTGCTGGAACCAACCGTATTGGCCTCTGCCTTTCCATTGGACCATTTCAGCGACGTGGAGAGGGGGGATTTGCTGCATGGGTAACAGCCTAGCCTCCATACCTACTTTACCCAGGCTTCGCGCACTGGAGAGGACACTCTGTTCCAGAACCACCATTCAGAGCGTGACACCATAGTCTTCCGAGACTGAAGGATGCCAACAGAACGGGTACCTGTTCCAGCTTACACTGGAACTAAAAGCATTTACTAGCAAGCCCCAGAATTTTACTTCTGTTTATTTAATACAGAAAGGATACTTGTCAAGTTGGGGCTGATCCTATGTTGACTGACTGGAGAATGAAGTATTAAGTGACTAAACATATTTTGAAAGAATGTAAAGCAGTGTAATAGCTCACTTCAGTTTTTTGTGTTTTAAATTATTGTATAGTAAATTACTACAAATGGCAACTTACGTTATAAAAACTTAAACAGTGGTACGGGGTGTTCTTGGCCTCCATGGGGGTTTCATTCCCAGAACCCCTGCAGATCACTAAAATTGCATTAAATGAAATCAGTTAAAGAAGTCCTTTTACTCTGCGGTTTAAAAATAGCTTTGCTTACCATTGTAATGCAGGAAAGCGGCAGCAGGCAAGCAATCAGTCAATCAGTAGCTTAGTTTCAGTACACTCAGAGGCAAGTGACCCCCTTCCTTCTCCCTGAAGCACACAAAAGAATGCAAAGAGAGTGTAAAGCAGAAATGATATTCACTTCCGCTTTGCATTCTTTCACACTGCAATTCTTTTGCATTCTGGGGGAAGGGAGGGGTCGTTTGCCTTGGACTGAACTGTAACAAAGCTGTTCTAAGCTCCTGGAGAGAGTTTGAGTGAGTCATTGCTTGCCTGCTGCCACTCTTCTGCATTCCAACAGTAAGCAAGGGCTGAGTAAAGAGATGTTTTCCCTTTAATTTAAAGGGCCCTTCTCATTGCGTTGAGATAAAACCGCAGGTGAAAAATCTTTGGATAATCAGGTTATACCTGTGCAGGTGAGGGTTGCTTAGCAACATTCTGACCACTGACAGCCCATGTATGCAATGGCCGCTGCTGGTACCTGTTCACCCCCCTAGCCTCTGTAGTTGAGGGGAGCTGTGCTCTCCTCGCCTCCTGAGGTTTATCTGAGCCTCACAGAGGCAACATGCATCCGCATGCTGCCTCTGCTAGGCTCAGACTGGCTGTTTCAGCCAAAAACATGTGACTTCCGGTTTCCCAGGAAACCAGAAGGTGCGTGTTTTCACCCAAAATGGGCATTCTGAGCCTCTGCAAGACTCAGAAAAGCTTCTGGAGAAAAGGGGAGTGCAGCTCCCCTCGCCTTCAGAGGCTTTGTATAATGTCAAGCCTCACTTGGTGACAGGGGTGCCAGTCCGCATTGCTGTCGCTAAGCAACACATGACTGTATTTTAATTTTCCATGGTGGAACCTTTGATTAATTCTCTTCTTGCACATCTTTTTATCTAATCTGTTTGTTCCTTCATATAGGTTTGCGAGTGATGCTTTTGACAGCTATAAAGGAAATGAATGTAAAGAAGGGAGCATCCATTATAGCTATTTTTAAGTATGTCCATGCCATATACAAGTATGACATACAGAGAAACCGTCGGATTCTTAAAAAGACTCTGGAAAAATTAATTGTAGAGAAGATAGTGGAACAAGTCAAAGGCCACGGTCTTGCTGGTTCTTTCAAGTTGGGCAAAAACTACAAAGAACAAAAATTTTGTAATAGAGCCAAAAAACAGGTAAACTGGGTGATAAAGAATTGTGTTTCAAGAAGGAGATATATTAGGTCTTACTATTTACTGATACATATTATCCATTACATTTGGGCCACATGAGGAAGGGGTGTCATGGAGAGGCCAAAGCATCTAGTCCCAGTAAATGAAGATAGATAAAATGCATGTAGGAAGGGCTGTCCAGGAAATTTATCTAGTTGTCCTATTGAGAGTTATCTAGCATATCCTTTAATGGGCCTTAGTTTGAATTTTTTGGTGTATGATCAACTAGTAACTGTCTCAAATCTTTTCCATTAGGTTAAAATCATTGTGCATAGTCTAAGCCAGGCAGAACTTAGGGTAGACCCCAGTGGCTAATGGTGGATGTAGTACTTGAAATGAGAAATGGATTTCTCAGGAGTAATGCTGATGATCTGTTTTAATAAACAGGGTGTATTGATTTCAATGAAGCCAATTTAAATCCTCAAAGAAAAGATAAGCCACTTTACACCATTGATTTAAATCAACATTTGCCGCTTAATGTTCAGATACATCCTTTTAAAAAAATTGCATAACTGACTGCTAGAACTATAAAAATATTTAAACTGGAGGTTAATTGAACTTTTTAATTATTTAAAACTGAGAGTAGTTCTTATTATTCTAGTCATTCTCTTTTCCTTTGTCATATAACTGCTCCCATTCTGCAGGAAATGGGGTTTGGATTTGGTGGGCACCACTGCTGCCGCTGGACCCGCTCCTGTCCTGAGCCTGATCCGCCCACCCCATCTCCTCCTTGTTGCGTCCCCTGTGCTGGGCTTGCCTGCTCCAGCGGGCCTTCCAGTGTTCACTGGCTCTGGCCCTCCCACTGGCATCTCGGCTGCTAGCACTGTGAGAAAGAGCTTTACGGCTGCTGTGTGGCAACCTGCACTGGCAGAAGATGCGTTTTGCCAGCTGTTTTGCAAAAGATGTATTTCATTGGCATTTCTTTACATAAGATTGGGCCATCAGTCAGAGATTCTTAACGTTTTGTATCTCCTGCACCCCCAGGATAATTTTGAACTGCTCACACACATATAAAGCCAAAACATTATTTTGTTTCTTTATTGCTTGTTTCCTTATTTAATTTCTGTTATTTGCCTTTTTTCTGAAATTGCACCAAACATCTATGGCAAAAAGTGGAATTTTAAAAATCCATTAAATTTCAATCATAGAAAAAAGTTATTCATAGACATTAAAAAAAAAAACTCATAAAAATTGATAAGGCTGCTGCTGTTTCCCCTCAATCAGAATGTTAATTTGTGAAGTTGTTTTTGATAAAGCCAGATGAGTATCATGCCTTCCATCCCAAAGTTCCAAGCTTCAGTGTTGCTGACTGGTTAGAAATATTTTCAGTCAGTTACACTGGTTTGTGTAAATACAGTCATTCCACATCTTATGTGAAGGTTAGGCAAAAGTTACGTATGGTCAAAACTACCCTTAAATCCAAAAAATATGAACTCTTTTGCTGAAAACTAAAATCACACTACAAGAGACATGTGGGAATTGAGGGGAACAGCAGATTCATTCTCCCATCTCATCGCATGGGCATATTGAGTGGAATAGCAGGCAGAATTTCCCACATTATGTAACCTATTGGTTTAATATTTGTATTATATTTTTCCCACAGTTAATTCTTTATGAGGAAACTTAAGTACATTTCATAATCTCATAAGAGTCAAGACTCATAAACCACTTTGTGAACTTTTTTGTTGAAAAGCAGTATATAAATACTGTTAATAAATAATAATTAATTAATAATAAATTCTGTTTTAATGCACGGGACTACTGCGGCGCCAAAATGGCTGCCGCAGCATCCTGACCACACTGGGCAGCCAGCAGCAGCTCCTCAGCAGGACATTCTTCCCCCTCCCCGGGTAAGAGAAATGACCCTGCAGTGGGCCTTCTCAACTCTGCGTTGACTATTTAGCCAGTGCAGAATCAAGATACCTCATGTTGGACCACAAGGCTGACATGGGACTCTGGATCCACTCCACCGATCCTGCCCCGCTCCCTGCCGCACCCTTCCCCGCTGTCTCCCCACCCCAGAACACTTCTCCCCCCCCTCACCCCTCCACTGCCCAGCATGCATTACAGCACATTTGCAGCAGTGTGTGCCAGTGGTGAGCCAGCACGTACTGTAGAAGCTTGGGCCCTAAGATTGCAATCCCAACCTCTGGTTGGGCTCGTGCAAGTCCCTTGTGCTGGCTTAGGACTGTTGCAAATATGCCGTAAGGAAAAACGCTAATGTTCTATGGTGGTGCAAAAAAAATAAAAATAAAAATAAAAAGAGGCTTACAGCCTTTTATAAACCTTTTTTAAAAAATGAAGTTGTGAAGTGCTCTTTTTTATCCTGGAAGCGCATCTTTTTCTAATTCAATATGATCCCTTGCCTCTATCATGATCTTTGCAAAGGCTGCAGTCCAAATATCTGTGCATGAAATATAACATGCATACTGGTGCTTTTCTCAGTCCTCTCCCCACTGAACTTCTCCCCTGCCTTGTGCCCAAGTCTGGAGCAGCATGCAGAACTGCAGAGGATAGCGCACACTCCCATGCACCTACACACTGACATACTGTGTGCACGTAGAAGTTACTTTTATTAGCATGCAAGCCTATTTTGATCTCAGACAGCATAATGATAATTTAATGCAGATTATGAAGTTTAATTTCTTATTGTTTTAGAAATTAAGATCTTCAGCTAGGGTTCAGAAGAAAACATTGTCGGATTATAAAGATGAAACCAAAGAATTTGGAGATAAGAGAACATGCTCAGCAAATGCTCCAAAACCACCTCTGGCAGTAGATATCACAGTAGAAGAGCATGATTATTGTATAAAAAGCAAAGACAGTACAGGATTAAAACTGGATCCTAAGAATTGGAAAACTAAAGAAGGTTCTCAGCATGGGACAATTAACCTAGAGTCTACTGATTTGCAGGGCAATGTACTAGTTTCGAAAGATGAAACTGGATCAGTTACTCTTGTTCCTAAACGGATGAATCAGACTAAGGAGCTTCAAGATGACTTGGAAGATACAACCCCAGGCTCCCGAGAACATGCTAGCATTTTTGTACAACATCCCTGTTCCATTTTTCCATTCAATACCTCTGATTACCGCTTTGAATGCATCTGTGGTGAGCTTGGTTTGGCTGACTATAAGGCACGTGTGCAGTGCTTGAACTGCCACCTTTGGCAACATGCTGAGTGTGTGAACTATAAGGAAGAAAATCTGAAGATCAAGCCTTTTTACTGTCCCCATTGCCTGGTGGCAATGAAACCAGTTCCCACAGGAGCCACTCTAATAATCTCACCAAGTTCAATTTGCCATCAGTGGGTTGATGAGATCAACAGGCATGTGAGATCATCGTCCCTTCGAGTGTTGGTAAGAAGAGGAGTTCTTTCCTAGAAAACAGTGAAATAGAAGTGAATTATATAGTGTACTATTAAGGAAGTGATTTTGTTTTCTAAATGACGAGCAGCAATTATAGTGAAGTTTATAGAGCAAGAATGTATTTCCCCCTTGCCACCTTATATTTAAATGTTGGAAATTCAGTAAATGTTGATATTGGCAAAAATTTGTAAGAGTTCTTTGAATGGTTGCAGTCATATCGGAAAGTTCTGGGATGTATAAGGAAAGACAAAATTTCATGCTTTGCTACCATCATTTTCCAGGTTTTCGGCAGCCTGGTAAATGTTACACTTTAAAATGTGACTCAGTTTCAATAGTCGGTGTCAACATCCACATTGAACTGATGAAGACATACTACACTCGCTCAGCTGTTAACTTTATTATTATTAATATATTTGTATTATTTTCAGTTGATTTCACAAAACTTTATGACTTCTTACTCTATAAAGATTTTTGGAAGATTCTCCCTAAGTGTCAGTTCTTATGTCCTTCATACCTTTTAAAAATTTTCATTAATCTGAACCAGAAATTACTTTATGGATAAAAACTAGGTTATTTCCAAATTTACTCTTTTGTAAATTTTGTAAAAAAAATTGGGTGTACTTGAAGCAGTCTTGAACACAGAGTTACTTGAACTTGGAGTTAAAATCCTCTGGTAAAATAGGAAATTGTTGACTTTCCAAAAACATTTTTTTTTTCACTGCGGAGAAGCTTCTAGTTGTTGGTGTTTGGTCTTATGCTTTATGCATGAATCCACGCAGGTCTACCAAGGAGTGAAGAAGCACGGTTTTTTGCAACCCCACATCTTGGCAGAGCAGGAAGTAGTGATCACCACATACGATGTACTTCGTAATGAACTGAACTACGTAGACATTCCTCACAGCAATAGTGAAGATGGGCGTCGTTTCAGGAACCAAAAGCGGTATATGGCTATCCCGAGCCCCTTGGTAGCTGTGGAATGGTGGCGAATTTGTCTGGATGAAGCACAAATGGTAGAGTGCACCACTGCAAAGGTGAGAGAGCATCTTGGGCATGCCTCTGTTGAACATGAAAGATATTGGGGAGGAAAACAATTGAGGAACCTGCTTCTATATCCTTTTAACATTCAGGGAAGTAAATTTGCCCTTGTAGTTCATCCTTCAGAAGTGACAAATGATCTGTTTTCCCTTAGAGGTGTTTGCTATTAAATGTTTTCCCTGCTGGAGGTTTGACTGGCTATGAAACACAGTCCTTTTTGGGGGGGAAAAATCACTTAACATAATGTATACTGACAGTTTAGAGAACTAGGTCATCCTGTCTTTTACACTGCTTCATAGTTTAAAGCAAGATATTAGTCTGTTTAATGCCTGCCTAAAGAGGCAAAGAGTCTGCCCTGGGTCTGGAAAATTATAAAACTGTCTGCATTAACTTTAAAGAATAGTATTTAAGGCCATTTCATTAGTTTTCAAACAGGAACATTTTCAGTCGCATATTTCACATTCCAAAAGAGCATTCTTAGCAAATGATACCACATGCTTTACCAGTTAATCATTGGGCTATTAACATGTGCTTGTATTGCTGTTCATATAGTTACACACCCAACATGGTGTGTAGATTTTTGTTCAGTTGGCTGCAAGGTCAATTTGATGGGATAAAATCCAACAAAATTTCTAGTATTAGAGTTGCTGTTTGCCATGTGTACGAAATTGTTCTCTTGTAGAGAATGTATCTGGAAAGTATTAAAATGATGGAGGTTCGACATGAACTTTGCTATTATTATTATTATTAACAGTATTTATATACCGCTTTTCAACTAAAAGTTCACAAAGCGGTTTACAGAGAAAAATCAAATAACTAAATGGCTCCCTGTCCCACAAGGGCTCACAATCTAAAAAGATGCAAAGGAATACCAGCAGACAGCCACTAGAACAGACAGTGCTGGGGTGAGGTGGGCCAGTTACTCTCCCCCTGCTAAAAAAAGGAGCACCCACTTGAAAAAGTGCCTCTTACCCAATTAGCAGGGGTTAACTTCTTCTATCTTCTACCATGTTCTTGAACATAGCACCAGGTGGAGCTGGATCCTAGTTGTCATAGACTTTCATTATATTTTCTGTTGTCATTTATTAGGCTGCAGAAATGGCTCTCCGTTTGACTGGAATCAATCGCTGGTGTGTCAGTGGCACACCAGTGCAGCGGGGATTGGAAGGTGAATACTATAGCTAAAATTTTCTCTGTATCAAAAAATAGAGAGAGAGTAGTTTCCTTCCCGTATACTATACGTAAGCGGTCTGTTAGATGTCCTTCCAGCCCTGCCTTCTGATCCTTTACTGTGCAGAAGATTTTGCAACTTTCTTCAACATTGACTGGAAGTGGGCTATATCAGGTACACGTAATAGTAGAACATCTGACTTCTTTTGGTTTTCTTAGAAAGCAGAAAACCATGTTGTATTACAACTATTTTGGAAGGACGTCCTCACTTTCCAAACAAATTTGCTGTGAGGCATATAGGGCTCCCTTTTTGAGAAAGGCAAGCTAAAAGTAGCTTTGGGTATGAAGAATTGACTGTGATATTTTTTTCTTAAAAAAAAACAAAAAACACACAATTGTTTAAGCCTGGCCATGATTTCCTTCTACCACCACGCTTTTAACCAATTGCTTTCTGTATTGAATGGTAAAGAGGAACAACTGCATTTCAAAACATGTGTTAAGTGTTCTTCCTCCCCCTCCCCCATATCATCTTGGTCAAAACACTCCTTCATTGTTGGTAGTAGAAAGAGATTTTTGCTTGTTCACTCTATTTATCAAGTTTTTGAAATCTTTGAGAGTTCTCCTTTCACCATCTTGTTATTTTCTTTCACCAGTTTTATACTGTGCTTGTCACTTAGTCTTTGATATAGTACACCCTTCCCTATATGCTTTCCTTATCATTTCTGACGAAACTTTTATTTCCAAGTGTTGTAATCTTGTATCAATGTTTTGACATGGAAAAGCCCATTATTCTGTAAATGACTGGACATTTTCCTCCATTAAAGAATAAGAATAGCTATGAAATGGAAGTCCTCTAGATCTTTGCAGTTGTGCCAGCAATTTAGTGGAGAGAAAAAGATATGCCCAAGGTTGCATAGTATACCCATGAGAAAAAAAGAGTACAATACTCTAAATCCCTGGATATAGTTTTCCATTTGATGTTGCTGAAAACCAGTTACTTACCACTTTCTCAATTAAAAAATGCTTTTATGCTTATATTTATGGTCAGTGACCAAATTACAAAAAATGTCAGTGTTTTTGCTAGTGGACTATGCATGGTATTTATTAGGGAGTGTGCTGGTAATCATAGACTTTACCCCAAAAGTGGCTACATACACACCACTCAGGTTTCATCTTCCACTAATCTCAGAAAGAAAGCTGGAAGCACTTTTAATTTGTTGGGGTGATAAGCTAAGGTGGCCTTTATATTTTAGAATATATGCAAATATACAAATTAAATTTTAGAATATATGCACTTCTGTTTAATATATTTCTTTGCAGGATATTAAAACCTGCAATGAAACATGTTCTTCCTCTCTCACAGATCTGTATGGATTAGTACTTTTTCTGGGAGCTGATCCTTACTGGGTCAAATATTGGTGGGATCAGCTTCTATATCGACCTTACTGCAGAAAAAACCCACAACCTCTCTACAACTTCATAGCCAAGATAATGTGGAGGTCAGCAAAGAAGGACGTGATTGACCAAGTAAATACTTTAGTTCTAAGACTGTTTTTATAGATAAGCCAAGTTGTTGGTGGAAAATGTTTGTTTGTTTATTGTTTCATTTATTGTTAGATTCAGATCCCACCTCAAACAGAAGAGATACATTGGCTTCACTTTTCTCCTGTGGAGAGACACTTTTATCATCGCCAGCATGAGGTGTGCTGCCAGGATGCTCTGGCAAAACTCAGGAAGATTTCTGATTGGTCGCTCAAACTTAGCAGCCTGGATAGGAGAACAGTTGCTTCCATTCTGTACCCTTTGTTGCGTCTGAGGCAGGCCTGCTGTCACCCTCAAGCTGTTCGTGGAGAATTCTTGCCTCTGCAGAAAAGGTTAATTATGTTACTACTTAATTTGAATATAGGAGTTAGCGTTAGAATGTACCTCTGAGGTCATCTGGTCAATGTAGGCACCTGTTGCAATACCCCTGACAGGTGGTCATCCAGACTTTATACCAGGGATGTCAAACTCATCTCATACAATGGGCCAAATAGTATTTATGGCACCTGCTGGCAGCTGAAAGTGACATCATTAAGCAGAAAGTGATATCATTACACAAATGATGGCCAGAAATAAACACTTAGTTGTCATGTAGGAATTCATTAGCTGCAAATGACAGGAGAAAAAATATACAAATATTAATATTTTCAAGAAACGGGGGCCCAGCCATCTTGCTGGCCACGCTTTCAGTTGCACTGCTTCAGCTGAGGCATCACTTGCAGCTCAAGTGCTCAGTGAAGTGACATCTCTTTAAATGGGGACTTTTCCAAGTCATGTGAAGCAGGGAGATGGTGCAGTTTAAAGCTACATGAGCCAGGCATGACTGTGACTGTGCAGGAACTGGTGAGGAACTGTGCAGGAACTGGTGAGGAGGACTGCTTCCAAGTCTGGAGCGCTCCTGGACAGCTTTGGTGTCAGGCTATCGAATATTCATCCCTGGAATATTGGAATGACCTCTTCCTGAAATTTGTCAACAGCAGGATCAGGAAAGTTAAATAAGAATACCTTTTTGAGCGAAAAGGAGTTTAGGTTAGTCATGGACATCTGTTGCAAGCACATTCATTTGCTTTTACAAATGATATAATTTTTTTTACCACTGGTAAAATGGTTTGTCCCTAATCTGGATGCAGTATAATGGAATGCACCATATTCCACATGGAAATGGTGTTTTGAAATTATTTATAGTACCACAATAACTTACTTTCAGCGAAGTAACTCAAATCTTTTATTTGGAACGTCATCTAAAATGAATTGCTTGACTAAAGGCTGTTTGTGTACAATAAAGCCAGCAGTGCTGAATAACCTTTTGCAGTGCCTCACACTAATTAACACTCACTTAAAAATTTGCATTTTTGATAACAAAGAAATCATTGTGCTGATTAATGGTTCAGTACTTTCAACTCTACAAATTACTGTTTTCTACTTTTTGCTCCTAAAAATGAAAGAGCATATCAGTGGGAAATTTGTTGTTGACAATTTGTACCCAGCAGATTGTATTGTAATATGATCCTGGGGGAGGGGGGTTCCACTAACCCCTGACATCTTACTGTTTCAGTTGTTGATGTATGTTTAGGAAATATGTAGGTGGAACTTACCAGCTTTAATTTTTAAATGAACTAGTTATCTGTCAAACCACTCCATAGTTTTTCAGTGGAATGTTCATGGGTGTCAGCAACATAGCAACAAAACATATGGCCCATGAAAAGCATTGCAGAAGAAGCCTGTTTCCAGGCTTTTCTCTTCTGAGAGCAATGGATGATTCTTAGACAAGGAAGGTGAAGGACAAATTGGTAAGTTTTGTTTCTGTGCATGAAGTCTCAGACCAGTGCCAAGTATTCTAAATAAGACACAAATGATAGTGGAATGGGGAACTGGTTTATTGCACCATTGCCTGATTAGCAAGCTCCTTTCTTGCTTTTGTACCCTGCTCTTGCTTCATGGAGCTCAGAACAGGAATAAGATAATATTAATATTATCTCATCCTGATAATGGCCAGGTCCAGATCTGCATGAGTTCAAACAAGCAGAGGGCCATTCACTGGAGCTTCTGCTGCATATGTAACTTTCTGCAGAGTGTGCCTTAAAATCCACATTTTGACTTTCCTACATTCATTTTAGAATGTCAGCTGAACTTTGAACTTTTGTTCCTCCCTGTGTCTCCCACTCCTGTATTCTGCCAATCTACTCCCTTTGATAGAACAAGCTGCTCTGCCTCTTAAGTTCTGCGTCTTTCTTCTCTCTTCCATCTATTTGTTGCAATATCCCACCACCCTCTCTCTGTTCTTTTATGTGTACAGGTGCAACCTATTTATTCACAGATTTTTTATTTGCAGATTTTTCTCAACTCGAATGGGTTGGGGGAAACTGAAAGTCACACACACGTTTGCCTCCTTTGCCCTGCACTGGCGTCTCCTGTTTCAAGGCAGTCCAAAACACTGCACAAAGGCTCTGCATCGCACAGGCAGGGAAATAGAAGCCGGAGCCATGGAAGAGGTTCCCCTTGGGAAGGAACAGTAACACTTCTGGAGCCCTTGAGCCAGCAAAGAGACTGAGGAGGGGAAGGGGGGGGCACCAAAAACCTTTGTAGCCAGAACATGTGCAGCAAGGTGGAACACACTCTCTCACTCACACACACACAGGGGCAGGGGTAGTAGTAACAGTGGATTGCTTTAAAAAACCCAGGGAGTGTTTGCCGAATTCCCCCCCCCTTCAGACTGAGATGGTACAGGCTCCAGCCTACACATACAAAACAGCCCAGCAAGCAAGTCTTCCCAGCAAGCCAAAGCATGAGATTTAGGCTACAATCCAATTCACACTTTTCTGGGAGAAAAACCCATTGACTAGAATGGGGTTTACTTCTGAGTAGGCAGGCATAGGGCTGGGCTCTCAGGCTACAATTCAATCCACACTTTCCTGGGAGTAAGCCCCATTGACTACAATGGGGCTTACTTCTGAATAGAAATGCATAGGACTGGACTCTTAAAAGCTCAGCATCCCACCTGTAAAAGAAGTGGGGACAGCTAGCAACAGGGAGGGCTGAGTACGGAATGGAGAAGGGGGAGGCGGAGGGGAGGGGATTGAGAACAGCTGCCTTAGTTTCCTTCCAGCCCCAAGTGTCAGGCTGCAGCATATTTGAGTAACTCTATGGAATTTAGTACAACTCGCTGGGTCACGGAACTCGTGCGCATATCGGAACTCATGTGCATAAATAGGCTCCACCTGTAATGTGAAGTTACGGGTCCTCTGGGGAAAGGTTGTATGCATGCTTGGCACACGTTTCTCAAAGGTATTGAGTAGGATTGCATAGTTTTCAATTCATAGCAGTTGCTCTCCCTTCCCAGTGAAGTATGAAAGGAAAACTTGTGCTTTCATTGTATATTTTAACCTATTAATTGTAGTTTTGCAAGTTTTTTTTGTTAATGTTTAGTTTTTGCTATGTTTCTGTTTGCTGCCTCTACTTCTTTTAGAAAGGTATAGCAGTGACACTAAATAAATGTCCACTGGGTGCCCTCAGTTGATGTTTGGGTTTCTGTTCCAGCACAATGACTATGGAGGAGCTTTTAACATCGCTGCAGAAAAAATGTCGAACAGAATGCGAAGAAGCTCATAGACAACTGGTGTGTGCTCTGAATGGTTTAGCTGGTATTCATATTATTAAAGGTAAAATGAGCTCAAAATACTGGGATGAAAATCTTGTAAATATGATACCCACTATTAAGTTATATTCTTACAGTTCATCCTAAGAGGCCAATTTTGACCAGATGGACTTCGTCTTACCAATTTAACTTTATCAAGTCCTCCAGGCCTAAAAATAATGAGGGACTAAGCAAAAGCTTAGTGTGAATATCCCTAAATGTTTAAGAGTGGAGTGCTTTGACTTTAAGAATCAGAATTATATAGGATACTTAAGGTTTTAAGAACCAGAACTATATAGGATACTTGTGGCATGGGGGATCCATGATTGTTTCTACATTAGTCAAACACCAGCTTGGTTTTTTTTGTCGAAATTAGGCCATTTCATTCAGATGCAGCACTTGTGAATGCAAAAGGTGCCTGACTATTCTAGATACTCAAGAATAACACTTGACTGCATTTTTGTTGAACATAGTCAAGTGGATGTTAGGCGGAATAAACTGCTGTCTTCCCTGATACAAATACTGTTCTAAGAGGTTCAGTATTTTCAATATCTAAAGAGGCAGGAACTCTTCTGATATTGAATCAGAAGTGCAGAATGCACTGTATTAAGGGAGTCCTTGCATGCCCTTTAAAGCAGCCAGCAAAGAAGATGACAGTTTTCACAAGCCCACTCACAAACCTGGTAACCTATACTTTCCAGATGGCATCAAATGGAACTTTCTGCTATTTTGCCAGATTTCTAACAGCCTTGTTCTTATTTATAATAATTATTTAATATATGTCTGTCCCACCTTTCTCCCTGGCAACAGGCATCCAAGGTGACGGACAATAAAAAAGGAATGTTGACTGTTAAGCCCTGGGGATGGGGTTGAAGGGCACTGATAGAAAATATCAGTCTATAGAGCCTCAGGGCCCAATCCTATCCAATTTTCAAGTGCCAGTGCAACTGTGCCAATGGGGCATGCACTGTGTCCTGTGGTGGGGAGGCAATCACAGAGGCCTCCTCAAGGTATGGGAACATCTGTTCCTTTACCTCAGGGCTGCATTGCAGCTGCACTGATGCTGGAAAGTTGGATAGGGTTGGGCCCTCAGATATCACTTCTGCTGCTATGGCTGATCTGTTGCTTCTCTTTAGATGTTGTTTGTGGTGACCATGGGCATCCCTCCTGACAGTGCTACCTTGTAGCCAGAACCAGGCAGCATTCATTCATTTACTCACTTTGTGCCCCACTTTTTTCTCCAAAGGGCACCCAAAGCAGCAAACAGAGCCATAAAATCATAACATTTAAAAACACTGCCATTCATACGTTTTAAATACTAACTAAAACATCCTTAAGTCCTCATTAAAACATCACAAATTAGCAGCATATCTTAATAAAAGAATAGAAGAGCAAGTCCTGTAAAATCCAATCAGAAAGAAAACATCCTCATTAAACCCACAGTACATGCAATATTAAAATAACCATAAATTCAACAGTTAGTATGAAGTAAAACTTTTTGGGACCCCGATGGAAACTTCCGAGGGAGAATTTCATAAACTGAGAGGGAGGGAATTCCATAAAGTTGGTGCCACTACTGAGAAGACCCTATTTCTTGCCGCTTCCCTTCCCACCTCCATATGCGATGACACCTCTAAGAGTGGCATTTAAGAGCAGCATCAGATATTTTTGGAATTTCCTTCCCAGGTAGTCTGTCATTTTCTTGTGAAGACTTGGAGAGGGGGATAATGATCAAACTGTCCAAACCTAATGGAAATATAGTTCTGTATTTACAATAACTTTTCAGTGTTTCTCAAACTGTGGGTTGGGACCCACACAAACTGTGAATTGCGAACCAGTTTCAGGTGGGTCCCCATTCATTTCAATATTTTATTTTTAATATTTTAGACTTGGTGCTGCCATGGTATGTGACTGCATTTGGGGAAATGTTACACATCTGTACTTTTAACAGACTACTATGTATATGTTATTGTCAATGATAGTAAATGGGATTTACTCCTGGGTAAGTGTGGGTAGGGTTGCAGCTTAGGATTGTTAAAATTTTCCTGCTTGATAATGTCACTTCTGGTCATGACATCACTTCTGATGGATCCTGACAGACTCTCATTCTAAAAAGTGAGTCCCAGCGCTAAAAGTTTGAGAACCATTGGACTGCTGTTAAACCGTGAAAGCTTGAGTCTTTTTATGCCTTTAAGTGCAGATAAGATTTTCTCTTTTGGGTGTTTTTGTTTCATTTTAATTTCTAAGAGATAATAATAATAATTAATAATAAACTTTATTTCTATCCCGCCCTTCTCCCTAAAGGGACCCAGGGCGGCTTACAACATATTAAAAACAGATTAAAACATAATTTAACAAACAGATAAAAACATATTAAAAACACATTAACAGAAACCATAAAAACAGTAGTCAGATAAAAGTCAGAATAAAAAAGAGCATAAAAGAGCAGTTCATAGAGGAATCAGACCTGTAAAAAAACAACTAAAAGATGTTAAAAAGGCCATGAAGTCAGAAGGCTGGTTTAAACAGCATGGTCTTCAGGCCTCGCCGAAAAGTCTCAAGAGAGGGAGCCATTCTCAAGTCAAGGGGAAGGGAGTTCCATAACGTTGGTGCCACTACTGAGAAGGCCCTGTTTCTTGCCGCCGCCCCACGTACCTCCTTAGGCGGTGGCACTAGTAAAAAGGCCTTCTCTGATGACCTGAGAGGACGAGCCGGATTGTGCGGGAGTAGGCAATCTCTAAGATACCCTGGCCCAGAGCAGTATAGGGCTTTAAAGGTCAAAACCAGCACCTTGAATTGGGCCCGGAAACAAATGGGCAGCCAATGTAGCCCCCGGAGAAGCGGAATGACAGAGTCAAACCGCCTAGCTCCAGTGACCACACGGGCCGCCACATTCTGCACTAATTGCAGTTTCCGAACCGTCTTTAGGGGCAGCCCCACATAAAGCACGTTACAATAATCTAACCTTGATGTCACCGTAGCGTGGATCACAGTGGCCAGGTCTGCACGATCCAAGTACGGCTGCAGCTGGCGCACCAGCCGAAGCTGAGCAAAGGCCCCCCTAGCCACAGCTGCCACCTGGGAATCCAGGAGCAGCTGCGAGTCCAGGTGGACCCCCAAGCTGCGGACCTGCTCCTTCAGAGTGAATGCAACCCCAGTCAGAGCAAGCCGATAATCCAGCACCTGCATCGAGGATTTCCGAACCAGGAGAGCCTCTGTCTTATCCAGATTTAATTTCAGCTTGTTAGCCCCCATCCAGCTCCTCACTGCTTCCAGACAGCGCTCCAGGCCCTCAACCGCCACCCTGGAGCCTGGAGGAAAGGAGAGATAAAGCTGGGTGTCATCAGCATATTGATGACACCCCACTCCAAACCCCCAGATGACCTCTCCCAGCGGTTTCAAGTAGATATTAAATAGCATGGGGGACAGAATTGAACTCTGCGGCACCCCGCAGCTCAAGGGCCAGGGTGTCGAACAGGCATCCCCCAGCACCACCATCTGGGACCGACCCTCCAAGTAGGAGCGGAACCACTGCAAAACAGTGCCTCCAACTTCCAACTCGGCCAATTGGCCCAGAAGGATACCATGGTCGATGGTATCGAAAGCCTCTGAGAGGTCCAGCAGGACCAACAGGGACGCACTCCCCCTGTCCAGTCCCCGGCGTAGGTCATGTGAGAGAGAATGTCATGTGGAGAGAATGTGACTTTCTCCAAAGGCAGGGGCTTCACGGATTTCTTGCTACTTGCTGGAATGAAAATTCACTGGGTAGGATCCTTTTCACAAGGGAAAGGAAGCTGTGGATGCCACCTACTGTTAAAAGGATTTTATTTGTCTGAGTTTCACAGTGGAATTCATTTGACAATTCTTTTTGTAGATTCATGAATTAGTTGCAGTGTTTTAATTAAAACAATGTGCTTGGTAAAAGATTCTAATGTTTTGCACAAAAGGTTGTAGATAATTAGACTTTTGAATTGTAGAAGTTCCAACGATTCCGTCTGACATATGCACATTTTTTCAGGTGAATACGCACTGGCAGCCGACTTGTACCGAGAGGTGCTGCGTTCCTCAGAGGAGCACAAAGAAAAACTCAAAACAGATTCTTTGCAAGTATGTACATAATCTCTGAAACTGCTCTTTAAGCCAGCATACACATTTTGTCAGACTTTTAAGTTCAGAGATCTTTTTCTTCACGTTAGCCCTCTTTCTGAGCCAAGGTCAGTTTCCAGGTCTTATTTTTTTCAAGCTCTGAAAGAGGTGCGGTTATGTTGTCATTTTTGGAAAATGATCATTGTGCCAGCTGACATATTCTCATAATTTAAAGAAGTTGCATTCAGCAGACATTTCAAGTTGATTTAGTGCCACCTGCTGTTTTTTGTAAAAGGATACTATGCTTCAATTCAAAATGAATGTGCATAGTATCATGTACTGAATGAACTGATGACTGGGATCAGCAGTTATGCCAGATCCCAACCCCATTCCCTGAGTAGCATGGAGTGGCTTCAGGTCACCCCATTCTCCTTGGACTTCTCCTCAGGAGGTGGCACAAGTTCGAGGAGACCCATTGGGGCTGCAGTGGCTTACCTGGAGATAAGAGGAAGAGTTTCCCCTTACCTCTAACTGAGCCACTTTGGGCACCTATCCTGCACTGGATACAGCACAAGCCTCTTGGCTTGCCTGTTCCAGCACAAGATAGGATTGGGCCCTTAGTGCAATAAACTAACAGAAATTATGCTATTGTAGAGTTATAAATTGGGCAAATTGATGGACCAAACAAATATTTTTTCTTTGGTGTTTACAATAGAGACTTCATTCTACACACAATTTGATGGAACTTCTAGCAGCAAAGCATCCTGGAATTCCACCTACCTTGCGTGATGGCAAACTTCAGGAAGAGGTGATATTAGAGTTCATTGTGTTTTATGAACTTAAGCGTTTTAAGGAATACTTACTGCAAAATAACTTGGGAAAGAATTTTTCTATAACTCATGGGGCTCTCCCAAAGATTCTTACAAACTCTGTGGTCAGATGCAAATAAACTTGTTTTTAATGTCATCTACTACATCTTATTGTTTATATGCATCTTGTGGTACTCTTACAATAACAAGCTCCAAAAACAAATGAATGGCTTCGTAAGGGACCCTGCTGTATCTAGCCTCTTTCTAGCATTAGACTGGACATTCTTGCAGGAATAAAGCTCAAACATTCACTCCATTGAACTGGGCCATTAAATGTCTACTCCAAAGACGAATATGATGTAGGTGTAACAGGTTGAAGCTTGTTGAGCTAATCAGTAATTTTGAAAACGGTGTGTTGGGAATGGTACAGGGCAAGGCATGGGCTGTCATTGCAGAATTGGGAGCTAAGAGATTTGGGAGATTTGGGATTATGTTCCACATGGCGTAGATTTCTGGAAGTTTGTGGCTTTGTTAGCTAAAATCTTGGAAAAAATGGCATTGGAGTTGACTAGCAAATCAGTAATTAACACTAAAAGATCTGATGTTGAGAAGCAGAACCAGTTAATAGTTGCAGATTATCGAAACTGGGTTGTAAAATTCAAAGAAGCGTCAATTTTGGATTTGGGGCATACAGTGAGAACGGAGAAGAGCCCTTCAGACATACCTTAAATGAGGAGTGTTTGTTTAGTTATTTATTGGCTTGTATCCTGTTGTACTGCAGACCGCTACTCCATTGTCAGAAGCTTCTTTTGAGAACAGGAGCTTCTGATGATGGTCCAGCGCTCCATGAAACCTTAGGTTCAAGTCCTATTCTTAATATAGCTCCATCTATGAACATAACACGTATAAAGGAAGGGTTTTTGAAGGAAGCATCATGTAGGTGTGTTCCATCCAAGTGGATGGCACCCTTGTCCCAAGCGGGCATGGCAACCTCGAACAAGGTTTGTTATGGCGAGCAAGCTAATGATCTCTCAGTCAAATCACATCCAGTGTAAGTTTGGACCATGCAGGCACTGCTACATCAGGTGCTAGACTGCCTTTCCAGAAATGGTTCAGCTCCTGCTACTCCCGTCAAAGCATGTTGCCAGGAGGGTACGTTTGGAGTGGTCCGCCCCTTTAGAGGGTTGGGGCTCTGGTTGGCCCAGGTCCCAAGGCCTCCCAGGGTCTGGCAGGCTCCCTCTGCCCTTCCTGGCCTCTTCCTGCAGCCTTGGACCCCTCCCCAAAGAACATATGGCCAACTTGTAGTCTGGAAAACAGCCAGAGCTTATGGCCTCCAGGGCTGGGAGACCAGGCAGGCTTCAAGCAGCAGGGGAAGCTTCTTTCCACTAGTCTTCCAGGGCACTCCCGCTTGCTGTCTCATCCTTTGCCTCTGCTCCCTGCCTGGGCTTCTGCCTGTGGCCCAAGGGTGTTTCAGAGGTTGTCCCACATTCAGAGACATAACAAATAGACTTGAACATACTTTTCAGGCAAAAGAATGAGCTTCTTTTGAGGTAGGAGCCCAGGGGCCTACATATAATGCCTTGCTAACACTGCAACATCCACTTAGGAGGGGGAGATCAATTTCAGACTGTTTCAGATGAACCTGTTCGCATAGTAGTTGACTGTTGATGGAGGAGAGACAGCTAGGTAAGGCCCAAAACTCAGACAAGTTCTCTCTTGAGCTTTCAATACCAATTAGAATTCCCTGAATTAATCCTTCAGGTTATAAACTGGAGTATCTGATCACTGTGCTAGTCTTAATTGAAATCATAGCTGCTGTACTAGCATGCTAATCTATACTAGCATGAACACTGTGCTCAGCATTGGAGAGTGAGAGTCTGCCAGGGGTTGCAACATATGAAGTTAACGAAGATATACAGTACAGCTAGATGCTGTGAACAGAATTATTACTTTATTATGATAAGAGCACAGATCTCTGCTAAGTTTGTTGTTAATGAGGTTCTAATATTTATAAGCATTCATACAAAGATCCTTTCCATAGTTAGTGAAGTTACATGTGAGGGTCTTTTATGTTTTAAGAATAAGAATGTTATTGACTGAAACATGGACTTCAATGAAAAAATTTTCCAGGTTTAATAGGGAAAGTTTTCATAACAATAAGTTACCCATGAAGGCTAGGTCACCAGAGGGATCCCAAATGATCCTGGATCTATCAAGCGCTTTTAAAGACAGGGTAGTGCCTCTTGGGTTTGGACCATAGAGACAGCTTTATGCCTGAACAGTATTAACTTAGTGTTATGGCAATTATTTGATGGCTTCTCTAGAAAATGAAAATAATTGAAAGTGTCCCACTACTCTCTAGGAAAATTTGGTGCTCTAGAGAACATAAATTCACCATTGTTGGGTAAGAGGACCTATGGAGAAGGCAGGCTGACTGAGGGGAGCAGAGCCTGGTGGTTGGTGTGCATGCATTCTTCATGTTCCCTTCTTTTCCTTTATTGGACCAACTGAACAGGGGAAAAGCTACCAAGGTTTATCTTTATCTGCTCTAGAGAGTCAATATTTTTTCTGAATGCTCAAAACCACGTGCTCTCTGGTAATGTTTCAAACAGATAAAGTACAATGACTTCTTGCGTAAGGGTCACCTACCAACTTTTTAGGCTGCTAAATCTGCATAGGAGCTTCCGGGGGAGGGGGTTTAGATCTAAAAATAAGGAGAAAACGGGCATTCATCATAACCACTTACAGCATATTTACAGTAATTTTAATATAGCAGTGGTATTATTTGAGTTTGAGGCTTTGTGTGTTAGGGTTTGTTTTGTTTTTGCAAAGATAAGTGATTTATTTATACGTCATTTCAAAACAGTGTGAACAACTTCGTCAGCATTATATGAGTAAATCAAATGCAGAAGTTGCTGAAGCTCACCAGGTTTTACAACCAGTTGTACAGACAATTCAAGAACTTCAGAGGAAAGTAAGAGGCTGCCACCACGTTTAATTTACACATTTGACATTATAAATGTTTTGAGTTGTATCTGAATGGTTGTGCTTGTGGTTTTTTTGCTTGTTCATTTCTAATGCAATAGTATTTGGAGAACCTATCAGAATGAACCTGAACAAATTGTATACATTTTATGTATCAAATTTTAAAATAAAATAACACATTTAATGCAATAAATAACATAAAATAACACACACACACACACACACACAGATAATAAAGATAATATCAAAGATAATAAAGATAATAAAGTTCTAAGATTCAGTTCGTTGAGCGTCTGCAAAGTTTCAGTAGAAAACACGTTCAAGTTAACATGTTTCTGTAACAATGCTGTTCATTACCAATAAATGTGGGGAAATTGAATATTTTCCCAGTTGTACATGAGTTGATCAGTGAACATTATGGTATGAGTTGATCAGTGAACATGGTTGTTTCTTGCTTGTCACCAAGTCCATGGATCACAGGTGGTCTCTGAGACCCTGAGTATTGGTCCACAAGGTCTTAGGGAAAAAATATCACCTTTGATCACTTACAGTGTCTCGCTGTGTAAGCAATCTCCCATGGACCACTAAAGAGGGCAGCGAATGGACTGCCCATAGCCACAACCATTGAAGTGTCAGCTGTGACTGGGCAGGCTATTCTCCATCCTCTATGATAGTCCATGGGGGAGTGCTTGGGAGACAGACTACCAGAGAGGGCAGAGACCAGACTCTCCACAGTCTCATGTGGTCCATGACGATTCCAGTTTTTGTCTCTGTGGTCTGTAAGTTCCTAAAGGTTTGGAACTACTGATTTAGACCAACAGTAGCTATAAGATATTTATTGTTACTTCAACAATTGTTTAGTATTAAAAGTAAAAATACCAGTGGTCACACAACTTTAACACAACAGAAAAATTAGCTGGAGCATTGTAAAAAAAAAAAAAAAATTTAAAGAAATTCTGACTACAAATGAATTTTTTGAATAACGTACAAATAGTGACCATCTCTCTGAGAGGACATTTTATATGTGTTTGAAATTGTCTAAATAGGTTAGAGCAAAATGTTGGACTTTCTGTTACCAACTTGGTAAAGTGTACACATATTCTATGCCTTTATCTCTTGTTCATAAACATGGAGAAAACTAACATCTTCTTGGTTTTGCACAAGTTGGTCTATAAACAGATAAACTGATTAATGATAAAAAGGCTTTGTAAGGTTTAAAATTGCCAAAATAATTTTGTTTAGAAGATTTCTTTACTGTCTTTTCCCAGGCTACAGGTCTGACTCTCAAGGTGGTTTATAACAAGATTAACACATGCATGATAAAACATATATAAAACAATACTTAAAACCACAGTGGTCTAAAAACTGAAGATTAAAATGCATAAGCATCAGGCAAACAGCAGATAATATAGTCCAGCAGGACCCTCAACATCCACAACTGTCAAAACTTTCTCCTCACCCACCACCAAAAGCTGTTTGAAATAAAAAGTTTTCATAATTATCAATTTATCACATTTATATCTTGCTTTTCCTGCATTGAATTTAGGAATATATGGGATTATCACCCTTTTGCACCCTTGAAACTTGGTTAGGGTAAGAATATATCCGGTTCAGGTTTATCCAGTCAGATTCATGAGCAAATAGGAATCTGAACCCAGGGCTTTCAGTCCAAATCATAGCTTCCCACAAATGGCATACTCTGGTTGCTACTCTGGGTGTTAAAAGCTTTTTGTTTATCTGAGCTACCAAAAGAGGAGAAAATGTATACTTGTCCAGATTTTTGAAGCATAGTCTCTCTTGTAATAATTATTTAGATATCAACCAGTTTTGAAGTGACCTCAGGTGCCTGCAATGTTTTGATATTTAGCTGGGGAAAATCTGCTAGTTGTGTGTTTATCTAGCCGCTTTGCAGTAGTGATCCTGTTACTTTTTCCGCCAGGGGCCATCCTCCCCCAATTGCCGCCCCCTCAGTCCAGAAGTAATTGCAGTAATGTCATTGTCACCTCAATAACTTCTGTGCTGCCTCCTCCTTTCCCCCGTTGAAAAAAAGGGGAGGAAGGATGCAGCCCAGACAGTGCCTTTCATGTTGCTGCTAAGTGGTGTGAAAGGCTCCACTGGAACCTTTTTACACCACTAGAAGTGGCGCTCAGGAGGCAAGCACCACTTATAGCAGCGCAAATGGAGCAGCGCCCACCTCCGGGAAGTGGCACTCGCCTTCTGGGTGCCACTTCTAGCAGTGCCAAAACGCTCTGATAGAGCCTTTCATGCTACTTAGTAGTGGCACAGAAGGCTCCATCAGAGCTAGAAGTGGCGCACGCCTCCTCTGAAATTGGAGGAGGCGGTGCCACTTCTAGTCATTATGAGGTCTGCCCTCCTCTCCTCTCTTTCTTTAAAGGAGAGGAGGGCAGCCTCAGACTGATGGAGAACTGCGGGAGCACAGCCACTGTCGGCACAAAAGCCACTGTCGGCACACTGTCAGCACTGTCGGCAGCCCTCAGACTGATGGAGAACTGCGGGAGCACAGCCACTGTCAGCACAGTGGCACTGTCGGCCACTGGGCTGCACAAAAAAACCAGTGGCGGGGGATAAATAAAATGAAATCTTGCAACAAAATATATATTTTGTTAAATGAAATCTTGGAACAATATATATATATTTTCTAGCCATCTCTTGATCTCTCAGCTGTTCACAGTACTATTTACTAGTAATCTAATATGATAAAGTATGGTTCAGGAACACAAGATTTATGCCACATTATTTGTGGATACATCTTTTCTTCATCTAGATACGCTCTAATTCACCTTGGTGGTTGGATGTCATCCAGTCAGCAATACAATATGCCATTGATGAGGAGCTTGTTCAGCGAGTGCAAAATGATCTAACCAGCAACTACAAGCAGCAAACTAATAAACTCTCTATGGCAGACAAGTAAGGCAAGAACAACAAACTAAGGTTGCTTAATGTGGATGGGTCATCTTAAATCTACTCTGTTTGGGCCAGTAGGTGCAACTATGTGCCAAGCAGTGTGTTTTCAAAAGAACTGGGCTGTAATTAAATGTTTCTGTTTCAAATAAAACCTAAATATTAAAACTTAAAGGAAGGGGTAAATTTTCTGTTTCTCTAACACATTACTTTAAATAATTTTGATTGGGTTAATTTGTCTGTCACAAGAACAAAATAATATTGTATTCATCAGAACTGAATTTGATTTATGTTCCTAAACATCGACATCATCAGTTTGTCAGTGATTATATTGTAGAAGTTGATACCGTATAATATTCTCTCTTAAACCACCATCTTCTGTCAATAAAGCCCAACGTGTTGTTCGGCGTTCTTTTTTTTTTTATGTGTGTGGTGTTTATACACACATATAATTAGTTTCATTGACAGGTAATCACTCATTGGCAAATAATCACTTTTGATAATGTGGTTGAAACTGATGGAAGCTTTTTTTACTACTATAACTAGAACAGGGTAGGGGGGATTGTGATCCAGATTGAGATGATAACTGAGCAAAGTATTAAAGCTCCACTAGCCCTCCCCACGCTAAGTTGCACTCTGCATCATACTACCCCCACACATGCATGTGTACGCACACACACGCAATTTTAAAGAAAAACCAAGCACATAAAGGGCCAACTCATACACTGATCATAACATATAGCTTGTTCCTTAGTTCTGATTTTTTTTCCCCTTTAATAATGAACTAGGTCTTCATGCTGGTCAGCAAGAGCAAGTCCTGTCTATCTGAGAGTCTTTGAGTCAGTGTGATAGTTCCCAAATAAAGTTTGCTTCTTCCTGCTTTACCAGATTCCGTGACTGCAGAGGCCTTCAGTATCTACTCACAACTCAAATGGAAGAAGTAAAGAAATTCCAGAAATTGGTAAGGGAGGCTGTGAAAAATCTGGAAGGCCCTCCGTCCAAGCAAGTTATTGAAGCTGCCACCATTTGCCATCTTCGTCCTGTGAGGTTGCCACTAAATACGTAAGTATAAAATCATAGCTTGGGGGCAAAACAGGAATTGGATTGGATTTTAGATTCCTATTGGGGGCCTTCGCATTTCTCCAAATATCAAAGCACACACCTTACAGTGGGAGTAAAGCTAGACTGAATAAGTAGATTCTCTTGGCTTATTTTTAAATTACATTTAGCTATTTTCACTTATTACATTTTCAACTAAATGGATTTTCTTTCTGTAATCATTTTTCTGGCTTGCAAATGTTAAAAAGAACATTCTTCCAAACTTTGGCAACTAAGTTGTTTAGTAATGTTTTCACTGCATCTCCTTGTAACATCTTGTATTCCAGCTGTGTCTTCTGCAAAGCTGATGAATTGTTTACAGAATACGAGTCAAAGCTGTTCTCTCATACGTAAGTAATTTCTTCTTGTCATTAAGAGCACGTTTTCCCCCCTATCAGAATGCAGTTTCTGCCAAGACAAAATTCACCAAAGGTATATTTACCTTCTGCATACTTAGTAGCTTGTAAAAAAAGGGTTTTTTGTTGAGAGGGAGGTAGCTTGGCTTGCTTTCAATCAGTGTCTGAAGCTTAGGTGAATTCTGTCTATGTTCCTTCAAAGATGATTGAGAGATACTGTCTATACGTGTGACTTTTTAAAAAGGTTATGTTCATGTTGCTTCCATTTAACAACATGTCTTACAGTCCAGTCCTATGGGCTGAAGGCGCAGTGCGGTACAGTGGTGCTGAAATGGTCACTGTTATATCCCGCAGGGCCACAGCAGCCGCTGGAGTCTCCTTGGGGTAAGGGAACATCGGTTCCATTACTGAGGAGGTCTGTATCAGGCTCTGAAGGGGGCATAGGATTCAGCAGCAGCTTCTGCCACTGTCTCTGCCCTCCTCCCAGGCCCGATCCTCCCGCCAGCATACCTGCCCCCCAACCTGTTTCCCTCACCCCAAAAAGGCCTCCCTACTGCTCACCGGGAACACTTACCCTCAGGAGCTCTTCACCAGCTTACTTCTAGCACTGAGGCCCACACCGACTGGTTCTGGCCTCTCCACTGGTACTAGGTGTCTCCTGCTGGCAGAAAAGTGCCTTATGGCACTTTTGTAACACCCAGCACTGTGAGCACAGTGCCAGTGCTGGGAAGCTCATAATTGGGCTCTTAGAAAATGAAAGTACTGCTTATTTGTTTGGTATTTGGAAGATAATGATGATCAGATTTTCACATAATTAGGTAGGTGTTATTGACTGATTTGTTTTATCCAAACATCAAGTCCTTCCCAAAGGTCTGGGATACCTGGCTTTTATTCTATTTCGATGCTATAATTACTGTCCCAAAACGTAAGCTGTTCCCAATAATGCTGCTTTTTGCAGCTTAGATTGATGGTAATGTCTGTGCCCCGATGCTGTTCAGGTGCTCTTCTAGTTGTTTTGGAATACCACCAAGGCCGCTAATCGCTCCAGGGATCACTGTGGTCTTTTTCTGCCACAGTCTTTCAATTTCTATTTGTAAATCTTGGTATTTTGCTGTTTTTTTCCAGTTAATTTTTTTCTACTTTGCTATCACCTGGTATTGCTACATGGATGATTTTGATTTGTTTCTTTTTCTTCTTGACTACAGTTATGTCTGGTGTATTGTGCAATAGATGTTTGTCTGTAGTTGAAAATCCCATAATATTTTGGCATATTTATTTTTTCAGTTTTGTGGTCCCACCAGTTTTTGGCTACAGGTAGCTTGTATTTTTTACAGATGTTCCAGTGTATCATTGTTGCTACCTTGTCATGCCTTTGTAGTTTGTCTGTGAAATCTTTTTACAGCAACTAATTAGGTGGTCCACTGTTCCATCTGTTTCTTTACAGAGATGGCACTTACTGTTGTTATTTTCTCTGCTTTTGCTTTTATTGCATTTGTTCTTAATGCCTGTTCTTGTGCAGCCATTATTAGACCCTCTCTTTCTTCCAGTTGCCTTTTTTGAGCCACTTATTATTATATATTATTATATGTTATAGCAAAAACCAGTCAAAGATTCATACTGTTTACAGATATGGTGACTACTCTTGTGTGTTTGCATTGTTTAAGTGTAAAAGGCCAGATGGCAATCTTTGAGGAAATGATTGAAGATGAAGAAGGTCTAGTGGACGACCGTTTGCCTACTACAAGCAGAGGTCTCTGGGCAGCAAGTGAAACTGAACGCTCCTTGAAAACCATATTGTCTTTTGCCAAAGCTCACCGCATGGATGTCAAGGCAATTGAAGAGGGCAACATCTTTTTGGAACTTTTTGAAGCATGGAAAAAGGAATATAAGGTACATCAGCAAGAAGAAACTTTGGAGATAAGTTCTGAACAAAGAAACATGAGTTGGTTTTGAGCATATTTAGTTCATGCATGATAGTCACATACACAGTGATATATTGAAATCTAATAAAAAATTTTGCAGAGCTACTGCTAGCCCTTACATTTCATGGTTTTGGAGCTCCACTGTTTCCAATACTTCTATGAGCGTAATCCTAACCAAATTTCCAGCACTGGCATAGCTGTGCCAGTGGGGCATATGCTGCATCCTGCAGTTGGGGGGCAGTCATGGAGGCCTCTTCAAGGTTAGGCAATGTTTTTCCTTTACCTTGGAGTTGCATTGCCCTTATGTAGGTGCTGGAAAGTAGGTTAGGATTGCGCCCTATCTGTCTGCTTGTGTGTGTGTGTGTAATCTGCAGACCATAGAGAACACATCATGCAGCTAACAAAATTCACAAAAGTTTATGTCACAATAAAATGTTTAGGATTTAATGTACTATAGGACAGTTTCTCACCTAAAGGGAGGTAATTTTAAATTAAGAGCCTACTTTTGAGATGACATCTGAATGGGTCCCTTTAGGGAGAAGGGCAGGATATAAATAAAGTTTATTATTATTATTTATTATGTCTATCACTCATGTTTTACCAGTTAAGAGCTGGGTAGTGGGCAAAATTACTCACACAGTTTAGCCATTTCAGCTATTTCTGATATTTTAGTGCTGGAAATAGGGATCAAATTGGCTAGTTACATATGATGGCCTTGATGACACATAAGAAGGCATCTTCTTGATTGATGAGTGATGAGTGATTTTAAAGAATGTACATTTGTGTATCATGTCTGTCTGGAACTAATAATGTTTCAGTTGCTTTTGTCACCCTAATAAAAAATCAAAACTTCACATATAGGCTAATGGGTTCTGAGCTGTCTGTGACAGATCAGGAGAGAGATCTTGGGGTGGTGGTGGACAGGTCGATGAAATTGTCGACCCAATGTGCGGTGGCAGTGAAGAAGGCCAATTCTATGGGATCATTAGGAAGGGTATTGAGAACAAAACAGCTAGTATTATAATGCCGTTGTACAAATCTATGGTAAGGCCACACCTGGAGTATTGCATCCAGTTCTGGTCGCCACATCTCAAAAAAGACATAGTGGAAATGGAAAAGGTGAAAAAAAGAGAGCGACTAAGATGATTACTGGGCTGGGGCACCTTCCTTATGAGGAAAGACTACGGTGTTTGGGCCTCCTGAGCCTAGAAAAGAGACGCTTGAGGGCGAACATGATTGAGACGTACAAAATTATGCATGGGAAAGATAAAGTGGATAGAGAGATGCCCTTTACACTCTCACATAACACCAGAACCAGGGGACATCCACTAAAATTGAGTGTTGGAAGAGTTAGGATAGACAAAAGAAAATATTTCTTTATTCAGCGTGTGATTGGTCTTTGGAACTCCTTGCCACAGGATGTGGTGATGGCATCTGACCTGGACACCTTTAAAAGGGGATTGGACAAGTTTCTTTAGGAAAAATCCATTACGGGTTACAAGCCATGATGTGTATGTGCAACCTCCTGATTTTAGAAATGGGCTATATCAGAATGCCAGATGCAAGGGAGGGCACCAGGATGCAGGTCTCTTGTTATCCGGTGTGCTCCCTGGGGCATTTGGTGGGCTGCTGTGAGATACAGGAAGCTGGACTAGATGGGCCTATGGCCTGATCCAGTGGGGCTGTTCTTATGCTCTTAATGTACATAAAAGTGTGAAGATTAGTTCTACGTTCAACTGAGCCTTGAGTTCTGTATTGCATGGCAGCAACATTTAAAAAGGAGACTGTTGGTTAGTGTGAATATCTTCTTCCAGTATCTTCTTACTTAGATTTGGAGACAGGCAGATCAATCCTAACTTGTGCTAGTACAACCTGGATAGGTCAACTTGTTCTGGTGCAGCCAGGCCACATCACCTGCGCAGTATCCAGCGCAGGTTGGGAGGCTACTGGAGTTCACATCGCGGTAAGGGGATATTTTTCCAATTACCCCATGTTGAGCCCTGTCCTATGGGGCTACTCGAATCTGTGGCAGCTATTTAATTGACGCAAAACCGAGAAGGCTGTGTATGGCTGCCTGGGCCAGGGGTTAGGATATGGCACATGCTGCCACCGCCAATCCCACTCCATCTCTGGCCTCGTACTCCCCTGTTCCACCCTCTCCCACACAAAAATGCCCCCTCCCTGCACCCAGAATTCCCTCCTGCCACCCTTACCCAGTCCCTGCCATCGCCCAGTGCAGGGGGCCTGCAGCGGCTCAAGTGCCATTTAGGCTTGCGCCCCAAGAAGGCATTTTTTACACTGATAGTAGTTCCGTAAACTATGTTTACTGTATTTAAAATGACTAGTATAGCTTAGTGACTAACACTACATTTCTATTCAGGTTTATTCAGAATTTTGTACTCAGTGGGAATTATTTCCACGTGAGGATGCAAAGGGTTACAATCTAAGGCAGGGGTCTCTAAACTTTTAGGCCAGAGGTCCACATCAAATATCTAGAATGGTGTTGAGGGCCGGAAAAATAAATATTTAATTTTTATATTTAAAATTTAAATACATTAGAAAGCCTCAGAAACCTAAGGTCTTCAGATGACCCAAAAATATCACTTCTGGTTCTTCAGGAAAACCAGGAAGTAATGTTTTAGGCCTTTAGAAGGCATTTTGAAGGGAGGCGCATGATCTCCCCAGCCCTCAGAACACCCTCCAGATGCAACTGGACACAGCTCTGGTCGTATTCAGTTGAGTGGCCGGAGGCTTGCAGGGACCAGAGGCTTGCCAAGGGTTAGATAGGGAATTGTCATGGGCTGCATCTGGCCCCCAGGCCGGGGTTTAGAGATCCCTGATCTAAGGTAATGAACAGGAAAACAGAACGTCTGTGTTTAAACCTCATCACCTCTTGTTTCTCTGTGTTGGTTTCATATCTACAACATTGTTTTAATAGTACCATCGTACTTTACAGTGTTGTGGTGAGGACTGAAATAATGTATGAGAAGCACTTTAAGCATTTAAGAACTAGTATTGCCACATATTTCTGCTTTGTTAAGTTTATGATTTTTGGTTGTTCTTTCTTTAGACCTGTTTTAGAAAACTACAAAATTTGAGTGCTTTGTTTTGTAAAAAATAGTTGGAACAGTGGCATTTCTAGCTTACTGTGACTTCCCTCTGCATACCTGAGGAATGTGTACCAGTTACAGCATAGCTGTGAAGAGAAAAGTTTAAACTGTTATTCATTAGATTTTTTTGATCTTTCTTATTCAGAACTTATGAGTGCTAAGATACAACTTTTTAAGCTTAAATTTACAGTATTTGTGTTTTTCCATCTTACCTTCAGTTGCTCCATGAATATTGGATGGTCCTGAGAGATCATGTGTCTGCCATTGATGAACTCGCCATGGCTACGGAACGGCTTCGAGTGCGGCATCCAGAAGAGCCCAAACCAAACCATCCTGTTCTTCATATAATTGAGCCACATGAGGTAATGTTCCTTGAATCAGAAAAGCAGCAGTACTATGTTTAACAGTTGTCACTGTGAACTATTGCCTGCCGCAAAAAAAATACCTCAATCCAGCTGTTTGTTGCTTGGTCTCTTTTAGCATCTTTTCATTGTGATATGGGTAAAAATTACTTCTATTGCAATTTCCACCTTCTTTACAGATTGCCTTATGGTCTTCATAGTGTCCAATGTGGTTTACAATAAAAACAAAGCAAGTCACAATTAGAACAAATCAAATCTAAAAATAAATCCTAAAATCAATAGGCAAAAAGCCTGACCAAATAGCAGTAACAGGAGTTCAATCAAAATACGTAATCTGGGGCAAGTATGAGAGCCAGGATAGTGTAGTGGTTGTGGTTTTGGACTTAGGCGGAAGGATCCAGGTTCAAATATTCTCAGTCACAAAGCCTCCTGGGTGACTTTGGGTCAGTCATTATCTCTCAGCCTAACGTAATTCACAGGATTGTTGTGAGGACAAAAAATAGGGAAAGAACCATCTACACCACCCTGAGTTCCTTGAAGGCAATATAAAAATAAATAAATACTCTTCTCTTTACTTGAAACTTCTTACTGCTGCAAATAGTATACTTAAATTTGGCAGTGGGGGAGGGATTTGAATGGCATACATTTTCCCTTATTAGTTAACAGTAAAACTTGAGATAATTGTTTTTACATAGCAGATTCTTTCCTAAAAACTTGTAATGAAACAACCCCTAAAAGAATCAAATTCTTCCTTTTGTTCAGGTAGAACAAAATAGAGTGAAACTCCTGAATGACAAAGCAGTTGCCAAATCACAGCTTCAGAAGAAACTGGGTCAGCTCCTTTATCTCACTAACTTGGAAAAGGTAAGATTGCCTTGCTTCTTTTTTGTGTTGCAGTATAATGGAACCATTGTTAGTCCTGGTCACAGTCTGAAGAGCTCAGAATGTAACTCTGTATACAAAACAGTTTCCCACCCCCTCTCATAAGCATAACTTAAAGGGGAACTGAATTTGAGGAACAATGCATTCTCTTTTTTGCCTTTTAAAAAAATCCTCATTCCTAGTCTAGGAATCTTATAAAATCATCCCTTTAGATTTTGAGCCACGTTTTCTATTTTATTTTGTTCTATAATTCCTGAACAATATTTATGTACTTTTATTTTTCCAGGCATTATATTGAGTATTTTTTTCTATTCATAAACAGAGACATTTTGTGTTATGATTCAACAAACACTTAAGTTTCAAAATTGTTCCAACATCAGATTAGTACTTCAAATTATAATTTACTTTGCTATAAAATATATTATGTTTACTGATTGTGGTTGTTGGTAATTTTTTTTTTTTTTTTTGCTGTAATATTGATTTCCAAATTGCAGGTATTTATAATAAATGTTACAGATAGCTGATTTTTTTTACTCCCCAAATAAAAATTGATTTCTTTCATGTTTCCATAGTCTCAGGATAAAACAACTGGAGGAATTAATCCAGAACCCTGTCCAATTTGTGCACGGCAGCTGGGAAAGCAGGTAAAAAGTTCTGCCTCAGATTTCCTATAGAGAACTCTTAGTTCTTGAGTGACACTGTCAGAATGCCAGATGCAAGGGAGGGCACCAGGATGCAGGTCTCTTGTTATCTGGTGTGCTCCCTGGGCATTTGGTGGGCTGCTGTGAGATACGGGAAGCTGGACTAGATGGGCCTATGGCCTGATCCAGTGGGACTGTTCTTAACTCTGATTCTTTATTCAGTGTTTAATCAATATACAGTTTTGGAATTGATTTATGCATTAGTAGTTCCTAAACATATTATCTGTATTATAACAGAGGCTGTTCCTCAGTCATACCATGCAAGTGCTGAATTTGAATTTGAATCCAGCATCTTGAGAAGTTAAGATATGATTTAAGGCGAATTTCTAGCCTTAAGTCCATGGTGGTAAGTGTTAAACAGTTGAGGTAGCTGGTTCTCAAATGGTGAGTATATGGCCCACCGTGGACATGACTCAATTTTCGGTGGTTTGTAAAACTGACAGGGTAGATTAGGCTATGTGTGTCAAGGCAACCTGCTAATTGGGGGAAGCACTGCTGCTCAATCACTGTTACCAGCTGCTCCAGCCACTGTGGCTATAAAGTAAAATTTTTGGGGAGGGTGGATCCTGATGCTAAAATGTTTGAGAACCATTGGTTTAAGTAATTTATGTGCAGTGCAATCCTGAGCTGCACATGGGCCAGCGCAAGTCCCTCCACATGGACTGACACAAGGATGACACAAGTCTGTGCACCGACAGAGGCACTGAGTCTTGCGTTGGCCCAGCTGGGCTGACACGAGACTCTGGAGTGGGTGGGGAGGAGGTGGGAGGGAGGGCAGTGGGTGGCCCCGGGGGCAGGTGGGCGGGCAGGGAGGTGGAACTGGGATCCAGCAGTTATGCTTGATCCCATTCCCCTTTCCCAGGGAATTTGGAGTGACTTGAAGCCATTCCACTCTCACCACCTACAGAGGTGGCACAAGTCCAAGAAGACCCATAGGGACCAGGCCGCCTTACCCAGGGGTAAGGGAAAAGTTTCCCCTTGCCTCTGACTGAGCCAATTCTGGCCCATATCCTGCACTGGAAACAGCGCAAGCTTCTTGTCTTGCCTGTTCCAGCACAGAATAGGATTGTGCCCTTAATGTCTAAAGCCACTGGGGGAGCTGAATAGGTTTTCTAGCAATCAGGTAGCACTTCTGGACTTTGCCTCATCTTGATTATCGGAAGCAGAATGAAAAATGAGCAACTCTGTGCAAATGTACATACCTTCGGTTGCATAATTTACCTCTATTTCTTGCAGAAGTTTGATTTTATTTTCATTTTTAAAATAAGCATGAGGTACAGAAAACCGCATGCGTTACTTCATGCATTACTCCATGCTGGTACATAAATATCCGCATGACCCCTGTCAACAACAAAGATGAGTATGCCCTAAAGAAGCTGTGTAATTCCAATAATTATACCTTGGTCATTTCACAAGCTTGCAATATTTATACCATGACACATAAGTCTTTAGAGTGGGCCACTGTCATTAAGCACTCAACCACATGTTCCCCTGTCCTTAATTTAGAAATTCATCATGTACGTGTCTTTGAGTGGTAAATGACCTCATATGTCCCAACCCCATCAACCACCCTGTATTCATAAAAATCCTATAAAGGATATGTCTGCTGCGAAATCCAGTGCAGTCATTCAGCACATGCCACATGGACCCAGAGTTAATCCTACACTTTTCTTTCATCCCTTTGCTTAGCTGCATCTCTCTGCACAGCAGGAGGCATAGCTTAGCCATCATAGGCTCAAGGTGACTGTGGCTGCAGTCCTATCCACACTTTCCTGAGAGTAAGCCCCATTGAACACAATAGGACTTTCTTCTGAGTTGACATGTGTAGGCTTGTGCCCTGAAAAATGCATGTGGAAATGGGGAAATCACCAGTAATGGTCATAAAGAGAGAAATAGTTTATTTGTATAAATATAACAAATATAAAGTATATTAATATTAATATTAATAAAATTGGGTACAAAAGCGAAAGTGTATGGAGACATATTTTGAGAGTTAAAACCACCTTTTTTCAGGTGGTTTTCTTTGTGCAGTTGAATGTAGAGAAGTTCTGCACTTGCACAGAGCTGAATTTGGAGGCTCTAGAACTTTGCTATGTGATCTGTCTCTGCACTCAAGTGAAGACCCTGTGTCTCATGAATAGGAAGAGCACCCCAATTTCTTGATCCCTTTTCAATAGCCACCTCAGTAGTATCTCATTAAGAACACTTCTCCACTAGCATACTTGAGGGGGGCAAGGGTCCCAGGGTGGTACACCTGGGGGTCGGCGGTGCCATCCACAGTTCCGTCCCGTCCCCCCCCGCAGTATTTTGGAGCAGTTGCTTGTCGCTTGGAGCAGCCACCCAAGCTTTGAAAATTGCGGTGATGTCATCATGTCACCTCAATTACTTCTGCGTCAGGTGGGAGGCATTTAAAGGAATGGGCCCAAGGCACCACAACAACCAGGAATGCCAGTGCTCTTCTCACTTGTCTTTTCTGTCAGTCATTCTGAAAGCAAAACACTTCAGCTTATTAATTTTTTTTGTTTTAATGTTAGTAGCACTGCAGAAAGAAAAGTTCTAAATTTTTTTAATAAAAATAAAAACAAGCGGCATGTCGCTACCACAATTAGGAGCCTTTCTGAAAGTACTTATTTTTTTTAAAAAACCAACATTTTGTAGATGGAGAATTTCTACACAGAAGCTTTATATTTTATGAAAATTGCATTTTCTGTACCTTGTGTCTTACTAAACGTTCATATATGCATGTTTATAAGAACAGGAAGATGATGGAACTACGTTGTGGCATTTACTTGCTCTTATTTTTCTCATTCTAGTGGGCAGTGTTGACTTGTGGACACTGCTTCTGCAATGAGTGCATAGCTATTATCATAGAACAGTACAGTGTTGGTACCCGCAGAAGTTCAATAAAGTGTGCCATCTGCAGGCAGACAACTTCACATAAAGAAATTTCCTATGTATTCACTGCAGAGACTGCAAACCAAGAAGATGATATGCCTGTGAAGGTAAGTTGTCCTACAAAGAGGTCCTTTTTATATACACCTGAAGCAAGTGGCTTATGTTTGCATCATATGGTTTAATCTTAAGCACGCTTAACTTGGAAATGCGTTTAGTGGAATTAGCAGAACTCCCAAATGTATCTCTTATTCCTAGATACAGATTCTTAATAATATGAAACTATGAAGCTATCTTATACCAGGCCAAACCATTGGCTCACCTAGGTCAGTATTGTCTATAATGACAGACAGTGGCTCTTATAACATTCTGACAGGATTTTTTTTCTCTGACCTACCTAGAGATGCCAAGATTCAATCCTGAGACTTTCTGCATGTCAGGCATGTACTCTTCAGCCTTATGCCCGAACACCAAGTCCCAGGGAAGAGGTGGGATCAATGGTGCCAATACACACCATATCCTATTCCCCTTCCTGGACCTGGTCCACTGGCACAGATCAACGTGGATTTGCACCAGCAGTATCACTGGAACCGGTCCAGGTTGACACATAGGCTGCTGGGCCTTATATTGCCTGCAACTGAAATTCCCCTGCAGGATGATGATGATGATGATAACTTTATTTTTACCCCACCTTTCTCCCCGAAGGGACTCAAGGCGGCTTACAACAGGATAAAACAGATTAAAAAACATAATTTAAAAACAGATAAAAGCATATTAACATATGCCACTGCATTGGCGCAGGGAATTTAGGTAGGATTAGGCTGTAAATCAAAGATTCTAGTCAAGACTGGAATCTTAACTCTAGTAGGCGTTACTTGTGATTAAGCGTTATATTGGCATTCACTGAAGGTTGCAGCCCTTCCTATTTGAAATTTTTTACCAGAACAAAAAGAGGTGAGCGTATCGGCATATTCGGATAAATTTCACTCTTCAGATAACAAACATAAACAAAAGTCAAAATGACAAACTTTTGTAATTTTATTGAATTTTAAATTCGTTATTTTTCTTTAATATATGTAGTCATTTTTCTGTTGAAGCAATTAAGGTTGGTGAATACAGTTTTCATTCATCTGCCGATGTATTCCATGTGCAATGTATGCCAAAGCTTCATAAATATTAAAGTAATCTCTATTGAAAACACATGTAAAAGCAAAATGTTATAAAGCTGTTGGTTGCAGAAATTGTATATACAGATGAGCTATCAATCCCAAGAATACGTTTTTAACAGTGGTAGTGTTGACATGGATCCAGTGTACCTGATTCCACAAGAACATTTTCTCATTATTTTGGTAGAATATGGACTATTATTCAAAAAACAATATTTTACTGAGAATTGAAAGAGCCACTGAAATTCAGAATTACAAAGTTGCCTGTTTAATTACTCTTCAGTGCAGTCATAATTTACAGGTTAATGGAGGGGAGGGGCCAGCCAGCAGCCAAATAGATGTGCCTTTCTCGAGCTCTTGAAAGGCACTCTATTTTTTCCCAAAAACTGCGGATCCAAGGAGACCTGGGAATATTTGTCAGGAGAGATAAATTCCTCCATGTGATGACACGATTTCTGAAGAGATACGTCCTACCGGGCGGGGGGGGGGAAGCTTTCCCAGGAGATTTTGCCTGGCAGCAATGGTGAAGAATTCATGCTGAATCAAGCTGAAGGCCCCAGCAGGGAAAGACGTTGAAGACTTAAGTAAGTGTTATTCCATTGGTGTATGCCTGGAGTGGACTGAGTAGTTGATTGCCTGATCTGGTTCTTTTTTGCCATGAGAAGAAGAGGAGGGGGGAGGTTTCTCCCCTCAGCTGTTTATCGGTGTGAGGAGAAATTGTAGAAGAGATTTGCCAAGCTTGTTATGGATATATGAAAGTATAATTACAACTTTATAACTTTGAATTTCGGTGGATTACAATTTAATTGTCCTTGGATAAAGTTTGTGCATTGGAGTGTTTATTGCCTTGGTTTGATACTATTGTTTAGGATTGTTGGAAAGAGAGATTGGATGTTTTGAGATTCTTTCAAACAGAGGAATGTGGTTGCCAAGGCTACAAATATAAATGATAAGAGCACAAAAACAAGAACACTGCATCAGTGACATCTAGAGACATCTAGTGGATTTTAAAAGACATTGCAAGAATTGGATTTGCCTCTATAAGTGGAGCAAGGAAGATAATACGCTGAGGACATCTAGTGGTCTTAATGAGCATTGCAAACAAAATATATTTGAGTTTCAAAGGAAGGAAGAATGAAGATGGCAGGTAAGAAAGTCCGAAGTTTGCGAGCGTCAGGATTTGAAAAATTAGTACAAGAGGAAGCGGAAGGAAAAGACTGGAAACAGACTATGCAAGACAACATGTTGGCAAAACTGTTGGCAATGGTACAGCAACAAATAAATCAATCTGCACAGACCCAACACAGCATGGATACTTTAACTAAACAATTAGATGAACTTAGTGGACACCTGATAAATGTGAAAATTACATCCGAAGAAGACAAACAAGAGATTGAGAGATTGGGAAAAAAGATAAGAAAAGACCAAGCTAAAATATCAGAGATAGAAGAAAATCAGCATGATGCAGAGACAGCGTTAATAGAAACTCAGATGGATAGTGCAGCTCGAGTGGTGAGGATACAAAATATACCAGAAGAGAAAGGAGAAGATATGTTGCAACAGATTGTCAGATTAATATCACAAAGGATTGATACACCGATGGAGAAGATACCTAAAGAATTGGATTCAGTGAGAAGAGTGAGCACTTTTTATCTGAGAAAACCTGAATTACCAAGAGAAATTCATGTGAAATCCATCAGAACCTTTTACAAAGATAAATTACTGAAGGCTCCACAGGAAAAGAAATGGACAGTGGATGATAATAAAGCTAGAATTCTGAGACATGTTCCATGGAGAGTGAGGAAGAAGAGAAAAAAGAAGAATTGTCAAGGTGTGGAGATGGGCTGGTGAACACACCTATAATTAGATTCAAGATTGGGGGGAGACAGATAAGAAGATTTCTATATGGAACAGATGCCATTTGATAGACCTATTGTTAGAAACAAAAGAAAAATATACTTTAAAAAATGTATATGTTTTTATTGAATTTTGAGATGCAAGAAGAAATAGTAAAACAATGTACAAATGGGCACAAAATATAAACCATAATATCATAATAGATCAATGGGAACAGATCTGGAAGCATAATATAAAACTTATTAGAGCAACACATTTTAAAAACCTGAATTATTTTGCTTAAAACTATTCTAGATGTTATAGATAAAGAAAAAGATGTGTATTTAGTTATGATTTTAATTGTAGTGAGGATTTTATATGTTAAATATTGGAAGGATTTTAAAATACCATTGAAAGATGAATTAATAGAGAAAATAATGTGGTGGAAATGGATAGGGTTTTAGAAAATTTGGATCAACAACGAAAAGTGACACAAATTGAGTAATGGAAATTATTTTATGCTTGGTTGAAAATGAAGTTTTAGAAATATATGATAGGGCATTTAGATGATTGTATTACATATATACTATGATGTGATATAATAGATGAATGATGAATGAAAAATGATCTTAAGAGGTCTGATCAGGCCTGGTTAGTACTTGGATGGGAGACCGCCTGGGAATACCAGGTGCTGTAGGCTTATACCATAGTCTTTTGGGACTGAAGGTGGCCAACCAGATTAAGAGGTAAATTAAGAAGAGGAAACTGATTAAGATATGTAATGATTTATTAGTTTTAGGGATATATAATAATGATATATGATTTCTTGCACCCCCTTTTTTGTGTAGTGAAGTTTGTTGTGTTTTTTGTGTTGTATGTTAGTTTATTTTTGTTTTTGGAAAATAAAAAAGAAGAAGAAAAATAATTTACAGGCTAATGACTTCCAGACATTCGTCTTGCAAGTGCATTGTGTTATTCATGCAATGTTGCCTTTGATTCTGTGAATAGATACACTAAAATTATCTCCTAATAGAGATGTTCTCTGCCGTTTTCCAGTGTAAAGATTAGATTACAGGCTGGAGGCTGTATAAGTAAACATTGCTGACCCCAAACTGACCTTAATCATTCTGGATGCTTTCCTGTTGAAGGCTTTATAGAAAATGACTGAGGCTGCAGCCCTCTGCACACTTACCTGAGTGTAAGCCCCAGGGACTTGCTCCTAAGTTAACATGCATAGGATTGCTCTGTGAAATTGGTTCTTATTGCCCATTGTCCCAGAAGGCATTGCAACAGGTTTTCCAGGCAGATACAGCTGCCCAGAGTGTTCCCGTGAACAGACTGGGTAGAAAATGAAGGAGCAGAGCAGCACAACAAATAAGCACTGCTCATGGCAGGGAGGTCTTTCTCCAAAGTCCAGATCCAGCCCGTGGGCCGTAGTTTGGCGAGCCCTGCTGTAGAAACATATGATTCAACATGCATCGTGTTTCTGTCTGTTTTTAATCTGATCTGCACTGTATAAATGAAATACAATATTCTTTTTTCAAAGGGAAGTCACTCCACCAAAGTGGAAGCTGTGGTCAGGACTCTAAAGAAGATCCAGTTTAAAGACCCAGGGGCCAAATCCCTCGTTTTCTCAACGGTATTTCTCAAACTCCTCTAAATCTAAAACATATGGGAAAGGTGGTGGTGTATGGCTGGAATATCAAGTGTTGGTATGGATGATAGGAATAATTTTAATTTAAGGTGAATTATATTCTTCACTGAAAAATGTCTTGCGTCTACTGCAACTCCTTTTCGATACTGGGAGTGATGCAGCAAGCAGGCGTACCACCATTGTAATGAGGGCAGTCTTGTCTTGTAAGTTTGAAATGTCTTTTTATATCTTTGTAGTGGCAAGATGTGCTGGATATCATTGCAAAAGCACTCTACGATAACAGCATGGTGTTTGCCCAGATCAATGGAATTAACAAATTTCAGGTATGTGAACCGGGATTCTGTAGCGAGTCACTAGGAGTTATTGAATCCTTTCTCCTGACTTTCCTTTGACAATAATAGTTTGTGAAAACTCTCAGTGTTTGATCATAATTTAGCATAGTCCTGCAACTAAAAGGTAAAAAATGAAGCTGCAAGGAAACATAGCTCTGGGATAAGCACATGTTTTGAATGTAAAGGGTCCCAGGTTCAATCTCTGGCAACTCCAGGTTAGGGTTGGGAATGATTCTTGTCTGAAATCTTAAGAGAACCAGTGCCAGTCAGTGTCAATCCATGCTCTGACTCGGGATTAACCAGCTTCTGTGTCATCACTGAATTATGCATTAGGCTAGCACAGGTATAATACTAGCTCCCTGTAAATTAAAGAATTAGGAGCTAACCTCAGGAATCTGCACTCTCTGTTCACAGCCCCTTCACTTCCTAGTTCAGACTGGGCCTGTATGAACACCCAGTCTGACCTGTTACCTGCTGACTTGTTATCTCTGAAACCATCGGGTTTGATTTGAATACTGACAGCAACTTTAGAAGCTATTTTCACACTAAAAAGTGGAGCAAAATTATAATTTTCCACCTCTCCCTCTAAACTGAAGCAGGATTATACATTGACAGCATTAAGGTTATCCAGGGTTCCCTTTCACTTGGCCTTTAAAAATCCACTTCAGGTCATGGCTTCAAATTTGGTTTAAGCCATTTTTTTTTTTTTGGCTAATGTTGCATATATTCAACAAGACCAAATGTGTACACCTATGGGCCAGGAAAATATGGGTTAAGTGTGCAACTTTAGTTAACACAACTGTAGCTAATGGTGCCGACAAATCCTTTACATGCAGGGGTAGAATTTTACTCCAGGGAGAAATCGTTGCAGTAGTTGATGCCCAGCCATGAAAGCTAACCAGGCAAAGGATGAGCAAAAGTCCTCCATCCCCACCGCTGCTATAGCTATGAGTTGCAAGGGCTAGATTTGTTCCTTACTATGCTTAACAGGGGGCTAGCACAGTATGTCCAGCAGTTTTGTGTATGCTGGTCTCATGCCTCCTCTTATTTCCCATTTGGGCCTGTCCTATGTTTGGAAAAGTTTTGGTGTCACCAATCTGCTATCTTTCACAACTTTTTTTTCCTTTGAATATAAGAGAGGTGGTACCCCTGTATACACTGGTCTTGTTTTCATTGTATTTTTGTGTTTTTTTTCAGGAGAATCTCTCGGCATTTAAATATGATCCCAAGATCAACATATTGCTGTTGCCGCTCCATACTGGTTCCAATGGATTAAACATCATTGAGGCAACTCAAGTCCTCTTGGTGGAACCTATACTGAACCCTGCACATGAACTACAAGCTATTGGCAGAGTGCATCGTATTGGACAAACAAAGTAAGTAACAATATTGCCATGGGCTTTGGCGTGGCTTCATTAACCACACCACCAACTTCAGACAGCATGCACATTTTTAGAATGACAAGGAGTTGGCAGTAAGTGGCGGGTCAGGAAGTCTAGGAAACAGTGGTGCTCCAGCTTTGGGGGCGCCCTGTGGCAAGAGCCCTGCAGGTGGCCCCCAGGTAGCTGCCGACTAGAGGGCAGCTCAGGTTAACAATAGGGGGATATTTATTACCTAACCCCAAGCAACATCCCCACCAGGCTTATGGGGCTACTTGAATATGTGCCAACAGAACCCAGAAGTAGGGGTTAGGATTATGCCTATGCTGCTGCTGATTCTGCTCCCCTCTTGGGTCCGCTCTGCCTCCTGGATTGCCCCCATCCACAAACACCCCCCTCCCCACCCCAGTTAAGCTCTCCTGCCACCCTCTCTTGCCCCTTCCAGGACTGGATCTGACATGGGAGGCTGGCGCATGTCCTCACACCAGCCTCGCCAGCTCAAGGGTTGACATGATCATGCTCTACAGCACGTTTGCAACAGTGTAGGGGGCTTATGCCAGTCGAGCACTCCGTCTGGATTGCTCTCGGAGTGTAAAAACTTATGCTGAAACTTTTCTTTCAAAATTCAGGCCCACCATTGTTCATAGATTCTTAATCAAAGCAACAATAGAAGAGAGAATGCAGACAATGTTGAAAACTGTAGAAAGGAGGTAAGTGAAAAAATGTATTTATATTATACTTTTTACATAAATAGCATAACAAACAAAAACAAGTACAGTCACTTGGAATTAAAAACTCTTAGAACCTGGAAGATGTAAACAAAAAGAAAGTACTGCAGGAGGAGACATTATCTAACAGTGACCATTTCTACAATTCAGTTTCACACAGCACTTACTATTGCAGCGAGTCTGCTGGCTGGAGAAAGAAACCCATGTTCTCCCCAGCAAAATGAAGCTTGTTGAAGTGCTTGGAACATGAGACCTCTGCTGCAGTTGTGCTGCCTTGAGGAGGAAATGTCTGAATCCCATGTAGCAAATGGGTAACTTCTGCAATCTGTTTTGCTGCTCATCTGGAAAGGACCCTATGCTTCACTGTTCTTTGAATGCATTTCTAAATCCATCATGTGTTCAAAGCCCTGCAGTCCAAACCAGCTGTAGTCTGATTGCTGATACATTAGATATGACATACATTTTAAACTTTGCTCATCACTGACTTTTCTGTTAGTTCTAAAAGCACTACACAGCTGAGAAGTCAGTTCACACAACCCATCGGAGAGCTTGTTTTCAAATTGCATTGAGACAAAAGGTGCATTCATTTTGTACTTTTGCATGGCAAACCAGTTGTCTGATTGCCAGGAAGCTCATGACTTGATGTGCACAAAAAAGTATCTACAACTTGGTCCAGGCTCACTGGTTGTGGCAGTGAACTATTCAGACAACCTGTTCTCCATTTGTCAGTGGAAACTGAGCTTACTTTTTCTGTAAGTTTGGTTTTAAAATGGACACAGAAAAATCCTATGTGTTGTCTGACCACTTCCTGCACGACAACGTTCAAATCTCTCACAGCTTTCAAAAGTGATTTCTACGAGAGATTAGGCTCAAATCTTGCATTTCTCATAGACCATTTTGCATATCATCAAGCAGCATGTACAAGTGTTGGACAGCATAAATGAATTTGGATATTTTAGTAAATAAAACAAAATGCTTAGTTTACGAACCTTGGTTAAAATGGAGAGAAACACAAATGCATTGTTCCACCCTCGTTTTGGTAGAGTTGCGTTTGGGTTTTGTTTTTTTAAGGTCATGGACAGATTAGTACAACTGTCAAACTGTGACACACAGTGTTCCTTTGGAGACTTGAAACCAATTGGTACAGTCTAAAACATTTGTAGATCTACTTTTGACATCAGCTTGGGTACGAAATGTGTTTCTGAAACTCATTTATGGTTTATTCCCTCCTCCACCACCACCCCCAAAAAAGCCATTCTAGCTCTTCCATGAAGCAATCAGAAGCTGCTGTGTTAACAGTAGCTGACTTGGCAGATCTTTTCTCCGAAGAAACAGAAGAAATGGAATGAACCACACATTTCAGACTTGCTGAGACCGGAATGGGACCATCACCTAGTTGTTTTCTAAACCCCACATCTCTTCAGAAATTCCTGTAGATGTCACCAAACACCTACCCTTATTCTAACTATGCGAATTGGTAGTGTTTTTAACAGTGTCCACTAGGTTCCGTGGCTGTGGATTACTTCAGCACGTTATCTCTGTTAATAAAAATGAGCAATTGCACTTTACACGAACACTATGTCAACAATGGCTTTGTACTTCCAAAGAACACGAGCACTGTATTCCAGTTCCAGCTTCAGGCAAACTGCTTATTTCTGTGTGACTAATCGTGCCCGGACGCCGAAGCATCTCCCATGGAAAAGTGGTGGAGTGCGGGCAGAGAGCCCCGATACACATCTAGTTAATGCCTGTAGCTTGAGACGTGTGCAGATCCTCTTGGCTGGATCTGGCTGTTCGTCTGGACTTTCAGTAAAGAAAGCTTTGCATGGCAGAGAAGGGGCTGAAAATCACAAACCAAGGATTTTGCCCCCACTCTCTTCACACAAGTTAATCATTGCAACTTCCTGACTAAGCAGGTCTCGTCTTTCAGAAAGGGCTTCCTGTGGTGCTGCTGCCTTATCATGCCAATATATTGTATTAGTTAACCCTTAAAACATTTGCTTTTTCGAAACCACTTTGGTATTTGTAATCACTTTTTGGGTATTCATGCTATTAAGTTATAGAAGTTTGTGTGTTGCTTGTTTATGTTTAAATGTTTGCTGTTACTTTAATGTCTCCTGCTCTCTTAATAATAAATTATGTCTTTTTATGATCTATGATCTTGATATTAAAACCATCTGACAGATTTTTAAAGAAGCTTAATGTTATATAGCTTTGTTTTTAAAACCTGAATCTTTACATCCTATTAAACTAGTTAAAACTTCCTTCTGTTTGAATTTTTTTTTCTCATTGGTGTCTATGTGGGCAAACTGTGGAAGTTTGTATATTACCAGAATTTTAGGCATAATATTATATGACATTAAATTGTTGTTCAAATAGTAATCATTAGTATTTATTATTTTAAACAAGTTAAAATGACCACAGTACTTTTAAAACCCAATCCTAAGCATGTCTACTCAGAAGTAAGTCCCATTATAGTCAATGGGGCTTACTTCCAGGAAGTGTGGATAGGATTGTAGCCTTAGTGGGTTCTTTGAGAAAAAAAATTACCTGTACAGGATAATCTTAGCTAAACATTAAGATCAGCTTCTTGATGGTATCTCTTCAGTGCATGGATAGGATGCATATCTAAAGGGCACACACACACACACACACACACACACACAAACACATGCACATAGTATTTGCACTGGGAGAAAGAAGAATTGCACTCAAAGTTCAATCCTAACTTTAATTTTCCTGCAAATGACATCCATCCATGCCTGACTTACATGCCATAAGGATAGTTGAAATTAACTACACGGAATTGGGAAGTGTCAGAGAAGTAGTAGAATCTAATCCGTGCTTTGGCTATGCTTTTCCGTTCTTCTCCGAGACAGTAAGAAGCAGTGGAACACACTGTGAATGACCAAAGATGGAGATGCAAGCCCGTGCAAATATAACAGAGGTACATCTTGTGGATCTCAGCCATGTGAGGTTTTTAATATCTTAGCCCTTAGGAATTTTGGCCAGAATGTGGGTGTATGTTCTGTTTTTATAAATACTCATTCACGTACTCACACATTCACATACTCACACAGTGGCTCCTAATGTGCAAAATGGAAATAAGTGATTTGGACACATGGGGTTCCTGTGAGAAGGAATAAGACAGTAAATTAGTTTGCCCAAACAATTCAGCCATCTCTACATAATTTAATCTTCCCATGCAGAATTTTCAGGACTTCTTCAGAGATTTGATTTTTGCTTTTGGTACACATTTTGACTTGGAGATGTAATGGGGCGGATGAGTTTGGCACTTTTTCTTTGGTTGCTAGAGTTAAAGCTTAGGTGGCAGGTAAGCACAGATAGATAATTTTTGGCGGCTACTGTATGGAACTGTGCTTCAGCTACTTCCATTTCTTTACAGATTTTACTTATCCACTTGGTGACTGAAAAATATATCTTTCTAAGATGGTTTATAAGACAAATATCAAAGCCAAAATGTTTTTGTTTTTATCAGAAGCATCTGCGATACATGATTGTTTTTAATTTGTTGGGTCAGTTGTGATGAGAGTTTTTCCCATTTTCAGGCAATCTAAAGACTTGGCGTGCAAAGCATCTCTGTCAGTACAACCAGCCTTTTCTCTTCCTTTTTTGGTTGCCTGGAACATTAAAGTTGTTTACGAGAATGGCCCTGTACTATAAACGCAGGCTAAAGAAATCCCACGCGGGGGGGGGGGGGGGAGGAAGCCAAGGAAATTACTTGCTTTTTTTTTCTTTTTAGTTTACTTAGCCTGACAGAGTGTATGTCTGACATTAGGGCAGATGAATCACAATCTATAAAGTGGCTACAATAAAAAGTGCATTTTAGAACTAACATTGTAGAAAAGCCAAAGTACCTTGAGAAAAGTTCTTCACAAAGCATCACTCATCTGCAAATTTCTAACCACCTTATAAAAGCAGACTTGTTTCAAAGTAGGAGAGGTTGCCGGCTGGTTTCATACACTAGTGCCGTTGCATGGTGGACATTGCTGTTTATCACGTCTGCAATGCTTGTACAAAACTTTTGAAAAGTCCAACAATCCTGGGAAGTAGGCAAGCGTTGCACAAATGGGAATTGAAGGCACAGAAGTTTTATCCACCAAAATGAAATCCTGGCTAATTTTACCACCTTAATCCTGCTTGCCAGTTCGCATCACAACAGAAAGTTGCTTGTCAAGGTTGTTGAAATGTGCTTCCTTGGGTGAAATTCACACCCCAAAATAAAATTACCATGTATATTTGACAATCTCATAGTAGATTTATGTTGATTGTATTAACATGTACAGTTGGCCCGCATCTTATGTGCGCTTGTGCAAAGTCAAGTATACATGCTCAGCCCCCACCCAAAAGAGAAAAGCAGCATGTTACTGCAGGTGATTTCACCTGCCGTTCCATACGCTGTATATACCCCAAGGCAAGCTGAAAGGGGGAATAAAGCTGCTCTTCGCTAAGTCATCTCAGTTCCTGCAGGTCTCTCATACTGTGATTTTAGTTCTTAAAGAAACAGTATGTATTTATTGGATTTAAAGTAGTTTTGGCTATATGTACATTTAGTTTTGCATGCCAATTTTGGAATGTAACCCTTGTGTAATGTGCAGACTGAATGTACAAAGCAAAATGTCAAGGTGCTTTAAATGTGGGACAATCTCAGCATCTTTAAAATATTAGTGTGGGAGAATGAGGAATTATTCACAGGCACAGAAAGAACAGCCTTTGCAGAATACAATTTTTCTTCTTTTTTTCAAAAATTTGAGAGTACTCTTGTGGGTCACTCACATTCTCATAAGAGTAAAAAAAAATTCTGTTTCTGAAAGTGTTGATAGGTACCTGTTTAGTTTTTCAGTGGAAACCAACAGCATTTGCAGGCAAGCTAATAATCTAGGTAAGTAAACAATGTTTATCCAAACCTTAATATAAACTAGGCTAAAATGATTTTAAAACTGTAAAAGTGACATTTCAAAGTACTTATACTACCGTAGAGACTTGCCTATAGTACGTGAAATTTTTGCCAAGTCATCAAGCTCCAATTCTCACTTCGCCTGATCTCCGGGTCAATCAGAGGGCAGAGCCTTCCCACTCTGAACAGTTTCCTTTCTCAGGCAGTAAACAGGCACCAAGTTTCTCAAGCAGCAGGCAGGCACAGCTCCTTAGAAGCAATTTGTTTCTACAGCAACTGGGAAATTCCAGCCAAAGATAACCTTTTATTCTCCTTCCTTCTGCTGCAGCCTGGTTCTGCTTGGCAAATGCTTGCAAAGCAGGTCTGTTTTTTGAAACATCAGGATGGGAATCCTTTCCATTTGAAGCAGGCTACAATTCAATGCACCCTTACTTCAGAATAACACCCATGGAAAGCAGTGGGTCTATTTCTGAGTAAAAAGGGTTGCAAATATATGCAGCTGCATCTCTCTGCTGTGAATTGAATTGCACACTCCCAGTTATGTGTTATGGGTTGTATGTTGTACATAGAGCTTCTGGCTTAACTGAGCCACTGGCCACTACCTGATTAATAAATGCCAAGGCATGTGGTGATAGTAGTGATTGGACAACAGTGCTCCCCCCCTAACCAGCAGCAGCTTGTCTAACCCTTGATGCACAAAATCTAATCTGCATCTGTCAGCTTTGCAAACCACAAAAATTGGGTCACGGCCAACTGATGGGTCCTAGACCCACAGTTTGAGAACTGCTACAGTAGATGAAAACCACTCTGAGCCAATTGACCATTTAAAAGCTAGTCTGAATTTGCAGGTCTTTACAGTATTTCTTGGGCTCAAACTCTGAAATCTCCAGAGACAGTGAGGCTGCAATTCTGTACACACTTGCCTGGATGCAAATCCCATTGAACTCTTTGGGGCTTCCTTTATATCTACATAGGATTGCAACTGAAGAGCAACTGCAGCATTAGCAGGGGCAAATTCAGTGTTTCTGTTTCAGCAGGGGGCATGAACACTACCTTAACTCCCAAACCCAGGTCAGACCTGGGCTACCAGTTGAATTTTGACCTCTGTGGCCAAGGTTTGCTGAGTGGATAGACCTAGGCTCCTGCCTGGACTTGGAACCCAGATCTACCTGCCAGGTAGACCTGGGCTCCTATTCCGACTCTGCCCTCTAGAACTGCCTCTTCCTGGGCTTCTGGCCAGGCACAATCTTGCCACCAACACCCCACTCAGTGGGCACTCCCCTAGCACCCAACTTCACTCCCCATCCCAGAGGGCACCTATTCCCACTGGAGCGACAGTTGGGGGGGGGGGTATGCACGCATGGTCCCGTCTTGGATTCACCCCTGAGCATTAAACACAGAAACTCATCGCAAGCAATGATGGTGCAGGGATAGCATGGAGTTGAAGCAAGAGTTATTTGATATTAAATACTGGGATCCTAACTTGGCTGATTTAAATCTGACATTCAGACATATTTAGTTTCAAGGGCTGAATATGTCCAGCATACTGGAAACTGAAGGTCTACTGTCGGTTTAACAAAAGTTTGATTGGAGGTGAGGACACAATAGGCTTACAAGTGATAACACAAGCCTACCAAAAAAAAAAATTGGCTATGTTGGGTCCCACCATGTTTGTTACTGAGTTTTAACTTGTAGAGCGTACTGCAAAACTTCAATGATCTGAAAGAATTATGGCCCAGTCATATTCGGTAGGACACTGCATTGACAGCAAGCCAACACCTCTGCAATGTCTGTCACATCCCAAGCCTGTCTAGGCAATGTCATGCCAGCACAGCCCCTCCAGTAACACTGGTGCATTAATGCCAACAGCATCTTTGGAAACCCCAACATGACCCTTCAGCCATGTTGCAGCATCCTGTCATCGTTATGTTTTTGACATAGCATCCAAGGAGCTAATCGCTGCATCCACCCAACAACAATGGCCAGAGAAGCACCACCTAGCTGTGCATGGGATGAGGCAGATTCTGGAGGGACACCCTCCGCTAGCCACGAGCAATAGCCATCACCGCCAACCAGGGGAGATGACCCAAGAACACCACATGCACAACATGATACAAAGATGTCACAGCCCCAACACCCCTGAAGGAGTTATTATGGCATCAGCAGCAAAAGGGTTAACTAAGAAAAGCGAGGAATCCTTCATGCTCTGTGTTCAGGTCCCAATATCCCATTTACACAAACACACACATCCAAGAAATACCTTTCTGAGCAAAGCAGAGGAAGAATAGAAAGATAGCAGCCACATAAAATGAACCCACAAATCCCTTCACAGCAAGGGTTCAAGTCCCTGTGGGGACATTCACCAGCAAGAAAACACCCTTTGTTGAGGAGGGACTGAGATGAGCCTCGGCAGTCTTCAGTTCAAGGAGATGTGGCAGCTTTCTGCAAAAAGTTGCAGGCTGGGAGCCAGGTGAGATGAGTTTGATAGAGGTCTGTCATTGGCATAGCATTTTGATGTCATCAGGGACATGCCCATTATCCATAGGGGTGGGGTTGGGATGTGGTGTGTGCCTACTCCCCCATGTCCCACCTGTGTGTTTTTTCCAGCACTGCATCAGCATCTGTAATGCATCTGTTGACATGCAAATTTATGCACTGGTGGGGCTGTAATTGCACCAGTGTCCATAGAGCTACGCTAGTACACCTTGAGGACTGTGGGCTGTTAGAGTCCTCTCTGTTTACATTTCTTAGAATTCCATAATGGAGATCTAAATTGGTGCCCATGTTCAGCTTGGAACCATGGTTCCTGGGAATAGCTCTTCTGTTATCAGCTTTGTAGCCTAGCTACTGTGAAAATACTGTCTGGAGCTGCCGTTCTTTGCTAGGTTAACAGAAGGATTGCCCCCACTAACAAAAGGCGGAAGTTTGCCTAGATTAATAAATAATCCAGGCATTTAATTCTTCCTTTTCCTAGTTGAATTAGGAAAATGTTGTTATTCTGCAAGTAGAAACAGCAAGCCAGGGAAAAATCAATCATTTGCCTTCCAGTGTATTCCCATTTTTTTTCTCCTGAGTACAGAAGAGATGGGGACAGCAAAAGCCACTTTTACCTGCATTGTTTCCCCCTGGATCAAGCCCAGTCTGATACTCGTAGGGTTTTGTCTGAATTAATGTTTGAGCCAAAATGTGATCAGTACAGAATTTTCTTCCTGAAATTTCTGTACTTGTGTGTACCTCTTCACTATCTAGTTACACTGTTTCTTAAATTGTTAGACTAGCCTCAACTGCTGCTGTACTCTGCACATCTTTTGGATTGCATGTCATTATTGAGCACCCTGTGTTGATTCAATGTCAATTCAATGTTCAAAATTTTAAATACATAAATTATAGGTTTACAATTATAGGTTATATATGTTACAGAATATATATAACATGCGCAACATAACGTTTCATTGAATTCAATGGGATTTGGAGCCCGATCCTGATGGGCTTGTGCTGGCCCATCACTGGCGTGCACTGTTGCAAATGTGCCATAAGGCATGTCTGCAACAGCCTGTGATGGGCCAGCGCCAGAGCTAGCTCAATGCAAACCAGCGCTGGGCCAGCGCCGGCTGATGGACGGAAGACCGGCGGACAGGAGAGGTAAGTCTGGGCGGGGGGGGGCATTCTGGGGTGGAGGGAGAATGGGGGGAAGGCATGGAAGGGAGTGAGCAGGGCGGGAGGGGGGTAGAGATAGCAGCAGGCCCTGTGTCCATATCCTGACCCCCTCCTTGCAGCCTGGGAGACCTGACATGGGTCTCCTTGAATTGGTGCCTGCTCAATAGCAGGCGCAGATCCAAGGAGACCCATTGGGGCCGCCTGGGCTTACCTGGCTTACTCAGAGTACCCCTGGTGGTGCGACCCAGCCCCCTGGGATTCAGTGGTCACCATTTCGGCACTGTTGCAGCCCTGGGTGCTGGGAAGCTCAAAATTGGGCTGTTGCTCTCTAATAAGTGCGGTTAGGATTATGACCTAAGCAAAAGAACTTTCCTATTTGCAGTGACTCAAGTGTTAAATCATGATTACAAAACCAAAATGTACTAATATTTGGACAACCTGTTGGCTGTCTCCTTTCATAATATAATTACACAGATAATTATGAGGCCAACTGACGCTGTCATCTCAGGCAACAGCTTGTTGAGGGGTGCCCATCTCAGTCTGCCAACTTACCTCCACTTCTCCTCTTTCTCCTTCCATTCCCTGGATTGGAAAAAGGGAGAGGGAGACAGAGTGGAAGAGGAAATGTGGGGGGGGACGAGAATGCTGAGCTAGAACATTGGAGAGTTGGAGAAGCAGAGGTTGGGACATCATCGGGTAAGAGGGGCAGCTTTTGGCGTACTGCCTCCAGTGTCAGGAGCACTTGGGCCAGCCTTCCTGAGCTAGGTCATGTGTTGGTCCCATTAATCCTTAATTTTTCTTCCACACTCTGTGTCTCCAGCTGTTGTCTCTTTCAATGAAATTCTTTCCATACAATCAGGGTCATTGCCTGGAAAAACTGGACAATGGTGACTTGGAGTATGCAGGGTTCCAAGTTAATACTTTAATTTTTGAAAATACTGCTAATTTTTCCTTTGAGAACATTCTTACTTCTCCTTTGAAAGAGAATATATATCGTTGCCTACAGAGATAATGGTGACATTTTTTTTATCTCCTTTGATGTCTTCTGTAAGGGGGTAGCAACGGTGAGGTTTTGTTTTGCACCTTCGCTTCTTGTTCCCAAGGAACAAAAAATGAGCTGTAAATAATGTACTGCCCCTCTGCAGAGCGGAATGGAAGGATATAAAACACCCAGGGAGAAATCCAATGGAAGGGAATGAGGTAAAGGGAGCCACTCCTCCCTAATAAAAGACATGCTAAGTTGCTGCTATAGTAAAAGACAAAAATGTGGGGGAGGGGGGACGGACGAAAAGGGGTTTTCTTCTTGGACAGAATTCAGCGTTAAAATAGGTAGCGAGTTTGGTGTGAGTAATCATGGTCTCCACTGGTTCTCTCTGTGGAATCCTATTGTTTGGACCCAGAACACCCTTCTGACTTCAATGGGAGGCATTCATTGCTCTGAAGAGGTTGAGGAGGGGGGGGGGGAAAGAAGCTCGAGGAACCCTTTGCACCACACACAGATCCCAAACCCCCAGCCAAGACACAAAGTTGGAAGAGCAGAAAGATCCAGTACGAGGGAGGTTTCCTAGCAGGTGTTCCTTGAGGAAATCTTGTTCTGATGGCACCCTGCAAAATGTCCTTTCTTGCTACTCTACTAGCTTCTCTGTTGATTTCTTCAGGAGGGACCAACACAGGGGAGGGTGAGTTATCTCGGTTAAGCATTTCTTCTGAAAGAAGGCTGCAATATTCTAAACTATGATTAGCTCATGGCCAGTTCTAAGGTCTCACTTGTTTTGTGCCAACTTTGGAGAACTTTGTAAATGTATAATCAAAATGTGGCCTTCAAAACATGGCCTATGACTACAGTCTTCCTATGAGTTGTGGTAAAAATAATGCACAGTGACTTTCCAGATACAGTCAGGTGGAAACAATGAAAGTCTTTAGAACCATCATTTCATGGAATCATGATTAGCATCAAATCTCTATGTCATCCTTTGGGGAGATTTAGGTTCTTTATGGAAAGGACACTAATACAGCACAAAGCCTGGGTGACACCATATTTTAAACTCTGGAGATCTAATGAAGCTGGTATGTATTGCTAATTTGTTTTGCTGCTTTATTGTGCCAAACATCTTATGAAAGCATCTTTGTTACAATCCTAGAAAAGAGGAATTACAGATTTTAGAATAGAGAATTATTAAAATTCCTCATGTGAAAATCCTACCTGTTCTGAAGTCAATGCTTATTTACTATTACAAAATCACTTGCTAGCTTTTGTCTTCATATAAATCAGTTTGTTATAATAATCTCGTTGAAAAATTAAGGCTTATGCATGTTGGTTATTGGATGTCTTCTATTTTTAATGCCAGCGTTCTAAACAGAGATGATGCCTCATTCCTGAGTAAAACACTCTGGGCCAGGGAATGCAGACATTCAAGCTTTTCAAAATGTTCCCTGAGGAACAAGAATAAACAAGACAAAACTGCTATACATTAAATATCTTCCAATAATTTTTTCCTTCTCCATTTCCATAGCTTAACAGTCTTATATTTCGTACTGAAAGGAAGGAGGAATGTGCTAAGGGGAAGTTATAGTGCATTTTATTACTGTTCTTTTATTGTCTTATGAATATTTAGAGAATCATATGAATTGTTTGGTTCTCACTCTAAATCTCACTCTGTGCGCTGATCAAGTTCATTACCAATTATTTCGTCATTGACTTGCTTTAGCAATATAGGAAAGCCTCGCCATCTCACGCTAGCAAAGAAGTACTTTACTAAATTATTGAGCATAACATTTGGAGAAAAATCTAGACTGGTATGACGGGAAGGGTGGAATTCAAAGATATTTCAACGGAATTGCTAAAATTAAATTAACTTTTTTAAAAACGCCATAGCATTCAACAGCAATAGAACCACAATACAAAAGAACATCAAAAAAATATGGGCCCCCCATATCCATGGATCCTGTATCCACAGATTCACTTATTGGCAGATCAAGTCCACACCCCCCATGCACCCCCTCTAAAGTCAACGGGAGCTCTCCTCCCCTTGCCTCCAGAGGGTCCTGTCATTCCAGCAGAGGACATTTCCCCAGACCTCCATATGCCTTATAAGGCTTCAAAAACATCACTTCCAGTTTCACGGAAAAAATGGAAGTTGCAGCTTTTTGACCTTAAGGCTCAGCCTGAGCCCGGCAGATGCCTCGGATGGATATCCAAGGCTGGGCTCAGAGGACCCTCTGGAGGCAAGGGGAGCAGAGCTCCCCTCAGCTTTGATGGGTGGGGGAGAGGCGTTCACCTGTATCCATGGTTTCACTTAACTGCAGGGGATTCCAGAATGGAACCCTCATGGAAACAGGAGGGTGCCTGTATAATAATCACTATATCTACAGCCCATGGGACAAAAATTAAAACTCACAACCCAACTGAATAAAATGTGATAAATTTCAGCTGAAATCTCTCTAGAATAAAATTGCCTTAGCCTTCCTTCCAAACACCTAGAAGCAGCATGACAGGTACAAACCCCTACTGTTGGGATATTGCCACTCAGAAAGTTCTAGATCAGTGTTTCTCAATGTTAGCCCTCCACCACACCACTTCACATGGTCTACCTATTTGAAGTACTACCAGAAGTAATTAGTAATGACATCATTGCCAGTTACTTCTGGGTTGGGAGTCCAGATGCAACATTACAAACACCAGTAAGAGGCTCAGGGTGGATTGGGGGGGGGGGGCTTTTCAAGCATGGAAAAGCATGCTTTGAAGCTCTGCTCACAGAGCTGAGCTGAGCCTCCTACTGCTGTTTGTTGTGTCACGTTCCTGATCTCGTTGCCGGGCGGTGGGTGTCCAGGGATCCCTTGAGTACCATCAGACACCACCTCTAGTACCACTGGAGGTACCCGTACCACTGATTGAGAAACACTGTTCCTGATGATGTTTTGACTCATGATGCCTAGATGACAGGCACACTCACCATGACATCTTAATGCACAGTGAGGGATGCATGGGAGGAGGTGCTCAAACAGAGAGAAGACCAGGCAGGGCTTCAAATATCAAAAGCAGCAGCATCTTGAATTGAGCCTGGGCACCAAAGGCAAACAGTGCCAATGTAAATTGGCACCTGCAGCCGGATTCTAGCTGCTCTGTTCCCACTTCCAAATAATTTTCAAGGACAGCTCCACATAAGCATCATTATAGTCATCATGAACGTGCCTGCATAATCCCTGTTGTGGTAACCTCTAGAACCACTACAGGATGGACAATCATCATGAAGAGGGTGCAGCTGTGCACCATGTGAAGCTGGGAAAAGGCAAACCTGGCATGAGCTGACACCTGAGAGCCCAAGAGCAAGTCTGGGTCCAGAAAGAACAGCAAACTGATTGAGGTGGGAGTGAGGAATATGTCCCTGCCCAGAGTAGGCCACCCACTTTCTAGCTGTAAAAGCTCATTGTCTACCACTGCCATCTTATCTGGATTGCATTTCTTATTTCTTGGCCTCCTTCCAGCCCATTAGTAATTCCAGGCACCAGTTCAGGAATTTACACTGTGGTTTAAGAAAAAGGATGAGGGGGAGAACTGAGTGCCACAAACAGCGTGCCAATGTTAATAAATTCCATATCTTTGGACCACCTTTCCTAGTGGCTCCATGTAGATACTAAAAGCAGAAAGGGGAGTACCCCTATGGGGCAGAACACGAGTTGCTGAGCACTTCTTCTGGACAGACAGTAGGAGTGGAATCCCAGCAAACCCATGCCACCCACTCAGTCTTCTGGAGAGGCTCAGAAGGACACTACAATCAATGGTATTGAAATACCAGAGAAATCCTGGAAGATCAATGGGGACACATTCCCCCACCCCGTCTATCTCCTGACAGAGGTTGTCTGCCTCTGAATGTGAATAAAATGAGTTTTTTTTTATAAAGCGGATCTTACTAAAGAGATTCTGACATCTAAAGAAAAGTCCATATGACAACCCATATGGGAAATATGTCAAATTTTATCATTTTTTATAAGAATCATAATTACGTTTTAGTAGATCTTCTGAGGTCTGGTTCATTGTTTATCCATATAAACATATGCACTATGCAGCTATTTTGCCATAATGGCTAAACAAAACTTCCATGTGCCTAGGAAACAATCAGTGGGGCAAAACTATCACCTTTGGCCTTCCCAGACTTGCATGTGGTTGACAGTTGTTGAAAATAGAATGTTGGCTCACTACAACGTTACCATGACTTTCATCCACTTGATGTACATCACCTTGCTCTTTCAGCCGTTTTTAATTATAACACTTCAGATTTTGTCCCCGTGCTTTCCTCTTTAGTCCAATTTCACCCAACCTTTCATGACATTAGTTGATGTTCTTATTTTATTTTTCTTTGATTTCTGTTTGTTTAGGTTTGGCACACACGCAAGCTAGATAAGGTTCTGCTTTGTCATTCATCTGTTTTTGACTTTTATCCATGCTCTGGTCCCTAACTAGACCAAAGTGCAAGTTATTGCTGTGCACGTGCCTAGCTCTGATCCAACAATGCCACTGCTATGCAGGAAGCAGCACTGAGGAGTAGCAGTAATATTGTAATATTTAACACCAGTACTACGCATGGCAATTTATGCAATTTATCAAATAAGATAAGCCAAAAAGCCAAGTCCTTGCCCCCCACAGACATGGCAATCTACACTACTATATTGAGAAAGATAGGAAAAGGGAGGAAAAAGAAGGGTCGAGAGCAGGGGTGCCCAAACTGCAGCCCTGGGGCTACTTGTAACCCTCGAGGACTCCCAATCCAGCCCTCAGGGAACCCCCAGTCTCCAATGAGCCTCTGGCCCTCCATAGACTTGCTGGAGCCCCCGCTGGCCTGATGCAACTGCTCTCAGCATGATGGCCAACTGTTCAACCTCTCACATGAGCAGTGGGATGAGGGCTCCTTCCACTGCCTGTATTTCACATCCATGATGCAGCAGTGGCAGCAAAGGAAAGGCCTTTTATAGGCCTTGAGCTATTGCAAGACCTTCATTCATTCATATAAGTTCCATCTCTATATTTATTTATGTAAATGTATTCAAATTTGAAATGTAAATTTATTCTCCCCCCCCCCCCCCACAGTGTCAGAGAGATGATTTGGCCTTCCTGCCAAAATGTTTGGAGCCCCCTGGTCAAGAGTAAAACAATCAGAACATCTAGTACCTGCAAAAATAGCACACTAGAAGCATGGAATGATGTTGGTATTTGTCTTCTCACTGGAAAAGAATTCTGTTTGAGTTTCTGTATATTTTCCTTTATTACTTTTTATTGTTAGTTTACAACAGAAAGCAAATTGTGCCCTTGGATTTTGATGATCTGATCCAAAAACCTGACATGCTATTTTACACTTGGCTAACAGTTGTTTTTGAAGGAGCTAGGACGAAATCAGCAGAACGACTACAGTTTCAGGAGTCCTGGACTATGTTGCAGCTGGTCACAACTTCTGTCCTCCCCTCACTCCCCCCACCACATTGGTTTGGCACAGATGCCCAGGATTACTCAACATGTGCTGTTGTGCAGGATTCTCTCTGGCACTTTCCTCTCTTCCTGTAGATTAACGGCTGCCTCTTGGCAGTCTTGCTGACAGATTGGCACATAGAGAGCTCTACTTTCTTCCAGAGAAGCTCTGGGAACTTGAAAACAGGAGTCATTCTCTAATCTCAGGAGTTTCTATGGGGCAAGGCAAATTCCCTGAAGCTGATCCACCAGGATTGGCCTGTATTTTACGCGCTTCTGCTTTCATTACTTAGCTCAGTATACCGCTAAATAGTTCTTTGCAATATTTATTTTTAGAGCAGATCCTCTAAGTTCATAAACAAAGCATCTCTGACGTGGAAACACCATGCATACGTCTGCAGATCTGAAAGTTGCCTGTCACTCTCTGATCCCAGTATCCTCCCTAGTAGTTAGTTGTTATTAGAGAATATCATGTAGAAGCCTACATACAGATTCCATTATATTTATTCTCCTTTTCAAATCTTGCATTGTATGTCTACAGCTTCCAAAGTTGAGTTGGTCCACAGAAGCATAAACAACAATGCCTTGTGGCACCTTAAAGACTGAGGGCCAAATCCCAACCAATTTTCCAGCACTGGTGCACTTGCCCATAGGGCATGTGCTGCATCCTGCAATAGGGAGGCAGTCATGGAGGCCTCCTCTAGAAAAGGAGGTGTTTGTTCCCTTTCCTCAGGGCTGCATTGCGGCTGCGGCTGCATTGGAAAGTGGGATAGGATTGGGCCCTAACACATTTTGTTTCAGTATTGGCTTTAGTAGACTACTAAAAAAAGTCTTTAATAGCCTAGTGTGTGTTCACAGTAGGTGAGAACAACTTTCTAGCAATGCTAAATAGGTCAGATAGGTCGATCGTGTGATAAAAATCCAGTTTCTTGGTTACAGCTTGTTCCATCTCCTGTGGAAATGGTCCTGAGATGAAGATCCTGTTACATCTATTGGTGCAATCCTATGCAATCTTACCTGTAAGGCCCATAGGATAGAACCCAAAAAAAAATCACACACTGAGTCCTATGTGCTTATGGGACACATAGTAGTGTCCCTAAGGTATGGCAAATAGGGCAGTTGCCCGGGTGCCGCTTGATGGGGTGCCACTGAGCAGCAGCTTCCCAGTCGATCCTCAGTTTCTGTCGAGCTGCTGCAAACCTCCAAACACAGTGCTATGCTTGGGAGCCTGCAGCAGCTGGGCAAAAGCCAAAAGCTGCAACTGTTACCCTGCAGATGCCCGATCTCATCTGATCTCGGAAGCTAAGCAGGGTCAGGCCTGGTTAGTACTTGGATGGGAGACCGCCTGGGAATACCGGATGCTGTAGGCTTATACCATAGTCTTTCGAGACTGAAGGTTGCCAACCAGCTGGAGAAGGAATGGGGGAGCAGCAGCCACATTGCAAAGCCACCACCCCTGCCCTCCTCCAAACCCGGAAGTGACATTACAACATTATGTGATGTCAAGACACTGCGTGACATCACTACCCCAGGGTGGTGCTGGACCTGGCTATGCCTCTAGTGACAACTGAATGTTAATCTTCCTTATCTCAGCAGTGCCCTTGAAACTGGGGGGAATTTCAAAAGAAGGTTGTGATCAGGCATAAGGATCCATAAAGTGGAAAAAATAAAAAATTCAACATTTTACTTAGTATGCCTTAGCTGCATTTGAGGGTGTTAGCGCAGCTCTTTGGGGTCATGGAGGTAGCAGAACAGTTTTCTGCAGACTTCTGCAAAACAGTTCTCTCTCTGAGGTGTTTTCCCCCCCTGTTTCCTAATCCAGAACCAGAACTGGACCTTTATCCAGTATTCCCTTCTGGTCTCACTATTCTCATCCTCCAGCTAGAAGAAATATGACAGTCATTCTTGTCTGAAAGTCATTTGGTACTAACATTAGGCCATCAATATATAGACTGATCACCATGGAAAGCAGGAAGCTAAGTCATCTTCCTTTTAAGCCACCCAAAGGCTAATGATTCCATCTGGAATATAAATTATCCTTCTGTCCAGCCAATAACCTCAGTGACATTTCAGAAGGAAATTAGTGTGTAAGGACCTTCAATCAGGAATGGGACTATGTGGTACTTCAAGTCATAGCTGAAAACAATCAATTCAAAAGATCTCTTTACAATGTTATTTAGGACTGACGCATGTTCTATTTCAGTTCAGAAGGGGTGAAATTCACTTACAGCCCAATCCTATCTTTTCTATCCTCTTCCGTGGTGCAGCTGCGCCAAAAAACAGGTGTGCTGTATCCAGTCGTGGGGGGGGGGGGGGAGAGACACAGTTCAGGAGGCTTCAGAGGGGAAAAGTGATTGACAGCACAATCCACCCCCAAGAGAGCTCCGAGTGTTGCAAACATGTCATAAGGCACATTGGTAGCTACTTGTCAGCTGGCTGGGCTGGTGCAAAGGCCTGCGCTGGCTTGGCAGCACAGCATCTGACCCTAGTGCTGGCCAGCACAGGTAAGGTTGAACTGGGCAATGCGGGGGCTGGAAGAGTGTGGCAGGAGGGTGTGTTGGAGGCAGGGAGGGGGTTTGGGGTGGGGAGGTTGAATGAGGGGAGCATCAGTGGCAGTGGTGCACTCCAGGCCATGCACCAGCACTGCTTAGAATTGGGCTGTTAGCCCCCTACTCTGCAGTGTGTTTCCTCAGACCCGTGCCAGCAATTTTGCTGGTGTAAGTCTGAGGAGAGAAAGGGAGCAGGAAGGCTGCCCATGGACAGGATAGGATCCAGTGAGGGCCATCACTACCAGAACCAACCATCTCCTGTAACCTCCTGCCTTAATAGTGATCATACTAAGCGTCAAGCAAGCCACAGAACAGGCTAACATTTTCATAAGTGCAATAATATTCAAATCTTAAATGTATTGTAACAATAAGAGTGATTCTTTTCTTTTGAAAATTCATCTTTGTCCTTCCATGACCACAGTTAAAAACTTAGCTGTATCAGAGGCAAAATAAAATTAGACATTGGTTATGAATAATGAACTCCTCCCTCTCTACCAGCTCGCAATTTTATTACTTTTTCAGAAATCAATGAAACTATCATCTGTACCAAGGACCTGATTGCAGTAGAAATCCCAAGTACATTCTTCCTATCAAAGAATCCTCCAATATTAGTAAGTGTTCCAATTTCATCATTTTAAGTAAAACAACATCTCTTCATATGGGAACATTGGGGGGGAAAAAAATCTAGATTCTACCCAATTTTTTGCATTCCTCATAACACTTATCACCAGTTATGCTTTGAAGAATTGTAACACCATGGAACACACTTTACCCAGATCTTCCTTGTCATAATCCTTTTTGTATAGTTTGATAAAGGAGAGCAACTATTTAATATCTTCATGTTTTGAATATCTAGTATCTGTGAGAGCAGCAAGCTCATCCCTCTCTGGTTTTCAGAGAACATTCTGTGAACTACAGAAGAGGAAATCATGTGCACTGTGTCTAGTTTTATGACCACATCTTCATCTGTTTTATATTCCAGTTGTCTGGCTGCTGCCAGCCAAATGATGATAAAATGTGACCTGATTGCACCACAAGAGCTAGGGAAATGCCACATCTCTCTTACAGGCTTCAAGCATGGGGTATTTCAGTTGTTCTTAGAAAGTGTAAGGGACATTATTTTTTTGGGAGGGGGATTTTTATTTCATTTTGTAATGTACCTCTTTGACTGAGAGCTGCAGGCCAATGATGTGACTAGATGTCCACAAACAGAAATTGTTGCTGTCATATCAGTAGGAAGCAAACTGACACATGATGATAACAATTGGTGGTTTCTTATTTATTTAAATAAATGCATTTTCTTTTTCCTAAAGCAGGATAAAAATTATTTTAAAATTTTAAATATTTTAAAATTTTAGAATGCTTAAAAAAATACACATCAACATGGAAAATTTGCAACACAAATATAAGGACAGCATAATGAGAAAGGTGTACCTTATCATTAAAATGTTATCAAACAAGTTGTTGCTTTGGGTTGGGGTGGGGATAAGACGGGGATAAGAGAATTATAGTAACTGCAGCAAATTAAAAATATAAATTTTATCACTCAAAATCAAGTACTTGCAACCCTCTCCTGCACACAGCAGCATTGCTTCCTACATCAATTGCTTCCTACATCAGTTCCTACATCATTCACACATCAATGTGTATGCTGGGCAGAAATTCAAAAGATACAGATTGGGAAAGCTAGACCTGTTGAAGTTCTGTCTATTGTGTGCTTCTCAAAGAATGGGAGCATTAAATCATGCAATCAGTAAAGGCACAATCCAAGGGCGATATCAGGTTTTCAGATTCAAGATATACTGATTAGATCAGGGGTGTCAAACACAAGGCCTGCAGGCCAAATGCAGCCCCTGGAAGCAATCTATTTGTTCCCCATTATAGTTGGGCTCTCTAAGCTTGATAAGTAGGCTCTTATATCTTGAAAATATGAACAAGATTTGCACATTCTTCTGTCATTTGCAGCAAATGAGTTTCTATGTGAGAAAAAAGTGCTTATCTTTGATCATCATCTGCTTAATGATGTCACTTCCAGCCCTTAGCAGGTGCCATAAATGCTAACGTCAGCCCTCTGTATGAAACAAGTTTGAAATCCCTGGATTAGATATTTCAATTCTAAATATGATATAAGACAGCGCTACAATGTAACTGCAGAAAAAAAGCAGGTTTCTTTCTTTCCAGATCTCTGATTTGCACCTTAATGACCCTGAATGCCATGGCACTAAAGTAGACAACCAATATGTGTTCAGCATTAAGACAAATTTCACAGACTGCGGAACAAGAATGGTAATAAGCAAGAGATATTATGAGAATTTGAATGTTTTGTATACCTTTTCTTTATGCCACATTTGGCTTCCTGTATGCTTGTTATTAAGTAGAGGGAAGGCCTGCAGGATCTCATTTGCACTTAATTCAGTGTGGGACTGAATAGTCATAGTCTCTTTCTCTAAATCTGAATATGGCTCATAAGCATAATAACGGCCTTTTCTGAAAAATGTTGAGGATGGCTATTCACATCAACAGCTAGATTCAAACCAGTAGAACGTATGGTGTTAACACAGATTTTATGTGCTGCTTATTTGACTGTGCATATTCAGTATGAATACATTGCGTGCTTCTATGATTTAAAAGCAAAAGACATTAGTTGAACATTGCAGAGTGGCAGAAACTATTTTCATTATGCCAAAATTGCCCCGGTGGGTGTTTCATTGAAGCCCAGGGCACAAACTTAAAATAAAGCAAAATAATGAGCATGTGCAAAGTATTCAACTGTGAGTTACCACAGTCCTCTGTCATATGCCATGGGTTCAGGGCAGAGTCTCTAGCTCCTGCCTCTCCTGCCTGATCCCTTGCCTAGAAGGACTAACAACACAATGTTACCAAAATTCCTGTGCAGTGATGCAGCGGCACTGGAATGGCTTCCACTACATCCCATGAGGGATTTTTGGCAACTGGAGGTCTCCTCAGTAAGGGGTAATTTGTCCCCTTGCCCGGGGTAAGCCCCAGCAACTACAATGGGGCAACTTGGACCTGTGCCAGCTCAATCACTGGTACAAGTCCACATTGCTCTGTGCAGACTGATCAGGCCTGAGAAGGGGCTCAGGATTCAGCATGCGCCACCTCTGCCCATCCACTCCCACAGGCCTGAACTGCTCTCCGCACTGCCCCTGTTACTGCCCTGTTCCACACACCCTTCCCCTGTCACCCACCCCATTCAACCCTCTCCCCACCTCCCTCCAACCACTTGTGTGGGCTTATCTGTTCTGGAGGATGTCCATTAACCTGCCAGTACATGGGAGGCCACTGCGGCTTCCCCACTGCTGGGCCTATGGTGCTTGTTGGTAGAGCTTGCTTCACAACAACTGTGAAGGGGAGTTATATTGGTGGAGGAAGGGAATAGGATTGGGCTATAAGACACTCTTATTACATGTGTGATCCTTCATTCCTCAATCTTCCATTGGTCTCTGAGAACTGACAAAGTGGAGGGGAAAGAAAGTTGACAGGAGATTATGTTGGATCTGGGATTCTGCTCAATAGATTTTTGAGAATATGCCCACATGCCCCTGGGAAGATGCCTGACATTGCTGGGCTCTCTAGCAGCAAAGTGTCAAAGTCTGAAGATGGGCTTTCCAGGCAACCTTCAGTGGACATTGTGTTTATTTCACTGTCAATTTCAAACTTTAAACTTACTGGATTCTTTGTTAACTGACTTGCAGGATTCGGATGGGGCTCATATTACTTTCATCAACACCATACAGAACAACTTCTCTGACATCATTACAAGAACCTTTATCAATATTACATTTGCCTGCAGATATCCTATTAATTACATGGTGCAGCAACCTAATGGAGAAAATAAGATCAGTGTTGACATCAGGTAAGCCTGCTTTTAATTTTTGGGATACCAGATGAAACGGGTGCCTGGAATAAAATCACTTAAGAAGCAACTGAATGAGGCTGGATTAACCATTGCTGCCCACACTGTAGCAAGACCCACAGTTGAAGATTACTCCCTGGAGAAGAGGGGGAGTTAACTTACTGAGACTTCCTGCTACCTTGTTCTACCAAGCATTGCTTCTGTGTTTTTCCTACTGCTTTACCATACTGCGTTAAGCTTCAGCAGATGAAATTCTGCCTGGCATAGGAGTCTTGCCTGAAAAAATCTGCAACCTCAATTAAAATGGTACCATCTAGTCCAGGGGTGCTCAATAGGTGGATCGCGATCTACCGGTAGATCGCAAGGCAAAATGAGTAGATCGCGGAGTGCCGACCCCCCCCTTCAGGTGCCTCTGGGAGGAAACGCCGGGAGTAAGGCCCATTGTACTCAATGGGGCTTACTCCCAGGTAAGTGTGGCTAGGATTGCAGCCTCACAGCCTAATCCTAGGCATGTCTACTCAGGAGTAAGTCCTGTTATACTCAGTGGGGCTCAAGGTACACCAACATACATTGTACACATAAATGTTATATGTTATGATGGCGCAAACATTGTAAAAAAAACTCTGGTAGATCTCTGGGCCTTGCTGGGTTTCAAAGTAGCTCTCGAGCCAAAAAAGTGTGAGCACCCCTGATCTAGTCTCTAGGGCCGTTGCATCCTATGCATTTTCATTTATCTATTGGGCTGTATAAGAACATAAGAACAGCCCCACTGGATCAGGCCATAGGCCCATCTAGTCCAGCTTCCTGTATCTCACAGCGGCCCACCAAATGCCCCAGGGAGCACACCAGATAACAAGAGACCTCATCCTGGTGCCCAAATTATGATTATGATTGGTATGATTAGTGGTAGGAGTACTGCAATTAACATTACTTCACCACAAACAATATATTTGTGTGCTGTATTTCAGTATAATAATAATAATATAATATACAGTATTTATATACCGCCTTTCTTGGTCTTTATTCAAGACTTTATTCAGTATTCAGACTTTAAAACAGTATGTTTTATTGCATTTTATATCTAAGTACTTTATATTGTATATTGTACTTTATAGTTATCTTCGGCAACTTATTTACAAGGGGAAAGGCGAGATACATGTCTTCAAAAAATAAATAATAAATTGCCACATTTATACACATTGGGTGTCTTTGTTCAACAGGACTATTACGCTAAATACTGAAGATGGAAACTTCTCTGTGTCCATGATGCTTTACAAGGACCCCAATTTTGAAGACATGTGGACTACTATTCCCTTTCTGACTCTAGAGGATAACATATATGTCAAAGTTCAAATGGTACTGAGAGTTATTGGATTAAACTCAGTGACATTGCAGTAAAACAACTAGAAGCATGCTGGTGCCTAAGAGCTCTTTTGCTGATGTCAGATGTCTTAGGGCTGGACTGCAAATGAGAATTAATCCTAACTTGCTTACTGTGAAAATTGTGGGAATTTTTAACTTGCAAGAGAGTTTCTGTTGTGGGAATGGATTGTAGTTTCAGTTCCTTTGCCACTGGATTCATTTGTCTGATTTGGTTGGGCATATATTCGATACTGATATTGTGCATTAATACTCATAGTTCCTGATATTGCTTTTTGTGCTCTCTGTCTCTCACAGGTTCCAGGTAACTTAATAATCAGGCTTGAAAACTGCTGGTCTACTCCAACAAAAGATCCTGTTCATGCTATTCAGTATTCCTTTATGAAAGACAGGTTGGTGTTCCACCATTGCACACTGAATGGATCATTCCAAAAAATGTATTCCTTGAGTGACACACACACACACACCACACACACAGTTGCTATGGTTTGCAATCAAATGTTGCTGCCCTTTTCTGTTTTTTTAAACTATAAAGCTGGTGGGAGTCAGGGATGTCAAGTGAATGCCAAGCTATGCTTTGCAAGTTGTATGTACATAGCAGGTCAAAGTATATCTTTGAGAATTTCTCTCATGGACTCCGGCACCAGTTTAAATCATCAGATGTTTCACTAGTAATATCAAACTCCTGTACCTTATTGTTGCTGAGGAATACACACTCAGCAGATTTTAATGGGAAAGATAGCATTAGCCAAAGGTAGCTTTGTCAAGGTTGTTGCAAAACAGAAACTCTTATCCTCACCTTGTCCTCACAGCCGCCCCTTGGGTAGGGCAACCGGGGCAGCTGCCCTGGACTCCACACTTTCATGATAACTATATGGCCATAATAGCCCCTCCCTCCTGCACTGGCTGAGATGCCCCAGTCCCACACCCACACCTTTCAACAAATTGCTCTGCTTGTCCTCACCTCTAAAATGAATGAGCCAGGGGCTTATATCTGAGACCTGTATTCAAATATATACTCACCACTTGATACTTGGATTCATTTAGCTGCATTATCATGTAAGATTTCCTGCTCATTCCAACTCAGGAAACCACCTCAGCTCCCACATGCACAGCTGATGCCAGGTGGCTGGGGGCCCCCAGGATACAGTTTTGCACTTAGGCCTCCCACTGCCTCCATTTGCCCTGTCTGCATCTTGATTGGGCCACTGGCATTGAGAGTTCCGAGGTCATCCTGGTTATGGGCCCTCTGATGGGCTTGGAGTCCTACTTGGCCAATCCTTGATACTCTCCCTGTGCCCATGACTCATTCCCATGATGAAATGATGGCATGGCATCCATATCATTAAGACCACATCTCATAAACAGATGATGAAGTGGTAAACCTTTTTTGGGTTGTGCCATTTCAGACTGCAGCGGAGTATTCAGGAAACTGAATGTTCCCTCATACCAAAAACAAAATCCCAGAACAATGAAAACTAATCAGGAAAAGTTAGAAAAGCTAGAACCCGACTCCCTGACATACCAGCTTTGTATTTGCAAAGAGTTGGATGTTAGTGAGTGTTTGCAGAATATCAAATCACATATATATCCACCTCATTTATATTAGGTAGCTCTGCTCATCAATAGGTGCTATGAATCACTACTCAGCTCAGTGATAAACTTCATAAAAGGACTGATGTATTCAGGTAAAAAAAAGATGTTTTGCTTGAGGTAAACAAAAGGTGGCAACCTACGACACCTCTGTCTGAGCATAGTACTGATGCAAAGAGTCTGCTCTGGTTGAATATTCACCCAGCTTTCAAACGCTGAACACCAGATAGGCCTGGTGTTTCCTGGATGCATCTGGGTAATCTGCTTCTCATGAAACAAATAAGCACGTCAGCTTAACCCTGTATTTGTATTGGAGTTTTTTTTTCTTTTTGCAAATCCAAAGAAACAGTTGAGATAGAGAAGGAGGTAGACACCCCCTCCCCCGCACCCTACCATTACCGTCTTCTTGAACAGGGTCCTTATCCTCAGACAATGAAGGAATGTGCACCATTTAAGGCAGTTCACCAGACACGTGGGTGTGTAGATGTATACCTTATGCATTTCCAAACTCATTTGACATACACATATGTCAAATGCTCTGGTTTGTTAGGTACATGAAAAATTTTAAATATTTTATCTCTCTCCCCATAAACAAGATAATGTGTGCAGGTGACTTGAGTAATGGCTGCACTCATGGTACACTGGTAACCCCAATTGTCCTCTTACACATTGCTTTTCTTTAGGTGAGGAGGAGGGGGCAGCCTTTCTTCCCCCATGAGTGGCATATGTTCTCATTCTGACAAACTGCTGGTGGGACAGAGGCTATGATCTGGAATTTGCAATGATCAGGGAGTTGCTTGTCTGGCACAATTGAAAAAAGAAGTATATCTCTAAACTGTTGGGTGCAGAGAGAAATATCATGAGTTGATGAAGTATTTCTACTGTAGTATTAGTTTAAATAAGGAGTACTGTATAATACGCGAAGGCTGGGATCCTGCTAACCTTCTTGCATCTGCTTTCAGAGATACCTGATGTAATCATCTATGTTTCTTTTTTCTCCACATAGTTGTCCACAAATGGCAAACGATGACACCCTGTCAATAATAATGAATGGAGAAGGTGAAGAAGCCATGTTTAGGATCCAAATGTTCAAATTTGTTGGCATCTCGTATAATCATGTTTTCCTACACTGCACAGTTCTGATTTGTCATGGAATAGCAGCTACTTGCAAACCAGTAAGGGATTTTCCCGTCTTACTCCTCCCCCCTCCCACCCAGTTGTGTGTGAGTATATTCAAATTTCCAGACAATATTCAGTGAATGGCCAATGTCACATCTCATAAAGATTAATCTGGGGACAAATTCATTTCAATATTCTACACATCAAAACAAATCAGAAAATTTTGAATTGAAGGGAGAGCTTTAACATTCACAATTCAAGCATCCAATTCAATTTTCTCCATTTTAAATATGAAAATTGTATCAAATATTGACTGTTTCGCCTCTAATTTATAGGGTTAAAATAATTGGCATTTGACTGTTATTGGTCCAAATTAGATAATCCCTTTAAAATCCCTTCTGTCTATGGGGACTCTAATATATTAGAACATTATTTGTACAGTTGAGACCATCTGGTATCGGTCATGTAAAGCCGTGGAAATTAGCTTAATATCAGCATTCCAATAACCCTGTTAATTTGTATTTGGATATAAACAGACACCACTTCACTGATCAAGAACTGTAATGAGACAGTTATATGTGTTGAAGTAAGGGATGTAAGTTTTAATTGGTGAATGACTCAACAGCAAAATCCTGAGCTGCCTGGTGCATGGGGCTGCAGCGGTGTCAAAAATGGCTGCTGCTGCATCCAGCATGCTCCAGGCAGCTGCCAGTGGCTCCTCGGGAGAAGGGAACTCTTGTCCCCTTCCCCCGGGTAATACGAATAGCCCCGCAATGGGGCTACTTGATTCTATGCAACCCAAAGGTCAGCATAGAATCAAGAGCCTCCATGTTGGGCGGTGAGCCTCCCTCCCGCTGTGCCTCCACCTACCTGTCCACTGCTCAGTAGTCTGCATGACCACCAAGTGGCAGAGCTCCAGTGCTTGCCTGGCACCAGCCAGCACTGGTCTAGCACCAGCACTAGGGCCTGCAAACATGCCTTACAGCGTGTTTGCAACAGTGCACACTGGCAGTGAGCTAACATGCCAAGCTCAGATTGGACTCTAAAGCTTCAGTTGATTTATCATGGATTTCCTATGTCATATCACATCACATTTGGCCTTAAGCCAAAACTGGAACCTTTCTCCCAGGACTTCACTCAACACATCTGTCTTTCTCCTGATCAAGGAGTTATAGCACAGCCTGTGAAAATTCAAGGGGGAGGACCTAAAGCCTGAGCATTCTTAGGTGGACATGAAATTTGGCTGGTGTTCTGCCAGATTTCCAGTCCAAGCTCTGCCTGGAGAATTATAATAACAGGTATTTATATACCACCTTTCTTGGTCTTTATTCAAGACTTTATTCAAGGCAGTTTACATAGGCAGGCTTTTATTTAAATGCCTTATTAAATAGGGATTTTTACAATTTGAAAGAAGGTTCTTTCTTTCAAGAACCACTACATTAAACCTACTTTAAGCAAATTAGCTTCCCTTCTTTCCCCCAACAAATGACCCTGGTTCTGCCCTGCAGTCCTGCTGGACCCCACCTCCAGGGTAGCTCACCTGTTCAACCTACAGAGGTCCTCTCTCCTGCCAGCAGCCTCCCACCACTACAGCAGACCCTTGGTCCTCAGCAGATCTGGGGCACAGCAGCCACACACCAAAGTCCATTCACCATCAATTCCTTAGTCCATGTCTCCAGTCTGCCCTTCCTCAAGCTTTCCTCCTTCTGTTACCCACACCAAACTCTCCCTTCAGCAAGTGCTTTTATGCCTGAGAGCCTTATCGCCTTCAGTGGCTGCAGCTGCTGTGCAGCACACCCTTTGCTGAAAGCCCAGGCCTTAATTCTTAAAGGGGCCATTGCAGGCACCACACTCTACCTCCTCGCCGGATCTTCCACTATCCCACTACAGCTGGCAAGAGATTTTGTCCCTTGCCAGAGCAGGGCATGAAGAACTGCAGGAACAATTGTGGGTTTCCTTCCTTTCCCAAACTTGCAGTGCAGGAAGCCTTTGGACTGGGTGGAGAATAGTGGCTAAAAGGGTCAAGTGAATACATGCTGCTTTTGCAGATTACTGAATCAGACCCTTTAAAACATAATGTCATAGGAAAAGATCTGAAATGGTACTTAATCCTGGTGGCAATTTAACTAGGTGACCTTTACTGGCAATCAGCTAACAAATTTTCTCAGCAACTGAGACAGGGCTTTCTAACGGAAGCAGTATAATATCCGGTTTCAGAACAACACTGTTCCTTGACACTCTTTTCGCACTTAAATCACAGACTATTAGGAGAACGAGGGCAGCATAAATTGCAGTAGTCCTGTGGAATGCTTTAGAAAACAGACACATCTTAGCAGCAATTCAATCATGGGCACAAGGCTCCACAGAAAATTTATTGTCCTGGTGTTATATCAATGAGATGTCATCTCATGAAATGCTGAGCAAGGGCAGAAAGAAATCAGAAGTGTGCCATTTGAACAGGAGACTGTTGTAAAATTAGAGGCTATCTCTCGTTTTCTTATAAAATAGTCTGAGTTTAATGTGATAAATGACAGCTGTAAGTCTCCAATTATTTGGCTTAATCAAGTAACAGCCCAATTCAATGGGCTTCAGCTCCCAGGACCTTCCTACATGTGTCACAGGGCCTGCAGAAACCAGCTGAGACAGGTAAGATGGCAAGAGGGGTAAAGTAGAATGGAGGTTTGGAGGGGCAAAATTGGGCAGGAGGGTGCGTAATGTGGTGGGGAGGCTGTGGGGGATTCTGCCTACCCTATATCCCTGCCACCATTGTCCTACTTGTCTGGGTCTAGTCAGTGGCGTCACTAGGGTTCGCGTCACCCAGTGCAGGATGCCAGTGCGTCATGCATAGGATTGGTCTGTAAGTTCCTTGCTAAATTTCAAAGAGACAGTATTACAAGTTTGAACTTACAATGGTTTTGTGCTCAGCTTGTACAATAGCCACAGAAAATCCAGAGCTGTCCCTGGGAAAATTTGCTGAAAATTTTCAGAAAGACTGATGCAGGAATTCCCAAGGAAATATAATATTTATATTCCTTTTTGTTTGAGGACTGACTAAAAGGCACAGAGATGCTCTTAGATGGTTAGGTTAAACTAGCTATTGGGAGAAACAGCCTGTGAACAGAGAGAACTTGCACAGAAACTTGCACAGAGCAGAACAAACAGCACAAGACTCATGTTTCCACATTTTCATAGTTGCCTCCCAAGAATCACTGATTAGAAAGGGAAAAGAAGTGTCAATTAGCAGATTCATACCATTGCTGTGTACCTGGATGACAACTGTCAATCTCATTTGCCTAACTTTCCTCTCTTCTCCTTAGCTGCGTGAAAGTCACTGGTGATCCTGGCCCTGTGCTGCCTGAGGCCAGGATCGCAGAATGCCGCCTCCTACTGAGGAGAATGCTGCCCCCCACATAAGGTGTGGGACTTCCTCCAGCCTCCAGAAGGCTTTCTGAGGCCTCCAGAAGGTCTTAAACATCACTGAAAACTGAAAGTGGCGTTTAGAGGCCATTAGGAGGCCTTTTGAGGGTTGGAAGAGGCCACACACGGTGTCCCTGGCCCTCTGAACAGAGCAATGAAGGCGGTGGCGTCCCCACAGGTGTGGCAGCCCAGAGAATTTGCCCCTCCGGACCTCCCTAGGTATGCCAGTGGTGGAAGTTATCTTCCATATGTGGGCAAAAACACACCAGGCAGTTTGAGATAGACAAGAAGCAATGGCTCTGCTTTAATTTGGAGTGCTTTGGAGGGATGTTACTTCAGTTAGGGTTCTGTCTAAAGAGGGATGATTAGGGATGTGCTACACTCACCGGCCTGAAGGTTGACTTCTGGACCTCCCACAAGGTCAAAAAAGTAAGTAAGAACACAAACATATCAGGGACTCTAGATAGGGACTTGAGTCTATTGAGTCATGACTCTTTTCAGAGTCATTGGTCCTGAGTCATGAATTGAATTGGGAGTCAAGGACATCCGTGACTCGTGTCACCAAAACCAATGTTTTTCACAACTCGAGTCGAATCATTTTGAGTTGAGTTCCCATCCCTAAGGATGAGTCTGTTTGAGGTGTGATGCTTTTGGAATCAAATGCATATCAATACAACGGAGGATTTTGAAGATAAGGACCAAGAGTTTGTGCTGGATCCAGGAGAGAATACAAGTCCAGCGAAGGGATTTCAGGAGGGTCACAATATGATCAAAGCAACTATGGAAGTGAATGGTTTTGGAGGTAAAATGCTGGATGGAATTGCTGCTGTACTTTTTTGAGAATTGAAAGGGCACCCACATTTACTGTTTTGCATTTTTTCTTTAGAATTGCACCAACAATGACAAGCTGACCAGAAATAAAAGAGAAGCCATACCAGTTTCTAGTCATATGGTGTCATATGGTCCTATAAAACTAAAGCTGCTGGATAATGAAGAGACTAAAATAAGTAAGTGGTCAACAAACATGTTTTAAATGTAATTCTATACTTAAACCTGTAGTGAACGATGAGTGGTTCTCATTTACACAACAGAAACATCTATAATCCTGTGAAGAATGATAGTTATGCCATAAACATTACAAATACTGTAACATTTAATTCTGCTTGTTTTCTGTTCTGCATGATGTTGTGATTTAGGGTGCAATCCTACCCTGTGCTGGAACAGGCAAGCCAAGAGGCTTGTGCTGTATCCAGTGCAGGATAGGGGCCCAAAGTGGTTCAGTCAGAGGCAAGGGGAAACTTTTCCCCTTATCTCCGGGTGAAGCACGCTTGTCCCTATGGGTCTCCTCAGACTTGCGCCACCTCCTGAGGTGACACAAGTCAGAGGAGAGTGGAGCAGCTTGATGCCACTCCGATCTCCCTGGGAATGGCCTAGCCTCCCACTCCCTACCTGCCCACCCCCGGGGCCACCCACTGCCTGCCTGCCCACACCCCGCCCACCCCAGAGCCTTGCGTCAGCCCAGCTGGGCCAATGCAAGGCTCACGGAGTAAGCCTCCGTGTGCCAGCATACCTCCATGTGCTGACATGGCTTACTCCCGAGGAGGCGCAAATGTGCTTTACGGCACATTTGTGACCCTCCTGGGCTGACGCAAGTTGCCTCTAGATTGCGCACTTAGGCATATAAATATGATCTTGTAACTATCAGATTCTAACCACTTGCTTTAATGAAAAATCAGTGCTCAACTCATTAGCACGATAGCTCCAATTCGTAGAACTATGAAGTATATTCTATACATGTCTTGACAACAAACATTTTGACTGATGAAGTTAAATCATCCAAGTGCTATCTGGCTATCTTTTAACTTTAGTGAGATTTGCATCTACACAGCAATTTGAGTATGTGCTGGGTCTGAATTCATCACTTGCAGAAGGTGCTTCTCTTCCCTCTTCCTATGGAGCCCCCTGCAATACATCCCACCCTGTTCCTGAGGTCCCATGATCCACAGGAGCAGCTTTTCAAGTGGCTCAGAGAACTGTTCTAGGGAGGAGCAGGGTAGGAAAGACAGCTTGCACAACTATCATTCACACACTTCTCACACTACTTTGGATACAGTCCCTTGCAAATATAATGCAAGTTGGATGCTGATAATTTTGAATTTAAATCTGATGTTTTTGGTAAGTCTTGTGCTTTCTTTCAGATAAAGGAAGCCTTCCATCAGTAGAAATTTGGATTCTTGGAGGAGTTCTAATGGCTGTTCTGGCAATAACTGCAGTTTTTGGAAACCTTTTGTTTCAAGCAAGAAGGACATATCCTGCTATACAGGCAGAGCTGATAATGTCCCGTTTTCACAACTCTGAAGTACCATCGTGACTAGTTACTCCCAAAATTCTGACTTTAATTGCAGTAACTTGTATACATTTGCATACACATCAAGGTCTCAAGTTAATACTGATAGTTCTACCCAGTTACACAAACAGTTTACCCAAGTGGGAAATCTGAAGTAATAAATGAGTGAACCAAGGATGTGTAGGACCACATAGTTTCCTACATGAATAACATGTTTATGTAGGAAATCTTATAGAAAATACACAATGATGGCACATATGTATATTTTGCAGAGTCCCCAGCAGGAAAGGTGTGCAAACATGCAGTTATATGGATGAATTTGGGGTCATCACACATGATCTACGTGTTATTTGTGTACTCTTCCTACAGAAATGTGCTATATATGTAAGAAATTTGTTGCACTTGAAACCACTTTAAGAACATTTGTTAATCGGATTCATGTTAGAGAAATTTATCTAAGAAGAATGTTATTTCTTGCTATAAAGAACTTCTGTCCATGAAACAATCAACAATGGTTTTTAGTTGTTGTTTTTTTTAAAATAAATGTGCCTAATTAGGATTATAGCTGTGATCCAGTACTTATGTACCATGAGCACAACCAGAAATACAGGGTTGTCTATGAAATGGTTTATGTTCAGAAGCGGAAAAACTTTGTTTGATAGCAGAACATAGAGCTTGGGTACTTCATCCACTCAGAGATTTGTTACCCACAATCCTGGAAAATGGCTCCTTTACAATGGTGTCTTCCCTCACTCCCACAATTTTTTTTCATCACATTCCATCAACTACGAAGGAAGGTGCATGACTGTGCATTTTCCAAATTTGTTAGTTTAAAAAAAAAAGTATCCCTTCAACTCTGAATCTGCCATTGTGTGAAATGTGTGAATATTTTCTGCTTAACTGAAATATTGTTGGTGGTATAGCCTAAAATACTGTCTCTGAATAAAATTAACCTGCTTTACACTAGTTCATTAAGAACTGTTTGCTGTTAGCAAGAGAAAGAGACTCTGTGAAGAGGAAGGAAGGAGATTCATGTGCAGTGCAATCCTATCTTGCTCTGGAACAGGCAGGCCAGGAGGAAACTCTTCCCCTTACTCCCAGGTAAGCCACTGCAGCCCCATGGTTCTCTTCAAATTTACACCACCCCAGGAGGTGGCACAAATCCAAGGAGAGCGAAGTGGCTTGCAGCCTGCTCTGGAACAGGGGGTGGAGTCTGGCATAACAGCCAAATCTCAGCCCTGCCTCCTGCCTGTCCCCCCTCCCCAGAATGCCTCCCTTCCGCCTCCTCCCCACCCACCCCAGAACCTTGCATCAGCCAATGCAAGGCTCACCCCACAAGCCGCCACAGAGGCTGGATGCAGCCTCTGTGCTCCAGTGCACCTCTGTGCACTGGCGTGGCTTGCTCCCAAGGAGGTGCAAACATGCTCTGACACATTTGTGGTCCTCCTAGGATTGTACTGTATCTAAACAAGGGTACATTAAGATTGGAAACTGAAATTGCTATGTCTCTGTTAGGTGCAGGAGTCAAACCTGCAAATTTTGGTTAGTTAGAAAGGATACCCTTTATAAGCAAAGTATAGTGACAGTAAGAAAAAAAGAGTATTTTGTCAGTTAGTAAATGAGATAAGACAGTTTTGTCAAAAACCGGAAGAGAACTGAGACCCCAGGGCCTGGTTGGTTTATTGTAATGAATTGCATAGTGTTAAGTAACAGGTATTTGCCCTACGCTTCTGTCTCCTGTGGCATCATTTTACATTTGCAATAGCAAATATTAAATGGATACTCAAGGCAGCTCTGCCTGTAAAACAATACCAGACAGCGATAGAGGGGAAAAAAGTTTGAGTGTATGGTGTCTATTGCTTCAGAGCAGGGCCTAGAAAAGGGGGGTAAAGAGGGTAATTTGTACCCAGGCCCAAGGACAAAAAAGGGGCCCAGGAGCCAAAGGAGGAGACCCAGAAATTTCCTGGGATCTAACATTTTCCTATCTATTCAGACTTTTTGGGATGGGATGCTGGGGACACTACCACGAGCATGCAGCTACAGGTATTGGCAAGCCATATATGCTGGGCCAAGGAATGTATACATGACACGCCTTAACATAGTGCCAGATCTTGGTGGAAACTGGCCTGCTACAGTAGCTCTTTGGCATGTAGATCTGCTTGTCATGAAGGAGGGTATTGGAGCTCAGGGACACAGCTGCAGGACTACAGCTGCTGCAGAAGCAAGTTTTGGTTCGCACAGGACACTTTCCTCAAATGAGGAGGCTGGTTAGAAGGAGGATGAAAGGGAATGTAAAAAGAGTCCAGTCTCTACAGAGTGCATGGAGGTTGCTCACATCAACAGTAATAGGCTCAGCGGAAGTGTATACCGCAAAGGAAGAAGGGCTCGACTAAGTCCAGGAGGGTGTCCTTATGGCTAACCAGCCAAGTTAGAGAGGCAGTAAAGGGCAAAGAAGCTTCCTTCCGTAAATGGAAGTCTTGCCCTAATGAGGAGAATAAAAAGGAACATAAACTGTGGCAAAAGAAATGTAAGAAGGTGATACAGGAGGCCAAGAGAGACTATGAGGAACACATGGCCAGCAGCATTAAGGAAGATAATAAAAGCTTCTTCAAATATGTTAGAAGCAGGAAACCCGCCAGAGAAGCAGTTGGCTCTCTCGATGGTGAGGGAGGGAAAGGGGAGATAAAAGGAGACTTAGAGATGCAGAGAAATTAAATGAATTCTTTGCATCTGTCTTCACGGTAGAAGACCTCGGGCAGATACCGCTGCCCAAACGGCCCCTCCTGACTGAGGAAATAAGTCAGATAGAGGTTAAAAGAGAAGATGTTTCAGACCTCATTGATAAATTAAAGATCAATAAGTCACCGGGCCCTGATGGCATCCACCCAAGAGTTATTAAGGAATTGAAGAATGAAGTTGCTGATCTCTTGACTAAAATATGCAACTTGTCCCTCAAAACGGCCACGGTGCCAGAAGATTGGAGGATTGCAAATGTCACGCCTATCTTTAAAAAGGGAAAGAGAGGGGACCCGGGAAACTATAGGCCGGTCAGCCTAACTTCTATACCGGGTAAGATGGTGGAATGCCTCATCAAAGATAGGATCTCAAAACACATAGACGAACAGGCCTTGCTGAGGGAGAATCAGCATGGCTTCCGTAAGGGTAAGTCTTGCCTCACAAACCTTATAGAATTCTTTGAAAAGGTCAACAGGCATGTGGATGTGGGAGAACCCGTAAACATTATATATCTGGACTTTCAGAAGGCGTTCGACATGGTCCCTCGCCAAAGGCTACTGAAAAATCTCCACAGTCAGGGAATTATAGGACAGGTCCTCTCATGGACTGAGAACTGGTTGAAGGCCAGGAAGCAGAGAGTGGTTGTCAATGGGCAGTTTTCACAATGGAGAGAAGTGAAAAGCAGTGTGTCCCAAGGATTTGTTCATAAATGACCTGGAGGCAGGGTTGAGCAGTGAGGCTGCAAAGTTTGCGGATGACACCAAACTTTTCCGAGTGGTGAAGACTAGAAGTGATTGTGAGGAGCTCCAGAAGGATCTCTCCAGACTAGCAGAATGGGCAGCAAAATGGCAGAAGCGCTTCAATGTCAGTAAGTGTAAGGTCATGCACATTGGGGCAAAAAATCAAAACTTCACCTATAGGCTGATGGGTTCTGAGCTGTCTGTGACAGATCAGGAGAGAGATCTTGGGGTGGTGGTGGACAGGTCGATGAAAGTGTCGACCCAGTGTGCGGCGGCAGTGAAGAAGGCCAATTCTATGCTTGGGATCATTAGAAAAGGTATTAGGAACAAAACGGCTAATATTATAATGCCGTTGTACAAATCTATGCTAAGGCCACACCTGGAGTATTGTGTTCAGTTCTGGTCGCCACATCTCAAAAAAGACATAGTGGAAATGGAAAAGGTGCAAAAGAGAGCAACTAAGATGATTACTGGGCTGGGGCACCTTCCTTATGAGGAAAGGCTATGGCATTTGGGCCTCTTCAGCCTAGAAAAGAGGCGCCTCAGGGGAGACGTGATTGAGACATACAAAATTATGCAGGGGATGGACAGAGTGGATAGGCAGATGCTCTTTACACTCTCACATAACACCAGAACCAGGGGACATCCACTAAAATTGAGTGTTGGGAGAGTTAGAACAGACAAGAGAAAATATTTCTTTACTCAGCATGTGGTTGGTCTGTGGAACTCCTTGCCACAGGATGTGGTGACAGCATCTGGCCTGGACGCCTTTAAAAGGGGATTGGACAAGTTTCTGGAGGAAAAATCCGTTATGGGTCATAAGCCATGATGTGCATGTACAACCTCCTGATTTTAGAAATGGGCTATGTCAGAATGCCAGATGCAAGGGAAGGCACCAGGATGAGGTCTCTTATTTGGTGTGCTCCCTGGGGCATTTGGTGGGCTGCTGTGAGATACAGGAAGCTGGACTAGATGGGCCTGTGGCCTGATCCAGTGGGACTGTTCTTATGTTCATTCTAGTGTGAGCCTAGATATGATGCTCACTTTCTGCATGATTTTCTCTAGTGCAGCAGGAGAACCTGGAGTTCGACCCTGTGCACGCTCACTCCAAAGTCAGGGCCGAACCCTATCCAATTTTCCAGCACCAATGCCATGCCAATGGGGTATGCACCATATCCTGTGGTGTGGAGGCAGTCACAGAGGCCTCCTCAAGCTCATTGATGCTGGGAAGCTGTATGGGGTGAGGAGAGAGGTGAAAAATGGAGAGAGGTGAAAAGCGGTGTGTCCCAAGGATCTGTCCTGGGACCGGTGCTTTTCAACCTCTTCATAAATGACCTGGAGACAGGGTTGAGCAGTGAAGTGGCTAAGTTTGCAGACGACACCAAACTTTTCCGAGTGGTAAAGACCAGAAGTGATTGTGAGGAGCTCCAGAAGGATCTCTCCAGACTGGCAGAATGGGCAGCAAAATGGCAGATGCGCTTCAATGTCAGTAAGTGTAAAGTCATGCACATTGGGGCAAAAAATCAAAACTTTAGATATAGGCTGATGGGTTCTGAGCTGTCTGTGACAGATCAGGAGAGAGATCTTGGGGTGGTGGTGGACAGGTCGATGAAAGTGTCGACCCAATGTGCGGCGGCAGTGAAGAAGGCCAATTCTATGCTTGGGATCATTAGGAAGGGTATTGAGAACAAAACGGCTAATATTATAATGCCGTTGTACAAATCGATGGTAAGGCCACACCTGGAGTATTGTGTCCAGTTCTGGTCGCTGCATCTCAAAAAAGACATAGTGGAAATGGAAAAGGTGCAAAAGAGAGCGACTAAGCTGATTACGGGGCTGGGGCACCTTCCTTATGAGGAAAGGCTACGGCGTTTGGGCCTCTTCAGCCTAGAAAAGAGACGCTTGAGGGGGGACATGATTGAGACATACAAAATTATGCAGGGGATGGACAGAGTGGATAGGGAGATGCTCTTTACACTCTCACATAATACCAGAACCAGGGGACATCCACTAAAATTGAGTGTTGGGCGGGTTAGGACAGACAAAAGAAAATATTTCTTTACTCAGCGCGTGGTCAGTCTGTGGAACTCCTTGCCACAGGATGTGGTGCTGGCGTCTAGCCTAGACGCCTTTAAAAGGGGATTGGACGAGTTTCTGGAGGAAAAATCCATTATGGGGTACAAGCCATGATGTGTATGCGCAACCTCCTGATTTTAGGAATGGGTTAAGTCAGAATGCCAGATGTAGGGGAGAGCACCAGGACGAGGTCTCTTGTTATCTGGTGTGCTCCCTGGGGCATTTGGTGGGCCGCTGTGAGATACAGGAAGCTGGACTAGATGGGCCTATGGCCTGATCCAGTGGGGCTGTTCTTATGTTCTTATGGGGTGGGCCCTCAGTGCTCCTCAACTCCATGGGGCTTGCTGCCAAGTAAGTGCAGCTGGAAGCCCAATCCTATGCAGGTCTACTCAGAAGTGCCATTAGAGTCAATGGGGCTTGCTCCCAGGTAAGTGCGGACAGGACTGCAGCCTCACAGCACAGTCCTATGCAGGTCTACTCAGAAGTAAGCGCCATTAGTCAATGGGGCTTGCTCCCAGGTAAGTGCGGACAGGATTGCAGCCTCACAGCACAGTCCTATGCAGGTCTACTCAGAAGTAAGCGCCATTAGAGTCAATGGGGTTTGCTCCCAGGTAAGTGCAGACAGGACGGCAGCCTACGCTACTCCAGGGGACACCCCTCTCAACCCCCGAACGAAGGCCTGAAAAGTGGGCGGGGCTGCAGTGACGCAAGTAGGAGAAAACAGTCTTCCTGGCTGTTGTCTCTCCCAAGACCGGGGCGCATGCTTCAGCTCCGCCCCCTTTTGCGACACCCCTCCTCCCCCCGCCGCGTGGACCCGGGGAAATAAGGCGAGAGCCGGAAAGCGCCGCGGTGAGCCGGCGCTCGCGGACCTGCTCCCTGCCCTCGCGCCCCGCCCGCCGTGAACTCTCCCCGAGAGCTGTGGGGAGGAGGGGGGGCGCGGCTGCCGGTGCCTCCGCGCCTGAGGCGAGAGTGCGGCGGACGGTGAGTTCGGTGCGAGTGGCTGGAGGAGGAGCGGGGCTGGGCGGGCACCGCTGCTCCCCACCGGCCGTGGAGTGAACAGATGGCGGCGGTTGGGGATTCCCTGGTGGACGGCGCAGGGCGGGCCTCGGTTGAGCCTCGCAGGGCCGCGAAGCCGCCGGTGGGCCCCCGACCACCGACAGACACTTCGCCCCGCAGACGCCGCGGCTCCTCTGCTGGGACGCCCGCGTCGCTGTGGGAGGAAACAGTGGCAGTGCCGGGGAGGCTGCAGTCCTGTCCACACTTCCCTGGGAGTAAGCGCCACTGACTGGAGCGGGGCTTCCGAGTCCCATGCGCAGGCCTGGGCTCTGACTGGCCTGTCTGCTGCTGCTGCACAGCCCGCTCCTGTGCGTGTCTACTCGGAAGCAGGTCCATTGGAGTCGGTGGGGCTGCCTCCCAGGAGAGCAGCAGGCAGGCCAGCTGGAGCCCAAGTCTGCGTGCCTACTCGGAAGCAAGCCCCATTGTAGTCAGTGGAGCTTTCTCCCAGGAAAGGGTGGATGGGATTGGGCTGGGCACGTCCCCCCAGCAGTCCGAAATCCCCATTGTGCCTGATGCTGGGGCCCTGTGGTGGCTTCCTCGGTCCCTGCTCCAAGGCAAGGCGTGGGGTCATTTTATGGTGTATAGAGAGAAGTGCTGCACTGCTCAGGTCTGGCCTGCTTTATGGGTGTGTATGAAAAAGACGTGCTTAAGAGAGGTGTTTTTCTGGGTCCTAAATGACTTGCTGCAGTGGGGTGAAGAAAAGCTGGTGCCTTAAAAGGAGATGGTGTTGCTTCTGTGTTGTATGGGGAGGAGGGGACAGAGAGAGACTGTTTGTGTAAACTTCATTTACTATAAGGAAGAAAGGAGCTTTGTGGATAGTAATAGCAATCTCTTCCTTCTGAAACATATTAGCCCCGTGTACACCTCAAATACAAAACAGTTTCTGCGTTTGCTGCCTGTTGAAAGGGGAGCAAGTGGGTGTAACTGTCAGGTATTGTGAGGTCACAGTAAAACTTCAGCAACTTTGGAAAAGACAAATCCTAATTATTGTCAATTGAGAATCGTGTTGGATCTTAAAGAAGACTATAGGACTGATTTGTGGTGATAACACCAGTTATCTGAAGGAAAGGGTCAATTGTTACAGCAGATGGCAACCAAATACAACTCAGAGCTTTTATGTTAAAAGTTTATGAACCAAAGATGTCCTGTCAGTGAAATAACAAATAATTTTTTTTTAAAGTAGACCTGATTTTAGAGAACACTGGGAATAATCTTGTTCAAGGGTTCCCTATCAGATAGGAATGTGTTTTTTAAATAGCCTGCTTTGTCATACAGTGATAAGCTGTACAGTGGTGAAGCTTATTTTAGCTGAGTCACTGTTGTCAGCATCCCTTTGACAAGAAGTCTGTGGAGTCATCTGCTTCTTCAGAGGCATAGGAAGCATTTCTTTAGTCCATAGAACTTAATTTCCTTATATTTTAATGTTTTTTCTCTTTTTCCTCACAAAACCATTGCTTTAATATAGGGGTGCATTGACATATGTGGTAACTGGATAGATCATACATGTATATTCATAACTGGCTGTACTTAAGGAAGTTTTGAGAAGCCTTTGTTTACTTACAATTTTATTATTTCTGAAAAAAATGGTCAAGCTCTTTTCACTGTTCTATGGTTTTTGAAACTATATATAAGGAAATCATTTCTCTATCTTTATCATTTTAAGTCTTTGAAAAAATGTTTCTGGAAAACACCTCTTATCCTGCTGTGTTTCTTGAGAACAAGTCCTGTTGCTTTTGATGAGATTTGCTTTTAAGCAGTCAGTTGTAGAACTATAGCTTAAATGTAGCATTTATGTCAGAAGAGAGGTTTCTTTGTTCCACTTAATGCATAAACATTCCATGCATTGAACTTTCTACCTGGCTACTGCTTAAGGTACTAGTAGGGAGTGTTCTCAGGAGGTCATGTAATTCATCAAAATTTAGTTGTGTTAATGCTTTTTCTATTCAGTGCATATGTGTTATCACTATATTCACGCTCATTGCACAAAGTGAGCAACAAATTAAACTTTTAAATAGGTTTTAATCCCACTTTTAAATTATGATCAGTGGAAGAAAATTCAGAAATAGCTTTCAAATGAAAAAGTCAGCTCTGTGGAATGTGTAACTTTTGAATGTCCCATATATTTGATAGCTTATTTCAATTTTTTTCACAAGACAATTTTGTAAGATATTTCACTTTGTGTTACTAAAAGCCAGAGTAATATACTGGATCAGCTGCATTGTAGCTGTATCTCTCTTTAGGCTTGTTTATATCTAACAAAGCATACTTTTTTCCAGAACCAAAGTAACAATTGAAATGTAGCCAGCATTTGCATCCTAATAGAATATTAGGGGGTCAGTTATATCTTTCAAAAAATTTCCTATTACTTAAACCTTTGAACCTTTGAATTCCACACCAGCACAGGCTCTCAGCGCTATGCAATGGATCACACTACCTCAGCAACTCCCAAACTGTGGGTCTCTGTACACAGGCAGTGTACTGTGACCCAATTTTTAAGCAGTTGCAAAACTGTTAGGGCAGATTAGGCCATGTGCATCAAGGATTAAACAAGGTGCTACTTGGGGAGAGCACTGTTGCCCAATCACCAATATAGCAATACCCTTTGGCATTTATACAGGCAGCAGTCTCTAGGGCAGTAATTTCCAAACCTTTTTGACTGGTGGTTCTCTTGACCTACTGGGCGATTGGCTACTGTTCCCTATTAAGGCTATAATCCTATACAATGTATAGGGCAGCAGGTTTTCAGCAAGGATTCCGCAGCTCCACTGGCTAGTTTCCATGACACTCTGGGGAACCATAGCTCCGTTTGGGAACTACTGCATTACTTGATCACAAACCCTGATTCTGCCTAAATCAGTTATTTAAACAAATCCACAGTGAATCTTCACCCTCATTCTGACATAAAGTCTATTGGCAATGGATAAATGTAACTGGAAATAGTAGGTTCAAATCCCTACTCAGCCATGAAGCTTTCTAGGGCAAGTGACATTGGCCTAGTGACATTGGACAAGTCGCTATTGCTCAGGCTAACCTACCTCACAGGGTTGTTATCAAGGAGGGAAGGGACCATGTACTCCTTGGAGTAAGGGCAGTATAAAAATGTGAAAAAACTTGGAAAAAACTCATGCTGAGTTCTTTGAGCATTACTCGCAAGGAAGTGTGGATTGAAGTCTGAGGGCCCAATCCTATCCAACTTTCCAGCACTGGTGCAGCCGCAATGCAGCCCTGAGGTAAGGGAACAAATGTTCACATACCTTCAGGAGGTCTCTGTGACTGCCTCCCCACCATAGGATGCAGTGCATGCCCCATTGGCATGGCTGCACCGCCCCTTGAAAATTGGATAGGATTGGGTCCTGAGTCATGTAAAACAAAAACACTTCCTTCAGAACTGGCTCTTTGAGACAGTGCTTGCTTTTTTCCTGGCTAGGACAGAATTTGCTAAGATTAAAAACTCAGAGGCTTCCTTTCCTTTTATGCCTCATGAGATGCCATGCATAAAATAGTTAAGAAAGTATTTCATATTGTCTGAATGCTTTCACAAATAACTTATTTTGGTTTGTCAAAAGCCTGTATGAATATATAGTATCACTGAAAAATGAGACATTTAACAGATGGTGAACTTCACACCATGGATCTACAGCAATAGCTTATACTCCAACCATGCTTGGGTTTCTTTTGTTAGGTTTATTTGGTTATCCCTGTTTAATGCTGCCTTTTCTAAAAAGCTATTTCTTTTTCTCAAAAAACTAATTCTTTTCTCTCTATCTTGTTTTCCTCTCTTTATGCTAATTTCAAGTAGCAGTGCTTGTAAAATTGTGTATATAAGGATGTGTCTTGGTGTTGAATCTGTCTTGAACATGAAGCTATACAAATTGCAACTTGGGAAATGCAAACCCAATAGTGAAAAGAATTAACAGTTGCCAGTGAAGTGTAATGTGTGTAGCAAATGCTTTGCTTCTCTGGAAAAAATTGGTGCCATGGTAATGATAATCAAAATTACCTGTGTCTAAACCTTGTACTGTGCAGAGCAGTAATCCTTAAGAGCAAAGATATAAAGCTTAGTTCTATCAAGATTTACTTGATAGAACTTAACACTGTGATTTGTTAGGTTGTAAGCAGACTGCAGATTTTGTTTCACAGTTGGAAGCAGTTTGAAGGATTACTGCTTGTGATGTGTATACACCTCCTTCTGTTGCCTCTGGTTTGCAGATGGTTGGTTTATTCTGTTTCCAGATAATACTGACTTTATTTAGTATGGTGAGAAGGTAATGGAAACATCATTTTGTTTACAGGAATATTGATGGTTTTTATTTTTAAACCCCCCCCCCCCATTTTTACAACTTGCAATCGTTAAGAAATTTAGGTACCTTTGCCTGCAACTGCTTGAGGTTCTTATTTAAGAACATAAGAACAGCCCCACTGGATCAGGCCATAGGCCTATCTAGTCCAGCTTCCTGTATCTCACAGCGGCCCACCAAATGCCCCAGGGAGCACACCAGATAACAAGAGATCTCATCCTGGTGCCCTCCCTTGCATCTGGCATTCTGACATAGCCCATTTCTAAAATCAGGAGGTTACACATACACATCATGGCTTGTAACCCATAACGGATTTTTCCTCCAGAAACTTGTCCAATCCCCTTTTAAAGGCATCTAGGCCAGATGCCGTCACCACATCCTGTGGCAAGGAGTTCCACAGACTGACCACACGCTGAGTAAAGAAATACTTTCTTTTGTCTGTCCTAACCCTCCCAACACTCAATTTCAGTGGATGTCCCCTGGATCTGGTGTTATGTGAGAGTGTAAAGAGCATCTCTCTATCCACTCTGTCCATCCCCTGCATAATTTTATATGTCTCAATCATGTCCCCCCTCAGACGCCTCTTTTCTAGGCTGAAGAGGCCCAAACACCGTAGCCTTTCCTCATAAGAAAGGTGCCCCAGCCCAGTAATCATCTTAGTCGTTCTCTTTTGCACCTTTTCCATTTCCACTATGTCTTTTTGCGATGCAGTGACCAGAACTGAACACAATACTCCAGGTGTGGCCTTACCATTGATTTGTACATTTGTATTATAATATTAGCCGTTTTGTTCTCAATACCTTTTCTAATGATCCCAAGCATAGAATTGGCCTTCTTCACTGCCACCACACATTGGGTCAACACTTTCATCAACCTGTCCGCCACCACCCCGAGATCTCTCTCCTGATCTGTCACAGACAGCTCAGAACCCATCAGCCTATAGGTGAAGTTTGGATTTTTTGCCCCAATGTGCATGACCTTACACTTACTGACATTGAAGCGCTTCTGTCATTTTGCTGCCCATTGTGCCAGTCTGGAGAGATCCTTCTGGAGCTCCTCACAATCACTTTTAGTCTTCACCACTCGGGAAAAGTTTGGTGTCATCTGCAAACTTAGCCACCTCACTGCTCAACCCTGTCTTCAGGTCATTTATGAAGAGGCTGAAAAGCACCGGTCCCAGGACAGATCCTTGGGGCACACTGCTTTTCACTTCTCTCCACTGTGAAAATTGCCCATTGACAACCACTCTCTGTTTCCTGGCCTTCAACCAGTTCTCAATCCATGAGAGGCCCTGTCCTCTAATTCCCTGACTGTGGAGTTTTTTCAGTAGCCTTTGGCGAAGGACCGTTTTGAACGCCTTCTGAAAGTCCAGATATGTAATGTCTACGAGTTCGCCCGCATCCACATGCCTGTTGACCTTTTCAAAGAATTCTATAAGGTTTGTGAGGCAAGACATGCTGATTCTCCCTCAGCAAGGCCTGCTCGTCTATATCAGGGGTGCTCAATAAGTCGATCCCGATCTACCAGTCGATCACCAGGCAAAATGAGTAGATCGCAGGCTTCTCTCCCATCCAAGCATCCCTGGGAGTGAAGCATCCCTGGGAGTGAGCCCCGCCCTGGGAGTGAGCTCCTGTCCATGCATCCCTGGGAGTGAGCCTACTTCACTCTACTGGGGTGACTCATGAGTAGACCTGGAGAGGAGCCGCTGGCAGGCTTCTCTCCTGTCCATGCATCCCTGGGAGTGAGCCCTGTTGACTCTCCTGGGGATGACATTCTTTCCCCTGTTTTTGCACTGGTATGTATGGAGATCTGCCCCCCCCAACTTCCATCTGTTGGTTCTGTGTGCAAGGAGTTTTGCACTGGTCTTGCTGTGATGTCTATATAGAGATCTTCCCTCCCCCACACCTTTCCTTTGTTTTTGCACTGGTCTGTATAGAGATCTGCTCCCCCCCCCCCACTTGTATTGGAATCGAGGAAGATCTGGTGAGGAGGTAGGCTGTGGTGTCAGCAGTGGCCCCTTTAAGGGTAAGGCCTGGACATCCAGCAGAGTGTGCTGCACAGCTGCAGCCACTTGAAGGCAATAGGGCCCTCAGGGATATAAGAGCACCTGAGGCAGGAAGGGCTACACTTATTTATGTGAGTCAGCCTTTTCCTACATGAAGATCTTTAAGTCCAAGTACTGTTCCACCATGACTGATGAACATTTGGAAGTGTGCTTGAGGCTGGCTGTCAGCAGCTACTGTCCGGGCTATGCATCCTTGGCTGATTCACTTCAGTGCAAGTCATCAAAGTAAACTCAAGTAATTACAAAAAATGTTTATAGTTAATTATGTTGTATTGTGCAATATTGGCTCATGCGGTTATGCAAGGTACACCAACATACATTGTACACATAAATGTTATATGTTATGATGGCGCGAACATTGTAAAAAAACTCTGGTAGATCTCCGGGCCATGCTGGGTTTCAAAGTAGCTCTCGAGCCGAAAAAGTGTGAGCACCCCTGGTCTATATGTTTTGAGATTCTGTCTTTGATGAGGCATTCCACTATCTTATCCGGTATAGATGTTAGGCTGACCGGCCTATAGTTTCCCGGGTCCCCCCCTTTCCCTTTTTAAAGATAGGCATGACATTTACTGTCCCCAATCCTCTGGCACCGTGACCGTTTTGAGGGACAAGTTGCATATCTTAGTCAAGAGATCTGCAACTTCATTCTTCAATTCCTTAATAACTCTTGGGTGGATGCCATCAGGGCCCAGTGACTTATTGATCTTTAATTTATCAATGAGGTCTGAAACATCTTCTCTTTTAACCTCTATCTGACTTATTTCCTCGGTCAGGAGGGGCCGTTCGGGCAGCGGTATCTGCCCGAGGTCTTCTGCCGTGAAGACAGATGCAAAGAATTCATTTAATTTTTCTGCCATCTCAAAGTCTCCATGAATTTCCAATTACCAATTCATGGTACATTTGGAATTATTTTTTACGTAAAACTGAGGCCTTTTTTTCTTAAAATGTTAACTATACCAAACAGTAGGATTTTTTGTTCAGTTTTGTATAGTAAGTAAGTGGTAAAGTAAGTTTAGATCAATAAGTCCTGAAATTTCCTTTTCATATTTTTCTGAAGGCTTCAGAATTTCTTGAAGCTCTACATTTCATATAGAAAATCTTTTCTCCTTCCCCTCTCCTCCCACTTGATGGCTCTTGGCCACTTATGAGAACCACTTGAGTTCTTTTAAGCTTCATCCTGAACCTGTTCTCCAGGTCAAAGATGCCTGTAGTTATGTTACCCCAGCAGTATGAGAAACTAGAAGCTTGACCATATGGAGAAGAGAAGGCAGACACTTTCTGGAGAGAGCTGGAGGGCATGAGGTGTCTGCATACTAAATGAAAAGTAGGGTAGTGAGAGTTTCCATGTACAGGTTGAGCATGAGTTCCAAGTACTCATGTGGATGGCAAAAAAACACACTATAGCAAATCAATTTAAAAAAACAGTTTCTTTGCTTCTGTGATTTAAAAACAGCATTGTTGACATTTGCCATGTAAGATAAGAGTCATTAACAAGACAATCCATCAATCAGTCCTCCTCCAAGAGCTTACAAAGAGCTGAGAGCTTACACTCAGCTCCTCCCTTCACCAATGCAAAGGTATCACCTTTCTTTCACGTGCTGGGGGAAGGGAGGGGTCCAAAGGAGAGAGAAGGATTGATGGATTGTTAGCCTGCTGCCCCCCCCTCTCTCATATTAAGGAGGCTGTTGTTAAAGGACTGTTCAGTTTTTAAAACTGATTTTAAAGGGATGCATTTTCCCCTTCTCCAGGGATTAGCACATTCCTTCTCATTTGCAGGGGCCTTCATGTTGAGTCAAATCAGTGTATAAAAAATCCATGTATAAATAGGCTGGAGCTGTATGTGATTTTTTTCCCCATAATATAAAAACCTGGAGGTCATCCTTGAAAGCTGTTTGATACTAAATTCAAGATAGACAAAAGGAAGTACAGTAGTGCTTCGTACAGCGTATAGTTCATGGAATTTAGTGCTTAGCTTAGGCCGCCTTCCTTGAAAGCAGATTAGACAAATTCATGAAGTCTTATCTGTTACTACTGGTCATGTTGGCTATCTGCTTCCTCAAAGTTCAGAGACAGTATGCTATTGAATATCACTTACTGGGAAGCAACAGCAGAAGAGGCTTATTTGCCTACATGTCCTGCTTCTGGGTTTTCCAGAATCATCTGGTAGGCTTCTTCAAGAATTAGCATGCTGGGGGGAGGGGCCAGCCAGCACTGAGCAGACGTGCCTTTCTCGGGTTCTTGAAAGGCACTCTGTTTTTTCCCAAAAACTGTGGATCCAAGGAGAGCCAAGGATTGTTTGTCAGGGGAGACAAACTCCTCCATGTGATGGCACGATTCCTAAGGAGATAAAGCCAGGGGGCTTTCCCAGGAGATTCTGCCGTCTTGGCAGCAATGGCGAAGAATTCATTTTGATCAAGCTGAAGGCCCCTGCAGGGAAAGACGTTGAAAGACTTAAGTGTTATTCTCTTTGTGTATGCCTGGCATGAACTGAGTGATTTGATTGCCTGATTTGGTTCTTTTTTGCCGTGAGAAGAAGAGGAGGGGGAAGATTTCCCCCAACTGTCTATCGGTGTGAGGAGAAATCGTAGAAGAGATTTACCAATCTTCTTATGGTTATCTGAAAATAAAATTACAACTTTACAATTTTGAATTTCGGTGGATTATAAATTAACTGTCCTTGGATAAAGTTTGTGCATTGGAGTGTTTATTGCCTTGGTTTGCTACTATCATTTGGGGTGCGGCTGGATGTTTTGACATTCTTGCGGATTGAGGAATGCGGTTGCCAAGGCTACAAGTATAAACACAGTAGATAAAAAACAAAAATAAAACAAGTACAGTGTACCAGTGACATCTAGTAGATTTAAAAAGACATTGCAAGAACTGGATTTGTGTTTATAAGTGGAGCAAGGAAGATCTGAGGACTTCTGAGGACATCTAGTGGTCTTAAAGAACATTAACAAAGATGGCGGCTAAAACTTTGAAGGAAGGGTGAGGTTACAAAATATACCAGAAGAGAAAGAAGATATGTCACGACGGATTGCCAGATTAATTAGAAGGGATTGATACATCGATGGAGGAGATATTTAAAGAACTGGATCCGGTGAGAAGAGTGAGCACTTTTTATTTGTGAAAACCTGAATTACCAAGAGAAACTTATGTGAAATCCATCAGGACCTTTTACAGAGATAAATTACTTGAAGGCCTCACAGGAAAAGGAATGGATAGTGGATGACAATAAAGTTAAAATTTTGAGATATGTTCCATGGAGCGTGAGGAAGAAGAGAGAGAGAGAAAATAATGAATGCGGTGGAAATAGACAGACTTTCAGAAATTTTGGATCACCAACAAAAACTGACACAAATTGAGCAATGGAAACCTTTTTATGCTTGGTTGAAAATGAAGTTTTAGAAATATATGATAGGGCATTTAGATGATTGTATTATATATATAATTTGATATGATATGATAGATGAATGATGAATGAAAAATGATATTAAGAGGTAAATTTAAAAGAGGAAATTGATTAAGATATGTAATGATTTGTTAGTTTTAGCGATATATGATATATGATTTCCTGCACCCTCTTTTGTGTGTTTTTTTTGTGTTGTGTGTTTGTTTATATTTGTTTTTGAAAAATATTTAAAAAATTTTTAAAAAAAAAGAATTAGCATGCTGAACTCATTAAATCTTTGGTCTGATCCTGTGGGGAATGAGTAGGTTCTTGCATTCTTGTGTATAATTTTGAATCCTGTGGGGCAGGAGAGCAGGGGGCCCTCAGTTCTACCATTACTATAAGCTGATTTTGTGATGTAGTGTATATGTATCTTTTTAAAAGGCTGGCACACATATGTGCATATCATTGACTTCATTTTTTGAAAGTATTTGCTTGAAATCAATTAACTGACCAACTCTAGGCTAGTTCTTTCTCTTTTTAAGAGAATCTTCTCACCTGTTAATCCTTCTCTTCTTTTTTTTTTTCCAGAGTCTGCTGCTTGTAAGGAGACACTGAGATCAAGTGCAGAAGTGCCTTACACATGAGATCTGGCTCTCCACTTGATTCCCCTGTTTTACAGTTTCATCAGGTAGAGTGCTTCTGTGCCTGATGCATTCTCTAAGTCAGTATTCCTCAACATTTGTCCTCCACTGTGCCACTTCATATGGTCCATCTATTCAAAGTACCACTGGAAGAAACTGGCAATGATATCATCACCAGTTACTTCTGGATTGGGAGACCAGATGCAACGTGACAAACACCAGTAAGAGGCTTAGGGTGGATTGTATGTGTGTGTGGGGGGGGGGTGCTTTTTCAAGCTCTGAAAAGTATGCTTTGGAGCTCTGCCTGCCTGGAGCCTAGCCTCCTACCACTGTTTGTTGTGTTGCATTCCAGGTCTCGCTGCCAAGCAGCAGAGGTCCCGTGAGCACCCCCAGACACCACCACAAGTATCACTGTTTGAGAAACACTGCTCTAAGTTGTTTCCTAGTGTAGTTGTTCAATCTACTGTCCTAGGTGAATCAGAGTTTTGAGGAGAGTTCAGTGGCAGGAGGTGACAAATACATAGCACAGATACTTGGGCAATATCAAAAGCAATTGTTAACACCCAGATAGTAGAAATTATTAGCTTGTATTCACATAAGCATCAGTGGAAAGAAACTTGCAGGAGGAGTTTTTCCTGCCCCCCTCATCTCTACTGTAGCCATCTGAGTGTCCTTAGAAAGTCATTGCTGGGGACTGAGGGCACAATCCTATCAAACTTTCCAGCCCCAAGGTAAGGGAACAAATGTTCGCATACCTTGAGGAGGCCTCTGAGAACAACACAACAACACAGGAAGCTGTGCATACCCCATTGGCACAGCGGAAGTGGCACTGGAAAATTGGATAGGATTGAGCCCTGAGACAACTCTTGAGATTGGGGTGGGGGGTGGGAGGCTGCGGTGCTCAGGAGTAGATTTTCAGAAGCTGCAGTGGGGCTCAAGGGGGTAGGAAAGATCCTTTGTGTATGCTTTGTTTTGCTTATGCCTTTTAGGATCAATTGTTTTTGAGGATTAAACATAAAGTTAGTTATGTATGAGAAGGATTTCGTTTCCTGACTCTTTCGGAATTGTAATCTGAAATGTAAAACATTCATAATGAAATTGATTTGTGGTCAAGTAAGAAATTTAAAATATTGATTCAAATATAAACCTAATTCTTTAAAAATTTAATAGTTGATACTGCAAAGTAAAATACTTTAATTCTTATTTTTGCTCAGTATGTTGAAGTACATACAGTGGATCTTCTTTTGAAGCATTTTATTGTACCATTTACTCTGCCTTGTCAGTGTGTTTGATGGCTAAACAATACTGTACTTGTTAATACAGTATGGTTTCCTGCATACTAAATTTATCTGCTTTTTGCTTTTGTTAACCATGTACAGAAAACAGTTCAAAGAAGGCTGTACATACTAGACACCTTTTCCACTGGCTGTTGATGTTGTCTCTTTTGTATTTTTTAATTGTCAGCATTTTGGGGACAGGAAACCAATTATTGATTTATTTTACTATGTAAACCACTTTGTGAACTACTCCTGTTGAAAAGCAGTATTGAAATGTTCAGTAATAGTAAATAGTTGTTATAATAATAATAACAATAACAACAGTATTTATATACCGCTTTTCAACCAAAAAAAGCAGTGGTTCTCAGTGGTTTTCTCTGTAAGTAGCGGTTTACAGAGAAAAATCAAATAACTAATGACTCCCTGTCCCAAAAGGACTCACAATCTAAGAAGATGCAAAAGAACATCAGCAGACAGCCACTAGAAGAGAGACTGAAAAAGTCTCCAGTGCAGAGTTTGAGGTGGATCCCTTGCAACTCAGAGTAAAAATATTTATTTCCCCTTTCCCCATGTTGTACAGCAGCCACCTCAATGGGGCTACACATATCTGCGCCAGTGAAATCGATAGCACAATTAGCGATTAGCGGGGGGGGGGGGGTTAGAATCCAACCTAAGTGCAGGAGGCTGGTTTCAGTCCCCTCCTGGTCTGCCCACAGGTCCAACCTCCCTCCCCCACTCCCAAACACCCCTATTCCACTTTCCCCAACCCCCTGCGCTAGCTGCCCTTGGTGAGTGCAAACTCACCTCTACTGTGCCTGGATTTGGTGCAGGAAGGTCAGCGTGCGTCCTTGCACTGGCCTCCCTGACTCCTGTGGTGGTGCAAACACAGTTTACGGCATGTTCATGACACCCGGAAGTCAGCGCAAGGGATTTGTGCCAGCTAAACTGCAAGTCAGGATTGCTCTCTTAATAAGATTGGAAGGCCATCTTTTAAGGGGATAACTGAAATAGTTAAAGCAGAGAATTCAGCCATTACCGAAAATAATTCTTGTTTAAAAGGCTGATATAAACATCAAGGGAACATCTAGGTGGGTTTTATCATAATAAAATTCTTGATTTTTTTTTTCCTTCTCCCAAACAATTTCTGCAGGGCAGTTTACTCTCTGGCAGATTTTTCCATTTTAGAAGAGATTTTTACTTTAACTTGCTAACTATAAAACTGTCTTGAAACAGATGATGGAATTAAAAGAAAACTGCTTTAACGTGGTGTTCTTCATACTATGCAGCTTATAGATGCGCTATTCCTTGAGCTGCTAACTGATACAATTCAAATCTCCAGCTGTGTAGCAGTTCATATTGTGATAAGGTTCTGGGATGCCCTTGGCAAAAACACCAACTGTAACTATAAATGATACAGCCAGTTGAAATAGGTGTTTGTAGGTTAAGGAAGACTAGATTAAGGAAGGTTACCCATGTTGTAGGTTAAGGAAGAATGAGAGGATGATGGTAGATCATACTGCAGAGTTATCGGTATTGATGCTCAAGTTTGTGGTATCTTTTTACATGAGACAAACAGGAAGAAACAAGACCCACACTTTTATAGAACTAGAAATTCAGGCTATGTGAGTATTTAGCATATTCTAAGAGTGAGTAAGAAAATAGAGGTATCTTTGTGTTATAAACATGTATAAAATGTTTTTTTAAGTACCCTTTGAGCATTTAAAAAAAATACTAAATAGTACTGTAGAATATCCTATGAGGAAGCAGTTATAATTCCACTGTTCAAAGTTTAAAAGTGTAGCTATAGTAACTGAGTACACAAGAAGCAAAAAAGGATTTGGATTACACTGGGAATACCAAGAGCTTTCTATTTCAAATCATTATGATCTTAGCTTTGTACAAACATTGGTCATAGGGTTATTTGCTACAGCTGGAATTCTGGTTGTGGCAGCGGACTTTGTAAATAAACTTGGACAGCTTTAGTCAGCTGATTGTAATATGTACAATAACATCAGGTGACCTCTACCTTCTGAGTTCACCAGAACTGTGTATATTTTTAGGTTTCGTGGTTAGTAACAGGCAAGCATACATACTTCAGCATCTCAAATGAACTGAACCTAGTTGCTGACATTGCCTAATCGGAGAACAGCTGTTCTTTCTAGGTTTGTTCATTAGTAAGGGGCTCTATGTCAGAGGCTGTTATCTTTAAGTGTACTGACAGGAAATCAAGTTACACAGTGATCATTAAGGTTTGGTTCTAATGAGTGTGTCTAAGAGGTGGGTGAAAGTATAATAAAATAGTGTGCATGCAGAATGAAAGTTTATCATGTTGTGAACATCTTCTAGTTCCATATATTTCCATGATCATTTCATAGGATTGCAGGGTAATTTCATTACGCATTAGTGCAATTGGATATAAGTAGGGTACTCCTCAATATCTTATTTCATTGGAGTTATTTGTATTAAAAATACTTTTAATTGTGCTACATTTTTAAAAGACAAGTGGAAAAATTACAAGCAACATGTTCAAGAAGCCAGTGCTGGCAACCAGCAAAAAGGAAGGACAACCCTTTGAAAATCATGTTTAAAGAAAGTGTACCTATTGAGAAGGATTTCAGATTGAAAATCTGATAGCACTCTGACCAGTAGTCAGAATTAGAACTGTAAAATTTCTAGAAACTTTGAACCCTTTTCTGGGAAAAAATATGAAATGTATGCAGTAGTTATTTTCATACCAAGCCTAAATTTACTTGACTGCTTTAGCAGCATAAAATACATCATTCATAACTCAGAATATAGCTCTGGTGCATTTGGTGGGCCACTGTGAGATACAGGAAGCTGGACTAGATGGGCCTATGGCCTGATCCAGTGGGGCTGTTCTTAATATAAAATTGTACTAATTGGGGTGTGTGTGTTTAAAATTTAAAAGAATAAAAGCCTTCTTTTTGCACTTATATAATTGCAATTACAGGTCCAGCCTATTTATACACAGATTTTTTTATACATGGATTTGACTCAACATGAATGGCCCCTGCAAATGAGAGAGAATGTGCTGATCCCTGGAAAAGGGGAAAAATGCATCCCTTTAAAATCAGTTTTAAAAACTGAACAGTCCTTTAACACCAGCCTCCTTAATGAGGGGGGGGGGGCGGGCCACAGGCTAACAACCCATCAATCCTTCTCTCTCCTTTGCACCCCTCCCTTCTCCCAGCACATGAAAGAAAGGGATCATTTTGCATTGGTGAAGGGAGGGGCTGAGTGAACTGCTGTTGGATTGTCTTAATGACTCTTATCTTAGAGTCATAAGATCAGCAAGGCTGTTTTTCAATCACTGGAGCAAAAAACTTTGTTTTTTCAAATTGATTTGCTATAGTCTGGTTTTTTTATCCAAGTGAGTGCTTGGAAGGGAACCCACGCAAATAATTAGTCTCAACCTGTATACCTATAAGAGAACTTCAAACTGCTACTTTGGACTAGTTAGACCAGAGATTTTCAAACTGGTGGGTCACGACCCACCAGCCAGGGAATCCCTGTCTCTGCCCCCTTGAGGAGTGGTGGAGCATGGTAATGAAGTGATCACAAGGACTGTGTTGCTCCAGGGATGAAAAGGTGTTTTTCACATTTGCCTAAAGCCAGTACTGGCCTTTGGAGAGTGTAGGGAGCCCTGCAGACACCTCTGCAGGGCTCTCCAGGCTTCCACAAAGCTAAAAATAGCTATTGGAACCAACTTCCAGTTTTGTGATAGCCAAGACAGGGACACTGACATTCCTTATTGGCTTCCCTTTTTTCTGTTTTCTCTGTCTGGTTTTTCTTCTTCCTTCCTGTCACTGTGTCCTACCTTCACACCTTCCTTCCTCCTTGCGCTCTTCTCTGCGTTTTTTCTTTGCCCTAGAGATTGCTTCTTTGCTTTTTATGGCAGTGACCCATAGCAGCTTGTTGTTACTCCAATAACAACTGGAAAATTTTGTCCAGTTCTGTAAATTATTAAAAAAAACACTTCTTGAGAGAAAGCAACAAAACGGAAAACACTGAGACAGAAATTAAGATTGCTTTCAAAAGGAATGTTAATTATGCTTTTGATTTGACAGAAATAAATAGCTATTATTAACCTTAAGGGTAAAATTCTGAAAATCATGATTTGTGGATTCTGACAACTTAAATTTTTGCATGGTATGTATGAAATTTATAATTGGTTTACAGTTGGTGCCTGCATGTGCTCCCTTGCTTTCCTTAGCTGAATCATGAGGTCGTTGTACCTGACTGTGGGAACTGGTGTAATGCTTGGATTATTAGGCATTAAAATGCTAGAGCTATGAAAAGAATGACATGGTGATGTGTACTACAAAACAAATAACTGCATATTTCTGCTAATAAGTCTGTTGCTTTTATTCTTAATGTACCCTAATACTAGACACATTTACTTGGAAATAAGTTCCTTTGTTCGAATGGAAGTGACTTCTGTAGAAGTATAGTTTGTATTGCAACTCTATAGCCTGCCTACAGTTTATATGCCAAGCACAGGGCAAAACTCCAATGACTATTTTTTTTAAAGGGGAATGTCAGTTTAGGAAAGAGCAGTTTCAACAGGCTATTGGAAGAGGTGAGTGCTTATCACTTTCCTTTCTCCAAAATGGACTTTCCTAAACTGTGTTCCTTTGATGGTGTTCTGAATATGTATGCCCTCCCACATACCTGTTTGGAACTCTGTAGGAAAAGATGGGGAGAGGGGGAGAGAAGTGAGGAGTGCCAGTTTTGGAGCAGAGAAAGTGGTAAGCACAGTATGCTTTTGAGCTTGTCATATCCAGAAGCGAGCAGTTTGTTTTTTAAAGGCCGTGGGATTTTGTAAAATTTTTTTGCATGTAATTTTTATATTGGCCTCAGAAATTTAAAACATGTTGGACAGTTGAATTCCATGTTGTTTAATACAGTAAAGTGCAATTTGTGAAACAGGCAGCCCAATCTTAAGCTGCGCTGGCTCAGCCAGGCTGTATGGACTGCACTGCATCCAGTGCAGCTCAGGAGGTGGCTGGAGTTCTCCTTTGGGTAAGAGGATATATTTTCCCTTACCCTGAGTAAGTCTCAGCCACCCCTATGGGGCTCCTCAGATCCAAACCAGCTATATTACAGACACGAATCTGGGAAGCCCCATATAGGGCTGCCCAGCCTGGGAAGAGGGTTTGGATGAGGTGTGCACTGCAACTGCTGAACTCACCCCCCTTCCAGGTCTGATCCTCCCCTTGCCCCAGAATGCCCCCTCCCACCAACCTCTCACAGCTCCTGCACTTCCCGCTGTGACCTTTCCTGTGCTAGTTGGTCCTGGGGTCTGATATGGCACTACCAAGCCAGTGCAGACCTTTGTGCAGGCTCAGCCAACTCACAAGTAGTCCTTTGAACCAGTGCAGGGTTGGCTGTGCTGGCTCAAGCATGGGTTTGGATCATGTTGTTAGAAGGATGCTTGGACAGAGTTACGGTAATTCATAATTCATAGTTTTTCTAGGTAATAAAATAAACATACCTGCATTGGTGCAATGTGCTAGTGGAGATCCAATTCCAGTAGTGTAATATCCCACCTTACAAAAAGTAGGCAGAGCATTGCCTTATACCACATTATAAGAAAGATATGTTCTTTGGCAGTGGAGGAGACTACCTCAACCCCAAGTTAAGTTGATGAAATGGGTAGTGCATTGGTCTGTAATGTGCCCCATCAGGCTTGCAGATACCTTATTGTTCGTTAATGCAAGTAAGAATTATTCCAGGTGATCAAACAGAGAAGCTTATAGAAATTGAGCTTTTAAAAAATTTGTCCCAAATAATCAGTCTAGATAAGCATGAGCAGGTGGATAATTCAGTTTATAGGCTAGTAATTTTTCTTCTAGCTCAATCCTAGCTATATGTATTTGGAAGTAAACTCAATTGAGTTCAGTGGGACTTAACTCCCAGGTAAGTGTATGTAGGATTGCTGCCTTAGGCTTCCTTGAAAGATTGTATTTCAAATGAGGGTCAATATTTTATTTAATTGAAGTTGTTTGCTGCACAGGTATCTTTAATTTTACATGTTTGATTTACACCAATGTTCGCCAAACTATGGCCCATGGGCCAAATCTGGTTCTGTGGAAAAAGCCCTTCCTGTTTCGAGTGGCGCTTACCATTCCGCCATGCTACTGCTGATCTTACCAGCCAGTCTATACAGAACGTTGCTCTGGGCAGTCGCATCTCCAGGGTCAAAGCCTGCTGGAGCGATGAGCAGCAGACACGACTGCCCAGAGTGACTTTCTGTACAGATTGGTTAGCAAGATCAGCAGCAGCACGGTGGAATGCTAAGTAGCATTCAAAACAGGGAGGGCTTTTCCGTTGCAGCAGTCTCCAAACTCAGAACCACTGCATGTTACACATTTTAGAAATGATGTGCTTTGAAAATTAATACCGAAACCTAATTTACACACTGATTTTCAAATAACAAAATAAAATTTCCTGGTTCATTCTTCTGGATCTTTTAATTCCTGCATGTTCAGCTGGCTGAAGTTTGTAAGAAGGAACAAATCAGACTGTTAATGATGGAAATTTTTATTTTGTTACAGGAATAACTAACCCTCAAATGGCATTCCAGCAATAACACACAAGAGGAATAAAAAGGAAAAACACTGAATGTAAGATGGAAGTATGTTTGATTAAAATTTTTATCATACAGCTGTCAGGCAACCTAGTCCAGTGAATGTTTACTTGGAAGTAAGCCACATCAAGTTCCCTGGGGCTTGCTCACTAGTGAGAGTGCATAGGATTGTTGTCTTTAGGAGCAGACCTAACCCAACTTTCAAGCACCAAGGTACGGGCAGTGCAACTCCAAGGTAAGGGGACAAACATTGCCTTAGGTTAAGGAGGCCTCCCTGACTGCCCCCCAACTGCAGGATGCAGCTCATGCCCCTCTGAAACAGCTCTGCCAGTGCTGGAAAGTTGATTAGGATTGAGCCCTTTGACATTTTTCCACAGATGTAATTTGCAGTGTTATCTGAGGTAATAACTTGATTGAAACCTTGGATGCTGAATGAAAAGAGAACTGGTTATGATACTTGGTAAATTCTTGAATTGAAAACCTGTGTGTTCTGAATTTTGCTTCATAATCATATGATTCTGTGTCTTAACAGCGAGTTGGCTCTAGCGTTGTTCCCTTTTGCATATACTTGGAATGGAGGGTATACAAAAAAGAAGACCTGTTGCTCTCTTTTGCCTTGGAAAGTCTTGATCTGGTGAGTCAGCTTTCCGTTTATAAGCATGTCCAAGGCTTATACTGAACTATGTCTTTGAAGAGGACGGACATAGCCTCCCTACAAGCTTTTGCAGTTATTGGTTTGGTTGCATATAGATACAATAGAACAGAGCTGTATGAAGGCTGATAAGATTAATGATGCAAATCTTTCATTGGTCACAAACTCTTGAGGTGATCCTAGAGAAGCTTCTGCTTTCTCAGTGCCTCATATACAATACAAGGATGATAGTATTGGTGTCCCCCCTGGGGTGTTGTAAGGATTACCAAGATAACATATGTGAAGTGCTTAGACATTTGTAGTGGCCTATATATCAAGGTATTAACAAGTAGATGTACTTGTTGGAGTATCTAGTGATGAGCTTAATATTATAGTCATGTATTGAAGTATCCTGTACAATCTGTGCTGCTTTGGCCTCGGGCGGACAGTGGTTCCTCCGGTTTCCCTCCTGAGTTATGTACACAGTTGACTGATACTTTTGAGCCAGAAGCCTTTAAATCTTGATTTAGAGGGGACAGTTATCCTGCATGATTCTTTTTTTTATGATTCTTTTGAAGTAAGATCAAGTTTCAGTCTTTTACTAATCTTGGGAATTTCACTCTTACTCAGCACTTCACTCAGCATAAATAAGTGCTGACAAAAGCATTCTAATCTCGCATTTATTATGCCTTATAGGATTCTTCTAGGGAGCCATTTTTCTCTGGCCATAGTAATGTTATAGAGCAGTGGTTCTCACATGTTTAGCACCAGGACCTACTTTTTAGAATGAGAATCTGTCAGGACCCACCAGAAGTGATGTCATGACTGGAAGTGACTTCATCAAGAAGGAACGTTTTTAACAATCCTAGGCTGCAATCCTACCCACACTTACCCAGGCGTAAGTCCCATTGACTATCATTGTTAAAAGCATATATAGAGTAGCCTGTTCAAAGTACAGATCTGTAACATTTCCCCAGATGCAGTCACATACCATGGTAGTATTAAGTCTAATATATTAAAAATAAAATATTGAAATGAATGGCAACATACCTGAAATTGGCCCGCAACCCACCTAGTTAGTCTCAACCCACAGTTTGCGAAACACTGTTGAACTGATTGATACTGACCTGCTTTTTATTCTATTCAGGAATTCTACGTGGTCTGAAAGGAATCTTGCAAGATTAACACAGTTAAAGTATGTATGAATATTTATAAGGTTTGGTTTATTTGAGCAGTGCAGTTCTTACATGTGGAAGTTTATTTTTACTACTTCTTGCTATGTCATTTAGCATACGGCCATGTGTTCCATTCTGCTAGGTGTATCTGTCATGTCTAGACAGTCTGTCATGTCTAATTCATAATGTTTTGATTCACATAAAAAAATCAAACCATGGTTTACTTCAGTGTGAGCATGCTTCAGGTTCTCACACTCCCTCCTTTGTTGCAAATCACATTGATGTGGCATCTGAACCAGCAAACTGTTGCTTGTTCTTGACCTGTAAACCAGAATTACAAACCAGGGTTTGATTGTGGTTTGCAATTTTGATTTGGAGAGTAAGTACAAACCAGAGTTTGTTAGTTTGTTGTAACATCAAAGTTACAAGATCCATTATTATGTGTAATTTAAGAATCTGAAGCTAATTTGACTATTTTTGAGGGGGGAGGGATATAATCTAGTACAATCCACTGTGTATTATGCATGCACACACTCCTGTGTATTTATACCATATACTGTATAAAAACCTCAAATGCCAAACAAGACTAACTGGTCCAGAAATAGGGCTAGGTAAAATGTGTATGTTTTGGAAAAGGCATGAGTCTGAGCTTGAAGCATTTATTGCCACCTCTGTCCTCCCTGTAAGGGTGGGAAGTGTATCTTCAGTTATGTTCATGGGACAAACAACTGTGCTGTTGAGGTTACTGTCTAGTGGCACACACATGCTTTGCAAAGACATATATGCAGCTCTAGTGGGAAAGACACCGCTCTCATCACCACCATGATTTGTGGCATCTTTTGGGTCTTTCCAGTCCAGATGAACTGTATAAGTTGAGATAAATAGTCCATGTTAGCTAGCAGACTGAAAATACTCTGCCAAGTAGGGAATCTCCTACTTGCAGGTTAGGAGATAGACTTTAGCTTGTAGTAGTGGGTGGTGGTACACCTGGTGCAATCAGTTAGTTGTCTTTGAATTTTATATATGATATTGAAAGTTCCTACTTTCTGTATTGCACATAGCGGCACCTTGTATGAACTCAGAAAAGTACTTTGTTAACAATTTTTTGGGTGTTGGCTTTTTTTAGTAGATGTCATCTTGCATAGTCTCTGCTTTCTTTCTCTTCCTAGAGCTGAATGTGCAACCATGGAAGAACATCTGCATTGCGTCAACTGTGTAAGTCGGCGTTGTATGACGAGGCCAGAACCTGGCAATTCTTGTGACTTGATTGGGTGTCCTCTCATTTGTGGAGCAGTGTTTCATTCATGCAAAGCTGAAGAGCATCGGCTTTTATGTCCACTTGAAAGAGTGCCTTGTCTGAACAGTGGTTTTGGCTGTCCATTTACAATAGCCCGAAACAAAATTGCTGAACATCTAGAAATATGTCCAGCGAGTGTGGTATGCTGCACTATGGAGTGGAATAGGTGGCCAGTCAGTTATGCAGATCGGAAATCTTATGAAAATCTAAGTAAAGATGTTGATGAAGTTGAACAGTTAGACATGGCTCTAGCCCTTCAAGACCAGCGAATGCTTCTGGAATCCCTTAAAGTAGCAACTATGACATCAAAATCAGCTGATCAGGTGTCAAAATCCCGAGAACATACTGCTGTTGCTAGTACTCCAGATGCTACTCTTTTAAATGGCTTGATGCCTATTGATGAAGAATCATATGGTGCACTTTATCAAGCTACTGTGGAAACAACTAAGAGTTTAACTACAGCACTAGATATTCTGAACACTGCTACTAGAGACTTAAGCATGTTAAGTTCAAAACTTGGCATTTCACAGTGTGAAACACAGGAAGATTTTCGGACGAAAGAGCAACATTGTCATAGAGGTTTGCAGCACAAAAAAGTAGAACACGATTGCCTAGAAGATGACGACGTGGGAGCAGTTGGTGGCATTCACTTGGATGTCTTGAGTCAAAATGAACAGTTAGAACAAAATGGCTCAAGTGATTTTTGTTATGACAACTTGCAGCCATACAATTTGAACATGACCTTTGACGATACCTCTTTCTGTAATGGTTTTCATGTAGAAAATACATGCACAGATACACTGCAACAGAATGAAGAGCTGGAGATGTGTAATTCCAAACAGTTCAGTGTAGCAAATGGTGCATATAATGTATCTCCTTGTGGTGATTCATTGAATTCTTGCGCCCCTGTTTCTGTACCAACACAACTTAAGGAAGAAATACCTCTGCACGGTTTGTCTAATGGCACTATTAATCATATATATATGTCACGTGACTGTAATGAAGAAGAAATATTACAGAGGCGAATAGAACAAGACATACTCAGACACATAGATTCTCACCGTACATACAATTTCCGTGCAAAGTACTATTTCTCTGCATCAAAGGAAGATAAAGCGGTAGATACATCAGATTTAGAAATAACAGAAGATCCTATGGGTCTTCAGGGAATAGACTTAATCACAGCAGCGTTACTGTTTTGTCTTGGAGACTCTCCTGGTGGTAGGGGAATATCCGATAGTCGTATTGTTGATGGATACCGTGTTGATTTTGGAACTCAGACATTTTCTCTACCTTCTGCCATCCTGGCTACAAATACCATGGTGGGGGAGATTGCTTCAGCCTCTGCATGTGATCATGCCAATCCACAGCTTTCAAATCCAAGCCCTTTCCAGACTCTTGGGCTAGACTTGGTATTGGAATGTGTGGCTAGATACCAAACAAAGCGCTCAATGTTTACATTTGTTTGTGGACAACTGTTTAGACGGAATGAATTTTCTTCACATTTTAAGAACGTACATGGAGATATTCATGCTGGTCTAAATGGGTGGATGGAGCAGCGATGCCCTCTAGCTTATTATGGATGTACATACTCTCAGCGCAGATTCTGTCCTTCAACACAAGGAGCAAAGATTATTCATGACAGGCATCTTAGATCATTTGGGGTTCAGCCTTGTATATCTACTGTACTAACAGAGCCTGATAGGAGATGTTGTTTAGGACTGCGTAGTGATCATCTGAGTAATCTTCCATTTGAGGTTCTACAACATATTGCAGGTTTTCTAGATGGCTTTAGTTTATGTCAGCTTTCACGAGTGTCACACTTAATGAGAGATGTATGTGGAAGCTTACTGCAGGCACGTGGAATGGTCATACTACTATGGGAAAAGAGAAAGTATCCAGATGGAAGTTCTTCATGGCAAATAAAAGAAAAGGTCTGTATATTTTTTCCCCTCTTTGTATACATGGTGGTGGGAACATGTTCTTTGTCCAGAAGTTGAGATTTTCCAATACTGTTCTCTACGCCCTCCCACTGCACAGAGGCACAGAGTTTGAATGGGTGAATAAAACTTGGTTTTTTTTAATGATAAACTACTCCAGAGGTAGGACATCTAACATTGGGAACAATATTAAAATTAAATATTAATTTTTATATTAATATTAAATTTTATTAATATTATATATCTGATATTAATATTAAAATCTGTAAGGAACTAAGCACTGTTCCTTAGAGAACAGTGCTTAGTAAATAATAAGCATGCTTTTCGAACAAGAAGCCTAAATTATGCTGTTCACGGCCCTGTGCAGCCATTCAGATCCTACATGCACTGGGAGATTAAGATCATGTTCACTTTTCCTGCCTCCACTTGATCATACATTGGATATCTGTAGGAGCCTACATGTGTAGCGCCTTATCCACAAAGGCCCTCTCTGAAGATGTACAGATTGCCGAAATAAGGCCTGTATGCCTGGTTCTGCATGTAAGTCCCTGTGCAGATAGCTGGGTGGGCAGGCTGGCACAGTCCCTTGAAGGTAGCATTTGAATGTTTGCATAGGGCTAACATATGCTGGAGACTAAACTGTAATACCTTTATATATTATAAACTTCAGCTAAAAGAACCTCCTATAGAAATACAGTAGGCCCTCTTTATTCATGGATTTCAGTATCTGGATACCGAGCCTGTGACCTCCTGGATGCAACTGGAAGGCACTTCCTATTGTATTGGCAGGCCCCCCAAGACCCAACTATGGATTTAATTTTCTGGGGAATTCAGTATCCATGGGGAGTCTTAGCACAGATCCCTCGTAGATACCAAGAACTCAGTGTCTTAAAGTAAAACAGTTAAAAGCTGATGGATCTCATTAATAGCAAAACTGATTTTATTTTCTAGGTGTGGCGATTCAGTACAGCTTTTTGTACTGTAAATGAATGGAAATTTGCTGACATTGCGAGCATGGCTGACCACTTGAAGAAATGCAGCTATAATGCTGTGGAAAGAAGGGAGGAGGCTGTGCCACTGCCGTGTATGTGTGTCACACGAGAGCTTACAAAAGAAGGACGTTCCTTGCGCTCTGTCTTGAAACCTGTACTTTAAATATGACATTACTCTAATTGCACATACAAACAAGCACCTGATGTAACCTCTGTGTAATATTTGACACTTTAATTTAGTAAAGATTTCTAGGTAAATCTACTCTGTCATTGTGTACATAATGTTTTGAAGTGGCATTTATTTTTTTATAATTCTGTCTGGCTAGAATTAATGAAAGTTGCCTTAACGTTTGAAAAATATGGAACTTGCTGGACAGGGTAGTTTTATATAACATACCATTGGTAAATTTTTCATTAGAGATTTCTGTGATTTATTGGTGCCCTTTTTATTGAGTTTAGAGAGATGCACATTCAGTCCAGAACGTGAACTGTGTAGAAACAGGCATCTGACCAAACAACTTATATATTTGGTCTCTTTGCAAGTTAGGATGTAAGCAGTCAAACTGAATGCCAGTCACAATTTTAGCAGTGCATATCTTGAATAAACCTTTTTGTTCTTTAAAAATTGCTGTGCTCATTTAAGCTGACCCAGTTGTATTTAATGCAGCTTCAAGATGAGGAGATTCTGTAGGATGCGTGCTTTTAATGTTGATTTGCAAATAAATAGGGGGTGAAATCCACAACCCTTTGAAGTCAGTGAAGTTTCTCTTTGATTTTAATGGAGCTGGATTGTATCCTAATTTAATAATGGTATAGCAGATTTCCTTTTAATGGCACTCCCTCTTAATGGTTGGCAATAGCCTGATGGTACAAAATTTAGTTTTGTTTCAGTCTAATGTACATGTAGAATGATACTTTGGCTTAATTTTCTCCCCTCATCTTTGTTTAGATGGATGAGAGGTAAACATGAACAAAATTCCTGTTGCTTGCTGTCGTCCACCTACGTAACTCATAATTTTAGATTAATACATCTGATGAAGGGCTCACATTTTATGGTATTGATGGAATTCATTTTATAGTTAACATGCCTACAGATGTACTACTTGACTTCAAGGCTATTTTAAATTTTATAGGACACTGATTCTAAGCACGATTTGAAGTAAGGTCTATTGAAATATGGAACTTATTTCCAAGCAGATGTGCCTAGGGTAGAGGTGTCCGTATGCCATCTTTATAAGATGAGAACCCATTCATTGAATAAAGCATATCTTAAGTGCATGTTTATCAGTTTCATAACTCCATGTTTTCATTGTCTTCCATAACTGAGGACATTGTATTAAAAGTTTACTGTAATTACAAGAATGCCTTTAAATATACTTGCATAACTCAGAGGCTTTCATGATACTGCTAGTTTATTGTTCTTGATAAATGTGCCACAGACTAAAACATACAAAGTTTATATAAATAAAATAGGGTGTTTCCGTTTTTAAAGAGGAAAAGTATTGAAAAGATGGGTATCAAGATAGCTACATCTATAAGGTTTGTATGGAAATAATTTTAGAATACTTGATCAAGAGTTCATATATACAGCATGTTTTAATCCAATCTGGGAAATTCCCTTGTTCAAAATGTTGGCTGCCCTTTTTTAACTCTTCTCCACTGTCCCCATTCTCTAGTGCCATATGAGATGATTACATTTGAACACTTGTTTTATATACCTGCTCTCTGTAATGTCTGGATTTGGGATCAGTTAGCTATTCTCACAAAGCTGCCTTACTCTTTGAAGAGGCTAGTGAAAATAATATTCCATCTGTTCTGTAGAATCTAGTTGATTGTCTAACTTTTTATGGTTTGAAAAAAAGAAAAGGGACATGGTTATTGTACTAGCCTTAATTGAATCTTCTTTATAGAGTTCTCTAGATTGTCCCTGTAATTGGGAAATCTTGATTGTAAGAATGTCATTCTTCATCAGTCTCTAGGTGCTTTTTGCGTCTTTCTTCCCTCCCCCCACCCAAAGGGGAGGTCCTTCAGTCTGAAACTGAAGCTGCAGTTTTACAAGCTGCTTCCTATATATATTGTTCATTAAATACCTTGTTGGCGTATACTAGGGCTTATCAAACGGGCGTCATAACGTCCCAGCCAGAGAGCCCTGGCCACTTTCCCCTTAAGGGGCGGGGGCAGGGGGAGGCAGTGACGTGATCCCCAAGATTGTGTCACTAAAGGGGCTGCAGGGACTGGGATGTACTCACCAGTCCCTGCAGCAGCCTGTCAACGGTTTTGCAGCAGTCTGTTTTGCAGAAGTGGAGCACGATCTCCACTATTCTAAGAGTTGTTTCCACTTTCACTTTTTAAACTACGGGGAGCCCTGCAGACACTCATGTAGGGCTCCCCACACCTCTGACAGGCTGCTGCAGGGACTGGTGAGTGCACTCTAGTCCCTGCAAGCCCCCCTTAGCAATGCGATCCTGGGGATTGCATCACTGCCTCCCCCGCCCCTGCAAGAACGTACTTCGGTTCAAACTCTCCTAGAGAGTTTGAAAACCAGTAGTGTATACTATAGTATTATTTTTAACTGTTTTCCTGATGGAGTATAGAAGTGAGCAGAAGTGTATATTGGGTCCTTTCAGTGATGAGATTACAGCCGTTAAAGGCTTACACTGAAGGGAAGGCGCTCTAGCTTTAAAGGAAGTACAGTTTTTACCCATGATGAACAGTTGTTTCATAGTAAGCATTTTGAACACTTCATTGTCAATATTATGCACTTTTATTTTCAATGCTTGAAACTGTTAAAAAAATCCAGAGCTATTAAAACAAAACTGTAAATCTGTTTTACTGTATACTCTTGCGTGCAAGAAAATTCAGATCTAGGATACCAATATTTTATACTGCTATGCAGTGTTTTCAACAAACAAAACAGTGGTATGTAGTTTGTCAATACTAGATTCTTCCTCTTGTACTATACCTTGCATTTTAAATGTACACCAAGTATCTCCCAGTCCTTTTATATCCAGTTGCATTGCCTTTACTTCAGTCACAGCTTCATTCATATTCTTATCAGTACTACACTACCTTGTTTAAAATTGTTTTCATTGAATGCCATTTTTGCAATGTCTGTTATCTTAATAAAACATTTGCCATTTTCCTCTTTCATAGGTTTTTTCCTTTTTTGATGACCTAAATGATCTGTTATATGGAATGACATTCTGTGTCTGTGTGTAAGAGACTGAAATAAAAAAGTACTTAAGGAGATGAAGGAATGTCATTATCAATTATGTCTAGGTTCTGGAATGAAAATATTTCATCCCTTGATATACTTCACTTGCAAAACATAAATTCACTTAATAGCTGAAAACAATTTAACTTGTATTAGTATTCCCTGTTGAATGCCTAAACTATTTGCCTTTTTTCTAGAGCTATGATAAAAGTTAAGGCATCTGAGTTACCTCAGAGAATTCTAAGAGTTGTTTCCTACATTACTCTCTTATCTGTGCTTCTCAAAGACACTTCACTGTTCATAATGTAGGAAATCTTTAGAGATGTGGTGGCTTCCAAGAAAGCCTTCAAAGAAGGCCTCTCCTGAACACTAGAGGACTTGTAGAAAGAGCAGGGGCAGCTATAGGATAGGAGGAATAGCATAAAAAGCAGATAGGGCTTCTGTGAGCACAGGATTGATGCCACCACACAACTTTTAAGAAATTGTTCATATGCTGCCTCCCCTTCCCTAGCTCTTAGGGGCCTGCTTTTGTTGATTAAGCTGTAATTCTGATGGATCTTCAGGATTTCATAGGCCAGTGTTTCTCAAACTTTGGGTTGGGACCCACTAGGTGGGTCGTAAACCAATTTCAGGTGGATCCCCCATTCATTTCAATGTTTTACTTTTAATATACAGTGATGCCTTGCAAGACGAATGCCTCGCGCAACGAAAAACTCACAAGACGAAAGCGTTTTGTGATTTTTTTTTGGTAACTTGCAAGACGAATTTTTCTATGGCCGTGCTTTGCAAGATGAATTTTTTGCATTTTTTTTTGTTTTAAATCGCGATTCGCAAGACGAAAATTTCGCAATACGAAACGACTCGCGGAACGAATTAATTTCATCTTGCGAGACACCACTGTATTAGACTTAATATTACCATGGTATGTGACTGCATTTGGGGGAATGTTACAGATCTATACTTTGAACAGGCTACTCTATACAGGTTGAGACTAATTATTCACGTGGGTTCTGTTCCAAGCACTCGCTGTGGATAAAAAAAACGCACTATAGCACATCAATTTTAAAAACCGTTTCTTTCCTCCAGTGATTGAAAAACAGCCTTGCTGACTTTTTGACACCAAGATAAGAGTCAATAAGAAGACAATCCATCAGCACTTCACTCAGGCCCTCCCTTCACCAATGCAAAATGATCCCTTTCTTTCATGTGCTAGGGGAAGGGAGGAAGGGAGGGGTCCAAAGGAGAAAGAAGGATTGATGGATTGTTAACCTGCTGCCCCCCCTCTCATTAAAGAGGCTGTTGTTAAAGGACTGTTCAGTTTTTAAAACTGATTTTAAAGGGATGCATTTTTCCCCTTCTCCAGGGATCAGCACATTCTTTCTCATTTGCAGAGGCCATTCGTGTTGAGTCAAATCCGTGTATAAATAGGCTGGACCTGTATATGCTTTTAAAGCTGATAGTCAGTGGGACTTACTCCCGGCTAAGTGTGGGTAGGATTGTTAAATTTTCTTGCTTGATGATGTCATTTCTGGTCACAGCATCACTTCCAGTGGGTCCTGACAGATTCTCATTCAAAAAAGTGGGTCCTGGTGCTAAGTTTGAGAACCACTGACATAGGCCATAAACATTCACCAGAGGTAACATCGAGTGCATACATTTCACTGTCCATATCTGGGAGAGTGGGCAGCAAAATGGCAGGTGTGTTTCAATGTAAGTAAATGTAAAGTCACACATTGGGGCAAAGTATCAAAACTTCAAATATAGGCTAATGGGTCTGAAGATACCATGAAAGGACAGAATTACTGCATTCACATGAGACGACATGTAGACACATGCCTATTTTCCAGAGGCACAAATCTGAATGCTGCTTCCCTTTAGGTGTGACAGAGAGATCTGACTTGAGCTTTTGAGAGCCATACTATTGCAAGACTGTCATTGAAATTTGATGCCATGGGCAGGAGCACAAATCGTCCATGAGGTCCTTTTAACTGTCTCTGCAGCATTCATCTCAATCCCAACCCAGCCTTGCACCTGAGTTTCGAGCTTGCACCTGCCTCTAGTTGTAGCTCACGGAGATGAGAAAATAACAGAAAGAATGATCCTATTGTGTATATAGGCCATTGCTGGGTTGATGTTGGAGAAGCCATTTTAAAACATTCTGGGACAAAAGTGAATGCTGCACATAGAAACCAAATAACACCTACCAGTGTATTTGTCCAACCTTACCACTTCCTGATAATGAAAGGTATCTGCAAAGATAGGACTTCCATCTCCAGGTCTTGTATGACAAATTCAGGCTTTTAAAAAAAATTAAAGTTTTAAAAATGGCAAAACCAATACAAATACAGGCTGTTTTCCTGTATTCAGGACCTCTGAATTTTACCAGGGGGTACAAAAGTTTTTTTTTGGGGGGGGGTACCTTTTGGGGAGTACAAAAGTTCTTTTGGGCCCTTTCCCTTCTCCATTGGATCATTTCATATGATCATTGGATCATAACTTATATGGCTCACAATATATAAAACTATGTCACACAAAATATGCAAACATTTTCTGGGATCCTAGGAAATTTCAAGCTCCCCTTCATTGGCTCCCAGGCTCCTTTTTGACCCTGGGCCCAGGTACAATGTACAACCTGCAACCCCCTCTCATGGACCCTGGAGATACTGGAAAATGTATGTCCATATCATATGGTTCCCAACTTTCACAGGGAGTTCTTCCTCATGTTCTGCACCTCTTGTTTTCAACCAAAGATGTGGGGTTCCCCTAAAACAGGGGTGTCCAAAGTTTTTGGCAGGAGGGCCACATCATCTCTCTGACACCGTGTTGGGGGCCGAATTAATTTACATTTCAAATTTGAATAAATTTACATAAATGAATATATTAAAGATGAACTTATATGAATGAATGAAGGTCTTGCAGTAGTTCAAGGCCTATAAAAGGCCTTGCACAAAGCAAGGCTGGCCTTTCCTGCTGCTACTGCATCACAGACATGAAACAACAAGCAATAGAGGGAGCCCTCATCCCACAGCTCACTCGAGAGGCCAAACAGTTGCCCTCACGCTGAGAGCAGTTGCATCGGGCCAGTGTGGGCTCCAACAAATCTCTGGAGGGCCAGAGGCTCATTGGAGGCTAGGGGCTCCCTGAGGGCCACATAGAGAGGCCTTGAGGGCCGCAAGTGGCCCCCGGGCCGGGGTTTGGGCACCCCTGCCCTAAAAGGAAACATGTTTTTATAGGATGGATTTCCCAACCCTGGTTTCTTGCAAGGATTTTTCCCAAGAATGAAGTGAAATTGGAGTCTCACTGCTGCAACCCAATGACCAAATCAATCACTGCGCACAATATACAGGCATGCTCCCATACCCATGGGGATATGAGCCCTGGCCTCATAATGCCTTCTAAGGCATTAAAAACATTTTTGGCTTTTGATAGAAAACCAGAAGTCACTTTTTTCTTTTTTTTTACCTTTTTGGTCATTCTGAAGCCTGCAGTGACCACAGGTGATTGCAGGTGGCCTTTGTAGGTCTCAGAAGACCCTCTGGAAGTGAGGAGAGCCCAGGTGCCCTCGCTTCTGGAAGGGATCCATGGGGACCCCCTGCAGATATGGAATCCACGAATATGGGCCCCCCCTGCATCAGTCAATATATGTCTCTGCTTTCCTTCCCAGGGCCACTTTGTATCAAGGGGTACAAAGTTTCTTTTGGGCCTATTCCTAAAACGAGAGGATATTTTGAGTTCAGGTCTACTAGGCTTCCCAATGTAGAGCCCAGGTCTACCAGCCCAGGGCAGTCGCAACAGCCAGAATGGAAAGTGTCATGTTTGCACCAAAACATACTTCTGTAGCTGTGTCCTGAGCTCAGTACACTCCTTCATGACAAGCAGATCTACGAGTACATGCCAAAGAGCTACTGTAGCAGGCAGGTTTCCTCCCAGATTTGACAGGGTTAAGGAGTGTCATGAATGCATTTCTTGGCACAGTAGATGTGGCTTTTGATAGCAGCAGCAGCCACACAGACAGCAAGCCCAGGTGAGATAGGAAAATATAAGATCCCAGGAAATTTCTGGGGCCTTCTTAGGCTCCTGGGCCCCCTTTTTGACCTTGGACCTGGGTAAAAATTACACCCTTCACCCCCTCTCATGTATTCTTTGTATTGCTGGGAGAGGAGAGGAGCTTTGAGACTGAGAGGCTGCCAACAGTCCTGAAAAGATAACTTGCATTAATAGGAGGCTCTAGTCTACTGTAGGACTGCTGGAAGTTACTCAGCCCCAAAGCTCCTCCTCTCCCAGCAATACAGGATCAGTCTATTTGCATTGGCGTGGCTGTTTTCAAAACTTAAACTTGGGGGGGGGGGTCCGGCTGAGAACGCCATATACAACAACCCTCCTGTGATATGTAAGCCAGTGTTACACCCTTACTGGAAAGCTGGCAGAGCAGCGTACAACAGCCCTGCAGTGTAGTCCACTCTACTGTCAAAGTTGCAGGTTAGACACCAGGCAGAGGCTTGCAACAGACAAAGCAAAGTTGCCTTGCCAGCAAAGGCAACTGAGGTCAACCGATTTCCTTCTTGCAGCCCAGATCCCACAGTCAATGGCAAGCCAGCCTCACAAGGCTGGTTGCATTTTGAAATGTTTAGCCCAGCGATTTGCAACCTTTTTCATCTTGCAGCACACTGACAAGGCACTAAAATGAACAGGGCACACCGCCCTGACAGCAGGGGCTCACATCCCCCAGCACTCCTGTGGCACACCTGCAGACCATAGGCCCAGTGGTTCAAAATGGCTGCTTCAGCCACTCAGGCTAGTCCTCATTACTTCTCACACTGATGAAGACCCAGGTTGGAAGAAGGGAAGGACTCCTGTGCTTGTTTCTGGCAACCAGGAGAGTCCCTGTGGAGCCACGTCTATAGCAAGAATCTGGATTCCTAAGGCAACATTCCATGCGCCTCACAGTCTGGCCCCTCGATGTCACTCTGGTGAGTGCGAGTCTGTGCGCTGCCTCCTGCCCCCCTCCCTGCAGGTCGCGTGGTGCGCCTCGCCCGCCTCCCTGTCCAGCATTCTATTCGGGCGCACTGCGTCGGGGAAGTGGCGACGCCTCCGCCAGTGACGTCGGGATCCCTCCGCTAGGAAGCACTCCTTTTCTCCCCCTGGCGGCCGCGAGAGGGAACCCAGCGGCACGTCACTCGTACTACTTTGGGGCGATGCTGTTCCGTTTCGGGGTGGTCGTGCCCGCCCGGCTGGCGGAAGGCGGCAGCACGCTCTGCCTCTCAGGCTCTCGGCCGGAGCTGGGTCGCTGGGACCCCCAGCACGCGCTGCCCATGAAGCCGGCCCGCCCGCTGGCTCCTCTGCCCGCGCAGGAACCGGTGCTGTGGCTCGCGGAGGTGGCGCTGCCCGAGGACGAGTCCGCCTGCACCTTCTGGTACAAGTTCCTCAGGCGGCACGAGGCCGGCAACGCCGTCTGGGAAGGTAACGGTCGCCTCAGGTGTTGCGCGTGCGCAGAAGGAGGCGGGCGGGGCTCTTACCTGCCGTTTGCTTGGGGGCGGGGCGAGGAGATGTGACAGTTGGAGCTGCCCGCGATGAGGGCGACCAGATACAGTGGAGGAAGGAGCGCCCGGACCTTCAACACTGGAGAGGAGGGGCTGTGGGCAGTGCAGCTCGGCGGGGGGGGGGGGGCTGAAAAGCTGCACCTGCCCACAGGCCCTCCTATGCAGTGTTGGAGATAGAGGCATTCTGCCCTCCGCTGCATCTGGCCACCCTGCCCGCCTTGTGTGGCTGGCACGTGCCACCTGATTCTGCTCACCTTCTGAACACAGCAGTGATGGAGCATTGATAATGATGAAGTAATGACACCCAATAAAGACACACACACACAATAAAGACACAAACACAAAATAAAGACACAATAAAGACACACACACACAATAAAGACACAAACACAAAATAAAGACACACACACACAATAAAGACACACACACAAAATAAAGACACACACACACAATAAAGATACACACATTCACATACTTGTTTTGGAAGTGTTGAGATCCAAGGTTATTTCCCCCTTTTTTTGTTTTTTTCCTTACTTTCAACCCATTTCTGCCCAGTCCACAGGTGTTCACATTTGATCCCTGTTGCGTATATGCAATGTTGGTCAGAAATGGCTTATAAATGCTTCTGTATTGGCAAAGGCTGAGGGTGCAACTGGGTACTGCTACCCGTCTCAGCAGCTTCCTTGCTCAGTTAGGACATGCCACTTTTTTTTATTTTAACCATTTTCTTGTTTCCTCCATCTTGAAATTCTTGGACTTCGTATTGTGTATCTTCATTCTTTCCACATACACCTCCCACATCTGGTGTTTAATTTTGGTTTGATTTGCCTTCCCCTGTGCTAGTGCACACCCTTATAATGTGGAGCCTGGACAAGGGTACTGGACAGATACCACAGACCATGTAAGTGGTACAAATATAATTTATTTTATCAGCAAATGAAACAGAACAGCCAGTTCCAACCGTCTTAACTGCCTTCTCTTAATCTTCCCTGTGGCTGACCCCCCCAGCCCCACACCCCAGGTCCACAATGGCAATGGACCGCGCAAAGGTCCACAATGGCACCCCTCAAGGGTAGTTGCCATCCCCTGGTGCACAAATCCGCCCCCCCTCACCTGAGGCTGATGGAGCCTCGCGCAACCCAAGGCTGTGTCTGGGAATAAAATTTGAATAAATTTGCATAAGTTTACATAAGAACAGCCCCACTGGATCAGGCCATAGGCCCATCTAGTCCAGCTTCCTATATCTCACAGCGGCCCACCAAATGCCCCAGGAAGCACACCAGATAACAAGAGACCTCATTCTGGTGCCCTCCCTTGCATCTGGCATTCTGACATAGCCCATTTCTAAAATCAGGAGGTTGCACATACACATCATGGCTTGTAACCCGTAATGGAGTTTTCCTCCAGAAACTTGTCCAATCCCCTTTTAAAGGCGTCCAGGCCAGATGCCACCACCACATAAATGAATATATTAAAGATGAACTTATATGAATGAATGAAGGTCTTGCAATAGCTCAAGGCCTATAAAAGGCCTTGCACAAAGCAAGCCTGGCCTTTCCTTTGCTGCCGCTGCTGCATCACAGACCTGAAACAGCAAGCAGTGGAGGAAGCCCTCATCCCACAGCTCACGTGAGAGGTCAAATAGTCGCCCTCACACTGAGATCTGTTGCGTCGGGCCAGTGCGGGCTCCAGCAAATCTCCGGAGGGTCAGAGGCTAATTGGAGACTAGGGGCTCCCTGAAGGCCACATTGAGAGGCCTCAAGGGCTGCAAGTGGCCCCAGGGCCGGGGCTTGGGCACCCCTGCTATAAACTGAAGCATGGTTTCCAACCCCGTTGGGAGCCTCAGATAGGCTTCGACGGGGTCCTACAGCCTCGTGCCTGGGTCATTTGCCCCATAGAATACAATGGGAGGTCCGCAACTGAATCTTCCTAAAATCTTTTCCTGAGGTAACTAACCTTCCTTTTTATCATCTCTCCTCTACTGTACTCTTCAACTGCCCTTTCTCCACAGCTTTCTCTTCAACACTTCCTCAGTGTTTGCTCTTCAGCAACTATCCTCTCTCAAGGGCTCAATTGCCACAGTGATTGACAGGTCACTGCTACAGTGTATCACTGCTACAGGGAGAGAGACCCAGTTAATGTTACAGTGGCATTAAACTTACAGTAAACTTAACACAACAACTTACAGTAAACACTTACAACACCTTCCAAAATAATCTTCTTACACGTTTAACATCTTCCTTCCCAAACTCAACCATGTCAGCATCTCTAGTGTCCAAGTCTTCTTCATCACCACCCGTATCACACCCTTCCATCATCATGGTCAACATGGACACAAGCTGCAGAGTCTGCACTCCGTGGTGCTTCATTCCAGTTCACTCCCCCTGTTCTTCCTATTCCTTAACACCTGTGACTCTAGTTTAAAGCCATTTCTGCCCAATGTTGCATATACACAACAGGGACCAAGTGTGTACACATGTGGGCTGGGCAGAAATTGGTTAAAATTACTGGTATAGACTGAACTGAGATATTTATTTACTAATTTATTTTCATTTCTAAATTCCTACCCCGCTTTATCTCCCCAAAGGGCATTTAAAGTGGCTTCCAACATAAAATCACAATGAAAACCATAAACATTAAAAATCTACTTAAAAACAAGGCAGCATTAAAATATCACATTAAAAGACTTTTTAATGTCTAATAGCAATCTATTTGCAATCTAACAGCAATCAAAAAAGGGATCTAATACTAATAGCAATCAAAAAAGGGATCAGTTCCATAAAAAACATAAACCTGCATAAAAACCCTCGATATCCAATATTAAAAGACCTGGACTCAGAAGGCTGATCTGAATAGCCATCTCTTTAGGACCCACCAGAAAGCTTATAAGGAGGGAGCAATCCATAAGCTAAGAGAGAGGGAGTTCCATAAAGTCGTTCATAAAGAGAGTTCATGCAGTAACATCCATTTGACCTAGTAAGGACAACGACTTTTTGCCATGCATGCTTCATTTAAGAGGTGCTGTGGGTTGAACTGGGAAACCTGATAAGACCCCCAGGTCATTGTATTTGATAACCCTGAAATAGACATATATTGATCTGTTTTTATTTTGTGATCTTGTTGGCATCCTTCAGTCTCTGGAACAGAGAACACTCAGTTCTGGAACAGAGTGTCCTCTCCAGTGCGTGAAGCCTGGGTAAAGTAGATATGGAGGATAGACTGTTACCCATGCAGCAAATCCCCCCTCTCCAAGTCGCTGAAATGGTCCAATGGAAAGGCAGAAGCAAATACGGTTGGTTCCAGCGGCATTGCAGGAGTTGCCAGAACGTGACTGTGTTCAGCCATGAGCTGCCTCAGGGACTCCGGCTCTGGATTTTGCCTTGAGGTTGACTCCTGAAGCCTTTTCCATAACTGGATGTAGCCACAAGGCTGTGGAGGTTTGGGATCAGAGTTTTCCTTCTCTCAGATGAGCTGCCTTCCCAGGCTAACGAGTCCCATCTACCCGTGGCTGTTTAGTCGCCTCTTACGACAAGTACAGCCAAACTGAGAGCCTATTCTTATCCCCAGCCTCCAGGGGAGCTGGGATGATATTTTGTGATCATCTCCTATAGAACTGATGTTTTAACACATACCTGTGGCAATTACTTGGGGAATGTTATTTAGGAAGCAGCAGAATCAGGTGAATGGCAAACAAACAAACCAAAATGGGGGGAGGCTATATGAATGGACATTTATTTATTTGCTACATGTATATACTGGCTTTTTGTAAATGCACTCAAGGCTTCAAAATCATGCCTTACAATGTAATAGATATGATACAGAAGAGGAAGGGGACAAAAAAAAGAGTAAAAAGGGGGCAATAAATTCGGTTTCCTTGGTTAGACAGTTCTGGTAACTAAATGGCAGTAGGTCTTAAAAAGGCTGATGGCAAGGCCTGTCAGGCATTTTTCTTTTCTTGCCTTCTTTTCTTTTTCTTTTCTCCATTTATCCTCCCTCATTTGATAAAATGATCTGTATAGTTAATAATGTGTTCTTATTGCATCCACAAGATGTCACTATTCTACTTGAGAACTGAAAATCGCCCTTTCACATACAAGGCAATGAGAGCTTAATCAACGTTTTAGTGCAATCTATGCAATGTGTGTGCTTTTGATGGTAAAAGATAAATCAGGATTTTATTCATTTTGTTCTTGTTTGCAGAAGTAATGAAATGGAAGGAACATTAAGTGCAACTAGATATTGACTACCGATAATTTCTTATAAATAACAAAGGTTGGACTTCAGTAAGCTGAGTGAAAAATATGTTTTTTAATGCTTCCCACAGTATAAGGAAACTTTGTGGAAATGGGTGAGCAGAAATAAACTTGAACTGACATAGAGCCATGTTTTTCTTTTTGTATGTACATTGAACACAGGATTGTATTCAGATCTTGCAATTCTTTATTATTTATTTAAGACATTTTTATCCTGACCCTGGTGGCCCACAACAGATATAAAACATTTTATAAAATAAACATTTATGTCATTCATATAATACTGTAATTTGAAGTCTGCACTCCTCTCAGCAGAGCTGCCCCAAGCAACCTAGGGACTCAACCTGCCTGCAGAGCCCAAAGTTTAGATTAGGAGCAACCTGCTAGCTGAACTAGGTAGCAGTTCCCATGGAAGTCCTCTTGGGCAAAGGAGTGGGACTGAGCAGGTGGAATTCACTCAGCCTGTGATGGAGGCAGTTCTTCCCCTGCTAACAGTGGGATCCTACTGAGGGCCACCCAGACAAGAGAGTAGAGTTGAGAAGGTGAAATTCATTCAGCTTTTGATGGAGGCAGATCTTGCATGAGTGGATGGAAGTTCATGTAAAGGAAATGTCCTCGTCTCTCCACAGTTGCCTTCTGCACCCCAAAAGCTTCTTCAAAGGGTTGGGGATGCTTAATAAAAAGGTAATATGTAGGGAGCTGTACATGGGGGGGGGGAATCGCTAAAAAAAATGGATGGAGGTACCTTTTGCCTCATCTCACCTTTCCCCCAAAGGTTTCTGACCCTCAAGAGCAGCTCTGCTGCGTAGGAGAGAGTGCAAGTTCCTTTTTGTGAGCTCCTTCTGGGTGTGCAATGTCTGAATGCAACATACTATCCTAAAAATATTGTGCTGCCACAGTTTCATTTTCCTATGATGTGTAGCACTTTAATGCTATCAGATCAAAATATTGCTTGCAGTGCAATCTTTTGCAAGTTAGTCATACTTCTTAATTTCTCCATATGATTATTATGTATGTGTGAACCCTGTGTCTGTTATTGTAGTTGAATTATTCCCAGCAGCCCTGTGTGAATCCATTAAGAGGAGGGAGGCTTATGTCTTCAGGGCATTTTAAAGACTTATCTGTATTGTTTTATTTAAGGTTACATTATCTTTAGGTTATTATCTGCATTTGTGAAAATGAATGGGTTATAACTTGTTAAACATTGTTTCATAACTGCTGTTGTTCTAAGAGGTTTTTAGACCCTTCATGTGTGACCATGTTTGTATGTGCCAAAGTGAACATTGTCTAGTGATTCCAAAATGGTGATTGGGGCTTATTACTGAATTGCAGGAGTCTTATGTTCAGGTCAGCAGACCAAGTAGTGAATGTTCAGTTCAGTGTAGCCAAGGAGGTTAATAATGAATGAGTGATTTGAATGACCAGTGTGGGTGTTTCATAATAAATACAAATTCTAGGCAGATTTAGTATTAGGAATGATTGGAGAAGGAACTGTAAGTCAAACAACAAGTAGATGCCATTGCATAATCTACGTTGCAACCAAATATAAAATACCATGTACACATGTGGTCCATTTTGGAAAGAATATAGAGTAAGAAAAGGTCCAGAAAGGGTATCTAAAACAGGGGTTGGAGTATCGTCCCTGAGAAGTCTGGCTGCTGATGATAGAGCTTTTTAGGAAAAAAAAGACTTTAGAGCTGAGGCAGAGGATATTAAGGAACACGTATAATCAATAGGATAGCATGTGAATTGATCCTAAGGAAAGACATAGTAGACATTTATAGAACTGAAATCCGTACAAGAAAACAAAAAAATGATTTCGGACACAGTAATATTATTAAATTGATTGGCAGTCAGTTCAGTGAAAACAAAAGGAAGGAAGTGCTTCTTCAAGTATGGTTAATTTATGTAATTCATTGGCATCATGGTGATAGCCTTTACTTAAAGGTGCTATACAAAGAAAGGAACCATTACTAGTAAACCAAATCTCCATACTGTTTGCTTGTGCAAACAGAGGGCAGCTATTCAACTCTGCTTATGAGTTTTGAGATGCATCTTGCTACCTTTGTTGGAAAAAGAATTATGTGTTATCTCCTTGCTCACTATAGTGAGCCAAATAGCATTCATGGCACCTGTTAAGGGTCAGAAGTGACATCATTAAGCAGATGATGGTGGGAAATAAGCACTTTGTTCTCACATAGAAACTCATTAGCTACAAATCACAGAAAAGAGAATGTGCAAATCTTGTTCATAATTTCAAGATATAAGAATGCCCAGTCTTCATGTTGGGAGAGCCCAATTACAACGGAGGCCGTAGAAATTGTTTGTAGGCACCGCATGGCCAGTGGGGCCTGTAGGATGGAGGAGGAGATAGAGGAGCCCCTTCCTAGGAGTGACATATCGCTTGCTGTTCTCCAGATCCAAGTTACAGTTTTGTGATGTGTGTTGACAGAAATTTATATTTTTCAGCAAATTGATCTGCTAGATCTTTGGAAATAGATAATCACTTGGAAATGAATGATCCAATGATGATGAGAAAATTATCCAGTGCCAAGAGAGTCAAAGAGCCCAATCCTATCCAGTTTTCCAGCATGGATGCAGCTGCAATGTAGCCCCAAGGTGAGGGAACAAATATTCCCTTACCTTGAGGAGGCTTCCATGAGTTCATCCCCATCACAGGATGCAGCTCACACTCTGTTGACACTGCTGCATCGGTGCAGGAAACTTGGATAGGACTGGGCCCTAAACCATCTATATTTAGATGAGGGGAGTTTACTGTGTTCATAGTTCTGTACTGTAACAATCAATAACAATTCAGTCTTGCTTGGTTTGAAGTAGGCACCATTCCAAGCCGATCTAAGGTTGAATTTCAGTCAAACAGTTAGACAGCAGGAATGCTTCCATAACAGAGTCCAATATCAAAGGTTAAAAAACTTGGAACATCTCATGCATAGTAGAAACCTAATTATGATAACAGAAATAATATGTTGAGGTAAAATATAGTGAAAATTAGACCTGCAAGAATGTTAGATAGGCTTTCCTTTTCCTTGTAATAAAAGACCACAGAAAACAGGACGTGAATAATTTGAGCCTCCTTTTTATAAAATATGTGTTAAGACAACTGGGCGCTATTTTTGTATTGCGCTATAATGTTCTGAGTATGTCTGCCCATATTCTTCTCCTGAACCCATTTGTGTGCAAGAGCATGAGTCATACTGTGGTAAAGCTAAGAAGGAAGGGAAAGCACAGGCTGTGTTTGAGGAACCTGTGACCTTCCATCTGGGGGAATCCCCCCCTTTACTGCCGTCTTCAAATGACTTTTTTCTCTTAGAACTGCAATGGGGAAACACTTGGAAATCTGTCTGAGTTTGTTGACTTGAGTACCTTTGTGACCTCAACAGCCACTAAACCAGTCCCCCTCCCCCTCCGCTACCCATTCGTTGCACAGTTATTCCCAGTGGAATGGGCACCAAAATGTGGCTATAGAGATTACTGTAGATGAATAGGACAGAAATGAAGGGGACAAGGGCCTGGTGCAGGGATGCAGAAGTAGCAGCAGACAGAAGCATGGGCAGCAAGAAAAATGGGACCAACTTTGATTACTCTGATCCAGAGACATAATCTAAGTTAGAGGGTTGATGCTATCAGCTTCTCTGCTTTTTCTCTACTTTTGCAGAACATAGGACCTAGATCCAGGCATGCACATTCCTTAGGTGCCAATTGCAGGTGCCAACTGCAGTACTCCAACTTCTGGAATAGTGTCCAATCTGTACACACCATTTCAGACTTATTGAAGGTATCATGATAAGGAAACCTGCTTTTGCTTCTCCTCCTTGTTGGGTTGGAGTACATGTGAAATAGCATGCACCCAAGGTTGTTTTTTTCTCAGTTGTCTGGGTTCTGAATCTTTCAGGAATATTGCCAAGGACAATATACTGGACAAGCTCACAAGGGCTAGAAGTTAATATTTTAAAAAAGCTAAAGTTGGTAACACGGTTCCCGTAGGAGCCTCTGAACCACTTAGAATTACCAGAACCTTAACAAGCTGGCAGGGCAGATTTCTATGTAGGCAAAGAACTCTGCCCAATTGTGCTGTACTCTTAAGATCTGCTGCTTTGATATTTTGTTTTTTTCCTCCTCCCTCCCTAACATTGGAGCTGGTGTTTTTCCTCCCATTACTGATCTCTGGTTATTCTGGATTACTTTTCTCTTCTGATCATGTCTTCCCCACTTTTTATATTCTTGTTTGTTCTTCTTTCCCATATGAGCTGCACAGTGCTCAGAGATCTTTGTTTTAATCTGCTTTGCAATAAAGCCGGTGGCTTTTTTGATATGCCAGTTTGATCATCTTTCTTACACATCATGCCAGCAGCCATATGGGCAGTCCTGCAGGCTTTGAAAGGAATACTATTCACAGAGATTGATTTGTAAGGCAGACTTTGCTGATTGCTTTGTTCTTGAGCTTGTTGGTTTGCAAGCAAATTGCATGGAGGAATTTTTGAACAACAATGGAATGAAAAAAGACCAAAGTTCAGAATCCAACCTAAAATAAAGTGTATGAGTGTATCCTTTGAAGAAGAGCTGATATTTTGCTTTCTGGTATCTGTCAGTGATAGGTTCAAAGGCTTATTTCTTAGATCTTTAGACATGGAAATATACCTCAGTGCAGAATATACCATATATGTTAGTGCATATCTGCTTGTAACACAGTTGCATACCTTTCTTCTTCAAATGATATTCCTGTGTGGAGAATAATGTGTTGGTTTTAAGTGAAATGGATTAAATATTGCAATGGTACTGTTCAGGTTTGTGTATAATTTCATTTTATGAGAATGCTGTCTTTAAAAAAAAACCCTCTTTAAACTACATTTATTAAAATGAAAAAGCTAAAGCTATCAACATTAGAGAAAAATCTATTTGTCAATTGAGCTAGGCTTTACAGATGTGTTCTTTGTTTGGCCATAGTCCTATTCCAAGGTGATTTTTATGTTTATTTGGTTTATTATCCAGCAAGTGCAAGAATAGGCAGGTAAAATTTTGATTTTATTTCAGCAGTTTTCAGACTGAGTCCAGGACCCACCAGTGGGTAATGACCCAATTTTTGGTGGTTTGCGAAACTGACAGGGCAGATTAGGGTATGTGCATCAAGGGTTAAACAAGCAGCTGCTTGTGGAGGGGGAGCACTGCTGCCCAATCACCATTACAGCCACACCCCTTGGCATTTATAAACCAGGCAACAGCCTCTAGGGCCTCTAAAAAGTTTGGAAACCCCTGATTTATTCTTTGAAGTGTACCTGTAGGAAAGAAAAAATATGGGGCAAATGAAAACATGCTAATCATTTCAACCCCCAGGATTTCTGTAACTGTGTACAGTATTACATTTTTCAAAGTGTATGTTCATATTGCTCGAGTATGCAGACTGAATAGTCAATCATTCCTCCCTCAACACAGATATACACAGCAACAACAATTGGCTCATTAAGGCTACGTGGTCATCTTAACCCCTTCATGAGTGGAACAGTGAAATAGACTGGTAAGAATATCCATTGGCATTTGTCTCCTCATGCAATCTCTTGCCCAGACACACTTCTTTTCAAGTGCTACACATTTGATCCATTCGCTGATTTTTGCCAGATGTTAGCCATGTATTCCTTCAGACACAGGAATATTTGCACATCCAAATATTTCCACTTGAACTTGGTTCTACATGACAGTGGAGACCAATGAAAAAATTCAGTTTTCAAATTTGGCACAAAAATCTGTTGTCATTCCCTTTGTGCAGGTGGGTTCTGATCAATGTGCAATCCTGTGCATGTTTACCTGAATGTAAGTCCCATTGTATCCAGTGGGACTTTCTTCCCAGTAAGTGTGCAGGATTGGACCCTGAGGCATCTAATGAGGAGGTGCACCAAGGATTTATTTCCAAACAAGCATAGATATTTAAGAATAATGATGTCACAACCACTGTTTTTCAAATAGTATTTTTGTAGAAGCTGGTTTGTGAGAATGTTAATGCCTTTGAAGGCTTTTTGAAGTTTCCTGTTTGAAGATGACAACAGCAACAAATAATTCATGCAGTCAAGTGCCTATCAGTATGGAGGTGGACCAGAGTGACCCAAAAATAAGGTTATTGTTTCTACATACTTACGGGACTCTCTTATAAAGCAGTAAGTTTAGTTAGACTTTAATTTTAAAAGAAAAAATACATTAAAAAAACAAAATCTAAAATGGCCCTGTGCGGTATCAGGTCTGTACAGAAAGTTGAGGATATACTAAATCTCACTTCACTGTCCAAAGAAGAAAAACCTCTTATTTTGGGGGACAGAGAACATGCTACTGCCAACCAATCACATCTGTGCTAAAATCCATTGTTTTCTACAGGCAGCTCTCACCCCAGGGAGGGTAAAAAGGAGCCTAAGGTCTGTGGAAAACTTTTTAAAAATAATAATTAAAAAAGTAGTACAGGGAGGGCATGGTTGTGATGGGAACAGCATTGAGGGCAAAGAGCTAAAGCCCTCCTGTCCCCTCCATGGTTTCATGTTTTCAGGCACACTCTGGTACACTTTTTAGAATAAATAAATCATAATGGACCACATTACACATTTCCAGTAACAAGTGATTGGCCCTGAATGGCATACTGGTAATTAAAAGACTTCTGGAACAGCCGCATTTTGCATGCTGTTTCTCCATGGGCACAGTGACACCTAAACTGGAGAGTGGGGGAGAAGGACAGCACCACAGAGAATCTGCTGCATGACCTGACTTAAGTTATATATCTCATTTCAAAACTGAACCATAGCAATTCAAACCTTCGCCATTTTTCACACAGCAGGTGGCACTGTTAATGCCTGAAGTAGGGAAGAATCTGCTGAAAAGTGATGCCTGTGCTACCGTGTAGAAATCCCTGGTATAGAATTAGTGCCAAGTGGTTGCTTGCCAGTGTCTAGGTCATTTTGCTTAGAGCATACCATGGCACCTGTCTGCTCAGGTGTTCTCACTGCATCCACATCTTCAGGTGATTGATTTACTGTCAGAATGGCAAAGTTTTTAGAAACCACTGTGAATAGAAACCCATTTTCAGAGCAGTCTTATGCATGTCTACCCATAATACCCATTCATTGTTATTTTTATTTATCAAGTGCTTCAAAACCAAAATGCTGCATTAAATTAATGGTGACAAGCCATCCTAGCATGATATCTAAAATAGACAAAATTAAGGACAGGGGAGGAGAGGTAAGGAAAGATTATTATTGAGCACATAATAATCAGCCCCCAAGAAGTTCTATGTGAAAATCTAAAGAAGAATTGAACACATTGTTTATTTGGATTTTTTTAAAGTATACATTCCCCATCCTTAGATGACCCCCACATTTCCCTACAGGAGGAGAAGCATGTTGTGGCTTTCAAAGAACATGTGGCCAAGAAAGTGCTGTAAGTTTCTAGCTCTTTGTTATTACATACTTGAACTATATTAACATACAGTTTATGTGTCTTGCTCTTGTTTCAGGCAATGGGCCCCACCACGATCGATGCAGTGTTTACAACCCAAGCAACTTGGTTGATGGAGTTTATTGCCTCCCAATAGGGCACTGGATAGAAGTTTCTGGGCATACTGATGAGATGAAACATACAACTGATTTCTACTTTAATATTGCTGGGCATCAAGCTATTCACTTTTCCAGGTAAACAAACAGAAAACTACCCGTGTTAAGGCCCAGTCCTATCCAACTTTGCAGCTCTGGTTTAGCCACAGTGCAGCCCCATGGTAAGGGAACAAATGTTCCCACACCTTGAGAAGGTCCCACTGACTGCCCCTCCACCACAGGATGCAGCGCACACCCCACTGGCACTACTGCACCAGCACTGGAAAACTGGATAGGATTGGGCCCTTAGTTGTTCTGGAAAACAGATCAAGAAGTTGAACTTAAATGAGAACTTACTATATACAGTATGGTTCTAAACATGTTTACGTAGAACTAGGTTTTGCTGAGCTCAATAGGACCTACTCCTTAGTAAGTATACTTAGGACTGCAGCCTTATACTCTTGTCTCTCTATGATGCAGAAAAAGATATGCACCGTGTGTAATTTGTTAATGACGAAAGAAGCTTCCTTGTGTATAAGTTTCAGAAGCATATTTTCAATACTTGTCCAAGTCACATTCTCAAAAGCTTTGCCTGCAGTGATGACTAGTTACTTGTCTAATGAAAAGAGACACAGTAAATTTCTAGTTGTCCTGGAAATTCAAGAAGTGATCTGGTATACCGATACCACTGGGAAGGTCATCTTTTATCAGAATCAGCCAATATGAAAAAGTTATTTACATAATTTTAGGAACATATCACATGACAATATGATTACAGAATTGTATAATTGTTACCTGAATGCTTTCAGCTTTATTTGAAGCATTAAGGGGTAATCCTTTTTTATTTTAATATAAAAACAATATTAAAATATTGTTCAGTAAACAAGTTTCTGAATAACCTTCTCCAGCATCTGCGGATCAGTAACTGATCTTCATTTTCAGCATCTTGAATAGTAGCAGTTATAGCAAGTGCCAGGTGATGAATGTTGCATTAGTATGAAAAACAAATATATGAGATAAGACAGTGGTTTTCAAACTGGTGGGTTGCAACCTACCAGCTGGAGAATGGGTGTCCCGGGCACTTTAAAGGGCATGGAAGAGGGAAGGCAGAGGCGCAATCCGCAGGATCACGTTGTTGCTGGGGTCACAGGGACTTTTTTTAAACTGACCCCTACCTGCAGCAGCCTCCTGGGCGTGCAGGGAGTCCTGTGGGGGCCTGCCCTGAGCCTCAAAATAATAAAAAAAAATGCTATTGCAGCCCACTACTGGGTTGCAAATGCAAAACCGGAAGTGAGTTGCAATCACATGTTTTTATTATTTTGAGGAGTGGGGGGGGGGCTGCAGAGGGCTCTGTGGGGTTCCTTGCACCCCCAGGAGGCTGCTGTGGGCAGGGGAGCCTGGGAACTGTGATCCCAGCAGCGACGTGATCCTGTGGATTGTGTTGCTGCCTTCCCCAGCCCCTGCCAAGACTTACCTGCAGTCTCAAACTCCCTGTGAGTTTGAGAACCGCTGAGATAAGGAATTTTCTGTTGGTCAGGGATGAGTAAAGTCAGAGGCTGGCTGCAGAGATGGAATCCAAAATCAGGGTCAAAAAGCTGGGCAGTAGCAGTATAAGATTGGAAGACAGGTAAAGTGTCAGAAGCCTGGCACTTGGAGATAATCTATGTTTGATTCTTATAAACGTGGCCAGAGAACTGTCATACTGCAGGTCCAGTCTGCTTGCTGATGATCCTTATGGGACTGAGACTGGCCAACATGGACCAATTTGAATGGAGCTGTGAGAGCACCAGATGCCAAGTGTTGCTCTTTAAGAAATATTTTCTGTATTTGTGAAATAAGTTGCGTTACTATTAACATCTCAAAAATGTATGTAATGAGACAGAGGGAATGCTAAACCTTCCATAAAGCACGTCTCATTTGTGAACAGAAAGCCACTGGGTGTATTCATGTTTGTAGGTTTAGTAAAGAAACAGAAAAGCAGAGGAAGCAGATTTGTCAACTTGAATATGGAAATAAATCAGGAAGGTGCCAGTCTTGGTATGGCAGAAGACTCAAATGAGAATGCAATACAATGTGACTTTTTGTTTTAAAGTTGCTATAAAAAGCAGTTGCTCCCCCTTCCTATCCACCTTTAGTCATGCAGAACTGTGGGAACATTCCCACCTTATACTGAAAGAAAGTCAGACAGTTTAATGGGATCTGAATGAGCATCACAATGCTGATCCAGATTTGCACCCACATCAGCTATTCACACAGTATGTGCTTCTGCATGTGGAACTCTCTTTCTACATCAGGGCGTTTGCATTTCAAGCACAGGGCCCTGCATAGGGAAGAGAACAGAAACTGCACTAATAATTTTAAAGCACTCAGTAGTTGGTGCTTTGCAAATCTGATTCAACCTCACTTGTTGTCTAGAGCTCACCATTAACTCCATACAATTGGTTCACAAGAACCCTGTGGCATTCCTAAAGTACTTGTGACTTTGTCAACAACATGGTTCTCCTCCAGGTCTGGTTGCCTTCACATGTGAATCTGTGCAGTGGTATCTCAGTGTCTCTAGCATTCAGAAACCAATCCTAAACTTGCCACTATGGACAGGTGTAAGTAATTTTCAATCAGTATGCTAAAAAAACCATGATTTATATGCACAAGAACAAGCTGCAACAAGCCTTGGACTTCGGTGGACCCTTCCTCCTCTATCCATGAAAGGAAGAGATTGAAAACTTTTTTTTAGTTTTTGATCTAACCATAGTTTCCCATGATGTCTGAACCATGTTTTGATCCTGGTTTGTTTTAACTAACCACTGTTGAACAAACCACAGTTCCCTGAGTTCAAACAAAATGGAAACTGATGGTTAGTTCAAAAACAAAAGTGAAAGCTTTCATTCTCCTCCCTTTGCACATAAAAGAAGGGATGAGGAAACATGACCTGAGGCTCACCATGGCTCACTCACATAGCGCTGAACTGTGACTTAGTTTCATGTTTGAGCTTTATACTCAAAATGCATTTGGTTTTATCTCTTTGATAAGTAGTTTCTAAGAATTACTTTTATGGTAACAGATGTTTGTGGTACTTGCTATTTTAGGGTCTGTTTTGGGTTTTTACCTTACTTTAACATAATGTAATGTATCATAGCTTATTTTTTAAAGTCCATTAAAACCTCTAATTATCATTAATAAAATTAAAGCCAATTCTGAATTATGTACACCCTCTGAAAGGAAAAAAAAAGCTTTATTTTTTGTTTAGTTTCAACTGTGGAAAAAAGGAGAAAGAAATCCATTCAATTGTTTAAAGAAAAATAACCTATGTTCCAAGTGTCACCCTGGAGTGATTTTTTATTGCTAAATTATAACATGAACTATGGTGGGGAAAGTGACAACTTTTAACTGGAATTCAGTGAGCTGTGCCATTTGAGTAAAAAGCAAAAATGATGCCCTGTGGTTAAATAATTAATTAAGAGCAGGGCTATGACATCTATTGGGATTTCTACCTTGGAAATGAAAGTCAGAGGGCCAATTCCCCTTCTCTTACTGCTGAAGTTCAATAGCAAGCTGCATCAGTAACGAGGCTCAAAAATAATGAGCTACAGAGCAAAAGTCATTGATTGTATTGTCGGTTTGAAAGAGAGTCTAGATATGGGCTCTCATTTAAAACAGGGGAACAAGATTTGAGTTGCTTTTAATGCATGCTAATGGGCTTATCCTATCCCTTTTGAAGGCAGTGGAAAATTTGCCATTGATTTCAGACCAAGCAGCACTGGAACTCTAATGACCCAGACAAGTGAAACCTATTTATTGCATCATTTATCAATTAACTACCCCAAATAAATTACTTAAGTGATAATAGCAGTCCAGAGCAGGGGTGTCCAAAGGTTTTGGCAGGAGGGCCACATCGTCTCTCTGACACTGTGTCTGGGGCCAGGGGAAAAAAAGAAACAATTTACATTTAAAATTTGAATAAATTTACATACGTTTACATAAATGAATATATTAAAGCTGAACTTATATGAATAAATGAAGGTCTTGCAATAGCTCAAGGCCTATAAAAGGCCTTGCACAAAGCAAGCCTGGCCTTTCCTTTGCTGCTGCTACTGCATCACAGACGTGAAACAAGCAGCAGTGGAGGGAGCCCTCATCCCACAGCTCATGCAAGAGGTCAAACAATCACCCTCACACTGAGAGCAGTTGCGTCGGGCCAGTGTGGGCTCCAACAAATCTCTGGAGGGCCAGAGGCTAATTGGAGACTGGGGGCTCCCTGAGGGCCGCATTGAGAGGCCTTGAGGGCCACAAGTGGCCCCTGGGCCGGGGTTTGGGCACCCCTGGTCCAGAGCAAAGCTAGGTCAAGTAATGTCACCCTAAAGTTTTATGTCATTACTGTATGCCGTTCTCATAAGTGATCTGCAGCCTGATCTGGGGTAGTTGCAAGTGGGACTTGCATCCAAGCATGTCCAAGATTGTAGCTGCAATGTTTTATGCTAACTGTGAAGTAGAGTTTTACATAAACAATGGAAAGCTCTTATTGTTTATTTTCTTTAGATTATTATATAGGTTCTGAGAGTTTGGAGCAATAAACAACACATAGAAAGCAACTATAGTACAATTCAGAGATTACCAACAAACACAGTGTATAGTTTACCCAAACGTTTAAGGCTATGCTTCATATTTCCATTGGAATCATTTAACACTGACTGAATTGTCCAATGCCACCTTGACCCTACCTCACACTCCCAAGCCTTGAAATTTAGGATTACTGTGGCAATTGCTTTTGCATCTGAGTGCTGCATGAGTGTGGGTGACAGAATTTTAGGTGGATGTTGTTGCAGACATGGGTGTGACTTGTTCAATAGATATCTTTTTATTGTCTCTAATATAAGCTGGGAAGGGGTAAAACAGAAAATGTTTACATTTCAAACCTCCTGCCGGTCCCCATTGTACTTCCTCCACCCCAACACAGAAGCCAGAGACATTCATGTCTGATGGTTGAGATTACCAGCTCTGGCATAGCTACATTATCAATTAAACATGTAAGACCCAAATCCTAACCAACTTTTCAGCACTGGCATAGCGGTGCCAGTGGGACGTGTGCTGCATCCTCCAGTTGGGTGGCACTCACGGAGGCCTCCTCAAAGTAAGGGCATGCTTGTTCCCTTACCTCAGAGCTGCATTGCCCTTATGTCTGTGCTGGAAAGTGGGTTAGGATTGCGCCCTAAGTCACACTGTGGTTGCTACTGTCATTCCCGCATTATATTTTCTGTTCAGTGAAGAAGTGGCCATAATGAATAAGACCCAGTGCAGGCCACAGTTAAAGCAGTTACCAATGCCAGTGTTCCAGAGAGCTCCACATTATTTAAATGAGTTTACCATATATTCGTGTACCACATTAGTATGCCAGCTGTGACTGATTGGGTCACAGATCACTGGTGTATGCCTACCCTGGCCATGTTTTGGCTGCATGTGGTGAGTGCATTTAAATGAGATGAGAACTGCATGGAATGCTTACGTCAGTAAAGGCTGTACATGTCTCATGTCACATTTTCAGCCTATGGCTTCAGTTATGTATAATTGGATTAAATGACACTGAACTCACTAACTCTGAGTAAACACACATAAGATCAGGCTGTTTGTATGTACTCTGGTGTCCTAGAAAACAGGTATAAAATAATGGCTCATAGTGTAATCCTGTGCACACTTACCTGGGAGTAAGCACCATTGAACAAAACTGAATGGTTATTGAAAACTGGGCCCTAGCCATTAGCAGATCCCATTCATAGTGATCAAGATGCACAAACACCCAGTAATATTAATTATTACAGAATATTTTATCTGTATAAAGCTGAGGTATTCAATCTGTGCGTCCTGCCTCCCTAGTAGGCGCAGCTAGCCTCCAGGGGCGTTGCCAGGCATCTTGGAGAGAGAGGTGGCTGGCAGCTGCTCTGCTCAGCTCAGCTGCACTGGCTGCCTCCTGACTTGCTGCTTTTCCGAGGCTGAGAATGAGATGGGTGGGGCTGCATGAGGTGAGGTGGGTGGGGCAGTGTGAAACATGGTGGGGGGAGGTGGGAGAGAAGGCTGGCTGGGCAGGCAGAGGTGCCGCATCTCATCATCGAGCTCTGTCCATGTGCAACCTCGCACCAAGGACTACATTTCCCAGTGTGCCCCTCGCCCTGGGCATCCTGGGATTGGTCAAGGCTGGAGGAGAGAAGAGTGTGGAGGTGCTGCATCTCATCAGCGCAGGGGTGCTCCTGGCAGGCTTCAAACTGGGAGGAAAGTGTAAGTACAGGCAGTGCAGCGCTTTCCTCTGCTCCTAGTGGGGGGGGGCAAATGCCCCAGCCTGCATCCTTCCGTCTTGCCTGGGGGAACGGGTGGCATCTGCATGCTGGGTGTATGTGTGTGAGCAACCCCTGTCTACTTTGGGGTGAGCTGTAATCTTGCTGTATGTGGCTGCAATCCTTTCCACACTTTTCTGGGAGTAAGCCCCATTGACTCAAATGGGGCTTACTTCTTGGTAGACCTACATAGGCTTGGGGTCTGTGTCAGCTTAACCCAGGATCTTCACCTTTCTCTTCCCCACCCCTTCAAAAAAGAAAAAAAGCCACTCTTGATGGCTTTGTCTCCAAAAATTGATTCAAAATAAAAATCCCCATTCCTTTTTAGCCATTTCCCTTTTTCTTCCTGCCTCCTTTTTTTCGGGGGGGGGGGGGGAAGAAACTGTGTTGGCTGCTATTGTAAGACAAAAGGGACAATTCTGGCTAGGTCTACTCAGAAGTAAGTCCTATTGTGTTCAATGGGACTTACGCCCAGAAAAGTGGGGTTAGGATTCCAGCCAAACAGTCTCTGGGTCTCAATTTGCATCGATTTGCAATTAGCAGATACACACAAAACAAAGTCTTCCCCTCCCCCAGCAGATTCATCACTTCCCCCTCCCTTTCCAAAACCCTCCAGGTGTGTTGTTAACAAACTCAGGGCACAATCCTGGATGGACAGAGTGGATAGAGAGATGCTCTTTACACTCTCACATAACACCAGAACCAGGGGACATCCACTCAAATTGAGTGTTGGGAGAGTTAGAACAGACAAAAGAAAATATTTCTTTACTCAGCATGTGGTTGGTCTGTGGAACTCCTTGCCACAGGATGTGGTGATGGCATCTGGCCTGGACGCCTTTAAAAGGGGATTGGACAAGTTTCTGGAGGAAAAATCCATTACGGATTACAAGCCATGATGTGTACATGCAACCTCCTGATTTTAGAAATGGGCTATGTCAGAATGCCAGTGCAAGGGAGGGCACCAGGATGCAGGTATCTTGTTATCAGGTGCGCTCCCTGGGACATTTGGTGGGCCGCTGTGAGATACAGGATGCTGGACTAGATGGGCCATGGCCTGATCCAGTGGGGCTGTTCTTATGTTCTTAATCCTAACCAGGTCTACTCAGAAGTAAGTCCTATTTTGTTCAATGGGGCTTACTCTCAGGTAATTGTGGTTAGGATTGCAGCCTAAGAGTGCTGGCAGCCTTGTTTCTAGTGCATAATTATAACACCTTCATCCCCATTTTGGGGGTAACTGAGGTGAGTGAAGTGTTGTAATGGGGAGCCGTGGCCAATGGCTACAAGTATCAGGGGAGGCGTGAGCCGGGAAGGCTCGAGAACCACTGGTATAAAGAATCAAAAATGTTCTTTTTGTGGCAGAAATCCTTTCTGTGCTAATATCAGAGCTGAACAATTCCCAGAGGTGCACCTCAGCATCATTCCTGGTGGGACATGTCTTTGCTCTGACACTGCTTCTAACAAGCATGCTTGCCCAGAATTTTGCTCTAATGTACTAGTATCCTGATTTGTTAGATGTTGGTTTCAAGGGATTCTGAAATACTCTTCTCAACTTACTCTTTCCGGCAATGCTGGAGCAGCATGTGAGCCCAGGGACATATGCCAGCATTCCCTATACTGCCTTTCTTCTTCCTCCCAGCATCCAGCAATACTGCAGCAATGCGCAGTCCTAATGAGGGGCACTGCCATCTCCTGTGCAGTTGCCCACACATCGTGAGTTCCAACTTTGATGAATGGCAAAATCTTCCAAATAGGACTCATTATGTATTTGGGCTGTGTGTTGAACAAGGGTTGTTTAAAGCTTCAATATCTTGGCTGGTAAGCCTGTAAGACAGTTTATCAGATAGAAATCTTGCACAGCCCTTTTAGTTTGCCTGTAGTTTAGTCTTTGGAGCAGCACAGTTGTATATCTAAAAGTAAACAAATATTACAGAATCATTGCTGCCTTTTCCCAAGAGGCTGTTTGTTTTTGCAGCATTCCCTCTCCCAACCGCTGAATTGTGGCTGTGCTTGTAGAGAGCATGCTTAAGAAGCTTCTTTGAAAAATCTCCCTTTCCCCACTTTAATGCTATGCGTTGGAAAATTTTATAGGTATACTTGGGGCAAGATCTATAACATCTATAATAGTTTAAAATGTTATTTGAATCCTCTGAACCATGAGAAAAATTGAGCCCTGTCAGTTTGCCAACCTGCTTGAACTATGGATTTTATTTCCTCTTTACTAGCTAAGCAACACTGAAACTTGAAAATGAGGATGACGCGTCTCATTCCATATTCTCCCCCCAAAAGTTTTTATCAGGATTATAAATACCTGGCATAAAAATGAGCAAAAGATTGACAGAAAATGCATTCTCTTGCATTAAAGTTAAAACTCAAGGGAAGGGATTGTGTTGATTTGCTGACTTTCATCATTATGAGGGGGAAATTAACCCCTTCTGTTACCAAGGCAAAGCAGTTAACACTAGAGACGTGAAATGTAAAATAGGAATAATGGAACAGGGGAAAAAATGAATTCAGTTCACACAACCTGTTGACATCCCAATTTTCATGACATTAGGTGAATAATACTGATGACGATTTTCCAAATAGTTACTTAAGATGGTGCACATTGGACTACTTGGTAAGTCATTTCTCTGTATTACTCTTCAAGTTGTGAGGAGAATTTTCCCACATTTCCACAATTTTTCAGAAATCTAGGGAAGCAATTTGAGTGTGTATGTGCAATTTTGCCTTATATGTGATAGGGTGTCATCAGTTAATTTTCCCAGCATTATGATGAGTAACTCAATGTTATCTCCATAAGCACTTATTCCAGGGGTGTCAAACCTGTTTCATATTGGATATAGCATATATAGCATATATATCCAATATAGCATTCATCATCAATATAGCATCATATAGCATTCATGATGCCTGCTGAGGGCCAGAAGTGATGTCATTAAGCAGGAAGTGATGTCATTAAACAGATCATAACCAAAAATAAGCACTTAGGAACTTTCTCACTTAGGAACTCATTAGCTGCAAACAACAGAAGAGAAAATATACTAATCTTGATCATATTTCAAGATATGGGAGAGCCCAATTTTCATGTGGGCTGTGCTTTTAGTAGTAAAACATCAGCACAGCTCAACAACTGAGAGGCGGAGGGTTGGATGAAAAGCTTCTGTGGGCCGCATCCAGCCCCTGGGCCTTATGTTTGACACCCTGACTTATACTTTTGCTGGGATTTTCTAACATAGTTACCTTGAGGTCAATAAAAATTGCAGTCCTTGCCCACTTTTTTTTATCACACTAGGGCATATGTACCAATGATATATTTCCATTATCTTTTGTTTTTCAACCTTTGTTTCAACTTTGTTTCAACTTCTCTGACATTACTAACTTTAGAAGGTATCTTATTAGATTACTAACTTTAGAAGAAATATTAGACAATTCACCTTGTGGGTCAGTAAACCAGATTCTTTGATGCTGCATAAACAGTTTGTTTAAGAATTTATAGCCCATCTTTTCAGTTAAAAACATTCCCAACAAAATACAAGGAACAACACAGTGACAGAAAACACTTCAATAGGGTGGCAATGAGGCAGCCCCCCTACCTTCCCCCCTTAAAAGCCAATTGAAATAAAAATATTTTTAAGCCTTGTTGGAACCACTCCATAGAGTGGGCTGATCTTAGATCCTCTGGAAGTGTGTTCCGGATGTGCGGTGCAACAACTAGCAGCCCAATCCTGAGCTGCCTGGGGCACCCAGCCTCAGCAGCAGCGAGGATGGCTGCCGCCGGATCCTGCGCGCCCTGGGCTACCGTGGGAGGTGCCTCGGGAGAAGGGGACTTTCGTCCCCTTCTCCCGGGTAAGATAAGCAACCCTGCAATGGGCCTACTCACTTTACCGCCAACCAAAAGGTCGGCAGTAAAGGCGTTCGTGTAGGATGCCGAGCCCTCCACGAACACCTTGGATCCTGTGAAGCAGAGCTCCGTGGACCCACCTGCCTTCTTCCCCCGGCACGCCTCCAGCCCGTGATTTCAGACAAGCTGCATATTACTAAGCAGGCAATGCAGTGTTAAGCAATGATGAAAACAGGTGTCCTGTTTTAGTTGCTGAGTCTGTTCCGGTGTGAGAATCACAGATAAGTAGACTAAATTACATCTAAGAAGAAAATTTACCACTGCTTAATTACTTTTCATCATGGTGTCACAAATAATGAAAAGAAGAGGAAATGAACATTAAAAATGTATTGTATCCTACTTAATTCCCCTCATTTAAAAGCCCTGGAGTAGAATTGACTTAAAATGTACAACTTCAGTAGCAAACAAGTAAGACATTCAAAATACCAAACATTGTTCCTCCTCATTCCACTCTTCAGATGAAAGCAAACTTTTCCTCTTAAGTATTAGCAAATTTTGCAGCTATACCATTTACTTGGAGCCATGTATCAGTTCTTCATTAATCAAACACTTTCACAAGTTGCTGCTCTTTTTGTTTCCTGCCCGTTTACTGACATAACAAATCCTTGTTAAAATATAGTTTGAAGTGAGTGGATAACAATGCTGGCAACTGCTTGTATCTGTCTTCATAACCCAAATTACTGTTACAATTAAATTGTCAAAGTTGGCACAACAATAAATACTATATAAACTAATTATTTTCCCGCTAGGAAATTGTTAGCTGAAGTGCAATTCCAAAAGAATAAAAGACTAACAAAGTGTGTGATGTATAGAGGCATAGAACTGTGAAGCAGAATACACACAGCCAAAAGCCGACATATTAAAAAGCCTGTATTCAAGTACTGTAGATTTTGAACAGGGCACAATCAAACAGAATTTCTAATGGAATACCAAACTAAGCAGCAGGTCAATCTGTGAGCCATTGTATCTCTTCTTGGAAACAGTAGGCCTCCTGAGGTCCATGTAATCTTACAATCTGATTGTGTTGCTCCTCTCTGACTGTTTGCTATCCTTCTTTATACTGCAATACCTACTATAACGCTGCTTTCTATAACCCTGTTTTTTATGGCACTCTGTCCTGGGTGTAATTTTTTTAGTAACACTTTAAAAAAGGTTAATGTTCATAGAACTGCTCAAAGGTTTGGTGCAGAAAAGTCTAATCTGTGCATTCAGCCAATTGGAGCTGCATATTCTGGCTAGAATTTTCTACCTGGAATATTTTGCTCCAATGAGAGTGGTGTATTCAGGCTAGCATGGAGCCAATCATTTGCTATCAGGACATGTTTCAGGACAGAAACAATCGGCAAGGCAATCTATCCCAGCTGCTTTCTTCAAGAAGGATGAATCCTTCTGCAATTCATGGGGATGAGTCACAACCTGGGTCATTCTCCTTTCTGTAGCTTGCACTGCTGCTATGTAGGAGGAATGATGGTAGTGGTGGCCAGTTATATAGTATACATACAACCTAGTTCTATCCTGTGCTGGAACAGGCAGGCTGACTAGTTAGGAGGTGGCTGCCACACAACTTGTAGTAAGGGAATTTATTTCCCCTTAACCTGTATTGTGTGGCAGTCACTCTAATAGGCTACTTGGATCTGCACCAGTGATTTAGCTGGCACAGATTTAGCTGGATCTGCACCAGTGATTTAGCTGGCACCCTCTTGCCACCCTCCCCAACCCCCAGCCTCCGCACCACCCGCCTTTGGCTGGCGCAAACTCACCTTTCACTGTTCTGGATAAGGAGAGGAGAGGCCAGCATGTGTCCTCATGCCGGCTTTCCCAGTTCGCAAGCAGGCGCAAACATGCCTTACAGCAAATTTGCATCTCTCCTGGGCCAGCACAAGTGGCTTGCGGCAGCCGAAGACCAGGTTTGGGTTGTTCCCATAATTACATAGGTTCAACCTAAGACACTGATGAGTACAGTACTGTGAAAACATCTTTTAAAACTGTTATAATTACCTCCTACAGTGTTGCTTCAAACAGCACTCTGTTTTCCAAGAACGCATCCAGAGGGTGAAAAGAGGTATTACTGTATATATAAAATTTTCCTTTCTCAATAATAGGTCTTGTACAACTGCCTGAGGTTTACAGGCCCTATGCCTTGCTTTGACCCTGCCTCACTCCTAGCCTTGCAAGCTTTTACCTGATTCCTTGCTTCTCTCTCTGCACATATCTTCCTGGGCAGTCCTTTGGAGCTGACTTTGCTTCTCTTTAGATTTTGTATTTAGACAGATGTGCTGGCCCAAACATTTCACTGGCAAAAGCCCAGTCAGATCTCTTGAAAATAACCCCCTGAGCACCATAAACTTTGAAGGGGAAATGTTAATCTATAAAAGCATGTGGACATCTGCCAAGAATTCAGAATTGGCCAGAGCTCCCTAGTGCATGTCCACTGCGCGTTAACAGATGTGTACCTGCTCTTCAAATGTTAACAGCCCATCCTGTGCAGTGTTCAGTTTGCCTAAGTCTATTGAAATCAAATGGATTAGTCATGCCTAACTTTGCACAGGATCAGACAGTGTTCACCACATCCCCACAATCTGAAACAATGTCTGCCATGTCAAGTGTGATGTGGCCCTAAGGGTAAGGGAGATTGAATTGGCCAAGTAGAGTGAACATCAAGTCTTGAAAATCTAGTGCAGTATAAGTAGACACTAAAGGAAGAATTCATGGCTGTGTTTTAAAAAGGAATGGATTTGCTCTCATCTAAACAAAATCAGCAGTATAAACAACTTTAATGCCTAGTGAGTGACTTTATTGCCAATTTCTTCCGCAAAGTAAGTTTAGCAACTTCCAAGTTTGGCATGTATTTAGCTATAGTATTTAACTATAGGTAATGGCTGTAGAGTGTATCATTATAGATAAGCAAGTTAATGCATCACTTGAAGTCTGCTTACACAGGGCTGCATTTACAAGGCTTTTGGACCGAGATGGGCTGCTCATGGGGCTAGAAGGAGTTTTATGAGCCTGGTAATTTTTTAGTGCTTCAAAGTGGCAATGTACAGTGCAAAATAGTGTCAGAACAGCAATGAACTTTTACAACTCCAGGCTCACAACATCTTTGCAAGTGGGAAGATGATTCGCATGTGTATTGATTAAATGAAAGAAATTTGTAGTTTCAGCTGTATCCAGAGTGAATTGTCAAATTTAATTAAGAATGTGCAAAGTTAGGAAGGGAATCATCCAAGCCTTCTATGCTCTGGCATCATTAAAATAATTAAAAGTGTGGTGACAGATAAAAAGACTAACTGTAAAAGTGACTCCAAAGAGTTCAGTGTTTACTCTGCTTACATTGGCTCCATTTTCTCATTGTTGTAGACTTCTGGGATCTACTCTGTTCCTTGTTATGCTTGAGAAGATGTCCTCCTCTCTGCTGATTTTAGGTCAAATTATTCCCTAGTCGGAGGACATGGATAAAAGAGGTATAAAACCACTCTAGCCTGGTGATGGAATTAGTATAGAGGAATTAGTTCAGAAGCTCTTGTCTGGAAATGTCTGGTCAGTGCTCACACCTATCTTTGTCAGATTGTTCTGATGGGTATCCAGACATGAATGGCTTCTGCCTAGGGCTGCTTACCTTTCTATTTGCAAGGAGTACCACTGCTTTCTGGAAAGCTTCTCTATCAATTTTCAAGAAATATCGGAAGGATGTATTGGTCACAATGGGTGCCCAATATTCTCAACTATTGTACCAGTTGTTCAAACAATTGTACCATTAACCACCATCTGTCCAGTGTGAATGCTTTGCTTCTATAGTCCTCTGTATCTGTCCATATTTGGTGTATTTGGTGTTTAGGATTGTGTATTATATAGAAGTAGAAGAAGAGCATCAGTTACTTGTGCTTTCTCTCTCTCAAATCTTTTGTAACATAGCAAGTGGGATGTGAATCTCACACACCAAGAGCCGTAAGCTCCAGTAATTACTCACAGGAGAAATCCTGGGCAGCCCAATCCTGAGCTGCCTGGTTTCCAGAGGTGCAGCAGGGCCAAAAACGGCTGCCACTGCATCCTGCACACTAACTGGGCAGTACCTGTGGCTCCTTGTGAGAAGGGGACTTTTGTTCCCTTCCTCCTGGTAAGGCAAGTAGCCCTGCAGTGGGGCTACTTGATTCTGTGGCAATCCAAGGTAGGTGTAGAATCAAGGGCCTCCGTATCAAGCCAGTGGCCTGCCACAGAGGCTCAGGATCCGGTGGAGCAAAGTTCTACCGGTCGCACCTCCTTCCTGCCCTGCTCCCTCCCCCAGCACGCCTCCTTCCCGCCCTCTGCCCGCCTCTCCCAGCCCCATAACACGACCTCCTCCCCCACCTATCTCTCTGCCACCCGGCAGTCCATGCATGTGCGTGCCATTGTGTGAAGGTGCGCGCCAGTGGTGAGCCGGTGTGCATTCTTTAGGATTGGGCCCTGAGTGTCATGCACATTTTCCCCCTTTTCCCACATCTATGTGATGGATGAGCAGTCCATAGAGTTTTGGTTAGTGAAAACATGTTTCAGTACTCCCTGCCATCTGGTAGAGTATACAAACTTATTTTTGTTCAGAGAATCCATTTGGAAGTCTGCTGCTCCAATAGCTTCTTAAGGAACAATTAGAAAAGCCCCAAGCCCCAAGAACTAAGGTGACACTTTAGATCAGAGTTGACTCAGTGATAATCTGTGGGTAGAATTAAACCCCACAACACTATTTTGGCACATGCAACTTGTTCTCGTATGAGTTCAAGTCAGGATGCTCATGAGTTCATACTCAGTCAGGATCAGAGAATATGAAAGAATGTCATGAGGGTGGAAGTTCCTTGCTTTCTTCTTCCACCCTTGTGTCCACCTCTTCTCCAAGGGTGTATAAGAACCATCAAGCCTGAAGTCACAAAGCCAGAACAATCCGCGTTGTACACATGGAGAATATGATTTTGCGAATAGTTTTTCCAACAAACTCAGAAGAGCGACTCAGGGCAATGGCTCCTGTATCTAAGGTGTCTGTTGATTTCTTTCAAGGGCTACAGCATCCCAAAGGGATTTAGGCTAAAAATGCTCAAAAAACGAGGAAAAACAGGCAAAAAAATCAGAGAACAAACAGGTGTTTGCGGGATCAGTGTGTGACTTGCAGCAACAGTACATGCAGCAATGCAAGCATTATTGAAGCCACAACCACGTGTTGTCCTTATGTATTTGTTTCATGTTATTGTTTTATAGAAAGTCTTCCAGTGTTTCACATTCATTTTTCAACATGTTTATTCCTGATAGAATTTTGCCAAACCTGTGGCTGGGAAGTTGCCCTCGTCAAGTGGAGCATGTGACGGTGAAGCTAAAACATGAGTTGGGTGTCACAGCCATAATGAACTTCCAGACTGAATGGGATGTGGTTCAGAATTCCTGGGGATGCAATCGCTATCCAGAACCAATGAGCCCAGAGGTTCTAATGAAACTGTATAAAGAAGAAGGCCTTGCTTATGTCTGGATGCCAACACCAGACATGAGTACCGAAGGTAATATTTATATTCCTCTTCTAATAGAATAACCTGGAAAAGAAAAGAAAAATTCTTTCAGAAATATAGTAACATTATGTAAATGAACAACAGAGTTTTCTAGAACTTTTTCCAATTTATTTCCACATAAGCTTTCATGGACTATCATCTACTTCAACTTCATCAGATATATGAATAGTTGATTTTAACATTTCTGTAGCTTTACAAGTTTTTTACTGATGTTATCCATCCAGTTTGCCTACAGATTATCATGCCACAGACCAGATGTTTTGCTAATAGTTTTCCCAGTGTGTTCTTTGAACTCTAAACTGGGATTGTTCCCAAGATGCCCCATGTTTCCTTGTTCATTTAAAGAGCCCCTGTAGAGGAAGGGGAAAAATCATTGTGCTCCAAGGAAAAGAACGTAATGATCCTGTCCTTTTCTCTGTGTGCGATCTTTAAATGAAAGAGGAAACATGGGGCATGCTGGAAAAAATCCCTGCTTACAGAGTGAAGTTAGTGGTGAGTTTTACAGTGTGGCGAGCATGGGTGACTCTTCTTGCACAGCCCAGTTCTTTCTTACATAAAACTCAACGGAATAGAACCCCTACGTGAGTCAGGGAGTGCCCCTCCCTTGTGTGTGTGTGTGTGTGTGTGTGTGTGTGTGTGTGTGTGTATTTCTAGAACTATGATTTCAGAGCACAAAACATTTTAACAGGTATACCAGTATATGGTTACTAATGGCTTTACCTGGTAAGGTTTTTGTGGTTTTTTTGCATGCATTTGACAGTTGTGCTGTTTTTAATCCTAGGCAGAGTACAGATGTTGCCTCAGGCTGTCTGTCTCCTACATGTGCTGTTGGAGAATGGGCACACTGTCTACGTTCATTGTAATGCAGGTGTTGGCAGATCGACAGCTGCAGTTTGTGGCTGGCTAAAATATGTGCTGGGATGGAATTTAAGGAAAGTGCAGTATTTTGTAGCCTCCAGGAGGGCAGCTGTCTATATTGATGAAGAAGCTCTGGTACAAGCCGAGGAGGATTTCTTCCAGAAATTTGGACATCTCCGTTCCTCATGCAAGCCTTAGCAGAAAAAAAGAGGACATTGGAAGAAGTTTTGCCAAACCACGAACCTGGCTCCAAAAATGGTGTCAGTGCCTGAAAAAATGGTGGGATGATATCATTATTATGCCTTCTGAATTTGATTAACATTTTGTTTGGTCCTGAACAGTTAATCACAAGGACTGTGACTCAGTTGTGTGTAGGCAGCAGAGCAGATTATGAGTTTGGGGCACTTTTAAGTAAACTGTTGGTGTTGCTATTAAAATATTTATATACTGCTTTTCAACCACAACAAAAAAGAGTTCAGGAAACATATTGCAACATATAGTGCAGCTGTTTGATTAACTTTTTAAATAAATGGACTATAAATGAAGGATGGGTCTCTGTCCCAAAAGGACTTGCAGTCTAGAAAAGGTGCAAAAAGATGCCAGCAAATACCCACTGGAAAAAGATGCTGTGCTGGGGTAAGTAGGGACAGGGGACATTCATCCTGCTAAATGTAAGAGAAACACCACTTAAAAGGTGCTTTGTAGGGTTTAATGGTGCTTTTTGACCAGGAGGGAGCAAAAAGATGAAACTGAGCCCCCACCACCCTGAACAGTTGATAAGCACTATCATGGGCTTTATAACAGGATTGTATGCTCCCTAGCTCTGTGCCCACTGGCATGTAAAACGTTCACATGGATTTCAAGTGTTTAACTCATGTCTTCAGTTCCTCATCCAACTAGAAATGTGTGCGCATGTGTGTGTGTATGCTCTAGTTGGATTGAGATGGAATTTTTCTCACCAGTCTGCCACATACACACATAATATTCTTAGGCACAATCCTAACCAGGTCTACTCAGAAGTAAGTCCTATTTTGTTCAGTGGGGCTTACTCTCAGAAAAGTGTGGTTAGGATTGCTGCCTTATTTAATAATATACCACAAATGGGCAAAATGAAGACAATAAGTGAAGAGAAATGCTTGGATAGGGAGAAGACATAGAGGAAGTTCACAGAGGAAGCAGTTACAAAGCTAGCAGCCATTGCAGAATTTTTTGTTTCACACCTGGGTAGTCAGTATTATTTGGTCATTTGCAAGGGAAGCTTTATCAGAGCCTTTGGCAAATGGATGTTGAAATGAAGTGGAATGAATGAGAAAAACAAGGAATGGGTGCATTATTCTCTTAGCATTGGCATATTCATTTGTGATGCATGAATAAAGCTTCATCTCACCACATGTAAAATGTTTTAGATCTGAAATACAACTTTTAACACTGAGTGTTGATTTCAGCTTTTTACCTTTGTATTTCAAATGCTTAGGCACAAAAGGAATAATTCCTTCTCTGTGTTTAATATATTCAAAACAAAGCAGCTGTATTTATTGTCTTATTTTATAAGGCTTGAGTGACGGGCGATTAATCTTGTTTTAAAGTTGGATATTATGCCTCAAAAATAGACACTTTATTGCTGGATTCACTTTGTTGCCTGCTGAAGCCCCTGCTAGGTCCTGCGTGTGCAGTGCTGGATGCTTCCAAAGTGCATGCAGCGCCACCCAGCCACCCCCAGAATTTGTTTTCTACACGCTTGGTAGGGCTAGTTTGCATGCAGAAGTCTCTTTCTATATAATGATTGTATTAACAACAATGCACAAAAAGACAGGAGTGGTCATGGTTCTCTAAGTGCAATCCCGATTTTCCTAGGAAGATGCATGTAATTACATTGGGAAGCTAAATCAGATGTATATAGAGAATAAAAAAATGACAAAGAACAGGGAAGAAACTGGAAGCAAAACAATATTTAAAAGGAGGGTATTTTTAGAGAAAGATAGAAAAGAGAGAAGCAGCCTTCTAAAAAACCACAAAACTGACAACTAGATCAGTCAATATTGAAATGTGCTTAGAACTCCATCAAATCCCATGTCAAATGATATATGAGAGACAAACTTGCATTCATCCACAGCATTCTATCTAGATTAAAAAATCAATCTTGTAGGACAAGTTCCATTAAAATGTAATTTATTTAACTTTAAGAAAAGAATAAAAGTGTTGGCCTTGAGCCAAAGAGAGATGGAGCACCTGGATTCGACCAAAACAGGCAATAGGGACTTTCAGAGGTGGGCATACCGACCATTTATTCAGGACTAGTGACATGCAGTTCAGATGTAATGTCAGAATTAGTAGTTGTACTCCTGGATCTAGGTTGCAGAAATCCAGGCATAGAAATCACACAGTGCCATTTTGCATGTATTGTTCCTGCTCCAGCAGGAATTCCCAGAGAAGCCTAACAGGAAAGCTCTGCATGTACTATTAGGTATCTGATATCTGTTTCACCCATGTACGTCATCATTTGATGTTGTTATTGAGTAGTCAGCAGTCACATGTGAGCTTGCTTTCAGGCTTATAATTGTATAAAAACATTTTCCTTGCTCCAGTTGAATGGAGCATCACTCCATCCTGCCTCATTTTCTCCATTTAAATTAGGATGTTCATCTGCGGCCTTCAGTACAGGTGTTGTTTCTTCAGAGTCCAGCAGTGCAAACCTGTCCAGCCTTGTGCCAGCTTGTGCCACGAGACGATTGTGAACATTGTCACAAATGTGCCATAAGGCATGTTGCGACATGGCAGACAATCGTACCGCCAGTGCTAATGCCTACGCTGGCCAACCGGCACCAGTTGAAGGCCTGTGCCCACCAGAGCAGATAGCACTCCACAGACCAGTGGGAGAGGGTGGAATGAAAGCAGGGAGGGGGTGCACCAAAGCAGGAGAGGGCAGGGCAGGAAGTCTATCAGGCCTGGGAGAGGGGTGGGAATGGCGACAGTGGCTACTGTCGGATCATATCCCCCTTCCTGGGCCTGATTTCCCAATGGAGGAGTGCTCAGAGTTGCGCCAGTGATTTTGCTGGTGCAAGCCCAAGTAGCCCCATAGAAGCTACTGGGGATTACCCCAGGGCAAGGGGACAAATATCCCTGCAGTGGCACTGCTTCATCACAGTGCGGGACTTTGGACAACCCTCTTACAATGGTACATTTGGCATTTGACATTTAATAAAGTTCAGGAGCCTTTAAAGAAGTAGTATCGACAGTCTTGTGGTGCAATCTCTTTTCATTCATTTTAAAGCAAAATATTTCTCTGTATTGAATATATCAGTATATATCATATCAGTGCCAACATTATTTTAATAGAGGTGGAGTGTTTTTCTATGTTCCACTGCATAATTCTTTCATTGGTTGATTCTGTCCAGCATTCTACTTTGCCTGTCTTCTGAGTTTAAAGTTTGTCTGTCTTCTTAGTTTCTTCCCTATCTTTAAAAAGGGAAAGAGGGGGGACCCGGGAAACTATAGGCCAGTCAGCCTAACATCCATACCGGGTAAGATGGTGGAATGCCTCATCAAAGATAGAATCTCAAAACACATAGATGAACAGGCCTTCCTGAGGGAGAATCAGCATGGCTTCTGTAAGGGTAAGTCTTGCCTCACAAACCTTATAGAATTCTTTGAAAAGGTCAACATGCATGTGGATGCGGGAGAACCCGTGGGCATTATATATCTGGACTTTCAGAAGGCGTTCCACATGGTCTCTCACCAAAGGCTAATGAAAGAACGCCACAGTCAGGGAATTAGAGGACAGGTCCTCTCATGGATTGAGAACTGGTTGAAGGCCAGGAAACAGAGAGTGGGTGTCAATGGGCAATTTTCACAATGGAGAGAAGTGAAAAGCGGTGTGCTGCAGGGATCTGTCCTGGCACCGGTGCTTTACAACCTCTTCATAAATGACCTGGAGGCAGGGTTGAGCAGTGAGGCTGCAAAGTTTGCGGATGACACCAAACTTTTCCGAGTGGTGAAGACCAGAAGTGATTGTGAGGAGCTCCAGAAGGATCTCTCCAGACTGGCAGAATGGGCAACAAAATGGCAGATGCGCTTCAATGTCAATAAGTGTAAAGTTATGCACATTGGGGCAAAAAATCAAAACTTCACATATAGGCTGATGGGTTCTGAGCTGTCTGTGACAGATCAGGAGAGAGATCTTGGGGTGGTGGTGGACAGGTCGATGAAAGTGTCGACCCAATGTGCGGCGGCAGTGAAGAAGGCCAATTCTATGCTTGGGATCATTAGGAAAGGTATTGAGAACAAAACGGCTACTATTATAATGCCGTTGTACAAATCGCTGGTAAGGCCACACCTGGAGTATTGTGTCCCGTTCTGGTCGCCGCATCTCAAAAAAGAAATAGTGGAAATGGAAAAGATGTAAAAGAGAGCGACTAAGATGATTACTGGGCTGACGCACCTTCCTTATGAGGAAAGGCTACGGCGTTTGGGCCTCTTCAGCCTAGAAAAGAGGCGCCTGAGGGGGAACATGATTGAGACGTACAAAATTATGCAGGGGATGGACAGAGTGGATAGAGAGATGCTCTTTACACTCTCACATAACACCAGAACCAGGGGACATCCACTAAAATTGAGTGTTGGGAGAGTTAGGACAGACAAAAGAAAATATTTCTTTACTTAGTGTGTGGTTGGTCTGTGGAACTCCTTGCCACAGGATGTGATGGCGACTGACCTGGATGCCTTTAAAAGGGGATTGGACAAGTTTCTGGAGGAAAAATCCATTACGGGTTACAAGCCATGATGTGTATGTGCAACCTCCTGATAGTAGAAATGGGCTATGTCAGAATGCCAGATGCAAGGGAGGGCACCAGGATGAGGTCTCTTGTTATCTGGTGTGTTCCCTGGGGCATTTGGTGGGCCGCTGTGAGATACAGGAAGCTGGACTAGATGGGCCTATGGCCTGATCCAGTGGGGCTGTTCTTATGTTCTTACATGGAGGATCTCTATAACTAACTTTGGAAACTGACTTGCCACAACTTTCTGTTCCTTTCAATTGCTTGAATTTTTTTTCTGTTTAGGTAAGCCATAGACACAAATGACATTCAAATGCCAGGGTTTTCTTTATTTTAACTCATGACCCTGAGCATGATCTCAGTAACATTTGTTTTAGTTTATAGAAATGATCCATCTTGTTAGTCCTTATTTTACTGCAGATCCCAGTGCACATTGTTTCACATTTATTTAAAGGTGGAGACCTTGTTATTTTTTCTTTCTGAGCTTCAGCTGTTGCCCCTCTGCATCATGGGAATAAAAGTGAAGGACTGTCATTATTCTCCCATAATGAATGTATATCACAGCCAGGGACCCACTTAGCCATTTGGCAGGGTGATGTGGATTGCATCAGCGGCAGATTGTGGGGGTAGCAAGAGGGTGGTGGATTTGTGGTACCCTTCACACTGAGTATGCTGCAGCCACTGCCTGCTACATCCACTGTCTTCCTCCAGCCTGCTGTGGGTACAATCCTCACCAGTCCTCTTTCCACCCACAAAAAGCAAGTGGAAAGAGGATAATCCACCTCCTTACCTTACTCCAGCCATGATTTCCTCAAACATGGAAGAGTAGGACCTTCAGTTTGACTTACAGGCACTGCACAAAGGAGCTCTTTTCGTCATGCAGTCCCTTTAAATCAAACTAGAAGTCCTCCACTTCTGCAAATGAAGAAACAGCAAGAGAAGCACAGTAAGCCCCTCTCTTTGAGCCTCACCACTCTCCTCCCAATCTTGATAGAATTTAAGCCCTGCATTCAGCTTCAAAAAACTGAAGATCTTGGCTCAAAGTGTTGTACCACGAAGCAAAAACTTGAGTTTTGGCAGAAAAGTGCATTGACAAAGTTAACTGTGGATTAACCAAAAACAGGAAAAAAATCCAACTGGGAGTCAGCCCTATAGCATTTCAATCACAATGTAACCAGGTGACCCATAGAAGCAATAAGCAAGCAGGACTTTCCTAGTTATTTTTCAATGAAACTGAAAAGAAACACAGGACCAATAAATAGCACAATTATAAATAGAAGAGTGTAGTCTATTTTTCTCATTTGGAAATTCACAGAAATCCTAGTCTGTTTTAAAGAGAAGTGCTGGAGCTCAAGCACAAACATCTCCTGCATGCTTCTCCCTAATGATGAGAATTTCACTCTGAGCATGCACTCTTCATTATTACTCCACAGAGTCTCTGGGCTGTGTCCTAGTACTGTAAAAAGATTATGGGGCTGATTCCTGGAAACTGTTAGCATCAGTAAACCTAATCAATACTAATTAGGTTTGGTAATTCCAAGTAATTCCAAGGATGGAGTGGTTATGGAGGGCAAGAGAACTACTCCTAAATGTCCTACTGGGATATTGAATGAGGGATTGCATACTGAAAATCAAAGCAAAAAATAAGCACACTGTTGCTGGTAAGCATGGCTAGATGAAAACAAAACTGTGGGTAACATAAAAGAAGAGCTATAGCAAAAGGATCCTGCACACGTACACCGTGCTCTTCAGAAATCCTGCAAACCCCAGTTGGAAGAATTTCAATAAGCAAACAGGTTGGCACTTTACTTTGACAAGGGCAAGGTGCGTTGGAACTTGGAGGGGGTGGGGAAATGTGGAAGAGAAATTCAAAAGCCTCCCTCCTGCATTATGAGATTCGTTATTGCAATATTGTTTGCTTGTTGATTCCATTAATTCAATACTTTATTCTCTATGTGCTGGTCTTAATTTTCATCCCAAATTTCTTTGCATGCAAGGAAGTTAATGGAATTTGTTTTTAATTGTGCATTTGGACATTGCTGTATTGAAAAGTTTTGTTTGTGCTAACATATTAAATACTTGAAACTGCATTATCATGATTGTTAAATAAAACTCTTCTAAGAGCCCATTTCATGCAGGATTTATATTTTCCACACATGTGGCAAACTCATATCGCAATGGCAGGTGCACGTAGGATCCTCCTCTGTATTTTCTACAGTGCCAACTTCAGCACATGCTCACTACCTGATCAGCGTTTTGGCGTGTGATTGCTGTCTGTTAGAGCGGCACATGTACACATGAAGATTCTGGGGAGCAGTCCTAGGAAGAGCTGAGTTTGGCTTTGAGAAAACATCCTTTGACCCAGCAGTTTCTTCTGTCGTTTACTTAGTACTGTACAATCCTGTCTGCTTTTGTTGGATACATTCAATGAGAATGTAACAACAGTCATAATGGTAACATCAAAAAATTTCAATTTAGACAAGCATCCTATTTCAGACAAAGGTGATGACAATGGAATGCTTAGCTGAGACCTTTCAGTCTCCATCAGTTCCACAAAGCCCAGTGATGACATATCTGGCCATACTGGAGCAAGACAGCAGAGCTCAACAGCCTTATGTGACTCCACCAGCCCTGTGGGGCATGGCCACATGCCACAGCTCATAATGTTTGAAGGTTCAGTACTACTATCACTCTCCCAAAATACTTGTTACGGAGAAAAGTTGCTAGTGCTACTATCCAATATTGTTCACATGCTGGTAAAATAAAGGTGTTCTCATTTCCCCCTCTCCCCCTCCCCATATCATGCACACTATGGAAAAGGGAACAAGGGCTTTGCGCACTTTTCACATGAGGAAAGATTAACAATTTAGGGCTTTTTACATTTGAAAAAAAGATGACTTGGGGAGAAATGGTAGAGGTTTGTATAATTATGCACAATGTAGAGTAAGAACAGTTTTTCTTCCTCTTTCACAGCCCAAGAACCTGAATCATCCAATGAAACTGGGTGAAGCTTATGAAATTCATAATTTCTGGAGTTCACTTTCATAGGATGTGGTGATGGCCACTAATTCAGATGGCTTTAAGAGCAGTTTAGACAAGCTCATGGAAGACAGGTCTATGAATGCCAACATGCTACAGTATTTCCAGGTTCAGAGACATTATGCCACGGAATAGCGATTGCTGGGGAGTAACAGTGGGAGGGGCTTATATAGCTACATATCTTTCTTCTGGGGTTCTAAGGGGCACTGATTGACAGCTGTGGGAAACAGTTTTCAGGACCAGACCGCAGAGAAGGCCCTTCTCAAGTTTGCATGAATGATCCAGCTAATGTTGAACAGTCTGAAGTCCGTTGGTTTCAGGAGGGTAGTAAAACATGTATTTAACTGTCTCCCACTGAAATTAGTGGGACTTTTAAGTTAACTTTTGTCTGACTGCATTGCCATCCACATTTTGCTGCAACTGCTCTTATGTAAATACCTTTTTAAAGCACAGCTAGTGCTGAGTTGGGAAGACTATTCATCAAAGGAAATTAGCTAGCATTAAAAACGTAAATGATAAAATACTATACTGCATCATGCCAGGGATAACACAAAGTGATTGTCTCAAAATCTCTCCTCTCCCCCCCCCCCCAGCTGCATAATTGCATCATAAGCCTGGGTCTTGTATTTAATCTATTAAAAACCTAATTTCAAACATGTTCTATTACTGACTAGGTCATTAGCCATTACTGCACAAAAACCTGTTTATGCTATTTGACTGAAAGGATGAGGACATTTTGGTAGCTAACATCTTTGTATAGCTGCTCTTGGAAGTCTCGCACAAAGGTGCTAATGCATTTTCACAGAAAATGAGAATTAATATAGCACAGTTTCAAAGGGAAGAGAAATACTGTAAGGGGAAAGCACATATAAAGGTTGACCTGGGTCATCCATTCAGACAAGAGCATCAAAAGCATTCATTCCTGTTCAAATTTTTAAGGAGGCATCAGAGAATAAGAAGGCATACAGTTTGCTGACTGGAACAGTACTGGTTATAACTCCAGGTAGAAGTGATTAACAGTTGATTGAAAGGTACTGCAGGTGCCGTGCTGCTAAAGTGCACTGAACGTGGTATGTGCTGCATTGACAACTAGTTGTTGTTCACTATCAGAATTTCGTGAATTGTGAACAGGTATGTGTATGAAAGTTCTGCACATTGCAATTTGGGAATTTCGTGCCTAAATCCTCCCACAGGTTTAGAAATAGAGCATGAGAAGCAACTGGGAGTTTTACTTCATTAAGGGTGAAGTGTAGATCTGGGTACAGAGGGATTACAGGATAAAGCCTTGTGATTTGTGATGGATGATGCCAGCATTATCATGGATTACAACTGCAAACTGAGAAAAGGAAGGAAACATTAAAATCCAACCATGCCAATTTAGGTGACAGGCTAAAAAGATATAAGGGCTGCCAAGAGTTGTTGTTGTTGTTTTTTTGCTAAGGACAAAAGCAGTTTATTGGAGCTGTAGTCTAGCATGCTGCAAAGTTGTGCCATTATACTCTAATGTCTTTTTACTTCCATATTGAATTTTTAAAATTCTTTTTAAAAAAAATCTAAATAGAGGTGTTTGTTTCCAGTGAGTAAGATAGGTTCACAGCCTAAGAGTCCGATCCTGAGCCAGTATGTCGGCTTACTGCCAGCGTGCACTGTCGCAAATGTGCCATAAGGCACATTGGCAAGCCTTACTGCAGGCTCGGTTCCAGAGCTAGCCCAGCATGAGCCCACACTGGGCCAGCTCTGGCACTGGGCCTGCATTCCACTGCCCGGCACTTGACCAGATCACAGGGCGGTGAAGAGGTGAGTTGGAGTGTGGGGGGAGGCAGGGGGAAGCATCCTGGGGTGAGGAGAGGGTGGGGAGGAGCGTGTCAAGAGAGGGAGTGGGGCGGGACAGGGTGGGACTGGTGGAGCTCAGCTCCACCAGGTCCGGAGCCCAGTGTCGGACCACATGGCCCAACATGGGACTCCTTTATTCTGCGCCAGCTAAAGAGCCACCACAGAACTGTGTAGCCCCATTGCAGGGCTACTTCCCTTATCTGGGGGAAGAGAACGAATGTCCACTTCAGCAGAGGAGCAGCTGGTGGCTACCTGGTGCACACAGGATACCACGGCAGCCATTTTTGGCACCACAGCAGCCCCAAGCACCGGGCACCTCAGGATTGGGCTGTAAGTCTTACTGAACACAATGCGCTTACTTCTGAGTAACATAACACCATTTTCAAACACCTCTGTCTATAAATAATTCAGTCTAAATGAGGCACTCTTAAGCCCCATTAACTTAAGCTCACGCCTAATATTCCAACTGAAACCAACACAACTTTAAACATAAATGGCCTCTATGATTCACTAACTTTGCTGTCTGGCAACACAAAACAGTCCATTGAGTTGATCTGGGACAAATTTTCTCTCATCTGATTTGCAGAAGGTTGTTTTTTCATCCTTACCAGAAATCCTGGTACTTTTACACCTAAAAAAAATAATCTCATGGTGAATGGTGCAATTGTTCAAATAATCTCATAAAGAAATTGCGCCAAGAAATGAACAGCTATCTGACCTAGATTATCTTTTGGTCAGGCACAATGAACGAAAACAGCAAGTAAAAGAGAAGGCAGTTTGGCAGTTGTTTAGCTGCTGAACAACTGGTGACAAGTTTTAAACCGTGTGTGTGTGTGTGTGTGTGTGTGTGTGTGTGTGTGTGTGTGTGTGTGTGTGTGTTCTGATATGAGTATCTTTAAAAATACCTTCACATAAAAAGGAGAAAAATGATTTTTAACGCTGAATAAAATTAATTTAAATTCATGCAGGACAAAGGTGAGATGTGAGCGTAAGATGGTCACATCCAAAATTAAAAGAGAGAGAAAGATGGAGGAGGGTAAGAAAATATTATCAAGGAAACTGACTGAGAGAAGGGAAGTTAAGTGAGGCAGAACAGATGTATTAATCACCTTCAAACTGAGGATCAAGCTGACAAGCCGGACCAAGCTTCACATGGACCAAGCCGACAAGAGGAGAAAGGAAGAAAGAGCTGGTGAAGGAGAAACAGAAGGAGCAAAATAAGGTCAGTGAAAGCTTCAAGGATCCACACAGAGCAGTGAATTGCAGGAGAGCAATTCAGACATGGGTTAAGACATAGAAAATGCCTGGCTTTGCTTCCTTTGCTTCCTGGAGTGTAGCCTTGATGGCCTGCAGAATTCACACAACTGCACAAGAGCTTTCTTGAATATCACAGATAAAATGTAAATGAACCATGACTAGAATAAAATATATATTTTCTAAAATGCACAACACTACCAGTGTTGAAATGTCTTTAAATCCAAAATGGATCATTTTAACTTTGCTGGTAATATGATTCTGGACAGAATCCAGATCTAAGTGTCATTAACTTGCTTCAGTTTTGTTCATTTATGACACCTATTACAGTACAGCTGTGAAACTCAGTTTGAAAATGCAGAACACAAGTAGCCTAATTCTAACTTTTTGCAACTGAGAAGAGCAGAAATTTAGATAGAGATTCACCAGAAGTTTTACCAGATTCACCAGAAGTGGAGGTGGAAAGTGCTGTGGCATACGTAGGGCATTTTGACATCCAGGGTGTGTCACCCCCACCCCTGTATGAGGCACCTCTCCTACCCAGTTCTTCAAGAAGTCACATAGCCTTCTGCTGTCCCATTCACCTGTCTCCCCTCATTTCCTGTTTCTTTGTCTAGTTGTATTTGTGTGACTGCATCTCCCAGGGTCTGGATTCCCTTGCGGCTTTCTCTTGGGCTCCCAGCTCTCCCTGGAAAATCAGGTAGCAGCAGTTGCTAGAAATGCATTCACCCAGCTTAAGCTGGTGCACCAACTAAAACCATACCTTAGCCATGTTGACCTGGCTACAGTGACCCATGTGTTAGTAACTTCAAGACTGGACTACTGCAATGTGCTCTGTGTGGGGCTACTTGCTAAAGCAGTTTGGAAACTGCACTTAATGCAGAATGCAGCAGCCCGAGTGGTTATGGGGTCCAGACGTTATGACACAGCTGGACCACTGCTTCAGCAGCTACACTGGTCCATTCACATCTGGTCCCAATTCAAGGTGCTAGTTTTAATCTTTAAGGTCCTCCATGACCCAGGTCCAGGCTACCTGAAAGACTGCCTCTTTCCATATATTCCAGCCCATCCTCTTAGGTCAGCTGAAGGAGTTCTTCTTCAAGTGTTGCTTTTGTCCCAACTGAGCAGGTTGGCGGCTCAGGAGCAAACCTTCTCTGTAGTGGTGCCACAACTCTAGAATGCCGTCCAAAGAAAACTACTCCCACTCTCATAGCTTTTCAGCAGGGGCTCAAAACATACCTGTTTCGTCTAGCACAGGGGTGGTCACACTTTTTTGGCTCAAGAGCTACTTTGAAACCCAGCAAGGCCCGGAGATCTACCAGAGTTTTTTTTATAATGTTCGCGCCATCATAACATATAACATTTATGTGTACAATGTATGTTGGTGTACCTTGAGCCCCACTGAGTATAACAGGACTTACTCCTGAGTAGACATGCCTAGGATTAGGCTGTGAGGCTGCAATCCTAGCCACACTTACCTGGGAGTAAGCCCCATTGAGTACAATGGGCCTTACTCCCAGCGTTTCCTCCCAGAGGCACCTGAAAGGGGGGGGGTCGGCACTCCGCGATCTACTCATTTTGCCTCGCGATCTACCGGTAGATCGCGATCCACCTATTGAGCACCCCTGGTCTAGCATTTGGCTACTGTGTGGATATTTCCCCGTGTCCCTCTTATACTGTGGTATATCAGTGTAGTGATGATTGATATTGTTGTAACTTGACTGCCCCCCCCGGACGTATCTGTTCCCATTGGCTCAATGAATTCTTTTTTCTTTTTCTCCATATATTTTGGTCTGTGTTATGGCAAAAAATTTACAAATTTACATTTTTTTTACCATGTAATGTTAAAATTAATATTTTAATGCCTTGCTTGCTGTTTTTACTTGTGATACTTTGTAATTGATTATAAAACTTTGTAAGCTGCCTTGGACATTTGCTTCGACATGGGAAAGGTGGGGAATAAATCTCTTCAAATAAATAAATAAATAGATAGATAGATAGATAAAATTAAGAATCTAAACTTTGCTTTTGCAACTTTACACTCAAAACTTTACACAACACCCAGGGCTGCTGTGCCTGTATTGCCATGTCAAATACGGGAGTGAAATATTTATCTTTGCATTTACTAACCCAACAGTAGTCATTTTTCAAAATTTAGCATTTACAACAGATAGCAAACAGCCCAATCCTATGCATGTCTACTCAGAAGTTAAGTCCCATCAGAGTCAATGGGGCTTACTCCCAGGAAAGTGTGGATAGGTTTGGGCTGTAAATCTCTTTGTGGTGATACAGCAGGCTCAATGTGACTAGGACTGTATCCTGCAGGGGATTTTCGACTGTTGGAGGTCTCTTCAGCATAAGGAGACATTTGTCCCCAGGTAAACCCCAGCAGCCGCTATGGGTCAACATGGACCTGCACCAGCCCAATTGCTGGCACAAGTCTGCACTGACCCAGGAAGGCGGATCAGGCCCAGGAAAGGGGTTGGGATTTCACATGGCCACTGCCACTGATCCCAACCCTCCCTGGCCTGAACCACTTTCCTCCCCTCCTCATAACCACCCCGTTATGTAGCCCTAGTAGCTGTATGAATATGTATTTCACTTATGTTAAAGGAGCTAGTACTAGAGCCCATTCCTACTAAACTCCCCCTGTGCTGATGCAGCAATGCCAGTGGGGTGCACTGTGTATTCCGTGGGTGAGCTGTTTCATGCTCCAGAAGGGAACATTTGTCTATTTGATTGGGTCTATTTGGATCTGCACCAGCTACTTTCCTGGGCAAGGCAAGTGGAGCCAGGAAATTAGATCGAAGCTGAGAAGGGGGATAGGATATGGGCGGCATTGCTGCTGCTGATACTGCCCCTTCCTGGTGTCGATCTACCCCCTCCTCACCCCTTGGTTGGCAACCTTCAGTCTCGAAAGACTATGGTATAAACCTACAGCACCCAGTATTCCCAAGCGGTCTCCCATCCAAGTACTAACCAGGCCTGACCCTGCTTAGCTTCTGAGATCAGACGAGATCGGGAATGTGCAGGGTAACAGTTGCCTCACCTCTTTCTTCTCCCCATTTTCCCCTCCCCTCCCCCTTCTACTGGTCATAAAACTAGGTCCCTGCACAAAATTATTTCCCCCCCCCCCATGTGCATATGTTACATGTGTTTAAAGCAGTACTGCCTGTAAATCAGGATACCGGATTGTGGCCAATGGCCAAACTCAGGGGTAGAGTTTTAAAAATAAATAGAGTTTTTACTTTGCTGAACTCTAAAAATAGAGTTTTAGTTTTCTTTTTCCCATTGACCCAAAGCATAAGGAGAGATGCTATCACTCCAGTGAATTATGATTCACTTTTGAGATGGAATTCTGCTCAGTTTATCTAGACTGCTAAGGTGGCATCTAATCAAATCTTCCATATATACACTCAGGGAGCACTGAGGTACCAAATGAGAAAGGGATCTCCTGGATGAAGCCCTAAAAAAGTGGTAGAGTCCTGTCCTTGCATTTATTTGGCACCATAACTCCTCTAGCATTTTCCTCTAGCATTCTAGCTGCAGTGTTCAGAGTGGGGGATTTCATCCTACAGTCTTGTCACTATATCCTCCCCCCATCTTGGTAGCCATGAAAATAAAGTACGGGGGGGGGGGCGCTAATAAAGCACAAGAAGTTATAAAGGTAATGAAGCTGAGACTAAGGGCATCATCAAGTTGAACAAGGCACAAAACACACAGCAGGCATCCTTCTGAGAAAGCGTGTTCCTGTTTTCCCAGTGCGATCACTTGAAGGGCAGGAGAAAAGAGAAGGGAGAGACACAATTGCTCTCATAGCGAGCTTCAGCACTACAAGACATTCAAGAGTTCAACAAAAGTGTGAGCAGACACGGATGGTCAGGCTTGAGTGGCTGGCATTGGTTATTTGTATTCCCTCCCGAGGAGTTATGCACACCTAACTTTCTGATATTTGTTTTGCAGCCTTCCATTTGACTCCTGCACTTCAAGGAGAGTCAGGATGGATTATGAGGAGGCACATGCTGTACAAATAACACTGTAGCTGAATGTATGCTGAGAATAATGAATGTTCCCGACTTTAATACCATGAAATTGCAATGAACGGGTGGCTCTCCCAATTTAGGGTGAAGGGAAGAGGCAGAGGGAGAAGCAAAATACATTTCTTTGCACTTTAGATTACAGCGGTATCCACACAGCAGTTTCCAATGCTCTCCATTAAATGGCTTTGGTCTCGACCAGACGAGGCAGCAACAGGAGAAAACAAATCGCGTCCTTGACAAAGTGAGGGCATTTCTCAGAAGTGGGACATGTCACACTGCTGTTCACACAACCATACACACAACCATACAAACTGCACTGGGCTGCCAATCATTCCCTGTCTGAGATATGGATGGGATGGGAAGCGAAGGCTGAAACTGGGGCCTGTACATGTGGGGGGCGGGGTTCCAACAATTTCCTTCCAAGTGTTGTTGAGCAAACATACCCATGGATTACATGGCCTGCTTGTTTTCTGAGGAAATTAACTGGTTTGCTTGGAGCTGTTCCTTATTTGCAAGCCAGAATATCATTTTTGGAGGGCCTAAATGTGTTAATCCTAATCTCCCTATGAGGGAGTACCTGAAACCGCATGAGGCAAACTGTTCCAGTACTGGACTATTCTTGCATTTAGGATATTCTCCCTCACATCTATCTTAATTCCTTGTCGCTTCAATCCATTGGCTCTACCTCAGAAGCCACAGTGAGGGAGCTGGTGAGTGAGTGAGTGGTTGGTCTGTGGAACTCCTTGCCACAGGATGTGGTGACAGCATCTGGTCTGGATGCCTTTAAAAGGGGATTGGACAAGTTTCTGGAGGAAAAATCCATTACAGGTTACAAGCCATGATGTGTATGTGCAACCTTCTCATTTTAGAAAATGGGCTATGTCACAATGCCAGATGCAAGGGAGGGCACCAGGATGCAGGTTTCTTGTTATCTGGTGTGCTCCCTGGGGCATTTGGTGGGCCGCTGTGAGATACAGGAAGCTGGACTAGATGGGCCTATGGCCTGATCCAGTGGAGCTGTTCTTATGTTCTTACGTAATCTTCAACTTCTACTGTGTGACACCTTCAGATATTTGAAGATATATTCCCACAGTTAAGATATTAACCCACAGTTAAGCTCCTGGAGTGAGCCCCCTGCTGGAGACTGTAGGTTAAGTCCTACCTGGGACTTTAAAAAAAAAAAGTTAAAAAAAGAGCCTGCCTGGGACTGAACTTTGAGGAGTTTTGCAGCCTCAACTGGCCCCCCTTTTGGCAACCATCAACCAACCTTTATATTTTGCAGCCATGGAGCACCTTCCCACCTAAATATATATATATATATATATATATATATATATATATATATATATATATATATATATTATTCCTCAGTGGGATTTGAACCCCAAGCCTCTGGCTTCACAGATCTACAGTTTAGCCACTGAGCCACCAGAGCTCTTAGGCTCAAAGTGTTTAGAACTAACACTTGAGGCACTGATGGCCACCAGCTGGGCTCAAGACCTTATATATTTGTTCTGAACACTTTAACTACTGTATAGGCTTTCCTATAGCCCAATGGAGAGAGTTTCCTATAGCCCAATGGAGCACCTCCCCACCTAAAAAAAATGGAGTGTTTCACTCCAGCTGTGGCAGGAGTGCTTTTGCTATCAGGGAGCTCACACAGGATGGACGTGTGTGTGTGTGTGTGTGTGTGTGTGTGTGTGTGTGTGTGTGTGCGCGCGCGCGCGCACGCGCGCACATGTATAAAAAATGGTTTAAAAATAAATAAATAAATAAAAAGTTGTGAGTTCCTGCACCTATTTTTTTACAAAAAAAGCACTGCTTGATGGTAAATGTATACATCTCCCATTTTGTTGCCAAAACTACACTGGGGGTTGGGGGAAGCATCACACTTTTGTACATGTTGGGGACCCAGATGGTGCTGGGCAGGGCTAACCCATCCATGAGGCCAACTGAACTGAAGGCCAACTGGGGGGCAACCATCTCTGTCTGCCAGCTTGCCTTCACTGCTCCTCCTTCCAAACCCCAGATTGGAAAAGGAAGAGGGGGACAGAAAGAAAAAGAAAATGTGGAGGGCAGGAGAGCTGCATCACTGAGAGTGGGAGAAGCAGGGGGCAGCACTTGGCAAGCTGCCTCAGTCATCAGGAGGTCTTGGGCAGGGCCATTTAATCCAGTATTCTATTTCCCCCAGATGTCTTTGGGAGAGAAGGAGAAGGGCCTATGTCTCTTTGGCCATTGCTCCCCTGCACCTGGTAGTCAGAGGCAGCTCTCAGTCCACATCAAGCAATAAAATACGTTACCCTTTCCCCCTCTTAATCTGGTACTACTTTCTGGTCCCATTTGCATCTCTTATTTATTTATTTATGCCTGCCTGCCTGCCTGCCATGCATCCCATCTCAGTTTTCTAAAACAAATCTACATGGGCCGAACCAGCGCAGGTTGAACAGTCTATCCATTGGCCTGACCTGGGCTATGGCCTTGAACAATATGCAGTGACCACAGCTCAAAGAGAATTCAAGAGCCTGCATGCCCCCAGTGGGATTTCAAACAGCAGCCCACCAGCCACACCACAGGATCCAGCGATTCTGACGCTCCTGACTTTCAAAAGTGGGTCATTCGCTGGCAGGGTTTCTCACACGTTGCAAGGCAGAAGCAGCAACAGCAGCAAAGGATGTTTGTCTCAGGGTTACTTCTCATACTGTGAAAGCTTCAATGTACAGATATACCCCCCTCAGTCAGACAGTAGGGATTAGCATTAGGGAGCCTGTCAGCTGCTAACCACAGTATCTAGAATAAATACATTAAGGCTGTAATCCTAACCACACATTCCTGAGAGTAAGCCCCATTGAACAAAATAGGACTTACTTCTGAGTAGACCTGGTTCGGATTGTGCCCTAAATTGAGTATCTGAATATTGCCATAGCTACAGTAGAAGACAAGACAAATTACTGTCAGCAGAAGGGGGAAAATATAATCTTATAGTATTCATTTATGTTTAGTTGGTATCTTTTTATCTGACCTTTCTCCAACTACCACGGGTGAGCAAGGCGGCTAACATCAATATACGGATCATAAAATCAACATTCGTGCCACAATCTAAAACCAGATCAGGGAGGAGCAGACAGCATTAGCAACACATAAATCTAAAACTGAACATGGTGGAAATAAAACAGCAGCAATAAAAGTGGCAATAAAAACAATTAAATAATACTAAAAGCATCAGCAGTAGAGACATCCCATCTCCACATTAAAATACTGTTTTAATATTTGGAGATGAAACAAACTGCATTTAATAAATCATGAGGTGAACCAGAATTAGGTGTGCCATTCCAGAAGTGTTGTTGTTCAGTCGTTAAGTTGCGTCCAGCTCTTCATGACCCCTTAGACCACAGCGCACCAGGCCCCCTGTCTACCACTAACTTCTGGAGTTTGTCCAAATTCATGTTCATTACCTCCGTGACACTATTGTGGGCTCCTTGGAGGGAGGAGCGGAGTAGCAATCCCCAAGGCTTCCCTCTGAAACAGGAAAGGGGTTAGCCCCACAATAAGCTTCCCCCATTCACGCCGGGTTATTGAGATAAGCAGGTCAGGTTGGCCTCAGAGTACCGGGGGGGGGGGGTTAACTGCACCCTGATCGCCCTCTCTGGCTAAGGGCAGGTTTCCCGGGTCACGGGTAGGTAAGTTGGAGCTCCAGCCTCCTACCTCACCGCAGCTTGCTCCCTGCAGTCTGCCCTCATCACTGGCCAGCCCAACCTATAAAGACGCTCCAGGCTCTGCCCACCTCCACCCCTTCCTGCTTGGGCGGGGTAAAAGGGGCTGGCCTGCAGCCTTGGCCTAGGCTTGCATAGAGAGAGTTTGAGTAGGGTGTGGGGAGAGGCTCCCAGCTTGTCTCTCCCCTGGCTGCGCCTTGCTGTGTCCCTGGGGCTCTTGGGCTGTGACCTTCCCCCCCCCCAGGCATATAGGAGCTCCCATCAGCGGGCTGGGCATGCGGCAGGCGTTGCCCGCCACTGACATCAGCGGGCGGGAATGGTCGCAACATTCCAGCAGTTGGGCGGAGCGCCACTTGCTGGAGAACAGCTGAGCATCTTGGGGGCAGCAAGTTCTCTAGTCCATCCAGTCAGGAGGGGTGGGCACCCTGATGGGTCTCTGCCTGCCTCCTTGTCCCAGCCGCCGCCAGGGCCGGGGGGGTGCCTCCTGCCTGTCCGGAGAGGCCTGGCGTACAAGCCATGATGTGTATGCGCAACCTCCTGATTTTAGAAATGGGTTATGTCAGAATGCCAGATGCAAGGGAGGGCACCAGGATGAGGTCTCTTGTTATCTGGTGTGCTCCCTGGGGCATTTGGTGGGCCGCTGTGAGATACAGGAAGCTGGACTAGATGGGCCTATGGCCTGATCCAGTGGGGTTGTTCTTATGTTCTTACACAGCCAGTTTGGTAGGTTGCTAGGACATCAAGCCCAACGACAGCTACTCATTGGGCCTCCAATGCCCACTGCCTCCTGATAGGTTATCTTGGAGGTGCTTCCTTGAGAGCTGGTGTTGGACCTGGGTGGTTGTGGTGCTCATTATGCTCACTGCATGTCCTGTGACAGCAGTTGCCAGGATGACTTGCGAAGCTGCAGCATTTGTGGTAAGCAATAAGTGAGTGTGGGGGGGGGGCACCTCCATGTGCTCATGGAATGTATGTCCAATCAGGTCTCTGCCCCATGATGGGTGAGTGCTATCAGGATTACCATAAATATTGGCAGAAGTTTTGGGAAGGATGCACAATGTAGACTTTCTTGAGATCTCCTTTCCCCTCCCTCTTTGTGCTGGATGAGCTTGGGGTATGGTGGACTCGATTTGAGGCGCTAGAGTAGCAGGGATGCAGGTGATCCGGCAGCAGGGGATTGGTGGGCCGCTGTGAGATACAGGAAGCTGGACTAGATGGGCCTATGGCCTGATCCAGTGGGGCTGTTCTTATGTTCTTATGTTCTTATGCCTTTAGGCATTTGGTCTATCGAACAGGAGACAAATACATGCAAGGCCACCACAGAACCAAAGGTAGAACTAGCAATAAAGAAAACAGGAGTAACACCTTAGAAAACCATTCACTGATTTTAATGTTGATCTACAGATCAGTACTTTCTTTTATTACTAATGTACAAAATGTGGAATCCCAGAAGAGCTATAATAGGAAAGCATTCATATTTCTTCAATACTTCACTCTCGAAAATGCCTTCTGAATGTACTTGAGTTCACATCTTTCTCTTGTCAAGCATTCCCTGCTTGCTTTTATTGAATTCTTGTCTCACTCAAGCTCTTTTATTACTCTTGGAATGAACGCGATGTAGCACCGTTTGAGCTTCAGAAAAGCCAAAGTTTGGTTTTTCGGCTTCTTCTTTTTAAGACGGCAAATGACATTTTGAAACAAACTGTTTCCCTGTTCAGCTTTGCCTGGATGACTTGGCCTGTCTCTGAAGAGCCTTTGTAAAAACCAACAACCATAGTTTCAAAGGCATTCCATTGTCACCTTTATTGCAGGTAAGACGAAGGTGACATCCAGTGTTTCCTCCATAAGGGTTTGAGTACATGGAGTTTAGACAGGGCAGATTTTGTTTGGGCCGGCATGGTCCTCAGAGCTGCTGCTGTGAAACAGCACTTCATGAGACTTGGTGTTTGGTTCTCTTTGTGTTAGAGCTAAGGCCGGACTCCAGCACAGCCATGGCAGCAGGCGCCCTCGTTTAGTACTATCTTGTTCAACAGGAAGCACCAGAAATGAAAGTCACTGTGGTACACGTTGGCTGTTGGACATGCGAAAATGGCAGCACGCAGCAGACTCTCAGCTATTTTGTGCAAAGAACTCATTGGAAAAAAACACAACCTAACTGCAGGCAGTCTCAAGTTTCATCTGGGGTCAGGACTGTTCAGGCCCCTGATGTGATACAGGACCAGTGGTTTGCAAAGGCTTCAGCTACAAAACTGAAATGGTTTCTTCAGTTCTCTTGCATTCCCATCCAGAGGCTTCATAGTTTCATAGAGATGGAAGGGAACTTGCAGGTCATCTAGTCCAACCTCCTGCTCAAAGCAAGCAACTGCTACAGCATCCCTGACAGATGTCCATCCAGCATTTGCTTGAAAACCTCCAATGACAGAGAACCCACATTGCCAGACAACTCTTACAATTAAGAAATTCTTCCAAATATCCAGCCTAAATCTATTTCCTGTAGGTTGGTTCTAAGCATTGGTTCTAGTTTTGCCCTCAGGAGCCACAGAGAGAAAATCCTTCTTGTATGAAGTATCTTCTTCAGATGCTTGAATATGGCTAGCACATCTCCCATTCCACTTACTGAAGCTAAACATATCAAGCTCTGTTAACTGTTCCTCATAGAAGCTGGTTTCCAAGCCCTTCACCATCTTTCTTGCCCTGAGCCAGCTCCAGTTTATTGGTGACCTTATAGTGAGGTGCCCAAAAGCGGAAGTCATCTTTTGAGTGAAGTCTGACTGCTGCAGAATAGAGGGGAATTATTATTTCTTGTGATCTGGCCTCAATGTCCCTGTTAATGTTAATTTGTTGTACCTATGTGCAGGACTTTACACTTATCTTTCAGCCCAATCGCATGCATGTTTACTCAAAAGCCTCATTATTGGCTTACTCCCAGGTAAGTGTGGATAGGACTGCAGCCTTTGTGATCTTCAACTCATTGGCAAGGGCACAACTGTCAAGATCGACAAGATGATTCTGAATCCTGTGTCAAATTCAAGTCCCCACTCAACAAAAAAAAAAAACTGTTCCTGGGTCACCCTTCCATGGTCATTACAGTAAACCAGGTAGGTCCTGTTATCTCCACAGCCTAGCAAGATGGTAATAAAGTTTATGGATCAAGGGAAAAGATAGCTGTGATGAACAGTTAAACTAATAAATGTGAAATTCCCAGATAAAATTTCAGATCAGCCCTGAAATTACTGGGATGGCTTTGGGCCTCACTTCTAGTGCTGCCAACTCTGACTGCCAAAGCTAAATCTGCAGATTTTTTTCCCCAACGTGATACAATGTTGAAAATTCCTGCAGTTCCTGTTAACATCTCTAGGATTTCTTGCAGCAGAGACCTGGAGTTTAATGCAGATTCCTGAAGATTCCAAACCAATCCTGGAGAGTCTGTAACTCAGCATGGATCTTCCTTGCTGCTGGCTTTGGGGTGAAGTTTCTACTGCACATGCCCTGTCCACGTGGTAAAACATTACCTTTATGAACAGTAAAAGTAGAGGCACTTTTATGAGATATAATCTACAGCTAGGATAGAAGAGCTCATAGTGAACAAGATGCTAAAGATGTTTCCCAAAATATCTTATCAGCAATCAGTCAATCTCAAGGGGTTCCAATTGCAGCAAAAGTCTTACCTGAGAACTGATATTTATAATTTGCACTAAAATATCATCACATCTTAATGATGAGCTCATTTGGTATTAATTATTGTCACCATCAGGCATAATTACATAAGGATGTAATTAATTCCTATCATTCGTTAATAGTTAGGAGTTAATTGGATCTGGAAGACCATACACTGAGTAAATAAGTTTAAAATGATGAAGTTCTCCTTGTCAGGCAAGCATGGCACATCCTGGCCAATTATTCAGATGGGATTTGAAAGTAAAAGTTCACACTGCGCTTCTGTATTACCTTCAAAATTATATTATAGAAAAGCCACGGAGACTGGGCTGTTGATGGCCTGGTTCCTATTTAAGTATAAATACGTGAGAATATACTACTGTACAATGGGTTCAGGTTGCTATGGCTATTAGAATTTCTACCCATTTGGGAAACTGTCTCGCATTTTTAGGGAAAAGGTAATGATTTCATTGATTCAATGCATCACATTAAAGTTGTAGTGGGTGCAATTTAATAACCACCGACAGCTAAGACTCTTTTGCATATTCATATTCCTATTACTGGCATTATTTGCATACCATTTGCATGGACGCTAGGGATGTGAGACTAACAATTGGTGTATATATATAACACTCATTTTAAACATTATTTTCCTAGAGTTGTTATTCTCAGATAAGCTTAGACCAGCACCCCCAACATTGTGAAATTGAATTCAAAGTTATGAAATCAAATTACAAAAAAGCATGAGGTTCTTTTTTGCTTGATTCTTCTTTTCAGAGCTTGTGCACATATTGGATGAAACCCAGAGAAGGTAAAACGTGATTAAATTCCACAGTACTTTAAAGCTTAATGGTGCCCTGAAGTTGCATTAACTGATAAGACCTGACCAATGCAAAATTTAGCTTCTTAAAGGGTGCGTCTGGTTCTGCATTCAGTATCAACCCATAAGCTCTAATACAGACCAAAAGATCTAGCAGGTGCAGAAGAGTTTAGTGGTCCACCAGAGATAATGAAGCAATAATACCTCCAGGCAGCGGCTGGGCACACTGAGGCCCAGGAGCATGCAGCAGCAGAAGGTTTCCCACATTGGACCCCTGACCACTGTGACTTCTGCTACCCTTGTGGCCAACCCTGCAGGCTCCTGAGGAGCTGGCCAGAGCAGTCAATGCCAGAAGGGATAAAGCTATCGTGTTCAATGGGGCTTACATCCATGAAAGTGTGTATAGGACGGCCGCCTCAGTAAATAGGAAAGCATACATTTATGCACAGGCAGCCCATTGATTCTGAAATGAACACCACAAACCTCAGCTTTTTAGGACTATTCTCATGCAAAAAGCTCCCTGCTATGAAATTAACAAGATTTGGCTCTATAGGAATGCACAGAGCACTCCTGCCTGAAGAGGTTCTTGTTTGCCTTGGGCAATGGTTTTGGTAGAGGCACTTTGTCCCTTTCCTTTATTAGAAACATAAATTGTATCTATTTGCAAGAATGTCAATCAGCTTGCAGAGCTGAAAAAAAATGGATCTGACCCCTTCAAAGGTTCCGAGAACATTAATTAGGTCATTGCAAAGACTTACAAATGCAGATTCAGGGCCCAATCCTAAGGAGGGCCAGTGCCAGTGCCGAGCTCTAGAGCTGGCGCTGGGTGCCATAAATATGCCATAAAGCATGTTTATGGCACCCAGCAAGAAAGGGGCACCAGCAGGCGCCGGGCCCAGCACAAGCAGGAAGATGTTGCGCCACTGCTGGGGGTAAGTGCAACTGCAGGCAGCAGTGTAGCCTCCGGGGGGGCAAGGGAAGGAAGAACGAGGGCAGGGGGAGGCAGGGTAGGGGAGGAACCAGGGTGGAAGGGGGCAGGATCAGTGAAGCAGAGTTCAGTATCCTGAACTCCATGTTGGGCCTTCTAGTTCAACACAGGGTTTCTTAGGTTTGTGCTGGAAAAATAGCTGGTGCAGACTTGAGAAGCCCCATTGCAGGGCTTCAGGCTTTGCCTGGGGGAAGGGGACAAGAGGCGACTTCTGGCTGTGTACCAGTGTCTGCTGGATACAGCAGTAGCTGCTTTGGTGCTGCTGCTCCAGTGGGTGCCAGGAAACTCAGGAATGGGTTGTATATCACCCTATGTATTTTTCACCTCATGTGCTACTGAGTTGAAACTTCTACATAAGGATTTTTTTTTAGTTCTCAGAAAATAAATTGTACATTGTATCTTACAGTATTTCTCAAACTGTGGGTCAGGACCCACTAGGTGGGTCACAAGCCAATTTCGGGTGGGTCCCCATTCATTCCAATATTTAATTTTTAATATATTCGACTTGATGCTACCATGGAATGTGATGGCGTTTGAGGAAATGTTACACAGCTGTACTTTTAACAAACTACTATGTATATGCTTTTAACAATGATAGTAAGTGGGACTTACTCCTGAGTAAGTGTGGGTAGGATTGCAGCCTAGGAGTATTAAAAATTTTCCTGCTTGATGATGTCACTTCCGGTCATGACATCACTTTCAGTGGGTACTTACAGATTGTCATTCTAAAAAGTGGGTCCCAGTGCTAAAAGTGTGAGAACCACTGATCGAACAGATTTAGATTTGAACCAAGATTTATGGACCAAGTTGTTGGTGACAATGCCCTAAAAAAAGGCAAAACTGCCATGTCACCAATGGTTACATTTCAATGAGAGATGTGTAGTAAGAATACCCCAAGGCCAGGTTTGGTTTGGTTCACCCTCTGTTGAAGAGCCATGCACTTGAAACACGTTCAGAGTGAGATAATATTATGCTTCCTGGAACATTAAACCATTCTCCTGTAACTGTTGAATGATTTGGTGGGAAGTGTTCTTGGTGGTGCTACCCTGTTGGGTGATCAGGTAGCAAACCCTGCCTAAACAAAGTTGTAGACTCTACCGAAACATTTTTGGTGACATATGGGGCTTTTCTTTAGTGCCCATATAGCCTTCTACAGAGTTCGCCTACCTAGCTCAGTATTGTTGACATTAACTGGAAGCAGCTCCCCAAATTTCAGAGAAAAGTTCTTCCCCACCCTACCTGGAGGTACCAGTGACTGAATCAGAGACCTCCTCTGCACAAAGCATGTGCTCTTTCACTGAACTACAGCACTCCCCAGAGGTCATGTTGATTCTGAAAGCAAACTTTTCAAAATACCAAGAGTCCTTTGTTATCAGCATGATCTTTACCATACACAGTGGGTTCTCTTTGTCTGCAAATTTGGGACCAGCAGATTTCACCAACCAGGTTCCAAAACCACGACTGAGGACCTCCTGTATGTGACTGGAACTTTGTTCCACAGCCTGGTGCATCTCTTACCCCTGCTGGCAGCCAATCCTCTGGATGCAGTGTTGGTAGGGTGGCTCAGGCTCAGGGTGGGCAGGCAAGCTTTTTCTTGCCACAAAAACCACACTCCAGAGCTCTTCCCGCTGGCTCAAGCTACCTATCGCCGTTGGAAGCTCCCATTGCGGTCTCACTGCCGGGTGGTGAGTGCTGCACGTACCTCTCAACACTGCCTGGCGTACCACCATGGCACACCTACCACCGGTTGATAACCCCTGACCTAGAATAATTTTATCACCTGAACGTCAAGAAAAGTGTACACATGAACATTTCAGATCTGACAGGTTCAAGAAAGAGTCTGTTCAAATAAGCATATACGCTACAAAAACAAAATGCCTTTAGTGAATGAAGAACATGTTTGGAGGCATGGAAGCAAAAAATTGGAAATGGTATGATATCACAAAAGCTTTTTTTTTCTTTTTTCTTTTTTTAAAAAAGAACTTACAAGTTGGATAAATAGGTTTATTTAGATGTTTAATAAACTCCTGGCAGGGAAAAGGCTTGTCAAGGAAAGTGCATTTTATTTCTCATGCTGGAAATAAATTTGCAGCCTAAAGACTGTAGGATGATTTATTCTTCTTCCTGACCCACACCATAACATGTAATTTTACATGTGCTACTGTCTCACAGAGCAGCTCAGAGGTTCCACTCAGTGTTGGCCGGGGTGATCACTTCAGGCGATAGGCAAGGGAAATCTGGCAGCTTGCCACCACCCACTGTCTCCCCTTAGCTGGTAGCAGGACAGTGGCATGCCAACCATTGCTACCACTGCTGAGACCACTCAACCTGTTTCTCCTGCTCCCTGAATTCTAAAAAAGGAAGGAAAGGAAGTGTGCAGGAAAGAAGAGTTGTGGGCTACATCGCTGATGCTCTGGTTTATCACCATTCTCTCCCCTACATTTTTTATTCTGGTTCATTTCCTTTAAAAACTTGCAGATCTGCAGTGGGAGGTGCAGTCATGTGCCACATAAAGGTAGGGGCACAAGCTGCTGGGTACGAGAGGGGTGCACTGTGCATGTCAGGTGGAATTTGATATGACAAAGTGCCAGAGCAGGAAGGGGTGGTGGTTTAAGAACATAAGAACAGCCCAACTGGATCAGGCCATAGCCCCATCTAGTCCAGCTTCCTGTATCTCACAGCGGCCCACCAAATGTGGGGTTTCTTACAATTACCACCTCAGTCAGCAGGACAGCTTGAGCCAGCCCAAGTTTGTCTTCAGAATTTGATTACATCTATCCAGAATTGGCCGGATCTCAAAGGATCTCCTCTATGGAGAACTCGTGCAAGGAAAGCGCCCTACAGGTAGACCACAGCTGCGATACAAGAACATCTGCAAGAGGGATCTGAAGGCCTTAGGAGTGGACTTCAACAGGTGGGAAACCCTGGCCTCTGAGCGGCCCGCTTGGAGGCAGGCTGTGCAGCATGGCCTTTCCCAGTTTGAAGAGACACTTGGCCAACAGACTGAGGCAAAGAGGCAAAGAAGGAAGGCCCATAGCCAGGGAGACAGACCAGGGACAGACTGCACTTGCTCCCAGTGTGGAAGGGATTTTCACTCCCGAATCGGCCTTTTCAGCCACACTAGACGCTGTTCCAGAACCACCATTCAGAGCGCAATACCATAGTCTTTCGAGACTGAAGGTTGCCAACAACCAGTCTATCCAGAATTCACTCTGGTTTAATTTCAGAAATCTTGCTTCATAAGAGCTTAAGAATGCTTTCTCAAGCTGAGGGCCAAGGCAAGACAGAGCCATAACTAGGGCCAATATCATTTTACTAATTAGCAGCTGGGGGGAGAGGTTTTTTTTAACCCTTTTTCTAGGGTCAATGTTCCTTGCTCCAGGCTGCTAAGAGTTCAGCAAGGGGAAAAAAAATTAAATATGGATGCCAGGCAATGCTAATTAAGAAGAACATGCAGGAGTTTCTAATTATGGATCTTCCACATCACATCTAGTTAAAGAATCTGTGATTCTTCTTCCACTTACAGGTCCAATCTTGTTATACACGGATTTTTCATACACGGATTTGACTCAACACAAATTGGCCCCTGCAAATGAGAAGGAATGTGCTGATCCCTGGAGAAGAGCAAAAATGGATCCCTTTGAAATCACAGTTTAAAAAACTGCTTTTTACTGTTATAGAGAGACAACAGTTGAAGAGATGGCCTCCTTTGGAGCTACAGCTCTTCTCCTATGGCTTACATAGTATAACAAGACTTATCAATATTTCCTACATTTCATGTCTTCAATCCAGCAAGAGTACAGTCTACACCCTTCATGACTGCAAGAGGTGCCTACGCATGGGTAGAATCTGCCATGCTGTATATCCTACCCAGCTGTCTACTTGAACAAGGTATTTACAAGCTTCTGTCCACATGGCTGCCTTCCCCACACCTTTAACGTAGGTCAGTGATGGCGAACCTATGACACATGTCAAAGATGACATGCCATGATATTTTGGGTAACACACTAGCATTCACCCACACGCAGCAACAACTGAGTTTGTTTTACTCATATTTCATTTTTCTAATTATTTTATGTTCTTTATATAATACATAGCACTACACATGACTGGACTGTATTTTTTATTAAATAAATGGATACATAAAGAATGGTTCCCTTTTGTTCAGGTGTGTGTGTGTGTGGGGGGGGTGACATGCCAGCAGAGCATGTCAAGTTAGGCAGACATTTTCCGAATTTTTGACATGTCGAACCCAAATGGAATTTTCCATCACTGTCCTAGCTAGTGAGAAGTTGAAAATCTTCCTTCCTTCTCTTGTTGATCAGCAGAGAGAAGTGGGAGGGATATTTATGTAGAAATATAGACAGGTGGAAAATGTTTATAGATAGAAATATACCTATAGATAAGTGGTTCTCAAACTTTTAGCACCAAGACCCACTTTTTAGAATAACAATCTGCAGACTCCACCGGAACTAATATCATTAATCTGGAAGTAATGTCAAAGCCAGAAGTGACTTCAAGCAGGAAAATTTTTAACACCTCCCCCACATAACTAAATTAAATTACATTAAATCAAGTAAATTAAAAGTTTACAATAAATATAAGTTGTTCAAAATAAAGAAGAACCCTTTTAACCCGCCCAAGCAGTTGCTCTTCAGTTTAAAAAAAATTCCCCAAACATCCCAAAGGCTGCAATCCTTTCCACACTTACCCGAGAGTAAGCCCCACTGACTATCATTGTTAAAAGCATATACATGGTAGCCTGTTAAAAGTACAGAGGTGTAACTTTTCCCCAAATGCAGTCATGTATCAGGGTAGCAACAAGTTTAATAAAATAACCACTGAAATGAATGGGGACCACCTGAAACTGGCTTGCAACCCACCTAGTGGTCCTGACCCACAGTTTGAGAAACAAACGCTGCTAAATAGTCTTAATAGTACTCATTCTCTGATCATTCAGCAAATAACCTTTTAATTTTAATAGCCAATTCTACTCATATTTATCTGGATGTAAACCTTTTTCCCCCCCTCCAACAGAACTTCCTTCTGACTGAGTAATAACGCTTAGACTTGCATTCCAATGAAAATGAATGGATTAGAGAGAAGATTTAACACTCCTGAATAATAGAATGCCTTATCAATACAGTGGCCTCGGAAGACTTCGTGGAGCATAACAATGGCACTCTGCTAAATTTCTGGCAATAAATATCCTTGCAGCATAACATTTTCTAATAACGTGGGCGATCTGATAGCAGCACCTAGTGACGGGGAGAAATTCATTAGATTTATTTTACAAGATTAATTATTCTTCAATCAATGAGATGGGACAAATCAACTAATTTATTGATGATTTTTTTTAAAAGAAAAAGATAGTTCTTTTGAGAATTCTCATTTCAAAAGTGTTCTCTTGATTATCTTTGTAATAACTGATTTTCCAGATCAGATATTTCCTACTAAAGCAGTACTTTGTTTTCACCGGTGATAAGGCAGATGCTCCCAGATTCAGAAGTAATGTGATGATGATGATGATGATGATGATGATGATGGCCATCCCCTCTTTTTTTGGCTCTAGCATCTCGTAACAGCATACAAGTATACTGCCTCCAAATAGGGAGTCTTCATTTTTTGCGATCATGGCAAAGAGCCATTGATAGATGTATTCCTTAGGAATTTGTCAGAACCTTTTAAAAAAATCATCACAATTAGTGACGAGAGAAATCAACCTTGAATTTCAATGGTACTGGTGCAGCTAAGACTGAATCAGGTGGTAGGATATACAGGTGGAGTTACGCAGGTGGAGATAGGCAGAATTGGACAGGAGAAGGCTAGAGTCTGTCACAATCCAGAGTTTACTGGCTTTTACAACCCTAACACTGTCCTCCTAAGAGAGAATGTCTTTACAGATTAGATCAGTAAAATACTAGCAAAAATTTCTTTGCAGATTTGACCAGTAAAATACTTGCAGGTTGGCAAACCTACCAGTGGTTAACACTTTGTGGCAACAAATTCCATGTTAGTTACATGTTGATGAGGTGATACTTCCTTTTCCTTGTTCTGAATCTATCAGTTTTGTTAGATTACCTGCATTTCTTCGAACTGAAGACCTGGTGTTATATGCTTTTACATGCCCATCAAGAGCACTACTTTGACATGGTGATAGGGCACAGGTTCTTCAATGAGGCAAAGGTGGCTGGCCAATATAGGCACTGGCAAGATAACAGTTGAACAACTGGAATGAGCCGTACTACCAAGAACATCGAAAATTATACCGCGACATCTCCCCAGTTCTTAAATTCTTGGATAGAGTTTGAACTAGTTAATACGCAAAAATCCCAATCTAAACAACTGGTGGGCTGTGACCCTGATGATGATGATGACCACATCTCTCAAGAGGCTTTTAAGAAGGGGCACCACAGTGTTCTAAGGTCTGATCTATACATTAGCAAAGTAAGGTGGTAGAATTCTGAAATAGTAGACTCAACCGGACCACTGGAACTACTGTGGCATGTACTGGTATCTGTTTTTGAATGCTCCCCTATATTAAAAAGGTACCCTACCAATTAAAAAAACACACACCACCACAACAACAGAGAGAGATGTTTTGGCCCAACTTATTCTATGCAGTGCTAATTTCTACTTCCAGGATGTTTTATTAAAAAAAATAAAATAAAATGGGGAACTTTTAAAAATGTGATCCTTATCTGCAATCTGAAATAGTACAATGCATTATACCACCTCAGTACTTTGCATAAGAATTGCTCCTACAGCATAATCCTATGCATGTTTACTCAGAAGTCCCATTGCATCCAGTGGAGGCTTACTCTTAGGAAAATGTGTATAAGACTGTAGCCTTATTGCATCCTTTTTCTGCTGCATGTGTAGTCCAGGCCTAAATGCAGGCACACCGTAAACTGATGCAACAAAGTTCCTATAAACTAATACCGAATTTGCCTTTTTTTGTCCCTGCGGTGTATGCTATTGAAATGCTTTCAATGTGACAGAAAACTAGGGATGATGTTCTAAAGCCTCAGGCAAATTAAGCACCAAAAACATGTTGTCAAGAACATGCCTAGCAAGCGACAGTAGGTCTGCAGCATTAGGATGTCAGAAAAAGAGGATATATCATGAGTAGCTGCTATAAGGAATTATAGATCTGATATCCTTCTGAGCATTGAGAGGTAGGGAATTCTCATTAGTGAGGTTCTATCCTTTTCATCTGAAGATATGCAAGATATGTGAATAAAACAGTAGCACCTTTTTCTGGATCTCAGTGAATAAGTGCTGAGTTTTGTCAAACAGAAAGTAAAAGTGGGTTTCTGATAAATTTCTATAGGACCATAAATCCCTAAAGAACACAGTGCTTAGATGTTAATGAATCATTAACTATTCAGGAAGAGACAATTGCATTTTTTTTGCTGTTAATTTATATGCAAGACTTCACCCTCTGATTTAAGGGCTCTGGTGCCCACGCAAGTGTGTGGAAAGGTGCACAGAGCTCTGTGCAAGCAGAAGATGTCTTGACCTCTGTGTGGCATTATGCATGTCATAGTGAAGTCTCTGTCCCAGGTTGGCTGATGCCATAGAATGATCATGAACATTCAAATTAAAACTTCACACAGGTCTTCAGGACAGGTAAGCAGGATAAACTGAGGGCTGGAAAGTTATGTGAGAAGAGGTCCCAGAAAGCTAAGGGGCAGAAACAGAGTGCTTGGAAGGCTAAACAACATACTAGTGATGATTGGCGGAGACATGCTGTTTAAAAAAATAGAACTTAAGTAGCAGCTGTGGGTGAGTTGGATTTTGATTAGGACTAGGACTACTGTATTGCTGGGGTGGGGAAGGTTTATACTCTTTTCCACCATAATCCCAGTCTGGATCAGTTTCCCCTGGCAGCTGCTATTGGTTATGAGAGGGAAGCTCCCATTGGAAGGCTCAGGAGATTTGAGTACAGCATAAAGATGAGGAAAAGAACAGCAGTGAATACAAGTGAGACCTCGGTATCTTCAGGTTTTGGTTCTGGGACTCCCTGAAGACACCAAAAAATGTGTTAAATAAAAGCAATTAAACAAAATAAACATGAGTCATGAAGTCAATTAGAATTGCTATTTCAAATTAGGAGGTCTGGGCAGGAGGTCTAATTGGGCAGGAGGTCTGGTCTAGAGGGTAGAGCCTCTGTTTGCCTGAAGATAACATCCACAGGTCGCCAGTTCGAGGCCACTGGCACCATGCAACCTTGAAGCAGCTGACAAGCTGAGCTGATTTATTCCATCTGCTCTGAGCATGGGAGGATGGAGGCCAGAATGTGAAACCAGATCAGAAAGAAACATCTGAAATGTTGTAGTTCTTGAAAGATAGAACCTTCTTTCAATTGTAAAAATCCCTACGGGGATTTAAATAGCCTGCCTATGTAAACCACCTTACCACCTTGAATAAAGTCTGAGGAGAAATCTGATGACCAAGAAAGGCGGTATATAAATAACTATTATTATTATTATTATTATTATTATTATTATTATTATTATTATTTTACAGCTTGATCCAAGAAAAGTGACCCTCTCCCTTCACCCTGTCTGGTGATTAATCATTTCCACATTCCATTGTTCAGCAAATCAGGGCAAGGGGTCACTTTTCTCATGTGAGCTGCAAAGTAGCAGTTCTAATAGTCTGATTTCCTAGAAAAGCAGTTTTTAAAATGGGGATTGTAAAGTGACCCTCCCCCCTTCTTCAGGGATCAGCAGGGTCCTTATCTGTAGTGGCCATCAATGTTGAGTCTAATCCATGAATAAAAAAATCAGTGAATGAAAAGGTTGGATCTGTACAAGACGCAGAAGAAAGCAGGGGCTGACGAGGGAATCAGTTATATGTATTTCAGGGATTGTGATGGTGAGACAGAGGGCTGCCTAATCTTGTTCCTGAGAGAGCAACTATATTTTTAAAGCACTACAGAGACACAGAGCCAATCCACTACCTGAAACTACAGCAAATTCTGCCACCACCCAGTGCCCCTCTGGTACCAGTACCCCACATCAACACACAGCCATGCCAACATGCATCCTGCCATTCTCATTGTTGTCCTTCTTCACCACCTCCTTCTCTACTACCTGAGAAGCAGTATCCTGAGAGCGGAACTTCTCTACTCCCAGCAATCTCCCTATATGGTCACTTTTTAAGAAGTGCGGGGGAGGGGGGAGGAGGGAAGAGATGCAGTGGCATGGAATGGGTTTTTAGAAAGAAGATTGTCCTGGACAGCAGAGATGAAGGAGGTATCTCCCCCCACCTCCACCCCCCCATTCTCGGCAGTGGCTGAGGAGGCACTGAACTGATTCACTTAACAAGCAGGTAAGTGGATGCAGACTGCGAGGCATCTCCCTGCAGTTTGTTACTTCCCCCAGCCATTTCAGTTGGCCTCTGTGGATGGGCTGCCCCTGCAAAGGTAGGAGAATTCTCCAATTATAGCCTCTAAAGGCACTGAAGCACTATAGGCTGAAAACTCCAATGAGGCTAGAATCAGTGGTGTGGCAGACAGGGTTGAATTCCATGAATTAATTTGAACTAACGAGCCAATTCTTTTGCTGTAGGTTACTATTCATGAGTAATATCAAAGGATGTTCTGTGTGCACAAAAGCGCTGCATCTGCAAAGTGCCCCCAACATAAAGACAGTGGGCCAGTCCTTGCTTGTGCATTTGCTCAAAATGTACAGCAGAACACCTGTTGTAGAGCTCTGACTAAGGGCCAAAATGTTTGCTGTCCATACAGATAAGTATCCTGTTTATGTTAAATTCCGATGGATGGATGGATGAAGGAAAGAAAACTTTTAGCTGTTCTCATTAATCAGAAAAGCACATTGCATTAAGATGTTAATGCCTTTCTGGAAGAGAGAACTAATGATTCTGTAAGAGGCAAATACTGAATAGCTGCAATTCTTTTAAGTACCGCCAAGAGCAGCAAACAACCAGATGTAAATGAAGAATCAAGGAGGACAGCCAGTAGATATAATGATAGAAAGCCCTCCTTCAAACTCTCAGACATCAAAAGTGGGCAGAAACAAAGCATCAGCATGGAGGCAAGGCACACAACTAGGGGGAGGTTTTTTTCCTGACTTTTTACTAAACAATTATTCTGCATCTTAGTAAAAAAAAAGAATGAAAGAATACATTATCATTTGGATCCTTCCTAAATATCCTAAATATCAGTATTTATAATATAGGGGTACATAACAAATGAAGATACACAAATGAAGATACACATTATCTGGTGTGCTCCCTGGGGCATTGGGTGGGCTGCTGTGAGATACAGGAAGCTGGACTAGGTGGGCCTATGGCCTGATCCAATGGGGCTGTTCTTATGTTCTTATATTTGACTACAGTTTAAATTCTGGTTTGTCAACATTTTTGAATGAACATGTGAACTAGCATGTACTAGAACCGCTTCCTTCTCCGTAGCCTTCTTGTTGATCTAGATCAGTGGTTCCCAACCTTGGCTATGTGTACTCCCATGGGTATTTGCCCGTACCTTAAGGGGTTCTTGAAAAGAACTGGATAATGGCAGAAAAAGGCAGGTCTGCATTTGAATGGCTTGCAGGGCTGGCAAAGTGGAAAGAAAGGCAGCTAGCAGGCTGCAAAAGCTTCGGCAACTGCTAGTTTCTGGTCATCAGTTTGTGCATTATCAGATATGGATCAGGAGTTGAAAACTCATAAATTTGAAATAATAGCAACTATATTAATTACAAACATTTTGCTAATATGAGGGGTGCAGTTTATAGAAATGGGTGACCAAGTGAAAAAAAGTTGGGAAGCACTGATCTAGATGTAAAGATCTTCTGATCTTCAGACTCTGCTGAGTTATTATTGCAGGGTGACAAGGGAGGGCAGAGTGCCAACCTTCAACCACTGCATAGAAGAGGGAGTTTTGACAGATGCAGCTCAACTTGGAAGGGTTTAAATAGGTGCATGTGCCAAAATTCCCTCTTCTATACAATGGTTAAAGGTATAGGCCAGCCATTTTCAACCACTGTGCCATGGCACAGTGGTGCACCGTGAATGGTCTGCAGGTGTGCTGTGGGAGCTTGGGGGAGGGTCATTAATTAGTAGGGCAGTTGGGGGATGTGAGCCCCCAACCAACAGCATAGTGTGCCCTGTCAATTTTCAAAAAACCGATGGTGCGCCTTGACAATTTTAGTACCTTGTCAGTGTGCCATGAGACAAAAAAGATTGAAAATCACTGGTATAGGCACTCTGTCCTCCATTGTATTTGGTCACCATGTGTCATTGTAAATCATAGTGGCAATTCATAGTCTATTTATTCCAAGGAAGATCCAATAAAAATCAATTGGCCTGTTCCTGATTGACTTGGTCTAAATTGTAGTCAACACCAATTTCATGTGATTGGTTCCATTCTAAAATACTCTATATAAGATTTGAAAGTAAGTGAATCTCAAAGGGCCCCTTGGCCTTGATCAATCTTGTAATGTGAATGATTCCAAATGAACTGGTGGGTTTGAATTCACTGTACAGACAGGTAAAGGAGAGTAGAGTTAGAAAACAAAGCATCCCTGGACGTTTGTTTCTTCCTTATAGGGAGCCAAGCATTGTGCCCCAGCTCATACACAGCTCATTGTGCCCCATACAAGTACTGGAAGTGGGAGTTGGACCATCTCTTGTGTGCATTGAACTGCTTTCTTCTTACCACTTGTTCTGCTTTTATGACAACCAGGGGCAGGAAACTGCAGGTTGTATCCTAAGTAGCAATTGTATTTGCAGAAGTTCTCCTCATACCCCTTCCTCCCTCAAGCAGAACCCTAAGCCTCCCTAAAAACTGCCCCTGAAAGGAAGGCCCTCAGAAGTGGCGTGGGATGCCCTGTGAGGGATTTTTGTGGGAGAAATTCCTGAAAATGGTGCTGCTGAGGTAGTCTTGCATTTTTCACAAGTGTTCTTTCATCCTTTTCGTTTACAGAAGCAAATGTAGACCGAATGTTGCTGCCACATCAAGTGTGAAGCAGCTTCTTCTTTTTTTTTAAATTCTGAAAACCTAATTTGCTCCCTCTGAATCACAGCAATTTAAACTGGCTCCACTTCATCCTCAGCAGAAGCCCTAGAGGAGTGCAGCAAAATACCAAGTGCAGCAAAAGATACGGAGGTGCCATTTTGCTACGTTTTTAAACAACGATAAAATTGATTTTAAATCTAAGCCCTTTGAAAAGAAATATGAACATTCCACTCTTACTTTCACAACAGAAGCAAATAAATTATATGTTTCCCAAAACCCCCCAAAAAGATACATTATGCTCATGGCCATTTCAAGTGAAAATGATTTTGTTGACAATCTTCCTGGGCTTTAAGGAAACGCAACGTGAACCAAATTTGCGAAGTTAAATGTATCATTATACAACTCTCTTCTGCAGAGAGGGGTTACAAAGTTCCAGAAAAGTATAAACTGCAAGAAGAAAAATTCAAAAATGAAACTGACCCTTCAATGGAAACCTGCAGACTGGAAAAAAACTTAAATCCTTATATCATTATCTGGGGAGACTTTCCCATTTTTTATAATCGGCTTATTCATACAACCATAATTAAGCACAATAATTAAGCACTAACATTAGTGTATGAGGTTTAAATTCTCTTGCTTCAATCCCCTGACTGTGTATAGGCCTCGAAGCCTCAAGGGTTATATTCCATTCATTCTGTGGAGAAGCAGTCTTGTCTGTGTCATCCTTTGCACATAAGGATCCATTTGTTCCCACCACTGATATGAATTCAGTAGGTGACAGGGCCTGCGTTGCATATATGCATGTTGGAGCAGGGCCTAGGAGGGGGGCAGGTAAAGGGGGTAATTTGTACCAGGGCCCAGGGTAAAAAGGGGGGCCCAGGAGCCAAAGGAGAGGCCCAGAAATTTCCTGGGATCTGATATTTTCCTATCTACTCAGACTTGTTGCTGGTACAGGATGCTGGGGACATTACCATATTTGGGGGTGCTGGGGACACTACTGATGTCACATGGGTGGGTAGAACTGAGCTCCAAAGACTTTTCTAGCTGTCTCTACCCTCCCCTCACCCTGCTTCACCCCTCCCTGCCCCTATTCTGCTCACCCATCACCACCCTCCTCTGCTCCATTTCACTCCCCCCCTTTGCAAAGGGGACCAAAAGAAATTTTGTACCCCCTGATAAAATTCCTTTCAAAGGCCCTGTGTTGGAGCACACAAGAACCTCTAGATGTGACTGTTAATTATTCCAGACATGACACATAGTTTATCTGTTGAACAATATTTTTGGAAACTAATTTCAAAGTGGTTTCAATTTGAGATAATGGTGCTATAGCTACTCTAGTTAGCCATATAGTGGCCGCCCCACCATTTTGACAAGTTAAGTCCTATGTATAAGATAGTGCTACTTTAGTGCAGGAGTTTAGTGTGGGATGATTTTGTCTCCAGTGTGCCGAATCTTGAAGCACACTGTGTTTCTGTATTTCGAAATCTATCCTATAACCAGTCCTAGGGACCCTCTTGCCCGGGCTGAGGAATGCCACAATCCCCTGCTTTCTGTACCACAGGCAGCTGAACTCATCTGTGATTTCCTGCTGGTCATGCAGGGCTGCATTGGGAATCACTCTGTTTAGAGGCCGCATGGTGTGGAAGAAGGTTCAGTGCTACCACATTGCAACGGGATGATTTGCAAACAAGAAGTTATAGGCAGCTAATATAACACACGAAGACTGCCACAATCTGGAGAACTATTTGGAATTGCTTGCATGAAAGCTCAATTTAGAAATCAATGCAATACAAGAAGTAACATTTAAAACAACATTTTGTGATGGCATGCATCTGCTGTTTTGATAGACTGTAACCAAGTTCTAAAAAACATAATCTTCAACAACTTAAGGCTATTTTCGAATAACATTTAAAAACAGGATTGCTCAAGCTCTAGATCACACCAACTGATAGCTGAAGAAGTGAACCAGGGTTGGCAGCAAGGTCTGTTGGGTCCTGGGCTATGACTCAATTTTGGGGCCCTTTATCTTGTTCACACACATTACACCTCACCTTAACCTATTCACCTCTACCTCACGCTTGACATTATCCTACTCCATTTGGCTCTTCTCCCGTTTCCATATCCTTCCCTGGTTCACTGTTGCCCTGTAATTAACTGGGGTCTGGATGTTTCTTCAGCAGCTCTGGGGAGTTGCTCCCCCTGCTTCTGTTTCTACTCTGCAATGTTCCCAGGAGGCAATCCTGCTACAGGAGCTCCTGGTTGTATTGGCCACTGGGGTGGGGAGAGGGGAAGATGTACATAGAGCACATCCCTACCCTAAGTAAGCAAACAGGGACTGTTCCTATCCCATTGACTGCTGTAGTACTCACAACTCCCTCACTCCACTTTAAAATCTAATGATTGCAGTGACTTTAGATTTTCTTCACATTATTTGTGACATCGGCTCCACCACTGCCAACCAAACACTTCCCAGCTTGCCCTTGACACACCCCATGATTTCTCCCAATCCTCAACCTGATCATCCCAGAATGCCCCCTCCACCAACTTGCCTGCTGTGGTGGGGGGCCCACAGGTCATTGGTGTGTGCCTGTGGCCATAAGCCGTTTACACTAGTTTCCTCAGCCTATGAGCCATCACAAAGGCTGCTGCATCACCAGCCTGGACCTTGTGCTGATGGGACATGAGTTCCATCAGCGCAAGGCCTGGATAGGATTGGGCTATTAATTTAGTTGCCTCAACCTAACAAAAGCTACAGAAATTTTGATGACAAAAGAAATTCTGTTCCATTGAGAGAGCCCCCATCAGAGTCTGCTCTTGCTCAGTTCACATTCAGTTCAGTAGATGCATACAATACTTCTGGGTGGATTGCACATCTTTAAAAAAAAATTCAATTTCATGCTAGCTTTATAAAACAAGTCCCAGAAAAAATTATGAAGTGAAGAATTGATTTATTTTATTCACATTTTCTATCTTTTACTTTTTTTCTCCTAATCCACCTTGTCTTCTTTTTACCAAGTTGTCAAAACAAAACAAAAGAGATTTAGATCTGATGTGACTTTGAGAACTCCCTTTCCCTCCCAGCAGCTCTGTCAGTCTTTGCTATTGTGCTCCTAAAAAAAAAAAAAAAAGCAGCACAAGGAACTCATTAATAGTCCAGGCACCAACAAACTTGAGCTTTGCAAACTCCCCAAGGTGAAGCAGTCATTCCATTGGAGGACTCTGATTGTCCTCATCATGCCATTAATTTCTGCATGATTTAGATGTGCACTTGCCGCCGCCTATTAACTGGGCTGTCTTTAAAACCCTGTGTGGAAAGCTCACAGGAAGCTCAAGGGTTTGTTTGCCAGGGTTTCAGAGCAACATAAAAACAATACTCTTCAATCGTGGTGTGATTAGGACTAGATAGTGAAGCAATGAGCTACTGCTCAAAATTAGATGAATGTCCAAAGTGTTCCGCCTCATAGAAAATAAGGAACACTTGCTTGAAAAGCACTCAGTTCAACATAATGCGCCTCAAAGCTAAAAACTAAAACCCTAAATCCATATGCAATTGTCACCGAGGCCCACGCTGGGTGGCCAGGAGTTCCCTGGGAGCAGGGGTCTCCTCTGGAGGTGAGGCCTACTTGGGAGTAAGCCCCAAGTGCCAGCAGGACTGGGGGCCTGTGCAGGGCACCTACATGGGAGTAGGGACAGGGAACAGCTGGGAGCAGGAAGACACGTGGGCAGGAAGGGTGGGGCTAGGCCAACCTGAGATAAGCCTCATAAGGGAGCTGGAGGAGGAGAAGAGAGGTCACTGGAGGGGTGGGAAGCCTGAGGGAAAGGAGAGAGGCTTCCATAGGGAGGTGGCTGCGGTCAGCTCTAGAAAGAGGAGGCTGGGGCAGAGACCTCCCTGACCCAGGGCCTGCCCAGACCCAGAGGGCGTACCCTGGAGAGACATGGTTGTCAAGATGGGCGCTCAACGCCAACTACAACTCAGGGGGACTGACAAGGGAACCAGCACCAAGGTACTGTGGGCCCTCCCAAGGCCAGCCAGCCTGACCCCAGCCAGCCGGGGTAGTGCCCTCCAGAACCCGGGCACAGGGCTGAGGGACTTGGGCCAGGAGGCCTGGACTACAGTCTCCAAAGAACTGGAGGGACTGGGGCCTAAGCCGTTCCGACGATGATGACACCAGTCAGCCTAGACTGAGGTGGGCCGTGAAGTAACAAGCCACATGAATGTAAGGAGGCTGACTCAAACCGTCTGTGTATAGCTACCATACCTGCTTCCAGTCCATTAATTCACCACTGTGCCTGGACCGGGTGAGCACCTTGTGCTCGGTACTGACCCCAGGGCAGGGGCCTCCTCCCGCCATGGACGTTACAGCAATGAAGCACCAAGAAGCTCAGGGAGTGATCCATGCAATCAAGAGAGCTACTGATTTCAGTTTAGGACCAGCAGGCCTAGGCCCAGAATGGTATTGCTGCAATGGTCTATTGAGAACTTTAGAAAATTCATGATATCAGTATTTAATGTGTTGTTTAGAAAAGAAATGTGCACATAAGCATTTGTACCTGGAAAGAAATTAATATTTACATACATTCTAAATCTGTGAAATTTTGGTTCTGGAAGCCTCAGCACCTAGTGGCAGTAGAAGATATGGTGCAGGGGGCAAAGCAAGATTTTATCACAGGCCCTACAGTAACCTTATGCTGTACTACTCATTTTGTTCTCTGAGATAGAATTCTTTTAAATGTAGCACACTCTTCTTCTTCTTCTTCTTCTTTTTTTAGGAAATGCAGCGTTTGAGACCAACCTAGGATTAGGTTTGCCAGATCCAATGGACAACAAAGTTCCTATGCCTTTAATTACTGTACAGAAGGAACATATATATACAGTAGCAGGTAAAACTCCAATTAGCACACTACTCTGAAAGGAAAAACCTGCAGTGCTGGAAATTCATGTCCTTCAACCTACACAAATATTAAAGGCAAAGGATTCATATCCTCTCTTCTGAATCAAGGAGCCTTAGAAACAGCACAGACATAAGTGTCTCCTACCTTTTCTGTAATGTGAACGCATGTGGTTCAGTCAACAAGAAAGATGGCCCTGGTAATAAAAATCTTTTCTTCACGGAATGATTCTATTTTCTATGTTCTGTAGAAAACAGACTTGACTCATTTCGGCACAGAAAACAGCTTATTTGAGAACTTCCAACTGAGAGAAAAATGTAATACATAGCCATCTATGCAGGAGGAGCAGGAGGTCTAGAGGGTAGAGCCTCCGTCTGCCTGAAGATAACATCCACAAGGTCGCCAGTTCGAGGCCACGGGCACCATGTGACCTTTGAGCAGCTGACAAGCTGAAGCCGAGCTATTTCCATCTGCTCTGAGCGTGGGAGGATGGAGGCCAGAATGTGAAGCCAGATCGGAATGAAACACCTGAATGTAGTGGTTCTTGAAAGAAAGAACCTTCTTTCAATTGTAAAAATCCCTATTTAATAAGGGATTTAAATAAAGCCTGCCTATGTAAACCGCCTTGAATAAAGTCTTGAATAAAGACCAAGAAAGGCGGTATATAAATACCTGTTATTATTGTTATTATTATTGTTATTATCTATTAAAATGCCTGATTGTCCCATAGATGACACAATATTATAGTACACATTTAGAAAAGATATTAAGGCAATAGCTTACTTAAATGCATGTTACAGAAAGGGACACCTTTTTCAAGGGAATATCAGGCCTTTACAACACAACCCAACTGCTATGCTCATTGACACACCAGAACTCAATACACCTGCTTTTGGTGCCCTCCTGAGACTAGAAAACACCAAGGCTATTGTCACGGGGTGGGGCAAGTCCCTTTCCCTTTAAGATGGTTTAGGCTGGGTGTTGGTTAACCAGGTGTAGGGTATTAATAATTTAAAGAATAAAACCTGGGCTTGGGTGCCTGAAAACAGAGAGCAGGGAGAAGGGAGCTTATAGCTATTATATTGGAAGCAATACTGAGACTTGTAAGATGGTAGTTTTAGCCTCTTTTTAGGTAAGATCTTTCTTGTTTTTAAAGCTATTGTGTTGCATGTAGATATGTTTTTATGGAGCAATTGAAGCTCCCTTAAAGCTTTAATAAAAATCTTTTATTTAAAACATTGGGTGCAGTGATTGACCAGGGGCATGTATGATAATGGGACCTGGGGCTTGGAGTAAGCAAAAATAAATAAGCATTGCTCTTGAGGGTGGTGGAGGAGGGTTGAGTCCTGGATGGTTTGGGGGTCTCCCTTGGTCCTTCCCTACCCCAGGGGCAATGTTTGTTACAGCTATTGTCAATCACCTCGCAGCTCTTTATATGTGGGTGATGGGTTGTATGTTGTACAAGCCTGATGTAGATGAATGAACAGCCCAAACCTACTTAATGCTGCCCACAGGGGCTCTACTCTGCAGGCAGCTGAAGATCATGCAGGGATGAAGAGGTAAGTAAAAGTTTCTTTTGCTTACATCCAGTACTGCATGGTCTCCAACCGATCTACTCAGAACCGCAACAGCTCTATTAGCTCTTCAGCTAGTGTTAAAGGTGAAATGAAAGATAGGATATCAGCTGAGCCATTGCTGTTGTTGCCAGCCCTCCACTGGCCCCTGACACATTCCCTAGAGGTCCCAATTTCCTCTGCATTCCACCCCATTCTGCCCACATTGACTTCATGCCCCTCTCCCCCTGGCTGGCTTACCAGCATCAGTGGGGAGAAAGAGCTACCCTGGCACTCCTCTGGCGCTGCAGTGTCTTCAAGTCACACTTGTAAAATGGTCATGGGTGGCATGCTTCACTTATCATCAGTATCCATTTTATATCCATCATCAGCATCCATGTCATAAATCTGTCAGTGAGCTGGCCCAGTCTTAGTTAGGACCAGGCTGTTCTGTAAAGGTTTTGCCATTGATTTCTTGACAGGCAGGATTTTGTTTCTTATTTATTTATTTAATATATTTTTATTCTGCTTTTCCCTCCATTACCATGGACACCCAAGGTAGCTTGAATAAAAGTATACATAATGAAACATTATAAACAACATAAAAACAGTGCATCAATAAAATAGCAGAAAGTAAGTGGCAGCAGCACAAAAACCCATGAAAACATCAGCAATAGATAAATATAAAAACATGGAACTCAAAAATGTAGCAGCACCAGAACAGAATAGCAATAACTAAAATAAAAAACAGCCATGTAGGTAAAAAGAAAAGCAGACATAAAATATTTGCAACATTGCGCAGAAATGGCTTAACTGTAGTGCCACAGCTGAGAAGGCCATATTCCTAGCCATAATGTATAGGAGAAGGTGGTCCCTCTGGTACCCTGGTCTTAAGCCTTTTGGGGCAAGGGAAAGTATTCTGGGGCAGGGTGGGGGGGAGGAACCAGCTTGGGAGGGGAACTGGACCTGCATAGACCTCCTCTGCTGCATTCTATCCTCCATGTAAGACTTAAAATAGCCAGTGCAGACTTGAGAAGCCCCATTATGGGACCTGCGGTTTTCCTTGGGAGTAGGGGAGAAAAGTTCCCTTCCCTTGAGGAGACCTCCAACAGCTTTCCAGTGCCTGCCGGATACAGCAGTCACCATTTTGGAGATGATGTGATGGCAACATTGCCGAACATTCAGAGGCAGCACTACAACTCATCACAATGCTGCAGAAATGCACAGTGAATACCTCTGCGATGTTGTTTGCAACTCTAAAATATATAAAATATATTTTTATGCACTTGGCTGGTTCAATTTTTTGTGTGCTGGTTCAATCTCAAGTCTAGAATGCTGTCTTAGTATTACTGTTGGCTGGCTTGGGTGCATATATTGTGGAAGAGTGGGATAGAAATGTAACTGGTTCAGTGCTTCCCAAACTCCTACAAGGGAGTTGGAAGCACTGTAAGTGGTGTGGGGGTGGGCTATGGCAGCAATACGATCCCCAGGATGGGAGGGGTTTTTTAAAACTTACCAGGGGGGATGCTGGGAACCCTGCAGATGAGGACTTTCCAAGCCTCTGTAACAGTAAAAACCATGATCGAAAACCACTTCAGGTGTCTGATCAAAAACGAAAAGTGATTTTCAGTTGTATTATTTTTACCATTACAGAAGCTTGTCTGCAGGGCACCGCAGAGGCCAGCACTCCTTCAGGTAAAAGCCCCTCCCGTCCACCAACAGCATGATCCTGGGGGTCATATTGTTGCCTTCTCTCTCCCTATCTCTTCCTACCCCTTAAAGGGGCAGGGACAAGTGCTTCCCTGGCTTGTAGGTCACGACCCACCAGTTTGGGAACCACTGATCTAGTTTATACAGTTCTATCCCACCCTTCCTATAGTGTCTGGATCAGGACTAATTAAATAGTCTGCCCACCACTATAAGCCTGCCCACCAAAAAATTACTTCTTGGGGTGGAGGCTTCCTGCTACAATGCAACCTGCTTCCCCAAATGGATTGATCAGGAAGCATGCTAAGTACAACAACAGTATTTATATACCGCTTTTCAACAAAAAGTTCCCAAAGCGGTTTACAGAGAAAATCAAATATCTAATGGCTCCCTGTCCCAAAAGGGCTCACAATCTGAAAAGATGCAAAGGAATACCAGCCGACAGCCACTAGAACAGACAGTGCTGGGGGTGAGGTGGGCCAATTACTCTCCCCCTGCTAAATAAAAGAGGACCACCCACTTGAAAAAGTGCCTCTTACCCAGTTAGCAGGGGTTAACAGTACCAACAGTGATGTCACTGCCTCCTATTCCAGGTACATAAGGCACTGATGCAGGACCCTGCAATGCAGTTCAACCCACCAATGTAAAGTCCCCACAGTGCAGAACAGATTTGACTGCAACACTGCACTTGTCATTGCACTTGAGGGTGCAATCCTAACCAACTTCCCAGCACTGGCATAGCTTTGCCAGTGGGGCATGAGCTGCATGAGTTGGGGGGAAGACACAGAGGCCTTCTCAAGGTAAAGAAATGTTTGTTCCCTTATCTTGGAGTTGCATTGTGTTATGTCAGTGCTGAAAAGTTGGTTAGGATTGCGGCCTCAAATGAGTTTTTAGTTTCGCTGTGTACCATAGCCTCTAGGACTGATCTGTGGACTTCAATTACCCAAATGAAGATGCCTAATCTCTCTCTCTCTCTCTCAGAGAGAGATGCTGGTTGCATTGTAGCAGGGAGAGAGAGAGAGAGAGTGAGAGAGTGTCAATATACAGAATTGCCCATAAACCAATGTTGCTTCGCTTGAGGAATACTAATGCTCAGAGAAAAAAATAATATATTTGGGATTCCATAGATATATAACATACTCATATTTAAAAACAAGAAATCAGTACATTCTTGATCCCTTTAAACATTTAACATCTAGCTAAGCTTTATAATGGCATGTTCCAATCAGTCCTCAACTATTACAAATTAGCTGTTCAAATATCTATTCAGTAGCTCCAAGGGTTGTCTTAACTAAATATTTAATTTCAAATAAAGTAGAGAGAGAAACACATGCCTCATATTCAGACCTCTTCATATACCAGGAACTATATCAATAAAATACTACAGCAGAAACAACTGTGCATAGTATGGATAGATGGAAGTTCTTTTTCCTTTCGCACAATACCAGAACCAGCCACTAAAACTGACCGGTGGGATAGTTAGAACAGACAAAAGGAAATACGTATTTCTTTACCCAGAGCGTAGTAAATCTGTGGAATGCCTTACCACATGACGTTGTGTACTTAGATGGCCAGATTTATGGAGGAGACTAGCCATGATGACTGTATGCAGTCTCCAGCTTGCTTGCTGAAATGCCTAATCAAGGGCCAGGTCTTTCAAAATAATAAGTACTGTAGATGACACCATTCTGGTAGGGACAGTGTAGTTGTCATTGCATTGACCATAGCTATTTTTATTTCATTTGCCATCTTTACATCACAACTAATCAGAGTACAAAGAGTAGGAAGCTCTGTCTTCAATTCATGTTCATAACCTAGCTGAGATGTTTGGCCTTAATTATATTCTATTATGTGGTGATTACAAGTGACTTGAGAATACCACTCATGCCATGTCTGTTTAACTCATTTGTGAAAAACCAGAACCAGTTATATTCCCTCCTGCAATTTCAATGTTGTTGAAAAGGAGATGGTGGGAGATGCTCATGAGGTAGCACTTACTGTATGGGCTGATGACTCCATGTGGCATTTGTAATTTTCATTATTTTGGTGGCTTAGCAAAGGACCACAGTGATCATGCAAGTTGTGGCAGCAGTGTCTACTCTCTCTTAATAAAGGTGTTAGTTCATGCAAATTGATGATGTTGGCAACCTTCAGTCTCGAAAGTCTATGGTATCGCGCTCTGAATGGTGGTGGTTCTGGAACAGCGTCTAGCGTGGCTGAAAAGGCCGATTCGGGAGTGACAGTCCCTTCCACACTGGGAGCAAGTGCAGTCTGTCCCTGGTCTGTCTCCCTGGCTATGGGCCTTCCTTCTTTGCCTCTTTGCCTCAGTCTGTTGGGCAAGTGTCTCTTCAAACTGGGAGAGGCCATGCTGCACAGCCTGCCTCCAAGCGGGCTGCTCAGAGGCCAAGGTTTCCCACTTATTGAGGTCCACTCCTAAGGCCTTCAGATCCCTCTTGCAGATGTCCTTGTATTGTAGCTGTGGTCTACCTGTAGGGCGCTTTCCCTGCACGAGTTCTCCATAGAGGAGATCTCCATAGAGGAGATCCTTTGGAATCCGGCCATCATCCATTCTCAGGACATGACCGAGCCAACACAGGCATCTCTGTTTCAGCAGTGCATACATGCTAGGGATTCCAGCTTGTTCCAGGACTGTGTTGTTTGGAACTTTGTCCTGCCAGGTGATGCCGAGGATGTGTGGAAAGCGCTCAGTTTCCTCTCCTGTTGTGAGCTTGTGTATAAATGCCTCCTAGTCACAAGATAAGCAGTGGCCTGTGCACTCCTGAGATGATTTCAAGGGGGATAATGGCTTGTACAAAATAGTCTCCAGTGGCTGGATTTGGAAGTACAAACTGCATTTTGTGTTATTTGAGTGGCTCTATGCTTTATGCAACAATCTTATTTTCTGGTTTCATCAGTGTTGTAGCAATCGTATTGTGGATGACTGCTTCGCCTCTTTAGACATTCATGTACATGTACCTGAGAGCCTTGCTCAGGCATAGTGTGCACCTCTTATTTCTAAAGGGAAATAAAAATATATAAGAAGTACTGCACCTTCTCTGACATAGATAGTTTTGTAACTGTAGTCCTCTGTATCATCTTTACAGTTCCTGACCCCAGTTTAAAAGAGCCGGTAGTATTTTCAAACATTATCCATTGAAAACTCATGTGCAATGATGAGGACGAAATGATTCCTAACAGCAATCCTTACATAGGACCTTGTTTTGCAGTCAGATTTGCTCTGTCACCTAGTCCACACACTAACTAAGGCAGCAGTTCTCAAACTGTGGGCCTGTGACCCACCAGTGGGTCACAACCTAGTTTTTGGTGGTTTGTGAAACTGACAGAGTAGATTAGGCTATGTGCATTAAGGGTTAAGCAACCTGCTATTGGGGGGAGTGCTGCTGCCCAATCACCATTATAGCCACAGTGGCTTGAGCAGTTGGTAAAGTAAAACATTTTTTAAGGTGGGTTCCTATTTAAAAAGTTTGGGAACCACTGAACTAAGTACATAAGAAAGCCACAACCAGCAGAACCTAACAGCCTATCTAGATCAGCATCCTGATACCCATCAGGATGGCTAGCTTACCATCTGCCTCTGTGAAGTCCCCAAGCCGGAGCCAAAGGCATACTTGTTTCCCATCATTGCTCCCATGAGGCTAGTATTCAAAGGCATATTGCACTGATAGATCTTTAGCACCCTTGGCTTTCCTGCCTTGCTCATGAACACAATAATGCTGTCAGTGCATGCTGTAGCATCTCTTCATTTCAAAGCATGATGCCCAGACTAGGCTATTCTACCTTAGTTTTGAAGAGGTTCCCTCAAATGAACAGCATCTAAATGTCTCATCCTGATATACCCCAAATAGCTGCAGCAGAAAAAAGCTAGAGAAAACACAACCTTTTCATTTGTTGGGTGGAATAATTTTCATCCACAAATCTTTTGGGGCAGAAAATGTCATTTTTTATATATGCACCCACTGTCTAATATAAGAGAGGTTGGTCCTGAAATTATTTGGCCTTGAGATGTCTCTACAGTACACATACTAAATGATAGGATTTTTACAATGAACAGAGTCTTCCATCTACATTAATGTTTGCTTCCCAAATAGCAAATAAAAGAATCCAGCTGATCAATTTTAATAAGGTCTCCTTTGGCTTAGCAAGCTGAATTATACTTGGCAATCATTTGTAGGCATGGAACAAACCATTGATCTTGTTCTGTTTCGCTTAGTTTAATTGGGTTAATTCCGTATCACTTCCTCTGTATCTTCTCTGTGTAAATTTCTCAGCACTTAATCTCTCGTCTTATTTTTTGGAAAGCTTTTACTTCAGTAACGCAGGTCATATTTTCTCCCCCTCCTTCCCAACAGGTAGTGCTAACCAACTGTTCAGCACCACCTCCTAATGTTACATCACAAGGGAAAAACGCCACTTTCTGCAGCTGTTCCTTCAGTAAACATCTGTGATTTTCAGGTAATCTGGGTTTCATCATTATTTGGAACTGACAGGACTCTGAGCAAATGTTTCCGAGAATGTCAAATATGTCTCCATCACTGTTCAAAAATCAATATTCACAAACCCACTCATCATCGATGTGCTACAGCATCTGGTAGAGGAATGTGAGGACTGGTGAAACAGAGGCTTACTGAAGTCGATTTTCTCTGTTGATTTCCACTTTTGCCTCGCAAAAAATGTTTTGGTCCTGATTTTTTCTGTCATCAACGACAAGGTACTAAAGTTTCTGGCTGGCTCCACTGCTGAATTCATAAGAAGATAAGGAAAGCCGTGCTGGATCAGACCACATCCTGTTTCCACAGTAGCTCTTTAGCCACCTCTGGGAAGACTACAAATAGGAGAGGGAGGGAGGAAGGGGCATGCCATTGTTTCCTTGCAACCATTGTTCAGATGCATGCAAAATGAACATGCACAAGCTCCCCTGGTGCCTCCGGTAGCATGGCATTTTGCCATGTTAAATCCTGCTTGACAGTTCACCCTTCCCGTCTTTGTCCCAGTGGCACTGGGGTCACCACTGTCAACCCTCACACTTCCTGGATTTTAGAAAAGTAGAATGGAGCAGAAAAGGAAGTGTAAAGAAGAATCGTTGACTAGCATCTCTGCTGTAGCTCACCATTCACCTCACCTCCAAATTTTTTCTTTAGCCTTGTTCCCATTTCTTTTTTTTAAATCAGGAAATAAGAGGAGGAACAGTGGTGGCAATTGCAGTGACACCTCTGGCATGCTACCAGGACCCAGGAAAAAAGGCATACAGTACTGTCCTGCAACTATCTCTCCAAACTCCAATTTTAAATCATCCTTCTTCCAATTCTCTCTTAAAGCCAACCAAGTTAATGGCCATCACCACATCTTGTGGCAATGAATTCGCCAGATTGTGTACTGTGCAAAGAAGTACATCCTTTTGTCTGTCCTAAATCTTCCACCAGTTGGTTTCATTGGGTGATCCCTGGTTCTAGCAGTATCAGAGATGAACTTCTTTATCCATCCTGTCCACATCATGCATAATTTTATGCCTGAGGACCCAATGTTATGAGTACCTTCCACTGACAGAACTAGTGAAGCACACTATTGTGTCGAGCTATCTATCATGACCCCAAAGTCTCTTCCCTGGTTCATCAAGGACAGCTCAGACTTTATATTTATTTACATTGTACTGCATCTGCCATTTAGGGCACAATCCTATGCGTGTCTACTCAGAAGTAAGTCCCATTGTGTTCCATGGGGTTTACTCCCAGGAAAGTGTGTATAGGATTGCAGCCTTAGTTACATGTTCAATCAGTTTGGCAAGAACCCTCTTCAATTCCCAGCATGCTGCACCCAGCTTGTGTGTTTGAAGAAGAAGTCGGCAGAAAGACGCAGGAGCTAAAGATCCAAAGAGCAGCGTGGCCCTTGCCTTCTCTTCCACTCCACTCCTCTTTCACCTCCTCACCCAGTCCAGCCCAGCCTTGCTTAAATGACTGACAGCCCAATCCTATCCAATTTTCCAGTGCTGGCGCTGCTGTACCTATGGGGTAGGCATTGCTTCCTATATTAGGGAAGCAGTCACACAGGCCTCCTCTAGGTATTGGAACATTTGTTCCCTTACCCTGGGGCTGCATTGCAGTTGGACCTGTGCTGGAAAGTTGGATAGGATTGGGCTGTGGGCTGGCAAGGAAGAAGTGATTAATTAAGCCATTTCTGCCCAACATTTCATATACACAACAGGGACCAAATGTGTACACCTGTGAGATGGGCAAAAAATGTATGGACAATAACCACAGTGCAAGGAATGCCATCTTGTTTTTGCTGCTGCTTTTGCTCTGCCTTTCACAAGAACCTCATCTGCATGAAAGAAGCAGGTGCAACTTTTCCAGTCATAGAGATGTACTGATGGGAAAGCTTCACCATGCACTGTCAAAACCACAGGCACAGGGGGACAGTAAAAAAGGTTGGCAACCCACTGTGCTGCATTGATCCAGCAGGCAAAGTGTAGCGAAACAAACACAAATAGCTTTGGAGCACGTAAGCTGCTCCATTAGGCCTTGTCTATGTCAAGTGGGGTCAAACAGAGTGAAGGTCTGCCAGCTGAAGAGGGGATTTATATTACTATGCTCTGAGATGATGCATGCCCAGGAGAACAAAGCAGTGCGGAGGAAGGTGCTGCACTGGACTCATTGCAGACTCGAGCTGCAATCCTATACACACTGACCTGGGAGTAAGTCTCATTGAATATAATGGGACTTACTTTTGAGTAGGCATATAGGATTGTATGGTCACAATCCAGTTTGTTTCCACAATGCAAAATTTGTTGCTCTCCAGCTATGGTCTTTTCTTCCTCTCCCACATAGGTATTTTCTCAATTTCTCTCTTACGAAGAAGGAACAGGGACCCTTCACTTCCCCCACACTCTTTGGAGCACTAGCTCTAAAAACAATATGGCACTGGGGTTATAAAATTGTGACATTTCTAATTAACTAGGTGTATCACAAAAGATGAACTCCTTTCCCTTACCAGCAAGCTTTTCTTTTCTTTTTTCTTTTTTTTTAAAGAATTTGGAATGCAGTTTCCTTTAAAATCTGAAGGACAAGTAGGGCCAAAGTTTCTTAAAAAAGGGGGGGGGAAATCAACTGAAAAGCTGTAAGAATATAATGTGAACACAATAGGATGTTTGCAGAGGAGCTTAAGTGCATGCTCTTAACATTTTCCTGTTATTGCCATCTGTTTTTCAGCTGGTGTTTTGCCAAACTCCTAGCCCAAGCTTTGCCTAGGAACCTATGCTCCCTTTGTTCCCCAACAATGGCCCTAGTTCTGCACAGCAGCATTGCTGGACCCTACCACCAGGGTAGCTCGCCTGTTCAACCTGCAGAGGTCCTCCTTCCTCCACTCACCTGCCAGCAGCTTCTCTAGACACCAGAGCAATAACTTGGTCCTCAGCAGGTGTTGGGCATAGCAGCCAAGGTTTTAACCCCATGCTTGTTTGTCAGAACAAGGGGCCACTGTTGACACCACACCCCATCTCCTCAAGAGATCTTGTGCATTTTCAGTACAGATGGTAGCGTTAGGGCTGGCATAAGAGGCTTAGGATATATAACATGGGGTTTGTTGCCACTTATAGTTTGTTTGTTGCCCAATTATATTGAATGGGGGAACAATGACTGGGATGCATTTGATCAGGATAAAATTGTCCAGGATGCAAATACTTTAGTACCAATGTCATCAGAATCAGCATTTGTCCATTCCCCTACAAGCAGAAGGTAACAAATGGGAGCCTGAATGCTTTTAATAGACATGACTGGAAAGCATAGTGAGATGCAGTTTTTTTTTAATTATTAAATTATTTTTTTATTTTTTCATAAACACATAAACAAACGCACATACAAAAACACATACATACAAACATTGAGGTTGCAGGATACCATATACCAATTAATTAATAATTCATTCTACCAAGAAGACCAACAAGGCTTCAAGAAGACTTCAAACCAAGAAGACTTCATTCGGCAAGAAGACCAACAAGACCAACAAGGCGGCAGACTGGTTTGAAGCCCACTCTGAGGAGTTGACACCAGTCATTGAGGAAAAGAGGAGAGCTCAAGCAGCATACAAGGCCTGTCCCAGTGAGCGCAACCTGCAGGTCCTCCGAACTGCTCGCAGCAAAGTCCAACAGACTGCCAGGAGATGTGCTAACGACTACTGGCTCCAGCTCTGTTCCGAGATACAGATAGCAGCTGACACGGGCAACATCAAGGGGATGTATGACGGTATCAAGCAGGCCCTAGGTCCAACACAGAGGAAAATTGCCCCTCTGAAGTCTGCAGCAGGCGAGGTCATCCAGGATCGGGCGCAGCAGATGGAACGCTGGGTGCAGCACTACTCTGAGCTATATTCCAGAGAAAATGTAGTCACCGAAGAAGCACTGAACAACATTGAGTGCCTGCCTGTGCTGGAAGAGCTTGACAGTGAACCAACCCTAGAAGAACTTCACGTGGCCCTGGACTCCCTTGCCTTTGGCAAGGCACCTGGAAAAGACAGCATCTCTGCTGAAGTCCTAAAATGCTGCAAAGAGATCATCGTCACTGAGCTGCATGAAATCCTCTGTCTCTGCTGGAGAGAAGGTGGAGTACCTCAAGACATGAGGGATGCAAACATCATCACGCTGTACAAGAACAAAGGTGACAGGGGTGACTGCAACAACTACCGCAGCATCTCTCTCCTTAGCGTTGTAGGAAAGCTGTTTGCCCGAGTTGCACTAAAGAGGCTCCAGGTACTTGCAGAGAGCATCTATCCAGAATCGCAGTGTGGATTCCGAGCCAACAGGTCCACCACTGATATGGTATTCTCCCTTAGACAACTGCAGGAGAAATGCAGGGAACAACGACAGCCACTCTTTATAGCCTTCATAGATCTCACGAAGGCTTTCGACCTGGTCAGCAGCGATGGCCTCTTCAAGATTCTCCCCAAGATTGGATGTCCACCCAGGCTCCTCAGCATCATCAGATCTTTCCACAAGGACATGAAGGGCACTGTTGTCTTTGATGGCTCCACATCAGACCCTTTTGACATCCGAAGCGGAGTGAAGCAGGGCTGTGTTCTTGCGCCAACCTTGTTTGGGATTTTCTTTGCTGTCCTGCTGAAGCATGCCTTTGGAACAGAAGGCATCTATCTCCGGACCAGATCAGACGGAAAGCTCTTCAACCTCTCCAGACTGAAAGCAAAATCCAAAGTCCAGCTGAAATGTCTGCGTGACTTCCTCTTTGCCGATGATGCAGCTGTCACTACCCACTCTGCCAAAGGTCTCCAGCAGCTCATGGATCGTTTTAGCAAGGCCTGCCAAGATTTTGGACTGACAATCAGCCTGAAGAAAACACAGGTCATGGTTCAGGATGTGGACTCACCTCCCTGCATTACAATCTCTGCGCATGAACTGGAGGTTGTCCATGACTTTGTGTACCTTCGCTCAACGATCTCCAACACTCTTTCTCTCGATACCGAGCTAAACAAGCGCATCGGTAAAGCAGCTACCACATTTTCCAGACTCACAAAGAGAGTCTGGTCCAACAAGAAGCTGACGAAACATACCAAGATCCAGGTCTACAGAGCTTGCGTCCTGAGTACACTTCTGTACTGCAGCGAGTCATGGACTCTTCGCTCACAACAGGAGAGGAAACTGAGCGCTTTCCACATGCGCTGCCTCCGGCGCATTCTCGGCATCAGCTGGCAGGACAAAGTTCCAAACAACACAGTCCTGGAACGTGCTGGAATCCCTAGCATGTATTCACTGCTGAAACAGACGCCTGCGTTGGCTCGGTCATGTCGTGAGAATGGATGATGGCCGGATCTCAAAGGATCTCCTCTATGGAGAACTCGTGCAAGGAAAGCGCCCTACAGGTAGACCACAGCTGCAATACAAGGACATCTGCAAGAGGGATCTCAAGGCCTTAGGGATGGACCTCAACAAGTGGGAAACCCTGGCCTCTGAGCGGCCCACTTGGAGGCAGGCTGTGCAGCATGGCCTTTCCCAGTTTGAAGAGACACTTTGCCAACAGTCTGAGGCTAAGAGGCAAAGAAGGAAGGCCCATAGCCAGGGAGACAGACCAGGGACAGACTACACTTGCTCCCAGTGTGGAAGGGATTGTCACTCCCGGATTGGCCTTTTCAGCCACACTAGACGCTGTGCCAGAACCACCTTTCAGAGCGCGATACCATAGTCTTTTGAGACTGAAGGTTGCCAATACTTATACATTCTACCAATAATTTCTTATATCTCTTAATATAATCAAAAAAAAGAAAGAAAACAATTATAAAAAGAAGAAAAAGGGATATACAAAAAATACATATTCATTTCTAACAACCCTGTTTCATATTCTATGTACGTCACCATTTCATCATCATAATTATCTCTCCCCTTCTTTTCCCATCATTCTTTATGTTCCTTCTTTCAATAAACTCTTAAACTCTTTTATTAATACAACTTATTCTAATGCAAATTTACTACTAAATACTTATCATAAATCTAATTATAAACAAATCTACCAAACCAATCATATGTTACATATCCATTACTTTCTAAACTTTACTTTCTACCTTCATATCATTTTCCCATCTATAAATTCCAAAACAATATCAAATTTAAATCTTCATCAAAATTAATCTAAATCTAAATTCATAAAAATTAACCTATAAAATACAAAATCTTAAACTCTTCTATTAATACAACTTATTCTAATACAAAATTACTACTAAATACTTATCATAATTCTAATTATAAACAATTATAAATCCATTACTTTCTAAACTTAACTTTCTACCTTCATATCATTTCCCCATCTATAGATTCCAAAACAGTATCAAACAAATTTAAACCTAGTTCATCAAAATTGACCTATAAAATACCTAGATATATTTTTCCTTCTCTCAAATCAATTATTACACCACTACCAAATTGTGCCATTATCTTGAATTCAAATACCAATTCAAATCTTGCATATCATCTCTAAACTTTTTTCCATCTTTTTTTCCTGATAAACTTCACAAGAATGTCTCTTAAGAGTTCATGCTTTGATATACATCCTCCTCTTCCTGCCAATAAATCCAGATCCTGGCAGGTCATCTCCTTCTCTTGGTCAATCTCTTGGTCAACTACACTTGTTGGTTGACATATCTCTTCCCCGTTCTGGTCCAATACCTTTTGGGTACTTATCTTCCAGTCTGCCCCATCTTTCTGTATCTCCATTAAAATTGTCATTAAAATTATCATTTCAACTTGTTGGTCATTATTCTTCATTGTAGTAGCTTTAACTTCCGTTTCATTAAGCTTATTTATCTGTTGGTTTAGGGTTTACACGCTAATTTGGATTCGTAAAATCTGGATCACTTGTTGTCGACTCATATCAAGCAAATATTCCAGCTTTTGTTGTAATAGATTTTCCCAATTTGTTCCTGATGAATCCATGATTTTTCCCTTACAGTTTTCTTTTAGTCCACTAGATGTCCTGGGCAATCTCTTTGCTATGGAAAGCAAACATTTAGTTTCCCACAGACGCCGACCAAACAATGTTCAACTCACCACTCAGTGATAAGAAATCCTTCCGTGCTCAAATAATCCAGAACTCAACATCCAATAAAATTGATATCTCATATAGGGTTGCAGATTTGTAAACTCAGTGCCAAAAACTCAAATGTCTCTTCTCAGATTTAAAAAAATCAATGGTGAGGTGGAGGAATCCTCCCCCCCCCTTCTCCTTTCTCCAAAATCAGTTGTCTAAAGCCGGGATTTGCATAACACAAACAGCACTTACTTTGTTCTTCCAAGTATCTTCTTTCAATAGATGGTATCTGTTTCAGTAGATGGTATCTCCACAGGGGTTTGCAGTTAGTCATGATTTCAGGTCTCCTCCCCCACTGCCTTGAACGGCCAACTCCTGAGAAGCAAGCCCCCCCCCCCCCAAGGGCTCCAATCTACTCAGGTATCACCATCAGGATGACTAAACCTCTCCTGGCAAAGTCATCGGATCTCCTGGACCCGCAGTAATAGAGGTGAGAAACAGGCTAAAATCCGGAGCCGTGGAGATCGTGCCTGTTCAGTTCACTGCATTGCCCTGTCCCCCATAGTGAGATGCAGTTTTGTGGTAATCATCCATCTCCCATAATGTCTAGTTAGGTAGGCTCAAAGCAACACACTATATAACCTGATAATAATTAACAGCTCAGCTGGAATTTAATCCAAGTTCATTCTGTTTGTCCCAATGGTACAAAATGAGTTTAAAACCAGAGTATTTTGGCCTGAGTTTTGGAAAACCAAAGTTTGCATAATTGAGTTGTAGCTGCATAGTATCAGGATCAATCCATTCTGGGATCATCCATACCTAGTTAATTATATTTTAGCTATTTAATCCCTATTTAAACCCCTTATCTAATTTGAACTGTTGCCATCTAGTATTTTAGGTTACCCTTTCCCATCTGGGAGTGTTAGAGAATAACAGTACAGTATTAGAAGGGAGCGCAGTTTAAAAACACCCAATTTAGCGTTGTTCATATAATATTTCTGGCTTCACGAATAAAAGTCTGTGTCACCCACCCTGTGATTTCAGTCTGAGTTGCATATTAATTGGAATGCAAATTAATTCTAGCATGTAATCCTAAACAAACAAGAACAGGTTGTGGATTATGGTAGATGATGATCCAATATACATAGTGTGCTTAAGTGTTCCTTTGATTCAATAATGGAGAAAGGAGAATACATGATACATAAGGCTTTATTGAAGAAGGGCCCAATCCCCTCTAACCTTCCAGCACTGATACAGCTGTGCCAATGGAGCGTGTACTGCATCCTGTGGGGGGGACGGGACAGGGACAATGACACGTACAGAGCCTCCTCAAGAGAATGTTTGTTTTCTTACTTACTGAATTGTGGCTGCATCAGTGCTCAAAGGTTGGAGAGGATTGGGCCCACAGTTTATTTAGATATCATTCATGACCATGGGCAAGTGTTTGCAGATGGAACAGAAACGATTATGAAACTGCAGGGATTATGTTTGTCAACCCTCCTCCTCTCTCATTATGGCATTGCAATTTTATTCATTTATTTTTCATTATAGACAGTGAAATCCTTTATAGCCTGTGTCACTCCAGTTATAGAGAAATAGTGTGGCATTAGCTTTCTCTGCACTCCAAGAATATATTTTGATAGCTTAATCAGAGCGAAAACGCATCTGTGAGTTTAGAGCACCACTTACCACCACTGACATTTCTTTAGCTGGCAGCGTGTATGATTTGAGAAGAGGTCTCTGCACAATAGCTAGGGCCTTTCTTTATTAGATATATTCAAGTAGCAAAAATAACACAAATAATAGCATAGCAATGCTCTTTCTGGTGCTTGCAAAACTAATGCTATTGGGCTAGCTAGCTGAGAAATTAGGCACAAAGGTACATATCAGAGGCCTAATATTGGTTTTGTAATAAAGAAAAGATAAGAGGGGGTGTTTGAAAGTAGTTTTCTCCAGTCTCCTGCTCCATATTGTCTCTCAGCAGCATTCACACTGCAGAGGCATCCGGTGCAGTTTTGACCATATTTGAAACCCTGTTGGAAAAAACGCACTTAGGAGTGATTGGAAGAATCAGGCAAGGCAAGGGTTGAGCTCTTCCTCCCACTGTTTCTCTACTCTCCTTCCTCACACAGCCGCTTCAAGTAAGTGCAGAATGTACTGGAACTTCTCCCAACATGTCCTACACACTTGAAGTCACAACTTGGTAATGCAAGAAGTTAGGGAAGGGATGCTTATTTATTAGAAGCCTTTATGACACCATACTTGGTCACGGGGACTCAAGGAAGCTCTCAAAATCCAATAAAACAGTCAAAACAATAAAATAAATCAAAACATCAAAAACAAACAGAAGCCCAGCACTGACCAAAGCAAACAGTGACAAAGCATTTCAGCGTAACCGAAATGCCTGATGAAAAAGAACATGCTTACATACCTGTGAAACCCAAGTAGGTTTCAAGTTGGAGTCATTTGGATATTTTCTTGCAAGTGGGTGCCACAATAAAGAAGTCTCTCCTGGATGTTACCCCCATCTCCACATCTGCAGGTGATGGTACCCCCAGAAGAAGGCCCTCCCAACTTGACTTCAAGGGAGAGGCAGCTTCATGTATCAAGTATCTGCCTCCCAAGCTACATGGAGCTTTAAAGGTAATCTCCAACAGCTTGACTTGCCCTGGAAACAATTTGCAAATGAATATGTAAGTAGATTGAGTAGATGTGTAAGACACTTCCTTCTTTGTATTGCCACTATGTACCTAAGGTCAATTATATGCTACAATTCAAATCACACTTTTCCTGAGTAGTCCCATAGACTCCAATAAGATTTTCTTAGAGAGACTAGTTCACTACCAATCAATTGAATTTAGGGTTTAGCTCATACCCTACAACTGTAACTATGGCCACAGATTTCCCTTATATTTTTTACTCTTTTTGTGTGTGTGTGTGTGTGTGTGTGTGTGTGTGTGTATTTCAGAGGACAGGGTCATTAAGAATGCCACCGATGCTACTGTGTCACAATTAGGGAATCATGTGAAGTAAATGTTATAATTCTTAGTGCTATGAACGTTTACAGTGCTTGGTAGCCATCAACATAACTCACCCTTAACTGCAGCGGAATGATGTAAAATAAAAGAACAGCAGATGTGGAATTGATGTGTCTTTATGACCTTTTATACAGCTTCTGCTTCATGCCGCCTGCCAATTCTATCTTTGCTTATTCATTTTTTAACATGCTATAGTTGGGTTTTCCTCATTCCATGCTGTAGCTCACTGAAGCAAACATTAGGCTCAAGTAAGTTTTCTTTCTTCCTAGATTTTGCAGGTGTTGGGACTGCAGCTTCAGTTAAGCGGCCTGCTTCACCTTGCGCCAGGTCCGACAACGTGTCATATGTTGACTCTATGATGAGGAGAAGGGCACCGAACCAGGGCTGCATGAGTTATGAGCACACCCAGGATATACTAGCCACAACTGGAAGATGTGATTCCGAGCCTTTCTGCTTTTATTGTTTACAAGCTCTTAAGGCAGAAGAAATGCCATGAAGACATCTGGAACCAGAGTGTAGCCAGGCAGGCTTTTTGAGACATCAGAAAAGTAGCAGCGACTTCTACCTCCTCAATGGCTACTATTTACTCTTCCTGCATCCTGCTTATTCCTCCATTTCCACTTCCTTTTTGCCTCCCATTTCCCCAGTCTTTGCAAAACAAACTACATTTTGCTGAAAACTTTGTATGGGGGGGGGGAGCAATTTCAATTAGGTAAGACAAACATGTAGAATTGCACACTTGACCTTTGACTGCAGACATGCTCTGTCCTACTTGTGGGGAATCTCATTTACTTCAGCACAGACAGCCCTTCACAGAAACCTTAATGCAGCTTCTGCCATTTTATTTCGCTGCTGCCCTTTCAAGTTATGAACTAAACAAAACAGAGACATCTAATTAAAACAATTATAGTTTACATTGTCCTCCCAATAGGGAATTAAAAAAAAACCCCTCTGCTGAAAAAGCTGGTTAAGGTTATTCAAGTGCATCAGCCCTCATCAAAACAATTAAGAGACAGGAAATCAATAGTTAAGTCCTAAACCTGCTTACATTCATGATAATGTCTTTACTAAATTACCTCAGCCACTTCCATTATACAGGCCTCAAATGCGCTCCATTTTCTTGGTAGTCATAGGAGGAAGCTTAGGTGTTTGCCATTGGTTTTGACTGTCCTTGAGTAACCACTGTGATAATACAATATTGGGCATTTGGGGGCTGAGTCAAGCATATTTTAAAATCTGTAGGAGTCTTTCCATTAACTGTGATAGTTTTACAACCCTTCCTTGAACAGAAATGCCAAAGGAGGTGAATGCAAAGGGCATTTTCATGCAGCCAAAATTTACTGGATTAAGTCAACAAGGAGGCACATTTTATTGCAAGTTTTATTCCTTTATGCCCCCTGGCAAATAATGACAAGATATCAATCAGGCAGACGATGGATAAGCGATTGCCTTAGGTTTTCAAGGGCTATCATTAGTGTCCATCCAGCCGGCAGCAGGTTTAAGACCAACACAAGGAAGCATTTTATTACACAGTGAGCTAGTTTGCACTGCTCAACTCCTTAACAGAAACAATATACACAGAGATACAACTGCATGGAGAAAGTTGGTATGAATGGAGTTGGATTTGTGAGGATCTGGCAGCCGTCTCTACAGTCGCAGATGCCCCCTTTCTAGCCATTGTTCTCACAAAAATGGCTGCTGGCTCACCATGCGGACAGAATGGCTCACATTGATTGCTTTTTCCCAAAAGGTTCGGTTCCCTCTTTCTAATTTGGAGTGGAGAAATTTAACAGTGCAAACTGTCTCAATGTGTATGGAATTTATTGTCAAAGAATATTGAATCACTGCAATTGAATATTGCAGTAGCCACTCCAGAATTAGATAACTACACCTAGGAGGATTATGACTACTGGTAGCTTCCTAGTTCTGTTATATAAATAGGTACAATCAGTGTCTGATTACTAGATGCTGGGAATAGTGATGGCCAATATCCTGCTTGGAAGCTTCCCTGTGCCACCTGGTTTACTACTGTCAGAAGCCAGAATAGATATGACAGATGGGTCTCTTGTCCATCTGTTTCTATCCACACCCCGAATAGAACATTCTGTGTTCTTAGCCTTCCTGAAGTTTTGATTTCTGCCTTTAAAAGTTGTGGAATGAAACTGAGCTTGAAGAGACCTTGAACAGCTTCATCCACCACAGTGTTACTTAATGTCACTTTTTATCTTCCCCCCTGAGTGAAATGCCTGTGTAATGTGGGGATTATCACACTTGCCAATTCCCCACAATAACAAGTAAACCAGGTTGATAAACATGCACAGGAGTAGTCTGAGAGGAAATGCTGCCCCAGTAACTATGTTCTTGCTGCTGGCAACACCTCCTTCTCATTCTTCCAGCTGCTTAGGAAAGTAGCTATGTGGGCAAGAAGAGGCAGAGGGTTGTGATCCAGAGGCCACCCCCCTTCTCCTTACCTTGAACTTCAGCACAATGTCCTTCCTCCATGCTTTCCTGATTGAAATAATAAGCATCGTGGGAGCTCCCATCCTGTTCATTTCAACAGAAAGCTCCGGTGAAGGACACAGTGCTGAAGCTCAAGGTAAGGGGGCGGTGAGGCTCTGGATCACAACCCCTGCCTCTCCTTGCCCAACAAGCTGCTTTCCTAAGCAGGAAAGTGGGTAAGGGGGAAGAGAAGAGGTGGCAATGGCAGCAGCTGCAGCTTCCCCCCCCCTTCAAGTGACACTGGTGGAGGAGGTAGGCTGCTGCTGTCCCAATCCTGTTCCCATTCACTCACAGCAAACAAGAAGTGGACCGGAGAGCCAATTGAAGCAACTCAGACTGCAAACCTATGCGTACTTTCCTGAGAGTAAGCCCCATGGAACAAATGGGACTTAATTCTGAGTAGACATGCATAGGATTGTGCTGTCAGTGGGTGATGAGTAGGAGGGGGCAAAGGGCAGTTGTAGAGCAAAGGGTACCCCTCCTCACTTCACCCTGCTCCCCCAACTCACTGCTCAGAATGGCCTCTTCAGTTGGCCTCGTTGCTAAGCTGGCCGTGTATGAGCATGACGGTTGGAAGGAAGAGGAAGTGACAGCCATGTAGACTGCATGCATTGCAGAGAATTGCATCTGTCTACTTACAAGTAAATTTTTTTAGAAAAAGTATAACAAGCCAATTCTTGAACCAGTCTGGAACAGAGTTTGGGTGCATACAAACTGAATGCTGGAATTGCAGGGATGTGAGGAATATGAAAGCCCACATGATTAGCTACAACAATCAAGGGAGAATGATGATGAGGATGATTATGAATACACTCTTTTCAACTAAATAGTTCACATCAGTATTTCCCCACTTCTTTAAGTATTTGCCTGAAACTATCTAACAGTTTCCAGATATATTCATTATGATCAAAGTTAGCCACTGAATTCTTACTTACTTTTTCTGGATTGCAGTCACAACAGGACACCAGTCCCTCGTAAAGATGATATCAGTGCCAAATCTTATGCACTCCCCCTCCCCTCGCCAATGCAGCAATGCCAAACTGGTGAATGCTGCATCCATAGTGGGGGGCAGTTGGGCCGGCCAGAAGGCTTCAGTGAGGGAAGGACTGGGCCGTCAGTTTCTTTCCCGTTTAGTGTTATCATCCCTGTTCCTCTACCATGGGAGCAGGCAACCTATGGCCTGCAGGATCCAGCCTGCCTCTCAATCATCTGGCCTATAGTCCCAAAAAGATATATTCACCCAGCCAATGGTGGTCCTAAAAAAGAATTCAGGTTTGTAATTCTGTCTCTATAAGGCTTACAGTGTAAGCAGACCAAGGATAGAAACATCCTTTGAGCTTCATTCTCTGTCTGGGTATATCTCCCTGCTGTGGCTATCTCTTTTTTCTAAACTCTGTAGCCTAATTGGGAGGTTCTTGCATGCATATTGAATGCACATGAATGCATACTATTGATGGACTCAATGTCTAGTCCCTCAGCAGAAAATGGTTGCCAATCCCTAGTCTACAGCCTTGTTCAGTGTCTTCCTCGCTTTATTATTCTATCACAGCCCAATCTTATTGAACTGTGGATCTTGTAATCTGCCATAAGTTCTCTTATCCTGTCGTGAAAGGCACTATGGGGCCATCAGTGCTAATGACCAGAGGCCCTGGGCACGCTTCAGTTCAGTGGCTCCTAGATGCTGCTCTGGAGCTGGTAAGGAGTCTACAGGGGTAGTTCATGGGCAGGAGGGGAAGTAGTGGGGTGGGTTAGAAGTATTTTAAAGGCAGGAAAGGTGGATCCCAGCAGTGGCAGTGCGTGCTGGGATGCTATCCCTGTTTTTCCAGCCCAGTATGCCCAACCTGTCACCAGCAAAATAGCTGTTGTAGGTTGGAGGGAACCTCTTGGCAACCAGGCAACCTATGAAAAGATAAATAAAGAAAATATTTTTACTTACTTCTTCCAGGCTATCTGGTCATTCCCCCTGCACAGCATGCAACATGCAGGATGGTGGGGGATAGGAATAGGGCATCAGTCAGCTAAAGTACTGATGTTTATAAAGTGTAAATTCAAAGTCTAGAGGTGCTCCTTGATTTGGGACTTCTCCTGAAGGACCAGGAGGCCTTTTATCTGCTTTCGCTGGTTCACCAGTTGAGGAATTTCTTGAAGAAGTCTGATCTAGCTACAGTTATTCATGCTTTGGTCATCTCCCAGCTGGACTGTTTTAATGTAATCTATGTGGAGCTATCCATTAAAAGCATTTGGAAATTTCAGTTGAGGCAACATGTGGCTGCAAACTGGTTAACCAGACCCGATCAGGGAGACCTGCTCATTCTTCATTATTTGAATTACCTATTAATCTGTTTCTGGAATCAATTCCAGAAAAGAATTGATATATCAAAAAGACATAGTGGAAATGGAAAAGGTGCAAAAGAGAGCGACTAAGATGATTACGGGGCTGGGGCACCTTCCTTATGAGGAAAGGCTACGGCGTTTGGGCCTCTTCAGCCTAGAAAAGAGACGCTTGAGGGGGGACATGATTGAGACATACAAAATTATGCAGGGGATGGACAGAGTGGATAGGGAGATGCTCTTTACACTCTCACATAATACCAGAACCAGGGGACATCCATTAAAATTGAGTGTTGGGCGGGTTAGGACAGACAAAAGAAAATATTTCTTTACTCAGCGCGTGGTCGGTCTGTGGAACTCCTTGCCACAGGATGTGGTGATGGCGTCTAGCCTAGACGCCTTTAAAAGGGGATTGGACGAGTTTCTGGAGGAAAAATCCATTATGGGGTACAAGCGATGATGTGTATGCGCAACCTCCTGATTTTAGGAATGGGTTAAGTCAGAATGCCAGATGTAGGGGAGAGCACCAGGATGAGGTCTCTTGTTATCTGGTGTGCTCCCTGGGGCATTTGGTGGGCCGCTGTGAGATACAGGAAGCTGGACTAGATGGGCCTATGGCCTGATCCAGTGGGGCTGTTCTTATGTTCTTATGTTCTTATGTTAATTCAAGGTGCTTTAAAATGATCTTTCAACTTCTGGCTTGATCTTTAAAGTTTCTGGCTTGAGACTTGGAAACCTGCCTCTGCCCACCTGTGCCTCCTCATGCATTAAGGTCATCATCTCAAGTCTTGCTCCATGTTCACTTGTCTTCAGAGGCATGGTATCCACCAGGAGCAGAGTCTTTTTGGTGGTGGTGCCAACCTTGTGAAGTGCCATCCTCTTGGAGACCTAGTTGGCAGTTCCCCCACATTTCTTCAGGAGATACATTAAAAACTGACTTTTTTGTTGGAGGAAAGTGATTTCTGGAAACGATGGGGTGCTGGCTTAGCTGTGAATTTTGAGTTGCAGTATTTTGTTTTATGCTGCCTCTTTAATTGGTTTTGATTGAGTTATTCCTTACTTTTATTTTGTTTTAACTTATTGTATTCTACTTTAGATGCCTTGATGGGCAAGAATGGTGGGATAGAAATGTTTAAATACAATAAATAAAATGTTCCATGGTTTGATTTATTGCTACATCATCCTTTGACCTTAAAAGCCAAGAGCAGCAAAAGTCTATCTGTTTTTACCATCTGTTCATTTTTGGGATATATCCAGTCTCCTTTGGACTCATCTCCTTTCTCTTGAAGGGATCTCATCTTTCCCTTCCAGATGGCAGCATGTCAAGCATGCCACCTAGATCCCAGAACCCTTCAGCATTATGGCTAAATCTTAATAATTGCTTTATTATCAGGAAGGAAAGACATTGAAACCAAAAGCCCTTTACTTTTGTTCAGTAGAGTCATGCTCTGGAAAATATTTTTGCCATTAATTTTGTAGTTTCAAAGACAAGCACAATTTCAGCTAAGCAATAAATATCTGTGTGAGGATTACATAGATTTTATTATAATATTTTTGAATCTTTCTCTGAATGCTTAACCAAACAATGCTACTGTAACCTACGAGGTCCCTGAATGATACAAGAGACATCCTGTCTGCAGTTACATTTTGTAGAGACATGCACTACTCAGTTTATAGAGTAAAATATTATACTAGAAGAAGCCCTGAAAAATGAGTCATCAACATCCAGGAGATGCATTTGTGTACCATAATGTGTGCACTGGAACACCTACCTGTGCATAAAATTTTAATGAGACAAGTTATCCAACCTGCCAGATGCTGATGATCACAAATGAGCACTTTCTGTCTGATGAGAAAATGAATGTACCGCAGGGACAGACTGTTTTCTCTAGTGGGCAATACAAGGAATTTTGAGTTCCAAATTCTGTTGCCTTCTTTAAGAAAACAACTTGGAACATACTTTTTATTTTTTATTTTTTATAAGACAACTGGGGAGAGTTTATTGCTAGATTTAGAATCTGGAGGAAAATGCTAATATTTTGAACAAATCCTTTGTTTAAAAATAATGGTCCATGTAACATTTTAGTCTGCTTAGAGGTGTGTTGCATAAATGTCTCTCCCGAGTTTTAAAGTTAGTGTTTAAATTCACAGGCAAGTATCAGATGTGCTACTCAGTCAATATTTTATTTCTGTTTATCCCCTTTTAATTCAAGGCATGCAGGAGACACACAAGTTAATATGTGTACTTGGTGCTGAGTACCAGTCTGGACAGCAAAGGGCCAGACCTCCAATGTGGCTATTTTCTGGGCTGATGGCAAGAGGTTATAGATCCACAAGTCAGGAAAAGTCCACACTTTTTATTGAACCAGGTAATCACCAGGTAATTGTCATGGAGTTCATTGCTCCAAATTTGAACAGAGACTTACTTACTCTTTAAATTCAGATAGAGTTTTTACATCTCCAAAATGTAGGTGAAGCTTTCCAGTTCCAAATCTTGTGGCAACAGCTGCTTTGGTATGTTGCAGCTGTAGCCAACTCCTTGGATTCCTGAGCTGGGAAAAATAACTTTTTTGAATGATTTCACACCTCCAATAGTCCTTGTCAACCCCTTCATTAAGCTCAATTAAGTCAGGAGTCAGGCTATCAACGCAATGTGTGAAAGAGATGGTTTGAGCTGATTTTGAATATCATCAAAGGGCAGAACTATCACTGGATGAGTTTCATGAACTAACATCCAAGGGATGTTACATGATAAACTCGCTGCATGATACCTGCTATTTAGCAGTATATTGGGTCCCTTTCAGGGAGAAGGGTGGGATACAAATAAAGTTGTTTATTATTATTATTATTATTATTATTATTATTAATATACTAAAAATCACATAATATGGGTTGTTGTCCCAGCCCTTCTTTTCTAGCTTCTTATAAAAAACTCAGGGCCCTCTTAATTTCTCTCACTGCATTTTGTTTTGTTTGAAAAAGCCACTGTGAACAATTTCAGTCGCAAAAACATTAGATGGAGAAGTTGGTTGATTCTAACTTTTATTTCTCTGAGTTCTAGACATTCTGGAGATGATCCCTGGGTAAATGCCATTCTGATTCTATTAAGGTTAAATTTCAAACAGACAGCAAAGGGCAAGATGAGAGATGAAAGTAATTACAGAGAACGCTGCACATCTGCTTTCTGATGTCTGTTCACAGCCACCAGCACCAAAACCAAAATGGGTTAATTCTTTGCTCAAGTTCAGCGAGCAGATGATGAAACAACAAGGTATGTCTATTTTGACACAAAACAGGTGAAGGGGAACTCGAGCTCAGATTGTCAATGAAGTCTCACAGATCTCTAAAATAATAGAGTGTTGGGTGACTATCAGTGATCCTTCTTATTTTCAGAATCTGTTACACCAAAACAAAAGAGAGAGAACATATATATCATTGTATCTATCTGTGTGCTCCACGCTCCACCCCATTTCTCCATATATCTAGGCCCCAATTCACCTCCCGTCATCCTTTGTTGAAGGTGCATTTCTGTCTGTATCAGATACATTCATTAAGTGCTGTTCAGCCCAAATGAGAATTAGCTAAGATTCCAAAACTGAATGAATTGCATTTTATTCCTAAACACAAGTCGTCTCACAATCCAATCCAATCTAACCCCACTGCTGATGCAGCCATGCCACCAGTGTCCACACTACATCCTTAGGGGAAGGGCAATCCTGAAGGTCTCCTCCAGGTAACATTTGTTCCTTTGCCAGGGCTCTGCTGCCTGAATAAGTCTACTAGGATCTGCACTAGAAATTTTGCTGGCACAAGTCCAAGTAGATCCAGGAAGGAAAATAGAGTCTGGGAAAGGGGATAGGATATTGGTGGCACCACTGCCACCATCACCACCCCCTTCCCAGCCTCAACACACTCCTACCTGCCCCAATCTCCACCACATTTCTCTCCTTCCATCCTCCCCCACCCCTGCACCAATGTATTGGCCCTAGGACTCCTTTGAAGGTTCCTGGTGTGCAGCCACAGACTTGCAGAGGTGGCCCAGCTAGGCTGCATGACAGGTTGCATTTTGCAACCACTTTAAAGTAGACTATGCCACCAGAACTCTAGTTCTGGCAGTGCAGCGTGCCAATAAGATTGGGCTGTAATTCCTGAGCTTTGGAGTTCCCTCACCAATGTGGTTTTCCTAATAGGCACAACCTTTCTTATTCATTAGTGTTAGGGATTTCCACCTACACCACTAGAATGCACCGTTAGAGCTGTCCTGGATATTACCATGAACAAGAAAAGTCTTCCTGTGAAACCTCAGAATTCATCTTACCCTCACAGGGTTTGGAAGGGGAAAACTCAATGTATGTATATTACTCAGCTGCCCTTGCATCACCTGGAACAAACTAGTCCCCGTTCCAGAGTTTATAATATGGCTATCAAATCTGGACCAAAACACTGGTGCAGAGTGGCTCAGTTCTGCATCTCTTTCAAGGTGATGAGCATCCCTCCATCTTATTCCTTTCCTTTGTTTACCCATTGCCGGCATCTGTTGCCTCAGGCAGACGTCTTGAACCATTTGGGGATTTTTAGACTAACTGTGCTGGAGTAGCTTAGGTTTGGTTGGAATGTAGGAAAAGTGACTGAAGAAGAGAAGCGTGAAATAGCCACGAAGATGGTCTGTACTTAAAATTAACTTTAAGTCAGTTTTAGCTACCAGAAATGTGAGACCAAAAGGAAAGAATGGTCTGAAATATCATCCCGTCTAGGCTTATTCATCTGCTGTTGATAGGAAGTGGTACATTACCTATACCCATAGACAGTAGCATAGCTAGAGGGAGGGTGGCACAGTCAGCACAGCAGGTGTCTCAACGTGCTATGTAAGCGGCCCCTACCACTTGCTGTCGGAGCCATTCTGGGTAGGAGATGCTGTTTGGTTCAGCGAGCACCTGCAAGTTTCGACTACTGCCTTGAATAGCTCTGATAGTGAGGGGGAGGAGCTGCTTACACAGAAAATTGAGGTGCCTGCTGTACTTACTGCACCACCCCGCTGGCTATGCTACTGCCCACAGATCATGGGATTTTCCTGCAAAGAGTGAACACAGGGCAAGAATCCAGCAACTCCCCTGATTGAAAAATACAGCTGAGCACCGGACTGTATTCCACCTATTGTATTCTGCCTTGGTTCCAAATCAAGATAGTATATGCTTGTGTGTGCGTGTGTGTGTGTGGTCAATCTTGCTCATTAAAACCTTTATTTGCTGAGAACAGAGGTAGATTAATGACCCAATCCTATGACCACCTTTTGACTTATGGAACCAGTGTTCTTTCAGCAGAAGACCCTCTCCATTGGCACTGCAGATACATGCACAATGGTGCTGCCAGTTCAAATGGCAGATGACCACGGTGTGTACCACCAGAGTGCCCAGCCACCACCCAGAGGAGATACACTGGTGGCAGGAGTGGGCAGTGGGTGTGGAGGGGGAGTAAAGGCATTTCAGAGGATGTCAGGGGCGAGAGGTAGTGGACCCAGCAGCAGTCACGCCTGCTGGATCTTATCCCCCATTTTTCAGCCTGCCTCATCTTGGCTCTCAGATTTACTCCAGCTGGCATAGGTCCAAGGAGACCCATAGGCCATCAGGAGGCCTATGCAAAGGTAAGGGGAAAATATTTTCCCTTACCTCTTGCTGGCTTCTTGATCACCCACCACCACCATAGCATGTGGTGGTGGTACGATCACCCACCTTGCCTTCCTGGCAAGGTTGCATGCTTTAGCATGGCAGAGGATAGGATTGAGCAGTAAGCTTAGTTACGACGTTTTGCATTTCTAGCTGCTGGATTTATGAATTTCCCATTATGGCTTTGCTGGTTTAAACTTAATCAGTGTCATTACATATGATGACCTTTTAATTGTAAAAAAAATTGTTTATTTTCAGTACTTATTCTTATACAGCTACAAGCATCATTAGAAGTTTAATATGTTCAAAATTTAAACTGATCCCGTTGGGCCAGATTTATGGCTCAAGGTGTTTCAGTATTGCTTGCGTGCAAGGAAAAGAGACATACACATTCAATCTAAAGCAGGAAACAATGGTCCATTGATCAACATCCAACATATCACTGATATTTTTGCTTTAGCCCACTGTCAGTTTTTCTAGGTCTATGGGAATGAAGAGTGAGCATGGTTATCCTCCATGGAAAAATGGCAGAAACAAGGCTAAAATAGAAACTGTGTCTTCGCTGAAGATATTTAGATTTGGTGGATTTATTACCTGTCATTAATGATCAAAGTGGATGCTTGAAGCTTGATTCTCTGCATGTTTATTCAGAAGTCTCAGAGTTGATTGGAATGTCTTAGCACGCATGCTTAGAATTGCAACCCTGATTTTGTTGAGCACAGTCTTAGCCCAATCTTGGCAAATTCACAGCCCAATCCTATGCATGTCTACTCTGAAGTCCAATTTGGTTCAATAGGACCTACTCCCAGGTAAGTGTGTGTAGGACTGTAGCCTTACTCTCATAGGCTCACTGGCTAGCTGGTGTTATCTGTGAGCTTTTGTGTTTCTCCTTGTCACGTATGTTTGATGAAAAACCGATGTGTGGTACAGCTAGGATTGGATCAATAATATATCATTATCTATGCTACATTCCAACTTGCAATGCGATTTGTATCCTACATTATAGAAGCTTGTGTGGCAGCAGGTTAGGTAACTAAGCAACCTTGTTTACAAACATCAAAAATTAGATCACAAATAGAAATGAAAATTACTACAGTCATGCTGGCATGGTACACATATTCCCAGTGCCCTTGAAGAACTTAGAGCACAGTCCTAAGATTGTGCCGAGCTGGCATAGACTTCCTGTACCCACTCCTGAGTATCGCAAACATGCCATAAAGCATGTTTGCACCAACTTGGGAGCAGGCTGCACCAACACAATGACAGGATCTGGTGCCAGATCCCATCCCTGCACCGGCCAACGCAGGTAGGTTTGCTCCAGGTAGTGCAGAGGATGGAAGAATGTGGCAGGAAGGTGTTAAAAGATTCATTATCAGGGAGCTGCTGCATTGTGCCTCAATCATTCCACTTCAGCAGGACAGTAGTAGCCATCCTGTATCCTACTCCAGGAAAATATTTATAACTAATTCCCCCACACAGCTCCCCTGGTAACAGAGGATTCGGTTCATTGACCCACAAATCTTGGCTAGTATTGTTAGCCCATTATTATTTGTGATCACCCCCATTGCTTTCCCTTCTCCATGTCCTCTGGGACCCTCAGAAGACACTGAAGAGGAAGAGGCAGTCTCGCACTTTGCATAATACAAAGACAAGATGGCACGACCTGGAAGGCCCCTAATGCCATCTTGGGTCTGCCTCCTCTGCACTAAAAACACAACAAACACCTTACTGTGCCCTTACAGCATGATGGTGAAACTCCAAGTGTGGCACTACTGGTTTCATTTGCAAGAACAGCGTGAACACTGTCCCTGAAAATGAAATCAGAAGTCCTGCTCTTCTGGGTTTCATCATAGCATTCCAGGAACATGGTAAGGAGGGGAATGGTCAGCTTTGTGCTTCAGTGAGCACAAAGCAGATCAGTCTGGCTTGAACTGGTGGCAAGTTGGAAGGAAGCAGTGGCAGACTTGGGATGAAGGTCACCCTGAATCTGCTGCTCCCTCAGACCCCTTGCAATCTGCTACTGATGCAACCCACTTCAGGTGGCTGCGTGAGTGGGCTGGAACTGCAATTCAAAGTGGTAAGAACTGAGAATTTTTCTCACAGTTTCAAATGTCTCATGTCTACCGCATGAGGTGAGCAAATGATCCTTTCTTCTAGTCCCAGAAGATTTGAGGAAATGAGGAGTTAGCCTGTGTAGAAACTCCCTCTCCTCTATGGCATCTGAAAAACTTGGGGGTGGGTCTTTAACATTATACTATTACACAAATATGGCAACTGGAATGACATTCCTAATCATCAGTGGTGACCTGGTGCCCCCATCTGTGGCACCTTGGAAATACAGCTATAGAAAAGTACACGAAGACTGACCAATTCCTTATGAAAAACCAAGACTTCCCAAATGTCTTCTCTTTTCCTTCAGCATTCTGCCTCTTCTTTCCCAAGCACCTTTTGACTTGTTGTCTGTTTGGCTGAGTTGTCAACAGTTTCCCTGCTAGCATTCATGTTTCCTTCACCTACTGCTTCACCGGTAGAAATTCAGCAGGTGGGGCTTTTCCAACACATCATGTCCATGATGGAATAAAGTTCACTGACTAAGGGTGCAATCCTAACCAACTTTCCAGCACTGACATAGCTGTGCCAGTGTGGTGTGCACTGCATCCTACAGTGGGGAGGCAGTCAAGGGGGCCTCCTCAAGGTAAGGGCATGTTTGTTACCTTACTTTGGGGCTACATTGCAGCTAGGCCAGTGCTGAAAAGTTGGTTAAGATTGCGCCCAAACTCTCTGCTAGTGGTGCGACTGTAAAAGGCACAGGAACCGTCCCATAAAAAAAGTTGTCAACCCTGTTTCTTTAGCTACTGCTGTCTTTATCAAGCTGACAAGATTCAGTGTGATTCTCCATTTTATTGCTCTCCCAGTTCCTTCCTTTTCCTTTCACCTCTATAGCTCTGACTCAAACGCTTCCCCTGCTGGCTCACAGCTATACCTTACGGAAGTGTTGTGTTTCATCCCTGAGACGGAATTTCCCTGAATTTCCGACTATGATTTTCCTGTGTTTGTCACTTCCTGTTTAACCTGTGAGGGGAGAGGAAAAAGCCTTGCTTCAAAAAACACAATAAAGAACCTAATAGATGGAGCAGGGGGAACGAGGTCCATTTGGAAATACCTCATTAGCATAAAGGCGCCTTAATGACAAATCCTGGCAATAAAATGCAGCGAAAGTGCTTTCCAATAAATCTTAATGAGAGACTTCCCAGGTGCTTTACGGTCAGATTGCTGATTGTTACTTAATTAGTGCAGGTGCTGTATGTCTGGGGAAGCTGCAGAGGACAAATGGCTGCCAAGTAAACAAGAAACCTGAAGGAAGGCAACTCCAAATTGGAAAGTAAATGGGCTTGGCTGTGGCAACCCATTGACAGAACTTACATCGTTAAGAAAACAAACAAGTGTGCCAAAATTACTGTCAAAGTTCACCTTCCATTGTAGGCACGTCACCTCCGCCAAAATAATGCTGTTGCTTAGTCTTGAGTTCCGGGGTCCAATTTGGCCCCACAGTTCACTGTGTGTTCTTTGAGGAGAATGTGGCACCCCTGCTCTTAAGTCTGCTGTTGCCAGCTATTATGGAAGTGATATTTTACTTGTTTAGTGGCTCTGTTAGCAAACAAACAAAACAAAGCTTGTTTTTCACATTTAGAAAATTAAAAGATTTATATGCATGTGTAAGCAGACCAAATCGAAAGTTCCAGTGGGGTGTGTGTATGCAATGGAACACAACACTCTGCTGGTATGTCATGTTATGGGTTGGGTCACCAGCTGAAAAAGCTTCAGTCCTCTGCCACACAAGGTGCACACACCAAAGTCTGTAGGTGCTTCTCAATCCAGCTAGCAACTATATGAAAGTGCTGCAAATGTAGAACTAGTTAGCCACAGCTATTGGACTTACTGTGCTCCTATAGTTCTATCCGTGTAAGACTTTCTCATTCTCTCCCCGAAGTGCCCACTTGTACCGGAGTTCACAGATTCCTTTGGATCTATCTCCTGGAGTTTTTGTCTCGGTTGCCAAGCTTCCCATGAAACTTGACTTCCCAAGTCTCCAGTGCCTCATGCCTGGAACTCCCAGACTGCTTTTGACTACTTAACAGACAAGGCTGCAATCCTATGTACACTTTCCTGGAGTTGTACACAATGGGACTTACTTACGAGTAGGCATCCATAGGATTGTGCCATAGGACAGGTAAACTTTACCCTTTGCTTCTCTCTTCCTTTCCTTGCTGCAGACCAATTGATGGTGTGATCTGCTTTTCCCTTTTCTCTCACTATCCCCTGGATCTAGCAGAGCATGCTGGCAGGAGCCTAGCCATTTCCGTCTGACTCCCTTCAATTCAGTCCTCTTGACTGCTTCAGCAAGCACTCCAAGCCCCTTTAACTTCTTATTGGGTTCTGCAGTGGAACATTCTTTCAGGCCTCCACTTGTAGCACGAGTGAGGAGGACTGGGCAGTTTGGGGTAAACTCTCCAACTGTGCCTTAGAAATAGCAGCCTCATAGAGAAACATGCTACCAATTACTGCCTCCTTCTCACTCTTAACTTCCCCACTGAAACCTTACCTCCAAGGCTGTGTCTCTCTCAGCTTTCTTCTTGCCCTTACTTAGGTTTTCTCTTTCTTCCTCTTGCTTGCCCTTCAGTCTTGCCTCTCACAGAAACCCCATGTGTTCCTGCTGCATCTCAATAGCAAGTGTTTCCTCAATGCCTCTTCACAGATACCATTACTCTCCCTCCCCCTTTGGATTACCTATGTGTCCAACATAAGGCCCGGGGGCCAGATGTGGCCCACAGAAGCTTTTCATCTGGCCCTGAAGCTTTTTATTTGGCCCTCAGGCTCTCAGTTGCTGAGCAGTGCTGAGGTGCTACTGCTGTAAGAACAGCCCACATGAAAATTGGGCTCTCCCATATCTTGAAATATGATCATGATTTACATATTTTCTCTTTGTCATTTGCAGCTAATGAGTTCCTAAGTTGGAAAAAGTGCTCTTTTTTGGTTATGACCTGTTTAATGACATCACTTCCTGCTTAATGACATCACTTCCGACCCTCAGCAGGCATCATGAATGCTATTTGGCCCTTGCTGTGAAACGAGTTTGACACCCCTGTCCTAAGTGGTACCAACTCCCTAGACAGTTACGCTTATTGGTGACTGTGATGCTGATGCCCCATCCTCAGAGGAGATGTGAGGGGCCGGTGTGTGGCACCCCTTGTCCCCCAAGGAAGTGGTTAGTCATTTGGGTGGCCTAACTTCGTGCTAGTCTTCCTAGGGCTGCCCCCAATCCCACAAGCACTTACTACAGGTGCTGCAGGGCCAGGTGGCTGTAGCATGGGAGCATTGTGGGGTGACTCCAGGTCCATGGGGGAGATGACACTGCTCCAAGGGCCTGTATGTGTTTCACAGTGGTTCTTCTCAACTTCTCATCACTTATAAACCGGGAGTTCGAGTTAAACCTTGAAAAATCCACCTTCTTGCACTTTCAGCATCATTGGATTCAGCATCCTAATTTCTATGCTGAGAAGGTTGTCTTTATCTCTGAAAAGGTGAGCACATGACTCCTTGCCATTTTCCGTCATGGTTTTCAGTTGTTCCTTAACCAGGCGTAGAATTGTCCTTGTCAAAGGGCTGTGAGCACAGCCACACTCCAATTAGATAAGGTGACATTTCAAATGTCACCTCCTAATGTTGTCATGCATGACACTCTGGCACTCTTGCTGTAGCCCCTGTCCTGTACTTTTGGGAAGAGACCTTTGCCCAATAGAGTTGGGAAGAGACCTTTGCCTGATAGAGTTGATCTTAGTTTCTGGCGCCAGGGGCTTCTGGTGCTTCTTTAGGTCTCTCAGGAGCATGATTGCAGCATGATTTGTCAAAATTCAAAAAATTATCTGGTTCAAAACATTTAACCAAAGGAACAAAGGACTACAAAACCAAAAAATTAGGCAGAAATTGAAAGCCTGGGCAGTAAGCCATATTCAGTGGGCAAAAGGATCGAAATGACTTACTTGCCTGTGGCTGTGACTGGCTTTCATTACCCATGGTTCTAGCTCTACTCCCATCACAATGCAGCAGAAGGACTGTTTGCATTATACTGTCCCCAGGTACAGAATCTCTCAAGCCAGGTATAGATGTCTGTACTTGGATGCACATTTCTGTGGCAATTACTTTACCTAGGTTCATTTTTACAGATCAGCAATCTGTGTACAGTGATGGTTGTACTTGCACTAAATGGAACATGCGAATAACTGTATCCAGGTACAATCAGAATGCCATAATTGTACCCAGTTGCACAGGTGTACCCAAGTACAGTTTAACATGTGAACATTTTGGTCTAGACAAGTAGAGCTGTGAGTTGATATGACTCCTAAGCCTAGTTCTCACTCAGGGAAAAAAAAATGGAAATGTGTGGATTTCAGTAGTTTTTCCTCCATGGATTGGATTGGAAAGCTACTGAATCTTGATTGCAAATACAGTTTGTTGGGAAAGGGTGATGCATCCCTTCTCATAGCACTACTCCTGGATCAAATTCACAGCCCTCAAGTCCACATTTCCCCTGGGACAATGGACACTGAACTATGAAAAAGCACACTATAAATGCTAAGTAATACACTGAACACTAAAGTCAACTTCATGAAAAGGCGATTACTCAACAAAGGCATCATTTTCACAGATGTGTCAAGTCGAATTAGTGTTCCCATACATATTGTTTAACGATCTGTAGCCCAGAGTTGGCTTCTTTGGAAACCACTGCAATTCAGTTATTTCTCCCCAAGCTTTCTGAATGGTTCCTTTCCGCCTTATTAATGTAGGACTTCAATAGCATACTGCAGTGCCTGGAAGGAAGTTCATTACAAAAAAATGATGGTGGCCATGATTAGAGAGAAGTACAATAGGGGCTTATATCACTGTGGAGTTGTTTGATCACTTTGTTAGCCGCAAGGGCATGGAGTCTAAATTGAGAGCAAAGAGGTTGATTGTAATGTTGATGCCTGTAGGATGGACTCTGTGTAAGATGTGCTGGGGTGATGATGTCTCTCATTACCGATAACTTCCAAGTGAGGCTGAACTATTGTCCTCCTGCAGGAGAAGTGACCTGCTAATTAGATTAGTAACAAAAATTAAAGAGGACATTGAACACAAAGCAGCAATAACTGGCAAAGCTGCAGCTACAAGAGGCAAATGTTTCTGACTTCTGCTGCTCCCCTATAATGAATGGGAGCTCATATAATCAGTGGGAGCTTTATATTTGGGAGCTCATTTGGACTAGGTTAATAAGTTTCTATGTCCTTCTCTCCCATGCCTGAGTCATGGGACAGAAATAATGAGTGCTTGGACACTCCATCTTACACCCAGTGCTCTTCACAGGCAAGGTATAAGAGTTTGCACTAGTGAAATGACACCACCAATACCCACATCCCTAATGGTTTGTTTTTTTAAATTTTCCTTTGTAAGACAAACAAAACCTATGCCTTTCCTACATGTGAGAAAACTACGGGGGGAGGGGACACTATTGCTTCTAGCTAGTCTTCTGATCTAAGTGATCTCTTCAGTTTTGAGAATGACTTCATTCAAGTTCAAAAACCTGCGGCCAGCTGCAACCAAAGAATCTAGTTAGAGATATTACTTATGTGACAAACCAGAATCTCAGAATGCGAAATGAATGCCTGATGGTCAGCAAAAATTGTCATCGAGAATGCACATCCACACTTGTGGAAAGGCTCTTTTCAGCTGTCACTGTGATTAGCCAACCCAAGAAGTGAAATCTTGGAGGCTCTTTGAGACTTGCTATGCAAGTTTTCATTTAATTTCGACTTCAGGGTGGTGATAACAAATTATTCTTTCCCCCCACAATTCGTCTGTCTGAAAATATATACTTGTTATTTCTCTTACTTTTAAGTCCTTGTCAAACAATAAGAAAGGTCCCCTGCGCAAGCACTGAGTCATTACTGACCCTTGGGTTGTTGCCATTTCCACAATGTTTTCATGGCAGACTAGTTGGTTTGCCATTGCCTTCCCCACTCATGTTACCTTTTCCCCCAGCAAGCTGGGTACTCATTTTACTGACCTCGGATGGATGGAAGACTGAGTCAACCTTGAGCCGGCTACTGGAGGTCTCATTTTTCACTGGGATCAAACTCAGGTTGTGGGGAGAGTTCTCTGTTGCAGTACTGCAGCCTCTCTGCATCACACAAGGCTCACGTCAAACAAATTCAGTTCAAATAATATGCTCATGCTGTTCCAGTATTCATTAAATACACTATTAAGTAAGTCTGTTTAGCTTTTATATTTTCAAAGTTCATGATGAATTTAAGCAATTTCATATTTTAAATATTTCTCAGGAATAGAGAGAGCCTCCCCCATTGCAGAGCATGTGTGATTATCTTTTAGATGTGCTGATATCTCTGGCATGCATGCATAGCTGAATGTTGCCTTTTCTGCTCTGAAATCTGAATGGTGTCCCTATACATATTATGGCTGCTTACAGTTTGCTGATGTATTCTGAAAACCTTGACAACTTATGAAACTGAATCCCAAACAATTTAGTTTCTGGGCTTCTGAATAGAGATGATCATCAGAATCTCCCATTCCATTCCAGGAAAGATTTGAATACCAGTTTCAGTGAATACCATATTCAGTGAATACCATATTCAGTGGTGGGAGGGATGACCCTATCTTTCCCTTGTGGGGCTTCTGAGAAGCATCTGATTGGCCACTGTGGAACAGGATGGACCTGACTCAGCATGGCTTTTCTTGTGTTCTTCCTTGAAAAGCCTGGATTCTACCAACCTGTTCAGGATGACAAATGACTTTGGAATTCTTTTGGAGTTCCTAGAGGTCCCAGTGTCACTGGAGGCTTCCCTAGCATTATAGGCTTACTCGGTACAGGCAGAACTTATGTCATGTGGTGCAGGAGATTTATGCACATTCCTTATACATCCTACAGTACCAGGGAGGTCTTCTGGATCTTCAGCATAACTGACCAGTTTCCAATAAGTGAGATACTTCTTTGATCCAGTTTCTCTGCAGGCAAATCGCACATCTAACATGATTTGTCACCAGTTGACAACTCTGGGAATCATGCTGGTCCAGGAAATTTCTGTAGGTTTTTAGGCATGGCTTAACTGATGGAGAATCAGCTGATGGAGAAAACAGCTGATGGAGAAATGAAAGATGTTCAGATTCATGTAGCAAAATGGCAAGAAAACAAATGGAACAAATAAGCAAGTGAATATATTATTTAGGATATTTCCTCATTGCAACTTCTATTACCTTATATGCTCCAAAACACAAAGGGGGCTTTTTCAGAGGTACTATAAGAATATATTTGAATTTTTATTCTATTTTAGAGGTGGTGATCCTTGATGCCGAGCTGGTGATGCCAACACAGAATTTGCAGTGGTGTCTGAAACACAAATCCTGTGGCAATGAAAACCCTCCTGAGAGCCATAGGGGTCAATGATTAACAACTATCCTGTAGTTTCTGTTTATGGGAAAATAGCTGACTCAGTTAACTTCCAAACACTAGGGAGCCCAGGAAAAAAAACTTTGCAGGAATCCTTTTCTTTTTCTGACAATTCTGCTTGCAGTGAGTTAATGTTTTCTACTTGTTTACCTCAAAGGGCAGTTTTCTTGCTTCAGTCAAAATTTAATTTATTTTTCCTTGACACAATTATATTCCACCTTTCCTCCAGAGGGTTCAAGGGGGCAAACATGACCTGAGATTCCCAGGTGGTCTTCCACCCAGGCATTGACCAGACTTGCTCGGTTTCAGAAAGTTTGCCACATTATGCATTGCCAGACGATGCCATAGGCTTCAATAATGTTGGGTTGTTTGTGCTCACACCTGCACAGCTCTGAATTTGACAGATCTCTTAGGGCCAAAGTACTCTTATTGCAAGGGATCTGTGATCAGATCAGATCTCCCAATGATTTTTCTGTGATTCAAATCAGCTGAAACTGGCAGCTCTTTTTATTGTGGAAATTTCATTTCATTTCATTTTACAGAAATTTCAAGTTTCTGTAGAACTGACTGTTTTACAGATATCTGTGCTACTGTTTACCACCCCATTTCAAAAGAGCAGCATCTCATGTAACAAAGCGGTGTAACAGTATGTGGTGACATCGTAGTTCATATAACTGCCTATTCACACTGGCAGTAATATTTCTTGCATCTTAATAGGTACTTAAAAACCCTTTTCCAGGAATATCATCACTCCCTCACTGCCAGAATGGGGTCAGGGACAAACTCACCTCTGCCACTTAAAGGAAGAATGAATGAGACATGCAAGGGGGCAGAGCTTTACTGACATAGGTTGACCTCAGAGAACTCAGTCAATGCCAATGGGAGGTAGGTGGGGCTTTGCCTATTTACAGCTGCCCCATTGTCTTCCTGATGCTTGAACCTTTCTCCCTGACCTGTCATGGGGAATGGGTTATTTTTTGCCACTTCTGCATGGTGGAGGGAATTATCTCTAATCTAGCCTGGCCAAGGAGTTTGATTGGCTGGTTAATCTCTAAGGGCACAATCCTCCCTTCACTTGGATACTGTAAGGCATGTTTGCACCTCCTCAGGAGTTGGCTAGGCCAGCGCACAGAGGTGTGCCGGCCTGCAGAGGCTGGAACAAGCCTCCGTGCCAATGGAGGCCCCGAGCCTTGCGTTGGCCTGGCTGAGCCGATGCAAGGCTCTGAGGTAGGCAGGGAGGGGGTGGGGAGGAGACAGGAGGGAGGCGTTTCTGAGCCCCTATCCTGTGCTGGAAACAGCACAAGCCTCCTGGGTAGAATTGCGCCCTAACTAGGTATCACAATTAACAGGCTTCCAGGGTTAGGAAGGAAATAAGATACACCAAGGTGCTAGATTGGAGAGGGGGAGTTTATACAGACCTGGCTCTCTGGGTTTGTTGGCAGGAGGGAATCTGGACTGGTGAATCCTTGTTTGTTGCAAGGCTTCCTGGTCATCCTTAGCACACCTTTTAGGTGTGTGGGCAGTGAAAAGTAACAGCAGCACAAGTTAAAACACTGGCTGCAATCCTAACCACACTTCTCTGGGAGTAAGCTCCATTGGGACTTACTTCTGAGTAGACATGCATAGGATTGGGCTTTGAGTCCATTATTTAATTTTGCTAAAATCAGAGCAGCTGACACTGACATGGAGTAAAAGCAAACCATAATGTAATACATTAAATAAATCAGGAACTGCAGGGAGATGATGAAAGCCAGATTACCGATTACCCATGGGTAAGCCACCACGGCCCCAGTGGGTCTCCTCGGACTTGTGCCACCTCAGGAAGTGGCACAAATCTGAAGAAAATGGAGCGGCTTCAAGCTGCTCTGTACTGCTCGGGGAACAGGGTTGGGATCTGGTATAGCAGCCAGGTCCCAGCTTTGCCTCCCACTCCCTGCTCACCCACCCCTGGAATGCCCTCCAACCACCCTCCCTCTGCCCTGGAACGCCCCCCACCTCCTCTCTACTTTTCCCCTGCCCTCTCCAGACCCCTGCATTGACCAAACTTGGCCAATGCAACCCCCCTTTCCCAAGCTGGCACAAAGGCTGGATGCAGCCTCCGTGGGCCGGCGTGCGTCCCTGTGCTGGCCCAGCTGACTCCCAAGGAGGCGCCAATGTGCTTACAGCACTTTGCGAGCCTCATGGGCCCTCCAACCATTAGGATAGAGCGCTTAAGCTCCATGCTGTACACGGGAGGGCAGGGAGGAGGGTCTAACCGGATGGGGTGGATGGCAACAAGGGTGGGGGTGGACAGATCAGGCCCAGGAGGGGATAGGATATGTGGCACTGGTGCACAGTGTGTCCTATTCCCTTTTCCAAGCCTGATCTGCCACCATTGGGCAATGTGGACTAGCAACAGTGATATCACTCACACAGACTCAAGTAGGCCCATTGTGGCAGCTGCAGCTTATCTCAAGACAAGGTGGAAATGTCCCCTTACTCTGCAGAGACCACAAGCTGCTGAAATTCCTCTGCAGGATACAGTGGAAGCTGCTGCATCGGTGCAGGAAACTTAGGTAGAATTGGCTTGTGAGACATCTCAGAAGCTTCTATAGGGCTAACAGAATCTAAAAACAGGGTAAAACTCAGGGACTCCCAGCACAACAACTGTGGAGACAAATAGTTTCCTCTTGTATCTCAAGGAAACTTTCCCCCGGATGGAAGTGAATCAATTCCCCATCTAAAAAAGGATGTGGTAAAAAACTGGCAGGTAAAAGAAAAAACCTTCCATGCAAAGATGCAAATTTTATACTATTCTCTTTAACAGCTGCCAAATCCTGTTGTGCTGAAAAATCTTTTTCATCAAGTGATCTGAAACACTAGTTTTCATAAAGCTGACTTTGGAGTTCCCTTTCTTTCCTTGCCAGGAATAAATATTTTTCTGTGCTTGGCTGCTTCATTTCTTATATCTAAAGTTGGCATCATCTCTAACTAAGACTAGTCTTCAGAGAAACCTAAAGGACATTTGCATTGTAGACCTCCTGCCTATTAAACAGTTCTGTCATTCTTTGGCATTCGCTAATAATATAGGAGGGATCATCACTGGCTTTAAAAAAGACGGTTCTTGCAGAAGTAATAATGAAATGACATACCAAATTTGGAATAAAACAGGCCTAACTTTATGAAAATCAATAACAGATAACTTACAGGACCAATGTGGTGGGGGAACCATTCACCGGAAACTAAACCTGCTTTTCTAAGAGGGAATGACAAGGTACCAGCTGTGGATGTCCCACTTTGGACCAGCACAGCTCAATCTAAGTTGCCAGTTTAGCATGGGTGACCAAATCATGGTGGGTTAGTGTGACACGAGCTGCACCATTTTGTGGCTCATCAGCTGACCCCCTTTATCCCTCCAAGAGACCCCATTCTTGAAAGGAACTCCCATTCCAAAGCCCATTTCACTTTCCTAACTAAGCTAGACACTCCTTTCATGGGCAAAAGTCACCTTTCACCTTGGTCCAAATCCACCAAATTGAAACAAATAACAAACAACATTCAATAGTCAGTCAACACCTAAGATTTAGAAAGAAGACATCCTGGGGAAGGTAACAAATCCAGCCACTTAGTGTCAACCTGGCAAAAAGTTCCTTTTTTGACCACTCTAAATTCAGGTGCCCTGGCAACATAGGGAGGGGGTAGGGTGGGGTGGGGAGCTGAGTGGTCCATCCACAACTGCTGCCTGCAATCAAATGGATGCCCCTTACATATCCCTCCTTCCTGCCTCTCACAATATTTCCTGTCCTGGCTCCTAATCTCTGCCCCGCAACAGCCAAGTCTTACTGCACCTGCTCAGGAACATGTAAGAATACATCTGTACATATGCTCCACACAAGTGCTTCAGAGGAGCTTTGACTGTTGATCATGGTGCACGTGGGTGGAATTGATATTTTGGAGGGAGTAAAAAAGAAAGACAGTTCACAGGATTCAAAGAACAATACATGGTTGACTAAGGCATACTTGCCATAATAGGAGGGGGAAATCCATATAAGTTTATTTATTAAAATATTTATACCTCACTCCCCCCCCTCTCCTATTACCAGGGCACCCAAGATGGCTTACAAAACTCATAAAATCACACAAACAGCAATACAAAAATTAAAAAGCAAACAAACCAGAAGTTTAAACAACCAACGTTCACAATAAAAATGTTTCACATCCCTACAAAAACAGCCAAAACAGCATTAAAAATTAATTAAAACAAAGGCAAAACCAAAACTTGCAGAACTAAGGAAGGCTAAATGAAAGAGGAATGTTTTCAGTCCTGCTGGGACACAGTGCAAGAGACAAATCAATGCCAACGAGAAGCAAAACAAACAGGCATACAGAGGCTGACAATCATACTTAGAATGAGTACACACATGCACATAAGTGTTCACCTAAATCAGGGGGGTCCAAAGTTCTTGGCAGGAGGGCCACATTGTCTCTCTGACACTGTGTTGGGGGCCGGGCAGAAAAAGGAATTAATTTACATTTAAAATTTGAATAAATTTACATAAGTTTACATAAATGAATATTTTAAAGATGAACTTATATGAATGAATGAAGGTCTCGCAATAGCTCAAGGCCTATAAAAGGCCTTGCACAAAGCAAGGCTGGCCTTTCCTTTGCTGCTGCTACTGCATCACAGATGTGAAACAGCAAGCAGTGGAGGGAGCCCTTGTCCCACAGCTCACGCGAAAGGTCGAACAGTTGGCTGTCATGCTGAGAGCAGTTGCGTCAGGCCAGTGTGGGCTGAACAAATCTCAGGAGGGCCAGAGGCTCATTGGAGACTTGGGGCTCCCTGAGGACTCCCTGAGGGCTGCATTAAGAGGCCTCAAGGGCTGCAAGTGGCCCCAGGGCCGGGGTTTGGGCACCCCTGACCTAAAGAACAATTCCCATCCAGGCTGAGAGAGCTGGGGGGGGGTATGCTTGGTTTTTTCTGGAAAAAGGTGGAGGGAGGATAAGGAGGTTGGCGATCACTCCAAGAGATGCTAGCTGAGAGATGCTGGAGGGTTAGGGTTATCAGGTGATTTACACAAGTGAAATTTTAGAAGAAATGGGCTCTAGAATGAGGCAGAGAGAAAAAAATGCTCATAGGGCACAGAGGAACAGAAAATGTGGTCAGGGTATGAGGGTGCATCAATAGTTCAATGCATGCAATGAGTCAGAAAGTGGAGCTTAACAGGGAGGAGCCTGGATGTTGAAGGGCCTTGCTATTCCACTTTTGGTAATAGGGCATGCTCTCTACCACAAAATCACCTGATAGCATTTGGCTATCCCTTCCCCTCCAACAATGCAGCCATGCCACCTGGGGATAAACCTCCAAGGCCTGGATGGGTCTATTCAGACCTGTGCCTGCAAAATAACTGGCACAAATTCATGTGGACCTGGGTCAGGCAACTGAGGTGTTTGGGTGATTTGGTGGATGCTACTGCTGCTGAATCCACCCCCTTCCCAGATCTGCACTCCTCTCCTCCCCTGTCACTACCCCATTCCACCCACCCCTGCCCCCATTCTGCCTCCACCACTGTTCTTCTTCCCCCGCCAGCCTACCTGGATCAGTGGGCCTTCCCCATTGAAGGCCTGGCAGCATACAGGGTGGTAAATTAAAAAGTTCTTTAAAAAAAAAAAAGCTGGGAGCTGTCCTGGTTCCCTTCCTCCATAGCATGCAGTGCATGCTCTGTTGAGGACATTGCAGGTCTGGGCAAGTGGGGGATAGGATTGGGCCATAAGTTTCTTAGCTTCAGCTACATTATTGGTAACCATTAACCATTTTGCCAGGTTCAGAGTTATTCCCTTTTTTGCCTGGCCCACAGGTGTACACATTTCATCCCCCTTGCATATATGTAAAGTTGGGAGGAAATTGCTTAACTAGAAATGGTTTGTTCAAAACTGCCAAAATGGTTTTTTTTTTTTTTTGTATACTCTTTTTTGTGTGTGATTACCATAGCAGTCACATGAAAGCTTGGTCACTTGAAAGTTTGGTAATACCATGACCAGAGTAGTTTCATCACATGCAAATGATATCTGCCAGTACATAGGAAATCTCACACATGGGCTGCTTCTTATGTGATGATTACCATATAAAGTGGTTATGCGGCTTTATCCTAAACATTTCTATGCAGTACCAGGAATTGTGAGAGGAAAATGTTTGCACATAGGGCTTCTTTGATATATAATACATTTCAAACTTTCCTTCTATATTCTTCAATTTGTCCATATCAGTATTTGAACTGGATTGTTTGTGCAATCCCTAGTGCTCAGCTGAAGCTAGTTATTGTATTATTTTTGGCCTTCGGCATAGCACAGGGCACAAAATATCACCATATAACTCTGCAATCGAATGTCTTTGTCAGGATGGACTAGATGATGGAGAACTTATTCCTTTATTGACTGCTAAATCTCTTCCACTCCAGCAAATACATTCCACTGGCTTTGGCTCCTGACCTCCAGTTCATTTCTGTGTTGGATAAAATTAGATCAGTCTGTCTAAAATAATTATTGCCTTTCATTTTGCTTTTGTACCATTTCAGTGCCAAGTAGCAGCTATATGCTGCTCAATCAGCTTCACATTCATTGATGTGGTGTTAGCCAATACATTGTGTGACCCCAAATGGTCTGAATCGTTTTCAATTGTTTGGTTACCGGAGGAAACATCTTCCACAGAATGTACAAGTATATATGACAACGGCCCACCTCATTTAGCTATGCTATGTTTCATTTAGCTATGAATGATTACTTCTCAGTCTATAAGCCATCATGAGCATTGAATATTATAGAAAAGCTGAAAGCAATATTGTCTATCCCACTGAATACTGAGATTACTTGCATTACCTGTGTCTTGGCTGCCATTCTGGAGACCAAAGAATTCTTATGTAATGATCTTGCTACTTTACATGTGTCCATTCTGAGGCTGGCCATGGGCCCTTACTGATCTTCCACGCCACACTAAGGCTTTGTGCCAAAGCCACAGATTACTCAGATTGTTGCTGACTCCTTGCCTGATCTTCTACTCATTTCCCACCCCTAGCATCCTTAGGTTTCCATCAGTAGCATAGCTAGAAGGGGGGCAAAACAGTAAGTACTGCAGGTGTAGTGTCCTGGGGGTGGGACTGAGGTCAGTTGGGTCCAGAGGTAGCAGTGGGGCGCCACCGGGCCTGGGCCAAGTACAGCCAGGAGGTCACTTTAGGAGGCTACAACATCCCTGGGGGAACTATATTATTCCAAAGGCAAAAATCAGGGCACTCATCACAGTATTTGATCAGATTGCTGATAATTTAAAATAAAAATTCACATCATGATCTTCACAAGATGAAAAAGTCTCTTCTTGTGGTCAGTCTCAGAAGACAAATTCCCTTCACTTGTTTGTGGTTTGCCAAATTGTCCAATCCCAATTGCCAAGAGCTCAATCCTAATTACAACTAGGCTGTCCTTTATGACAGCAGAACACAGCTATGTAAATGGTCATTGGGGTGAGTGCTGTGTGTGCTGCCAGCAGTCATTTTGGTTCTACTTCCACAAGTGGTGGCAGTGCCCGTTTGTGGCAGTGTCCATTTGTGGCTGCTGCTGCTGGCTATCTCCAGCAACAAACATAAGCTGGCAGCAGGAGTGGGCAGTGCGCAGAACAGGGCAGGGAGGGAGAGGGAAAGGGGTATATCTGGGTGGGGAGGAGGGCAGGAGGTGGAACAGGAGAAGGACTAGTGGATCTTGGTGGCACCAACATGTGGCAGATCCTGACCCCTTTCCTGTCGTTTCCTCTCCCTTGTTCTCTTTAGAACAGCAAAATAACTGGTGCAAATCTGAGGAGACCTATTGGCGTAGGGGAGGCTTTCCCTGTAGTAAGGGAACAAAATTTTTCCGTAAGGAGGACTCTGGACTGACCCCCTGCAGAATACAGCGTGCACTCCACTGGTGGGAAGGGAGACTTAGCAAGGATTATGCTGTTCATCTCCCATGAAGCACAGAAACCATTTCTGTTTCCTTTTATCAAGAGTTCAGGTCTAAAATCTTTGGTAATATGCATAACATAAAATTAGATTTTAAAAAAAATCTATACTGCGTGGGTCTCATTTTTCCCAAAGTGATTGGGCAAAACACAATTTCACTGTCTAAAATTAAATACATTGAAGACTGACTCATGTAAAAGAGATTCAGGAAGAGTTAAGACCGCAGGACCAAAGATGCATACAGAAAAAGAATTTGAAACATATTCTTAATGGAAGTGTCACAGGGAGGAGGATACAAAATAGAAAAAAAGAGTGTCTCTGGCTAAGTTCCAAGTTCGAGAAGTTGCTTAATTATTCTGCTTCAGGTCATTGAGCCTTCTAAAACTATATACTTGCCTACTTAGGCTTTCAGATTATTTCTCCCTTTTTCATTTATTTAACAGCACACTACAAATTGACAGGTCAGATGAATCCCATGCTGACATTTAAAAATCTATGCACATAGTACAAAGGCGTACATAGTCAGGGATCAGTGAGAGCTTGTCAGCAAGTCCCTCCTACTCCAAGAGTCTTGCCCCCGTGCCAACCCTGAATATGATTTTAAAAATGATGAGAAAAGAGTCATGTAGGTTCATGTTGTCTGAACCAGAAACACAGCTTCACAGCCTCTTTAGATTTTGTTGTAGACTCTCTCTCTCTCTCTCTCTCTCTCTCTCTCTCACACACACACACACACACACACACACACACACAGTGTGTTTGTGTATCCCCCCATATGCTTTTCATTCGCCATCAGCTGCTTTAGCAAAGAGGCTCATTGGGTTTTATGACAAAGGCCTTTGTAAAAATGTCATGCTGTGATGAATTATTAGGACTATTTTGGTTTGACTTTGTGACATTTCATTCCTTCCTCTGCTCATTGTCCTCAATACCAACTACCAAGTATACTACCTAAAATAAATTAAATAAAACTGAATGACCTTTTTTTGTCCTCTTTTTCTTTCATATCACTTTCCCCAGACATTAAGGTAACATGTGGAAAGTTATAGGCCTTTCCAAATGACAGAAATTTAACAAGCTCTTTTGAAGAACAAAAATAATTACTAAAGATTACTGTCCTTGTTTCACTGACACCAAGTAAGCCAATAATCAAATTTATGTATCCTACTTCTTGTATCCATTACAAGCTCCATTATATGATTTTCTCACTTAGATTACCCAAAGTTGCTATTGCTCCTGTAAGAACAATTGCAGGCAATTTGTATGTAGTTAAAGTGGTAAGTAAGTAGCTCATTTTGATTTAATATTTTTCCATGTACTATTTACAGTCGCCCACAGCCCATAATTGCTGCCTATTAGGATTATTTTGAAGACATCTTGGCACATCGATTGCATTAAGCACAGTTATTTGTCTTACATTACTCTTTCAAGGATTGTTTGCCTGCAAATCCCAACAAAGCACAAAACAAACTGATTTGGATTCAAACTGGACGATAACTTTATTAAACTTAGCAAAGTCTGCAGCACATCCTAACTGATCTAACTCTCCCCTGCACTGTCAGTGAGGGCTCCTACATTAGAGGACACAACTAAGCTATGCTAGCCTGCTCACCTCCCAATCTGGACAACCAAACATTGCCACCAAGCTGCAGATCATCCCCTTGACATCCCAGCTCATTACTGCTGACTCCTTAACGAGCTGCGGAAGCTCAGAGTCACCTTACCGGCCTCAGCTATTAAGCCCCTGAGATTCACTCAGCAACTTTTGAGTCACTTCCCAAGGCCAGGCTACTTCTGGGGCTTGGCCCTAGACCCACTTGACCAAATGCCTCAAGGTGCTCACCACATTTCCCTATTTTTAACCTGAACCTACCAGTGATCTCACATACACCACACCATTCAAACAGTCTGAATTAGATATTTAAAAAATCCCACACCAAGAAAAACTCATCCCTCTGAGTGACCAACTAGTCTGGGGGGTGGGGGTTCCTGAAAGGGATAAGAGCCTGATATGTGGAGGGGTCTTCTTCAACCTGTGCCAGCATAATTGTTAGTGCAGGTCCACATGAACCTGCACTAACCTGCATGAACCTGCACATGAACCTGCACTCACGGATTTGGGTCCAAAAAGGGGGTTTGGATTCAGTGGCTGCCACTGCCACTAAACCCACTCCCTTCCCAGACCTGATCTGCCCTTATCCTCTCCCCCATAGCTGCTGCTTACTGCCCTTCCCCATTCCTGTTCCTCCCTCACACTGTCCCATCCCACCTCCTCTGCCAATTCATCTGGGTCAGTGGGCTGGTCCCAAACCCTCACCACGTATGGGGCCACAGCAGTCTCCCCACCAGTGCTCTGGTAGAATGCACTTTCGCATGCTGCCAGACACCCTTTTACAGATGCCATAATGGAAAACCAAAGAAGAGATATTGGCTCCTTATGATTGGGCCATTAATGAAATGATTGTGCCATTCTAATACTTCACATCAGTATACGTACATCATCAGAACTTCTCATCAGTGCTAATAAAGCTTTGACTGACATGTTTTGATACCTTAGATTGGAGTATTTGCTATCATTATCCAATTGTACTTAGCTTGAAATTTACTGTCCTATTCTCATATAAAATTGCACAGAACATTTTTCTTTTCCTATGTTTACAAGTAAAGAGCTGTTCCATGGACACATCTTCATTTGAATCCATGAGTATATAAATGACAGTCTTCACTGCTTCCCGTGATGCAGTATTTTCCTGCGTTGGCAATAATACAGATGCTAACATTGCTCCTCTTGGGAAAGATGTCCAACCCAAGGCTTATTTCTAGAACTTCTGTTGCCTGGGTGGACAATGTACTACACTGCCATCAGTATTTCCGCAAGTATAAGCCACAGCCACTTAGCTGTGCTCTGTTTTTCCGTGAAAAGTTTTCAGAATAACTTTGTACAGAACATATAAGTGTGATTGGCATAAAACACTATCTGCTGCTTCTTTTTTACTTTAGAAAAAGAGTAATTACTTTAATTTTCCTAACACTCGCCATATCATCCTAACCTATGCTCCCAAGAGGTGCCTCCGAAAATATCCTTGTATTCTTGAAAGATTACATACAGCATTATCTTCCCAACTGAAATTGAGTATGTAAATGTGTCCCAGGAAGCACAGTACAGGTAATGGCTTCATAATCTCACTATCTAGGTATTAACCTCTAAAAGTTTCACTACCGAAATTAATAAAAGTATCCCTTCCTTCCAAACAATGTGTCCATCTTCTCTACTAGGTCACACCGATCAAAAGGGGATCCTTGGAGGATGTAAATTGGTATATAACTCCATTTCAATCAGTTCTATGAGTCTGATTTGCAACAGCTCTTCTATTACATTTATCTACAGAACTTTTTTTTAAAAAACGCACTGCCTAGTCTCCAATGTCTTCAGCTGGATCAAAGTCAGTGTCAACCATCCATATCACTGAAGCTCTGATTCTGAAATTTACCTGCCTGCTGGCACCACAATCCTCCACGCTGCTGCAACATGCCTTATGGCGCATTTGCAACAGTGCATGCACCCATCCCTTACACACCTATCCCATGGTGGCTAGCTTAGGATTGACTTAGGCGAAATAGATTTTATTCACACAAAGGTAACTCCTAGATCCCATCACGCAGGAATATCAACCTTCACAAACAACCAATGCTCAGTGGCCATACCCACCATTTTCTATAAAATTTGAATTAAAACAGAGAAACTCCGTGTGCTTCTACTCCTGTTTCTCCTGCTTTCTTGAAGCAGCTCTTCATTTGGTGCTGATCCAAAGAACCCCTATCCTTTGGGAATACATTTGAGAAGGGATGGCCATCCCCAGCAGGGCTGGCTTTTAGGCAATTGGGCCTATTTTTAGGCAATTTCACCCAATTGGGCCCGGTGCATGATGGGAGCCCCATACTGCTCTTCTGCCCACCGCTGCTACCAATTGGCCTAAAATTGCCAATTGGAAGCAGCGGTAGCAGGTAGCAGCAAGTATCCCTCGCTCTCTCCCTGCCCTCACATCTCCCACTACCATCCTCTACCCATCTCGCTCCAGAGTGGGCTGCTGTGGGCGGGGCAGTGATGGGCAAGATTCAGAGAGCACTGTGGGCTGGGCACATGCTCCGTCTCTCCCTCTGACTGACTTCCCAGGTGCCTATTCTGCACAACCACTAAAGGCACAGAAGTTCTATCCACCTGCTCAGAAGTAACAGATTTTTTTTTTCCTGGCTCTGGCTCTGGTCTGGCTCCATTCAAGAGCTAAACAAATTAGTATAGGAGCCCTGCAAAAGTGTTTCCAATTGGGCTCTGTAGCTCCTAAGGCTGGCCCTGATCCCCAGAAGGGGAGAGCTGAAAAGTCCTTGAGCATGCATTGAACACCACACATGGTGCTTTGGAACCCACACCGAACTACAATTTCCCTCTTCGAGCACTGCTTTTAATAATATCTAGCACCCAGTGTTTCACCATACTCACCAAAATATGCACTGCTAATTTAGAGGGAATGGGGAAAGAATGCTAATGCTGTGGCTTACAGAAGCACCTTCTAGTTAATCAACTAATTTGCCGTACAAACAGCATTACCTTCCTAGCTTGAAGTCACTTCAATAACACAGGCCAACACACATTTTGCTTCCTTAAACATTACATGAATTCCTGGGTATATTTGGGGTGCTGATTCCAAAATGGCATCCATTTTGCCCTATCACGTCTAGTTTTGGAAACATGGCATAGCCTCTTTAGCTTACACACCACGGCTTCCTCATGAGGAAGCTGCTTGAACCATTCATTAATGGGCAGGAGGTCTGGTCTAGAGAGTAGAGCCTCCATTAGCCTGAAGATAACATGTGAAGGTTGCCAGTTCGAGACCACTGGCAGCTCTGTGAATGGCGAAACCTTGAAGCAGCTGACGAGCTGAGTTATTCCACCTGCTCTTTGGTGTGAACGAAGAAGCATCTTGACTGCCCTTCAAGTGAGAGATGAAGGAGCTGTGTGCGTGGGAGGCTACTGGGGGCCAGAAGTGATGCCAGACCGTGAAAGATCCATCTGAAATGTTGTGTGGTTCCTGAAAGATAGAACCTTTCTGTTATTGTAAAAATCCCCATGGGGATTTAGAGATAGCCTGCCTATGTGAACCACCTTGAATAAAGTCAGAGAGGAAACCGATGACCAGAAAAGCAGTATATAAATACCAGTTGTTTATTATTATTATTATTATTATTATTATTATTATTATTATTATTAATTATTATTATTATTATTATTATTATTATTATTATAAAATAATATATATAAATATATAAATATATATAAATATAAAATAATAATAATAATAATAATAATAATAATAATAATAATAATAATAATAATAATAATAATGAGGTTATACGATATCTCCAAAACTAGATGTGATAGGGCAAAATTGATGCCATTTTTGGTATCGGCACCCCAAATTCATATCAAACCACCATAAAGTTCGGGAAAAACTTTTCTGACCCTCAATTTTGTATGCCTGTGTAATCTGTGAAAAGGGGTGTGAGAAGGGGTGTGAGGGGTGTGAGAATCTGTGAGAAGCGTCCAGGTCATATTGGGAATTGCTAAGAGGTCTGTCACCCCTGATCCAATCTTCAGGAGGCAAGCTTGATTCTGGGTAGTTCCCACTGAGTTCTATGAGACGAGTAAAAGAACGGCAATTTGGAACACAGTTGAGACAAAACATAGTCCTTGCTTCTGATGGACAGGTGGACCCTCTGCCACTGGTACCCTGAGTTAACATGACTGATGAATTAATTGTACACGACTGATTGTACATGATTATTGTTCATGATTGATGATTGGATCCCTTTGGGGAGAAAGGCGGGAAATAAATAAATAAATAAATAAATTCACATGAAGGGGATGGGAAGGGCCAGACATGCACATTCCGTGAATGCGGATGTCTTCAATTGTATTGGGCCAGTTCAACAACAAAAGTATTGTCCAAACTGGCCCACTCAAGACTGGTTTTCCCCTCACTGCAACAGTATCCACTAGCGTAGTACTTTCATTGTGTGATGCTGGTATGGTGGCAAAAGTATTGGCTGGTCTGGTCCAAAACTGGGCTCCCAAACTTCCAAAACTAGAAGTGCAATGTATGTTGATGCTGATTCACAGAGATACATTGTACTTCTCAGGTGTTCTTGGAACATACAGGTTTTACCACCTACTGCTTCACCTGTTGCAATGATGGATATTTTGCTAGCTACACAATATTAAGAGTGACACTGCCCCATTAGCACAAAATATGACTATGGAGCTCTTCTGCACTGTCTCCACAAAGCTTAATAAGTTTCATGGAGAAATCCCCTGTGGTTAAATTTGATTCTGTTGCTATATGCTTTACTTTCAGATCTGCTGAGAAATTCATTGTACATTCCAGCTATTTCTTTTCTACCAGACCTAGCAGTGCTTGTGATACTACCTGTTGTCAGAAAATGTCAAACCTGTAGGCAGAAATGTCAGGTCTATGAGCAGAAATCCTGCTTAATGAAATGGAACTCACCTTGTAGTTCTTCAAAAGATTTTAAAATAGCTTGTTTATAAAAAAAAATCTGCATTATATTCACCTGTGTTCTTCTGAAGATATTTAATCAATTTCTGTCTCTCATGCTATAGCAACCAAAGGACTCTCTTTTTGTCACTCCGCTCTGTCTGAGTTCTGAATCTTTCACTGCCCTATATAGATGATGTACGGATTGTTTTAAATTCTTTTGTGCCATGTACCAGTCGTTCTGATCACAGCTTAGTTTCCTTTACTGGAATCAGAGGCTCTGATAGGTTATGTTGTGATCTTCATTCTATTCTTGGCTTTGTCATTCTCGGTTGTTTTCTGTTGGACTCTTTAATAATTAATTTGTGTTTTTTTCCCATGCTGAGTCTAATTATTTCCATCTTTCTTCATCTGCAATGTTTTTGCTTCCTGTTCAACTTTTTGCTTGCAATTCAGGCTCTTTGTGCCTTCTCCCTGACATGCTAGCTTTGCATCTGCAAGAACTCGGTCTTTCTTTCTTTCTTTCTTTCTTTCTTTCTTTCTTTCTTTCTTTCTTTCTTTCTTTCTTTCTTTCTTTGTCATTGGCGCATATGATTTGAGTTTCAAGTCACGAAAAACCCACTTTTTTGTGACTTGAGTTCGAGTTTCAGACTCGAGTTCCCATCCCTGCAAATTCTCCTTCTGACCTTTAATTTTCATTGGTTGTACTTGAAAACCCCACTGATCTTGCAGTCCTAGGCAGACATCAGAGGCAGCATATTTGGGAATACCCTGGTGGGTGACAATACTTGATTCTTCTTAGGATGCCCCTGGCTTGTGCATGGCTTTATTATAGAGTTCTCACATTTTCTAGAACATCAATGTCATTGTGCCAGGGAAGACACAATTTCTTCTGCAGATGAACAGTGATTGCTGGGTGGTGATAGGTTGTAAAAGCATCAGGTATCTACTGGATGATTTTGTTCTTATTACAAAATATTTTTATTTTGTAAAATTGTTTTATTTTGTAAAACAAGTAGTGCATGACATGATCTGACTCTCCCGTTTTGGGTTATTGTTTTTTGAAATTGTTTTAATACTTTGGTGCTCTTTATTCTTATAACATTTCAGTGTGTTGGCACTCACTGCAAACATTTTTAAATGTCAACAGTTCCCTGACCTATTCATAACTTTTTGTTAGTCTTTTTTTTTTTAAAGTTGTTTGCAGATTGTGCTCTCTCCCCCCTCTGCACTGGAGCATTCATGCAACTTTTTCCTTTTCCTTTTTCTTCCTGTACCAAGGGTTGAACTATCCCCTGCAGGTCATCTCTCCTGAAGTACCCATCTCCTCCCCCACCTATTACATGTGGATCGGAGAATATCATATTTTGTCACTGGAAAAGAACTTGCAGGAATATTGCACAATTCTGCAGATGCAGTTGAGTTGTATTTTCAGGAAAACCATCATTTGATATGACCCATCTCTCTTCTCATCTGACTTTTTCAAAATGAAACGTCACCTTAAGAAACTGTGATTGGAACAGAAGGCTGGAAGGAGAATGGACTGTTTAACCCTTTCTTTTGTTGTCATGTGTCCGTTAAACATCATTCTCAATCTGCTTTTCTCCCCAAGGAGAAAAGATACTGAGATGCTACACCTCTCCTTACATGAGCTGGAAAGCAGCTGGGGATAATTATTAACAGACAAATGGTAGAAAGCAAATGGGTAAAGCAGCTCCTCCCCATTTCACCCTTCTATACTTGATAATAAGTCTCTCAAAGCTGCTTTTCATGAAAAAAAGCACATACACTTTGAGGTACAAAGACATGGAATTTACAACCCAGAATTTACCACACAGCATGCTGTGCAAACCACCAACAGCCATTTTGGAACTGTTGCCTCAGTGTCAGTGGACCACTGCCGCTACTAGCTACCTGTGGGAGCTCAGGTAAGTCAGTGCAAGTGGTGGAAGGAACATGGCATGGAGGGAAAGGAATGGGGGAGTGTCTGGGCAGGGGGGGGCAAGCAGGCAGCAGAATGGGAAAGGGAGGGGTGCATCTCAGTGACCCTGGCATGCGCCGGGAACCTATCCCTGATCCCTCTCCTCTTCCCTCTCCCTTACTCTCTTCAGTTCTGCACCAACAAAGTGGCTGATGCAGATCCAAAAAGACCCATTCAGATAATGGAAGCTTGCCTCAGGAAAAGGGAACAAAAGTCCCCTTACTACGAGGAGACCTCTGTGATTGCCCCGCACCATGGAATGCAGCATGCACTCCATTGGCGCAGCTGCATCAGTGGGGGGAGGTTTAGTAAGGAGAGGGTGTCAGTGTCACATCTACTTTGGTCCATGAGGAGCTGAATTGCATGTACAGTGAGCAGTAGTGGACCACCTCAGCCCTGCACCTGGGGCAAAGGTCTGCGATGGCACCCCCCGTGGGCTATTGCAGCCCCCTGTGCAAAAATCTTCCCTCCCCAACTCACCTGAGGCTCATGGAGCCTTGCACAACCCAGGAATGCGTCAGGGAAAACTTTGTGAGGTTCCCTGACGCTATAAACAGTGCTTTCGGGAAACTGGAAGCACCCCCCCCCATCGGGAGCCTCAGAGAGGCTTCCATGGGGTTCTGATACCTCACGCCTGGGCTATTGCCCCATCAGACCTTATGGTAGGTCCGCAACTGACTGTGAGTGGTAATTCCAGCCACAGCAGCAGTTTATTGATCTTGATTACAACCTTGTCATTCATATGCCTGTACCTTTACCCATGTTCACTCAGCATTATTTTGTTAATTTCTTAACTCAGTTACGCCACCAGATGTCACAGATCCTGGTTGCAGAATTCCAGTGGTGAACCTGGGACAGGGCGGGGGGGGGCAAATGCCCCTCCCACTGCCATCTCTGCCTGCCCTGCCATCCTGCCTGCATGTCTGAGCCATTCTGTGGGCAGGTGAGGCTCCACGCGGTGCTCAGCAGCAGATGAGAAGCCTTCTGAGGCTTTTTTTTTTTTTTAAACAGGTATTTATATACCTCCTTTCTTGGTCGTCAGATTTCTCCTCAGACTTTAATTCAAGGTGGTTTACACAGGCAGGCTGTTCTAAATCCCCGTAGGGATTTTTACAATTGAAGGAAGTTTCTATCTTTCAAGAACTGCACAACATTTCAGATGGATCTTTTGTGGTCTGTTATCACTTTCTGGCCTCCAGTTTCCTCCCACGCAGGCTGACAAGCAGCTCCTTCATCTCTCCAAAGAGCAGGTGGAATATGTCAGCTGCTTCAAGGTCTCGCCATTCACAGTGCCGGTGGCCTTGAACTGGCGACCTTCAGATGTTATCTTCGGTAAACAGAGACTCAACCCTCTAGACCAGACCTCCTGCCCAGGCTTCTACCGCTGTTTTAAGCAATGCTTCCTGTTTTGATGGGAAACCAAATTGTTGGCAACCTTCAGTCCTGAAAGACTATGGTATCGCGCTCTGAATGGTGGTTCCTCTCCAGTGCGCGAAGCCTGGGTAAAGAAGGTATGGAGGATAGGCTGTTACCCATGCAGCAAATCCCCCAAAGTATTGTTTAAAACAGAGGGAGAAGCCTCAGAAGGTTTCTCATCTTCTGTGGAACGTCATGTGAGGCTTCATGATGCCTCAGTGAGTATCCTGGGGGGCAGTACGTTGGGGGAGCAGCATGTCGCAGACCTACCCTGAGGGCAGGTCCGCTTCTGCGGAATTCCCATAGACTTAGAGCCCGTACAGATGACCAACTACCCTGGCTGAGGTCTCTAACCTAGGGGCAACTTTGTTATCTATATCACTTGCCAGGGAGCAAAGATTATTTTACACAGATCCATTCAGAGGTAGTGTATAGGACAGTAGTGCAGTATTGTATAGTGTGATGCAGAATGTGTGGTAAGATTCACAAAGAAGGGGCAACTGTGTCTCTGTACCCACCTTTTGTCAGATTTAGATCAAGTTCTGAAAAATAGAGTATCGGGTTTTGAAAGGTTCTTTAGAAGATTATTTCAGTCATAACTACTCAGGGATTAGTTTACATGAGCACTCACACTCATGGGTTGCAGACTGCAGGGAGGCAAGAGGCTTACTATCCTTCACTGTAAGTCTGCTGCCACAACTGCCTCCCTCCATCCCGCTGCAGATGTGATCCACATCGATCCACTTTCCTCTCACTAAAAGAAAGTGGAAATCCGATCAACTGCTTCCTTGCTTTGCTCCTGGAGCGGGTTCTTCAATGATGGAAGTGTGGAACTTTTGGTTTGATTTACTGGGACTGCACAAATGAAGGAGCTCCTTCATTTGCATGGGCCCTTTAAATCTCACCCAAAGTCCCTTGCTTTAGTATTTGAAGAAACTGTGCCAGAAACAAGTTAAGGGGCTTTTGTTTCATGAAGACGTGACAGCGGTGGACTCTGGTGGTATCAGAGGGTGTTCTAGGTAACACTGCGCCTGCTCAGACCTACAATATGTTTTGAACACAAGGAATCAGTCCTATAACATCTGAAATAGTAAGGAATAGGATATTAATGAATATCACACTCATGGTGGAATATTCAGCTCATGGGGGTGACACCTGATTACCTGTCTCAGACCCCCTCCCAAGAAAAGATAGCTAAACCTGTAGCAACCATCAAAACAGTGTAACAGAGAAGGGGGAGGGGAGAAAGAAGACAGGCAAAGCATGAACTTAGGGGAAAGCTTAAAAATTAACTGCTCTGCTAAAATGTCAAGGTAGTCCTATCAGATGGCAATGTTTCTTGGCAAACTAACGAAGTGTCTAGCTAGCTAACCACAAGATACCTGCAAGAGATGAACTTTAGAAGACAGCACACATTTTAATTAGATAAGCAAGCATCCTTGAACAAGTCAAAGTGAGACAAGGCTACTCCCCCTTTGAAAGTAAGGAGGGGGCGAGAAGATGAGAGGCACGAAGTGGAAAAGTACCAGGGAAACTTCTGCTTTTGGAGACTCTTTGTTTGAATTGCACCTGAAATAGAAGAAGGCCATAGGGAACCAACTGCTTGATTTGAGTAAAACTGTTAAAAGAAGTTTGCAGAGGGCCCCACAGTGCTTTACTAAGAAATAAGATAGGCCACTTGAACCAGGCCATCCTAATGAGGGATGAGTAAATTCTGCCAAGAAATTATCTTATGAAGTCATATGAAGTCATGTCGGCCTTCACACCTGTTTTTAAGTATTTGTGTCATATTGCCCTCTTTTGATGATATTAGTAAGAAGACCTGTCAATTAATTTTAATTGTACTGAAGTGTATAAAAGTATCCCACCCCTCTGAAGAGTGCCTTCTGGATCTGAGCTGAGTCTCCCAGAGGCCACAGGCATGCCTTGCTGAAACAATAAACAGCCTTCATAGCCTTCCACCTTTCAGTGTCTGCTTATTTAGTCTCAGAGGCACTGTCCAGACACACCCCTGTCTACCAACTGGCGCTGCCCTTCGGGGCAGGGTACGACAGTGGGTTCATTACAGAAGTGGTATAACTTAGTGGGGAAACTGCTAATGAGGACTCTCCCAGTTCAAAACTTTACCTCTGCCCTGAACTCCACAGATGGCTCTAGTCTAGACAAACCACTCAGCATTAACTACAGTGTAAGAATAATGGGTTGTTATCTTTGGGTTGTTGTAGGGATTACAGCCAGATAATGCAGGTGATGTTCTTTGTATACTCAGAAAGTACACAAAGTATACTCACAAAGGCTGCAATTCTGTACACTCTTATCTGGGAGTACATCCCATTGAATTCAATGGAACCCATCACAGACCCTCGCCTATAAGTTGATCCCACAGATAAGTCGAGGGCAGGTTTTGAGCCAACCATCATGGAATTTTCTATGACCCTCAGATAAGTTGGGGGTTAAACTTAGGGGGGGTGTCTGACAATAGTTTTGTCTGATTTTACTCGAGGCCAGATCCTGAAAAATAACCCACCACTAATTGTTACCTAAGAACTGTAGTCTCTAATTTATTAAAAACATAGTAAAAGATCATAAGATACATTTTTATTCTTTTTAAGTTCTGGTCTTCATCACCTTTTTGTAAGCACTATCAAAGTAAGTGCACTGTAAACAACATACCAGTAAAACAGTGGTTCCCAACCTGGTATTCATGTACTCCCAGGGACACTCAACAGGACCTTTACGGGTACTTGAAAAAGAATGGAATAATGGCAGAAAAAGGCAGGCCGTGCTCCTGAATGCCTTGCAAGACAGGAATGCCTTGCAAGGACCAGCAAGCCAGGAAGGGAGGTAGCTAGTTGGCTGTGAAAGCCCCACCAACAGCTAGTTTTTGGTCATCAATTCATGTAGGAACCAGTGATTGAAAACCAGCACAGTAAAAAAGCTGAAACATAATATGGAAAGTGATCAATCACCCAGAATTTCTCAGCACACTTCTGGTGCAAAACAGTGCAAAGGCAGAGTCTTCTGTTCTTCAAACAGATAAAAAGAGAAAACACTGTGATAAATACATGAAGTCTGGGCTTTCATAGAGAGGAGATGAGGGCTTGTATTATTAATTACAAACATTTTGCTAATATGAAGGGTACTATTTATGGAAATGGGCTGCCAAGGGATATGCAAGTGAAAAAGGTTGAACCAGATGCAAGGGAGGGCACCAGGATGAGGTCTCTTGTTATCTGGTGTGCTCCCTGGGGCATTTGGTGGGCCGCTGTGAGATACAGGAAGCTGGACTAGATAGGCCTATGGCCTGATCCAGTGGGACTGTTCTTATGTTCTTATGAATCAAATCCACCTTTAAGGTGTCTGGTGTGTTAAGGCAGAAGCTCTACGTACAACATACAGCCCATAACACATAACTGAGAGTGTGCAATTCAATTCACAGCAGAGAGATGAGGTATTTGCAGCCCTTTTTACTCAGAAGTAGACCCACTGCTTTTCATGGGTGTTATTCTGAAGTAAGGGTGCATTGAATTGTAGCCTGCTTCAGATGGAAAGGAGGATTCCCATCCTGGTGTTTCAAAAAACAGACCTGCTTTGCAAGCATTTGCAGAACCAGGCTGCAGCAGAAGGAAGGAGAATAAAAGGTTAACAAATTGCTTCTAAGGAGCTGTGCCTGCCTGCTGCTTGAGAAACTTGGCGCCTGTCTGCCCTTAAGAAAGGAAACTGTTCAGAGTCGAAAGGCTTTGCCCTCTGATTTACCCGGAGATAAGGCAAAGTGAGAATTGGAGCTTGATTACTTGGCAAAAATTTCATGTACTATAGGCGAGTATCTACGGTACTTTCGAATAGACATGCATAGGAATGTGCTGTAAGTACTACCAGTATATTACCCCTTATCCAGACATCCAAAATCTGAACAATTCCAAAATCCAGACATTTTTGTCCAAGACTTTTTTTTTTAAACCTTCTGTGGTTTGAACACTAGGGGATCTTGTGCTCATTCCTATATACAGTGCAGGTACAGGCTGTGAGTTCCGTTCTCTGCTTTGTGTTGTGTACCTGTACAAACATTATTGAAAAATGTCAAATGCCAGCAGACATCCATATGGGTAACTGGGAAAAGAACAAGGAAGCATTTCTCATTATATTTATGCAATTATTCCAAAATCTAGACAAATCTGAAATCCAGACGCCTTCTCATCCCTAGCAGTCTGGATAAGGGATACTCAACGTGTATTATTCAACCCCACTTGTTGGAATCCATGGGTAAACTATTACACAGTTTGAAACTCCAACATTGCAGTCATTAGAAACTAATCACTATACAGTAATCCTGTTGCTTCACTGACAATGTCTATACATCAGTATCACTACAATACTTTGTCACTGGATTCATTTGCAGACCATATCCCATTGACAAGGAGGCCTTTTCTTAGACAACCTGATGACATGAGCATTCCTCAATGGCATGAACATCAGAGACAGTTTTTAAATCATCTTCCTTATTTCCACTCTTCAACGAAATCATGTGAACATGGTATGTTAGCATCTGATCCCCTTTCTGTTAAGTCATCAAAAATATGCTGAGTCTATTACCAAGATTTCCCCCCACCACCACCATTTGCATTAGGAAGTCAGTTCTATGTATTTAAATGCACATTTCCTGTGCATAACTCTGAGTGGAAAAGCACCCTCTGGACTAAGGACTGGCTTACACAAGAGGATGTATGATCCTTCATATATTTTCAGATGTATGATCACTGAGCACCTGGTGACTTATCTATATCTATATCTTCATTCTATAGATACCTTTTAGATAGATACTATAGATACTTCATAGATAGAAAGGTATTGTGTATTCTCTCTGTGGTGTCTGGTTTATGATAGCTCTTTTACATGTGCAAGCAATTACTTGATGTCACTTGATCCACTGACAGATGTCCATGTTGTACAAGGGCCTGAGACATTTTATTTATTTACTTAATATACTTTTACTCTACCTTTCCTCCACTTACGTGGATGCCTATTGACTCAGGCAAACCCATTCCTCCTGTCCTCACTCCCCAGTGGTAGCATGGGGTATGGTATCATAAGTTTGTTATAAGGATTGTATCACGAGAATTAATTGAGAGCTCAAAAAGCACCATACAAAGGCAAAGTATGATTATCAAAATACATAGACGCCCAAATTCCACACTGGCTCCTTACTAGTTCAGCAGTGTTTTTACTCTGTTCACCATTTGGGGGTTTTCCTGCATGGGCATATCATGGTCCTCATTCCATTGCTGTCTACCATAATTGAGATCTTGCATAAGAATAAAAGAACCCAGCTTTGTGTGCAAGACAACGGGGGGAGGGGGGAACCAAACTATCCCACAATTTTATTCATTAATATGCAGGTTGGAAGAAAGAATATTCCCCAGAGGAGGCAGGAAGTGAAGTTCAATTTCACATCTATTTACCCTAGTGATGTTTTTGAGGCTGGAAGCATCAGTGATTTCGGTACTGCAAACAAGAAAGGAGGATGCAAACTCACTAATGAAGCCCATTAGTGTTATTGCCACAGCTAAGGAGACTTGCAGAGTATTTGCATTAATTAGGATAGAACTGCATGTTTGGAAACCTACATTTTTTAATGCTTCCTATTCTCTCCAGCTCTCTTGCCCCCCCCCCCTTTCTTTTAAATCAAGAAACAAAATTTAGGAACACATAAAGCTCCGGGGTGCAATTTCAAGCCTTGTGAATGAAGAAATAAATAATTGACAAAGATGTTTTATGGGTTGAAAGTGTTTGCCATGCTAAAAATAACACAACCTTTTGAATAATGTATAGTCGGAAATGTACTGTGGTCAATTTATGGACAAGGTAAAATTATACACAGTTTGTGAATTGATGGCTACCAGGTATTTGCTTTCTCATTTTCTTCTTGCCAAGTAATTACTTGATCCATAGTTACTTTTGTGGCATTAGTGGTAATTTCTTCCATGACTGACATTAAAAGTATTCTTTATAATTTCTCATATTATTTCATCTCCCTCCTGATTAGCTACACCATGAGTTCTTATTGGCTTGCTGGGTCCCGTGCATATTTGAGTATTCTTTGCCTGTTCCAGCATGAATAAATACCTGCATTTAAAACTAAGTTATAATGAATATTCAGTGCTAAGGAAGAATATTCTATTGACCAAATACATTGTGCTCAGTGCTCAAGTGGGAAGAAAATTTATTTTCCTGATTAGTACCATTTCATCAAGTAGGCTAAAATGTATCAATGCAGCCACCAGGGACTTTTGATACCACCACCACGCATGGAGATGGCAGTGGGAAGAAAAGCTGGAACAAGCAGCAACTGGTGACACAACATAGAAAATAGCTATAAAAGGAGCAAGCGGGAGTTCTCTTGATAGGAGGGCCACATTTGCTGGACCACAAAGACAATAGAGTCTAGCATGGAAGCCCAGTGTGCCCCTGGTCGTTTATATGCACGATTACAGATTCTCTCTCTTTCATCATGCAAGCCAGGACTGGATTGCATGGTGAACCATTGTTAGGTGGCTGAGCATGCAATCATCTTCAGTGTCTACATCTGCAATGACAGTTTAAAAACAATTTGAGAGACTCTGTACAAGGAGGCTGGGAAGAGGAAGCCTCTTGTTCATACATTCCCCCCTCTCTCACCTGGGGTGTCAAGCATCAATTTTAAAAATGTATTTCTAAATGAATTTGGAAATTTTTTTGACTGTATTCATGCGCCTCTAGAGGTGGTTCCCTACACAAGTTGCACAAGTATATGATGATTTTACAAGAATACCTTTCACTGTAGGATACACATTTTGATAAGGCATCATTATAATTAATGAAAGATATTTATTATTTGGCAAAAGTACCTTGGTGATTTTTTACTAGTATGCAGATTAATCCTATATATGTTCTCTTAAAAATCATGTCCACTGGCCTTGCTTCCAAGTAAGAGTGCACAAGGCGGTAGACTTACAGCCCAGAACTGAGGGCCTAAATTTATTGTTGCTCAGTGCCAGCACTGAGCTCCAGTGCAGGTGCTGGGTGTTGTAAACATGCCATAAAGCATGTTTACAGCACCCTCCATGCAGGGAATGCCCAGTGCTGGACGAACACCAAGCAGAGCAAGGGAAGAGCTCTGGGTGGCAGTGTGTTGGGATGGGGATGAGGCATTCCAGAGAAGGGGGAGGAGGGTGGGGGAGAAACCGGCCTGGTAGTGGGGTGGGACTGGCAGAGCCCTGCTCTGCCGAACCCTATCCTATGTGTCAGGCTGAAAAGCCCAAGTCTGTGCCAGCAAAATAGCCAGCACAGACTTGAGAAGCCCCACTGTAGGGCTTGGGACTTTCCCCAGGAGAGGGGATGAAAGTTAGGATTGGGCTGTTAGGATTGGGCTGTTAGGCTGCAGTTCTCTAAGTGATTTGATTGAACTCAGTAGGACTAACTTCTGAGTAGATATGAGTAGACATGCTTATGACTGCAGTTAAAATTGTATTTTTGTAAACTTATTACATACAGTGTTAACTCTCTTGAATTGTCAATTAAAAAATGACAGCCCAATCCTGAGCTGCCTGGGGTGCCCAGGCTCGGTAGCACTGAGGAGGGCTGCTGCCGAATCCTGCGCCCCCCACACTACTGCAGGAGGTGCCTCGGGAGAAGTGGACATTTGTCCCCTTCTCCTGGGTAAGGTAAGCAGCCCGACAATGGGCTAAAGGCGCTCGTGTAGGTAAAGGTGCTCGTGTAGGGAGCTCTGCAAATCCTCCTCCCTCCTTCCCCCGGCACGCCTCCCTCTGCCCTCTCTATGTCACTGCCAGCCTCCCCCCTCCCTGGAATGCCTACTCCCGCCCCCGCCCTGTTACGTGAAAATCCCCTTTTTCCTTAGTTGTGATTTTATATCTGGTTATGTATTATGGACTGAAGTATCATGCGGGTTAAACCTCAACACACAGGTCACAATCAGGTCAAGTCACAAACTTACACAACCTCCACTTCCCTGTGGTTATAGGCATCTTAAATCCACCTCCCTGATCATACATTATAGGAAGAAGTCTGGCATCTTAAATCATTGTTTAAGTGTCTCCTATTCATTGTATTGTTTTAACCCAGTCTCCTACATTACTGTATTCATTGTATTGTTTTAACCCAATCACTGCTTAAGTACCGTATGCAAAATTTGAACTGCCTTCCTGGGTTGCCCATTCATGGTATTGTTTGAGTTCCCCCAGCTAGGAAGCCAGCCATTAGACCCCATTGAATTTTGCTGATAAGGGACATCCTGACTCCAAACACCCTGCTGGTGGTAGTAAGCAAGCTGCCGTCTGGCTCAGACAGCCAACAAACCCCTTTTAAGAGAGGGCTTCTGCCACATGCTCTCTCTCTGCCCCCCTTCCAAGGACACAACACATCTGTGTTGTGTCAGAGGGTCCTCTACACAGGACTCTCCCCCCCCCAACTGCTCTACAGGACAGGTAACTATCTGGCGCCTGAAACTCTTTCCTTCTTCCCCCCCTTTCTCCCCTTCTCTCCCCATCTTTAGTTAGCAACTGGGTTTGGCAGACCAGGGACCCCTAAAATCCTTCCCTACAACCTTTCCCTTTTCTAGTTTCCTCGGATGCACCAAATACTTTTTACATGCAACCACCATGAAAGCTAGGTACACTGGATTCAAGTACTAGGACCAAGGAACATATACTTTTCATTTTTCCATGTGCATTATGTTTACCTTTGTGCTTTTGTAATAAAGCTATAATCTTTTATTAAAAGTTATCTTTCTCCCAGTCTCCTCTTTAAGCTAAAGGGAATTTCTCTGCATTACGCCGTCTTGTTATCCAGCCTGTGATCCTGAGGTTCCAGTAAGGGTAGTGTACTAATTCCCCTAAACAAAACAGCCTTTTTGGTAACAGCCCCGCCTACCGTTCTGCGGCTCGGTGGTCCATGAGACTGCCGAGCCATGGTGGCTGTGCATCTGCCCCATGCTAGCCCAGCACCGGCTGGTGCTGGGCTAGCACGCTCAGGAGCCCGGCGGTGAGCCCCAAGAACATGCCCTATGGCACGTTTGCGACTATGCTCGGTGGCATGGAGCCATGCCGCCAAGCACAGGACTGTGCTCTGAGGGCCCAATCCTATCCAACTTTTCAGCTCCAGTGTAGCCACAATGCAGTCCTGTGGTAAGGGAACACATGTTCCCATACCTTGAGGAGGCCCCAGTTACTGCCGCTCCACCACAGGATGCAACACACACCCCACTGGCACAATTGCACCTGCACTGGAAAATTGGATAGGATTTGACCCTGAGATGTTTATTTTTAAATGAATTTGGAAATTTTTTCACTGTATTCATGGGCCTCTATTGATCTTCCATGTCTAACAAGTCATCTGAAACCTGTTCTGCCGTGTTTATAATAACAGGTATGAACTGTAGAAAATGGGTGAATGGAATTGAACAAATTAATCATAGAGCAAAGATTTGATCATGTGAACTGTGGAACTTGTGATATTTTGGAGTCAGAACTCTGGGTTAAAAGACTCACAAACTATTTTATATTGAATCCCTCACACTTCTTGTCTCAGCTACTTGCAAAAAAAAATTATCTTAGAATGTTAAGGATTAGAAATGTGGGTGACTTTCAATATATTTGAGGAAACATCAGCAACTAGTAGCTAATGATGTATAATTGGGAGAAGTGCTAACATTCATTTTACAAATTATTTGCTCTTTAGTTATAATTCTACTAACTCTGATTAAAGTATTCCTCTGAGGGGCTCAAGAACTACTTTTATGTTTTAAATGAAAAAATATAAACATATACTACATCATCTCTTCCTCATACTGTGTCCTAGCTGGAGGGCAGTGACAACTTGCTACAGCTGCTAGTGGCAATTGTCCGAGAAATGTACAGGTTGAGACTCGGTATTCATGAAGGTTCCATTCCCAGAGCTCATGTGGATGCCAAAAATTGCATTAAAGCAAATCAATTTAAAAAACAATGTCTCTTTGCTCAGCGATTTAAAAACAGCCTTGCTGACTTTTGTAATGCATCAGGCAGATGTTCAGTCTCTCTCCAGGCGATTAGAAAGGCCTCGCTCCGAGGCAGTGATCTCTCCCTTCACCGGGAGCGCAGCACAGAGAAAGAATGCAGAGGAGGCGATAATCACTTGCATTCTTTCACAAGCTGATCGGGAAGGGAGGGGTCGCTTGCCTTCAAGTTGTCCAAGTTGGCAACCTTCAGTCTCGAAAGACTATGGTTGCTTGCCTCAGAGTGTAGCTATCAAAGTGTCTGAAAAGAGAATGATTGATGGATTGTCTGCCAGCTGCACTTTCCCACATTAATGAGGCTATTGTTAAATGACTTCTCCTTCAGTTGAAAGGGCCCTTCTCCTAATATCCTAATGGCAGAAAGGTATGATTCTCAGATTCTCATTTAATAGTGTGAAGAATATAATCTGGCTGGATGTGACCAGATAGGCTGTGGAATACTCAGGGTACCTTCCTTAGGTCACATGGTTGCTTATAAGATAATTGAAATAACTGGAGGTACTCTTTCCTAGTTCTCACATAGGGCCAGTTTGGATGACATTTTTAACCCTAAACTGACCCCGCATGGTAAAAAAACGGACCCCGCATGTGCTCATGATGCAAGCACATCCTAGCTCCTCCCTCATTTCCCTGGTAGTTCCTGTACTTGCTTGAAAGGTGACTTGTTTGGCCTGCCTTCCTCTTCAAGCACTCATGAAATCTAGATTTGCATGAACTCATCCCCCTCCCCAGCAATTAAAGAAACTCATCCAGAAGTGAGGGGAGAGGCTAGGATGTGTGTGCATCATTGTCATGCACATTCTTTAGCATAGGTGGTTCTCAAACTGGTGAGTTGTGACCCACCAGCCTGAGAAGCCCTGTCTCTGCACCAGCCTCTGGGGGATGCAGAGAGACCCTCAGACCCCTCTGCAGGGCTCCATGAGCCTCAGGACACAAAAAAATGTGATTGCGACCCACTTCCATTTTCCCCATTGCAACCTGGAAGTGTGCTGTGATTGCATTTTTTCAGTGTTCTGAGGCATGGGGAGCCCTGCAGAAGCATCCACTGGGTTCCCCACATCACAGAGGCCAGTGCAGACAGAAGTTAGTTAAAAAAAAATCTCCATTTTCCCAGTGGCAGCGCGATCCTGGAGATCATGTCAATACCACATCCCCCTGTCCCTGCAAAGACTTATCTCCGTTCTCAAACTCCCAGAGAGTTTGAGAACCTCTGCTTTAGCACATGGAGCTGGTGTGAGGTTAAAAATATCATTTGAACCAGTCAAAACAGGTATATGAAATAGTAAGACTGCGCGTCAGTTGTGGCACTTCAAGGTGGAAGTTTACTTGTCTAAGTGACCCTCCAAAGAAAAAAAACACATTCCAAATTCATGGAAAATGACTTGTCAGAGAGAAATATTCTACTTTAGATTTTGGCCTGATGTGGTAGTTTTCAATTTGTTGGGACTGGGAGGGGCAGCATTCCATCATGGGAGCCTTCATCTTACAGTGTGAAGCAGTACAACCCAGTCAGGGAATCACTGCCTCATCTGACATTAGTGAGAATTAACCCTCACAGCCCAATCCTACATGAATCCCCATGCAACAATGCAGGCACAGGCTTTGTTGCATTCTGCCGGAGGAGTTTTAGATACTGGATAAACCCCTTGCTCTGGGATAAACCCCAGCAGCTGCAATGGGTCAACTTGGACCTGCATAAGCGATATGTAGGATCAAGCCCAGGAAGGGGGTCAAGAGTCGGCATTCACTATTGCTGAACCTGCCCCCTCCCACGTTCAATCTGCCCACTGTGCCTCATCTCCTTCTCCTTCAGACCCTCCCATGCCCTGTGCCACCCTTCACTCCAGGCTTACCTACTCCAGCAGGCCTTTGTCACTCTGCCAGCATGCACAAGAAGGCTCCAGCCTTCCAGCTAGCACACTGGCTCCCTGCACTGCTGCAAAGTGCTTTAAGCATTTTTGCAGCAGCCAGTGCTGGTAGTACATGTGTTTCACCTGCACTTCCCTTCAATAGGATTGGGCCATTAACTAGGTGGTGCACAATTTGGGCTGGAAGCAGTGTTGTGTGAAATACAAAGGTAACTGGGGCTCTTCAGAACCCTTTATAGATGTTATATCTCTTGCATGCAGCCAACATGTGAGGAGGAAATGGAAGCATAGCAGTTACCTATGCTCCCCAGAAGAGACCCGCTCACCCACTAATGACCCCCCACTGACCACCTAATTGGCATATCACTGCATTACCAGGTTACCAGTCATGGTAGGTTATGTGCAAGCTCCTGGTTTTAGAGGTAGGCTACCTCAGACTGCCAGATGCTGGGGAGTGCACCAGGATGCAGGCTGTGTCTTGTTGTCTTGTGTGCTCTCTGAAGCATTTGGTGGGCCACTGTGAGATACAGGAAGCTGGACTAGATGGGCCTTTGGCCTGATCCAGTGGGGTTCTTCTTATGTTCTTATGCATCAGGCAGTACTGAGTATACTGATTATGATGAGGATTCTTCTATGTGATTCAAAACCTTGACCAATCAGAGTTTTTCCAATCAGACCATCACATACAAGAACCCTCTTTTTGTTCAGTTCTGCCCTTTGCAGACAAATGCCATACAGCCACGAGGGATGTGGCTGGCAGGCATATTAGCATGGCTAGGGATGTACTTCCATTCCCTCCCCACACATTGGCTGCACTTGGGAAAAAAGCTTCTGAAAAGGGCTCTGTTCTACACTCTGTTTCAGCTCCTAGTTATCCATGGAATAATTTTATCAAAGTATAAGTTGAAAGGAAGCAGCAGTGACCTTTCAAAAGCTTAAAAATATTCTTCAAGTAATTATTATTATTATTTTTTTAATCAAGTTAATTGGAAAAGTCTTTATCTTGTGGTTACTGGTCTATTATTAGTTTCTGCTTTTCTAGTTACATTTTTCAAGGCAAACATAAATAAAAGCTGACCTATAGCAGAAACTTAATATCAGATGGTAAAGTTGTTTTTTAATGTGTTAGAAAATCAGTTTAATTTAAACATTCACATTTAAACTTAGAATGAATCTCTTCAGGTTATTATCAAGAATATTATACATGAAATGCAATGCAAATAATTCAGAGTATATATACAAGAGAAACGCGCACACAGAGAGACAGAAACCTAGGGTGAACATGGACTCTGGCGCTCATTTTATTGAGACAGTCTTATGTGTTACACTTATTCAGACGCATATATGCATATTGTGGGAAAACATTAATACGGTTCAATATGGTGTACATAAGATAGTACTATGAGAACAATCCTAGCCAGCCTATGCGCCATCAAAGTGTGCAATGTGCCAGCCCTAGCCATCATGAAGTAAAGGACTTTGTAACAATATGGCAGTTTGGCACACTGGCAGGAAAGCCAGCGCCGGCCTGTGCATACTGGCAGCAGGACATGCTGGATGAGGAAAGTCCTCATGGGGCAGTGTAGAGGAGGAGGGAAGGTGGGGGAGGGCAGGGAGAGGATGGAACAGGTTGGGGGAAGGCAGAAATGGGAGTGGGTGGGAATAGCAGTGCTGGCAAGTGCTGCATCTTATTCCCTTCCTGGCCCTGATCCACCAACACGGTTCAATGTGGACTTGGCACAGATCTGAGTAGAACCACTGTGCAGGCTGCTGTTTACCCTGGGGCAAGGTGACAAATGTCCCCTTACCTCAAGGAGGCTTTCCACCTGCTAAATTCCCTTGTGGGGTGCAGCACATACCATGCTGGTGGTATTGCAGCAGGGCAGGGGAATTTGTGCCCGATCGGGCTGCCCATTATTATTATTTAACATACCCATATTCCATCATTTGTCCGAAAAGTTCACAAAGTGACTTACCAAACTAAATGAGAAGTTTTCCTGTCCCAAAGGGAAGCTCAATATAAAAACACCAGTGACAGCCACTGAGAGGGATGCTGTGGTGGGCCGCTGTGAGTTATAGGAAGCTGGACAAGATGGGCTTATGGACTGATCCAGTGGGATTGTTCTTATACTGTGCTGGGATAAAGAGGGACAGGTGCGCTCTCTCTCGCTCTCTCTCACTCTCTCTCTCTCTCTCTCTCTCTGCTCACTTTAAGAGAACTACCGCTGGGGAAAAAATGCCAATTAAACCTGCTGGCAGGAACTTTAAGCCTGCATTGCATTTCCTACTTTTGAAATGTTCATAATTTACTATAGTTAACAGAAAGCCTATGATTTACTAATATTTTGCATCAGCTTGCAAGATTTACAGCATATACAACCTCTTAGTCTAGAGTTTTTAATGGCTTGCCCTCATTATGTCAATGTGACAAACTAACCTCGCAAAAATATTTGAAAATTACATAGGCTATGCATGGATTATCCCAAAGGTATTTAGTTCCTGACAGTAGTTCTTAGTTATGCAATTAGATCAGGCTTTGCTATGGACAGGTGTGTAATTCATTGCAAATCATCAAAGTTCAATGTTTTGAGTTCAATGTTTTAAACAAGTGTAAGTATTAGTACCCATCAGCCATGCTGCAGTGCAACATCTGTGTCTGCAGGCTGTTTAGATGGGACCTGCCCATGTGGGTGTCAATGTTTTTCAGAAACAAAAATATTCATAAGTAATAATGTTTGCAAAAGCAAGAGACTGTTCACTGGAATCAAAACTATGAGACAAATATCCTCTTGTGTCACCACTGAGAACCCCAGTTCAGTCAGGTGAAGCATTACGGTAGCTCACAGGATTGTGATTCAGCTGGCATTTAAAACCAGGTCTAAGATTCTACTTTGATGTCACTGATTATCAGCAATGTGTTTCTAACGGCCTACGTTACAGGATATATTGTTTTCATTGTACAATTCACCTGTTTTTGCTGATTTTCACTGATCACTAGCACTAAATGCTTAAATCTGTATAAACCAAAGTGTGTAGCCGTTGCATTGCTCTTGGACCTAGCTGTGGATGCTAGCAGGCTGCATCAGTCTGTTGAGCCACCTGAAAATGCTGTAAGTCTTATGCCTGGAAATGCTTCTGTAAGTTTTATGTTCCTATATTTTAGACCAGTGGTTCTCAAACCTATGGAACCAACTGTATGGAACCAACCGTATTGGCCTCTGCCTTTCCATTGGACCATTTCAAAGACGTGGAGAGGGGGGATTTGCTGCATGGGTAACAGCCTATCCTCCATACCTACTTTACCCAGGCTTCATGCACTGGAGAGGACACTCTGTTCCAGAACCACCATTCAGAGCGTGACACCATAGTCTTCCGAGACTGAAGGATGCCAACATCTCAAACCTAGGGAGAGTTTTACTCCCTAAGTAAGTCTTTGCAGGGAGGTGCCAGGGCAGCGACGTGATCCTCAGGATCATATCACTAAGGGGGGGTGAGGAGGGGTGCTATCACTTATGGAGGGCTTCAGCGCTGTTTGCCAACATTTTAAGCCTTGGGGCAGCTCACTTTATAACAGCCAGAGGTTTAACCTCCTCAATCACAAAAACCACTTAGCAATTTATGAATCAGAGCAGGATTGTCAAACTCGTTTCAAAGAGAATGTTGTTAGCATTCATGTTGCCTGCTGATGGCCAGAAGTGAAGTCATTAAGTAGGAAGTGAATTCATTAACCAGATGATGGCCAGAAATGAGCACTTTGTTCTCACACAGGAACTCATTAGCTGCAAATGACAGAAGAGAAAATGTGCAAATCTTGTTCATATTTTCAAAAAAGTCCAATTATCAAGCTGGAGAGCCTAATAATAACAGGGGAAGGGATAAAATATAATGGGGGAATGGATAAATGGTTTCTGTGGGCCACATACGGCCCACAGGCCTTATGTTTGACACCCCTGATATAGATGGTCCATTTCTTCCATATTTGTCTCTTTTGGTCCTCATAAAATCTTCTAACCATGTTCACCCCAAACTCTTCTCATTTGTAGCATTAATTGTGTCAGTATGCTTCTTCATATGTCTCCACATTTCCTATGTGAAGATCCATTCCGTGGTAGAAAGAGAGTTAAACCTCAATGCAGATTGTCACAGAGATGTACATGGATATACACACATGCAAATAAACTGGATGGGTCAATATAGTGTTTGTGGTTCCATATAATTTTTTAAAAAGGAAAAAAAAACCCCTATGCAAGAATGATTGAGAGCCCAATCCTGAGCTCGATGCACCGGCTTACCGCCAGCATGCACTGTTGCAAACATGCCGTAAGGAATGTTTGTGAGCTCTGACGCTGGGCGAGCGCCCCATGCTAGCCCAAGGAGAGGGCAAGGAGAGGGTGGGGGGCATGCCGGGGGAGAGAGTGGGGAGGGAGGAAGGACCAGTGGAGCGACACTCCATCAGATCCTGAGCCTTCACATCAGGCTCAGCGCCTGACACAAAGGCTCTTACCTCACTGCCGACCTTTTGGTCGGCGGTGAATCAAGTAGCCCCATTGCGGGGCTACTCCCTTTACCTGGGGGAAGGGGACAAAAGTCTCCTTCTCCCGAGGTGCCGTGGGTATGGAGGATGCGGCGGCAGCCACTTTTGGTGCCACCGCAGCCAAGTGCTCCAGGAGCTCAGGATTTGGCTCTTAGCTTACAGTACATCTTTCTGCCCAGATATAACATTATACAGCTGAATTTTCAACTAAAAAACTGTGTGGGAAACTGAATAGAAAACACTTTCCTTCCTTGCATCAGCACCTAACCAATAGTGCAGAGTACTGTAGTTCCATGTAAGATATATATTGCCCCATAGAGAACACAGTGAGCATATTATGAATTCAAACCGAGGAAGGCAAGGTGAGGAGCACAGAAATATTTTTCCCTTCATGCTTCTGTCTTGAACTAAAATGGAAAAGTTTCCTTTTCTATTTACATAGCTCCTCACTAGCTCTGGAGAAACCTGAGGACTGACACCTTGAGGTTTGCATTTTATATCCTTGTCTTTTAGAAAAGAAACTGACAGATTATTTAAAATTCTCATGTATCATGCTCAGTAATTTAATAATTTATTCGCCACGCATGTCTTCTCCAGCTGTTGCTTTAAGAAAAGGTATAGAGTAGTTCTCTAAGGCATTAAGACAACAACATAAGCGCCACATAAATAATCACTGAAAAGTCTTTACTGTCAGGGAGAAATAATTACATCTGCGACAGCGTTCAGCATTGGTTCTGAGTCACCCTCTCATTCACCTTCAGGAGATCTCTGGGAAGTAGCTTACTCTTTTCCCCATTGCTGAAGAAAAGAAATTGAGTGTGGACACCAATGGGTAACCCAAGACCACCCAGTGAATTTGTCCTCATGTCCAGACCGTACCTATTGGGGCAACACTCTGTATTTTGTATCCTGCTTTGTATTTGCCCTGCTCAATGCTGATCAGAAGTCAGTAGAAATACAAACATGAAGTGGGAAACTGGACGGAGGCATCAAATGAGAGCAGAATAATCTGACACGTTAAAAATGTTCCTTTAAATTATGTGGAATTTTTAAATATTATTAAATATACTTCTAAAATTATGCTTTAATTATATCAAAGCACAAAGATTAAGAATTTGCTCAGGTTATTTTCTCACAGCACTCATATTCAGCTTACATAGGCAGCCCAATCCTCTGGATTTCTTCCAAGATGGTCCACTAAAGTCAATAGGAATTAATATGTTTCAGAAAGTGTGCATAAGACTGTAGCCTCACATTTTCCTTACTAAAAAGTGTCTCTCATTGGAAAGCACACATATTTTACCAGTCATTGCTCTGAATCCTATTGCATCCATGCTCAAATGTTTTTAAAGCAGATTGTGATAATGACATCTAATTTAATATATGCTGTTAGCATCCAGCGCTGGTGCAGCAGGGTCACAGGGCCTACATTATACCCAGCACTGAAACTGAGTAGGTCAGAGTTTTCCTTGGGGTAAGGGAACATTTGTTTCCTTACCCCCATGTCGAGCTCCAGCCTGCCCAATGGACCTACTCGGATCTGCAGCAGCAAAATTGCTGGCACGAGAAGCCCCATGTAGGCCTTTCAGTACAAGAATGGGAGTGGACATGGAATGAGCATGGATATGGTGGACACCTCCTCCAGCAGCTGCCCAAGTGCTGTGAATAAATAGGATTGGGCTGCAAGTTCACGATGGCCTTTGTGGCTATACAAGTGGAACACTTTTATTCTGTAACAGAATGCATGCGTTTCATTTAAATGACCGTCTAAACACTACAAGTTAATAACATAACATGCACGTTATTTTTCATACTGACTCTTGGGGATAACAAACCATTGTATCGATCAAGTTTTCTGTGCCCCCAGATTCTGTGCCAGATTGCAAAGACTAGTATGCATAGCAGACACATTAGACAAGATACTTTGGGTAACTTTTTCTTTTTTCTTCTGCTGTGTACAAAAGGCTTTCAGATAGCACTCCTACACATACCCATCAATGGACAAAGCTGATGCCAGTGACCTCAAACAGGAATTGTAAACAACAAAACTGATGACTCATACCATTTTCCCATGTGTTTCCACCAAGAGAAAAGTCTGCTCAGTTGACTAGCCACTGGCTCGATAATGAATCCCCATGTGTTTCTCCAAAGGCTGAAGCAAATTACACTCTTGGAAGGGGTGCACAACGGGAGACCCGAGTCATTCTTTATCCATGAAGATTGTGCTGCACTAACATCTTAGGAGGCATTACTCTGCAAGCCATGGCTTTCTGATGTTGTCAGCAGGTTTCCTGTTCAGTACAGCAGCAATCCAATTAAAAATGGCCATCAAAGCAGTGTTGAAGTGCATTAAATAGTTCTCATTAATGTCATATTCAATTAAGTGGTTCGCTATTGAAGAAGTTCATTACTGTCCTTTGCTAAATTCTGACCTTGTGGACAAATACTTTTTTTTTTTTTAAAGGTATTTATTTAGATCTCAGGAATTATAAGCATTGAACTTGTTTGCATTTTCCAATATATGTTCTATATTTGTTTCCCTTTTCTGGCAAGTATTTAAGCTTTGGGTTCCAGCATTCAGAACTCTAATTGTTCTGAGGGATCAGGGAAGCTACAGTTCCTATCATGTCTCCCTTTATAGTTGACACTTTTTCATTACATGCCACCCAGAGTCAGGTGGTCTTACTAGGGAGGAATTCTGATCCCTGTGCATCATACTTTTCTTTTAGGGTTACTTACTCTTATGCTGCCTGCTTAACCCAAAACTGGTGCTGTTCAAAGGAGGAGTGGGTGCTATGTCACCCATATTCTTGCCTCTCATTCCTCCCAGTCTTGCAAGAGTCAGCAAGCCTAGCTCCAGCCCTTTCAAGGCTTCTCCTTTATGTAGTCACAGACACTGCCAAGCTCAACAAATAGCCTGATCTGCCTTTCGTCCTCCACAATCACCCTGCTACTAACAGGCAAGGAAGGGGACCCCTTTTGTTTAGAGCCTCTACTTACAATTGTACACAGGTACCTAATCACATGTGATTCACATCATTTGTGAATGGCATGTAAGAGTTACTTTTTGGGAAAGGAACAACTGGGAAAGGATCAACCAAGTTCTATTTCCACAGACTATACTGAGAAAAAAACACTAATTTTCAATGCCAGGTGTACTGTTTGAAAGTAAGAAGAAACAGATATGCTTTGTGAATTTGATGGTAGGGTACAAACACATGTAGTAAGAACTGGTTCTTAATTGCTTCTTTTGCTTAAAGAATATATTTAAAATTTTTTTTTTCAAAATTTCAGTATTAATTTCACTGAGGTGTTAATATCTATCCTGAGGTTGCAAAGGAAGGTACAGCCATGCAAACAAAATTGTACATTTTCCTTCTTCACACATAATTTAATTGTACATTTTCCTTCACAGGCACACATCCATTTCTACATTCAGCGCATCTTGCAGCTATTTGATTGTTCCACACAACCTTTTCTTGTTCCCTGAGCTTTTCTTCCAAACATGTACAAATGAATGAGCCTGCAGTTACCCTATGACTGTCACCAAGAATATAAATAATGACTATTGCCCTTCTAAAATTTGATTGGTCACAGAAAGACCGTTAGCGCTGTGCGCGCTATCGGCCGTTGCCCCGCCCCACCTCGTGCGGGCAGGCTGAGGAGGCAGGCTCCCATCGCAGGCAGGCTCCTGCAATTCCCGCCCGCAGGAGCTCACTCAGGGGTGCAGCAGCAACCCCACCTGCCCTCCCTTTGCACAGCCTGAGATTAGCTGGTCGCTCTCGCAGGGCCGGGTAGGAATTTTTTGCTGGCACCTTGATTGGCCGTAGGTGTCAGTTTTTTCGCCTACCCCAGACTGCTGTAGTGGGAGGTGTGGTTTTGATAGGTTCTCTTTCCTCCGGTCACTTGGCGTGATGCATGCGGGACGGGGTAGGTAGGGCAACTCGGTGTCCATCCAGGGCAGCAAGGTCAAGGGGGGGCGAGCCAGAACCGCCCACATGATGCCTAGCCGGCTGGCAAACCCCCCTGACTGGTCTGGCTATGCTTGCATGGTTTGCCCAGCGAGCCAGCTGGCCAGCTCCCCTGCCCCCTTTGGGGGGTGACGTAGACAGGCTATACCCAGTTGATCGACTGGTGGCAGCCCAAGTCAGTTGGTTCACCCTTGAGCCCCGGGGGAGGTAGACGGCTAGGTCCGTTTCCCCCAATTTTAGGCCCCCACACGCCAGGGGGCTAGCCCCCTGGCCCCATCTAGCCCTGCTGCTGTTTGTGTTGTTGTTATTAATAAAGTGGCCCTAGTTCAATCCAAGAAACCTCAGCCTGGCATCTTATTTGGGGGGTCAGGGGTAATGAATGAAAAAAGTGGAGCTTCCATACTACCATGAAGCTGCCTTCCACACATCTATCCAAGCACAGAGAGCTTCTGGAGATGAATTATTTCACTCTGATAAAATATTCCTCCTTTCCCTGAGGCTGCCTCTTTTCCCCTGGCTGCTGGAGGACTTTCTAGTACTGTATATGGTTGCTGCTAATGCTGTTTTGCCTCACCAACTACATGCATGAGCCAAATTCAGAACTGAATCTACCTGCTCAGTTACGCCCTTCCTGGCCCCATGACCCTATTCAGCTCTTGTGGAAAAGGCAAATACACAGTCCTGATTAGATACAGCTGCCAACTCTGTGTCTTCTGATACATACAAATTAAAGCATCACAGTGGAAGACTATGTGAGGATTAATGATAAGACCCTGAATGCTGCATTTAAATTTTTCTTCATTCCTGATGCATTAAAGAGTCTTTTTTTTTTTAACTCGCCAATTCTTTTTTTTGTAATTTGTCAGCTCCGGGGCCCTTCCAATTACATTTGTTATTTATTGCTTGCACTGTGTCTTCTAATTTACTCTCAGCATCATTAATCCATGATGCACTCTCATCATGCATAAAGTTTTGTGCCCACAGACTTTCCCCAAAGCCTTTGGAACAGGAGTTTGTTGAAATTCCAATACATAAATACATATTAACAAAGATTATCTTTCCTCATCAGATTCAGAGTAACATGGATTGTGGCATTCAGAATTCTAACGATGTAAATTGCTGCTTTGAAACAATATATCTACAGTTTCATTTCATTATCTCTGATGCCTATATTCAGGTGTGTCCTGCTATTTCATTCTCATTTGGGCACATACAGATATTAATCATGTATCAGATTGTTGCTATTGGCAAGCCAAATAATGGATGATGCAGAGGGTTATGATAATCTGTTTTACTTTTATCTCCAGGGATCAAATACAGCTTGTTCATTTGGAGATCCGCTGCTTCTACAGCTACTGATGGATCATTAAAACTCCCCAAGAAACCGCATCCTCATCCATCTATTTATATTGGCACCTCATGTAAGTAGCTAGGATTCTTTTTATTAATGCCTTCCAGCATTTAACAGTTTCTTGTTCTTGCAGCAAAGATGATATGCATGCATGTCAGGGACTTTGGGACTTGAAGGAGGATATCACAGCTGAAGCCTCATGGATGATCTCTGACTGTAGGTGTTCAGATCCCAGATCTCTCTTTAGGAAACAGGGCATTAACCAATATGATTGGCAGGGAGGCATCATGACACTGATAGGTCAAGCTTGTATAAGTACAAAGAGCTTGACAGGTGAGGCAGAACCACCCCACCTGAGACCTCCGTAAAGTGCCGCCGCCACTACCACTGTGACTGTGAAAGCACTCACAAAGCAAGCATTCCCAACACTGTTCAGAGTGCTTTGGGTGTGAGTGCTTGCACACCTACACACACAGTGGCAGTGGCAATTTTTGGATGATTCCCATGGGGAGGTTCTGCCTCACCTGCCACTCCCACCGCACACATCCCGGTGCCATCCATGTTGCCATACAGCTACACCTTTCTGCTGGAACATGGGCACACCTACCATTTTTGGGAGTCAGGCCAAGCAGATCAGTGCCACATGCAGGGGTGCTCCCATTGGAACTGCTGCCTGAATTGATGCAAAGTTGCCACCCATACTAGCTTGTGTTAGTGCCACTCTTTTAAGGTCTGGAAATCTCAGGGCATAAATACAAGGAGAGGCTAAGGGTATGTTTGGGCCCAGGAAAATGGAGGTAGCATCCTAGAATGCACTGCTAGGTGGACCATGGGATCCACCCCTCCTATGCTCAAATTATCTCCTGCCCACACACTCCTGCTGCACTCTTCTCCTTCCTGCCCTTAAACTGCCCCTCCTTCATCTTACCTGCTCCAGCACAGCATCCTGAGACTGCTGCCATACATGCAAGACCTCCAGTTGTTTGTACTGACATCCGTGAAGCACAGAGCAGCCTTTTACAATGTCCTTTATGGTATCTGTAATTTCGTATTCATTTGGTATGGTAATTTATGGTAGTGGACTTGGAGTTCCAACAGGATTGGGCTATTAATTTATATGATAAGCCTCCTTCTTATAGAAGGACAGATACCATGAAGATAATTAGAATAAACATGTAATAATTAGAAACCAGCATTACTTAAGGAAAAGCAGAATTATCAGTATTTTCGTCACAGAAATAACAAGAGCCAGTGGCAATTACTTTTCTTGTCACTTGCGTTTCAAGCGTTATTCCTATATCTTGTAAATTGAACCCTGAAATGTTTTAGATATAAAAGCATGCTGTTAAAATGACACAGAAATCTTCCCATTGCAGTGAATGCAGGATAGGTTTCCAGATTTAACTGTCTTGAGGTAAACATTCTGTCAGTTATGATGTCTGAGCTGTTGGCTGAGAGTCATGAACTGAATGAAGCCATATCATTCAAGGCTTCCCCCTGGTAGAAGTCCAAAAGCCCTGTCATAACTGTAGGAGTCATAAAGCTGTCAACAGCATGATCTTTGGAACACCATCACCCAGCAGTAACATGCCAAATGCATCTCTCGGTGCTGTTTTACTAGACTTCAAATAAAATGGCTGTCCCATGGTCACCTACTCCACTGGTTTTGCCCAGACAAAGAGTCTTGGCAGCATCACTCTTTTATGTATTGCTGGCTTATAAAGAGGCACAATAGGTCAAGATGTGATAGCACAGATGGATCTGGGAAGACCTGTCCATGCAGTGTCCTGAAGAGAGCTACATAGGGTGGCAAATTTGGTGAGGGGGACTGTAAATTTTGAGGCATTCTGCCACTGCCCCTGCACACTTCTATACTCCCTCAGTTGTGTTGCTGCTCCACCGATGGTGTAGAGGAAAGGAGGTGCAGCCACTCAATCCACTGCTGGTTGGGTGCTGAGGCAGGCAGTATTTGGGTCCTGTTTCAAGCACCACAATATCTTGGTCTGCTACTGGGCAAGGAACATTGCGAACAGACCATGCAGGCTTGAAGGAGATGCATGGCAATGCATACAGAAGAAAAAGCCAGTACACAGGTCTTAGGCCTAAGGGATTGGAAGGAAGCACATGTTGCTCTGAAGGTCATAGTAAACAGTGCACCTTAATCACAGTAGCCCACAGAGTCAACAGTGCTTCAGAGTAGATGTTGGCATCACTTGTCCAATGCGATTCTCATTAATATATATGATATGCGTGAAGCCCCCCAAAGGATGAGCAATATAAGAGGGAACATTGTTGTTCTGTTGAATGTAGTAATTTGGCTGGAGGTTTTCGAGAATGACAGAGTTTGTTCTGGGGAAATCCAAAAACTAAATATTTCCAGTCACTGTGTCAGTCTATCCAAAGGGACCACACACTTCCATTGTATATGTTAGGCGTCCACAGGTGCATCAACTTGAGAATTTGCTCATGATTAGGCAATATTTTGCTGGGTTTCAGCTGCACATTAAATTCTAATCAATTCCTAATATATTATCTTAGTTTCAGCAGGCTAACGAAATTCAAGTGCACCGAAAGATGAAGATATTTTACTGGAAATTATGTTATATAGAAGGAATTATATTACATGTGTTGGAAATAGGCATAGAATGTCTCCCATATTGCCAGTAAATTCTCATTTCACTGTGTTTATGTACTGACAGAGAGCTTTATTTAAAAAAAAAATCTGTACAACTGGTTCTAATGATTAGATACTTTTTTGTGGTATAATTACAGAACTCTGTTTTTTTAATAGCCAATATACACAATTAATTATGCTATTTGTCATTTTCCTAAAGAGACAGATAAATATTTTGGTTTTCAGCTGTGAGAGAACTTGCGGAACTGCCGTTTATCGAGTCAGGGCCCAATCCTAAACAGTGCGCACTGGCTTACCACCGGCACGCACTGTTGCAAACGTTCCATAAAGCATGTCTGCAGCCCTCAGCACTGGTGGTGCTCAGATGCTCTGCAGTTCTGTGGACTGCTGGGTGGTGGAGCAGTAGGTGGGGACATGGGGGGAGGTGGGGAGGAGGCGTTCTGGGGCAGGGGGAGGAGGTGTGCTGGGGATGGAGCAGGGCAGGAGGAAGGCGGGACCAATGGAGCTTTGTTCCACCAGCTCCACCGCTGGCCTGACATGGACACTCTTCATTCTATCCCGACCCTTGGGTCGCCATAGAATCGAGTAGCCCCATTGTTCAAGTTCACCATAGAATCGAGTAGCTCCATCCAGTTTTATTTGTGCTGTTTAATCTGTGATGGTTTATTCACTGATGCAAATTGATTTTGATGCAAGGCAGGCCAATGAACTGGCTCAATATAAAGCAACTTCCTCTGCTGAATCTCCAGTTAGAACAGTAGTTCTTTGTAGCAGATTCTCTTTCAAAGAATAGAGTTAGTTTTGCTTTCTGCCTAAAACAAAAAACAAAACAAAAAAACCCAACCTGAATAATACCCCAATTATGTATATAGGCATGACAGCACATGAAGCAACATGAGCGGATACAGCATCTTTGTATGCACTTTGTACAAAGCAAATTGGGCAGCTCTTTCCCCCGACTGTGCTGCATGTCAGTTGTAATTCTATCCTGGCTACTTTTACTAGCAATTCAGGCAGATTTCAGTTTAGTTTCAGTGAGGACAAGAAGCAGAAATTTACTGGGGGGAAAAACAATGATGAGGAACAGCAGCTTTATTGGAAACAGATGAAAAGTTTCAAAGAGCACAAGAAAAGAGCCAAACGAAGGGGTGATGGGAAACAGGAACATAATTTGGTCAGCGACTGTGTAAGGACAACTGAAATGATTCCCTTTTTTATTTTTTTAATCTATTTTCTGCAATTAGGAGTCAAAATTGTACTTCAAGGAGTACTCAGTGCAACTTACAACAATAAAACAGAAAAAGATACAATGAAATCAATAAATTTAATAAAGTCCCAAAATAAAAACCAGTCACATCTACATCCAACTCAAACTAAAAAAATAATAATGATAATACAACGTTCAAAGAGCAAATAGTGTAAACCTGGAAGGAAACATCTTCAATTGTCCATCAAAAATGCAAAAAGTGGGTCATATACAGTAAGCAAATATGCTTCGGAAGACAGTTTCAGAAAACAGGCGACAGTGCACACTTCACAGCAGGTCTTAGAAAACGTATCAGGAGAGGAGCACTAGAGCAGATAATAAAAGAAAGGGCTCCAAAAAAATAAATAAAATAGAAAATGGAAGACAAGGGCTCTTGTGAAAGATTGCAAAAGGAAGCAAAGCTAGATCCAAAATGCAATCAGACTCAGAAAAGAAATGTAAACTGGCAGACACTTGCATACAGAGATATGTACAGCAGGCACTTGCCTATAAGTGTCCTCACAGATAAGTTGACAGCAAGTTTTGAGCCAAAAATCATGGAATTTTCTAAGTTGGGGGTAAAAATGAAGGGGTGTGAAATTCTTTGAAAATGACTTCCCAGGAATTGCTTTGAGGCAGCAGCAAAAAGCCCTCCCCCAAAAGGAACCATTTTACCTTCTCCAAACAGAAAGGGAGATGAAGATGCTAACGGGACATAGCGGCGGCTTTGTGAGGAGTACAGTGCTGCACTTCCATAGCAGCGGCCCTCATTCAGACTACAGTTCCCATAAGTGTCTTCACTTCTCTTCCTGTCTGGAGAAGAAGCTAAAATGGGTACAGTTTTTTTGCTTGCTTTCTGCTTGCAATCTGAACAATTGTTCAGTAATCTGAACAATTACTGGTATGTAAAATTGCTCCTTCCCCCCCACCTCTCTGCATCCTGTTTCTCAGCCAGTCCTACCTCACCAGGTAGCTACTCTTAGAAGCTGCTTTCACCACATCGATCTGTGTATGAGTCAACCCATGCTTTCAGAGTCCATTTTAAGGCATAAATTTTTTGACTTATACATATGTATTTGCGGTAGCTGGAGCTCAGGCAGGTAACTCACATAGTCATAGTAGGATTCAGTAACAAAGAAAACAGATGTCACATACGGAAGTGTCATCAGATGGCAAACATTAGCAATGCTCTGTTGTTGTACACAAATGCACTTTGAGCTCAACTTGTGGGAAAGCACCATACAAGTATCAAACCAAATAAGTATGTGTGGAGTCAAAGCCTAGAATAGGTGCCAATAGATTCCCATTAAAGCTCCCCCCACTCCACAAGCATGCAGGCTTGCCATTCGTTGATTGAAGCATCAAGTGATAACATTCATGAATGAATGAGCCAGCACACATCTAATATGAGAGTCAGAACTTTCATATGAACTCAGGCATCATTACCCTGATCCAACTTAGGGCAGATGCATGCCAGTGTTTCCAGGTGTTCTAAAAGATGTAACATGCACACATGAGGGAAATCTCTCTTGTAGACAAGGTAATGTTCCAAGTCACCATGCTCTTACCCTCAACAGGGCACACCTGCATGTACACTCTGATGGCACCACTCTCCCACTACTCTCACAATCATGGGGTATGCATCTCAAACCAGAGAACAGGTGTGACTGATACTGATGTCTCCTGGCCTTGTTACTCCCTCTGTGCTATGCACATGTGAGCCAGACCAAAGTCTCCCATTGCAGTTTAGAGGAGAAAGTGGGACTCGCTGTAACTTAAACAAGCCCCAGTCAATGTCACTATCTACTTAACTTAGCACAAAACTGAGCAGATGGCTTTATCAAAAGGCGTTGGCTTTGTAGCAGAACGCAATATTTTAGGCTCTTTGCTCTAACAATTTATGGGGCTGCATATTGCATTCCTTAGCCAAAGCTGAAAAATTGAATTGCCTTAATACAAAAAGAAAAAGAATTAAATAAGCATTGAAATGGACAGCTGACAGAACAAAAGTAGTAGCTTTTAATCCTGTTTACACCTTTGCTGTAATAGCGTAAGAATGAGAATTTGTAGTACTATAAAAAAAAGGCTAGAGGAAAATCTTTTGAGAGTGGGTGATCAAGACCCGAGACCTGCCCCTTCCACACCAAGAGAGGTGTGTGGAAGCCTTCTGGCTGGAACTGGAAGGAGTCTTGGGGCCAGCAATCCAGGGGTGGGGTGGAGCAGGGCAGGGACACCCCTCAGCGCAGCCCGGCCAGGCGCCCACCACTAGCAGAGGCGGCCTCGGGCTGGTGGCAGCGGTGGGATCGCTTCAGTCCCCTCCTCCTTATCCCGGGACAGCAGTTTGGTGTTAAAAGGGAAGTTGAGCAACATGCGCAGGGACGCAGGACTACCCATTGAGATTGGGACACCATATTCCGACTGCTCAGTGGGACGCCATGAGTAAAACAGAAAGCAATGCTAGGAACCCACCCAGATGGGTTCCTTCACTCTGAAGTCCAGTAACAACCTTCTCCTTTTAAGTGTCAGGATTAGGTAGAGGTCTGATGCCCCATGCAAGGTAGCCGTCTATGCTGTTGCAGGAGGAGGGCTGGATCTCTTCATACAAGGTCCACTTGGGGGATGGAAGTTGGCTGTGGGCCAACCCCTTGCCCTGGTTGGTGTGGCTGCAGCACAACTGTACCCTCAGGCAAGGCTCTTTCCCAAGAAGCAGCGCCAGATAGGTAATTCTTCTCCCCTGCCCCAGCCTGAACTGACTGTTCTTGCATATCTTCCCCTGGCTCCCTTCTGGCAGGCAAAGCTGGCTACTGCTCCCCTGGTTCTCTCCTGTCAGAGCTCTAAAATCACTTTTTGTTCTGGCAGACCCCCTTTTTCTCCCCCAACCACTTTCCCCAGCCTTTTGTTGGTCCCTGGCTTCCCTTCCACCTCCCCTTTCTCATACATTTGCCGCCTCCTCCTCTCAGTTCTTCCGGTTTTTGCCTTTGCTCTCCTCCTCCAGCCTCCATGTTTCTCTCCTGTCTCTTCCTTTCTCTCTCACCCCTTCAGTTGGTGGTCCAGCTTCCTTAATGGGTTAATATCAATAGGTAACAGCCCAGTTCACACTTTCCTGTGAGTAAGCCCCACTGACATTAATGGGACTTACTTCTGAGTAGGCATGCATAGGATTGGGCTGACAGACCCTTGTCACACCAGTCACCAGCAGCTAGAGCATTGCCAGCTTCTTCTCCACCTTCTGGCTAGCCAGCAATGATGCCACTGCCATGTGTCATGGCATCCAGCTGTCAGCCATGTTTTCCATTCTGGCCTGGTTGGCTGGGTAGTAAAGTGCAGCTCCCAGAGTAAATTACCCAGAAGTATCATGGTCCAGCCATAAATATATATATAAAGCTATTAATGCCACAAGGAATCATTTCTAAAAACCCTTCTTTCGGTTTGTGATGCCCCAATATCATAGCCGTAACTAACGTGCAGGACATGAGCTGCACCATGGCTCCTGGACTGGAAAAGGCCATTTACATTTCTCTCATGAGAATTCCTTCAGGATTATATCAGGAGGCAGCATTTGGTGGTGCTGTTTTAAATTCGTTCCCAAAAGATGATAGGTATAAGAAGACAAAGGAAGAAGCCAGCTAGTTAATGTATTTTTTTTAATTTCATGGGGGATTCTTTTCACTGCTTCAGGATTGTATCTCAGAAGCAGAAACCTGGAGATGTAGGTTATGATAGGGACATCCATTTCTGTGGCAATGCAAGAGCTTAATTTAGAAATGCCCATCACATCACAGCCGTTCTGGAGGTGGCAGAGTCTTAACTGTATCTTAGGCTCACAGATTTTGTCATGACACTAATGTGACAAGACTTCTCAGAAATCACCCCTGGAAATCCTTATATAACGTCTTTGATTCCAATACAACAGTACAGTACCAGCATAACCCAAAGCTCAGTGAAAGCTGCGAGGGACACATTGAGCTCCACTGCAAGCAAAGGCTTTCTCTAGAGGGCATTATCCACCAGACACTGCCTGTTATGGCCAAGCCAGGGCCATGGGCAGCTGTTATCCAAATGCAGACCTGGAGTGTGTGTTCTTCAACCCAGATTTACTTAAGAGCTCAACAGCAGGAGGCAGAACGGATAATTTTTTGGATCAGGTGAGGACAAGAGGTTGGGTCTGGCCAATTCAAAGACTCCATTCTGCCTGTTGTTCACATGCAGGGATTGATTTGGCATATCCTTATTTCTTTGGGTACTTGAAGGTGGCTTTGAGATCGGAGTACATATGGTTCCAAGGTGGTTAAGTGGCATCAAGTTAGAAAGTACCTGGCTCAGTCCTTGGTATTGTTACCAAAAAGGCTGTTTTGTTTAGGGGAATTATTTATATTAGCCTTCTGGAAACTTTTGGGACCATAGGCTGAATACAAGACAGCGCAGAGCAAAGAAATCCCTTGTTTAGCTTAATGAGGAGATTGGGAGGAATATAACTTTCAATCAAAGGATTATATTTTTATTGCAAAAATACACAAAGGTAAAACATAATACACATGGAGAATCGATAAGTATAGATTTCTAGTACTGGTCTGGTGTACCTAACTAGTGGTGGATGCATGTGCTGTGTATTTTGGGTGCATCCGAAAAAGAATCAGAAATGGACAGGAAGTAGGGAGGTATTATAGGGGTTCCTTAATCTGCTAAACCCAGTTGCTGACTAAAGATGGGGGAGCAGGGAGGAATAGGTAGGGAAGAAGGGGGGGAAGTTTAGACGCAACGATATATTTACCTGTCCGGGGGGGGAGAGTTGGAGGAAGAGTCTGGCCACTCCGGCCGGTGGGCAGTCAGAGAGAGACCCCATGTGCTCTGAGTTCTCTCTTATAAGATTTGTCTTGGACCTGGAAGTTGATCTAAACTGACCGGAAGTATCCCAGAGCTGTGGGCATGCTCAGTAACACTTGGAGTATGTAAAGAAAAGGTGGAAGGGTCCAGAACTCTGTTATCAGCAAAGCTTGGCTCTGGGGGAGGGAGGCAATTTGCATAAGGTCCTTAAGAGTGTTAAAGCTACAACAAAAGAACAATAGACTTCCTCCTCCATAGGTGCATGCTTGTTTTGCATAATCAGGAGACACAGTGATTAGGTTATACATTGACCTGCAAGGAATTGGGGGTTTGTGTAATTCATGTGTTTGTAGCTTGGCCATGGCCCTTAGAAACATGTGCTGGGGGAGGAGTGGCCTGCTTGCTTGGTCTGTATAGTCCAAAATACATAACTAGATATAAAAACACAACTTGGAAGGGAAAAAGGGGATTTTCACGTAACAGTATCTCTGACATTTCTGTGTGTTTCCTCCCAGGTTTTGAAGGAAATTCTTGCAAAAATGCAAAATAACACTACTTGCTACCTAATCAACTGTATCCATAGATGCATTCTGGGTCCTGCATAAAGCCTATATTTATAGGCAAGCCCATTGTTGCATGAAAAAAGTGTGCAAAAATGCCCCCCTATTGTTGTTTTAACAACAATATGACAATCAGCCTCACAATGGGGTGATTTTGAAAAGACCAGTGGCTTTTACCCCTGTCTCCTGCTACATTCCTGATGCCATGTAGCTTCCCCCCCCCCAAACACACACTGATGAGAGTGCTATTACATTTGTGTTTGCTATACCGCTGTGCAACCCAGATAATGGCCAAAGAAGGTACTGCAGACCAGGTAGTCCAGGTGATTTGGGGAGCCAGTAGGTCTGTCTTCAGGTTTACATTCTTAGCAACTGGCAACATTTCTAGAGTAGCCAGGCAGTTGTCTCTCTCCTTCTACATTTTTGTAACTGACCATCTGAATGCCCTTGAGCACGTTAACAGGCTCTATTTCCTCTGATCTTATTTGCTGCTCTAGACCTTCACTTTGGCTTCATCTGGACTAAGTACTCACCTCTGGCACTTCTGAATTTTGCAAGCGTAATCCCACAGAGCTTCCAGTTTCCTTCACTTCTGATAGGTGAGACAGGCAAACTCTGTTTAATCACTTGCAATTGTATATGAAGAAAGTTGATCCTGACTAAGTGCCACTAGAATCAATGAGACAGGTTGTTAAACATGATGAACTCAGTTTCTATGAATGTCAATAGAACGAATAGAATAGAAGGCATGAGTAATATGTTTGGCTGCGACCCATGATGGGTATTATGTTGGATGCTCTTTAATTAAAAGTAGAGCCAGTATAACTTCCCTCACACCAGGACCATTTCCTTGTGGTGACTGTTGATCTCCCTTGGGTAAGGCACACATTACATGCAATGGCAGCATTATAAGAACATAAGAACAGCCCCACTGGATCAGGCCATAGGTCCATCTAGTCCAGCTTCCTGTATCACACAGAAGCCCACCAAATGCCCCAGGGAGTACACCAGATAACAAGAGACCTCATCCTGGTGCCCTCCCTTGCATTGGCATTCTGACAAAGCCCATTTCTAAAATCAGGAGGTTGCACATACACATCATGGCTTGTTACCCGTAATGGATTTTTCCTCCAGAAACTTGTCCAATCCCCTTTTAAAGGCATCCAGGTCAGATGCCGTCACCACACCCTGGGGCAAGGAGTTCCACAGACCGACCACACGCTGAGTAAAGAAATATTTTCTTTTGTCTGTTCGAACTCTCCCAACACTCAATTTTAGTGGATGTCGCCTGGTTCTGGTGTTATGTGAGAGTGTAAAGAGCACCTCTCTATCCGCTTTATCCTTCCCATGCATAATTTTGTATATCTCAATCATGGCCCCCCTCAGGCGCCTCTTTTCTAGGCTGAAGAGGACCAAATGCCGTAGCCTTTCCTCATAAGGAAGGTGTCCTAGCCCAGTAATCATCTTAGTCACTCTCTTTTGCACCTTTTCCATTTCCACTATGTCCTTTTGACATAGGAGAGCCTTGTCCTTTTGACAAGAGGAGAGCTCAAGCAGCATACAAGGCCTGTCCCAGTGAGCGCAACCTGCAGGTCCTCCGAACTGCTCGCAGCAAAGTCCAACAGACTGCCAGGAGATGTGCTAACGACTACTGGCTCCAGCTCTGTTCCGAGATACAGATAGCAGCTGACACGGGCAACATCAAGGGGATGTATGATGGTATCAAGCAGGCCCTAGGTCCAACACAGAGGAAAATTGCCCCTCTGAAGTCTGCCACAGGCGAGATCATCCAGGATCGGGCGCAGCAGATGGAACGCTGGGTGCAGCACTACTCTGAGCTATATTCCAGAGAAAATGTAGTCACCGAAGAAGCACTGAACAACATTGAGTGCCTGCCTGTGCTGGAAGAGCTTGACAGTGAACCAACCCTAGAAGAACTTCACGTGGCCCTGGACTCCCTTGCCTTTGGCAAGGCACCTGGAAAAGACAGCATTCCTGCTGAAGTCCTAAAATGCTGCAAAGAGATCATCGTCACTGAGCTGCATGAAATCCTCTGTCTCTGCTGGAGAGAAGGTGGAGTACCTCAAGACATGAGGGATGCAAACATCATCACGCTGTACAAGAACAAAGGTGACAGGGGTGACTGCAACAACTACCGCGGCATCTCTCTCCTTAGCGTTGTAGGAAAGCTGTTTGCCCGAGTTGTACTAAAGAGGCTCCAGGTACTTGCAGAGAGCGTCTATCCAGAATTGCAGTGTGGATTCCGAGCCAACAGGTCCACCACTGATATGGTATTCTCCCTTAGACAACTGCAGGAGAAATGCAGGGAACAACGACAGCCACTCTTTATAGCCTTCATAGATCTCACAAAGGCTTTCGACCTGGTCAGCAGAGACGGCCTCTTCAAGATTCTCCCCAAGATCGGATGTCCATCCAGGCTCCTCAGCATCATCAGATCTTTCCACAAGGACATGAAGGGCACTGTTGTCTTCGATGGCTCCACATCAGACCCTTTTGACATCTGAAGCGGAGTGAAGCAGGGCTGTGTTCTTGCGCCAACCTTGTTTGGGATTTTCTTCGCTGTCCTGCTGAAGCAGGCCTTTGGAACTGCAACAGAAGGCATCTATCTCCGGACCAGATCAGACGGAAAGCTCTTCAACCTCTCCAGACTGAGAGCAAAATCCAAAGTCCAGCTGAAATGTCTGCGTGACTTCCTCTTTGCCGACGATGCAGCGATCACTACCCACTCTGCCAAAGATCTCCAGCAGCTCATGGATCGTTTTAGCAAGGCCTGCCAAGATTTTGGACTGACAATCAGCCTGAAGAAAACACAGGTCATGCTTCAGGATGTGGACTCACCTCCCTGCATTACAATCTCTGAGCATGAACTGGAGGTTGTCCATGACTTTGTGTACCTTGGCTCAACGATCTCCAACACTCTTTCTCTCGATACCGAGCTAAACAAGTGCATCGGTAAAGCAGCTACCACGTTTTCCAGACTCACAAAGGGAGTCTGGTCCAACAAGAAGCTGACAGAACATACCAAGATCCAGGTCTACAGAGCTTGCGTCCTGAGTACACTTCTGTACTGCAGCGAGTCATGGACTATTCGCTCACAACAGGAGAGGAAACTGAGCGCTTTCCACATGCGCTGCCTCCGACGCATCCTCGGCATCACCTGGCAGGACAAAGTTCCAAACAACACAGTCCTGGAACGTGCTGGAATCCCTAGCATGTATTCACTGCTGAAACAGAGACGCCTGCGTTGGCTTGGTCATGTCGTGAGAATGGATGATGGCCGGATCCCAAAGGATCTCCTCTATGGAGAACTCGTGCAAGGAAAGCGCCCTACAGGTAGACCACAGCTGCGATACAAGGACATCTGCAAGAGGGATCTGAAGGCCTTAGGGATGGACCTGAACAAGTGGGAAACCCTGGCCTCTGAGCGGCCCGCTTGGAGGCAGGCTGTACAGCATGGCCTTTCCCAGTTTGAAGAGACACTTTGCCAACAGTCTGAGGCTAAGAGTCAAAGAAGGAAGGCCCATAGCCAGGGAGACAGACCAGGGACAGACTGCACTTGCTCCCGGTGTGGAAGGGATTGTCACTCCCGGATTGGCCTTTTCAGCCACACTAGACGCTGTGCCAGAACCACCTTTCAGAGCGCGATACCATAGTCTTTCGAGATTGAAGGTTGCCAATACAATACAAATATGTCCTTTTTGAGATGTGGTGACCAGAACTGGACGCGATACTCCAGGTGTGGCCTTACCATCGATTTGTACAATGGTATTATAATAGTAGCCGTTTTGTTGTCAATACCTTTTCTAATGATCCCAAGCATAGAATTGGCCTTCTTTACGCCACACATTGGGTCGACACTTGTGTCAGTGGTATTACATAGTAAGAATGTCCTGTGATAGGCATAAGAATAAATGTGCAGTTTCAAATGCTACCTTTGAAAGACTTATCTAAAATTATCACTTAGCATCAGTTGTGCATTTTCAGCTAAGCTGTGTTAACATTTATGTTTCAGCATTGTAACAAATGCTTGTGTTCTTTCTTGACCTCACTAAGTTCTGGGGAGTACTGAAAACATGCTTGAGTGAAGATGGCAAGATGTGTCTCAAACCATTAGTGTGAAAAACAGCATCTTTCCTGTACATGAGCAATAAAAGCCTACACTGGTATTGATAAAAAGTTCAACTTCTATATTTAAATGATCTGATACGCAGAATTTCTGATGTTGCAAAGTCCTTAATTCACACTGCACTACTTTGCATGTCTAGCTACTCTGAAGTAAGTCTTTTTCCACTCAATGGAATTTACTCCCATATGTGTATAGGACTGCAGCCTCACTGAGTCAGATAGTTGACCAAGATGTATTTCCAGCACCAGTTGGGACTTGGAAATAGAATGGCAAGAAGGGCATAGAAACCATTGTGGTTCATGGTCCTCCAGAACATCAGGTGTGTAGGGATTTCACATTCATCTAGGCAAAATGACTGATCTGCACAGGCATTTCTCACTATGAATGCCAAGAGATCCTTTTCATAAAAGAGAGTAGGAAGCCCAAACACAATGGAAGCTCGATGAGGCAGACTAGAGTGCAACCCAGGTCCTTGTTTTTTATTTTCCTTTGGCATTGTCTAAGTCAGAGGTGTCCAAACATTTTGGCAGGAGGGCCACATCATCTCTCTGACACTGTTTCAGGGGCCGGGGAAAAAAAGAATTAATTTACATTTAAAATTTGAATAAATTTACATAAATGAATTTTTTAGAGATGGAACTTATATGAATGAATGAAGGTCTTGCAGTAGCTCAAGGCCTATAAAAGGCCTTGCACAAAGCAAGGCCAGCCTTTCCTTCGCTGCCATTGCTACATCACAGATGTGAAACAGCAAGTAGTAGAGGGAGCCTTCGTCCCACAGCTCACGCAAGAGGTCGAACAGTTGCCCTCATGCTGAGAGCAGTTGCATCAGGCCAGCATGAGCTCCAACAAGTTTCTGAAGGGCCAGAGGATCATTGGAGACTGCATGCTCCCCAAGGGCTGGATTGAGAGCCCCCAAGGGCCACAAGTGGCCCCCAGGCTGGGGTTTGGGCACCCCTGGTCTAAGTCATAAAATGAAGGAACAAACACAAAGCCTGGAATTCAAGAAATCAAATAAAAATGTTTCCAAGGCAAAGCAACTGTTGAGACAAGGATATGTTATACAGTACTTGTCATCTGAGCCGAGGCATATTTTCTCAGAAAAGAGAACCGCTGAGTTCAGTGGGACTTACTTTGCTGTCAGTGTGCATAAGATTGCACCCTCGAAGCTTGATCTTATTCATGTTTCCTTGGAAGTAGATCCCACTATGTTCAATAGGACTTCTTCCTTAATAGCTGTGCAGTAGATTTCAGCCTTTGTGATTTGTCTGACCGCTACACAATACAAATGGCTATTATCATCCATTCCCATTTTTATATGGAAGGACATATGAATGTTGTGCTTGTGTGGTGATTGTAAGTTTTAGTGAACATAGAATAGCCATATCTGCCCTCGCAAAGCTCCTTTGCATGTAAAAACAAATAAGCCATGATGTATAGTAAGGTAATTTGGAGATTGTTGTATGGTTTCTATGTCTATTTTTCTTATAAGACTTTTACATTGTGCCTTTTGTAATTGTAAATACACCTAGAGTTTCTGAAGAATGTATTGTCCTTTGAGAAATGCTAGGAACATGAGTTTGTTTTTGTTTTTTACAATGGTGAGCATGTCAAGCAAAACCCCACTTACTGCTTGTCACATCTGTCTTTGATGTGCATTTACAATTGAGGTGCGGATACAAAATATTGATAAAGGGTTTCTCTCTCTCACACACACACACACTTCCCTATGAATAAAACCAACAAATAATAACTAAGAACATGTCTACCACAACCAGGCTGCCAGTAGTTCTAAATTATTTTTGTTCCATTGGACTTAGGAGAGAGCTCTAACTCAGTCGCAGAGTACATGCTCTGCATGTATAAGTTCAGCTGCCATCTCCAGTGCAACTGAGCTCAGGTAGAAGTGCTGGAAGAGCCTCTGCTTGACCCCTTGGACAGTGACTGCCTGTCAAAATAGAGGACATTGCACTTGATGGACCAGTGGGAATGATTCAGCACTGGACAGCTTCAAATGCTACATTTGCTGTTAACCCTGATGTGAGCAACTCAGGTTGCAATCCTAACCACACTTTCCTGAGAGTAAGCCCCATTGAACAAAAAAGGACTTACTTCTGAGTAGACCTGGTTAGGATTGTGCTCTCAGCCCATGTCATTAATTACTGTCTTAGAAAAACTTTTGTGATGTATTACCTAGGTAAGTTGGCGGCGGAGACAGACTGTGGGTTGGAGAGGAGGAGGATTTCAGGGCACAGAAGGCAGGGGCAGAAAGCAGGCTGAAGGGGTTGGTCTTGGTTGCAAACATGCATGCTAGATCCTGCCTCCCATTTTCCAGCACATCCTGCCCTCTTCCTCTCTCTGACATAGTCCAGCTACATAGCATAGGTCTGAGGAAACACATGGGCAGTCAGAAGGCCTACCACGGGGCCAGTAAAGCTTTTCTAGTTACCTCTTGTTGGGCTTCTGGTCATCCCCCCATCATAGCATGCAGCACACACTCCATTGGCACAGTTGCTGGCTATATCATGGTGGGGGACAGAATTGGTCTGAGTCTTAGGAGTACATTGAAGTGTCACATGGAAAGTAATTTCATTTACAAGCTCCTCACAACACTGGTAAGGGCACCAGGACTATATTTCATCTGACAACTATTCTGGTTGCATACTCCTGGGGAGGTGCGGGGGAAGAATGTGTGATTCCCCTCCTTCTCTCCCTTTGAAGCTGTTTGCTGTTGTACATCCAGTAATCCCGATGTTTCTATATATGATCACTACTCTGGATTGGGAAAACGTGTTCCAACCTCCTTTGGCAGTAATCAATTCAAAAGGTATTCATTTACCACAAATACTTTCCAGGCGATGGGAAAGCTTTTCTCTGGAGAGAAGGAGGGGACCAGTCAGTCAGACATATGGTTGGCAACCTTCAGTCTCGAAAGACTATGGTAGAAGCCTACAGCACCCGGTATTCCCAGGCGGTCTCCCATCCAAGTACTAACCAGGCCTGACCCTGCTTAGCTTCCAAGATCAGACGAGATCAGGCATGTGCAGGGTAACAGTTGCTGTCAGGTTCTTCCTAAAAGTTGTCACAAGGCTCGCATAAAAGACAAGTTGACAGAAGATATTCACAGTGGTCTGTGTCCCCAGGCTTTATGAAAACCAGCAGGGACATATCATTGCTGTCTGGTAAGTAAATTGGCTGCCATTTCTACTGTAAAACTAAATTTTCATGCTCTATGAACGTCAGTTTGGCTCTGTGCTAAGACACCCAGGAGGCATTTATTAAGAACAGGAAAAAAAAGAAATTGATATGTTTATGAAACTGGTATAATTCTTCATGTTGACTTGCTTTGATTCTGTTTCTTTTAAGTCACATGTGTCTAGTTCTCTGATCTCAGAATCACCCAGCACCCATAATTCTCATGTATGAGTGATTCTATGTTTGCTAATGCATATTAAATATGGAATGGCAGGAGAGGGTGATATGACTTTTACAACTCAATTCTGTACATGAGTTAAATGGACCTTATTCTATGGGAATCAACCAATTTCCTGTGATGGATTCAAGGAATTTTATTTCTGGATGTCAGCATGGCCAACTGGACTCTGGGAAAAGTCCAGAGTGGGACCAGAAAGCTCTTATGTCCAATTAAACCTGAGCTGAGACTCAACCTGCTGGTGCAGCTTGATGACATGGTTGTAGAAGTGTAGTATGGTATCAACAGCAACTTGCCTCAGCCTGCCACAATGAGGTCTGGGTTTGCTGAAGAGACCTCAAGTCCAGAAATAATCCATTCTCTCTCAGTCTTGTCTCTCAGTCTCCCAGCCAAAAAATTTGGACACATCTGTTCTAAGTTATTAACCACCTATCAATTTCCCACACCTGATTTAGACTTATGAGATCACAGATAGTTTGGTAATAACTGAAACTTTTTGGTAAAATTAACCCATTCTTTAATGATGACTAACTCCATATTAAACTTGGCACCTACTTCAATGTCCATGGATTGTTTTCTAAGCCTGCCCCATACAGGATCTTTCCTACTTTCTTCTCTAGAAATGCTTGTAAAGGAAGAAAGAAAAAGATTTACATGGCTCCAGAAACCAGGTACAATTTCAAGGTGCTTCTGCTTTTGTGCTCAGCATCTTCATTCATTAATCATGACTATACTTTTGCCACTGTCTCCTGATCCTCCTCCTGTATTTGATCACATTCCTCATACATCTTGACTCAACTTAGATCATAAACTTGCCGGATGCATAAAGGATGTTATTGAGCATGCATAAAATATGAAACTCTCCTTGGGGGCAAATGATTAGTTTTTTATGCCAGGAGCATTAATGACACTCTCAAAATAATAAAGTAAAATTTGCAAGTGTATGAACGCTCAATAACTGCACTTGAAATATGAACGGGTCATTTTTAGTGTAAATTTCTCATTCAACTCTAAAGGTCTTCTCAGAGCACAATGGATTATGAGTCACTGGTGAGGTTTTTTTTCCAAACATATGCAAATATTCTCCAACATAACCTTCATGTACATAAAATATTGACACCCCCCCCCCCCCGCTTCTCAGTATCCTAGCCAGAAACCTTATACCTTTGTAGGACTGAAAAACTAAACTTTCTCTAAAGCTATTTGAAGCAATGTTATATATTGTCACTGCTCAGCAAAATGCCCTGGATCTAACAGTGTGGAAGCATAGCTGCTACGATTGCATGTGCAGAGCCCTTTTTAAAAAGTAGCAATCACACTGATCACTGTTTGGCAGGGAGGCAGGTGTGAGTAGGATTAAATCCAGCCTCCCCTTCCCCTGAAAACGTTCATAAAAATAGAAAGCAGCATGTACAGTGCATTAACAGCCCAATCCTGAAGGTGGTGGCTCTGCCAGGTGCAGTGGCACCAAAATGGCTACCGCTGCATCCAGCAGCACTACCAAGGCTGCACAATGGGGCTTCTCAAGTCTGCACCAGCTATTTTGCCAGTGCAGATTTGAGAGACTCCGCATTGGGCCTTTCAGCCCAACATTGTTGGCATCCTTCAGTCTGGGAAGACTATGGTGTCACGCTCTGAATGGTGGTTCTGGAACAGAGTGTCCTCTCCAGTGCGCGAAGCCTGGGTAAAGTAGATATGGGGGATAGGCTGTTACCCATGCAGCAAATCCCCCCTCTCCACGTCACTGAAATGGTCCAATGGAAAGGCAGAGGCCAATACGGTTGGTTCCAGCGGCGTCGCAGGAGTTGCCAGAACGTGACTGTGTTCAGCCATGAACTGCCTCAGGGACTCCGTTTCCGGATTTTGCCTCGAGGTTGACTCCTGAAGCCTTAGGATTTGGAGGAACAGAGCTCTGTCACTCCCACCCCCCTGTGCCCTGGTTCCTCCTCTGCCCTACTCTACCCACTCCCTGCCTCCCCCCACCCCAAAACTTACCACCAGTCAGTGCTGCTGGAGCGCTGGCCAGCCCTCCATGCGGCACTTACTCAGTGCTGGTGGCCCATCTTCTCCGGGTGCCGCAGATGTGTCTTACGGCATGTTTGTGGCACCCAGAGCTCAGTGCCAGCACTGAGGAAGTTCAGGATTGGGGCCTAAAACTGTCCAAGAATCAAACATTTTTTCAAGAGCTCTTCAAAGATGCTCATAATTGTTGATCCAGCTCTGAATCAAGTTGAGCAATTTCATCCATAGAAGTAGTCGTAGCAGTAGCAGTAGTTAGCAGTTGCATAAAAACTCAGCATTTGAACTGGTCTACCCATTACAGTGGTCATAAGTGACCATAAAATGTAGACCAGTCCTTAGGAAGTACAGAATTCTAGTAGTAAATATGAGAAAGAAAATAGTGGATCTTTATTGTTATGTACCACACAGCCAACCAGCAGCAGATGTCAGAGTGATTAGCAGCGTCTGCATATAGTTGATTAACACCAGGAATATTTTAATAAGTGCGTCAAAAGCAATCTGGAAATGTTTGTTGATAAAGATAATTGGAAAGATAAAATCCTAACCTGCCTAGAAGACTGAGAGGGGCGAGGAGCCCATATGAATATCAAAATGGGTTTTGTTTAAGTCAGCTGTATATGTACTCAAATAAAACTCCTCCAGATACAATCATAGAAATCCTCAGGCAGGATAAGAGTATTTGGGACACTGCCATAGAAATCCTCAGGCAGGATAAGAATGTTTGGGACACTGCAATTATAGGAGAATTGCTTTTTCAAATCAGGCTCTCCAGGGGTCTAGTAAAAACTATTTTTTTTTTTTAAGCAAATCAAATCCATTATTATTTTTGTGGAAAATGAATCAACATCCTTGTGAGCCCTGGTCAAATACACTTCTTTTGGATTTCCCAATGGTGATGTAATTCCCTAATCTTTAACATCCTTTTCCATAGTATTTTTTTTGTTGAACAGATATAATACATAGTTATTACATTCCAGTATGAGTTTTATAGCAGGATGTACTTGACAACAACTTTTCTTTTGAATTCTGCCACATTTTATACTAAAATCATTAAAATAAAAGCAGACAGGGGGAGTAATTTGTCATTTACAAGATATTTCTAATTTGTAGCTCACCCTTGTAAAGTGAAAATGACAAGAGAATGCAAAACCAACATTCAGAAGTGAAAACTGGCACAGGGGAGGCCTTTCATTGCTGAGTCTGTTAAGTGCATAACAATATCATGATGATCTGATTTCCTTCATTCACTCAAAAGCCTTTCTAAATTCTATAGGACTCTTTTTAAAGGATCTCTTGGATTCAGTAAACATGCAGGCTCTGAATGCAATCCCACTTGAAGACTTCCAGGGATGCTATGAAGAATGGAAAAATCGCTGGGAGCATTGCGTACACTCACAAGGTGCATACTTTGAAGGAGACAATGTTCAATTATAAAATTTTTCAATAAAAGAATTTTTAAAATATCATTCTCATTACTTTCTGGACACACCTCATATATGTTGCTAAAGGAGTATGCTTAATGATCTGTGATGACTGGTGGCCACGGGGTTACCATGTCAACCAGAAGATCTACCTGGTCAATCTGTGAACCCTCAATACCAGTGACAGCAGGGTCACTCAGTGTGCAATCAAGGCAGACAGGAAGCTATGGAGGAACTGAGTTAAGAGTTTTCCCCTGGGTCTTTTGCAATTTGCTGGCACTGCTAATGGCTATAAGCTATTTGTGCCTGTGTCTTATCCCACTTGTCTGAGTAGAGACTGAAGAAATAGTTTTGCAATTAGGATGGAGCGGCAAAAGAAGAAGGAAGTCAGAGCTGACTGAGAACCAGTGGCAGCAAGATCACTTAACGTACAGTTGGGGCAGGCAGGAGACTATGGAGGCGACCAGCTCAGAGCTTTCCCCTGGGCCCTCTGCAAACTGCCGGCACTGCTAATGGCTCTGAGCTATTTGTGCTTCTGTCTTGTCCCACTTGTTTGAGTAGAGACTTCATGAAGAAAGTTTTGCAAATAGGATGGAGCCAGAAAAGAAGTCAGAGCTGACTAAAGAAGCAACCTTGGGGAGGTTGAAGACCATTTTGTGAAGTGATGCCCTTTAATCTGGATATTCATCTACTCCTCATCACCTCTGCTCAACTTGTATCTTGGTAAACAAATGTGGAAACATATATTACAAAATTACCTTAGGTCTCCAACAGTCTCTTCTCACCAGTAAAATGACTATAGAAGTTTGACACTGAAAACATCTACCTCTTTCAGAAGCAGAGTCACAGTGCTACACACGCTACAAACCTGGTAACATTAAACATTGTGGCATAGCCTCTCATCTCCCATGAGTGAGAGGAAGTCGAGACTGACTTCAGTGAACTCAATAAAGTGTTAAAGATGTAAGTGAATAAAGAATTACGCCCTTTATTCCCCTGAATTTGTTCGCTCAAGCACCCTGAGGAAATGCTGAGAGGCATTTCATACTTAACAAGCCAATCATTACCTACTAGTCCCAAGGCTGTTAATATCTTGATAAAATACCTTTGACTGTTAATATACCAGAAGGATTTCTTTATTCAGAAAGGACAAAATAGGCTTTCACTTGGGTAAATATATCGAGTTATTGTGAATTCTACTTGGATGCAATTACAAAATGGCTCTAATGGAAAAATCTTCCTTGAGGTAAAATAGGAACCTAAGTAATGACCTATTTAAAGCCACTAATCAAAATGAAAAACAACTTTTATGGAAGGGAGAGAAGTGCAGGTATTTATTGCACTGCTGCTATTGTTGCTGGGCTTATGAATTGATTCTGTGAACCTACCATTTTTATATACATAATTTGCAATGAATCTCATTAGGGCTTAGCTCCGTTGGTTCTCTCTACCCACACAGAAGAATTAATATTTAATTCAAATATCCATTTCTGATGTACTCCTGGCAGCTAGGTAGTAAACTTTTCTAGGAGATTTCAACTTCCATTAGCGCTTAGCTGACAAAGTTAAATGTTTAATACACCTGCTTGGAAAATGACTACTTTTCATGACCAGAGACAGATGGATTTATACATGTAAATATGGATTTTAATGGTTTTTCACTACAATATTTTCCTGTACAATAGTTCAGTGGATTCTTACAGTGCTAGATCACCTTGTGCAATGTGACCATGTGGCTCCATATGTGCTAGATCACCATAAGTGGGTTAACTGAAAAGCTAGATGTACTGACTTGAACAGTTATGTTGAGTCAACATAAACAAATTCACTGCGACAATTGACTCACAATAACTTCAACAAGCCAAAAAAATTGGCTGTGGTCATTTGAGCAGAGATTTCCCAATGTAATATTTTTAAGTGTTAAGTATGCCAGTTTAATATTTCCTTCATGATCTTTTGCAAGGACGTCCTGCTGTAGCAAAAAAATAAAAATGGAAAAGAAGTTTTCAAAAAACTGACTCATTGTTTGCTTGCATAACATGGCAGTGGTTTAGATCCCATAGTTCAACATTGGTCCTGATCCAAGGTTAATTAGTCCAATTTAATTCTTGCTTCTGTCCATATAGTTTTGAAATAAATCTGCTTTAACCTAAATCTCTGACAGATCTGAGATAAATGCTCTCTAGTTTTAAGACAAATATGTATTTTACTTCTAAATCAAGGAGCATAACAATTTTTAAAAAAATATAGAAACAGTTAAGTATGCATAAAGATATATAAAAATATATGTGCATGTGATGTAGACCACGTAAAGCCGTGTGTTGCACTGTGTGACATGGTCTGCCTAGCTGTGGGAATGCCATTGAAAATGGCACCATTATACTTGACATTCAAATGACGGTTACTGTATTACTATGGTTGTATGTGGGCCCCCGTCTTTCATTAGGCAAGACACTGGTCAGCAGCCCAGGATGTCTGGTTGATTTTTCCTCATTGGTTGGTAATTGTTAGGAGGTATCTGGCAACATTGCTGGCCTTGCCATGAAATGAGTTCAAACCATGTAAAATGGCATCTTTTCACACCCTTGTAGGGGCAGCAAACAGACAAGCCCCCAGCCAATCTCTCCACCACCCTATCTGGTCTGCCACCAAACTGGGTGCTGCAAATCTCTTCCATCATGTTAGGTGCAAGTTGGAAGATGGCAGCAGCAGTAACAGCCCCCCTCTCCAGTTCTGCTAGTGGGAGAGGAATCACTGCTGTGGTTTCATATCACCAGTCCCTGCCTACTTGCTGCTTATGAAACACCAAATAGGCGGGAATAGGCAATGTGGATGTTCTTTATGAAGAGAAATAGTGCAGAATGTGGGGGATTTGCACAGCTTGCTCTTCATAAGTAAAGGAAGGGGAGATGGGGCGCACCTCCTTGTTTGCCCACTCATGCTCCCCCTCTATGGTGGTAGGTAGGAGTAGATTCAAGCAGTGCAGGGGCCTACTCCACCCCTGTCTGGCAATCTCACTTAGGGCTGGAACTTGGAGGAGTTCCAAGTTCCCCTTGATTCCCCTCCAAGCTAAGACGAGGGATTCCCCTCCCCTCCCTCCCTCCCTCGAGTGATTCCCCTCCAAGCTAAGACGAGGGATTGATGTAAAACGTGTGCACACATGTGTATTTGTATGGACACAGCAGTTCCTAGTTTCTTCTAGCATTAAAATTAGTATCAGTTGTATTGTTCAAATAAATATTAGACTCATAGGTCATTTGCTGTTGGTTTGCCTTCTCTTTTTTTTTTTTATAAAAAAAACGCTTAATAAAAATGTCAGTCTTCTAAAAGTTATGTTCAGTACTCCAGATACTTGAGCTTCAATGTGACTGACTGCAGCTCTGGTTTAAAGCAGTCAAATTACATGCAATGTGACAGATTGAGTCTGTGTCACTTTTGAGGTCATCTCCATTGCCTTAATTGTTTTAGTCGGTCCTTAAAGCATGCTTCAGAAGGAGCCTGGAAGAAAGAGAGAGAGTGCATGGCAAAAAATTCTGAAAGTTGAACCACTTTACTATCTTGTGTCAATATCTCTAATATGAGGGAAGATACTAATTTTGCTAATGTTGGGTGGATCAATAGAAAACATAAATATGATACACTTAATCCAAAGTTTGGTGCAAACATTCCATTTACTTTATTCCCAGTGACACTCAGCAGTTCTGCACTTGCTGAGCTCTGGTTAAGATGACTTCCATCAACTGAACCAATGTGACATAACCAGGGCATGTTTGATTAGATTCATATCCTAAAAAGTTGAACGTTAAGGGTTCCATCAGTGAATACAGAAATATTATTAGGCACTGATAGAAAATGCTGAAAGGAACATCCAGTTGACTGGAAGCAACCATAAATTTCGCTCTTCTTCTTTTAGACACAGAACCAAAAGCAGTTTTTGCCTGGTCCACTTTATTATCCTGTCAGAATAGTTTGGGGGCCTATTCAGTCATGCACCAAAAAGAGTGATCTATGGAGAGGGACTGCCAAGCAGAAGAAAGAGGAAGAGAGGAATGACACATGAGAAAGGAAATTAAATTCATACTTTGACATTGTGGATCCCATGAAGATGATTTCTTTACCCCAGAATATTTAATTCTATATTTTATGTCCTATGGATGGGGTTAGGAAGGTGGACATTATAAAAATGCAGATGGAAGGAAAATCAGTAATTGCTGATGATCATATTTAAATATTTAACAATAAATATATATTTATATTTATTGGAGGTCTGGTCTAGAGGGTAGAGCCTCCATTTGCCTGAAGATTAACATCCACAAGGTCGCCAGTTCGAGGCCACCGGCACCGTGCGACCTTGAAGCAGCCGGCAAGCTGCAGCTGAGCTGTTCCATCTGCTCGGAGCGTGGGAGGATGGAGGCCAGAATGTTAAACCAGATCGGAGTGTAACATCTTGAATGTGGTGGTTCTTGAAAGAGAGAACCTTCTTTCAATTTGTAAAAATCCCTGCGTGGATTTAATAAGCCTGCCTGTGTAAACCGCCTTGAATAAAGTCTTGAATAAAGACCAAGAAAGGCGGTATATAAATACTGTATATTATATTATTATTATTAATAGCCCCAGCACCACCCATCCCAGTGAAAGGAACAGCAAAAAATTTGCTATAGGTATGTGGAGCAGTAGGGTGTTAATAGTACCCTTTATTCTTAAAAAATATCTGCTATGCATAGAATATTTACTAGAGAAGAATGTGAATAACCTTTCATCCAGGCTCTGCAACCCATAGGAAAATAATAATCCAGTGATCAGTCCATTACATTCCACTTCACAAAACAATTTAGGGCCAGAACAGGTAGATTCAGTCTGGAATGCCACCACCAAAGTCACTAAGAATGTCATGGGGTAGTCTGAAACTTCAGTTAAGATACTTTCTAGATTAGGTTCCCAGTCTTTAAGGAGCCCGTGGACCACTGAAGCAAAAATTGGAATTGTCATAGACCATATGCAACCCCTCACCCCCTGCACACAAAAATTACAATTAAATTTGGTCGTCCATGGGGGCTCAGTGAGATGCTGGAAGTGCCAGCTCTGGCAGCAAGTGGTCTGTTCACCATCTCTAGTGGCTTGTGGGAGATTGCTTGCTTAGTGAGACACTGGAAGTGATCAAAGGTTATCTTTATTTCCTTAGACCTCACAGACCACATCTCAGGGTCTTGCAGACCATGTGTGGTCCACAGATTGGGAACCCCTGTTCTGGATGATGCTTTTTGTACAATTTCATAGCTGTTATTTAGTAATCTAGATACTTTCCTTTGAGCTAGTGTTTCTCTTGCAAGGAAACAGGGGCAACCTGATTTCAGAAGCTGCCCAATACAGCTGCCACAACTATTGTGCTTCTCACACAGTTTCCTCAAACCAAGAAGCAGGGCACTTCTGGTTTCATCCAAAGGGACAGTGTGGACAAAGGAGCTTTGTGTGGTTCTTGTAAACAAAACAGGAAGTCCCGCACTTCAGGGTTTGAGGAAATTGTGTGAGGTTCACAGTAAGGAGGCAGATGATTGGCTTCTTGCTCAAGCAAATGAGAAGCAGATCACTGCATCTTGTACCCTCAGTGGGTGGATAGAGGCAGCAGCAGACATGAAATAAGGGGTACCCTGAATCTGCCACCCCTTTGCTCCTCTTGCAATCTCCCTCTGAGGTAAGCCACATCAGGTCACCTCATGGTTGGGCTACGTCTGCAGGGAAATGGCACTTTTTCCATGCCTACACTGCTCAGTTGAGACTAGAAAAATGCAGTTCCCTGACCTAGCATAGTAACTGCAGTCTCTATGCATCATGGGTCCAGTGGGAACCAAGTCTTTTTTTCCAGAAACACCCTTGCATAGTGTTATTCTTGGCGTGTTCTGGGTCAGGAGGCATCATTGTAATTGATGGGAGTCAGTTAGCGTAACAACTCTACTTCTGCCACTATTGCAAAAATGTGAAATGCAGGGCGGTGGGGGTAACTGTCACCCATCAGTGAGAAGTCACACCTGGAACCTTTGCTGAAGTACTCATTCCTGTAAATATCTTCAAAATGTCACCACCACCCCCACTTTCTCCACCTGCAAATTACACAGAAAATGGAGGTTCGCTTCATATTATCCCTGCTTGCCACAGTTTTTGTCAGACTGTGAAAAATCCCGTATTACAATCCTTCTCCAGGGTAATTCAGAAAGAACTAAAACGGCTTACTCTGTACTTTCTCTAGCATGTACCCAAATGCATGTTCCCTCTCCTCGGTACCTGTGGCATACAAAAGCAGATTTGTGAACCTCTTTGTTCACTGCCCTGTCCAGCTACTGCTTATACACCATTTTCATTATTTCAGACTAGGTTATCTTGTTCCTGGGAACAGCCTGACACTGAATTGGCTTCATTTACCTGCCTGATAGTTCCATGACACTCTTGCCTCAGAAAAAGGCCTTCTTTGCAAGAAAAATGCCCCCAGAGGAGCTGTGAAAAAACTCTTAACTAGCACAAAAGAACTAGGTACTGGGGAGGTTATCATGAACTCCCACAAGACCCTTTCAGATGGAAATGTTGCGAAGCAAATATTTTGCTCAACGCTAATTATAAGTAGTTTAATAACATTGATAAGTTTATAACATTTCAAGGGAGTACAATGGGATTTACATGCATAGGATTGCACAGATAAACCACATAGTTCACTAATTGTTCACTAATACACTAATTCATAGTTAAGTGCACATAGTTCACTAATATATATATTTACCTTTTCTATATTAATGTAGTAGATCAGAGGACTCCAAACCCGGCCTGTAGGCAATATCCAGCCTTCCAGATGATTCTATCCAGCCTGCACTGTTCCCCAGCCACTCAGGGCTAAAAACAGACCAAAAGACGCACTTCGCATATATGCTGAATGTAATGCAACATAATGGAAATTATTCAATTATATTACATTACCTTCAGCACCTCTAGTGGCTGAATGAGGTATATACCAATGCTGGGAGACTGGAATATGAATATAAATATACATTAAAGTTAACATCTATGTTAAATTTATACAGAACAGAAACTGAGACCAAAAAAGTTTGTGATTTGTGTCACAGGTTGCTTGATGCGTTTACAAAATCCATTCCCCCTCTTCTTGTGCAAGTCAATTTTGCCTTTTGCTCCCCTCCTCCTTCCCCTACCACCCACTTATTGTATTCCGTCAAAATCTCAGCCCATCAGTTCTCCATGTATTTATTATTTATTTTCCAGCCCTTGATACTATATCAGATATACAATGTGGCCCTCATGCCAAAAAGTTTAGAGACCCCGTGGTAGATCATATCGGAGCTTGCTTTGTTGGCCTTCAAACTGTTACTTCAAACAAGTATGCAAAGACATGCAGCTGCCCACAGAGCTGCTCTACCTTGAGGGAGTTGTAAGAGGGGACCAGCGGGTCGCTTGAGCCTTGAAAACACTTTGCATCTCTTTAGGGAGGCCAAGACTGAAAAAAACCTTGTAGCTCACTTCTAGAATTCTAAAGCCATCCTAAGTCTGTTCTATATTTGGCCTATATATTTTTGACCTATATGTATATTTGGCCTATATTTGGCTGAATAATACCATGTTTAGCAATCTATGTCTTTATAAGCCCACTAAGCAACAATGTAAGAAAGAAGACCTTAAAGTTTGCTGGTTCTCTGCATGTTATGAATACCTGGCAAGCTATGACTGGAGTGAAAAGGATATACCTAATCCTAGAGAAATGTGCAAAGGCCACACAGCTGGCCTTGGCCACCCCCGCATCTGAGGTGGCAAGGCAAATCATTGCCCCATTGCATGGGTGCATGAGTACCTGGCCACATATGCACACCCACACCCACATCAAATTCTGGAAGTGTAGTAGCACCTCCTCCCTCACTGCCACCTCTCCTCACAATTTTGAAAAGGCAGAGGCTGAGTGAAAGGAAGAGGAGGTATCTGAGAGGTGGCCTAGAGCATCTCCCCAAAGACCCTTCAGACCACCATTTGCCTCTCCTTTGTAACTTCCTTCTTCATTCCCTCAGCACCTGCCTTTTCAAAGTCACAGGAGGCCAGGACAGGGAGCTTGCAGCCACAGAGCTATCAGGTGGCTGTGACTGGGAGAAGACCAAGTATGAGACAAACAGATTGGATAGTAAGGGCGCAATCCTAACCTCTTATGTCAGTGCTTTCCAGCACTGGTATAGCGGTGCCAATGGGACATGTGCTGCATCCTGCAGTTGGGTGTCACTCACGGAGGCCTCCTCAAAGTAAGGGAATGTTTGTTCACTTACCTCGGAGCTGGATTGCCCTTATGTCAGTGCTGGAAAGAACTGACATAAGGGGTTAGGATTGTGCCCTAAGGTGGCCCATGGAGGCAGCTGGTAGGCAAGATGGCAGCTGGTGGCACATGTAGGGAATCTCCCTGACAATCCATCACCTGTGAAAGCTGCTTTGCCAGGCCAGCCCTAAAAGGGCAAAACTTATCCTGGAGGAATATGCAGTCACAACTACACAGATGTTTATAATACATAGTGTGGTAACATGGGTTTGTTAATATCTTCTCTTATCAGTGGTGATGCAGTGGTGGGACACTGTTGTAAATTGATTTAGCTTTTGAGTAATGATGCTGTTATCTGTGGCAGTGTAGTAGAGCTTCTCTTGGTGCTTGCTGGCTGGCAGGCAGTCTTTATGTTTCTTTCCCATAGCGCTATGGAGTGAGGTATCTGGGATTGCCTGATCAACCAGGACAACCCAGTCTGGTTCATTCCATTTTGAATGTTTCAAAATTACTTGAAAAGAAAAGAAAAACTATTAAAACTGCCAACTGCAGTTTGCAGTGCGGATTAAACTTCCGTTTTAATCGTGCTTGGAACTTTTCCCTTTTTACAAGCTGCAGAGAGCCCCGCAAGTGCTGCGCTGGGCTCCCCGCACCCCCTGGACCTGGGAGCACGTATGGTTTGTGAAAAAATAGCCCCCCTCCCCCCACAGGGATGCGATCCTGAGGATTGCTTTGCTGCCCCTGCCCCCGCCCCCACAAAGACTTACCCTGGGAGTAAATCTTCCGAGAAGTTTGAGAACCACTGTGCTAGAAAATGCTTTATTACCCTTTTTAAAAATAAACAGAAAACCTATCAGGTTAAGGGCCCAATCCTATCTGACTCTCCAGCCCCAGTGCAGCCTTGTTAATGGGGTATGTGCTGCATCCCCCAGTGGCAGGGCTGACACAGAAGTCTCCTCAAGGGAATGGAACATTTATTTCCTTAGCTTAGGGCTGCATTGCAGCTGCATCAGTATTGGAAAGTTGGATAGAATTGGGTTCTAACATACATAACATTTAGCTTTGTCCTAATTAACGACTTGTGAGAAGTCAGTGTCATCACAGATCCATGCCTTATTAGCCTCATGGGTTTATTCATTCATCTCACTTCACAGCCACGTTTTTAAATCAATGCAAGAATGAAACAATCTCTCTGAGTGATGCACTCTCCAGGTCTGTGGCTTGCATTACCCAATCATCATTCCTCAAACAGCATCCAGGGAGAGTGGCCTGCATAGTGAAGCCTTTTTCTGCTTGTTTCCTAGGCTGGAGAATGGTAGCAGCATGGATTTTGTTTTGTTTTGTGTAGCCTTGTCAGTGGCAACCAAAGCCATTAGTCCAAGCAGCAGACATCTCTACCATTGCGCTTTAAAATGAAGACAAGTTACATGGAGATATGCATATAAAAATGCCAACTATTCTAAATGTACTGCTCTGTATTTGTTGGAAACTTGAATCACAACAAACTTTTAGCATAGAATTAGTCATACACATCAATTTTGCAGATACATGCTGACCTTCCCTTAGAAGTGGAAAATTTTGTTTCTCAGATCTCAGGGTGATACCTCCCTTGTAAAGGTGACTTTTCCCTCTGGAGCTGGAAGGAATTTATCATTTCAAGTAACAGTTCATTCACTGAACAGTTAATCTCAGTGAATGAATATTTTCCACAGCCATAATCTAATTTCAAATGATGTATTTCTGATAACAGAAAAACAGAACTGGATCTTATTCTATATTCAGAGGCCCATAGTATGTCTATGTCTGCTGCATCCCTTCAGGCTAGATAATATTGTTCGTACTTTGTGTCCTGTGAAGTGTGACATAAACAGTTGATCCTTTGTATGCTTAGCTGACATCAAACTTGCTCAATTTTTAAAGAAGTACCTTAGGATCACCCAGAACAAAATAATGCACTAAAAAATTTAGAATCAGAATCACAATGCCACTCAAAAACAGTACATTTTTAAACCTAGCCTCTTAATGCTAATATTTTCCAAACTGGATAATGCTGTCTTCTCGTAGGTACAAACTCTCTTAAGCATTCAGATTGAGTGATAAGTTAAGCTCCATTTAAATTGTTCTCTATGTGCTCTTAAAGTAATTTCCCATGTAAGGTTCCATTTGGATCTGCATTATGCTTAGCAATTTCCTAACCTATGCACATGCAGTGCTCATAAACCAGTAGTAATCTAAGATCCAAAGGTGAGGAAAGTTGCATTCATGTGAAAATACAGTGCATGCCAGCGCACAACTTAAGAATTTGGACCATTCACATGGTTGCTGAATTGGCAGCTGTCCAGGGTCCTGTTTCAATAACATACAAGTCTGGCAAGTTTAAATCCCCCAATGAGCACCAAATTATCACATTGCCGTCTACTAACAGAGACAATTTTGGACTAAAACATGAGCCTACTTTCCAGTTTCCAACAGAACAGCACGGAGATCTGCCATCAGGACAATCTCTATTATGAATAGAGTCTCTATTCATCAGGACAATCTCTATTATGAATAGTGTGTAATTAGTCTGTGGAACTCCTTGCCCCAGAATGTGGTGATGGCATCTGGCCCAGATGCTTTAAAAAGGGGATTGGATATATTCCAAGAAGAAAACTCCATCACAGGTTACAAGCCATGATGTGTATGTGCAAGCTCCTAATTTTAAAAGTGGGATACCTCAGAATGCTAGATGCAAGGGAGGGTACCAGGATGCAGGTCTCTTGTTGTCTTATGTGCTCCCTGAGGCATCTAGTGAGCCACTGTCAGACACAGGAAGCTGGACTAGAAGGCCCTGATCCAGCAGGGCTCTTTTTATGTTCTTAAGCAGTGGGAAGTGAGCTGCTTACAATAATGAATTGTGGGATAGCTCTCAAGATGGCCCATGCAGCATGTGTACACACTCTTGGTTAGCCTACAAAGAAGGAAAAATGGCAGCATGCTGCTTTTCCTCCTCCATTCTTCATGGTGAAGGAAGAAAGAGGAGAGGGAATTGAACGGAATGTGGCATGTGATTTCAAGAGAAAACAAGAAGGAAAGAACAGCAAATTGTCATGGGACAGCATTGTCTCCATCAGGGCAGAGGAGAGAGTGGTGGTGGGGAAATCCCAGGGGTCTGAGCTTCCAGGGGGCCTAGGTAATGACCAAACAAACTGTACAGTACAAAACAAATCTGTTACAAAATAAATTTGGGTGCCCCAATCTCAGCCGATCCAGGGCTGCATTTCCACTACAGTTTCAATTCACTTTCAATGCACTTCTATTACCCCAATGCATTTAGGAAGGGGACCCCAATCAGTCATCTTGCCCCAGGCCCAATGCCAGATCTTGGTAGCCCTGCCTGGCATCACTGATTCACAAACTACGTTGGCCAAGCAGCTCAGTTTTCTCTCAAATGAAGGAGATCAACAATTTGAGTGTTTTCTCAGATGAAGGAGTTCAAAAAATGAGTGAGAAAATGTCTGTTGAAAGGTTTATTTGGAGGAGGGGGAGAAAATATAGATAGACTCACAGCCCAATCCTGAGCTGCCCGGAGCGTCCAGGCTTGGCGGCACCGAAAAGGCTGCCACCAAATCCTGCTCCTTCTGCGCTACTGCAGGAGGCTCCTCGGGAGAAGGGAACGTTCATCCCCTTCCCCTGAGTAAGGTAAGCAGCCCTGCAATGGGATTACTCACTTTACGAGGTGAGGCTACTCATGAGGAAAAGGCGCTCGTGTAGGGTGCGCAGCCCTCCACGAGCGCCCTGGATCCTGTGGAGCTCAGCTCTGCAGATCCTCCTCCCACCTTGTCGGCACGCATCCCACCCACCCCTTGGCACGCCTCCTCCCTGCCCCCACCAGGCCTCCCCCTCTTCGGAACACCTCCTCCACGCCCCCACCTCCTGTTGCACTGCTGTGCGGTCCAGGAGACCGCTGAACCGTGGAACCTAGGTGACCGCCCAGCGCTGGGCTAGCACCGGTGGGAGCCTGGCAGTGAGTCACTGCCAGTGAGCCATAAGGCACATTTGTGACTGTGCTTGGTGGCACAGAGCCGTGCCGCCGACCACAGGATTGGGCTCACAAACATCTGTCAAGGATGCCAACTGATGTTGCTGCTTGTAAATCTAGATAATGGCAGTTTTAAAGAGTGGCCTGATGCAGCAATGTGATCCTCGACATTAACTGTAAAAACATTTTGTTTTATGCAGACAACCAACAGAATGCATTATTTCTTCAAAAAACTTTCTGAACAGAAACTTGGAAATTTATTTTACATTGTAATTACCTAATTTAACAGAATCATGTTCTGGGCTACCGATCTTTTGGATACCAATCCAATTTGGCACTGGACTGAGCAAAAATTGCTGCCAAATCCAATCCTCCTTCAGAGGATACAGAGAATGCACTAAAATGCATTCAGTCTTTGCTTACAAGGCATATCCCTTTATCCATTTTACCAGGGCTTGTTTAATACAGGGGGAACCAAAAGCAGGGGGACAGTAAATGATAACATTTCTTTTGAGATTACATATGCAGTTATATTTACTAATGCAATTAAATATAATTTAATATAACACAAACGCCATAGTTATAATGAACACTATTGTTATAGTACAACCCTAACACAAACCCTATTCCACCTACTGTCCACCTACTTTTGGTTCATCCTGTATATAGATTGCTGCTGCAGCTTTAACCCGATTATGTTTGCTCAGAAACAGCAAGTCCTGTTAAGTTCAGTGGTATTTATTCCCAAGAAAGCAAGCAGAGCGTTTTGGCATTAAAGGTCTTCTCGGCTACTGGGAAGCCCAGTCCTATCCCCAGCAGCTCTGCCAGGTGCAGCAGTGCCAAAATAGCTACTGCTGCATCCGGCGGCACCGCCGATGCCACAGTCGGTCTCCTCGGAGAAAGCCCCAAGCCCCACAATGGGGCTTCTCAAGTCTGCGCCAGTTATTTTGCCAGCACAGACTTGATAGCCTCTGTGTCCGGCTTTGCACGGAGCTTAAGATATAGGGGAATAGGGCTCCACCAGTCCCACCACCCTCCCGGGTCAGTTACTGCCCCCCTTTCCCACCCAGTTCTGCCCACTCACCACTTCTCCCCCACCCCAAAACTACTCACCGCTGGCTGGTGCTGTTGAAGCACTGGCCAGCCTTCCATGCAATGCTGACCCAGTGCCAGTGACCCCTTCACTCCGGGTGCTGCAGGCGTGCCTTATAGCACATTTGCAATACCCAGCAGTGGCACTAGGTTCAAATAAGATTAGGTAGAAAAAGGAAACAGTAAGCACTCCACTCAAAGCCACTTCTTTTTTTAGATACACCTATGACATAGGAATAAAGATTTTCCTTCATTTATGTCAATGGCATACCTTAACAAATGTGAGGATTTTTTCCTCTGATATTTCAATATTATTATTTAGAACACTTATATACTGCTTTGCAACAAGAGTTCCAGATTGGCTTACATAGCAAAAGAAATAAAAAGATGGTTTCACAATCTGTGTGTGTCTGTATGTGTGTGTGTCTGTGTCTGTGTGTGTCTGTGTGTGTGAGAGAGAGAGACAGAGATAGAGAGCAGCAGCAGCAGCAGCAAATAGCCATAAGAAAAGATACTATGCTGGGGAAAACAGGGACAGTTACTCCCTCCCCCGTTAAATATAAGATAACGGAGATGTCTCTTTGCTCAGTTAGCAAGGCTTATTACTTGTGATGATGTTTTCAGGGTAGATAGATTCAGGGCGCAATTCTAACCCACTTTCCAGCACTGACCTAAAAGTAATGCAGCTCCTAGGTAAGAAAACAAACATTCCCTTCCTTTGAGGAGGCCTCCGTGAGTGACACCCAACTGCAGGATACAGCACATGTCCCATTGGCACCGCTATGCCAGTGCTGGAAAGTTGATTAGGATTCGGGCCTTAGTTGTTCTAATAAGGCTCATTTCCGAAACATTTTCAGTGCTACATAGAAGTCTGAAGCTAGGGCTTCTGCATGTGACTGAAAAAAGTGGAGACAAAAACACCTAACTGAAAAAGTTACCTGTTTTGTCATCCAGTTACTGTATTTCTGTAACATGCATGCATGCACACACACACAAGATACAGCAGAATGGAGGAAGGGAAAGTGAGACTGGACCAGTTTGGACAATACCAGTTCCATGCCATAAGGGGTGTGTGCTCTTGAAAAGGAGACGTTCAAAGCAGATATATCAGTTTGTGTACAGATGTGGTTCAGACTCACACTTGATTAAACCCTTGAATTCCACAGGATGCAGGGCGGAGGGACCAGAACCAAGTGCACTGTGTAAAAGCACACCCAGCTTGGGGCCGGTTGGGTGGGTAAAGTACCAAGTGAACCAGCCCTTTGTGATGGAGCATTTATTCCATGAGGCAGCCTCTGTAGTCGTTCTTTGAACACCGAAAGAGAAGGCGGGTCATAGGAGTGTGCTCAGAAATATAATTCCTTTACTCTGTATTAGCTCTTGAATTTTGTGTTTTGTTTCTTTCCAGGAAGCTGCTGAAAGAAAGAAAAATCAGGGATCTTAAAAAGAGCCAAACACACATAATTGAACACATAGGAAAAGGGAGTTTTCTAACTTTGGTCAGTGTCAATTGCTAAGGGTAAAGAATTGGTCAAGGTATATGTTGTTGCCAAAGATCACTTCGAAGGGCAAAGGATGAAGACCAAGCAGCTAGACCCACTCATATAAGGACTTTTATTTTGCTGTTCTTAAATGTTCTTTTCTGTTCTTAAATGAAATTTGGTGGGGTTTCTTTTTCCCGTTTTATAGAGTCGCTTGAGAATTTGTCACAGATCTCGGTAATTTGACACTGTAATATGTTGCCATGACAATGACAGAGAGATCATAAATTAAGCTGTTGAAGGGTCTCTACACTTGTAGGCACAGGCTGCAGAGGAAGGGGGCATCGGAATGCGATTTAAAACTTAGTAGGTTTTAAAAAAAAAAACAACAAGAACAAATACTAGTCTGATAATATTCCCAATACAGCCAATGGGGATTTTTTACAGGGGGCAGGGTGGGGGAATAGGCCCAGTTAGTCATTTAGGTAGTTATGCAGGAAAATGAGAAGAGTGAAGTGGTTTTGCAGTGACATATTCAAAATCCCTTCCTGGCTTTAAGGTATTTTCTGTATGCAAATAAGAAAAGCTTCTCATACGGAAATTCAATTGTTCGGTAATCCCTGAAAAAATACCCCATTCAATAAAAACAGCATTCAGCCGTTTTCCTCTTTTGCAAGGGAAAGTCAAATACTTTGAAACTTGCAATCTCAGGACTAAGCTAGACATATAACACAAGTCGCATTTATTGATTTTCTGGCTTCCCCCCCCCCCTCCCCAAAGGCAGCTGTGGGAGGCTGAATGTTTGATCACACATAAAAAATGGCTGGTAGAAAAGGGTTAAACAGCCTCTCCACTTACTCTTTGTGACCTCCATGCAATTCCCCTGTTTTTGCTCACAGCCTTTTGAGTCTGCTTTTGATATTTTGTTTTTAAGCCTGGGGAAAGAGACATGGGACTGAGTCCCATCTAGTCCAGACCCTGTAGTTGGCTTGTTCTTCAGCACTGTACAAAATTATTCCAAAGCAGAATTCCGTTTTGTGAATTATGTGGCATGCCAAGGCTTAAGGTCAAATTCTGCAGCTTTTGATCATCCAAGCAGCCTTTGAAAACATTACGCACCTAACCAGAATTACCTTGACATGGATTTTATTTTTGCTATGAATATGTGTGGTTTACAAATAGAATCAAAGTGTGAGGAGTACTTTTAAATAACTTGTGGTGTTATTCGCCATGCCATAGGGCTCCGTAAAGCACCCCCTGAAATGCCCTGTGCACAAGGTTAATTTATAGCCCAATCCTGTCTAAGTTTCCCCACACCAGTGCAGCACCACTGGTGTGGCTTCTGCTGCGTCCTGTGGGAGAATTTTGCATGCTGGAGGTGTCCGCCAGTTAAGAGTGTACAGAGTCTGTTATTGTACAGAGTGAGTAAAATTCAGAGTTGGAAGGACAATAATGGTCTGGTCTGGTCAACCAGGGCAGGAGGTCTGGTCTAGAGGGTTGAGCCTCTATTTGCTCAACCCTTTGGAAGTAATTTGAAGATAACTTCCAAAGGTCGCCAGTTCGAGGCCACCGGCACCATGCGACCTTGAAGCAGCTGACAAGCTGAGCCGAGCTTTTCCATCTGCTCTGAGCGTGGGAGGATGGAGGCCAGAATGTGAAACCAGATCAGAAAGAAACAACTGAATGTTGTGGGTTCTTGAAAGATAGAAACCTTCTTTCAAATTGTAAAAATCCCTCCGGGGATTTAATTTGCCTGCCTATGTAAACCACCTTGAATAAAGTCTAAGGAGAAATCTGAGGACCAAGAAAGGCGGTATAGAAATACCTGTACTACTATAATGGGCAACTTCCTCCTTTTGCTTTCCAACCAGGCTTTTGAGAAAGGGACATGTAATGCAGAAGAGGTCTTTGACTGTGGCCTCACTCTCATTGACTTGGTAAATCTGGGTCTGGACTGTGGGGTCTCATGCAATGGTAAGTTCCCCTTGCAAATAAATTATCTGTACAGAGAAAACTAGCATACCAAGGCTAGGCTAAAATCTAGCTCTGAGCAACAGCAGCACAGCCTGGTGTCAAAGCAGCCTCTTTTATCTCTATGAAGGATTTGGCTCCAATGGAAATAAACTCTCTGATCACCAGGTATTATCACTTCCAAGGGTGGGTCTCTTCATTAAATGGTTTTCTCTCACTGTGGAAGTCTTTGCAATTCCAGCAAACAGCAAAAATTGCTAAATATTTTATGTTTCTGCTTTTGAAAATAAATATATTCCATCTCTGTCTTCAAGTGGCTATTTAAAGGCACTTTCCGATCAAGCAGCTCCTTGTCCTGCCAGCTCGGTGGCATCATGCCTGGTGGGTGTTCTCGCTTCCCACTGTAGGACCCAAATATCTTCCGCAGTGTACGGAGCTGTTGAAATATTCATAACTGTTCTCTGCGAAGCAAGCACTTAATTTATTTAAAACCCCTTGGATTTGCAAAACGACTTCCTCCACTCTCCATGCCTCCTGCCCCACCCACACATGCACACCCACACCACCTGCGGTATGCCATTAATGTGTCCTCTAAAGGTATTGTTAGTGCTCCGGCGCTGTCGTTCTGCAAGATGCATTACCCAGTGGTACGTTAATTATTAGGATGAAATTTATGCCACCCTGTGATGTCTTCTCTGAAGACTTTTGCACAGCGGCAAAACAAAACCAAAAAGCGAGGAGCCAGGACACCACCACCAAGCATTACATTCCTGCTTATGACAGCTCCAGAAATATTAGCACTTAAACTTCTTTCCATAAAACTGAACTCGAAAAGAATTCCAGGCAGTGGTGGCGGAAGGTGTTTAGCTCTGTCTTACTATGTTAGCCTTGCTGCCATGGCTAATGCTTCAATTAGTAGACTCTGCCAAGGATAGGCGCATGGAAGACAAAGTGATTCTCCCAAGCGGTACCAAGCAACAAGATGAAGAGGAAAATTGCCTGATGCCTGAAATCAAACTGTTTGCCAGTTAGCTGATAAGAACATAAGAACAGCCCCAACCGATCAGGCCATAGGCCCATCTAGTCCAGCTTCCTGTATCTCACAGCAGCCCACCAGATGCCCCAGGGAGCACACCAGATTACAAGAGACCTCATCCTGGTGCCCTCCCTTCCATTGGCATTCTGACATAGCCCATTTCTAAAATCAGGAGGTTGCACATACACATCATGGCTTGTAACCCGTTATGGATTTTTCCTCCAGAAACTTGTCCAATTCCCTTTTAAATGCATCCAAACCAGATGCCGTCACCACATCCTGCAACAAGGAGTTCCACAGACCAACCACATGCTGAGTAAAGAAATATTTTCTTTTGTCTGTCCTAACTCTCCCAACACTCAATTTTAGTGGATGTCCCCTGGTTCTGGTATTATGTGAGAGTGTAAAGAGCATCTCTCTATCCACTTTATCCTTCCCTTGCATAATTTTGTATGTCTCAATTATGTCTCCCCCACCAGGTGTCTCTTTTCTAGGCTGAAGAGGCCTAAACGCCGTAGCCTTTCCTCATAAGGAAGGTGCCCCAGCCCCGTAATCATCTTAGTTGGCCTCTTTTGCACCTTTTCCATTTCCACTATGTCTTTTTGAGATGCGCTGACCAGAACTGGATACAATATTCCAGGTGAGACCTTACCATAGATTCGTACAACGGCATTATAATATTAGCTGTTTTGTTCTCATTACCTTTTCTAATGATCCCAAGCATAGAATTGGCATTCTTTACTGCCACCACACATTGGGTCAACACTTTCATCAACTTGTCCTCCACCACCACCCCAAGATCTCTCTCCTGATCTGTCACAGACAGCTCAGAACCCATCAGCCTATATGTAAAGTATTGATTTTTTGCCCCAATGTGCATGACCTTACACTTACACTTAAACTCGTCTGCCATTTTGCTGCCCGTTCTGCCAGTTTGGAGAGATCCTTCTGGAGCTCCTCACAATCACTTCTGGTCTTCGCCACTTGGAAAATTTTGGTGTCGTCTGCAAACTTAGCCACCTCACTGCTCAACCCTGTCTCCAGGTCATTTATGAAGAGGTTGAAGAGCACCAGTCCCAGGACAGATCCTTGGGGCACACCACTTTTCACCTCTCTCCATTGTGAAAATTTCCCATTGACACCCACTCTCTGTTTCCTGGTCTTCAACCACGTCTCAATCCAAGAGAGGACCTGCCCTCTAATTCCCTGACTGTGGGGTTTTTTCAGTAGCCTTTGGTGAGGGACCATGTCGAACGCCTTCTGAAAGTCCAGATATATAATGTCCATGGGTTCTCCCACATCCACATGCCTGTTGACCTTTTCAAAGAATTCTAAAAGGTTTGTGAGGCAAGACTTACCCTTACAGAAGCCATGCTGATTCTCCCTCAGCAAGGCTTGTTCGTCTGTGTGTTTTGAGATTCTGTCTTTGATGAGGCATTCCACCATCTTACCTGGTATAGAGGCTGACTGGCCTATAGGTCCAACCTCTTTCCCTTTCTAAAGATCGGCGTGACATTTGCTATCCTCCAATCCTCTGGCACTGTGGCCGTTTTGAGGGACAAGTTGCATATTTTAGTTAAGAGATCAGCTACTTCTTTCTTCAATTCCTTAATAACTCTAGGGTGGGTGCCATCATGGCCCGGTGACTTATTGATCTTTAATTTATCAATGAGGTCTGAAATATCTTCTCTTTTAACCTCTATCTGACTTAACTCCTCAGTCAGGAGGGGCCGTTCGGGCAGCAGTACCTGCCTGAGGTCTTCTGCCGTGAAGACAGATGCAAAGAACTCATTCAATTTCTCTGCCATCTCTAAATCTCCTTTTATCTCCCCTTTCCCTCCCTCACCATCCAGAGGGCCAATGGCTTCTCTGGCAGGTTTCCTGCTTCTAACCTATTTGAAGAAGCTTTTATTATTCCCCTTAATGTTGCTGACCATGTGTTCCTCATAGTCTCTCTTGGCCTCCCGTATCACCTTCTTATATTTCTTTTGCCACAGTTTATGTTCCTTTTTATTCTACTCATTAGGGCAAGACTTCCATTTATGGAAGGAAGCTTCCTTGACCTTTACTGCCTCTCTAACTTGGCTGGTTAGCCATGCGGGCACCCTCCTGGACTTAGTTGAGTCCTTCTTCCTTTGCGGTATACACTTCCGCTTGGCCTCTATTACTGTTGATTTGAGCAACCTCCATGCACTCTGTAGAGACTGAACTCTTTTTACCTTCCCTTTCAACCTCCTTCTAACCAGCCTCCTCATTTGAGGGAAATCCGCTCATCGGAAGTCAAGGGTTTTTGTGAGAGATTTGCCCAGTATTCTTCCCCCGACATGCATGTCGAAATGAATCGCAGCATGATCACTGTTCCCCAATGACTCAGTAACATTGACATCTCTAACCAGGTCCTGAGTACTGCACAATATTAAATCTAAAGTCACCTGTCCTCTGGTGGGCTCCATGACTAGCTGTTCTAAGGCACAGTCATTTAGCATGTCAAGGAATCCGGTCTCCTTTTCATGACCAGAACACAAATTGACCCAGTCAATATGAGGATAATTGAAGTCCCCCATGATTACAACCCTGTCCCTCCTTGTCACCTCTCTAATCTGTTTCCTCATTTCAAGGTTCCCTTCCAGTTTCTGGTCTGGAGGACAATAGTACACCCCCAGTATTACATCACTCCTCAGGCCTGGTAATTTAACCCATAGTGATTCTATGGAGTTGGACCCATCTTCAATCACCACTTTGCTGGATTCTATCCCTTCCTTAACATAAATGGCCACCCCACTTCCAACATGCCCCTCCCTGTCCCTCCTGTAGAGTCCCTCCCTCCGGGATTGCGGTATCCCACTGATTCTCCGCATTCCACCAGGTTTCCGTTATGTCCACTATGTCAATGCTTTCCCTTGTCACCAGACATTCCAGTTCTCTCATCTTTGCTTGGAGACTTTGGGTATTTGCATAAAAGCATTTGTACATGGAATGTCCCAGGATGGGCTGCTTGTTAGCGCCTTTATCCCTGAATCCTCTCATTGTGCCAAACTGTCTATCACATCCCATCATGCTACCATTCCCAATTTCTTCTCCTACTCTGCCTTTGTCTTGTTGTTCTCTAACCTCACCATCCTCGTCCCATAGGGATGAGGAGTCCCGAACCAGATGCCCCTCGGCTCCTGTCGGCCTTCCCCCAGGGATCAGTTTAAAAGCTGCTCTGCCACCTTTTTAATGTTATGCACCAGCAGTCTGGTTCCATTCTGGTTCAAGTGAAGCCTGTCCCTCTTGTACAGGCCCTACTTGTCCCAAAACGTTCCCCAGTGCCTAACGAATCTAAACCCCTCCTCCCTACACCACCTTCTCATTCATGCATTGAGTCCCCTGATCTCTGGCTGCCTAGCTGGCCCTGCACGTGGAACAGGTAGCACTTCAGAGAATGCTACCTTTGAGGTCCTGACTTTCAGTTTCCTACCTAATAGCCTAAATTTGGCCTCCAGGACCTCCCGGCTACACTTGCCCACGTCTTTGGTGCTGACATGCACCACAACCACTACCTCCTCCCCAGCACTGTCTACCAGCCTGTCTAGACGAGAAGTGATGTCCGCAACCTTTGCACCATGCAGGCAAGTCATCATGCGGTCCTCACATCTGTTGCAAATCCCCTTCTCTATGTTTCTAATAATTGAATCCCCCACTACAAGAAGCCCCTGACCCCCTCCCGCCTAGGAGTATCCTGAGTGTGTTCAGATACAGGCCCATCCCCTGGAGAAGGGGTCCCCCTAGGGGATTGTTTCCCTCCTCTCCAGGATGACGTCCTCCAGCCCTGAGACTTCCCACCGGGGTAGCTGAGGAGCTGCACGCCTGAGGTTGGGATGAAGCCTGATCGTCCCCGGAAGTCTCCCCATGGTCCTTCTCCGCCTGCCTCTGCTTCTCCAGGTCGGCCACCAAGGCTTCAAGGAAGCAGACGCGTTTCCTGAGTCCCTGGAGCTCCTTGCACTGAGGACACACCCATGAATTATGCACCAGAGGCATATACATGTGGCACTCGATGCAAAACACTGGATAGCCCCCACCCTGCTGCTGGCTGTCTGACTGCATAGCTTTTTTATTTTGTTTGTTTAGGGGTACTTAAAAACCCTACACTGGTTAGCAGCCCTCTTCTCAAGGGAAGAGAAAGGGCGGTATCTGGGGCCCTGGCTTCCTCACTCTGCTGCTGAACTCGCACAGATGCTAAACTCACGGTGCCTTACCTGGCACTTTGTTCCCAAGGCACTGGGTTCCCAGAGGCCATGTGCGCTTCTGCAGAGAGGCTCACGTGGTGGCAGGCACTAGCTTTATACTCCTAGCAGCTCCTCCTCTCTTCCTTGATGATTGAAAAGGGGCTGGTCTTCCCAGGTGAGATTTCCCAGGTGAGAATCCTGCTTGGATTTGCCTAGTGGGGCAACTATCAACTCCTAAAGGTCAATTGCTATGACCTAAAGGACAATGACTATGCTAAATTGCCCTGGCTGGGTGGGAACTGGCCTTTCCAAGGTTCTTACGCTCCTACTTCAGTTCTCTGAGTATTGTTTTTTAACCTCAAGTATTGTTTTTTATTTGAGTTTAAACTGCACTGGTTTAAGAGTTTTTTGGCTTGGCAGAACTTACACACTAAGGTTTAAATCCTGTTTAGCCCTGCTAAAATCCTGCTTTTATTAAGTGTGCACCTTTATTTATTTATTTATTTATTTATTTATTTATTTATTGCTCTCACCTAGATCCTGTGTCCTAATTTACTGAACCTTTAGATTATGTTCTAATTTAGATTAACTTTCACTTGGGTTCAGTATAGGGTTAATTTAAACCAAGTAGAAAAACTTACTTTCCACTTTATCCTCCTCTGTTTTATTTTTCCAAGTGCCTGTACCTTGGGCTCTTACTCACAAGTAGGACTCTGCTCCTGCTCAGAGTAGACCTCTGTACGCACTTACGTATTTATTTTTATTGCCCTCACCTAGCTCCTGTGTCCCAACTTGCTGGACCTTAGAATCCCTCCCTCAAGTTAGATTAGGTGCTAACTTAGGTAAAGCTAAGCTAAAGGTAAAGCTAAATTTCAATGTTGATCTAAGGTTGATTTAAGGTTAGAAGACAAAGAGTTAGAAAGAGTACACTTACCTTCTCCTTCTCTTCCTCCTCTCCTCTTCACAACTCAGGGAGTCTCCCCTCTCCTTTTCCAAAATTCAGAGGTCCACTTGCCTTCTCCTCGCACAGATGCTAAACTCCAGCTCCATGCTGTCTATACCAATAATGCATTGACTGGGAGCAGCAATCCAGGGTTCCAGGCAGGGTCTTTCCCAGAACTACCAAAGATTGAACCTGGGACCTTCTACATGCAAAATAGATGCACTGCTGCTGACCCACAGCTCCTCTGGACACCTATGCCTTGCAAGACTTAGAAAAATCCAGGAATACTGTACCATCAAAGCTGCAATCCTATTCACACGGTTATCTGGGAGTAAGTTCCACTGAACTCAATTATACAGTCAATTCTCATTATCTGCTGGGGTTAGGTTCCTGGAAAACCCAGAGGTTACCAAATCAGTGGATGTGGGGTTAGGGAAGCAGTTCAGAAACTCTCAGGGAGAGTTTGAGCCACTGTAAGTTCTTGGGGTGGGGGGCAATGGTGGCAACATGATCCTCAAGATTGCGCCACTGCCAGGGACAAAAGGGCTGTTTTTCTACTTATCTCTGGCAGTGCCAGCCCTCTGGAGCAGGGGTGTCAAACTCGTTTCATACAGAGGCTGAAGTTAGCATTCAGGGCTCCAGCTGAGGGCCAGAAGTGATGTCATTAAGCAGAAAGTGACATCATTAAGCAACTAATGGCCAGAAATCAGACCCTGTTCTCATACAGAAACTCATTAACTGCAAATCACAGAAGGGAAAGTACGCAAATCTTGATCATATTTCAAGATTTGGGAAAGCCCAATTTTCATGTGGGCTGCCATTTCAGCTGTAACAACTCGGCAGCTGAGAGCCCGAGGGCCGGATAAAAAGCTTCTAGGGCCAGCATCCGGCCCCCGGGCCTTATCTTTGACACCCCTGCTCTAGAGGGTGCAGGGAGCCTGTGTCCCCCTCTGCAGGGCTCCCCAAGCCTCAGACTGCTAAAAATAAGTGTGAACGAGGTTCACTTCTGGTTTCTTAGCTGCCTTGGTTATTATTTTGATATAGTGGAAATGCTTATACAAATGCTTATAATAAGTATATAAATAAAATCTAGGAAATTAACAGATGACACACTTCAGTCTGTGTGGCACACTGAGGCTCAACAGGCACTTGTTGTTGTTGTAAACTTTATTGGCATATACAATACATCAAAACAATAAACGAATAAAATTCAAATTTATATAAGATCAGAAGATGGCTCCATAATCCATAAATGCATGTCACACTCAGGAAAAATCCAATAGTCAATAGTGCCCCCATTAGCTGATCTCATACAGGGCTAAGCTTCCAGTCTCATTTTCCGCGTACTTATGACTGTGGCAATAAAACAAGAGATGTTGATAAGAGTTTCTCCCTTCTCTACAGACAAAAGTGCTTGTAGTACATCTGCCTCTGCCCATCTGCTAGAGAAGCTCTAGGAGGATTTCCTGCTACAGGCAGGGGGTTGGACTACATGATCTTGAGGGCACCCTCCAACTCTGTGATTGTATGGTATTATTATTTACATTTCTAAACCAGTCTTTCTTCAAGGAGCTTCAATCTCTCCTATTTTGTCCTCACAACCTCTCTATGACAAAGGTTAGTCTGGGAGGTAGTTGCTGCCCCAGAGTCACCCAGTGACCTTCATGGATGAGTGGAGATTGGAACCTATGTCTCCCTGCTCCTAGTCTGACACTCTAACCACTACACAATGCTTGTGTTTTATTGGTATCAGAGAATCACTTTCCTAGCTCTTTGAAACTTGTTTACATAGCTCTTCTAATACTTGTTTTAAGTTATGTTTTACAAATGTTAATCTATCATGGAGATTTGCATGGACCAAAAATGGGTAATCTTGAACAGTTTGTGGATAAAAGTGTTGCAGAGAACAGATTCAAAGAAATGTGATAAACTATGAGTTTAGGAAGAGTTAATCAAGCCCTGTGGTTCAGGAAACATTACAATTTGACTCCTTTGTCAAGAGCAAGTCATCAACACAAAACTTTCAGAAACAACATACTGTATAACAAATTGCTTAAAACAGGATCAGACAGAACAATCCATAGCTGACACTGTTGAACAGACAATGAAAAAAAGAATTCTAAAGTAAATATGGATTATCCATACATACATTGTAACCTTCAGCTAAAGATCAGACTCGTTTTTAGAGATTTTTTAACAGAAACTATTGAACCTGGTCTAGTAGTCACTGTAGGAAATCATACAGTCCAGCTTTGAAAAAAAACAGCTATGTGATCTGAGCACATTTCTAGATCAGTAAATCTATTCATTGATTGGTTAATGCTGTATGAGGAAAAACTGCAGCCTGAAAAATGTCACTGTTGATCATCCAAAGTTCCGTTTTATGTGTGTTCACTGAAGTAACTTTTAAGGTGACTGTGATAAACACTAATGCAGTTCTACAGATTTCCTGAAAGGCAGGTTTTCATTGTACTTGCAATCCAAACACAAGAAAAATCTTTTGCTAAAGTGAATAAGATTGTTCAAAATGCCTACAGAAAACAGAGAAAGAAGTATCCAGTATTCTTTTGAAAACATACACTGGGGTTTTATATATAACAAAACAAGAGAATGGGCTTCATTGGATGTTCCTGGAGAGGGGGCAAAACAGGAGTTTCTTCAGGAGCCTGGCTGCTGGTGTAAAGTGGCCCCTCCCCCTCACCTTCAGAGCCAGTCTGAGCTGCAAAAGAAAGTAGAAACTCAGAAATGCAGTGTCTGTCCTTGGGAGTGCCAGTGATGAACTTCAAAAGCAAATAAGCACAAGATATATTATTTCAGTTAAGCATTTAGTAGGATTTTTTTTATTGCAGCCCATTCTGATAGTAGATTTCAACATTTAAAAACAGATTTTTAAATAAAATAAAAACCCTTTTTTAAAAAAAACAACAGTTTTTAAAACATCTGGGAAAAACAGGGAGATGTGGAGGAGGGCGGTGGTGTTATTCTGAGCTAATCCCTTTATCTCCTTCATGTTGCTAATGGTCCAAATCAGCCCAGACAAATAGAATGAAGGCAGTTCTCCTTTGTTAAGCTACCTTCTCAGGTGACAATCCATGCAGTGGAGAGAAGCAAACATCCAATCAGGAGAACCTGTGAGGGAAGAGCTGAATCACAAGACATTGTATGACCAACTGGAAAACACAGTACTAAAAAGCTGCTGCAAAAGAGCTGTATTACACGCATACTCTATGTGTAAGTGTTATACCTAAGGTTCTCAAACTGGGGCATCGTGAAACCCAACCGGAGAGTCTCAGCTTCTGGCCCCTTAAGGGGTAGGGGGAGGCAGCAGCATGGATCACTAGGATTGTACCGTTGTTGGGGGGCTAAGAGTTTTTTTAAACAAAAACTTACTGGGTGAAGTAGTGAGGTCCAGGAAGCCCCGTGGAGCCCTCCGCAGAGCTCCCCAGATCTTAGAATACTAAAAATAAGTTACTGGAAACCACTTCTGGTTTTGCAAATGCAAACTGAAAGTGGTTTCTATCACTTATTTTTAGTATTCTAAGACTTGGGGAGCCCTGCAGAGAGCTCCAAGGGGCTCCGCACCTCCTGGAGCCCGCTGCATCACTCAGTTAGTTAAATACCCTTGGCCCCCAGCAGCAGTGCAATTCTGGGGATCATGTCGTTGCCTTTTGCCCCTCTCCAGCCAAGACTTATCTCTGGAGACTTACTCCCAAGAAGTTTGAGAGCCGGTGGTCTATAGTGTGAATTGATACAGAACTGTATAATAAAATAGGTCTATATAGTGATTTAAGAACCACAATTTAAAATCGTCCTTGCTAACAGGATTTTTAATCAGAATTCTTCACTTGCCACATTGCAGCCTAAGCCCTAGAAAAATTTACAGCCCAATCCTATGTCCCACAACTCCAAAGCATGCATCCATGCCAACAGAGCACACATTGCACACTACTGTGGGAAGGCAATCAGAAGACCAACCAATTAAAAAAATTTTACTTACCTGTAGGTTGGCCTTCTATCCAGTTTTGCTGGCATAAGTCCGACAAGAGGAAGGGGGTGGGGCGTGCTAGAAAATTGGGGATAAAGAACTGGTGTGCACCTTTGCTGCCAAGATACACACTCCTCCAGTCCACTTTCTGCCCCTGCCCTCCCCTCCCCTTCCCCACCACCAACTTACTTACACAGGCACAGCCTCTAGCATGCCAGTGGCTCAGAAGCGCATGACAGCATCCTGGCTTTCAAGTCATTGCAAAGGGCCTTGCACTGCCAGAGTAAATCAACTTTAGTAGTGCAAGGCCCAGATAGGCTTGGGTCATAAAGGCATATTCCTTGTGGTTAATAATCTCCCTGAGATTCACTGAGCTGGGCCACTCGTACAGTAATTGGGTTCTCCCTTATCTTGAAAATATGACCGAAATATGCATACAATGGGCATGCGTTACCTGCAGATTCAGGACCCATAGAATTGATCATCTGGAGGATTAGAGGGTCCCCAAGACCTGTGAATTTCATCATTTGCAGGTTTCGTTATCTGCAGGGTGTTCTGGAATGGAACACCCCTCCCCAATACTATGGAACACCCTGTATTTTCTCTTTTGTTGTTTGCAGCTCATGAGTTCCTCAGTGAGAAAAAAAGTGCTTATTTCTGGCCATGACTTGCTTAATGACATCACTTCCTGCTTTATGACACTGCTTCTGACCCTCAGCAGACTTCATGAATGCTGTTCGGCCCACTGTACGAAACGAGATCGATAACACTGATCTAAGTTGTACAATGACATTTAATTGATCTGAAGCATATTACAGAGCTAGGCAAGGTGCATAAGAGGGCAATCAAAATGATCAGAGGGCTGGAATATCTTCCTTATGACTCATAAGTTATGAGGTATGGCTATAGAACTTGGGAGTTTTTAATTTGGAAAAAAACGCAGTTACGGGGAGGGAAGGGAAGGGGCATGATACAGTTGTGCATGGTGTGTGGACAGAGCAGCATTCTCCTGTTCTCATACTACTAGAACCAGGGGTCATGCAGTGAAACTGACAGGCATGAGATTTAGGATGGATAAAACAAGACACTGCTTCACAGAGTGTATAATTCGTCTGTGGAATTCTGTGCCACAAGGTTCGTTGGTGGCCACTGTCTTGGATGGTTTTAAAGGAGTATTGGACAAATTCAGAACAGAAGGCCTGTCAGTGGCCAGTAGTCATGATGTCTGGGTGGTTTGTCCAGATACAGCAGCAGCAGCAGGCCTCTGAACACCAGTTGCAGGGGAGCAATGGTGGGAGCAGTGACGTTGCCAAGGCAGGTGCTGCCCAAAGTAGGTGTCACCTCCCCATGCTGCACGATACCCCCTCCCTGTACTTATCCACACGCAGCAAACCAGATGTGATTCAGTGGTGACAAAGGCAGCTGGTAGGTCACTAAGGGAAACAGAGTGTTTTCCTATGTTCTTACATAATTGTTTTATAATTTGCTTAGTTGGTTGGTTCCATTTTACTCATATTGGCTATGTAATCAGAGGCAGTACGAAACAAACACATCCCTGCTGAGGCTTAGGAATACAAAATGAGGACTCCGTAAGTAATAACTCATAACACCTTTTTTTCTTCTTCTCTAAAACATACACACTGCGGAAATATTCCCAATTTATCCAAAAACTTGATTAAACAATTTCACCATAACCGTAACTCCAGGTCTTTTTCTGATTTGTACTGATCCTAATTTAGTGCTCCACGAACAGTGCTCCTTCCGTTTATGGAGGCATCTCCTGAGTGTGCAGCCTTCCCTGAGTAGGCAAAAGGCAATGCATAAGAACAAAATAGAATTTTGACAATTTGAAGACTGCCTGTAAAATTCTGTACATACTGGCGAGAGTGTGCTGTTAACATGACTGAGCCACAAACTGAAAGCTGTAACTGACAAAGCGGCCTCCAGCTGGGGGTTGTAGAACACTGATGTTCAGACAGGCTTGCTACATTAAGAAGGCATTGTAGCATTTAATTTATTTCAGACAACATATGCAGCTCAACCACATACTCATATGTCAGGGGCTTTTTGGGGAGGGGTGCCATTTGTTTTTCAGACATCTGAATTGTTTATAAAGCCAAACAAACTTTGAAATCAGACGTTCTGTTACTGTGCTCAGACACTGTGAGAGGCTCATCGCTAAGGCATAATGAAACACATCAGCAGCTGTGCTTGGGTCAAACGGCGTGTTATTTTTAAAGCAGTTTTGTTCCGTTTGTTCTTTTTTCTTTTAAACATGAAGGCATGGAGGCCTGTGTGAAATGCTGCAAAACCACAGCAGGGAGCAAGAGAGGCTTCAGCATTTTATCCCTGCTGCAGTTTTGACCCTGACTGTAGGCCCTCCACATGCTATTTCCAGTAGGGGGAAAAAAATACCTTCGATTGGCTTTCAATTGTAATGTGCTTTCTGCTGTGAATGGCACAAGGGGACCCACCATCAGAATTAAAACTGCTGTGGAAGAGGGCAATGCTAAATTGTCCCTACTTCCCACTGCCATTTTGTGGCATTTTGCACAGTCTCTCTCCCCTGTACTATTTAATTTTTAAAAATGGGTTAAACACGAACATTAAAAGAATTGTACGATTGGGCCTTTAAAAAGTCAAATACAGATAAAAGTCTGAAGCTGCACAATTAACACTCTTCGTTATGCTGTTTTGCAGTTGCCATATACAAAGAAAATACTCCCTCCTGTGTCCTAAGACACTCCTGTGTCTTAGAGTGAAGAATTTATCCTCTGGAATTGTGTTGGAATCTAGATGTCAAGCCGGGTTTGTTATGAGCTTCCTCAACTTGTACCCTGAACCAGTTTCACTTCATGTTCAATCACCACATAAAAACTAGCAGTATCCAACATCACCTCAAACATGTTCGCTTTATAGCCCTTTCGTAGACATTCTGTGATCTTTATAGGTCTTTCTGAGCTCTTTCTGGGGTGTCTCACTTCAGACAAAAAATCAAAGTAGCTGTTATCAGAGGTGTGTATCATGGGACATCAGTTAAGAAGGGCAGGTAGTAAAGACCTAAGAACATCTGGTGGACTGGGGAGAGAAGAACGCCCTCCCCCCAGCAGTATTCTTTTTTCTGCCACCACATTTCAGGAGAGCAGAGCCAGGAGCCAAAGAGAATCTTTGGTTAGACTATCATAAGCATATGGCATTCTCAGAAAAAGTCATTTTACATCTGACTAAAAAGCAGATTTCCTTTATCTCAAGATGGTAACAAGTACAAGGTATATCTTGCACAGTTACTGGATTCAAGGAGTTCAGACAGTATTTCCACAGCTACATCCCGGGCATAGACAGCTGGCCACCCAGCTCCTCCATTATTCCCTAACACAAGTTCCATAGTGGTGTGTATTCATTTTGGAACAAGTGAAACATGAAATGGCCTCCTAAATGGAATGTTGTAATTCATTCTGAAACAAATGCCAAGGGCTACAAATGAGACTTGTGACTCACTAAATACCCAGTTGGTTTTAGAACTGCAGCAGGTGGTTTAACTGTGCAGTGCGGGGCTGGTTTTCTTGTCAGGGAAAGAGACTCTCAAGAGAAGGTTGGCTGACCAAGGAAAGTAATTGCTAGTGGTTAGTACACACGCACCCCTTCTTACTTTCCCTTTACTAGATCAGCAGCTGAATGGGGGGGGGGGACATTCATAGCCTGTGTCTGCTGCTACCTTCCCAGGCTACAGAGACCAGGGGGGGCTATGGGGGAAGACCTCAAAGGAGATCACTGAAGCCCAATGACCTTATTAAAAATCAAACCCATAGTAGTGTCTGCAGGACAAAGAGATGTGACAATCCATTGAATTACCCATGAACATGAACCAGGCACAAGAAGGGTCAAAAATGTAATTAGTTCATTAAACGTCTAAATGAAAAGGGACGTAGGGCTGTTCAGTCACTAAGTACATGCTGATTCTGGGGATTCTGGATAGAAAAAGAAGCCAAATCCACCAACTGCATGTTTGGGGAATAATAGAGTTTCAAGGATACCCCAAACAGCTTTTTAGGCTGCTGAACCTGGGGCCTGCTCTGGGGCACCCTTGATGCCCCCTGCAAATCACCTGATGGTGCACTGAATGATATCATTGGTACCTGTATTCAGGGTTCAGGGGCTGGTCAGTCCTGGTGGGTCATTTAACAGGCATGGCCCCTGTCATGGGCAGTGCCTTTTCCTTTAAAAGGTTTTAAGCTGGCTGCTGGGCAGAAGACCTGAGATAGTCCAGCCGTAGTTCATTGACAATTTAGAGGATAAAACCTGGGTGTGGGTCCTCAGAGGACATAGGAACAACAGCAGGAGGCAGGGACGGTGGGTGGGGTCAACAGGCTTTGTGCCAGAAGGAATGTTATATGGCTGACCTGCTTGTAATGTTGGTAACTTTTAGTCTGTTAAGTTAGCTAACTTTTCTTGTTTTATTCTGCTACTGAAATGTATGTATTAATGTTTCTGGAGCAATTAGAGCTCCCTTAAAGTTTTATAATAAAATCCTTCTATTGAAGATTAAGTGCAATATTTATTGACCAAGGAAATGTATTTTAAAAGAACCTGGGTGCTTATGGTAGTATAAGCAAATCACATTATCCTTGGGGGTTTGGTGGATTAGGTTGGTGGAAGAGGGTGTGGGCTACATCCTGCCTGGCTTTGGGAATCCCCTCTAGTCTTTCACAGATCCCAAGGGTGATGATTGTGACAGCCCCTTATCCAGTACCCTGCTTGGAAGATCCTTGAGGCCATCTCTGCAAAGATGATGATTTCAGGTATTTTGAGCATGGCTACATAGAGGTGACTTTTGATTATACTTGTTGACTCTTCTTGCCCTCCACAAGGGTATCTGGAAACCTGAAGAAAACCAGAGAGTTGTAAACTGCAATTTATTTTTGCTGCTAGCAGTTTACCCAATAATTTAACTAGATAACTTAGAATAACCAACTTTCACACATGGATGTGAGACTAAATTAGTCCCACTCATCATTAATTCAGGAATTCCAGATGCATCATCTTTGCTATTGACAACCAGGGACCATGTGTAAGTTTGAATATATCCAATTAGCGATCTTGATCTCTCTTCCACTTGCTATTTCAACTTGCAGAGTGCATGTCCTTCACATTTTGAGTTAATGCTTGAACACCAGTAGCAGTCAGATCTTTTTAAAGACCCTAACTAGTTTTCAGCCAAGCTCACACATGCAGCTTCACTGGGATCAGCTGTTTCCTGGCCTTCTATATTTATACCATTTTAATAAGGACAGCTGCATGTATACAACCCAAGAGGAGGAAATTTAAACAGGCTTGGATTAACTGATGGGTGTTCCTGTGCATGCATCCTTTCAGAGATTGATGATGAACCATGACACTTTCCCTGTAACTTCTTGTTCTAGATAAAGCATTCCCTGTTGTCTGCGCACTCCTGTTCATGACAATCTCACACTGGCTCAAATTAAAAAAAAAATACTTTGTCAAAAGGAGAAAATAAGGACATTCCACAGAGCTGACACTCACCACAGAACTGTTATTAATTCCCACAAACCTCCAGCCATAATAGAACTTGTGAATTCCTCAAGAGATTGGCTGCATGCTTTTTTAAAATCCATAACATGACAGGATAGCGGCACCTTATTTAGCATTACCTTGCAAGAAAAAATGCACTTCAGCAGTAGAATACAATTCAAACAATGATTCATACCCTCATTAACCTTTCAGTAAATGTGTGGCCTACTAGAGTCTGATGTTCACTGTTGGCTGCTTATTACACATTTGTTTTTGTACAACTAATCAAGTCTCCCGCTCATTTTGTAACAAGCACCTTCAAGAGACCAGTGGCACCTTAAGGACTGACACATTAATTGTGCCACATGTGTTCATAAACCAGAGACTGCAGCATCAGATGGATGAACCATTAACCTCAGTTGTCAGGTTTATCTATACCTGGATGTGGAAACAAAGGCCAGCAAAACAGAGAAGCAAAACTGCAAAGGAAAGCAGTCATTCCATGGCTGTTCTCTGTATAGGGGTGACATCAGAGGTCAGCCAAGGAGGGCAGTAGTCATAAGAGAAACCATCAGGCACACAACATGCTATTTATACAGACAAGAGGCCCCAGGGGCACTCAGTGCAGGATGCTGCCCCAGGGCTCCCAGTACCTGCCCCTGTCAGGATATATCTAAGGATACCACTTTATGCCTTTGACAAAAAGTAGACCCTTGTCCTCAAAAGTTCGTGCCAGACTGTAATTCATGTGTTCATCTTTAAGATGCTGTTAACTCTGGAGCTCCAGGACTCTGGCTAACTTTTAATACAGCAGACTAAGGGCCCAATCCTAAAGAGTGTGCGCCAGCTCACTGCTGATGCACACTGTCACAAACATGTTTGACACATTTGTGGGCCCTAGCGCCAATGCTAGCCCAGCACTGGCTGATGCTGGGCTAGCACCGGTGGAGCACCAGACCTCTGCCGCTCTGCAGTTGTGCGGACCACCAGGCAGTGGAGAGGTAGATGGGGGCGTGGGGGGAGGCAGGGAGGAAGCATTCGGGTGCAGAGGGAGAAGGCAGGGAGGAGGCATGCAGGGGAGGGAGCAGGGCAGGAGGGAGGCAGAACCTGGCACTGCTCAAGATATATCTAAGAATACCACTTTATGCTTCTGACAAAGTAGACCCTTGTCCTGAAAAATTTGTGCCAGACTGTAATATATGTGTTCATCTTTTAAGTTGCTCTTAATTCTGAAGCTCCAGGACTCCAGCTTCGCTCCATCAGATACTGAGCCTCCATATCCAGCTGGCCACCCAACACGGAGGCTCTTCATTCTATGCCGACTTTTAGGTCATAGTAGAATTGAGTAGCCCCATTGTGGGGCTACTTGCTTTACCCGGGGGAAGGGGATGAAAGTCCTCTTCTCCCGAGGAGTCAGCAGTAGCTGCCTGGTGCCCAATGGATGTAGCGGCAGCCATTTTTGACGCCACTGCAGACTCGTGCGCCAGGCAGCTCAGGATTGGGCTGTGAGGCTGCCATCTTAGACACGCTTTCCTGGGAATAAAACTCACTGAACGCAATGAGACTTGCTTTCTGGCTGAGTTAAGATACCAAAAGCACATTGCACAGGAAATGTCCAGATAGGAATTTTGGCAGGAGGATTGCACTCAAAAGTCAAAGAGAGTTTATTTAAAGAAATAGAAAAACACATCTTTATAGGAAAGGAAGGAAGTGGATGTGTGTGTTTGAGAGAGACAGAGCGAGCGAGCAGAAGGAAGTAAGGCATCAGAACAGCAGACTGGGTAACCAACAACGCAATCCTATCTTGCGCTGGAACAGGCAAGCCAGGAGGCTTGCACTGTATCCAGCACAAGATAGTGCTGCAAAGTTGCTCAACCGAAGATGTGGGGAAACTCTTTCCCTTACCCCCAGGTAAGCCACCACAGCTGCAATGGGTCTCCTCGGACTTGTGCCACCTCCTGAGGTGGCACAAGTTGAAGGAGAGCTGATCAGCTTAAAGCTGCTCTGCAGCCTTCCACTCTTGCCTGCTCCCGGGACCGTCCTCCACCCACCCACCCCCACCCTGGAACGCCTTCTCCCCACCTCCTCCCTGCCCTCCACAGAGCCTTGCATCGGCCGAGCTCACTCCCTTTGTTGGCGTGGAAGCTGAATTCAGCCTCCGTGGGCTAGTGCGCTTCTGTGCGCCAGCCCAGCCAACACTTGAGGAGTCACAAACGTGCCTTATACCACATTTGTAACCCTCCTGGGTGGCACAAGGGACTTGCACTGGCCCAAGGGGCAGTCAGGATTGTGCCCTAAAGAACATACATTACCAAAGAATATGAAAGGGAGAACACATTGGGTCGATGAAAGTGTCGATCCAATGTGCGGCGGCAGTGAAGAAGGCCAATTCTATGCTTGGGATCATTAGGAAGGGTATTGAGAACAAAACGGCTAGTATTATAATGCCGTTGTACAAATCGATGGTAAGGCCACACCTTGTGTCCAGTTCTGGTCGCCACATCTCAAAAAAGACATAGTGAAAATGGAAAAGGTGCAAAAGAGAGCGACTAAGATGATTACGGGGCTGGGGCACCTTCCTTATGAGGAAAGGCTACGGCGTTTGGGCCTCTTCAGCCTAGAAAAGAGACGCCTGAGGGGGGACATGATTGAGACATACAAAATTATGCAGGGGATGGACAGAGTGGATAGGGAGATGCTCTTTACACTCTCACATAATACCAGAACCAGGGGACATCCACTAAAATTGAGTGTTGGGCGGGTTAGGACAGACAAAAGAAAATATTTCTTTACTCAGCGTGTGGTCGGTCTGTGGAACTCCTTGCCACAGGATGTGGTAATGGCGTCTAGCCTAGACGCCTTTAAAAGGGGATTGGACAAGTTTCTGGAGGAAAAATCCATTATGGGGTACAAGCCATGATGTGTATGCGCAACCTCCTGATTTTAGAAATGGGTTATGTCAGAATGCCAGATGCAAGGGAGGGCACCAGGATGAGGTCTCTTGTTATCTGGTGTGCGCCCTGGGGCATTTGGTGGGCTGCTGTGAGATACAGGAAGCTGGACTAGATGGGCCTATGGCCTGATCCAGTGGGGCTGTTCTTATGTTCTTATGTTCTTACTTTGTACCCTACCACTAGCTGGCTTGCCTTAATGTCCCCTGCTGGGAAGCATGCTACAATATGGCATTCCTGCATATTCCAGCACTTCTGAGTACACATGTGTAGGATTCCGCTGTAGGATGGTTACCCTGCTAAAACACACTTTATAGAAATAGTCACATTTGCAGAAAGTGGGTTGAATGATTGGAGTGACAGCAAATCCGAACTGAACAACAATCTGGGCCCAACACTGACAAATTGCACATCTCTCTCTCTCTTTTTTAATTTCAGGATGCCTTGTGTGCAATTTTGCACACTGAGCTTGCAAATCTTTGTTCTGTACAAAACAATTTTCTCTCTGACATGTACATTTCTCTTGCATGCATGGAAGGTCCTTATCACTTGGGATGTACCATTTTACTTCTGTCTCAGCCTGCCTACATGGGAACTGAGTCAGGAACCGGTCAAATGAGTTGGTCCAAGGTCACAGCAATAGATTTGTCTTTTGAATTCCCGACTCATGCTTTTCTTGCTCAATGCAATGCAATTGCTTTTCACAGAAGAAGAAATTCAAATAATCTAGGACTCTTAGCTCAATCCACAAGAGGCCACAAACTTCAAATTTATTCCAGCCTGAACCCACGGCTTTGGATATGGAAGTTTTAAATATAGTAAACTTCAGACTTATGTAGCATAATCACTTAGGTAAGAAAAAACAGAATTTGGGATCTGCTTATATGAACTAGACCAAGAAGCTGAAGAAGATGTGAGGGAGACAGCAAGTGGACAGCCACACGAGGACCATAAGCAGCACTGTATGGCCCAATGTGGTGACCACCTGCCTGCAGAACCACATGCCTCTTGTCTCTCTCAACAAGCCAGTGAGGGAACGCACCAGCAGGCCTTGCACTGCTGCAGTTGCCAGCCAGCTCTGCCATGCCAAGTGAGGTCCCATTCACCTTCAGGCCCTGATCTCAAAAGAGAGCCAGGTAGCCCTGAAAGTGATTAGCACATAGACACGACCCAGAAGAGTGGGGCCAGCCCATGGGGTGATGATTTAATCAGTGACACAGACTGCTTCATTTCACTTCAAATATTTGAATTTTTTTAAGTTAGCTTCAGTAAACTTGAGAATCGTGCTTGTTAACTACACTGGCTAGTTAGGACAGCATAGAGGTGATGGGCTAAGGGCCCAATCCTATCCAGTTTTCCAATGTTGGTGTAGCCCCAATGAAAGGGAACAAGCATTCCTTTACCTGGAGGAGCCCTCCGTGACTGCCCCCCAACTGCAGGGTGCAGTGCATGCCCCGCTGGCATGGCTGCACCAGTGCTGAAAAACTGGATAGGATTTGGCCCTAACTTGCTCCCAAGAGGGGACCATACATAATCATAATTCAACAACTCTAACCTCAGGTGATTACTTGTGTGAGGGCCCAATCCTATCCAACTTTCTAGCACTGATTAAGCCGCAATGCAGCCATGAGGTAAGTGAACAAACATTCCCTTACCTTGAGGAGAACTTCATGACTGGCCCCCAACTGCACAATGCAGCGTGTGCCCCGTTGGCACGGCTACATTAGCACTGGAAATTTGGATAGGGTTTGGCCCTGAAGAGTCCTGTGCAAAGCTATAAAGTTACCAACAAATGTTGGTAATAACATTGAAAGAAAGTGGGTTCTGAGGGCTGTGGGAGCATTACACTAAGCCCTACCTTCATACTGATGCACTGGTGATAGAGAATTTAAAGAGTTAACCTAACTTCTCTCAGATAGAAAAAAACAACCGAAATTAGAGCCAAAACACGACTAGTGTTTCTGTTAAAAACAGAATAGCCATTATGTCAAGTTGACCTGCAGAGGAAAACATGCTTGTCATAGCTTCCCCCCCCCCCCCAAAAAAAAAAAAAGAAAAAAAATTCCAGGGTAACCAAAGTTGTAAAACATAAACGTTGCCTTAGATGAGTAAAAGACTTCCAGTTAGGGCTAGAACCTTGTACTAAAGTGTCATAATATACCAAATTAAAAAAAGATAGAAATAACATACAGAACCACATGGCAATGTCACATGACTAGTTGTTTGTCACACCCTATAACTAAAAAGTTTTAAGTGTAGTTCTCTGAGAAACAAAAGAACCAGCCAAAAGGGTAAAACTTCTATATCCAACCTGTATCCAACCTGAATCTTTAATCTATTTTAATTTGTAAATAGCCTGTAAATAAAAGCCTCTCTAAGCTTTTAAAAGAGTGTGTGTGCTGTTTAGCATTAACTCAGACAGAATTCAAAATATTTCCATCACTGGCAAGCTCTGCCCACAGATCATGAGTACAGCCTTGTCTGCAGTGACACCATACTCTTGGAGGAAACCTCCTTGTGATTCAGCGCACTGGATATCTAGCACAAATCAGATGCAAATTCTAATTTCTAGTAGGACTTTTAAGGATTATGAGCACACTGCTCAAGTTGTATATTACATGTTTTGCTACTATGGCTGTGGATCATTTTATTGATTTTTGTTTCATTTTCATAAGACACTTCGACTTAGATGGTACATAGGCTAAATAAATATAAATGAAATCTCTGCTCCACGGCATCTGCAAAGAAGAACCTTTTAATTCATCCTCTTGGCAAAATACCAAGGTCTATACTTCTCAATTCTGTGAGCAATGTTTCCTTGTTACTTGAATCAGTGACCCTTATGAGACCCGAAACCAGCCATTTGTGAGTGTTTGTCTCAAACCCAAAGTTCTTGGCATCATTAAACATAGTAATCTCAAAAAGAATGGGATCTACTTCTTGAACAATATCTCCAAAGGCCGAGTATACAGTGCAGTGTGTTGGGTTTCTTTTCTAGCCTGATTATGATTATTTCTCCAATGATAATGGAAATTTGATTCCAAGCTCAATTGCATCATGTTGTGTATATTATCCTAATATTCAGTAACTAGATAGTATTATGCATTTTTTTTTGAGTTGGATGAAATTATTCATGCTACGAATGCTTATATTTACGAGGCTCAAAAATCGCAGAACTCAACCCATATACCTTGTTCAGTTTAGCTGCTCCCATCTGGAAGGCTTTAACCCATTTTTGCCCAGCCCACAGGTGTATACATTTGGTCCCTGTTGCGTATATGCAACGTTGGGCAGAAATGGCTTAAAGTAATTCCTATACAATTGCCAGAGATACTAGTCATCTACCCAGGGAGACCCAGATGACAGCAAGGTGGGAACCTTTCAGCTTTGATTTCATGGGGTCAGATGGCCTAGGAACTTGGTGCAATTCCATGACATAGAATTGTCATTTGACGTTTTGATGATTTATGGCTTCTGCATTGGTCTCGCTCTCTCTGTTGCAAGCCCAATAACAACACTGTGGCTTTTTCTAACCCAGACGCTGACTGCTGGTCTCTCTATTTGACCCTGTGGCAACAAACGTGGCCTGAAGACAGCATAGGGAGCATTTCAAATGCATTTTTTCTTGGCCTCTGTAATCCTGGAAGGGTAGAATCTGCTCTTCAAAGCTCCTAATAATAGAGCTGGCAAAATTTTAAGGATTTCACATACTTTTGGGAGGTAGAGTCACTTTATTCACAGAAAATATGGAGGATGAAGGGAATCTTGTCTTGCTTCCCTGTCCATGTGTTTGCAGCAATCTTTCAGAGAGATAATGAACCATCCCAATATGCTGCTTATTAAATCCCTCATTTATTGCTCTGGCTATTATTTCCTTTTCAATGGTGAAAAATCTTGATTTTAATAAAGGACAAGGTGACTCTTCTCAGGAATAGGAAAGCTTTTGATCATATTTCTTGTCTGGGATTTCAGTGGACGTCTTGTACACACACACACCCTTTTCTGCATCCTGCTTTCCCTTTGCAGGACCAGCAGCTGAATGCCTGGGAAAATGCCTTGGTAGTTTGTATCAACTGCCACCATCCTAGGCTACAAACAGCAGGCAGAAGGCAGCCATCTGTGGGGGGGGGGGGGAAACCCTCCTAGGAGAGCATTGAACCCCAGAGGTTCTTACCAAAAATCAAAACTACAGTAACGGCTGCAGTGCAAACTGAATGGGCAAGCAAATAAAGGGTCAAAATGTAACTAGTTTATTAAAAGTATAAACAAAAAGGAAGTAAACAAACTGGGAAAAGAAAAGTGAGTAGTAAAAATACAAGCTGGTGAATGGAAAATGCTTGAGTCTGGCTGGAAAGCATAAAGAAAAGTTTTCAGCAAAAGGATGCAGTAACCATTAATGCCCAGCAGCAGCTGGAGATGGGCTGCTACTTGATCAGCCCCCCTTCAACTTGTATCAGCTGGAGGAGCAAAGAAACAAAAACAAAACCTGATCACAGTCTAACTTAAATGGATAGTCCCTGGCTTGAGCTACTTACATGGCAAGGAATCCCCATGAATCCTTGCACTCATGATTGAGCAAGTCAGTGCTCTGTTAGTTCCAGACAAATGGGACGTCAGAGAGGAGCACCTGATAGAGAACAACTGCCACTTCCTGTAGGCTGGTAAATTTGATGGAACCCATCTGGGTCACATCATCCCACCCTCTTGATCTAGATCAGGGGTGCCCAAACCCCAGCCCTGGGGCCACTTGCGACCCTGAGGGAGACCCCAGCCTCCAATGAGCCTCTGGCCCTCCAGAAACTTGCTGGAGCCTGCACTGGCCCGACACAACTGCTCTCAGCGTGAGGGTGACTGTTTGACCTCTCACGTTAGCTGTGTGATGAGGGCTGCCTCCCCTACTTACTGTTTCACATCTGTGATGTGAAAAGGCCAGCCTTGCTTTGTGCAAGGCCTTTTACAGGCCTTGAGCTATTGCAAGACTGTCATTCATTCATTCAAGTTCCACCTCTAGTATATTAATTTATGTAAACTTATGTAAATGTATTCAAATTTTAAATATAAATTAATTCTTTTTTTTTCCCCTGCCCCTGACACAGTGTCAGAGAGATGATGTGGCCCTCCTGCCAAAAACTTTGGACACCCCTGATCTAGATGGACAGGTTTGGCTGCCCAATCGCTAAGTGCATACCAATCTCAGTACTTCAGACAGAGGAAAGTCAGGAATGTTCCCCAATTCACATACACATGTGGGGACAGATTACAGAGTTTCATACAAGCAAAGGACAAAGGTTGCCTGCAAAAGGATGCCTCAGCCATTTTTTAACTGCTGAACTGCACAGAGGCTTCTAGGGGTTGTGTTCAAAAATACACTCTGGGATAATATTTTAAATGATGAAACTAAGCCATGGTTTACCTTCTGAATCCTTAATAACAACAACAACAACAACAACAACAACAACAACAACAACAACATAGGCAGGCTATTTAAATCCCTTAGGGATTTTTACAATTGAAAGAAGGCTCTATCTTTCAAGAGCCACAACAATTCAGATGTTTCGTTCTGATCTGGCCTCCATCCTGGTCTCCATCCTCCCATGCTCAGAGCAGATGGAATAACTCGGTTCAGCTTGTCAGCTGCTTCAAGGTCACATGGTGCCGGTGGCCTCGAACTGGCGAGCTGCGGATGTTATCTTCAGGCAAACGGAGGCTCTACCCTCTAGACCAGACCTCCTGCCCAGAATCCTTAGCAGGACGCTTGGAACTCTAGAGGAAAAGAAGGAGAAAAAAACAAAAACTTGCAGAAAATTTCTGGCTGCTTCAGATAACAAGATGCATGACTATGGAGCCAATCCTAAACAGTGTGCACTGGCTTACCGCTGGCACACACTGTTGCAAACATGCCATAAGGCACTTCTGCAGCCCTCAGTGCTGGTCCAGGGCCAGTGCTAGCTCTGCACTGGTGGACGGTTGCAAGCTCCATGGTTACATGGACTGCCTGGTGGCAGAGAGGTAGGTGGGTGTGTGGGGGAAAGCAGGGAAGAGGTGTTTGGGGGCAGAGGAGATGGGAGGGGGCAGAGAGCAGGCATGCTAGTGGGAGGGAGCAGGGCAGGAGGAAGATGGAACCAATGGAGCTTTGCTCCAATGGATCTTGAGCCTCTGTGTCAGGCTGCCAACCCAACATGGAGGTTCTTGATTCTATACTGACCCTTGGGTCAGTGTAGAATCGAGTAGCCTCATTGCAGGGCTACTCGCCCTACCTGGAGATGAAAGGAGATGAAAGTCCCCTTCTCCTGAAGATCCACTGGCACTGCCTGGGTTGCACTCAGGATGTAGTGACAGCCATTTTCAGTGTTGCTGTAACCCTGCGTGCCAGGCAGCTCAGGTTTGGGTTGTTTGATGCTGTGCTGAGTGATTTGTGTATACTATTATTAGGCAATTGACTGAATTGTCATACAAAATACTATATTAGAGTATTTACCAGAGATGTAGTGGTAATCTAGATAACCGTGTAAACTGCATATTCAGAAAACGTGTTCAGAGGTTTAAAAAAAATTATTCAAAAAATAAATTCAACTGTGGCCAGAACTCTAATATTAAGAAAAGGCACACAAACAATAATGAAAGAGTCCATCAATGTATATGCTACCTTTTTGATCCAAGGATAGATCAAGGCAAAAAGCTAATGAAACACATGTTCATTCACTGAAAGCAGCAGGACTTAAATGTGTTTGATTTCGGCTGGATTATGGACATAGATTTTGAAGTGACTTTTTTCCTCTAACTGTAAATCTGTGTCAGACTTCCACAGTATTCAAATTTCCTATTTTCATACATCAACCACTAGATAATCCTCACAGATGTTCCCAACTGCTGTCCTGATAGGACATTATGAAGAATTAACTGTACCTTGAATGTGTACACTGGCTGATCTTTGCAACATTCTGTCTAAATTACCTACGTTAGAAAAACCAATAAAGCATCAAAACCATCAGTCACCATCATCCTTATTAAAGGACATCCTCCCAGACAAGCAAAATTTATCACACAGCTACACATCCATTATCACAGAATATTGTAATTCCATAGACCATACTGAATGCCACTTAGTTACAGCATGTGTCAGTCCTCTATCACTGCAGGAAGCAAACAACCATATTTCTTAATTCAACAGGAACTCATATGCCTTTAATGGATAAATGATAAGATTTGATGAGATGGGAAGTTTCATCTCCTGAGCCTTTTCCTAATGATCAACCACTGAAGTTTTAAAGACACCCTTCAAAGTCAAGAATAGACAAACTTTTTCATTCCAAGTACAGGCAATCTTCTTCTTCCAAATTAGTTTCTTTTTTTCTTTTTTTAAACTTGATCTTCAGGACAAAGGATCCTATCAAGGCAAGGTTTTGTCCACATATTGAGTGCTCCTTTCTGGAGTGGAAAGGCGGGATATAAATTCTACTAATAAATAAATAAATAAATATTTCCATAGGAGAGCCTTAAGGATCTGCTTCACTCCCCCTCTGAGGTCAACAGGTCTTTTAAAGTGGTAACACTGACTGAAAGATGACCACCACCACCCCACACACACACTATCCTTTCTTCCATTCACAATAGTATCTAGTTGAGGTCCTAACAGGTGGTATAAAACCAAACAGGAAAAAAAGTAAATGTTGATGTCAAATAGTCAGCAAACATTGCATTCACTGTATCAGTATTTCCTATCTAATGCGTTTAAGGGGATTTCCAATTTTCCTACGCTGAAGCATAACTATTCTTTACTCTTCTTTGTTCACAAATTCTAGTAAAACATGTTATTACAAGATTTTCTGTATGATAAACCCAAACAGCCTTTCTCTCCTCTCATTGCCGCAGCAGTAGCAACAGCAAACAGGGCTTTATAGCAAGAGAAAGTACAAACACGAAACCTTAATTTGTTTTTATTCAGGTTCTGTTTAACAATAATGCTATTCCAAATCCCCCTAATCCTCTAGTCATTTCAAGAGAAAGATGACGACGACAATAGAGGAGGAGGAGGAAATATATAGAAACCTATATGTGGACATTATGACTACAGTAAACAAGTTTGATTGACATCATGTGAGACTATGAGCTTCCTACAGAAAAAGTATTGTTTTCTCAGAATATTTACCCCAGAAATCAGAAATATTAGAGAGGAAGCTTCTAGAAGATTTTCATCTCAGCAGGAAAAAAAAGTGACAGTATAAACTTCTTCCTGTATCCAGTATTTATGACACAACAATTTTGCATAGTCACAATAAGTAAACTATATTTATATGTTAGGAAATGTCACATTTCTATATTAGAATAATAACCTGTTTGTCTATATGGAGTTGCTAGTGTACTTTTTGGGACTATTTCTCATATCCCACCTGGCACCAGCTGAATAGGTGAGGGGAGGGTTACAAGCAACCCCAGGTAGCACCAAGATCCTTCCCCCCTTACTCGCAGCCAAGCTGCTAAGAGCAGGGCCGGCCTGGCTCTGTGCATTCTAGAAGGAATTGTGGTGATGTAACTTCAGTTACTTCCAGGTCAGAGGGGACGGGGTGGAGGGGGCGGCAGGATGACCAGCGTACCCCAGGGTGGTACACTGGTCAGCTACACTGCTGCCTGGCACCAGTTTGGTAGTAGCATGGAGACAAACCAAGTTGTGATGATAAATTCATACAGTACGCACCAATAGTTTGTTGTGAAGGAGCAGCTACTCTACTTGGCCTCCTTATAGTGGCCATTTAGAGGAGGAGAAGCCAGAAAGGTGAAGCATTGCAGTTGCCTTTTCCACTTGCTGCTGCTACTGCTGCTGTTGCTTCTGGAATTAGGCCCTTCACTCACAGAAACCAGCAGAACCAGGAGCTGCACAATGAGAAGAAGGAGGGGAAATGATCAAGGCAAAACAAAAACAAATAACAAACCCTTCTGATGTTTTAATGACCTGTTGATTTTCATGATTTTGTGCAAGTGGCCCAGAGAGCCTTGTCAGGTGAGGAGCAGGATAAAATGCTAAATTGCTAAAAGAATGAATATTGAAAAGCCATCCTGCAATCCAGCACACAAAGCACATGGCTGCAAGGATATAGGAGGACCCAAAGCTATCACATATAATATCATTATCATATAGAATTATAGTAAACATAATCTTTAAGAGTGCTTTTAAAAAAAAACTGGTATATTACATATGCTAAAGAAACCACCTGAAATTCCTCTTACTCGGGGAACACAGGAAGGAAGGAAGGAAGGAAGGAAGGAACCCTAACACCATTACATGCCTAAAAGCACAAAATATCACAGAGTGCAATGCTAACCTAGTTTCTAGCACCGTGGTAAGGTCAATGCAACTCCAAGGTAAGGGAACAAACATTCCCTTACCTTGAAGTGGCCTCCATGACTGTCACCCAACTGCTGTGTCATTGCTGGAAAGTTGGTTAGGATTTGGACCACGGAATGATAATGAAAATTAGTACAAAGTAGATAAATCATACATTCTTTCAGATCCTGTCAATAAAGACAAAAAATATGATGCTCAGTGAGAAAATCAGAACTTCCAAAGCCTGAATGGATAATCTAAAATGTAGTAGACAGAAATGGTCAGAGATGGGTGTGGGGGAGTGGCACAAACACACAAGCTGTTCATTTCAGGCTGCAAAGACAATGACCAGCTGATGCATCAAAAAGACATCCTTTCTCAACTGCATCTTGAAAGAAGGAGTTATTTACGTGAGGGACCTAATGCATTTTGGAGAAATGAAGGAAGAAGAACTGAAGCCTGAGGAAGCTAGCGCTTTTTGGAAATACTAATTATAGGCGTGCCCCAATATCCGCAGGGAAGAGGTTCCTGCCCCCGCCCACTGCAGGAAAACTGTAGACATGGAAAATGCCTGTCTCCATGCTTCCATGTGTTCCCAGCACACCCATTAATATGTGTAGGGACTTACCCCAGCAAAAAAGTCTTAGTTAGCTTCTGCTTCCTGTTAAACTTGCTTCAGTTTTTTTTTTTCAAGCAACCAGGCTTCCAGGAGGTAGCCTGAGTTCACTATAAGCTTGTAAACTTATAGCAACCTGGTTAAGCAAGACTTTTTCACTGGGGTAAGTCCCTTTACAAGTTAACGGGTGTGCATAAATGAAATACATAGTAGCTACAGGATCTGCAGATGTGGGGGGGAGGGGGCTGTACATGAATTAAACCCTGGCTGGTCCTCTGAGGCAGCCCAGATTTATCAAGACCACAGACACAAGAAGGTTAGAGTTCATAATGGCAGATCTAATTTAGGCCATCTTAAAACAAAAACAAAAGCTCTACCAAAGAGGGTGAAGGGGTCTCATTGACCATAAGGACATTGTCAGTCTTTTCCTTCCTATTGTATGGAAGAGTGTGTATGTATGTGCGGTTATATAACTACACTACAACTGCTGTCACAATTGCTTTGTTGTTGTTATATCTCAGCCCCCCCCCTTTTATTTAGGTAGTCAGTTTCCAAGAAGCTCTGAAGGTCCTCTAAACCAAAAGATTACCCCATCCCCAAAGCCACTATCATTTTTAAACCAGACTTTCTAATGTGCTGCAACCTTTCTTTCAAATGGAACATTTTCATATAAATCACTTCTACAGAATGGAAGCTTAAGTAACTTCAAATGAGTTACCATTGACTGTGGGCACTTAAAGCTGTCTTCATCAGTGCCCCATTCCCTCTGTACCATGACTGATTAATCTAGCTGGGACCAACTAAAATTTGCACGAAAGAGAGTGTGAATCACAGCTCATAGCTCATTACTTTAATTCATCTTTGATTAATTATTAGTAAATATCCCTGAAATCTGATTGCATTAGCAATACAGTCCTGTGTTGGATGGGTATGAGTGATTTGTCCAGATTTTCATTACTGAATATACAGCATTTAAAGGTCTTCGAGGGTAGAGCAACCTCTTGTCTGGTGCTTTCAGGTATATCTAAATATTCAGAGCAGTGTTAGAGTCACACATCATATCACAAATACTTGTACAGAGAAGATTAGATCTAAGTGAATTCATCACAGAAACATTTATTTAAGAGATTTATACACAGACTTTTAAAAGGAAAACTTCTCAAAGGAGGAACGCAAAATAAAAAATAGGACTTGGAGCCACATTTACAGCACTGATCTATTCTCAGTAGTTCCTTCTATGAATGGAAGTTCTATCCAAATGGAAGAAATTCTTGCACCAGCACAACTCACAAAAGGAGCTATTATGAGCAGAGGGGTAAATTTGGATCCAAGCCTAGGGCAGCAACGTTCAATGTAGAACAAACATCAAAAGACAGTAAAAGCTAATGTAGCACAAGCTACTGAAAAGGTATTTTAGAAAAGATACAATAGAGCAGCAATTTTCAACCAAGGTACCACAGCAGCACATTGGTATGCCATGGTCCACAGGCGTGCCATGGGAGTTTGGGGGAGGGTCATTTATTAATAGGGCTTTTGGAGGGGTTTGAGGGAGGGTAGAACGAGTGTCATTCCTTAATCAGCTGTTGTTCAGATTGGGTATGTTATTCCATGTAAGCTTGCGCGAATGCATTTGTTATATCTATATCTTAACACTTGTTCTTTAAATTATAAAATATATTCTTAAAAACTGCCAGTATGCTCTGACAATTTTACCACCTTGTCAGTGTGCCACAAGACGAAAAACGTCTAGAATTGCTATGATCGATCACAGCAACACTGTGTGTGTAATGTAAATGCCCACAGTTTATGCAGACTAGTGTGAATTTTCATGAACAGCAGCGCAAATGAGAGCTAGGCCTGCGTGATGTCATACTGAACTGAAGGGTTGAAGCGCAGACACAAAGTGCCCTTGACTAAATGTTCCAGGTGGAGTATTTGTCACCAGGGTAATAAGAATGATACCTCCTTTCAAACAGAAGAGACAGGCCCAGCTGTTGCCAACCAGAATGTCAAGGTGAAGGGAAGAGAGGGGACAAACATAAGCTGTCACAAACGCCAAATCCATTGTGCCTTTTCCCTCATTAAGTTGAATACCTACTAACAGAAGATGGAACATTTTACACTGGGTATTTCTCCATGTCACTCACAGTTCTTTGCCTCATTGTCTTAGAGCACAGTTCAATGCTTGTCTACTCAGAAGCAAGTCCCACTGTCTTCAGTGGGGCTTACTCTCAGGAAAGTGTGCATAGGATTGCAGCCTAGATCTATGATGATTTACTGGAGATTTAAAGATAATGTGAATCTGCCATTGGCATTCTAGTGATTTTTTTTTTCTTCCTACACGATTCAAAACAATTAAACAAAACAAGTTCCAGGGGAATCTTGTGACTGTGCCATATAGAGAGTTTTAACCATCTTTGAAAGGCTTCTGCTGAGCCAGCTACTGTCAAAACAGCTTCTGATCAGTGGAAAAACTAAGAAAATGCAGCTTGTCAGTTATTATGCAGGCTCACAGTTGAATTCCTAGGAGTACATGTGGAATTGTTAGTGTAATGTTGTGAATGCCACTTTACATACAAACTCATTAGGAGAGCTTGTTCATACAAGACAAGAGCAGTAACCATTTAACAGAGGCTGTTGTGATGAACAGGAAAGTCTTGATACTTCAAAGGAATGAAGGAGCCATCATAGGCATCAGTGCCATTCGAGATGCTACTTAACACGCTGCTCCTAGGCAAATTATGCAAAAATTAGTCCCACTGATTAGGAAGGATTGAGGTACAAAGCCCTTCCTAATCCACACACAAGTTCACACCCTTGTACTCCTTTGTTAGCTACTTTGGAATCACAAGAGTTCTGTAACAACAATCACCAGATGTTTGACTCAGTGAGAAGCAACTTTTGAAAGAGAATGTGTGTGTGTGTGTGTGTGTGCAAGTGTGTTGGTGGGAGAGGTATCTAAGCTTTCAGACTAAGATAGATGTTTTAAATGGTGTGAAAAACCAGCATAAGCCAGCATCTCTATTCATCGGGCAGTGCAATCCTAACTTGCACTGGAATAGGCAGACCAGCTGGCCCGTGCTGTATCCAGCTCAAGTTTCGGGCTGTCTGAGGCTCGGACTGAGGCAAGAGGAAACATTTCCCTTTATTCCAGGGAGAGCCCAATGGGGATACTCGGAACTGTGCCACCGAAATTGGGGGCACAAATCTGAGCAGCCCGGGACTGCCTCGGGCCGTCCAGGAATGGAGCTAGGATCTGGCATAAGTGCCATATCCTGGCCCAACCTCCCACTCCCGGCCCACCCACCCACAGTCTCACCCGCTGCCCACCCTCCCCCTGCCCTGAAATACCTCCCTCCCGTCCTCCTCATGCCCCCCATACCCTGCACCGGCCAAGCTCGGCAACGCAAACTCACCTGCCCCGTGGCCCACGTCAGTATAGAGAGGCCGGCACATGTCTGTGCGCCAGCCTATCTCCCCAAAGAGTGGCACAAAAGTGCTTTATGGCACTTTTGTGACACTCTTGCGGCTGGCACAAGGGAGGGACTTGAGCCGGCCGAAGGGGCACTCAGGATTGCGCCTTAAGGCTCATGTGAAATCTTACTGCAAAATCTTCAGAATTGTTGTTATGCTTAGTATAATGCTGCTACATAATCAATCCTATGGTTGTAAGAATGTGTCTCTGGATTTATACCCTTTTGCCATATATTTGTGAGATATCATAGGCCTCTGACACCCTTATCTCAGTCTTATCTGAAGCCAGAAGTTTTCAGTCTTCCTTGCTGAAAGGTTAACAGGATACTAAAGTTGGTGTTTCAGTCAAAAACAGAAGGGGGTCTCTTATAATCCTTTGCTCTGAGTTAAAGATAGAGTTTTTTCAAATAAAATAAGATCGAGTTTGTTAAAAGAAATGATCCTTAGGCATCTAAGAATTCTCTTAGAATTCTGACAAGAAGACAGTGAAGTTACCAATTGAGGTACTATGAAATTTCCCAGGAGACCATTTTGAAATTCTTGTTGAAAGGATTTATTAGGAGTGTGAGAAAATATGCTTCTCTTTTGAACTGTGGTTTAAATTAAATATTACATATGTCAAAACATATAATGTCAGGTGCATTCCGATGGAGGGAAATGGTGACTTCACCCTTACGGTAGTTTGATATGATATACGGATGGCTGGGCCAGCCATGAGTTTGGCTGACTTCAAAGCTGTGCCACTTTCTCCATAAAGAAAAAAATATTGGTGCACCCACCACAAAACTCATGAAGGTAATAAAACTGTACCCAAAACTACCTCAATTTGATTCATTCAAGCACACCTCAGAAGGATTATATTCACCAAGATTATTTTTGGCAAGCATATTTGGGTTTATACTAGTGTACTCATTCTTTGATAAAGAGGGAACTCAATAGTAAAGTTGCCGAAGGTTGTAATTACCTACTTCAGAATACGAACCTGAGATTCTTTTAACTGAAAAGGTAATATTAATATATTCAGCAATTTTAACTGAAAAGTGTCAGTTTGGGGTGTCTTCCTCCAAGTCTGTCTAACTGCTCAGTCCTATCCCCTGCCATGTTATAGCATGCAGCCATGCCAACAGAGCATGCATGCATGCTATGGTAAGGGGAAGAGAGACTCAGACAGCCTAGAGGAGGTAATTTCCTGGTAGGCTATTCAATCGGCTCTGATTCTCCTTGAACTTATGCCAGCCATTTTGCTGGCATATGATAAAGGAGAAGAAAAGGGTGGGCAGGTTTCAAAAAGAGGGGATAAGATCTGACATATGGAGATGCTGCTGAGATACACCTTCTCCTTCCATGCCAATCATCCTAAAACTTCCTTTTCTCACTTATGGCATGCCTCTGCTGCCAACTTACCAGTGCTGATAGAAGCCTCTGGAGTCGCTGCTGTGAGCACAGCTGCCCGGTTGCTACAGCAGCTTAGAAGCATATAACCATTGCCCGTCTTTCACAACACAATAAATTTTTTGCAATGTCAGGACACTAGTTCCAGCAGAACTTGACCCTAATAGGAATTGGAACTTAATTATTTAATTTAATTGATTTATTTTCCAAAACATTTCTTCAATAGCATGCAAATATTTAAAGATTTTTCTAGTTCCAATCTTGCAGCAGTCAATCAAAAGTGTTACTAATTCCATATCTGTTTTGCAACAGCACCAGCTTACAGCTGATCTTTTTCAGCAGTGACTGTGGATGACAGAGAGACAGAAAAAAAATGTCATCAAGTTAACATTTTTTTTACTGCTCCTTAGAAAGTCCTGGACAGCAGCAATAAGACTTTCCATCCTTTAATAATGTCATGAATTCAGGTAACTTTAAAGCAGGGCAGTACATAGAGAGTGTCACGAGTTTATAAAATGAAACACTTCAAGGACATACTCTTTGAAAAAGTGCAATGTACTTTCTCTGCCCTGGTGCAGGCCCATTACTTATCACTCTAATCGAGTAAGCGAATTATTCTTTAAGACCGAACTGCACTTTGGCATTCCTGGGAGGCTATGAAATGCACAGGAATGAAAGACAAGTGAGACTGCACTACCTGCACTGGCTGTGTCAATGTAATTTATTGCAGGTCTGACTCCCACATCTACCATGCCTGTTTGGTGCAAGATAAATATGTCACCTCCCTGCACCTTGCCAGGTGTTCTTATCTGTAGGTTATCTCCTCCTTCCACATTTCCGCCTGTTATCAACTGTCATTTCTCTAAACTGAAGTGACGCTACAGTAAATTACATTATTAAAAGAAAAGCTGGCCATAGCATTGTCCCATTACTTTGTTCTCCTCTAGGTATACTCAGTGGTTGTGTTTGCACCTGCCTTTCTTATGCTCTCAAATTGCACTCCTCTCAGCTATAACTTTAGTGCTGGCAGCTTCATTTCCTGTCATGCCCACCTGCATATTTCTACTGCTATTTATTCCTGTTAAATTTATTCCCTCCCGCCATCACCACATTTTATCAGTGCAAAGGTCCTGCATTGGAATCTGTATTGTGTTCTACTGCTTAGGAGACTGCAGCTTCATATTGTGTTACTCTTAGGGCTCAATCCTAACCAACTTTCCAGCACTGACATAGCTGTGCCAATGTGGTGTGCACTACATCCTGCAGTGAGGAGGTAGTCAAGGGGGCCTTGTCAAGCTAAGGGCATGTTTATTACCTTACCTTGGGGGCTGCATTGCGGCTAAGTCAGTGCTGGAAAGTTGGTTAGGATGGCGCCCTTAATCTGCTATGAAAGCATTAGGGGAAATCAACACATTCTTCCAACAGACAGGAGAGCAGAGCACAAAGGGACATCTGGTGAAAATTAGCACATTGCATGAAATCACAAGAACATTTTCTCTACCTAAGGGAAGAACAACTTCCTCTGTAGTTGCTTACTTCTAGAATAATATTGCAATCAGAAAACAACTCAAATCAGTCCTGACTATGGAAGAAGAAACTGCAATCCCAGGAGGACTACATATAAAATAAATTGGCATAAAAAAACCCAGCTATCAAAAACACAGTGCTGGAACTGAAAAACCATACGTTTAAGAGAAACAAAGTCACAGACATAGATTAGTGAACAAGAATAGACTACAGACATCAAACTGGGGGAACACGAACTGAGGACAGCTAATCAAACGCCTTACATAGATTTTGCCTAACACAGCCATATTTTATTTTTCCATATCAGCAAATTCACACCTAGGAAAAAATGAATCCCAATCAAGAGCTGTATCATAAAGATAACAATGAGAAGAGAATAGATTCCACCTGCTAGCCACAGTTAACAAGGAATGTTTTTAAACAGAGGCAGGAGCAATAAAACCATAAGAGTTACTAATGCCTACATTTTAAAAATTCCCTGTCAAAAATTTACAAGCTGCCTTAAAAACATGAGCGCACTGACAATGGACTGAAAAAACAACACCACAAAATTTATTCACTAAAGGCAGTGACAGCACTTGGAAGCTTTTATCCACAATGCCGAGGTCTTAGAAAACTATTACTTTTCTGGCAGCCATCCTAAACCAATCTCCATATTATCCTTATTACATACACATTCTCAAAACAAGGCAATCACTCACTTTTATAGCAAAACACTACAATTAACCCCCTTAAAGCAATGCTGTTTGTTTTGTAGCAATTAATAATGTTGGTTGGTCTTCCTTTGGTTGAGTAAACCACTGCATAATCCCCTTGTCATTAGGACATGTGGCAAACTTTGATTAGAGACAGAAAGATGCACTTTGAAACAACTATCAACTACCTATCTATTTAGTTACTTTAAAGAAAATGACAGAGAAAAATCCATTTTGTGTAAGGAATGAAAATGAGAATCTTCTCCACACTGATCGGTTCCTGTTGACAGGCTAATTAGCCCCAATTGTACCTAAAAGGATTGGCAGGGATGTGAGTGGGCAGAAACCATAACATATTAGCCAAGTGACAGACAATGACAAATGGAGAGAAGAGGAAAGAAGCTTTCTCTAACATTACCCACCAAAACATTGTTTCCAGATTCTGGTGTTTTAACTTATAATCTCCCAGAGTTTGGGTGTTGCATCCTACTCTCATTAGCGCAATTTCAGTTTAGAGTACGAGTGCTTGCAGTTGCTCATGTTGTCTCTAAAAATGCAGCAACCATCACTTCTCTAAGTAAAGGAGGTGGTACAAAGGAGGAGGCACAATGGGAAACAATCCCACCAACATTCCCAGTATTCCATCCATCTTCAAATGGGCGCAGCCCCATTTGGTACCATAACATTGAATCAATATTTTATATGGTGTCAGCACAACTTCTAGCCAAAAGTCAGCAGATTCACAACTACAGAAAGTCAACTCAATGAGCAGTCTTTATACAAAAAACACAGTTTTTTGTATTCAGTTTTGAATAGGTGTGTGCCACTTAACAACAGGGATATGTTTTCTGATCTCTGTTATGCGATTACATCATTAGGCAAACATTCAGCCCAATCTAATTCCTTCGTTGTGTTAACAGACACTCCCTGCCAGACATTAGCTGGCCACACAGGTTACTGGAGATAGACTGACTCTTCTTTGCATTAAGAACCTCTTTGCTGTGTAACCAGACACTCTGCTGCAGACTATGGGAGACCCAAAAGAGCCTCTTTGTTGTGCTTTTACCACCATTGTACATGTGGTCTGTCATTAAGCAGATGGCTGTTAAGTGGCACACGCCTATATTTTGTATTCAGTTGTCTGGAGGGAAGATGATACAATGCAAGGAACAGAACTGAAATGCTAGAAATCACAGGTCAAAGAATTTTCCTGTGGGTTCATCCCACAGGTAATGGACACATTAAAAGCCATGTGTATTCTGTACTAGCCACACAATGACTGGTAACACTGTGGCTACAAAGATGTAATTGATACATTCCAAGAAAAGCAGTATAGTGGTAGTATATAAATTTAGTCCACTTATAAGAGCCATGTGTTATCACCACAGATAAAAGGCGCAATGTTCAGACACAGAACGAACTGCCAAAAGGTCACAGAAACTCCACATTAACCAACGACATATTTTGCAATACTGTGTGCTGAACTGGTTGTCACTATGACTATTCAGGGAATGGTACAAAATAGACATGCTTTCTAGGTGATAAAGCCAGATCCCGCCTATCCAGGAGGTTCAGTGAGAGTAGCAGGTCAGGCAGAGTGTCACTCTTGGGTGTTTTCATTGGGACTGTGCCACAAGCTGAACAGAGGAAAGCACATCTGACCATTAGGTGCTATTAGTGTGCAAAAAGTGCATTAGAGACATGCACTTGTTTTTCTAGTCTCTGGTACAATCATGACATGTCTAGACATGACATGTTTTTCTAGTCTCTGGTACAATCACACTTTTCCCTGGGACAGTGTAATGAAAGTTTTTTACCTCCATGACTCCCTGTATTTCATTTACTACATTTTTTTTCCAGAAGAACTTGCTTCACAGCTCAAAAGAGCAAATGTCAGTCTATTACAATGCGCAATGCAGCTTTCTGTTCAACGACAAACATGATTTCTATCAAACCCAATATATGGTGAGTATAATTCACATGAAGTGGATGGTGTCGCTTTTATCAAAAGCAGGTGTTTGAGGAGAGTGGCACATGGGCTATCCACTCCAAGGCTGTCACTACCTCCCTCCAGTCCACTGTGGACAGAGCTGTAGCAAACCATTTCCAACTCAATAAAAGAGTTGAGTTGCATAATCCACTTCCCAATCCACTCATCTTTCTCCTTCCTTGTGCAGTCCTTTTAAACAAAACGGAAGCTCACTTTCAGAGTTGTTTAAAGGAACTGCGCAAGGAAGACATGAGGTCAGTAGACAGAAAAGCAGATCACTGAAAAACCATGTGGGGCAGCAGCTGTGTACTGCCCTATCCATTCACCATAAAAAAAAACAGGAAGTGTAAGACATGCAGGTAGTCCTAACATTTCTCTTAAGTGGTTAAGGATTATGGTGGGGAGGCAAGGGAGTGGATTCTTCTGCCTAGGTTTTGGGGGGTTAAGCATGCATGGGGGTGGGGTGTCAGGGGCAGCAATGGGCAGCAGATCACTTTGGGCCATCCACAGTGTAACTGGATAAAATACCACAGCCCTTAAAGCACAGAGAAAAATGATTTCTGACAAAAATGCTGTGAGATACCATTTATTTTACCTTCAACTATGGTTGAGCTGAAAGGAGAATGCATTTTGTGCATGATTTGGATAGCATTTAACAGCACCAGCTCCCCTTTTTGATACTGATGTAATCCCCAGCTGACTCGAATCAGGGATGTGACAGATAGAAAAATCATTGCCCACACCTGTAATTTTCTTATGTTAGTTCCTGTAATGTTGTTATGTAGCCAGATTTGATTAGCTGTGTAGCATTGTGACATCACCCTGTTCACTATATATACAAGTACATTGGCTAGGATAATTTATGTGACTATTCCCAAGGGGGGAAAAAGACCTGGTAATTTTAAAGGAAAATGATGTCAAAGCAGCAGCATTTCAGCAAAATAAAAGATGGCAGTGAACAGACTTGAAAAAGGTTTACATTCTCATCATTGGGGGACATTTAAGGACAAATTCTCTCTCTCTCTCTCTCTCTCTCTCTCTCATTCCATATTTGCCCTGAAAATCAGAACTGATAAACTTTAGGCACAGTCCAGCATCTGTCCTCAACTGAAATAGTGCTTGAATGGTATACTTGCCAGATAGTTGGTGTCACAGAAAAGATAAAACTGGGTAAAAGCAAAGTATAGGCCTCTGCCTGGAGCCATGCTAACCAGATGCAGCTGTGAGAAAGTGGCTCACAGCCACTTAGAGCATTCCAAAAGAGCTGACTTCTTGGGGAGATATGGGAGCAGCCAGCCATCTCTAGAGATAGCAATTCCCAGAGTGGCAGATCGGCCAACAACGTCTTGATTATGGATCCGTTCCAGCAGCAGATTTCAATTGGGAGGGACGACCCTCCATGAGCGAGTTGCCTGATTGCACATCCACCACTAGAACCTTTGACAGGTTCCGATTTCTGACTGGCCCTTGAGCTCAAGTCAATTATAAGAGTCACCTGTTAGGAACATCCTTTGTCTTAGTTCTTCTGGCCTGTGGGACCTGAGCTTTGACCACTGTTCCAAGATGGACAACCCTGACCACACCAGGACCAGCTGATGGACTGAGATTTATTGATGTGAGACTTTTAGTGAGTGATAGTATTTGTGTTAGGAGTTTTTATTATTTTAAGTTTGGTGTGTATTGTATGCTCTCTTAAAATTCCTAAATCTACACCTAAGTAAAATACTAGTCTAATATTATTTCTATCCTTTAATAAATCCTGTATATTTACAACTGTGAGGATTATTGGAACCACGAAAGGGGAAAATGGTAGTGAATGGGATTGGTTTCCAGTGAGGTGGTCTTACACTACCCTGATGCCCATTAAATGTACCTCGCACCCTGTTGTAAACCGAGTGGGGACTCTGGCTGTTAAGTCAAGGTTTTGGAGGGCAATTGAAAATTGACCTGTTGGTATAGTCTGTGAGCTCCTTGGGTTAAGAGAGCAATTAGCAGTAACCAGAAGCTGGTCGGTAAATAGAGAATGATTGGTTTATTGCCCTGATCAATGCCTAACTTGTGAGGGGCTTCTCTTAAACGTCACAGTTGGCATAGCTATTCAGATTTTAAAATGTAACTACATTTCATATCACAGGCATGGTGATATTAACTGGATAGTGCTGGCAAACACTGACACTGACAGACTAACACTGACAGACTAACACCAACACCTACACAAAGGGGTATACAGCATGCCTATAAATCATCATTATCTTGCAAGGAATCAGTTGGACAACTCCAGATATCAGTAATAACAGGTTATTTTTATGAGATTTCTCACTGAATGGAATACGTCTATATTCTTAAACACAAGGGGCCATGAAGACTCTCCAGACAAACACATAGAATCTGTACCATTGTGTTTACGGGTGCAATCCTAACCTTGAGTTCGACCGGCCCAAGTCCCTTGAGGAGGGGAAGCCAGGCCAGCATCCGAGAAGTGCCGGCCTGCGGAAAAGGTAGGCGTCGGGGGGGAGGAGGAGGGAGGGAGATGTTCCTGGGCGGGCGGGGAGGGCGATGTGCGGCCCAGGGGCGGGCGGGTGAGGAGAGGGAGGCGGGGCTGGGATTCGGCAGTTATGCTGGATCCCAACCCCCGTCCCCGGGGAGAACAGAGCAGCTTCATGACTGAGCAGGTTTCCACTAAGCTAGTTGCAATATCTGTGACTGCTGATTTTTTTTTCAGGTTCTTCTATCACCGATACATGCGATGCAAAATTGTCCAAGTTGACAAGTTGTACCTGGTTCATGAGAGAAACATTGCACTGTACACTAAAACTGTCATTTGAAAACAATGTCCTCTAATGGATCCTACACAAGCATGCTGTTGCCTAGGTATCTGGCTTTTAAATTGACTCATGACTCACCTCAGGAGGTGGCGCAAGTCCAAGGAGACCCATTGTGACCAGCAGCCCTTACCCAGGGGTGAGGGAAAAATTTCCTCTTGCTTCTGGCTAAGCCGCTGCTAGTCATACAGCACAAGGCTCCTGGCTTGCCTGTTCCAGCGCAAGTTAGAATTGCGTCCTACATTAATACATTTGACCTTAAGCAAGTGACTATCCATACATTTGACCATTTGTCTCACCTTTTAGTATCTCAGAGTTTTTGAAGTGCAGTTGCCTTTAAATTGATATAAGACCCAAGAGAGAAAATGAAGCTGACACTGTGAAATTTCTGCCAAGTAAAAATATGTGATAGCATTTAGAACCATGGCAACAATCTGGCTGGCTCCTTTAGGAAGCAGGATGCTGGACTAACTGCACCTTCACTCAGATTCAATAGGGCCCTTCTGATGTCCTTACCAGTCACTTGCTGGAACATCAGTGGTACCCAATGCTGATCCAACAAACCAAACTACATATGTTTGTACAACAGAAACTTTTATCTTGGGAGACAGCTTTAACTTAAAAGCCTAGGCAACAGCATGGTTGGGTAGGATCCATCAATGGCAACATTAGAGGACATTGTTTTCAAATGACACTTTTAGTGTACAGTGCAATGTTTCTCTCATTAACCAGGTACAACTTGTCAACTTGGATAATTTTCCATCACGTGAAAGGAGATGCCTGAAGGGGACATGATTGAGACATACAAAATTATGCACAAGAACGATAAAGTGAATAGAGAGATGCTCTTTACACTCTCACATAACACCAGAACCAGGGGACATCCACTAAAATTGAGTGTTGGGAGAGTTAGGACAGACAAAAGAAAATATTTCTTTACTCAGCATGTGGTCGGTCTGTGGAACTCCTTGCCACAGGATGTGGTGACAGCAACTGGCCTGGATGCCTTTAAAAGGGAATTGGACAAGTTTCTGGAGGAAAAATCCATTACGGGTTACAAGCCACGATGTGTATGTGCAACCTCCTGATTTTAGAAATGGGCTATGTCAGAATGCCAGATGCAAGGGAGGGCACCAGGATGAAGTCTCTTGTTATCTGGTGTGCTCCCTGGGGCATTTGGTGGACCGCTGTGAGATACAGGAAGCTGGACAAGATGGGCCAATAATAATAATAATAATAATAATAATTAATAATAATAGGTATTTATATACCACCTTTCTTGGTCTTTAGTCAAGACTTTATTCAAGGCGGTTTACATAGGCAGGCTTATCTAAATCCCTTATTAAATAGGGATTTTTACAATTGAAAGAAGGTTCTTTCTTTCAAGGACCACTACATTCGGGTGTTTCATTCCGATCTGGCTTCACATTCTGGCCTCCATCCTCCCACGCTCAGAGCAGATGGAATTGCTCGGCTTCAGCTTGTCAGCTGCTTCAAGGTCGCACGGTGCTGGTGGCCTCGAACTGGTGACCTTGTGGATGTTATCTTCAGGCAGACGGAGGCTCTACCCTCTAGACCAGACCTCCTGCCTATGGCCTGATCCAGTGGGGCTGTTCTTATGTTCTTATGTTCATTCTTTCTGAATTATTATTTTCTATTTTTGAGCCTCGCAGTGGCATCGCTAAGGGGGTGTGGGCCGCACCGAGTGACGCGCAAGAGGGAGGTGACACGCAAGAGGGGGTGATGTGCAAGAGGGGGGTGACGCACTAAAATCACAGTGGTTAGGAGTAACCCCATCATGTTATATACCGTTGGATGCAAAATGTCCAGCGGAATGCAATGCAGAAAACAGGAGTGAAATATCTCCTTTCTATCAAAAGTTATTGGCAAAAAACCAGAAAACAAAAAATGCATGGAGCCCAATGGAAAGTGAAACTGAGTCGTATTGCGCGTTTACGTGTGAATAGGCAAACGTGCCTTAGTCCGTTGGAAAGGGCAGGCTGAGACGAATGCAACAACACCAGAATGGTCCTGATCCAATTAATGTAGCCCCCAAAATACACCTGAGAAGGTGGTCCCTCCCTTCAAGCTGGCAAATGTATGGAAAGAGAACTAAGCCACATGGTCGCATTTACTAGCAAGTAAGCAAACATGCCTTGGCTCCTGGGCAGGTCAGGCAAAGGAGAAAGTGAGGCCACCAGAATGGTCCTGATCTGATGTAACTGGAGCTCAACCAATGCTCCAGAAGACAGCCCCCCCCCCCCAATAAAAAGAATGAAACAGAGGTTTGAAAGTGTAAGGTGAATTTTTATCTGTTTTAGGCTGCAATCCTATCCACACTTTCCTCAGAGTAAGTCCCACTGACTATAATGGGACTTCCTTCTGAGTAGACAGGCATAGGATTGGGCTCTCACACTTGTAAAGCCAGGTGGGTCCTGATAGTGATATGCTTAAAATATAAGAACTTAAATTGAACTGGGTACTGGGTAGGGGTGAAAATCTTACTGATTCTTTTTTTTGGGGTGGGGGGTGTTACTGCAGGCAGGCTACAGAGAAAATTCACTTGGTGGAACAGGGCTGGCTTCCCCTTATTTAATTATTTGTTTTACTTTAATTTAATTATTTATAATTATTTATTTTAATTTGCTTTATGATGGGTCCTGTCATTCTAAAAAGTGGGTCCCAGTGCTAAAAGTTTGAGAACTGCTCCAATAAGGTGTTAGTACGTTGACACCCTGAGAAGGGTGAACACCACTAGTGACCAAAATCACTAAAATCACAGTTTGTAAAAATAATACCAACATCAATGTGTAATTTCATGCAGAATGCAATGAAACAAACTGTGTTGAAATGTCTTTATTCTATCAAAAGGTACAGCCAAAAATCCAGGCGGGGCGATGGTAGATCACCATGCTCACCACCTGGAGTGTTGCCCTGCCCACTGCATGGGGTGAAGCGCTGGTCTCCCGCACTGGGTGACGTGAACCCTAGTGACGTCACTGCTCCTTGGAACTGTTTATAAACTAAAATAGTTTCTATAAATACTACTTTAAAATGTGAATTGCTCCATTCACACTAACCTATTCACTTATGTGGTTGCAGTCACTTACCATTTGAATGAGCTCTTACAGCCCAATCCTATCCTCCTCCCCCCCCCACTGTAGCTACTCCAAAAATGAATGTGCTGTATCTATTAGGGGATTGGGCAGTCCAGTCCTAAGTTTCCCAGCTTTCAGGACTGCAGTGTCACTGAAATGGCTACCACTACATCCCATGGGGTTCAGAAGCTTATGCTCCCTTACCCCGTGTAAAGGCCAGGTGTCCCTTGTGGGTCTCCTCAGATCTGCGCCCACTAATGAGCGGGCACAGATTCAAGGAGATCCATGTTCATGTCTCCTGGGCCAAAGGGGGGTTAGGATATGGTGGCAGGGCCTGCATCCTGCCCCACTCCCTCCTTCTGCCACACATTCCCTCTCCCCAGACTTACCTTTCTGACACCTGACATTCACCCGGTGCTCTGGGCAGCAGTCCCCTGTCTTCCGTCCAGCACTGGCTCAGTGTGGGCTTTGCTGAGCCAGTCCCAGTGCCAGATCCACACAGAGTGTCACAGATATGCCTTATGGCACATTTGCAACACTGCACACCGGTGCTAGGCCAGCACATCCCAAATAGGACTGGGCCCTAAATCGCCTTACCCCTGAGTAAGCCTTCTGCTCCACATTGGGTTTTCTTGGACCTGCACTAGCAATGTTGCTAGAGTATGTCAGACGAGAGGAAGGAAGTGGAGATGCTGTGGCCAGAGGGCATATGCCATTGCTGCTGAGTCCACCCCTCCCACAGCTTCCCCACCCCATTCTACCCTCCCCCACCATCTTACTTGGCTCAGTGGGCCCTTGCAGGTCTGGCAACATGTGTGGGAAGGCTCAAGTCTTCCCACCAGTGCTTTGGCAGCTTGCCAGAAAGCGCTTGTTCCCCTTGGGCCTCTCTCTGTTCTAACATGATACAGTCAATGATAGATCTTAAAGATTCCTGTGTGTGACCAAATGAAATTACACTAGAAATAGAATCTAATATTATTTCTTGTTCTTCTGAACTATTTAGCTTCTGCTGGTTCAGCTTCAGATAACAGGCTAGACAAGTATCATTAGATGTCAGAAATACTATAATATTGAATTTTTACAGGATGAACTGGAAAGCCACCAAAAATGAGGAACAAATCACTTTCTAATGCTGGATTGTGTTCAGTTTTCCTTTGGGTACATGTATTTCAGCATTTGATCTTAGCCTATTAATTTCTTTGCCTTGTTAAAAAATATATATTTGGATTGCTTTACTTAATTCCTTTCTTTAATAGTTGCAAGTGATTAGTTGGTTTTACTTCATTCATAGTTATATGTATCTAATCTGCCTTATGAGTGGGTGTAGTGAATACTCAATCTTTCTTCATTAGTCTGATCAGACTAGATTAGTCTGATTAGTCAGATTAGTCTGACTAGTCTAATTAGTCTAATTAGATTAGATTAGTCAGATTAGTCTGATCAGACGGAAAGCTCTTCAACCTCTCCAGACTGAGAGCAAAATCCAAAGTCCAGCTGAAATGTCTGCGTGACTTCCTCTTTGCCGACGATGCAGCTGTCACTACCCACTCTGCCAAAGATCTCCAGCAGCTCATGGATCGTTTTAGCAAGGCCTGCCAAGATTTTGGACTGACAATCAGCCTGAAGAAAACACAGGTCATGGTTCAGGATGTGGACTCACCTCCCTGCATTACAATCTCTGAGCATGAACTGGAGGTTGTCCATGACTTTGTGTACCTTGGCTCAACGATCTCCGACACTCTTTCTCTCGATACCGAGCTAAACAAGCGCATCGGTAAAGCAGCTACCACGTTTTCCAGACTCACAAAGAGAGTCTGGTCCAACAAGAAGCTGACGGAACATACCAAGATCCAGGTCTACAGAGCGTGCGTCCTGAGTACACTTCTGTACTGCAGCGAGTCATGGACTCTTCACTCACAACAGGAGAGGAAACTGAGCGCTTTCCACATGCGCTGCCTCCGACGCATCCTCGGCATCACCTGGCAGGACAAAGTTCCAAACAACACAGTCCTGGAATGTGCTGGAATCCCTAGCATGTATTCACTGCTGAAACAGAGACGCCTGCGTTGGCTTGGTCATGTCGTGAGAATGGATGATGGCCGGATCCCAAAGTATCTCCTCTATGGAGAACTCGTGCAAGGAAAGCGCCCTACAGGTAGACCACAGCTGCGATACAAGGACATCTGCAAGAGGGATTTGAAGGCCTTAGGGATGGACCTCAACAAGTGGGAAACCCTGGCCTCTGAGCGGCCCGCTTGGAGGCAGGCTGTGCAGCATGGCCTTTCCCAGTTTGAAGAGACACTTGGCCAAAAGTGTGAGGCAAAGAGGCAAAGAAGGAAGGCCCATAGCCAGGGAGACAGACCAGGGACAGACTGCACTTGCTCCCGGTGTGGAAGGGATTGTCACTCCCGGATTGGCCTTTTCAGCCACACTAGACGCTGTGCCAGAACCACCTTTCAGAGCGCGATACCATAGTCTTTCGAGACTGAAGGTTGCCAATACAAAAATACTTCATTAGTGCTTGTCAGCTTATTGCATGAAGAACGTTTTTCCTCCTTCACTATGTCATTCTCTTCTGAACATCTGATCACAATCTGATCTTTTTTAATAGTAAGATGGGTCTCTGTTTTTAATTATTTAGTGCCCAGCCAATTTAAGCATATGATTCCATTTTTTAAAAATGAGTCATCACTAGGTCATTGTCTTTATGGAATCCTCAACATTTTTTGCTCAAAATCTCTCTATGAATTTTTTTTCAGAAGGGCTTTGCACTGGATGTGATAAAGCATTCTGATAGAAATTCAAAAGTCCTTGGTTAAAAATCATATGAGTTAAACACTGCTCTAATAAGAAATACTGTATATAAGATCTGTCAAAGACCCAGTATGTTTAATTCTATCCAGTTAATGCTCATATATGTAACCCAGGACAATAATTGGAAACTATATTACCTATCTAGTATAATTGAAAAAGATGGCTCTTGGAAATCAATTAAATTTGCTCTTGCTGGATTACATTCTAACGTTAAAATGGATGGCTACAGAAGACTAGCAGCCCAACATTAGGGCCTCTTGTGGTGATGGGTGAAACCCACAGGACTTGGTTGCTGTCAGAAAGTTGGACATTGCACATATTCCCAGACACAGCCTGGTCCATGAATTGGAAGAAAAGTGGGCACTGAAGCTGTGATGGTAGCAATACCATCTCCCTAAGCACTAGAGCAGTAGGAGAGGAGGCACACAGGAGGCTACCTGGCTACACAGGAGGGTTGCATGAAATCCTATGTTGTTTTTACAAAACAATAAGATCAGGAAAGTAGGCTTATTAAGTAGAGTTTGCTAAACATTTTCCAAATTAGAGGTTACATTGCATGGATTGAGTGGATTCATAAGATCCCTTTCTAACTGACAGAAGAAAATTGTGCATGAACAGAAATGAAAATTAGAGATAATTGCCTATTACAAGTCAAGATGTTATTGAAGCTAATAGCTAAGAGATATTGCCCAGACCACCACCACCACCACTGCACCAATTTTCAGACAAAGCTGGCTCAGTTTTAGAGGTGTGTGATCAAAGACTCGAGTTTTTACTCTACAGAGCAGAGTAAAAACACAAGGCAGGAGCATTGGCCACATGGAGAAGAATCTTTGCAAGCCTTCTGCTAATGATTTGCACCACTCCAGTAAATGGGAGCATCAGGCAAGTCAATGGCTAAAAAGAATCAGGCAGATTGCTACTTCACATGAAATGTTAATTCACATTGCTAATTCAATCATATGAAATGTGGAAGCTGAAGAACAAGCAATGTGTGTGCTGCTGACATCTAGCCACAAATTTGTTCAAAAACCTTGCTCATATTGGAAAGAAATTAGATAACATGCTGAGCCACTCCAGGATGGCTTGCCAGTCCTCCAGCCCCTCTCTGCCAGCCCCTCCCCCATCCATCTCTGTAAGGAAAAAAAACAGCAGCAGCAGAGTGGGGACAGAGGAGGCAGCACACGAGGAGAAGGAGAGACAGAAGTCATACTTTAGTATCAATGATTCAAAGAAACTTGGACACCTACCCCCAATCTGTGTAGTTTGTTGGCATCCTTCAGTCTCTTAAGACTATGCTATCGCGCTCCGAATGGTGGTTGTGGAAGAGTGTCCTCTCCAGTGCGCAAAGCCTGGGTAAAGTAGATATGGAGGATAGACTGTTTCCCATGCAGCAAATCCCCCCTCTCCACGTCGCTGAAATGGTCCAATGGAAAGGCAGAAGCCAATATGGTTGGTTCCAGCAGCATTGCAGGAGTTGCCAGAACGTGACTGTGTTCAGCCATGAGCTGCCTCAGGGACTCCGGCTCTGGATTTTGCCTCAAGGTTGACTCCTGAAGCCTTTTCCATAACTGGATGTAGCCACAAGGCAGTGGAGGTTTGGGATCAGAGTTTTCCTTCTCTCAGATGAGCTGCCTTCCCAGGCTCACAAGTCCCACAGTTCAGTCGCTCTTACGACAAGTACATTCAAACTGAGGGCCTATTCTTATCCCCCAGCCCCCAGGTGTTAATCTGTGTAGTTGCTATGTTAAAGAGTAAATCTTCAGGGTGCTTCAATCTAGTAAAGAGGCACCTGGGGGAGGGGGGGGCATGATTGAGACATATAAAAGAATGCATGGGATGGATAGAAGGATGTTCTTTTCTCTCTCAAACATGTTGCCAACGCTGCTCTTTCCCATTCACATGTGTGCCCTACACGTCATGCACACATATAACAACTGAAATTGGGGGAATTAGCAGAGTGAGAGATCAAATTTAGCAGTATGATAGTTTTGGGATCATTGACAAGGGTGAGCAGTGCAATTAATCTCAAAGTTCCTCAAAAGCAGGTAGAGGTGTAGCCAAGGCGGGGCCAGGTGTGTACATCACCCCAGGTACTATGCCTTGAGCGGGTAACAAGCTGGGGGTAGGTTCTTGTTTTGCAAACCCCCTTCACGGGCACTTGGAGTGGTTGTGCGCTGCTCTGAGCAGCCAATGGTTTTTCAAATAAATATAAAGCAAGGAAAAAGAAAAAAAGAATTGGAATGAAATAATTATATAGTACAACATTTTGTTGCAGTTCAAATAAATATACGTTATTCCAGCGTATACTCATCAAGATCAATTTCCTTAAATACTTCATTAGAAGTAGTTGCTTCAATATACTATAATTGGAACAGTGACTGATGCACATGGCACTCTGTCTCTGTGATTACAAAATGACCTTTATGTAAGGCAATTGACCTATAAGGCAATAGACAATAGCAATTGACCTTTCTAAGGTTTACCTTACAAAGCAAAATATTGAATAACTGGAAAAGCAGACCTCAGCACTGTAGACTATAAAGTTAGCCCCAGACAATTCTATTTGCTAATATACAAAACATTCTCATCAGCTTTAGAATGGACCAAATAATATTTTCTAAGATCATCATTATTACAACCATAGAAAAAAGCAACAGGGATATTAGAAACCAGAATGCTTAAATTGATCTGTAATAAAAAGAATGATTTATTAAAGAAGGTAAATAATTAGGTTTCCAGCAGATCAATTTTTCAACTTATGCATATAACATATCCAATTTTTGCTATTTGTTGGCTCAGCATGTTTTTAAAGCCTAAAGAATGCCTGTTCAATGAAACAACAAAAAATAAGAATGGCACAGGAATAGCAAGTACAACTGCAAAATTATTAGACACAAATCTCTGAATATTAACTGACCATATATTATGCCTTTAAGAATCTGGAGAGGCTTTTTGAAGACTCTGAAATGAAAGTGACATTTCTTCCTAAAAGGGAGAGACAATAATAAATTACCCATAGTTCAAAATGTAGATGGATAAATCAAACTACACCTGGAAACATAGTTTCCCCCACTGAGGTGGTGATGCCAACCTAAATGCACAAAGTGAAACCTCTTTTTGCTTGAGCTGGACTAATTTTGGGTGCCCAAAGATGTATCAGCAGAGCTCTTGTAATGCGCATATACCACATAATATATGATCAACACTCCCAGGTTATCCTCAACTGAGGGGGACGAATGTCCTCTTCCTCTGTCTCCACCCACCCACCATACAACTAATGATGTCTGCTCTGTGTGCATTTGGGTGCATGTCCCACAAGCACGAAAGCAGGCTGCAGTTGAGGTTCCATGGATCAAGATCTCTGTGGACTAAGTTTCACTATAATATGTTTACTAATGTAGTGGAGCTCCTAATCAAAAGGACACCAGTGTCAGAGTCTACTAATTATTTCAACAGCCAATTAGGGGATCTAGTAATTTCACACAGAGATTAAAAAAAAATCAATGAAGGAGAAATACAGTACATTTTGATTTGAAGTGGTCCTTAAGTTAATCATTAAGGGCACATTTGTCATTCATCATACAAAATAAGTCTCTCTATCCTCCTTTATCTTTTAAAATTTGCTTTGGTTATTCTAGATTTAGGTTGATCCCCAGCCATCATGGCCAAAGAACAAGGAGTTGAGGAATGTTTAAACTATTACAGCCCTGTCGAAGATTTGGGTATGACATGTGCTAGATCTTTAAATGAAGTATCATACATTTCATAAATTTCAAAGTAGGAATAAGCATCTGGAGAAGTATTAGTTAATTCTAACGAAAACATCTAAAGCTGACTTTTTTGAGGTTGGTGTATTTTCTTAATGGATTTTGGCAATGGGGGGGGTGCCATGATGAGGTCTTGCACTTCAAAATTTACCACTAGACCACTGCCCTGTGTAGATGGTAGGTGATATGTCCCTACAATACAAAACTCTAGGAGCTACATTAAGCCTGGAAACCTCTCATTTGTATGGGAATGCAAACAGTCTCTGCAGTCAACTCCCTTCTTTATTTATCTGGTCCATGTCAGTGAAAATATTGAATAGTGAATTATTGACCTTCATAGGTACACCTTGTACAATCTTAACTGGTATCTTATTTCACTCATATAGTTATTCTCTGTGTGCTTTTGCATTTCCCATTCTCATCATACTTAGACCCAGTCTAAATAGAAAGCTTACCTTGTGATGATTCGTTTAATCATTTAAGGTTTCCAGTCATCTATAAGTGTAATTACGTATCATAGCCTTGCTGCTCCACATCAGGAATCCACTTCAACTCATCCATGATTAATGTGTATAATTGTTCTGTGACATTCATATTGTTTAGACCCTGTCTTAGACAGATGCATGCATTTTTGCCTAACAACTTGATTAGTGAGCCTTGATTGTCTGAGTCCCACAAAGTGAACTCTGGCAATTTCCCTTAAGGCAGCAACTTTGGGGACCGCAGTACATTTGTTACAGCAACTCATAGAAAAAAGGTCATTCAACTCATACTTACTGAACGTGATTATGTGGCTCACAAGCCTTGCCAGGGAGGAAAGCATCCCCAAAAGAATGAACAAGAATGCGCTAGGCCTTCTGTGAGGCACAAGTGGGAGAGTAACAGCAGGAAGTACTGCTTAATTAAGAAAGAAAAGGGTAGGTAAAGATAATTTTGTGGCTGACTGGCTCAGCTGTTGGAATAGGGAGACAGAGACTGCACTGGACCCAGAAAAATGATTGGACCCAGCAGAATTAGTGGGAAGTTGTGCTTAGGTGTACCAACAACAGGTTCCGTGAAGGTTCCTTACATTTTTCTCAAGCAGCTAAAATGCCAATATCCAATCCTGTGTTTTACTAAACTTATTGCAGCACATTAAACTATTAAGAAATGTAAGAACTTAGATTATAATATGGCAGATCAGAATGGCTGGCCTTTGTATCCTCCACGAACACAGAGGACCTGCTACGTGCCTGATTCTCTTCCTAACTTATGGTAAGTTCTTCAAGCTGCTCAGGGTCCGAAAAAGAAGCTTCCTCAACTGCTACCCCCTACTTGATACATCCTATTGCGCTGGGCTCTATCCTACAACTCACATTGTTACATTCCCCCTGATGTAAGTAATGACAGACATTTAAGTCTCATTTACACGCGCATGAGCGTGCCCTTTAAAACCTGCATCAACCTGCGTTATTCCTACTGACCAATTTTCCTCCACAAGCTCTGGAGCATTTCTTCCCCTTCCTGGCTGTGCATCCATGAAGGAGTGCTTTGGGAAAATTTTGAATAGGTATTCTGGATGTTAATCAATGGCCAAAGTAGGAAGTTTGATATTGAACAATTTCAATATCAATTTCAATTTCAATATCAATTTCAGTTTCAATATCAATATCAATTTCAAGTTTGATATTGAACAATTGAACAGTTTTTGCAGTGAAATTAGCTCACATGATTAGGAAAAATACAAGCAGTAGGTGATATTTTCTTCTTTAAAACTGTTTGGAAGAACTTCCTTTGTACTTGAAGGTTTGGCTTCTTGACATTTCTTTAATGTTGGCACAAAAAAAGATTTCAAACAATGTATTCACAGTAAATATTCATGCTGCAGTAGAAATCGTATCTCCTTTATTGTCTGAGATGCAGAAAACAGTATTTGAAGGAAGACCTGGCAATACTGCATTAAGTAGGCTCTGAGAGCTACACAGCGAGACCTGTCAGAATACAGATAAAAGACAATACTTTGCCAAGCATCTCTTCAGTTTAATCACCCATCTCCGACCTGATGAGGAAGTCACAGTGGCTGTTTTGTACTCCACTTTTGTGGCGAGTACAAAGAAGTAAAAAGAGCAGTTCTGTGTTGCACAACAAATGATGGATGTGCACTTTAAGTTAGGAAAACCCATTTAAATCAAGGAGATTGTATCTCCCCTAAGCCACCATTTTTGCCTTTCCCAATTGCACTTCCACCTTCCCTTAATTATCTTGACTAATTGCTGGCATCTGACCTAAAGGACTCTTCCCCACTAGGCGTTCTCTGAGTGACAGTTCTCAGGCGAGCATGAAATGATGTTCAGTAGCAACATTTCTTCTTTGTAGAAAGATGACTTTAAACATGATATTAAGGAGATTCTTATCAATCAATATAAACCAAACTTGCTTGGGGATGTTAAAGTTGTACATAAAGACCAGAGAGATAAAGACTGGAAAGAAAAGCAGACAGAAGAAATCATTGGACTGACAATTAATGCCTCTTGAAGTCCCTTCTACAGCGGTACTCCAGGGCAGAACAGATATGCCCTGAAAAATCTGACTGGAGCTTCCAACATTTTGTCTTAAAAGTAGCTTTGAGGTCATCCAAATTGGACCAAATAAGTGAACTGGGATAGGCAAGATGAATCCTTCCCTAAGTCACTGCCCTGAACAAAATCCTACTCTCCAATGCGAACATCGGAGGGCAAAAATGATGGATGCCTGACCTTTTTTCCCCCAGCATGAGCACAACAGCTTGAGGTAGGCCATTTCAATGAGAGAAATGGCACTGAGGCAGAGGGGCAAGCCCCCATCCCCACTATCATTTGCTTGCCTTCACAGCACCTTCTCTGTGGGGAGAAAGCTAGAAGCAGTTTCTGTTTGTTGGCTTCTTCATACCACTACACTGTTATGTTATGCCCCAGCGCACAGTTCTTCTGCTAGGTATGGACTAGAGCAGTGGTTTTCAAACTATCTTGGAGAGGTCTGAGCCACTCTAAGTTCTTGCGGGGGCAGGAGGGAGGCAGTGGGGGCGGGGGAAAGAGAGCAGCGCAATCCCCAGGATTGTGCCGCTCAGGGGGCTGCAGGGGCTTGGTTGCATGTACCTGAGTCTTCTGCAGCCTCCCAGGGGTGTGGGGAGCCCTGCGTGACCTTCTGCAGGGCTCCCCACAGCTTCTGAAGTGAAAGTGGAGCGCTCATGCTCCACTTCCGCTTTAGCAGAGGCGGGGTGCAATCACTCCACTTTTGCTTTCAAAGCTGCGGGGAGCCCTGCAGAAGGTCGCTCAGGGCTCTCTGCACCCCCGGGAGGCTGCTGGATGCTCAGGAATGTGCAACCAAGCCCCTGCAGCCCCCTGAGCGTCGCAATCCTGGGGATTGTGCCACTACCTCCTCCCTGCCTTTAGGCTGCCCCTGCCCCTTAAGGTGAAAGTGACCAGGGCCCACAGGCTGGGGTGTCATGACGCCCCAGTTTGAAAAGCCCTGGACTAGAGTGACTGTGTGTCACTCTGCATGGCATTGCCAAATGCTTCACAAAGTGAAAAGCTGCCACCAAGACGTGACCACGTGAGCAGATGCCAAGGAGATGACAAGGAGAACAGCCCCAAAACTCTCCTCTTCAGTACCTGCAGATTGCTCTAACCCCGCCAGGTTTGTAGGACTTTTGTAACCTTGCAGGTGGAAGCAGTGGCTGACAGAGCAGGCAGTTCCCACCTTAGGGCCCAATCCTAGCCAACATTCCAGGGCTGAAGCAGCCATAACACAGCCCCATGGTAAGGAAGCAAATGTTCCCTTACCTTGAGGAGACCACCATGACTGCCCCCCCCCACAGCATGCAGTACATACCCTGTAGGTACAGCTGAATCAGCGCTGGAGTGTGGGATTGGATTGGGCCCTTAATTCCTGAACTGCTACAATCTCCTTTCACAGCTCTAAACAGTGGTAATCATATATTCAGTTCTGGCAATGACTTTTGTGTGTACTGAAATTAAAGTAAGCCAGGTTTATCAGCCTGAGGTGTATCTGTTATCCAAATTTCATGTTTCTTCCTTCAAACAGGCAGCAAATCACCTTCTCATTCCAAACATATTTTTCACAACCAAGGTTTCTATTTTTTTTCTTTCATGCGTACCTCAGTCAGATCTACTTATACTTCACAAAGATTTTTTTACATCCATCTCCTCAGTGACATCCACCAGAAAGTTCTGGGATACACTGGAAGCCATTTCTTAGCTGTTCATTTCTTATCATATCAAACAGGTCACCTGAAAGAGAGCACTCATCTTACATTAGGTGAAAAAAAGTCCAGTGTTTTTTTTCCTGGTATATTTTACAAGTTCAATAACCAGCAAGTCTCCTGCAGTGCTTTCCTTTTCGCTGGCTTTTAAATTGCACTTTCCAGTATTTTCCCATTAGGTAACATTTAGTTTGCTGCTTCCACTAATGCCCTTTGTACTAATGGGACATACTCCACATATTTTTATCTTTCCTGCAGTGACACGAAGTAAGGCAGGCAAAAATGTCTGCTGCTGATAGGAACTTAAGAAACCCATATTTATTTCTTCAGGATATATAGTAATTGCCCCAACAGGAATCATCTTCATGAGGGGCTTTACAATTCCTTCTTTCAGCTTCTTTGTTATTTTTCCATTATTACCTTTTTAGCCCAAGTCCTCCCTCTTGCAATATTCAGTGTCTTTTATTACCATATATTGTGTAGCATTTATTGCATCATTGGGAAGTCTTTAAAATAGAACATTAGTTGACTAGTCTCTTGTGTTCCCTTTCAAGTTTTCTTAATTGACATTCAAGAATTCAGTTTCCTCTGTACAATAATGTGTTTTCCTGGAAGAACACATCACAATAGCTTTTCATTATATCTTGAGGAAGACCTATAAACACAGTCTTGAAGGTCTTGAAGAAGACCTATAAATATAAAAGACCTATAAGGTTTTGTTTTTTATTAGTCTAAATTAGTGTTATGGCTAAAAAAAAATAACAACATATGTACGTAGAAGCCAGTTGTAGATCTTCTCTACAATGATCAGAAATATTCTACAGAAAATTTTTGTTGCACTTCAAGGCAAACATTTATTATTGGTTAAACTTTGGTGGACTACAGTCCATTTCTTCAGATTGATACATGAAATATTCTCAGATTGATGTATCAGATTGATACATGAAATATGAATATGAAATAAGTGTGCGACTATATAGATATTGCCATGTAAAAGCAAAGATTCTCACATCATTTTGAGAGGTGAAATTACACAGCGTTTTACCAATTGAACACCAGACCTTAACTCTGAAGAACAGTCCATGACTGCTTTCAGTTATGTTCCAATAAACATCAATTACAAACGTTATATAAACCACTTTGAACTAAAAGAGTATTACCAATAACACAAATATGCATGCTATCTATGGCTGACCAAGTTGAAGCCAGTTGAATTCCCAGCCTTAGGTGGCAGTCTGGGACAGGCATCAAGTTGGCAGAGGCATACCCCCTGCCTGCCAGACCACCCATCTAGCAAGAGCACGAGAGGATGGGGAAGACTTACCTTGACGTCTTGTAAGATGGCCAGCAGAGAGAATGCTGGGAGCAAAGAGGTTCCACTCCTAGCATTCTCCCCGCCAAGCCAGTTTACCAAGAGTGGTGGCAGAGCTGGAAGTCAGAGGAGGTAAGCTGGGTTTCAGTGACGTCACTGGGAAAAGGCCTGGCTGGAGTGCACCATTCCAGTGCAGAATATGATGGTGTGTTCTGGAAAAGATTTATGCTGAAAGTCTGCACAATAGCAGGCACTTGCTAGGCTAGGGAGGTGGGCAGTGAATTTGGGAAGAGGCAGAATTTTGAGGGGTGGGGGTTCAGGCAGTGGGGGTTCACCTTGGGCCATAAGAACAGCCCCACTGGATCAGGCCATAGGCCCATCTAGTCCAGCTTCCTGTATCTCACAGTGGCCCACCAAATGCCCCAAGGAGCACACAAGACAGCAAGAGACCTGTATCCTGGTGCGCTCCCTCACATCTGGTACTCTGACATAACCCATTTCTAAAATCTGGAGGTTGCACATACACATCATGGCTTGTAACCATTTCTTCCAGAATTTTGTTAAATCCCCTTTTAAAGGCGTCTAGGCCCGATGCTATCACCACATCATGTGGCAAGGAGTTCCACAGACCCTCTGACGCTAGCCTATTATTCTTCTACCATCAGAGATATAACAACATTTTGAAATTATTTTATGTGTAGCGACCTATCTGTTGTGTTCTGTAGTTCAGACTGTGCCACCACAAAAGCACCAATGCAGTCATCCGGCCAGGTCTTGCCAGTTCAGTGTTTTTGTGCCTGCACAATAGCACAAGTCTGGATGGACTGCACAGTTCAAAAGTGCAAGCACAGCTATCTGTAAGTTGGGGGCAACCTACGCTGATAAATAATATTTTACAGATTTGGGTCTGGACTCCAGCCAATGCATGATCCAGTCTTATCCAAAACAAACTTGCCACAAAGCCCTGAAAACAGGTTCCCAATGTCATCACAATGAAGTTACTGCACAGAGTCTTGAGACCCAGTTGTCTTGTTTTCTCTCATTCCCATTATTTACAGGAGGCAAAAGGAGGATCAGGAAAATCCTCAGCCCTCAGAGCTTCCGAACAGTCATTTATGTGTGCATGCATATGTTTGAACCCTGACAAAAGTTCATTTCTCCCATGGGATAATAATTAAAGAAGAAAACAGGCTTTCTCCCAGTCCATGAAGCAAGATGCTCTTCATCCCCCCCTTCAATATCTGACCAGTTGCTACATTGTAGCCGCAGGACTGCAGCAAGGTTAAAAGTCATATTAAGAAGGAAGATGCTGCCAGCCCTCCTCAAAATTAATCATGATTTAGTGTGACTGCTTGGTTTCTGGCTTTTCTGTAGCTATCAAGCAACAAACTTTGACCTCCACCCCAAGACATATGGCTGAATAAAGAAAATCTGGTTCTATACAGTGACATTGCTACTGATCTATTGATTTTGGCTTGGCACTCTGGGTCAGTGACTAAACTCTTTGAATAATAAAAATGGGTAGGGAGATAGCCAATCAGTCCAGAACCAGTGGCAAATTCTAAAGTGGGCAGGAGTTTGTCATGACATTCCCAGATTCACAGGTCATGAAGACTATACAACAAAACATCAACTTTAGATTTCTTCATTAGTGTGGGTTCTTCGGCCACTTATTTCTGCTTTGAAGCTTATTGAGCAACATTTTTAAACAATGTGCATTTTCTCCCAAATGCTTGCAGTGGATTGCCACAGTTTAAACAAATATTTTTTTTTTAAAAGGTGAATAAAAAAAAACCTAAATAAGTATAAAAATTATACAAGGGTGCTATCCTATACATGTTTACACAGAACTAAGTTCCACTTACTTTCACAGTCTGTGGGCCCAATCCTATCCAACTTTCCAGCCCTGGGGCAGCTGCAGAGCAGCCCTGAAGTAAGGGAACAAATGTTCCTATACCTTGGGGAGGCCTCCAAGACTGCCTCCCCAACTCAGGAAGCAGTGCATAACCCAGCAGCGGACCTCCCCAGCCCCTCACCCAGAGCAAAGGTCCGCTATGGCACTCCCCCTCCGTGGGCTACTGCCACCCCTCTCGCAAAAATCCGTCCCCCCCTCACTCACCTGAGGCTCACGCAACCTCCACTTGCATTGGAGAAACCTCTGTGAGGTTCCCTGATGCTTTAAACTGTGCTTCCGGAAAACTGGAAGCACAGTTTCCGCCCCTGTTTCTGAACCTCAGAGAGGCTTCCACAGGGTCCTGGTGCCTCGCACCTGGGGCTTTTGCCCCATCGGACCTAATGGTAGGTCCACAACTAGCTTACCCCATAGGTACAGCAGCACAGACACTGGAAAATTGGATAGGATTGGGCCCTGTGTCTTCTTGAGTCCCTCAACCAATGAAATGTGGTGAGCAAACCCCCACACTCTCCCTCTAGGGAAAGTCTGGGTACTGCACTCCATCTGCCCCCCTCCCCCATCAAGAATGTCCAGGACATTCTGCTAGTGAATTAAGCTGGAGTATGTAACTGGGGTCCTTTCAATTGAGTGATCCCATCTCAGATTTCAATCTGCCTCCCATTCTCCTGCCATTATGTGTTGCTTCCTTTCCATATACAAATTAATTCACCAGAAACTGCCTATTCTATGCCTACTTTCTAATCATCTTATATTGGAAATTTGATGTAAGTGAACCTCACTGACCCAGCCTTCCTGCCAGCCTCTGGCCCACAGCCAGGTGAGCTATCAACTTCTGGCTATCTCCTTACATCCAATAACTAATGCAGCCATTTGTTCTATCACACATCGGAAAATTGTATTTGTTCCTAACTTGGTACAAAATGTTTTCTCCATTGACATATTCTTGACTTCTCCCCTCCCTCTCCCCCCTCTCCATATCCTAACATTGGCTGCCAATGCTATATTCAATGCCAATTCCCTGGACTCAGGTAGGTGCACAAGTTGCAAGCTGTAAAAGAGAATATATTGTAAAGTATTCATGAATATTCATTGAACATGTGCAGGAGACTAGAAGGAAGATGCAAATATGTGGTGTGAATGTGGTATGAATGGGTGGTATATGACAAGCAGACAGCATAAATATATGGCTCGGGAGTTTTAAATAGGAACTAAAGGGAAATTGGTCTTTGTTCATTATTTTCCTTCATTAAATAGCAAGTCAAGCACATTTTAAGGAGGCAGACAGTTTCCAAGTAAGTTAAATTACCTATTTCCATTATGTCATGATCCAGATGCAGAGATTCCACATAAAGCCTCAAATACTCCATTGAAAACACTGAGAGTCTTCCCTGTGAAGAATTCAAACATTATAATGGCCATGATTTTACCTCTCCATATTGATGGCAACAAGAGGAGCTGCTGGGGGGGGGGGACGACGACAGCAAAATGCAGTCACAGAAGGACACAGTCCAGATTGGGGCTATAGTGGTATAATGGAAATGAGCAAGATTCCTTGAGGAGCTAAGGTATGGCGTCAACAGTGGCCCTTTGCTTGGCAGGGTCCATGGGCTTGAACACCAGGGTCTTAGACTGCAGTGACTGTGCTGCACAGTTGCAGCCACTTGAGCCCCAAAGGCCCACAGGGATAACAGCAGCACTTGGAGGAAGGAAAAGGGTGTGGGTGTACAAGGAAGGAGATTGGAAAGACTGAGATAGCAGAAGCATGGAGGAGAGAGGACTGACTAGTGGACTAGCTGACTGCAGAACTGATTAATGGACAGAGGAACTAATGGACTGGCTGAAGGACTAGTGGACCTGCTGACTGACCAATGGACTAACTGACCGACTGGTTGACTAATGAACAGGCAGGCGAATGGACTTCTGAGGATTACTGGGACTGCTGGAGACTGCTGGAACAGAAACTGCTGGATACACTGGGGACTGGTGTGTGACTGCCATGCCCAAGACCTGCTGAGAACCAAGGTATTGCTGCACTGGTTGGAGAAGCTGCTGGCAGGAGAGGTGAGGAAGGAGGACCTCTGCAGGCTGAACAGGCGAGCTACCCTGGTGGTGGGGTCCAGCAGCGCTGCAGTGCAGAACTAGGGCCATTGTTGGGGAACACAGGGGAGCTAATTAGCTTAAAGTGGGCATAAGTTCTCTAGGTGAAACCTGGACCAGAAATTTGGCAAAACAAGTGGAACAAAGGGTGAAAGTCCCTTCCCTTATATCATGGTCTCAGTCCAGATTGCACAGACATACATGGCTATTTGATAAACAAAAATTATGTGCTTTAGAACTGATTATGAGTCTAATGGAAGGCTTCTCAAACTGTCGCAACACCCCAACCTGTGGGTCCTGGACTCTGCCCCTTAAGGGGTGGGGGCAGGGGGGAGGCAGTGATGCGATCCCCAGGATCTGTCTCTAATGGGGATGCAGGGACTGTCATGCACTTACAGTCCCAGGGGTGCTGGGAGCCCTGCACAACCCTCCGCAAAGCTCCCCGTGTCTTAGAAAGTGAAAGCGAAGCGATCATGCTCCACTTCCGGTTTGCAATTGCAAACCGAAGGTGGAGCACAATCGCTCTGCTTTCACATTCTGAAGGTTGTGGAGCCTGTGGAGGGTCGTGCAGGGCTCCCCGCAACCCCAGCTGCAGCAGGGACTGGCAAGTGCATGCCAATTCCTGCGCCCCCATTACTGATGCGATCTTGGAGATCGCATTACTGCCTTCCCCCGCCGCCTTCCCCGCTCCCCCGCAATGACTTACTGTGGTCCTCAAACTCCCTGTGAGTCTGAGAATGGATTTAATGTATTATGCAATTACAACCTGAATAAGAAATATGCCAGATGAGCATCAATTTTGCCTGTGGTAGAATAAGATTTATTTGCTCCCAGTTGCACCTGCAAAGGACATTCTAGAGAAGATGAAGTTTTAAGATACAAGACCCTAATGAGGATAATTTTCCCCCACCCTGATGTCCTTTTGATTCACATTATTTCTTCTTACTCCCCCAGAGTACTGTGAACTGGGATCAAGATTCTGGAAATTCAGTCAGGCTGCACAAACCTATCCTTTCAAGGAAACAAATCATTTCATATGCATTAGTTTTCTGAATAATACAGCCATCACAAAGTCTGATACTGATACATATTTCAGACATGCCTCACAGGAGCAAACCCTTAGTGTAGCCAAGGATTAAACAGTGGAAACTTCAAATAGCCTTGTGGGACATCTTGTATTCTACTATGGACTTAATCTTGAATGGATTTGTGTAATTGTGATTTTTCAATAAGAAAGGATACAGAAGCAGCCTGGAATTTCTTTATCACCTCTCCCAAGAAAAACACATTTATTAATCAAGCTCAAAGAAACATTCATTTAAGGGGCAATTCCAAGGTATCTAATCATACTTATAAAGAGGGTTATGCTGGCAATGTCCCACCTTCACAGTGGCGTCACTAGGGTTCATGTCACCCGGTGCAGGAGGCCAGCGCGTCACCCCCCCTGCAGTGGGCGGGGCAACACTCCAGGTGGTGGGCGTGGTGATCTACCATCGCCCCATTCCTACTGGTTTTTTGGCTGTACCTTTTGATAGAATAAAGATAGGTTAATGCAGTTTGTTTCATCGCATTCTGCATGAAATTATACATTGATTGATATATAACATGATGGCATTATTTTTGCAAACTGTGATTTTAGTGATTTTGGTCACTAGTGGTGTCACCTCCCCCCTGGGTGACAACTTACTAACACCCTATTGGAGCAGTTCTCAAACGTTTATCACTGGGACCCACTTTTTAGAATGACAATCTGTCCAGGACCCATCATAAAGTAAATTAAAATAAATAATTATAAATTAAATTAAAATAAATAAATAAGGAAAAGCCAGCCCTGTTCCACAAAGTGAATTTTCTCTGTAGCCTGCCTTCAATAACACCCCCCCCAAAAGCATCAGTAAGATTTTCACCCCTACCCAGTACCCAGTTCAATTTAAGTTCTTATATTTCAAGCATATCACTATCAGAACCCACTTGGCTTTACAAGTTTGAGAGCCCAATCCTATGCCTGTCTACTCAGAAGTAAGTCACATTATAGTCCGTGGGGCTTACTCCCAGGAAAGCATGGATAGGATTGCAGCCTAAAACAGAAAAAAAATTCACCTTACCATGTCAAGCCTCTGTTTCATTCTTTTTATGGGGGGGCTGCCTTCTGGAGCATTTGTTGAGCTCCAGTTGCGTCAAATCAGGACCATTCTGGTGGCCTCACATTTCCCTTTGCCTGACCTGCCCAGGAGCCAAGGCACATTTGCATACTCATGAGTAAATGCGACCATGTGGCTTAGTTTCCATAGGGCTCAATACATTCGCCAGCTTGGAAGGAGGGACCTTCGCCAAATTCGCCAGCTTGGAAGGAGGGACCTCCTTCTCGGGTGTTTTTGGGGGGGGGGGCTACATTCATTGGAGCAGGACCACTGTGGTGTTGTTGGATTGCTCTCAACCTGCCTTTTCAGAAGGATGAAGGTACGTTCACCTACTTGCGAGTAAACATGTGATATGACTTGGTTTCACTTTCCATTAGGCTCCATGCATTTTTTGTTTTCTGGTTTTTTGCCAATAACTTTTGATAGAAAGGTGATATTTCATTTCCATTTTTTGCATTGCATTCAGCTCGAAATTCCACATCCAACGGTATATAACATGATGGTATTACTCCTAACCACCGCGATTTTAGCACGTCACCCTCCCAGTGCGCGTGACCCCCCTCTTGCGCGTCACTCAGTGCAGTCCGCAACCCCCACACGCCCCTAGCGATGCCACTGCACTTTCATGTTGATTTTAGATACACATTTTGAACTTGCCTCATATGCAGGAACTTTGGAAAGATGTAAGTTTTTTGATTAATCAAATTACAGGATTTACTTCCCAAGGATACTAAAATGAGCCTGTAATGCTATTGCAGACATGGTTCTGGACAGAGATTTAGATACAAATTCTAGCAACAGTCAAGAAATTAATCACTGTATCTCGTGTAACTGGAAAAAGCTATACTACTTTTAATGCTGGAATGGTATTTAAGAATGTGGCTATTGCAAAAATGTCAAAACTGACTTATTATACAAGGACCCACATTCAGTCACAAGCAGGCAAGTTTGCACAGAAATAGATTTTCTTTGCATTATTTTGGAACAATCAGTGCCAGGATTTTGTACCACCTTTCGTCTGTGCCATAGCCTTCTCTCATTTTTATCCTGTCAATATTTTTGATTTTCTTATTTTATGATTAAAACCAAAAGAAGATCAATTTAACAAGGAGCCCTTTGAGTATATGCAATTTCAGACATTCCACCATTCTATGTGACATTCATTAGCCTAATTCTGGGAACCAAAACCCACTTTCTGTTATATTTAAAAGTGTCATCACAATCTTGGCAGGTGTGAACCATTACTCCCAGCAAGGTTTAGAGATTATTTACTGATGAATTACATCCTTCAACTTCCAGCAGCAGAGCCACCTATTCAAATAATCGCCTGACTGCAGATGAAAAAATATAATCCTTCCCAGCACAAACCAGCATCCACTTCAATAGATAAATTTACATCGTTAATCAGGCAGAACTTCAAAATGTTATCTAATACTAAATGTTTGGAAAGGGGTTCTCTTCTGTGCATCCTGATACAATCTTGTGTTCAGATTGCAAATACATTTAAGGCAGTTGTGAAAGTCAGGAGTCCTCAATCTAGGGTCCCTGGTTTTACTATACCATCTCTGGCTCACTACCCAACCCCACAACAGCTCAGGAGCTCATATGCCTAATTTGGTTCCACTCACTCAAGAGGTCTTAACTCATACTTGAGGGTGAGAGCCACTGTTCTTACTTTTCCTATCTCAAGGGGGCACAACATTCCAGAGACAGGCACTTTTCGTAATCTAAATAAACCATATACAGAGTACAAGGTTATTAGACATAGAACTGGCTAACTCACACATACACAGGCAAGACACGTGTGTAAGTGTTTCTTGGGGCAGCTAGATCCTTGATCCGGTAAACTGCCACCCCTCCCTGTTACAGCCAGTCCTTCAACTTCAGGGCATTTGAAGACCTCTAGGCTACTCCCAGCTCTTGCAGACCCTGGGTTCCCTATACCCTCAGGGACCCACATCTCCAGATTCTGGTACATATTTTGGTAGCAAACTGGGCAGCTAGGCCAGATTAGCCGAACTCCCGTTCCTCAGTACTCAAGACCACACACAAGCCTGTAAAATATATTTTGATTTATTAAAGAACAAAGATATGGTTACAGTCACATATTCAAAAAGCATTAGGTATTTATGAAACAAGACTTACAACAAACAACAGTTGGTCAGTGGCCTAAACTCCCCAGTGGCACCGGGTGCAGCGGCACAAAAATGGCTACTGCTACATCCGGTGGGGCCAGGGAAGCCATTGGAAGTCTCATCTGCCCCCCAACCCAGAAGCAATTGCGATGACATCATTGCATCACTGCAACTACTTCTGTGCCACTTTAAAAAAGGAGCAAGAGGAAGGAGACAGGCCAGGCTCCAATGGAGCAGAGGCAGACCCATACTTTTCTGCACCAGGGGCCACCTCTGGCTTTGCCGCCTCCCCGCCCATGACCCAGAAGTAATTGCGGTTACGCCACTATCACCGCAGTTACTTCCACGCAGCTGCATCCTCTGTTCACCCTTTGAAAAATGGAGGAATGAAGGCAGCAGCTCAGGCCCCAAAGGAGCCTTCTACACCGCTTGCAAGCAGTGTGAAGGACTCCATCTAAGTGTTTTGGGGCTGCTGGAAGGACACCAAGAACAGGCAAGTGCTGCTTCCAGCAGACGGGCGGCACTTGCCTCCTGGGCACCATTTCCAGAGGTCCCAAAGTGCTCTGCTGAAGCCCTTCGCACTGCTTGCAAGTGGTGTAAAAGGCTCCGTTGGGGCCTAAGAAACAGCATGTGTTTCCTCCAAAATTGGAGGAGGTGTGCACCACTTCTGCGCTGCTCTGAAAGATGCCTCCCCTTTCCTTAAAGGGGAAGAGAGTGGGTGGCCCTCAGACATGGCTGAGAACCACACCAAGAGTGACTGCAGGAGCACAGCCACTCTCAGCCTGGTCTTCTCGCTGCTCTGACCGCCATCCTCCTCTTCCCCCTTGAAGAGGAGGAGAGCAACCCTCAAAGGGGTGCTGCTCCTGGCACACTGTTGCCAGGCCGCACCCCTTCCTCCTTTATAGGAGGAGAGGAGAGGGCAGCCTAGAGAGGTAGTGCGCTGGGAGTTGCAACTCCCAGCATGCTAACACTCTAGGGCGCCCTCTCATCTCCTCCTATAAAGGAGGAGAGGAGGGGGGAGGTTCAGTATAGTGCTGAAGAAGAGAGGAATCACTGCCGGAGAGAGAGCACCTTGCTGCCTCTCTAGCAGCAATTTTGGTCCGCCCCCTCCTCCATCAGGGGGGAGGATTTTTTTTTTTTTTAAGCGAAAGAAGCTGGCAGGGCTGCCGACTTCTTTCACTTAAAAAAGAAAAGACAAATGGGCGGCAGTGGGGAAGGCTGGCGGAGGCGCCCCTGGAGGATTGGCGCTCAGGGCATTTACCCTGCTTGCCCCCCTCCAGGTTCGCCACTGCAATGGAGCCTTTCTCATCGCTGCTAGCGGTACAATAGTCTCCATTGGTTTGCTACTTCCTCTGATGTGTAAAGCAGAGTGAAGTGGCCAGGAGAACAAACTCTGCTTTTTTTATAACCCTGTCAACTATTTTCAGACCTATATAGTTAATTTAGAGAAAGCTTGTGGTTCAAAGAAATTGAAATATGCAAACAATAACCATTTCTAGTTGGAAATAACTAGAAATAACAATTTCTAGCTGAAGTCACAGCCCAATCCTAACGTGCACTTAAATGGCGAGTCCAGCTGGCCTGCCCCATCTCCAACAGGGATTGGGGCTGGTTGTGGCTCAGCCCAGGACAAGGGGAATTCATTCCGCTTATCCTGGGTAATGTCGCAGGAGCCCCAATTGGGCTACTTGGATCTGTGCCACCTCAGAAGGTGGCACAGATCTGAGTAGCCTGGAGCTGCTCCAGGTCAACCGGGACTGGGGTTAAGGACTGGCCTCACATGCCACTTGGCCACAGCCCACCCATGGGTCCACCCTCTGCCCACCCTGGAATGCCTCCTTCTCACCCTGCTCCCACCCACCCCCATCCAAGCCCCTGCACTGGCCTTTCCAAGCCAGTATTTCCCTACCCGGTCCAGGGTTCGATCTGGCAGGAGCAGGCCAGCGCACATCCTTCTACCAGTGCAACTGCTTCCAAGTCATCACAGAAGTGCCTTGTGGCACTTTTGCGTGACCAGGAGGCCAGTGCAAGGGACTTGCAGTCAGGATTGTGCCCTCAGCTCACTTGCAGTAGAGGTTTAAAGGTTTGCACATACCTCTTAAACAAACATTTCTTTACAAGACACTTGATCTCCTGAAAAAGGTTCAGACTGAAACTCACTACCAGGTGGATAATGGGAACCTTGGAAAAAGAACACAAGCAATCTGTTACATACACCTAACATTCATTTGCATCTATAGTTAAAAACAATTAAAAACATAAAGCATCTATTATACTCTTCATTTTGTATGACAAGAGTAGATACACATTGGTTCTGCACTTTCATGATGCTATTAAATAAAGCAGTACTGTAGGGAGCTCCCTTTATGGTTCCCTGTTCAAAAAATATTCCCAAGGCCCTGTTTTTAATTTATCCCTGCTACCAAGTAATTTTATTTCAGCTGTTACAGAAGGAACATTTAGGAACTTGGAATCAACTAATCTCTGGGTATTTTCATACAAATTTACCAATAAATATTAAGTGCAAATTGATTTAACAATATCTCCCACAAGGGTTTCAAGTGGCATCGTCAATAAGTTCTGTTCTAACTGTGGATCACTGTGATTTTTTAATGCTTTTTAAAAGATGTGCTATCCAGATTCTGTTTTAACAAGTGATTATCATTTAACAAGTGATAATAAAGGGCATTCCTCCCATTCATTCTTCTTATCAACTTTGCAGCTCTACATTAACAAAATCCTATGAATAGACAATTCAGTATATGTACAGTAGATATCCAACCTTTGCCTACACTTTTTATATATAAAATATATGCACTATAACAGGTACTGATGCCCCTGATTTTTCAGCACCACATCCAGTTTAATATATAGATCCTAGAATTAGGCTGCAATTCTACACTCACTCACTTGGGAGCAAATCCTGTTGAAATAAATGGGACTGATTTCTGAACAGACATGCATTAGACTGAGGCGAGTTACACACAGCTAACCATAGCTGGATTGGTTCTTGCATCTCTTCATCAAAAGATAAATACTGCTTTTATCGAATTGGCAGTTTATACAAAACTGGAGAAACCTTGGCTAGGTTACAAATGATCCTTGAATGAATCCAATAAGCAAGAGACTTCGGTAGATAGCATCAAAATTGTGATGACACTCAACAAAAGTGGCTGGATTAGTTTATTTAATCGCCAAGGGTTTGCCTTTCATTTTGTTCTGTTTTACGTTCAATACTCCACTCTGCAATTATTGACTCAATGAAAGATTTGTCTTTTCTTCAAGGGGAGAAAAGAGAAACTTTACTATTGTGATTGAAAAAAATGTTAGAACTGGACAGACTCTGAAGCCTTTCATCCAGACACATCTAACTTCCTTACACTTCCTCCCACAGAATTTGTCCATTTAAAATAGGGAAATTATCTTTTTGCCCTTTCATTAAAATGTGCTTAAGAAGATCAGCTCCGCTTACTACTGGGGATCACTCTGATGATTCGTGATAGCAATTTATCAGTCGCTCAGTCTGACCTCCCTTTTCCCAAGTTGGATTTCATGCTGTTGCTGTTGTTGGTTTTCCCCCAGCATTAAGATACAGCTTTTGAAGTCTGTGAGAATAGCTGTAAATGGGCTGGACAAACCTATAAGCCCAGTGAGAGAGGATGCTTACCGCATGCATGCTGCCATTTAGTCAAGAGCTGTTTCAACATTCAGCTCTAGTTTCAATAGACTCCCATTCATTCCAAACTTGCATTTCTTATATCTGCAAAACATGTCAAACTTTGTCATCTTCCTATAAGAATGGCTTTTATTAGCTGATCTCTAGCCTCTTTTCCCCAGAAAAAGGAATTTATCAGTACTGTTTATCATAATGTAAGTACATCAGAAACAATCTTTAGCAGAAACATTTCTTGTTGGTTAGGCAAAAGGATCCAGAAACACCATCAAAAAGAGACCAGGGGCAGGAAAGATGCAAGCATAATGGGAGCAATCAGGGATGGCCGAACCAATGCTGCTGCCGAATGCTGCCCCACCAAGGGGGGGACAAGAAACAGCTATTTACCACAGCTTCTTCCTGCACGATCCTCTTGACAAAACAGAAAGTGTAGGTCATGATGGGAACTCCCCAAATGCACTGCACTTTTTGTTTTAATTTAAACCAGGGGTGTCCAAAGTTTTTGGCAGGAGAGCCACATCGTCTCTCTGACACTGTGTTGGGGCCGGAGGGGGGGGGAAAGAATTAATTTACATTTAAAATTTGAATATATTTACATAAGTTTACATAAATGAATATATTAAAGATGAACTTACATGAATGAATGAAGGTCTTGCGATAGCTCAAGGCCTATAAAAGGCCTTGTACAAAGCAAGGCTGTCCTTTCCTTTGCTGCTGCTACTGCATCACAGACGTGAAACAACAAGCAGCGGAAGGAGCCCTCATCCCACAGCTCACGCAAGAGGTCAAACAGTTGCCCTCACGCTGAGAGCAGTTGCGTCAGGCTAGTGTGGACTCCAACAAATCTCCGGAGGGCCAGAGGCTCATTGGAGACTGGGGACTCCCTGAGAGCCACATTGAGAGGCCTTGAGGGCCACAAGTGGCCTCAGGGCCGGGGTTTGGGCACCCCTGCTTTAAACAGATGGCAAGGAATCCAGTAAGTGGCTTTTTTTTTTTTTTTACCTAGACAGTGGCAAGCCAGTTCACTTCACTCTTCCCACCCAGACCTTTAAAAGACTGCATGAGGAAGGAATGAGGGGAGGGGAACAAAGTGGCTCAATTCTGTCTACATAGATTGTGTGGGCTGTGGTGAGCTGGTTCACTGCCCTAGCAGTGCCTTCCTTGTGTGGTTCAACAGTATGCAGCAAGAATAAGGAGAGAGGGTAGAAAAGCAAATAAATCTATTTCTCACTTGCTTTTTCTCATCTGCTGCAGGCTAGAGGTGGTGGCAGACTCGGAGCGAAGGGCATCCCGAATCCCCTTTTCCTCCCACTCTCCCTGATGTCAGCTGCATTAAGCTGCCCCATGGTTCAGGCAGCACTGGGAGTAACTATGGTTATAAGCTGAGAAAAGCCCCAGGATTTTATTGGGAGAAGTGCATCTGCAGTATTTTGAGGAAAGACCTGTGGGGTCATCTCGTTTCCTAGCTAGTTGGAGAATGAATGCCATATTGCTGACCCAGAAAATAGCAAACAGACCTATCTGAGAACACGTAATCTGTCGCATCTGGTAACTAGAGCTAGACCAAAGTAGAAGGGTACATCAAAAGAGAGCTCCAGTGAATGTGCTTCTTTGCAAATGGTGGAGGGAATCTCTTCCAGATGTTCAGGTATTCTCTGAAACAATATGACAGCTTGTAAAAATATGTAGTACTTCAGTATAAGAAATTCTATTCCTGATTTTATTCTTGTATTTTCACCCAGAGTTTCTAAAATGAGATGTAGATTTAAGATAAACAAAAAAAAGGCTTCTATTATATATAAGACTTTGGAGCTCAGTGATCCAAAATTGCAGAACAAAATAAAAAGTAGTCCAGTCCTAAAGTTCCCATCAGCAGGTGCAGCCCTGCCTAAATCGACTCTGAGTGTCACAAACATGCTGTAAATCATGTTAGCAGCTACTCTAGAACTGGTAGCGCTAGTGCTACATCTTACCCCTGAGCTAGCTGGAGCAGGTACATGTGCACCAAACAGCGAGGAGGCTGGAAGAGGGTAGCAGAAGGGTGAGACAGAGGTGGGGAGGTAGGTGGCATCGCCAGAGGCAGCACACACCATACCCTAATCCCCAGCTTCTAGGCCAGGCAGTCCTAAATAGGATGTGCAGATCCAAGAAGCCCCATATGGGTGGCTGGGACTTTACTTGGAGTAAGGGGAAATATATACCCTTATCCGGAGGAGACTTCCAGCTGCCTCCCAACCTGTGATGGATACAGCACAGGCTAAGCAGCCTGGCTGTGCCAGCACAGGTTAGGATTGCTCTGTTGGTGTGTTTCACTGTAAACCTTAAAGAACTTATACAACTGGTATTTCTTATATAATTTTCCAGCAACAACCGTATTTTCACAACAAAAAAAAAGTCACAGGAAAATACCTTTACAGTTGCAATCAATATTTTGCAAAACCTAACATTCACATTGCCCTCAATTCAGCTCAGAGGCAATGCCGGGAGGGGAGCAACAAACATCTTCCCTCCCCCCCACACACACACATATTGCTGAGCCCCTGTGGTTACTTGAGGGCAAGGCACTTTCACACACTCAAGTGCTTCTCTTTATTATCCCCAATCAATACACATAAAGAGCCATTCTCCATGGACTCTTGCCCATCTGTTGGTGACAGAACTGAGGAAGGGAAGAAAGCTTTTAACACCATCAAAATCAGTAGGAATTACTTCAGAGAAAATACATTTAGGATGAGGGTACTGATATAAAATATGCCATGATTGTCTTGCAGAGACCAAAAATGTGAGAGAAAGCTTCCCATGCTGAAATGTACTTTGTCCCCTAATTTTTTTATGGTTCATCACTGATTTTACCCTTCCTTGTGTCAGAGACCAATTTCTGCATCAAATTACAAATATATGAGCCAAATAAAGGGAGAAGCTTATTGCCAGCTCCAGATTTTTGTAGGCCCCCAGGTAAGCCACTTTCTAGCTGTAATATCTTTTACTCAAAAATTAGGCTAATTGTTTTCTATGTTTCTATCATTCTGTGATTACAGTTTCAATTCTCTTAACTGTTGAACTATTAGACCTAGGAAGGACAAGCTGCAATCCTATCCACACTTACCCAGGAGTAAGCCCCTTGGACTACAATGGGACTAACTTCTGAGTAGACATGTATAGGACTGGGCTGTAAGTTACTTAAAAAGGAATCATATACTATGGAATTTTGAACCTAATCTTTCTTTGATCTGAACCTCAGGACCATCTCAGATGCTACAATCATCATGTAGAATCAACTGGAAATCTTGGTTGGTCTGTCCCAGCACTGTTTGCCAGGTTTCTAGGAGTTGCAAGCAGCCACAGCTGCAGGGGTGGGGAAGCAGGTGTGATGGTCTGTCGTGATGCTATTCCCTTTCCCAGGTACCAGCTGTCCTCCAGGTTCAAATGTCTCCATGTGATTTTTGGCAAGGGTGACACAGGATTTGTATTCTGTTAGAGTACTGCCTGCTCTGCTGCTCAACAGCCCTGAGCTGGCTGGGGTGATCTCTGGCATGGCATTGGATTGCCCTGGACCATTGGTGTTGGTGGAGTTCAATGTCCATGCTGGGGTCCTGGTGGGGAAGTGGCCCAGGATTTCATGGCTGCCTCACCTCAGATGATTTCTGCCCCAACACATGCAGTGGGACACACTTTGGATTTGCAGGGCAAGTGGATGGTGCTCTGGATGTCGAGGAGGTTATTGAGATTACTCTTTTGTCATGAACAGATCACTTCCTTGTAGGGTTTAGATTGATTGCAGTCCCCTGCCTCCACAAAGGCTGGGGACCAAATTGTATGGTTTGCCAATGAAGGCTGATGGATCTAGAAGGATTCCTGAAGACCCTTGGGGAGTTTTCTGCAGGTAGTGCCAACAACTCATCTGAAGCTCTGGTTTATCCCTGGAATACAGAGATGGCCAGGGCAGTGGATCAGATCACTCCAGTCCTGAGCATCCTCTGCCTCTTTGCAGAACTCATGCAGCTCTTTGGTTTACTGAGCCAGCACTATATAATTTGTCCAGGTGGCATCAGAGGTGCTGCCAATGACTGCAAAATGTGCACAGTATCTTTTAACTCAATTGCTACAGCATCCCTGGCAATGGTGTTCAGCTTCTGCCTGAAAACCTCAAATGAAGAAGAGCCCTCCACACAACAGACACTTCCAGGGCCCAACCACTCTTATTGCCACTCGGTCGAGAAAGACACTCCCATTATTCCAGCTCCAGCAGGGGTAACTTCCAGATACACTCCAGCTGTCCAGTTACCCAAGCGTAAAAGAGGCTGAGCTGATACAATGCTGAGCTCATTGTAAGTGGTACTTGGTTGCTTTTGGCAAAAAGATTCGGCCACAAGACTGTCAATTGACAGAGAGCACAATGCTTGGCTTCACAGAAGCACTCCAATTCCTTGCCTTTTGAAATGTAGAGAAGGTTAGGCTTTCTGCTAACACAGATCATGCTTCCCACGAGACGCTGCAAGAATCCAAAGGTTGGTTCAGAGTTCAGCAGCCCATTTGGGTTGACAAGGCACTGGTCTTGATGAAGCACTGAAGAGTGAAGGTGTGCCAGTATTGCCCGGGGTTCCTAGTCTGGACACACCATCTTCCTCAACAGCCATGACAGTGAGACAACCAAACCGATAATATCTTTGCTTACTTGCAGCAACATATGAGGGACACGTTGTTCGGAAACCAGATTTGCAGAAGCAAGGCCTTACCAGTTACCTTGCCTGTCACCAAGAATAGTAAATCATTTGCTACACCTAAAACAAGGAAGTTTGGGCCCACTATAGGACTCTTCCCAAGGTCTCCATAAAAACAGAATCTGCTTACTCACTGCTTGTTAAATGGTCCAGAGCACTGACCCAAAGCATCCTCTTTTCATCTTCCCGTCACCCACTCTTGAGCCCTTCCATCCCAATACCCTGCTGGGGATTCCAGCTGAGATCTAGCCTGTTTCCCCAAACATCAGCACCAATACTGCAGTCCAGCCTGATGATAGAGAGAAAAATAGGTTTGCTGTGATACAGTCTTCATTGCCTTGTCTCACACACTCCACTCCTTTCACATCAAATGCAAGATTTCTTTCTAGTGTTTACTTGGAACCCTGTTGCGCCCAAATGAAAAATGCTAATTACATTTTCTTTTTCTTTTTTGTAGGACTTTATTTCATTGCAAGAGTGCTCTCTTTTTCTCCTTTGCATTCTTAAATCAAAGATGTGGCAATCTGAACTATGTTGATAGGGTTGTTGTGCATACGAAATCTACAAGTGTGCACATTTCCACATGGAGTGAAATTAATATGCTAAGAGGAGACATGTGACAAGAATAAATCAACCTTCCCTATGTTTTTCTGCACGATAATATTCTAACACTACAGTTCTATGCTTAGCCACTCAGACGTAAGCCCCATTGTATTCAATGGGATTTAATTCCAGGTAAGTCTGATTGGGCTGCAGTCCCACAGTCCAGTCCTATATGGGCTTCATGACTGAAGAGGTTCTGCTGTTGTAAATGGCCATAAGGCAGAGTGAACCACTGGCAGCCATTCCAAAACTTCCATGGCAAACAGCAGTCGTGTTGGAGACCCAGTGCCATAGCTAGCTATTTGTGAAACTGCAGGTAAGCTGGCATGAAGAAGTTCGGGGAGGGGGGAGGAGCAGTGAGTGTTTGAGTGGGGAGGGAGCAGGTGGGAGGCAGAATGGAGAAGATGGATTCCTGCAGCGCTGGTGTGCACCTATCCTCATTCTTTCCCTTTCCCTCTTCCTGGTTCTGCACCAGCAAAATGGCTGGCATAGATCTGAGGAGACTCCTCCTTTTATAAGGGAACAAAAGTTCCCTGTACCTGAGAAGGCCTCCAGACTAACCCCCTCACAGCAGTGTGTGTTCCATTTGTGTGGTTGCATTGGCAGGAGGATTTACGCCCAATCCTCTACAGTGTGCAGGCTGGTGCAGCATGCGCTGTGCCAATACGAGTCATCACAAAAGTGCTGTAAACTACTCTGCAACAGCGCTGGCATGAATGCTCATACATACTGGCATAGGAGTGGTAAGATCAGGTAAGATCTGCGCTGAACAGCACAGAGGAAAAACATGTCAGGGGAAAGCAGAGGGTGTTTAACAGGTTCGGGGTGGGCGGATCAGGCCCCGGAAGGGCAGACTATGTCCAGACATTGTTATGGCACATTTCAAAAGGAAAGCCTCTTCCTAGCATATGCTTAGCACCTCCAGCCTTGTTGCCCAGCAACAGACAAGGCCTGACTTTTCAGCAATTCACAGAACTCAGTATCTTTGGTTCATCACAGCTGAAATGTGGTTCAGGACAGAACCCCATCCTTGGTGTCTCATGGTTGAAATAGCAGATCTCAAACTCAGGCCTCCTCAAGGGTCAACAAAGACATCAAGCTATTACCAAGTCTAGGTTAAGGAACCCTATTGATTAATTAACCAATGCCCTAATACAGCATGGGAGATCAACATGTAGAATCAGGCCTCTGTGTATGTAACCAGTGCAGATGTGCACCTTTATCTGCATTTATGATATTCATCAGGCCCCACTTAACTAAATAGTTATGTCTCTTGATATTTCCATCCCAAACTGCCTGCTGTGATTCACAGCTACCTGTCTGCAACTAACTTCTTGATCAGGGCCTAACTCTTTAGTCCATTTAATGTACTGATTAAACCAGTGGTTCTCAAATGTTTTAGCACTTTGACCCACTTTTTAGAATGACAATCTGTCAGGACTCACCAGAAGTGATGTCATTAACCAGGAAGTGGTGCCATGGCAGGAAGTGACATCATCAGGCAGGAAAATTTTTTAACACCCCCACACAACAAAATAAAATCAGATTAATTAAGTTTACAATAAGTATAATTTAAAAATTGATTTAAAATGAAGAACCCTCCTAACCCTCCCAAGCAGTTGCTGATTTGTTAAAAAAAATTCCCCAAATATCGCAAAGGTTGCAATCCTATCCACACCTACCCAGGAGTAAGCCCCATTGACTTTCTTTTTAAAGCATATACAGTCTGTTAAAAGTACAGATTTGTTACATTTCCCCAAATACAGTCATATACCATGGTAGCATCAAGTCTAATATATTAAAAATAAAATACAATTGAAATGAATGGGGCACCACTTGAAATTGGCTTACGATCCATCTAGTGGGTCCCGACCCGCAATTTTAGAAATGCTGGATTACACCAATTGCAGATTTTCTGAATACACAACTGTTTAATTCTTGACCCAATTTTAACTTTTCAGAATACTGAAAATCTTCAATGGATTTTCCTAAATTATAGAGAAGGGAGAGAATATAAATCTGAAGCATCATTTTAGACTTTCCAAAGAGTTGTAGAGTTCTTGGAGAAATGTTTGTTTTTAGTGGATTTAAAAAAAAACAAACACAAAATTCTGACATGGGAAAGCTCTTGGCATTACTGAATATCAATCTGCTTGATTTATTTTACAAATATTGGCAGGTGCTTCACTCTCCACAGGAGAAAAGCAAGATTATTAGTGCATTACATTCTCAGGAACCGTTCCCAAAAGAGTTTTCACTAGGAGAAACCTTAATGATAGGAGCTTCATTAAGACCAGCTCCTTATTTCTTGATGCTGTTGGAGACTAAAAGCAGATTTATACAACAAATCTGCTGTACATTGGTTTTATACAAATTAGAGATTCCACAGCTTCTCTCTCTGAGCAACAGTTCTCATGGTTCCCTGGGGAGAGGGGATCACCACTGAGAACCATGATTGTGTGGTATAGTTATGCTCTCAGTCTGCTGTTTTGCAGTCTACAGACACATTTTTGAATGGTTACAGTCTTCCATTGCTACTGCTGTGTGCAAATTAGACAAAAACTGACTGCTTTGTACTATAACTATTCTTGATAATCAAAGCATTTTACCTTTTAATGATTAGCTGAGCTTTTTTCCTTCACCCTTACAACAGCAGTTATCCACTAGCCACATGTATTGTGACTTGAAATCACAGCTCTGAAGATGTAATTTGTGTCACACGAGCAACTGTGCCTCATCATGGTGTAGAGCAGTGTTGCAGTCATGCGTTCCTTTTGATGCCTTGCCTGAGGCTCCTGTAGAAAAGGAAATGAAATATGAAAATGAAGGTGGGCTCCTAGTTTAAGGCAATTAACCTGCTTACCAGCAAGCACTTACAAATATACAGTGGAAGAAAGAGGGAAATAGTCAGAACTGACCAATTTATCTTTGCAAAGATACAATTTAAAATATCATTTAAAAGCTGGAATTAAATCATGTGGTATCCTGCAGCTAATGTCCAGTTGCTTTTGAGTGCAGCCTAATTCATTTATTCCTTGTCTCAGATCATAAGAATGTTACCCAGGACCCTCAAGCTATTTAATGCATGTCTCTCCTTATTCTACCTTCTTGCTATTACCTTCTTGGTCTTGCTAAGACCAAGAAAAATACCTTCATTTTCTTGCTACACATTATCAACCATAGATAGCCTAGTTATTTCTTTCAGGATCCAGAGGAATAAACCCATTTCTCCCACCCCATAAAAACGATCACTGAATTTTCAGAAGGAGGTGCTTTTCCAACTTTTAGCCTTTTGAGGATGTTAAAACTGATGGGCTGCTGGAAGATGTCAGGTTGGCTTCTTGAAGATTAACATTGAGTGAAGGCCATAGAAGGCAAAGCTGCAAGAGACTGAGATAATTCAGGTAACTTTTCAGATTAATACAATCTACACCTAAACTTTTAAATTTCCTAAAAACAGTTTCAGCTTTCATTGCATTGAGAGTCGTTTGTAGGCACTGAACTGATCACACATAGTAGATATCTATGCAATAACTGAGATAATCTTTAAAACATTATTTCCCCCAAAACAAAATAGGCAATGACAACTACTGTATTGCTATAAAAATTGGAATACCAAACATATTCTAAATACCCAATTCTGTGACTAGATTAAAAAATGTGTGCCATTTTAAATGAAAAGGAGAAGGTGCTGTCACATTTTAAAGGTATGAATTTGGCCAATTATGGGAGTGGGGGGGTGCTCTTTTTTCCTTGCCCTGGGTGCTGATTTACCTTGTTATGGCATTGCTTCTGACCCATGTGGGTGGATAATCAGCTGCCTCACACCTTGGCACCTGGCTTCCTAGAGCCTGACCCTTATTGATGCCTGATGCACTGCCACTGGCTGAGCACCCAAGAATGCCCCCATTGTATTCTGCCAAAAAAACATCACTCTGGCCATAAGGATCTGTGTGTATTCTATTGCTTGTAGAACATTGGGATATACAGGATAGCAGAAGAGAGAGGAAGACTCATATTATCCATCAATGTCACAGAAAAAAATCTTCATGTACAGTGACTTCATTTGCACATGCATCAAATAAAATGCCCTCCTCACTTCCACATTTCTCAGCTGCTATGATATAGAGGCAGCTTACAACAGCACACACCCCCCATAGAGTCAGCAGGTGCAATATGTGCCTCCTTTATTAAGCAACTGTTGTAGCAAAGCAACTGCCCCTGGATGAAGGATTCATCATCTAATCGAACAGTTTGACTCTATAGTTTTCATAATCACAAATGATACCCCAGACCTTTCATTGCAATTTATAGCTAAAGATCAGGGATTATATTGATGAGCAGCTATGTGATGCGTTCTGTTTGATGTTGGGCTTATCGTTTCAGTCTCATTGGGCTTTGATCCTCCATTCTGCTTGTGATTCAGGGGAAACTAGTTTGCTGGTTTTCACACGAAATGTACATGTCACCTACACTATAGCTAAAAGCAGTCTCATATTTTTTTATTAACTCTTGATGATACGATAGTGTCAGTTCCTTAAGACCCATGTGCAATGCTGAATCTATGGTATTCTTTCAAGAGGCATGCCCAAGACCTGTTTTAGCAGTACGTTTGCTAGTTACTGGTGTTGACTGTATTTCCAGTACACCTAATTTGCAGCTATCCAATGGCAGCTATTTTGCTCTCTGCTGAATTTGTAGGGGAAACATATATGTAGGTGGGACCGCCTTCGAAAATTGTTTGGAAAGTGCAGTGAATTCAGGACACAGCCACTAAAGCTACTGACTGGCAACAGTAGTTTGTAACATATCTCTGTGGTGCTTTAATGTCACAGGCTCCCAATAATTACCTCTTCAGATACAGGCACCTACAGGAATATGTACCCACCCTCAACCTGCTCATGCCCGTAGCCCTTTTTGGGGTACCCTTCTCTAAAGCGGTGACTGGGGGAAAAGGTCTTGGGTGTGGTGCCCTGCTTTGTGGAACTTCCTCCTCAGGGAAATTCACCAGGTGTCTACTTTGAGGTCTTTTATTGTTTTATTACTTTTAGTGACCACCCTAGAAATCTTTGATTTAAGGACGCTATATACTGTTATAAAATAAATGAACAAATAAACAATATAGCACATCAAACTGCATCTGAACTGTACGAAAAGTTACAAAAGCAGTGTGCAATATGGCATCAAGATGGGGAGATCAGAACAAACAAGTTAACAATCTCACATGCCTCAGTTCATCAAATGTCATGGTAGATAAAATTTTACATGAAGGAGTTCAGGCATGTGTAAATATTGTACCAAGAGACAAGAAGTCCCAAGTAACTCAGCGGTACCTGTTTTAATTTTATCCCATTAGTTATGTTCCCTTTAGATAGATTTAGTAATAAAAAGATCAGTGTGGTTAAGATCTGTTTTCAATTAAAGTCTGTGATTAATTATCATATTATCTTAGTATTAATAGACTGGCAATTTGAGACAAGCTAAAGACATAATAGCTTCCCCCATTACCTTTTAAGATCATCTTTTATGATGATCTTTAATACTAATGCTGCTTGCGCCTTCATTAAGTGGCACAGCAATCACCTGCTAAAGGAAGTAGGATTAGAACAAGGACTCTGTGGAGAGAAACTCTGGGAATAAGAAAGGTCAGTTCATATTCAAATAGATAGCAAATTGGGTGCATGCGGAATTCCTAATACCTGTATCAGTCAGCTTTCTGCAGGGATTTAGGCTTATGACATCTATGCTCCATCATAATAAGAAGAATCGGGTAGAATCTCCATCATCATCATACCTGTCCTTTCCCCAGGAAAAACTGTGGACTGAAAATATTGTCTATGTTTTATATTACATAAAATGAATGGGCAGAATGCATTGGCTTGCATTCAAATCCTTATTAATAGCATCTTTTTAAATCTTCACTACAATGCACAATATATTAATGTGTGCTTTAATTCAGAGCCTACAGGGCAACAATTTTATTTAAATAATTATACTAGAACACTGTGCACTCTTGCACCCCTGTTCTTTCCCTTTCTAGCTAACTCATTATCATTACATAAATGCCCTTTGATGCCTCAGCTAAACAGAACACACTATTAAAGGGAGTCGTTTCTGAAAACTTCAAAGTGGCCTACCCTAGGACCCAAATCACCCTGATTCTCAGTACTCAGTCTCATTGCCCATAATGTTCCATGGAACAAACACATGGCGATTCACAGCCTTACTAAATTAAGTGTCCAAAACATAAGGGCATAGAGCAAGCTGGACATCCTGTAAGCTGACGGTTGATGGCTGAAATCAGGAGCCTAGCAGCAAAACCAGCTACATTTGCATTAAGATAATCTGCCAATCTCAGCCATATAGCTGACAAGTTGAGAGGTAAATAGAGATTAGGTCACAACAGGTACTAAGGGACCAAGGGGGAAAAAATGTAGGAGAGTGCTGGTGAAAGATTCACCAGGTGTAGAGTGGTTATTAGAACAGGACAAATAAGATCGGCAAGGAAATGCTGCGTCTTTACAACTTTACCATTTCCTCAGGATACTATAAGCCAGTGGTTTCCAAATGTTTTAGAGGCCCTAGAGGTTGCTGCTTGATTTATAAATGCCAAGGGGTGTGTCTATAATGGTGATTGGGCAGCAGTGCCCTCCCCAAGGAGCAGCTTGTGTAACCCTTGATGCACATAACCTGATCTGCCCTGTCAGTTTCACAATCCAACAAAACTTGGGTCACAGCCTACTGGTGGGCCCCAGACCCACAGTCTGGGAACGGCTGCTGTGTGTTGGCAACTTTCAGTCTCGAAAGACTATGGTATTGCGCTCTGAAAGGTGGTTCTGGAACAGCCTCTAGTGTGGCTGAAAAGGCCAATTCGGGAGTGACAATCCCTTCCACACTGGGAGCAAGTGCAGCCTGTCCCTGGTCTGTCTCCCTGACTGTGGGCCTTCCTTCTTTGCCTCTTTGCCTCAGACTGTTGGCCAAGTGTCTCTTCAAACTGGGAAAGGCCATGCTGCACAGCCTGCCTCCAAGCGGGCCACTTGTTGAGGTACACTCCTAAGGCCTTCAGATCCCTCTTGCAGATGTCCTTGTATCACAGCTGTGGTCTACCTGTAGGGCGCTTTCCTTGCACGAGTTCTCCATAGAGGAGATCCTTTGGGATCCGGCCATCATCCATTCTCACGACATGACCGAGCCAACGCAGGCATCTCTGTTTCAACAGTGCATACATGCTAGGGATTCCAGCATGTTCCAGGACTGTGTTGTTTGGAACTTTGTCCTGCCAGGTTAAAAGCCTCAGTCAGAGCTTCCCAAACTAGGGCATTCCTCTAGCCAGGGAAGTACGGTTGCTGACCCTTTAAGGGGCAGGGAGATGTTGACAGCAGGGGTTGCTCTTGCCCTCTGGAGCATATGGGGAGCCCGCAGACTCCTCTGCGGCTTCCCCATGCTTCAGGAATACTGTAGACAGCAATTTCGACCCACTTCCTGTTTTCAGCCAAAAACCAGAAGTGGGTCAAAATCACTATCTACAGCATTTCTATGGTGTGGGGAATCCTGCAGAAAGGTCCACAGGTTCCTTGGACACACCAGAGGACAAGAGTGACCCCTGGTAAGAGTTTAAAAAGCCCTTTCCCCCCCAGGGCTAGTGCAATCACAGGAGCACTGACACTACCCCCGCCCCAGTAAACATGAGATCCAAAACTCTCCCAGAGAGTTTGGGAACCTATAGTTTAAACACGCCAACTCCCTCTGACTACCCATATTTGACTGTAATATTTTTCTGACACATCAACTTATTTATGGCTCTAGGGGGCCACCAAGTATTCTCAGTCCTTATTTTGGGGGGGGGGGGGGGGGTTCTTCTCTTTTTCTTTTGTATTTTACATTCCTAGGGACCTTATTTTGCATTGGCCCAGTTTTGCATCTAGTCTGAGAGGCACTTAACCACTTGTGTTTTTCTCCTAGCCGCAATGAATCCCATTTTGCTTGCAATCTGATAGGGACTCAGCTTTCCAAGTGCACCATTGGCATGTGATGTTATCATGAGTTCATATATAAATAAGTTGCGGTAGTAAGGAATTGTACAGACAGGATAGGTCTGAAGAAGCAATGGCCAAAGATCTGCGGGAGGCATCTTTAAGTAAGGGGATGAAGTTTTCCATGCTCTTTAGGCTTAGGATTTCATATTTAAAAGCTGATGCTAGACAAGTGTTATTGGAATTAATAAAATTGTTACAAAACATTTTTGACAGCTGAAATTGCTACATAAAATCATTATAATGTTTAGAGAAAGATAAGAGAGAAAAAAATAAATAATGGCACTGATAGAAAGTTGACAGTGGATTGTCAGAGAGAGACTGTGTGAACCAGCAGAAGGAGAAAGGGTACAGCATAGTTAAAGGATAAGCAGAAGGCATTTCCAGATGATTTTTGACGAGTGGATGCTCTCCAAAGCATCGTACATATGGTACTCCAATCCAGGTCCAGTCCTGAATTTTGTAATTTGTAATTGCAACATTTTTGGCTTTCCCCCCCTTTTCATATGTAAATGGTGCTGACTCATTCAAAAGGGAAATAATTTTAACCATTAAACCTTCCTGAAATGGTAGAGCAGTACAGGAAGGAATGCAGTCCAGAGCAGAAGAATAGCTAGTTACTAAGGACATTGCATTGCTTTACATTTAATTGTGTAAAACTGTAAGCACTGTACACAAAATGGCCTGAGAAATTGTCACCAGTGATGGCACAGATGCTAAGCAATAAATTTCTGCGACAGATTTCAACCACATTCTATACATTCTATACATGACTTATAACAGCAATGGTTATGGCAGTAGATGAGCAGTGACTACCATCATTCCACACTGAGTGTCGTCCCTTGCAGAGAGGTCAGTGTCATGAGAGACCAAGTGGAGTAATGTGGGCGCATTACAGACACATGACTGCTGAATGACCGGTGACAGCAGCATGGGTGACAGACTTCTTGTCATATCACGCACCTAGGCTCAGTGCTAAGCTAAGCTGTGGCTCGGTGATTACTGGGATGGGCACTTCCCTTACAAGGAAAGGCCACAACTTTTGGGCTCTTGAGTCACCTGAGGGGGGGTATGATTGAGACATACAAAATTATATAGGGATAGATAGAGAGATGCTCTTTTCCCTCTCACACAACATGAGAACCAGGGGACAACCACTAAAATTGGGTGTTGAGAGAGTTAAGATGGACAAAAGAAAATATTTCTTTACCCAGCATGTAATTAGTCTGTGGAACTCCTTGCCACAGGATGTGGTGATGTTGTCTGACCTAGATTCCTTTAAAAGGGGATTGGACAGATTTCTGGAGGAAAAGTCCATCACAGGTTACAAGCCATAATGGGTATGTGCAATCTCCTGATTTTAGAAGGGGGCTACCTCAGAATGTCAGATGCAAGGGAGGGCACCAGGATGCAGGTCTCTTACTGTCTTGTGTGCTGCCTGAGGCATCTGGTAGGCCACTGTGAGATACAGGAAGCAGGTTTAGGTGGGACATTGTCCTGATCCAGCAGGGATCTTCTCATGCTCTTATGTTAATAGTGGCCTTCGACAAACCACAGTACAAGGTGGTGCTGCTAGGAGACTTGAATTTTCCTTCTGATAAGATATTTCAGAATGTTTTAAAAAATGATGATATTCCTTTGAATCTCCAGATCTTCCTTTGCTGCTTCCACTGGGGGCAAGTCCAAATCAAATTGGGACAATTATTTCAACAATGCTTCAACAGGGGCAGAAGAAAAGATTGCTTTGAGATCCATGAATCTTTTTAAAAATGGTCCTTTTGGGACCTAGTCCCAAGTGGATGTTCATAGTGGATGTTCTAACCACCCTTTCCTGAGAGTAAGCCCCATTGAACAGAATTGGACTTACTTCTGAGTAGACCTGGTTAGGATTGTGCCCATAGTTATCCTCCTGCTGTTTTTGTCTCTGACATCCACAGGGAGCCTTGTATAGAAGACTCCTGCACCAACCAGACCTTACTGTATGGAATGGAGGAGTGTGTTTGCAAATCCTCTTACATTAGTCATACGGAAGCTAGGAAAGCTTCACACAATGGGGCCATAATTCACACTAACATTTTTAGTAAATTAAATAATTACTCATCCATGTCCCTGGCTGCTCCCTTGTAAATTCAGGAGTCCATCTTCTCTGGCTGCTATTGTCCTCATTTAATTAACTGTTATTCATCGGCACAAAAGAAGCTGTCATAATAAACTACATTAACAATGCATGAGTAGTATTTTCGCCATGGCCAGAGTTCAGATGCAGAGTTCCAGAATTGTTGCAGATTTAAGCAGGAGAATATCCCCAAAGCCGACCATGATATACATAAGGGAAGCATCCATGCTTGTAATTAGACTTCAGTAAGAAACAACCCTGTTGTCAATCCAAAATGCTCCACAGGAATGAGAAAATGTTTCGCAACATCTTTAAATGTGGGCAGAAGTAATAATTTTTTAAAAAAATCTAAACATTGAGGATTTCCCCTACCCCACCCGGTCCACGGCATTTGTAGCTGATACCAGAGTTCATTCCCTTGGCAATAAAAGTCATTTAGATACCACCACCCTAGGAATAATGCTAAATCCCAAAAATAAACCACTGAAAACAATATTACAGTGGTTCTCAAGCTTTTTAGAGGCCCTTGAGACTGCTGCCTGATTTATAAATGCCAAGGGGTGTAGCTATAATGGTGATTGGGCATCTGTGCCCCCTCAGGTAGTAGCTTGTTTAACCATTGATGCACATAACCTAATCTGCACTGTCAGTTTCACAAAACACAAAAAATTGGGTCACAACCCACTGGTGGGTCTAGGATCCACAGATCAGGAACTGCTGCAATATTTTGTGTCTGCATGTCTAAGAGGTATGTTAGTTTTTGCCCATCACCAGACTGTACAAGTCCTCGTGAGCTAGCAGCTATTGTTCTAGCAAAGCTGTAAATAAATGGGAAAGCTCATTCAATAAAGCATCCATTTCAGTCGTTCCACAGAGCCTCTCCAGCTATGTGAGCAGTGGCTGCCCTTTCAACCTCACCTGAGAATAAAGTTGGACCTGGATACCTGCTGCTTATATTCCAGTGTCTGCTGATACGCAAATGGTACATTAACAAGGGCCTTGCTGAATGCAAGCAAACCCGAGAGAGGGAGAGAGAGAGAGAGAGAGAGAGAGAGAGAGAGAGAGAGAGAGAGAGATTGCTTGTTAATCCTGTCAATTTGTTGACTGAAAATGTCCCAGCGGACCACTGCTTAGCTTCTAGTCTGAATGCCACTGTGACAATGAACCTATGTCCAATTGCTTTCCCCTTGAAATGCCCTGAGTTTCCTGCATTTTGATTGACCATTTCCTCCCTTATATCAGCAGCTGTTTTATAAGGGCTCATTATCAAACTAATTCCAAAATCCATTGGATTTTCACCGCATTCAGGTACTGCACAACCCCTTGAGATTTGCAGTTTCTGCTTCATCTGATCATTTTTTCCCATGAAAATCTCACAATTGGGTCTTCCTGAGACTGGTCTCAAAAGACAACATGCATGAGCATATTTTTCCACTCCAAATTATTATGTCCAAAACTATAACCCATTGAGTTGTGCTACAAATGCAATCTTTCAGGTCAGAATTTCCAGTTGATCATTTTTGTACATGACGGATATTGGTGAGAGCACTGAGTTCTGGAAAGCGATTTCATAGGTAACAGCAGAAATGTGGACTATCCATCTCAAAGAAAACATGCATTCTTTGGCAAAGAATAGAAGGCCCGGAACAATTATCTACTCACACTGACAACAAAGCAACAATCCTTTGTCCTGTAATTTTGCAAGTTTCAGAATCTCATTCTTGATACAATCAGTGACATTTACAGCTTGGGACGTTCCTGAGAAAAGAGGCCGCTTGGTCATTAATCTACTTCACTGCCAACCTCTGTAGTTATCTCCAATTATCCTCTACTTCTTACAGCTCTCTTTCCATTAGATCTCCTTTCTTATACAATAGACAGTTTAACCTGACTTCACTCCCCCGTAACATACACACCTGCCCATTGCACAAGCAAGAACTCAAAACAGGGACTTGAGCATTTCCTGTTGATGTAGAAACAATTCCATTGTGATTATCATTGAGCTCAGATGCCTGCCACCTTTTACAATATCCATGGGTAAAGCCAGCTCCTCAGTGTTAAACTTAGTGACTTCAGAATGCAGGGCCTTTATTTATTTTGTTAATTTGTTCCATTTGCTCATTGTCTTGTGAGTCAGATTTTCATTTAGTATAAGATTTGATTGGGAAGCCACTGCAATTTGGTTGCTGGCCATCAGAATTTATGACTCATAATATCCACTTTCTGCATTTTGGATTTTTTTTAAAAATCACTACTACGATCAGTTGCTTCCAATGGTCAAGTCCTTCCTTCAAAATTAACTTTCAAAAATTATTTCTTTTTCGCTGGCAGCACTTTTAGAAATTGCTCAGAAGTAGAAATGTAATCATAATCCACTTATGTTTGTTCACAGCAAACAAGGTGTGAAATTAGCAACTGATAAACCAACTGTATCTGATAGACAAAGAACATCAGAACCATTTATAAACAGACAGTTTGTGCCTCATTTCTTATTTCAACAATAATTCTTCAGTACAACACTTCTGAGATCACATCTCTTATTGAAAGGATTTAATTTCTATATGATTTTTGTACAATTATGACAGATCTTTGCAATGAAGATAAATGTTCAGTTTTGACTTTGACATGTGTATTCCACTTTCTTGTCATTTTTGGATTTATGTTTTTACTTTGTTTAGTTGTTTTTTAACATTACAGTAAAAATATTATTTTAGAAAAATGTTTCCCAAGCTCAAGAATGGTGAGAATAAAGTCACTGTGGAGTTGTATCCAAAAACCTATCTTCCATTTTTAGCTAATCCTCCTTACCTCTTCAGCCTCTTGCACCCCCTGAAAAATCCACTCCTGAGAATTGAAGGAACTCAGGAACAGGAAAGTAAGTGGAGAAGAACGTAGGAATCAGCAAATATCACATTCCCTTATGCAAGTTGTTCCATGAGTAGAAGGCAACGTTTAAATTCCATCCCTTATGCAATTGGCTTTATTTGTTCCAAAGCACCTAGTATATCTCCTGCTTGGCAACTTTCAAGGTTTTAGCTGATTAAATGAACAATTGCCAGTGGCAAATTTGGATCTAGAGAACACTTATTAGGACTGGTAATATCAAATATTTTGGAGTCTGAGATAAACCTTTGCTTTTTAACATATAGTTTAAAATGTAAACATGGAAGAAAATTGCAAAGAGATAATCCATCCCTGACATTATTGGGAGGGGGTGAGGACTACACCAGGTGATGCACATAGCAGGGATGATGTGCACTAGTGACCAAAATCACTAAAATCGTGGAATAATACTATCATGTTATATACCATTTGTTGCATAATTTACAGCAGAATTTAATGAAAAAAACCAGAATGAAATATCTGCATTCTAGTTATTGCCAAGTTACGACCTAAATACAAGAAAACAAGAATGCAACTGTCTTATGTAACAAAAAAGCACATTTCCTTAATTCAAAATGAACCAATGAGACTGACTGTTTGAAGATCCATTGGGATATTATGACACAGTATGAAACAAATAAGGTGTTAGTAAGGTGGCACCCCGGGGTGGAGGTAACACCACTAGTAACCAAAATCATGATATATAGGAATAATAGCATCATGTTTCAATGTGTAATTTACTGCAGAATGCAATAAAAAAAAAAACCACATTGAAATATCTGTGTTCTATCAAAAAGTATAGCCAAAAAAAAAAACCAGTGGAGCAGGTTAATGGTACATCACCATATCCACCACTGGGGTCACTGCCCTGCCCACTGCATGGAAGAAGGTCCATCATGGGGATGATGTACTGGCCTACCACTTCAGGTGACACGAACCCTAGTGACGCCACTATAATCCATACACACACCCCTTCTTTTGTCTTCCTTTTTCTAATTTACAGTGCAATCAAGACTTGCAGATAAGCCAGTGCATGCCCCCTGCGCAGGCTCCCAAGTGCCATAAAGCACATTTGTGCCAACTCCGCTGGGCCGGTGCAGAGGCCTTCACCAGCTCCCAGAGGCCAGTTCCAGCCTCTGCGCCAGCTGAAGAAGGTAAATTGGTGGGGCATTTTTCCAATGGTCTGCCATCCATGGCACACCCATCCGTGGTGGGCTTCTACATTGGCAGGGCAATGAAAATGAAGACACGATGGCATATCTCATTAATAGGATTGATCAGTAATCATACCAATTTCATTTACAGTCATGAAACGGTTTCTCTGTAATTGGATAGTCAATTACTGTGGGTATGAAACCAGTCTTATAATCAGCAGGGAACTTTGTACCAAATGACATGCTTAACATTAAGAAAATTAGAGTATTTCAGTGGCATAGCAAGTGGGAGCAGGCTGCCCTGGGTGCCAAACCAGAAGGGGATGCCATGTGATACCCGAGATGATGGCAGCAGTGGGAGCAACACCAATGTAGTCACAGTAGAGGCTGCCAAAGCCTCCTGTTATGACAGCTTTACAGTCTTATTGCACTGAGTTCCTTCTCCTTTGGAGTCTGAACCAGTGGGGTGACAGCAAGATCACAAAGCCACCATCACCTTTTCTTCCAGGACAGGGGTGCCCAAACCCCGGCCCTGAGGCCACATGCAGCCCTCGAGGCCTCTCAATGCGGCCCTCAGGGAGCCCCCAGTCTCCAGTGAGCCTCTGGCCCTCTGTAGATTCGTTGGAGCCCGCACTGGCCCAACGCAACTGCTTTCAGCGTCAGGGCGACTGTTTGACCTCTCGCGTGAGCTGTGGAATGAGGGCTCCCTCCACTGCTTCCTGTTTCATGTTTGTGATGCAGCAGAGGCAGCAAAGGAAAGGTCAGCCTTGCTTTGTGCAAGGCCTTTTATAGGCCTTGAGCTATCACAAGACCTTCATTCATTCATATAAGTTCATCTTTAATATATTCATTTATGTAAACTTATGCAAATTTATTCAAATTTTAAATGTAAATTAATTCTTTTTTTCCTACGGCCCCCAACACAGTGTCAGAGAGATGATGTGCCATCTCTCCATGTGATGTGTCATCATCCAAAGCCAAAAACTTTGGACATCCCTGTTCCAGGAGAAGCTCATGATGTCACCACGCAGGGTTCTGGGGACTCTAGTGATGCCACTGGATTACCTGACATGTTAATGAATGAAGCAATACCATAAAATGTCTTTTTTAAAGATCAGATTCTATTATCTCTATGTTCCTTTTAAGATTATAGGATCTATGCAATGAAGAACCCAAACTAATTAAAGATTAGAAAATCTCCCAGTTTTACACAACTCTGGAACTTTCATACTTTCACGGAGCTTGTTGTTTCATGCACCATTTTCTGAGAGTATGAAACTTTTTCCATTTTTTCTTTAAAGCTAGATATCCATCAAATGCACCATAAAAAGCAAAGGTTTAGAAGGTGAATGAAATAAGATTAATGTGGCAGTGCATTTATTCGGCATAAATAAAATCTGGTTTTTTTCCCTTTAACTTAATGTCCCCTGATAGATTAGTGTTATAAAAGCAAACATCAGGAGGTAAATTTTCTGTTATAGATTACGGACAGCATAAGTATACACGCAGCATCGTTACGAGAATCAACAGCTTAAGAAGGAATGAATCGATAAATAATAAGCAGATTGTCCCATTTTTATTATAACCCAAGAATAAACTTGTCCTGTTTAAATCTTACTTACCTGTGCATTGCCAAATCAGTTATGGTAGGGCGGACCATGATCATAAACTGAAAATACAAAATGTAGACCATAAAAAACTTTAAAAACAACCTGTACTGAATATTGAGGAGGGACAACACTTTGATAATAGTCCAATTAAAAATGTCTGGTCTTAGAGGCCATGGTCCACAGAGTACCAGACATTTTTAATTGGACTTTTGAACATTCCAGCCTCAGGATGTATGACACTTTGATAATTACCTGGTCATTCGTATTTGGTAACACATTGGCCTTAAACAGACTTTGTGGGTGATGCTGTTCTGTAGTTGCTTCTTATCTATATTAGGGAACACAAATGTCATGTTTTGGAGTACAGGCTGAAGTTACATATTGAGACACACTAATTGGAAGACAAGGCCTTAGTGTCACTGCCACACAGGAGCTGATGAGTGCAAAGAGCTACTGGGATGCAATTATGCCTTGTGTTGAACTGCCATACTAGATCCTTTCCCTAGTATTATTAACCCATTTGCACATTCCTTTATTAATCCTGGGAATCCTGATGACATTTCTTCTAAATCAGCCATTGCTGATGTTCCTGTTTTCATTTCTCACATACCATCCTGGTGTACTTTTTTTTTTGGTGGACTTGCTTAGGTGCCTTGAGCAAATGTAACACATGGCCCAATCCAGCGCAGCTTCTGTGCCAGCACAGAGCATGCTGTGCTGGTGCTAGCCATTGCGTAAGTGCTGTAAAATAGTATGCGATGGCATAGCAGTTGCCATTGCTGGCACTGGCGTGAAGACTCACGCCAGCAAGAGCAGAAGTGTACACTGAACACGTTACATTCAATGCCAAGTGGCGCAGGGGTGTAAAGGTGCAAAGGGAGGGCGATGATGGGTGGGGAGTGGGTGGATTGGACCTTGGAGGAGGCAGGATCGGCAGCAGCAACTCCCCTGCAAGATGCAGCACAAACCACACTATCCCTGCTGCATCAGCACAGGAGAATTTGTGCTAAATTGGGCTGCCTATCACAATTGTGTAACACAATTTCTGTTTTCTACTTAAAGCCTGAACTGACATAGGATTGTTGCCTCACCTCTCTCAGAGTTGTGCTTTCTACAGTGTGCAATCATACCCTCCTCCAACACCTGTGCCCATTTCTCTCCCACTACATATTCCACTATCATTTCTGTGCCACGTGATAATTGAGCTCTCCCAGTATAGCCCTTTCAGCAGTGCCACTTTTGCCAAGGCATCACTTTTGCAGAACATCTCCCCGCTGCTGAGCTATGAAGTGACACCTCAGTAGAAGCAGTGCTGCTGCAAGGGAGGGCCGTGTGATGATTGAACTCTCTCAGAGTGGTAATGGGGCTCTCCTGTATCTTGGAAATATGATCAAGATGTGCATATTTATGTCATTTGAGTTCCTATGTGAAAACAAAGTGCTTATTTCTGGCCATCATCTGTTGAATAATGTCACTCCCTGCTGAATGATGTCACTTCCAGCCCTCAGCAGATGCCATGAATGTGATTTGGCCCACTGTATGAAATGCATTTCACACTCCTGTCTAAAACTGTTCAGGGACCCCACCATTAATGTTGCTTTGGGGGGGGGGGGGAGAATGTGTTTTTTGTGTGGCCTCACTCCAGAAGTCGCAGTTAAAGCTCTTTGGGGGGGGGGGGGGGACTGGGCAAATGAATTTCCTTCCCAAAAAGATAAATAGGTGACTAGGAAGATACCTCTTAGGTTGAAGGTGAGGACCATGCCTTGGTTGTCCTTAGACAAATACTGTCTTCGTTCATAGAGGCTCTCATTTTGTCATCATGGTCAAGATGATAGGAGCCTGAATTTGCATACTCTCTTTTTTAAAGTCATCTGAACTAGTGTCACTGCTGCATTATGTGTGTTGGAATAGGGCTAGATTCAACAGCGCAATTACCAGTCAAAGGAGTTGCATGAAATGAATGTTAACTTTGTCAGTCTTGATCCTGTTGACAGAATCCAGTTAAGCCATTTCTGCCCAATGTTGAATATATACAACAGGGATCAAATGTATACACCTGTGGGCTGGGCAGAAGTGGCTTACAATCATTATGAGACAATATGAAAAATGCCCATCAGCTTCTCTTGCACCTTTCATGACATGACAGACTAGAGTTAGGAGAGGGACTGTGGCTCAGTAGTTGGAATCTATGATTTATATAGAAGAGGTTCCTGGTCTCTTCACTTACAGCAAAGAAAAATGCTTGACTGAAACCTGCAACCTGCGGGGGGTGGGGTTGCTGGATTGGGCTGTAAGTCTAACCCAATGTAATGCTCTTCCTATGTACCTTGGTGTCCATAGAAGGGTACAGTTTTAAAATATGTAAAGCAAATATCTGTCTTATCTATTCTAGCAAATATATGTGTTATTATTTGCATTATAGGACTTGGGCTTTTCAAAGAGCTTTTTCAGTGAGCATCAGCTTTTCATTTGGAAATGGGTACAGCAGTGACTTTCACTCAACTGGATTGCAGATAATAAAAACTTTGCAAAACTGACAAGCTATAAAAACCATGAAGAGTAAGTGAAGAATTCTGATTTGAAGTGGCTGTGCACAGTGGCGTAGCTAAGAGGGGGTAGCAGTCACACCAGGCAACATGCTTTAGGGGGGCAACAAGCTGAGCTTGACACCAGTGACCAAAATTGTGAAAAAAAATTTGGTATGTACAAATAATACCATCATGTTATATATCATTGGAAAGGTAATTTTAATGCAGAATGCAATAAAATAAACCACATTGGAATATCTTTATTCTACCAAATGTCATGGGCAATTAACCAGAAAACAAAAATGCAACTGCCTTATGGAACAAAAAGTGGATTTTCTTAACTCAAAACTCACCCATGAGACATTGTTCTGAGAGCCAATGAGATTTTGTTATGATACAGCATGGAACCAATAAGGAGTTACTATGTGTCAGCTCTCATTTCCATGTATCATAACATAGCTACTCTTGCTAACTGGTAAAGAGGCACTTTTTCAAGTGATGCTCCTCTTATATTTAGCAGGGGGAGAATAACCATCCATCTTCACCCCAGCACAATGTCTCTAACCAATAAGGGGCACACTTTTTATTTATTTACTCAATTAAATATGATTTTGTCATGGAGGATGGGCTACAAAATCTTCTTTGATCCCAGGCAGCATATAGATGTTTTAGCTATGCCACTGGCTGGGGAGAGGTGGCAGTTCAAGTGTGTGGTGAACTGCTCGGGGGAGGAGGCAGGTTTCCCCCCAATTTGCACTTTAAAAAAAGCCCTAGTGTGACGTCACTTCCGTTTGTGACATCACTTCCGGGGCATCATTTTGAGCTCTCCACCAGGCTACATGTTCATTAGCTACGCCACTGGCTGTGCATCTCCTGGGCCTAGTTCGGTAAGCTACTTAGAAGGCAAAAATTAAGTGACAGTTTTAAATAAATAGGAATTTGATCTTTATTGATGCCACGGTGCAGCTTCTATTAAAATAGCATTTTTCCCATATCTAGCAAATCTATCATTTTCCAGACATGTAGCCTTCAGCAATTGAATCAACATGGGAGAAATTCTTAATATACAGTAGCAATTGCTAGTCTGTTCTCCCCCCCCCCCCCATAAGCTGTTATACTTTCCTTAAAGCTCTAAAAATTGTATGGCTTTTGAAGTGCATCAAAAGAATAATTGTTATTAACATCTGCCAGATTATGGACACTTTCCATTCTGATTCCCTAGTTCATGCATGAAAGCTTAGTAACTAATTAAAGCAATCATTAACAAATGCACTGTGCCAATAAAAACAAATCCAAAGCATACTTGATTTTTGAGCTCTTTTATAAGTGGCTCCAATATCCCTAGGAATACCTTAAAACTCAAAGATTACAGGAATGACGCATAGTAGTATGCACAGAATGATTGTTTCGGCACTGTCCAATGAACACTCGAGACAACAGATATGGGCAGTGCTTTTTTTGTAAAAGAAAAGGTGCAGAAACTCACAACTTGTTAATCTTTTATTTATTTATTTATAAACCATTTTTTTTATTGGAAAAATAAAATATTTTTTTATGTGCTTCCCCCTAAAGATGAACTTACTTCTGAGTAGACATGCATAGGATTGGGCTGTCAATCTCCACATCCCCTTCCCCCTAGCTACTTTTTCTACACATGGGGAAAAATACTGTACAGGTACACTTGTAGCATGTAGTATGTAGTGTGGCACTACTTCGAGGAGAGGAAGCAGTGAATGGATTCCAAAAAATGGCTTACATGAGTTCCATGTAGTAAAATTACTCTAAGCAACTGTGGGAGTAAGAACAAAAAAGGAATTCTTACATGAGAGGGGTCCTTAGGTGCACACAGAAACAGCTACGTTTGCAAACAAGTGATTAAATATGGTTTAATTCAGGTATCAGTATACTCTGTGTCTTTGGAAAGGCGCTTGGCATGCAATTGTATGTTCTCTGCTGCCCTGAGCAGCTGCTGTGCATTGCTGGAGAGGAGCTGCAAACTCTGGCTGGCGGAGGGCATGCTTGTGGGGGAAGGATGAGGAGGATCTCTGGTAAGGCTGGACAGCACGTTGTACACACGTAGAATCCCTTTTCACCTGCCCTTAGCATGTGAAAACGGTGCAGATCTATATCTCTGCCAGGATTAAGAGCCCAATCCTAGGTATGTCTACTCTGAAGTAAGTCTCATTCTAGTCAATGGAGCTTACTCCCAGGAAAGTGCCTAGGATTGCAGCCTAAGAGCCCAATCCTATGCATGTCTACTCAGAAGTCCACTTTAGTGAATGGGGCTTACTGTGGATAGGATGGCAGCCTTAGAGTCCAATCCTGTGCCTGTCTACTCAGAAGTCAGTCCCATTAGAGTCAATGGGGCTTCCTCCCAGGAAGGTGTGGAGAGGACTGCAGCCTCAGAGCCAAAGCCTATGGCTGTCTCCTCAGAAGTCAGTCCCAGTAGAGACAGTGGGGCTTCCTCCCAGGAAAGTGTGGAGAGGACTGCAGTCTCAGAGCCCTTCCTCTGCCTGTCTACTCAGGCTGCAAGGCTATGACACTTTCCTGGGAGTAAGCCCCATTGAACACAATGGAACTTACTTCTGAGTAGACATGCATAGGCTTGGGCTCTCAGGCTGCAAGGCCATGCACCCTTTCCCAGGAGCAAGCCCCATTGAGCACAATGAGACTTACTTCTGAGTAGACATGCCTAGGCTCATGCTGCAGATTGGCATGGGGCTGCACCAGCCAGCTTCCTTCCCCTCCTCCTCTGCCAAGCCAGTACCTGGGCATTCCGTGGGTGCCGCAGCCCGTCTCCCTGGCTGGCTGGCTGTCCTCCTGCTCGGTGTTGGCGCATGTCCCCCCACACCCTCCACCGGCTTGGAAGCTGCATGGGGAAGCAGAGTGCGGGGGGAGGGGAGGCGGGCTGGGCTCAGGCGAGAGCTTGGGATGGGGGCAGGAGGGGGTCGTTGTGCGGTCAGGCAGGAGCCAGGCGCCTGCCCACCCTGCACCCCCCAGCACCCACCCAGTGAATGCCTCTGTTTTGCTCCCGCCCTCCTGGAATGCCTCCGAAGGGGAGGGGCCCCTGCAAAAAGGTGCCGGAACTCCGTCCCCCCGCGTTCCATTAGAAAAAAAGCCCTGGATATGGAAGAAAGGGCCACTTTATTTCACATTAGCAAGAGAAGCAGAGGCTGAGACCTGCAGCATCCGAGGCAGCGAAAGCCCCTGTGGTGCGGGGAGGGACCTCTGGGTGGTACCAGAAACCTCTGCCCCCAGGCGGGCATGCACCTGACTCCAAGTCGCACCCCGCTGCTGGGCAGCACGTCTCATCCATGTCTATCCCTTAAGGGGAAGGCAGCCGGACCGCAGACTGCGCCACCTCAAGCCGCTGAGCCTCTGAGGTGTGCCCCGCAGTCCCGGCCAGGGCCCCGTCTACGTCCTTGTGCCGCCGAACCCCTGAGGAATGAAATAGGGTTCCGCCCTGCCTATGCCGCCTGAAGGTGCATGCCAAAGTCCCGTTCACGCCTCCTAACCTGCACCACCTGCCCTCTTAAAGTGACCAATGGCAGCTTGCAAACAGGGGGAGTGTAACACCCTGGCCCACAACAGTCTGGGGTAGGCGAAAAAACTGCCTGTCCTTCGGCCAATCTTGGCAGGCAGCAAAAAATTCCTACCCAGCCCCAAACGGTGACCAGTTAAACTCAGACTGCCTCCAGGGCGGGCGGGCGGGTATTGCCACGTTGCCCACGTGCAAAGAAGGAAGAGGACTGGGTCTTGTGCCTTTTTAAAAGGTCCGCTGTAGCTGCCAGACCCAGCCCCTTTCTCCTCCCCCTTGGGGAGGGACTCTCGTGCCCGGCCAGGCCAAACAAACTCCGATCACCGTTTAATTGGGTGATCAGGATTCTGAATGCAAGTAATCATTTTCTGAAAGAAGCTGGAGAAAATTTAAAGAAGCTGAGCTATAGATTTGTAACTTCAAGGCACATTGGTTTTGTGGATAATCAGATCTTGATCTGATAATTGCTCATATAGAAAACCTGGATGCACCTGACAGACCTCCTAAAGATCCAGGGTGGAGTAGCAGATTTGAGCAAAGACCAGTATCTATCCTGGCTAACCTGGTCCAGTTAGCCTAACCTACTTTACAGGTTTGTTGTGAGGATATAATTGGAAGAATCTCATATAAGCTGCTCTGAACGTGTTCATAGAAGGGAGAGATACACACGTGTATTTTTTTATATAAAAAATATCACCAGGGGAGAGGTGATACAGCAAGGCCCTGCGGTAACTGCCATTTGGTCTGTTGGTCTCAGAATGATCACTTGCAGTAACCACATTTGACAATCTCTAAGGTAGCACCGAGAAGGACCATGTTCCCCTCTTGTGCTTCTCCCCACTCTTGGTTTTGAGATCACGTCAAAACCACACATCCAACATGACTCTGCCACCAACTTCATGAAACAAAAACCACCCAGCTGACAGCCCACATGCTGAGTTCCCTGAGGAGGGAAAGCATCTTACCTTTGGATTACCTTACCTTTTGGATTGTGGCTGTTAAATCCAATCCTAAACCACTGTTTTAAAATATGAACTACCCTGAGTTCACTGGCAGAAAGGCACTATATGAAATGCAATGAAGGAAATAAATAAATTAGTGGAACTATCAGGTAGACAAAAAGCTGCTGAAGATGAACACACCACACTTTTCAGAAGTGAACAGAGTTGTTCAAAACAGCAACAAGAAACCGACGAAGTGAGTGTTCATTTCTGTGATATTAAAATATACACTACATCTAATAAAATAATTGTGAAACATACAGTGGTGCCTCGCAAGACGAAATTAATTCGTTCCATGAGTCGTTTCGTATTGCGAAATTTTCGTCTTGCGAATTGCGATTTAAAACAAACCAAAAAAAAAAAAAAAGCAAAAAATTTGTCTTGCGAAGCACGGCCATAGAAAAATTTGTCTTGTGAGTCACCAAAAAATCACAAAACGCTTTCGTCTTGCGAGTTTTTCATTGCGCGAGGCATTCGTCTTGTGAGGCATCACTGTATTTCCTTTTTTAATCTGATGCCATCCAGCCTAAACCCACATTTTCCAAGGATGATGGGGCTCAACCCTTAGCCCTTACCCCCATGAAATTCAACTACACATATTCATATCTCAGTTCCTGGGGGATTGTGTTTGAAATCCTGGAGGGTTGTGTTTGATTGTGTTGGAAAGCACATAGGAGGTCTTTCTATAGATGGTTTTCCTTTGCCCACCTCCACTCTATATTGTTCATTTACGCTTTTCAAAATGACAACAGCTTCTAGGCAGGCCCTGATGATGATGATGATGATGATGATTTGTTTTGATTTAATATGAATTCATTTCACTGTGTTAAGAAAAAAACATATTGCTGCTGTTTATTTCCCACCTAGATTGAAAGTCTTTTGGATGACACTGCCAGTGGAGGCAAGGTAGCCTCTGCAATATTTGTTTTATTTGCAAATATGAAGCAGAGCACAAGTGGAGGGGAAGTGAAAAGAGACTGCTAAAAGGGAGCAGATCCTCTACCCAGAGCCGCCCTTCCACCCCAGCATGCTTTCAGCCAACTCACAGCTTCCTCTGTTCCTCTCTTTGCACGGTCTGGCAAGCACTCTTCTCAGACCCCTGCAGGTGAATTTCCTACTCAGAAAATACAGGTTGAGACTCATTATTCGCTAGGGCTCCGTACTTGAGACCTCCGCGATTAAAAAAATTTGCGTAGATCTAAACCGGAACTGGAAATGACGTTTTTTGTAATTTTACGCAAATTGTAAGTACATTCGTAAGTTACGCAAATTACGTTAGATTCTACCATTTGGATACGCAAATTAACTAAGACATACGCAAATAGCGCTGCAGCCTAAAACAACAGCCTATAGAAATTTACATTTAAATAGAAACCACCCAGGACAAAGGAAGAGGACTACAGGTAGGTGTTTAAAATATGAACAGTTTAATTTTACAGGTACTGTACTGCAAATACTGTACTGTAACATGCCTCATTAAAGTATGCAAACTGTTGCTAAAATGTAAATACAATATCCTGTCAAAGTTATTGCAGTACTGTACTGCAATTAATCACTGTAATAAATACCCGTACAGGCATGGTAACTTACTATTTATTAACACAACTTATGAGGGCACTGTACTGTATCAGTACTATAAAATAAACATAAACTTGCACAAACTTTTGTAAATGTCTTTTTTAAACTACTATTTACAGCTCTATTAAGGTGCTCCATCTGCTATTCCTGCCAGTAACATATACCTGGAAAATTCATAGTCTTGCCACTGGTCATTGGTGTATTGCCATTGAATATGCACATCCCTGATCTTGTCTGATCTTGGAAGCTAAGCAGGGTCAGGCCTGGTTAGTATTTGGATGGGAGACAGATGCTGTAGGCTTATACCATAGTCCTTCGAGACTGAAGGTTGCCAACCATGGAGGTTCTCTTAATTACTCCAATTGCAGGGGCTTTTCAGGTGGCTCAAGGAAATAGATGTCAGGACCTGTGGAGACTGATAGGTTAGGGGTTGTGGAGGTGGAGGCAGAGGGATGAGGAGCTGTGGAGATACAGGCTGTGGGCTGAGGCTGCACAACTGCAGGTTTTACTTTAGTGAAAAACATATTTATGGGAAGCTGCCTCTTCCTTTTCTTCTCCTCATCGAATAAATCCTGCAGTGGCTGCAGGCATGCTGTAGTGCCTCTGGTGATATGAGCAGCTCTTTCCAGAGAAGGATCAAAATCTTGAATCATGTCCTTCAGTAACTGGGCCTGCTGAAACACTGCTGCAGATTTTTCCAGTGTCCACATCTGTGGCTCAACCTCCTCCACATGTTCTGGGTCACCCTCATCCTCTTCATCTGTTGAGGAGCTCAGCAGGTCTGCCAGTTCCTTATCTGTCAGGGCATCACCTTGCTCCTGAATGTGCTCCTCTACATCTTCCTCTGCCATGTCAGAGAAGCCTTCCCCACCAAATTCCCTGGCAGTCTCCATGATAGCCCTGACCTCCTCGTCAATATTGGGGAAGCCCCTAAAATCATGGACAACTTCAGCCCATATTGCCTTCCAGCAAGCAATGAGGGCTTCAGACTGAACAGCATTTACAGCCTCTGCAATGAGAATAATTGCATCAGCAATTGTAAAGTCTTTCCAGAAGGCCATGATGCTGCTCTCAGGATCGGCATCAAGGGCAGCACGGATCCTCCTAAAGGCTAGTCGGGTATAGGTAGCCTTGATACACTTGATCACACCCTGATCAAGTGGCTGCAGGAGGGATGTCATATTTGGAGGAAGGAACTTCAATTCTACATTATCATCTTCAAACAGAGAGGGTGGGGATGGCCAGGAGCATTGTCCAGTAATAAAAGGACCTGGAATGGCAGCCCCTCATCCTGAAGATAGCACCTCACCTCAGGGACAAAACACTGGTGGAACCATTCTAAACATAAGGTGGCTGTCACCCATGCCTTTTTGTTGTGCTGCCAGAACACAGGGAGGCTGTTTTTGTTTTTAAGGGCCCTGGGATTTTTAGCTTTGTAGATAAGGCCAGGCTTTATTATGTGCCTGCTGCATTTCCACAGAGCACCAGAGTCAGGCGGTCTTTCATTGCCTTGAACCCTGGGGCCTGTCTTGCACTCTTGTGGACGTAGGTTCTTTTGGACATTTTTTTCCAAAAAAGACCTGTCTTGTCACAATTAAAAACCTGCTCTGGAAGATAGCCCTTGCCCTTGATTATTTGCTGGAAGTGCGCTGGAAATTCTGATGCTGCCTGTTCATCAGCTGATGCAGTGGTTGGCAACCTTCAGTCTCCAAAGACTATGGTATAAGCCTACAGCACCTGGCATTCCCAGGCGGTCTCCCATCTAAGTACTAACCAGGCCTGACCCTGCTTAGCTTCCGAGATCAGACAAGATCAGGCATCTGCAGGGTAACAGTTGCTTCTCCCGTGATTCTGAGGTTTTTTAGGTTGTACCGTTTAATGTAGCTACCCAGCCATCCTTCACTTGCCTTGAAATCCTTCCTCTGGCTCTCATCCACTCCCTCATTGCAGTGCTGATAAAGGCTGAGTGCTTTCTCTTGAAGAACTGCTCCATCCACTGGGACATGTTTCTGGTTCATATCCTCCAGCCAGATGGTCAGTGCTTTCTCCGTCTTAACAAGTGCCACCTCACGTACCACAAATGTCTGTTTTGCAGTGGTAGGCTCAGCTCTTACACTGGGACATATTTCAGCCTCCTTCTGTTTGATTGCTCTAATACTGGACTCATTTTTTTCAATTTGTGCCCAACGTTAGTTGCAGACATCCCAGTTTTCAGCATGTCCAGGATTGTGATCTTTTCACAAAGAGTCAGCCCCTAACGCGCCCTCTTCTCTGTACCCTTTGTGGTACTGGTACTGCTTTCAGCACCTGGTTGCTTTCTTGAAGCCATTTCTGTTCTTTCACAGGGTGGGTTCTGCCTATCTCCATGCAAAATCACCAGCACAAAACAGAAGAGTTGTGAATTGGTGGGCGGAGCTTTGTCTGTTTATCAAACTGCCTCCACCTTAGTGTTTGGGGACTGCCAGCACAACCCTGTGCATGTCTACTCTGAAGTAAATGCCATTTTCTTCAATGGTGTTTACTCCCAGGAAAGTGTATAGGATTGCAGGCTGCATCTGAACCTGTACCCTACTGTATGCAGAATTTTGTTCTGCTATTTAAAAATGCTCCTTATGGTGCTTGTGTACTGTAACTTTTTCAAAACATTTGGGGGGCATGGGGGCTTCAACAAGGAAATGCTGTGCATTGATGCTTCATTTTTGGTGCTTGTGTGACTTTAAAAACTTTGGGGGTGATGGCGACTGGCCTGGACGCCTTTAAAAGGGGATTGGACAAGTTTCTGGAGGAAAAATCCATTACAGGGTACAAGCCATGATGTGTATGTGCAACCTCCTGATTTTAGAAACGGGCTATGTCAGAATGCCAGATGCAAGGGAGGGCACCAGGATGAGGTCTCTTGTTATCTGGGGTGCTCCCTGGGGCATTTGGTGGGCCACTGTGAGATACAGGAAGCTGGACTAGATGGGCCTATGGCCTGATCCAGTGGGACTGTTCTTATGTTCTTATGGGGGGAACTTGCTTTGGGACTGCTTGATGGGAACTTTGTGGATTGGGGGGTACTGCACCGTACCTTATGCGGTGTGCAGCGTACGAGGTGGGTACAATATTAATAAGCCTTTTCTATGGCTCTTTACAGGGCTTCTGTGGTGTTTACAGAGCCTGCGCCAGGCGCTCGCAGTCAAAGAGGGAGGCTCAAATGGTGGGGGCTTCTGTGGTTTTTTTTGGCGCCTGTGCCAGGCGCTCACAGTCAAAGAGCCGTAGAAAAGGCTCTTTATGGAGATGGCATGGGATGATGGGGGAAGGTTCTATTGTGTTTGCTGTGCCCGCCTGCAGCAGGTGCGACTTGAGGAAACCTCTTCCAAGCTCCAGGGGCTACATCTGCGCCTGTGTGAGGCGTATCCATGTTTTCACTCTCGGAGCTGCCTACAAATGAAGGTGATTGAGGCTTCTGATAATGTTTTAAGGTACAGAGTGTGATGTGAGTGACACTTTATTTTTCCTCCCACCCAAGACGCGATGAGAGAAAAACGTGGATAAATAATTCGTGGTTAAATAGGTTACACCTGTATCCACAACCATTAAAGAACATTGAGACTCTTTTGTGCCAAATCCCAGGCTCCCATCTAGAGTCATTTCAGGCAAAACTGTACCAGTATATAAACCGATCTGCAGTAATCAGCCAGCAAACTCCCAACAAATATTTATAACTCATTTCCGGGCTGGTCTCAAAGCTCATCCTATTTTGCAGGAATAAAGAGATCAGCAACTATTAAATGGATTCCCTAATTTTTTTTTATCAGAGTTAAACAGCCATTGTATTTAATTTTCTCTTTCATTACACATACCACATTACCCATTTAATCCCCAAACAAAAACAAATAGAAACATGCACATACACGATGTGCTAATAACTTGCATTTTACAAAGAACTCGTTAATTTGCTCTACCTGCTCCTGTTAATGATAACAGACGCTGCAGAAACTGTGTCAATGCAAATGGTGAAATAAGCAAGGCCTCCCAGGCAACGGCTATTTGCAGAAGTTGGAAACTCACATTCATTTCTGTCCAACCCCCTCACCATCTCCCAACCTGAGGACTATTTATGAACTTGGTCTGGCTCAAAGGCTTTACATGCTTATAGTCTAAGCTTCTAAACTGAATAAAGTCGTAGTCTTTTACTCCAGCTCAATGAGAGTTGATCACTTTCTTCCCTATTCACCTAATTTTAAAAACATGTACAGCAGGGATGGCCACAACTCAGACTCAAGTTGCAAAAACACACGTTTTTTGCAACTTGCATGAACTTGTATCACACGTGTCAAAAACTTGGGCACTAACTTGGGACTTGGGGGGTTTACCCTAAAAATGAAAAGACTTGAATAGACTCGAGTCAAGACTCACTTTTGTGTGTGTTTACAATTCTGTTTTGTGTGTGTGTGCTTGCTTGCTTTTTTTCTCATTGCTTCCCAGGCTTGATTTGCTTTTTGAAAAGACTCAGACTCAAGTCAAACTGACTCTATAAATGGACGAGTCATGATGGCCCCTGTTAGGACTCATTTGTGACTCAATTTAAAGGGGGTGGAGATGAGAGACAACTCGAGATGCAAGGAAGTGGCTCCAGCACATCCTGATGTACAGTGGCAATACCTTTCAGAGATCTCACCTGTGCAGGTGCTTTTCTTTTGATACAGACATTCTTCTGTAGGACATTTATTTTTGTTTTAACAGAAATTTATCTCAGAGTAGGATCTAGACATTATCTGAATAGCATCTATTGCTACAATATGTAAAAGTCATTCCTTGATCTGAATAGAAAATCAATGCAAATTAAATTCACATTAACATGAAGTGAGATAAACCTGCAGAAATTCCTGCCAGATCAGAACATGAAGCAAGTTCATGCCAGCAAAATGGCAGATTTATCATTTAACACAAAGAACAAAAATTGCAATCAAAGAAATAAACGGAGTCCATTTTGACAATGCAGGCAGAGACTTATAGAGGATTATATGCAATTTGGACAACTTAATAGAGCAAACTTAATATAGTCCTGACTGCAGACAATGTTCAGTTACTGATGTACAAGTACCATTCAGTAAAACCTCTTGTAGCACTTCAGATGTGTGGATAATGGATGCATCAGCTGAGCAGACAACTCAGATTCATTCTCAAGATTTACTACAATTTCATGGCCATACATCTATCAAAAACCCTTAAGACATTCCTACATGTGCATCAGCTTGCTACAACAAACAACAGAACTGATGAGACTCGAGAGACTGACACATGCACACAAGATAAGTTGTAACTAGAAGAAGCATCAATGAGAAAAGTCACACATTCTAACAACAACAACAAATGTGCTGTGGCAAGTTTTGCTGGCCCAGGAAAATGGGCTTCACAATTCTATGCCTTCTGAGCTGGGGGAGGGGGTCATGCATTTCATCAGGAGAAGCCAACTGGCCACTTAGAACTCCAATTGGTCATGGAAAAGAATGCTTCACCACCTGTTTTACTTTTCACCTTCCCCAAACAAGATCACTCCCTCTCTGAAAAGTCCTGTCAAAAAAAAATTTAAAAAGTGTTATAACACCTTTGAAACCTGTGTGTGATGGGAAAGAACTAAAATTCAAAAACTTGTTAACTAGAGAGCTAAATGGCTTTAGCACGGGTCTCTCATTTTAAAGCAAATGACTATTAAAGGCACAGTCCAACTATGATCGAAAGGATTTCATACTGGTTGGAATGGCATCTACTTCAGACCAAAGGAAAGAATAGATTGTGTGAATTTGGGAGGGGGTCTTGTGCCTCTTGACAACTTTGTGCATTTTTCTCAAGTGATGTGCTTCATTTGAGGACCCAACTAATAATGCCTTGCTAGAGGACCAGACCAAGATCTATCAAGCCCAGCAGTCTATTTCCAACAGTAGCCAACCAGATGTCTCTGGAAGTACAAAGTCATTCATGGTTAATACCCTCTGCTGCTATTTCTCTTCCAGCATTTGGTAACCCATATAAAAAAGTAGCCTGCCAAAAAAATTGCCAACCCTCAAATGTTCACCACCAGAAAGCAGGCACAGACAGCCACAATAACTTTTGTGCTTATAATTTTTCCTTTCAGAACACTCTAGTGAGCAGCAGTTAATACGATCATAACACCCAGTCTTGCTAAAATAGTGGGTGCTCAGTTAGTTTGGCTCTCCGCATAGTCGAGAACCAAATACGGAATTGCTCTCCCAGTAGCCAATGAGAAAATAGACTTCTGATGGGTGCAACATTGTTATTCATGCACAATATGCCAGGAGAAAGGGATTCTCCCAAAGATGTCATTCTCACATTTTTATAATTACTACAGGGAACAATTGTACTGAACAAACATTTTTGTTGGAAAGTTGGCGCTTATTTAAATTGGATTTGTGCATCATAGATTGAACTCATAGGTCTTTTTTTTTTTAAACAAACATTTAAAACAATATTTAACCTTAGGTTATACCCTATTCCTAACACTTCAGTTTTGGAATAAGATGAAATGTTTTCCTTCACTCTGTGTTGATGTAAAATGATCATTATGCAATGCAGCAAGTTTTATTTGCCTTTAAACGGGAAAATGAATTCGAAGCTATAAAAGCAAATTTGGAGAAAGAACAGACGTGGAAAAATATATTTCTTGTGCATTAAACATTTATAATTTTTGCTGTTTCTTGAGAACTAGAAGTATTAATCAATTGCAATGACTACTGAGCATGGCAAAGGGAAAAAAGAACATGAGCCCTGGATTTTGGAGAAAAAAAAGGTATGACAGGCCTTTTATAGGTCCAGAGATTACAAATCAGCAATTAATATGGAAACTAATCTCCAGGAAATTCAAATACTTTGTGCTTCACTAGCATTTCTATTCAGTTCATCATAATCTTTTATTCCAAAACTCTCAAGATAAAGAACAAAGAATTCAAAGGACTTGAAGACAAAGAAGAAAGAAGAAAAGAACATTGAGATCAAGAGACAATCAATGGAAGAAAATGTGGTCATTAATTTAACTAATTAGATTGAAAAACAAAAAAAAATGAGATTGTTTCCAACAAAGATTTTTTGGACTCAGACCTGCTTTTTAAACTTATTTTAACTTTTTTCCATTTGTTTTGGATGATCTTATTCAACAGCATTGGCAGTGTTAATCCATGCAATCAGCACCACAAATCCAGCAAACCCCCCTCCCCCAACAAGAGAGAGAGAGAGAGAGAGAGAGAGAGAGAATAAAACGATCTGATGACCTGAAGAGGAGAATGTAAACTTTGATCATGTCACATGTATTCCTTAAATTGGCATATATTATCAACTACTGTGCAAATCATATGCACATTGGAGCATAAACTAAACTGTATTGTTGCAAACCAACAGTTGATAAAGATGTTTCGAATGACTGTAAGAAAAGATAACACTGCTATTCATTGGCAACATAATTGGATAATTAGATCATTAAATACTCTTATTCTAAAATAATTGGATCCTAGCAAGTCCCCACATGTAGGTGATCCATAAACAATAAGGCTGTCAGCTATTTGGAAAGTTTAACAATTACTCAAATTTTCAGAGTTCAGTCCAGAAGTCCAGAGTTCAGTCCAGAATGTTTTTCACAGAACATATTGTAAAAACCAAATTGAAAAATAGTGGTTTAGATTAGCCTGCCTATGTAAACCACCTTGAATGCCTTGTAAAAACAGAGAAAGGTGGTATATAAATCTGTACGTATGTATGTATATATGTATTTAAGACAATATGACTGGATACCATGGTTGTACAATGAAACTGATCTATACTTTCAGAAATCCAATTATTATTTTTGAGAAAGGCAAAGTTGGTTAAAGCTGATTTATTTATATATTATAAGGATTTCTGTCCTGCTTTTTGGCCTCCAAAGCCGTTTTTTCAAGGCAACTTATGTCAGATTAAAAACATAAAAAAATAAAAGCAAAAGTATAACAATCATCATAAAAATCATAGCATCAAGCACAGCTACAAAAAGAAATTCCAAATCCAACTACTAAAAATGGAGCAAGCGTCCAACGAAAAATATATACATGGGGGTATTAACAGAATATATACATGGGGGTATCAACCAAACCAGTGTTTGAACAGCAAACTCTTTATAAGTCAACAGGAAAAAAAGAGAGGATGCCAAATGGGCCTTGATTTAAGATTCTCACATGAGACAGTTCATTTCCATATATCAGGGTCAGATTTTGTTTGAATTGCGGAGTCACTTATTTATTGATTTTTTTTTCTTGTAACTCTAAAAATATACTTACTCTTGGCATGGCTAACTCATCAAAGCATAGGGCTACACTACTAATTGATTTCAATGGGACTGAGTATGTGGTTTCAGAACTCTGGCCTGTTTATTTCTTAAATAAAATGCCACCCTCAGATTTCAAAAGCAACAAGTTCAAATCCTATAAGAGTTAACTAGCTGTAATTAAAAATACATCAAAGATTAACTAAATCACAACATTTTAAATCTCAATTAGTTTTCTCTTTCAAAAAGATTTACCGCCTAAACAAACCTAATACCATTTGTTTTTGATAGAGAACCCCTAGTGTTTGCTTTTTAAATTAACTAGGGAGCATTATTTTAAAAGCCCTTTCAACAATGAACTTGTTACCTCAAGGGTGAAAATGCTGTGGGACAGTAGAGTCTTTTTAAAAACTTGTTTTAAACCCTGAATATGGTTGATAGATTCTGAAAAAACTGAAAAACTGTACTGAAAAAACCTGCCAATTCTCTAGAGTTGTGCCCACAGTGGAGAGCAGAGGGAAGCACAATGGAGAACTAAGGTGAAAAGAAGGACTACTCACAGTTTGTTTTTTTCAGAAACCAAACTTCCAACAGTTTTATTTAATATGGAAGGGACTCTGCTGTTATAGAACCTAGTTTGCAAGGTAGTTCAGTCATACTCAGGGCACCTGCTGGATTAAAACCAAGAGAGAACATATGGCATGAAAAAGCTGTACAGACCCAGTGCTAACAAAGCAATACTGGAGACGTTAATGGGTTTAGAGTGGCCTTGAACTGCCTTACCAGATTCTCACAGACACCACTCTGTCCCCGCACCATGCTCATGCAAGCATATCCCCCAAGCTGTCAAACCCTGGACAGCTACAGGTCCATCGAGGTACCAACGTATAGGTGGCTTGCTTCTCCTACAGATTGGACGCTGTGGCATGGCTCCCATATACTTTCAGGTTACCATGTGTTCCAAGTATACCCATCCGTGCCCAATGAATCCCAATACAGGGAAACACCAGGCTCCACCTCCTGATATCAGATTGCTGAAATTAAAAATTTCCTTGCAGTGATATAGTACACAATCTGAAGTAGGTTAGTTTTTGTGTCCCCATTTTGCAGGTGCTGGGAGACAGTATACTGCTTAAGGCCACCCAGTGTGTTTTTTGTAGAGAAAAACCATTGGAACCGTAGAGTTCCAAGTGATTTTAGCCACATATAAATCAACCCTAAATACAGGGATAAATGCGGTACTGAATAAGTGCTACACTTATGCTAAGCCATCAGCAGAACGACATGCAGTCTAGCATCCTGCCATGGGTGTCAATCATAAGGCCCATGGGACAAATGCGGCCCCTTGGAAGCAATTCATCTGGCCCCTGTTAGAGGTAGTCTGGGCTTTCCCACATCCAGGGCCACCCCTGCCTTTGCTGCCCCCCCTGCCCCTGACCAGTAAGTACAGTGACATGATCGTTAACACAATTACTTCCACACACTGCCTCTTCCATTCCCACTTTGAAGAATAGGGGAAACAGAAGAGCGTCCAGGCTCCAATGGAACAACTCGCGCCGCTTCTGAGCAGCACGAAAGGTTCCATTGGAGCATTTGGGAGCTGCTGGAAGTGGTGTCCAGGCCAGGTGAGCACTGCTTCCAGGAGGTGGGCAGCACTCTCCTCCTGGGCGCCACTTCCAGCAGCCCCAAAGTGCTCTGACAAAGCCGAAGAAGCAGCACACATCTCCTTTGAAATCAGAGGAGACATGCGCCACTTCCCACCACCCTGAGGGCCACTTCTTCCCTCCCTGTTCATTAAAGTGAAGGAGAGGGGGGTGGCCTCATATGTGGCTGGGAACCACTCTGAGAGTGGCTGCAAGAGCGTGACCACTCTGTGCGGTTCCTTGCTGGTGGGGCAGCTCTCAGAACAGCAGGGAACCGCACAGAACGGCTGCACTCCTGCAACCACTCTTGGCGTGGTTCCGGCTGCGTCCCCTTTAATGAAATGGGAGGGGGCAGCCCTCAGGACTGTGCAAACTGCACTGGCAGTGGCTGTGCTCCTGCAGTGGCTGTCTGCACGGTTGTTGGCGTCTCAGGGGGCAGGTTGCAGTGGCACCCCCTCCGCACAGTGCCTGGGGCATTTGCCCACTTGCCTCCCTCTAGATGTGCCACTGGCCCCTGTTATATTTGGGTTCTCCCATCGTAATAATTGGATTCTCATATCTTTAAAATACGAACACGATTTGCCCATTTTCTCTTCTGTCATTTGCAGCTAAGGGGTTTCTATTAAGAACAAAGTGCTGATTTCTGGCCATCATCTGCTTAATGATATCATAGTATTGGCAACCTTCAGTCTCGAAAGACTATGGTATCGCGCTCTGAAAGGTGGTTCTGGCACAGCGTCTCGTGTGGCTGAAAAGGCCAATCCGGGAGTGACAATCCCTTCCACACCGGGAGCAAGTGCAGTCTGTCCCTGGTCTGTCTCCCTGGCTATGGGCCTTCCTTCTTTGCCTCTTAGCCTCAGACTGTTGGCAAAGTGTCTCTTCAAACTGGGAAAGGCCATGCTGCACAGCCTGCCTCCAAGCGGGCCGCTCAGAGGCCAGGGTTTCCCACTTGTTGAGGTCCATCCCTAAGGCCTTCCTGCTTAATGATGCAATATCCGCCCCCAGCAGGTGGTATGAATGCTAACTTCGGCCCTCCGTACGAAACGAGTTTGATACCTCTGTTTTAAGACTTATAATGATTATTATTGAATAAAATCTGTTTGTTTTTTTTCAGTACTTGCCCGATCTTGTCTGACCTCAGAAGCTAAGCAGGGTCAGGCCTGGTTAGTACTTGGATGGGAGACCGCCTGGGAATACTGGGTGCTGTAGGCTTATACTATAGTCTTTCTTTTGAGACTGAAGGTTGCCAACCAACCAACTTTAAAGCTCAACTCACAGCCTTGCTCGCAATGCTATTTTTAAAAACCACGCACTGCTACTGAACTAAATTTGCAACCTCTTGCAACTCAGGGCAGAGTTTATGAAATTGTTTTAAAGCATCATTTCCCTGCTCATTTGACTTGGCTCCTTTCCATTAAAAAAAAAAATTAACCATGTTGCCCTTCTTTAACCTCACTTGCTGGTTAGATTTTTAAAAAATAAACCTGTTCTTTGCCACAATCACCTTAAGCTATATATATATATATATATATGCAACCTTCAGTCTCGAAAGACTATGGTATCACGCTCTGAAAGGTGGTTCTGGCACAGCGTCTAGTGTGGCTGAAAAGGCCAATCCGGGAGTGACAATCCCTTCCACACCGGGAGCAAGTGCAGTCTGTCCCTGGTCTGTCTCCCTGGCTATGGGCCTTCCTTCTTTGCCTCTTAGCCTCAGACTGTTGGCAAAGTGTCTCTTCAAACTGGGAAAGGCCATGCTGCACAGCCTGCCTCCACGTGGGCCACTCAGAGGCCAGGGTTTCCCACTTGTTGAGGTCCATCCCTAAGGCCTTCAGATCCCTCTTGCAGATGTCCTTGTATCGCAGCTGTGGTCTACCTGTAAGGCGCTTTCCTTGCACGAGTTCTCCATAGAGGAGATCCTTTGGGATCCGGCCATCATCCATTCTCACGACATGACCAAGCCAACGCAGGCGTCTCTGTTTCAGCAGTGAATATATGCTAGGGATTCCAGCACTCCCTTGCCTTTGGCAAGGCACCTGGATATATACACACACACACACACACACACACACACACACACACACACACAAACAGGAGCTGAAACCAGAGTTTGAAACCAGAGTTTGAAGCAGGTTAATTGATTTAGGATTTAAAGAGGAAAACTTTCAGAAAGAGAGGTGGGGGAGAGAGGGACCATGTGATCTCATTGTCCAATTGTTTCACCATGGTAAGCCAAGGTGGTTAACCTTTCAGCATCTTTGCATCTGGACCAGCCCTTAGTCTGCATGTTGCTTTTCTCATTGCTCATTTCTCTACCCTTTAATTAAAAATTTTAAATAAAATTTTTAAAAAAACCTTTAAAAGAATAGTGGTGCTGCTACTGTCACAATCCACCTTAGCTCAAAGCACAACCAGGTGTAGTAGGCCACAACCCACCAGTCCAAGACCAATCCAAGACTATTCAGTGCGGTAGACCTAAACCTCTCAGGGAAAAAGTTATGAGCCTATTTTACTCAACACTGCTTGTAATAAGAACATAAGAACGGCCCTACTGGATCAGGCCATAGGCCCATGTAGTCCAGCTTCCTGTATCTCACAGTGGCCCACCAAATGCCCCAGGGAGCACACCAGGTAACAAGAGACCTCATCCTGGTGCCCTCCCTTGCATTGGCGAAGAATGGAGAAGGAAGAACACCAAAGAAGCATCAAGCATCTTATCAGTCTCTGAAAAAGCCATTTCTAGAATTTCTAGCCATGGCTTCTCTTTTAAGAAGCCTTTAAAAGGTTTGTATTTCAAGCACACCCTCCTGGGTGCAGTATGCCCTGCGGTAGGTGTCCCCATTTCTTCTTGCTTCTGAAAAACAGCCATTATGCTTAATGTCACCTCCTGGGGTAGTTGGGAGAGCCATTACCACAGTTCTGAAATCGGTCCTTGCATCAAGGAGTTTCAAAGCTCGACTTCCTTCAAGCAAAGGCCTTGGGCAGAATGTGTTTGTTTCCCCGCATGAAAACACTCCCGGCGCCTGTGACACAGTGCTACCATCGTCAAAGGATGGCATGAAGTATTAGCTGTGTTTATTAGCTAATCAGTTTATTCATATTCACTGTGTTTAAAGACTGCACCTTCATTAAAGAAATGGAGCACAGAACATACATTTTGTAGGCTGTTTAAAATATAAAACTCTCAACATGTTGCTCTCTTTTTCTCGATATAGCAGTACATGGCAGGCATTTCCTTAGCTCCTCCATTCACCTCCATCATCTCCCATGATGCATTCACATCTATGCAGTGTGCTTCCTTTTTTTTTTTTTTTTGCAAACTGTAGCCAGAGCTTCCTCTGCTGAAATCCCATCCATCTCCATCCATTACTGAGCCCAGTTTCTTCCCAAGGAATGAAGTTCACATGGCCAATTTACATTGGTCCCTCAGTTCTGACCATCCAGTTGTGGAATACAGAAAAGACAAGGCATCTCCATGTCCAACTCACCGCTGTGTTCTTAATAGGACCAACCCGTTCATGAGGCTGAATGAAACAACTGAGAGGAAGTCCCACACATTGTTACTACTGTCTTAAGTTCACAGAGGCAGTCTGGTGGAGAACGTAGGGACTGCTGTGCTCCTGTTCCCAATTGCTTGCCTTCCAGAACAGCTCCTGGGAAGGGGAATCGTCACCAACACATCACTCCATGTCCTCGTCTTTCAAAACTAGCCAGACAAGGATAGTCCCAGGAGAACCACTTCAAAACCTCCCTGGCTCGTCAGGTTGATCACGGGCAACAAAAGATGGGGAAAGTGCCAACAATAGGGGTGTTGGGCATGAAAAGGGCAGGGGCAGAATTTGGCAGCCATTCAAATTTAGGTTGGTCCTGTAAGTGAGGAAGAGCTGAAGCTTAACAGTGGAGTATATAATTTCTTTGTAGAAGGCCCCAAGTTCAATTTCTGACACCTGCAGGTAGGCTTGAAAGGCGCCTGTCCGAAACTCTTGAGAGCCACAGCCCATCAGAGAAGACAAGACTGAGCCACAGTCTAATAGCCAAGTGTCAATACTCTCAGGAGTTCTCCCTCACTTCCAACATTCCTCTATCCAAGTGAACTAGGAGATCGTTCAGATGCTATGTACAGAGCTCCCTGCAGTATAACACTCAGAGTACAAGCAACCTGGAATCTCCACACAGAGCCACTCAAAGACTAATGTTCCATGAGTCATTTCAGGCACTTCAGTAAGCCAGCACCTGAGTCAAACGTTTCTGGAAGGTGGCCTTCTTTCCAACCATGCTTAGGACTGAACAGCTCAGAAGGAAGTCTTACAGCACAACCCTAGACATGTCTACTCTGAAGTAAGCCTTCTTGACCTCAATGAAAGTGGGTATAGGATTGCAGCCTTGGCATTGTAACTGGGGCTGGCTTTCTTGCAGTCATGATTAAAAACACAGCTGTCGCGTCACATTGCCATCAGTTTAGAATCAGTATGGTGTTGTGGTTTGGGAGTTGCACTTAGACTTGGAAGATCCAGGTTCAAATCCCCACCGCCATGAAGCTTCCTGGGTGACCTTGGACCACTCACTTCCAGCCTCACCTACCTTGCAGGACTGTTGTGAAGTCTGAAGGAGGGGAGGAACCATGTACCCCATCTTGAGCTCCTTGGAGGAAGGTGGTATAAAAAAGTGAAAAATAAAATAATAAATAAATAAGGTCAGTGTAGCTTTTCCTCTAATGGAAGGCCAAATCCATTAACAGTGTCTCAAAAACATCCAAGTGGCACAGATGGCAAGTCTGACACAGTATATTCAGAAAGCTACCCAAAATTAATAGATTGCCACAAAAGTGTCTGCAAAGGAAAATATAACTTGCAATTTGAAGATGAATAATTAACAGTCAATTCTTCTGGTAAAGTACATTGTATAAAGTGCAGTAAAATGGCTAGCAAAATTGTCCATAACGAACAAGCCAAAGAAGGATTAGCCCAAGGCTTCCTTGTGGCCAATTCTATCCAATTTACATTCCTATCCCCACCCCCCACCCCCATCCCCCCAAAAGACTACCAATCACTGGAGGTACAAATTCTTTCACAAACTAAACAAAGCAAAGAAAAAAAGAGAGAGGTTGAATGTGCATCAGAGTTAGCTAACTCCAAGATGCCTTTGCCTTTAATGAAACTTAAAACTAATATGAGAGAAGATTTGTGATCGTTCTGTTTTATGTCTCTTCATAGCAATGCAATCATCTTGAAGCAAAATGCAGTGCCTGACTTCAGCAATGCATAGTTTTTGTGGAGTTTTTTTTTTTTCTTCTTCAAGATAATTCAGTGAAGGTTTCTTTTTTTATTTTTACTATAGCAGCACCTGTGGCTCAAAATGAAAAAAAATGAGCTATTGAAAATGAAAATGTGTGCTTTAATGGGACATATTGTGCATTCAGCAATGATATTAGCTTCAAGCGTCATGTTCCTGGTGTGATATGATTATCCAATTGTTTTGAAAGCATTTTGGAAATTCAGTTTCTAAAAGCCAAGCATTTTATGGGTCAAAAGTAGCATCATCTTTTTTTTAAACAAACCACTTTGCTGAACTGAAGGCTGATTAAAGTTCACAAACTGGGCTATGCAGCAGAAGCAGCTTTGCAATCCAGCCTCAAAGCAACACACAACATTAAATGCATTTGTATTCTTTATATATAGAATATAATCTCTCTCTCTCTCTCTCTCTCTCTCTCTCTGTGTGTGTGTGTGTGTGTGTGTGTGTGTGTGTGTGTGTGTGTGTGTTGCCCCCCCACAACAGATAGTTGGAAGTGTATCCACTGTTCAACAGGCAGAAGGTATTAAATCCAGCCCTCTCCTCTGCCCCCACCAGACAAATGATTAGTGTTACCATAGATTATTCACCAGGGACTATTCGCACATATCTAGACTCTGGATAAACCCAAGCATCATGTGTAGCATTCATTTGCATTCTCTGACTCCTCATTCAGCTTGGGATATACATATCTGCTAGGAAGATGCCTCTAGCTGGATTGGGGCTCCAGTGTTTTCACCCACCCAAGACTGCCATTTGGTTGACCCCCATTCCTTCCCTTTCCTGCCCATTCTACCCATCCCTGCCCCTCTCTGCCCCCACCACCAACTTTGCTGCCTGAGGTAGCTGGCAGTGTCAGCAGGCCTCTGGTACCACAGCAGCAGACTCAAAATGGCCACCAGCATGCTTCTATATGGCCATTGACAACTGTGGAACTGTGTTCCATGGTAGTAAAGGACAGCCTAGTCCTAGTTAGGATGGGCTGTTAGATAGATCAGGCCTTGAATAGCCCTGGTCATGTTCTTCAGTCAATGCTTTAATTGCCCTGTATTTGTACTTGACATCTCATACCCTAAAAAACACCTTAGTGTCAGTTTGACAAAAGGATTCTGCTCTAGGGAGTGTCTGGGGAGTGTCTAGCACTATTCCAAATCACTGAAGAACATTGATTTTGAGGTCTTGGAAGAATGAAAAATGAATGAACTGTCACAAGATTCCAGCTCTCTTGGGAATGTTCCTGTTGCCATATACAAGATAAAACAAAGTCTGACCCTGCAAAATCACATTTCAGGAAACCATTGATTTCTGAACAAACTAGATTAACAGAAAAATCATTAACAGTAACTTAGATAAGTTGCAAACACCATTAACCTGAATGATTTTTAAAGCTCACCTGAACTTTCACCACTTCCCATTGGACCCTTAATTAATCTTCTGTCCTGTAAGCATTACTGGAAATTTAATTTGGAGAGGGATATTATAAAGTTTTCACAGCCTTTGCACTCTGCACAGGTTTTCCTGGACAGATTTTACAGCACACCAGTTCTGCTTTGCTGTTTGTTTAATCATCTTAATGAAAATGATAAGGAGACAGGAAAAATGTGAGCTTCATTGCCCTCCCTAATCTTGGGCAAGCTATTATACCCACCATGTAAAAGTAGGAGACAAAGGGCGCAATCCTAACCCCTTATATGTCAGTGCTTTCCAGCACTGACATAAGGACAATACAGCTCTGAGGTAAGGGACCAAAATTCCCTATTTGAGGAGGCCTCCGTGAGTGACACCCAAATGCAGGATGCAGCACATATCCCATTGGCACCACTATGCCAGCGCAGGAAAGGGATTAGGATTGCACTGACAGAAGGGGTTAGGATTGCACTCATAGTTAGCACACATCCTGCTAGCACACATGTATAGTAGAAGTCAGGTGAATTCCCAAGGATGCCCCAAATGCACGACTGAAAACTTCAGCAACATACAGCAGGTTTGGGGAGTGAGAGGGATGAGATAAGGACACAGAAGAAAGGAGATCCCTTGGGGTCACAGCAGTGTTGTTGAAGCTCTTCATCCAGGAGAGCTCTTCAAAGATGCTCTTCTTCATGCAAGTTGCAATCATGGCTCCAGGTCCTCCCTGTCTCTTTGCACAATCCTATACATGGTTATTCAAAAGTAAGTCCCGTTGTGTTAATTGGCACTTACTCCCAGGAAAGTGTGTATAGGATTGCAGCCTTAAACGAACAAGGGTACTTAATTTCTCTCACTGACATGTGATTGCAGGCTCCAAATGACATTAATTATTTGAGGTAATAAGAAAGTCTACCTGTGATGTCACACATGCAAGCCAGACTTCATGTGCTTAATTCAATTTTAATTTTATTTATTCTTCACATTTTTATACCACCCTTCTTCCAAGGTCTTCTGGGTGGTGTATATAATTCCTCCCCTCCTCACAACAACCTCACAACAACCCTATGACATCGGTGAGGCTGAGAAAGGGTGGCTGGCTCAAAGTCACCCAGGAAACTTCATGGCCAAGAGGGGATTTGAACCTGGTCCAGCTGTTGAACCACTACACTACCCTGGCTTTCATTCTCATGCTCTCCATTCTAGAATAGAATGGAAACAGCCACAGCATTATGTATGTTACTGCCCTCAAGCAATGGATGTGTTTGAGCCTGCCCTAAAATTCAGAACATCCACTTGCCAAATTAGAGCAGAAATTGTCCCAACATTGTAAAACCGCTGCTTTCTATCAAGGACATGTAGCTAGAGGTGTTTGTTTCCAGTGAGTAAGAAAGGATGACAGCCTAATTCTTACTGAGCACAATAGAGTTACTTCTCAGTAAAATAAATAACACTTTCAAACACCTCTACATATAGCACAGTGATTTTCAACCTTTTTCATCTCATGGCACACTGACAAGGCACTAAAATGGTCAAGGCACACCACCAGGTTTTTGACAATTGACAAGGCACACCGTGCTGCCAGTGGGGGCTCACTTCTCCCATTGGCCCTATTAATAAATGAGCTTCCCCCAAATTCCTGTGGCACACCTGTGGAGCACTCGCGGCACACCAGTGTGCCACGGCACAGTGGTTGAAAATGGCTGATATAGCATATGCCAGTGGTTGCCAAACTGTGGGTCAGGATCCACCAGTGGGTCGCGACCTGATTTTTGGTGGGTCGTGAAACTGAAAAGCTAATAGCTGACAAAGGAAAAAGTATTGAGCGATCTTGAAACTGAAAGGAACGGCATGTGTGTGTTTGAGTAGGGAAAATGTGTCTTGCTTCGCTTCAAAGAACAGTCTGACAGGAATGCAAGACCACCAGAATGATTCCAATCTGATGAACATGGTGCTCAACACCACCACACTGACAGTAAAAAGGATACAGAGGCTTTTTGTAGTGAAGCTTTTTTAGCCTTGTAAAGCTAGGTGGGTCCCAATAGAATGTCATTTTTAAAAGTGGATCCTGGTGCTTAAAAATTTGGAACCACTGGCATGTGTGATATGCTCTGCTTACACTGCAAATTATCTTGGGATAACCTCTGAACTATTTTCGGGATCCGATTCAAATCTAACAGTAAAGTTGCTGCTTCCTATGAAATTATTATACTTTATTTATACTTTATTATACTTTATGTAATGAGAGAATCAGCAACCCTTGGATGATAGTCAGTACCAGAAGCAGACTCAAACCCTGGACTTTCTGAGATGGAATCCAGCCTGTACAACCATTGCTAATATTCTGTATTCACCGAGTCTCCTCCTGGGCCAAAATAGTTTTACTGGCTTTTCTCCTCATTCTGTCACTGACTTTCCCACGATTCTCTCCCAAACCTTTCTGACCCTTTCTGCACACTTGTTCTCTGCTTGGCCACAGTCTTGTCATGCCTGAAGACAGATACTTCTATTTCCTTTCACTCGCACCTGCCCATCTCTGCAACTGTCACCTTGATCTCAAACCCATCTTCTTGTTCTGGACCCAAGTGCTTCGTTTTACTCTCAATCCAGATACCTCCACTCACTTCCTCATGATAAAGGGGACCTCTCTTCAGTTCTGTGGTTCAACACTATGTGGTCATGAATTAGGGAAATGCTATAAAGACTTACATCTCCAATTGTCATCTTTTACTGAGCAAAGTCCCAATCTCATGTACCATGACAACCAGGGCCTAGGAGAGGGGGGTAAAGGGGGTAATTTGTACCTGGGCCCAGGGTCAAAAGGGGGGCCCAGGAGCCAAAGGATGGGGCCCAGACATTTCCTGGGATCTGACATTTTCCTATCTACTCAGACTTGTTGCCCGTACGGGATGCTGGGGACACTACCATGATTGGAGATACTACTGATGCCACATGGGTGGGTACGCCTGTGCTCCAAAGCCTTTCCAACTGTCTCTACCCTCCTCTCACCCTGCTTCACCCCTCCCTGCCCCTATTCTGCTCGCTCGTCACCACTCTCCCCCACGCTGTTTCACCCCTCCCCCTTTGCAAAAAAAACTTTGTACCCCTGATAAAATTCCTCTCAGAGGCCCTGATGACAACTACATTCAAAACTGAATCTCAGGCGTCAAAATCTCAAGACTTGAAAAGACATCTGCATTTATAACTAATATGTAAAAAGCTGGCCAACAACTAGCACACCATCTGAACGTTACCGGAGAATCTGGTTTCGAATCCTCAGACAGCCCTGCAGGTGCATCTCAAATTTACAAGTGCCTCATAATTTTGATACATAACTCTAACTAGATTTTATGGGGCATGACTCGCTACATTAGCTTCTGTGTATTTAACAATCATTGCATGCCACTTAGTGCAGCTGCAGAAGTTATGGGCATCCAAACACACGTTTATGGCTGATTGCATTTAGAGGAAAGCACCTCCCTCTCCAGCAAACTTTCTATGTTTCATTTATGTAGCCAGATGCAGCAACAGTGATCATTCACTGCTTGTTGACCAGACAAATGGCAAATCAAACATGGTAAAGCAGGAAGGAAGTTTGTAACCAGAACAATGTTCTCTCAGAATTGATTTTCTGTTGCAGCTATGCAACTCGGAATGTCCTATTCCAGGCTTCAGTACAATTTGTATTATTTATTCATTCTATTTTTATCCCACTTTTCTCCTGAAGGTGTTCAAAGCGGCTCGCAACAATATACAACTAATTAAATTAAATTTAAAATACAACTAAAAATCAAACTATAAAATGCAAAATGAATATTAAAACACATAAATATGAGGACTAGATAACACTGAAAAACAACCAGCAGAAGACAGCACATACAGTATCATAACTGATAACATAATAAAAGCACCAATAAAACCCACAGATGCATCGCACCAGTCAGAGGACTTGCTGCAACAGAAATTATTTTAGACCTTGCCAGAGGGCTTGACAGGAGCTGTTCTTAAACTAAGGGTGCAATCCTAACCAATTTTTCAGCACTGACATAAGGACAATGCAACTCTGAGGTAAGGGAACAAACATTGCCCTACATTGAGGAGGTCTCTATGACTGCCCCCCAATTGCAGGATGCAGCACATGCCCCACTGGCACAACTATGCCAGTGCTGGAAAGTTGGTTAGGATTATGCCCTAAAGGGAATAGAATTCCATAATGTAGGTGCACCTATCAAGAAGGCCCTGTTTGGTGCCATAATCTCTCTGTAAGTGGTGGCATCTCTCTGATGATTGGAGAGGATGAGCCAGTTTATATGGGAGAAGCTCATCTTCCAGATACACTGGCCACAAGCCATAGAGGGCTTTAAAGGTCAAAACCAGCATCTTGAATTGGACCAATGAACTAGCAGCCAGTGCAGTTGCCAAAGCAGTAATCTGACAAAGTCAAACCACCTGAGCCACCAGATTCTGCACAAACTGCAGCTTCTGAACTGTCTTCAAGGGCAGCCGTACATACAGCACATTACAATAAGCCTAAGCTAGATGTCACCATGGTATGGGCCAGGTCTGGCTGGTGCAGGTATAGTCACAGCTGGCACATCAGCTGAAGCTGGGCAAAGGCCCCCCTGGCCACAGCCAACACCTGAGCATCCTGGAGCAGCTGGGAGTCCAGCAGAAGCCACAGGCTGCAAACCCACTCTTTCAGATGAAGTATGGCCCCATATAGAGCAAAGCGATAATCAATACTCATATTGTGGCTTTGTGAACCATAACCTCTGTCTTGTTCAGATTTTATCTCAGTTTGTAAGACTTCATCCAGAGCCCAAAAGCCTCCAGAACCTCAACAGGCACCCAGGTGGAAAGGAAAGAGCTGGTTTTATGTAGATATTGGTTTTATGTATCTTGGTTTTATGTAGATATTGAATAACACGGGGCACAAAATTGAACCTTGAGGCACCCTACACAACAGGTTTCCCCCAGCATCATCAAATGGGATCTGTCAGTCAAGAAGGAGCAGAACCACCACAAAATGATACCCCCAATCCCCAATTCGCTTGCGTTGGCTCAACCATGTTGCGAGAATGGATGATGGCCGGATTCCAAAGGATCTCCTCTATGGAGAACTCGTGCAAGGAAAGCGCCCTACAGGTAGACCACAGCTACGATACAAGGACATCTGCAAGAGGGATCTGAAGGCCTTAGGAGTGGACCTCAACAAGTGGGAAACCCTGGCCTCTGAGTGGCCCGCTTGGAGGCAGGCTGCTACTGAAAGCTGCTAAGAGGTCCAGCAAGGACACACTTCTCCTGGCTAGTCCCTGATGTAGGTCATCCACCAAGGCAACCAAGGCTGTCTCCATCCCAAAGCTGAATTGAAAGGGATTTTGCCCCTTTCAATACCTTTGTATTGAATATTGTATTGTATTTCAATGCCTTTGTACTGAAAGCAAAAGGAATTGGTAACTTGGTTCAATCATATCTCATTCATCATACTTAACTAAATTTTTAAGACAGAACAAAAGTAATCACATTTTAATGGAAAAAAAATTCACATATCTGCTAGAGCTAAGCAGAAGAGTCGTCTTTTAGAGAATGGCATTACTGATGTTACTTCAGAGTAATATGCAATGCATTTGCAAAATACATTAAAATAGAGACCAAATAGTGAAAATAAAAATGGAATCTACAGAGTTATGGAAATGTAGAGCCACCATTATGTAGTGTCAAACTAGACTGGGGACTCAGCCAGGTCAGACACTGACCAGAGACCCACATCTACCAGGGGGCCCAACAAGGCTGGGCAGATCTCAGTTTCTCACTACTGGTAGCAGTAGTGGTGCAGTTCAACCAAGAAATCACATTGCCACTGCACCTGGCTCTTCCATCTACTGAAGGGGGCATCCCCCAAATGCCCTTGTATCTGCACAGAGCCTCTAGTGACTGCAGCCATTGATCAGTGTATAAGGGGAGAGGAGCCATCACCACTGCCACTCATTTCTGATAAGCCTGGGGGTTCAATGCACCATTGGGCACCCCATGCAGGGCTTTGCCCCAGGGCCCCCAGCAACTTGGCACCAACATTGAGATTCAGGTTGAATCCTTGTTCAAACATGAAGCTCACTGGGTAACTTGGGACCAATCACATTCTTTCTCACATCAGCTCACATCAGACATTCTCTCTCTCTCTCTCTCTACTGCATAAGGATGCCATGAGGATAAAATGGGAAAGGGAAAAAGAAGACTATATATACCGTACTGAGTTCCTTGGAGAAAAGCTGGGAAACAAAGATAACAAACTCATTTGAAAATGTAAAAACAAAAAAATGGCTGCTTACAAAAATGTAGCCAAGCCCTCACTGGCTTCTGGAGTGTACATCAGACACATGCATGCACAAAATAAACAACAACTTTATGCATTTCAGGAGAAGTTACCAATTGGCTAGGCAGAGAGAGAGAGAGAGAGGCTACCACCAGAACTGGAGAGAGGAAGGGCCCAATCCTAACCAACTTTCCAGCACTGAAATAGCTTTGCCAGTGGGGCATGTGCTGCATCCTGCAGTTGGGGGGCAATCACAGAGGCCTCCTTGATGTGAGACAATGTTTGTTCCCTTACCTTGGAGTTGCATTGCCCTTATGTCAGCCCTGGAAAGTTGGTTACGATTATGGCTGAAAAGTATTTCTGCTGCACCCAGTGTCCAAATCTTAGCTTTCTGGAAAAGGAATATATGTGACTATATATTGACACATATATTCACACACACACACACACACACACTCAGCATGGAGAACAACATCAGAAAAGCAAAAAGCCTGCTGGGGCTCATGCAAGCAACAAGGTCAAATATCACATAACCTGAAGCTGTTTGAAAGTATAATCAGCCACCCAATAGTGTGACGATACTACGTACAAAGGCGTTCTGTAAAACTGGATGAAACAGAATGGAATAGTCTTTTTTTGCTGTTACTGTTATCTGGTGTATGCACTGACATGACTCCCTAATAAAAATGCCTCTTTCAGGTCAAAATGCAGGACACCACAATACAACAACAAATCTCTGATTTTATAGTGACAGTGATCCTAAACAGTATAATGTCATGAAAGCAAGCCAATGAAACCTTACGCTGTCAGGATGAAAATATTGCAGAATTACTCCCTGCTGCTGAAATAGATGAGATAGTGTTGTTAAGGCAAATGGAAAGAGCAAATGATTCTGTTCTCCTACAGCCAAGAAAGAAATTACTCATCTTAAAGCATGCCCGAACCAAGATAATTCTTTCCTTTCGGGGGGAGGGGGAGCGGGGAAATGTCTCCCAATGACTTATAAAACAAATTAATGATGTATTTATATGCATGCTTTTGTGATTAGGTGGAAGACATACCAACGTCTTGTATGTGTTTCCCCCGCAAGAGATGTGCTGGTCAGTGGTTTCCCATTTTTGTGCTTCTTTGAAGGCAAGGAAAGGTCTATGAAACATAGGACTGAGGGCTACAGCCATGTCCACTTTCCCCTTCTCCTTCCGTTAACATACAGTAAGTTAAAAGAATCATTATGGGAGGGTGGGATTTGTCACAAGTTTGCTATTTGCAGCAGTCCCATGATCTTTTGTAGTATGTGGTTCTGCTTTGAGCCCATTGAACTGTGGGAGTCTGATAACCACTAAGAATTACCTCTTTTACAGCATAGTGACAGCAAAGGTAGCTCTTCTCATGCTAAACTGTTTCTTTCAAGGATGGAATGTTTTGGCTCAGAAGACAAGATATTGTCTTAGGAGCATTACATTTCCATTGAACGCTTCTTGAGATGTCCTTAGCATCTCAGCTTCACACAGAATTTATTTTGGGTGGAATGTCTTCAACATGAGATTACATGAATAAACTATTATGAAGAGATTTTTTTAACACACTAGCATTTACTGGCAATTCTATGTTTATTTCATATCCTTGCTTTTAGGAGGATGGCTTGCATTAGGAGAGATAGTGCCAAAAGTTTAAATAGATAACAGTAGTGCTCACCATGAAGATAAAATTAGTGCTGGCTAACTGGGATTTGTCAGATTGGTTTCTCTTGCCATATGGCCCTTTTTGGGTGTTCATTTACATGCATTAAATGTGCAACAACTGAACTCATAATATGTGCCTCATCACAGAATCCCTCTTCCAAGAGTATTCGGAACCACTGCAGGGAAAGTTAAGCAGGAGCACCCATCTCCAATGTCTGCACATTCACAGAAAGAAAATGCTGAGTGTGCAGAGTTCTACTGGAAAGGAGTCGTCTAGGCACATAGAGAGCCCCTTTCACATGCACACTGACTGGGTTAGGACAACATGTGCTATCCCACCCCATATATGAAGTAGATGCAAGAAAGGGGAATGAATGGGGCAAGAGTCATACTTATGTTCAGTTGTATACACACACATACACACACACACACAATCCATATGTATACATAGAACATGCTCTTTCTGATTTTGCTTTTGCCCATCTGGACAGGTGCAAAGTGACACAAACTAACAGCACTAGTGCTCTGCCCCGGGGAAGTCTCCAGAGCTGTACAGCCAGGGCCCTCCCATCCTCACTCAGTCATTTCTCCGGAGGCAGAAGCTGTGCGATGGTGGCAGATTGTCAAGGCTTCCTATTAATAGGCCTGCTTCAGGTCACTAATGCAATTTAATTTCTGTATTAAACCAATGAACATGTCATTTCAATGCCTTTAGAAACTCTCATATTTAATTTCCTGGAGTCAGAGCTTAAGGTAACAGCTTAAATTTCTAATGCCGGTTTCTAGGTCACTCCGATTTCCCATTAGCAACACTGAAGAACAGATTCAGGGAGTGAGCAAGTGCCAGTGAACTCTAAGTGGGAGAGTTTGTGCAGCTGTTCAAGAACACATCACGGAGCCTTTGGAGGTGGGATAAAAAAGCAAGAGAAAAGTTTGTGGAAAGGAAGCATGGAGAGAACAATCTGCTGCTGGATTAAGCCATGAAGCCATCGCCACTTGCCCATCACCTTGCGCTGACCTTTCGACAACAAAACTGGCTCGGTAAGCCAGTGCAGTGCCAGTTTCTCTCTCATACCAGCCTCTTCATGCTATCAGCCTTTTCACCTGCCACTTTCTGCAGTCATAATGGATATTGTGTTTATGCTACTTGCACATACTTCAGAATCAGCATTAGCAGGAGGGAGGTGCTCATGTAACCATTTCCCCACCATGGATCCAGATCAGGTAGTTCTTATTAGTTTTAAACTGTGATATTGTACATCAGGTTGAGCACAAGTTATGCTCTCAGCTCCACATTTGTAACAGGGGATTCTACCATGTCTGATTAAAAAAAAAAAAAATCATAGTTCTCCTGGATTCAACAAGTTTACAAGAGTGTAATGCACAGTAGAACAAGGTTCAGATGTTTCAGAGGTACTGAAAAAGCACACCAAAAATATATTAAAATTTGCCATTTAAGTACAATTCAAACGAGCCCTGCCCCAGGCACATTTACTGATCTGAAGGCTTCTCAGTTAGTATGCGCTTCTCATTCGGAGTAGCAGGAGGGAAAAATGCTTATTATTCCGCTGCTGAACTTTTGAAGTCAGGCAGGCTACAGGAGGAAGGTCAGAAACGAGAATGAGACCTTTACAAAAATTGAGAGGGCGCTTTCCTGAGAACCTCATGAACCACGGACACATGAGAATAAAATTAGGTAACTCACCTAAAGTGACCTAAAGCAAACAATCAATATGAAGACTGACTTTAGAGCAGCGCAGGTACAAGTTGCACTGTAATTCAAACAAATGGTAAAGCAATGTCACCTAATCATTAGCAAACTCTAAGTGCATCATCTAATCCAGGAGTAGCCAACTGGATTTTTAGCACTTTGTGTTGCAGTGCAGATAGTGAGGCTGCTGGGCTGTCCATCAAGGGCAAACTTTGTTCAGTGTTGCAGTCTCTTATCAAACAGTCGTAACATAGCTGCTTCCTAACCCCGTACTTTGTAGCTGGATAAGTATATAACCAACTTATTGTGTCTGGACTAAATTGAAAGGAAATGAGTTTCCAAACATTTCAAAATGGAGCATATAAATATGGCAGGCTGAGTCTTTCAGAATCTGAACTGCAAGACCATCAGTGCAGGATTTTTCCATTTGCGGTGTTGTTTTATGCAAGCACCATTTTTCCATGTTTCAACTTTTGCAAATACCCTCACTGCCACCAGAAATATCAGTCGCACACAGGAGTGGGTGGCTTGCCCCATAGTTGTCCCTGGTGCAAGAGAGAGGCTTCTTCACTTGTAGCATCCTGATCTCTTTTTCCCCAAAGAGTGCCTCTCTTGGAGGGACAGATAACTGTACAGCCCCTTCCCACCTTATGGTGCACCACCCCACCCCAGCCATCCAATTCTGCTGGGACCATTCTAGGCATGTGGTTGCCACAGTAGTGGGGTTAATACTAGCCATAGCAATTGAGACACACGGCTCCAGTGGGCCTGCCAGGTTTCTACATCGACATTCTTCCAGCAAATTGACCAGGGATTTTCCACACCCCACATCTACCTGCTGACCCCTCCTTCAGCAGGTGCTTGACCCTGGGCTCCAATCCTCTTCTTGCTCATTGCGAGCAAGCAAGGAGGAGGAGGACTGGGAAAGAGGCAGCCTACCCCTCCCTTCAGCGTTACTGCCACAAACCACATTCCTGTATCCATCAAAAAGGATATAGTGGAAATGGAAAAGGTGCAGAAGTGAACCACCAAAATGATTACTGGGCTGGAGCACCTCCCTTATGAGGAAAGGATTCAGTGTTTGGGCCTCTTCAGTTTAGAAAAGAGGCGCAACATGATTGAGACATACAAAATTATGCAGGGGATGGATAGAGTGGAAAGAGAGATGCTCTTTTCCCTCTCACATAACACCAGAAGCAGGGGACATCCACTGAAGTTGACTGTTGGGAGAGTCAGGACAGACCAAAGAAAATATTTCTTTACCCAGCATGTAATTAGTCTGTGGAACTCCTTGCCACAGGAAGTAGTGATGGCATCTTACCTAGATGCCTTTAAGAGGGGATTGGACACATTTCTGGAGGAAAAGTTCATCATGGGTTACAAGTCATGGTAAGTATGTGCAAGCTCCTGAGGTGGGTTACCTCAGATTGCCAGTTGCAGGGGAGGGCACCAGGATGCAGGTTGTGTCTTGTTGTCTTATGTCTCCCTGAAGCATTTGGTGGGCCACTGTGAGATACAGGAATTTGGACTACATGGGCTTGTGGCCTTATCCAGCGGGGCACTTCTTATGTTCTTAAACAATCACAATGACACTGCTGGGGGGAAAAAAATGAACCCTGTTCTGATTGCTCATAAGCAATCATAACAAGATAACTTTGCATCCTTATTGCCCGCTTGTGTAGTCAGCACATTGATCAGCAACCACACAAGCACATGCTTATTTTCAAATATTATTGTCAAACTAACTTGGTTTTTAAAGCCAGTTTTAGAAATGCATTTGTTTCTCATAGTTTTAAGAATTGCTCCTGATTCCACTCTCCACATGAACCAATCTATCTTCATCTTTTGCATAATGAACTTACATATTTAAACTATGCATCCCCATGCTTACCATCCTCTGATGTGGCACCTGTGTTTCCTGGTTGTTTTTTAACAGTGCAACAGATAATCTACTTTTATAAGAGAAATTAATGCAGCCTCAAATGTCCTCAACAGTGAAAGAAAGTCTACTGAAGACAGCAGCATGCCATCACTGCCGTTTTTTATTTTTGCTGCTGCTGCTGCAATTTTAAATAGGAATTTTCTGCATGTGTAAGTTATGGGACTTGGGCGGCCCCTTGAATAATCCCAGGGTTTCCCACTCTTATGTCCTCTAGCTCTTTTTCAGATGCTCTTCCCCCCCCCCCACAAGCATTAGATTGATATTAATCCTTGCATCAACTCTGATTAAATGAAAAAGGTTGAAGCCTCTGACATTTCCAGCACCTCATTAATTTCAGAGATGGAGCATTCTCTTTGTAGGCTTCTGAGCAGAAAGATCCAGTGCTCTGTTTTGTGCTTCATTTCAGCTCAGAGCTTATTAGAACGTCATTGGCTGGAATAGGCTAGCACTGTAATGCAGAGAAGTCTACTCTCCTGCCGGAACAGGTTTCCATGTGCTAACCAGTATCACCATCAGTGTTCATGTGCATGTTTGAAGGAAGGAAAGGGACACCTACATCACACATTCCAGATGCACAAAATAGGGCAACACTATTGCTGCCTACCAGGTGACACCCTTGTGAGGTCTGAGCCAATCAACCACAGCCTGTGAATGAAAAGGGGGAAAATGGGTGCCAGAGCTAGTCCTCCACCTCCAGCCCACCTAACTGGTGATGAACTGTTGCATATAGTCATTGGTAGGGGCAATTCAAGTGCTAGATTTCTTGTGCCTGGTTCCTTAGAATCTTGCTACTTTTATAATATTTAGTGAACCAGACGGAAGACATGCAAAGACAGTTTTGCAAGTAACTCTGCTGTTAATACATGTTGAAGCTTCAGTTAACCTTGTTCCCCTGGGGGCTGGGGATAAGAATAGGCCTTCAATTTGGCTGTACTTGTCGTAAGAGGCGGCTAAACAGCCACCGGGTAGATGGGACTCGTCAGCCTGGGAAGGCAGCTCATCTGAGAGAGGGAAAACTCTGATCCCAAACCTCCACTGCCTTGTGGCTACATCCAGTTATGGAACAGGCTTCAGGAGTCAACCTCGAGGCAAAATCCGGAGCCGGAGTCCCTGAGGCAGTTCATGACTGAACACAGTCACGTTCTGGCAACTCCTGCGACGCCGCTGGAACCAACCGTATTGGCTTCTGCCTTTCCATTGGACCATTTCAGCGATGTGGAGAGGGGGGATTTGCTGCATGGGTGTCCTCTCCAGTGCGCGAAGCCTGGGTCAAGTAGATATGGAGGATAGACTGTGAATGAAAAGGAGAAAGACTGTCTATCCTCCATATCTACTTGACCCAGGCTTCGCGCACTGGAGAGGACACTCTGTTCCAGAACCACCATTCAGAGTACAATACCATAATCTTCCGAGACTGAAGGATGCCAACAACACAACATAACCTTGAGCTTAATGCAGAGTAGAGCAAGGCCCCATCTGATTGAGAGTGTATTATGTGGGTGCCTGTTGATGGCCCCAGCTGACTGTTGACCAGACCCTCCCTCCCAGGAGCCAAGAGAAGTAAAGACAAAGAAGAAGTGATAAGATGCTGCTAAATTCATGCAGGCTGGACAGGATGTATTTTTACCAGGTCAGGAGATGAGAGGAGGTGAATAGTGGCTGAGAAAGTGACTTTTGGTGAAGGGATTCTGTGGCTGCATGGATAGGCCAGCACTGGGTAGGGAAGTGGGGGTATGATACAGTTCCTCCTCCATTTGACAGCTGATTGGTCTTATCACTGGTTGGTTATCTGACTAGGGAAATACGTGTACAGACCTGTTTGCTGCACATGCATGTACTCAGATCAAGACACCTGCTTACAGACTATTAAACGATCAATTTTAAATCAGCAGGGTGAACTTAAGTATTAATGTACTTCAGAACAGCTGTGTATCTTCTGTAGGGTAAATCAATTTCCTTCTAATCTTTTTGCCTTTACTAATTTTTTAGTTGTACTTTTAAAAAAATCTGTAGGTGATTTTTAATCTGCAATTGACAGTGGCATTGACTGAGTAATGCTTTTATCCTTAACACCATAACACTAATGCGATTAAAAATATATATTAAACATATGGCTTGGGTCTGCAATCCTTTTAATTAACATTAACCATTTAGTAATGTCTTCAAAACCCATTAGTCAAGCCCATCAGGATTCAGTCCAGCTTTTCGGAATCCAGGTTGCTAGCTTTGCAGCTTCAAGTACAAAAGTGACTTCACTTACTACTTTAAAATAGTCCATGGAAAACTCTGGCTTATTCAGAAAAAAGCAGAAGTAGCAAGAGGACACAAGGACTTCTGAGCCGATTTCATAAGGGGAACCTTTATAATAGAAATTATTGTTTTTCTGGAAGTTTCCTGGCCTCTTTATAAAGGAACACTTTAGATATTATTTCTATTCTTAGCTTTCCACCTGACAAATGATGAAAGCTCTCTAGAGAACATCAAAAGATCTTTCAATCCCCATATGTCAGAAATCAAGATGGTGCAAACTAAAAGCTAAGTTTAAACACACACACAGTGCTTGCAGAGCAATGCATTTTATATAAGCCAGGTTTATTAATTTTTCACCAGATCTCATTGAGCTCCTCTGCTAGCAAATGAGAGCCACAGCTGGTGTTACTGCTGCTAGTGAAACCACTGTGTTGCAAGCCAAGCAGCATCTTTAAAAGGGGACTGGCCAGATTTATGGAGGAAAAATCCATCACAGTTCAAGCCATGATGGGTATGTACAACCTCCTAGTTTTAGGCTACCTCAGAATGGCAGATGCAAGGGAGTGACACAAGGATGTGAGTCTCTTGTTGTCTTATGTGCTCCTTGAGGTGTCTGGTGAGCCACTGTAGGATACAGGAAGTTCCTGTATCCATTGGCCTGATCCATTGGCCTGATCCAGTGGAGCTCTTCTTATGTTCTTACCTGAAGGAAGACCCTCAGGTAGATCACAGTAGTTATTTCCACAATGAGAGCAATTTTCAATTCACAGGAATAACTGTTATGATCTTCTATGATTCCCTATTCCAGTGTTAACTGAATCATGAAAAGAGTCTTTAGAAAGGCAACAACTGCAAGACAGACTGAGGTACAACAATGTTGACCCACAGCCACTTCACTGCTGGGGTTATTGGGCTGATATGGCAAACCAACTCAGGATACAATTCCAGTACTGAACATGAATCGAGGTGAAACCAATGACTGTTGGAAAAACCAGTGACCTCCATCCACATAACCTGAAGTCGTTTCATAGCCCAAAATTGGAGGAGGTGGTGGTTGGCAGGGCTGAAGAACAGACAGTTAACTGTCCTGAAAGCATTTCAGCCACAAAAAGAATGAATTTTGTCAGCAAAGATTTTCACACCCAGTATTTGACATTAACTTCATCATAGAATGGCAGCCATCAAACAACGGAGTGGAATGAATTTTTCAAGCACAGGGTGCAGAGCTGTAGTCAACATCAATGAGTTTTATTGTCACTCATATATCTAGAATCGGGTTGCTAGAAGTTTAGCGCAACAAGGGCTAGTTTATAGAATCACTAAAATCCCTGTGCGATCGAAACAGTGTTAACAATTGGATTGAAGGATCCTGTTCAAGTCATATTATTAAGAAGCGAAAGTTTGGAGACACTTGAAGTTGCTTCACATGGCAGTTGTTGCTTCTAGCCTCTCTTCTTTTCTGTCATTCCCCAGACATTTTTTTTGAACTGGCTACTGATCAGATCACTGGCAGATGGTGTATATATTAGAAAACATCTGGCGAGGCTGATTGTAAGTGCCTTTACTTGTTCACCAAGTGGAGCTTTGAGGCCTCGCCAAGAAGTTGTCCGTCCAGTACTTTGCACTTAAAGAGAGACCTCAGGGATTGCCACACTTCTTCCTAACATGCTAACAGTTCGTTCATTTGATGCCTTACAATTTATGCTCCCTGCCATAGCTGAAAAAAAATGCGCTGAAGTGCTAGTTGAACTGTTTTGATAAAAGTTATCCACTTGGATTCCAAAGTGCCCATTTGCTGATGTATTTAGCACAACACACACGGACCTTACTGACACCCTCTGTGGAAGGGTCCTTTGTGAACTCAAAATATTTTTAGTGCAGTTAATAACAGTTCTCCAATGTCTAAATGCTTTTCTCGGAGGGCTCTACATTCTTAGGCTAAACTATCATATTCACAATCTGTCACATGATTTATGGAAGGCACCACTGCTCATACTTACCAGAATGAAGACATGAGACGTGGAATGGGATTAAACAAGGCCACAAATTTATTCTAACTTAAAGGGGATCTGCAATAAGATTCTCACTAGATCCATCACTAGACTCAAATTGGTAACAGAAAACAGATTTTCAGAACTACCGGGAATTTCAGAGAAGCCCATATTAGCTTGGGGTGAATTTTCAAGAGAATAGGACTTTTTGTTGTTTGCTTTAGGTATATGACAAATTATTGTTTAACAGCTCTTGTTTGTGTTTCTTTGATTTAAAATGTCCAAGAAATGGTACCCATCTTATTGCATTATTGAGAACACTAGCAGGGTGATTGATCACTTCTTGGTACTGCTGGAGACACATCAGGCTGGTGAAATTTGTCAGAGTTAGGACAGGAGTCAGGCCAGGTGCTTTGTCTTCTCTGTTTCCAGCAGCCCTGGATTGTGCTGTTATTTCTGCCAAGAAAGATACCCCACAGCTCGGAGGAGCATCGTGATATTAGTCAGGGTTGGACCACTGTTCATTAATTAGCAGTGCTTAACAGAGATAGCCCTGAACATTGTGTATGGCTTTCATTGTCAGACTTTCTCAGCTAACAGCTAATGGATCACAAAGCTCTCACAAGTGCCACATTCTGGCATTCTCTGAATGGTGAAAAAATCCATCCACTAGAAGGTCTGTACTGAATCATTCTTAACAGTACTAATTAGTGTCTACTTATCAGTACCAGAGAGCAGCTGTGTAAATCCAGCTTCTGGCCTCATCTTCTATCCAGACTGGAGTCCTGAAGGGACAAACATACTAGTGACTATGCCTTCCACACTCTGCCCAACATGACCAGCCCCTGAAGAACCTGTGAAGAACTCCCTAACACCAGGGAGCCAAAGCCTAGGAAGAACAAAGAGGAAGGCATACCTGTGAACACTGGCACAAAAGGACCACAAAAAGAAATAAATTGCTAAGACTTAAGCAGATAAAGATAACAAGTTGAATGACTTCTGCATGCCAACCCACTTCAACTCTCTTAATCTCTGTTCTGTAACACCTATTGCTGCACTGGAATCAGGGTGGAGGAAGCAGTCCCCATTCCTATGCTATGCACCTCACCATGCACAATTAAAATCAAAATGAATTTATGGATTGTGTAAATACTGCAGAAGGTTAAGACATCTGAAGAACTGACAGAGTTTAAAATAGCTGAAATGAATGGGGTGAGGGTTGGCTAGGAGAAAAACAAAACTAAATACTGTACATCCATTTCTGTCCTTAAGCAAGATCATATCTAAGATTATCTTTCAGCTACAAAGTGTTAACATTCTGTAGTGGGAGGCCAGCTCACGAATGAGTCAGAAGACAGGCCTCTTAAATTGCCTGATAATTAGTGCCACTGATAACACTTGTAGTAAAGAAATGCAGCTCATGTTTTTCAGAAGTTGTGTGTGTGTGCTTGTGAGATATTTCATGTTTGAACACAAGATATTCTAAGAATTCTGAAAATTACGTTATTATTGTCAGTAAATAACTTCACATTCATACACTTTCAGAAAAAAAAGTCAAGTCAACATCACTGAATACAAAAACAGTCAACCTCTGCATACAGAACACACATGCATTTGGAAGATTGGACTTTATGGCACAATCTTATGGGCTCGTAGCACTGGTAGAACTAGCATTCCACCAGAGCTACCTGCCTTACCGCAGCCATGAAAACACTTCCCATAGTGCACACACTCATGTACTGCCAGAGAAGGAAGGCCAGAGCCTTACGCATGCACTGGGGCAGTGTAGTGAACCCACCAACAAAGGTAAGGTTGTGGGGAAGGCAGAATGGGGGCAGGGAAGGGCAAAATGAGACAGCAATGGGGAGGGCAGAATGAGGTGATAAGGGGCAGTGGATCAGGTTCGTGAAGGGGACAGGTTCGGCAGCAGTGGCAGCCACCAAATTCTATTCCCCTTCCCAGGCCTGACCAAGCATCCCAGCTCAACATGAACTTGCGCCAGCAATTTAACTGGTGCAGGTCCAAGTAGACCTTCATGTGCTACTGTTCCCTTATCCAGAGGAACCTCCACAACTCACCCCCCCCACAGGATGCAGCAATAGCCATTTTGTCACTACTGCATTGCCAAGAGGGGGTGGGGATGGCTAAGACTGGGCTCTTATTCTTTATTTGGGTATCATGGTCATTTGGGTATCAGTAGGGTATCACCTACTCATGTGCAATTTTCCTGTTACACATTTAAGAAACAAAATTACCTAACAAGGAAAAAATGCATTTGCACAATGTCTTGGTGACATTGCATTCGGCTACCCAAAACAGACAAAATTCTGTTTGGGGAAATGCTAGAAGTCCAAAAGAATGAAGAGCTAAAGAGTTTATTCATTCCTAAAATCTCTGACAGCTCAGCCCTAAGGCTCAGCTTACCAGCAATAAGGCATAACTGTGATAGCAGCAGACCAATACAACATATTTCACATTGACACTTTGCAGGTAGAGCCTGCATCCACACACATTTTTTATACTGGGTTGCTAGTTCCATCTCTGCAATGACTCACACCAATACCACCCCTGTACCAGCTACTCCTAGGTCAGCAAAAAGCCAAACTAAATATAAGATGATTTTTTCTGTCTAAATGTTAGTTTGACTTAATTTTTGAAATGTAGAGCTTTTCAATTATGCAGGAGATTCCGCTTAGTTAAATACTTTTTCCGTAATCAAGAGTGTTGCTAAAACTGCCAACAACCATTACAAATACAGCTGCTGCCGCTTCAGCTTTTTGTTTTTACTGTCTTACAAAAGCTGGGGATATGTGCGATCTTATGGCATTCTTATGTGTATACAAGATGGAATGAAACTGTCATGTGCACATCCATCTGTCATGACTTGTCGTCTATCTTCTCCCCCACTGTCAACATGTACATTTTAAGTTTCTTGATACAAGGACATTTCTCTTCATATGCTTCTAAAGCACCAATGACATGGTGCTTTAGACATGGTGCTTTAGACATGGAGCTAAGCAAAAACATCTGAATAAGAAGAATCACGAGATCACAGAAATGATTACCATGTATAGAAAAAAAAATGACACCTTGCTATTTCTGCAATCATGGGAGCCAACTCTATGACCTTCTATGAGATACCACTGCAGAAGTTACATTATTCATCTGAGTACTTAACTCACATAAATAGCTATTGGAGTGGGATGGTTAGAAGGGCTGTAATGTTTGTTCTAGCACTCAAGTGGCACTGGAAACTGATGGGAAGGGTATAGAAAGTATTTGACATCTTTTTCTAGGGATTCAATTTTCTTCATCATAATTGCCCTGGGCAACATTGCGGTCCCCTCCTCTGTTGACTGTGCCCTGTTTAGCAGATCAGTGTTGCTCTCTCTCCTTCCAGGTCAATTGGAAGGAGAGGAATGGCATGGCAAAAGCACATGGTCCGTTTTAAGGAGGAAGTGAGATGGGGGGAAGCAAAGGGAGCACCATGGCATGAGGTGGGCCAGGAGAGCAACTGGGTCTTCTAAATTCAAGAACTTTAATGAAGGTTCAAAGAAATCAGACCTGAGCCAACAAAATGGCAGAAGCAAAAGGCTGCAACCCATGTATTGAAAACCTCTGAGTTAAATCAGGGTTCACTGTTTTAGACGATCACTTTCAGATGGTATTGGTATGTTTTGTTACTGTTGCCATTTTAATTTTGTAATGGTTTGTAAGCCAACTCAAGTTTATTTTAATAAAACGGTGGGATATAAACCCTTTAAAAAAGAGGATCCTGGTCCTCTCCACAAAATGTACAGTTCTTCCATAGATGAACTCCTTTTAAATCAATGCTACAACTTCTAAGAACTGATTAAGCCAAATGTCTAGTATGTTTAACGTTTATAAAATCCCACTGGTTATAAATTATGTTTCCTGCCAGAATACAGAACATTGTATTAGAAATGAAAGACTTGCTGAGCACAAGCCAGTGGAATTTAAAGATCATTTTCCACTGCTGCCACTGAATAGAGTACATGGATATTTTCAATATTAATAGTATACTTTAAACCAAGTTCACCAATTGGTGACTGAAATTTAAAATCTGTCACCAGCACAGACTGATTGCTGGCAGCCTGCTTTGCTGAAGATGGGAAATGGCCAAAGATATATATATATATATCAATATATATTTGCTGCTACTTTTTTATTTTCATAAAGGCACCTTGAGATCTGAAATGTTCTCACACAGGGAACAGGCTTTTAAATGTTGTTTACTTCTAAGATGAAGAATATCAAAACAGCCTTCACTTAAAAATTAATTTTATTCAGAGTGAAAGTCATACCATGTAACCAGATTAGAAAAGGGAAGTGCGATAGTTTAATACCACATATTCAAAAGAACTACATACTTTTTTTTGAGATGTTACTGCAACATATTCCTTTTATTTATCAGCATCTCAGAGGAAGAATGTTACAATGTAATGTTTTAAGTAGCTTTTACTTGACAGCAGAGTAGAGGACAGAATTTGCATACAAATACAGGCAGAAAACAATTCATACCTAAACTTTCAGTCATAACAAAAAGCCATCACTGGGATCTTTTCTGAAAAAGTGATTTTAAAAGAGTTTTGTTGTTGCTTTGATGTGATCTGGTAAAGGAACATACCTTGGGAAGAAAAAAACACCAGAATATTGAGCTTTTTTCCAATGTAAATACTAAAAAAAAAAATGGGTCTGAGGTAGAAAGGTGGTCCAATCATGGCTTTCCTTTTCTGCAAAACAACATTTTCCTTCTCAAAATATCTATACCAAAATATATTTCTTTCTAGATGAAAAATCCACATATTAACCTACTTCTCTATTTCCCATTTCCCAGTTTTGGCAAAAACCCCTCCCATTCAAAAAATAATACTTTTCATTTAGATAGCACTTGGAGTCATCAGAGCATTTAACATATATTACCTAAATTGAGCCTCACAACACCTCTGACAGGCTGCTGCTACCAGCTCCACTTTCGAGACATGAAAAAGCAAGTGGTTACAATGACGTTAGCATCCGGAGAGAGGTAAGCATCACACTAGGATTATTACGGATAATCCGTGGCAGAAGCAACCGAATAATTAGGTGTGGCCTCACATCTCTTCACCAGAGGGTTTGCATACTCATAAAATCACAGAGTGGAATTTTTTATATTCTATGGGGGTTCTTAAAAGATGTTTATTACTGAGTAAATGAGTGCTCCATAATGACGGCAAATGCCCACGCAAATCCACAAACTCAGTGGTAAAGGAACAGTGCCAGTGCCTGATCATGAACCCTGACTGAACTTCCTCACAATTTTCTCTGCCTTTAAACATGTACATCGAAGGAGCCATTAAAAAAAATGTATACAATGATATTGGCTGAAGTTCTCCAGACAACCTCTCTGTTTAAAAGGCAAAGCGCTTCACTGCTAACCTAGACAGAGCTCCTTCATTGACATTGCATTTCCAAAGGAGACCAATTTCAAGTCTGGATTTAATCCTTTACATTTGGTGATTTACACAAAAGGTTGGACTAAATTTGGCACATAGTCTTTTCCCTGTCAAAAGCCAAAGTAACATAGATTCAGAATGATAATATCAAATAAGCCCAAATACAGCTTAGCTCACATTTTAAGTCAAAACAAAGTTTGGGAAGAAAACGATTACACTGAGTTGGAAGAAAGAATCGGCCATTTTAGTGCCAATGGCTACTGTACTTGAATGAGGTTAGTTGGAGCAAAGTAGAGTTGTATGAGCTCACGGATGGCCATTAATGATTTTTGTCAAACACTAACAGTATTTATGGGTTATGAGAAGCTGATATTTTTGTCCATGAGCTGAAACTATTAGGTTGTATAAATAACCTGTCAGAACGGTGTGTGGGTGTCAGAAGAGAAGGTACTTGAAATGGTAAATGCAAAAGCCAAAAGGAATGTATAAATATAACATCTTGCTCCAAACTCTGTATGCAGTTCACTTTAGCAATATCAAAAAAGAATGGATACAAACCCCCACCCCCTTTCCTGATGCTGCATATTATATAAATCAATGACATATGTATAACCATCTCCAAATACTCCATGATTTGTTAATTTACAGTTGCATAGAGAGGGACGAAGGAGGGGAAACACACACAATATTATAAAATCACAACATCCTCTTCTTTGGGTAGTTCAAGTGTTTTCCCTATTTGAAGTAAGAGCACACAGAGCTAGGCGGTATGTTACAAGGTCCCATGCAGCCAGACAATCACTGGAACTTGATAGTGGCATTTATAGAAAAGGGGCTCTATTTTGTATCAGGAAGAATAGGCTGTCTTCAGAACACAAACTTCACATTGCCTGGGAGGAAAAGAAGAAAGAGAGAGCGAGAACAGTGTTACTACATGATACTATTCCTAGACAAAGTTATCTCTCGATAGAAGCATTGTGAGTCAAATTCAAGAAGGTTCAGCTGTAGCAGAAAGATGGCAACAACGGCTGTAGCCCATTATACAGGGTGGGTAAGTGCTGATGGCATGCCTGCAAAGAGTGTGCTGTTTCCACAGACTTTAAAGAGTCTGCATTGAAAGACTTAGATTTTAGACTTTAATTAAAGAGTTTATATCAAGGTATACAAAATACTGACGGACCAGGAAAATTACAGAAGCTCACATTTATATAAGATGGCTGCTAAGAGAATATTGGAGTGTTTGCACCAGAAAAAAAAATGTTCTCGAGATATTTAGAACACACTTTCTTCAACAGCTTGCACAAACAAACTTGCACAGATAATACTGAAATTTACAATTATTGCACTTTTACCCTTAGATCAGCCAAACCTCAGCCTGCGGGCCAGATCCAGCATCTTGGGAAAAGCCTTTACCATGTGGTGCGGAGCTTTCCGTTCTGCGCCACAGCCTCTTTCAACCCAATCTCAGCAACTTGTGCTAGGTAGCTGTTTCAGCTGCCTCTTGTTCCAGCAGGCCCTGTGCCCCCATTTCTGGGCTGAAGTGGCTGCCTGGCATGAATTTCTGAGAATACTGGGTTGAAAGATAAAATGCTGAGGCGTGGAATGGAAAGCTCCATGCCATGAGGGGAAGGTTTTGCCTTAACGCAATGGTCCCATGGTCTGGAGACTGCTGCCTTAGGCCATTACTTTGACATCAACTGTGAGTTTCAGTACTTGTGTCTGAAAAGATTTTCAGAGATCAAAAGGAAAAGAATGTGAAACTTGTTTAAATTATTATACACAGAATCAAACCTCTTTCACAGCAGCACATTAGCTGCTTTGATGTGGTGCAACCTCATGTGTCTGTGTCCTGATGATGCAACATAAGCAGGGTTGATCATGTGGTTTTTTTCCCCCAGTATCCTCCACTCCCAAATCAAGGATGACATCAGGAGTCAGCCAGGTTAGGGCCTATGCCCAAAACAGTGCTCACTTGGCCAGGTTGATCTCTGTCTTAGGTCAACCTAATGATTGTAGTGCTATTATTGCCCAGTCACCATCAGGATAGGGATGTCCCAGTGCAGGATCAGTAAGGATGCTTTTGTGCTAGCCCTGGGACCCCCAGTGCCATGGCGGAAGGGGGTCACAGGGCCATGGGATTCCCAGTGCAGGACTCTAGTCCAGGGGCTTCCAGCAACCTGCTGCCAGCACTGCTCCCAATGGTATATATGCACTTTTTTTTTTCCCTCTTATGGTCTCTTTTTGAGTGTCAGGTTGCAACAGTGAAGTTAATTCGCTGTGCACATTTGTTCTAAAGAATAGTTATGGTGAATCCCAAATGTCAGATGTGTTCATTTGCTCATCTAGAAAAAAAAATCCTGAAAATTCAACACTATTTCAAAACCCTTTAAATTATTATTTACAGTGAGGCCACACAACTGAAAAATGTCTCAGGCATATCATACCTGTGGTCTGCCAGCAATATTTGCTGTAAAAAAAAGAAAACAAAATGATTAGTTAAAGCAATCGCAAAGACTCCATGATTAAGATAAAACTGAGCTGTACAGAGAAAGCAATTCATAACAGCAATGCACAACACTAGAAAATAGCTGAATAGCAGTTTTAAAAAGCACTGTGGATTTTTTTTTCAATTTTTAAATGAGTCCTATACATTGTATCAACCATTCTATCCTAAGTATTTTTGTATTACGTCTGCTAGCACATAATATTTTTGTTTTGCACATTCAAGGTGAATTAATCATGTTCGTGATTACGTTTTAGATTGTGTATTTTGGACATTTTTTTTCTTCTTCTATTCATGCTACTGTTACACAATAAAAAAATCTTGTGGATGACACAGGAAAAGTGCAAACTGTTTTGAACTGGAAAGCCAAGATGAGCAATACCGAAAAAGGCTTAAAATCAAAATCTGTAGAAGCAAAGGGACGGCTATTTCCAAAGCATCCTCACTGATCTTGTCGGCGATGTAAGACACTGGCCTTCTGACAAAGTCATTCCACTTGATTTGCAGTGTGCAGTAACAGTACAAGTCAGCAGTGAAGACAGCTTGTTTCCTCGTTACCCACCCACAGACTAAGGGCAATGCCACATGTTGTGACTGCTCAGGCAACAAACCCATTAAGTGTAAATGTTATAAATGCACATACACTAACATACACATGTCCGGAAAATATGATTAGGACAGATTACCCAGAAATATGAAACATGGGTGTTTAGAGACAAGTGCAGCACATATATGACTTCTACGTTTAGCGTATTTCCTGTAGGAAATGTGATACTTTTCACAACGGTTGTAATGGGCAGTTCAGGAAATAACACTTGCAAGCTCTCTTCTGCTACAAGTACTAGATAATTCCTTTGCTTAAAAAAAAAAAATTGAGTGTACAGGGTCATTCAGAAAGCTTGAAGAAAAAGCCAGAAAGCTTTGTCTCAGACTGGTGCTTTTTTTTCCAACAAAGTAACTGTTTCAGCTTTTAGCACTTTCTTCAGAGGTCATGGCTTGGCAAATTAACATCATTAAAAACCTGTAGCTACCTCACTGTTTCCCCAAAATTCAAACAAATTTTCTACTCAATTTGCATTCATCTGGTTTCTACAAAAAGTCAACTGTAAAAGAAGCATGACTAAATAATTCCTTTTTCAATCAACAAGTGTATCGAAGGACAACTAACTACTGTGCTTCCATTTAACATGCCAATGTACCAAACATGCTGCATGAGGACTGCTCACCACGCTTATACTGGGTGTGTGTCGTTCATCATAATGTACAAATTTTGTAAAGCCAAAATATTGTTCTGTACCATGCATTCGTTCCATTTGACTGAAGTGCTGAGTTTTTCCAAGGAGACAATGGCAGTTTGTTCTGAATGCAAATACGGGCAGCAGTGGACCTAGCGCTGGATGAACAGAGCAAATGCCCCTGGTGCTGGGTCTGCCTGCCTCTAGGACCATGCGGGAAGCCTCTCTGAGTCACCCAGCTTGGTTGGAAACTGCACTTCTGGTTTTCTAGAAGTGCACTTTAAGACAGCAGGGAAGCCTCACAATGCTTCTCCAGTAGGTCCTACGGTCACACAAGGCTCTGTTGTGCTTAGAAGGTAGGGGATGGCTTTGCATTGGGGGGGGGCATCATTGTAGACCTTTGCCTTGGGAGCAGAGTGGGGTAAGTTTGCCACTGAATACAGATCATGCAACCACTTCCAAAAGTGTTTTGGTCGCCACATCTCAAAAAAGATATTGCAGAACTGGAAAAGGTGCAGAACAGAGTGACCAGAATGATTACTGGGCTGGGGCACCTCTCTTATGAGGAAAGGCTACAGTATTGGGGATCTTTAGCCAAAAAAAAAGGCACCTGAGGGGACAACATGATTTAAACATATAAAATTATGCATGGGATGGAAGGATTCTCTTTTCCCTCTCATACAACACCTGAACTAGTGGACATTCACTAAAACTGAGAGTTTTAACTTGAGACAGTAAGCATAGACAAAAGAAAATTTGTACCCAATGTGTAATTATTGTTAGATTATTGTTAGATTATTGTAACGCGCTTTATGTGGGGCTGCCCCTGAAGACGGTTCGGAAACTGCAATTAGTGCAGAACGCGGTGGCCCGTGTGGTCACTGGAGCTAGGCGGTTGACTGTCAGCCTGCTTCTCCGGGGGCTGCATTGGCTGCCCATTCGTTTCCGGGCCCAGTTCAAGGTGCTGGTTTTGACCTTTAAAGCCCTATACTGCTCTGGGCCAGGGTATCTCAGAGATCGCCTACTTCCGTACAATCCGGCTCGTCCTCTTAGGTAATCAGAGAAGGCCTTTTTACAAGTGCCGCCGCCTAAGGAGGTACGTGGGGCGGCGGCAAGAAATAGGGCCTTCTCAGTAGTGGCACTAATGTTATGGAACTCCCTTCCCCTTGACTTGAGAATGGCTCCCTCTCTTGAGACTTTTCGGCGAGGCCTGAAGACATTTTTGTTTAAACAAGCCTTCTGAGTGCATGGCCTTTTTAAAAATCTTTTCTGTATCTTTTTAGTATTTTTACAGGCTTGATTCCTCTGATTTGCTACGTTTTGCTCTTTTTATCTGACTTTTTATCTGACTATGGTTTTTATGGGTATATGCTAATGTGTTTTTAATATGTTTTTATTTGTGGTTAAATTATGTTTTTAATCTGTTTTTAATATGTTGTGAGCCGCCCTGGGTCCCTTTGGGGAGAAGGGCGGGATATAAATAAAATTTAATAATAATAATAATAATAATAATAATAATAATAATAATAATAATAATAATAATAATAATAATAATAATAATAAATCTGTGGAAATCCTTGCCACAGGATGTGGTAATGGTGCCTGGCCTAGATGCCTTAAAAGGGGGATTGGAGAGATTTACGGAGAAGTCCATCACAGTTCAAGCGATGATGGGTATGTGCAACCTCCTGGTTTTAGAAGTAGCTACCTCAGAATGCCAGATACAAGGGAGTGGCAGGTATTTTATTGTCTTATGTTCCTTGAGGCATCCAGTGGACCACTGTGAGATACAGGAAGCTGGAATAGATGGGCCTTTGGCCTGATTCAGTGGCTCTTCTAAAAGATTTGTTGTACTTTATTAGGATTGGGGTGTTCTGTGGGCTGCTACAGGCATGTTCTCAACCTCTAATGTTGGTTTGGGGTCATCATTATTTTATATCTCCCTGAGTCATCTCCCAACAGCTACATGCTATCTCAGGGAAAAGAAAATGGTCCATATTGTGCTGGTGGCCCAGGGAAAGCTTTTAGGCAGAATTTGGGAGTCTTTGGAATAAAACGAAGTGGTCAATTCTTTCAGGTGAGCAGTTTGTGATACCTGCCTTTTCAGGTATCTTATTTGCATTAACTTATTTTCCAGTTTCTATTTATAGCATAATTAGTATGAACTGTGTAGTAGGGGCCTCAAATCATGTACTGATATTAGACTCTCTAACATGGCCACACTGTGAGCCAGGAGGAGAAAATTTTACTTAGCTTAGGATGACAAAATATCTTGAGCTGACCCACAAAGAAACTGTTAGTTTTCAAGCATTAATTTTTAAACTTTATATTTATACAAAGGGGGGGAAAAGCTAAATGCCTAAACTAAATTGACTAAAGAAAAAAGTCAAAGGCATGCCTTCTGCTAGCATAATGAGCTTTATCACAGCCCCACGGACCGGTTAATGTCATTACAAGACACAAAGCATTTCCAACCCATTATATTTTGGATTGTAAGATTCTACTACACAAGGTCTTCCCTGAGGGATTCTGCTTCCATTAAGTTTTATTTTCTGGAAGCTACAGTTATCACAAGCTTACTCCCAGGAACTGCATGTCATTAATTTGAGAAAGAAACATTATATATTAAAAATAGCTGTCTGTTGTTCACTCTTAGGCTCATCACAAGGGAGGTTCTGTCCTCAACTCACCCTGGAAGAGATTTCATTACACATTCTGTAGCATACCAAAACTGCACACAAGATAAACGGGGGGTGGGGGGAGGAGATGCCCTGTTGATTCTCCTAGGTCTCTCAGTGGCCTCTGATACCATAGCCCAGTGGTTCTCAATGTGGGCCATATGGTCCCCAGGGGGTCACACCATACTTCCAGCGGATCACATGGGAAAAACAGAACATTATGGGGCCATAGTCGGTTTCTAAGGGGGCTACCCAAACATCAGCCAGGAATATATATGATGAATTTTTGCATAACTGATATTTCACTCTCTGTGCTCAGCTGCAAAAATACTGAAAATTTGTATAGTTTACATTTATAAAACATACTGAAAAGGTCAGCCTGCAATAAATGAAATTTTATATGTATGAGAAAGCAACCATAATGTAAACGCACTGAGGTGGCAAAATCTGGCAACTCGTGAGACAATAAAAGCAACATAAGGTGTTATGTCTTTAGCTGTTTTTCTATGTTACTTAGAAAATAAGTACTGATTATAATAATTATTAGCATAAACAGCGTATATGGTAAAGAACCCTTTTTTCCAACTAGCAACTTCTATGAGGGATGGCCAAAGAGGTAATGCAGCCCCAAATGAGATCATGAGCACAAAAAGGTTGAGAAACTCCGCCACAGACTACCAACTCAATCTTGAATTGAGATCTGGACATGGATCCAAGCTGAATGAAAGCAGAGAAACTAAATCTAGATTAGACAGAGGAACTGTTGACGGCTGACTCCACTGCTCAGGACTGAAGTATTTAACCTCTCATGGGATTGTGCTCCACCCTGAAAGATCAAGAACACAATCTGGGAGTGCTGCTGCTCCTTTCTGGACATCAAGGTGGCAACTGTGGTGAGGAACACCTTCCAGCATTGGCTGGTACGCCAGCTGCAACCCTATCTGGAGTGGGAGGATGTTGCCTCAGTTATCCAGGCACTGGTTACATCCAAGCTGAACTGCTGTAATACTTTCTGTGTATGACAGACGCCTTTGAAGATAGTTCAGAAGCTTTCACTGCTACAGAAATGCTTTGCCTGGCATCAAAACAGAGCTGTTCTGACATGGACTGAAAGAAGACAGTGTGGCCATTTCCAGCTGCAGAGGCTCAGCTTTCCTTGCAAGTGTGAAGGTCAGGGTCACAGATATTTCCCACTGCCATAATTTAGCATGGTTTGGGGGGAGGGTGGTCCATGTGCAAGAATGGAATTCTAAACTATTTGTGCCTATTTGGAATAACAGGCACTGGGACTCATCCTTCATCAATTCAGAAAAAAGGCAACCACGCTGTGACCACATGAACCTGTCACAATTAGTTTGCTGTTGTGAAGACCATGGCTAAAACCAGCATGATAAAATTGCTTTGTATGCGTTTGCCCCTTACCACAACAAACAGTTTTGGCATATCTTTGTAGCTTAATTGCAAGTGAAATCATCAACGCCTCTGCATAATGACGTCAAATGGCAGCACTTGTTTAGAATTCAACCTCAAATCTGAATTAGAAGCAGGTTTGGGCAATTATCTAGAACTAACACCAGACCCAAGGGATCAGTTCAAAGAAGTTGCATTTTAATTTGCTTTCTATATGAGCAAAGTGCATCTTCTCTGACGTAGTTCTTCAAAGAAGAAACTGTGCATGAGAGATAAAGGGAATGTTTTAATAGAGTTCAGTAGAGTTTGGACCACATAATATAATTTGATTTTATCTGCATGGAATTATGTACCTTTAAAGCCCCAATTTTTAAAAATGGCCAATGCACTTTCTTTTATGGTCATGTCAAAGGAAGCAGTACAAAGTTGTTAACGAACCACAAACAACTGGGAATTTGGTTTCCGAGTCTAATTTGCTATCAACAAAGCTAAAATCTAAAATGATTTCAACAAAATCTATCTGCAATGATCTCTCTATTAAGGAGGGAGATGCTAAGGACCAGAACAACAGGGGAAAGTGGCAGTGTTATAATCTAGTTTTGTAAGTGGAGAATGAACAAATGAGCAACATATGTTAACGAAGGTTAATATTTTACTGGTAGGAGAGTGTCCCAGGTATCTAGTTCATGGTCCCCCAGGTCTCTGAGGGCACAATCCTAACCCCTTATGTCAGTGCTCTCTAGTACTGGCATAGTGGTGCCAATGGGACATGTACTGCATCCTGCAGTTGGATGTCACTCATGGAGGCCACCTAAAAGTAAGGAAATGTTTGTTCCCTTACCTCAGAGCTGCATTGCCACTATGTCAGTGCTGGAAAGCACTAAGGAGTTAGGATTGCACCCTAAGACAGTCATGATGTTGCCATAAACCCAGACAGGACATTGACCATCTTGCCTACACCAACTGGCCACATTTTTACATAGGTTCAAACAGGGATAACTTCCCAGCCCTCCATGGAGAGGTCAAGGATTCTACCTAACTAGACTGATGTCAGGACCAGAATGCAAAACATATAGCCACAAATGTCTTCCTCATCAAAAGCATGAAGGGAAGGGTTGTAGAGAGAGAAAGAGAGGCTCCCCTCTATAGCTTCTGCCTTCTTTCCTGTTCAGGGCTGGAGGTTGAAGCATTTCTTGTGCCATCAGCCAGTGGTGTGACAAGTGTGGCTTGGTGAGCCACAGAAGGGCGTTCACATTGGGGTGGTGTGACAGTTTGCCCTCAGTTGTGGTGGGGGGATGCTTTTGGAAGGTTCCATTCTTAAAGTGATTGCGTCCCTATGGGACAAACTGACCAGAAACCACTGGTCATGTTTTGTTGGCCTGAGATTTCTATATACGGCTGATCCTAATTTTCCCATTGTTAGAGGGGTTGGCAATCTACTCAAGTCAAGATTATAGACACTTTCTTTGATTAGATTTGAATTCATATGTTATGCTGAGTGTGGCTAAATTTTTAGCTGCTGCAGTTAACATCAGGAGGAAGAGGATAGATTGTGGCCTGCTAGGCTGTTCATAGAGGATTGTCAACATCCATATTATAGAACGTTAAGATTTTTGGGTAAGTTTTCATCTCTATATGCATCAGAGGATTATCAGATGTAGATTTTTAGCAGTTGTAATTAGATCAACCTATTAGATTAGGGAGTTGGCAGGGCCGGCATGCAGAGGAGCGCCAGCCTGCGGAGGCTGACACAAGCCTCTGCACCAACGGAGGCACCGAGCCATGTGTTGGCCCAGCTGGGCTGAGATAAGGCTCTGGGGTGGGTGGGGAGGAGGCGGGAGGGAGGAGCTTCCAGGGCGGGGGAGGATGAGTGGTGGGCAGCCCTGGGGATGGGTGGGCGCGTGGGGAGGAGGCAGGACTGGGATCCCAACCCCCGTTCCAGGGGAGTTCAAACTGGCTTGAAGCCCATCTGCATTCCTCGGACTTGTGCTACTTCAGGAGGTGACGCAAGTCCAAGGAGACCCATGGGGCCAAGGCGCCTTACCCAGGGGTAAGGGGAAAAGTTTCCCCTTGCCTCTGGTTGAGCCAGTTCTGGCCCATATCTTGCGCTGGATACCACACAAGTCTCTTGGCTTGCCTGTTCCAGCGCAGGATAGGATTGCACCCTTAGTATTTTATGTTGACAAGAACCTATGTTAGGATGCTTTGAGGGCCTGTATGTACATATGTTCAGTTGTATATGATGGATGTATTGACATTTTATGCTGGTCAGTGACTGTAATAAAACTTGAACTGAACTGACTAGGTTTGGTGTCACACACCCCCATGATCCCACCCTTTCTGGTCTCACTCTGGCCCTGTCCTCTCACAAGAACAGGGCTGGGTCTGCAGACAAGCTGACCATCATGGCACATCTGGACCCACCTGCTGCAGCACCTCTGGACTGGACAAATATTTTGCTGTATTATCTAGAAAGATAATGCAAATGAAGATTGTTTTGGAAGAAAAGGAGTTTGAAGTTTAGAGAGATGCATTGCACTAAGTAATTATTTCAAAAAAATACACCTACTGGTCAATTCTAGGCTCAGTTTTGATCCTCCTATATTCGTTTACTGATCAGAACATTACAGTGACTTTGCATCTCAGTACATGGCTGTGCTTACAGAGCTAAGCTTCTCTTTCCTTCGCTCAGAGTACTTACCACGGCAAGATGGAAATGTGCTGTTGATTTGTTCCATGACTTCTGTTAGATCTGTGCTAGTATCATGAGGTGGGGCTAACAAGTCACCTACAACTATGAAAACAAAACGTGCAATGTGTTTAGTAATAAAGCAGCAGCATTTAAGAGTCAGAAAGTTATTTCCACCCATCACTGCAAGCTAAAGCTTTTAGATCATCATTGGCATCCTTCAGTCTCGAAAGACTATGGTATCATGCTCTGAATGGTGGTTCTGGAACAGCGTCTAGAGTGGCTGAAAAGGCCGATTCGGGAGTGACAATCCCTTCCACACTGGGAGCAAGTGCAGTCTGTCCCTGGTCTGTCTCCCTGGCTATGGGCCTTCCTTCTTTGCCTCTTTGCCTCAGTCTGTTGGGCAAGTGCCTCTTCAAACTTGGAGAGGCCAAGCTGCGCAGCCTGCCTCCAAGCGGGCCGCTCTGAGGCCAGGGTTTCCCACCTGTGGAGGTCCACTCCTAAGGCCTTCAGATCCCTCTTGCTTTTAGAATTAAAAAATGAATCCACTATTTGAATCCTCTCTCATTTGCTATGGAAGAATTGCTCACTGATAATCACAAGGGAAGGAAGGAAGGAATAGAAGTTAAATTATCAATTTATAACTGATCCCATTTCTGCATTATAAAGCTTAACCACCGTGCCTCAGATAACGCCAGGGAGAATTCCTCAGAAGCGGTTAGATGTAAAAATCTGCTGTTAAGCTATTATTTTATCAAGCAGTAACAGAGTGCTTGGCAACTATATATTTCAATGCACAAACGGGGCAAGTATCAGGGCTGGAATGCCTGGGCGCCTGCTGAGGCTTTCAGCTCTGCAGGGGACATCATCAAAAGAGTGCCCTGCTGCTGTTCCTTTTCACCATTTCTCCAACACTCCCTTCCCCAGCATGCTTGCATGTCTTTCCTTCTGGTCCAGAGGGAGTGAACAAGCCATCGTAGGGAGCAGGAGCCATTCCCACTGAATGTTCCAACTTTCTTCATGGAAAGCCGGCAGAGGGGAGTGGAGGACAAAGCAGCTGACAGCAAAGAGGAAGGGGGTTCCACTGAGGATGTTTTTCCTGAGACCCCTCCAAAATGTGTAGCCTACCCTGATTTTATTTATATTATATAACAATACATGATATATAATTTAATGTTAATATTTAATTATATAAACACACACGAACCAGTACCTGCATGATGACACCAAGTGTTATTTTTTAAAAGCAGCAAGGAGACACTGACATTTGAAAATAAATGAATACAATGCAGCAGCAGGAGTGCCTAAGGGAAGCTTCTGTGATGGTCTCAAGGTTGAAGAGGATGGAGCACAAGCTAAGCTTCCTTCTTCGCGCCCCCCCCCCCCCACCCGGTTCTTCTTCGGTCCCTACTTGTTTTGTTCTATTTTCAAACGTATAACTGAGTAATATCCAAAGTTCATATTTCACACACCCTGAGCATTCATACATATTTGCAGTCTCCCTGTTCAAAACTTTCCCCCACACAATTAGATGGCAGCAAGAGGTTGGAGGAGGCATGTACAACCACACTTCTCTCCTTATGTTGAGGAAAGGCCAATCAGAGTATCATCCAAGCTGGCCCTATTTTCACTTTGTAAGACTGTCAGATTAGCCACTGAAGGAAGTTACAGTTGTTTAAAATTCCAGCAACACGAAGTGCAAGATATTCCAGGTAACATACACCTGCTGAAAGGTCACACATGCCTTCTTAATGCCAGTACTGTGTATAAAATGACAAAGTCCTAAACATGCCAAAGTACATTCTGCAAGGGTTCCTGCTGTAGCAGAAGCAAAAGTATCCGTTATCTAAATTGCAAGATTATAACCAATTGTTTTATTTTGACAGGCCCTTGGCTTGAATTCTACTGTTAAGGAGCTTACCAGCTGCTGAAAATACATCACTATTGTATTGTTACTTTTAGGCTATTTCAGCTGTTTTAAAAAGCAAATTTTATACTATGTTTGATTTTTGTGAACTGCCCTGAGGGCTTCATGGAGCTTCGTGACAGGGAAAGAATAGAAAGAACCAATAAACAAATAATTCATTTCCACTCATTGTAGCAGTTCATCCTAAATGTTATGAACCTGTTCTGTTCTGTTGTCCAGTGTGCTCCCTGAAGCATTTGGTGGGCCAGAAGATGCAGGAAGAAAAGCTGACTAGGGCAATTACATAAGGTTTACACTGGCCTTTCCCAGTTTGAAGAGACACTTGGCCAACAGTCTGAGGCAAAGAGGCAAAGAAGGAAGGCCCATAGCCAGGGAGACAGACCAGGGACAGACTGCACTTGCTCCTGGTGTGGAAGGGATTGTCACTCCCGAATTGGCCTTTTCAGCCACACTAGACGCTGTTCCAGAACCACCTTTCAGAGCGCGATACCATAGTCTTTTGAGACTGAAGGTTGCCAACACACACACACACACACACATTTAAATCTTTTTCTTTAAGAACACGCATATATGCACACTACCATATTAAAGCATCATAATAAGCTTTCGTGACCTGTTGTGCTCTATTGATGTTTCTTCCTTGAAAAAACCCAAACACAAAAGATAATAATGAACAGAGCATCATCCTATAAATACAGAGCTGAAAATGCTAAGCACCTATTTCAGCCCGCATTATCAGGGCAAGATCCACTACACCTAGTCATACGTTTCCCAAGAGGCTAATTTCTAAGATAATACATACATATGTCTTTGGTAAGTCATCCACAAATGAATGAAACACAGTATTTTGGATTGATCATGCAGCTCACCTGTCTGATTGAATTGTGAACTGGTATCCTGATCCGGCGAATAGCTGAGTGTGGAATGCTGAGGTGAAGCACAGGAAGAGCCTCCATTAATTCTGGAATCTGTTTCAGGCTAAATCAAATTAAAATAAAAAAAACAAATCATTCCAGAAATCCCATTCAGGACATCAACACATGCTTCAAGCATTAGACAAACAATTCACTAAAAACAACAATTCACTAAACAAAAGTTTTCTAGAGGAGCATCTGAAGAGCTACAAGAGCGCAGGCACAACTGTTTCGTTTACCACTCCCCCTCCTCCAAAGTACCATTTACTCCTTCACTTTCTACAGTAAGGGAGGGCTGCTTAGACACAGTTGGCACACACTCTTCAGGGTCATGGTAGGGAGGAAAGCAACTGCTTTTAAAAGTACCTCAACTCCCAACACCCCATGAAGGCCTGGTACCTGGGGCAATGTATAAAAGACAAGGTCTTCTGAAACATAGCTGTACTAGGTGCTTAATACAGTAATTAACTGTTATGGATCTCAAGTTTCACTGAATGCTGTATGTGATACTTCACAGTTCTACTGTACTATAGTTTTGCTTTTTCCTTGTCAAAATACATAAATAAAACATTCTCAGCCACTGATGACAGTAGATTACATGCTTGCTCATTTACAGAACTCTCATAATGCAGTACCAGTCCAAACTAATTTCAGTGATGAAAATGAATGTGTGCTTATCCATAGCTATCTATTGCACTCTTTCCGTAATCTAACCAGAAGCCATTTTTTGAGTGTATTTGCAAATCTTGTTGTTGGCAACCTTCAGTCTCGAAAGACTATGGTATCGCACTCTGAATGGTGGTTCTGGAACAGCATCTAGTGTGGCTGAAAAGGCCAATTCGGGAGTGACAATCCCTTCCACACTGGGAGCAAGTGCAGTCTGTCCCTGGTCTATCTCCCTGGCTATGGGCCTTCCTTCTTTGCCTCTTTGCCTCAGACTGTTGGCCAAGTGTCTCTTCAAACTGGGAAAGGCCATGCTGCACAGCCTGCCTCCAAGCGGGCCGCTCAGAGGCCAGGGTTTCCCACTTGTTGAGGTCCATCCCTAAGGCCTTCAGATCCCTCTTGCAGATGTCCTTGTATTGCAGCTGTGGTCTACCTGTAGGGCACTTTCCTTGCACGAGTTCTCCATAGAGGAGATCCTTTGGGATCCGGCCATCATCCATTCTCACAACATGACCGAGCCAACGCAGGCGTCTCTGTTTCAGCAGTGCATACATGGTAGGGATTCCAGCACATTCCAGGACTGTGTTGTTTGGAACTTTGTCTTGCCAGGTGATGCCGAGAATGCGTCGGAGGCAGCGCATGTGGAAAGCGTTCAGTTTCCTCTCCTGTTGTGAGCGAAGAGTCCATGACTCGCTGCAGTACAGAAGTGTACTCAGGACGCAAGCTCTGTAGACCTGGATCTTGGTATGTTCCGTCAGCTTCTTGTTGGACCAGACTCTCTTTGTGAGTCTGGAAAACGTGGTAGCTGCTTTACCGATGCGTTTGTTTAGCTTGGTATCGAGAGAAAGAGTTTGCAAATCACACTTCTCCGATTACTGGGTTTTTCAGCAGATTAAAATTTGGCTCCTAAATATCAGGATGTCTACAAAAACTATACAAGGACATCTGCAAGAGGGATCTGAAGGCCTTAGGAGTGGACATCAACAAGTGGGAAACCCTGGCCTCTGAGCGGCCCGCTTGGAGGCAGGCTGTGCAGCATGGCCTTTCCCAATTTGAAGAGACACTTGGTCAACAGTCTGAGGCAAAGAGGGAAGGCCCATAGCCAGGGAGACAGACCAGGGACAGACTGCACTTGCTCCCGGTGTGGAAGGGATTGTCACTCCCGAACTGGCCTTTTCAGCCACACTAGACGCTGTTCCAGAACCACCTTTCAGAGCGCGATACCATAGTCTTTCGAGATCAAAGGTTGCCAACAAAAACTCTCAGTGCAGAATTCCAAAATAATTGTAGTTCCTGCATTTTAATGACTATTAATATTTTTCAAATATAATTTTAACCCTGGGCTGAAATCAAGATTTACTGTATCAATTCAGCTCTGAGGTCAATTGGACCCCCAAAGAGCCATACAGATAGAACACCTGGGGATTGTATTAAGCATGAGATCACTGCAATTAAAAAAAACTCTTTATTGAGATGTCTTTTTTACAGTAAAAGAATATAGTTGCACATTAGAGTACAAGGAAGAATACTGCACAATGTAAGATTCAAAAGTAATAGGAAATAGCCATCCAGACTGCCTTCAAAACAGCCCTAGCTGGTCCAAATTTGTGCCCTGATCTTACCACCAGAAAACCCCCATCTTCTGGCCTTCAGCCTGCATCATAAATGCTGTTTCGCCCACTGCATGAAATGAGTTTGACTGATACACAACAGATGAAATATCTTGGAGATATAAAATTCCCAATTGTAAGCCTACATCATTTCCAATGTACAAACTGATTCATGCTACCCTGCTGTTTATATCAATGCAAAAGATGAACTAGGGTTACAGAATTTGTCTATTATCTGCATGCTAAGAAATTCATTTGATTAGCAAAGTTTTAAAACTTTCATAATGATAGCTTAAAAAGGTCTTTCATGTATCTGTAAGCAACTAAGGGCTGGGGAAATGGCTGAAGGTGTTTCATTATGTCTTCCTCTTTATAATTAACATGTCTTTGTCAAAGTTGCCACAAGCCAGCTCTGCTTCACCTCCACGTTTGACATTGTAATCAATCTTTTGGACAAAAACGACAGCATTCCATGACACCTACCAATCCTTTGGGCTTGCTGAAATAAAAATAGCAAGCACAACTTCAAATTGTGACCTGAAATAAGCAAGTTCCTAAATAGAGGAGCATTGAATATTCCTCCCTACAATATTTTCTGATGCCTCTTGCTATTATGCCGTGTTCACCAGCCACAATGAGTTTTTCCTCCCACCAGGTTTGAGATGATACACCCACCTTGACAGGTTATTAATCTAATCAACACTCTTCAGTCAACATATCACAATAATAAAGGCAGGTTTTGATAAAATAGTGGTCTGCAGATGACAAATCTCAAGAACAAACAACTAACAGAAAGTGTGACAAGTTAATATAAGAGCTGTCAACACATAACTCATAACCAATATAACAATGTCTCATCATATTTTGGTGATGGTGCTGTTTTAAAGAGATCTCTGAAATTTTCAACTAAAAAAATACAACTGAGCTAGTTTTCAATTTTTTGAAAAATGTACATGAACATTTATTTAAGAAAAAGATAAAAAGCAATATTCAGTTGCAGATTAGGAAATGATAAAGAGAAACAAACCAAATGACTTGAACTTGTCATAATCTCAATTGCGACTACAACATCAAAATCATCTGGCACAATCCTGAAGCACTGGAAAAATACTTGTGTGCATGTGCACACTTGTTCTCTCTGTATCCATTAGTTGTGAGACAGACAGAAAACTAAGCAAATCTGAAATAATCTTTTTCTCTATATAATAAACTTCTACCTGAGGATAATATTAAAATCTGTTGAACCAACAAGACATTTAGGAAGGTTTAGGGAATGGCAGCAGGAATTATTAAACATGTGAAATAACCACATTAGGAGTAAATGCATATATCCTAAAGTGAGTGAGATTCCCTGTCATGCAGAATCTGTATCATACAAGTGGCCAAAAACACACGCTACAATTTAACCTCTCAATCCTATGCCTACAACCCCAAGAACAGTACTAATAGGCTTAAAATTCTTACGTCCAAAACACAAAGCTGGGCTGAAATAAAATACAGGGGTGGCCCTTTATCCATGATTGGGTTCCTCAGTGACTTCCCGGACCTCATAATGCCTTTTAGAGGCATAAAAACATCACTTCAGTTTTGCTGAAAAACCAGAAGTTCCCCCCCCCCTTTTAATAGTTAATCTGAACCCTTCAGAGGCCACAGGTGGATGTGTGCAACCTCTGCGGGGCTCAGAAAAGACTCCAGAGGTGAAGGGAGCACAGCTCCCCTCACCTCTTGACACCGAAAGGCATGGGGGGCATTCTGCATATCCACAGTTTCCAATATCTGTGGGACATTCCGGAATGAAACTCCCGCCAATACTGGGGAACCATTGTAATCACAGAAGACCTATCCTGCAAATATATTCTCTGGGCCCAGGCTTGGCCAATTTTTCCAGTGCTGATGCAACTGCATTATCCCCAGCTTCCCCGGGGGCTGGGGATAAGAATAGGCCTTCAGTTTGGCTGTACTTGTAAAGAGGTGACTAAACAGCCACCGGGTAGATGGGACTCAATAGCCTGGGAAGGCAGCTCATCTGAGAGAAGGAAAACTCTGATCCCAAACCTCCATTGCCTTGTGGCTACATCCAGTTACGGAACAGGCTTCAGGAGTCAACATCAAGGCAAAATCCAGAGCCGGAGTCCCTGAGGCAGCTCATGGCTGAACACAGTCACGTTTGGCAACTCCTGCGACGCCGCTGGAACCAACCGTATTGGCCTCTGCCTTTCCATTGGACCATTTCAGCAACGTGGAGAGGGGGGATTTGCTGCATGGGAAACAGTCTATCCTCCATATCTACTTTACCCAGGCTTCACACTCTGGAGAGGACACTCTTTTCCAGAACCACTATTCAGAGCACGATACCATAGCCTTCCAAGACTGAAGGATGCCAACATGATGCAGCTGCAATGCAGCACTGAAGTAAAGGAACAAACATTCCCTTGAGGAGGCCTTCATGCCGCACCTCAAGACTCAGTACATGCCCCATTGGCAGAGCTGCATCAGTGCAGGAAAATTGGGTAAAATTGGACCTTCACATTTTCTAGTTCTGTCTATGGGAGCAACATCTGGCAATACTTTCAAAAGAATATTTATAAAAGATGCCTGAAACAGATATTTTGAAACTGAAGAGGAAACCCAGCAGAGGACAATGCAGTATATTTGCAGTTTACATGGAAGTGTAATGGAATTAATTAATTTGGAAAGGAAGACTGACACTGTGGGTCCATAAATAACTTTTGTTGCCAAGCAAGAACAACTCCAAGGCCTGTACCTGTTCTAGCAGCTGCCGTAGTCGGTGAAGCTGAGATTCCAGCTGCTTGTTGTGATCTTCCAAAATCTGCATTCTAGCCTCCAGGCGGCCTTTGTGTTGCCGTAAGAGTTTGGCCTCTGCAATGAGCTCAGCATCTTCAGATGTGTGCTGGGGTGACACAGCGAAGTCTGGGGGTGAGCTCAGTGCATTTATTCCCTTTCGAAGATGCTGTTCCTTGAGTTGCTCATATTCCACTTGCAGCATCCTAAACCAGTTTTAAAAGAATAGGCTGGTGATTTCATGGCAACATAAATAAGAACATAAAAAAAGATTTGCTAGATGAGGCCACAGGTCCATCTAGTAAAATATCCTGTTTCCACACAGTGCCTAACAGATGCTTCAAGAAAGGTCACAAACAGGAGAAAAAAAATACCAGTACATTAATTGGTATTCAGAGATACACTTCTATTGTACCTGTGGGCAGCATATGGCTACAAATTATTATGGCTATTAACAGACCTGTCTCCATGAATTTGTCCAATATCCTTTTAAAGCCATCCAAACTAGTGGCCAGATCTTACGGCACCAAATTTCACAGACTAATTATACACTATGTGAAAAATACCTACTTTTGTCCATCCTAAATCTCTTTGCCAATAAATTTCATTGGAAGTCCCCTGGTTTTAGTATTGAGAAAGGGAGAAATACCGCTCTATATCCACCCACTTCACACTGTGCATAATATTACCATTTTCAATCGTGTTGTCATTTCACACAAACACCCCCCCTCCAATAGCCTTTACAGGTAAGGAACATACACTAGCCCTTTTGCACTTTTTCCAGATCTATAGTGTGGCTATATCTTGGATCTACCAAAAATCTGTTTTCTGTACTATGCCCCATCATCTCCCAATTATGGAACAAATAAAGGAGCTGCCAAGCTATAATTTGAATTCCAGTATATACACAGATATGGCAGAATATAAAAATAAATAAAAGTAAAGATGGTGAAAACATTTCCGAACACAGTAAATGTTTTCTTTGCCAGGAAGCTTAATATGAGTTTTTCAATCCTGGTTGTCACACCCTTCTCATTGCACCTGAAGAAAGCTGTTTTACACATACATGTACCTAACTTGATCTTTCGTCATCTAACTATTCTACACTGTATGACATACTGCTGAATGTGTAGACCTTTTCAACTGTAAAGTTCTCTGTTAGGGTTGATACAGAACAATAAGTTCTACTTATATTGATTAATGTGATGGCACATTCATTCAAGTCACCACTTCATGCTCCAATCAAAAAGTGATTAACATGCATGTGTGAAGTTCTCCTCTAAAGCCCCAAAGCAGCAAAATCTGAGATGGACCATTATTCCTGACTTCCCTCCCTGCATTTCTCATTGTCCTCCAGAATGCTCCCCCATTTTCTCTACTTACTTGTCAAGTAGAGAGCAGCAGCGCAGTAATAGGCAGAAAGATGAGAAATGATTTCTGTTCCCATCCTCCCTCTCCATTATCCTTGACATGAGAATAGTAGGCATGCCAGGATGCAACACCAAGCGGCTGAAGGAGAGGAAGTTCTTTAGAGGGTTGGGCCAATTGCCTTGCCTGTGACCCCCCCCCCCGGCTTTTGATTCCAGAGTACTGCTGCCTAACACATAAGGGTGATAGAGAAAGTGGTGGGGAGGGAACAGCACTTTCCTGTACTCCTTGTGCACCACCACTGTTGCTCTTGCTACCCTCTGCCATTGCACAAGTAGGTAAAGGGGGAGAGAAGGAAGTTACTTGGGTGGTGGCAAGGGCTCACTGGAACAGGAAAGGGAAATTCTCCAAGTTTCATATTGGCTCAGAGAAATTTTCTGAGTTCTTCTGATAGGGGGGAGGGGGAGAGATACTTTGATCAGTTTCAAACTGAGTAATGAGCCTTCACACCTCTGTCAGATCCTGGCCCACCTACTTTTCCCACAGAAGGAACAGTATAGTCCAGTGGTTCTCAAACGTTCTAGAGAATGCAGCCTGATTTATAAATGCCAAGGGATGTGGCTAAAATTGACATTGGGCAGCAGTGCCCCCCCTCCCAAAGTAGCAGCTTCTTTAACCCTTGATGCACATAGTCTGCCCTGCCCTGTCAGTTTCTTGAAACACCAAAAACTGGGTCACAATTTGAGAACCACAATTTGAGAACTGCTGGTATAGCCTATTTAAAGTGAAAAAGAAATTGAGAAAATAATCTCTTTCAGAATTCAAATGGAGGGGCGAACTCTAGTAGTGGGGAACCTACTGGGGTTCCCCGAGTGGGGGAATCTCAGGAATCATGATTGAACAGGTGCTAATTCAGAATCTGGGGTTTTGTCATAGATTAATGATGGTCCAGAGCAGGGGTGTCCAAACTTTTTGGCAGGAGGGCCACATCATCTTTCTGACACTGTGTCAGGGACCAGGAAAAAAACCAATTAATTTACATTTAAAATTTGAATAAATTTACATAAATGAATATATTAGAGATGGAACTTACATGAATGAATGAAGGTCTTGCCTATAGTTCAAGGCCTATAAAAGGTCTTGCACAAAGCAAGGCTGGCCTTTCCATCATTGCTGTTGCTACATCACAGATGTGAAATAGCAAGCAGTGGAGGGAGCCCTCATCTCACAGCTCACGTGAGAAGTTGAACAATTGCCCTCACACTGAGAGCAGTTACATTGGGCCAGCACAGGCCCCAGCAAGTCTCTGGTGGGCCAGAGGCTCATTGGAGACTGGGGGTTCCCCGCGGGCCTGATTGGGCCCAATCAGTGGCCCCCGGGCTGGGGTTTGGACACCCCTGGTCTACAGAACTGAGCCATAGGATGAAAAGAGTCAGAAAATTTCTCTATTTCCATTTTGGGATAACTTTTGGCCTCTCTTATTCTTACCATTTCACTGCCAGCCAGCCAATGTGATTTGACTGTGATTTTCTAACTCAAGACTGGGACTCTAGTACCTTGTCAGAACCAAGTTTCAGTATTTAAGCACACATATTAAGATAAACTTACGAAGTGCCAAATGAGCCATTACAAAAAAAAGATTACAACACCTTTGCTCCTCCTCCAGGTCAGCAATTATGCGCTCAAGCTCTCCTCGTTCTTCTCTCTCCACCAATTTCAAGATCTGTGCCGGGCTCTGTGGCTGACTCACGGGGGACTCTCCTCCTAAAGTCTGACAGTATTGCTGGATAAGGGCATGCTCATCTTCCCTAGAGACAAAAGGAGCTGACATAAATATCCTTTACATTAGAGAATATAAATAAATTGCCATAAATTGTTTACAAAAAGGACCGAGAGTGAAGTCAGGGTGAATCTACACAATATTCATCTTGCAGGACGGTTGCAAATGTCAGACAATTGCTTGAAGATGCAAAACTGATATGATAGATGGACTGAGATAAAACAAAACAAAAAATTCAGATGCCATAAAGGTTTATATTAATGGTTGGTTGAAATGATGGTGAGAACTGACCTTTACTGCTCCTTTACAAGTAAGTGTACACTTCTGTACGCAATGAGACAAGGGATTTTAGGGTAAGGTACAGACACACACACCCCCATCCACACCTAGGACATTATGAGGATGTGGGCCACCCAGCTCAATAAATCTCTCTCTCTCTCTCTCTCTCTCTCTCTCTCTATGTGTGTGTGTGTGTGTGTCCCAAACCAGTATTCTACCACATGTACAGCTTGCATGGCGTGGTGTGTGTGTGGAGGAGAAGCCAAAGTTCCATTCCAGCATCCCACCACATGACCAGTCTGCAAGGCACAGCAAACTGACTCTCATACATATACCAAACTCTGATTGTTGCTGCACATGCATGGAGGTACACATAGGTATGTGTACAGGACTAAAGTCTTCAGCTCAGATCTAATACTCACATGCCACAGGCGCATGGATACAGATAGAAAGTGTATGAATAAGGAGTTCCAAATTCTTTTCTGTATCTCTAACAGCTTGGTGTATGAACATCCCCACTGTGCATGCAGAGCTTGCTATTACACCAAAGTCAATGGGACACCCTTGTGCACAAGGGAGTTCTGCATAGAACTCCCACAAAACTTGAGATCCTTTGTGTTTAACTTAGCAAGGATCAGAAACTGAGCTAATACCAGACAAAGCACTTCTTTCATTTTCAGCTAAACAGCTACTGCATAGCAGATGTACATTGAGAAAAAAAAGCAACAGTTCTTCCCACATTTTGTTTGTTGGACATCTGTTTACCTAGCTAAACATGTTGCTTTGTATAGCAGCTTTCATAATACTCAGCTCAAGAATGCATGGGAAGTTAAAAACGGGCAAAAACAGGAAAAATGTGTAAACTTAATAAAATCAGAATGAACACACATATTTAAATCACAGCTGCAAAAGAAATGGGTAGATAAAGAGAGCAAAGTACTGCATGGGGTAGGCAACCACAGGTATGAGAAGTTTTATTTCAGATATGCCAATAGTTAGAAGATGCTATTAAGCGCAACCCTCTAGTATGCAGACTACCTAAACATCAGCTGCTTTCATTCTACCAGACACACAGAACAAATGATGCAAATTAAATCAGCCATTTGCAAACTTTTTTTTTTTTTTTGCTCCCCTTAGGCGCTCTTCTCAGGTTCCAGGGGCCCCCCATCAAACAAAGATACAACACAGATAAGCATTATTTTTGGTTTTCCATCCATGGCCCCTTCAAATGTGCTAGGGAACCCCGGGGGAGGAGGGGTTCTCATTGAAAATGGCTCACATTCTGAATGGTTGATCTAGATGACTGTACAGGTTTAGTCTCATTATTCACGAGGGTTCCATTCCAAGCACTCACGTGGATGGCGGAAAAACGCAGTATAGCAAATCAATTTTAAAAAACAAAGTCTCTTTGTTCTGGTGATTTAAAAACAACCTTGCTGATCTCTGTAATGCACACAGAGTCAATCAGTGTCCCTACAGGCGCTTAGGCTTCACTAGGAGACACCAATTCCTCCCTTCACCAGGAGCCCCAGCAAAGGGGAAAGAATGGAGAAAGTGATAATCACTGCCACTTAGCCTTCTTTCATGTGCTCAGGGGGAAGGGAGGAGTGAAGCCTGCAGAGAGAATGACTGATGGATTGTCAGCCCACTGCCTTCTCTGGCATTATTAAAGTACTGTTTTCCTTTAATTTAAAGGGCCCTTCCCATCAGCTTTGAGATAGAAAAATCTATGGATACTTAGATTATGCCTGTAATCACTTGCATGACTGTCTCTCTGAAACAGTAAAAAGCAGTTTTTTAAACTGTGATTTTAAAGCGCTGCATTTTTTCTCTTCTCCAGGGATCAGCACATTCCTTCTCATTTGCAGGAGCCATTCATGTTGAGTCAAATCCATGTATAAAAAATCTGTGTATAACAAGGCTGGACCTATATTGTATGCACTATACAAAACTTCCTATAGAGCAGCAAGTGCCAAGCCCCGGCCTGCGGGCCTTAACTGGCGTCCTGGAAAAACCATGCCCATGTAGTATGGAGATTTCTGTTCCATGCTGCAGTATCCACTTGGCACGCCCAATCTTTTTCCAGTTGCTTCCATTTTCCATTGCCCAAGATGCTTCTGCATCCCAATTTCTGAGGAGGGAATGGCTGGCTGGCACAAGACTGGGGGAGACTGGAGACAACAAAAGGATGTTGGGGAACAGAATGCTCCACAGGATAGCTTTTTTAAATGCAGCAGTCCGCAGTCTGGAGACTACTACTCTATAGAACAAGCAACTAAAGATGACCTAAGCTGCTGAGTCAAGCTACACACAGTGCTGTGAACTATAAGATCAATATGAGTTTAAAACCTACAGAGAGAAATCTCTGTCTCACAAAGTTCAGAAACTACGATGAAAGACAAACACTTGAAATGTTTGCTGGGAGGAAATTAAGCAAATTTCATCACATTTGTAGGCAGTTTAACTTAAAAATGTCATGAACAAGATTTGGGAAAAGAACTATTTTTAGACAAATCAACATATCTGTGATAAAAATAATGTAAAACCTTTGGGGATGCAGATGTCTTAACAGAAAACTAATCACAATAACTGTAGTAGTCAAAAACTGGTAAGCAAATATAAACAGTAAACGTACATTGTCAAAAACATACATGAATGTTAATTACATTCTTACTATGGTATACTACATTACTACAGTGATGGATAAATTAATCAGTGTGGAATGTAATACTGAAAATATCAGAAGTTTGATCATTCTTCCTCCCCCATTTAAACCTTGGGTGTGATAACAATTGATTTTCTTCCTAAGAAAATTGACATGTATACCTACATAAGACAGTATACATTAGTCATAAATATTAAAAATTAAAACAGTTTACTCAATATCCAATAAATTTATTACTACCAGAAAATATTAAACAGGGAAGTCAGATCCAGTAAGCCAGACTTAAAAAAAAAATTAGTGGTGCCATGTTTGCCCAGAATATGAAGCTTTCCTTTTATCTTCCTTAGTTTAAACAACATTCTACTAACTATACCTCAGTTTTCCAAACTTTTCAGCAGCATGACCCATCTTGTTCTCTGCAATAGGCTGTGATGCAGTACTCCTGGCAGCACTGCCATGCCTATTGGGAGGTCCTAGATGCTTCTTCCCAGTCACGCCAGGCCTGTGACCCACTCTATTGGGTCTCAGAATGGCCCACAGAAGCAATTAGAAGTGACTTCCAGTTGAATCTGAAATCTGCAACCTGACAGTCACTTTCAGTAGCTTCCACAGACCGTTCTGAAACCTCTGGAAGCAGACAGAGTGAATCGTGGGCCTGGCACAACCCAGAAGAATCCTCAGGAGCTTCCCAATAAGGCACAGCGGCCCTCCCAGGAGCATCATGTTGTGTCCGTCCAGGAGCACACGTGTCCTGTCTTCCCAGGAGCACACAAGTAGTCACAACCCACTGTTTGGGAAGGGCTGCTACATCTAATTTTGAAACCACAACTGTTATCAACTGAAATGTCAGTGCAATAGAAGCTACAATTTGATTTTAAGGTTTCCTATGGCCCTCTAAAGTTATGCAAAAGAAGAATTATTCCCCTGGAACGCCTGATGCCATAGAAAACTGATACTCATCTGTTGGGTGAACACCACATTTGGGAAAATAATTTTAAACCAAATCAAAGAATCTGATTACAGTCATCATGTTTGCTAAAAATAAAGGCTACATCTCTTAAAATTATAGAGTAAACCATGGCTTATGAGCATTCATCATAAAAAGCCAGTATTACTCATAAGAGCTGAAGGTTCCTTGAGATTGACATAAATATGCTGCTAAGAAACTTCATGAGGGTATACAGGATTCATCTTCATGGATATTGTAATTTATTTTTTTAGCTTGATACCAGGTATCAAAGCAAACTGAGGACCTGGCTATATAAGACATGTGGACAAAAATTTTCCATGGTGTTCAAAGTCATTGCAAGTCTCTAAAGAATGAAGTGTTCAAAAATAAACTTAAGTCAAGCCCTTAATTATACCAGCATCAGTAACAGGCAGAAGATTGAGATAAGTCACACCATAGTAAGTCACAGAGTCCTGAATGTGTTCACCCCCAACGTTCTACTGTTTCAATCTCACAAGAGGACAGAGTGGGCTTATTGATTTGTCTATTATAAGCAGTATGCTCTGCAACTAATAACACCGTTCTTCAGTGAAGTAACACCTGACAAAAAAGGAGTCTATTTATGGAAAAGATGTAGCTTTGTTCTGAATTTTCTTCCCCCATCTTTCATCTTGGTCAACTTAGCTGGTCTGAAGAAGCTGGTGTTAGCCTTAAGAGCTCACACGCAAACAATTTAGGATAAATCTTTTAGTTGCACAGCAATCCCAGTTGATTGCTTCTATTCTGACCACCTGACCTATGATGAAATAAAGGACAAGGGAAAAGCAAAAGCCCTGCAGCAGTGAAACATAATGATATTGAAAATCCAGTCACAGAAAAGTTAGGAGACAGCTACCATATATCAAAATTAATGTGATCCACACAAATAGTTAGTACTTCCACCAAAGTGTACATTTATTTTAGGCAACAACTAGGGACTTTTATCTAGGGAAAGGTCACTAGAAAGCAGGGCCACATTCAACACCTGCATTGTTCAATACAGAAAAAGGAGCCAGGCTCCTGTAAACCCAGGCTGAATTAGAACTATTTCCAACTGGCATTCCCCAAAGGGTCATCTAATGAGAATATGCAATTAAAAAACAATTTTTAATGCAGATATTTTCTAAATGGTGCACATACTTTATGTGTGTCTGCTAATGCAATGACACATCATTACAAAAAGCCAGTTAATCTGTAAGTATTTTCAAAGCAATGCAGTGGCAAGTAGAAGCCAGTAAGCATTTGTCAAGAAAAAACCTGCCGGACTAACCTAATCTTCTTTCTTGGGTTACTAGTTTAGTGGATTGGGGGAATGCTGTGGATGTAATTTATCTTGATTTCAACAAAGCATCTGACAATGTTCCCCATGATATTTTGGCAACTAAGTGGTCAACTGCAGACGAGAGGATATTATTATCAAGTGAATTCAGTACTGCTTGGAAAACTATATTTGAGCTCATCAGCAGCTCCCATCAAAGTGGAGGGAGAGTTCGGGAGGGGCAGCACAGGGCTCTATCTGTGCTTCATACTCTTTACCTTTTTAAATCAATGACTTAGATCAGCAGCGCTCAAAGTCACAACTGCTGTGCACCAGGAATGTGCACCCGGCTGGCACTCATAGTGTCAGAGTGCTGCAGCTCTTCTTGTCCCCAGACTGGGATGCTGCGACACTGGCCAGTCGCATCTATGGTGCAATGCCAGATTTCTGTGAAGATGCCACTGACCAGAGCATCGCGTCATCCCAATCTAGGTACAAGAAGAACTGTGGCACTCTGGAACTGAGTGCTAGTCAGAGAAAGGAAGGTTTCGGCTGAACCTCATATCTGGCCAAACCCCAGTTCAACCAGCCCTGACTTGGATTAAGGGATAAAAGGAATTCTAAATGATCTTGATAAAATGGAAAACTAGGCTGAAACTAAAACAAGAAAATTAAATAGAGAAAATTTTGAAGTTTGGAATTCAGGAAACATAAAATAAAAAAATATTTTTATACACAGGTATAAGCTGGGGGATACCTCTCTTGACAGTAGTACATATGAAAATGAATCGTAGTCAATCACAAGCTGGAACATGAGCCAGCAGTGCAATACAGAGGCAAAAACAAACAAACAAGCAAAAGGCTAATGCAATGTTTGGCTGCATTAATGGAACCATAATTTACAAGAAGTACCAGTTCCACTTTATACTGCAGTTGTCAAACCTCATTTGGAGGACCGTGACCAGTTCTGAAGGCTGCTTTTTAAGGTTATAGATACATTCAAATGGGTTCAGAGAATGGGGTGATACAGTGATATTTTAAGGGCTGCCTTAAAGAAAGACTTGCTTGCATGTAACAGGCTTAAGTTACCGGATGTTTCAGCAGAAAAGCAGGGGAAAAGAAAAGGGCAATTCAAAAATGGAACCAATTCCTGGGAAGTGTACATTCATGACACTTACAGAAAAATGAAGTTTCATATCCATTTCAACAGAAAGAATTCTGTGCACTAAGAAAAAGCATTTACTACAGGTTTATTTCATTTTTCAGTTTCAAGTGAATGCAAAGTGGTGTTGGTTTTTTCCCCCTTTGATTACTCTTCTGGAAGTTGTACTATCCTTACCACGATGCCTTAAGTTACTACCATAGCTTGCAACAACTGTTCTTTCATTCCAAATCTGCAGAAACTCTCTCAATTTGTCAGTTTCTAAGGCACCAGAAGATGCTGTGTTACTTAGCACTAGCTAAGATAAATGGCAGAGTCTCCAAATAGCACAACTCACATTCTCATTTGTTCCTTATCTGCTTTTTTTTTAGTAGCTAAAAATAATTTTCCAAAGGACATCCAGTCACATTAGTAGCTCGGCTGCCTCTAAGTGACCTTGCTATCATACACTCCCATCCTCATCCCAAAGGGCGGTGGTTTCTCCCTTTGCTGAAGGTTCCAGATATATCCACACGTTCTCATTTCATTGCACTAAAATTCTGATGAGATTTAAATGATCCAGAAAGGAAGAAGATCTCTTAAGGAAAAAAAGTTCCCTATATTACATTTGACTCTTCTCAACCTTAATTTTGTCATACGAGAGAGGGATAGACAGATAGATGGATACATATATTGATTTGCAAAGGCACTTTTGCTAGTTGTATCCAGTTCTGACAAAGAGGACACTGGTAAACATGAAGGAGGATATAACAAGCAAACAATGCTCCTCACTCATGTCCTCTAATACCTCTAATCTTGATATTGCCCAATTAGTAAGCCATCCTGCTTTAATGAGGTACCTGAAGAAAACCAATGGACATGTACAACCATAGTTTTCAAACCCTGAGCAATGGTTTGCTCCATTCAACTTCCTCAAAATTAAAGTAGCATCTTTTTTTTGCTTCTAACTAAATAAGCTGCAGTGACGCATTTTCAGGATGTGAAAAAGGTTCTCCCCCCACTAACAACCTAATCCTGAGCTGCCCAGGGCGTGGGGCTACAGCAGTGACGAAAACGGCTGCCACCGCATCAAGCTCTCCAAGCAGCCGCTGGCAGCTCCTCGGGAGAAGGGGACTTTCGTTCCTTTCCCCAGGGTAAAGAAAGTAGCCCCGCAATGCGGTTACTTGATTCACTACCAACCAAAAGGCTGGCGGTGAATCAAGCGTGTTGGGTGGTGGTCCCGACAAGGAGGCTCTGGACTCGATGGAGCTTTGCTCCACTGCTCCTGCCTCCCCATAACACCTCCTCCCCGCCCACTTCCCGCCTCCCCCTCCCCAGAATGCCTCCTTCCCACCTCCCCCCAGGCCTCCACTTACCTCTCTGCTGCTCGGCGGTCCGCGTGACTGCTGAGTGACAGAACTCCGGTGGCCGCCCAGCAGTAGCCCAGTGCCAGCCAGTGGGCTACCACTGGTGTTCGCCTGGTGCTAGGGCCCACAAACATGCCTTATGGCATGTTTGTGACAGTGCACACCAGTGGTAAGCATAAGGGTATTGACATAAGGGCAGTGCAGCTCTGAGATAAGGGAATAAACATTCCATTACGTTGAGGAGGCCTCCATGAGTGACACCCAACTGCAGGATGCAGCACTTGTCCCATTGGCACTGCTATGCCAGTGCTGGAAAACACTGACATAAGGGGTTAGGATTTCGCCCTTAGACGATCGAAGGCACTGCACCTGCAGCAGTCCAAAGACTCACTAACATGGTTTTTGTGAACAAAAGCATTTGTCTGGAACAATTATGGGGGTGGGTTGATATTTTATCATGCCTTACTTGATTTACACTTAAAAATTTTTTTCCCCATAGAAGTTAAAGTAATGATGAAAGAGAAATCCAGAATCTTGCTATCAAGTAGGTTTGTGGTTTTACCTGGCTGTAGGTATTGGTTCACTGTTATTTGTATTCTAAGTCCATTCTTTAGAGTATGGCTAACAGGTTCATTAGCAGAAAAATGGTTTAGACAGCAAGACAGTAGTAGTGAGCAATTACTCATCTTTCCACTTAACATTTGACTTTGCACATCTTTAAAGCTTTTGCAACCATAAAGAGTGAGCTCCAATTAAGAAAAACGCAGTCAATTCCAACTCAAAAATTATCTTCAGGGCCCTAACCAGGTTGCTTCAAATTTCTTTATTTAATAAATGTATATCCTGCCTCCCCCCCCCCCCACAATTGTAGGACTGTACACAGAAGTGGTTTTGTTTAGCAGGTTTATAAAATGAAGGACCACCTGCTCAAACATAAGCAAGGAAAAATACCATACAAAGACTATGATATTCAACTCCATAGATTCTGATTGGTCAATGAACTGGACTCAAAAATTGCACATTCTTAGTAAAACCAACTTCTCTGTTATTCAGGATGGAATCCACATGTGCCAAATTTGGCTGAGAGAAAAGGAGAGAGAGAGAGAAAGATGGTGGTGGTGTTTTTGCGTGTGTTGTTTTTTTTAATAAATGTGAGCTGTCTTCAGCTCTCTCTTTAATTGAAAAAGAAGGGGGAAATCCCTAACAAAGAAATAAAGTACATAATTGCTTGTAAACACAAGCTCTCTGCTTGCTACAAAGTGAATGGGGAAAAAAGACTATTGTATTGCTTATTTCTCAATTTTTATTCCTGTAGACAAATCACAGCATGACATATTACTTGCCTATTCAGCATCGCCCCTTATGTTTAATTAAATACCACGAACAGGATCAGAACACTGTACTACGGCTGCCCCAATGCTGGGGTATTCAGCCCAATTTGTGGCTGAATGTAGATGGAAGAAAATAAAATGAAAGTGCATTTTAAACACACAAATACAACCAACCAAGAGACTTGCTGACAGGCACTATTGCAATGCCTTTCTACTAGATCATGCTTTGTGTGGAAAATTACCCCTTCACAAAAATCTTCTCCTCTGAACTAAATTACTCCTTTCAGCAAATTAAACACTTCCAGTTTATACCATTGTGGCTATGTGACATTAATGCAGATCACTGGGAAATTCTCATTATTACTTTATTTGCTGGCAGCTAAAATTCAGTGTGATTGGTGGAGAAGTTATCAGGCCGCTATAATAAAATGAATTGACCTTTTCCAGCAATTATACTTGCTTAATCTACTTACACGCTTCCTGTGGTGGAACTACCATCTGTGAACAAGGAACCACTGGTCCGTTCCATCTGGGCCAGCCTAAGAGAGAAACAGAACCTCAGATAAGAAAAAAGACCCAGTTGCATTTTACTTCCCATCTACTTCACATAAATCAGTTCTTGCTTTAGGCAACTGCAAAGGAATTAGTGTGTGATCCTCCAAGTAATCCTCCAATTCTTAATTAGCTACACAGGATGTTTTCATGCTAATCTCCATCCTTAGAATCTAGGATTTGGGTGGCACCTCTGGTGCCATGTTTTCTGTAGTACCCGATGACTTACTGCCATGTTCTTTGCTACTTTTGTATTGACCCACCTTCTCCCATCACTTTTGCCTTTTCTGCCAAAACGTCCACATAAGCAGGCTTCCCTAGTCATATATATTGACTATGTATTCTGTATATTGACTATGTACTAGTCAATGTATATTGACTAGTCATATATATTGACTATATATTGAATATGACTTCCCCAGTCATATTCCCCGCTTCTCCGGGGGCTGCATTGGCTGCCCATTCGTTTCCGGGCCCAATTCAAGGTGCTGGTTTTGACCTTTAAAGCCCTATACTGCTCTGGGCCAGGTTATCTTAGAGATCGCCTACTTCCGCACAATCCGGCTCGTCCTCTCAGGTCATCAGAGAAGGCCTTTTTACAAGTGCTGCCGCCCAAGGAGGTTCGTGGGGTGGTGGCAAGAAATAGGGCCTTCTCAGTAGTGGCACCAACGTTATGGAACTCCCTTCCCCTTGACTTGAGAATGGCTTCCTCTCTTGAGACCTTTCGGCGAGACCTGAAGACCTTGTTGTTTAACCAAGCCTTCTGACTTTATGGCCTTTTTAACAATTTTTATACATCTTTTAGTTGCTTTTTTACAGGCCCGATTCCTCTAAGAACTGCTGTTTTATGCTCTTTTATTCTGACTTTTATCTGACTACTGTTTTTATGGGTTCTGCTAATGTGTTTTTTAATATGTTTTTATCTGTTGTGAAATTATGTTTTAATCTGTTTTATATGTTGTTAGCCGCCCTGGGTCCCTTTGGGGAGAAGGGCGGGATAAAAATAAAGTTTTATTATTTATTATTATTATATATACAGGGATGCCACTGAAATAAATGACAAGGCCTTGTGTTACGTATACTCCCCCCGTGCATAAGGCACTGAATCAGGGCAACAGCTTGAAAGTAAGTTTCACTTGAAACAGCATTGCCTTTGGCTCACAGTGCAAGTCTATTTATGGAAATTGTACATAGGAGTAGATTATGAATGGACAGATCAAAGGGAAAGTTTCCATCATAGTCTCCGGTATGAAACTACCTGAATGTTTTGGCAATCTATTTTGGCCTACTTTCCCCCTCCATAATAAATGCAGATGGTGGCAATATAGAACAGCATCAAAATTTGATCTAACCAAGGCTATAGAACTCACTCCCCTGGGAAGATGGCCTTGCTGTTTCTTTAGACAATAGGTGAAAACAGCTTTATTTCAGAAAGTATTTGGGGTCAAGTGAGTTATTAATCTGTGTTGGTTGCCCATAGTTCCACTTAGTTCATTGGCTTTTTATTGTTTAAATACATTTTATAGGCTCTTATTGATGTTCTATTTCTATTTTTCATGATTTTGTGATATTGTGTTTCATTTTTTTGGATCCATTCAGGACAAGGAGTGCAAAATAAATATCCTAAATAAATTAAAACACATAATCTTGAAAAACATTCAATAGCCAGCCTACAACACAGTCTAATGTATACATTATACAATATAATGTGATACTTGCATTCCCAAGAAACCTCATGTTGTTCCAATGGGAACAACATGTTCCAATGAACAATTGGACAACAAAGAAACAATTGTTCCAATGGGAAAAAAGCATCAAGGGGCTAGAGAATTTCAGACTTGCATTACAGAACCAATTACTTCCATAGGAAAAAGGAGGTTAGGGGGATAGAAATTTCAGACTTGCATTGTGTTGTGTTTCTGTGCTGCCTGTGCAATAGCTTTGCTCCCATTTGAGATTATATTATAGTGATTCGCATTACATACATCGTGTTCCCTATTTTATCATCCACATTATATCCACATTATGAGAACTCACGCTGTAGGAGAAATGCCAGTATTTTTACAGCATTTTACACTCAATGCTGCCAGCATAAGTGTTTGTTCATTGCCTTAAACAATAAGAATATCATCAACTTCCAACCATTTTCTGCCAGATTTCTCTTTCATACATATTTTCTAAAGTATGAAGCATCAGTTTACAAAACAAAATACAACCTCAGCTTTGTTGTTGTTTTTTTAAAGCATCTTACCTGTTGGCATATTGTTCTATCCTGGAGTGCGTGTCATCATGAAATAGTTGGGGAGATTGGGAGGGGCTTCCGAAAAAAGGAAAAGAAAAATCAAAATGAGAAGGCACAGTTCATTTATCAAATTATAGAAAAAAAGGTTTACAATACTAAACAAACTGATAATATTGTTCAGTCACAAGCAGGTATGACTGCTAAATAGCTGAGGAGTTCATGAATACATATAAGCAACTGTACAACATTAAGAAAGCCATCAGTTTACTCAGGCACAGTGCTTTGGAAATATCTTCAATGCACATCTTACTGGAACGAATGGGAGATGAGAAGGGGCACAGCTGTGCACATGAACAAACCCCATTAACTTCAACAGAATGTGAAGGAATTCTTGGTGGATTGCACCCACCAGCTTTTAAAGGCACAGAGGTTTCAGATACTCACTCATATTGTTCCGGCCACATACTGATGAGCGTGATGGGACTGCAAGAAAAAAAAAGGGAGATATGGAAATCACCTTAATGCAAGATAAGCAGGAAAAACCCATACACTGTATCACCTTTGGGTCTCCCAGATGTTTTGTTGTAGCAGCTTCAAACACAATGCAGCAGAATGGCCACAGCAGACTGTAGAAAAATTCGCAGGAGACAAACATTTGGAAAACAAAAAGAATAGCAAATAGGAATGACTTCTTCCAATTCAGAGCCAGAAATCTCAAACACCTTGTATGACCCTGTAAATTGCTAGAATAGAGAATTGCTCAGTATTCTCCAGAGAATACTGAGTTTACAAGGCCAACATTTTCACATTTAATACATTTTCTTGGCATTTTAGCAAATCTTTCTTGATCTGATTCTACTTGTAAAACTTATCCTGTTTAGGGTATGAATATTGTTAAAGAAAGTATAGGGAATGGTTAAAGGGAAAGTTCCTTCCAACAGTAATAACGCCACTTGTTAGTAATTGTTTAGCGTAGACATAGCTACTATAACGTTCAGGGAATAAAAATATCTAATGAAACCTTTTCAGGCAGCAGTCATTGATATACCTGCTTGGTTAATTTTTCTTTAATTGTTTTTTGAATTCAAAAATAAAAATGTGATCTCTATTTCACAATGGCTGCCCCCCCCCCTTAAGTACAGGACTTCTGGGTACGATTCAGCCCAATACAAACATTAAAATATAGGCTACAATCCTATATACACTGCTCAAAACAATAAAGGGAACACTTAAACAACACAATGTCACTCCAAGTCAATCACACTTCTGTGAAATCAAACTGTCCACCTAGGAAGCCACACCGATTGACAATCAAGTTCACATGCTATTGCACAAATGGAGTAGACAACAGGTGGAAATCATAGGCAAGTAACAAGACACACCCAATAAAGGAGTGGTTCTGCAGGTGGTGACCACAGACCACTTTGCAGTCCCTATGCTTTCTGGCTGATGTTTGGGTGACCCTTGAATGCTGGCGGTGCTGTCACTCTAGTGGTAGCATGAGGTGGAGTCTGCAGCCCACACAAGTGGCTCAGGTAGTGCAGCTCATCCAGGATGGCACATCAATGCGAGCTGTGGCAAGAAGGTTTGCTGTGTCTGTCAGTGTGGTGTCCAGAGCATGGAGGCGCTACCAGAAGACAGGCCAGTACACCAGGAGACGTGGAGGAGGCCGTACGAGGGCAACAACCCAGCATCAGGACCGCTACCTCCGCCTTCGTGCCAGGAGGAACAGGAGGAGCACTGCCAGAGCCCTGCAAAATGACCTCCAGCAGGCCACAAATGTGCATGTGTCTGCTCAAACGGTCAGAAACAGACTCCATGAGGGTGGTATGAGGGCCCGACGTCCACAGGTGGGGGTTGTGCTGACAGCCCGACACCGTGCAGAACGTTTGGCATTTGCCAGAGAATACCAAGATTGGCAACCTCGCCACTGGCGCCCTGTGCTCTTCACAGATGAAAGCAGGTTCACATTGAGCACATGTGACAGACGTGACAGAGTCTGGAGACGGCAGGGAGAACGTTCTGCTGCCTGCAACATCCTCCAGCATGACCGGTTTGGCAGTGGGTCAGTAATGGTGTGGGGTGGCATTTCTTTGGGGGGCCGCACAGCCCTCCATGTGCTCGCCAGAGGTAGCCTGACTGCCATTAGGTACTGAGATGAGATCCTCAGACCCCTTGTGAGACCATATGCTGGCGCGGTTGGCCCTGGGTTCCTCCTAATGCAAGACAGTGCTAGACCTCATGTGGCTGGAGTGTGTTAGCAGTTCCTGCAAGATGAAGGCATTGATGCTATGGACTGGCCCACCCATTCCCCAGACCTGAATCCAATTGAGCACATCAGGGACATCATGTCTCGCTCCATCCACCAGCGCCACGTTGCACCACAGACTGTCCAGGAGTTGGTGGATGCTTTAGTACAGGTCTGGGAGGCGATCCCTCAGGAGACTATCCGCCACCTCATCAGGAGCATGCCCAGGCGTTGTAGGGAGGTCATACAGGCACGTGGAGGCCACACACACTACTGAGCCTCATTTTGACTTGCTGTATGGCCATTACATCGAAGTTGGATCAGCCTGTAGTGTGTTTTTCCACTTCAATTTTGAGTATGACACCAAACCCAGACCTCCATGGGTTAATAAATGTGATTTCCATTGATGATTGTTGTGTGATTTTGTTGTCAGCACATTCAACTATGTCAGGAACAAAGCATTTAATAGGAATATTTCGTTCATTCAGATCTCGGATGTGTTGTTTAAGTGTTCCCTTTATTGTTTAGAGCAGTGTATATATATATACTATTTGTGGAAAGAAAATATCACGAAATTTCATGAGACTTAAGGTATAATCCTATCCTTGAGATACGCCAGTGTATCTCCATATGCACTGGTGCAATGACAGTCCCACCAGTGTAGAAGACTGCCTGTCAATGGATGCGTCACAGACACCAATGCAATAGTGGAAAATTGCCACATCAGCATAGGTCAGATACAACTTGGATGCCAGAATGTCACAGATACAGTTCAATAAACCCTTTGGCAGGATCATCCTTTGTTAAGAGTAAATCCGCCTCCCATTTTATTGTATTACTAGTTATGCTACTTTGACATCCAGAAACATTTTGCAGACCTTCATGTATGGATGCCAGCATGCAAAATGATTATTCTCCCAGAAAACACTGGCCTACAGGTCCACTTTTGTCAAGCTCAGACTCTTGGTTGTCTGTTTGTATTCCTTCTTCTCCCCTCACAATCACATACCCTGGAAGGAGATTGATAATCCTACATTGTATCTCTAGCTGAATGAAACTCAGTAATCCTGTCAGACAGTTTTCCATTGTATCCACGGTTTGTGTTTGCATTCTTGAATGCAATTCCAGTAACTTCTGTATTTCGCACCAAAACAATGGATTATATGTGTATTTTGCATTAACTTAACCTCACTTTAAATTGCCAGACATCCCCTAGTACCAGAGGACTAATCTTTATTTTAGCTGACACTGCTAGCCCTGTTTACCTGCATCCTGGTTGATTAAGAGGAATTCCCTTCATTCATACCCAAGTTACTGATACATTAAAAGCAAATACCCCAAGTTACACATTTATTCCCAAATATTCTGCTTACACGTAAGCAACTTTTCAATATCCTTAAATACTAAGAGGGTTTGATAGCAAATAGTCACTCTTCTGAGTGCCCAAACACATGGTCACTCTCCTGAGTGCCCTAACTCAGGGTCACTTTCCTGAGTGTTCACACATGTTGCTCACAGAAACTTCTGCTCATAGACTAGATGCCCAGACATAACTACGCCCAGACACATAACTATGTCATGTGCTTTGAACTCTTCCCTTCCCTCACTCCCCCTTTTTTCCCTTCTTTCCCCATCTTTAACTAGCAGCTGGGGTTGGCAGAGTAGGGATCCCTATAATCCTTCCCCACTATTCCCCTCTTTCTGATTTCTTCAGATGCACCAAATACACTCGCATGACACTGCACTCACCACTATAGGACACTCTGGTTAGGGCACTACCATAATCCTTTACTGATTCTTTTGGATATCTGTTTTGTGTCCCTTTTAATAAAGCTGCAATCATTTATTGGAATATTTCTCTCAGTCTCTTCTTTAAGTAAAAGGAATTTCTGTAAAATGTTGGTTCACATCCAGTCTTAAGGTCCTAGTGTTCCAATAGATCACGTGTACTAATTTCGTAAACAACTAAACCAGGCTGTTTTGGTAACACCTTGTTGTCATCTTGTTAGCAGATAGGGATCTATCCCTTCTACTCACCCTCAACCTTGAGGTTCCTTACCTCAAAGGTGAACTCTACGGGGGGGGGGGGAGCTTCTCTATTTTAGGGTCTGCAGCATTATCACTCTATCAGTGGCATTGCTAGGGGTGACATCACCTAGTGCTGAGCTTGGCAATGTGGAAGTTTGGCAGCAATGTGATGACATCATCACATCACCCATCACTTCCAAGTTGTCAGAAAGGAAATTGACCAAGATGCTGAACCAAAGGTTAACACACACGAAACCACCACCTGCAACCAAATTGCATGCCTTGTTTTAATTGTCACATGGGTCTGCCTTGCCCCCTAGCCAACCATGCCCATATATCCATTTAGATGAAACACTCATCTGTAAAACTTACGTCTCCAAATTGTCACCTTCTAGGACTGTTTGCACTGGTAGGTAGCCAAGCCTTGGGTGTTTAGCAAAATACTTCTTAGATCGGAACTTGTTCTTTAACACCTTTGTGAAATCTCGCACATCTTCTCCCGATGTTGTCTAGGGAAAACACATGTACAGAGATCAAATTAAATACTTAGAATCTACAGGCTTTGGGTAATATGTTACATTATATAGTCAACTGAAGCCTGGCTGCAAAGTACAAATGACAGTGCTTTTAAGAACTGGCACATCAAAAATGAGTTTTTAAAGACTGAAAATAAAACAATGAATATAAAAAGCTGAAATTTAAAAAGTTTTTAAAAAATAATTTCTTCCTTTGTTGCCTGCTTTTAAAGTTCGGTAGTAGTTAAATTACACAGCAATTTTTATACACTTCTTTCAATTTAGTAAACTTGTAACACGTGTAACAGAAGTGACTTATAACAACAGTTAGAATGGAAATATGTATGCGTAAACACATCAAACTACATTCATAAGGGAAAGGAAATTTAATTACAAAAGTGAAGATTTTAAGTCTGAAATTCCATTGCTTCCCCTTTAGTAGACACCTGCCATGATTTGGGTGGCCACAAAAATCCATTTTCAGAGCTGTTGTGATTATGCAAATTATGGCAGCAAGCTATGCAGCTCATATGAAAGTACCAATTCATAGAAACAGTGCATCCATGTTATTATAGCCAGACTACAAGCTCAACAGTGGTTCCAAGCACTGCTCAGATGTCCACTTTCAAATGTATCATGGTCCACTGTGTATACAGAAATAGGAATAGCTTTTGCACTTGCAGAAACAATGAGATCTGTTTCTTAAACTGAGAGTAATTGTTAAGAACTGCCTTGTCCTTTCCTGGCAGCTACAATGCTTCTTTTAAGGGATAGATATTCACATTACATATGTTCAATCACTACTTGTATAAAGGAATTGCTTTTGGCTTTAAAATTTTGTTCTTTCTAGCCAAATAGTTACAACTGTGATGCATGCTCACTTCTTTTCTGGAATTTCTTGTGGCAATTTTTCAAATGGTAATGTGTGCTTCTGAGCATTCAGTGTCTGAATGACTGCTAATGCCATGCTTTTTAAAGAAGCTAATATTTATTGCCATGATTGGACTAATGGTTTGATATGTTGCCAAGGAGTCATGTAACCACTGGAGAAAATAGGTTTCAGACATAATAAAAAGAACTTACAATTCTGTTTCTCAAGACTTCTCGAGGGTAAACACCTCAAACCTCATAATCGTGGCTGACAGTTAGAGAAAGCATCTATTTTCCTGAGACTAAGTGCCAGGTTGGAGTTATTTTGTAAGTAAGAAATGAGAGCAGAGACCTGTCAGGATGTATAGATGTGTTGTTGGGTGACCTTCCTTTGTCTAAAGGCTCCCAAGCAAACCCCTTAGGGTTCAAGTTTCATGGAGACTGAATCAAAGGAATTGTCAAGCATAGGTATATGGGTCAGAAAGACCAAACAGTTTATTGAGATGATATTCTCAGGATGGAAAGGGAGATGCAAAATGCAATTCCAAAGTGAACAGATTTACAGGTTGAGTCTTGGTATCCATGACGATTCCATTCCCAGCACCCAGTGGATACCAAAAATTGCATTAAAAGAAATCCAATGTCCCTTTCCTCGGCGATTTAAAAACAGCCTTGCCGACCTTTGTAATGTACAACAGAAGCATCAGGCAAACTTTCAGGCAGAATCAACAGTTCTCTCTCCAAACACTTAAAGGCAGGAGGTCTGGTCTAGAGGGTAGAGCCTCCATTTGCCTGAAGATAACATCCACAGGTCGCCAGTTTGAGGCCACCGGCACCGTGCAACCCTGAAGCAGCTGACAAGTTGAGCCGAGTTATTCCATCTACTGTGAGCGTGGGAGGATGGAGGCCAGAATGTGAAACCAGATCAGAGTGAAACATCTGGACTGTTGTGGTTCTTGAAAGATAGAACCTTCTTTCAATTGTAAAAATCCCTACGGGGATTTAATCAGCCTGCCTATGTAAACCGCCTTGAATAAAGTCTGAGGAGAAATCTGACGACCAAGAAAGGCGGTATATAAATACCTGTATTATTATTATGTATTATTATTAAAAAGGCTTCAGTCTGAGGCAGCAACCCCTCCCATCAGTGGAGGAGGGGATAATCACTTGCATTATTTTACGTGCTCAGGGGGAAGGGAGGGGTCGCTTGCCTCAGAGTGAAGCTGTTTGAAGCATCTGGAGAGAGAATGATTAATGAATTGTCAGCTGCCCTCTCCCGCACTAATGAGCCTATTGTTAAATGACTTTTTTTTCCATTAAAGGCCCTTCTCATCCTGTTGAGATAAAACTACAGGTGAAAAATCTGTGAATTGGGTTATACCTGTATAGAAGTGCTTTACAAACCGGGGTGTTGCGGCACCCCAGCCAGAGGGTGCTGGCCTCTGCCCCATTATGGGCAGGGGGAAAGCAGCAGTGCGATTCCCGGAATCTGCAGGGACTGGCATTTACTCACCAGTCCCTGCAGCAGCCTGTCAGAGGTGTGGGGAGCCCTGCGCAAGTGTCTGCAGGGCTCCCCGCCGCTTAAAAAGTGAAAGTGCAGCGATTAGGCTCCACCTCCTCAAAACCGAACTATGTGTTGAGGATTCTAGCAACTGGAGTGTAGCAACAGATTAGGGATTACCTTCTACATAAAAAGAGAGGGACCCAAGTTGAATGGGTAGTTTGCAGTTTGTCTGACATGCATATGACTGTCTCCCCCAAGAGGATATTGGGATACTGGCACCCCAGGATGGCACAACAAACTAATGTTAGCATTTAAATGAACCAGAACTACTGGCAACTTATAGCCCAATCCTATGCATGTCTACTCAGAAGTAAGTCCCATTAGATTCAATGGGGCTTACTCCCAGGAAAGTGTGGATAGGATTGCGCTGTTAGTAGTTAAAGATAAATATCAGTGACAAATAGAGAAAAGTGTCAGTCAATTTTATTAGGATTATATCTGCCGCAGAATTATTTTCCATCTGTCAACTCTAGTAATTCTGGCAGCCAAAAACTTCTAGTGTGGAAAAACAAAGGAATTTAACCACATGCTATTCTTCCTATTTGGTTTCCCTGTAATTGATTTTATAGGAATAACCAAGAATCCCAGAACTGGGGAACATTTCTGTAAATGCCTACTGTTAAATTAGAATCAGTCTTACCGAAATACTGGCTACAATAACCCTTTCCAGGGGATTGCTATGTTAGTCTATTGCAGCCATTTTCAACCACTGTGCCATGGCACACTGGTGTGCCACAGGAATTTAGGTGAAAGGTAATTTATTAATAGGGCCAGTGGGAGATGTGAGCCCCACTGGCAGCATGGTGTGCCTTGTCAATTGTCAAAAACCAGGTGTTGTGTCTTGACCATTTTAGTGCCTTGTCAGTGTGCCCTAATATGGAAAAGGTTGAAAATCACTGGTCTATTGCAACAAAAACAGCAAAGGATTTGATGGTACTTTTTAAAGTCTTTACCAACACAATTATTGTGGCAAACTTTTAGGACTGCAGGTGACTTCAACAGATATATGAAGCATTTTCCTCTGTTGGAAGATGTTGGGGGAAGAGAACAATTGTAATTAGAAGAATTAAAGCACTATGAAATGCAAGAGATACAATCTCAGATCATTTTAATGTAAAGTTTAAATGTAAGGAATAATTATGCCACAGAATTTTTGATCTCCACAAATTGCATGGCATATCAGCTCCCTTAAATAAATAAACACAAAGAGAATCATTTTCATTATTTAAAGGTCTGTTTATTTCTAACATTTCAAACCCTGGGGAAGCCAAGTTAAACGAGTTCACCTATTTAAAATCTTGAACTGTTCCAGCATGATGATGATCAAACAGAAGTGACTGAGCCCCATAGTGGGGATTCATAAAAAAACAAAACAAAAATAGCCTTCTCTAGTTTTAAACCTGAAAGGAAAATTATGGAATTGAAAAAAGGTAAGCTTCAGCAGTTTTCAGTTTCTGGCTAGGAACAAATGGAGCAATAAGTCAAGCAAAGTGGAATGGATTTTGTCCATGCAGCACCTTAAAAACCAATAAACCAACCTTAAAACCTTTATGAATTATTTGGAAACCACACGGCAGCAAACACCAACTACTGAGGAGTAGCTTCCATACAGGCACTTAAAAAGTAGCTATAAAATAGCATATTTAAGTGAACTTTATTGGGAGCTAGAGGCCTCTGCTGAGAAATACAATTTGTAATCAAGGTATCCAATATTTAAAATACTGTTGCTTCCACTTTAGCTTTGTCTGCATGATAATGTTTTTGCTTTCCTTTGCAGACTGTTGTACTGGAAAGGAAATATTTCTTATTAGGGTGGGCATACATATCTTCATTGACTAAAACTGCATCTACATATTGTTCAATCATAACTGATCTAGTAATATTGATTCCTTCTGATTCTGTCATTTGAGTAGGCATGGAAATCAGTCAGTTCTTAGACCCAGAAACCCCCTAACTAATCTTGACTTTCAGAATTGCGATTGGAACAAGGGAAATTTTGCTTTAGTGATTTAATATTTCCTTTTCTGAGAGGCAACTAATTAGCAATTGGACACAGGTTGTCATCGTTGCATAGCAAGTAGTTTGCATTCTGCTGTAGTGATGCGAAAGTAGATACATTCCATGTAAATTGTATTGGAGAGATGCAGAAGTGTTGCTCTTCTGGTGTTTGCATATGATCTAAAGCAGGGGTGTCCAAACCCTGGCCCGGGGGACACTTGTGGCTGTCAGGGACTCCCAATCTGGCCCGCAGGGAACCCCCAGTCTTCAGTGTGCCTATGGCCCTCCAGAGACATGCTGGAGCCCACGCTGGCCTAACGCAACTGCTCTCAGCAAGAGGGCAACTGTTCTACCTCTCACATGAACTGAGTGTCAGTGTCAGAGAGATGACGTGGCCCTCCTGCCAAAAAGTTTGGACACCCCTGATCTAAAGCACTGTATGTAAAGTGATGTCTGAAATCAATTTAAAAATGTGAATTTGAAATAGTCTGGTTTCATTTTTTCCAAGTTCTCCTTTTACGTATAACAATTAAAGCTTATCCATACTATACTGAGAATCTTTATGGGGTAAAGAGTTTTTTGATGTAAGTTATCTGGTAGGTGGATCTGAATTACCGTAATTATGCCCTATGGTAGGTGGATCTGAATTACCGTAATTATGCCCTATTAATTAAATACCAAAGATGGTATAATTGGAAAACGCTATACATAAGTGTAGGTTATGTAACTTAGCAAAATGAGCCTCCTCCGTGAGTCTGTAGAGATTGTTAGCTCTTTTCAGTACTGTTTTTCAATGGTGAAACTTTTCAGAACACAAGGTGATGAGGCACAAGCAAACTTCAACTCATCCTGAGTGGCTGAGAATAGTGAGCCTCACATCTCACTGAGTGCAGTGTGAGCCTCTTACAGTGCAATCCTACACATGGCTACTCTGACATAAATCCCACTTATTTCATACTCCCAGGTAAGTGTGTATAGGATTGCAGCCTTCATTATCCAGTTCTTTGTAATAAACACTGAGAAACACTAAATAGGAGACTGATTTATTTTCCTAAGCAGAAAGCAACATCTGTAAGCCCATGGCTCTTCCTGCTGTGTTAAAAAAGAGAGTCTCTCTTAAAAGAATGAAAGCCCACCAGAAGGATATTCAGCTGTGGTTCTCAAACTTACAGGGAGTTTGAGGACCTCTGTAAGTCCTTGTGGGAGAGGGGGAGGCAGTGGGGGCGGGGGGAGGCAGAGACACGATCCCTAGGATTGTGTTGCTAAGGGCGCTGCAGGGACTGGCATTTACTCACCAGTCCCTGCAGCAATCTGTCGGGGGTGCGGGGAGCCCTGTGTGCGAGTGTTTGCAGGGCCCCTGCAGCTTAAAAAGTGAAAGTACAGCGATTGCACTCCACTTCCGGTTTTGCTACACTCCAGTTGCTAAGTCCTCGACACATAATCAGGATACCCCCAAAGTTGTAAATCACAGCACAGTCTGACTCAAAGGAAAATTATTTGGTGTTTGAACAATTACACCTGATCCTTACACATTGTTCAGCAAATTGATTGTACTATATTTTGGATCAAAAATATCAAATCTTAACAGCTTTCTTTCTTGAATAATAATAATAATAATGTATTTAAGCTAGTCTTGACTTCCATAAGATGTTCAGATAAATGATGTAGTGAGCACTCAAACATATCTCCAAATGGATAACATTATTAATTTAGGCATTGAACTTTCCTGATCTCTCCTATCTGCCATGCCAAAATAAAGAGATGTCATCTATATATCTACATCAGTACCTAATGAATGGATGATAACAGATAGAGAATGGGGTGTATGGGGAGTTTCCTATAAGAACAGTCAATTTCTTGGGCAACTGGAAACTTAAAGCAACTGCCTTTACTTACCAATATAATTTCTGACTATGAAGCCACTGCTAGTCAGAGGCAAAAGTACTGGACTTTATGGGCCAATAGTCTGACGAAGTATAGATCAGTCTCACATATTCATGTACAAATCCTGGGAACAATTCTAAAGGACATCCCTGGTTTGTAGCTTAGGCACATTTTAAAGCTGTCACTCTCTTCTTCCCTGTGTTAAGACTCCATAAATATTTCGGTTGTCTGCAACATTTTAAGCTTGACTTCTAGAAACATTAGTTACCTTAGTAAGACAAGTCAGATGTCAAAGAGAGAAAGGGGCATACTAAGGAATAATCGAAGAACAATCCATTACCAAAAGTAAACCAGACAGTAAAGAGTAAGTAAATCAGACTCACCGGTATGCAGTACTCCACCATTGGGTAATGCAATTTGTGACCCTTTGCTGTACGACCAGAGAAGAAACAGCTCTGGCAGACATCATAGTTGAAATGTTTTAGGCTCCGATATCTGAGGATACAACAGAAAGACAATGAAGCCTCCATCTGAGGAACCTGAAGCTTATTTCTAAAATGCAGAAGCCTTTCTGCTGTCTTCCTGTAAGCAATAGAACACTGGTACCAGATAAATAAAAAAACAATTTATCAGATATATACATCAAAAATCAATATATCAGAACAATGTGAGAACTAACAATGGCTTAAACAAAATGTATTTATTGCTGGAAATGCTGCTGCCTGCAAGAGAGTGATCAACTGTCATTTGAACTATGGATAAACTACTCTGAGTAATCTTGTTGTGTACCAGGTAAAGTGAGCACATCTAGCTTTCACTCCAGATTTTGGTAGTCCAGAGTTTTTCCCTGAAGGTTGGATGTCCACAAATATAACTATAAAAAATAAATATATTTATAGAAAATAACACAGTATTATGTCATCAAAAGTCTGCAAGGAGCATACAGGTTGAGATGAATTATTCGCATGGGTTCCATTCCAAGCACTCACCTGGATGGCAAAAAAAGCACTATAGCAAGTCAATTTAAAAAACAAAGTTTCTTTGCTCCAGTGATTTAAAAAGAGCCTTGCTAACTTTTGTGATGTTAAGATAGAGTCATTAAGACAATAATCCAACAATCAGTCTCTCTCAAAGTGCTTAGAAATGCTTTACTCTGATCCCTCCCTTCACCAATGCAAAGTAGCTTTCTTTCACATGCTCAGGGGGAAAGGAGGGGTCACCTGGAGAGAGAAGGATTGATGGATTGTCAGCCAGCTGCCCCCTCTCTCACTCATTAAGGAGGCTACTATTAAAGGACTGTTCAGTTTTTTAAACTGATTTTAAAGGGGTGCATTTTCCCCTTCTCCAGGGATCAGCACATTCCTTCTCATTTGCAGGAGCCATTTGTGTTGAGTCAAATCCGTGTATAAAAAATCCATGTATAAATAGGCTGGACCTGTATACACAAAATGCAAGACCACTTGTCTGAAGAAGAACAGCAACAGACACAGTAACACATGGAAAGCTAATCTTCCAGTACCATTCAGTTGCGCAAACATAAACTTAGCCCTAGGAGAGTGGTTCCCAAACTTTTTAGCATCGGAACCCACCCACTCCCAAAAGAGCTTTACCAACCCCTCAAGCCTCATAGTCTAATCTAATTGCCTAGTTAAAGTCTAGAAGTCTAATTGTCAATATCACCCACCAAAAAATTGGATTGTGACCCACAGGTGGGCCCCAACACAGTTTGGGAACTACCGCCAAGGATGTACCAAACAACATTGAAGAATACCCCAAAAGAAAGAGACAGACTACTAATAAGATCACACATTGATTCTTTTGGAATATGGACTCAGGATCTCGTTAGGGCATACATAGTTCCGACTAGATTACAACAGATCAGTGACAGTGAATTAGAGAGAAACATGCATTGTTAGAGATTTATGGATGCCAATGTCAGTTCCTAAACTAGAATTCACATAAATTGTGAAATTAGAGAGTTCAGTCTAAGGCAAAATATTTGCATTTTCTAATCTATATGGTGCAAAAGCAGGAATGGGCTACACCCTGCTACATATCAATGTCCTGTTAGTGTTAAAATAGCATTGATAGAGTTCAAACTGTGACTATTTTGGAACACAAGAATAAAAAATGTCTAGGTGGGCCTTTTTATAACTTGTTGTTCAGCAGGTGGTGACAGGCTGCAATGACAGGGATGACAGAACTAATCCGGACAAAGCTACAGACATTATCTTCAGACATTGACCCACTTATAATGCCTTATTACAACACTGGAATTCATTTGCAGTTTTCCAGAAAAATGCAGCTTATATTCTTTGGTATAACAAACTCCGCTTAGACAGCCTAACCAATGGGAAATATATTGCTATCTAGATGCGACTGATGGCTTAAAGTCAATTCTAACCAGGGATGCTTTATAGATGGATTTAATGCAGTCTGCACAGCTTTTGTTTTGTTTTCTGAAGCATGAATATATGTTTATAATTTAGATTACATTTAAAGATGCTGAGTCAGTTCAAACATTATATGCAGAGACCCCTTTCTCATAATCTCTACCGTTACATAATGCCGGCTATATAAATCACCTCAACGATTGGATGCTATAAAATTCAGTGGATTTCATACAGCTACAACAGCTGAATTCCCACATGCTTTGTGTTCTCATTGTTTTGTAACCATTCAAACCCTCGTGAGTGAATGCCTGTTTTTCCTGTATTTTGTCCACCTCTACCTCCCAAAAAAGAGAAAGCCAGCAACCAAGAGTAGGTCACAGGGACGCTCTGGGCAGTCACATCTGCCTAGACATCCTGTGACTCAGCCTTCTGGGATGCTGGGCAACAGATGCAACTTCCCAGAGCATCCCTGTGACCTACTCTGTTTGAAAAACATGTGGTGCCAAGGCAAAATGGAAAGCTCCACTTGGGACAGGAAGGGCTTTTTTGAGACACATTGGTCTAGTCCACTATCCAGGAATGAGCCAAGATCTGTTGCATTCCAACAGCTTTAGCAGACTAGCCCACATAATTCTGATTACAATGTGCCTCAGGCAGTCAAGAAAAAGCAAATCAGGCTACACCCAGAAGCTGGTGATCAACGCAGAGAAAGAGAGATACATTGCAGGTTCAACCATCCAGTTTGACCTGGGGAAAGAATTCCTTCTTAATTCCCAAAGTGCTGATTGGTCAGACTCATTGGTACCAGGCTGGAGCAGTGGACAATGAGTTCCAGATTTGAAGTAAACTAAAATTGGATACAGGAGACTGGAAAGCCTCAAGAAAGAAAAATGATCATTTTTCAGGAAGAAAGAAAACATTGGACGTCTAGAATTTATACTTGATTCACCAATACAGAGGACTTCTATTTCCTGCCTACAGATGAACTGAAAATTAGGAGCCCAGTTCCTTTACCACCCAAACTGACACTGTTCTGGACAGCTCACTGAGCTCAGTTAGACTAGTGACAGAGGAACTGATAGATTTGAAAGGAAATTTAACTTCAACTTAGCTGAGATTTCAGGATGTCTGGCTTTTCTGAATTTCTGACAAATCAGAATAACGAAAACAAATCTCAGCTAAGTTGAGGTTAAATTTCCTTTCAAATCTATCAGTTCCTCTATCATTAGTCTAATTGAACATGCCTAGATCTGGTTTCAAAGGAAAACCTACACCTACCATACACAAAATCACATTCCTGACCTCCAAGTAACTATTGAGACAATGTTTGGCAGAGAAGCTACAAACAAATGGGGTTGCAACATATAATCAGTCAAACTAATGGGGGTAATTCATGAAGACATGAAATTTTGCTTTGCTTACCTAAAGCCAACAATTGGGCACTCCTTGCAGATGTTGCATTTGGCCTGATGTTTTGCTGTTTCTGCAGCAGCCACTCTGTGCAAAACAGGCAGCCACACCATTGACTGTGGCTCCAAATGCATCCAGTCTATGAATTGCTTGACGTTGATTTCTGGTTTATTATTATTCTGATGAATAAGAATCAGATCATGAATTATTTGGATGTGTTTTTAAACTAAAGAATTTAGAAAAAAACACAATCCATGAACACACTACTGCCAACAACATTCAATCAAATAAAAATGACGAACATCACAATTGAGCTGATCTGGCACACTTGGTATAAGCCTCTTAAGCCAGTACAATGCTATAAGCTTCTGACAGCGCGTGGGGTCATAGAAGACCAAAGCTGGCTACTGTCCACTAGGAAAGATGCAAAAAGACCTAATCCACATGAGTTGGAAATGTTGAGGACCAGATGTTCCAAAGCAAATGTTGCACTTTGCTCATGTGGGACACTGTACACACTGGAGCTCCTGAAAGCACATGAAGTCCTTGGATAACACTTTCTGAACAATCTTTTAAAACATAGTCCTTCTCATTACACTTTACAAACCAATAATAATTCACCATTTACATAAAACATTTTTCTACCCCTGCTTTTACATAAAAAATTTATGTACATAATTTATTTAAAAGATTTCTATACCAATTTTCCTATGCTCAAAACGATGTGCAACAATTAAAAAATACAAGATAAAATACATTAAAACGTTTAAATAAAACCATTAACAACAATTAAAACAATACAGGAGAAGTTAAAAGATGTAAAAAAAAAGGCAACAACATGAGGCCTATACGTATTAGTTAAAAAGGGGTTCCTAGGAGGTTCCCCCCCTTCTAATGCCAAGTGGAATAAACATGTTTTCCAACACTGCCAGAAACCATGTAGCTGTATTTAATAATTAACTGGAATCAAATTAAATAATAATCTAATAATTATCTGGAAGAGGCTCCAGCGTTCAGATACATAACCTTATTTAGCGAATCAACTTCAAATAATAATAATAATAATAATAATAATAATAATAATAATAATAATAATAATAATAATAAACTTTATTTGTATCCTGTCCTTCTCCCTGAAAGGGACCCATAAATAAGGTTATGTATCTGAATGCAAGAGTTGATTATGGTCTAAAAAGAAGGTTCTGAGTAAGTTGAGGGACATATTAGAGCAGTCAGAAGAAATGAACAGCAAGCTACTACCTGATGGAAACAGCTGCGGACGCTGGGTTCAATATTACTGCCTCCAAAAGCAGCAACTTCACCGAGCTGCCGTGGGATCTGGATAGCATCATGAAGCAATAAGCCCAGCTGTCTCTGGTCACACATTTCTGAAGACCCTGCCACTTCCTTAAAGAGATCTGGAATCCATGCCAAGAAAGAAGTCTCATGTTTAGCAGGAGCAATTTCCATTCCGTCATATGTTCCGAATTTCATTAATTCCAAAGTAATTCTAATGACCTGAACTCTCTTACAGCTGACTAATGCTAAAATATTAGACAGAGTTGTTCTTAACAGTATTGGATGATTAAGACGGGGGGACTTGACTGAGAAATAAAATTATGGGGAGAGTGGTAAAATATTTTTCCTTCCTCTCCCACAATACTAGAACCATCCAATAAAACCAGTGGGCAAAAGATATACTACTTCACACAGCAGAAATTAATGAAAGATAGATTCCTCAGAGGTTATCAATCATTGTGGCTATGTGTGACCTCTTTATGACATTTGCCATTTTTTTCAGAAAGTCTTAAAAAAAAATTCAACTGTAAAAGCATGAATTGCACACAAAACTGAAATTTTTGACTACAATGATTCCTTGTTCTCCAGTAGGATTAATATGGTTTAATGTTTTTATGCTACTGTATGCTGAAGGATGATAGAAGGCATTCTTTTTTTTCTCAGGTCTGAGAAAGGTTCTGGCTCACCACTACAGAGGTAAACCATACAACATGCAGCTAATCACTAGTGCTGGAGAGGTGAGAGAAAGAAGCCTGATACACTCAAGTATGGTCTAAAAACGGTGACCATAGATTTGATTAGTTTTGGTTGGCAACCTTCAGTCTCGAAAGACTATGGTATAAACCTACAGCACTCAGTCAGTTTTGAGCTTCCTTAAAGAGATGGAGGTGATTTGGATAGTGCTGGGCATCATTTTGTTCACTGTCTTTATTTAATTGATTGTTTGGTTGAAACAGAGATATGAGAGCAAGAGAGAGTCACCACATAACACAGCAGTAATATCCTGGTATACTGTCCTACACTGGTATTATCAGACAAATGTACCTGTTCCAGTCAACTCTGGTAACACTCTTTACTGCTTGCTGGTTCTATAAATTAAATATGTACATGTTTTAACTGGGCTGTTTATCACAACAAAGTACTAATTATTCTAACTATGCAGAACAATTAATATATCTAGCCTTTCTGCCCACACTAGGAATAACTGATGGCTCTCATTTTCTCTGTAGAAATGATTACCTGTACTTTTCTCACCAGAAATGTTGTTATAATGTAATAGTCAGTGACATTTGGCGAAATTACTATTATGAGTTTTGCTGAAAAAATATTTAAACAATATTTTCTCCAAGTTGTAAGAAAAGGGAAAGTTCCCTCATGCAAAGCTTATACTCACATTTGTACTTTTCTTCTAGAAGGCCCTTCGAGAGAGACATCAAGCCAATTTTTAGGGATTGCACTCTGATTTTTCCGGTCCGGCCACTAAAATGTTATGAAACAACATTAAACTTTACAGCTGACAGTATAGATTAATTCAAGAACCAAAAGAGCTGGCAAGTACACCTGATATACAGTACTTTAAGTCTTACACAGTAGCTGCTATCACTGAATCTCCTTTGTAAATGTTCCTGAGTAGAAGTACTAAATATTTACATTCTGTATAAACATTTCAAATTAATTATAATGTATTGAAGTTTAGGAGTGTAGCATCGCAGCATGTTCTAATAATGTGATTTATACAGTTGCACACAGCTGGGAGCCACATTACACAGTATGAGATGGTGACTGTAGTAGACACAAGTTATACTATCTAAAGATACATTAATACTTTTCATAATACTGTTTGCCTTGCCTGTGCTTAAAACACTTTGATGTATTGATATGGCATAAAAGCAAGGCATAAATGGCAATTGGATGATGTTAAGTGTCCTTTTTATCTAACCCAGGATTTCTCAAACTTTGAGGGAGCTTTACTCCCTCAATAAGTTATTGGAGGGAGGGGCTAGGGCAGTGACACAATCCCCAGCATCGTGCCTCTAAGAGGGGTGAGGGAGGTGCTTTGCACTTACTTTATGAAGACAGGGATGCAACAGGTGTGGGCAGCCCTGCACAGCCCTCTGCAGCGCTCCCTGAGGCTTGGAAGGTTCACTTAAAGCAGGCACAAAGCACCTCCTGTAGAACAGAAGTGCTTTGCGCCCGCTTTCTTCAAACGTTCCAAGCTTCAGGGAGCGCTGCGGAGGGCTCCCTGCACCTCCTGCAGTCTGCTGCAACCCCACACCATTCCAAGTAAGTGCAAAACAACCCCCTCACCGCCCTTAGCAACACAATTCTGGGGATCGCACTGCTGCCTCCCTCTCCTTCCTCTGCCCCTTAAAGGGACGGGGGAAGCGTTACACGAACTGGTGGGTCACAACCCACCAGTTTGAGAACCACTGATCTAACCAGTATAACTTCAGTTCACACAATCCTACATTTATAAACACTTGGGAAACATAAATGGCAAAGGATGTGATTGGAAAACCATAAGGAAAATGCTCCTCAAAACTAGTTCTACTGGAAACAGAGAGAACAGTAATATTAGGACATCTTTGCAAATGGTATTATTGATCTATTTGATCAATAGAATTCTTTACAAACACATCAGGACAAAATTTGCTTCAATGCATTATTTCAGTGGTCTTCAACCTTTTTCATGCCACGACCCTGATATATAAAGAAAGTATGAGACTGGGAACCCCACTGTCAATCCCACCCCCCTCCCAGAACCTATTCATCCACCCCCACCACTACCCACTTCCCACCCTATTATGCCCCCCCCCCCCAGCAGTTCACTGAAACCAAACATTTTTATCAGAGAAAACAGAAAAAGTTACCATGAAGCCTGGCACTTGGAGTACTATATAATACTGCATTATTACATACAGGTTGAGTCTCATTATTCGTTTCGTTTCCAGGACTCGAGTGGATGGCAAAAAACGCATGTAAAATGTAAAAAAGAGTCATTAAGCAGACAATCCTTCAATCAGTCTCTCTCAAGGTGCTTAGAAATGCTTCACTCCGAGCCCTCCCTTCACCAATGCAAAGTATCTTTCTTTCACCTGTTCAGGGGGAAAGGAGGGGTCTTGGGCTGAAGCTCCTGGATAAGAGAATGATTGATGGATTGTCAGCCTGCTGCCCCCCCTCTCTCATTGTTAGTTTTCCGTTAATTTAAAGGGCACACTGCGTTGAAAGAGAAAAATCTCTGGATGATTAGGTTATACCTGTAATGGCTTGCATGACTGTCTCTACAAGAGTAAGAAAAGCAGTTTTTTAAAACTGTGATTTTAAAGGGATGCATTTTTCTCCTTCTCCAGGGATCAGCACAGTCCTTCTCATTTGCAGTGGCCATTCGTGTTGAGTCAAATCCGTATAATAATATTAATAATAATAATAATAATAATAATAATAATAATAATAATAATAATAATAATAATAACTTTATTTTTATCCCGCCTTTCTCCCCAAGGGGACTCAAGGCGGCTTACAACATATTAAAAACATAATTTAAAAACAAATAAAAACATATTAACACATCATAAAAAACAGCAGTCAGACTAAAAAATAGGTAAAAAGAGCATAGAGCAGCAGCAAGTCATAAAAGAATCAGGCCTGTAAAAAATATTAAAAGATGTTAAAAGGCCGAGAACTCAGAAGGCCTGTTTAAACAGAAGGGTCTTCAGGCCTAGCCGAAAGGTCTCAAGAGAGGGATCCATTCTTGAGAGGGAAAGGGAGTTCCATAGCGTTGGTGCCACTACTGAGAAGGCCCTATTTCTTGCAGCCGTCCCACGTACCTCCCTAGGAGCCGGCACTTGTAAAAAGGCCTTCTCTGATGACCTAAGAGTATTAAAAAATCCGTGTATAACAAAGCTGGACCCGTATTTCTAAGTCTAGAAAGTTTCTGAATTAGTATATTGACCACCCACGGAACCTTATTTTTAAAAGGTTTTTACTAACACTGTAACTGGAGAGATGCATGCACTTTCACGCACATGAATGTTAATCCTAATTCTTCTGAGATTTGGCATCAAAGAACCACCACAGACTAGGTTGTTTTCTCAGTTCCCTTTTAAGTATCATGTGGGCAGAATCCTCAAAGGACTATTCAAGATTGTGAATGTTTAAAAAAAAAAGTCTCCTGATCCTTGCTGCCTCTCACATGAAGATCGTCTTTGGTCAGCCTCCCCATCACGTGTGAGTTTGCCTGCTAACCCACTTGTGGTAGGGATGCGAGGATAGGCCCTGTACTAACCTTACTGGCCATGCACTGCATGGTGGCTATTCTGCAAGCTGCTCTGTATCTTCGTCCAATCTCCCATTGCAACAGTCTGGGCCTAACTGGTGACCATTAGGAAACAGGATTTTTTCGGTTCACCTGATTCACTGTTGGTAAGCAATTTTTTTTGCCAACCCAAGACTCTGTGTGGTCACTCATCTGGTCATTTTATTTTGCAGTTTAACGTGGGCATAAAGACTTGATGTTGGCTCTTAATGTGCACCCTGAGGTCAGCGAAGGCAGGGCAGGAACCCACATCCTACTCCTCAAGCTGTTTATTGGCGCAAGGGGGTTGGTTGGCCTGTGCCCCTTAAACAGATGAATTAAGATAAGCCTATGTATAGCTGGGGTGCAACTTTAAGTTGGAATGGGAACACCCACCTGTGGTCAGGTTAGTGTCTGACACCCCTTTAGTGAATTTCCTTTGCACTACAGTGTGTCATTTAATAATGTCTGCAGTTCTCCTCTTTCCCTCTATGTATCTAATTTTTAATAAAGCAGCCCATTTCACCCATAACTTTGTCTCACAGGGTCATTGGGGATTGCATGGCCAATGGAGTAGGGTTCTAAGAGGAAAACTACTGAGACAGAAAATCTTAGAAAAACTTCTAACTGCCTCTGAGTTCAGCCATATACCTTTTACAGATTGCTAATCTTTTACACATAAACAGCTAATTACAGAAGCTGTTAATATTTTACAAATGGAACCAAGATACTATCATAACTGGTAACAAGGCATGACAAAAAAAGAAAGGGCAATTAATACTTTTTTTCTTGGTTAGTGAACTTATCAGCCCCTATTGTAGTGCTTGAGAGTGCCTACTGATGAGAGCCATTAGATATTTGATTTTCTCTGTAAACCGCTTTGTGAACTTTTTGTTGAAAAGCGGTATATAAATACTGTTGTTGTTGTTGTTGTTGTTGATGTAGTACCTGTATTTGGAACCACATACCCATTATATTACTACTATGTTTTAAAATGACAGATGTATCAGTATCACAACTGTAATTGCATATTATAGGCAAAGCTTACCATGTAGTCTTCGTTTGCTATAACTCATGGATTTATAATTAGTTGACCTGGTTTTCCACAAGAAGGTAACCAGAATAACAAAGCTTTCATATTTTGAACCTAATCATTGAAACCTAATTATCTTAATCCACATTTCCAAGTTCTAACTATTATAACAAGTAATAAAAATGGCATCAAATGAATTTGCAAGTGAGTCACTAACCCAAGTTTGTATTGTATCCTTTAAAAAAAAAATTGTGGCCCATCTAACCAACTAAGGGTACAATCCTGAGATTGAGCTGGGCCAGTGTAAGTCCCTTTCACTGGCCCGGGAGTGTTGCAAATGTGCCATAAAGCACGTTTGAGCTTCTTCTGAAGTCAGCTGGGCCGGTGCATGGAGGTGCGCTGGCCCACGGAAGCCAGATTCAGCCTCCACGGCAACTGGACAGGGTAAGTTCATGCTGGTCAAACATGGTTGGCATGGGGGTCTGGGGGAGAGCGTGGAGAGGAGGCATTCTGGGGTGGGGGGAGGGCTAACAGCGGGCAGGCCCATGGATACACGGCAGGAGAGTGGGGGTGGGGCCAGAATCCAGCACTTATGCAGCTTGGAACAGTTCCAGGTTGCTCAATCTGTACTACCTCTTGAGGTGGCACAGATCCGAGTAGCCCCACTGGGGCTGCTGGGGCTTTGTCCCTTTCTTCATAGAAAGACCAACTCCACACAAAAAATATCAAAAGAGTGCTGTCTGATTCAGAGCAGATTAGACTTTATTTGCTAAACACTGCCAAAATCCCAAAAGCAATCTATGTATCTAAACAAAAACAGTAACTTCTAATAAGTTCCAGTTGAATGTGTTCCTTTTTCCATGCTTATATATAGAATACATCCCTCATGGGAAAACACTGCTGAAGAATTTTTGTCAACTTTCTTATTGTTTGTACTCATCTAGTACTTTAAATTTGCTATTACAGTGCTTAACTACTTTCTGTTAGTACTGGAGTATAAATGGCACATAAATAAAAATAAAGGTATCCTATACTGTTGATAGCTATTGGATAGGATCCTTGCTTGATCTGGAGAACATTTTAATTGAGAAATAATTTCCCTCCAGCAATGATCAGTTACATTTATGTATCAGGGAGGAGCAGTCAGGGGAGGCAGGGCCTCGACAGATCCAACAAGTAAGAAAACAAAGGACGAAGACCCAAAATAGAAAGTACTTTGCCTTTCCGTACTGCTCCTTTCTTCTCCAGCACAGTTAGTGAGTAAGCAGTATTCTCTCTCTCTCTCCTCTCCTCCAATATACAGGGAAGCAGCTAGCAGCTGATTCGCTGCAAACACGGTTGGCTTTCAATGAAAAACAAGCAGGGTGCCTGTGTCAGCAATCACTGGGGAGGCAGCAGGCAGAGTTGGCTCTGTTCCAAGAAAGTCATGAAAACAACTGGGAACCTGTGCAAAGGGACCAGCTCTCTAAAGCACCAGGGGAATCACCTACCCAGTTGTCTAAGGAGACTTGTCACTTCCTAGGTCTGAGTGCTGGAAGAAGAGGTGAGTTGTTTTTTATTTATTTACAAAGAGGAAGGGAGAGCGAGAGAGTGTGTGTGCGTGTTTCAAAGAAGCTAAGATCCATTGAGATTGAGCCTAAGGAGGGGGGGGAGAAGAGAGTTTTCATGTGGCTATGTCTCCCCAGGTCTGGACATTACCTCACATCACTGTTATATACAGGAGTGTCCCAAACTGTACTTTTATATACTTAAAGCAGTAGAAGACCTCAGTGCAAAACTTTACTTTTAAGCCTGTTGAATTGCATTTTGCATTTGCCCAGACTTCCATCCTGTCAAGATTATTCTGGATCCTGTTCCTGTCCTCTAGAACAGCAATTTTCAACCTTTTGCATCTCACAGCACATTGACAAGGCACTAAAAGTATCAAGGTACACCACTGGTTTTTTGACAATGGACAAGGCACAGCATCCTGCTGGTGGGGGGGCTCACATCCCCCAATGGCCCTACTAATAAATGACCCTCCCCAAAATCCTGTAGCACACCTGTGGACCATTTGTGGCATACCAATGTGCCGCGGCGCAGTGGTTGAAAATCACTGTTCGAGAGTATTAGCTACCCCTCAGAGTTTGGTGTTTCTGCACACCTGGTGAGCATCCCCTCTGTTATCTAAAAATTTATAAAGATATTGAACAACACTGGGTCTAGGACACAGCCTTAAAGCACCCCACCTGTCACCTCCATCCAGGACAATGAGGAGCCATTGGCAAGCACTTTCCAAGTACAGTTTTTCATCCAGCTACTGATCCATGTGACAGTGGTATCAGCTAACCCACATCCCACCACCTTGTCCACTGGGTGTCATGGAAAATGTGATCAAAAACCTTACTGAAATTCAGATATATTATGTCCACAGCATCCCCACAATCTAACAAGCTAGTCACTTGATCATGGAAGAAGATAAGGTTTGCCTGGCAAGACGTGTTCTTAGAAAACCATGTGGGCTCTTGGCAATCATGGCCCTTCTTTCTAAATATTCACTGACAGACCACTTATTGATTTGCTCCAGGTTTTTCTGAGGTATTGACATCAAGCTTTATACTGTTTCTGAATCATCCTTACTTTTCTACTATTCCTTGCTCCATTCAATAGTAACCATATCCAAGGATTTCACTCATCCCATTCTCCTAGCTGTTCACAAACTGAGTGATACAAGCAGGTTACTCAGCATGACTGGCTGCAACACAGCTAAACCAATTTAAGAATTAGTTTTTAGTAAAGCAATCTGCTTGTGCGATCACTTATTTTATTCTATTTATTTAAAAAAATTTTATACCGCTTTTCCAGCACTCAAAGCAGTGACTAACCTTCAATTAATTCTTCCTTATACTCCCTACTTGCAAGATTGGAGTAACTCTGTTAGACAGGTTTTAAAGCTGTTTCCCCTTTTTATAAAGATCATGCACTGTCTATAAATTGTATTTTCAATACTGAATACATAAAATGCTTGCGAACAACTATTGATTTGCATGAGTTTAAGGCTGAAATGTCGACAGTAAAGATGTTAATTATATTACCTTTGAGTTCTTGAAAACATAAAGTTCGGAAATATTATATTTCATCTCTGCTCTGCTCATTGACCTAATGTGAGGTATAAATAATTCTTAATGTGACAGAAATACAAAGGTTTTTCTGTCACTTGTGTTCATTTAATGCTTCACAAAGGCCATAAACATCAGTAAACATGTCTTACAGAAAAGATTTCTTCCGTCTATGAAGCTAATTAAATTCCAGATTAATAGCATGTGAGAAACAGCAGGCAAGTGTGGGTGAGTTAATGACTCCAAAATTTATATATGTCAATGATGTAAACAATGGAAATGTTAAGAGATGACTTAGAACAGCAGTTCCCAAACTTTTTAGCACCCACTTTTAAAAATGACACTCTGTTGGGACCCACCTAGCTTTACGAGCCTAAAAAACATGTTTCACTTTATCAGCTGCTCAAGCCTGTTTTTATCCCTTTTACTATAGTGGGGGGTGGGGACCGTCTTCTGGAGCATTTGCCAAGTTCCACACTAATTGGATCAGGATCATTTCTGGTGGCCTTGCATTCCCCCTTAGCCTGGCCTTTGATAAGAGCTGAGGCAGGCTTACCTACTCATGAGTAAACATGCACATGCGACTCGGTTTTGCTTTCCATAGACCTCAATACATTTTCCTCGTCAGCTTGAAAGGGGGGAGGAACTTCCTCCTCAAGAGTTTGTTGGGGCATGCATTCATTGGGTCTGGACCATTCTGGTGGCATTATGTTCCTCTTGCCCCAAAGGCTCCTGCATCCCTAAAGGCTATTGCCTGGTTTAAGAATGCCATGTGGCTATAATGGTGACTGGGCAGCAGTGCTCCCCCTCCCTCCAATGCAGCAGCTTGTTTAACCCTTGATGCACATAGTCTAATTTGCCTTGTAAATTTCATGACCCATCAAAAATTGGATCCCAATCTATAGTTTGAGAACCTCTGACTTAGAAACTAAGGCCATTAGCAAGATTATCTGAATAAAGTTGCACATTAAGATTTCATTGTCTGGACATTTCGCAAGTAAAATACAAAATACACCTTAATATGAGTCAATGATATGAACTAAAAAGCAGTGATAAGCATAATACTTTGACATTACAAGCATGTATCATTTCCATAACTTCAGCATGGAAATGAATTATGACAGCCCTGACAAGATGGGTTTGTCAGTCAAGCCATGTGTTTACTTTTGCCTCAACAACTCCTCTTGTAATTCTTGCTTTTTCTTTAGCCTTAAATATGAAAACTGCTGCAATGTAATTGACACAGTCATTTAAGGTGCTATACACTCAGTGTTTCATAATGAGAACAATAATAATCCTTAGAATGCACAAGGAAACAGGATTAAACTAGAAGAGATGTGTTGATCATTGGTTGGATTTTTTAAAATATAGTGAAAGATGTTTGGCTTTAATTTCAAATCACTGAGCAGATAGCATCCAGAAGAAAAACTACAACGGAACTAATTTCCTTCCAAACTGCTCTTAAAATTCAAGTGTTTCCATTATAAAGCACTGTTTGAACCTTCTTCCTATTTTTCGAGGACATATTATTCACCTCAGCACATAGAATTAACACATTAAGAAATAAATAACGGAGATGTCACTACCTGATAACTGTAGGCCCAGCAAATGAAATGAGTTCAATGCAATTAGCTAGATACAGTGAGTAGGCACCTTATAAACATTGGCCATTTCACATTCTTTATACAAACCATAAATTGCCTGCTTCTCCCTGGCAGCTTTCTTCTTTAGAAAAAGCATAAATACCCCAATTGTCCACTAAGGCCGGGGGAGGGGGACGACTTTCAGCCTTTAGATACTTTTCTTGAATAGCAATGGAAAAGTAGATTGATGTATGACTCCTTCGTAATGTTCTGGATAATGTAATAGACGACCAGTAAGTTCAAACAACTATGCTTCCTTGGCATTTAAAGGATTTGCAACCACAACTTCCATTCCTAGAAGCAGACTGTGACTACAGCAGTAGATGTACCAGTGTTCCTGTAATGGTGAACTAATCCACAGTTTATGTTGGTGTTGCCTGGTTATATAAAAATGCATTTACAACGGAGAACATATTCCAAAGCATTGTCCACAGAGTGCAAAAGGTTATAGCAATGTCTGTATCACTCAACATAAGCTGACAAACGCACAATGTCATAGGGTTCTTCAAGTTCCCCAACTACATTCAAATCTCAGTGATAATCCCAGCTATATTTTCTCACCACAGTATACATATACAATGCTTTCACTGAGTAGTTTTGAGTACAGCACCGAGTTCTTATGCAAAACCTAGAGAGTTTGCCAGACCATCCCCATTCTGAATCTGTGAAGCTGCCTTGTTGGACAAGGGAGACTGGCACATAAGAGACAGGCTTATATTATTAGCATTGTGAGCCTGACAGGAAGCTGCACTCAGATCCCTTTACACTTTGCTATCTGAAAATCAGTCTAGCCAGGCAGATCGAGGTCTGAGAACAACAATCCCAGCTGTTCTAGCCTTCTCCAAATGCCATCAGAATAAACCCAAGGACCCTGTTTAATTACATAATCAAAATTTTGCCACTTTTGAATTCTTCCTTCATGGTACCTCCCCACCAAGCCAAAACTGCTCTACACCCGACCTCCTAGACCAGTGGATCCTGAACTCCTACAGGGGAATTGGGAACAGGTAAGTATTTGTGTGAATAGGGATGGAAGTGGGGAGGGGCAGCAAGGACACAGCAGCAACTGCAGCACTGCCGCTGCCAAGGGGCTTATTTCTTACCTTGGGGGCAGACCTGGCCTCCTGCGGGCTTTGAAACCCAGCAAGGCCCGGAGATCTACCAGAGTTTTTTTTACAATGTTTGCGACATCATAACATATAACATTTATGTGTACAATGTATGCTGGTGTACCTTGAGCCCCACTGAGTATAACAGGACTTACTCCTGAGTAGACATGCCTAGGATTAGGCTGTGAGGCTGCAATCCTAGCCACACTTACCTGGGAGTAAGCCCCATTGAGTACAATGGGCCTTACTCCCGGCGTTTCCTCCCAGAGGCACCTGAAGGGGGGGGTCAGCACTCCGCGATCTACTGGTAGATCGCAATCCACCTATTGAGCACCCCTGCCTTAGCGGGATGCAACCCACCAATTTGGGAACCACTGTTCTAGACCCACCTTTTGACTGTATCTCAAGGCAAAATACAACTCCTTGCATTTTATTCTCTAGAAACTTGCTCTTCAAGACCCTCCTCTGCCTTTGTTGTTAACTTCTATAATTGATATCTGTTAGTTACTATTCCTCAGGAGATGCTAATAGACACACATTTCTGCCCCAGTTGCTCTCTCTGTACCCCGGATAAAGTAGTACTCCTATATATCTGCAACCTCTACAACCCCAGGGCTAACTGGGCCCATTCTGCACACCAGATTTGCTCCCTTGAACCAGCTCATGCCAGAGCCCCCAATAGAAACCCTAAACCCTTCTGGGTCAGAAGAGAGACATCTATTTTCTGAGATGTCAGATGGTACCTACCCTTATGCTAGAGGTCTATTCTACTTCCTAAAGGTTATATTTCAGTAGATATAGGGAGGTATAATGCCCTTCTCTCCCTTTCCCCTCCTTTCTCTTTTCAGTCCCTAAACCACACTCCCCTGACAAGTCATTTCATGAAGAGTTTCCTTCATCCACCTTGCCACCATTTCCAATACAGCCCTGACAACACACAGTCTACTGCACTATTTTGGGGCTTGTTTATTCAAATCTCTTTTCTTCGAAATTTCTGGTTTCTCAACTCCATTTGCCTTTAGAGGTGCCCTACTCTGGTAGATAACTACTCCAAACCCACAATCTGGGTTATGTACACATAGAGCAAAGAGACCCAGCTGAGCAAGAAATTTCTCCCAGAAAGGATTTAGCGTCCTGCCCTGCACACAGTTTTGGGTCCTCATGTGTTCAGACAAGTGTCTGAATAAATGTGGTAAGAGTAGCTCATGTAGTTGAAGCCTTGGGCTTTCCAAGCCTCCCTGACCATTCAGCAATGTGTATATTAACAGGACAGGTAGCACTTCTGAAATAGGGATCCCCATTTCCTGGCAAATGTGGCATTGCCGTGTCCCTATTAATGCAGATACATTCTTTATATGCCATGTTACATTCAAACTTTCAAGATGGATTTCAAAAAGCACGCAATACAATAAACATATAGACCATTTGTAGTCTGACCTTTGACTTTACTACACTCTTAATAATTGGTTTAAATATATATGCAACCCATTAAAGTATAGATTAGTTAATCATCTTTATGCAAGAGAAGTTACAAGAGCAGGAGAGGATACAGGATTCACGGGTAACTGCAAGAACCACCTCAGGTTAAAGGTTATTGTAGACTCCCTGAGAAAACTGTACAGACATTATGACTGACAATATACTGAAACAGAGAGAGGGCAGGGTTTTGCCTGTCATTCTAATAGACACCTAATTCAGCTAGTCATAGATGACAGAACAGTGGAGGTTTGAGTGTGCTAGGATTATGCAGATCAGCCATTCTCAACATTTTTTTTTGCTACAGTCACTTAGGATCTCATCTCAGGTTCCAAGGCTCCCCTGTCAAACAAGGATACATCATGACCAGATAAACTTATAATCATTTATTTCAGTTTTCAGCATGTGCCTCTTTAAGTGTGCCAGGGTTCCCATTGAGAATGGCTGATCTAGATAGTCCAGAAAACATGGTAAATCTGCAGTTTAGATGGGTCTACTTCCAACAAGTTATTCAAAGCTCCCTCCAAGAGGTCTCATTGGTTTCTAAGAAGGAAACAATGTGTAGCTTTGAAATTGTGCATCTCACAGTTGATCACAGAGAGGGACAAAATAAAAAACAGGCAACAGTCTATTTAGCACTATCATTTCCTACTTACGTGTCATAAACATTCAGCAGCCAATTGAGACACATGTCTACACAAAGTGGAACATTGACCAAGTCTTTGTGCTTTTCTTCCATTCCACTGTAAATTGTCGTAAGACAGCTGACAACATCCTGAACACTGAGAAGTTGATCATTTTGGTTCAACTTGTGCTGTTTGAAAGCTTCATTTGTTGTATTTAAGTCCAACAGGTCCACTGCAAAAGAATCAAATGACAGAATATTTGACAAACATTTCATTTTGATGCAGTTCAACTTGCACATAAGAAGTTCAAAAATCTATCTGCAATCCCAAAGGCACACATGATTCTAATTAATGATGATGCTGAAGTTTGTTAGTATGTGGTTTAGTATAGGACTCTGTTCAGCTCATAATGCCCAGCTACATTATCAATCAAGTATTATTTCCCCAGAAGTTATTTTCTGCTCAGAAAATTGAAGACAACATTCTACAAGTGAGCAGTCAAGGGTTTATCAGACCCAACAGATCAAAGTCAATATATGGAGAGAAATTCTTCAACTGAAACTCATACTGAAACTATTAGGGCCCAATCCTATCCAATTTTCCAGTGCGGCTGTGCCAATGGGACATGCGCTGCATCCTGTGGTGGAGAGGCAGTCACAGAGGTCTCCTTAAGGCAAGGGAACATTTGTTCCCTTACCTTCGGCTGCATTGTGGCTGCACCAGTGCTGGAAAGTTGAATAGGACTAGACCCCCAGACATGTAAATTACATACATGTAAAACAGAAGTATGTTGTGTACGTTAACTGGGAGAATGACTGAGCCATCACACTGCAGCATCTGTGTTTATCACAAATTCATTCACATGCATGTGATGAATGAATGAAACTAAACGGTAGTTGTTAGGGGGGTATGTGATAATGGGCATGCATGCTGCACCATCAAACCAGAATTCCCAGAAGACAGACAACATTTTCCTAAATAGTTATGAAGACAGTTGAAGAACACTTAAGCAGATCCCAAACCAAACCAAAGGGGGCTCTTTAAACCAAAAATTGGTGCATGATTAAAGTCCCCCCCCGCTCAATTTTCATATATTGTTCATGGAGTTGTAATAGTTCCTGAGAACTAATGGAAATCAATTTTCTTAAACAACAATGTAAAACTAAAGATAAACTTTGCTGCTGACATGCTGAATACATACAAAGATGCACAAAATGTTCTTGTTTCACATTTTCGAAAATGAATTAAGAAAAGTAGAGGGAAGGTTACTGCAATCACCATAACAAGAATTAATATTCAGCAAAGAGTTGTGAGATTGATTATTGAGAGAAGTTCAGGAAAGATCTCAGTTACAGCACTGTTGAATCGTTGTGCTTTGTCTTGTTTAGAATGAATACACAAACACATTTCTTAGAGCAGTGACACTGCTCTGGAAGCACTGTCATCACAGTTCAAATGTCCTTGTTCATCTTCTGGATTAAGCTCTGGGAAAACAAGCAGAGTTCTGCAGTTTTTGAGCAGAAACCAGCAATGCAATATACAGACAGGCCAACTTCCAGTACAAATAAAAATCCCTCTTCTAATCCTTGAAACAGTTACGCACTTTAAAAAAATTTAAAAGGGCAAAAAAACCAGACTTTGAGCCTGGGGGAAATAAGCATGGCTGTCAGTTGCAAAGCCGGAAAGAAACCAGGCTCACCACTGGAATTTATTGTGAACTCTGTTTTCAAATTACAGCTGTTTTCACATCTGCCTCTTTTATATCACTGCAGCCACCTCAGTGTTAAATTAATGAGGTTGTGAACATATTAATTTTAATTATTGTTGGGATTAGATTTCTAGTGCAAAAATAAAATCATGTACACCTGAAAGTAATAAGTGAATTAGGAGTTTAGGCTAGCATGGAAGACAAGGCTGAATTCAGCTTCCAGACTCAAGCTAGATAGAGTAATATGTTCTAATTAAGAGACAGTATAGGAAAAAGAAATGCTATACTGCAAAGAAATAACCCAATAGCTAAATTGGAATCTAAATTCATCCTCTGTCTGTCTTAGCTTCATGAAAACCTCAGCATAAATGAGGTAAGATCCCTGAGCTCCCTGGCACCTAAGACAGCTTAAAGGGGAAGGCAGAGATTTCCTTTATTTGGAAAAGGTAATAAACAACTTGAAGGTCTCCTGTTGTCCATTACCTTCTCTAATCTGCAGTACAAGGAGAGGATGCTGCATTGCCCTGAGCCCTCTGGCTGGCACATGCAGAGGACTTGAAATTACCTCACTTGCACTGATGTCTGGAGAAGATAAACAGTACAAGAAACTCCAGCTGCTTCTTGCCTCCTCCAAACGGGTGATAAATTGTGAGCTTAGGGGAGGGCATGTGAACTGATTCACATGCAAACTGACTGAGCTTCCTAGAGGGCCTGGGATACTTGCCCCAGCAAGCAAATTTGTGGCACCTGAACAGGATGCTCAAAATGATAATTTAACCTGCTTCTTTGCCAAATTGTATCTACTCTTCATGATCCTCACAATACAGAAAGAATAACTATGGTTTTATTCAATCTTTAGGACATTACCAAACAGAAAATGAGTATTTCTCTCAAAAATCCACTTTCTGAATCATTTTTCACACTTGCTGAAAAATAAAACTACACAAAACATACCTTCTTAATGGATCCATTCAAATGAATGTGGAGGACAACAAAGTGCATTAGGAAGACCAGATAAGTCATTTTAACAAGGAATTGCAAAACAGTTTGCAAATTGTAACCACCGGCTATTTTCTAACCGCACCAATAAGGACAGCTTTGCTCTGAAATCATCCCTTACAAACAAAGGTTCAAGACTGCAAAGTTTACTACTATTACATCCCCCATATAAACTGAAACCTATAAGTCTGAGACTGGAGATGAACCAACTGGTTGCAGTTTCATGATTCAGAAATGACTTCATCTTCTCTCAAAAAAATCAGGACAAAAATCATACCTACCAAGTCATTTTGAGACCCAGTAAAATGCTTTTGCCTGCTCTTTGTGCTCTTCAAACAGTTTCCATGCCCAACTTCCATCCTTCTTCAAATACAGCATTAATTTGCCCAGCAACAGAAGAGTGGTCCTTTCTTTCCCTCAATTGTTTCAGAAGAAGCATGGCAAGTTTAACACACCTTATATAAGTGGTCCCCACCCCTCTTACCAAACAGGAAGAAAAATGAAATGGTTTACGAGTTACAATCTTTGTGGGGGCAGCAGTATTGAAAGCAGCCCTTGCAAAATCTACAACCCCCATAAGCCTCTTTTCTTTTATTTCTGCTTGAAAAAAAGAAAAAAGAAAAGCTTGCTGTGCTGCCTCTACAGCAATGGGGCAAGGAGAGAAAGAGTCTCCCACTGCTAATAAGGGTAAGAAAATGAGTGTATGAGAAGGTTGGTGAGGAGGGACAGAGACTCTTCAAGCTCAGAAACTGCTTTTTGGGAGTTTGCTGCTCTTTTAGAACCCCTAAAATTCATTTCTGAACCTGAACCTCAAAGAACCTCAGTGGCACCTCTATCGATGACAGAACTCACAACTAAATGAAAGAAAGCTTCACAATTTGGCCCCTATTTTGACTAATAAAAGACTATCTGACTCTAGGTTTGTTCTACATCAAATGTACAGGTTGAGTCTCATTATTCGCGAGGGTTCCCTTCCAAGAACTCATGTGGATGGCAACAATTGCACTATAGCAAATCAATTTAAAAAACAAAGTTTCTTTGCTCTGGTGATTTAAAAACAGCCTTGATGACCTTTGTAATGCACACAGAGTCAATCAGTGTCTCTCCAGGAACTTAGGCTTCACTAGGATGCAGCAATCCCTCCCTTCACCAGGAGCCCCAGCAGGGGGGAAAGAATGGAGAAGGTGATAATCGCTGCCATTTAGCCTTCTTTCATGTGCTCAGGGGAAAGGGAGGAGCGAAGTCTGCAGAGAGAATGATTGATTCTCTGCAGCTGACAACCTGGCTGCCCTCTTTGACATTACTGAAGACTGTTTTCCTTTAATTTAAAGGGCCCTACTCATCAGCTTTGAGATAGAAAAATCTGTGGATACTTAGGTTATACCTGTAATCACTTGTATGACTGACTCTCTGCAACAGTAAAAAGCAGTTTTTTAAACTGTGATTTTAAAGGAGTGCATTTTTCTCCTTCTCCAGGGATCAGCACATTCCTTCTCATTTGCAGGGCCCATTCGTGTTGAGTCAAATCAGTGTATAAAAATCCCGTGGCTGGAACTGTATTCATTTTTAATGCCTTCAGAGTGCCAAGGCAAGTCTATGTTCTATCTTCTTTCAAGAAGTATTCTTCTGAGGTAAACCAGTGGAAAATATTCTATTGGAAATGTTGATCTATATGGATTTGTTTCTTCAGAAAAAAAACGCTACAACTAGATTATTAGATTCCTGAAGTTTCTGATTTACTAGATGGAGAAGAAAAAGCCCTAGAAAGATGAGCAATGCTTGATGCTTCTCACATTTACCACTTTAAAAGCATTTTACTGAAGAACACTATGTCAGCAGAGGCTCCTAAGGCTCTAACTTCAGATTTGTCCTTGTAGTTTTTTTCCCCAAAAGGCCTTCAAAGTTTGCCACTGTTAAGCTGTGACAGCAATTTGTTATATCTAGCAGTCAGATGATGACCCTCTATTTCAAGTGATTCAATCTGACACTCTCTTTGCCTTAGTGCATTAGCCCTTCTGAAGTGTTATACAGTCTGACACCTTTAAAGGCTATCCAAATTTAAATCAGGGGGAAATAGTTGCCCTTTTAAATGGAAGTAGCATGAGAATTTGCCCTTTTAAATGGAAGCAGCATGAGAATTTGACTGGAGTGCTACCTAAGAAAGAAGAAGAAATTCAACTATTTTCCCTTAGCTATCAAAAATTTACAGAATTCTGGAGATTCTCAAATTCCTAGGGTTGTCTACTTAGAACATAAAACACAATTTTATTCCAGATGCCACTAAGCTATAGTGAAGGAAGTACAAAAACTGACATTTCTCTCCCGCTTGGTGATTCATTTAAGGCTTAAAAATGTAGTGTATTCTCAAGACTTAGATACTGTTGAATTATGAAGAAAGTAAGCAGTAGTAACTAGTACACAGGTAACAGTACATTTCCATATAGAGGCCTGTAGGGCATTTTACTTTCAAAGCTGTTTGAAAGTGAAGAGGAGCACACAGAAGTTAGCATTTCAGTTTCAGAGGGATTCGCTTAAAAAGATACCAAGATTGTGTTTGGATTTGGTGAGGCAGGCTGCCAAACACAGTTTTTCAGCTGACTCTTCCAGCTGGCACATCATCAGAACTCAAAAGATTTCCAGTACCTTGTCAGCTGGGTTGTGAACATGCAGACGTTGAGATTTGGGGGGAAAGCAGGACTAAAAATAAAAGTGCAACTACTAACCTACTGAACAGTGTCTGAGTTAACCCTTCACTGTTCCCATTTCACTTTTCCTTCTTCTAGCACCTGCCTTTCAGTGCCCATCTATTTCACAACAGAAGGTTTGAGTGCAATGATCAGAGAGCAACTCTGCTACCTGGACCAGATGTGCAGGAGCTGATCAGTTTAGGATTTAATTAAGCAGGACATTTTCTTTTTTAGGCTAGCTTTGTTTTCCTTTCACATTTTACTTACCTACATTACAGGACAATAATAAGTGCAGAATGTCATATGCATTGTATGATTAATTATATAATTCATACTAGCCAATGCAAAGAAACACAGATAACATAGCCCCCATCAGTTGACATACATATACAGATTAGCGTACACAGCAAATAGAAAATTAGCTAAATTTTAAAGTCTGGTCAACCAACAGTATATGATGCAGCCATCTTACTGAGAACTAAGCAAAACTGGGTCTTAATCGGTGCCTGGATGGAAAACTGCCTGAGAAAAGAGAGGAAAGAGGCTAAGCAACTGTAACTCACAACAGGAGGACAGCCAGAAAGGACAGCTACAGGAACTGGCATCTCTTTTATCGATATTCCCTATGAGTTTTGGACCACTTTATTGTCTCACACAAACTGCTTAGCAAAGAAAATAATTAACTTTGAAACTTACAGCATAATGCTTTTTGTAGCCTCCGGATTTTGATAGCTGTACGGTAAGCAGAAAAGCGCACGTTGTTCAAATCCGCTGAAAAATGGCAGAGGGCAGGAAAATTAGTAATCAAAGGAAGCATTGTTTCAATGCCCCATCATCAGTTGTATTTGATGTCAACTTTTTTTTAGAAAAAGATGCTCAGTTGATTCCATTTTAATCAACAAGATTAAGACAGAAAGAGGCAGAGGAATGCAATGCTTCAATCAAGGCAAGTGACAGCTTGAAAGTCAACTCCGGTCAGAAGGATGAGATGACAGCTCCTGTGAAATGGTCTAGGAGCTGCCGCTTCTAAGGTCATAGCAAACCCACTTGTAAGTTGCCCTAGCCCTCTATTCTTCATGGTACATTTCAAAAGTAGCCCTTGTAAGTAAAAACGTTGAAAAACTACTTCATTCTTCCTTACTGCCCCTCTAAACTTGACCTCAGCTGTACTGAAGCCATTTCTGCATGGTTGGATTAAAATGATATGACTTTTCCCACAGTTAGCTGGAAAGACCCTTGCAAGTAGACCCTGCCCATGTGGCTGAATTATTTGCATGCTTGAAAAAGCCTGAGACTCTTACCAGTGTTTGTTATGTCTGAGCCCTCAATCCAAAAGCAACTGGTGATTATATCATCACCAGTTAGTTCTGTAGTATTTCCAATAGGCAGACCATGCAAAGTGGAACAGCAGGGGACACTGATTTAAACAGTCTCCCAGACACATAGGAGATGCTCACAGGTAAGCGGCACCCACACAGCTGAAAGAACATCCATATGTTCCCTCATAATAATTCAGGAGAATGCTCTAGGAGTCTTTTAAATCATTTTTCACAATGCTTGGTTACTCCTTAAATAAGACAGGTTTTGACTGCAGGTGTGCTAATATATTCTATATTGCAATATATTCTAAATTTCAGAACCCCACCAACAATAAAGCTATACCCTCCCCAGTTTCTTAAAGGGTAGAAGTCCTTTTATTAAACAAGTTTTATTAAACAAGTTTTAAAGTTTGCACAATTAACAAACTGAACTTCAAGCATCATTATGAGTGTACAGTACAAGCATCTACCTAACTGTTGGTATAACAAACTGATGTAAATTTAAGCATATGAATGGTTGTAGACTCTAAATTTCCAAAATCAGAATGCAGATTACAGTGAATGCTAGTAAATTTGGAAAGAACTGTTCTCATAGCTATGAATATGCTCAGGACCCTTTTCATTTTATTCTACTTTGATTTTGAGTAATGGCTGAATGAAACGTTTCAGCTTTTAGGTGAGTGCTTCCCAAACTTTATAGAACAGGGACCCACTTTTTAAAGCTAATGTTTTTCTTCTGCAAACCATGGAAGTGTACTTGTACTTTTAGCATTTCAAAAACTTTTCATGACAAACCAAAAATCAGCTCATGACACACAATAATTTTGTCTGCTACTGTTTCTGCTGTAGGTATGCTCTAGCAGTGGCATTCCTTGGGGTCCCTGCACCCGGGGAAACCTCCCATTTTCTGCCCCCCCACACACACCGTTTTCGCCTCCCCTCTTCTCTACCGCCCCGCACCTGACCTGGAAGTAATTGTGGTGACATCATTGTCACCACAATTACTTCCATGCGGCTACCTCCTCCGTTCCCCTTTCAAAACAAGGCTCTGAGGCAACTGAGACCCCAACGGAGGAGGCAGCTGAGACCCCGATGGAGCCTTCCGCGCTGCTGTGGTGCAGAGGTCTGCATTGGAGCAGTTTGGGGCAGCTGAAAGCAGCCCCAGACTGCTGCAATGGAGACATCTGCGCCGCTTATAAGCGGCGTGGAAGGTTCCATGGGGGCTTGGGAAGCGGCACACGTCTCTTCTGAAATTGGAAGGGGGCGCGTGCCCTCAGAGGCAGAGGAGAAGCACCCAGGAGCACTCCTGGGAGACAGTGCCTCAGCGCTGGACTGGGTCACCGCCTCCCCTCCTCCTTTATAGGAGGATAGGAGATGGGCAACCTAGAGTGTCAGCGCGACAGGAGATGCAACTCCCGTCGTGCTGACACTCTAGGGCGCCCATCATGTATCCTCTGGAGGAGGGGGAGGCGTTTTCTCTCCCCCCTCCTCCTGAGGATATAAGACTGGCACCCTAGAGTGTCAGCGCAACAGGAGTCGCATCTCCAGATGCACTGCTTCTCTAAGGTGCCCTTCCCCCACCATGACTATGGAATGCTCTCCCAGGGGAACTGAGAACAACTCCCTCTCTCATGGCTTTTCAGTGAAGGCTCAAAACATACCTATTTCATCAGGCATTTGGTTGCTAAGTGGATTTTTGCCCTCTGCATCTCTGATATACTGTGGTGACTTGAGTGCTTCCCTGGACTCATCAGTTCCCCATTGGCTCAATGAGTTCTTTCCTCTTTTTCCCTTATTTTTTTTTTTGCTCTGTTTTGATATTGTTTTTTTACCATGCAATGTTAAAATTAATGTTTTAATGCCTTGTTTGGTGTTTTTTACTTGTTGTGATACTTTGCACTTTGTTATAAAGCTTTGTAAGCAATCCTGGGCATTTGCTATGGCATGGGAAAGGCAGGGTATAAATTTCTTAAATAAATAAATAAAATAAAAGTCTAATTTCATTAAAAAAAGAACACTAATATTGCAATGACAATGAGAAAATAGCCAGATTTAAATGCTGCTAAAGGTCAGAAAAGCTCACTATGACTGTATTTTTCCTGATCTAAATAGCATCATGCAAGTGAATCATCTGAATGTTTTCACCACAAAACTTATACTAGAATGTTATGTGAATTCACTTCATATTCCAGTTATTCATCCACTTGATAAAAATGTGGTAGCACAGTGGCCTATATATGGCAAGAGGTACTTCAGTCAGCCTATCAAGTCCACTCTTTCTTTGCCAACTTGGGTCTAATAAAGAAGAAGCTCACTTACCTAATGACTGGAAAAGTTCAGTCATTTTAGGGTGATCCCAGCACGTGGTTTGAGTCTGGTGACTATGAGAAAAATAATGCATATTTTGAGCAATCAAAGAACAACATCTTGCAAAAACAATATATTGGAGGAAAGATGTATACACACACAACATTTGGCTAGGAGTCAAACAATCATGTGACTGTAGTTTTAAAATGTTGGAGACTGCTTTGGATCCATATATCTCAACTAATAGACCTAAATGATAAACAGCAAACCTCTATGGAAATCTGGACAGTTGGTAAAATGGCATGGTAGTCTAGTATTTGAAAAAAGCTCCACTGGGTTTGCACAAAACCTTGAATGCACTCCGATTAGTTATCTGGATCATGACTCAAACTGACACAAAAGGTTGTTGTGTCCCGTGTCCTGTCCCCCCCCCCGAAACACAAGCTTCCATATCTTCTACATTACATGCGTACATGCAATTATTATTAAACTTTTGATTGCCCTGTCTCATAGTATTAGTTCCCATACCTTAATATACAAACCCATATCCAGCAAATGAAGGCGACAAGTGCTGTTTCCCATAAATTTAAGTCCAATGAATAAGCAATGGATTCTCACAGTCTAAAATTTCACTAGGTTAGTTCTGGGCTGGATTGCTGGCCTAAAGTATTAGGTAAACATAATGGTCCAAGTTTCAAATCTTAATTGTAAAAAAAGTCCCATTTTCAGACTCAACTAGTAATTAGGGTCTCCTTATCTGCCAATTTTTTCTTAGGTGGCTTGAGAAAACAATAATAATTTTTGATTGCACTTTCTTAGGGAGAGACTTCTCTTTTCTAGGGAGAGATTTTCAAAGTCTCTTTTCAGACCTTCGAAGTGATCTGAAAGTCCTTGGTATGGACCACATATCTCCCTAGCTTGCATGGGAACAGAGTAACCAAATGGGGGGTAAACTTTGAGCTCCCTGCTTAAAGAGGGGAATAGTACAAACATCACAATTTCAAACTTTCCTAGTTGCCATGGTATCTAGAGCCAGTTTATCCATGGTTCTGGCCCAATGTGGGTCCCCTGGACCTCCAAAAGCAACAGGAGCTGCAATCCAATCGCCTCCGGAGGGCTTTCTGAGTGTTTACCTGGGCTTCCCAATGCCTTATAAGGCATTTAAAACATCACTTTCAATTTCTCAGTTAAACTGAAATTGTTTTGTTTTTTTTAAACTTCAGAGCTAAGTCCGAGCTCAGCAGAGGCTGGGGATGGATATCCTCTGCTGAGCTCAGAGACTTGCTGAGCAGAGCTCCCCTCGCATTCGGAAGGGGGACGGCCCAGATGCTTGCCCCTATTAATGGGTTTAAGGTATCCATAGGCAGTTCCAGAATGGAACCCCCATGGATAAGGGGGCACGCCTGTATAGGAATGCAGACTCAGTGGGGTCCAAGTGTTTTCAACAATATAGCTAGGCAGGCACTCATCTGTTTAACTGAATAATACATTAAGCTGTTTAATGTAGATCTTTTTCAAATGTTCTTAGCATAAATTTGCAACTAAAAGATATACTATACTGTACATATTAAACATAGGAAGCAATATACTCATAGTAAAACAAATTACCTTTAGTGCTCTTATGCTGAAGATCAGAGTAATTTGCTACATTTGTCTTCTTAGAACATTGCAATGCAAATTACAATTTTATCTACCATTTAACCCATCAAGATCTTGTGTATCCAGCCATATAAATAAGAAGAAATTTAGCCTGTTCACAGAAGTTTCAAAATGTATTGCTGTCCATTTGTCATGTTCCATTTCCATACATTATTAGTCTTGACGATGATTCATTCCAGCCACACACCAGTATATAAATTTAAAACAGATTAAGTACAAAATTAATTTCACTGGGTTTGTTATATATAAACCCTCTCAAAAATCTCACTGTGATTTAAGTGGCTCTATATATTGTCAAATTAAGCAGTATTTAGTGAAGCACTAAACTATAGCCTCTCATTTAACTTGAACCTCTGCAAAAATCTGCACTTGCACTGTAAGAAGGTCATTCACATAAAGGCAAAAGCTACCAGAAAGTTATCCTGTATGAGCTTTACTGAGAAGAATAAACAGAGCTGAGCAAGAACACGTATCAGGTATTTTGAAGAGATTTTTCATTTCCAAGTTCCAAGAGAATTTTTGACCCACATGGCTCAGAAACAGTTTTATTTCACCTTTTTTATATTTTATATTTCTTTTTATGTTTTCTATTTCTGTGGGATTGTCTTATATCGCATTTCCTGACATGATTATTCGCAATGAACGAACACGTAACATTTCTGGATAATTATACCTCTGGGTTTCAATCATCTGCATGCTACCAAACCAAAACCAAAGAAATGAAAGATATCCACATGGCAGAAAGCTTGCCTCCCATTTTCACATATATCCTTCCTGTTCTTTGATGTAACTAGAGACCAATGCAGTTCCAAAATGAGGTGAATCAAGCTAGGTTATAGCTTGAATAAAAGCTAGCATGGGAAGAAAGCATGCATCTCATAGCTTCCAGACACATGGATATCTTATCTGGTGTATGAGATCAGGTGAAATTCTTCATTCTCAAAATAGTACTGGAATTATTAGGTGATTATGTACACATAGAGAACTAGTGCTCTGGAAAGTGAAGTGGTTTAACAATATTAAGGTCTATCCTACCACAGAAATAATATGAATTTTATTTTCAAAGCTTTAGAAGTGAAGGGAAGTCTTCAATTGTGTGATACAGATTTTTCACTAAAGGAAAATCCATATTGTTCATGTGCTGAGAAATTTATTAAATCCAGTATGTGAAAACTTAAATGAGTACTTTCATTGAGGAAAGGGCCCAGTCAATGAACAGCATCCTGGTTGAGTTATAGGACATGATTTCTTCACAAACCCAGCGAACAGTACTAGTTTGAATACAAATAAAAATGTCTCACCACAGAAAACTGGCTTACATTACAAAACTGGTGGATTCAGTTTTAGAATATCATAATTATTAGAACCATCAAACAGGTGATTCAGTGACTGCTTTCACTATATGGTCGTACTGTAATAAAGAGAATGCATGAAAAAATATCAAGCTCTGAAAATATCTATAAATAGTATATAGTTAATTAGCATTGAGAGGGAGATGCTGCTTTATTCACTATTACTGTTGTGAATTGTTATTTATTCATATTGTATGCTATTTATTTATATTGTATGCTATTCATTCATTCAGATCCCCCTCCTCTCCTAAGACTCCACTGTGTGCAACTACAGAATCCCGTCTAGATTAAATGTGACGGAATTATTTTAGTTAGGCCCGGTTTGAAACTCCCCCTCTTTATTTTGAGCACAATAGTAAACTGTTTTGCACTTTCGCCCTCATCTCAGTTTTCCTTTCAATGTCAAATTATATAATTGCACACTACTGGCCACTGCAGTGGGCCCCTGCACACAATCGCCTCCCCCGCCATGTGCACCTGTTACATGTATTTTTAAAAACATTGCTGGTAACAACTGACTACCTCTTCCATCCCACAGACCTTTCTTCTGAGCCGAGCTTTCACAAACTCTCCACCCTTCTTGCTGTATAAGTAAGTAGGTAGATCTATATATTCTGCAATTTCATTTGATGAAGTGGATTGCAGTTTATAAAAACTTTATGCTGAAATAAACGGCTTAGTCTGTAAAACACTGTAAGACTGTTTTCCTGCAACAGATGAGCAGCCCAATCCTGAGCTGCCTGTTTCACTGGAACTGCCACGGCTCTGAAACGGCTGCTGTGGCATCCTGTGCACAACGGGGCTGTCACCAGTGGTGTCACTAGGATTCGCGTCATCCGGTATGGGAGGCCTGCATGTCACCCCATGCAGTGGGCAGGGCAACACCCCAGATGGCGGGCACGGTGATGTATCATTGCCCTGCCCCCACTGGTTTTTTGGCTGTATCTTATGATAGAACACAGATATTTCAATGTGGTTTGTTTCATTGCATTCTGCATGAAATTACACATTGATTGATATATAACATGATGGTATTATTCCTCCAAATTCTGATTTCAGTGATTTTGAAAACTTGTGGGGTCACACACACACACACACACCCGTGTCAACTTACTAACACCTTATTGCAGCAGTTCTCATACTTTTAGCACTGGGACCCACTTTTTAGAATGACATTCTGTCCAGGACCCATTAGAAATTATGTCATGGCCAGAAGTGACATCATCAAGCAGATTAAAATAAATAATTATAAATAGTTAAATTAAAATAAAAGAAATAATTAAATAAGGGGAAGCCAGCCCTGTTCCATCAAGTGAGTTTTCTCTATAGTCTGCCTGCAATAACCCCCCCCCCCCAAAGAAACAGTGAGATTTCCAGCCCTCCCCAGTGCCCAGTTTAAAGTCCTTCTATTTCAAGCACATCAGTACAAAGACCCACCTGGCTTACAAGTCTGAGAGCCCAGTCCTATGCCTGTCTACTCTGAAGTAAGTCCCATTAGAGTCAATGGGGCTTACTCCCAGGAAAGTGGGGATAGGAGTTCAGCCTCAGAGCCCAATTCTATGAATGTCTATTCAGAAGTAAGTCCCATTAGAGTCAGTTGGGCTTACTCCCAGGAAAGTGTGGGTAGGATTGGGCTGTGAGGGAAACTGCAAGTGCAAAATAGAAAACTTTCCCCTCTCCAGTTCAAGCCTCTTTATTGGTCCTTTCTAGTGGGAGGGGGGAGGCTGCCTTCTGGGGCTTTTGTTGCGCTCCAGTCCCATCGCATCGGGACCATTCTGGTGTCCTCACATTCTTTGCCTGGCCTAACCGACAGCCAAGGAATGTCTGCCTACTCGTGAGTAAACGCTACATGAGGCTGCTTCGCTTCCCATAGGGCTCCATACACTCGCAGCTGGGGGGAGGGACCTCCTCCTCAGGTGATTTTGGGGCTGCATTCATTGGATCAGGACCATTCTGACATTGGGAGTCCTCTCTGTCTGCCCTTTTGGACGGACTAAGGCAAATGCGCCTACTCGCGAGTAAACACAGCCACGTGGTTTCGCTTGCTTTTCATTGAGCTGAATAGGGACCTCCTTCTCGGGTGTTTTTGGGGGGCTGCATTTACTGTATTAGGACCATTCTGGTGTCTTTGGAGTCCTCTCAGTCAGCCCTTTCCAATGGACTATGGCATGTACACCTACTCACGTCTAAACACGTGATATGGCTCACTTTCACTTTCCATAGGGCTCCATGCATTTTTTCCTTCCAGTTTTTTGGCCATAACGTTTGAAGGAAAGGAGCTATCTCAACGGGTTTTTTTGCATTGTGTTCCGTCAGTCATTCCACATCCAAGGGTGTATGGCATGACACAGTAGCTCATAAAGGTGCGATTTTAGAACATAACCCCCCAGGGCACGTCACCCGGTGTGGCCCGCACCCCCCTAGCGACGCCACTGGCTGTCGCAGGTGGCTCCTTGGGGGAAGGGAACTTTTGTCCCCTTCCCCTGAGAAATGGAAGTAGGCCTGCAATGGGGTCACTCGATTCTGCGGCAGCCCGTGAGCTGCTGTAGAATCAAGAGCCTCTGTGTCAGGCTGCGCACCGGACATAGTCATCAGGATCTGGTGGAGCTAAGCGCCACCGGTCCTGACTCCCTCCTGCCCTGCTCCCTCTTCCCAGTGCAACTCCTCCTTGTCCTGTCCCCGACATGGAATGCCTCCTCCCTACCTCCCCCCATGCCCACCTACCTCTCCTCCGCCCAGCAATTTGGGCGACCACAGAGCAGTGGCACATCGATATTCGACCAGCGCTAACACAACACAAGCTGGCGCTGGACTAGCTCCAGTACTCCGCTGGCACTAAGGGTTCACAAACATGCTTTACAGTACATTTGTGACAGTGCGTACTGGTAATGTTTAGGATTGGGCCCTAACATAGTTATTCCTCTAACACTAACCACAAGACTCCAACCAGCCAGCTTTTGGGGCGGGGGGAGATCTTAATTGGCAAGGCACACTAAAAATTGAGAAACGGTGAGCATGAACTAGCATTAGTAACAAAAATGTGGGTTTCTGTACTATGTCTTTAATGGTTCTGAAACTGAAATTGGTCAAATTATAAACAATGAAACTACACACTCTCTGCGGCCAATCTGCTTTATGGAACAACCATAAAACTGAAGATAAAGATCGGCTATTATTAATCCAATGATTTTGGGGCTGAACAAAAAGTGATACTGAGGAAGAAAACAGCTGCTACCACCAACAGCTGACAGAGTTTGTCCTTGATTTCGAAAGCCCCGAGACCTCACTAATGAAAATCACTTGAACATATACAATCATACAGAATAAGCTGAACTTTAGCCTGCTCATAGGCTGTAATAAAAAAAAATGTAAGACTATATTATGTACCAATTTGGGTAAACTACAACAAAAAGGGGAAAAAATTAAGAAAATATTGTTAAAAGCAGAGTGTTTGGGGAGAGTTTGGGACAGAATCTCTATTGGGCAGGTAGACTAGAGGCACATCTGGTAATCTGACCTTAAATTCAAGATATGCTCTCATCTATTCTCCTTTGACATGAAAAAGTACAGGCTTAAAGCTATCTGCAGACTATTCCATTTACAGAATTAGTGAATGATATCTCTTGTTTTACCGCAATACAGCAGTAATGTGTTTTGAACATTCCTGTATTTGATTTCAAAAGCCACCATCTGCCTTGTCTCACACTAATTTGATTTTATCTTAAACATAATCTCACCTATTAGAATGCTCTCTTGTATAAGCAAGATCTCATCATATTCTGCAGGTCCACAGGTGCCTGCATCCTAGCAACAAATAGTGACTGGCATCCTGAGATTTTCCAGACACTTGTCTTGTGAAGAAAGGGATGCTGAGCAACAGTTCCAGGAGTCACGTGTGGGGGGTTTTACCATTCCCTGCACAGCTCTGTTTTGTTACACTGGTTGCCAGTCCCTGGCACTTCTCCTCTTCTGTTCATTTATCACTAGTATTTATACTCTCCTTCCCTGTTCTATACAGCATTGCTCCCATCCCAACATTCCTTTGGGAAACAGCTTTTGAAAGCAAAATTTGTAATACAAAGTAAATATTTGACACATCAGTGTGGTGCAGTGCAACTTTATGGAAGAATGGCTCATATAAACATATTACTTTATAAAATATGCTCTTCGTAACCTACTGTAGCACAGCAGGAATTGCTGGAGGGGACAGATATACATATGGCCGCCACCACTGAGCCATGGTGGCTGGGCTACAGCAGCTGCTAGCACAGAGTCTAGCATTCTCACAGTCTCTCTGCTGTCCACTTCCTCTTAGTGTTCTCACTGTTGCCTCCTCTAGTTTTCCTCTAGCAGCTACGAGTCTACATTCTTACTATCTGCCTCCTTTTCCAAAGCGTTCCAAAGCAAAAGGAAGAAAAAGTTGCCTTTTTACAAAGCGCTTGCAAATGAAGAGAGGCGAGTTATGAGTGTGATGGGGAGGGATTTTAGAACCGCAGATAAGTGAAACTGTGGATATGGGACCCATGGATACAGGGGGATGCCTGTATTATTTCAGCATTCAATTACTGGCAAAAGGACTCCTTTGCTATTGTACATAAAGAACAGCCCCACTGGATCAGGTCATAGGCCCATCTAGTCCAGCTTCCTGTATCTCACAGCGGCCCACCAAATGCCCCAGGGAGCACACCAGATATTGTATGTTTTGTTTCCTCTTAGTTCCACCGTTTTGACTTTTTTCTTTGTTGTATACTATTAATAGGCTATTATTTTGTTTTACATTGTTCATATATTTGTTGTATTTCTATGTGTGTTTTAATATGTTTTGAGTGCCTCCTTTATGGGAGGGGAAGATGGGATACAAATATTTTAAATAAAATACAATTACAAAATTTATATTATAGGCAAATGTAGAGGTTCCCACAGCAAAATGCTGCACCTCTTCTACTCTAAATTGTTCACCTATGTTTGTTCAAGCAGTGAAGTCCTTCCTTCACACACACCACATTCCACTGCTCTACTTACTTTTTCCCCTCCCTTAGCTACCACCATCTCGGGGGAGGGGGTATGTATTATGGGGCATGGCTAACCTGTTGCACATTGCTCTGATTCCCACTCTAAATAGTCTATCGACACAATAAAGCTCCAAGTAACAATGTGCAGATGTATTTAAAATAAGCAAAAGAGACACTGTAGAAAGACAGAAAGGAAATATGTCAGAAAAATAATCCATTTGCAGCTTGTTGTCTTCCCACCATACTTAAGGAACTATCTTTCTGTAGTTCACTGTGGTCTGGGACTGTATACACCACCCCCAAAACTGTAAAAAATAAAAATCTTACATTGTCTATGAATATTGTACGTTACACACCATGATGCTGTGGAGGACATCCAATATGCTTTTCCTTGCCCATAGAGGATAACTTTGGATGTCATTCAGAAACACATGAATTATGAAAGCATGAATATACTATGAATTATGTGCAACCTCTCAATCCAGAACTACTATAAAAGTATCTTGAGTGTAGCTGTTCCATTTTTAAACGTGCCATAACACACACTAATAATCACAAAAACACATACCTAAAAATGGAATTCATGTCATCGTTTTAAAACGGATCCAGAATTTAATGGCCAATGTTTTAAAAGTGTTACAAAAAACAAAACTGTAAGGCATTTTCTATTTTAGTGTCTTGCAGTTAAACATGATTCAGAAACATAGCGCCCATCCTGAGGCCTTGAGTGACGGCAGGCTATAAATTGAACTGTGAGCTCCATTGTATTTGAGAGTAGTTGGTAGAGATGCAGCTCAGTTTCAGTCTGCCTGAGCCTGCAAATGCTCCCTTAGATAACACACAACTGCTTCACTTAAAATTCATATTTTAGTGGGGTGTGAAGTAATTTCTTTTAGGGATGCAAATTTTAATGTTTAATTTAGTTGACTAACCAGTGGAGAACCATTGTAATTGGTAAAGACATTTTTTTTCCCTGAGGCTGATAATTAAGGACATGCTTGTTTATATATTTTGGAAATTGTTTTGGATCTGGCATGTAATTAATAAGAAATAAAAGAGAAAACATTAAAAACACTTATAGCTGTCTTAGCAGTGTTTTTTCCTCATTAAATCATCTCACACTGCCTCTGTATCTTTAAAAAGCACTTGTATTGGGAGTTCTTAACCTGTGGGACCTGCATCTTGAAGAGGTGAGTGAAAGGTGTCCAGGGGGAACATGAGGTGCTCCCAGAATTAAGAAAAAATTGCACTGATATTTTGTTTACTAGGCACAGACTATATTTTCTTATTGGTCACAATATTTATTGTTTTTGGTCAGTATTTACAAATACTTATTGAAAAATATATCTAAATAGTCAGCAACTGGTGCTAGGGGACAGGATGAGAGTTAACCTGAAATTAAACCTGGACAAAACAGAGGTAGTTCTGAAATGCAGAGAAATATAAGCCAGGTATTGGATAATCAACCTGTTCTAAATAGGGATGCAGGAGCATTTTTGCAATTTGGATATACTCCTGGACTCCTCACTGCTCCTGGATAGCAGCAGTGGGGGGGGGGGGGAGGCATTTGTCTAGCTTTGACTGGTTCACCAAATGCAAACTTACCTGAATCAATCAAAATTGACCACTGTGGTCCATGCACTGGTGACACCGATAGTGGATTGCCGCAATTTGCTTTTGCCTGCGAAGACTATCACGAAACTGAAAGTAGCACAGAATGTGTTGGCCCTTGTCACAGGGACACAGCAGTTGACTCTGTCAGGTCACCAGCTGTACTGGCTGCCGGTGTCTTTGTGAAGCAATTCAAGGTGCTGCTTTTGACCTTTAAAGCAAGGTATCATATGCATCTCCCTGAATGAGACAAATCTCTCCTGCAGATTTCAGGGGTCCTCCTGTGTGTGCCACTGGCTGAACCCCAGTTGGGGGCAAAGAAATGGAAGGACTTCCTAATGGTGGCACCACAGTTATGGAATACAATCCCACTACAGATAAGAGATTCCTTCACATTGGACTTCTGGCAGGGGCAACAACCTTTTTATTTATAAGGCCTTTGTTTCTTACATGATGCTGTTGTTTTTAGCTTGTCCCTTATTTTTTCATTTTTTATCTTGCTAGTCTTTTACACTGGTTTTATTGCATTTGTCTTTAATTGGTTACATTTTATTTTATTTTATTATCAAGTTGTAAGCTGGTGCATGAGACACAAACGTATAAGAACCTCTCAAATTGAGGTTCTGGTAAAATTAATAATTAATTGGTTAAGAATTAGCTAAAATTATTTCATTGGTTGCCAGTCCCTACATCTATAAATATTCTTGGTAAGTGTTCTAGACGATATCAGCAAAATCGAAAACAGTTGTTCTGAAAAGTGAAAATACTTTGTCAACTGGTGATAAGGAGATGATCTCAAGATTTTAGATCTATTATTACTTTTGGCAGAAAGTTAAACATTCTCTCTTCCAGCTCTTAAGGGAAACAACATTATTAGCCAGAAGGAAGGATAAGATTTATTTTTGGGATACAGATTAGTTTTTTATTCCCAGACTGATGTACATTTACTAAGACCAGAAGAAAAAATTATTTGGTTTTTTGTTCCCCCTGATGGAGGGCTTGAAAAATTACATAGACAATGCTATTCATTTCATAAGACATGATAAAGTAGGGTTTAAAGGGTTTTTCTGATGATGCCAGGGGACTTTTTTTTCAAGCTTACATAAAAATAACCAGTGTGGCAATGAATTTTGATATTAACAATGATGGAGCTGAGGCATCACTGCTCTTACTAAAATGTGCTATATAGGAAGCTGTACTCTATTCACTGTCTCCGCTTTGGTTTTTAAAGTTGCTCACAGGAAGTCATAGGAAAAACTTTTGTCTTAGCATCTAAACTACATGCTGCTATGAGGGGATGGATCCTTCAGTCAAACTTGATTTTGATGGCACATCTGAGTCCAAGAATTCTAAAAAGTGATGGAGAGGGGGCATGATTTGGAGGGTGAAGGATGGCTCAGAATCTTTCCCTCACATGTCCCTGGGAGCCCTTCCCCTTCCCATGCTGTTTGTCTTTGGTCCCAAACATAGTACAGATTACCCAACCTGAAAGAAGAACAACAATCTCTTTTCAAAAATTAAAATACCATGTGTTTCAGTATGCATGAAAACCTCCCAGTAGCATGCTTGGCTTAGGGTCTGCCCAACTAGTGACACACTAGGGAAGCCCCACTCTTTCCTGTGACCATTGTTTGACTGCAATGACAAACTCTGGCTGCACACAGGGAGGGAAGGGCTATATCGGTACATCAGCAGCAGTGGCAGGACTAAGGGAGGTATACTACCAAGAAACCTTCATATGTACACAAAATGTGTGGGTGCAGAACCCCTGAAGACGGCTCCAGACTTCATTCTAAAATCTTATGGTCACAGGGAGCATTGATAAAATATGTCAGCCATTAAAAAAATAGAAAGTGTGATTTAGCTTTTAGTCAGTGTTGGTAAAACCCAGCAGGGCTTGACTCAAGTCAAATCGCAGAGTAACTTGACTCAAAAAAGAGTCCCAATGGGGGTACTTTCCGAGTTGCTGAGTCACCCTTTAGTGATTCTAATGGACAAGTCGAGTTGGCCCCCTCCTTTAAAAAGCCAGCTTTGAAAAAAACAGGGCTGTTACCTGGGAGTGTGTATGTCGGAACTCTCTGAACATTCCCCTACTGTACCCATCAGTAAACCGGGCAGGAGGGGTGGGAGGGACAGCAAGAGAGCAGGGACAGAAGCAGCAAGAGGAAGAGGAGGGTCACAAACAGCAGCTGGGAGGTTTACCAGGGCGACCCAATCTTCGGCAGCCCTGCTCAAAAGCATTCCCACTGCAGCTAGTCATTCAACTAACAATGGAGTCAAAAAGCCACCCTGAGGTTGGAAAGCAGAATTGGGCAAAATAATTTTTTCCCACCTCCCTGGGCTTCTGGCAAGAAACCCTTTGGGCTCCTCCTCCTGCTCTCCCTCAGCCAATAAAAATATCCAAATGCCCATCCTTCATCCAATGATCATTTGTTTCTTCCTTCCTATCAGAGATGAGGAAAAAGAGCTCACTCCCACCTCCCCCCCCCGCCCAATTCATTAATCCTTTCCTTCCTCCCAGCTGGAACTCCCTGCTGAATGCCATCAGAATGCTTGCCCCATGAAGTTTTCCACGTGGCAAAAACAGTAAGCAAGCACTCCCAGACACAGACAGACTTGAGTCAGCATGCATGGGGATGAGCGCTGAGACAGGGGGGCCCTGGCTCAAGTCTTTTCAGAGTCTTCCACAGGTGCGACTCACGAGTCACCAAAAAACATGCATTTTAATGACTCGAGTCCAAGTCACCTAACTCGAACTCCCAACACTGATTTAGTTAAATCAAGTGTTTATCTTTGGTTAAAATGGAGCAAAGTGCCATAAGAAAGCAGGGAAAGGGATCAAATAGGCATAGTGACATCTTTTATGAATGGTTCAACAGGAGAAAACTGGATATTGAAAAGAAAGAGAGAGTAGTAGCTCTAGTTTAGAACCAGACAAAAATATTGACAGAAAAAAATATTCACACTAAATAGGACTCTTGCAATGTAATATGCAACAAGCTGTAAAATCTACAACAGTACTTAAAAACTACCCTATCGTGTTTACTGTAACGATAAAACAGGATGGAGGGAAAACTATGCCATTCTGAGAAGCTTGAAAGCAGAATGAGTAAAGCTGTAGTAAATAAAGCAGATATACCAGTGATTTTCAACCGTTTTCATCTCATGGCACACTAAGATGCTAAAATTGCCAAGGCACACCATCAGTATTTTGACCATTGACAAGGTACTCCATGCTGCTGGTAGGAGGCTCAAAACCCCCAATGGTCCTACTAGTAAATTACCCTCCCCATACCTCTGCGGCACACCTGTGGACCATCCACAGCACACCAGTGTGCCACCTCACAGTGGTTGAAAATGGCTGAATTATACCATAACTTAATGAATAATTTTTTTTAAATTATTTAATTTATTGTAAGCCATCTTGACTATTTCTTTTAAGATGAGTAAATAAAAAAATTCAATTAAAGGACAGAGCAAATAAATGGTTTAGGCCAGTGGTTCCCAAAATGGTGTGTCGCGACTCACCAGCCTGCTTTTCAAACATTCTGCAATTGCTTTTTACTTTTACTTTCTTCCTCAGATTTCCCCCCCCCCCCAATTTTCTATGGAAAGTCAAGCATTCCTTTTTTCTATGCATAGAATGGTCACAAGTAAGTTCTAATAAGGCTCATTATAATCTACATCTCTTTGCAGTACAAGCAATGAAAAATGCACTTAATTTAAATTTGCTTTGAGAAGTAAATTTATCACTCTTGTAACCAGTTGTCCAAACTTATTGTGCCTGTTACAAATTGCATGCAGATCAGTGAATTCTATGCAGCTGCACACACACAAGGTGCTTCCATTTCTACTTATTAGTCTGAATGGCATGGGTCCATTTTTATTATAAATATTTCAACTTTCCTTAAAAATCATATGAATGACAGATGAAAAACTAGCTTCCTTTTGCTTAGTCACTACCTTTCTAGTGGCAACTGGCATTACTACAATTAATGAAACACTCTAACAGAAGCATAAAAACTACTGTGGAACATGAGAGAGAGAGAGAGAGAGAGAGAGAGAGAGAGAGAGAGAGATTAAATATAAAGGCAAGCTGGAATGACTGAAATTACATAAAGGCACATGGTAAAAGCAGGCTTTCAATAGAATGATGCAGCCCACCTTGTACAAACTATTGGCATTCATTTGCTGAACTTATACCACGCTACTCCCTCTTGTACACACAGAATTTCAAGGGTGTGAAAGAAATCCCAGATTATCTATCTGGAAATAAATTACAGAAAAGGAAGCTGCACATATTTTCATAGGGCATCTACTTCCAAGATTCTTCAAATAATTTAGGTGCTTTTGGGTTTTTTGGCAAGGACTACAGTGGCAGACACAAAGAAGGAAAGATCGGCAAGGGAGACAGTTGTGTAGGGAACCAGAAGCACTATCCAGACCCTCTCCTATTTCCTATGCTGTCATCAGACATTGTTCACATTTCCAACATTCTCTCAGTAACAATGAGATGCTGAAACTTGCCTGTGTGAAAACAAAATGAAAGACGAAAGGCTCAGAAAGCCAAGATGTGCAACAGATTCTTAGCCTGCAAGGGAAACCTATGAATGTGACACATTTATGTCACTTGACTCTGTTTAGTATCTAAAGGAAACCTATAAAAAATTGTCAGCGAAATAGTTCCTGGCACAAGACAGAGCCACACCACTAAGAAAGTTCAAGATGAGCACTATCTGCCAATATGTCCTTACATATATTAAATGTAAAGTATGTAAACAAAATACCATCTTGAAAAGGAAAAGGTTCTTTGCTAAAATAAATTATTTTCAGACATTGCTGTCTGTACACGTAAAAGTCTAACACAGCACCGGCCAAAGACAAAGTACTATTTCTGTTGAAAAATAGATAGCTCTAAATCATTTTGACAGTTCTCTTAAAGATCCACTGTAGCCTTTAAAACCCCTTCAACACTTACTGAATTTGTTAAGACTACAGAGTCCTTTATATAATTTTTCCCAAACATTTTAATCAGAAAAATGAAATAATTGTGTTCAATAGAATATCACTGCTTCAATTAAAATAAATGTCACATAACATTCAAATCACTTCCTCAGAAAAAGTTCTACCACCTCTTTGATGAAGACCTTATGGATACTAACACTTGGAGTGCAACATCCCCCCCCCCATACCTTCAAAAACAAATGTGAGTATCACATGGCATATGAAGTACACTGGTTGGTTTTATCATAGCATATGGTAACATATGATTGTATCATAGCATAATACAGCTCATTTTGAAATAAGTTATATCAAATTGATGAGTACAAAAATAGGCACAGATAAATCCATTTGTAAATACAGGGGTGCCTGTTCCTTGGGTAAATTAACTTTATTAATGCCAGCCATTTAAAAAACAAAAAAAAGGACACAGAAATGAAGAACTGAACTGAAACATCAGGGTCATCAGCAGAACATTCACTTCATTAAGGGCGCAATCCTATCTTGTGCTGGAACAGGCAAGCCAGGAGGCTTGCGCCGTATCCTGCACAGAATAGGTGCCCAAAGTGGCTCAGACAGAGGTAAGGGAAAACTTTTGCCCTTACCTCCAAGTAAGCCACCCTGGCCCCAATAGGTCTCCTTGGACTTGCGCCACCTCCTGAGGTGGCACAAATCCAAGGAGACTGAAGAGGCTTGAAGCCGCTCCGCACTGCTCAGGGAACAGGGTTGGGATCCAGCATAACTGCCAGGTCCCAGCCCTGCCTCCCTCTCCCCGCCCGCTCCCAGAGCTGCCCACTGCCCGCCCTCCCCCGGCTCTGGAATGTCTCCCTCCCGCCTCCTCCCCGCCCACCCCAGATTCTTGCATTGGTCAAGCACGGCTAACACAAGGCTCAAAGCCTCCATCGGCAAGGAGGCTTAAGTCAGCCTCCACAAGTCTCCACAGTCGTATGGCACGTTTGCGACTCTCCTGGGCCAGCACAAGGGACTTGTGCCAGCCCAAGGACAGGTCAGGATTGCACAAGATGTAGGCTTATCAAACTTTCCAATGTAGGCTTATCGAACTTTCAAAAGAAACAGTTTCTCAGATTCTCTGAACAACTGAAGTTTACATAATTTGCATTCCAAACTCTTTCTTATCTCCTCCCATTCCAATTCTTTCTCAAAGGTTTAGAGAAGGCAACTGATTCAATATTTTAAACCAAAAAGGGTAATATGGCAGGGCTGGCCAAACCGCAACTCAGGATCCTCATGCAGCTCTCTGACATATAATGTGTGGCTTTCAGATCTAAGTTAGTTGAGCCAGTGGTGTAGCTAATGAACATGTAGCCCTGTGCAGAGCTCAAAATGATGCGCCGGAAATGTCAAAACCGAAAGCGACATCATGCCCAGCCTTTTTAAAAAGTGTAAGTTGGGGGGAAACCTACCTCCTTCCCCCAGGAGTTCACGACCCACTTGATCTGCCACCTCCCCCCAGCCAGTGGCATAGCTAAGGCATCTATCAGCTACGTGGGATCAAAGAAGATTTTGTACCTCCCCATGACAAAATTAAATTTAAGTAAATAAATAAAAAGTGTGCCCCTTCTTGGTTAGAGACACTGTGCTGGGGTGAAGAGGGATGGTTATTCTCTCCCTGCTAAATATAAGAGGAACACCACTTGAAAAAGTGCCTCTTTACCAGTTAGCAGGAGTAGCTTTATAAATGAGAGCTGACTCTCATATATAACACCTTGATGGTTCCATGCTGTATAATAGCAACATCTAATTGGCTCTCATAAAAATAAGTTTCACAAGTCAGTTTTGAGTTAAAGGAATCCAATTTTTGTTCCTTAAGGCAGTTGTGTTTTCATTTTCTGGTTAATTGGCCATAACTTTTGATGGAATAAAGATATTCAAATTAGGTTTGTTTCATTGCATTCTGCATTAACGTACCTTTCCAATGATAGGAAAGGTACATGATGGTATTATTTGACACATACCAAGATTTTCACAATTTTGGTCACTAGTGTCAAGCTCAGCTTGTTGCCCCCTAAACCTTGTTACCCGGTGCGACAGCTACCCCATTAGCTACACCACTGAGTTGAGCTCATTTCTGCATCATAAGTAATATTAAAGGCAAACAAGCATTTTTCAAGTTTTATAATTATTTACCAGTGGAGGTGGGGTTTTTCAGCGATAGCTTTTAACCCCCATCTATCTGGTTCGCATACCTCCAAGAGGTATGTATACCCCGGTTAAGAATCCTTATATTAAACCAAATATTGTGGTATAAACGTAAGGACAAAATTAAGGACAATTGTTATTTGTCTATGCAGTACAAGTACTGACACTAAACTGAGATCCAAAGACTGAAGATATATGTACAGATTCAGCTACGGAGACTAATTATGCAGGCATTGCTACTTGATCTCGCAGTATAAGGAAGGACAGCCAAGGATGATCCTGTGCATTTTTCTCTAATATAATTATAACTAGAACAAAGGCCAACTTACTTGATGTAGTAAGGAACTTTGTTATGTGAAACCGATCTCTGCCATGGTAGCTGAACAGAAGCTGCAGATTTAAAGATACAGGAGGTAACTAATTATGAAGCAGACAAAAACAATTGAGAGTTTTTAGAATCAGAATTTTGTTATAGTATGGCACTGCATTATAATCTTACACCTCATAACAATTGCTGTCTTGGCCATTAACGCAAGCTGTATGGGAACATACATGTCTGGAAACATGTCACTGCCTTTTTGGGGGGGGAGGGGGTACAGCACCTAGCATTCCATGTAGCACTATACCAATACATGGACTTGGCATACTGCCAACATAACAATGCATGAGAGATCAACAGGTTAAGAAGTCAAGATGCTTCCCCATCTTCTTGTTTTAACCAAGTTTTAGCATTAGATCTGTATCAGCAGTAACTGTATCAGCCGTAACAGCAATTAACACTGTGCAGGGTTTCTTCTAACCATAGACTGCAAACCTACTTCAAACCCTGGTTAGGACTTCTAGTTGGTGTATTCCCCCCCCCCCAAATTCTCTTATTCATTATAATACGAAACACCCCATATTTATATCAGTTTTCAGGAATCCACACAGAGAAGGATATAAATGTTATATAACATTATAGTGCCAGTTTTATTATCTCAGTCACCACAATCATAAAACTGGAATTCCCTTCCAGGGGAACTCCCTCCCTCATGGCTTTTGGTGAGGGTTCAAGACATACCTGGCATTTGGTTTTCTGAGTAGATATTTGCCCTCTGAGCCTCTGGCTGTGACTTAACTGCCTCCCTGGTTACTTATTTCTTCTCCCAATTGCTCAATGATATATGTATTACGTCTTGTTTTGTTTCACTGTTTAATGTTAACATTAATGCTTTTAATGCTTAAATGCACAAGGGCTTCATATACTGAGTTTGTGTTGATTTGGACAGCACTTACAAAGATTCCAGATTTAACTATACAAATAAAATGTTTGAAAGATGCTGTAATGTGGACTTCTTTGGGCAGGGAAGAGAATTTGTTTTGTTTTACAAAACAGGCCATAAAGCAAAAAAATATGCAGAAGGTGAGGGAAGGATCATCAAAACAAATGAACTAAGAGAGTAGGAAAACTTTAATATTTTTACATGGAAGTGTTTAATTGTCATTACCCAATGCCTATGCCGGATTGCTTGTCATTCATCTAACTTTCTCTCTGTCCTACATATTTCTCAATACAAGTTATTAGAAATGCAGGCATTGGCTACAATCCTAGAACGTCTGGCACTTGACCAACACAGCAGCACACCACAGGATTCCAGCTTCTGTGAATAGAATCTTGGTTGAAACATGAAGGAAAAACTACTTGGTAATCTTTTTATATCACTTTTTTGAAGTAGTAGGTTAATCACTACTTTTTGAAACTGGTATAGGGAGCAATCTTTGGGTGGCCTGAGGAACATGGCTTGCCCAGGTGATAAGTAAGAACATGGCTTGCCCAGGTGATAAGAATCCACCAGTACCTCATTTGTCTGCTCCTGCAATTTACTTGTTCCTCATTTGCCTGCTCAACCCATTCATTACCTATCCCTCTGAATGAGGTTACACTATCAAGCAAAATGTATTACCAACACTTACAGGAAAGAAAATTTTGTGATGCAGGTCCACAATCCCAGCGTGCTTCCTGTAGTAGTTTAAGGCGATCCTCAACAGATACCTGCATATACACAACAAATACAGACAAAATCATTCAGCACATTTCATGAAAAGCAGACATTCTAACAGCCAATCTTACAAAGAACAGCTTTCAGTCAGTTTTAGCAAATAGATTCTAGGTATGCTGCAGGTGCATTTACTCTGCCCACTGACATCTGTTCTCTTGTTTTTCATGTTTAAATACAAGCTGGTAATGATTTTTCTGTAAGTAATGCAAATCAATAATGAACAGAATTTTCACAGTGACTAACAGCATCCATTGAAATTTCTGTTCCATTCTTCTCTTCCCTTGTCCAAATGTCTGTAGTCAGCAGGCCTCATTTTGGTTCTATTGATCTTACAGCTGCCTTTACAAGGAACCTCTTTTGAGCATGCTGTTTTGCTGGTTAACAAGATGGGCAGACATCCTCCTGGTTTACTAATTAAATGGCACTTGCTTATACAGCAGGAGCCTGACTGCTTAGTCAAATCTCCGTAAGGCATAAAAAACACTCCAAACATAAAATTGCATTGCAAGAAATATAGAAAGACGTCTGAGAAATGTTAATTTCACCAAAGGACACAAAGTTTCTCAGCACTTTGCATCTAAACTCTGCAGGTTGTAGATGCCAAAGATAAAAACTTGTCCTTTCCACATTTTTAAATATTTTGCATTTCCCATTTTTTCTTCCAAGCAAGAATTATGGTCTTGATTCAGAAGACAAAACAAACAAAACAAGTTGAAAAAAACACAGCTTTATTCAAGGGTCAGTTTATTTGAGGGTAAGTGTTAGGGAGCAATGGCAAATGAAAGGCATGCCTGTTTGTGAGCTTCTTAAATGCAACTGGTGGGGCTCTGTGGGAAACAGGATGCTGCACTAGAGGGGCTTTGGGCCTGGTTCAAGAGGGCTCTTATATTTTTATGATCTTAACATCAAAGGGTCTAGGACTAGGAGTCATTAAATCCCAGGTTAAAACCCCCAGGTATACTCAAAATTAATTGGGTGACCATGGACTAGTCACTCTCTCTTTCATCCTAATCTATGTCACAAGGTGCGGTGATCAGCACGGGGAGGGGGGGAGATTTCTGGTGCAGTGCCTTCCTCCCTCCCCAAGATCTGCCCCAATGCCAGAGTCAAAATGATAGACTTCACTGAGGACAAAGGCAAAGATAGACTGCCCTAGAAATCTCCCTCCAAATTAGTGGATAATTCCTCAAAAATCTATGCAACAGCATGCAGCCAAAGGTCCAAGAGAATTGGGGTAAGGCTCTGACTGAGTTCAACCAATCACAAGAATTAAAATATAACAAGGGCTTATTAAAAATATTAATAAAAAGGGAAACAAAAATGCTAGAAAATGGTTTCTCTGTTGGAGGTGTTCAGGTGTGAATTTTAGCAAAAATACAAGCAGGCAGTTACAGGCAAACTTAAAAGCAAACTTCGTCCCTAATGAATCTTAGCTTATTGGGCCCCCTTCTGATAGGCCCCCAACCCTAAGGTCTTGGGTTTCTGGCCATCATGACATCCCAATGACATGTGTGGGGTACTTGCCACTCACACACATCCCATCGAGAGATCCAAATCAGAACACACAGGGGCACTCTTGAGCTTGACTTTGACTGATCCAGATTCAATGACCTTATCCAGTCAAATGGTTTGGTTCAGCTGCCCTCTGCCTGCATGCCCAATCAGCTAGCTCAGGGGTGCCCAAACCACAGCCCTCAGGGAGACCCCAGTCTCCAATGAGCCTCTGGCCCTCCAGAGATTTGTTGGAGCCCATGCTGGCCCGATGCAACTGCTCTCAGCGCGAGGGTGACTGTTCGACCTCTCACATGAGCTGTGGGATGAGGGCTCCTTCCACTGCTTGATTTTTCACGTCTGTGAGGCAGTAGTGGCAAGGCCAGCCTTGCTTTGTGCAAGGCCTTTTATAGGCCTTGAGTTATTGCAAGACCTTCTTTCATTCATATAAGTTCATCTTTAATACATTCATTTATGTAAACTTATGTAAATTTATTCAAATTTTAAATGCAAATTAATTCTTTTTTTTTTTTTGCCCAGCCCCCGACACAATGTCAGAGAGACAATGTGGCCCTCCTGCCAAAACTTTGGACACCCCTGACCTAGCTAATAGCAACTCCAGCAGGTGGGCTGCAGGGTGTCTGAGGGAAATTTTATCAGGGGGTACAAAGGTTTTGGGGGCTCCTTTTGGGGTACAAAGATTCTTTTGGGACCTTTCCCTTCTCCATTGGATCATAATTTCTACGAATCACAATAGGTAAAACTATGTGGGTGGTTTACCCAAAATGTGAGTGCTAGCCTTCACACAATATATGCAAACATTTTCTGAGATTCCAGGAAATTTCCAGCTCCCCTCCATTGACTCCCAGCCCCCTTTTTGACCCCAGGCCCAGGTACAATGTACCCCCTGCAACCCTCTCTCATGGGCCCTGGTGAGATAGGAAAATATAAGACCCCAGAAAATTTTTTGGTTCCTGGGCCCCTCTTTTGACCCTAGGCCCAGGTACCAACTATCCCTTGCACCTCTTCTCTCATGGGCCCTGCTCTCCAACTAATACAAATGCAACTTCTTACTTCTTGTAAAATGCAAGTTGTAAAATACAACTAATACAAATGCAGCCTCCCATCTAAGTTGCTCTAAGACCCATTTTGTACAAAACTACAAAAGCAGGGTTACCACAGTGTGTACATTCACTAGGGCAGAGCTTCCCAAACTTTTTAGCACTGGGACCCACGTATGTACGTACGTATGTATGCATTAATTTTATTCTCCGCTTTATATTCCCTCATGGGCATTCAAAGCAGCTTGCAGATACAATAAAAAACAAACATTATAAAAATGTTTTTAAAAATATGAATATTTTTAAAATTCCTAAAATCCAGTAAACAACCTAAGAATCTCATTGAAAGCCAAGAACAAAAAAGCAGAAAAAAACCGGTAGCAGAATTTAAAAATGTAACAAAATACAAATAAGCATAAATCAGCACACAGATAAATATTTTTTGACTTTTATCTGTATATTTATACTATATTCTGCAAGCCACCCTAGGAGCCCGTATTGGGGAGAAAAGCAGGATATAAATAACAAATAATAAATACTATTTACAGGGCAGGAGGTCTGGTCTAGAGGGTAGAGCCTCTGACTGCCTGAAGATAACATCCACAAGGTCGCCAGTTTGAGGCCACCGGCACCGTGCGACCTTGAAGCAGCTGACAAGCTGAAGCCGAGCGATTCCATCTGCTCTGAGCGTGGGAGAAGGAGGCCAGAATGTGAAACCAGATCAGAGTGAAACACCTGGACTGTTGTGGTTCTTGAAAGATAGAACCTTCTTTCAATTGTAAAAATCCCTACGGGGATTTAATCAGCCTGCCTATGTAAACCGCCTTGAATAAAGACCAAGAAAGGCGGTATATAAATACCTGTTTATTATTATTATTATTATTATTATTATTATTATTATTATTATTATTATTATTATTATTATTTACCAATAAAAATACCAAGTGTTGACTTATGGAAGCAACATTTGCCAACTTCAAAATAAACAAGAATAGAACTGAATACCTGTAAAAGTTTCCAGCGCATATTGAGGTCATCTAGCTGTCGTGATACCTTCAAGGATGGATGAATGTCAAGTGGAGACAGCTGACTGGATAAATCGTTGACTGCTTTAACTTTCAAGTTGATGGGTGAAATTTCTTCTCTAAAAGCCTAGGATACCAAACAAATACATACACCTATTCTTGAAAAAGCATCTTAATGAGTCACAGCCTGCACACAGCACACACAAGCTTCTTCATTCATTCTCTCCCTGGGAAAGATCCCCCCAAGTTACATCACAATAATGGCGAATATGTTACAATAAATACCAGAGAAATGATTTTCTAGTAATACTTAAAATTGGGAAGAAGTGTCTGAAATATCTTGCATTTTTTAAAGAGATGTATTAAATGTTAAGGAATACAGCTCCATAATGCAAGACGCAATACAACGCAGACATAACCAGAAAAAAAAATAGAATAAAGAGACATTACGTAAACAAAAGTTTGGAAATAAATTGGAGACAAACTGCCCAATCCTGAACAGTGTGCACTGGCTTATTGCCGGCAACACTGTCGCAAGCATGCCGTAAGGCACATCAGCGGGGCCTACTACCAGGCAAGTGCCAGCGCAGGCGCTAGGCTAGCGCCGGGTGGCCGCCGGAGCTCCACCACTCGGCGGCCGTGCAGACCACCAAGCAGCATCAAGGTAAGTGGTGGCATGGGGGGAGGCAGGGAAGAGGCATTCCAGGGAGGGGGAGGCGGGTGAAGGGTGGGGAGGCGGCATTCGGGGGGGAGGGAGCGGGGATGATGAGAGGTGGGATCCAGAGCTTCCGTGTCGGGCTCACTGACCAACACGGAGGTTCCCGATTCTCCGCCGCCCTTTTGGTTGGCAGAGAATCAAGTATTCCCATTGCGGGGCTACACACTTTACCTGGGGGAAGGGGATGAAAGTCCCCTTCTCCCGTGGAGCTGCTGGCAGCTGCCTGGAGCGTGCAGGACGTGGCAGCAGCCATTTTCAGCGCCGCTGTAGTCCCGGGCAGCTCACAGTTGGGCTGAAGGGCACTTAAGGCTGCAATCCTGCACACAATTTCTAGAAGTAAACCTCACTGAACACATATAGGATTGTAATGTAAGAGTTCTAGAAATAACAGCCTACCGCATCTCAAGATTTATTCAGGACCCTCCCTTGCCCGTCTGGGTGAATTGCACATTCTTTCAGTATCAGAAAATGAGAAAAAAATTTGCTCATCCAACAAAAGCTTTTTGTGTTCCCTGACTTCTCACTGCTACCTCTCCCAAGAATTACTGGTCGGTTAACTTTAATATTCATTCTGACTTGGGGATGCTCAACAGGCAGGTCATAATCTCAACAGATGCTCCTTTTATTCATACACTGAAAACTTCATCAGCTTCTCTTCACCTTTCGTTATACAAATGTCATTAAAATACGACAAATCACCTCTCAAAGGCAGAAAGAAAAACGACTTCCCGCCAGCTTTCAAAACCTCTCTTTTGTGTTTGCATTAAAATGAAAAATTCAGAAGACGTGGCTATATCAACTCTTAAATCAACAGCAGTGGAGGTATAAATTGGAGACTGAGGTCTGCAAATATATAAATCAAGTTGATTGACTTTGGCTCAATCATTATTTGAAAACAGGACCGAAATATGGCTGCAGTTTTCAAACTCTCTGGGAGTTTGGAAAGTGCAGTAAGTTCTTGCAAGGGAGGGGAGGGAGGCAGCGGTGGCAGGGGGAAGGCAGCAACACGATCGGGGGGGGGGGCTGCAGGAACTGGGATGCACTCACCAGTCCCTGCAGCATCGTCCTGGTGCCTGCAGGTCTTCCCAGCTGGTCGAAAGTGAAAGTAAAGCAATCATGCTCCACTTCCGCAAAACCGGGGAGCCCTGCAGGTGCTCGTGCAGTGCTCCCCGCACCCCAGGAAGGCTGCTGCAGGGACTGATGAGTACATCCCAGTCCCTGCAGCCCCGCTAGTGACATAATCCCGGAGATCGCGTCACTGCCTCCCCCCTGCCCCTGCACCGTAGGGGGGCAGAGAACAGGGCCCTCAGGTTGGGGCATCGCGACGCCCCAGTCTGAATACCACTGAAATATGGTAAGAATATCTTGTGCAAGTTTGATGCTATATTATTTTGCAATATTCCAATTTACTATTTTTCAGATGTTTAACCTCCATTAATGGATGGTAAATAAGTCTCTAGCTTTCTGTAGGTCAGTGCTAAAATGCCCACTGGCTTCCAAACCATATTTCCTCAGATTTCTGCCTTACTTTTTTAAATAATCAAACATTACAATTATATGCATATTTACTCAGGAGAAAGCCCCATTGTGTTCATTGGGGCTTACTCCCAGAGAAGTATTATGGAATTGCAGCCATAGACATGCATAGATTCCAAGACATGCAACAGCAACATTCAGAAAAGTCAATGCTTTAGTGGTGGAGCATGATGTGAATTCAGCCAAAGACATCTACAGGAGTAATTTTAGCTCACAAATTCCACAAAGGTTTGCCTAAAGAGCATCGCTTTTGCCCTCTGCCAAAAAATCTGCAATCAGGCTTAAATGGGGCTCCTCTGGGAGGAACGTTCACATCCCTCATTATTGTAAAAAACCGCAACTGTATGTTCTAGAGCAGGGGTGCCCAAACCCCAGCCCTGGGGTCACTTGCGGCCCTTGGAAGCCCCCAGTCTCCAATGAGCCTCTGGCCATCTGAAGATTTGTTGGAGCCCACACTGCCTGAAGCAACTGCTCTCAGCGTGAGGGCGACTGTTTGACCTCTCACGTGAGCTGTGGGATGAGGGCTCTCTCCACTGCTTGATTTTTCATGTCTGTGATGCAGTAGCAGCAGCAAAGGAAAGGCCAGCCTTGCTTTGTGCAAGACCTTTTATAGGCCTTGAGCTATTACAAGACCATCATTCATTCATATAAATTCATCTTGAATGTATTCATTTATGTAAACTTATGTAAATTTAGTCAAATTTTAAATGTAAATTAATTCTTCTTTCCCCCAACACAGTGTCAGAGAGATGATGTGACCCTCCTGCCAAAAATTTTGGAAATCCCTGTTCTAGAATCTAGATCAGGGTGTCAACATAAGGCCCGTAGGCCGAATGTGGTCCCTGGAAGCAATTCATCCAGCCCCCATTATACTTGGGCTTTCTCAGCTTGATAATTGGATTCTCTCATATCTTGAAAATGTGAGCGAGATATGCACATTTTCTCTTCTGTCATTTGCAGCAAGCGAGTTTCTGTGTGAGAACAAAGTGCTTATTTCTGGCCATTATCTGCTTAATAATGTCACTTTCTGCTTAACGATGTTATTTCCAGCCCTCTGCTGACACCATAAATACTAACTTTGCTCATGAATACTAACTTTTATGAAACAAGTTTGACATCTCTGATCTAGAAGCTCAAGGAACAGAACATTTGTGCTTTGTGTTCACCTACAACTCCCTTTGATTCATGTCACCTTTCCCAAATACAGTATGCTCTTACACCTCCCTTTCACTCTACTGCTATTGCAAAATAAAATAACATTTTATAAAACACAAATATATTCTAGACAAATGAAATAAGGAAATTAGCACATATTATACTAAGGAAATTAGCACATATTATACTAGCGTGGATCATTTATCCCAGGCTCAGGGATGGCAGGGTCGATCACAGGTTCTGAACAGTTTTTGAGTGCAAACCTTTAGCACTGATTGGATTTAAAATTTCATTTTTGTTTGCTCAATATAACACTGAAATTGAAACTTGTGCTTACTGTTGCTTTCTCGAAGTGATCCTGCAACGGGTCCATCAGTGTATCTCCCACAGGTTTCCAGCCATTTCGCACATTCTCTGCTTCTCTCAAATCAGCATCCAAGTCATCCATAGAACACTGCAAATCCTTCAGTTTCTCTAGCGCTTTGTCCACTTGCTTCTGCCAACTGTTGGCACAGGTATTCAGACTTTCCCACTTCTCTTTCACTTCCACAGACTGCTTCCGCATAGCTTTGGCAATCTTCTGTGCTTTTTCTTCAAGGGTCAACTCTGTGGCGCAAAACACTGCAATGTCAGTGTGGTTATAATTTGAAATAAGGAAATTCATATGAAACTGCAAAGGTCTGTTATACCTCACATTCCATTCTGAACAATACAATGTATAAACTATGTGTAAACAATGTATAAACTATGGCAGCGGTTCTTAAGCTACACCCTTCCATTATACTGAATGCACTGTCAGGTTATCTCAAAGACAAGACCAAAGTTTTTTAAAATGCTGAAGGCATTTTTCAGAACAAACAGCTAAAAATCTCCAGCATTCAATTACTTCAGTACTCCAGTGCAGCTGACCTCAAATATAGTAAGAAGGCAAGAGGGGATATTGAGGGGTGTGAAAAGTAGAGTCTTGATTACTGACAAATATTTCACCCATATGAGGCATGAGCAAACAACAGTACTTCTCTTCCTCTGTAACTCATGTGTTCAACACAGATATCTCATACTATAGAACATTTTTTTAAAAAACTTGATAGGCTTTCAAGTGACAGAGTGGAGCAGCTGCTCAGGTTTGCAAGCAGCAGAAGTTTCCAGAGTACTCTCAGAGCACAGAGGCTCCCAGGTTGGTGGAACACTAACCACTGTACATGCAGTTGGAACATTAATAAGCAAAGCATACCTATATTACAGTAGATTATTCTAGGTATTACCAGAGCATGAATAATCATGGACAGGCTCTCTCTATTCAGAATCAGCCTCAGCAGGGACTAGGTGCTCTTTGCCCAAGGAGTCACTGGAGCCTCTAGTTACAAAACTGAGTCTATGAGAAAGAGGTCTATGAATGCTCTGAAACTTATGTTATGGAACAAGTACAACAACCCCATCTAGAAAGAGGGAAACACCATCTCTCATAGCAACAAAACACCGATCAGCATCTTCATCTTGTCTTGATTGAGGATCAGCTCCCATGGGATGCATTACAGATCCCAGTTTACCACTTTCAACATTTCATGTGAGTCAGATGTAAAGAAAGAAGAGTTAACAACATCAGTTTAAATCAGTTTAAATCTCTTAACACCACCACCCTGTGTTTTCATGTAGATGTTTAAAATTAGAGAAGGCAAGATGGAACCCTGCAGAATTCCAGAGTGTAAACATCCCTGAGCTGAGGAATCTTTGGAATCCCAGAAATCTTCTGGAATTGGTCCTCCATTTTTGGTACCACTGAAACACAGTGTCTCCACTCATTTGGGCAACCTACCCAGAAGGATGCCATGATTTATGACATCAAATACATTTGAGAAGTCCAGAAGACTTAGAAGAATAGGGACTGTACAACCTTCCTATCAACATATTACAATCCATCCATCATGGCAATCAAGTTTGTGAACCCAACAAGGCCTAAAGCCATACTCAATTTGATCCAGGTAATCAGTCATTTCAAGAATATCTGGAATTTCACAGCTGCAGCAGCATCTTTTTCAGGAAAGGAACACTGACAACCATATCATCATCGTTACGATCTTCCAGGTTCTAGAATGACTTTTTCAGAAGCAGTCTTGTAACTACCTCTTTCATGGTGTCTGGGGCCACTGCATCTCAGCACTTCCTGGAGCCAGTCAACCAGTAGGCTGCACTTCTCTAAGCAGCCTAGCCTCGGGCCATAATAACTAAAATTTATCCACTATAACAGGACTAGACTGTATTGTAGATAGACTGAACTGTTGAAATAGCAGTATCCAAGTCAAGGTGAATGTGCACTATTTTATCTTCAAAGTGATTAAAAGGAGTCACAGTGTGCCTCCAAGAGTCCCTTTACAAGCAGTAGTACAGTGCTGATATCGTGCAGTAATTAAAACAGAATTCTTTAGATGGTTAAAAGTCATTTGAAGAACAGCTTTTATTCAATGTTGCTATGAAATAGTGACAGTGCTTTCAGATGGAAAAATATTGGCTGCGTTCATATTTAGAGTATATTTTCATTTTAGAAAAGAGCTTGGGATTGCTTGTAAACCTGATTTCGAAAAGACATTTATTACAGAATTGAAGTCAGATATGTATTTTTATGAGCCATTAAAAAAGCTTGCAGTCTAGTCATTTGGTATTACTATATTTTGCACATAAATATGCTTGCCATTTAATGAGTAACTGGAAAAGCTAGTTACAGGGGTTGCACAGAGCTAAATAAATTTGTTAGTAGTGACAACTTTCTTCGGAACAATTTTTCATCACTTGTTAATAAAACACATGACCTCTTTGTACTGTGGCAAAAAGCACTGTGTACTGCTTTCCACATGAAGGTGCATAAGAGAGGCTTGGAAACACCATTAGTTATGCATGTGGCCCCATAAACTTATCCTTGAGAAGAATGTGTTGATAGAAGGAAGCACCACTTCTGTGCTGAGCGAATGCTGTACTATATATCATGCTGTACTATATATCACAGTACATATATAGTATATATAGAATGCTTTACTTTATATCAGTCTGCAGGGACTATTGCTTATGCATAGCTAATAAATTTCTGTCTTTCTCCCTTTGGTCTGTTCCATTGCTTCAGTATCCAAAAAGAAACTTGCCCTTCTGGAAATACACCTGCCAAAGCCCTCCTCTGGGTGAAACCCAGGATCACCCTGCAGCTCTCCAAGTTTTATGGAAAGAGAGTCAGGGGAAGCTGAACTGTTCAGCCTACCCTAAGTCAGGCAGCCTTTGGAATAAAGCAACCCAATTCAAGCCTGAAGATTCTCCAGACTGCATCCCTGAGCTAGGCAGCCTCTGGAGACTGGTTCTGGCTTCTCCTGACCCTTGCTTGACTAAGAGCAGACACGGGATCCCTATCCTTCTTCCCTGTCCCACACTATAACTGCCAGTCAGATACAGTGCTAGCTACCTGGCTAACGGTACAGTCCAGGGTAAGCAAGCAAGCAAGCAAAAACAAACAAACCCACTCCATGCCTATCTAAATTAAAGCAAAAAAAATTCCTATGGTTCCTAAAGGCAAGCAGCTAATCTCAGGCTGTATCAGTGCATGGGTGGGGTTGAGTTCCTCACTCGTCGCCCCAGAATAGCACAGAGAGATCATTGCGCTACAAGGGAGCACACCTGGGACTTTCTTTGTGCCTGTCCCTCCAGTCCTCCTTTAGCAGGTCTTCCACATAATACACTCACATGTGGGAGTGGAAGGAGTACTTCCCCACATGTATGGGTTGTACAGTGTTCCCACCTCTGTTCTGCTATCAGCTCGCCCCTGATAGTGATGGTTCACACTCAGGAAGGCTTCCCTGCCTGATCTTGGCATGGAGGCAAGCATATATGGGAGAGACTGAACTTTATGCATTATATGCTTTTTCAAAAAACCCAAACATTTTACATCCTGATATTCAGATATCATAAAATTATCTTAGGGATGATAACTTTTGTCCTTTGATCACTGTGTTATTTTCATATTATCCTTCCTATATACTTTTTATATGGTAAGAAAAAGTTTTCCTTGAAAATGGTAAACCGAACATACTCTCATAAAAAATAATCAATCCAGCAAACCTGAAAGTCAGTGCTATTCAAACTGGGGCATCGCGACACCCCAGCCTGAGGGCCCTGGTCTCTGCCCCCTGAAGGGGTGGGGGCAGCCTAGAGGCGGGGGAAGGCAGCGCGATTGCTCCGCATCTACTTTCCCTGCTGCGGGGAGCCCTGCCAGAAGTCGCACCAGGCTCCCCGCACCCCAGGGAGGCTGCAGGGGCACCCAAGCCCCTGCAGCCCCCTGAGCGGGGATCCCCCTGGGGATTGCGCCACTGCCTTGCCCCCACACCCACTGCCTCCTCCCCCTGCTCCTGCAAAGACTCACTGCTTTGAGTGCTTACCTACTGAACTATATGCCTAATAAAGGTTTGTTGTTGTATGCTTACCTACTGGGTATAAATGACTTTGGATACTTTCAGAGTATTATGCACACCTTAATGGGATACTATTAAGCTCATAACCAGATGTCTTATGCTTGTATCTTTATCATCACCCCAATAAACTGTGTTTTAAACCTTCTGAACCAAACTTGGGAGACAGTATGCATAACAGCAAACGCTGACTCATGGCGGCTGCAGCTTTCATTCTGTAAACCTTCAATATGCAGCCATGCCAGATGTTGCCCAACATAAATAAAATGCATACATGTAAATTACTTGTAACAAATATTTATTTTATGATTCAACAATGACTTAGGGAATTTTTTTGCATTTGTAATTAAAGGGCAGAACAGATGGCAAAAACTTAATCTAAAATGACAGATTCATCAAAATAACCTTTGCTGTTGCATAATCACTATTACCAGGTGGATTTTAGCAATATTTATTAGTCTACTTCTGAAAACATTTTAGGGTCTCAAAGTGGGGCTGGGAAAGAAGAATGACTAGACCAGCACATCTGCACTGCTCCTCTTGGACTCTACATAACGTGGTGGAGTTGCACCAATTGCCGACAGCTGAAAACCACACCACATGACCCACCTTCCTCTGGAACTCCTTCAGTATGTTTATTGCTATGAGTGTGAAAGTTGGCAACAAATGTGGCATTATGGCAAACTTGTGAACTGTTGCCAAACTCAGCGTGAAGAGTGAGAGCGGGGAAGCAAAACAGAATTAAAGAGGGGAACAGCAAGATGCATGCCAAGAGATGCATGTAGAAAGAAAAAAAAACATAGGTAATACCTGCATTCTGAGAGACTGGTATTGTGCAGATAAGAAACTCTTACAGGTGAAAGAGAAAAGGGGAGGTAAGCAATATGGAGGTGCAGAAACACCTGTGGGAGTATAGAGAGAGAAGTCATGGGGGATAGCAGACAAGGTGTACTGACCTCTGGGGTACAGAAAAAGAGAAGATATGTTTTGTGGGTGTAGAGAGAATGCACTATGGAATTGAAAAAGAAGAGAAACAAATAAGAGAGCACAATATACCGAGAGAACAGGGTATTTGTTATACTTTGAAAGTTAGTTCTATCTTGTACACTTGCACGTTAAATCTAAATGTATTATGTAGCAATGAACTTTTGGCATTTATGGGCACCCCTTCCCCATTATTCCTTTAAATTGAGGGTTTACTGTACATAACAACCTACATGGCTCCCAAAAAATACAAAGCAAAATTGGCAATATTTGTAGGATTACAATAAACATAACTCAAATAATAGCTCTAACCTCTTAAATTTTTGTTTTAAATTATATTACATATTACGTTCAAACTATCCAATTCAACGATGAAGCCTACAGACAACACTTTCACGCAAACAACATGTGAACAAATTGCTTTGGCAGTGCCTACCACCCACACACAAAGGTGTCCCTGATACACCTTTAACACACCTCGAACTTCACAGCCTAGTTTAGAATCCATCAAGCAAGTGAAAGCTAAAAAGAGTCTCTCAAGTCTCACTATATCGCATCTACGGCTCCTGCTGGCATGAAGCACAGTATGAGGGATCAAAAACACATGCTTGCTCCTGCTGCTTGCTTCCTGGTCTCAGCAGAGTCGTGCCCAAGGCGATGGATTTTTGTCTAATGTTTGCTACAGCAAGAAACTTAAATTTTCAAAGTGAGGAGAAGACGCATACATTCACATACATTCTTAGCTAGGTTTGAAGTTTGATGGCCTTTGGGGCTATTGTTAGTATAATTTAGGGTTTTTTAAAAAAATAAATAAGATTAAGTGGAAAGAGGTCAGGTGTTAATTAGCTACTCAAAACTCAGCTAGCCTTTAAATGAAGCCATTTACCACAGCATCACTCACTAACCTAATATACTCAATGCTGTATGAATATTACTGATTACCCTGCTCTTTATAAAGTAATGATCTGAACACATTTAAACTTGGAAAATATTTTTCATAATAATGCTACCAATTTAGATGAACATTATACTATACGTGCAACATCTCATCAAAGCCACCTAATGTAGCATGGCAGTCACTCGGCTGTTCCGAACAGCCAGGGACAAGACCCAGTCAAAGAGCTGGCAAGAATGAGCCTGGAGAAAATGTTCATTTGTTTTAATAAGCAGGCATTCATCATGCAAAGCCAAAGCAGAAAGAAAAAACCAGGAAAATGGAATTTCTGAACAAGACAATAAGCACACAAAATTAAATTTAAAAGTTGGGTGAATGAACAAAACGAGTTGCTCCCAATTAATACCGTAATGGAAAAGCAAGCCAAGAAAAGCTAACAATGATAATGTGAAACAAGAATTTTTAGCAGGGCCAAAATTGTTCCAATACCGAGATGGAGCAGCAAAAAAAATTTAATGAAAATACGCACATTCAGTGGCATAGCTAAGGGGTGCAAGGGGGTAGCTGTTACACCAGGCAACAAGCTTTAGGGGGGCAACAAGCTGAGCTTGACTCTAGTGGCCAAAATTGTGAAAATCTTGGTATGTACAAATAATAATATCATGTTATATATCACTAGAAAGGTAATTTAATGCAGAATGCAATGAAATAAACCACATTAGAATAACTGTATACTATCAAAAGTTATGGCCAATTAACCAGAAAACAAAAACACAACTGCCTTAAGGAACAAAAAGTGGATTTCTTAACTCAAAACCAACCTATGAGACTGATTGTTATGAGAGCCAATGAAATGTTATTGTGATTCAGCATGGAAAAAATTAGGTGTTAATATGAGTCAGCTCTCATTTCCATGTACCACAAATACAGCTACTCCTGCGAACTGGTAACGGGGCACTTTTTCAAGTGGTGCTCCTCTTATATTTAGCAGGGAAAGATAACCATCCCTCTTCACCCTAGCACAGTAACTCTAACCAAAAAGGGACAAACATTTTTATTTATTTACTTAATTACATTTGATTTTGTCTTGGAGGGGGAGCTACAAAATCTTATTTAATTCCAGGTAGCAGATAGAAGCCTTAGCTATGCCACTAGCTGGAGGGAGGTGGTAGATCAAGTGGGTCGTGAGCTACTGGGGGCAGGAGGTAGGTTTCGCCCCAATTTGCACTTTTCAAAAAGCCGGGGCATAATGTCACTTCCAGTTGTGGCATCATTTCTGGGGTACCATTTTGAGCTTTGCATGGGGCTACACTCTCATTAGCTATGTCACTGCGCACATTGGTGTATTTTCACAATATTGTGAATTTTACACATAATATATTCTAGACTAGGCTTATTCTATGTATTTTGAGATTGCAATATAAAAATCCTAATTATTTATTTATTTATACAGGTATTTCTATACCACCTTTCTTTGGTCATCAGATTTCTCCTCAGACTTTAATTCAAGGCAGTTTACATAGGCAGGCTGTTCTAAACCCCCATAGGGATTTTTACAATTGAATAGTTCTAGTCTTTCATAGAACTCCTCATTCTAGCTGGATTCCTTCCCTGGCCTCTCTCTGGCCCTTCGCCTCCCATGCTCCACTTGACAGCAACTCCTCTCTGCCACCGAGGGTCAGCTCATCAGTATATCAGCGTGTCATCAGTTCTCAGGTACTTCCAGTTGTTTTGAACTGGCAGCCTCAGATCTTCAGGCATACAAGGCGGCAGCTCGACCAACTGAGCCAGACTTCCTGCCCCTATTAATATCTGAATAATCACTGATCTTGCATGTTTTATAGGTATTACTGCTGCATCAAGACCATTTTCATAAGAGTAAATACTGTAAGTGTGAGAGCAAGGAAGAAAAAGCATGGCCTAGGGATGAACTTCAGTCTGCTGTGGGCAAGGCATTGTGGTACTGTCATGAGAGGTCTTTAAATTGCTTTCTTAATTTTCACATTCTTATGGAGATGTCATACCAACCTCCACTGTGAACATGAGTGATAAGATTCTGGGGTTCTCAACTGTACCATTGTCACCAAAGGGTAAAGGAATTCAGGCTGCCAGGAAGAGAGTCTGAATGCTAGATTTTATTTTTTTTAAATATCAAATCTGACAGCTAGTAACACAAAAACAGGCATATACCATGTTTGCAGGTCAACATTGCTTGTAAAGCTGCCTGCTTCCTCATTGAACGGTCTTGGTGTACTCAAGAACTCTAACATGAAGTTGGCAGTAACTCTAGTTATTTCATTAAAAAAAGGATAATTCATCAAACACTATTTTTAAAACAACAAATATTTACCAAAGAAATCACAAGTGTATTTTTAAAAGAGCAATAATTTTGAAAATTTGCATTTTTGATTCAGTGCCCTAAAATTGTGTTCATCAAATAAAAAGACAATGCAAACTGACCTAATTTTGAATGCAGGGTTTTTCTTGGTTCTTCTGGACCTTCAATTGGTTGATCAGCAAGGAACACTCGTGCCTGGTCTACAGCATTTAGAATGGCTTGCTCTTTCTCCTTCAATTCACGTCTTAGGGCCTTTTCAAAAGGAAAAAAAACACAGGAATTATTTGTAACCTAAGACTGCAGGCAACACACATCACTGAATCCTCTCCATTTTCATATGCTCAGTTTGACTAAAGTTTTTGGGTGATAGCCATTTATAATTTGAGAACAAAAATTATGTCCAGTATTGACATAGTACAGCATGAACCCAAGGTTAAGCCAGTATGCGAAAGTAGTACAGGTCCAGCCTTGTTATACACTGATTTTTATACATGAATTTGACTCAACACGAATGGCCACTGCAAATGAAAAGGAATGTGCTGATCCCTGGAGAAGGGGAAAAATGCATCCCTTTAAAAAATCACAGCTTTTCTGACTGTTGTAGAGAGGCAGTCATGCAAGTGATCATGCCATTCTTCAGCTGAGCAGAGCAGAGGGCCCTTGGCAGAGGGCCCTTGGCATTTATAAATGCTGACTGCCCCCTACAACAGTAAGAAAAGCTGTTTTTAAACCACAATTGTACACACTTTTTATTTTTTTAACTACTTTTATTTAACACATTTTATGATATCAGCAGGGAGTTCCAGAATCAAATCCCTGCATGTTGAGAAAAGACCTTATTCCATTAGGAGCAATAGCAGGCAAGAAACCTAGAAGCGGGTCTTTAAATCTATTTTTCTACTTTTTTTTAGCAATGGACATTTTATCCACTAGGGGTTCCAGAACAGAACCACAGTGGATAACGAGGGATTATCTGTATTTGGGAATGAAAGAACACTTGAATGTGTTCACCTGGAAGAACTTATTATACTTGTTTTTCTATAAAATGTAACTTGAAATCTTTTTTAAAAATGGAGAGAAAAATCACGATTATATAGGGCTCAAAATATTATGCCCATGCAATCTCAGTTTTGGAAGCATTTTTAAATGATCCCTAAATGTTAAACTAGAAGTAAAAAGGAGGTAAGAGGAAGAAGTGAACTGCTGCCCAATTGTCCAGCTAGAGAGGGGCTTCATTTCTGTTCCTTAGACTACTTTTTATCTGCCAAGATAGCATTTTGCTTGCTTTAGAATGTCCAGGTTACATTTGGCTGCTTCTGACCCTTCCTGTTAGTGATCAAGTACTCAATAATTTAAAACTATGTTTCTCAACATTTGTCATCTGCCGTACCATTCTGCATGGTTCAGCTATTCAAAGTGTCACCAGAAGAAGTTGGTGATGACATCATTGCCAGTTACTTCTGGGTTGGGAGGCCAGATGTTACACGATAAACACCAGAAGGGGTTCCGTGGACAGGAGGGCTTTTTCAAAAGCAGAAAAGCATGCTTTGGAGCCTCCCACCGCTGTTTGTTGTGTCATGTTCCTGGTCTTGCAGCTAAGTGGTAGGTATCCAGGGATCCCAGGAGTACCATCAGACACCACTTTAAGTGCCACTGGCGGTCCCCATATCACTGGTTGAGAAACACTGATATGCAGAGAGAGAGAAAGGGCACAAACCAATTTATTTGCACAATTACGTCTTGGTTGAGGAGTGGAGTGGGGAAAAGATATTGCACATGGTTAACAGAAAGCAGCTTTATACAAAACAAACAAAGCAAAAAACAAACAAACAAAAACACCTAAGGTGGCAACTCTATGAGAGAGATGGTGCAATTTTTATTATGCAGATAACTTGGTAGTTTCCACATTCAAATGGCTGCATGAACCACAGTTCTTTACACTGCCAATATTTTCAATACAACGATTTTTGTACTGCAAACAGAAGCAATCAGAAGAAATGAAAGAGTACACGATGCAGCAATAACTTAACTAAACTAAGCATAGCGGTCTACCCAGAAAGACATATTGCGACACACATGGAAGAATTTTCATTAAGTGTTTCCTTTGCCATTTTTACAGGAAGTATCTGATAGAAAATCAGGACTATTAAATAACATAAAACATGAGACACAAATCAAACAGCATGAAGGGGACTCTGACAATGATTTTTTAATTATTTCATGATATGTCATAACGTATTTCAAACACATATTTCACTGTTTTGGGGCACTACCAACATGGTAGGCAGCAGCAGAAGCTGCAGAAATGCATGGACAGGTACCATTACATATTTATTTACATTTTCTATATGAACACACATACATGCATAGTCTTAAACCTTAGACTTGTGGTCCAATTTTATTAAGGCTAGGCATGAGCAGCGGATTGGAGAATGGATTCTCCCACCCAGCATTCCTTAAACAAGTATCTACAGTCGATCAAAAAGCACATTAGTAGCTTTTATAGTAATGCCCCTGATGAATACTGGTCGAAAACCAGTGCACTATGAATCAGAGGAGACAAATATACATACAGTATGAATCTAATGACTATTTTGTGGCTTCACATATAAATTAGAGTCCAACATATTCAATGCAATGTCTTTGTCTTTATGTCTCTAGACTTGGTTTTGAAGCGGAATAAACTTTGCAACTTGACACTACATGGCCTAGCAGGTGCACTTAATGAAGTTGATCCCTGCCATTGTCTGCACATACTAACTTCTGGTAATAAGTCTGTCACTCCAGGAATTGTTTTGTCCGTTGACCCTGGGAGTATGGGAGCTGTGCTAGGAACAGAGACACTTAAACCAGATGTGGGGCAGGTGAGAGCGGTTGAGTAGACAAGAAGGAACTGCCATAAGGGACAGTGGAGTTTAAATTCTGCCAGAAGCCTATGATGAGGTGAGTGGGCAAACAAACCTTGACAGTCTTAGTTGACTGGCCAGCCCTGACACCATAGACCCTGGCAAACTGAGGCATCTAATTGAAGTAAACATGGGTGTAACCTCAATGCCTCCCCCCACAAAAAAAAAAAAACAACAACAGATTCTTGGGGCCAAAGGGGAGGTAGCTCTCCACTTGACCCACTTTGGGAGGGCGCCATCAGCTGCTGCCCCACTTGTGGGGAAGAAGGTCCTGGGTTTTGTTAGAAATTTTAGGGGTTAACCTAACTTCTCTCAGAGAAGGAACATTAGGAAAAAACATAACTCGTGTTTTCTGTTAAAAACAAGGTAGAAAATGTCAAGATGACCTGCAGAGAAAAACATGTGTGTCATAGCTTTCCCAAAAGGAACATTCCAAGGTGTTGTGAAATCAAAGTTGCAGGCCAGAACTTCCATACATGGCTCCCAGTGAGGGCTGGAACCATGCACCAGTATGCCAAATAAGGAGAGGGAAGTGAAATGTATATCACATGGGTCACTTGTTGTCCATAGAGTACAAGTACTAGAGTTTTAAGTGTGGTTCGGGGAAGAAATCAAAGATCCACCATGGGGTAACTTAAAACCTGTATCCATTCAAATCTATTCTTAATCTGTAAATAGCATGTAAATAAATTTTCTATATGCTTATAAAGAAGTCTATGTCTGCTTAGCAATTTGACCCAGAGACCAAGTCCCAGAAATCTTTCTATCAGTTTTCAAATCCCTTTTGGCCCCTTTACAATGTCAAACCTTCACATTTTTTGCTGCAAATGTCAGAATATCTTAGACAAGTAGTAAATTTCTATAGAATAAAAAGCATACTTCATAATTAAAAAGCATTTCTTTTAACGCATATATTTATTTTATTTCTCTCTCTTTACTTTGGAACTTTGATACAAATGAAATTCTCTGAGAATAACTACTTTGAACTTTTCTGCTCTCTCACTAAATCCTGAAATATGAGCAGGTTTCATGACTATTCCACTACATGAGAGCTCTTTGCAGGCCAGATCCAGTGCCCTGCCTAACCCCTCCATGTGGCACTTACCGATCCATAGGGGAGCGATCTTTCAAGCTGCCAATCTTGAAAAAATACCTGAACTGAACTGTGCTGTGGCCAGCAGCTTCTTTGTTCCATTGCCCCAGCAGTCATTGCGCCCAGATTTCTGGACAGATGTGGTAGTTAGTCTGGGTACAGTTTCGGGGAGATCAGCACCACAAAAAGGAGGCTCCCTGGTGAAATGGTAAGCATTGTTTGCGCCATGGACACCTTTCCCGGTATGCAGAGGTCTCTAGTTTGGAGACCGCTGTACTACAACAAGAAAATCCATGAACAAGCACCACACTCTTTTACAGGTGTGTTAACTGCAGTGTGAGATAAATTTTCCATAATGCTGAGTAAAGCCAACATCGCCTTAAAATGAGCTCTGACAAAATCTATTTTAGGATTGGAGGTATGCACAATTTCTAATAGGTGACTTCTGTATAGTACTAACTCATTTTAGTGAGTTAAAACAAAAAATGCAGCTGCTTAATTTGCTCTTAATTTTTAAATATGATTGCACAACACTATCTACGTAAAACCTCTAGACAACCAACTAACTTCAAAAGTACCACCTCATTTGCAGGCCTATCAAATATTTCCTTAGGCATTTGTTACACAGGGAAGTCTGCGAAAGTGTTCTGACAGATGAAGGCCAAACCATTTTCAATTAAGAAAATATGGGGGAGTGGGGGCTTAAACAGGTCGCATAACATAAATCAGTATTATTAGCTACCACCTCAGAAGTAAAAGTACATTTTATCTGGACCTGAATCTATTTTTTCTTTCACAGGTTTATATCCCAATGCAGTCTGTTGGTATTGAATTACTCCATTTTACTGAGCCAGGTGTCTAAGAAACTTTTCCTTTAATAGTTTTGAATGAAAATGAAAAACTTATCAAAATGTGATGACTGAGGAAAACACTTTTCATACGGTTTATAAGAAATCAAATCTTTCAAGAAGTTTGGTCATAAGATAAATTCTGTGCTGTACAGAAAGAATTCTTACCCAATAATACCACTTGTTTATATCACTTGTTTGTTATATCACTTTAAGCGCAGGTATTTTTACGAGACGAATCACAAACACGTGTTGCAAGTGCATGGAAACAGAGACCAATGTCAGTATTGATTTACCTATACCAGGGGTGCCCAAACCCCGGCCCTGAGGCCACTTGCGGCCCTCGAGGCCTCTCAATGCTGCCCTCAGGGAGCCCCCAGTCTCCAATGAGCCTCTGGCCCTCCAGAGATTTGCTGGAGCTCACACTGGCCTGATGACTGCTTGACCTCCCCCGTGAGCTATGGGATGAGAGCTCCCTCCACTGCTTGCTGTTTCATGCCTGTGATGCAGTAGCAGCAGCAAAGGAAAGGCCAGCCTTGCTTTGTGCAAGGCCTTTTATAGGCCTTGAGATATTGCAAGACCTTCATTCATTCATATAAGTTAATCTTTAATATATTAATTTATGTAAATGTATGTAAATTTATTCAAATTTTAAATGTAAATTAATTCTTTTTTTCCCCTGCCCCTGACACAATGTTAGAGAGCTGATGTGGCCCTCCTGCCAAAAACCTTGGACACCCCTGACCTATACAATGCATTCAGTTCAGGCCTGAGCTCACGTGTGAGGCAGATTAACAATTGTGCACACACAAAACCAGAGCCCTGAAGCATGCACCTTTATTTCTCCTAATCTATAAGCACATGAATACTTGTATCTATGCTGCAACATTTAGTTACTCCAAACAAATGTTTTTGTTCAATTAAAACTGGAGCACCAGATCTTTAGTTTAGCCTAAAATAACTACCATACCCAGTGGCGTCACTAAGATTCCCGTCACCCGGTGCGGAAGGTCTGCATGTTACCCCATGCAGTGGGTGGGGCAGCACCCCAGATGGTGGGCGTAGTGATGTAACATCACCCCGCCCCCACTGGTTTTAGTCTTTACCTTTTGTTAGAACACAGATATTTCAATGTGGTTTGTCTCATTGCATTCTGCATGAAATTACACCTTGATTGATATATAACATGATGGGATTATTCCTCCAAACTCTGATTTTAGTGATTTTGAAAACTTGTAGAGTCTCACACGCACACACACCCCGTGTCAACTTACTAACAACTTATTGCAGCAGTTCTCAAACTTTTAGCACTGGGACCCACTTTTCAGAATGACAGTCTGTCCAGGACCCATTGGAAGTGATGTCATGACCAGAAGTGACATCATCAAGCAAATTAAAATAAAGAATAATCAATAATTAAATTAAAATAAAAGAAATAAGTAAATAAGGGGGAGCCAGTCCTGTTCCACCAAGTGAATCTACTCTGAAGTAAGTCCCATAGTGGTCAATGGAGCTTACTCTCAGGAAAGTGTGGGCAAGATTGCAGCCTGTGAGCCCAATCCTATGCATGTCTACCGTGAAGTAAATCCCATACTGGTCAATGGGGCTTACTCTCAGGAAAGTGTGGGTAGGATTGCAGCCTGTGAGCCCAATCCTATGCATGTCTACTCAGAAGTAAGTCCCATAGTGGTCAATAGTAGTCTGCCTACAATAACACCCCCCCCCCCAAAAAAAAAAAAAGAAACAGTGAGATTTCCAGCCCTCCCCAGTGCCCAGTTTAAAGTTCTTCTATTTCAGGCACATCAGAATAAAGACCCACCTGGCTTTGCAAGTGCAAAATAGAAAACTTTCCCCTTACCATTCAGGCCTCTTTTTTTGTCCCTTTTAGTTGGATAGAGAGGCTGCCTTCCAGAACATATGTTGAGCTTTAGTTCCATTGGATTGGGACCATTCTGGTGTGCTCACATTCCCCTTTGCCTGGCCTGACCACCAGCCAAGGCTTGTCTGCCTACTCGCAAGTAAACACGACCGTGAGGCTGCTTCACTTTCCATAGGGCTGGGAGGGAGGGACCTCCTTCTCCCTTTTGTGTTTGGGGGGGCTGCAATCATTGGATCAGGACCATTCTGACGTCCTTGGAGTCCTCTCAGCCTGCCCTGAGTCCTCACAGTCCTTGCCTGAACTAAGGCAAGTTCGCCTGCTCACAAGCAAACACGGTCATGTGGCCTCATTTCAGCTCAGTAGACACAGCTGGGAGGGAGGCAGGAACCTCCTCCTCATGTTTTTGGAGGCTGCATTCATTGGACCATTGTGGTGTCATTGGATTCCTCTCAGCCTGCCCTTTCCTATGGACTATGACAAGTATGCCTACTCATAAGTAAACCCACAATATGGCTCACTTACACTTTCCATAGGGCTCCATGCATTTTTTCTTTCCAGTTTTTTGGCCATAACTTTTGAACAAAAGGAGCTATTTCAATTCTGTTTTTTGCGCTGCGTTCCGCTGGACATTCTAACATGTATGGCATGATGGGGTAGCTCCGAAAGCCATGAAGTTAGCGCGTCCTCCCCCCACAGCGCGTCACCCCCTCCCGCACCCCCCTAGCGACGCCAGTGACCATACCCTTCCCCCAAACTAAAATCCAGATTGCAAAATGACATCTAAGTGTAGCAGCACTGTGTCTCTGCTATTTTCAAAGTAATAATAGTTATTAATGTTCTGATCAGTGTTTCTCAAATCATGGGTCAGGACGCACTAGGTGGGTCCCCATTCATTTCAATGTGTCTTTTATTTTTAATATACTTGATGCTACCAAGGGATGCGGTTGCATTTAGGGAAAACAGATCTGTACACTTAACAAGCTACTTGTATATGCTTTTAACAATTATAATCAATGGGGCTTACTCACTTGTGACAGAGGCCAGAGAAGCATAGCATAGTGAGGATAGTGAGATGGGGCTGGAATGGAATGGGGCTGGAATGGAGCAAGGGCTGGGTTCATGTTGGGAGGAGGGAGGGAGGGGGCGACACCCAGCATGGGCAACTTGTGCCAGATGTTATCCACTTTCTCATCTCCTAACACAACTCTTTTCTTACCTTGGACTTGCACCAGCTAAAGAGCAATCAGGCGATGTACAGGGTGGCAAGGGGAAATATATTCCAGGCCTCCCACTCCATCCCACTCCCCCACCACCACATGCAGCGCATCTCACTTTGGCATAGCTTCATGCCATGACAAGGAGAAGCACAGGGTTGGACTTTAAGCTTAATAGGTATTACAGACAGGATTTTCCTGCAATGGTGCTGCAATTGTGGGAGTTTAATTGCAACCCAAGATAGTTTTATTCAGCGTGCCTTTTATTAATTTAAGTTCTAATAATTTAATATTTTAAAATTTTAGTATTTTTCATAGGTTCAGCTAGTACTGGATTTTAGACTACTCTTTATGTGATTTTGACTGTGATTCTGCATGGATGGGTGCACAGTTTTTTCTGTCTCATGTTCTCTTAAAACTTGTAAACCACTGTAAATATTTGTTTTCATAAAATTAGTATCAACTAATTAAGAATAGGGCTCAGTCCTATTTAACTTTCCAGTGCTGATGCAACTGCAATGCAGCCCCAAGCTATGGAACAAATGTTCCCTACCCTTGAGGAGGGCTCTATGACTGTCCCTCCATCATAAGATGTCCTTCAAAAAGGACATAGTGGAAATGGAAAAGGTGCAAAAGAGCGACACAGAGCACAATCCTAACCAGGTCTATTCAGAAGTAAATCCTATTTTGTTCAATGGGGCTTACTCTCAGGAAAGTGTGGTTAGGATTGGAGCCTAAGATGATTACTGGGCTGGGGCACCCTCCTTATGAGGAAATGCTATTGTGTTTGGGCCTCTTCAGCCTAGAAAAGAGGTGCCAGAGGGGGGGACATGATTGAGACATGCAAAATTATGCACGGGAAGGACAGAGTGGATAGAGAGATGCTCTTTACACTCTCACATAATACCAGAACCAGGGGACATCCACTAAAATTGAGTGTTGGGAGAGTTAGGACAGACAAAAGAAAATATTTCTTTACTCAATGTGTGGTTGGTCTGTGGAACTCATTGTCACAGGATGTGGTGATGGCATCTTGCCTAGATGCCTTTAAAAGGGGATGGGACACATTTCTGGTGGAAAAATCCATTATGGGTTACAAGCCATGATGTGTATGTGCAACCTTCTGATTTTAGAAATGGGCTACATCAGAATGCCACATGCAGTGGAGGGCACCAGGATGCAAGGTCTCTTGTTATCTGGTGTGCTCTCTGGGGCATTTGGTGGGCCGTTGGACTAGATGGGTCTATGGCCTGATCCAGTGGGGCTGTTCTTATGTTCTTATGTAAGATGAAACGTACACCCTGTTGGCACAGCTTCATCAGCACAGGAAAGTTGGATAAGGTTGGGCCCTAAGAGTCTCAGTCCTACTTCAGTGGTAGTAGAGTGTATTAACTCATCACTACATCAATTCCTAAACTACAACAAAACCAGAATTTACTAAACTCAACTATTTACAAAACATTTCAAAAAGTATAAAGATCATGGATACCCCAAACACCGTATTTCTTCCCTTACTTTATACTCAGAAACTTATTTTCTCTGTAAGGTTCAATACAATGGTTGAGTCATATAGCTCAAAACATTCATCTGTAGATCCTCTGGGAGTGTTACATGTTATCCTGATTTTTCCAAGCTATGAAATTGAACTAGCTCTATAGCTACATACAAATAAAGGGTGACTTGTTAATTTTGACAGGCAGCACAGTCCTGAGCTTCCAAGCACCCGCTGGAACAGTGGCACCAAAGTGGCTACCGCTGTACCCAGTAGGCACTGGGAAGCAGCCGGAGGTCTCCCTTAGGGGAAGGGGAATTTTGTCCCCTTCCCCCAGGGAAAGCCCCAAGCCCCATAATGGGGCTTCTCAAGTCTGCACCAGCTATTTTGCCAGTACAGGCTTGAGAGACTCTGTGTCGGGCCAGAAGGCCCAACATGGAGGTCAGGAAAAGGCACAGCACAGCTCCACTGATCCCAGCCCCTCCCATCCCTTCCCTCGCTTTCCCCCACCCTCCCCCCCCAGCAGCTGCACCGCCCAACAGCGTCACTTACCTCCAGCAGTGATGCGTCCTGGCCAGCACTGGGCCCAGCACCTGACTGGCGCAGGCCCAGCGCTGGTGCTCTGTCCTTGCTGGGTGCTGCAAACATGCTTTACCGCATGTTTACAGCACTCAGCACCCCCACTGAGAATAGGATTGGGCCCTGAATGAACACAATTCAAAGTTGGAGACATTTATTCAAACATCTATCCAGAAAAATTAATGTGTTGTAAAATTTTATTAAAAGGGTTAAGACTGTGACCAACTCCTTTGAGAAAAATAACTTGATTAAAGCAGGGATTTAACCAACCCTGTTCCTCACAAAATGTGACAATATTCAAATACAGCCAGAAATGAGGGAAAGTACTGCTTAATTGAGGAAAGATTACAAAAGCCTGAAGCATAATTATGTTCATTAAGGTCTGCCAGCACCATTTTATGTAACTAGACTTCTTTTGTAGGTCACGAAGTAAGATTTTGTGTGTTCTAAAACAAATTATTGGTTTAGTCCAAGCAAAGGCTTTTCTAATGTTTTAAGTAGTTATGAAAGTCTCTGGTGTTACATCCTGTCAGCGTTAAGAAAACTGATCATCTGTGTATGAAAATATTTGTGTTCTGAGGCAAAAAAAAAATGTTGTTTTGCTATATAAAAACATTCTAGAACTGTGGTTCCCAAACTGTGTGCCACTATGCCCTGGGGTGGTGAAGCAAACTCACAGGGATGCCCCAGGATATTTAAAATTTCCAGGGAAACAGTGACAGAACTGTGGGGACACTGTGAAAAATTACTGACAGCTGTAGGGGTGCCATGAAACTCTCTGATCTAGAAGACGTCCTCTAGACTTCATAACCACATGAAGCTCCATCATCAAAGACAGAGCTTCAGAAATGAATAGGCTCCTTTCCTTGTCATAGCTGACAAAGGAGGTTTTCACTTAACTGCAGCATTCCTGAGTCACTGCAAAGAGTGCAAAAAGCTCTTAATACTGGGAAAAAAATCTCAACACTGTCTTCTGTTATCCTTCAAACTGCACCCTCCCAGAATTTTTCTAGTATGAAGCTTCTACTTTTCCACAGTTTCAAGTTTGACAGGTCTACCCTGTACTTACACCAAATTTAAAAGTCATACTTCTTGAATTTCAGTACACTGTTGTCCTGCATCTGTGCTGACAGGTCAAATGTAATGCTATCAGTCTTATCAAACTTGAATAAACCTTTGCCCATACACTCCACAATAAGCATACAAGACTGTAATAAGGGAGAAACAGGCCATTGGTTACATAGAGGAAAAGACCCATAGGGAGGACAAAATTGTTGTCCTCTTTTTATGAAGTGCCGACGACTGACTCGGGAAAGGCAGCTGATTGCCAATTCAGTGTTCTAGAGGCATAGGCCCGAACAGGATTGGGCCACAAGTGAGTTCAGAATATGCATTCTGAAGAATGGGCCCCTAACATACCTTTGGAGTAGGATTTGTGATTATTATCCATTTCCTTTTTCCTCTCAGATATAGTGTCATTAAATTGATCATGAAAGAGATAATTAGTGTAAAATTATAATTGTTAAGATTGCAGAGGACATTCAGTTCCCACACCCTGGTTTTTGCATTTGTGGCTATGAAAAGTGTTTTTTTTTAATGTTTGTCACCATGTTTGCTCTCCAAGTACATTCAAACTTTACTTTTGTTTTCTGTCACATACTATTCTTTATATTATTACCAGCCAACTGTGGCAGAGAGGCAGGAGGAGGGTTCAAGGAAAAACAGCAGTGGCATTGCAATTATGTGCTGTCTATTTAAACCTGGTTAAATGTATCTTCCTTCTTTTCAAGTCCTGCCAGATCAATGGGAAGACAGGTAAAGCCCAGTAGTCAAAGTATAAATGCTACCTTTTTCATTCAGCAGATTGGGGAAAGCATGGAGAAAATATCTAGTAAAGCTAAACTTCATTCCATGGTGAAAGACAACTAAATGAGGAGCCCTGAGCCATCTTGTATTATGCCTAAAAATAGAGTAGCAAAGAAGGGGGGCTACAGGGACCAGCATGACCAACACATGTTAATCATGATGAAACACTTCAGTATTAAATGTGTCCAAAATACTTTAATTGCCACATTTTAAAAATCTTGCTAAAATCTTAGCAGGAAGATTTTTAAGCAATGCAAGATGAACAATGACAACACTATTTCAAACAGCTCCTACAGTATTCCCCATATATTTTCAGCATAGTGATATAGGTCACCTATTGGTTAAATCTATTTTGATTACGTGTTGATGAAATAACTGCAGAATCAGAGTAAACACACACAAATTATAAGGCAGAATACAGAATAGCATGTCTGAGTTCTCATTAATAACACAGGGCTACCAAAAAACTTTTTTTAGTTGGCAAGGATGTTTGAATCCATTTAGGATATTTTAGCTCTAGTTTTGAGGGGTACGGCATATATACCTTATAGGCCAATTCAAGCAGCTCTCTCATGAGGAAGATAAGACGATACTAATGATAGAGCCTGTTCCTAATCTTGAACTGAATCCCCCCTTTGCTGCATGGTGCTTTCCTGCTGCTCTTCCAGTGTGTATGAGGGCAGGCAGCGCCCCAACAACAAGGCTCAGGAGAAGTGTAAGTAACTATTTTAGGGGTGATGGGTGCTGAATTTACTGGTATTCATGAATTTTGGTATCCACATGGGGTCCTGGATCCAAACCCTGGCAAATATGAAAGGTCCACTGTATACATTGGAACCCACTGGAACAGAGTTCCAGCCCTTACTAATAAAACAAGCAAAAACTTTTGATAAGGAATAAGTTTTTTAAAAAAAATTTCCTTAATTAAAAATTATATACTAGTTAGTTTGGCTTTGCAAGAATCTGAAGGAAGGTCTCCACTTGTTCTAGTTCTCACAAATCTAGCCCTGACATTAACTACTGCTTGAAGCACAACACAGTGATTTTCAATTGACCATGAACAGGAAAGCATCTAACAGCAGCAGTAGATACTAAAGTGGCTCAATCACACTGAATGAATGCAAATTGGGTCACTCTTAGAAACATGTTCCATTAAATCTAGTGATATTCAGCAGCTTTGACTGTTCAGGTGTATGTTTCTAGAAGCATTTGGGCTGAAAGTCCAGCTTTGTCCTTGAGAAAAACCCAACTATAATTGGTGTGACAGACAGGTTAAAATCATGAACTTGGGTCCATTTTGTGGGTCTGTGCCATTTTGCAGCTGAGGGAATAGAATGCAGTTGAGGGAATGGAACTTGTTGATTGCTAGGAGGAAGCTCTTATGTTTCTGGCAAGAAGAATGATCATGCACCAGGAATTCAAGGACTTGTTAATTGGGAAGTGTCTGCAGCTGTGATTCTCCAGTTGGGAAGGGTCACAGTGAGTGACCAAGAGTAGCCCCAGGTGGTATGACTGTCTTCCAGAATTTTTGGAGGGTCCAACATTCTGGTTGGCTAAGAACTAAACTAGGGTATAAAAAACCTTGCAGTTGGGTGGGGTGAAGCTGCCCTGTGCCATTCCATCACCTATTCTTACTGGACACCTGTTCTTACTAGATGTAGTGCACTACACTATTGTGGAGTATTAAGATCACAGGATACCCAAGAACTAATTGAGAACATTAGCCTGGTCTCTTATATCATCTTAAAACCTTGGGAGAGGAGGTTACTTAAGAACTAAACAGAAACATACATCTTGGGCTCACTGTGGTCTTAAGGCAGTGAGTCAGGAACACACAGAAATAAAGATTGGTCAGGACCCCTGAGTTTGGGATGACTGTGATATTGGGAATACCTTTCACAGATAAAACTGCAGTCCATCCATCCATCTCCTGCCTTTCAATCTCTGAAAAGACTCCCAAGGCAGCTTACAACATTAAAAAGTACAATAATAAAACTCTCAGGCCAGTGCTGGTCTGTATAGGATACAGTGATATAAGCTACATCTGGCCTGGGCATACTGTTTTCTTCCCTTCCTTCAGGACATGCAGTTCTCAAGCAGTGGCTGGCCAAGTGGGGGGAGCTGCACCAGCTTATGCTGTTATAAATTCTTTCAGGTCTTGCCACTGTTTCACTAACACTAGAGCAAGCATAATATTGTACAGTCTAGTATTTATGGTAGGGACACCTGAACTTCTTTCCTCTGCTTTTCATTTTCAGGGCACTAACTATGGTGCTACATTATATTTTTTTCTTTCACCATAGTTAACCCTATTACAGTTTGTAAACACACTTTCTGTAGTTTACAGCTGACCATGGTGATTAACCTCATTGTGATATTTTATCCTTGTTTTATCACTAAATGTCTAGACATAGAGACTTAAGCCTGCAACACGTACTGGAAGTTGAAATGTAAAACAGGTGATGGTTCAAGAAAAGTTGTTTTCCATAGTTTTGTCAGTTAAAAGGTAGCCATCAATTAAATTGTAAAAATGTTATTTTTCCATTTACTGTTCAAATGGAAATGGATTTTTGTCTTCACACTCTTCCTCCGAACATGGAATAAGTATTTCAAAGTTGAGCACTAGAAGTAACTCTTGAATTATGCATAGATGCTTTTAAAATAAAGTTCACCTGTTCCAAACAAAAGGTAGAAGCATACCAATTATTTTAAATGCCTAAAATTTATCAAGCAGATGGGGAAAGTGGGTAGCTTGCAAAAAGAAGAAGAAACAAAGAAGACAACAGTTACTTTGAAGAAATAAAACTGATTCTATTTAGCCTACATTATTTGGTACTTCATTTTTGCTTACTATTAATCCAACATCCACAGAAGCTCATGGTCATTAACAAAGAGTTTAAAATGTTAATTTTGTTGCAGTTAAAGCCTACTGCTGTTGTACGTATATACAGGCACATACTATTTACACTCAGTTATACAACAGATTCTGAAATGTAAGAGTCACTGTCATGTGCCACTGAAGAATACTGCTTTAAAAAAAAAAAAAAGTACACACATGCTTTGAAAAAAATCTATTATTCCTTTCTAAATTGCTAGGAAAGGAGTTTAAAAAGATAAACATAAGCAGTCTTGTAAAATATCCCAGCTAGCTGGATATTGTATATTCATTGGCATGTGCTATTCTGTTGAGAATTCCACAATCTCTTAACATCTTCCAGGTCTAGTCATTTCTTCCTTCCCCATGGTTTTTCTATTCCAAGTCACTCTACCAGGGATTTTCCTTTCCTCAGCAATTTTTTAATAGTGGTATAGCTACTGTGATCCAAATCTCTGAAAAAGCTGAGAAATCTGGATCAATGCCACAAACCTACTGTGCTAGAACACAGCTCAAGAAAAGTTCAGCAGGCCTATGTCCCATTAAAAGTGAAACAAAAAGAAAATTTCAAAGATAGATATTTAAAGACAGGTGATAAATATGAACTCAAACATAGCTACCCTTTCCCAATTTATTTTCAGCACCCTCAGCTGAAAAACAACTTAACTTAAAAACAGGTTGTCTCTTCAGCACCAAGAACTGCTGTAGACAGAAAAATCAATTTTAGCTGTGTGTTTGTACTTCTCTCTCATCGGCAAGTAAATCCCATCTTTGGATTAAAACACATGGCCAAAAATGGAAGACGGAGAAAATAAATGATAGAACACACATTTCAATACATATTAAATAAATGTGAAAAGAACCATCCTGCAGCAGCCTACACACAGCGCATAATTACCACAATTGATGCACCAAGTGTGTTATCTGTCTTCCCAATGGGTCTACCATTTGTGCTTCTTCCACAGTTCCCAAGGTGTCTCATTGCAGGTACTAAACCAACAGAGATTTTCATGCTTATTTGCAATTAGGAAAAAGCTTCACATAGCCAGGAGCAAAACCATCTTAAACACATACTCCTGGAAATCTCAAATTTACAACTTGTGCATACAGGTCCAGCCTTGTTATACACAGATTTTTTTATACACAGATTTGACTCAACACAAATGGCCCTTGCAAATGAGAAGGAATGTGCTGATCCCTGGAGAAGGGAAAAATGCACCCCTTTAAAATCACAGTTTAAAAAACTGCTTTTTACTGTTGCAGAGAGACAATGCTAAAAGTGATTACAGGTATAACCTAAGTATCCACAGATTTTTCTGTTTCAAAGCTGATGAGAAGAACCCTTTAAATTAAAGGAAAACAGTTGTTTAATAATGCCAGAGGGGGCAGCTGGCTGACAATCCATCAATCATTCTCTCTGCAGGCTTCACTCCTCCCTTCCCCCTGAACATGTGAAAGAAGGCTAAATGACAGCCTTATGGAGAATTACCTTCTCCATTCTTTCCGACTTGATGGGGCTCCTGGTGAAGGGAGGGATTGGTGCCTCCTAGTGAAGCCTAAGTGCCTAGAGAGAGAATTGACTCTGTGTGCATTACAAAGGTCATCAAGGCTGTTTTTAAATCACCAGAGCAAAGAAACTTTTGTTTTTTAAATTGATTTGCTATAGTGTGTTTTTTTTTGCCATCCAGGTGAGTTCTTGGAATGGAACCCTCAGGAATAATGAGACTCAACCTGTATATATATTTGCCTTATACTGAGTTAGACTACTGGTTCATCTAAGGCTGTATTGCTAATTCAAAAGCAGTCATCTCTAATAGTTTAGGCAGAGGTCTGCTCCAGTCTACCTAAGATCCTTCTAAACTATTGACATCAGGGATGTTAATAGGAATTGCTATGGAATAAGGGCATCCACCACTGGTGTCCTCAATATATACTTCCACACAGTTATGTAGAAGGGGTGAACGGCATTTCTCTAGACATAGGCTCTCAGTTCGTTGCTTAATCCTAGTCCAAGTTTCTGGAAAAAAATTCCAAAAGGATGAGGCAGAAGGGGAGAATCTCATTTGATTTTCAGTACATTTAAATGATTGTTCTTATACTAATAGTTTCATTAATATAGAGCAATCTCTCCTTTTTTCCGTTCATCACTCAACATCTGATAATGCTTCCAATTTTAGTTTGTTCTCCAAATATCCTCTATTTCCTCATTTGTTCCACGGTTGCACCCAACTCTCTCCTTCGAACATGTCCAAACATTTATGTATACTCTTGCTCTTTCAGCATGTTTCATTTCTTTCTTTCAGCTTTCAAAGTTGGGCCCCACTCTAGCTTCAAGCCCCTCAAAGCTTTATCTTCCCAGCTTCCGATACAACAGCAGTATTTTCTGCATCCTTTATGCATATGCATTATATAATTTATTGGAAGAGAAACCATAGGTAAGTTAAATTAGTACAACAGTGGGTGTGGACAAGTGTGTATCCATTCCCACCAGCAGGAGGAATAGTAACCTATTCAGTTCCAAGTTTAAATGGTTGTGCTCTCTTCTACTTTAATTAGACTTCTCATGAGTTTCCTCTTCCTATCCTCTTGCTCTGTCTATATAACAATGGCTGAAGTCCTTTTGTTGTTGCAGCAAAGTTCTTAACAAAACTTAGCTTTGCTGTGTGTGGGATTGATTAATTCAATTAGCTCTCCTTACAAAATTACTCTTTACTTGTGATCTCACTTCTCTCTAATACAACTGTTTTCTCCTCCTTTCAAAACAACCCTGGTCTTTTCACTGCAACCTAGCAGTTTAACCACAAACTGCCTAAACCCAACATATTCAGAACTTACTCAGCCTCAAGTCACATGCAGAGCTGACTCACAGCAAGACGTGTGCCAAGCTGGCATCTCCTAGGTATCCTGTAGTTAAATCTACTGTTTATCATTTATACTGCACCATGAATGTGCAATCTGTTTCAACACAACAAAGTAAAAGCTGGCCTCTTCTCTTACTTGCTTATAATACGTTAAGTACACATGGACGACAACAATCGGGAAGGCAGAGATAAGACACTGAACAAAACTGAAAAAGTAACAGAATTAGAGATACAGTTGGTGGCAGAAGCAGAGTTGTGTCTGTGCTGCAATTCCACATGAACACATAATGTGACATTGAGTTAAAAACGCAGGTTCCTGACTGTTTCAGTTTTTACTTCATGATGGGTCATGGTCAAGCAGAGTTCTGCCAATATCAGCATGGATGATATGGAAACCACATTGAATGATCAATGCATCCTCTTTAGAAAGGGAAGAAAAATCCACTACCTTTGGTTCTGTAAGAGATCCCCATGGCTGATATGTAAAGTCCTAAGATAAAAAAATGTGAACGTGTGTATGGATGACATTGTAATCATAGCGATATATCTATGCAGAACAGCCCAGAGGATTCAATAGTACTGTATCTAAGACTGATCGGTGCACATTGATTGCGTAATCTATACCCCAAAGATGTCTTCACTCCAGCAAGATGATGCAATGTAACATTCTGTTGCTCACTCCAGATGCCACAGACAGAATGACAGAACTTTCCCCCACTATCAGGAACCCTTTCAGCAGGACATTCTTGTAACATTCCTCCAAAAGTTTCTTCCTTTAGTGTCCTGACAAGCACAGATTAATCCCTGTGCTTTATCAATAGCTACTTTAGAGCAGGAAAATCACTTGGTGGAAATTGGGCCATGAGTACTTGCAGGGGAGAAGTGAATAGCCCTTTCCTTTCCCATGGTTTTTCTATTCCAAGTCACCCTACCATTTCCCTTCCCTCAGCAGTATTTTAATTAAATGCATACTTGCAAGGGGTGAAGGAAGACATAATTTTCCTTTCACAGAATGTAGAGGTTAAGTACCTATTCCTTTAAGAATATGCTTCAATCAAGTCTCTACTGATTTAAGATCTGCCCTCCTCATCCTCCCTCAGAATTAAGTTCTCAGTCTAGCCTGACTGCAAAGCCTGTTGGAGACAAGAGGATGCCAGTTCTCTACAACAGACAATGAAAGATCCTGCTAGTTGCAGATGGATATTATCCAGAATGAATCGTAGAATGAGCCTAGAAAAACATACCAGCAATTCAAAATTAGTCCCAAACATTCGCTCATATACCTCAGTTAATGACTGCTTAGCATAATCCCATTTGACTTTTCCTTGATCTATGCAAGTGAACAATGCAATACATCTACACTTCATTGATGTATTCCACATGTTCTCACCAGAAACAGCACATGCAAGCCCTGCCCCCACCTTTATTTAATCTGCCACCCTTTATTTCATCTCAGTCTGGAATGCTAATAACAAGCAGTAGCTCTGGAATAGAACAGGAAGCAATGGCAGAAGATTCATCACCTTGGGTATATGGCCCTCACTGGAGGAGCACCACTGGGGAAGAATAAAGAGTTTGGAATGGAATTTGCATGGAAAAGGAAGACAGGTGCTGGCCATGTGCATGCAAATAATACTTCTTTGGTCTTTTACTCTCAGGTCTGGTTGATAGCTAGTCGAAGCTCAACCAAAGATTGGGCACACATGTCAGCACACACTCAATCTAGTGCAAGTTTCTTCTCTCCTGGGAGTAGGCCAAAGTCTTCACTGTTCTCTATTCTGCTGGAAAGGTTATTTATTTAGTGCTCTGATTGATACCACTCTAGAACTCCCCTTATCCCCTGCCATCTGCTTCTATGTACTGGATCTGTTCCAACATATGCAAAGGACTAGAGTCTTTGTGACCTCTCTATATCCTCCAGGGGGAAAAGCCCAAACCTGAGCTGCCTGGCACACAGGGCTGCAGCAGTGCTGAAAATGGCTGCCACCACATCCAGTGCACTCCAAGCAGCCACTGCCGCCCCCTCCTCCTTGGGAGAAGGGAACTTTTATCCCCTTCTCCTGAGTAAATCAAGTAGCCCTACACTGGGGCTACTCAATTCTACATTGACCCAAAGTTCGACATAGAATGAAGAGCCTCTGTGTTGGACGGCCAGCCTGACATGAAGGCTCTGGACCCAGTGCAGTGAAGCTCCACTGGTCCCACTTTCCTCCCGCCCTGCTCCCTCCCCTCAGAACGCCTCCTCCCCACCTCCCTCCACACCCCCACCTACCTTTCCGCTGCTTGGTGGTCCACACGACCACCAAGCAGAAGAGCTCCAGTGCTTAAGCCCAGTGCCATAAAGCGCGTTTGTGACAATGCACACTGGCAGTGAGCAGGCGTGCGAAGTTTAGGAATGGGCCAAAGTCTCCTCCATAACTATAGGAAGCCAAAGTGTGCTTACTTTTTTCACAGACTCCTACTGGACACAACCCAACCACTTCCTTGATCTAGTCTCTTCCCCCATTCTACACCTCAAACACAATTCCCACTACTTTCCTGACTTGTCTGGTGCAGGTCCAGTATATGCTCAGCATTTAAAGCTGAAGGTTTTTAAATTTTTATTTTTTAGTGTGCTAGTAAAGGGTGCAAATATCTTCTCACCATTCTCAAAATCACTCTCTCCTCCATACAGAACATCTAATAGCATAGACCTATATACAGGTGTGCCCCCATATCCACAGGTGTTCTGTTCTGAACACACACACACACACACCCCGCAGTTAAATGAAATCATGGATACAGGCGAACGCTGCACCTCCACACTCCGGTGGCAAGGGGAGCTCTCTGAGAGCTTCTGCGGACCTCCAAAAGCCTTATAAGGCATTAAAAATGTCACTTCTAGTTTTCAAAAAAAACCAGAAATCACATGTTTTTTACTCTGAGAATTTGTCGGAACTAAGCAGAGGCTGCGGACAGATGTGCATGGTCTCTGCTGGACTCAGACAACCCTCCAGTGGCAAGAGGAGTAGAGCTCTCCTCACCTCCAGAACAGGAATGCTTGGGGAGGAACTACAGACCCAATCCGTGGATAAATCCGTGGAGTCTCTCCAACCTCCTTCCCTCTACGCCTGCAGTTTTCAAACTCTCCAGGAGTTTGAAACACGAAGTACGTCTTTGAGGGGGTGGGGGGAAGGCAGCAACGCAATCCCCAGGATCGCATCGCTCAGGGGGCTGCAGGGACTGGGATGCACTCACCAGTCCCTTCAGCAGCCGTGGAGCTATCTGCTCTGCCTCTGCAAAAGCAGAAGCGGAGCACAATCATCCCACTCTCCCTTTCCCTGACCTGGGGAGCCCTGCAGGCGCTCATGCAGGGCTCCCCGCACACAGGGACGGCTGCTGCAGGGACTGGAGAGTGCATCCCAGTCCCTGCAGCCCCCTGAGTGACGTGATCCTGGGGATCCTGTCGCTGCCTCCCCTTGTCTCCTGGCTGCCCTTGCCCCTGAAGGGGGCAGAGGCCAGGACCCACAGGCTGGGGCATCGCGACGCCCCAGTTTGAATACTGCTGCTCTACACCCATCCCTCTCACGGCCTGGCTGCTGCTTTTATCCTTGAAATGACCCGGCTACCTCTAGTGGCTGCAGCTGTGCAGCACATTCACTGCTAAAAATCTAGGTTTTAACCCTATGCTTGCCTGCCAGAGCAAGGGTTCACTACTGACATCACACCCTATCTCCTTGAGGGATCTTGTGCATTTCCATTACATATATGTATAGATTTCAGCCTTAGATTCCAAGTCTTGTGCACTGTTCAACTAAGTGGGATCTACTTCAGTGCCCAGGACCATTTCTCTGGGTCCAGCGTATTTGAGAGACCACCTTCTTCCGTATAATCCGGTCCGTTCTCTAAGGTCAACAGAAAGGGCCCTGTTGGTTGTGCCGTCCTTGAGAATGGTGAAGGGAATGGCAGCCAGAAACAGGGCCTTTTCGGTGGTGGCACCTACACTATGGAATTTCCTCCCCTTTGAACTGAGAGCTGCTACCTCATTATTGGCATTCCGGCAGGGCCTGAAAACTTTTTTATTCAGGAAAGCCTTCGAGGCACCATAAGGGCTGTTATAAATTTGTCTTTTACTGCGTGCTATGTATTTTATCCATGTATTTTATCTTGTTTTAACTGTTTTGTATTTTTAATCTTTATCTGCTGTTTTGTATTTTTAACCTGATTGTTAGCCCCCTTGGGTGCCCTTCAGGGAGAAAAGCGGAATATAAATTGAATAAATAAATAAAATAAATTTGTAACATGGGCCCCTTTTCTCTCACCAGAAGCACCCACCTCCTCAAACTGGAGCTTGCCTTAGAGAATAACCTGTATACAGAGCCCCATGGAAATATGAAGTCCTAAGGAAAGTCAGTGTTATCCAAGGTGGATGTGAAGAAGAATAGACTGATGAGTAGTTGTAGAGAGTGGGCATGAACAGGATCATGCTGTAAAAATTAACAGTGGACATCTCACCTAAGATTTTGAAAACTGACTGTGATAGGAGGCTAGAGTAGTGTTTCTCAAACTGTGGGTTGGGACCACTAGGTGGATCGCGAGCTGATATCAGGTGGGTCCCCACTCATTTCAATATTTTATTTTTAATATATTAGACTTGATGCTACCATGGCAGGTGACTGCATCTGGAGAAATGCTACAGCTCTGGACTCTTCACAGGCTGCTATGTATATTCTTTTCACAGTGATAGTACATGGGACTTACTCCTGGGTAAGTGTGGGTAGGATTGTAGCCTTAAGTTGTAAAAAATTTTCCTGCTTGATTATGTCACTTCTGGTCATGACATCACTTCCAGCGGGTCCCGATAGATTCTCATTCTAAAAAGTGGGTCCCGGTGCTAAATGTGTGATAACCACTGGGCTAGATAATTGCTTGCTTTTCTTCCTTTCTTAAGAACCTTGGTATATAGCTTTTGGTTCAGAATTAAGGTACACCAGCTAACAGCTACTGGAATCAGAAAGGCAGTTTCATGTACATTAGAAAGGTTTGGGTTCCTTTCCTTCCATGGAGCAGGTTGCTTGGCTTAGGCTGCAATCCTAACCACACTTTCCTGAGAGTAAGCCCCACTGAACAAAATAGGACATACTTCTGAGTAGACCTGGTTAAGATTGTGCCCGCACTCACTTAAGTCACCTGGATTGTTTTTCAGAATGGTTTTATTTACTGAGATACTCATCTACAAGACGAGAAATTTCTGCCAATAAATCAAGCATAGATCATCTCGCTTTATCTGTGAGGTCACTCATATGTCAGGGGTGTTCCTACAGCAGAAATAATGACAGGGCAATCAATCTCCATAAAGACAGACTCCAGGGCAAGCTGCAGCCAAAAGTTAACCTTGCATGCGTTTGGCAGAGGTCTGATTCTTAAAACACCAGGATGTAATCCTCATTTTCATCTGAAATAAAGTCTGTGGCTACAATTCAGTGTGCCATTATTTAAGAATAACACCCATGGAAAGCAATGGGTCTACTTCTGAGTAAGAAGGGTTGCAACTATGTGTAGCTGCACTTGCTCACAGCCATTTCTTGTTGCTTGTCTCTCCACTGTGCACACTCCCAGTTATGTATTATAAGTTGTATGTTATCTGCCCAGCCTCTGGCTTAACACACCAAGCACCTTAAGGAAGGACTGATTAATGGTTCTACCCGTATGTTGTTTACAGTGCACTTACTCTGATAGTATTTACAAAAAGGTTGAGAACAACAGAATTTAAAAAGATAATGAATAAAAATGTATCCTATGATCTTTTCCTACATTTTTAATAAGTAGAAACTGTACAGTTCTTAGTAACAATTACTGGTAGGTTATTTTTCAGGATCTGGCCTTGGGTAAAATAAGACATAACTATAATCAGGCACCCCCCCCCAAGTTTAACCCCCCCCCAACTTATCCTAGGGTCATAGAAAATTCCATGATTTGGGGCTCAAAACCTGCCCTTGACTTATCTGTGGGATTGACTTATACTTGAGTGTCTGCGGTATTTTAAGAATAGCCTTCACATTTTATTCAACGCTGGTTTCTATTTGGTTGAGCTTGGTTGATCCCATGATTAATATGAAGGATTGTATGCAGCAGCATATAAACAGAAAACTGTGATTGATCACTCTATCACCACCAAAAGAATGTACTGCACAAAACGGTATAGGAAGGTATCATTTGGTGTTCCTCTTCAAATAGGGAAGGGTCTTGGGAGTACTGTTAAAGATAGAATTGTTTCCAGCTATCACTCACAGCAGTTTGTTAATTTTATCATTTAGTCCAGTGGTTTCAAAACTGAGGGTTGAGGACCCACCAGTGGGTTGTGACGCCATATGTGGTGGTTTGTGAAACTGACAGAGCAGATTAGGCTATGTACATCAAGGGTTAAACAAGCTGCTACTTGAGAGGGGCACCTCTGCCCAATCACCATTATTGCCACACCCACTGGCATTTATAAATTAGGCAGCAGCCTCTAGGGCCTCTGAAAAGTTTAAGAACTACTGAGCTAGTACATTTTTTGTTCTTACCTGAAAGGCTTATATATCCGTATAACAAAGAGCAGTGTGGATGCATAAGGACATTTGGAAGAACTACACATTTGGTTTTACTTATGGTCACAAAGGAGCCTTTTTGTGCTTCATATAGACTAGCTTATGCATTTGTCACCCAAAACAACTCCATTAACAGAGAACAGAAGAACGGCTTATTACCCAAATTGTGTTATGCAATCACTGACTGGGGGTTTCCATCTATCATGGAATAAATTTGTTAAGAACAACAGAAATGTGATAAAACACTATGAGGTCAAAACAATTTGGAAGTACATGTATTTATTAATAACTACTATTTGTTTCAGTTGTCACTGCCTCTTAATAGCCCTCGTGCACGTACAGTCCTCTCTGTATATAAACTCCTTCACAAAAACACAACTGCTAATAATACAACCTAAGGGCAAATTAAGAAAATGAATATATATTTTTCTAGTGCTCAAGCACATTCTGGTAGCACACAAATGAATTAGGCAAACAAATTTAAAATTGCATTACACCATACTTATTTGCATAGTGTGTTTGAAACAATACACTGGGGGGAAGCGAACAGAAGGAGAGAGTCATTAAATGAATAACATTAAACAAAAAACTGTCATAACTTATTTTGGAGTGAGACAACAAATTAAAACTGTAAGAAGTTAGAAGAAGAAATAATTTGAAGTAAGGGAACTAAATATGAGGAAAAGACTGGCCAACTGTTATATGCATAACCTTCCCTCCCCCCCCTTCCGGTTCCAATGCGAATCCACCCATCCTGGCTGCTATTTAGGGAACCAAACCAACCAAACATCAGGGTCAAGCACGTGATAACACAACATGTAGCTTAGTCACAAAAAAAGTTCAGTAAACGTTTGGGCGATTATCTTCCTACTGCAGAATGTGACCCTCAGACAGGTAAAAGTGCTTATTTTTGTAACAGAAATTTGGCTCCATTTAGTACCACCTGCATGATATTGCTTGCTTGAACAGTAAACATGCTTTTACTGTAATAAAATCTAGGCAAACAACTGTACCTTCTCATTTTAGTACGAATCAGTACTACGTACGAAGAGTTACTCTCTTCATATTCACATGGTGCATAAGTGGCAGGCCATGACAAAAGTAATATCACAAAAGCCTACTGATATAAGTAAGACAAATTATAAAATTACTATACCAAGAGGAATTTAAGTGAAGTACCAATATAAGAACATAAGAACAGCCCCACTGGATCAGGCCATAGGCCCATCTAGTCCAGCTTCCTGTATCTCACAGCGGCCCGCCAAATGCCCCAGGGAGCACACCAGATAACGAGAAACCTCATTCTGGTGCCCTCCCTTGCATCTGGCATTCTGACATAGCCCATTTCTAAAATCAGGAGTTTGCGCATACACATCACGGCTTGTACCCCATAATGGATTTTTCCTCCAGAAACTTGTCCAATCCCCTTTGAAAGATGTCTAGGCTAGACGCCATCACCACATCCTATGGCAAGGAGTTCCACAGACCAACCACATGCTGAGAAAAGAAATATTTTCTTTTGTCTGTTCTAACTCTCCCACCACTCAATTTTAGTGGATGTCCCCTGGTTCTTGTATTATGTGAGAGTGTAAAGAGCATCTCCCTATCCACTCTGTCCATCCCCTGCATAATTTTGTATGTCTCAATCATGTCCCCCCTCAGGCGTCTCTTTTCAAGGCTGAAGAGGCCCAAACGCCGTAGCCTTTCCTCATAAGGAAGGTGCCCCAGCCCCGTAATCATCTTAGTTGCTCATCAATGCAGATCATCTCCATACAGCAGTGGTTACCGAACTGTTTCAGCTGGCAGCTCCCTTGACCTACTGGGCCATTGGCCGCAGCTCCTCATTTGGGCTACAATCCCTATACAATGTATAGGGCAACAGGTTTTTTGCAAGGATACCACTGCTCCCCTGGCTGGTTTTTATAGCTCCCCATACAGGATGCTAGAATTCCGATATTTAGGTTGTGATATACGCACATTTTACCATTATATTGGTTAGCGATTTGTTTCTCTTTCACACAAAACAGTTACCTAAAAAGTGCTGATCTTTTGGAGGGCTGCATAAAGAGAAGGTAGCAACGTTGGTTTCAGGCAAAAAAAAAAGTTATTACTCTTCTACTCAGGCTTCTTGCAAACCAAGGCACAAAAACTCAGACCCAAAAATTTAAGACCAAAGGGAGTTTACTCTCAATCTGATGCAGACTTATACAAACATTTTTCTCACATCAAGATTCTTGAAACTGGAAGACCAGGAGCCCTAAATAGCTGCCCCTGGATGCATGTAAGTTTGATAAAACAATAGTTAAAAACAGAGATTAAAATACACTCTCCTGTACTGCAAAAGTCAGCAAACAAGAAGCTATATATACACAAGGAGGAATCAGCAACGGACACATCCTTTAGAAGGACCATTAAAGGGACCACATACAATTTCATTTTTAAAGAACTACATACTCAACTGATGAATACTACTCAGTGTTGTTATTCCCCAACAAGCAAATCAAATCTCACCTTGATAGGTGCCCTTATACAAAGCCTGTTTCAGAAAGGCTGTTTTAAATAAAAACTAGACCTCTTACTATACGTTCACTATCCTCCCAACACTTAATTAAAAAATAAAAAGCCACTAGATTCTTTAAACTCTTTAAAAGAGTTTATTTCTCTTTAAAAGAGATTATTTCCCTAAGATAATTCAAAGCTCCCTCATAAAATATTTGCCAAACTTTAAGCCTCGGTGCCACTGGCCACATTACAAAATAACTCTTAGACCAAAAAGCTGAAGTGGATAGACAATGTAGCTTGTTTGTTATATGTAGTCACGAAAACGGGAATCTGTGTGGGACTAGCATATGAGCCAATTCCTCTCTACACAAAATTGTATCAAACTGCAGCAACTGGTTTTTATTGTCAAAAATACAATGGGAGGCAGTATTTACACTGTGGTATTTTGGTTTTCTTCAGATGGTCAAGTAATGACTCGAACATGAGAGAAGCTTTAGGTTGTACATCTTGTAAGTGCTTTTAAACTTTCTTTTGTAAAGACAAATGTACAGCACTATAGTAGCTGGAGGGAACAGGGATCATTTTACGATGCAGAAAATCATCTAGCAGTGACAGTCTACAATCACCACAGGCTAAAATCCACGTGCTTTCCACAGCTCCCAATCACTTCAATAATTCCTTAGAGGGCTGCATCAATAAACCGTTCAGTAAACAGTTCCACAATTCTTGAACTGTGGAACATGAAGAATATTCCCCTGGGGGCTGGGGATAAGAATAGGCCCTCAGTTTGGCTGTACTTGTCGTAAGAGGCGAACTAAACAGCCACTGGGTAGATGGGACTCGTTAGCCTGGGAAGGCAGCTCATCTAAGAGAAGGAAAACTCTGATCCTAAACCTCCACTGCCTTGTGGCTACATCCAGTTATGGAAGAGGCTTCAGGAGTCAACCTCAAGGCAAAATCCAGAGCCGGAGTCCCTGAAGCAGTTCATGGCTGAACACAGTCACGCTCTGGCAACTCTTGCGACGCCGCTGGAACCAACCATATTGGCTTCTGCCTTTCCATTGGACCATTTCAGCCACGTGGAGAGGGGGGATTTGCTGCATGGGTAACAGTCTATCCTCCATATCTACTTTACCCAGGCTTCGCACACTGGAGAGAACACTCTGTTCCAGAACACTATTCAGAGCGCGATACCATAGTCTTCCAAGACTGAAGGATGCCAACAGATTGATGAAGAATAATATTTCATCTTAAGAATTACAGCCTCCTGCATATGGCTATAGCCAAACATTCCAGAAAATAATCAAATGTTTTCAGTATACAAGCTTCTGACACAGGTCAGAAGTGGTCAGGGTGAATAAAGATCAATGATTTCTTTTAATATGTAAACTTTAATGTATTTGAAATTCAGTTTATATTGCTATTTTTCCCCAAAAATAACTACGTTGAAAATGAAATTTGATTGCAATACAAACATATTAAATTCTACACTTATCATTAAAAACTCATGAGTCATGACTGTCTACCAACCACACCCACAAAATTTTGGCCTATTTTTTTTTATGTAAAAACAACTCTGGGACAAATATTTTATTGCTGAAGTGAGGCCTTATCAGTATTATATGAAAAGATGATGTAATATTGTGGCAAATTAGGAATAAAGGTTGGGCTTTGGTATCCATGGGGAATCTGTTCTTGGACTCTCCGTGGATATTGAAAGCCATGGTTAATGAAATCCGTGGTTTCGGCACCTTTAAACCCTCCAAAGATGATTGAAGCTGCGCCGAAGGGCTTTCCCAGGCCACAGAATGCCTTATGTGGGCAAAAAATGTCACATTCCATTTCCCTCCAGAAACCGTAATTTGCATTTTTTGGTCAAAACGGCCATTCTGAAGATTGCAGAGGTCGTGGGCAGATGCTCATGTCCTCTGCGGACTTCAGAAAGCCCTTTGGAGGGCTCAGGTTGGGCCAACTGATGAACACAAAACATAGGAGTCTCCATGTTCCTGAAGAACATTTATTGCATTGCTGGAAGACACAATTCTCCTTCAGAACAGAGCATAGGGGAAATTCATAGGGCATAGGGTTTTAGTAACACACAGCTCCAACTGACAGTTTTACTTTCTCTTCTCAACCCCAGAGTAGTTTTATGAAACATATCTGCCTCTTTTTTTTTTTTTAAAAAGGGTGAAAACACACATAGTAAATAGACAGTAATGAGGTAGACAACTCACTTTGCAATGGTCATATTGTTGCTGTAAAGCTGGAACATCCCCACCAACTGGCATCTGTTTTTTAAGCTCTTCGTCTTTCAGATTCAGCCATTTGACAAGCTCTTCAAGTGATGTCAGCAACTTATTCCACTTTTCAGCACTTGCCTCCAAATGAGCCCTACAACAAGAGAAAATTCTTGAGTTTTACGTGCATTAAAGACCTAATTAACCGGTTAAGTGCATTAACCAATGGACACTGTACAACAGCATATTGAGGATATTTTCCTTAATTTTATACTACATTGCTGCACATTTATTTCCTTATTTTATCTTAATATTTTATGCAGGAAAAAGAGAAGAATCAAATCTAAAAGCTACAGTTATCTGTATTCAAGTGACACCTGAATCCATACAAAATAATCCTTTAAAAATATTGAATGAATATACAAATGAGTGAAGAAAAATCACCATTTTCTTTGTGTATATTAGGCTTATAAAATGACAAACTAAGCAATCATAGAGGTTGCCTGCCACTTCTGCATCATATATAGCAGGGGTGGCCAAACTTGCTTAATATAAGAGCCACATATACTAAAACTTCAGATGTTTGAGAGTCACAAAATTCAAGAAGCATTTAAATTCTTAAATATATTTATTCATCATGAACATTAAATTCACATTTTAATCCAGTTGAGTCTTAGTGTAGACCTGGAAAAAAATTATAAAGCTTGAATTTTTTTATTCATCTTTTATAATTAGTGTGATAAAAAGGAGTTCAGCCAACATATTTCCGCATGCCACACATTATATGTCAAAGAGCTGCACGTGGCTCACAAACCACAGTTTGGCCACCCTTGATAACTATATACATGATATAGCCATTACATACAAAGAAAACAAGAAGGCTAAGGGCCCAGTCCTATCCAACTTTCCAGCACTGGTGCAGCTGCACTGCAACCCTGACATAAGGGAACAAATGTTTCCTTACCTTGAGGAGGCCTCTGTGACTGACTCCCCACCAAAAGATGCAGTGCACTCCCCACCAGCACAGCTGCACTGGCGCTGGAAAATTGGATAGGATTGGGCCTTAGTTCTTTGAAAGGAAAATTTTCATAAGAGGTATGTGAAAGACCAAAGGTTTTAAGGAGTTAATGGTGACTAACTGAATACACATGGCTAGTACAGATGACTGAATCTATGATTGCTGTAGCACTGTGCAGCAATTCAGCTAATATGACATGCCATTAGTGTAACTATTCCTGATAATGTCAGAGCATTTTATTTTTCTCACTTCCTTGTCTTCTTTAAACTATAGCAAGCAGGGAGTGTCATCACATTCAATTGCTGTGATCTTATCCTGTCATTTACTTCCTACTGTTCTATCAGGGTATCTCCTCTGGGTTTTCTAGAATGATTGTAAAGTAGCCTGGCCTCTCCTGTAATCCTGTCCATTCAATGATGTTGATCCATTCTGAGACCATATAATACCTGACACTGGTAAACAATTTTACTACCTACATGTCCACCTGGATAACAGAACAGAACTAGATCCTTCTCCTAGCTTAGTATTCAAATATGTTAGAAGCACTGGTAATTTTTTAAAAAGTTGTTTCTAGATTATTACAGTGATTATTCAGTCCTTAATTCATTGTTCCTTTGATTCAGTCATACCAGCTTAGCTTCTTACAGCCTTGAAGTACAGTGGCTACTCCTTCATATAATTAGCACTAGAAAAACCCTGAGTAATCAGATGAGTAAGCCCTTATGATAGAGTTAAAAAACAGAACTAGATGAACACAGAGATGAATTTCTTGTATTAAACTGAAAGTCACCGTTGGCCTCCATTTTCCAACTACTAAGTGGCATCACTCTATTCCTGGTCATCTCAGAGGGGAGGCAGTATATATTTGGCAGTGGTAAACAGTGCCAATAAGAACTGCATTGGGAGAATATTCCCATGCTCCTTGCCAAGGGTCAGGCTAGCTAAATTTTTCTCTCTGTAAGTTCTAAAGAACAAACAGCATAACAGCAAGACTATCTCAGATTGGAAGAATCTTGACGGAATCAGCTACAAATTTCCAAAAGGCCTTGGTTTAAGATGGTGTGACACTGAAGCTCTGTTGCTCAATTCTTACCTCCCCCCCAACTCTAGTTTCTTAAAATAAATAAATTCATTTCTTCTTATTTTACCCTGCTTGGGGTCTGGGTTGATAAACTTCTTGTTCTCTAGAGGAGTACAGACCGCCTACAACTTACATGCATTTTTCATGCATGAATTCAACGACACACCCCCAGCAAATAAAATAAAGAGAGAAACCCAGCAGTTTAAATAGCACAAGTGATTCCACCTGCCATTCCACTTGCCTGAGAACAAAACTAAGATTGGAGAATTAAATGGCTGTTCTCTCAGTCTGCTATTTCCTGTCTGCGCAACACAATTTTTAAAGAGAAACTACTTTTTTTTTTTTTAGATGCAGGGATTTTCAAGGTAATTTTGCATATTTATCGCTAAACATAACACTGGAACGTAACCCTCGAATAAGAGGTGGGCCAACTGTACTGCTCAGTCACTTGGTCAGCCCTGTGTGGAACCAGTCACATGAATAACTTTCCTGTAATGAATGAATGCGCAAAACTATTGTGCTGTCAATTGAAAAAAAATGTATTCACTTTTAGTGCACTTTTAGTGTATTCACTTTCAGAGTATTCAAATATATTACTCTACTTGGCAGAGAACAAGGAACGCATACGTTTTTCCTTTGACAGCTGCTTAAGTCAGAAAGAAATTTGGCTACTTTAAGGCAGCATGAGAAACATAAGAACTGGGAAGTATTGGATTAGTTCAGAAATTGGTTAAATTTGGCAGAACATCTGTTTTTATGCAGGCAGGCAGGCAGACATACGATTTTGAATGAAGAAAAGCACTGTAGCTTGTTCATTCTAATCATTCTAACAGCCACACAAGTACTCACTAAACATAAAGGCAAAAACATGTTTATGTGTTTTCAAATAGTGGTTTCAATCCTTCCCCGCCCCCACTGTTTTCTACTTCCTCAGAAGTATCAACATTGAAGCCAGATGTGGCTGGTTATACTGATTGTGAATGCATTCCAGAAGGCCTTCCTGTCTACAAAAAATGTATATGAACTGCTATGGTTGTGAACTACAGTATGGACGGCTTTGTGCTACTTTGCTTAGAGCACTGATAGATTTATTTTATTTGTTGGAAATGATGCCCATAACCATTTAACAGAAACAGAAACACTGACCGTTGAGAGTAAAACAAACAAAAAAATGTATCAAAAACAACAAACAGAACCAAAAAATCAGCAAGACCAGGAAAAGGTCTAAAATCTAAAAATTAATATCCCAATGGCTAGGGATTACATTAGTACGAAATAAAAAGCTTCCTAAATTTTCCCTCACAGATTTTCTGGCCTGCATTCCACACTATGCCCCCAAACTCCACAGAGATCTATTGTTAAGACCTTCTAAAAGTTCTTATTTAGCATTTCTGCTATAAAAGTGCCTTTAATTATATCAACTTATCACTAACTCAAGAAGAGAGACAGTGACCTCACAGGACTTCTTACTGGCTAACTGATCACTGCCCAATTATTCCACATGTATTTGTGTATACATACAGTATATGTTGCTCATGAACACATACATTATTGCAATTTAGTGCTTTCTACTACTGGTTGTATAGTTTAATAGTACTCAGAAGGTATGCTTTTTAGACGTGTATACTGAAAAGAGGTATGGATGAAATAGTATATTGCTACTGAAAAATAGCAATGAGTATATTTCTTAAAAACAGTATCACATGCCATCAAAAACAATCCGTGTTTGTGCCACTGGGCTGTGTCAAGAGTTAAACATATACTCTTGTGTATTTACTTACAAATAAAAAAATATAATTCGTTGATCTAACATAGTTCAATGCCCACCTGAAAGCAGAACAATTCATACAGAATGGCTAACAACATGCTGAGCACATTCTGAGAGAGATTCTTGCCTGTCAGATTCATTCTAGCCAGACTCATAATATGGTTGCCAGACCTATTCAACTAAAGAGAAATCCTTCATTCTAAAACAGCCCAGTCTAAAAATATATGACACTCCCTATTTTTAACTCACCAGCTCCTAAGCACCACACAGTTCCAAAGTAACCAGCCTTTGCTAGTAACATTCTTTTCTGATGATTCTAGGAGACAAACATCCATATGGACATTAGTGTTACAAAACCACTTACAGTGCAATCCTGTCTTGTGCTGGAACAGACAGACCAGGAGGCCTGCGCTGTATCCAGCACAAGACAGGGGCCCAAAGTGGCTCAGCCAGAGGTAAGGGGAAACTCCCCTTACCCTCTGGTAAGCCACCACAGCCCCAAAGGGTCTCCTTGGACTTGCGCCACCTTCGGAGGTTGCATAAGTCCAAGAAGAGTGGAGCAGCTTGAAGCCACTCCACACTGCTTGGGAACAGGAGTTGAGATTGGGCATAAGAGCCAGGTCCCAGACCCACCTCCCACTCCCAGCCTGCCCACCCGCTCCAGAATGATTCCTTCTCGCCTTCACCCCACCCTCCCAAGACCCTTGCATCAGCTGAGCACAGCCGACGCAACCCTCCCTTCCAGAGTCAGCACGGAGGCTGGATTCATCCTCTTCAGGCTGATGTGCATCCCTGCGCCAGCCCAGGCAACTCTTGAGGAAGTGCAAACATGCTTTACGGCACGTTTGCAACCCTCCTGGGCCGGTGCAAGGGATTTGCGCCAGCCCAAGGCCCACTTGGGATTGCACCCTTAGTCATTCATAATAGCCGCATAAGTTTTGTTTTCTTATTTATAACCAGTCCAGTAAAGTCTTGCATATCTAAATAGCAGACTTCTAGTTTGCAAAGTAAAAAAACATGCAGACAAAAAATATATCACCATATTTTTATAGGTATTTCAGAATGAATAGATCACTTGCAACAAGCACAATCAAACTGAATTTAAAATTGTGCACTGGATTATAAATTCAAATGTAAGAATAGATTTCCTAAACAAAACACTGAAGTTAATGACTAAGCATGCAACATATGCAACACTAAGGCTGCAATCCTATTCATACTTTCCTGGGAATAAGCACCATTAAACACTATGGGACTTGCTTCTGAATAGACATGCATAGGATTGCACTGGGAGAGTCTAGGAAAACATAAAAGATCCCAACATATGTCATAACTGTTCATTTTAAGAGGGAGCACTAACTATTTAGAAATGAATGTCTGGTTAACATTTTCTTTCAGACTATGTGCAAGAAGCAATGGAAAAAAACTTAATTTGCTCAGGGTGGCATTTCATTCATGATGTTTTAGTATTTAGAATATTTACACACTGCTTTTCACCAGAGAAAGCGGGTTTCAAAGTTGTTTCTGTAGCAATGACTAAGACGATGGCTCCACTAAAGAGGAGAAAACTCTTTAAAAAGACAGAAGGCTAGTATTAGTGAACAGGTGATGTGCTGGGATGAATAGGGACAGTTGGTTTCTCCCTGCTAAATATGAAAGAGAGCCACCACTTGAAAATTTGGCTCTTTGTCCATTTAGTCCATCTAACAGACCTATACCCTATCTTACAATCTTCTTTCAGGAACATGCAGGTCTGAGGAGTTGGCTTTCTTTCTACATCACTCTTTTCAAGTCCAGGTAATGTTGGAAAGTCTATGAAGCAGTACTTTTCATGCCAACAGTGCCCCAGCTCCCAAGAGAATTATGTGGAATGTGGCTGATCTATGTGGGCTGATATGGGAACTAACAGCCCACTCCTTCCACATGACCTCATACATCTGCTATTTCCAGAATGATCTAGTGGCTCCCACAGGTAAAATCCATGTTTATGGCAAAGCATCTTAACATGGATACTTTTTAACCATAAATGGCTGTCTGCTGGTATTCCTTTGCATCTTTTTAGATTGTGAGCCCTTTTGGGACAGGGAGCCATTTAGTTATTTGATTTTTCTCTGTACGCTTTGCGAACTTTTAGTTGAAAAGCGGTATATAAATACTGTTAATAATAATAATAATAATAATAATAATAATAATAATAATGCATCTTCCAGGAGAATGCCCAAAGTTATTTGCTTTCTTAACCTGAACATTTTTTTTTCTGAGAAGGACAAGCAGAACATTTTATTCTCTGTTTGTAAAGTGATGCACCTGTTCTTTGTTGTTTTATTCTGATTGCAAGCCAAATACCTTAGTAAAAGCCATTTCTCCAAACTAAATATAGCACATTCCAGTTTGCCGACAAGATTTGTTAGAGGACCCCTGGGTCAGGCACATTTGGCCACATACAAAAATTGGGTGTCCCTATCTACTTCAGAAGCTGTTTTAGTAATAAGGACTCAAAGCAAAGGAGTTATTTTCACACTAGCAGGCTCTGGCTTGAAAGCAACATCCAAATCAACCCTAGGCTACAGCAATGCTTAAATAAACAGGTAGTAGAGTGTCTGGATTGAGAATGGAAGAAATGTAACTTGTTCTCTGAGCCTAAAAGACCAATTTTCGCTGCCATTGGTATCTGCAGAATCAGAACAGCCAGCTGAATGCCTCTTGCTGGGAAAGTACTCTTGATCCTTAGAAATGTATTTTGCAGTACTCTCCTGGGACCTATCAAGCAGCACTTATCTAGTTCTGCCTCTTAAATCTACAGCACTTCTAGCATACAGCAGAAAGGAAGAAAACCGCTAAAGATGAACTTCATTCCTGGGCAAAATAGCAATACCATTCTCACACACCATTTGAGCTCACTTGAGTTCTGTGTTAAGTGGCACACAAAGACTGCTACCAGAATGGTACTGAAGGTGAAATAACCTCTCAGTGCTCCTTTTCAATCAGCACTGAAGGCCAAATCAGGAACTGTACATGACCAGAAACTATAAATGAGTTAAGGAACAGTAATCTGAAATGACACACCTTTCCCCAAACACACTCTCTCTCTCTCTCTCTCTCTCTCTCTCTCTCTCTCAGACCAGCAACTGCAGCCTGGATGTAAAATTTGTGGTTTTCCCTGGGCCCTTTACTACATTTCAGGTGCAGATCAAACTCAGAATATATGGCCTTGTATTGTGCTCTCATTTACGAAGACATGCTTGTCAGCAAGAACATGATGAGACAAGGACTGGAATAGGCTGAAGACTGCCACACAGAGGCTCAGCGGCAGGTTTTTCACCTACTCTAGACAACTTCGGATATTTTGGCAGTGATGTGATGATGCGCTGAAGGTGTGTCATGGGGTGGCAATGTTTGAGAGCTGATGTACAGGATTATAGCCTAAAGCAGCTTAGTGCAGAACTTTGTTTTGCCTTCCCCCCCCCCAACCCTTACCCTAAAGGATCATACTGTTGCAAAGAACCAGATGGCCATGTAGCCAGTCTCTTGCTATAAAGCAGAGACTGCAATCAGCCAGTTCCTCCATATATCAGTTTACATATTACAGTCCAACACAGTGCCAGAATCAAAACACTAAAGAACGTGGCTGAAAAGAAACCTTATGCTAAGCTGTGAATTAAGTCTGAAATGCAGGACTCAAATTACCAAGTTCTTTTTGCTGGTGCTGTTACAAAGATCACTTATCTATATATTATATGCAATGATTCAGTGTTTGCAGTGAAGTCTTTTTAATGTGGAAAATGCAACTCAGCAGCAGTAAATGCAACCACTGGATTTCTCTCACACAACTAATAAATGTCATATATACACTGCATTCTTTGTGTCTACACAATTTAGGCAAACTACAGAACTGTTGTAAACAAGATTTTTAAACATCTTTCATACTAACAGTCCCTATTTCATCCTCAAACTCCTGTGCCAGAATTAATGACTGGCTGAAGTAAATGACTTGAGGTAGCTTGGGCCATTAATTTTCCAAAATGATCATTAATCCATAAGACAGACCAAGCTGCTCAGTTGTTACTGCTAGAATTTTGCTGTTAATTAAAGTATTAACATAAATATCTCCTCCTCTCTTTCTGTTGATTTGGGAGAAAGCCTTACAGAAGCTAGATATTAACAGCACAATGAAACTGATTGGCCTGAAATCTAAACAGAGTCCTTCTCCACACCGCATCATTAGTTTGTGGAATTCACTGTCACAAAATGTGGTGATGGCTACTAACTCGGATAGATTTTTAAAGAGTTTCAGCAAATTAACAGAGGTCTATTACTGGCTATGAGCAATGATCGCTATCTACTACCTCCGGATTCAAGCAGCAGTATTACTCCGAGTATCGGCTGCAGGGCAGCCATGACAGGGGAGAAATATGTTTCTTTCCTGCTTGTGGGTTTCCTATTTACCTGTGCATAACAGTGTGTTCACTATCTCTCATACACCAAGAACCTGCAACCAATCCGGGTTCTTTGGTGCATATTCCTAAATGATAATATGGCATTAAGTATTTGTTACCTTTTAATGTTTGCTTTTTATGTGTACACACAAAGTATCTTCCATCTCCATATTAAAAAGGGTGATGTAAGAAGCAACCCTCATTCACGTTTTACCTGATACTGGCAGACTTTGCTTTCAGGTCATTCCAACGCTGGTTCATGTCATCAATACGATGCTGTAACAGTGCAGCCTCTTCTGAATTGCCCAAGGCTTTCACCATCTTCTGTCTGTTCCCATCAATACTCTTGAAGATATCATTGTGGGCATCAATTTCAGCTTGGATGTCCTAGAAAAACAGAAAGAAGTGAACAAAAAAATTGGGGGAGAAACTCATGTTATTAGAACAGGAAGATGAACTTCTCCTGATTAAAGCTATCAGTTATCAAAGTTCCTGCATTGACACAATAACTTGTAAAAACACACACACACACACAAATTATTGAGCTGTTCAAAAAGAGCAATTCTGTTTGCATAACATATGCTGCTTTTGAAAAACTGAAAGGTACCTAAAAAACTGAGATATGCTACCTGAATCACAAATTGTTAAGATGATTAATCATAAAGCTTTATTCTGAAAAGTGTTGTCATTGCTCTATAGCCTGTACAATAGTTTCCAATCCTGCAACACTTTCAAATCATCAATAAAATACATGATAACACATCAGTATCTCTTAGCAATGTGCCAGTTTCCTGCCTGCACAAGATTGGCTCAAAAATAAGCCAAGCTATTTTTTCCCAAGAGGAAAGAACTCTACTTTTTTCTGAACCAACCCAAATTTTACCCCATGACTTTGCCATTATCCTTTGCAGCTGGAAATCAGGGAGGCTTGCAAGTACTCCATAATCTCAGCCATTAAAAAAGCTCTCCACAACCCACTAGTGACTTTGAAAGGACTTTGGGCTATGACCAACTCGTTGGCAGTTGCCATCAACAGTCAGAGACTGAGAGTGCTTATATGCCCAGGCTGCCATGACACTCCCCACAATGCAGGAGCGTTCTCACTTGCAAGTCTCCATGACCCCTGGCTGCAGACAACAACCCCTTGGCTAAGGAGATTGCCCCACCAAGAGGGAATTCACATTTGCAGAAACTGAAGGCACTTGCAAGACAAGGGGGGCTCCCATATCAGTGGATCTTGTATCTACAGATTCATTTATCTGTGGATTGGGTCCAGGCCTCCCCAATGCATGTACTCCCATGCGCACCACCTCCATAGGGGTCCCCTCACCTCTGGAAGGGCCTCTGAGCTTAGCAAAGGCCAAGGTCATCTGCCCCCGGCCTCGGCCAAACTCAGACTAAGCTCTGAGGCTAAAAACACATGACTTCCAGTTTCATGGAGAAACTGGATGAGATGTTTTAATACCTCATAAGGTATTGGGAGGCCCAACGAAGCCCTCCAGAGTTCCCTCTAGGGCTTCCCCAGGCCTCCCAATGCCTTATCAGGCATTAAAAAGTCACTTCTAGTTTTTCCGTGAAACCGGAAGTCACGTGTTTTTACCCTTAGCTCACTCTAAGCTCAGCAGAGGGTAGGGAGGGCTCAGAGGCCCCTCCAGAGGCCTCCAGGGGGGTGTCCCCCAGGACCACGGGAACAGGCATTTGCCCACATCTGCAGTCTCCGCTATCTGAGGGGGTTCCAGAATGCTCTTCTGGAGAATTGTCCAGGAGAGTTCCTGTAGGAAAATCTTCAGCAACTGTGATTTCAATTTGGTGCATCTAATTCTTTAAGAAGAGGCAAGCATTAACAGATCCAAAATTTAGGCTCAGATACCAAAACAGTGATACCACAAAACTTTTTGAAACGTTGCCACAAAACTTCTTGTATCACTTTAACAGTCAGGAATTCAAGAACACTGGGGTCGATTTTAGACTGATACATTCTGCAAATAATATATCAAATATTCAAAATTACATGCTAACTGCCCATGTACATAGTAAGGTGTCCTGAGAATCAAGGCAAACTGTGAGTTTCAGAAGTTGCAGAATGCAAGGAGACAGGTTTGATTTGCCAATATTTTATGCTTTATAGCTTTTTTTTTTTTACAGTGATGTGAAATTTCCAGTTCCAGCTAACAACGGAGAGTAAATGGACAATAAAAAATATTGTGCCTACATTTTTAAAAGGCACCACTTCTTTGTTCTATGAAAAGGAAAGTCAACTGGCACTTTAAAGCAGAACAGAAATCTGTCACCTGGTGACCCTTTCCCCCCAGCTATTTTCGCATGATAAGAAAGAGCTTATTTAATGTTGCATTTTTTCTTTTGGCTTTTGGATGCAACATTGTAAATAAATGTACAACACAAATGCATACAAACATTATGATCCATAAGTTTGAAACCCTAATTGCCATATTTTATTTATTTATTAAATTTCTACTCTGCTTCATCTCCCCTAAGGGCAATCAAAGCTGCATACAACATAAAATCCAGGTAAAAACCAGTAAGAATCTACCCAAAAAACAAGGCAGTATTAAAAATATCAGATTAAAAGACCAAAGGCAAAAATCTTAAACTAGCAGTAATCAGTAAATAGTAACAAAGATCTTTTTTACCCATAAGAACTAACCCACATAAAAAACCCACAATATCCAATATTTAAAAGGCCTGGCCTCAGAAGGCTGATCTAATAACAATGTCTTAAGGCCTTGTTGGAAAGCCTCTAAGCAGGGAGCAGTTCATAAACTAAGCTTGAGGGAGTTCCATAAAGTTGGTGCCACTATTGAGAAGGCCCTATTCCTTGTCACCTGTAATGGCAATGGCACCTATAGAAGGGCCTTCTCCGATGACAGGAGAGAGTTAGCCGGATTGTACAGAAATAGGTGGTCTCTTAGATATATGATGCGAACATCCACTCCTAGCCACTGGCCATAATCCAAAGAACAGCCCTTTAAAATACAGGCATTTAAGGAGTTAGCCAACCCTGGTTCATAAAAGCAAAAACAATAGAGTTTTTCTTTGTTGTGGGTAAAGCAAATGGTACTATCAAACTGTGAGAAAAACACAGAAGTGATCATTAGGAATAGTTCCAACATCTAGGTAAGAATGTTTGACACAGAGAAATACATATCTGGAGAAAAGTAATGGGGCATATAGCAATTCTCCATGGGATTAATCAGTGAGGATTATTATAGGAACCTTGTAGTGCTACAAACAAGATCTTCCTTTTGAGACCATCTAATTCAACAGGCATTGAAGTCCTTGGAAAGTTGTTTCTTTTAAATTCTGTTCAGCACATTCCCCGGCCTCCCAAGTGAGCTTTTACACAGGTGCCCAAGAGGGTAGCACTGCATCTAAAATTGGCTCTTATGCACATGACAGGCATTCAAGAATTAACTGACTGCTCCCATTCATATAGAATATTGTGAAATGCATAATTATCCTCACTGGGAAAAGATAACAGATGTACAGATCTGAAAATGTGAAATCTCTGGGAAACACATGATGCTTCATCAAAGTTATTTACTGAAATAAAACTTGGGTTTGTTCACACAGAGAGTCACAAATATTTTAGTCACTTAGTAAGATGTCATTTTGGAATGAGACCCCATACTGCCTTGAGGTATGCAAATGACATTAACAGGTTAATGCCATGCTCACCAGCGGGCATCCTAATACCTCCTTCACTGGCACTAACTGCCATAAGGCAATCAGCACCATCGTGAAAGTCTTTCACTGGGGGAACTCTGACAGGAAGGCTGGCACCTTTCTACTCATGTCGCTTACTCCCTTGCTGCCTGCAGGAGCAGGTAAAACAGTGAGAGAGTTGGGAGGAGTGTAATGGGAAGGGTGTAAGGGGGGTGGGGTGGGTGCAGTTGGGGTAGGGATGCTGCAGGAGAGGGTTACAATGGCACACATTGCTCTTTTCTGCAGCCTTCCTGTCCCTTTCTCTCCCCCGACTTCTGCTAGCAAAATTGCTAGCAAAGGTCCAAGGAAACCCATTGTGGGTCCATATCCTGTTGGACACAGCATGCCCATTTTTGGTGGCTGCACTAGTGGGGGGGGGGAATAGGATTGCGTTCATAGTTACAAAATACAAATTGGCTAGTAGATTTTTTTTAATTTCAAAGCCACAATTCAAATTTAAGTGAATGGGATGTGGCATAAAGCTGTAAGCCAAGGTTTTGATTACAATGATTCAGAAGCTCCCTAACAAAGATGGAGAGATACAGCTGTGAATACCAATCACATTGAAACAAAAAGCTCTCCCCTGGCAGTTCATGTATATGTTCAACATGGTGGGAAATGAGAAGAAATGTGATTCTACCGATGACCAGTTAGTAGGTAGATGCATACAAATGCTCTTAACATGAGTCCCTCACTCATGATAAAATCCTCTTTGAAATGCTTGCTGATTCCAGTGAACTATGTGGACTATTATTCTTAAGTATATTTATATATATGCTGCTTTTCAACAAAAAAGTTCAGAAAATGGTTTACAGAGCAGAAAAAAACAAACTACCTTTGTTTTATACGTACAGAGGAAGAATTTACAAATTTGTTTGGGTCAATCCTCTCAACCTGTTTGCTACTCCACACCCAAATCTAAACTGCTTCCTTGTTCCTGGGTGTGTTCATTTTTGCAGGGCAGTGGGATGAGCAGTTTGCTATCCAAACCAAGGGGCATGTGGCATGTGGCAAGACACAGGCATGTTAACTCCTGCACACAGGTCAGCATTTATCCATAGCACTGAGAAAGCATATAATCACTGAGTTGATTCTGAACCAAACAGAGCAGTGGTTCTCAAACCTTTAGCACTGGGACCCACTTTTTAGAATGAGAATCTGTCAGGACCTACCAGAAGTGACGTCATTAACCTGGAAGTGATGTCATGGCTGGAAGTGACATCATCAAGCAGGAAAATTTTTAACCATCCTAGGCTGCAATCCTACCCACACTTACCCAGGAATAAGTCCCATTTACTATCATTGTTAAAAGCACATACATAATAGTGTGTTAAAAGTATAGATCTGTAACATTTGCCCAAATGCAGTCACATACCACAGTAGCATCAAGTCTAATATATTAAAAATGAAATATTGAAATGTGGGTCTGGACCAACAGTTTGAGAAACATTAGAATAGAGGAGTGTTTGTTCATCACTAAAGCAAGTCAAGGAAATGCTCTGTTACGTTAAATATTGAAATTATGTATTTCGTTTTTTTTTCTTTCCTGTCAATACCCCTTTCTTTTTGTATCCTGCTTTTTACCATCGACCATGGTATCCTTCTGGGCCGATTGGCCGAGCTGGGAGTTGGAGTTGTTTTGCGGTGGTTCCGCTCCTACTTGGAGGATCGGTCCCAGATGGTGGTGCTGTTGGATGCCTGTTCGACACCATGGCCCTTGAGGTGCGGGGTGCCACAGGGCTCAATTCTGTCCCCCATGCTATTTAACATCTACATGAAACCGCTGGGAGAGGTCATCCAGGGGTTTGGAGTGGGGTGCCATCAATATGCCGATGACACCCAGCTCTATCTCTCCTTTCCCCCAGACTCCAGGGTGGCAGTTGAGGGCCTGGAGCACTGTCTCGAAGCAGTGAGGATCTGAATGGGGGCTAACAAGCTGAAATTAAATCCGGATAAGACAGAGGCTCTCCTGGTTCGGAAATCCTCGATGCAGGTGCTGGACTATCGGCTTGCGCTGAATGGGGTTGCACTCCCCATGAAGGAGCAGGTCTGCAGCTTGGGGGTCCACCTGGACTCTCAGCTGCTCCTGGATTCCCAGGTGGCGGCTGTGGCTAGGGGGGCCTTCGCTCAGCTTCGGCTGGTACGCCAGCTGTGGCCGTACTTAGATCGTGCAGACCTGGCCACAGTGATCCATGCCTCGGTGACATTGAGGCTAGATTATTGTAACGCGCTCTATGTGGGGCTGCCCTTGAAGATGGTTCGGAAACTGCAACTAGTGCAGAATGCGGCAGCCCGTGTGGTTACTGGAGGTAGGCAGTTCAACTCTGTCAGTCCGCTTCTCCAGCGGCTGCATTGGCTGCCCATTCGTTTCCGGGCCCAATTCAAGGTGCTGGTTTTGACCTTTAAAGCCCTATACTGCTCTGGGCCAGGGTATCTTAGAGATCGCCTACTCCCGTACAATCTGGCTCGTGCTCTTAGGTAATCAGAAAAGGTCTTTTTACAAGTGCCACCGCCTAGGGAGGTACGTGGGGCGGCGGCAAGAAATAGGGCCTTCTCAGTAGTGGCACCAACGCTATGGAACTCCCTTCCCCTTGACTTAAGAATGGCTGCCTTTCTTGAGACCTTTTGGCGAGGCCTGAAGACCCTTCTGTTTAAACAAGCCTTCTGAGTTCTCGGCCTTTTTAACATCTTTTTAACATCTTTTAATATTTTTTACAGGCCTGGTTCTTTTATGATTTGCTGCTGCTCAATGCTCTTTTTACCTATTTTTTATCTGACTGCTGTTTTTTATGATATGTGTTAATATGTTTTTATTTGTTTTAAATTTTGTTTTTAATCTGTTGTAAGCTGCCTTGAGTCCCTCTGGGGACAAAGGCGGGATAAAAATAAAGTTGTTGTTGTGGTTGTTGTTATTTTAGATAACTAGCTTTGGGGCAAAATTTAATTTTTATTTCTATTTTATTTCTATGCAACATTTAGTATATTTTTAATGTAAACTCACACATACATAATGATAATTTTCACAGAGCTGCATCAATCATCAAACAAATTAGGTCCAAATGCTCCCTTTGGTTAAAAACAAAGCAAGTCAGCCCCACATATAATACAATAGGAAAAAAACACAAAAACCAACTGGATAACTAGTTAATCACAATTTGGGAAAATCTGTATCTTGGGAAATCTTTTAGACCTGAATTTGAAGCAATATCCAATGAGAGAGAACTTCCTTCAGGAGGTTCCAAAGACATGTCAAAACTATTTTGACTTCTGACCCCATTTTGTTTGCTTGTGAAAACACAAAACCTGTGGCATGCTCTTTCAGTGGAGGCTGAAGAAACAACAATCGCAACCAAATGGAAGTGCTTTCTTCCAGACAAATGTCATCAGGGTATCTCCATTTGGTCATTGCTAACAGGGAGTTGCTGTCATTGACAGAGTACCCTGGGTTCCATAGGGCAGGCTAAACAGCTTGAAGCAGTTTAAAATTCAATACTTTAGGTACACTTCCTGCTATAAATCAGCTCCAATTTCACCTCTGTGTCAAATTCTCCTGCTTACAACTTCCAGGGTAGCAATGGAAAGAGCATGTTAAATGCCTACTTTTCTTCTTCAAATTGAAAAAAAGAAAAAAGACAAGACTACAGAAAATCGTAAGCAATTATAGAAACAATACATGAAAATCTTCACAGGAAAACAGTTTACTTTTCCAGCCTTGGAAGATCACTGTGACTGTCAAATCACTTCTCTTATCTCTTGTATTAAAGACACCTATAATTGCAGACAAAGCCACAATATCAGTTTGGATAGAATTAGATACGAAAGAATGATGCACAAACCCTTGCGTAAGACCTATTATGCTTCAATACATGCAACCAAAGCTAGTGAATCCTTTTCAAAACATCGTAAAGATAACATTGTCTAGGATGACAGCCATTATGAATACAGTGAATCAATAGATGTCGAACATATTAGGTTTGGTTTGAACAACATATCACCACTTAAGAGCTCAACTTAGAGCCCAATCCTGCGCTCAGCACGTAAGGCACGTTTGCGGGGCTCACCGCCAGGCTCCCGTCAGTGCTAAGCCAGTGCTGGCCGGTGCTGGGCTAGCGTGGGGCAGTCGCCCAGCTTCCGCGACTTGGCAGTCTCCCGGATCGCGGAGCTGTGGAACAGTAGGTGGAGGTGGAGACGGAGACAGGGAGGGGGCATTCCAGGGAGGGGGGAGGCCAGCGGGGGGGGCAGAGAGAGGGCAGGGAGGAGGCATGATGGAGTGGTGTAACTCGGGAAGGGGGCGGACTGGAGGCATGCCTAGGGGAGGGATGGGAGGCGGGTTGATGAAAACTTGCCTTTTCAGTTCCCTTTGCCCTCTCCTGGTTTAGACCAGCCATTCTCTTCCCCCCCTTTTTGCAACAGACCCTTAGGAACTCTCCTCTGTTCCAACAGGAACAGTTAAACATAAAATCCCCTTTGCACAGTTTTCAGTCTGCATGCCCCTTCAAATGTGCCAAGGTTCCCCAGGGGGCCATGTGATTGGTTTAGAGCGGCCATTTTCAACCACTATGCCGTGGCACACTGGTGTGCCACAAATGGTCTGCAGGTGTGCTGTGGGAGTTTGGAGGAGGTTTATTTATTAGTAGGGTCATTGGGGGATGTGAGCCCCCCATCAACAGAATGGTGTGCCTTGTTAATTGCCAAAACTGATAGTGTGCCTCGTCATTTTGAGTAACTTGTCAGTATGCTGTGAGATGAAAGAGGATTAAAAATCACTGGTTTAGAGCAGGGGTGCCCAAACCCCGGCCAGGGGGTCATTTGCAGCCCTTGGGGCTCCCAATTCGGCCTGTGGGGAGCCTCCAGCTTCCAATGAGCCTCTGGCACTCCAGAGACTTGCTGGAGCCCGTGCTGGCCCGAAGAAACTGCTCTCAGCATGAGGGCAACTGTTCAACCTCTCGTATAAGCTGTGGGATGACGGCTCCCTCCACTGCTTGCTGTTTCATGTCTGTGATGCAGCAGCGGCAGTGAAGAAAAGGTCAGCCTTGCTTTGTGAAAGGCCTTTTATAGGCCATGAGCTATTGCAAAACCTTCATTCATTCATATAAGCTCCATCTCGAATATATTCATTTATGTAAATTTATTCATATTTGAGATGTAAATTAATTCTTTTTTTTCTCCTGCCAAAAAGTTTGGACACCTCTGGTTTAGAGGAACTAAATAATCTGCATATGTGAATGTTTTGTGTTGGTGTTTGTTTCTCTCTCTTCAGCTCAGTAAAGTAAAACATCTTTCACCATGTTTTCCTATTCTCCGTGCACAGCCCCATTCTTTCCTCATGAGCCTTTTTCTTTATAATTTTCATTTTCTGATTATAAAGTATAATGGAGTTATTGAATTTTATTAATATCATAAGCTCTGCAAGAGCTCCAATTAGATCCATAGGGGCTATTTAGGGAGATTGGGCCACGACCTGGAGACTGATGGATTTGGATGATTCCTTGGCAGCCTATGGGAAGATACTTGCTGACGTGGTTCGTTCAATTATTGCATTTAAATAACCTTTCTGCCAATATACACAAGGCTATTTACAGTTGACTACTACTAAAACCAAAGTTACAAAGAAATTCAACATATTTGCACATGTTTCCAGCATACGGAAAACTCATATTTGTCTCAGACCATTAACGAGCAGATGATAAGCTCTCCTTATATCATCCTGCTCCAAAAGGAGCAGATGATATAAGCTCTCCTGCAAAGGGGCATTTCTTTCTTCTGCCTTTACTTCAAGGCACACAAGTCTGAAGTCGCCCGGAGTAGCTTGGAGGATTGGGCTGTCCCAAGCTGGCTCATGAGGCTGACACAATTTCCAACAGGCGCTGACTCCCACTAACTATTTTGAGTCATGTTATGTTATGTTCTTAAGAACAGCCCCACTGGATCAGGCCATAGGCCCATCTAGTCCAGCTTCCTGTATCTCACAGCGGCCCACCAAATGCCCCAGGGAGCACACCAGATAACAAGAGACCTCATCCTGGTGCCCTCCCTTGCATCTGGCATTCTGACATAACCCATTTCTAAAATCAGGAGGTTGCGCATACACATCATGGCTTGTACCCCATAATGGATTTTTCCTCCAGAAACTTGTCCAATCCCCTTTGAAAGGTGTCTAGGCTAGACGCCATCACCACATCCTGTGGCAAGGAGTTCCACAGACTGACCACACGCTGAGTAAAGAAATATTTTCTTTTGTCTGTCCTAACCCGCCCAACACTCAATTTTAGTGGATGCCCCCTGGTTCTGGTGTTATGTGAGAGTGTAAAGAGCATCTCCCTATCCACTCTGTCCATCCCCTGCATAATTTTGTATGTCTCAATCATGTCCCCCCTCAGGCGTCTCTTTTCTAGGCTGAAGAGGCCAAAACGCCGTAGCCTTTCCTCATAAGGAAGGTGCCCCAGCCCCGTAATCATCTCAGTCGCTCTCTTTTGAACCTTTTCCATTTCCACTATGTCTTTTTTGAGATGCGGCGACCAGAACTGGAAACAATACTCCAGGTGTGGCCTTACCAAAGATGGCCTTACCATAGAGTCATTTCTGTTCACTGGTATACTAGGGAGCTTGGGGCAATGAAACAGCTGGGACTGTGAATGGAATGTAAATAAAAGAAGACTTGGGAAGTGTCCAGTCAATACAGGCAAGAGACCATTTTAGCACTTAGGCCAGGGTGTCAAACATAAGGCTAGCAGGCACTTTACCCAACCCACAGGATGAATGGGCTCTCCTCCAGTACCACCCTTTCAGCAGTGCCACTTCTGCCAAGGTTGTGGGTGGGGGAGACAGAAGGAGCCCTCACAAGGCGAGGAATGGCACAGAGGAAAGGGGGAGATGAAGAGAGATGAGAGGGGGGAAGGGAATACTGCTGAGGTGCAGGGACAACCTAATTATCATGAGGGGCACCCATTCAGCAGCACCACTTCTGTTGAGCTGTTTTCTTAAGTAAGGACAAAGTGTTTCTTTCTGGCCATCATCTGCTTAATGACATCCTGCTTTCTGATGTCACTCCTACTTAATGGCTACATTTTGTCATGTTTTAATTAGGGCACAATGTACACATAATGTAAGACAGAAGTTAAAAAATAAATAAAAAATAAAGTAACTGAAGTGGAACTTATTTTTGAATTTGTGTGGAATTAACGTTTTGGGTTTAAAATGGGGTTAGCTCCTCAACATCTCTCTTATATGGGACAAAATGAACAGCCCAATCCTATGGGCTTCAATTGCCAGCAGAACATGCATTCTGCTGGCGATGGCTGCTGCTCAGGCAGGTAACATGGCAGGGAAGGCAGGAGGGAGTGGAGAAGGGGCATAATGGGGTGGAGAGGCTGCAGGAGGGGTGGATCCAATACATGGTGCGCACTCGGATCCTATCCCTCTTTCCTGTTGCATTGGTGAAATTGCTAGTGCATTTCAGATGAGAACAATTTAAATTCTCTTTTCCTGCTGAAGTCTTCCAATCTTGCCCTCCCCCACTGGATAAAGTGCACCTATTTTTGGTGTGGTTGCACTAGCAGGAAGGGGGAAGGGAAGGATTGAGCTGTGAGTCTTCCAAGCCATTCAACAGGCATTCTGAAACTTGAAGAACCCAAAATACATTTAATCTATACTTCTCCCTGAGATGTATAGGGAGACAAAAACAAAACAAAATTCTTGCACAGACCATGTTGCCTTTATTAATAAAATAAAGGCAACATGGTCTGTGCAAGAATTTTGTTTTTGAAACCTCTGGTACTGTTTTTTTTACTACCAATACAGATATCAATACCAACATTGAATATTTGATAAGTCTAGCCAATTATTGTCAAATATGTGAGCTATGGTAGCAAGTAAACATTGTGCAAGTTTCCTAAATCTGCTAATAAGTGTTTAACCCACACAGTACCGGGATTGACTTCCAAAGCCCCAAATAATCCTCGGGGGGGGGGGGAGGTAATGTGATTTATGGAGGAACAGCTCAAGATTCTGAACACACCATCTGGCTCTTGTGATTGTTTCCTTCTCAGGATTTAGGGACCTTAAAGGTTTAAAGGTTACGAGAGAGAGTTGCCATCTCCCAGATATTCAGAAGATTGCTGCACACGGCAATCAACTGGTGTGCCAGGTGGGTCAGCAATGATAGGTATTCTGTCAGAAAGGAAAATGCATGGAAATCTACTGAAAAGCTCAAATTCCTGATCACTACAAGTTCAGCAACTAAAAACTGCAAAGACTCTATCATACAGAGACCAAACACAGTCTCCAAAACACACAACAGGGTAACAGAGTAAGGCATTGTTTAAAATAAAAAAATCTAGACATGCTAACAGAACAGCAAAATCAATTTTTAACACTGATAATGATTTACAGTTTTTTTATTTTCTTTCAAAAATGGTAATCAATTCCCTTGATTCTGAACTTTTAGCAATAAAAGTCATATAAGCTCAGTGGGTGGCCAGGAGGATGATGGGAGGGAGACACATTTTCAAACACCAGATTACCTTATGGCATGAAAGAAAGAGCTTTGCTGAGTGCCAACAAAGGAGCTAGTTTCTGGCCAAATGTTTACATGGTCTGGCATATTAAGGCTACAGCTTGCGAACCTTCACTATTCGACCTAGACTTTTAAAATTAATAGATGCAATTACAAACACAAAATCCAGCTATTGGCGGCAATTACAATGTACTGGCTCTCATAGCAAGCTGAATATGGTGACAATTACACATGCTATCCTAAGGGACTTAACACAAACAAACAGAACCTCTGGTTTTTGGACATTTTAAAGCCTTTTGTCACCAGAAGCCACTACAATTATTTTGTTTCATTCACAGCCATAGGTCTGAAATATACTTTGCCATTTGGAGTTTTTGTTCGTTAGCTAGTGGGACTCAGAGGAAGCTACAATTAGATAGTGTACACTTGTTAATATCTTTGACATCAAAACAACATTTTATAAACTTTACTTTTAACTTCTCACAGACACAAGCTTTACATCAAATCCTTCCCTACATGAAGCAGAACAAATCCACTAATGTAGATTACTGTTTCCACAAGCAGAAATGTAGGAATATTATCTTCACAGATATTCAGGCACAATATTTTAGAAGGTATTTAAAAGATGCACAGAACATACAAATAAATATGGTATAATTTGGCATAATACTCATGACACATTGTCTTTTCATGCCTGGATAACCCAGTATTAGTCTGAAGTCTTAGACTCAAGATAGTTTATTTTGCTCCTGCTGCTGGAGAAATTTAACTTTTGTCGTGCATTTCTCATGGAAAGCTCAAATTAAACATTAAGACATTGGGCATAGTTACAGAATCTGCTACATTAGATAGCAAATACATTTCTGATCCATAGGACAATTTCTATATAGAATACGACAAATACAAACCAAACCATTTTCTCAGCATAGCTCTTATTAAGGTGTTTGCTATGAAAAATGCTGAAGTGGGCAAAAGGAGATGATGAAAGGGTGGGGGGGAAAAAACTCCAATTGGCAAAACCATAGTACTGCTTGCAATTTTTTTAAAAAAGTATCTTGCTTCTACCATAACTGCATTCAGCAAACTTAGCAACAAGTTATGAAGTCCTTTCTGCTGAGGGCAAGTGAGATGACATCACTTCTAGAAACCGTCTTCTGTTCTCATAACTGGGCACTGTGGAATGACTCTTATTAAGAAAGCAAAAGATGGACTTGGATGAACTAATTACTGCATCACCACCACTACAGGTACTACAAAAAAATGGTATTGTAAAACACTTCTAAAAGCTTCTGTATCTATGGGGTGATGGATATCCTTCCGGAAAGAGAGCAGTGGATTATATTTTCTTTTAAAGAAAAAAGTACATACTTGAAACTTGCCTTCTTCATACCTTTTCAAATGTTGTCAGCACTTCCCGTAGGCTGAAGTTCAGACCAATCATTCTTCACTGTCCCTTTGGCACCTACATCTTCCTAATAAAGGCTTTCAACATCAATTGTGGCCTTAAAAGTATGCATATATATAATTTTTCCAACTATACCTCTTGAAAGTTCTTTGGCAAATCTTGATCATGCATCTCTTTTGTTCTGGGTGTCTTCACTGGCCTCTTACCCACAACATTTCATGGCCCCACTGTGTCCAATTGTTGTCAAGCTGGATAGTCTGCAGCAAGCAAGCTTAATTCTACTTCGTCTGTTAACCAGGATCCATGATGCTGGCATGTTTTCTTCATCTCACTAGTCTGTCCAAGATTCTCTTTTGCTCACCTCACTAATGACCTGCAGGCCCAAAATGTTTTCTCTCCCGGGCCCCAAGCTCAACGTTTGGTCTCAATTACACTCCACAAACGATTCTATATCTTCATGGCATATAGAAGATAGAAAAGGAGGAAAAAACATATTGTGCTACTGTTCCTCCATTTACAAATTATTTCCAGTGGCAAAAAAAGACCAAGTTTTGCTAGCAATCAGTAGCTAACTTGTGACAAAAGTTGAACTAGATGAATCATTCCGGAGAAAAAAGGTTGACACTAAATGCTGGACAAGAGGCTACCTCCTCTCCTTCTCTCATACACTCACTCTCTCCCAGCCACCAGCAGACTTGTGTTGCTATGGAAATAACCAAGCCAGTTTCACTCCATTTCCCTCTGCCTGACTAGCCTAGGGGATGCTGTGCCGCTTGCCACTGGAACAAAAAGGAAAAGTTATCTGCTTTGTTTTAGAAAAACTCCCAGCAAAAGCTCACAAAGTAACCTTCCTAGGGGATCTTGTCCTTTAGGTCCCCCCTGAGCGCTGACAACAGTGTGGCAATCCATCTCCAGGATTTGTTTATTATTTTAATCAGCATCCTCCCATCCACCACCACTTGCTTTCCTCCGAAGCTAAGCACACTCCCATTTCCTGGAGGCCTCCCTCCCTGGTCAGGGAAAAAAATACAGACGCACACACAATTTAGTACCTACAGAGGAATGGAAAATCCTGGACCACCAACTCCTGCTATTTTACAACTTCTTTCATTCTCTTCTTCCAAAACAAACCAAACGAATGTTCCGTCTCCCTAACTATAGCTTGCAAAAGAAATAACCAAAATTAAAACAGAACCCAAAAAAGTCCAGGACAAAAAAAAGTTGTTGAAGCAGCTGTAAATGTTACAACGAAGCTTGCTGCTGCCCTGTTCCCTTTACCTTAGGCTCAGCACAGGCAGATAGTTTTCATAGCAGGCCTCTTGCTCTCATTTCGGCAGGAAACCTGACACCTGGAGTTTGGCTACTAGGCAGTCACTTCCTTTTGTAAGAAAAGTTTCCACTCGAAAAAGAGGGAGACTGCACATTTCAATTAAGGTCAATGTTTTCTTTCACACCATTACATGAACATACGGGCAAGTGACTCAATATATATTTCATAGTAAGGAGCTAATTTCTGAAAACTGGTCAACTTCCATCAGTATTTTAGCTGTTACTCATATCAGTTCTGTCTAAGCCCACCAATAATTTCATTCCCCCACACCACTGTGTCCACTGCAGTTTAGGGCATAGATGGAAAAACTCTCTTGGATTGATAATGGTCTTTGTAAAAGGAAAGTGACTTAAAAAATAGTGGTGTGGAAGAACAGACCTGGTAAGAGGCAGGAACATCAACAGAGTTTCTATATCACTTGCATAGGTAAGTTTTTGTGTGTGTTTGAAATAGTTTATTCATATACAAAATACTAACCATAATAAAAATTCATAGTACTGCTGCACATGGAGGGGGAGAAAAAGGGTAATCTATGCCAGAATGGCAACAATACTCATGGCCAATGATGTTATCAGGTATAGGAAAGAGCCTAGAGCTGTTAGACAATTGAGCTGTCTACAGTTAACTGTTGACAGTTAAGCCAGTTTCATCCCTAGAAGATTAACTGACAGTGCAGTCCCAACTTGTACTGAAACAGGCAGGCCAGTGGGCCTGTGTTGTATCCAGCACAAGTTTGGGACCGACTGTGACTCAGCCAGGGGCAAGGGGAAACTTGAGCTTGGATCCGGCCCAGGGAAGCCCGTCTCTTAAGTCGATGCAAACATGCCTTATGGCACGTTTGCAACACCTTCAGGTCAGTGCAAGTGACTTGTGCCAGCCTAACCCGGGGATTAGGATTGCACCCAGAGAGGTATTTGTGCTGACATAATGCCAACTTCCTGGAGGCTTCAGGCTGGAGCTGTTGCATTTGGTGTCTTTTAATCTTTTACAAGGTCTATTTGTATCAACAACATTTTTGTTTTTGCTAGAAAGTTTTGCTGCTAGGTGGTACATGTAGGAAAATGGAATTATAGTTTTGTAATTATGCAGGGCTATGAACCAGTGCCAGGTTACATGCCTGACTGTGTCCCATTGCCATTTGTTTAGGGATGAAGTGTGAATTATGTTTCCTTTAAAGTCCACTAATAATGGAGTTTGCTTTTTCTAGTGGCAGTAGTGCCGTGTGGAAAGTCGAATATTAATTAACACATAAAAGTGTGTGTTGTGCAAGGCCTAGGAGAGGGGGGTATAGGGGGCAATTTCTGCCCGGGCCCATGGTCAAAAAGGGGGCCCAGGAATTTCCTGGGATCTTACATTTTCCAATCTCACCCAGACTCACTGCCCACGCGGGATGCTGGTGGCATTACCATGGGCACGTGATGGTGATTGTTGTCACAAGCCATACACAGCAGGTCCATAGGTTTCTGCTGTCCCTTTCCTGATCTTTCAAATGGGCTCTGAAAATGTTGGAAGACCAGCAAGCTACATGGACACCACGTCATGGAGACCGCATTCCCTCATTTACCCACATACACCATACGCACTCCTCAAGATCAGGGAAGGATCTTGTTTCTTTAGTCAATTTCAGCCACTGTAACTGTGTTGGTTTACATGTTGTCCTCTCTACTCCCTATGATTGTGATCAATCCACCTAACAACATTTTGGCTATAACTTTATATTTGGTACCAGATTGAGAAGTGGGTTTGCCATAGACAACAATCCCTTAATATATTTGTTCCGGAGTGCATGTGTGTTAATGCATGTGTCCAAAAATAGTCCTAACAGGCTTCACTCTCTTTTTTTGGTTGTGTTGACTCATGTTGCCTGATATAAAGAATTAGAAGACTACATGAATTGCTATGTATTGCTATGAATAGAGTCCCAGAGATTCTACACTGGATGTCTTTTAACACTCAAACACTGTCAAAGTCAAAAATCACTACTTGCTGGTCAGAAACCTCAACACCTTGACCCCACCATAACCATTTATTTGTCATTCTATTTGAGATAAGGCAAAATGACATATAGGTACACCCATCTGATGAAGACAGCAGTATATATCATCGGTGGTTGAAAACATACAACACTCATCCACTGAGAAATCATTTTATTGAGCACAAAGCAACAGACCAGGCACAAACTGACAGCTTAGTTTAGATAAATCAACCCAGCAGGACCCATAAATGTGAAATTACGTTTAAAAACCACATTCTGTAGCCTCCAAAGCAAAAAATGCCAGATTGACTTCAAGATATCTCTACAGCTTTAAAGATGTTGAGTTTTTAAAAAATATATTCCACCTGAGTTTTGCCATTCAGCTTTCTTTTGTAGTAAGAAGATAAAGTACTACACTGGACCACAGAGACTGATTCTGATGAGATCCCATGGTGCTTAAGACTGGGACAAAACATACACACAGGTTGTGAAGTAAACATTGATTCAAGGTGCAACCTTTTAAAGTACCTTCCTTGAAAACCCTCCTTTTTACTCCAAACAAATTTAAAGTCAAATATTTTATTAATCTGACAGTACAAAGACAGAGAAATGAATTCACAACATACATATATGCATATAAGAACAAAGCACATCAAAAGTCAATTTAAAAAATCAAGCAGCATAAGAAATCAACACACTAAAAGTCAGTTTGGGAGAACACTTACTTTTTAGAAGTGTTTATTATTTCTAGGTTTCAGAAAAACCTACACACACACACACACACACACACACACACACGCTCCTCTAGAGTCCCCTCATACATTTAGACCTGTAACTTTTCTAGTGCTGGTATTTCAAGGCCATAAGAACATAACATAAGAACTACAAGCTTCTTCCATGAACAGAAGACATGGGCTCATGCAAGGCCCACTTTTGCACACAGAAACACTCCTTGAATGAGTATCAGCTCAGTCCTAACTCCCTGCATAGCAACACAGTGGCACCACTGCGGCAACAGCTGTATCCCATGGGGAAGTTTTGACCACCAGAGGCCTCCTCAGGGTAACGGAACACTAGTTCCCTTGCCCTGGAATAAGCCCCAGCAGCTGCTATGGGTCAACTCATCAAGCAGCCACCATGGCTCAAGCTCAATCACTGACGCAAGTTCAAGTTCATCCTGAAGGCAGATCAGGCCCATGAGGGCAATCAGGTCGAAGAAGGGGACAGGATTCAGCATATGCCACCAAACCAGGTCCACTTCCAGGCCAGATCCACTCTCCTCCCTGCCCTGTCACTGCCCTGTTCTGCCCACCTGTCCCATTCAACTCCCTCCCTCCAACCCCCTGTGCCAGCTTACCTGCACCAGTGGGTGTCTGGCATCTGGGTTCACACAGACCTTTCTGCCTGTCACCTATGGCAGCAGCCAGGTCCCGTGCACTGACCTAGTTGTGTCTGAGACGGCCATAAAGCTGTTTACACTAGCAGAACCAAAGTTCCTGATCAGATTGGGCCATATATGTCTCCTACCTTCCAATGAAAGAGCTTGTGACCATAGAGAGCCAGGGTGACAAAGGCTAGGATACAACTACATTTTTTAGATGTAAAGTTAAGATGTCAGTATAAAACTAAGCATGTAAAATGCTAGTCTTCAAAAATGTGCTTATAAACACATACAGAGTCATACACTGGGCCCGCTGTATCTGCAAATTCAGGACACATAGGTTTGACTATTTGTGGGTCCCGAACCTGCAGGGGTCAGCCCAACATGGACCATCCAGAATCGAATGGAGCTGTGCCTCAGAGAACACACACCTCCAGAGGGTGTTCTGAAACCTACCACAATACAGTGGTATTCAAACTGGGGCGTCGCAACGCACCAGCCTGAGGGCCCTGGTCCCTTTCCCCTTAAGGGGCAGGGCCAGCCAGGAGTCAGGGAGGAGGCAGCAGCGCAATCCCCAGGATCGCACTGCTCAAGGGGGCTGCAGGGGCTTGGGTACACTTGCCCAAGCCTCCTGCAGCCTCCCAGGGGTGCAGGGAGCCCTGCGTGACCTTCCAGAGGGCTCCCCAGGTCAGGGAAAGTGAGAGTGGGGCGTTCGCGCCTCGCCTCTGCTAAACCGGAAGCGGAGCACAATCGCTCCATTTTCGCTTCTGATGGGGCTGCAGGGACTGGGGTGCACCCTCCAGTCCCTGCAGCAGCCGTCCCTGGGTGCGGGGAGCTGTGCGCGAGTGCCTGCAGGGCTCCCCAGGTCAGGGAAAGTGAGAGTGGAGAGATCACACTCCGCTTCCAGTTCTGCCGAGGCGGAGCACAATCTCTACTCTCACTTTTCGTGACCTGGTTAGCCCTGCAGGTGCTCGCTCAGGGCTCCCCACACCCAGGGACGGCTACTGCAGGGACTGCAGGGTGCACCCCAGTCCCTGCAGCCACGAGCGATGCGATCCTGGGGATCGCATCGCTGCCTCCCCCCACCAACTCTGCAAAGACTTACTGCTGGTTTCAAACTCCCTGAGAGTTTGGAAACCGCAGCCTTAGAAGGTCACTTCCAGTTTATCTTAAAAAATGGAAGTGACGCTTCCCTGGCCCTCTGAAGGACTTTTAAGGCATTTAAATGTCACTTTCATTTTTACAATAAACTGGAAGCGACCTTCTAAGGCCCCCCCCCCCCGAAGGCCTTATAAGGCCTTCTGAGAGCCTGGGAGGCCACATGCTGCCTCCCTGGCCCTCCACGCATTCTCCAGAGGCAGCAGGAGCACAGTTTCCATCAACTCTGGAGGATTAGAGGGCCCTAGAGTCACAGATTTCTTCATCTGAGGATTTCAATATCCACAGGGGGACCTGAAATGAATCCTAGGTGGAGACTGAGGGCTCACTTTATATGTATGCATATCAGATAGGATTGGTTGCAGCTCCCTATCAAAAGTAAATTCTGTCGTAAACCCAAGTTTTCCCTGTGCACTGTATAAAATGCTACCACGAACAATTCTTGTTCAGCCTGTGGGTTGTATTGAATGATGGATCACAAGTCCACTAATTTCTTTACCAGTTCTGAAGGGCACTGACTTACATTCTGCTATGAGAGGAAGGCAGACTAAAATCCTGGACTCAAAATCCAGTCCTATTCAGTCAGGAGGCTCACTGGGCAAGTCATTCTCAGCTTAATGTATTTTATTAAAAGTTGCAGCAGTGATAATGCAGGGAGACAATAGGAATAAATATACAAAGAGAAACATCACAAAGAACCAGGCTTTCTTCTGGCTTTGCAATTTGCCTGAAACATAAAGACACATCAGCAAATCAAATGTTGATTTAGCCACTGAATCTTGACCATAGCTTTGTGTTGCAGATAAGGTGCCAGTCTTAAAAAAAAAATAAAAAATCACACCCTATGTATATAACTGATTGTTTTTCATTGGGGTTTTTTAAAAAAAATGTCATTAAAGAAGTTGTGCATGACAACTTGATATACAAAATTTTAAATTGTACTCCTATACTATAATCCTCAACACAACTGCATTGGGATGAAATCTGGAGTTTAATGACATTCAGAATTAATTCCTATGGCGTCCAAAGATCTCCAATCCCTTATTTTCTTTCCTTCAAATCAGAACCCTGGAGATATAAATTTTAACAACGGTTAACTCCTCAATTGCTACATAAAAAAGTGACTGTGTTGTTAAACTGATTTTTATAAATTGGTTCAGCCCACCTACTGAGAACTAGAAATACGGTGGAGAGTTTTTCCCCCTTAAATGCCCTAACTGGGAAAGCAGATGCTAATTAGAAAACCCCAAGAATGGAAATGCCTTCTCTTCAAAGAATCATGTAGCAATTGGTAATAAATAATGGTCACAAAAAACAGTTTTACTCAGCCAATGTAAATATAAATAAATATAAAGTTTTCATCCTTGCTTACCACCCAAGACAAAGTATTTTAAACACGCCAAAATTAGCAACAGGAACACTAAGATCCTTTAAAAAGCAATTTTCAGGGTTATTATTCATTTAACTGGCAAAAACAAGCATCATGGAATATATGATCATGTGCTTCGTAGCCTGCCAGGCAGCAACTTGTCAATTACCTTGAATGCCACAACAAAAAAGACAAATAAGAAATTCTGAGGTTTGTGTCTAATTTTAATAGGCTTTGTCCGTTTTGTGTCATATTTGTTTTCATCTCCCTCCATGAATTCTGACTGCTTCATTAATGTCTAAAAATCCTACTAAGGTACTTTAACATCACACAGAGGGGCTTTTGAACATCATCAAGTTTTTGCAGAACAAATGTGCAGCTGTTACCACATTATTGCACAAAGTTCAGACATCTTCCCTCAAGAATCAACTTCCATCACATGTTTCCAGCACTGGATATTTTATATTTTGTTCCTGGGAGAGCTGAAATTTCTCCTGAAAACTAGTGCTGATGCTAGCACTACAGGTGAATAGAATGGAGTTAGGGTAGTTACTGCAGGCACCAGTCATGTGAATAATGCAGAACAAAAAGTCTCAGCCTCTCTCTGCCTCCACCTTCCATGCACCCAGTCATTACTACTTTAGAGTTCAGCTGGAGACTAAACAGACTACCTACCTTAAAAAAAAAAATCACTGCACCAGTAAAATCTAGCATCTCTTCAAGCATAGCCTAATGCATGGAAAAACAGACTGCTTTTTCCTGCACAAACCTAAAGCTAATACCCACCTATCACCTGATAAAACTAAACCAGCTTATGACTACTTCATACATTACATGGGTGTCAAAAACATGTTTGCTACAGCATATAATAATGGCATAAAGTCATAGTCATGTAATAAGATGCAAAAGGTATTTTGGGGCAATAACTTGTAGATTGTTAATAACAATTGTATATTATAACAATTGTAAATTGTTGCAACTGGTTGTAGATGAACCTTTTTTAGCTTCCAACTTCAGACCATGGCCACTAAATGTGCATCTCCATTTCTGGACCTGATGAAAGACCCTGGAGGAGAGACAACTTGTTGCAGCAAATATGAAAGAATAGTTGCTAAGTCAAAGACCACATGCAGCGCTGTGACTGTCCTCATGGACCGCGGATGCCACTGTGCATAACCCTTCAGCCACCTTACTTCCATGTACAGGTGTATGCCCTTAACAACCTTCCGATCAGCGTCAAGTCACATATGCGACAGCCGCTGCTGGTCAGGAGGTCACACCCCACAAGCCTCCTAAGCTAAGGGAAGATCTGCTCCCCTTGCTTCCAGAGGCTTTTATGAGCTTTCCAGAGGCTCAGAATGTCCCCATCGTGTGAGAGACACGATTTTTGGTTTCTTGGAGGAAATTGGAAATGGCTCTCTTAGGCAATTCCAGCTCAGAACAGCTTCATGCGGTGAGGGAAGGGGAGCTTCCCCTCGCCTTCAGCGGTTTTGCATAGTGTCGAGTCTCACTTGATGACAAGGATGCGATCCGCATCCCTGTCATTAAGCAGCATATAACTGCATTATAAACAGAATAGTCTCTCCTATTTAAGCCATATCTTCTGCAGAGGAATTTGAAAGGGGTGAAAAATGTTACTCCATTTCCAAAGTTTTTCATCATTCTGGATTTTTTGTGGAATTGTAGCTTTTTTGTATTATGTTAGGGTGTGAAATTGAAGCGCATCCAGTCCTGCATGCATGAAAACGATGTGGTGACGTGTCCACTAAGGCCTCACTGTAGAATCCTACTGCTGTATAATCTGTCTACATGGTTTATCTTATTAAAAATGAGCTTATGGACATGAATGTGATCTTTAGCAAGAGTTACCAATCAATTTCTGGACAAAAAAAACCACCCAAAGTGTTTAAGTAGGTATCCATCATCAAGAATGAACACTGGTCAACTGGAAGACTGCTTCACAGTTAACAAATGCGTCAAGAAGTTACTAGGGAGGCTTTGCTTCCCTTCTACATTAAAAGTTGTTGAAGAGGGATGGCAATTGTACAACCAATTTGCAGCAGAGGTATTCCAACTGTTTGTCTTTACTTCAACCAACACAGTCTGGTGGAAAAGCTAACTGGGATTCACCTTGACAGCTTTACTGCTCACTTTTATCTATTTGGTGACAGTTGCCAGAGATTCTACTTTATCTTTCCCTTTCAGGTGGTTGTCACTGAAAGGCTTGCCTTCAATTAACATCAAGGAATCCATCCCTCAGCCAAGAGCATTGTTGCAGTTTGTAGTGGCATTAGCAACTATGTTACTCAATAACAACAGAAGCAGTGGCAAAGATCTATAAAGTAGATGACTAAAATGCAGCCAGGACAAAATCTTCATGCTATCAGAGTTGTGTAAGAATTGGTGGGACCTTTGGAACTCCAGATGATGCTCCAATGATGATGAATCAACTTTACTAAAAACTCCAATAATGTCAACATCAACAAATTTAATCAAAGAAAGTCAGGATAAACCCGAATGAGTTGGAAAATCCACGCCCAGATTAGGCACCTCTTCATGGGCTGCATCAATACCTGTTCATTAGTCAAAACAGTATGTATGCCAGGTCAGAACTAGTGTGACCTTCATATTGTGAAGCATCCCTGATGCATGAACCTATCACCACTGAAGCAGATGTTTCTAAATTCTTCATTTGCTGCAGGTATACAAGTGCTGGTTCAGCATAATTTAAGTGGCCAGCTGCATGCATCTGATCTACCAAGGTTGGTGTGATATGATGTTTAGTACAATGGTTTTCATTTCTCTTTACTATTCAGTGGAGACAGTAGAAATACTGTCAATACTCAATACCGCCTTGAGTCCCTTCGGGGAGAAAGGCGGGGTAAAAATAAAGTATAATAATAATAATAGAAATATAAATCAATATTTCAACAATAATGCCAACTATTTTCAAAGTAAAGATACTACAAATATAGCCCTGTAAATTTAGTGTTTGACCTAGACATTTACAATAAAAAGTTGAAGGGTATGTTCATTTTATAGCTAATACAAACACAAAGGGGATCCTTCCCAAAAAATCTTTGGTAATAAAATTCTATCCAGAATTTTTCTCTGAAAATTTCTGACCACTTTGAGTGTAAAAATGTTCAGGTCTGAAACTAATGTACTGAACTATCTTATTCTTATACTGTATATGGTTGCTTTTAATACATGGAGAAAAATCAGCCATTTTCCAAAACTGAAATTTTTTTCCTCAATTTGAATTTTTAGGCACTGTCAGTATGTTTATCATAGCTGACAAATGAAAACACCTTGCAGTTTTTGGTGTTTTATTCTAAATGCCTATCAAATTGTATTTTTACTGAACTATAAAGGGATTAACTTTAAACTAAAAAAAAACTTGTTAATCAGCAAGTTCTATCTCCACTGCATCACAATTTCCTTAAGTGTGGCAATCTTGTAGGTCACATTAGGATGTCAGCAAGTTAAAATGAATATCACCTAGAAAGTCAGCAAATTCACTACATCATGAAGTGACTGCACAGAAAAGAGAGAGTATATTAGTTTAAAAGGCTATTCCATCCAGTTACCTGCTCAGCTGAAGCAAGTGCATTTTCACCCAAGACCTTTAATTTCACACATCACACAGCCCAGCTGAGGTGGTGGTATGAAATATTATGAACATCAGTAGGGTGCGGACACAACTGCCAACTTTTTGTATTGACTGGAAATGGAGCCTTTTTGTTTTGGTAAACATGCTTTGCAAATGTTCATGCTGCAAGCTTTATAGGCAGAAGTATTTGTTTCCAATAAGCAAGATAGGATTACAACCCAAGTCTTACTGAACACAATGGGCTTACTTCTAAGTAAAATAACACAGTTTTAAAACTCCTCTATTTATAGGTTTAAGCACACAAAAGAACTGGCCAAATACTAAGCCTGACAGCTACACACTTGTAAAATTCTTCTGTGTTCAGAAAAAGAAGTTTTCTCTGCAGGAGCAAGTAACTAAATTAACAGGAAAAACGATGCAGTCCATTTTTAACTCTGCATTAGTTACATACCCAGAATTTTTATCCCTGAGGGTAGAAGTCTGGAAAACTTGACTCAGTCATTAAATTGTATTCAGGCAGTTAAAGTAATGTTAAGCTGATTTTTAAAAAACACAGTTGGAATTAGGTCTTTAATAAAGCACCATCTGTATTAGGTAGAACACCAAGGGCATCTTGACGACATTTACCAAGTTTCTAGAAAAAACACCAAAAAGAAAAGCACCAAACACAGCTGTGCTGCACTGCCTTTCCACATAAAGGTTCTTAAAATAATGTATCACTTGCTGTCTTCTCTCATTATCCATTCAAATTGGCAGATTTCTGCGCTGTGGTAGACACCAAGGTAAATTTGGGCCTGCCAGGTAATAAAAGGCTGCCTTTTTGTGCCAACTCTTGTGTTTCCAAATTCAAAATTAATGATTTTTGCAGCTCCACTATGTAGGGTGTGGGGCACTCATGATATTTCTTTTTCTCAAGGTTCCCCTCAAACTGCATGCTCTTCTCTGTTGGATAAGAGCTCAGTGGTAATCAATTGTTTATTCTTAAAATCTGGTTGCATTGCTAAGAAAACTATCTTCTGCTGGAATCCCAGGGTATACTCACAGTTGGAACGAAAAAAAATAATTAAGCCACTCCAGGGAGGTAAATATAATAAATCAGATATTTGACCTATGCCTTTTGTCTATATAAAGCAGTAACAGAGCATTCAGGGGCCTAATAACTATACTGCACCAGCAAATATAATAGAAACTGCACAGAAAGTCAATCTGGTCATGCCTGTCAGTTTTCCGAGTTATCCTCTCCATAGGGGTATTGATCTGGGCAGAACCTACCAGAGGGGCAAGCTAGGAATTAGAAAGACCATTTCCTGCCCAAATACCAGATAAACATCGTTTGAAATGCTGCCCCTTTGATCCAATACAGGAGGTGCCATAAGTTTGGAATACACATCTGGGATTAGACCAAAGAAGACAATGAGGATGTTTAAGCAGATAATCAAGACTATATTTCGTAAAATCAAGTAAAAAGGGCATCTTCCTGTCTTGCAATTTTTCTTATCATAGTCATTTGTTCAGTGCTTTTGGAGTCCTTCAAGTCCTTCAATGTATTCTTCTGATTAAAATAATCCTTACAACAACCCTTCAAGGTATGTATTTTATCCTTAAATTGTAGCTGAGACTCAGAGGTGGAGAAAGAGAGGCTTGCCCAAGGTCATACAGTGCATTTTTGTTTTTTGTCAGGGGCAAGGTTCAAGCTCGGAAAGTTCTTATTTGCAGCTTAGCCAGTAGGATGCACCAGCTCTCTTAAACATCTGAAAGGATCACCACACTTTTTGGGGGTGCCTTCACCCTGCTCAGAAGGACTTTTAAAAATATTCTTCACTTTTTGATTACCCACTATCATTGGCTTGTTGGCAAAAGTTTGGAAGAGTTTGTTAATGCATGATGCGTCTTAAATTTCTTCTAAGAACATAAGAACAGCCCCACTGGATCAGGTCATAGGCCCATCTAGTCCAGCTTTCTGTAACTCATAGCAGCCCACCAAATGCCCCAGGGAGCACACCAGATAACAAGAGACCTCATTCTGGTGCCCTCCCTTGCACTGGCATTCTGACATAGCCCATTTCTAAAATCAGGAGGCTGAACATACACATCATGCCTTGTAACCTGTAATGGATTTTTCCTCCAGAAACTTGTCCAATCCCCTTTTAAAGGCATCAAGTCAGATAGAGGTTAAAAGAGAAGATGTTTCAGACCTCATTGATAAATTAAAGATCAATAAGTCACCGGGCCCTGATGGCATCCACCCAAGGGTTATTAAGGAATTGAAGAATGAAGTTGCAGAACTCTTGACTAAGGTATGCAACTTGTCCCTCAAAACGGCCATGGTGCCAGAAGATTGGAGGATAGCAAATGTCACGCCTATTTTTAAAAAGGGAAAGAGGGGGGACCCGGGAAACTATAGGCAGGTCAGCCTAACATCCATACCGGGTAAGATGGTGGAATGTCTCATCAAAGATAGGATCTCAAAACACATAGATGAACAGGCCTTGCTGCGGGAGAGTCAGCATGGCTTCTGTAAGGGTAAGTCTTGCCTCACGAACCTTATAGAATTCTTTGAAAAGGTCAACAGGCATGTGGATGCGGGAGAACCCGTGGACATTATATATCTGGACTTTCAGAAGGCGTTTGACACGGTCCCTCACCAAAGGCTACTGAAAAAACTCCACAGTCAGGGAATTAGAGGACAGGTCCTCTCGTGGATTGAGAACTGGTTGGAGGCCAGGAAGCAGAGAGTGGGTGTCAATGGGCAATTTTCACAATGGAGAGAGGTGAAAAGTGGTGTGCCCCAAGGATCTGTCCTGGGACCGGTGCTTTTCAACCTCTTCATAAATGACCTGGAGACAGGGTTGAGCAGTGAAGTGGCTAAGTTTGCAGACGACACCAAACTTTTCCGAGTGGTAAAGACCAGAAGTGATTGTGAGGAGCTCCAGAAGGATCTCTCCAGACTGGCAGAATGGGCAGCAACATGGCAGATGCGCTTCAATGTCAGTAAGTGTAAAGTCATGCACATTGGGGCAAAAATCAAAACTTTAGATATAGGCTGATGGGTTCTGAGCTGTCTGTGACAGATCAGGAGAGAGATCTTGGGGTGGTGGTGGACAGGTCGATGAAAGTGTCGACCCAATGTACGGCGGCAGTGAAGAAGGCCAATTCTATGCTTGGGATCATTAGGAAGGGTATTGAGAACAAAACGGCTAGTATTATAATGCCATTGTACAAATCGATGGTAAGGCCACACCTGGAGTATTGTGTCCAGTTCTGGTCGCCGCATCTCAAAAAAGACATAGTGGAAATGGAAAAGGTGCAAAAGAGAGCGACTAAGATGATTATGGGGCTGGGGCACCTTCCTTATGAGGAAAGGCTATGGCGTTTGGGCCTCTTCAGCCTAGAAAAGAGACACCTGAGGGGGGACATGATTGAGACATACAAAATTATGCAGGGAATGGACAGAGTGGATAGGGAGATGCTCTTTACACTCTTACATAATACCAGAACCAGGGGACATCCACTAAAATTGAGTGTTGGGCGGGTTAGGACAGACAAAAGAAAGTATTTCTTTACTCAGCGTGTGGTCGGTCTGTGGAACTCCTTGCCACAGGATGTGGTGCTGGCGTCTAGCCTAGACGCCTTTAAAAGGGGATTGGACAAGTTTCTGGAGGAAAAATCCATTATGGGGTACAAGCCATGATATGTATGCGCAACCTCCTGATTTTAGAAATGGGTTATGTTAGAATGCCAGATGCAGGGGAGGGCTCCAGGATGAGGTCTCTTGTTATCTGGTGTGCTCCCTGGGGCATTTGGTGGGCCGCTGTGAGATACAGGAAGCTGGACTAGATGGGCCTATGGCCTGATCCAGTGGGGCTGTTCTTATGTTCTTATGCCATCACCACATCCTGCGGCAAGGAGTTCCACAGACAGACCACACGCTGAGTAAAGAAATATTTGCTTTTGTCTGTTCTAACTCTCCCAACACTCAATTTTAGTGGATGTCCCCTGGTTCTGGTGTTATGTGAGTGTAAAGAGCATCTCTCTATCCACTTTATCCTTCCCATGCATAATTTTGTATGTCTCAATCATGTCCCCCCTCAGGCGTCTCTTTTCTAGGCTGAAGAGGCCCAAACGCTGTAGCCTTTCCTCATGAGGAATGTGCCCCAGCCTTTCTATTTTCTAACACACTGATCCATATGTTGGCTTCTCACTACATAGCTCAGTATTCTCCTCATGTTATTTCATCTTCAAAAGCTACTTAAGCTACTTACAAGGTGGTGAAGAACACAGATAATAGTTCTCTGAATACAGACAAAAAATTCCAGTCTCAGCTGGGAAAGAATGCTGCTGGGATCCTGGAAGACCTATTGCCATCTTCCCTGTCACTATAAGAACATAAGACAAGCCCTGATGGATTAAGGCTCATATCATCAAGCAGTCACTGTCACATTAGTGAAACAGAAAGAGACCCTGAGCAAAGCAGCATAAGTTCTTTTTTAGAGCAATTGGGCAACACATCACCCACCAACTAAGTATGGTTTGAAATCATACTTTTTCCACCGGGGGGGGGGGGTCCACTAAGATGCATTATTTTATTCTGTTTAACATGGACAGGGGGAATATCAGAACATTTCAGAGCACAGGAAGGTCAGTTTAAACAGGTTGTAGACTGCAACAATAAATCAACATGTTCCCAACCCAAATGCTCTTCCCAGGAGGCACTCAAGCGAAGACCAAACCTTTTGCCAGATGCACCATTATGCCAGCAAGAACATTTCAAATAAAACCATGTCCCACATGAAACTATGATATATGAGTCAAACTAGTTTAGAAACATGGATTATAAGTATATTTCCTCTCAGAAATATCCTTAGCACAGAAGCTGTGCTTCCATTTAAAAAAAAAATTAGCATATGGAAGTGTCAGTTATTTATTAACACAATCAAGGTTTGCAGAACTGCTATCTCCTAACATAATGGTAGCAATATGGTGTCATCACAGTCTGCTACACTGAAAAATTATTTGGCTCAAGAGCTGCATCTGCTAATTTTTAAATATTATTATTAATCTTCCAAAATAAATGTTGGACCATATGGCTGGCAGGTTTCATTAGTCAGTCCTCTCATTTTACAGCAAACCTGTGAGATTCTGAAAAAGCTAACAAAATAAAAGCCACTCAATCTTCTACATGGCGTTTTCTGAAAATCACCTTTTTTCCAGAGGATTTGGCAAGGAAACTCTTAAGACAGACTTCTTTGATAAGAATGCTCACTTCCTACATCAAAATTCTGGTCAGTATTTCAGTGAGCAAGAGAGAAAACATGAGGAAAGAAAAAACATTGAACATTTTTCATTTCTGGACTCTAGGGGAGGGATGTTACTGATGTGAAAATGTTCAGTTTTGTCTCCCAGCAGAAACGCTGTTTCAGGCAATCCCACACAAAGGAGTGGAAGAAGTAGCAGTACTTGTTCTGAGAACAACTTTCTGGTTTTATCTGTTAACTATTGCCATGGAGGCCAAACAGGACTTTCATCACAGACAGAGGGGAAAGAGCTTGCCAAGAAGCAAGCAGTTAAGGTGCTCTAACCCTCATGGATGTCTAAAGGCTGCAATCTCTCTTTTTCTCCAATATGAACAAATGATCGCGATAGGGTAAATTACGCTGCGTTGACTTGAAAGATGCCATGGATTCAGGATGCCAATCAGCATGAGATGGCTCCTGGGATCCTCAGCTCACAGTTCTGAAGAAGCAGTCTCTTAAGTCAATTCATTAAGAAAATAAAATTACACTGAACAGAAAACAGTGGCACTTTGGTGGCACTTAAGATGATGTACAAAAAATATGAGAAACATAGGCCACTCCTACCCTTTCCACCCCACCGCGCTGATGCAGCCATGCCAAAAAGACGTGCTGTATCCAGTGGTGGGGCAGATTAGGAGGATTTGGAGGGGAAGGGGGAATTAAAACCCCTTATAAACCCTCCTGCTCTGCAATGGGCCTCCTCAGACCAGCACCAGGGAAATTGCTGGCACAAGGGGAGAAAGGGGACCCACTATACCCAGATATAGGATCTGGCACATACCATCACCATTTGATCTCCTTCCATAGCCTTTCCATCCACCCCTACCCATCCCCTTAGGCCTCCCCACCCCCTCCTCCATCCTCCACCAGTTTACCTGTTCCATTGAGTGGCCAGCAATTCCCTCAAGCATGCAGAAAGGCCCCAGCCTTCCTGATGGTGCTCAGGCAGCACACTAAAGGAACATGTTTTATGAGCACATTGCAGCAGTTGCCTCCAGCAGAATGTGGGTTCCTCTGGTAGCAGGGCCCTACAGTCTTGGGCCTACAGTTGCTCTCTCATCACTAATGTGGGCCTATCTAAATGTACAATAGAATAAATGTGTTCCATTTTACATAAAGAGGGTTCTGCTTGTTGGTCTTCTGAAAGTTGATATTCTTGCATTAGGTTGAGAAGAGTTGGGAGTTATTTTGTTACCCTTATTCAAAGAGCACATCATAACCACTATGTCTCATTTCATGTGATTTAGCTTGATTTCAATAAAGTTCACAAAATTGCTTCTAAATACACATGCCGTTATTCTACCAAAGAAAATGGGAATTCCAAAGCTGATAAACCCATTTTGATTGACTCTAGTATAGTTTGGGATTCTGTCATTAAGTAATTAAATGGACACTATCATCACTCAAACACGGAGGTAAAGATTCTGAATTTCTTTTGAACTGTCAGAACTAAAGATGGAACGTAAACAGATTCTCAATCTAACTGGCAAACAATAGCTTTCTTTCTGTGAATTTTTAATTTGTGTGGCTGGAACACTCTCATTCATACATATCCCCCCCCCAAACGTCTGGTTTACATTAAGACTTGGGTCAAGATGGCAGAATTTTCACCTGTAGCTAGATCATTCTACAACATTCTTTCTTTTTTTTCATCTTGGATACACAAGATTGAGTTCTTTTCCTACTGCTTTCATATATAGAAACTCGCCATTTCACTTCATTGCTTGCATTCAGCACACGCTTTACAAACGGAGCAAGTCCTTTTTCTCCTCCTGCTACAAGCTCAAAGGGAATTGGCATTACTGTCACTTCTGCACCACAGTATGTTCAACTAAGAGAAAATCCACAGAAGAGTTGTCTTGCACTAGTAGTTTCAATCTTCTAGCAGCAATAATGACAATATTGGAGCTTGGAAGCTCAACTTGCAGTTCACAATAGGTAGAAAACAATAATACTCTGTTACATTGGTAAATGCAAAAGTAAAAACAATAAAAAAAAGTGACAAAGGCCTTCTGCTTCTCATTTTGAAGTCACTCTCCTAAGGGGGGGGAGGATAGGCATCAGATTCACCTAAGAGCACTGCAGGCACAGAAACAGCCATACAAGCAAGTATCCCTAACTGCATAGGGAAGAACATGTACAACATAGTACGCATACATCCAACAGCCTGCAGTGGATGAAGCTCTTTTGAAGCAGTTAAAATTCCAGCTATGGGCTTCCAGGAGGGCAAAACAAGCTCTGGATGCAGCTCTGGTATTGCCCCTTCCCCAGGCAGCTATATTGACAGAATTTTAGCTTGTTATCATGCATACCATCGAATCAGAGGAACTGACTATTTCTCCATTGCCAGCTACTTCTGCAAAGAGTAGCACTGGCACCTATAGCAGACACTTTCATTCCCATTCTTTCAAGAGCCTCCGTATCCCCTACCATCTCAGTTGCTACCAGCAGTTATACACTTGTCAAAAAAACGTATAGGAAAATAAACATAATCTGCAATTCATTTTTATGCACAATTACTTCTGACAGTGGAACCACACTATCCTCAGTGTACTCTTCTTCCAGCTTTTTATTTACTGATGATGTAACTATTCTTCAGCAGGCACAAACATTCACACATATGTTCCCTCTACACTAGTTGCTGTTCTCTTTTCTGTTTATATATGCATTTATTTTATTTTACAATATTTCTATTCCTTTTATACGTACACACCATTTTCCAACTATAATGGTTCTCAAAGTAGTTCGCAGTCATGCGGGCAGATTTATAGTGATGCTGTCTCCCAATGACTGATCTGGAATGCCAGGTGTTGTTGATGATATCAAAGAACAATATGAGGCTCTTTTCTTCTGAAAAGACTCTGTTCTCCTGAAAGGCAATGATGGCAAAAGAGGGCAGGGAGCAGCAGATGCTACAAAAAATGATTCTGCTGTCAGTGACTCCTACACCTTAGAACTCTAGGTCAGCCGTTCTCAAACCTTCCCTTAGGAGCTCTTCCACCCCCCCTCCCCCAGTCAAACAAGGATTCAACATATATTTGGTTTTCAGTCTGTGGCTCTCTTCAAATGTGCAAGGGAACTCCTGGGTGTGTGTGGGGGGGGGGGTATGGCTCCCACTGAGAATGACTGCTCTAGGCAATGCTGTTGGAAAAACTGTACAGAATCCTCTCCCAGCCCTCCTGCTGGTGTTACCATCTCACCAGATCTGCCGCACTGGCCTGCTGTTATCCCTCCCATGAAACAGGCCATCAGACACGTTCAATGCTTAAGATTTTTTCAGTCTCTGTGGAGACTCTGACCTATACAGTCTCAATGACACCACATTTATACACACAAAACTCAGAGGAAGCTGAGAAGCACCACTTGAACAGAAAAGTGTGCAGGAACCGTCCCCTTGAAACCGGTACTGGTTTTCAAGATAAATGGTAGTGCAGTTAGACTAACAGCACAATCCTATTCATGTCTACTCAGGAGTAAATCCTATTGTGTTCAACCGGGCTTGCTTCCTGGAAAGTGGATTACAGCCTAAAACAGAACTTCCATGTTGAACCAATTTAAGCCATCTCTGCCCAACATTGCCTATACACAACACGGATCAAATGTGTGTACCTGTGAACCAGGCAAAAGTGGGTAAATGTTTTAAAAAGCCCACATTAAATCAAGTTCCTCACCTTCATGAGGAAAAACCACAACTGGATGATCCATTGCCCTTATGGAAACCAGAGACTTGCAATTTCATACAAGGACAAGAAAATTAATCAGGCAATAGCAGTTTGATCCTGCAGTAATAAAACTGAGAATAACCTTGCACTATGATTCTAAAAAGCATAATCAAGGTAGTTGTAACAACATTCAATTATTACAGTAGCATACTGAGTTTCTTTTCTGAACTTTACTTTTTACAACGAGAATTTAACCATGAAAAAACTTGTACTGGCATCATTATTCACTTCTGCATAGTGTGCAAAAATTTGATGACAAACAGAAATTTTGTCATAACATTACTAAAAATATTACTTCAAGTAACATTGCTAAGATATAATTTCCTCAGCTTTGAACACATTAAGAAAAACACTAAGTATACTAGTGGTTGTTTCATATCATGATATTTAACAAAAAAATTCAAGTCTACATCAGGAAATCGTTTCTAGTATGTTTGTGAGCGGAAGAAAAAAGTCCCCAATGGGTGCTTCAGGCATTGTAGTGGGGGAAGGGGGTCCACATTCCCAAAGGCCCTACTAATAAATTACTCTCCCTCAAACAGCCAAAGCACATTGGTTGAAAATCACTGGTCTTATCTAATCCGATGTGAGTATCTATTCACTTCCTGCATTTTATGCATGCTATTAGGCATGCATCTGTTCATAAAGTCTGCAGTGCCCACTAATATAAAGGTCTGTTCTATTCTTTTTCACACTGCTAAAGGTCAGGCAACTCATGTTGAGAACCAGGATGATGCCACAAGCCCTTTGGACTACACATGTACAACCTTTGCCTCTCTCTAAGGAGGAAAGGAAGTTGAAGATTCCACGCAGGTCGTTACACATCCAAAGTTTTTTTCTTTGACTGAAAATGGTCAGGAAAGAAAGGACTTGGGCAGCTTATCTAGCTAATCTACTCTCTATGCTTCTTACTTAACGTTGTTGCAGTTTATATTTGACCCCCTACCTCTTTCCCTCGCCTATACCAGGGGTGCCCAAACCCCAGCCCTGGGGCCACTTGCGGCCCTCGACGACTCTCAATGTGGCCCTCAGGGAGCCCTCAGTCTCCAATGAGCCTCTGGTCCTCTGGAGATTTGTTGGAGCCCACACTGGCCCGATGCAACTGCTGTCAGCGTGAGGGCGACTGTTTGACCTGTCGCATGAGCTGTGGGATGAGGGTTCCCTCCACTGCTTGCTGTTTCACATCTGTGATGCAGTAGGGGCAGCAAAGGAAAGATTGCTTTGTGCAAGGCCTTTTATAGGTCTTGAGCTATTGCAAGACCTTCATTCATTCATATAAGTTTATCTTTAATATATTCATTTATGTAAACTTATGTAAATTTATTCAAATTTAAAATGTAAATTAATTCTTTTTTTCCCTGGCCCCCGACACAGTATCAGAGAGATGATGTGGCCCTCCTGCCAAAAACTTTGGACACCCCTGGCCTATACCACACAAGCACACTTGTCTATACAGCAGGATAAGGTAGGAAATTACAGAGAAGGAAATTTTCTGTTTTCCAAAAAATGAAAATGAAAGGAAAAAGACCCTTATGCTGGTATCCTAGAATGCCTCTACCTGGTAGCAGAAATCTTTCCTCCCTAGCAGGGTTTCTGCAGCTTGTTGCTTAATGGCTTGGTGATGTAAGCTTCTTTGCTGATAAAGATTTTCATTTCAGCAGATTCTTCTAATATTTTGCTAATATGTACAACAAACTTTGTTCTGCTTTAACTTTATTTTCACATTAACATCCCACAATTCTAAACCAAAATTCAGAAGCAAGTTGTTTGAAAGAGGTTTAATTACATCTCTTATGCTTGAGTTCTTGCAGCCACTTTCTTTTTACTCTTTCTACACACATTTCCCCCATCCTTCTCCCACAATAATTTAATTGTCAATCCCCAAAATCGTATGCATAAAAAAATACAACATTAAATACAGAACATAGAAAAAAGGGTGACAAATATAGTGAATATAATATTCATGGCTGCAGAATCCTTAATACACCACAGGTGGGGGAAAACACAAGACACATCACATCTGTGACATACACTTCATTCAGTGGTGGTTTCTCTCCCTCCCTGAGAACACACTGTCTTGTTTCTGCACTTTTAGATTAATAAGCTTTCACATGTCTCAGTGACTATTGCTTATCTTTCACATTTCAACAAGGTATAACTCTGAAAGAAAAATGTTCTTGTTAGTCAACCAACAAGGCTCAATGATTAGCAGTTATGGAATTACAATGCACATACCTATCAACAACTTGTCAAGAAACAATATCAAGTACCCAACATTGACTGCTGTGTTTGTCAGGTTTCTGGCAAGCTAAACTATGTTTACATGGCTCCCTGAAGATGGAATAAAGAAAGGCTTACTTTTTCAACAGCTAGTGTTTGAATGGTTTAATGAAATACAAAGCATGGCACTTTTGCATCATCTCGATCTCTGGAAGTAACCAATCAGAAAAGCTGACCATGCATGCACACTGTTCTTAAATTGATTTTCTAAAAGCTGTTCTAGGGCCAAAGCACTCTGTTTGGAACCGTAATTTAACATGCAATATTCTGCAGCTAATACTCTTTGAGGCAAACACCCTTAACTGTGCTGAAAATTTTATTAAAAACTTGATATTTTATAAATATCAAAAACTGTGCATAAATATAAAAAATACAGAGGAATATAATTTTACCAATCCATTAACTTTATAAGGTTCACAAATAAAGTCACTGTTTTAAAGTGCATGTCTGGTCTGCCCAACTCAAACATCACAATAAATGATAGTTGCTGTTAACAAGTAGCGACTTAAGAACATATGAACAGCCCCATTGGATCAGGCCATAATCCCATCTAGTCCAGCTTCCTGTATCTCACAGCAGCCCACCAAATGCCCCAGGGAGCACACCAGATAACCTCATCCTGGTGCCCTCCCTTGCATTGGCATTCTGACATAACCCATTTCTAAAATCAGGAGGCTGAACATACACATCATGTCTTGTAACCCATAATGGATTTTTCCTCCAGAAATTTGTCCAATCCCCTTTTAAAGGCATCAAGGCCAGATAACATCACCACATCCTGTGGCAAGGAATTCCACAGACCAACCACACACTGAGTAAAGAAATTTTTGCTTCTGTCTGTTGTAACTCTCCCAACCGTCAATTGTAGTGGATGTCCCCTGGTTCTGGTGTTATGTGAGAGTGTAAAGAGCATCTCTCTATCCACTCTGTTCTTCCCATTAAAAATTTTGTATGTCGCAATCATGCCCCCCCTCAGGCGTCTCTTTTCTAGGATGAAGAGGCCCAAACGCTGTAGCCTTTCCTTGTAAGGAAGGTGCCCCAGCCCAGTATGCATCTTAGTCACTCTCTTTTGCACCTTTTCCATTTCCACTATGTCCTTTTTGAGATGTGGCAACCAGAACTGGACACAATACTCCAGGTGTGGCCTTACCATCGATTTGTACAACGGCATTATAATATTAGCTGTTTTGTTCTCAATGTTTTGTTTTCAAATGATCCCAAGCATAGTATTGGCCTTCTTCACTGCTGCCAGACATTGGGTTGACGCTTTCATCGACCTGTCCACCACCACCCCAAGATCTCTCTCCTGATCTGTCACAGACAGCTCAGAACCCTATATGTGAAGTTTTGATTTTTTGCCCCAATGTGCATTACTTTACACTTACATTGAAACACATCGGCCACTTTGCTGCCCATTCTGCCAGTTTGGAAAGATCCCTCTGGAGCTTCTCACAATCATTTCTGGTCTTCACCACTCAGAAAAGTTTGGTGTCATCTGCAAACTTAGCCACCTCACTGCTCAACCCTGTCTCCAGGTCATTTATGAAGGGATTGAAAAGCACTGGTCCCAGGGCAGATCCTTGGGGCACACCACTTTCCACCTCTCTCCATTGTGAAAATTGCCCATTGACACCCACTCTGTTTCCTGGTCTTCAACCAGTTCTCAATCCATGAGAGGACCTGCCCTCTAATTCCCTGACTGTGGAGTTTTTTCAGTAGCCTTTGGTGAACACCTTCTGTCGAACGCCTTCTGAAAGTCCAGATACTGTTTGTTGTGATATCCAAATTGAGCAACATATAGTGATGGGCAGTGCATACACGAGCACCTGTAGTTTGAACTAACCTCAGATCCCTGGATTGGTATGCAAAAGGAAACTCTGGTTAAGTTCAAATAAAAAAGGGGCGCTTTCACTCTACAGGTATAACCTAAGTATTCACAGATTTTTTAACCTGAAGTTTTATCTCAATGAAATGAGAAGCACCCTTTAAATTAAAGGAAAAAAGTAGTTAGCAGTAGCCTCATTAGTGCAAGAGAGGGCAGCTGGCTGACAATCCATTAATCATTCTCTCTCCAGGCACTTAGATTAGCTTCACTCCGAGGCAAGCAACCCCTCCCTTCCCCGGAGCACTTGAAAAAATGATAATCACTTTGCATTGGTGAAGGGAGGGGTCACTGGCTCATAAGTGAAGCCTTTCTAAGATAATAAGTGATGGGGAAGAGCTCACAGCTCTCTGATTGGAAACCATGGTTCCTGCTACAAGAACCAAACATGCGTGAACCAAGTCTAAATCACCTTGAAGTAAACAAACCATTCTTTGAAGTGAGATAAATTTCCAGGGTTATACTTGAGCTATTTGACAGTCACACATATGTACAGTCCAATATTTTGGACGGTTTGGGAATACAAACAGTCCTATACAGAGCTAGACTGGTACAGTGACTAACTGCATAATCTGATGCATGTCTACTCAGAACTAAGTTGAAGAGGATAGGACTGTAGCCTAAGACACTGAGGCTTATTGACAATCAGGGTTGCCCCAGTTCAAATCTTGCTTCTACCCAAAGTCAGTAGGACGGCCTTATGCAAGTCACTCCATCTCAACCCCTCCCTTCTGTAATGATGATGTTGCATCAAAATAATTCACATGAAGCATTTTACATATTCAGAGAATGCTATACAAATAATATCATAATGTCAATAATAGCTTTACACCAGAGAAACTAGGGACACAATGAAATACTTATTTTGAGAACAGCAAAGTGTGAAAATCTCAGGAAAGGTTATTTGAGATACTTCTTTGCAATTACATAAGGTTCAAAAGTCATTAAATGATTACAGCACATTAATCAGTTCACTTAACCACTAATTAAATAAAGAACATAAAACTCTTTCACCAGCTTCTTAATTAAAATGGCTAAGTTGCCAATTTTACATTACCTTAACATGAAAGTTTCTGTTCACATGTGTCCATTGATCAGACTCTTTAGCTGTTCAACAGAGCTTTTCACTACTGAGCCATTGGCTGTGGGATCAGCATGTAGGTACTAAAGCAATTTTTGCACTTTTCCCCCATTCAGTCTAGTGTGATTTAGAATGTGCTACCACAGCTTATCAATGTTGCAGTTTATCTGCAACAATGTGTTAAACTGGGACTTGAGAATTTGATGAAACATTCACACCACTTTGCGAACTTGACCAAATAAATGTCAATTGAGACCGACCAAAAAAATGTTTCTTGGACAATAAACCTGGAGAACGGGTTATGTAAAATTTCCCTAAGAAATCATTTTGAATTGAAATCTATACAGATTTTTAAAAAATTGTTCACAATTTTCACCAACCCTGATTTGTATGAATGACAAATCTATCCATACAAGAAGGACCAAATTTCATCAAAACCCTTTCCCTCAGCTAACCCCCAATATCATATCATATCTGAGGAACCACTTTCTTCCATTCCTTTTACTAAGAGGGGCCTCTAAAAAAAAAACTGAACCGTTTAACCAAAACATTTAGAGCCACAGTAAATGCCTTTAACAGTTTCCTCATTCCTCAAACTTCCTCTTTATCCGCCCACTCTTTTCTGACCCTTCATGACATCCTTCAGCATGAACTGTGGGGTGGGGGCGGGCTTTCTTCCTCTCCTGCTCCTTCCCCTCACACACATTGCTCTGGATACAGCACACCATACTTATGATGTACTACACTTGTGGCAGGGTTGTTTTTTTTAATCTCTCCAAACAGAAAGAAGGTGCTGATTGGACTATAATTTTTGTGAAGACTACAATACTGCAATGGAAGCAGTCCACAAAGACTACAGTTCCTATAAGCACCTTTGCCTTGCTTTCTTTTTTCTTTGGAGAAAAGGGGGAAAGAACCCTCAGAAGCATATTAATGGTATGCTGAATGCTTTAATAGTGAGGAGAGGATAACTGCCCGATCGTAACCCATGCTGGAACAGGCAGGCCAGCTGGACCAACACAAGGCACTTGCATTGGCCCAGAGAGAGTTTAGGATTGCAAAGGATTGTGAAGGAGACCTCTCCCCTGCCACTGCTGGGGTAAGAGTGTGTTTGATGGTAAAAAGAGTGTGTTTGCAACACCAAGATAATTCTAGTTCTGGCCCCAAAGACTAGTCTGGGGAGTTCATCTCTTCTTTGGGGAAGAATTTAAAACCTCCCAAATGCATTTCCGAACTGAGAAAACTTTGATGGCAACTCTAGCACATATCTCTCCAAGGTAATTGCTTACAGCAAATCCCAAAAAGTCTACATTTCTAAATTTAGGCTTTTCAAATTAGCTGACTGACATGAATTTGGCAATACAGTACAAGTGCTTCAGTACTTAAAAAAAAAAGCCTTGTTTCAATTAAATGCAATATTTTTACGCTTAGAAGCACATTCAGAAAATAAACTTCCTCGTGCTCAGAAAAAACAGCAGGCTATGTCTAGACAGTGTAAATTACATTCATTCACTGATACATACAACACAAGCTAACTGGATTTGTGTTATTACTGCAACAGTGGCTGCAAGCACTAGTGATGGAGAGCAGCTGAAGAAATGTGGCACACACAAGGGACACAATGGAAAAAAGCATCTATAATGCACATCGTGGGGCTTTGTTAGGCAAATTAACTGAACATTTCCAATTATTAAACTTTAAAAGGAGAAATGCTCAAAGAATCGAAAGATTCATATATGAAACTACATTCATTAGCTCATGCCATTTGGTGCTACAAGGTCTGCATGAAATGCAGTTAGATGTCTGACTTCTGCTGGTGTAGGCAGACGAAAGTAGAATTGGGTGTAGATTGGAAGATATACCAAGCCCCTCCAGCACTATGTTCCTTTGATATGGGAACAACTGCAACTTGTTGCATTTGTTTTGAATTCATTGATACATCAGTCTCACATTGTACAGGAATGAGGATTACCACAAATCATATGAAGTGGGAAGCAAACAAAAGAACAGCAAGAACTAGGAAGTAAAATACAAGAACAGCTTTTGATAGAAAAAGACAACAGGTAACATTTGTGCTGCAAACTGGAAGGGATTATTAAAATGACAATATCAGATAGCCAAGACCCTGTTCACAGATATGCACACATCACTTGATTGCTCATCTAATGCTTACTTAGCATATGATGACTTACAGTACATATGTAAACTAACTGCATTGGAAAGTATTGTATGAGGTGCTAAGGAAATTCTCCCCATAGTTTTTGGGATGAGGTCACACTCACCTTTGCTAATAACTACCTGAGGCTGCAGTAATGCCAGCTACACACCCTCCAACATCAGACAACTTAAAATAGCTGCATAAAAGAGATAATATTAAGCAAAGCGTGGTGAACAAATGAGCTGTTTTCAGTGAGGTTAAGGAGAAGCCAACAAAGGGTTGCCATACAGTTAAACATGCCTACTAATAATCTTTTGGGGTCAAGGATCTGGAGACTAAATTTGGGTGGAAGGGAACATGTTATAAGAGTTACCCCCATTTTAAACAGAGTAGCAGAAAGCCCTGTAAAGGGCCAGTCTCTGTGACAGACAGGGCAATGTTTAAATCAATCACCTCTCAACCAAGCATGGAATATATGGGACCTGAGAATGGCCAATCACACACTTGCATTCAGAGGTGGGAGGGAGGAAAAAGCAGGAGGAAAAGAGAAAGCGAAACTGAATTCAAGAGAGAATTAGTTGTTGGCATTTAGCTGGAGTGGCAGCAGGAAAATTTTAGCTCTGTTGGAGCTGTGTGGAAACTGGAGTCAGGCTGGGTCTGTCAATGAGTAAAAGGGTAGGCTAGCGCAGGAGTGAATTTGTGTGAAGAAAATCACATTCTAGAAAATGGTCCATCTGGGTGATAGTACTGTGAAAGGCAGGCTGAGGCTTTGCCAGATCCATACTCCCAGGGTAGTTATAACACTTCACAAATACTGCACTCAGTTTTGGAGAAAGAAAAAGTCCTCTGTAACAAGCCCTTGTATTGATAACTCTAACTCACTTCAACAGTTATACTGTAACTACTCAAGCCAAAGCAATTTGTGCCCAGCAAGAAGCTGTGATACTGAAATGTTGTGTTAAGTTCAAGTAACAGGAAGCAAAGAAGCCATGTACCCCCCTTTTAGGGCAATAAACTTTATGTTTGTATTATTTCAAAGGTGTACTTTTGAAGGGAATGTTATATTCTTAAATTTCCCCTGTGGGCTGGGGATAAGAATAGGCCCTCAGTTTGGCTGTACTTGTCGTAAGAGGCGACTAAACAGCCACCGGGTAGATGGGACTCGTCAGCCTGGGAAGGCAGCTCATCTGAGAGAAGGAAAACTCTGATCCCAAACCTCCACTGCCTTGTGGCTAAATCCAGTTATGGAAAAGGCTTCAGGAGTCAACCTCGAGGCAAAATCCGGAGCCGGAGTCCCTGAGGCAGTTCATGGCTGAACACAGTCACGTTCTGGCAACTCCTGCGACGCCGCTGGAACCAACCGTATTGGCCTCTGCCTTTCCATTGGACCATTTCAGCGACGTGGAGAGGGGGGATTTGCTGCATGGGTAACAGCCTATCCTCCATATCTACTTTACCCAGGCTTCGCGCACTGGAGAGGACACTCTGTTCCAGAACCACCATTCAGAGCGTGACACCATAGTCTTCCGAGACTGAAGGATGCCAACTCATTCTTAAATATAGTGCCTAGCCTCAGTGTTACATTACCCTGAAAACTCACAGAACAGAACCATCACGGTCACATTTAATACAAAGTAACATTGTTACATGATCAACACACAACTTTTGTGACCACATGCTTTATTTTAATGTTATCTCTTTTATGCACCTATTTTAAGTTATCTGATGTTGGACGGTGTGTAGCTGGCATTAACACAGCCTCAGGTAGTTACTAGCAAAGGTGAATGTGACCTCATTCCAAAAACTATGGGGAGAATGTCCTTAGCACCTCATACAATATTTTCCAATGCAGTTAGTTTACTAACTAGTTTACTAATTAACTAGTTTATTTAATTGCAAGTCATCACATGCTAAGTAAGCATTCAAGCTAATCTGGGAGGAGACTAACAGGTTTATCACAGCTCCATTCAGCACAGATGTGCCTCAGCACATTAACACCACATTCTACAGAAGGGTCCCCAGAATACAAAGCAGGTCCCTCATTTAAAAAAAATAAATTATTTGAAACCTCTGTGTATACTTTTGTCCAATTTACAAAGCAAAGGAGTGAGCTCCACTCCCCCGACACACAAGTTCTTACACAGGAAGAAGAAAATGCAAATAGTCTGTGTTCAGTGAGAATCTTTTTCCCAGTTTTGCTATTTTCACTGTATTAATGTCTTCATAGCTACTTCACACACTATGATTCTAATTGGTAAAACAAAGATGTACATTATACCACAACTGTGAAAGGCAGAAATGCACTTTTCACCTTCATTTTAAGTATACAACACAAATCTGCACATGGAGCATAAAGATAATATCTAAAGCCATGATAAACTGATTGGCCCAATCTCTGATGAAGAATATGCATCAAAGAAAGGATTGTTCTATCTTGTACCCACATACATATTTTGCATTAAATCAGTCCATGGGAAAAACCTGATATAAATTCCTAGAACTTGTTCCCCATTTCAGTAGCAATGTATGCAATTAGACAGCCTCTGCAGTCATAAAGGTAGAACAGCCAAGAGCCTGCCTGGGTATAAACATGTTCAATTGGTTTAAGGGGCTGTTTTGTTATTGTGATGTATCTGAATGCATGACAGACATGCAAGAGGCAATTTTCCATTTAAGGTGTCAGCTTTCTAATTAATTTCATTCCCACTGACAGCAGAGGCTCCAGAAGCATAGTAAGCCAACATACAGGATGATGAAACAAGATTTCCAAAATACAGTTTCAGTGTACAGCTGTCTGAATTTTAATTGACTTTCTCCACAGAACTAACCCACACATAGGAAGGGTATGATAGGGACTTACCCAGGCCTCTGAATGTCTTATAATAAGGCATTAAAAAACCACTTCCAGAGAAACCCAAAGTGCCTTTTTTCACCCTTGGGCTCAGTCGGAGCCCAGCAGAGGCTGCAAATAGACTCCCCGTGGATACAGGGGCATGCCTTTATTTCTTTGTTTCTTTATCCTCCTAAATAATGCTGTTGGGTAAGAACTTTATATCTAAACAGGGACACATAGGAAGAAAACTGAAATTTTAAAAATCATAGAGGATCTGATATAGAAATTTGAGAGCTACCACAGCATTCTGAGAGCAAGTAAGAAAAAACACAAATGAATTTCCCATGTAACAAAACAAACCAAAAACAATCTTTATTTTTTCTCTAACACTCTAAAAGATGTGTCAGACTCCATAAAAACTACATTGCAAATGGCTATACAACCAAATTATTGCGCTACGTATGCTATTAAAATGACTCATCAAAATGGTTAGAAATATGTAGACAAAATGCATTCCTAATGTTCCGTGCCTTTGTTACTACCTTCATCATTGCATGGGTTTTTTTTTTGTTATACAGTTCCCTTGAAAACAATGCATCTTGAAGCATAATAATCTCACTACCCCAAAAAAATAGTAAAGGTAGCACAAAGTGGCAATATATATATTTATAATATAAAGATACAAGTTTAAAGTAGACAATAAAGTTGGCTACCAAAGAGCAAAATTGGATTGTGTAATTGCAACAAACAAAGAAAATCATCTTAAGAAGATAACTGCATAGCAAAATTAAGGTATATCTTTTAAAAGGTCATGAAAGGAACACTGTTTACATAAAAATATAGATTTTCAGCAAATTATTTTACTTTTAAATCCCATGTCCATAATGGAGAAAGATGTGTGCAAAAGACACACAGACTCTACATCAGCCAATACTCAAAGGCTTGTGCATGCATCCTGTACAAATATATCACTGGCGCAAGATGAGAGAAAAATATTACTTCACTAACAGGAAGATCTTACTGAAATATCCATCTGTCATCAATAAGGGCAGATTGAACTAAAGTTTACATGGTTAACTAGAGGTCAATCTTCAGACAGCCAATGTTTTCCCCTCTACAGAGAAAGATGATGCCAGAATGGAAGGGAGGGAGGAGGAACAGAAGGGAAAGTGTATTAATTGAGGAAAGCTCCTGAGCTTTCCCTTTACTTCTGGTGCCTAACACTACTGGTTCTTGCCCTTTCAATATGTGGAGCTGCTAAGTGGGATGATTTTCGGAGGCCCTCCGAAAAGATGCAAGACAGGTCCCTTTTCACCAAGGCTATTCATCTTGATATCAAATAATTCTAAGAAAACAGAAACTGAGCTCAAACATCCCCCCTCTTCTGCAGTTACCTTTTTACCTGAAAAAGATCAGCTGACCCTCAGCACCAAAACGACCCAAGTTCCAAAGACATTACCTTCTGATTCATATCATTACAGCCCAAAGTTTCTCTGCACCTTCTATAGCAAAAAGAAAAAGAAAAAGAAAAGTCTTTTTTCCAATGCTACCAAAAGAACCCAGAAAGGCGGAAGAAACAGGGCTATGCAGCCCCATATGCCCTGGGCACAATCTCAGACTCAGATTCACATTCTGCCCCTCCCCCCCATATGCACATTCAACAGCAAAAGAACAGATATCCCTTGCTATCAATGTGAATTTTTGGGATCCTCCTGTGGGTAAGCCAAAGCAATCATGTAGTTAACTATTGTATGGCCTACAGTGATCAGAAACAAGATCACACATAACCACCTCAAGTTGGCCTTCTATAATTACAGCAAGCTACTGAAGGATGTCAGTGTCTGAGAACAACAGTGCCAGATTTCTGAGAAGTAACACAAGTGGAAGCATCATAAAAAAAATCAAGTATGAATTAACTTACTCAGTAACTAGGGTAGTACACACACACCCCAAAACAAAATGTACAAAAATATTGAGTGATGTTAGTTTCCAAAACAATAGAATCCTTCAAAAAGTTCATTTAGGTCCATGCTGTTCTCCTGCAGCTCCTGAATACTGTCAGAAGACAGATGCATTCAATTATTTTAACATCAAACTTTAAGATGCTGTTTGGACTTAATGCAGTGCACTCAGTGTCTATGAAACAATTAATTCCTCTGCCTCTTGCTCTCAACACACACTTTGCTTTTATCATTTCATATAATTCAGGAGGCCTATGAATTTTGATTATTTTTGTACTTTGTTGTTTAGAAAGCTCTTTTGGACTGTGTCCTATTGCCACAGTAGCTAAATATCAATCACTGGTATTAGCAGAATAAAATGTTTCACAAGAGAATTTCAATGCTCTAATTCTTTGTTAAGCTATTTAGAGAAATTGCTTACTCTATGAAGCCAAAATTGCTTTCTTTCTTTAACCAACTCTTGTGCACTCTAAAAACATATTTTTAAACATAGCACTGAAATGGGCTGTATGCCTGTTTTCCAACTGCTTCTCTAAATTTGCTGTCATACAGCAAATAAAGAATTCCTTTTTCAACTCCACACTTGTATGCATGCACATGTATGTATATTTGACTCAAGTTTCTTTTCTTTTGGTATGGGAATGTCAAAAGTAGTTGGACACTATATGCCAATCAAGTTATATATAATGCATCACAGCTGAGAGAGTGGAGACTACACTTTTCTTCCTTCCACAGTCTACACTTCCCTCCTTCAAGCAGTTAGGAACCATGTTAGCCTCCACTCCTGCTTCTCCAAACTTTCTAAACAGGTTTCTACAGAACCCAAGATGCTACAGTTGGTGGCTGACAATAAGTACATTCAGGCCGAAGTGCTACTGGAAGTTTTTCAGTCTGTGCTGGTTTCTAGTTTGCTTCAAGACTAAATCAAGGTGGTGATTATTACCTATAAAGTAATAGCATGGGGCCTAGATACTTGAAGGAACACTTTCTTCTGAATGAACCTGCTCACATGCTATCATGAAAACCAGTGGCCTTGTTCCACTTCCCCTCACCCACCAAGGCACAATTGGCAGGAACACTGAACAGGATTTTCCCAGTGACTCCAGTCACTGGGAAGGTGACTCCAGGAGATGCAACACCAGTGACACACCAGCGGAAAGCCACACTGGCAATGAAGGAGACAGAAGGTATAAAGAGGGAAGGGAGAGGAAAGAGACAAGCATGAAAGAGGAGGTTGGCAAGAGAGGACTGGAAGGCAGGGTGTGCAGGAGACTAGGCAGCAAAGATGACAGAGGGAAGAAGAGAAGGAAATGAAAGACTGCAGAAGGCCCAGACAGGAGAAGGAGTGGGAATACACAGAGGAAGGACAAGAGAGGAAGAGTCAGGACAAAGACAAGAGTGAAGAAAGATGGTAAGGGAAGACTAACTGAGAAGCAGAGAGCGACCTAGTGTGGGGGAGCCACTGGAGGACCAACTCAAGATCCAATGTGGGAAGGATCAGAGAAAGCAGTAATCTGTGTGACCAGAGAGGCGGAGTTAGCCTCAACGTTTGGATCCAGCTCATGTATGAGGAGCAACCTTTTACTGTGTGCTCTCCCCAATAAACACTCTCTGAAGCAGCAAGCTGGAATTCAATGTGTGAGTACAGCCTAACCCAAATGTCTTTTCCAAGCCGCTAGGACAGAGGTTATCAAACTGGGGCATCCCGATGGTCCAGCCTGAGTCCCTCTGCCTGTACCCCTTTAAGGGGTGTGGAGGGGAGATGCAGTGATATAATAGCCAGGATTTTGCTGCTTTCAAGGGAGCTCCAGGGACTTTCCTTTACTTACACCATCAGTGCCCAAACCCCGGCCCTGGGGCCACTTGCGGCCCTCGAGGTCTCTCAATGTGGCCCTCAGGGAGCCCCCAGTCTTCAATGAGCCTCTGGCCCTCTGGAGATTTGCTGGAGCCTCCTCTGGCCCGACGCAACTGATCTCAGCAACTGAGGGCAACTATCTGACCTCTCGCATGAGCTGTGGGGTGAGGGCTACCTCCACTCCTTGCTGTTTCACGTCTGTGATGCAGTAGCAGCAGCAAAAGAAAGGCCTGCCTTGCTTTGTGCAACGTCTTTTATAGGCCTTGAGCTATTGCAAGACCTCCATTCATATAAGTTCATCTTTAATATATTCATTTATGTAAACTTATTTAAATTTATTCAAATTTTAAATGTAAATTCTTTTTTTCCCTGGCCCCCGACTCATTGTCAGAGAGGTAATGTGGCCCTCCTGCCAAAAACTTTGGACACCCCTGACATACAAAATGAAGCAGCAGCATTCTAGGGGTGCGAGGACCTCCGTGAACACCTCTGCAGGGCTCCCCAACATGTGGAGAATGAAACAAAGATTGTGACCTACTTCTGGTTTGTGATTGTGAAACCAAAAGTAGGTCAGGATCTTTTTTTTCCATTCTCTACACATTAGAGCCCTGTTGAGGCATCCCGTTGTTGTTGCTTTGTTGCATAAGTAAAGGAAAGCCCCTGACCCCCCAACAGCAGTGCAATCCTGTGGATCATGTCACTGCATTTCCCCCTCCCCTTCCAAGACTTACCTTGGGAGTTTTACTCCTGAGGAGTTTGAGAACCCCTGCCCTAGGAGATAGACCTTCCCCCAGAGAGAGGAAGAGAGGTCAAGGCCAAGGCCAAGGAGAGAGAGGTCCTCACACCCTCTCACAAGCTATTTTTAACAAAAGTCAAACATTTAAGGGACAAGCTCAAACATTAATTGCTCCTAAGCTTGTGGCCATCACCACATCTTGCAACTGAAAATTTCATAAATTCATTATGTGCTGTGCCAAGTCCACAGATTTTGTAAGTTTTAGAGGTAATATAACACCACCAATAGAAGTAGTAAAACGCTAAATCTTAACTGTTCCAGCAGAAGAGTTCCTAAACTATGTGATAAGATTTTTTCACATCACAGGCAAGCATACATTGACTTGCAGTACCATTCTGTGCATGCTTCCTTGAAAGAAAGTCCCACTCGGTTCAATTACACTTGCTCCCACTTACAAAGAAGATTACAGCCTTTTTCTGCTATTCTTGTCACAACACCACTGACCCAAGTTCCTAATAAAAATGTGTGCAAACAAAACTATTATCAAAATCTCCCTGTGGAGAGTGACAATTAATGTTCCCTCTTTGAAGATATCTGTTCAGTTTTATAATACAGACTGAGGGATTAAAGAAATAATAATTACACAGGCCTACAAAACTGAGGGTCAGAAAAGTTTTCCCCAAACTTTATGGTGGTTTGATATGAGTGTGGGGTGCCGATTCAAAAAATGGCATCTGTTTTGCCCTATCATGTCTAGTTTTGGAGATACAGTATAGCCTCATTAGTGAATGGTTCAAGCAGCTTCCTCATGAGAAAGCCATGGTGTAGGCTTCCTCATGAGAAAGCTGCTTGAACCATTCACTAAAGAGGCTATGCCGTGTCTCCAAAACTAGGGAAAGGAAAAATGTGATAGGGGAAAATGGATGCCATTTTTGGAATCAGCACCCCAAATATACCCAGGAATTGGTGTAACGTTTAAGGAAGCAAAATGTGGGTTGGCCTGTGTTATCTGTAGAAGACACATTTACTTAGTTTTCTACCTATGGAGTTTCATAGTTTTTTTTTTTTCCTATCAAAAAGCAGTCTGCACTATAAAACTCTCACTGAGCCACTTGGCCTTTAACTTCATACAAAAATCAGTTGAATTCAACAAAATATTAATATTTGAATGCATATAATTTCTCACTGAAGAATGAATCTTATGCATATTTCCATAAAGTTTTATTTTAGTAATACATTATGGGAGCTATCCTCACCCCACAGTTAAGTTTGTTTGGGTGCTTTTGCAAAATCTTCAATGCCCAAACCGCAATAAGTATCATCACAACTTGTCCTGTTATACCATTCTTTCCGAAGTTGAAACATTTGTTTTTTTAACATAGAATTCACTTTTCTACTTTGATACAATTGTTTAGTCATAGACTTCCAGTCCAACTGTTTGGGGGAAGGGGAAATCGGGGCCACATTAGAGTTCTATAGAGTTCAGTAACTGACTGGTAAACTAAACAGGGTAATCATGGGAAACATACTAAGCACTGTCAGCTAGAACACAATCAATTGATAACAATCTTATTACAAAACAAGTCTTTTTTAATCCCAGCACTGATGAAAACAACAAGACAGTCATTAATGTATGACGCAGGGTTGCTTTGTTTTTAAAAACCCTGCTACAAATGACTTTTCCCCTGAAATCTGCTATGGAGGCTGCTTAAGGCAGTGGACACAGCATAAGGAAGCTGCACTCAGCAGGTGGTGGAAAGGGGACTAAGAAGAGGTTGGTTTTCTTTCTGTTGCAGGTGAGTGTTGTACTGGGGGATCACCTTAAAATATCACTAGTGTGCATCTGGTGGCACCATTATAGTGATGGGGATTTTATGGAACAGCCCCTCAGGGCTCTAGCACCCTTGGGATAGGGCCTTTAGGGAGCTGCCACCTCACTAATGGCCCAATCCTATGGGACTGGTTGCAATGCCATAATGTCAAAGACCTAACGGCATTGCAGACAGCAAGCCACTGGTGGCCATTTTAGATCACCATCTGAAATGTCTGCAGTAGTGGTGCAGCCCCTGGCTCTGCACAGGAGCACAGGTAAAATAGTAGGGTGGGCATAACTGGGCAGGGGGTAGGTGGAATAGGTCAGTAACTGGGAAGGGGAAGAGGAATGTTGAGGGTAGAAGGGAGCATGCCCTGGTGTGTGGGACCTGTGCCAGTATGCTATCTCATCCCTTGCCTCTTGACATGCCCCCCTTCTCTCCTCAGACTTATGCCAGCCAAAGGGCTGGCACAGGCCCAAAGAGAACCATTAGCAATTGGAAGACTTATAGAGCAGTAAAAGGAAAAAAGTTTTTAGCTTCTTGTTCCAGTCTTTTTAGTTCTAGTTTCTATTTTATGTTTAGTTTACAGTTTTAATCCTTAGTTATTTTAGCTTCAAGTATGGTTTTGGTTTTTAGTTTTTTTTACAGTTTTTAGTTTTAGCTTTTTAGGTTGAGTTTTAGTTGTTTATAGTTTTCAGTTTTAACTTAGTTTTAGTGTGGTGATAGTTAGCCCCCCCCTTTTCAGGATTGGTTTAGGCTCATTAGGTAAAAAAAAAAAGCTAAACCATGGCACCCAGCCCAAAAAACAGTTTATAGGTCAATATGGATTCCAGGCGTGAAAGCCTTAGCATGTTTAGTAAAGGAAAAGATATTCCCTTACCTTTCTCAAGCCTCCCATCAGAAACCCCACCCCAGCATGCAGCACAGCCCATTTTAGCACACCTGTATGTTATGGTGGGGAAAATAAGATTGGACCACGAGGCCCTTGCTTGAGGAGGAACCCTCGTATTTGCAAGAGGTGGCGGCAAAGCCCTGGTAGTTCTGTCTCCCAGAGCAATGGCCCAGCCACTGGGGCCTCAGCAGAATGTTTGGGGGAAGGATGCTGCATCACCCAGGCCCTTCTCCCCCAGCTACTAGGGCTTTTTAGCTCCTAGGCAGGCTGGGTTCTGCTCCCTCCAGCTGCCTGCCCCAGACTGACTTCATGCTGGCCCAGCTGAGCTTTATGCTCATGACCAGCCCCTCCAGGCCCCGCCCCTTCCTCCATGGGAGGATTAAAAGGCTGACTGGCCTCTCCCAGCCCCACTCCCTTTGTGAGAGCCAAAAGGCTGGAGCCTGGTGTTCCTCCCCTCTCCTTACGCTCCAGGCTGGTACTCCACCTGCTGCTGGCTGTGGGGCCTGTTTCCTCCTTGCCTTGAGCTTCCCTCTCGTCCTGCAAGCCTGTTGCCTCCAGGTAAGTCAGCGGGGACCCTGACAGGCTGTTACAAGTTCAGGGCTGGTAATTCAGGCAGCTGCCTCTGTCAATACAGTCAATGGAATAGCTTTCAGGTGGTAGAACAAATCTGCTACTATTGCTACTGCCTGAGTCAGTTTTTGCCATGATAAGAATATGTTGTCCCTGCACTGAATTTATCAGAGTTCATTTATATGCTGCATATTGATGTATTCACTGCAATTCCCTGTTGAATTGAAAAAGTTGTGGTCCAAGTTTAATCCAATACAATCCTTTGTCTCTTACTTCCAGGTGGATGCAATGAATAGCAGCAAAGTTAGAACTTTTTTAATTAAAAAAATGCAGAATACTTAAAGGGATCACATCAATTGAAAATGCCTTTTTTCTTCTAAGAGACAACAGTTTCTGTCTCATTGTCTTATGTATATCTTAACTGAGATGGGGCATGCATTCAGATTTCCCAAGAGGGAACATGCTTCTGCATTTATAATAACTGTCACAGTGTAACAGGGATGATTAATATCTACAAAAGTCATTTAACAATTTCAGGGCCTTTAATTCAAGACATACCATTTCTTACTGCAGTAATTAAAAATTAAGTTGCTCCTTTGAGCTGTTTAGGGGTCATATAGTTACCAAAGGATGAATTCCACTGCCATCTCCAATGTCAATAACAATACCAATATAGACCTGAACATTTTACATGAACTTTGGGTTCCTTCTCAAACCCTTCCCATTACAAATTAGTACTGAGGCGTATCATCTGTTCATACCCAACATCGATAGGGCAATACGTAAGTTTTAAATACTTAAGTTGGATACTTTTATTGGATAAATATCAAACGAAACTTAATTAGAGCTATTGATATGAGAAGTTACTGTATAATCTAATTCCACTACTAAAAACTTCTTAAAGCTCAGTGCTTTCTAGAGAAAGCAGTTCAGTGAACTATGACCATGTTACAAAGGAACCTACAGCCCAATCCTATCCCCTGCCATGCTGTAACACGCAGCTGCACACAAAAAAGGTGTGCTACGCTATGGTGGATGGGAGACATGAAAGCAAATGGGAGATAAATTTAAAATATTTTTACTCACCTACATGTCACATATACAGGCCGCTTATGGATCTCCTATGACATATGTCAGATATTTTGGTGGTGTACATCCAAGTAGAGGAAAGGGGTTAGGAAATTTTGAAATAATGGGACAAATTCCAGTATGTTTACCTTCCATCAGGTCTACCCTCCTCCCTGTCCTTCGGTTCCTCCCAACATAGCTCTACTCCCCCGCCCTGCCTACAAACCATCACCATCACCAGTGTGCTCTGCACATCAGCAGCACATATAACAAAGACAGTGTTCCACTTCCATAAACTGAACTGGGCACCATACATGTACCTAGGAGGCTTCTGCACATGCACAGAGTAGCTGCAAATTTTCCATTTGGATATCTGACCACAGCAGTCATCTACTTTTACGCTTTACTCCACATTGGTCGGACCTCACCTGGACTACTGTGTCCAATTCTGGGCATTGCACTTTAGGAAAGATGTAGCCAAACTGGAGCATCAGAGAAGAGCAACAAGAGGGCCAGAGAACAAGTCCTGCAAGGAAAGATTGATGGAGCTTGGTATGTTTAGCCTAGAGAAGTGAAGGCTGAGATGGGATTATGACAGTACTCTTCAAATACCTGAAGGGCTGTCATAAGGAAGAAGGAACAAATTTGTTCTCAACTATCTCTGAGATGACAACTAAATCCAATGAGTATAAACTGCAAGATTAGAGATTCCACTTGGACATCAGGAAGAAATTATTGGCAGTGGAACAGATTGCCAAGGGAGGTGGTATATTCTGTCACAGGAGAGCTTCAAGCAGAGGTTTGACATGCACCTGCTTGAGATGCTCCAGGAGGATTTCCTGAATAGGCAGGGAGTTGGACTAGATGACCTTGTAGGCCATTTCTAACTCCATGATTTTATTACTCTACACATGACAACAGAAGGGATCTTCCTGCCACTGCATTAGTAACTACAGCAGTCAAATTAGGAAGATTGGGAGCTCACAGGAGAATTTGGACTCTGACAGTCCTCATGATGCCAATGAGAAGACAACAGTGCTCATAATTGGGGCTGTAAAACAACTAAGGGCGCAACCCTAACCCCTTAGTGCTTTCCAGCACTGACATCAGGGCAATGCAGCTCTGAGGTAAGGGAACAAACTTCCCTTACTTTGAGGAGCCCTCCATGAGTGCCACCCAACTGCAGGATGCAGCACATGTCCCATTGGCAGCGCTATGCCAGTGCTGGAAACCCCTAACATAAGGGATCAGGATTGCGCCCTAAGTTATTTTATAACTTCTTAGGAAAGGAGCTCAGGTACAAAAATTGAGCTGGAGAGGGATTACACTTCACTAGCTGTATGATAAATTATAAAGATCTTAAATGGAAGTTTCTTCAAGCTAAAAATTCCTCACATCTTGGGTTTTTAATGATTTCTTTTTTAACGCGTGAAATGACCCAAAGAGTAATTTCTTTATGAAGGTGTGAACAGTTGCTAGTGAAGGCCCTCCCAACAACAGCAATCAAGGAAGCACAATGCACTCTGAGTGAATAGCTTTAATGCCCACAAACACTCATTAACTTTGTGTTGCCGTAGCACACAGTACAAATCATACACACACAACAATATTGTCTCCTCAGATTACACATGGAGGTTATTGCACACTATTACCTTGTTTTAATGCCAGTTCTGCAGCTGTGATCAAAGATGGCATTAGCATTCAATGTTTATAGTATGATGGGGGAAAGTGAACCTAGCATTAATGAAAATATTAAGTAGTAACATGGGTGTTCTCTCTCTATAAATTTTCTGAATGCCACTTATCTTGATGAATAGTAAATTAGATGCCTGAATTTTTAACAGATGGGCCTTTTACTGCAGGAAAGGAAGCAAGCACTGGAATAATTGGGATACAATCACTAACTGCCACACACACACACAATTGGCAAAAGAAGTGGTTCCAGAGAGAGAGAGAGAGAGATTGTCAACTTCAAAGATGAAGTCAAGCACAAGGCTTAGATGTTCATTTGTTTAGTAAATGTCTGTTCCATTTCCCCCCCCCCCCAAAAAAAACAGTTCACAAAAACATAGGGTTCAAAACAAAAGCACAAACAAGCCTCAGTTGGAACAAGGACAAGCAGATAATGTTGTCTTCTACTACCTCTCTGTTTCTTGGTTCTCTTTCACAGGCCAGTTGGTCTTAGATGGTTATATAAAGGTTAATACTTCCACTGATATACCAGTTGTGGTGATATGCTCCACAGGAGTCCTTTGAATCTCCTGGGGATGGGGAGCCCCACCTCCAGTAGGTTTATAAAGGCCATGGACCTATCACCCCAGACGCTGGAATGCTCTCAGTTTCAGTTATCAGCAGATCCAGAGGCCCCACTCTTCACCCACCCATTAGCTTTATTTAAATGCTGACCCCAGCAAAAATGTTTTTCCTTTACAGGGTTGCAATAAGAATACAAGCATATAGAGATCTCTTCATGTCCCTCCTCCTCTCTGTTCAGGATTCCCCACATTTGTTCAGCCTCCTCTTTTCCCCTCCTTCAACATTCAGTGCATAGCTTTTCCCTCACTTTTTCTACCTCTATTCCTGAACTTGTCTCTGCCTTTATCTATCAATTTCCCCACATCTCCTTTGCTCTTTTTTTCCCTTTTTGTTTCTTTTTCTCCTGTTCTCTGTCTTACCACCTTAGCTCACTCCTCCCTTCCCTGCTGCTGCTTAGATAGGGTTAGAACCAGCCCCAGCCAAGTGCTGCTCATCAGCTCTCCCACCCAGCAGCTCATAGTGTGTGACAGCCAATGGCATCATCAGTTGCTGCTGCACCACTGCCCAGTTGATTAGTGGGGCTTTACATTCCATCCAACTACTCATATTCTGTTCACCAACTTGCCATGACCACTCAGGACTCACAACAAGTCACATTATCTAGCCCTTAGGCTTCAATCCTTCCTAACTCCCCATTAAGGAACAACAGAAATTCACTGAGTCACCCTACATACTAACAAAGATTACATTCTTGTTAGAAAAACTGCTCCACAACAGGGAAAAGACTGTTTTCAACTAAGTTTTACTTACTGGACTTTGTGAAAGGCCAAGTTCACCTCTCTAGTAGACTTATGTTATAATGTTACGCATACCTGTTCCTCTCTGTCCTCATTCCTTGTCTAGAAAGAGCTTCTTCAAAAAGGAATTTTAAACTCTTTGTACAGTACCAGGCGTTTTTGTCACATTAAAAATAGTCATGATGACCCATCAGACTCCTATCATATTGTCCATATGAGTGCCTAACTTTAGAAAGAAGACTTGTATATTTAACCTTCAACATCAGACTAAAATACATCAAACAGAATGTAAAAAAACACCATTTTTGCTCGGCCCACAGGTGTACATACGAGTATTTGGTCCCTGTTGTGTATATGCAACGCTGGGCAGAAATGGCTTAAGCCACTATGAAACATCAGATCTCAGACAACATCAGATCTCAGACAATTAGGTCAGTCAAAATCTGCAGCCACAGATGTTCCCCATTTATATTTTCCCTCAAACATTTAAGCAAGGTGATTCACTAAGTTAAGCAATATGAAAAAGAGCATTCAGGCTCTACAGAGCTCTCTTGATCAAATGTCATATCGTGAATGTTGATAGAATGTCCTTGTGGAGTCCTCCCAATGCACCTAACTCAAGGGAACAACCACAAAGCAATTACAAAATGGCAATATGGCCCCATTTTCTTAGTGTCAACAACATCTAATGACTCAATCTGAAATGACAAAATTCTAATTAAAGATGCACACTGCACTGTATGTGATTTCTACCTCTTAAAAGAGTTTATTTTTGTCTCTTTCTCTTAGTTTCACTGTGAACAGAACAAGCTGGAAAACTGTTCAAAACATATTTCATTAGCAGATAATTTGTCAGTACTCTTTGACTGGGGATTGAGTTTTATAAATGGATCAAAGAACTTGGCAGTACTCATTAGCAATGACAGTATGATACAGAATTTCAGTTCTTTTGTCAGCACCCCAATCCTAGCTGTGGGTCTTAAAGCTATAGGCAGGTTCTTTAGTTAGCTTAATCAAAATTCTATGTACTCAAAATATAAGATATTATGGGAGATGGGAAAAGGTTCCTAATTGTTATGTTTATAACTTCACAGACTGCCTTGAATACACTCCAATATAGAAAGGAGGAGTAAGAATCTTCAAAATACATACATAGAAAAAATATATACAGACTTTTATTGAGCTGGTGGTGCCTTTCTCCATATCTCTGGTCCGCTTCTTGTTCCTGTCCTAAAATCTCAGGTTTGGTCCTGTTCTGTAGTTCTAGCCCTCAAAACCAGTTCCTGAAGCACTAATCCTGGAAAGCACCTTTACATAGGCCTGACTTGAAACAACTGCTATTTTTAATTTTACTGTGTAAAGTCACCTTGTGCTCAAAAACCTCAAGGCTTAACCATGGCCAGCATCCAATACAAAGCAGTAATCCATTCAGCAATGATCTGGACGCAATGATAGCATTTTGAAATTTTTTGCACTGCATCTTGGAACTGTTGCTGAATTAGAGCCATTGACTACATATACAATAGTCCTCTTGCTTCGGAGAAAAAAAATTTCCTTCAAGATGTATACATTTGGAAAAAATCCAGTAACACTAGTGTTACTTCTCTTCCAACCAACTTCCTCTGACTCTGAAAAGTCGAGCCTCTTATACGTTTCATTTATTACTTTCTGTTGAAATGCTAATTTCTGCTCTCCTTCCGCACTTCTTGTTACATAACCATACCTTCTGTAGCCTATGCATTGTATAGCCTCCTTATATGCTTCATCTGCAACTTGAGCTCCCAGATGATGGTGTTCAGAGTTCTTCACATAACTGTATACTCCAAAGGCTTTCCAAGCATCCAAATCCCCTTCAACTGCATCTGTCATGCCCATGTCTTTACTCTTGTCTGCATTCTATGGTTTAAGTTAGGCTCTGGCATCCTCTCCAGTAATGAGGAACTGGTCCCAGGCATGCTTTCCATTTCATGAATGATGAAAGCTAGCAGCACTTGGGCAGGATACTCATTATACTGAAATTAACAGTTCCAGTATCCATTTACTTTTCCCTGCAAAAGGCAACTTACAATTTCTCACACGCATTTAATGAACTGTTATATTTCCAAAAATGTTGAACTGCAATATTGTTTGAAATATTGGTCCCAGAGAATGAGAACAGAATTTTATTACCATATGGTGAGATACAAATATGTTTGTGTTACATATTATTTAGTTAATTCATTTCTATCCCACCATAAAACACTAAGTGCTTGGAACAGCTAAAAAACAACATTTGATGAACACCACAATTAAAATGTTAACAAAATTAAGGCTTTAATTACCCCAAATTTCCTAAATGTCAACAATTTGAAGTCAACACAAATAAATTGTTCCTTTGGAAAAGGCTTTTTGCCTGTGCCCTCATAGTATCAGTTTGGTTCATCATTAGGAGGTCACTCTTGTTTGCTTGACGGATCATGATAGAATACAGGAAAGAATATAAGCTAAAACTGCTTGGGGTATGAATTGTCAAAACAAAGTTGCTGATGCATTCTGCAAAAGCTGAACTTCTGTCCAGTCACCAAGAGCAGCTTCACTTACCATTATCAAATCAACCTCACCACAAATTAAAAGTTACCAAGAGTCAGACATAACTGAATGGATAACACTCACGCACTCAAAGCACAACCACAAATGTACAAATACATAAATTACAGTACAAAGAGACAACAATTACTGAAGTCTCATCAGCTGGAGATACTTTAGTGTGAGCTTCCAACAGTGAACACCAGTATACTCCAAGGCAATAAGCTGGAGGGAAATCAGGCAGCTTACTACCAAGATATCTCACATCCCCTGAACTAAAAAAATCTTGTTTACCATTCTCACTTCAATCTCACATTGATTCAGCTTCAAAGGGCTCACCTGTTCCCAGGTCCCCCTTAAGAGAGTCACCACAGTGACTCTACTGAGCATATTAAAATCCCAGGAACATGAGCCCCTGCAATGACACTTCTATTCACAACAGACAATACTGGAATAAAACAGAACAACAGTCTGACTTAGTAAAGGCAGCTTTCTGCATTGTAAGGCTGAACCATGCCTAACTAGTGCCAGGGCTCACATGATCAACCTTGGCATTTGTTTTCAGTGCCAATGCTTAAACCTAGAACACTATAAAAAAAGATGAAGGTGCCCCGAAATAGGTTCAGACTGCATTCCATGTGCCACTGAGTAAAGTATTGTGCACCAATATAAGGGTAATGCAGCTCCAAGGTAAGGGAACAAATATTCCCTTAATTTGAGGAGGCCTCCATGAGTCCCACCCAACTGCTGGATGCAGCACATGCCCCATTGGCACCGCTGTGCCAGCACTGGAAAGCTGGTTAGGATTTGGACCATAATCAGTTACAGTTCTATTGCTCCATTGGGCAGGAGGTCTGGTCTAGAGGGTAGAGCCTCCGTTTGCCTGAAGATAACATCCACAGGTCGCCAGTTCAAGGCCACTGGCACCCTGCAACCTTGAAGCAGCTGACAAGCTGAGCAGAGTTATTCCATCTGCTCTGAGCGTGGGAGGATGGAGGCCAGAATGTGAAACCAGATCAGAAAGAAACATCTGAATGTTCTGGTTCTTGAAAGATAGAACCTTCTTTCAATTGTAAAAATCCCTACCGGGATTTAAATAGCCTGCCTATGTAAACCGCCTTGAATAAAGTCTGAGGAGAAATCTGACTACCAAGAAAGGCAGTATATAAATACCTGTATTATTATTATTATTATTACTACTTTTGTATTGGCAACCTTCAGTCTCGAAAGACTATGGTATCGCGCTCTGAAAGGTGGTTCTGGCACAGCGTCTAGTGTGGCTGAAAAGGCCAATCCGGGAGTGACAATCCCTTCCACACCGGGAGCAAGTGCAGTCTGTCCCTGGTCTGTCTCCCTGGCTATGGGCCTTCCTTCTTTGCCTCTTAGCCTCAGACTGTTGGCAAAGTGTCTCTTCAAACTGGGAAAGGCCATGCTGCACAGCCTGCCTCCAAGCGGGCCGCTCAGAGGCCAGGGTTTCCCACTTGTTGAGGTCCATCCCTAAGGCCTTCAGATCCCTCTTGCAGATGTCCTTGTATCGCAGCTGTGGTCTACCTGTAGGGCGCTTTCCTTGCACGAGTTCTCCATAGAGGAGATCCTTTGGGATCCGGCCATCATCCATTCTCACGACATGACCAAGCCAACGCAGGCGTCTCTGTTTCAGCAGTGAATACATGCTAGGGATTCCAGCACGTTCCAGGACTGTGTTGTTTGGAACTTTGTCCTGCCAGGTGATGCCGAGGATGCGTCAGAGGCAGCGCATGTGGAAAGCGCTCAGTTTCCTCTCCTGTTGTGAGCGAAGAGTCCATGACTCGCTGCAGTACAGAAGTGTACTCAGGACGCAAGCTCTGTAGACCTGGATCTTGGTATGTTCCGTCAGCTTCTTGTTGGACCAGACTCTCTTTGTGAGTCTGGAAAACGTGGTAGCTGCTTTACCGATGCGCTTGTTTAGCTCGGTATCGAGAGAATGAGTGTCGGAGATCGTTGAGCCAAGGTAAACAAAGTCATGGACAACCTCCAGTTCATGCTCAGAGATTGTAATGCAGGTAGGTGAGTCCACATCCTAAACCATGACCTGTGTTTTCTTCAGGCTGATTGTCAGTCCAAAATCTTGGCAGGCCTTGCTAAAACGATCCATGAGCTGCTGGAGATCTTTGGCAGAGTGGGTAGTGACAGCTGCATCGTCGGCAAAGAGGAAGTCATGCAGACATTTCAGCTGGACTTTGGATTTTGCTCTCAGTCTGGAGAGGTTGAAGAGCTTTCCGTCTGATCTGGTCCGGAGATAGATGCCTTCTGTTGCAGTTCCAAAGGCCTGCTTCAGCAGGACAGCGAAGAAAATCCCAAACAAGGTTGGTGAAAGAACACAGCCCTGCTTCACTCCGCTTCGGATGTCAAAAGGGTCTGATGTGGAGCCATCGAAGACAACAGTGCCCTTCATGTCCTTGTGGAAAGATCTGATGATGCTGAGGAGCCTGGGTGGACATCCGATCTTGGGGAGAATCTTGAAGAGGCCGTCTCTGCTGACCAGGTCGAAAGCCTTTGTGAGATCTATGAAGGCTATAAAGAGTGGCTGTCGTTGTTCCCTGCATTTCTCCTGCAGCTGTCTAAGGGAGAATACCGTATCAGTGGTGGACCTGCTGGCTCGGAATCCACACTGCGATTCTGGATAGACGCTCTCTGCAAGTACCTGGAGCCTCTTTAGTACAACTCGGGCAAACAGCTTTCCTACAACGCTAAGGAGAGAGATGCCGCGGTAGTTGTTGCAGTCACCCCTGTCACCTTTGTTCTTGTACAGCGTGATGATGTTTGCATCCCTCATGTCTTGAGGTACTCCACCTTCTCTCCAGCAGAGACAGAGGATTTCATGCAGCTCAGTGACTATGATCTCTTTGCAGCATTTTAGGACTTCAGCAGGGATGCTGTCTTTTCCAGGTGCCTTGCCAAAGGCAAGGGAGTCCAGGGCCACGTGAAGTTCTTCTAGGGTTGGTTCACTGTCAAGCTCTTCCAGCACAGGCAGGCACTCAATGTTGTTCAGTGCTTCTTCGGTGACTACATTTTCTCTGGAATATAGCGCAGAGTAGTGCTGCACCCAGCGTTCCATCTGCTGCGCCACTACTACTTCTACTACTACTACTACTACTACTACAAGTTGCCAGATTTTCTGAGTTACAATATATGACATATTCCAATATCTTTAATATAATTGTGCTATGTCAAAATTACATTAGATGCTCTTACCTCAAATCTAGCAATGGTGTCTGTTATCACAAGAATACAACATGCCACTAAGAACATCTAATACAGTAAGCACTACAGACCATTGTAAACACAGTTGACAACACAGAGCAGCTCATAGATTCAGGCCTTGAATACAGGCTCTGCTTCAAATTACTTTGCTCCCATTCACCTTGTACTCATGGAAAACAATGAAAAATGACTAAGGCTATAAAGGTAACCAAAGGCCCGAAGATCACTTCATGTCAAAATAGTTATACCAACTTTAGTACAGTTACTCCAGAATAAATGACTTGAAGACAAGTGCCAGAGTGAAAATGCATATGCACTCCTTGGTTTTACGTTGATATTTACCTTTGCCAAATAACCTATTTGCAGAACCAGATAGTTTCAAATGCATGAAACGTCAACATTTCTAATTGATGACTCCTCTGCATCCCTTTATGGATGCAAAAAAGCAAAATGCTACTATAGAACAAAGAAGTTATTTTTCTGATGTACTTCTTGGTTAATTTTACTAGGAAGGATTTCTGGATTAATTTTACTAGAAGAATTTGTCTGCGCAGCAGAAGTGAACTGCCTAGATTTAACACTAGCCACTTGATCACATTGGGTCCAAGGCAAGGTGGTCCAAAATGAGGCCTGTGGGCCGCATGTGACCTGGAAGGTCCTTTTTGGCTGCCCTTGAAAACTAGGACTAGACTTCTAGTCCCCCAGCTGTTAAAAGTTGGACCCCCCCCCCCCGGTCTAGGATCATAGTTGACATTTTAAAAATATACTCCAAAAGCCATTTCAAAAATCCAGAAGTAAATCCAGACAGCTAAAATAAGTGGAAACATGACAATTGACACACAGAGGGGCAAAGAGCAGGGAAGCAGAACAGACAGCAATTCAGCAGCAGGTTGTTGAAACAGACAAACCCTTGAGTATTTAAAGATCGTATTAAGAGATACTGAACAGTGTGAGTGAATATATTCCAAATAATATACCTGGAATTTCTGAAATCCCCCTTATTCAGCCAGCAACACACAGCCTAGGGCAGCAGCATACAATTTTGTCCAAAGAATTTCAAGATTACAGTCAATTGAGTTTTCTTCTAATCAAAGTAAACATTGCCAAAAGATACTGACTATATAGTGAGACAATATTAAACGTGGAAGTCTAAACTAGTTACCAAGAGTGAAAGTTACAAAAATTAATGTTTAGGAAACCCTTATTTAGTATCTATATGCTGGGCCAAACATTTAAATGCCTCAGTCCACACAGTCTCATCCATTAAGGTGCTAACAGCTTGGGGGCGGGGCTGAATTGGATGCTGCACCCCTATAGAAAAAATACACATACTACAACATGCATACCCCACTACTGCTCCAGCAAGGGAATCCACACCCAGAAGCTGCTTCGGTGCTCATATAAATATTAATGGATTCAACTGATTTTTTTTCTTGTTTAACCATTATGCTTTTAGATTCTATTCTTTTTCACTTATTTTTCTGAAACCACCACCAAAAAATATCAGTAAGCTACACATTATTTATAATTTTAGAAATCCTTTGACTTTCTTCCTTGCTATGTAAGTTATTGCATACTTCCTCCCTTACATACTTTCCCATATATGTGGGATGCAAGCAACAAGGTCAATAAAGCTAACCCCGTGAACAAAGCCATTTTCCTACACTGACATGCAGCTGATGAAGTCTGCAACTTGGGCAATAATTCAATTACACCACTGTATAATACGGTATTGATTCACGTGGCAAAAAGCCATTCTTTGTGGCATTTCTTCAGCAATTTGCATACACTATATTGGACAAATCCCCTATAACCTTTTGTTTCTTCTGCATGATCCTGCCTCCCTGTCACATTGCTTTGGGGCTACTAAATGCACTTCATTCAAAAAGTCATTATCCACATCTGGCTCCATTTTTGAGCTGTATCACACATCACCAGCATCTTTAAGATTCAACCTAGTGTTCTTGTGTCAATAATTTAACAACAGTGTCAATTCTTGATAACATATTTTGATTCAGAGTAGCCAGACTGCTCAATAAGAACAGCAGTGCAGGCAACGATCATGTCAGTCAAACAAAACTTTAGGGGGAAAAGATGACAACTCTGTTTAAACTATATTTAAACTATATTTATATCACATGTAAAAGAAACTGAAGTTATATAATATTATTATTGCTATGACAATAGCAAGCAAAACACTTCAAGTATTACCCTGACACGAACACCATAAGGTAATTAAGCGGTGTAGCAACGGGGATTGGGGAAAGTGGTCCACCCTGGGTACCAGTCATAAGGGAGTGCCAATAGGGTGCTAGCATCACTCCCCCTAGCCACGCCAGCCCCAGACATGCCACTGTCCAGCTGACAGGTGGCTTGATTATTGCCAAAGAGCAGCAGGCAGGAGAGCCAGTGGTGCTCACTACAGCCACAGCTAATGTGCAAGTACACTTGGCAACCCAGAAGTGACATGTGATGTGATAACATCCCCACCCAAATTTCGTGTTACTGATGTCTGCACTGGGTGATGCCACACCCAGCAACACCGCTGTAAGTAAGTATTATTCATTATTACTAAGTATTAAGCAAGTTACCATTCCAAATGGTAAGTATTATCATCCCACATTACAGTTGAGGCTGAAGGTGCATGGCTTGCCTAAGGCCAGTTAGTGAATTCATAACAAAGGCAAGATTTGAACTAGACACACCAAATTCACACTATATAACACCATTCCTTTATCTCCGCAGAGTGGCTACCCTTCAGAGGCAGTCCACGGGCTTTGTCCACCCGGTGCCACCTCCCACTTTTCCTCCCCCACCACCCCTGACACAGAAGTAATTATGGTGACATCATCACATCACCGCAATCAGTTCCAGAACCATGTCAGGAAGCCACTCCTGGCACTATTTTGCACTGTTCTGGGCTGCCTACTTCCGCTCCTCCAAAGAGAGTAAAGATGCATCCCAGAGCAGTGCTGAATCACACCCGTAGTGGCAGAAATTCACAGCACTCTCGCCTCGATTCTGGGCTGCTCCCTCCATCAGGAGTTCCTTTTTGTTTTTTTAAAAGGAAAAGAAGCTGGCAGAGCTGCTGGCTTCTTTCTCTAAAAAAATATTTTAAAATCAGGCACCAAGGCTGGTGGCGCTGCCCCCATAGGCAAGGTACCCGGAGCATTTGCCCCACTTCCCCCCCCAAGGTACGGCACTGCTACCCTTAGGAAGAAACACACCCAGAGACCCCCTAACTATTGCTATTTTCAATTGGCTAAAGAAAAAGCAGCTCAAGAAAAAAAGTGCCCCTATTACTCCTATCTGCTTCACATAAGAATAAATGTAAAAGACTAGTGCAAGAATTAGTCTTGCTTGCATTCTTTTTAGGAATAGAGAGCTTGCTTTTTTGATAGATGTATTTTGTGTCAGAAAGCAGGCTCAAGGCTTTCAAGAGTGACTTACCTAGAATACTAAGAGAGTTCAACACAATACCTGGGAATGAAGCCAAAGTCTGGATTTCTAGGTGTCTCACTTATGAGGAAAAAAAGATCCAGCCTCGTTCGACAAAAAACACTATGACTAAGTAAAAACCTACCATATTAAAGGACCTGTCTTCTACTACCATCCTATACATTCCTACTCAGATATTAATCCTACTATGCTTAATGGGAGGTACTCCCTAATGTGTGTGTATAAGATTGCAGCCTTCATTTATATAGCCAAAGGTCAAAATACTAAGGAGAAAAAAATTGATTTGAGAATTTGATTCTGAGGGCAAGATGCCCTCATAATAAGAGTCATCATAAAGCCTGCTCATTACCCAGTAAGTTTTCACTGTATTTGTCACAAGAAACTGTACCATTATTAAAATAGAAACGGCAAAAGTCAGGAACAGAAATGCTTCTTTGAACAAAAAGCTGGGCACATAAGTGAAAATTCAGTCATTTCTCTATTACGTCCAGAAAATCAGATCACTAACTGAGACAAGAATATTTTATTAACTGCCTATGGGCGCAATCCTAACCATGTCTTGGGCCGACGCAAGTCCCTTGAGTCGGCCTGGGAGGGTTGCAAACGTGCTGTAAAGCACATTTGTGCCTGCTTATGAGGAAGACGCAATGGCACAAAGAGGCTGAATCCAGCCTCCGTGGCAGGTTCCTGCTGAATCTTGCATCAGCCTGGCTGGGCCAACGCAAGAATAAAAGGTAGGTGTGGGGGAGGTGGAAGGGAGGCATTCCTGGGTGTGGGGAGGGCAGGTAGGCAGGGAGGTCTGGTATCCAGCAGTTATGCCAGATTCCAACCCCCATTCCCAGAAAGGACGAAGCAGCTTGATGTCGCTCCACTCTAGTCAGGCTTGTGCCACCATCACTAGTGGCGCAAGGCTGAGGAGACCCATGGGGGCCAGTAACCCTTACTCAGGGGTAAGGGGGAAAGTTTCCCCTTGTCTCTGGTTAAACCACTTCTGGCCACAATCCTGCTGTGGATACAGTGCAAGAGTCCTGGCTTGCCTGTTCCAGTGTAGGATAGGATTGCGCCCTTTGACAATCATCTTTCCAGCAGCCACAGCATTTCTAATATCAATGTCTGGTTTTTTTCAGGAAAGGCAATCCTGGTTTAGGTTGACCATTGATCAGGTTACTCTTTGGTTTGGCTGAGTTAAATAGGACTGAGGTTTCTTTAATACAATATCTGCTTTTCTAAATAATGACCAGTGTGTTACTCCAAATGGTCAGGAAGGTTGCCTGAAAAACATGTATAGCTATTGAAAATACTATCAGAGCAGTTATCATGGATAACTGGTAATGCATTTACATTGTCAAAGAATTTGGGAGTGGTGAGAAAAGAAAGCAAAAATGATCTTTCAATCAATAACCTGATCCTGGGAACACAGAATGCAGTCAATGACATTTTTGGCCATGTTTAGAATTTTATTTTATGACTATCTTAGGCAATATTAACAAAGAATAGTAACCCACAACTCCTGACTGGCAGGAAACTCAAATATGATAAGATGCAATTTGGAATGCTATTTTCATTTTTACACATTGCAATTCAAGATAGTTAATGAAAATATAGAAAACTAGGAGAATTATAAAAGGGCAAATCATAGGCAAATCAAAGATTGAAAAAGCCAAGGACATTTAGACTAGAAAAGGTGGCTACAACCTAAAACATAAATCAATCAATTTTTGAGCCACTTTCCTGAGTAATGCTCCATATTCCTCTAAAAAAAATGAGTAACTGTGCAGCAGAGAGAATTTTTTGATAAAACGGAGAGTTTCCATATCAGCATTAGACAGTCTTAGAGATTCCCAATGCACAGAAGACCTCCTGGCATTGGAGATTTCACAGGACTGCTGCACTACACCTTTTAGCAAGTCATGGAATGCCATGCAGGACACCAGGGGAACTTACCTAAGTGAGTTGAGCAAGGGGCAAGTTGACATGTTTCAGGATTGTAAGCAGTGCAACAAATGAACAAGTTGCTAAGAACTCATTTCAACAAAATACAGCAAGGCCATAGGCCACACTCATCTTGCCTTCAGAACAGAAAATGAACCAGGACTGTAATCCTGGGAGTAAGCCCCATTGACAATAATGAGACTTACTACTGAGAAGACATGCATAGGACCACAGAGTTCTAAGATTACATCTAATAGCATGGCAGAATATCTTTGTGGCTTCAATTAATCTTAAGTCAGGAGTCTCCACACTCCAGCCAGTGGTGTTACAAGGAAAGCCCCTCAGGCACAGTGCTGCAGTGGCAGATTTTTACCATTCTGCACTGCAGCTTACTAACTTTGTAGCTGATCACTGCAGAAACTCACAGAAGGCAGCCACTTGCACAGCTGATCACCCCAGAAGGCTCTGAGCTCCAATTTCCCAACAGAAATGGCTGCCGGGCATGATTTTCTGCAGTGATCGGCTGCGAAGATAGCAGGCTATAGTATGGAACAGTAACGCTGCACCATCACTACACCTAAGGAGCTTTTCTTGTAACACCAGATCCAGCCCGCAGGCCAGAGTTCAGAGGCCGCTGTCTTTAAATGATAAGCCTACAAACAGGCTCCTTTATGAGGCCAACAAAACAAGCAGAATCGCTTTTGGCAGCATGCTAGAAATTGTATTAAGCCATATTTGCCCAATGTTGCATATACGCAACAGGGATCAAATGTGTACACTTGTGGGATGGGCAAAAATGGGTTGAGAATGAAGTCAGCCTGAACAGCAAAGGCCCTCAGGATAAAGCTACTGTGCATTGCAACTTCTCTCGTATTGATTCTTGATATACGCTTTGAGGTTACTTGGAATTTGACACTATAAGGTTATAGTAATTGGATACAAAATGTTGCTACAACTTCTAGCATTTGTTACTTTTGCAATTAATTATTTTGTGCCACTACTGTAGAAGACATACTATTGTCTCTTCAATCAAGACAAGAGAGCAATGTAGGAAAAAAATGTGGTGGTAATTATTAATCTGACAAGCAATTGTATGATATTGTTCTTTTTTGTGTGTTAGGTTGAAATTTTTTCTTGCTCTTTCCCGCCTGAGGGATATAATGTTACTGATTAGTGAACACACTGTGTATTTTTGCAATGAGCATTGTAATGGAGGTCTGTGACTGTACGCAGCTCATTAACAATGCAATTTTTAAAATTATGAACACTGTGAAAACACTCTGAAATGAATGCAGTTAGACGCCTCACAGTGTTTGCTATGAACACAAGCGAATGTCACCACTTCTCAGTTATTTGTGCAGTGGGCCTGATGAAAAACATGAGTGAATGGAGAGATGTGCTTTTCATCTCTATTAAAAAACTGTAAAACTGGTCTAGACCTTCCAAGTTAACATTGTGTGAGATTTGAGAAGAAAAGCAGCTATGAAATTGTTGTGTGAACTCACAGAAACCTCCTTTGAAGCAAATCAAATTACGAAAATTACTAAACTTTAGTAATTACTAGCATTACTCCATCTATGTAACTATGAATACTCTGTCCTATTAGATGCAAACAAAAAGAAGAGAAGGGGGCCAATTCTATTCAACAAAAGTAGCAGCAAACACCAAGCAATGCAGAAGATCATGAAATAAACATTGCTTTAGTCCTACAGACAGAAAAAGTTCAAGAAGCTGGCTTTCCTATTAATCCTATAAATATTGGTACTGCAACACTATTACATCTTCAAAAATCCTATTATTTAAATTACAAAGTATCTAAAGACAGAAATATAATGTCTAAGTCCCGAAACCCTTTAGCTTTCTATATCTTCATCAATGTACGTGTGGCTTTTAAGACATACTTTTTTAAAGGATGATAAATTATATTATGAAACACTTAGAACTTTCTCACAAATATACTTCATTAGCTCACATTGTGTCTTAGGTTTATAGCCTGTTCATAACAATTTGTACAAAGTATTGCTTTACCATTTTTTTTCCTAATATCTCCAACTTATTCTCAATGCTTTATTCACTACTCACCTTTTCATGGAACCCAGTTTGAAAGGTTCAGGGCTCACATATCTTCAAGGAGAACTTAACTATGATAAGTTTGTCCATTTTTGACAAGCTCCATATCTAAAATATATTTGGCATAGGTCTGTCTTGCTTTTTCAGGAAATCTTCAAAATGAAAAGTTCATACAGTCTCCTCAGCAACTTCATTCCTAGTCTTGAGCATAGAAAAAGTGGTATAGAAATATTTTAAATAAATAAGCTATATTTAGGAAATTGCTTTCCTGTTTCATAACCTTAATCTTTCTCTACACCAGGGGTGTCCAAACTTCTTGGCAAGTGGGCCACATCATCTCTCTGACACTGTGTCGGGGGCCGGGGGGAAAAAATTAATTTACATTTCAAATTTGAATAAATTTACATAAATGAATATATTAGGTGGAGCATATGAATGAATGACAGTCTTGCAATAGCTCAAGGCCTATAAAAGGCCTTGCACAAAGCAAGGCCGACCTTTCCTTTGCTGCCACATCACAGATGTGAAACAGCAAGCAGTGGAGGAAGCCCTCTTCCGAAAGCTCACGCGAGAGGTCAAACAGTTACGCTGAGGGAAGTTGCTGGAGCCCGTGTTGGCTCAATGCAGGTGTCCAGAGAGCCAGAGTCTCATTGGAAAGTGGGGGCTCCCTGCAGGCCAGATTGGGAGTCCCCAAGGGCCACAAGTGGCCCCCGGGCCGGGGTTTGGGCACCCCTGCTCTACACAATGAAAACTAATTGCTAAGGGTTTTTGCTGCTTATAGGAGCTGAGCCATTACCACTGTTGTTGGCAACCTTCAGTCTTGAAAGAAGATGGTATCGCGCTCTGAATTGTGGTTCTGGAACAGCGTCTAGTGTGGCTGAAAAGGCCAATTCGGGAGTGACAATCCCTTCCACACTGGGAGCAAGTGCAGTCTGTCCCTGGTCTGTCTCCCTGGCTATGGGCCTTCCTTCTTTGCCTCTTTGCCACAGTCTGTTGGCCAAGTGTCTCTTCAAAATGGGAGAGGCCATGCTGCACAGTCTGCCTCCAAGCGGGACGCTCAGAGGCCAAGGTTTCCCATCTGTTGAGGTCCAATCCTCTTGCAGATGGGATCTTGCTCCCATTTATAAACAAATTGTTTTTTGCTGCTAAATTCAATACTTTGTTTTGTTCTACTATGTGATTGCTCTTGTCTAGGTCTTGTCTTTTAATAGAATTACTTCTCCCCTTTTCTTTTAAACTTCTGATTCTTTATAGTCTTCAAAACAGTTGTAGATATTTTTTTCAACACAGGAAAGAGCTCTAATTCTTTTCCTAATCCCAATCCTCTGTTGCCCCCCTCCTTCTCACCCTACCATCAAACATCAAGACCACTGCCTCAGGCACAGTAAGGCTAGTAGCTCAGCTTCACTTAAGTCTATTGTCTCTGCTCCCATATGATGACATAGGAGACACTGAGATCCAAGTTAACTACACTGTTATATCTCAAATGTCATTTGTGTGAGATAGAATATTGGTAACTGGCACTGCTACAGACATGTCATTTGGCAACTAGCCTAGATGCCTTTAAAAAGGGAATGGACAAATTTCTGGAGGAAAAGTTCATCATGGGTTACAAGCCATGATATGTATGTTCAACCTCCTGATTTTAGAAGTGGGCTTCCTCAGAATGCCAGATGCGAGGGAGCGAACAAGGATGCAGGTCTCTTGTTGTCTTGTGTGCTCCCTGAGACATTTGGTGCGCCATTGTGAGGTACAGGAAGCTGAACTAGATGGGCCTATGGCCTGATCCAGCAGGGCTGTTCTTGTATTCCTGATTTTGCTACCTACAAACTGATTTTGACTAAACTGCCAGACTTACAAATTTACAGGGGTATCTGTAATCCTTGTACTTTGTCACATTACCTAAGTGTTCATCTTTTTACACATCAACAAATTTTATAAGGCTCTCTCATTAAAATTTAATTCATCAAAAATATAACACCATTTCAAAAATATGCAAGTATTTCTAATATACTTTGTGTATTGGTAATATTCATCTGAAAGCCAAGTTCAGTTGTGTCATTTATCTTCACAACTAAGGAAGCTGATAACTCATGTAAGTTATCAGATGTCACTTCAAGAGTGAAGATTTATGTCATAACAGGCCTAAGCTCTCAAAAGCTTCCATGTATATATTTTCTGGAATGTTCTCTCATTTATTTTGTTGTAAAGGCAATCTTTTCAGCAAAGGCACACTTTCAAACACTAGCTACCTTTACTACTCATCAGCTGAAAGTGACTTAGCAGTTTTTGCCACAAAGAGCAACTACAGGTCCAGCCTATTTATATTTTTTATACAGGGATTTGACTCAACAAGAATGGCCCCTGCAAATGAGAAGGAATGTGCTGATCCCTGGAGAAGGGGAAAGATGCATCCCTTTAAAATCAGTTTGAAAAACTGAACAGTCCTTTAACAATAGCCTCCTTAATGAGAGAGAGGGCAGGTGACTGACAATCCATCAATCCTTCTCTCTCCATTGCACCCCTCCCTTCCCCCTGAGCATGTGAAAGAAAGGTGATCACTTTGCATTGGTGGAGGGAGGGGCTGAGTGAAGCGCCTTTCTAACCACTTGGAGGACAACTGAGTGATGGATTGCCTTCTTAATGACAACTTACATCACAAAGGTCAGCAAGGCTGTTTTTAAATCACTGGAGCAAAGAAACTTTGTTTTTAAAATTGATTTGCTATAGTGTGTTTTTTGCCATCCACTTGAGTGCTTGGAATCCACACACGAATAATGAGGCTCAACCTGTATACCTAAATGAGTTATTAGCGTTTCAAGACAGCAGTTTAAAAAGTTGCAGTATCATATCTTGTTATGATGTACCTGGAAATCCCTTACAGCTTTTTAACATCGAAGCAGCTCTTCTCCAAAAATGCAACTCCACCAATTCTCCCTCAAACAGAGACTCAATCATGGCACAGCTGTTGATATGGAAAGGTGGTAGATGATCTCAAATACAGGAAGTGTGACTACAATGCTATTTACACTTGGTAAATGATGCAACTCCACCAACTCCCTACAGCTATGAAGGCTATGAATATTTTTTTAATCCCAGTTATTTTTGCCCCACACTGCTTTTCTCTGTGAGCCTCTAAGGAGCTTCTGACAAGTTCTGAACACACAGGTTTCATGCTCTATCCCCAGATTTCAAGGGGAGAGTGAAAACTAGCACTTCCTTGCTACCAGAGTGGCAGCCAATCAAGCCAGAATAAATGGTTCTGCCCCTCTCTCTCCACAAATCTCTCTCTTCTACCTGCCAGAGTTGCCCCCTCCTATCAGGAATCAGCAAGATAAACTGTAGAATTGTTCTCTTAGTTACTATCTAAAAAGACTTAACGCTGTTCTTCAAAAAGCAGTCTGCAAAGCACCCCAGGCACTGAAGGGGCAACAGATGGAAGGAGTATACCCAAAGGACTGAAACCTCATGTCTCCCACTGTGTTGTAAACTTTTGCCACATCTCGGCAGGCTAGATGGTAAAAGGTCATATGAAATTTACTAGTATAAATCCTGTAGCATCATTAAAATGTAAAGTAGTCAGGTATTCAATTATGTGCCTTTATCTCCATCTCAAGTTATTACTGATCATATATAATAATAATAATAATAATAATAATAATAATAATAAAAACTTTATTTTTATCCCGCCCTTCTCCCAAAAAGGGACCCAGGGTGGCTAACAACATATAAAACAGATTAAAACATAATTTCACAAACAGATAAAAACATATTAAAAAACACATTAGCAGAACCCATAAAAACAGTAGTCAGAAGAGTCAGAATAAAAGAGCATAAAACAGCAGTTCTTAGAGGAATCGGGCCTGTAAAAAGCAACTAAAAGATATATAAAAGATGTTAAAAAGGCCATAAAGTCAGAAGGCTTGGTTAAACAACAAGGTCTTCAGGCCTCGCCGAAAGGTCTCAAGAGAGGGAGCCATTCTCAAGTCAAGGGGAAGGGAGTTCCACAACGTTGGTGCCACTACTGAGAAGGCCCTATTTCTTGCCGCCGCCCTACGTACCTCCTTAGGCGGCGGCACTTGTAAAAAGGCCTTCTCTGATGACCTGAGAGGACGAGCCGGATTGTACGGGAGTAGGCGATCTCTAAGATAACCTGGCCCAGAGCAGTATAGGGCTTTAAAGATCAAAACCAGCACCTTGAATTGGGCCCGGAAACGAATGGGCAGCCAATGTAGCCCCCGGAGAAGCGGGCTGACAGAGTCAAACCGCCTAGCTCCAGTGACCACACGGGCCGCCGCATTCTGCACTAATTGCAGTTTCCGAACCATCTTCAGGGGCAGCCCCACATAAAGCGCGTTACAATAATCTAACCTCGATGTCACCGTAGCATGGATCACCATGGCCAGGTCTGCACGATCCAAGTACGGACACAGCTGGCGCACCAGCCGAAGCTGAGCAAAGGCCCCCCTAGCCACAGCCACCACCTGGGAATCCAGGAGCAGCTGCGAGTCCAGGTGGACCCCCAAGCTGCGGACCTGCTCCTTCAGAGGGAGTGCAACCCCATTCAGAGCAAGCTGATAATCCAGCACCTGCATCGAGGATTTCCGAACCAGGAGAGCCTCTGTCTTATCTGGATTTAATTTCAGCTTGTTAGCCCCCATCCAGATCCTCACTGCTTCCAGACAGCGCTCCAGGCCCTCAACCGCCACCCTGGAGTCTGGAGGAAAGGAGAGATAGAGCTGGGTGTCATCAGCATATTGATGACACCCCACTCCAAACCCCCGGATGACCTCTCCCAGCGGTTTCATGTAGGATATTAAATATCCTATGGCCTTTATTGCCTGTTTCTAGAAATTACAAGCATAATACACATTAACTTGAACATCCAATATTATTTTGTATTAGCAATATTCTACATTTATTACAAAGTGAGTCCCTCCTTAATTTTAATTAATGTTTTAAGCTCCAGTTCTCCAAACTTTGAACAAAAAAATTAACATTACCAATAAGTATAGAAACAAAACAAGCACTTATATTGCTAAGCACGTTATCATTTGACATACTAACATTCCTGAAATTTATTCCACTTCCACAACTGAGATCACCCTATCCTTTGCAAAGTTAGTTAATGGAATGAAGAAAAATCCCATTGTTGTAATCATGATTACAGCAAAGACAATGAGGATTTCCGGTGACTGGAATCATTGAATCATTCACTTTTTTCTCCTTCAAACGAGCAATAAATAACAAAGAGTGATAATAGCACCATTAATTATTTCCTTGAGGGTTGCTTTAAATTTGCAGTCCACATTGGATTCTCTTCTCTGGGCAATTGTGACTGCTCATATATCATTGCCTTACACTGACACCTGGTGGAAGAGGCTGGGATCGTAAAATATTTTCCAAAAGCAGCTGACTGAGAATTACAAGCAAGCAACTCAAACTGCAATCCTAAACACACTTACCAGGAGTAAGTTTAAACAGACACAGTGGAACGTATTTCTGAATAAACATGTTAGAATAGCTCAAAATCCATTTAAAATGTTTCACCCTCAAAAATTATCCTTTTGAACAAGAGTTATCCAATTAGTTAATTCGTGTGGACTATATTCCTGGTCACAAACATTACACAGATTCCCACACATAAAATATTTTACCATTTCGTAGGATGAATTTAGCTCAGCAAGACATCAACTTCTGTTTAACTCGTCATATTTACTTCTATTATCTTGCTCCTTTTAGAACTGTCTTCCCTGCTTGTGTTGAAAGACTGAAGTTCTGATTGCTATAAAAGCTTATAAACTTGTAAAATTACAAATGTGCATGAGCACACTTGTTTAACTCAAACATAGCAGAGTTAACATCTCATATACAGTACTTCTCTGCTAGGGAAAATAAGCCTGTACCTTGGCAACAAAACCTTAGTGTTCAAAGACTTTCATGAACAACATATTGGGTCAACAAGGCACAAGTATTTAAGACATTGTAGCATTTCCTAGAACTTTTGCAAGCAATAAAGAAATCCAGAAATCTGGAAAATGTCTCCTGCCTTCTACAGATTTCTACTGAAAGCAGCACACTTGGATGTAAACAGAATGATGGACCAATATAATGTGTTCCTTAAGAACACAGATTAACTCGTAAAACAAATATCTTCACAGCATTCAGAAATTAAAGAAGTGCTGCCATTTGCAGTAAACAGTTTTCACTGTGATAACAATTTCACACACACACACACACACCCCATATTTTTCATGGTCCTGCAATCCAAAGTTAAGGAAAGGAATCCACCAGTTGTCCAACAGCCACAGGAAGAAGAAATATTGTAACCATTTTCTCCCCTTGCCATCCTGACTGCACTTGCTGAGAAAGGAACAGCTAAATAGTTGACTTAAAGCACCGAGTTTTATTTTTTAAAGTTTAAAAACTTCAGTAATTTGACTATCTCAGTGTTCAGTTTCATGAAGCTTCTTCCAGCACATCCACAACAACAAAAGTTCTGCAACTGTGCAGAATCTGTAGAGTGACATTTCAGGTCCAAAAGGCCGTAGAAAGACTATTAGAAGCACTAAGTCAGTGTTAAGGGCCACTTTGCTTTTTCAGCCAGAAGCCCAAACAACTTATGCAGCATAAAATAATTTTACTTTACTTCCTCTTTTAATTCTGTGTTAGACAAGTAATGCAACATGAAGATGCATCATTAGTCGACAGAAAGCAGGTTTGTAGCATAAAGTTTGTAAGGAGGAAAGAAATTGCCAGCTATGAATAAAAAAGAGGCTAAGCAGTAGATCTCAGTTACAATGTCTACAATGAATACTCATTGGAAAAATCTTCTAATACCTGACCACATTAGATAAGCTAGTTAGAAACTGTTTCTCTCCGAATTCCCACCCAATTTGCTAGCTAAAGAGGAACGCAGAAAGTCTCACTGCATAGCTGCTACTCACCTTGCAAAGCTTCTGGTAACGTGGAGATGAAACTGCCATTCTCTGCAGGCGATGCAACAATACCACAACTTTCTGCAGAGATGTTCTCACCACCGCCATCATTTTAAGTTTGCCACACTTCTGAAGACACCTCAAAATTTGCATTATAAATGAAGAGCAACTCTCATTTTCCCTTGGTCACTGGACAATGATTTGTCAGCTCTCTGAGCATGCTCGCTTCCAGAGCAGCTTCTCTGAGTAACAGACTCAAAGGCAGAGGCAGTTAGCATAGTGCTAAGTATCTCTTTGTTTAAAAAGCCAAATGCACACAAAAACAGACGCTTGCCTGTGTCCTCGCAGCCTGTATTTGCTCAGTAGCTCCAGAGAAAGGAAGTTGTTGATCAGACGAATATGCCTGCGACCGAAAGGAGAGTGAACTACATACCACTGAGGGTTTCTTAATTGATGGTTCAGAGCCACAGAAACAAAGCAGAATTCCTCTGGGAAACCTGCCCTGACATAATCACAATAGTTCTCCTCTAGGATATGCTTCCTCCGAAGAAAAAGAGGATGGCATTCCCTCCTCACTACGGAGAAAGATGTTCTCGCACTCACACTGAAAGCAGCACTGGCAGAGCTGTAGAGCAAGTGAATAACGCAGTGTGCTATAAATCTTACGGAAAGAGCAGAGGGATACCTGCCCTAATTATATCTGCCATACGTTAAAGGCTAATAAATCACATAGCAGCTCTCAAAAGCGAGGCTGTCTTGCACAAAAGGATGCTCTGTAGGAGGCAAAGCCTATCAGATGAAAACTCTCTTAAAGCTAATATGCCTGGAAAGCTCCCCAAAGGAATAATTCTACATGTGAAACTATGAATGTTGTTATGGTGAAGTTTCCTTTCCTTGAATAGGTCACATGACGAAGAGGCAACTCAGTATGACAACACTGCAGTTTTTGATCACTTGTTCTCCCACTCCTTCCCAAATCTTGCTAACAAACTCTGACAAGTTATATTGTTTAAGCCACTTCATTAAACACCACATTTCATAACACAGCATTTCTTTGGATGCCGGAATAGTAATGCGGGCTTGACAGTAAGAAAACACTTTAAAAGTAACAAAGGGTTTTTGCATGTCATATGAGGGGGCATGGCCTGAAGCTTTTAGCCTTGCAAAAGCTAAGTCTGGCTGGGTCTGATCAGTGCCTGAGTGCCGAACTACCTGTGAATCCCATGGATGCTCTCTTGAGTTCCATGATGGAAGGAAGTTGGGATGTACAAAAAAATACCACCAGCCATATAAAAAGCACTGGATGACTGAAAACAACCACAAACCATTTCTAGCCCCAGCCCAAAGACAAATCCACCTACCAGCACCAAACAAAACCATTCAGTAAGCAGACAGCAGGTGTGCCGCAGGAAGATTCCTACTGAGCCAATAACTTTAGACAGGACAATATAAGCATGAAAGCCAAGCTATATATTTGCACTGAGACTTTTTGCAGGAGGTCTGGTCTAGAGGGTACAGTCTCCCTTAGCCTGAAGATAACATCGGAAGGTCACCAGTTCGAGGCCACCGACAGCTCCATGAATGGCAAGACCTTGAAGCAGCTGAAAAGCTGAGCTGAGTTATTCCATCTGCTCTTTGGTGTGAGCAAAGAAGTGTCTTGGCTGCCCTTCATGTGAGAGATGAAGGAGCTGCTTGTCAGCCTGCATGGGAGGCAACTGGGGGCCAGAAGTGAGACGAGACCAAGAAAGATCCATCTGAAATATTGTTGGTTCTTGAAAGAAAGAGCCTGTCTATGATTGTAAAAATCCCCTCAAGGGATTTAGAAACGCCTGCCTATGTAAACCCGCCTTGAATAAAGTCAGAGGAGTAATCGGATGACCAGAAAGGCAGTATATAAATACCCAGTTATTATAATATAATAAAATTATTATTATTATTCGAGGCCACCGGCACCATGAACGGCGAGACCTTGAAGCAGCTGACAAGCTGAGCCGAGTTATTCCACCTGCTCTTCGGAAGGAGCTGCTTGTCAGCCTGTGTGGGAGGAGGCCAGAAAGTGATAACAGACCGCAAAAGTTCCATCTGAAATGTTGTGTGGTTCTTGAAAGATAGAACCTTTCTTTAATTGTAAAAATCCCTAAGGGGATTTAAACAGCCTGCCTATATAAACCGCCTTGAATTAAAGTCTGAGGAGAAATCTGACAACCAAGAAAGGCGGCATAGAAATACCTGTATTATTATTACTACTACTACTATATGCCAACACTTCTGTAGCAGCACAGAAATTGTGAGAAGAGGTGGTGACCACATCTAGCTCTCCAATGCCTCAGATGAACTGCAATGGGAGGGGGAGACCAGCCAAAATGATACGGTAATGGAAAAAATCATCCTCTTAGACTTGAGGAAGCATCACGTGACCACTAGATGATCACTATAAAATATCCTACATGACAGCTCTACCCATGTTCAGAAGCAATCATTACGTTCACGTCTACAATCTAAGTGGAATGCTGCAATGCTCCTGTATGCTCAGAAATCCAGCAAAGCACATTGATCACCTTGTGGCCAAAGTGTACAATCAACCTTCTCTGCACACATGACTACAATCTCTACATATAAGGGCAGAAGTTAGAGGACGGCTCAGAAAGATTGTTCCTTGTCGGACTTCAGTGCTTTGTCCAATTCCTTCACTCTGTGTGATTAGGAAAAACAAGAGTAAATTATGCAGAATAAACAAGTGCATAATTTACACAGGTTGCAGATTCAGCTTTTCTTGATGCAAAATGTTGATTAACAAAATATACAAATTCATGCCATTGGCTCTTGCAGCCTTTTTACCACCTAAATTGCTTTCATCATTCAATCATATTACTCCTCTAGTATAATTAGAGTGCTTCCATATTCTCTCAGTCCTCGTCTCTCTAAAAAGGCCAATCTTTTGTAATCTGTTCAAGATGTGCAAAGAATATCTCCCAAAAAAACAGTAGTTGCATGGTTTGTTTGGTTTTTCTCTGGAGGGAATTGTCACAATATTAGCAGAAATGAACAGGCTGCATAGCCTGTGGTGGTCCCACAACTGTCCGTGCAAGCTGTGTGGATAACAAACAGACCAACTAAGGCCAAAAAATTTTTCCGTACCATAAGGTACGTTTGCACCTTCTTGTGAGCTGGAGATGCTGGAACGAGGATGCATGCCAGCCTCCTCATGCCAGATCCCAGCCTGCAAAGGATTAGTTCATGCTGATCTAGGGAGGATGGCACAGGGTGGTGGGAAAGGGGGCATTTCAGGGTGGGGGAGAACAGAGACTAAGACTAAGCTTGGGAGGGGTGTGGAACTAGTTTGACAACTTAGGCTGTATTCTGACCCCCTCTCCCAAGCAGCCCAGTGTTACACCGGGCATTACACACTGCCTTAATGCCACTCCATTAAGGAGTGGGGGAAGGCACCTGGATCACGCTGCTGCCAGGGAAGAGAGGAGTTTTTTTGTTTTGAGGGGGTTTTTTGTAACTTACCTGCAGGTAGCTCTGCAGTCCAGGGAGTCCTCTGCAAAATTCTAAAAAAGAAAAAAAAAAAGGGCACTTCTGGTTTCATTGTGAATACCAAAAGTGCCTTTTCTTTTCTTCTTTTATTTAGTCTTTTATAGGTGCAGGGAGCCCCACAGTAGGCTCCTGGAGCCCCCAGGACTGCAGCACTGGCTGCAGGTAAATAAAAAAAAACCTCTTATCCCCAGCAGTAGCTGCCTTCCCCCTCCCCAGCAACAACTTACCTTGGGTCTCAAACTCCTGAAGAATTTGAGAATGAAGGTATTAAACCAGTGGTTCCCAAACTGTGAGCCATGGCTTCCTGGGGAGCTGCAGAAACTAGTGAGGGGACCTGAGGAATACATGCAAAAAACCCACCACCCTGTACAACATATTGACCCAGTAGGTCAAGGGAGCTGCCAGTCAAAAAAGGTTGGGAACCACTGCATTAAACAATTAAAATACTAAGAAAACACTGTCAGTAAGCAGCATTTAAACCAAATCACTAAAACAATAAACACAGAACCAAGAGTTCAGAGCCTTGTTAAACCAAAAGGCTTTAACTAGGCCTGAGTCTCATCAATGAGTTAGCATCCAAATCTGCTAGGGCCACTACTAAAACAGCTGTCAACCCCAGCAGCCAGCCACTTAGCTAACCAGGCATGAGCATCCAGGAAATGACCTCAAAAAACTGAAAGATTTTCAAATGGGACAGAAAAACAGAAAATTGTATCTTCTATGAACACAGGATAAACAAGAACTTCAAAATGAAAGAACCAGTAAATGGAAAACAAACCTCATTTAAATGAATGACTAAATGTGTCACTAATTTTTCCATTACCACAATATGTTTAATTCTGAAAAGTAAAAATTGTATATTGTTTATGCCAGCATTACTTCTTTCAAAAACAAATCTTAGAAGATCAACAAATTTATTACAGTAAGAATTTGTGAATGATAGTCCATCAGCTGATGTTTTTTTCTATTGTGAATGCTCCCTTCTCCACGTACCCATTTAGAATCTGACAAACATTGTTACACACGCAGGACACATTTTGCTGGATGTTTGAGGATTTGCTTTTCAGGATCTCATAATAACCCTAATCCTCACTAATTGCATAGGAAGCGCTAGGGAAAGCCACAAGCCCACTTACAGAAGTGCACACAGGACTTCGCGCTGCATGAACTTGCATCATTCCAACCACATTGCTCAGTCACTCCCAAGCAGGAATGCTGCAAGATTCATTGCCAGATTCATACCTACAAGATGTAGAACCACAAGGTTAGGGAAAAAGCCTAGCCTACTGTTCCAGGATGGGGGAGTAACCTGGAAGTGAATCGGTTACAGAATCTAGCGGATAAACAAAGGTTCCAGCCAATTACTAGGGCAAGTATAAAAAAGGCAGAGAAATTGGAAGCAGACACTATCAAAGGATTCCAGATTTCATTACACACAGAATGAACTATGGACGGTTAGCCAAGGAGCGGTCCGCATGAAGTAGCCCACATGATACTGCCCGTCAGCTGGGGAGCAGCCTGTGTGATTCACCCAGCAACGCCAAAGTCAGGCAAGCAATCCAGCTGGCCAGTGGGAGGATTGGCAGATTATCCCCACAAGATGAGTTAGGGCAGGGGTGTCAAACTCATTTCATACCGAGGGTTGAATGGCATTCATGATGCCTGCTGAAGGTCGGAAGTGATGTTGTTAGGCAGGAAGTGATGTCATTAAACTCATAACCAAAAATAAGCACGTTTTCTCACTTAGGAATTCATTAACTACAAATGGCAGAAGAGAAAACACGCAAATCTTTATCATATTTCAAGATATGGGAGAGCCCAATTTTCATGGGGGCTGCCCTTTTAGCGGTAACACCTCAGCACCGCTCAGCAGCTGAGAGCCTGAGGGCCAGATAAAAAGCTTCCACAGGCCACATACTGCCCCCGGGGCCTTATGTTTGACACCCCTGAGTTAGGGGGTAGTTGCTGGTGATGACAGCAGTTGTCTCTTGTTCCTGACCAGGTGGGGGGGGGGAGGCAGATAGGAAGCACCTGGCCAGAAATGAGGGGACCTCAACAGGATGGCTGGAGTGCCTACAAGGGCAAGACAAGGTACAATACAGATGCAGAAGAAAGAGAGCAGGATAGACAGGAGGATATGGAGAAGGAAGCTGAGTCAGCATCAGGGACAAGTGATGTGGGGAGCAGAAAGTGGCAAGAAAGGAGGGAGAAAGAGAGCAGGAGGCCAGGAACAGTAACAAGTAGCCAAGGAGGAAGGCCACTGCTTCACCTCCAAGGTGTCTGATTACTTGTCTGAACACTACTTTCCCCATTTCCTTTTCTTTGTACAATCCATTCACTTTGGGGGAAGGGCTTTTCCTGTTACATAGAACCAATACATCTGACTACTTCTTGAGTCATCACAAATAAAACATATCTAGCACATGGCAAGAGCTATTTGCACAGCCTACAAACTCGTAATTTGTTTCCTAGTTCTGTTTCATTAGTTCAATAATATTTAATTAAGTCCTCTCATCCATAGCTTTGTTATTAATGTAGCCAAAGCCCTGTCACAATTTCTCAAAATTTTCATTGCTTTGAGCACATTGCACTTGCACTCAACCCTGATAATAACCTCTGAGCTGAGAGCATTTTTTTTCTAATCACATGCCTGCTCTTTTCACAGGCCTGCCCACAACAGTATCTGAAGCCATGTCCCCAGGTGGCACCAAGCTGTTGACCAGTATGGCTCAGCCCTTTATTTTGTTTAAAATGTTGCCTCTAACATAGCCTATATTCTCATTAATTGGATACCTTTTCCCTCATTCTAATTTCTCCTGAATGCTATGATAAATACAGGAAATCAGGTCAACACTAACCCCTAGGACAACTGCTAGTAGAGCAGTAGAAATTTTAGCATTTTGCTCCCAGGTTCTCTAAGTGACTGGTAACTAACACATTCTAAGACATAACATCCATGTAATCTTAAGATCCTACAAAGATAACAACCCTCCCACTTATTACTTGTTAAGGACACAGTGCCCTGTTTTCATGAACTTTTCAGTCTATGAATATTTGTATGTATGCATGCCTTCCTGTGCCTTGAATGATAATGCATGCGACATAGTACCACAGGATCTTTTGAAATCCAGATTCATAACAAAAACTGATCCAACAAGCAGAAATAAGGGTTTAAACCATGTAAACCTTGTTTACATTTCCTGTTTAACAAGGGTATCTTTTGGTTTATCTTCAAAATCTGAAAAATAAATGCGTCTCTCCAAGGAGGGACACTAGGTATTTCAGTTATTTAGAGTTTGTTAAAATTGGAGTACAACTTTAGTAACAAACCAGTTAAGTTTGCCCTGACAACGTGTAATAAACTATACAGGCAATAAAACAAATACTTGTAACTGAAAGCTTTTCCTTTGAAAAGATACTAGTAGAACATAACACAATTCTAGGTTCTGAGAACAGTGACATTCTCATAGAATTTGTCCTTAGGATAGGCCAGGACCATCACTTGATTTCATAAAATGCTATTTCCTTGATCTACATAAACAATCACAAATATTCTAGAGCAGGGATCGGCAACCCACCAGCCAGTGGGAAGCTCAGCTTGGGAGGCAAAGCTGCCCGCCCAAGTTGCAGTGCCCCAGATGAAGAATGGCAGAGCCGCCTGCCCAGGCTCACAACATAGAAACGCTATGAGCCCAGGCAGGCGGCTCACCATTTCCTGTCCAGCATGCAGCAAACTGGGCAGAAGACTTTGCCTCCTCAGCCAAGTTTCATGCAGGCACTTCCAAACGCTCAGCAACTTGAGAGTTCAGCAGTGACAATATATCACTGCGAAAGGTCTGCCCCCTTTAAGCAAAAAGGTTGCCAAACCCCTGCTCTAGAGCTTATCTAACAGAAGCAAACAAAATTATTATTGTAGCATAGAGCTGACACAGCGTTCCTATGTTCCTACAAACCTACATCTAAGAAGCTAGAAATTATTAACCAGCTATAAGAGGGAATCTATAGGAAGTAACTACAGCCTAAAACAATTTTTCCAAACTGTGTGTTGGCACCCACCAGTGGGTCATGGGCTGATTTTTGTTACGTCGTGAATAGTTCTTGAAACACTAAAAAAAATACTTTGCAAGCACACTTCCCTGGTTTACAGAAGAAAAGTGTTAGCTGGAATGCTATTCTATGGTATGAAGTAATTTCAGGGTGACCAGATGTCTCTTTTTCCTGTGAGCAGGCCCCTCCAGGCAGTGAATAGCCTTTTTGTAATTAATAAATTATATGTAATATAGTTTTAAATTTAATAACCTAGTGTTTAAATTAACCACATGAAATCAATATACGAGTGTTTTCAGTTTTTATTTTGTTATGTCCTACATTTTTCTTGGATGTCCAACATTATGGGTTGCCTTGTCCTCTTTTGCAGTTATGACATCTGGTCACCCTGGGTAATCTTAATACCCCCAATTAAAAATGTTACATTTTCTGATTTTCTCTAGTAATTGGTGTGCTGTAGATAAAGTGCGAACCCAGTTTCAGCCTTTTGTCTAGACTGGAAGTCCCTAACTGCACATTTTGCTGTCCAGTTGAGCCTTCTGAGTACCCTAGAATGACTGTAAAGGTTTGCAAAAACAGCCCTTGAACTCTATTTCTAGGGACAGTCTAGCACAGGGGTCTCCAAACCCCAGCCAGGGGCCAGATGCAGCCTGCAGCAAGCCTCTTTCCGGCCCGCTGCCAACCTCTTGTCCCCTGGAAGTCTCTGGTCCACTCAACTGAACATGACCAGAACTGTGCTCTGATTATGTCTAGGGGGTGTTCTGAGGGCCAGAGAGGTTGAATGAATGAGCCCATTCATTCACTTATTCACTCATCTAAGTTCCATTTCTAATTTATTTATTTAAACTTTATATTTAAATTTTTTTTCCAGCCCTCCACACCACGCCAGATATTTGATGCAGCCCTCTGGCCCAAAAGTTTGGAGACCCCTGGTCTAGCAAATGTCTCACACATGTACTATACATAACCTCGGCAGCACATGATCACAATGGCGATGATGATATTGATTGATTAGTAGGTTGATGAAATATTTCTTTCCAGATATCTTTTTTTGTTGAGTAGGTCTCAACAGATTGTCATTTTAAGAAGTGGGTCCCGATGCTAAAAAGTCTGGCAAGCACTGGTGTAAAAGTTGAAACATTACATTCAGCTATTATATTAGAATGAAATGAAAAGGGTCCTGAGCATTCTAATTTTGGAAATTTAGAGTCTGCAACCTTTCTTATGCTTAAATTTACATCAGTTTGTTACACTGACAATTTTACTCAAATATTTCACAGTAAAAAGTACAAGGTAAATTTCTACTTGCAACAGAACCTTTCCACTGAAGGCATCAAAATATGATCAAACCATATAATAAATTAGCAGCAGATACTGCACTTTGTGCGCACAGTATTCATATGGACTGAAATGCAAATAATGGTGTTGCATTAGCAACACAGATCTGGTGTGCTCCCTGGGGCATTTGGTGGGCCGCTGTAAGATACAGGAAGCTGGACCAGATGGGCCTATGGCCTGATGCAGTGGGGCTGTTCTGATGTTCTTATGAAAAACTGCTAGACAGGATGGCCATCCCCTAGCAATTAGAAATCCAATGCTTCTAAATATGGAAGCCTGAAGGAGCAGCACAACCAATAAAATAGTATGCCATGGAGAAAGAAGTGCCATAGTATCAAAGGTTTTACTTTGTGACATACTGCACTGCCTCAGATCATTAACTTTTCAGTATTTGCTACCAATATAAAATGTACTGATAGACTTCCCCCCAAAAGCAAGGACAGCCTAATACATTTTTGCAAACTCATGTAGTTGCTCTGCACAGTGTAACAGGAGCATCCCTAAATCTTTTCCACTATTGCAGATGATACTGGTGCATACGACCTGTGAGATGAGACTGCAATATCTAAGTTGACACAAAAGACTCCAAGGAAACACATCTGGGATAACATGGTGTTTAACCGACACCTCTAAGATGTTACTCTAGATGTTACACTAAGCCAGAGGTTCTTAAGCGTTTTACGATTACAGAACCCTCAATGATTCCCCAATATGTCACCGTACCCACTACCCTTTTGACGTCAAAATCATCATCACCACCACTAGTCCTATACCAGTATGACTTCAAAAGATGTCAATAAAGTTTTATTTACATATAAATAGTTAAGAACAGAACGCCTCAATCTGTATTTATAATGCTGATAGTTAATAATCTAATCCAAGAATAATTTTTTAAAAAATTGTTCAGAGATTGAGTACCATGATTGGGTTCCCACACCCCCCAAAGGGTATGGGTACCTCCAATTAAGAAACTTGGGTCAAATGCCCATTTGAGACAACCCTGCAAGAGAAACTTTTATTCATCTCAAACAGAAAATAAAATGTAAGGAGTAGGATATGCGGAAGAGATATAACAAGATAGCAGTCAACTCCTATATTTCACAGTAGTCAAGTGAATAACTGCATCCAAAAATGGGGAAATCGAGTGTCATTCTTAAATGGTCTGGGGGCACACAGTTTGCCAGAGCATTAACAGCTATGCGTCCATTTTTTTACATTTGCCATTAAAAACCTCAGTAGATGAGTTTTTGTCTTGAACACTATGAAAAAATGCTTGGATTGTTAGCTTATCATCAACAGATTATTGTTCACCAAACTCAAATCCAACTTTGTTGACTTCAAAAAGGATTTTTCCCAAAAGTTGGAAATGAAATGCACACAGCTCATCTAACCTTTATGCACCATCTCTCATTCATTTGTACATTGATAGAGCCTACAATATATTAAATAATAGAAGAAAATTATTCAAGGAGAAAATGTGTTTAAAAATTCAGGAAACATGGAGATAAATACACAGCATTTGAATGATGTAAACAGAACTAACAGAGTCCATAAGTCTAAAAAAAAGTACACTACCGTGTTTTCCTCTCAATAAAACACTCAAAAAGAAAGTCTGCATGTTTTAACGATGCTATTGAACTGCATGGACTTAAAAGCCAGAACTTCACCAAAAGTGGAGGAACACATTTGCAGCCTCAAATGTACCACTAAGCAATGACCAAACACATAAGTAGCAGTAAGGAAGGAGTTTCAGAATGGAAAAAGATTAGATTTCCCACTCCCAATACTCAGGGATAAGATCTTCTACCAATTTGATTTCCAAAATCTACACAGTATATTTAAAGAGACCTACTCATTTCCCAAACATTTAAAATGCATTGCTCTTTAAATGATGCTCAGACTATTTCTGCAGCTTACCTAAAGATTTGAAACATCAGTGTTAATACAGAAGCAATAAGCGACCCATTCTTCCCATAATGCTTACGAATGTGATGGTCATATTTGCTGGATGAACCAACTAGTTTCATGAGGCCAGGGGGCTTTGAGTCAATAAAGAAAGATAAACTGGATGATTCACAGATCAGAGATTTTCAACCACTCTGCTGCAGCACAGTGCTGTACCACAAATGGCCTGCAGGTGTACTGCAGGAGTTTGGACAACATATTAGGACCATTGGGGTATGTGAGAGCCTGGCTGGCAGTGTGGTGCACCTTGTCAACTGTCAAAAAACTGATGACATGCCTTGATAATTTTGGAGCCTTCTTAGTATGCCATGAGATGAAAAGGACTGAAAATCACTACCACTGATGGTAATAAAGGGTGACTATAATATACTCTATATCCCATCTTTTCTATGTATCTAGCTTGAACTGTGTCCCTCTTCCTTCATGGTGGCCACAGAAACACCAACAGTCTGGGAGATGAAAAGGAAGAGAGGAGCCAATCAGGTGAAGATGCCCTAGCACCACCTGCTAGTTTCTCTTTGGACACCTGTTTGAACTGTACCCCTTCCTTCCTCAACTGGTTACAGAAACACTAACTGTCCTGTGAGAAGGAAGAGAAGAAAAAGGAAAAGTTACCATTTGGTCTATAGATTAATTGATGAGAGTTGGTTCATCAATTCATCAATTCGCCTCTTCAGAGGAGAAAAGGTGGGGAAAAAACTCTGCGCAATAAATAAATAATCTTCAGAAAACCCCGAAAAGGCAACTTTGAGCAACTAACAAGGTCAACAGAAAACTTCTTAAAAGTTTATAATTGCTTTTTTAGTCTCATTAGTGTTGATTCACCTAGACCACCCTCCTACTCTTAAATATTTATGGAAAGACTAAATACTCTACAGAAACTGAAGTTGAAATGCTGTTTCTGTTTGTTTGCCTGAAATAAACGCTGGTCACCCTTCCCATAAAAACCTATGCCTAGAAGATAGATTGGATTACACTTTTTCTATAGAAACTAATGGACACATACAAGAAAGAAGTACATTAAGAAAGGTCGCTTTGTCCTGGGTCTTTGTGCTACGAATCATACCATTGAAACTTGCTTATCAGTACACAACAGGAAGCACCTTCAAAACAGGACAAGCTATCAGCCATCAAACTCTGCTTATAACCATATATTAGGCAAGGAAAAAAAGGGGAACAAGTAAAAAAGCTTGCACAGTTCTGACAAAAGCCTCATATATCTGAGAGATTCCATTTGGGCAAAACTTGGCCTTGTGAGCTCAGAAAGAGTCCAATATTCCAGCTCTGGATTTTGCTTAAGAAGCATGGAAATCCTTCAGAGACTAACAAACCAGCTCTAGCAGCCTATGGGGTCATTTCTGAGAGCTTTGAAAGTGAAAATTCTGATCTGCTGGACCAGATGTAAGTTTTATGGAAGAAATGTCATTGTAAGCATTCCTTTCAAGATGTGTGCTCCGTATGCAACAGCTCTTTATGCCTCTTACCTCTATCTGTTTTTTCAGTTCCCTTCGAGAAGCACTGTCTTGAGCAGCATTTTCCCGTTGTGATGCATCTGCAAGGACGTTAACAGTGGCTTCTGCTTCTTGCATCCATTTGAAAAAACTCTCAAAATCCTTGAGTAAAGTGTGCACTAGCTTCAGTTCAGTCTCCAAGGCACTCTGTCTGTTGCCAGTTCTGGAGAGGAGAATGAAAAAGCTGTCATCATTAATATATGGAAGCTAATATACTGTATTTACCAATATGCTAAACCTTAGAAAAGTTATACAATGAAGTGTCTGTCTTGTTGCCATAACCAAATCGCTACATTGCAAGAAGAAACTACTGCCAGATTTTGGAGTTGTGTTCCCCACCCCTACCTTGACAGAGAGCAAGAAAACAGCTCTTCACAGTGAATGAAAACAACTCCCTAAGGCAGCATGTGCTGTATAAACCACATTGCTGTTAAAAAGTGGTACAGATGTTCTTTATTTTATCACTTACTTGGGAGATAGCAACTACGCTTAAAGGATTAGTGTAGTTTATACCCGAGAGTCCTTCCCCCCCCCCATTCAATTTGCCTTCTACAGCACTGATTGTCTAAATTCTACTTAAATATTTGTAGTACTTACAACCTGGACTGACTTAAAAAATTTCTTATGAGGTCATGTCGCTTATAGTCCTTTGATATGCAAAGCTTAATTTCTGTAGATTGGTTGGCCAATAGTCTGGTGCCCTAATGAAAATGCCAAATTTGTTTTTTGGTTTTTAATTTTCTTTCCAACAATCTATAGCAAGAAGTATACCAAATTGCAAAACTATAGTCCTCAAAAGTCATTCTTTCCAAATATTTACTTCAAGTATTACATCTTTAAAGAATAAGATAGATGGTAGAGATTGACTACTAGGGGATGTATTTTTGAGTAACCCAAGGAGAGGAAAAAAGATCACATTTCAGGGATAAGTTTTAAAGAGAAATAAATGGAGAACATCTATTTTTTCCCCTCAAAAAGGTATCTACCATTTGCTGATATGTAATGGATATATCAGAATTAATACCCTTACAAATAATACTCTATGACTCCCCCGTTTTCAGTGTTGAAGATATTGCTTAGCAAGAGCAAACATATAAAAAACAGCTATATGTGAAAGAATGATACCAAAGAACATCAGTATCCCATGGTACTTCCTAGGATTTACCAATAGCATAAATATACACTTTCACAAATTAATCTGAAGCAGGAGCACCTTAAAATTATAGTGACTTCCAGTCCGATCTTTTTAATCCTAAACTCGCACAGAGTCTGATGTTGTTTCCCCAAGAAATGTTCATCTACCCTTCCTTGCAATAAAACACTTTAGTATTTAAAAAAAATTTTTACCTTGCCTTTCTTATCACAGTGGAAGCCCAAGGTGGCTTACAATCAAAAGAGATCAAAAAGAAAAAAGTTACAGGTGGCCCTCCATATCTGTTCAGTACCCACAGATTTGAATACCTACAGGTTCTGAAGGGCCCCCAAGCCCTCCAAATCTGACTGGTCCAGTCAGGTCCAAGGGCCCTTTTAGGCCAAAAACTGGAAGTTGTATTTTTTGACCCTCTGGAGGCCTCAGAAGGCCCTCTAGACCCAACCAGAGTAGCGTTCCTGTCAGGATGCAGTAAAACAAAATCAAAACCCACATTGAACATTGCAAGACTATCACCTACCCCACTACCTTCCATCACCAAATGTCACATACTCACTTCCAAAACTGAACAAAAAAAAACCAGGTTTTTGCACATGCTCTGGAGCATAAGATAGGAGCCAACCAGGACTCTGTAAGGAGGGCATGCCACAAGGTCAGCCCACAGAAGGCAAGGGCACCTGGTACAAAGTCCAAGATTATGACCTGACATACAAAATGAATGAATGTACATGAGGAGATGATTCCCTGAGATACCCAGGTTCCAAACCATTAAGTGTTTCAAAGTCCATTAGCCAGCATCTTGAATTAAGCTTAGAACACCAAATGCAATTCATGAAGAAATAGGGTGCTGAGATCTCAATCATGAAGAAATAGGATTATAGGATCTCAGCCATGTGGTTCTGGTTAAAAGCCTGGCTGCACATCTTGAAGTAGCTGAAGTATCCAAATGCTTTTTATGGGCAGACCACACAGAGTGAATTACAATAATCATGCGCAATGCCACTGTATAAGGGGAATTGGGATATCTGCCTACAATGGCCGTGACTATGCAAAACCTGCAGCATATAAAAGAGATCATTGTCCCTGAAACACTCTGTACATCTCAGAAGCCTGGATTCAAAGGAATGGGAAACGGGGCGTATAAACCAAATGGGACTTTTACTTGGGTTCCTCAACAGCAGCCTCCATTTCACTTAGTGCCAACCGGCTTGTGATACAATAGTGGAAAGGTCAGATTTTTTTTAAAAATTGAAATTCCACTGAGCTATAAATGACCTGTATGTAAGCCTAAGTAGCTGAATATTGCAAATTTTATCAAAAGCTAAGTAATTTGAAAAATTGCAGAGCAGACAGATTTTATTTAGGACCACCAGTTAAAGTTCAAAGTTTATTAGGTTACACAGCCCATACGCCATACACCAGGGCTTTTCAAACTGGGGCGTTGTGATGCCCCAGCCTGTGGGCCCTTGCCTCTGTCCTCTTAATGGGCAGGGGCAGCCTGGAGGCAGGGTGGAGACAGCAGCACGATCCCCAGGATCGTGCTGCTCAGGGGGCCGCAGGGACTTGGGAGTACTTCCCCAATCCTCCTGCAGCCTCCCCAAGGTGCAGGGAGCCTGGTGCGAACCTTTGTTAGGGCTCCCCGCAGCAGTGAAAGTGGAGTTATCAAGCTCCACTTCTGCTTTAGCAGAGGCGGGGTGCGATCGCTCCGCTTCTAAATTCACTGCTGCAGGGAACTCTTACAAAGGTTTGCACTGGGCTCCCCGCACCCTGGAGAGGCTGCAGGAGGCTTGGATAAGTGCTCCCAAGCCCCTGCAGCCCCCTGAGCGGTGCGATCCTGAGGATCACACCGCTGCCTTCCACCCATCCACGCTGCCTCCCCCCCCCCCCCCCGCAAGAACTTACAGTGGCTCAAACTCTCCTGGAGAGTTTGAAAACCATTGCCATACACCTATAAGTTTGAAATTAAACAAAAATGGGCTACATCCCCAATAAATCCTTTGCAAAAACTGCTTAACAGTAGTTTCAGTCTTGGAGGGTCTGGGAGCATTGAATATTTTTGCAACCATTTATTCAAGTATCTATCCCTAGCTGTTGTATACGAGCTTGTATTTTGGGCAGCAAAAGAAAACATTTGATGGTGTGTCTAGTTCAGTCAAAGGATAGTGACAGTAGCTTTGTTCCAGTGGTATCTTTTGAAAACCAACTTTCATCTGTGCAGTTGGGAGTGCATTACAACTTGCAATCATATACGCCCACATCAGCTTGGGAACCATTAACATGTTGAAGCAGATGGGCAAAGTAAATTTAGCAGGAAATCTGATGCTTAAGTAAAGTGGAGAGCATTTCCACTTGGCTTCATCCTGAAGGCAGTCCCAATCTAGTTGAAGTAACTTTTCTACAAGCAATGTCCACCAACTTGCATTGAAGTTAATTAATGTTCTCTGGAAGCCCAGCTTACACATTTTCATATCAGTTTCATCATTCCATTTTATCCAGCAGCGTTCTTATGCTGCTAATTTTGTAAAGGCAGGAAGGTGTTTAGCATTTGCTAATCAATGCTTAAAATTGATAATAACTTTCCATATCAGAGTTAAGATCTTTGGGAACCCTGATTCGAAACATATTACTATGGAGGCTATACATGGAGGTAAATTAATGTAATCTAACAAAATTTAAATTAATTTTCAGGTTACCAAAACTTCAAAGATACCTTTCAGTTCCTTCTAGTTCATTATATCAGTCCTTCCAAACCAACATCTCCCCCTTTTTTTTCAAGAAATGGGCTGCCTACTCAGATGCCATCCAATTGAGAAATTTGTTGTCATCTGTGGATTCCACTGTAACAGAGGCCACAGGGGTCTTTTTAAAGCTTTTAATGGGATGCTGTAGTTCTATTTGTAGTAATGGGGAGTGTAACCCCTCCTAATTGCCCAATTTGTTTCTAGATTATACATTGTGTGTCTGTCTCTGTGTCCACACACACACACACACACATTTTTTTGTCTCTTTTTTAATATGCCAGTAAAGGTTCTGAGTCTGAATCTTTCTAGAGCTTGAAAAGGTAACAATTTCCTCTATCAGAAGGCAACACTATCTTTAATATTTCATTCTTCATTACCTAATACATGAGAATCTAAATGATCTCATGTTACCAAACAAATGCATAATTTTCTATCACTCTTTCACCCCCAATTACAACTGTCCACTGAATAATCAACCATGTTAACCAGTACATTAATCTACTTTTCAACCTCTGTGCCCTATTAAGCTGCAACTGTAGCTGACTGCTAAACTGAATTATCACCACCATAATTAAAAGTAAATTATATTAGTTATACAGGTATAACCTAATTATCCTCTGATTTTTTTACCCACAGCAGCAGACAACCAATCTCTCTCTCTCCAGGCACTTAGAAAGGCTTCACTCCTAGGCAAGCAACCCCCTCCCTTCCCCCTGGAGCACATGAAAATGCAAAGCAGAAGTGATTATCACTTCCACTTTGCATTCTCTTTGCATTTTTCCCTGGGCTCCCAGTGAAGTGAAGGGAGTGATTGCTTGCCTCAGAGTGAAACCTTTCTAAGTGCCTGGAGATTGATTGATTGTCTGCCTGCTGCCACTCTTGTGCATTACAAAGGTAAACAAGGCTATTTTTAAATCACTGAGCAAGAGGGCTTTGTTTTTTTAAATGGATTTCCTTTTACACAATTCTCAGCATCCGCAGGGGTTCTGGGAAGGGAAACCTCACAGATACCAAGACTCAACTTGTATTAGTATATTACTACACTAAAATATATCAAAGTAAAAATGGATGTGTATAAAAAATTTAAATCCAACTTTCTTCTGATAAAAAAGTAAAAGGACAATAGAGAATGTAGGAAAATAGGGGCTAGACATTCAAGGAATAGACGGGTTTCAGATGATAATCAAAGTGATGGACCCAGATCCTCATTAATATATTTATGTATCTAGATTTATTTAGCACCTTTCCTCAGACTACAAGTCTGGTGCTCCAGGCTTTGAGGTACACAAGATGAAAAGTATTAGACCAGATCTCTCTCTCAGCAATATCAAAATGGCCCCTTATATTATGTTTTAATGCTTCATTCTTTTTTTCCGGGTACATCTTATCTGACGGTGTTTGTTTCCTTACTCAAGGAAATGTGCTATAGTACACATTTAAAGGAAAAATCTGTTCCTTGAAATAATGAATTTGACTTGCCATCAGCACAAATACTACCAAATGGAAGTATTATTCAATTTATATATATACATAAACTGTGAAACTTGGTCCTATATTATTACTTTTTCTGTTAAAGTAGACCAAGGGGAAAACAGACTAGGAATGTTTCCAAGATAGCTAATCTAGAACTGATGAAAATGAAAGAAAAACGGAATTGCCTTCTTGCTGAATCAGAGCAAAAACCTATCTAGTCAATCATTCTGTGTGCAATACTAAATTAGCCAGATGGTCATAGGCTGAGAATCATGGAACATCATTTCATTTTCCATTTGTCCCCTACTATTGTAGGGGTAACCAGAGTTACACTGTCTGGATTGGTGTTTCAATTTTCAGTGCTTCAGTAAATTTCAATCTCCCCTCAGCCATGAAGCTTCCTAGGTGACCTTGGGCCAGTCACTTTCTCTCAGCCTCACCTACCTCACAGGGTTGTTGTGAGGACAAAAGAAGGGGAGCAGCTGAGTACACTGCCCTGAGCTCTTCGGAGGAAGGGTGGGATAAAAGTGTGAAATAAAATAAATTCCATGCAATTTCATGCATTTTTCCAGTATGACCCTAACAGCTTGATCATCTGCATGCCTACTCAAAAGTAAGTCCTACTTGTGTTCAACGGTACTTACTCCCAGGAACATAGATATATGTGTCTAGCTAAGATAGACACATACCCTGGATAGTTGCAGCCAATGTAGGGACTATTAGCATAGAGGTTTTCATCTATAGCTGCCCTCAATAGAATTAAGCAAAAAAATTGACAGGTCAGAGAAGAAGTCCAGATTCACACTGGAGTCAGTAACAAAGATTAAGACAAATGAAACTAGAGTTCCATAATCTGTAGTCAGTATAAAAGGTCCAGGTAAAAAGGTAACTGAACTTGGAGCACAGGGCGAGCACGTGTAGTAATATAGAAACTGAAATTGTTGCTGCTTTATTGCCATAGCGATCAGATGCATTTTTCGAACTTCCTTCTGCTTTTTAATTTTCTTTTTTTTATTAAAATTTGATGCTGTGGCAAGGCGTCAAAAGGTTAGATAAAATGCAGCAATGAAGATTTGCAAGTTGGTGAGGAACGAACACAGCATATTGATCAAAGTTATGGAGTTATTGATAGATTGCTCTCTCAAGTTAAAGGTGCTATATACATTCAATATGCTACACAGTGGGAAATAATTGTTTATACTCCAGGGCTCAGACCACAGCAATCTCCTTAATGCTAGTAGCTTTTAAATGACCTCAATCAATACAAGTTCCACTTCACAAGAACAGTGATACACTTCTTTGTGTTTTAAAGCAATTTCACTATGACAAAGTTTATCATTTTCAGTATTTCTTAAAGAGTATAATTTGTGTGTGTGCGTCTCTCTATAACTATTCTTTATTATGTGGTATTCCAATTAGTGAGGATACAGCAGAATAAGGAACTGTGGGGGGAGAGGAACACATTCATGCACTTGTGGAATCATAGGAAAAGTGGGGTGAAGGTACATTTCAAAACTTACAATATGATAATTTTCCCTTTCTCACTAATTAGCTTAATTGAAAAGAAAAAATTGGAGAATGTCAAGAACCTGTAAAATGAACCAGTGCCTTCTGTCAGCAATACCATTGAGAATTTAAAGACCAACACCTACAACTGCTTAACAGTTTTGAACAAATGTCACAGGTGACCTGGTCATATTTCTCTGAATAATCCAACAATTTCAGTTTAAAACTGAAACCCCAGCATTGATGCAGGTCTCCAGTGAGGTTTCTGAAGCAGCATAACACCACACCCCAAGGAAAGTGCAGTAATATATGTTGTAGTCACAACATGGTTCCGTTTATTGGAAGGATAAAGTAGATAAGATTTGTATTTTTACCTGTATAAAGACAGGTAAACTGGTGATTTCAGATTCATAGGGTATTTCCATGGAATCAATGAGCTTGCCCCCCACACACACACACGTTCCCCGTTTGTACACAGGTCATCTGTCTTCTTTCAAACTAATACTTTTCTAAGCACAGTATATGAAAAATGGACAATGAAACAGTTGTGTATTGTGTGACATGATTGATGACGCTAATTTTAATGTCTCATAGTGCTACTCAAATGTGTCATGCATGTTTGATAACCTGAAACACAACCTGCCAAAACTATCCAGCAAGTTTCATGCCTATAGTTGGCTCCAAGTCTTCAATATTCCAATACCGTTTCTCCACACTAGTTCCCTAAATGGTCTTTGACATGAAAAATTGATAAGCTAGGGGAAGTCACATAATTATTTGTGAAGTTCATTACATTCCAGTAGACATTAGCTACATTGCAATGTGTGTACTTTTAATAATACACAAATATAATACACAAATAATAGACAAATATTTTTAGGCATGTGCAAAGGTTTTGTAGAACAGAGTACAAACATTTTAAATAAATAAAACAAAGCTTTTGTATATCTTATGCCTCTAGAATTTTTTTAAGGCTGTTGAATGGAACTCAAAGTGTACACAATAAACAATAGTTCTAATTACAATCATAGGCAAACAGGCCAAATTGTAGATAATTGTTAGCCATGGACAAGGATACATATGTTCATGTGCATAAGTTACACCGGATAGTTCACTGTGGCCTAGACAAACATCTACGCTATGCACACAAAAGACTACTCTGTGTTAATCTGCCTTAGAGAATGAGATATTTATGTATAAAGCCAATTTCTGAATGACAATCTCCTCTCCCTTGGCATTCTCAGGATACAGCATTACTTATCCAAATGTCATTGTGCTTCCTGTCAAACTGCTTGCTCATTTATTGCCTTCAAAGTCTGTTCCACTGCTTAGCTTCATTTAAAATCATTTTATAGCCACTGTTCCCATCACTGAGTCCCAATAAAAATGACTTCATGCTGCATCGCCTCAAAATTATTGGCCAGATTTTACCCTTCAAACTCGTATGCCAAAACAAATTAGTCATATACTACACTAATATTATCTGTCATGTTAATTTTTAAAAATGCTGCTACTCTCATTCCAGGCAAGAAATATTACATTAAGAATGAATTCAATTGTATTTTATTCAGAAATCTCCAGTACAGCGAGGTGTATAGTGTTTGGATGGTATGTGAAATGTGTAACTTCCAAGTCTGTAATACTTTGTAATTCCAAGATCAAACTAAAAAAATTTAGCATTTTGGGGCTCTGTATGTCAACAGGCTGAAGGAAATTCTGAGACGAGGAAAGAACCTCTTGGTTTCTGTCCCATTTTTACTGAAAATAAAGTTATGAAATAAGCAATCGTGAAAATAGAAACATGCAATTCATTCACCTACACATCTCTAGACCAAAGTAAAATTATTCAAGGTTATGAAGAGTGCAATAGCTAAAAGGAGAAGCATATTAACCAAAGAAGAAATTGTGACTGAACCACAAGTGTGCTTTCCCATGTGGGAAAGATCATTAACTCTATTCAGAATTTTTTTTTAAATACTTCCACATCTGGAATCACTAACAGAAACAGCAAAGCAGTGTTTCTTGAAGGGTCAAGAAGCAGAAAGCTCTCTTCAAGGGGATCATCAGTAAAGGGACAAAGCAGTGGATCTGAGATGCAATTGATGTTTATAAGCAAAACTGATGTTGAGAAGTAAAACTCAAGGGTCCAGCTCCAAGGGACATTCAAGTATGTTGTGTGGCAATGATACAAATGATATTGTTCTGACAGACCTAGTAAGAATGTGACCAAAACTTGATTTGCTTTAGTTATACTGAAAGAGGCATGAGCACTGGTTTTTCATTTAAGGGGAGCCTTCCATAAGAAAACCTATAAGTTCCTGATAAGGTAGTATCTAAGCCTGAACCAAAAGGGAGATGCTTTTTCCATAAACATTAAAAAACAAACTGCACCCCTTTTGATAATATTTCAGTGACTCTTTCAAAGAAGAATGAAAATATTCACCTATATAGCACTTTCAATAGGCTTGTTTATCAGTGATATTAGCACACAGCCAAACATGACTGATTATGTAATATTATGTCACTATCCCAGTTGGCAAGTTTCACACAAAAGATACGCACTCCTATGCTTTATATTTTTTTTATGAAATAATGCATTCTCTCTCTCTCACACACACACCTCTCAAAAGTACTACTTCAGACACAAAAATTTTAAAGGGAGAATATTTGCTGCATCTTAACAATACCTGTGAAACTACTTCAACCAATTTGAGAGGACACATCAATCAGACCTGGAAGATGAGCAATATCTATTTGCCTTCTTCTTAGTCTGTACAATGTTGCTTACTGACAGGATACTGTTAGGAAAGGGTCCATAGGACAACTGTGTTTTCAGAGAACGGTATCCATAGAGTCCATATTTATTAATTAATTAAATGAATATATGTTAGGAACTTTAAGAAACTGTGTGTGAACCCTGGATCCTGCACAAATAAAAGTGTTATTAAATTGGTCATCCTACTCTGTCCAGGGTTACAAGTAAAAAGAGGTGAGAGCTAACTCTTGAATTAGGTATGCTTGCTGCAATGGTAAGAAAAAACCTTCAAACTAGATTACACAAGGACCTCTAACCTGTGCGTTGATTGGCGTATACTGAAAACCTGAATTTTATTTAAAAAATATGATTTTTTTGCATACCTTTGCCTCAGATTAATCCATGAGGTATTCAAATGGTTCATAATTTCCTTCACCTTTCTTGTGTCATCCCCATCGTAGTCATGAAGAAGTTTATCAGAGAGGTCATTGAATGAACTCATACTAGCATCCCCTTTATCTAGATCCTGCATTAATATCTGCAAAGTAAATTAAGAACAATTAACAACTAATCAAAGTCATGTTGAAATCTAGGAATACTCTGCCATGTTCTGATTAATCCTTATGCTGAAAGTATTGTCCCTTCCTCTAATATTGTAAACATTTTGTTAGTCAACTACCAAACGTAAAAATTCAAGAGAAAAGAGGGAAGAATCAGCAAGAGGTATAACATTCCCCAACCCTCCAAATGAAAATTCTAGGGGTGTTTGTTTGCCTGTAGGTGAAAAACCAATTTCTCCTGATTTCTGAAAAATAATGCATTCCTTTGTGTGATTCTCAAAGCCTGATCCAAACAGGCTTCAGTGCTGGTGTTGTTTGCATCACCTAGAGAACAAGTGGTACCAGCAGAGAGGACTGTACCACCCCATCAACACTGCAGCGGAAGCCCCAGCCGCAGCCAGAGCTCAGGTAAACACTGAGCATTGTGGGGATGCATTGTGGGAATGTGTTCCTGGGTGGGGAGGGCAGAACAGGGGGAGGGACAGGACCAGGAGAGGGGAGACCGGTAAAGGCTTCTCCACCAAACCCTATCCCCCATGTTGAGCTCAAAAGCCAGACACAGGGCTTCTTGAGTCTGTACCAGCAAAATAGCTGGTGCAGACTCAAGAAGCCACATTGAGCAGGCTGAGGCTTTATTCAAAGTAAGGGGACGGATGGCCCCTTCCCCCAAGGAGACCTCCAGTCTGCTTGAATCCAACTATAGCCATTTGGAGCTGCCACTCCTAAACTGGATAGGATTGGGTTGTCAGATATTTCCATACTTTTAAAAAACACTCTTCAACTGCTTCTGTGGAGGTATAAGTTTGATTTGTAATTAACATTCTCCTAATGTGTAAGAAACTTAATAGGATCATTCAGTCAACTTGGAGGATTGTACGGTATGCTATGTGAACATGTTCCTTCTCTCAAAATGGATGTACAAGAATTTAAATTGGATTCATGAAATGACATCCCTAAAAGAAGTCAGAAACCATGTTTGAACTAACTTTGTTTTCAGAAATCTGCTTCATAAGCTTCTCTTTTGGAGCCTGCAAAAGGACATGTAGATGGATCTCATATTGTCCTATAAGTTTCTCCATTTCTTGCTTCTGGTCATCCCACTTCATGCTGTCAGAAAGCATGTGCCTTAACTGCTGTTGACGTATTTCTACCCCATGCTGAGTGCTGTCCCATTGATTCTTCACCTTCTCCACTGAAAAAGATGAAGTAGAATAATAACCACACGTAATCATTTTGTTGATATTATCAATCTTTGGTAAAACAGTTCAAAAATAAGAACATAAGAACAGCCCCACTGGATCAGGCCATAGGCCCATCTAGTCCAGCTTCCTGTATCTCACAGCGGCCCACCAAATGCCCCAGGGAGCACACCAGATAACAAGAGACCTCATCCTGGTGCCCTCCCCTGCCAAATCACCAAGCCAACCATGGGACCAGCATATGTGCTTATGGATTTACCTAATTCTTGTCTATTTATTAAGCACCATCATTGGGCCTTGTGCTTTGCAGTGTATGAAAGGCCAGATCCTGCTCCAGTAGATTATAAGCCAAAATTTGAGAGGAAAAAAGAGAGGAAGTGGAAACAGGTATACAAGGGAAGCATATTCATTTATTTGAATATATAAATATTCTGGTCAGGAGGTCTGTCTAGAGCAGTGATTTTCAATCTTTTTCATCTCGTGGCACACTGGTAAGGCACTGACAATAGACAAAGCACACTGTGCTGTCAATGTGGGCTCACACCCCCCAATGGTCCTATTGATAAATGACCCTCTCCCAAATTCCCACAGCACACCTGGGGACCATTTGCAGCACACCAGTGTGCTATGGTACAGTGGTTGAAAATGACTGGTCTAGAGCCATCAGTAATGCCCAAAGATATCAACTGAAGGTCACCAGGTTGAGATCACCGGAAGCTTCCATGAGCTACAAGACCTTGAGAAGTGACCAACAAGCTAAGCTGTTCCATCTGCTCTTTAGTGAGAGCAAAGAAGCCATCTCGGCTGTCCTTTAGTGGAAGAAAAGGAGCTGTTTGTCAGTCTGCATGGAAGGCAGCTGTGGCCAGAAGTTACACTAGACTGTAGAAGAGAAACCTGGAATGTTGTTGTTGAAAGACTAGAGCTTCTTTGTTACTGTAAAAAACCCCTCAAGGGTTTAGAGAAAACCTGCCTATGTGAACCGCCTACTATCAAAGGAGTAATCCAATGGCCAAAAAAAGTGATATATATAAATACTGATTATTTAGACCAGGATGCCCAAACCCTGGCCTTGGGGCCATTTGCGGTCCTTGGGCCCCCCAATCGGGCCCGTAGGGAGCCCCAGTCTCCAATGAGCCTGCACTGGCCTGACATGACTGCTCTCAGCATGAGGGCTCACTGCTCATGGCTGCAGTTCGCTTGCTGTTTCCCTCTGTCGCTTGCTGTTTCACATATGTGAAGCAGCAATGGCAGCAAAGGAAAGGCCAGCCTTGCTTTGCACAAGGCCTTGAGCTATCACAGCACCTTCATTCCATCTCTAATATATTCATTTATGTATATTTATTCAAATTTTAAACATAAATTGATTTTTCCCCATCCCCCAACACAGTGTCAGACAGATGATGTGGCCCTCCTGCCAACAAGTTTGGACACCCCTGACTTAGACCAAGGGCCCAATCCTATCCAACTTTCGAGCATTGATGCCGTCACAATACAGCCTCAAAGTAAGGGAATAAATGTACTCTTACCTTGAAGAGGCTTCAGTGACTGCCCACCATCACCACAGGAAGCAGTGCATGCCCCATTGGCAAGGCTGCATCAGCACTGCAAAGTTAGATAGAACTGGATCCTTAGTTACAGAGGTATGGAGACCAGGGTATAGTGCCAAAGGCTTCACGGAAAAAGTGAGCATTGAAGAAGGCTTAGATGAAAGTAAGAGGAGGCATTATGCATGTCTTGGAGGCAGTTCCAAGCACTCGCAGATGCAAGGAAGAAAGCTTGCTGAAGGGGTGGGGCTGAACCCAGTTTCCAAGTTTCCCAAGTCATTTTTGGTGATTCAGGAATAAACTATTGAAGCTATAGAAATTGTGAACTTTTCCTGCACACTTCCATTTTACTTTCATTTTGTATTTGACTGACATTTAGGCTAATATAGTGGTTTATCTCATCTTGCCCTTATTCCCCCAGTCCCAATACCTTGAAACTTCACCAGAAACAGCACTTTTTGTATTTCCCCTTCCTTTTTGTTGTTTCCATTCAGGATTTAAAAAACAAAACAACAGACTACAGAATTCTACAAATGAAACTTTCATCAGTGTCTGGGGGAGGGGATGAAATGAATGATAGTGACTATCAAAGAAGCAACTTTTCTCTATCTAAACTGAGAAATTATAGACATTACTATGCATGCCCCAGTAGTTCATCAGAACTACTGACCAAGGCTTAACTCTCTTTAACAAATCTGTTTACTACAAATTACCCATTGCACACATGCCTGGGGAAAAATTTGGAACTCTTGTTCACACAAGATAACTGAGGTATAGAGAACTAGAAAATACTAAGTATTCTAGGTCAAAGGGTGCTTCTACCTGCAATGAATACGTTTTAGAGCTGCGGTTCTTAAACTGTGTGTCCGGGACCCATCAGTGGGTCATGACCAAACTTTTGGTGGTTAGCGTAATTAACAGAGCAAATTAGGCTATGTGTATCAAGGGTTAAACAAGTTGCTATGGGGGGAGCACTGCACTGGTCACCATTATAGCCACACCCCTAGGCATTTATAGATCAGGCAGCAGCCTAGGGCTTCTAAAAGGTTTGAGAACCACCGTTTTAGAGAACGCTTTTTTATTTTGAACTGGTACACAAGCATATTTTGAAGTGCCCCCACCCACAAAGTGATTTCAACTAACTGAAGGTTCAATGTGTAAATCTATAATCTTGCAGGAGTAGTGGGGGTACTAAAAAACATTGAACACAAAAATGGAGAAAGACTTTTTGCTATTGGATCTACTAGGCTTTACCTATAAACTTCCTTTAATCCTTTGGATTCCACCCTGCCTCCATTCATGACTTACAAGGTTCTGTCAGGTTCAACCTAAACCCACACAAGTTCTACCCCCAACTCTCTCCAGTAATAATTATTGCTCACTCAAAAACTTAGCCAGTCTATTCTTTCCATATCTATTATATTCCCTATCTCCCCATATTTCTCTTTAGCAAAAATATACATACATTTTTCTGTGATTGCAGTTCTAATGTCAGAACTTGATGTTTTGTTTTTCAAATTTTGAGCCAAAGTAAAAACAGAATCCAGCTGGGGATGACGATGCTCTAAATCCTCTTTTGTTATCTATAAAGAACCAGGATTAAAATGGATTACCAGTGGGTTAAATGAACAAATTCCAAGGAGAAAACATTTTGTTTTTGAAGGCTTTCAAGGTAATAATGACTTAAAAGCAACTTTAAATGTAGACATATTTTATTATTTCATTTGAAGCCACAGCACCAACCAGAAGTCGGTGCTTTTGAACTACACATTAAATTAGGGCTCCGTTACCCACTTTAGCATCACAGTATCTTCACAAGGGTTTCTTATCATTAACTTGGACAGTGTGAGATATAAGCGGATGTGAAAACAAAGTTGGTGATGTTTATATTGTTGCAATGGATTAATGTCTGCAGATGTACCTGCGTTCTATAACCTTTTCCCAGGATATCAAGACATCTCACCCAAATTTATCTGTTTCTCCTTTTGCAATGTGGGTGTGCATTCATTCTCAGGAAACCTTACACATTCTTGCTCACTAGAAGAATACTAGAATCTAAACAGCCATTTCGATTTTGGAGGGAAGCTAAAGCAAGTACTCGCATAAATGTATTTTAAAGCCATTTCTCCCCCACATGGCAAATAGCCGAGAGGCAAATCTCTATAACAAGCCATAGAGAGCTCCATGGAAGTCACAGAAGCAGTGTATCCAACAACAGACTGCTGAAGGGATCACTGAAATCAATCCCATGAAACTGCATTACAGATAATGTAGTACAAACTTAATTTGACTATTATTACCTAAGTTTAAAAAAACTTGCCGGGTAGTTACTGATTTCCACCACTTTCTAAAGTTGCTACTGTAAGAAGGAAGGAAATTGTCGACATAAATGTATAGCCACTTCCCTGTTAACTTCTGCCAATATAATTTTCAGTGCGAATACAGATATTTCCTTAAACTCAATCACAGGCTGCCTAGGGTTGGATCTCAATGATTAACAGTTATTGAGCAAGGCAATTAAGCTACATTAATTGCATTTCATCATTTTCAGCTGGATGCACTAAAGTCATTTTTTAGATAATGATCACTTTTCAGGAAAGTGAACTTGTTCTAGTATTCTCCATTGTACATCATATACTAGGGCAGCAGAAGGCTCTGAGCATATAAACAGACACATAAGCACTTGTAAAATCAGTTTTGGCTTTGAATTAGTAAGGTCCTTAGAGGCATTTTACTAAGGGCTTAACCACTGACTGCATAACACTGCCAGTAATATTGTGTTCAAAACCAGATTCTTCTTCTGAAATAGAGCCCTCTTTATCTTAAATCACTGGTGGGCATTTCAACCTCCCCCATCTCCAAGAGGATCTCCTTACCACCCAACAGAAAGTAAGCACATGGCAAAATGCCTTCCAGATTTTTTTTTTTTTAAGAACCTTGTGGATCACATACTTTCATCCGTGCAATTGTTCGATTGATTTCTTCAGCATTTCCCACAGTAACTATGTTAGACTTGAGCATCTGGTCAATCAATGCCAACCAGTCAGCCAATTCTGTTGTCGTTTTATCCAGATCAGCAGGTGAGGAAATTTCTAAAGGCTGCTGTGTTGGAGCAACATTTTCCGAGGCAGAGGACACTAGCACCATCTTTTGGAGAACAGGGTAGCCTAAAACAATACAGCATACATAATTTGCTCAGCATTTTAACTTCTAAGTATGTACCAGAGTTTATTTGCAGTTGGATAAGCAGAGAACAAAACACCAAAACTGGGAATTTAAAGAATATTCTCTTTAGGTTCCTCCATTCCCATCCTAAGGAGTAAAAATGTTAAATGGTTAGGCTTCAGTTCCACAATTTTCAAAATACCCACTCAGTTTCATATACCTAGCAATTCATCATTTGGTCTACTGCCCTCCAGGCCCAGAATGGCTGTAGAAAGATTGTCATCAGCACAAATTTCAAATGGCATCATCCTCTTGGCAGGCTTAGAGACATGTGAGATCCTCAAACCAAGGTAAGCTTACAAGCACTGGAAACACAAGCATGCAAAACCTGGACAACATGAAAGCTACCAACCAAGGAAGCAGTCACAAGCTGCAGCCAATCCTGGTTACTACCTGAATGCATTCCAAGAAAGAACAGATTCAAAAATTATTTGGCAGGAAGAAAAATGCCACTGAGTCATCATCAAACATTAGCTGTTGATCCTCTGAACCATCCATACGAAAGACCACACACCAGTGCATATCTTCAAGAGTCTGATAACATGATAAGACTAATTTTTTGTTTATTGTGAATCTTCAAAGATACCTTCTTTGGTTTTATTAAAAAAAAACCATGAGAAAACATTTCTTTCAATACATTTAGACATATGGTCTTAATTAACCAGTATCAGACCCTTCTATTGCCATAGCATCTTACACATGCTTCCCCTTTGAGATCAAAGAAACATGTATGATGCATTTGCCTCTTTATTCAACTCCTAAGATGTAACAAGATGACAAAATTATCCATCATTATCTCCAATGAAACACATTGGCTGCTCAGAACTTACCAGAAAGCTCTGTCTGTGGCACAGGATGGGTCTGATGAACATAAGCCTCTAGTTCTCTCACTCTGTTGGGTGTTTCTCTGAACACCTGAAGCAGAAACAAAAAGTTGCAACTATTTTTTGCCACATGACAAAAAAAAAAAGTTGTTTTGCCACATGACAAAACAGAGATAACATTGCTAATAGCACAAAACAAAAACATGTTCACTATACAGAGGGTTGATCTGAGAAGTCATCTCATCTCAGTTATTCATTTATTTATTCTCCCATCACAAAAGGAATACCTGCTGCCAAAGCCACACCCACCCCTTAGCTGCATACCAGGCTCCTCCCACCCCTGCCTGGTGCCCCCAGAAAGCAGCACACCACTCAACCACCAAGGAAATCAGTCCAGCATAAATCCTCCCAATAGTCCATCATAGACATTCTATAATCCAGTACCATGTAGGTTCCAAAGGAGCTGGATTATTGGAAGTCTTCTGTAGCTATAGGCTACAGCAATTTGTAATACAGCATAAGGATAATATGATATAAAATGCTTATAAAAATTATTTATATATGAAATTTCTTGAAATGTAGAAAAAGGGAAATATTAAACAGTAAACATTAAAACATTAATGTAATTACATTAATCTAATCCTGTGGTTTTCAAACTCTCCCAGAGTTTGAAACCCACAGTAAGTCCTTGCGGATGCAAGGGGAAGCAGCGGTGGCGGGAGGAAGGCAGCGACGTAATCCCCAGGATCGTGCCTCTCAGGGGGACTGCAGGGCTTGGGATGCACTCACCAGTTCCTGCAGCATCCGTCCTGGGTTGCAGGGAGTCCCTGCACAAGCGTCTGCAGGGCTCCCCAGGTCAGGAGAATTGAAAGTGGAATGATCACTCCCGCAAAAACCAGAAGTGGAGCACGATTACTCCACTTTCACTTCTGCTGACCTGGGGTGTCCTGCAGACACTCGCGCAGGGCTCCCCGCACCCCAAGACGGCTATTGCAGGCACTGGTGAGTGCATCCCACTCCCTGTAGCCCCGTTAGAAATGAAAGTGGAGCGTTTACGCTCCACTTCCAGTTTAGCGGAGGCGGGGCACAATTGCTCCACTTTCACTTCTGAAGCATCAGGGAGCCCTGCAGACAGTCGCGCAGGGCTCCCCACACCCCCGGGAGGCTGCAGGAGGCTCTGGTAAGTGCAGCCAAGCCCCTGCGGCTCCCTGAGCGGTGCGATCCTAAGGACTGTGCCACTGCCTGCTCCCTGCCTCCTGGCTGCCCCCACCCCTCAAGGGGAAACAGGCCAGGGCCCTCAGGCTGGGGCGTCGTGACACACCAGTCTGAAAACTTCTGATCTAATCTGAGGGAAATATTCCAGACTCATTTCCAAGAGCTCTACTTCTGACACTATGCAGGCTGCTGTAAAATGAAGGTAGTTACTGAATGAAGTAGCTCCATGCTGTTAGAAAGAGAAACACTTTCAACTAAGATTTCAGTACTTATATGGTGCACTACTCTCACCACTAACATGTCTGAAAGTGAATAAGCAAAAGTGAGTGTCTGACAACAATCTTTGCAATAAGATAAAAGACATTTAATGCTTGCCAACTGCAAGAATTCCATATTACAATACATACCTTCTTCCATTTAATATTAAGGATCCTCAGTCCATCAGAAATATTCTCTCTTTCTTGAGATCCCACATTTTTAGTTGAAAGCACTTCTGGTTCATTTCTGTTCAGCCACTTCAGTTTTTCTCCTTGCACATCCATCTCTTCAATCAAGCCCTAAAGGGTTCAGTGAGCATTTTCAGTCAGATGGTAGTCAACTTTTTTTTTCACTATATGGAAGGTACTTGTTTATGCTGCAGTTCTACAGGAATGCCACAGAAGGTGGTCTTGGCCACAGGATTTCGCTAAGGGCCCAATCCTATCCAAATTTTCCGGTGCTGGTGTAGCTCTGCTAATGGAGCATGCACTGCAACCTGTGGGGGGGGGGCAGTCATGGAGGACTCAGGTAAGGGAAGATTTGTTCCCTAACTTCAGGACTGCATTGGCATTGCAGCTGCATCAATCTGAGAAAGTTGGATAGGATTTGGACTTAAGAACCTCATTTTTAAAATCCTTAGGCCTTATAGTTGCAAAGATATGCTTAGAAGCAAGTGAGCAAATGCCTGGTGACAGAGAAAAAGCCACAGGAGTTGGTAAAGTGGCAATTCAACATGCACGATTAATCCTTGCTTTTTCCCATTGTTATCAAAAGCAGAACTTGGGAACATTTTTATTTTGTACAAATTCAACTGTTCCTATTATTAAGAGTAGGTGAACATATTCACTTGTGTTACCTTGATGTTTAACATACAAATGATATTATTAACATATATGTTTAAACATTTGTATTACTGCAGTGCAGGATTTTTATTGCATAGACACACATTCCTATCATAAGAACCTAAGAACATAAGAACAGCCCCACTGGATCAGGCCATAGGCCCATCTAGTCCAGCTTCCTGTATCTCACAGCGGCCCACCAAATGCCCCAGGGAGCACACCAGTTAACAAGAGACCTCATCCTGGTGCCCTCCCTTGCATCTGGCATTCTGACTTAACCCATTCCTAAAATCAGGAGGTTGCGCATACACATCATGGCTTGTACCCCATAATGGATTTTTCCTCCAGAAACTTGTCCAATCCCCTTTTAAAGGTGCCTAGGCTAGACGCCAGCACCACATCCTGTGGCAAGGAGTTCCACAGACCGACCACACGCTGAGTAAAGAAATATTTTCTTTTGTCTGTCCTAACCCGCCCAACACTCAATTTTAGTGGATGTCCCCTGGTTCTGGTATTATGTGAGAGTGTAAAGAGCATCTCCCTATCCACTCTGTCCATCCCCTGCATAATTTTGTATGTCTCAATCATGTACCCCCTCAGGTGTCTCTTTTCTAGGCTGAAGAGGCCCAAACGCCCTAGCCTTTCCTCATAAGGAAGGTGCCCCAGCCCCGTAATCATCTTAGTCGCTCTCTTTTGCACCTTTTCCATTTCCACTATGTCTTTTTTGAGATGCGGCAACCAGAACTGGACACAATACTCCAGGTGTGGCCTTACCATCGATTTGTACAACGGCATTATAATATTAGCCATTTTGTTCTCAATACCCTTCCTAATGATCCCAAGCATAGAATTGGCCTTCTTCACTGCCGCCGCACATTGGGTCGACACTTTCATCGACCTGTCCACCACCACCCCAAGATCTCTCTCCTGATCTGTCACAGACAGCTCAGAACCCATCAGCCTATATCTAAAGTTTTGATTTTTTGCCCCAATGTGCATGACTTTACACTTACTGACATTGAAGCGCATCTGCCATTTTGCTGCCCATTCTGCCAGTCTGGAGAGATCCTTCTGGAGCTCCTCACAATCACTTCTGGTCTTTACCACTCGGAAAAGTTTGGTGTCGTCTGCAAACTTAGCCACTTCACTGCTCAACCCTGTCTCCAGGTCATTTATGAAGAAGTTGAAAAGCACCGGTCCCAGGACAGATCCTTGGGGCACACCACTTTTCACCTTTCTCCATTGTGAAAATTGCCCATTGACACCCACTCTCTGCTTCCTGGCTTCCAACCAGTTCTCAATCCACGAGAGGACCTGTCCTCTAATTCCATGACTGTGGAGTTTTTTCAGTAGCCTTTGGTGAGGGACCGTGTCAAACGCCTTCTGAAAGTCCAGATATATAATGTCCACGGGTTCTCCCGCATCCACATGCCTGCTGACCTTTTCAAAGAATTCTATAAGGTTCGTGAGGCCTTATAATGTCCTTATAATGTCCACGGGTTCTCCCGCATCCACATGCCTGTTGACCTTTTCAAAGAATTCTATAAGGTTCGTGAGGCAAGACTTACCCTTACAGAAGCCATGCTGACTCTCCCTCAGCAAGGCCTGTTCGTCTATGTGTTTTGAGATCCTATCTTTGATGAGGCATTCCACCATCTTACCCGGTATGGATGTTAGGCTGACCGGCCTATAGTTTCCCGGGTCCCCCCTCTTTCCCTTTTTAAAAATAGGCGTGACATTTGCTATCCTCCAATCTTCTGGCACCGTGGCCGTTTTGAGAGACAAGTTGCATACCTTAGTCAAGAGGTCTGCAACTTCATTCTTCAATTCCTTAATAACTCTTGGGTGGATGCCATCAGGGCCCGGTGACTTATTGATCTTTAATTTATCAATGAGGTCTGAAACATCTTCTCTTTTAACCTCTATCTGACTTAACTCCTCGGTCAGGTGGGGCCGTTCGGGCAGCAGTATCTGCCCGAGGTCTTCTGCCATGAAGACAGATGCAAAGAACTCATTTCATTTCTCTGCTATCTCTAAGTCTCCTTTTATCTCTCCTTTCCCTCCCTCACCATCCAGAGGGCCAACCGCTTCTCTGGCGGGTTTCCTGCTTCTAACATATTTGAAGAAGCTTTTATTATTCCCCTTAATGTTGCTGGCCATGCGTTCCTCATAGTCTCGCTTGGCCTCCCATATCACCTTCTTACATTTCTTTTGCCACAGTTTATGTTCCTTTTTATTCTCCTCATTAGGGCAAGACTTCCATTTATGGAAGGAAGCTTCCTTGCCCTTCACAGCCTCTCTAACTTGGCTGGTTAGCCATGCGGGCACTCTCCTGGATTTAGTGGAACCCTTCTTTCTTTGTGGTATACACCTCTGCTGGGCCTCTATTACTGTTGTTTTAAGCAGCCTCCATGCACTCTGGAGAGATTGGACTCTTTTTACCCTCCCTTTCAACCTCCTTCTAACCAGCCTCCTCATTTGAGGGAAGTCCACCCGTTGGAAGTCAAGGGTTTTTGTTAGAGATTTGTCTGGTATTCTTCCCCCAACGTGCACGTCAAAACGGATCGCAGCATGATCACTGTTCCCCAATGGCTCAGTAACGTTTACATCTCTAACCAGGTCCTGCGTACCGCACAATATTAAATCCAGAGGCACCTGTCCTCTGGTGGGCTCCATGACTAGCTGATCTAAGCCACAGTCATTTAGCACGTCAAGAAATCCGGTTTCCTTATCGTGACCAGAACACAAATTGACCCAGTCAATATGAGGATAATTGAAGTCCCCCATGATTACAACCCTGTGCCTCCTTGTCACCTCCCTGATCTGTTTCCTCATTTCAAGGTCCCCATCCGATTTCTGGTCTGGAGGACGATAGCACGCCCCCAGTATTACATCGCTGTACAAGCCTGGTAATTTAACCCACAGAGATTCTATGGTGGAGTCGGACCCACCTTCAATCTCTACTTTGCTGGATTCTATCCCTTCCTTAACATAAACGGCCACCCCACCTCCAACACGACCCTGCCTGTCCCTCCTGTAGAGTTTATAGCCCGGGATTGCTATATCCCACTGATTCTCCGCATTCCACCAGGTTTCCGTTATGCCCACTATGTCAATATTTTCCCTTGTCACCAGACATTCCAGTTCTCCCACCTTTGCTCGTAGACTTCGGGCATTCGCATAAAAGCATTTGTACATGGAATGCCCCAGGATGCGCTGCTTATTCGCTCCTTTGTCCCCGCAACCTCTCATTGTGCCAAACCGTCTATCACATCCCATCACACTACCTTTCCCAATTTATCCATTTACTGAATTTATACCCCACTTTTCTTCCCAAAGGGCACTCAAAGTGGCTTACAAAATATAAAACCACTTTTAAAACAATAATTTAAAATAACCTTAAACATTAAAGCGATGAAAAATCACAACACAATACACAATAACAACCACTAGTCACCTCTTAAAGTGCAAAGCACATAAAATCTAATCAGTATTGTAATAAAAGACACAGTCCAATATTTCTTGCATATTCCATGGGCAGCCATGATACATTATTTACTGACTCTTTGGGTAGATTAATGAAAGAAAAATATTGATAACGGCATTTTAACTAGAAGTACCACGATCGATTCCCTTTTACAGTAACAGATAAAATCAGCAGTGTAACAGATTGAAATTACTGGTCCACTGTAAAGTTCTATGTTCTTAAGGTCCACCAATCAGTAAACCAGATTGTTGCAAACATATGTTCTTTGGCCAAGACTTGCTTGCAAGGATATTTTGACCTGTCATACAAAACAATCAAATGCAAATCTGCACCTTTTTCAATTTTTCAATCTGCACAAACAATTTTTTGTCTTCTTTTAAATAGGGGAGAGAGTGGCTATTAAAATAATCCTCACTATCCACTGCATAATTGTATCTTGTGAATCATAGGGCTTCTCCAATCTTTCATAAAATAGAATTTAATAGAACCGATATCACATTTAACTTCATGTGAAACAACAAGATGATATGATCCAGTTGCATCAATGTACATTCAGAACCCTGCACTTGTGCCCAGTCCCACTCCCCAAAAAAGTTAAGAGGCACCAACATGAACTGAAAAAAGGATAGAATCATTTTCACCCAACTTGCCATTAATTCTTGCAGATTTTCTTCGGGGCTGATGGTAGGTTTCTCATCCAAGGCATTTTCTACATTTTCCACCCAGCAGCTAAATTCTTCTAGATTTCTTGTGAAGTCAGTTAATTGCCGATTCTCTCCTTTCAGTCTGAAGCACAAAACCCAAAGTGGAATATAGAATACAAAAATCACTATTAAGAACACTGAAACAACTGAAAGGATTGGAAAGAACACACTTCATTTATAGCCCATTAATAAGCATAAGAAACTACATGCAAGATTATTAGAACCAATTCAAGCATACAACATCCTTTGCAGGTGAAATTTCATGCAACGTGTATACATTCTATCCAGCGAACAACTCCTTGTAAAAGAACTGCCTAAAAATGCTCCCTGTTTTTTTCTTAATTTCAAATTCTTTCACAGAAGTTCAAAGAAAAGAATGTGTCAAAATGACTTTGGTGATTAGAAACAGCTAATCTAGAGGGGGGCATAATTGTTCCTTATAAAATTCCATATATCCTCATGGAATCTATTATTTGGTTTTTATGGAAGAAAAAGTGTACATGTAATGATCCTTTAAAAAAGAAGCATAACTGTATTTACAATTTAACTTCAGCCAAATGTATTCATCTGGATCTTGAATAGGCCTTGTTTCAAAGGATCTCATTCTGCAATGAAGCCATTTTATTTTCTGAACTTATTGTCCACATGCCTCCAAAGAAGCATTCAAGGCAGTGTACAAGGACTATTAATATCCATAGCAACATCGTGGTTATGAATTGCTTCAAAGCAGCCTTAGGAGATATTTTTAAATTATAACATTAAAATGTTCCAATATGAAAGTCAAGGGGCTTTAACCTAATGACAGTGTACAATGTCATTTGGAGCTGCCAAAGAAACTTGTTCTCAACAATTCTAATACATCCCCAAGTCTGATTGATCCAGTTACCTCTGCTGTCTTTCCATGACTTCGGCAGTGACTGTTTTCCAGCGTTTATTTAACCCTGCTAGTTTCTCCTTCAGGAAGCTTCCATCTGTGGTAGAGAGTTTCTGTACGATTCCTTCCCCTGTTCTGTTCAGTGTCAAAAGGCTGGTCTGATGGCTGCTGACTCCCTCTTCAAGTTCCTGTCGCAAATATAAAAACCAAGCTGAATTTTGTTGCTTACCCAACTTGACATTGATATGTAGCCTGAAACAGTGACTGGGCACACAGTGTTTTTGAAAAAAAAAAATTATATCACTGCTGTTTAAGTGAATGATTAGGCATTTGTTAAGAGCAAGCTAATATATTCATGAGTATCAATCTACCAAAGTCAGATAGTGCAGAACAAATCACAGAAGTCAATCAAGAAAGGTAAACATTCTTTAAACAATTACGGTACACACACATGCCTTTAAGGTACAGTATGTTCGTTTGCTCCTTAAATACTGCCTGCGAATTTTGTGTTGTGTATGTGTGGGGCAGGAAAAATGCTGCACTAGTTTGTCTCTGGATCAATATTCTTCCTGCTCTTTGCAGCCTCACAAGATTTCAGTTAGGTTCCGCTAATTAAGAACAGTGTTTCCATGATCTGCAGGTATCATTAAAAACCAAAGAAAACTCAGAGAAGTCAGGGAAAATTAGACTCAATGTTTTACATGTCATTAACCATAAAAAAGTACAATGTCAAAAGGTTCTTATTATAAAAATACAGTTTAAAATGATTTAAAGAAAAGGATCAAAAGACCTGTTATAAACACAATAAAAAATCAGCTCCCAGTGGATATCTAAATGTAGATATTTATATTAATTATAATTAAAATGTGGTTAATGTAATTATCCACCCACCCCCCTTCTCTAACCTTATTGAGTTACATATGCCTTAAGTTACACATGCCTTAAGCTGTCTAAAGATATAGCTAGAACATTGAAAAAATATCATCAGAAAGTTAAAAAAAAATTGAAATATACACTGAGTAAGAGGTCACAATATATAATATAGATCTATGGTGTACTTTCAGTAGGAAGGGCTTTTCTCAGGTTTTCATCTACTATTGATAAATTATAAGACAGAGCACAATCCAGTCAAAGCTAAGCACTTTAAAATTTTGTTGATTTCAATGAGAGAACTGTGCGTACAATTACATCTCTCGCATTGAACTCAAGGGTAATTAGGGTGCTTACCTTCAATTGGACTAAGTCTACAGGGCAACACTAACATTTTTACTTCTACAACATATTAAAAAGGGAACACAGAAACAACGACAAAATTAAAAGTTGCAATCGTGCCATTATTAATACATGTCAATTCTCATTATCTGTCAGGGTTCAAATTCCTGGAAAAGCCAGTGGATACCAAATCAGCAGATAATGAATAACTGATCAGTATTTTGAACCCCAAGAATGGGGTTAGGTTCAGCAGACGTGTGATGTAGGGCAGGTGGCTTGTTTCTCCCATCCTGCTCCAAATGAACTCCTTCACATTAAAGAAAGGGCGAGGCTCCTTGCAAAGGACACACGTGGTGACCCAGAGGAGCCCATTTTCCAGTTAGCTTTAAAGAAATACCTGCCTGCAACCTTGCTGTGCACACCCCTTCAGCCAGCCCTTTATCACACACTGAGGGCAAAAAAAAGCAATGTACACACCCACAAGAATAATGTGGAGACCTGAGGCCTCTCAGAATTTAAATTTCTGGCAGCAATGAGAAAATGAATGGCTGTGTCTAAATCACACTTTTGTTTCTGTGGAAACTGAGTATGCATAAAACAAGGATTGACTGTAATATTGCGCCATGAACATGGTACTTCACAAAGGAAGTATCATGATCATCTAGAACAGGGGTCTCCAAACCCCGGCCCGGGGGCCAGATGCGGACCACAGTCAGCCTCTTGTCCCCTGAAACCCCTGGCCCACTTTGCTGAACATGACTGGAACTATGCTGTGGTTGCAACTGGAGGGTGCTCTAAGGGCCAGAGAGGTTGAATGAATGAGCCCATTCATTCATTTATTCACACATCTAAGTTCCATCTCCAATTTATTTATAAAAAATTTATATTTAATTTTTTTTTCGGCCCTCAGAACCGTGCCAGACATTTGATGCAGCCCTCTGGCTAAATAGTTTGGAGACCCCTGATCTAGAAAACACCTTTGTAATTTCCAAAAACAATTTTACAATGCTTATTAAAGCAATTAATAGGAGTACAGATGGATCTTGGTATCCATGGGGGATACGTTTTCATCCTCCCTGCAGCTACCAATACTCATGTGCCAGCCCTCACAGGACCTCCTGAATGTCTCAGAAGGCTTCACAGAGCTACCAGAAGGCTATTCTTTGTTGCATCCAGGGGGTCGCCCCACCTGAACTGGTCAAATCCGTGGGTCCCACAGCCACGGATAAGAGGGCTGAGCTGTAGAACGTTATCCACATTACCAGCTGGTAGCACAATAACCAGTAATATAACATCTGCAATCTTGTGTTTCTTCAGTGGCTAGGGTGGAATTAAAGGATCTAAATGAGACTGGTGTTTTGTCAAATGACTACTTTAACATACTGTGGATAGGTACCTGCTGATGTATTCTTGCCATTTCTAAATCCAGGCTATCATCTGGAAGACGGGCCTCAGCCAGCAACCCTTCAGCTTCCGTTAACCACTGTGAGAGATCGTTGAGATCACAATGGAACTGTCTCCACTCTTCCACAGATTTATCAAAGCAACTATACAAAACAAATAGGATTGGGGGGGGGAAGCAATTTCTGAAGTGAATTTCACAAGTGAGGATGTTTAATATAAGAAGTTGCACTGGCAAAAATACCTACTTTTATAACAGTACCTGCAAAATACAGTAAGAGCTAAATGTCAATGCAGGTTTGCTTCTTTTGCTAAGACAACTAAATAATGAAAACTCAGCTTTAATTGCATGGGAAATCAAGATTGATTAGATCTTATATCCAACTTTTAATAATGCAACAATACTATTCACACATCTGCGCGTACAGGAAAAAAATGATTAATTACTTTTGAAGGAATTTAATGGGAAAATACAAGAGTACTCTTTTTTAAACTCAAAACCTCCATTATTCAATCCACCCACTGCCATTTTTACAGTTTAGTTGGCAGTCAGAGACACTGCTCATCACCAGAGAAGGGCCAAGAAAACTGCAAAAAACCAGAATCTTATTCCAAGTTCTGATTTACTTACAGATCCATCAGCAACCAGCTGCATTACAAAATAGCACAGATACATGCTATACCTTCGTGAATGGAACAGAATGGGCTACCTTTCAATTTCATATCTCAAAACGTACTCCCTCCAGGACTGAATATGAAGACGACCTGTTCTGTGGGATTTACAGCAAAGCTGACTACGCACAGAGCTGATTGGTTGGCAGTGGTACATCTCTCCCACCGCCACTGGGTTTACAATGTCCTACAGATGGATTGCATGAGTGTTTTAAGAAACACTGTTTGGCAGGGATGGGAACTCGAGTCAGGTGACTTGAGTCCGAGCCACAAAAATACATTTTTTTTGCGGCCTCATGAACACTTGAGTCACTTGTATCGATGATTCCGGCACTGACTTGCGGCCACTGACTCAGAAATGAGCCCCCACACATGCAGACTCGCATCTGTGTCTGGGTGTGCTTGCTTACTTTTTTTATGACAAGACAGACCTTGTGGGGTCATCATTCAGACTGGGTGAGCAGCAGGGAAACTCCATCCAGGGGGTGGGGAAGGGTTAAAGTTTTGCTTTTGCATCAAGTACGTGGGGAGACGGGAGCAGGCTCTCTTGTCCATCTCTGCAGGAACCAATTATCACTGGATGAAGGATGGGCAGTCTGATTTTTTCCTTTGGATGAGGTAGGGCAGAAGGAACCCAAGCAGGGTTCTTGCCTTAGAACTGACTGGAGAACCGGCAGGGGGAGGAAAGGAGGTAGGGAAGCCAAGTGATCACACTTTCCAAACTCATGGCTCTTGTGGGCTCTGTTGTTACTTGGGAGGAGGAAGCCTCACTGAATGACCAGCGCAAATGGGACTACTTCTGAGTAGAGCTGCAAAGGATTAGGTCATACCAGTTAGCCTCCCAGCTTCTGCATGTGACCCTCCTCCCTCTTGCTGCTTCTGCTCCTACTCTCATGCAGTTCATCCCACCCTATCCCGCCTTGTTTACAGATGGGATGGGGAGATCAAGGGAATCTTTAAAGAGAACTACGACACACACACCCCAGCAGTACCATTTTTTTCCATGGAGCTGCAGCTAGCTTTATAAAGGAAAATACTCATGACTCTAATTTTTTGGAGCCGCCAAAAAGTGACTTGGAAAGTTCACTTATTAGGGCTTATTTTTGAGCAGACTCATGGGGGCAGAGCGTCATGACTCAATTCGAGCCAAGCCTCACTGCACTCACCCATTCCTCACCATTGTTTGGGGGATGGAAGGGAAATACAGCTGCCAGTCAGTCAGTGCTGTGCAGCAGTAACCCAAATCAGCCCCAACACTGGGATCAGATAGCTCTATAGAAGAACTTGCAAAAGCAGGAAGATGGCTTGGTTACACAGGTAGAAAAAGGGTACTGAGTAGCGTTCACAGGTACTTCTTACAGCTAGTCTGCATTTTGAAGCTACGTGTGAATACAAGTTTCTCCTGCTAACCATGGGGTTCAGCAGTTAACCCCACCATCCCATATTTTTCTTTACTTAATTCATTTCAGAACTCAGCTATCTTTGGTGCAAACTGGCATTTAATTAAAAAAAACAAAACCACAAACATGCAGTTTATTTCCTCACCCCTTGCGATCATTGTACATCCTGTTAATTCTGTCCCATTCTGCATTCAGCTGGGTTAGAGAATCTTCTATTTGAACAACCTCAGGTCCAGATGCTTCCAGAACAACATCAGGTTGCTTTTCATGAATAACTGCGATCTGATCTCCAAGTTTGTCCAACGTGTCTTTTACATTCTGTAAGTATAGTAAAAACAAAAATACCATTGAAGTGCTCAGCCACACAGAACAAAACAGAATTGGCATCCCCTCAAGAATAAGTGCCAACTGGAAAAATGGCAGCTTCCTGTTAAGATGGGGCAAAAATCACTTCATAAATGTAACTTTAAAAAACACAACAAATACTGTATTGTTCCTGTATTAAATTGCATGTATTTTACCAACTTCTCTTCTTTCCTGACCTTCATCAAGACTTTACATTTTATCAGAGAAGACCTGTTCAGTTGAAATCTACCTCACACAACTTTTCAAAGCAGAGAACTAGTGGAGAGTCACTCAAACTAATGCGTATATGATCATCATGTGTACTTTATCTCCTTGCCACAGTTTCTAGAACCTGTATTAAGCAGGTTCTGAAATATAGAGTCAGAAACTGGCTAGAAACTAAAATATTTCCGGGTTAGGTTTATGAGATGACAAACCTTACTCTTCGACCTCACTACCTGTAAATATCTGAGGCAATTCTGAGACAATTCTTTCCAATACGTCCAGTATCTTCAGCTAAGACTATTCAATATGGCTTTTCTTCCTATGTATCAAGGGGCAAGTGATGTTATGCATAAAAAAGGGCTTAGATCAGTTTTGAAATATTTAGAAGTACCTTCACAATTTACTTTTGCTATATAAAAGTTAAAAATTTGTAACCAATAACCACAATTTTTAATATGCATTTCTGCTCTCTTACTCTAATACAACATTTCAGTCTGTGGTACCTTTAATGAATCTTCCTGAGTAGAAAAATTCTCATAGATACCAGAATGAAGTTCTGGAGCATTCAGCAAGAGTTCAGCATCAGCTATAGCCAGCAAAATTTTGTTAATTTCAACCAGATACTCTGCAGGAAATGGAGCTGCCCTGTTTGCAGATAAAAAAGACCCCTGAATCCTCCGTGGGACTGCCTATAAAGAAAGAAAAGCTAGATTTAACTGGATCATTTACACTAATCTCTTTCTAAAATAAACAAGTTCTTAATTTATTTGTATTTTCATAATGTCCTATTATTAATGTTCAGTGTATGATATAAAGTAGTCTGCTTAAAAAATAAACTATAAAAACAGATTAAAAATCCAAGTACCATCACAAGTAATTCTCCATAATTGCAAGGAAGCATGTTGACTGTAGCCAGAGCCAGTATGCTCATAAATTAAATCACCTGCCTTTCCATTTGATTTCTGGAATTCACTTTAAGTTAATCGAAGGCCACACATATCACATGATTAATCAATGTCCAATTTTCTTTCACTCACACTCAAACACAAAATTAAATCTCCACTAAATCTCTCTCTGCCGCTTCCGCGAAGTTTTCCTCAGTCATCTGAAAGCCTCTTGCAATGTGTGTGTTAATTTCAGTAAGTTTTTGGCAGGAGGGCCACATTGTCTCTCTGACACTGTGTCGGGCGGGGGGGGGGCCGGGGAAAAAAAGAATTAATTTACATTTGAAATTTGAATAAATTTACATAAGTTTACATAAGTGAATATATTAAAGAACTTATATGAATGAATGAAGGTCTTGCAATAGCTCCTTCCTTTGCTGCCGCTGCTGCATCACAGATGTGAAAGAGCAAGCAGTGGAGGGAGCTCTTATCCCACAGCTCACGTGAGAGGTCAAACAGTCGCCCTCACGCTGAGAGCAGTTGCTTCGGGCCAGTGTGGGCTCCAACAAATCTCCAGAGGGCCAGAGGCTCATTGGAGACTGGGGGCTCGCTAAGTGCTGCATTGAGAGGCCTTGAGGGCCGCAGGTGGTCCCAGGGCCGGGGTTTGGGTACCCCTGAACTAGGATAATAGAAGAGGTTTTGAGGTCAGAAACTAGAGCGTCTACTCAGTATCTGTGATTTAGAGAGTGGAGTACAGAATCTGGATGCTGGTCTACAGACTGTCTTGCCTTTTGGAGTCACAGTCTGCTCGGTCTTAAGTACTTTGTTCAGCAAATATAAGAGTCAATGATTCAGAAGCCCCCTTGGGGAAAATTTTATTCTGAGCCCTTTAGCTGCCTACCTGATCTACATTCCCCCTTCTTCTGTATCTCAAACAACTGCATAACACTGGCAACCTTAGGCAGAGGAGTTTGGGGGGGGCAGAATTCTGGGAGGAATTTGCGGTCCACTGTACTCCACTGATTGTTAGTTCTCCCTTTCAAAAGAGCAAGAACTCTCAATCATGCTCCAAGATTACTTTGGAGTGAATTGGAGCATGTTGGGGGGGGACCAAAGTGCACTTGCTCTCATGGTTCTCCCCCTTTTTGCAGTGTTGACATGGATTCCTGTCTTTATTTTTATGCTTCTTCCCCCTGAGATAGGAAACTATCCTCTCATACTTTGTAAAGTGCCATAAACATGACTTATGTTATATAAATAATCATGTTAATAATTATCTTCTCCCTCTTGTGGTAATGTCTGGATCACTGCTGATTACTTGCGGAATTCCCTTCAAACAAATTGAACAATACTGAGACTGCAGAGCCCCGCTATAAAATGCTTGGAAATTCCATATGAGCCACACCCCTGGAAAGATTCAATTATAAGGGGAAGTGTTACTGTTGATGTACTTACTGTTGATGTAAGTACCCTCAGTACTTACTATGACTTTGGAAGAAAGAATAGCATGATTGTACCTTAGAATAGGAATTTAAAAAGTGAATATTTACCTCTGTCCCTCAATATGGCACTTCTGAGATGAGACATTATTAATTATTATTATTATTAACAGTATTTATATACCGCTTTTCAACTAAAAGTTCACAAAGCGGTTTACAGAGAAAAATCAAATAACTAATATTGCCAAACAACATTAAAAAAAGCTAGGTAGCAAAATGGCCAGGTGTTTATAGCATGAAAGATCACTGATAATTCATTCAAGTTACAAATAAAAAATTATGTATGTGTTTCCTCCCAGTCATTAGGTGCTGAATAGTGTGCAGTGAGAGTAAGATGGAGTGGAGAAGCAAAGCACAGAAAACTGAGCAGGATGTCAGAGGCTCAGGGAGCTTCCTTTCTCAACCAAATCCCTGTTTTAGGAAGAGAATATGGGGAAGGGATAAAGGACTCTAATGTGGTTGAGCCTGAGGATGTATTTTGTCTGGAATCCTTGCTGGGTGCTTATCTGATAGGGTCACCGTGAGAGTTGAGAAAGCCCCTCCCGTCAATGTTGTCTGCAGCTTGAGCCTGCCTATTGGACAGAAGGAAGTACTATCCTGCAACTCAAGACCAGTCCACCCCAGTACCACGGGGAACACAATTTCCAGTCCTGTGAAATTATCATTAGCTTCTGTTTTCATATAAGTTAGGAAAAACCAGAGAGGAGGGAGAGATTATACAAAATTGTAAGCAATCTGGAAAAAATATACAGAAAAAATTCTTCCTCTAGTCTAGCTCACACAATAGAGTTGATTGGCAACAGAGTCACAGCAAACAAAAGAAAACACATTCCACACAACACATGATCTCAAGATGTGATGGCCATTAGCTCAAATGGTTCTTCAAAAAGAATAAAGAAGTTCAACAAATTAATGGAGGTTAGAATGTATTAATGAATATTAGCCATGATAGTTTAATGAAATCTCCATATTCTTAGGCAGTGTTCTTCTGAGCACCAGTTGTTGGTGATATTTTATCACCTTTATGTCCTGCTTGTCAGTTTTCAGGAGGTATCTGAGGCTACTGAAACATAATTCTGAATAATATGGTCTGATCACCAAAGGTAATTTATTCATTTGTCTCCTGCCCTTCCAAGGAGCTCAGAGTGGTATATTCTGATTACCATGTCCACCTTACAACAAGGGCAATGAGCTAGATAATATATCCAATTGGCCCATCTCAGAAACATAAAATCAGTCAAAACCAGGCACGAAAACTTGACTGATTCACTTTCTGAATCACTGTATACAGGACTGCAACATCATTAGAGTCCAGTGCAGTGTGAAAGTCGTCATCAAGGTCCTCAGCAAGAAAATATTAAACTTGCAATGCTACTGATCAATTGTTTATTGGTTGCTACCTACAGTTTTCCAATGATTAATGAAAACATCAAATCTCAGCTGCCTTTTGTTCAAGGTTCAACTCATAAGAAGAGGCAATAACTGTGATTTCCCAGATTCCACCAAAAAAAAAAATGCATTCAAATCAAGAAAATAAAGTTTGGTCAATTAATATAAAAATGTTTCAGAAATAAAAGCTGCCTGTTAAGATACTCTATTTAAGAGTCTTAACACTAAGGCAATTTCATATTTGCATGTCTGTCTCTCCAATTCTTCCTTCTGATTATTCAAACAGTATGCAAACACTCCTAAAACATACACAGGATATAGCTATGGAAAATTAGGATTATGCTCCCACCCTGCTCATACCTGATTATTTGTCACTTTTTATTATAGGTTTACTCATGTGGAGCCCAATGTGCATAGGCACAATCTGTGCAATTGTTATTTGTAAAATTTTAATGGTTAAAAAGAGCAGTCAGGTGACCAATCATTGCTCCCTTTCGCTCTTCTGTTGTTCTAGAAACAGTCTGTATGGGGCACAGCTAATTCAACCTGTTCCACATGCCTGCCTTCCCTGAATTATTATTATTATTTCCTCTCTTCACCACATTTTGTAAAGAAAGTAAGAATACATTCTTGGCGAAACTCACATGGGAGTATCATTTGCTAAACAACTGCTAAAATGCGAAACTAATACAACTGTGCACTATTTGGAAAAGAGTAACATCAACCTAAACCACACATGCAAACCCTACAAGCGACTGGAATTTGTTCATACAGCGATTCCACGTGAGTATGATCCAGCAAGTAGCACCCCAGGCTCCCACAGATCTCAATAACAAATGCAAAACCTGCTGACTTTCTTCAACCTATGGACTTCTACCCATAGTGACATTTTAAAACAGCTGGGACATAAGTGAATTGGTCAAGACCAAGGAAAATGCAGCTGCAAAGGCTCCCTTTTTCACTGCTGCAGTGTTATTAGGAGAAATGTACTTAACCCATCTTTCCCTTCTGTCATGTTTTTCCAACATAAATTACATCAGGGTAGGGGGTGTGGAATGCAGATAGAGTCTGATAAAACAAGGTACTAAGTTGAAAGGACTTGAGACATTATTCTATGCAATATGCATTCCAGTTTGAGGCTTAACACTCCCTGCTCTCATCTTTCAATTGGTTCTAAACTTAAAAGTTAAGAGAGGAATCATAAAGAGATGATTCATTTAATTATAAAGCTCCATAACTAAAAGTTCAAAAGTACTGACAATCTGCCTAATGTAGAAGCTTGTCCAAAAAGTTACTTACTGTTTCATAAGACTCCACACTGTTTCATACATACACACACACACACACGGAGGATACATATATGGTATGGAGGATATATGCCAGAGGAGGTATGGAGGAGATATATATGCATATATATATATATATGCATGCATATATATATGCATATATATATATATATATACACACACACACACACCATATATATATACCATATATATACCATATATATATGGTATGGAGGTATGGTATATATATATGGTATGGTATGGTATGGAGGTGTGTGTGTGTGTGTGTGTAAACACAAACAAACAAACAAACAATACATACAACAGATTGGAAGATGCATATTTACACTGAAGTCCTATTCAATGTTCAATAAGTTCACTCCAGATAAGTACATGTAGAATTGCACTCTAAGTCTCTAACAGTGCTATCCTAAGCATGCTTACTCAGAAGAAAGCCCACTGTGTTCAGTAGGGCTTACTCTCAGGAAAATATGCACAAGATTGTCCTCTAAGAAAAAATTGACAGAACCTAAACATAAAGTGAAAAGGTCTGTATGAATAATTGAAACCCACAGCTTATTGAACTTGATATTACTTCCTTCCAGGCAGGCAGGAACTTCTAGGACACAGTGGAATTTTCACAAAGTATTTGGCCATCGAACAACCCAAATAATAATGGCAGAAATAATATTGCCTGGCCCGGTCTGACCAGGGCTCAATTTCCTAGTGAACTGGAAGAGCATGATCTCGTTCCTCAAGAACTGTTCTGCTGAGAACTTTCTATATAATACACAGAAAAGCTGAAAGATTGGCTCAGGGTAAGCTCGATAAAGAAAAGGATAAAGGACAGAGAGGGTAAAAAACCAATCTCGCATTCACTTCTTTCAACATTTCAAACATTCCTGTAAAGGGGAAGTTTAATTTCTGTAATAAACTGACGAAGTTAAAATACAGCTTGAAACTATATTTGAACACACTCTCTCTTTCTCCCCCCCCTCTCTCTCTTTGAACTGTACAGTGAAAGTCAAGTACTTCTTAATACAGACACACTCTGAACTGAATGCAGTAAGGGCTAGTACAGCAAGTTTCAAAAAAATAGAAAATCAGTTCAGCAAACATAGGACATTCTCAGCCACGCCACTGTAACTCCCTGCATGGCAATGAAGTGGTGCCTGCTACATCCTGCAGGGGAGTTTTGGCCTCTGTAGGTCTCACTAGAGTAAGCCCAATGGGTCTGCCAGTGAGTCTACTCAAACCTGCACCTGCAGTATCACTAGCGCAAGTCTGTATGGATCCAGGAAAGTGGACTGAGCCCAGGAAGAATTTGGATTCAGTGGATGTCACTGCTGCTAAATGCCAGAATGTTCTGTTCTCGGACAGCCAGTGAAACTGGTATACCCGTTCTGCAGCACTAGCCAAGTTAAGATTGGGATGTCTTGGGGTGCAATCCTAATCCCTTATGTCAGTGCTTTCCAGCACTGGCATAGCGGTGCCAATGGGACATGTGCTGTATCCTGCAGTTGGGTGTCACACACGGAGGCCTCCTCAAAGTAAGGGAATGTTTGTTCCCTTACCGCAGAGCTGCATTGCCAGCTTTCCAGCACTGACATAAGGGGTTAGGATTGCGTCCTTAGTGGTATAAAACATAAGACTGGAATAAGATGCAACACAAGCCTTTACCAAAAACACTACAGCATTTGAATTTTGTTATCATTATAGAAATAAAAGAACTATGCCAGTATCAGTTACTGGTATTAATAGGATACTGGGCTAAATGGTCTGTTATTTTCACTCAGCAATGATATTTGTAATACAGGCGTATAAAATAATCTTTTCTTTCAAAATAAGGATCTACCTGTACTTCTGCTCCTTGTAGCCCTGACAGGTGAACCTCTGGCTCACTGAGCCAATGCATGTCCTGCTCCATCTTATATGGGGAGAATGAAGGCATAACTTCCACATGTCTCTTTTGCAATAACCTGAATTCCTATGAGCAAACAAATGGAGATTGTGTAAAGGCAACTGGTTAAAAGAAGCAGGGGAAGAAAAGATTGTGTGTTTGTTCTAAATCAGGGGTGCCCAAACCCCGGCCCGGGGGCCACTTGCGGCCCTCGGCAGCTCCCAATCAGGCCCTCAGGGAGCCCCCAGTCTCCAGTGAGTCTCTGGCCCCCTGGAGACTTGCTGGAGCCTGTGTTGGCCCAACGCAACTCCGTTCAGTACGAGGACAACTGTTGGACTCTCGCCTGAGCTGTGGGACGAGGGCTCCCTCCACTACTTGCTGTTTCACGTCTGTGATGCAGCAGTGGCAGCAAAGGAAAGGTTTGCCTTGCTTAGTGCAAGGCCTTTTATAGGCCTTGAGCTACTGCAAGACCTTCATTTGTTCATATAAGTCCCATCTCGAATAAATTCATTTATGTAAATTTATTCAAATTTTAATGTAAATTAATTCTTTTTTTTCTCGGCCCCCGACACAGTGTCAGAGAGATGATGTGGCCCTCCTGCCCAAAAGTTTGGACACCCCTGTTCTAAATAAAGGATATTTAGAAATTATCAAAAAGTCAACTTAATCATGAACTTATTTCATCATGAACAAAGAAGAAACCCTTTTATAAGGCACAGGCTGATACTATGTAGATACTGCTTAGCACAATGGCTGTCAAGCAATTAATTCTCCATTTAGTTGACTAACAGAGGTATATCACCATATCTCTATTTGCCTATTTCCCAGCAACAGTTTTCTACTCATTCATCTGAAGGCATATATAAGAACTAGGAAAGAATATGATGGATCATTGTTAGTCAATAGCACCATGTGCTAACATGGTTCCAATTCTGTCTTCACTTCTTATCTTTCCAGAAACTAAACTGTATCTGAAGAGCTTAACCCAGTTTCTGTGAGAGAGTTTAAGAAAACGCTCCTCTGTGATAAAAAGACAGGATTGCTTCCCCTTCATTGGAAGACACAGGGAAATAGAGAACTGAAGGGTTCATAACCCTATACGCCAGGGCTTCTAAAATTGGGGCATTGCAACGACCCAGCCTTTGGGCCCTGGACTCTGCTCCCTTAAGGAGTGGGGGTAGGGAGAAGGCGGCGACGCGATCCCCTGGATCACGCTAAGGGCTGTGCAGGGACTGGCATGTACTTATTAGTCCCTGCAGCAACCTCCCGAGGGTGCCGGCAGCCCTGGGGAACCCTCTGCAGGGCTCCCCGAGACACAGAAAGTGAAAGTGAAGTGATCGTGCTCCACTTCCAGTTTGTGCTTGCAAACCGGAGGCAGAGCACAATTGCTCCGCTTTCACTTTCTGAAGGTTGGGAATCCCTGCAAAGGGTCATGCAGGGCTCCCCGCACCCCCAAGAGGCTGCTTCAGGGACTGGTAAGTGCATGCCAATCCCTGTAGCCCTTTAGCAATGCAATCCTGCAGATTGCGTCGCTGCTGCCCCCCCCACCCCTGCTCCCCTGCAATGACTTACTGAGGTCCTCAAACCCCCTGCGAGTTTGAGAACCGCTGCTATAAGTCATTGACTGAAGGCAATAAAGGGATAGACAACAGTAAAAATCAGGCAAAATAAAAGTCAAACTGCCCAATTGTAACCCCCAACATACTACAGTATGCAGACGCATCTGCTACAAGTTATGGGAGGGTGGCACCCAAAGGCAAATGGGAGGTAAGTTTTAAAAAAAATGTACTTATCTCCAGTGTAAGCCTATAAGTCACCTATGGGTCTCTTCATACATATGCCAGCCATTTTGGTGGCATACATCTGAGAAGAGGGGTGGGAAGGTTTTGAAAAGAGTGGACAAGCTCTAGTGTAACTGTCACAGGAACCACCCGATCCCAATACACCCTGTTACATCCTCTCCTTGCATGAACTGCCCCCACATCAGCTTACCTGCACCAGAGCTGATCACTGGGTATCGCAGTGGGCTGCTGCTGCGCTCTGTGGTAATAGCTCAAAAATGACCACCAGCAGCGCACTCCACACATTTGAGGCATTTTTACGATAGCAGGACACTATTATGCTGTCATACGTCAGATGAAAGGATGGGGCCAAGCTCACCATAATTCCTCATTTAGCTTCAATAAAGCATGCAGCTATATGTACATTTCCTTACCTCCACTGGAAGTTGGACAGCTAGAAAGCATAAGCCTTATGAAATAAAAATTGCGGGCAGAGACAAAAAAGTTTCAGGTAGGGTTGCAATATTTAGCAGCTAATCAGTTGCTTAATCCAGGGCTTCGGGAGGCAGCAGCGCAATCCCCAGCATCATGTTGCTAAGGCGGCCTGCAGGGACGGGCATTTACTTACCAGTCCCTGCAGCAGCCTCCCGGAAGAGACTCTCCACAGGATTCTCCAACCTTCAAAAAGTGAAAGCAGAGCAATCGCGCTCCACTTCCGGTTTGCAATTGCAAACTGGAAGTGGAACATAACTGCTCCACTTCCACTTTCTGAAGACTGGGGAGCCCTGGGGACGGTCACACAGGGCTCCCCGAACACCCAGGAGGCTGCTGTAGGGACTGGTAAGCAAATGCCCGTCCCTACAGGCCCCTTAGCGACACGATCCTGGGGATCGCATTGCTGCCCTGCCCCTGCCGCCTTCCCCGCTCCCATGCAGGCACTTACTGAAGTTCTCAAACTCCCTGAGAGTTTGAGAACTGCAGAATTAATCCATTAAAGATATCTATAAACTGGGTGACAAACCCAAGTTTCAAGGTTATGACAGAAAAAATGCTATGTATCAGCTGGAGAAATGCTTGGAATCATAACAACAATATTTGATGGACAGATGGCTTAAGTGAGAATGAATTTTATGTTGAATGAATGAACAATGAAAATCGAAGGTTTGGCATGAAAATCTAAAATGAAAATCTAAGGTGTATTTGGGATAAGCTTAATGGGGGTGTTTCAAAAATTCCATCATTTTTTGAGTGAGAGAAACAGTAGCTTAACTGACCTTGGCACTGCTCTGCTTTGTCTGCAAAAGCAGAAGGTGCAAACGAATTCTCTCTCGCCTACTATCATCTGTAAGTCGCTGTAATAGCTGCTCGCCTCTTTGCAGAACCTCTTCAATTTGGGCCTTTTCTTCATCCAACTAAAAGAAAATAATTGTAAGATCATTAAACATTTAGAGTTGTTAAGAGATCTCAAGGAAATAACGCCTTGCAAAACACACATTTGGTATTATGCATGAAGAATGGGTGGGTATGCATTTTGCTATGAGTGCTCATTGAGAAATCAATATGATTAGCTTATCAACACTCTGTGTGGCTAAACAAAACACATGGTCTTTACACAGTAACCCGCACCTGCATGCATTATCCCCAATTGCAAAGCTTTTAAATTTTAAGGATGTTTGGAGATCACACATGCAGGCATGATTCACACTGGATGTACCATGTATACATCTTTTGACTTCAGAATGTACAGAAAGTCTCACAGGAACCAACCCTAAGATATTTGGGTCCTGCAAGTCTTTGGGGCAGCAACCCAACTAGTACTTCCACTAATGGAAGCTCACTTCCAGAATAGAAGCAACATTCTACTTACACAGTTCTGCCGGATTCAAAGAACCACACCAGGCCTCTTGGCCCAACACAGGACTACTTTACTAAATAGCTGGGCCATTGCGGGGCCACTTCCCTTACACTTGAGGAGGACTTGGGAGCCACCGCTGGCTGCCCAAACAGCCATAGGATGCAGCAGCAGCCATTTCAGTACTACTGTAGCCTTGGACGCTGGGCTGCTCAGGATTGCACTGTTATTCTGGAAACAGTTCTAGCAGTCTACACTGAATGTCCACAATTAAGCTGATACACAGCTATGTAGCCTGAAGTACAGGCTGAGGTTACAAGCAGATCTAGAATCTTCTTACGTTAAACAGAGAAAAGCATACAATGAACCACCTCACAAACCTTGTCATCATCTTCACTGGATTCTATGTGCTTCTCCACAATCTTCAACATGTCCTGTAACTCACACTCAAAATTATCAAGGTCTGTGGAATCCACTGCAATTCCATGGAGTTGTGACTTGACAGGTATTTTATGAGCCTCCTGACTGAAGAGCATCTGTGACATGATGACAAATGAAAACACAAAAGTACATACACTAATTTGTGAACTTCTTCACTCACAAAAATGCTGTATAACTGAATCAGTAGAGCTTTGTTGGCTTGCATTTAATGGATTTTGCTTTGCTGGCTTGTAACTGTGAAATGCTGATTATTTTATTTGGGGCTGTTGTGTTTTTGTAGTTTTAAAGTTGTTTGGGTTTTGTGATATTTTTTTAACTTGATTTTGTATGTGTACTATGTGTTTTATAACCTGCTTTGAGCAGGAAAAGCAAGATAAAAATATCTTAAATAAATGGTTGCAGATATACAAGCACACTTGTACAGACATATGTTTCTGCCAAGGAGAAAAATGAGCATTCCTACAGGGGTAAAGCACTTTCTTTGCAAGCGGAATCATCAGGTTTGATCTTTGACATCTCCAGGCAGCGCTGGGGGGAAAAAAACCCCATCTAAACCCTGGGAGAGATACTGCCAGGTGATGCAGACAATACTAAGCCAAATGGATCACAAGTCTGTCAATATAAGGCAGCTCCATAAATTTAATCCTCTTGTTAGCTATCTTCAAAATCCCTCTGCCTTCAAAGACCGTAACCCATCTACTGATCAATAAAACATTTATTAGTCAGCAGCTTCACTACAACACATGCTTCTTATCCAATTGGACATTTGTGCCTGACTAAGCTCTAAATATAACTAAGTAGCAGTTTTTACACTTGTAAGAAAGCTCTTAGCTGAGACTGTTGTCATTACTGCATGTTATATTTCATTCCTGTTTTAACATTTTTTTCCCTCAATGTTTCTTACAGTGCCTTGAGCAATCCACCCTTTTGAAGCAAAGGAGGGATACAAACTGTCTAATCAATTAGCACAGAAAGGAGTGATTGCTTTGGGATTATGAAGAAATACACTGGTTTTGTGACTCTTCCATCCTCACCTTAGCAGCTCTGATGTGCTGCGATACCTTCTCAAAGTTCCTGTTCAGTTCAGTCAACTTGGGTTCTACAAGTTCACGGCATGATACTCCGCGACCATTCATCAGGATAATAGCCTGGTCACGCACATTATCCACTCTAAGGCTAACATTATCCAATTCTGATGTGAGACGCTAAGGGGAGAAAAAAAGCAACATAAGCTTCAAGCTTTAATACACAGCAACTGCAAATATGGAAGGGATTGTGGTGTGGGAAAAGTCAATCAGAAATTTGGCAAAGATTCATTTGGATCTAAAATATGTTATTACTGTATAAACTACGTCTGTAAAAGATGAGGCTTGCCACCTTCACAGTCTCCTCTTTTTTGCTGGCTGGTTTTTTCTCAATCTCATCCAACAGGGCTTCAGCCTGGTACAGCCAAGTGCTTATGTGGGCAACATTCTCATCAAAAAACTCCAATTGACTTTGGTGATTCTGGAAAGCAGAACACAAAGTAAAATAAATGAAAAATACCTACAAAAAGATCAATAAAATGAAAATGTTGTAGCTATTTTAACAGGAAACACTTAGCAGTAGTCAAATCACCACCACACTTAACTGAATATATTTGCATTTCTGATCCATTTAGTGCCTTCAAATGGGTTACAATAAAATTCATATTACATAAGCCAGAATTGAATTACACTAAAATGGAGATTACAGGCATGCCCTGGTATCCACAGGGGTTCCGTTCCAGAACTCTCCGTGGTTAACTGAAATCGTGGATACCAGGGATCATCCCCACCCCACTCTCCAGAGGCAAGGGGAGTTTTGAGCAAAGGAAAGGCCATGGACATCTGTCCACTGTCTTTGCTGAACTCAGACTGAGCCCGAAATTAAAAAAAAAAATCACTACTTCCAACTTCTCTGTGAAACTGGAAGTGACATTTTTAATGCCATACAAGAGAAATGGAGAAACCGGAAGCAGTAGTTTTTGTTGTTGCTGATTTTAATGTTGGGCTCAGAGGACCCAGAGGGTGCACGCATGGGAGGGACATGGAGGGGCCATGGACCCAATCTGCAGGTAAGCAAAATCGCAAGATATGAAAACCTCATTTCCCTACACCCTCAACTTAGCTTAATGAGGAAGTAAATATGCAGGTAACAATCATATTCCCACTTAAAAACTAGGGACGGGGAGAGAGAGGGAGACTTGGCAATAGCCTAAAAGTTACACGATATGTTCAAATATATAAAAAGTCATTAACAGAGTTAGAATCTGTCATCCGGATTCGTCATTTCCAGACCCACCACAGGACAAAGTCAAAGGATCCTGCTCATTAAGTTTGCATAAGATTAGCAGAAGGCAATTTAACCCAGAGATCATCATACACATAAGAATACTATTTATAATCATCTTGAAAAATGAGTCTCACATTTTCTCCATTTTTTAACTGCATCAGAGATATGCTGCAACAGCACTGATTTTGACACTTCAAGGGTACAGAATGAGAGAGAAACAAAGATAAGAATTTTTTCAGCACTGCAGGAAACACTGTTAATATTTTTGGAAGAGCTGTTGGACTCTTAAGTAAAGCCACATTCATCTGACACAGTTTTCCATTCTCAACAAGATTCTCACAACTGACAATATGTGCAGCTGCCTTGCAAGACTGGCTCAAGATTGAAATCATGATCAATGTGCTGCAATTAGTAGCCTGCATTTCATGAGCTTCGAGTTCCTTTCCTTGGAGCTCTTTTCATTGAATCATCCACACAACACATTTGCTTGCTTATCCAGTCAAAGAAATTGTTACAGTACTCATCTCATGAATGGCAAATCTGGTCACTTGCATATCTTAAACATGAACAAGCTACATATTGTCACAAGAAGCTGAGACCTCAAGGAGCTCATGCAGCAGGTTTGATTACTCGTCTATATTACAGAAGTCATGAAGCAGTGATTGGAGAAAACAGTGATAACGGAATAAAAACATAACACTGCTTTCTGCATTTCTCGTTTTTATAAAAAAATGAACTAACAGAAAAATCCCAAAATCTGTGAGAAAATAAAACCATTATATTTGGTTTGTATTTATTATTTAATGGGGGGGGGTGTGTGTGTGTGCATGGGTAATGACTGTGGCTGCATCTGATGACACTATAGCACCTGTATCACCTACCTACTACACTTTTAAAGCAAACTGGAGATCACTGCATGCTGGAAAATCCTTCCTGGGTGTGAATGGAGCTTACCATTCTGCCAGGGAGCCTCTTCTCTGTGCCTCCAATCGCTCACAAGTTTTACACCGGCCAGACACATCTGCCTGGCAATCCGGGTGCAAAGACTGCTGGGGAACTCCAAAGCAGCTAGCCATCACGAAGATTGGGGATGACTGGAAGTGCAGAGAAGAGGCTCCTCGGCAGAATGGTAAGCTCCATTCACCTGGGAGAAGGATAACAGCAGATGCCAGATCCAGCCCATGGGCTAGGGATCGGCGCCCACTACCATACAGCAACAATCATAAATAAATCCTACCCTATGAAACTCTACCAGGTCTTGGACATTTTCACAGACGGATAACTCTACTAATCAAATTTAAAGGCAACAAATATTGTAATCACTGCTTGCATACACAGCTTACCAAAAGCGTGTTGCACCAATCTTCTGTCCAGGTCCGGACTCTACTCCAGCCAGCATTAAGAACACAGAGTTTTTCTTCTAAAGATGTCTCACTGCCTTCCACCAAAGTTTGGATTACAGCACTGCTCTCTGTTATGCTGTTAAGATCAACTTTCCTCTTTTCCAGTTCTCTCAGCACATTCTAGAAGGCAACAAAAATAATGAACAGCACAGCACCAAATTCCTCAGGAACACAAATTCAAATGTGGTATTAGAAGCACAATTACCTAACACAATGCTAATTATCAACTCTGGCGAAACAGCGGGGTGGGAGGAACGGGGTGTATTGGCCGGAGGATCAGGGTGTGTTGGAAATGGAAGGCAATGCCACACAGGGTAAGAGACATGCACTAGATGCTGTCCCCTCTGGTGACAGCCAACATGTCCCCTTTGTCTCCTCAGACTGGTGCCAGCTAAGGGCACAACCGGAGGATAGTCAAGGGGTTTAATGAGAGGTAAAAGAAAATATTTTCCCTTTTCCCTCCCAATCACCACAGCACACAGGCAACCTATTTTGGAACAGCAGCATGCTATGGCAGGGAAAAGGATAGGATTAGCCTGTTTGCCACAAGCATACATAACCCCTTCACAAGTTATTCCTGCATGTAACACGCAGGAATGCTCCTGTAACTTTAGACTTTAATGTAGGTATCTCTTATGATCACCAATGATTCCCCTTACACTTTTAGGTTATACACCCAAAACTTTGCACATTTCCTTTATACTATATCTTTAGTACAAGAACTTATACTGTTTCATTTTAAACATCAAATCCCAATACACAATACTCCTCCTTGTAGACTAATGACTTTTTGTACTCAATTAGGCAAAAAATTGACTAACCATGACATTCTGCAAAACAGAAATTAATAATTAAAACTACCAATTAATTTCAAAACACTAAGAACTGTACAACATTAATGGAAAAAGAAACCACTGTTGAGCACTGAATCTAATCTGCTTGTCTCTGAATTCAGCTGTTCATGAGGGCATAACGCTGAAAAACATCTTGAAAAGATTACATCAAATAGTTGTTTTGTGGTTAAACCATCGCTGTCATCTTGCAAAAAGGGCAGTAAAAGATGGAAAGGGATGAGATATGTTATCAAGACTATTTCAGTCACCTCATAGCTAGCTAGCACTTGCACCACTGGTAGTTTCCTCCATTGATAAAAGGAGTGTCATGCTTGTACAAAGACCCCTTCCACTTGTGCAAGGATTCCTATTAGTGGCTGGAGCTCCCAGTGGCTGGAGTGGTAGAAGAACTAGTGATGATAAGGGCGCAATCCTAACCCCTTACGCCAGTGCTTTCCAGCACTGGCATAGCGGTGCCAATGGGACATGTCAATGGCCAATGCATCCTGCAGTTGGGGGGCACTCACGGAGGCCTCCTCAAAGTAAGGGAATGTTTGTTCCCTTACCTCGGTGCTGGAAAGCACTGACATAAGGAGTTAGGATTGCGCCCTAAGTTTGCAGTAAATGGGGGAAAAGATTTCCATTTGATATGAGTTTTGTGTCATTTGTTCCTTTGCTGACTTTTAAAAAGTAAACAGTCTATTGATACATTTAAAAAAAATGTATCATGGTGACAAATGAGATTTGTCATGTAACAGAATGGCATCCAGAGTGATACTTCTGAGAATGAAAAAGTGTTCCACTGGCGCGTTGGATTTGTGCAAGCATGCTCCTTCCATTCTTGGAGGGAGTTACCGTTCCCAGAAGCAATACTGTGGATGTCATCCACTAACTGCTCTGATTTGCAGCTAGTACAATTACAGTGATGCTAGGGTGAAATTCTGATTAATGTATTAACGACTCCACTGCAGATGTCAAAAAGCGGTCACAGTTCTACTGTTTATTTGAAAAACTATCCCCGCTCTATTAGCATAGCTTTCAAGACAGCTAATCCTTCAACACTTGGAAAAAAATTTACTTTAATCTACAGCCAATAATATGCCTTACAAGGTCTCAGTGATGTTACTGCTCTAAAGAAGCAGAGGACAAACAATGGCAGACACAATAACCATGTGCTATACATAACGGCTTTGGAACTGGATACTGTGAAACAAATGCCAGAGATCTAGAATTCTAAGCTCCTAGTTACAGCCACAAGCATAAATGCTTTGACACAGACAACTGCCATCTGCACAGTAGTAAGCAATTACAGCATTTCCAAAATCCTGCTTTAAAGCTTACATTTAACTTTTTGCTTCAGCTTAATGTAAACAAGCAACCAACAGCAGAATAAGTACTATCAGTTATTGGATTACATTTTTTGTATGCAGTATCTATAACTAATTGTGGAAGAAGAAAGCAGAACAGGGCAGAAAAAACCCAACATTGGCTAAATTGCTTCCAGGGAACTGCATCCTTATTTCAATGTAATTTTCAAAATGACATGTTTGTTGGAAGAATTTGGGCACATTGCGAATGGGCTGCAAACGTATGAAGCAGCATCAGTGGAAGCAATAGAGTGACAAGTGAATTTGGAAGACATGATTCTGCTGGTGGGCCTATTTGGTTTAGAAGCTTCTTGCACAAAAAACCTGTCCAAATTTGGTGGAAGGATGGAATAAAGGTTATGTACATGGTTCATAGAGATGTAGATGAGATGGGGAGGACAACAGTCTCTAGGCACAAGATTTAATGCTGCTTACTTTAGCCCATGCGATTTCAGTGTCCAGGTCAGCAAGCAAATTCTCTGAGGTGGACTTGTGCACTAACTCAGCCTCCGTAGCCTCCAGCCATTGGGACAAGGACAGAGACTCTTCCCTGAGTTTACGTGACAACTGCAATGCCTGTTCCAGGTCTTGCTTTCCTTCAGTGACCTGCATAAAATTCAGTCATAAAATGCATGCAGTGACCAGCAAGTAAAAACAGAATGCTGTTTCAACCATAAGAGCATCTTTAAGGGGAACAATTGCTGACCATTATGGTATCAAATTACAGACAATGGGACTGATGCCCTTTTCCAGCTCTAGCAGCTGCCTACTAGAGGAATTGCTTCCAGCTTCCAACTGTTAAGATTTTTGTAGCTTCTTTTGGAATAGGTTCATTGTTTGGCATTACAGGATTTGATTCCCCCCACCCCTCAATAGCTGGTACAACAAGAACAGCAGGAGATACTCCTGAAGGTAGCACAGTAGTGGTTGTATCATCCACTTGATTTTTGTTAACAAGTAGAACAAAAAGGTCTGTGTTAACCATTCTATAACTGAAAGATAAATAGACTGGCATATTCTACATACATTTGCTCTCAGTGACTCCCATTGCTACCTAGCTTACAGAAAAATCTCATCATGCTGGTTCTACGGCACAATGAGAAAACTTTCCTTTTCTGCTCAGCATTCCTTCTGAAAAGCAGTAGCTGCTTTGGGGTTCTGTATTTTGCTTTAGCATTTTGTTTAATGTACTATACTTTATGGTTTGTATTATTATTGCAGTTCATGTATTGGCATTTTACTGTTTTCTGTCTACGATGCACACCGTCTTGAGCATGCTGTTTATTTGGAAGGAAAGGCAGGATCTAAATCATTTAAACAAATCAACACACACTGAAACCTCCCTAATAATTTTTTTAAAAATGTAACCAATGTAGGAACCAATGGAAAGCATAGCTGAAGATTTCTTGGATACTTCCGTTACAGCAACTAGTCTAACTAAAGCAGCAGCCTAATGCATGTAATGTATCTTGTCTCTCTGGTAGTGCAAAGGGCAGCAATGAATATTTTAAAGAAATTCCCAGCTTTCTTCAACATGAAAAAATGTTTAGCAGATCAAAAAGATGCTTATTATCTAGTGGAGCATTAAGCTGTAATAATGACACACATTCTACCTAATTAAGAGATTACATATTTTATCTACATTAGTGTTTCTCAACCAGTTGTACGGGTACCACCAGTGGTACTTGATGTGGTGCCTGGTGGTTCTCGCAGAACCCTGCAGCCTGGTCATGATATCAGCAATGCAACACAACAAACAGCAATAGGAAACTCAGCTTGGCAGGCAGCTCCAAAGCAAGCTTTACTGAGCCTCGCCTTGAAGGGGGAGGAGTCGCCTATCAGTTAGGGGAGGAGCCTTCATCCCTACAGGGGATCAGGGGGTAGGCCCTATAGGGGCAATTCCAGACACCAGCCCCTGAGGAGAGGAAGAGCCATCTGGACCAGCAGCAGGGTGCCCTGGCAGACCCTGGAAGCAGCTGGGGGGGGCAAGAGGCACTCCTGGCTGAGGGTGCAGGGCCACTCCAGAAGGACCTAGCTGCGGGACTTATTGGACCGATACCTTGGGCAGCTGAGCCAGATGAATTATGGACTTCTGAACTGTGTACAAAGTCTACTCGAGGGGCTTGAGACCCAGTGATGCAACTGGGAATGTTAAATACTTGACCAACACCTTTGCCAGTACCATCAGCGCTCCCAGTGGTTCTTCTCAAGACAGGGTAAATCTTCAGCCAGTCATACCTTTCGCAGCCGCACTTGCCACCCCTGGGGGAGGGGCAAAGGGCAGCTATGGATGTCCAATTATACACTGGAAATATAGATATATATTTCCCTGTACTGTTCACACACTGAGCTTCAACCTTTCTTCTCAGGGAGGGTGTAAATGAGTTCACAATGCACACCTCCTGCCCACTGGGTTACAGGAGTAGCTTCCGGTTTAGAATAGAAATATCAAATACCTAACTTGTACAGCTGGGCAAGAGGATTGCCCTGCTCTAGAGACATCTGTTCTGCTCCACTCAATAGTTGCTACCAATTTTGGATTATAACAATCTTTTCTATCTTGCTATATTTGATTAAAACATAAAATTCAGAACAAATACAAAGGTATTGTTGGTAGGGGAGGAGGCCTGGTCTAGAGGGCAGAGCCTCCATTAGCCCAAAGATAACATCAGAAGGTCGCCAGTTCAAGGACACCGGCAGCTCCCTGAACTGGCGAGGCCTTGAAACAGCTGACAAGTCGAGCTGAGTGATTCCACCTGCTCTTGCTGTGAGCAAGAAGCGTCTTGCCTGAGCTGCTTGTCAGCCTGCATGGGAGAACTGGAGGCCAGAAGTGAGACCAAACCAGGAAGATCCATTCTGAAACGTTGTTGGTTCTTGAAAGAGAGAACCTCTATGATTGTAAAAATCCCCTTGAAGGATTTAGAAACACCTGCCTATGTAAACTGCCTTGAATAAAGTCAGAGGAGTAATCCGATGACCAGAAAGGCGGTATATAAATACCTAGTTATTAATTATTATTATTATTATTATTATTATTATTATTATTATTAACTCATTCTCTATTAACCATATAAAATGGATTGCATTCATATTCAGCTCTCTGTCCTCAAAGTTCTCAATAGTGAAGATTTATGTGTAGAAACATGCTAAATACACCAGGACAGAGGAAGAATTCTCTTAACTACAGCACCAACATTATTAAAATCATTATTAAAACCATGACATTATTCCAACATTATAGTAATTGCACACTGCTATAGATTTTTAGGTTTGGGATGTCAACCTGCAACTCTAGTGAAGTATTTGAAAGGCACGGGACTTCAGCCAGCAGGTGAAATTTGTTTTATACAATGAAGCAAAACTGCACTAAGAAAAGTGCAACTTGGCTCTTACCTGTGCACCCAGATCATTATAAAGAAATTTCAGGGCTGTCAGCTGTTCATCCATGCTTTTAGGGTTGTCTGTTTGCTGCTTCTGCACAATTTGTCTTCCTGTTTTGATTACAGTCTCCACTTCAAGCTTTACTTCACTGAGGGTCTTATAGAGTTTCTAGAGCCAGTAGAATATATAGTTTGATTACCATTTAAGTTAGTTTTCTTTCAATGTCAAATAACTGTTGCTTACGTCATACTGTATCTGAATGCTTGCCTTTGCAGGTTCTGGTCACTGCAAATTTCCTGCACCATCACACTCCTTATTCTCTTTTTCTCCTTCCTTCTGCCATTGCACACACAATCAATTTTTTACTTCAACCACATCATGTCTTAATATCCAAACTGGGAAAATTATAAGCACTAACTATATTGTTTACCTTTAAACCAGATTCATAAGCCTACTTCCAACAATGACTTCTGTTTTAGATTTGTAGACCAGGAATGGTACTGCTGACCACAGACTGCCCCAACTTGCATAATGGCACGGCTAGCTGAGATTGGGGGTGCACTCCAGGTGCAAGGCCAGAAGGGGTGCCACATGAGCCCCACCCAAGATGGTGGTGGTGACAGGAGAAACAGCGGCACCAGGTATGTAGTGCTGCTCATGTTTCAGAGGCTTTGCAATGTCACTGCTGCCCCATTCCTTCTCCTTTGGAGGCTGAGCCAGATATGCGCATCAAGAGTCACTGCCCTGGGTGGCAGAACCAGTAGTTACACCACTGAACTTGAATGTCATAGCAAACTATAGCTATCATGAACCAAGACGTAGAAGGGGAAAATCAGTGGGTGCAAGGAGAGAGGTAGAACCATGTCCCAAGAGCTACACTATACACTTGCCATTCCATTTGAATTCACCCAGTGTGAAATTAAGATTATTATTTATTCTTGTGCCCAGAGTTTTAAGAACCAGGTTAATTCTTTCAATTTTAATACAATATGACAAAGGATAAAATTTATAATATTTCCTAAACTTGGCTGCAGGTACTATTCCGTTGAAGAGCTAAGATTGCCTTTGGAGTATGTTCTGCTTTAATAACATCTGCATGAATCACATCCTTCCAGTAATGGTATTCTTGCACAGCTAGGTGTAATCATTCAAAAAAGCTACTTTTTATCAGAGTTGTCCATCAGCAAAGAGGTTCTGTGAGCATTCTTCTTCAGGCTGTAGGAATATTAATTTCAAGTGGCAGATAGAAACAAAGTACTTAGGCTGACATCCTCTTGTAAGCTTACCTGGCAATAAGCTCCAAAGAACACAGCAGGACTTCTGAACAAACCTGCAGACGATTGTGTTGCTAAACGAGCATAGTTAAAAAAACCACAAAGTGGGAAAACATGCGAAATAACATTTAAAAAAGAAAAATCTAGCCAGATTTGCTCTTACCATGCATTTATCAAAGTGAGACTGAATTACATCTGGGTCAGTATCTTTCACATCCAACACATGAAGTTCAGCCTTTACACTATCCAGAACCCGTTTACAATCCAGCATACGTTGCTCAAAATTGGCTGGCTTCTGGAAGAGTTGGTACTTCGTAGATACCTCCCGGAGCTTTCTCTGTTTTCATAAGGCAGAAGTTCGACACTTTAGCAAAAATGCAAGGAGATTTTAAAAACTCACTAAAACAGTCATGATGGTTAAAACCAAAGGCCCTCTAATGCAGTATCTTGTTTCTCACGTACCACAAACCATTCTGCCTCCAGTGTTCCGCTGCAACTACTACTCAGTGGCATACTGGTATTCTCAATGGTAATATCACTTATTCCCCATCCCAATTTTTCAGACTTCTACCCTGATAAATCAGTTTATGTAAATGCATCTGTCCTTCTGTAGTGAAGCCCAATGCAAAGAATTCGTTCTGCTTCTCTGCAGTCTCCATGCTCTCTTTCACTTTGCCTTTTATTGCCTTGTAATTTTAAAGTCCCACTATCTCCCTGGCAGGCTTCCTGCTTCAGATATAGTAACATTTTAAAGTAAAATGTGTCTGCGTTAGATATTCAATATCATCTGAATAGCATTATGGCCACCGTTCTCTAGTGCTTCAACCAAAAGTTCAGGGAACTACTTAGGAAGGATAAAGTCCAGGCTTGCCTCTTCTCTAGCTGGTTCCAAGACAAACTGTTCTAGGGCATTGTCATTTAGCATATCAAGAAACTGTCTCTCTTTGTCATGAATGACATGACGTGACGTGACAATGAAGATACCCCATCTGTGTAAGGATAACTGAAATAGCCCATTACTACAATACTTTCTTCTTGAGATGCCACCCTGATTTATTTCTTCAGATCAAGTTTTTTGTTTTTCCACCACACTTTTTAAATGAATGCCAGCAATCCTCAAACACACACACAAAATCTGTAACAGCAATAATGACACCTAAAAACCTCATGTGAACTTTGAAATAACTCAAAAAACACTGCTGTATTTCTAAAGCAGTTATTTTAGACAACATGTTCTCTTTTTGGCATTCAGTAAAAGCAAGAAAATGTATTCCAATCATGAACAATTTGGAATTCCGTTAAATCAGTTCAATTGGGAGGACTGAGGGTTTTTTCATGTAACAAGCACGCCCTCTATTCATTTTTTAATTATGTGATTGATTGTACTTGATCTCCACATAAATAAGAAAAATAGGCAATGGTAACTACAGTATTTGCAATATTTACCTGCAAAGCATCCAGATGAGACCCACCACGAAAAGTCCTACATTCTGGGGAACCTGGTTTTAGTGACCGCACATTTCTTTTTAGTTCTTCCAAGGTGGATTCATGAGCAGCGATCTCAGCTTGAATTTTCTGCCAAGACATTACAGGAGCCGGGGAAAAATAGTACATGGCAGATATCAGCCTTACTAACAATAAATCACACTACAAAAGTCTATTATGAATGCAACAACATCTACATTAGTGACAAAGTGACAGACTTTGTTTCTGTCAAAGTCACTTGATCTAGGCATTTCTATGGATCCTTTCCTCCACTCACCCACATATACCCACCCTTGTACAGCAAAGGCATTGTACAAAGACTCTCTTCAAGAAACTAGTATCATCCTCATCCTACATCTCAATATTCTGTGTGGCTAGTACCTGTGCCTCCTGTGGTATTTGGAAAGCATCTATTCTGTCAGTCAAATAAGATGTTAGCTGCCTATCCAGATCCTTTAAGCTTTCTTGCAGGACTTGCAACATGTGCTCAGTTTCTCTCATCGTCTGAAGCTGCTGTTCCAAGCAAATCTGCCGGCTCACTGCCTAAAAAGGGGAACAAAAGAATAAGTGCACAACACACTTGTGTTAAAAATAAGTATTTTGAAGTTGAACATAGATGTGAAGTGAGAACTGCAAACACTGTCCTCTGTTTTCTTTCTTGCTGTCAAAAGCAGAATCCAAGCATTACATTCTTAAGGTTTTGAGACCCTATCCTAGAAGGTATATAATTCAAAGGCCTGAGAATCCATACGAAAGATACACACCATTATTCTCTTATCAACACCTCTCATCTAAACAAGGAGAAGAGCAGCATGTGGAGGGTCAGAAAAAGAAAATCGCATGAATTCATTGCAGTATGCTATAATTCAGCAATTTCCAAACTGATGGGTCGTGACCCACCAGAGGAACCACAAGAAACGCATTCCTCATTAAGGGGGGACAGCGCTGCAGAGCTCGCAGCACTGCCGTGGGGCTTTTTTATTTACAAGGGGGGCAGCATTGGCCTCCTTCAGGGTCATGGAGGCATGTAGCCCCCTCTGATCTCCTTCGCAGCTTGTTCACAAAGAAAGCCCTTATCTCCAATCTACTTCCAGTTTTCAAAACAAGTAGAGCTTTAGATTGGAGATAAGGGCTTTGCAATCAAGCTGCGGAGGAGATCAGAGGGGGCTGTGAGCCTCCAGGACCCCGTAGGAGGGCAGCACTGCCACCCAGGAAAGTAAAAAAAGCCCCTTGACAAAGGGCATGTTGTGATCTCTGCAGCACAGTTGCTGCTGCCCGTTCCTCCCCGCCCCACCCTGCCCACAGCAACACTTTCTTGGTTCTCCAACCCTGTAGGAGTTTGGGAACCACCTGCTATAATCAATACTGGTTTTCCCCCCTCAATTTAATGGACATTATGGCTGAAACAGACATCTACTCAGCCTTCTGCCTTAGACAAGATTCCTGGTTCACATGAATTCCTTATAATTGTATACAAAGACTCTTCAGAAGTTAGCAAGCGGTAGAGGAAGCAGTTCCTTTAAAACCACTTATCAAGTCAGTCCTCAGAATTGGTTGGCTAAAGCCAGTAAAGCAATATCCAATAAAAATAGAACTAAAACTGTAAGCTGCTATTTACAAAAGCAAAAGATTACCCAAAGAATAGCTCCAGCTGTGGCAGGCCTAAATACGTCATATGCCACTACGATGCAGTTTCTCTCTTTTACAGTATGATTAGTTCTACTTACAGGGGTTAGAAAGCCTTTAGCAATATTCATACGTAGTCATGACTGCAAACCTAAATTTAACATTTCAAATCAAAGCTCCCACACACATAACATTAAAAATACTACCATTTATATCCTTGATTAGATTAGAAAACACAGAGATGTTCATACCTTTACCAGCTTCGTAACAGCATCCTATCAATCATAAAATGAATGAAAATACCCAACCCATACTTTAGTTTGCCTCTTTGAGAACACACCTAGTTGTGTCTTACTACAACCTGACTAACCAGACAATGTTTGAGAAAGACAGAGTCTACCCACCATTTTTTACGTATTTGTTTATAGGAGAACTCACATTCTTTATTCCTTGTTTTGGATTATTCACCTTAGTTGTAATTGCAGAAGCAGAGTTGCCTTTCATTTTTTGAAGAATGGAACAAGTCCATCCAAGACTGAATACCTAGTTACCATTTGTTCTGGCCTGTACATTTGACCAACCAACCTGAATGCAAGCCACAAGCTGCATACACTAGCTCTTTCCTAAACCTCCCACACTTTGTTACCTGCTTAGATCTGTAAAACCAGTGCAGTTGTGACATGCACCTAGCAGCCAATAATATATGGTTTCTGCATTGTTTCACTTATTAGTCACGAGATCTAATCAGATCTGTGCACTAGTGATTTCTGTCAACTGGTTTGAACCATATCAAGCTTCCATTAAAATTATACACAGAGGAGATTAATTTCCTACAAGAATACAAATTCTTACCAAATGACTTAATTCTTCATAACGGGCATTGAAAGCCTCCAATTTTTCACTGATAATTTCATCAAGGATCCCTCCATCAATCAATGTCTGACCAAGTTCCCGAATTTGAGTTCGATTATCAGTTGGATGGCGCAGAACAGACTCCAGAGACTACAAAAAAAAATTAAAGTGTTACTGTTTATTTTCTAGTATACTAGGGGCCCAACCCTAACCAACTTTCCAGTGCTGATGTAGCCGTGTCAACAGGGCATGAGTTGCATCCTGCAACAGGGGGGCAGTAACGGAGGCACCTGGAGATAAGGAAATGTTGGTAACATTACATTGGGGATGCATTGCAGCTGCATCAGCACTGGAAAGTTGGAAATGAGTAGGCCCTAAACCTATTACCCCAATATTTTACCATAACACACAGGTATTTTCATCAGCAAAAACACAAGCATATTTTTACCATGTTCATCAACTAACAGAACCCCCAAAACTAATGAATGTAAATGCACATGGGCCACTGTTCCTTAGAATATTTTACAGTACAAATACAAATTTAATTTATTGTTAAATACAGGCATCCCCCTCCCATATCCACAGAGATAGGTTCCTGCTGCTACCATGGATACCTGAAACCACAGATAGCAGTGAACCCTACTCAAATCTCCCCATGAGCCATTACACTCATGACTCGCCTCTCTTCATTTGCAGACACTTTGCAAAAAGAAGATTTTTGTTCCTTTTGTTTTGGAACAAGAAACAGACAGCGAGAAACTAGATTCATACTGCTAGACCAAGGACCACTACAAAAGGCAATAGTGAGAATGCTAAAGGGAAGTCCTCTGCTGTCCACTTCCTGCTAGCATTCTCACTGTTGGCTCCTGTAGCAATCCTCTAGCAGCAATGAGTGTAGGTTCTCACTGTCCGCATTCTGTTCCAAAGTGAAAGGAAGAAAAATCTTCCTTTTCCAAAAAGTTTGCAAGCAAAGAGGTGCGTTATGAGCATGACAGAAGGGTTTGCTAACAGCAGAAAAGTGAAACTGCAGGGATGAGGTCTGCAGATACGGTGAAATGCCTGTACAACTTGTACAGGTTTATATAAATAATTAAAACAGTGAGATAACACTAAGATTTGCAACCACTGCAGCCATCCCATCTTTAAATGAAACAGTAAAATATTTATTCTAAAAAAACAGTGGTCCATGTGCATTTACTATCCCTTTTCCTGCACATATAGTAACTTCATAGAGCAGCCCCTGCCCCAGTACCTCAAGAGCTTCATTGACTGCATCCACTTTATCAGGTAGGTTTGCACTGCTTTTCATCCTTTCTTCCAAAGTATTTAGCCAGGCGGTCTCTAAGTCCAGATAGTGAAGCAGCTCAATCCAGCAAGACCATACTTCCTGTGAAAATTATGGCACCACTAAAATATAGTTTCTTATACAATTCCTTGGATTTTTGAGGAACATTTCCAATCATTCAAATGTATTAGAGGAACTCTGTGCATTCCTTTTAATACTGGAGTCACTGGCACATGCTTATTTTGTCCAGTCCAAAACACAAATAGTATAAATAGCAAGGGCCTAAGCTGCCCTCTAGAATCAGTACTGGGCAGATGACTTTAAAAGAATCATAGAATCAAATGACAAAAAGAAAAGGCTGTGAGAACCATACCTCTAAAGTGTGGCATTTTCCCCGGATCCTATTGCAGAGCAGCTGGTAGTTCTCCAATACAAGGTTGAGCTCAGTTGTTAAGTCCTGACCACCAGATGGCAGTTTAGCAGCTAACAATTTGATGTTGTCCTTTAGAATTTTAACCCGCACTTCCTTCTGCATAACATCCTCTTTTGCTCTCTGCTTAAAGAAAGGGAATACTGACCAGCTGAACCCAATTCCAAAACCTCAGTCTTCATTACATAAATGAATAAATCTCCACTACCCATCTGTTACTCTAAGTAAAGATTATTTTTATCATCATCATCAATAATAATAATAAAATGAAAAGATGGCCAACCAAGCAGTCCATGGATTCCATAAAACTCCATTTGATGCTCTGGTGAATTATTTAATCGCATTTGTATTAGTCTGAACACCACCAAGGAGTTCACGCAGCATGTGGGACTAACGCAATTTTTTAATTTCAATTTATACCATGATACAAGTCAGGACAACAGACACAAATCACTGTCATCCAGTAAGATCAACTGCTGAGTACGTTTTTCAACCCAGGAGTCACTACTGAATGACAATACTCCTGCCATTATACAACGCTGTCACTACAGTTTGCCAAGTTCTCAGAATTTTATCCTCAATGATTTTCACTACGCCTAAGATGGTCATAACATGGGTTAGTCCAGAAGATAGGACTGGGCCCTTCCTCACAGAAGCTGCACAAGCTGACCCATTTCCTCACTCACTAAGTGCAATGTTCTTTTACTTCGTAATTCCTCTGGGGTAGTTCATTCAAACCACCTGTCGATGTGTGCACAAAATTCTACTTTAAAACAATATTTATTACACATGTTGATACGTGTACCCACAGATGAACCACCCACAGGCACTTCTGAAGCAGCAGGATGGCATGTTGGATGAGAAAGGTATGTTGCGCCCATGATCCAAATTGTCAGAACTGCCCCTCTAATTTACTATTCTATTCTAAAAAGTGCAATTTTGGAGGGGATTTTTTAGTCAATTTCATCATGCTGTCTATCTTGATTTCTAATGTTCATCAAAAACTTCTCCAGTAGCTACAGAATAATTTTTAAAATCTGAGATTTCAATCAAATGTCCCACCAAACATTATAAGGCCAGATGCAACTCGCTGTGCTAATTAATATTTAAGGAAGTTTGTGATCAAAGCCAGATCATGTTCATGGAAAACTACCAAAGTCATAATTAGCTACAATTAACAATATTCACCAAAATACTGTTACATTGCAGAAAATGCACAAACAAAGAGGGATTTTATTTTAATTTTTTAATTTTTTAAATTAAATATTGTTTAATATTAATATGCATCCTCTCTTAATTCATGTGTTTCTTCCAGTTTTCTCTCAGTGCTGAGTTATCATGAAACTTCAATAAAAACAACATGTAAAGCAAAATCTACATTGAGGCACAAATGCAGGCTTTATTGTCCCCTGTCCTGACATCAGAGCGCTGCTTCAGCACTGGTCTGCCTTAGTTCAGCATTTGAAAAAAAAACTTATCTGCCCTTCAGAATCGCAACCCTGATCAGACCTAGCCACACAGTATAGTGAAATATATTATTTCCCCTTTTCTCAGTCCTTGCTTTACATCCATCAATACTCTAAGTCCTCACACTCAAAATAAGCCCACGGTACCCCAAAAAATAAGATCCACTTCCACCAGTGTGGAGGAATCCTACGCCTAGACCAATTTCAATATTTCAAAGTGCAGGTTCTTTCCCCTTCACTCCTAAAAGACTTAGGCATGGTTCTAACAGAGACAGACACACATTTGTCCTGTTGTAAAGTCCTAAAAAGGCAATCATATTTCTTAAACCTAAGTAGCTTTTTCTCCTTCTCTCACATTCAATCACTTACTAAGAATGATCAGCATGGATAACTTGGAAATAAGAAATTCCCACTATTTTAACAGAATAGTTTTTTTTCTTTTGAGGTTAACATCTTTTTAAAATCAGAGTTTATTCCAAAAACCTCCAAACTATTTCATAGAAAGCAATTTCACTTTCAATAATGGCTAACATAAACCCAAGCTCTGTGATTTAGATTATTTTACGTAATCAAGCTTTTCTAGTATTTCTGACCTTCATTTCTTCCACAGCATTCTCCAGCTCATCTGGACTCTTGTATTCAAAATCTCTCTCCAAATATTCTTCTTCAGCCTGAGCCATCCATTCTTGCATTTCTGCCAAATCCTTTTTGAGGTTCACAGCTTTTTCCTGACTTTCTGATAATTGATTTTTCTGACTAATGATCTAGCAAGTCAACCAAAAAACAAAAATGATAGCATTGGTAAAAGCAGTTATTTGACAAATACCTTAAGCAAAGCTTCATAAGGCAAATATCAGAGCACTGAAAGTTTCAGCCTCTTACTTTCTAGATAATAGTATCATTCAGCATTTATTTAAATCAGAAATTATCTAAATGCTGTTTCTATGGTTACAAAGCAAGGTCTCACATTATCAGTTACAGGCACAGACATATCGAACCAAATACTACTCTGCTTATTTTAAACAGTAGTGTGTTTACTATAGTTATAATAAACCTATAGTTGTACTTCAATAGGATGTGGGGCAGAACCATTCAAACTTCATAGAGATGGATGTGAATCAGCAACACAAACTATTGAGAACCCTGGTTCCAAGGCAAAATACCAGCAGTTATGGACAGAATTAACTCTGTAGTGGACAGACAGGATGTCCTAATTTAATGTAGAGCAGTGGTGCCCAAAGTGCACAATCCTACCCAATTTTCCAGTGCTGATGCAGCCATGACAACATCATGTGCGCTGAATCCTGCAGTGGAGAGGCAGTCATGGACACCTCCTTAATATAAGGGAACAAATGTTCATTACCCCAGGGCTGCATTGTGGCTGCATCAGTGCTGGAAAGCTGGACAGGGCTGGGCCCAAAGTGTGGTCAACAGACAGATTGCCAGTCTACCAGCCACTGATTGCCAGTCAGCGGCATAACTACTGGGGCTTTCTTCTCATTATCTGCAGCTCTCATTATCTGCCTGAACAAGATGCTGTGCATGCTCTTAAAAGACCGACAGCCCAATCCTAACTTGCGCTGGAACAGGCAGGCCAGTGGGCCTGCACTGAATCCAGCACAAGTTTCAGACAGCCAGAGAGAGGGAGAGCCACTACACTTAGACCAGGGAGAGCCACTACAGTCCCAAAGGGGCTACTTGGATCTGCGCCACCCTCAAGAGGTGGTGCAAATCCAAGCAACCAGGGACTGTCCTTGGCTGCCCAGGAACAGGCATAACTGCTAGATCCTGGCCCCACGTCCTGCTAACCACCTACCCTGGGAACGCCCACCGCCCTCCCTCCCCCCACCCTGGAACACCTCCTTTCTGCCCTTCCCAAACACCCCCAGAAGCCCCGTGTCCGTCGAGCTTGGCTGGTACAAACTTACCTCTCCCCGGGGCCCACAGCAACGGGGAGGCACACATCCATGTGCTGGCCTAACTTCCATCAGAGTGGCACAAAAGTGCTTTATGGCACTTTCGTGACACTCCCAGGTTGGTGCAAGGGACTTGCGCTGGCCCAGGGCACAGTTTGGATTGTGCCCTGAGAGCACGATCCAAACTCAGCCATCCGCCAGCGCAGCCTCCGTTCTACTGGCCTAGAGCGACACAACATGCTGTAAGGAACAATTGCAGCTACACACAGGTTGGCTATGCCGGCAGGACCTCATCCTGTCCTGAGGCTGCTGATGAAAGTTAAGTATGCTGCCGTGCAGTGTGGGGGCTGAGAGCGGGTGGCGGGAGGCAGTTTGAGGCTGGGGTGTTCCTGGGTGGAGGAGAGTAGAACAGGGGGTGGGACAGGAAGGGGATGGGATTAGTGGAGGGCCTCCTCTGCAATATCCTAACCCCACTCCTGGGCCATCCAGCATTACACCAGGCTGCTCAGACTTCCACCAGCTATATAGCTGGCGGAGATCCTAATATCTCCCATGAGACTGACTGGGGCATTAACTCAGGGTAAGAGGAAAAATATCCCCTTGTCCTGAGGAAACCTCCAGCCAGCTGCCAACCAGCACTAGATACAGCACAAGCCATGTGGCCTGCTTGCACCAGCTCTAATTAGGACTGAGCTGAGAGCTGCAAACTGGGACTTCCCTGCTTCAGACTTTGCCTCTGTCCAATTCACTTCCTGCTGCTTCTCAGCATCCACTCCCCCACTGTAATATGGAGATACTACTTACCTTACATGGTCATTGTAAGGACTGCATCAGGATACATCAAGATAATATAGTTCAAGTACTACACTAATGCTAATCATTAGATTTAGTGCCAACTTTCTTGCATAGGTCTCCACTCTCAAGTATAAGACTTCCTTGAAAAGAGGATACCTTTGGATCCAATCCTAGAACAGTAGGCCTCACAATAATCCTCCAAGATCAGGGGTTTTCAAACTGGGACATTGCGACGCCCCAGCCTGAGGGCCCTGGCCTCTTTCCCCTTAAGGGGCAGGGGCAGCAAGGAGGCAGGAACGCGAACCTGGGGATTCCCAGGATTGCGTCACTCAGGGGGCTGCAGGGGGTTGGCTGTGCTTACCAGAGCCTCCTACAGCCTCCCCTGGGTGCAGGGAGCTCTGCGCAACCGTCTGCAGGGCTCCCCGAAGCTTAGAAAGCGAAAGTGGAGCAATCGTGTCTCGCCTCGGCAAAACTGAAAGTGGAAAACGATTGCTCCACTTTTAATTCTGAAGCTTCGGGGAGCCCTGCAGATGGTCATGCAGGGCTCTCCGCACCCAGGGGAGGCTGCAGGAGGCTCTGGTAGGTACAGCCAAGCCCCTGCAGTCTTCTGAGTGACGCAATCCTGGGGATCGCGTCACTGCCTCCCCCCGCCCCCGCTGCCTCCCCCTGCCCCCGCAAGGACTTAAAGCGGTTTAAACTCTCCGAGAGAGTTTGAAAACTGCTGCTCTAAGACTGATTTGGGCAAATATCCATATTTCAGATGAGAGAATAAGGGTGACACGAGATCTGCCTTAGCCCACCTACAAAGCTTAGGGCTGACATGAAATCTGAACTACAGACAGCCTGATCACAGCTTACATTATAACCTACCGTGCTACATCAGCATTATACACCTGTGATGTTTTCACTGTTAAAGGACTTTTGTTTCTTGTTTCTATAAAAGATTTTTTGGTTGTCTTATTGTAATGTTATTACAATTATTTTTTGTAACTGTTTTGCGGCACTTTAAAAAGTGGAAAAAGAATTTATATATATAAAAAATGAAACAAATTAAAGTCTAACTGTTATCATATAGCTACCAAACTCTCCCTTTTGATATACACAATAAAGCTACTACTGTGAACACTGAGTGACAGATATGATAAAGCAAATAAAGAGTAATACTATCAGTGACTAACCTGTTTGCTCAATTTGTCCCACTGCGACTGGACATCTGTCAGCTTCAATTTCACCCAAGCATTAACAGGCTGGCCTCTTACAGTCGACTCTATTTCTTTCATCTCTTTTAGGGATAGCTCAGTCTTTTCCATTTCAACAACAAACATCTGCTCACAAATCAGAACAAAACATATTTCAATAGCTACTTTGCAGAGGACAGGTTGAAATACTGCTTACTTTATTAAAAGCACCATAAATAGATTTCTCATTCTTATCTTTTACAATTTCTAAAATACATAAAATGCATTACAGTGAGCCTGCTGTATCCTCGGGCTCCACATCAGCGAATTTAATCAATCATGGATTGAAAATCTGTTTTAAAAATTCACATACCCTGCTGTAGCCGCATTCACTTTGCACCCCGCCATTTCACAAGCCTTTTTGTCTACCCATCTACACAAGTTTAAGTAATTTATGTAGGTGTTAGGTAATTTACACAAGTTCAGACAATGTATGCAAAGTTCAGACAATGTATGAGATCTGCACAAATTTATGCAGATTTACACCATTTTGCCAGTGTGACATCTGCAGGCTTGAACGTCTGTGGATTTTGGTATGCGTGTTGTATTCCAGAACCAAACCCCCATGGATACAGAGGACCCACTGTATTTTTTTTTGGCTAAATTCAGCATATTGAGTTTCGTGCTTTCACTAGAAAATGACAATGACACCAATCAAGACTGCTTGAGTATGTCTGAAGTCTTGTACACAGATGGAATAGCTACTACCCACATACAAACAGCTGGTTTACTTTTAACTTACAAAACCGGTTTGCCATGTGGTATGACAGGCTTCTGGAATCAAGGAACTACCTGTGCAGTTTTCCATATTACAGTAAGGAATAGTCTCTCAAGTCCCCACCAGATGTACAATTATCCCATGCAAAATAACTTTATGTCTGTTAACTGGATCTGTGAATTTCAGTTCATGTAAGATTTAAAACTACATGTTCAGTCCAATCCAGTCCAAAAGCCACACCAGTCTTGCCTTCAGCATTGCCAACCAATCTTCAGCAGACTTCCTGCATTTGCATGTATCCCACCAGCAGTCACCAGCTAAAAAGGGTGTGAGTTCGCCCAGAGGGTTTGCCCTTCTGCAGGCTGTAAACTTCCTGGTTGCGCTAGTGACATGACACGATAGGGCAGCACAACAGGATTTATGTTTTTCATGCGTTTCATTTCATGTGTTTACTGTGCATGCATAGAGGGATAACTGGGAGCAGAAAACCTTGGAGATTGCTTCCAAGCAAGCAGGCGCAGGATTGTGCTCCAAAGTAGACATGAAGGGACATGCCCTACTCCCACTTCCTCCCACATCCACATTCAGAAAAAGAAGACAAAGATCTCAATTCCAAAAATAAGGTTTATATGTAGCAAGAATGTACAAAGAGCTTAAACCAACTCCACAAGGATCTGTAGGACACACTGATAAGCTCTACAACCTTGCATTCATTTATCTCCCTCCACTGCTACAGCCACGGCTGGCCAACTGATTACACAACTTTTCATCCTATGCACACTTTCCTGGGAGTAAGCCTCACTGAACACAATGGGACTACTGAACAGATCGTGCACATCCCTCAGCATGAAGGGAGGTGGCTTCCCTCAAACAGCCAAAAAGAAGAGATGACCCTCTGTAAAGGAAAAGCTCCCACAGGAGACATGCATGTCCCTCCTGCACACATACACCCAAGTTCATCATATTTCAAAGAGTTCTGGGTGGACTTGTTGGAAGAAGAAACCCAAAGAGCAGCCCAACCAATAGGGTACCTGAAGTGTTCACATGAAGCAGCACCCTTAGGTACCCTTTGAGAAGCAGCAAACATACAAGCCCCCAGCCCGTTCTGTCTATCACCCAGTCCAAACTGCCATTCCACCAGGCAACTTCTTCCAGCTTGCTGGGAGCAAGTTGGATGAGAGTCACAGCAGAGGCAGCCTCCTTCTCCGTCCAGCACAGTCGGAGGAAGAAGGGGGGGAAGTAGGAGCTGCTGCAGCTCCAAATCACTTCTCCACTTCTCCTAATGCAGCTCTAAATCACTCTTTCAAAGCATCCAGGAAGCAAGGAAAGGCAATTTCCCTGCTTACTGCCCCTTCCCTGCACTTTGAGATCATTGCACGCAGCCTTCCCACTTCATCCCCCTTCTGTGGCTACTGTGAGATACAGGAAGCTGGACCAAATGGGCCCTTGGCCTGATCCAACAGGGCTCTTGTGTTCTCATCACCACACTTGTTTTTGCAGCTATGCTAAAATACCTCCATGTCTTAGCAGAAGTAATCCACATTTTTAGATGCTCCTTTGAAAACATTGTTAATTTGAATAATTGTAGCACCGTTACGTTCTTTTCACCCCTGCTGATCAGAGACCATAACAATAAAGAATACAAATACAAAACACAACAAATATGGTTTATTGTGGATTTTGCTTGGGGTTTTTTCTTCTTTTTTAAAAAATCTGCATAATAGATCTTCAGAATTTTGGAAGGTTAGGCTAGGGATTCTTAAGAAAGCTTCACTTTCCTTAAAATGCCGTAGCGTGTCCTAAAATGTAAAACCTACCAACATTTTGAATAGAGTACTTAGCTCTACCATTCCTACCCAGAGAAGATGAATTGCACTATTCATTTTAAAAAATGCACGATCAAATCTTTTAAGACTAGACCACATCGCACTCTGTGTTTCATAAGATAAACTTTAAACTATCTGCCAAAAACTTTTAAATAAAGGTTCAAAAAGTACCATGCTATCCATGAATCAAAGGAATATAAACACACACAACTTAGATTCATCTTTGTCCAAGGCAGGGAAGTTTCATATGATGCATTATGCACAGTGCTTAAAAATAGCCCCAGAACAAAAGAAGCAAAATGAAGCACAGCTATTGTATGTAAGCATAACTTACCATGCATTGATCAAGCTGTTTTTGAAGTCCTTCAGGATCCCGTTGAATGACTCGCTCTTTCATTAAGAAATCTTTTACACCATCCAGCCATTTCTGAACCAGTTTTGAATCAGTCTGAATAGAAAATGCAACATTAATGAAATATTATGAACTGTAATTGAAAGCCCTGAACTAGAAGTTCTGAAAAATAGGGAAAACAGGCAATTATAATATTGATCCCAGTTTACTCATAGTTTGATCCACACTTAAACCAAAAATTATTTTGCAATAACATTAAAAACACTGAATCCTGGACAGATGGTGTGTGTTTAAGGGAACAGAAAAGAAGCCCAACAAAAAACCAACTACTAGAATTGAAACATCAAGGTGCCTCAAGAGACTAAGGGTCTGAAGGATTTCAAAACACTGAGGATGGAATCATGTTTAGTAATTAATAACAGTAGTAATAATTATCTTGTGGTCATAAAGTAAAATTGTATATATTCTATATAATATGAAGTGTCACCATAGGATACAGTCACTAGGATATTTTATTCCTATTTATTCCTTCTGTAGTACCAATAACAAAAATGAAAAGAAAAATTCTTGCCCCAAGGTGCTTACACAGGAGGAGACATATGTAATTCAACAAGGATGAGTGCTAAGATATTGTGTCAAAGTGAATTTTGAGGAGAGATTTCAAAAAGAAAACAGACCTTTCAAAGAGTTTCAAAAAGGTCAGTGTCACCTGAGGGTTCAAGAACAGATTTCCAGGCCTATGGGTAGCAAGGGAAAAAGGAGGCAAACAACCTTCAAATGGCTGAGAATGTGGGAGCTGGACAAATGAGATCACAAACAGGAAGACATCGTGATAGGGTAACTGGGGGCAAAGTATGAAGGGCTTTGACAGCAAGAAAAGAACTCATACCAGGTCTGGAGTGGAGAGGAAGCAAGTGTAAAGAAGGGTATCACATGGTCAGAGCAATGAGAGAGTTTCAGTCACTAAAAGAAATTTTTTTAAAAAAACTTTAAAAAAAATGAAAGCTGAAGTCAAGGCTTTGTGCCCAATCAACAAGTGGCAGACAACGTACTCTGCAAAAGGAGATGAAGCACAAGGAGAGAAAGGCAGGGTACAAAAGATAATAAGTTTGGACTTGGATACATTGAGTTTGAGATCAACTTTCAAATTTCAGATTCCCAACTGGAAACGTGGAATCAGATTCACGTTTAAGGCAGAGCAAATATCAGCACAGAGAACTGAAAACTCAAGTATTGACAAGGTTACCCACAGATAAGATATGGAGGACAGCAGAGAGTTGAGAACAGATCCTTGGGTGGCCCTGGTGAAAACAGAGAAAACAGGGGAAAAGCTTCTTCCCATGGAAACACTGAATGGGCAATTGCAGAGGCAGAAAGAGAACCAATGGATGACAGCATCGTAGAAACCTACAGCATGAAACAAGTCAAGCAGGCAGGGTGATTAATAGTGTCTAAGACAGTTCAGGGATCAAAGAGGATAAGAACAGACCAGAAACCTTGGGACATGACAGACTTTGGATTTGGAACCGAACTCCAATCTTTGTGGTCTCCTTCAATGGCCTAAGAAATAACACTTCCAGAATTGAATTGTGCTTTTCATTTTTTTTCTCCACTGATTATGCAAACCTACTGCAATGTTAAAGGACATGTGTTCTAGGCATTCAAAGTTCTACTGTAGCTATTTGTGTCCCAATACAGAAGAGCAATTTATTACTGGATTCTTGGCATTTTTTGACCTACCTCCAGCTTATGGTATTTTTTTCAGCTGAACTGAATGGCTTGTAAAAAACAAAATTTCAAACAGAGAGCAAAAACAATAGTTCCAAACATATTCCAAACTGCCTGTAAGAGATGCTTTATATCTGTCCTAGACAACACAGCAGTGAAATACTTTTCAGTAGGACTATTAGTCACATATCACCTAAAATTCTCAAAACACATTGCATAAAACAACCCCTACATTCAATCCTTACTAGTACACCACAGTGGAAGTTTCTCCCCACCTCTTTCCAAAAGGAAATCTGCCTTCATAAGATGTTTAGGTAGCAAAAGAATTTTAAAATACAGAGCAACTGTCCCAAATTAACTAAGTATCTAGGACAGGTGGTGGTCTTGAACAGGAAACCGGAAGTAGCATTCTGAAGCCTGCAGAGGGCACGGGCGGATGTGCGCGGCCTCTTCAAGCTTCAGAAAAACCTCCAGAGGCAACCAGAGCACAGCTTTGGTCTCCTTCAGAGGGTTTAGGGAAATTCAAGCCTGGCTCAATGCAAGTCTGGGGGACTCGCAATGAACCAGATCCTCAGATATAAAATCCGCAAATAAACAGGCTTAATCTTAATAAACAGGCAGATTAAGGGCTGCATTGCCCTTTCCAGCACTGACATAAGGGCAATGCAGCTCTGAGGTAAGGGAACAAACATTCCCTTACTTTGAGGAGGCCTCCATGAGTGACACCCAACTGCAGGACGCAGCACACGTCCCATTGGCACCACTATGCCAGTACTGGAAAGCACTGACATAAGGGGTTAGGATTGCACCCATAGTTGATTATTTTTATGAAAAGGTTTAAGTACTGATGAATAAATGAGTGCTCAGATTTTTTTTTAATTTATGGCATTTTTATTCTACCCTTCTTTTAAGGAGCTCATTGTCCCAGAAGAAGAATGACCTAGCCAAACTACTGTAATGAAAGCATTTGGAAATCACCTCCACAATGGGAAGCATTGCAACCTGAGGCAGCACAAACTCCTGGGTCATACTGCAGTACAGGCGGAAGGGAGAAAAAAGAATATTTTATATAATCTATTCCTATACTGCTCTTCAAATATCCTTAGAATTGCTCACAACAATAAGAAAAATGCAACACACACAATGGTAAAACACCTAAAAAGTTTAAAAAAAGAACAGATAAAACTGGGTAGCGACAAAGGCACAGTATTAATAAAGGACAGGGAGAATAGAAAGGCCTTCATCCGACACAGAAAAGCTAAAAGAATAAGTACCAAGAGAGCCTCCCTGAAATTCTGTCAATGGAGTGCCATAGTTGAGAAGACCACATTCCCAGTTATCATTCATATCATCTCTGCCGGCAGGGAAACCCTGAAGTAGCCTTCACTAATAATCTCACTTGCACTTATGAGCATACCTTCATGTATCCTGGGTCCCACCTTCTAGGGCTTTAAAGGTGAGGACAGGCACTTTGAAGTGTACTTGAAAATGGTTATCAGTGAAAATGATATCCGTGAGAGATGTCACAACCACTAGTAGGGGGTCAGAAATGTCTGTCATATTTTACATGAACTGAAGTTTCTGAATACTCTTCAAAAGGCAATCCCATGCACAACATATTGTAATAGTACGATTACAAAAAGGTATTTGAATAAATCTAAGAACTAGTTAAATGTTTACCTCAAATACTCTCAGTTTGGAAATAATTTCTTCCAATACATGGATATCTTTAGAAACCTTTGTCTTCAACTTGTCCCTGTATCCCTGCAAATATTTAAACTCTTGCTTGTAGAGCTCTGATTTATCAGCAGTAATATGCTTCTCTAAGACTTGAGTGTCTGCAGCAAGTCTATCTACAGCAGTTTTCTGGTTTTCTAGAGTTTCATCAATTGTCTGCAGGAAAAGGTTTAAACAACAAGCAAAAACAGTTGCATACAAGAAGTGCCAGTAATGTTCCCAGGACTGGATATGGCCTCTGTCTAACTTACAAAAGTTGCCTCATACCAAAATGTGATTTGACTCCACAGCCATAACTGAATGAATTCAAGCCTCTGAATGTTGTGCTGACGTTTCAGGGCAACGGTATGTTGCATATAGATACTGTTGATAAGAATAAGAATCTTAAGGCCACCAAGGTTTATCTACCCAACATACTTCTACAAGTTCCATTATGGGTCAACCTAAAGGACAGTTCTGGGAAAAATTTTCTGGGAGAAAGACCTTGGTGGGCCAAAAGCCGTTAGTATGCTATTCAGTACCTGATTGTGTGTGAGTAAATATAATGATGAGTTCTATCCATCTCAACCTTAGATACAATCCCAAAGGGGTCAGTAACAAGGGAAACAGGTACAGCTCTAACTTGAGGTGACAGTGCATCACTCTAAAGCAGAGGTCTCCAAATCGGAAACCACTGTGTCCCAAAAAAGCCCTCTCTGTCCCGTTTTGCCATAGCACTGTATTTCTTTCAAGCTGATCTGAGCACAGGGATACAGAATGCTAAGTGCCGCTCATGGGTGAAGGGCTTTTTCCAAACCCTGAATCCAGCCCATAGGACAGCATTTGGAGAGCTCTGCTCTAAAGGGAAAATCTCCAGGGATTTTTAAGAGATTTTCTGCAGTATAATTTCTGGGGCTATAGGATCACTCACTTCTTAGCTGCTTTTATTAGATCCACAAATTGTATATCTACCACATGTTTGTGCTTATTACAATTATTTTACTTGGTTTTCATTTATGCAAACATGGCATAAGCCAATCATACTCCTCTCTCTCCCCCCACTGATACCCGCTGACATAAGTCAGTTTGGTTAAAACTGTGACATAAATGGGAACCAACCTGCCTGTGGACAGTGAAATCTGAACTTAAATTTGGTAAGTTGCTAACAATAAACCTACCTTTGTCTGTTGTAGAGCTCTCTCAACTTGAGCAAAGTCATTCACTGTACTCATGACGGATTTCACCTTGCTTTCCAATTCATTCAGCTCATCCTTCAGTTTCTTCAAAGAATCCAAATAATCCTTAGAAGGCTGGCTTTCCAATTCTATTTTTAAAATAAAATTATAAAGCCAAGTTCAACAACTTTCTTACTAAAAATTATAAATACATTTATATATTTATATAAATATGTTTTAAGAAGTAAGGACACAAAAGTACTCCTTTTGACTGAATGCATTACACTGGGTAGTAGGTTCATCCAAAGCATGGAAACTCTGCTGCAACACAGGTAGCTGTATCAAACTGAATAATGCTAGACATACCCTTCGAATGTGGAAGTGACTGACTCCAATCTGACAGTGCTACTTAATACCTGAAACTGCTAGAAGAGAGTGGACTTCAGACATTTAAAACATTTCTGAGTATGAAAGTACATGGAAGACAGAAAGTGTGTGCATCTTTATTAACACCCAAGTAGCTCCAAGAGTACCACTGAAAAGGTGTGGGGGGAACTGATTATTCTATCAAATGATTCTTTTAAAATCATTTGTTTCTAAACAATCAGGTTTCATAAGTTTTTTTCTTTATTTTACTCAGAAGTGCTATAGTTACATCATTCAGTATCTATTGCAAATGCTTTCTGATTCAAGGAAACCTTTTAACACCCTTAAACTACCCTAAGACCTCAGCTCAGGAGGGAAAACCCTCAGCTCCAGAAGCTCTGTCTTTATCCTGGAGGCCCACTTTCCAGCCCTGGTGTAGCCATGCCAATGGAATATGCACTGCACCCTGTGGTGGGAGAGTAGTTATGGAGGCCCCTTGCTTTGGGAAGCAAAGCAGCTGCACTGGCACTGGAAAGTTGGATAGAATTGGGCTCTTAGCCCCTTCCCTCACTGGCAACTTTTTGCTAGGTGGCAAACACTTCTCTGGCATTTCAGTTAAATTAATGCTCTAATATGTGACTGTCTTTTCCTGCTCCTCAGTTAGTAACAGTTCAGTTGGTCATTTTGATTTTGGTTTGGTTTTATAGCTTTTGTTTATTGTGATATTTTAGATAAATTAATTATTGTATTTTTAAGTGATACAAGATGCCTTAGAGCTCTCTTCTAAAGCAGAGAGGTGAAGTATAAACCATTAAATATATACTGAATATTTGTTCATGATTTCAGCAGAAATATGCAATATAAAAACTTAAAAGGAAATTTTCCATAAAGAAGCATACTTTTTACTAGAGTTCATCTTTAAACTCTTCAGTGTGGAATACAGCATTAATGCTAACATTTTGCCTCTGTTCTAAAAAGTTTGAAGCAGCATTTGAAAGAATTGATTTAGCATTTCTTTGTTTGGAAACTGCAAAACTATGAAGACTACCATACACTGAACTTCAAAATCAAAACTAATATCCTCAATGGCAAGGGTGCCCAAACCCCAGCCCAGGGGCCACTTGCGGCCCTTAAGGACTCCCAATCTGGCCCACAGGGAGCCCCCAGTCTCCAATGAGCCTCTGGCCCTCCAGAGCCTTGCTGGAGCCCGCTCTGGCCCAAAGCAACTGCTCGCATTGTTAGTGTGACTGTTTGATCTCTCACGTGAGCTGTGGGATGAGTGCTCCCTCCACTGCTTGCTGTTTCACATCTGTGATGCAGCAGCAAAGAAAAGGCTGGCTTTGTGTAAGTCCTTTTATAGATATTGAGCTATTGCAAGACCTTCATTCATTTATATAAGTTCCATCTCTAATATATTCATTTATGTAAATTTATTCAAAATTGAAATGTAAATTAATTCTTTTTTATTCCTGGCCCCCTGACACAAAGATGATGTGGCCCTCCTGCCAAAATGTTTGGGCATCCCTGCTCTATGATAAAGTGAGATCAGACTGTGAAAAAATTTAAAGATACCAAGTAATTATTCACCATAACTGTGATAAGAGTGTGTTGGTGTGTTCCTTAGAGAACAGCAGGGCAGGGCAGTATTCTACCTTAAACCAGTGGGCAGTTCAATTGACATGTCCATAATCAAATCTGAACACATTTTATTTTTATTCATCACAAATATTTCAATCCCATTTGTATGAATAAGCACTAAACAGAAAAGGAAAATACAGGTTGTGCCTCATTATCCACTGGAGTTCTGTTCCAGAACCCCTGGTGGATTAAGAAAATCAGTGGATACCAAGTCAGTGGAAAAACAGCTTTAAAGAACAACTTCCAGGTTTCTTGCTCCTCCACTGGCACCCCAGAATGTACTGACATAGACACTATACCGTATTCAGCCACTAAATGGGGTGAATAATGGAATCTAATAAAACAACATTATTCCACTAGATTCCATTATTCACCCCATCTAGTGACTAAATGCGTATAGCGTCTATACCGATGCATTCTGGTGCAACAAGGGAGGAACAAGAAACCAAGAAGTGGGTCATTAAAGCTACCTTTAACCCAAAGAAGCTTGCAAGTAGTGCAGTTTAAGAGTGTGAAGATAGGAAATTAGATTTTGGTGCTTTTTTACAAGGCATTTAAAGATGGACCCTGGTATCAGTGGTGAGTCAAATCAGTGGATGCCAAATCAATCACCTGTAGATCTCTGCAACGCTAGCTGTTCTTACCTTTCTCTACAAAATATTTCAACTAAGTCATAATATTTCAACTATCTTAAAGATACCATGAAGGTCAATCTCCATGCCTGTAAAAAAAAAGTATAAAACCTAGTGAAATGCATATCTCTCCCTCTTAACCATACTTAAGTGATCAGGAATTCTTCAGATTAATGGCTCAATTAAATCTGGTGACAGCAAGTTGGATACAGGGCCACAGGCGCAGCATCTCCTGCATCCCACATGCCATCCCAGAGAAGAGGCCATTGGAAAGGAATAAGGGGGAAAAGACTTGCCTTACTTTCCCAGTCACCGCCTGGTCCCCTATGGGACTCCTCAAAGCTATACCTGCTCGGTTGCTGGCCTAACTGTAACGGGCCTGCTGGTGGCATGTTCAGGATCTGGTGGTTGCCTTTTCCACCCTCTCTGGCCCCAGTTCCATCCCAATCCCCACCACTCCAAGGGCAAACCCCACTAGCAGTTGGTCTGCACCACACAGCTGGCAGCACAGAACTTTACACCTGCTGCATCAGGGCCCTCATTGCAACAAGGGGGTCCTAATTTAACTGACATACCTGGAGGTATGCCAGTGTAATCTTAAAATAGGATTGAGCCCTAAGACTAGAAAGGTGATAAACATGTAAAGAAACACAATTAAAGACATGCAATATAAATAGAGCATAAGATAGCAGAGGCAATAATTTGAAACAGAACCTAAGTATTGTAACCTAAGGGTCTGTTTGCACAAAAGGAGGGAGATTTTTGCTAAACACTGCTTCCCTTGTGGGACCCTTGAACAGATGTGAAGGAAGTCACAACCCAGAGGAGCAAATTTCAAGGACTGCAAGATGCTGCAGAGGGAAAGGGAGATTGGTGAAAATTGCCCCTCTTCCTTGAGCAAATGGAGAAGATGACAATTTTAGGATGCAACTCAAGCAGCACTGATAAGTAACTTGAACTGTTTAGATATATTGTCTTTATTGGAGCAGTACATCAATACTGACATTTTGTGAGTTTATTGCTAACTTTAAGGAGTGCATTTTGGGTATGTGATTTAGTGAAACTGCCTAAAAAGACATATAATCAAGAAGTATATAAACAAATATCATGATATAATTTCACTTCTCTCTTTTTAAGCAAGGAAAATAAATAAAATTAGTTCACCTGTTTGAGACATATTAGTTGGCTTCACCCATTAACAAAGCCCTACATATTTATTATCTCACTAGATAGGGATCTAATGCATACCAGACTTTGGAGCATACCTTGGAAGAAATGATAAATATGAAACTTGTCTTGAAATGTTTCAAGTTATATAGTTTTTATATCAATTGTTCAAAAGTATATACAGGGTTTCTTTTGTATCTCAGTGCTTTCCGTTTCTTCCAAGATTCTTTGAAATTATCAGTATCATAAAGGACTTATTTCCACAAAGCAACAATCTAGGTAACACTTTTCTGAAGCAAATGGCTTTTATATAGCAAATTGGGGAAAACCAAAATGATACTTAATCCTTTCTAAGAAGCTAAAAAATCAACACCATACTTTCTGTGAGAATACATGACTTATACATAAGTATCAGCCAAGACCAAAGATGAATACAAAGCAGCTGTAAAGATACTGCTACTTGCACAAAGCAATAAAACAGCATGACAAGCAGGAGAAGGGTTTTTTTTCCTCCCAAAAAAGACATTCACACAAGTTAAATAAAAGCACACCTTTCTTTAACTGCTGTTGGAGAAAATCCAGATTTTGCTGGGCAGTCTTGAAGCGGTTAGTCAAAGAGCTGAGGCTATCCTCAATAAAATCTGGAGCAGCAGGCTGGGAAACAAGTGTCTCACACTTGGCTTTTAGGTGTTCAATTTGAGGACTCAGACTCAACAGGTGACTAAGTTCTCTCTGTGAAGCAAGTGAGCAAATATTTAAAATTGTTTGAACAATATTGGGTGAACAATATTAGGTGCACCTACTCAACAATTTTACACTACTACTGCAGGTTCACTTCATAATTTTATTTTGTGTATCTAACAGTGAACAAGATTACCTGACATGACTCCTTTAGTGCTATTAAAGGTTGCTGTTGTGATGGTGAAGCAGAGTTGTCTTTCAGCCACAATTCCTTTTCGCTCATAGTCTTCTCAAGTTCAGCCAACTCCCTGAAGTAAATATTTACTTCATCTTGGTATTGCACCTTTCGTGCTACTTCTTCCAGGTGACAAGCAACCCCTTTCCATTCAGCCATCAGCTCCTCTAGGACATTTGTTATATCCTCAGTAGGAAGCCCTTCTGAACAGGAAAAAGAAAAAAACCGATATGACTAACAATCATTGTGGGTTTTGATATGACTAACACAATCATTGCATGCTTCCTTTCTAAACTAATACAAGATTAGGTACTCATCCCAGCTTAGGACCCAATAGAAGTACCTAGATACTTGCCTATGTGTCAAGAAATTTTTGCCAATAAATCAAGCTCAACTTATCGCAGAGGTCACTCACAGGGCAGAGCTTCTCAACTCCAGAGAATTTGCTTTTCAAGCAGCATTCCTTTTCAGGCCCATATGTAGCAGCAATGCAGAGATAATTAGAGGGCTGTTGATCTCCAAGGCAACCCCTGGAAAGTTCCAGCCAAAGATCACCTTTTCACTGCTTCTGATACTTCCACTGAATTGAAACAAGCCTCCTTCTCTAAGTTTAGCAGAGCTGCCGCATTTGCAAATGCTTGCATTTTGCAGAGGTCTTTTTAAAAAAAAAACACCAAGATATAATCCTCATTTCCAAGTCCCAGGCTACAATTCAGTGCACCATTACTTAAGAACAACAGCCATGGAAAGCAATGGATCTGTTTCTGAGTAAATAGGGTTGCAACTATGTGCAGTTGCACTTACATCCTTGTTGTCTCCCTGATGTGAATTGAATTTCACACTCCCAGTTATGTGTTAAATTGTATATTATATATAGAGCCTCTGGATTACCACACCAGGCAACTTAAAGAAGGATTGATTCATGATCCTCCTGCAGTGGTTCCCAAACTTTTTCACTTACATACCCCTTGGAAGCCCATTTTCATAAACTGTACCCCTCATATTAGCTAAATGTTTGTAATTAATATTAAGCCCTCACCTCCTCCATTCGAAAACCCATACTTCACGTATTCATCACAGTATTTTCTCTTTTGTCCGTTGGAAGAACAGAAGACTATGCCATTGCACTGTTTTGCACCAGAAGTGTCCTGAGAAATTCTTGGTGATTGATCACTTTTCATACTATGCTTCAGCTTCTTTACTGTGCTGGTTTTCAATCACAGACTCATACATGAATTGATCACAAAAAACTAGCTATTGGTGGGGCTTTCAAGTCTAACTAGCTACCTCCCTTCCTGCCTTGCTGGCCGTGCAAGGCATTCTGGAGCACTACTTGCATTTTTCTGCCAATTCTTTTTTCTTTTTCTGCCAATTCTTTTTCGAGCACCCCAAAGGTCCTGTCGAGTGCCCCTGGGGATACATGTACCCTAGGTTGGGCGTCAGACACCCCCCAAGTTTAACCCCCAACTTATCAGAGGGTCACAGAAAATTCCATTATTTTGTGTCAAAATCCTGCCCTCAGTTTATCTGCGAGATCAACTTATAGGCAAGTATCTGCAGTGATCCAAGTTCTTCAGTGATTTCCAAACTGTCACATGTGCAAGAGCCAATGAAACACATTCCATGAAAAAACATGCTCCTTTCGATAAAATATATTCACATATAATTATAATTTGACACTGTTTCATTTTAACTATGCAAATCTTCCCTAGCTATAAATGAACTGAAAATTTCCATGTTGAGCTAGATATGAAAGGAAGAATAGATTCCGTAGACTGATGTAATTAACCTCATGAAGATAACAAACCAAAGAACACAAAGGAGGATTTAATCTTTCCACAAAACAAAAAGAAAAAAATGTAGACTATCTTCTCTTCCTAGAGACCTGAATCCTTCAAACTTATGAATAGTCTGAAGGCACATAATTCAGTTCTACTTCTTAAGCTGAGCAGGGAGCACTTATAAGCAGTTTCACTGAAACTTATTCATGTATAAGCCACTCTCAACCTCCTTAAATGTCAGTGTATGAATGAAGGAATGAATGCCAACCTATATGCAGAAAATAGACAAGAGACTTGTGAATATGGAGAGTCAAATAAAATTTATTTGGGTCCCCCACAACATTAAATTATCTTCATTCATTTGTATCATATGTCTTTAAGACTTTGCTTGCTTCAGCACATAGACCAGCCATTTTCAACCACTGTGCTGTGGCACACTGTTGTGCCGCGAATGGTCCCCAGGTGTGCCACGGGAGTTTGGTGGAGGGTCATTTATTAATAGGAGCATTGGGGATACGAGCCCCCCACCAACAGCAAGGTGTACCTTGACAATTGTCCAAAAACTGATGGTGTGCCTTGACAATTTTAGTACCTTGTCAGTGTGCCATGAGACAAAAAAGACTGAAAATCACTGATATAGACAGATGTTTACCTTCACCTTCTTAAAAATTTGTGCTACATATCTTTGTGTTTATATCTTCTGGCAATTCCAGACTACAGCAAAAGAGAGCAGTACAAAGAAATTATGTTTGTCTTCCACTATATTACAAATACCTTTTCCCATTTGATCCAGCAGATTTTGACCAGTCTGGTTCAGTTCATTTAACACTTCCTGTTTCTTGATGTTTTCTTTTTCTATTGCCTGCCAATACAAACATTGCAACAATGGAAGTGAAAACCTTACTAAACCTTAACCTTAATAAACCTTAAAAATTTATTGATCAAAATCAATACTGATTTGGCTCTTTAAGAAGCTTTGATGGAAAACCTTTCAAAAACACTAACTAAGCTGTTCAGAATAGGGTGTAAGTTTAGAGTAATAAATAACACAAGTAAGTAATGTTTGTATGTGAAGAGAATATTCTAACGTCACAGATAGTGTTCTACACAGCTGTATTTTTAGGAAACACATATCATACTCTAAAAAATAAACAAGGCATTTAAAAGCTTTAAAATCCCTCCAAACTCCAACATCCTTGAGGACTTTCTGCTTCATTCATAATTTGTTATGATCTTTACTTAAACTAGGTATTACTTCTGCAGGTAAGGCATTCAAGGAAGAATGCTCAGTCTTTATGGAGCACCACCCTGACACACAGAGTGAACCCGTAAGCACATAACTTGCTTCACGTCTTTATAAAACTACACAACCAGGACAAGAAATCGTGAGCTCTGGTTCACAGAATATAGTACATTATAACAGAGCAAACAAACTCTTCTGGCAGGACCTTTGGAATAATGCTGAGTATACAGACTGCTGCCACAGGCAATTTGGCATGCTCAGTGGCAATATTCTGCTTTGCAGCCTTTTAACAAAGCATATCGCTGTACTAAGCTTTAGAACTCAACAGCCATCCAAATAATCTTTTATAAGCGAGACCGTTAATTCTCTTAAGGATTTAAAACTTAAAGATTTACATTGCAGGTACCATACAGTGCATTGCAAGTTTTAAAAAAGCCTCCCCTGGCTCCTATACAATTTTGTCATGTCTAACAAATGAGTGAAATTATTTCATATGGAATGAACTTAAAGATTTCTACCTTTGGTAAGACTCTAGGGGTTTAATGGCCACTTGTGGTGGTGTAGTTAATTAAGATATTTAAAATTAACTTAGCGTTAACAGGATTCCAGTTACTCAAACCGCAGAACACTTTGATGTCTACTCTCAGCAGGGTACATAGAAAGATTATTAGATGCCCCTATGGACTAATATGGACTTGGCCATAGTTCTGAGTCCTTTGGTGAAAAAGGAGAAGAGCAGCCCTGCAGGGTTCATTTCTAAGAATGAGCTTCTTCAAAAAGAAGCACTACAACTCACAATGCACAGCTTCCCCCTACGCTCAAAAAGTAAATTAGTACAGATGATGACTGGGGAAGTGTGGGGGAGAGATGTCCAGGAAACCTCAAAGCTTGGCCTGCCACAACCATAGCAGCACTGCTTTTAGCCAATACAGAGAACTGTCTATTAATGCAACACTTTAAAGATATTTAATAATGGAATTTCATCCACAGGGAACTTCCAGATCCTTCTCCACTCCCTGCTGATAGCATGCTTAAGCTGACAAAATAACCTATTCACTAAAAATGCCTCCCTATTTCTACTTTACCTTCATCTTCTCTTTCATGTCTGAAGTGTCTCTCATCTTCTTGTATTCTTTGATCTCTATGGCCTCAATGGCAGCTTTTGATTTCAAAATCGAGTTCAACAGCTCAGCAATTTCAGAATCAAACCTAATATAAGCAGTTGAATAATACTGTTAGTCATTTCTCCACTGAATCCAGTTTCACCACTATATTTTTCTTCAAGCTTGTTTCCAAATCCACCTGCAGATAATACACACGTACACATATGCACATTTTGACAGTACTATCCTTCCGAAGTTAATCCTTCAAGCATTCAAGATGCCTCCTTCCTTAAACATTTTACCAGACCCCAAAGGAGCTGTCTTGGGACCAACACTTTGTAACTTGTTCATAAATGATCTGCTAAGGGTAAACGGGGAGATCTGTACTTACCGTGAATCCCCCTTTAGTGGTCTCCATGTCCGTCTTAGTCCTTACAAGTGGGTAGCTCTTCCCGCTCAGGTAGGCAGGCCAGAGTCTTTTGGTCATCCTAAGGGGAGGGGCTGCCTGGACTACCTAGACCAGGGGTGCTCAATAGGTGGATCGCGATCTACCGGTAGATCGTGAGGCAAAATGAGTAGATCGCGGACCCCCCCCTTCAGGTGCCTCTGGGAGGAAATGCCGGGAGTAAGGCCCATTGTACTCAATGGGGCTTACTCCCAGGTAAGTGTGGCTAGGATTGCAGCCTCACAGCCTAATCCTAGGCATGTCTACTCAGGAGTAAGTCCTGTTATACTCAGTGGGGCTCAAGGTACACCAACATACATTGTACACATAAATGTTATATGTTATGATGGTGCGAACATTGTAAAAAAAACTCTGGTAGATCGCCGGGCCTTGCTGGGTTTCAAAGTAGTTCTCGAGCCAAAAAAAGTGTGAGCACCCCTGACCTAGACTGTCCAAGCTTGAAGAGCCCTGCCCCTGACGCCAGATGTCTTGTGTCCATCCGGATGCACTGTAGTGGCAGTCGTCTGGTGTCACGTGCTGCGTTACATGTTGGCTAGGGGGATGAGTGCAGAATGGGCCTAGGTGGCCCAGAGCCCTACTCCAGGTCTATTGCTACTCTGCGCTGTACTGTGTCCCCCTAACTTTATCATTCTGGTGTTCAGCATGTCTGTTTCTCCTCTTTTTCCCCCTCTCTTTACGGCTGCGAGGGCGGGCAGACTAATCCAGACGTGGGACCACTGAGAAGGGGGATTCACGGTAAGTACAAATCTCCCCATTCTCCAGTGGGATCTCCATGTCCAACTTAGTCCTTACAAGTGGCATGTGCCCAAGCAGTGCTCCTCAAGGGTGGGAGCTGCTGTAAGCTTACAGAGCCACACTCTAGAGGACGAGCCTTGTGAAGGTTACATCCCCAGAGGCAAAGGCGTCTATCTTACAGTGTTTGATAAAGGTGTTAGGCGAGCTCCAGGTAGCTGCCCTGCATACTGCCTCCAGGGAGTGGTGAGCCCTGAATGCGGCTGAGGTGACGGCCCTCCTGAGGGAGTGGGCCACTATGCCCTTGGGGGGGGGTCCTTGCCGGATGCCCTGTAGGCCTCAGCTATGGCCTCCCTAACCCATCTGGAAATGGTGGAGGGAGACACCTTCCTGCCTTGGTCACTAGGTCGGAATGAGATGAACAAGGCTTCTGAACGCCAGTGGGCCAAGGTCCTGGAGAGATAAAAGCTCACCGCCCAACGCACGTCAAGGGCATGCCACTCCCGCTCTCTGGGATGAGAAGGGTTGGGGCAGAAAGTGGGTAGCACTACCTCCTGTGAGCGCTGAAACAGGGAGTTCACCTTGGGTAAGAAGGTAGGGTCGCTGCAGAGGACAATCCTGTCCTCCTGGATCTGGCAGAGTTCCTTGGCTACGGAGAGGACTGCCAGCTCTGACACCCTTCTGGTGGAAGTCACGCCCACCAGTAAGGTGGTCGTCTGCGATAATAGCTTTAGCCAGCACATCGCCATAGGTTCAAAAGGAAGCCTCGTCAATGCTCTCAGCACCAGTGTCAGGTCCCACGTGGGAGCCCTGGTCACAGGGGGTGGGTCGAGGAGACTCACATCCTTGAGGAATTTTCTGAAGTGCGGGTGTGACGCCAGGGCCCTTCCCTTGGGGGACCCCAGAATGGAGGCGACTGCTTAGACCTGTCTCTTAAGGGTGGCCATGCTGAGGCCCTTGTCAAGGCCTGCCTGGAGGAAGCTTAGGAAGTCCTTGACCCTGATCCTCTCTGGGTCAAGATTTCGGGCTTGGCACCATTCTGTTAGGACCCTCCAGGTTCCACTGTAGACCCAGTTGGAGGATCCTCTCCGGTTGGAGAGGGGAGTGGCCAGGACGGCAGGGGAGTAGCCTGACCTGGCTAGTGTTTTCCGCTCAATCTCCAGGCAGCTAGATGGAATTTGGCTGTCTGTGAGTGAAGGATTGGGCCCAGTGACAGAAGGTCCGGGCACTGAGGGAGGGGAATGGGTGGGGGGATGGCCAGCTCCCACAGGTCCGGGTAACAGGGCTGGCGGGGCCAGTTTGGGGCTGTGAGGAGGACCTCGGCCTGCTCTAGCCTGACCTTCATGATGACCCTCTGAAGGAGCTTTGTGGGGGGAAAGGCATACATTACCCCTCGGGGCCACCATTGCAGGAGTGCTTCCATCCCCTCTGCTTCCGGGCAGCGTCCCCGGGAGAAGAACCTCAGCAGCTGGTGGTTGTGGCTGCTGGTGAACAGGTCTATGGTCGTTGGGCCAAACTGGTGGTTGATCCATGCAAAGATCTGCGGGTGAAGCCTCCATTCTGAATGGTCGAGATCCTGGCGACTCAGCCAGTCTGCTGCTGTGTTTTCCAGCCCAGCAATGTGCTCGGCTCTGATGGAGGTGAGGTTCTTTTCCGCCCACAGCATCAGCCTCCCTCTGCAGGGCTGCTGACCTGGTGCCCCCTTGACAATTTATGTAGGCCCTTGTTGTCGGTGTACACTAGTACGTTCTGACCCGAGTCAGGGGAGGGCCAGCAGGGCTAATCGAATGGTCTTCAGCTCTAGCACGTTGATGGAAGCAGTCCCCTCGCTTGGGAATCAGTGGCCCTGGACTACCTCCTCGGGGGTGTGGGCCCCCCATCCCTGGAGACTCGCATCTGTGAATAGGACGGCTCTGTGGTGTATCTGGATGGGCGAGCCCTGGTCCAACCTGTGTGGCTGCATCCACCATCGAAGGTCCTTGAGAGTGAGGGGGTCCAGTCTGACACGCTTGCTCCTTTTGGAGACGATGAAGTCTTGGAAAGGCAGCAGCAGGTGCTGGAGGGACATGCCCTGTACCTGGCCCAGGGAATGATGTCCTGGCAGGAGGTCAGCATGCCCAGGAGATGGGCCAACATCAGTACGTCCAGCCTGGGAGAGCGGAGGACAGCGTTGATCAGGTCTGCAGTCTTGGCCGGCCAATCTGGGGACAGGGAAACTTTGAACTGGGAGGTGTTGATGATTGCTCCCAGGTGCTCTACACTCTGTGAGGGTGTCAGGTGACTCTACAAGTTGATGTGGAACCCGTGGTTCCGGAGATATTGGATGGTCTGGTACAGGTGTAGGACGCCCTCCTCTGGTGAGGCAGATCTCAAAAGGACATCATCCAGGTACGGAAAGGCAGCCATGCCCCTTGTGCGCAAGTGCGCAATCAGCAAAATGAGGATTTTGGTGAAGGCCCTTGGTACTGAAGATAGGCTGAAAGGGAGTGCCCTGATGGTGCTGGTTCTGGTAGCAGAACCTGAGGTAGCGGCAGTGGGTGGGCAATATGGGCAAGTGCAGGTACGCCTCCTGGACGTCCAGCGAGGTCATGTAGCTGTACCTTCTGATGGACATAAGGATGGAGCGTAGGGTCTCCATCTTGAATTTCTGTTGACGCATCCATCTGTTGAGCCACTTGAGGTTGAGGATGGACCTGGTGCCGCCGGATCTCTTGGGCACAGTGAAGAGGTGGGAGTATACCCTGGCCCCCCGCTGCTTCCTTGGAACTGGTTCGATAGCTCCAACCTGTAGCAGGTGTTGCATTGCCTCGAGTATCTTGCCGTGCTTTAGCGGGCACTTGAGTCTGGGGAACCGTAGGAACCGGTTGGGGGGAGTCACACGGAGTTCCAGCTAATACCCCCAGCGGATGGTGTCCCACACCCACTGGTCAGTGGTCACCTCGTCCCATCGGTCTGCGAAGTGTTGCAGCCTTCCACCCATGATGTGAGATGAGGATGGTTGGTCGTCATTGAGACTTTGGGCCCTTTGCACCAAAGCGCTGGGGCTGCTGTCCTCTGGGCTTGCGGGCTAGCCGTCTTGGGTGTCAGATGGGTCTTTGACTTCTGAAAGGGGCAGCTGAGGATGAGGTAATGGGTTGAGAGCTCCTTGATGGCTGAAAGGGCCGGCGCTGGGACCGCTGGGTGGGCCTTGGGTTCCTCTCCCTCGTGGGCAGTACCCTCTTCTTTCCCCTGGGCTACACTAGTAGCTGCTCCAGGGTGTCCCTGAACAACATGGCTTCCTGGAAAGGGAGGCTGGAGACCCTGGCATGTGAGGTTGCATCCACGTCCCAGCTACGCAGCCAGGTGCTGCGGCACATGGCAACTCCTGCAGCCATGGCCCTGGCCGAGAACTGCAGGGCATCTGCTGTTGCATCTGCTAAGGCAGCGGCAGCAGGGGCCATCTTTCTGATATCTGAGCAAGCCCTGGAGTGTAGCTTGTGGGTCTCACTGAACTGCTGAAGCCAAAGGACCAACACTCTGGAGCAGAAGGAAGTGGAGGCGAAGGCTCTCAGCGCATTGGAGGAGGCGTCAAATCCCTCCTGGTGGCTAGTTCTACCTTCTTGTCTGTGGGGTCCCTTGGGAGACCGTCACTGTCTGCGGGGAGGATGGCTGGGGATCCCAGTGCTGCTACTGGGGCGTCCACTAGGGGTGACTTGAGGCGGCCCATGACCTCTGGGGGATGTTGTAGAACCTGGTGGAAGGCTTGCTAGGGTCCCTGCCCCTATTTGGGTTATTCCACTCCTCAAGCGGCTGCACAGCCCTCGCTGCTGCCACGAGCCTGCCTCTGCCACTCCTGCCCTGCTTCGGGGGGGGGGCTGGTCTTCACGCTCTTCGGGCGCTAATCCAAGATGGTGCCTGCCGCCTGCGTGGCACCCTGGGACAATGGGGAGGGGAGGAGGAAGCACCACGATGCCGCTGCTGCTGGGGGAAAGCGGCTCCAGAGGCTGGCTGTGGGCGAGCCTGCCTTGCCTCTGCCATGTGGGGGGGCGAGCAGCTGGAGACCCGAGAGCGCCTGCTGCATGTGCAGCTGCTGGGAGGGGGGGCTGCCCTGGGGTCAGATGAGGGCAGTCCGGATGCTCCCGCGTTGTGCGGCTGCCCTGGGTCAAATGAGGGCAGCCCTGAAAGCGGGCTCGGTTAGCTGCTGCCTCTCGGCAGGGACACAGAGCTCAAGCGCGGAAAGTCACAAAATTCAAGAGTAGAGTTGGCTGTCCTGCTCTAAAGCAGGAGCCTCCAGGCAGGCTGCTAGTTAAACAAAGGAAAACTTTCTTAAAGGGACAGCAGCCGTTAGGGAAAAGGTAAAAAGAAGAATAAAATACCCTCTTAGCTTCTCCAGTGGGGGGCGTGGGGTTCAGCAGAGCTGAACCCAGCTCTGTCCTCCTTTGCCAAAAGGCTAGGCCAGCCTGGGGAGTCCAGGCAGCCCTCCGCTCAGGATGACCAAAAAACTCTGTCATGCCTACCTGAGAGAGAGAAGCTACCCACTTGTAAGGACTAAGACGGACCTGGAGATCCCACTGGAGAACAGTGAAGTGGTCACACTTGTAAAGGACAAACTATTCAGGGTGGTAAACACCTAAACAGAATATGAATTTTTCCAAAGGATCTCTCTACACTGCATGAATAGGCAACCATGTGGCTAAAGTAGTTCAATGTCAAATGTAGATTGATGCACACTGGGTGAAAAATCTAAACTTCATATACACACTGCTAGATTGAGAAAGTAATCTTAGGGTCAAGGTGGACAGCTCACTGAAAATGTCAATCCAGTAGGAAGCAGCTGTAAAGAAAGCAAATTCCATGCTAGGGATCATTGAGAGAGAGAGATCAAGAATGGCTTCTAATTCCACTATATAAATGTATGCTACATCCACATTTGATATACTATGTACAGTTCTGGTTGCCATACCTGTGCCATATCTGGTTGCAATACAAGTGAGAATTTTGTAGAGCTGGAAAAAAGTGCAAAGTGTACAACCAAAACGATCAGAGGGCTGGAATACCTTCTTTTTAGGTAAGGCAACATTTGTAGCTTTTTAGCTCGGAAAAAAGATGGTTAAGATGGGAAATGATTGAGACCTATAAAACTATTAGTACCATGGGAGACACTGACAGAAAATTTAAGACTGACAAAAAGAGGTACTTCATACAACACATACTTATTCTTGTAATTTGTTGCCACAAGAGGTGGTGGTGGCCACTAAACTGGATGGCTTTAAAGACATGGAGGTCAGTCTTAACACCTTCTATGCTATGCATGATGGCAGTGTGCTTCATCCAGGATGAAAGGCAGGATGCCTCCACACACAAGCTGCAAAGATGCAATGGCAGGACAGAAGTATGCCTTTCTCTCCTGTTTATGGGTTTCACTGAGGCAGCCAGCAGATCACAGCAGGAAACAGGATGCTGAATCAGATGATCCAGCAGGGCATCTCTTATGTTCTTAAATTCAATTCTCACTGAATTTAATGGAAGCTTCTCCCAGGACAGTGCCTTATACTATAAGTGGTTCTCAAAATTTTGCACCAGGACCCACTTTTTAGAAGGACAGCCTGACCGGGACCTACCGTAAGTAATGTCATGGCCGGAAGTGACATCATCAGGCAAATTAAAATAATTAAAGTAAAACAAGTAAGGGGAAGGCAGCCCTCTTTTACCAACTGAGTTATCTCTGTAGCCTGCCCATAATCACATTCCTCCCTCCAAAAAAATCAGTGAGATTTTCAGCCCTACCCAGTGTCCAGTTCAATTTAAGTTCTTATATTAAACCATAGCACTATCAGGACCCACCTAACTTTACAGGTCTAAAAAAGAAAAAGAAATCACTGTATCAGCTCAAGCCTCTGTTTTAGTCTTTTTTGGGGGGGGGCTGCCTTTTGGAGCATTTGTTGAGCTCCACTATCATCAGATCGGGACTGATGAAATTCTGGTGGCCTTGCGTTCCTCTTTGCCTGACCTGACCATAAGCCAAGGCACGTTTGCTTACTGGTGAGTGAACATGAACATGTAGCTTAGTTTCACTTTCCATAGGGCTCAATACATTTGTCAGCTTGGAGGGAGGGACTTCCTTCTCAGATGGTTTTGAGGAGCTGTGTGTATTGGATCAGGACCATTCTGGTATCGTTGGAATCCTTTCAGCCTGCCCTTTCCAATAGACCAAGGCAAGTTTGCATATTCATGAGTAAGCCCACGATATGGCTCAGTTTCCCTTTCCATAGGGCTCCATACGTTTGCCTTCTTAGCTATCAGTTTATCAGCTAAAGAGTCACAGCCCATTCAGGTCACAACCCACCAAATGAGTCGTGACACACAGTTTTAGAAACCCTGCCTTATAGGACTGCAGCCTAAGAGACAGAAGCCATACACACAGTGTGGAAGACAACTGCCTGCAGGTGGTAGTCAGTCATACTTTCAACCCATATGCAAGGCTGCTTTTCAACCTAGTCCAGTAGCCACATCCAGAGAACATATGGTATAACTTTTCATATCCAGCAAACCTCTACAGTTCTGTAATTTTTAATGTGTGTATTGAGAAAGTGAGGCAACATTCCCAACACATAAGTAAAATATTCTTACTTTTTCTTTGTTTCAGTATCCAGGCTGACTTGTCTTCTCTTTGGTGGTGGTGGGGGAGGAGGAGACTGATCACCCTTGGATTCTTGAACAGTTTTTTGTTCTTTGACAAGGCTCATTTCTGTGATTGCCTGTGAAATAGGGGGCATCCCAACATTTGCCACTGCTCGAGTAACCTAAAGGGTCAATTCAGCAATACTGTTACTGGCAAAATTAAATTTTGCAAATGTAGTACAAAAGACAAATTACACATCCTAAATACACCCTGGCAATCAACATATGAAAGTGTTAGCCTGACTCTTGCATGTGTTTAGCCCTTATTGGCATTACCCCCCACCCACCCACCCAAGCTGTAAGTCAGAGAGTTTTCCTATCTTGCTACCCAAGATCTATTTATTAGTTGGGGACTGAACATGAAACCTCTGCATGCAATGCATATATAAATACCACTGAGATTTGTGGGCCCTCCTCTTATTTTTCATATGAACTCTGAAGCCCAATTCATGCATGGGCTTTACATGGAATCTTTCCAACCTTTACATGGAATCAAAATGCATTCCTTTCCAACCTTTACATGGAATCAAAATGCAGAGGAAAACAGCATAGTAAACCCCACCCTTGTGACACTGTTCTCCCCCAAATCCCCCTCCCTTCACATACCCATGTGCTGCAGGAATGGCCATCATCAAAGATGTATAGTGTCCTAGAACACAGCAAGGATCTCTTCCCAGGTACAATGTTTGTTGCTGTTGATAAAACACTGTGTACATGGGGGGGAGGGTATAACTTTGCGAGGACTACAGCATGCGGTAGGGCTTACCAGCATGCTATCACTCCTGATTTCATCTGTGGGCCAACAGTGAGATCATGCTACCCTATACCCATATAACTCCAACATTCCCTAAGGTCCTGACACTTTAAAAAGGTCTTTTAGAGTGGCTGCTTTTAAAAAGAAAAAAGAAACCGAGTCCAGACACCAACCTTCTCTTCCTTTAAAAGCCTATTCAGTTTGGCATACCTAGAAAGCCTCCCAACTATGCATAAACCACACTTTATTTTGGCTTCTAAACTGAAAGGTATTTAAACCACCTAAGATCACTACGTGTGAGTGTCAAGTGGGATGGATATATATGCCTGCCTCAATTTCCAAATTACTGACTTCTTTTTGCACCTGCTCCAGCTTTGTAATATTTCAGGCTTTTTTTGAGCTGGAAAATCTAGAACAGTACGCAATAGTCTAACTGCTGACTGTTTTTAAATAATGTCACACAGCTATAATTTTAAAATGTTGCTTAAAAATTCCCCAACACAGAATTTATCTTTTTGACTACCCCAACAGAACTTTGACATTTGAATAAACTTTCTACTAAAGTACAATCAATCCAGAACCCATTAAGGACTACCTTTTTTTTTTGGTTTGGTTTGTGTGACGCATTGTACAACACATTGCACTTAATACTACAGTGAATCTCATCTGCTATTAAGTTTTAAGGGATTATACTGAAACACTTTGTAGCTTGCTTTCTATCTATCCTAAATACTACTATCCTAAATTCTTCACAATAAAAAAAAATCAATCCCATAAATCAAGCATGCAAAGAACGATTCATCCAAACTTGATTTTTTAAACAGTTTTTAGACCATTTTTTTACAAATAGTCTTTGTGGGCCACCGACATTACTACATCATTAACAAATACCTGGAAGTTGAGGAGAAAATATATTATCTTTATGGTACCTTATTAGAGTAATCCTCAAGCTTCTGAACTAAACCATTCCACCTCTGTGTTAGTTCTTCCAGATCGCTATCAATTTTCTTTGACACTTTCTTGTTGTCGAGGAGTTGTGTCACATCCTGGGCCACCTCACTCAGCTGATCCAATGTCTGCCGCTTCATTCCCATGTCCTCTTTCAGAATCTAACAGTAAAATAGCATTACTCATTTCCTTTTATATACCGTGTTTGCTCAAACATTCCAAATATTCTTGAAAATAAAATTGTGAAACAAATTTAAATAATGCAATCCAAGGGTGGAGAGGATGCAGGGAGAGATAGATTATTTAATTGACCACAGTAACTACAGTAGAGAATATTTCAGACATTCACTGAAACTGAAAATTGGGGGACTTGCGTCACAGGTATATATTCTATATAAAGACAGACCATTTAATGTTGTAATAAGATACTCCAGGACAAATGGAGGGCTCAGGCTACATTACTATGTGGTGATCCAAGACCACTGTAACTGATTGTGCAGAAATGGGAGAGAAGGCAGGTATATCACCTATGCACCTGACTTCCCCTGCTCCGATTTCTCAACTGTGACAGACACAAAATCTTGACAGACAGTTCTGCAAGAGGTATGCCAATTCCACCAGGAAGTGAAAATTCAAAACTGAAGACACATTCTCCCACACTCTTCTGCCTATCTGGAGTAAACCTAAGGGTGCCTCCCCAGTATAAAGGAACAAGCGACCTGGCCAACCACAACAAATCTGCATCTATACACACAGGCTTGCATGTTAGCTATGAGTAATCTAAAAGAATGAAGGGTACCAGATCTGTGCTTTGAACTGGAGAAAACAGGTTGAGGAGTTTTTCAAAAATATAAATTAATCAAAAACTATACAAAAGGCCAATGAGCAAAAAGGCAAAAGAAAGTACTTGAATTAGAAAGAAAAAAACCTAATGCAAGCTGCCTAGACTTATTTCTAGCTAGGATCACTTAGTTGCAATCCCCCTTCTTCACCTCTAGAGTCCAGAGAGGTGTAGCAGCAATGTACAAGTAAACTTTAAAAGCGTGGGGAAAAACATGCACTCAGTTCTATCCTATTCTACAAATCATACAATTCATGCAATAGCATTTTGGCAAGTTGCAACCATGCTCATTTTGAAATATGCGCCATTTTCACGGTAATACTACGTAGCACACTTGCAGGAGCTAAGCAGTCACATACTCAACTATATGAGAGAGCAAGAATAAGTGACAGAGGAGTGAATTACAATTCTCACGTTACATTTCTCATCTGTGTGAGAGAACCACGGAATTCTCTCTTGTCTTTAGAAAGTAATTGCAGCAGTCAATAGACCATGAAATTAGTACTTAGGATTGGACAGCGATAATACTCCAGCACTGCTGAGATGCTAAATTGGTACAGGGAGTACAACAGGAAAAAAATATTCAGGGTTATGAGGCCTGTCGACACGCATAGCAATTAATACTCACTGCCAGTTTTCGAACATTCACACCAAGCTCTTTTTGATCTTTGAAGTTGCTTGTTTGTACTTTGTTTAAAGCCTCTTCTTTTTCAATCAACCAGGCTTTCATCAAGCACTGCACAGAAGAAAGAACATTCAACACAAGAATATCTACACTATTCTTCCAGTGTCTGTTAATTATTACTTCATCACGATACATTAACTGTAACATTTACCTTAAAATCGCATTAATGTTTCGTCTGACCTGTAGTTGATTAAAGTACCATCTGGTTAAAGACTGCCTCCCATTTTTCAAAAAAAAAAAAGGAAATTTTGTTTACTTGGATGAACCCTCTCTAGTAAGAAAGGCTTAAACCTGGTATAGCCTCCAAGCTCCTTTGCTAGAAATTCACAAACTATTATGCCAATAAAAAATGCAGTCAACGTAAGACGTTCTCTAAAAGCTCACAATTTCACAAACACCACCAGGTTATTGCAAAGTCACAATTAGTTCCTTCAAATAAGATTGCTCCATGGATATTAATACAGCAGTTATTTTTCTTCACTAAAAACTTTATCTGGCAATATCTCATTTTCTCACACACTGAGAGAGTCTTATAGACTCAAGGAGGTTCACATAGGCAGGCTATACTAAACTCATCTTTAATTCAAATAGTTTTTACAATAATTGTTCTACGGGCAACTTGTAGAACCCTTCACTTTCAGATGGAATCCTTCATGGTGTGGTCATCATATCTGGCATCTGAGTATGCCTTCTGAGTTTCCAGTGGGAGCAGCTTTAGGTCAGCCAAGCTGTTAGTCATTCTTTCTTTCTTGGAAGCTGACTTGCCATACTCTCCCACATTCCTGCAGTATCACTTGCGAGTCCGTTACCCTTTCACAGTCACAGGTCACAATAGGGACTCCTCCTGGCTCTGCCCTCTCACAAAAACTCATCAGCATTTTTTTCTGGTCTTTCAACCAGGACTGCCCCTACTTAGAATTCAGCTCAAACACCAGACCACGCCTACTGCCCAGTACTCTTTCCCCTCTCAGACAGAGGATCATGGTGAACCCATCCATTTAATAAACTAGTTACAGTCTGATTCTTTGCCTGCCTAGCATGTTCACAAGTAATTCAGTGCGTTACAGCATCTCTTTGCCTTGTAAACATTACTGTGGGTTTAATTTTTAATAAGCCCTGGTGTTCTGTGCTCTCTGGGAGGAGTTTTTCTCCCAGAAAACCCCCCCCCCCACCTGACCTGTTTTCTGTAGCCTGGGATGGTGGCAGCAAATAAAAACTGCCAAGGTCCCTCCCATCAGTTGCTGATCCAACAAAGGGAAAGCAGGGAGCAGGAAGAACATGTACATACTGTTAGTCACTGCTCCCCTCCATCAGCCTGCCATCTCCCAGGCCCCCGTTCCCTCATACTTATAAATTCCTATTTCACAATAAAAGAGGTTCAATAGGGAAATAATGATCTCAGCTACATCAGCTAAGGTAGTTCCAGGGGGTGGGAAAAGAAGTGTCTTAGACAAATAGCTATTCCATTCTATTCATCTCACAACACACAAGTCATCTGCGTAATTTTCTGTGTTTAATACTGTCCATGCACAATTTGTAGCAAGACTGACAATGCATGGAAGGAAGAGCAGTAGGTTCTTCCCCATATCAATTGGATATGGTGTTGTTCACTCACCATTATTCCAGCATGATTGATAACATTTAACAAGTTCTTCAGCAGTTTTAAAACATAACTGAATCATAATTCTGGTAACATGCTGGATACTGTTCATATCCAATACCTTGATTTATACTCAAGGATAAAAGCAGGTAAATTGCTCTACATCTCTCACACATCATGTAGATAACTAGTCACTGACAGCAAACAAGACAGCAGGCTTTAGCAAGTAACGTTGCTGCACTCTGGGGTCACACATCATTCTTAACACATTACAGTTATTGATTACACCAAGGAAAGACTGAAACCACACACTAGAAAACATACTTTTATGACCAAGTGAAAATTAATTCTCAATTAGATAAAAGGGTTTGCCTTAATTAAAAAAGCAGCAGAGGCAGCAAATATTATTTACGCACCCTCTCAAACACCATTAAGCTATGGAAATCACTGGGAAGAAAAGTATTACTAATCAGGGCCCTTTCATATAGAAATAAAAACTGTAGCAATCAGGGCTCTGGTTGTACATTATTTTAGGATTGTGCCCTAAGACAAAACAATCTGTTTTATCTGATTCATTAGTCCAGATCATCTTTTTTATACACTATCTTCATGTAACAGAAGCAAGAATAAAAATGTGCTCTAGAAAGGAAATCACTCCTTCATCAAGATTCCTTGAAAAACATTTATATACTAATACCAAACTGAGTTGATTTGAGCCAGGTTCTATATTTGTATGCTAAATGGGACAACCCACAGATAAGTACAGATTTCTTCATTCTCAGCAGACTCCCTAGGCACATAAAAGTAGCTACATTTGTAAATTCAAAGAAAGAGGAAACACCCCAAAAAGCAGCCCAATATGGTCTGAGCATGCTCAGTGGCTCACAGGAACCACACAATGTTAAGGTGTGATTAGGAAAAAAAATTACACAACACTGGTACGAGGAAGGAGGTGTACCTGGCTTGCATCAGCCAACTGGGTATTAAAGTTGGAGATGCAACATTTTGTTGGAAGTCTCTCTTATAAAAAGAAAAATAATTTGATATGACATGATTTCACAAGTGGATTTTTCTATTTTTATAGGGAAGGGCCTACTCCTCTATGCAATTCTGATCAGAGACATTAATACAAATGAAATCTTATTAAACTAAAACAAAAAAGATAACGGTGATCAAAATACTAACCAGTACAGTAGACCAGATATCAGCCTCACTATAACAATATTAGCCATTGGCATTCCTCTGGCTAAGAGTTATCAGTTTGTTTTGGAGGCTTTTTTTGGTACTTTGTATGTGTTTAAACAACATTTGTGTAAGCTTTTCAGAGCACTAGAATGGAGGACAATGTAACTGAATAAATAAATTTAACCTGTTCTTCCAACAGTTCTTGCCAGAAGCTATTAATATCTTGCAGTTTGATCCATCGTTCCTCGGTCCAACGACAAACTGCTGTCCAGCGTTCACCAAGTTTCTGGGGGAAAAAATTCTAATGTATTTTCCATTGAAGTCAGAGAAAATTCAAAAATACAGAATCATTCACTATTTCAAATCTGCTTTGTATTCTGATGCTCAAATCTGATGTATTTTTCTCAAATAAACTAATTATAGATCCAAAAGTCTTAATGCTGACTTCATGGTGTCTTCATCAACAACCATACAGTTAAGCTATCTGCCTAAAACCAACAAACACAATGTCAACTTAAGCATTTATATTAACTTCAGTAAGGTTTAACATACTTCACTTTCCCTAGCTAGTATTCAATGACTGCCAACCTAGATAAGAATTCTTCCACTATATTTTGATTGCCATTTTTTTCTAAGAAACCACCAATACTTATTTTGCCTTTAAAAAAAATAACATTTTTGTATTTATAAACACTAGTCTGTTCATGATTCAAAATGTTAAGTACTCAGCATCACTGATACCAAGGAGAACTTCTCAAAGTGCTCACTAGTTAGGGTTTTCTGCATTACTCTGATATAAATATCAGTATTAATATTACATCTCACCTTTCCTCCAAAGAACTAAGGGTGACACACATGGGTAACCCCTTTTATTCCAACAGCCACAACAATGAGATAGCTTTGGCTGAGTGAAATGATAATTATCTGGGTAAACACAGATTTAACAACACCTACTGTCTCTCAACAGTCCATTAAGTTTCAGAATATGCTATGTCAGTGGTTCTCAAACTTAGGGAGAATTTTAATACCTAAGTCTTTGTGGGGGAGGGGCTAGGGCAGTGATGCGATCCCTAGGATAGCATTGCTAACAAGGGTGAAAGAGGGCTATTTTTACTACAGAGGGCTGCTGGCAGCTGCAAGACTTGTGGGGAGCCCCAAGCAGCCCTCCGCGAGGCTCCTCGATGCTTAGAATGTTGACTTAGAATGTTGAGAAAAACTGGTTGCTAAGCACTTCCTGGTTGCTTGGCAACCAGTTTTTCTCAACATTCTACATCAACATTCTAAGCATCAGGGAGTCCTGCAGAGGGCTGCTCGAGGCTCCCCGCAACTCCTGCAGCTTCCAGTAGTCATCAGTAAGTAAAAATAGCCCTCTTCCCCCCCCCCCATTAGCAACACGATCCTGGGGATCGCGTCATTACCTTCCCCCTTCCCCCATCCCTTAAAGCAGTTATTTTCAACCTTTTTCATCTCACGGCACATGGACAAGATACTAAAATTGTCAAGGCACACCATCTGTTTTTGGAAATTGACAAGGCACACCATGCTGTTGGTGGGGGGCGCACATCCCCCAATGGTCCTACTAATAAATTACCCTCCTCCAAACTTCGGCGGCACACCAGCGTGCCACTGCACAGTGGTTGAAAATGGCTGCCTGAAAGGGATGGGGAAACTTTATACAAGCCAGTGAGTCACAAACCATTAGTTTGAGAACCACTGTGCTATGTGATGGAAGAGCTTGGCATGCTGAATTATCTAATTTTCTTTTCTTTTTAAGTTTGAGCCCTTACTACTGTGGAGAGCAATTCTGAAAAATTTGTATAGTGTTTGTTCTTGGTGGCTTGTGGTGAAGACACAGGATTTATTCAATCAGGGATGTGGGCTCCTTTTCCTGTGAAACTTGACTCAGGCACAATACCCCCATAGCTGCTTCTTCCAGGCTCAGTCAGGTGCAGCCATGTTGGATCTTTCAAGATCCAAGAAGACGGCACCCAAATATATGATTTTGCAAGATCCAAGATGGTAGCACCCAGAGGAACAGGTAGGAGGGGCCACCAGGGACATCGCGAGGCATCCCTGTGACTATGATGCAACAGGTGTTGGGATGCATACTTTGGGAACCCCTGCCATGGCAATAAGGTAAAAAATGAACTAAGAAATGCAAGAAACTAAATATGAGAGCAAGAGAAATCTACGTGAATACAATCTGTATTCTGTGAGTACAATCTGTGAGTACAATCTGAAAGGGGAAAGATGAGAGCAACTAATAACAAATAGGCTCACAGTAACTGATACGAAATTGCAAGTAATAGGGGCTGAAGTGATTTCTTTATTTCAACTTTCTTTTGCAGCGAACATTACCTGAAAAAATCTTCTGATCCATGATTTTTAAATAAGTAGTAGGTACATAAGCAACTACAAACGATTCACATGTTGATGTCTAATCCTTTCATAGCACTGAATACAAACATCCTAATACATTCACAACACACTGAATAAACCTATTACCATATTTTATATTTATTTTCCATTGAAGAAAAACTTCACAGAATAAAGTTACAATTAAACAAACTACAATGTCTGAAAAGGGGATAAAACTAGACACATATTCCAAGCTGTCTGCATCCCTTCATAAAAAGAAACATTAAAAGTTTAGTAGCGGAGGGCTATTCCATTGTAGTCGCTCATCTACTACAAGTGTGTAAGAAGCACTAATCACAACATCATGTCATCTGCTGTGTAGAGTTGTATAAAACCACAATACCCACTCACCTGCAACTGGTCCTCCAGGATAGCCGTGGCACTCTCGCCACTGTTTTCATCAACAATGACAACCATGTGGGTCAGTGAGTTTACTTTAACTTGCTCAGCTTCAAGATCATTTTGTAGCCCCTGAAATAAATCAACGGTTACAAATATAAGCAGTGACTTTATTATATTTGCTTTGTACCATAGTTTACTTTTCTGTTGTTTTACTGACTCATTTTCCTAAAGGAGGCAAGAAGGCTTAGCCACTAACACTCTAAACCCCCATTCTCTCTTTTGGATTGACAAGTAGGGCCAGCTGACTTACAACATAAGCAATAATTCAATTATTCCATTAAAGAACATTTTATTAGAGATAAGCTGGCCAAATTCAGCCATATCATCATGTTGTATACTTCTCTGCAGTTTAAGTACCCATGATACAGAAGAAATTGGGACTGTTTAATTTGGTCTTCACAGAATTAGTGGCTTTTGTAATATTAATCCATCTGGTCATTCTGAGTGACACCATCATACAGGCCACACCATCGTACAGGCTACATTCAGTCATTTGTGGGTAGCCAGCTTATGCTTCCCTTAGGTCAAACCACTTTAAATGAATGGATCAGAGAATAAATAGGCAGGCCCTCTGCATCATGTGGTGTAGATGTGAGAATGCACACACTCCCCCATGTGATGCAGAGGGGCTGCAATATATTGTCTAAACCCAGCCCCTTATCAGTGACTACTAGGATTTGCCACTATGAAAATGCTACTTCTGTACAATATACAAAGTCTCTTCAGTGCCTGCCTTTTCACAGGGCAGTCTGAATTTTATCAAAAGAAAGGTACTTCAACAACAATGCCCTAAAGTGGCAACCAGGAAACCTGAGCTGCTACAGACTAATTTTTTTTTTCTTAGCATATGTAATACAGAAGGGGGTAAAAATACTTTATGTTCATCCATCTGCTGTTGAAAGGATTCCAAATCTTCAACTAAGTACTGAGACTCCATCTTTTGAATGCGTTCTTCTGTAACTGTCAACCAGTCAGACAGCTGCTGCAATTGTTTCTTCTGCAACTCCATTAATACATCATGAAGGCTGCCCACGACAAAAAGACACAATGAATTATTTCACACATCACTCTTAAAGGGGAACTGTTATAAAAAGAAGTATATTAACCTGAAGAAAATAGCATACAGTCAACACTCGATTTCACCGTCTAATGGGGGAAGGAGTGTCTGATAATATCAAAAGTCCATTAAACCCGAATGCAATGAAGTCAACCGATACACGCATGAACAAAACGTATATGGCTACTTCTTAATGGAGCAGAAAACATCAATTGATTCCGAGCCTTAAATTGAGGGTTCACTGTATTTAAGAACAGTATATGAAGGCTGCAATACTAAATAAGATTACTAGGAATAAACCAGGTTTAGTACAGTGTGACTTGCTTCCAAATAAAAGTGCCCAGGATTGCAATCTCAGGTCTATGCTTAAATAAATTTGGTCAGCAATTGATTCTGGACACATTTAAAAATATACTTTTGCTTAATATCACAAAATATTGTTCAACTGTAACTCAAACTCTGGTCACCAGGACCTATTCCAGTAAAAGTTCCTTTCAGGGATAATTACTTTATTTCTGCTTCATTCTGTACCACGTGACTTGGTTCAGTTGTCTAAGCCATTTGCCTTGCTATTCTACACCTTTTCTCCTCCTTTGTGGGTGATCTAGAGCAGTGTTTCTCAAACTGTGAGTCAGTACACACTAGGTGGGTCACGAGCCAATTTCAGGTGCCAATTTCAGGTCCCCATTCATTTCAATATTTTATTTTTAATATATTAGTCTTGATGCTACCATGGTGTGTGACTGCATTTGGGGAAATGTGGCAGACCTGTACCTTTAACAGGCCACTAGGTATATGCTTTTAACAATGACAGTCAATGGGACTTACTCCTGGGTAAGTGTGGGTAGAATTGCAGCCTGGATTGTTAAAAGAGTTTCCTGCTTGATAATGTCACTTCCGGTCATGACATAACTTCCGGCGGGTCCTGACAGATTTGTATTCTAAAAACTGGGTCCTGGTGCTAAAAGTTTGAGAACCACTGGTGTAGATGACAACGACAACAGAACAACAAGACATAGTCACCTTTTACTACTACCAAATAGGAAAGGAGGGACCGGACAATTTAAGCTGAGTTTAATTGTCCAGTCAATGACATCACTTCTGGTGGGTCCTGACAGATTCTTATTCTAAAAAGTGGGTCCCAGTGCTAAATGTGTGAGAAGCACTGTTCAAGAGTATATAGCTTATTCACAGTAGAATAATATGTGGAGAATACTGCACAGGATATAGGGTATTCTTATTCTTGTCATACTATGATTCTGTATCACCAACATACAGGAATGAATTATTGCATTTGCTCCACCTTAACTGCTTCCTGGACTTTAGTTTAACAGACTGACAGCTGAGGCTTACCATGAAATTCAGTTGCTAACTTAATAGTGCAAATCAGAGGACAGCAACCTGAAGAACATGCTTCATTTTAATGGATTAACCTCCTGTTTTATATAAATGAGTATTTGGTTCTATTCAGGGATTTTATTTAACAACCAAGATCAATAAAATTATACTTTAAAAGGAACAGAGATGCATACACTGAACAAAAAAACTGAAACAAAAATCTACAATATTTTTATGGCAGTGCCTTGAAAAAACAATTTGCTATTTTATTTGCCAATTTGCCTCTTTGCCAAGGCAATTTAAGATCAGCCTTAGAAAAAGATGAATTTAGTGCAGTGACATATAAAAGTTCTTTCCAAAAACCGTTCAGACCAGGAGGTGAAAAACATGCACTAAATTCTAGTCTGTACTAAAAACTAGTGTGCGCACATTAAAGATGTCACTCACCGAGACTGCCGGTCCATACTTTCCACTCTAAGAGCCTCCCATCTAGAGTTCAGTAAAGTCATTTGTTCTTGAATTTCACTTTCCTCCTCCTCAGACAGATTGCCTTGAGCTATTAACTGATTACCAGCCTGCAGCACGCTACCCACACTGCTCTGGTGTGCAGTCAACTCCATCATGAAAGCCTAAGAAAGGTTCAACCAGTCAGTTCAATGTGATTAGATCTTCTGAATTGGCAGTCATTTTACTCACTAGATAACATTTAAACTGCATACTCAACAAAAGCTGAGGTCCTCAAAGATATAACTATGTAAGGCAGGCAGAAAACTTCAGCAAAATACAAAAGGACCATTAAAAGAACAGTGCAATTCATTCTGTGTGCTGAGGGACTCTGGAGCTGAAGGTTCATGAATAGCAGTCCCAATTAATGAAGAACAAACCACTTCTGAAACTATGCAAAGCAGTGATATGACATAAGGTTCTGTGGTTCAATGTGAGCAGAAAGTCAAAAATTCCATTGGGCAAGAACAAGCCCATGGGGAAACCTATAGCTGCTCTTTTGATCCTGCTCACAGTTTTGCTAATTCAAGATAGTGAGCATAGAAAGACCATTGAGTGGAGAGTGGCTGATAAAATTTCCACATGGCTGACATAACTCACAAACTGATTTTATATAAAGTGACTGAGCAACTAAAATAGATCTCGCCAAAGAGATACATGGTTAGTGACAAAAATGACTTTCAGAAAAGCATACAAAATGGTAATATATGCCACAGTTAGCCCAAAGGTAACCCTCCCCCGCCCCCCCTTTTTTTTTTTTGCGCTTTTGTACAATACATTGGAAACTGCAAAATATTTTGGTGGTTTTCTTTTAAACAAAAATCATACAAGTACTTTATCTTGAAAACAAGTTCTTACATACTTATGCAAGTTTTATGTTTAATGAAGCACAATGAATTTCCAGGTGCCGGAGTAAACTATAGAAGAACACAGATGTATCGGTATAGAAACACCATTACTGCATCCAGCTAGTTTTCCATAACCTCATACCCACAACAGAAGAGTGCATATAAGTTTCCTACCTGGGAGGGAGGTGGGATTGGTAGTGGCGGCAGCATATGCCATATCCTAATCCCTGTCTCCAGCAGCCTCACATGGGCTGCTCAGATTTGACCCAGATAAATAACTGCTGCAGATTTGAGTTGCCCCATGGAGCAGGCTGGGGTGTTACATGGGGAATAAGGGGAAAAATATCCCTTTACACCAAGGTGACCTCCAGAAGCCTCCCAATCTGCACTGGATACAGCACAGGTTACTGTGGCCTGGCTGTACCAGGACAGGTTAGGACTGCACCCCAAGCATGTTAGGACCAATGAAACATTTAACATTGAACTATGGACATGTAAGTGAAGAATATTTTTCTAAGTGCCTTTCATTCATGAAATATGTACTTTCATTAAATAATTGTTTGAAGAAGTCCAAGACTGCTGTCCACTTAGTCAGGAGCATCACTTTTAACTGATGAAAAAAAATTTTTCAATGAATTGACAACACACTGCAGTGCTAATATAAAGTTCATATAACATCTACTACCCTACCCTCCCAAAACCTACCTCATGTGTAGCAAACTGTTCCTTGACTTCCTCAACATCATCAGAAATGTCTTCCTGCTCCTGGAATGCATCTTCTGCAGAAAGCAACCAGGTAAGAACTTCTTCCAGAGCTACTTGGTAACTATCCAAATCCATATCAACTTCTGTCACAGTGCTGGGTGTTTCAGCTCTGGAAACTCCATAGTCATCTTCAGATGTTGCACTCTGAAAAGCAGAAAAGCAAACTGAGCACCACATCGTGCAAGAGGATTGACTTTCTAATGCAAAAGGAGACCCCCTTCACCTCCTATAAGGATAACTGAAACTTTTCATTGATTCCTACCCTTCTCATATGCATGCAAACAGAGATATGAAATTTTAATGTAGACTATAGAGTGAAACTAGATGTTAGTTTATCTAAGTGTGTGTTAAAACATGTGCTTGCTTCATCAGTAGCCCCATGCTCCTTTGGTTTAAAAGTAGTGATCCAATCCTCATTTTATAGGGAAATGTTTAAGAAATATTCACTTGCCTCAAACATCTACTCTAGTTCAGAAACTAGAAAATGTGAACTCTGAAGACTTTTCAAAAATGCAGTCAAACTCTTGCAAAAGGAAAATAACCTACAAAGCAGGATCTGCTCAAATGTGCAACTAGCACACGTGGTAAGCCAGAGGACAGCTACAAATTCAGAGCACAGTAGGCTCCCCAGACTTACTGCACTGAATAGAGGATGCCAGAGAATCTTAAGGGGACAGAGCCAGGATATCCTTCAGCACTCTAGCGTACTACTACCAGCCTATTCAGCTTCTACAGGCCCCTAGATAAACTCCAGCTTGGAAACTGTGTGGGGGAAAAGGAAAGACTGAAGACCCAGAGGTAAATGAAAACAGATATTAAAAATCCAATAGAAGACATTATTTAAAGACTAAATCAGTGGATTTTATGCTGGTGTGTATTACAAGAATCAGCAACTAGCAATTATTAAAGTTGTCTTTTTAAAAAGCCCTGTTAACCTCCAGCTTACTCAGAAACATCAGAAAACCACTAAGAGCCAATGAAATGACTTCAGTAAAGGGTTGTTGCTCTTATTTTTATTTTTTATTGGTAAAAAGAAACACAGGAATAAATTAAAACAAATGTTGAATCATTTCTGACATTCACTGGTACATCAGAAATGCCAGGTCCTTTCAATAAATGTTTCAATTTCACTGTCACTTTCATGACTTACAAGTAAATGTCACCATTTACCAGGCAAGGCTGTGAAACTGCAAAGAGTTTTTTAAACAAATGGCTTTTTAGATGTGTTGGTAAATACATTATGATTCTAAGCCATATGATCTACAGAAAATACCCTAAATATGAAATAATTAGTTTTAAAAAATGGACTTTGAAGTAAGTTGTCAGGTGCAGGTGCTGGAAGTAGTCCTGCCAACTTGTAACAGCTAAAGTGTATGCCAAACCTGATGCAGAGAAAAATGCTGGGGCAATATAGGATGCAGTTTCACAGTTGTATAGTGTCGGATTTAGATCTTCCTCTTTGTGTTTCAGAAAATTCAAGGAATTGAATTATAAACACTGTAGTGATTTTGAGCAAATCATTTATAAAAGTGGTTATATGATACTATGATATCATTATTGTTTAACAAATATATATTATTATGACTTGTTGCTCTGCCAACCTCAATAGAAAACTTGCTGATTAGAATGCGAATGCTGTTTGGGTGGTTTTTCTTTTAGGTGGCTGAACAGCCATTATAGGGGTCCAGCATCCAACAACACAGGAAGATAGTGAAAAAGTGGATAAAGAATAAGTAGCATACTGAGAACTAAAAACTCTTGATGAGTGGTTTTGATCTTTGCCAATATGATCAAAGACAGCCTAACCTCACGGAGACATAGGAAACTTTTGGTGGGTGGTGGTCATACGAAGTCAGCAAGATCCATGACTACAGCAGATTGAATGGGGTTGGTATGGGCCTAAGATGTAAAGCTACATTAACCCAAATACGACATCAATATTGATTCGCGGACGATCTAATAACGAATGAAACTCCACTCTGACAGAGATGCATCAATACAGCAAAAGTCACAGCAGAATGTGCACCACGAGATCTCCGGCCTGAACCTTTCAAGTACCTATTGCAGTGGTTCTCAGGGAGAGTTTTACTCCCTAAGTAAGTCTTTGTGGGGTAGGGGCCAGGGTAGCAACATGATCCTCAGGATCGCGTCGCTAAGGGGGGGGGGCAATGTGAGATGCTTTCACTTACAGAGGGCTTCAGCAAGCAGCAGGAGTTGCAGGGAGCCCTGCACAGCCTTCCACAAACAAACAAACAAACAGCATGAACAAACCACTGCCTGGTTGCATCGTGGGGCTCCCTGCAACTTGCTGAAGCCCACCGTAAAGTGAAAGCACCCCCGTCGCCCCCCTTAGCAACAATTCTGTGGATCATGTCACACCTCCCCACTTCCTTGAATCACTGGGGACTTAGATTGTGTCTAGCTTTGAATCCTGTTTATTGCTATAATGCTGGCAATAACAGACATGTTTAGAGTGGAACATCACTGTTATAAGCTCACTGTTCCTCTGTAGGAGCTCACTGGGTGGTTTGATCAACCAGCCCAAGATATTTCCTTCACACAAACACTATGATGTTTTTTAAAAACTTCAGAAAATAGGCTTCTACATGAATGCAGTATCGCACAAGAATTGCAGTAATAATGAATTGAGCTCACAGCGTTTTCCTGAGAGAGGCTATTTAACGTGCAGTATTTCCTAAGGAACAGCAAAGCACATTTAAAAGAACTTCAGACACCTAATCAGCTGTACTCTTTGAAAAGACTTCTGCTGTAAAAAAAGTTTTCTTGCCAAGTATGAACTTGTGTCACAGATCCAATTTCCAGATACTTATGTGCAGTACATAGCACCAAAGTTGTGACCTCTGACAAGCATTTGGCAAGAGGTCCTTTCAAACACTTGAAATATTAACTTGTGTGCACTCTCTGCAACTAGCCTAACAGATGGCAGGATGTTTGTCTGCATCTTTAAAAAACTGCATCTATAATTTGCCTCACTATGTAGCAAAAAATATAATATTCTACCATTAAAAATAGTATATATAGATACAACAGTCTGTGCACTCAGAGTAACTGTCCCCAAGACAATTGGTAACTAGAACAAAATTCTGATACAAGATGCAAAACCTTAGGTGCTCAATAGCTCCATGCACATTCATGTAACTGTGCAATTATTTTTCCCAGACAGCCAACTTTCATCAGGCAAAGCAAGTACAGGCAGAGCCCAGATGATGGAAAACAAACAACGACAGTAACAACCCAATCCTAACAACCCAAACCTAAATCCCCCTGTGGCAATGCAGCAGCATCAGTATGGCTTCAGTTGCATCCCATGAGAGATTTTCAGTTGCTGGAGGTTTCCCTTGGGGTAAGGTGATATTTGCCCCCTTGCCCCAAGCTTAGCCCCAGCAAAAGCTATTGGGCAACGCTGACCTGCATCAATCACTGGTGCAAGTCTGAGTTGTTCTGTGCAGGCAGATCAGGCCCAGGAAGGAGTTTGGATTTGAAATTTGCCATCAACGCTCCAGCCCGCCCCCCCCCCTTCCTGGGCCCAGTCCACCAATTGCCTACTCCATCTCCTCCCCATTCTGCCCACCCCTGCCGCATTCCACTTCTTTTCTGGGCTTACCTGCTCCAGTGGACCTGCTGATGTCTGCTGGCAAGCATAGGAAGGCTCCACACTTCCCGCTGGCAGCTTGCGCTGCCACAAAGAAAGTACATACTTTGCACATACTTCTGCCAGCAGAATGTACATATTACCTGTGCTACTAAGGGTCAGAATTGGGCCATAACATTCATTTGCACTGAAGAAGAGGAGCACAAAACTCACTGACAGTACAAGTTTGTACATATTATTATTGGCTACCTCAAGAATGAAGAAATACTGACACACTGCAATCCCATTCACACTTATCTAGGACTAAGTCCCTTTGAACTCAGTGCGGTTCACTCCCAAGTACACATGCACAGGATTGCACTGTGACTTTCTTAGCTAAGTAGCAGTTCTAAATGCCATCTGACAGTACATAAAAACAGAAATGGAAAGTCAGAGCACACCACCTGTATATCCACTTCTTCGCATTCTTTTTTGTATTTTCTTGGAAGAGTTTCTACTTCACGAATATCTTCCAAGGTCACTTGCTGGGGAAGGACCTCAAATAAGGATGTCAAATACATAATAATGGATTTCTTATCAGGAAGCTGTACAGCAACATCTAGAAACATAAACGAGACATTTACAGGATATCGTTAAATTTTCAAACTGAAAATCATGCCCAAAGTTGCACTCACATCATCAGTTAAGGGGCCTTAATCCTGCTTATTTGCCTTTTGCTAAAATAATGCCACATTTGAAGAACTGTGCACTATCCAACCAAATTCAGAACCATAAAGAACAATTATTCTATCACCTAACAGTCATATTTTCTTTTTTAAAAAGACCCAGGAGTACAAACTAAAAAGCTATCTTTTAAAAAGGTTATAACAAGTAACCGTAGGATAAAATAAATTATCTAAACACATAATATCTGCAACAACCAATTTCTTTTCATATTTGATGTTGTAACTACTTTAAAGTTAAGCAAGTGTAATTTGGATACATAAGGAAAATACTTAGTTGTATAGAATCAAATGCTACCTTCTGGATCCAATAATTTCTCTATCCCCAGGTGGTTTTTGGCTACATTGAAGGCATGTTCTAGTCTTTCAATTGGATACATTTTAGTTATTTTTTCCCAGCTGAAGAGCTCAGGTCTGAAACACAGAAGGAAAATGGAGAGGGGGCAGGCAGAAAGAAAGAGAATAAAGAGCTATGAATTGGTTCAGGCCATGTCAGTAGTTTTAAGAATTATACATCTGCAATGCTGAGTATCAGAAATGTATGGCTTCTACAAGGAGCAAAATACCTATGTACATCCTGATTGCTTTCTTCTCACAGATAACCATAAAAAGTCATAGGCTCATGGTCCCTGGAATTTAGACCACATATTTTAACCGTTTTCATCTAGCTGACCACACCATCCTAGAGTGCCCAATTCACGTACTTATCCCTATAAATGAACCGGATTAAGAGTTTTGGGGTTTATCAAAGGTGGGAGATGGGTCACAATACAGAATAAAGCTGTCTTCAAAAAGATTTTTAGTCTAAAGCATGTTAAAAAGTGTAATATTGTGGTCCCAAACAGCTAAAGTTTATTTATAAAAGCAACAGAACTTAAGTTAGCTAAAACTATCTTGTTCTGCTGGTTTCAATGAACTTTAGGATAATTAGCTTTAGTTGGATTGAAACTAAGATTTTTTTTTCCCCAGTAAATTTTCACAAACAATGAAACAAACCCAAATTAGTTTTCTGTACCAGCAGTTTCAAGGTATTAATTAGCACAATTTGACATCATTAAACTGACTAGTACAAGAAAAATAAGCATCTACTCATACAGTTTTAATAAATATATAAAAGCTCACAGAAATGTTAGTTTGATTTAATTTCAGTTTAGATAAGTTATGATTCTAGATTTTACCTTAATTTTTGTTTTATAAAAACACAAACAAAAAATAAACAACATCTATTACAGGCTCTGACTGCAGTTTATCACTCAAAGTAATATCACTATGTAAGAAAAATGCAGTTCTTTTTTTTCCCTAATAAGAGTGCTGTGTGACTTTAAACAAAAATCCTTTAAGGGTACAATCCTAACCCCTTATGTCAGTGTTTTCCAGCACTGGCATAGCAGTGCCAATGGGACATGTGCTGCATCCTGCAGTTGGGTGTCACTCACAGAGGCCTCCTCAAAGTAAGGGGATGTTTGTTCCCTTACCTAGAAGCTGCATTGCCCTTATGTCAGTGCTGGAAAGCACTGACATAAGGGGTTAGGATTCCGCCCTAAGTTGTTTAAAACTAAAATGGAGTAGAGGAACTAGAAGCTTTGGGTCTAAGGAAATGCTAGAAGGAAAGCTGCTAGTACAACATTTGTTACTGTCTTTTTTTTTCTTTAAATGCATCTCAACATTAAGCCATGTTAACCATTCCAAAATGAAGACACAAAGACAATATACTCTGCAGCACTAGAGAAATAGCGACCTACTTGTGTCTGTGGATCACAGCATTGAACGCAAGTCCATCTGTCCAACTTGTGGTAAAATTCAAAACATTAACTTGACTATAAGGCCTAGTGGACTGTCGCACCCAGCTCAGGAGAATTTTTTCACTGTTTGTCTGCTGCAAGTCTGACATGATATCTTTCATGACGTCTTTTACCTGAAATAAAATAACGGATTTTAAGTACTTACATGAAAATACTACCCAAGAATAAGTTAGTACAGTTCAGAAAACAGAATGGTCAGCTCCTGTTAACTGGGCTAACTTTTTAAAGCTTTGGTTGTCTTATATTTAGCTAGGGGTTAGCAACCATCCCTATTCATGAATGTTTGCTGATGTATTGCCTGTGACTTTTTTTCCAGACTACAAGTTCCCTGAAGATAGGGCAACATCTTCATTACGTTTCTGTGCAAAACTTTGTGAATTTTTTTGGTTCAAAAGTGCAATAATGCTGTTGCAAAGAGAAAAATGTGCCTATGTACAACCACAACGACATCTTACACATGGTTGCATTTTTCTCATGTTCCCTTTTCCATTCCACCTACTTTCCATCTCATTTCATTATCAATCTTCACATGGTAAATTCCTTTAGTCTGCCCTTCTCCTCCCTCCCCCCCCTGCAGAAGTACACTGATGACACTAACCGTAATGATTATACTTCCACTGGACCAGGCTCAGATTGTGAACCAATACTGCACCAGTGCCATGTTCAGTCCCTACATCATATTTACTGGCTGCCTGGCTAGCTCAGAAGCCTCTACAATCGCCAGGGGATGCTATAAAGTTTAGTAAATGTTTTAATACTACTAGTGTATCAGAGCTGAACATCTTTACCACACTAGCTATGCTTAGGAAACCTCCTGCTACAATAACAGCATAATAAATGACAACATGAGCCAATAAAGTACTGCAAAATTTTAAATTCTCTTCATTTAAAACTAAAAATGATATGCCTAGTAACTAAGCTAAGGATGCAATCTTAACCAACTTTTCAGCACTGAGGTAAGGGCAATGCAGGTCCAAGGTAAGGGAACAAACATTCCCTTAATTTGAGGAGGTCTCCATGACTGCCACCCAACTGCAGGATGTAGCACATGCCCCACTGGCACCGCTATACCAGCGCTGAAAAGTTGGTTAGGATTTGGGCCTAAGTTGCTCTGAAATTTTGAACAAACAATATAGCATGGAGTTTAAGAAGCCAGAGAAATTTCAGACTAGCTTCCTAAGGCTGAGAAGCTGTGGTAGGACTAAACACACAGTAAAGACAAACAAATTCCTCAGTTGTTACTACTACTTCTGGCATTTCTTTGTTTAACAGATATCACACTGTAGTTCAGGTTGCACTCAAAGATTCCAGAGTTTCCACTGGTCAGTCTGGTAGCATGGAAGTGCATCATGCAGCTCATTGGGATGCAGACAAAGAAACACTGCAAATGTGTTCTACTGCACATCATATAATTCATGTGCCAGGAGTATATGTTTCCTCACCTGCCAGTGCAAAATTATGCTCCATAACAATCCAAGAGTCAGTTTATGATTTCCATCAACAATGTCAGTCCCCCCTATGTTCACCAGCTCCACCTGTAAAGTTAAATATCATTGTTCAATTATTTCAACTGATAGCATCCCTTCTTACCCAAATAATCAGAGCACTTCAAATTTGCAAGAAATAGTATTAACCGTGTGACTTAATTTAAATCTGCCCCCTTAAAACAATGGATGAACAAAAAGGTTTCCAATAATCATACAATTCTATGATGTCAGAAAATATTCTGCATACACTACAGAATTTGAAATTTCCACATCACAGCCACCAGTCCAGGGATTCATAAATATGGTTGCATGGTCAAAATATTTTGTTCTGGTACCCAAAAGAGAAAGCCCCCTGAATAACTTATTTTTAAAAGATCAGCAGGCAATATGGGAGAGCACCTCTTTTAAAACAGCTGATCAAGAAAGAACATACACACACACACACTCATTCATACATACTCACAGACACACACACACACACACACACACACTCTCTCTCCACCAGCTGCTTCTTACTGTAAAATTCCCTCCAACTAGGCAGAGGATACAAAAGAAATGTAGGTACTTTGCTTCCTACACAGTCAGTCTCTCTTGTTGCTAGAAACAATGGATGGCTACCAAGCCCAGCCACAATATGTGGATCCTGTTCTTGCTTTATAAAATGTAAAGTATTTCATAAAACATGGAGGCCAGGAGGCAAAACACTACTATTGATACACACAAAAGATTTGCCTGAACCCCAGGGGATTTTTCACTTTAAAATAAAAAAAAAGAAGCAGCAGCAGCTTTTCTCTCCCATCTGCCATATTCCAAAAAACTTTTGATACTCCCTTTCATTTTATAAGTGGTTTCCCACATTGTGGTAAAATGAGGCAATATATTCTTGATAAGTTCGTTACAGATTCATCTGAAAGTATTTTATTAATGTATTTTCTCCCTTTGTCAATATTTATAAGAAGGTTCTGTTTAGCGATAGCTGACAAAATGAGCGTTGGAAACTGAGAGGAGAGTTGGATAAGAACTGATAAAAAGAGAGCCCAATCCCATGCCAAGGCTGTGCCGGTAGTTTGCACACTGCCCCAGCAAAGGGTAACTTAAATCATAAGGCACTTCACCACTGTTGGGAGTACGTAGAATTGTGGATAGGCCAACACCACTTAGTGCTGGGCCTTTGCACCGGCAGGAAGTAGAAGAGGAGTGCCGGCCAGTGAGTGTCCCTGCTGGGTGGCATGAAAGCTTTTCAGGGTTGGGGGAAGGTGGAGGGAAAGCAGCGAGGGGACAAAACTGGACGGAGGGAGAGAGGATCGCCTAAGGCGGCCTGGACCTCCCACCCAAGCCTAACCCCTGGGCCTGGGCCCTGCCCAAGCCATGGAGCCCAACATGGATTTCCTTGGTTCTGCGCCATCTAAGTAGCTGGTGCAGATCCGAGTAGACCCATTGAGGCTGCCGGGGCACGGGAACCAATGTTCCCTTTCCCTGAAGAGACCTCCAGCTGCTGTTCTGGCCCTGCAGGATACAGCGTTGGCCATTTTGGCACTGCTGTACCACACTGCACCAGGGCAACATAACATTGGGCTGCTCGATGGAACAATTCATAAGTTAAAAAAGGTTAAGATAGTCAACTGCAACAGTATAACTAAATCATATTAAATGACAATGATCAGTAATCCTGATTCTGAGATAAATCTAATGGATTTCTAATTCTAATGAATTATCTAATGGATAATCTAAAGAGAGATTCTAATGGATCCTAAGATACAAGACCAGCTGGATATCATGTATGCGGCAAAGGGAGTGAGAGGGACCTGTTGTTTGATAAACAGACTCTTGAGAAAATGGTCCACTGACCTTTGTAAACAGATTTACCAAAAATCGTCTTGTGTGAGTTCCAATGTATTGGACAAATACTGCGCAATGGCTGCCGTTTTGGTAAGGGAAACCCAGATTCAGATCCAGGTTCAGTTAAAAAGGAACAGATTAACTCCCATGCTTGTTTTGCAGATATATTTAATATAAGCACATTACCAAAAAATGCTATAGAAATGAATAGTAAGAAATGGAACTTCTGTAAGATGTATGATAAGTGATCACAACCCTTCAAACCACAATGGAAGCCACACCTGGAGTATTGTGTCCAGTTCTGGTCGCCGCATCTCAAAAAAGACATAGTGGAAATGGAAAAGGTGCAAAAAAGAGCAACTAAGATGATTACGGGGCTGGGGCACCTTCCTTACGAGGAAAGGCTACAGCACTTGGGCCTCTTCAGCCTAGAAAAGAGGCACCTGAAGGGGGACATGATTGAGACATACAAAATTATGCAGGGGATGGACAGAGTGGATAGAGAGATGCTCTTTACACTCTCACATAACACCAGAACCAGGGGACATCCACTAAAATTGAGTGTTGGGAGAGTTAGGACAGACAAAAGAAAATATTTCTTTACTCAGCATGTGGTTGGTCTGTGGAACTCCTTGCCACAGGATGTGGTGATGGTGTCTGGCCTGGACGCCTTTAAAAGGGGACTGGACAAGTTTCTGGAGGAAAAATCCATTACGGGTTACAAGCCATGATGTGCATGTACAACCTCCTCATTTTAGAAATGGGCTATGTCAGAATGCCAGATGCAGGGGAGGGCACCAGAATGAGGTCTCTTGTTATCTGGTGTGCTCCTTGGGGCATTTGGTGGGCTGCTGTGAGATACAGGAAGCTGGACTAGATGAGCCTATGGCCTGATCCAGTGGGGCTGTTCTTATGTTCTTAATGTTTTTAGAGTTATTGATATTAACTGGGCAGTGGACTGCAGGTGTCAGATTACTTTTTAATTCAACCAAATGTTTGTTTATTAAGTGGATTATTTTCTTTACACCGGTACACTGAAGTCACAATCGTATGCATCATGTTCAAATTGTATTAAAAGGAATAATACAATTACCAACTATGGCTGAGCTAAAGAAGGGATTCTTGTGAAAACTTACAAATTACACAAATACAGCCCTCCTTTCAGTGATTACAGTGAGTGCGAGTGCAAGCAGAGGCAAGAGCATTTATTCCTATAAAAAAACTTTGTGAGTCCATCACCTAACCAAATCCAAATAGCTACATGGCACTTAATGTTCCAAAAATGAAATGTATGTTTGCTTTTAAATGGTGCCAGATCAAGGGATGAATAGGTAAGTGAACAGCTCTGGGAAAAGATAAGCAGTGCTGTTTTGGACCTGGTGAAAACATTCCCATGACAAAAATGTTTTCATAGAAACGTTTTATGCAGCCTTCTTCATAAAACCATTTCCAGAGAACCCACTGTAACCATGCTTTATAGCCTTTAATTCTGAGAGACAGGGAAGTATCTCATTCATGAAGCTTCCGCCTGCTTTCCATCATAATAAAATTCATACTGCCGAGTCTCCGGTATAAATTATCTGCTGGATCTGCACAATCTTTAACTGACTGAGCCTCCTGGCTCATTTCCAGGTTTCCAGAAAGTATGACCATGTTGATAAAATTTATGTTCTTTTACTATTTTCTAAAAGTCAAAGTAGTTTTGGAAAGCAGTGATCATTTCCCCTCAGCAAAGCTAAAAACATTGTATGTGTGTACAGTTTAAAAGGAGACAACACTCCTAATTGTGCAACCAACATTTCAGCCTCTCAAAACTCAAATCTTTATAGGTTTGGGTCAGCTGGACAGAGGATTGAGGTAAAGACTGCAAAAGAGAGCACAATTCTCTCTCTCTCTCTCTCTCGATCAGCCTATCAAAATAAGTTTACATTTCATTCAACTATCATTATCATGCCTTAAGAAACATGAGAGAAAGAAATACAAGTTAATTTTATAAGGTAATTATAAATGAAGGAACATAAGTTCTCAACAGCAAAAAATAACCAACTATTGAAACTAAGATGGTGTGAAGAATCTTATACACTCCTACATAACTTTCCAGCATTGATGCAGCCATGGCGATGGCACTTGCACTGTATTCTGCAGTAGGCAAGCAGTCACAGAGACCTCCTCAAGATAAGGGAAGATTTGTTCCCTTACCTGAGGGGCTGCATTGCAGCTGCATAGGTGCCAGAAGGTTGGATAGGACTGGGGCATTATTCAATCCACCTTGCCCCCAGGGGTTTCAAATAGGCAGGTAAGGAATCTAATAGGTAGGTAAGTCATTCTGTGTTACATTCATATCTAGTATCAGGGCTGTGAACATCTAAGGAAAACAATTATCTTAAAAGCTTACATTCTTCTGCTGTAAAACTTGAAGAGCTTTGTTGACATTGTTCAGGGCATGGACTCTGGTTGATCCACGTTCTTTTGGCTTTGAAAAGGAAACAAGCAACATAATTTTCAGTTATAGAAGAACTGAGATGAAAAATTTTGCTTTCATAAATAATCATCACTTTCAGAAGGATGGAGTCAAAATGCTGCAGTTTCTAAATACTATTCTGAATCTTGCTAACTGCATATCCATCTGTTTTACCCAAGTAGGATGTGCAATTCTATGCAAAACACGTTCTACTACAGTAACATTTTTTAAGCAAGGCATGAAATATCCATGCAAGTGACTCCTATTCTCAGAGGGAGCTTGCATCCACAGAGTGCCCTTCCCTGATCAGAAACATTACTCTGAACGATACCCACAAACATCTGAACCAGACACTCACTCTGTCACAACAGTATTTTAAGTCCCACTGATCTAGGCAACGGTGAGAATTCAAAAAGACCCACTTCAATCACTCTCAGTGAGGGGTTCTGACCTTTTTTTTCTTAGATCAGTACAACTTGATACCATATTAGCAATTGTTTTGGAAACCTCCCTCAGTTGAAAAAGCACATATGGCACAAAGGTTGCTATTTGACAGAAATAATTCTGAAGACCTGTACAGAGCTAATTATATGTCCTTTTTTTTTTTTTAAAACCTGGCCACGAAATATCTAACACAGCCTTACTTTTATAATATCGCTAGTGCTGCCATTTTTCCTTTATATTTACATTCATTTTGGTATGATTCACTTCTACACATTCAAGAAACAGGAGTGATTCCCCCTACACACAAAACACACACACACGGTTGCCCTCAGAGGCTTCCAAATGCTTTATAAGGCATAAAAATGACAATTCTGGTTTTATGAAAGAACAGAAGTCACTTTTTTTTTTTACTGTAAAGCTCAATCTGAGCCCAGCAGACAGACATGCATAGCCTCTGCTGGACTCAGAGAACCCTCTGGAGGCAAGAGAAGCAGAGCTCCCCCCCTCTGGGGGGGACATTCCCTAGTATCTGCAATTTCAGTCAACAGTGGGGGAGTTCTGGAATAGAACCCCACGGATACCGGGGCACGCCTGCATGCTGAAATTGTACAAAAACTAATCAACAGGATAGATTATACATTTTAATTAAGCTGATCAGCTAGTACAAATTATTGTGTTTGTACCAATTATTGAGCAAACAGCAGACACTCTCATCCTAATAGTATTTAGTTTTATAATTCAGTTCACTACTGATTACTAATGCAGCATATATTGTTTTAAACTCCCTAAAATTGTATAAATGCAAAATATTACTTTTAGTTTCCTTTATGATAACCTGGGCCACCTCTTTTTTTTCATTCATTCATTCTTTGAAGATCCGTTGCTTCACCTCTTAATTTAAGTATTAATGTCGGAAGACAGACATGCCACGATAACCCAATAGGGTACATATGCAGGAATTTCAAGATTCACTTGTCTCTTAAATTAATGGGTTGAATTCAGTTGTTCAAGAGGAAAGGCACTTTTACTCATGCAAGAAGACACACAATTTCTGCTGACTCTGTTCTCCATTGGCAGCATCTCACTCCTGGGGATACCCCCCACCTGTCAGGATCAGGTAGGAAGAAGGCACTGGGGGCTGGACCACAGAGGAGAGGGCAGAACCACCACCTCTGTCTGGATCCAAGTGTCAAAAAAATCTGAGTTAGGGAATGATCCTGCAATTCATTTCTTCCACTAAAAAACTGCTGTGAAAGTGAGAGGAAAAATATAAAACTTGTTCAATAAGGCAGACTGAATGAGACATTGCTGCAATCATATAGTTTTTACTGCAAGTAGATTAGAAATACTTTTAAAAAATTAATCTGAGATTTATCAGATTCTAAGAATTCTTTTAACTCTATAAGCATGTTGAAGCCCTAAAGGCCTTTGAATAAACAAGTTCATTTAACAACTATATCATGCAGTATCCTATAAAAGCATAAGCAGTCTAACTATTGCTGTGGTTACAACACTTACAGGTTATCCTTCCCAACATGAAGGAAATTAAATGTTTTACTTACCAGTGTATTCCCTGTGAGCCCTTCCAGAAGGTCCAAGAGCTTTCTCCCATCCCGGAAATCTGTGAACATATCCTTTATTGGAGGTTTTCCACACTGTAAAAGGGAAGCGTTTTAAGATAATTGTAGAATGCTCTAGTGATGAGGAACAGACACCTTACTTTGTAATCCCTTTTTCCTAATTCTACACTGAAAACGTTTCCCACAAATGTAAACTGGATCAGCATACAGATTTTATTTCACAATGATTTGCTTTCTTGACACCCAACATTTTAGATTTTTTTTTATAAGAAGCCCCAACACAGTGCTTCATTGCAGAGTACAGGTGCAGCCTATTTATCCACGGATTTTTTATCTGCAGATTTGTCTCAAATGAGGTGGGGGAACCAAAAGTCACACACACCTTTGCCTCCTTTGCCCTGCACTGGCATCTGGCTCCATTTCCAGGCAGCCCAAAACACTGCAAAAAGGCTCTGCCTCGCCCAGGCAGGGAAATAGCCCTGGAGCCCTGGAAGAGGTTCCCCTTGCAAAGGAACAGTAACACTCCTGGAGCCCCTGAGCCAGCAAAGAGGCTGAAGAGGGGAAGGGGGGGCCGAAAATCTCTGTAGCCAGAACACATGCAGCAAGGTAGAGCGCTCTCTCTCTCTCTCTCTCTCTCACTCACACACACACACACACACAGAGGGGCAGGTGTGGTAGCAACAGAGAGGACTGCTTTAAAAAACCCAGGGAGTGTTTGCCAAATCCCCCCCCCCATTGAGATGGTGCAGGCAATCACAGACACAAGCAAGCCTTCCCACCAAGTAAAGCATGAGATATAGCCTACAATCCTCTCCACACTTTCCTGGGAGTAAGCCCCATTGACTGGAATGGGACTTACTTCTGAGTAGAAACACATAGGGCTGGACTCTTAAAAGATCAGCATCCCAACTGTGAAAGAAGCCAGGCAGCTGGCAATGGGAGGGCTGAGTACGGAGGGGAGGGAATTGATAACAGCTGTCTTAGTTTCCTTCCATACGGAAGTGTCAGGCTGCAGTGTATTTGCGTAACCCTATGGAATTTAGCACAATGCGTTTTTTTTAATCACACCGAGTCATGGAACGGAACTAACGAGAATAAATAGGCTCCACCTGAATTCCACTCATTGATTAGTACTAAAGGAAAGTCGTTCAGACTTATTGACATTTGTGTTACAAATTGGCACTAGCACACATAGTGCAAGAGTAACCCTAGTTGTGTATTTGAAACTAGAGAAGTCTGTGAGCCAGGTTCAAGCCAGGTTGTACAGTTCAAGGAGAACTGTACAAGTTTCTCCTTATGTTCCCAAGAAGTCCCGCCAAGTCAACTTGGTGTTCTGAGTAGGGCCTGAACATGAGCCAATTTCTCCAGAATGACCAACCTCCAGAACATACCCAGAATGCCTGATCAACTTTTAAGATACTTGGGGGGGGGGGGGAGAGAACCTATGTAAGTCAAAAACAAAGCCATTTGGCACTACAATTAACCATATGATTAATTTGGGAGCAGGGTGGAATCAGGGGTGACAGCGGTAAAATTACTTTTTCCCCTCCCCATTTTTCCTTATGGCTTTTTTAGTTCCTATGCCGGCTTTGACATCAGCATAGTGTTTGTTGATGATTAGGCAACATCATTTGTTGCCTAAACACGTTGTTTGCTGATGTTTAGGCAACAAACTTAACATTAAAGAAACTAAGATCATGGCATCTGGTCCCATCACCTTATGGCAAATAGAAGGGGAAGAAATGGACAGAGTTTATCTTCTTGGGCTCAAAGGTCACTGCAGACAGAGACTGCAGCATGAAATTAAAAGATTTTTGCAGATTGCTTCTTGAAAGGAAAACTATGGTAAGTCTAGACAACTTAATGAAAAGCCAAGACACCTTGTCAACAAAGGTCCACATAGCCAAAGTTATGGTTTTCCCAGTAGTAATATATGGATGTGAAAGATGGACCATAAGGATGGCTGAGCACCAAAGAATAGATGCTTTTGAATTATGGTTTTGGAGAAGACGCTTGTGAGTCCCCCTGGACTACAAGGAGATCAAAGTCAATCCTACAAGAAATCAACCCTGACTGTTCACTGGAAGGACAGATACTGAAGCTGAAGCTTAAATACTTTGGTCATCTCATGAGAAGGGAGGACTCTCTAGAAAAGACCCTGAGGGCACAATCCTAACCAGGTCTACTCAGAAGTAAGCTCTACTTTGTTCAATGGGGCTTACTCTCAGGAAAGTGTGGTTAGGATTGCAACCTGATGCTGGGAAAAATTGAAGGCAAAAGAAGGGGATGGTAGAGGATAAGATGGTTAGATAGTGTCATGGAGGCAATGAACATGAATTTGGGCACACTCCGGTAGTGGTAGACAGGGAGGCCTGGTGTGCTGAAGTCCTTGATCACAAAGAGACAGACACGACTTAGGGACTGAACATCAACACTCTAGTTGTTATTGTGCCAGTAGCTGAGGGCATACACCATATCCTATGTTGCTCACACTGATGTTTCAGAAGTACAGGATTGCACTGTTAGAGAACTATTTTGTATATTTAGAAAACTATTTCATCTTGAATAATGTGCATCATGCACTTTAGTATTCGTGTCAAGAGTTTCCATATCATGTGCCTAAGACATGGGAATTAGATGTGGGAAACCATTTACAAAGCAGAAAGGTCAAAATGCAGGGTAAAAACAGTTTCAGTAAATGAAATTCAGTATATTTGCCAGCATCTAAATTTAGACTACCATCTTGTTTCAGAAATATATTCATGTAGTAAAGAGAACTTTTGTTTTTCTATTTGTATTTCCGTTATGCAAGGATGAAACAAAATACATGCTGTTCTGTCGTGAATATTTACTTTACTGCTTATGCTTCTAGTCCATTTACTTGTTTCAAAATGCTTTTTACAGTATTACTATAGGAAAATTTCCACAAGTAAAACAGATTGTTTCTAAAAATGAAGGTAAACAGCACCAACTATATTTGTAACAAACACAACAAGTAAAAAGAATAAATTTTAAGATTAATTCCTAAAATACAGTGCAATGCTTTAAAAAAAATTAAGACTGCAACTGTAAGCATCTTTTTTTGGATGCTATTTCCACTGGAATTAAACAAAACTTCTGAAGATTGGGATACAAGCTGGTCTAGTCTGATCATTATTAAGATGCATAAAATGATTATTAGGGGCCTGTCAAAGTATGTGGTGTTTCCCATGAGAGAGTAAAAAAATAGTACACAAAAAAACTCAGCTGGCACAAATCACATTCTGTTAAAGAGCCCACACCATGCATTAGTCCAGTCCACAAATGGTTAATTTGAATATAAAGGTAAATATTTAAGGGACCTAGAAACACAAAATAGACAAAACTGCAGAAAATTAAACTCTGATACACATTAAGTAATTTTAATGTTTAAAGAACATATGTAGAGCAGAACTGGTACCAAGGCTTGATCAGGTATCAAGTTGGCAATACAGCTGGGGAGGAGGGACGAGAAGAATTAATAAGAACTCAGAGTATCCTCACACAGTGGTCAAGGGATGTGCCCTTTTCACAGAATTTTGTATTCTGACACGCAGGAGATTTACCTTTGGCCTTGAATAAGGGCAACCAAAATTATTAAAGTATTGGAGCAACTTGCTTTCAAGGAAAAAGCTAAAAGGGTTAGTTAACACCTACTAGCTGGGCAAAGAGGCACCTTATATTTAGCAATGGGAGTTCAAGGGTCTTGGTTCACCCCAGAATAGTGCTTTTTCCATTAGCTATTTCTTGGTATTTGTCCTGCAACGTTATAGATCAGGGGTTTCAAACATAAGGCCCGGGGGCCCGATGCGGCCACAGAAGCTTTTTATCTGGCCCTTAGGCTCACAGCTGCTGAGCAATGCTGAGGTGTTACTGCTGAAAGGGCAGGCCACTTGAAAATTGGGCTCTCCCATATCTTGAAAGATTATCAAGATCTGTGTATTTTCTGTCATTTGCAACTAATAAGTTCCTAAGTGAGAAAAAGTGGTGCATATTTTTGATTATGACCAGTTTAATGACATCACTTCTTGCCTAATGACATCACTTCCAGCCCTCAGAAGGCATCATGAATGCTATTCGTCCCTCTGTATGAAACGAGTTTGACACCCCTGTTATAGATGGTAGGCCCTTTTGGGACAGGAAGCCGTTTATTTAGCTACATAAACTATTTTAGTGAATGTTTTTGCTGCAAATAAGTATAATATTAATTGGGGGATTTAAATTTTAAAATTACAACAATCAAGGGAGAACATGATAGAGGTTTACACTGTTATGCATGTTGTGTAGAAAGCGTAGTCTGGCTCTCATACATACAGAGCACTCAGTAAAATTGATAGGAACTTAGATTAAGGGCAGACAAAAGACAGTACTTCACACAAAGCATTTTAAGATTATGGGATTCACCGCCACATATGTGATGGTGGCTACATGGCTTTAAAGGGATATTAGACAAACGGAGGGTCAGTTTATCAATGTATCAGTGTATCTAGCTAATACAAACTCCAGGCCAGCTCCAGCAGTCACCCTCTCAACTTCTGTTGTAGCTGCTTTCTTTCTCCTCCCACCCAAGCAGCACTCCACAACCATAAACCATAAGCTTGATTTTTTTTAAGAACAAAAGCTAGGACTTTCCAGGATTCTAACAGAAGTATCAAATTGTTAAGTACCAAATGTGGCTACATGTTGGTTGCTTCTGAATGGGGAACCAAGATATGGAAATCTGCTTGAAGTGTCTTTAATCTAGGCTCATGAATAGAAAAGTTGCCACAGATGCTATGATTCTTTGTAAAACTTTCCATACATCACATTTGCTATTACTGTTACATCTGTAGAAAAATGCCAGTGTTCTGTGTCAGATATTTGCATCTGAATTACAAAGGGCTATAGTTTGAGCATAAACTAAGCTATTCAATTGCTACTGTTTATGACCATATATTGAGAGTCACACCTTTCCACTACGTTCTTTGAACTCCTAAGTTTCCTATCTTTGAATACCCAAGCAACAAATAAGACTAGACCTGATTATTTTAACAATAGCTTCAAATGTAATTTCCAGCTTCAAAAGACATCACAAGTGATCTGCCCTGTTTCTAAAAGATCCATTGTGCTGAAACTTCAGGAAGGAGATATCCTTTCACTGGGCTATGACCCAACTACTTCAAAGGGATTTTTATCTCATAGAAATTGGAGAAAGTCTGAATAGTGACATCTCAGCCACCTAGATACAAACAGATTTAAAAGTCTTGACAATTAATAGTAACAATTTGCAGCCTTTCAAAAAAACCAACTAACCCCTAATTTTTTTCTCTACCATTTACACTAATAAGATTTTGAATGCTATTTTATTTTTCATTTCATATAACATTTTCAGACACAGCTTCCTGCAACATCCATATAGCTACAACTGATTTTGCCCTTATCAACTTTCAAAGCATTAAGTAACACTTTTGGAACATGCCAAGTCTCAGATCTAATAGCAGAGCAAAATATACCAAGGTGGGAAGCCATGAATAAAAACAGATATGTATTAATTAACTGTTTGAAATACCCAGGTCTTGTAACGTCCCCTCCGTTAGTGGCCAAGACAAGCTGTAAACTGATAGACAAGTAATAGCATCCAAAATCTTACTAATGGAAAAACAGTGAGCATAAGGAGATGCTATTTTGACTGGTCTTGGCTACCACATTAAACTGAGTTATTAAGGAAAGAGATCAGCTACACACACATTTGATGTAGCATTAATACAGCTATGGCCCAGTGAAGATCAAATTATGGTTTGCGGATCTACATTCCACCTTCAGAATCAACATACTTTGCCTTCTGCACTGAAATAATGCTAACTTCTGAGATTTATTGCTGCTAGATTAACAGTTGCAAATACAGTAGTATACCGGAACTTTAGCAGTGCAAAGTACCAGACTGACAGTAAAAACTACAGTACTTTAAAATTAAATTTCCTTTTTACAAAAAGTTTTATATGAAACTGCAGTGGAATTAAAGTGCCAAAGCAATTCTCTACTTAACTGCTAATATAAAGAGGTAACAGTACCAAAGAGCACAAAACCTTTTAAGATCCACACCCAATTGTTTAACCTGAAGTGCAAGCCACTTGTGAAGCAACTTCACTGTTATCATTAGGTCTATAAAACTGCTATAAATAATGATGTTCTCAATTTTCCTGCACTTTATGTTTTACATAAAAATATTGCATAAATCTATTTTATTTTAATGTATACATTCAAAAAGGAGTGTAATGAATGCACAGTTAACATTCAAAAGTGATTATAACATCCAGTGCCTAAACGATAGTACTTTAACAAAATGCTCATATTTTCACAGTCATAACTTCATAGCTCTTAACAAAAGCAGCATAAATCCACCCTTTGTCTCACTTCTGGAGATTTCTCTACCATCAGAGTCCTAATGATCCCAGTACTAACTTCTGGGTATTAAATTTTATGCCACCAGAATTGTATTTAACTAAAGATAGTTTCTCATCTAAAATCCTATTTCCTTATGTCTGGCAAAACATTACGAAGTGCTGTCCCTATGCATAATCCTCTGTCTAGTCATTTTATCATGTGTATGAAGCTATTCAATTTTGTATTACTTCAACTAAAATACTGTTTCCATCAGTGCAAGTAGGTTAGCCATATTATTGCATCTAAGCTGCAACAACTCCAATTGCATTGTATGGATCATTTAGTAGACTTCCTCTACAGCTTAATTTTAGGAGGTTCTATAGTGGATTAGAAGCTGAATAAAAAGATTTAAAGTAGACTTCAGACACAGATGACCAACTCTCAACCCTCATAAAACCTACTGCAATTTCAGCAGGGTCAGGTTTCTGCACTTTTTTAAAGGCTCTAATGTCGGAGGATCACAGCTACTCGTTCCTGTGTTTTTGAGCAGTGCTAGCCAAACTCGCCACCGCTGGGCAACAGAAAAGTGGTCCCCATTCAGGCTGCATCTTTCCGTTCTGCTCAGGTGCCACATGTAGTCCTCCATGATTGGAGGACAGGGACTCTATGGGCAGTTGTGTCTGCTGCCCAGCATCCCAGAAGGTCATGTGACAGGACATCTGGGCAGACATGACTGCCCAGAGCGTCCCTACCCCCAGATGATGGATAACTACAAATGGTGCCTGGGTGGAATGGTAAGGCCTGCTCACTGGGCAGAGAGGTTTGTCAGAACCCCAGATCTAGCCCCCGGGCCAGGTTTCAAGCAGCCCCCTTTTAGAGAATCATCTGAATGCAGTCACTTTCCCAAGATATCTGTTTTAAGTCCTCCATACCTTAGAAAAGCGAGCATTTATCCATTTTGTGAAGGTTTTCTTTTGTACATCGTTGTGCTCATCTAGAAAGGAATAGAATACAAGAAGTTAAAACATACCTCTCAGACTTACTGACATTTCCTTAGTGCATTAATTTACCCTACTATAACTCTTTCAGTCAACAAGGACACTGAAGGTCACCTAAAAAGTTACATACATAAATAAAACCAATAGACATAGTATAAAATGAATTATGTCAATAAAAGAATAAATCAAACAAAATCAGACCACTCGTATACCCAGCAACAGCTATCAGTGCCACAGCTCAAAAGGCTGACCTAAAGAACCAGGTCTTCACCAACCAAAAGATTTGTGGTTGGACAAGTTGGACCTCCCGAAAGGACATTTCTGAGTCACAGCACCACAATTTTTTTAAAATTACACTTAATGAATTACATAAAAAGGTTTAGTATCTTATGTCCGCCCTTTTCACCTCTAAGATGGAGGGGGGGTGAGTCAGTCAATGATGAGTGTATACGGTTGGCACATGTGGTATAATGTGACCCTTCAAGTATTTTGGCCCCAGACTGCTTAGGGGCATTATCACCAGTACCCTTAAAATTGAGCCAAGAAACAATTTTCAGTTAGCATGCTGTAGGAATAACATTAATTACAGCGTTATATTCTTTGTTCGGAGAGTTAAGCTGTGGCAAGTTGCATTAATTGAAGCTTCTAAACCCTCTTCAAGGGCAATAAGTATATTCAGAGGGCCAACTGGATGTTAACCTGGAATGAATGGTTGTGATCAGGACTGCCTTCTGTAGGAAATAATGCAGCTGATACACCAACCTAAGACAAAAATAACCGAACTAAAAAAATTAACATTTTCAAAAATCCGCTGCTCAATTTACATAAAATTGGATTAAAGATCTTTCAGTCAATCAAATAAAGTGCAGCACTCCTGAGTGCTCCTTTGAAGTTGCATCAAAGTAAAACCATTGAAACCAAAACAACAACCAATGTTCCCCCCCCCCTTGACTTTTATTCGCATATATAAAATTTATAATTTCAAAAGAGCAGGGTTTGAAACTAAAGAACAATAGTTTTTAAACTCACAAACAGGCTTGGTCAAGGCTTTGAAGCAGGTGCAGCTGTGAAGACAGGGCACACACCAGAAGCTGCATGGAGACAGCACAAGCCACTCCACAACTTAGAAAATACCAATCCCTTGCTGTGTCAACAGAAAAGAACAGCTTGATTGCCCTAGATAAAATTGAAAGTCTGAAAACTCCTGGGGGAAGGACGGAAGGAGAGGATGAAGGAAATAGTCAGTGTGACCAAGGATCATCAGACACAGGGAGAACAGAGACACTGTAAGGCATAGGGGAGCATGGATACTTTATGAGAAAAAGTGGGCCCTGAATGATGTAGACCAGGGGCGTCAAACATAAGGCCCGGGGGCCAGATGTGACCTACGGAAGCGTTTTATCCAGCCCTAGGCTCTTAGCTGCTGAGCAGTGCTAAGGAGTTACTACTGAAAGGGCAGCCAACATGAAAATGGGGCTCTCCCGTACCTTGAAATATGATCAAGATTTGCGCATTTTCTCTTCTGTCATTTGCAGCTAATGAGTTCCTAAGTGAGAAAAGGTGCTTATTTTTTTTGTTATGACCTGTTTAATGACATCACTTCCTGCCTAATGATATCACTTCCTGCTCTCAGCAGTAATGATGAATGCTATTCAGCCCTCTGTATGAAATGAGTTTGACACTCCTGATATAGACCAATGTTTCTCAAACTGTGAGTCAGGACACACTAGGTGGGTCACGAGCCAATTTCAGGTGGGTCCCCATTCATTTCAATATTTTATTTTTAATTTATTAGTCTTGATGCTACCATGGTGCGTGACTGCATTTGGGGAAATGTGGCAGACCTGTACCTTTGACAGGCCACTACGTATATGCTTTTAACAATGACAGTCCATGGGACTTACTCCTGGGTAAGTGTTGGTAGAATTGCAGCCTAGGATTACGTAACACCAGAACCAGGGGACATCCACTAAAATTGAGTGTTGGGAGAGTTAGAACAGACAAAAGAAAATATTTATTTACTCAGCGTGTGGTTGGTCTGTGGAACTCCTTGTCACAGGATGTGGTGATGGCATCTGGCCTGACGCCTTTAAAAGGGGATTGGACAAGTTTCTGCAGGAAAAATCCATTACGGGTTACAAGCCATGATGTGTATGTGCAACCTCCTAATTTTAGAAATGGGCTATGTCAGAATGCCAGATGCAAGGGAGGGCACCAGGGTGAGGTCTCTTGTTATCTGGTGTGCTCCTGGGGCATTTGCTGGGCCGCTGTGAGATACAGGAAGCTGGACTAGATGAGCCTATGGCCTGATCCAGTGTTCTTATGATTGTTGAAAAAATTTTCCTGCTTGATAATGTCACTTCTGGTCATGAAATAACTTCCGGAGGGTCCTGACAGATTTGTATTCTAAAAACTGGGTCCTGGTGCTAAACGTTTGAGAACCACTGGTGTAGACAACGACAACAGAACAACAAGACATAGTCACCTTTTACTACTACCAAATAGGAAAGGAGGGACAGGACAATTATAGCTGTCCTGGACAAGTTTGGACAAGACCCCCCTACACTTGCCATCTACTCTCTTTAAAAATCAAAGAGAAAACCATATGGTCTAATCTTATAATTTAAATATGATCAATGCAACTAGAAATTAAGACCAAACAAACATTCTTATGTCAGTACCCTTCTGCTCTATAATGCTTTGGCCCAATAGACACCCAAAAGTCATACTTTTGCACACAAGCAAGTCTTTGGAATTACAATGGCTCCCCAACTTATGGGTGGCTGCACTGATGCATTTGCACAGTTACAGTACATCCTTCACTGGTGCTTTTGTACAGGCATGACAGCCCTGGGCCACCAAGAACTGGATATTTTGACTTAAAGTGAAACATACTTAAATATTGAATTTTAATGAATCACATTTAAATGTGTTAATCAGGACTTAATTTTTCTCCAATCATAGATGGAGACCCTTCCATGGTTTTTTCCAACCACAGGTGACCATGCTGCCCAAATTACATAGTTAGGGTTAGCCTGGAATTACCTCCATGACATTATCTGAAATAGGTTTGCAAGTCACCACTTAGAGGCAAATCTTAATTAGTATTAATCATAGTTTGCCAGAGTCAAATATCACAGCAAACAAAAGAAAAAGCAAGCAATTGAGAAGCAGATCACTGCATTAAAGAAATAGCACAAGGACACAGTGCATTTCCGACTGACAAACCAGGATTCTGTGATGCAGGCAATGATACATCTGATTTGAGCCATTATCTCCATGTTAAATGAGGATATTTTCATACTTGGAGTCACTCTGTATCACCTTCTATTGAAAACAAACACTGGGGGGAAATGCTATGTTGCAATTTCTCCTTCACTTCAAAAAGTTCAAATTGTCATTTCTCTCAAACACCGACTTCTTCAATTTTAAACAGATTTTCCCCTATCACTAGAAAGGATATGGTAGAGTAGCATTCCTTGGAGAAGATTTTACTGGGAACATTTCAGAGGTTAAACTGTTTTTGTTATCACTCCTTACAGCCAGTCACAAAGGTCAATGTTGTTTTAAAACTAGTTCTTTACACTCTTAAATTGTTTTTTCCTTTAACTGAAGAAAATGAAAATTTTACACAAAGGAATTTAGCAACAGAAGAAAGAACTAGCCTGTGGGTTTTCAATTAAGACAGGAATGTAACTGAATGTGGCAGAATTACAAACCTGCATTTGTTTGCCTCGGAGGAACATGGGAGGGGAAATTACACTACTGTGTATCCCTCAAATTCCTTCACACTTTCTTCCAGTTAAAGCACAAGAACTTAACATCAACCTTTATATCTCCTCTATTTCAAGAACTTCATGAAGTGGCTATCATTAAAATAAAATACAAATATTAAGAAAATCAAAAACCATAACATAATCAAAACTGAATTAAATAAAAAGCAGCAGCAATTCCTCAAAAAGTCATCAACAGTATTTAAAAAAAAAAACCTGAAAACTAATCAATAAACATTATACAACTCTGAATTTACAACACTGCCTTAGCCAGCCACCTAAAAAACAGGCAGGAAGCAAGGCATATGTCTCTAGGCAGGGAGTTCCAGAGTTGGTGCCATGACTCATATTTCTGATGGGAGTGGATACTTGGGGCAGGGTCTTCAAAAGAAAATCTTAGCATACACATAGACTCAATATGCAATATCTTTTCTCCTACCACATATTCCATATTGGAAACTTACTGTGCTTAAAGATATAAAGTAATAGAGTGTTAGCATTGGAAGAGATCTCATCAAGTCCAGCTTTTGCTTGAGAACCAAAGTCTAGCTCAGACTGCAACCCTCACATTGTGCCAGCCTAGAGTGTTGCAAACATTCTATAAATCGCATTTGTGGTGACTCAGGAGTTACCTACACTGGCTGGAAAATCTGGACCTGTGGCTGCCAAAGGTAGGTAGGTAGGTAGCAGGGGTGGGGGGAAGGCGGAACGGAGGCAAGAAAGGGATGCTTCTGGGTACAGCAAGTGCAGTACAAGGCTGGGAGAGTGGCGGGATTGGTGAAGCAGGCTTATGGCATATCCTATGCCCCCTTGCCCCAATATAGGCTTCTCAGACATGCGCTGGCAAGTTAGCTGGCACAGATACAAGAAGCCCCATTAGGCAAGCTGGAGTTTTACAATGGAGTAAAGGAACCCATATTCCCTTACCACAAATAAACATCCAACCTGCTCCTAACCAGCACAGGATACAGCATGGGCCACTCAGCCCCGCTGGGCTGGCACTGGTTAGGATTCAGCTGCATATAAAACAAACTCTTGGAGTGGACTGAAGTAGGTTAAATCAAACTTACAAAAACTGAAAATGGAATTTTAAAATATCTTTCTTAGCGGCTATAGCTGCACTGATGTCCAAATGACACTCAGAATGGCAATTCCAAACTATATAATTGGGTTGCATACCTTCAATTGTTCTGTTTTTATTGTTTTAATTTATCCTGTTAGCTCATAGTAGAAAGGGAATAAAGGGATAGCAGAGGGAGCAGACAGACAGTGAAAACACTAGACTCAGTTTTCTGTTAGCGCTCTCACTGTCTTCCAGTGTTGCTCTAGAAGCTATGAGTTCTTGCTTGCTTCCTTTTCCAAAGCATTCCATGGCAGAAGGGGGGGGTCATGAGCACAATGTGGGAATCTGAGAACCGCAGGTAAGTAAAAACGCAATCTGGAACCCGCTGATACAGTCGGGAGGATCTGTACCTACATGGTAGGGAATTGTTCCAAAGGTCCATCTCCCCCCCCCTTACTACGTACTATACTCTTAGAGAAACTGACTTAAATGTATTTACTGTGCAAATCATGTTTCACATTGGCAGGCAGGCAAAAGAGGTTGAACCTCTTACAGATTCTATCCCATAATTACAATAGTATTTCACTCTGATCTGTGCAACAGATCAGAGCAGATCTCTACATCCTGATCAAGCTTCAGCTCACCTCAATCAATTAGCTTTCAGTCAAGTCAATAAACCCCAGAACTGAGTAACCTGCTTAACTAACTCTCATGAAATTGGGCTCAAATTCTGTTTGAAGCCCAAGAGATCAAGATTGGAAGGTACTTTTCCACATACTAAAGATGACTTCAAATCATGGAAAGACAGCATTACTTGGTGGCCACACTTCATGCTAAATGTACAGGTGGAGCCTCATTATTCGCGAGGGTTCCATTCCTGGAATCCACGCAAATACCAAATTTTGCATGAAACGAAGTCATGCAAAATTTTGGGGTCCACCAAGCTCCAAACATGTGTGCAGCCTCCACAGCCCTCAAAATGGCCTCCAGAGGTCCTAGTAAGGCACCCGAAAACCAGAAGTGCTTCTCTAGGACCTCTGGAGGCCATTGTGAGGCTTGTGGCAGCTGCATGTGGCTTGCATGGGCCTCCGAAGAGCCTCCACAGGGCTCAGGTGGGGCCAAGTCTGTATCTCAACCTCCATGTATTTGCCTTGCTTATCCAGGTATAATTACAGGGAAGTTGAACAAGCATAAAATCTAATCACTGAAATCATCTCTGGGTTGTTTGTAACATATTAAATCACAATAAATACACATATGCATGTGACACATGTGCATATAGCCCATATAAGTTTGCCAAGGGGGCAGATTGTGCATGCCTCTCTCTCTCTCTCTCTCTCTCTCTCTCTCTCTCACACACACACACACACACACACACACACCCCTTGTCAGGATCCATTGGCCCGTTGCACACTCACAGATAATTGTTCAAAGATAACTGTTCACACACACAATAAAAAGGGAGAAAAGACAACCTGGGAAATTACAGACCTGTCAGTCTGACTTCAATACCAGGGAAGATATTAGAACAAATCATAAAACATACAGTTTGCACACATCTAGACAACAACTCAGTGATCAATAGAACCCAACATTTGTCAAATATAAATCTTGCCAAACAAATCTCATCTCCTTTTCTGATCAGGTTACTAGCTTACTGGACTGTGGGAATGCAATAGATATAATATATCTTAACTTTAGTAAAGCATTTGACAAGGTCCCATGACATCTTAATCAGCAAGTTGGTAAAATATGGATTCAACGATACAATTGTTAGATGGATTGGCAACTGGCTGGATGGCCGTACACAGAGGGTGTTTGTCAATGGCTCCGTGTCAACCCGGAGGGTGGTTTTGAGTGGGCTACCCCAGGGCTCTGTCTTGGGCCCTGTCTTGGGGTCAAGGGCTCTGTCTTGTTCCCTGATTTTAGAAATGGGTTATGTCAGAATGCCAGATGCAAGGGAGGGCACCAGGATGAGGTCTCTTGTTATCTGGTGTGCTCCCTGGGGCATTTGGTGGGCCGCTGTGAGATACAGGAAGCTGGACTAGATGGGCCTATGGCCTGATCCAGTGGGGCTGTTCTTATGTTCTTATGGGCCCGAATCTCTTTAATATCTTCACCAATGACTTGGATGTGGGGATACAAGGGAGCCTCATCAAATTTGTGGATGACACCAATCTGGGAAGAGCAGCAAACACAATAGAAGACAGTAGAAGCCTTCAGGAAGACCTAGATAAAATGCAATACTGGGCTGAAATGAATAAGATGAAGTTCAACAGGGAAAAATGCAAAGTTCTGCACTTGGGCAAAAACAACCAAAGATGCAGGTATAAAATGGGAGATACATGGCTTGGCAGCACTACATGTGAGCGGGATCTTGGAGTTGCGGTAGATCACAGAATGAACATGAGTCAGCAGTGTGATGCGGCTGCAAAGAAGGCAAATGCGATTTTAACCTGCACTGACAGAGCTGTAGCTTCCAAGACAATTACTAGTCAATATCATGTCCTGAAACCAGGATCAGAACTGAAAGTGTGACATCAGCAGTTCTTCTAACAAGTTGTCTCAAGAACACCACAATAAATGCTCCAAAGTTCAGGTACAAAAGGGTGTGTGTTTTTGTCATAATCAGCTATCCAGCACATATCACGTAAGCACAAAATAGAACTAAAGTTCAACACGGAGTAGAGAACAAAAACCTGGAAAGTGTTCAAGGAAAATCAAAACAGTTATTGTTTAACTTCAAAGACATCTTCTGGTTTTTAAGAGGTTTAGCATGATGAGAAAAATTTATAATATATTAGGATGAAACAGCTCATTCCATTTCCTAATGCCTACAGACCAGTTCTATCCAACTGCACTTTAACAGGAATGTAAGTAATGTATCACACACCTGAGAAGGCAAACATTGTTAGATTTAAGACTAGAAAAAGAGTTATAAGGAGACAAGCAAGCTCTATAGAAGTATAGCCACAGGGGATCCTGCTCTCCCCAAAGGCATTCCAGACCCTTCTCTGAATTTTCAATGTTCATTAAAGACAAAAAGCAACCTTTTTCTAGCTCTTTTTCTTGTGGAGACAAGCATGAGTCAAAACTCTCCCTGATTCTTCAGTACGTAGTATGTCTACTCCTACATTCCAGTATTTTGTTCATTGTGTGCAAAAGCACAGAGACAATTGTCACATACAAGGCACTTACATTGACAGTTAATATTTGATAAAATATAAAAAAAATTTAAAAAATCATAAAAAACAAATACTGTACCTTCATTAATACTTTGGATCAATTATTGGAATGCTAAGCACTACCTGAAACAGGGCTATAGGGGACACTATTGCAGGAAATGGGAGCTGATTGGCTCCACCCTACCCAGAATGCATTCCTTCCACTGGCTACAATGTTGTTGGTCAATCTGGGATAAACAGTTTTGTAGCAAATTAGTGCTAAAAGAGTCAGTACAGTAGGCATTAAGATATAGACCTACCTGTATATAGCCGCTCTGCACTTATTCACCACCATCTTAGAGATCACTTAGCTCCTGTAATTTGGGACTATGGGTTTCCAGCTCTATTAAAATCAATATGAAGTTTGCCACTGACAACAACTGACGTTGAACTAAAGACCTAGTGATTTCAACCTCCTCACAAAAATAAACTTTTCAATACATGTTATCTAAAGCAGATTACAAAATACTGAACTCTCACTTCAGCAAAAGAGGTAGACTTCTTCCAAGTCGTCGTTAGACAGCAATCTAAAAGGAGTTGCATGTGGAGTCACCTTTGTTTTTTGCTATGAATCTAGCTATTGAGCGCAGCATGAATGTTATGCACAAGACTTTGTGAAGCCGGCATTTATAAAAGACCCGTTTGGATCACCCCTCCCCCATTCCTTTTTCAATAGCTTCCAGACAGAGTTTAAGAGAAATATTAGAGTTCTGTGGAAACAGCCGATGAGAGGGAAGCTTTACAAAAAGTGTGCGCGCTCATTGTTACTATGGTCATAATCATGTGTACAATTACTGTCACCCGAATTCAAATGACATCACTGCCAGGTACTTCTGGAGGCCCATTTCAGGCCAAACAATCACAGGGGAGGGCAAGCATTGAGTTGCCTTCTGAGGCTGTCAGATGCTGGCTGCAGCAGTGGGAGATTCGTCTATTGACCCAGTGCAGCCCCCCCCCCCAGAGCAGAGCCCAATGTCATAACATAGGCCACACTGCCCTAAGTCTGGCCCTGACAGGTAGCAGGGGCAGATGAAAGCTGGATCACTTAACTAAGTCCCTCAAGCCTTGAGAATATTCATTAGGGCTGCCTCAGTATGAGAAATGGATTTTTTTTTGCAAATAAATAACACTTTACTTGTAAATAAAAATATTATTTCTTTCTAGATCACTTTTTAAAAGTCTTGTACAGCTAGGTGGGTCCCAATAAGAGTAACATTTTTAAAAGTGGGTCATGGTGCTAAAAGTTTGAGAATCATCCGTGTAATGCAAGAGGAGAATGCAAGAAGAATGCAGAATGCAAGAACAGCCTGGCAGGATCAGACCAAAGATCTTCCAAGTGGAACACTGTTTTCCATAGCAGCCAAGCAGATGCCTCCAGGAAGCCTTCATGCCTTCCCTCCCACTACTGGTATTCAGTGATATACTGGCTCTGAACATGGAAGTTCCATTTAGCCAACAGGGTTGATAGCTACTGACAGACATAAAAGCCACAAATTGGTCTAGCACCCTTTTAAAGCTATCTGCCTACACCAGATACAAAATATTAGCAAAGCTAGCCGAGCTCTTTCATGATTTTGCTGCGGACATGCTCTCAAGCTGGCTCTGCAAACCAACTTGCTTCATCTCACATGCTTATTACCATATAACATCATTTTCAAGAAATATACACAAAGCATACAGATTGATCCAAATTCAAAATTCAGACCTAGGAAACCTATTCTCAAATACTGATACAAAAAGCATCATACTGATTTAAAACTAAAATGACAAGTGTTATTTCTATAGCATTAGTTACAGGGGCCTGCAGGTGTTACCAAATCCTATTTGCAAAGAGATATAATACTACAGGTTCAGCCTATTTATACATGGATTTTTTATACACCGATTTGACTCAACACAAATGGCCCCTGCAAATGAAAAAGAATGTGCTGATCCCTGGAGAAGGGGGAAAATGCATCCCTTTAAAATCAGTTTTAAAAACTGAACAGTCCTTTAACAACAGCCTCCTTAATGAGAGGGGGGGGCAGCAGGCTAACAATCCATCAATCCTTTCCTCTCCTCCTTCAGTGATCATTTTGCATTGGTGAAGGGAGGGGCTGAGTGAAGTGCTGATGGATTGTCTTCTTAATGGTTCTTATCTTAGAGTCAAAAGGTCAGCAAGGCTGTTTTTCAATCACTGGAGCAAAGAAACTTTGTTTTTTAAATTGATTTGCTATATTGCAGTTTTTTTTATCCACATGGGTGCTTGGAACGGAACCCACCCGAATAATTAGTCTCAACCTATATATCCAGTACAGGCAAATTTGGCAGGTATCATTTTTAACATGTACAGAATATTTAATGAAAATATCTAGCCGCTCTTTGAAACTGCTTAAGCCTTTATCCTCCCACAATTTTAAAGATGCAGTTGGATACATTGATACAAGAATTGTTGATAAGGAAACTCAGGGCCCAATCCTGAACCCTCCCAGCACTGGGGCCGAGCCCTAGCAGCAACACTGGGTGCCGTAAATGTGCAATAAAGCACGTTGATGGCACTGGGAGAGTAGGGAATGCTGATGCTGGGTCCACTCCAGTCAAGAGCTGGGCGCAGCACCAGCAGGAGGAGAACACGCTGCCACCAGGGGCAAGTGAAACCACCAGGCCACAGTGCAGCACGGTGTAGAATGAGGGCTGGGTAGGGGAGGAACTGGGACAGAAGGGGCAGGACCATCAGTGCCCTGCTCCACCCTGTCCTGAACTCCATACGGGCTGTAAAGTCCAGCGTGGAGTCTCTCAAGTCTGTGCCAGCTCTTGAAAAGCCCATTGCTTGGGCCAGGGGAAGGGGATGAAAGTTCCCTTTCCCTAAGGAGACTCCCTGCGGCTTCCCAGAAGCTGCTGGATACAGCAGTAGCTGCTTTGGTGCCACAGCTCCAGCGGGTGCCGGGAAGCTTATGACTGGGTTAGCCAAGAGCAACAACATGTGCACATTTAACACTGTTTCCTGGTTCCTATATAAAATGTGTGACAAAGCAGACGAAAAAGAATTTTAGTTACAGTCAGTTGAACTGCTTGCCAAAGTGACACTATGATGTTGGAGCAGGGACACAGAAAAGAAGGAACGAAGCTACCTATGTTTGAACCTGCCCTTGTAAAACAATTGACCTTAAAACCAAAAACTATTGACATTACAGCTGCCTCAATATAAGAAACATGACAAGTCCTTTAGACTCACTTGTCAACCCTGGCAATTTCCTTTCTGAGGTACCATATGCTCGTGTTATAAAATTTTCTTGTTCTTCACTTTCACCTGTTGGTAACTCAGGAAAGAAGCATTTAACACACTGTGCTCTCATGAGACAACTGATTAATGTGCTGGTACTTCACATTTTAATAGGGATATATGAAAGTACCAAGAAGTTCCTTATCTCAGGATGTAGAATACAGAAATGTAAGCGTGTGGAAAGTGCTTTATTGAAATACAATTAGTTCTCCCCCAGGCAGTATGTACTGCAAACTATTAAGGCCAAAATAGTCTTTGGAGTTTGTACTGAAAACCCCACATTCCTCCACAATTTTCATTATCAGAGTATAATATGGGTTGAAGGAACATGTATTGGCAACCTTCAGTCTCGAAAGACTATGGTATCGCGCTCTGAAAGGTGGTTCTGGCACAGCGTCTAGTGTGGCTGAAAAGGCCAATCCGAGAGTGACAATCCCTTCCACACCGGGAGCAAGTGCAGTCTGTCCCTGGTCTGTCTCCCTGGCTATGGGCCTTCCTTCTTTGCCTCTTAGCCTCAGACTGTTGGCAAAGTGTCTCTTCAAACTGGGAAAGGCCATGCTGCACAGCCTGCCTCCAAGCGGGCCGCTCAGAGGCCAGGGTTTCCCACTTGTTGAGGTCCATCCCTAAGGCCTTCAGATCCCTCTTGCAGATGTCCTTGTATCGCAGCTGTGGTCTACCTGTAGGGCGCTTTCCTTGCACGAGTTCTCCATAGACGAGATCCTTTGGGATCCGGCCATCATCCATTCTCACAATATGACCAAGCCAACGCAGGCGTCTCTGTTTCAGCAGTGAATACATGCTAGGGATTCCAGCACGTTCCAGGACTGTGTTGTTTGGAACTTTGTCCTGCCAGGTGATGCCGAGGATGCGTCGGAGGCAGCGCATGTGGAAAGCGCTCAGTTTCCTCTCCTGTTGTGAGCGAAGAGTCCATGACTCACTGCAGTACAGAAGTGTACTCAGGACGCAAGCTCTGTAGACCTGGATCTTGGTATGTTCCGTCAGCTTCTTGTTGGACCAGACTCTCTTTGTGAGTCTGGAAAACATGGTAGCTGCTTTACCGATGCGCTTGTTTAGCTCGGTATCGAGAGAATGAGTGTCGGAGATCGTTGAGCCAAGGTACACAAAGTCATGGACAACCTCCAGTTCATGCTCAGAGATTGTAATGCAGGGAGGTGAGTCCACATCCTGAACCATGACCTGTGTTTTCTTCAGGCTGATTGTCAGTCCAAAATCTTGGCAGGCCTTGCTAAAACGATCCATGAGCTGCTGGAGATCTTTGGCAGAGTGGGTAGTGACAGCTGCATCGTCGGCAAAGAGGAAGTCACGCAGACATTTCAGCTGGACTTTGGATTTTGCTCTCAGTCTGGAGAGGTTGAAGAGCTTTCCGTCTGATCTGGTCCGGAGATAGATGCCTTCTGTTGCAGTTCCAAAGGCCTGCTTCAGCAGGACAGCAAAGAAAATCCCAAACAAGGTTGGTGCAAGAACACAGCCCTGCTTCACTCCGCTTCGGATGTCAAAAGGGTCTGATGTGGAGCCATCGAAGACAACAGTGCCCTTCATGTCCTTGTGGAAAGATCTGATGATGCTGAGGAGCCTGGGTGGACATCCAATCTTGGGGAGAATCTTGAAGAGGCCGTCTCTGCTGACCAGGTCGAAAGCCTTTGTGAGATCTATGAAGGCTATAAAGAGTGGCTGTCGTTGTTCCCTGCATTTCTCCTGCAGTTGTCTAAGGGAGAATACCATATCAGTGGTGGACCTGTTGGCTCGGAATCCACACTGCGATTCTGGATAGACGCTCTCTGCAAGTACCTGGAGCCTCTTTAGTACAACTCGGGCAAACAGCTTTCCTACAACACTAAGGAGAGAGATGCCGCGGTAGTTGTTGCAGTCACCCCTGTCACCTTTGTTCTTGTACAGCGTGATGATGTTTGCATCCCTCATGTCTTGAGGTACTCCACCTTCTCTCCAGCAGAGACAGAGGATTTCATGCAGCTCAGTGACGATGATCTCTTTGCAGCATTTTAGGACTTCAGCAGGGATGCTGTCTTTTCCAGGTGCCTTGCCAAAGGCAAGGGAGTCCAGGGCCACGTGAAGTTCTTCTAGGGTTGGTTCACTGTCAAGCTCTTCCAGCACAGGTAGGCACTCAATGTTGTTCAGTGCTTCTTCGGTGACTACATTTTCTCTGGAATATAGCTCAGAGTAGTGCTGCACCCAGCGTTCCATCTGCTGCGCCCGATCCTGGATGACCTCGCCTGTGGCAGACTTCAGAGGGGCAATTTTCTTCTGTGTTGGACCTAGGGCCTGCTTGATACCATCATACATCCCCTTGATGTTGCCCGTGTCAGCTGCTATCTGTATCTCGGAACAGAGCTGGAGCCAGTAGTCGTTAGCACATCTCCTGGCAGTCTGTTGGACTTTGCTGCGAGCAGTTCGGAGGACCTGCAGGTTGCGCTCACTGGGACAGGCCTTGTATGCTGCTTGAGCTCTCCTCTTTTCCTCAATGACTGGTGTCAACTCCTCAGAGTGGGCTTTAAACCAGTCTGCCGCCTTGTTGGTCTTCTTGCCGAATATGGACAAGGCGGTGTTGTAAACGGTATTCTTGAAATGTTCCCATCTGTTGGATGCGTTTGCGTCGGCCGGGCCTGGAAGAGATTCCTCAAGCGCTTGTGCAAATTCCTCCACTTTTCTCTGATCCCGGGTCTTGCTGGTATCAATGCGAGGTCTTCCTTCCTTTTTCGTGTGATACAGTCGCTTTGTTTGCAGTTTCACTCTGCTGCACACCAGGGAGTGGTCAGTGTCGCAGGCAGCACCATGATAACTGCGTGTGATCTTGATGCTGGGAAGGCTGGAGCGTCTGGTGAGGATCAGGTCGAGCTGGTGCCAGTGCTTTGATCTTGGATGTCTCCAAGAGACTCTATGTTGGGGCTCTGTGTTGAAGAACGTGTTGCTGACACAGAGACCGTGATGACAGCAAAACTCTAGCAGGCGTTGGCCATTTTCGTTCATCCTCCCAGTGCCAAACTGACCTAAGCAAGTGGGCCATGAACTGTTATCATATGAAGGAACATATGAAGGAACATATACCATATGAAGGAACATATGAAGGAACATATACCATAATTATACACATATTCTTCAAGATGTTTATAAATCGGATATGAAGAGAAACAGGGCAGAAAATTCTTGGAAGACCCTTAGAATGCCATCACACACCTCTGTTTAGGAATCATGACTACTCCTTATATCAGGGGAAAATGACCCCACCTCCTGTCCACACCTGAAAGATGGTATGAATTCACATTCAACATTTGCATTATCATTCTCAACATGCACACCAACTTTATATCAGTACCTCCGTGTTCAAGAGAGGTACTGCAATTCCCACGGAACCAGAGTCCTTACTTTCAATTTCAATTTCAAGAACCTTTATTGGCATTAAAACAGTTTATAGCGGGCACAAGAAACACAGACTTCAGGGTTCTATCCACAGCATAAAAATTTAAGTTAATGGGACACATGAAGATAGTTTCCTTATAACAACTAGCAAATAGTCAGCGACTAAATCAGTGATAGCCACAGAGGTATCTTCCAGGAGAGAACACAAGAAATCATAGGATGAACCAGAGAGGACAGACAAAATTGGGTCTAAAAAGGTACTGCACAGTGTTCGAAGGGCAGGGCAGTAACACAAGATATGGACCATCGTATCAGGTTCCAAAGAACAAAATTTGCAAAACCTGCTATCAAACGGCACGTTGTGGAATCTCCCCTCAAGAACTGCAGAAGGGAAAATATTGAATCTGGCGAGCATAAAAGCTCGCCTCTTACTTGGATTGATTAGTTCCTTGAAATAATTAGAAATACAGCCAAAAGATGGTAAAAGGCCAAAATAATGGGGAGAACAAGTGGGATTAATATTGGAGAACAAGAACTGGGATTCAACCTCAAAAAGTCTGGACTTAATGATGGAATGAGCCTGGTTAATATCAGTATCAGCAAGAGATTCTAGCGTGATATCCAAAGATTGGAGTTTAACTTCGAAAAGTCTGAACCAGGTAGAGGTATAAGAGTCATTAAGAAGATCATAAAGAAGAAAATCAGGCTGAGAGTTTAAATGGAAGCGAAGCTAATATTTAAAGGCTAAAGACCACGCCGTGGTAGAAGGGAGATGAATCCCGAGCTCCAAGGCCATGGTCGATAACCTAATTAGATTTGACACACCCAATGTACGTCTAAAAAAGGTAGACGCTACCTGGTCCAGTTCTTTATTCGCGTGAGTCCTTACTTCATCTCAGCCAACCAAAGTCATTTCATTTTACTGCTTGATTTCAATCTCCTGTCACAACTTTAGGGAAGATGGTGTAAAAAAAAAAAAAAAACTGTGGAGGTAACTATTCTCAATCAACAAAGAACAAATCTGTGCCATTGTGGGATAAGAGTTCACAGAGAAAACAAGAAAAATACCTCTCCGTGACAGACTATTTCATCAGATGGTGGCCAGTGGTGCATTATATACCAATAATGTATTACAGCAAGCACTTTCAGATGCAAATATTTTCCATGGTTGTCCACCATTAAATATGTAAGATGGTTAATCAACAAACAGAAGGATCTGGGAGGGGTACCTTAGTGGATATTAATACAAGAGATTAAAGTGGGAGTCATCTATAGCAGAGAGAAAAAGGACCTGCTTCAAGAAAGGGGAAAGGCTGCTAGCGCACCTGTATGGCGTGCTAGCAAGGATTGCCATGCCTGACCCCCTATCAGCCGGCAGCAAGGCTTTGCTGCCAGCTGATTGGCTGGCTGGCCTGAGGGGGCGGGACAACGGGGCTAGATCTGCTTCAAGAAAGGGGAATGAAATCTGTGGCTAAAATCAACTAGCTTTTTTTTAGTCAAGTAGTAACTACAGAATTCTAAATACAATTCTGAGGAGGAGTCGCCATGGGAGTTAAGAAATACTGCTGTTTTCTATGCAGTGTTTACACTGCACTCTATGTGTGGTTTATTTTATTACAGTACAGGCATCTTTATGCAATTCCAACTGCAAGATCCTGCAAACAAAACCACAACAAGAATATTTAACATCACAGTAGAGCCTGCTTCAGAAAAATTAGAGTCCTAAATAACTATTCCCATAACCAAGCCATGGATACAAGTGCAAAGGTAGAGAGGCATTATTATATTTAGCAAAGTACATGAGATGCAAAATAGAACATGAGGAACTTGTTTATAAGACCACCTTCCATTAGTGGAAAAGTAAGGAAGCTTCCAAGAACCAAACCTTGAGCCTAAGTGAACCATCTAGCCCAGAGGTGGCAAATTCCTTTCATACAGTGGGCCGAATAGCATTCCTGGTGTCTGCTGAGGGCTGAAAGTGGCGTCATTAAGTAGGAAGTAACACCATTAAGCAGATGATGGCCAGAAATGAGCACTTATTCTGGCACAGAAACTCATTAGCTGCAAATTACTGAAGAGAAAATGTGCAAATCTGGATCATATTTTCCAAGTTAAACAGCCAATTATCATGCAGGTCACCCTTTCATCATCACCACTTCTGCCAAAGCACCACTTCAAAGCTCAGCAGCTGAGAGGAGATCAACAATGTCTCCCTCTCTCACCCCCTTGGTCTGCCCCATAGTGTTCCTTGCCTTCTGAGGCTTCCTTCTCCCTCCCAGACTCTCAGCAGAAGCAGAACCACTAAAGGGCAGCACTGAAACAGCACAATTTTCAAGGGGGCTGGATAGAGTTCCATGGGCTTTGTTTTACATCCCTGATCTAGCCCAACCAACTCCAACTAGTAGCAACATCTATGATCCCCCCCTCTGTCGTCGTCCCCATCAATATCAGAGACAGCTCACACTACTTCCTTTCAACAAGTTTCATATGCACATTTGACTAGTATACATGCACTATCATCAGTGCATGCACACATCTGTACTAATTTACCCAAAGAACAGAAAATAGTATTGCATTTCTACTACTCATTTAAAATGCTCTGTCACAAATTAGTTGAGTTTCTGGTGTCATGTGGTCAATATTTTATTTGTTTCATTCAAGACATGGAGAAGACGTGCACTTAAATATGTGTAGTCGGTGACAGATGCCTGACTGGAGAACAAAGAGCCAGACTGGTAACACAACTATTAGAAGTACCAGTGGCAAAAATATAGGAAGGTCATCATTTCCGATCTTTGAGGCAAGAACCCCACCCCCATTCCTTAATTAATCCAAGCAATCCAACGCTCTAAATTTTTTTTACAGAGCCTGTTTACTGTTTAAATATTAATGACGTTTTTATGCCTCCAAAATTGAGATGATGCTTTCCAGCTCTGAATCCTGCTGGAACAGTATATTTGATGATATACTAGCCACCCCCCTGAATTCCAGAGTAAGAAAAGAAACTTTTGTTAAAGAAACGAAAAGTTTCGCGTCTCCACTGGTCCTCATCAAGGTCATGATAAATCCCAATTTCACGTTCCAATGGTGATCCAACTAGCCACCACACCCTCAACTGGGCAATGAGACAAAAGCAAAATCCATCAGGAATCAAAGCTTGTGCATAATACGCCATATGCATGTGAACTATAACATAATAAAATTGGTACTATAAAGTGTGTCTACATTTTCTTGAGATGCCCCGAGTCTGGTAAAGCTGATCAGGTTTGTGATTTGAAGGGTAAATAATGCATGGAAAGAGCCATAATCCACCCCAAAATAGATGATATCGATGAGAAGAAACAGCTGACAAAAAATCATGAGAAGGGAAATGTGGTAAAAAAAAAATAGAGTGACGGTGAAAATGTATTCGTTTGTCTCAACACTACAAATAAGAATTGTTAGGTGCACAGAGGCACAGTCCTGATGACTGTAGTAAAATTTGAATCTGGGGGAAAAGCAAGTTAGGGAAGTAGATCCCCTATATTCTAAGTTACCAACAAGAATTGTAAGAATGGGTAACTTTAACGAAGGATCATTTGTTCTACATCTACTGATCTGATCACCTGCCATACTACAACCTGGTAGTGATTCTAATGGCCTGCAGAATTAAGATAAAAATAGAGAAACTTTGGTCATCTCATGAGAAGGGAGGACTCTTTACAAAATACCCTGATGCTGGGGAAAACAGAAGGCAAAAGGAGAAGAGGGCAGCAGAGGATGAGATGGTTAGATAGTGTCACCAAGGCAATGAACATGAACGTGAACAAACTCCAGAAGTTAGTGGTAGACAGGAGAGCCTGGCGTGCTGTGGTCCATGGGGTTACAAAGAGTTGGACATGACTTAACGACTGAACAACAACAAAAAGAGAAACCAACTCAAGGGCTAAAATGGCCATTTCGTTAAGTTATCTCACTTTTCTATATCTGGCAAACTTTAAAAACTTTAAGCATTGTATTCAATTGTTGTCTAGCTCAAGTGATTGGTCAAAGGCTGGCCTTTACTGGAGTAGGTTTTATAGGACCCTCACTCCTTGGTCATTAGCTGCAGATATAAACATGCCTGACAATTCTCCAGTTCTCATCATGTAACCAGAAGTGGGCATTTTTTTTTACTTTTTTCAGATGAGTTTGCAAGCTCCCAGACCCCCCAGGAAGCTGGTGCTGGCTGTAGGTAAGTATATAACTCCCCTCGGCAGCACCACAATCCTGGGGATCCCCTCCCCCGCCCCTTAAGGGCCAGACCCCCACCCAGGCTGGTGGGTCACAACCCAACAGTTTGAGAACCCTGCAATATGGTATTATGGCTAGAATTCTGAAGCAGAACACAAACGTCTCATGTTCCAAATTCAGCTTAGCAAGTACATCTAGTAAGTGGCCTTGGACAAGTCATTATCTCTCAGCCTACCTATTTTACAAGGCTATTATGAGGTCTCCTCTTCAAGGCCTAGAAAGGAGGACAAGTTCCACTGCAACAATACTGTAATTTCAATCCTTTTATTGAAGATAACTTTACACCATGTTGCATCTGCACTGCAGGGGGAGGAGGATCAAAGGACACAGCCCGCTAGGGTGTCTGCAGACTTGCTTCTGCCACGGCATTCTTGATAGCATTAATCTTGTCCCAAATAGATTAATCTTTACTGCAGTCCCAGGAAAGTCCCATGATCTGGCTTTAACTGTGAAGTGATCCATTATTGGAAGTAATAAAAGATCATTTTAACAAGAAAAGCATTTTGTGACCCAAGATAGGGAAAAAAAATTATAAGTGGTTTAATTGTGTGCTTCTGTTTCCCCCACCATCACCATGACCACTAAGAGGCTTCAGACACAGGAACAACGCAATCCCAATTTTTTTTAAAAAGCACAAACTCATCAACCAGGATAAGATGTATAAATTCAGAAGTAGGATGGAAAGTAGGTATACTTTTTAAAGCATTTCTTTCTCTAGATATTTTCTTCCCTCGCCAATTTGTCCAATTCCGCTTTCTTTAAAAACAAACAAAAGCTTGCCTTTATAATTGGAATGCATGATAGTCAATTGTATTGTAAGTCTCAACTCACAAAATACTGGCATCAGACAAGTTTGACTTTCACCTAAATGGTATTTAGAAGGTCCGTTTTTCTCTTTCTATAATCATAGATCAATATCAAACTTATATTATTCTATAATCATAGATCAAACTGCATAATATAATACTGTTAACTGACTGATTGCATTCCACTAGCAGAAAAGCTGTTTAAACTGCAATTCTAAGCATACTTGCTAGGAAACAAGTCTTACAGAACACAAAGTAAAAAGGAGGGGAGAAACTATGTACACCACCTTGAGCTCCTTGGAGGAAGGGTGGTATAAAAACGTGGGGGGGGATGCATAGTGGTACCCTCCAGCTAGCTGCTCCTCTCCTTACTTCCTATTTTCAATTGCCCCTTCTCCCCCGCCTATCAATTTGATTGACACTTAACTAGCTACTGTAATAAGCTTCATATGCATCATTACCCCTGCTAATTGGGTAATTACCCCTGCTAATTGGGTAAGAGGCACTTTTTCAAGTGGGTGCTCCTTTTTTTAGCAGGGGGAGAGTAATTGGCCCACCTCACCCCAGCACTGTCTGTTCTAGTGGCAGTCTGCTGGTATTCATTTGCATCTTTTTAGATTGTGAGCCCTTTTGGGACAGGGAGCCATTTACGTTATTTGATTTTTCTCTGTAAACCGCTTTGTGAACTTTTAGTTGAAAAGCGGTATATAAATACTGTTGATTGTTGATTGATTGATGCATCAGAAGACACTATCATTCAGCAAGTCAAGTAAATACTACTTGCATTTGTTAGCTGATACTACTGAAACAGAGATGCCTGCGTTGGCTCGGTCATGTTGTGAGAATGGATGATGGCCGGATCCCAAAGGATCTCCTCTATGGAGAACTCGTGCAAGGAAAGCGCCCTACAGGTAGACCACAGCTGCGATACAAGGACATCTGCAAGAGGGATCTGAAGGCCTTAGGAGTGGACCTCAACAAGTGGGAAACCCTGGCCTCTGAGCGGCCCGCTTGGAGGCAGGCTGTGCAACATGGCCTTTCCCAGTTTGAAGAGACACTTGGCCAACAGTCTGAGGCTAAGAGGCAAAGAAGGAAGGCCCATAGCCAAGGAGAACAGGGAGACAGACCAGGGACAGACTGCACTTGCTCCCAGTGTGGAAGGGATTGTCACTCCCGAATCGGCCTTTTCAGCCACACTAGACGCTGTTCCAGAACCACCTTTCAGAGCGCGATACCATAGTCTTTTGAGACTGAAGGTTGCCAACTACTGCTGTCTCTGATATAACAAATTCCCTCTTAATAAAAAAACTACCAACATATATTTTGTTAAACAGAAGACACTTCTACTCAGCCCCAGATAAGTAAAGAACCTTTAATTAACTTTAGTGTAATATGATTCGCATTCCACAGCTCTATTTAGATACAACATGGATATTCAATCAGAATTCACTGTCTAGGCTAGTCTCTCTCTTTACACAGACAAACTTTTATAGTAAAAATATACTTTGTCACATAATTCTAAAAAATTATCTTGAAGATTATTAATATCCTTTCCTCACTTCATCTTCCTTCTTCTGACATAATTTGAAAACTTGATTGGCCTCCAGTGGAACATTAGACATTTTTCCTATTAAGAGAGTTAAGCATTAACTATCTCTGATAAAACGTTGGTCACTGATTCAGCCGTCTGGCCAACATTCTCACCTCTAATGCACTGCATTAAGCTTCTACTGCATTGAACCACATATATAGCATTCATATGGACAGGACCTCATACTAAATGCATGAAGATAAAACAAGTAGAATTGAATAAGAGAAAAAAAGTCTAACAAAAATGACTACTTATTATACTTGAATACAAGTCCGATGTAGAACATCCTAATAATGACTCATCTCCTTCCTCCCTAACACAATTACAGTTTTGATTCCATTGGGTGGATCATATGATAAACTGTTCTGGCTCAGTTTTTAGAAATGCTTGCTCAGATAGACCTGTATACAATATACTATCTGGCCTCCATCCACGTTAACAGGACACAAGCCAAGACAACCTTTTGGAGGAAGTAAAAGTAAGTCAGGAAACTTGCCATAGCCTCCAACAAAAGGTCAAACTACTTCAGCAGAAACACGAAAACAGGATAAACTAAACTGACTCCATCTTCGTTATATTGAGTATCAATTTATAATCCTTTACAAAACTATTTTAAAACAAAAACTAAATGACCCATGTTAACATTTTAAATATGCTCAAGTCTCCCAGCCCCAAATCTCTGTTCAGTAACAGCTGATGAAATAGGCAGATTCAAAGTGAATCTTTGGAGCCAAATAAGTAAATACAGAGGCAGACTTTGGAAACTTCTTAACAATGGCTTTGTCTTCCTTTCATTTCATAAGTACAGTACACAAGCACCACAATAAATTCCAAGAGGAACAGCTTTGCCAACAGTCAATGCTCTAACTACAACTTCATTTTCAGGGTTTCACCACCTTTTTTTTTTATGCGCCTACAAAACTTAGCAGTGATAAGAAAAATCAGAAATCCACATGATTAAGTTGGTCTTTAAATGGATTATAAGAAAGGTTGTGCCTTCTCTGCACTTTAAACAAATCGTCAAGCCTTATATATCTGGTGAAATTCATAACAAAGTCAGACCCCTAGGGACTTCTTCCCAGTCCAGTTATTTTTAATTCCTTATACTGAAGATGTCAGAGACTGAATATGGACACATAGAACATGCTCATAAACCTACAAAGCCTTCCCTTACTCCTTCAAAGGATTCCTTTGTTAACTGTTTAATCCAGTTAAAATCATGTATGTATGTATGTATAATAAGAACATTTTCATCACATCAGATGAGATATTTAAAATGGAACACAAGTGATACAACTGTGACTCAATTAACTACACTACTTTCCTCCTCAATAAACCAAGCACCACATTGTGATTGTACGTATGACCGTCCCAAATAAAGTACAAGTCAGATCAGAACTTTCATGAGTCTTGACATAGAGAAATATCATACAAATATACACTGAAGGAACAATACGGGGCTGGGGCACCTTCCTTATGAGGAAAGGTTACGGCGTTTGGGCCTCTTCAGCCTACAAAAGAGGCGCCTGAGGGACAACATGATTGAGACATACAAAATTATGCAGGGGAAGGATAAAGTGGATAGAGAGATGCTCTTTACACTCTCACATAAAACCAGAACCAGGGGACATCCACTGGTTAGGACAGACAAAAGAAAATATTTCTTTGCTCAGCGTGTGGTTGGTCTGTGGAACTCACAAGAATGTAAGAACATAAGAACAGCCCTACTGGATCAGGCCATAGGCCCATCTAGTCCAGCTTCCTGTATCTCACAGCGGCCCACCAAATGCCCCATGGAACACACCAGACAACAAGAGACCTCATCCTAGTGCCCTCCCTTGCATCTGGCATTCTGCCATAGCCCATTTCTAAAATCAGGAGGTTGCACATACGCATCATGGCTTGTAACCCGTAATGGATTTTTCCTGCAGAAACTTGTCCAATCCTCTTTTAAAGGCATCCAGGCCAGACGCCATCATCACATCCTGTGGCAAGGAGTTCCACAGACCAACCACATGCTGAGTAAAGAAATATTTTGTCTGTTCTAACTCTCCCAACACTCAATTGGCCCCAGCACTCTCCCAACACTGGCCCCAGCCCAGTAATCATCTTAGTCGCTCTCTTTTGCACCTTTTCCATTTCCAGTAACTCCTTGCCACAGCATGTGGTGATGGCATCTGGCCTGGACGCCTTTAAAAGGGGATTGGACAAGTTTCTGGAGGAAAAATTCATTAAGGGTTACAAGCCATGATGTGTATGTGCAACCTCCTGATTTTAGAAATGGGCTATGGCAGAATGCCAGATGCAAGGGAGGGCACCAGGATGAGGTCTCTTGTTGCCTGGTGTGTTCCATGGGGCATTTGGTGGGCCGCTGTGAAATGCAGGAAGCTGGACTAGATGGGCCTATGGCCTGATCCAGTGGGGCTGTTCTTATGCAACAAAGGCTTTGACAGCCTACAGTGAGGTTTCAACCAACTGCACTTGAGTGAAGGCCACATTAAAAAAAGTTCCCCACAATTAACTGCCTGGTTAATTTTTTCCTGTGCTATTTTATTGGAGGGGATACTTCTCTTCATATTTTTCAGATTTCCTTCAAAACTTAAGCTTATTAGACATGAGTGTCCCTCTTCCATTTAGATACTTTTTCTTTTCCCAGATAACTACAGAAAGAAGTGATGAGAGAACGAAACTAATTTCCACATCAGTAGTCAGTTGAAAGTTATAAACATTAGCTGTGGCTTTAAGCATGCTTCCTTAACCCTGGGTTGAAGCCAAGATTTACTGCATCAGTAAATATGATGGGGTTAAACTGGCCCCAAGAGACTCATAAAAATACAACACAGGGATTGTATTAAGCATAAGACTATTTGCAAGTTAAAAAATTAAGATTTTACCGAGAACTTTGTTCAGTAAAACAATAGACTTGCAGCACATTAGCTACAAGTGTCAATACCCCACAGCGTAAAATTCATAAGCAAAAGGCACTATCCAAGCACAGTCACCAAAATAAGTAACTTCTACAATGCTTTTGACTTGCAAGAATCAGTCCTTTGGCGGGGTGGGGGGAGAAGGAAGTATGAGAACTAAAGCATTGGAACAAATTTGTTCTAGTCTCCACCTCAAATATGAACTGCAGTAATCAAAGCTGCAGGTTTTATTTAAACACAACAATATTCAGACCTGAAAAAACCATGAGCCTAGGATTCACCAAGTTACAAATAAATCATCCACTACTACTGGATGCAAAATACATTATAACTAAGTAAACACAGTACTGAATTGCCAATCTGCAATATATATGTAAGGAGATTTCCCCCTCCCCTTTTAAATAAGTCTCAGGCAATCACAGTTCTCTTAGACAGATCAGAGGTGATAGGAAATAATTCCTTCTATTCTGTTGAATTCAACAGTTCCTTAACAACTCTTTTAGCCACCACTGATGCACTGACAGAAATCATCAAGTTCTACAAACCACTGGCCTAGAGCTGAAGCCTAGTACTCCTATCAGGTAAGATTAAAATACCTAATCAAAAAAAACCCTATAAGACCACAAAGGAAGGATTAAAGAATTCAGAGAACCAGAAAAGAAAAATTAAATTCTTGTGAAAATCACCACCACACATATACAGGTAGACCCTTGGTATCTGCAGGGGTTCAATTCCCAGAGCCCCTGCAGATGCCTAAAACCACAGATGATGAAGTCCATGGATTTGGGCACCTGAAAACCAGAAGTCATGATTTCGACCTTCCAGAGGCCTCAGAGGATCCTCCAGAGGAGATGGGAGAACGGGGAGATTTGTCCTTACTGTGAATCCCCCTTCTCAGTGATCTCCATGTCCAGATTAGTTCTTACAAGTTGGTAGCTCCTCCCTCTCAGGTAGGCAGACCAGAGTCGTTTGGTCATCCTGAGGGGAGGGGCTGCCTGGACTACCCAGACTGTCCAAGCTTGAAGAGTCCTGCCCCTGACACTAGATGTCTCCTGGATGCACTGTAGTGGCGGTTGTTTGGTGTCACGTGTTGCGTTACGTGCTGGCTCGGGGAATGAGTGCAGAATGGGCCCAGGTGGCCCGGGGCCCTACCCCAGGTCTATTGCTACTCTGCGCTGTACTGCGTTCCCGACTTTACCATTCTGGTGTTCAGCACGTCTGTTTCTCCTCTTCGTGTTTTTTTCTTTTAACGGCTGCGAGGGCGGGTGGACTAATCCGGACATGGAGACCACTGAGAAGGGGGATTCACAGTAAGTATAAATCTCCCCATTCTCCAGTGGGATCTCCATGTCCATCTTAGTCCTTGCAAGTGGGGTGTGCCCAAGCAGTGCTCCTCAAGGGTGGGAGCTGCCGTAAGCTTACAGAGCCACACTCTGGAGAACGCGCCTTGCGAAGGTTACATCCCCAGAGGCAAAGGCGTCTATCTTACAGTGTTTGATAAAGGTGTTAGGGGAGCTCCAGGTAGCTGCCCTGAATACTGCCTCCAGGGAGGGGTGAGCCCTGAATGCGACTGAGGTGACGGCCCCCCTGAGGGAGTGGACCACTATGCCCTTAGGGGGGTCCTTGCCGGATGCCCTGTAGGCCTCAGCTATGGCCTCCCTAACCCATCTGGAAATGGTGGAGGGAGACACCTTCCTGCCTTGGTCACTAGGTCGGAATGAGACGAACAAGGCCTCTGAATGCCAGTGGGCTGAGGTCCTGGAGAGATATAAGCTCACCGCCTGACGCACGTCAAGGGCATGCCACTCCCGCTCTCTGGGATGAGAAGGGTTGGGGCAGAAAGTGGGTTGGGGCGTTAGTCGGAATGTCGCTTTGGGGCAAACACCTGTACATGTAATCGTGGTGCTAAGACTACTGCAAGTCAAGTGCAAGTTAAGGTAGCACTAGCTAAGAAAGTAGATCAAATGGCAGTTACCCTACATAGCTGAACTTAAGGATGGCTTGTATGAATGGTCTTAGAATCCAGACCTGTTAACCGATTCCATTCTGCTGTTAACCGATTCCATTAGCAGTCACTTTTATACAGTTGTGAAGTAAAAGGAGTCAACTGAGTCATTTCAGAAACAAAGAAATAGAGGTTGTAAAATGCTAAGCTTTAAAAAAACAATTCCAGGTGGTGGTTTTCATTTTTTAAATCTTATTTTCCATCTGAGTGGGCTACTGCGAATATTTATGCTTCTTCATTCTGTGGCACTTGTCTGTACCAGTGCCACTGATGGAAAATACAGCACTGACATCTTGCCAGTTAAATAAAATGTCTCTTATAATTTTGTACATTAAGAATACTGGTGCAGCACAGGGACTTAGCAAGAAATTCTGCCAATTCAAATCCTAATTCAATCATGAACTTGCTAGGGTCCAGTTAATGTATTGTCCCCAGTTCAGACAGTACTTTTAGTGCCGCTACTGGCTCAACCTATTTCACATCGAGCACACTCACGCTGTGCACAAGTCTTGACCCCGCCCCTGACTTCCATGTTAGTTTTCCCAATCAACTGGGGAATGAGGTTTGTGCAAACAAACCTGCATGCTGTCAAAAATTTTGTCAGATAAGCTGCTGCTCCCTCACAATCATTAACAAAAGAAAAAACAGCAAAACTAGAAAGTTGTGCACACAGTCCAAGAACTGAGGAGAGGAGCATGTTGCTAACTGCACATTATGACCTGAATGGGGGTGGTTTGGGTACCATGTCTTGAATAGGGGCAGGTTCGTGACACATCTCAGTCAAAATATTTGCAGTGCTTACCTATATGCTTCTGTACCCACTCAAATGTGCTGATTATTATCTATAAAGCTCTTAATGATTTGGGTACAAAAGGTACAACTATCCAAAACACAAAGGAGTTTGGAGAATATATTTCTTCCTCCGGAACAATTTTCCTTGGCATTTTCATAACACCTGCCTCCTGGTTCATCAGGCAGCAGCGCGTGGCTGTGCACAACTGGTGAATGTGCAGGCTCCTGAAGCACAATGAAACTAAAGTTTACAACAAATAGCAGCTGCTGGAAGTCCCACCAGCAGTTGGCTCACGACCAGCCCTCTCAAGCCCTAGCAACAGCAGCATGAGAAACTAGTATCCTAATTCAGCTCCAGCCAAGGCTGTAAACAAGCCTGCAAGAACGGCTGCTCACTAGATCAGTTGCATGCCAAGTCAAACCCCACCACCAAGGGAATTGGAGAGGAAAGAGGAAGTAAATAGTGACGGCATTGGAATGCATACATGCTACAGAGTGAAGGACTAGAAGCAGGTGTAAGCCTTCTCCAGATACTAAGTGCTCAAACTGCTATAATGCAACACAAGAATATTTTTAAGGTGACAAAACAGTGGAGGTTTAAATGCACTGTATTTTCATTTTAGAGCCAGGATTGTTTTTTTATTTATGTATTTAGTTGCCCATGATCACAGTTGACCTTCCATTTATTTAGCTGGTTGTAACCATTAATATACTGATATCAATATTCACATGATTTGTTTACACAGAGAAAATGAACTACACAGCTAAACTGAGATCTGAAGCCTCCCATATCAAGAGCCCGAATCCCACGCAGGACTTCCACTGACAGAACTGGCGTACTGTTGACGGAAGGCCTAGGCCACTGGCACTGAGACCACAGCAACTGTCTGGATCTTTTAAGCCAAACTAAAAATGCTACAGGGCAATCATATTTGTTTAGCCACATGCCTGCTTCATTCATATCCAAAATACTGGTCTATAACATAATGCACATACAGATACAGGGGACACATTTCTAAGCCAGAGATGAAACTAGGAGACAAGTGCTAAGGTGAGGAGGAGGAAGAATTCAGCTCCTCTCATCTACACCAAACATCCTGCTAACAAAAGTAGAAAACCACTCTCCAAAGCTATTTTAGATACAGGATTTGACTCACTGCAGGTTCCAAACCCGCAGTGGAGGACCTAACCTGTGCTCCCAGATGCAACAGGAAGTACCATTTATGAAAACAGAAGTGCCTTTTCAACACTTCCGAGGGCCTCGGAACACCTCTGGACACGACTGGAAGGTACTTCCAGTAGCATCGGAAGATCCTCTGAACCCAACCAGCAGATCCCATTAACTGCAGGTTTTGGTATGGGGGAGCGAAAACAGATCCCCTAGGATACCAAGGTCCAATAGTACAAACAAGGCAAACATATGAACACACATGGCTGACTCTCTTATGTTTAAGGGCCATTTTGGCCCTAAAAGAGAAGTGTGTCAAAGCATGTGCATAAATTCATCTGCAGTACCAGCAGCTTTAAAAATAAATAGCAGACAGAGTGGACAAGTCGTAGCAAGGATAATGTTTGTAATATTTAGTCAAAATAATTCTATCCCTCTTCACCAATGCACTTTGAAGTGACTTGTATTTGAAAGCTTATTTTGACTTTTAAGTGTTCTAATCAGGAGCGATCCAAATGCCCCATACTGTCTGGGGGATAAGTTGTCAATTCAGACGCAAAGACTGAGTGTTCTACTTTTATTTAAATGTCAGTACATCTTTTCTCTAAGACGTTTCAGACAGCATATTAGATGCTGTCTAATATGGAGTCTATTAGATGAACACATTTTATGCTAAAGCTTCTGGTAAATTCATATTTTTGTTCAGGAGAGAAACTAACAGAGCAAGCCTATACACATCTACTCAGAAGTAAGCCCCATCAGGTTTAATGAAACTTACTACCAGGTAAGCGTGTGTAGGATTGCCACCAGGCAGCCCAATCCTGAGCTGCCCAGGGCACCCAGGCTCAGCAGCACTGAGAAGGGCTGCTGCCGGATCCAGTGCCTCCCAGGTTACCGCGGGAGGCACCTCAGGAGAAGGGGACTTTTGTCCCCTTCTCCAGGGTAAGTTAAGAAGCCCTGCAATGGGACAACTCACTTTACCATCAACCAAAAGCGGAGCTCCGCCGACCCGCCTCCCATCCCTCCCCCAGGCACACCTCCAGCCTGCCCCCCGCCCCATCATGCCTCCTCCCTGCCCTCTTGCCGCCCCCCACTGGCCTCCCCCCTCTCTGGAATGCCTGCTCCCTGCCACCGCCTACCGCAGCTCAGAGCTGCGGAACCTGGGCGACCACCCCACGCTAGCCCTGCACTGGATAGTGATGGGCTAGCATGGGCAGGAGCCTGGCAGTGAGGCTTGCAAACGCGCCTTACGGCACGTTTGCGACAGTGCTCAACAGCACAGAGCCGTGCCACCAACACAGGATTGGGCTCTAAGACATCATCCAAAGCCCAGAGAGCGAAGTATGAACTTTAACATTCAGTATTAAGTGTCCAATTGTTGGACACACAACACTGTATGTTAAAGTAAGTAGTTAATAGCGACCACATAGTAAGAGGTGTGATATTTACGCAAAATAGAAAGAGTGCAAGGAGCATCCCAAGTGCTTTTGAACTGCAGAAGAATTGAATAGAAACATATTATAAGCTGGTTCTTATACATAACTATGCCATTCCAACTGAAATACAAGACTACCCTAAGTTATATAACCTATCCTAAGTTTATAAGACCCTAAGTTCCTAGTGTTTGTTTACCTCTGACTTATAATGTATAACTTCATGTATCCTTTTCTCTCTTCCACATTCTTCTGCACCACTTGCCAAGCTATTGGTAGATTGTTCTCTCCTGCTTCCTCAAACCATTCTATCCCTTTCCATTCCCATTAAGACCTGCAAATGTATAGAAAGTGTGAAACAATTTGATGGATCAACTAGGCAATGGAAAGAGTAAAGAGTGAGAGAATTATTGACTGTTGAGAGAAAAGCAAGGAGAAGCACAGCGTCAAACAAAAAAATCCACTTTTCTATGAAGACTTTGGAAATATGCCTTATTCCTCTCCCCCAGTGTAATTAAGTCACGCACGTGTAACTAAAACAACATCATATGCTTTTCCCCTGCCTCCACCCCTCTTGTCTTCCATGGGTCAATATCTAGACTGTATACCCTCAGGGCAAGAACCCTTATGGGAACCCTTTTCACTTATGGGAAGCACCATATACATTGACAAGCACAGACACTGTAGTTAATTTCAGTGACTCTAAACTTGTGGTTGTATTTTTTATGTGCAGGGGAGATGGGAATTCCATGTGGTCCATAACAATTCCAAATTTTGTCTCAGCGGTCCGCAGGCTCCTAAAGATTGGGAACCACTGGTTAATTTAGTGCCAAACCCATAAGAAGCCCAGCATGTCCAAGTGATAAATGCCGAGTTAACACCAAGTGATGTATAGAGATACAGTATACTGTATCTCATTTAAGTTAAATATATCATTTAATTTATATTCAAACACTAGACAAATGCAGTAGACTAGGAAAAAATTTAAGAATTTCTCCATCCAACTCAAAGAGCACATATGTTTTAAATTAAAAAATACGTTGAATTACAGGAATAGAATGACAAAAAATGTTGCCTACAGCACATTCTGGCAGGGACACCAGGCCCCTTAACAGAGACAGCCTCAAGACTGCTTGCCAACTGGAGCTGCCCCCACAAAACCCACTGTACTTATCTTGTGGCTGGCCAAGTGGGAGGAGAATGTCTTATGCCATAGCTCAAAAGTAACATTTTCCAACATTCTTATGAAATTGCATCCTTCTCACTAACTGCTGTTTCAAACAGCTCAAGAACAGGGTGGCTTGGAGGGGAGTTACTCTGAAAAATTATGGAGAAGATTGGAAAACACACAGGAATTACCAGGAAAAAAGGGGAACAGGAAAGTAAAGCATAGGCTTTCACATTCCAACAGAGTCAAAAAGGAAGCAGGAAGAAGAAAAGAACGATGAGGGGGAAGGTTTACAGCAATGAGAGTTGATGGACATCATTAATACAGGTGCACACATTTGATCCCTGTTTCATATATGCAACATTGGGCAGAAACAAATTTGTAAGCATTCCCATGCAACTTCACTTCAATTAAACGCATTATGCTTAAATCATGCAAGTTCTGCTAATGGAGTGTATTTTCAAAATTTATAACTCACTGTTAAGTATACTAACCCATTTCTACCCAGCCCACAGGTGTACACATTTGATCTCTGTTGTGTATAGGCAAGGTTGGACAGAAATGACTTAATTTGCTTTTCCATGCACAAAACAACCAACCTGAAATTAAGTAAGAAGAAATAAACTAATAGGCTGTATGTCAGTTTGGGACAAAAAGCACTACAGAAACATTCTATCCAGTGTTTATTACAGGGTTGGAGTCTGCAGTGATATATTGCTTAAAAGTTATGTTTCCCAGTAGTCTCGAGGCTACATCAGCAGTCTGTTTGTGCAAATAAACCACTCACATGAGTAGCCTGCTCATAACAGCTGCGTAAAATGGAATTGTCTACTAACTGAAAAATTCCAAGATCTTGAATAAATTCACAGCTCACACCTAACACTTCTCACACAAGTAGACTGTTCCCATAACTAGAATTTTTGCACAAGTCTACAGGGCTGCTGAGAGCTGGCATTGGGCCCAGGGCAGATGCCTAATTGAGTCCCCTTCCTAAATTTGTTTTGTATAGTATAGTTTGCCATGACCCAGACCCAGGTCCCAGGGATTTTGTCCCGTGCCCTCCCCTCTTCAGGCCTGCAAATTTTGTCTTCAGCTGACTTGCTGTTGTGACTACTATTATTTGTAAATATCTATCAATGTACATAATACCTGACTTAGTCAGGACACTGCTCCCAATAATTTTTCAATCTATAATAAAGAGGAAAACCAAAGAGAAAGTTAGGGAGACTCCAAAAAACATGTCAGAGACTTCAAAGCAAGGGCTTTATGATCCCACAAAAGTTGAGAACAACTTTTAGTAAGCATCAGCTAAAAATTAAAAGAATTGTTCTTCGTTGTTCAACTGCAACAATTACTGAATTGGTGAGACTGTGCTATGACTGCACAATATCACCAAATTCTGGGAACACCATAATAGGCTCCCCTAATTGTATGTATTTTTATCCCATCTTTTCTCCAGGGAGCTCATGGTAACATGAAAGGTCCACCACCACCACCACCACCACCACCACCACCACACATGCTTTATCCATAAAACAGCCCTGGGAAATAGGTTGGAGATGCAAAGTCACTCAGTGAGTCTCATCACTTGAGTGAGGAACCGAATACAAATCTACGCACTCCTTATTCAAAAGACTAACCATGACATCTCACTGGCTCTCCCATGTCACATTTAACCCATGCAGAACAAATCATCATTTAGTAGCATGCATCACCTTGCAATATTTTACTTACTATACAGTAAGTATAGTAAGTATACTAAGTAAGTATAAAGAAACCAGGGGAATTTAGTAGCAACCATTCACAAATTCGTCAATCAAAGGCAGAGCTAGCATGATTGAACGCTCCTGTGGAAATGAAATTCTCTCCTCACAAAAAGCTACCACGTCAGGTAGACTGGTTCTAAGGAATTTTTGTGGAGGAGATGGATAAAACTCTTCGCTTGCATTCTGAAGTGACACAGCCCCAAAACAGATTTACCACAACCATAAGAATTAGGCCTTGGTATAAAAAGATCTTAAAACAACCAGTACATGGAATCAGAACTTCAACAGACCTTATTAAACGTAGGCTTTGTGGTATTAATAAAGAGATAGTAAACAGAAGCAATAGTGCTCCTGATCTTGATGATGAATTTTAATTATCTACATAAAATTTAGCCTTTACACAGCAGTGGAAAAGATATGCGAATAATGTCTCTCTAAATTGGAACAATTTAATTCCAAATATTGTATAGTTAACATTTTGCATGACACAGACATCCTGTATCCAGTTTTAAAAGCCCAGCAGGTCAAGTATGACATATGAGAGAGAGAAACAATCCTTGTAAAATGGAAATTGTTTTATAGAAGCCTAACAACCACTGGATCCACATCTAGCAGTGTTTCAATCTTTACAAATCAAGCTATTTTAAACAACCAGGTTTATTCTTCAGACATTTATAGTTGCAGGCCTTCTGGCCTTCTGAACTCCCTCCTAACTCAATACATTTTTCATTTCTAATGCTGGCTCCCTCTAGTCTGGGCAGGTTGCCATTGGAGAACAAGGGCCATTCTGAGCAGAACGACAGCTTGAAAAGATTAAGAGATGGAATACTCTTCAAAATGACTCCTTGAACATTCCAGAGCTTACTCAGAAATGAGGACCCCACCCTTCACCACAGAAATACTACACAAAATAGTTGGTAAATACAAGATCTATAGTATCGAAAAACCTGGAATGTGAAATGAAATGACAGGCACACGCATTTGAAATGTGTGTAGGTACAAACTGCAAGCAAAATCTATAACTAAAAATATAAAGCATCTCCAGATGTCCACTTTGTCTTAAAAACTTAAATGCCGCAACATTATGCCTGGGTCATGTACAACTCAGCAAGCAAGGAGTTCCATACAATGGTCATAATTCAGAGAGTTCTTTCAAGTATTCATAAGTATTTGCATGCACCTAGTAATCTCCTTCACACCCTTTAAACAGTAGGTCCATCTTCATGCTACATCATAAATTACTTTTGGAACTCCATTTCCATTCCAGAGCAGCAGGTTGTTTAAATGAACAAGTCAATTTGGTGTGGTGAATTCTGAATCACAAACATAATTCATGAATACAACCATTAGGATAGTATTTAGATTTCAAAGAAACTTAGCTTGCTCAAGAAGTTACTCAGCCTTCATTACTTTGAATAGCAGTTTTGAAAATGGAAGGGCTCCATGTGGAAAAAGCCTACACAGATTTTTCAAGACTCCAAATTTTAAGACAATCTGAAATGACGTAGTATAAGCACACACCAGTTTCATTATATACAGATAATGTTGATGCTCTGATATTATGGCTCAACCTTCAGTCTCATTTAGGATCTGCAGCATTCCATTTTAACCCCCATGTTTAACATCTCCACAAAAATGGTAGGCAATATTATGCCAAGATTTTGATTGAGGGGTCATCAGTATGCTGATCACACCTGACTCTGTTCTTTACATCCAAGTCAGGTGAAGCACCTGAAGTGCTGAGTCAGTGTCTGGAATCTAAAATGTGTTCAACAACCTTAAATTCAATCTCAGCAAGTTGGAGGTTCTGTGGATAGGGGCTTCATCTGCTCAGGAAGCTTATATTCATCCTGGATGCCATAGCACTTCCCCTAAAAGCAGTTATTACACAGAAACACTTGTTGAATGAAAGTGTACCCTTCCTTCATTTAAATAAATAAAATAATCTAATTTACAATTGACCTGCAACTGAATCTACTCCAAGCTACAGTAGTTTCCCACTATCAGATACCCTTTGCTGCAGCACAGTGCTAAACAGGTTCCAAACTAATTGAATGGAATGGATACAGTTTCACTGGAAAGTAATGAATAGTCTAAGATTTCCCACTGCTACAGCTGCAAATCTAAACATAGTGGCACTAAAAGTGGTAGACCACCATCGTCTTAACACCAACATTATAGTCAATGTTGCATCATTACCCAAAGCAAAACAGATCTATTTCCAAAAGTTTCTGAGTTTAGATCAGCCATTTTTAACCTTTTTCAGCTCGTGGCACACTGATAAGGCACTATTGTCAAGGCACACTACCAGTTTTTTACTTACTTTAAATTACTACATTACAGTTAATCTTGAATTAATAAAATACATACAATTAAATCATTACATGACAAAAAAAATTGACAAGAAGCATAGAGAGGGAAGTATATGTGGTTTCAGAAAAGGAGGAAAAATTCTATGTTCAAATTCTTATCAAAAGTGCCAGAAAGTGTTGGCAAAGTAAGGGCAGGTTGATCACATAGTGGAGAATGTGGGTGAGGGGCAGTGAGGAGACATGATTGAAACAAATGCAGGATTAAACTGGGGGTGGGGGGAGAGAGAAAGAGGATGTGAGGCAGTGATTCTGTATCTTTGGAAGGCGCTGACAAGTATGGGGAGGGACAGTAAGAGTTGCTAACTGTGATTGTGAGATTTGGGGGGGGGGAATTTTCCTGGGGAAGGGGGTGAGGTGGGGGAGGAGAGAAAAGTGCCAATTGCCTGCTTGAGTATTTGAGAAAAAAGAGTGCAACCAAAAGCCCAATCCTATGCATGCCTCCTCAGAAGTAAGCCCCATTATAGTCAATGGGGCTTACTCCCAGGAAAGTGTAGAAAGGATTCTGGCCCTTCCTCTAAAACAGGGGTGCCCAAACCCCAGCCCTGGGGCCACTTGCGGCCCTCGAGGCCTCTCAATGTGGCCCTCAGGGAGCCCCCAGTCTCCAATGAGCCTCTGGCCCTCTGGAGATTTGTTGGAGCCCACACTGGCCCGACGCAACTGCTCTCAGCTTGAGGGAGACAGTTTGACCTCTTGCATGAGCTGTGGGATGAGGGCTCCCTCCACTGCTTGCTGTTTCATGTCTGTGATGCAGTAGCAGCAGAAAAGGAAAGGCCAGCCTTGCTTTGTGCAAGGCCTATTATAGACCTTGACCTACTGTAAGACTTTCATTCATTCATATAAGTTCATCTTTAATATATTCATTTATGTAAACTTATGTAAATTTATTCAAATTTTAAATGTAAATTAATTCTTTTTCCCCCCCCCGGCCCCCGACACAGTGTCTGAGAGACAATGTGGCCCTCCTGCCAAAAACTTTGGACACCCCTGATCTAAAAGCCCCAAAGTGCAGGGAGGGTTGCTTTGGGGAGTTACTGGCAAGGAAAAGGGACTTTCAGGGACCCTGAAACCTTAGGTTGGGGGCCTCAGCAGACTTGCTCGCTGTGTACCTGCTTGCCCGCTTCTGGCTCCCTCTTCTCACTCACTCCACAGCCCCCACCTCCTGGCTCCTCCAGGCTTCTCTTGTTGGCCAATCAGCATGCAGGCAGGCAACAACCTCCTTCATGCCCAACCCTATGCATATCTACTCAGAAGTAAGCCCCATAGTAGCCAACGGGGCTTACTCCCAGGAAAGTGAGGATCAGGTTGCAGCCTGAGTCATGCTCAGTAGCAGGAGCAAGCTCCAAGCAGACTCTTCAGCTGCTGCGTGTGACCAGCCCCTTCCCTGGCTGCTCCCTTGCTTGTGCTGCCTGCTGTGGGAGGCTCAAAGCAGCCACTTCTCCCGCATGCAGGCACGCAGCTGCTGCCTACCTCCTCTGATCCGGTGGTACACTGTTGAAAACCGCTGGTTTAGATGCATCATAAGGGGAAGAAAATATATTTAAGCAATTACTTGACACTATGGTCTAAAAGTTTTGGTGGTCTTTGGTCCACTGATACATGCTGAAGACTTGTAGGAGAACAGAAGTCACTCTGCAACATGCTGGAAAACTTGTCCCAGCTGCAAGAGCGTCACCCACTTCAGAGCAAGAACCTGTGAGGTTAATGATCCTGCCCCTTCTTCCAAGTTTCAGAGGGCTTGGGAAGGGGATATTCTCTCTGGGCAAACTAGAGCAGCGGTGATCAAACTCTCTGGGAGAGTTTGAGAGCCACTAAGTCTTTGCGGGGGAGTGGGGAAGGCAGTGGGGGCAGGGGGAAGGCAGCAACGAAATCCCCAGGATTGCGTCGTGAAGGGGGGGGCGCAGGGACTGGCATTTACTTACCAGTCCCTGCAGCAGCCTCTTGGGGGTGTGGGGAGCTCTGAGTAAGTGTCTGCAGGGCTCCCCAGCCTCCAGAAAGTGAAAGCGCAGTGATTGCACTCAATTTCCAGATTAGCGGAAGTGGAGTGCAATCACTGCACTTTCACTTTCTGGAGGCTGGGGAGCCCTGCAGACACTTACTCAGAGCTCCTCACACCCCCAGAAGGCTGCTGCAGGCAGGGGTGAGTGGCAGCGCACCCACGAGCCCAGATCAGAGGCGCAATGCTGAACATCGTGTCTCTGCCATCCCCCCCACCCCACTGCCTTCTAAGCAAACACTTAGTGGTTCTCAAACTCTCCCTGAGAGTTTGGGAACCACTGTCTTAAGGAATAAACCTGTTTCTGGCTTACATATTGTTTTGTTTAAGTATGCCACTGTAAACAGCTGAAGGAATTCCAGTCTCTCCTCCCAAGATTAGTGGTGGTGATTAGCAACATTTGACATTTCAATATCAAATCTCTGTGTTTAAACATATTTACTTTATTGTTTTAATTAATGAGCATTTATGCACATTCAGTTAAGTTATACCTAAATCACAGGTAAATGATAATCGAAAACAAAGCTCTCAGCAATTACTTAAAGCTCAGAAGACTTGTCAAAGAAGCCTGTTCTATTATGAAAAAAGGAAAATTGTAATTATAGGATCAGCTATCATTAAATTAGACTTACAAAAAGTCCATTTACCTTGTTACACCACAAAACTTTTCATTATGAAAGTATAATTACGTCTCCTCTCTTATTATTTTGCAATGAAAGCTGTGAAGCTTTTTTATATTGCAGCAGTGCAGTACTTATAAACCGATATAATAACACAGGCCAAAAAAGTCTTCTAAGCTACAGTGCTTAAAATTGTTATGTTGACAGGTATATATTTGTTGACAGATATAAAACAGGGAATCTGACCAAGATAATAAATATCAAAGACTTTGAAAGGAGAACACCACTATGTTTGGGAAATTAAAAGAATTTGTAAAAGTAGATTTGATTTAATCAGGGAACTCTGACTTGCACTCAAGGAGTTCACACAAAAATGATTACAATGTTTAAAAAAAACTCCTATATTTTCCATGTTGCACTTGGTGAGCAAGTAGAGCGCCCTTCTGTCAATAACTTCAAGGCAGTGTATCTGAAAAAGTATAATGAGCTATCCCAGATGCAGCTTGTGAACCTCCTAGAATGCTTTGCCTGTTAACCACAGAAAAGGTAGGTCTCTTTGCACTGTCCACAGAAAAGGTAGGTCTCAACTCAAAACTACAATACTAATCAAAGCACAACCCTCTCCCCAAAACAAGAATAGCCCATCCATACATTGACATAGAGACCAGGTTCAGAAGAAGCACTAAGCTACGATAAAACTATGCATTACTAGCAAGGGCTGAGACTAGTAAATGAGGAAAGGAAATTGGAATCTGGCTTTTTATGCAAACTATGGTAAGAATAAAAAAGAATTTTAAGGTTCAGACAAAAAATAATGGTTTTAAATCACAAACAGAAGCTGCAAAGTTTCCTTCTGACATGTGATGGGGGTTACACTAAGTAACAGTTTTCACTAGTATTATTAATTATTATTAACAGTATTTATAAACCGCTTTTCAATGAAGAAGTTCACAAAGCGGTTTACAAAGAAAAATCAGTAAAAGTTAGTAACAGTAAAAATCAGCAAAAATTAGTAACAGTAAACAATAGCTTAATGTTGCTTCTGAACTCAGCAAGAAACTCAGTAGGACAACAAAAATTCTCCAACAGATACACAAATAAATGGGTGACAGAATTCCAGTGCGACAGAAGGTATCAAAATACACAAATAAACCTAGTACAGGTTGGGCAATTCCTTCCCCACCCATTATGGAAAACGTCATTTTAAAACAACTGCATCTGTGTCCCCCATATGCAACACTTTGAATCCTTTTAGCTTAAGTCATAAACACTGACTTCATTTTGAGATCATTTCGCCATGTTTAGCATGTCCTCTTCAGATAGCATGTTTAGCAATCCCTCCTTCTTTGCTATCTTTTGAACTATAAAGTGCATCACCAATTCTTTCAGCACAACACGGGCTTCTTGGGACATACTACTGGGTAAAAACAACTTTCAAACACGCACATGCCACCTTTGAGTTGTTCATATGTGCGCATTTTATAGTTCAATCCTAGGCATGACTACTCAGAAGTAAGCCCCACTGACCTCAATGGGACTTACTCCCATGTAAGTGCGTGCTTAGTCCAGAAATCTGCAACTTTTCAGTAGCTGGAACCAACTTCAAACCCTAACTTGCAATATGGGTCCCATTTTCAAAAACTAGCATGTCAAAAGGGTGGATAAGTGACCAACAACATTACCACAGTTCTCAAACCTTTTCCGGTTCTTTTCTCATCAACTGGCATGCATTGCAACTGCATCATTTTGTCTTCTCTTTCCTCCAATTGGCTAATTGGAAGGAGAGAACAGGCAGAGAGTGGAACGGCAACAGCAAGCGTTCAGTTTTGAAAGATGAAGAGAGAGAGATCAAGCGAGAAAACATAACAGGTAAAAGTGGATAGGTGCATATAAGACCAAAGGTCTCAAAACACCCTCTCTGAAGAATTTACGTCAACCAGGATCTTTAGGCTTGGCTACTGTCTATACTATCCAGTTCTGAATCTCAAAATAAAATAGTGGCAGCAACACTTCTACAGCCAGCCTGAGGTCAGGCTGCAACCCACTTCTGTGTTCTGACCCACAGATTGAAGGTTTCTGGCTTAGTCTACACTTCTCAAGGTCTCTGTGGGGATTAAATGAGATTAGTCAAAAGCCCCTGTCAAGGTACAATAACACTTCTCATAACATAACTTCCTTAAGTGCTGTTTCACTACAGCACTTTTCATTTCACATGTGATTGACAGTTATTCTAGCCAATGAGAGCAGAGCCTTCTGAGTAATATGGGTGTCAATTCCTTGTATTATTAGCATGTCTCCTATAATGCAGCTTTTCAAGGCACTTGAATTTTGGGAATATATCCCCATCACTATTTCGGATATTGCTGCATATTCAAAGAACTGTGCTCCCTTTGCCTACAAAACTAACAGAGAAAAGGGAGAAAAAAACAGGTCTGACATTAGTAAGACCTTAACTGATGTTCCCTTTTCTCTCTCTCCAGGTGCTCTACAAATTATTCCATAATATATTCAAACAACTTCCCAGCTGCAGATAACAGATGTATTCTCCTGTCATTCTTTTATTTACTGTTTATGTACAGATATATACACATGTATACACTTTTCTGGGTGCAATAAGTCTTACATGAAGACCCCCCAAAATGATATAGTTTTTGGATGTCTTCCTAAATCAATCGTTTCCAGTTAATAGGTCCCACTTTCATGAATTCAGACTATAATGCTGCCATCCTAAAAAGCACTCGACAATAATTCCTATTTGACTTAATTACAAATAGACATGGTTTGGAGTAAGTTTCACACAGTCCTTGCTTCGTATTTCTCCCTCCTTTCCTTACTTGTTGCATCAACTCTATTTCTTAGGAATGACTGAAGCAAAATAGAGATTTTGTGGCTTGGTATCTTCATCCTTTAGCAGAGCCACCAAAGCACATAACAGTGTAGCACAGGTTGCCTTTTTTCACTTGTAGTACACTTGCAAAGTCTTTTGTTATTTCTGTCTCACTAACTGAAAGTCATTTTATGCCTCTGCTTTTTTGATTTTGTTCCAAAACTGCTAGAAGAAAATATTCATCCCTACTAACCCATTCATCTTTCCACCTCTTAATTTTGAATCATCAAGAGTAAGGTTCTGTTTGCAATCATACAACTTTTCTATACTGATACTTACCATGCTAGCTCTTTTTCATCTGGGAAACAGCCAGTCATGTTATTTCCACTCTCTGCTCCCCAAACACTAGGTGAATTCAATGAAAAGAAAATTCCAGAAGAGAAAAAAAAATCAGGGAAATTAATCCCTATATCAGGGCTTTTCAAACTGGGGTATCGTGACACCCCAGCCAGAAAGCCCTGGCCACTTTCCCCTTAAGGGGCAGAGGCGGGGTGGAGGCAGCAACATGATCCCAGGATCACATCGCTAAGCAGGCTGAAGGGACTGGGATGTACTAACCAATCCCTTCAGCAGCCTGTCGGGGGTGTGGGGAGCCCTGTGCTACCTTCTGCAGGGATCCTTGCAGCTTAAAAAGTGAAAGCACAGCGATCGCACTTCACTTCCGCTAAACCAGAAGTGCAGCACCATCACTGCGCTTTCACTTTTTAAGCTGCGGGGAGCCCTGCAGACACTCATGTAGGGCTCCCTGCACCCCCAACAGGCTGCTGAAGGGACTGGTGAGTGCATCCCAGTCCCTGCAGCCCCATTAGTGACACGATCCCCAGGATCGTGTCGCTGTCTCTCCCCCACTCCCGCAGGAACTTACTGCCATTCAAACTCTCCCTGAGAGTTTGAAAACCACTATCCTATATCTATGTAAGAAGGCATACCTTTGAGAGTTTTGACTTGGTTACCAGAATAACGTTGAGTGAATAAACAATACAATTCCTTTCCAAATTAAAAGCACAGCATGTTTTGGTCATCTATGACTAAGTGAGAAATAAATTATGTGAAATTAGAACATATAGCCTCACAGTTTAGAATTTATTTCCAAAAATGTCACTTTCACAGAGCACAGGCATCCTCTCCACTTTGTCAGGGAACTGACCACAGAGAACTGTCAGACAACAGAGCCACCTTGGGTGCTCTTTGGAGAGAAAAGCAGGATGAAAATCAAATAAATCAAAAGAAATGCCTAGGAACAACTATATCATGCGCAACAGAATTATTACATATAGCACAAGGCAGGAGCCATAGTTCAAGAGGAAAGCATATCTGCATGTATAAAAGGTTCAGGATTCAGAGTCCCCGACATCTCTAACTGAAAGGTAGCATAGGAAAGACCTGTTTGACACCCTAGAAAGCCACTACCAGGTACAGGCAATATTATTGAGCTGGTTCAAACCACTGGGCCATGCAAGTATAATTATATGGTCATAAGAAAACAAGAGCCCCACTGGATCAGGCTGAAGGCCTGCCTAGTACAGCCTCCTGTTTCTCACAGTGGCCAACCAGATGCCCCAGGGCACACAAGACAACAGGAGACCTGCATCCTGCATTTAGAAGCCCACTTCGAAAATCAGGAAGTTGCACATTAAACATCTTGGCTTGTAGCCCGTGATGGACTTTTCCTCCAGAAATCTGTCCAATCCCCTTTTAAAGGCATCCAGGTCAGATACCATCACCACATCTTGTGGCAAGGAGTTCCACAAACTAATTACACACTGTGTGAAGAAATATTTTCTTTTGCCTGTCCTAACTCTTCCAATGCTCAATTTTAGTGGATATCCCCTGGTCTGATGCTGTATGAGAGGAAAAATAACATTCTTCTATCCACTGTATCCATCAACTGCCTGCATAACTTCTGTTATTTAAGAACAGGGCTCCACAATTTTGGTCACCATGGTAGTGGGTGATGAGCAAGCAAATGTGATTCAATCCAGACAAGGTGCTTCTGGGGAGTAAACCAAATGCCACACTTTCCTCTCTTGTCCCAGAGTGCATCTGAAAAGCCCAGCCCTGTGCTTTCCTCTACAGCTCATAAGCAAGAGAGGGATTCAAGGTAATGCGGCTTCCTTGAACACAACCCCAGTTGTCAACTGGAACCCAACAGTTGTGGAACAAGGAAGCACTTCATTATTCAGTTGCAAGTGGCTCAAAGAAATCAATTCATGTGTCCTTCAGAACCTCTCTCTCCATTTGCAGTGCTGGAAGGCTTGAGAACTGAATACTAAAACACAAGCAGAAATAGCATTTTTCAAACTATCCAGTGAAGTGGCTAATTTGGGTATAAAAGGCTCACTAAAGCAGAGTTTCTCAAACTATGGGTCGGGACCCACTAGATAGGTTGTGAGCCAATTTCAGGTGGTTCCTCGTTCATTTCAATATTTTATTTTTAATATATTAGACTTCATGCTACCATGGTATGTGGCTTCATTTGGGGAAATATTACAGACCTGTCCTTTTAACAAGCTACTATACATATATTCTTTTAACAATGATAGTCAATGGGACTTACCCCTGGATAAGTGTGGGTAGGATGGCAGCCTAGGATTGTTAAAAATTTCCTGCTTGATGATGTCACTTCTGATCATGACATCACTTCTGGTGGGCCCTGAGAGTTTCTCATTGAAAAAAGTGGATCCTGGTGCTAAATGTGTGAGAACCACTGCACTAAAGAATACATTTAAAGAAATATGTCATATCAAATGCCTAAATACACGCTGGATTGCAACTAGGACTTTTCAAGTAAAAAAGCTGAAGCTGTGCAAACAACAAATCTTCAACAAAAATCTCTCACAACAGGAATGTATACATACACATTACTTTAAAAAAAATCTGTAAGCACAGATCCAACTCCTTCATAGAAATAGTCCCAATTACATCCTCATTACAATCAGGAGAAACCTTTCACAAGCATATGTTTGTGTTTTATGAAGAACTACCAGAAGGCACAGAAACATATGTCTATCAACTCCTCTCTGTGGATACAACTGTAACTTACTTATTTAGCCACAGACACTGCATTGAAAGACAGGGAAACAGGGCTTCAGAAAACCAGTGGTGCGGGGAGAGACCAATGACCAAGACTACCCCAAAAAAAAATGCTTCATTGAGCACAGTTCAATAAAACTGAGCTTAACTTACTGGAGTCTTATGTGGACACAACACTGAACACAAAATTTGTTTATGTTGCATTTTTAATGTTTTTTATACAATTTAGAGGTGTGGATTCCAACTGTAAACTTAGTTTTGTTTTTAATCAACACTTTTTAGTTATCTATCCTATTGCCTAATGCAGTGGAATTCAGACTGGGGCATCGCAACACCCCAGCCTGAGGACCCTGGCCTCTGCCCCCATAAGGGGCAGGGACAGGGGAGAAGGCAACGACGCAATCCCCAGGATCACATTGCTAACAGGGCTGCAGGGACTGGGATGCACTCACCAGTCCCTGCAGCATTGTCCTGGGGGTGCGGGGAGCACTGTATAAGTGCCTGCAGGACTCCCCAGCTGGTTCTTAGTGAAAGTAAAACGATCGCACTCCTCTCACCCAAAACCGGAAGTGGAGCACGATCACTCTACTTTAACTTCAAACCAACTGGGGAGCCCTACAGGCACCCGCGCAGGGCTCCCCACACCCCCAGGACGATACTGCAGGAACTGGTGAGTGCATCCCAGTCCCTGCAGCCCCCCTGAGCGGCGCAATCCTGGGGATCGCATCGCTGCCTTCCCCTGACCCCTGCAAGGATGTACTGCACTTTTCAAACTCCTGGAGAGTGAAAATTGCAGACCTAATGCAATGTAAAACATGTCATCTAACACAACCGCATAGCATAAATTGGGGCTAAACTATTGAAGCTATGCCAAAAATAGCAGCATTTTTGAAATCCTCACACCAAAACTAACAAACAAACATCAGAATATTCAGAAAAACATGAAATTGTTCCAGTATTTTTTACACAGAATTTTCAAGTAAGCTGCCTTGCAGGGTTTCTTCTTGGCACAAAAAGTTCTCATGTCTCCCAATGCTAAAAACGCCCAAAGAGGAAACATCTTGGATACTATATAATTAAGAGTCTGGTGTAGTTCAGACATCGTGCTAAGCTATGGTTTAACAGCATGCTAAGCTATGGTTAGCAGATGTTAACCATATGTATAGACATATGGTTCATATATAGGACATATGTTATGAAAATCATGCTAAACTATGGTTCAAACCTCAGGCTCATGCACTGCTCCTCTCCTGTTCACATCAGAGGATTTTTCCACCTACTTCTGTTGGTAGTTTATAACACACTGGAATTTATTGCTACACCTCAAGTGAACAAATCTTGGCTTGTCCCAACTACAATTTGCCATATACAGTCATTACAACAAACCCTGGCTTGTTCTAATGCCAAAAGGAGGCAGAAAACTTCCTACGTTCTTGTACATGAACCCCAAGCCTAGATCTAGAAATTATTGTCTCTGAATTGAGAATAGTAGTAAATAGTGAGAATTGTATAGGCTTTCACCAATATACACAATTGTATAGGCTTTTGCCAATAGTTTCTAGTTCTTACTAGACAAGATGGTTTGGAATGTCTAGTTTTCACTAGGCCTAAATGGAATTTTGGGTTTCCACTGTAATATACATAAACACAGTAACCGCTAATCACTAATCACTAATCACTTCCTATGCAAATCTGGCCTTCTTCCAAGCATCATGAAGCATCAAATCCCATAAACACACATACACACACACACACACAAAAGGGGAAACAAAAAGGATACTCATAATAAAATTCCTGTGGCTCAGTGAGCTCAGCTGACACATTGGAACATCTGAATCTCACTTTCATTCACTCACTTCACTTTTGCAGTTTATAGACAAGCCTTCAATGCCATAAAGAAAAGATGTATTTAGATCTACAGATAAAATTTCCAAAACAGAAGAAATATACATACAACCATACAACAAACCTTTATTAGGCATATAGTTTTACAACTAATATCTCCAAACAGTCATGTATGAAGGTATATATTAAAAGAGAGATAAGAAATAAGGGTTAAAACACAACGATTTGCTTACACAGTTACTCCAAGTTGCTTAGAACCAGCAGCTTAACCCGCTTCAAGTTGCTCAAATGTAAAAATTTAGCAACTGGAAGGGTCACGAATTCGAATTCACCCGCCAGCAAAAGTTATAAAGAGGTGATCTCAGAGAGACCTTTTTTGTTTCCTGACAACGAGGGGAGATACTGGTCTCTGAGCACTTGATTAAAAGCACAATGTAGAACAATGTATGGAAGAGAGTCTACCTCTCTGAGGCCACAATTGCAAAATCGTTCTTCTTTCGGGGCATTTCTAAACCTACCAAGTAGGTCATTAGAAGGCAACACGTTGCATTGGGCTAATAATGTAAAAGCCCTCCTTGCAAAGGGGCACTCTAAGAAGCTCAGGTACTTTGGTTGTTGACCAAAGGTATTGTTAAGATGGAAATTTAGGGGCGAACTTTTTTTTTGTGCTGCAGCCAAAATCTCTTGCCTTCCTATGTCAGTTAGTCTTGTTGTCAAGAGCCTGATAGAAACCTCAAGTGTAGCAGCTCCTTGTAGATCTTCCTCGAGACCCATTTGTCTAATTTTCTTATTGAATAGAGCTAAGCAATGAGACAAAAGCGAGTCAGTCAATAACCCCTTTAACAATGGGTTTTGGTCAGCCCTGAAGCACACTTTGGCCCAGTATTTTAAGAAACTGGACCAAGCTAGAAACTCCAGCCTATATTGGCCTGTCTCCAGGCAAAGTGCCACGAAGGGAGAGCAATGCGGTACACCTAAGATCTTGTATAGAAAATTAGAATGGATCTTTTCAATTGAGTCATTTAATGCTGGCATTCAAACAGGAATGCCATACAAAATTTGAGGTGTAACTTTGGCATTAAAAGCCTGGAGAGCAGCTGGAATGAATGAGTTACCCCAAGAGAAGAAAAAACAAGTAATAGCCCGAACAGCTAGTTTGGATGAGTTGATTACTGTAAGACGATGGGAAGACCAGAAAAGCCAGTAGTGAAACCGGAGACCAAGATACTGAAATTCCTTGACTTGTTGTATTGATTTACTATTGAAAAGCCAGGACTGTGGTTTCCAAGAGTGCCCAAACTCCACAATCTTGGACTTTTCATAGTTTAGCTGGAGGGCGTTGTTGGTAAAATATTCTATGCAGGCGTTAACCAGTCTCCTTAATCCTATTTTAGTTCGGGATATCAGGGCCATGTCATCAGCATACAAAAGAAGAGGGATATCCACGGAACCTAATTTGGGGGAATGCGTATCGAAGTTTGCTAGATAGAAGAAATAATGAACAGAAGAAGCTCAGAATAATGAACAGAAGAAGCAATAATGAACAGAAGAAGCAATAATGAACTTGCAGCTCTGCAGCATCAAATAGCAACTATCCAGCAACCACATTATTGGAAACTTTTCAACATTACAAATACTGACTACACATCCTCCTGCAGACCACATTTAGCTCAGGCCCAGCAACAGACCAATCCCTACAGCCCAGCAAATAGCCTCATATTAGACAAAAAATTACCTTTTGTAAAGTGAAGAGACAAACAGTTGATCCACATTTCAACTAGGAGAGTAAGAAGCATACAAAAATAAAGCATTCTACATTCTCTTCTGTGTGCCTGGCTTCAATTTTCAAATGAACAACAAAGCCCAGCTTCCAACAGATAAGAAAAAGTTTATATTTTCACTCAAAAGGCACAATTACAGTTCAGTTGTTGGTTGTATGTCAGAGAACTATGGGTCCTTGGATTCTAAGTTTATCAACTTTGGAAGGAAAGAGGCACTTGGTATAGCTTCTGAGACCTCTGAATGCTTTTGTTTACACAGTTATCTTAAACAGATTCAAGAAGTGCCCCTGCAGTCCCATACACCTTCTTGTAAGCAATGTCACAAATGCCATGTAAATTCATATTTCAAAAGGAGAATGAACCAGAACTTGCAATTGAAAGCTATTCAAAGTTTTCCTGCAAATGGCATGTGTATGGGGGTGCGATCAGGACTGGAACTACAGCAGGGAGCAAACCACCTCAACTCCCTGCAGTGATTTCCCAGTGTTTCATATACATACAAATATTGCATTATTTAGAAAAAGAAAAACCAGTCAAACACATGTTAAAATTAACTTATTGTTAACTGGCCCTATACCAGTTAACTTCATTTGATCAATGAACAGTTTGCTTCCATTTTTTATTTCAAAGCCACATTACTGCTAGATGCTTCCCACTGAAAACATTGTAAAACGTTATTTTCCTATTCACAATCAGATTTCAAACTGAGTGAACATGTGCCAAGGGACGCTGTGGTGCAGCTTGCAGAGATTGGCTTCATCACAGGGAAAGGAAAGAGAAAAAAGTCTTTTCCTAGCCTTCCCAGAGCTCAAGATAACTCTATCTTAAATGGGGCCATGAATTCAGACACAGTCTTGGCAAACGAAGTGCTTTACCATGTTTGTGTGTATGCTGCACACAAATTCCCCTTCACCTCCTGATTTGCCTCTTCATTTACCACAAGTGTTCATGGTTCTCAATTATATAAAAAAATGCAACCAAGTACAACCTCAAAGTGAAATAAATATGGGCTTTCTGAAGTTTATGGATCATGCACAATCCATCAAGAAATTCTCCTGCACATACTTCTTTGCAATGAATGAGAACAGTATTCTGTAGTGCTTCTGAACAGCTCCCAACAAGGCTGGTGCTAGAGAACTGCCCAACACCTCAGCACCCAATTTGTTGCTAATTAAGAGCAGAAAAATGTAGCATGCCACATGTACTTACACTTTTAATCATAAACATAACTGAATTAAGCACTGTTTGCTTTTATAATGGCATTTTACCTTGGTTAGAAAGTGCTGTTTGTATAATCCCAGCAAATATGATTTGTCCTAGTTAATTTACATATTCAAAAGGCACAATTGGCAGGATTTGCATGACCTGATGAATATACTGCAGTTCTATGACATAACATGAAAAATCTCTGTAGCATTGTCTATTGTTTCATTTTCAGGAAACATTATTGGGAAGCTGATAAATTCACTTTCACTTATAGGCATCTAATGAGTAAAAGTTTACAAATCATGGAAAAAAAAATTCCTTAAAAAGGTAATTCCCCCCATTTGTAAGCCCTTTGGAGATTCTTCTTATACTGTCATATGCGATTGACAACACTGTGCAACACAAAAACTGTTTACATTGAATTGTTAATGTTTCTGACACAATTCAGAAACACTGATTCCAATGGTAATTTTAGATTTATCATCAAAACTTTAGTTAACTTAAATTTTGGGTTTGAATCTAATGCAGTGTTTCCCAAACTGTGGGTCGGGACCTGATTGTTGGTGGGTCCTGAAACTGACAAGCTGATAACCGACAAGGAAAATTTGAAACTGAGCCACATGTGCGCATTTATTCACAAGTAAGCGGCCATATCTCAGTCCACTCAGAAGGGCAGGCCAAGAGGAATGCAATACCAACAGAATAGTACTGATCCAATGAACTCAGGCCCCAAAGGACACCTGATGAAGAAGGCCCCCCCAACTGACAAAGAAATGTATTACGCCTATGGAAAGCAATACTGAGCCACGCATGCGTATTTACTCACAACTAGGCACACATGCCTCAGCTCCTATCGCAAGTCAGGCGAAAGGAAATGCAAAACCCTGAGAATGGTCCCAATTTGATGACCACAGAGCTCAAACACACACTCTACCCCTAACCTAATGTCTTATAATGCACATCATCCAATACAAACGCATAGCATAGATTGTGGCTAAACTATTGATGCTATGGGCAGCAGCACTTTTAAAATCCTCACACCCAAATAAATAAAGAACCACTGAAATATTCAGATAGACCTGAAATTTTCAAATTTCGTTACACAGTGCAACTGTAGGGACTAGAACAGTGATTTTCAACCTTTTTCATCTCATAGCACACTGACAAGGTACGAAAATTGTCAAGACACACCATCGGGTTTTTGGCAATTGACAAGGCACACCATGCTGCCAGTGGGGGCTCACATCCCCCATTGGACCTACTAATAAACAACCTTCTCCCAAATTCCTGTGGCACACCTGTGGATCGCTCATGGCACACCAGTGCACCATGGCACAGTGGTTGAAAATGGCTGGGCTATAAACTTACATGCATTTCACAACAAAATACAGCCATTTTTACAAGATACACAATCTGTATGCAGGGATGAGTTCTTTAATTGTCAGTCACAGCCAGTGTACTTGCCCTACTAGGGGTAGAGACCTATAATACTGACTACATGGGATACTAATCAAAGGGCAAGATAAGCTAGTAAATAAGATTTTCTCTTCTTCCTGGGGAGGCCATAGGATATAGTTCTGCAAATATCTGCTCAGGGGGAAAAATTAGAAAGAAAAACAGAACTAATGAGCCATCATGGAAATTTATTTATACTCCGTCTTTCTCCCCAAAGGGCACCCAAGGCAGCTATCGATACATTAAAATACAGAATAAAATACAGATTAAAAAACATCATAACAATAAAAAACAAACAATATAAAATACACAGCAGTCAGTAATAAAATGCACAGTAAAAAAAACATTGTAAAAGCAGCCATTATAAGACCTCAAAGGCTTTCCTAAATAAAAAAAGCATTTTTATACAAAGGAAAAGAGAGAGAAATCTACTGTTCACATTAAGCTTCCAAACTACTAAACCATGTTTTATTTTTAAGTTCACACACACACACAAAACACTTCTGAATAACTGATTGGTAGTAAAAGGCCTTGCCGACGCTCCAGTCTCTGAGATTTACAGAAATATAGTACTGCTTTAGTAAAACATATGTAGTCAGAAGGGACCTCTACAGAACCATTTCAGAAAGCTAAGGAAACTACAGAACCTTTCTAATTGGAGACAATCTGTGACAGGAGAACAGACTCATTAGCTTATCTAGGGGTCTATATAAAATGAGGATTTAAGCACTTAAGTATAATAAGAGTCAAACACTTAACAATTCAGTCCCTCCTAAAAATACCCTAGTACTAGTCCTTTACATTTCTGCATGATCAAGTCATGTATGCTAAACTGATAAGCAGAGAAGATGCAAGCAAGCTAAAAAAGGGAGAAGGACCACCTGCTGTCTGTTGCACAGTGCTGAATACTGGCCAAGAATGTGTTAGGTCACGGGTTCCCAAACTGTGTACTGGGACCCACCAGGGGGCAGCAACCCTTTTTTGATGGGTTGCGAAACTATCAAACTTTTCCTTGTTAACTATCAAGTTTATTTAGCTCTATGGAAATCAAAACAGAGCAATATGTGCGCATTTACTCACAAGTAGACAACTGTATCTCAGTCCACTTCAAAAAGCAGGCCAAGGGGAACGCAATGCTACCAGAATAATCCAAAACCAATGAATACAGGCCCCAATAAAGCAGGTTCCCTCCCTTGAGCTGACAAGGAAAATGTACTAAGTCCTGTGAAAAGCAAAACTGAGCCACACCTGTGCATTTACTCATGACTAGGTGAACATGCCTTGGCTCTTATCAAAGGACAGGCAAACGGGAACACAAGGCCACCAGAATGGTTCCACCCTGATGAATGTGGAGTTCAAACACACACTCCAGAAGGCAGTCGTCATTCCCCACATAGTAAAAAAAATTAAAACAGAAGACTGAGCTGTTGGCAAAATGAAACTTTTTTATAGTCTCATAGTCTCAAGTTAGGTGGGTCCAAATAGAGTGTCATTTTAAAAAGTGGGTCCCAGCACTAAAGAGTCTGGGAGCCACTGGATTAAGGAAAGCTCATATGTAAGCCAAGATGCACATCTTCATTAATAAGTTTAACTATGAAATTGTTTTAATAATAGGTATACAGTATTTATACTGCAGTGTCCTAGTTTTACACTTTTTTTTGGAAACCACTTTTTCCAAAGTGGTTTTCCTAGTTTTACACTTTTTTTTTGGAATAGAAATATATAACCCTTTATACCTATTGCCATACAAACAAAAACAGCATTGTTTTTACCTAAGCAAAAATAGAGGAGCAAATTAAAATATTAATTAAACTGACGCTGCTTTGCTATTTAAGTCTTCATCAAAGGACACAGCAATTTAAACTTAGGTTTAAAAAGTTCACGTGGCACAGACGAGAAAAATAAATGGAATGTCATAAGTCTGTTCTGGAACACTCACTATACCTGCACATTCCTGAGTGTGACATATGAATAGCAAAAGCCTTTATTTTAGTGACACCCATTAATCTGTTAAATTCCAGGAGAGATGACAGAAGTTAGATTTAAGATATAACATGCACTTCAGGAATTATAAACATGAATTGTTAACTAAAGAGTGAAGATTTGCCCTTTCTACATTAAAGTTAAAACTGCCTTTCAGACCAGGGATGGGATATGTATGAACAGCAGGTTGTAAGCTACTTCACATACTTGCAGGACTATAAGATGTATATTGAACTGATGAACCATTTCTTTCATTTTCAAAAAATAAAACTATTCATGCCTCCTAAATGCTAGGCAAATCATTAGTATTTGGTGCTGGTAAACAATTGCGTGATTATTATCACCTGAAAATTACACAGACTGTAGACAATGTTTTTGTTGTTGAACCATATGTGAAAATACTAACAAACCTGGTGATCCCAAACATCTTAAGTCCTTCCACTTCTAGTTTTACATACACCATGATCCATGTTCTGGGGCCATGCTTGGGTGCATAGTGTGTTAATGGCATTTTTAATTAATTTTTACAAAACCAGTTAGCAGACATCTATTCTGCAGTCCTCAATGCCAAGTAACAAACCTACACACAGGTCTCACTTTCCAGCAAATGTATTGTCAGTCACTAAGAGAATCAAAACAAAGTACAGATATCAAGATGACAGGAGAAAGTAAACATCTGAGCAGAGCCAGTGAAATCCTATAGAGTTGAACCAGATTATGGGAAAGGATTATCTCCAAGGAACTCGTATGTATAAGACATTCCATAAACAATGTACACAAGAGCAGATTCTTAAGATGCAACCTGCTATCTAATTAATGATTTAATAAGAACTAACAATTCCACACAAAAGCTTAAGATGCAGAAAAGGAACATGACCCCACACTATATCAGATGACAAACATTCAGAAGTGACATTAATAAGTAAATTGAGATCCATGGGAGTTATTTTCATCCTTATGAAACTGACTTCAGTTCTAGAGTATGAACCAGTCCACAATTACATACAACTTAACATACAAACACTAACATTTGTTCTAGGAGAAAATCACGTCAAGTAGCAGCATGAGTTGATACAAAATCATATAGTTTCATAATCTACTGTATTCAAAAGAATTTGAAATTAACAAAAGTTACCTTACCAGAAAGAAACATGACCAGGAACAGAAAAGTCAAGAACTCCATTCTGCATTATTTGAACTTTTTAAGGTCAAATAACTGAATCAGGTTGTCTATTTACTGTTAAATAATACTCCCACTAGTAGTGTATTTTAACTTCTGACTTAGTTGCATTCTTTCTGCATGGCCCTCTTGTTGAAATTCTGACATTCCACTGGGGAAAAAAAACAAACTATTGAGTTATATTGCTGCTCTTAGGTCCTTGACGTTATGAAAACATCCTTGGTATCCAAAGCAACAACTTAATTTAGTGGGTCTATTTAAGAGGAAGACAAATATCCTTGTCTCCTTTAAAGTACAGTGCTCATTTTTTTCTGAGGAGACAACACAGAATTTTTTTTTCAGATAGACACAATCTCTCTCAGCAGTAAGATATGAGTATTTTTATTAAATCTATTTAAAATTGTACATGATAAACAAATGACAAATTAGATGCCGTTCTAAAGATACAAACAATACTATGATTACATTTTCATTTGACTTAACCCAATACAGAACACATCCATTTCATTTTAAGAACTTTCCATTCAGACACTAGCACAAATATTCTTTCGCTTTGGTACTTTTTCCCTTTTTGGAGTAATCAAGATCAAAGTACAGATGTCAGACCTGATAAGTCTTTAATTTGTTGCCCAAGATACTTTGAAGTACTATGCCCTTTTCACTGGGAAATCCCTCTCTCAGGTCCTGGTCATGTCTCAGGAATGCAGAGTAATAAATAACTTAAGATTTGTGACAATACATAAAGGTAGATACAAGTGATTGTGAGGAGCTCCAGAAGGATCTCTCCAGACTGGCAGAATGGGCAGCAAAATGGCAGATGTGCTTCAATGTCAGTAAGTGTAAAGTCATGCACATTGGGGCAAAAAATCAAAACTTTAGATATAGGCTGATGGGTTCTGAGCTGTCTGAGACAGATCAGGAGAGAGATCTTGGGGTGGTGGTGGACAGGTCGATGAAAGTGTCGACCCAATGTGCGGTGGCAGTGAAGAAGGCCAATTCTATGCTTGGGATCATTAGGAAGGGTATTGAGAACAAAACGGTTAGTATTATAATGCCGTTGTACAAATCGATGGTAAGGCCACACCTGGAGTATTGTGTCCAGTTCTGGTCGCCGCATCTCAAAAAAGACATAGTGGAAATGGAAAAGGTGCAAAAGAGAGCGACTAAGATGATTACGGGGCTGGGGCACCTTCCTTATGAGGAAAGGCTACGGCGTTTGGGCCTCTCCAGCCTAGAAAAGAGACGCTTGAGGGGGGACATGATTGAGACATACAAAATTATGCAGGGGATGGACAGAGTGGATAGGGAGATGCTCTTTACACTCTCACATAATACCAGAACCAGGGGACATCCACTAAAATTGAGTGTTGGGCAGGTTAGGACAGACAAAAGAAAATACTTCTTTACTCAGCGTGTGGTCGGTCTGTGGAACTCCTTGCCACAGGATGTGGTGATGGCGTCTAGCCTAGACGCCTTTCAAAGGGGATTGGACAAGTTTCTGGAGGAAAAATCCATTATGTGGTACAAGCCATGATATGTATGCGCAACCTCCTGATTTTAGAAATGGGTTATGTCAGAATGCCAGATGCAAGGGAGGGCACCAGGATGAGGTCTCTTGTTATCTGGTGTGCTCCCTGGGGCATTTGGTGGGCCGCTGTGAGATACAGGAAGCTGGATTAGATGGGCCTATGGCCTGATCCAGTGGGGCTGTTCTTATGTTCTTAAGTGGCAAAGCTAATCCTTAGGATTGCTATAAACGGAGTTTTAAAGCTGCCCTTCTATTTAGATTAGCTTAATTATCCAACACCCAAAATATTGGTAAGGCTTGAAACATTACTACATTTAATTCAGAAATAAGTGATGGGTGCCAAAAATCAAACTCCTCCCATTAGTATGAAATTGGAAAATATCTAGCCCCTTGTCATTAAGCTTTAATTTAGTATTGGAGGTAAAGGCTTCAGCTGAAAAGAAGTTTCACAAACTTCTTTTCCAGGGAATAAAGGGAGAGTTCTCTCATAGCATTAGTATAAAAAGAAAGTTTAACCCAGCACTATTAACTGTGGTACAAATAGGTACCTAAAGCAGTAACATACTTCAGTTACCCACTTCTGTGTGGGAAATTTAAGAATTGTACCTTCCTTTGCTCTGAAAAATCCATATGGCTAACAAACTCAGTTAAAAATATCAATAAACATAAAATATATAAGAGTATCAAAGAGACAGCCGAAAACAAGGCTTAAACCCCCCCCCCCCACACACACACACACAGGCACCCACACATCATAAAGCAGTAAAGGAAATCAGTTCAGTCAGCTCCCCACCCCCAAGAACTGCATCTTGATTAGGCATCAAAATGAATTTAAAGATGGGGCGAGATAAGCTTCCACGGGAAGAGCATTTCACATGATTAATGCTCACAGCCGGTTCTCAGATGTTGATTGGACTGCATGGGTGCAGATGTATGAGAGAAGGCATGCAAGATGGTGGCCAGGTCAGAACACAGCTGACACACCTGTCAAAGCTGGCATAAAGCATCTGGACATTGAAAAGGAACAAGCAGCACCCCTAATGGCACATCTTTGATTTCAGATATTTCATCTGTGCACCAAAAAAGCCCTCCCTGTCCTTGGCAGTGCTTACCATTCTATCTGATAGGGACACTCTGGGCAGTTGCCCATCGCCCCAGTAGGTTTTGCACCAGAATTTCCAGGTAGACACAACTGCCCAGAGCATCCTTATGGCCAGATAAGGTGAAAAGATAAGCAATGATGTGGCAGAATGTTAAGTGCTGTTCACAGTGGGGAGGGCTTTTGCTAAACGCTGGATCCAGCCCACAGGCTGTAGTTCAGCAAGCCCTGATCTAGTGCAACAGTAGAGGGAGAGCAGGAAGCAAGTCCTGCTTGTTGCTGCTTCTCTAGCTAGGATTGAGTTCCTCTTACTTCATAAAGGCCAATAGAACCACCAACTGCCCAGTGAGCAAGAGCCGTAGGAGGAAAAGCCATCAAGCCACCAACACCTTTTATGGTTTTTAATGATTTACTATTTTAACTAACTTTGCATAAGCCGCTCTGTGAGCCTTGTCACAGCTGAAGAGCAGAATAAGAATGCTTAAAATAAACACATTAAATATAAAATAAACACACTAAAATTCACAGTATGACTGAGTGTCTCAGTTATTATGTTTTGTCCCTACTCCTACCTACCAACATTTGACTAAGAGCTAGTTAAGACCAACCACTTGGGCCCAGGCCAAAAGGGCATCTTACAAAATATGGGTGAAGGCAGTGAGGGGAGGGGAGAAAGAGTGTGTGTGCACGTGTGAAAGGGGGCATGTGCATGCTTTACTCCCTCACCTGGTACTTGGGATGAGGGATAGAAAGAGGGGGAATCCAATAGTGCTTGATCCTATTTCCCTCGGAGAGGAGACAAAGTGCCATCTGTTTACATTGCACTATGCATGCTTATTCAGAAGTAGATTCCTCTGTGTTCAATAGGGTTCACTCCCAGGAAAACAGTGTAAGATGGTAGCTGAAGCAGCAAGCATAAGGGGAAGATAGCCCTCCCTCCATTCACTCTAAGCCTGTCCTCCATCTCCTCTCATTTCCTTCCCCTCCCATTCGAACCAGCAGAAGAAAGCTCTCACCAGTGAGATGATCCTATCATGCTCAGAATTAAGTCCCACTGTTTGCAATGGAACTTACTACCAGGAAACTGTGCACAGGATCGCAACCCAAGGCAGTCTGATGAAATGCCTGAAGAGCGACTAACACAGCTTTCACCTTGAAGAAAGCCCTGACTTGCAGTGAACATGGGGCTACAAATCCCATGTAAATTGACAGCCAGGATAATGTAGTGATCTCGGAGTTAGACCTGGATGATCCAGGTTCAAATCCCTGCTCACCTATGAAGCTTCCTGGGTGACCCTGAGCCAGTCACTATCTCTCAGCCTCACCAATGTACACCCACCCTGAGTTCCGCCCTGAGGAAGGGTGGTATAAAAATGTGAAAAAATGCATTTTCCCAGGAAGTCACTGCACATTTGATCTCAACCTTACTAAGCAAGTACTTCAGAATATGCCCATCTTTCATGTTTCTCATGCATTAACAAGTTAAACAATGGCAATATGACAGATTATTAATAGCATATGAAATTACGCTCTCAGAAACTGCTATTTTCCGTACAAATTTTAGCACAGGAAATACTGATGGTGTCACAGTTTGACAACTATGTGATATCTAAAGGACTTGAGTATAGCAAGAGAAAAAGTACAGACTTTCAAGCACAACTCATTCAATGTATGCAATTTCCACTGTGCCCCTGTGCCACATACAGAATCCCAAACTACACACAACGGAAGAACAGTCTACTCTCCCCCCCCCAAGACCTCTCTAAAGTGTGTAAAAAGCACTCTTCTATCCAGCCATGTTAGTTTTGTATGTCACAGAACTAGAAATACAAGATGCTTCCATATAGATAAGTTCTACCTTCAATTTCATGCACACCTTTGGGCACATTTAGCAGTGTGCACATCACATTTTCTAAGTCCCAAAACAATGAAAAGCTGCCAAAACAAGACAGTATAACAGCATACTTAATACATGGCACATTACAAAATCAGACGCAATTATAACACAAGGGGTGGTTCCTAAATCAACAAACACAATTTGCACTGCAGAAAAGCAGAGGCCTATAATTACCTGTATTATTATTTCATTCGGGTTGCCTGCGAAGTCTTCTCAAGTAGACCATGGGCAAGAATCAAATCAAAGTGCCAAGATACACATGAACATTTGTATCAGCAGCTCAGATATCCCTAAACTATGGCCTACAGGTCACATCTGACATGCCAACACAATTTGACCAGTCAGCTGAACCCAGCAGCATTATAATCATGTGAGCCACCCATTCCTGAAATAGCTAGTGTTCAGTGAAAAAAAGAGTCTGCTCTGGCCAGGCAAATCTTCACACTTCTTTCTTTGGTGATCACCCCGCATCCCAACATGGCCGGAATCAGACCAATCTGTCACGTGACCCAGTTGTTCAGGCTAAGCCACTGCTCAAAGAATAGCTTTCTTTTGGTAGAGGAGCTAGAGGAGGGCAGTTGCTTTCCAGAGAGAAGGAACAGTTTGCCACAACCAAGCATGGGAAGGAAATGAGAGGCACCAGGGGAGGCCAGCCTCAGACTGCCGGCATGAACTACAGCATAAAAAGAAGAGCACAGGGGTAAAGCAGCAGTGGCAGCAACAAAAACCCACCACCCCCAGGAAGAAGAGAACTGCCTGCCACACTTCACAAAAGCAGCAGGCTGCAGTATGACAGAGAGGCAGCCTTTCCTTATATCGCCTCACAAGAGAAGGAAGGAGAGTGGCAGTTGGACAACACAGAGGTCTGGAGTTTTGAAGGGGACACCTACTAACTACAATTAAGAAGAAAAAAAACACCACACTTATTGGGAGCAGAGAAAAGGCACATGGGGAAAGGGTTAGGTACCCCTGACCTGCACTGCAGCTTCTCCACTCTCAACAGTATTCCTCCTGAGCTAGTTTTTCCAGTTTGAAAAGGCCATCAGGTCACCACCAAGTGCACTTGTGCAAAACATACATCAGCATTTTGCTTCCTAGATTCAGGACAAATAACATTGTTTTTACTGCAGGGCATCCACCAGAAAAAATGACAGGCAATTTTTGCCTCAACTTACCGGATCTGGATTTAATGATGCTGCTGAACTCATTGTGTTCTCCCTCAGGTCCTTCATCTATATCCAAAACTCTGGCCATTCTTTTTTCTTCCAGTTTCAAAACTATTAAATTTAATTATCTAAAATCTCTGCGTGCAGCTCTCACACTCCACAATGCTTTGAAATCAATGTCTGAAACACAAACCCAGAAAAAGGCATATACTTGTAAATAATTCTGTTCAAGTTTAAGTGTATACATATAACAACTTCAACCAATGTAACTCCATTCTTCCTCACTTTTTAACACAATGGAATTTAAATGGCCCATTCACTTTTTTTTTAATATAGGTTGTCTAGCTTTCCAACACCCAGAAAGCCAACTTGTTTTGTAATCCAAATCCATAAGAGGTTAGACTTCAGAGGTGAAAAAAGGAGACCCAAGGAATCTTCTAAGTGACAGGTTCCAGAAGTTTAGCTTCTCAGTACTATGCACTTAATGACATACATGCACACTGCTTTTTAAAAAAAACAACTTTAGTATCCATGGCAGTCAAAAATATTGGGGCAAAGTTTGAGTTATTTACTCAGTAACAATCAGATTTTCACAGTGATAAGTCTGACAAACTTGAGAATTATCTTTGCTTATAGCTATATACATCTAATGCAACAACATTTAGCCTTTATATAAAATCACTACTCTCATTACTTGTGTTTCATAGGAATCCTGGCTCACAGACTAGAAAACAAACTGGGAGTGGCTGGGTTGACTTCCTTAGTTATATGCAAGTTACAAAGGAAGCAGTTTTCCAACTGTTCCAGTGCTTGCCTAGATGAGTTTGGATAGTTCTCCCAAAATTACAGGGTGGGAGAAAGAGTTACTTGCCCCTTATACAATTTAGTCATATAATACTGGAGCAGAAAACAATGCACTCTTACCTGTAGCACTGTCCCTTTCATTTTTCTTACACACACTGAATTAAGTGTTTCTCTAACTCAGTGATTTTCAACCTTATTTTGTCTCATGGCACACTGACAAGGTACTAAAATTGTCGAGGCACACCATCAGTCTTTACACAATTGACAAGGCATACCATGCTGTTGATGGGGGACTTGCTTCCCCCAATGGCCCCAATAAAAAATGACCTTCCCTCAAATTCCACAGCACATCTGCAGATTATTCACAGCACACCAGTGTGCCACAGCACAGTGGTTGAAAATGGCTGCTCTAACTCCTGCAGCAACAATATCCTTATGATACTAAGCTACTAGATGCTTAATGCATCAACATCTTTCCCACCCTATGTCCAAGGAATCAGGATACAGGAGTTTACAATATATCATCCTTTTATTTTGCCACAATCACCCTGAAAGTTTCAATAAGGTTGAGAGAAACTAGCTGAAGGCCACCCAGCAAGAAGACCAAGCAGGAATCTGAACCTGAGTTTTCCATGTTTGCTTTCCCAGAAGAATCACACCTTCATTGGTCTCTATGTAAATTTACTGAGGAAGAGGAGACCAAGCAAGTCAATATTTATGAGATGAGGAAATCAGTTCAGTTTCGCTTTGTCTACAAGATCTTTCCGTTGCCAGGCACAACTATCAAAAGCAACTTTTGACACTAGGACTCAGTTCGGATTCCACCCACCCCGCCTTTCAGTCCTTCCCTGCTGTCCCCAGGCAGCCAGCGTGCATACACATGCTCAAATATACTCAGGCCAACCACAACACTACGAAAAATCTGTTCACATTCCTGCTGCTTTTCAAAAGTGGTGTTGTGATTTTCATCTAGAAAGTACTCTTGTAGTAGTAGTCTAGTACTCCCTCAGAATTGATTAATAGGCCAAGTTTCAGATATAACCTCAGAACAGCAGCCTGCCCATCTCACTCCTCTCTGCACCACTCTGACACTCTTGCACTCTTGTCATGAACAAGCCAACCAGCACCTGCTCAGGTCTTATCCTGGTTCTAAAGAGAGCATGCAAGAACTTTCAACTAGAAACATATCCACAAACCTATTTTAAATAGGGAAATGATGTCACTGCTTTTCTGCCTTGTAATAACCAGTGACTATCCCACAAGCTATTATATATAAAAGATAGAATATAAGTGATTCACCACTTCAGGTGGAAGCAGCAGGCAATTTTCAGGCTCACTTTACACAACAGCAGTGCCACATGTGTATTATTTTTATTAACAACAGTATTTATATACCGCTTTTCAATGGAAAGTTCACAAAGCAGTTTACAGAGAAAATCAAACTAATGAAAATCAGGAAACAAACAAGAAAATCAACTAATGGCTCCCTGTCCCAAAAGGGCTCACAATCTAAAAGGATGCAAAAGAACACTAGCATACAGCCACTAGAAAAAGTGCTGGGGTGAGGAGGGCCAGTTACTTTCCCCCCCCCTGCTAAATAAAAGAGCACCCACTTAAAAAGTGCCTCTTATCCAGTTAGCAGGGGTATACACAGACCCCAATCCTATGCATGTCTACTCAAGAAGTAAGTTCTATTATAGTCAATGGGGCTTACTCCCAGGAAAGTGTAGATAGGCTTGTAGTTCATCAGGGCTACTTGTATTTTTCTCCTTATCAAGTCAGCAAAGAGAGACCCAAAAAACGCCAGGTGAGGCCTCCTTCACTTCCTCTGCCCTTCCTGCAAAAAACACGTGAGTAGCAACCCCAGCGTATCAGCTAAGTTAACGCAAAGCATTTCAGAATTATTTTGCAGCACCAAGTGGACCGACCATTTTGCAGTTTTTGAATGTGGGTTGTAATGGTTCTTTGGGCCAAGTACTCCAGAACTAATGGGAAAGGGAACCCAACATATACACTTCCCTCCCTAAAACCTCCTTGCATTTTATGAATCCTACCATCAGCATGCCACAGATTTCCACCACAACTCAGGTGGAAAAGGTTCACAAACGTCCTCCTGTGTCATATGCAGGAGATAAGTCCTCAAGGAATGCAGTGGAAGCTGCTGACCCTGTTTGTTCGAGGAGGGGGGCGCAGAGGACCTGCGAATCAGATGAGCTCTAAACTGCAACCCCCCACGTGGGCCAAGCACCTTTTCCAACCTGAGACTGAGTTGCAGTTTTCTCCCGTCGTTTCCTCCCGACTGCTCACTTACAGAGAGAAACAGTGTATCTGGTGAGCAGCCAACTTCATGCCTTCCCTGTACGTGCTGATCAACGAGCCAGGGGGTTGGGGAGGGGGAAGCAATTCCTCGGCGGCTGCCCTTTTGTCCTGCCAGCCCTCCAAGCGAGCCTCTCTCTCTTCCTGCCCGTCAATTATTCACCAGCTTACCTGCTGCTGGAGACCTCCAGTCCAGCTCCGGCGTCGCCAGCAGCAGCCAGTCAAACCCCAGGGTCCATACCCCCCGTGCGCAGGCTTGCAGGTCGCTTCTCCCCCGCCAAACCCCGGGGCGACCCTCCAGAGCAGCTCCAGCCACTTGCTGGACGGGGAAAGCAAACCACCCCGCACCCGCCCACGACAGAGAGGCGCGCGCAGCTCGCAGGCTTGGCCCCAAGTAGAACTCCTCGCTCGCTTCTCAGGGTCCGAGCTGCCGGCTGGCTGCGTTCTTCACCTTCCCTCCTCCAGGCTGCCCGAGGAGGCAGCGCCGCACCAGCAGCCCCCTCGCTTGGCAATGGCAGGTCGCTGCTGCTGTCCCTCCTCTCGGGGCCCCCGGGATTCCTCCTTTGTTATTAGGTGGGGACAGAGCGGGGAGAAAACTCAGCCAGCCTGCAGCTCCTGCAGCTGCTCTTCCTGCCTGGCTGGTTGGCTGCTCTCCTCCTACCCCACTGCGAAGTCAGCGCTGCGCCTACCCGGGACCGAAGAGCTCCGCTCGCCCACTTCAAGTTACTTTCTGCTGCGCGGAGAACTTTGCTCCGGGAACCCAGAGCGCGCGCGCGCACAGCCTCGCGCTCACTCCCTGCTCCAGCCACAGCTTCTCAGGCAGCCAGCTACACGCTACCCCTGGGAAGGTGGCGTGGCAGCCAGCGTCACGTGACCTTTGCCCTGTCAATCAAGCCGGAGCGCTCCCCTCCTTTGCAGGAGGCACTTGGGGGGGTTTGGTCCTGTGGAGGGCAAGTCACCCCTGGAGTCAGGGCTCTCTCGCAGTCCAAGAAGGGCTCACTCGCCTTCCCCTTTTCAGGCAGGCTCAGGGCACAAGCCTAGGCATATCTGCTCAGAAGTAAGTCCTGTTGTGTTCAATAGCACTCACAGGAAAGTGTGGCTAGGATTGCAGCCTCAGGGCCCAATCCTATCCAGTTTTCCAGCACAGGTGCAGCTCCAAGGTAAGAGAACAAATGTTCCCATACCTTAAGGAGTCCTCTGTGACTGCTGCCCCACCACAAGATGCAGTGCATGCCCCACTGGCACAGCTGCACCGGCACTGGAAAACTGGATAGGATTGGGCCCTCAGAGTCCACTCTTGTTCCTGTTCACTGGGGCATAAGAACTTAAGAAGAGCCCCACTGGATCAAGTCAAAGGCCAGTGGCCCACCAGATGCTTCAGGAGGCAGACAACAGATACAACCTGTGTCCTGGTGCCCTCCCCTGCATTGGCAGTCTGAGCACAAATCCCACTGAGTTCACTGGCATTGGTTCCCCAGTGAGCAGGTCTAGAATTGCAGCCTCAAAGTGCATTATATCTGTTATTATATATAAGATATTATATATACCGTATATCTATATATACACGGTAATTCCTGTGAGGCATTTGAGTCATCAGTCTGTATAATCCAAATTGAAAGTCTATGCTGCTTTCCACATTCCTTATCAACAGTACAAGGTGGTTCCTTAAGGGAAGATGGAGCTAACTAGCCAGGAGGAAGATGAGATGGAAGAAGGCAATGGAGATGGAGGAAGACAATAAATGCTAACTTTGGCCCTCTTGACATCCCTGGTCTAGGCTTTAAATTTGGCTTTCAGTCCAATCCTATGAACATTTACTGTTAAGCAAGTTCCATTTAGTTCAATGGAACTCAAAATCCTCAGTTTAGATGCTACAGGTATACATACAAGAAATTTCCAAACCTCCATACAAAGTACAAATGCAGGTCTAAATATTAACTGTATATACAAATGACCCATTTTGTTTATACAAACTCACTTCAAGGCCTTCAGGAAGGTAGCTCATACAGCCCATTACAAGTGTCAATTAACAATTACTCGCTTCAGGTGCTGGGTTCTGTCCAGATGGCTGACTATCCATCACATCAAGGGCACAAATCAAATCAAGTGCAGCTGATTTTCCCCTTTGTTTAAAAAATAGATTTTTAAAAAATCTATGTGCTACAGGGTATTTGGGGAAAGTGGCTTAAATATTTATTCTGCTTTTTTCCTTATAGTTCCTCAGATGCCCAAACTAGCAGCAACATTCTTAACCTGAAAATCAAAACAGAAAAATAAGCCCTGTCATATAACTGTTACTAATATATATGTACTAGAGTTAATCTATTCCTTTGTCTATACTAGCTCCTTGACTTTGGGTCTGTTGAGAAGTATCTTTTCTCACCTTCTGTGCTGAACACTGGGAGCCTGTCCCATATCTGCTAGAACAGCTATTCTCAAACTTTTTACCACTGCAATCCACTTCGTCAGCCATGTCGCACCCCATAATGCCTTACAGCTTGTAGGTCACACCCCAGAATGCAAGGCTGCTAGGCGTTCTGGGGTGCAACACAGCCAATGAAGTGGGTGTCATACCAGTGCTACCATAGTAGTAGCTTTGAGTTTTAAGAAAAGCAGTAAATAAATCTAATAAATAAAGAAATTCAATATAGCCCAGACAAAGCTTTCTTGGTGGTGGCACTTCAGCTTGTGAACTCCCTCCCCAGACACATTTGACAGGCCCCCTCCCTCATTATTTTTAAACAGGTGGTAAAGAGCCTTCAATTACAATAAGCTATTAATTGTTAGTTTAACAGGGACCTACGGTTGATAACTAGTTTTATTGTTCCTTTACTTCTGATATTGTTTGTGTTTTATTATAGTACCCTTGTGGTTGGTGGCTCTCCTAGTTGTTAGATATTTTAATAAATGTAAATATATAGAAACAAAGTGAAGCATGTGCTGCATCCTGCAATCAGGGGAGGGCAGTCATGGAGGCCTCCTCAAGGTAAGGCAATGTTTGTTCCCTTTCCTTGCCCTTATGTCAGTGCTGGAAAGTTGGTTACAGTTTCGGCCTAAGGGTGCAATCCTATCCTGCACTGCAACAGGCAAACCAAGAGGCTTGCACTGTATCCAGCACAGGATAGGGGCCCTAAGTAGCTCAGCCAGAGGTAAGGGAAACTTTTCCCCTTACCTCCAGGTAAGGCACCCTGGCTCCTATGGGTCTCCTTGGACTTGTGCCACCCCCTGACGTGGCGCAAGTTCAAGGAGAGCAGAGCAGCTTGAAACTCTGAACTCCCTGGAAACGGGGGTTGGGATCCAGCATAACTACTCCTGCTCCCAGCTCCATCTCCTGCTCCCTACCTGTGTGCCCCCAGGGCTGCAGAGGCTTATTCAAGTCTCTGCAGGCTGGCACACCAACTCACGTGGAGGCGCAAATGGGTTTACGGCATGATTGCGACCCTCCTGGGACGGCACAGCACAAGGGACTTGCACTTCTCTGGATTATGCCCCTAATAACATTTGGCACATAAATGCTGGGATTCATAACGCTGCTCAGGCTCTTAAGCAAGGTGCTCATGCTAGCACGCTAGAATTTTTTTTCTTAGAACAGCTGACTCTCATGCCATATCCCAAACCGCTTCTGAAATTCCCCTGTTTCAAAACAAACTTGCCATGTGACCTATGAAGCTTCTGTTTGACAAAACCTCTGGTTTAATGGAATTAGCTGTATTGCTTTTTTTTCTGTCTTGGCTGAAATTATTAAGACCATTTTCTCCTAACTTCTTGTTATGAATAACCCTGAATAGGGGACAAATCCTATCCAATTTTCCACTGCTGGTGCAGCTGTACCAGTGGAGCATGCACTGCACCTGTGGTGGGAAGGCAATCACAGAGGCCTCCTCCCCCTCCACCCTCCCTCAAGGGAACATTTGTTCCCTTCCCTCAGGGCTGCATTTTGGCTGCACTGATGCTAGAAAGTTGGATAGGATTGGACCCTTTGTCTATTTCAGTTGCTGTTCCTTGATACTAGACCTGTGTATTTACAGCAAACTGTATCATATATTGTATTTCATACAGTAAACATTACCTTGGTTCTCAATTTATACACCTAAAGTTTTGCCACCCTAAGCTTCACCCATCAATATATTTCAGTGGCACGGGGACAAACTCAATGTTGCATACAAATGTCTGTCATGAAGCTTCTACAATTTGTATTCAAATGGAAAACAGTCTCAAAAGGCTGCTGTTGTGAGTGTAGGAGCTGAAGAGGAAAGGAGATGCTTAAGTCTTTGTTCCTTGACTGTGTTTCTACTCAATAACTCCCCGAATCTTCTTTTCTCCCTATGGAGTTTCAGGTGCATATCTGTAAACATGCATCTGGAACCAAACAGGGGAAGAAACAACTTGGGTGGGATATTGAGCAGAAAAACTGCAAGCAATACAAAGGTTAAGCATCCTATTTTCTTGCCCTGCTCCTTCTCACAAAATGGCAACCTTACTTGGCTATTTTCATTAAAGAAAAAACAAATGTAAGAACTGTGTTGCTTCCGTTTGCCCCTTAGCTGTCAACTGCCTGGAACCACTTTTAATGGAAATGCTGGCTTTCCTTAAACTATAATGATACTCCTAGTAACTAGTGATTTATTATCTTCGCAGAAGATAACAAGTCCCTTAAGAACAGCACGTAGAAGTTCCATTAATGAGCGGTTATAAGCACCACCAGTTCGCCTTCCTGTCAAAAACTTCTTACCAAACCAGATAATTTTAACTAGCAACAATAACGTTCTCTTTGGGAAACAAGCTTTTGTTCAGTACTGTACCATCAATTTGGAATGTGTTTCTTCCCATTGTATTTTATTGTTTCATTTGCTTCAAAGTTGCATTGTGTTCAGTTTGGGTATGAGATATGTATCATGCTTTATGCTGGAAATATAACTGCACAATAGGAAAATTACCATCTGTCTCTTGTTGAAGTAAATGCAATTTAGTAGTTAGGAAAGGAAATTGGACTCTTCCAGTAGTTCTTGCAAGCTGTGCACAACACCAAGATAATTACACAGATCAGACAATCATTAGAGGTGAGCCCCTGTATACTATAGACCCACTTTCTGTAGTTCTTGCTGGCCACATATTTTAAACAGAGATAATTACTTAAATCGGACCCTTAAATAAGTAGATTTTAAACTAACATATTGAATTATAGCTACTTTGTATTTAGGTCATTAGTACATCTGACAGTACCAATTAATAATAGTAGCAATTACTAGAATAAGAATGAGTGAAAGTGAAAAGAATTAGCTAAGTCAGAGTCGGCAAATAACACACATTTCAGTCTAGCACACATTTCCATTTAAGTTAATCATTTTCCAATTCCATGGGTTTCTGTGTGTGATCTTTGGGATCCATGAAAAGAGAATTGTAGCCATGTGAGAATATGAAAGAGCCTGGCAATGTCAGGAATATTCTCTGAATCTTATTCATTAAAAAACTATTCCTTTATATATGGAAAAATTATAGAAAACCATAACAATTTGATAGGTAAGAAATAAACCCATTTCGAACCTTCTGATGTTCTGGTCAACGAACAGCAGAATCTATCACACACCCCCAAGCCAGTACAAGTCCTATGTGCCAGCCCCCAAGTGTCATGAATGTGCCATAAATAATATTTGTGGCTACTCAGAAGCAGGCTGGGCCAACACACAGATGTGCACTGGCCCAGCAGAGCCAGAGAGGCACCAGGACAGGGTGAGTTTGTGCCAGCACAAGGGAAGGCTGGCACAAAGGCTGGGAGAAGGCAGAAGGTGGGAGGAACCAAGGAGGTGAGGGGTCTTTCAGGGTGAGGGGAAGGTGGCCTGGGGGCAGGACTGGGCCCAGGAGGGGGGTGGGGCCGACCACTGTGGTGCAGGCCAGATCCTGGGCGCTGGCCCAAGCAGCATTACTAGGGCTGCATTACTAGCATTACCAAACCAATTGACTTGCCTGTTGCAGCACAGGTTAGAATTGCACCCTTAATATTAATTTAAACACAGTAGACAACTTGCATTTGAGGGTGTTTATTTGTTGCATTGACTTACAATGCTCCACAAGTTATCAGAACTTTGGAGGGAAATGTCACATTAATTTAATAAGTGGACTGATTCAGAGAATCCAAGAACGGACAGAGCTCTACTCTCATTCCTTTTTAAAAGAACACTTAGGGTGCAATCCTAACCCTTTATGTCAGTGCTTTCCAGCACTGACATAAGGGCAATGCAGCTCTGAGGTAAGGGAACAAACATTCCCTTACTTTGAGGAGGCCTCCGTGAGTGACACCCAACTGTAGGATGTAGCATACGTCCTGTTGGTAGCGCTATGCCAGTGCTGGAAAGCACTGACATAAGGGGTTAAGATTGCACCCTTAGTTGTTTTTTTTTAGTTTATACTTTTTATAACTGTAATGTTTATATTTTTATAATGTCTATATTTTATAATAAAAATTAAGCATTAATTTTAAGTAAGTCAGAAAGACGTTTGACATGCTGTAACAGGCAGAATAATCTGCATCCTTGCTATGCAGATATCTGTGGAACAGGAGCCCTACCAGTGCTAGAATCTGGCATTTCAGGTTACTGCTCCAACTTCTTTGCACTGATTTATGTTGCTTAGCTCAGGCATTTGATTCAGTACCCAAACTGAACTCATAATCCTTTTACACAAAAGCAGTCCTAGACCAAGCCCAACTGGCACCTGAGGCAGTCTTTTTGCCACTGCCCCCTTTTTCTTTCTTTTTCTAACATGTGTGCCAGTGCATATGTATGAGCATTCTCTTCCTCCTCCTCTGCAAGCAGCTGCCACCCTTCCTTTCCTCGTCCACCAAGATTTGCTTCCCATTTGATCTCATTAGAAATAATTGGGGGCAAAGTCTGGGGAGAACAGAAGAGGACGTCTAGGTAGATGCCCTCTTCCACTCTCCTCTGTCTCTATCCTCCCCTTTTTTAGGGGTACAACCTTCAAGCAGATCTCAGAAGATGTAACAGAAAGAAGATTGCAGGGCAGTGCCCATCCTGCCTTCTCTTCCTCTGGTCCAGCCTATCATTGATCTTCTTTCTGGTTACCCCAGGCTTGAAGAGTGGGGAGATACCAGGCGGAGGATTACAGTAGTGGGTTATGAAAGAAAAAGTGGGGAACTGCATTGTGACCATGATCCTCTTATCTTGCTCTAGCAGGAAGAAGATTATGGCTGAGGTGATGCCTTACTAGTGTCTTCGCTATTTGTAGCTAAGCTACACATTCAACAAGAAAATTAGTGGGTTGATGCAAGGTGTGCCTAGGGCAGTAGTTTTGCAAGGAAATGATTGACTACGTTATTTCAAGAATTGCATGTATCAATTGGGCTTCTAGTATTAATTTGCAAATCATACTATTTCAAAAATTTGTAAATCAAGACCACTTAAATCGAGGGGTGCCTGTAATGTGACAAGTTGCAATCCTATCCACATTTACTTGGGAGTTAGTCCCATTGACTATAATGGAACTTACTTCTGAGTAGACGTACATAGGATTGGGCTCCAAGTTACCATAGTGTTCTAAAAGCTATTTCCACAAATAGCCACTAGGTGTCACTCTTTGTAATAGTTGTCTGGTTAGTAAAACCCATTTCCTGACAGAATTAAAAACACACTAACAGTCTAAATTGTGAATCTACTCCTACAACAGATAGATGTTTAGGCTGAATGGATGCAAAATCTTGAGCAGTTCTGTATTTTGATGAGTAGAAAAGAGAATTTCCAAAGGTGCAACTTCTTTCATGCTTTTACAACAAATAATATGGACCAAAATTCTATATAACTATTCAAGATGGGTGAGCTCTGACCTCTTTTACACTGCATGTTTTATAAATAAGAACAACTGTTACAAAAACATCCATAACAGTAGTGTGGTCTGTTCAAATGTCATTTTAATATAGTACTGAAATCTAAGAACAATATCAATGTTAACATTTTCATGACCTTCTAAATCACTGGTTCTCAAACATTTTGGTCTTCCTTTCTTCCTTCCTTCCTTCACTCAATAACCATAATCAGCCCCAAAGTATATGGTCTTTTAGGGACTTGATCAGGGATAGCATGATCAGAGATGCTGCATTGAGTCTGCTGTTGCCACTTGATAAAAAGTCCCACACTTCCAGGTTTGCAAAAATTGCACAACTGAGCAGGTAATCCACAGAGCTCGAGCAAGTGGGAAGCTGATCAATGTCACTCATGTTCACAGATTGGGGTGCAGTGTATTGCAAATCTGACACCCCCACTCTCTGCCACCTTCCCCTCACTATCTGCCATTGACACAAGCCACATCACGTCACCTCATGGTTGGGCCAGGCATAGACCAGATGATAATTGGGAGAAGGTTGAATGTAAGAAGCTCAGGTTCAAATCCTTGCTCACTAACTGTTTGGGGGCAAAGCACTATCCCTCAGTCTGTTCTATGTTTCAAGATCTATTAATTACAAGATAACTACAATTGTAACATTTTATATATAAAGAAAATCAACCACAAATAAAATGTAACAAAGCCAATCTGAAAGTCAGAATCACACAAGCCATCTGAAAATAAATAAGGAACAAACGCAGATTGTTACAATTAAGTCCATAAAAAGTGGTAAGATGGTCCAAGCACTGTTACATAGCTATATTACAAGGGTGAAGGAATGAGGGTGAGAAGCAGCCACAACAAGTGCTCCTCCTCCAGGAAAAACCCAAAAGTGACTCCCTTGCACCACAAGGCTGTCACTTCTGGGTTCTCCCCAGAGCAGGAGGTGCTGGCAGCTTCGCGGCCCCTGTTCCTTCTCCTGATGAGACTCCCCTTCAAGAGCAATGAGCACCCCCTCCTCCAGGGAGAACCCAGAAGTTACCTCATGTGACATGATGTCAAGTGACATCATAATGTCACTGCCCTGGATGCTGGGGCAGTGCATTAGGAGGGAAACTAACTCAAAATAAGCAGGAAGCACTTCATGTTCCATTAGGTTTCATCTAGTATGCAGGCTGGTTCAGCCCCTCTTCATTTCAGCAACAATTTTGCTTTGTTTAAGGAAGAAACACAAAAACTAAGGTAATGGAATCGGCACAGAGCCCCTCAGAATCCATGGATATTTGAATCCATGTATACCTGATCCACAGATACAGAAGCATGCCTATATGTTTCGTGTATGGGTCTGTCTGTGTGTGTTTTATCTATTCAGTCATGTCTGACTCTTGGCAACTATAGGCAAGAGCTTTCTATGCTGCCCTGTAAAGCATGACTTTTTTCAACTGTTGGACATTCATCTTTTTATCTGTTTTGATGGCATCAAGCCTGCGCATTCTTTGCCTGCCCCCACTAACAATTCCGAACAGCACTGACTTCTCTAGTGAATTCACACACATGGTATATTTCATGTATGTTGTGGTATTGATCATAAAATAAAAATATATTATTTTTATTGCATTTTTGCAGTTGTATTTATTACATGGGTTAAAAAACTAATGTGTATAAAACAGTGCCCCTCAATGATCAGTACCATGCTCCCTGAGGTCTGCCCCCCGAGGCAGCTGCCTAGTTGTCCTAATGAGAGCACTGATCCTGGTCACACCTGTGCACATCTTTCTTCAGTTGTGGCAGGCACAGCATGTTTTCAGTTAGGGAGACCCTGAGAAGGGACAAGGAAGCAAAGAAGAAAAGAACACTCTCTGCAATCCAGGGCTTTCGTCACAGAGGAAGCCATGCTAGTCCCTTTTCCTGAACTGCCAGTCAACCTCTGACAGACTTCCTGACTCTGTAGGAATCCCAGGAGCCCTTGTAGTGAACAGTGCGGAAACTTACTTCTGAGGCTTTGCCTCTCTGAGGGCAGGAAACTAACTGGTGTGCCCATTTCATATGGCTTTCCACTCCAACTTACATAAGGGAGTTCTTCCCCATGTTCTGCACCTCTGGTTTTCAACCAAGGATGTGGGGTTCCCCGAACAGGAAACACTTTTTGATAGGATGTATTTCCCAACCCAGGTTTCTTGCAAGGACATTTCCCAAGAATTAAGTGAAGTTGGGGTCGCACTGCTGCAACCCACTGACCAACTCAATTGCTGTGCACAGTATATCAGCCAGCACTCAAGAAATGCCTCTGCTTCCCTTTAAGGCAGGGGTGTCCAAACTTTTTGGCAGTAGGGCCACATCATCTCTCTGACACTGTGTTGGAAGCAGGGAAAAAAAAGAGAGAATTAATTTACATTTAAAATTTAAATTAATTTACATAGATGTACATAAATTTACATAGGGCGAAATCCTAACCCACTTTCCAGCACCAGCATAAGGGTAATGCAGCTCTGAGGTAAGGGAACAAACATTCCCTTACTTTGAGGAGGCCTCCATGAGTGCCCCCCCCCCACTGCAGGATGCAGCACACGTTCCATTGGCACTGCTATGCCAATGCTGGAAAGTTGGTTAGGATTTGGACCATAAATGAATATATTAGAGATGGAACTTAGATGAACATATGAAGGTCTCAACATAGCTCAAGGCCTATAAAACGCCCTGTGCAAAGCAAGGCTGGTCTTTCCTTTGCTGCTTCTGTTGCTTCACAGATGTGAAACAGCAAGCAGTGGAGGGAGCTCTTGGCCCGCAGCTCACATGAGAGGTCAAAAACTTGGTCCTCACGCTTAGTTGCATCGAACAAGCATGGATTCCAGCAAGTCTCTGGTCGGTCAAAGGCTCATTGAAGACTGGGGGCTCCCCATGGGCTGGATTGGGGGTCCCCGAAGGCTGCAAATGGCCCCCAGGGCAGGGATTTGGGCACCCCTGCTCTAAGGCTATAAGCCTGTATAAAGTTACCTAGGCATAAGTCCTGTTGAACGCAGTACAGCTTACTTCGCGTAGGTTATAATGTTATTTATTAGTATTTAACATTTCTGCCCAAAATTGCATATATGGAACAGGGTTCAAATGTGTACACTTGTGAGCTGGGCAGAAATGGGCTTTGTTGCATTTAGCATTTGTATGACAATGTAACTATTTACATACTGGATCTAGCTAAATATGTTTATAACCTCTGCTAACTGAGGATTTATAAATTCTATAAAGTTATATAAATTATATATAATTATATAAATTTAAGTTATATAAATTTATAACTGCTAACTGAGGATTTATAACTGCTAACTGCTGAGTAAGAGGCACTTTTTCAAGTGGGTGCTCCTCTTTTTTTAGCAGGGGGAGAGTAACTGGCCCTCCTCACCCCAGCAGTGTCTTTTCTAGTGGCTGTCTGCTGGCGTTCTTTTGCATCTTTTTAGATTGTGAGCCCTACTGGGACAGGGAGCCATTAATTATTCGATTTATCTCTAAACCACTTTGTGAACTTTTTGTTGAAAAGCAGTATATAAATACTGTTAATAATAATAATAATAATAATAATAATAATATCCAATTGATTACTTGCTCATGTTTTACAACCGAGGACATGCTCTTGTAGCTTTGTTGTTCCTAGCTGCACACACTTTTTCTGTTCCTTGGTAGGTAGTGTTGCTGTTCTGACATGGAATGCTTGATTTCTTTAAAAAAAAAAAAGTAACAAGACTGAGATGGCATGTCTCTTGGCACACCTATTGCTACACATTACTATTGGAATAAAAACCAAGATATTTTCAGCTGTGTGTCTTCCATAAACAGTCTAAAAGTTGCAATTCTTCTTACCTAAGAGTAGGTCCCATTGAAATAAACTGGACCTACTTCCGAGGAGACACGCATAGGCTTGGGCTGCAAGGCTGCAGTCCTATCCACACTTACCCGGGAGTAAGCCCCATTGACTAGAATGGGACTTACTTCTGAGTAGACCTGCCCGGGCTTGCGCTCCGAGTTCAAATGCGCTTTCCTTGCCGCCAGCGCCGAAGCGCCTTTGCACAGCTGCGCGGGCGGCGGGCTGTGGGCAGCCGCAGCGGAGTTCTCGGGGGTCCTGCGCAGGTCCCGGGGAGCCCAGGAGGGCGGCGGGAGCTCCCCGGAGCCTCCCGCACTTTCCCCTTAATTTAATGAGCAAAAAGCCAACTACCAGGAGTGGGGTTCGAACCCACGCGGACATGCGTCCATTGGATCTTAAGTCCAACGCCTTAACCACTCGGCCATCCTGGTGCGGGTAAGAGCCCTGCATGCAGGCACTCCTACATACAACACAGCACGCCGCGGCCTCTTCCCCGCACGGCTACCGACGGCCCCGCCGCCTGAGCTGGGCGGACGCGGGCGAGAACTGCTACTGCTGTTGCTCGCCAACAACATTATCTTCTCGTTCTCCCTCCCCCCAACCCACTTCAACGTTTTTTATCCAGAGCGCGGGCGGGCGCAGAATGGAAAACGGCGAATGGAACCCGGATGCGGAGCGGGGAAAAAGAGGACGCGGGCGGGCGAGATTCAGTCAACACGTATAGCAATATGCGGCCGGCGCCCATCTCCGGAGCAAGAGGACCCGCTCCCTCAACAACACTGTTTGTAATCTCTTCCTGCCTCCCTTCCGCCGACGCTGTGAGGCGCCAGAGCCAGGATGAGCGCTGCGCCACTGGGGGCGCTGTTCTGCGCGGAGCCCTGGAAGCACGGGCTCCTGCTGACTCCCGCAGCCAGAGCAGAGCCCAGCAGTTCGGCTCGGCCGCGCCTCTAGTGGCCGTGGGGGGGAACTGCAGGAATGTGGAGGTTCCACAGGTCCACTGCAGGTCCAAGGAGGACCTGGCTGGTGCACAGCGTTCTGGTCCCATGTCTGTAGAGGCTGACTGACCCCTGTCAGCTGACTGACCCCTGGACTCCTATTACCAGTGGTGGCTCCAGAGTGCCATGGGGGTCCAGTTCTAGCGCAGGAAACCCGCTCCACTGATTTCTCAACCAGTGGTACAGGTACCACCAGTGGAACTTGAGGTGGTGACTGGTGGAACTCCCTGCCACAGGATGTGGTGATGTCATCTGTCCTGGATGCCTTTAAAAGGGATTGGACAGATTCCTGGAGGAAAAGTCCATCATGCATTACAAGCCATGATGGGCATGTGCCATTTCCTGAGTTCAGAAGCAGGCTGTCTCAGAATTATTATTATTAACAGTATTTATATACCACTTTTCAACTAAAAGTTCACCAAGCGGTTATCAGAATGCCAGATAAGAGCTTAAGAACGGCCCCGCTGGCTTAGGCCAAAGGCGCATCCAGTCCAGCTTCCTGTATCTCACAGTGGCCCACCAAAGAGGCAAAGGAGGGCACCAGGATGCAGGTCTCTTGTTGTCTTGTGTGCTCCCTGAGGCATCTGGTGGGCAACTGTGAGATTGGACCCTGGGCCTGATCCAGCAGGACTCTTCTTATGCTCTTATGTGATACTCTCAGGACTCCTGGACCCCTGCCGTCCAGCAGCAAGTCCAGGAACACAACGCAACAGAGAGCAATAAGAGGCTTGGCTTGGCAGCTAGAGCTCCAAAGCATGCTTTTCCACACTCAAAAAAAGCCCTCCCAGCCACCCCGAGCCTCTTACTGGTGTTCATTGCATTGCTTCTGGCTTCACAACCCAGGTGATGTCATCACCTGCTACTTCCAGTGGTCCTTCAGTGTGAAGTGGTAAGGTGGACCATGTGATGTAGACCATGTGGAGTGGTATGGTGGAGGACAAAAGTTGAGAAACTCTGCTCTAGGTGAATTGTCCTCCAGCATGAATGTCATGTGGCTAACTCCTTTAGAAACTTTCAAAAGCAGTTTTTCTTTGGAGGGGGTTATGGGGAGTCTTCTAAACTTCTAAGGGCCCAATCCTATCCAACTTTCCAGTCCCGATGCAGCCGCAGTGGAGCCTTAAGGAAAGAGAACAAATGTTCCCTTACCTAGAGGAGGCCTCCATGATTGTCCCTCCACCACAGGATACAGCACATGCCCCACTGGCATGGCTGCACAGGCACTGGAAAATAAGATAGGATTTGGACCTAAGCCACCTGAGCCCTTGGGCTAGAGCACCTTAAAAAGTCTAGTTTTAAATTATGATAATGCTTTCCGTGTGAATTGTAAGCAATACATACTTGAGTTATAAGAAGAAATCTGGTGTGTATTGCTGATTGTGCATATTCGATCAATCTGTATAGATATATACATATAGATATTGCTAGCCTTCTTGGAGGATTTTGCATGAGGAACTGGGTATTTTCCTCCCACAACATGAGACAATTTAAATTTTGAGTAAATAACCTGGAATAGCTACCACTGAGTGGTTCTGTATTCACAGTTGGTGATATGGATAAAAATCTCACTCTACTGTCTGTACTGAAGAGATTACGAAGGGTCTGGAAGATGGTATGTATTATAAAGTTGTGGTATCCCCCCTGGGGGCTGGGGATAAGAATAGGCCCTCAGTTTGGCTGTACTTGTCATAAGAGGTGACTGAACAGCCACCGGGTAGATGGGACTAGGTCAGCCTGGGAAGGCAGCTCATCTGAGAGAAGGAAAACTCTGATCCCAAACCTCCACTGCCTTGTGGCTACATCCAGTTATGGAAAAGGCTTCAGGAGTCAACCTCGAGGCAAAATCCGGAGCCAGAGTCCCTGAGGCAGTTCATGGCTGAACACAGTCACGTTCTGGCAACTCCTGCGACGCCGCTGGAACCAACCGTATTGGCTTCTGCCTTTCCATTGGACCATTTCAGCGACGTGGAGAGGGGGGATTTGCTGCATGGGTAATAGCCTATCCTCCATACCTACTTTACCCAGGCTTTGCGCACTGGAGAGGACACTCTGTTCCAGAGCCACCATTCAGAGCGTGACACCATGGTCTTCCGAGACTGAAGGATGCCAACATGGTATTAAGAGTCAGGAAAAGCCCAAATGTTTATCCTCAAATGGAACATTTTTATTGTGTGTTGGAATAGTAATATTGGGAACTATACAGAGAAATGTTGGGGAGTATGGAAGTCGCAGCTGAGTGAGACCATTGGTCCATCTGGCTCAGTGTCATTTGTGTTGACTAGGAGTGGATCACCATTGGTTCAGGTGAGGATCTTTCCCTGCTCACCCAAGGACATACCAAGGATTGAACATGCAAACTATGTGCTCTGCCAATGAGCTATGGCCCCTTCCAATTATGATTTTCATAATGGTTATGAAATGAATATAAACACTGTAAGTAACGTTAATATAGATCCTTATCTGTATCTTGTGTTAAAAACAAAAAGAATCTCATTCTACCAACTAGAGCAGGGGTGCCCAAACCCCGGCCCAGGGGCCACTTGCGGCCCTCAAGGCCTCTCAATGCGGCCCTCAGGGAGCCCCCAGTCTCCAATGAGCCTCTGGCCCTCCAGAGATTTGTTGAAGCCCGCACTGGCCCAATGCAACTGCTCTCAGTGTGAGGGCAACTGTTTGACCTCTCGTGTGAGCTGTGGGATGAGAGCTCCCTCCACTGCTTGCTCTTTCACATCTGTGATGCAGCAGCGGCAGCAAAGGAAGGAGCTATTGCAAGACCTTCATTCATTCATATAAGTTCTTTAATATATTCATTTATGTAAACTTATGTAAATTTATTCAAATTTTAAATGTAAATTAATTCTTTTTTCCCCCAGCCCCCCGACACAGTGTCAGAGAGATGATGTGGCCCTCCTGCCAAAATCTTTGGACACCTCTGAACTAGAGTTTACTGGAAGGGGGGAGGGAATCACTATGTCCCTTAATCATTGCTGAATATAATTCAGGTACGTGTATTAATAGGCCCCATTAAATGCACAGCTTTTAATAGGCCCTATTAAATGATTACAGCTTAACAATACCACAACAGTTGCATCTGAGGAGGCATCAGTCTTCCAATATTCTGCCTTACATTCCTGAGTGGTCTAAAAAGATTTTTATTTTACTTCTTGTTTCTGAACAAGAAAAAAAAGTAAAATTATGTGGTGTAATGCATTTCCTGGCAAAACTGTGGTTTTGTTAAGGAAATGAAGAACTGTGTAGAAGTGACCTGATACAATAAAGAAGAAACCTATAGCTTACCAACTGAAAAAGCAAACCATCTAGTTTCTTAAACCAACTGGCATTTTCACTTGATATTCATCTGTCATAAATGAGATAAATTAGAGATAATTCCAGTGAAGTGGGATGTATAATGACATCATCCCACAGCTCAGCACATAGGCTCACAGTAGTTTACAGAATTAACTGCAGTTTAGTTCTGGCTCAGACACTAACTTAAAAAAAAAGTTTAACAAACAGTCCTCATACAGGTTAAGGTCATAAACTCTTAAGACTGCTGCTGTGAATTAGTATAACAGTTTGGATTCAAGGAGGACCGAGTGGAATTATATAACTCTGTAGCTGTATTCAAGCATTTGCTCTTCTGTGGAAAGCAAACATGGGAGGGCTTCTCCAGAGTGCATGGCATGCTCTCTCTCGGGTTGCAATCACAGGATGAAGATTTCCCACATTCAGCATTTGCCACTGCAGACAAATGCTTGAATGTGTGGAGATCAGGGTCAGGGTTAAGCATGTGTGACATTCAGTGGGGGGAGGGGCAAGGCTAAGCCAGCAGGCTCTGGAGATAGCCTTGCATGTTCACAAGAGAACAAACACCTGAATTGAGCTTGTGGTGTGGCTAAATTTAGAATACTGTGTACTGTTCTGGTTACCCCCTTTAAAAATAGAACAGGGGCAGAGAGTTTTACTATCTATCATTATTATTATTATTATTATTATTATATGTTAATATATTTTAAAAACTCTTCTAGTGCAAACCTTAGCACCTTACAGCAGCCATTTACTTAAGAAAAAAGACAATATCCTGCAGCTCCCTTGAAGCATCTGGTGTGGCTTCATTAACAGCAGTATTGTTAATTTTTCATTGTTTGGGTTTTTTGTTTGAATTGTTGCAAGCCATTCTGTGTGTGGTTTTTTGCTTATAGCAGATTATGCTTTTTGTTGCTAGGTAGTATACAAGTATTTTTTCAATGTGTGAAAATTCAAAGACAAACTGGCTTTTTTGTAAGATGATGCACTTGAGATTCAGTGGCTGTGTAATCTAGGACCTATGCACACACCTGAACAAATCACCAAAAGCTATTTTTTGTGTGTATATTTCAGGTGACATGAAATTCAATTTTAAAATTGAGTTTTCAGCTTTGTAGGTATTTATCCAAAATACAATACTGTGACAACACACTCCCCAAAAAACTTCACAATCACTATTAATTTCTTCCACATCCTCCACATTTTTATTACTGTGTATTTTAATTTTGAGGAAGGGCTGTTACTAAAAAACATGCCCTCACATGTTAATGACTCGGCAATCAGGAAGTGATAAAAGTCCAACTTTTTTCATCAGTTACATTTAGTATTAAGAGCTGGTTAATGTTAAACTGGAATATCACACAACAAAAATACATTGTCAGGAGTTCTTGGCCAAAGCTTAGTTAGAAGCAAATGAACGTTCATCTTTCAACTAATGTATCTCATCAATTTATTTGACTGGTGTGAAGATGCAACAGTGCTCACAGTTAAATTTCAGCTAGGAAGACCTCGTAAAGGATTTTGCTCCTGCTAAGGAACTGACTACCATATTCAGAATCAGATTGGATCTAACTAACATACACTCACTTCAAGGCATGTTTTTGTTGTTTAGCTGCATCACTGAATACAAGTTTCCGGGGCATTCCATCTTATGGTGTCTGATTATTTTACAGTATTTTTTTTTTAATGTGCAGCATTTTATCATTTAGAGCAAGGTTACCCAAACCCCGGCCCAGGGGCCACTTGCGGCCCTTGGGGATTCCCAATCCAGCCTGCAGGGAGCCCCTAGTCTCCAATGAGCCTTTGGCCCTTGGAGACTTGCTAGAGCCCATGCTGGCCCAACACAGCTGCTCTCAGCCTGAGGGCAACTGTTCAACCTCTTGCATGAGCTGTGGTACAAGGGCTCCTTCCACTACTTGCTGTTTCACATCTGTGATGCAGCAGCAGCAGCGAAGGAAAGGCTGGCCTTGCTTTGTGCAAGGCCTTTTATAGGCCTTGAGCTACTGCAAGACCTTCCTTCATTCATGTAAGTTCCATCTCTAATATATTCATTTATGTAAATTTGTTCAAATTTTAAATGTAAATTAATTCTTTTTTTCCTGGCCCCCAACAGAGAGATGATGTGGCCGTCCTGCCAAAATGTTTGGAAAACCTTTGATTTAGAGCAGGGGCCTCCAAACCCCAGCCCCGGAGCCAGATGCAGCCCACAGCGAGCCTCTTTCCGACCCGCAGCCAACCTCTTGTCCCCTGAAAGCCTCTGGCCCACTCAACTGAACATGACCAGAAGTGTGCTCTGATTGTGCCTGGAGGGTGTTCTGAGGGCCAAAGAGGTTGAATGAATGAGCCCATTCATTCATTTATTCATTCAACTAAGTTCCATCTCTAATTTATTTATTTAAATTTTATATTTAAATTTTTTTCCCAGCCCTCCACACCACGCCAGATATTTGATGTGGCCCTCTGGCCAAAAAGTTTGGAGACCCCTGATTTAGGGCATGGTGTGCCTTGTCAATTTTCAAAAAGCTGATGGTGTGCCTTGAAAATTTTAGCACCTTGTCAGTGTGCCCTGAAATGAAAAAGGTTGAAAATCACTGTGTTAATGTATTGGGGGGAGGGGGGGGAGGAATTGTTATTCATTAGGGACATTTTTTGCCTTAGTCCCAACAGGAACTATTCTACATCCTTTGCTTCCTAGAAATCATTTTCCTGGTGTCTTATTCCCTACCTAATGTTTTACCTTCTGCCATGATATTTCACCTTTTCTCCTACTCTCTTCTTGGACAGCTTTCCAACCCTCAAGATGGTTCTACCCAAGATTAATAGCATCTGCCTCTCTTTACCCTAACTTGGTCTTGTAATTTTTTTGGCCCATCATCCACTCCCAAGCTGTGGCACAGTACACAACTATTAACAAGAGTGGTTTCCCCAGCCTACTCCCTACATCTTCCCAGACTTTGGCAGTTTGACTACTGCCATGTTTCCCTGTATTATGCAACCTAGTGATGGATAGAGCTACTAGACACAGATTGCTGCTCAAACATGTACATCTTCATTTTATTTTAACATTTACAAAAACACATCTATAAAAATAAGTATGTTCTGTTAACAGATCTTGTATCAAAAAATGTACTTACAGACTTTTATCTCCCCTCTCATCAGGAGGCAGTTATAATAATAAGGCTCACAACAAGAATATATATTAACAAGACTAGAAAGTCAATAATAAAAAAACTATAAATCAGTAAAAATTTCGTCAAAACAGCTGCAATGAAAGAAAAAAAGTGCTGCAGAACAAGATGGTCTTTAGTCAGAGCCAAAACAGAAACAGCACCAACTGTACTTCTGAGGAAGAAAGTTAAACCATAGAAAAGGTAATTTCCCACATCACTGCCAAATACACTTCTTTTGATGATGAAACACAAAATAGAACCCTCTTAGATGATCTCAGTTTTGTGGGGGAAGCTACTCTGCTCCCAAGCTGGGTAGGGCCTTAAAGGTTAAAACCAGCACCCTGAACTGCATCCTGAAACATACCAGCAATGAGCGCAGGTGACAAAGCATAGGCATGATGTAGCTCCCCTTGTCTTGTGCCAGTCAGCAGTTCAGCTTATGTACATGTGAATTATCTAGAACAATTCTTCCAACTCATGCCAATTCAGGGTTTTGCAATTTCTCCCCTTCCACCAGAAAAGACTACAGATCAGTTACCACATGGTTGAATTTTCTTGCAGTTTAGATATTCATCTGGAGAGTGTTTTATTCACCTGACCAATATTTCTAAGAACTTTACATATGTTTTTGTTTGCCTCTAATTTTGGCAGGAATGTGGGGGCAGGGGGTGGGAAAGACAAGGTTATCTCATCTTCTGTTAGGAAGATATGACATACTTCAGGGTAACATCTCATTTGGCTTTCAATACATCCTGAGATAAGTGCACCAAATTAATGAATGAAATACAGTACAATGAAAGGAAAACATGACATTGCTACAGAGCAATCTTTTGCAAGGAAAGCATATGTTGCAAGTGTACAGAAATTTCAACAAACTGATCTAGAAATTTGAGGATAGTTAACCCTTTAAGCAAGATAAGCAACAGCAGATGAGAGTTCGACAAGGGTGCTTCCTCCGGTACTCAAGAGCTCTCCTCACTTGACCTTTAGCTTCTCCAACATAATCTTCAACATTTTGTACATTCAGTTCGATCACATCAAAGGTGTCAGCCTGCTCTTCTACCAGCAGAGCTACCTGCAAAAATAGTTCATGGACTTCCCTGATGCGACTCTCCAACTTCATCAACTCTTTGTGCCGTGTTTCTATCTCATTCAATGCCGTACGAGCTCCCTTGATATCAGACAGAAGATTCTCGGAGAAGACATCCCACCTGCCTTGCTCAATCATTTCCTCTATCTGGTTGCCAGACACATCCTTGCCCATGATCTCCAGCTGTCGCTGGATCCTGATCTTGCAGTTGTCTCGCTGTTTCATCTCTGTCTCGTTGTATGCAAACATAGCTTCCTGAAAAGCATGCATGAGATCGATGTAGTGGTCCTTTGATACACGGGCTAGAATTGAACCAGAGCCATATTTGGTTTCTGCATCTTCACTGAAGTCTCTCAAAGCCTGAAGTTTCCGATGGATCTCTTCTCCACGGGCCTTGATGTCTTTTGCAATTGTGTTCGTATCACGTTTTATGCTACTGAGGCGGCGCATAGATGTAAGAAAGCGGGTGTTTTGTTTGCCCAGACGCCGAATGTCCTCTTTCAGGTGGTTGTTACTCGTTCTGATTCCCTGAATATCTTTGTAAACACTTGCTAAGGCATAATCTGTTTCAAACAAGAGAGTTTCACGAGGCAATTGCAAGTCAACCTCAGCATCAGGAGAATGTTGGCCATAAAGCCTAGCTAGCTCAGAAAGCTCGAAGAGTCGATCTCTCATTTTTGCCTGTAGGTAGAAAGGGGAGGGGGGAGAGAAAAATTAGTGAAAATAGCAAATTTAACTGATCTATACAGATATAGCTTTTATCTAAGGCATTGTGGTTGACAAAGTATCTGTAAGGGAACATTGTGCAAGCACTGCAGAGCACTGTAGTTTTCCAACTGCTGTAAATCCCATGTACTATTTATAACATAGATCTACATAACCTATTATAGCAAGTGTAAGGAAACATTTAAATCATGATTTACCATAAGAACGTGGAACATTTTAGAAGTGGAATCACAAACTGAAGCACTGATTAGCTTCTAGATTTAGAGAGACTTTCCATGCTCATTTAAATAAGTAAAGTTGCGTTTTTGATATTTGACTACTTCTTTAAAATCAAAAGCTTTGAATAAGTTTACACAATACAATTGCTCTTACAGAATTCCATAGAAGTTTTTTTCCTGTTAATGTTGCATAATTAAATATATAGTCTTAAGATAGCTCTTCCCATTTCCTTACTTCCCCTCCCCATCAATCATCATGCAATCTTGTGTATACCTCCTTTACGTAAAACATATAATTGAGAATTCTCCATATTGTTATTTATTTTTCATTTTTCATACCGCCCTTCCTCCAAAGAGCTCAGGGCAGTGTACACAGCTGCTCCCCTCCTTTTGTCCTCACAACAGCCCTGTGAGGTAGGTGAGGCTGAGAGAAAGTGACTGACCGAAGGTCACCCAGGAAGCTTCGTGGCTGAGGGGAGATTTGAACCTGGATCTTCCAGGTCTCAGTCCAATTCCCAGACCACTACACCACCCTGGCTCTCCCCTGTCCATATAAGGACAACTAAACTATACTGGGGTATAGTATAGCTTCCATCTTTTCCACCCTTTAGCTTCTATCTCTGGCTTAAAGAATACATGGCCTTATTTATTAATTAGATTGTTATCCTATCTCTTATATAAGCATCTCAGAATGGCATATTCCCACTCTACCCACCCACCCCCCACTGTCTGCAATGTTACTCTGCTTCCAGGGTTACATCAACCCTGTAAAATAGGTTAGGTTAAAAAAAATTGATCAGCCCAAGATCAACAGTGAGCATTGCAGCTAGGAGTTTTACTCCAAGTCCTCTTAGCTCAAGTCCAGCACTCTTTCAACTCCTATACCACACCAGCTCTCTTGATAACATGGCTGCAGATTTCAGGTTGTCATAAGCATCGATCTCCATGTCACAACCACTGCACCTGAAAACCCTACCACAGAAGTAGTATATTCTGTGGTCTTACAAAATATATATGTCAGACCTCATACTCAGAGCATTTAAAGTGAGGTTGATGGATTTTGTAGGAGATAATCAGGGTTGGAGGTTATTCCCAATTAGTTGACATGAAGTAGAAGCAGTCTATGGTGCAACAAAGTCACTCCTGTTCAGGGAAGAAATAATGTAATTATTTTAAAATGTATACAGCACAGATTGCAGTATCAGTCGTATTAAATCAAATCTAAAAGGTTGGTATGTGGTTCATTCAGTTAATTCAGCAGGATCATTCAGTATATTTCAACTAGTTTATTTCTCTTTATATATCCATGCTTTCTGTCCCCAGGGGGCTGGGGATAAGAATAGGCCCTCAGTTTGGGTGTACTTGTCATAAGAGGTGACTAAACAGCCACCGGGTAGATGGGACTCCTGAGCCTGGGAAGGCAGCTCATCTGAGAGAAGGAAAACTCTGATCCCAAACCTCCACTGCCTTGTGGCTACATCCAGTTATGGAAAAGGCTTCAGGAGTCAACCTCGAGGCAAAATCCGGAGCCGGAGTCCCTGAGGCAGTTCATGGCTGAACACAGTCACGTTCTGGCAACTCCTGCGACGTTGCTGGAACCAACCGTATTGGCTTCTGCCTTTCCATTGGACCATTTCAGCGATGTGGAGAGGGGGGATTTGCTGCATGGGTAACAGTTTATCCTCCATATCTACCTTACCCAGGCTTCGCGCACTGGAGAGGACACTCTGTTCCAGAACCACTATTCAGAACATGATACCATAGTCTTCCAAGACTGAAAGATGCCAACACAACTCACATCCATGCTTTCTCTGGCTGTTCTATTCCATATTTCTTCCATGCTGTCTCCATACCTCTTCAACTCCCTCAGCCTCTGTGCCATGTGTTCTAAACAGTCACATACTGTTATCCTCTGAGACCACACACAGTCAAAGCCAGTTCAAGGTTTGTAAGCACTCTGGGTATAGACAATTCAATACTTACTATGCAGTCTAGAACATCTGACCTCACTGGTAGTTTTCAACACCATAGCCAATTATTCTTGTTTTGTTTTGCCTTCCCAGGAATTATTTCCCCACAACTCAAGCCAACACAAGACCAAATCCTATCCAATTTTCCAGCACTGGTGCAGCCATACCAACAGGGCATGCCCTGCATCCTGTAGAAGGGGGGATTTCAGAGAGGCCTCCTCCAGCTAAGGGAAGGCTTGTTCTCTTTCCTTGGGGCTGCATTGCAGCTGCACTGGCAAGTTGGTAGGATTGGGCCCACAATCTTTTCCCTGTATCCTTTCCCTTGCCCTATATCCTCCACGTAGTAAGGCTACATGCATTCACCATGAGATTTGGGCAAGGTGAGGGAAAGAAGTTCAGAGAGAAAAAGATGGCTATGGGATTTTAAAAAAAATTTTTTTAAAGCATTCCTTATTTGCAAGTGATGCCTCTACATTATGGATGATAAAATGTGTACTGAGGTGAGGAAGCATCTGTTTGTGCACCACTTTTGGGGAGGCTGCTACTTCAGTAACAAAGAGCAGCAAAAGTGGAAGGCAGCATTAAAATGCTTTAAATAATAGGCTTTGGGGCAGTCCCCACCAACAACTGTGAAAACAAAGCAGGCTCAAGATTTTCTCTCTGCCTAAGTAGAAAAAAGAGCCCACACACCATGGAAAAAAAGCTAGCTAGAATGATATGGAATCCTTCTTGATGTGCTAGCTTTGCACAGATAGCACAGGCCAACACACATTTTGCTTCCTTAAACGTTACACCAATTCCTGGGTACATTTGGGGTGCTGATTCCAAAAATGGCATCCGTTTTGCCCTATCATGTCTAGTTTTGGAGACACAGCATAGCCTCTTTAGTGAATGGTTCAAGTATAATGAGGCTATACTGTATCTCCAAAACTAGACATGATAGGGCAAAACAGATGCCATTTTTTGAATCGGCACCCCAAATTCATATCAAACCATCATAAAGTTTGGGAAAAACTTTTCTGACCCTCAATTTTATAGACCTGTGTAGTCTATCTGGTTGTACTCTGTTCTCTCAAACTAATAATTTCCCTTCAAAACTTTTGAGATAGGCTGAATTGTCCACGTTTATAGGTAACTTTCCCAGCTGAGAACATTCATAACTGCTCCATCACTCATAACCATACGCAGTTTCTGCAATAGTTACAAGGCAGATTTAGAAACTAGCATGAGATAACTGCAATAAGATGGCCAACACAGTGTTCTTCCTAAAATACCTGGTTAGTGAATTACTTCAGGAAAGATCGGCTTTCAATTTCTTCTTCATAGTCAATGTCATATGCCACCATGTGTGACTGATTTTTTGAACCAACAGAATTCAAAATTCAACAACAGCAGAATCTAGATATCATTTTAGAGTGGATACATTGCCTACAACACAGATATCTGGTGGATCCAATAGGGAAGAGGAAAGCAGGGTACAGTCTCTTCCCCCTTGTCAAAAAATGGAAAGTAGAGGTGAGGAGGCTGCAACAAGTGAAAGAGGCAAGGATGAAAAAGGAGTGGTGTGGAGTTGAACACCCTCTCTGCTCCTATCTTCCACTCATAAATTCCTCATAGGTTCCAACTTGTTTTCTGTAACAGAGGAAGTCGCATTGTGCACAAGACTAATTTTCATGGGTAATAAATAACCCACTCCAATATTCTACTTCAGGATCTCTCTCTCTCTCTCTCTCTATCTCTTTGAGCAGAATCAGCTCAGAGTTCCAAGGCAAGGACAGTTTATCATTGCAAAAAAGCAATATTAATGTTCTTTCTACTGCAGTAGTAGAATCAGTCTGACAAATACTCAGAGTGCTGCATTATGCTTGAATGATCTGTTTTGCAATACAGAAAAATGCAGGTGAGCTTTCTGAAGTGAGAACAGTTGGCATGAAAAATGCAAAAATTGGAAGTGGGAGACCTACTCAAACTACATTGCCTGGCAGCACACCACGTGCATTGTCCTTTACTTGTAAAGAAGAAGAAAAAGGCTGCAGTGGAGTTATTTCACTGTTATTCAGTATTGCAAACAGCAGCTCGTTTACTGAAGACATGTAAAACCACTAATGGACCTTCAAGACTTTGGGTGAAACATTTGAAGTCAGAGATAGGCAGCTAACTGTGCATTACATTTTTTCACATTTTAGATGAGCATGAATGGAAAACTTTTGTAACAGTTCATCCTTAAATCAGAAAGATCTCTTCCAAGGGAAATATCCTTAGGATAATTGGGAGTATATTCCAAAACAATTGACAGTTGCCAATGAGCTACCACCTTTCTAAGAAACCAGGGACACAAGCAATGTAATCCTATGCCTACTCAGAAGTAAGTCCCTTTGTATTCAATGGGGTTTATTCTCAGGAGAGTATATATTGTATAAGATTGCAGCCAAGCTGTTACAGAATAGGACAGTGCTGGCAGAATACTGACATGCCCACCTGCCTTCTGAGCACATTGGAAGCTAGCGCTGAGGGTTCAAAGCACTCGCCCTCTGATGGATGAAGCCCTCAGCCTGTCCTGGCCCAACCAGACACCACTCCTGCTAATAATAACGTCTAAGGACATGTCCAAACATTGATACTTTGAGCAATGGAGTCACAGCAGAAGTATACTCACCACATTTCACACGTGTAAATCTCCTGTCCCTGCCCCCCCCCCACATACACGTACACACATGCACAGGAAAAGCTCAGGAAAAACCAGTTTTGTGTTTTGGAGACAGAATCCAACCGTGCCCAGCACTGACTCGTTAGGAACTTGTAATATCACATAAACCACCCTGGCAGCAGTTTTTGAACTCTTTTAAAACTGGATGAATTTGCTTTTAAAGCACTACACAATGCTCAAATCAAATAAATGTATGAGTGACACTTTTTAAAGAGGTAAACAGTTCACCTGAAGCATGATGGTTCATGCTTCTGGTTATAAAACTGATGACTCCATCAAAACTAGATTCCCTGCTAAGTTCATCTGCTGGAAGCAGTGCCAAAGCAAAGGAAAGGCCAAGCTCGCTCTGCAGGAAACACACACACACACACACACACACACAACATCATAGTCCTATTTTTCAGGGCATCCACACTCCAGCACACCTGCCATGATAGTTCCAATGACTTAAGGCAATATACATATGCAAACTTTTGGATGATTTGAAAGTTAGTTTCCCTCACTATATTTTTGTCAACACCTGAGTTAGCCCATTATGTTGTGTAGAGAGGCAACTGCTTGTTACAGAACAAGCTTGCTACTCTTGCAAAGTCAACTATGCAATCAACAGTGACTAATTGCCATGCTAAGGGAATGTTAACAACTATTTGCTACAACACTAGGCCTAGTTCTCAAAAAAGAAATGATAAGCTGTGTCTGACCCCTAGAGTGCTGGTAGGGGCTCACATGACAATGTAGGGGCCATCCAAGATTTCTTGATGTTCGAGAATCATACGCTAAATGCTTTTCTCACTTACCTGGCAATGCATCGGCCTTTGCCCCTCCCACTCTCCAAACTGGAAAGGAAGGAGGTGGAGCAAAAGAGAAAGTATGCCTCCAATGCTGTAGCCCACCATGCTACCCCCCATTTCTTATTCTGCACAACCCCTTCTTCCTTTCCAATTCAGGGAGTGGGAAGAACAGCAGGGGAAGTGAGTGGGCAGACAGAGGAGACTACTCTAGCTAATCTGTTTCACAAGGCGTCTGACTCATTTGGCCTCACATATGGGCCACCCCAAAAGAAGTGTTTCTCTGTACAAAGATACTCCTGAAACCAGGACCAGTCCAAGAACTGTTACCCTGCACATGCCTGATCTTGTCTGATCTCGGAAGCTAAGCAGGGTCAGGCCTGGTTAGTACTTGGATGGGAGACCGCTTGGGAATACCGGGTGCTGTAGGCTTATACCATAGTCTTTCGAGACTGAAGGTTGCCAACCAACCAACCAAGACCTTCTGACACTCGAGGCAGTATGCCAAATGACTGATGATGTGCCAGCCTCAGTTTCTCTCACTCTCCAATATTCTAGCTCAGCATTCTCCTCCTCCCCTCCACATTTCCTCCTCTTCTGACCCTTCTTTTTCATTCCAAGGAGTGGAAGAAGGTGGATAAAGAGAAGGCAAGTAGGTACATAGGCACTCCCTGAGTGTCTGAGTGCTGCCTGAGGCAACTACCTCAGTTGGCCTCATGAATGGGCCAACAGCAGTGCTACCTGAAATTGTGAACCAATATTAGGAAAAAGTGATTTAGTCTCACCTCCTCCCTGACATACTAGGTTTATAAATTGTTTGTGCTAACATTTAATCAGGCAAATACCTACTTGCAGCCTGAAATGGAACAGTTCAGAAACAGATTTACCACCTCAGCCAGCTGGACTTGGATGTTTTGCATACTGACTCCACAACTGCTGCTTATAAGAGGTAGGCCTCAATTTCTGTCAAGTGTTCAGGATGACACAAATGCCTGTATTCCACATTCATATATGAGAAGAGCATGGTTATTTAATCTTTAATAACATGGCAAGAATAATGTTCCCTGTTGTCAGATGCTGGATAACTAAGGCATAAATCAAGGCAAGGAAGTGGTTTTAATATATACCTATGCACATTTGTGTCATTCTGACACAACATGTGTCATTCCTCAACACATTCTGAAGCACGTTCAGAATGCAGATATAATATTCAGAGATCCCCATAGCCATTAGCAAGTACGTCTTTTTTCTCTAGGAGCATCACCCTCCACCTCTAAAAAGGAATTTGAAACTTTTTATTTATAGCAGTGGTCTCCAAAACCCGGCCCACGAGCCACATCTGGTCCTTGACATCATATTAAGATATGTGATGTGGCCCTGGGGCCAAAAAGTTTGGAGACCCCTGATTTGTAGGCAGGAAGCAGGACTATCTTCCTTCACACTGGCTATAGCAGATGGCCAAGGTAACGCAATAATTTTACCACGCCCAAACCACCCTGGGACATGTAACAGTCCGCTGCCCATCATAGTATACACAGATTGCTCAAGGGAAGGAGGCCAGTGAAAGACTAGCATAAGGGCTGGTTAATACATTAAAGCAGTGTTTCTCAAACTGTGGGTCAGGACCCACTAGGTGGGACACGAGCCAATTTCAGGTGGGTCCCCATTCAGCCCAATATTTTATTTTTAATATATTAGGTTTCATGCTACCATGAATGTGACTGCATTTGGGGAAATGTTACAGATCTGAACTTTTAACATTGTTGTACTTTTAACAATGATAGTCAATGGAACTTACTCCAGGATAAGGGTGGGTAGGATTGCAGCCTAGGATTGTTAAAGATTTTCCTGCTTGATGATGTCACTTGAGGTCATCACTTCTGGTGGGTTCTGACAGATCGTCATTCTAAAAAAATGGGTCCCGGTGCTAAATGTGTGAGAACCACTGCATTAAAGAAAAGTTTGTGGGCTGCTGAATGTAACTCTGTGGATTATTTGAAGTATTCATGTGTAATATATAGATGGCTTTGTTTATACATGTTATTCTGATGACACCAGAGCTAGTCAGACAGAACTTGCAAGTAATTAACAGCTGTGCCTTTAGTTATATGAAAGGAGGCTAACCAGTCAAAAGCTAGTCCTGTTTGACTAGTTCTTTAAGGGCCCCTTCAGGATCAACACAGTGAGCATATGAGTCTGCCATTTTCCAGATCTCAAATTACTTGTACAATAACAATTCTATGAGGTGGTGATAGCCAAGAGATTTCCCTATTGGAGCCAAGGCAATACTAATGCCAAACCTGAAACTGTAGTGCAATGGTTCTCAAACCTTAAGCACTGGGACCTACTTTTTAGAATGACAATCTGTCATTACCAGAAGTTATGTCGTTAACATGAAAGTGATGTCATGTCCAGAAGTGACATCATCTAACAGGAAAAGATTTAACACCCCTTCCAAACAACAAAAATCAATCAAATATATTAAAAGTTTACAAGAAGTTTTAAAAATTATTTAAAATAAAGAACACTCCTAACCTTCCCAAGCAGTTGCTCATTTGTTTAAAAAAAAATTCCCAAATATTCCTAAGGCTGCAATCCTATCCACATTTACCTTGGCTTTAGTCCCACTGACTGATATTTCAAAGCATCTTGTTTAATAGTAGTCTGTTAAAAGTACAGATCTTTAACATTTCCTCAAATGTAGTCACATACCACAGCAGCATCAAATCTAACATATTAAAAATAAAACACACTTTAAAATGAATGGGGACCCATCTGAAATTGGCTTGTGACCCACCTAGTAGGTTTGAAAAACACTGTATAGTGGAATCATTGCACAAATATAAGGGGAATGCAGGAGAATAGGAGATTTGCTGTGGTCTTGCAGCAGGCAAAAAGCAAGATTGCCTTCTGCAGGAGGTTAAGGCAGGACCAATCTGCACAGAACACTGGAAGATCATGGACTGCAAACCTGATCCAGCAACAGCCCTTGAAGAGGGGATGTTTTACTCTTCACAAGATGCTTTTGCAAAATTGTCCTGAGTTGCTTTCTCCACCCACTGGATAGGGAAAGAGGAGAAATGGAAGTTTTTTCTTTCTTTCATAAAACATATCTGTCTTTATCTTCCATTTTTTTGTATGGAACATGAGCTCAGATCTCAAGGACCAAGTCGGCAGCAGGACTTTTGAGGGACTCCTTTCCAATTACAGCCTCTACTAAGGTGGTTAACTGTTAAGCTATTCCTGGATGTTGGTTTTCCCTTCAACCTGGTAGAATGTTGGAAATTCCTGGAGGCTATTGTTAAAATCTCCGGAACTTTTTGCACACTCCACTCAACACTCCACTTTAAAACTGGTTACTTTCTGGCGCAGCTTCCATTGCAGCACAAAGAATTGGGGAGAGGGGCATAGAATTTAGAGATATGCATATGGTATACATGAAAATACTCTTTGTATTCTGTAAACAGTATCATTTATGTGATAATTTTATGAAATATTTCTTAACTCATGTTCCAAAAGTTCCCACTATTATAAAAGAAACCTGTGGGGCCTTACCAGATGGAAGATTCATTACAACAAAATAATCCATGAATAGGTCATCCTGCAGATTTTAAAGTGACACAGCAGAATGTGTATATTGGGACACAGTTTTCAACTGTTTCACTCTTATACTATTTCCCCTTTTAAGCTCTCCCAAACTTTCTTGGCCTCATAAGGGAAGCATACAGATACCATACATGCATCTGTGTGTCCTGCCCTGTAGAGCAAATAGCAGCTCAGAGCTTAATTGAGAAAATGATCTGGGAGCTTAATTGAGAAAATGATTGGGGGGGGGAAGGGTTAAAACCCTCCCTCAGTATCAGCCCAAATCCCCCACTATTCACAGATCTCCCATGTTATGTCTAATTTGGTCCCAAGTTTAATATGTTGGTTCATGGAGCTGATTAATAATTGCATGTGCACGGCAAAGGATATTCAACACATTTTTAAAAGGAGAATGCTGGTTAAGGTTACAGTCATTAAGAAGGGTGATGGAAGCCAATTTGGGAAAGGAAGAATTTCAGCAGTACAGAAGTTATATTACATGGGCCATATAAAAATCCTTATGTCTTGGTGCAACACACACAAAGATACCTTTACCTGGTGAAGAAATACAGGTGTCTTACTTCACAAACTGCAACATACAATTTCATAACAAAATATAGTCATCTGCCTTCAGTAACACACATATATCACTAGCGTCATACAAGTTATAAGACACATCTTGTATGTTCCCATGGCAACTATTAGTCAACTCAGAATACTAAGTTGTCAGGTATGCAGGTAAGATTACTAAGCACTGACACTCTATTATACATTCAAATTGCTATAACCACGTTATCCAACAGCTCACCACATCATCTTGGCAAAGCACATACTATCAAGTGACTGCAAGTCTTATGAGTGCTAATTGTGTTACCAAATAAAGGTCATTATGAGTGCACTAGCATCATGTTTCTTTAATTACCAATCACAAATTTTGCGGAGTACTTCAAATCTTGTTCCCTTGCTGATATCACACACTTGCCATGATGCATATTCATGTAGACACCTACAAGTTACTCAAATGCAAATATAAAAAGGAGCACAGAGCACATGTAGAATTTAAGATGATGGCATTACACTTGTCAAAGCAACAGGAAGTCAAGAAGAACATTCTGACATAGGATTTTTCCTGTGTGGAAGAAAACTCACAAAAGCTTGTATTCCAAGAACTGCAAGTAGTGTGCTGCTCACAAGCTAGGGGTCTCCCACCTTCTCTAACATCTTGAAGCCCCCAGCACTCCCTGAAAAGCTGGTTTTGAGAGTCGCAGGAACCCCCAAAATAATGTGCACTGTTGCTCAGGCGAACACAGAAAGAGGGAGATGTTAGAGGAAATCCTGCCCTCCTTGCATGAGCAAAAGTGCCATTCCACTCATACAAATATTAGTCGGGATTTATTATTACAAACTAACTAAAAACGTATTTTTAGTGTAAGTTTTTCAAGCTGTATTTTCGTCTGTAAAAAGCAAAGTTTGCTTGCTTTATCCTCTTGCATGAGAGAGTAGACGACAACTCAAACTATCACACCACCCAACACACACTTTGGTGCCTTAAAGTCAGACCTATTTTTGGATATATTTGGGGCACTGATTCAAAAAAGTGCATTAGTTTCACCCGATCAGCTCTAGTTTTGGAGATATGACATAGCCACCTTTTATGCTGATATGCAGACATATAATTGTGTATTGTTATTTTATGAGTGCATAACTAGAGCTGATACTGCCAAACAGATGCCATTTTTTGAATCAGTGCCCCAAATAAACCCCAAAATGGGTCTAACTTCTGAAGCACCAGAACAAAATTTTTTTGATGGGCAGTGGCGAGGAAAAACTGACAGCTAATTATATGAAAAAAATGACATCTCATCTACATCATTACTTCTTTATCCTGTTGAAGTTAAGAAATGCATTACTCAAGCATGCTCACAAAAAATACTCAAGTAGTTCAGAAAAAAAGACAGGTTAATTCCATGATAAGAGCCTAAAAGGGCATCATTGTGACAGCTTGGCAATGGTGGTTCTGACTACATCAAACCTTAAATAGTGCTTTATCCCTCCTGTAATCTTGCAAAGTTTTGTCTCCCTGGCAAAGGCCTAGACTCCCCTACTTTCAATCCAAGAAGACGTCAATTCTTCTTTCTCCCCAGAAGAAGAAGAAGACATCCTCTTCTTTCTTCCTTTTGCTCTCTTCCCAAGTGCATCAGAAAAGACTTTTAAAGTGTGGCATGCACATGTTGTGTGAGAGAGATCCTCCCCAAACCCAAAGCCAGGAGAAGGGTGGCCACTTGCCTTATTTTGAGAATTTTTACATACTGTATAGTGTTATTCATGCACATAGCACTTTATGTATACAATGCTTCCCTTGTGATGATAGGGAGAGGGTCGTGGGCTTAAAAACAGAAAAAAATGTGTGTCAATGTCACCATCAGAAGCAGCATCTTTAATTTGTTCCTGAAGTAGTTTCCTCCTCTCTGGGTACTCAATTGCTTGACGTTATTTTCATTTTATTAAAGGAAATGGTATTCATTATATTAAAATTCATTATATTAAAATTAACATTTTTTAAAATTTAAAATACATCTGTGATGCTAAAGTTGGTGCTACTGTTCTTTCAAAAAGTTGGATTTTCTGCAGCTTAAAAAAAGACGTGATGTACAGGAAGAATACAGAAGGCCAACAAGCTAAGTACATTATCATTCAAATGCATTGCAAAAAGGCAATTCAGGACTAAACACTGGCTTCGTTCTTTTTTTAGCTTCCAGCACTAGAAGCGCTAGACTCAGAGAACTGTTTTTGTTTGTTTGTTTGTTTGTTTGTTTGTTTGTTTGTTTGTTTGTTTGTTTGTTTGTTTGTTTTTTTAGCTTCCAGCACATTTGGGTCAAATTCTTTTTTTAGGTTCTAGCGTGCTAGCCACACTAGAATTTTGCCAAGCAAGCTTGGAGCTAGAAAAGATGGCTGCCACTATGATGTCACAGGCCTATTTTCAATTAAAATGAATGCAAGGATCTATCAGAAACATGGTGGCCTCTATAATGTATGAAGTATATGGTGAAGACATGGGAACCTCCATACAATTTATTTGAATGACAAGGTGCCATTTTGTCATTTTTTAAATAATTACACTGAAAGCATGTTAGCATCATGCTGGAAACATCACTTCCGCCTATTTCCCTAACATAAAAACAACGTAGCCAATCTCTATCACAAGGTCCCCAGGTCCTTATCTGGGTACCCTGCTCATAGACATCTATAGCATCCCTTGAGGGAATCTGAACATAAGAACAGCCCCACTGGATGTCAAGGATGAATGGCAGGTTTTTCCCTCAACACAAAAGTGGGCCTAAGTAGCAGACATTTGCTCATAAAAAGAAAAGACCTATTCGTATGTGAGAAAGTCAAGGGGTGTACTTTGCAATGCTCCCCCCTCCTGGCAGCTACGTATCCTTTCCATGTACTACATCTGGGTCTGCTATGCCCAGATTATCCTAGTCCTTCATTCAGGTATCGTCATGAAGTCTTATTCCATACTTTGGGAAAACTAGGAGCTCCCCCATCCCCAGCCTGAAAAATACTTCTCTTAAACAAAAGAAAATAAAACATGCACACACCACACCAACTACCACTAAAATTAGTAAATGAGCTTAAAGTGAATTTCTGTTACCATTGCAACTGAAATGTTCCCCTAACTCCAACCCAGGGAAGATCTATCACAGCTTAACCTATATGACAATAAAGCGAATGGGAAAAGTAACACAGACAGTTGGATTTTCAAACCACTTCAAAAAAGTTTTTGCAGCAATGTTTAGTGCCTTTTCATGCTGGAATTATACCAATTCCCCACCCCCCATCTTGCTGATTTCCATATTTGGAACTTGCCTCCAAGTAAGCAGACTAAGAAAGCAATGTTGAAAGTGGAATTACAGAAGTTGAGGGTAGTTAGTTTTGTTTTAAACTTCCTATGATATTACATTGGACTTCTGTACTGCAATATTTTATACATCAAACACCACAAGTCCTGCTCTGTCTTAGAAGTAGCTTACTTTGGAAATTGCTTGGACCCTACACATCCATTTATTCTACAGTGGTACAGTTGTAGGTGCTAAGGGACTATTCCCAGAAGAAGCAGTCTCCGTAATTCTCTTGAGGTTTTCCTAGACCAGGAGTGTCAAACATAAGGCCCAGGGGCCGCATGCGGCCCTCAGAAGCTTTTTATCCGACCCTCAGGCTCTCAGCTGCTGAGGTGTTACAGCTGAAATGGCAGCCCACATGAAAACTGGGCTTTCCCAAATCTTGAAATATAATCAAGATTTGCATACTTTCTCTTCAGTCATTAGCAGTTAATGAGTTTCTATAGGAGACCAGGGTCTGATTTCTGGCCATTAGTTTCTTAATGATGTCACTTTCTGCTTAATGACATCATTTCCGGCCCTCTGTATGAAACAAGTTTGACACCCCTGTCCTAGACTATATAACCAGCATGCAGCCTTTGTTTCATTAACACTACAGTTCCATTAATACTGTACCACAACCCAATGTACATGTCATAATGTGATGCACTTAATTCAGCAGGACCTGCACCTGCCTCAAACCAGATTGCCAAGATTGATACATCTTACTTGGGTGGAAAAGGGCTATGGGGACTGTAGGTTTGATTCTCACACTGTAAACGCATTTCTGAGCTAAGCATGTGCTCAGGGGCACCCTGTTCCCTAATTATAATTAATCTACAGCTCTGAGCATCCGTCTCCAGTGGGTGAACCTCAGGGCTCCAGTGACAAGCAAAAGGGAACTACAACCCTGAAGCCTGCCTGCCCATCCCTGCCTTAAGCCACCTGGAAACCCCCCATATATGCCACCCCACGATCCATGGGACAACGATGAGCTGCACATGTAATAAATACACCAACACATAATAACTATGAAGCCCCACAAAGAACCTGTGGCAGCGAGGGGTTTCTGATCACGGGCCGGCTGCCCGCTTTGGAAAGAAGTCTGCCAACATTTCAGCGCTGCTCACAACAGCTTGGGCAAAAACTTCCCCTCTCCAGCTCAAGAAGCAGGAAGCTTCGCCCCGAGGCGCATCCATCCTTCCGATCCCCCTCAAGAGGCTTAGAGAGGGGAAGACGAGGGAGACTGGTGCATTGGCACTACTTCGCATCACAGTACAACGAAGCCACCCATCACTCGCCAAAGGTCCTAGATGGCCCAGGGGGCAATATTTGGAGACCCCTCTCTGAACCAGGCGCCGCATGCAGAGCAGACGCGAGGAAGCAGCAGCAGCACTCACCGTCACTTGCGCCGGGCGCGCCTCTCTCTCTCTTCTCCGGGCCACCAAGTCGCAGCCGGGAACAGCTTCTCACCCAGACCAGCCGCGGAGTTTCCTCCACCGCTTGTTTTAGCCGGCCCTCCGGCTCCTCCCACCCGCAGCCCATTGGCCTCCTCTGCCTCCGCGCTGGGCTTTTCTTTCCCCACCAAGTGATGATGAGCGACACTGTGGCATGTGGGTGAGTCACTCCCCTGCGGAGAGATGCTGTGGTGTGTCCCGAGGTGGACTCTCCCAGCCGGTGTCCTGCTGCTGCTGTCCTGGATTCTTTCCACCGCCAGCAGTCGCCCAGGCACATCTCTGCAGCCTCAGTCAGCATCAGTCAGTCAGGTGATGCGCCCCGTAGTGTAATAGGGCAGGCAGGCACATCACCTACACGTACCACCTTGTGGTTTCGAAAATCTGGTACCTCAAGCTGAGTGTCGCATCATAGGTGGATTTTCTCCACCCTCCCCAAAGAGGAGGAGGAGGAGGTGTGTGTGTGTGTGTGTGTGTGTTTAATCTATAGACCTGAGGGCATGAAAGATCATGCTGTGAAGGTCTTTCCTCTGTAAAGCAGTGCTAGATATTGCCCCATGTGGGAACTGGGGGTTCCCACCTGAGAAATGTTTTAAAAAAACAAATTTTTGTTTAAACTGTGCCATGAAGAGAGTTTGTTTAAACTCTCTCTCTCTCTCTCTCTTTCTCTCTCTCATAAGAACATAAGAACAGCCCCACTGGATCAGGCCATAGGCCCATCTAATCCAGCTTCCTGTATCTCACAGCGGCCCACCTAATGCCCCAGGGAGCACACCAGATAACAAGAGACCTCATCCTGGTGCCCTCTCTTGCATCTGGCATTCTGACATAACCCATTTCTACAATCAGGAGGTTGCACATACACATCATGGCTTGTAACCCGTAATTGATTTTTCCTCCAGAAACTTTCCAATCCCCTTTTAAAGGCGTCCAGGCCAGACGCCATCACCACATGCTATGGCAAGGAGTTCCACAGACCAACCACATGCTGAGAAAAGAAATATTTTCTTTTGTCTATTCTAACTCTCCCACCACTCAATTTTAGTGGATGTCCCCTGGTTCTGGTGTTATGTGAGGGTGTAAAGAGCATCTCCCTATCCACTCTGTCCATTCCCTGCATAAATTTGTATGTCTCAATCATGTCCCCCCTCAGGCATCTCTTTTCTAGGCTGAAGAGGCCCAAATGCCGTAGCCTTTCCTCATAAGGAAGGTGCCCCAACCCCGTAATCATCTTAGTCGCTCTCTTTTGACCTTTTCCATTTCCACTATGTCTTTTTTGAGATGTGGCGACCAGAACTGGACACAACACCCCAGGTGTGGCCTTACCATCAATTTGTACAATGGCATTGTAATATTAGCCGTTTTGTTCTCAATACCTTTTCTAATGATCCCAAGCATAGAATTGGCCTTCTTCACTGCCGCCGCACATTGGGTTGACACTTTCATCAACCTGAAATCACTTTCATCACTCTCTCTCTCTCTCTCTCTCTCTCTCTCTCTCTCTCTCATCACAGGTTGTGGGGATGGTACCTGGCCTAGATGCTTTTAAAGGGGAATTGGACAGATTTATGGAGGAAAAGTCCATCACAGGTTACAAGCAACGATGACAGTATGAAATCTCTGGATTTTAGAGGTAGCCTACCTCTCAATGCCAGATATAAGAGAGCGGCACCAGGAGATATACTGTAGGTATCTTCTTGTGCAGAGTGCTCGCTTTGGTGCATGTGCCCACATGCCGGCACACACACAGTGTATAGATACATAAACATAAATGGTGATTGGTGTCACTCTCCAAGTGGGAGCTGCTCCAGACTTCATTCTCTTCACTTGCCCAGCTCTGCTCACCAGGGCTGCTGAGAGTTGGCACTGGACCCAGGGCAAGATGCCTGATTGGGACCCCCTTCCTAAATTTGTTTTGCACTTTTGTTTTGTATATATTGTTTTGTCATGTAATGGCCTGGGGCCCCTGGAAACCCAGGCCCCTAAGATTTTACCCCCTTGCTCCCCCCTCCCTCTGCGCAGGCATTCTGCCACTCAATATTCCCTGGCTCATGTTCAGCTTCGCAAAACAACTTATGCTGAAATGATCCTGAAAAAGACAAGTAAACTTTCAGTTCAATCCTATGCACAGGGCTGGCCTCAAGAGCTGTGGGTCCCAACTAGAAACAGTTTTTGCTGGACCCCAGGTTCAACCCAAGGTCTGTAGAATCTTAGAGAGATACATAATGTTTATTATAGTCTTTTTATGCTGTTCTATAATTAACATATTATGTAATTCAGTACATAATTTTCAGTAAAAAATTTTCAAAATAAACAGTATAAACAAATACAGTTGTTGTGTGCATTTGATTAGATCAGTGATTCTCACACGTTTAGCACCGGAACCCATTTTTTAGAATGACAATCTGTCAGAACCCACCAGAAGTGATGTCATGACCTCAAGTGACATCATCAAGCAGGAAAATCTTTAACAATCCTAGGCTGCAATCCTACCCACCCTTATCCTGGAGTAAGTTCCATTGACTATCATTGTTTAAAGCATATACATAGTAGTCTGTTAAAAGTACAGATCTGTAACATTTCCCCAGATGCAGTCACATTCATGGTAGCATGAAACCTAATATATTAAAAATAAAATATTGGGATGAATGGAGACCCACCTGAAATTGGCTCATGACCCACCTAGTGGGTCCCAATCCACAGTTTGAGAAACACTGGATTAGACTGCAGCAGATTACTCTAAACCAGGGGTCTCCAAACCCTGGTTCAGGGGCCAGATGCAGCCCTCAGCAAGCCTTTTTCCAGCCCGTGGCCAACTTCTTGTCCTCTGACAGCCTCTGGCCCACTCAACTGAACATGACCAGAACTGTGTTCTGATTGTGTCTGGAGAGTGTTCTGAGGGCCAGAGAGTTTGAATGAATGAGCCCATTCATTCATTTATTCATTCATCTAAGTTCCATCTCTAATTTATTTATTTAAATTTTATATTTAAATTTTTTTCCAGCCCACCACACCAATCCAGATATCTGATGCGGCCCTCTGGCCAAAAAGTTTGGAGACCCCTGCTCTGGGCCCCTTTAGACTGGTGACAGGGATGTAGAATCATCTTTTGGCTATGAAGAAATTACTGTAATAAATGATTAATTTCTTGAAATCTGCACCTGGAAATGTGGCAGTCCCACTTAGGAGGTAAGGGACTACAGCCCTGTTGTTCAGAGAATGCTCAGTTTTCCAGAAAGCATGGGTATGTATAGAATCTGTTATTTTGCACTATACAGTACTGCGGTTTCCAGGGCCATCCTATGATCTTTTGAATTGCTGCCTTTGGCAAACAAGATTCTTGTTTCCTTGCCATAACACAATAGTGCCTTTCATACTTTGAGCAGCACAGCAATGGCTCATGAAATGATCTCAAAAGTGGACTAAAGTACTGCTATTTTCATTTTTAATTTCAGCAACTGAAATCTTACCTTTTTGTAGTTAACAGATGTGGAGTGAGCATTCTATATGCCGCCCTCCTTTCATGCTTCAGAAACATGTACATTTAATAAACTATTTTATATATGAAATGTCTATATATTCACTCTGACCCATCCTGATCCTATTCATGTAAGTCCCACTGACTTTAGTTGAACTCCCTTGCATGTAATCCATGTGCCAAGGACTGCAGCTTAACAGCCCCAACACAACATTTCTATACAGTGTGTACTTACTTGAAGGTAGGATTCACTAAAAGTAAGCTTCACTGGATCAAATGAATAAATATGTACACAGTACTTTGGGGCTTACATAGGGTTAGGATCAGAGTTTCACAGCACAATCCTATAAGGCTTACTCAGAAGTAAATTACATTTTGTTAAATGATGGTTCTTCCCAGGTAAGTGTGTCTAGGATTGCGGCTTTTGTCTTTTAAGTATCCCAACACTGTTGTGTAAAGGTAACACAATAACTAGGGGTCTTTCCAGATTGCAGTTTTCACTTTCATTTTGAAAAGGCTTTAAGTTATGTAAGTTGAAGTAACCCACTGTTTTCTCTTCTGGGAAGTGTAAGTAGTTTTGTTTCACTGTTTTTGCTTCAGCTCTTTTTCTTGTTACAATAGTGACTAATCTCTGTCAATACTTCTGCCTTGAATGGAAATTTCAGCAAAAATATATTTTCCATGATTGTGCAAACTGTGGTAGATAGAGAAGTATCCTGCCACTCATAGGCAGAGTTCATGGGTTATGTTTTTGCTATATTTTCCCTTTGCTGGGCAGGAGGTCAGAGGTGAAAATACCTGATGGGAGGGTGAGTTGTCTTTTGGGACGTAATGGGGATGTTGAGAAGTAGCGGTAGATTCTTGGCATTTAAGGAGTTCATCATGGAGTGCCAAACTGAAGCTGAGAGTGCTGCCCTCTTAAAGTTTTAGCGTGAGGAGCTCTTGGTTTGCATAGTCTGGAGTAACTAGGCTCCATCTGAAGGATGGAAGAGCAGCTTGGGACAAACATGGCAGCACCAATCAAGAAGCCATTGTTTAGGGTTAAAGTGACAGTAATACTCGACTATGGGACAGGGCGCAGCAGTGACTCAGATGCCTTAGATTCTACAAGAGAATGATGGCTTCAGCATTGGATCGGGCTGTTTTGAAGGGAAGGAGATAGGCCACATACAATTGCATCAGGAAGGAATAGCTGGCTCCTGAATTTATATCTGTTATACCTTTAAGGGACAAAACCCCCTTTCAGGTTGTGGTTGTGATTTCTATTACCAAGTGTGTTGCCCCAATCTACAACATGGCTCCATCTTCTGGGACTGAAAGCAGGATCAAAGCTAAAGTGAGCAGACTGTATGGATTTTTTCCCCTTGCAACATTTGAGGACAGTAGCTCACATCCTACCTAGGTATGTAATACTTTGTAGTATTGACAGTCATTGTGATATAGTGGTTAGAGCAGTGGTTCTCAAACTTTTTAGCATTGGACCCACTGAAAAAAGTCTCACTTTACCAACTACTCTGTGGCTATAATTGTGATTGGGAAGCAGTGCTCCTCACCCCACGTAGTAGCCCTTGATGCACATAACCTAATCTACCCTATCAGTTTAACAAACCACCAAAAATTGGATCAGTCTGAGAATCACTGGGTTAGATATTGAATTTAGACCAGGATGACCTGGATTCAAACCCCTTTCAACCATGAAACTTCATGGGCCAATCACCTTTTTCAGTCTAACCTACCTCACAAGATTGTTGTGAGGATAAAACAAAGGGAAGCAGCCATGCAAACTGCCCAGAGCTCCTTGGAGGAAGGTCAGTACAGTATATTAATATGAAAAATGAATTCATTAAGAATTATTGCCCAGTTCAATTTATTTGAATTTTGTTAATCAATGGTTTGGAGACTATCCTAACCATGCTAGTATGACTAGTTTAACAGGATTGCCTTTGTCACATGTCCCTGTATCACTGATTGCTGTGATACTGGGATAAGCTCCAGAAATATTGCTCCATGCATATATCTGCTGGTTGCTCAGTCACTTACCAATAGCTCAACTCAAGGCACTGGAGCACATTCCTAGCTGACGAACAGCATGCTGGGATTATGATGCTTAAAGACAGACATGTACTTTCATGCATTGCTGAACCAAGCCCTGAGGCAGTGTGGAATCTGCTTGTCCAGACTGTGTAACAGTGCCTAATTGTGACTATACATCATGGTACAATAAGGAAGGAGAGAAGCAGAGGGGACTTATAATTTTCAAAACAACTGAACCATTTTCCAGTAATAGCCAGAAGATGTTCTAAGGCAAGTTTGCAGGAAGTCACTTGACATTTATGAAATGATCTAACCTCAGTTTCAAAACTTCAGTATTATCTAACTAGCATGTGCTGGACAAGTAGTATATAAGAATTTCCAAGCTGCATCAGCTTGGATGCCCTTCAGGGAGAAAGGCAGAATACAAATCTAATAAATAATAAATAAATCATGCCAATGGTCCACTTAGTGCTCTGTCTTCAGCATAGGTAGCAGTTTGTCTTCTCGCAATGTATAGTTCTGCCCTTGTCGCCATAAAAACAAGAAATTCAGTGGTTAAATCTTTAGTTATTTGTGTGAAATCTGCCATTGCCAAATTCATTGGCTAACAATCTAGAGTTGTCATAATCTGAAAGAGTTTATTTTTCCAATAGACAGAGATCAAATCAGTCATGATTTAATAAGGCTGCACTCCTTATGCACTTACCTGGGAGTAAATGTGAATAGGATTCTGCAGTAAATAATTTTCCTTCAAAGTTGCCGTTTTCCCCCCAATATGAATCTGTTTAATTCACTCTATTTGACTATTTGGGATTTTCTTGTTTAAGGAAGATGAACTGCCCTCCTGATTATTTCATTACATTTTTTCTATGCCACTTTCAGTTGTTTGATGACAATAGAAGTTATATCATAAGGTCAAGAGTTGGCAGGAAGTCAGGAGGAAGGGGAAGAAACAAAACAGTGACTAGATTTTTAGATTGTGAGCCCTTTTGGGACAGGGAGCCATTAGATACTTGATTTTCTCTGTAAACCGCTTTGTGAACTTTTTGTTGAAAAGCAGTATATAAATACTGTTGTTGTTGTTGTTGTTGTTGTAGATGCAACAGTAATGTCACATTGTCCCCCATATCCCAGAGGGGTGATGCAGGGGCCATGGAACTGGGGGCAGAGCTTCACCCTTCACTTCTCCCCTCTCAACTTAAGTCACTCCTAAGCAGCTGTTAGCTAGTGAAGGGAAAGATGAGAGGTACTCCTCTTGTCAGTGGCGTAGCTAATGATCTTGTAGCCTTTGCCAAGCTCAAAATGTTGCCCCAGAAGTGATGTCACAACTGGAAGTGACGTCATGCCCGAGCTTTTTAAAAAGTGAAAATTGGGAGGAACCCACCTCCTCCCCCCAGCAGCTCACCACCCACTTGTTCTGCTGCCTCTCCCTGTCAGTGGCATAGCTAAGGCATCTATCTGCTACCCGGGGTCAAAGAAGATTTTGTAGCCCCTCCTGCATGATAAAATCAAATTTAATTAAGTAAATAAATAAAAAGTTATTGGTTCCATAGTGTATCATAATAACATTTCATTGGCACTCAGAACAATCAGTCTCATAGGTCAGTATGAAGTTAAGCAAATTCACTTTTTGCTCCACAAAACAGTTGTGTTTTCATTTTCTGGTTAATTGGTCATAACTTTTGATAGAATACAGATATTCCAGTGTAGTTTGTTTCATTGCACTCTGCATTAAATTATCTTTCCAATGATATATAACATGATGGTATTATTCATACATACCAAGATTTTCACAATTTTGGTCACTAGTGTCAAGCTCAGCTTGTTGCCCCCCTAAAGCTTGATGCCCAGTGCAACTGCTACTCCCTGCACCCCCTTAGCTACGCCACTGCCTCTTGTCCTCAAACAATTTTTTTCTCTGCAACTAATAGAAGGTTTGGGAGGGTATAAATAGAATGGAGGAAAGGGTTAACCCCCCCCCTCCCCTGTGCCATAGCCCCCAGTCCAAATCCTCCCTCTCTAACTGTTTTTGGATAGTAAAGAAAGGTTTGGTTTCTCACACATAATCTGTCAAACATTCATTTCAGACCCCATCCCTGCAAGTAAATTGCCCAATCATGGCCATTAAAGAATGTTAAGGTTAATTTGTGTCAAATTCCTGAATTCTGTCTGAAGTCACTTTAGACAAAACCATTGGTAGAATCAGTCACATTATCAAGACAGGGTGAACTTCTCTCCTCTAGTATGCTACAAGATATCTTTTTGTCTGCTGCAAGAAATATTTGAGAATCTAAAACACCCATTTAGAGAGGTGGCTGCTGGCCTACTGAAACACTTAATGATTCATTGCTTCTCCTGGGACTTGATAATTCTGTAGGTATTTCAGCATCGTGTGTGATTGGATCATGTGCGATTGGCAGAGATACCACAAAATTGCTGCTCCTCAGTGGCAGCTGCCTGGGCATCTGTAGAGATCATGGCAGAGATATCACAAAATGATCCTCAGTTGCCTGGGCATCTCTGGATGAGTCACTGCTCTAGACTTACGCCTTTCAAGCTGAAGGCATTGAACACAATGGGACTTCTGAGTAGACATGCATAGGTTTCTGCTGTCAGAAGCATACAGGATGGTCAGTTCTTACCCTCCTACCATTAAACTCAAATACTAGAATTTCAGGGAACAGAATCAGTCTTGAGTATAACTAGTTAGCATGAAGAAAATCAGATGGCTGTTGGTTGGTAGAGGAATAAGAAAAGAGAGATTTCCCTTTGCCATATTCCTGCACTTTGCTCATATTTGTGCTCTTTCCTCATTAGAGGTTGTAATTCTGCTTGTACCTGTATTATAGTATGTATAAACTACATTTAGTTATTTGATTTTTCTCTGTAAACCGCTTTGTGAACTTTTAGTTGAAAAGCGGTATATAAATACTGTTAATAATAATAATACTTTCCATTCTACCTGAAATGATCTGATTCTTTTTCTGAATCTTTTGGGGGATTTTTTTGGTAACTAATTCTTTTACTTTGGTAAGTAATTTTGCTTAAATAAGTTAAATATGACTGTGCTGTATGCTGGGCAATTTCCTACCCACACATTGTGAAAAGTGTAAGTTATAGATCTAGAGATGCACACATATGGAGTATAATTTTAAGCACTGTGCAAGTTAACAACAACCACCACCCATGGGACACTACCTTGTATTGATAAGAAGGATAGCAAAGTCTGGGTAGTTGGCATTGCAATAGCTGGTGATAGTAGAATAGAAGATAAAGAATTGGAGAAAATCACCAAATATAAAAGACATGCAGATAGAAGACTGTGGCATAAGAAAGCAAGAGTAATACCAATTGTCATAGGGGCCTTAGGTGCTATCCCAAAGCACAGGAAAAGCACTTAAACACCATTGGGATGAGCACAAGTATCATCAGTGAATTACAAAAGGCCACCTTACAAGAACAGCATATATATTACAACAATATTTGTAATCCAACAACATTAAAAAAATAAATAGCTGCCTATACTAGTCCTTGGGAAGGACTTGATAGGTGGATATATACAAAATCCAGTTAAAAAAACATGACTGTGCGAAAATAAATAACAACAACAACAACAACAACAACAACAACAACAACAAATTATTCATAATATTAACAATTGATATTATTATTAATATCTGTATTACTATATCATTATTAATAATACACACTGAGATGCACATATAAATAGCTTGTATTTGAATTGTCTTCCCATTCATTCCAATGGAGGGAGTACATATGTATTTAATCAAAGGAATGCGTACATGGATTAAAGTCTTCCACTGAAATGAGTAAGGAAGCTGCTTAACATCTGAGATACTGTGGTCGGGACAGATAATCAGATTTTGGACATGTGGTTCAATATGACTGTTTTCATTACATCAGATTCTGGGCATTGTTTTGGTTACATGATCTCTTGTTGGTTCCATAAGTGCCTACCCCAAGGCACAGTCATTCAGAAGATTAGAGTCATGACCATTTTGGCTAGTATCCACCACTGAATGTGTCTTCAAAAATGTCTTTGATACTTCTGAGACTGCCAGGTCTGAAACACAATTAATTGGTAGTTTCTAGAAATTTAGAGGAAGGTTAGAAATGAAGTAGTAATTCTTCTCCTTAGAATTATAAATGAAAAGACTCACATCTGAATGATTTTTTTTTAAATTAAGTTTATTATCAGGAGAACTGAATTTAAATTGACTTAAGTATAACTAAAATCAATAGAACAAATGTGTCAACTAATTTGAGCCTCTTTACTTAGATCAGATCCTAGTTCTTTGTTTTAAGGATTTTCCCCCAATTCCTACTTCTGCATATGGTTTCCATGTGAACATAGCATGGTTCTCTTTACTGACTTTTGAGAGAAGAGTTTCACTTCTGTTTCAATACCTTTATGGATAAGTTTTGCCTGAGCACAGTGAGATATTGTGGTCAGATCCTCTACAGTTCTTCAAATGACATATGTCACACAAATTTATCCTTGCCAATTTCCATCTAAATCAGATCACAGATAGCTCCATCACATACATACTTGCTGAACTTTTGTAATGTTCAATTCTTGTAAACTGTTAAATTACTCAACTTCTGGCCTGCAAAAGCATTTTCTACTACTGCTTGCCATCATGCTGAGTTTCAGATTAAAAAAACAAAACAAAAAACAAAAAAACTGGTAAGAGCAAATTTCAAAAAAGGCAACTTGGACAGTAAAGACCAAGTCTAGAAAGTATCTGATTTTCAGTGGAATTGTCCTTAGTCCTCTCCTGCCCTTGTCCAGGCAATTTAAACTAGCTAAACTTTCTGTGACACTTACAGGTTGAAGCATGCACTAGCACAGATATTCAATGAAAAACAGGAAATAGAAACTCCAGGAAGGATAGCAATGCATTTGTACCAGCTCTAATATTGAAATCAGTGGTAATGGAGTGGGAACAATCAGTAGAGTTTCCCAACCAAAGGCCCAGTCCTATCCAACTTTCCAGCTCCGGTATAGCCATCATGCAGCCCCATGGTAAGGGAACACATGTTCCCATGTTTTAAGAAGGCCCCAGTTACTGCCCCTCCACCACAGGATGCAGCACACACCCCACTGGCACAACTGCACCAGCACTGGAAAATTGGATAGGACTGGGCTCCAAGTCATCTCTTATAAAAAAGAGAAACAATGTATGCTTTTTCCTAAGCTTCTGTGCCTCACCCAATCACACAACATCTACACTGAAAACAGAATGGAATACGCATTGTCCAGGGAGATTACCCACCTTCCACTTGAGGTAACATTTTCAGCATATGGTAGTTTGTTGCAAGGTTGATAGAGCAACTCAAGAGTCAAGAACAACTCAGTACTTCAGGAGTGAAGGTTCACAAGCTTTTATTTGAATTGCATGCAATTGATCCACGGGACTCATGTCACAAAGCATAGACCCGGTTTGATTGTGTCCAGAACTTTTATACAATTCTCGGCTCTTTGTTTGAAAATCTAGACTTCCTATTCGCTGAAGATCCGCATCATAGATGGGGGAAACTCCTAATTGGCTGTAGATAACCTTAGAGACACCTGATAGGCGTGTATCAGGTTACAGGTTTCCATAAAAGGTAAAATTAGGCATTTAAACATATTGAATTACAACGTTTTCAAAAACCAGTAGGGGATGGTATAATACCATTTATCCAGTGTTGGGTTTTATTCACATCCATCAACCCAATTAAAATTAATTGACAGGTCTCCTCATTAAAAGAGATGACACAATGTGCTTCTGCCTGGTCAATGTTAATCCAAACATTGAACACCTGTGGAGCCTCTCTGCAAAACTAAAAGCTTCTTGTCTTTTCTTAAGTGTCTCTTAAGACTTTTCTAAAATCAAGCAACCTTTTGGTTCCTTAAGAACTACTTCTATGGCTAATATGTCCCCATATGTGAATTACAATTTAGGGCAAAGATTATTTTGCCCTAGCTCTTGCCTATATATATGCCTTTTGCTCTGAAAGCATGTAAGAATAAAATATAAAGCTATAAGTGAGCACTGGCAAGCAGGCAGGCATCATGATGTCCTTGGTAAGACCTGTACTTCTGCCAAGATGAAGCCTATCTCTTCGTTTGCCTAGTTGCACTATCTTTTCTAAATTCCAGGGTGTTTACACTCTGAGGCCTAAACAGCTTCTATGAGCAACTTCTGTGAGACTAACAATTTTGCTTTTAAATGAAGTCAAACAGCTTCTTACTATTCTCTGTGTTTCCATGCTTTAGCAATGTGGCTTTTAAGCTATTTACTTGAATGCCATATTACCCAGGTTACTGTCACCCTGGTTATTCTGTCACCTTCCATCATATAACACAGCCTTTGAGGCCCCAAAGTCCCAGCTTCAGTTAGACCTTTGCAAAATGATCCTTTCAACACCAAGCAGCTTTTTACCATTGTGTGTATGCTAGTGTATGCTATAATATTACTGGGCTATCCAGTGGCTTTACAGTCTAGGGTCAAAGGTCACCTTGCCTCAAGTTAACATAATAATTGTCTTGGTGACTTTGATAGTTTGTTGCTGTCTGGATTGGGATGGCCAAACTGTATGGAAGCATTTCTGCCCACAATCTCAGTAGTAAGGAAATTATTGTTAAAATGTGTGTGTGTGTGTGTGTATGAGAGAAAAAGAGTGTTACTACATGGCACTTTAGTTGTTGTATGTGACTCCTTGTTCTCCCTGCTTCCCTGTGTATACCTTAAAGATTCAAGGAAGTGAAAATATTGTTTAGACCAGAGGTGCTCACACTTTTTTGGCTCGAGAGCTACTTTGAAACCCAGCAAAGCCCAGAGATCTACCAGGGGGGAAGGAAGCGTCTGACAGACACCCCCTTTAATGTATGGAGCCCCTGCTGGAGTCTAGTCAGTTTCGTCAGTTTTGTTGCTGCATGCCTGAAGAGCAGCTAAAGTGTCAGTTTCAGTGTCAGTTTAGTGTCAGCTAAAAATGTCAGTTTCTTCTAGTCACTAGACGAAACTGACATATTAACAGTTTGGAGAGACAGGGCTCCCCGATCTACTCATTTTGCCTCGCGATCTACCAGTAGATCGCAATCCACCTATTGAGCACCCCTGGTTTAGACCATGCCCAACATACAGCAATGTGTTATTGTATTTTGTAAGAATGCTGAATGTATTAATGATGAATATACTTTATACAGTACAGCACATTTAAGCCACCAAGTGATTTATAATCTCTACCTTGTTTGTCTCATAGGATGACTTTGACAAATTAGTTCCATCTCAGTTTCCTCACTTGTAAAATTGGAGTAATATGGACATATGTATGACACATGACAGCACTGCTATGAGGATTAATAACATTAGCAAAAGGTGTTGTTGAGCTTGAAGGCTTATTTTTATATTTATATCTTAACTTGCAATGCTTCCTGTGAATATATTTCTGCTCAATTTGGAGGATCATTCAGCCTCAAGAGTGGGGGAGGGCTCTTGCTTTCATGCTTTGCTGATGGGCTTCCCAAAGGCACCTGCCCAGCCATGGTGGGAAACAGAATGCAGGGCTTGATGGACTGGTGGTCTGATCCAACTGAGCTCCTCAGAGAAGAACAGCCTGTCTTCCTGTGCAGGGTCCAGGACAATGTTAGTCCAGCTCCAGAATAAAATACTGTAGTACATTGAGAAGTAATCCAGATAAGGCCCAATAGGCAAGACTTTTCCCACAGACTGCACAGGCTTGAGTTTCTTTGGGCTGTGCACCATTTTCCTGCAAACTTGTTCTGGCCATGGACTTTGTTGCCTATCCTGGTAGTTTATGGACTCTCATCCCTGCCTCTTATTTCCCTTGTACCTGTCTGTGTGCTGTTACTAATGTTGCTGATTTAACTTTGTATTACAGATGTACAGGGAACACTGAGCATTTCTTTTGAGACATCCTTGCACTACTTGTGCCATATTGGCACTGTAAAAATTCAGGAAAAAATCCATTTAGGCACATACATGAGAACACTATTTTACAATGCAACCTTTTGCGCCTTGACTCATAAACAAGTTCTGTTATGTTAAATGGAGCTTACTCATAGGGAAGTGTACATAGAATTTCAGCCCCGGTCCTTTGAAAATCAAGTACAAACATACCTCCTTGTGATCTGACTGTTTCTCCTTCCCTTCTATGTAGTTATACTTCCTGAGGAACAGTCAAGTTCACTTACTTCCTCATCCAGCCACATAATTCCCCATAAGTTTATTTTTATTAATCACGTATATTCTCTTGGCCACCCACTTACAGCTCAACTACTTGTCTTGTTCTTTGAAAACAACTCTATCTTAATTTTTGTATTTGAGTGGAACTCCCTCTGCTCTGTCATTACATTTAAGAAACAGGTGAAAAGACTCTCAAATTTTGCCAGATTAAGTTCCCCTGACACATCACACAGCCAAACGAATCCTGACAGATGAGCTACAGACAGAGAATCCCAAGATACCTTTGCTTTGACTATGGAATTTTAAAAAGGTAACTTTTCAGTCAAATTATTTAATTTTAACTTTCAGGTGTATATGATACCATCAAAATCTGGAGGGAAAAAGCAACAAAAACAACAACCAATGACAATCTTAAAAAAGCAAAACTATCTCTCTTTAAGGGTAAATTAGAAAATGTATAAACTGTTTTTCCCTCAAAGAGCACCCAAAGAGACTGATAAATGATACATATAAACAGTAACAAGTAGTGCAAACCTATGTATGCTTACCCAGAAATAAGTCTCACTGTATTCCGTGGGGCTTACTCTTGGGTGAGTTTGTTTGTTCAGTGTTGAAGCATAAGCCTGTGCACCCTTTCCTGGGCATAAGTTCCATTGACTTCAGTGGGACTTAAGGCCCAATCCTAAAGAGTCGTAGCACTGGCACTGAGCTCCAGCACCATCACTGGGTGTCGCAAACTTGCCATAAGGCACATCTGTAACACCCTGATTGGAGAGTCTGCCAGCACTGGGCTAGTGCCAGTTGGCACTGAGCCTCAGCACCACTCAAAAGGCCAGCTGGCGTTTCAGCAGCTCTGGTCAGTGGTACGGTAAGTAGTATCAGGGTGGAGAGGGGAGGCAGGGAGTAGGTGGAATGGGATAGGAGAGGACAACGCAGTAGGAGGTGGGAAGGCAGAGCACTGTTCAAAATAGCCAACACAAACTTGAGAAGTCCCATTGTGGGGCTTTTCCAGGGAGAAGTTGATGAAAGTCTCCTTCCCCTGAGGAAACTTCCAGCTGCCTGAGTGTTGCCACTGGATGCAGTGGTAGCTGTTTTGGCACCATTGCACCCTATGGAGCTGCCAGCTTTAGGACTGGGCTGTTACTTCTGTGTAGACTTGCATAGGCTTGCACTGTTAGCCTTGACATTATATGTTGCAATCACATAAGTATGATATCTTCTTAAAGGGAGATGCTTCTTAACTATATCCAATTATATAAAGTACAAATCCTCTTATTCTAACCTTTCTAGGCCACATGCTGCCCTTTGACGCTAGTGATCTTGGCTATGAGAGCAGCAGGAAACGATGTGCTTGCATTTCTGGTTACATCCCCTCCTGTGCCTGCATATTTGGTCCAAGACCATAATATGTGTAGTCTTCATCCTTCTCCTCAGTAGTGTCTATGGATGTTTCTCCTTTAGTAACTGTTTTCCCTTATGGCAGGGGAGATCCGCCAACCAAAACCCTTTTTTCACTTTTCTGTGACTGTTGCTGGGTTGCGCTGAGTACACCGTTAAATATATTTAAGTGCTATTCAAATCATATAAAAGTTTAATGACTTTGTGTGGCTATAATGACTATTGCTATTAATGACTTAGGGCCCAATCCTATCCAACTTTCCAGTGCCGGTGCAATGTAGCCCAGAGGTAAGGGAACAAATGCTCCCATACCTTGAGGAGGCCTCCGTGACTGCCTCCCCACCAAGGGATACAGAGTACATCCCACTGGCACAACTGTACTGGCGCTGGAAAATTGGATAGGATTGGGCCCTAATGTGGCTTTATACAGTTCATTATGAACATGTATTTAGCTGAAACAAAGGTTGCTTATATAGCCTTCAGAAAATAAAATAATATTTCCACAACAATGAAACATGAGAATATCTCAGAATTAAAAGTTGAAAAAATAGGAATAGGGATTCAACTGAGAATAATTTCAACAAAGGTTAATTAGCAAATTAAAGCATGTTTTACTTTGGAATCATGGTAGTGCTTCAGGCACTCTTAGAAGGGCATACCTGAATATTATGCCTAAACACTTACTGAATCACCAAGACATTTCTGACCCTAAAAAAGGGTGAAACAATTATCAGATGCTTACCACAGGAAACAGGTGTTTTTCAGGAAGCCATTTCAATATTTCTGTAACAATTTCTTAATGCGCAATGCAGGAATAAGCCTTTCCCCATCTCACAAAGATATTATTGTGACTTAAAGTTTACTTATTAAATTTTTAGAACATGTTTTTACAGTTAAGTACCCAACACTTACGGCCCAATCCTACCCCCTGTCAATGTAGCCATGCCGCTGCATCCTAAGGGGGGGGCAATCCCAGGTAAGGGAACATTTGTTCAGTAGTCCATATAAAAGTGTGTGGGCTTGTTTTCTTACCAGAAGGTAAGGCTTGAACCCAAATGGGTCTCCTCAGACCAGCAAAGTCTTGAAAGTCTTGCTGTGATGCCCTGGCCATACTGAAAGGTGTACTGTATTGCCATTTGTGACAGCTCTAAAGGAATTTGCGGTGTGAGAACACTAGTTCAGACAGCTCCTGGCCTCCACAAGAATTTAGTCTGTTGAAACCCTTGACTGAAAATGCTGTCAACATCTATTTTTTTTCTGCTCATGAAATACAGTATACTATATTCTTTTTGTGATTTAAAAATGCTAGTTCTCATTTCAGAGAAGGAATTTGTTTTCATTGTTCTCTCTAATTTTTCTATGTGCAGTGTCTGTCTTTTTTCACAGAAACAAATGGGAACAAAAATCTTACATCTTACTGGCAAATAAATTGATCCACATTTCCTATCTCTGTATTTGAAAAGTTGATATTGACCAGAGACATGGTCTGCTGTCAACCATTATGTGACAGCCTTATGGGTAGCTCTGGTTAATTTCAGTGGGCAGCTCCAGTTCATTTGGCAGTACTAGTTTATTGCAATGGAGCTTGGGTGGAGAATTTCTTGACTATGTTCCATTTCCTGAAGCCAAATCATATAATTTGGTCATACAAATTGTATGACTTAGGCCCAAATCCTAACCCACTTTCCAGCACTGGTATAGCTGTGCCAATGGGATGCATGCTGCATCCTGCAGTTGGGGGGCACTCAAGGAGGCCTACTCAAAGTAAGGGAATGTTTGTTTCCTTACCTTGGAGCTGCATTGCCCTTATGTCGGTGCTGGAAAGTGGGTTAGGATTGCGCCTTTAGGGTGCAATCCTATCCTGCACTGGAACAGGCAAGCCAAGAGGCTTGCGCCATATCTAGCGCAGGATAGGGGTCCAAGGCGGCTTAACCAGAGGCAAGGGGAAACTTTTCCCCTTACATCTGGATAAGGTGCTTTTTTCCCTATGGGTCTCCTCAGACTTGCACCACCTCCTGAAGTGGCACAAGTCTGAAGAGAGCAGAGCGGCACCAAACCCAAGCCAATTAATACAAAAGGCGTATGTGGCGTGAGATAATCAGGTTGTTTGATTATGCAAAGAGAGTTTCGGGAATGAGGGGGGGAGAAGGATAAAAATAAAGAGCTCTCGACAGAGAGAGAAGATCTTCCACCAAGCCCGCCTTCGTCTCTTTCTTCATCTCTATTGAAATCCCACACACTCCCATTTCCCTGTTCCAGTGTTCACTGAAAATGGGAAGAATGATGTTCGAACAGAAGGGCCAGAATGGCAAACACATCAAAACACACAGAAGGAGAAGAGGAAGGAAGGTCAGCAGGACAAGGATCACCATCAACACCACTGCCTGCTGTAGTTTTTATAGCTGAAGTGCACCTTTCACTCATGAAAGAGAAGGTCTGTCTGTGAGGAAGAGGAAAAGAAGGAAGAGCTTTTTTCAATTAAATATGACCAGGCTTGAGGGCCTCTTAGGAGGTGTCATACAAGTGCCTAGATGAAGGAGGTCCAACTTTTCATAAAAGTGGACTGAAAAGTGCTTTGGCACAGAACCCATGGGCCACATGCTGAATTAAATTTCCATATCATAAATTAAAGTGTTTGCAATATATTTAGTATTATTTAATACACACAAGTAATATTAAATAAATAAATAATTAGAAATACAATTAATATGTGTAACATTTTTAATTATTAAATGAAGTCTCCCATGTCCCACCAGAAGAATCAAAGTGAGCACCTCACAGCTGATCGGCACAAGCATTCAAAGCGAAAACTGCCACGCTTGAACTAGGCGCTGGCCTAAAAAAATGCGCAAAAAAGCCTCCTGCGTTCGGCTGCACAGAAATGCTGCTTTAAGATGTTTTTTCTTGCATGTTGCTGAGGGCTGCCAAGAAAGTCCTCACAGACTGCTAGTGGCCTGCAGGCTGCATGTTGGACCACCCTGCCTAGATACATTAAATAAAAAGGGCAAGGTATGGAAGGCAACAGGAGATGTTTTTTCTCTAGTTAACAAGGAAGTACTAGTGTCTTTAGAAAAGGTCACTCCATCCCTGCTTGACAGGAGACAAGCACCTGGTAAGACACCAGACATGGTTGTTGGGTGGCATTTGGCTTACTGGGTGAAAAGTTGGGCAGGGCTGATATACAATCATTTAAAAATTTTGAATATACTAATTTTTTTTTTAATACCCTTGATTCTGGATATGGGCTTAAATTGTGTATAAAACAAATTCCTATACACATGCATTTAACACTTTTATATGAACATGTTTCAGTAGGTACATTAAGAAACGTCAATAGTGTTTACTGTGCTTATGGATGGGTTTCTGTTCCTCAGAAGTGAAAGTTAATCAATATAGGATGGGACACAGTACCTGTAATTTGTTCTGAATGTTTTTAAACTGCCAAGGAGCTCTGCCAGAACTAAGGTTTATTGTGGCAGTCTTGTTCTCTCGCAGCCCAATCCTAAGCTTCCTGATGCACACTGCAGCAGCGGTGCCAAAATGGCTACTGCTGCATCCAGGGGGTGCAGGGAAGCAGCTGGAGGTCTCCTCAAAGGAAGGGGACTTTTGTCCCCTTCCCCTGGGGAAAGCCCCAAGCCCTGCAATAGAGCTTCTTGAGTCTGCACCAGCTATTTTGCTGGCACAGACTTGAGAGACTCTGTGTTGGGCCTTCCAGCCCAACATGGAGTTCTGAATCCAGTGAAGCAGAACTCCAGCGGTCCCACCCCCTCCCACTTTATCCTCTCCCTGCTTTCCCCCCACCCTGGAATGCCCCCCCCCACCTCTCTGCCGCCTGGAGCTTGTCCCTTGCTCTGGGTGGTGTGTGGCTGGCTTGTGGCTGGTACTGTATTTGTTAGTAAATACAAAATGTTGCTGTGGGCATACGAAAGACCACAACCCAATGAGAAAGTGGCATAGGATCTTTTCATGCAGTTATATTTTTTTGCACATAAAATATTTAGTACCATGAGGACTGGATGAATTTAGGACTTATATAGCACTTGGGAGTGCTATTGCAGATAGACAGCTAAGGATCAGTCAATACTGATTTATGTGAAGGCCCTTCCTGTATGAATGGCTGTGTCAAGTTTGAACAACCTATTACCAACTAACATTCTTAGCTGCTAGTAAATGATATTTATATTCAAGATTCAGTAAATGTAATATTTGCATGTGTCTCAGAGTGTGTGTTACACCCTGTTAACAATCTTAAACTAAAACTTTCCTAGATAAAGTGATAAAATCAATTAATATGTTTGTCAGTGATCCTAGATCAAGTCTGCCTACTAATCACATGAAACAGCAGGCCATGCTACATCAGCTCCAACTCAGCCATTCTAGTCAGTCATATTTGTGATTGACTGATATTGGCATATCCCTAAGCTGGTATGTAAATCTTTTATGTACATTCTCAGAGGTCTTATCTTCTGACTTCTGCTATGTTTACAGTTGTATTTTAGCCTCACGTGGAATAAATAGATTAGAGTTCTGTCAAGATAAGGATTATGACTCCATAGTTATCAGTACATGCTGAAAAAGGTATTGAAGTGAGAAATGTTCTAGTGGGGTTTAATGATGACATGCTTTGCTTTGGAGAAACATACTTCAAAGACTGTCTGTATTGTCTTCTCTTGTCTTGGTGCAGAAATTGAGGTCATGCTTCCATGAACGGTTAACTTCAGTTTAGCAATAATCTCTTTTCACTTTCAGACAGCACAGCAATAGTAATGTCGTGATTGCAAGTATCACACTGTAGCCTAATTGTGAAGAAATAGGATTCAAAAGGTAACATCTGTTTTTAAACAGAACCTCAAGTTATGAAATATGAAATTCCTCTGCATTTCAGGACATCTTAGCAACATATAAATCCCAAACATGAAAGGTGTGTGCAAAGACAATGCAGAAGAAGCATAAATTCTAACTGAAGAAACAGGAAAACAAACTACAACTAATTTTTTTTATTGCTACTTTAGGTAGAACCATGTTTTATGTTACCATCAGTCCCTCTTTTTTTGTCAGAATATTTCTGCAACTTAACTCAAAGCTGTCTTCTAAAAATACACCTGAGGACTGCTGTCAGAAAAGAATGTTCTAAAGCAGTGTTTCTCAACTTTTGTCCTCCGTAGTACCAGTTCATACGGTCTATCTTTTTGAAGTACCACTGGAAATAACTGACAATGACATCATTACCAGTTACTTCTGGGATGGGAGTCCAGATGCAACATGACAAACATCAGTAAAAGGCTCAGGGTTGACGGGAGGGCTTTTTCAAGCACCTAGCAGCCTCCTAGCATTGTTTGTTTGTGTCACATTCTTGTTCTCGCTGCCAGGTGGCAAGTATCCAGGGGTCCTGCAAGTACCACCAGCCACTACCTCAAGTACCACTGATGGTACCCATAACACTGGTTGAGAAACACTGCTCTAAAGAGTGAATTCCCATCAAACAAAACAACAAAAGAAATCGACTCTCTTACCACTTTGCAGTTTAGTATCTTACATGTTGTCTGACTAGCAAAGGGGCTAATTAATGCATTATGGGTTTTACAATGCGAATAACGTATTCAAGTTCCCCTCACATTATTATTCAAGTTTCCCTCACATTATGGCTGTTCCTAGAAATGTGTCTTTTTACAACCTCAACCAAGAATACAAGTTACTGTACTGTCTTCCTGGAGTAGGTAACTCTGACATCCAGTGGATGTTTCGTTTAACTGCAGAAGCAGACCTGCATGCACCCCACGTGCCACTATTTCAAAACTAGTTTTCAATTGAACTGGTTACCAGGCTTATTCATTGGCATTCTTCAGTCTCGGAAGACTATGGTATCACGCTCTGAAAAGTGGTTCTGGAACAGCGTCTAGGGTGGCTGAAAAGGCCAATTCGGGAGTGACAATCCCTTCCACACTGGGAGCAAGTGCAGTCTGTCCCTGGTGTGTCTCCCTGGCTGTGGGCCTTCCTTCTTTGCCTCTTTGCCTTAGTCTGTTGGCCAAGTGTCTCTTCAAACTGGGAAAGGCCATGCTGCACAGCCTGCCTCCAAGCGGGACACTCAGAGGCCAAGGTTTCCCACCTGTTGAGGTCCATTCCTAAGCCCTTCAAGTCCCTCTTGCAGATATCCTTGTATCGCAGCTGTGGTATATCTGTAGGGCGCTTTCCCTGCATGAGTTCTCCCTGCTTATAAAGAAACAAAATCCCCCCCTCTCCATTAAGGACTACAGTGCAGCCACCTGAGTTCTGCCAACCTGAGTCCTGCCAACAGATCAGGTTGTGGATCTGCGAGCTTTCACATTATTGACTTTGGATAAGGTGCCAAAATAAGGAATATTCATCTAGACCAGGGGTGCCCAAACCCCGGCCTGGGGGCCACTTGCGGCCCTCGAGGCCTCTCAATGTGGCCCTCAGGGAGCCCCCAGTCTCCAATGAGCCTCTGGCCCTCAGGAGATTTGTTGAAGCCCACACTGGCCCAATGCAACTGCTCTCAGCGTGGGGCGACTGTTTGACCTCTCGTGTGAGCTGTGGGATGAGAGCTCCCTCCACTGCTTGCTCTTTCACATCTGTAATGCAACAGCGGCAGCAAAAAGGAAAGGCCAGCCTTGCTTGGTGCAAAGCCTTTTATAGGCATTGAGCTATTGCAAGACCTTCATTCATTCATATAAGTTCATCTTTAATATATTCATTTATGTAAACTTATGTAAATTTATTCAAATTTTAAATGTAAATTAATTCTTCCCCCCCCCCCCCCGGCCCCCGACACAGTGTCAGAGGGCTGATGTGGCCCTCCTGCCAAAATCTTTGGACACCCCTGATCTAGACCAGGGATGTCAAACTTGTTTCACACAGAGGACGGAAGTTAGCATTCATTTTGCTTGCTGTGGGCTGGAAGTGACATTATTAAGCAGAGACACCATTAAGCAGATGATGGCTAGAAATAAGCACTTTGTTCTCATTAGCTAAATGACAGAAGAGAAAATGTGCAAATCTTGTTCATATTTTTAAGATAGGAGAGAGCCCAATTATCATGCTGGGAGCACCCAGTTATAACAGGAGCCAGATAAATTGTTTCTGGGGTCCACATTCAGCCTGCAGGCCTTACGTTCGACACACCTGATCTAGACAGTCCCTGGAAGGGGATATAATTTCTTCCAGGAGTGTAAGGCTGTCAGAAAGCCACATCCACTGACAGCCCAATCCTATCCAACTTTCCAGCACCAGTGCAACCACAATGCAGCCCCGGGGTAAGGGAACAAATGTTCCCAAACCTTAAGGAGGCCCCCAACACAGGAAGTAGTGCAAACCCCATAGGCACAGCAGCACCAGCACTGGAAAATTGGATAGGAGTGGACTTTCAATTGAAAGCTCTTGCTTGCAGATGTGTGCAGGGTGACTAGATGCCCTCTTTTTCCAGAACATGTCCTCTTTTTAGCCTTGTGTCCTGGAAAAGAACTTAAATGTCCCCCTTTTCCCTGTGAGCAGGCAGCACATAGCCTTCTTGGAATTAATAAATTATATCTAATAAGTTTTATGTATCATAGTTTTAAATTTAATAATGTGTAGTAATTTAAATTAACCAAAATGAAACCCATATACATTAGCTTTTAGTTTTTTGTGTCCTACATTTTGGGGTGCCATGTTCCCTTTTGCAGTTATGACATTTGGTCACCCTGGCACGTATGCAGTGGGGCTGCAGGAGGTTGGCACTGGCAGGCGGAGGCTATCAAGGAGGCGAGGGCAGTCGGTACATGCTCAGAGCACACCTTTCTACTGATACTTCATAGGCTCCATGACTAAGCGCTATGAGAAACAGCTCGCATGGGAACGATTTGGGTGCGTGGAGTTGGTAGACACAGACATTCACTCCACCGCAAGCAGCAATTGTTATTCTTCTTGTCACACTGGAGAACACATAAAAAGCCACATCGAAAAGCCATATAAAAAGGAGAAATGTTTCTCCTTCCCTGCATTTCTTCAGGGGATGATGTGCATTTTGAGCCATCTCTGCCCAACGTTGCATATATGCAACAGGGATCAAACGTGCACACTTGTGGGCTGCTAATGTCTTAGGATCATAGGCACTGTAGCAGGGACATGCAGTGGGTGGGGAGGCAGGTGAGGCACAGCCTCCCTACCGTAGTCCTTAGAAAAGCAGCGCCACCGCCTTGTGAAGCGCCCAAGCACCTCACAAGGTGATGGTGCTGCTTTTCTAAGGACTACGGTAGCGCGTGGGCTGAGCGCTTGGGCGCCTCACATGACAGCGGCGCTGCTTTTCTAAGGACCAAGGGAGGGAGGATCTCTCTCACCTGCCTCCCCACCCGCCGCACGTCCCTGCGCTGTAGTAAGTTCGGTAATTCCCCCTCGTTGCAAGACTACCACTCCCAAGGTGCAATTCGAACCCCCTCTCGCACTACCCGTATTTCTTTCGCAATGCGCGTTGTCAAACACGAAATGAAAGCGCTTCTCTCATTCGTTCCAAAGACGGCGAGCCGAACGCCATTGGCTGCAGCAGTCGTAAGACCCGCCCCCACGCTCCTCGTCGACAGAAACGTCGATGGCAATGGAGCGTTACTATGGAGACGGAAGGCTGAGACGGTGACGGTTGGTCCGGAAGCGGAAATAGCTACTGTGGCTGGCTTGCTGGCGGGCGCGCGGGCTTTTGGTGGGGGCGCCATTTTAGAGGCTGTGGGGTGTGCGGGCGGCCAGCAGCTGGTTCTTCTTGCTCGGCTCTTGGGCGCCGCTGCCGCCTCCTCCCCCCGCCGCCATGACGGACCGCTACACGATCCACAGCCAGCTGGAGCACCTGCAGTCCAAGTACATCGGGACGGGCCACGCGGACACGACCAAGTGGGAGTGGCTGGTGAACCAGCACCGGGACTCCTACTGCTCCTACATGGGCCACTTCGACCTGCTCAACTATTTCGCCATCGCCGAGGACGAGAGCAAGGCGCGCGTGCGCTTCAACCTCATGGAGAAGATGCTGCAGCCCTGCGGGCCGCCCGCCGACAAGCCCGACGAGTCCTGAGAGCGCCCCCGCCGCCAGCCCGTCCCCGCCAAGCCGGCCCTCCTGTTGCCGCCTCCCCGGCTCGGGGCGGGAGGGCGGCTTATGGACTGTGGAGAGCCGCACTGGAGCGACTCCAGCCTGTGCCCCTTGGCGGAGGGAGGCTGCTTTCACCGTCTGTAGCGGCACCTTCCCGCGCCCCTGGACCGGTTCCTTTTGACACGCCTCCATAAATGCGTTGCTGGACGTTTCCTCATCTGTTTCTAGGGCGCCTACGTTGAAAGACACCAAGACTGTGAGTCAAAGGGTCAAACGGATGTTGTGCGCAAAGCCAGCACGGCCCTGGCGCCTCAGCAGTGGCGGAATTGGCTTCTCGCATCCCTGGGCGTGGAAGCGCTTTGGTTCAGGTGGATCATGGGCAGCGTGCCCTTGCACGCCCCGTTTAAAACAAACGGAAGGTACTGAGCAAGTTCTGCACTCTGCAGCCTTGTCCCGGGAGCTTCCTATGAAGAATCAGCAGGTGGAGCGAATCTAGGACTTCTGCGTTTGATCTGGAAAGTGGCCCAAAGCAAGAGGCTGCCCTGCCAATTTGTCTGAAGAAAAATTCAGTAGCCAGGATAAAACTATATGGCAAGCGAACAGGAATTTATATGTGCACAGTGTGGTAGGTTCACTAGAGAAAACCATGAAGCAGATCTCAGAAGTATGATCCTCCTTATTTCATTATTGCATAGTCTTGATTCCTCCTTCCGGTCTCATGGGGTGCAAAATGTTGAATGTATCCATCAGTTTGTTTGCTGAGTTTCTCAAGTGGCAATGCTGAAAAAAGTAAAGTCTGATATTCTACAGCCTGGGTGGCACGCTGTTCTATCTTCTGCTCTGTGTTGGGCCCCTAAAACAGGAAAAGCATTGGTTTAGCTGCACTGTGAAATAAAACTGCTAATAAATACAATCTGTGCCTGTGTAGACTCCAGACCACACTGATAGTGATTTTCCTAACCTGTCCAGTGGTTGAAATAATCAAATGCATTTCAATTTTTTTCAAATTATAAAATTATTATGCTATCAAGTATTGATGCAAACCAGATGATGGCAAAAACATAATACAGTGTATGGTCACCACTAAAGTCAAATTCTACATTACGAAGAGGTGATAAACTGAGAAGGTAAAATTCTGGGTTGTTCCACTTTAGACATATTCCCTACCTGCCTTTTAACTCTTCCCTCTTGTGAAAAAACTACTTGTTGTAAACTAGCAAATTGCTAAACCTTTGCTCCAATTTGTTCATGTAGTCCATGCAATTAGTGTTTTTGCAATTAGAAACAGTGTAAAGCTGTGATTTTCAACCTTTTTCATCTCACAGCACACTGACAAGGTACTAAAATTACCAAGTGTTTTGACAATTGACAAGGCACACCATGCTGCTGGTGGGGGGCTCACCCCCCCATGGCCCTACTAATAAATGACCCTCTCCCACAGCACACCTGCAGACTTTTCATGGCGCACCAGTGTGCCATGGCATAGTGGTTGAAAATAAGTATAAAGTAAGTATAAAGCTGGTATAAGTAAGAGGTGGTAAAGGAAAGCATTAGTGGAAGAAATAGGCTATAAGGAGAGAGTTGGCTAGACATGACTACAAAAAAGCATAGAACACTATCAACCCCTATAAGAATGTGTATGATAGAGGAGATTGTGTGAAGTTGGGAGAGAATGTGAATGTGCTACTGAGGAAATAGAATCCAGTTCTCAAACAACATTTTTAATGTACAGAAGATTACATTAATACAGTTTTAATGGCCTAAGAAGACTTTAAGAACCTCATAGGGAAAACCAAACTGTAGGATCAGTTCTACACAATCTTGGAGACTTTGATTAGCAATGGTGCTACAATGTAGAGATTTCCTCTGGTCAAACACAGTAAGTCCTCATTAGCCACCAATTCCAGTCCTGCAGATTCATCTGCTTTTATAAAAGTGTAACCCATTTTGCCACACATGTGGTCCCTGTCTGCCCATTCATAGACCTGTGCAGTACTGAAAAACGTATAAGAAATCTATTGTGCAGCATCAACACAAGGGAAGCTGTGATATTCGTAAATCTGTGCATGAATCTTTTCTGGAAAGTGCTGTATGTATTCTGGGAACTGTTCTTTACAAGAATGGTACATGAAACGAAGTGTTTAAGATAATGGGTAGCAAAAGTGTATAGTGAAGAGGGTCTTGGGAACCTAACACCATTTTCCCCAGAGGATTAATCCTGTTGTCACTCCCTTGCAGCTGGTATTCAGAGATAGGCTACCCCTAAAATCCTGAGGTTGTATATAATCATGGCTTGTAACCTGTGATGGACTTTTTCTCCATAAATTTATCAAATTCCCTTTTAAAGGCATCTAGGACAGATGCTATCACAACATCTATTCTTGTTTTGGGATTGGGTTACAACCTATAGACCTACACAATTTAATTTTTCTTACCCGGACTCCTTCCCAGAAGAAACAGGTATGTGTTTTTGGGATGCTCCCACAGAAGGTTCTATAGCATTTCCTTAAAAGCAATAATTAAAAATACATTCTGGGCACAATCTGATCAAAATCAAGTACTTTACAATTCTATTGTTCTCACGCATTGCTTTCACAGAGTCTTAGGCATTGGCCAAAAGCACTGGGCTGTAAATGCATTGTTTGCAAACTCACTTTTCTGAGTTAGTGGAAGACATGGTTCTTACTTTTTCCATCAAACTATTTTAACAGGCAAGGCAAGGCAAGGGAGGGCAGAAGGAACTTTGAATACCAAAACCAAATGTCACAAACTCCGTTTCAGACCGTACTCATTGGTATCAAAATGGCTCTCTAATCCATTTGTAAAAATTATTTTTCTTAAATAAAATTAATACCTACAAATGTTATATTTTACGTTATCTGCTCTGAACACTGGAAAAGCAGTATAGAAATTGCATTTACAGTATTAAAAATAAAACATAAATAGTATAAAATGCAATATGAAACCATAAAAAGCCAGAGAAACCCACACATTAGGTTCCATGGTGTTTCCTGTGGTGTTAGAATAGTTTTGACCTTCAAATAATGATAATGTAATAGATTAGAGCAGTGGTTCTCACTCTTTTAGCACTGGGACCCACTTTTTAGAATGAGAATCTCTCAGGACCCACCAGAAGTGATGTCATGACCAGAAGTGACATCATCAGTAGGAAAATTTTTAACAATCCTACCCACACTAACCCAGGAATAAGTCCAATTTACTATAATTGTTAACAGCATCTTCGCAGTAGCCTGTTAAACATACAGATCTGTGACATTTCCCCAAATGCAGTCACCAGGGTAGCATCAAGTCTAATATTCTCAAAATGAAATATTGAAATGAATGGGGACCCACCTGAAATTAGTTCGTGACCCACCTAGTGGGTCCCAACCCACAGTTTGAGAAACACTGGATTAGAGGTTGAACTATCAGTGATGAGAACCAGGCTACTCTGCAAAAGCAATGTAGCAGCAGTAGTACCTGGAAACTTTTCCAAGTCTGGACGCTGCATGCAGCTGAGAATTCTGTTTGTACTATGGCCTTAGATACTTCTGAACATTCATTTGTCGTATTTTGTTCCTTACCTGTTCCAGTTTGATTTGAACTTGTGCTGCCTTGTGATCTGTTCTGAAGCAGGGTTCCCACAGCAGGTGTTAAGGTTGGTTCTTTTTTTGGAGCTGGTTGTTTGCCCTGGGAAGTGTACAGAAGGATGCAAAGAAACAGAAAGTGCTCTTCAACAAAGGTTTGTGTCACAGTACAGTGGTTTATCACATATGTGTCCAAAGAGCTCAGGAAAGTGCTCATGGGTGATCCCATTATATCAGTGGTTCCCAAACTGAGTCATGGCTCCCTGGGGAGCCACAAAAACCAACCGCTAGTCAAGGAAGCTGTCAGAAAAAGGTTTGGGAACCACTGCATTATATCCTCACAACAATAAGGATAAGTGGAGAGAAAGGCACTAATTCATGATGGCTCAGTGAGCTGCTTTGCTGAGGGAGAATTTGAACCTGGCTCTGTCTGGTGCAACACCAGGCAGTAGTCCACTTTGTGTGCAATCACTTTTTATTGGCTTTTCTCCTGACCACATTGAAAGGCCCACTTGCAATCAACACATGAAGCCATTACTTCCAGGAGTGTTGTATGTAAAAGTTGTCAACTACCAGTATCTGGCTTGCACAAGCCCTTTTCACTTGGACAAGGTAAGTACTGCATAGATACATCACCAACCCTTGCCCCCAGATATGTGCTGCTTGGATGGTCAGTAAATCAACAGTGCCTTTTCCCATGTTTAGTAAACAGCTGCTTCTAGAATTGGACTTTCAGGATTCTTTGATTCATTCAGTACTTGCATCATTCTTTTCTACTGCTCATTTGTACGGTGAAGGTGATCTCTGGAAATAACATGCGTTGTACACTTAATTGAACTTGGGAAGGAGTGAGAGATTTCCCAAACATCATGAATTTAAAATTCTGTCTGAGATTGTTCTGCAACAGATGGAGGACCAGGCTAAATAATAAATTTGAGGGAGTGAAGGAGTGGTAAAAATAACTATGAGAAAAGAATGGATTTTGTTAGCAACATATTGTCTTGGAAAATATCTTGACAACCTCCTACTCTTGTATTTGCTCAACAGCCCTTTCTGTGCTATTCTATTGCCCCTAGAATAAGGAAGTGGTAAGTATGTAGTAATTAAATAGCTTGAATGCAATCAAATAAAAATCTTACAGAGGACGGTTTGGCTCCTTTCTGACCTGGGGCAAAAGCACGCCTGGCAGCTTGTTCTTTGCAGAAATTGATGTGCCTTTCTGCTGCCGTCTCATTAAACCTTCTCATGCAGTAAGGACACTGGATGTAATCTGAATATAACAAGAGAACAGTCCTGATTAAAACATCTCATTGGGGAGAGATGATACTTGGGAGATAATGGTTTGGATCTGAAGAATGGTGAGTAGTGTTGTGCTCTCTCCTTGTCTCAGCAGCTCCTGGTGTGGGATATGGCACAGGGGGGCTGCAGATTGGGGAAGCTAGCAAATTTTATAGATCTTCTTGCACGAGTGGAAGTGCTGTTTTTTGCTTGTACAGCCAAATGGGTCCATGCTCATATGGGCACTTTGTAAATATATGCATCTATGTGTGTTAACTATGATGTATAGACAGTTGTTGCTGTGCTTTGCTGTGCTAGGCCTAGAGAAGAAAAGCAGTGTCATAAACCATTCTTATCATAGACAAATACTTGCTTTGTGATTTATTAAGCCTTAATTCATACAGAATCCATCAAACAGAAAAGCAAGTTAACTCATACTCAGTTATACAGAGAGCAAAACTGGTTATCTTTGCAAATACATTTAGTCATTTCAGTACATAGTGTACAAATGGTTTTTTCTTTCAAATGTATCACTAGAAAGTTATAGCCTGTTCTAATGCTATATGCTATATACCCTTATGCTAAGGCTGAGATCCAGAACTATATGACAATGGCCAGTATCTTTTAAAAGCTATCCCCCAACTGCAAGAGCAGTTTAAACCCCCACACTGTTTTTTTAACTGGAGAGGAGACAGGGGCCTCAGAGTCTAGTTTCTACTTTGATTCTGCAAGTTTTTTTTAACAAGTTCTAACCAACCTGCCCTCTAATTTTCCCTCTGGAGTTTGTGAAGCTCTAAGATAGCTGCATGGGGTCAACTGTGGAACACTTGGTGATGATATTACCAAGCTCCAGGGCACTGAGAGAGAAGCAGCACAAAGCTTCAATTAGAGCTGCGTGGCTGCACAGCTTATCAGGAAGGCTGGCTCTAACTTGTACATTGTACATTATTTTTCCCTAAGGGATGTTCATCAAAGATATATCTATTATTGTTTCCAAATAACTCACAATCTAAATAATGGGTATGGCTGGCTTGAAGAAACAAAAGGGAGAGGGCAATAAACCATTGCTTAAAAATTCCTGTCCACACATGCTTTTATTATTCTCTTTTACATGATGTACAGCTTTCTCAAAACATATACTTTGAGTTTTGATAAATCTCTTTCCCCAAACTGTACTAACATCAGACATACAAAGTCAGATGTGCAAGAGGAGAAAAATATGCTAGACACTCACCCTTAATATCTTATCCTTAGATGGCCTAAGGTGAAAAGAACCTAGTTTTAACTGATGGAACACCAGTTAGCCTTACATGCATATGTATTTTATAGTTAGAGGTGTTTGAAAATGGTTTTATTTTTTCACAGAATATGTGATTTGGAAAAAATGAAAAGGCAGAAAGTGGTGCTGTGTGTTTATTCCAAGTTTTCATTTTTATTAATTTTAAACACTTTAAAAGTGTACTAAGTGGGTGATATAGGTGATATAGTGTCAACAGATGCTGCCACAGTACATTTGTCTAACTGGAAAAGTAATTCATTTTAATTTCTGGAAAATATATTAAACACCAGAGTGTGGTGTTTTGTGTTTTTATGTCTTGACAAATTTATATCTCTTTGCTTAATGGCCAGGCTCTAGATCAGGGGTGTCCAAACTTTTTGGCAGGAGGGCCACATCATCTCTCACTGTATTGGGAGCTGGGGAAAAAAATTAATTTACATTTAAAATTTGAATAAATTTACTTAAATGAATACATTAGCGAACTTATATGAATGAATATAGGTCTTGCAATAGCTCAAGGCCTATAAAAGGCCTTGCACAAAGCAAGGCCAGCCGTTCCGCTGCTGCTGCTGCTGCTGCTTCACAGATGTGATACAGCAAGCAGTGGAAGGAGCCCTCGGCCCACAGCTCAAGCAAGGGGTTGAGCAGTTGCCCTTATGCTGAGAGCAGTTGCATTGGGCCAGCACAAGCTCCAGCAAGTCTCTGGAGGGCCAGATTGGGGGTCCCCGAGGGCCACAAATGGCCCCCAGACCAGGGTTTGGGCACCCCTGCTCTAGATCATAGATCTTTTATTTTTAAAAAAGGAGCTTAATCTTAGATTAAAGAGACAGGAGTAAAATTGATTCTTCATCTTTCTAATTGTTTTTATTAAAATGGCATTTTTATTGTGCTCTCTCTTTTTATCTTGTTGGTATTTGTAACAATCCTAGTGACCCTGGATCACCCTGATTCCTATTTTGCAGACCAAGAACTGAGACTGAAGCGGCAATCCTATACACTCACCTGGGAGTATGTCCTGTTGAGCCCAATGGATCTTACTTCTGAGTAGACATGTATAAGATTGCATTGTGAGAGAGAAACAGGCTGCAATTCAGGCTTTCCTGGGAGTATGTTTCATTGAACACAGTGGAACTTACTTCTGAGTAGACATGCATGAGATTGTGCTGACACTTGACCAAGGCTACCCACTGAAATCATGGCCGACTTGGAAATGGATGTCCACTGCTATCCACCGCCTCTTGTTATAGTTAGCTACTGAGATAAGATATTCTGACTTTAAAACAAAGATTATTACATAGTTTCAATGCAAGTAGATCACCTGGATTAATGGATGGAGGTGGAGGTGGAGGCAAAGGACGACCTTCTTTCATGGCTAGTGTAGCAAGTTTTGCTGACCTGATTGCAGCAATGAAGTTCTCATGCTGTTGTCTCCAGTTAGATTTTTTCTCTGGCTGGTTCTGAAAAGAAAAGATGTGAATTTGCACAAATCTATCAATTTCATAAAACAAATGGCTTAAAGATTCAGTGTTACATTATTTTAAAAGAGAATTTCAAAAGATGTTAAAAGCATTATTCATAATAACACAAATGCATCCCCTCACCTCTAAACTGACCAATTGACTCAAGGCGGCCCATTGTCTCCCACTTCCTCCCCCAACTACTACCTCCACATTCCATGGCTCTCTGAGGGTAGGGAAAGCAGGTACCAAACATGTTCAGTTTGCATCAAACTGTTTTCATTTTCTTAAATGTTTCCTTTTTTTCTTAAATTTACAAACTTATTTGCTTCTTAATCCCTAGGGGGTCCCCTGTATAGAAATCACTCCCTTGTCCATGGGTGGCACTGTGTTGCATACAAACTGAGAGGTGCCCAACCACCTTGGTTTGCTTTTAATATTGTATATGGATAATGCTGTTTACCAAGGACAAGGCAGACATTTCCCAGGTCCTCTTGTGCTCAGTGCCAAAAGGGCTTCCTATCACAACAAAGGAAAAAAAGAAAAAAAAACAGAAACAAATAGCGGGTGGAACTGGAAGGGAAACAGCTTTATTCCTGCCATGTTTCAGTTGAAACCATCTTTCTCAAGGGAATATATCAATGACACATACATTTTTTTAAAAAGTTCAAAACAACTTCACTAAACAAGCTGTTATTGCAGAAGGGTGACTTTTAAGTTTTGTTTGGCGAGGTTCTTTTGCTCTCCTTTTGATTTTTTTTTTAATTAACTACCTGGCTTTCATCGAAAGCCAGATATAAATGACTATACTCCCCTTCCAAGTCTACCAGTTGATGTTGTTTTTCCCATTTCTTTTGGCAGTACAGTTCACAGCTGTTGTGATCCTGCTTTTGTCAGCAGGGTCCTACCACTACCAAAGCCAACAACCAAGCTGAGTGTGTGGGAGAAAAGGGGTGGGTGGGGACTCAGCAGGGGAGATGGCTCCAGAGGTCATCTCCAGAGTGGGGGTCATCTCGGACTGGGGGTATGGAACGGAATCATTCTCGAGCTCAAATTTAGAACATTGGGGAAAAACAATGTTCATCTTGTATTTGAGGCAAACATTCTGGAGTCTCTAAGGCAGCAGTTCTCACAAATTTAGCACTGGGACCCACTTTTTAGAATGAGAATCTGTCAGGACTCACTGGAAGTGATCATGACCAGAAGTGACATCATCAAGCAGGAAAAGTTTAACAATCCTAGGCTGCAATCCCACCCACACTTACCCAGGAGTAAGTCCCATTTACTATATTGTTAAAAGAATATACATAGTAGCTTGTACAGGTCTGCCATATTTCCCCAAATGCAGTCACATACCATGGTAGCATCAAGTCTAATATATTAAAAATAAAATGAACCCACCTGAAATTGGCTCATGACCCACAGTTTGAGAAACACGGCTCTATGTTTTTGAGCCAGGAAATAGTTGTAATGCAGGCCCAAAATGTATGATTCCCAACAGGCTAATCTTTTCAAACAGTACTATTCCCAAGCCAGTGCAAAGAACTCAGTGGGTTTGGGTAGAAAGAAGAAAGTGTATACAGTACGTGATCTTCCTGCAGCCAAAGGATTTGCAGTGTGCTAAAAAAGGGAAGGAAAGGCCCTGGAGGGTTTACTACAATTCTGTGTAATCATAAGTTCTATGGGAGCTTTCAGTATAGTAGCACAGCCCATGCCTGTGCAAGAATTCCTGCCTCCTCCAGATTCAGTGCTGTAGGATACCCCCACTTGTGAAATATCAGAAAACTTGGATTCTCCTGAGAATGCATTTGCCAAAAGATATTTGAATGGAGTTGTGAGCCTGATTTTAAAATACCTTTGGAGGTGGCTTCTTCTTTACTGTTGGAATGTCAGTTCCCTGCAGTCGCTGTTTCAAGGAACTGAATGGCTTGCGCTTTTTGTTGAAGACTTTTCTGCATATTGGTTCATGTCTTGCCTGAGGCATAAAGGAAGAAAGGAAGTCATATGGCAAAGAAGGCCTATGAACTAGTGATGCTAGGCATTTTGGAAAGGTGCTATGATCCCAGCCTGGTTGAAGTGGCCACTGCCATTTCACAATGCACAGATTCTAGTTTAGGGGCTACCAAAGTAGCTAGTGTCTCCTTACTGGTAAACGTTTCGATTTCTTGTATCTGAATCCCATCTGTCAGAAACAGGGAGCACATCTGTGTCTTCTCTCTAGCCCACTTGTCCATAAATGCCAGGGCCAGCCCAGGACCTCCTGACACCTGAAGTGGCATGCCAAATGCTATCCTCCTTACCCAATGATATGCCAGCCTCTGCTCCTCTCATTCTCCAATGTTCTAACTCAGCACTTTCATTCCCTCAACATTTCTTCTTCCTCTCTGCTGCCTTCTTCCTTTTCCAAGCCAGAGAATGGGAGAAGAAGGAGCAGTGGAGATAAGTAGATAGAGATAAGCACCCCCTCAATCTGCTGCCTGAGACAACTGCTTCTGTTGGCCTCATGGATGGGCCAGCCCAGATCCATCCTGTCTATCCCATGTCTGTATCCACCCTGTCTATCTTACAGCCCAATTCTAACCACACTATCAAGGGTGGAGCCTGAGGGGCATCTGCCCCAGGTGCTACGCGAAGGGGGGTGCATGACTGCCTTGCGCTGCTTACAGTTCCCCCAGAAAAGGGGTTGCTCACTGACATAGCTTTACAACTCCATTCCTTCTGCTCAGCGGTGTCCCCTTCAAGGGGGAGCCTCCACAAGAGAAGGAAAGGGACATGCAGCTGCTGCAGCAAGCACTCCCTCCTCCAGAAGAACTGTTATGTCGCAAAAGGCAATAATTTCTGGGTTCTTCCCAGAGGTGGTGGTGCTGGCAGCTTTGTGCCCCTGTTCCTTCTCCTGTGGATGCTCCCCCTTGAAGGGGGAACCCCTTCAAAGAGGAACCTTCACAGGAGAAGGAACAGGGGCACAAAGCTGCCAGCACCTCCTCCTCCAAGGAGAACTCAGAAGTATGCCTCTGCAAGGACAAATCAGTAGCTAGCTAGATAGTTCCCTCTCTTTGTGCTGGTTTGTGCCTGTTGCTTGTGCAAGAGATATCTGGCTTAGCAGGAGTTGCTCCAAGTTAGGAATGTAATACTATGCGGTCAGTGCCATTATGGACATCTCTGAAACGGCCTGAACAACAGACCTCTTGAGCTGGTAAGTGCAAGTCCTGCTTGGTAATTATGCCTTAGCCAAGCAGTAAAGACGGGCATTGCCTAAATAGCAGGCATTTTGCTATTTTTGTTTTAATGCTACACATTTTAGCTTCTCTATAATCAAATAATTACCTAGTAAGAGTTCTATCCAAGGTTGCAATCCTAAGCACCCTTCATAGCTAGGAATCTGTTGGTCTTATTTCCAAATAAACATGCACAGAAGTGCATGAGGATCACACAAGAGACATAAGAAACTACCTAGTGTGGTTGGGGATTACATGCTTTCTTGTGAAGGACTTCATGCCTAGATTAGCAAGGACAACCCAGTTCTTTCTATGTCTTGGGTTTATTTTGGGGTATCTGTGCAGCCCTAACAGCGTGATGGTAGCTGCTGTTAAGGAAGAGCTTTTACTGACTTAGTAAATTGCTAAGTAAGCCTGGACCAAGAAATTTAACCCCCTTCGAAATGCAGATGGGTGTTTAAGAAGTAGGTGAAAACACAGCAGAAGGCAACATGACCACCTAGTGGCCAACTGAAGAATGCTGAATACTTGAACAGCTGGATACATGAATACTAAATTACCAGTGCATCTTGTACAAAATGTCTTCCACAGATGTTACAAGAGAACAAGTTCTGGCTGCTGCTATCTGTGTGAAATTAAGAACAACAATTACTACATACTCTGGTTCTACTAATCCTACCCCACCTCCAAGACAAACACAATTTTTCATGTTGAGAACCTTCCATTTCTCCATTTAAACACTGTAAATCTATTTTTTTCCTTTTGAAAATATAACCATCCTTGGGGCAGGGTAGTGTAAAATTTCTGGTAACAGAGTGCTCTCCACCATCCAAAGCCTTTTTGCATTGTCTTGCCAGCTTAAGGACCCAACCAATTTCCACAGAATACGGGCTACTTTAGATAACTCAGCATTTTAATACAAAATGCTACTAGTATATAAATGCCTATAGATTTTACAGCCCAAGCAGTTCCAATACAGCTGGTCCAGTGCAGCCTTGCTCCATCCTATGCTGGGCCTGAGCAGGCGGAGGTCTCCTCAAGGTGAGGGAACATTTGTCCCCTTGCCCCAGGGAAACCCACCTGCTAATTTGCTGACACAAGTCTGAGTGGAGCCATGTTGGGATTCCAAGCTCAGGGAGGGGGATAGGTGTGAGCAGCTGCTGCCAATCCCACCCCTCCCAGTACCCAATCTGCCCAACCCACTGCCACGTTACACCCTTCCCTGCCCTTCCTCCACCCCTGCGCTGCTCAGAGCAGCTCTTACCTGTGTTCCATCTGACACTGGTGGAAGGGGGCAGGCCTTCCCACTAGCACCCCTATCTTCCACACTGTTGCAACGTGCTTTATGGCACATTTGCGACAGCAGGTGCCTGTGCAGTAGTTGCTGCACCAGTGCACAAAGACATTAGGATTGTGCTGTTAGTCTTGTTGGTAAGCCAAACACATGCACACATTTTGTTTGTTTTTCAGCGTTGCTGGATGATGAGTTCCCAGATTCCGTCAGAGTATCTGCTGAGTCCCATCTATCTTCAGCTTGGAAATGGAAGATTAGCCTGCTGTCTTCCTCTGCCTTTAGCTCATTTGCCTCTAATAGCCTCCTCTATGCCAATTCTGTGCCTATGGTACATAGGGGAGTTCTAATGAGAACCTGAGTAGCTCAAGATAGTTGCTATTCCAGCTTTGCATCGTCTTTCATTCTCTAGTCCAGGAACACATTTTAGAAGCGCAATTGCCTGCTTTGAGCAGATAGCTGAAAGTGCTATATTGCAGCAAGCCATTTAATGCACCACCCCCTGCCCACCCGCCCTTGACTAGTGCTTTAAGATCAAGAAAATACAATGAGATCTAACAAAGGATTTTGCTTATGAAAGTGCTCAAGTAAATTGCAGGGTTGTGTAAACAGTTGTAGTGCCCTTTGTTATAGTGCTGAATATGCCGACAGAAAACCATACAACGATGTTCTTAAAATACAACCAGAAACAGCCATTCTGTAATGGCATCTGTAGAATCAAATTACTAAGCACTAGACTTGTGTGCTGCAGGGTCACTACAAAGACTGCAGCTTTAAAGCGCCCCAGACTAGACAAATTGGGACATTTCAGGCAATTTGTCCTTTTGTGATCTTCTCCATCAGCACACTTAAGACCTGCAAGCAGAGGAGTTACTCAGTACAGCCTTGCCAGTTGGAGGGTGAAGATTTCTTTTTTTAAAGCACCAGGATGTTTTAGAACTGGAGTGTGTGTTTTTTTAACTATATATATTGTACTATATATGATTCAAGGTCTCTAGCAAATCAAAGAAAAGCATGGTATCAGCTTTTAGAATTGTATAAAATAGTTTGTGACAATGAACAGTCCTACTATAAAAACAAATACTACTTTAAGAATTCTAAGAGGTCCAAGGGATAAAACAAATCAGCTACCCAGAGACGGATAGGCCTGTTTTATGGAACAGGCCGTAGCTTTACAGAAATGTAGTCTTCTCCGAGTCAATAGGATCACTCCGGTGATTGAATAGAGAGGTAATTAATTGCCCTACTGAAGTTTAAGTCAACACAGGAAATGAACATCCTGAGCTGTCTCCCAACCCTTCAGTAATACCAGTTGAGTATTCCTTATCTGAAACACCCCAAAATCCAAAACTTTTCTATTTATACCAATATTTTTTCACTGTATGTTATATTTTTTACATTTGAATAAGTGTAAGAAAATGATTGCTTATTGGTAGTATATAACTTCAGGGTTAGGAATGATGGTGATGCCAAACCACCACAGACTGTTCATATGGGTGGCTGAGATAGCAACATTTTTGCTCTTCAACATACACAAACTTTGTTTCATGCACAAAATTATTTAAAATATTGTATAAAATTACCTTCAGGCTATGTTATAAGGTGTATATGAAACAAATGAATTTCATGTTTAGAATTGGGTTCCATCCCCAAGATATCTCATTATGTATATGCAAATATTCCAAAATCCCAACAAATTCAAAATCCGAAACACTTCTGGTCCCTAGCATTTCAGATAAGGGATAGCAAACCTGTGTAGCCTATTTTGTAGAATTACCAAGGTAGTGACTGGATTTAGACATTGCACTCCCAAGTCATGGTTTGGTTGAAGCAGCAAGGTATTTGAGAATTCCCTTCTCCACTCTCCTCCCATACTGGCTTTCCTGGTTTGTCATCATGTCTGAACTAGGAACTATACAAACTAAGATTTCAAATTATGATAGTCCTGCTTTGGAGAGAACCCACACATCTCTAGTTCAGATATAGCACCAAATATTGGTTTAACAAAGCAGAAAGGGCTTCTGTGAAGCAGACATGTGCAGAGGACTTTCAAGCTCATTCCAAGAATGCGATATCTGAAGGCCCAAGCCTATCCAATTTTCCAGTGCCGGTGCAGCTGTGCCCATGAGGTGTGCACTGCATCCTGTGGTGGGGAGGCAGTCACAGAGACCTCCTCAAGGTTGCAGCTGCACCAGTGCTGGAAAGTTGGATAGGATTGGGCCCTGAACCAGGTCACCATGGGTTAAATACATTGAGCACTTAATATTTATATAGTGCTGCTTCTAAAATGCTTGCACTTAATTAAAAGGAGCAAGTCTTGACTTCAGTTTCATGGAGTTCCTAGGCCAGGTAAGATGCAAGAGCTTGACAACAAACAAACATAAAATGGGAATAAATCATGCTTTTACAAGAAAGTAATTGAACACCAGGGCTAATTTAGAGAGCACTCACACGGGTATAGTCCTGTCCAAGTCAATCAGATCACATTGCTGCAGTTTAGCAGAGGACTAGTGCAGGCATAATGGTTCCTATTTCCTAACCACCATTTGGAGACCAGAAGCATAATGAGGGCCGACATGCTCATTTCCCCATTTCTTTCCTTGCTTTTAGATAGCCCCGATGCATTGTTGTGTCAAATGTCACTGGTAACCAATGTTACTTTTACTGTTTGCAGTGTTCCCTTAATTGCTTTCATGTCTTGAAGTATATGTTACAGGCAAAGTTTCCGTTCAGGTAATCTTAGTCCCTAAGAATTCTGTACCCCACCCTAAATACCAGGCAATATATTGCCAATTATTCATTATTTTAAAAGATTCTTATCCCATTTTCACTATTGCAATAGGAGAGCCCAAGGCAGTGTCTAACAACAAAACAGAAACTTCAAACTCTGAACCTAGCAAACAAAAAACCAAAGCAGCAAAACACTTAAGAGCCATATATCATAAAGGAAGGGGGGGAACCAACTAAAGGCCTGTTGGAACAGCAGGAACAAAATGCCTCAACTCCCCTTCAAAACATCACAATCGAAGAGGCAGGTCTAACCTCACCTCAGAGAAAGTTCCATGAGCTAGGTGTCACAATAGAGAAAGCCCTGAAGTGTATTTCTGAAGAAGACAGCACCTGCAGTAGAGCCTCCATCAATACCCTAATGGAGCAGCAGTTTCATATGGGTTCTAGTAGCTTAGTACAGGGGTGACCAAACTGTGGCTCTGGACATATAACATGTGGCTCTCAGAAATATGTTGGCTGAGCTCTTTTTTGCATCATAATAGAAAAGGTACATAAAAATTTTCAAACTGTATAATTATTTACTGGGCATGAACTGAGGGGCCCTGGATTAAAATGTACATGTAATGTTCATGGTGAGTAAATATATTTACGAATTTAAATACTTCTTAAATATTGCTACTCTCAAACATCTCTCTTGCAGCTCTCAAACATCTGAAGTTCATCATATGTGGCTCTTACTTTAAGAAAACTTAGCCACCCTGCCTTAGTATTTACTTCAGTTGTCATTATTGAAAAAAATACATATTTTATATATAAAATGCACAAATTTAATATACAAGAATATTTTACAAATTTTTCTTGACCTGTTTTTAGTGAACACTGCAGGCCATCCATATAATACCTAGGAGCAATATACACTGCCCAAGGGACACACTTAGTACTTCAAGTTTTCCCACATCACCTAAGCCTTACTTGGAAATCCGTTCAGTTCCTCAGACTCACACACAATGCATACATAGATCATGTAATACAATTTTCATTTTGTCTTGTTCAATGGCTGCCCAACATCATTTGAAAATGAATAGAATTCCTAAATAATGCATTCCCGATCTTTCTACTTTGCCAATAAGATACACTTTACCATGCTTAGGAGTAAATCTAAATGTGTATAGAGCTGTGCACACACATCAGTAACTGAGAACAAAATAAATCCCAAAGGAGGGTGGATTACGCAAGGTTAAAAACTATCCTTTCCCTACAATTCAGTACTTGCCTTCTTCTCTGCAAGAAATTAGCAGGTTGGTTAATAACCTGTGAGTACAGTCAGAACAAAGATTTAGAAATAAAACTATTTTTCTGAATGATGGCAAAGAGTGGTTCATTGGCTAGTGGTTCATTGGCTTGATTAGATGCTTGTTTAAACATTCAAAAGGATATTGTGAGGATCATTCATTTACAGAGAAACCAATTTCCATTCTGAGGTGTTCTAGTGAGGGCAGGTTACATCACCATGATGTGTATTCTGTTCAATTCACCTGTTGAATATCTATTCACAAATCATGCAAATACCAGCTAATGTGGCAATAATATAATTGAGAAAGAAAAAGGTGGATGTACTAGAATCATCACTGGTGCCAAGACTATCAGCAATTCAAAATTATTATTCAGAATATTATATGCTGCATACCTATGGTACCTGCTATAGCCCCCGGAGCCCGACTCATCTTTAAGCACAGCAATGTTAAGTTTGGTGTTTGTTTCAGGGAGACATGTACACCAGGTACTTTACTTTTACTAGCCTACCTCCTTTACTTGCAAAAGCCCAAGTTAAAGGTCATTGGCCCACAGAATAACTATTATGACACACATACAGCCCCTCCATTATCTAGTGATGCACATAACCATTTACAAGGGTTGAAACCGAAGTCTGAATCTTCTTGCTTTCTTCCTATAGGACAGTCACCAATAAGTTATTTGGTAATACAATGTTTACATTTCTATTTAAATATAGAAGCTTGAAATCCATTTGATTCTTCAGATAAAGACAATTCTAAAAACAGATAAAACCATCATACAACTGCTGAGGGAACCAGACAAGCTTGGCACCTTTTGCTGCCAAGGTGAACACTCATATGGCACTCTTATTAAACATATAGTGGGGGAAAATGCACAAGAGGCATCACAAGAGGGAAAGATGGCTGCTAGTTTACAAAATCTTGGAGAATAGGCCTGACAATGGTTGGTTATTAGCCATGATAGCTGAATTTCTATGGTCAGAAGCTGAGATGAATACCAGATAATGGGGACAAAAGAAGACCCTTGCTTTCATACCATATTATTATTATTAACAGTATTTATATACTGCTTTTCAACAGAAAGTTCACAAAGCAGTTTATGAGTATGTTTTATGAGTTTGTTGTATGAGTTTTCCAGATGCAGTTTTCCAGTTTGGCCAACTGTTATTGAAAATAAATGTTAATCCAGATGGATCCTTGGTCTGATATAAATGTAAAAAAACTGGCTGAAAAAAACCAAGAGTGGATCCTATCAATTACTCAGCTAACATGATACAGGAAAATTTACAGAATTGTTTTTTTTCCTCCCCTCTAAGATTAATTTAAAATCCCCTAGGATTAATTAAATAATTAAACCCCTAAAATTAACTTAAAAATCATGGGCTTTTCAGAGCAGTGACCTTAAACTTTACCTCTTCTTTCCTAATCACATTTCTCTTAAGCCAAGCCAGACTATGAGGAACACATGGCCAGCACCATTAAGGGAAATAATAAAAGCTTCTTCAAATATGTTAGAAGCAGGAAGCCCACCAGAGAAGCAGTTGGCCCTCTGGATGGTGAGAGAGGGAAAGGGGAAATAAAAGGAGACTTAGAGATGGCAGAGAAAATGAATTATTTGCATCTGTCTTCACAGCAGAAGACCTCAGACAGATACCGCTGCCCGAATGGCCCCTCCTGACCAAGGAATTGTCAGATAGAGGTTGAAAGAGAAGATGTTTTAGACCTCATTGATAAATTAAAGATCAATAAGTCACCGGGCCCAGATGGCATCCATCCAAGAGTTATTAAGGAATTAAAGAATGAAGTTGCTGATCTCCTGACTAAAATATGCAACGTCCCTAAAAACGGCCAGTGCCAGAGGATTGGAGGATAGCAAAAGTCATACCAATCTTTAAAAAGGGAAAGGGGGGGGGAACCCGGGAAACTATAGGCCGGTCAGCCTAACATCTATACCAGGTAAGATGGTGGAATGCCTCATCAAAGATAGAATCTCAAAACACATAGACGAACAGGCCCTGCTGAGAATCAGCATGGCTTCTGTAAAGGCAAGTCTTGCCTCACAAACCTTATAGAATTATTTGAAAAGGTCAACAGGCATGTGGAGAACCCGTGGACATTATATATCTGGACTTTCAGAAGGCATTCGACACAGTCCCTCACCAAAGGCTACTGAAAAAAACTCCACAGTCAGGGAATTAGAGGACAGGTCCTCTCATGGATTGAGAACTGGTTGAAGGACAGGAAACAGAGAGTGGGTGTCAATGGGCAATTTTCACAATGGAGAGAAGTGAAAAGCAGTGTGCCCCAAAGATCTGTCCTGGGACCAGTGCTTTTCAACCTCTTCATAAATGACCTGGAGACAGGGGTGAGTAGTGAGGTGACAAAGTTTGCAGACAACACTAAACTTTTCCGAGTGGTGAAGACCAGACACGATTGTGCAGAGCTCCAGAAGGATCTCTCCAAACTGACAGAATGGGCAGCAAAATGGCAGATGCATTTCAATGTCAGTAAGTGTAAAGTCATGCACATTGGGGCAAAAAATCAAAACTTCACATATAGGCTGATGGGTTCTGAGCTGTCTGTGACAGATCAGGAGAGAGATCGTGGGGTGGTGGTGGACAGGTCGATGAAAGTGTCGACCCAATGTGTGGCAGCAGTAAAGGCCAATTCTATGCTTGGGATCATTAGAAAAGGTATTGAGAACAAAACGGCTAACATTATAATGCCGTTGTACAAATCAATGCTAAGGCCACACCAGGAGTACTGTGTCCTGGTCGCTGCATCTCAAAAAGGACATAGTAGAAATGGAAAAGGTGCAAAAGAGAGCAACTAAGATGATTACTGGGCTGGGGCACCTTCCTTATGAGGAAAGGCTATGGCATTTGGGCGTCTTCAGACTAGAAAGGGGGGACATGATTGAAACATACAAAATTATGCATGGGAAGGATAAAGTGTATAGAGAGATGCTTTAACACTCTCACATAACACCAGAACCAGGGGACATCCACTAAAATTGAGTGTTGGGAAGGTTAGGACAGACAAAAGAAAATATTTGACTCTGCGTGTGCTTGGTCTGTGGAATTCCTTGCCCCAGGATGTGGTGACGGCATCTGGCCTACATGCCTTTAAAAGGGGATTGGACAAGTTTCGGGAGGAAAAATCCTTTATGGGTTACAAGCCATGATGTGTATGTGCAACCTCCTGCTTGTAGAAATGGGCTATGTCAGAATGCCAGTGCAAGGGAGAGCACCAGGATGCAGGTCTCTTGTTATGTGGTGTGCTCCCTGGGGCATTTGGTGGGCTGCTGGGAGATACAGGAAGCTGGATTAGATGGGCCTATGGCCTGATCCAGTGGGGCTGTCCTTATGTTCTCTTGAACAACTTTCCCACCTGCAGCAACATATATAATATGGGTAGTTAACTTCTCCATTAAATTTATATCAAACATTAAGTTTTATTTTTAAACTTCCAAATTGAGACAAAATGGCTTAGAAAAGATATTATAGCTGAACAGCTTCCCAATTAAAGTTCATAAATAGCTGGCATGATAACCATGGCAGAAAATATTACAGCAGTATTTTAACTGGTAATCAAAAATAAGTTTACATTTCAGAAAAAATCCTAAGATGAGATCTGAATACAATTTTTTAAAAAAATTCTTCTGTGGCAAGGCAGACTGATGACAGTATTATTTCCAAAGATGCAAGAATAAAGTGGTTGAGTGTCTTTCATATGAAACAATTCTTCATTATGATAAACTGAGTCCTTGAATATTCTGTTTCAGGTTGAGCAGCTCTTTCTCTTGCCTGGTTTTCTCTTGTTTGAAGGCCAGTTTGTTTGCTTTCTTCTCCATCCTGCGCTCCTACACAGACCAATTGTTCATTATTTATATGCACAGAACAAAATATTAACTTTTTAGGAGCTGTTTAAATAACTTACATAAACATAGGAGCTGTTAGGAGCAGTTTAAATAACTTACATAAACATAATAAAGGTAAAATACAGGCAACCCCTGGTATCTGTGGATCCAATATCCAAGCTCCACCCCCGTGACCATTACCTTGCCTTTGTTCTTTTTACAAATCTTCTATAGTAAAAATTTTACTATAGGATTCCCTCTTATCTGTGGTTTCCAGTATCCGGGGAGGGGGGGGGCGGCAGGAATGTATCCCCCTGTGGATACTGGAAGATGCCTGTACATCTTTTCTGCATTTATGCACGGAGTATATGGCTTCCGCAATACTGCTCTCCTTCATTGTGCTTATGCCAGAGGGATGCTGCATAAAGCAGATCATGAAACCAGAATGATTCAGAAGCTGGTTTCTTCCCAGGGCTATCACACACAGCATTTAGAGCTCAGAGTCTTCCAACCAATCCTTTTGTTTGGGTGTGTTTGTCAGTTCTTTGGATTCTGTCACAATCCAAATGGTACAGCATTTCTCAAACTTTAGAGGTTGGGACACCCTCCTAAAATTTCTCTTCTCATTCCAGGCTACATCATATCATGAATTTAACATCTAAATTAAATATTTTAATCGATTTGCAAGGAAAGAAATTTCTATTAATTACTAAAAGGTAAAATGAAGTTACTTTTCGTTCTTCCTTGATAGCTTGTTTTCTGGCTTTCCGATCCTCTTTACTCTCATTTTTAGAACGTGGTTGTGTGGATACTTTTGGCAAATCACTTTCATTTATCATTTGCATGCGCTCAGTCTGCTTTGCTGTAAGTTCTCTTTGAGGTAATACATCTAAAGGGATTCCAGTCTTACTGGATACTTTGATTGGTCTGGGCTAAACACAAACACAAAAAAAGCAATGAAGCCAGTTATTTATGGTAAACACTATACTTTTCTAGTTCACATGCAACGCAATCATCTCCTTATAACAGAGGTTCCCAAACAGGTGGGTCATGACCCTCCAGCCAGGGAAGCACTTGTCCCTGCCCCTTTAAGGGACAGGAAGGGGGGAAGCCAGCAACATGATCCCCAGGACTGTGCTGCTGCTGGGGATGGGAGGAGAAATTTTTTTTACTTAACTGCAGCCAGCACTGCAGTCCAAAGGGGTCCAGGGAACCCTCCGCACGGCTCCCTCCGCCTGCAAGTCTTTTAAAAAAAAGCACATCCAGTTTTCATGGCAAAACCATTTACTTTTTTTCCAGATTTTTGCAGGCACAGGGAGCCCTGGACCTGCAGCACTGGCCACAGGTAAGTAAAAAAACCCATTCCCATCCCCAGGAGCAGCGTGATCCTGGGGATCACACTGCTGCCTTTCCCCTTCTCCTGTACCCACTTACAGTGCTCCCAACTCCCTTGTAGGAGTTTGGGAAGCAGTGCCTTAGAGCAGAGGTGTCCAAACTTTTTGGCAGGAAGGCCACATCATCTCTCCGACACTGTATCGGGGTTGGGGGAAAAAAGAATTAATTTACATCTCAAATTTGAAGAAATTTACATAAATGAATATATTAGAGATGGAACTTATATGAATGAATGAAGGTCTTGCAATAGTTCAAGGCCTATAAAAGGCCTTGCACAAAGCAAGGCTGACCTTTCCTTCATTACCACTGCTGCATCGCAGACGTGAAATAGCAGGCAGTGGAGGAAGCCCTCATCCCACAGCTCACACAAGCAGTTGAATAGTTGCCTTCATGCTGAGAGCAGCTGTGGCCAGCATGGGCTCCAGCAAGTCTCCAGAAGGCCAGAGGCTCACTGGAGACTGGGGGCCGCCTGTGGGCTGCACTGGGAGTTCCCAAATGCCAGGCTGGGGTTTGGACACCCCTGCCTTAGAGCAACTGTTCAGCTGGTACCAGTGAAATTAATCTGTCACATGCCAAATTCATTTCAACAGAGGTTACAGGCCTGAAGAATATGATCAGATATTCACTCAAAATATAAAAATTGAAATATCAATGAAAAAGAATGAATCAATTCCATTTTTAAAATCTAAAATTTATTGGCTAATTATGGATTTGAATAGTGTTATTCATCCCTTAAAAAGGAACAAGGAATAGCAAAATAACCCATTTCTTGACACAGTGTATATTTTTGATTAACAGGAAATACAGCTCACAAAGATCTTTTCAGTGTGGACAACATCAAATACAAGCATATTTAATGTTGTAAGAAAAAGAAAGTGCTCATCAAACCATCGCCACCTGCTTTCCCCTCAAGCACTTTAAACTTATGACAACAAGCACTCAAAGTAGCAATGTGTCATGTTCACAACACAAAATGAGTAGGTAGAGATCCAAAGAACCACAAGACAAGTTCTACAGATTCAAGGTCAGTAGCTCTCCATGCCATATCCCAGTCAATAATGAAGAATTTCAAAGGCAGTTTGTAACAGGGCATGAAGACCTACAGTTTAAAAGTTCAGAAGTCCCACCAAGTGTACCCAAACACTTGGATCCACTTCAAGTAGCTCCTCAGATCCCAGTCAGCATAGGTCAGAATTCTTTACCTTAACATGGAATGAAAACTTACCTTTTGTGGTACATCAATCAGCTTTGGATGATTGTATAAATTTGAATAGGTACCTTAAAGTGGAAAAACAACACACACAATGATGACTCATTAAGGAATAAACTCTGTTTTCCAAATTATAATTTTAAAGGATTGTTATAGACTGAAACCACCAATTTGTAAGATTTGTAATGAAAGTAATGTGTTATCGACACAGATGAAAACCATCGCAAATAAAAATGTGACTTTTGCTCTGAACAAAAACAGTATCTTAATTCTTGTATTGTTTTTCATCCATCAGGAAAAAGACCATATGCAGCTATAAACACTCACTCAAAATGGATTCACAATCCCACTTCTCCTTGGGTTCCTCAATAACTAAAGTTACAATTTCCTCCTCTTCTTCTCGGTTCTCATCCAAGATCAGGTCTGACTCCTCTCTGATTTCAAGCACATCTGGTTTCACACAACTTATGGAGAAAGGAAAATATTTTAATTTAACTTGGAACCACTTCAAAAAACTGGTGTCAGCCCCACCCCAGCAGATCAAACATCTCTAAGGCATAGCTGGCACGCCTCACTGGACTAAGTGCCTTCAGTTTGTAGAAGAGGGGCTTAGGATAGAGTCTAGTGAACTTACAAAACGGTACATAGTTCACTCAAATGTTATTAGTTGCATATCTAGTTGTGAGAACCTTGTAGGCAACAAGATCACTTATGTCTGGGATAATACACGTAGTCTGACAGACGCAGTTATGACTAATATGCAATATGTTAGGTAGTAATATGGAGGTTAGGGAATAGTTTTAGACTGAAGTCCAGAGAACCGCTACATAATGCAGGAAGGGAGCCAGAATCTACTGTATGTCCTGTCCGTGTCTTGTAAAGGAGCAACTCTTCACATCACATCAGATATTTTCACGCAAAATACCCTACATTTTACCTGGCACATCTTGTTCTAGAACATGACCTGTCATTTCTATTTTAAGTGGTATATTCCTGAAGCTTTTAAAAATATTTTTGGACATTAGTAACTCTGAAGGAGGGTCTAAATGTAAATACAGCCCTTAGCAATGTTCCAGTGAGCACCAGGATCGCACATGCAACGACCATGTATGGTCACATAGTTGTCAGGGGTGCACACCCCCACCCTCCAAATGTGAGAGGAGCTTGGCTCCCCTTGCCTCAGGAGGGTTGGCTGAGCCTCCCAGAGGCGGCACATGTCCAAGCACAGCCTCTGCAAGGCTCAGACTAAGGGAAACTGCGTCTCTTGCATGATTTCCGGCTTCCTCCGTGAAACCAGAAATCACGCGTGAAACGTGATTTCCCTCAGTCTGAGCCTTGCAGAGGCAGTGTGCAGATGCACACTGCTTCTGGGAGGCTCAGACAACCCTCTGGAGGAGAAGGGAGCTGAGCATTCCCTTCCCCATGGAGGGTTCAGATTGTATCAAGCGCTGCTTGACGTCGGGGAATCACAGACCCGATCCCCATTGTTAAGTGGAGCACGACTGTATTTTGTGCTGAACAGTAGTCCCTCTTCAGACTACTACAATCCTTTGCAATGCAGCCCACAGTTCAACCTGGATTAGAACATGATGCACAAATTAGATGCTCCACACATATCAAGGACCACTAAGAGCAGAAGTATTTTCAGGTCATTTACAGTCCAATCTTATTGAGGATACTTTTGTACCACTGCACAGCAGTTGAACACTACCAAAGTTATATGTGGTTTCTCCTGCATTTTAGTGATGACTGAATAAAACCCAATACGTATATCAAATTAATGGCAAATCAAGTGTTTTACCGTATATCTGTAGAGGAAACTCACTCTCCTCCAAAACACAGTAACTAACATGTGTCAGTCTTTAGTCATAGTAGGCTAATCATGATGAAATTAGAGCCTCAATCAGGTTCTTCCTCACAGGTCAAACACACTAGGATCTATTCAATGTAGTTGTTAAAGAGATACGCTTTTTAATGACTGAGACTTTCAAACAAAACTATTCAAGCTTTCAATATTGTCTCTGAAAATGTGCGACAAGAGTGTCAAAATTTTTATTTACCACCACTGAAACCTGCACAGAACAGAAAAGATTAGACTACTGATGTACAGCATTGGGCATATTACATACTCCTTTGCTTTCTGATTGTAGTAGTCATTCAAGACTTCTTGTAACCGAGTACTGTCACTCTGAATGAAGCCTTCCAATTCAGCATTGTCCAGTGCTCCAATCTCATCGTCGTCAAATTGTTCATAGAACTAACAATGAAAAAGTACACAATATTTGATGTGAGTATACTGGTGCCAGTTTTCTAGCTATAACATCAAATCTGAGCAAAGAGAAATCTGACTGGATAACAATTACCTTTCATTCCATTAATTTTCTTTTCCTTTATGCAAGTAACCTCACTAGCCTGAAGTTAACTCAACTAGTGGGGTCACAGGAGACAAGCAAAGGTCTGTAGTACAGGAAGAGTAATCACAACGGTAATAAACACATGTCTAGCAATTAGCCGTTTGCTATTGCCGGGAATATAAAATAAATGGAGCAGCCATTCAGACGTGAATCTGCATGGATCAAATGAGTTTGAACAGAGGAATATTTTCCAAAGATGTGTTATATGAATCTTTCTCACCTTCTCAAACCTCTCATCCAGGAGGGTCAATTGTTCATTCCTTCTCATAACTGAAGAAGTCATGGAGTATTCTGTGAAACGGCTCTTGGTCTCTTCTTGCATGAAAAGAAATTCTTTCATCTCTCTACTAACTCCACTGTCATCTGACAAAGGACCCTCAGAATCATACTCTTCTTCACTCTGAATGTTGTTTCCACCTTCTTCCACATCTTCCCATTCATCATCTCCAGATTTAGACTCCCTAGAAACAGAACAAGCAAAAGCAGATCTTTTCATACCTCTAACATGATGATTATTATACAGAATTGTATTTTTTTGTTTTTACAGTTGGAAAATCAAGATGAACACAGGAATTCTTCCAAGTCTAAATTCTGTGTATGAAGAAGTGTTTGAACGTGGTTTTTCTCTAGGTGCTGTTGCCAGTTTGAACATCTTTGATGGGGGGGATCAGGGTAGGGGGAGCAGAAGAAAATTCCGCTTCTGAATCAGAGAAAAATGAAGATGATTAAATATAGTTAACACAATTTTATCCCATTACCAATAATCTTCCTTTTCCTGCTCTATGCTTCCTGGTTCATTAGCCTTTACAATGAAGTCATCTTCAAGAAGATTATCTGGATTGTCAAAGTCAAAATCATCATCAAGGGCTGCAACAATATCTGGGTCAAAATCCAGTCGAGGTCCTAATGACAAATTAGAGAATATGTTAGAAGTTGTTACAGGGATACTCAAGCCACTTCTCAGAGACTATCAGAGTAAGGGCACAATCCTAACCCACTTTCCAGTACTGGCATAACTGTGCCAATGGGGCAGGAGGTCTGGTCTAGAGGGTTGAGCCTCCATTTGCCTGAAGATAACATCCGAAGATCACCAGTTCGAGGCCACCAGCACCGCGCGACCTTGAAGCAGCTGGCAAGCTGAGCCGAGCTATTCCATCTGCTCTGAGCGTGGAAGGATGGAGGCCAGAATGTGCGACCAGATCAAGAAAGAAACATCTGAATGTTGTGGTTTCTTGAAAGATAGAAACCTTCTTTCAAATTGTAAAAATCCCTACGGGGATTTAAACTGCCTGCCTATGTAAACCGCCTTGAATAAAGTCTAAGGAGAAATCCGAGGACCAAGAAAGGCGGTATAGAAATACCTGTATTATTATTATTATTATTATTATTATGCTGCATCCTGCAGTTGGGGGGCAGTTACGGAGACCTCTTCAAGGTAAGGCAATGTTTGTTCCCTTACCTCAGAGTTGCACTGCCCTTACCTCGGTGCTGGAAAGTTGATTAGGACTGTGGCCTAAAAGTGTCAATTTACCCTGAAGGTCAATTCTTAGCAGAACGTAGAAAAAATTCTGGGTGGTTGTGCAATGTGCTTCCACTGCAAATTCTAATGTTCAACCCTGAGCACCTTTCAGAAGAGTTATGAGACCAGTCTCAGGAGGCCCAAAGGGCACAGGCTTGGAATGGGGGGGGGGGGGTGAGAATGCAAGAATATGACTATGTCTTCATTCGGTTCTGCAGTGAGCACATGCACTTTTTATTACAGGGAGAATTATTTACAACCGTTTATATATTATAACTGTTTATAACAAAGGAAACCAGATGCTGCTCTACTCAAAGTCATTCAGTACAGCACAGATTACTATCAAGTGTCTATGAAAGTAACAAACAAAGCAACAGCTGCTATATGCCACTCTGACGTGCATGGTTTGGTAGTCTGAACCGACACCTTAGTGATTACAACCTCTTTTCTTCTGAATCTCCCAAACTCTGGCTAAATTCAAAGAACTATTGTACTTTAAAAAGTGCCCTGCACCCTCCCAATAAGATTTCAGCTTTTTTCTTTAAGTAACACACTCTTCTGTCACACTGCAAGCTGCATCCAGCACTCCCCTGTTTGCAAAACCCCCATGCAGAACTAATTCCACAGTTCTTTGTATGACAGCCTTTATATGGCTTTCAAATTATTTTTATTGGAAAAGGCACTTTACTATTTGTTAGGTTGCTGCCAAGTTCTTTGAAAAAGTGCAAAATTTGCCAGTTTTGCAGTTATTAGCCCCAGAACTTGTTTATTAGCCTGACTACCCCATGCATACCAGGATAAGTCAATTACAGCATTTCAACAGCTGGAAGGGAAGAGAATGAACTCATTTTCATCCAGTTCACAAAAGTTGCCTAGAGACAATACTTTCTCCCCACAGGAAAGCAATTACAGTGAAGTCTCATCTTATACAGAGGGGGTTCAGTTGTAAAGTCAGTGCATAAGACAAAAAACATGTATAGACATGTATTGAAAATCAATGACATGCCTTGCATTTAGGGACCACATTGTACAAAAAATACCGTCTCTTTAAAATCCAGAATCCCACTAAGGAACTGACACACAGGAACAAAGACCAACTGAGTGAACAGCAGATTCATGTCTCCCATCTCATGTTTACTTCAGGGCATATGCTTATCAAGGGGAACAGCGGGCAGAACTGCCTGCACCGTTTAATTTTTTTTTTGCTGAACATGTATACTTGAATTTGTACAAGTTAAATGCATGTATGATGCAACTCCACTGTACTTACACACCTAACAAAACAATCCTATGTATCTTTACACAGAAGTGAGCCTTGTTGAATTCAGTGGAGCATATAATCAAGGTTTTAACCTCATAAGATTTTAACTTCAAAAAAGTAGGAAGATTCCCTCCTACTTCCCCAATTTCAATAAGACTGTGCTAGCACAATGCATGGGACAAAACCAGCAATTAGTTTTGTGATTGATGCCAATTTGATTTTGGAAAGAGACTAAAGAAATCTATGCATTTTCAACATGGAAGAGGCTTAGTTGGTGCCCCCTCCCTTTGCCCTCACTAAGCCAAACTGATAATTCTGCAACAGCCTATTCCATAACAACAGGTGCTATGGAAGTAAGGCAGCTTAAATACAATACCTGAAACAGGGGCAGCTTTATTTAACAGTCCCACTTCCTCTTCAAATTCCGATGCAAACACTGACGATGGCAAGTTAATAGTGGGCACCTACAAAACAAAACAAAATAGCAGTGATTTCTTTACAATAATACTCTGCAGACAAAATCCTCCAGATAGTATCACTCAGTTTCAAAGAGATTACAGTCCTTTTGATTAATATTTGCCTCTCTTGAAATCTGAGAATCAGCACATGCATGTTATTTTTCCAGTGCAGTGGAAAGAGTGGAAGAGGTTCTCTTCTCTTGCTTGAATCTGTAAGCAAGATGGTTAAAAAATAATATTTAAGACTTAGCACCAATAGTAAATCAACATCAGATGGACATCATGCTCCATGACAACATTCAAAGAGTCAGTAGATGCTCCCAAACATATCACCTTACTCTACCTGTTTTCAAGAAATTTTTGCTTCATTTTAAAAATGCCTACCTTACTGCTCTTTAGTATTTTGATTTGTTTTCTGGACGGTCATATGAGAAAAGCATAAGGCAGAAGCCATTTCTACCACTATGTTTCTTGTACTTACTGTAATTCGCTGAATTTCCTCTTCTACCTCTCCTTCTGCAGTCACTACGATCTTGCCTTGCTGACCTGGTTTGCTTGATGGAACAAGCTCAGACGGTGCAGAAGCTTCTTTCAGATGTTGTAAATAGTCATAGTCATCATCAAAGAATACTCCGTATTGCCTCTGTTGTTCTCGCCTTTTTTCATCATCTTCCTTTTGAAAAAATGTTTTTGGTCATCTTTAAGTTGCGATTATTAGGTCACAAGGGATTATATTAAAAAGAAAGAGTTACAGTAAAGAGTCACCATAAAATCAGTCTTTCAGGAAAAACACAAATGCTGGTACAGTAACTGTCAACACAATTTTTATAGTGGAGTTGTTGGAACTCTAAAGGCACATTTCAAGATTCCTCCAAGGAGGAAGGTTCAGTTAAGCCTCTTTCTAAAAATTTTTACTCCAACACAAGACTGCCAAGGTCCAGGGTACTATGGATCAGTCGACAAATGAAACCTGTGGACCAGCATCTCTATCAGTATCATCAGGAGCAGCTTCTTCTGCTCCTACTTTCTTGACGGAAAGATTCCCATAAATACCTCCACATATCTCAAATATATTGGTCCTTTCTGTGAACAGTAATTGTAATCCATTGTGGGAGCCAACCTTGGCTAAAGAGTGAGATTTGCCTTTAATACATAAATACTTCCTCAAGAACTATACGTAGTGGCATCCTACATGGTTCCAAGGAAGCACAGAAGTGGTACAAAACCAATGTGTTCTCAAACAAAACTGCCATCTTAGTCAATCCTCATATAAAGTCAATCCTCATATAAACTCCCAAACCAGCAAAGGTGAAACCCAGCGCTGCATGAAATCTCTATATTAAAAACAATATATTTTATTCTCACCTTCTGTGCAGGTAAAAGAACTCTCTGGGGTGCAGTGTCATCTGCGGTCAAAGGGTCCCTCTGACTTCTATGTACTAAATGAAATGTTACCGCTTTTTTCTTTTCTATGAAGGGCTTCTTCCGCCTGTGAGGCTGCAAGATAAAAGTCAGTCAATTTGAACTGGTCACAAGTAGACAACAGTCTCACCTAAATATTTATATTTCACTCAAAGCCATCCTGATCTGCTTCTAAATCAACTGGCTACCAACTTTGCTGTTAGAGAGAACAATGCTCAGCTACAGCATACTGTTGCATATATAATTTTCCAGTTGCACATGGCAACAAGAGTGCCAATAAAATCTGTGGAATTTGATTGTGAACCATGTTCAAAATCAAGATTGTATGGCAGCCTCTGAGAGAATTATTATTATTATTTATTTAAAGCAGTAGTTCCCAACCTGTAGTCCATGGACCATAGGTGGTTCACAAGACCCTGAGAAGTGGTCTATGAGGTCTTGGGGGGGAGGAGATCACTTTCTATCACTTCCAGTGTCGCACTGAGTGAGCACTCCCCCACAGACCACCAGAGAGGGTGGCAAACAGAATGCCTACAGCTTCAGCCGGCACTTCCAGCATCTCGCCAAGCAAGCACTCCCTCCACAGACCATCAGAGAGAGTACAGAATGGACTGTGTGCAGCCGTACCCAGCACTGAATTGTCAGTTGAGGGTGGTCCATTCTCCACCCTCTCTGGTAGTCCATGAGGGAGTGCTCACCCATGAACTACTAAATTTAATTGCATTTTTTGTGTGCAGGGAGGTGGGGGGGTTGCATAGTGGTTCATGACAATTCCAAGTTTTGCCTCAGCAGTTCAAAGGTTCCCGAAGAACTCAGGGCTCCATGGGCTCGCAAACGTCCCAGGGGTCCACGGGCTCCCAAGGCTTGTGGCCCCCAAACGTCCCAGGGGTCCACACGCTCCCAAAGCTTGTGGCCCCCAAACATCCCAGGGGTCCACAGGCTCCCAAAGCTTGTGGACCCTAAAGGCTGTGGCTCACGAAGAACTCAGCAGACCACAGGCTCCGAAAGGACTTGGTGGTCTGTGGGCTCCCAAACCCCTGAGTGAAAGAATTTGCACCCCGTTTCTCTCCCACACATTGGGGGCGCCAAGGCGGCTTGCAAGAGAAAAGCTGAGCACCAAATGCCTGGCTGAGACAACAGCCACGCACAAGAAGCCACGAGGGAGATCAGGCACCAGACACCCCACAGAGCTCCAGCAAGGGGACAGCCCTGTGACTTCCAGGGGCCTCTCCTGGAGCCCCCTGTCCAGCTACCCCTGCCCTGCCCTGTCCCGCCTCCACAGGGACAGGTGGGGTGAACAGCCGAAAGAGCAGGCAACGTGCGGAGTCGCGCACCACCTACCATGGCGGGGGGCACTTGGGAGCGCTGCGCCCTTCCTAGACTCCCCGACTTCACCCCAGCACCACTCTGGGCCGCCTCACTCGCTCACGTGCTTCCGCCTCCGGGACTTCTTGCGCCCAAGCGTCGCTCTCCTCTTCCGGTGGCTTTTCTGCCGCCATCTTGGGGCGAACCATTTAATACTCGTCGGCTAAGGCGGCCCCCACACGTCGTGGCGCACAAGCCTCACTCTTCGCTAGCCGGGATGCTACGATTGCGCTGCATCAAGCGAGAAGCTCTTGTTCCTACGAGGGGGAAACGCCGTCAAAAATTAAAAAACACCCCCACAGGAAGCACCATAATGGTTTCTTCCTGCCTTACCCAGACGGCGTAAAGGAGGCACATAGACGCAAAAAAAAAAAAAGCTAGAGTCACACGAACAGGGAAGTTCCATTCAATGAGGTCTGCAAGGGAAGACTGAGTGCCAGACTCAAGGGAGAAAGCTGCTCTCAGCAGACCTTTTAGAGGCCAAGTGACTAATGGCTGAGGATCCTCCCTGCAGGGTCACAGAGTTGGGGCATGGAATATGTTCTAGCTAGGGTGGATTTTTCTATAGAAATGGCTACTGTATGCAAATAATGCATCCCTTACTAAATGCCCTTAGGCTGCAGTCCTATACTGTACACACTTTCCTGGGAGTAAGCCCCACTGAACACAGTGGAACTTCTGAGTAGACATGCATCGGATTGGGCTGTCAATTTAGAAAGGTAGACTGATGAACCTGAGCACTCAGTTTTTGTTTTATTCATTCATTACATTTGTATCCTAACTTTCTTCCAAAAGACTTTGTGTGGTGTGTTTACCTGGTTCTCCACTTTTTACTAACACAACAACTTTGCGAGGTGGGTTAGCTCGAGACAGAGTGACTGAGGGCCCAATCCTATCCAACTTTCCAGCACCGGTGCAATTGCAATGCAGCCTCAAGGAGAGTGAATAAACGTTCCCATACCTTAAGGAGGCCTCTGTGACTGCCTCCTGTGATGGAAGATCAGAAGATCATCAGGTAGATGATGTGGTGTTGACAGTGATCCCATGTTTTGACAGCTGTTTGACAGCTCTGGGAAGGGCAGGGCTGGCTCCACAGCTGTAAACAATCAAGGCCAATGGAGACTCTGATGGACACCTGAGCTTCATTTGACCTTGATGTGACTTTGAATGGACATGGACAAGGTAGTTCACAGCTGAACTGCACCTTGGACTTAACAAGGGGGCTACAGGAATAAAAGGCAGCTTCAGAAGGAGGAAGGACCCAAGAGAGGTACCCCTGACCCAGACCTACTGGACATGGACAGACTAGAACCTATGGGAGAAGGGGTCTGCCAGGACTCTGCTGGAAAGGATATAGAAGAGGGACTCTACTGCAGAAAACTGAACTGGGAGGACTGAACCATGCTTGGGGAGGTTGAGCTGGAGTGGACTTGGGCTGGAGGCTTTGGACTGTTACCCACTGAGTTAAGTGGAGTTTTGAGGAGGGAAAGGCTCTGGACAAGAGGGCTTTCAGGGAATGTCTGTGTTTATAGCAATAAATTTGATTAATTGCTATAGATAAGGAGTTCTGTGTTCATTTCTTTGCACACCACAGTTCTTGTTTCTAGAGATAAGGATGTGTTAATTAGCCAAAAAGTGGGCAGTAGGAGGTGAAACATTTTTAGGATGGGGCACCTTCCCACCACAGGATGCAGTGCACATACCATTGGTGCTGCTGCACTGGCACTAGAAAATTGGACAGGATTGGATCCTGAAGGAAAATGTAATCCAGGTCTCCCCAGTTTTAATCAACTATGGTACCTGCTATGCCAAGGGTGTCCAGACACCCTCTTCTTCCAGGACATGTTCTCTATTTTGCAAATGATGCCCGTGTAGAATTGAAATAAAAAGACTTTCTCAGCAAAAAACTGTTTGTAACTAACCACAGCTTTGAATGACTGGTCTTCTTCAGGTACTGAACAAAGCAAGACTCACGTGCAACAACTCATTTAGTCAGCAGCTCACAGAAAAGCTGGATGTGGAAAGAATGACTGTGAAGCTTTCCACCCTTGGATTCCTGGAACTGAGCACTTGCAGGAGAAAAGAGTTTGCATGGCCAGCAACAGAAGGCCAGGCACTGCAGTTCCAGACAGTCTCTCCAGTTCTTGCCAAACTGAGTCCAGGGTCATTCTTGTACCCCATAAGGCAGAGCCCTCTAACCCTGAGCATCCAGTCATCCAAAACCAAGAGACACCAAGTGAGGGTAGGAAACAAAAAGTAGACCCAGGGCCAGCCTAGCCATGAGGCCTAATGAAGCACTTGCTTCTAGCTGTGAGTTGGGGGAGTAGCAAACTGATGAGGGGTGACCCATACACTCTATTTGCCTGCTAGTCCCTCTGGGGGCTGCTCCAATTGTCTGTCCCATTCTCTTCTAACCTGCTGCATGTAAGCTAGAAGCTGCTTTCTTCATAGCCAATTTCACTTATACATTTTAAATACTGTATACAACATTTTGATAAAAGTATAAATATGAATTAAGATTTCCATTCTTCATATAACTTCACAATTCTCGATTTCAGTGTAAGATTTCATAGCTGAAGACTGTGATTTTCAATAGTTTTACAACTGTGTAGGAAGGCAAAGCAGAGAATTCCTTGTCTGTAATTTGTAAACGTGACTCTAAAACATCTTCAGGTATGTTATGAGAAATGGCCAGGCAAATGATCCGAAGAACCCTTGGCAAAAGTCAAGAGAGACAGGGCAGAGAAGAAGTGGGCCCAGGCTGGCTGAGTGAGGGTGAGGTCAATTGAAACACTCATTTCAAGTGGTGAGATTTAGACTAGATTGTGAAGAAATTTAGAAGGATCTATCTGAACTGGAGAATGGGCAGCAAAATGGTAGATACACTTCAATGTAAGTAAGGTGGAGAGAGAGAAAGAATTAAGAAATGTTCCAATTAAGAAGTGAGCCAAGGACATGTGGTCATTAGAGGCAGGGGAGGCAGTGACCCTGGCCAGTCCCTTAAAGGACCCAGCAAGCAAAAAAAGTCAGTTCTGGAGGCTTTTTAAAGCCTCTGGAGGCCTCAGAAGGCCTTCATGCGCATCCTCTCCAGCCATCAGAACATCTCCAGACGTGGCCAGGCGTCACATCTGGCGGTGACTCAGAAGTGATGTCACTTCTGGGTCATGGGGTGCTGTGACATTTGTGCCTCACCAGCACAAGAAATCACAGCATGTCCCTGAAGTGAGCAAGAATTCTAATTTCAGTACTAGATCAACTGCTCCTATACAATAGAATTCTAGTTGGCAAGCTGTGTGTTACACTAAAAATCCGGGAGACTGAATTTCTGGGGGAAGATGGGACCCAGATTTTTGTTAAGTAATTGCCAGAGAGTTAGTTTAAGGTTCTTAACAAGTCTCTGGGGCACTCAGCACCAAGGTGTAAACTAACTTCTCCCTTAGTGTGTTCAGTGAAGAAGATAAAGGCAGCACGGACCATAGTTTTTGAAAGACACAGAGACTGAACTGGGATTAATCTAAGGCTGCAATGGAAGCTGACATTGGCACCTAATAGTTGTAGCTCATGTTGCTTCGATAGCAACATGTGCTACCTAATCGCATCTAAAGCACACACCTGTTGATTTATAAATAAATATTGCAGAGATATCATCAGCCTCCAGGTAACATTGCTCCCCTGAAACCTTTTACCACTCATTTTCAAATTTTAAATTTTAACTCTTTGCATATAGAGAGCTGAATTTCTCAGTTGTGAATGAAAGGTATCCATTGTGCCCAAAGATTCTCCCCTCAGCACTTCTCCCTGAACAAGAAAAAAATTGGACAAGCACATATAAAATAAAGCTCTACTGGACCCTGGACTGAATTTTTCTTGCATGCATAACTCTCCTCATAGAAAGGGTTAACCTTTGATCCACCCAGATGATGTCAACAGCTAAGCTTCCTTTGTGATGTCAAAAAGCACTTGGGAAACATCTCTAGCTGTTGCAGAAGTGATATTAAAATAGGACTACTTAAGGCTATCTCTATGCTCAATAAACCTGTTTCTAAATAAGATATGGGGATAGGCAGAACACAAAATGGAAGAAGGACACAGTGCACTTTCTGCCAGATCCAGGACCTAGGAAACTTTTGAGGCAAAGGTTGATCTTGTAATGTGGGCATCATTGTACTCCATCATCCCACTGTCAGTCTGCTGCTTGTTATTTTCATTTTAACATATTTATACGGTTCCTTTTCTGCCTTACAGCAATCATTTTATGGTTTAATTGAAGGCAGGACCAAGACAAGGATTGCTGAAGTTATTACTGGAAATGTTTTTTTCCAACATAATGCAACATTGGATATTCCTGGAGGCTCTGTTAAAAATCTTCAGGAATGCTTTAGTAGTCATTTAGAGATTGATGCATGGAGATTCAAGGCCTGTCCTGGAGGGTGGGCAACTTAGCCTTTTCAGTGCATGCCTATTGGAGACTGGGATGGGGGACTTCCATTTAGAGAGCAGAAGCTCTGCATCTAAAGTTTGCCCAAAGCTGAAATCCTGTCCCAGTTGCAGCAAATCGCACCCTGTCATATGTATATGTGTGGTGGTGAATTTGGGACTGTCAGTCCAAGGACACTTGCCAACAGATGTAACACAATGTGTTTTCTCAGGTGTATTATATATAGCAGTGTTTCTCAAACTGTGCATCGCGAGCCATTTTCAGGTGGTTTCCCATTCATTTCACTTTTTATTTTTAATATATTAGTCTTGATGCTACCATGGTATGTGACTGCATTTGGGGAAATGTTACTGATCTGCAATTTTAACAGACTAATATGTATATGCTTTTAACAGTAACAGTCAATGGGACTTACTCCTGGATAAGTGTGTATAGGATTGCAGTCTAGGGCAGTGTTTCTCAAACTGTGGGTCGGGACCCACTAGATGGATTACAAGCCACTTCAGGTGGGTCCCATTTCAATATTTTATTTTTAATATATTAGACTTGATGCTACCATGGTATGTGACTACATCTGGCAAAAAGTACAGCTCTGTACTTTTAATAGGCTACTATGCATTTGCTTTTAACAATGATAATAAATGAGACTTACTTCTGGCTAAGTGTGGGTAGGATTGCAGCCTAGAATTATTAAAAATTTTCCTGCTTCATGATCTCACTTCCAGTCATGAGTTCACTTTGGTGGGTCCTGACAGATTCTCATTCTAAAAAAGGGAGTCCCAGTGCTAAACATGAGAACCACTGGCCTAGGGTTGTTAAAAATTTTCCTACTTGAAAATGTCACTTCCGGTCATGACATCACTTCCAGTGGATCCTGACATGGATCCTGAGTGGATTCTCACTTAAAAAGTGGGTCCCTATACTAAAAGTTTGAGAATCATTGGTATATAGCTTACAGGGCTCCAAATGAAAGTCTCCATTTTGATCCAAAAGTTGGTCTAAAGTTATGATTTTAGGGGTCCATTCTGTCTGGGAATGGACTCAGTGAAATGGGAAGAACTATGGTAAACTTTCCTGGCCCCTTCCTAGGCCAGAATAACAGCTGCCAATCTGCTCATGGAGGGAGGGGGTGGTTATATGCCAAATATTTATGTAAACTGCTCTCTTAACAAAATACGAGTTTGGTACATAAATAGGTAGTCCATGGAGAATATAGATCATGTGTGGGATGATGTTCATTTTGGGTGTTAACTCTGTTCCATGTACTCGGTGGCAGAGTTCCATCTGTCCAAATCCTGTTTTAACTGACCCAATAAACCATATTCATCATCTCTGTTGCTGTCTTGTGGCACTATCATATCTAATTAAAGTAAGCTGGCTCGGCACCAATCAAAGCATCATTCCTCCAACATGAACCAATGGGCACTTTTACCTAGCGGCATGATGAGCCGATAATGAAATATCTGGACAGATTGCCCTTATGATCAACAAAATCAACAAATTGAGAGGCATAAGTAGAAGGAGCACTGACAAATAATAAGGTATGAGTGTGGAGAATTATCTCATGCTCACCTTCAGCCATGTATATTCCTTTTATCAAATCATATTGCCTAATGATCAAGCAGGGATAGGCACTCAACTCAAAATGACTCGACTCACACAAAAATGCTGTTTTTGACTACGAGTTGACTCAAATAATGGACATCACTGATTCCAACTCGCCTTGGGGTCAGTGACTCAGAAAAGAGTCAAAGACTCAGAGTCTCTATCTCAAGTACCTAGGGTGTGTGTTCTTGCTCACTTTTTTTTTACCTTTTGGGTGATCTGGAAGTCTGCCGTCAGATTGATGTCAGCAGCAGATGTGGTGGGATGAGGGTAGGTGGTTGCAGGAGTCAGGGGCTGGTGGTAGGATGAGGGTATGTGGTTCCAGGAGGCAGGGGCTAAGAGTGGGTTGAGGAAGGCTTAAGGTTTTTTTATTTTTTGCTCAAGGACTTGTTCCTCAAAATGACTCATGACTCGACTCAAAATGACTCAAAATTTTCTGAGTCCAATTGCGATGGTGTGTGCTATGGCTCACGAGTCAAGGGGTCGCTGACGTGACTCAGGTTCAGTGACTGGAGCACATCCCTGGGTTATAGCCAGTGACTGCAAGAGAAAACTGAAGTGACAAAATGTGGCAGCTTTGTATAGTGCTCCTCCCCAGATAAGCAGGAGGTGAAATTACTAACGATTACTCAAAATTGTGGAGAAACATGCAACAATTTTACCAATTCACACAGCACACCAAGAGCACTCAACAGAAATTACTGAATGTATCAAGCTTTCTCAGCAGCATCCAACAAGATCATTGCTACCAGACCCACTGAGGCATTCAACTGAGTCAGGAAATCCACTGAAAGCCTGATGATGTCACTATATTGTCTTCCATAGACAAAATCAAGCATGGGTGGGTGTACAAGCATGTGCATGTGTGTCTGCAAATGGCAAGGAAGGGTTGCTGTTAGGATCCAGAAGAAGTCATGGATATTAGCCACAGAAAGTATTCGGTAAATTTTATGTAATCTGTCAAACAAATGCCCAATTTTGTCCAATACCCTAGTTTTGGGCTATGCATATTTTCTATAGAGAACTTTTATTCCCTCACAAAGTGGCTGATATGGAAGCAACTTTTCTTTCACTCCTTATGAAGAATCCATACATCAGGATTTCAGAATCATTACACTCTGTTGAACAGTATTGCCCCCCCTTTTTAAAAAAAGATCTTTATATCAATTTATTACATTTAAAAGGCAATTGCAGTGCCAGCATATGCAGTGTAGATTAAAGGCCCAATCCTATCCAACTTTCTAGCACCGGTGCAGCCGCAATGTGGTCTTGAGGTAAGGGAACAAATGTTCCTATACCTTGAGGAGGTCTCTATGACTGCCCCACCACCACAGGATGCACCACATGCCCCATTGGCATGGCTGCACCATACTAGAAAATTGGATAGGATTTTGTCCTAAGAAAGCATTAGTAGCAGTTTTGGTGGTACTGTGCCTTTAGATAGAAGCTTCATCCTTGCAACTTCTGCCTCTAATTGCATCATTTTCAGCATGGCTGCTAAATTGTCCCTTAAGTGGACTATAATTAATAATTTCTAATTACTAGCTGCAGGGAGGGGGAAAGTAATTACTGGTTTCCTCCCATTAAGTTTTCTTTTTTTAGTTGCAAAGTAGTGCTGTTTCCCTCACTTTCACACACACACTACTGAGATGAACATAATAATTAAAGGGAAAATAGGAAATGGCAATTAATTGGCTTCACTGAATAGGAATGAAAGGAGAAAAATTGCAAGCTTCTAGTTAAAGTTACAGGGGACCTTTACTGAACATAGCTTCTGTGGAAACATCATATGACTTGACCACAGAGATGGCTGTTGATTAACATTATAGCACTGTATTAAAAGCCATTTCTGCCCAACGTTGCATATATGCAACAGGAATCAAATGTGTACAGTTGTGGGCTAGGCAGAAATAGGTTAAATGATGTGTGAAACCATAATTTTACTTCCACTGTAAGCTGACTGCAGAAAAGCAATGCCTCCATAGATATTCATATATTCAGTACTGTGGCAGCAAGTATAGAAGTTGATTTAGAAAATGACAGTTTCCTAAACGTATCGCAAATAATCTGATTGTCAACAGTGAAAGGAAGACACTAATCACATGATTCTTTTTATCTAATCTGATTATGTGTGAAATTTCCATATGGTCAGGATGGCTTTTGTTTCTTTTTGTGATTTCCAAGGGCTCACTTGGCCATTCATTAGCCTCTCCTTTTTAGCAGAACTCACTGTTTGATTTCCCTTGCTGAGGTGTATGTAGCTGGCCACTCAAATGCTTCCATGTGCAATATTTTCCTACATGCCACAGCAATTCACAAAAGTACTTGATGCAATATGCACAGGACCAGGAGGTTGTTCAAAATCTAATGCTGAGCAATTCAGTCCAAAGAAGTTATCTCAACTTACCCTAGAATGTGAAGTAGTACAATTTCATTACTCTCTTGTCTTTGTATTTTAAATATATAGTATTATTTACATTATATACATTTATATATTGGGCATGCAGGACTGGTGGAGCTTTGTTCCACTGGATTCTGAGCCTCCATTTTGGGCCACCCGCTCCACAAGGAGGCTCTTTATTCTATGCCGACCCTTAGGTCACTAGAATCAAGTAGCCCCATTGCGGGACTACTCGCCTTACCCAGGGGAAGAGGACAAAAGTCCCCTTCTCCTGAGGAGGCAGCGGTGGCTGTCTGGAGTGCACTGATGCAGCAGCAGCCATTTTCAGCACCGCTGCAGCCCTGTGCGCCAGGCAGCTCAGGATTGGGCTGCCCCTTCTTAGTGAATTGTGCTGCTGTCAACAGGGTATAATTTCACAGGATGGACTATAATTCTATAACACTGCCTATGTTATATGGCAGCATTATAGACAAGCTTCACTATATGTCTTAAGCCACTTTCCTGGTGACAATAAAGAGACAGATAACCACGGGCTATTTTTATTTACTACAAGAATTACTCGGCAGTTTCGTTATTACTGGTATCCTGTTACTAATATTTATTTGTTTCCACCCAATATTTGGAAGTTAAAGCATAAATGTATCATATTCTATTTAAATAGTTCCTTTTAATCTTATGAAAACAAAAATAGAGCCCACTGCACTTAATGCAGATGTAATGTTCTAATTTTAGCAAGGTTCAATATTAGCAGCTATCTTGCGTTTTTGCTTTTTAACAATTTCAGACAAATTAAAAATTGCCCAGAGAAATAATACACACAAGGTTATTAAAAAAACACACTACACAGACCATTTATTGCCTGAAAAAAATACATATCTTTTATAATAATTAAGAACTAAACAGGGCACATGGACAAAAATAAATTGTAGTATGTACATACACAGAAAAGGATAAATAGCATATATATATTGTAATACTGCAATGCATGCCCTTGTGTATTTCAGGCCCAGAAGTTTCACTGTGTACATTAAAAGGATAAATAAGTGCTAATATAAGACAATTTTAGTGTAAACAATGTCATAGGGCTTATAACAAGCCACCATAATTAGGGCCAACATAATAAAAGCACATATTGCCTTTCACACCACCTCATACTATTTAAATTTAATTAATAATGTATTCACAAATACAATTACAAGATAGTATAAAAGTAGACAATTTGCTTCGCATTTATTCCCACACAACAAATACAGGCTGTAGGTTTCAAGGATTTCCTGTAGTTTTTACAAGGCCCTCCAGGAGGATTTTGTTAATATACATATAGCACAATCCTGTCCTGTGTACACACTGAGCCCATGTGTTGAGGAATCCTCATTAAGCACCACAGAGCTCCATTTCCACCACCCCCCTTCAATTCCTTGGCACACTCACACTTAGGTGCACCAAGTTGTTTGGGGGAGTTTTGTGTGCACCTTCCCCATCCCCCTCCAACCTTCCCTCTTTTACTTAGGCCCAAATCCTAACCAACTTTCCAGTACTGGCATAGCTGTGCCAATGGGATGTGTGCTGCATCCTGCAGATAGGGGGCACTCACGGAGGCCTCTTCAAAGTAAGGGAATGCTTGTTCCCTTACCTCGGAGCTGCATTGCCCTTATGTTGGTGCTGGAAAGTGGGTTAGGACTGCACCCTTAGTTAAGCAGAGGAAGTGAGCTGGAAAAAGATACAGGAAGTGCACAGAAGCCTCCTGTTCTCTAGGATCCCTGATGTGCTGTCTGTGAGCATGTGAGAAACAGGGCTCTAAAATGTTTTACAGGGATACCTCCACAAGCAGATGCAGCCTCTGCACAAAGGAGGACTGTGCCCATGATAGTTTTCTCTACAGATAGTCCCAAATAGGTAGGCAATGCAGTGTCCACAGGCTTTAATGTGATCTGCCAGAGCTTTTCCTACAGTAAAAAGCTCCTCCCACCCACCACTTTTCAGCCCTGGAATGGCCTGCTTCTGATATGTTGGCACACGGTAGCAACACTGAGGTGAAAAGCCAGAGGGAAAGTGTTGGCAGGCCAGATACAGCCCCTAAACCTTATGTTGTCTACCCTGTTCCAAAGGATCTATAACCATTACTCAAGTTAAAAAAACAACAACCACCATATTTTACAGTTCAAAAACACTTGATACACCGCTTAGTTCACTTTTGTTTCTAATTTTGGCTTCAAAATTTGATTGTCAGTGTTTGCCTAAGCAAGGTTAGAAACCACCACTTTGGCCATGACTTTAAAATTATGCTGTTTAAAAGCCTGCATCTTTGCACTGATTTCTTACTGTCTCAATTCCCCCCCCCCCCCAAATTATCCATGACTAAACAGGACTCATGGTTTTCTTTTTAAAAAATTATATATATTTTATATATGTGTGTGTGATTAGCCATGTCCAAGACTGCAGCCTTAACATACTTTTTCAAAGCATGTCAGTCATAATTTATAACAATGCCTATGAATCAAGCTCAGGCTAATTACTGACACATTCATGGGCACTAAATTCCATGACTATACTGTAAGTACGGTTCATGAAAACAGAATTTGGTGGCTTGCTACCTGACTGGAATTGCTCACATCTGAGTGTGAACTTCTCAGAGGTTATCCAATATTCAAATACAGGCATGTCCCTGTATCCATGGGGGTTCTGTTTCGGAACCCCCCCGTGGTCAAATGAAATCACGGATACAGGTGAACACCTCCCTCCACTCTTCAGAGGTGAGGGGAGCTGAGCCTAACAGAGCCCATGGATATCCGTCTGCAGCCTCTACCGGGCTCAGACTGAGCCCAACAGTGGAAAAAGTAACTTCTGGTTTCTCCATGAAACTGGAAGTGATGTTTTTAATGTCTTATTAAGGCATTGGGAGGTCCGGGTAAGCCCCCCAGGCCACCTACTGCCTTATAAGGCATTAAAAACATCACTTCCGGTTTCACAGAGGAAACCAGATGTGACTTTTTTCCCTGCCGGGTTCAGAGATCCCTCTGGAGGGGGCATGTGCAGACCCAATCCATGGATAAGTGAATCTGCGAATATGGGATCTGCGGATATCGGCCACCCTGTACATCATTAAATTACTTCCGTGGAGAACGCTAACAATTTTCCTCTAACGTGCATTTGCTGACTGAGATGCAAATACTCAGCTCTGTTTGTTCCCACCCTATTGGAAAATGGATCTTATTGCATCTTGGGAAGAATTCTCTTCAGTTCATCCTTTCTAGTCAAGGCGAAAAAGCTCTGTATCAATTACTCTGAATAAGATGGCCTCAACTGTTTCCTCTCTTGTATTCCGAGACCACCTCCATGGTTCTCCCAGGATTCTATCCTAGTCATGTCTCTTGTATTCCAAGGCCACTTCCATGATTCTCCCAGGATTCTATCCTAGTCATGTCTCATTAAATGTGAGGGCCACCTTCTTCAGGGACTTCAGATTAAATTGCCAGAGACGTTCCAGTTCCAATGTAATCTGTTTTTGGGATGCTGCTTTCTCAGGAAGGACATTTGTGTCTGGACTACAGGATAGTTTCAAACAATTATGGACGATGAAACCTGAAGTTGGTAAATAATATGCAGTTTATTTGAAATGTAATTGTAACGATTCAGAGAAGTCGACAACAATTTAAACATGCCAACACACTTGCAGCTAAATGTTAAAATATCAACATACCCTGCTCCTTCCCATTAAATCCCAGCTAATGTCTGCTCTTTCCCTCTTCCCCCCCCCCCCAGAAATAGCCAACATAGGGGTCCACAAAAGGAACCTTCCATAGCATTCTGGATTGGACAAGTCTCATGTTATATAGTAAATATCTGAGGTCAGAGTTCTCTTTGGCTGGCTAAACTTAGAGAACCACGTTTCAGAATTATTCACTCCCCTCCTCCAGGTGACCTGGGAAGAGGCAATCTTTCAGGTTCATTTGGGGAACTGCAAACACCACTGGTGTTTTTAATCTGTGCACTAAACGGCTAGGGTAATTTATAACACGAACAGCTGTAACAAATTCCACCTCAGGAATCTACCTCAACCCATCCGTGACTGAACTGCATGATTTAATTGTTGCACAGCATTTGTATCATTTAGACTGGGTCTTTGTTCCACTGTGTTCAGTGGGCTGGGTCAGTCAATGGTGGACAAGCCACATTTTACAATGGTACATTAGTCTAGTCCAGTGGTTCCCAAACTTGCCAGGGTCATGGCATCTAGTAAGCAAGTGGGGGGCTTGAGTGCCAGGCTGGATGCAGGTGCCATGTGAGGCCCAGCCAAGAAGGCAGTAGCGGGAGAAGGCAGCAGCACCAGCATGGTCGCATGTAAGCCTCCTCCTCCTCCTCTTTCAGTGGCTTTGTGATCTTGCTGCCACTTCACTCCCTCTTCCTTGGAGGCTGAGCCTTCAAGGAGGAGGAATGGACAGCGGCGGAACTGCAAAGCCGCTGCCACCTCCTCCTCCTGGACTGCATTCAAGTGCTGTTCTGAACCCATCTATTCTTACACATTCCAGTCTTCATCATCTGGCAATCTAGTTATCTGGCATTAGTGGTTATCTCAGCAAACCCACTTACTTAGACCAGGAAATGATCTAATTGAAGAAGTATCTAAAACTCCTAAAAGAATGCAGGAAATTGCTCCTTATAACCCACACAAAAAAGCACCAGGGTTCCTTACCTTGTAAACTGTCGACTCTCTTCATGTACTTCCATTTCCATGCTTTTAAATTCATTTAATTCTTTCCGTATTGCTGCCTAATTAAAAATTAAAAAAGACATGGTCAGACGGTTATTAAATGAAAACAACAAAATGTATTTTTATTTATTTACAAATGTATACACCCCAAATAAATAAATATTTATTTATAAATATAAATATTTATTTATTTACAAATTTATACTCCCTAACATGCAATATACTTTTGTAGAAGAGAGTGGTAGTTTGGGCAAATACTTTTTGTGCCTAATGTTCGATTTTCAACTTGTTCTTATGTAAATCTACTTATATTTAAAATTTTGTGCTCTCATCTCATGTATATTTAAAGACAACCAGGTCAGGTATATTTAATGACTACCATCAATGCCGTAGTGTTGCACATAATGGTGTTTCAAGTGTAATTAAGACAGAGTTCTCCTCCCAACCCAAGCTATGTCAGGAGAAACTGTCACTCAACTCTGAAATGGGTCTCTAAACTTGCTCTGGGTTTTAAATCTATGTACCCTTGCCCCTTTGCCACAGCTAAACAGTTGTAGAACAGAGTTGCTTCCCATACTGTGCTTATGAAATGTGAAGAGCACTCATGTTGCTCTTATGTCAATCTTTTTATAAATGAATGGTTTAGGATAGACATCTACACCGGGAAAAGATGCAAGTAGAACTGACTTGCCCCCAAAGCCTCAGCATGCCAGCAACCTTAGAGAGAAAGACACACTTCTCTAGCCCTTCCCGTCTTTTCATAAGACAGAGGAAGTAGCACACAAAAGCCATCCAGTGTCTTATTAACTGAATATGGAGAGTGGCCCTTGGTGACAAGTTGTAATGTAGGATACATAACATGGTCATCTTTTTTCTCTCAGTCTGTTTCCCCAAGATCAAATAGTCTCCTTTTTCTTTATTTAAAACAGAACCTGTTGCTCTTGTGAAATAACTGCAGTGAGAAAATGAGAGTATAGAGATGGCACCAACTAGGAAGCAGTTGGGGGGGGAAGAATTGGGGACGCTAGTGACAAAAAAGAAATCTGTCACTCTAACCAGTCATCTGTTTAATGTACATCCGCAAAAGAGAGTAATGCTGCCTAGAATCCTGGAGGGATGGATGACTAATACTTCATGAATAGCAATTGCACAAACTGCAGGATTCCTACCTCTCCTGACCAAGGACAAGCTTTTAGGCGTGCAAGACAAATAATGCAGTTCAGCTAGAAATTAGCTTACATTTCAGCTTTCTAGAATGCAACATGAAATGTTTGAATATTCCAGGCCTTTGTTTTCAGATGGTAGATACTAAAGCCCAGCAGCTTTTCAAGTATTTTAAATGGGGAACGAACCCCGGCATTTTAAAAGACACGAATAAATTTCACAGCAATTTCCTAAAAAGCCTGGCTATCTACATATAGGTATTACCACAAATCGTTTTATTACAGAATGGCTTTTTGATTCCATCACTCCATGACCAGTAGAGCTGCTCTTTCTCTGTGCTTCCCCTCCCCCCTTTTAAACAACCACTAATATCTCTCAATAATCCTTTTTTTAAACAAGCATCTCATTAGAAGCACAATTCTTTCAGTGCAGGACAGAATTCTGGGTGTGACACAATCATTATGCAGTGTCACTACAAGGACATCTCAAACCCGTGTCTCCTGTTCCAGCACAGGATTATCTTGCTTATCCCTTCTAGTGCTATCCAAGCATGAAGCTTCAGCAATGAATAGAAAACACAGAGTTAAGATTCGAAATAAACTTCCTCCTGTTTTGTTTAACACAGTAGTCCAAAATTAGATGTTAGCAGCTGAAAGCACCAACTGTGCATCTCTGTTGCATCCCTTCTCTTATGGCAACGTTTAGTAATGCCAACCACGACGCAAGGTCACTACAGTGCATTTTTGCTCACGTTCCTCACCAGTTAAGCAGCAAGCAATGAAGAGGAATAGGAAAGTTCACAACAAAATGTCAAGTCATATGTTTGGCATTACTAAACATTATTGAGGAGAAGCCGGGCTGCTGCTTCTGGCTGAAGTTCTGAACTTCCTGCAGTCCGAGTCTCCCACCAAAAAGATTTTAAGTGGAGGAGAAAAAGCCTCCTGGGTCTTCAAGAGGACCAGAGCTCAGGTCCCATTTTTGTCCCATCTCAGCACCCCCAATCCCCTCAGAGGAAGACAGGACAAAGAGGACGTAGGGAGATGACCAGTTCCTGTGAGTTATTGCATGCCAGGCCATCACTGGCTTGCTCTAAGTCACACCCATATGCGGGGAGTTGGTGCACAAACAGATGCTAGAAGATGGTAAACAGAAGCCATAATAGCATTCACTCACACCTTTCCTGCCTAATCTGGTTCTATAGAGGGATTCCTGTGGTAACCTGACAGAGTGTAGTCTATAGCCAGATTTATTGAATGAACACATCCTTAAAAATGGATGTGTTTTATCATGACTGGCATGATCATGGTTGCACAAATTGTCTCTGCTAAGAACACTAGAAAAAAGTTTTGAGATACAGAGTGAGATACAGAAATAAAGTTGCTCTTATAACCAATTATTGGTGTCTTGCCTTATCCGCAGGAGTTAACCTTGCCCAGGGCTTGTCAGCACGGCGGTCGTAATCTGGAGAATCTGTTACTTCCACATACTCATTAAAACGTAGGATTCTCCTTGCCTGAAGTTCAGCCACTGTTGGTCTCAGACTGAGCTACAAAAAGATAGTAAGTATAACAAGTCAAATACACATGTGTGCACACCCCCCACATCTAGGACAAGGAGAAACTTTGGAAGAGGCAAATTAAATACAGGACACAGCAGGACCCAATTTCTTGTTAGATTTTTAAAAAAATAGCAATGGACCTCAAATAACTGACAGATTGAGATAAGATTATGTTAAATTATTTGCAGTAGAAATATACTGTTAGGAGATAAGATGGTTCATTTATATTTTAAAAAGGTTCCATAGCCATAAGGCACTGAAAATGGATTTTTTGAATTAGGCAAACATCCTGTTAAAACATATTCTATATTTGACACCTTCTGCAAGACACAAGGATAACTAAAATGAGCAACAGTCACTTTGAAGTAAAACAGGACCCTAACGTGACCCTAGCACTTCGTCTGAGCTGTCAGAGGAATGTATTAAAATCTGGATCCAAGTTACAATACTACAGTAAGGGACAAATGAGAGATAATTAAAATGGTGAAGGATTTATATATAATGTTCTGTTACTCGTACACTTAGGTTTGAAATTAAACCAGGTTGGCAAGATACCGTCCTGTAGACCAGGATTGTGCCTTAAGAAAGTACTGCGTCCCACTGAGGAATCAAAATGAGGACTTTTCAAAAGCTGGAAGCTGAAAGTCGACACTCAGATTTGAGGGACATGTTCTGCTGCAGAGCAATAGAAAACACGTGAGGGAATACTGAATGCTTCCAGCAAGCCTTACTATGCAGTGTTGCCTTATATGCAACGAACAGGGAACCAGAACATTGGCAGACCCATTCACAAGCACAGGCTTCTCATGGAATGCCAATGTGTCAAGGTTGCCAACTGCAGTGAAAAAAGCTGGTGCAGGAGCTCAGCCTCCGTTCCTACTGCACTCACACAGACACTGAACAAGGCATTTGGTGTACCTTTCTGCTGAGACTGCGCTTCAGTTCTCTTTTGGCTTCTTGTTCCTCTTCTTCATTCTTTTCTATTTTTAGAAATAAAGGAAAAAGAAAAAACATGTTTACGTTAGCCTTGTGCGAGTTGAAAAAATGTCAGCTTTTCTATTTCTAACACATTCCCGTTTGCCTGTTGTTTTATTTCACCCACCTTCTCTCTTCACATTTGCAGACTCTACAATCACCATGATAGGTAGAACAAAGAAGGTACAGCTCCAGTGATTTTCTACCTTTAAAGTACAAAGATTCAACACACCAGAGCAGCAATGACTAAACTACCTGTGCTCAGCTGATGCTTTGGAGGGAAAGTGTTTATCTGCCTTATTTATGGATTCTATCTCACCAAAAATGGGGGTGGGGGAGTAGCGCTTTGGAGTGGCTTGGCAGGTGATTCTGTGGTCTGGTGTGCAGGAGTGTCTGTGTGGTTCAACTTGGTCATCAGGACAACTGCTGCATGAGTGCCACTTGGCCACAATGATGTCTACATGACATCACTCGGTCACTAGGCCGTTGTGTGCTGCAGTGTCATGGATGCAGGGGACACTGGCATTGTTGTTGGGTTGCTGAACTGGTGAGACAAGGCTCGGCCTTCAATGCCTTCCCTCCTCCATCGCCTTTTCTGAACGGGCTTAGGATGCAGTGGATGTCATATTGGTGCCTTAAAACTCCATATATATATAATTTCCCAAAAAAATACAATGCCTAATAACCAAATCATTGTAAAAGGATTTAGAATGCCCAGCCTCCTTACTGTAACTTAATCCTTAAAAACCAGTTGATAGGAAGTGCATAGTAACAAAACAAGGTATTTCAAATCACTATGCAGGATGCTATTGCAAACCGCTTTTCTGTATGCAGAAGGGAACCTTTGAATTCAAACAATAATGTAGAAAGAGCTACTGTCTATTTCCTATAAAAGCTTTGGATGAGAATACAACATCCAAAGAACTAGTAATCTTGATGCATTCAAGGGAATGTCCCAGGAGGTTGTTTGGCCTTTTGTACATTTGATTTATTCACAGTGAACATTATAGATTTAACTGGTCCATGTAATGCCAGGATGCTCCTCAAGTGTGATTATTCTTAAGATATAAATCTGTTACTATGGGGAAAAAGAAAAAAATATAGTCCTGATCTGTCTTGGAACCAGTGCTTTTCAACCTGTTCATAAATGACCCAGAGAAAGGGTTAAGCAGCAAGGTGGCTAAGTTTGCGGATGACACCAAACTTTTTTGTGTAGTGAAGACCAGAAGAGATTGTGAAGAGCTCCAGAAGGATCTCTCCAAACTGGGAGAAAGGGCAGCAAAATGGCAGATGCGTTTCAATGTAAGTGTAAAGTAATGCACATTGGATCAAAAAATCAAAACTTTACATATAGGCTAATGGGTTCTGAGCTGTCTGCAACGGATCAGGAGAGGGAATTTGGGGTGCTGGTTGACAGCTTGATGAAAGTGTCAACCTAATGTGTGGCAGCAGTGAAGAAGGCCAATTCTATATTTGGGAACATTAGAAAAGGTACTGAGAATAAAATGGCTAATACAATAATGCTGTTGTACAAATTGATGGTAAGGCCACACCTGGAATATTGAATCCAGTTCTGGTTGCCACATCTCAAAAAGGATATTGTGGAAATGGAAAAGGTGCAAAAAAGAACTACTAAAATGATTACTGGGCTGGGGCACCTCCCTTATGAAGAAAGGCTACAGCATTTGGGGCTCTTCAGTCTAGAACAGGGGTGCCCAAACCCTGGCCCGGGGGCCACTTGTAGCCCTCAGGAATTCCCAATCCAGCCTGCAGGGAGCCCCCTCATCTCCAATGAGCCTCTGGCCCTCCAAAAACTTGTTAGAGTCTGTTCTGGCCCAATGCAATTGTTCTCATTGTGAGAGCAACTGTTTGACCTCTCATGTGAGCTGTGGGACGAAGGCTCCCTCCATCGCTTGCTGTTTCACATCTATGATGCAGCTGCAGAAGCGAAGGAAAGGCCAGTCTTGCTTTGTGCAAGGCCTTTTATAGGCCTTGAGCTATTAATTTTTTTCTTTCCCCGGCCCCCGACACAGTGTCAGAGAGATCATGTGGCCCTCCTGCCAAAAAGTTTGGACACCCTGGTCTAGAAAAAAAGCACCTGAGGGGGGAAGATGATTGAGACATACAAAATTATGCAGGGGATTGGTAGAGTGGATAGAGAGATGTTCCTTTCCCTCTTGCACACCTCTAGAATCGGGACATCCACTAAAATTGGGTGTTGGGAGAGTAAGGACAGAAAAAAGAAATTTTTTTTACTCAGTGTGTAGTTATTCTGTGGAACACCTTGCCACAGGATGCAATGATGGCATCTGGCCTAGATGCCTTTAAAAGGGGATTGGACAAAGTTCTGGAGGAAAAGTCCATCATGGGTTACAAGCCATGATGGGGATACGCAACCTCCTGATTTTAGAAATAGGCTATGTCAGAATGCCCGATGAAAGGATGGCACCAGGATGCAGGTCTCTTGTTGTCTTGTGTGTTCCCTGAAGCATTTGGTGGGTCACTGTGGGATACAGGAAGCTGGACTAGATGGGCCTACGGCCTGATCCAGCAGGGCTGTTCTTATAGCAATTTTTACTAAAAGACATTCATCAGACTCAAACACTTACGCCTCAGGATGTTTCTTTGTTCTAACTCTTCAGAGGTAGGTCTCTGGCTAAGCCTCCTGCATAAAAAAGAAAAGGTGAAACACATTCAGTCATTAAGGTATACTGACATGGAAAGGCATTTGGAATCCCCATTTTAAAGAGACCAATTTTCAAGTCAGCTTTCAAATGCCAATATTTATAACAATTATGCGCATGAAGACTGGATTTGTGTTGTTCTGATGATTGGACATATTAACTTTGAATTGGGGTAACTGGAAAATACATGTTTATTTAGCTGTTTAGGTTTCACTACACAAATCTGTATACTTTTAAAAATGTCTGTTAAGCAACTATAAACCACTTTTGCACCAATCAACAAGATGCCTGCTTTTAAGCCACGATTATGGTGCAATGTGAAAGTGTGAACTTGCATTTTAAAGTATCATCATCTAAAATAAACAACCCATTAACAGTAGAAAATGGTCATTTATTTTAGTGGGCTAATGCAGTTCATGAGGTAATCTATTCCATCAGTGACTCCAGTTAACAAAAAAAGAGATCAGATTTCAGACAAGAGACCACGGAAAATAAGCTCCAACAAGGAAAAAGCTCTTTGATTCAAGCCAAACAACTCAAAAGTTACCATAAAGTTGAGAGCACCAATTTAAATTGTGAATTAACCAAAGAAACCGCCCCCCAGTGATATGTCTGAAACTCAGACTTTATTAGTTAACCCGTGCCTGTCATGTAGCATTTTTTAAAAATAAAAACACAGTTTAAAAAAAATATCCTTTTCAAAACTTGAACTAATTTGGATTTTTTTTACTTCATGAATTTCATTTGGTTTTATAGGAAGGGTGTGAATAAGTGAGATTAGAATGCAGTCAAGTTATTAGTGGTTAACAGTAATCTTACACAGCTAAAAGTGGGAAGATGAGTTAGTTCTTCATATTCTATTAAAAATGACATTAGTCAAAAACCTGCAGCAGGTTCACAACTCTGAAGTGTAATTTATTTCACACTTTTAAGGAGACACACAACCAGTTCGAAAAATGTGGGAAACAAAGCCTGTGCCATGTGGACGACTTCGTTTTCTCCCCACCTCCCAAATTTGTGCCATTGACAACTGATACCTCACTAGCTTTGTGCCAATCTGATGTCTGATTTCCTGCCTCTCCTCTTCAGATGTTCTCTGTAAAATGTTTTTGTCTTCCAGTTCTTTTTTCGATGGTCTGTTGCCAAGTTTGATTGCAAGAGTATCCCTACGACGTATTTTACTTGCTAAAGAACCTGGGGGGGGGTTAGAGGGGGAGAAAAGAGGATACGACAAATAAGAAGATTGAGGGGGAAAGGGGGAGATGTCATTCATTTATATTCAGGTTAACCATGCCAAGAACCAGCAAGAACCCTTAAACACAACCCATACACCCTCTATCTTTCTACCCCTTTCAACAAAGGAATTTTAATTAATATCAGAAGCAAAAGGGTTTTAAGTTATTCCATGCCCACAAGAATTTAAAAAGAAACAAGCTGCTAGCAAGATCAAACTTTCCTCAGTGCCTATAAAACAATTTGGTATTAAACCTCTGCTTTGACAAATGCTGTATAATAACTAGAGCACAGTGTCAATCATGGCTCATTCTCTCCGTTTCTTAATGCATTTTATTATTCAAATTCTTATCATTAGAGTACTTCACAATTATTTCCAAACAAGGCAAAAATGCATTTATTACTATTTTTAAACAATTATATGCTGCTTTTCCGCCATAACTGGCATCCAAGACAGATTCACAAAAATCTCATGAAAATGACAAATGCAATAAAAATAATAAACTGGGAGATCTGCATTATTACTATTCCCAAAAAGTGAGTTTGGTATAGTGATGGTGTTCCAAACAAAACATTTGTGAGAGAGGTAATTTCTTTAACCATGGCTAGGTCACGATCTGACTTGATGGGGGGTCCAAAACAAGTGGAAAGTAATTCCTTTGACAAAGCACAGTAACTGTCTTTTGTTCAGTGCTACATCTCTTTTTTCCATTGCAAAATTGACTAATGCCTGCACATTAAATTGTGCAGGCATTGCGCAGGCAAATGAATCTTACTTTCATTACTTGCATCATCGTCGTCGTCATCATCATCTGTGTAGAGTATTGGCCCATCTGAATCTGAGTCACTGGTGTGATTCTCTTTGCTGCTTTCACTTTCTGGAGTATTGAAGGATTCAGAAGGATCATCAGTTGAAGCAGGACTTGCCAGGTCAAAACTCTCTTCTTCCTGGTCTTCTTTGGTAACAGAACTGGACACCCAAGGGGGGGGGAAAAAACTGTAGCATCAATGCAGACATGACAAAGGTTACTTACATGCAATTACAATTGTCTGACTACGAGTCATTCTGTCAGAGTGGCTGACTCTTACAAAACAGTAATCAGTACAGGTGCCCTCCACTTTGACGGCCTGCTTTTCAACCATCTACTCTTTCGCCCTTTTTATAACCAGAACTGATACATTTGATGCCTGATCCACTCTTTTGACTCATTTTGTCATGTATCCACACCCTTCCATGCGCTTCTTGGACCATGCACTACCTGTTCATTTTACTGTATTTTACACACACACACACACACACACACACACACACACACACACACAGAGAGAGAGAGAGAGAGAGAGAGAGAGAGAGAGAGAACACAAAATAAACAGAAGGGAAAAAAATAAAAAAATATAGTAATCTACAGCCCACTCCCACCTTGCGCTGGAACAGACAGGCCAGTGGGCCTGCACTGTATCCAGTGCGAGTTTCAGGCTCTTCGTGGGTCAACTGGAGGCAAGGGGAGGCCTTTTCCCTTACCCCTGGGAGAGCCACAGCAGCCTCAATGGGGCTACTTGGATCTGTGCCACCTAAATCGGTGGAACAAATCTGAGCAACCTGGGACTGCCGAGGACTGCCCAGGACTGGGGCTAGGATCCAGCATAAGTGCCGGATCCTGGCCCTGCTTCTCCACCTGGTTGTCCCAGAGATGCCCTCCCTCCCCCACCCAAAACACCTCTCTCTTGCCTCGTCTCCACCCTCCCCCAGACCACTGCATCATCAGACCTTGGCTGACACAAACTCACTTGGTCTAGGACCAACATTGGCATGGGGAGGCCAGCGCATGTCTGCTCATTGGCCTATTCCCCCTTATGTTGACCCAAAAGTGCTTCATGGCACTTTTGCGACAATGTTGGGCCGGCACAAGGGACTTGCGTCGGCCCAAGGATGCTTTTGAATTTCACCCTAATGTAGATTCTTTCAGTTGCATAGCTGCCCACGCAGCTATGGTACCACATGGTACCGAGTGGCAAATTTAGTCTCCCAGTGGGGGGCAACAACATGGCTGGGAGCTGCTGGAGAGGCGATTCTTGGCCACCTCCACTGCAGCACCCAGCTATGTTGCCACCCCTCCCCCCCATGAGGAGACACAGAGAGTCTTGTCAGGAGAGAGGCTGGCCTCTCTCCTGGTGATTGTGCCAAGAAAGGCTCCAGGGTGGCCTGCCCCTGGAGCTTTTCTCGGCGTGACCGATTGGCTGCTATTGCTTCAGGCAAGGCAATTGCACCTGAAGTAATTGCAGCCAACTGGCTGTGCCGAGGACGGCTCAGAGGCAGGAAGACCTCACCCAGAGCTTTCCTTGGTGCAGCGCAGCCAGAGTAGAACTGGCTGCTTCTGAGGAAGCAACCAGCTCAGCTCCAATCACACCAAGAAAGGTTCCAGGGACAGGCAGAACCTGTCTGTACTTTACATAGCAGATTGGCCACATTGGAAGTAGCTGCGGTGATGTCATCACATCACCGCAATTACTTCCAGGTCAGGTGGGGTGCAGCAGGCTGGCCGGCGTGTCCTGGGGAAGTGCAGCGTTTCACTACACCACTGGATTTTATCACCTAGTGGGAGTTCTGGTTGATGCTTAATATAGCAACAAACAGTGGTAGTTCCTGAAGCAGTGGCCCATTCCTGAAACAGTGAACCAACTGATGACAAGCAAAGCTCAACATGTTTCCAACATGCATTACCCCACATATTGAACACAGTGGGAAGTGTAGGAAAGGATGTCAGTATTTTTATTCTACTTATGCAGAATTTTACACAGAATTTCAGAGTTTGGATTTCTAAAAATCTCAACTTTCATCTATAAACGGTTTGCAAAATTCTATCCCATGGCATTGTGCAGATAAATTTTTAAGGGATGCAGACAATGGATCTGTTCCCAATAATGCTAACCAATGCTTTTGGACCACCTTCAGGCTCACACACAGCATCATGGTTTGAAACTAGCTAGCTTCATTCAGGTGTAACAGCAAAGCACAAAGACAAGGATAGAACTAGAGCACACACATGGAAAAGGAAGAGAGCACATGAACCCAAGGATGGCCAAATAATGATCCGGTGTTAAGTGTGAGCCAACCAATGTCTACAGTAAACTCCAGTATTAAAGGGCCTCAGTGCCCCACAGTATGCAGTGGCTCACAAAAGCACCTATCCTTCTTTCATCACTGGACCTTCTAATCACCTCTAATCACTGGATAATAAATTTTTACAAAGGTCACTCTGCAAGTTTAATCTAGTCATTTCTTATCAGTGACATACCTGGGGGGTGGCAATGAGATCAAATGCCCCAGGTGCCTGGCTGGGAGGGGGGGCGGCACCACATGATCATCCACTTCCCCCACAGAGCCCCCCCGCCGTGGCACTCAATTGGCTGCTGACAGTAACAACACATCAATCTGAGGATCTCCTCAAGGGCCTCCCCCTATAGGCATACTGAGTGCTGGGGAAGAATGCTTGCTAGGGGCTGAAAATGGTCACTTTCAGTTTTCGGCCAAAAACCAGCAGCACCCCTGGAGGTGTGGCCCCGGCAGCCACAGTGGCTAGGAACACCACTGTTTCTTATTGATTTTGAGGTGATGAACACAAATATGACAATAAAATGCAAAATTGGCTATGGTTTGTGAGAGATCAGCAATAGACAATCTCTTAGACATGCACTGGTAAATATCTGTGTCTTTCTCACCACCTATGTATACAATGCATTTAGTTTCTCCTAAACTAGAGCCAATCAACAGTTTTTATTGTCATTTTTATATTTAGCACTTCAACATTAGAAAAAGATTAACTTTTTTCATTTATGAGGCAAACTGTGTGTTGTCCAGCAATAATGTTCTTCTTACTACCTATATAACCTTACTACCTCTCAACACAATACTTCTCACCACCACCCAGTACCAAAGTGTTCTTTTAGAAACATTTTTTTCATTCAGAATCCAAAAAATTAGATATAACATTTAGTATAAAAGTATAACTTCAATATCTGAAGTGAGAAAACAAGCACAATTTCAGGGAAAATTGCTTTTATTCTACACAGTACAGCAGCAGGTAAAATGCAGAATGTTCACTCCAGGCCTCAGTAAGGAAGGGAAAGAGTAGCTACTGTATGAGAAACACTCTCACTCTAAACCAGTGCCCCAGATCAACAAGTTCAGCTCAAGAACAGTGTTGTATTTACCACCCCCACAACCCCACCCCCATGGGCATCCACAATTATGGACAATAGTCAGGGTGGAGGGTTTGGCTTCTCCTCCTCCTTCAGAGAAAGACTTTTCTGGCCCTTCCAGCTACCTTGATAGCCCCTCAGTGCCTTGTGTTGCCCTTGGATGACTTCACCAGCTTGTTTAACACAATCTCCTTCTGGCCTCACCAGACTCCTGCTATCCACCATTCTCAGGGATGCTCAGAGAACTAGCGCCGTCTTAGCAACTGCCCTCTCTGGGGATTTCTGGGAGTGCCACCTTGCCAGATAGTCTTTGCCAACCCCATTATTTTAAAATAGAACTTGGAATCTTGTCACACTTTCTTCTTGAACAAGGTTTACAGATTATCAGACCAGAGAAAGAAAATCTTTCTAAATAAGCAAGATCTATAACTGAAGCCGGTTTGTAGATTCAGACACAGATTTGACAGTCAAAGCAATCTAAGCAGGCTGTTTTGAAAGAATTTGGTTAATTTGGAGAATTTGGTTAATGCTTCTGAATAATGTTTAATTCTCTATGGGTTGCACAAATTTTTCTCCACTTCTGCTTATTGTTATATTTTCAGTGCTCAGTTCTAATCATAATACTAATAGTAAAATTAATAATTTTTAAAAATGCTCCTTTCATAGCACAAGTTTCTATTTTTAACCAAGGTATCCTAAAACCTTAGTTGAAATACTCCACTATCATCCCAAATCTCACCCCAAATTGTCACAACTACCTGAGAACACATGGTCTTACCATTCTGTGTCTTCTCCCCCGATATCCAGGTTGTTGTCTAAGTCAGCACTGCCTGAAGAGTTTTTGCTGTCTGCTTCAGTGTTTGTATGAAGATCATTAGAAACTGTGCCAGGGACAGACGGGTCTATTTCAGTGCTAACCGGCACATCTTGTGTGTCTGAGAAACCAGTGGGCTGAGAGCCTGGAGACGGAGACGGAGACGGGATGGATGGAGGAAGAGGAGGTGGAACAGAAGGAGGAGGGGGAGGAACAAAAACAGTGCTCTGCTGGTTTGTGCTTTCAGCTTCAGGAATAATGCGGAGAGGCTCTTCAGGCTTAGAGTTATCCATTTTTGTCTCTGAGTGGCCTGCACCTGCTTTGTTTGAGGCGGAAGAAATGTCCCCATCTGCAGGCGTTCGTGTTGTCACCTGTTTTCCAACTTTCTTTTTGTCTTTGGGTGCTCCTGTGCTTGCTTTGCTTGATGCCAGCTCCTTAGAGGTTTTAGGGCGAGATGATGTGGTTGAAGGAGATGATGAAGAGGACTTGGAACCCTGCACTTTTTTTACATGAGAGGAACTAGCTGAAAAGAGAGAACACACATGCCTGTCATCTTAGAAACTTTTCTTCTTTTTTAAATATTGTGTTATTAATATATTTTGCACTTAGCAGGAAAAAAAAGTCCTAGCAGGAAAAAAAAACAATTTTGAGAAAACGAAACTAAGAGTACTCGCAGCATCCATGAGTAATAAGCACATGATGGTAGTCAGCCAGGGCATGCATCTTTAACCATGGATGAACTATACAAGATAGACTGCAGAGTCATGGGCTCCCTTTCATCATCCCACTTTGCACCCCTGAGGTGTTGATTCTTCTATCCTCTCTGTGCCACTCTTAAGCATTATATTGGCACCAACTATGGCAATGATCAAGAGTTTTTCTTAACCAGGATTTGAAGCTGCAAAACAAACTTGATTAACTGGGAACCACATTAGCATTCCATAGTTAACACTGATGCTGATGCAACACTTAACCACAGTCAAGGTTAGCAGAGGAAATTTTGCACATGATCCTCTGGCCCTGAGGTATTCAATCTGTGTGTCCTGCCTCCCTAGGGAGGCGTTGCTAGCCAACAGAGGCATCTGGGGAGATAGGCAGCCTCAGCTGCTCTGCTTTGCTCTGCTCAGCTGCTGCCTCCTGATGTGCTGCTTTTCCAAGGCTGAGAAAGAGGTGGGTGGGGCAGCGTGAAACATGGTGGGGGGAGGTGGGAGAGGAGGCTAGCTGGGTAGCTGCGGAGGTACCGCATCTCATCATGGAGCTCTCTCCATGTGCAACCTCGTCCCGAGGACTACAATTCCCAGTGTGTCCCTCACCCTGGGCATCCTGGGATTGGTCAAGGCTGGAGGAGGGGAGAAGAGTGCGGAGGTGCTACATCTCATCAGCACAGGGCGCGCTCCTGGCAGGCTTCAAACTGGGAGGGTAGAGTAAGTTTTGCTTCCAGGGACGAACTGAGGCATCTGGGGGAGAGAGGTCGACACAGCTGCTCAGCTTTTCTGTGGCTTTGAACGAGGTGGGTGGGGTGAAACATGGTGGGGGACAGCATGGGGTGGGTGTGTGAAACATGGTGGGCAGAGGTGGGAGCTGGCTGGGCAGCAGCTGAGGTGCTGCATCTCATCAGCACAGGGCATGCTCCTGGCAGGCTTCAAACTGGGAGGGAAGAGCAGCTCAGCTAAGGAGGGAGAAAGCCTGCTCCTAGTGGGGGGGGGTGTCCAAATGCCCCAGCCTGCATTCCTCTGTCTTGCCTGGGGGGAATGGGGTGGCATCTGCATCTGCTGGGGTGTATGTGTGTGAGCAGCCCCCATCTACTTTGGGGTGAGTTATAATCTTGCTCTGTGTAGCTGCAATCCTTTCCACACTTTCCTGGGAGTAAGCCCCCTTGACTCAAATGGAACTTACTTCTGAGCAGACACACACAGGCTTGGGGTTTGTGTCAGTTTAATGAAGGATCCTCACCTTTCTCTTTTGCCTCCCCCTTCAAAAAAGAAAAAAAGCCACTCTTGATGGCTTTGTCTCCAAAAATTGATTAAAAATAAAAATCCCCATTCCTTTTCAGCCATCCCCTTTTTCCTCCTGCCTCCTTGGGGGGGGGGGTACTCTGTTGGCTGCTATTGTAAGACAAAAGGTACAATCCTAGCTAGGTCTACTCAGAAGTAAGTCCTATTGTGTTCAATGGGACTTACTCCCAGGAAAGTGAGGTTAGGATTGCAGCCAAACAGTCTCTAGGTTTCAATTTGCATCAGTCTGCAATTAGTAGATACACACAAAACAAAGTCTTCCCCTCCCCCAGCAAATTCATCACTCCCCCCCTGCCTTTCCCAAACTCTCCAGGTGTGCTGCTAACAAACTCAGGGCACGATCCTAACCAGGTCTACTCAGAAGTAAGTCCTATTTTGTTCAATGGGGCTTACTCTCAGGTAAGTGTGGTTAGGATTGCAGCCTCAGAGTGCTGGCAGCTGTTTTTTTGTTTCTAGTGTATAATTATAACACCTTCACCCCCATTTTGGGGGTAACTGAGATGAGATGCTGTAATGGGGAGCTGTGGCCAATGGCCACAAGGATTAGGGGAGGTGTGAGCCGGAAAAGTTAGAGAACCACTGCTCTGGCCCATTCTTAGTTGGTCCATAATTTAAGGAATGGTTTTGTGTGTGCTGATTGACAAGAGACTGAGTGAGAAGAAAGGAACAGAACTGGGAATTTTCATCTAATCACAGAATTGACCCCAGTGTTATTTTTAGAAGTTCAATTGTTTTACAGATATCATAAAAGCATAACTTTTCAAATCTGCTATAGAAAGTGAAGCATTCTCCTAGGACTAGCCAACAAACCAAAGAGTATGAGCAGTATCTATTGAGATAAAATGCCAACATATTCTGGCTATTACTCTGCCTCTAAGTTTGGCATATGCAACTTACCATCTTTGAGATTCATGGGCTCTTAAATGAAATCTGGGACATAACAGATTGAGTATTTTTACTTAAAGTATTTTTATCCCACCTTTCCTCAGCAATCTAGACACTCCCAAGGCATATCATAGTCAGTTTAAATAAACAAGGCAGTATTTTTGATAGAATGACAACAAAATATTGGAACAAAAAGAACTGAGAAGCAAGTACAGAGAATCCAAACTGCATTGTATTTTAATTCACATGATTTCCACGTATGCTAATTAATATTTTTCCACTTTTGAGGAAACAATTTCAGAATAAGACTGTGTTACAGAAGTGCAACTATACTGACCTACTGCATTCTGGCTGTGAAAATATATAAAAATATTATTTAACCATTTCCTTGACCTCATGATATATTTCTGATGCAGTTCTCAATACCAAACCATCCTTTCCTCTTTTTTGTTGCATTTTTAATGAATTTCTACGATGATGAAATTTCTATGATGATGAAATTCCTATGATGAAATTTCTATGATGAGCCTGAAATTTACATTGTTCTAATAAATGCCTGATCACCAGAAAAACATGCCCCAGGACCAGCTTTCTCTACACAGGCCACAAGTTGCCCACCTGTGCATTACAGTGACAGTGGAACACACAGCAGCCTTAATATTTTCACTTATTCAGGCAACAAGTGCCATGTGTCTGCTTCCATGTAGTCACAGCTTTGGGGGAGCTATAACTGTGGCTCCCCATTTGGTTTAGCACTTAATATCATGGCCTGTGGGGTAAAGATGGGCAATGACATTTACTCGTATTAGCTAGAAAAACTGATTTCCGGGGAGCCTTTACTTAATTTGAACACAAGGTTAGTACTAGTAAGAACACATGATATTAGTGGTTTTAACATTTAAGGGCAAGCAATAAGCACCATGCATCCTAAGCCATGCACCCCAATGCTAATGTATCCACCACGCTTTATGGTACAACCCAGCTATACTCACCAGCTTCCCGATTCCCGCTGCGGCTTGCTGGTTTGGAAGGTGGGGCAGAGCCCTGCTTAGCAGGAGCCTTGCCCTTTTTTTTAGCATGTGGCACTTCATTAGTCTTATGGCTAGTGGAGGTGGTGGCAGCAGCAGCACTTTTTGGAGGTACAGTTGCCTTTTTAGCTTTAGGCTTAGGTTTGGGAGGTGGTGGTGGCAAAGCGCGGGATGCTGATGTTACAGGACTTTTAGAGACAGGTTTCTCTATGAATGAGAAAGTGAACAGAAAGCAACTGACACAAAGGGGTGACAATGCGCAGACAGACAGACATACTTTACTGGCTGCTTTACTGTTTGAGAGTAAGAACCATTTTCACTTTAAAAACAAACAAACCAAGAACTGCCACTAAATTATATCGGGTCCATCCAGTATATCTTACAGATATATATCCATCAAATGGCCAAGAGTGGCTCTTAATAGGCAGAGGTAAAGATCATTCTTTTAAAAAAACAAAACAGTTCTTTTTCCATTGAAGGAAGACCACGTCTGCTCTTAGCTCTTGCTGTTACAATAGTTTTAGAGAAGGTCCTCGAACAAGCCTACATCATACTTTTTCAGGTGTCCACCCTCTTGAAAAACCTTTAAAACACTCTCAAGACATGAGCAGTGCTCAAATCAGGAACAATTATTATACAAAAAGTATGTGTTAAGACAATTAAATACAGTTGCACATGTCTTGTGTGCCATGCCTAGTCAGCAAAGAGGGCATGCAAACACACCCACTTCGTCACATTTTGACCATAAAAATTTTATCCTTCTTTTGTTCTAACTAGGTCTTCTAGGAATTCTGGGCCAACCAAACAAATGAATAGTCAGTTAGTCCACAACTATATTGTGATTGTGGGACAGCAATCATGTATACAATACTCCAAATATTCTTTAATGGCTGAGGGATAGTTTAGATTTAAAAAGACATAGAAAACAGTATTTCATAAGCAGACAAAATCCATCCCCCCATAGCACTGGGTATGCCTGTTCTTACAGAGACAGAGAGTGCTACACCTTAGTGGCACTTACAAAGTTATTAATGCCACCAATGAAAAAGCAAAGTAGTAATTGTATGTTGTTTGTCTAAATTTTATCTTCTGCCTTGAAGGTCTTGTGTAGAAAAGTGTAGAAGGAATTTTTTTAAGTAGGAAGAAGTTCCACATGCACAGAAAGGAACAATTTCTAATTACAGAAGACAACAGAGGATGGTTGTGTTGGATTAGAGACAGAATCAATGTGGGTTAAAGAGAGTAATTTGAAGCTTGCTCCTATTCCTTACCTAACACCTTCCCTCCCCACCTTCACAGCCTGGCCAACTTTTTATTTTCAATTTCAATTGAAGTCCTATTTCAGCTGGAGGAGAAATCACTTTTCTTACGAACACCTTGCTTGCCCAGAGCTACTGACCTTCAGATTCCTTGTTGTTACATAGTCATTTTCATAAAAAGCACTGCTCATGTTTGTTAGCACTACTCCTATTTTGTAAAGGGGAAACAATCCCAGGAGGGCTGCATTTTGAATTACCTTTTCTACCTTCTTTCCTCTCTTCTGGACTTCGTGCTTTTGCTGCTCTGGAGCTACTGTCTTCTGCAGTCTTGATGTTTTCTTCCTGTATAGCTTCCTCACCAATGACTACTGTGTGGCCATTTGATATTTCATAGTTTACAGTTACTTCTCCATCTGAAACAGAAGCAAAGTCATTACCCAACTTCAACAGCATACTTTAGAGCAGCAGTCCTTTTCAACCAGTGGTAAACATGCCGCTAGCGGTACTTCAACTTATGGCAGGTGGCACTTGACCTCACTGCCCTGCTGACTGTACCGAGCGTGAGCCCCCTGGAACTGGGATGCCCGTGTACTAGCTTTTTTCTTTCTGCACAGGCACAATTTTGATTGAAAACTGGAAATGGGTTCCAACTGGAGATAAGTGCTGTTTACAACAGTGAGGAGACCTGCAAGAGAGGGCTGCGAGTCCCCTGCACAAGGCCAGGGCTGCCCCCCAAATAAGTGAAAAGGCCCCCAAGGTTGCAGCACTGCCATGATCGCTGTGGTGCTGTTGACACCACTGCAAAGACGTACCTGGTTCCCAACTCCACTGTAATAAATCTCCCCTGTAGGAGTTTGGGAACCAGTGCTCTAGCCTTTCATATATAGACAATGGCTTAGCTAGAATAAATGTTCTTTGGGACCAGAATCATAAGCTTTCCACTTTTAAAAAAAATCTTGACAAGAACCTTTATGATGGGAAAACAAATCTTATTCATATTACAGCACGTTTCCAACCCTCCCGGGGAACTTATACCGGTGTATGTGCTGGTTAGGATTGCTCCCTAAGTAAATCTTTTGCCATTTTCAAGCTAATTCCACCTCCTCCAAATGCCATTTTGGCTTTTAAAATTACCATTATCAAAATCATGTGGTGGTATCTCTCTCTTTCTCTCACTCTCCCAACTAAGTTTCTACTTTGGTGCCCCTTTGCATAACAAGTAATAAACAGAATTGCATTTCTTTGCCTATAATCCTTCAATTTCCAGTCAACGATTTCAGCAGTTGACCCAAATTCCATATGTAAGTGACAGATTTTAAGAAAAGTAATTGTTGTTTTTTTTTAAAGGGAAGTAATTGAATGTGAAGGTGTTTTTTGCACAGACTGATCTGTCAATGCCAAATGCCTGAAACAGAGTATCTGATGGCCTTTAGAAGGTCCCATGCTGTCCTTCAAGGATGTACCAAGTCTTACCTTCACACCTGCATTACTCCTCCTCCACAGAGGAGCTGGATAACAGCTCCTCTGTGAACAGACTCACTTAACAGCAGAGCAGACATTCTTCCAAACTGTATTCAAGTACGCTCCATTAAAGCAGTCATACAAATGTTCTGTCAAACACACACCATGGTTCAGTGCACCAAATAAAATAATGAGTAAATGGTGGACTGATATATGGTCTGTTCTTAAAAAGGTTCTGTTTTGCCAAAAGAAGGTATGAATTCAGGTGGTCAGCCTGTCTAAGTGCCAAGTCACAGAAGGGAATAATCTCTGAGCTTCAATAGCAGCAGTTCAATAACAATTATAATTTAAACTGTCATGTAAATGTTATCTAGCCCTATATTACTTGCCATCACCTTGCTCAATTATTTCCTTTAGGACACCCCTTCTTATCAGCTCCTCTCGGCTCTGTCTTGTTGATATCTTTCTTTCCAGAACTTTGAAAGAAAAGAAAAAAAGAGGGAAAGTGAGATATTCAATCAAAAATAATTACAGCAACTGTATTAAGACAAGATCCAAGAAAAAAGATTAAACAGACAACTTTTTCATCTGTCTGGTGTAACAATCTTTCAAAACACATTTATGAATTAAAAAGTAAAAGGATACTGCACAGAACAACAGAGCTGCTTGGTGCTTTGCAAACAAGCTACTTAAAAAGAAACTATTGAGCCAAAGAAAATGCTGCTATTTAAATCATTTCTGCCCAATGTTGCATAGGTATATGCAACAGGGATCAAATGTCTACACTTGTGGGCTGGGCAGAAATGGATTAAGCAAACACATAATGCTGGATTTGCACATTTTCCATTTAGGAAATGGAAATTTAATTGTAATTTTGTTGTTGTTTTATTTTCGTATTATTTCTAGCATGCCAACGAACTGATGCACAACTCGTATGAAAGCTTCACGATAAGGACACGCAATAATGAAAACACAGACTGATCCCAGCAGCAACATCTGAAGTATAGGTCATGTCTCCTAAACCACTGATTTGACTCACCAATGATACCAGGGTCCACCTTTAAATACCCTGTAACAAGTAAAAAAGCACCAAAATCCAATTTCCTACCTTTATGTTGTTAAAAACCACACTGGCTGCAAGCTTCTCAGGATTAAAGATAGCATTAAAGACGCACTTCTGGGTTTCTTGGTTCTCCACTGTTGCCCCAGAATGCATCAATATAGATGCTATATCGCATTCAGTCATAATTTCATCAATAGATTCCATTACTCACCCCATCTAGAGGCCAAGAGTGACATAGTGTTTATACCAATGCATTCTGGGGCAACAATGGAGGACGAAGAAACCCAGAAGTGCATCTTTAAAGCTATTTTCCCACTGATTTGGTATCCACTGATTTTTTTTATTCACTGAGGGTTCCAGAACCGAACCCCAGTGGATAAGAAGGCACAATCTGTAATGGCTGCCTTTATGCCCCCCTCATATAGCTCATGTTTAGTTTCAAAGAGTTTCACTGTCTTCTATTCAAAGGGACTGTTCGGAACTTCCCCCGTGCTGTGATACATCAGGCTATAGTTCACGCAACTTTCTGTACAGTCAGGATTTAGATTCCAAGAACTTAACTGCATGTTGTTTTATAAAAGAGAGGTGATTCTTTGGGCTAACCAAGAAATGCAAGAAAACACTCCATTAATCTCTGCAGGCAACTTGGGACATCTTCTGTTAGCATCAATGGCCCAAATGGAGATTTGATACTTGTATGAGAAGTACACAGAACTGCAGAGATAAAAGAGTCAATGGGAGTCATCACGTTCCAAAGCTCATGTATAAATTAGGCCACAGTAATACAATTCAAACTTTTGCAACACTTTATTACTTGAGACTAGCCTACACCAAGTGACTATCTGTATGTTGTATTATTCTTGGCCAGCTGCCTGTCCATGTTGACTATCTAGACATCACTCACCAACATTCTGTTCTTTCTAAACATAATTGCTAAACCAACAATTTGAAATGTGATCCTTTGGTCTCTTAAAGTCACTCATCTCCTCACTTACAACAGGAGACCAGTGAATTGGACAGATGTTAAAAGTTTCAAAAAAGTCAAACACTTTTGTATGAGGCCCTGAGCATGTGAACAAAACTTCTGGTTACAGTTATGCCATCCATACAGTTTGCTATTTCATTCATCATTCTTGCACGATCTTTTCTTGATCCATTTCACTTCACTGCTTTATCCTTTAGCTTTTCTGCATGCATGGAATAATGTTCTTCCCGCTAAAATCCTACATGTCTCCTCACATTGTTCTTTTAAACAGTTTCTCAAAACAAAATTGTTCTCTCTTTGGCATTTCCTCACTAACTCTTTATTTCCCCCTCTACATTCTGCTTTCATTTTTAAAACAAAAGAGACATATTAGTAGCTATCAACTTTTGCAGTATGTGGGTTTATGGAGTTCTACACTGCTCTGAATGAGTCCACAAGTTTTTATACACCTAAATATTTCTCCCTTACATTCTTCCTTTTCTGGACTGCTGTTATAGTGAGCCATTTATACAGTAACCTGTTTTTACTTTTTGTAAAGCACCAAGAACTTCGCAGACACGAAGACCCCAATCCAGAGAAATCTGTGCAATCTATCATTAATTGTATAATGTGATACACTAGGATCTTGATGTACACAGGAGAAGAAAAGTACCATGCAAAAGAGATTTACAGATATATTCAGTTGCAAACACCATCTTAGATCAGTGTTTCTCAAACTGTGGGTTGGAACCCACTAGATGGGTCGCGAGCAAATTTCAGGTATAATTTTTGGTATAAAATGGTATAAAATTCTGGTATAAAATTTCAGGTATAAAATGAATAATTACCATTCATTTCAATATAATTTTAAAAATATATTAAGACTTAATGCTACCAAGGTATGTGACTGCATTTGGGGAAATATTACAGATCTGTACTTTTAAACAGGCTACTATGTATGTGCTTTTAATAATGATAGTGAATGGGACTTACTCCTGGGTAAATGTGGGTAGTATTGCAGCCTAGGATTGTTAAAACTCTTCCTGCTTGATGATGTCACTTCTGATCATGAAATCACTTCTGGTGGGTCCTGACATAGTCTCATCCTAAAAAGTGGGTCCTGGTACTAAATGTTTGAGAACCACTGTCTTAGAAATGTGACTTAATACATTCAAGAGCCTTCCATGCATCTTCAAGTACAAAAATACATGGGAAGTATAACAGAGAAATGTGAAAATACAATGCACTGTAGATTTTCAGGATCTTCTAATAAAGGAATAGAATTCACATAATGTTTATGATCATGGTACTTAGTGATTAGTGAGAGAACTCAGTGAGAGATTTGTCAATTCACCAGTTTTGTACACAAACTTATTTACTAGTACACATATTCAACTAATATGCTACATTCCCATGTGACATTTTCTTCGTTAAATACATAAACTATGTGGACATTCTTTAATCTTAGGTTGCTTTCATTGTACTGTGTACAATCCCTTCTGAGCAATCCCCACTTGCTATTGTTCCCCGCCCCACCCCCCAACACGCAAGGATTTCCCCATCCCCATTCAGAACAGGTATTTGGTGCAGTCCACTTAAGAAGCACAGAAAACATGTTGGAAGAGAGGAAAAGTGACTGCAATAAGCCCAATTAACAGGGGATCAACAGCATCAGAGCTGAGTGCCAGACCTTTGTATGGCAGGCATGTATGCATCCCCCACCCAATAAGGCTCTTGTTTGCAGATACAGGAGCTGAAGAACTGGTTTTTATGCCATGAAGCACTCTTTTCAAAAGGAGAACCATGCACAGGGTCCATGTCTGTTTCCATACACTGATTGCCTTGACTGGATTGAAGCATGAATCAATAAGCAACAGGCAAGGCACTGTATCATATATGTATACTGCAGCTTTTCAGGGTCTACTGTATTTCTAACTAGATTACATGTATCTGCTGCCAAGAGTTCCTGCAGGGACAAGAGATCTTCCAGAACAACATGTGATATGGTGCAAAGCACTGCAGCCAAAAGGGGAAAAGGACTGCCTCTGTGCACTTTGCACTTCAGGGTCTCTTTGGATCTCAGCCAGAATCTAATGTTTAATGTTCTGCTCCAGACTTTCAGCACAATTAGACATCATCTACACCTGCTACTGAACCACACTCCTCTCCTTCTTCCCACTGTCTCACTGAAACAGCAACCATCAGCTGAGAGAACAGAAGCATCAAGTTTTCTTAGGGCGCAATCCTAACAGGCAGTTATGTGGGCATAGGAGGCCCTGGAGTGTCACAAATGTGCTGTAAGGCACATTTGCGCCTCCGTGGGCGGGAGCCGGGTTGGCACATTCAGATGCACTGACACGCGGAGGCAGACAGAAGCCTCCACGGCGGCTCCTGTGCCACCACTTGTGTCACCGCGCTCGCGCCGGCACAAGTGGCAAAGGTAGGCATGGGGGGCGGAAAGGGGGCATTTCTGGGCGGGGGGAGGGCAGGCGATGGGCGGCCCCAGGGCGGGTGCATGGGAAGCCGGGGGCGGGGCTGGAACCCGGCGGTTATGCCGGATCCCAACCCCCGTCCCCAGAGAGAACGGAGCGGCTTCTGGCCGCTCTGCTCTCCTTGGACTTGTGCCATCTCCAGAGGTGGTGCAGGTCCGAGGAGACCCATTGGGGCGTGCAGCCCTTACCCAGGGCTAAGGGGAAGAGCTTCTCCTTGCCCCTGGCTGGGCCGCTGCAGCCAACGAACCTGCGTTGGATGCAGCGCAAGCCTCGTGGCTTGTCTACTCTAGCATAGGTTTGGATTGCGCCCTTAATTGTCTTAAATCATGAACTTATAAATAATTCAAGCATGCTTGACTGGTCCTCTTCTCCCCCTACCCCCTCCTGCTCCTCTTGCCTTTCCTTGAGTATTTCTAGTCATGGACCCAGAACTTGCTTTGGCTGAATGAGCCTCAGCAATGCAACTTGGCTCTCCAGGTAGCACTCACCTCTGCAGATTGGGATAGGTCACTTCGGCCAGTGGCCTGTCTGAATTATTCTCATATTTCTCTCATTGACTGTGTGGCTTTTCTTTCTCTCTCTCTTTTGACCTCCATGGGCAAGAGTCCAGACGTTACAGGCTCTCTAGAACAGGGGTGCTCACACTTTTTTGGCTCGAGAGCTACTTTGAAATCCAGCAAGGCCTGGAGATCTACCAGGGGGGAAGGAAGCGTCTGACAGACACCCCCTTTAATGTATGGAGCCCCTGCTGGAGTCTAGTCAGTTTCGCCAGTTTTGTTGCTGCATGCCTGAAGAGCAGCTAAAGTGTCAGTTTCAGTGTCAGTTTAGTGTCAGCTAAATATGTCAGTTTTGTCTAGTCACTAGATGAAACTGACATATTAACAGTTTGGAGAGACAGGGCTCCGCTATCTACTCATTTTGCCTCGCGATCTACTGGTAGATCGCGATCCACCTATTAAGCATCCCTGCTCTAGAACAGGGGTCTACTAACTGATCCAGCAAGAACTCTGAGTGTATGAAGTATGTCTGTACCAACAGCAATCTTTGTCCGCATGAAAATGAAAATTCTCCATCTCAGAAGGACCGTGTCATTAGTTAAGATACTATGTAGTGGAGAGCACGCTCCCTCACCTCAAGCGAACAGGAATTTTGAACCATCCCCCTCCTTATTTGTCTCCGATTACCAATTCATTATATGAATCAAGCCACCAACGCACTCTGGCCCCCGTGGCCAGGTTTTCTATTTCTTTGCACCTCACACTCAGTTTTCATTCTCCCTCTTTCACTTGCTCTAGAGTGGTTTCCTGAGATCTCATGTGTCTTCTTGTGAAAAGTAACCATTATCACGCACTGGCATCACTCCTGTTCAGCATAATCTGACCTCTCCCGTCTTCTTCCTCTATACTAGTCTATAGAAACCAAGCTCGTAGCCCCCCACATGTTTCTGAGCAGGTGTGGTAACATCAGTGGCTATTAATTAAACCCCTAAACTCTCATCTACCCCATTCTTATTTTAAAATTAGTAATCCGAGATTCTGGACAGCTTCCAGTTTTGTTTTGTTTTAATGTTTGTCTTCCCAATAGGAAACCTAGAACTCTTCATTTAGTCTGAGTTTCTCCTCAGTGATTATGAAGTTTGACATAATCAGTTTGACTATGAATTTTTGATAGGGCATCTGTTTCATTCCAAAATATAAACTAACAACTTCTTTACCTTTTCTGAAAGCAGAAACTAATAGGAAAATGCCTAAGATGCTTCTACACAGTTCTTTTTCCTGGGCTGGGAACTATGTTTGCTTTGAAAACTGGGTGCCTGGCAGCACAGATTCCAGCATGGAAAATATGTCACTGAAGGAAAAAAATTCTAGTCAGCATTCCCACATCAGCACAAGTTACTTTCACATCAAATTCTCCATCTTTTTAATTGCTCATACCTTGTGCTGTTTGCATAGATTATTCAGCTGCTTCCATAGTATGATCACATTCCGAAGAATTTTTGTAAGATAATTTAGAGGTTCTGGGTGGAAACCTAACACACTTTTCAGCAAACACTGCATTTTATAGGTCAAGATAGAAAACCATCAGATGCTCTTTTTTCTCCTAGACCAGTATTTCTCAAAACTAGGTGGGTATGAGCCAATTTCAGGTGGGCCACATAGCACCTTACTCAACCACCATTGAAAATACAGAGCTGAAAAAACAGGTTGCAGAGTCCTGGGCAGGGCTGGCTCCTGGTGGGAAAGAGGCATGAAGTATTGCCCTGAATAGGAGGGGAGATGGGGCACTAGAAAGGGTGAAGGGTTGTGTGGTTGGAGTAGGACCCAAGTCTGTGTTCTGCTTTGACTTCCAAGCTGAAATGTTCAAATGCCAAGCTATGCAAAATAACAGCACAAGCACACTGTGTAATGGGGACTTTGGCTGATCGCAGCTTAGGTCAGAAGCCTAAATTGATGGGGTCACCTCTGGTCTTGACATCACTTCCAAGTTAATGACATCACTTCTGGTGGGTTCTGACAGATTGTCATTCTAAGCTGGTTCAAGTTCTAAAACCTGGTTCCAGGTTCTAAAACGATTTGAAAACCATTGCCCTAGACCTGGGGTCTCTCAACTTTTAGGCCAGAGGGCCACATCAAACATCTGGCATGGTGTCAAGTGCTACAAAAATAAATAAATTTTAAATATAAAATTTAAATAAATACATTAGAAAGTCTCAGAAAGTCTAAGGCAGCAGTGTCCAAACATTTTGGCAGGAGGGCCACATCTCTCTGATACTGTGACAGGGGCCGGGGGAAAAAAAAGAATTAATTTACATTTAAAATTTGAATAAATTTGCATAAATGAATATATTTGAGATGGAACTTATATGGATGAATGAAGGTCTTGCAGTAGCTCAGGTCTATAAAAGGCCTTGCACAAAGCAAGTTCTGCCTTTCCTTTGCTGCCACTCCTGCATCACAGACGTGAAACAGCAAGCAGTGGAGGAAGCCCTCGTCCCACAGCTCAGGTGAGAGGTCAGTTGTCCTCACACTGAGAGCAGTTGCGTCCAGCAAGCATGGACTCCAACAAGTCTCTGGAGAGCCAGAGGCTCATTGGAGACTGGGGGCTCCCCGCGGGCCAGTTTGGGAGCCCCTGAGGCCTGCAAGTGGCCCCTGGGCTGGGGTTTGGGCACCCCTGGTCTAAGGCCTTCAGACAGATGAAAAACATCACTTCTGGTTTTTCAGGAAAACCAGGAAGTGATGTTTTTAGGCCTTTAAAAGACATTCTGAGAGGAGGCACATAGCTTCCCTGGCCCTCATAACACCCACCAGACTGAACTGGAGCACAGCTCTGGTCATATTCAGTTCAGCAGGACAGATGCTTGCAGGGGACCAGAGGCTTGCCGCAGGCTGGATAGAGGCTTGTCGGGGGCCGCATCTGGGTTGGGGTTTGGAGACTCCTGCCCTAGACCTCTGGGTAAGGGCAAAACTAGATGTTACAAAGATGCATCTAACATGCACTCAATACTTCTTTTTAAACACACTCAGCAGCCTTATAAGACTATGATTGATAATGAAAAACTAAAGCAAAGTAGGATTACTTAAACCTTTTTCTGCCTTTCCACTGAAAATTGCCATCCCCATAACTGCTTTTCTCCCACTGAAAAGACCCCATCAGGAAAGTATTACATACATCTTTGTGTAAGATCTAGTTTGATCCCAAGTACTATTAGTGACATACTGCATATAAAACGTCAGAGTATCTTCTTCCTCATGCCTAAGCCAACAAAAATGGATGCTGGCTGATGTTGGCATCAGTGACAAGGAAAGGTAATGCGTGATGTCAGGTTTTTACTCCCCATCTCAAGGTCACTGGCTTGTGATCCTTCCAGTGTGACACAGATTCAGTAGCATAGCAAAAGTGCAGTAAGTACAGCAGGTACTGCATGTGCTATGTAAGTGGCCCTTCCACTTACCATCAGAGCCATTTGTGGCAGAGAAAGTAACATGGTGCACTTTGCTGTCACTGCCCTGAATGGCTCCGACAATGAGTGGGAGGAGCCACTTACATGGCATATTGTGGTGCCTACTATATTTACTAGGCTGTCTCCCTCTGGCTATGTTACTGCAGAGATTCACACTATTGACACTACTGTCAATAAGGGATCTAGATCAGACCTTAGGCCTAATTCTCCTCTAGGGGAAAAAATCTTGCAAAAGTAAACTGGGTTCCAGAAAAACTATTCCATAAATGCTTTCTTGGCAGTAGTGTCATTTTTATGTCCCAAGATGTCGACAACCATGCCATGCCTAAAAACCAACTACCACAAGAAGTAGTATCCCTACTAGTATGGATACTACCCATACTTCCCTAGTATGTTGTTCCTCAGTGATAGACTGAAGTCGCAAGTAAGTTTTTGAAAATGACATTTGGGTAGCAGGCATTGATCATCTTCATTTCCTCTAATGGTAAAGAATAGAAAGAATGCCTCTCTACCTTCCAGAGATGTCTTCAGGTACTGTGATGCTTCTACCATGATTTACAATCTAGACAGAGTTAATATGGGAACTACCAAATTTTGTTTCTATTGACTGTACTATTATTAGGAACTAATTGGGTATATAATGGAATATAGATCAATACATTAAAATTTCCACTCAGAAATAAAATGCATCTGACCAGTGTGTTATTTTCATATTCTCCTTGATCACTGTCACAGCACTACTAGATTATTTTCAGTGTGACAAAACCCATTTTGCATTCACATTTCACTTGCTCTCTGTATCCAGAACTACTAGACTATTTGATGTGAAAGAGATGCAATACAATAATCTTTATTCAGCTGCATATTTGCTAAAAAAATCTCCAAGTTAAACTTGTACATAACCTAACTTTGTGGAAAGGGGGACCATGAAATGGGGGTCACAGTGGTGGTGTTATATTAGAAAAGAGTGCTACAGACATGAGGTCCCAAATCAGAGTATCTACTGGTGTTGATACCAGCCAATATTTTTACCTACTCTTACTGTTACCCTCTATCTTACTTTCCATACTAGACAGGACAGGAAAAGCTGGTGAGCAAAACACTTTTTTATTTTGGTTGTCACTACATTGGTATCTAGCAACTACAAAACATAGATTCAGAGAGATTTTTTAAAAGTTAAGCAGATTCAAGGACATTTGGTAAAAATGCCCCGTCAAAGAAAAGCCACACATCAGTGAAAAGTCATTACAGTGGGTCCTCTTTATCTGCAGATTCAGAACCCATGGATTTGACCCACTGTAGGTTCTGAACCCATGGCTGGAGGATTCACAGAGGACCTCTCAGATGCAACCAGAGGTCACATCCAAGAGGTCTTCTGAGTCATGGGTAGGCTGTGTTTGGCCACTCCGCGACTCAGGATGCCTGCTGGAGTCTTAGCAGGCACTTCCTGTTTTTGGAAGTTCCTGTTAAAAGGCATTCTGAGTCACAGAGAGGTCACACGCAACCTCCCTGTACCTCAGAAAAAAGCTGCAGATTTCATTAGATGTGATTTTTGGCATCCACAGAAGCTGCACCCCCATTTTCTGTTCCAGAAATTGAACCCCCAAGGACTGACCTGTATAGAGATGACTTGGAGAGGCAGGAACACCTAAGATATGCAAAGAGCTAATTGTACAGCTCTTTAGTCTGATATCAATACCTCTAACAACTAATCTATCTCAACCCTTTCTGGTCATTGCAAAGTAACCTTTGTCATTGTCAAACGTCATACCTGCTGAAGTTTCTATAAATTTTTCACTTTTCTTCTTCCGCCATTTCCAAGGTTTGAAGATTTTGCCAATGGAGGAAAGTTTGCCCTTCCTCTTGAAAGGAGGTGTTCGGGATCCTGTAGTTGGCCCATCTGAATTTGCAATTGATGCCTTGTCTATCCCATCAACTATATAAATAAAACAAAAGCAAGAACATTACATTACTGAAACATACAGCACACAAAAGCCTCAATTTAAAGCTCAAGTTACCAAGTTCATGGGAAGGGAAATAAGAAAAATTCCTGTTGTGCAGCAGTGTATATTTAACTTTTAAAATTTACTTGATCTTCTAAACATTCTCAAACACAATAAAAGCAAAGAGTCTAATCCTAGGCATGTTGACTCAGACGTCCCACTATAGTAAATGAGCTTGCTCCCAGGTAAATGGATACGATTACAGCCTAAGTATTATACTCCAGCAACAAATATAGGTAGAAGTTTATTCTGAAGACAGCAATGCATTTCATTTTCAGATCAAAGCTAATATTCCCAGGACTTAAAAAAATTATTCTAGTTTGCTTAAAAACAACAATCCTGTGCTTCAGGTGTCCTGGATGAGGAACTAAGCATATATCCTGGCTTCTCTACGATTGGTGGTTGGAACAAGTTGGATCTATCTAAATGCACACATCACAACAAATCCTGGCTTATTCTACCAACAACTGATCTAGAAAGCTTCATCCCTTAGTGTGGAAGAGGGGAGAGCACAAGTCCAAGACACGAGAGTCATGCTAAAACCATGATTTGGTGTGACATCTAAACTAGGCCAGTAGTTGGACTATAAGGGTAGATTCAACTTCAGAGTAAAAGAACTGCAGTTAAAAAATACTGGTACATTTTACCAGAAAACCAAGTTCCAGTAAACTATCCCAACTTTAGAAATCTTTCATATTTTCCAGATTTCAGATGTTCTTTGAAGGCAATCCAAGGAAAGTTAAACCTACAGTTAAGGACTTAAGAATGCTTATTTTTTCCTTGAATTGCACCCACTGAGTACACAATTCATTGTCATCATCTGCACCACTGTTGAATAAAGGCTGCTATAGTTTGTATTGTTCATAAGCCATACACTTAAGTAATGCAAAAAGTCCATTTGCTTCCCAGATGTCATCATTTCAGAAACACCTTTCCTTTCAGAACAGTGCTTTTCTTCCTTCCATATAACAGTCCAAGATTCTGTGACTCAAGACATCCTCTCTTTTAAGAAAATAAAAACAAAAACACTTGTTGCATTGTTACACAGGATTTTTTTTTTTTAAGCAATACATCCTGTGTGTGTTGTTCATATTACTCCTGCTAACCAAGGATGTTCAGCTTTCCACAACTTATTCAGTTGGTGTCAATGTCTGGGTTTGATGAAGGATAGGTCAGCTGATAGAAAACACAGGACAGATGGCTATGGTTATTTTATAACTTGTTTCTGTTTCATCTTTAACAGGCAAACATTTGATAGGCATCATCAAAGAAGATACAGAACTAGGAACAAAAGAAATAAGCAAAGCATGTGATTTTAAATGAAGAAGAACAGGAAAAGGAACTATAAGGTCTATTACTTGTGTAGCAACTTTCTCAACAAACACTAAAGAACTGAAATGCTGTTTGCCAACTGTGCTTTCCATTTAATCAAAGTTTGTCTTCCCAATGATGATCAGAAACATTCAAGTTTTTGAAACCTCAGATCCATTTTTTGAAAAATGATTCAGCAATTTCTTATGTAGCCTTGCCCAGAAGTACCAAAGGCAAATTGTGGTACCTATGGCTTGGTTCATACGCACATGAACTTGATCTTTTTTATACTTGGGCCTAGATGCAGTCTTTCCACAGATGCCAAGCTCACGTAGAGGGAGACCACAAACCTCATATGGGAATGGGAAACAGGAGGTACACGCAGACTTTCTATATCATAGAATGGTCTGACACAATAAGTGCTCATGCACCTTAGCAAAGGTGATGGAAAAGAGGAATGCTATAGCAATCAAACAAATCAAACATAAGGCCTATGGGCTGGATAGGGTCTGTGGAAGCTCTTTATTTGACCTGCGTGATAATGGGGCTCTCCCATATCTTGAAAATATGATCAAGATGCATATTTTCTCTTCTGCCATTTAGGACTAATGAGTTCCTACATGAGAATAAAGGGCTTATTTCTGACTATCATTCTCTTAATGACATAACTTCCTGCTTAATGATGCAACCTCCAGCTCAGCAGGCACCATGAATACTGTTTGGCCCACTATATGAAGTGAGTTTGACACCCCTGCTCTATAGAGAGAGCCTTTGTGTGCAGGTACTGTGCCCATAAAGGACTGAATCAATGCCTTGATCACTGCAGCTGAACCTTGATCACTGCAGCTGAGTTCATGTGTATGAACCAACTATTGAAACACATTATATCTGAGGCGACCTGGAAGTTCCAAATGTGATGGCCTATTCACAGAAGCAACTCTTCACTTGATTTACTATTATCAAGTGATGACATTTTTTTTTAAACCTGCCTTATTGCCTTACTTCAAGGTGGTCTTGTACAAACCAGGATAACGGAATCAAAAGGTTTATAAAGCTCTTGGATACTAGTTTATTGATAAGAACAACTTGTAGATTTTTTAATAGAACATGCAACTGGCAAAATGGTTGGCTCTAATGGTCTTTTAGATTCATTTGAAGTCTTTGCAAAGCTGTATTAGAAAGCAAACTTTCATAGAAGAGAACTCTCCCTCCCTCCTCCCCACACACTTTGTTTTCCTGCTTCAAAGAGGAAAAAACATAAAACTAATCTCCAGTGAGCAGCAGTGATAAAAAGAGAAAGCTATATTTCACTGTAGAGCAACACAACTGGTTTCCATGCATTTTTCTTCACCTCCATATTCAACTGTTAACTTCAGGAAGTCCTTTCATGAGCTGAGTGTTCTGACAGTATTTTAATTAAAGGAAAGGAAAAAGCTTGTGTATTAATGTGGGTGGTTGAATAGTCGTTCCCAGATGGGGCCGCCAATGTTGCAAAATGTTAATTAGACCTCCTGCTAGATAAGAGCTTAAGAGTGTAGGTAGTGGTGCTTGCAAACGACTTTTGCCTTAATACTGAGAAGTCAGTAATGAAGGCTCTCTCATCTTTCTTAGGATTATGACCGAGGAAGGATGCCCCCTCCCAATATGACAATTTTCATCCTGTATGGTATGTTCCATTAAACAAAGCATTCACACTTTCCCTGAATAGCTTTTGCTCTTGCAAAGTTCAAAAATGATTTCATGCCACTGACTTGCTCAGCTTTATGTCTTCAGAATACTTATTTAGTACACATTCCTTGGTGGTTAACTTTCTACAGTTCCTTTCCTACGATTTACTCCTCTATGTCCTTCCCTGTTAAATTCAGCTGTTTTGTTGACTCGCAAACATACTTTCTTGTTATCTGGTGTGCTCCCTGGGGCATTTGGTGGGCTGCTGGACAGGAAGCTGGACGAGATGGGCCTATGGCCTGATCCAGTGGGGCTGTTCTTATGTTCTCATGTTTCTGTATTGCAGTGCTTTTCGACTGTCCCAAGGGATGCAATTCACACTGAGAATGTTACAATGTACTTGGGTCATGCATGCACACACCTACAGCTGTGATGGCTGAAAATGTGGTGCTGGAATTATGGGGTTTGCTTAACACATATGTATCCCCAGGGACTGATGTGATGTATTGTGAGGAGGTAGATTTTGACTGTAAGAATTGTCCGTTTACTTAAGGCCTCCAATAATCTTTTTTTTAACAGATGAATGTGACACAAATATCCAACATGGATAGATATTTATACTAATTATATCCCATCAGCAGCATGTTTTTCATAACTATTTTCCTGGCAGCACAATATTAAATAACAGCAATAATAGAACTAGAATGTAAAGGAAATACATCAGAAACTACAGAGACCTAGGCTCCTGCTTCGAACCTGAAAACCGGTGTTGTAAGTCTTCTTCTCAGTGTGAAGGCTTAACACAAGTAGTAGAGAGACTAGCAGATACTCAAGCTCCCACCTATCCCTGTTTTCAGGCATCTTGGATTAGGCAGAAGTTCCACTGCCATCATCTACTTTCCCCATTGGTTTAAACTCATGTGGCTCTCTCTCCCCTAAACCTGATGTTGATACAGGAAATTTAAAGCCAGTGACAGCTGCATGCAAAGAAAGACTACTCCCCACTTCTCTTGAACGAGACACAGTATCTAGTGGGAAGAGTTGTTATACTTAAGAAGATTTTCCATTTGTACAGTCTTCGTGAGGAAGCTCACTATGGTAAAGCCTGAGATATTCTGGACTGGTAGAACACCACACATTTTCAAGAGACCACAGAGGGGCCAAGTTTCCCAAAAGTGGAGATGTGTCTTATTTGTTTCCTGTAACTTTAAGATCAATTTGTCCCCCTCTCTATAAAACATTGAATTCTATAGACCTCAGAATGCAGAGGCGGCTAGAAGTGGCTCCATTTCAGTCACTAACAATAGCTGAATCAGTCCACGCAAGTCAGCCCTGATATGTAGGACTACCTCATATAACAGCACACTTAACCATAAGTTCAAATGTATAATCAAAGGAATAATAAGAAGTTTCCTCAAGAAAACTGCCACTTGATTCAGGCAGCATGTAGGTCAAAGATTTTTCCATCTTTTCTCAAAACACTCGAACTTGGAGTCATCCAATTAAATCAAATGGCAGTAGGTTTCAGATAGCTCAATTTCCAGCCCTGACATCTCCAGATAGTGCCAAGAAAAATTCCTGTTCTAGATTTCTGAAACCCTAGAGCACTTGCCAGTCTGTGTAATTGTACTAACATAGATGGACCAATGGTCTGTTTCACTGGTGATCGTGGCCCATGGGCTGCCTGGGGCCAGAACCACAGAATGCTGCCTCCCACCAAGTTGAACGCTGCCCCCCCCACCAATGCCACACAGGCGGGTAGATCTGGGCTGTGTATCAGTAAACTCAGGCTCCAGAGACTTTTCTGGCTGTTGCCACCCTCCCCTGCCCTGATTTACCCCCTCCCCATTCCTATTCTGCCTACCCCATCACTATTCTCCTCCCCATTCTGTTTTGCCCCCTCCCCCTTCGGGAAAGGGCCCAAAAGAAACTTTGTATCCTCTGATAAAATTCCTCTCAGAGGCCCTGTCCAATCTCCCTTAATTCCAAGAAATACATACTGCCTAAGACAATGGTTCTCAAACTGTTTAGCACTGGAATATACTTTTTAGAATGACAATCTGTTGGGACCCACCAGAAGTGATATCATGGCTAGGAAGTGACATTACTAAACAAAAAATTTTTAACACCTCCGATACGACAAAATCAAATCAATTAAGTATGTAAATAAATTAAAAGTTTACAATAAGTATATGTTTAAAAACTTATTTAAAATAAAGAAGAACCTTCCTAATGCTCCCAAGCAGTTCCTGATCTGCTAAAAAAGAATTCCCCAAACATCCCAAAGGCTGCCATCCTATCCATACTAACCAGGGAGTAAGCCCCATTGACTATCATTGTTAAAAGCATATATATAGTAGCCTGTTAAAAGTACAGATCTGTAACATTTCCCCAAATGCAGTCACATACTACGGTAGCATCAAGCCTAACATATTAAAAATGAAATACACATCAAAATGAATGGGGACCCATCTGAAATTGGCTCACAACCCACCGAGTGGGTCCCAACTCATAGTTTGAGAAATGATGGTCTAAGAATTAAAAGCCTAGTACAAGAGATTTGTAGCAACTGAAGGAATAGCAGCTTCGCAGTCCCATTTCATATTCACTTTGAGAGGCAAAGTAAGTGGAATGGCAGGCAGAATTGCCTGCACAATTTAAACTGTATTTCTCCATCTTTTTTTAAACTTGCATTAATTCAAAATCACACCTGAAATGCAAACCAACTGTACTCCATTCAACATGTAATTTATGAGATTCACTGCCATAAAATGTGACAATTTCTGCACAAATTGTTATTACAATCCAAGATCCGTGACCCGCTCAAGTACATGGCTTCTGCAAAGCACAGATGGGCAAGACATGTCAGCCGCTGAACAGACGACTGATGGAGCACCAGAATCACGCACTGGATCCCATAGCATGTCAAAAGAACCCACGGCTGACTAGCTACTCACTGGTCAGATACCTTTTCCAGGTCATTTAAACAATAGGGACTGCCGCACTGGACAACAGTCGCACTAGACCAAAAACATGGAGCGAGTATGGGCCACATTGGAAAGACTGCCAATGAGGATGGACCATCAATGTATCAATTATTATTACAAAGGCTTAGATCCAAGTCACAAATGCTAGGTCTATCAATGGCTATTAGCCAGCTAAATGGTCTCTACTTGTTTAAGGCTTCCAGTTGTTGGCATCCTTCAGTCTCAGAAGACTATGGTATCGCGCTCTGATAGTGGTTCTGGAACAGAGTGTCCTTTCCAGTGTGCGAAGCCTGGGTAAAGGAGATATGGAGGATAGACTGTTTCCCATGCAGCAAATCCCCCCTCTCCATGTCGCTGAAATGGTCCAATGGAAAGGCAGAAGCCAATACGGTTGGTTCCAGTGGCGTCGCAGGAGTTGCCAGAACATGACTGTGTTCAGCCATGAACTGCCTCAGGGACTCCGGTTCCGGATTTTGCCTCGAGGTTGACTCCTGAAGCCTTTTCCGTAACTGGATGTAGCCACAAGGCAGTGGAGGTTTGGGATCAGAGTTTTCCTTCTCTCAGATGAGCTGCCTTCCCAGGCTAACGAGTCCCATCTACCCGGTGGCTTCTCTCTATTGTTAACCCTCACTCTGAATAGCAGATGCTAAGAACAAAACAGGAGGAGAAGGCTGGAGCAAACCTATTGCCTTTATGTCCTGTCCCAGAAGCATCTGACTGACCAATAAGGGAGACAGGATGCTGGACTGATCTAATCCCCGGGATTTTTCATAACCTATTACCTGTTTCACAGTTGCTCACTAAGTACATCGTTAAAGAAGTTTAGTAACACATGTTATGACATGAAAAGAACTCAAAACATCCAAAATGCTCCCTCATCTTAATCACTTAACTTCTTCAAACTACTAGTAAGCACATGTCTACCATATATACACAGTAGACTCTATTCTTCATTTTTAGCCAAACAAATATTTCCAACTTTGTATGGGCTGTGAAGGTCCCATCAAGGTCAATATCACAGCATTACTTCAGTTCTCGATACTGCTGCTTGCCACCCCAAATTAATTGCCTCACACAGAATGTTTTTTGTCCTCCAATCAGCTTAACCCATTATTCAGCTTGATTATCCCATTTAATCTTATTGCTAACCCCACTGCTGGTTTCTCTTCAATAGTAATCACAGCTAAAGTAATCTCTTATTCACATATACTGTATTTTGATTAAAAGGAGATGTAGACAGGAGATAGTTTTTAAACAAGTCAATAGATATTGCCCCAAAATTTATATATTTAATAATATTCTATAAAATCAGATGCTCTTTTTAATCTGCTGTTTCAGAAGGATCCTGGCGTATTTTCCTCTGTATCAGCTCAAATTTATAAGGAGTGTTACGTTCAAAGATAGGCTATTGATGTGGCTTGGACATACTGGGCTGTGGGCCAGGAAAAACTGCTCCTCGGAAGATTTGTTCTGCTTACTTTAGAAAGACAGACTTTATAAAGACAGGGGCTACAAATAGTCCCTAAAGCACTGAACTCCAAGATTTTCACAAGAATCTAGCCAAGCCAACTCATGGATACCAACCCAAAGTCTCAGGGCACATGATGCACTTACCTTGCTGAAGCTAAAAACATTTTGGTCTGGTCAGTGCCTGGATGGGTGGCTGCCTAGGAACTTTGTATGCCATTTCAGTTCCATGATGAAATAAAGCATGATATAAATGTAATAAATCTTTCCTCATTGAGATGGCCACATCTGTGACTGACTGCACCAGTACCATACTTCAATGAAAATAGGATATGCTTGCAACACTCTATTCTCCTATCAAAGAGAACTTCCTGTTCTCTATCCTCTCTGTTATTACATATCACTGATGGTAATTCATCACCATAACTTTTTAAGATACCATAGTCTTCCGAGACTGAAGGATGCCAACAACAATTCATCACCTGCTCTATTCGTTTTCTCTACTATATTTTTGTCCCAAATGATTTAAAGAACAAGAGGATGACGTCCTTTTGCAAAAAAGATATGTTAAAAAAATATGACTCACAACATGTAAGCAATGGTTCAATATGTCTAGCACCTGCAGCGTATAATTTATCAAGCTGCATGTTGCATTAGAGTTCATGCTGAAGACAAGATGCACCCACCTACTCGGGGCCAAAGCCTCCAAAGACCTTGAGGAGGGAGCTCAAGAAGAATATTGTCTGAAGAATGACAACATTAGCAAGGAACAGTGTTAACATCTCCAGAAAAGTGAAGAACAGTGATTTTCTGAAGATAGGAACCAAGGACAGTCAAGGTGCACCCGGGTCAAGTTTGTATCTTACTGAAGCTTCTGTTAACAGATCAGTAAAACAATTTCAGTTTGCCAGTTACATTTTATATCACACTAGTGCAATACCTGTGCTCCACTGCAGTATTTAACTACTTTAAATCCATTTAATTAATTTATTTATATTCCGCCTTTGCACCCTGCTTGGGGACCCTCAAGGCAGCTTACAAAATAATTCAATAATAGATAACGATGCTAAAAGATTAATAAAAACAATTAAAACCATTTTGACTCCAATAAAATTTCCTTTGATTGCAATGAACAATTGAAATTTAGCCCAATTACCCTATGTCAGGCAACATGGGGCAGTAATTACTGAAAGTCATGGTTCCATTGAATTTTTTTGTTTAATAAATTGTTATTTTTGTATTTTGAATAACAGCATAGCACCTGTGCTTCACAAAGGTATTCACAAAAGTAAATGAAAACAAATTAAGAAAAAGTATATGTAGTGGAAAGCAAAGCGTGTTAATGCAGAAAAATGAAGAAGTGGGGCAACTCCATGGGGTACTGGACCACATCATCAGTTTTCACCATCGAGTCCACAGACCTGTATTCCATTTCTGCCCCTTCGAATGACTTACGTAGAGTGTCAACTCTTGAGCCAGTGCCCCTCCCTAATTCTCCTCTCACTGGAACACAAGGATAAGCAGAGCTATGTCTCCTGAGAGGGAAGCCAGACTCTGCCACACAACTCTTGAGCCAGTGACCTTCCCTAACTCTGGATCACAGGAATAAGCAGAACAAGGGCTGGCGATAGCACAAGTTCTCAGGAGAAAGGCTTCTCAAAATCTTGGGGAAGCAGAACTTCGCACTGAGCCAGAAATACACTTCATTTTCAGAGTAAACACTAAAATGACTTATTTTTCTCTTATGTTACTGTTACTACCCCTTGCCATAATAACTTTAAAAGGGTTAAGTTAAAAGGACCAGCCTGGCCTCAGTTGCCATGTAGGCTGCAGTCCTCTCTCAGGAGATAGCACAGGAGGAAAAGCCAGTCAGGCCTCAGTAATAGGAAGGGTTCTGTAATTCACCCCTGAAGTTAGATTCATTCCTTTAGGGACTGATTAGAGCAAAATCCTGAATTATGTTTTTAAGCATTTGTATGGGTAACCTTTGTAAGCAAAAACCAAGTCGATATCTTATTCGGCCTAAGACAGAGATATATATATATCTCTGACTGTGTATAAATCTATACAGAATTTTAAAAAACATAATATTTTTTGTTATAGGATAGCAACAGGAACCTTCTCAAGGACAACGACAATTCCTTTACTGTACAGCACAGGAAGTGAAACCAGTTGCAGACAGATTTTATTTGGCATCGCATTTCACACATAGCAAACAGCTGTTTCACTTAATGTTTCAAGTTCTCCACTAAAGAAGGGGAGTGAAGAGAAGGAAGGAAAAAAAAATTACGCCACAATAACACTGAATGTAACCCTCAGTAAAACTTCTTTTCAAAACTCACACAGATTTATTACAGTGAAGGACACAGCACTGCAAACTGCAAAGAGATTTGGCTGTATTTTTTAAAAGCTCAAAAAACAGGCACATACCCACACTTAATCACAGCAAAGGAACAATAATTCCAGCAATGACATCATAAAAGCAAGATTATAAAAAAGGTTTAATTTATAGAGATTTAAGGACATTAATTTTATATGATTTAGGTTTTTAATTTTTAATGGATTGTAGCCAAGCAACAACTACACAACTCCCATCCATGTCCTCCCTCCCCTGGTCATTCCATCTGTCAATGCATCTCAGTCCTATTCAATTTTTGTCAGCCTTTCAGAAACTGCCAGGTAAGCGGTATGCTGTATTTCTTATGATCTCATATACGTAACTTTTTTTTTTTAGTTGCAACAGTGAAAATCTATTACTGTCATCATTAACTTCTATCTGAAACACAGAGATGACAAAGCAACACGTTACTTCTTAATCATAAGAACAAGTATGCAATAGTTCACCAGTATGCAAGAGCATTTGCCTAGCCAGAGATGGTCATATGCCCCTGATAAAGGAAAGAAGAAAACCAGATGCACAACCACTGGCCCCTGGTTTTGTACCATCTCCAATACATTATTCCTGTTTCTTGTTCCATAGTGGATGCCCCAGGGGCTGACTCACTCTCAAGATGAAGCAGAAAGTAAGCTAGGAGCCTAGGCACAAAGCAAAAGGCTACAAGATCACGTCCAGAACCTGGAACCAGGGCAGATGAAAGGAAGAGAAAAAATGCCTTCAGAAAAGAAGATGATTCTGGGTTGCCAAGACTTACAGCTGACATATTATTATTATTAATAATAATTATTATTATTATTATTAACAGTATTTATATACTGCTTTTCAACTAAAAGTTCACAAAGCGGTTTACAGAGAAAAATCAAATAACTAAATGGCTCCCTGCCCCAAAAGGGCTCACAATCTAAAAAGATGCAAATGAATACCAGCAGACAGCCACTAGAACAGACAGTGCTGGGGTGAGGTGGGCCCACCTGGTGAGGTGAGGTGAGGTGGGTGAGGTGGACATGGTTTAAGGAACAGTCAGACACAGGTTCTGTTCATTCAAGCAAGTCATAAAATATCTGAAAGGCTCCTGTTCAAGCCCCTGCAGCTGACCATCTTACAACTTTGAGAGTGCTAGTTTAGAGGAATTTGAGTGCAGAACTTCCAGTCTTGTTGTCATAATCAGTTGACGAGTCTGTCATAACCTGCATCATAATTATGATAGCAAGAGAATGTGTTCCACAATCATTTGTACTACTAGTTTTTACTAGCATTCTAGGAATCTTATTGTCCAGTGATGTCATAACTGGGTGCATGTACATTCATGACTAATCAAGAAACATGATTGCTGGTATTACTTCATCACTGATTGCAACCCTGATTCATGACCAAATGCTGACTAAGAATTGTACTAACAAAATGAATCTGGAAAACCTTAAATATGACCTAGGGTGAGAAGATCAGATAAATGATTTTCAAATAACTGTTATTCAGAATAATACAGATTTCCAAAGGCCACTTTGGAAGTGAACTTCAACACTAAGAGGTACAGAAGATGAGTAACTTGGAGATTGTGGTCTTTAATTCTTCAAAGAGACAGAAGTATAACATAGCGAGAACTTGCATTTAAATATTCAGCAACATACATTATATAATGTGTCTTCAAACAACAAAGAAAAGCAGCAAGATAAAGCAGTGACCTTAAATAATTTTACTGGCATTCCAGTTTTCAATGTCATGGGAGGGAATTTTGTGCCAATACAGAGCAGCGGGCAGGTTGTCGGATTTGTACAGAAGGTTCACGATCAAATCTTCACTCAGCCTTTAAGCTCACTGGATGGCTTTGGCTAAGGACCAAATTAATCTAAACATGAAGTTCAGCCCAACGTGCTTGCTTTTTCTAACATCAGTGGCAGCTATAGGAAGGACAATCAGGATTGGAACCAAGGTGGTGGGGGGGGGGAGGCTTCTCCAACCTGGATTGGGGGTGTGGTGCCAACTCCCATTGGCACCTGACAGTTTGGGGACTCTGTGAAGTATGTAATACAAGAGATTGCAGCTGGATAAGAAAGTTGGCAATTTACATGCAAAGGTAGACATACATGGGACTCTTTGGATCCTGGCAAATACTATTTTAACAGCTGACAATCCCAGAAATAAGGAAATACATATTTGAATGGGAGGGTCAAAGTAGGGATAAACTTTTTTTTTTTTTTAAAGAAATCAATGTTTTAGTTTGTCAACCACTACCAAATGTTTTCCAGTCTAAGAGTTAAAGATATCCTAGTCCATTGTTTCCCAAACTGTAGGTTGGGATCCCCCAGTGGGTCGCAAGCCGATCTTTGGTGGGTTGTGAAAACTTTGCAAGCACCCTTGTCTGAAGAAATCATTAGCTGGAATGCTAACCCGAGGTATGAGGTAATCTTCATACCCCAAAATTAAAATGTCACATTTTCTGATTTTCTGCAGTAATTGGCATGCTGTAGGTCACATGTGAACCCAGTTTCAGCCTTCTGCTGGCCTGGAAGTTCCTAACTGCACATCTTGTTCTTCAGCCTTCGGGGTTCCCTGAAATGACTGTAAAGGTTTGGGGGAACAGTCCTTGAACTCCATTTCTAAGGAAAGTCCAACAAATGTCTACAAACGGATACTATACATAATGTCTCTACCAACCTTAGTAGCACAGGGCCCTGATTATTAATTGTGAGAAAGAAGAAAGGAAGTAGTTCTTCTAGAATAGCCTGTCACCTGCAGATAAATTCCCATACTATTTATCATTATTATTAAACGGCTGTCTGATTAGTTGAACCTTTTTTGGGCTTTTTGGTTTATCAGAAGGTTTTTTAATCAATTAACGTAACCCAGTGGTTCCCAAACTTTTGAGAGGCCCTACAGGCTGCTGCCAAGGTGGCTAGAATGGCGATCTGGCAGCAGTGCTCCCCCCAAGTAGCAGCTTGTTTAACCCTTGATGCACATCGCCTAATCTGCCCTGTCAGTTTTACAACCCTACAAAAATTGGGTCACAACCCACTGCTGGGTCCTGGACCTACAGTTTGGGAACCTCTGACCTAATCAATTAACCAAATACTTAAGTTTTAAAACCCGGCTTCTAGTCTTTACAGAGTTAAAAGGAGGCATCTATAGGCAAGATTATACAGAACTGCACAGAAGTAGCCCTGGACTCAGGGTCTGGCCAGGTGCAGAGCATCTGACACCAATTTTTTTTTTTTTTTAAATATACAGTTATGTACTGGGCAGTGGTCAGAAAGGAAATCATGAAACAGCAAAAGCTGCTAACATGTTTAATATATTTGAAAAAAATCAGCTGCCTTCACTGCTTATGTGAACAGGTTATGAGTAATTTGGAAGTGTGCACATTCTCATTGTATGCGCCACCAAACAGAAGTTTGACCCAGTAAGGTAGCAGGTAGCCAGGCTACATAGCTTTGATTCTCTTTAAAGAAAGGGCTCCATTCAAAACCTTCTGGGGAAATTGCCAAACATGGAGATACTTGTGGAAGAAAAGAACAAGCATCTAAGTCTATGCTTTCATGATTAAATTTCATTCTACTTTTTCCTGCTATAGGAACCCCTACAAAACCATTTCAGGATGCTTATGTCTCTTACCCATACTACCTGTTCCTTTGCAAATGGAGTAATAGATGGAATGGTTTTTAAAAAGCAAAGGTCACACTGTATACAAATATTTGCTCAGAGACCCTTGGGGGAAATTAGTCTTCATTTAAACTTCTCCCCCACAATTTTTCAGTGGAACCTCCTTTAACATGACTTCTGATGCATAATTAAAATAAACTCATGAATTCCCTAGTTATAGCAATTTGTTCTCCTTCACAGAAGCATGTGCTTAAAGAAACAAAACCAAAAAAAAAGGAGGAGGGGGAAGTTATTTTTTAACAGCGAGTTTCAGCTGCTTTCGAACAAATAATTTGGTCTCTCTCAAGCATTAAAAAGGAGTGGTTAGTGACATTTTTAAGTTTGTAAAGACCTAACAAAAGCTTAGTCACCAGTATTTTGCACAACATAATTTCTCCAGTTCTTTTCCTGAACACAATCAATCATTTCTGCATTTTTAAGCTTTTGCCTCTTTTTTCTTACATACTACATTAGTAAGGCACCTGGAAATTGTGGCAATTTGCACCCTATGATGCATTTTAAACAATGGCAACTTATCAACAGCCCCTTAGCCAAATCCATAGTTCTCCTTTCTGCATACAAAGTTCTTCTGCTTAACAGCAATATGTAGGGGGAAAAAATTAGGGACCATCGAAATCATTCCTGTGCAGAAAAAAACAACACTGTGGTTATGAACCTTCAAAGGCTGCACTGTCTTAAACCAGGGCAGAATTCCTCAAAACAGTCTGCTACTGTAATTCTCCTCCTCGCAGAGAATGGAGCCTGGAACTCAACTGTAACCAACCCAATGAAAAACAGCACTATCATCCAAAAGAATTAAGATTAAACCAGCAAAAAGAAAAACACATTATTTCACACTTGATGACTATCATTGTACCCATGTGGGAAAGATACAGCAACATCTCCCGCTTACTGGTTTCGAAGTTCTCCAGAAGAACTTTTAACCCTTCATTCATTCACATTTTTATACCGCCCTTCCTCCAGAGGGCGGTGTACACAGCTGCTCCCCTCCTGTTGTCCTCACAACAACCCTGTGAGGTAGATGACGCTGAGAGAAAGTGACTGGCCCAAGGTCACCCAGGACGCTGACGGGGGATTCGAACCTGGATCTTCCAGGTCTAAGTCCACCTCCCAAACCACTACACCATCCTGGCTTTTGATGTGGCTATAACCAATCTTTGTTCCATCTTGGTTAGAGGTTACTGTCCAAATAAATCTGATATTCGGAATGTGACAGAAATTTTTCAATAGAACCGTTTTCAGAGGTTAGGAGATTCTTTCCTCTGGTTCCTCAATGTGAGGAACTAGCTTATTTACAAGCTAGTGGTGCTAGAGGACACAGAGTTGCACCTGGCTTCTGGATGGAGATGGGATGCATTTGGTTATGTACATCTGCAGGCCACTGTTCTATGCCAACACTTTTGTAGTCCTGTTTTCATGGATATAACCATGTGAAACAACAGTCAGGGGTGCTCACACTTTTGTGGCTCGAGAGCTACTTTGAAACCTAGCAAGGCCCGGAGATCTACCAGAGTTTTTTTTACAATGTTCGCGCCATCATAACATATAACATTTATGTGTACAATGTATGTTGGTGTACCTTGAGCCCCACTGAGTATAACAGGACTTACTCCTGAGTAGACATGCCTAGGATTAGGCTGTGAGGCTGCAATCCTAGCCACACTTACCTGGGAGTAAGCCCCATTGAGTACAATGGGCCTTACTCCCGACGTTTCCTTCCAGAGGCACCTGAAGGGGGGGGGGTCAGCACTCCACGATCTACTCATTTTGCCTCGCGATCTACCGGTAGATCGCGATCCACCTATTGAGCACCCCTGGTCTAAGTATTGGTTATCTAGAACTCTTGAAATTGCAACTAAGGATGTGTACATGAAATAACTACATATCCTTCCCCTGTTTTCTCCTGCCTCAACTTCTCTTCCTTTCCTCTAATGTCTCTCTTTTCAGATTTTGGAGTGCTATGGGGAAAAGAGGGAGCTGTTTCTTTAATCGGCATAATGGACCATGCACACAGATGATACTATGCTAACAAATACAGCTTGACAGGAGACCCAGGAGAAGGGAAAATTTCCAGCAACAGAACGACACTGCACCTGGGACACCATGGAAAAATAAATGGTAGCCATCGGAGGCAGCTGCACAGAGGGGCTCTCTTGCTCACTAGACAAGGTCGGCACCGACCCCCAATTTCAAATGGATTCTATTTGTTGCACACTTAATTCATTTTTGAACCCATCAAAAATGAACCAAATGGGACACATTTTGCTTATTTTGCATCCATCCATAAAAGAAATGTACACCTGTAAGGTGAAAAAATGCTCTAATGCAAGGAAATTATTAATGCTTTGAATATGCCACAAAGGAAATTACTGGATTTGCTACTAAATCAATAAGCAAGGTAGAATAAGGGGTACATTTTCTTTAGACCTGCAAAAAATAAAAAATTGATGTCTATGAATATAGAAATGTCTAAAATACTAAAAAGATGTCATGTTTCACATCACATTACCTATTCTGTACAAGGATCATCCTTCGTTTATTAGACCATGTTAACATCAATATTTCTAAAATGCAGCACAGAAACAGTACACTGAGAAGTTAAGATTGATAGATTCAAATCCAATTTAAAAGGATGTTACAAAGCATTTGGTTTCCAAGCAAATGCAGAAGACCTGGTACATGCGGTTCTCCCTGGTCTTATTTACTTGACTGTATTCTCCCCCCATAACAATAACAACAACAACAACAACTAGGCATTTATTTGTCGCCTTTCTGGTCATCGGATTACTCCTCTGACTTTATTCAAGGTGGTTTACATAGGCAGGTGTTTCTAAATCCCTCAAGGGGATTTTTACAATCATAGAGGTTCTCTCTTTCAAGAACCAACAACATTTCAGAATGGATCTTCCTGGTTTGGTCTCACTTCTGGCCTCCAGTTCTCCCACGCAGTCTGACAAGCAGCTCCATCCTTCACATGGAGGGCAGCCAAGACGCTTCTTGCTCACAGCAAGAGCAGGTGGAATCACTCAGCTGGTGCTTCAAGGTCTTGCCATTCTCAGCAGTTCAGGGAGCTGCTGGTGTCCTCAAACTGGCGACCTTCTAATGTCATCTTTGGGCTAATGTAGGCTCTACCCTCTAGACCAGACCTCCTGCCCAGAACAAGCCATTACCAGAAAAGGAATACTATACTGCAATAGTTCTCAAACTTTTAGCACTGGAACCACTTTTTAGAATGAGAATCTGTCAGGACCCACCAGAAGTGACATCATCAAGCATGAAAATTTTTAACAATCCTAGGCTGCAATCCTACCCACACTTACCCAGGAGTAAGCCCCACTGACTATCATTGTTAAAAGAATATACATAGTAGCGAGTGTATTGAAATAGCAGAAGATAGGATGTGGTGTTAGCAGTGGCCCCTTTAAGGGTTAAGGCCTGGGCATTCAGCAGAGGTGTGCCGCACAGCTGCAGCCACTTGAAGGCAATAGGGCCCTCAGGCATAAAACCTGATGAAGGGAGAGTTTGGTGTGGGTAGGAGGAAAGTGTGAGACTGGATTAATGGATCACTGATGGGTGAATGGACTTTGGAGACACTGAGATTGGTATTTGGTTGCCACACCCAAGGCCTGCTGAGGACCAAAGTTTGCCTATAGTGGTGGGAGGAGCTGCTGGTAGGAAAGGGAAAACAAAAGAAAATATTTCTTTACTCAGCGTGTGGTCGGTCTGTGGAACTCCTTGCCACAGGATGTGGTGATGGCGTCTAGCCTAGACGCCTTTAAAAGGGGATTGGACAAGTTTCTGGAGAAAAAATCCATTATGGGGTACAAGCCATGATGTGTATGCGCAACCTCCTGATTTTAGAAATGGGTTATGTCAGAATGCCAGATGCAAGGGAGGGCACAAGGATGAGGTCTCTTGTTATCTGGTGTGCTCCCTGGGGCATTTGGTGGGCCGCTGTGAGATACAGGAAGCTGGACTAGATGGGCCTATGGCCTGATCCAGTGGGGCTGTTCTTATGTTATGTTCTTAAGGGAGGAAGGAGGACCTCTGCAGGTTAAACAGGTGAGCTACCCTGGTGGTGGGGTCCAGCAGTGCTGCAAGGCAGAACTAGGGTCATTTTGGGGGAAAGAAGGGGAGCTAGTTAGCTGAAAGTGGGCATAATTATCTAGGTGGAGCTTGGCCTTGGAATCTGGCAGAATAGCTTGTTAAAAGTACAGGTCTGTAACATTTTTCCAAGTGCAGTCACATACCATGGTAGCATCAAGTCTAATATATTAAAAATAAAATATTGAAATGAATGGGGACCCACCTGAAAATGGCTTGTGACCCATTTAATGGGTCCTGGCCCACAGTTTGAAAAATACTGGTTTTGAGGAACCCTAAGTTTCATTCACCCAACAAGAAAAATGAAATGCAATGTGACCTCTTCTATTCTGCCCATTTTTCCCTATTTCTAGTTTGTTTCTCCAGACAACTAACACAATATGCAAACATACAAAGTTTAGGAGGCAGTGATAAAGATATTTCCAGTATAAATAATACTGTGTTTTTGAATTTCCTATGCCCTTAAAAAAAAAAACCTGGGCCAGAATGCACACCTAGTTTCTGTAGCTTTCCTGCATTAGTAACATTCACAGGCGATATATGAATTTCCTATAAAAACACACAGCCTCTGAATCAAACCAGGGATAATACTATAAAAAGAATCAGAAGACTTCCATATTTCACCACTTCATAACAGATGCAACCTTGAAGTTTCTGTATACTAATTTCTCTTTGAAGAGAAGATAGAGAAAATTTTGCTCATATTGCAGAAAGGTAGAGACCGTGAATGGTACCCCAAATTTGGGGTCATTCACGAATTCATTCTAGTCATTAATATAATTTGAGTCAATTAGCATAAGCAGATTTGGGAGTGAAGCCTTAGAATTTGTATGGAGAGTCAAGCACCAAACATGGATATAATAGGACTGAATCGCATGTAAAGTCATGTGCACCCATACAAAAGCATGTGGGGAATGTTCATATGCACCATCATGTATGCAAGTGTCTTGTTAAAAACAGCTTGTGTATATGCAATAAAATGGACATTGACAATTTTCATATACAAGTTTTTCAAAAAGAAAATGTTTTTCAGCATTACGTGTGATTTAGTTCCGTTATATCCACGTCTCAACTTTTTCATTTCACAGCACACTGACAAGGTGCTAAAATTTTCAGGGCATACTATTAGGAGTTGTTTTTTTTTTTTACAATTGACAAGGCACACTGCACTGCTGGCAGGAGGCTTGCATCCTAAAGGCTCTACTAATAAATTACCCTCCCTTAAAACTCCTGTGGCACATCTACAAACCATCTGCAGTTGATAATTGCTGAGTAGAATCTACTATGCATTTTAAGGCCTTGAAATTACCCTAAGCTTATTACCCTAAGGCCCAAGTTTAAATAGCCCAAGTTAAATGTGCTAAGCTAATGTTCAGTGAAACAAAAAAGGTTGAAAAATTCCTGTACTAGATAAACAGTACTACAGTAGCAGTATACAGTTACAGTTCCTCAGTACAAACAAGCTAGTTTATTGTTTCCCAACTAGTGGTACTAGTACTACTGCTGGTGCGTAAGGTGGTGATAAACTCTGAGCTAGTTAATCAGACGTGGCAGGCATTCATGGCAGTAGTTTTTAAACACCTTACAAAACAGTACACTTATCCTTTCGGTGAAACGTAGGTTCTAAAAGCTCACCCATGAACCAGTCCATTCTTTCTACCTCAGGAATACCTAGGTGACTCACGTAGCTTTCTTGCCAGCTCACAGTTCAATGAGTACATGTGTCTGGCTTATATCCTGCTTATTGCCATTACAGAAGGAATAGAATTTCCAAATTGAATTTTTAATACATTTTCAGCAGGAGGAATGAAGAATGGGTCAGTGAGTTAGAGTTAGAGCTGTGATTTTTAATGGCCAGAGTGTGGAATCAGATGAGATTTTTTTGGAGCAGCTCAGGTACTAGACCTGGTATGTTTTGATGAATTAGATGCAGAGAACCTAATGAATCAGAGCATGGGATAAAGTGGGGGGGGGGAACCAATACCCCATCCCTGCTCAACATATCCAATACCTAATTATATTAATAATGTATCCTAATGTCAAGGGAGAATTACCAAATTGACAGGGAAGGAATTCAGTCCCCCGCTCCCCTCCATATTCATAGACTTGGTATCTGTGGGCCTGGTTCTCTACACCCATTAACTTTGATTACCACGTTCTTACCACTGGCACCAAGAGAAAATGTTTCTTCCTTTTACTGAATGCTATAAGTTCCTGCTTCCTGTTGTTCGATTAGTCTCTTCAAGTGTTTAGTCTGCCTGCCTGCATGTTCTGCTAAAAGCCTTTATGCTTATAGCATTTGGTTAAAAGAACCTAAATAAAGTTAATTGGTGCAAGGGGCACAGAGATTGGGTTCCCCCAGCTGGAATGGATCCTCCACAGATACTGCGGGCAGGGGGGAGGGGGGAGAAACATGCCTATGCTCAAGGATGGCAAGACGAAAGAAGAACTGCTAAAAGGGGCTAGTCTGAGGGACAATAAGACCAGTATATTTTCTGTCCAGAGGCAAACATATCTAGTCTTACTTTCTACTTAGAACAGCAATATAAGCACAAATCTAGTTTACAGAGAGAAGTAGGGCTTGATCAATGGTGAACATTGCCCTAAGAGGCTAACCATAACTTTTAGTAATGTTAACACATACTAGAGAACCTGTGTGATTTGGTAGAGAAGCATGCACATAAGATGTGCAGCACTACATCCACTTAATCTGTATTTTACTTCAAGAGTAAGAAACAACTTGATAAGATACAACTTGACAAGACACAAGAATCACTAATTTTGCTATAAATGTTTTTGCTAATTGCCTTGAAAAAGAACAGATTTTGTTGTGTCTGAATTTGAACGTCAAGTAACTTGAAAGCTGACATGTTGCTGTAATGATATAAAATCTGTGTGAAATGCTGAGAATTACCTGTGTCTGTTTCTCCAGAGAAGGTCATTCTAAATTAAACTCAGTACTGTATTGCCTTGGCACCTAAAAGTTCTGTCTGTGTATCCACTGTATTAGATATTTCATTAGTGGAAAACTTGGGGATGTTGCAAGCTGGCATTTATAAACCACAGATAAGCCAAACCCCAACAAAATCTTTAGCAAATTCCTATTTTCAGGGTGAAACTACATGTATGCCTAGCGTATGTCTAGAAAACCCAACAATTTATCCACTGCAAAGCAGCAAGGGAGAAGTGATTTAGAGGAGTAGCAGCAGGTGGCAGGCAGTGGGACACTCTTTCAGTGGGACACTCATCACCCTTTCAGTCTTGTTTCCCATCGGAACACACAGCTAGAAACTCTGATCTCACTCTGCTTTTTCCAGCCAAAGAGAAAAGCATCCTTTTCTGACTTCAACTTCTTTGCTACAAATCCTCCCCTTCCATATGGGGAAATGGTACCTAAGATTCCACGTTTGCTACAATCGTGTGTTCTATCCTCAGTAGAGTGCAGTGGTGGTTCCATCAGCAATCTAAATGACCCAAGAAGGTGAGAGAGCGGTGCATAAAGATATGAGTATTTCTGTCATATGCTTCCCAGCTAGTGCTACAAATCTGTCTTTGAACTGGACCAGGAACAGGGAGGTTCTTACAGTAGCAATGATACACAGCAATATTTTTTTTTATAAGCACAGGGAAAATACAGGGAAAAAGTGTACTCACGAACATACCTACTTAGGTTGCATCAGTCCAGAAAAGACTTCAGCAGCCACAAGATAGTTGCATCCCCTTCACTGGCTGTACTCTTAAAATACACTTATTGGTTTTATAACAAGCGGGAAAGTTGTTTACTTGAACTCCTCATGATATTTATTTATAACTGGGAAAAAGGCAGCATTTCAGCTATTCTCTTAAATATCAGAGCAGATTAACATCAGAATTGCAAGTTAACACATGTAGGAGTGAGCTAAAAATCAAAGCTGAACAGGAACAGATTTTATGCTGCAGAGATTCATTCTTCTGATATTTTGGTTGCTGTTGCTCATTTAAACAGCCATACACCCAGGTGGTTTGTTGTAGTCATTTCATATTTCTAGAGCAGCGTTTCTCAATGTTTGGCCCCTGCTGCACCACTTCACATGGTGCAGTGTAAGTACCACCAGAAGTAATGAATGAAGGTCTTGCAATAGCTCATGGCCTATAAAAAGCCTTGTACAAAGCAAGGTCAGCCTTTCCTTAGCTGCCGCTGCTGCATCACAAATGTGAAACAGCAAGCAGTGGAGGGAACCCTCATCCCACAGCTCACGTGAGAGGTGGAACAGTCACCCTCATGCTGAAAGCATCCGTGTCCGGCAAGTGTGGGCTCTAGCAAATCTCTGGAGGGCCAGAGGCTCACTGGAGCCTGGGGGGCTCCCTGCGGGTCAGGTTGGGAGTCCCCAAGGGCCGCAAGTGGCCCCCGGGTCGGGGTTTGGGCACCCCTGCTTTAGACCCAGGGAAGTTTTAGAAGAGTCTTCTTTTATCCTTTGCACTATTCTAGGGGTTCTCAACCGGTGGTATGTGCAGCACTAGTGGTATGCCGGGCAGTGTTGGGTGGTAAGTGCAGCACCCACTGATGGGTAGTTAGGAGATTCCAACAGTGGTAGGAGACTCAGCCTAGTGGGCAGAGCTCTAGCACATGGTTTTCACATGCTTGATAAAGCCCTCCCTCCTGCCTGAGCCTCTTACCACCATTGGAAGCTCCCATTGCAGTCTCCAAATTTAGAAGTAACTGGCGATGACATCAACACCAGTTACTTCCAGTGGTACTTCTGGAGCATGTCCGAGCAAGCGGTATGTCGTGGAAACTGGTATTGGCAACCTTCAGTCTCGAAAGACTATGGTATCGCGCTCTGAAAGGTGGTTCTGGCACAGCGTCTAGTGTGGCTGAAATGGCCAATCCGGGAGTGACAATCCCTTCCACACCGGGAGCAAGTGCAGTCTGTCCCTGGTCTGTCTCCCTGGCTATGGGCCTTCCTTCTTTGCCTCTTTGCCTCAGACTGTTGGCCAAGTGTCTCTTCAAACTGGGAAAGGCCATGCTGCACAGCCTGCCTCCAAGCGGGCCGCTCAGAGGCCAGGGTTTCCCACTTGTTGAGGTCCATCCCTAAGGCCTTCAGATCCCTCTTGCAGATGTCCTTGTATCGCAGCTGTGGTCTACCTGTAGGGCGCTTTCCTTGCACGAGTTCTCCATAGAGGAGATCCTTTGGGATCCGGCCATCATCCATTCTCAGAACATGACCGAGCCAACGCAGGCGTCTCTGTTTCAGCAGTGAATACATGCTAGGGATTCCAGCACGTTCCAGGACTGTGTTGTTTGGAACTTTGTCCTGCCAGGTGATGCCGAGGATGCGTCGGAGGCAGCGCATGTGGAAAGCGCTCAGTTTCCTCTCCTGTTGTGAGCGAAGAGTCCATGACTCGCTGCAGTACAGAAGTGTACTCAGGACGCAAGCTCTGTAGACCTGGATCTTGGTATGTTCCGTCAGCTTCTTGTTGGACCAGACTCTCTTTGTGAGTCTGGAAAACGTGGTAGCTGCTTTACCGATGCGCTTGTTTAGCTCGGTATCGAGAGAAAGAGTGTTGGAGATCGTTGAGCCAAGGTACACAAAGTCATGGACAACCTCCAGTTCATGCTCAGAGATTGTAATGCAGGGAGGTGAGTCCACATCCTGAACCATGACCTGTGTTTTCTTCAGGCTGATTGTCAGTCCAAAATCTTGGCAGGCCTTGCTAAAACGATCCATGAGCTGCTGGAGATCTTTGGCAGAGTGGGTAGTGACAGCTGCATCGTCGGCAAAGAGGAAGTCACGCAGACATTTCAGCTGGACTGGTCGTGGAAGCAGCACTTAGAAATACTGCACTATTTGCTAATTGGGTAAGAGGCACTTTTTCAAGTGGGTGCTCCTCTTATTTAGCAGGGGGAGAGTAACTGGTCCTCCTCACCCCAGCAGTGTCTTTTCTAGTGGCTGTCTGCTGGTGTTGCATCTTTTTAGATTGTGAGCCCTTTTGGGACAGGGAGCCATTAGTTACTTGATTTTTCTCTATAAACCGCTGAATGAACTTTTGTTGAAAAGCAGTATAAATACTGTTAATAATAATAATAATAATAATAATAATAATAATATTCCCCTTCCCTTTCTTGCTTGGTTAAGTGACAAGGAACTTTCCTGATATGATTACATTTGCATATTTGCATTATGCAGGAGTAAAAGAACCAGCTCAGCCCTGGGACATTCTGCCACAAGAAAAACAAGATCATTCAACTTCAGCCAACAAAAGACCAATGGGAACCTCTGGAGTCATCCATCAAATCCTAAGCCAATTCAATTTGCATGCCACCTCGTATCAAACAGGGTGCAGCAACCAACTCTAAATTAAATTATCTAGTCCATGAACCCCACCTCAGGTCTAATTTAATTAGAAGGAAGTTGAACCAGCTCAACCCTGAGGAAACTGATTGTAAAAATCAAACCTGAAAAAACAAAATGATGGACAGAAACAAGTCCTGCTGGGTCAAAGACTGTGCTTTCCTCTTATACTCCCAGGAACTAGAATAAATTAGGTATAGTAGTGCCATTTTAACTGCAACTTTACAGCAAATGCAACCATCCTCTTCCTCCAACTATAAGCATGTCCCCCCAAATAGTACTGAATTTACAGGTTTATCTGACTCGCTCACCTTTTCACAAGGAAGTGCCTTCTGGTTGGAGATAAGTGCTGTTTACAGCAGCATAGAGGTCTGCAGAGGGGGTTGTGAGCCCTCCAAACCCTGCAGAAGGCCAGTGCTGCCCTCCAGGTGAGTTTAAAAGCTCCTTGCTCCTAGCAGCATTGCGATTGCTGGGACGCTGTCAAGGAACTCATTTCTGGGCCACTCCCCTTAACGGGGAATGACCCTCTTTCAGTTCCCCTGGTGCGTCATGACCCACTAGTTTGAGAACCGTTGATTTAATGTATTGAGAACCGTCACCTTTCATTTACCTAATTAATAGGATAACTGAAATGATGACATTCTTGTTTGTTATAATGGTTAACCTGATTCACTGATAGTGATAACATTGTGGTCACTGGGGCTTGGCGATTTGATTCTGCCATGCTGTTGCTCTGGCAGCTGCACTGGCTGCCCACTCAAGTCAGAGCCCAATTTAAAGGGTCGGTGATTACTTTTAAAGCCCTATATGGCTACCTTAATCCTTTGTAATCCTGCCCATTCCCCAAGATCATCAGGTAAGACCCTATTTAGAATAAAGCTGCCATCTGAGGCTAAAAGGATGGCAACAAGATTCAGGATCTTCTAGGTTGCACCACTACATTTATGGAATGATCTTCCAGAAGACCCGAGGATGGCCCTCTCTTTATATGGTTTCCAGCAGGATTTAAAAACATTTATTTTAGTTAGCATTTGATGAGGGACGATCCTCTTGGTTACCATTTTTTAGTCACTGTTTATAGGTTCTGTTATGGAGTGCTGCTTTTATGGGTTTTTATTTTGCAGCTGTTAGGTGTTTTAGGGCCCAGTCCTATCCAACTTTCCAACACCAGTGCAACCATAACGCAACAAATGTTCCCATACCTTGACTGCCTCCCCACCACAGGATGCAGTGCATGCCCCATTGGTATGGCTGCACTGGTGTTGGAAGACTGGATAGGATGGGGCCCTTTATCCACTCCGATGGTATTGCTGTTAGCTAGTTTTCATGTTACCTGTTACTTGCATTGTACTTTTTATATTCTGTTTTAATCATTTTAAATTATGTTTTTATTATGTTGTATGCCACTTTGAGCTGTGGAAACATAGAATAAATCTTTTTAAAATATAAATAAAGAACAGTGCTCTATTCAAATTATCTATGTCAGCTAATTGGATTTACTTGGGCAGTGGTGCCTGCAGAAACGTCTAGCTTTTCACACATTTAGAGGTAATTATTTAAATACATGTGTTCAAATCCATAGTTACATAGGTTGTCCCTATTGCAAAAGCTTTTGACATAATTCATTCTTCTCAAAATATTTTGAATCCTGGAACACAGTAGTGGGTGTGCTGTGCTCAAACAGCATTGGGATTGTTCATTATTTTTAAAAATACAGGTGGACTTCAAGTGACACACCACACTAAAAAAAAATCAGTGAAATGTTGAAATGTAAATTATAATATGTGCATTCTTCTGAGAGAAAAGATGCACTACCTTTGAGGTTCCAGGGGAATTTGTCGCTACAAGCCTCTTCTGGCAGAGACAGACATGCATGTTGAGTTCTTGCATGTTTACACAGGTCATCTCTTATAGGTACAGCTCTCAAAATTTACCCACAATCAGCATAGCCTTCAAGCCATGGATGAGCAATGATTTGAAACCAGGTAAGTCCAAACCCTTTCCTAGGATGCCACTTCTAAATTATCTTGTCAGAAATGGCTATCATCAATGCAGAATCATAGTGGAGGCACATAAGGAGTTCTGTTTGTCTGCTCATTAGGTGCTTGTGGCTGCAATCCTAACCACACTTTCCTGAGAGTAAGCCCCATTGAACAAAATAGGACTTACTTCTGAGTAGACCTGGTTAGGATTGTGCCCTGTGTTATTCTATGCAATTCCAGCATACACTAACTACCTGCTGAAAGAAAAGACTGTGTCACAGGGCCAAAGACTACCTTTATAGCCTATCTTTAAGTAGTGGCTAGTAACATGGTTGTCCAGTCAGCACAAGACCAGCTTCCTCTATGTGCACATAAGAAAAATGCTTTTGCAATTTTCATAAACAGGAAGTCTCTAACCCCAGGAGATCCAAGAGTGAACTGGCTGAAAAGCAAGCTGACATTTGACCCAAGATAATGCCTTCATTGACTGCCAAACACAACAAACAGCAGGATTCTATGGACTCATAACTGGCAACAGGAGAGAGGAAACAGATTTTTTAGTTCCATCTTCCCAATGTAAGAAAACACCCTGACAAATCAAAAGGCTTGATTACCAAACAACCAGGACCAAGGCATCAAACAATTACTTTGTAAAGAATTGCCAGCTGGTTTCATTTTCTTCCAATTACCACAAAGGTGCTTTGGATTTTGCTAAACAGATTAAAAAAACCATGAAGGGGCTCCACTCCCCCAATACCACTGACATTGTAATACAGAGCATCTAATCCATTCAATTTCCCTTAACTTTAGAAACATCACAGTGGGGCATGCAAAGAAAAGTAAATGCTATTTAAAAAATCCAATCCACTTTACATCTGAAATGGAGCACACAGGTTTACAGATAAACACTAAAACCAAAAATACAATTGAAACATAATCTTATGGTTTGTCACTTAAAGTTAGATAGCTAAAAAATGCAATATGGCACACCAACACAAAAAACCTGCCTAAAAGCCATGTTCCACAACAGCCAGTTCCACAACTGGCTGATTTGAGGTACTGAATAAATGATTACATCTTTTACCCTGTCCAAAAATCTATATATATTATCCTACATATTTTTTAAAGCCAGACTTCTAGTTTTTGTTTTACCTGTCTTTTTCAAAGCTGTCTGTGTTTGCCATAATCTTTAAAAAAAGTTACTCAACTCATTGTCATTGTATTTTACTACTCAGCAGTTAACACATGCTTGATCCTTGTGGGTTTGCACTGACACACAGGTTTGCTCCCAGTCAGGACTGGCCTACCCATGAGACCTGCTGAAGCAGTAGTTTCAAGCAGTGGACTGAGGGAGAAAAAGAACTGGCAGGGCTGCCGTGTGCTCCAAGTCCAAATGCTTCATTCCGCAAGACAAGGATAACTCTGCTGCAGGATCTCCTCCTGGTTCACTCAGATTTTTTTTCCTCAAAACAGGTTAGGCAAGCATTCCAGGAGAGGAAGAGGAATCTTCTGCTGCAAGCATCCTTGCCCAACCAGTTTGAAAAAGGGGCTGAGAGAACTAAGAAGATGCAGGGCAGCAAAGGTAAGACGGGGGGGGGGGGTTTCCATGATTGCTCTGGCACTACTGCATCTCTGCTCACCCAATCACTCTGTCCAAGTGGGCCTGCTGAGCATGCTAGCAGCAGAAAGGACTTTCTCTTTCACTTCCAGTATACTCCATCCAATCTGATATGAAGAAGTAGGTAAGGAGGAGGTGGTAGTGGCACAACATTAAAAGAAAGAGAGGGTGGAAATTTTGCACGACACTTCATGCACCAGCTCAAATTGGGTCAGGCCTGTACAACCCAACCACTGACATATACAGATAAGGGACCAAGGCACAAGACAAGCTGTTTGACTGTTCAGACAGAAGTTTTTTCCTTGGCTGCTTCCAAATCTTTGAATGCATTATTGATACTACCATTCTAAAAACTATTTTGGAGCCCCACAGTTAAAAGAAAAAAGGCTCCCTTCAGTGATCTGACAAAAGTGTGAATAAATTTTTGCTAGCTGGAATGTCAAATTTAGAGATTTTTTTGGAGCCAGCCTTTAACCAAGACCATTCACAATACTGCTATCTATTAAATCTCAACTTTTAGATCTGCAATTTCCAACCAGTGTGCTCTGGCACACAGGTGTGCTGTGGGAGGGTCATTTATTAGTAGGAACGCTGGAGGATGCAAGTCTCCCATTTTCAACACAGTGTGCCTTGTCAATTTTACTGCCTTGTCAGTGTGCCAAGAGATGAAAAAGATTGAAAATCACTGATTTAGATGAAGCATTTGACACACACTTGTAGACAAATAGCAGTATGTCACAAGAACTGTTTGGATGGCAGACAGAGATCTGTAAGGGGTGCAAAAAAGCAGGACATTAGAATATCTAAGCCTACATGGATTTCAGTCAGAAGTCTTTCCCCAGTCCCTCTTTCAATTGGTCAGGGACCAACTGAAGGGCCATGTGCATGGAAAATGTGTGTTCCACCACAAAGTTACCATTCTTTCAAAAGGCTATAGTAACACATTGTACATGCCTTGAACACTTAGGTTAGAACAAATTAAAAACATAATTTAAAAACAGATAAAAGCATATTAACAAATCATAAAAACAGTAGTCAGATAAAAGTAGTCAGGTAAAAAGAGCATAGAGCAGCAAATCATAAAAGAATCAGGCCTGTAGCCAGGTATTTAAAAAGATATTAAAAGATTTTGAAAAGATGTTAAAAAAGGTCAAGAACTCAAAACACCTGTCTAAACAGAAGGGTCTTCAGGCCTCTCCGAAAAGTCTCAAGAGAGGGAGCCATTCTTAAGTCAAGGGGAAGGGAATTCCATAGCGCTGGTGCTACTACAGAGAAGGCCCTATTTCTTACTGCCGCCCCATGTACCTCCCTAGGTGGTGGCACTTGTAAAAAGGCCTTCTGTGATGACCTAAGAGGACGAGCCGGATTGTCCGGTAGTAGGCGATCTCTAAGATACCCTGGGAAGGGTTGATGGCTGGAATCAAATTGCATTCGCAAAGGGTCATAGTTGGCCCAAGGGCTGCTGGTTACCAATTTTATTTACCACCAGCCTTTGTTCTGGGTGGTTTCTTTCTAAAATATTACAGAAGTCTTAACCAATGTTGGTAACAAGTGAACTTTTCTAAGAGTTTAGTAAGTCAGAGCATAGGATTAGCAAATTCTCCATCAAGTGAATTAAGTTGTACAAAGATCAGAGTAGAACTTCTTGTAAGAATTTATCTTCTTTACATGTTAGTTAATGAAACTTTACTAAGTGTAAACTACTAAACGTCTCAGATCTAAGGCCCAATAAGAAGATTTCAGTTGCCTTTATTTCTTGATCCAGTAATCTAAGTAAGAAATTCCTATATCTTACACCATAAAATAGACTTGTCACACTTAAAGCATGGCAGTATAAGTCATTTAAAACTTTGTTTGGGATGAACTTAGGAATGCTGTACAATTGATGCAGATTTTAATACTGGATTTGCTTTTATTTTAATATGGGTGCACTGATCAATTTAGAAAGAGGCAGATAATTCAAGATAGAGGAAGGAATATACGTAAATCTCCCCCTTCTGGATTTTCAAAAACTTGATAATGTGTGGAAGGTGAAGAAGTGCTGCCCATTGGCTGCCCATTCATTTCCGGGCCCAATTCAAAGTGCTGGTTTTGACCTTTAAAGCTCTATACTGCTCTGGGCCTCCCACCCGTTCTCCTCTGAGTTCCATGAACCAGAGATAGAGATGGGAATATGAAAACAAGAGCTGAAATGGTCAATTCCCTGGCACAGTCCAGTTTTTCCTTTCCTTCCAGCCTCCCTCAAAAAAATCCAGCCAGGAAATTAGGTCAGACTGAACCAGAGGCAATAGGGAAAGGAACCAGACTCTTGTACATTCTGACTTGACTTGCCCCTTCCCTTCTGGGGAAGATGAAAGTGGGTGGACAAATTGGACCAGGGTGCACAAATGAGAGGACAAATACACCACCAGACATGGTGCTTAAGTTCTCACTTTTGGCCTCAATCCTCATTTAGGCAATGCAAAAGACGATGGTGGCTGTGCTCAAATTGGCTACCACTAAAGACAGTAGATATTATTTATGAAGTACCTAAAATTGCCAGGCCCTGTTCAAAGAGTGCAGCAGAACACTACAAAACTACTACCAGAGAAGGAAAATAAGTTTGATTTACACTTCCTAGGTCCACTATACAGCTCTGTTTGGGGCACATGTAACAGCACCTTGCCAACAGTTTGCTCCACTCCCCAAAACCACACCAAACTACTCCCAAGTTCCAAACATAGCTTGCCATATCACTCAGAGTCTATTGGTAAGAGGAGAAAAATGAACAGCTCCACTACGCATACAAAATTAGATATTTACACATTCAACAGATTACACAAGATCTCATTACAAAGAGCTGGTTCTGACATTCTGTTGTTGCAGGGAAGGAAACAGGAAGCACAAGGACCTGACAGTTCCTGCTCTCCTGCATCTGTCACACATCATCTCCTCTGAAGTAGAAGCCTCCAGGGAGGGGTTGCCCACCTCTTCACAAAAGGAGGTGTGAAATCCTACAAGCACACTACACACATTTAAAAAAATAAAGATAAGGTATCCACATGCATTCACTGCTGAAACACCAGGATGCCCACAAGATTTGTCTGCCATGTACAGTGCTCAGCTGTTCCAAATCACAGTTATCTGGATTGGAGTTGCATTTGCATATGAGAACTGATGAGATTAATTTACAAAAGGATCATATTTAATAAACAACTGCATTGGTTTTAGGCTGCAATCCTATCCACACTTACCTGGGAGTAAGCCCCATTGACTATAATGGAACTCACTTGTGAGACAACACGCATAGGATTTTATGTGCACTGCTCTTGTATTCTAGTAGGTGTTAACCAATGTGCTATTTACAATATGTATGATTTGAGTGGCTACTCCTTATCGGATATTTTGAAATGTCAGCACACTTGCATGTGTTCCATTAACAACAAAGTCAATGCTGAAGAAAATACTTGCATATATTTAAGGAACCTGCCAGATAACACCTCAAATAAAATGCTCCAACAGTTCCTCCTGCTTTAACGCATTCTTTTTAGAGTGCTTTTCCAGAGGCTGAAAACAATGCTCTGTGTGACTGTTGGGATTTTATTTTTTCCTATTGCACACAATTTTTGGAAAAAGTTAATTGAGAAAAGCTTTTGTCAGAAGGAGAACAGTTTCAGAGCAAGAACATGTTTTGTGCGGGAGAGAGGAAGGAGGAGGCGTTGGCCAAAGATGTGAATTCACTAAGCCTACTACACCAACAACACGCACAAGATAGGAAACTATGCTCCTAGTAAATAACACAATGAGAAGAGCTTGTAGAAGGAGAATCGGAAACTCAGGGCCCAATCCAATCCCATTTTCCAGTGCCGGTGCAGCCAGTGTGTGCTGTGGTGGTGGGGCAGTCACAGAGACCTCCTCAAGGTATGGGAACACTTGTTCCCTTAGCACAGGGCTGCATTGCGGGAAAGTTGGCCAGGATGAGGTCCTCAGCCCGGTGTTTCCTCACTTCCCAGAGAGTTCTTGCTTAGCTCTCCAGCCTGCACCCCAGAGGGGTCCCTCTCCCCCGGGAAGTCCTGGCTTCAGGGGAGGCTTGCAGGGCCCCTCCTTGGAGCCCAAGCAGGGCTGAGCCAGCCCTTTCAAGGGGAGGAGCGGCGGGAGAAAGAGCTGCTCCCGCAAGACCAACTCTGGCTTTGCCCCCGACAAAGAAACCCGCCTGCGGGTGGCCAGCCAGGGAGGGCTTTGTTTGGGGAACGCGTGCCGGCCCCCCCGGGCAGCTCCTGCTCACTCACCACTAGCCTGCTCGGAGAGAGTGGAGACTGACGTCTGGCCCATCCCTGGCGCGGAGAGGGGGCCGGGGCCCCAATCAGGCGGCTCTGCGGGGCCCCGGGGAAGGCGTCCTCGCCCGCCCAGGCTCCCGAGGAAGGCGCATTGCCCCGTCTCCAGGCGTCTCTCTGCGCGGCGGCGCTCCTCGCACAACTTCTGCTGCCTCCTTTTGCGCGCTGGTTGCTGCGCCCTCCTTCCTTCCTCCCTCGTCGCCTCCTCCTCCGCCTCCTGTTGCTGCCGCCCCGCTCGGCCGCCGCATGCCTGTCATTCCTCTATGCAGATTACCCGGGGCAAAGGTAGCGGGGAGGGAGTCCCCAGCTGGTACAGCCACGCCGAGCCCGGCTCAGCCACCCCACGCTCCAGCGGCACCAGCTCTGGGAAGGTGCTGAGATCGCTGAAGCCACCCGACTGACAGCCCAAGCCTAGCCACGCTTTCCTGGGAGTAAGCCCCATTGACTCTAATGGGACTTACTTCTGAGGAGACAGGGATAGGTTTGGGCTGTGAGTTCTTCTCTGCCGAGCCTACTTGTTGCAGTATACACATGCCCCCCCCCCGTACACTCACACGTATGGATGAGTCTTGTACTAGGACCCCAACCCTATCCACTTTTCCAGTGCCAGTGTAGCCACGCCAATGGGGCATGCACTGCATCCTATTGGTGGAGGGACAGTCACAGAGTCCTCCTCAAGGCAAGGGAGCGTTTCTTCCCTTACCTTGGAGCTGCATTTCAACAGCACCGGATCTGGAAAGTTGGATAGGATTGGGTCCTAACTCCTCCACCTCTTATGGGCTTATGCATTCTTAATGCTTAGATCAGTGTTTCTCAAACTATGGATCGGGACCCATTAAGTGGGTCCTGAGCCACTAGGTGGCTTGCAAGCCAATTTCCGATGGGTCCCATTCACTTCAATATTTTGTTTTTTATTATATAAGCCAGTATGCATCTGCATTTGGAGAAATGTTACAGACCTGTACTTTTAACAGGCTACTATGCATATGCTTTAAAGTATGATTTTAAAAAAAATTTAAAAAATTAAAATCCCCTGGGGGCTGGGGATAAGAATAGGCCTTCAGTTTGGCTGTACTTGTCGTAAGAGGCGACTAAACAGCCACCGGGTAGATGGGACTCATCAGCCTGGGAAGGCAGCTCATCTGAGAGAAGGAAAACTCTGATCCCAAACCTCCACTGCCTTGTGGCTACATCCAGTTATGGAAAAGGCTTCAGGAATCAACCTCAAGGCAAAATCCGGAGCCGGAGGCCCTGAGGCAGCTCATGGCTGAACACAGTCACGTTCTGGCAACTCCTGCGACGCCGCTGGAACCAACCGTATTGGCTTCTGCCTTTCCATTGGACCATTTCAGCGACGTGGAGAGGGGGGATTTGCTGCATGGGAAACAGTCTATCCTCCATATCTACTTTACCCAGGCTTTGTGCACTGGAGAGGACACTCTGTTCCACAACCACCATTCAGAGTGCAATACCATAGCCTTCTGAGACTGAAGGATGCCAATAGCCAACAGCACTATGCATATGCTTTTAACAATGAGTCAATGGAACTGATGCCTGGGTAAGGGCCTATCCTATTCAATCCTATCCAGTTCCAGTGCAGCTGTGCCAATGGGGCATGCAGTCAGAGGCCTCCTTAGAGCTGCATTGTGGCTGCACCGGTGCTGGAAAGTTGGATAGGATTGGGCCCTAAGTGTGGGTAGAATTGCAGCCTAGGGTTGTTAAAAATTTTCCTGTGTGATGATGTCACTTCCCATCATGACATCACTTCCAGTGCATCCTGACAGATTCTCATTCTAAAAGGTGGGTCCCAACACTAAAAGTTTGAGAACCACTGGCTTAGATTAAAATGTATTCTTGAAAAACCTGTATAATCAAAAACATCTTAAGACACTTGATCAAAAAGGGCAGTTCTATTTTTAAACCTACACCTTGCCAAGCCTTTCCCTGCAGAGGTAAACACTTTGTGTGTGTGTGTGTGTGTGTGTGTATGTTGTTAAAGTCGTCTACCATCTGTGCCAAATGCCACCTTTGAAGAACAAGTGTTCCAGGGTTGAGTAAAATAATAATTTGTATTGTGCCAATTTATATTAGTTATAGATTGTGCTTTTATATATCTATACTGGACACAGAGCAGTGGTTCTCAAACTTTTAGCACTGGGATCCACTTTTTAGAATGAGAATCTGTCAGGACCTACTAGAAGTGATGTCATGACCAGAAGTGACATCATCAAGCAGGATAATTTTTAACTATCCTAGGCTGCAATCCTACACATACTTACTCAGGAGTAAGTCCCATTGTTAAAATCATATACATAATAGCCTATTAAAATCTGACTGTGACTTCAAATTGGATTTTGTGCCTTAAAAAATAGCACATAGAATCATCTCAGCATCGTATATGAGCCACTTAACAACTTTTCGCTTAATGATAGACTGCATATATGACAGTGGCCAAAGCACAATAAAGATGCTCTTAATGACGCAATTGCGTCTCCCAGAGCCTGCAGCAGCGTGTCTGTTTAGACAACAAAGAGGCTCTTAATGCGAAGAAGAGGCAATCTATCTCCAATAGCCTGTGCAGCCAGCTAGTGTCTGGCAGGGAAAGTCTGTTGATACAACAAATGCACTAGATTAGGTCATTAAGTGAACATTCTGCCCAATCACATAACTGGGATCAGAAAACATATCCCCTCGTTAAGTGGCGCACACCTGTAACTTTGTTCTTGGCTTCCTTTCCTATTAGCAACTAGGCAGTAGCACATGAAGGGGACATCATGTCATAGTTTCCACTATGCTGTTCATCAATTCAGAGAGGAAGGACAGATTTTTCCCTATAAATTTGTTCATGAAAGCAAATGTTTCTGTTCTTTCTAATCATCATGATTTGTTTTTGCTTTCTTGAAATGTGCCACTGCAATTCAGAACAAGTTTAATTAGCCCTAGGCTATATATTCAAAGTGTTACTGAAAATAAATTTAGCAAAATATTGAACACAGAATTGTTGTACTGCATATGCATTCTGTAAAGAGCGGTCTTTCATTCTACAAAATCAAAGCTCCACAAAACATTGTGGAGGGCTCTTGTTAAGTCCTTCATAATCTTCTTACAAGCTTTTCCCACATGAGGGCACCACACATCTCTGCTGCTACCACTCTTGTTCCTCAAGCTGCACTGAGTGGATTTGAAAAGAAAGTATTCAGGGGGAGAGGAGAACAGGGGGTAGAGCGGCTGTAGCCTACCACTCCTCTCCATTACACTTCCTTTCTGTGTCCAGCAAGTGTGGAAGAAGGAATGGCTGTTTGTGGCTGTCGGCTTTGTGTCACCTGGTAAGAGGAGAGCAGCAGCACTTGGTGCCCCCCCTCAAGAACGGGAGGATCTTGGGTTACCCCTGCATGTTTCCACTTCAGAATGTTTTCTATCCTTTGAGGCCAGATCAGACATTTGGCTGTATGAGCAGCGGTTGCTGAAAATAGTTTAGTTGCTTCGTGTTTAGTTCCTCTTTCCTTGATAGCATGTAGTGCCCTCGTTTTGATGTTTCATGTTTCCTCTCCCTCACTTGACATTATAGGTTGCCCATGGTGGTGAAACAAAAGGTGGAACATTATGACACAGAAAAAATGTGCTAGATGTTGGGGGGTGGGTGGGGAGGAACTGGACATAGCTGTTTTTGGCAGCAGCATCATGTTTACACAGTCACATCTCACTTGGCTGTGAGCTGTTCACATGAAGAAAAAAATAGGTGGTATTACTAGAAAATTAGCTATATAAGAACAGTTGTAAATCTCATTATGGAATCATGTTTTATTTTTGATGTTTCATATGCCATACTTAAGGCAGATGCTAAATATTTTTTAAATACAATAAACAATATTTTCATCTATAACAAATCTGTCTCAGGCCCCAATCCTATCCGACTTTCCAATGCTGGAGCAGCTGCAGGAATGGGAACAAACATTCCCTTACCTTAGGGATGCCTCCATGACGGCCCCCTACTGCAGGATGCAGCACATGCCCTATTCATGCTGTGTGGGAAGTCACTTAAATCATCTGGTACCCCTTTTCTCTTCTTATTTTCTAGATTTCTGTTTCTTCAACTCCTAAGTTAAATTCACTTTCCCATGTGAACAGGTAAATGGGCTTAATGCTCAGGCCCAGGGCAGATACTTAATGCTACAATGGTAGCATTGAACCACTGCAAAAAAAAAAAAGGCTCTTTCACAAATATTTGCTAAGGTGACAACTTCCTACAAAAACCACACACCTCTTTGTGGCAGATACAAAAACAAGCATGTTTGTTGCATTCAGATAAAATTCTCCACGTTTGGGCATTACATACTTTAGAAAAACCTCAGTGTTTGTTTGAAGGATGTTGTATATGTCTGAGAAAAACAACAATTCTAACTGAAATGAATGTTGCTCCTTTTACAGTGTGTGTTAGGTTTTGTCAGTGTTTTTACAGCTTGTGTTCACCCTTTAAAAATCCTCTGAAGATCAGAAGCATCTTGAGAATTGTATATCGGAAGAATACTACTGTATTGTCATTGCATTGTTGTTTCAAATGTCTTGATACTTCACCTTTTTCATCTTCCAAACCTTCCTCAAACATTATTTCTTACCACAGCAGTGCTGACCTTCTGTGCTGTATGCTATGGTTATGGTGATTCCCAGCCTGTTCCATACTAGTTCAAACAGGAGCCTGGTTACTAAAAAGAGCAGTATAGACAGCACCATCCAAAACAGCATCAAAACCTCCTAGAACAGGGTGTCCAAACGTTTTGGCAGACGGCCACATCATCTCTCTGACACTGTGTCGGGGTGGGGAAAAAAGAATTAATTTACATTTTGAATTTGAATAAATTTACATAAATCAATGTATTAGAGATGGAACTTATATGAATGAATTAAGGTCTTGCAATAGCTCCAGGCCTATAAAAGGCCTTGCACAAAGCGATCTTTCCTTCGCTGCCGCTGCTGCATCACAGATGTGAAACAGCAAGCAGTGGAGGGAGCCCTCATCCCATAGCTCACGTGAGAGGTCAAACAGTCACCTTCATGCTGAGAGCATTTGTGTCAGGCCAGTGCGGGCTCCAACATATCTCTGGAGGGCCAGAGACTCATTAGAGACTAGAGGCTACCTGTGGGGTGGGGATTGCAAGGCCCTGAGGGCCACAAGTGGCCCCCAGGTCAGGGTTTGGGCAACCCTGTCCTAGAACATAAGAAAAGCCTTGCTGGATCAGGCCAAACATTCTGTTTCCCACAGTGTTTCACCAGCTGCTAAATGTTAGTTGGCACCTCTTCTGTAAGGTCTCTACTCCCCCCCCCCCAAATATGTCAAGTTTGGTCAAGTGGCAGAGTTCCAGGGACTCTTAAGAATGAAATGAAGACTGCAGAATGGTCTTAACAAAATTAAAGGTTTAATACTAAGGTTCTTCCTCTGCTTATAGCCACCTAAAGTCCCCATCTATTTTTTCAGAATTCTTCTTGCTCTTTTGGCCTAGTCTAACAGCCCAATCCTATTGGGCTTTACTAGCAACTAATTTCCTCCAAGTTTTCCTTCCCCTTTAATCTTCACAACAACAAAGGGCACAATCCTATGCATATCTACTCTATACAAAGATTGTCTATTGTGTTCAATGGGACTTACTCTCAGGAAAGTGTGGATAGGATTGCAGCCTCATCCAGGTACATTAGGCCAAGAGATAAGTTTCACATAGTGAGTCTTATGGCTAAGTAAATGTGAACCTAGGCTCCTAGTCTGACACTCTACCACTATACTGATTCTTGTTCACATCTTCAAGAAAGTAGTAATAGAACAGGGGCATTTCTGATGAGCTCCAAGGGGATCTCTCTCAATACTATCATGTTTCTAGTCCAGATTCAGTTGTGGTACTTTAATAATTACTAAAATGTAATGAGGAGGAAAGAGCCTCACTCCAGGAAAAAGCCCATTATCATGATTACTATCTTAATTCCATCATACCAATGGGGTGGGGAAATCAACTACACCTTGCCACGGGCAGTTTCTATCTGGTCTAATCAATTTTGTTCCTTAGGAAAACTGAAAACGTGAACAAAGAGGACCAGACCAGACTTTTGTCATTCATATGTTTGGCCGTTCATGAATAAAGTGCAAACTCTTGAGTTAACATTGAAAAGGGTATACAGGTGAGGGGAGCTGAACCTTTTTCCATCTTACCTCCAAAGCTCCAGGCTCTTTTCTCCCAGCCTGGCTTTGATACCTGAATAGGGTGAGAGAGAAAAAACTGCCTGATGAAATGCAGCATGAAGAGGTAAAGTGGGGTGGTGGTGATGAAACTTCCCTTCACCCATATCCTCCCTTTCTTGTTGAGGTAGATCCCTTCACATACAATTTATATGTGAAAGAAGCAGACACTTGAACAGTAAATGTAGTTGACCGTATCATATCTGCTTAGGCCCTAAGATGTTCTTGAATGGTAGTCACTTCAGAGGGAAGAGGCAGCCTCACTTCCTAATCCACACCCTAATTTAAAAGGAGATATACATTAAAAATGAATGTGTGTGCCATGAACAATGACAACTCTACAATGCCTCCTCCAGCCCTTTGAAAAGCTATTATATAAAAACAGCCTCTGAGTACAGCATTTACAATAAATCATCATACAAATGGATCTGTTCTGCTTTGTTAAGCAATACGTGCCTTTTTTAAGTTTAAAAAGACAAAACAAAATGTGACAACTGAATGCTACAATGTAATTCAACTGACAAAACCCAGGCTATTTTTAAAAAAGCCTGTCTGACCTGGAATCAAGACACTGTAGAACTACAACATGGTATTGTATACCAAGGGCAAAATATCAAATGTAAGTTACAAAGTTTCTGTTTTATATCATTCTGTGTCACAGTTAGAATACAACATAAACATAAAGGTGGTCTTATAAATATTTGCTCTTGCAACCAAACTCAAGGTTTTGTACTGTCCCTTTAACTAGATTAAGAACTGCTGCTGTACATATGTAAGAGTGAGAAATAAAGACTTAATAGGCTATGCAGTGTCATGGAGAGAGGAGCAGTATGTCAGTGCTGAAGCATGTGGTTTACATGCAAGATGTGCTGGAAGAGAAACAGCATGTGAACTGAGCCATCAAGTGTATATAGTAGTGTTTCTCAACCAGTGGTACAGGTACCACCAGTGGTACCTAAGGTGGTGTCTGGTGGCACTCACAGGACCTCTGCTGCCTGGCAGTGAGACCAGGAACTCGATACAACAAACAGCGGTAGGAGGCTCAGCTTGACAGGCAGAGCTACAAAGCATGCTTTTCCTTGCTCAAAAAAAGCCCTCCCATCCACCCCGAGCCTCTTGCTGGTGTTTGTCACATCACATATGGTCTCCCAATGCAGAAGTAACTGGTGATGATGTCATCGCTAGTTATTTCCGGTGGTACTTCAAATATCCCCTGGGGGCTGGGGATAAGAATAGGCCCTCAGTTTGGCTGTACTTGTCGTAAGAGGTGACTAAACAGCCACCGGGTAGATGGGACTCGTCAGCCTGGGAAGGCAGCTCATCTGAGAGAAGGAAAACTCTGATCCCAAACCTCCACTGCCTTGTGGCTACATCCAGTTATGGAAAAGGCTTCAGGAGTCAACCTCGAGGCAAAATCCAGAGCCGGAGTCCCTGAGGCAGTTCATGGCTGAACACAGTCACGTTCTGGCAACTCCTGCGACGCCGCTGGAACCAACCGTATTGGCTTCTGCCTTTCCATTGGACCATTTCAGCGACGTGGAGAGGGGAGATTTGCTGCATGGGTAACAGCCTATCCTCCATACCTACTTTACCCAGGCTTCGCGCACTGGAGAGGACACTCTGTTCCAGAACCACCATTCAGAGCATGACACCATAGCCTTCCGAGACTGAAGGATGCCAACTCAACTTCAAATAGGTAGACCATGTGAAGTTGTACAGTGGAGGACAAACTTTGAGAAACACTGGATATATATAGCAAGAGTGTTCATGCTGGCCTCCACCAGAGGGGGATTTTACTGCTTGTTTAAAGTCTTTTGAGTTTGCTGTCTCCTACTTCTACAAGACTTCTTGTTTGCTTTTTTTGTTATTTTTTGACTGTGTTATGACTGCAGTTCTCTTTCTTTGTTCAAGTAAAGCGCTTCACTAAAGTCAGTTTTGCTGTTTGTGGGACTGCTTAATTTCTTCAGCTCTGCTAACAGAAAGTTCCAGGTTCAATCTTGGCACCACAGGTAGCAAAGACCCCTTTCTGATATCCTGGAGTGCCACTGACCATCAGTGTAGACCAGAGATGGCTAACCTGCAGTATGCATGCCACTAGTGGTACGTGGACACTTCCTAAGTGGCACAAGCAAATTCTCCTATCATGGCAATGCTGACTGATGCAGGGCTCCATGACTGAGAGTGCATGGCCCTTCTCTGAGCACGAAGCCCAGAAAGGGAGCAACAAGACCCAGGGTGGGCTGAAGATAACCAAGCAGAGAATCATCAGGTCACATGGGCAGTCAAAACTACCCAAGCAGGTTCAGAAAGGGCCACCCGTGGTGTTGACAATGCTAAGGTAGATGGACCAACAATCTGACTCAATGCAAGACAGCTTCATATATTTCAATGAAATAAATGCAAGGCATATATTTGCATGATATATAAAAGATAGTTTTGTGGTCAGGGTACAAGTAGCAGAATGGGGATCTGCTACATAATTGTGACTGTCAGCAAGAAAGCAATATGCTGTGCTGGTGGCTACAGTCATGAACTTTCCTGGGTGACCTTGGGTCAGCCTAATCTACCTCACAGGTCCCTAAAATTTAAGGTGAGGACAAAAGGAGGGAAGGAACCATGTACACTGCCTTGAGCACCTCGGAGGAAGGGTGATATAAGAGATAGAGAGATAGATTAATACTATTCTGTTATGGGTCTCAATTCCAAACATGATGACAGTTAACCATGACACTTAAAAATGAAAGCAGACTCCATAGAGAAAAGCAGTATGCTGATTAGCAGATGATGGGAACAAACAAGAAAGGACAGCTATGACCACCTTACACAGTGTGTTAGTGGCCAGCCAAATGCTTCCAGGAAGCTATCACAGAAAGAGTGCTGAGGAATGGGCCTTTAGTTTAACTCAGCAGAGCAGTTCTTATATTACCATTACAAGTTGTTTGGAGACTCAGCACTTAAGCAGAACTGCAAGTGTAGCTGGTCAAAATCAATGGGAGTGGCCTTATATTTAGGGTTCAGTAGGCAGTAGCTGGCTAAACTGTACAAAACCTTGCAGGCCCATAACATCACAGTACAGTCTTGCTAGCTTCTGTTACCTCATCTTATTATCATCTCTTTCATCACACCTACAAGGGAGGCTGGAAGAGGAAATAAGTTCTTCGCAAGTTTAAATCCCCCTCCCACCTTGCTTTCATCAGCAGCAAAACTGAAGAAGAAGAACTATTCATTTAAGCCATTTCTACCCAACGTTGCATATACGCAACAGAGATCAAACGTGTACATCTGTGGGCTGAGCAGAAATGGGTTAATCAGGTGTGATGAACATATAGAACAGCCAGCTTTTCCCAAACAACTACCTATACAGAGAGAGCTCTGCATGGGAGTTCAATAGTGCAGATGACTTTTCTTTTGCCATTGGAAGTTGGCAAAGTTCCCTTCACAAAGTCTGTCTTGGAACATTCAAAACAAAAAAGTTCTCTCTCTCTCTCTCTCTCTCTCTCTCTCTCTCTCTCTCTCTCTCTCTCACTTAGAGAAAGAGAGAGATGACAGGAAATACTGTGTAGGAAAACAGAATCAAATGCAGAAACAAAAGCAGAAAAAAAGAAACTGGTAAATGAAAAAACTAGAAAACTGTCAAAACTACTGCAGCCCAAAATGCAGACATTCAGAAACCCTGTGACCACTAGTCCAGTGGTTCCCAAACTTACCTGGAGCATGATGCCATTCCTCCCACTGGGACCAGTCTGGAACCCAGATGTTTGCCAGTGATGCATTGATGCACAATGTCATCAGCACTTACTTCTGGGTTCCATGACCCTAAAATTTAAGGTAAGGAGTACTGGTTATCCTGGCCCCTGTGCTGCCAGGACCACAGAATGCTGTCCCCCACTGTCGCATCCAAGGGCCTTCTGAGGCCGCGCATGGCCTCCTCTGGCTCTCAGAAAGCCTTCTGAGGGTTCCAGAAGGCCTAAAATATCTCTTCCAGTTTTCAGACAAAAACAGGAAGTGCAGTTAAAATGCCTTCCAGAGGCCTTTAAGGGCCTTCTGAGGGCTGGGGAGAGTGCGTGCAGCCTCTCTGGCCCTCCAAAGGCCTCTGCACAGGGTCAAGTAAGACGGCAGGGGGAGAGGAAGACTGCACTGTGCCTGCAGGTGTGGCACCCCAGGGCATTTGCCCCTCTTCACTTCTCCAGGTAAGCCAGTGGTAAAGAGAATACAGAGAGTGGAAAGTCTCAAAAAGCCCCCACAATGCTGTGCGCTAGGCCCAGCCCGTGGAACAGAGCCTCTGCTCTGCAGTCTGTTGTGTTGCGGTCATGTTGCCAACTGGTTTGGCCGGCACTTGTCTCAAAACACCCATGGGAGTTCGTAGTAGTTCCCCTGGGAGCCGTGACACAGAGTTTGGGAACAGCTGCACTAGCCCCCCAAAATTAGGTTCTGAATTGTTGAAGAGGAGAGGAATTAGATTTTCCTGAAAGCTTGCTTTTAGATTTTGCAGGCATGACCACAGTAAAAATCTTAGCTATTACAAAAAAACACAACTTGGCTAGTCTTTGTTATACAGTATATATATATTTCAAATCACATCATGACCTTGTTAATTCAGAACCTAATAATTTTAGGTGCTTTTATGAATATTACAGGCTGCAGCCTATCTTTTTTATTCTGCAAATGGAAAGCACTTTCATTTGTGCAAGGAGGCAGCAATATCTCCATCTGATCTCCCCATCCATGCTCCACAAAATCCGACTTCTGAGGGTGCCTCCAGAAAAATTTTGGAGGGGGCACAGAGGGCTATTTGTGGAGGGGTGGAGAAATTCACTTCTGCACATGCCCCTTAAAATACAACTCATTTTTATGATGAAGTGCCACAGCATGCTCTGTGTTTATACAGCCAACAAGATCTAATGAAATAGTGATGAAAGAAAGAAAAAAAGAAGATATCTAAATGGTCTGATCCTATGTGCTGCTGTGTATGCAGCAAAACAGCATACAGGCATCTCTTGCTTAATGTATTTTTGAAACTACACAATTTGCAAATTAATATGGAAAATCTAATTTATATGGGCAATTTTTGACATAACCATTTACGTGCTCAATCATTTCCTTGCAAAGCCACTCCAAAAAATACGACTTTCCTTCCCTCTGAAATCATCATTTCATTCGTCCCATCCCATTTAAGAAGCTTTCCTCCAGAGGTCCTCCTTGAGTCATCACATGGATCTCTGGAAAAGCTTTGCTATGCAGATGCAGTCACATGGAGGATCCCCCCCCCATGCCAAACTAAACCCCACCAGGGATCTCAAGTAGAAGTGGCCAGCAGAGAGCACTTTGTGGAAAGTACTTCAAACCTAGTCAGTCTTGCTGTTGGAATTGTTATCAGAAATTCTTCTCTGGGAATTCCCTCTAAAGAAAGGAATGCCAGGTTCTTTAGTCACTAAGGCTGCAATCCTATCCTCACTTTCCTGGGAGTAAGCCCCACTTATTAAGTCCGATATTTCTGAGTATATATGCATAGGGCTGGGCTCTAAGGGGTTAAAATGCATTGATTTTATTCTCTAAGGTTGTTGGCATCCTTCAGTCTTGGAAGACTATGGTGTCACGCTCTGAATGGTGGTTCTGGAACAGAGTGTCCTCTCCAGTGCGTGAAGCCTGGGTAATGTAGATATGGAGGATAGACTGTTTCCCATGCAGCAAATCCCCCTCTCCATGTCACTGAAATGGTCCAATGGAAAGGCAGAGGCCAATAAGGTTGGTTCCAGCGGCATCGCAGGAGTTGCTAGAACGTGACTGTGTTCAGCCATGAACTGCCTCAGGGACTCCGGCTCTGGATTTTGCCTCGAGGTTGACTCCTGAAGCCTTGTCCATAACTGGATGTAGCCACAAGGCAGTGGAGGTTCAGGGTCAGAGTTTTCCTTCTCTCAGATGAGCTGCCTTCCCAGGCTGATGAGTCTCATCTACCCAGTGGCTGTTTAGTCGCCTCTTACAACATATTTCTATTTTCCAGTTTTTCTATTTCGGTTTTTCTTTATCACTTTGCAAAGGATCCGATATTTCAGACTCTGGACAAAGGAAAGACCAGTGCAACTTATGCTGCTGATGCCAAGTAGCTCTAAGGCAGTGCTTCTCAAACTGGAGTGTTGCAAAGCCCCAGCCAGAGAGCCCTGGCTTCTGCCCCCTTAAGGGGCAGGGAGGGGAAAGGCAGCGACGCAACCCTGCTGGATCATGCCTCTTTGGAGGGGCGCAGGGGCTTGCTGCCACTTACCAGAGCCTGCAGCAGCCTACCAGAGGTGTGAGGAGCCCCACCAGCCTCCACAGGGCTTCCCACGCTGCAGAGTCAGTAAAAATTGCGATTGCGACCACTTCTGGTTTTGTGAATGCAAAACCAGAAGTGGTTGTGATTGCAATTTTGAGAGTCTCTGAAGTGTGGGGAACCCTGTAGAGGCTGGCATGGGGGCTCCCCGCAGCCCTAGAAGACTGCTGCAGGCTCTGATAAGTGGCAGCAAGCCCCTGTGCCCCTCCAAAGCGGTGTGATCCAATGAATTGCATCGCTGCCTTCCCCCTGCCCCCGCACACACTTACTGCAGCTCAAACTCTGAGAGTTTGAGAACCGCTGCGCTAAGGTATTTACAGAGAGCATACCAAGAATGGTGTCAGTGAAGTCTTTATTATTATTATTGAGAATATTTATATACCACTTTTCAACAAGAGTAGTTCACAAAGTGGTTTAGAGCCCAATCCTGAGGTCCTCGGTGTGGCTCCGTGCCGTGTACCACAGTTGCAAATGTGCCATAAGGCACATTTGCAGGGCTCACCACCGGGCTCCCGCTGGAGCTAGCACAGCACCAGTCGGTACTGGGCTAGCGTGTGGCGGTTGCCCAGGTTCTGCAGCTCCATGGTCTCCTGGACCGCTGGGCTGCGGGAGGTGTGGGGGAGGCGTTCCGAGGAGGGGGAAGGCGTGCCAGGGGGTGGGCGGGAAGCGTGTCTGGGGAGGGAGAGAGGCGGATTCGTGGAGCTGAGTTGCACAAGATCCAAGGCACTCATGCAGAGCTGCGCGCCCTACACGAGCGCCTTTACTTTAGCGCCAACCTTTTGGTTGCCACTAAAGAGAGTAGCCCCATTGCGGAGCTGCTTCCCTTACTTGGGGGAAGGGGGTGAGTTCCCTTCTTCCGAGGAGCCTCCTGCAGTAGTGCAGGAGGTGCAGGATCCAGTGGGAGCCTTCCATGGAGCCGCCAAGCCTGGTTGTTGCGGGTAGCTCAGGATTGGACTGCCCCATATTAAAATAAATCAGTAAATGATTCCCTGTCCCAAGTGCATGAACACCATCTGATTTTTGATCATTTGCTACTTGTTCATAGGGAAAGAGTACAATCTTATCCAACACAGTGACACAGAGTGAAATTCATATGTACAGCAAAGTTAGAAATACCTCTTCCTTGGAGTTGGGTTTTTTAGGCCGCAATCTTAACCAATTTTCCATCACTGACATAAGGGCAATGCAAGGGAACAAACATTGCCCTACCTTGAGGAGGTCTCCATGACTGCCCCCCAACTACAGGATGCAGCACATGCCCTACTGGCACAGCTATGCCAGTGCTGGAAAGTTGATTAGGATTTTGCCCTTAGTTACTCAGATCTACATGTATGAAAACCTCAGCTTGGTATCCCTACAAACCTCTTTGGTGTCTATTTAATGGGACAATTTATCAAACCTTTCAGCAAATTCTATTTCTAAAGTGGCATTTTCAAGGTATTATTTATAGGCAAAATCCTTCACATGTATCTACCTATGCCCATCTTATATAATGGTGAGAAGTACTTTACCTCTCATTACAAAACATGCCCTCATGTCCACAGGAAGCCAAAGAGAGAAGACCACACCCACCTTTCTCCCATTTATCAAGGGATAGTGGGGCACCTTGAAGAACTATGCCAACCAGCAGGACTGGCTCCTCCTTTCTTCATCCCCCCTATGTATTTACAACTGATACCTGGCTATACTTTTTACACTAATTTTTGGGGCACACATCAGTCTTATATTCAGATGTATGCCTGCTGCCAGCTTGAATCCTGAGAAAGTATGCCTAACAATGTGCCTAACAAAAATGTGCTAACAAGATCAAAATAAGATCACATTAAAAAAGGTTATTTAAAGGTTATTTGAAGCAGAGAATAAAAAAAAAGTAGTTAGAACTTTTTAAAAAATCCCTTACAGAAAAGCCGACAGACTACAGAACTTTAACTTTACAAGACACAAGCCAGTCTGTGTCTGTTTCAGAGCACAACACATCTAGGAAAAACCTTTAGGTTTATCTGCACACTCTCCATGACAAGGTACTAACAAAACATTACTATAACTACTTGGGCTGCAAGGTTTCATGAATATTTCATTATTATTCCAGGAAAGGCTTTTAGAAAAACACACAAACAGAACGGCGAAGAACCACTTCTCTAACCACAAGGAAAGAACATATGCATTTTCAGTTCGGCCCAGAACAAGGGTATAGATGTGATTCACCAGCAAATGGGCTGTAATTTGGCTTACTTCACGAGTAAGTGAAGTAAGCCAAAAGAGCCAGAAATGTACACAGACAACCATATTGGGGACCTCTTGCCTGTGGCTGACAGCTTCACAAGGAGAGAATGAGAGAGAGAAGGATTCCAGGTCAGAAGTAGGAATGGCTGAAGGATCCTAGGCAAAACCAGAGTTCTGCCTTTTTGCTCATGGGAAAAGGACTTGAGAACCACTATGCCCAGTTAATTACTAAGAACACAATCTATGTGCGTTTACTCAGAAGTAAGTCTCAATATGTTGAATGGGTCTGACTTCCAGATATATGAGTATAGGGTGAGTATAGAATCGTAGCCTAAAATACACTTTAGGCTGAATAGGAGTTTGAATTCTGCATAAATCTGACACATGATCTGTCAGATTGAGGAATTTGATAACAAAAGTCTGAGTCAACAGTGCTGCTAAACCCCAATTGCCATCGCTAGCATTCAACAGCCAGAGCCAGCAGCTGTGCACAGGTCTGTATAGTTCTATGCCAGAAAGGGTAGCAGTACAGGGAGACTTGTCAGATAAGAAGCCAAAATATCAATCCCTGTAGTTTGCACTTGGTCTGGGGAAAAAACAGTCCAAGGGCTGTCAGATATGAATCTGACAACTCAGGCCAGAGGTTTCCAAGATGTTCCAAGGGAATTATGCTCCCTTTGCGGAGGCGGGGGCAGGCAGGGTGGCATTTCTTCTGGAAGACCTGTGTAGTTACTGAAGTTATTATTACAGGTTTTCCCACGAGCCTGCATATATTTATTTAGACACTGTAAGCATGCGTTCGAAAGGATGGACAGTTCACAGTGGTAAGAAAAAGTACATGACAAATTGAACCCGGTTCTACTGTGACAGAAAAAAGGTAGCCCATGAGGTGCCCAGTCAATCACCCAGGAAGGAAGAGCCAGATCCCTCAGAGACAGACTACCGGCTACGATAGAGTGGGCTGCAGGAAACGGCCTTCCTGTGTTGCACGGTCCCCACTGTGTGTAGCTTCACTTACCTGTGATGTTGTCACGTTGTGCATTTTCCCATCCCCTCCTCCAGTAGCAGCAAATGACGTGGAGCAGGGACAGTGAAATGCCTGCAAGTGAAACTACACGTTACAGGGAATGACAGGAAGCACGCGACAGGTGGAAGTCTTTTCTGGGAGACACCCTTTGTCTGTTATGTGCAGCTTGGTCCTTAGGGCAACTTGACACAGATCCTTTCCCACACAAATCTGCTGCAGTTGTTATGGGGATGTGCTGTTTGTACTGCAATTAACCTGAATCTCAGGTTGGTTTCTAGTTTCTTTTAAAACATAAATAGCTGACCCTTTTGGAACATAGGAAGCTGCCTTACACTGAGTCAGATCATTGCTCCATCTACGTGGCAGCAGTTTTCCCAAGGTTTCAGACAAGAATTTCTCTCTGCCATATCTGACATTGCTGGTGACTGAACGTGGGACCATCTGCATGCAAAACTGATGACCTACCACTGACCTAAGGTCCCATCTTCATATGAGGATGTGCGCTCCCACAGTAAATACTGTGCATGTGAATGGCATGTAAAATTTCACACAAGAAAATCTCTCCCCTTTCTCATGGAGACATTTATACTGCCACATAGGGAAAACTGTGATCCAGTACTAGAAATTACTGCTAACAAGGCAGACCATTGAATAAAACTATGATCAGTCCTCCAAAAGCAGTCAGATCAGATGAAGTTATGAAGAAGATGAACTTGAAGTTAAGAGGATATTCAAGTTAGGAGGATATTCAAGTTAAGAGGATATTCTATAGGTTCAACAGGGAAAACAAAAAGTCTGAATATTATAGCAAATTGTTTCCACCAATGCTGTTGCTTTTTCATATGTTTATATGGAATGTCAGCCCTATACCAGACGGAGAAAGTACTGCTATCAATTTCTCTGTCAAAATCACTTCCATGGGTTAGCCATGTTACTCAGTTGCAGTAAAAACAATGAAGTAACTTCAAAGAAACAAAGACTGACTGATTTATTTCAACATCAGCTTTTATCGACCACAGTCTGTTTCATCAGATGTATTAATCCCACTTTTTGCACCCTCCTAGGTGTATATGTACCTGCCAATTTGAGAATGACACCATGCATCTGATGAAGCAGACAGGCAGCTCAATCCTAGGCTTTGAAGGCATGTTCTTATGTTCAGACACTGCTACCATCCCTGTCCTCCTCCCAGGCCTGATCTTCTCCCTCACCCAGTTCTGCCCTCCCCCACCCAAAATGCTTCCCGGCAGGGTAACTTGTGCTTCCGCTGTGTGTTCTCCTGGTGCCAAAGTCCAACACAGACTGGCACTGGCCACTCCAGTGGCATAATGGGCTTACCACCGGTGCCTTATGGCACTCGCATGATGGCAATTGCCAGGGCAGCACACAGATGCAGACTCAGTTCTGGAAAAGGCTTCTCTCTGACCTTTCAGATATTCCCATTAACTAGCCTCTTGCTTGCTTTACTGCAAACTGGATACAACCACAATGGTGCACTTTAAGAAATGGATATGAATTAGCCAGCATTAAAGTCATCAATAGACCACCAGAGCAGCAATTTCTAAGGTCTGTGAAAGTCTGGCAACTGGATGATATGCTGTGGGTCAATGGTAACTCATGAAGAGTTTCTTTGCTGCTTAAAAGTTGTTGGAACAGCTGACTCCTGTTATTGGGGAAGAGAAGGACCTCTAGCACCAAGTGCTTGTGTGTTCATTTACACTATGCCAGCCCCAGGAAGCTTAATGAATGAAAAAAATGGATGCACCTTGTCAACAGATTGCATTGAGAACCCAGATTTTTATGAGTTATGCTGCAAAAAAGCTTTATTACAACGGAAGTTTGTCCATGACCACATCTTGAATTCAAGCATAATTCAAATAAATATTCAAGAGCTTTCCATTTTCTTCTAACCAATTCTTAATGTATCATTCAGATATGCCATTTCACAACTCAAAAGGCATAATCCGAGTTCAGAAAAAAAAGCAACTGATACTTCTACAAGCTTTTTTCTTGGAAGCTCTAGCAGTAGCACAGGCCATTTCCACACCAGTTAATTAAAACAGTCTTGATGGCAATATCCTTTATAAATATAAAAAAGGACTGTTGCTCTTTAATTAAACCAGGATAATTCAGAACCCAAAACTTTCTTGAGACAAAAAATGAAAACAATACAGAAAAAAATTTTTTTCTGGGGTGGGGGGTATGCAGTTATTAGCTTTCCCTCTGCTTCCAAAAAGGGCATTGAGTCATATTTATTTTTATTCTCATCAAGGCTCTTATAACTGGATTAAACCAAGATCTCTGACAGGATTTCAACTCATTCTAATGGGTTGTGGTATGACATTTAAAACCAGCAGAACCCAGCAAGTCTTTCCCACATCACATTGTTGCTTATGCGGAAGGAAGCCTAATGTGAAAGGAAAATTTTGCCTAGTCACGGAATATTGGTCATGTCACTGTGTTATAATGCAGAACTAACAAGTATTAAAGGGAAAAAAAATGCTATAGTCTAATAGGCTCCACTTATGTCCACTGGCTTATTTCACCAGGCTTTCACATTTATTTTTAAAATATGTGTCATGAGAGATTAGAGGTTTCCTGGTTCTGCTGATCAAATGTCAATGAAACTATTTTTGTGGTCCCTATTATACCTTGAACATATGCATGCCTTGATGTGGTGTGAACAGAAGTTGCAGAAATTACAACAAGGTACATCTACCAGATCTGCAAGGCTTGAAATAATATGGAAAATGGCACCTTGTGGTAAGTGTTTCTGCACCATGTGGGAGTGGGCAGTAGATCAGATAAAAATATCACTTCACTCAATAAAGCACAGCAACAAAACCAGGGAACAGTAGACATGTAATCTGCATCATATTGAACACAAATGTGAGAGCTGTCCCTATCTAAACACTAAGCAGACATTTGAATGCAACTAGTCTGCTTCCTAGACTTTTCAGTTGCCATGAAACCCGCCATTCATGACCTTAGATGTGTTGCTTCAGCAGAAAACTGTATGTTCTAAAATTAAACCATCAAAAAAATGATTGCAGCTACATTCTAACTCCTGGATCAGAAGGATGGCACTTAATTGCATTATATTTGTACTTTTAAAATTGTGCATATACACGCAGTACTTGATTTTGATAGTTACTGTATCCTCAAGTCATTCTGCTAGTCCAAAGTATTTGGTAGTTTCTTGTTGCTATTCTCTTCTCGCACACCGTCACCTTGCCATCCACCTCCAGGCACAAAATCAAAGAATCAAAGTTCTCAAGCACTGAATTATCTCATTCATATCACCATTTCTTTGCAATTCATTCTCCTTAGAGGAAAAAAACTAGTACACTGAGGAGCTGAACAAGGTGAATTGAATGAAGACCAACATTGTAAATAGCAGAAAAAGCAAATGTCTGGCAGCACACAAGGAAGACGCAAACAAGTTTTGTTGTCCAGCCAAGAATTCGTCTTTTATATCACTTACCAGCAGTATCCATCTCCCAGAAAAGCAGCCAGAACTCCTCTTGTCTCTAAGGAAGCTCCCTGCTCTTCTCTGATTATTAGACCCTGCTGGCAGTTGGTGTATGCACCGACTGCTGCAGGCATTGCCAGGGAAATTTATATCTCCAAGGATGACAAACAGCCATTAGCTCCATTATCTGCAGTCTGTGCAAGCCTATCAAAGAGATATTGAATTCCCTCAAGGTATTCACTTTGGGGAGGGGAAGGGAGGATAAGAGAGAGGACTCCAACCCAGCACAACTACACACAGACTCACTATCCAAACTCTGTAGCATTGACTACACAGTTATGGAAGTTAAAACTTTCTTTTCTTAAAGAACGTTTTTCAGAAAGTGAAAATTTTAAGATGCAAGAGAGTGTGAGTTTCACAGGTGTGGTTACACCCTTGCACTATACTGCAAAATTAGTGGATAATTGTCTCTCTCTTTGTGTGGTTGCAATCCTAACCATACTTTCCTGAGAGTAAGCCACAATGAACAAAATAGGACTTACTCCTGAGCAGACCTGGTTAGGATTGTGCCCTGTTGGTGTAAAATAAAAAGCAAGTCCCACTTAATTCAACAAAGTTTACTCCCAGGTAAATGTAAGACAGCAGCCTTGTGAGCCTTCCCCAGTCAGGAAAGCAGTGGGCTGAGTACCTTCTCAAAATGGGACAAAGCACAACACCAGTCTGTTGACAAAGCACTGTACACGCTTGCTCCCAACATGAAACTGGACTTGGGTTGCCACATTTTTCTAGACAGGGCTGCTGCATCAAACACTTCACACGTACACTGCCGAGGTCTGAACTGATGGGGACATTCTGTATCAGAAAAGTATCATAGAACATTGAATGAATCATCTAGTCCAATCCACTGTCCAGGCCAGATGGCAATAGCAACCTTGATAGGTGGCTACCCAGACTCTGTTTGAAAACTTCCAGCGAGGGAGAGGTCACTGCTGGCTCAACACCAGTGAAGGAAAGCCCTTTTAGTTACAAAATATTTTCTCTTATCTAGCCTGAATTGACTTCTCCCATAGTTTCAACTCACTGGTTGAAACTGGTCTTGCCCTCAGGGACCATCGCAAGCCCTCCTCTACTGCATGAGAGCCCTCCAGATATTTAAAGACAGTTATAGTATCCCTTGGTCCTTTCTTCTCCAGGCTAAGCATACCAAGCTCTTTCAACCATTCCTGAAGACGCTGAGCACGTTCAAAATGCGCAAGCGACCTCCAGTAGGAGTTCCAACTTTAGCAAAGATCTTTGTGAAGCACTCACACTGCCACCACTGTTCTCTCCTAGGCGTGGGGCCATCTGGTCACACACCTCCAAGCAAAGCTCTGTGCAGTGCAAAGCTTGGCAACCAGGAAACTTGGCAATTATGTGCCTACATTATCATCAAGTATCTGGAAGTGTCATCATGATGCAGTCATGGCACAGTGCAGCTACAGAAGGGGTCCATGCACCAGTGTGGACCCCTTACAGGAAACACTCATTGCAAAACTATCATCAGCACCATTTTGCCATAATAAGGTACACCCGCACAAGAGGTCCTCATTAAAGTACTCTAATGCAAGGATAGGGTTTCATTGTCAATTTTTATTTTGTTTTTGCTAAGCTAAACTTGCCGGATCATGGGTTCCCAACCAGGGACCACAGGTAGTCCGCAGGACCCTGCAAGATGGTTTGTGAGGTCTCCTGAAGAAAGGGGGAAAAAAATCTCTCAATGCATCCCAAGAGGGGGGGAAAGAACTTTGCAGCCCCAGCCACCAATCAGAGCTTGACAGTGCCTTCTCGTGGCTTGCCCCTCTTTCTTCCTTTCTCCTCACTGCTCTGCATCTGATTGGTTGGCTTGTCTAAGGAGGATCAGTGGGCTTCTCCTCCACATGATTTGGGCATGTGCTGACTTCACTCACAGCAGGCACAGCTGAGGCTGTGTTGGAGGCCACAAGGTACTTGGAGGCTTACACATGGCTGTTGGGAGGTGGTGGAGCAAGGGACGTAGAGCAGCCAGGGACTGTGTTCACCATCACCACCTTTTGCTGGTTTTTTCCCCCCTTTGGAGAGGCCCCTTCCTCGAACACAGCTTCTGGTCACTCTCGACCCCATGCTGCACAGGTTGGGGACTTGGAGGGGAGAGCTGGGGGAGGCAAGTGCAGTCCAAATCAGCCACTTGCAGCCCAGGAGGGGGGAAGAAAAAGATCAGCTCCTGGAGAAGGGCCAGAACAAGATGTACTGCAGGTATCAGATGCTGCTTTGGGGAGGAGGAGGAGGGTAGGTTTCTTGACTGGAGGAGATATGCCTCCCATCCTGCCTGGGAGTTGCAGGATCCAGATCCTCCTTTGCAAGGTGTCCTTCCTTGAAGCTGGCAGGCACTCTTAGGGTTAAAAAAGCAACTCCAGATTCTTAGAGGGTTGAATGGGGGTGGGTAGGAGAGGGATGAGTGGGGAAGTCACATCTTGCTCCACATCTTGTTCCTTTTCCTCTGCCACCCACTTTACTTGGCAGTTGCATAGCAGTGCATTTCCACTAATAAAAAAGGTTTCCTAAAACAAGTGAACATTGCATCCAAAAGCTCATCTAACTTCAACGCTAGGGGAGATGCCAAGAAATGATTAAGCAGGTATGTGGATCTCTTTTAGGATCTCTTCAATACCTCTTTGCTTACTCAGAGCTGACCTCCCGAACCTTGCTGTGCTTCAGTACATCTGGTGAAAAACATCCTGTAAATGCCAAAGACTTTTTTTTTTTAACAGCCCAAGCCTCTGCACACTTACTCAGAAGTAAATTCCAGAGATTTCAGTGGAAGTTAGTCCCTAGTAACTATGCACCAAACTACATTTAGAATCTGTGATGATTTTGCAAAATCTGCATTCATGATTGATTTTCACAGGAGCAGGCTCTAGAGCAGCCATTTTCAACCTTTTTCAGCTCAAGGCACACTGTCAAGGCACTAAAATTGTCAAGGCACACTCCCAGTTTTTTACTTACATTAAATTACTACATTACAATTAATAAATATAATTAATGCAATTAAATCATTACATGACAAAGGGCACAATCCTACCCAGCTCTACTCAGAAGTAAGTCCTATTTTGTTCAATGGGGCTTACTCTCAAGAAAGTGTGGTTAGGATTACAGCCAAAGGCTAGGGGGGCACATTGGGGGGGGGGGAGAATGTGCCTGTGGGACTTACTTCTGAGTAGACATGCCTAGGATTGGGCTTTTGGTTGCACTCTTTTTTCTGAAACACAGGAACAGGCAATTGGCACTTCTCTCTCCTCCTCTCCCCCACCCCACCCCCTCCCACAGGCACATACCCAGCCTCTCATAATTGCAGTTAGCACCTCTCCTACTGTCCCTCCCCTCACTGGTCCACACCTTCCAAAGGTCCACAATCACTTGCCTCACATTCCCCCCCCATTGCCTGTTCCTGTATTTCCGAAAAAAGCCCAATCCTAGGCATGTCTACTCAGAAGTAAGTCCCATTATAGTCAATGGGGCTTACTCCCAGGAAAGTGGGACTAGGAGAGGATCCTGAGAGCCCAGCCCACCTCAGGCATGTCTACTCAGAAGTAACTTCCATTATAGTCAATGGGGCTTACTCCCAGGAAAGTGGGGCTAGGATTGTAGCCCTACGCCCCTCCTCTGAAAGGCCAAGGCGAGGGAGGGTGGCTTTGGGGAGCTGCAGGCAACTGTGGCAAGAAAAAGGAACTTTCATGGACCTTCAGCCAGCCCATTCTTAGGCTGGTGGCCTCAGCAAACTCCCTGGCTTCCTACCTGCTTGCCTGCCTCCTTCTCACTCCGCCCAGATCACCTCCAGGCTTTTCTGGTTGCCCAATCAGCATGCAGGGCAGACAAGGGACTTGATACCCAATCCTAGGCATGTCTACTCAGAAGTAAGCCCCATAATAGTCAACGGGCTTACTTCCAGGTAAATGAGGATTTACCAAAAAGGATTTACCAAAAGGGTTGCAGCCTTGCTCAGCAGCAGGAGATGCTAAGCAGTTGCAGCTGCTCCTCAGACGCATGAGGGCAGCAGCTCCACCTCCCACAGCTGCTGCCTGTCTCCTCTGGCCCAGCGGCACACCTGTGTGCCACCAGTGTGTACTGCGGCACAGCGGTTGAAAACCACTGCTCTAGAGGCTGGATGTTTAAAACAATATGTTTAAGTGTTCCAAAATGTTAAAATTCATAACTGTAAGCCCTGCAAACTGAAGCAACTGTTCAGATTAAATTCTAGTGAACCATAAGTATGGGCCCATACCCACAGAAAGATCCACCCTATGGTTTCCCTGCACCATACTCAGTCCATAAAAGAGATACTGCCAGTTTTTGCTTAAACTGCTCAAAACTTTAAATGAATACTTTTCTTTTTCTGTTGTTTTTAAACTACAGGTTTTTTAAAACATTAAGCGTATATTCTGTAGTAAACCCAAAGCTACACAGGGGAAATTTTAGAAGAACTGACTTCTTACTATATAAATATAGCACATACTGAGTTGGAAAAATGAGTTTTTTAAAACCTGGTATAAATATAGTGCTTCATTTAGGGTGCAATCCTAACCAATTTTCCAGCACTGAGGTAACGGTAATGCAACTCCAAGGTAAGGGAACAAACATTGCCTTACCTTGAGGAGGCCTCCATGACTGTCCCCCAACTGCAGGATGCAGCACACGCCCCACTGACACAGCTATGCAAGTGCTGGAAAGTTGGTTAGGATTGCGCCCTTAACTTTTTTCACAAAATGCGAGTGCATGGGGGAGGGGGCTTATTCTTTCATTTTAGTATCTCTTAGGCTGCAATCTTATACACAATTATCTGAGTGTAAGCACTATTATTTTAATCAAGCTCACTTCTCAGAAGTGAGAAGTTTGCACCTAGAAGTGCCTAGTTTGCACCACTAGGCAACTTTATCATTCAATACACATATATTGGTTCTGATGTGGACTTAGACCTGGAAGATCCAGATTCAAATCCCCACTCAGCCAAGAAGCTTTCTGGGTGACCTTGGGCTAGTCACTATCTCTCAGCCTCACCTACCTCACAGGGCTGTTGTAAGGACAAGAGGAGGAAAGGAACCATTTACACCATCCTGAGCTCTTTGAAGGAAGGATAGTGTAAAAATGTGAAAATATATTTTTCATACAAATAAAATTAATTTATAGCAGGGGCCTCCAAACCTGGGCCCGGGGGCCAGATGTGGCCCGCAGAGAGCCTCTGATCCCCTGAGAGCTTCTAGCCCAGTTGACCAAACACAACCAGAGTTGTGCTTGTGGGTTGGGGGAATGGGGGTCCATTTAAGTGTGTGTATTTCTTGGGCTGTGTTGGTGCTTGGAGAAAACCTGGACACTTGAGCTCATTCATTCATTCATTTCAGTCATTCATCTAATTTCCATCTCTAATGTATTTATTTAAATTTTATGTTTCATTTTGTTTTCCTGCCCTTGACACTGCACCAGATATTTGATGCGGCCCTTCAGCCAAAAAGTTTGGAGACCCCTGGTTTAAAGCTATAAATCCCAAGGACAGTTTTCAAGATCATATGTAACTCATGCTATTCCAGAAAAAAAACCATAAACTTAGTAACCTTTTCCTATCACCCCAAATCTCTCATGGTAACTACACGCCTGTGAATAAGAAAGGGCAGTACCCTGCCTCATCAAGACACAACTAATGCATGTAAAATAGGCTTCGTGACAGAGCTCACACCTTCCCTATCAACTGTACTTTATTAAATTTATGAAGGCCTTCTGTGGACCTAATGAAATTAGACATGGGAGTCATTGTTGTCGTTAGTGGGGTGCGGGCTGCACCAGGTGATGTGCAGGGTGCGTGTGTGTGACACACCACTATTAGCCTAAACTGTTAAAATCTTGGTATTTTCAAATTATACCATTATGTTACATATCATCTAATGCGGAATTTAATGCACTATGCAACAAAAAAACAGGGTTGAAATATATTCTGTCAAAAGTTACAGCCAAAAAAAACAGAAAAGGAAAATGCAATTGCCTTATGTAACAATAAGTGAATTTCTTTAACTTAAAACTGACCAATAAGACTGATTGTTCCAAGAGCCAATGAGGTTCCAAGTGCCAAGAGCCAATGACACAGCAGGGAACCAATAATGTGTTAGTATGAGTCAGATCTAATATCCATGAATCAGAGAGAATACTAGAACTCATATTCAGTTGTGTGAGTGTCATCAACTTGACCACTGGTTTTTGGTTGGTTTCTGATTTGATGAGTGACCTGTACCATTATATACAGGTGTGTGCCACTTAATGTGATATGTTCTCCTATCCCTGTTATGTGTTTAGGTAATTAAGTGAACATTCAGTCCAATCTATTGCCTTTGTTGTGTAAACAAACACTCCCTGCCAGACACTAGCTGGCTTCACAAGCTATTGGAGACAGATTGCCTCTTCTTTACATTAAGAGCTTCTCTGTTGTGTAAACAGACACTCTGCTGCAGGCTATGGGAGACAGGATTGCTTCATTAAGAGCATCTTTATTGTACTTCGACTAACATTATATATATGCGGTTTGTCATTAAGCGAACAGTTATTAAGTGACACATGCCTGTATTAAAATAAATACATATATAAAGTGAATGGGGGTTACACCAACTCTAGTGATGCCACTGCATTTAGGTTTTGCATATGATATTGTAATTTATTCTGTATGGTCTAGTACTTATGGTCTAGTATAGTCTAGAAGTCCATCATAGGGGTGATGCAAGGAACTTTTGCACTAGGTGACCAAACCCTAGTAATGCCTCTGGAGCTATTCACTAAATGTTGCACTGTTTGTGTATTTTATTTATTCCTCCTCATTTTTTTTCTTTTTTTAAAGAAATAAGTTAAGATGTTCAGTAAGTGTTGCACTGTTTTTGTATTTGTTCCTATTTTTTTCAGAAATACATAAGTACATACATTTCAGTTGCATGTATGATATTGTAATTCAAAGGTGCAATGTGGGAGCAGGGGGGTGATGTGGGGGTGGGGTGACGATGTGCCACCATGCCCATTGCCCAGCCTACTGCCCACTGCATAGGAGGAGGTCCCTCATAATAACAACAACAACAACAACAACTAAGTATTTATATACTGCCTTTCTGGTCATCAGATTACTCCTCTGACATTATTCAAGGTGGTTTACATAGGCAGGCGTTTCTAAATCCCTCAAGGGGCTTTTTACAAACATAAAGGTTCTCTCTTTCAAGAACCAACAACATTTCAGAATGGATCTTCCTGGTTTGGTCTCACTTCTGGCCTCCAGTTCTCCCACGCAGGCTGACAAGCAGCTCCATCTCTCACATGGAGGGCAGCCAAGACGCTTCTTGCTCACACCAAGAGCAGGTGGAATCACTAGCTCGGCTTGTCAGTTGCTTCAAGATCTCGCCATTCTCAGCCGGTCAGAGAGCTACCAGTGTCCCTGAACTGGTGACCTTCTGATGTTATCTTCGGGCTAACGGAGGCTTTACCCTCTAGACCAGGGGTGCCCAAACCCCAGCCCTAGGGCCACTTGCGGCCCTCAAGGTCTCTCAATGTGGCCCTCAGGGAGTCCCCATTTTCCAATGAGCTTCTGGCCCTCTGGAGATTTGTTGGAGCCCACACTGGCCCAATGCATGAGGGTGACTTATTGGCCTCTCGCGTGATCTGTGGGATGAGGGCTTCCTCCACTGCTTGCTGTTTCACATCTGTGATGCAGTAGCAGCAGCAAAGGAAAGGCCAGCCTTGCTTTGTGCAAGGCCTTTTATAGGCCTTGAGCTATTGCAAGAACTTTATTCATTCATACAAGTTCACCTTTAATATATTCATTTATGTAAACGTATGTAAATTTATTCAAATTTTAAATGTAAATTAATTATTTTTCCCCCTGCCCCCGGCACAGTGTCAGAGACGATGTGACCCTCCTGCCAAAAACTTTGGACACCCCTGCTCTAGACCAGACCTCCTGCCCTTTTTGCCCCACCTCATGGGGGTGATATGCTGGCCTCCTACACCAGGTGATGCAAACACCACTAGTAACACCACTGATGGGTATGTGTTAATTTAATACCGAGATATAATTACCCTCAGGGAGTACCAGTATTCATTCTTACCTACTGTAATGATCATTCCCCAGGTTGTACAGACTGCCTCACAACTCTTTCAGTGACGAGTACAGACAGTTGTGGTGCACTGCAATTGCTCGTGTCACCCCTTCTGATATATTTAAAAGCATGTGAATAGGGCATGCTGCTGCGATCACGTCATGATAGCACTTCTTCAGGACAGCCTTTTCTCAAAAAGGTGGCAATCATATAGTGCACAATAGTTTGTTTGCTGATGGAAAAGAATGGAGAAGTACTACTGGATCCTCCTCTCCCAGCCTTAAAGAACCAGGAGATAATTACAATAACATCCCAGCATCCCAATGAAGGAATGATGGAGTAGGGTTCTCTCACACTAGACTGACAGCATAATTCTATTCATGTCTACTCAGAAGTAAGCCCTGTTGAGTTCAATGGGCCTTACTTACCTAGAAGTAAGGCCCATTGAACTCAACAGGGCTTACTTCTGAGTAGACATGAATAGAATTATGCTGTCAGTCTAGTGTGAGAGAACCCTACTCCATCAGTGTATAGCAGTGGTTCTCAAACGTTTTAGCCCAGGACCTAATTTTTAGAATGACAATCTGTCAAGATTCACTAGAAGTAATATTATTAACCTGGAAGTTATGTAATGGCCAGAAGTGACATCATCAATCAGGAAAATTTTTTAACATCAAATCTACTATACTGAAAATAAAATATTGAAATGCATGGGAATCCACCTGAAATTGGCTTGCGACCCACCTAATGGGTCTTGACCCACTGTTTGAGACATAGTGGTGTATAGGATTGCAGCCTCAAACATATTTCAAACATTAAATTAATATAATTATTACATGAATAGTATATCAATATATATTTAGAGTGAGGATAAAAAGAAAATCTAAAATTTTTCCTTTTTGTTATCTTTGGTAAAAAATGTATAACAGTCTCCAAATGTATAATAAGAAACCATGTTAAACAAGTTGGCAAATGATTCCAAGGACACTACTGTAATCTTAAAAACTTTTTTCAAGTGAAGTGTCATTCTATCCTATAACTGAATAGATTCTAGGCATCAGTGTGGGAACAATACGTGGGGTGTGGGGGGAGAGAGCAGTCTCCAGAAAAAATAGAGAAACAAGCAGATTTGACAGCAGAGGTTCGTCATAACTGATGCTGCCATGGGCTTCAACTTTATGAAAGCCCACAATACAGTAGGGCCAGGTGAGGCCACAAAAGAAAGGTTCATTTGTGAAAGGAAGAGGTGTTGGCAATGCTATAGTTGGCACAGAGGCCTCTGAGTCAGCCCTACATGGCATTTGTTTTTTCCATACCATTAGGGGGTAACATGCTGTTAGGCAGTTCCCTGTGAATAGTTCTGCCTTGGTTAAGTATTCCAAAATCGTGATTAACTCAACAGCAAGCTGCAATTCAGGTACTATTATTACTTGAAGCCCTTGGCAATGATGCAGAGCACAGAACAACCATATGCATTATGGAGGAGTTGGAGGCATTTCCCCCTCCCCCTGCCTGGGTGTTACACAGCTTATTACATTTTCTTTCACCTGGTCACCAGTCACATTATGCCACAGGAGGCTGTCTAATCCTGTTGGGGAACACAAATCAGTGCGGTTTGGATGACGTGTTCCTAGGGTAGTAATCAGGCTGTAAAAGAATCCACTGTATTCCTTTCCTCTCATCTTCACAATACCATCACAACAGTGCCTGCACTTTAAGTACTTGTTTGGTGTTCAATTGAGGATGCTGTAATTAGCACTGTAACACTTGAGTTTATATTAAGGCACCAAATGAGGTGGGGGTGGGGAGAGAAGCAACACTGCTTCTTTAATTTATACCCAAGATAATGCCAATTTTCAGCAGGAGCAGGAACAAAATTAGATATCCAAGAAAGCAAGAGCTCCTGAAAATGCCAAGTGGGATCACATGAGATCACTACAAAATAATTTAAAGCGTTTAAAAAGAAACAGCATACAAAAGTTATCCATTTGGCTTATCCTATTACTGAAAACCTTTGAGCCCAAGAATATAATTGACATTTTAAAGATGTGTATTCATTTATTTGGAGGCACTATGTAGTGACAATATAATTGAAGAAAAAAGTCTGAAAGTATGAAACCAAAAGATACAAAGGATTAAAGCCCAAGCTAAACTCACTTCTTCTCTCTCCTGCCAATATTAACCTCAGCCAGAAAAAGCCAGGCCAAACTGGAGGATCTTCCAACACTTCATAAAATGTTCAGGTTTCTGGCAAGCATCCAAAGGAAAGGCATCCCAAAATTGTACAACAGCCATTGGCACAACATCTCAACAACAACTCAGAAATAAATCCCACTGGGTTCAATATTGCTTATTCCCAGGAAAGTGTGCACAGGATTGCAGCCTACCTTTCTCTGGACTAGGGCATTATTTTTCAATAAGGATGTTTAGGATTGTACAGTATGACCTCGGTATCCGCAAAGGTTCCATTCTGGAACCCCCTGCAGATACCGAAATCCATGGATATCTGGGTTACAATTTAAATTCCTTTAAAGGGGAGGGGGGAGGCACAAAAATAGTCTCTTACCTCCACTTGGTCAAACTGTGCTGTTTCCAAGCCTCTCTTGGCTAAAAATAGCATGACCCACTTCTGGGTCAAGTGGAGGTTCCTGGCTCCTCCCAGTATCACCCCTATAATGAGCTTCAGCAAGAGTACTCTTTGACACAGTCTTTCCAGCTCCCTTTCATCTCAAAAGGCAGAGAGTGGGGTGTGGTGGGGAGAGAAGCCACTCTGGATCAGCAGTCATGATGCCTTGCCCCACTTCCTTTCTCCATCCCCTGCCTTCTCTGCCTTTTGAAAGGGCGGTGAGAACTGGGAGGATGTTGAAGACAGAGGCAGGAGGAGATAAGTAGTTGTAGGAGTTAAGATTTTCACTTTGCCCACTTTGGGAGACTGAGGTTCAGCACCTAAGCTGGGACTCAGGTGTCATGAGGCCAGGTTATTATGAAAAAAGGCTGACCCCACTCAGAGATATGCAAAGTGAGTGTTTCTGTATTGCCAATGCTTCTTTGACCATTTGTGACTGGTGGAATAAAGAATCCATGCACCAGCTGCTGTATTGTTGGATCTGTTGGATCCAATTGTTGGATAAAACTGTTGGATCCAATTGTTGGATAAAACTGAAGTCCTTAAAATTCTGCTTGACTGGCCACTGAGTAAGAAAAAAAAAATCATGATCAGACCAGGAATCCTGACAATTTTAGTGACTCACAGTAATAATAATAAAACCCAAAGCATCTAAACAAAAATGACCTTTTAAATGCAAACTAAAAACCACAGTGCTCATTTCAAGATTCTACAAACACAAAAAAACACTTACTTAGCACTGAGTCACTATTTATAAACAAATAAAAATTGAACCTGTAACTGATCAGGTGGCTTCCCCAACTCCCAATTGCCTCAGATATACTTGATTTTGTTACAGCTTCCATTTAGACAATTCCCACAGACTCCACTTTACGCGGAATTGAAAGTTTTTATTCAGGTCTTCAGAACTGCGAGAAACATGAAAGGAAATATCCAAACATTCAAAGTTAGGAGAATATTTTCTAGCAGGAAAGGATTATGGTTCGTGCATTTCTCAAACCATAGTGTTTTGAGCTAAAGTGACATTAAAACACTATCTGGGTGAAGAAGCAGCAGCCATCAAACAAAATAATAATAATGTTACCTTCAGATGTGTAGAATCAGTAACTGCTGCATAAATATGAAAAATCCCCTTATAGAGCAGCTCAATTAATAGAATTGTTACATTACTGACTACTCGTATTTTAAATACCATTTAGTTCCAGTGAGATATCAAATGTAAGCATACACTGTGATACACTTTTACAGACCTGTAACAGACAAAGGGATCAAGAGGATTATAGGTCCTGGCCTTAAGTCTATTTTCCCTCTATATTAATTCAGCTGGCAAATGGCACAAAGGATAACAAATCATTTAACATGAGCATGTTTACCATAGGCAATGACAGCTCCACACTCTCATCTCCAAGTCTCTGAAAAGTGAATGTTTGGACACAGGCCGACGGCACCTCAGGCCCTCGTCAGAATCTTACTCACTCTTTCCTGACATTCTGCTTGGATTCCTCAGCCAGACCATACATATACATTTTGAAGTGACACAGAGGCTGTCCAATTATCTTGCTTAACTTGATGTAGAGTTAAAGTGCCTGAACATCACGCTCAAAGAGCCAAGGATCAGACCTGTCTGGCAGGAGAGCCAATGACTGCTAGCATTACAGCAAATGAAAGTGGCTGATTCCAAAGAGGCTGGCAACAATCTCACATTCTGAGCACTATCAAAAGCAAAACTGGGAGCTACTCCATAAGTGTACATGGGTCCAGCTGCCTGAATGCACCTACCAGGCAATGTAGGGCAATTATACACTTCTGAAATTAATAAAATTCCACAAACTCTTCCTTTGACACAATGGAATCTCCTGCTATATCCATACAAAGCAACTCTATTCCTGGGACATATCTAAGTCCCTGATCTGTCTGTATGCTGATTTACTTTCAGCATTTACACAACCAAGAGAAATTAAATCATTTAGTACAAAAACAACAAACAAAACAATATCCAAAGTGGGCGGGCCTGATATGGTCCATGACGAGATGTCCATTAAAATGCTTCTCTAATAAGATGCTTACAGTGCAATCCTAGGCACATCTACTAAGAAGTAAGTCCCACTGCGTTCAATGGGACTTACTCCCAGAATTGCTGCCCTACAGTACACTCCTATAAAGGTGTGCGGCACTTAACATTGGGGATATGTTCGCGGATCCCTGTTGTTATGCAATTAGGTCATTAAGTGAACATTCAGGCCAATCTGTTGCCTTTGTTGTGTCAACAGGCACTCCCAGCAAGACACTAGCTGGCTACATAGGCTACTGGAGATAGATTGCCTCTTCTTTACATTAAGAGCCTGTCTGTTGTCTGCTGCAGTCTGCTGCAGGCTATGGGAGACAGGATTACTTCATTAAGAGCATTTTTATTGTGTTTTGACCACCGTCATATATGCGGTCCATCATTAAGCAAACCGTTGTTAAGCAGAAGACACTGGTATATGTCCACTCAGAAATCCTGTTGCGTGTAATGGAACTTACTCTCATGTGTGTATAGGATTGCTGCCTCAGATACTTGAACTCAAGATTTAAAGCAGTTGGTTTACTATAATAACCTGAAATTATTGGCTGGCGTTGGGAAGGAGGCACAGTTAGGAGTTGTTTTAAAATTTTATTGATTAAATAAAATTGCATTTGTTGAGATGAATACCCAAGATAATATTAATTAGCATTTTCATACAAATAAACAAACACAATGGCATTAGAAAAGTTGCAAAAACTAATGCTGAAGCCTGGATTGCACAGTGAAGTCTATATTGTGCACTAGGCATACAAGAATTTCTGCAAATGCATTGTATATTCAAGTGAGTGCTCCTCTTTTATTTAGCAGGGGAAGAGTAACTGGTCCTCCTCACCCCAGCAGTGTCTTTTCTACTGGCTGTCTGCTGGTGTTTTGCATCTTTTAGATTGTGAGCCCTTTGGGGACAGGGAGCTCTTAGTTATTTGATTTTTCTCTGTAAACTGCTTTGCGAATTTTTGTTGAAAAGCGGTATATAAATACTGTTAATAAAATAATAATAATAATAATAATAATAATAATAATAATAATAATAATATTTCAGACAGAAAAGAGAGGACTAGACCTCTGTAAAGTTAGAATCTCCTATGTAAAATTAGCCACAATGAATTAGTCATTTAAATGAAATGAAGCTATTCAAGCAGAACAAGATGAATTAAAAGCTGCAGATGAGAAAATCTTATATAGTACTAGCAAAAATAAAAGTCCCAGAAATTTCACAGAACAAATAGTTGCTCAAGGCTGCTCACAAGCAAATTGCCAGAAAAGCCATAATTATAAAACTGCAGAAGACCTAACATAATACAAATAGCTGAGGATAGTAATACAAACCACCAAACAGCAATCTAAATTAAAACCATTGTCATTTGTTATCTGAAGGCAAACAAAAAGAGGCTTAGATATCCAATTAAGACATATAAAATTATGGATGAGATGAACAGAGTGGATAAAAGAAAGTTCTTTTGCCTCTTGCACAATACCAGAACCAAGGGTCATTTACCAAATACCAGAACCAGGGGTCATCCACTAAAACTGACTGGTGGGAGAGTCAAAACAGACAAAAGGAAATACAATGGGCCCTCCTTACAAGCGGGTTTGGGACCCATGGATTACGTCTGATTCGGGTCCTGATCCACGTCAGGAGGGCCTCACAGTACCTCCCAAATGTGACCAGAAGAGTCTTCCAGTAGCGTATCAGAGGTGGTTTTGGAGGTGGTCTGGTCTGGGAAGTGAGCACAGCCTCCCCACACCTCAGAAGGCCTCCTGGAAGCCTTAGATAGGCAATTCTGGTTTGGCATGACATCAAACCATGGTTAAACTTACATGGTATTTGAACTGAGCTAGTGTTAACAAGCTGCTGTCAGGGATTTGTACTAGCAAGCATCATTCTATTAGCAAGGATCCTGGAAGTTCAATATACACACTAGAATGCTATAATGAAATATGCTTGTATTTGGATACTGCCTGTTATGCAGTTTGGATACTGCCTGTTTCTTAAGAAACAGAGATCTTTGCTAGCATCAAGACAGACATTGCGTGATAATAGTTCACATGAAAACACAAGGGATGTGCTCTAATTACTAGAGTGGTGGGGTTATATCTGTATCAGAGTCTGTGAATCATCCATTCTAGAAATGCAATGCCTTAGTTAAAGGTCACTGTCTGATCTCATGGATAAAGATGCTGGAAACCTTGATATGGCTTCCAAGCAGTCGTTGCACATTACAGTTAATCAATTAGAACCAAATTTATGCTATAGTCTTCTGATCCAGGCAACAGGACTTAGTGGCTTCAGAAGAAGCACAGACATTCCCAGTCCCATTCCTTTGAGCAATCAACAAAGCAAAATCCTTGCTTAACACAAAGCAGAATCAAAAATATATCCACACGACTTGGGTGGCATCCAGAGCGTTGGTGCAGCAGTGTACTACTAGTGGGAACTTCTCTCATGAATGGAAGACTTCATGCAAGTGTTATACCCAGCAAAATTGCTGGTGCAAGTCCAAGAAGCCCCATGTAGGGCTTCCAGGCCAAGGACAGGATTGGTTAGGATATGGTAGAAGCCTCCTCCACCGACCCCACCCCTTTGCAGGCTGGATCCACACACACCCCATTCTGCCCTCCACCACCCCATTATATCTCTACCTATCCTCCCCCCACCCTTGCACCATCCAACACAGAACGTATTTCCCCCAGTGGCCATAGGTCCAGATCCAGCACTGGCAAGACAGTGCAAACCTTCTCACCAGCACTCCTTACTTGAATAATTGAAAAGCACTTTATGGCATTTTTGCATATGGCTAGTTCTGGTGCAGCAACTGCTGCACTTACACCAGTGAAACATATGATTGGGCCATTAAACTCCTTTAGGCACTGATAAACATAAGAACAGCCCCACTGGATCAGGCCATAGGCCCATCTAGTCCAGTTTCCTGTATCTCACAGCAGCCCACCAAATGCCCCAGGGAGTACACCAGATAACAAGAGACCTCATCCTTGTGCCCTCCCTTGCATCTGGCATTCTGACATCGCCCATTTCTAAAATCAGGAGGTTGCAAATCAGGAGGCTGCAAATTCATGGCTTGTAACCTGTAATGGATTTTTCCTCCAGAAACTTGTCCAATCCCCTTTTAAAGGCGTCCAGGCCAGACGCCATCACCACATCCTGTGGCAAGGAGTTCCACAGACCAACCACACGCTGTGTAAAGAAATATTTTCTTTTGTCTGTCCTAACGAGATGGAACACAAAACACACACTGTTTTTAGATGGTCTTCATGCAACATCAATCCATTAGAATGGTCAAAGGCTGCAAATCAGATATGATGTATCCTAAACTCTGAGTGACTCAGCTGAGCTAGGGAGCCCATTGGCTCTTTTCCACAAGGAGGGACTTTTGCCTGGGCAATAACATTTTATTCAGCAGCTGCCTAAAGCTCAGCAGACACTACTGCAAAAAGGAAATCTAATCTAATCTAGCTTTTCTAATACAGAAGTCTTGTAACTCCTGGGCACTAAGCCACTGTCAGGCAAAGGCAAGGCATAAGGACAGAGAATCCTGGGAGAAGGCAGGCTGACCAAGAAGAATAGTGCCCTCACCCCTTCCAGTTACCTGCTTCCCCTTTACTGGACTAGCAGATGAACAGAGAAGAAATCTTGGCAGTTTGTATTCCCTATCACCACTCCAGACTACAGAGACCAGGCAGAGAAGGCCACCAGGAAAAACAACCCCTTCCAGGAGAGCCTCAGAGACTCTAATTAATTCACAGTAGTGTCTGCAGGGCCAAGAGATGTGACAATGCGAACATGGACAAGGCAGACAAAAGGGTCAAAGTTGAATGAGTTTATTAAAAGTCTAAAATTGAAAACAGAATTGGACAAATATAACTAACACTAGTAAAAATACAAGCAAGTTGCTGGAAAACGCCACGGCTGTAAAACACAAGGTTTGTATGCAATAACCATAAATGTCCTGCAGATGGAGCTCTGCAGATGTTATATGTTATACACAAGACAGTTTGTATGCTGGCTGGAGTCAGTTAGCAACCAGGAAAATAAAATAATTCCCTAACACAATCTAGCCAGTTGGTCCCTAGCTGAAGTTACTTATACTGCTCAAGGAGGCCCCAGCCTTTGTACTTGCAAGTGCGCAAGTGGGTGCTCCTCTCTGAGCTCCTGAGGAATGGGTCACTCAGCAACTAGCAGAGAACAAGACTCCCTGTGGGAGACAGCTTAAGTAACTTTGCTTTGATGATGTCATCAAGTTACCTGGTTGAAGGAGTGGAACCTACCTGGGTCACTCCATCCCACTTCTTGACCGAGATGGACAGGTTTGGCTGCCCAATCACTAAGCACATACCAATCGGGGTGGTGGTGGTGGGAATGACTACGGGGGGGGGGGGGGGAGGTAGCCATTCCAGAAAGGAAAAGGAGCCCAGTTCACAAACCTGTGTGCTATCTTTCTAGTGATGGAGTTTCATACAGAGAAAGAACAAAGACCAACTGCAAAAATGATGTCTCAGCAGCTTACCATGTTCTGGCCCAACCTTCAAGGATTCTCCATAATGACACAAATAGCAATGCAGACTAACAGTAAAGCAATCACAAGACCAGTCCATCATTATAACCAAATCTATTCAAAGTCTACTTTGTTTTACCTTCACCATATTAAAAACAGTTTGGGAAGCAGCTAAGCATGTGAAACAGAGCCGAACAGAAAACCCAACCAACAAAAAAGAATACTATTGAAATAAAACTGCAAATGGCTCATTTCAGACAATGTCCCATGGATTTCAGTGATAAATACAAGCTTATCGCGCTCCTGATGTGGGATAACTGGTTGGTTCATTTCCAGTCCTGATATACTTTGCCCTGTTCACATATCTTTGGGACTTCTTTGTGGTCTCAGTAGAACTACATTCTTGGTCCTAAATCAATTTATAAAAGAGGTCTAATTGCCCACTCCTAAACATTTTCACTCAAAACTACACACTACCAAATCTGATAGGACATCCTTCTTAAAATGCTTAGAATGACAGCCCAAAACCTATATGCATGTTTATTCAGAAGTCACACCACCATTCAGTTCAGTGGGGCCTACTCCCAAGTGCATACACGACCAACCATAATGTTAAAAGCCACAAGTCATTCTGTAGTTTCCAAATGACACACAAATCTCCAGTGCCCTGACACTTCCTTTAGAAATATGCATTTTGGTTACAGAGTCCTCTTGAGAAATTAAAGGTCTAAGCATGCATTTGATATTGTGGTAGAAAACCAGTTTGCTGATCAGCATAGCAAATACCCCATCTAGTGAGTCAGCTCTGCACAGCAGCCTCTCTCATGCCTGAAGAGAAGCACAGTCAGTATGGAGTCTGGATTCACCATTTTTATTCATCCAGCTTCAATTCATAAAGCCACCTGCTTGCAAATGACTCCGAATAGATTGCAATTTTTACAAAACAGTTTTATACAAGGAGTGAGATATATATACACATCCAACGTTATACACAGAAATTTTATACTCTGATTTGACTCAACACGAATGGCCACTGCAAAGGAGAAGGAATGTGCTGATCCCTGGAGAAGGGGGAAAATGCATCCCTTTAAAATCACAGTTTTAAAAACTTCTTTTTACATTTGAAGAGACACAGTCATGCAAGGGATTCCAGGTATAACCTAATTATCCACATTTTCTATCTCAAGAATTTTCTATCTTTCTTTTCTATTTAAAGGGCCCTTTAAATTAAAGGAAAACTGTCCTTTAACAATAGCCTCCTTAATGTGAAAGAGGGCAGCCAGCTGACAATCCATCAATCATTCCCTCTCTATAGGCCAGCCATTTTCAACCACTGTGCCCTGGCACACTGGTGTGCCGCAAATGGTCCAAAGGTGTGCTGCGGAATTTTGGGAGAGGGTCATTTATCAATAGGACCATTGGGGGATGTGAGCCCCCATTGACAGCACAGTGTGCCTTGCCAATTGTAAAAAATTGATGGTGTGCCTTGACCATTTTAGTGCCTTGCCAGTGTGCTTCGAGATGAAAAAGGTTGAAAATCACTGCTATAGGCACTTACTCAAAGAAAGATGACCCCTCCCTTCTCCCTGAGCATGTGAAAGAAAGATACTCTTTGCTCTGGGGGAAGGGAGGGCCTCACTCAGATGGCCTTTCTAAGTGCCTGGAGAGAGACTGATTGAAGGATTGTCTGCTTAATTACTCTGTCTTAACATCACAAAGGTCAGCAAGGCTGTTTTTAAATCACAGGACCAAAGGGACTTTGTTTTTAAAACTGATTTGCTATAGTGCATTTTTTTTTTTGCCATCCACCTGAGTTCTTGGAATGGAACCCTCACAAATAATGAGACTCAACCTGTACACTGGAACATAAGCATACAATAAAGAAGTAGATTTATTACAATTGGAAAATTCAAAACACTCTGAACAATGACAGCTTCACTTTATTTACTAATTTTTATGCTTTTACAAGCATAAATAATAATATTTTTATTATTAAAATAAATAATATTTATTTATTTGTGCATATTTGTGTAATAATATTTGTGTAATAATTTGTGCTCGTAATAATTTGTGCATGCAAGAAATGCATATATTTTTAAAACAACACACACACACTCTCACCTGCATGTGGGAAATGCCTGTTCACAGAAGTCTGACCCACTCATAACGCTTGTCAATCAAAAGAGATTTATTAACATCTACAGAATACCCATAACTCAGTGGTACTCAAACGTTTCTGGCCCGTGGCTCCCTTGACCCCCATGGCTGTTGGCCATGGCTCCCCATCATGTTCCTGAGGGCTGGAAGTGACATAATTTAACAGGAAGTGGCCAGAAATATTAACTATATTAATATTAATTATATTAATCATATCATTAATTAAAAGCAAATATTAAAAATATATTATTAATACACAGCAGTATACATGCTTTATAAATGATCAGTTGCTGATCACTGTTGGAGACAGGATGCTGGAGTAGGTAGATTTTGTCTGGTCCAGGAGGACTCATTTTTTTTAACTTTGTAAGCATACCAATAGAATTGTTTTATCAAATGAACTTTGTGAACAACCAGTCTGACCAACATTACACACACATACCCCTGTGGACCCCAATCCAACTAGTCATTTCTCCTATTCTCCTAGGATAGGATTGAACCCTTTATTAATTTAATGAAATTAAATTTTTCCAGCAGCTGGTGGGGAAAACAAAATTAGACCATGAAAATATATCAGAGCTGATAAGGGTTTGGTTAGGAAGCTGATTTGTCTCCTATACTAGGAGATGCACAGCTCAAGCCTATGCATGTCTACTCTGAAGTAAGTCCCATTAGAGTCAGTGGGGCTTACTCCCAGGAAAGTGTGGATAGGATTGGGCTGGCAATCACTTCATCAATGGCTGAGAAGTATTCCCTTCAAATAGCAAGATTCATCACTTTAAAAATACACCCTCTCCTCTTCAGTCAGATTAATAAATCACTTTAAAAACAGTCCCCTTTTTCTGTTCCTGGCCAAGTAAAGTGTGTGCTTCTCTCCCTCCCCTCCCCCTTTGCCAACTGCATGGAAACAACTTTAAGATCCCTGGTGACTGGTAAAATAGGAAGCATTTTATTTGGGGAGGAGGAGGAAAGTGGGAAGGTTTGGAGATTGAAAGGGGGGAGTGGAAGAGGGAGGGGGTTGAAAAGAGAGATTTCACTTTGATGAGAAGCAACCCCAGGCTGGGAACTAGGAACCAACCAGACAAGGATCAAGGAGGGTTTCTTTCTGAAGGTCAGCAAGGGCAAGGACTGCAAACTGAGCATACTCGGTATTTGCCAACTGGAGGGTTGGAGTTGAAGAGGACACAGAAGGCAGCAGCCTCAGAGAGGAGGGAGAAGGCGGTGGGCGGCAGCAGCCACTCTCGCAGTCACTCTCGGAGGGAGCAGCTGAGCAACCCCACGCAGATGAAACTTTGCTCCACTGAATCCAGAGCCTCTGTCGAGCCCAACAAAGATGCTTTTGATTCTCTGCCAACCTTTTGGTTGGCAGAGAATCAAGTAGTCCCATTGTGGGGCTACTTGCTTTACCTGGGAGAAGAGGACAAAAGTCCCCTTCTCCTGAGGAGCCTCCAGCGGCTGCCCACAACACACAGGATGCGGTGGCAGCCATTTTTGGTGCCGCTGCAGCCCCACGCCCTGGGCAGCTCTGGATTGGGCTAGGCACAATCCTAACCAGGTCTACTCAGAAGTAAGTCCTATTTTGTTCAATGGGGCTTACTCTCAGGAAAGTGTGGTTAGGATTGCAGCCTTAACAACAGTAAGGAAAGCTGTTTTTAAACCACAGTTGTAAAGGGACACACTTTTTATTTTTTTAAACTGCTTTTATTTAACACATTTTATGGTATCAGCAGGGAGTCCCAGCATCAAATCCCTGTGGATGTTGAGACAAAACCTTATTCCATCCGAAGCAATGGAGGGGCAAGAAATTTGGAAGTGGGTCTTTAAATCTATTTTTCCACTGGTTTTTTATCCACAGGTGTTTTTTTTATTCTCTGGAACGGAACCCCAGTGGATAGCAAGGGACAACCTGTATATAAACAAGGAAGGAGTGTCAACTGCTTCAGCATATATTCATTCTCTGCCAGGAACAAAATGGGTGTTTCAGTGGCAAACAGTAGTTTCAGTGGAGAGGGGGAGGTGTTATCTGACTTGCTTGTCCAAATGCCCATCCCAGTGCAGATAATGCATCCAGATGCATTATCTGCACACTCTCTTCCAGGACACCTCCCAATTCAGCCAAATCAGCATGCAAAGGCTGCTTCAGCATGTGTATTTCCTTGCTGGATTCAGGTCATGATCTTTTGAAAGAATATCAGTTCAGAAGTCTCACACTGGTGGTTACACAGTTTTCGACTTCAAACAGCAGTTTGTATAGCAGATCAAAAGCAGCTAAAAATATAAATAAAAACGAAGCAAACTACTACTGAGGAACAAAAGTTTCTTTTTCCAAGTACTTAAACCAGCTCTGGCACTTCACAACAAATATGGAAAGCCCATTTCTGCACATTTACTAAAAGCAGCTCTTTATTTCTCTGACAAGTACCTAAAATACCTGAGATAGTTGAGATTAAAAAGCAAGAGAGAATAGGAGCATCTGCTTAGGATCAGAGCTTCCGGAGCCCATCTCTTTTCATTTCTTGATTTTAGTCAGAAACAGGAAATCGCAAATAGACTTTTGGTAATAGACAAACTGTATTTATAGAGAGATTAAGGGCCCAATCCTAACCAACTTTCCAGCACTGGTGTAACCGCAATGCAGCCCCAAGGTAAGGGAACCAATGTTTTCATACCTTGAGGAGGCCTCTGTGACTGCCTCCCCACCACAAGATGAAGTGCATGCCCCACTGGCATGGCTGCACCAGCAGTGGAAAATTGGATAGGATTGGGCCCTAAAAAGAAAAATGATAAATTTGCTCTTCTCTCTAGTTTACATATAACCATGTTTAACACATAAGACAGTATTTAAGATAGATATTTGCTACAAGGAGTGGTGTCTAGAGATCTTTATTTCCAGCATAAATTGTTGGACCAATCCAACATGGGCCAGCTGACAGCAGAACAAGCTTTCAGCTGCTGGTGACTGCTTTATGGCAGTTGCAAGAGGCACTCTAGCATTGCGTAGTGCAGCACACTACAGGTTTGCCAATGGGAAGGCCAGAGCTGTGCTGTGGACCCGCCAGTGGGATGGCCGGGGCTGTGCTGTGGACCCGCCAAGGCAGGTAGGACATGGGAGAGGGTAAAACGGGGCGGGGAGGGCAGAAAGAAGCAGCAACTGAGGTGGGGAGGGCAGAATGGGGTGGTGTCAGGGGTGGGAGAAAGGCAGATTGAGTCCAGGAAGGGAGCAGATTTGGTGACAGTGGTGGTTAACAAATCCTAAACCCATTCCCGGACCTGATCCCATAGTACAGGTCCGCACAGACCTGTCCCAACAAATTTGCTAGCACAGATTTGAGTGGACCCTTCTGTGCTGAAGAGGCTTATGCTCAAGCAAAGGAACAAATGTCCCCTTACCCCGAGGAGATACCCACAACTGCACCCCTTGTAGGACACAGTGGTAGCCATTTTGGCATTGCTGCATTGGAGGGGGAGAAGCATAGGATTGGACTGTCTATAGAAAATGCTTTTGTCCTTTTATTTGATTCTATAAACATTTAGGCAGAATGATCTTTGTGTGTCCTCCACCCCCTTGCCTTGTTTAGGCACCACCAATATTACATTACCCTTACAGAACTATTGAGAGCTCTTCCATTCATCTAACCTTAGACAAGGAAAAAAATGCTTTCTCTGAACATCAGACCAGTAAAACTCTTTCTTTCAAGCTTTATGTTGTGGAGTCATATGTAAAATGAAATATACTGGGGATGGGACAGGAATGCGCTTGGCCTGAGACACAATGCTGCTACTACAGAAAAAAAAAGTCACATAATTCAGTAGGGGCAGGGAGGACAAACATTGGGATTGTATTGTAACTTACTCCGTATAGTTTGGATAAATTGTGTATGTACCATCCTGCCAAGTGGTAAGGAAGATTTTACCACACTTCAGGTGCTGTGTTTATTAAAACAGCCACTGGCGTCCAACCACAGAGGTTCTGATCTGCAGTTCTTCCGTTTCAAAAACAAGCAACAGCTATGCCTTCTGTCTTCTCATGATACTTCTTTAAAATCTCTTTGGGCTAAATGATTTCATCATGTCCGGTTTTGCAACAAGGTGTTTTAGAGTTTGTAGTGCTGCTGGCCACCCATTGTTTTTAGAAACTGCCTAATATTGAGTCAGGCTGTTGGTCTATCAGTCTCAGTACTGTTGGCACTTCTCCCAGCGTTTCAGACATAATTTTTTCTCTCAGAGACACTCTCAGAATTTTTACCCAGAGATACTAGGAATTGAATCTGAGACCTTCTGCATGTAAAGCGAATGCTCTTCTACTGAGCTTACAGCCCCTCCTTAAAAGCCTGCGATTATATTTACTGACAAACATCACATGCAACACAGTCGGAGGCCTAGCCACAAGTGTTACAGGGAGGCACACATAGGCTGCAATCCTAACCACACTTTCCTGAGAGTAAGCCCCACTGAACAAAATAGGACTTACTTCTGAGTAGACCTGGTTAGGATTGTACCTTTAGTGTGTTTAACAGTGAGTTATGGCATGGAAAAGAATCTTCTGACAAAGTTCTGAAAAATGAATGAAACACTGAACCCTTTTAACAATATGGATTTTAATCCTTTGACACAACCATGGTCTTCCTACCCGGACATGTTAAATTGTTGGATTATTGCTGGCCACGGAAACCTACAGACATACAAAAGAATCTTCTGTTTCCTAAATACAACACTTTAGACCAGGGGTCTCCAAGCTTTTTGGCCAGAGGGCCGCATCAAATATCTGGTGTGGTGTGGAGGGCCGGAAAAAAAATTTAAATATAAAATTTAAATAAATAAATTAGAGATGGAACTTCAATGAGTGAACAAATGAATGAATGAGCTCATTCATTCAACCTCTCTGGCCCTCAGAACACCCTCCAGACACAATCAGAGCACAGTTCTGGTCATGTTCAGTTGAGTGGGCCAGAGGCTTTCAAGAGTCAAGGGGTTGGCCATGGGCCTGAAAGAGGCTTGCTTCGGGCCGCATCTGGCCCCTGGGCCGGGGTTTGGAGACCCCTGCCTTATAGTGTATTGCCTTTGTTGGTTGCTCTACAAAGAAGGAAGTACCTTTCAGAAAACTGATCAAAAAAAGGAGAGGAAATGGGAGGTTTTGTGAATAGCAAGTATGATTTAATAATAACAACAACAACAACTTTATTTTTACCCCGCCTTTCTCCCCGAAGGGACTCAAGGCGGCTTACAACATATTAAAAACATAATTTAAAAACAAATAAAAACATATTAACACATCATAAAAAACAGCAGTCAGAATAAAAACTAGGTAAAAAGAGCATAGAGCAGCAGCAAGTCATAAAAGAATCAGGCCTGTAAAAATATTAAAAGATGTTAAAAAGATGTTAAAAGGCCGAGAACTCAGAAGGCTTGTTTAAACAGAAGGGTCTTCAGGCCTCGCCGAAAGGTCTCAAGAGAGGGAGCCATTCTTAAGTCAAGGGGAAGGGAGTTCCATAGTGTTGGTGCCACTACTGAGAAGGCCCTATTTCTTGCAGCCGCCCCACGTACCTCCCTAGGCGGCGGCACTTGTAAAAAGGCCTTCTCTGATGACCTGAGAGGACGAGCCGGATTGTACAGGAGTAGGCGATCTCTAAGATACCCTGGTCCAGAGCAGTATAGGGCTTTAAAGGTCAATACCAGCACCTTGAATTGGGCCCGGAAACGAATGGGCAGCCAATGCAGCCGCTGGAGAAGCGGACTGACAGAGTCGAACCGCCTACCTCCAGTAACCACACGGGCCGCCGCATTCTGCACTAGTTGCAGTTTCCAAACCATCTTCAAGGGCAGCCCCACATAGAGCGCGTTACAGTAATCTAATCTCGATGTCACCGAGGCATGGACCACCGTGACCAGGTCTGCACGATCCGAGTACAGCCGCAGCTGGCGCACCAGCCGAAGCTGAGCAAAGGCCCCCTAGCCACAGCCGCCACCTGGGAATCCAGGAGCAGCTGCGAGTCCAGGTGGACTCAGATTTACCCAGTCTTACCCCTGGGATCCAGCAAAGAGACGCTCACCCTGAAATGCAACCTACCACACTATACACTGGACATTTAAATTAGCTATGTACCTATGCCATTTGCTTCAAATCAGCAGTGCAGTGTTGGTGTGGAACATGGTTGGAGGAATAATCACAAGTACATTGTGATTATAATTATTATACCAAGGGATATGAGGGCAGGTGCAAGGAGCTGCAGAAGGAAGGGGGAAACTGTCCCTTTGCAAAAATGGGGCTTCATTCACCAACAGAAGATCACATTATCATAGAGCCCTAAGTCTTTCAAGTATCATGCTGTCCATGTTTACTATTGTGGACACTATTTTATCAGGAGTATTGTTGCAAGGTCAAGAGCAAAGTTCAAAAGCAAACTCAGTAGGCAAGAGTGATGATCGTCTGCAAGCTTTATTCGTTGCCAGCAACGGGCCTCTCAGGGACTCCTGTCCAAAGCGAAGAGAGCAATGAGAACCATGTGGGAACAATCAGAGCCCTCAGAGAGAGCGCAATTTTCCAGTGTGAGTCTTTCCCTTATATTGGATTCTGGCTCCTTTGTTTGAGGAGTCTTACATTTCATTGGCTGATGTATGACATCAGAGATGGAGGCCTTCTCAGGATTGGCCACATATAACTTTATAATAATAATAATACAGGTATGCATGTACCACCTTTCTTGGTCTTTATTCAAGACTTTATTCAAGGCGGTTTACATAGGCAGACAATTTAAATCTCTGTAGAGATTTTTACAATTTGAAAGAATGTTCTATCTTACAAGAACCACAACATTCAGGTGTTACTTTCTTGATCTGGTTTCACATTCTGGCCTCCATCCTCCCACGCTCAGAGCAGATGGAATAACTCGGCTCAGCTTGTCAGCTGCTTCAAGGTCGCACGGTGCCGGTGGCCTCGAACTGGCGACCTTCGGATGTTATCTTCAGGCAAATGGAGGCTCTACCCTCTAGACCAGACCTCCTGCCCTTTATGTCTTTTGCTCTTATCTTTTGCTACTCTTTACTTATTTATTACTGGCCTTTGGTATGTCTTTGCTTATCTCTGGCCATTCCTCACTGGCCTGACCCTGACATGTTTCAAACAGCCATCTGCTTATCTATCTAAATTCCTTCTGTCTGGTCTCGTTAATCACTGTGGGCTTTCTGCTAACTGTTTGAACTAAGCTTTTTGGTCTTTCTTTCTATTCCATGTGTGATTCCTTATATGTGATCTGTATAGTGGTGTAATTTCATTTATTTAATTCAGGACAAACTAAACTCTTATTGTACAAAAGGATTCTCTTTTAGAACTTTTCTTATTTAAAACAAATATCATTTCCCTCTGTGTCAGTGTACAGGTTCTCATTATGTTTTGCTGGCTTATCTGGGACTCTCTTGTTCCTTGTTCTGAATTATCTTGTTCCTGTCCAGCTGTTTCTGCGGGTGTCTGTATCTTGAAAAACTCTATTTTAATTAGCAACAGATTTACTGCCTTTGCCAAGGCCTTGTTCCTCATTAAAGTGTCTCTAATTGGGTGTTTTCTTAGCCTCATACTCTGATTTATGTTGCCTCTTGGTGCCAAGAGATATCTTCCTTCCTGACTACTTCTTATCTGTCTTTCCTGTATGTTGTAAATCTGTCTCTGAGTTGTAGTCTAATCTCACTTTAAGTTGTATATTTCTCAGTTCTAATTAAGCAGGACCTTGAGTCTACAGAGTGCCTAAGATGAGAGTCTTATCTGAGGAGTAACTCTATACCACATTCCTCCTTGTTAGACTCATTAACTATGCTGCATCTGCCTCTCCAAGGTTGCAGCTGAAGTCTTAAGTCTTTTTTAATTTAGCTTCCACTATTCTGTGTATTTCTGTACTATTATTTAACTTTCTTAACAGTTAGAATTCACTTTGAACTACCATACATTGCTACTAACATTATTTACACTCTTAAAGACACTAATCATTAAGCATTAAAAGCAAGCAGCCATCATACTCTCTTTGACATGAAACTTTGCTATATTGGCTCCTCCCAGCCTTTAATATATGCATACATGACTGTAATTTTGATTTAAAGAGAAGGCTAATACTAATAAAATAATAGTTTTAGAAATCTAAAATGCTTTTTCTTGCCATGATTTAAGGAAGCTCGAATGCAAAAATCCCTTTTCCTTTTAAATTCTCTGTTCACTTGTTTTGACATTCAAGTTTGGGAGTGTATTTTTGATTTAAAATGAAACTGTTCAGTTTAGTTTCATTTATCATATTACCAATTAGCTTGACAGGTGGAAATTCCAGCTTGTACTCCCTTTTTACAAACTGTGTTAACTTTATCTGATGTCCTTGACAGTTCTTAAGAAACATTCCTTAATTTACAACCTGTCTACTGGCTGCAGCTTCAGAGAGCAAAAATGCTTTCTTTGTTCCAAACATTGCTAAACATAATATTTTTCCTATTTCTTGAACATAGAAACTTAATAACTAATTTTGCTGTAACACCCATAAACATAGCATAAACATTATTAACATAAGTAAACATAAATGATTAGTTTTAGCATAAATGGCTATAAACACTCATAGCATGGCATAACATTTGCTTCATTAAACATTTGGTCTGTTAGCATAAGTAAACATTTGAACATTTTCCCTATTAAACTTCCTAATGATTTAACTTTTAATTTGTTTGTGTTTGGCTTATGGCTTTCACTAGCCTGTATCAGTATCACTTATTTGTCTCATTTGGATATCTTAACAGAAGTGTTTGTGTAACAAAAATGTAAAAAATAAAAGTTAATTCATTTTTCTATAATAACCAACACATAAAACTGGTTATTAAAACTATTCTGAAGAAAACATGCTACTTGAGCAGGTAGTTTCTGCAGAAACCACAGCATTTGAACAGGATGTGAAAAAATGGCAATGGCCCTGAGCAATGTATACATACTAAACAAATCGCCCAGCTACTACCCAGTTCCTGTAACAATTTGTTCAGCCATAAACCACAAAGGTCTCAGATTGCTGTTTGTTTCCCTAGTTTTGGAGATCACTGTGTGCAGATACTGTGCTTCATTTTGGTTTGCATCCCAAATCAGTTTTAGAGTGCTAAATGAGAAATAATTTCGTCTGCAAACATCATATGCTGGTTAAAGCATATGTGCTGTTCAACACTGAATCAATTACAATTATGGAGAGATTGCGACAAGTGTTTTCTGTCATGAGATGTGGGCACTCATTGACTTCTGAAAGAGATAGCTGCTCTAACTGCATCCTGTCAGAATGAAGAAAATTCTACAGAGGATCATGGAAGAAAATGGCTATGAGGCAAAAGTCCAGAAGCTGTTTCCCCACCACCACCACCCAAAGACAGACATCAGGCAGATTAAAATACCTGAGCTTGTCAATTCATTTTCTCTCAGGCTATAAATAATGTTAGAGTACTTGTACACCAGTAGCACAAGCCTATGCATGTCTATCAGAAGTAAGTCGCATTGCGGTCAATGGGCTGACTTCCAGGAAAGCATGAATAGAATTACAGCTCTAGAAACCTGAAATTTTGTACACGCACTGTTACACCCAAAGCAAGTGTTTTGCCACTATTTCCCCAGTCCTGTGCCTATAAAGCAAGCTGTTAAAAACTGCAGCATATCTGAGAAGGAACCTGTGAACTGTCCTGAAAAATGATATATGTTGGGATTTGCATGGTAATTAATATGTTCTTTAGAGGTCCCCTTAATAGGACAACAAGGTTCCTCTGCCTCGATTGGTTGAGCTCAGGGGTCTCAAAATTTTTCAGTATGGATGCAGAAATACATCCTATATTTTGCAGATTTTCACAGGCCGAAAAAAATCAGTTTTATAAATGAATGAATGAAATTTAAATGAATGAATATGTTTTACCTGGGTCTTCTTTGTAATCAGCACAATATGATTCAGAACAAAAGAGAAATGTGACAATTACAAAGAATCAATGCTGTGCATAAACTGAGAAATGATTTATAATGAGTAAAAATGTCAAAGATTAGCAAATGCTCAGGCCTAAAAAAAAAAGCAAGTTGCTGCCGGCCAGATTAAATCTTGTGGCGAGCCAGATTTGGCCCCTGGGCTGTAGTTTGCAGACCCCTGGCTTAGCTGATTGCCACTGTCATCTTTGATTGCTGCTGGAAGGCTCTAGAACAGCGGTTTTCAACTGCTGTGCCACGGCACACTGGTGTGCCATGAAGCTGCCTCAGGTGTGCTGTGGGGCTAAGGTGTCAGGCGGCAGCAGCAGCAGCTGCACGCATGGAAGAAGCGGCGGCTTGGAGCCTCGCACAGCAGCAGGAAAAAAAGGGGCAGCCGTGCAGGGGCCTGGATGCTCCTGTCGTTGCTGGTGCCTGCCCTACGCTGATTGGGCAGCCAGCCAGAGGAGCCTGGAAGAACTCCTGGCAGGCGGAAACGTGGAGGGAGTGAGGGCGAGCCTGAAGGTGGAAGCAGGTAAGAGCCAGAAGCAGCTGGTTGGAAAGGATCCTGGAGAGACCTTTTCCTTGCCAGCAATGCCCCAAAGTGACCCTGCCTGTGTTGCTTCCCCAGCAAGGCTTTGGCTTTAAGAGTATGGGCCACAATCCTATCCACACTTACCTAGGAGTAAGCCCCATTGACTATAATGGGGCTTACTTCTGAGTAGACATACAGAGGCTTGGTCAGTCACACTCTTTCTTGAATAAATGATGCTTTTCTTCCCCCCACCTCCTCCCCTCCCGCGCACACACATCCCCCATCATAACGGCAGTTAACCCCTCTTACTGCCCCCAACTCCTCCCTCTTCCCCACCTTCCAAAGTCCAGAGTCAGTTGCCTCCCATTCTCTCTCTCTCTCTCTCCCCCCCCACTCAGTGAATCCTGCACTTGTTTCAGTCACATCTCCTCACTGCCCCTCACCCCACCCCAGCCCCCCACCCCGTTTCTCCAGTATGCTCAGTCTCATCTCTCTTTGCCAGCACCTCCTGGCATCTCAGAGCATATCTACTGATAACAGTTTGAACAGACCTGCTTCAAAACATTGTTCTTCCTTTCCAGAAACCACATACACCTCCCTCTCCAAGCTTTTTGGGAATTTCTTTCATTGTCATGATCTAAGGCTGCAGTCCTAACCACACTTTCCTGAGAGTAAGCCCTACTGAACAAAATAGGAATTACTTCTGAGTAGACCTGGTTAGGCTTGTGCCCTTAGTTATATTAATTAAATTAATTGTAACATAATAATGTAATTAAAAACTAGTAGTGTGCCTTGACAACTTTAGTGCCTTGTCAGTGTGCCATGAGCTGAAAAAGGTTGAAAATGGCTGCTCTAGAATTTTCCTAATCTGCAATTTCCTCCTTTGGATGTTTTTCAAATGAGTTTGCATCAGGTTATAGTCAAGCACATCTGGCCCATCAGTTAAACACCTTTCCCATATGAATCACTGTCCTGTTCTGCCTTCCCTAGCTCACCCGTTCCATCCTCTCTCAATGTCCTACCTGCCTTGGTGAGTCCACAGTACTCCACCAGTGGTTTGGAGACCCCTGGGAAAGCTCCTGCCTTCCCGCTAGCCCTCCTGCAGCATGCTACTCTGTATGCTGCCAGAATCCCTTTTATGCACACTGATATCCTACCCCACTGTTCCACAAACTGTGGGTCGGGATTCACTAGGTGGGTCGCAAGCCAAGTTTAGGTGGATCCTCATTCATTTCAACATTTTATTTTGAGTATATTAGACTAGATGCCAACATGATCCATGATATATAGCCGCCTTGGGTGCCCTTCGGGGAGAAAAGCAGAATATAAATCAAATAAATAAATAAATAAATGATATGTGACTGTATTTTGGGAGATCTGTACTTTTAACAGGCTACAATGTATAAGCTTTTACAATGATAGTCAATGGGGCTTACCCCTGGGTAAGTCTGGATAAGATTACAGCCTACGATTGTTGAAAAATTTTCTTGCTTGATGATGTCACTTCCAGCCATGACATCACTTCCAGCTTAATGACATCACTTCCAGTGGGTCCCGACAGATTGTCATTCTAAAAAGTGGATCCTGAGCTAAAAAGTTTGAGAACTACTGTCCTACCTGCTTCCTGGCCTCAGTCTCCCAGACTGGGTTGATGGGGACCTGCGCCAGCTATACAGCTTGTCCAGGTCTGAGTAGACCCAGTAGGCAGACACAGACTACCCCAGGACAGGGGAGTCCTCTAGAGGCCAAAGTTCCCCCAGTGGATTCAGCAGGTGCCACAGAGGTACAGCTTTATCACCACACAGGGAGTTAAATAGGATTGGGCTGTGAATTACTTTTCAGATACACTAAAATACTGAGTTCTCATACAACATTGGTTTCTTAGACTAGGGGTGCCCAAACCCTGGCCCTGGGGCCACATGAGGCCCTCAAGGCCTCTCAATGTGGCCCTCAGGGAGACCCCAGTCTCCAATGAGCCTCTGGCCCTCTGGAGATTTGTTGGAGCCCGCACTGGCCCGACTGTTTGACCTCTCGCGTGAGCTGTGGGATGAGAGCTTCCTCCACTGCTTGCTGTTTCACATCTGTGATGCAGTGGCGACACCAAAGGAAAGGTGCCTTGCTTTGTGCAAGGCCTTTTATAGGCCTTGAGCTATTGCAAGACCTTCATTCACATTCATATAAGTTCATCTTGAATGTAATGTAATTTATGTAAACTTATGTAAATTTATTCAAATTTAAAAAGTAAATTAATTCTTTTTTTTCCCCTGGCCCCCGAGACAGGTCAGAGAGATGATGTGGTCCTCCTGCCAAAAACTTTGGACACCCCTGTATTAGACAAACCACTTTTGGGATACAAAAACATAAGGGTACTCCATTGTTTTGGAGGGTTCTATTTCCACATAACAAGTCGTATCCCTGTTTTTTTTTCCAAATGTAAATGTGACACTCCCACAACCAAATCTAAATTCAGAATTCAAAATTCCAACCACATCTCAGCCTAATTTTGTGCATGTTGATTAAGGAACAAGTCCCTCTGTACTCAGTGGAACCTCCTTCAAAGTCTACATAAGATTGCAGCCTTTACCTGTTTATGCAGGAGACCATTCAGGTAACTTGGTCTAAAGGAAACCACTAAGTGAACTAGTTTATTTAATCACGTCTACAGCTAAAAGAGCTTGGTGGAAGGAGATGGCAGGAAATGGTTACTTCCAGCATACAAAACAATAATCTGTTTAGAGACGCATAGATTGTCTAGAACGACAGACAGATGGATCCTCTGAACCACTGCCAAAACTGCTTTCAGAAAGTACTGTATAATGTCTCTAACTAGAAAATTCTCATTACCAGTTTCCTGCAGCAGTTGATGTGTTTGGTAGTGCTAATGCAATGGTGAAGATGATGATGGTCTACATTTATGTGAATAGATTAATTCCACCGGTGCTTTGTCATCAGGCTGCAAGGCAGATCCCATTTCTCTTATAGTGTAGGTTCAGGTGTGAAAGCTGGAGGAATATTATAGGATGCTGGTTCATCATGAGAGAGCATCAAGGAGCACCATCTTGCTCCTTTCTTCTTGACGTTTGTAGCCAAAATATCAATGGCAACTGCTGACACAGCTCCCAATGATTCTGGGACACTGAGATTACCAGTACCACCCTCTACACAGCCAACAGTCTCTCTGTGCAGCAAGAACCAGCATCTTCTCCTCCACAATCTTCTCACTGCAGCTTTTATAAGGGTTGGAATTTTCAACATGTAAATTCCCCATGTAACACTAACACAGAGAAACATGCACCAGCGCAGTGATTTTCAACCTTTTTCATCTCATGGCACATTGATGAGGCACTAAAAATGTCAAGGCACACCATCGGTTTTTTGACAATTGACAGCACACAGCACTGACAGCAGGGGCTCACATCCCCGAGTGGCCCTACTAACAAATGATCCTCCCCCAAACTCCCACAGCACACCTGCAGACCATCTATGGCACACCGGTGTGCCATGGCACAGTGGTTGAAAATGGTTGGTCTAGAGCAAGGGTGTCTAAACCCCGGCCCTGGGGCCACTTGTGGTCCTCGAGAACTCCCAATCCAGCTCTCAGGGCGCGCCCAGTCTCCAATGAGCCTCTGGCTCTCTGGAGACTTGCTGGAGCCCATGCTGACCTGATGCAACTGCTCTCAGCGTGACGGACACCTGTTCAACCTCTCGCGTGAACTGTGAGACGAGGGCTCCCTCCACTGCTTGCTGTTTCACATCTGTGATGCAGCACTGGCAGCGAAGGAAACGCCTGCCTTGCTTTGTGCAAGGCTTTTTATAGGCCTTGAGCTACTGCAAGACCTTCATTCATTCATATAAGTTCCATCTCTAATATATTCATTTATGTAAATTTATTCAAATTTGAAATGTAAATTAATTCTCTTTTTTCCCCTGTCCCAGACACAGTGCCAGAGTGATGATGTGGTGCTCTTGCCAAAAAGTTTGGACACCCCTGGTTTAGAGCAGGGGTGCCCAAACCCCGGCCCTGGGGCCACTTGTGGCCCTCGACGCCTCTCAATGCAGCCCTCAGGGAGCCCCCAGTCTCCAATGAGCCTCTGGCCCTCTAGAGATTTGTTGGAGCCCACACTGGCCCGATGCAACTGCTCTCAGCGTGAGGGCGACTGTTTGACCTCTTGCGTGAGCTGTGGGATGAAGGCTCCCTCCACTGCTTGTTGTTTCACGTCTGTGATGCAGTAGCCGCAGCAAAGGAAAGGCCAGCCTTGCTTTGTGCAAGGCCTTGTATAGGCCTTGAGCTATTGCAAGACCTTCATTCATTCATATAAGTTCATCTTTAATATATTCATTTATGTAAACTTACGTAAATTTATTCAAATTTTAAATGCAAATTAATTCCTTTTCCCCCAGGCCCCTGACACAATGTTAGAGAGACGATATGGCCCTCCTGCCAAAAACTTTGGACACCCCTGGTCTAGAGTATCAGACCGAATACTCTGTGAATATCAGCAACCTTCGTCTCTGCATCAGTTCACATTCATCCAAATTTAAAGCCCTCCAAAATCCATGCAGAACATAAAGTCCTCCACAGCTCTGAATTAAACCTTCGCTCTCAGAACAAGTTATAGATGTTTTAAATGATATGCAGATTCATTTAGGTTCTGAAACACGTCAAGTACAAAGCATATTCCCTATTTAGAGATTGCCTGGGCCTCAGAACAATGCAAGTCTTCCAAACAATGCTTTTTACGAGAAAAGAAAAGGCTTGATATAAACCTACAAACCTGGAAACAACTGACTGCACCTTCTTCCTCATCATTCAGAAAGCTTTTAGACACTACAGTAACTAACTACAATCTGTTCTTTCTCAAGCTGATGTCCACAGTCTTGGAATCAAGGTATGAGAACCAGTTCTCTCAACAGCAAATACTTAAGAGCACAGTTAAAATCCGATGCAGGGAACCTGTGATCAGGATTACATTTTTTCCCCTCAGTTAATAGTAGCAATGCACAAGCTGGATCAGGATCACAGCACTGCAGGAATATGTGTTGTTAAGCTAATTGTTAACTGTGGTAACTACGTATATGTTCTTCCTTGTGGAGCAAACAACAGATCCAAGGAGCATTTTCATTAGGAAAGCAGTACAGAGGGAAAGAGATAACAGACAAGCTCCCCCATCACTGGGCCAACCCCTTCAGCTATTACTATTTTAAAAAAAACTTTGGGAGATCCTAATCATGACCCTCCCACATCATATCTAGTTCCATCTATACTTCCTGGCCAAGATGTCTGCTACAAGAGAAATGGTTGTTTCCATGACTAATACCTACAAGCCTGCCTAAGGCCATTCAGGGACTATCCCAATTAAATAGCACCTCTCAAGTCACAAAAGCAAAGGCAGATGGGCAGCGCAATCCAAATGCTCCTCTGAGCCAGTGAAAGTCCCTTACGCTGGCTCCTGAGTGTCACAAATGTGCCATAAAGCACATTCACTGCTACTCAGGAGCAGTCAGCCACCTTTGATGTGCGCTGGCCTAACAGCAGCAGATCTGCAGCTGGATGGGATACGTTTGTGCCGATTTGGGCAGGCCAGGGCAGGGAGTGGAAGAGGGTGCCAGGAAAATGAAACAGAGATGGGGGGTGGGCAGACCAGGAAGTTCAACAGGGAGCCCAGGTCTACCTGCCTGGTTTACCTAGGCTCTGGAGTTAGTGTTCATGGCCCTCCCAAACACAAACACTGGATCTGCTCCTCGCTGGATAAAGTGCAGGAAACTCAGCCTGCATGCTCCAGCGCAAGTTAGGATTGCACACTGAAAAATAACATGGAAAGTACACTGAAAGTAGTCAACTCACAAATGTTTTCTGTTGTCAAATGGAATAGGCACACAGTAGGTTTGAAAACAGGCACAGTTCCTCACAGTATGAGATTTACTACCACCAGGGCAAAGCAATAATCAGGGCAAGTGTTGCAGTTGGCATGATAAGGCATTTGCTGGAGCCCACCCCTTGACCACATTTCCTGACATTGTCTGCTGAGGCCAGGCCTGGGAATAACCAAAACCATCCATTTGCTTTGCAGGTTTCTTTTTAACAAGCAGGCACTTTGGAGCGGCATATGGCAAGACTCTGGCACAGGCAATCTTTGGGCTGTCTAAGGGACAATGGTGGCCAAAAGCTTAGGCCATCTCTGCACCACAAGTAAATGAGTCAGCCCTGGTTGTCAAGGCCAAAGGCTTGCGAAATAGGGCAGGCAGGCACTGCAGTGGCATTTCCTGCACTTGCAGCACGCAAGCCTTGCTTGGAAGCAGAGTGCTCAAAACCCGGATTTTTCAGCTACAGTCGGCCTGGCAGTGCATCTAGCTCTCACATTTTGCAAGGTTTTTAAGGGACTACTTTGAGGAAGCCTACTTTGAGGAAGCCTTTGTTCAACCAGTTCATTAGAAGACAAGAATGCCAACAGCCAGCATGCCTCTCCAGTGGTGTGGCCCTATAGGTTTTGAACTACAGAAGGTTGTACATTGACAAAAGTGAACTAAGAGATAGCTCTGCATAAATGATTCAAGTGGGTTAGGCATTTTTCTTGAACTCTCAAAATGTTTTTTTTCATTCACATGATATGTGGGAAAACGCATGCATTTCTGATGTAAGTACAAACCGTGGGTGAAGGGGGGATACAGCAACAGCCAACTCTATGCTGAACTCACATTGCACATCTATTTAGGACACCAAGATTCCATTTTTAGTATGTACTATACAGGTGTGTGCCGTGGAAGTGCAACAGCTCTTAGTTCATGTTTGAGTGTGAAATGTTTGTCCAGTACACCATACCTCTATCACGCTGCCGTCATGCACACTGCCTGCAATGTTATAAACAAAGCTCAAACATCCAGATGCAGTTGTTTTCAGAGTTCTTATAGTCTCAATAAGGCAAAAGTACAGTAAGTTCATTGGGACAAACACTTGAGATCTGAGTTTCAGTGCCCCCTTGGCACAGCAGAAAGCCCATGTAAATAATAATCTGTAGCACTCTTAATGTACCTAATGCTACACAGTTTTCCTCTGGAAGATTCTTAAATGTACCCCCGTGAAGAAAGGCACCATCACACTATTCCTATTTTACTAACAGGGAGAGGGACAAATAGCCTCATGCCAAGGCCACCCAGAGTCGCCATCACTTTGCCAGGGGACTGGGATTAAACCAAAGCAAGATACACAGAATGAGATCTTTCTCAGTGCTAATCTGAAACAAGTCCCTGGCTTCCTACCCATGATCACCACCTCATTTTAGAATATCAGTTCCATCAATAAGAATGCATTAGAACTGCCTTTGTTAATAAAGGATGGGCAGGTCCTTAACATTCAGAGGTCTTGAGCACATGCTTCAAGGCTCTGTCCCCTCACAAATACATGGCCCTACCTTATGTATTAACAGACATGTCTGATTTAACAGAACACTACCTATGCCTTTCATAGTGTGGCAGGCAGAAGTTCAACAGGTGAAGCTCTTCCCCATCACTGCACCTGTGCTGCAAAATGAAGTCCTGCCTCTTGAATAGTCCGCCTGCTGTTACAGGCAAGGAAAAATCTCCCAGGAAAAAAGTCAGCAGCCTGATCAAACTCATTAAAAAAAGTCAGAAAGAAAAACTGCCCTTAAATGATCGTGTCCAGCCAAACACCTTTAAAGTGTTTTAAGGAAAACATCTTAAAATTAATTTTTTTTTTTCATATAAAAAGTTACCCACCCACCGAAGAAAGCCTCCAACTGCTGCTCACCGGCCTCTGGGCTGCAATCCTTACCCTGGGAGTAAGCCCCGATCACTAGAATGGGACTGACTTCCGAGCAGACACGCGTAGGACGAGACCCTCAAGCTGCTGCGGGGACGAGTCCTGAAGGCGAGGGTGTGAACTTCTGCTCGGAAACCAACACAAGGCAGAAAAGGGGGGGGCGAGATTTCCGAGCACGTCCTGGGAAAAGCTTCACCCCGCGCACTTCTGCCTGCCTGCGGGAGAGAAGGGGTGGCGCCGCGCCGCGCTTTACCTGAGCTGGAGAGGGGGGAGCGGAGCAGGTGGCTCCTCCGGAGCGCGCAAAACGAGGAGATGTCGCTCTGGGTGCGGCCGCGGGGGCCGGGCTCGCCGGGGAGCAGCATCCCCCAGCGGGACGGGGAAGGCGCTTCTGCCCGCGGGGGGCTGCGGCTGCTGCCGCCGCCGCCGCCGCCCTGGCGCCCCTCCATCCCGGCTGCTGCTGCTGCCGCCGCCGCCGCCTGCACCAGCCTCGGAAGCCTCCCCGGAGCAGAGCCGCGCACGGAGCGAGGAGAAAAGTTTGACAGGAAGGATCCGCCCACGCCGCCGCTCCAGTCCCCTGGCGGCCCGCCTGCCTGCCTGCCTGCCTTCCCGGAACGCAGTGCCCCGGGGGTCGCTTGACGAGGGGGCGACCACCCGCTTCTTCCCACCCTGCAAGCTGCGCATGGGAAGAGGCAGCGGTGGACTCAGGGTGCCCAGAGGTCCTCCTTTTCAGAACCTGTCCTCTTTTCCAGTCTCTTGTCCTGGAAAAGAACTTCAGTGTCCTCCTTTCCCCTGCAGGCAGCGCATAGCCTTCTTGGAATTAATACTTTTATGTTTTTAATTTAACATGGTGTTATAGAGTGTTGAAATTAACCACATGAAATCAATATACAAGTGCTTTTACTTCAGTGTTATACAAGTGTCATGTCCTATACAGGTGTGCACCACTTAACAGAAGAGATACGTTCTCCTATCCATGTTGTTATGCAGTTAGGTCATTAAGTGAACACCCAGTCCAATCTATTGCCTTTGTTGTGTAAACAGGCACTATCTGGCTGCACAGGCTACTGGAGATAGATTGCCTCATTCAGAGCCTCGCTGTTGTGTAAACAGACACTCTGCTGCAAGCTATGGGAGACAGGATTGCCTCATTAAGGCCCAAATCAAACCAACTTTCGAGCACTGACATGGGCACGTGTGCTGCATCCTGCAGTTGGGCAGCACTCACAGAGGCCTCCTCAAAGTAAGGGAATGCTTGTTCCCTTAACTCAGAGCTGCATTGCCCTTATGCCGGTGCTGGAAAGTGGGTTAGGATTGTACCCAAAGAGCATCTTTATTATGCTTTGACCACCATCATATATGCAGTTCATCATTAAGTGAAGGGTTGTTAAGTGGCTGAAGAGCTTTCCGTCTGATCTGGTCCGGAGAAAGATGCCTTCTGTTGCAGTTCCAAAGGCCTGCTTCAGCAGGACAGCGAAGAAAATCCCAAACAAGGTTGGCGCAAGAACACAGCCCTGCTTCAGTCCGCTTCGGATGTCAAAAGGGTCTGATGTAGAGCCATCGAAGACAACAGTGCCCTTCATGTCCTTGTGGAAAGATCTGATGATGCTGAGGAGCCTGGGTGGACATCCGATCTTGGGGAGAATCTTGAAGAGGCCGTCTCTGCTGACCAGGTCGAAAGCCTTTGTGAGATCTATGAAGGCTATAAAGAGTGGCTGTCGTTGTTCCCTGCATTTCTCCTGCAGTTGTCTAAGGGAGAACACCATATCAGTGGTGGACCTGTTGGCTCGGAATCCACACTGTGATTCTGGATAGACGCTCTCTGCAAGTACCTTCAACCTCTCCAGACTGAGAGCAAAATCCAAAGTCCAGCTGAAATGTCTGCGTGACTTCCTCTTTGCCGACGATGCAGCTGTCACTACCCACTCTGCCAAAGATCTCCAGCAGCTCATGGATCGTTTTAGCAAGGCCTGCCAAGATTTTGGACTGACAATCAGCCTGAAGAAAACACAGGTCATGGTTCAGGATATGGACTCACCTCCCTGCATTACAATCTCTGCGCATGAACTAGAGGTTGTCCATGACTTTGTGTACCTTGGCTCAACGATCTCCGACACTCTTTCTCTCGATACCGAGCTAAACAAGCGCATCGGTAAAGCAGCTACCACGTTTTCCAGACTCACAAAGAGAGTCTGGTCCAACAAGAAGCTGACGGAACATACCAAGATCCAGGTCTACAGAGCTTGCGTCCTAAGTACACTTCTGTACTGCAGCGAGTCATGGACTCTTCGCTCACAACAGGAGAGGAAACTGAGCGCTTTCCACATGCGCTGCCTCCGACGCATCCTCGGCATCACCTGGCAGGACAAAGTTCCAAACAACACAGTCCTGGAACGTGCTGGAATCCCTAGCATGTATTCACTGCTGAAACAGAGACGCCTGCATTGGCTCGGTCATGTCGTGAGAATGGATGATGGCCGGATCCCAAAGGATCTCCTCTATGGAGAACTCGTGCAAGGAAAGCGCCCTACAGGTAGACCACAGCTGCGATACAAGGACATCTGCAAGAGGGATCTGAAGGCCTCAACAAGTGGGAAACCCTGGCCTCTGAGCGGCCCGCTTGGAGGCAGGCTGTGCAGCATGGCCTTTCCCAGTTTGAAGAGACACTTTGCCAACAGTCTGAGGCTAAGAGGCAAAGAAGGAAGGCCCATAGCCAAGGAGACAGACCAGGGACAGACTGCACTTGCTCCCGGTGTGGAAGGGATTGTCACTCCCGGATTGGCCTTTTCAGCCACACTAGATGCTGTGCCAGAACCACCTTTCAGAGCGCAATACCATAGTCTTTCGAGACTGAAGGTTGCCAATACAATAATGTTAAGTGGCACACACCTGCATTTTTCTTGGATGTCCTGCATTTTGGGGTGCCTGGTCCTCTTTTGCAGCTATGACATCTGAGCACCCTGGGTGGAACGCATCAGGAATGGATGTGCAGGGCTGCAACAGCCTTCCAAACAGGCACAGTGTCCATGTGCTTTGCAGCTGGAGCAGTTGCTGACTGCACCCACTGCATTTGGGGGGGGGGGTGGTCAGACAAAAATGGTTTGGTTTCAGTATGGTATATTTCTTGTCTTCATCCATTTCCATGAAAGAAGCAGGAAGCAACTGGTAGGTAGGACCCTCCTCCTCTAAAGCATTGAGGGTTATGCACAAACATACTTGTACATACCAGAAACAAAGAATCAAGGACGTTTGGACACATTCATTAACACCCTGTTCTCTTTTGGTATGGTGCCTTCAATCTCTCAAAGCAATAATTAGGATACCATCATAGTATATAAGCAGACCTGTTTTTCACTTTTTTAAAAGTCTGGGTTTGATATCACTTCCAGAAGTTACATCACTTCCGGGGCATCATTTTGCACTTGGCACCGGGCTCCGCTTTCATTAGCTACGCCACTGGCACACATTTTCTGAATTAACCAATTTCTGCCCAGCGTACAGGTGTTACACATTGGATCCCTGTTGTGTATATGCAACGTTCGGCAGAAATACCTTAAGTAAATAACAGCATATTTCTTTTTCCTGAATTTCACTCTACCTTACTGTTGTAAAGTGGTTTATTTTCTTCAAATAAAATTTAAAAATCAGTAAAAAACCATTTTTGAATGTTGCATGCCTGTATACTTTGCTTTATGTATCTGGGCAGAGAAGCCACAATTGACTTTGGTTTCCCAATGAATATCTATGTGCATTTTTGACACTGGAGACAAGATTTCATCCTTCAATTAAAAGTGCACAACTGCACATACCTTATACTGAACAGGAACCAGTGCATGCTGAAGAAATAAGGATCTTGTTACATTCTCAGATGCAGTCATTAGAACTGAAATGATAAGTACAGTTTTTCCCCAGTGAATTCCTGAAAGAGGCCCTTTAGTTTCATTTCCTGGAAATAAGTTGCCTGATCCTCTCCCCACAGAGTTGGAGCATTATGCTTGCTTGCAGATGAAAAGCCCTTCCAGTGTCTTCCAGCCAGTGAGTAACCCAGTCATGTTAATATTAAGAGCTGTGGACTTGCTCTGCCAGTCTTAGAATTTGGCACAAGAGGTCATTGAGAGCTCCATCCTGTCGCTGGGATCCATTCTCCGAATAACACTCCTTCATAATTCATTCTGCATTGCATGGAACAAGCAGACATAACATTGAGCTTGAATAGTGACATTACAGATTTCCTTGGAAGTAATCTTCAAAGATTCAAAACTTCCTTCCCCCCAAAAGCCTATTAAGGATGAATCTGTATACTCTTTCCACAGCTTAGTGGAATGTGTTTCAGTAGAAAATGAAGTGAGTCCATGATCATGTTAGACGATTTCTGTTCACACATGCAAAGAAAATCAAAAGGTACTGTATACAAGATACTGATGGTTGGGAGATTTCATAATGACATATCATGTTATTTTGATTGTATGTCTACAAAGTGTTCTAGCTGTGATCCAAATAGCACTGTCTGTACAGAATTGATTTGCAGGACTATCTAATGCAGTCGAAACAGGCAGCAGATTCAACCATGTTTTGGCTTTGTCCCTGGTTCTCACTATGGTGAAAGCAAAATAATATAAGCAATCCTAGCGGTAGTATAGTCACATGACTTTACATTGTCTCTTGTGTATTACTAATGTATACAAGATCACAGTCTATAGGTAACAAAAATAAAATCAATAGTGACATTAAAATTGGAAAGCAATATTCATTCCTTGAACCAGCATTTGAATCCCCCTCTCTCCATTTTGTTTCCTCTTTACATTGTTTCCTCTTTACATTACTTTACAGAAAGTTTGTTGGCAGATTGTTCATGGAAAGACTTTTGCATTGTACTATGAAGGCCTCTAGTCTATTAATATGGCAAAGAGTTTCACAGATGTTTATTGACATTCCATGAAGACCGAAATGCATAGTGAAGCAAAGACATGGGTTCACAAACATTGGGCAACTTATGGTCAACCTAGATGAAACCTTGGACATCAGTAACCAGATGTCCCACCTTTAAAAGGTTTTTTAAAAGCAGCTACAGAACTCTGCATTGGATCCAGACTATTGACAAATGGGAGTGGGTTCAGAAGAGGGTGACTAGGTTGGTGAAGGTGCTGGAGACCATGCCCTGTGTGAGGACAAGTTGGGCATGTTTAGAGAAGAGAGGGGACTTGGTATCTGTTCTTGGTTGCTCTGCACCAGCACAAATGGGTTTAAATTACAAGAGAAATTCTGATTAAGCATTAGAAAGAACTCCTGATGCTATAAAGTGTTCAACAGTGGAATAGTCTGACTTGGAAGGTGGTAGACTCTTGATCATTCAAGGTCTTCTTCCTCCAGCAGCGCTAGAGGGAGATGGAGGCTGCTGCAGCTGCAGTCCTCTTCCAACTTGTTCCCAGCAGCTGACTAGAGAGGGCAGCAGACAGTCAGGCTGGAGACTTGTTGGTTCGCCACACCTCTGTGTGGTGCCCAAGGTACTACTCAATGTGAACACTTCAGATGGCCTCATAGTTGAACTGCCCCTGGTCCTGCCATAAATACCAAACTGTTTTCCTTCTGTGTGGAAAAACCAGTACACATGCTTCCCAAATCATGTTCCAAAATCTCTGCTACAGAGAGCTTTGTTCCTGTGTCTATTTCATATGTGACAGATACTGTACACCATCAGTGGTAAGTTTGGTTATCCAGGCTTTTGAATTAGCAAGTTCCTCCTTGATAATATTTAAAAATAGTTCTTCCTCTTTATTTGCAGTGCCTCTTTCTGTAATAACTGAAAGTAACTGAACTGACCACAGCTCTCAATCGGCTCTTTACAAAGCAGAAAGGAAATAAAGAAATCTGGGCTAGAAGTGATGTGGTGTCCTGGCACATCAGGACTACTACAGGAGACTATGAATACCCTGGAAAGAGATTCAGGGCTAGATCCTGTCAGAGTCAGCACTGGCTCTCCATTGGCACTGATTGTCATAAACATGGCATAAGGCACGCCTGTGACACTCACTGTCAGCTCAGCGCAGGCGCCAGCTCAGCGCCAGCCTGCACTAAGTCAGTGCTGGCTGGAGGCCCATCGCACACCACCCTGAAATGGTCCCTTGCTCCTGGTGGCGGAGAGGTGATTGAGGGCAGGAGAGAAGTTCTGGGGCAGGGAAGGGCAGGGGAGGGCATGGGGCAGGAGGAGGCATGACCCCCGCATTTGGCCTCCTGCTTTACTCAGGACTGCTTTACTCTGTACCAGCTAAATAGCCAGTGCAGAGTCAAGTAGTCCCATTGCAGGTCCTGCTTCCTTACCCCAGGGAAGGGGATGACTGTCCCCCCTCAAGAAGCTGCCAGCAGCTGCCCAACAGCCATTTTGGCACCACTGCTGCTCTGGGTGCTGAGCAGCTCAGGTTTGGGCTGCCAATTCTTGTAGACTGTTGCTCTAGTAGCAACAATGGCTGCTCATTCATTTCTGGGCCTAATTCAAGATACTAGTTTTAGGTAATAGGTGGAGAGGGGGAGGGGTCTACTGGACACCTTTTTCATGGTTTTAACTGTTTATAGATTTATGTATGCTGCTGTGCTGGAAGGTGCCCAGGAAGCGGGTGGCGCTTGCCTCCTGGGCATCTCCCAGTGGTGTGAAAAAGCTCAGTTGGAGCTTCCATGAATGGCCCTTTCACAGCACGGGCTGCCTCTTCCCTTCCCTCTTTTTTTTTTCAAAGGGGGATCGGAGGAGGCTGCACAGCCAAAGGTTACTGCAGTGATGTCAACATCACTGCAATTACTTCCAGGTTGGGGGGCAGCAGGTAAGTAAGTGGCCCCTGGCAGAAAAACCACCAGGACCGCCATTGCCCTTAACCTGAGAAGGCCTCCAGAGCTCAAAACTCTCCCATGAGATTCAATGCACAGCACATTAAAGCTGTGTGGGGAGTTTAGTAGGCTTGGGCTGTTAGACTGCGAGTTTACTATGTATGTATACTCATTGGGCACCAGGTTTTGTTACCTGTGAAAAAGGAGTATATAAATTTGCAGATAAATAAAATTTTTATGTTGAACACCTTGCAACTTTTCCCATACAAATATGGTACACAAAAGATCTGCAACATAAGATGATTTCAAGTTTGTGGAATTTTGAGGTAAAATCTCACAAGAGCAAAAATCCAAGAAAAGAATATAGTGGTTATGAGAACTAAATATAAGAGATTTTGTGGAAAATGTGAGTTGGCAGATGATAATATATAGGAATAAGAACAAAGTGATTTTGACAGGGAAGAAGGTTGAAAGAAACATCTTTGACTGAAAATAGGTCATTATTGAGTGGTGAGAGGCAATATCCTCTGAAAAAGGCAAAGACAGCATGGAGGGGAATAGCAGGACAGAGGAGGAAAAAGTGGAATGATTGTATTATGTCTTTAAGAAGGCCATTAAAATCAAATGAAATATGAACCGTCAAAATGAATGATCCCTATAGGAAAGCCAGCATTTAACAAAGTCAAAAAATGTCAAGTTGGCCTAGCACATAACTGAAAATATAATAGAAGCCACAGACTTTCAAAAGGCCATTCAATTTTACATTGGAAGATATATTCTTTTTGACATAAAGATAAAGATATGAAATTATCATATCCACAGAATAGGAAAACTAGAAGCATTGAACTTCAAGTAACCTATTGCAGGTTTGTCCATTCACAATAATTTAGTGCACGTTAATGGAATAAAAAAAGGAAAAGCAAGTTTGGGAAGTGCTTTGGTGTATGTGCAGATATTGGATTTTGTAGTTCAGAAATTTGGATTACAATATGTAGGAGTGTAGCATAAGCACCAACAAAGTGAGAGGAGACAACAGAATTGAGACACAATTTTCCTTCCTAGCATGTTGTTAGTTCACCTGTTGTGATTCATCTATGAATTCTGTAGATTAAACTCAGAATGACTGTTAGAGGTCAAGGTCTGCTCAAGGGATTGGTCTAGATCAGTGGTTCTCACTCCTTTAGCACCAGGACCCACTTTTTAGAATGAGAATCTGTCATGACCCACCAGAAGTGATGTCATGACTGGGAGTGACATCATCATGCAGGTAAATTTTTAACAATCCTAGGCTGAAATCCTACCCACACTTACCCAGGAGTAAGTCCCATTGACTATCATTGTTAAAAGCATCTTCATAGTAGCATGCTAAAAGTAGATATCTGTGACATTTCCCTGAATGCAGTCACATACTATCACATCACACCAAATCTAATAAAAAAAATAAAATATTGAAATGAATGGCAACCCACCTGAAATTGTCTCACAAACCCACCTAGTAGGTCCCAACTGTTTTGCCAGATTCCTGGTCCAGACTTTACTTAGAGAACCTATGCCCACTTTAAGCTAACTAGCTCCCCTTCTTTCCCCAACAATGGCTATAGTTCTGCCCTGCAGCACTGCTGGACCCCACCACCAGGGTAGCTCACCTGTTCAACCTGCAGAGGTCCTCCTTCCTCCCCTCTCCTCTCCTCTCCTGCCAGCAGTTCCTCCTACCACTACAGCAGCACTTTGGTCCTAAGCAGGTCTTGGGTGAGGCAGCCACACACCAATCTCAGTGTCTCCAGTAGTCCTCAGAAATCCATTCACCCATATGTTCTTTAATCAGTTACTCCATCAATTCCCACCTCAAGCTTTTCTCCTTCTACTACCCACCAAACTCTCCCTGCATCAGGTCCTTATATTCCTAGAGACCTCATTGCCTCTAGTGGCTGCAGCTGTGCAGCACACCCTAAGAACATAAGAACAGCCCCACTGGATCAGGCCATAGGCCCTTCTAGTCCAGCTTCCTGTATCTCACAGTGGCCCACCAAATGCCCCAGGGAGCACACCAGATAACAAGAGACTTCATCCTGGTGCCCTCCCTTGCATCTGGCATTCTGACATTGTCCATTTCTAAAATCAGGAGATTGCACATACATATCATGGCTTGTAACCCATAATGAATTTTTCCTCTAGAAACTTGTCCAATCCCCTTTTAAAGGCATCCAGACCAGACGCCATCACCATATCCTGTGGCAAGGAGTTCCACAGACCAACCACACGCTGTGTAAAGAAATATTTTCTCTTGTCTGTTCTAACTCTCCCAACACTCAATTGTAGTGGATGTCCCCTGGTTCTGGTGTTATGTGAGAATGTAAAGAGCATCTCTCTATCCACTCTGTCCATCCCCTGCATAATTTTGTATGTCTCAATCATGTCCCCCGTCAGACGTCTCTTTTCTAGGCTGTAGAGGCCCAAACACCGTAGCCTTTCCTCATAAGGAAGGTGCCCCAGCCCCGTAATCATCTTAGTCGCTCTCTTTTGCACCTTTTCCATTTCCACTATGTCCTTTTTGAGATGTGGTGACCAGAACTGGACACAATACTCCAGGTGTGGCCTTACCATAGATTTGTACAATACAACAGCATTACAATATTAGCTCTTTTGTTCTCAATACCTTTTCTAATGATCCCAAGCATAGAATTGGGAATGCTGAATGCCTAGGCCTTAACCCTTAAAGGGGCAACTGCTGACACCTCATCCTACCTCCTTGGGTAGGGATCTTTCACCTTTCCTTTACACCAACCCACAGTTTGAGAAACACTGATCTAGTTGACCTTTTTGTTCCTTCCAACTTTGTTATGAAATTAAAGGTCGTAAATAAAGAGATCTATGAACTCTTAATACATGACTGTGAGTTCAGAAGCTCCTTCATGTACGATTATTTAAGTTTTCAAAATGGGAGTCAGGCTTCCATAGGTGCAGGCAATTGTCGTTCAAAGGATATGTGCACTCTTTCCTAACACCTTCCACCAGCTCAGTTGGTGACTGTGACTTGATTGGAGTCAGCAGATAAAAGTGCTGATCCTATTCTGCCTGCTGCAACATTTGCATGGATAATATAAACAAAACCAAAGCTTCTTGCTTCAAACCAATATTTACCCATAAGCAAATGTATGTGCATTAATTGATTGGATGGCTAAAATCTGATGACATTATTTGACTAAGAGTCCAATCCTATCATTCCCCCCTCCCACTGATGTAGTGGCGCCAAAATGGTTTCTGCTTCATCCCGTAGGGATGCAGTTGCTGAGGGCTTCTCTGGGTAAAGGAACAATCATTCCCTTACCAGGGGGTAAGCCTCCACAGTGTGAAGGATTTTACTTGAACCCATGCTAGCTAAATAGCAGGTGCAGGTCTGTGTGGACCCATACCGCATGATTTGGTGGCTGCCGCTGCCACAGAACCTACCCCCTTTCCACTCCATCCACTCATCCCCTACCCATTGCTGCATGCTGTAACATGGTGGGAAAGAGGACTGGACTGAAAGACTACAATCTTATGCAAATTTACCTGGTAGTAATTCCTACTGAATGCAGTGGGACTTACTTCTTACTAAATGCGAAGGGCAAGCATTGTAACATACTGTTTATATTTATCAGGAATCGTTTTTAAAATTTAATTTTTATACCATTTGATTCTATGGCAGCTGGAATGAAATAACCTCGCTCTTTAGTTGCACAGTCTTGAGCAGCATGTGCTCCAGCACATCATACACTGCATTGGTGCGTGCCTTTGCAAAAGTGCCATAAAGCACTTTGTGATGGTATAGCAGTAGCTGGTGTGAAAGCCCACTCTGTCCTGCGTGCACTGGCACAAAGAGCAGTGCATGCCATGGAAGGTAAGTTCCATGCTCAGCAATGCTGTGGCAGAATGTGGTGCGAGGTCAGTGATGGGAGCAGGGGTGGGCGAATCAGACCTGGGAGGGGACAGGATTGGCAGCAGTGGCGCATGCCATATCCTACCCCCCTTCCTGGGCCCAATATGCTGACACAGGGCAACATGGACTTGTGCCAGTGATATCACTGCTACAGGTCCAAGTTGCCACATTGCAGCTCCTGGCGGTTACCCCAGGGCAAAGGGACAAATTTTGCCTTACCTGGCAGCAGTAGCATAGCTAGAGGAGCAGGTACCCAGGACTGGGTAACATAATGACACCCCCATTTAATGTGCCACCATGGTAAGCGCTGTCACCCCCTTCCCCCAGCAGAGACAGCAGAAAACTGCCACTCCTCTGCAGGGGGCACTGAACCCTCCAACCCTGGCTTAGCTATGCTACTGACCAGCAGAGACACCCAGTAGCTACAATTCCTTCATAGGACGCAGCTTAGCTTGAACCAGCACTGCTGCATTGCTGCATGGGAATTTGGCTGGATTGGGCAGTAAATGAAGAGTAAGGTTGTAAAGCAGGAATAAGTAGTAAGATAAGGAAACACTCTGACAAAGACCTTTGAGGTAGATTGTTTTCTCCTACAGTCTTAGTGGGTCATGACTGGGGCGGGGGTGTTATGTTAAGCTCCTGAATTTCAAAATTTTCCATACACCACTGCTCAGACCAGATGATGCAGCTAATGTGGAGTAGCTAAAAGTTATATGCTAGCCCTGAAAAAAGGCTGCATAGATAAGGCTGATAATGAGCTCATCCCCTTCTATAAACTGCATGGATGAGACTGGCCATGAGCTCATCCCCATCTATAAACTGCCAGGGGCAGAAAATTCCAAAGCTTTTCAAAAGCAATGTGATGATGTGTCTGAGAGTTAAGCAACAGCTGCCAACATTAGAAAGCACAGATTACTTACCAGTAGGATTGTTGACTGAGAGGGCTGAAAGACCGATCAATGAGACACATCAGTATATTATGATGATAAGAGCAACTAGGTACCAGCTTGGATCCCACCTGTGAAAGTCAACCTTGCAAGGGTGCAAAACAAACCACAGCAAATAACACTGATACACAGTTAAGTAGGTTACTTTCCCCCCAAATAGTGTTTAATCTGTACCCTGCAACACCCTTCTTTGAGTATCACAACAGCATCTGGCATCGCTAAATAAGAATAAGACTTGTTCCCCCAGGGCAGGGGTGTCCAAAGTTTTTGGCAGGAGGGCCACATCATCTCTCTGACACTGAGTTGGGAGCCGGGGTGGGGGTGGGGAATTAATTACATTTAAAATTTGAATAAATTTACATTACATAAATGAATATATTAACGATGAACTTATGTGAATGAATTAAGGTCTTGCAATAGCTCAAGGCCTACAAAAAGCCTTGTACAAAGCAAGGCTGGCCTTTCCTTTGCTGCCGCTACTGCATCACAGACATGAAACAGCAAGCAGTGGAGTGAGCCCTCATCTCACAGCTCACGTAAGAGATCAAACAGTCGCCCTCACACTGAGAGCAGTTGCGTCGGGCTAGTGCAGGCTCCAGCAAGTCTTCAGAGGACCAGAGGCTCATTGGAGACTGGGGGCTCCCTGAAGGCCGCATTGGGAGTCCTTGAGGGCCGCAAGTGGCCCCAGGGCCAGGGTTTGGGCACCCCTGCCCCAGAGCAAAGGACAGGAACAACACTGTTGGTGCTTAGAAAGGTTTTCAGAGGAAGTTACATGGTTTTTTCTCTCCTCCCATTGCATGAAATGAGCTGTTGGTTCCATTTCAATCCTTCTTATCTTTTATTGTTTATTTATCTAATATCCCACCCTGATTTTCCGCTCCATTTTATTCTCACAGTGACCCTGTAGGTTAGGCTGAGACAATGCGCCTGGAGTAAAGTCACCCAGTGAACCTCATGGCCAAGTGGGGATTTTTCAAAACGGCCTCTCCCAGTCTTACGTTCTAGCTATGATATCACATTGTGTGTGTTGTCACACAATGTGACATGCTTTTTACATGTAGCTGCTTTTTATATGTTAGTTTTTAAATGTTTACTAGTGTTCTTTGCTTTGGAAATTCAACTGAATGAAAAAGTGAATTACAAAGTTCTAAACAGACAAAGAAACAAATCAAATATCTTTCAGCCATCACAACATGGCAAGGGGTAAATTAATTGATCTTTCCATTGAGCAGTATGCCTTTTAACTGCCTGCTGATGCTCATAAAAGATGCTGTAAGTTGCCCTATATTGAGACTGCTGCTTTTCTCTGAAGGTCAGGTTGCTCTCTTGATACTAAATAATCAATAAGGAGCCAATGCCAAATAAGATGGTAATGCAGTCCATTAAGAAACACTCTTTCTTTTGATTTCTGGGCACCTGCCAGACAAACCTACGGTTCTATACATATGGTACAAGAAAAATGTCTTCAGATCAGTAAATGCATACACAGGCACTTCGGTTTTTGATAGAAGGCAACAGGTGCATTTGTGCTGCATGAAATGTGAGTTCATCTTTTAAAGATGGAATTGAATGAATGGGCGAGCAAAGTCAGTCACCACCTTCAATAAAGTTTTGGCAGCATTTGTATCTAGAGTTTTCAATTTGTTAACTTCAGATGGTTGTTTGAAGTTTCCTGTAGAACATATAATCAAGGCAGAATATTTTGACATGTATTTAGAATCTCAGAGTTGGAAGAGACTTACAAGACCATTGAGTTAAAACCTCTGGCAATGCAGGTTCTCTCTCTCTCTCTCTCTCTCTCTCTCTCTTAGTGACTGACTCTTTTTAATTAGGAGTCAGTCACTAATTACACAGGCCTGCAAAATGGATGATCAGCAAAACTTTTTGCAAAATTTATTGTGTTTTTATATAAATTTGTGGAGCTTATTCCAAAAATGGCATCCATTTTTGCCCGATCACATCTAGTTTTGGAGATACAGCATAGTGCATGGTTAAGGAGCTTCCTCATGAGGAAGCCATGGTGTAGTAGGCAAAAAAACTGGTGCTATTTTTGGAATCAGCCCCCCCAAATATACTCAGGAATTAGTCTAACTTTTAAGACAGCAAAATGTGTGTGGGCCCGTTTATTGTCATTCAATACTGGTGTTTGGTCTGCCTATAAATATTCTTCCTTTGTCAAACTGCAGTAATTTGCAGAAGCAGGCTGCTCTCAAGGTGTGAGAGATGAGTGCATCCAAATAAGTACCTCCAGGACAATACTGACCCTGCTTTCTCATAATCTTTAAAAGTTGCTGGTATGTCCTGAATTTGTATTTAATACAAAAGTCAATTTGAAATGGGATCCACCTCTGCATTTCTCTGCAGCTCACTTAGCATAATGGTTAATGCATCCACAAGCATAACTATTAGCTTTAATGAGAATGCACTCTGCCTCGGGGTGTACTCCAACTTTCTGTGCCAGACATACAGATATGTACAGGCTTCCTGGCAAGAGTTTTGTATCAAGCTCCTTCTGCCCCATTTGTCAATCAAGAATAACTGATGCTGTTGCTTCTTGCAGGTTTTATTCTGGGGTACAAATGATGGGACAAAATGTACCTCTTGTAGTCAGGAAAGAGTGTTTATTATTATTTGGCATTTATTATTGGGAAATTTACACCACATCCTGTCAAAAATTATCAAGACTGCATACAAAATGATAAAAATACTTGTGAAGGAAGAGGCGCAGAAAGCATAACAAGTGTAGTGCCTGGCAGTTAGCAGTGGCCTTTTCTGTTGTCCTCTGCTTCACTCCTCTTTCTTTTCCCTATTTTGGGATACTTCTAACCCCCTAGGCTTCTCTGAAGGCTCAGCATCCTAAAAACTGTGGAGACACCCTCTTGATGTTGTCCTTTTTGAATTCTGCAGCACTTCAGAAGGAACACATGGCACCTAAGACAAGAAATATGAGGATTGGTTGTCTTCATGGCTGGGTTTCCCTCAGACAAAGGATTTTGGCTGACCCTCCTGCAAGATTGGCATGCACCCACCAATTGGGAAACCAAGCCCACCTGGGTGGACAAGATGCCCAGGTGGTCCTAACTTATCCAAAAGGATGATCTTACGATATCAGCAACCGTATTTGCCAATGATCCGTATTTCGTTTTGATATGAGTTTGCTTTTTGATTCTCAGCATCTCTTCCCCATTCCTTCTTCATTCACAATGAAAACTTTTTCAATCAACTATTTCTTATTGTTCTTGATTAGCTCAGTTCATAGGGAGTAGGTTGGCCAGAGTTCTCATTACGGTTTGTTTTGGCTTTTGTGTAAGTGGGAATTCCTGACTTTGGCACCTCTTTTCAGACCAGGGTTCTTCACATTAGTCTCTGTCTGGCTTCCCAGCTTTGGTGGTGGTTGCAAAGGTCTACAGAAGACACTATGATTCCTACTTTGCCTCATGGCTGAGTGGGCGGGAGCAGGGAGAAGTAGCATCCAGTCAAATGTTGTGCCACTCGGTAATGTCATCCTTGCTGAGCACTGGTTGGCTGTGTTCCAGCCCATAAGGGACTGGATGAGTGAGGAGGGGAATATAAAAAGACAAAGGAAGAGGAAAAGGTGAGGCAGGCGGTTTGGGGCACGAAAAGCAGACAGGTGAAAAGGGAGACTGAAAGTGAAGGTGATCTAGAGGAGCAAAAGGAATGGGGCAGAACTTTGAGCTGAGGAAGCAGAAAGGAAAGCAGAGAATGTTTGCAGGTGGTGGCAGTGACCAAAACAAGGGAGCAAAACAAGGAGTCTAAGCTCCAGAAGAGAGTGGACAGCATGAGAGGAAGCAGAGAATCAGGAAGGCAGGAGAGCCTGGCAAAAGCTAAGAGAGCCTGACTACCCCTATAGGCAGCTGGGCTCCAGCTGTGGCTGAGACACAATAGCGCCTCCTCAGCCTAGAGGGTGAACCCCCAGTTGATCTCTGCTCCCACATGGTTGGCCCCTATCCTGTGGGCGCCAAGCCTCCTTCTGCAGTGCCAATTGGACTGGGACCTCTGATTACTGCAGCTTCCTTCTAAGATTGGGTCCAGGCTTCTATGGGACATGGAAGTCCTTGGAAAGGCTGTTGATAAATCCCTTGGTGAAGAAAACTATTAGGGCAAAGCCTATGTCCTTTCTGTGGTATTAATCCTTTCCCCACAGAAAGGTCAAATAAAAGAAAGATAATCCTCTTCCCTCCCTGTTTTGTTTGTCCTGGGCATGTTTTATAACTGCTTTGAGATGGGACTTTCCATGTGTTGGGAGGAGGAGATTGCCACCCTGATTACTTATACCCACATTAACCAGTGAAAGAAGGAAGAGGGCTGTCGCTCAATGCCAAGTGTTGCATCTGCTTTGTCCTTCTTCCTCATGTGCCCTCTTCCAATGAAATCATTAATGATCCTTTCCACACTAAGTGGTGAAGACCAGAAGTGATTGTGAGGAGCTCCAGAAGGATCTCTCCAGACTGGCAGAATGGGCAGCAAAATGGCAGATGCGCTTCAATGTCAGTAAGTGTAAAGTCATGCACATTGGGGCAAAAAATCAAAACTTTAGATATAGGCTGATGGGTTCTGAGCTGTCTGTGACAGATCAGGAGAGAGATCTTGGGGTGGTGGTGGACAGGTCGATGAAAGTATCGACCCAATGTGCGGCGGCAGTTAAGAAGGCCAATTCTATGCTTGGGATCATTAGGAAAGGTATTGAGAACAAAACGGCTAGTATTATAATGCTGTTGTACAAATCTATGGTAAGGCCACACCTGGAGTATTGTTTCCAGTTCTGGTCGCCGCATCTCAAAAAAGACATAGTGGAAATGGAAAAGGTGCAAAAGAGAGCAACTAAGATGATTACTGGGCTGGGGCACCTTCCTTACGAGGAAAGGCTACGGTGTTTGGTCCTCTTCAGCCTAGAAAAGAGTAGCCTGAGGGGGGACATGATTGAGACATACAAAATTATGCAGGGGATGGACAGAGTGGATAAGGAGATGCTCTTTACACTCTCACATAACACCAGAATCAGGGGACATCCACTAAAATTGAGTGTTGGGAGAGTTAGAACAGACAAGAGAAAATATTTCTTTACTCAGCGTGTGGTTGGTCTGTGGAACTCCTTGCCGCAGGATTTGGTGACGGCATCTGGCCTGGACACCTTTAAAAGGGGATTGGACAAGTTTCTGGAGGAAAAATCCATTATGGGGTATAGCCATGATGTGTATGCGCAACCTCCTGATTTTAGAAGGCCAGATGCAAGGGAGGGCACCAGGATGAGGTCTCTTGTTATCTGGTGTGCTCCCTGGGGCATTTGGTGGGCCACTGTGAGATACAGGAAGCTGGACTAGATAGGCCTATGGCCTGATCCAGTGGGGCTGTTCTTATGATCTTATGTCTGTGGAACTCCTTGCCACAGGAGGTGGTGGTGATGGCACCTGACGGCCTAGATGTCTTTCAAAGGGGGTTGGACAGATGAGGTGCTGGACACAGCGGCTGGCTGGTGGACTCTCTCCCTCTCCACCCTTGGATCTCAGGGTCTGGTGGGGGCTTGTCATGGTGGTGCTCATGTTCTGTGGGCAGGTGGGTCTTCTCATGGCTAGCTCTCTGGAGCTGTGAAGCACCCTGCCTGAGTCTCCCTGTGTATCTGGAGCCCAGCCCAGGTGCCATCATTTTGGGGACTGGAAGCGCCTGACAAGCTGCAAAGGGGCAAATATGGCAGAGCCCCCTGAGCTCTGCTGGACTGCTGCAGGCAGCAGCCCAGGGGGCTGTTGTTCACTTGCATCAGCAGGAAGGGTTGGAGCAGTCCTGATTGGGTGGCCCGGGTGGTGGAAGAGAGAGGTGGGCCTCTTGGCTCTCCCCCCAGGCGGCTCCTCTTCCAGGAGCAGGAGAATCTCCCAGCCAGCCAGAGGGGGTCAGGAAGGGGAAAGGGGTCTAGGGGGGGATTCTGCAGCAGCACCCTGGGGTGGGAGCACAGGAACTTCTCCCCCTCCTGTCTGCCTTCGATGAGGGGCTGAACCAGGGGCTGGAGAAGGGTAGGTGGAGCCCCCCGCTGACGTCACGGGTTCAGGCCACCCGAAGGGCGCTCCGAGGAGCCTGGTCAGGCTGGCCCAGTCGGCTGCACCTGGCGGGGGCGGGGCTGGAGCCGTGCAGCACTGACGTCAGGAGAATCTTGTGGCACCACAGCCTGGGGCTCCTCAAGGGGCCGCCCAGAGCAAAGCAGGCACCACGTGTGGCTCCTCCGGGGAGGGGTTTGGGCTGGGATACGGTTCAGCCACTAGCATGACTCGGCCATCCATCGCTCCCCCCTTCCCTCTCCCCATCCCCCCATCCATCCCTCCCTCTCCCCTTTCCATCCATCCCCATCCCTTCCTCCCCTATCCATCCATCCCTCCCCCCTTTCCCCTGTCCATCCATCCCCATCCCTCCCTCCCTCACCCCTCTCCTCATCCATCCCTCCCTCTCCCCTCTATCCCTCCCTCCCTCCCTCTCCACATCCCCATCCATTCCTCCCTCCCTTCCCCCCTCCCTCTCCCTTCCCCTATCTATCCATCCCCTCCCTCTCCCCCCTCTCCCCATCCATCCATCCCCCTCCCTCCACCCCATCCATCCCTTCCTCCCTCCCCATCCCCATCCATCCCCCTCCCTCCCTCTCTCTCCCCAACCCCATCCATCCATCCCCCTCCCTCCCCCACCCCCATCCCTCCCTCCCTCCCTCCCCCATCCCCATCCATCCATCCCCACCCCCCCTCCCTCTCCCCATCCCCCTATCCATCCATTCATTCCTCCCCCACCCCACCCCTGCGAGTACCACTACACAGCACCTCAATTACTCAACCACAGGTCACAGGCCACCACAGGTTGAGAAACACTGGTTTGGGCAGTTTGCAAACAATAAGGCTGCAATCCAATTGCCTTTCATCTGGAAGTGAGTCTCGCTGCACGAAGCAGGTAAGATTAAGGGGCACAATGACATTGCAAAGTCTGCAGGAGGGAGAGGTGAGTTCAGGGCGCTGCTAGTGGAGGAGCATCAAGTGTCAGAGGAGTCAGGCAACTGACAGCCCAGTCCTACCCACAGTTTCCTGGGAGTAACCCCATTGACTCTAATGGGACTTACTTCTGAGTAGACATGCATAGACTGGGCTGATTTCTTACTCCCAGGGAAGGAGAAGGAGCAGCAGCAAAAGCAAGTAGGCAGAGATGAGCATTCCCCAGGAACCTGCTGCCTGAGGTGACTGTCTGAGAGCCCAATCCTATGCATGGCTACTCAGAAGTAAGACCCATTAGAGTCAATGGGACTTACTCCCAGGAAAATGTGGATAGGATTGGGCTGTCAGTTGGCCTCATGGATAGGCTGGCCCTGCCGCAGGAAGGGAGCAGGCTACAGCCAGCTTTCTATCAATTTAAATCATGTTTATATTGTGATGCATGAAAACAAGAAGCTTAGCAATCGAAGCATTAAGACATCCACAGTTAAATTGTAAATAACTGATCAATAACAGCCACTGCAGCAAAATCAATGCCAGGCATAACATAATCATTTCCCCCTTCTGGATGTTTGCTGGCAGACAGGGCTTTCTCTGTATTGGCATCCAACAGGGATGGCACCAGGTCACCTTGGGCACCTGCTTTATGGGGCCTAGTGGGCATGCATGCTCTCTTGCACATGGAAATGCATCCCCTTGTGATTTCCTTCATGTACTGGAATGCGAGGCCTGTGGGGTCAACTGAACTGAAGACAGTTTGCACAATGGCCAGTTTTTGTGCTTGTGGCACAAGGCGAATTGGACACCTCCGCTTTGGTTTTCTGGGCTGAATTTAGCTCTTTAAAACAGAGCAGGACAAAGATGTGGCAAGCCCAAGTCCTCCCTGATTTCAGAGTCCTCTGCAGCACTCTAGTTACTTGCTGGGGATCTCTCTTCCTGATCCTGATTGTTATCAACACCTTGTTCCAAGGTACTCATTAACTGCAAGTGTTACAAGTGCACCTGTGTTTTTCCATGCACCTGCCATTGTGGTCAAAGTGAGTGAATCTATTTAGGCTGTTAGCTCCTCAGATTTCAAAAGAGGCCCAGAGATTTCCTGGGATCTTATATTTTCCAATCTCACCCAGACTGCCTACTCACATAGGATGCTGGGGACACTACTGTGGGCATGGTAGTGGCTGCTGCTACAAGCCATATGCACCCATCCACTGCTTAACATAGTGTCAAATCTGAGAGGAAATGGACCTGCTATAGTAGCTCTTTGCTTGTGGATCCGCTTACCAGAAGGAGTGTATGGGAGCTCAGAGACACAGCTGTGGGACCACAGCTGCTACAGAAGCAAGTTTTGGTATGCACAGGACTCTTTCATTTCTAGTGTGAGTCAAAATACAATGATGCTAATTTTTTTTGCAATGATTTTATATATTTAAAAGATTTTAGAGAGTCTTAGGAGTGTGTTTGATTTTCCATATTACTGTATCAAGCTGCTGATGCCACCTGGGCAGGTAGACCTGGGCTCTACTTTGGGAAGTCCAGTAGACCTGGACTCCAAAGACTATTCCAGCTGTTGCCACCCTCCTCTCCCATTTTGCCCTCCCTACCTTTCCGAAGGGGCCCAAAAGAAACTTTGTAATACCTGATAAAATTCCTCTCAGAGGCCCTGTGGCAGTGATAGTGTTTCTAGAGGTCTGCCTCTAGAGCAGGGTTGTAGCATTTCAGTGCTACTTGAGGAGCAGCTTGAGATGCTGCGTTGGTGTGGCAAAGAAGCCATGGCAAGAATTAGACAACAGAGACAGGTTTCAGAGAGGCTGAAAGTGCTGGAAGCAGGAGCAAGACTGAAATCAAGGGAGAAGTGAAGTGAAGTCTTCCAGCTCCTGACCCAGCTTCTTATTAAGTCTCAAAACACATGATATAAGGTTACATAATAGGGAACTTTCCACAAGGATGCTACCTTGCTTCATAATAGCTGCTTACTAGCTAGTTCTAGCTTTATCGCAAACACATTCCTAGATAAGATTCTCCTTCATAGCATTCTGCTGCTCGCAGGCACAGAGTTCAATGACCCAACATATTTTCAAAGTTGGTTGAGTGTGCTCAACTGTGCAGGTGTGCCTGACTGTCCTTGATGCCAAATATGCTAAGACATCTTAAACTCTAGTGCCTGTGCATGTAAATACTACACAGGGTATTACACAGGCCAAACTGTGGTTCACAAGCAACATGAGGCTCCTTGATATATAATGTGTGGCTCTTGGAAATATATTGGCTGAGTCCTTTTTTACATCACAACTAATATAAAAGGTAAATTAAAAATTTCAGGTTTTATGCAGTGGGGCCTCTTTACCTGTGAGTGCAGCACCTACAGATTTGACTCAGTGAAGGTGCTGAGTCCCTGTCTGAAAGGCCTCAAGGATCTCCAGGGTGCAATCTGACATGCTTTCCGGTCACCTCCAGGAGTGTTTTGAGGCACGCGGAGGTCACGTGATCGCTCCATGCCTCAGAGGGCCCCCCAAATGCTTCAAAAAGGTACCTCCAATAAACTTCTTAAATACTGCAGCTCTCAAACATCTGAAGATGATCATATGTGCCTCTCATGTTAAGCAAGTTTGGCCACCCCTGAACTTGACGCTAGGTAAGCAGGAGGCAAACAGATGCTAACTCCCAGGTCCTGGAATGTTCCTTCTCTGTTAGCAGCAGCAACTGCCAATGGTGACCACTGGAAAGGGGGCAGCATGTACCACAGCCTGGGAGGGTTTGAAGCAAAGCTCCGTCCCAGGTACAACAGAGTCTCTGAGACTCTGCCCAGGAGATAACTCAGAGGTTCTGGAAAGTACCTTCTCCTACAGCATTAGCAGTTGCAAACAATGCTGCAGAATCGGCTGGGCTGGGCTCAGAGCTCAGGGGCCAACATGTTCCAGAATGAAAGATGCAAAGCATGTCAAGGGCACTCCTCTGCATTTCGAGTGCAAACCACAGCACAACTTCCTCTTCGGTTTTCAAAAGGGGAGAGGGAACTGCAAAACAGACTGCGTGCAGAAACACATCCGAAGTAAGCCTTACTGAACTCTGTCCTTGGCTATTATTTCTTACTTGCTCAGATTGTAACAATTCTGACATCCCAGCAGTGCCCTTCAAACCAATAAGCAGGCATGGCAACTCCCCCCAGCCCCGCCGCCCACCATGTGGCAGATAAGTCTGTATTAAGCACAAATCTTATGATTTTATTTATTGTTTTTATATATTGTATATTTTTAGTCTTGAATTGTAAACTTCCTTGAGCATTGCTTGGTATAGGAAAGGCAGGAAATAAATCTTTTAAACAAACATACAAACAAATCCAGAAGATGTCAACAACCTTTATATTTTAAGCCCAATGAGAGAGGAAGTTGAGTGTGAAGGAACTTTCATTTCAGTGTGCTCAGAGCATGTGAGACTGCCCTTGACACTTAATAACATAAGAAGAGCCCTGCCTGAACAGGTCAAAGGCCCATCTAGTCCAGCTCCCTGTATCCCAGTGGCCCACCAAATGCCTCAGGGAGCACACAGGACAACAAGAGACCTGCATCCTGGTGCCTTCCCTTGCTTCTGGTGTTCTGAAGTAGTCCACTTCTAAAATCAGGAGGTTGTGCATTACACATCTTTGCTTGTAGCCCATGATGGACTTTTCCTCCAGAAATTTGTCGAATCCCCTTTTAAAGGCATCTAGGCCAGATGCCATCACCACATCCTGTGGCAAGGAGTTCCACAGACTAACTACATGCTGAGTAAAGAAATATTTTCATTTGTCTGTCCTAACTCTCCCATAGTATTGGCAACCTTCAGTCTCGAAAGACTATGGTATCGCGCTCTGAAAGGTGGTTCTGGCACAGCGTCTAGTGTGGCTGAAAAGGCCAATCCGGGAGTGATAATCCCTTCCACACCGGGAGCAAGTGCAGTCTGTCCCTGGTCTGTCTCCCTGGCTATGGGCCTTCCTTCTTTGCCTCTTAGCCTCAGACTGTTGGCAAAGTGTCTCTTCAAACTGGGAAAGGCTATGCTGCACAGCCTGCCTCCAAGCGGGCTGCTCAGAGGCCAGGGTTTCCCACTTGTTGAGGTCCATCCCTAAGGCCTTCAGATCCCTCTTGCAGATGTCCTTGTATCGCAGCTGTGGTCTACCTGTAGGGCGCTTTCCTTGCACGAGTTCTCCATAGAGGAGATCCTTTGGGATCCGGCCATCATCCATTCTCACGACATGACCAAGCCAACGCAGGCGTCTCTGTTTCAGCAGTGAATACATGCTAGGGATTCCAGCACGTTCCAGGACTGTGTTGTTTGGAACTTTGTCCTGCCAGGTGATGCCGAGGATAAGCAGATGTCCCCTGGTTCTCAATGCCCCACTGACTCAAGCAGCGGCGCCAGCTTCCATGTGGGTTAACTACCTTGATTCTCAAACTGTGTGGGTCTGTGGCCCATCAGTGGGTCACGACCCAATTTTGGGTGGCTTGTGAAAATGATAGGGTGGATGAGGCTGCATCAAGGGTGAAACAAGCTGCTACTTGGTGGTGGGGGAGCACTGCTGCCAAGTCACCATTTTAGACGCGGGTCTGAGCAACTGCTAAAGCGGACCTTTTCCTTCAGGAGGGTCCCAGCGCTCAAAGGTGTGGGAGCCACTGGGTGAAAAGGCAGGCGCAGTTCGCGGTCTGCGCGCTCCTCAGAAGCCACAACCCCTGCCCCGAGGCGACTCCAGTCCGCGCCTGCTCAGCCAGCGATCCAAGGAGGAAGCGAAATCACTGCGGCAGGCAGCCTGTCCTTGGACGCTCGGTCAGCTGACCGGTGGAGAGGCAGAGCCCGGCAGAGCCGCTGGTGGCTGCTACCGCCCAGATGTCTCCGCCGTCCCGCTCCGCCTGCCGCCCGCCCGTCCTCCTCGGGCTGCTGCTCTGCCTCCTGCTCCTGCTCTCCTCGCCGCAGGGAGATGCCGCGCGCTACGAGCCCACCTGGGAGTCTCTGGACGCCAGGCCGCTGCCCGCCTGGTTCGACGAGGCCAAGTTCGGCATCTTCCTCCACTGGGGCGTCTTCTCGGTGCCCAGCTTCGGCAGCGAGTGGTTCTGGTGAGGCTCCCTCCCGCCCTGCCTCCCTCTCTTCCTTGCAGGGCTCCAGCAGCCCTGCCCGTGCCTCGCACTGAGCTCAGTGGGACTGTGGCTCCAGTCCTGTCCGCAAGCCCCACTGACTTTAATGGGGCTTACTTCTGGGTACACGCGCCTGCGACTGGGCTCTTGGGCTACAATCCTATCCACACTTTCCTGGGAGGAAGCCCCGTTGACTATAAAGGGACTTACTTCTGAGTAGACATGCCTAGGAGTGGGCTCTGAGGCTACAATCCTATCCACACTTTCCTGGGAGTAAGCCCCACTGACTATAAAGGGACTTCTTCTGAGTAGACATGCCTAGGAGTGGGCTCTGAGGCTACAATCCTATCCACACTTTCCTGGGAGTAAGCCCCACTGACTATAAAGGGACTTCTTCTGAGTAGACATGCCTAGGAGTGGGCTCTGAGGCTACAATCCTATCCACACTTTCCTGGGAGTAAGCCCCACTGACTATAAAGGGACTTCTGAGTAGACATGCCTAGGAGTGGGCTCTGAGGCTACAATCCTATCCACACTTTTCTGGGAGTAAGCCCCACTGACTATAAAGGGACTTACTTCTGAGTAGACCTGCATAAGATTGGGCTGAGTTCGAAGTAGGGTTTGGGTGTCACTCTTCAGTGTGGTTGCAACCAGGAAGGGCAAAGCGTGCCAGACTCTGCCTGGGATGGGGCTATTAGTGCCCAATCCTGCCAACTTTCCAGCAGGGATGCAGCCACAATGCAGCTGCAGGGTAAGGAAATAAATGTTCCTTTACTTTGAGGAGACCTCTGTGATTACCTCCACCAGCACCACCACAGGATGCGTACAACACTGTTAGCATGGATACATCAGCACTGCAAAGTTGGATAGGATCAGGTCCTAAGGGCTTACCAGCACTGATACAGCTGAGCCAATGGGGCATGTGATGAATCCTGCCGTGGGGGACGGCAGTCATGGAGGTTTCCTCATGTCAAGGGCACGTTTTTTCCCCTTACTTCAGGCCTGTATTGCGGCTGCATCAGTGCTGGAAAGTTGGATAGGATTGGGCCCTTAATTACTTTATTAATGGCCTTCTGATATCGATGGCTACTATTGATCACTGACTATGAAACCTTCTCAGAAGCTCTGACGCTGAATTCCCAAGGCCAAGTGTGCAGAATGGACTCTGTAAAATCGACCATTGGGAAATTCTGCCGCCTCCCATGCTGGGCAGTGGTCTTCAACCTTTTTTGTGCCATGACCCCAATAAATAAAGAGTGAGACTGGGAACCCACCACCAACCATGCCCCCCAGGGACCCAATTTGCCTTGTAGCTGCCCACCCCATTTCCCCCACCTCTTGTGTGGGAAGACTGTGTTCACCTACACTGTGAGGTAGCAGCCTTAGCAAGGCTGGTCTTAGGAGCTGAAGGGCAAGACAGCGAGAAGAGGCTGTGCAGGATTCTGTCAAGAACTCAGTTTTGAAAAGACAGTGCCATTATTGGATTAGGTTTTGCATGGGTTTTGAAAGGTTGCTGCAACCCCCAAAATGAGGCTTTGTGACCCCATTGGGGTCTTGACCTACAAATTGAAGAACACTGCTCTAGGGCTAGATGAGTAGTTCCCTGTTCAGCCTCAGTCTTAAGTGCTAGGACTATTTTGCCCTACATTGTCAATTGGGGCTAGGAAAGCAGGCGGCTGTGTGGTACAGTATAGGGAGGGAGCTTTGCTTTTTTTTAAGGGAAAGTAGTGGGGTTAAGAGATGTGTGATCACTGTGATGGCACACATCTTCCAACCCCATTTTTCACACAGTCCATTCCAGGATCCTTTAACCAAGTAGTTCCCAAACTTATCCTGGTCACAGCACCCTTAGTGCTGCAGGAAGACAAGATAACTGCCAGCACTCCTCCAAGATTTTGCAAAATTTTGTGTGATGTTGGCCTGGCCACGATGGCAGCATGGTGGCACCCAGGAGAGCCAGAACCCCTGTGAGTTCACTATGGCACAGAGTTTGGGAACCAGTGCTTTAACCTGTTTGGGCTCTGCTCTATTTCCAGCTGAAATAACCTGTGGAGCAGAATTACAGTACAATCCTGTTCATGTCTGTTTAGAAGTATGTCCCACTTAGTTCATTGGAACTTATTCCTAAGTAAATGAGTATAGGATTGCAGCCTCAGGGCCTAATCCTATCCAACTTTCCAGTGCTGATGCAGCCGCAATATAACCCCTTTCCCTTACTTTGGGAGTCCCTTACAAACATTCCCTTACTTTGGGAGGCCTCCATTGTTGTCACACTTCAGGATGGAGTGCATGCCCTGTTAGCATGGCTGTATCAGCGTTGGAAAGTTGGATAGGATTGGGCCCTTAATTAGGACTGGAGGCTTCTCAGTTACCCTAAACATTGTGTCTCCTGAAGGCCATTGGACATGCTCCGTCCTCATTGCTCTATACTCAAGTTCCTTGAGCTCCTTAAAAAGTTGTTGGTAAGGTGAGAATTGGGGACTCTCACCAATGGCATGGGCTGCAGTGCAGGGGCAATACTAGGAAACCATTAGCAAATTTGCTAGTGAAGATACTGTGAGAGACAGCTGTTGTCCACTGTAATTTGGGGGCCCTCTCAACTAGTTTTCGACATTGGTCATTTTTCCAGAAGTAACCTTGTGAAATAATATACATCACTTCTGTATCTCCCACACTACAAACTCTGAGACTTACACTGACAACCCAATCCTAAGCAGGTCTACTCAAAAATTAAGTCCTATTCTGTTCAATGAGACTTGCTCCCAGGAAAGTGTGCATAGGATTGTTGCCTGAGTTGGCAGTGTAGAGAATGCAGAACTGAAACTGCTGGGATAAACAATCAATGTTGTGTACGTACCCACGTATATCTTTGAAATTTTTTTTTCTGTAACACTGTGAGTGGTAAAAATGGAAGGAGACGGGGTAGCTGGTAAAGTTAAATGGAGTATGAAGGCAAAGATCAGATGTCTCGTGCTTCCAGGAGGGATTGGCTTCAGGGTAGTGAAGCCTTACCTGGCCCCCTCTCCCAAAAAATAAATCCTGCTGAAATTCCTTAAATTGTTTGTTTCCTTGTATATAATGTCCTGTATATACAGCCATTTCTCCCCATTTATTTTATTTATCAGTGAACTCTAGTCCTAGTAACCTGCTTTTTATGGTTGTCTGTGCTTTTGAGATTGTGCCCAGTGCTGCTTTTGATACCGGTTTTTCTGCTTGTTGTGTCGGTTAACTGACGAGATACAGGTCACACAACTGGTTCACTTAGTAAATGCTGCATAACAAGTGGGAAACCCTGGCCTCTGAGTGTCCTGCTTGGAGGCAGGCTGTGCAGGATGGCCTTTCCCAGTTTGAAGAGACACTTGGCCAACAGACTGAGGCAAAGAAGGAAGGCCCACAGCCAGGGAGACAGACCAGGGACAGACTGCACTTGCTCCTGGTGTGGAAGGGATTATCACTCCCGAATTGGCCTTTTCAGCCACACTAGACGCTGTTCCAGAACCACCTTACAGAGCGCGATACCATAGTCTTTCGAGACTGAAGGTTGCCAACTACTAACTACTACATGACAGTTGTAGGAATTCACTTGGCATTCCCTTGTTTGTGAACATCTGGGTGCAATCCTAACCCCTTATGTTAGTGTTTTCCAGCACTGGCATAGCGGTGCCAATGGGACATGTGCAGTTGGGTATCACTCGCATGCAATGGGACATGTGCTGCATCCTGCAGTTGGGTGTCACTCACAAAGGCCTCCTCAAACTAAGGGAATGTTTGTTCCCTTACCTCGAAGTTGCATTGCCTGTATGTCAGTGCTGGAAAGGGTTAGGATTGCACCCTCTGTCTGCTATTTCTTCTGTGTACAGTTAACAATGGGATGTTTTTTATTTGCAGGTGGTATTGGCAAAAAGAAAAGATACCATCTTATGTAAAATTTATGGAGACAAACTATCCTCCTGGATTCAGTTATGAAGATTTTGGCCACTTGTTTACAGCTGAGTTCTTTGATGCCAACCAGTGGGCAGACATTTTCAAAACGTCAGGAGCCAAATATGTTGTCTTGACTTCAAAACACCATGAAGGTAAAATGCCTTTCTTCCACAGCTTGTTTATTTTGCCTGGGTGGGGCTTTCTCATTTATCTGTTTGGAATCTAGAAGTTTCAGGTTGTTGTTTCAAACTCTACAAGGAAGTAGGTTCCTGGAATTTAAGGTTATGATTATTTGCTTTTGTTACTGAAGCTTGACATCAAATTTTGAAATTTGCCTGCTTTAACTTAATTTATTTGTGCCACCAATCAATTGAGATTTTCCTGGAAATCACCTCTGAGACACTTGCAAATGATGACTACTCCTGCACAGCAGCTGTTATGTACAGTCATATGTGGCTAAAACCTTTGCATGTGAAAATCAAATATGGGATATTTGGAGACTTTTCACCACCAAAGTCTACAGAATACAGTTTTTGGTGCAGTTTGTGGGGGTGGGGGAACAGATGGCATTTGTTTGGGGAAAATAGATCTCAGTATAAAAAATAAAGGCACATAAAATATTTATAATCCCTTTTATTTTCTTGAAAAAATATAATCTTTTTGTTCTCTAGGTTTTACTCTGTGGGGCTCTAAATATTCTTGGGTTTGGAATGCTGTTGACACTGGACCAAAGCGAGACATTGTGGCTGAGTTAGCAACATCCATTAGGAGCAGGGCTGGATTGCACTTTGGGTTGTACCACTCCCAGTTTGAATGGTTTAATCCTCTCTTCCTCGATGATGCTTCCAGTGGATTCAGAAAACAACAATTTCCAAGTGCCAAGTCTCTCCCAGAGCTCTATGAGATTGTGACCCAGTACCATCCAGAGATTCTGTGGTCAGATGGAGATGGAAATGCCCCAGACACATACTGGAACAGCACTGATTTCCTAGCTTGGCTTTATAACGACAGGTATGTCATTTATCTCATTGAAAGCATATGTAGTTTGGTTTACCTTAACCACAGCATTATTTTTCAGAACATTTTGCAGAATGCATTGCTTTGTTTTCTGATTTAATTACGATATAAAATAGAATACCTTTACAATGCTGTGTGTTTACTCCTGGCAGTCATTCCATCATTGCAGGCTTGGTGGGCAACATGTATAAAAACTGTTGCTCCTGGCTGGTTCCTTAATTAAAATACTTTTGGTTAATCCCTAGTTGTAATCCAGTGCATTAATAGGTAACATTTGTTTAAAAATAAGAAATGGAAAAAACAGGAGTGAAAGAAACAACGGTGCACATTTATTTTGTGCAAATTTGGGAAATCTGATCTGGAAGAAAAATGGTTCTGAACACCTTCAGGAAGAAAACAGTGTACATCTGAACATGGTTCATCTGGTTTGGCATCATCCAAAAGTATTTTAACAAGTATTTTATTATGACTATGTTAATTGTAGTTAGAAAGTAATTAAATATGGCAGGAAGCTCAGCACAGAGCAAATTCATGCAGTGTACTTTCTTCCAGGCCTATCTGAAAAGAAATTTGGACAGGTAGACTCTGGAAGCATCAGTACTCATAGTGACCACAAACCAACGCAGAGTTCAGCATACTTAACCCTATTTTAAGCAATCAGCATATGTATACTTACCTCTGTGTTGGATTGTGTCTAGTCTCTCTGATGCAGCTGAACGTCTCTTTGCATACATCAGGGTTCTCCTGTTGACAACTGCAGGAAGGGAAAGAGATCTGTTTGCTCATGGATCTTTATTTATTTGTAAATTATTACAAGGGGAGTATAAGGGATAATGGAAGCCCTATGCATTCAATATACAGTACAAGCCTATGCATGTTTATTGTGAAGCAAGTCTCATTACATCCAATAGGGCTTGCTCCGGTGTAACTGTGTTTAGGATTGCAGCCGAAGATTTTGGATTGCAGATGCATTATATAGTAACACTATGTTTTGTTTTTTGCTTTTCAGCCCAGTTCGAGACATCGTTGTAACAAATGATCGCTGGGGAGCAGGCACAATTTGTAAACATGGAGGATATTATACTTGTGCTGATAGATATAACCCAGGACACCTCTTGCCTCATAAGTGGGAAAACTGTATGACAATCGACAAGCAGTCATGGGGATACCGGAGGAATGCACGGTTGAGTGATTATCTGACAATTGAAGATCTCATAAAGGTAAAATGAGACATGGCGCTCTGAGAACCTACATGCCCAAAGACTGCTTTTCTCCATGTTCTCCCACACCTGTTAAGATCTTCTACCAGTGAACAGCTTGGTGTGCAGGGCAAGGCTAGTCTTGTAGGCCCCTTGGGGTTATTTAGCAGTCTCTCAGAGAAGGTTCACTAGAGCATGTCACTGATGGCTTTTACAAGAAACTTCAAGACCCACCTCTTTCAAAAAGGCTTCATAGGGTGATTTTAAGTATAGGAAATTGTTGATGCTGTTCTGGATATTTAGCCTGTATGTTCGTTGTTGTTTGTGCTTCTAGATCTTGAGTTTAACCAAAATTATTTGCTATTATGAGCTGCCTTCAGCATAGGAGAGCTGACCTCCAGTTTTAAATTAAGTAAAAGTGATTGCATCAATTTATCAAAATTCTTTAGGAACTCAAGAAATGTTGAAGACTGTGAAGGAGAGGGGTGTTTGACAGAAATTTCTGAGATGGAAGTCCTGAAAAACATGTCTGCTGTAAACATATCTCTCTAGATCTTAACTGTAGCCTTTAAATTCAGCAAAGAAGTAGAATTCAAAGATAAATGAAGAAACTTATGAGGAATGCCTAAGACGAATGGTCTCAGACCAATAGTGCAACAAGTAGTGCTTGCTCTCATTTATGTGCCATTGCCACCAGTTCCAACCCTCCTTGTCCCCCAGTTCTCCCCATTTCCCCGCCCAGAAATCCCTTTGTTTCTTCCACCATCTACCCCCGCTGTCAACTTGCTAGCACTGGCCATCTCTCTGCTGGCCTGCACACGTGGCTGCCAGTCACTAAGCTCACTGGCTGAACATCCCTTCTGCCAACATTATTGCACTTCTGCTGGTGAAATGCGCATTCTGCATTTCAGAATGCAGGCGGGGGAATAAGATTGGACTGTTTATCTTTTATATTGTAAACTGCTTTGTGTAACTTTTATTTAGAAAAGTTGTATATTAAAGTATTAAATAAGTAAGTAAATGCTTCAGACTAGAATTACTGGGTTGATAATCATACTGTACCATGGTTTTTCCCCTTTCCTCTCCCAATTAATTCAGCAACTTGTAGAAACAGTATCATGTGGGGGAAACTTCTTGGTGAACATTGGACCCAGCCATGACGGTCGTATTCCTGTTATCTTTGAAGAGCGCTTGAGGCAAATGGGGACCTGGCTGGACTTGAATGGGGAAGCTATTTTCAGCACGAAACCTTGGAGAGCACAGAATGATAGTGTCACACCAGGATTATGGTGAGTCCGCTTAAAAAATAATATGTGAACTACTATGCCAAAGGGAATGGTAGAATGATTTTGAAAACTTTTACTAAAGAAGAATTAATATTACCTAAACAGCCCCTTTAATTTATGTATTTAGCTGCTTTGAATGCTATGAGGGAAATCAAGCAGGGTATGTATGTATCAGTAAATAAATACTGTACTTTGGTTCCTCTCAGAAGAAAAAGTTATGGATGTGCATCCATAAATGTTTACCTGAAAATTATGTAATAGCTGACTTTGTTTTGAAAGAAAGATTAGAAAGCTGATTTTGTATGGAACGATTTGAAATCTTTTGTTTCAAGTATCCTTGTTTTTTTGTTTTTGGTTGGACTTAGACTTATGCAAGCACCCTTGCTAACGGTAATGTTTAGTTGTTTAAGGGTTTCAGAAACCTTCAGCCATAATGTTTCAGACTTAAATGTTGGGATTCACTGGATATTTTTGTATCTTTTCAGTCTGAATCTAAAGGCAAAGGGTATAAACTACTGGGAAAACTCATTTGCAAACTCAATTCAAAAGGGCACCTCCTGTTGATCTTATTTGTGCTTGTGCAGATCTACTCCTAAGTGCTTATTGGTGCACAGTGCAATAAATGTACACAGTATAAGCTACGGCTAGGTCTGATATTATTGGTAAATAATTGGTAGCCATTTGCCACTGACAGCATTTTCCAAGAGCAACTTGTATGTTGTAGCCCTCTGCTTATTTTAGGCAAAATTAATTTGAGCCAATTTGTCCAGTATGACAACAGGGCAGTGAGCTGTATTTGGCAATGTTAACTACTGAAACAATTTTTTGTTATGATGCATCCATACGCTGCAACACTTTAAAACGTTTTGTCTTAACTTTTTTTAATAAAAAGCAATTTGATGGGTCTAGCCAAAGAATTTAAGTAGTTTTAGCACATTTCATTCCGATCATTGATGCCTATATAAAAAGGAGTTTCTGATACCATCACTAGTAAAATAGTATTCCAGTTTCTGGTAATTGGTGTTGGATATTGAAATGGAAAAGTGGGGGCAAAAGGGATATCCTTTTCTATATCAGTGTTTTTCTGTCAGAACGTTCAAGGTTCACATACTAGACCGCATGATGGTATCTGCTTCTACTCCCTGATTTCATCCGTCTTTTCAGCTAGATTTATTCTGCCATTTTTGCCTCACTTGAGTTATTTCCTTTTATAATGTTCAGTGTATTCAATTTTCATCCACCCTGCTGCATTGAACAGGTATTACCAGTTGGTAAGGGACATTCACTTTCCTCTAGGAAAATAAAACGAATTTTAAAATAATGTCCTTCCCACATATGCAATATTTAAACTACTACTAACAAGATACGTTGGTAATGTCTGTGTTAGTTACCTTCTCAAAAATAACCAATTGTTTCAATTTCCTATAGGTATACCTTTAAACCAAAAGAAGGCTTACTGTTTGCCATTTTCCTGAATTGGCCATCTTCAGGAAATTTGACACTTGGTGAACCAAAAGGCATTGTTGGGAAGACTGAGGCAAGGGGAATTTTCCTGTTTTTATTACTGTGTGCCATTTCTGTTTATAGAACTGCAGACCTAAACTCTTTTTCTGGCCCCATACATTCAATCACTCCTATCCAACAACTCAGTCTCCAGTGTGTTCATTTTCTGGGGCCCAAGAAGGGAGTCAGAGGTGTTTGAGCCTGGAATTTGTGGATACTTTCCTGAGAATAAGGCCTGTTGACCACAGTGCAACTTTTTTCAGAGAAACAATCTTGTTGCGCTTTAAGTGTATTTAAGTGTAATCTGTTGACTAAAGGAGTAGGTTACTAAAAAATGCTCTGAGGACATGGCAGAAAGTCTTCAGAAGTGTTAGCTAGAACAGCTGCTGATGCCAGGAGGTGGGATTAGCTAACATTTTAAAGTACAAAATCATAGGTGGCCATGTTGAAAACTCCACAGTCCAGAGTAGGGCAATATCTTTATTAGGATCAACCAAAAAGTAACAAGGAGTCAAACAGCAAGCTTTTGAATCTTTCTTCATCAGGGAAGATGGTACGTAAAAGGAGGGGAGAAATAGTGAAGAAATGTTGTGGGTTCCACAAGTGCTGTAAAAATGGAGCTCAGAGAAATCTCCATGAGAACCTGTCAGACTCCATATGTTGATTTTACAAATTGCAGACAGTATATGAAAATTTGCTTGCACTTCCAGAAGTGTAATGTAGTAATGAAAGTCCAAAATGAGGAGACTGATTAATGACTTAGGTTATGAAGTTGCATTTGTAAGTATTTATACCAACCATTAGGTGCCTGTCCACATTTAGTTGCCTATTTCTAGGCATTCACTATTGATGGAGAGATAGCAGGCAGGAGCAAGAAAAGGGAGGGAAACAGTGGGGTCCTACTGTAGGTTTGCAGAATCTTTTTAGTTGACCCATAACTCTTTTCATCTTTGGAGCCTTCTGTCCACATGCACAGTTGTTGCAGATATACATGCAGAGCTAAACTATAATGTTGACTAAGGTCCTGTTGAATAGATGGGTCTGATGCACCGCCATCCATGGCTACTAGTCTCACCCATGCAATACAAAAAGTGAATCAGGAGGACATTGCATTTAAATGTCTGTTTCTCTTTTCTTCTAAGAGGTGCGCAGGGAATTTAATAGCCACAGCAACTTAGGAAAAGCCTATTTTCTTAGAATGACATAAGAATCCACTACCCTTTCATCTGAAATGGTAGAAGTGTCAATAAGTCCTGTTACTAAGTTCGGAGGATAGGGAAAGAGATCGCTTGGGACTCATTCCCCCATGTAATAATGGCTTTTCTGTTTCAGGTGAAGCTGATTGGATATGAAGAACCACTGCACTGGACTTCTTTGGGAGAAAAGGGAATGTTGGTGGTTGTACCTCAGTTACCATTTACTAAATATCCATATCAGTGGGGCTGGACTCTGCAGCTAACTAATGCATACTAGCAACATCCACCTTTCACTCTTGAATTAGAATTTTTGTGAATAATGGGCACTATGGCACCATGGGACTATTTAAAGGTTAATGGCAGCGTGTCAAAATAGAAACTTACCAGAAGAGATTTCATGCATTGATTCTATTCCTTATTTGGCTTTTCAGAGATGATCAGAAGGCAGTTTAAGCAGAAACATTCACATTAAATTTCCTGCTCCAAAAAAGCAGATTGTGTAAAATCACTAGGAAAGGAGTCTATCATGAATAATTGGAATGAATGCTGGGGGGAAAACTTTGTAGGCAAAGTTTTGTGTACACTTGGCGCTCCCACACCAAATGACACTTACTATACAATCAATTGTATTTTAATTCACTACTTTTTCTTCAAAAAAAGCAAGCCACTTAGATTTAGGCACACCTAAGGGACAAGCCAGTACCTGTCGACTCAGAGGCAACTCTCTACTTGTTCCCAGTAGTTAGATTGCAGCCTTAGGCCCAAATCCTAACCCACTTTCCAGCACTGGCATAGCTGTGCCAATGGGACGTGTGCTGTATCCTGCAGTTGAGGAGGCCTCCATGAATGCCCCCCAAGGAAAGGAAATGTTTGTTTCCTTACCTAGGAACTGCATTGCCCTTACATCAATGCTGGAAAGTGGATTTGGGTTGTGCCTTTAGTCCTGCAATGTAATTTAAGTAATTCACTACTGACTTCCAGTGCTTCCAATCAAGCTTAGTCATGACTATTTTAAGATAGGCATTAGGACCACACTGTTTACTCAGTACTATCTACTTTGTCACATTTCAGAGGTATTAAACTGTATACAAAGTGACATATCTGGATTTGGAGTTTTGGAAAATAAGTTAGTAACTGAACCATTAGTTTAAGTGATAGGATTTTAAAGTTACCTCTGTATGTGGCTCATTTTGGCTTTGTGATATTTTTAATGGGAAGTACAATCCATTCTTACTGACTTTTAAAACAGTATCTAAATGTTCTGTATACTTGACTGACATGGAACACTTTTCCAGTGATAGCTGTTATAGATAAATTATAGGGTGGTTCACAAATGACAAATCAACTTTGGAACCCAACAGCTGTTTACAACTGAATTCTGTGCTAATGATCTAACAGAAGAAAGCCTAGAACTGGAATCAATGTGAGTGAGCATGGTGCAATGACTTTTGCTACAGATTAGTAAAATGACTAGCAAAATGACGTGCAGTTTCATTTTTTATATTGAAGGGATTTCATTTTCTTTTCAGAGAAAAATAAATGCAAATCTGATTTTTTCACTATTCACAATTGCATAAAAATCAGTGGAGGCTATCACACACAATCTTTGTTAAAATACTTTATTGTGATACAGCTATTTCATCGGGTTTCCATTAATACAAATTAAAAATATTTACAAATGAATATGTACAGCAGCAGTTTACAAACAACATACACATAATATTTTCTAAGCTCAACCTCCTCCCAAGTTTGGAACAATAGAGCAAGCACTCAGCATTGCACTGCCAAGAGCATAGAACGTCCTTAATATGAGTACTTGATAACCAGTGGCTCCAACCTAGAGTACTGGAAACATATAAGGCCATACCTCCACTGCTATGCTTACATTCTTGGACTGACCAGTGTGGGTGGGACAGCATCTTAGAATAAGGAAGGCTGGATTGTATGTACAAATACACCCATTCTCCGATAGGTTATGATGAGCTTTTTTTAACAGGAGCGTCTCATGGCTTGAACAACTGTTGGAGGAAAGGGCAGATAGCCTAAGTCCATCCTGGCTGGTGCAGGGAAGATTTTTGCCTAGGAGTCCCTCCCATCCCCCATTTGCTACTGGGTGAATTGCTGCTAACTGCAAGTGTTAGGTGCTGAACATGGTTATTCTGTCCTTCATCCTCTCCCCTCTGGTCCCTGCTACAGTTGATCTGTGACTGATATTTGTTTCATAGGCCCATTTTCCTTTCCAGCTAGAAAGAAAAGGAAAAAAAAATCATCTCCACCATCTACTTAGAGACAGAAGCCTGACCTTGTCTTACTTTGTTGCAGTCCGCACAATTTTAAGCTAGGCAAGCATCTTCCAAAACACACTGCTGACAGGGTGCTGCTGGTATTCTTTTTTTGTAAAAGAGTGATTCATCAACAAGACTGACTCCATACACGTTCTTCCAGCATAATGATTTTCCCCCCACTAAAATTTACTTTTAATCAGGTTTTGTAAATATAACAATTAGAAGTCATATTTCTTTAAATTTATCCTTATGTGGGGCTAACAACCCTACTCCATTCAGACATTAATGAGATTCCTTATTAAATAAAATATTCACAAGGAGTGGGCACTCCAAATGCATCATATGAACACTTTGCTATGAATTCATTTTTCTAGTTGTTGAGGGGTACTGAATGCTTCATACACATTTGCAGCAAAGTCTTTCACTTGTTCCATCATCAACAGATCCTGAAAAGAGAATATTCAAGTAACTGATCATTTTGCACTCTTAATTATAGCAGCATCTTTAAAAGACACAAGTGTACTTGTTAAGAATATATACCACTTTTTCAACAAAAAATTACACAAAGTGATTTTACATACACCCATCCTGGAGGTAAACTACAGAGGTGCAAATGGTTAGAGTCAAGATGTAATTAATTTGTGAATCATGTGCCAGGATGGAGAAAATGCAAAAGATCTAGGACAGCATTTCTCAAAGTGTGGGTCATGACTCACTGGTGGGTTGAGACCTCATGCATGGGGGTTGCAAGTTATGCTCTCCGCTCGCCCTTGCTCCTGGTCAGCTCCAAACCGGAGCCATTCCAGAAGCATTGGGAGGCCCCAGAGGCATCTTCCCAGTTGCACTAGTCCCACTCTATTGGTTTCTGTGGGCCTCAGAATTGCTTGCAGAAGTGCCCAGAAGCAACTTCTGGTTTTCGGACACAACTTCCAGTTTGATCAGAAGCGATTTCCAAATGCTTTTGCAGCCCATTTTGAGGCTCATGGAAGCTGCCGGCCCAGTGCAACCCAGAAGAGGTCTCTGGGGCCTCCCAAGAAGGCCTTGCAGCACAAGGAGTGTTGCATCACGACCCACAGCAGATGATGAGGTGGGTCACGGTGCTGGAACGTTAGGGAATCCCTCATCTAGGATATGGAATCCACATACTTGCACTTCTTGTTCCTTTTCCCATCCACCCCTTCACAACTTGAGGCTTCTACCAGTTCTATCATCCCAGCAAAAACTTTCCTCCTCTTCAATATAACAACTTGGACTGAACTGAGGAACTAGGAGTTCCTAGCTTTAGACACGTAATCACACACAGGGTTTCCCCAGTCAAACATAGGGACTGAACACAGGACAAGACTCTGGAAGCGTCTGAGGTAAGCTTAGGACTCCACTATGTGTTTCTGCACAAATGACCACTTGAAGAACTACTGTTACAAGTAAGTATCCATCCTCATAAATGGTATCATGATATGTAAATCACCTTGTGAACATTCATATTGAAAGGCAGTCTAGAAATGTTAACAAAGCTTCTTCCAGGGGGCCAAGTTAGCACCACAATGATTACGCTGTCTTTGAGACAGAAGACAGTGAATCACTCAAGTGCCAGTTTCAATGACCCACTTAGTATTCAAGGAGGTCAACAGAATTCTGTGATTGTCTGTATCAAAAGCTACTGAGAGGCCTAAAATTAAAAAAGTAGAATAGTTCCCTGTGTGAACTTTCAGATGCAGATCATATACCGGGTCGCCAGAGCTGCCCTGGTCTCATAATCAGGCTAGATCAAAGTCAAAATAGGAATCAGGAATTGTGTGGTTTAAGAATGGATTCCATTTGTTTGGACGGGGGTTCTAAAATGTGAATTCTTTCTGGAAAAATGTTGAATACTCATCTGAATAGTTGCACTTCCTGTTTTTATGCAGGATAGAGTGAGGGCATCTGAACTGCACACATTTTTCTTCGTTTTAAGCAGGGTTGCAAGCTTTTCTTGCAGTAATATGTCTGTTTGTACTCTTTGTACAGTGTTTAATTCAATTTTAAGTGCTTAATAATTATATTTGGCTGTCACACTGTGCACCTTCAGATGCCTGGTTAACGCCAGGCTTTTTAAAAACGTACTTGTGTTTGGTTGATACTATCTACTTACATATTTCCTGCTGTTCAATTGCTTTTCAGTTTTATAATTTAACATTAATTCTCCTTATGGATGCTGTGCTGCTTTATTATGTGTCTGTATTTTACTAATGGAGATTGGAGTTGACATTGTAAATAAAAGTGGAAAAAAACAAAAAACAGTATAGCATCTGCTAGACAGACTACACAACTAACAGCCCAATCCTGAGCTCAGTGCGCTGACTTATTGCTGGCACGCATGCAAGCACTAATGTGGCCTCTGCCACATGGCAGTCACACGGACCGCCGAGCAGTGGAGAGGAAAGTGGGGCGTGGGGGGAGGTGGGGAGGAGGCGTTCCAGGCGGGGGGAGGTGGGCGAGGAGAGGGCAGGGAGAGGGTGTGATGAGGAGATGAGGAAAGGGTGGGGGAGGCATGCCTGGAGGAGGGAGCAGGGAGGGAAGGAGGGAGGGAGGCGGGACCAGTGGAACGATGCTCCACCAGTTCCTGACACAGAGGCTTTTTCCTCACCACTGACCTTTCGGTTGGCGGTGAATCGAGTAGCCCCATTGCGGGGCTACTGCCTTTACCTGGCGGAAAGGGACCAAAGTCCCCCTCTCCCAAGGTGCTGCCCACAGCTGCCTTGGGTGTGCAGGATCAGTGGCAGCCGTTTTTAGTGCCACCGTAGCCACGTGCCCTGGGAGCTCAGGACTGGGCTCTAAAACACTGAAAGTCTTAATTGGTTAGTTTTTAGCTGATTTTAAATGTGGCATTGTTATAATTGTTTCTATTTATAAGGTTTTAATTTTGTTATATAGAAAATCTTTAAAGAAAGGTCAGTAAAAATAAAATAAATAGAAATAAAAGCACCTTCTTACCTGAACAAAATGACTAGGTGTTTCACTGCAGACAGAATAAATCTGTCCATTTATTATTGGAATTATCTTGGCTAAAGGAAGACTGACACTAGAAAGGCTAGAAGAGAAAAAAATGTAGTCATATCACAACTGCACCTTGTTAGCTCTTTCTGCACCATACAGAGTGATTCACGGCTTTTAGATAAAACCTCAGTGAAAATTTTCCACCAAAAAGAGCTGCATTATTTCTTCTTTTAATAAATCCGCCTGCATGGGTTTGTGCAAGCTACTTTGCTGGCACAAGTCGAGGAAGGCGGATCAAGGCTGGGAAGGAGGACAGGATATCAGCAGTCTTTCCAGACTCGAGCCTTTCCCAACCTCCATCCACACCCTTCCCAGCCTTGACCTGCCCCTGTTCCCACTCTGTTTCCTTCCTGTCCCACCCACCTGTGGTAAGATGTACCTGCTGTCAGACTTACATGTCTTGATCTGGCAACAGTCTTTCTGCACTGCTGCCGTTTGTAGCAGCACACCTAAAATGGCTGCCCGCAATGCACTGCATGTGCCACCAGAAACCATTTTACAATAGGAGAACTGCATTCCACTGTCATAAACCCCTCCTGGATAGGATCAGGCAGTGGGAAATGGTACCACTTAAATCAGAGGGCCTTAATTTCAAGGAAAGTTTAGAATTATGTCCTTAAGGATATTTTACATAACAAAACTGAGGGCTCAATCCTATCCAGCTTTCCAATGCTGGTGCAATCGTACCAACAGGGTGTGTGCTGCATCTTGTAGTGGTGGGGCAGCCACGGAGGCCTCCACAAGGGAAAGGAATATTTGTTTCCTTACCTTGGGGCTGCATTAGCACTAGAAAGTTGGATAGGCTTAGGCCCTGAATTTTATTAAAATTAAATTACTTTGAAAACAGATGAAAGGTTTTTTACCTGTTCATGGAGCTACTATGGCATAGGTCGTGTTCACTGGGTCTGAAGAATTCTGCCACATTGTCCAATAATCGACTGAACCCTCTGTTTAAGCATGTGCTCAGTACCCTATTAAAATCTGGACTGAAAACACCAAAATAAATAGTTTCAATATACTGTACCTAATCTTAGATGATGTTCTCTCTCTCTCTTTTTTTTTTTACTGAACTATAACCTTATGCTCTGATAATAAAAAATTTAAGATACTCAGGAGGAAGTAGCCTGTTAAGCAATTCAACAATCCTGGTTCATATTATAAACCCATTCTGCCATCACCTAATTCATTATTATTTTTATGGGGGTTGCAACAAATATGTGGAAATAGTACATATTTATAACAAGCTGAATGCAAAAAAGAAAAAAAATAAAAGCATGAAAAACTGTTCCTTTTCAGGAGCATAAATCCATACTAACAAAGTTATATAAGAGATAAAAATGTTGTAAGCTGATCTGTTATAGTAACAGAGACCTCACAATATTTTCCATGCTGGTTTTCAAAACGACACATCATTCCCTTACATATAGTTTATAGACCAGATCTCTACAACTTGTGGAAGCTAGTAAGACAACTACAGCTCACAACTCCTGCTCTTACTGCCTGTGCGCAACTGCGCAAACACAAGATTTGTCAAGCACCTGTCAGGCCACAACCCTTTGTGGGCCAGAAGTTGCATAAGGCACTTTGCTACATAGCATGCAAGATGATACATCTAGTATGCTGATCATGTATCCTGCTCGTCCCTGACAATGGAAAGAAGAGAAGCACCATGGTGAAAAATTAAGTTTCTAGCAGTACACTACATAAAAGTAGTTGAAACATATAAATATACAAAAACACTCACAAAACATTTGTGTTTAAAAGATGTAACATGCAATGTCATTTCAGACATGATGTTACTGATCCTCTAAACCATGATATGGAGAATCACAAATGTATTACAAGCTTAGGGATGGACAAATTGATTTGCACATATGATGTTTTGTCCAGGCTTGTAAAAGATGATTTGCTTAAGCAAAAAAGCAAACTATAATGTGATTGAACCATGCAAGGATACGAAAAAGAGGGAAGAGAATCTGCAAGTTTGCAGCATTTCCCAAAATGTTCAAAATATTAAGAACATTCCATCTAAACCAGCACTTCCCAACTGGTGGTACATGAGGTGGTGTCCAGTGATATGCATGGTACCCCCGGACACCTGCTACCCAGCAGCAAGACCGTGACACAATGTGAAAAAAAGTGACAGATGTCGTGGCTTGGCGGGCAGAGTTCCAGTACACAGTTTTCCTGCGCTTGAAGAAGCCCTCTCGCTGGCCCTGAGCCTCTTACGGCTGTTTGTTGTGTCACATCACCCAACCCAGAAGTAACTGGTGATGACATCATTCCCAGTTACTTCTGGTGGTACTTCTGATAAGTTAAACATCTGAAATGGTATGTCGAAGTTTGGGAAATGCTGATCTAAACTGACTTGCATAGTCTTAATCGTATAATTGGGTCTTCACCTTCTTTATAATAACTAAATGGGATCAGTTATGACAGAAAATTGTATAAATCACTCTAAAGTTTAATGATTCAAATTTCAACCTATGTATGTTTTCTTTTATTCCTTATTTAATGGAGTATAGATTTTACACAGATTAATGGAATAATATTTGCTACATACCTTTCTAACATGTCTCGTGTTTCATTAAGTAGTTTAATAGTAGCAACATCTTTTTCTGTAAGTCCATAAGCCTACAAAAATAGAGCATAAGCAAAAGCTAAACTTACTACAATGTCAGGTATTCTAATTACATTGCTCTTAACCAAAGGTTTATGAAATTACTATAAAATGAACGTAATTACTTGTTTTAAAATATTTTAAAGATTGGTTGGTATTCAAAGGGCCATACTAGGAACTCCCATGTGACTATCAAGGCTTTGAGGCACATTTCCTATCACAGTACCACAGTCAGAGCACCCTTCAGAGCTAGCTGCATGTAATACAAAAGGGGAGACTATGAAAGCCCTGGTACATGCACCTGGATCTTTGGAATCCAGCCATTTGTATTACATCAATCCCAGAATTACTTCAAAATTTCATCTTGCAGACATATATGAGAAATGACTAGACAAAATTAATTTCAGCTGCTAAAACTTTTTTCTACAATCTACACTGACTTGAAAGAACAGCAAACACATTTTCAGTTAATAGGCATAGGTCATATTTCACGGAGATATATCTAAGAGCTTCTTCTGTTTGCAGATGAAGCTACAGTTGTGCAGAGTGGGGAGAAGCAAGGAACAAGAATATATACAGTATCTGGAAATGCAGGGGGAAGATAGAAGAAATTCACTGCTCACCCTTCATATAAATGAAGGGTACAAAATGTTTGAATTGTATCTTCCAGCAGTGGTTTCTGCTCTTCTTGAATGAAGAGTATGGATAAAATGATCAAGAAAGGGCCAATGTGTGTGTGTGGTCTATGCTTTCAACAAGTGTCCCTTCCTTCTTGGACTTCTTGTGCTCTAGGAAGTTTGAGCTTTGTGTACAAACCTCTTATTCTCTTCCCTTTCCCTTGACAATCACAAAATTCCTCTCTTTTCCTCCAGTGACTTCTTGGGAAAAATAATGTCTCCTGCTTCTCCATCCACATTTCCCCCAGGTTGCCTGTGATTACCGATTTGCTTGTTTTAGGGCGCAATCCTAACCCCTTATGTCAGTGTTTTGTAAGGGGACAAACATTCCCTTACTTTGAGGAGGCATCCGTGAGTGACACCCAACTGCAGGATGCAGCACATGCCCCATTGGCACCACTATGCCAGTGCTGGAAAGCACTGACATAAGGGGTTAGGATTGCGCTCTTAAAGCAGTTGTATGTTTGGGATAATCAGTTCTAATTCAGAAACAAACAAATTTTTGAACATACTTTCACATTCAGAATGATATGCAAATACCTGGGTAGCTAAAGGATTTTCTTCATCTGGCATCATGTAATGACACAGCAATGACTGGGATCTAGTTTCTTCAGATGAGGCTTTCTCTTTGGATTGTTCTACTATGATCCTAATTTCTCTCAGCTTCTGATCCAAATCCAAGAGAGAAAGAGCGTGTTTGAGAGAAACACTGCAAAGGAAAGAGTAAAATGTTATTTGCCATATTGGCAAGTACATATTGTAGTTGCTTTCAATAGCTATGAAAACATAAAACTCACATAAACCCCTATACACATTTACCTTCCAAATACATCCTGCACTGCATTTTTAACCACAGTAATTAATTCAGTCAAACCTAGAAGAGAAGAACAAGGTATTAAATCCTATCCATTGTTCAAATTTTGCAGAAATTGGCAATATATAAAAATAGGTCTACAGGTATCATACCATCTCCTAGAAGGTGTTGAATACTTGATAAATATTGCTGTTGGACTTCAGGGGGAGCTAGAGGTGTCTATAAGGAGAAAAACATTCCGTAATATTTCTGTTATATTATGGAGTAGTGTGTCTATCCTCCAAGAGTCATCACGATGCAGAATTTCCCTCCCCTTGCCTTCTCTTTTGCTCCTGCTGCTGGTACCATAAGATATCCTGGTTCTTAACAGCCTCAGCCATCTTTGAATATAGAACAGGAGAGAGATCTTGGGGTGGTGGTGGACAGGTCGATGAAAGTGTCGACCCAATGTGCGGCGGCAGTGAAGAAGGCCAATTCTATGCTTGGGATCATTAGGAAGGGTATTGAGAACAAAACGGCTAGTATTATAATGCCGTTGTACAAATCTATGGTAAGGCCACACCTGGAGTACTGTGTCCAGTTCTGGTTGCCGCATCTCAAAAAAGACATAGTGGAAATGGAAAAGGTGCAAAAGACAGCGACTAAGATGATTACAGGGCTGGGGCACCTTCCTTATGAGGAAAGGCTACGGTGTTTGGGCCTCTTCAGCCTAGAAAAGAGGCGCCTGAGGGGGGACATGATTGAGACATACAAAATTATGCAGGGAATGGACAGAGTGGATAGGGAGATGCTCTTTACACTCTCACATAATACCAGAACCAGGGGACATCCACTAAAATTGAGTGTTGGGCGGGTTAGGAAAGACAAAAGAAAATATTTCTTTACTCAGCGTGTGGTCGGTCTGTGGAACTCCTTGCCACAGGATGTGGTGCTGGCGTCTACCCTAGACGCCTTTAAAAGGGGATTGGACAAGTTTCTGGAGGAAAAATCCATTACGGGGTACAAGCCATGATGTGTATGCGCAACCTCCTGATTTTAGAAATGGGTTATGTCAGAATGCCAGATGCAAGGGAGGGCACCAGGATGAGGTCTCTTGTTATCTGGTGTGTTCCCTGGGGCATTTGGTGGGCCGCTGTGAGATACAGGAAGCTGGACTAGATGGGCCTATGGCCTGATCCAGTGGGGCTGTTCTTATGTTAACAGCAGAGGACAGAACAATTCAAATCATTTCCCAAAAAAGCCTCATATATTCTTCCTAATTTTAAGAAGAGCTGTACTGAAAACTCCAATACAAGCACAGAACTCACTGTCATTTCTAGGGCGGTGCAGGGGGTGCGGGCCACATCAGGTGATGCGCCGCGCTGCGGGGTGGGTGATGCACCCTGGGAGAGGACGTGCTAACATCGCACCGTTAAGAGCTACCCAGTCATGCCATACACCGTTGGATGTGGAATGCCCAGCAGAACGAAATGCACAGAACAGAATTGAAATAGCTCCTTTCGTTCAAAAGCTATGGCCAAAAAACCGGAAATAAAAAATGCATGGATCCCTACAGAAAGTGAAAGTGAGCCGTATCGCGTGTTTACTCGTGAGTAGGTGTGCTTGCCATAGTCAGTCGGCAAGTGTTGGCTGAGAGGAATCTAATGACACCTGAATGGTCCTGATCCAATGAGTGCAGCCCCAAAAAAAACACAAAGGGGAGACATCCCATAATACCAGAACCAGGGGACATCACATAATACCAGAACCAGGGGACATCCACTAAAATTGAGTGTTGGGCGGGTTAGGACAGACAAAAGAAAATATTTCTTTACTCAGCGCGTGGTCGGTCTGTGGAACTCCTTGCCACAGGATGTGGTGCTGGCGTCTAGCCTAGACGCCTTTAAAAGGGGATTGGACGAGTTTCTGGAGGAAAAATCCATTATGGGGTACAAGCGATGATGTGTATGCGCAACCTCCTGATTTTAGGAATGGGTTAAGTCAGAATGCCAGATGTAGGGGAGAGCACCAGGATGAGGTCTCTTGTTACCTGGTGTGCTCCCTGGGGCATTTGGTGGGCCGCTGTGAGATACAGGAAGCTGGACTAGATGGGCCTATGGCCTGATCCAGTGGGGCTGTTCTTATGTTCTTATGTTCTTATGGCGGTCCCTGCTTCCCTCCCAGCTGCGTCTACTGAGCTGGAAACGAAGTCATGTGGCCACATTTACTTGCGAGTAGGCGAGCTTCCCTTAGTCAGTCAGAAAGGCAGAAAGGCATGCAGGCAGAGAGGACTCTAAGGACGTCAGAATGGTCCTGATCCAATTAATGCAGCCCCCAAAGCACCTGAGAAGGAAGTCCCTCCCTCCTTCCTGCAGTCTATTGAGCTCCATGGAAAGCAAACTCAGCCACGTGGTCATGTTTCCTCATGAGTAGGCAGACGTGCCTTGGCTGGTGGTCAGGCCAGGCAAAGGGGAATGCGAGGCCACCAGAAGGGTCCTGATCCAATGGAGCTGGAGTGCAACAAATGCTCCAGAAGGCAGCCTCTCCCCCACCCCCACTAAAAAGGAAAAAAAAAAAAAGAGGCTTAAACTGGTAAGTGGAAAGTTTTCTATTTTGCACTTGCAAAGCCAGGTGGGTCTTTATATGGATATGCCTGAAATCGAAGAACTTTAACTGGGCACTGGGGAGGGCTGATCTCACTGATTCTTTTTTTTGGGGGGGGGGGGTGATTGCAGGCAGACTACAGAGTAAGCTCCATTGATCACTATGGGACTTACTTCAGAGTAGACATGCATAGGATTGGGCTCACAGGTTGCAATTCTACCCACACTTTCCTGAGAGTAAGCCCTATCGACCACAATAGGACTTACTTCAGAATAGATTCACTTTGTGGAACAGGACTGGCTCCCCCTTATTTAATTATTTCTTTTATTTTAATTTAATTATTTAAAATTATTTTAATTTGCTTGATGATGTCACTTCTGGCCATGACATCACTTCCAATGGGTCCTGGACAGATTGTCATTCTAAAAAGTGGGTCCCAGTGCTAAAAGTTTGAGAACTGCTGCAACAAGATGTTAATAAGTTGACACAGGGGTGTGTGTGTGTGTGTGTGTGTGTGTGTGTGTGTGTGTGTGTGTGTGAGAGAGAGAGAGAGAGAGAGACTCTACAAGTTTTCAAAATCACTAAAATCAGAGTTTGATGGAATAATACCATCATGTTATATATCAATTAATGCGCAATTTCATGAAGAATGCAATGAAACAAACCACATTGAAATATGTGTTCTAACAAAAGGTACAGCCAAAAAACCAGTGGGGGCAGGGTGATGATACATCACCACGCCCACCACCTGGGGCATTGCCCCGCCCACTACATGGGGTGATGCGCAGGCCTCCTGCACCAGGTGACACGAATCCTAGTGATGCCACTGACAGAACTTCAGTTCTATTTTTGCTTTGCTCTAAAGCTAGGGCGATGGTCGGTATCCTGATCAATGCCAAGGAAATAGGAAACGCAGGATACATGCAAAGCACTTCACAATTATGAGAGCTAGACCTTTAAAAACAGATTCAAGAACCATCTTCTTTACTCTTTAGCATTTCATCATCTTTGAAGGTTAGTCTAAACTTGGTCTTGTACAATTTTCTTCCCATAGTTCTAGTTCAATTCAGTATAGAGTTCATTTGAATGGGATTTAAGTATGTATCACTGTGTCCAAACTTTTGGATCCAAAATTGGGTTACACAGTTACCACCACCCTGACTGAATGTTCAACCCTTTACACATTTCTGCACTCCAAACAATGTACTTACTGTTTCATTTTTGCAAACTGCCGCATTATCTAAGTAGATGTATCCACCAATAATGTTCAGCTGGACTCGCAGAAGAACTACCAGCATACATGTGCTATATACAGCTACAATGCTTCTGGTAAAACCTTTAATGAAACAGAAATTTGCATGTCTTGATGCTGTATAAAAGGAGTGGACACTTACTGCATGGAGATACCAAAAATGTCATCAAAAGTAATAAGAAGGAGCTACATCTAGCCTGTTACATTATTATACTTCTGAACATAGAAGACGGGAAATATTTATCATTCTACCTTTTCTATTCTGAAAACAGGACTAAGTTTCTAGAGCTTATTTGAAGCAGAAATTCCATTTGGTCTATACTTCTACAAACTGTGCTTCTTTGGCATAGACAGGAGCCACAAACTGTCAAAGTGATGACAGACTGTGCACTAGCTGCATCAAAAAAACCAGAAGGAAGTTAGGGAAAAGAACATTGTTATCTGAAAGAGTCAATAATGACAGTCTCAGTATTAATACTGAACTTGTTTTATATCTCTATCATATCATATCCTATCATAAATGTAGATATAAGCTACAATCTACCAGAGAAATACCAAACGAAAATCACCATGCATTGCAGGGTTTGCGACTGCTTATCTGATCAGCAAGTCTTCCTCTCACTACCACATGCTATTTTTTAGGTTTGGGAAAGTTTATGAATCAATTTGCTATGTGCAATGGAATTGGGCCAGGAGAATGGCATGGTAGGGTAAAGAGCTGCATTTTGAAGAAAAATCAGAAGCCCTGCCATATGTGGTTCAGTCCCTTGTACAAGGTTCACTGTATCACGAATGTAATAATTCGTTTTGACTTACTTATGATTTTCAGATCTTCCCATATTTCTAATTTGTTGGTTGGTCTGTGAAAAGGAAAAAAATGAACACAATTAAAATGAATTAGTTGATGGTAGGAAAAAAGTCACATTTCAGTATGCATAGAGATGTGGAAAACTATCTTTATCAAACATTGCTTTGAGGAGACATAAACATGCAGAAGATATACAGTGAATACCAGGAATATGCAAAGTGATACTAGCAAAGGGAATAGCAGTGGCTTTAAAGAAGTTAACAAAGTTAACAGCCCTAAGTGCTGGTAATATATGCTACTGATGGCTTTTTTTCAAACTAATTGAAACGCACTGGGATTCACTTTATGCTAGGCTAGTGATTTGCAACCTTTTTTGTCTCACGGCACACCGACAAGGTACTAAAATTGTCAAGGCACACCATCACACTTTTGACAACTGACAAGGCACACCACACTGCCAGTGGGGGGCTCACATCCCCCAATGGCCCTACTAATAAATGACCCTCCCTCAAACTCCCATGGAACACCTGCAGACCATTTATGGCACACCAGTGTGCCACAGCACAGTGGTTGAAAATGGCTGTGCTAGACTGTGATCTTTTAACTCCCCTTCATCTATAACTTCCATACCTCATGCAAGAGCAGAATAAGATTAATGTTAGAATTTGTTGTAGTTAGGTTTTTTTCCCCCTAAATCATCTGAGGTGCTACATACACGATGTCATATTAATTCTTACACTTTTTTCAGGATAAAATGCTTTTCCCAGTCTACTGATTCTGGTTACAGCAAATAATTATTTGATATGATCATTACAAAAGTATACCACTTATAGCCCAAATTTAGAGGACAGTGATGCAAAACAAGCCTGCCTATTGGATGCAGCTACTGAAAGGTTACACTTACTTGCTTTTCAACAGAGAAGTGAGGCCCTCCGAATTCAACTGATGCATCAAGGCATCTCTTAGTGTTGGAAGCATTGACAATACTATTAATGAAAAACAAATGATGAGGAAAACAACCATATTAAAATTAACCAACGAATTAAAAATAATTATTGTTTTCCTGTAACAGAAAAGGGTCACAAGGCCTCCAAAAATAAGAAGCTAAAACCTCAATTGTAACTTATAACATGACTGAAGTAAAACCAATTATTTCAGTGGATGTCACAAATGACCTTTCTGCAAACAGTATTGCAATTTTCAGCTTTAATAAAACCCCCTGGGATTCAGTGCTCACTAGGAAGGGGAGGTTTTCCCAAATGGCCCCCCTCTATCTTATTTTCTGTAGCCTGGGATTGTGGCAGCAGAAAGAAACTACCAATTTCCTCCCCTGTTCAGCTATAAAGGGAAAGTGAAGAGCAGGAAGGGATGCATGCACACTAAGCACAAGGAACCACTTTCCTTGGTCTGTCTGTTCTCTCCTGGTACCTTTCCTGATGTGGGGTTTCAAGTTTTAGATGCTACTACCTCACCTGTCATGTTGCAAGTTCTTTGGTTACTTTCAAAATGATACTGTCTTCGGGCCTGTGCTATATATTCTGCTGCTTCTTTCTCTTGGATTGCTTTCATTTTTTTCTGGCCATATTTTCCAAGGACATAGACTCCTACAAAAGAGAGAAGAGAGCTGGGGGGAAAAATATAGTGAGGTATGCTCTCCTAATACCTTTGTTCTGCTTTAAAAAAGATATCTCTCTCAAAAGCCATGCTGAAACAGGAAATGCAGAAGTGTACCCTGGAGCAAGTTTTCACAATTCAATTAAAGTGATAGTACATCTCACCACAGCACAGGTTCACAGAAGCAGGGTGCATGAAACTCCCAACCTATAAACAGGTTGCATTCCAGGTTTGTTTGTAAGTTGATTGTTTGGAATTTGAAACAATTTCAGTGTTATAAATGTTGTTAGGTTTACCCCTAACACACAAAAGTCAATTTAAGCCAGCTCTTTCCCTTGTCCTTCATACCATCTCTCTTCTTTTATCTCTTGGTATCTCTTGCTTTCTCTCTTTTCATTTGTTTCCTGCCCAGTCTCTCATCCTAACCACCCACCACCTCATCCTTCCTTTGCACTCCCTGGCCAGTTTGGGTCTGCAGCAATTGTGCCTGCTATTGGAGTCAACAACAGTTTGAGACATTAACACTCTTGTGTTAAACACTGCGCATCTCCACTGAGCATGTGCAGGTTGGCATTTGTCAGTACTCTATTGTCAGGTAATAAAGATTGCTGAATTAAGAAAAGCCTCATCCAGGGACCACAGTGATTTTACAAGCATGTTATCAAGCAAGAGCTGCCTTCATCACACACAACACTCCCTTATTTTAAAAGAATGTACTTGGTTTGAACTTAATATGATTAAAATCTAGATTTCTTTGGAAAATGAAATGATTTCTCCACAGGAAATAGGAATAATTTAAAACAAATGTTTAAATTTACTTTTGAAATGGAGGTATATGTCCACATGTTAACATGAAATGAGCACAGTTTAAAGTGCAATCTGGTTGCAAGCAGATGGGGAAAGAACCAGTTGTCGGACAAATGTTATTACTGAAATAATCTTATTGCGAGTGGTTAAATGCCACATGTGGGCGGCAGTTTCACTTGTACTGTAGTAATAGCACTGCAATATTTTTGAAAACTAGGCTGGCAGCAAAACCACCATCCTTAACAGGCAGATTCTGTTAACATGTCTGAAGAGCTTTTGGCACAATTGGCAACTATACCAAGGGAGCTCTTTTGAAGCAAAATGTTTAGCCTAGCATCAGCGGACTCTTTTTTTAATATCATTCATTGAAAACAGTGATTTCCCTACACACTTTGGATTATTTCTAGTGAACTTCTCATTTTTTTAATACAATGTATAAGCACAGGAAAGATCCAGATGCTAGCAAAAGAGATGCACTTCCCAGACTATAGGAAAACACTCCTGCCCTCGGAGTGTCTCTCAAAAACTACAGTGCATTAAGTAGGTAAGAAGAAAGACTTAACTGGAGGAAGGGATTTGTCTGTGCATGTAAGTGTGGGGAAATCAGAGAAGAATAATCAGGATAAGGTGAAATGACAAAGAACAAGCACAGACTTGAATCACTTCCATCATTTTGACATTTAAGAAGTGGGGTAAATCTGCTATTCACGAAACAAGGGAACCTTCAGTGATCAAACTATCACATTAAAAAACCCAATAAATCAGTGCATGTATCAACAGTACGTGAAAGAAATGTAGTTATCCTGTAGATCAGTGTTTTCTCAACCAGTGGAACTTGTACCACCAGTGGTACTTGAGGTGGTGTCCATTGGGTGGTACTCACGGGACTCCCAGACCCTGGCACCTGGGAGTGTCTCACCTGGCAGTGAAACCAGCAGTGCAATGTAACAAGCAGCAGTAGGAGGCTTGGCAGGCAGAGCTCCAATATGCACTTTTTGCACACTCAAAATAGCCCTCCTGTCCGCCTTGAGCCTCTTACCAGTGTTACTTGTGTTGCAACAGGCCTCCCAATCTGGGCGTAACTGCTAAAGACATCATTGTCTTTATCAGTGGTACAATGAGGGACATTGAAGTGGTACAATGAGGGACAAACATTGAGAAATGCTAGGCCAGAGGGCCACATCAAGTATCTGGCATGGTGTCAGGGGCTGGAAAAATAAATTTTAAATACAAAATTTAAATAAATACATTAGAAAGCCTCAGAAATCCAAAAGCCTTCAGATGGCCCAAAAAGTCACTTCTGGTTTTCAAGAAAACCAGGAAGTGATTTTTTAGGTCTTTAGAAGGCATTCTGAGGGGAGGCGCAAGGCCTCCCCAGCCCTCAGAACACCCTCTGTATGTGACTGCAGCATAGCTCTGGTCACATTCAGATGAGCGGGGCAGAAGCTTGTAGGGGACCAGAGGATTGCCGCAGGCCAGATAGAGGCTCGCTGCGGGCTGCATCTGGCCCCCAGGCTGGGGTTTGGAGACCCCTGCTGTAGATGGATGAGTGGGAGTGCGAATCACACTTCCTCAAACCCCGATTTGCAATACCACAATGATAATACAATAGTGGCTTGACCTGCAGGGCTGTTGGGTTGTAACCAAGATACTATAAGTGAAGCTGAGGAGCTAGGAGACATGTATACATATTATCATAGTTTAGGCTAGTATTTCTCAACATTTGTCCTCTGCTGTACCACTTCACATGGTCCACCTGTTCAAAGTACAACTGGAAGTATCTGGCAATTATATAATTGTCAGTTACTTCTGGGTTGGGAGATCAGATGTAACACCAGTAAGAGGCTTGGGGTGGGTAAAAGGACCTTTCGGAAAAGCCTGCTTTGGAGCCTCCTACTGTTGTTTGTTGTGTCCTGTTCCTAGTCTCACTGCTGAGTGGCAGGTGTCCTGCGAGTACCACTACACAGCACCTCAATTACCACCGGTGGTATCCGTACCACAGGTTGAGAAACACTGGTTTGGGCAGTTTGCAAACAATAAGGCCACAACCCAACTGCCTTTCATCTGGAAGTGAGTCTCGCTGCACGAAGCAGGTAAGATTAAGGGGCACAATGACATTGCAAAGTCTGCAGGAGGGAGAGGTGAGTTCAAGGCGCTGCTAGAGGAGGAGCATCAGGTGTCAGAGGAGTCAGGCAACTGACAGCCCAGTCCTACCCAGTTTCCTGGGAGTAAGCCCCATTGACTCTAATGGGACTTACTTCTGAGTAGACATGCACAGACTGGGCTGACACTTTCCTTACTCCCAGGAAGGTGTGGGCAGGACTGCAGCCAGTCAGCCCAGTCTATGCATGTCTACTCAGAAGTAAGTACCATTAGAGTCAGTGGGGCTTACTCCCAGGAAGGAGGCTGAGTGGCTGCAGTCCTGCCCACACTTACCTGGGAGCAAGCCCCATTGAGTCTCATGGGACTTACTTCTGTGTAGACCTGCACAGGACCGGGCTGAGCGGCTGCAGTCCTGCCCACACCTTCCTGGGAGTCAGCCCCATTGACGCCAGTGGGACCTGCTCCTGAGTAGACCTGCCTCGGACCGGGCTCCTGGCGGGTGCTGGAGCGGCCCGAGGGTGCTCCCGAAGGCAGCCCATATCACTCACCCCCCAGGAAGGCCCCCAGGAAGAGGCATTTCCTTCTGTGCCGCTTGAGGAAGCCCCACACGGCCAGCAGCATCCCGGGACTCCGAGTCGGTGGCCGCTCCTTCACCTGTCGCCCGAGCGCAGCGCAGCGCCGCAGGACGATGCCCCGCCCCTCGCCCCGGACGCCGAGCACGCCGGCCCAGGAAGCGTCCCACCCCTTCCCAGTCCCCCGCCGGGCCGCGGTCCGTCCTCCCCGCGTCCCCCGGATCCTTGTGCCGCGCGCCGTGGGTTCCGTGTTGCTTCCTCCGCAGAGATGGCAGCCGCCGGAGAGACGGAAGCCTGGATGGACCGAGCCGTAGACATGGTGACTGTGCCCGGGGGGGGGGGGGAGGAAGGGGCGGTGCCAGAGAGGGGCAACTGCGCTCGCACCGTCACCGCTGCGGGCAGGAGGCGCCTCTGGCATCTTCGCCATAGGGTGCGCAGCAGGCTGCAGTCCTGGCCACTCTACCTGGGAGCAAGCCCCACTGACTACAGTGGGACTGACTTCTGAATAGACCTGCCTGGGCTTGGGCTCTCAGGCTGCAGTCCTACCCACACTTTCCTGGGAGTAAGCCCCATTGACTCTGATGGCACTTACTTCTGAGTAGACTTGCCTGTGCTCGGGCTCTGAGGCTGCAGTCCTACCCACACTTCCCTGGGAGTAAACCCCATTGACTCTAATGGGACTTCTGAGCAGATCTGCCTAGGATTGGGCTCTTAAGGCTGCAATCCTGTCCACTCTTACCTGGGAGTAAGCCCCATTAACTAGAATGGAAAGTACTTCTGAGTAGACACGTATAGGCTTGGGCTGCAAGGCTGCAGTCCTATCCACACTTTCCTGGGAGTAAGCCCCATTGACTAGAATGGAACTTACTTTACAGTAGGCATGCACAGGACTGGGCTCAAAGTCTTGAAGCTGCCACAAGGCTCTTAGTCCTAACAGAAAACATCCAACACGGGTATTTCTCTGGAACAGGAAGATTGTGGGAATGTCTGCAGAAGCAGGTTTTTCTCTCCGCTGCAGGACCAAATGCTTTCTGCTGTCCAAGTCCTCCAAGCCCCAGGAGCCCTACTGCTGCTTCTGCACTGCTTTCCACCTGATAGGCCCAGATGTCAGCCGCGTTCCCTGACCTTCTTGCACGCCACTTGCATTGACCTGGAAAATGGTCCTTTTGCACTAACTCAAGTGTTTCTCAGCCAGTGGTACTTGAGGTGGTGCCTGGTGGTACCCACTGGACCCCTCGATACCTGCTGCCTGGTAGTGAGACCAGGAAGGAGACACAACAAACTGGTAGGAGGCTCCTGGAAATAGAACGGTAGATGCAGGCAGGTGGCAGTGAAATGCAAGTATCTTGTGGTCTTGTGTCTGTTCTCTGAAGCATTTGATGGGCCACTGTGAGATACAGGAAGCTGGACTAGATGGGCCTTTGGCCTGATCCAGCAGGGCTCTTCTTATGTTCTTATGAGGCTTGGCTCAATGGGCAAAGCTCCAAAGCATTCTTTCCCGCTCTTGAAAAAGCCCTCCCATCCACCCTGAGCTTCTTACTAGAGTTTGTCATGTCGCATCTGGCCTCCCAACCCAGAAGTAAATGGCGATGATGTCATCGCCAATTTCTTCTGGTGGTATTTCAAATAGGTAGACCATGTGAAGTGGTACAGTATATGAATTAGTACATACATACATTAATTAATTTCATCCCAAAAGCTTACAATAACAGGACATGACCACAACGTATGTGTAAGTGTAGCATTCAAACTCAAGCATCTCCAACGTCTAGATCCCTTGCTAAGTCCTTTAAGGAATAGCCTCAGTGGTGTCCAATATATTCTAAAGAGTATTTTTTGCTGTATTAGGCATAATTTAAGATTTCTAGATATTGCTTGTGTATTCTTAAGTGCCACAGCCCATTACTCACCCAGGATAGGACAATCCAATTCAGAGTTCCATTTAGTTCGAAGTAAACGTGTATCAAACTTAGTACATGACATTAGATATTTATAAACAAATATTACTGGCTTCTTCATATCAACAGACTGCATAAGTATGTCTAAGAGTGGGGGAGTTTGTGAAGCAGATAATGCAGAGGGACCAAATTTAGAAACTAATAAATGTTGCAACTGTAAATATTGCCAGCTAGCAGACTTTGGAAGGTGATACTGTTCATTAAGTCTATCAAATGAGAAAAATTCCTGATCCTGATCAATAAGTTGATCTAATGTAAAAATTGCTCTTTCAGTCCAGCTCCTCCATAAAAAGATTCCCTATTAATCTCTAGATTCATCCATAACGTTAATCTGCAGTGGGAATAGGGATCAAATTCAAACTTCCATGCCATCATATTCCAAATATACCTAGCTGAGATTACTGTCACAGGTACTTGTCGATTATCGACATGTTTAGACCCCAGTGCTACCCATTTACACAATGGCGCTAACACAGACATTTCTAACACCACCCATGATGGTATCTACTATCTTGAAGACATCTATTATAGTGCCAGTTCCTAAGCAGACAGTAGTTGCTTCTCTCAGTGATTATCGACCTGTGGCTCTAACTTTGGTAATTATGAAGTGTTTTGAGAGGCTGATGTTGAAACATATTAAGTCTGGTCTTCCACCCACCTTGGATCCTTGTCAATTTGCATACAGGAGTAATAGGTCGAATGATGATGCCATCTCTATTTTTTTAAATACAGTCTTACAGTCATTTGGAACAACGGGGTACATAAGTACGGCTGTTATTTGTGGATTATAGTTCTGCTTTTAACACCATTCTACCTAGCAGGCTGTTTTTTTTAAAATGACTAGTTTGGGCATACAGCAAGACATTTGTCTGTGGATAAAGGACTTTTTGTCAAATAGGCCACAGTCAGTTAGGATGGGCTCTTATCATTCTTCCACCATGATATTAAATACAGGAGCTCTCCAAGGCTGTGTGCGCAGCCCCTTCCTCTATTTCCTGTATACACATGATTGTACCCCATCACATAACACCAATGAAATTATAAAATTTGCAGACGATACTACAGTGGTGGGGCTTGTTAGCGGGAATGATGAGTCTGCTTATAGGAAGGAGGTACAGGAGTTGTTATTGTGGTGCAAAGAAAATAATCTCTCAGTTAACATCAAAAAAACTAAAGAACTTATAATTGACTTCTGAAAAAAGAGGGATGTATACACACCATTATACATAAATGGTGAGGAGGTGGAGAGGGTTGCTAGTTTCAAATTCCTAGGTATTTACATCACAGAGGACCTCTCATGGACTATTAACACCAGCAAGTTGATAAAAAAGGCACAAAAGCAGTTATATTTTCTGAGGAAGCTTGGGAGGTTAAATTTGTCACAGCAGCTGCTTGTGTCTTACTATCATTGCACCACTGAGAGTGTCCTAACCTATGATATCTTGGTGGGATATCTGCAGGGGACAAAAAAGCTCTGCAGAGAATTATTAAGATCGCGCAGCACATCATCAACCTTCATCTACCAGCTTTGGAGGACATCTATACATCTCGCTGTCTGTAGAAGTCACATAGTATTCTGAGAGGGTATTCTGAGGAGCCGAGGGGCATCCGGTTTGGGACTCCTCATCCCTATGGGATGAGGATGGGAAGGTTAGAGAACAACAAGGCAAAGGCAGAGCAGGAGAAGAAATTGGGAAAGGTAGTGTGATGGGATGTGATAGACGGTTTGGCACAATGAGAGGATGTGGGGACAAAGGAGCGAATAAGCAGCCCATCCTGGGGCATTCTGTGTACAAATGCTTTTATGCGAATGCCCGAAGTCTACGAGCAAAGGTGGGAGAACTGGAATGTCTGGTGACAAGGGAAAACATTGACATAGTGGGCATAACGGAAACCTGGTGGAATGCGGAGAATCAGTGGGACACCGCAATCCCGGGCTATAAACTCTACAGGAGGGACAGGCAGGGGCGTGTTGGAGGTGGGGTGGCCCTTTATGTTAAGGAAGGGATAGAATCCAGCAAAGTAGAGATTGAAGGTGGGTCCGACTCCACCGTAGAATCTCTGTGGGTTAAATTACCAGGCTTGTGCAGCGATGTAATACTGGGGGCGTGCTATCGTCCTCCAGACCAGAAATTGGATGGGGACCTTGAAATGAGGAAACATATCAGGGAGGTGACAAGGAGGGACAGGGTTGTAATCATGGGGGACTTCAATTATTCTCATATTGACTGGGTCAATTTGTGTTCTGGTCACGATAAGGAAACCGGATTTCTTGACGTGCTAAATGACTGTGGCTTAGAGCAGCTAGTCACGGAGCCCACCAGAGGACAGGTGACTCTGGATTTAATATTGTGCGGTACGCAGGACCTGGTTAGAGATGTAAACGTTACTGAGCCATTGGGGAACAGTGATCATGCTGCGATCCGTTTTGACATGCACGTTGGGGGAAGAATACCAGGCAAATCTCTAACAAAAACCCTTGACTTCCGACAGGCAGACTTCCCCCAAATGAGGAGGCTGGTTAGAAGGAGGTTGAAAGGGAGGGTAAAAAGAGTCCAATCTCTCCAGAATGCATGGAGGCTGCTTAAAACAACAGTAATAGAGGCCCAGCAGAGGTGTATACCGCAAAGAAAGAAGGGTTCCAATAAATCCAGGAGGGTGCCCGCATGGCTAACCAGCCAAGTTAGAGAGGTTGTGAAGGGCAAGGAAGCTTCCTTCCATAAATGGAAGTCTTGCCCTAATGAGAAGAATAAAAAGGAACATAAACTGTGGCAAAAGAAATGTAAGAAGGTGATATGGGAGGCCAAGCGAGACTATGAGGAACGCATGGCCAGCAACATTAAGGGGAATAATAAAAGCTTCTTCAAATATGTTAGAAGCAGGAAACCCGCCAGAGAAGCGGTTGGCCCTCTGGATGGTGAGGGAGGGAAAGGGGAGATAAAAGGAGTCTTAGAGATGGCAGAGAAATTAAATGAGTTCTTTGCATCTGTCTTCACGGCAGAAGACCTCGGGCAGATACTGCTGCCCAAACAGCCCCTCCTGACCGAGGAGTTAAGTCAGATAGAGGTTAAAAGAGAAGATGTTTCAGACCTCATTGATAAATTAAAGATCAATAATTCACCGGGCCCTGATGGCATCCACCCAAGAGTTATTAAAGAATTGAAGAATGAAGTTGCAGATCTCTTGACTAAGGTATGCAACTTGTTCCTCAAAACGGCCACGGTGCCAGAAGATTGGATGATAGCAAATGTCATGCCTATTTTTAAAAAGGGAAAGAGGGGGGACCCAGGAAACTATAGGCTGGTCAGCCTAACATCCATACCGGGTAAGATGGTGGAATGCCTCATCAAAGATAGGATCTCAAAACACATAGACAAACTGGCCTTGCTGAGGGAGAGTCAGCATGGCTTCTGTAAGGGTAAGTCTTGCCTCACGAACCTTATAGAATTCTCTGAAAAGGTCAACAGACATGTGGATGTGGTAGAACCCATGGACATTATATATCTGGACTTTCAGAAGGCATTTGACACGGTCCCTCACCAAAGGCTACTGAAAAAACTCCACAGTCAGGGAATTGGAGGACAGGTCCTCTCATGGATTGAGAACTGGTTGGAGGCCAGGAAGCAGAGAGTAGGTGTCAATGGGCAATTTTCTCAATGGAGAGAGGTGAAAAGCGGTGTGCCCCAAGGATCTGTCCTGGGACCGGTGCTTTTCAACCTCTTCATAAATGACCTGGAGACAGGGTTGAGCAGTGAAGTGGCTAAGTTTGCAGACGACACCAAACTTTTCCGAGTGGTGAAGACCAGAAGTGATTGTGAGGAGCTCCAGAAGGTTCTCTCCAGACTGGCAGAATGGGCAGCAAAATGGCAGATGCGCTTCAATGTCAGTAAGTGTAAAGTCAAGCACATTGGGGCAAAAAATCAAAACTTTAGATATAGGCTGATGGGTTCTGAGCTGTCTGTGACAGATCGGGAGAGAGATCTTGGGGTGGTGGTGAACAGGTCGATGAAAGTGTCGACCCAATGTGCGGCGGCAGTGAAGAAGGCCAATTCTATGCTTGGGATCATTAGGAAGGGTATTGAGAACAAAACGGCTAATATTATAATGCTGTTGTACAAATCTATGGTAAGGCCACACCTGGAGTATTGTGTCCAGTTCTGGTCGCCGCATCTCAAAAAAGACATAGTGGAAATGGAAAAGGTGCAAAAGAGAGCGACTAAGATGATTACGGGGCTGGGGCACCTTCCTTATGAGGAAAGGCTACGGCGTTTGGGCCTCTTCGGCCTAGAAAAGAGACGCCTGAGGGGGGACATGATTGAGACATACAAAATTATGCAGGGGATGGACAGAGTGGATAGGGAGATGCTCTTTACACTCTCACATAACACCAGAACCAGGGGACATCCACTAAAATTGAGTGTTGGGCGGGTTAGGACAGACAAAAGAAAATATTTCTTTACTCAGCGTGTGGTTGGTCTGTGGAACTCCTTGCCACAGGATGTGGTGCTGGCATCTAGCCTAGACGCCTTTAAAAGGGGATTGGACAAGTTTCTGGAGGAAAAATCCATTATGGGGTACAAGCCATGATGTGTATGCGCAACCTCCTGATTTTAGAAATGGGTTATGTCAGAATGCCAGATGCAAGGGAGGGCACCAGGATGAGGTCTCGTTATCTGGTGTGCTCCCTGGGGCATTTGGTGGGCCGCTGTGAGATACAGGAAGCTGGACTAGATGGGCCTATGGCCTGATCCAGTGGGGTTGTTCTTATGTTCTTATGTTCTTAGAGACCCCTTCCATCTGGCTCATAAGTTCTTTGAACTGTTGCCTTTGGGTAGATGATACAGAACTATTAGAGCAGCACCACACGACTCCTGAACAGTTTTTATCCCACAGCCATAATTACGTTGAATAAGGTGATATAGTTGTTACCATGCTCCTGGGCATTATGTTCTGTTATACTGTTTTTATATTATGATGCATGTTGTATAAAACGTGTGGGTGAGTGTGTAGAGTGTGATTGTTGGAATTGTAGTATATATTTATGCTTGTATCTCAGGTGCATAAATTTTGTTGTGCTGTAGCACAATGACAATAAAGTTACTACTACTACTACTATTACTACTACTACTACTACTACTACTACTACTACTACTATCACTACTATCTCACTCTGCTGGTTATTCCATCTATTGCAGAAAGTTAGCAAGTATGCAAAATGGTACAGATTAAGGTTGGGAAGTCCAAACCCTCCCTCCTTATGTGACAATTGCATCTGTTTTAATGAAATCCTTGGTGTTGCAGAACCCCATAAAAACTTCCTAAACAAAATATAAAACTTATTAAAATGACTTTGTGGTATATACAAAAAAATTGCATGTAGTACATATATAATACGAGGAATAATATTCATTTTTAAAGTATTCACTTTTCCCCATAGAGACAGATTTAGGGATGTCCATTTATCAAGATCCAATGAGATATCAAGTATCAGCTTATCAAAATTCAATTTAATCATCTGCTTGATATCTCTGGGAATAAGAATTCCCAAATACCTAATAAACTCAGGACACCACCTAAACTTCCATACACTAAATATATCTTGCAAAATACTCTCTCCAAGAGGCAATACTTCAGATTTGCTCCAATTAATAGTGTAACCAGAAATATTACCAAAAATGTTAATAAGTTTCAGTAATTCGGGTATACACATGAGGGGGTCTGCAATAAATAACAATATATCATCAGCATACAAAACAATCTTAAATTCACTATTATTATATTTAACTCCTTGAATTCTGGAGTTTTGCCTAATTGCACAGGCAAGAGGCTCTAAACAGAGATTAAAGATTAGAGATTTTAATCTCTAAAAACATCAAGATTTTAAAAAGTTTGACCAAAAGTAGGATCAGCCCCCATGCACCTCACCCGGTGCAGCCCACACCCCTCTATCGATGTCATTGAGTGGAGGGGCTATCACAGATAAAGGAACATTTGTTCCCTTACCTTGGAGCTGCATTGCGGCTGCATCCATGCTGGAAAGTTGGATAGGATTGGGCTCAAAATATGCCCAACCATTGTTCTCTGATTGTGCTAGTTCTTTCCAGTCTTGTGACTCTAGGATATTGCTGTTCATGGCAGCATTCATGGCTCTTGTAGTCACACTACACTACAAATGCAGACTACTTCTCACCATGTTATGAGATTGTGAGCATGCATGCATTAAAACCGCTCAAACATGTACATTAACAACAAAAATGACTCAAAGAGAATTTTTTTCTGACTTTGCATTCTCCAGTTCTGTCCGCTGGCCAAGCGAACAAAATTCTAGACTAACAGGCAACTCTATTAGGGGGTCAAAAGCCACAGCAACCTCCAAATTTGTTCCTGTGAAATTAAAACATGTCACTGGTTCAGCATACAGTGTAAATGATTTAGTACAACTCTATTTCATTTTCAACTTGTGCTGTACAAGGTAACAACTTCATCCAAATCAAATGCCACCCACACCCTGTTTTGCTCCTGGTTCCTGCCTGGTTCCTTTACCCAAATATATTTTGGGAGATATACAACCATTTGTTATTATTTGTGATGTGGGCCGAGAATATAAAATCTGAATCCATTGTACAAACTCTTGAGGTATTCCAAATTTTGTGAGGCTAGATAGACTAAATTGCCATTGAACTCGGTCAAAAGCCTTCTCAGCGTCCAATGAGATAACAGCAGACTGATGTTTGTTTTTTTAATTTCAAAGTAATCAGATCTACTACTAATCGTAGATTATCAGCCCCTTATTGACCATGTATAAATCCAACCTGATCAGGATGTACAAGTGAAATAATATTATAAAGATAGTCCTACAGCAACCTTTAATTTTTATGGATATGTTTGTAATTCTTAATTATCCGTTATCTGAAGACTCACACCTGGACAATTGAAATGGACTCTCTGTGCACTGAAGGTAGCAAAAAGACTTATATTTCTTCATTGGAAGGAGAGATGCCAACTTACATATGCCCAATGGACGAATTGGATATATTACATTTATCAGTATTCAAGCAAATGGCCTATCGGCATCAACTGCGTATGGATTTATTTGAGGATATCTGGAGGCCATTCCTTGACATAATAACATAAACCACATGCAGTGTTGATATGTAGATACTCTGGTCATGTATGTGTATAAATATTTTTTTTCTTTCCCATTTTTAAAAAAAGTAATTCATTAGCACGTATCAATGTTATACTCTGTTTTTCTTTTTGTTTAGTTTAGTTTATGTAATATAATAAAATTCAGGGAAGAAAAAAAAACCGTGGAGGACAAACATTGAGAAACACTGCACTAACTGCCTCCATCACAGTAGGAGAGTAATTGGTCTGTGGAACTCCTTGCCACAGGATGTAGTGATGGCATCTGGCCTGGATGCCTTTAAAAGGGGTTCAGACAGATTTATAGAAGAAAAGTCCATCACAGGTTACAAACTGTGCAAGGGAGTGGCACCAGGATGCAGGTATCTTGTTGTCTTGGGTGCTCCCTGAGATGTCTCCCTGAGAAGCCATGATGTGTATGCGCAACCTCCTGATTTTAGAAATGGGTTATGTCAGAATGCCAGATGCAGGGGAGGGCACCAGGATGAGGTCTCTTGTTATCTGGTGTGCTCCCTGGGGCATTTGGTGGGCCGCTGTGAGATACAGGAAGCTGGACTAGATGGGCCTATGGCCTGATCCAGTGGGGCTGTTCTTATGTCTGTTGGGCCACGGTGAGATACAGGACACTGGGCCTGACCCATCAGGGCTCTTCTTACATTCTTATGAGAGGGTGGGGGAAGCAGTCAGGCGTTCCCTTGCATTGCAAGGCCCTTGCACCATGACCGGGAACTGCTGTGCTGCCTTGGGCAGAGGATGCTGAGGAGGAGCTGAGGTGGGAAGCAGCAAGCGAGGCAACCCCGGGCTCTGAGACTCTCCACACCTTCCAGGGAGTAAGTCCCATTAACTATAAAGGGACTGACTTCTGAGTAGGCAGGCAGGCATTCTCCTGGGTGCTGAGGGGATATTTTTGTAAGGTGTATTTTTGGACATGAATGACTGTGGATTATTGTACATTAAAAAAAAGAAAAGAAAAGACCTACCCCCAAAATAAGACCTAGTGCAGGGGTGTCAAACATAAGACCCGGGGGCCGGATGCGGCCCCCGGAAGCTTTTTATCCAACCTTCAGGGTCTCAGCTGCTGAGCAGTGCTGTTACAGCAGCCCACATGAAAATTGGGCTTTCCCATATCTTGAAATATAACCAAGATTTGTGTATTTTCTCTTCTGTCATTTGCAGTTAATGAGAACAAAGTGCTGATTTCTGGCCATAAGCTGCTTAATGATGTCACTTTCTGGTTAATGACGTCACTTACGGCCTCAGCAGGCATTCTGAATGCTAACTGTGGCCCTCTGTGTGAAACGAGTTTGACACCCCTGACCTAGCGTGTTTTTTGGAGCAAAAAAAAATAAATATATGACAGTGTCTTATTATCAGGGAAACACAGTAGTAAAAATACAAATATTTTAATATCATAAATAAAAATAAAAAACATGCTGTGACTTGTCTGCCTCCCTGGACTTATTTGTTCCCCCCAGTGGCTCAACGATATATGTTAGACCTTCCCTTGGTTTTTGTTTTATGTGTCACTGTTTAATGTTAAAATTAATATTTTTAATGTTCTTTTGTTGCTTTTTCTTCTGTTATGATGCTTTGTATTTTATTATGGAGCTTTGTAAGCCAACTTGGGCATTTGTTTCGGCATGGGAAAGGCAAGATATAAATGTCTCAAAGAAATAAAGGAAGACTATTATATAATCATAAAAATATTCCCACAGGTAAGCTTGTATATCAAACTAAGGACAGAAAATTGTATTTTAATATGGTCAGATAAATCAGTTGTTCGCTTAAGTTAGAGAGACACCTTCCGATATAGAAATTTAAGCAAATAGTGAATCTATCTCAGCTGCGCAGATTACTCTGAACTCTGAGACAAAAGCCCTAAATTCAAATCTGTTTTGTCCTGAAAGCTTATTGTGGTTGAACCACATGAAAAGTATAGGATGTTCTCCTGTTTACTCTTAAGTGCAGTGCAGTGCAGATCTATCAGTGACAACTATATTCCTCTGAAACCACAAGTGATGTTCTCCATGGAAGTGAAGAAAATCCTGCCGTTTTATCAGACCCAGGGCGAATGACTCAGGGCCCAATCCTATCCAACTTTCCAGCACCGGTGCAGCTGCAATGCAGCCCCAAGGTAAGGGAACAAATGTTCCCATACCTTGTGGAGGCCTCTGCCTCCCCAACGCAGGAAGCAGTGCATACCCCACTGGCACAGCAGCAAAGGCACTGGAAAATTGGATAGGACTGAGCCCTCAGGTATCATCCAATATCACAATAAACATTAAGGACATTAAGGTGGTATAAACTCTCAGGTTCTTGTTTTGTGGTAGGTATGCCATGGGCCTGCGATTGCAGTGACAGAAAATGCATCCTTGACGAATTTTGTTATCCATTCTCCCACAGCTCACATCCCTGGATTAGGGATGTTCTTTTCTTATGAGTGTGTCTGCTTATGGTCAGTCCATTAAATAGGGAATCTTTTGTGTTGAAATGCTTGTTTAATGCTGGTATTGTGAGTGGAGGAGAATGTCATTGAGGGTGCAATCCTAACCAACTTTCGAGCACCATCCTAAGGACAATGCAGCTCTGAGATAAAGGAACAAACATTCCCTTACCTTGAGGGGGGTCCCCATGACTGCCCCCCAACTGCAGGATACAGCATATACTCCATTGGCATATATCCTCTGACAGCTATGTCAGAGCTGGAAAGTTAGTTAGAATTTGGGCCTGAATGTACTTTGCTACTCAGTATACAATTAATGATGAAGCAGACTCAGAAAACTCCTGACATTAGTCGTGCTGTGCTTTTTATGTCCAACAGGCTAAAGAAGCACTAAAAAATGGTGAAGTACCTGTTGGCTGTCTAATGGTCTACAATAATGAGATCATTGGGAAAGGAAAGAATGAAGTGAATGAAACAAAAAATGTAAGTTGTAAACAAATGTAAGACACTCCTTTAAAAATAAAATTAAAAAAAAATGCTTAAGTTGGTATATTGTCTTGAGCTATTGCCACTTCTGTGAATTTTATGTGCTTTGGTGTTCCTTTTGTTGGAAGTTAAATGTGAAAAGTACTGTATTTTTAGTAGTTGTCCCTCAGCTCTTCAACATCCTAAGGGAGATTTACTTGTAACTCTCCTTATATAGCTTTGGGAAGATCATGACAATTTTTCATTTTTGCAAGACATTCAAGTGTTCAGGAAGTGTTCAGCCCTGATCTGTGACTATTGGCAAGTACTAATTTTTGGATGGCAAGTACTGCTTTGGATGGTTTTGTCTCGTGTTCTATATGTTGTTTTATTGATTTTTTAATTTTTTTTTAACAAGTTAGCCTTATAGTGCAGGCGGGCCCTGGTTTCCATGGATCTGGTATCTGCGGTTTTGGTTATCCACAGATACCAGGGACTCACTCCAAACTTGTTCAGAATATTTTTAAAAAGCCCCCAGTAACTTGCCTGATAGTTGTGCAGCATTTTTGCTGTGTTTTCACAGTTCCAGACACTCTTTTCGGCCTCTTCTGGGCCACGTGGAAGCCCTTGTCTCCACCCAGCTTCACCCCAGAATGCATTGCAAGACCAGAACTAGTTCTGTCACAGAAGCAAGGTCTACCTCGCATTTTACCCATTGGGTACACCTGCCTTCCACTTTGACCTCCGGAGGCCGAGATGGGGATGACTCTAGCACATGTGTCCAAGAAGGAGTACAAGGAGGTCAGTTCAAATTTGGATTTTTTCTCCCTGGTAAGACAGGTCTAGAACCCTTTCTCAAGTGTGCTCTTGTGGGTAGAGGATGTGCTCTTTAGGACCCTTGCAGTACGGCTGGGAAAGAGGTGCCCTCTGTGTGAGATGCGCTGCCTGATGGGTAGCACATCCTCACACTTTCAAGACATGTGCATTACATGTTCCCTTTCACAGTGTATCTGTTTTTGTGCTGCATTTTTGCCATTACTGTGAATAAGGGTGCTAAAGAATGGAAAATGAAAAAAAAAACATATTGGAAAACTGGGAAAACAGGTGAAACATGAGAGAGTTGTTCATAGTTTGCAACTGAAGCTTGTGGTAAACCTCATTGTGTGATACTATAACTTCTTAAACATGTTCATCATTGACTTTAATACTTTATTCCTGCTGTGTAATGTTGTCATTAAATGTTACTTATTTTGTTTTTCTGTGTCACGCAACATTTTCCTTTTGCTATTAGTCATTTAGGGTGATTTTGAGATGAACTTGAAATGGCTTTGGAACAAGTTAGAATTTTTCCCATTGAATTAATGTAAATGTAATCCAAATGTTCACTATAAGGGCTGTTTTCAGAAACAGATTAGGTATGTATAAGGAGGGAAAGGTGTATTCATTCTTTGTTACAGTTGTAGAGGTATTTATTCATTCCTGCTTTTGGAGATTGCCAGTTCATCTCTGGAGAAGATTACACATCAAACATACACGACAAATTCACTTACAAGAATGGGTTAGGAAGCTCTCTTGGAAAAAAGATGGTCAGAACGTTAGCCGCTCTGGCATCTCCTCTCCCCTGTGCAACCTTGCACAGAGCAATGAATACAGAGCAGACACTGAGAAGGCTTTTAGAGTGTATGCAGATGGTGCTAGCTCTAGGATGGGTTGAAAGATGAACACTTACTGGAGTGCTTCATGGTATTCATGGCATCTGCTGGGCATGACCTTTTGGAGGACTAGGTGAAATTTACATTCAAATGCAAGATTGTATTTATATAACTGACTTATAGATTCAGTAGAAATTGGTAACTATTTATTTATTTAATTTACTATATTTCTATCCTGTCTTTCTCCCTGAAGGGACCCAAGGTGGCTTACAGCATAGTTTAAGCACCAAAAACATAAATCACAATTAACACAAATTAAAACATTAAAACCATCACAACTAAAAACATCTTAAAAAATAGCAAGCGGACATTACTACAATAAAAAGATATTTCTTATCAATTGCATCTATTCAGGTCTTTATTTTGAGTAGCACATTTTAAATCTGCCAGACACTTAACCTTTTCTCTTTTATTTGGGTCATTGTTTTATCATCGTTAAATGATAAAATAGCAAGTGGAGTTCAGTGAGATGCACAGCCTCCCCCTCTCTAAACTAAATAGCCATCGATACTGGGGATACATACAGGTTTCTCTTATCAAAACACATTTTCCATTTTATAACTAAATTCAACAGAAGTATTAGCTAGTGTCAGTGGCAAAATACTGATGTTCAGTTCAGCCTAGGAACACTTTTAAATATTTCTAATTGGAAGTGACTAGAGATTGCATCTGTGAGCTTGCCTAAAGCTTTTGCAAGTGAGACAGTCTCCTGTGTGTTCCTTGGAGTTCTAATGACTTGTTGGTCTCATTTCCTCCCTAATGTTTATTCATAGACTGAGTTGGTTCAAAATAAGAAAGTAGATTATCTGACATGGTTAGGGTTTTGGTTGTAGCTGGGCATTTCTTCTTTCAAATAACCATGGTCTCTCTGCCCCCCACCCCATGTCCTTGCCCTTAAAAGAAATCTGTGTAATGCTTTTATTTGTTGTTCCTGGGATATTTTTAATGGCAAGTTAATTTATCATTCCTTAACAAGAGGTAAAGGGAAAACAGAATTCCTTTTGGGTGTGAGTTACCTTAATATAAAATGTTGATGAGGAATAACTTTTTGATTAAAAAAAAACAAAAACTTCATGTTTTTCTATTTTAGTGATGAGACATTATTCTTTTCAAACTACATTTTATGAGTGCAATGGCCTTGTTTTACTCGTATATGGTTTTGTTTGCTAATGGTTTTGGCTGCAGTGAGATGTTACCACATTATGTCATCAGGGTTGGTCATTGTGGATCTTCTGTGATAAAGAAAAATTTAAGATAAAGATAATAAGCATAATGACAAACCCCAGAAAGGTGAAAAATGCACACACACACATTCACATAGAAGTTAAGTATACCGGGATCTTCTCCGTAGAAGAATATAAATAGTGTGCCCAGATCCTGGAACTCACATATTGTTGTTGTTTTTAAGCAATACTAGGGGTGGATTCAGACATGAATCTTTATTGATGTGATGAGTGTATAAACAGATTGCAGGCAATTGGCATCATCCACCCCTTCTGGGGTGTGTGTGTGTGTATCATTTATTAACAGAATTCCAGGAGATAGTTAGCTGTGATCACAGAATCATAGTCAGAAGGTACACATAAGGTTGTCTAGTCCAACCTCCTGCCTGTAGCTGGAAACCTTCCTAGAGCATCTCCAGCAGGTGCCTGTTGAGTCTCTGCTTGGAGATTTCCAGTGAGGGGGAGTCCACCATCTTCCTCAGCAATCTATTCCACTGTCAAACTGCCCTTACCATGTCTTGCCACTCGTCTATAATATGTTTAGAGCTTGCACATGAGCTGTTGTGATGCAAAAAGTCCATGGTAGCTTCACCTTCTTGTTTTATTCAGGTGTCTGGAGAATTTCAAGCCAGCTGTTGCAGTATAATTCATTTATGGACCAGAAAGGATGACAGGTTTTGAAACCTTGGAAGCTGCCTTAGCATATATTGTCTTTCAACTGAGTAGAGAGCTAATTTTCTGTTGGGTTGCTTCTTCCCTTCAGTCCAGCACATTGCCATTTGGTATACATAGCTAGTGTTCTTCTTCCTGTTTCCTTGTAGGCTACTCGCCATGCAGAAATGGTGGCAATTGATCAGGTCATAGACTGGTGTCGTCAGCACAAGAAGGACCCCAAGGAAGTGTTTCTCCACACTGTGTTATATGTCACTGTTGAGCCCTGCATAATGTGCGCGGCTGCCCTACGTGTGATGAGTATCCTTTGTAAGATAATTCACAGCTGTGTCACTTTCAGCATGTGCACTGCTTGCTAACAGGGTTGTGGAAATGTTTGTGTCTTAAGTTCTGTGTGGAGATTTATCTATTGAAAAACTATGGGCAGAAAATTTCATTTAGCTAGTCTTGGCATGTAGGAAATAGATACTGCACAAGGCAAGTCTTATCATAAGGCAGATGATGTGCTCTGCCTCTGGCATCAGATTTCAGAATTGCCAATAAAGGGCAGGAAAAGTAAATTTTTAATATTTTTTAACTCTGTGGTTTGCATTTTCTGCTTTGTGTATAAAATAGGCAATCTCTACCTCTGAGACAGGGGATTTCATAAAAATGGGTGATTATACTCACTTTTAAGTAGATGGAAGCCTTGTGTTGGAGCCAGAAGAGCAAAAATGGGTGAGAGAAGTTTTGTCTGGGATATTATGAATTTCGTAATAAATGCATCTGTGGAATGGAGGCTTTATGATGTTTGTAAGGCAGGAGGGAGGAATGAATTTGAAAGTGAAGGCACATGGTAATACAGCTAGATAATAAAATCGGGATAATGCTAATCTGTGTGCTTTCTTCTCCTGGTCTAGTTAATACCTTAATTTATCTATATAAATCCCACTGGTTGTATATGGTTGCCAGAATGAGCGATTTGGAGGCTGTGGTTCGGTTTTGAGCATCTCTTCTGCTGCTTTAATGGACACAGGGGAACCATTTCAGGTGAAACACTTTGTTCTTGTGCTCTTAAAAGCTTTATGAAAAGGTATGCAAAAAACACATGTAGTTGGGATTGTACAATCCTATATGGTGAGATGTTCTTGCAGTACTTTACTTCTGCGACTACCACTGAAAAGACTCAATGCCACTGAGTCTTCTCCAGTAACAGTTTGGAGCTAAGTCCTGTTTACTTACTGCTGAAGGATTCAACAACTGGGGTGTCATTAATGAACCAACAACTTGAGGTTTAAGATATGGATCAGCCACTTGATCGTTGGATCGTATGGATCGTTCTACACTGAAATGCTGTGTGCTTCCTAATGTTTTGTAACATGTGGAATGAAGAGCAAAGAGGAATTGCTACATTAGTAGTAATCAAAATGGGCTCATAATTGTGTAGAACTGGAGAAGCTAAGTGGACGTGAATCTAATCATTGCATGACCACTAGGAATTCCATGTTCCCATGTAAGCTGTGAACTTTCAGAAATGAAAGTCAGGATACAAGCATATTTCATTTTAAAAAATGAATGGACACGGAGTGTCTATTATGCTATAATTCACATATGTACTGCAGATGGTGTACACAGAAGCAGTTGCTTGACCCAGGGCCCAATCTTAACCAATTTTCCAGCCCTGATGCAGCCACAGTGCTACACCAAGGTAAGGGAACAAATGTTCTGTTACCTTGAGGAGGCTTCCTCGACTGGCCCCCAATTGCAGGAGCTTGCACATGCCCTTTGGCATGGCTGCATTGGCACTGGAAATTTTAATAGGATTGGGGCCTCAGGGCCTAATCCTACCCAACTTTCCAGTGTTGGTGCAACTGCAATGCAGCCCTGAGGAAAGGGAACAAATGTTCCCTTACCTGGAGGAGGCCTCCATGGCTGTTCCCCTACTGCAGGATGCAGCGCATGCCTCGTTGGCATGGCTGCATCAGTGCTGGGAAATTGGATAGAATTTGGCCCTCAGTTTTTTTGCCCAACGTTGCATATACACAACAGGGACCAAATGTGTACACCTGTGGACCGGGCAAAAATGGGTTAATTAATTAGTTAAGGAATTAGACCAGGTGATCAAAATGTTCCCCATTGGTGTCTATACACCACTGACATTGTTGAAGGGATCTACAGGCGTCCACCAATGTATGTGCTAGGATGGTTCCACACATCTCTTCAACTGCTTCCCTTAGATGTTTGAGAATTGCAGGTTTTCTGTGATGAAGTATGTATGAATTAGAGCTCAATAAAATGTATGTACATTTTTTGGAGACACCTTCTATATATAGCTACATTATATGAAGACATCTATGGAACAAAGTAAACCCACAGTGGTCAGAAGCAATCATAGGAGCAGATTCAAATGTCCGTGAACTGAGGAAAAAGTCAACAAAAAGAGTATCCTGATATTTAGCCTAGTGATGACACTTCAGATCTATCTTGTGTCAACTGTGTGAGAAGGAAAAAAATGTTTTCAGATATTTCACTTACATTCATAAGCAATTGCAGTGGATGACTTTGTAGCAAGCATCCCTTTATGTAGGCGTTTGCTTTTAAATTTGGACACTTACTGAAAGCATCCTGCTTAGTGTACCATGTGTGTTTGTTCTGTTGCTTTCATTCACACATTTCAAGGAGTAAATGTTGCTAGAGAATGACTTGTGGGTGGAATAAGTTGTAATATAGCTCAATTATTTTGATGGGCTGAGGAAGTCTTGGCAGCTAGCGGAAAATCACAGTTATGAAGATTTTGGCAGAAACACATAGGTAAGGAGGTAAACACAATGTTATATTCAGTGACCTAGTTCTTGCAATCAACAGATGAGGTTGGTATACCTGTATGTACAACTGTAAGTATGAAGGCTGTGGGATGGGTAGCTACTCCAGACAAAAAAAAATTCCTATCCATAGAAATTTGGGTGGCAGGGACAAGAGTTTCTCTTGATCTCTATTTTTATGCATTCAGAGGCTTTGGGAACCCTGCAGAGGCATCCATGGGCTCCCCACACCTGCCCCCCCCAGGAGGCCAGCACTGCCAAAAGTAGGTTTAAAACCCCCCTTTTCATTTCCAGCAGCAGTGTGATCCTGGTGATCAAGTCGGTGCATTTTCTCCTATGCAAAGATTTAGGTGGTTCCCGACTTCCAAGAAGTTCGGGAACCATTGATTTAGAGCTTTGGGGAGCCATAGTATTGGGCGATAGTATTACAGAGAAAGATTTTGTTTAAAGTAACAATTCAGACAGGGTTTGTTGTAGGGCTTCATTGAACTTCATTGAACAGTGTAGGATTTCACTGAACTTCTCAGGAATAACAGTTTTAAGATTTGAACAGACCTTGTTTCCAATAGCTGCAAATTTGGCTATGAGCATGCTGCATTTGGCTGCAAAATGATTGGTCAGTGCAAACTGTGAAGCACAGGGGGCCCAGTCCTATCCAACTTTCGAGCACCAGTGCAGCTGCAATGCAGGCCTGAGGTAAGGAAACAACTGTTTCCATACCTTGATGAAGTCTCTGTGACTGCCTCCCCACCATAGGATACAGTGCATGCCCTATTGGCATAGCTGCACTGGCACTGGAAAATTGGATAGGATTGGGCCCAGAGTCATTCATGTTAGGGCAGCTATGATGTAGTGGTCTAGTGTTCCATTTCTAAGCAGTAACATAAGAAGAAACCCACTGGATCAGACCCTACCCATCTAATCCAGCATCCTGTTTCTTATAGGGACTGGCCAGATTCTTCTGGTAAGCTGACAGTTGAGACATAGACAATACCAATCCTTTGTCTGTTGTTACTAGCGTCTGATACTAGTGTCTGTCTTGCTTTTGGATGGTCTATTTAGTTTTCATGGATAATATCTGTTGACTGACCTATCTTATAAAACAGCACCCCCTCCCCCAACCTTGTGGAGCCTGTGGGCACTTGTGGAGTTCTGAGAAGGGGAAGGCAGGTGTGTACAACCTTAAGAATTTGAGTTAGTGAGGACAGAAACAGAAAGCAAAAACTTGGGAAGATGCCCTAGCAATTCTCCACACCTCACTAGTAAGAACTGTGGGTGGGTTTAAACTACTGTACTGGTCAAACCCAAGAAGTCATTGCTGTGAGGGCAGAAGCCACTTCTGTTGAAGTTCTTTATGCTGCATAGATATTAAAGATGCAAAAGTTCTCTTTTGGGTCAGGAACTTGGTAAATTCTAATGCCAACATAGCTTCACTTGGGATGTCTTTGTGAACAATATGTTATCTTCCCTGAAGTGTGTAGCTGGTTATCGATCTGAAGAAGCTGTGGAAATGCTGAAAACCTTTTACAGGCAAGAAAATCCAAATGGTAAGTTTCATTATTATTCTAATTAAACTTAGTACTTACATCTTTGAATATTAATGGCTCTCTCTCTCTCTCTCTCTCTCTCTCTCTCTCTCTCTCTCTCTCTCTCTCTCTCTTTGTGGCAGCACCAAAATCAAAAGTTCGAAAAAAGGAATGCAGTAAATGACTAGTTGTGGTGTATAGTAAGCTGAAGCTAGAAGAATAACAACTCCTTGAAAGACCTGTACAATCCTATTCTTCTTCTGGTCTCTGGATAACTAGCACTAAGATGAGGAGAAAGTCTTTTCTATGCAATAATGTGTCACCTGTGGTTTTTGGAAGCTAAAATAATATAAAATGGACAAATATAGCTTCTGGTTAAAATTCCTCCCCTCTCTGTGGGGGGGAGGAATAGAAAGTGGAGAGCATCCTTTAAGTGCTAGTAGTCTAGAGGGAACTGCTATAACCATACCAGTTTTAAACTTAAGTAGAGGTAGATCAATTCTCATGACTTTTCCTGCTGTGGCAGCTGTGCTTTGCACTGGGTTTCAGGCGCTGGTGTTCCACACGACAAGATTGAGGCCAGTGATGTACACAGAACAATGTGTGTATTGACTCCTGGCAGGTTAGTCAGACTATTTAGGGCCCAATCCTTTCTCCAGCACTGATGCAGCCCCAAGATAAGGAAACAAACATTCCCTTACCTTGGGGAGGCTTCCGAAATTGGCCCCCACTGTAGGATGAAGCACACGCTCTATTGGCACAGCTGCATCGGCCCTGGAAAGTTGGATAGGATTGAGCCCTTAAGGTCCAATCCTATCCAATTTTCCAGTACCAGTGCTGCTGTGCCAATGTGGCATGCACTGCATCTTGTGGTGGGGCAGCAGTCACAGAGGACTCCTTAAGGTATGGGAACATTTGTTCCTTTACCTTGGGGCTGCATTGCGGCTGCACCGGTGCTGGAAAATTGGATAGGATTGGGCCCTTAGTCAGCTCTGATCTCAGCAGCGTACTAAAACAGAATATGTTCTGAGTTCCGGTTCCCCCACATTCAGCTGCAGGACTGCACTCCATTCATGGTGCCAGCAAGTGGGAATGAGTGGAATCAGTGATGGCCAGGCTGGAAGCTGTCATGAGAACCAGCCCTATGAGTGCTAAAATTACCACTGCAAGCAGGAGAGAGAGAGCTGCTTTTGTAAAAATAGAAAACTACCTAGAAAATTCAAGTCTGATATAACTATTATTTATCAGATAAAAATAGAAAAATATGTTTCTAAAGGGTTACAGATGAAGTACTTCTGCACCTATGTTTACTGTATCTGTGCGAACAGACTTTTGAATGATCAGCTGTCAGTTATGCCTGACCACATTTGTAATGGAAACTTCTGAAGTGATGCTGAAATTTTGGCTGCTTATGTTGGCCTTTCCCAAATGTCATCAATTAGGCAAAAATAGAATTCAGAAGAACTCACTGCCACTTCTTGTTGCTCCCTGCTACCAAAGTGTTACATTTTGAAAGGTGAGATAAGGGTGCAATCCTAACCAACTTTCCAGCACCAAGGTAAGGGCAATGCAACTCTGAGGTAAGGGAACAAACATTGCCTTACCTTGAGGAGGCCTCCGTGACTGCCCCCCAACTGCTGCATGCAGCACATGTCCCACTGGAACAGCTATGCCAGTGCTGGAAAGTCAGTTAGGATTGCACCCTGAGAGCCAACTGGGATGGGAGAAAAAGAATAAGGAAAAGCAAAGACAAAGTTAAGAGTTGACACTCAGTGCTGTTGTGTTATTCTTTGATGTATTATGATTACAATCCAGAAGAGGGCCATGCTGTTCCAATAATGAATAACCCAGGCAGTTCTATACTGATTTGATTCCTCCCAAATGCATGTACTGAGCAAAAAGACAGCCTGGGATGTCTGCCTTTCCTAAATGTCATCAGTTAGGCATTACAAGCAATGCGATACAAGCAATGCCTTGTGGATGTTTATATTATGGACATATTCTTCTAATAGAAAAGTCAGAATCTGACTTGTTTCAATAACTGGTTCTTCTGCTATGATTAATGAATCAAATAGATCAACAAACCTTGAGACATTGAAATGTATTGTTGATGGTTAAATAATAAAAGACCATACTTCTATCACTTGCCCCATAAGTGTCTTCTTTGATTTATAATAATAATGGGAGATTGATGTTCTTTCTTGCTCTAAAGCAGCTATACCTGCACGTCAATCCTTGAGTACTTTACTTGGATTTAATTTTCATTGATTTAAAATAGGCACTTGAATAAGCATGTTTATTCAGCCGTAGACTGTAAGTCTAAGCAGGAAGCATGTCCCTTTTATGTCTTCTATAGCACCTGTGGCCCTATATTTGTGATGAGCAGCCCAATCCTAACTTGTGTTGGAGTGGGCAGGCCAGCAGGCCTGAACTGCATCCTGCACAAGTTTGGGGCCAAAAGCAGCACAACCTGAGGCAAGGAGAAACCTTTCCTCTTATCCTGTGTCATGCTGCAGTGGCCTCATTGGGCCTACTTGGATCTGCGACACCTGACAAAGTGATGCAGATCTGAGCAGAACAGAATGGCCAGGGGCCTCGCTGCACTGCCTGGGAATGGGGGTTAGGATCCCACATAACTGCCCTCCTGCCCCAGGAATGCCCACCAGACATTCAGTCGACACAGACTTACCCCACCAGGCCTGGATCTGGCACGGGTAAGCCAGTGCAACTCCTTGCGCTGGCCTCCCTGGCTCCTAAGTCAGCGAAAACATATGTTATGGTAAGTTTGCGACAGTACTGGTGCTGTTCTGGTTTGTGCCTTAAATATAGTAGTGCAAGATGGCACTTCAATATACTTCTAAATAGCTATAGATTTGTGTGTGTGTGTGTGTGTGTGAGAGAGAGAGAGAGAGAGAGAGAGATTATTTTGTTGTAAGCTTTATTCAGTCACCATTTTATGGTAAGTAATATTTAAGTGCATATTTTGTTCCAGTGTAGTTGGGGAGGCAGGTAAAATGCCTTTCTGTTTGAGGTGGGTAAAAATGTACGTTATACAGTAGGAAATGTTTGCTCAGAACAGGGGTGTCCAAAGTTTTTGGCAGGAGGGCCACATCAGCTCTCTGACACTATGTTGGGGGCCGGGGAAAAAAAAAGAATTAATTTACATTTAAAATTTGAATAAATTTACATATGTTTACATAAGTGAATATATTAAAGATGAACTTATATGAATGAATGAAGGTCTTGCAATAGCTCAAGGCCTATACAAGCCTATACAAGCCTTGCACAAAGCAAGGCTGGCCTTTTCTTTCCTGCCGCTACTGCATCACAGATGTGAAAAAGCAAGCAGTGGAGGGAGCCCTCATCCCACAGCTCACGTGAGAGTTCAAACAATCGCCCTCACTCTGACAGCAGTTGCGTCCGGCCAGTGTGGGCTCCAACAAATCTCCAGAGGGCCAGAGGCTCATTGGAGACTGGGGGTTCCCTGAGGGCTGCACTGAGAGGCCTCGAGGGCCGCAAGTGGCCCCAGGGCCGGGGTTTGGGCACCCCTGGCTCAGAATAAAAAAGGACTTGCATTTAAGATGTTGCATAAATGACACACAGTTTAAATAGCCACTGCTGTTCTTTTTAAATAAAGTATTCAGTATAATGACCAGGCAATTTAGAACACGTCTCTCATTCAGAGCTGCTTCAGATCTTGTATATTTTCTACATGGAAATCATGCTGATTTTTTTTTAAGTGTAAAACTGGGTGTACGTCATGTGATGTGCAGTCAGGGGAGGCAGGGCCTCACCTAGCCCAGCAAGTTTATTTTTTTTTAAAAAAGTAAAGGACCCAAAAGTTTGAAAAGTACCTTTTACCTTTCCCAAGCTGCTTTTTTCTGCTCCAGTAGAGTCCACAGACGCATGGAGGAAGCAAGGAGAATTGCTTCTCAGCTCAGTTGCTATGGTGGCTTGCAGCAGACAGAACAGGCAGGGACAAATGTGCAGTTAAACGCTGGAGATGAGAGGCAACAGGGAGAGCTGCCTCTGTTTGCCCAGTAATAAAAAAGACAGCACCTCATCATTAATTGCTGGAGAGGCAGCAGGCAGAGCTGCCTCAGCTCACTATACAGCCTCTGTGCAAAGGGGCCCAGCTTGTACAAGCAACAGGGGAGGCATTGACTTGCCGGCTGCTTCTTTGGTGGACAGCACCAAAAATTGAGTGACTGCAGTCCTGCATAGCAGGGGGGGAGGGACATTAAAGGGAGGTAAGATCTGTAGACATTGAGCATGTGCAGAGTGCAGACACAGGGGGGAAAGAGAATGCTGATCGTTAAAGGTGTTGATCTTACTAGGCCTTGACTGGCAGTTGGCAAAGAGACTTGTGCATATCTTTGGTTGTGAGTATTGCCTGGCTGACACAGAGAGTCTGATCTGAGGTGGTGTGTGTGTATGTGTGTGAGATAGAGAGTATTGATGTTGTGCGTCCCTGGACCTCACCACACACTGCTGGTTGGCTTCAGCTTTCCTGTGCTTGTCTATCACACCTACACACAGTGAAATAGATTCCTAAGTGTCTTGGGTGTATCTTATAAGCTTGTCCTTTGTTCCTGTTAGCCATGGGCAATCCATTCTACAAGCCACTTAGGCTGTATCTACCAGTTTCTTAGTACTGGCCCAGTGGATCATAGGAATATTCCTCCACAAGAGAACTATCTTGAGAGTGTCTTGAATCCTAACCTTATCCATGTTCATTTGGAAGGAAGACCAACCTTGTTCAATTACATTTAAAACTGCATTATATGAATTGTAGCCATAGATTCTTGGGAATAAAACCTACTACACAGTCTTACATTGCAAGACCTTGGGGTGTCTCCGCCCCGCCCCCCCAGAATAAGCTTCTTCAGAGAATTAAACTGAAAGCTCAGTGAGTATTGGAAGAATTCTGCAGTTCACCACACTGAGAAAGGAATTTTCAGACCCCATCTTGGTATATATTCATGGCAAAATTCTTACTGTGGTTATTCTATAGAGCTGATTTTTAAATATGAAGAAATTATCTGAACTTGAGATAAGTTCCAGATGTATTCTTGATATGAGTGTCACTTAAAGCAATCTTAGCCAACTAATTTTATGAGCTTTAACCAAGTATGAATAAAACAATAATAAAAGAAAGTAGGTACTGTATGTGTCACAGAAGTCACTATTTTAGAAGAGGAATTCCCTCCTCTGTGTCAGAGAGGGGGATGCCTCTTCTGAGATGGTGCCAGCCAACTGGTTTTATAAATACCTGCATTCAAAATAAGTAACAGGTGTTTTATTTTTAAACAAAAATCTGATTGACTGGAGGCACATTTCATTCTGAAATGCTTTTTTACAGTTATCTTTCTACTATCCTAGCAGCTTCCTTAAGAGTTAGCAGAAGTGCCTCTAGCCATCTGAGCATGTACAGAAAACACATATTAATTTAAGATACACATAATATGAGCTAATCATGGCTCACCACTGTTAGGAGAAAATGGGATTTTCTTAGTTCCTCCTTGCATTAAAGATTAGTAATCTAGCTGTAGACTGTGACTTTTTTTCCTCTGGGAGACCGTGTTGATCCTGCTGGCCTAACATGGATTTCATGATCTGACAGAGCAGAGCTCTCACTGCAGGCTGGCGCTGGGTGGGCACCAACTCGGCACAGGGTGTCGCAGGCATGTCTTACGGCATGTTTGTGACACCCAGCACTGGCTGTACACTTGTATCACCAGCAATAAAGAGCTCAGGATTGGATTCTTAATCACCTTGGCAGCAGTCTACGTGGAGATGAAAACTATGAATAGCATGCAGCTTGATCTCATGTATGTTTACTCAGAAATAATGTTCTGTTGAGTTCAGTGAGACTTGCTTTCTAGGATTGTGCACAGAATTGCATCCTTAAAAGATGAGTCCTTGTTCTGTAATTCCTATATTTTTTTACCATCTCAAAGTTATTTAATGCCAAACATATATTTTAATGTGAATTTCTTATATTGGTTTGGTTTAAATTGTCAGGTGCTCTGCATGGAATGCCATACCCTTTGATCAGCATAATTATATAGATTACATACCTATTACTGGTAACTTGAATCACAGTATTATGAAGCCATATATCTCCACTGCTGGCCTATTGGTCAATCATCTTGACATCTGAATGTATTAACTTGCTAGGAGGGCAACAGAACAAAACTTAAACATCTCCCGGCTAAGTGATTTGTTGTATTTGACAGACCAAAGACATATAGAGTATATCTACCTTGTGCCTGCTGCAACAAAAGAGGCATGAACTTAAATTACAGCTGGGAGGAATGAAAGATTTATTGAGCCATTTCAGACTCATTAGGAGTTCCTTCCTTTATGTGCAATTAAGTGATACTTTTACAAGGCAGTTATTTATTTATTTATTTTAAACCCACAGAGTAGCTCCATATAATTTAAGCATTTGAGAGTCTGCAGGGCTCTCTTTTCAGTAATGTATATACAATGTGGCCTTTAATTACCTTGGCAGGTTTTGAGGATAGATAAAAAATTATAGTTTAAAACATAAGATCTTCAAAAAATTTTTCCAGTGGTTGGCAGTCAATCCATGCCTGTATTGTATTTGGAGCAAGACTAGCAGGAAAATTTGCAGCCAAAGTGTAGACAGTATAAACTGTTGTGGGTTGAAAAGAAAATGTCTTCCACACAAACAAAGGACAATTAATGCTTAGAGTTCTTGTAGCAGCTGGTTTATTAATTTACTTTATGTTGGCTGCCAACATTCAATTTTATCACCAAAGTACATCTGAAAATGGGTCATTCCCACTGAAATGTGTTCACCAACATGACTTTCATTTTCAGACTGTTTCCAGAGAAAAGATATTATCTTGGAAAAAATTTTTTAAATAAAGTTGTCAAGAAATATTGTTCAGAAGTCAAAAATCACAGTACTATTTGTGCATACCCAAGGAAGATTTGGCCTTGTGCATTCCAAACATAATGACAAACCTGAAATGGAGGGAAGTTACAAAAGCAATGTATGACATGGCCAGCATTGACCATCAGTTCATACTTTATTGGCAGAAATTGAAAGTCATCACCCCTCCCTCCAAAAGGCCAATTTAAGCCAGGAAAAAAACTGAGGGGGGGGGAATTTGAATCCAACACTCCAAGCTGTGTATTTCTAATTAAACCCTAAATCAAAAACATTCACATCATTCTTTACACTGCAGTGGTTCTCAAACTTTTAGCACCCACTTTTAGGGACCCACTTTTTAGAATGAGAATCTGTCAGGACCCACCAGAAGTAATGACATGACAGGAAATGACATCATCAAGAGGAAATTTTTAACAATCCCAGGCCGCAATCCTACCCACACTTACTCAGGAGTAAGTTCCATTGACTATCATTGTTAAAAGCATATACATAGTAGCCTAAAAGCATATACATAGTAGCCATAGTAGTTAAAAGTACAGATCTATAGTATTTCCCCAAATGCAGTCGCATACCATGGTAGCATCAAGTCTAATAAATTAAAAATAAAATATTGAAATGAATGAGCACCTACCCGAAATTGGCTTGTGACCCACCTAGTGGGTCCTGACCCACAGTTTGAGAAACACTGCTTTGTAGGATAGCAATAAACCAAATGATCACTTTGGAAGGACATACTGTATCATTAGATTTAACATAGGGTCTAATTTTCTTAGCTGCCCTCAAATACATAACTACAGTGTCAATAGCATATCACCATGTTCCAGCAAATCAATAAATCCTGTTGGGACCTGTACTCTCAGGGAAAAATTCTAAACAGTCCCATAAGAACTCAATCTGTGCAAGTCCTTGGGCAGAGAATTGCAACTCCGTACAGTTGTGCAGTTTTCCTGTGTGGTCACATTTTACTTTGGCCGCAATCCTACTTTCTAGCACTGACGTAAGGGCAGTACAACTCTGAGCTAAGGGAACAAACATTGCTTTACCTTGAGGAGGCCTCTGTGACTGCCCCCCAACTGGAGGATGCATCACATGCCCCACTGGCACAGCTATGCCAATGCTGGAAAGTTGGTTAGGATTGCACCCTTTGTTAGGCACACCTTCCATTTTCTATCAGCTGTTTAATGACAGAGGAAAGCAAGGGCAACTGTATTGGAGTCCTTCTTCCTCCTCTCAAAGAGTTGGTTTCTAGCCAGGTTCTACATATGCAGCCTTAATAACTGGGCTGAGGAATGACATGCACAGCAGCTGCATGCATTTGTGGTTCCTGAACTATCCTGAGAAAGGTATGCGCATGGAAGTCGGTTTCTGCATGTACATGGTGCCTAAGCTGAATTAGAGCAAGTTTTTGTGTGTTTGCTAGCTTCTCAAGAAACATCAAGACTTTGTTCTTCTGATTTTCCCCCCTCAAGATTTCTTTGATGCAGACTTTGGCAAGTCATGGCAAAAATGAACATGTTCACGTGCTTCATTTGATACTGGAAACCATTGTGCTGTAGTGGATAAAATGTTGTTTGAACACAGAAGATCTGAGTTCACATTCCAAATATTTAACTGGTGCAAATATGAGCAGCCTGTGTCTACGAGTCGCCTGGGCCTAGGACAGAGGTTTGGATCCGGTGTGCACTAATGCGGCCAATCCTGCCCCCCACCTGGGCCCGATCCACTTCCTGTTCCACCCTCCTCCACCTAATAATGCTCCCTCCCCACCCCTGGAATGCCTTTCCACCACCCTCTCCCATCCCTGCACCACCCGGCAAAAACTTACCTCCTCTGGCCAGTGCAGGGGCTGGATCTAGCCCCAGTATGGCAGGGTGGGCCTTCATGCTGGCCCAGTCAACTCCCAGGTCAGCACAAATGTGCTTTACGGCATGTTTGAGACATTTGGTAGCTGGCTCAGGGGGTCTGTACTGGTTCAGCCTGAGGTTTGGATCAGGCCATTAGTCTAATCTGCATCACAAAAGTTGCTGTGAGTATAAAGGAGGTAAGAATTGTGAAGCACTTTGTTTCATGCCTTGTGCTGTAGAAATTAGCCCAAAAGATTTATGCGAGGTTTTTTACATGACCCAAGAAGAGCATGCTTAGAAAAACTCTCATTTGAGAGAAAATACATGTTTCCATAGCGGCACAGGATGTTTTTCAGTGCTGTGCTGCTTTTTTCTTTGCTGTTTAGAATGTGGGATTAAAAATATTTGAGAGCAAATACTGGCTTGAAACTCTGCAGACTAGACTGCTGGATGATTTAACCTTCCTTTTGCATATCAGGAAGGCACTGTGTGTTAACCTAGAAGGACATATTCTCTCCACTGCCTTCTGATATGACTGCAACTTGAAGGGAGTCAAGAAAGCATTCTTCAGCTGCCTTTCCCACCCTCTGTGTGTGTGTGTGGGGGGAGGGTGTATGAGTATGGGGGTGTGCACCTCTTGGAGTGCTGCCCTTGGATAACCAAGTGGCAGCACAGGCAGGGAATTTTTTGTCTACCTTAGGTTGGTACACCAACTGCAGTCTGACAGGAATTGGTTAGACCTGCCTGTAGAGGTCCATGCATTGGGTCATCAGGACTCAATTGCTGTAGCATACTATGTGGAACTGCCCTTGAAAACCATTTGGAAAATGGAGGTGGTAAAGAACATAGCAGCCCATGTGGTTATGGGGTCTTGGCCATTTGTCTCTGTCATACTGCTGCTCCTGCAGCTGCACTGGCTGCTTGCTTGTTTCTGGGTGCACTTCAAGATGCTGGTTTTACCTTTGAAAGCCCCTTAGGGCTTGCGACTTGGAGATCTGAGCATATCTTGGATATCTCTCTTTTCCTGTATGAGATGGTCTGTGACCTGAATGTGGTCAGCTGGAGGGGGCTGTTTGCCACCATTGACTAAGTCTAGGTTGGCAGTAACTATAGGACCTTTTTCATGGCAATGGAATTCTCTTCCTTGGGATCAAGAACTTCACCCTCCCTGTCAGCCTTTTTACTGGGGCAAAAAATCTATTCCTCTTTAATTTTCTTTTGCTTGCTGATTCTCCTATGCTAGTGATTGTCTTTGCTGCTTATTTCAGTGTAGTTTATGTGTGGCATTTTAATTCAATTTAAAGCCAAAGTGGACGGGAGGGAGGATATCCAGGGGTTATGTATGGTGATGATGTGTTGCACTGTATTGCCATCTAGTAGTTTTTTGGTGTTGTATTTGGGGAGGCCTCAAGGCTTCAGCAACTTATGTAAACTATACAAAATTTGTTTAAGCCTGAAATAACTTTCTGATGCCTCTTGTGTTAATTTTATTTAATCCTTGGCAGTCTTACAAGTTTTAAAACTTTCTTTTTAGTTTTCTGTTTATGTATGTATGTGAGTATTTATTAGGAATTTCTATCCCCCTTTTCAAAGGAATTTCTATCCCCCTTTTAGTAAAGGAAGTGCTCACCGTGGCTTGCAGAATTAAATAAAGTCTACACAACCAATAACAAAAAGCTAAGAAAAATGCCCTTTGTGCATGCCACCAACAATACTTCAAAAGCTGGCAGGCTGGGGCCTCACTTGATTATCTAAGGGTGCAATCCTATCTTGCTCTGGAACAGGCAAACCAAGAGGCTTGTGCTGTATCCAGTGCAGGATAGGGGCCCTAAGTGGCTCAGCCAGAGGTAAGGGGAAACTTTTACCTCCTGAGGTGGTGCAAGTCCCAGGAGAGCAGAGCGGCTTGAAGTGACTCCTTGGGAATGGGGGTTGGGATCCAGGATAACTGCCAGAACCCAACCCTGCCTCCTGCTCCCCACCCGCCTGCCACCGGGGTCACCCACTGTCCTCCCTCCCCCTGCTTGGAATGTCTCCCTTCTCCCTCTCCCCGCTCACCCCAGAGTCTTGTGTCAGCCAGCTCGGTCAACACAAGGCTTGGTGCTTCCATTGGTGCGGAGGCTTATGTTAGCCCCTGCAGGCCAGTGTGCCTCATTTCGCCAGCCTAGCCCAAGAAGGCACAAACTCTCCTGAGCCAGTGCTCAGCCCAAGGCACAGTTTGGATTGCACTGTTAGTGGATCGATAGATGGCCTGGCCTAGTCTGGTCTACTCCTGTGTGTTAAATAGTAACTTGATGTGCAAAAATCTGGGGATGAAGCTTTTTACTGTGTCAACATTGCTCAGAGGGGGTAAAATGGAAATGGGACAATTTTGTTTCAAATTAGGCCAGGCTCAATGATGTCTGTTAAAAAGAAGTGGGATGGTTTTAGCTCTGTCTGTAAAGGCATAGAGTGGCATCATGCCTGCTTCAAGCGTTAGACAAAGATGATGCCTGCTGCTCTGCTGTTGTTAAAGACTAAGGAGCAGGCGACCGTAACATGATGAAAATGGTATACATACTATAACTTCATATTTGTAAACAGTCCTATGGTTGAGTCCTCTGTAGCTGTTAAGGTCTTGCTGCTAGAAGGCACCAAATTTATTATGGAGTCTGACTGCTGGTAACGGACGACACTTGGTCACTTACAAGCAAACAGGCTCTTTAATATACTGTAAGGTGAATAGAGGGCTCCTTAATAATCTAAAAGTCAGGCATCACAGTTTTAGACTGTAATTTTGATTCTGTTCTGCATATGCTTTACATGCCCAGGTTTGCAAAGGGTTGCATCATTCCATTTTCCTTGTAAAAGGTACACATGCCAAGCAAGCTCCTTTGCCAATCTGTTAAGAACGCACGAATGAGTGTATAAGCCTACCTCGCCAAAGTCATGCATCCCACCTGCAAAAAGGAGATAACAGAAGTTTAAGCTCATCCAGGAAAACACAACACTACTGTTGTTTAGTTTCACCCACAGCTGAGACAAAGAAGGCCAAGGCCGCAGTCCTGTGCACAGGTACTTGGGAGTAAATCCGATTGACCTTGGTGAGAATTTCTTCAGGTAAATATAACAGAGTGATTCTGTAAGCAATACCAGCTCCTTGTTCAACTTGGATCTTTACAGTGAAGGGCAGCAATGGAAAACTGCTTACTAAGAAGCAGGGTGTAAGTCTTGGGCTAAGAGAAATGAAATTTCCACAGGTCCCCAGCCACCATAACTTGAATATGGGGTAAAAATGAAAAAGTAAATTTCAGGAGACTTGTGCTCCAATTCAGAGCATCCACAAAACTCTATTCTGTACAGCTAAACACAGCATAATGGCCTCCTTGCTGTTCTTTCTTGCCATGACCATGTGGACACGCAAACAAGCCCTCACAACAACATGCTCATGAGAACCTAACAAGAGACTCACTAGAACATGTTGATTGGTCTGTGAAGATTGGACCAAATGCACCCCCCCACACACACACACACACCGGCACCATCAGCTTCACCCACTGCCAATGAAGAGGCCCAAGAGATGTTAGTGAATGGGCTAATGTTGAACAGTGCTCCCCTATAATCCAACATTTTTCTCAAGGGTGCCTATTTGATAAGAGAATATTTTCAGCAGAATGTTCCTGTTCACTTTTTCAGAAAGTCCCAGACGAATGCTATACACATGATAACAGGTAGTACCATGTGCTGCTTGGTATAATTGGTAGACAGTCCCAAATATTTGGAGGTCCATATGAATTCAGCTACAGAGTGGAGTGGAAGGCAACCCTTTCCCTACAAGAATGTTTACAATATTAAAGCCAATTTTAATTCAAGGCCCCCAGGACTCTGTTGACTCCTTTCTCATTGATGTGATCTCGAAGGGCATATGCTGAATTACTGTCAGCAAAGACTGCAGCAATAGGGGTTGTCTGGATAATAGCAGAGCCACGTGAATCTGAGAAATTGGTTTGTGATTTATTCTTCCCCCCCCCCCATTCTTTTTCAGCCTTGGGAGGCAAGAGAAAACCCAGCTTGCAATGGAACATTTTTTCTTATGCTTCTTTAAAAGTATTTTAGCAAAATAGAAGCTGGAGGGAGCTAAAAGAGTTCATCAGATCCTATCAGAAAGTCATCTTCACCCAGAATTCAAGGATTTTATAGCCTCTTTTTATTTCTTCCTTTGCTATGAGATCTAATTTCCTGAGGAATTACAGGCTTGCAGTATGTTTAAACCAATATGTTTAAAAAGTCTAATATCTGTTATGTGGATTAATTGAAAAATTGTTGTCCCTCCTCCAATTCAGGATAGACCATTGACTATGTTCAAATACCAGATGACCATGCATGGGGTTATATTACATAATAGTTCTTTGTTTTTTTTAATGAAATAAAAGTCTTAAACTGGGTTGCCAGAAACATCCTAGATATTTATTGGTGCCTATATTTGCTGTAGTGGAGGAAGAATGCAATCCTTTTTGACTGCAATTATGAAGGTGACTTCAAACATTATAGTTTCCTATGCAGAAATGGTTTTGTGTAGAAAAACACCTTACAATCATACATAGATCCACACCAGTAGTGTAGCAAGAGGGATATGGGGAGGGAATCCACCTTGGGTGCAAGGCCCAGAAGGGTGTGCTGCATGAGGCCCAGCTCATGTGGCAGCATGGAGGGGGACGTAATAGCACTGCTGAAGCAGCACTAGCCACAACTGCCTCCTCCACCTCCTAGTGTTTTGGCTTTGCGATTGGGCTGTTGCCCTTGTTCCTTCTCCTTTGGAGGCTCAATAAGAGACTCCAAAGGAGAAGGAACTGGGGGTAGCAACCTGATTGCAAAGCTACTTCCTCCTCCTTCTCCTCCTGTTTCGGAGGCCTCCTCCTTATGTTTTGGAAACACGAGGAAGAGGAGGCAGTAGCAGCTTTGCAATTGGGCTGCCTCCTCTTCCTTTGCCAGCCCAACAAGAGAACCCAGAAGTGATCTGGTGGTGTCACATGATATCACAATGTCAGGTGATGCTGTGACATCTCAGCCATGGGTACCACTGCATCTAGTGATGCCACTGATCCACATACCATCTCCTTTCTTCCATATGTGTGTTTCACGGTGTCACCAATCAAATGAAAATCTGTGCTTTTTGTCTTAAACTTTGTAACAGTTGAAACAACCCAAAGAAATGAAACTTCCATGATGGCAAAGTCTGGCATGTTGAGTATCACTATGTTAATATTACATTGTTTGAAATTGCTTTTGTTATTATAAGCTGCTTTGAATAAGAGCGGAAATGCGGCATATACATACAGTATTTTAATAGTTTTGATAGGCTTATTTATCAATTTATTAGATGGTGATGGGATCTCTCTCTGACACTATTTTATCTTTCTGGTTTTTTCTGGTCTCTTCCTCGCCTGAGCTGGCAATGTTTTCTGGGCCCTGTTCTTTCATCTCTAATCTATCGTTGAAGAGATGGCCCAAGACATTTTGATATTTGAAGTTGAATCATTCAAATGGCTCCCCTGTGGAGTTTAAACTATAATAATGCAGTCAATAATTGATATCTGACATTTAAATGGACTACCTCAGCTTGTGTAATGGTAAGGCTGGCTCTGCACTGGTCTCCTTCCTCTCATCGCTTTTCTCTGGCTGTTTCTGATTTATTTGGTTCTGTCTACCCTCTGCTACCTCAGTTGTCCCCATAGATCTCCTTTGCTTCTTTCTCTTTCACAAAAATGGCCTTGTTGGAGCAAACCAAGGGCTGCCAAACCCAGCATTTTCTCTCCAGCAACTGCCTCTAAGAACATAAGAACAGCCCCACTGCATCAGGCCATAGGCCCATCTAGCCCAGCTTCCTGTATCTCACAGCGGCCCACCAAATGCCCCAGGGAGCACACCAGATAACAAGAGACCTGCATCCTGGTGCCTTCCCTTGTATCTGGCATTGTGACATAGCCTATTCCTAAAATCAGGAGGTTGCACATGCACATCATGGCTTGTAACCCGTAATGGATTTTTCTTCCAGAAACTTGTCCAATCCCCTTTTAAAGGCGTCCAGGCCAGACGCCATCAACACATTCTGTGGCAAGGAGTTCCACAGACCAACCACACGCTGAGTAAAGAAATATTTTCTTTTGTCTGTTCTAACTCTCCCAACACTCAATTTTAGTGGATGTCCCCTGGTTCTGGTGTTATGTGAGAGTGTAAAGAGCATCTCTCTATTCACTCTTTCCTTCCTGTGCATAACTTCTGGAAAGTTTTCAAACAGGGCTTGAAGGCGACTGTCCTTTCTTAGTATTTGTGCCAGCATTTGGTATAGATAAAATAATTTAAAAGCAAAACATGGCTTCAATACTACACAAATGACTGTTCTCTATTCCCCTATATCTAACCTTTGAAAATAGTGTTAGCTACCTATGATTTGTTGAACAGAATAGAAGTTAATGTGACAAAAAAAGAAATAAATATTTTAACCATCAAGATGACGAACCATACCTCGCTATGAATAAAGGCTAAGGCCAGATAAATTGTAAAAGAAAAATAACTGCTGCAAATAAGAAAAGGAAGGCATCAAGCCACACATCTAAAATGCAAACCTCCTTGTTACATATGTTTATTATATTAACAGTATAATACTTATAATATCTTGTTATTCTTATAAGCCATCTCATTCAGTTTAATAAAAGCAGAATCTTATTCTGTATGCAACATTGCAGCATCAGGAGCAGATGCATCCACTGTAGGGAAAATAAGATTTTGGTGCTACTTCTCCCTGTTGGGATGAAACTGGACATTGTATGGAATGTGGAACCTATGCTTGTGTTTGTTCTTGGGGAGCAGGGTTGAAACAGGGTGAAACTGGAGGAGCAGAGAGGCTTTAGGATTCTGCCACTGCCATGGCTCTGATTCTGGTTGTGGTTCCCCCCTCCCCTGGTGTGATATGTATTCAGGGGGGAAAAAATTTGCAGTTGGAAGTGTTTTTTTCTATCTAAAATAGCACAGGATTAAAACTGTGGTGACAGCAAAGTCCTCAAGCCCCTACCACATTTTAACCCTGTTTCACCCTCCTGCATTGTACTTACAAAAAAAAGCACAGAATCACATCCAGTATTCCATGTGGCATCTACTTAGTGTGACCCTTGGGGCTATCCAGTCAGAGTTGCTTCTCTTTACTTTGTGATGAAGTGCCAGAGCCACTGTCCATCAGCAAAGGACTTCATTCATAGTCCTTAGATCTTCTTCAAGTAGTGCTTCACCAAATCTATTTTGCTTCAGTATAATTGTGCATTTCAGTATAATTTCTTCTTAGAAGCTTGTGGAAGTGTATTTTGCTCATGCTTAGGTTCTGACTACTTGATATAGTTAGAGACAGAGAGGAATGTTTCCCAGATCATGTTGACAGGAAACTGGGATGGAGAGGAGGAGTACCCACCTCTGTAGCATGTGATTTATTTAATCTGGAGTTATCTGGATTCCAAAGGACTCTTATCTTGTAAAGACTTGCAGAGAAAATGAAACACCAAATGATTTTTAGTCATGATATTGGTGGGCTGATCTCTGGACTACCTTTGTGGACACATGTGAAACTGACAGGCAGAAATGCAAGGAAGAATCAAAAGGTCAATAAGTCCAGATCCCTTCCTCAGGGCAGAGCCATTTACCCAGTTTGCCCTCCCATGTCATGTTATCTGAAGAAGAGACAGGATTTGACTAGCCTTTTCAAAAATAGCTTCCTTTTGTTGTATATAGAATTTCTGAAACACAGCACCCCCTTCTTTCTACAGCCCATGTGACCTAGCATCTATATCAAACAGCAATATCCCAGCTGCACTGGGGGAAAAATGTAACCAGTGCAAAATTAAATTAATTTCCCTTCTACATTGTTTTGTGTCTGACAACACACATTAGTCTGGAGAACAAAATGAAGATGGACAATGACAAAATTAAGCCATTCACTATTTGCCTAACTTAGTAAAGTCACCTCAGTCTTGTTTTCTGAATCATCTTTGCCAAGCAAAACGAATGTAGTCATTGCACACCCCTACAGGCTGCACAGTCTTTAGGGCCCAATCCTATCCAATTTGCCTGTGCTGATGTAGCTGTGCCAACAGCGTGCGCTCCGTCCTGTGGTGGTGGTGGGCGGTTCCAGAGGCCTCTCCAAGGTAAGGGAACGTTTGTTCTCTTGCCTTGGGCAGCATTCCAGCTACATCAGTACTGGAAAGTTGATAGGATTGGGCCCTTAATGTACTATACACTGTTTCCCAAACTGTGGATCGGAACCCACCAGTGGGTTGCGAGCTGATTTTTGGTGGGTCGCAAAAAAGTTTTTGAAACATTATACACTGCTTTGCAAGCATCGTTGCCCTATTTGCAGAAGAAAATTGTCGACTGGAATGTTAACCTCCATACCCCAAATTAAAAGGTCACATTTTTCTATTTTCTCTAGTAATTAGCATGCAGTGGATCATGTGTGAACCCGGTTTCAGCCTTTTGCCTAGCCTGAAAGTCACTAACTGTATGTCTTGCTCTCCAGATCAGCCTTCTGAGTACCCTGGAATGATGGTAAATGTTTGGGGCAACAGTTCTTGAACTCCATTTCTGAGAAGAATCTATTAAATGTCTATACAGGTACACACATACTATATGTAAGTAGCAACCTTGGGGGCACAGGAACCTGATTATTATGAATTATTATTTATGACAAATAAAAATATTTCTAGATTTTTAAAATTAAGTGGGTTTTAATAAATTGTCATTTTAAAAAGTGGGTCTCAGTGCTAAAAAGTTTAAGAAGCACTGTACTATAAAGCAATGAAGCAAAGACTCCACTGCCTGATGAAAACTTAGGACTGCCACTGGAGTAATTCTCAGTGGACAGGATCATGTTGTATCATGTCTGTTTCCTTTCTGGCATTTATTTTTTCTGAGCTGAGCCTGACTGCTAAGCAGTTTTAAATTTGTGTAGACAGTAAACGACAGACATCTTTTCCCATCCCTTGTGAAATGGAGACAAGCTTTGTCCCTACCAATTGTACTTCAATTGGGTGTCAGTTCTCACTGATATTGCTGAATGGCACACTGGTGCCCAGGGTAGACTGATGCTGCACAGAAAACATGAACATGCCCTGTTCATGCACGTGCATTTATCACCTCATGACAGTAATATTCAGGGATTACTTGCCTTTTTCAAAGACCCATCATAGATCAACCAGCACAGGTCAAGTTTCTATATCACAGAAACACAATATTTCAAGGAGGCTCTTCACACATTCAGATGCAGGTCTAGTGATGAACAATCAAGTGGAGAAAGACCAAGTGGTGCACACTGAGGGGTGAGCCAGTTCTGTGATAAATCAATGACGCCTGTTTGGGGGCTCTTAAACCACATGGTTTTTTATTTCCTTTTAAAGTAGAACAGTCTCCCATCTCTTATTTCAGTACAGAACAAAATAGACGACACTTTACAGTCTAGCACAGTGTTTCTCAACTAGTGGTATGGGTACCACTGGTGGTGTTTTGAGGTGGTGACTGTTGGCACTCATGGGACCCCAGGACATCTGCCATCTGGCAATGAGGCCAGTGATGCAACATGATGAACAGTGGTAGGAGTCTTGGCATGTTGGGCAGAACTACAAAGCAGACTTTTAACATGCTTGAAAAAGCCCTCCGATCCACGTTGAGCCTCTTACTAGTCTTTGTTGCATCGCATCTGCCTCTCAGTCCCAAAGTAACTGGCGATGACATTGTCATCAGTTACGTCCAGCAGTACTTCCAATAGGTGGACCATGCAAAGTGGTACAGCAGGGGACCAATGTTGAGAAACGCTGGACTAGCACAAGGGTTTCACCTGCAGTATTTATATCAGAGGGCAGATTTGAATTTCTGGTTTCTTTTATTAATTTAGATCCCTGTGTACATGGCTTGGCTCCCTTGTTTGAGTCAAGTGCTTTGCGTATTTGCTTGGCAAACACCATTCTGTGGTGCATTTACTTCTGCTTGTGGCGCACTGTGGTCTGGATTGTGTTTGCAAACTGATCTGCGAATCACTTGTTGGGACAGATGGTTTTGCCTTGAACATGGATTTGTACTCTCCATGTAAATCAGTTAGACAGGCCTTGCTTCCATTGATTGCACTAGATGAGAGCCTCCAAATTTGGCATTCTTCAAATGCCAAGGGGGCTCTGGTTATATTCTAGACTCAAGGTACTTTAGTCCTGAGAGCTGCACTTCTGTGACGGAAGGCTTTGGCCCAGGACCTCTCAAAACACTCACAAAGCATTCTCAGAATTTGTTCTTGGCAATAGGAGGAATCCATTACAATTAAACCAGCATCAAACCAATATGCAATGTTGGTACCAGTTTGCTGGGGTTTTCGAAGCATTGCACGGTGTCCTCCCAGGGCCATAGTCACAGAGTGCTGCTACTACCAGTGGTACCAAGGATTGTGAGTATGGCTTTCCTGGGTGGGCCCCTAATGGCTGTGGGTCATTGGCAGTGCTTAACTGACCAACCCCTGGCATCCATCCAGCCAATATATACTTGTAGTTCAGATTGGCTCCAAATTTCCATACCTGACCTGATATGTGTTTATTTGCAAGAGAAAGAAGTGATTCAGATCAACCCCAACCAACTGAGCAGATGCAGCACTGCTAGCAAAGGGTTTCCAAGCAGCCGTAAAAAACAGTACTCTACCAGTCCAGTTTCTGTGAGAAGTGGAAATGTCAACCAGAGAGCTATATTATGCATAAATAATATGGGTGAACTTGGGCCAGTCACTATCTCCTAGCCTCACCTATCTCATAGGGTTGTTGTGAGGACAAAAAGAGGAGAGGGACTATGTACACCAGCCTGAGCTCCTTGAAAGAAGGGCATCATAAAGAAATGCAAAAGATAAACATACAGATCTGATCTACATATGTGGTAAAATGCAAAGGTGTTATAATGGACATACTGCTGGTAGGTAATCAATGTTCAGCAAAGAGAAAACTGACATATGAGGCAAACTGCTCAGCCAGAACTTTTCGCTCTGTTATAGAAGTTTTTGTTTTTGTTTTAATGTGGGAAAGCATCACTGGAATATCCTTTCTGTAATGGTTCAGTTAATTCCACTTATTTTGCTGTATTTATATATCCAGCCTGAAAAATTGAGTTCTGATCAATTACAACTAATTGACAAAGGTTGATTTGCATAAGCTAACTTTTTATGAGCACTGTCTCTTTAATGGCGCCAGGTTGCTGAAACTATTTCCATCATGCTGTGATGGGAAAAAGCCACATCATCTGTCCATAATAGCAGTAGCAGTGTTATTTCATTTCTTAGTAGAATTTATATCCCGCCTTTCCACTCCAGAAAGGAGCATTCAAGGCGGCTAGGTGGCTGTTAGTAACAGGAGTGCCATGTGCCCATGAGAAGTTCCATTTGATTCAAGTCAGTGAAATGTGATTCAGTTAGGAGTTAAATAGACTGTTTTGTTATGCACGTCTGATGGCATTCTAACTCATTTGAAGTGCAAGCCTATGCATGTCTAATTAACTCCCATATTCATTAGGGCTTACTCCCAAGTAAGTGTGTATAGGATCACAGCCATAATCACTTAGGCAAGGCATATAATCGCTCAGGGAAGGTAAGCAGGAATGATAGGATACAACTTTGTTCCGGAAAGCAAGGCAAGGAAAAAGAAACACTCTTGATTGTGCTCCCAAGACTTCATCTCTGTCTGGCCTAACAGCCTATCCCTCTCAAGACCAACCAGCAAAAGTATCATAGCAGAATATATTTATTGTGTATACAAGAGCAACAGCCCAAAAAATTAACTGCCTGATCTTGATATCTGGAGCACATGGCTACGCATGAATATCAACACTTCCTGGCATCCGCAGGAATGAGCGTGGGCAGAGGATGAGATGTGGGCCAGCCTTCCTTGGCACAAAGAACCCGGGAAGGCCGGCCCACATCTCATCCTCTGCCCACACTCATTCCTATGGATGCCACTAGGATTAAAGCTTTGGAGTGCATATGAGGAAATGGATGACAGGCTGCAATTAGGTTGGCGTTTGGCTTCTTAAGCATTTCAGAATGGATTCTTGGTGGGCTCACTTGCTCCATCCCTCCAATATCAACATATGAGACTAGGCCTGCCACCTCTCCAAATGAGGACACACACACAAAAAAAGAGAACTTCTTGTTTATATCTGGAATTCACTTGAAATAAATGTGCATTCAATGTTCCATTCACTGTAATTGGGATCAAATCAAGCCTTGTCTTTGCTTTGGAGACAACACACTTTCAGTGGATCACCTCGGCAAGTGGAAAAGTCATCTTTATGCTCTAGAAGAAAACACAACACACACTGAACATGTATTTTCCAATAAATATTTCCATGATCATTTTGAGACTTTTGCCTCCTCTTTTTGTTGCTGTTTTTGTTGTTGTTTTTTCTTAGCTGCAGCTTTTCAGAGCTGCCCTGGGCTAATACTGTAAAGAATCTGCCAGATTAGATGTGCACTCTTGTGAGATGGAGAAGCGTACAACCACCAAAAATGATCCTAGCCTTAAAAAAAAAAAAAAATCTGGCTTTTGGTGGTTATCTGGGACAGAGAGGTTATTTCAGTGCTTCAGAAACACTGTGTACAATTATACTGGTAACTTGTTATAAATATAATTGCATCATCTTTTTTGCTTGGATCCTTCAACTGCTGTGGGGAACACTTGTACAAAGGGGAAAGCTGCATTCCAGTGAGCATGAGAAGTTAAGGAATGGTTGCTAAGGAGTCACTACCGCTAACTGCAAGCCAGATTTCTGTCTGTGGACACCATATAATTTATAGGCCTCCCTTCTGCTTCTGCTTTTCTTCTTATCCCGCTTTGTTCCCTGAAGCCGAGCGTTCATATGACTAGAGGTTCTAGAGCAGGGTGATGTCAAACTAACAATCCTATGAACAATCCTATGAAAACATCCTATGAGAACAATCCTATGAAAATCTGTTATGGGAGCAGTTCAGGCACAAGAACTTCATGATTGTTTTGTTTTTCTTGCTGCAGATAATTTCTTATGCTTGAACCATTCCCATATTATATCCCTGGATGTCATGGTAGTACACTGGAATATGCATTCTGGGGGAAACAAATATGAATGATTCCTGCTCAGTCTGTGGACAGGGATGTAATTTATACAAGTTTTCAAAAATGTAAATAGGGACATGGTAGGGGTACCCCATTCTTGCCAGTTGCCTGCGCCCTTACCCTTCTGTTCTTTCTGCCTGCCATTCATTTCCTCTGCAGTAACCGGCCCTGGCTTCTGACTCAGACTGTTAGTAAATGGATTATATTTTACTTAAAAATAAATTAATGTTCCATTTAATTTTTTCATCCCACAGTGGGTCTGCTTGTGATTGTCGAATAGCTACTACAACTCATATCCCGCAACATTTTCTGTCTAGATGGGCTTTAAAAGAGGCTGTCTACTGGCCTTTTGTGTGCAAGAGCCTGCAAAAGTTGTGCAAAGATGCCTCCACTGATATTTTATTTCTAGAAACCCAGGTGATCAGGTTTAAAACCTGAAGCTGTACAGCAACTTTCCCTAATAAACATTAATGTAAAACATTTAAATGACAGCCCAAAATGCTCTCAAAATTAAAAAAAATAGGAGTCAGGTGCAGATATCAGAAAATAGGGTCTGTCTCTGTGAAAAAGGGAGAAGTGGAATACAATGTATGCAGCCTCACTTGGCCCTGTGCAACTATGGAACACAGGGAGCCCATCTGGAGAAGGCTGGAGGGTTCCTTATGGCAGCCCTGCCTGTGGTTATATCCTAGACAGCCTGTATACAGAAATAAGTCATAAACACCATCCTCTGAAGCTCCTGTGGGCAGTGTTTTGACAAATGTCTCCTGCCTCATCTCAAGGACAACACAGAGCACACAGCTGCTGCTCTTGCCTCTGGTCGTCTCCTTCCGTCTTTGCCTTTTGATCAAGTACTTCACCGGATTGTTCCTCTTTCTGTTTCCCTGACTGATCTGTATAATGAGGGCAGGCACTTGGGAAATTTCTCCTTGCCTGAGGAGCGCTAGCTACTCCCCCTCCAAACTAGGCAGTCCACTAATGCGTCAAATACCAGAATATGTATTGTTTTTGCAGATGCCTTCAACAGACATCTTTAACATTGCTCTGCCATGCACACACTCATTTTATTTAAAACCCATATTCTACTGCGGATGAGTTCATGCACCAGTTTTTGATACAGGGATTTTAAAAAATTGGCCCCACAAAAAAGACCTGTAATTTGCACTGTGAACAGTGTAAGGATAGAGCTACAGTTGTTTTGTTTGTCCACCCATGACATCACGTAAGAAAGGAGGCAGAGTTTTTTGTTTTGGGGTCTTATGGCACTGTAGTTTTATTCATTGATAAGCTCCCCCCTCCCTCCCGCAACTGAAATGAAAGTTGCAATTTTGGCTTCTTATGTCAGACCAGGGGCTAACCAGTGACAGTGAGTCAAATTTAAAGCTTTCAGGTACAAATAAACACCTATAATTATTGTTTGAAGAAATTTGATGCACAAATGTACCTAATTCTGTTATCATACCCATTTATGCCAAACTGTTCTCCAGGTTGCCAAACAGCTTCTTTACCAAAATACATGTCTACTAACCTGTGTTCAGGGTCTTTTCTTTTATTCTGGTGTCAGGCCGGGGGTACTTTCTTGTTTTGGACCCCCCCCCCCCTTCTCAGGTTGCTGTAACATTGAGTTGGCTGAGCTGCTGCAGAAGCCAGCTCAGTGCAAGATATAATTTTTTTTCCTTCAAATGGTTCACTGGGTATTCAGGGGCCACAGATGCACCCCCACTTTGAGACTTGAGTTTTCTATTGGAGGTGCTTTATGCAAAATTGCTTAATACAGGGTTTTTTTGTTTTTTTTTAAATTGGCCCTTTAGTGGGGAGGGAAGATAAACAGCAGGCTATATTACAAGCCTACAATTCACCAAATCTTGCTGTTGCTGCAGCCAGATCAATGTTTAAAAAAAAAAAAAGAACGGTTTTTCAACAAGGTACTTCTCACTCCAGGAGGCCCACCCTGGGGCCTTCCTTTGCAAGATCCTGCAGTAGCTAAGGTTTATGATCAGTAAAACAATGTGTTTTTTATTTTACTTTAGCAATTTTTCTGGGTTTTTTGTCCAGATTTTCTGTTCGGCTTTTTTGCATGATTTCTATAGGAATTAATAGCACACAGGACAGTGCTTGTAAAAAACAGGTGTGTAAACTACCATAGGTTAACAAACACAGCAATTTTATTTCTGGCTGAGTCACCTTGGGTCCCTACCCTGCGCTGGATGCAGCGCAAGCCTCTTGGCTTGCCTGTTCCAGTGCAGAGTAGGATTGCGCCCTTAATACCTCATTTTAATGTTAACGCACTAATGAAGTGATAGATGATATTTTAAAACCCATTCTTTTTACTTTAACAATCAAAGGGCGCAATGCAAACCAAGTCCCTTGGGCCGGCCCAGGAGGGCCGCAAACGTGATGTAAAGCACATTTGCATCTCCTTATGGGGAAGCCATGTCAGCGCATCCAGATGCATGGACGCACGGAGGCTGACATAAGCCTCTGTGCCGGCTTCCCTGCAGCTGCTTGTGTCGGCCTGCCTGTGCTGACACAAGCAGCAAAGGTAGGCGTAGGGGGGGGCGGGGAGGAGGAGGTAGGGAGGCGTTCCTGGGTGGTGGGAGGGAGGGCGACGGGCGGCCCCAGGGGCGGGCGCGCAGGGAGCTGGAGGCGGGGCTGGAATTCGGCAGTTATGCTGGATCCCAGCTCCGTTCTCCTCGGACTTATGCCATCTCAGGAGGTGGCGCAAGTCCAAGGAGACCCATTGGGGCTAGCAGCCCTTACCCAGGGGTGAGGGGAAGAGTTTTCCCTTGCCTCTGGCTAAGCCGCTTCTGGCCACAATCCTGCACTTGGTACAGCACAAGCCTCCTGGCTTGCCTGTTCCAGCGCAGGTTTGGATTGCACCCTAAGTATAGCAACTGAGAAGCAAAGTTGAGGTTGGCAATGGCTTTTAAATGCTTTATGTTATGTGAAAAAGTTTTGCCTTTAACTGCTTAATGTAGGAAGTTCCCATGAAGGAAAAGACTGAAGGGCAAAACAGGCACACTCTCTGTTCACCCTTGTACTGGGGAGACTGGGATTTACTGGGAAAATGATAGTCTCTTTGCTGCCACTACCCAAGACTAGGAAGCCCAGACAAAAAGAGGTTGTTGTGGAGAAAACCTCCCAATTTGACCAGGACAAAATGGGTTAAATTACAAAGGAGATTGTAATTACAAAGGAGATTTTCATTAAATGTTAGAAAGAACTTTCTGATGGTATGAACTCAGCAGGGGGCAGTCTGTCTCAGAGCATGCTGGACGCTCCATGTTTGGAGGTCTTTAAACAGAGGCTGGATAGTCATCTGTTGTGGATGTTGTAGTTGTGGACAGCCTGCAAGGGATCTTGTAAGCCCTTTCCAACTCTATGAGGCTAATGAACCTTCATTTATCCTGGGTAGGACTGTAAGTACTTCAGCAGGTGTGTGCAACTTTTCTCTCAAGCTGTCTCTCTTCTACAACTATTCAAGGCAAAAAGAATGCCCTGTCCTCCATTGCATACCTCCAAGCACTGTAAGGTTAGGAGAAGTTTCTTGCAAATCCCTGCAAAGATGCTTCTGGATGGCAGATGTGGAGGCAACAAGGCTTTTCAGAACTCAGATGAAACAGAGTGTAAATTTGAAACATGTTTTCTAAAAGATCTTAATTTGAGAATTTCTCATGTACCTTCTTTTCCAAAATATGTTCCAGTGTTAGTTGGAAAGTTATAGTGGCTGGCAAATTGTTTCAAGGGCAAAGGATGCTTGCATTCTTATCAGGAGTAAGGGCCTAGAATATTACACACTAGGAATTTGGGGCATTAACAGGGCAATAGACTCCATGTGCCAAACGAGACTTCCACTGCCAAAGCAACCCCCATGCAGTGCTGCCTGTTCTTGAATTGTAGGAACATCAGAGGAGGCTCTAATGCAGTGTAAGAAGCTGAAGTGGCAGGGTGGGAGAAATGAAGCTTCTAGTGTTTACGCAGAATTGCATCGACTGACCTAAAGACACCCTTTAGATCACGACCAAGGGCTTCAGAACTCTAGAAGTTTGGTGCTGAGAATTCTGTTTTTGAGACTGTAGCCCCGACTTCCAGAAAAAAAGCTCCTAAATGGTTCTCCAGGGAGAAAGAATGATTGCTAAACTGATGTAAATTTGGCTGTGAGGTTATACCCAGAGAGTGTAATCTAACCTTCACAGTATGACTGTGATAGGTGGGTGAAAGTGACACTTCCTTGCACTCAAAATGTTTTGTAATTTTGCTAGAAAAAGCTTCCATCCCTCACATTTTCTAGATTAAAAAAAAATAAAGTTTGGAACCTCTGATTTAAGCAGCTTCCTTTCTCAAGGGCTGGAACACAATATAGTCACCATGGCAATGGAGACAATCTGAAAGTGGCATAAAGCCATCCTTTTCACTTCCCTGAAAGTCCTGTGTCAGATGGATCTCAGCCAGGCCCAAGTTTACCAAACTATACAGTCTGCTATAGTGAGGCATGCTGAGGGTGAACTGAGGACACATTCTCAGCCTAAACTCTGAGTTTCCTAGGGGCCGGGTTTTTTTTCCTTTTTCCTTTTGTCAGTTTAAGCCAGATTCTTGATGTTACGTTAATGCTGTTGTTTTGTGCATGGATAATATGTTCTTTCTGCCAAACCACATGCCCTGGAACGAGTATCTCATAAAAATGTCTTTCAGTTTAAGGCTAATGGCTCTTATTCAGCAGTCAAGTGATATTTAAAGAGTTTCAGACTGCTGCGATTACCTCAAAGAAGGTAAAATTAAATGTGAGCAGTAACTGCGGCTGGATAACCTTGGGTGTCTTATGGTGTCACAACCTGCAAGGCATTTTCTCAGTTATTTCCTTGGCCACTTGAAATTCTTTGGCTCTGTCACCTCATCTGTCAAGTAAACAACCATATGTATGATGTTAGAACAGCAAATATTTTTTTCTTTGTGTCATTCAGAAACCGGACAGATATTGTCTTAACTTCCTTCATGATACACAGCTGTCTTCTCAGGTCTCACTTTGTAGTCAATTGTTGGCTTCAACCACCCTCAAGTTCTTTCCCTCAAAATAAATGTTCCCAAGTTGCCATGACGACTGCTTGGGCTTTATTCAGTTATTCATATTATTCTGACAAGGTGGCATCTGAATATGTAAGCTTTCAGTCAGAAACATGATGGGAAATTAAACGTTAAAACATGGGACTACTAACAGGACTTTTTCCAGAGGATACCTCCCCTTCTCTGGATTTTTCCTTTTGCACTAACTTTACACTAACCTGTGTCCAGCACTGGTGGTGTAATCAACCATCCTCACACACTTAGCTTGGTGCAGGGAGATAGCTGTACTTGTGTCCTCTGCTTGCACACATGCGTGCACACAAAATCAGGGGAGATGTCTACAAAGAGCACTAGCCTACAGTCTTGAAACTATTTTGGGAGAGGCCCTTGCTCAGTGGTACAGCACATGCTTCTCATGCAGAAAGTCTCAGATTCAACCCCTGGCTTCTATAGCAGAGAAAAACCCCTCTCTGAAACTCTCTCAGCTTGAACTAGCAACCTGAGGGATGTCAAGTAAGGGTTAGATGGAGTGTGACCATCCATGGGAGAGTCCTGTAGGGAGAGCGAGCACACCAGCAAGGAAGTTTCTTTACACCGACAGGCCTGAATGAGTTTGGTGATTCTCCCTGTTCTTTCTGCTTCTTGTTCAGTCTTGAAGCTTGCTTGCTTGTTCACCTGACCAGCAAGAAGTTTGTTTTTCTGTCTATGGATTGCCTTATCTGTGCCTTCAGCTAACAAGATGGGCCTGTCACGAACAGAGAAAAGACAGTGTGTGTGAAGCTGGGTGAAAGAGACTATTGGGGGGGGGCGAGAAACAAAAATGAGGAAATGACTATGTGCAAACTCATAGATCCTGCTGTGTTGGATCTCTGCTACCAAGCCACATGATGTCACTGCTGCCTATGAGAATACCAAGAATGTTCTGAGTGGAGTTATCTTTTTAAAAATGCAAACGGGAGGAGTACATAAGAACATAAGAACAGCCCCACTGGATCAGGCCATAGGCCCATCTAGTCCAGCTTCCTGTATCCCACAGGCCCCACCAAATGCCCCAGGGAGCACACCAGATAACAAGAGACTCATCCTGGTGCCCTCCCTTGCATCTGGCACTCTGACATAGCCCATTTCTAAAATCAGGAGGTTGCGCATACACATCATGGCTTGTACCCCGTAATGGATTTTTCCTCCAGAAACTTGTCCAATCCCCTTTTAAAGGCGTCCAGGCCAGTCGCCATCACCACATTCTGTGGCAAAGAGTTCCACAGACCAACCACACGCTGAGTAAAGAAATATTTTCTCTTGTCTGTTCTAACTCTCCCAACACTCAATTTTAGTGGATGTCCCCTGGTTCTGGTGTTATGTGAGAGTGTAAAGAGCATCTCCCTATCCACTCTGTCCATCCCCTGCATAATTTTGTATGTCTCAATCATGTCCCCCCTCGGGCATCTCTTTTCTAGGCTGAAGAGGCCCAAACGCCGTAGCCTTTCCTCATAAGGAAGGTGCCCCAGCCCCGTAATCATCCCTGCAGTATTTTCCCTGTACAGGGTATATTCTGGATGCAGAAGTATTCTGGAAAATAATGATGTTCAGTTTTTCCAATGGCTCCACGATATCTACATGGCCAACCAGATTGCTGATCTCTCCTTATATGAGAAAGAAGAGTGAGTGTTTAATTAATTAACAATCACATAATGGCAATGTTTCTGTCTGTTCTGCCAATTGATGGGATTATGTTTTAGGATTGCTGTGGTAATTGATTTATCTTGGGAAAGGGGATATCTCCAGGAATGATGATAGAGTTGGCAACTGTAATATTGCTTGTCAGTTCAATACAAATTAATTTCCCACATGGCAATGCAGCAGTGCCAACATGGTGCCCTCTGAATCCTGTGGGGGAGTTTTATCCTTCAGAGGCCTCCTTGAGGTAAGGGAACATCTGTTCCCTTGTCCTAGGATAAGCCTATGCTGGCCTGCTGGGTCTACATGGACCTGTACCAGCTCTATAGCTGGCACAAATCTGCATGGGCGTGGGTTGGGTGTTTGAGGCTGAGAAGGAGGTTAGGATATTGGCATGCACCCTTGTCATCAATACTGTCCCCTTCCTGGCCCCAGTCTACTCTCCTCCCCATCACATGTTCACCCTATTCTGCCCCTTTCCATCTCCCTCCAACCCCTTGCATGAACCTTCTGGTGCCAACAGGTGTTCCCAGTCCACTGGTGTGTGGAGTTGGCCATTTGAGGCGGCAGCAGCCATGCCAAAAGTAATTGATTCATCTTTTGTTGCCCATTGCGACAGCCATGAAGGGTCTTGCGACTCTGAAGTGTTCTGGCAGCACAATTGGGCCATGTGCTATATAACTAAAATAATAATATAAATATGTATATAAAAGAACAGGAATATAGCAATTCAGCAGTTCTTACAGCAGCGTAATGCAAACAATATTTGCACAGTCGGGTCTTACATGTCTCATCACAGATAGAGCTGCAAAAATTCTGTTTCCAGAGACAGAGAAGTGTAGTAAAGGAAGTGGAAGGCATGTATGACTGCTGTTTATGGCCACTCTAAGCTCTGTTAGAGGCAGGACTCTTCTTGCCCAACATACATTTGGGTCTCTGAGAAACATAACCAAGACCACTGGGTTTGCAGGACCTTTACTGCCCCCTCTGTCTCTCCCAACATCTGAGAATAAAGGTAAATTTAAACAGTCTCTATTGGAGGTAACAAAACCTTCTCAAGGGGAATTGTTACTAGGCTGGCATTCTGAGGGTATAATCCAGCAACTATCTGTTGTGTCTCGGGACCAAACTAGGCATTTTGTGGCATTCTACATGTTCTTTTCACATGGATTCTTTTTCAAACAACAGCTGTGGGTAACCCAGTCCTGGTTGGGGTCATGGTATAGGGTGGTTTAACCCTTTGCTCGTATACTGCACCTCCTATCCAGATCATGCACTGCAAACAGATACTTGACCTGTTCAGGAAAAAAAAAATGTGGATGTTCTAAAGTATGTGATAGCACAGGGAAGGATCACTGGGAGATGGTTTGAGGCAGAGAAATATTAGGTGGGGAAGGAGATAAGCACCCCTTGTTCCTCTCTGCTCCAAACTTTCCCCTCCCAAGACTGTTTTTCTTTCTAAAAAAGCATTATTAGTACGTACTGTGTTACCTGAATTGTCATATAATAAATAGTTAGTTTGGAATTCTGTGGGGAGAAAAACCTCTCAGAGGCCTAGCTGAGTCATGAAGTGTGCATAAGTTTGTGCAAAGAGGTGCCACTTTAGGGCCCAATCCTATCCAGTTTTTCAGTGCTGGTGCAGTCATGCCAATGGAACTTGCACTGCATCCTGTGGTGGGAAGGCAGTCACAGAGGCCTCCTTAAGGTATGGGAACATTTGTTCTGTTAACTTGGGGCTGCACTGAGGTTGCTCCGGTGCTGGAAATTTGAATAGGATTGGGCCCTTCATCATGACTAACTTCAGATGGATTATATTCTGAATATCTAATTTATTTTTAACCTAACTTGCCTAACATTTTCATTAATTTAATATTCAGCAAAAGAAGCAATTACCATGGCAACATTTTTCTTCTGACACCCATAATGGGGAGCATGGAGCTGAAAATGCACACATACACTTAAATTTCACACATTTGTACCCTGCAAAGAACAGAATTTGTAACAACAAGGGACAATAATTTAAGTAATTTACACATTCTAGTCATTTTATATGACTGTAATATAAAGATATTTTTCCTTCCTTTCTCTGCTTTGCTCAGATTGGTTTATTTCCTTCCCACTGAAATGTTGGAAGTGGCTCATACCACCTCCAGATCTTTCGCTATAAGTTCTTGACAGTAATCCTACGCTATGGAAATGTGAAAACTGCAAAATCCACTTTTTTTAGTACTGTATTTTTAAGTATATCCGTTGGAATTGGACATCTAAGTAAAATTGCTAAGGGGGATGCAAATCTCCAATGTTTATATATTTATTATTCTACTGCACAAGATCCTTGTATCTTTTGGCTTTCAAACTACGGTTAAGTTGGTGTGTCTTTTGAAAGTTAGCAGTTTTCTGAAGATTTAAAATGAGACCTAACTAAAGAAGCATTTCAGAGATTGGAAGTGCTTAGCTACAAATTAATTGGTCAGCTTAATTCCATTCAGAGCCTCAGAGTCCCGGAATGAATTTGGCTCTCAGGGCCATTTAATCATATCATTGGCCCTTGTGGGCTTACTTTTTCTTACATAAATAGCACATGCATGAGGAAACAATCTGGGTCAGAAAGACTCTGCTGAGGGAAGATGGGTAAGACTTAAAGCTCCCACTGTCCTGCTATGGTTTCAGTCCCAATAAAGGGCTTAATTCATACTATTTATTTTACAGAAAGCAAGCCAATTTCAATCCACCCTCCCAAGTTTCTAGTTCTGTGTTATTTCAGTGTTATCATGCCTAGATTGTGTTCCTGCATTATGTTTTACAGTTGCACACACAAGAATTGGGTTTTGCAAGAACAGGGTTTTGCACACACAAGAATTATCACTACAAAAGCATATTCAGATCTGAATGTAATGTAGAGATTGCATTGTGCTGTTATTTATAGTTCCAAGCCACAGCAACATATTTGATCTCTGATGTGCGTTTTGGATGCAGAATATCATAGAAGTTGAGATTGCAGTTGTCTTTTCGTTATGCTTCTACCAGTAGGTTTACGGCCCAATCCTATCCTGCACTGGAACAGGCAGGCCAACTGGCCTGTGCTGTATCCAGTGCAGGGTAGGAGGTTGCTGCTGTGCAATTCAGAATAAAGATATATTTATCCCTGTTTTGCCAGATCCCCAGTCCAAACTTTGCTTAGAGAACCTATGCCCACTTTTAGCTAATTAGCTCTCTTTCCCCCCAACAGTGGCTGTAGTTCTGCCCTGCAGAACTGCTAGACCCCACCAACAGCACAGCTTGCCTGTTCAACCTGCAGAGGTGCCCCTTCCTCCCCTCTCCTGCCATCAGCTCCTCCTGCCAGTACAGCAGCACCTTGGGCCACAGCAGGTCTTGGGTGAGGCAGTCAGGGCCTCTGAGAGGAATTTTATCAGGGGATACAAAGTTTCTTTTGGACCCCTTCCCAAAGAGGGAGGGGGGTGAAACAGAGTAGGGGGTGGCAATGGGGGTGGGCAGAATGGGGGCAAAACATGCAGGGAGAAAGTGACAACAGTCAGAATAATCTTTGGAGCCCAGGTCTACTATTCTTCCCAATGCAATAGCTCAGGTCTATCTGCCTGCTTGGCGCTGGCAGCTAGTAATATGGAAAACCAAACACACTTCTAAGTCTCTCTAAAACATTTTAAATAGGAAATCATTGCAGAAAATTAGCATCATCATATTTAGGCTCACACTAGAATGGGGAGTGTCCTGGGTACACCAAAACTGATTTCAGCAGCAGCTGTGTCCCTGAGCTCCTATACACTCTTTCAAGGGGAGCAGATCCACAAACCAAAGAGCTACTGTAGCAGGTCAGTTTCCTCCAAGATGTTTTAAAGAATGTATGCATTCCTGGGCCTGGTATGCATGGCTTGTGGCAGTAGTCGCTGCCATGTGCCCACCATAATGCCCCCAGCATTCCGTGTGGGCAGTGAGTCTGAGCGAGATAGTAAAATCCCAGGAAATGTCTGGGCCCCATCCTTTGGCTCCTGGGCCCTCTTTCTGACCTTGGCCCGGGTACAAATTACCCCCGTTACCCCCCTCTCCTAGGCCCTGGAGGCAGTCACACACCAATCTCAGTGTCTCTAGCAGTCTCTGGTAGTTCTCAGAAGTCCATATACCCATCTGTCCTTTAGCCAGTTAGTCCATCAGCAGTTCAGTTTGTTTGTTTCCTCCAGCTTTCCTCCTTCTACTACCCATACCCCTTTTCTTCCTGCAAGTCCGGCTTTTATCCCTGAGGGCTCTATTGCCTTTGAGTAGGTGCAGCTGTTCAGCACACTCACTGCAATGTAAGGGCCTGCTGTTAACCCCATGCTTGTCTGCCAGAGCAAGGGGCCACTGTAGACACCACACCCTATCTCCTTGAGGTATCTTGTGCATTTCCATTACACTCCCCTTACCCAATGTTGTGCACCAGCCACCCCTATGGGGCTGCTCGGATCTGCATCAGCAAAATCACTGGCACAGAACCAAGCAGCCCAGTGTAATGCCGGGCTGGCTGGGAAGGGGGTTAGGATCTGGCCTAAGATGTTCAAGCTGGTCTCACCCCCTCCCAGACCCAGTCCACACACTGGTCTGCCCTCCTCTTCCCCAAAGCACCCCATTCCACCCTCCCATGCTTGCCGCCCTCGGCCAGGACAACCCTACCTTTTCCTGGATTCAGCCTCCCGAGCCAGTGCACATCTGTATGCTGGCTCAGCCAACTCTTAAGGAGGTGCAGACATGCTTTGTGACAGGTTCTTGACAGTCCTGGGCCAGCACAAGGAATTTGTGCTGCTGAAGAGAAAGTAAGGATTGTTTTTAACTTTATAATAAGAATCTCAACATAAGCCACAATAGCTATCAAGAACATGGTAGTGGAGACTCACAGCAAGATGTGTGTGTATATAGATACCCTTTAAAAAAACAAAACTTGGTATACATCACCACAAGTATACTTGAAGCATATATAAGTGAGGCTCATACTCTGGCATTGCCACTTAAAAAAAAAATGGGTAGCAGAACAGGGAAATACCTCTCTGTCAAAGAGAGCTGGCCATATGGCCCAGTGTCTGACCCTATAAGGCAATTTTATGTATTCATGTACAAATGATGCTCACTGTGAGATGTATATGTATGACATTTTATTAAGCTGGTGGATTTTTAAAGTTTCTACAGTAGAGCTTCAGGCATATGAATCCTGCTGAGTTGCAAACCGATTGGTTAATCAGTATTCACTCAGAACTTTTGAATAGTAGTGATCCATATAGAAAGACATTATAGTCAGAATGAGGGCCACTCTTCACAGGATGGATGACCGTCTTTAACGGCATCCTCTCTGGTAAGTGTAATGTGTGGTTTGGGCTCTAATTTCAAGACACTGCATTGAGAAGTCAGGAGCATGTGTTCTAGAAATTCTTATTAGCAAGAGGTAACTATTTTCATACAAATCGCAGTTTGTTCAGCTTTATTATACTCATAATTCTGTAGTAGATGTAGGACTTTTAACAATTGGCACGGTTGGAAGGGCCAGTGTCCATTGACTGGATGTCTCTTCCACCATCCAAGAAAATGGCTCTGGTACACTTCAAAGATCATTCTGTTCTGAGCAAATAATGTATCATTCTATCCTCGAAAACAGTGAAGTGTTTCCAGCAAAGCAATGAGTGTCTCTTCACCAGCTGAAGAGGTTGATAAATACTGATGAAATTTTGACAATTGGAAATGCCACGCCCGGCTTTGACCAAATGCATAATACTGACCAGAGATGTAGGAGCTTTGACTAAATAGTTGGACTCCATCTTTCCCAGACTTACAGAAATAGGTAAGGGGCAGGGAGCAGGGGGATGGCAGGTGGTAGGTGGGTCAGTGGGTGGTCCTGACCCAGGAGGGGCATGATACTGGTCTCCGGCACTTAGGCCAAATCCTAATCACCCTCCCAAGCAGCCCAGTGTTACACCGGTCTGCTCAGATCTGCACCAGAGATTTAGCTGGCACAGAACTGAGTGGCCCCATTGAGGTGCCTGCCAACAAAGGGTAAGGGTAAGTAAGGCTAAGTAAGGGTATGGCTTCTGTAAGGGTAAGTCTTGCCTCACAAACCTTATAGAATTCTTTGAAAAGGTCAACAGGCATGTGGATGTGGGAGAAACCGTGGACATTATATATCTGGACTTTCAGAAGGCGTTTGACACGGTCCCTCACCAAAGGCTACTGAAAAAACTCCACAGTCAGGGAATTAGAGGACAGGTCCTCTCATGGATTGAGAACTGGTTGGAGGCCAGGAAGCAGAGAGTAGGTGTCAATGGGCAATTTTCTCAATGGAGAGAGGTGAAAAGCAGTGTGCCCCGAGGATCTGACCTGGGACCGGTGCTTTTCAACCTCTTCATAAATGACCTGGAGACAGGGGTTAGCAGTGAAGTGGCTAAGTTTGCAGACGACACCAATTTTTCCGAGTGGTGAAGACCAGAAGTGATTGTGAGGAGCTCCAGAAGGATCTCTCCAGACTGGCAGAATGGGCAGCAAAATGGCAGATGCGCTTCAATGTCAGTAAGTGTAAAGTCATGCACATTGGGGCAAAAAATCAAAACTTTAGATATAGGCTGATGGGTTCTGAGCTGTCTGTGACAGATCAGGAGAGAGATCTTGGGGTGGTGGTGGACAGGTCGATGAAAGTATCGACCCAATGTGCGGCAGCAGTGAAGAAGGCCAATTCTATGCTTAGGATCATTAGGAAGGGTATTGAGAACAAAACGGCTAGTATTATAATGCCGTTGTATAAATCTATGGTAAGGCCACACCTGGAGTATTGTGTCCAGTTCTGGTCGCCGCATCTCAAAAAAGACATAGTGGAAATGGAAAAGGTGCAAAAGAGAGCGACTAAGATGATTACGGGGCTGGGGCACCTTTTTTACAAGGAAAGGCTATGGTGTTTGGGCCTCTTCAGCCTAGAAAAGAGACGCCTGAGGGGGGACATGATTGAGACATACAAAATTATGCAGGGGATAGACAATAGGGAGATGCTCTTTACACTCTCACATAATACCAGAACCAGGGGACATCCACTAAAATTGAGTGTTGGGCGGGTTAGGACAGACAAAAGAAAATATTTCTTTACTCAGCGTGTGGTTGGTCTGTGGAACTCCTTGCCACAGGATGTGGTGCTGTCGTCTAGCCTAGATGCCTTTAAAAGGGGATTGGACAAGTTTCTGGATGAAAAATCCATTATGGGGTACAAGCTATGATGTGTATGTGCAACCTCCTAATTTTAGAAATGTCAGAATGCCAGATGCAAGGGAGGGCACCAGGATGAGGTCTCTTGTTATCTGGTGTGCTCCCTGGGGCATTTGGTGGGCCGCTGTGAGATACAGGAAGCTGGACTAGATGGGCCTATGGCCTGATCCAGTGGGGCTGTTCTTATGTTCTATGTTAAGGGGAAATAAATCCCCTTACTCCGAGGTGTGCTGGATCCACCGTAACCTACACTGCATACAGCACAGGCCACTTGGCCTGCCTGTTCCGGTGCAGCATAGGAATGAGCTGCCCGCTTGAAAGCATGCCAGATTGGATGTGAAGAGTCCCGATTACACAAATTGAATGACAATAGTGCTGCACATGGTAAGTCTGTGATAGTGTGATGACACTTTAAAAAAATTGCTGTTGGTCTAGGGTTGTGCCCGTTCCATTCCTGCCCATCTCACCCCCATGCGGGTGTAATAACTCTAAGGTGAAATGATCACTAAGGGGAAAGTAGATGCAATATGAAAAGGGAGCTCAAAGTCTGGCAGTCAACCATGGCATGAGCATGGCTTTATAACTAAAATGTGCATACCAGATAATCAGTACTTACTCAGCTGTCAGTCAGTCTTCTCATTCCTCCATACTTTAAGTGGACTACCTGCCTTTTAAACATGTTTGAAGAGCCATATGATATGTTCCTGTTCATTGATGTGTGTGTGTTCTAGACTGTGCAAAACTGACTGGGAAGGGTAGGAGGGTTCTTGATGACATCACAAGGAGCAGTGTTACCAGGCATACTCTAAAACATGTGTAACATGTGCAGATAGAGGAAATATATTGCAGGTATAGTGACCAAATGAAGTGGCTCAAGACACAAGTCCATGGAACGGCTTTTTCAGTGTACAGTTTTGGAGAGGAAAGTTATGTTTGCACTGAATGTAATGAGGCCCAAATGAGGGCAAGTCCAGAGTGGCTCTGCTGCATTGAAAGTGTTATGAACATGTCTTCATCTCTAGTGTGCAGTATCTGAATCAAGATGAATGCATTCATGTGCATGAAACATGTTCTCATTTCTCACCAGTAGCTCCGCATTGCTCCTTTTCCTTAGCTATTAAGTTAGACCTATTCTTGGATATATTTGGGATGCTGAATTCAAAAATGACATTGGTGTTGCTCAACTGGGTCTATTGGGGGGGGAGCGGGAATGGCACAGCCACCTTATCTCGTTTTTGGGGTATGGCATAGTCACTTTATAAGGAAGCTGTTTGAATCAGCATAGAAAGTGGCTATGCAATACCCCCAAAACTAGTTCCAGTTGAGCAAAACCAATGTCATTTTTTTTTATTCAGAGCCCCCAAAATATCCTAAATTTGTTCAAACATCCTGCACAACTAAAAAAGGGGGGGAAAGTCTGTGTGTGTGTTTTTTTTAGTAGGCCTTTGTAATCAGTGTATTAGAGTGCAATCCTAACCCAATTTCCAGCACTGGCATAGCTGTGCCAATGGGATGTGTGCTGCATCCTGCAGTCAGGAAGCAGTCACGGAGACCTTCTCAAAGTAAGGCAATGCTTGTTCCCTTACCTCAGAGCTGTATTGCCCTTATATCAGTGCTGGATGTGACAAAAAAGGAGAAATCAAGGACCAGGTAACATCTGGATAAAGAAAGTCCTGCCTGGAGACAGGCTGTTAGGCCCCAGTGTCAGACCCCAGCTGGAACCAACTTTAATTAGTGCATACCAGGCCCGGGAGAACTGTGGAGGAGGCCACTTCACAGGGCCCTCTGATATCGTACCAAGCTACCAAGTGGGCTTCAAGGCCAGCGTGATTAACAACCGGGTTCAGCTGAGAGTGTCTCAAGTGGGGAGGGGGGAATCCACCATGAGTAAGAAGGCTTGTGGCACGTCCACCCCTAGAATGTTCGCTGGAACCAAGTTCTGATTGGTGGATGGGTCAGGGAACCTATAAAGGGGAGAGAGGGGGGTCTACATTGGGCTGACTTTGTCTCTGGCTGAGGGGGCTTGAGACCCGTGACCACCTTGGCAGGAGTGACCCAACTTGGCTGCAGCAAGATGGGTTAGATGACTTTGGTGAGTGATAGTTAGTGTTAGGAGGTAGTTGTTATTGTTTTATTAGACTGGGTGTTGTATTGTATTGGTGTGCTCTTTTCCTAAATTCCTAAACCCTAGACTGATGCAGTGCTATCTGTATAACTTTGTTTCAAACCTTTATTCAATAAATCCTATTCTTTACAACTGACTGGATTATTGGGATTGGAGAAGTCACAGGGACTGGTTGTGGGAGGCAATCCAGTGTGTCTGCAGGTGGACCCTGGAGACCCATAGTGGGAGTCTGCTCCACTGTTTAAGCTGAGCCCAAGGGGGTGTAGGCTGGAGTGTGACTCAGGGGAGGTTCCCCAAAATTTGGCCTGGCTACCAGGAGTGGAAGCTCTGTGGTTTAAGAGCTATTTGGCAACCGGTCTGGGATAGACCTGCGGGTGCCAAGTGACCATAGGGGTTTATGGCCACTTGATCACCCGAAGGGTAATAAAAAGATTACCCATCTATAAAGGAGTGTGGTCTGTTTTCCTTCACACTGGAAAGTGGGTTAGGATTGCGGCCTTAGAGCCCAATCCTCGGCTTGACGCGCTGGCTTACTGCCGGTGCGCACTGTCACAAACATGCTGGCCGGTGCTGGGCTAGCACCAGGCAGGTGACCGGCCTCCACCACTTGGCGGTTGCATGGACCGCCAAGCCATGGAGAGGAAAGTGGGGGCAGGGAGGGAGGAGGTGTTCTGGGGAGGTGGGTGGAGGGCAGGGAGAAGGTGGGGAGGAGGCATGACGGGGAGACGGGGAGAGGGCGGAGGAAGGCATGCTGGGAAGGAGTGGGGAGGGAGGGAGGTGGGACCGGTAGAGCTCCACTTCACCAGATCCTGCGTGTTTATGTAGGGCTTGGCGCCTGACACGAATTCTCTTACTTCACTGCCAACCTTTTGGTCAGCGGTGAATCAAGTAGCCCCATTGTGGGGCTACTTCCCTTACCCTGGAGAAGGGGATGAAAATCCCCATTACTGCCTGTGCTCTCTGCCTGTAACTAGAAGTTTATGTAATCTGAATACCGTGGGCTGGTCTAGATTTAGATACAGTGGCTTTGATCCTGGTGCAGAGAATTTTGAGTAGGTGGCCTTCCAGCTTCAAGTCCAAGGAGTCCACGACTTCTTGTGTCAATAACAAAGTACACTCAAGCCAGCCTGCATATGCTTCTTACAGACTGATGCTATACCTGCCCAACAATTTGGAGTGATTTGGTCTCCATGGCAGTGACCAAGGATGCTTCTCATGGCAACACTGACTCTCCTAATAAGACAGAAGACCTCCTCCTAAGATGGATGCTGTGTTCTAGATGTCGAGCAATCATAACCCTACGATTTTTTTCTGTGGGGGGAGGAGGAGAACCTCTTCAGGAACATACAAGCCAATTGCCATTTGAACACATTGTAACTGCATGTTTGGCAAATATAATTATCACACATGTCAACTGAGGTCACACTGCAAAGTTATCAGAAACCTCCAGAGCAGAAGGGAGGAGTCCTTACTGCAGCTCCTACCCATGCTAGCATTACCATTCCTGGAAAGTGGGGCAATACTGAAGCGAGGAAAAACTGCCTATCACGCAGCCTGGGGTTTCTGGTATTACTTTTGCTTCTGAAGAAAGAGCCGCATTGCAGCTGCTCCCAGGCCACAAAGGTAACTGAAGAAAGGGATCCAAGAAAGTGTGCCAGCATTAAGAGTGGAGCATGGCCAAAACAACACCAGCCACTTTTGCCAGGAAGAACATAAACTCCTCTGCAATGCTTCAATATTATTATTTCCCCCCCTACTTGCCATTTGAAGAGTGAATAGGGCAGAAGTACAGACAAAGGCCAGCATCCAATGTTTAATGAATAAGAAGGTCAATGAGAAATGCAGGCTTAGACTCAGACATGCAAGTTCCAACACCGGAGAACGATTATGCAAGCTTTGCCACACAAAAGGCACTCCATGGCTATTAACAGAACCATGGGCACTTATTTTTTTTAAACTAAATTGAACATCTCACTGTTGACAATGAAGATTTAATTTACATTACACTGCTGAAGTGTTTAAAAATCTTGCATTAAATCTGAGCATTATCTATAAATATTTCTTCATACTCGTATGTATGCGCTGAAATCAAGCCTCTTTGGTGCATTTTCTAGTGGCAACTATTTGCAAAAGAGTGTTCTGGATGCAGAGGCGGTATTAATTCTTGGTATTTCAGCTCACGGTGCCCTATGTTATAACTACAAATCATTCTGCCCCCCCCTCCCCATTGGGAGACAGGCAGATCATGCTAGTGTTGTAAAACACTTCTGAGAGAACACAGCAGGGACATGCATGGGGTGGTGAGGCAGAAGTGAGGAAGTGCTTGCACACCTCACACTGTGGCAGCACTTTTCAAAGAACTCTGGCAGGGAGGCTCAGCCTCACCTGCCTCCCCACCCACAGCATGTCCCTGGAACATAGTACTGAAAACCTTACTACAGTATTTGGCATTTTCATTCAGCTCCTGTCACCAGATGTTTCCCTATCCCATCCATCTGTGGAACTCCTTGCCGCAGGATGTGGTGATGGCGTCTAGCCTGGACACCTTTAAAAGGGGATTGGACAAGTTTCTGGCGGAAAAATCCAGTACGGGTTACAAGCCATGATGTGTATGTGCAACCTCCTGATTTTAGAAATGGGCTATGTCAGAATGCCAGATGCAAGGGAGGGCACCAGAATGAGGTCTCTTGTTATCTAGTGTGCTCCCTGGGGCATTTGGTGGGCTGTGAGATATAGGAAGCTGGACTAGATGGGCCTACGGCCTGATCCAGTGGGGCTGTTCTTATGTTCTGATTGTTTGTCAACTCCCATTCCTGCCTTGTTCATTTAATGTAGTTTGTGAGCCTAGTCCCAAATAAATGTTACGCTAGCAAGAGTCCACCTTGCTCTTCATAACTGGTTTTGAAAAGGGTACGAGACAAGAAAATCCTTTAATCTCTGCTGATGTGAAGCAAACTGGGAGTGGTTTGTGAGAGGTGCCCAGTGATCCATACAGAAAGCTGAATAACAGAAAGATGAGTGGATATTTTGTTCTTTATTCACGTGGCTTTACACTTTCAGAAACAATATATGTTTCAGTTGCAATTTGAGCTTGCTGATACTGATATAATTATTAGTATCACTGATTTAAGGAGCCTTACACTTCATCTGTTTTTTTTTTTAAGAAGTTTATATTTTTCCATGAATGATTACAACAAAGTTTTAAAAGGATGTGTGCATGAGTGGTCCAGCCGTGAGGCGAGGTGATATGGCAGAGTAGGAGGGGCATGAGGAGGTCGTGGATTCAGGGTACCCCTCCCCCACAGTCTGCCACCACTTCCCTCCAGCCTGCCATGGATATGAGCCACAATGATCTGCTTCTTGCCCATTCAAGCAAGAAGTGGGTCATCCACTTGCTTACCACACTCTTTGCGCAAATCCAGCCATGTGGGACTTTGGCTTTTATTTAAAAGGACCGTGCAAATGAAGGCACTCCCTTCTTCTATCCCACCCCAGCTGACCCTCATTGTCCCCAACATCTATGGCTGGCAATCTGTGGATCAAAATTCTCCATAACTCTTTGATTAATAGGGATTGCTCCATCACTTGGCAGATGTGACTTTATGATACAGCCAGCAATGTAGATTATTTCCCTGCTGATTCAATTTTGGCTTGTCTAATCACATTTCCAATTCAGAGAGAGAACAGACCCCTTCATTCTTCTTACTGCCACAGGAAAGACACTTAACACAGACTGATGAGTAATGGCATGTGTTGAGAACTCTGAAGATGTCCCTCATATGCATTCCCATAGGCAGATTATAGCTATAGAAAGGAGCTGTGGGTCGCAAATCAATATCCCTTTTTAGAAAAATAAAAAGATCCTGGATGCATTGTCCCATGTAAATTGCCTTTTCTTGTGACATCTCTTGATACTTGATACATCTCTTGATGCCTTCCAGTAGCAGCAAGGCGTCATTTCCTTTCTTTCTTCCTAAATTCAATCCAATTTTGGCTTTCCCTTTTCTTCTTCCATACCTGAGCACAAAGAAAAAACAGCATTTGAAACACTTGAGTAAATATAAAGGTATTGTATTTTTGCAAAACTTCTGAAGAAATGGCACTTTTTCTGTGGTGTTTCCCTACAACATAACAAGATTTGGAATACTACCAAAAGAATGTCTCACACACACAAACCAAAACCTTGTAATCCTACTGCTTTTTGTTATATAGTGATAGGTTAGCTAATATTTCCTCCCCTTGGCAAATCAGCTTGAAGGCCTTCAAGAAACTTCTCTTTCTGAACTGTTGTGAGAAGTGGTGGATATAATTCCCTGTGATGCCACCTTTTTATGAATGAGACAAATATATTTTATCAATGGTTGCAAAACACTGTATTTGCCTACCAAAGATGAGGAAAAAACCCATCATGTTCTTTGCCATATCATTCACTGATGTTGGAGAGGTATTCTGCTGTTCTTTTGAAGTAAACTCGTTCACCATGCTACACAGAGATGCCCACACAAGAATGTTTAGCTGCTGCTGATACAGGCAACATTAATTCATGCTTTCAAAGACCTGAACCAGATATATTTATATTTCCAACCGCAAAAACAAACAAACACTAACCTGCCACACAACATGTCACTAATGGCACTTTCTGACACACAGACAGAAGATGATAGTGTTTTGGAAGGAGAATACAAAATCACTTCTAGTGCTTCTATGAGGGTTCCCCGACCTCTTTTCATTGTTTGTATTGACAAGACAAAACTGACAGGCTCATACATGAAAAAGTGCCGGTTACTGCCAATAGACTTTATTTTCTGCCTCTTTCTTTCTGAGTAACCCAGGTAGAGAGCCCAGAGGAGTGATTTGCAAGGCACAGAAAAGGAGGTCTGGACAGTGATATAGGAAGTGTGCACAGTGCAAAGACTATATCCTGCTGCCTGCATATATGCCCATATGCAGGCATGTGGGGGGAGGGAGGGTCCTCTGAATGTGGATGCCACAGTATGACTTGATCGTGCCCTTGTGTTTTTCTGGCAATGGAAACATTCAGCTCTTTCAAATGCGTGTTCCTGTGCAAGGTTCTATTATTAGACTTTGGCAAAAGTTCTGTTCCTTGTCTGTTTAGCCTATTCTGACTCAACCTCCCTGCTAAACACCTCAGATATTTGCTTGAAAGTGTTTCTTTTGGATGCTTCTAGTGCTGCTGCTGCATATCCCAAGGAAAGATTTCTGGTTTTTCTTTTCAGTGGGACAGGGGTTGGGTGGGGGTGGACAGGGATGAGAGGAAAATTTCTGAAAGTGGCTCTAAAGGAAATCTGATCATAAATCTTATTCCTCTTTAAATGGAAAATCTGCTTGGCTAGGAGTTCTCACCATGGGCCCCTTTGAAAAAATGTACCCTTTAGTGCTTGGATTACAGTAGAGGGCAAAGGCATCTGGTGGTGGTGATTTTACTGAAAGGCGCAATAAGGAAACAATTGGGTCTGGACATTGCCAATAGTCTAAATACAATGCACTGGGTGTTGCTGACAAACCAAAAATAATTGGATAGCCAGTCAAAGGTTTAAGAAAACAAAACAATGGCTTGGCTCCAGAAAAGCATCTTGGCTTCGTATTCTGCACTGGTGCCAACTGCTGGTCTCCTGCGTCCTATGCTGCTACAGAGAACTTTTCCAGTGGTTTTAAGATGAACTGTTTTATTCTTCTTTATAAAAGAATCTCTATCCTTCCTTGAGAAGCATTTTACAGCCAATGGATCAAATACTCCGGCATCGTCAGACGCGTGGGTCGGTTGTGGCCTCTAGAATGGGAAGATTTTTCTTTGCCTACCACATTTGTGGTTTAGCCTGGGAAAACTAACTGCAAATTATTTTGTCAGTAGTGGGGTTTTATTTAATGCACCTCCTAATGGGGGAAAAATCTTTCAGACTTAGAATGTCTTGTAAGACCCCTGCTAATTGGGTAAGAGGCACTTTTGCAAGTGGGTGCTCCTTTTTTTGGCAGGGGGAGAGTAACTGGCCCACCTCCCCCCAACAGTGTCTTTTCTAGTGGCTCTCTGCTGGTGTTCTTTTGCATCTTTTTAGATTGTGAGCCCTTTTGGGACAGGGAGCCATTAGTTATTTGATTTTTCTCTGTAAACCGCTTTGTGAACTTTTAGTTGAAAAGTGGTATATAAATACTGTTATAATAATAATAATAATAATAATAATAATAATAATAATAATAATAATAATAATAATAATAATAAGACTTGTGGATGTCTCATTCTTTCCACCTCATCCTTTACATGGAGGCATATATGCTTATTGCATAATGTTGTCATATGTGGTGTACCTTTCAAACCTTTATAACAACATCTGATTTACATAAGTTACAGCACTGTAGCCTTTGCTGGCTCACAACCCATGAGCTACAAGAATATCAATCAATATTTTATAAATTCTGGGCAGCTCAAATCTACCTAACCTCCCCCCTCCCACCTCCAGCTGATGCAGCCATGCCACCAAGATGCATGAGGCATTCTGTGGAAGGGGAAGGTCATGGAAGTCTCTCGGGGTAATCTTCCATTAGACAAATTGGTCAGCTTGGATCTGCGCCAACTACTATACTTTGCTGGCACAGGTTCGAGATGTGTTCGAGATGATGGCACAGGTTCGAGATAACGGGAAAAATGGGTGCAAGTCGCTGCCCCTGATATCTGTCCTGTTCTGCCCACTGCCAGTATCTTCCCTGTTCTCCTTCCCTCTCCATTCCATTTTGCCCACGTTCCACCCCCACTGCTAGCTTACTGGCTGTGGAGTGGGCAGAAGGCTTTGGCTGTGAGGCTGTGGCTCCATCACCTGTTACAGCAGCGCTCTCAAAATGGCCACCAGTTGCGTGTGCCATTGACAGTCATTTTACAACACAGAGACACTGTTCTACTGTTGTGATTCCCTCTGTGCACTTAGAAACAAAAATCTGAAAAGTTATAGACTTGTTTTTTTTTAACCCACTGAATCTTTGACATTGCTTATTTTGTCTTGGAACAAAAAGGCAGAGCATGTTATTTAGAGCAGGGACCAACTTCCATATATTGTATACTCCTTTGTTCTCCTACTCCTCCCTTGACTCAGTGGATGATCAGACATCACAGTGAAATTAGCATCACTAGCAATCTGAACTTCAAAAGCAAAGAGACAATGGGCAATATACTTTGGTCAGATTTAGAGACCTTTGCTTTTAAGAACATAAGAACAGCCCCACTGGATCAGGCCATAGGCCCATCTAGTCCAGCTTCCTGTATCTCACAGCGGCCCACCAAATGCCCCAGGGAGCACACCAGATAACAAGAGACCTCATCCTGGTGCCCTCCCCTACATCTGGCATTCTGACTTAACCCATTCCTAAAATCAGGAGGTTGCGCATACACATCATGGCTTGTACCCCATAATGGATTTTTCCTCCAGAAACTTGTCCAATCCCCTTTTAAAGGCGTCTAGGCTAGACGACAGCACCACATCCTGTGGCAAGGAGTTCCACAGACCGACCACACGCTGAGTAAAGAAATATTTTCTTTTGTCTGTCCTAACCCGCCCAACACTCAATTTTAGTGGATGTCCCCTGGTTCTGGTATTATGTGAAAGTGTAAAGAGCATCTCCCTATCCACTCTGTCCATTCCCTGCATAATTTTGTATGTCTCAATCATGTCCCCCCTCAAGCGTCTCTTTTCTAGGCTGAAGAGGCCCAAACGCCGTAGCCTTTCCTCATAAGGAAGGTGTAGCCCAGATTAGACTAAGACTAATCATCTTAGTCGCTCTCTTTTGCACCTTTTCCATTTCCACTATGTCTTTTTTGAGATGCGGCGACCAGAACTAGACACAATACTCCAGGTGTGGCCTTACCATAGATTTGTACAACGGCATTATAATACTAGCCGTTTTGTTCTCAATACCCTTCCTAATGATCCCAAGCATAGAATTGGCCTTCTTCACTGCCACCGCACATTGGGTCGACACTTTCATCGACCTGTCCACCACCACCCCAAGATCTCTCTCCTGATCTGTCACAGACAGCTCAGAACCCATCAGCCTATATCTAAAGTTTTGATTTTTTGCCCCAATGTGCATGACTTTACACTTACTGACATTGAAGCGCATCTGCCATTTTGCTGCCCATTCTGCCAGTCTGGAGAGATCCTTCTGGAGCTCCTCACAATCACTTCTGGTCTTTACCACTCGGAAAAGTTTGGTGTCGTCTGCAAACTTAGCCACTTCACTGCTCAACCCTGTCTCCAGGTCATTTATGAAGAGGTTGAAAAGCACCGGTCCCAGGACAGATCCTTGGGGCACACCGCTTTTCACCTCTCTCCATTGTGAAAATTGCCCATTGACACCCACTCTCTGCTTCCTGGCCTCCAACCAGTTCTCAATCCACGAGAGGACCTGTCCTCTAATTCCCTGATTGTGGAGTTTTTTCAGTAGCCTTTGGTGAGGGACCGTGTCAAACGCCTTCTGAAAGTCCAGATATATAATGTCCACGGGTTCTCCCGCATCCACATGCCTGTTGACCTTTTCAAAGAATTCTATAAGGTTCGTGAGGCAAGACTTACCCTTACAGAAGCCATGCTGACTCTCCCTCAGCAAGGCCTGTTCGTCTATGTGTTTTGAGATCCTATCTTTGATGAGGCATTCCACCATCTTACCCGGTATGGATGTTAGGCTGACCGGCCTATAGTTTCCCGGGTCCCCCCTCTTTCCCTTTTTAAAAATAGGCGTGACATTTGCTATCCTCCAATTGTTTCTCAAACAATGTCAATCATGTACTTTTGTTGGCTTTACAAGTTTTTGGGTGCAATCCTAACCCATTTTCCCGCACTGACATAAGGGCAATGCAACTTCAAGGTAGGGGAACAAACATTGTCTTACCTTGAGGAGGCCTCCGTAACTGCCCCGCAACTGCAGGATGCAGCACATGCCCCACGGGCACAGCTATGCCACTGTAGGAAAGTGGGTTAGGATTGCACCCTTTGTTCCTGTTGGTTGAGCTCTTAATCGTGCACCTTATCTTGCACTCCATCTCACTCACAATCTCATCGCTCTCCTCATCTTGAGGCCCCCCCAAAGCATTCAAGCCTTCTCTTTAACTATAGACAAAGGAAGTGTACACTATGAAGTGTACACTATGTGAGTGTACCCACTGCACTAAAAATGTTTCCATAAATTTAATGTCTCCCATGTGTATCTTTTGTGGGGTTATCACCACAAACCACATTTTGAGCTCTTGCTTTAATTTGTTCTCTTGAGACACGGGTTGTGGGCCCAATCCTATCCAACTTTCCAGCTCAGGTGTAGTCACAATGCAGCCCTATGGTAAGGGAACAACTGTTCCCATATCTTGAGAAGACCCCAATGACTGCCCCTCCACCACAGGATGCAGTGCACACCCCACTGGCTCAACTGCACCAGCACTGGAAAATTGGATAGACCCTGTGTTCACTGTACATATAAACCTAAAGCAAAAGATACTGCATGTCTTTTTGTATTTTACCACGTTCAATGCACTTTAGCACCTCATGTTTTAATTGTAAACTATGAGCAATTAACTCCATTTTACCTGTTCTTTCCATTCTCTTTCCCACTCTTCTTCTGTTCTTTAGGATTCGTATTCACAATAGTTTATAGAAAGTCAGCACAGAAACAGATGCACTGTAAAAGGGAGTATGTGATGCATATGCCTTAAAAGTGTGGAGATGCGTGACCCATTAGACAGTGCACCTCACAGAGTCACTTTCGAGACTTGTAGCTCAGTGGTAGAGCATATGCTTTGCCTGCACAAGATCCCACATTGAATCCCCATTATCTCCAGATGGGGCAAAGAAAAAACATCTGTCTGAAAACTTAAGGGAGCCGCTGCCAGTCAGTATTGACAATACTAAACCAGATGGACCAGCTCAGTATAAAGCAGCTTCCTAACTTTATGCACTGATTTCAAAGCAACTCTTGTGTATGATGAGGTGAAGATGTGAAATAACACCTTGATGAAATAACTGAGGGTTACCGTATTAGATTTAAAAAAATAAAAAAGTTGAAAATTGGTGTTTTCTTTAATGTGGTGATAGTATGTGAAAGGATTTAAACACCTTGCTTGCCACATGAAAAAGGCATGGTGGGATCCGTCTCTGAGGTCTTTTACAACACTGCCAACAACATGAGAATCATCTCTTACTTCCCAGGTACATCTTTGGTTCTCAAAACAGTACTTACATTTTTGTGTATCCCAGATGCAGTTGTTTAGTACCTCACCCAGCAAATAGAAGATGTTCAGTATGGCAGTTACAGTTGCAAAGAAGATAATTTTGGAACCCGAGCCAAGGTAATCCAGGAGAGGGTACACCCAAACCCCTGTTACATGATAAATCCAACAGACCCTAATATAGAAAAAACAAACATACCAGGAACAGAAAATATTGAATGTGATTTTTTTTTGGTGTCAGCTGTAATTGATTCCTCCATTCCCCCAATTACACTTATGTATGCAACTACTGCAATACTACTGAATTCCTAATATGCAAGCGTGACCCTTTGTACACAGAGGTTCTGTTCCTGAACCCCCTGCGGTTAAGTGAAACCACAGATATGGGAGAACACCTCCCCCCACCCTTTGGAGCCAAGGGAAGCTCTGCTCCTCTCACCTCCAGATGGTCTTCTGAGCCCAGCAGAGCCACAGATCTCCGTCCGTGGCCTCTGCTGGGCTCAGACAGCAAAAAAGCCCTACTTCTGGTTTCTCAGTGAAATGTTTTTGATGCCTTATAAGGCATTGGGAGGCCCAGGGAAGCCCTAAGGACCCAATCTGCAGATAAGTCAGTCCACGGATATAGAATCTGTGAATGAGGGGGTCCCCTGTATATATTAAGGATTAATGGGTAAATATAAGCATCGATAAACTCAGGCACACATCATCCTTTGATGCAGCTGTACTCTCAATGTGCCTTGCAGGCTTGTTGCATGGAACTCAGGCCAAACTGCACCTGATAAAGGAGATCTGTGACCAGATTTCTTGATGTTTCAGCATTTTCTTTCTAATCTATAGCAAGCAGAAAGGAGGGAGCTCTGAATTTGCTTTGAGTAGCAGCACTGGAGGAGTTAAAAGCAAAAAATAAAAAAAATCTCATGCATCACAGGAACATAAGAAGAGCCCTGCTGGATCAGGCCAAAGGACACTCTCGTCCAGCAACCTGTTTTCCACAGTGGCCCACCATCTGCCTCTAGGAAGTGCACTAGCAGGAGAGAAACACACACTTCTCTCCCCACCACTGTTCCCTTCAACTTGGTATTCAGAGGCATACTGCTACATATAGCCATCATACATATAACCATCATGATTGATAGTCTGGTGCTCCTTGACTTCGGCCAATCCCCTCTAAAGCCAGGCCAGTTTGTGGCCAACACCACATATTGTGGCAACAAACTCCACAAACTAATTAGACACTGTAGGCGCAATCCTAACCCCTTATGTCAGTGCTTTCCAGCACTGGCATAGTGGTGCCAATGGGACATGTGCTGCATCCTACAGTTGGGTGTGACACACAGAGCCCTCCTCAAAGTAAGGGAATGTTTGTTCCCTGACCTAGAAGGTGCATTGCCCTTATATCAGTGCTGGAAAGCACTGACATAAGGGGTTAGGATTGTGCCCTGTGTGAAATACTTCCTTCTTCCAGATTAACTCACCAATAATTAACTTCACTGGGTGACCCTGGTTCTAGTATTGTGTGTGAGAGAAATGTCTCTCTATCCACTCTTCACAGTATGCATAGTTTTGTGCATCTCAGCCATGCCCAATCCTAACCAGCACTGGAGCATTGGGCTACATGGCTCATATTCAGTGCTGGGAAAGAGTAGGCTGGAGGTCTCCTCGGGGTAAGGGGATATTTGTCCACTTACCCCCGATCAAGACCCAGTTGGCTCAATGTGGCTACTTGGATCTGTGCCAGCAAAATCACTGGCGCAAATCCAAGAAGCCCAGGGTCGGGCTTTCAAGCCTTGGTGGGGGAATAGGGTATGATATGTGCTGCTGCCACCAATTCTGCTCCCCTCCCAGGCCTGATCCACCCCCTCCCCACCTTCCCCATTCCCTTTCTGTCTTCCCCTACCCTCCCCCTGCACATGTGCCACACAGCAGGAGCTTACCTACTCCATTGGGTGCTCCTTTGGGATTCAGTGCTGGCGGGATGGTGCAGGCCTTCCCTCAGTGCTGCTTGCTCTCTGGGTGTTGCAACGTGCTTTATGGCACGTTTGCGATACCCTAAGCTGGTGCAGCAACCACTGTGTTGGCACTTGGGGAGCATAGGATAGCACCTTTAGTTGCCTTTTTTCCAAGCTCAAAACATTGTCATCCAAGCTTAAAACATTGTCAACTTTCCTTGGAAGGAAGACGCTCCAGATCTCTGTTTTCCAGCCATTGATTCTCCAATCTACATTACCTTCCTCCCAAGCTGGTCTTCTATTTTTTCCTTTGTTTACCTAATAACAACTTTGAGTGGGGCAATTTTGATTGGGGAATAACAGCCCAATCCTGTGCTTTCCTAGCGCCCAGAGCTACAGTGGTGCCAAAATGGTGACTGTTGTATCCTATGGGGCCCAGGAAGCAGTGCTAGGTCTGCTCAGCATAAGGGAACAAACATTCCCTTACTGCGTGTCACACCCAGGCAGCCCAAATGCATTTCCTTGGATCTGTGCCCACTATTGAGTGGGTGCAGAACCAAGGAGACCTGTGTCAGGTTTCCTGACCCAGGAGGGAGGTTAAGGTATGGTGGCAGAACATGCTGCCGTCTCTGTCCCCTTCCTAGGCCTGCTCCTTCCCTCCTCCCACCCTCTCCCTGCCTAGTTCTGCCCACTCTCCCCCTGCCCGGAAAAGTCTTGCTGCCAGCTGCCAGCCATACTCACCACCAGAAGCTCTCAGCATCCATCTTTGGGTGCTGAGACCCAGCACCGACTGCTGTTGGGCTTAGCACTGGTGGTGTGTCATTAGTGCTGGTGCTAAAGTGCCATCGGATTGAGCCCATAGAATTGGGCCCTAGGAGTCCAGGTTGAAAAAATTAAACCCCTTCCTTCCTTGCCCCACCACAAATTTGGATTGCTTTTGCGTATATGCTTCAGAGAAACAATTTTTAAAAATCCAGAGGTCAGTTCACAGATCTCCCATGTTCACAGCAGTCTGGCTTGATGATAATAGGGCCAATATAAAAAAGAACAAAAACACTGTTGGAAGAGAATTGCAGCACCCGGCTCTTTCATACCACACCCTGCCCTAAAAGATTTATAAAGGAAAACTGGTCATAATCAGCTTTGAAAGGCCAAATGGAAGTGAAGCCAGTGGGGCTCCCTAGGAAGAGGATTCCATAAGGGTGTTACATAAAGAAAGTCTTGTTCCTTGTGACCAGAAGCCTATCTTCAGAAGGCAAAAGTGCTTAGAACAAGGCCTCACCAGATTTCCTGAGCAGATGGGGAGACACATGTGGAAGAAGGTGCTCCTTGCTTCCTACTTGTTTCCAGAAACATCTCCTAGGGTTTTAAAACCAAGTAAATCATGGTAGGAAGTAAACTTTCTGGAAAGTGGGGTAAACACCCCAGAACCAGACCATTACATATATTCTTTATCTTCATATGTTCATAGGAAGGCTAAGAAAAGAGTCTGCTGTTTTCTGTTTCCAAATGGTTGTCCCTCTCACCAACAGATTATACTGATGTCTTATGTAAGAATAGGAGATTCTGTCATCAGCATGGTGAGACGACTTCATTAATTCATGACTATGATGCCTGAAGGCAAATGAACATGAATAATAGAAAACTAGTCATGATCTTCATGTTTTAATCTCAGAGGGGTTGCTGAGTTTGTTTGCTCAAGTTAAATTTATCTTGCATCATCTTGACAACCAACTATTTTATTGTGGCATAAGGTTTCATGGTCTGCTATCCACTTTGTCAGATGTACAACAAAATATCTAATGGCACAAACCTCTCTGGGTCTTGGGATGCCGGAACTGAAGGGTTCTGCTCATTGACCCCAAGAGAGACTACTAGCAGATCATGCTGTCACAGCCATCACTGGTTCTATGTACCTTCATCTCCAGTTCTGAACTGGAAGTGGAGGGCTCATCAGTACTCCTCAAAGGAGCAAGTTCGGGACTGGGCCTTCAGTTGGGCCTACACTACACCGCTTGGAGTTTCTATTGCATGATGAACTTGTGTTTCTCATTTAGGTTTGGCAAAGCTGACCTTAGAGCTTCAGTACAAGTAAATGGAAAGCCATTCCCAGAGTTAATAGAGAAAGAACAACTCACGTTAAATGTCACTGAAGTATTCGTAAAACTACGTACCACTAGCCAGGATGACCTCATTTAGAGAAAAAGGACTTGATTCTGCATTTACTATACTAGAATTACTACTGCTACCATTCCTTTCTCTGGAACAGTGGCATTATGATTATTCCTGCATTGTCTATATTACAAATGTGAGTAGGAAAAGTAGCACTGCTACCATGGAAACATCACCTGATGGCCTTTGTTAAGGAGTTCCTCCTTGAATACATGCTAACTCAATACTGCAAAATAATGGGCTGATCAACTTTAGGCATAAAGCTTCCATACAAGATTACTTGTTATTAACTCTAATGAATGCCTTCAACATTAAAATTCCTGCCAAGCTCATTATTAGATAAGCACAAGGGGACATGCATTAAGGCACCCTTTAGAGTGCAGTGTCAGAGTCATTTTGAGACTACTTGCAGGATTCAGAAGAAAGCAGATAGTTTAGTGGTAAGGATGCCTAAGAGGAAGGAAGAGCTAAAAGAACTTTGGAGAATGTATACTAGTGGTCCAATCCTATCGGGGCCTTGAGCGATGGAACATGAGTTCTGCCAGCAAAAGGTCTGGGCTGCTAGTGCAGTAGCCATAGCAATGTTTCACGGTCCACAGCCAATACCACAAATGGCTGGCAGCACTGGGCACATGCCAATGAATTGCCCAGCTCCTGCCAGGGCAGATAACTTGGCAGAAGGGACATTCCAGGGAGAACGTTCCAAGGGAGGACCAGGGCCAGCTGGGGTGTGTCAAGGGTAGGCTGGGGGCTGATATTGGCAGCAGTAGCTCCACTGATATCCTATGTCCCCAGCCCAGCCACCACACACTCCCCTGCTCCCACTCAGATTTACACTAGCCAAAAAGCTGGCGCAGATCTGAGTAGTTCCATTGGAGACCATGGTGTGGCAGACTAGATAAGTAAAAAAATTTTTTACTTACCTCTCTGTTGCTGCCTAGTTCCCGGGTGGCCCACAGCATGCAGCAGAGGCTGCACCGGCACTGCTGCACAGTCTAGGATAGGATTGGGCCTGGAGTTTAAATGCACCAGATGTTTGATGTTTATCATGGCGATGGGAAACAGATACAGAAGACGGTCCTATTGCAAAATCTATAGCCCTTTGAGGCTTCTTACGTTGACAAGCTAAGGGCCAGTTCACCGAAGGCAGCATTCATGCAGTGCCACCTATCCTCAAGTATCTAAGGCATCCAGCTCCCAACTGGATTGGGCTCATGGCCAGGAGGGCACTTTTGGTCAGTCTTCAAGGCCTCAGCAGGAAACAATGAAAAACCAATTCTTTGGGATCCAGTCATTGTAGGTCAGAGCAATCATCATTCTACAAGTTTAGAATTTTGCAAATACAGGCTGCAACTCTGAAACACTCTATAACATCAGTTCCCAAAGTGATGGGTCACGACCCACCGTTGGAACCTGAAGTGGGTCATTTCCTTTTAAGGGAGAGGCCCAGGAATGGTGTTCTGATGGCACCACAGCAATTGTGGTGCTGTGGGGACCCAGGGACATTTCAACATACCTGGGAAGGTCATGAAGCTTCTGAATCCTCCTGAAGGGCACTGGAGACTCGCAGCCCTCTCTGCGAGCCTCCCCACTGCAGCTGTGAGCGTCGGTAAACAGAGGGAGCTGCGAGCCTCCAGGATCGTCTGGGAGGCTTCACAACCCCCCTCCGGTACGTTTAAATGCCCCTAGGTCCCCACAATGCCACAAGTGCTGCAGCGCCGTTGGAGCGCATGCACCCTGCTCCTGTTCCCGCAACCACTTACAGAGTTCCCAACTCCCTCAGAGGAGTTTTACTTAAACAAGATTAATGAGTAAGCTTTGGGGAAAAGAACAGACTCCAGAAGGAGTTTCTCTAGATTTGTAACATGTTTTTCCTATCATGTATAATAGCAGAAGCGGTACTTCCAAAATAACATACTTAGGAAGGATGTTTTGGATGAATGACAGGAAGGGCACAATCCAGAGGCGCCCTTGGGCTGGGGCAGATCCCTTGCACCAACCGAGGAGTGTCACAAACGTGCCATAAGGCATGTTTGCACTTCCTCGGGAGTCTGCAAGGCCAGCGCGCAGAGGTGTGCTGGCCTGTGGAGGATGACTTCAGCCTCTGCGCCAACAGAGGCAACGAGCCTTTCGTCAGCCCAGCTGTGCCAACGCAAGGCTTTGGGGTGGGTGGGGAAAAGGCGGGAGGGAGGTGTTCTGGGGCAGGGGAAGGGCGGGTGGTGAGTGGCTCCGGGGGCGGGCGGGCGGGGAGCGGGAGGTGGGACTGGGATCCAGCATCAAGCTGCTCCACACTACTCAGACTTGTGCCACCTCAGGAGGTGGTGCAAGTCCGAGCATACACAAAGGGACCATTGTGCCTTACCTGGAGGTAAGGGGAAAAGTTTCCTCTTACCTCTGGCTGAGCTGCTTTGGGCCCCTATCCAGTGCTGGATACAGCGCAAGCCTCTTGGTTTGCCTGTTCCATTGCAGGATAGGATTGCGCCCAAAGAATCTCAGATAGGTATCATAGAACCAGCATCAGTGAACTGATGCATTGCAACTGAACTTCAGGATAAAAAAATGCTTACTTTTTGATTATGTTTTCTTAAAACACATGCCTAAATAATGTCCTAGTCCCGCTAGTACTCAAGGGGCTGAGCAATACCATGGAGAGTGTAAAAACGATAATACTAGAAAGTACACTGCACAGTAGTTCCTGTTCTGTGAAGCCAGGCATGTCCTTTTGAAAAAGGCAAACGGTAAGAAGAAACATGACAAAGCAGGAGAGACAAGAAACCAAACAAAGGGGGCCATAGATCACTGATGAAAGCAATAATGAAATAGGTGTTCAGCATTCCCATTGTGAAATTGTATCCCTTACCACAATATGTAGGCAACAGAGAAAGCACACACCGCAATCAGTCCACAGGTCCTGCTGGGGTAGTTATGGTGTGTTGTCCTCATCTCAATTAATATAAAAGGCAAAACTGTTGTATGCTAAAAGGAAAACAAAAGCACAGAAAACAATTCATACAAGCACTTTTTAAAACTTAATAAAAAACCATATTAGTTCATCAGGAATAATATGGGCAGGAGGTGTGGTCTGGAGGTTTGTGTTGTTGCCTTGTCTGAGAAAGCTAAGCAGGATTCCTTGCCTGGATGGAAGACAGGTATATGGAGTGTGGAAAAATCAGCAAAATATGAATGACTGCAAACCAACCTCACCTTCCAAATGACCTTACCTTCCTTTCCTGAGAGCTGTTAGTATAACCACTGTCACCCCTCTGACAATTACTTTTCTCCTCACTCCAGCCTCACCTTTTGGGTTCATCTAGTCCAGGGGTGCCCAAACCCCAGCCCTGGGGCCACTTGCGGCCCTTGAGGCCTCTCAATGTGGCCGTCAGGGAGCCCCCAGTCTCCAATGAGCCTCTGGCCCTCCAGAGATTTGCTGGAGCACACACTGGCCCGACACAACCGCTCTCAGTGTGAGGGTGACTGTTTGACTTCTCACATGAGCTGTGGGATGAGGGCTCCCTCCACTGCTTGTTGTTTCACGTCTGTGATGCAGTAGCGGCAGCAAAGGAAAGGCCAGCCTTGCTTTGTGCAAGGCCTTGTATAGGCCTTGAGCTATCGCAAGACCATCATTCATTCATATAAGTTCATCTTTAATATATTCATTTATGTAAACTTATGTAAATTTATTCAAATTTTAAATGTAAATTAATTCTTTTTTCCCCCCGGCCCCCGACACAGTGTCAGAGAGATGATGTGGCCCTCCTGCCAAAAACTTTGGACACCCCTGGTCTAGTCAGTGACTCTCAAACCCTCAATGTGATATTTTAAAAACAATCTCTTCTGCTGAACTCTGCACTTCCCTGCCTACTTAGCTAATACTCCCTTCAAAAAATCTTCCTAATCTCAGCCATCCATTGTGGTTGAAGGACTGGAAAGATCTAAGTCAGGGGTGTCAAAAATAAAGCCCCATAAACCTGTGGAAGCTCTTTATCTTGCCTCCTGACGATTGGGCTCCCCCAGCACCACAATTAGCTGCTCTCAGCTCAGAGTGATGCCTCAGTAGAAGCGGTGTGCTGAAAGGCTGGCTAGTGTGATAATTGGGCTCTCATATCTTGAAAATATAATCAAGATTTGCATATTTTCTCTTCTGTATTTTAAAGCTGATAAGCTCTAAGTGATGAAAAAGTGCTTATTTCTGGTCATCACTCACCATGATGTCACTTCCTGCTTAATGATGTCACATCCAGCCCAAAGCATGAATGGTATTTGACCTGCTATATGGAACAGTATTGACACCCCTGGTCTAGGTAGTCCAGCTTAAACTTCTGCACGGCTGTCTTTGAGGCTAAAGCATTACAATTCTTGTTCAAACTATTCCTAAACAATCTTCACTTTTACAGCAGGGTCAGGATTTCCCAGATAAAGTTGGTCTTCAGGTCAAGGAGTCAAAATTATTGCCTCAGAATCTGAAACCATGCCAGCATTTGTGATGGGGAACAAAAAGAAAATACGAACACTTATTGCACTTTACAGAGTATCTTGTTACCTTGTGGTTCAACAACTTCCAGAAAGATAGTTGTGTTAAGCCTGTTGCAGCAAACATATCAAATTACCTTATGGCACACAACTTTATTGACGCATTGGTGGATTGCAGTCTGCTTCATCAAATGCATCTTCAGTTGCCATACACACACACACACACACAATATGGGTTTATAAGGAAAGAATCTCTGACCTAGTCAAGCAATTGGCATTTGTCCTATGCAGTTGCTACGGGCTCTGCTTGTTGGGAAGAAGAGACCTGGTGTCATCGAGTGCATTGCTAGGAACATCATGGAGGAAAGATCTCATCGCTCTGGGCAATTCATCTTATCTGTTTGTGCAAGGAGATCTTTGTGTGCAACAGGATATACACAGTCTGCTGTGCTTGAGGATCTTTGGGTCAGGAACACAATTTAAGCTACATAGCACATAAATGCATTTCAGCAGAAAAAATGTATAATATAGCTCTAGGAATATTTTTTTATTACAAATAAAGGATGCAAAATATGTAAATTCCACCGTATCAGTGTAAACAGCAATTTTAAACCTACATTTATTTTAGATAATATCTAAAGTAATGGAATATTTTAAATAGTATCTCCTTCCTGTGAAGAGAATGGTAACAAAGCCTTCCAAATCTTGCCTGATGTATTGCAATGGCTTCACTTCAATAAACAATAAACTTGTATTAGTTTGCCAATACTTATGTTAAAATTAATGCTATCTGACTGATCAGTAAAAATCTGCAAGCACCAATATTGGCATACATTAACATACATTAACTAAATTCCATGTGATGATGAAATGGCGCTAGTACAGGCTATGAGACCTGATAGAGGTCTCCTTGGAATAAGGGGGCATTCGTCCCCTTCTCCTAGGGCAGAGGTCTCCAAACTTCCTGGCCAGAGGGCCGCATGAAATGTCTGGTGCAGTGCTGAGGGCTGGAAAAATTTTTAAATATAAAATTTAAATAAATAAGAGGTGGAACTTAGATGAATGAATAAATGATTGAGTGGGCTCATTCACTCAGCCTCTCCGGCCCTCAGAACACCCTTCAGATGAAATCAGAGCACAGCTCTGGTCACGTTCAGTCGGGTGGGCCAGAGGCTTTCAGGGGACAAGAGGCTGGCCGTGGGCCGGATAGAGGCTCGCTGTGAGTCGTATCTGGCCCCCGGGCTGGGGTTTGGAGACCCCTGTCCTAGGGTAAGCACCAGATGTCACTGGCACAAGTCTGATTTGATCCGTGCAGGTGGATTAGGCCTGGGAAGGGAGTTTGGATTTGGCAAGCAACACTGCCCCTGAACTCGCCCATCTCCTCTCTGCTTTGCCCTCCCCCTCCCTGTTCAACCCCCTCCCCCTGCTTCATTCCTCCCCCCCCCCAGCTTAGGGTTTACCTGCTCCAGCAGGCCTCAGTTGCTCTGCCATTGTATGTGAGAAGGCTCCAGCCTTCCTGCTGGTCTGCTGGCTGTACAGTACTTTACAATGCTTTGGTGTCAGCCTGCGCCAGCAGAATGGGGTGCAGGATTAGGATTCAGGTTTAGGATTCAGCCACTGCGCTGTAATCCTACACACACTTACCTAGGAGTAGTTCCCATTGGACTCTATGGAACTTACTTCTGAGTAAACATGCATAGGCTTGCACTATAAGGGTCCATTCCTATCCAACTTTCCTGTACTGATGCATTTGTGACAATGGGGGGTGCACTGCATCCTGCAGTGGGGGGGGGCAGTCATAGAGGACTCCTCAAGATAAGACAGCAAATATTCCCTGACCTTGGAGCAGCACTGCGGCTGCATTAGCACTGGAATATTGGGTAGGTTTGTGCCTTAAGGCTTCAAACCTACACCTATTTCCTAAAGTAATTTACCAAGAGTAAGAGTCTGCAATGAAACTTTCAAAACTGTCTTAAACCATCATATTTGATTTATGAGAGTGGCCACTACACTGCTTCATGCAAAAAGCATTAGGCTAATGCTGGATTAAGCTACATCGCCAAACATGCGCCAGCATAATTAATTAAAAAAAATTCAGAAACCAATTGCCTCCAAGAGGTTATCAATTTCCTGACATGATGCATTTGCTGTTTGAGGTGCGGCAATGCTAGTGATGTGCGGGCATGTATTTTTTTCAATGATGAAGCCTTAATCCATCTTCTTGGCTTCCTGCCACTGGTGCACTGACATCTGCAACTACTCACGTCTGACAGTCTCATGCATGAACTATGTGGCTTCAAAGTTGGACAAGATTAGTACAGGAGACTTTCTGAATAGCCTAAGCATAACTGAAAGCAGATACATACAAGGATAGATTTGGGGAGGGCGATAGACTTCTTACAAATTGCATCATGTAAAATTACCCATCTTTGTACATGCAAACTGTACAAACACACACTTTTAAGATGAGAAAGATTCCAGCATTAAGTAGAATATCATTTGAAGCAATTAAATGTGCTTAATTAATAACAACATAATTTAGCAGCACTACACTTGGGATAGTATATAATTTATCAGGTGCTGAGCACATCATGATCAACACTTTTGGAGGGGACAAAATATATTTTCCTGTGTAGGTCTGTTGACCTGTTATTCATCTGGTTTTCCATATTGTTATTAAACTGTATGTGTAAATGTACACCTATTATACTATGATAGCTGCACAAAAAATTCAAAAACCTAACTCTTCTGTAAAGTTCCAAAATGCACAAATATCTTTGATCTGCTTTCCAGTATATGGTTCCCTAAAATTTACCTAGAAAGTAGTGAGGCAATATTATCCCTACATTTAACAACCTATTAAGATTCCAGGCAAGAAAGATGGACAGCCAGTACCATCTCGAAGGCTACAGCTGGCATGAGGACCATTCAGTCCAATCGATTATTTTCTATACTTTGCTCCAGAAACATGATTTGACAATAGGACAGCCCAGCCATTATTCTGAAATGATTCATAAGTCCCTCCAACTCATTCAATTTCATTGCATGCCTATGGGACCCACCTCTCAACATTTCTAGTCAAGGACTGTTCATCACAGCCAGGGGTGGTATAGTTTTGCTTATGGTTGCCACAATCAGTATTTCCCTTTATTTTTTTTTTGCTTTTCAGGTTAATATGAATATTATGCAGCAGTGGGAGGCTTACCAGGACGACCCGATTCTTTGTAGCCCTACTCAGATGTAGTCCCACTGTAGCTGGTCATTCAATGAGGCTTCCTCCTCCCAAGTAACAACAAGCCAATAGAAGCCATGAGGTTCATGATTGCTCTGAACCACTTCCCCCCCCCCCCGCTTCCCCACCTCCTTTTTCCTTGCTCCAGCCAATTGTAAAGCAAGAATGCCCTTGGGGTCCTCCTCCTGCCCTCCCTCAGCCAATGAAAATATCAGAATACCCATCCTTTGTCCAATGATAATCCATTCCTTCCTTCCTATCAGAGATGGGAAAAAGAGCGCCCAGTCTCAACTTCCCCCATTCATTGCAACATTACCCCTTTCTCACCTCCCGGCTGGACCTCCCTGCTGCTCACCCTGCCGCAATGCTGGCCCCACAAGGTTTTTCATGCTGCAAAATCAGTAAGCAAGAACACCCAGACATAGGCAGACTCAAGTCAGCATGTGTGGGGACAAGTGCGAGTCAGGGGGGCCCTGACTCAAGTCTTTTTCAGAGTCTTCCATGCATGTGACTCATGAGTCACCAAGTCACCCAAAAACATGCACTTCCGTGCCTCAAGTCCCCAACCCTGCAAATTAGATGGCAGTGACTTGCAATTGCATTGCACTGCTATGCACTGCAAAAAAACAGTGCCAGCCATTGACTTATTTGGGGAAATGCAAAAGAATCTACAATACTTAGGAATACCATTGGGATGGTGCTTATCCTGCTCCCTTCCTCAGGGACCCCAGACGTGAAGAACGAAGACTTCTTCTGCCTGCATAGCCCTATCCTGAGGTCTGACATCACTCCAGAGTGTGATGGAATGTTGGGAACTGGCTGATAAACAGAACACAGGATAGGCAGGCAGGCAGACAACCCCTGTATTTTCTCCAGCAGCTTAGAATGGTTTACAAGTACTCTGAGGTAGTGTCCCATCCCGTCACTTTTCATGGCCGAACTTCAGCAGTTGAGTCATCTCATGTGCTTTCCGACTATTCCCTGGGACATCCCATCCAATGACAGGGCCTGCTGGGCTGCTCACTCCCATCCTTGGTCCACACCCAGCTCTGCTTTAGTAGGTTTAGAGCACAAGCTCTAAAGCCCACTGAGAACAATTCAGTCGATCTCTCTCTCTCAGACCCCCTTGGCGTGCAAAAAGCAAAGGACTTTGCCAAAGGTTTAACGTTCCTCATAATACGAGCCGCTTGGGAGACGTTTGCAAACGCTTAAGTCAAATGCCTTCCTAAGACATCATCAGCAATGACAATCGCCTTGGCACAGTCAGCCAGTGCACTTTAGGAGAAGAATGTATCCCAAAGATGGCTCAGATTTTCAATCACTGCAGGGTGTTAGAACAGACCTTGAGTGTTAAGGTTTCAAATAGTCAACCCTCTCATCTCCAGCTGCATTTTTTGTTTACATGGGACACAGATTCTGGCTCTTCCATGCAGAGAGGTGCACATCTGCTTGCATCACTGATAGCAATACACTTCTAGTTATGCACTACCAACATCCCACTGTTGGACTCTTTTTTGGGGGCAGTGTTAATGACACATATGGATATGTGCCTCCGTGTATGGTAAGGTTGTAAATCAACCACATACCCCCAAAACTACAACTGAGTTGCGGTAAATTCATTACTGGCTTTCAGATGTTTGGTTAAAACATTGTTTTCAATTTGGAAAGCTTTTTGGTGAGCTGTGGTTTAGGGCAGGTTTTAGTTCTGCACTGGTTTTCTGAATTTATTGCTCATTTCATGGTGGCTTTTGTGGCAATTTAAAGCCTTCAGCCAAAAAATAAAATAAAAGAATGTTACTAATCCAGTGTGTGGGTCAAATATACCCCAGAGAAGGTCTCACAAACAACAACCTTGTTGTGTGGGGGTGGGGAGGTACTGTCTTGAATATGATGCCAGTGGCAAAGAAAAAAAAAACAGCTCTTAAACCTTTCTCTTTGACAGTACAGGAACAAAGACAATGGTGCCTTAATACTGATATCATTTGTATACACAAAAATGAAACTGGACAATCAGTGGTAACCAGTTTTAGTTTTGCGTCTAGTGGAAGTTGGTGCACAGAGGACCTGAACACTATCAGAGTAGTCACTGCAATTTAGAAAAAGTATAACAAGTAAAAGGGAAACATGGAGCATCACAACTGACCTCATCACAATTTTATAAGCATATGCAACATATGGTAGAAAGCCAAATAGAGAGGATACAGAGAAACTGACTGGCGAGAGAGTCAGAACAGGCAAAAGAAAATGTTTCTTTCTCTAGCATATGATTAATCTGTGGAACTCCTTGCCACAGGATATGGTGATAGCAACCGGCTTAGATGCCTTTAAAAGGGAATTGGATAGATTTATGGAGGAAAAGTCCACCACAGGTTACAATCCATGATGACTATATGTAACCTCCAGGTTTTAAAGGCAGCCTGTTTCTGAATGCTAGATGCAAGGAAGTGGTAACAGGACATAAGTATCATGTTGTCTTGAGTGCTCCGTGAGGCATCTAGTGGGCCACTGTAAGATACAAGAAGCTGAATTAGATGGGCCCGTCGCCCAATCCAGCAAGACTCTTTTTATGCTCTTATTAATTCAAAGGTTGAGTAATTTTCTTCCCCTTCCACAGGAGGTGGAATGGGGGAGGGAGTGGATCCTGGCAGCACCAGTTTGTGCCAGGATCCTATCCCCATTCCTCTCCCTTACTCTCCTCAGACTTGCACCAAGCAAAATGGCTGGCGCAGATCCAAGGAGACCTATTTGGGCAATGGAGGCTTGCCTGGAGGTTTGCCTTGAGGAGGCCTCTGGGATGTAGCATGTGCTTTGTTGATGTGGTTGCATCAGCCGGGGGGGGGGGGTTTAGTTAGAATTTGTCTGTAAATAAAGTAAAGCTGCAATCCTACATACACACTTATGTGGGAGTAAGCCTTATTGAACTGAATGGAATTTACTTACAGCAACAAGAGTAAGACTGAGCCATAGGTTAGTTTGTCAGATTGCTCACAAACTAGACTTTTGGTATTTGCTGCTCCTGAAGAGGTTAGTTCTTCTGTCTATATTCTCATGATAAGTACTTGTTTGTTATTTAAAAAGAACACTGTGGAGGCTGCCAACTTTTAGTCTCATTCAGGGAACAAGAACTGCTTCAGAGGGAGGCAATAATTTAAAGGGGGTGTGTGTGTTCTCATCTGACTTGTGGATTTGATTCATAACTTAGATAGAACGTGTATAATTCATGTTAAGTGAGGAGACACCCCCACTCCTCAAATGTTGAATACAGGCTGTACAGAAACAATTTTACAGGGTTTTGATCACCATGTGTAACTGAGCAGCCACAAAGCAGCTCTTTGAAGAGGTAAATGGCACCCAGGACAGGAAGGCAGCTTGAAAACAAGTTCATATGATGCCAGAAGTCCTGGGAACACCTGAGGACATCAAAAGAGGAAAGTTGCAGTCTCAATATACCACCTCCAGAATTAACGATTTTGATCTAGGCCAAAGCAGTTGATCTCAAGAAAAGCAGTACTGAGGAAACTTTAAAAGTTTACAGGGCATTGCTAAATCGACCAAGTGGAAAATGGGTCAGTGCAAGATTCAGATGGAATATCTTTTGGTTCATCATTGTCACAAGGGCTTTAGACTGTCTTGATCAGGGGTGTCAAACTCATGTCATACAGAGGGCTGAAAAGCATTCATGATGCATGCTGAGGGCTGGAGGTGATGTCATTGCACAGGAAGTGATGTCATTAAACAAGTCAAAACCAGGAGGAGGAGGAGCCAACAGTGGATGAACAGACATGTCCCCAGGAGCTCCTGGGAGACAGTTTGTTTTCCCCAAAATACTGCAGGTCTGAAGAGGACCTGAAGATCTTTGTTAGGAGAGACAAGATCTTCATCGGTGCAGGTATCTGGGAAACTGAAAGCCCGACCAGGGTGGGCTTTCTTCTCAGAGGAATCTAACCGTTTGTGACAGTATTGGGGGAGGTGCAGTGATCTGCAATCAAGCTGCTGGCTCCGTGCTGATATGCCAGATGGAGAAAAAAAAAGCGTGAAGTGTAAAGTTTAAGCTGGAAATTTAAGTTAAGCGTTAATATTGTCCCCAGCTCTGATTGACTGATTTGGCTAAAAGCCCGGGATATATTGGAGGTGTTAAGGAGAGACTTTTTAAGGAGGTTGAAAGTGCTTTTTTTCTCTGCTGTGGAATAAATTGGTGGTGGATTACAATTACAACTATAACTTGGGTGTGAACTAAAATCCAGAATTATTCTTGGACATAATTGGATATACGAGTAAATATAATTTTCATTAGATTTGAAAGAGCTTTGTTTTCTCTGCACCAGAGACGGTGACACTGTTTTCTTTCGTTTTATTTTTCTCTCTATTAACTGCACTGGACTGTTATCTGCAAGAGGTATGTAAGGAATGCGGATGGCAAAGTAGTAATGACGTGGTGGAAGTGAGGAGAATAATATGTTGTGGACATCTAGTGGACTAGAGAGAAATTGCAAAATGTACTCTGTTCCAGAAATGTGGATACAGAAAATCTTGATTAATACAGAGAGACTGCTTGTTATGGAGTGACAACAGCTGAATTGGTCCTCGCAGATTCAAGCCAGTCTGGAGACTCTTTCCCAACAGATAGATGTCTGTAAGGAACAATTGGAAGATGTGAAGAAACAAGCAGAAGATAAACAAGGGAGTGAAAAAGCGGACAAGCAGGAAAATCAACAGGATAAAGAAGAGGCACTGATGGAGATCAAGAAAGATAAGATGGACAGAGTAACAGGAGTGCACAAATCACAAAATTTGTTGGAACAAGAAGGAGAAAATATATCCCAGTTAACTGGAAGAATGAACACACCCTACATAAGAAAGTGTGGATTTATCAGATTAGTTGGCATCCTTCAGTCTCGGAAGACTATGGTATTGCGCTCTGAATGGTGGTTCTGGAACAGAGTGTCCTCTCCAGTGCGCAAAGCCTGGGTAAAGTAGATATGGAGGATAGACTGTTATCCATGCAGCAAATCCCCCCTCTCCACTTCGCTGAAATGGTCCAATGGAAAGGCAGAAGCCAATACGGTTGGTTCCAGCGGCGTTGCAGGAGTTGCCAGAACATGACTGTGTTCAGCCATGAACTGCCTCAGGGATTCCAGCTCCAGATTTTGCCTCGAGGTTGACTCCTGAAGCCTTTTCCATAATTGGATGTAGCCACAAGGCAGTGAAGGTTTGGGATCAGAGTTTTCAGAGATTCAGAGATCAGGGATCAAGAGGCAGATGAGCTGCCTTCCCAGGCTAACAAGTCCCATCTACCCGGTGGCTGTTTAGTCGCCTCTTACGACAAGTACAGCCAAATGGAGGGCCTATTCTTATCCCCCAGCCACCAGGGGTGTGTTAATTTATCAGATTAAGAACATAAGAACAGCCCCACTGGATCAGGGCACAGGTCCATCTAGTCCAGCTTCCTGTATCTCACAGCGGCCCACCAAATGCCCCAAGGAGCACACCAGATAACAAGAGACCTGCATCCTGGTGTCCTCCCTTGCATCTGGCATTCTGACATAACCCATTTCTAAAATCAGGGCATAGGCCCATCTAGTCCAGCTTCCTGTATCCCACAGGGCCCACCAAATGCCCCAGGGAGCACACCAGATAACAAGAGACCTCATCCTTGGATTGGTCCAATCCAATGGATTTTTCCTCCAGAAACTTGTCCAATCCCCTTTTAAAGGCGTCCAGGCCAGACGCCATCACCACATCCTGTGGCAAGGAGTTCCACAGACCAACCACATGCAGAGTAAAGAAATATTTTCTTTTGTCTGTTCTAACTCTCCCAACACTCAATTTCAGTGGACGTCCTCTGGTTCTGGTGTTATGTGAGAGTGTAAAGAGCATCTCCCTATCCACTCTGTCCACCCCCTGCATAATTTTGTATGTCTCAATCATGTCCCCCCTCAGGCGTCTCTTTTCTAGGCTGAAGAGGCCCAAACGCCGTAGCCTTTCCTCGTAAGGAAGGTGCCCCAGCCCCGTAATCATCTTAGTCGCTCTCTTTTGCACCTTTTCCATTTCCACTATGTCTTTTTTGAGATGCGGCGACCAGAACTGGACACAATACTCCAGGTGTGGCCTTACCATCGATTTGTACAATGACATTATAATGTTAGCCGTTTCGTTCTCAATACCTTTTCTAAAGATCCCAAGCATAGAATTGGCCTTCTTCACTGCCGCCGCACATTGGGTCGATACTTTCATCGACCTGTCCACCACCACCCCAAGATCTCTCTCCTGATCTGTCACACACAGCTTAGAACCCATTCTGAGATTCTGTTATAGAGATAAATTATTAAAGATATTACAGGAGAAAAAATGGAAAGTAAGAAAGAAAAAGAACCCTGAGGGGTAATCTGAGGGTTAAAGAAAATTGGAGGATTTATTCAGCTAATAACAATGGCCCAAATTTATTTGAAGAAAAAAAAAAAGAATACGTATGAAATTGATAAATATGAATTTGAAGTTATTAAAAAAAATAGCTGGAAATGTAAACGTGTGGAAGAATTGTTTTATATGTGGTTATTATGTCAAAGAAAAAAGTAATTAGATTGGAGAATTAGATTGGAGATGAAATAGCTGAGGTGATAATTTTGGTAATTAGATTATTTTGTTTTAATATTAATGAGCAATTGAAGTTAGTTTATGCTTGGTAGAAAGTGAATATTTAGAAAATATAGTATAGGGCATTAGGGAAAACTTATTGTATATTATATAAATAAATGGATAAATCAATAAGAGGTAGAAATAGATGAGTAAGTAGATTAGGAGATATAGTAAGATTAATTAGTAATGGTATATGGTATTTAGCATTCCTAAATGTATGTTATATGTTTGTATGTCTGTGTGTGTTAATAAAAATAAATAATTAAAAAAAAACAACACACAGGTCAAAACCAGAAATAAACACTCTGTTCTCATGCAGGAACTCATTAACTGCTAATGACAGGAGAGAAAATACACAAAACTTGATCATATTTCAAGATATGGGAGAGCTCAATTATCATGTGGGCCACCCTTTCAGCAATGTCACCTCAGCATTGCTCAGGAGCTGAGAGCCTGAGGGCCAGATAAAAAGCTTCCAAGGCCACATCCGGCCCCCGGGCCTTCTGTTTGACACCCCTGGTCTTGATCTTTTTAATAGAGGGTGAGATCAAAACTGTAACAATACTAACTATATAATTAAGCCTAAAAATGTCTTTTTGGCTTAATTATATAAAGCCAAATTCCCAAATTCCCAATTGACCCAAATTCCCATACCCGCATCACTCAGATATGATATCTACATTCATCTTATAACTTGTACTAGTCTATAATAATCGCAGTTCCCAAAATACTTACCAGTTCCATTCCGGAAGTTTATCTGGAAGAGAACCTACATAAGCAGGCTCTTGCCAGTCTAGGGCTTTTGTGCCTGCACAAAAGCAGCACAATGGAAGACTGCACCTGCCCAAAAGTGCAGATGCAGCCATCCAGGATGTGGATGTCTGTAATTCAGATATCTGTAATTTAAGGACCAAGTGTACATAAAATCACAATCCCATCTTGAATGAAGTTTAATGACTTGCATGACCAGACACAATGGATGCACAGCCTTCATCAGAAGTTATTTGCTTCCTTCTTGCTATAGTGATGGTGTTTCAGGACACTCAACCATCTGCAAGAGAAAATGTGGCTACATCACAAACCCTGCAATCTTCTTGGCCTTTTAGGATTGTACTATTATATCATTGGTACTAAATTGCTACATTTTTACTTTCCACTAGAATTATCTCACACATATACAGTCTCTCTTACATATCCTCCTGGAGGGGTGGATTCCAGTGGAAGCAGCATATGCTGGGATGCTATCCACTTATGCCAGCAAAATAGCTGTCATGGGTTTGAGAGACCCACTGGCAACAGGGCAACTTACTGGAACAGAAGGACAATTATAATTACCTCTTCCACCACTGCATGCAGTGCACGCTCTGCCAGAATGGTTGCATGGTGGAAGAGGTAGTGGGGGATAGGATTAGGCTGCGCATCTCCTAGCCACTAGGCCACATCAGTTTTCAATGTAAGTTACGTTGATTCTGTTTCTAATGATTACATATATTTTGCACTGAAAGAGAATGACTTATTCTCCTTCATATTCTCATATGTGAGGCTGGATCTCTAAGGTCCTGACCTGACACTGTATCCACGAGCATACTAGTCTATAATGTTTCTATACTATTAATACTATTTAACATATTGGTGGTTTATCTTCACCACCCAAGGAAGGAGAGACATGTCAATGGAGTTATACTTTGGCTGCAATCATAACCACACTTTCTGGAGTAAACCCCATTGAACAAAATAGGACTTACTTCTGAGTAGACCTGGTTAGGATTGTGTCCTTCCTGGCTCAGCAATCCATCTTTCAGTCTCCAGAGGCAGTATTTTGCTGGAATGCAATTCTCGCTTCTGACCATCTCGCCCATGTGTATAGAGAAGAAGGAACGGGTGCAGCTGATCCAGGATTTGAAACCAGCAGTGCTTGGCCCTTTCAACTCTATGATTCTAAATTGTTAATCTAACTGTTATTTTAATAAACATTGGATTTCCTCTTCCTAAAACTTCACAGAGTTCAGGCCAGAAACAGCCACTTAGGTTGATTTTATAGCAATGCGGTCTTGCCACAGAAAACAGAGCAGCCAAAGATCACCATAAGGTTGACTAAGGACAGCACATTTTGCCTGTGCTGGAGGTTTCAGTCCATTCAGTTGAACATGGCACAGAGTATTCAGCTTTGGGATCACAGGATGGGTAGTGAACAATGGAGAGATCCTACCAAGAAATCCAGAGGGTCAATAAAACATCTGCTCTCTTCCCCAGTCCCTCAGAACTTGTATTTTATACACAATATGCATCCAAGGTTGGTCATCCGATTACTTCCTTATAAATGTTTTTCAGGTTTCTCAATGATTAAATGCACATGGACAGGGATGACTGACTGCTGGGGGGTGGGGGAAAGAACAAAGAAAACAAAAGAGAATTCTTCTAAATGTTTGTGTTTGAATTACACAGTTGTTTCAATAGCCTCACAAATCCCCACCTCCTCACTCACAGGTGCAGATGACTGTACAAGCAATAATCCTGGTTTGGCTTCTTCTTGATCTCACATTCCTTTGAGCTCAGCTACACCAGTTTCCCACATGACCTCATTCTTCATGCCCTTAAGATGTACAGTCTGTTGGGTCGAGCAGTTGTTCAATTCAGATGCCCAGGAATAGCCCTTTGTGACTAAGGTTGCCATCACATGCATACATTCCTGGGCAAGATCCTCAAATAAACTCCTGAAACTAGAGAAATGATTTGAAGGATCAACCCTGTTTGCCCATGATCTTTTAAGAGTCCAAAAACAGGAAATATTGTAAAGACCCTCTTCATGCACACAAGCCACCAAACTAGAAAAAAATGGGACAATGACTCACAGAGGTTTTCAAGGATGAATGGCAATGTAAAATGGTAGAAAAGAAGTGGTATTTGAACTGATATTGGCTTCAGCCCAGCATAACTTCCCCATGACCATCTGCGGACAGGGAAAGAATGCCACACCACATCCTGTCACCACATCCTCCATCTGCCATTGTTGGCTGCTGTTGTTACATTAATGTGGTGATATCACAGATATATAGCAGTGTCACAGAGAAAAACTGGAGAGCATGCTAACCCGTAAGCAGATGAGGTGCAATGCCAATATGACAACTCCCTGGGGTTTATCAACCACACAGTCTTCCTCACTCTAGACCAGTGATTTTCAGCTTTTTTCATCTCGTGGCACACTGACAAGGCACTAAAATGGTCAAGGCACAGCATCAGGTTTTTGACAATTGACAAGGCACACCATGCTGCCAGTGGGGGGCTCACTTCCCCATTGGCCCTACTAATAAATGATCTTCCCCCAAATTCCTGTGGTGCACCTGTGGACCACTCGCGGGACACTAGTGTGCCACAGCACAGTGGTTGAAAATGGCTGGTTTAGACATATCTTGCATTCGCTGCAGCTGGCTTTGTCCAACTAGTGTGAAACTAGTGTGAAACTAGTTGGACAACCATTTGTCCAACTAGTGTGAAAACTAAGAAATATCTCTAGAGATGCAAACAGGAAATAAATGACTGTGGCAGCATCAATCAGGTTTTTTTCATGAAAGAAACAACTGGTAATGGCAGTGGTGGCATGGCCAGGTTGCTTGAAAACATTCCAATGCTTAATTATGTAAGAACAACTCCTCCCAAATAGCACACGCCTCTCCTTGACTCCTAGCTCAGAGTAGATGCTTTTTGTTTGCAAATAACACACATACAGCCCAATCCAGTGCTTAGGCTGTGCTGGTGGAATGCATTTTCCACCGGTGCGCACTGTTGCAAAAGGGCTGTAAAACACTTTATGACAGCACTACTAGCCAGCACAGGGTGGGAAGGATGGAGGATAGAGCATGCCGATGGGACAAAGGACACCCACTGGACCAAGTACGCCCAGAGCAAGGGTCGGGGGATGGTGGTGTGGAGGGCAGGAAGGGGTGGAACAAGGAGGAGATGGAGTGGGGTGGGTGGATCAGGCCTAGGAGGAGACCAAATCGGTGGCACTGCCATACCCTGTATCCTAATCCCCTCCTGGGTCTGATCCGCCTGCACAGATCAACTTGGACTAGCTCTAGTAATATCGCTGCTGTAGGTCCGAGTTGACCCACTGTGGCTGCTGCAGCTTACTGTGGGGCAAGGGGACAAATGTTCAGTTTCCCTGGGGAGACCTCCAGCAGCCAAAATTCCACACAGGATCCAGTGCAGGGATTTAGTTAGGATTGGCTGTTAAACACCTGACACTGGCATAGAAGCATAAAATAAAATACAAGCAGCATTTTCATTTGATCCTAACCCTAACCCTAACCCTCCCCCATTGCCAAACCAAATGAACTGCTTTTCCAAAGTGCCAACTTCTGCAACAAACAAAAACCCATTTTGAAAATCGTGTTTGACCATTGAGCTAAATAAATAATAAATCCTGGAATGATCTGGCAATTTTCATCCTCATTTACCAGAAATGGATCAGGGGATTAATTTAAGTTTTAAGAAACAAACCAGGAAACCAACACCAATCTTACAAGCAGATAAATTAATAAGCAATAAAAGACTTAAAAAACAGATTAGAATAGAAACCTTAATAACAGAGGTTGCCAATTTTGCTACTGCCAGGAAAGGTACCAGGAAATTGCAGGTTGACTGAGAAGAGTAGCCTGGGGTTAGTGGTCACAGAACCCCTTCCTGCTTTCCATTTGCCATTTTTTTTAACTGGATCAGCTGCTGAATGGAAGGGAACCTGGTATTTTCAATCCACTGCTACCATCCCATGCCACAAAGATCAGGCAGAGTGGGGCATCTGGGAAACCCCCCTCCCAGGAAAGCACAGAACCCCAGAAGTTCTTATTAAAAATCAAAACCACAGCTGCATCTGCAAGAGCAATTAGACATGATAACCCCCTGAGGGCACAATCCTAACCAGGTATACGAAGAAGTAAGTCCTATTGTGTTCAATGAGTCTTACTCCCAGGATAGTGAGGTTAGGATTGCAGTCTGAATTACCTTTGAATATGGACTAGGTAAGCAAAGTGTTGAAATGTAACTAGTTATTAAAAATCCAAACAAAAGAAAATTAAACCCAATGGGAAATGGGAAGGTAGAAAACATTATAAGCAGGCTGATGGCAAACACCTGGACTCAGCTGGATGGGCACAAAGAAAAACTTGAGCAAATTAAGAATGCTAACTAGTAATACTCAGCAGATGGAACTGGGATGCCTCACAAGAATAAAGCACATAACAAAAACACACCCCAGCACAATGCTGGTCTTGGAGTACAGAACGGCAAGCAAAATAAAAATTCCTTGACATGTCTAGCTAGGGCTATAGCTCCTATCACGAGCTATTTACATTGTCCACAGAATCCCAGTGCCTGCAACTACTGACAAGAATGTGGATGTATCTTTCACGAACCAATATTAGTTATAATGGCAGTCCTGGCAACAACGCACACGAGCATCTATGTGCTTGAATTTAAGTAACCTCGCTTGATAATGTCATACAGTTACCTGAAGAGTGGAACCCAACAGGCCTCTTCATCCTGTTCCTTAGGTAGACAGACAGGCTTGGCTGCCCAATCAATGAAGCTTAGCTACTCCAGACAGGGAAAAATGATTCAGATCCTCAAGAACACATGGCTGGCTTTTAATGGCATTTCAACAAAGACTGCTGTAGGAAGATGTGTCACAGCCCAATCCTACCTCTATACATGGCAATGCAGTGATATCAACGTTGTATCCACAACATCCTGTAGGGGGGCTTTGGCCTGTAGAGGCCTCCCTGGGGGGACATCTGTTTCCTTGCCTTGGGGAAGGACCCTGCTAGCCCGGTGGCTCAAGTCTGGTGGTGCAGGATATCAATGGTGCAAGTCTGTGTGGATCTGTGAAGGTCTATCAAACTAATCGCTGCCACCAAACCCACCCCCTTCCCAGGCCCAACGCTTCCTCCTCCCCATCGCCTCCCTGTTCCTACCATGTTCCATCCCCTGCTTGCCTCCCTCTTGCCTCCTGAATGGTCCTACTTGAGGCAGCAGGCATCCAGTGTCGGTCACCATACAGAGCGAACCATACAGTGTTTGGAGCAGTGGCCAGCCCTTGCACTCCAGTGCATTGTGACTGCTGAAAGGTGCATTGCACCGCTGGAACTGGCCCATAGGATTGGGCCATCACCACCCTTTTAGACTGATAAACCTGTACTGGAGCTTCTGGGGAGTTAGAAGTGTCCAAAAATAATAAAACAAAACAAAAAGGCAGAAAATAGGGGGAAACAGGTTGTTCATCACAGCTTCTATTGCTACCAAAGGATCAGTGCAAAAACTGAGTCACAATGCAGCTCATATCTGGCACATTAAATAATTAATCAATCTCATTAATTTTTTTTCATGCATGGTGATTAAAAAAAAGGTATGTGAAAGGTATACAACCTGAAGCAGATGGTGCAAGAATGCCAGAACAAATGGATGCCTACTGCTGCTAGTGACTGCAGAGATGGATATTTATTGCTGCCAATTTGGCTTGGCTTGAGATATGTCCTACAAACCATGAAACTGACTCAGAAAGGGCAGGATAGTAGAGAAGTACATAAATCATTGACAAGCTTGCAACGCAGCTCACTGATGTCTCTGTGCTGAATCCTTTCAAGCAGACACATAACAACTGTAAAAATGATGGAATCCAAGGGATTCAAACCCAGGCATTCAGTGATAAGAGCCCCCAGGCTACAAAGTGAATATAGCCATGTATGGAATCTCCATAGATTATTTTTGATGGACATGTCCCTAGTCAGACATTCCGATGCTCCTGTCCTCATAATAGTTTCCCAGTCCTCTTTCCTTTTTGTCCCCTCAGCTTTGCTTATTCCCAGTATCTACATTGCTGTAGCCATGTCTACTTTTATTTTCAGTGAGAATTGTGCACCACAGTGACAAAGGGTGTGAGCTGTGAACCTTTACATCTATAATTTAATTCTCACATTAATAGACCAATCCTAACATAATTTTGTGTCGGCACAGGCCTCCCTGCGCCAGCTCTCCGTTGCAAACATGCTGTAAGTCACATTTGTGCCTACTTGGTAGCTGGCAGTGCCAACACAAAGATGGGAACCGGCCTGCCAGTGTCGAATCTGCCTTCTGTGCTGGATGGAACAGGGGGTGGGAGAGGATGGAGGGAGAGACAATTGGAGGTGGGGAGGGGGCATTTCTGGACAGGGAAGGGCAGAATAGAAGGTGGATTGGGCCCAAGAGGGGGACAGGATTGGTGGAACAGGCCTCCCAGCTGGCCCGGTATTACACCTACCTTCTCGAATGTGCACTAACTAAATTGCTGGCATGGTGCTGAGAAGCCCCATAGGGATAGCTGGGGCTCAGCATGGGATAAGGGAAAAAAATAAGCTCCTAACCCCGAGAAGACCCCCAGCAGCCTCTTAAACTGGTTCTACTAGTGCACGTTAGGATTGCACTGTTCACTAAATTTACTTTAGGCAGACTTAAGACAGCCAGGATTGTCTCAGCCCCTCAACTGTCCTGAGAATTACACTGTTGGCCTAAACCAGGGGTGCCCAAACCCTGGCCCTGGGGCCACTTGCGGCCCTCGAGACTCCCAATGCAGCCCTCAGGAACACCCCAGTCTCCAATGAGCCTCTGGCCCTCCAGAAACTTGCTGGAGCCTGTACTGGCAACTGCTCTCAGCGTGAGGGCAATTGTTTGACCACTCGCATTAGCTGTGGGATGAGGGCTCCCTCCACTGCTTGCTGGTGCACGTCTGTGATGCAGTAGTGGCAGCAAAGAAAAGGCCAGCCTTGCTTTGTGGAAGGCCTTTTATAGGCCTTGAGCTATTACAAGACCTTCATTCATTCATATAAGTTCCACCTCTAGTATACTAATTTATGTAAACTTATGTACATTTATTCAAATTTGAAATGTAAATTAATTCTTTTTTCCCCTGGCCCCTGACACAGTGTCAGAGAGATGATGTGGCCCTCCTGCGGAAAAGTTTGGACACCCCTAGTTTAAAAAATAGGACTGTTTGAAGGACTACCAATATCAAGTGAAGTGATGAAAGGCACTGTTCAATGTATGACTACTATAAATCTTTTGGCCACACAAAGCTGAATGAATACTTGTATCTCTGCCTCCCTGAGGTGACGATTGCTTCTTGCAGATGGACCTGCAGGAGAAAGCAAGACAGTGATGGAAAAGATCATGATCCTTGGAGCAAGTTTTCCTTAAAAACAGAACAAAGCAAGGATTCACATAGGTTATATTGTTGATGATGACAGCAGACAGAGTGGATATGATTTGGTTCTAATTTGAGTGACTATTTATAAAAAATCCAAATATAGAACTGCTTTGCTCTGTAGGTACAGTAAGTGGAACATTTGGCCGCACTGTGGTCTTCTCAGTGGTATTAAGCAGCAGATTCATGATTCATTATTTATAACAGCACTTACTCTGTGAGGAATCAGAACATTGTCATGGCAAAGACTTTCAAGTGGCTGTAAAACCTGAATTCTATTGTTCATTTTTAGAGGGTGACAGAAGGGGGAAGGTGAATGAATGTCAGGGGACGAAGATTTCTGGAACAAGTCTCGGACCAGCTTTTATGCTGACAAGCATCCTGGTCATACCAGGAACAGGGCAGCTAATATGGGAGAGAAGCTTCCTGTGAGCTGAATGATCTACCTAGTACTGATCGCCTAGTACTAAAATTTTTGCCAAGTAATCAAGCTCAAATCCTCACTTCATCTTATCTCCGGGTCAATCAGAGGGAAGAGCCTTTCAACTCTGAACAGTTTAGTTTCTTTCTCAAGCAGCAGGCAGGCACCGATCATTAGACCCAATGCAGAGATCATTTGTTTCTACAGCAACTGGGAAATTCCAGCCAAAGTTAACCTTTTATTCTCCTTCCTTCATTCCCTTTCCCAAATGCTTGCAAAGTAGGTCTGTTTTTTCAGCACCAGGATGGGATCCTCCTTTCCATTTGAAATGAAGTCCCAGGCTACAATTAAATAGTGCACCATTATTTAAGAATAGCACCCATGGAAAGCAGTGGGTCTACTTCTGATTAAAAAGGATTGCAAATATATGCAGCTGCATCTCTCTGCTGTGAATTGAATTGCACACTCCCAGTTATGTGTTATGGGTTGTATGTTGTATGTAGAGCTTCTGGCTTAACGCACCAGACACCTTAAAGGTGGGTTTGATTCATGGTTCTCCTGCAGTGGTTCCCAACCTTTTTCACTTGCATATCCCTTGGCAGCCCATTTCCATAAATTGTACCCTTCATATTAGCAGAATGTTTGTAATAATATAAGCCCTAATCTCCTCTCTATGAAAACCCAGACTTCATGTATTCATCACATATTTTTTCTTTTCATCTGTTTGAAGACTCTGCCTTTGCACTGTTTTGCACTAGAAGTGTGAATGAGAAATTCTGGGTGATTGATCACTTTCCACATTATGTTTCAGCTTTTTTACTGCGCTGGTTTTCAATCACTGGTTCCTACATGAATTGATTACCAAAAACTAGCTATTGGTGGGGCTCACAGCCAACTAGCTACCTCCCTTCCTGCCTTGCATGGCATTCTGGAGCAGGACCTGCCTTTTTCTGCCATTATTCCATTCTTTTTCAAGTACCCCTAAAGGTCCTGTTGAGTGTCCCTGGGAGTACATGAATACCAGGTTGGGAACCACTATTTTACTGGTATGTAGTTTACAGTGCACTTACTCTGATAGTGTTTACAAAAAGGTGGTGAAGACCAGAATTTAAAAAGAATAAAAATATATCTTATGATCTTTTACTATGTTTTTAACAAATTAGAGACTATAGTTCTTAGATAACAATTAGTGGCAGGTTATTTTTCAGGATCTGGCCTCGGGTAAAATCAGACAAAACTATAGTCAGACACCCCCCTAAGTTTAACCCCCGACTTATCTGAGGGTCATAGAAAAGTCCATGGTTATTGGCTCAAAACCTGCCCTCGACTTATCTGTGGGATCGACTTATGGGTGGGTGTCTGCGGTAGTTGCATTTTCCTGCCTGACAAGACCATTAAGGGAATATTTGTGTGTGTGTGAAGTTTGGGGGGGGGGTGTTAGTAAATATACAGTATGCCAGACTGTGGGTCAGGACCCACTTGGTGGGTTGTGAGCCAATTTCAGGTGGGTCCCCATTGCAATATTTTATTTTTAATCTATTATACTTGATGCTAACATGGTATGTGACTGCATTTGGGGAAATGTTACAGACCTGTCCTTTTAGCAAGCTACTATGTATATTCTTTTAACAATGATAGTAAATGGAACTTACTCCTGGGTAAGTGTGGGCAGGATTGCAGCCTAGGATAGTTAAAAATTTTCCTGCTTGATGATGTCACTTCCAGTCATGACATCACTTCCAGTGGGTCCTGACAGATTCTCATTCTAAAAAGTGGGTCCTGGTGCTAAATGTGTGAGAACCACTGCAGGATGCAGTTAAATCTGTAATGTTGCATCACACTCTTTTAAAATTACTTTGTATTGATATTCTTCACTAAAAAAGCTTTAGCAATAATATAGCATTCTCACACCCTCCAACAATTCCCAGAAAAAGTAGGGGCACTCTTGTGCACAAGTACCTGAGTGGGCTCAGGAGATGGTGGATAATGGTGGCTCAGGAAATGAGAGTTTAGGAGGGACATACACAAAGGGCACGAGACAAGAAATATTCACCCACTAAACACTTTATCTGCCTGTTCAAACAAAAGTGTTGTGAGATACCTATTATGCATTATATTAAGTACATATAGTGGCTTACCTAGAGTATTTGATACCTGGGTCAGAACGCTTCCACCATTATGCCCTTGGCAATTCAAAGTCACAGGCAGACATGGTCTCAACATTGACATCCCCCTCCCCGTAGAGGGCAGGGCTACCAGCCATTTAAGTGAAGGGTAGACCTGGCCTCTACCTCAAGATACCATACCCCCACCATGCCCTTGGTATGCTGCTTTATCTGACTGTTAGAGTCCTGGAACCTCTCTCGCTCCTGCGCCAGGCAAAACTAAGAGAAATGAAAAAGTAGCATTGTGAAGGCTGACTTTACCGGGACACAGTCAGCACAAGTCATATCAAGGAAATTTGTCTGCTGATTTGTGGAAGTGGTGCTATCAGTTGCCACCAGCACATTATGCAGTACCAAATATGAAACCATTTTGTTCTGTTTAAAAGTATTGTGGGTAGTTGTTCAAGCTATTTAATAATTTTAGTGGTATTTTAACTAAAAAGAATACACAAATCCCACACATGAATTAGCAAGTGCCTTTTGCCATATGAAGTAACTAAGGGCCCAATCCTAACCAATTTTCCACTGCTGGTGCAGCTGTGCCAATGGGACGTGCATGTCATCCTGTGGTGGGGAAGTAGCCACAGAGGCCTCCTTAAGGTATGGGAACATTTGTTCCCTTACCTTGGGGATGCATTGCGGCTGTACCGGTGCTGGAAAACTGGATAGGATTGGGCCCGAAAGTCTTTTGCTTATTTCTGTTTGAGTATGCAAGCTTCTGAGGAAATATGTGTTATGCTGTTAGACATACCTGCACTAGCACAGATATTTGAAGCAAAGTTCATGGAATCCTTTCACATTAATTCACACACTCTTACAGTTCACACAAAGAGGTGTTAACAGGAAAGATGTAGGACTATGAATGCTGATTTAAGAGGATTAATGCAACTGGCACTATTTGTTCATGTGAATGTTACAGAAGTAGGGACTGAACTTCTCCTTCCCAGAATGCCTCTCTCCATCATGAGATGCATATCAAACCTAAGAAGTATAGCCAAGATGAAATCTGGGTTATTCACAAGTAACTACACTGAGGACTCCTTCATATCTTGTGGGTGTGGTATGAATGCTACCTAAAGCCATGTCAACATGGTGGGAACTCCATGGGGCCTGCAAATATATATTATTTCCTGGCTCACTTCATAAATTGGTGATATGAAAAATTTTCACACCAAACTTTGGATAACCTCTACATAAGTACCTAGTGATTTGTTTATTTACATGTGAGCAAAACGGAGTCAGTTGAGGATGATTGGTACACCAAATGTGCACAAGGCTCAATAGCAGCCCAGAACCATACATAATACAATCTCACTGCTGTAGGCAGTACATAATATGGAGCTATGTTAGTGAGTGAGTCCTCTCCCATCATACTATTTCTACATAATAAGGCTCATAGACCAATCCTATCCCGTGCCACTTGCATTCAGCAGTGTCAACAAGCACACTCCGCATGCTACAGTAGGGGGTGACCTGAAGTCCAATGACAGGTAAGTACTATTTTACTTACCTCTCAATAGGCCTTCTGACCACCTATGGGTCGTCTTGGCCTACACCAGCTATTTTGCTGGTTTATGTCTGAAGAGAGGAAGGGGAGCACAGATGGTTAACAAATGGGGAATAGGATCTCCCCCCAACCTCCCCTTCAGACAATGGACATGACCCCAGTGCTGGAAAGGCACTAAACCAGTGGTTCCCAAGCTTCTACAGCGAAGTAGGGGACCACATAAGTTGTTGCAGGGGTGGGGCAAAGGCACAATTGCCAGGATCATGCTGCTGCTGGGGACGAAAAGGTTTTTTTTTTTTTTAAATTTACTACTTGCAGGACCAGCCTGCCGGGGGGAGGGGGTGCAGGGAGCCTGCAGATGCATCTACAGGGCTCCCCAAGCCTCTGAATGTCTTAAAATAAAGATTGTGACCCACTTCCGGTTTTGTTCCAGCCTGCCCAGTGGGGCTACTCAAATTTGCGCCATCTAAATCACTGGTGCAAATGCGAGCAGCACCGTGTAGGGCATTCAAGCCTGGGAGGGCAGAATATGGTTGAGGTCTCTTCCACCAATCCTCCTGGACTTGCTGGTCTCTTCCACCAATGAACTCCTCCTAGGCTTGCTCCGCACCTTCCCACACTTCCTCACTCAGAAACACCCCCTCCCCAGCTCTGTTCTGCTCTCCCACCATCCTCCCTTTGTCCCTCCACTGCATGGTAGAATACTCATCTCTGCTGGTGGCCGTTGGTTGGGATGCAGTGCCAACGAGCCAGCACAGGCCTTTCCGCCAGCACGGCTGGCTTTCAAGTACTCGTACTTGCAAACATGTTTTATGGCAAGTTTGTGACTTGCCGGCACAGTTGCTGCTGCAGTGGTTTAGCCACAGATTAGGATTGTGTTCTGAATAGGATTTGGCCATTATTTTCTGTTGTCAACCAATTTCTGCACTGAACTTTCAAATACTGGTCCCGTATTTGTATTTTGTCTGTCTTTCTCAATATCTTTGATTCTGGTCCTTAGCAAGCAAGAGGGTATCAAAGAATCTACCGTATTTTTCGCTCCATAAGACGCACTTTTTCCGCCCCAAAAAGTGGGGGGGGGGGAAAGTGTGTGCGTCTTATGGAGCGAATACTAAAAAAAAAACAAAAACCTCCGCCCTGGCCCTGGCCCCGCCCCCTGCCCGCTTGCTCTGCTCTGTTCTGCTTCCCCGGGCAGTCAGAGGCTGAGCTGGCTGGGGGGCTCCTGCCTTCCCTCCGTGCTGGTGCGGACTGTGGCAACACTGGAGGGCACCCAGGCCTGCGTGTCTACTCAGAAGTAAGTCTCAGAATCAGTGGGGCTCACTCCCAGGAAAGCGTGGGTGGGGTGGCAGTCTCGTTGCCCAATCCTGTGCATGCCTACTCTGAAGTAAGTCCCATTAGAGTCAGGGGGCTTACTCCCAGGAAAGCCTCTTTCTCCCCCCCCCCAAGCCTGGAGCATCACAGCCTCTCTCTTCTGCCCCCCAAACCTGGAGCATCACAGACTCTCTCTCCCCCCCCCCCAAAGCCTGGAGCATCACAGCTTCTCTCTCCCCCCCCAAGCCTGGAGCATCACAGCCTCTCTCTCCCCCCCCAAAGCCTGGAGCATCACAGCCTCTCTCTCTCTCCCCCCCCCAAGCCTGGAGCATCACAGCCTCTCTCTCCCCCCCTCCAAAGCCTGGATCATCACAGCCTCTCTCTCTCTCTCCCCCCCCAAGCCTGGAGCATCACAGCCTCTCTCTCTCCCCCCCCCAAACCTGGAGCATCACAGCCTCTCTCTCTCCCCCCCCCAAAGCCTGGAGCATCACAGCTTCTCTCTTCTCCCCCCCCCAAGTCTGGAGCATCACAGCTTCTCTCTTCCCCTCCAAGCCTGGAGCATCACAGACTCTTGCTCCCCCCCCCAAGCCTAGAGCATCACAGCTTCTCTCTTCCCCCCCCCAAGCCTGGAGCATCACAGCTTCTCTCTTCCCCCCCCAAGCCTGGAGCATCACAGACTCTTGCTTCCCCCCCCCAAGCCTAGAACATCACAGACTCTTCCCCCCCCCCAAGCCTGGAGCATCACAGCTTCTCTCTTCCCCCCCCAAGCCTGGAGCATCACAGACTCTTGCTTCCCCCCCCCCCAAGCCTGGAGCATCACAGCCTCTCTTTCCCCCCCCAAGCCTGGAGCATCACAACGTCTCTGCAACACAAACACTTTCCCCCCTCTCTCTCACACACAGGCTGCCCTCTTCTCTTACACACACAGATGCTCTGCCCCCCCCCCACACACACACTCACACAGCAGGGGAAGGGCGCTTTCACTCACCTCATCCAGCATCTGAATGTAAGCCCCCCCCCCATCACAAAGAAAAAACTGTCTCCTTGGTCAGAATGCCAGTGTTTGCTTATTGCACAAGCCCCAGGTATCACCATAAATCCAGAGGTTTGTTGTGTCTTGAGAATTCAAGTTGTGGTTGGACTTTGCACTTGTTCATTTGTATTGGAATCACGGAAGAACTGTCGAGGAGGTAGATGTGGTGTCAGCAGTGGCCCCTTTAAGGGTAAGGCCTGGGCATCCAGCAGAGATTGCTGCACAGCTGCAGCCACTGGAAGGCAATAGGGCCCTCAGGGATATAAGGAGTACCTGAGGCAGAAAGGGTTTGTGGGTTTTGAAGGAGTGCAGGTTGGAGGTAGGAGAGGAGACTGACTGGGTTTATTGAATTTGGAATCTGACTGTGGATTGTGACTGGACTTGGATACCCTGATGGATTTGACTAACCTACCTGGAACCTGACCTTGGACTGTAATTTGGCTTATTGGCTCTGGACTCTGATTTGGCAACTCTGATTGATGGGACTGATTTACTTGGCATCTGTGGACTGGAACTGGACTCACTTTTGCTTGCTGCACTGGTGAGTTGCACAAGGGGGACTGATCAGCCTTAAGCGGGCACGAGGCCCAGTGGATTGGAATTTGGCAGAACATCATTGTAGCAGAAAGATAATGTGATCCCCTATTTGTGTGCACCTGCTTTTGTGAACTTCATAAATTCTGACTCTAGCGATGAGTTCTTGGGGTTTCCAGAAAACTAGAGTACTCAAACCTTTAAGTCTCTCCATTTGTTAATGACAGTGATAATGGTTCTTAATGCCACTGTTGACTGCTGTTCACTTTACATGGTTCAAATGTTATTCTGTTATAGTTTATTAAATATTTTATTACACTGTTTGGTTCAGAATATTTTTTTCCTGTTTTCCTCCTCTAAAAACTAGGTGCGTCTTATGGTCAGGTGCGTCTTATGGAGCGAAAAATACGGTACTTCTTTAAGTGTTGTAGCCAGATGAGAAACTGCAGTGAGCAGCTCTAGCCATGCAAAGTCACATCAATCTCTTTAGCATTTTTTCTAAAAGAACTCATAAATCTCTGTTCAAACTGTGATATTTAAAGCTCAATTCTATCGATGTCTACTCAGAGGTAAGCACCATTATAGTTTATGGGGTTTCCTGCCAGGTAAGTAAGAATAGCATTTCAGTCTTAGCATCTTGACTTTCAGTTTTAGTTTCTTAGTTTAACTTTTTTTTATTGAAACAAAGAGAAAAACAATAGTTCATGACATCAATGCATACAAATGCAATGATAACGGTAACTACATTTGGCCAAAAAAACTGTTAACTAAAACAACAACAACATAATTTGCCTGTGAGCCAGATGACTTAAATAACTGTTATTTCTGTGCTTTTATAGGGTTGGAAAAAACACACTTAACATCTATATATAGCAAACAAATTGTGCAAAATGCTTGTACCAGACATACTAGACTATAACGAGGTACAGCCTAGAGATAGTAGATTGGATATGAAGAAAGATTTTAAACTAACAGAAGAAGGTGTGGAGTGGGGTGGCTAGTTTTCAAGGATCCCTTCCTTCATCAGTCCCCTGAAAATCTGTTCCTAGAAACTGGGAGACCTTCAGGAGCAGAGTTTCAGGGACAGCAGGGGACTAAAAAGGAACAGACAAATTAGGGAAAAAAAAATCAACCCCCTCCTTCCACAACAGAACATCTTCTGTTTGCAAAAGTCACTCTGAGGATAAAAGCTCCTTTCTTTCACTAATTTTGCACTGATGTAGACGTGTTTGTTAACAGAGAACAGATGTGTTTGTTAACAGAGAAAAAAAGTCCAAACAAAGGGTACAGTACTAAGATAAAAGAATGTACACAATGCATAGAGTAACAGGTAGATTTTTGTTTTTGCTTTTACTGCTTAGCATTTATACAGCACTTCTGAGTGTCCAAAGTGCTTCACGTTCATTGTACCTTGTTGATATTTTTCTCACCTTGCAGATGGGTGGGGTTGGACTGAGACTGGGAGAGAGTCCTTTTCTGAGGCCATCTAGTGTGTTAATGGCACAGGTAAGATTCAAACCAGGGACTTCCTGATTTTTAACCCAGTCTCTTGGCCACAATACTACTAGACCAGCTATGACAGTCACATTAAGGTAGCAAGAACATGTGAACTTATCTGTGAGTAAGGACTGATAAACAGAGTGGGACTCACTACCATGTAAAAATGCACAGGAATGCACTGCCTAGACGTTTAATAGGGTGGATATTTATGTGGCATGTGTGTCCTTCCGAAGATCTAACTATACATCACATGCTTCCTTTTGCTCATATTCCCAAGTTATATATTGTGACACAGCAGAAACCAATCGGTAAAAAATGATCAGTATAGGATTTAAAATGAAGCTGTGAACTCCCTCTCTTTTAAGCTTCATATTCACCTGAGTATTCATATATACATGTACAGAACAGAAACTCTGTGGCTGTATTCTGGTGCCTCTTCCTTATCTGCATCCCCTTTTTCTTCTGCTGCAATACCTTAGGAAACTGCTCTACAGTGTCCACTGAGTTGCCAATTTCCTGGTCTCATGGCTCTCTGGAAAATGATTCAACAACATTGCTCGCTGGATAAATTCAAACTCCACTCTTTTTTTTTACCTCATTGTCTGTTTCCTGACTCGAACCTTGTATAATATTTTGGAAAAAGTTACCCTTTTCTGTACTAAGCAGAGTAAATATTTTGTCAGTTGTTAAGGATGAGCCAGGGAGCAAGACCCAGCAACGGATCCAAATTCAGGGAAGACTTGGAACTGCTTTAGAACTTTGTTCCAGATTATGATTGGTAAAATATTTTAGAGGCCAGCAGAAATACCAGCCACCCAGGCCATTAAGGGAAAGACGAGCGAACCTTTTTATATGGAATTTTTTTTCTTATTCCTCTTAGATTTTTAATGGAAAGAGCTTATCTTTTTACAAACAAGGGGAAAAGGTTCCTTCCCTAATTGTTCAGTCATTTATCACCTTTCCAAGTAATGGCTTATTAATGGGCTGCTTGCACATTACATTCAACAAGCAGAACTGTGTAATGCTGAGAAGAGTCAAGATTGCTACTTCTCTAAGCTTCTATGACCATACTTCAAAATTATAGATACACCAAATAGGAACTTACATCTTGCAAAGACTGAAGAAAACTGGATAGCTGTTTCAATATGATGAACTGCCAAACAGGCCATGATTTAAATGGCATCCCTGTTTTATATGTATATTCTACAAGTCTGAACACACACACACACACACACAAAAAACACAGTTTGGCACAGCAGCAGGCTGAGGTGATGGTGATTCCTGCCTTGCTCACCTTCCTCTTTCTCCTCCTACTCAAAGACAGATGGTGTTATCTCCCTGCTTTGTCAAAGGTGCACCTAAATAAAATCGTTTTCATGCACAGTCCAAATGAAGAGTGGGAACAGAGGAACTTCTATGGGGAAGGTATTCAAAAGTCTAGAAACCACTGGAGTCCCACCTGCAATCACTGCTTGCCTGACTTTCAGTAGCAGGAACACTTGCAGCTGGGTCTTGGATGCAGATCTTCAGCATACAAAGAGGATCATATAGAAAAGAAGTGATCCTTCAGGTATTCTGGTCTCAGACTGTTAGGGCTTTAAGTGTCTACACCAGCACTTTGAATTGTGCCTGATAACTAACGTTTTAAGTTAAGTTTTTAAGTACAAGTGTGGAATGCTTGTATCAAAAGAATGCTTGTAACAACCTGACTGCCACATTCTGCACCAGCTGTAGTTACCAAATGTTTTTTCAGAGGTAATTCCGTTGCAGCCCTGAGTGCACTTCAACAGTAAGATCCCAAGGCATGGCAAGATCTTCTGACTGCAGGAGAGGGGATTCCTGGCACACCAACTGAAGTTGATGAGAAATGCTCTGGGCTACAGATTATTATTAATAAAACACTTTCAGATATTTTCTTACAATAAAACAATTGCTTAGCAGAGTATTCAAAGCACTGTACAACAATTTAAAAATCAAGCAAGCCATAAAACACCCATAAAATCATCGGTACACTAACAGCCCAAACCTTTGCAGTATCCTGTGCATTGCTACAACAGAACCGAATTCCACTGTTGCATAATGGCCATCGACACTATACAGAGCACTCCATCAGGGGCCATTTTGAGAGTGCTGCTGCAGAAGCTACCTTGTTTTTTCATTCATCCCCATGCTGCCTGTTTTTGGGTCTGTACCATGGTCTGAGTTCTTCTACACATGTCTGCCTCTGAATCCATATCCTGACAATGTATAGCACAGACAGTGTTGCAACAAGTTTGTTAATACACCTCTTTTTGACTGAATTCTTTTTGTTATGGTCAGCGTTTCCCTGCAATATTAGGATTCAGTTACTGTCAACTTCAAAGATAATGTGCTTTTACTGCATCCTCATATAACATCATCATATAACAAGATCAGCAGGTTTTAAACTGTAAAAAGCATAGGAAGGCATACAAACAGCACCCATATAGAATAATTCTAAATTGAAATCACTGCAACGAAGTGCTGTTATTTCAGAAAACAGAAGTTCACTCAACAAATACTCCTACAATAAAGGGAATAAAAACAGTCTCATGGGCAACCTAGAATATTTTCAAAGAATTTTCACTGGAATAAATGTTCCACTACAAATAATCAATTAGTTTTTAAAATGTAGAGGGTTTATGCACATATATAGGAAAAAGAGGGGAAGATACAGTGTATAAGGCAAGATTCAGGTGAGATATCAGCATAATGACTGAGACATCAAAAAAGAGAGCCTGAAGAAAATGGCACAACTGCCACCCACCCACCCACCCTCAGTAGCAATTATCTCAGAGGAAATTCCCTTCCTCCCCCTACTCTACTGACTGCCAGCAGCTGCACAAGATGTTTGGGAAATATGGACAGGTGGTCACATATTTCAGACTGCATTGCAAAGCTCTAATTTTGAAGTGTGAAGACAGACTGCTAGCCTTGCTTTCTCTTCTGGAAAGTGGATAACTTCATTGCATATGACATCACATCACTTTTTTTTTTTAAACAGCACTTCAGTGTGAAAAAGCAGAGAATTGCCACAATCATGAATTGACGTGTGACTTTTTTTGTTTGAGTGTGAAAGGCAAACAAAGACTGGTCCTGTTGCGAGGCTTGGAACAGTAACTTTGAATTGTCATTGGAGCTGTGCTGAAAAGACAGCAGCAGCAGCACTAAAAAATGTCTCACAAAATTGTCAAACTCAGCAACGTTCCTCATTCTCCAACAGCAAACTGCTTTCGTTCTTAGCACAACTGATAGTGGAGACTTAAAAAAAATTCCTACCTGAGCAAGTTTTCAGTGCCCTCTCTTGGGGCCTAGGTTATTTTAACATTTTAATATTCAGATCAATAACAAAAAACATTCTGCACATAACCCTCACAGATAAAGTCAACTATCAGAAACAGTCTTGGGAATCAACAATACAATTGACATATTGCTTCTCTGCTGTCTCCAGGGTTTGATTTTTCTCTTGCTTCCATATATTTTGCTTTGTGTTTATTTTGTGGTGTTTTATTAAAGGCAGATATAAATTCCCTACAAAAATTTTAAAATAAGTACATTTATCATGTTACTCCTGGACATGTTCTGAATATAAGGTAGACATATAAAGCCTTACAAGCCGAACATCCAGGACCACTTTTAACTGCTTTATCGCTTGATTGGCTGCTTTATATAACATCTACAAGGAATAGAAACCTCGTTGTTGGTTGCAGGGGTGCCATTTAAAGAGTACAGGTGTGCCCCCGTATCCGTGGGGGATTCCGTTCTGGAACCCCCTGCAGACAGCTGAATCCTCTGATACAAAGGAATGCCCCCTACTCTCCCCTTGCCTCCCGAGGGTCTTCTGAGTCTGGGTATAAGATTGGGCCCTTAGGCTATAATTCTATGCACACTTTCCTGGGAGTAAGCCCCAATGTATACAGTGGGACTTACTTCTGAGTAGACCTACATAGAATAGGGCCGTTAATTACCAGAAAAGGGCGCGGAGAAAATAATCTCATGAACACTACAAGAACCAATAGCTTACTTTTAAAAATGTTGGTCCTCAGATTATCATAATAAATAATACAAATGCAATTACATTAGCATCTTACTAGCATATTAGCTACATTTATAGCCCGATCCTACCCTACCCCCCTGTTGGTGCAGCTGCACAAAAAAGGCACATGCTATATCCAGTCAGGGGAGGGCAGAGCAGGAGGTTTTGGAAGGAAAGGGGATTTAAACCCCTTCGTAAGCCTCCCACCTAGCAATGGGTCTCCTTGGACATGTGCAAGCTATTTTTCTGGCACAAGTCTGAAGAGAGAAAGGGGACAGGGATCATCCCTGAGGGAAGCTGTGGATAAGGAGAATCAAATAAGACTTAGACCTTCCTGCTGGCACTCTGGCAGTGTATGCTGTCAGAGTCTGCTTTGTGGCCAACTTATGACTCCCAGCACTGGTGGAACTAACATTTAATCCCAACATATTGCAAGGGCAGTTCAATCGCTACCCATTATTCCATAGTCTTGTGAAACAGAAGCCTTAACAGTATATAATATCAAAGACTGTGAATTGGCTGACAGTTGGATCAACGCGTAGCACAGAAAAGTATTTAGAACTGTTAAAATGTTGAACTGTCAAGAAATACGAAGGAAACTTCTTCCTAGCATAAACAGTCCACTTTACCAGACAAGAGCAGGCACAAATTGTCTTCAGTGTCTCTTTGTGAGTGCCAAATTTGTCATGTTGAAAATAAGGCCAGATTTCTCCTTATCATGTTTTCTAACAGATGGACTGGATCTATTTTATGCTAAGAGCTGCAGCAGTCTACCTTTTTCAAGATGCAGCAGCTTTTGGACTGGCATATACAGGCAGAAACATTTTCCAGAGGCTTTGATTGCAAGAATTTCTGCAGGTTTTATGCACGCACCACATTAACTAAGCCAACGGGTCAAGACTATCAGTAAGTAGCATAGAAGAAAATGGTTGTGTTCACTGGCCCTAATCAAGGGTTAATTGTATGCAGGATTGTTACACTAACAAGCAAATCTAAATTAAAAGAAAAGCATGAACTGAGAACAACTGAGTAAATGTGCTGAACAATTGAGATGGCTGCATCTTGTTGTTATACTAACAAGTAAATATAAAAGAAAAAAATTTTTTTTTTTTGGAAAATTTAATTCTTTAAGGGCCAAAACTAAGGTGCCTTTGGGCTGGCGCAAGTCCCTTGTGCCAGTCCAGGAGTGTCACAAATGTGCCGTAAGGCACGTTTTTGCCTCCTTGAGATTTGGCTGGGCAGGCGCTGGGACGCACGCCGGCCCGTGGAGGCTGAATCCAGCCCCTGTGCTCACCTCGAAGGGGAGGCTTGCATCGGCTGAGCTTTGGAGGGCATTCTGGGGTGGGGAGGAGGCAGCAGGGAGGAGTTTGGGGAAGGGGGGAGGGAGGGCAGAAGGTGATCCCGGGGGCAGGTGGGGAGCGGGAGGCAGGGCTGTAACCCAGCAGATATGCCAAATCCTAGCCCCCATTCCCGAACAGCACGGAGCAGCTACAAGCCGCTCCGCTCTCCTTGAACTTTTGCCACTTCCTGAGGTGGTGCAAGTCCAAGGAGACCCATTGAGGCCGCAGTGGCTTACCCAGGGATAAGGGGAAGAGTTTCCCCTTACCTCCAGCTGAGCCACTTTGGGCCCCTTTCTTGCAATGGATACAGCACAGGCCTCATGGCCTGCCTCTTCCAGAGCAAGATAGGATTGCGCTGCAAATACTTAAAAATCTTTTAAACATTAAGAGAAAAGCATGAGCTGAGAACTGTAATTGAGATGGTTTACAACAAGTTTACTTCTCATAAATCTTTATTTCAAGCCTCACTAGTATCCTGTAAAATGCTAATTTCAGTCACAAGAGGGATTCAGCAGATTACAACTTGCGACTTCAAAATATTATTGGGCTTTGCCTTGAATTGGTGGCAGCTCCACAACCATAACCATAAAATGCAGATTATTAAATTATAAATAAAGTTGCAAATGAAATTATCTGTTTTGGAAGAGTTCTTGCAATCTGTGAATAAATTCTTAGGTACACATTAGCTGTATCCTCTTATGTAAAATGGAATAGTTTGCGATTGAGAAATCCTTTTTGTCTCCCACAGCATGGGTGGTTTCCCTTTCAGAACAAGTTAAAATGTTTTTAATACAATTTTATTTGCCCATTGACATTGTCAAGAAAAACCAGACATATTGTAATAATTATACTATAGTATAAGCAAGATATCCAGCCCATAAGTGGCGCTGTTCCACAATATCAATCAATCAAGACAGTGATTCTGTTAAGATTTTGCTGGTGGAGACCTGCGCTGTAGAACAAAGTTACTTTGTGAAAGCAAATATTACATTATTGAACAAAACTGCTAGGATTCCCCCCCACTCTGGGTTTCTTTCTATAGATCCATCTGTCATGCACATTTTAAACAGCTTTTCTTCACATTTTGTGTAAGGAACTAGAATTCTAACACTGGATGAGGCTCATTTAAAAAAAAAAAATGAATTTTACCATAAGGACATTTTTTCAAAGCTGTGTCTGAGAGTGAAAGAGTAATAAGAAAAGCATGTGCAAAGGAAATAGAGGGAAAGGGCAATCTAGCCAAATAAGAGGACACTCAAGGATGCAGGGAGCCAAACATGTCAATCATAGGTTGTTTTTGTGCCAAAAAATTAAAGCAATCTATTTTTGTATTGGTAAAAGTTATCAAACAAACAGGCTGAAACTTTCAAGGTCCTCTTTTGCCTTTACTGGGCACACTGCTCTTCTAGCATACAGGTGATATAAATCATGGATCACATGAAATATATTCCAAATGCAGTATATATATGATACTATATATATAGTAATGTTATTTCCAGAAAAAATGAATTGCACATAGGAAGAGCAATGAAAGTATGCAGGTATCCATGGCTGTTGTGAGCTCAGTAACACCATTTGTACAGCTGTGAATATTTGTAATACTGCCAATTAAGTCACAGCATTAGGGAAATGACTAGTAAACACTGCTCTCTTATCGGAATGGGGTTATTCTCAAAAGCAAATGCAAGCTTTGATGTCTAAGATGAATGTGTTCGCAACCCTTCCAATTTCATTTTATTTTTCTCCAAAACAAGTGAATGCTGAAAAGCCACTGCACTTTTCTTCAGTGAAAATCAGTTGCAAACGATTGACAGAGATATGTCTCGTAATTGTGACTTGCAAAGATCAATAGAACAGTCTAACACAACTAATTTCTTCAAAATTCACAAGCGGTCTGCAGAAGACTTTTAAGGTAATGCAAAACCCCAATGAAGATGAGAACCAAGGTGAGCACAATAGCCACACTGTAATTAATGACAGGCCACAGTTAAAAGAAGGGCAGTGGGGGAATAAATCCAAGATTGGGGTGCACGTGTTGAGAATGAGACCCTGGCTCTCCAGTGGCAAGACATTGTTTTCAGGCAATCGGCGCTGTGCCTGCATTGTTTCACACTGAATGAAGCCTTCTTTTCCTGATGATAAAGGCAAAATATTGTTTTCAGTGAATGGACAGGGATACTTAGTAAAGCTGAATTAATATATGCCCCCATGAAATACAAATAGGTTGACCGACCAGAAACATTATATAATGTCTCCATATCTCTGCTCTTTCCTCTATATTAAAATGGGAATATTGTCTTTTTTCCTCCCATTGCTCACCTGATTTTGTTACAATGTTGGTGTCACATGGTATGTATTCAGGATATATCCACATGGAGTATACTATATCATGATGTCAATCAATAATATTAAGCAAAGCTTCTAGGCTATGACAAGTTACTTTGGAAATGCCTAAGGGCTTCAGAATATGGACAGTGGTTTCTGACTTTGAACAGTAGTTTCCTTTAAACAGTAGTTTCTGTCATGCCATCTCACAAACTTGGAAGTCACTCCATTTTCAAACGACAGACTATGTGGCATGTTGGAATGCTGCTGTCTAAGTAATACAATGTTAGGCCCTTGGGCATTCAGAACGAGTTGCAGACTCCTTTGGATCTGTGCCATGAAAATGTTCTGACCGGTGAATCTTCTTTGATAGTGTGATCAAATGTTTCTGGTGCATAATAATATAGCTTTCCAGCAAACAGATACCCAAGAACAAATAAGATTCAGTCAAGGCCTGTGACCCCTCACAGGAGTACTTTGGGTATGTGTTTATACTGAAAAATGTATAATAAATAATATGACATACAGGTTTTATAAATGGAAGGTAAAAAATACTTATATTCAGAACACTTAATCTGAACATGCAGCTGCACAGAAAAGGAGAAACATTTCTTTGTACAAATGATTACCTTCATGGCAACTTAACAGGAAATCAAATGAAACTGCAAGTTTCAGTGCCTGGTTGGGATAAATGAAAGGTCGGACTTCCAAAGCTCTCTGTACAGTTTGAAATATTTTTCTTTTCCCTTTTAAGCTTTCTTCCTAGCAATGTATAGCACATATAATTAGCACCTCAGTGTTCTTTGGCTCTCTCCAACTGACTACTATTATCACCTCCTCAGTTCAATATGTGGTTTCCTCTGTCGCTTCTTTTAAATCTTTCCCTTAAATTGACCCCATTTCATATATGACAGAAGGAGCTTCTTAAATAAGGTTCAGCTGTTTATTGCCTTTCTTCTTCACTTCAGAAAATGCAAGAGGCACTCCTGATTTTGAGCTGCTGCTATAACCTCTCCAGGGGACAAGTCACAAGCCTTTGTGCCAGGTGATCCCTCGAACTGGAGCTCTCTATAGATGAATGGTTACACAAGCGGAGTGGCTTTCCTGTAAGTGAATCCGCTCAGTGCTAAGAAGCAAGTTGACTACTCTTTAAAGGCGAGTCAGTCTGTGTATCTGTGGCTCTACCAGCTGTGAACGCTTTTCTCTCTCTTCTGGAGAAAGATACTACATTAGTAGTTTTGTATTTCTGAATATTACCATGTGACACAGCAACATGGTGATTTAGGAAGCCTTGCTATCTCCCAGGGAACACACACAATATGACCAAAAACATTAAACCCAACATTCTGTTCTTTTTTGTCAGAAATATTATTGCTATGCACATTTCATCTCCATCACAAATACCTCATAACTGTTCAGAAAATACCACAAAAATTTGTTTGGCTATGATTTAGCAGATTTAGATGTATGGCCAATTTACAGAAAGGTCCAAGGGAACATAAAATTAAAAATATCCCAATGAACAAATTCAATTACGTCCTGTGGGAAGCTTAGTTAATGATGTCATTGAAATGTTAGCCTATGCTAGATAACGGAGAACTGAGTTTTTATGTTATCACAATGTTCCTTATTTGTTAGTTCCAGGGGGAAGATGAATTAGTGTTAAGATGCAGCATCTAACATCTGAACGAAGAAGTATTAGTAAAGTACTTCATAAGCTAACCAACATCAGGCACAGACCCGTCTATTCAACTGCGAATGCAGACTAACTGTTGCAGACTGTTTGCCCTGGGAAGTCCTTCTAGAGGTGGGGTGGGCAGACTTTCAAATTTAGGGATCCTAGACCTTTAACAATTGTGTAGGAGGGGAAATTTCATCAGGAACAGCTGTTAAAGGTCCAGGATTCCTAATGTTGAAAGTTTGCCCATCTCTGTTCTAGAGTCATGGTACTATGACCGAGAAGGCCTCACCCATATCCTCACCCAACCCACTTCTGATGGCAAGGGAATGTGGAGTAGGGCCTCAGATGTTGTCCTGAGTGCATTTTTTAAGAACTGCTTTTCTAATAAATTGAACACCTCATTGATGTTTCACCAGATGTTTCAAGCATCATGGCTTCCCAAACCAGAAACAGGAGAACCTCTGGAAAGATTTACTTTCAGTTTGTTAGTCTTCATCCAGATCCCATTCAAGGACCTTGACATCTACCCTGGTATCTGGTGGAAATGACAGATAGAGCAGAGTGTCAACAGTATACAGATGGCACCCTACTCCAAATCCCTGATGACCTCTCCCAGCAGTTTCATGTAGGTATTGAAAAACATGGGGGACGAAATTGAACACTATGGCAATCCACACTCCAAGGGCCAAGGTGTCAAACAAGTGTCCCCCCAGCATTACCAACTAGGATCTCTTGGCCAAGGAGTGGAACCACCACAAAACGGTGCCCCCAACCAGGCCAAAGGGCCCAGAAGGATACCATGGTCAATAGTATCAATAGCTGCTGAGAGGTCCAGCACACACTCCCCTGTCTAGTCTCCGACATTCCCCACCAAGGTGACCAAGGCCATCTCCTTCCAGGAGCTGGATTGAAAGGGATCTAGATAATCCACTTCATCTAAGGCCCTCTGGAGCTGAAACACCTGTCTGATCACTTTGTCCAGAAATGGAAGGTTTGAAACTGGCTGGTAATTATCCCGCATGGTGGACTCCAGGGAGGGCTTCTTCAGGAGGGGGCAAATCACCACCCCCTCCATTTTAATACCAATGGCAGTACCCCTTCCCTCAAAGATGAATTTACCAATCCCCTTGTCCACTTGGCCAGCCTCTCCTAGGCAGTTCTAATTGGCCATGTTGGGCAAGAAGCAAGCCGGGGGGCAGATGGCCTGACACTCAAAAGGAGTGTGTCTGCATCCTCATGATCTACAAACTGAAAAGTATCCCACAAATCAGGGCTGAAATATGCCAAAGGGTGCTTTTGCCCTAGAAATTGTCAATGTGGAATCCAAGTTGTGATGGATTCAAGCGATTTTATTGGCAAAATGTCATACAAACATATCACAGCAGACTACTGTGGACTTTCTCCAATCTACTGGTGAGCCAGATAGAATAGACCTCATGCAGCACAGTACTTTCTGCTGGATGACTCTCCGTGTATGTGATGGTAGTTGAGGATACTGCCACAGAATAGGCCCTAAAATGAGCTCCAGCCTGTGTTCAGGTAGAGTCTTGAGTCTGAGTCTTGAGTCTGCCACCATCATTGCTCCTCTTCCTGGTGTCACGCATACACAAAATGAAAGGGCCTCACAGGGACATGCCCATTTGTGCATAGATAGCTGAGAGACTCCATCTGTGCCAGAGGACAATAATGGGAAATAGGCACAGAAGAGCAACTTGATAACTTGTATCATAACTTGGTAACTTCCATGGGACCCAGTTTCCTGAGGCTCCTGCCAGAGCTGACACTCTTGATGGTCTGATAGGCAGGTCTGTATGAACATTCTGTGACTGGGGAGGGGGAAAAGCTCAGTGCAAAAGCACCTGCTTTGCTTGCAGAAGGTTCCAGTTTCAACCCCTGGCATCTTCAGGTAGGGCAGACAGAATTTCCTCTCTAAACCCTTGGAGAGCTGCTACCTATCAGTGTTGAAAATATTGAGCTACATGGATAAATGATCTGGCTCAGTATAAGGCAGCCTCCTATGTATACACAGGAAAAGCAGAGCAAGTATTCTGACTTCAGTTACTGAGGGCACAATTCTAACCAACTTTCCAGCATTGATTCAGTTGTAGAGCAGCTTTACAGTAAGGGAACAAACATACCTTTACCTCGAGGAGGCCTCTGTGACTGGTCCTCTCCTCCACCACCGGATGCAGTGCATGCCCCACTGGCACAGGTGCATCAGTGCTGGAAAGTCAGATAGGACTGGGCCCTAAAAATCTCACTTTTTATTTAAAAAAACACACACACAAAATAGGTGTCTAGCCATTAGGCTTGAAAATATATGAATAATGTCTTGTGAAGTCTCAGAAACCAGAAATGTGTATGAATAAGAGTTTCAATGTGGTGCCAGGGGAAGAGTTTCTAATGCCCTGAATGGCAGAAAAAAATATGGAAAATTTACACATCTGTTCTAGTTGTATAATATATACAAGTTCCAAAATTCAACTTTTCTTGATTTGACATTTTAGTGAAGAGTACAAACTGCTCTGTCAATAACCCCTTTGGCTTTATTTGCAAGTGAGCTCCTAGGCAGAGTCTTCAAGCATCATGATAGTGAATGTCTCAGTTCAAGATAATAACTGCCTAAGCTTCTCCAAGCATAAACTAACTAGACATTTGCACTTGGCACCATTCATTGTGATCCACTGCACAGGAGCAAGCAGTTCAAATAAAGAAAGCAAGAAGGACCACATCAGCAAACAGCATGGGGGAAAAAGATGTGCAGAAGCAAAACCCTCTGAAGAGCAGGCAGCTGCCCTAGGTAGCACCTGCACAGGTATCTTACCTATACTCTACTTCCTGGCTCACACTGTCAGGTGTGACAACCATTTAGTAAGTGGAGACTTACCATGGTGTACATGAAATCAGGTGGTAAGCAAGAATCAGGTGAGGAGGAAGAGTATCCAGAACCTTTGAAGAAAGACCACTGGTACTCCAAAAACTGTATGTACGTGTAGATCAGCGCTGTAGCAACCATATTACCTATGTATTTATTATCTGAATGCACTGCTTTTCCCAATTGTTTTCAAGTGCAAAGAGAATAGTACATAGATTAGAAGGATTCATTATCTAACTCACCATCACCATATAGTAGCCAAAGTTAATTGGTGCAGTAGTGCCCTTATGTGAAATAAATGTAACTCTCTTAAGGACATCTTGGGGGAGTAGAATTGCTGGACATTCAGTCTGTGCATATGTCTTCAATTGAAAAAATGGTTGCCTGCCAAGCTTAAACCAAGTAGGTCTGCAAGGGGGAAAAAAACCGAACACCACCACCAGCAGCAAAATTTGACAAGTGGTGGAATCCAGTTGCTATAGCAGCAAATTACACAAATAAATGAAATGTCTTGGAATGCTAAAAAATATTTGTGGTCTGATTAAGTCATATTCGCAATTTTTGTGAATTTTAAATAGGCAGGCTAAGCAGGCTGCAATGCATGCAAAGGAGAACATTCCTTCTTTGTAGAAAACACCTTCGTACGTTCAGCTGATGTGTACCAATAAAGAATCTGAGGATAATACAATGCTATTTGCTACAAGTGCAAACCTTAACCATAAAAAAGTTATTTTCTTTCTGGAATTGTTGGAATGGACGTTTTTGAAAAGTGCCATTTTTCTATAATTGTGTGAAATGTCTGACAAGTAGAGTAAAATCTACTAAAAGTGCAAACCACTAAGCACTGTTACTGTGCAGTATCCATTTATTTGAAAAAAGGGCTTACAAAGTGCCTCTGGGAAGTCCCAGCATGGAAAATGCAGGACAACGGTGGTTGGTGCTTTTACAAATAGGCCATGTAAGTACAGAACTATAAGACTGCATGACAAGACATTACAGGGAATGGGAAACCTAACTAGCACATCCTGTTGCTGAATAAAAAAAGCATTGCTGATTACAGACATAAAATATTGATTGTATGGATTCCTACTCTATGCAACTCAAGTTCTTGCTCTTACTCAGAGCAATGGTGACATCAATCACAATGAAGATATAAATGCTAGTAGCTCATTCATATACAGATTGCCCTTAAGAAAGAGGAAGAGCTTGAAACACTAACAGCACAAGCCTAGGCATGTCTTCTCAGAAGTCCCATTTTTTTCAAGGCTGCAATCTAAGTCTATCTATTGCCATTTACTATCAGTAATCAGCAGTATCAGCCCCCCCCTCCTATTATTCTCTTTTTCTGCAGAGACAGCCTTTTGAGTTATTTGGCCACATCCCACATACTCATGCATCTGAGCCATACAACTTAAGTGAGCTCAGGTTGATTAGTTTGTGCCACTAACTTTTAAAAGCATTTAAAATGTGAATTTGTCCTTAAATTAATGGTAGAAGGCCCAATCCTACCAAACTTTCCAGCACACATGCAGCTGCAATGCAGCCCTCACCTTGAAGAGGCTTTTGTAACTGTTTCCCCACGATAGGATGCAGCATGTGCCCCATTGGCAAGGCTGCAAGAGTGCAGGAAAGTTGGACAGAACTGAGTCCAAATCAGCAATGAATACCCATATGTAACTGTTACCATTATTTAAACTTGCAGTATTTAGAATTACAGCATTTTCTCTAAAGGATATTTAGTAGTGAAATGAGTTCACTTGAAATATTTGTATATTCTATGCAATTGTTCTTTTGCATCTTAGGGCGCAATCCTAATCCCTTATGGGCTTTCCAGCACTGACATAAGGGCAATGCAGCTTTGAGGTAAGGGAACAAACATTCCCTTACTTTGAGGAGGCCTCCGTGAGTGACACCCAACTGCAGGATGCAGCACATGTCCCATTGTCACCGCTGACATAAGGGGTTAGGATTGCGCCCTATGTCAGTACTTTCTAGCACTGACAAAGCGGTTCCAATGGGACGTGTGCTGCATTCTGCAGTTGGGTGTCACTCATGGAGGCCTCCTCAAAGTAAGGGAATGTTTGTTCCCTTACCTTTTTTCTTTGCAGCCAAATCACTGCAATGATCTACACTGGAGGGTTTTATTCTCTCCTATGAGCAGCTGCCACTTTTACCAGTCTAGAAAGAGATAGTCTTGTTACATGAAATGTATCCAGACAATCTGGTCTGCAAATGAACAGTTTGGCCTAGGACTTTATGGCTATGGTTGAACCAAGAAGATCAGTTAATTGGGAATGCATGGTGGAACACAGTAAATTATTCAGTTCCCATTTCCTCATTCCAATTCTGCCAGTTTGCCAATAACTTTTAGCAATCAAGGCAAAACACCTAAAATGATTAGACCAAAGAACTATTGCTTAAATCCTGACCACAAAAAAAATAAAAAAAAAATCAATAGAAATGTTGGCTTCACTGGTGTGTTCCACAAGAACATCATTCATATCGCTTTACTATATCCCATTTAGTCTAAATCATTTTTCAATGAAGATGCTCTGGAGACCTGGTACTTTCTTTGGCATTAGATCAACGTTTGTCCTGATTTATTAAATGTGCAAGACTTGCTAACTATTAAAAATAACATTGGGACAGATGGTAACTGCATGTGTAAGCTGGATGCATCACACACTCTGAAATCTTCATCTTAAGGACAAGCATCTGAAAAACAACGTGTGCAGAAGATTGCCCCATTTACCCTTCTGTACAAAACAAGATTACATAACCATTTAAACGTCTGTTTTCACATTTTGTTAACCCCAATCAAGGATTTCGGATTCCTTCCTACAGCCCAATCCTAACCAACTTTCCAGCTCGAGTGCAGCCATGCCAATGGGTTACACACTGCATTCTGTGAGGTGGAGCAGACACAGAGGCTTTCTCAAAGTAAGGGGATGTTTGTTCCCTTACCTTGGGGTTGCACTGCAGTTGTATTCATGCTGGAAAGTTGGTTAGAATTGGGCTGTGTGTTACTATTCTGCTTTAAAAAAACGTAACAGGAAAAATCTTATACAAGTATTAAATTATAACGTACTGGCACATCACTCCTACAATTATCAAGTTTCTAGTTCCATAAAAGCAGGCCATGCTTCCACACAAGATTTTGTTTTCTTTTAACATAAAGCCAGCTCATTTCTTTCTGACTACTTCAATAAGAAGAACAATTCAATGCTGAAAATGCCATAAAATGAACAATACGATAGTCATGGACCAATTCTATCGTTGTAATGCTATGGTGGATCTCACAATGCACCACTGCATCATATGGGCTGATAGCAAGGAAGCCAGTAAGCTCTATCCTGGCAGCGGCGGGCAGTAGACCAGTCACTGGAGCATATAACATGGCAGTAGGGGCAGATCATGGCCAGGACCAGATATGGGGCAGATCTCGGTGTCAGTGAAATCCAGAGCCTTTGGCCTGGGCTTGATATGCCTCCTCAGACTTAACAGGTATACATCAGCAAAACAGCTGGCGTCACACTGAGTAGGCCCATTGGGGACCAAGCAATGACAGAGGAGGTAAGTTAAAAATTTTAAACTTATCTCTCCCCACCAGCCTGGTCCGATGTTGGCCTGTTGGATGTAGTGCATCAGCATCCTTGCATCACACAAGGTTGGCCAAGGTTAGGATTGGGCCTTAAGGTTCTCTGATGCCTAGAATGTCAAGTAAGCATGCAATGGAGGATTCCTTATGTGGAAATTGTCCTGGCATTGCTTGTGTTTCATTTTGGCCCACAATGCAAGATCCTAATTGTCCATAAAAACAAGGGCATATCTAACAATTAGTAGGTAGGATGAAATCCTAAAGCATTGTCAGGAAGCTCACTTTAATGCATAATGCATAATTCAAGGAGTTACCATTACTTTATTCTCTGATCTCACAGGCACAACAGCCCATGACCCATCTGAGTCCATCATCAGGGCCTCTGAGAGGACCTCTGAGAGGAATTTTATCAGGGGGTACAAAGGGGTTTCTTTTAACCCCCCTTTGCAAAGGGAGAAGGGTGAAACAGGATGGGGGGAAGGTGGAAACAGCTGGAAAAGACTTTGGAGCCCAGGTCTACCCATCCAGGTGGCATTGGCAGCTAGATACAGTAATATGGAAAACCAAACACACTCCGAAGTCTCTCTAAAATCTTTTAAATATAGAAAATCATGCAGAAAATTAGCATAATCATATCTAGGCTCACACTAGAATGGGAAGTGTTCTGTGTGTACGAAAACTTGCTTCTGCAGCAGCTGTAGTCTTGCAGCTGTGTCCCTGATCTATACGCTTCTTCATTGTAAGCAGATTCACAAGCCAAAGAGCTACTGTAGCTGCCAGTTTCATCCCAGATTTGACACTGTGCTGTCGCATATGCTTTCCTCAGCCCAGCATATATGGCTTGCCAGCAGCTGCAGCCGCATGCTCATGGTAGTGTCCCCAGCATCCCATGTGGGCAACAAGTCTGAGGAGACAGGAAAATAAGATCCCAGGAAATTTCTGGGTCTCCTCCTTTGGTTCCTGGGTCCCCTTTTTGACCCTGGGCCTGAATACAAATTACCCTCTTTACCCCCTTCTACTAGGTCCTGTCCATCTTTCCCTATCTCACACTTCTAAATGGTTGCATTTTTATGTACCCCTTCCTGTCAGCTTTTAATACTGTCTGCTTTGAGATCTGGTGCTGTGTGCCTCACAGAGATCCTTTCATCAAAAATATGAAAGCACATGTGGCCCCTGGGACACCATGTACCTCAGGAACAAAGTGCCAGGTAAGGCACCGTGAGTTTAGCATCTGTGTGAGGAGAAGGGGAAGGCAAGTGGACCTCTGAGTTTTGGAGAAGGAGAGGGAAGTCTCCTTGAGTTGTGCAGAGGAGAGGAAGAAGAGAAGAAGGTAAGTGTACTCTTTCTAACTCTTTGTCTTCTAACCTTAAATCAACCTTAGATCAACATTGAAAATTAGCTTTACCTTTAGCTTAGCTTTACCTAAGCTTTACCTAAGTTAGCACCTAATCTAACCTGAGGGAGGAATTCTAAGGTCCAGCAAGTTGGGGCACAGGACCTAGCTGAGGGCAATAAAAATAAATACGTAAGTGCGTACAGAGGTCTACTCTGAGCAGGGGCAGAGTCCTACTTCTGAGTAAGAGCCCAAAGTACAGGCACTTGGAAAAATAAATAAAACAGAGGAGGATAAAGTGGAAAGCAAGTTTTTCTACTTGGTTTAAATTAACCCTATACTGAACCCAAGTGAAAGTTAATCTAAGTTAGAACATAATCTAAAGGTTCAGTAAATTAGGACACAGGATCTAGGTAAGAGCAATAAATAAATAAATAAATAAATAAATAAAGGTGCACACTTAATAAAAGCAGAATTTTTATTTTTAAAAATAAAATTTTTATTTTTATTTTTAAAAGCACCAGAGAAGCAGTTGGCCCTCTGGATGGTGAGGGAGGGAAAGGGGAGATAAAAGAGACTTAGAGATGGCAGAGAAATTAAATGAGTTCTTTGCATCTGTCTTCACGGCAGAAGACCTCGGGCAGATACCGCTGCCCGAACGGCCCCTCCTGACCAAGGAATTAAGTCAGATAGAGGTTAAAGAAAAGATGCTTCAGACCTCATTGATAAATTAAAGATCAATAAGTCACTGGGCCCTGATGGCATCCACCCTAGAGTTATTAAGGAATTGAAGAATGAAGTTGCTGATCTCTTGACTAAAATATGCAACTTGTCCCTCAAAACGGCCACAGTGCCAGAGGATTGGAGGATAGCAAATGTCACACCAATCTTTAAAAAGGGAAAGAGGGGGGACCCAGGAAACTATAGGCTGGTCAGCCTAACATCTATACCAGGTAAGATAGTGGAATGCCTTATCAAAGATAGAATCTCAAAACACATAGACGAACAAGCCTTGCTGAGGGAGAATCAGCATGGCTTCTGTAAGGGTAAGTCTTGCCTCACGAACCTTTTAGAATTCTTTGAAAAGTTCAACAGGCATGTGGATGTGGGAGAACCCGTGGACATTATATATCTGGACTTTCAGAAGGCATTCGACACGGTCCCTCACCAAAGGCTACTGAAAAGACTTCACAGTCAGGGAATTAGAGGGCAGGTCCTCTCCTGGATTTAGACGTGGTTGAAGACCAGGAAACAGAGAGTGGGTGTCAATGGGCAATTTTCACAATGGAGAAAAGTGAAAAGCGATGTGCCCCAAGACTTAGGATGCAGGTCTCTTGTTATCAGGTGTGCTCCCTGGGGCATTTGGTGGGGCCGCTGTGAGATAAGGAAGCTGGACTAGATGGGCCTATGGCTGATCCAGTGGGACTGTTCTTATGTTCTTAATATTCCATCTTATGTGCTTTTATCTTGCTCAAGACATTGGGTCTATTGTACAGGTGTATAAACTGATGATGAAGTCTTCTCCAAACTCCACTTCCTTGTACTGCAGCAAATATTGGTTGTAGAACAATGTGTGGCAGTAAGATTCCAGAAGGCCATTTTGCCACACACCCCTTCCCACAGTATGTTTCCGTGGCCCCTGATAATTCACTCCTGAGGTTTGGGGGCCTATAAGTGGAGAGGATGGAGTAGTAAGGCTGCATACTTGAAATGAATGCTGTTGAAATAACTTATACTTAGACCAAGTAAATTGTTTAGGATCAGCACAAAACTCTGAAAGCTTCTTGGATGCCAGCCAATATAGCACTCCAAACTTACATTTGTTTTAAATTAACCAAGAAATCCACATATTTTAAAGGACAAATATTTAGTAAACCCTTAGGGACCCATTCTCTGTTGCTATTTTACCCTCTGTCACCCCATCTGACTCTTGTCATACAAATGTTCTCTGTTTTTGACCTGCAATTAAAATACTGGCAAGAAACAACTGATGATTTGGGAGATGGCATGATTATGCTGCACAATGTTAAAAGCATTATATAAATTGCTGGCTTGGGTTTTTCGAGGTTAATGGGTGAGTGGATGGTAGGTTGACAGTTAAGCCACATCTGCATTAACAGTGAGGGCACCTGATGAGTCCATGTTCTTAGGAAAGCAGATGTTATGGAGACAGAGAGTGAAATACGTCCACTGGTACAAATGATATTCAATCTGTAGACTTAGGGCGCAATCCTAACCCCTTATGTCAGTGCTTTCCAGTACTGGCATTGCAGGGCCTTTGGGAAGTGTGCTGCATCCTGCAGTTGGGTGTCACTCACAGAGGCCTCCTCAAAGTAAGGGAATGTTTGTTCTCTTACCTCAGAGTTGCATTGCCCTTATGTCAGTGCTGGAAAGCACTGACATAAGGGTTAGGATTGCGCCCTTAGTGTATGATAATGACTAAGAGACGGGCAGCCCAATCCTGAGCTGCCCGGGGTGCCCAGCCTCAGCAACACCAAGAACGGCTGCCGCCGGTCCTGTGCACCCCAGGCTACCGTGGGCGACACCTTAGGAGAAGGGGACTTTCATCCCCTTCTCCCGAGAAAGGGAAGCAGCCCCACAATGGGGCTGCTTACTTTACCACCGACCAAAAGGTCGGTGGTAAAGTAAAGGCGTTTGTGTAGGGCGCCGAGCCCTCCATGAACGCCTTGGATCCAGTGGAGCGGAGCTCCACGGGACCTGCCTCCATCCCTCCCCCAGCACGCCTCCTGCCCGCCCCCCTCCCCACCCCTGCCTTGCCTCCCCCTGCCCTCACTCCGCCCCCACCGGCCTCCCCCTTCCCCACCCCACCCCCACTTACCGTGACACAACTCTGTGGTCTGTGAGACCGCCGAGCCACGGAGGCTGGGTTCCCGCCCCACACTAGCCCGGCGCTGGACTAGCACATTTACGGCACATTTGCGACAATGCATGGCAGCCCAAAGCCGCGGCACCGAGCCCAGGATTGGGCTCTGAGATGCGAATTAGGAATCCTCAGTTTAAAATCATATGCGATTCAACTCTACCCATATAAACCTGCCTGTACATTATGGTCCGGAGAGGGGATCTTGCTTTTTATTTCATTACCATCCCAGGTACAGTTGATGGGCATGTGCAGTAGAGACTTTTTAGTTGTGGAAGACTGCTGGCTCTGTCTGCGTATGCGCAACCTCCTGATTTTAGAAATGGGCTATGTCAGAAGGCCAGATGCAAGGGAGGGCACCAGGATGAGGTCTCTTGTTATCTGGTGTGCTCCCTGGGGCATTTGGTGGGCTGCTTTGAGATACAGGAAGCTGGACTAGATGGGCCTATGGCCTGATCCAGTGGGGCTGTTCTTATGTTCTTAGTTAATAACAGCCATGTTTAACTGCATTTTTCTTGGATTTCTAATTTGTGCGAAGTTCCATTGAGTGCTACTGGATTTTATTTTGCTTTCAATTATTTTGTTGATTATTGTTTATAGGATGATTGTTAGCTGCCTTGACATCATATGATCATGGAAAGGCAGAACATAAATATTTTAATACAAAATAATATAAATCCTGCCTCAGCGCAAACTCAATTATGTAGTTTTAAAGAAACTTGTATTTTTAAACCACGGTTCCCAATCTGTAAGATAAGGATAATAATACTTACTTTGCTTACATATCTGTTGAAAGGATGAAATGACATACCTGAAACTTTCTGAACATCCCAGAAGTACTGTATAAATACTAGTAGTATTAAGAACTGTGATTTCACAGGCCTACAAAATTGAGGGTCAGAAAAGTTTTTCCCAAACTTTATGGTGGTTTGGTATGATTTTGGGGTGCAGTTTCCAAAAATGGCATGTTTTGCCCTATCACATCTAGTTTTGGAGATATAGCATAGCTTCTTTAGTGAATGGTTCAAGCAGTTTCCTCATGAGGAAGCTGCTTGAACCATTCACTAAAGAAGCTATGCCGTGTCTCCAAAACTAGACATGATAGGGCAAAACGGATGCCATTTTTTTGAATCAGCACCCCAAATATACCCAGGAATAGGTGTAACGTTTAAGGAAGCAAAATGTGTGTTGGCCTGTGTTATTATTGTACCCATGCCAGAGAGAAGGATGAAATCCTCCAACCACTTACTCCTGAGTAACTCAAAGGATTGAAAGGATTTAGCCTGGAATGAGTGGTTTTTTGTGCTAACGGGGAATAATTGCAGCTGGTATCTTCAGCACTCAAACATTCACTCTAACTGTGACTGTGGAATGTGTGCCTGCTATTTTGGATGCACTCAAATTATGCTCTCCTTCCATCTGTTCTCCTCACCTCAAAAGCCCTCCAAGATAGCTCTTCAAGTCTGCTGTGCCAAAATGTTGGCTCTCTTCCTCAATAAAGTGTTAATATCCTCTTGATATTCTAAAAATCAAGAGATTTACCCCCACCACACAAAAGAGTCATCCCTCTTCTCACAGATGCGATACTATGATAGACAACGCATCAGAATGAATTAGAATGATGATTAGCAGTGAAAATAATGCAACAGCTAATGCATCAGAAGGCATTAGACAAAAGTAATGTGAAAACCCCCAACAGCCAAATGCTTCTGTAGTGACCGAACTACAGGGACAGTTAGATAAATAGAGATTGACAAGACTAACAATTTGGTTTTTAAAAATGCTTTTAACAGGGCATTCTACAACATTTAGAGCTGAAAATAAAAGTTACTGTTGTCGTATATCTGAAGACTACTGCAAACATGAGAAGTTAGTGGGCTTGAACAGTTTGTCCTGCTGGCCTGCTCAGTGAAGCCTGGAGTTCAGGTGAACTTCACTGGTTGACCTGTTCACCTTTTGCTTTAACAAGGTCCAAACCACTGCACTCACATTTCACTTCTGTCTGCCTGCTCATTTTGCAAGGCTGGAGTGCCATAAACTTCCAGCTGGTGTTTCCTTTCTTAAAAGCATCTTACTGGATAATGGGGCTGCTGATGTTGATGAATGAGATGATCTGTTGTCAGAGGAAAAGGCTGAGACAATTTGCTGTCAGGGGAAAAGTCATTTAACATCTGTGCTGATGACTGGTGGCTTGACCAAGATGGCATAGGGGACAGGTTGAGGAGGGAGGCTTCTGGGAGTGGGAATGGCTACTGATGTTGACGAATGAGGAAAACAAAGATGCTGGTAAGGAAACTGAGAAAACAGTAAGCAGCAGCATTGTGAACTTTGTGAATTTTCTTTGTCTCTTTTTTTATCTTCTGGGTTTAGATGAGATCTTCCCGGCACAGGAAGCTGCTAGTGTCTAATGGAGTTGCTTGTTAGCAACTAATTAGCAGCTAATTGACCATATTATTTCAAAAATTGCCAGCATAAATTAGACTTCCAATATTAATTTGCAAATTGTGCTAAAACATGCACAGTAAGATAGCATTAATCAAGAGGTACCAGTTGTATGTGCTTTCTTTTACTCATGGCATTTTATGTATATAAGCTCTCTTTACCAATTTCAATCATTCTTACTCTTTCTAATGTATGCTTAGCCATGATTCTCCTTGGGTATTCTCCAAGCCTGGGAAAAGCAGGTTAGGGCTGGACCAGTCTCTGGATGTTAAGGCAGTACACATTCAGACTGTGAGGAGATATCAAGTATCTAGTATTAGACCTTCCACTGGTCTCCCATGACACCTCCATCTGCACTCCTAATGCTATCTTGAGTACTGTGGGTCACAGTGGGTTCAGGGACTGGCTTTGCCATACAAGTCCTTCTGTGATCAATCGATCAATCTGCCATGTGTGAGTATGTGAGGCCTAGTGAATGGTTTAGGTGCACCCATATTGTGTGGAACAAATCTAAGGCCCAAACCACACTTGCAGAAATCCATCTAATAATGGCCATTTTCCACAGAATCTGTACATATTAGGATGCAGAACTCACATGAATTTCCTTCCTTACATGGGTTTTGGTACACATTTCCATGCATATGATCTGACTTGATAATGAAATCAGAATATGAACAACGTTCTCTAAAAATATGAAAATGTGTTGGTAATTCTACTCACCATTCCATGATTCAGCCAAGGTGGTATAAAATTATCAAGCAGCTTTGGGTAAACCAGTTCCCTGTCATAGATATAGATGCTCCAAAACATTGTTACAACAAACTGAGGTGAAAAGAGAGAGAGAGAAAAAACCCAGTTTTAATTTATTTAAAAAGTGAACGTATTACAAGAATTGCATTTTACTTTGTTTTTTAACAGCATCAAAAACAAATAAGTGGCTGTAACTCTAAAACAGTTTCCTTTTAATGCAAAGTATAGTTCAGATCGGAGTGTTCAATTTCTGCATCCTCTTAAGAGCAGAGTGTGCTAGCCTGGTTTCTTTTGAGAAGCCATTCAACACTATGCTCATTTTGCACAGAGAGTAAGATTACAGCCAAAATGCTTTAGACATTTCCCAATTCAATAATGGGGTGGCATAGTAAAACATCTGCCTTTAAGTTAGCCTTTATACATACAAGTTAAATTAGCACTTCTACATATATTCTCTGGGCTGTTTGTCAGGTAAAGATCATAAGCTTCTTCACGAACACAAGAATGCATCATGCCATGCATTCTTTTTCATAACAGGTAACCCAATCTTAACGAGGGTGCCTGTGCTGTGGTACAGCAGCACCAAAATAGTCGCTGCTGTATCTTGTGATGCCAGGGAGGCAGCCGGAGGTCTCCTTGAGGTGTAAGGGAACAGTTAGTAGACCTGGCAGCCTCAACGGCTCTACTTAGATCTGGACCAGCTCAATAGCTGGCACAGTTTTGAGTAGGCCCATGTAAGACTTTCAGGCACAGGAGGAGGGGCAGGATCTGGTGGCAGGCTCCTTCACTGTCCCCGCCCCCTTCTGGGCCTAACATGCCCTCCTTCCAAACCTGCCCCCCCTGTTTTTCCCCACACTGCCTTCCCTCCACTTCCCCCCCCCCCAGCCTGAACCGCTTTATCACCAATTGCTTCTGGCGGTCCTCTGACTGGTACAGAAGCCCAGTGCCCTTGAACAGGCCTTGCTGAGGGAGAATCAGCATGGCTTCTGTAAGGGTAAGTCTTGCCTCACGAACCTTATAGAATTCTTTGAAAAGGTCAACAGGCATGTGGATGCGGGAGAACCCATGGACATTATATATCTGGACTTTCAGAAGGCGTTTGACACGGTCCCTCACCAAAGGCTACTGAAAGAACGCCACAGTCAGGGAATTAGAGGACAGGTCCTCTCGTGGATTGAGAACTGGTTGAAGGCCAGGAAACAGAGAGTGGGTGTCAATGGGCAATTTTCACAATGGAGAGAACTGAAAAGCGGTGTGCCCCAAGGATCTGTCCTGGAACCGGTGCTTTTCAACCTCCTCATAAATGACCTGGAGACAGGGGTGAGCAGTGAGGTTGCAAAGTTTGCAGATGACACCAAACTTTTCCGAGTGGTGAAGACAAGAAGTGATTGTGAGGAGCTCCAGAAGGATCTCTCCAGACTGGCAGAATGGGCAACAAAATGGCAGATGCGCTTCAATGTCAGTAAGTGTAAAGTCATGCACATTGGGGCAAAAAATCAAAACTTTAGATATAGGCTGATGGGTTCTGAGCTGTCTGTGACAGAACAGGAGAGAGATCTTGGGGTGGTGGTGGACAGGTCGATGAAAGTGTCGACCCAATGCGCGGCGGCAGTGAAGAAGGCCAATTCTATGATTGGGATTATTAGGAAAGGTATTGAGAACAAAACAGCTAATATTATAATGCTGTTGTATAAATCGATGGTAAGGCCACACCTGGAGTTCTGGTCGCTGCATGTCAAAAAAGACATAGTGGAAATGGAAAAGGTGCAAAAGAGAGCGACTAAGATAATTACGGGGCTGGGGCACCTTTTTTATAAGGAAAGGCTACGGCGTTTGGGCCTCTTCAGCCTAGAAAAGAGACACCTGAGGGGGGACATGATTGAGACATACAAAATTATGCAGGGGATGGACAGAGTGGATAGGGAGATGCTCTTTACACTCTCACATAACACCAGAACCAGGGGACACCCGCTAAAATTGAGTGTTGGGAGAGTTAGAATAGACAAAAGAAAATATTTCTTTACTCTGTGTGTGGTTGGTCTATGGAATTCCTTGCCACAGGATGTGGTGATGGCATCTAGCCTGGATGCCATTAAAAGGGGATTGGACAGTTTCTGGAGGAAAAATCCATTACGGGGTGCAAGCCATGATGTGTGTGCGCAACCTCCTGATTTTAGAAACGGGCTATGTCAGAATGCCAGATGCAAGGGAGGGCACCAGGATGAGGTCTCTTGTTATCTGGTGTGCTCCCTGGGGCATTTGGTGGGCTGCTGTGAGATACAGGAAGCTGGACTAGATGGGCCTATGGCCTGATCCAGTGGGGCTGTTCTTATGTTCTTATGCCCACCCACATATGCCTTCCCAATGGTGTCTCCATCCTTCTAGTTACTGTGACATGCCTTATGGCATGTTTGCGATGGCCGTCTTCTCGTCAGCAGGCAAGAGACCGGCACCAGCCCAGGCTAGGATCAGGCTGTAAGTTGTTGTTAGTACATTATCCCTTCAATCCCTTTCAACTTCAATCTATTGTTTATGTTTGCAATGGTGAAATTCACCACTTTGCAATGGAGTCTGTTTCACAGCTGAAGGGTTAATAAGTCTTGCACTGATTCCAGAGAAGCACAAGCCTAATGCTCTACGCATCATTATAGACACAGCAGGAATTGTAACCAAGAATGTCAATGGGAATATGTCCTATTATGCTCAAGTCAAATGCAAGAAAAGAATGAATTCTACTGTGAAGATAATTGTGCAGAATGATTCAGATACTATCTAGAGGAGAAATGAGTTGGCAGGGAGCAGAGGGGAGGGGGAGAATGGCAACATCTTCAACTGGGAAGGGAAAAGCAGAGTATAAATATTTCAAATACATAAATACAATTTAAAAGTGTGACATCTGGAAGATCCAGAAGCAAACCAATACCTGCAAGTGAGAAGGCATGCTAAAAGTTAAGTTACAAAGCATAAAAGCCCACTTGAGATGATGCAAAGAACCTCTTGTGCAGACCAATCTTATGCATGCTTTCTTGGAAGTCAGTCCTACTGAGTTCTACAGACTCACTCCAGTGTGCAGCTTTAGCTTATAATGACTAGATTGTATGTGTCGTGAGTATGAAATAAATACCTAGAATGGACATACATGTGAAAAACAAATAGCAGAAGAAACGTTTTCAACTGAAAGTTAGCTGTAGCAATATCATTTTTTCATACATATGTGCCTATGAGAAATGCAAAGTCCAATATTGAGTGTTCCTTTTGCAAACAGAACAACATAGACTAATTTCAGCCCAATTCTTTCACTGGCAAACCCTGATGCACTGCCAGGTTTGCCAGCACAGAGATGGTTCCACCATTGCAGAAGTCCCTCTGAGTTTATTGCACAGACATCAGTGCAGCAGCCAGAAAGATGCACCACCAGCAGTGGGGTGCAGACTGGCCACCAGCAAAACCCTGCCAGCAGAGGAGAGGTGGAAGAGGAGTGGAGAGCGGGGCAGGATGAGGCAGAGTTGGATCATGAACCCCCTTCCTGAGCCAGACCTGTCCCCAGTGGCTCCTGAGTGCTATGCCAGCAACAGAGCCCTGAAGAGTCCTATAGGGTGCTATAAGACAACCAGGATGCAAAATAAGTCTCATTCCTCTTGACCAGCCTCTCCACTGGAATGGTGGGTTGGATTCAGCAGCCACTGTGCTGGTGGCCTGGCAGACTCAGCGTGGCAGCTGCATAGGATTGCGTTGTTTGGATTATCTACACTGGAAAACTGCTTTTCAATGCATATTCTGTACATAGTTTATTAGTTTCCACCATAAGTACTGAAACCTGCTCATGCTAGACTTAGATTGTTTCAGTAAAAATAAATTATGATGGCTGAGATGCAAAACACTGCAAGTATAAAATGCTGTTCAAGAACTCTCTCTCTCTCTCTCTCTCTCTCTCTCTCTCTCTCTCTCTCTCTCTCTCTCTCTCTCATATGTGCCTGCATTGGCACTAGCAATGTATTCCTTTTTTTATGCCGTAGACTCAGAACTGAATTAAAAACTGGATAATAGAGAAAATGACAACAGTCTCCAATTTCTTCTAAAATGACATGCTGAATTGCAAGAGGTCAAAGCAAACCTGTCAAACACAATTGGCATGTGAAACATATGCACTGAGAAATTCAGACCCAGTCCTGCCTTACAAAGAACAGGTCTGATATTAATGGATGATATTAAGGGTTTAACTGGACCATGACAGAGTGAATCCAACAGAGCTGGCAAGTACATGTAGTATCTTGGGAAGCAAAGAAAACTTGTAGACTTTGCCAATGAGGTAAAAGTGAAAAAAGAGAGAGGAAGTTCCATCTGTCTCCTAACCAGTCAGCCAACAAATGGAAATGGTTCAACAAAATTGGCTGCAACCATCTGGTGCTCCAGGTGGCAAGAACTGTTTAACAAACGTCCAAAACACAGATAGGTATGGGGTACAAAAAGCATGCACAAGAGGACCATTCTAATTTTAGCCCACATCCAATTGGATATCACAAAAATCACTTTTCTTTTTTCTTTCTTTTGCACGTGATATTACCGATTTCAGATATATGCTTATTTGAGTCCCAACTTCTTATTTCAGGTAAATAAGACCTAATTCTGCAATTTCTAACTTTGCAGGATGTTAGTGTGTCAGCAAAAATGAAAAGCAGTAGTCAGAAGGTGTCACTTCATCAGGCTTCCCTTTGATTGATGAAGTTACCATGAAGCAAATCAGGAAGTCATAAAATGCTTTCTGCAGACTTGCCCACGCAATTGTTGAACCCAGAAATGGCAAACAGAGGATATGAGTTTTGTTTTCAGCAATGGCACTAACTGGAATTTTTCACTTTATATGCATGAAGTTGTAAGGGACTATTCATGTGTCTCAAGTTCTTCTTTATGAGGTGAGGGAGTTGTACGGTCATGCCCAGCTGCTCTTGAAATATGCTGCCTTGTGAAATACTGCATGAGTTTGTGTCATTACCATCAAGTCATGCATAGTAAAAATGTGAATTTCTGCATTTCCTGTGAATACACTCTAATATCAGAAGGAACAGAATGCTCAGATCCACAACTGTGGTCCATCTTCATTTTTCTCACTCCACAAATAGTGCCTAGGAAATACTTTGCATGGATAGAACTAACTGAAACGTAATATTCCAGCCAATTTCATAGCCGCATGAGCAGTGCTTGAAATTCTACCCACCAAACACAGCTTTGCCTCCATGGTGAAGAAATCTTTCCATTTCCTCCTCCTGCTTCAAAGCTTTGGAAAGCAACATGACAAACTATCATCTTGCTAAGAGTTGAAAATCAGGAAACGACTGGTGATTCAAGAAGTAGAAGAGGCAAGACTTTTTGAAACAATACGGCAAATCAAAGCAAAGATGAGTGCATAAGGCACAACCAGTGAACAGTACCACTGTAATTTTCCATTTCTGTGTACATGATGTCCAATTAAAGTAGTGAAGATATTTACCAAGCCTTGCTTTCATTGTTAACCTATTCATCCAATTTTATATGGATTTGAATGACATTGTAGCTTAGGTGTAGAGCGCATGCTGTAGGCAGAAGGTCTCTGATCAATGATTCATTCACTGGCATGTTCAGGCTGAAAAAGTCTCCTTCTGAAACTTAAAGAGAGGTGCTACCGATCAGGGTGAATAGTAAGCTAGAAGGACCAATGGTCTGACTCTGTATTATGGCAGTTTTAAATTTTCAACATTAAGCAAAACCCTTTCTTGTATCTGTTGCAGGGTTGCCACAACTAGCTTACTCCATGATTTTGTGGAAGTAAGCATGGGACTAGCAATTGCTTTTTTCACTATTGGGATGAAGGCATTTGCCCTTTCCTTTCTTGAAGGGGGTGACCCTTCCTGTAATAAGGCACAACAAAAACAAGAGGCAAAGCAGAGAGATGAGTAAAAAGAAAGAGTGGGTGGGAAGTAAGCCTAGAGTTCCATCAGTCTGCACTCTACCACTCTCTTTCTCTCTCCCACCACCACAACTCTGTTTTCTTGGTTTATGGAATTCCATCTTATCTTCATTGTACACAACAGACAAATCATCCGGAGATGGAGCTGTTGTGAGCAATGAAGCTGATTTTAAAAAATATGAGAATTTGATCATCCATGTCACTCTTATGGTAACATTCTGCTTATGCAATTCTTATACCAGTTAGTTCCTTTCTCCCCCAATTTTTGGACTCCTAGATTGTGCAACAGGCAGAGTCAATGCTTTAGCCCACTGGTTCTCAAACTTTTAGCACTGGGATCCACTTTTTAGAATGAGAATCTGTCAAGACCCACTGGAAGTGATGTAATGACTCATCAACTATCATCAACTATCATCAACTCATATGACTATCAACTATCATCAACTAGGAAGAGTTTTAATAATTCTAGGCTGCAATCATACCCATGCTTACCCAGGAGTAAGCCCCATTGATTATCATTATTTAAAGCATAGACTTAGTAGTCTGTTAAAAGTACAGATCCGTAATACTTCCCCAAATGCAGTCACATACCAAGGTAGCATCAAGTCTAATATATTAAAAATTAAATATTGAAATGAATGGGGACCCACCTGAAATGGGCTCATGATCCACCTAGTGGATCCCAACCCACAGTTTGAGAAACACTGCTTAGTGTTTTATAGAAAAAGCAGAGAGAGTTGAAATTCAAAACTGTTAATTATTATTAAAACAAATTTAACTTACAAATCCTTTCCTATATTAACAAACTCTCCAAGTGCAATTTTATGCATATCTAGTCAAAATTAACCCCCACTGGGTAAAACAGAATTTACTCTCAAGTAAGTGAGTATAGCAACGGCTTTCAAACTCTCATGGAGCGTTTGCACCACTGTAAGTTCTTCAGGGGGCGGAAGGGAGGCAGCGACGCTATCCCCAGGACCATGTTGCTAATGGGGCTGCAGGGTGTGGGATGCACTCACCAGTCCCTGCAGCAGCCATCCTGGGGTGCGGGGAGCCATGTGCGAGTGTCTGTAGGACTCCCTGATGTTCCAAAAGTGAAAGTGGAGCGATCGTGCTCCACTTCCGCAAAACCAGAAGACGCTCACACAGGGCTCCCCACACGCCAGGGCAGCTGCTGCAGGGACTGGTGAGTGCATCCCAGGTCCTGCAGCCCCATCAGCAACACAATCCCTGCTCCCCTTAGCAATGCGATCCTGGGATCGCATCACTGCCTCTCCCTGCCTCCTCGCTGCCCCTGCCGCTTAAGGGGGCAGAGGCCAGGCTGGGGCATCATGATGCCCCAGTTTGAAAACCACCAGTGTATAGGATTGTAACCTCATGACACAATGGTCTGGCTGGAGCATGTGATCGGAGGCAATGGTGCGGGAGAGGGGAGGAAGGAGAACCTCTGCAGATTGAACAGGCGAACTACCCTGGTGATGGGGTTCAGCACTGCTGCAGTGAAGAACTAGGGTCATTGCTGGGGAACAAAGGGGAGGTAATTAACATAAAGTGAGCATAAGTTCTCTAGATGAAGCTTGGAACAGGAATTTGGCAAAACAGGATAGCTTGCTAATACGGCAGGTTACGTTTCATACCACCGTTCACAGTAAAGCAAATGTAGCCATAAAGCAAATCACGGGCAACAGTGTGTTTAGTGATTATTTGTGGTGGCAGTATACTGGGAAGAAGAAAGATACTTTCCAGTTTGCCTTAAGGGTGGCAAAGATCCCAGAAGAGGAAGGGTGTAGCAGTTGGAAACAATATTCACATATTCATCGAAAATGGGGAGGGGGGAGGGGAAATGAAAAGCATACTCGGGGGGCCTTGTAGAAGTGACAGTGATAGCCATAGCTTGATCCTACGTATGTTTGCTTGCATCTGGAGTCGTCTTGTGTTGTATTGTTGTATTGAATGAGGCTTGCTTTCAGACAAGCAAGCATAGGATTAGAAGACCTAGATGAGGAGTAAGGTTGCCATTTAAAGAGTAGTTACCCGGGAAGAAGACCCTCAGAAGCGCACTGCATTACTGAAGTGCTTCAGAGGGAAACTCTGAAAAGTGAGTTAGGCCCGTTTTTTGTTTTAGCTGAAGGGACAGATAGGGTAGGTTTACTATGGCTGCCATCATGGATTGGAAACAAGGCAGCAGGGAGAGGAATACATATCCATCCCTCTCCCTGCCGCCTCATTATATTTATATGGACATAATAGGGGGACGTCTTTCCTTTGGTGTACCTGGTGGTATGCTAATGTTTCCCAGGGGTAGGATAGGATTGGACCAAAAAAAGATAAATGTGATTATATTTAATTTCAAATCTAAGGCATTAGAAATCTAATAAGTAAATGGCGCATTCTTCCAGGATATATAAGCTATGGGGGAGAAAATGATTATAAGATATTTTTAAAAATTAAATTAAGAATACAGTAAAAATCATTGAGTCCATTTCATTAAGTCTAAGTCAAACTTACAAAATAAAAAACAAAATACAGTGAACCAAACTAGAAGAAAAAGTAATTATTTTGCCCAATACTTACAACTCCAGTAGGGAAAGCTAAGACAGCCATCATCCAGTCACGGAGGGAAATGAGTTTTCTTAGCTGCCTTTCATGCTCTTGGCTGTCATTTCCCTTAGTCAGAAGGCTGGAAAGGTCAGTCAATACGCAGATCCCAAAAAAGACTGCTTGAATAACCTGCATTAAATATATATAAATACTTGAAGTGTACAACATGCAATACAAATCTCAATACTTCATTCTGATGATGGAGATGGCCAGGATCTCCCAACTTCCATCCTGATTGTAGATTAAGAAAAATTGGAAGCCTACAAATCACTGCAGAGCACATCTGTAAGTGTGTCGAATACTGTGGTTCCATCAGACATTTTGTTATATCAAACCACATTCCAAGGGTTATTATTGTGCAGTGTGGGAAATCTCACCATGCAACAGACAGGGCAGGAAGGAAACCACAAGGAAAGAGTATGCAGCAGCATTCAGAAGACACCAGAAAACTCTTCAACATGGGAATGAGGAAGTGCAAACAAGACACCACAATGGTGCAAAAGTGAAGAAGTAAAACTTGGGAAAATACAGGACAGAACTTGGGAAAATACAGGACAGAACTAGGGCTGTTTTTAAATTCATGAGTTGTGCAGTCAACCTTTGATTATATGATTACAGCCCAAATCTATTTCCCCCCCCCGTCAATGCAATGGCACCAAAACGGTACCCTATGATGGGTAAAGGAACAATTGTTACCCAGGGATAAGACTCTGTGGCATGGCTGGGGGGGGGGGGTCTACTCAGATCTGCACTAACTAAATAACAAGGTCTTGAGCAGGGTCTGAGTTAATAATGGTTTGCGGTCAATTGATAGCCAATCTATCTGATGAGAGATACTACGTAAATGCCATCCCGTTTTCCCTGGCTCTCTTTTCCAATCAGAACAGGTATTTATCTAAGTTACAGATTCCCTGACTACCTTAGGATTAATTGGTGAAATCTGCTAAAAACAATTTACACAAATTTGAGTTTCCTAGGCTCAAAGTCTGTAGTTAAGTTAGTGGCTCCCCAAGCATATAAAATACATGCGATCTCCTAATAAGGTCAATCCACTACAGCAAAGTTGAACACCATTCTTCTTTTAACAGGCAAAGACAAAGCAGACCCATTAACAGGTTTTCTGTAATACCACCCACTTAGATTAAGATAACTATGCTTAACCAGTTAGATGTTCGGTTTCAACTTCAGATGTTAGGGTACAGCAATGTGGAAGACAGAAAGGCAATTTGCATGAAAAACCTGGTTACACGGATGAATAAGGAGGCCTTCTTGAGCATCTGAACATGTAAAAGAAACATACAGTTGTGTTGTTTTTTTGCAGTAACTTAATGATGACTACATTTGTGAAGGTTGTTTTCACAATTAAATTCACACTAAATAGTTACTAAAAACACACCCAACTGTGAATTGGGCTCTTGGGTTGTAATCTTATGCACATTTCCCTGTGCATAATCTCAACTGAATATAGTACAGTGAGATTTACTTCTAAGTAGGGATACACTGTAATGGCCAAACTAAACCTGACTGTAACACCATTGTACTTGCTATTTTTTGTGTAAACAGGGTGTGCAGAAGGATGGAGGATTTGAACCATGGGGCGGGGTGACTTCAATCTTACCCCACATTCCAGATCTCTTCCACCCAAGACAATAGACTCCAGTGGGAGCTTTGTTTCTGGAGTGTGGGTGTGATGCCAATCAGCTTCCTGCACACTATTTATGTGATTAAAATCCTGCTAGCTTGTCCTGAAGTCAACTGAGATGGTGAAGTACACACATAGGTGAGCTCCTGAAAGTTACACTCCTCATTTGCATACAAAATCAAATCTGCAGTGGGCCAAGGAAATGGACGTGACTTAAATATCATATGGCAACACGTCCAATGCACTAAACGAGCACCCAAGGAAGTAATAGTTGAACTCGAAGAAATAATCACTGATTTGAGAATAAGAAAATGTTAATATATCACTAGGAAATATTTCCTAACTATGAAGTGGATATGCAATGGTATCCTGTAGGAAGTGGTGGAAAGCGTCATGACATCCCTTTAAATGTTAAATTGGACAAAACACTGTAGAATGTGCACCAGGGGATAATGCTGCATTGGCAACATTTTGAGATATGACCTAATAGGCGTTTTCATTTCTGTACTGAGGTATTTTCAAGCTAGAAGAAAATAAGATCTATCCCAAGTAATATAACCTAAAAAAAATTCACACACCTAGTCTCTAAGGGAGTATAAGTTGTACCTTTCCTAATCAATCATAAACTGAGCTTGCCTCCATCAGCCAGTCTGCTACAACAAGGTCACAAGAGAGGAAGGGGGGGGGATGGTGGAATTGTAACAATATCAGTATTCCAATCCACAACGCATTTAAGTGGCATACTAGGGACCATTTTCTAGATTACTAATTCCTATCTATGTTGCTAAATGCATCTATAAAAGTGGAAGGAAAATTGTTAGAGAACAGCATTATTTCACCACGTAATTAGATATCACTAGTTTCTATCTATGGACTGTGAAACATTATGCTTTGACCCAAGTTTACGACCCTGTTCATGGTAGCTCCTTTTGTGAATAGAAAAGTTGTGCTTGTGCAAGGACCTGTTCTGCTTGTCCAACTTTCCTTCCATGCATGGAAGCTGCTGCTGCATTCAGAAGGGTATACTTGGATCCTAGCCTATGTCTGCATAGCCCTAAAGGTTTTTCTCTTGGTCAGTGTCCATTAAAACAAAATGGACTAACAAGCCTCAGGTTAGATATTGAAACTGATAGCAGTTCTTGGAAAAAGCTGGATGTTGTGAATTGATCATAAAATGACTGTGAATATTTGTGTTAAAAAAAAAAACATTAAGGTTAATTTCACAAAGTTATAGCCCACTGATACACTTTAAATTTAGTTCAAATATGGTTGTGTGATTCCAATTAACATCTGTGATAACACATAGATATTTACTATAAAACTTCAGGCATTAGAGAGAACACAAATATACAGCAATGTCTATCTTAGAAGACAGATTTGAGTGGAGGAATATGCTATCTACTAAAACAGGCAGCAGCTGGAATGGCAGCAAAAGCATTAAGTTCTATCAACATGCAAAACAAATTGCTTGAAAACCTGCCAGATCACATAACCTTCACCTTGCAAGTCTGCCAGATCGCAAGTCTGCTTTTTCCTTTGAAGCAACCAGAATATGATTTATTCCCTCGGATTATCTGTTATGACTTTGCTTGTCACCTCTGTGCACTACTTGTATTCATTCTTCAATCTGCTGACATGATGTAGGGATGTGAACATATATTAAGCTTAAGCAGTAAATGTGGTTGAAGACACTATCAAGTAAATTTTAAGTCAGACTATTTGTCTCTTTGACTGTTGGACGTGTGCTTGACTTAACTGCTCTCACTGGAAACAAACCGTATACTGTACCTGCAAAGCACAGACAGTCAGTGAACAACATTTCACAGTTCTATCAAGTCCAAATGTATTAGGTTCGGATAAGTCATGAATGACTAAGTGGTTCTGACATTTAGCAGCTCTGTGTTTGCTTGCCAAAGGCTCTGCTGAAATTCAGTTATTTTCCTTCTAGTTGTCTCTGGTAACTCACAGCATGTAATACATTTCCTATCAGGCATTTTGATTCTACACATAATTCAAGGGAAAACTACACTGAAAATTACACCAGAATTTTATGCATGTCTATTCAGAAGGAAGTTCCAATGTTCAGTGGGGCTTATTGCCAGGAAAGTGTGTATAGGATTGCAGGCGGCGCAACCCTAAGTGTTGAAGAGAGCCAAAAAACAGTGTGTGATCAGCTCTAGCAGATGCAGTCAAGAAGTTGAGAAGGATAGCAGAGTAGACCTTTAGATTTTGCATCAAGGGGTGAATTAGTGATTTTTGTGAGGGCGGTATAAAGGAAACCATCCCTCTTAAAATTAAAATTTAACTACTTGTGACCACTTGGTAACTATTTGTGAACCAATGCCACTTGTAAAATAGATGTATGAAGTTCACTTTCCTAGGCACCTGCTAAACTGTGTAGCACCTTTTCATTTTAAAAAGCTCTGAGCAAGTGCATTTTTAATAATTGCTATTCCATTCCTTCCTCCTGTTCAGCCATTCATACAAAATCTGCCTTTATTGCTTTTCATATCCTGTTTACAAGGCAGGATAATTTCATTAAATCTATACCATCCATTCAGCAAATATATGTTTATAATATTATTAGATTACAACTTTTATATTTTTCTTTTCTAACTCTCAATTTTGTTTGGCTCATACTCAGCATGGCAGACCATGCCATTAGTTTTACTTAAAAATTAATATTACACACATTATTACAAAATGTGATCAGTGACATATCCTGGGCACTGTGCCAACATTCAACAAACAGTAAGAAAGGCCATGCAACAGACTAGATAACATTTGGGATAGCTAGTTTGGTAGGGGGAAAGACATGCATTGCAGCTGTCTCAACTAAACTGGGCTTAAGGATCAGGTTTCCAGTGGGAGGAAAGCCCCTAATGTTTTCTGAACAAATTACTTAGTGTATGTGGAGGGGGGGGGGAGTTCGATTTGTATAAAATTAGCTTAGTGAAAACTTAATATGTAGCAGATACATTCCACATGCGTGAACTTTCTATAATGCTCAAAGCATGCTACACATTTAATTCAAAGACAAGTAGCTTCTTTAATACTTTATAAATAAAGGAAGAACTTCACCTATAATCATGGTGGCAAGACGTGCGTAACATCAACATGTTATGACTACAAGAGGTTTTTGCAAAAAGACACTGAACTACTTCATGGATAAATCACATAAATGTGTACATAGAAGAAGACTTTCATGGAATAGCCCAGGAAGGTTGGAGTGGAGGAAGGGATACTATTTTACCTCTCAATATACGAAACCTGTAAATATTTACCTCGAATATATGAAAACTGTCTTATATCAAGTTGATCTAGCTGTAGTATCATCTATAGATTCTATACGGATTGGCAGTGGATTTTCAAGGTTTCAGACAGAGAAACCTTTGCATGCAAAATATGCGCTTTGTCCCTGAACTATGGCTCTTCTCAGTGTAGAAGAGCATACTGTATTGTGCCCACATATTATAGGTGGGTAGGGCAATTTTTATTGCACTCCCATTGTTTTTACCATATTATGGAGACTGCTTGGGTTTGGTTGTAGTATATAATACGTATATGTACATGTGGGGATCATAAAACTGGAAAAGAATAAAAAGCCAACTACTGTAGTTCAAATCTCAGTTGTAAGGCAGGACCATTCACTTTCCAAGCCCCACCTCTATGATCAACTCACAGAACAGAGGCCACAGCATGCCACAAGCAGATAACAGATATTTCCCAGTGATGCATGTAAATAGTTCCAGCTAACATAGCAAGGTAGCCAGGTTGAATATTACAGGGGGGAGCAAAATTCCATCAAGGTCACCAGCCAATTCGACCTGAACAAACATTATTTCTGAACTGTTCATATACTGTGCACAAACATGTATTGATCAGCCCAACCTTTGGCAGGATCAAAACCCACCTATTGTGCCATCATGATTTCTGAAACATAGCTGCCTATAAAATAATTGCTTTGAAAGATTTTTTTAAAAAGTGAAACATTTACTTAGGGTGCAGTCCTAACCCATTATGTCAGTGCTTTCCAGCACTGGCATAGCGGTGCCAATGGGACATGTGCTGCATCCTGCAGTTGGGTGTCACTCACAGAGGCCTCCTCAAAGTAAGGAAATGTTTGTTCTCTTACCTTGGAGCTGCATTGCCCTTATGTCAGTGCTGGAAAGACCTGACATAAGGGGTTAGGATTGCGCCTTTAATCACATATAAATATCTGTGAGAACACATATAAGAGAAACAGAGTTTTGTAAATAGAGGTAACAAGATTGAGAATGGTGACTCAATACATCTGGAATGCTGGTCATAATAGTTTTAAACACAAACATAATGAAACAAAGAGTGATGCATGAAATTATCGATACGAAGATCCAAGAAATTGTAAAAGAAGATTAAGACAATGGCTTTGATCCTGCCAAAATGCATAAGTCTGGCTAGTTGTAAGCTTAGCTTGGAAAGATTGGTTTCTTCTAGGGCTCTGCAGGCCTGTCATTAATTGCTGCATGTGTGCTGTTCCCTCCTACTATATTGTCCTCCATTCCCAGCACTAGTCCCTTAATTTTCAACTCTTCCTTGCTCTGTTCCTCTGAAGGGGTGGAATATCCAGTGAACGTACAAGAGTTTATTCTCTACTGCTCTGGGCAATGTTAGGTCTTCCAGAATCCTCAAGATCAAGCAGGAAGCTGCCTGCAAAGGTTTACAAGTAATTTTAGAAAGAAAAAAAAAAGTGCCTTCCTTATACAACCCCAGGATATAAAGAAATACAGAATGGGCTCTGAGCAAAAATTGTTACTTTATAGTCAGACAGAACCTCCAATTTCCTGAGATTTATAGAGCAGCATACTCTATCATTTGTTTCTATCTGTTTGTTGTAGAAGAATAGCCTGTTCTGAAAATTGTTGTTGCTGACTACTGCATATGCTATTTGATCACAAAGTTATGACAAAATAGTTTTTTTTAATTCATTCTCAACTGGGTACAGATATGATACCATAATGGAAGAAATACCAGGGTGGGGGCACAATATCGGCAGTATATACTGGCAGGAAAAGCTCAAAAACAGAGCAGTAATGATGACACTGGCCCCAGGTCATTATAGTATTATTTCTAGAAAAAAAATAATAAAGCAACAAAACTACTCACTCCTAGCTTTAAAATAAAAAAAAATTGGGAAAGTGTGTAAGTAAAAGGTTATGAAGAGAAGCTTGACTTTCTTGCTCAGAGAAGGAAAACTGGGACTATCTTCACACATGGCTTCTTCTCACCTCAGGTCTTTTGATAATGTTGTCCCATGGCTCCTTTTTGGCGCACGTTACTCTAATAACCCCCAATCCTGTCCAGAGCTATGCCCATTGAAATCAAAGTGCTTGAGTGTGCCTAACCATCTGCAATGGATAGAAATGTAAGTTCCTTAGCACAATAATGAAAAGTATCCTCAAAATAAAATTGTTGCCTAGGCTTTTCTCCATTGTGATCACTGGAGATACAACCACTAAAGGTTCAGTGGCCACAAAAAACCACCTACCTGCATGCTAACAAACAGTGTTCACACATACGGGAAACATGTATACTGTTATTTTTAGGATGATGGTTTCAGCTTGTTTGGATGGGGTTACACTTCATTAAGGATCAGATTTTCAGCTTGGGGATGCTCTTGGAACCAGCTCTCTCGTGGCATGGAATGGCATGAACTGAATCCACCAGCAGAGGTCTCTCTGGTCAAGGATGGCCTGCCCATTGTTGTTCACACTCTGGAAACTTTCAGGACTGACTACCATAATTGGCTGTACATAGGGCTGCCTTTGAAGACTGTCCAGAAATTGTAGTTAATAATTTAAGAACATAAGAAGAGCCCTGCTGGATCAGGCCAAAGGCCCATCTATTCCAGCTTCCTGTATCTCATAGTGGCCCACCAGATGCCTCTGGGAGCACACAAGATAACAAGAGACCTGCATCCTGGTGGCGCTCCCTTGCACATAGCCTTCTGAAGAAGCCTATTTGTAAAACCAGAAGGTTGCACAAATCCATCTTGGCTTGTAACCTGTGATGGACTTTTCTTCTAGAAATCTGCCCAAACTCCTTGGACAGATTTCTGGAAGAGAATTTGGCAGCTGTATGGAACTAACTGGGTCTGTGTGTTAAGAACACATTTTGCCAGTTTTCAGATAACTTCACTGACTCCTGGTTCAATTTCTGAGCGCTATTCAAAGCCATATGTGGCTTGGGACCTGAGTACCCAAAGAATGCTTACTTCCACATCAACCTGCCCATGCATCAAGATTATTAGTGGAGGCCCTCTCACAGGTGCCCATGGTGACACAGAAAGAACTTTTTGGTGGTGATTCTCCATTTATGGAAACCCCTAGGGAAACTTGCTTGGTACCAGTGTAGTTACAGAATTTTTCAAGCAGTAGGTGAAGACTTTAAAAAATTTTTCCTTTTAAGGATTTTTATATTTTAGGTGCTGTCTTAATTCTTGTAATTGCAGTTTATTTTCTGTTTCTATGATTGTCTGCTTTTAAAAGCTCCACTGGGAATGGAGCTGAAGATGTATACAATAATGCTCACTGAGGAACTATTGGCCATTCACCAGTAGTGTGCCAGCTGAACTTTGCAAGAGAGTTCCTACCTCAGTTGCCTCTCACTGACGCACACCCAGAAGGCAAAGGGCTCCCTTCTTCTAGGTTGACTGCTATTGACTCCTTTCTCCAGCATGCAATTTCATGTCAATGTGTTTCTATGCTTCCTCTTACCCCCAATTAGAACCCCACATGCTGGTTAATCAACTACCAGCCAGAAATATGTATGAAAAATAGATAAAACAATGGCATCCTGTTTGCACTAGCTACACAACAAGAAAATTAAGAAAACTCCACCAGGTGGAAAACAAAGAAACCATGTAGCTGGAGATCACTTTGATGTCAGAGACTTAGGATCAAAGCAACTTTAGAAACTGAAAGAAATACTGAGGAAGTTAAATTTTCAAACCCTTCTTATTATGAGGATCTGGGAAGACAATAAAATATTTGAAATCTCCCAAAGCACTATGGACTACAATGCATCAAAACTATTAAACCACTAAACATTATCCTCTGCTATGATTGTTTACCACTAATTAAGCCAGCAATTTTTTTTCTAACACCACTTCCAGCAACATATTTTCTTTGAAGTACTCTGAAGATGTTGTTTTTGCCCAACAGAGAAACAAGCACTTTTAAATTTTGCTTTTGATAGCTTGAAGTCTTTGATCAATTCTTTATATAGCTCCAGGAAGTAAAACTTTGATATATTTATTTAATTAGTTAGAGCCCAATCCTATCCAATTTTCCAGTGCCGGTGCTGCTGTGTCTGTGGGGTATGCACTGCTGCCTGTGTTGGGGAGGTAGTCACAGAGGCCTCCTCTAGGTATTAGAGCATTTGTTCCCTGCACCGGTGCTGGAAAGTTGGATAGGATTGGGCTCTTAGTCCTGAAGAAATACAAGGTAACGACTGGCTTTGACTCTCTTGATGCTAATCGTCTGTCAAGGATGATGCTATAAAACATTTGTTTAACAGAAACAGAATAACCACAAGCATCACTACTGTTGTTTGTGTTCCTAAAAAAATCCATTGGCAAATGATCATACTTCAAATGCCCCATGAGAAAATCATACCTGCTGCATTGCACCATTAGGTATATTGTTTGCATGGGTTTTATTTATTTATTATTTTAAACATTTTGTATTCCACCTTTCATGTTCATGAATATAAACTCCTCATCTCATGTTAAGACTACACGAGCCTGTTTATCTGTGGATTCTTTATCCGCAGATCTGGCTCAATGCGGGTCCCCAGGAATCCGTGTTGAGCCAGACTCAGCTCCACCTGAGCTCTCTGAAAGGGACAGAGCTGCACTCCAATCCCCTCCAGAGAGCTTTCTGAAGCCTGAAGTGTGTGTCTGCCAGCTGCCTCTGCAGGTTTCAGAATAGCCTGGAGAGACAAAAAACACTTCCAGTTTCCTGAGGGTTTCCTGAGCTCCGGGCCTCAGAATGTCTTATATGGGGCTTCCCCGGGCCTCAAAATGCCTTATATGGCAAAAAAGTCACTTCTGCTTTCCCGAGGGAAACTGGACGTTTCCCTCTCCAGGCCATTCTGAAGCCCGCAGAGACAGCAGGTGAATGCGGGCTGCTTCTGCGGGCTTCAGAAAGACCTTCGGAGGGGACTAGAGCACAGTTCCAATCCCCTTCAGAGGGAGAAAGGGGCCAATTGTAGATTTAATTGTCTGCAATTTTCGCTATCTGTGTGGAATCCGAGAACAGTTCCCACATGGATACCGAGACCCCACCTGTACTCAGGATTTTGGAAAAAGAAAAAGGGCTTGTTCATAAAGCATTTTTCCTTCTAGGATTGCCCCCAGGCTTATACACTGCTTCCCTTACTCATCCCACTATGGGGAGAAGCATAGGACAAATTAAGCAACCAAATGAATACAGGATCTCACTATCTGGGAGATGAAACTCTCTAGAGAAAGTGTTTCCTAGCATTGTCCTTTTTAACACATTAGAACAGACACACAGAGTTAAGCTTAATATAGAATAATGAGGTCTTCTAAGAAGAGGCATGAAACCTGTTTCCCAAAATTGTCGCTCTATTCGGCTCCATAGCTATGTGAAGGCACTCACACAGTAAACAAGCCTCCTCTTTCTCCTGCTCCTTAGCACACTTCAAGTCATTCTTCCCACACACAGCTGCCACCAGCATGCAGATTTCAAAGATTCCATCCAAGTGCGTCAACTACCTGACTTCCTTCCAGTCAAGACACATCCCACTCAAACATTCCTGGACAATGCTGCTTCATACAGCTTAAAAAGAAGAAATATCCATCAATCTGTTGTCTGCAAGTCAAGGCCCAGTATTGCCACCACACTCTAACAGTAGAATGATATAAAGAAGAGCTTTTCAAACTGGGGCGCAAGTGTCTGCAGGGCTTCCCGCAGCTTAAAAAGTGAAAGCGCAGCAATTGTGTTCCACTTCCAGTTTTGTGGAAGCGGAGTGCGATTGCTCCACTTTCACTTTTTCAGCTGCAGGGAGCCCTGCAGAAGGTCAGGTAGGGCTCCCCGCACCCCCGACAGGCTGCTGCAGGGACTGGTGAGTGCATCCCAGTTCCTGCAGCCTCCTTAGCAACGAGATCCTGGGGATCGTGTCCCTGCTTCCCCCCACCCCCACAAGAACTTACTGCAGTTCAGACTGAAAACCACTCATATAAAGGTATGGATATTGTAGTTATTATAAGACAAAGCTTTTATCTGCACTAATAAAGAGCTAGACATTTTTTGTCGTTAACAGCACAGGTCTGGTTCAGATGCAAAATGGAGAGCCCAATCCTATCCTTTCCCCTCCTGCTGGTGCAACTGTGCCAAAAAGAGCGTGCTATATCAGGGGATGGGGCAATCAGGAGGCTTTGGAGGGGAAATCCCTTACTCCACTGTAAGCCTACCTCTATGCAATGGGTCTCCTCAGACCTGTGCCAGCTCTATAGCTGTTGCAAATCTGAGGAGAGAAAGGGGGTGAGGAGACTGCTGATGGAGGCGACAGGATCTGGCGCATGCCATTGCCACCAGATCCACCCCTCTCACAGACTCTCTGCCACCATTTCCCAAATGGCATATCTGTTTCTGCAGAGGGAGTGTAACCTAATTCAGAACAGGTTGGCAGCCAATATCTACACATAGAGAGAATTCACATCAAGAGAATCTCTGTTTTGTCTGGATTTAATCTCAGCTTCTTGGCCCTTATCTAGTCCCTAACCATCCTCAGAAAATGTTTTAGGACGGTAGTTCCATTGAGAAACAAAACTGGGCCATTCCCCATTAAGGGGAGTGGCCCAGTAATGGGTATTCCCACAACACCATAGTGATCATGGCATCATGTGAACCAAGGGGCTTTCCCCCTTACCTGGGGGATCCTGCTGGCCTTGGGGAGAGTCTAGGAAGCCTGAAGCCCCCTCCGCAGGCCTCTCTAATGCTAAAAATTGCTCCGTTTGGGGATCAAAGTGCACTTCCAGTTTTCGTGCAAAAACCAGAAGTGAACTCCAATCCCCAAATTTTCAGCATCGGGGAAGCCTGCAAAGGGGGCTGCGGGCTTCCCAGACCCTCCCCCAGTAAGGGGGAAAGCCCCTAGATTTCTGCAGTGTCGCTATCACTGCAGCACCATTGGGGCACCCCCCTGTCCCAGGCCCTACCCTCGCAAACACTCCTGTGTTCCCAAAGTCCAAGTAGGACTTTGAAAACCTCTGCTCTAGGACTTCTACAGCCACCCTACAATTTGATGGTATAAAGCTGGGTATCAAAAACATATTGATGGTACCCAACTCTGAACTCCTAGATTATTTCCCCTGGTAGTTTCATGTAGATGTGGAACAAAATGATGGACAAGATGGACCCGTGTGGCACCCCACAAACCAAAGGCCAGGTGTAGGAGCACCCAGATTCCACCTTCTGTGATCTAACAGCAGGAAGGACTGATGGAAACAGTAAAACTGTGGTTCCAAGTTCCTACCTAGCCAGCCACCCTAAAAGGACACCATGTTCAATGGTGCAGAACACTGCTGAGAGGTCCACCAGGACCAAAAGGGACATACTCCCCATCTAGTCCCCGGTGTAAATAATCTACCAGTGACCAAGCATTTTCCCTTCATGTAGGGAACAGAAAACCAATTTCATCCAGGATACCCTGGAGCTGAGAGGCCACTACCCTCTTGACCAAAAATTAGAGGTTTGGGATCAGTCAGTAATTCTCTAGTACAGTAATGTCTCCTTAGGATTTCTTCACAAAGGGGCAGATCACTGCCAACTTCAAAATCACTGGAACTACTCTTCCTTCAAAGATGAATTTACAACCCGCCTTGGCCACTCCCCCCAGGCCAATCTAATGAGTCATGCTAAGCAAGGGTCAAGCAAGCAGGCAGATGGCCTCACACTCTACAGGATCCTGTCCATATCCTCAGGTTGTTAAAACTGAAAAGAATTCATAATAAAGGACAAACAGGAAAATCGACTGGATCTGTTTAATATGATTTCCAAGTTGTGACAGATGCGAGCAATTTTACCCACAAAATGCCTCGCACACCAAATTGTCCTTGACCCTCCCAAGGAGACCAAATGGGGCAGACTCTGAACAACCCAGAACAATTTAGATGGATGATTTTCAGTGGATGCAATAATGGCAGAGAAGAAAGCTTTCTTTGCTAAGTTCACTGCCACAGAGCAGGCCTAAGAGGACCTCTGACATGTTTCATTGGATTGGTCATGAGTTTTTTGAAACCATGACAAAAGAATGCTCTTTTAATTTTCTCCACCCATAGATCACCATCAACATGCTCAGCAGTAAACACTAGGTCCCACCACATCCATTGTGGCAGAAATTAACTGAGATAGAGCCACAGTTGCCATGGATACCATGAAATCCATTCTCATGCCAAGGGCCCCCAGAACCAATAACCAGGAGCACTCCAGTGACACAAACTTGATACAGTGGGACCCTAGTATCCATGGGTTCAGCACAGTGTTTCTCAAGTTGTGGGTTGGGACTGACTTGGTGGGTCATGAGCCAATTTCAGGTGGGTCCCCATTCATTTCAATATTTTATTTTTAATGTATTAGACTTGATGTTCCCATGGTATGTGACTGCATTTGGGGAAATGTTACAGACCTGTACTTTTGACAAGCTGCTATGTATATTATTTTAACAATGATAGTAGATGGGACTTACTCCTGGGTTAGTGTGGGTAGGATAGCAGCCTAGGATTGTTACAAATTTTCTTGCTCGATGATGTCACCCAGTCATGACATCACCTCCAGTGGATCCTGACAGGTTCTCATTTTTAAAAAGTGCTAAGTGTATGGGAACCACTGGTCCAGCATATATTAGGGTCCAATTTTAAATCCCTTTAAAACAAAAAAAGTACAAAACTTGGGTTTCCTACTGTATTGTGGCCAAACCACACCATTTCCAAGATTCTATAGCAACTTCTAGATCTGAGACTCACTTCCGGGTCACACAAAGCATCCTTGCTTCTCCACGATGCATTCTGGGGTGGAGAAGAAACCTTTATGCAACCCAGCAGTGGATCTTAGTGCTAAAAACTGCTCTAAAGGCTTGGAAACAGCATGGTTTGGCAGTGAAAAAGTAGGAACCCCAATTTTGGCACTTTTTTATTTTTATAGGGATTAAAATTTGATTTCTGGTGTCCACGAGGGGTTCTGGACTACCGATGTCTGACCAGTAGTGTCGCTAGGGGTGTGTGGGCTGCACCGGGTGATGCGCACAGGGGGGGTGACGTGCACTGGGGGATGACACACTAAAATTGTGGTGATTAGGAGTAATCCCAACATATTATATACCGTTAGATGTGGAATTTCGAGTGGAATGCAATGCAAAAAAACAGAGTGAAATATCTCCTTTCTATCAAAAGTTATGGTCAAAAATCTGGAGAACAAAAAATGCATGGATCCCTATGGAAAGTGAACCGTATCGCGCGTTTACTCGTGAGTGGGCAAACATGCCTTAGTCCATCAGAAAGGGCAGGCTGAGAGGAATCCAATGACACCAGAATGGTCCTGATCCAATAAATGCAGCCCCCCAAAACACCTGAGAAGGAAGTCCCTCCCTCCAAGCAGATGAATGTATTGAGCCCTATGGAAAGTGAAACTAAGCCTCACGGTCGCATTTACTCATGAGTAAGCAAACGTGCCTTGGCTGGTGTGGTACATCAGATGAAGGATAGTGCAAGGCTACCTGAATGGTCCTGATCCTATGCACCTGCAGTCAAAGAAGTGTTCCAAAAGGTAGCCTCCCCCCCCCCACACACACACTAAAAAGGATCAAAACAGAGGCTTCAACTGATAAGGTGAACCTTTTTGAGACTTGCAAAGCCAGGTGGATCCTGACAATGACCTGGTTTAAACAGAAGTCCTTAAATTCAACTGGGCACTTGGCAGGGCTGAAAACCTTACTGATTTTGGGGGAGGGGGTGTTATTGCAGGCAGGCTAGAGAGGAAATTCACTTGGTGGAAAAGGACTGGCTTCTGCTTATTTAATTACTTGTTTTACTTTAATTATTTATACTTATTTATTTTAATTTGCCTGATGATGTCACTTCCATCATGACATCACTTCTGGTGGGTCTTGGACAGACTGTCATTCTAAAAAGTGGGTCCCAGTGCTAAAAGATTGAGAACTGTTGCAATAAGGTGTTAGTAAGTTGACACCTGGGGTGTGCGCGTGACACCACTAGTGACCAAAATCATTAAAATCACAGTTTGGAGGAATAATACCATCTTGTTATATATCAATCAATGCGTAATTTCATGCAGAATGTGTTCTACCAAAAGGTACAGCCAAAAAACCAGTGGGGGCAGAGTGATGGTACATCACCACGCCCACCACCTGGGGTGTTGCCCCACCCACTGCATGGGGGTGTGACACACTGGCATCCCGCACCGGGTGACGCGAACCCTACTGATGCCATTGTGTCCAACTGTACTCACGCAGACATCACAGTCATATGGAACAGCACGATATGAAAGAGTCCCAGGCTCTGTATATGAAAGGAAAACAGGCCTATAATGCAACCATGACATGGTTGTGTGGTAAAGAGAGGACAGGATGCCCAGAAAGGATCAGATCATTATTCTGGCAAAATTCTAAATATGTTGTCTCGTTCTGTGTTGTTGCCATATTATGGAGTTATTAGGCATCAAAGCAATAACATATACATCTCATTCTGATTGCAAATCGAGATTTATTTTAATTATCGTTAGACTGCCCTGCAGGATAATATATGTTCCAATCTATTTTGCGTTTACTTTCCAATTGCAAGCTTATAAGATTTTTAAAAGAAGTATAACTAAATTACAAACAGACTTTCTTAGGTAATTGGAATGAAAGGTATTCTGCCATTTTTCAAGATGTTTCTATGAAAATCAATTCCTTACTGGGAAATATAAAGAAAGTATTTTAATTTGTTTTTTAAGAGCACTTTTTCTGAGACATGTGGCATGCTATTGAGGTTAGTCAACTTTTAACTCTGTCTTATAGAGGCCCTGGATCACATTCCTAGAATGGGATTAAATAAAGTGCAAACTTGTTACTGTCCAAAGCCATGGGGTGAAATTTAATATGAGGTAAGAGATTTTTCTCCCCAAACAATTTTTATTTGGTCTCATTTCAACCATGTGGCCAATGTATTCCTTGGTCTTCCACTGCCCTCCAGACTGACAGAATACAGAAAGTACAAAGCAGATTTTGATACTCCTATAAGCCAACAGTTCTATAGACAAGAAAGATCATCATTTAACTTTCAAAATTAACTGGATCTGAAGGGAGTCAGTTTGCAAATGATTCCAGTTGAGCTTAATTCAGAAACCAGAAAGCCAGTAATTTGCAAAACATCAATCTGAGGAAAATTCAGGAGTATGCCACTGAGGGCCCAATCCTATCCAACTTTCCAGCACTGATGCAGCCATGTCAATGGGGTGTGCACTGTATCGTGAGGTGGGGGGGGCAGTCACGGAGACCCCCTCAAGGTAAGGGAACATTTGTTCCCTGACTTCAGAGCTGCATCACAGCTGCATCAGCACTGAAAAGTTGGATAGGATACGTTGGATAGGAAAAGTTGGATAGGATACGTGTACATAAGATAGAACTATTCAGCTTTAACAGCACAGTTCAGGGAAGCACTAGCCATCTGTGTACCTCTCCCAAAATAGCAATGGAAACCATGCAGGAGACCAAACCTAGCTGCTGATGTTCAAGCTGTAGGACCCACTATAAAGCATCTGTTTGTGTAAAGGAGCCCCAGTATCTTTGGAATTACCTCACTTTCAAATTGGAGATCTGCACCCCACTGTTAATCCTCTGGTGGGGGCTTAATAGCACACTCCTTCCAAAATCCCCAAATGATGATGCAGCGATGCCTGCACAGCCTGAGGGAGTTTGAGTTAGGAGGACTTCTTGAGAAAAGGAGACATTTGTCCCCTTGCCCTGGGGTAAGCCACAGCAGCTGCTATGGGTCAACTCAGACCTGCTCCAGCGATATCGCTGGCACAAGTCTGCATTGACCCATGCAGGTAGATCAGGCCTGGGAAGGGAGTTTGGATTTGATGGGTGCTGCCACTGCCGAACCTGCCCCTCCTAGGCCTGATTCATCTATCCTCCACCCCATCTCCCCATTCCAACCCCTCCCACCCTGTTCGACCCCCTAGACCAGACTTACCTGCTCCAAGAGACCTCCTGATGTCCACCAGTCACAGTGCCCTCCCACAAAGCACTTTTTGGCTGCTTTGCAGCAGCCTGCACTGACAGAACATGTGCTGGCACTAGTCTTAGATAGGATTGGGCTATAAGATTTTTCTGTTTCATCTGGCTTTTCCAGTTCAGATTTTTCTGTAGCCCAGTCCTATGAATACAAGGGCAGAACTTGCGTCCTGCTGTCGTAAACTCCTGACCACCTAAATGGTGCACTCCTCATGCCTGCCACTGATGGACCCAGCCCATGCCAGAATAGGTAAGGGGGTAGGCTGAGGATGGTTCAGTTTGGGGGATTGCAGGAGTGGTTCACAAACTGGCGGTGGTGGATCCTGGTGCCAGCAACAGGTGCTGGGATGCTATCCCCTTTTTTGCAGCCTGACACACCCCCTTCCTCTCTACAGACATATTCCAGCAGAATAGCTGGCATGGGTCTGAGGAGACCCATAGGAGATTAGGTGTCTATTGGGAAGTAAATTTATCTCTCACTGGTTGCTGGGGCGCCCCCTCCCCCAGCATGCAATCTGCATGCTATGAACTGACAGGGGACAGGACTGGGCCATTAGTCATTGCTTGTGCCAGTGCTATGATGACTATTTCTAAAGTATCTTTTTTTTTTTTTGCCCAGTGCTCTGTTGCTGGTTTTGATCATTTTCATTGTGCTTTATTGCTTTAACCTGCCTCCACTATTATGAGTCTTTTATTGGTTGCCTGATTTTCATTGTTTATATCAATGGTTCTTAGCACTGGGATCCACTTTTTAGATGGATAATCTGTTGGGACCCACTGGAAGTGATGTCATGACCAGAAGTGCCATTAACAAGCAGAAAATTTTTTAACAATCCCAGGCTGCAATCCTACCCACATTTACCCAGGAGTAAGTCCCATTTACTATCGTTGTTAAAAGCATATTATAATAATAACAACAACAACAACAACAACAATAATACAGGTATTTCTATACCGCCTTTTTTGATCCTCAGATTTCTCCTTAGACTTTATTCAAGGCGGTTTACATAGGCAGGCAATCTAAATCCCCGTAGGGATTTTTACAATTTGAAAGAAGGTTTCTATCTTTCAAGAAACCACAACATTCAGGTGTTTCTTTCTTGATCTGGCCGCACATTCTGGCCTCCATCCTCCCACGCTCAGAGCAGATGGAATAGCTCGGCTCAGCTTGTCAGCTGCTTCAAGGTCACAAGGTGCCAGTGGCCTCGAACTGGCGACCTTCGGTTGTTATCTTCAGGCAAATGGAGGCTCAACCCTCTAGACCAGACCTCCTGCCCATAGTACATAGTAGTCTGTTAAAAGTATAGATCTGTATCATTTCCCCCAAATGCAGTCACATACCATGGTAGCATCAATTCAAATATAGTAAAAATAAAATATTGAAATGAATGGGAACCCACCTGAAATTGGTTAGTGACCCACGTAGTGGGTTCTGACCCACAGCTGGAGAAACACTGGTTTATATTGTATTTTAATATACAATTTTTAAAAATCCATGGTTGCGAACCACCTTGGGCATTTATTTAGGAGGAAAGGCAGGAGAAACATGTGTTTAAATAAATAATGAATACAGCAAGAGATGTACACTCAGAAGCTTTCAGCTGCTCAAACAGGGTGAACATCTAATTGCAACTATTAAAAAAAGAATCACAATACTTGGTAACAGAATACAAAAACACAAGCTAGAGATTTCCTTCTGCCAGACTTCTTTCATTCCAGATCCCATAGAAAAGCCACCATTTAAGACCCTGCACATGTCTCCCGACTGTTTACAATTACTTGCTGAAGTGGGTGGAGCCTTGCCATCAGAAGTCTATATCAGCTTCCTTTCGGATTGATGCTCTTAAAGACGTATCTCCAGAGACATATATTAATTTATTTTAGGCTTTGAATATGCATGTGCATTCCAGCAGTAGCAATCATAGATATATCTAGTAAATTAAAGGTCAAAAATATTTTCACACATTGAGTTTTAATTTGTTTTTATTCGTCAAATGAACATCAAATAATGTCCTGTACATCTGCCACTGCATATGGTTTCTAATTTATCAAAATTAGAACTTTAGGCCCTTCTCCTCATTTGTAGAAAAGGGTACTGAATGGTGCTATCCAGGAGAGCGAAGGGGTACTTTAGATGATTGGAGCCAGCTGGCTGATTTACTCTTCTTGATTTACTCTTGACTCTGAGCAATATACAGCTTCCTTATCTTCTTTTTCTACACACAAGGTCACTGTCGCCCATCACTGTCAGATAATATAGGTTTTTTATTCATAAACATTACTTTGAAGATGTTACTCCCTACCAGTGGAAATTCAGGTGACTGTCTTTTTCCCAACAGTGCTACAGCAGCTCAAAGCCCACCTTCTTAGTTGTGTTTGATTACGTAATGTCCTTAACAGAACTGAGCAAAAAAAACCCCAAAACATACTCTTCCCTGTTCTCTTCCATCAGCCTCCCTTGTTCTCTGCCTTAGGGTCCAATCCCAAAGAGGCCCAGCGCTGGCAGGAAGAGAATGTATCACCGCTGGGGATAAGTGCTACCAGCGGGCGGTGGTGTGGCCTCTAGGGGAAGGGGGAGGGGAAAACTAGGGTTGGTGGGGGGAAGAACCAGAGTGGGAGGGGAGTGGGATTGGCAGAGCTCTGCTCCACCGTATCCTGAACTCTGTGTCAGGCCAGAAGGATACTGCTGGATACAGCAGCAGCTACTTTGGTACCGCTGCTCCAGCAGGCACCAGGAAACTCAGGATTGGGCTGTTAGTTCTCTATCTAGTCAGTCACTATCAAGCCTTGCCTCACTGGCCAATAATAGAAGTGTGTGTTTCCGGTGAATAAGATAGGATTACAGCCTAACTGAACACAATGGGTTTACTTCTGAGTAAAATAAATAACAGTTTTCAAAACAGCTCCACATAGAGCAACTATGCCCCTGTTCTTACTTTCTGTTAATAGGACTTACCTTTTATTGCTTTACATCCTGTGCAAAAAAAAAAAGTCTCCCAGCCAAATAGACCTTTCACGTTCTCACAGAAGCAGTATTTTATTAACATTTTGTTATGGACAACAGCATCTGTGAGTAGTTAGACTGTTTACAGACCCTCCATGGTAGCACAGAAACTCAAGCAATGGTTGCGGAAGTTTACTAGCTTCCCCATTAGATTTAACTAGTATGTACATGCCATGTTAAAGCTCAGAAGATAAAACAATGGACAGAGCACATGCATACATAAGGACTTTATTATTATGCTTGCTTAAAAATTCCTTTCATCTTAACACCGTCATTTGAGGATTCTGTTTTCTGTTATTTATGTAAACTGAATCTAGAAAAATTCAGAATAAGCCAATTTCCAGACACTTCAGCACCAGCATATTTTCAAGTAGGATCATGGTGATCTAGTTCACTTCAGGAAGCAGATACCGCTGGCAATTTGAGGAAAATAATATGGAGGAACAAAGCGTTACCAGGTTTGGGAAAGTCATGCAGACACATAGTATGCCACTGCCACGCTGGAAGAGGCAATTCGCCAAAACCAACCAATTCCTTTTCAAAGACAATTTCCAAAAGAGCTGTTAAAATTAGTAAATCCCTTCTGCAGATGAAATCAAAATACCAATGGTCAAATGTTTAAAACTATGCTGTTTGGGGGAGGGCAGCATGAAGCCAAATGGTTTAGGGCTGATTTAATGTGACCAAAGCAAACTCGTTGTGCAGAACGTTTAGAATCAAAATATAAAGAGGGTAGCATGACGTATAGCTCTCTAAAATTGACAAGCCAGTGCAATTCTTTGGTTCCATGCTGCTAAGGATCCATGCACTGGATTGGTTTTAATGTCTTCATTTTCAGATTAAGGCACAATGTGTGTCCTTGTGTTGATTCTTGCTTCCTAAACTGGATACAAATGCCTAATATATGAGTATTTCTGCAATAACCCAGTAGACAAGGGAAGTCCTTCAGCCCTTTTAGATGACTTCCTGTGGAACTCTGAACTCCAGCAGAATGCACCAACTACATCTACATGTACTACAGAAATTGCTGATTATAATGGCTTTACTATATATGACTTTATTATTTCAACTGACTGAAGTTTCATTAGCTTTGCAGCCCACTGGTAACTTAGAAAGATGGATCAGAAATGCAATAAATAATTATTTTTTGCAGTCCAGATGTGTAAAAAACAATCAGCATTTCCCATGGAATAACTGCATATATGGATGCAAAACCCATGTTGGTTTCCTTATCTGTGTTTTTTCTCATGGAAAAAACTAAATACCTTTTTCACTTTTTACTCTGTGATTTCTGAATCTTACATGTGGGTTTTGAATACATGCTAGGAAAACTCACATGGTTGTCAATATCTGTAATTCATGAGTCCTCAGAGGAGGTGAGATGGCATCCTAGAATATCTCCTGGCAGAGCCCTCCTTCCCCAGACCTTGTCCTCCTCTTGTTTTTTGTTTTAAAGGGCAATTGCCTCCTCCATGTTGCTTATGGCATTGGAGTGACAGAAACGAAAGCGGCTTTTGCATCTTTTGTTTGTGAGTCTGGTTTGAATCTTGGAGAAGGAAGCCAATGGAATCCCTCTCATCAATGTTGGATAGAGAAGGGTGGAAAGGTGGTGCTGCCAACATTTATATTATGCATTCCTACTCAGAAGAGTTCAATCGGGCTTACTCCTGAAAAGTGTATTTAGGATTGTCCTGTTACTCAGTAGCAATCCTGGGCAGGGGGGTCAAGGGGTCAAATGGTTCAGGGTGCCACACAGTGGCGTAGCTAATGAATGTGTAGCCTGGAGCAGAGCTCAAAAAGATGCCCCGGAAGTAATGTCGCAACCGGAAGTGACGTCACACCCAGGCTTTTTAAAAAGTGAAAATTTGGAGGGAACCTGCTTCCTCTCCCCAGCAGCTTGCCATCTACTTGCTCCTATTTGCCACCTACTTGCCATCTACAGCCAGTGGCATAGCTAAGGCATCTATATGCTACCTGGGATCAAAGAAGATTGTGTATCCACCTCTCCACGACAAAATCAAATTTAATTAAGTAAATAAATAAAAAGTGTGTCCCTTACAGGTTAGAGACACTGTGCTGGGGTGAAGAGGGATGGTTATTCTCCTCTGCTAAATATAAGAGGAATACCACCTGAAAAAGTGCCTCTTTACCAGTTAGGAGGAATAGCTGCATTATGATACACGGAAATGAGAGCTGACTCATATTAATACCTTATTGATTCCATGCGGTATCATAACAACATCTAATTGGCTCTCAGAACAATCAGTCTCGTAGGTCAGTTTTGAGTTTAGAAAATCCACTTCTTGTTCCATAAGGTAGTTGTGTTTTCATTTTCTGGTTAATTGGACATAACTTTTGGTAGAACACAGATATTCCAATGGGGTTTGTCTCACTGCATTCTGCATTGAATTACCTTTCCAATGATATATGATGGTATTATTCGTACATACCAAATTTTTTCACAATTTTGTGTGTCAGGATTCAGCCTAAGTTTGTTGCCCCCTTAAAGCTTGTTGCCTGGTGCGATTGCTACACCCTGCACCTCCTTAGCTACGCCACTGGTGCCACACCTGTGAGACTGCCCTCCGAGCCCTTCTGAGGGCAGGGGAAGCCTTGAATGGTGTCCTCTCCCCCTCCAAAAACCTTCTGAGGCCTCCAGACGGTTGTTAAACATTACTCCTGGTTTTTCAATGAAAACCAGAAGCAATGCTTATAGGCCCTCAGGAGGCTTCAGAAGGCTTTTGGAGAGCTAAAGGACACCACGTGAGGCACCAGATATGACGGTAAGGAGAGGAACAGCAATCTCGGGGAGGGGGCAGCATTCTGCAGTCCTGGCACCAGGTGGCACATGGGCCAGGATCACAAGTGCTGTCACTCCTTGTCTCCAAGACCCCCTCAGGGTTGATGTGAAAGGGAAGAAGTTCAATGGGACTTGCCCATGGGAAGGTGTGTATAGGAGGATGCTAATAGCTATTCAATACATCTCTCCAGTGGTGGTCAACTTAATCTTTTTTATTTTTTTATTACATAGTAATATTTTTAATTGAAATCTGTTTGCTTCTCTGAGCATGGGTGCGAAAGTGTGTGAGGCAGCTGCTTGGGTGATGATCCCCTGCTTTGGGATATGATCCTATGCCCACTTGCTCAGAAGCCTGTATCTCAGCAACTAACCATATTGGCCAATATCACACTGACTGCAAATTACCGGTGTTCTTCAAAAGTGTTGTGCCTAAGCTGTATGCCTGTGAGGTGCCAAAGATTGAAACCTCATTACTGATGAGCATCTATTCTCAGAAGCAAAACTGGAAGTAAACTGCTGTTGTCTTTATTAGGCAAGATGGTGCACAAAGACTAGAAATGGATAGAAAAGTAAAATTCATGAGGAAAATTAAAATAAACCTGCAAGTCTTAAATTCAACTGCCAATTCACTGGAAGTAAAAGCCAGTAAATCAGGGCTTTTCAGACTGGGGCGTTGTGACACCTCAGCCTGTGGGCCCTGGCCACTTTTACCTTAAGGGGCGGGGGCAGCCTGGAGGCAGGGAGGAGGCAGCAGCGCGATCCCCAGGATCGCGCCGCTCAAGGGGGCTGCAGGGGCTTGGGTCCACTTACCTGAGCCTCTTGCAGCCTCCCAGGGGTGCAGGGAGCCCTGCGCAACCTTCTGCAGGGCTCCCCCCAGCTTTGAAAGCAAAAGTGGAGCGATCATGCCCTGCCTCCACTAAAGCAGAAGTGGAGTGCAATCGCTCCACTTTCACTTCTAAAGCTGTGGGGAGCCCTGCAGAAGGTCGCGCCAGGCTCCCTGCACCCCCGGGGGGCTGCAGGACGCTGGGGTAAGTGGACCCAAGCCCCTGCAGCCCCCGAGCGGCACAATCCTGGGGACAGCACCATTGCCTTCCCCCCGCCCCCGCTGCTTCACCCCCACCGCAAGAACTTAGAGCAGCTCTAACTCTCCCCTAGAGTTTGAAAACCGCTGCAGTCAATGTTCAATTGCCCGTATCATTTCTTTCTGGATCTTTGTTTATCTAGAGTTGTACCCTGAATAATACTAACAGGATGGCAAATGATGGGTTTCATATAAGTAATTGCCATCTGGATATTAGTAAATCTCATTTAAAAAAAACATGTTTCCTGTTTACTAATCAGGAATTCAAAACATATCCAACTGTTTGTTTCCAAAATTGCGGTTATACTCACTAGATTGCTGACTCTTTTTTGGGCAAGGCTCCTATGACTTTATGGACTACAATGTTAAGCATTTCTGTCTTCACATATATGGTTCCATTGTTGAATTTTTGCTTGTTGTGCAGACATTAAAGGAATGGGAGCCTCCCAAAAGTTGGCGATCCTGATGTTTACTGAACATTTATTATTATTGTTAAGAATATTTATATACTGCTGTGAACAAAGAAGTTAAAACAGAATAAAAGAAGTTTCCCTATCCCAAAGGAATTCACAATCTATATCAAAAAGACACAGCAGCAAACAGTCACTGGAACAGGTGCAATGATTGAATGAAGTGACACAATCGCTCTCCCCCTGGCAAAACACAAGAGAGCCAACACTACCAAACTACTACTTTTTGGATGCCTCTTTACCCAGTTGCTTAACAACACTTTTAATTCACTATGGTTGCAGTTGTAAACATACTTTCCTGGAAGCAAGACCACTGAACACAATGGGCCTTACTTCTGAGTAAACATGTACTGGCTTGAGCTATGGTATAGATCAGGAATGCCCAAACCCCAGCCCTGGGGCCACATGTGGCCCTCAGGGCCTCTCAATGTGGCCCTCAAGGAGCCCCCAGTCTCCAATGAGCCTCTGGCCCTCCGGAGGTTTGTTGGAGCCCGCACTGGCCTGACACAGCTGCTCTCAGCGTGAGGGCGACTGTTTGACCACTCGCATGAGCTGTGGGAAGAGGGCTTCCTCCACTGCTTGCTGTTTCACGTCTGTGATGCAGTAGCAGCAGCAAAGGAAAGGCCAGCCTTGCTTTGTGCAAGGCGTTTTATAGGCCTTGAGCTATTGCAAGACCTTCATTCATTCATATAAGTTCCACCTCTAGTATATTAATTTATGTACACTTTTGTAAATTTATTCAAATTTTAAATGTAAATTAATTCTTTTTTTCCCCCGGCCCCCGACACAGAGAGATGATACGGCCCTCCTGCCAAAAACTTTGGACATCCCTGGTATAGATATCTCTCTCTCTCCCTCTTCTTTGGTGTAAGACACTTGTTTTCATCATGATCTTACTGATAGAGGGCTTAACAGTGAGAAGGAGCACTAGGGGCCATACCTCTATTCCAGAACTGTTTCTCTGAATAATCAATTTATATGTACATGAATATTACCAATTTGCCAGGTAGAAAAGCATTCTTTGGGAATGTTCATCTAAAGTGGATGTGGCCAGGATTGAAAGGTGATCCCTTTAAGCCATTTCTGCCCAATACTGCATATCTGCAACAGGGATCAAACGTGTACACCTATGGGCTGGACAGAAATTGGTTAAAATTGACAAAAGATAAATGCAGTTACAGTCAACAACCTCAATGACTTTTTAAGTATAATGCAGTCAGCAGACACTTTTTGATTACATCATGAACAAAAGATGGAGGTATAACTCCTTGAGTACTCAAACAATGGTCCATAATTCAGTGAAAAACAGTTACTTTTAATTACAATAATGTTTTCCAAGTGGCATAAATTGATCTCTTCATTTAATACTTGGAACAATAGTAAAAATAAACAAATTGAGAAAAAATAGATGATACATCAACAATTCCTGCTGCAATCAATAGCAAGACTCCTGTTTATATTAAAAGAGAGCTGCTTCAGTTATTATATGTTGATCAACAGTGAATGAAACATCACACTGGACAATAGTTAGCATTAAGCAAATTACATGCATCTGAAGTCGCAAATGATGTTTTGACAAAACATTGTAATGACATTCATCATCATCATCATAATGACTATTAGATATGTGGGGTGCCCCTAAAGGGGGGGTCTTTGGGGGTCAACGAGCAGGGTGCCGAGGGTCAGCTGGATGGCCTCTTGGGGCCCCTGGGTGGGGTGTCCACCTCCATGGCATTCCTTGCAGGGGAAGCCTCAAACCAAACCAAACCAAGGGGAGGGGGTTCACAACACCCTTGTCCTCCTCCCTGGAGGCAGGGCCTGAGACCCTTGGTCTTCAGGCAGGAGCTCCAGCCTCCTGCCTTCTCTCTTTAGAACTGCCTGTCATCACAGACTTCCTTGCTTTTATCCTACCTAGCCACACCCTCAGCTCCTCCACTTCCTCCCTCTCTAAGCTTAAAGGGGCCAGGACCCTGGCCTACTTCCCTCCTCTCTGGTGGTTAATGGTAACCTGGCCCTGCTCACTGCTCTGGTCAGGTGAGCTAGGGGGGCAGTTTCTCCCACCCAGCTGCCCTGCATCTTGCCTGGTCAGCTGGAGAGGCAGAGGTAGCAGCAGCTCTGTGGCCGAGCAGTTCTGCCCCTGGCCTGCAGCCAGGGGTCGGACAAGGGCTCGACCCCTGACAAGATAAAAGAAAAAACTTTAAATAAAAGGAAGAGCCTTATGGCACATTTGTGACACCTTCAGCCAGCACAATGGCCACTGTGCTGGTGGAAGTCACAGATAGGATTGCGCTCTGAGTGTGTCACAATAATAAATTGTAGAAAACATGTTGAAATACCTTTGTCACCTACTGAATCTCCCTATCTCAATCTTTGTTTTGATGTCACACTGTGAATTTGCTGAGCAAGGTGCCAAGATCACAGTTGTGGCCACTCTCTGATGAACTGTACAGGCATCTGCATGCTAAAAGACACCTGGATTTAGAGTTTGAATGTCAAAGTCCCTGAGTAGTTTTGGTTAATTTAAACTCTACTATTATTCAGGCTCAACAGATTTTAAATGAAACCATGCTGGTGCAGGTTACCTGTGATTTTTTAGCCTTTCGCAACATGAGGGTGAAAATGTACTCTGAACCATTGAGAACCATTAAGATAGAATAACTACAGTTTAAAACATGTGCTTTTGTGGCACTTACGTGCCAGTGATTATGAAGAGGGTCCAGGAGTAACAATTCTTTAAAAAAAACAAACTACACTTAAAAACTGAGGAACAAGATTCCAGCAAGACTACCCTCCACATTTACTGGTGGGTAGGAGTACAAAGTAGGATTTGTGCTCTTGGAAGTGTGTCTTGGATTCAAGTTTAAATGCCAAGAAAATTAAAAAAAATATGAATAATTCCGACAGATTTTTCTACACTGCAGTTTTTTTTGTCCTATTTGTGGAGATGGTTGAACCACAAAGAAACATCTTCAGAAGAAATACTCCTTGTGTGCAAAGGCCTGTTTCTATTCCTAATAATCAAACTGAATTAGCCATTCAGTCGTGTTAGGCCCTTAGTGATGGTATGAGCCTAATAATACTAATAATTCCTAATATAATTTAATAGATCTTTATACGAATGAGAAGACCACAGTTTGTTAAAATGTCCAGCAATGGATTCTAATTCACCCAACCATGGTCTTCTCACCCAAACAAAGATATATTAAATGGTTGGATCATTACTGGCCATGAAAACTGATTATATTAGGAATTATGTATATTCATATCAACATAATTTCTAATACAGGCATGCGCCGCTTAACAACTGTTTGTTTAACGATGGACCGCATATATTTTGGTGGTCAAAGCACAATAAAGATGCTCTTAATGAGGCAATTGTGGAGTGTCTGTTTACACAACAAAGAGGCTCTTAAGGCAAAGAAGCTCCAGTCTATTTGCAGTAGCCTGTGCAGCCAGCTAGTGCCTGCTGACACAACAAAGGCACTAGATTGGCCTGAATGTTCACTTAATGACCTAATCGCTTAACAACATGGATAAGAGAAGGCATCCTTGTTAAGTGGCACACACCTGTACTGCTATGTACATGAAGTTTTCCTTCCTTCCTCTAGCTAGTGATGCGCAACCCCTTGAATGAGGAGGGCACGACGTGCCCCTTGTCAAGGTCGCCTCTTTCTGGGGTTGCAGAGGGGGGCGAGCCGGGGAAAGGAATGCCCTGGAGGAGAAGCCAGGCCTGGGGAGGCCGCTGGAAGGACGGGCGCCCCCGCGCTGCAAGCGAGAGAAGGAGGCGGAGGAGACTTACCAGGTTAATGAACGTGAGGAATTTCCAGCTGCCTCCGTAGGTCTGGTGCGCGGGCATGTCAAGCGCCTTGTAATTGCACAGGATGGAGAAGTAGGACAGCAGGATGGCCACGCGCAGCACCTGGCAGGGCACCAGCGCCATGTTGCCACTTTGCAAGGCTACTGTAGCAATCGGCTGCAAGCGCCGGGGCGGCTGGAGGGGCAAGCGCCGGCGGGGCCTCGGAGGGGCGCGCGGGGGGTTCTCGGGCGCGCGCCTCCCAGGAGCGGGGACCGGCAGCAGCAGGGCGCGCGCCTCCTGCACCGCCTCGCGCTCTCTAGGGACCTGGAAGCAGAGATGCCGCCTAGACTCACACGCGGTGCAGGCTCTCGGGTTGACCCGACGCTGCTGGCTCTGCTCCTCCTCTTTCTTCCCGTGCACGTAAGAACACGTGGGGGGAAAGAAAGGAGAGCCGGGATCTTGGCAGAACTCCCTCCCTGCCCCACAGCACCCAGAAAGGCAGCAGGAGGTCAGGCTTCCTTCCCCCCGTGGATTCACCTGACCATTATTTCTTGTCAGAGGTTGAACACTTCAGAGCACCAGCTGCTCTGCAGGCAGCATTTGGGCTGGCTGGGATCTTTCTGAGGCTCCGATCCCAGCCACACTCTCCTGGGAGGAAGCCCCATTGACTATAAAGGGGGTCTACGTCTGAGTAGACATAAGAACAGCCCCACTGGATCAGGCCACAGGCCCATCTAGTCCAGCTTCCTGTATCTCACAGCGGCCCACCAAATGCCCCAGGGAGCACACCAGATAACCTCATCCTGGTGCCCTCCCTTGCTTCTGGCATTCTGACATAGCCCATTTCTAAAATCAGGAGGTTGCACATACACATCATGGCTTGTAACCCGTAATGGATTTTTCCTCCAGAAACTTGTCCAATCCCCTTTTAAAGGCATCCAGGCCAGATGCCATCACCACATCCTGCGGCAAGGAGTTCCACAGACCAACCACACACTGAGTAAAGAAATATTTTCTTTTGTCTGTTCTAACTCTCCCAACACTCAATTTTAGTGGATGTCCCCTGGTTCTGGTGTTATGTGAGAGTGTAAAGAGCATTCCTCTAACCACTTTATCCTTCCCGTGCATAACTTTGTATGTCTCGATCATGTCCCCCTCAGGCATCTCTTTTCTAGGCTGAAGAGGCCCAAACGCCGTAGCCTTTCCTCATAAGGAAGGTGCCCCAGCCCCGTAATCATCTTAGTTGCTCTCTTTTGCAACTTTTCCATTTCCATTATGTCCTTTCTGAGATGTGGTGACAAGAACTAGACGCAATACTCCAGGTGTGGCTTTACCATAGATTTGTACAACGGCATTATAATATTAGCCGTTTTGTTCTCAATACCTTTCCTAATAATCCCAAGCATAGAATTGGCCTTCTTCACTGCCGCCGCACATTGGGTCGACACTTTCATCGACCTGTCCACCACCACCCCAAGATCTCTCTCCTGATCTGTCACAGACGGCTCAGAACCCATTAGCCTATATGTGAAGTTTTGATTTTTTGCCCCAATGTGCATGACTTTACACTTACTGACATTGAAGCGCATCTGCCATTTTGCTGTCCATTCTGCCAGTTTGGAGAGATCCTTCTGGAGCTCCTCACAATCACTTCTGGTCTTCACCACTCAGAAAAGTTTGGTGTCGCCTGCAAATTTAGCCATCTCACTGCTCAACCCTGTCTTCAGGTCATTTATGAAGAGGTTGAAAAGCATCAGTCCCAGGACAGATCCTTGGGGCACACCACTCTCACCTCTCTCCATTGTGAAAGTTGCCCATTGACACCCACTCTCTGTTTCCTTCAACTAGTTCTCAATCCAGGAGAGGACCTGCCCTCTAATTCCCTGACTGTGGAGTTTTTTCAGTAGCCTTTGGTCAGGGACCGTGTCGTACACCTTCTGAAAGTCCAGATAATATAATCTCCATGGGTTCTCCCACATCCACATGGCTGTTGACCTTTTCAAAGAATTCTAAAGGGTTTGTGAGGCAAGACTTATCCTTACAGAAGCCATGCTGATTCTCTCTCAGCAAGGCTTGTTCATCTATGTGTTTTGAGATTCTATCTTTGATAAGGCATTCCACCATCTTACCCGGTATAGATGTTAGGCTGACCAGCCTATAGTTTCCCAGGTCCCCCCTCTTTCCTGTTTTAAAGATTGGAATGACATTTGCTATCCTCCAATCTTCTGGCACTGTGGCAGTTTTTAGGGACAAGTTGCATATTTTAGTCAAGAGATCAGCAACTTCATTCTTCAATTCCTTAATAATTCTTGGGTAGATGCCATCAGGACCTGGTGACTTACTGATGGCATCCACCCAAGACTACTCAGAAGTGAGTAGACATGCATAGGATTGGGCTGTCAGGCTGCAGTCCTAGCCACCCTTTCCTGGGAGTAAGCCCCATTGACTCTGATAAGACTCACTTCTGAGTAGACATGCATAGGATTGGGCTGTCAGGCTGCAGTCCTATCCACACTTTCTTGGGAGTAAACCCCATTGACTATAATGGGGGTATACGTCTGAGTAGACATACATGGTGTGTCCAGTCCTGTCCACAGTTTCCTGGGAGTGGGCCCCATTGACTATCATGAGTAGACATGCAGCAAAGACAACCATTTGTTTTACTTTTGTACTGCTTTGGGCACCTTTTTTTTAATGCAGAAAAACAGTGTACAAGAGCCCAAGCCTATGCATGTCTACTCAGAAGTAAGCTCCATTATAGTCAAAGGGTCTTACTCTCTGGTAAGTGTGGCTAGGATTGCAACCTAAGCACAGTATTAACAATGATTGACCTTAACGTTGATTGCAGCCTGAAAAAGGGGGGGGGGGTGTTTTGTATCTTATCTGCAGAAGTATTTGTTTCTGGTGAGTAAGAGGTTTACATCCTAAGTCTTACTGAACTCAATGAGCTGACTTCTGAGAAAGGTAAACAACACCGTTTCCAAACACCTCTACTTATCAGGGATTTTTGGCTGAAGAGCCAAACTAGCCTGATAACCTGCACAACTGACAGTGTGCACTACGTTGCCAAGCTGATCGAGCCACTCTCCTTCAGCCCTTCCCCAATATGGTGATATCAATAGTAGCCTTGGGACTATTTTTCACATGGAACAAGCCCTGAAAGAGCTTGAAACTTCTGCTGCTTTTGCTGTCACACTTCAGCCCCAAAGCACAGCTGTGCAAAAATCCTGAATCTTTCCACTGTATTCTCCGCTGATCCACTCTGTTCAATTCCAATTTAAGGGAGGGGAAGGGGGCAAATAGCGTTAAATGGCATTAGGATGTTTTATCTCCAGGTAAGGTTAGCTGTCACTCTAGTTTTTTCCTATCTCTATGAGCATTCCGATTGGTTTCCAAGTCAGACTTCCGGATGCTCGCAATCTCCTATCTGTTGGGATGTGAAGACTGCAGGATGCGGGAGAATGTGTTGGACGGTGTCATCGGCACGTCATTCTTTTCCTGTCCTCGTCTCCCAATAGAAACAAAGATGCAGTTCACGTTTCTTCTCTTGTACAGAATGAAAAAAAAAATGCAATGGGTTTCAGATTGTTTTTAAGAATTTCCTTGCAAATGCATCCAGGGCTAGAAAAGAAAAATGAAATAAAATTTATGTTTCATTTTTCTTTTAATACATACAGGACTTTCTTTGTGTGCATCATTCCCCTTCCAACAAAATGCACACCAGTCTTTAACAGTGCAATCCTATGCATGTTTATGCAGAAATAAGTCTCACTGCATTCAATGGGTATATAGGATTGCATCCTAAGGCTTTGCTCACGTTATCCAGGACAGGTGGCTGTGGTTTGAACATGAGATGGAGCATTTCTGCTATGAGATGTGAACTTCATGTGCCTTGTGTCTCTCTAGCTTTCATTCAATATCAGTCTTCAGAAATTGTGTTGTGTTTAACATCTTTCCTGGTCTTGAGAGGGGTTGAGTCAGTATCTGTCCTTGAAATGTGAAAGGGTCACCCTGGACGTGCACATCAGCTTATATTGCAGTATGTCAAATTTCAAGAAAGGTGTCATAATGTAATTTCCAACTTTTCTGACTTCATAAAAACTGATGTGGGAGTTCAGCTGAGGTTCATATTTGAAACATAGCATGTTGTCTTAGAGCCCAATCCTATGCATATCTGCTCAGATGTCAATCCCCTTATAGTCAGTGGGGTTTACTCCCAAGTCCGCATGGATAGGATTGCAGCCTTAAACATAGCCACCAACTTTCATTCAAATGGCTCTGTGTTCAAGAAAGATTTGAAACCGTATTACTGTATGTTAATATTAGGAAAACAGATGTGGGATTGAGCTTGAAACATAAAATTGGTGCACGTATCCAGGGCACAGTTCTATTTCCACTGTCTCAGTGTCCAACAGAACTATTGTGTTATAGACTGAGAGACAGAATTCCGAACAGGCCAAGAGCTTCATTTCATTCAGCTAACAAAGATGGAAGCTTATACAGTTTCATTCTGTTCATGGCTACACATTATTATTTATACAGTATACCAGTTTTCAACCTATATACAGAAGCTGCTTTCACTTTCAGTTTGCAGGGTTTGCTTGCAAAAGCTTCTGTGGCAAGTGACAAAAAAATAAATTTTACCGTATTTTAAAAATTCTGTTGTCAGTGTTTTATTAATAGTATTGTCATGCAGACCAGTATTATCATTTACATATTGCAGATGTGAATGTGTGTGTGTGTGTGTGTGTGTGTGTGAAGCTGATATAATGAGTGAAAACAATCCCGTAGTCTAGTATAATCCCCATATTGCAGAGGTTAAGGCAGAGAGAGAGGAAGACAGACTGACTGACTGACTGATAATCCTGGATCAATGCTCCCTCCAGGACCTGAGACAGGGCAGCTATTTGCTTTGATCCTCAGGGCCACAGCACATACTTCAATCTGTCACCTCCCACAGCTTTCCCCTACCCTAGATGCACTAAATGCACTCTGTCTCCAATGCTTTCCCTGCAACCTACAGTGTGGCTTTCTCCCAGCTCAACCCTCTCAAGGATAAGTCTGCGAGAGAAAGGGGTGGCTGATAACAACCTGTAATATATTATTATTATTTCCCTTCTCCCATTGCAGATGGCCTTTGAAACAGGAGATCAAAACTGCCTTGTAGGAGGATAGTATTGGGTGACAAATTTTTTCACTCCTTCAGACCTTGCTGGAGGACTACTGCAAGGTTCCATTTTGTTCCTAATGCTTTTAAACATTTATGTGCAAAAGCTGGTAGAGATAACTCAGTGCAGTGTCATCAATATGCTAATGATACATCCCAGTCTGTCCACAGGTAGCAGTTGGAGTTTTAACCCAATACCTAGAAAGAGAATGTAAGAAATGGCCCGATCAGGATGAACAAACTCAAGCTGAAACCTGACACACGCTTCTTGATGGTTGTGACAAAATGCATCAGCCAGCGGCTCCTTGATTGCTCATTCACTTAGCACCAGGCCATGACTTTGGCACAGTTGAGTTACATTCTATAAGACTTCTCCCAAGGTCTTTGGCTCAGCACTCACCTAACCTTTGAGGAGGCCCTTCTGTATTAAAGGAAGTCATGATTGGGTATTTCACACAGCTCTCATAGAAGGTGATCAGACTTCTGTGCTGAATGTAGGTGTGTCCATGAAAGAAGGAATGCTCTATAGTGCCTTGAGTGTGGAGGAACCTGACATCTAGAGAAGCCCTTACTGTCAGAATCTACCCTAAAAATAAACTGCACCTTTCTTAATGAAATTTGATATTGCGTGTATTCCTCACACTTATGTATCACTTTTGTTTTGGTGGAATGATGCCTTATTTTTACATTTGTGCCAATTTCTTCTTTTTCCAATCTGTTCATGCAGCTCAAAAAGAATCATTTCTACAGCAGAGTTTAACTAGTTAGTTTTTTTTTAGCTCAAGTCAGGCAGTGGTTTGTATTTTCCTAGTCAATTTTAATTGCAACGTTTTGTGGGAATAAGTGATTCCTTAGGCCTCAACTAAAGTCAAAACCAATTTGCTGTGTCACAGCAATCATCGTTTATTTTATTAACCTCTAGAATCTGCCTTTTTGAAAAATATAAATTGCATGCATTTTTTTCTGTGACCTCCTATATCTGTTGTGTTGATAGACAACATTGCATTAGATGGAATGAAGCAGTATATGGTGGTTGTTTCTTTTTTAAAAAAGATCAGGTGACAATACTGCATCCAACTGCATGTGGGATTAAATTACATAAAGGACAACAACATTGCCATATCTTGTAGGGTCATTTAAAACAAGTGTCTACAAATAGTCTGTGAGTCAGATGGCCTCTACATTGGTAAGTAGAGGTTTGGAGCCCAAGGGAGAGTGGAGCTAAATGGCTTTTATAAATCTGTAATCTAATTGTTCAGAATCTTAGTTGCATGTTTAGACGCACTATTAAGTCTGCTAAAAATACAAACTGTCTATAAAAGAGTTTGTGTTCACTTTGCAGTATTTTATATGAAAATGGAAGAGAAGTCCCATGAGTTGTATTCCACCACTTGTCAAATCCTTTATTAAAAAGAAACAGTGGTACAAGATGGGACCATTGTCCCTGGCTCCCAGGTCAATAAACTGGCTGAAGAATGTTGACTGAGGGAATTTTGCTTCTCCATCCTATTATTTAGTGAACACTCTACATGGCACAGCTATGCCATTTAGTAATTGCCTTCGCAGCATCTCCTGTACTATCTCTTGTGCTGGGGCAAGTCTCCAGTCCTCCACAGACAGAATAAGTGCAGTGTTCAGCACAGTTGCTCACAGAAATCGAGCTGTTGGAAAGTTTGTTTTGTCTTATGACCCTATTCGCTGGAATGTTATTTCTTTTAAGATCATCAAGTCCTGAATAAATCAGATGGTTTTATTAACTAAACACTACTCAAAGGAACATTGGGTCTCTGAGCAGCTTTTCTTTGGGTAGGTTTTTGTTGTTGTTTTTTTTTTAATCTCTGGGTAACTTTTGTTGTTGTAAAATCTTTTATATTTATGAATACCTTGCATTGGCATTTAAATTATAACTTTGTATCAACTTGGGCATTTAGTTGCTGTCTGAACATGAGGTTATGCGTTCAAGAAAGGGGTTCTAATTTTAAAGTAAACCTCAATATTGACTCCCTATTTACTTCTAGGCCTAATTCAGAGTGCTGGTAAAAGTTGTTTACTTCTAGAGCCCTGATTGACCTGGGAGCGAGATACCTTAAAATCGTTCCCTCTTATATGGATGGATACATGGAACAGGGTGTTTTTGGCCATCATACCCATTTATATGCTGCTTTTCAACCAAAGATAGTTCACAGAGTGGTTTACATAACAACAATGTGTACTTTGTTTTTAAAATAAAAGCATGATCCAGGGAAACTCATGTTTTATCTGGGCATCTAGAATAAAAACTTGAAATTTGCAAGGTATGTTCATTGATGAAATATAGAAAGTTCAAGATTAGAAAATTTTATCCAGAATTGGTTTTGAGATTTTCTGAGCATTTTGAGTATAAGAGTATCAATTGATTAGTTTCAGTTTTTCTCATTCATTTCAGAGATATGACTGCTTTTCACTGGACAGAGATGAATCTGCCATTTTCCCATATGGTGCCTTTTCCCTGAGTTGGATTTGTGAGGACTTCCCATATGATTATCACAGCTGCCAAATGAACATGCCCGACAGTTTTCAACTTTACATTTTAATGGCACAATCCTATGCCAGTTTCAGCAATGTGCATTGTTGCAAACGTGCCATAAGGTATGTTGAGGCAGTACAGAGGCATGTGACACCAGCACAAAGGCCTGCACCTCTTGGAGAAGGCAAGGTTTCCATGGGCCAGCAGGGAAGGGCAGAATGGAGGCAGGGACGGGGTGTATCATGGTGGGAGGAGGGGTGGCTTAGTCCCAGGAGGGGAGCAAGAATGGCAGCAGAGGCCCCTGCCATATTCTATCCCTCTTCCTGGGCATGATTTCCTGACACAGGTCTGCTGTTGGATCTGCATCAGCTACTTTGCCTGCACAAACCCCATTGCAGGTGCTGGGGCTTACCTGGGACAAGGGAGCAAATATTCCCTTACTCCGAGGTGCATGGCAGCAGCTTCCTTTCCAACATAATATGCAGCAGACACATTTTGGTGCTGCTGCATTCCTCTGCGATGAGGAGGATAGGGCTGTACATGGCTGAATTTGGTAAAAGAATTGATTGATTGCACTAGACTGATTTGGAAACGATCTTTTGTCTCCAGTGTAACAGCTAGTAGAAGAATTTATTTCAGTAGGTGAAACTGTTCACAGGCTTTTAGGACAAGCTGCACTTTTCAACATTCTCACAACTGTCATCCTATGCACGTTTGTCTGAGTTTAAGATCCACTGAACTCAGTGAAGGTTGTTCCCAAATAAACATGCAGAGAAATGGAACACAAGGGAATATACCTACTGTATTGTTGTTGTTCACCTTTATTACGTTTTTATGGCATAATGAAACATATTTGTTTATACTTTTTTAAAAATCCCAATAAAATTGTGTGAGGAATGGGTGCACAGCCTGGGAGTTCTCCTGGACTCTCACCTCTCTGGAGAACAGATGGCAGCAGTTGCTAGAAGTGTGTTCAACCAACTGTGCCTGGTGCACCAACTGAGACCATACTTGAGCTGTCTGGACCTGGCCACGGTGATCCATGCTTTAGTAACTTCAAGGCTAGACTACTGCAACGTCTCTACATTGGGCTACCCTCTAAAACAATTCAGAAACTGCAATTTATTGCAGAATGTGGCAACTTGGGTGCTTACAGGAGTTAGGAAAATATGACTCAGCAGGACCACTGCTTCACCAGCTGCCCATTCACTTCTGGTCCCAATTCACCTTGCTGGTTCTAACCTTTAAGGCTCTCCATGATTTGGGTCCAGGCTATCTGAAAATCCGCCTCCTTCCATACACCCTCTTAGGTCACCTGAGGGGGCTCTTCTACAAGTGCCGCCTCTGTCCCAAGTGAGAGGGTTGGTAGCTCAGGGGGAAGGTTTTCTTTGTAGTGGTACAACAACTATGGAATTCCTTTCTAGGGGAATTGAGAATTACTCCCTCCCTCATGGCTTTTTGGCAAGGGTTCAAAACATATCTATTTCATCTGGTATTTGGTTGCTGAGTGGATAATTGCCCTCTGTGCCTTTGAAATACAACTTAATTGCTTCCCTGAACTTATTTATTCTCTATTGACTCGGGGTCCAATCTCCTCCAACTTTCCAGCACAAATATTCCCTTACTTTGAGGAGGCCTCTGTGACTGTCCCTCCACAACAGGATTCAGTGCATGCCCCATTAGCATGGCTGCACTGGCACTCGAAAATTGGATAGGATTGGGCTCTCAATGATATTTGTTAGATTTTGCTCTGTTTTGGTTTACGTTTCAATGTGTAATGTTAAAGTTAATGTTTTAAGGCTTTGTTTGATGTTTTTCTTTCTACCCGTTGTGATATTTTGTACTTTATTATGAAGCTTTGTAAGCCACCTTGGGCTTCGGCATGGGAAAGACAGGATATAAATTTCTTAGGGCACAAGCCTAACCAGGTCTGCTCAGAAGTAAGTCCTATTTTATTCAATGGGGCTTACTCTCAGGAAATTATGGTTAGGATTGCGGCCTCAAACAAACAAACAAACAAACAAACAAACAAACAAACAAACAAATAAGATACTTCCTTTGCACTGATTTTGAAGGCACTGAGTTTCATTGGATTTGGTCATCATAAAGTTGTGTGGCACATTTCAGCCTCACTCTCCTCAGAGTGTCAATGACAACTTGTCATCCACTCAGAGAACGTATGAATTGCAAAGCAAGAGAATTAATCTGAAGGAACTATATGTTTAGTTCCACTTTCTGACAAAAATTCTGACATTGTGAATCATCTAAGACCTTTCTGTGACCCACTAAGCTAGTTGCAGGCCTTACTATATGAGTGTGACTAATGTCTGGTGATGAGAAATGTGGAACCCAGAGGTTAGCGTGGGAAGAGTGCTGTGAGAAAGCTAAATACAAAGTCCCAACAAGTCAAGAAATGCAAGAAGCTGCTCAAAATAATTAAAAGTTTCATGTATTTCATAATACAATTTAAGGCTGTTGGTCGCTGACGGCCATGAGTCCTTTGAGAACAATGAGGTAATCTGAAATATCAAACCTCAGATGTTGGTCAGGTCTGTGGGTGGCCATGTTTAAGCCTGGAATATGTGCAGAAAGAGAAGCAGGAACCTGAAGTGCTACTTGACAGGGCCTCTGAGAGAAATTTTATCATGGGATACAATGTTTCTTTTGGGCCCCTTTGCAAAGGGGGAGGGGTGAAACAGAGCAGGGAGGGTGGTGACCTGTGAGCAGAATGGGGTCAGGAAGGGGCAAAACTGGGTGGGGGAGGATGGAGACAGCTGGAAAAGTCTTTGGACCCCACATCTACCCAACCATGTGGCACTGGCAGCTATATACATAATACGGAAAATCAAACACACTCCTAAGTCTCTCTTAATCTTTTAAATATAGAAAATCATGCAGAAAATTAGCACCATCTTATTTAGGCTCACACTAGAATGGAAAGTGTCCTGTGTGTACCAAAACTTGCTTCTGCAGCTGCTGCAGTCCTGCAGCTATGTCCCTGAGCTCTGGTGCACACCTTCACGGTAAGCAGATCTACAAGCCAAAGAGCTACTGAAGCAAGCCCGTTTCCTCCCAGATTTGACACTGTGTTAAGGAGTGTCATGTATACATTCCTTGGCCCAGTACATATGGCTTGCCAGTAGCTGCAGTAATGCAGCTGCATGTCATAGTAGTGTCCCCAGCATCCTGTGTGGGCAACAAGTCTGAGTAGATAGGAAAATGTAAGATCCCAGGAAATTTCTGGGACCCCTCCTTTGGCTCCTGGGTCCCCTTTTTGACCCTAGGCCTGGGTACAAATTACCCCCTTTATTCCCCTTTCCTAGGCCCTGCTACTTGAACCTCTCTGATGGGCAGGCAAGAGTCAAAACCAAGGTCCTAGTACTTAGTGCAATCTAAACGTTTTCTACCTGTGATGTGGGGCTGCATATGTACTTAGTGCATATGCATATGCACTGCTACCCCTCCCCTTCTGGATTGCTCACCGTGCTGGAGAGTGATCTTGAAGGAATAATGGCAGATGGAGCTTCTGCCAGCCATGAGCAAACAGGAGCTTTAACTACTGCCACCCTTCCCCCTTTTTTTAATCATTCTCCATCTCTAGGCTCTGAATTGTGATTAAGAAGGGGGGAGAAATGGTGGCAGCTGAGGATCCTCTTGGTTCTCAGATGGTAGGAGCTTCGACTGTCACCATCAACCCAGATTGCTCTCTCACCTTGGAGAGCAATTGGGGGAGGCTGGAGAGTGGGACTGATTAATGGGTTGTCTGCTGGCAGAAACACATGTTCCACTGGTGGAAGTGCTGCTGCGGCAGTGAAAGTGCTGCTGCAACAGCGCATGTGAGCATATGTGCGTATGGCTACCAGCCACATGAGCAGGCTGGCAGAGATTACTTCTATTGCCAGTATGTTGGCAGTGGGGGTAGATGGTGGGAGGAGTAGGGTGGGAAAGGAGAGGAGCAGGAGAGTGTCTGGGCAGGAACAGGGGTAGTTGGGAGGTAGAACAGGGATGAGAGGGGGTTGTTCCTGGCTGCACTGGTGTGTGCCAATGACTTAACCCTGTTCCTTCCCATGATTCATCTTACTCTCCTTGGTTCTGTGCAGATCCTGAAGACCCATTGGGAGCAGTGGAGTCTTGCTCTGTATCTTGAGGAATACCCTGGGACTGCCCCCCTCACAGGATGCAGTGTACACTTGGCTGGATTGGTGGAGGGGTTTAGTTAGATTAGGTTATGAGACAGGGAAGGGATTGTAGTGAAAGCTGAAGCTCCTGCTGCCTGAGGGCCCAATCCTATCCAACTTTCCTGCACTGGTGCAGCCCTGAGTAAGGGTACAAATATTCCCATACCTTGAGGAGGTCTCTGTGACTGCCCCCCCCCCCCACAGGATGCAGTGCATGCCCCATTAGCACGGCTGCACTGGCACTGGAAAATTGGATAGGATTCGGCCCTAAGTCAGTAAGAAATTCATAAAATTAAAGGAGAGTTGGAAGGGTATTTAGAACCTAATCCAACCTCCTGTTAGGTGCAGACAATTGCTACAGCATCCCTGACAGGTGGCCATCCAGCCTCTGCATGAAAACCTTCAGTCAGGAAGAGTCCACAACTGCACGGAGAGCCCACAACTGTAATAGTGCTGGACAGCTTGTACAGCTAGGAAAGTCTTCCTTACATCTAGACCCTATCTACTTTCTTGTCATTTCAGTGTTCTAGTCAGAGCCACAGAGGGCAAGTTCATCCCTTCAGGTAACTGAAAATGGCTACCATATTTCTCCTTAGTCTTCTCTTCTAGGTAGGCAGCCCAATCACATGAAAGACTGGACAGTTGGCCGCAGCACTTTAAGACAGTGGAACTTATTTCTGTTCAAGGAGATCCACTGGCAACCAGGAGGCTTACCCAGAGGTAACGGAAAATATTTTACCTTTCCTCTCCCAAGACTCCTGATCCCTCCCCCCCCCCCATGCAGGATGCAGCACCAGCCTTTTTGGCACTTCTGCTTCAGTGGGTGAGCATAGGATTGGGCTTCAAGTGAAGTACGGTACTCTGACCTTAAAATCCCTAGTTCAAGTTAAGAAATCCCTGAAAGAGACATATAAGCCAAACCTATATTTTAAAGATCTGATTGCATTTTTATTTACTTTTGCTTTGAGAACCAGGACACGCCTGGAGATCAACTTTCACAGTATACGTCTTCAAACAAAGTTTCAGAACCTGCTGACCTATGCATTGTGTACTTGCCATTTTACTCGTAGAATTTGCAGATCTTTGATCAGTATTTCTTTGGTTTCTTTCTCCACCATATGACCCAGAAGTATGATTGCATTATTCCAGGAACCTTGGGACTATAATAGTTATTTAGTGGGTAATAAAAGATAATAATTTAATTTTCACAGAGAAGTATATACAGTATTGACATTTTAAATTAAGGCTACAAGAGGAATCTATTTTTTTTTTCCAGGTAGAATTTATATGCAGATTGAGTTAGCTACAACTCACTAATTTCATTTAATTTATTACTCTAAGCTGGCTTCTTCTTTAATTGTCAGTAATCACTGCCTTTCCCCTGTGAAAGCACCCCTGCAGTCTGGATGGTTTGCATTTCTTTGGGTGATAAATAATGAATAAATATGAAGAGCACCATTAGCCATTAATGTAGCAGATTGATTTCCTGAAGCACGTAGTTGCCATCCTTGTTTTCATGCTTCTGCCACCTGTCTCTCACACTGATCATCCTGAGCTTGAGTGAGAGTGAATGAGATGCTGTTATCGTTCTTACCTTAGCTCACTTTTATCTGCTCACAAACATGCCAGCAAAAATAGAGCCCATCTTTCTACCATGACACAGAAGGAGATACACATCGAAAACAATGCTTAATGTCAGCACATCTTTAGAGTTCTGGCAGGGTGATTTATGTGGCATATTGATCATGATTAGGAGAGAGGCAGAAGATTCTTGGTGTATGTTTGCTTCAACAAATCTGCTTTGAAATACATTGCCTCAGACTGAAGGGCAAAGGATCTTGAAACAGCCTGTAGTTTGGTCTCTACCTCATAGCTATTCAGGCCAGGTCAGTGTTACTGTTTCTGCCTTGTTGTGTTCCTGGACCCTTGGACCATTGTGATCTGTGCTCAACATAAAGAGAATAATAGAAAGCAAACCAAGCCCCTGATACTGTAGCATTGCTTTAGCCCCATAGTCTGCATCAGGGAAGTGCTTAGATGGCTGGCCATTGGGAGCCTCAGGTATGCTTCTTAAGAAACAGCAGGATATATACTCCACTAATTATAATGATTTGCAAATACTGTATGTTGTATGTCTCCCATATAACTCTAGCAGCCCAATCCTGATGGCATGTGATGCTGCCGAAACAAGTGTTCTGGCAGCATAATACACTTTGTGACTGTTGTGAAAGGTGGCACCCCAGAGTATGCAGGCTGGCCACTGCCGGAAGCAACAAGTGTCCAGCTCTACATGGTAATGGACACCAGACAACCACTGCCCCAGGTAGGACTGCACAGGGGACAGGAGGGAGGTGGGGAGGGATGGAGCAGGGCCAGAAGTGGGCAGAGCAGAGAGGCAACCCGGCAGGAGGAAGGCAGACTGGGAGGAGGAAGGGGGAGGGTTTGGTGGCAGTAGTTCCTCCCAAATCCTCACTCCTTTCCCAGATTCGATCCACTTTCACATGTTCATGTGTTCCTGCACCAGACCCACCAGGCCAGTAGGGGCCTTCCCAGGGGCCAGGGAACAAATGTTCCCCCAAAGAGGCCTCCAGAGGTCAAAATTCCTTCCCCACATTGGCACCACTGCATTGATGCATCACCTTGTGGGGAATTAGGTAGGATTGGCTGCTTGCCCTCCTGCCACAGGATGTACTTTGTGCTCCATTGGCATGGCTGCATCAGCTCTGGAAAACTGGATAAGGTTGGGCTATAGTATACTTTTATTTTTATTTGGGATTTTAAAATCCCAATTTTCAATTTTTAAATATTTGTTTTATAACTGTTGCAACCCACTCCATGACCAATGCCTTCTCTTGCAGTATGTGTATAAAGCTCTTTGTGTAACTCAGCTTCACTGTGAATCAGTTTGCTTTTTTACTCAGCTCTAACAACTTGACTGGTCCTGGCTAATGGTAGTGGGTGTAGATGGGCAGTTTGGATAAAGCACTCTCCATGCAATTCAAGAAATGGGCTTGGGAGCCTGAAAAAAGGACCAGGCCACAGGCATCATAAGTGTGCATGTCTACAGTTCATGGAGCTAGTGAGACATAAACATCATCTGACTTGTCCCTGATCTCTTCTTTGCTTTTTCTTCATTCTCCTCCATGGTCCCTCATCCAACACTAATCTTCTAAGTAAACCTCCACTACTTTGTGCTGTGCAGGTCCAGTGTTATTGTGGGCTCTCTCCAATTTTTTACCACAGATCCTAAATATAACAAATGGAACTGTGGCTCACATCTGCCACACTTCCATCTCTACACTGTTTTCCTTGTGGCTCCTTATGTGTGGAACTCTCTCCCGTTAGATGGCCTCTGCATTATCTTATTCCAAGAACTAATGAAACTCATATTTTCTCTCTTGCTTTTCCTTCTTGTGTTGCTATTTGTACTTTGCACCTTTCTATTCCCAAGTACATTGCTGCATTTAACGTCTTCTATTTAATTCAGTTCTAATTTTTTTCTCTCTCTCTCTTTCTTAGCTTGAGCATGGTTTCCCCTTTTCCTTCATCTACACTATGTATCATGTCATGTTTTTTAAGACTGTGAACCTGTGGGCAGGGAGAGACCTACTTTCTATTTCTGTACAGTGCTTAATGTAGGGGTGTCTAAGGCCCAGGGGCTGGATGCTGCCTGTGGAAGCTTTTTGTCTGGCCCTTAGGCTCTCAGCTGCTGAGCAGTGCTGAGGTGTTACTGCTGAAATTATTATTATTAACAGTATTTATATACCGCTTTTCAACTAAAAGTTCACAAAGCGGTTTACAGAGAAAAATCAAATAGCTAAATGGCTCCCTGTCCCAAAAGGGCTCACAATCTAAAAAGATGCAAAGGAATACCAGCAGACAGCCACTAGAACAGACAGTGCTGGGGTGAGGTGGGCCAGTTACTCTCCCCCTGCTAAAAAAAAAGGAGCACCCACTTGAAAAAGTGCCTCTTACCCAATTAGCAGGGGTTATTGAAAGGGCAGCCCAAATGAGAATTGGGCTCTCCCATATCTTGAAATATGATCCAGATTTGTGTATTTTCTCTTCTGTCATTTGCAGCTAATAAATTCCTAAGGACACAATCCTAATCCCTTATGTCAATGCTTTCCAGCACTGGTATAGTGGTGCCAGTGGGATATGTGTTGCATCCTGCAGTTGGGTGTTACTCACAGAAGCCTCCTCAAAGTAAAAGAATGTTTGTTCCCTTACCTTGGAGCTTCATTGCCTTTATGTCAGTGCTGAAAAGGGGTTAGGATTGCGCCCTAAGTGAAAATAAAGTGCTTATTTTTGGTTATGACCTGTTTAATGACATCACTTCTTGCCTAATGACATTGCTTGCAGCCCTCAGCAGGCATCGTGAATGCTTTTTGGTCCTCTGTATGAAAGGACCAAAAAAGACCTCCCGTGTAAGTTTGACAATGCTGGCTTAATGCATATTAGACACTTTAAAAATAATTAAAGATTATGATGGTTATGAGATCAGCAAGGGACACACCTGTCTAGCTGGGAGAATCATATCACTGAAAGATGTACAAAGCAATATTGTAGCATGTTCTCCAGTACTCCTCCCCACATTTCCAGTTCTGTGCTGAAGCATACAATGCATGGAAATCTCCCAAGTCAACAGGCTCTAATAGTGAAATGCTAGTTTTTTTCTGTGCAGAGTAAAAGTATGATTTATGAACAAATACATTTTGATTAAAAAGGAGAAAGGGATTTTTCACTGCCCTTTTTTTTCAAAAAGCAATATGCCCAGTGTGGATATTTAGTTTTCCTTTCCCTGCAACAATACATTTTCAGGCAGATGACCAAAGAGGAATCAATGATGGAAGAACTGTCGGAACAGCAAGAGAACAAACTCAGCAGCTTTGTCAAATGTTTCCTAGTTCGTCTGTTGCATAACTGCAATGGTAAATGCTACTCTAACTAATTCCCCTGAATACAGCGCCAGATTTTCACATCAAGGAGCTGAGGCCAGATTGTCAAATGCTCAGCACTGAAAATCAGGGCCAGATTTTTCCGAAGTGTTCAACACCCGACATGACTCTAAAATGCTGAGGTCTTCTGGAAATTCTGGCATGGTGTATTGTTTCTGCCTTGGCTTCATTGCCTGCAGTACAGCAGCAATCTGTTGTATTCATACAAAAGAGCTATCCAAATGTTGCGACCTGCTTCAGGTCTAATTTCTCTGCTGGCTCTTCTCACAACATATTGTTCTAGCTTCTGATTGGATACCGCTGGGACTAAGTCCAGGACTCTTTCAGGACACATGCTGCTGAGTTCTCTAGCTAGGGAATGGTTTAGCACAAGGAGACTGATTAGCAGTATTAGAATAAGCAGCACTTCTCCTATCAGCTGAAATTGGGAAGGGATTTTACACCAGAATGAAAGTGCCTGTACTGGTAATTCCAAAATCCAGGAAGAACTCAGCATATTCTATATTTCTCAGAAGCAGATATTTGTGTAAGGCTTTCCCTCTATGTTACTCATTTAGGCATGTGAGTGACTGGTAGGAACACTGGGGAGGTTGAGAGAGGGGTGGATCCATGTGCCGGATCCTATCCCTTCTTTTCACAGCCTCCCCACCTCTTTCTTCTCAGACTTGTACCAGTTGAGCTATCTTCTCAGCTTTCTTCTCAGAGCTGGTACAGGTCTAAGGAGACCCATTGAGGAATGAGAGGCTTACGAATGGGTAAGAGGAAATAATTCCCCTTCCCCCCCAAGCCTGCTGATCCACCCTTCCCCCCATACAGCGCACATGTCTTTGGAACATCTGCATGGGGGGGGGGAGGAGAAGGATAGGATTGGGACCTTAGACTTGATGATGATAATGATGTCATCAATTTACCTGACTGGAAGAGTAGAACACACTTGGCCACTCCACCCCACTCCTTTACCTAGTAGACAGACAGGTTTGACTTTCCAGACAATAAATGTATACCTGTCTCTAAGAAGACTAGCCACTGGACCAAAAGGAATTATTTGAGTCCAGAAATGCAAATAGCTTGGGGAGAATAGTGTTTCAAATAAAGGACAAAAGGCTGCTTTTGGAAGGAAACCACAGCAACTCCTCAGGCTCGCAATAGGAGCTTTGGGGGGGGGGGGGGTTTAGAAGTGTACAAAAATAAAATAGGCAAAAAATTTAAGGAGAATAGGGAAATTCCAGCCAGGAGGCAGGGAAAAGGTTAATGTTTTCCTCTTGCAATGAGTAGGAGGAGAGGGGACAGGAGTGGGCTTCCCCCCCATCCCTGATAAGAAGGAAAGAAGGAACAGATGATCATTGGATGAAGGAGGAGGAGCCCAAGGGGGTTCTTGTGTTATGATTGGCTGCAGAACCCAAAGGAGGGAGAGAAAGCAGTCAGGGAAGTTGGGGAGGAGGGAGGCAGTTGTAGCAATCATGCTTTCCTCCTCATGGCTGTTACTTGGGCAGAAGAAGCCTCATTGAATGACTGGCTACAGTGGGACTACTGAGTACAGCTGTCAAGGATTGGGTCATCCTGGTAAACCTTGCAGTTGCTGCGTGTGACCCTCCTCCCTCTTGCCCCTTCTGTCCCAGGTCTCTTGCAGTCCCTCCCACCTCTCCTGCCCTCTTTACAGTTGGGACAGGGCAGTAGGGGAGTCTTTAAAGTGAACTCACAAACCCACCCATCCACCCAGTCCAGCAGCAGCTCCATTTTTTTATGCGGTGGGCTTTTTAAAGGGTGGGCAACTCAACTCAAGTCCAGAGTCACAAAGAGATGACTTGGCAACTTGGAAAGTACCTGTTATGACTCTTTCTTGAGTCAAGTTGTGGGTGGCGGTGACTGTAGACTCAACTCCAGTCAAGCCCTACTGGATTTCCCATCCCTGCCAGGTGGCCTATGGAAAGGTAAGTAAAAATGTTTCTTAATTACCTCTTTTGAGCCCTCTGGTCTCACTGGCCTATAGCATGCAGTGTGGCTCTGTTGGGTGGAGCTACCTCTTCTGGGCCGGTGAGGGATATGATTGGGCTGTTAGTTTACATCTTTCTTTCTTTTCAATGCCATCATAGCCTTCTAGGATGGAATAGGTTATGAAACAGAAACAAATAAATAAATAAATACTGCCTATAAAGTGTACTAGTTGAACCCTACAGTGAACTGAATGTTCACACTAACCTATTTTCTCTTTTATGCATTGGCAGTTTTGTCTGGAATAGGACATAGGTGTTAAAAGAATTGGTTTCACACACTATAATTGCTGTTAATTTCATTCCCAGATGGAAAAGAATTACTAATAAAACTACATTGCAAGATCACTGTAGTGCTGTTGAAGGCTATGATGTCCCAGCTCTCTTCAACAAACACAGTGCATTTTTCTTCTGCATTTCTGAAAAGTTTAGGGAAACCTGATGAATCCTAGTGCACCCAGATCTCTTACAAAATGGACCATGAGAAAAGATAACTGTGAAACTGGATAAATGTTTATGGCTTATAGTTTCCACTGACGGCCATATCAGAAACTGACATATTGGATACTGACAGAGTATCAGAAAACAAACACCACCTGCAAGAGAGATGACCAACAAAAACTGGGTTTCCATCCCTGTAAAGATTAGATATTCCATCCCCATAAATATTGGGAATGGTTATGTTCAATCAACTCCTTGCTTTTGACTGACTTCTTATATCTTTTAAAGAACTGGTTGCCCAAATAATATTGATCCTTCACCTGTTCAAACAACTTCCTGTTCCACTAAAATATAATATTTAATTCATTCTATGTATTTTACAGCTGAATCCTATCCCCCACCACTGTCCATGTTGCAGCCATGCTGATGGAACATGTGCTGCATCCAATGGTAGGGAGAGGGTCACCAAAAGGCCAACCAGAAGTAATCAAAATATGGGTCTCCTAGGACCCATGCCAGGTATTTAGCTGGCATATAAGTCCAAGGAGAGAAGGGGGGGTCAGCCTGAGAGATGGAGATCCTCTTAGTGTATAGCAATCTCTGTAACTGGTGCTCACCCATGGAACCTAAGTGGTCAAAGATGCTTGGAAGAGCTGTGAAGGTACATGCCTAGCAATGGACTATAGGCTCTAAAGAACAGCTGTTAGAGACAGTGGGTACTTTGATACAGTTCTGGGTGTCTTTGCACGCCCCCCCCCCCCAAATATTGCAGTCTTGGTACTAGCACTGTGGATAATCTGTTTATGGAAATGTTTGCTATAGAATCACAGGTGGGTGCTCTCTCCCTCACATTTGTTATGTTCTGGCAAAAGATGCACAATAATTTTGCCTGCAGATTTTCTCGTATGTTGCTTCAGCCTCCAAGGATTAAATTAGGGTGCTTACCCCCTAGCTTTTTAACCATTCTTCCTCTTTCCTGGGACCATCTTCTTGCACTCTTACACCAGTACATTTCTAAATGGTCAAATAAAGTCTTTCTTTTTTATCATCTAATCAAGTCCTTGTAATAAAATGAATATTCAAGACAAGCTGGGGGTGGCACTCAAGAGATTCATTTATCTTAAATCTGGAGTTCTCTTAATGGTTTGGCAGATTTTGCAGGCAGCTCCTGTTCAACTTGCTACTTAGTGGGATAAAAAAAAATCTGACAAGTTAAAAATGCATTATTTAACTTCAACTTTTTCAGGGTCTAGGGACCTTAAAATGATTTTTCCCATTAAAAACTCAATATCAATAATTACACTTTTCTGAGAACTCTCCCCATTCTGCATTTCGTTAGATGCCATTATCATCCATGGATGCATTAATATCAAATAATAACATAAATTCATGCAGCATAGGATAGTCCTGCTCATTATTTGTTTAATTTAAAGGTATAGATTTTTCAGAAGAAAACTTCCTTTTAAAATACATCACTCCAGAACAGAAATACATGCTGCTTAGAGAAATTATTTTATCAGGCCATTGCTATGCAAACACTGCAGTGCACCCCGCCATCTTAATTCTTTTTGGCTAAGTACCATCATCACCCTTCACCCTTTTGAGGAGAGTCAAATAATGTAATAGGATCATCACAGAACAGGAGACCTGGGAGTGACCCAAAGGTCATCTGAATTGATATGCTGCATTTACACCAGACTCTTCCCATGCAACATTTCCGTCTGCCTGTTCCATCCAGATTATATTATGCTAACCATCATGGCAAAGGCTACCAAACTGCACAGAGGAGTATATATGACAAGGAATACATTTAGAAATGTGCACACAGATGACACAAAGGAGTTTTGTTACATGCTGTTCAAAGCCTCTGCAGCAGTATTCAGTCAGAGGAGCCAATTTGGTCCTTGGTTTATGTCACACGAGAACCTAATCAGTTCAAATCCTAATCAGTCATGAAGCTCCTTGGGTGAGTGGTCACCTACTTTACTGCGTTGTGCAGGTAATGTGGGGGTGATGACAACATGTACATTGCTTTGAGTTCCTTGAAGGAAGGGCAGTATTAACATTGGTGCAAGGGGCGGGGAGTACCATTAGCTTTCTAGGGCTACAATCCATTAGTGGAATGCATGTTAAATCCATACACTTTTTTTTTTTTTGCTGTCTAAACCTCTCTGTAAACTTTTTTTGGTAGAAAAGTGGTATATTATTATTATTATTATTATAATTATTATTATTATTATTATTATTATTAGTAGTAGTAGTAGTAGTAGTAGTAGTAGTAGAAGTAGAACAACAACCAGAAGCATGCAAGCACTTTATTTGTTGGTTCTCTTTTGGCCCTTAAAGTCAGAAATCGAATCGCTTATAAATAATGGGCTTTGTTATAATTGCTGCTGCAAACTTTGTAAAAAGATTCCATAGAGGACTGATGTGTGGAACAAATTTCTCTTAACACTTTATAATTTGTGCTACAACTAATCTCAAAATGGTTGCTGGACTTCTGACTGGAGCGCTTTACAACGGAAGAGAGTTCTGCTGTTGCAAAATGGCTGCGGACCGTGTGCAGCGCTCTCTCAGTGACCATTTTGGAAGCTCTGCTGCAAAAGGTGGCAGTGCTCCCTGGCTGTTGTTGGACCTCACTGTACCTACTGGAACAGGTAAGGCAGTGGGGGGAGGGGTGAAATGGGGAAGGGAAGGGGAACAAGGGTGGGGGGATGTTGGAGGGGGTGGATCCGGCAGTGATTGTGTGCTGGAACAGTGGATTGTGCCCCTCTTTCTGCAGCCTCTCTGTCTCCCTGTTGGACTAGAGCTGGGAAGGAGATCCATTGCAGAGTGGGAGGCTTATAGAGGGGTAAAGGGAAATTCCCCTTTCCCCTTCGAAGCCTCCCGAACCCCCCCCCCCCGCTGGATACTTCACACCCATTTTTGGCACAGCTGTATTGGTGGGGGGGGGGAGAGATAGGAGAGAGATAGGCCCTTAGTTTCTGGTTTTCCCCAAAACTGTTTGGGGAAACTGCATTCATTTACAAAATACTTTGGTTCTTCTTCTACTATTGCTACTGTTACTACTGCTGCTGCTGCTGCTGCTGCTGCTACTACTAATATACTACTTTTCAACAAAAGTAGTTCACAAAGTGGTTTATATAGTAAAATAAATCAATAAATGGTTTCCTTTCGCAAAATGGCTCACAACCTAAAAAAAAAAAAATTACAGAAGAGACACCAGCAACAGCCACTGGAAAATGCACCATGCTAGGGTGAAGATTAGGGTGGTGGTGGACAGGTGGTGGACAGGTTGATGAAAGTGTCGACCCAATGTGCGGCGGCAGTAAAGAAGGCCAATTCTATGCTTGGGATCATTAGGAAGGGTATTGAGAACAAAACTGCTAGTATTATAATGCCGTTGTACAAATCGATGGTAAGGCCACACCTGGAGTATTGTGTCCAGTTCTGGTCGCCGCATCTCAAAAAAGACATAGTGTTAATGGAAAAGGTGCAAAAGAGAGCGACTAAGATGATTACGGGGCTGGGGCACCTTCCTTATGAGGAAAGGCTACGGCGTATGGGCCTCTTCAGCCTAGAAAAGAGACGCCTGAGGGGGGACATGATTGAGACATACAAAATTATGCAGGGGATGGACAGAGTGGATAGACAGATGCTCTTTACACTCTCAAATAACACCAGAACCAGGGGGCATCCACTAAAATTGAGTGTTGGGTGGGTTAGGACAGACAAAAGAGAATATTTCTTTACTCAGCGTGTGTGGAACTCCTTGCCACAGGATGTGGTGCTGGCGTCTAGCCTAGACGCCTTTAAAAGGGGATTGGACAAGTTTCTGGAGGAAAAATCCATTATGGGGTACAAGCCATGATGTGTATGCGCAACCTCCTGATTTTAGAAATGGGCTATGCCAGAATGCCAGATGCAAGGGAGGGCACCAGAATGAGGTTTCTCGTTATCTGGTGTGCTCCCTGGGGCATTTGGTGGGCCGCTGTGAGATACAGGAAGCTGGACTAGATGGGCCTATGGCCTGATCCAGCGGGGCTGTTCTTATGTTCTTATTACATTCATGGGTGGCATCAGAGATTGACCATGTTGGGTACTGCCTGAGGGCCCATGCCAACTAGAGGCCTGACCCCAAAACTTCAGTATTGGTGGCAGTGGTAAGTGCCCAATGCACCATGTGGCTAGAGATTACCTTGGGGGGCCCAGGGCAGGACTTTGCCCCAGGGCTCCCAACAATATATTGCTGTCACTGACTCAATATTCCTCTTTAAAATAGATTACCTAAATCTTATCATTTCTTATCTTGCCTGCCTCTTTATGTACCATGGACAACTTCCCATTCTTTTCCCTATGTTTTGAAGTCTGGAGCAAAGTGAAGGGAACTTTTACACAGAGTATCTGTTGGTATTCAAATATATATTTGAATACTGTATATATTTACATACATTTTATGCAAATATAGATTTGCAGTGTTTGATTACTAATTTACTGGTGATATCCCAAAGCAGGGCTGGGTAAGCCCTGGCCTGAGGGCCTGATCCAGAATTTGGCCAAATCCTTCCCTTCTATGACCGGCGCTTGTTCCGAAGCGCTGTGCCTCTCCATGTCCCCCCTGATTGGGACGATGCGATGCTCTGGCCAGTTGCGTCTATGGTGCAATGCCCCAGCAGGCATTGTGCCTGGATTTCTGGGCAGACACGACTGCCCAGAGTGTAGTGTCACCCTGATCGGGGGACAAGGAGAGACGTGGTGCTTCAGAACTCAAAGTTCCGGTCGCACAAGGGAATGCATTTCTGAGGCACAGTAGTTGGCACTTTGAGCACCACTGTCTAAAGCCTCAATCAAGCCTCAATCCTACAGCTAGCATTCTGGCAGCTCAAGCCCCTTTACAGCTGGTGTGAAAGTTGGACTGCTATGGCACACTTCTGAGTCATTGTCGCAAACAGGCAGCAGTTTGTCACATGCAGCAGTGGCTCATGAAACCTCCATCAGCACTGGTAAACTGGCAATGGAGGTGTGTTGTGGACAGGAAGGGGGAGGGCAGAAGGGGTTTTGGGGTGGATTGGGGGAGAGCAGGTGGCAGGGAGGTGGTGCATCTTGGTGGCACCAGCACGTGCCAGATCCTATCCCCTCTGTTAGAACCTGCCTTGTTCCTTTTCTCACCTTGGTCTTACAGCAGCAAAATGGCTGTTGTGGGTCTGAGAAGACTCATAGGCAATCAAGCAACCTACTGGGGGTAAGTAAAATATATTTGAACTCTTAATTTTTTTTAAACTTACCTCCTGCATGCCACCACTGGATGCAGTGCATGCTCCATCAGCGCCAATAGTGGGAGATAGGATTGGGCAGTAAAACGTGTAAAACGTGCAAAGCAAACATATTTCTCTATATTTTGTGACCTTTTATGTTCAAATAAATCAGTTCCTAGCACCTGACAGGGTCATTTCTGGAATGCCCGGTTTCTTCTGGAGTTTTATATATGAAAATCTAACATCTGGTACATGACTGTATGAAGACAGGTCATTAAACAGCTTCTTGAGCCTGTCTTGAAATAGTTTCGTTCGCAGATGACTCTCATATAGGATAATCAGTATTTTATTTATTTCCTTAATAGTTCCTTAGGATCACTTCCTTAGATTGAGTGGTACCAAGACTGTCATTTTCCAAAAATGTAATGGACGTTACATTGATGTACATGTTTATTTTAAAATGTACATGTACAATCATGCATACAGGCAGCCCAATCCTGAGCTGTCTGGCTCCCAGAGGAGCAGTGGACCCAAAATGGCTGATGCTGCATACTATGGCTGCCAGACAGCCACTGGTGGCTCCATGGGGGAAGGGGACATTTGTCCCCTTTCCCCAGGTAAGAGAAGAGATCTCACAATGGGGCTATTCAACTCTGTGCCAGCTATTTAACCGATGCAGTGTAAAGCAGCCACGTGTTGAGCTGGGAGGCCTGACACAGGCCTCCACCAGTTCTCCACCAGCAGAACTCTAACAGTTCTGTCCCTCTTGCTCCCTTGCCCTACCTTCCTCTGCCCCCCATCCCATAATGCCTCCCCCACCCTGGAATGCCTCCTCCACCAGGTGCTCATTTGCGGCTCCAGGCAATGAGCAACTAACCTCCACCCAGCACTGGTCCAGTGTTGAGTGTTGCAGGCATGCCTTATGGCATGTTTGCGACGTTCAGTGCAGGCACTGGGCTGGCGTGGGCCAATAGGATCGGGCCCTAAATTTCACTGTGTGGTTCTAGCAAAAAGGACTTCTTCTAGAGCTTTGTCATTTGTTGAAGCTGCTTGAAATTTCAGCTTCAGTTCTGAACCTGGCAAATATGACACGATGAGGCTTCTAGCAACCACAGCTTCTCACAACTTACTCATTATTCCCTATATGTCCTAAACAGAACACCACCAATCACTTGTTGACATTTCTGCAGTGCAAGAAGCTTCCTTTGGATTCTTCAAAGTGTGTTATACTTTAGGAGTTTGGGATAAATTGCTCTCAGCCTTCTTCAATAGTTATTGTTTTTCCAATAACCAAATGGATGGATTGGTGGAGTGCCGAACCCTTCTTCCTCCACAGATAGAAGGTTGGCAGTTTTTTGAAAGCGTATGCAACAAGTGCAGTTTCCTGTAACAATGCTGCACTGAGTGCACAATCCTAACCAGGTCTACTCAGAAGTAAGTCCTATTTTGTTCAATGGGATTAGGATTTTGTACTGTGTGGTTTACAAATAATTGTACACTATTTTGTACTGTGTAAGTCAGAAGTAAGTCCAATTTTGTTCAGTGGGGTTAGGATTTTGTACTGTGTGGTTTACAAATAATTGCACAGTATTTTGTACTGTGTGGTTAGGATTAAGTGTGGTTAGGATTGCAGCCTGAGTCCTGTAGAACTGGCATGACATCTGTTGACACAGGTACAGGTTGTAAAGGGGCTACCAATCCAAGAACACTCCACAGAGCACTGCCCCCTCCTCCAGTCAGAGGGTAGGCTGTGAAGAACCTGCCACCACAATGGTGACAACGGCAGAAGTGCCTATTGCCATAGTTTAACCGTGGTATGTGCTGCAAACATATGCACGGTGGAATAATACAAGCCCTTCATCTTGTTCCAGTTGGTTGGCAACCTTCAGTCTTGAAAGACTATGGTATAAGCCTACAGCACCTGGTATTCCCAGGCGGTCTCCCATCCAGGTACTAACCAGGCCTGACTCAGCTTCCAAGATCAGACAAGATTGGGCATGTGCAGGGTAACAGTTGCAATAAGGATAAGCTGTTTAAAAAACCATATTGTGAATCATATATTAAATAAAGTGAAGATGATGATCATGCGAGAAGATCATACAGAGTGGGTCAATGCAGTATTTGTTGTGAACAAATTGTTTGCTGTAAACAAAGTAAACAAATAAATTGTTTATTGTAAACAAAGTATTTGTTGTGAACATCTATACCGGGTAAGATGGTGGAATGCCTCATCAAAGATAGAATCTCAAAACACATAGATGAACAAACCTTGCTGAGGGAGAATCAGCATGGCTTCTGTAAGGATAAGTCTTGCCTCACGAACCTTATAGAATTCTTTGAAAAGGTCAACAGGTATGTGAATGCGGGAGAACCCGTGGACATTATATATCTGGACTTTCAGAAGTTGTTCGACACGGTCCCTGATCAAAGGCTACTGAAAAAACTCCACAGTCAGGGAATTAGAGGACAGGTCCTCTCCTGGATTGAGACCTGGTTGAAGACCAGGAAATAGAGAGTGGGTGTCAATGGGCAATTTTCACAATGGAGAGAGGTGAAAAGCGGTGTGCCCCAAGGATCTGTCCTGGGACTGGTGCTTTTCAACCTCTTCATAAATGACCTGGAGACAGGGTTGAGCAGTGAGGTGGCTAACTTTGCAGATGACACCAAACTTTTCCGAGTGGTGAAGACCAGAAGTGATTGTGAGGAGCTCCAGAAGGATCTCTCCCAACTGGCAGAATGGGCAGCAAAATGGCAGATGTGTTTCAATGTAAGTAAGTGTTAAGTCATGCAGATTGGAGCAAAAAATCAAAACTTCACATATAGGCTAATGGGTTCTAAGCTGTCTGTGACAAATCAGGAGAGAGATCTTGGGGGGGGGGTGGACTAGTCGATGAAAGTGTTGACCCAATGTGCAGCGGCAGTAAAGAAGGCCAATTCTATACTTGGGATCATTAGAAAAGGTGTTGAGAACAAAACAGTTAATATTATAATGCCATTGTACAAATTGATGGTAAGGCCACACCTGGAGTATTATGTCCAGTTCTGGTCGCGGTATCTCAAAAAAGACATAGTGGAAATGGAAAAGGTGCAAAAGAGAGCGACTAAGATGATTGCTGGGTTGGGGCATCTTCCTTATGAGGAAAGGCTACGGCGTTTGGGCCTCTTCAGCCTAGAAAAGAGACGCCTGAGGGGGGACATGATTGAGACATACAAAATTATGCAGGGAATGGACAGAGTGGATAGGGAGATGCTCTTTACACTCTCACATAACACCAGAACCAGGGGACATCGACTAAAATTGAGTGTTGGGAGAGTTAGGACAGACAAAAGAAAATATTTCTTTACTCAGTGTGTGGTTGGTCTGTGGAACTCCTTGCCACAGGATGTGGTGATGGCATATGGCCTGGATGCCTTTAAAAGGGGATTGGACAAGTTTCTGGAAGATAAATCCATTACGGGTTACAAGCCATGATGTGTATGTGCAACCTCCTGATTTTAGAAATGGGCTATGTCAGAAGGCCAGATGCAAGGGAGGGCACCAGGATGAGGTCTCTTGTTATCTGGTGTGCTCCCTGGGGCATTTGGTGGGCCGCTGTGAGATACAGGAAGCTGGACTAGATGGGCCTATGGCTGATCCAGTGAGACTGTTCTTATGTAACAAGTCTGAGAGAGATGAGAAAATACATTTGGATTTGAGAGATATGAACAAAGTGATTCTAAGAGAATACACCAGTGCTAAAGCTTCCTCTATTGTTCTGGAGCAAACTGTCTATTTTTTTTTTTTTAGCATAGTTTTGTTCTGCAGGGTATCTTTTAGTTTTCCTGCTGCTCCAGCCCTCTCAACTGTTTCATAACCACTTCCTCCACCTTGCATATTTCCACTGCACACTCCAGGGTTAAATCAGTTTATTTTGGCAATCTGGACATCACTTATTCTAACGTACCATGATCTTTGAAAAATGACTCACGCTGGTCCCCAAATTCATAAGTTTCTGCAAACAGCTTTAAATGAGTCATATTTTGTCCATGCTGTGTTTTCACTTTAAGTTCCAGTGAATAATTTGTGACATTTCTTCTGGTTGTAAAGTATGTTTCAGATGTGATTCCCCCCTACACTGTTTTTTATTGTTGGCAACCTTCAGTCTTGAAAGACTATGGTATCGTGCTCTGAATGGTGGTTCTGGAACAATGTCTAGTGTGGCTGAAAAGGCCGATTCGGGAGTGACAATCCCTTCCACACTGGGAGCAAGTGCAGTCTGTCCCTGGTCTGTCTCCCTGGCTATTGGCCTTCCTTCTTTGCCTCTTTGCCTCAGACTGTTGGCAAAGTGTCTCTTCAAACTGGGAAAGGCCATGCTGCACAGCCTGCCTCCAAGCGGGCCGCTCAGAGGCCAGGGTTTCCCACCTGTTGAGGTCCACTCCTAAGGCCTTCAGATCCCTCTTGCAGATGTCCTTGTATCGCAGCTGTGGTCTACCTGTAGGGCGCTTTCCTTGCACAAGTCCTCCATAGAGGAGATCCTTTGGGATCTGGCCATCATCCATTCTCACAACATGACCGAGCCAACACAGGCGTCTCTGTTTCAGCAGTGCATACATGCTAGGGATTCCAGCTCGTTCCAGGACTGTGTTGTTTGGAATTTTGTCCTGCCAGGTGATGCCGAGGAAGCATCGGAGGCAGCACATCTGGAAAGCATTCAGTTTCCTCTCCTGTTGTGAGCGAAGAGTCCATGCCTCGCTGCAGTACAGAAGTGTACTCAGGACGCAAGCTCTGTAGACCTGGATCTTGGCATGTTCCATCAGCTTCTTGTTGGACCAGACTCTCTTTGTGAGTCTGCTTTACTGATGCGCTTGTTTAGCTCGGTATTGAGGGAAAGAGTGTCGGAGATCGTTGAGCCAAGGTACACAAAGTCATGGACAACCTCCAGTTCATGCGCAGAGATTGTAATGTAGGGAGGTGAGTCCACATCCTGAACCATGACCTGTGTTTTCTTCAGGCTGATTGTCAGTCCAAAATCTTGGCAGGCCTTGCTAAAATGATCCATGAGCTGCTGGAGATCTTTGGCAGAGTGGGTAGTGACAGCTGCATCGTAGGCAAAGAGGAAGTCACGCAGACATTTCAGCTGGACTTTGGACTTTGCTCTCAGTCTGGAGAGGTTGAAGAGCTTTCCGTCTGATCTGGTCCGGAGATAGATGCCTTCTGTTGCAGTTCCAAAGGCCTGCTTCAGCAGGACAGCGAAGAAAATCCCAAACAAGGTGGGCGCAAGAACACAGCCCTGCTTCACTCCGCTTTGGATGTCAAAGGGGTCTGATGTGAAGCCATCGAAGACAACAGCCTGCAACACTGACCACTCCCTCGTGTGCAGCAGAATGAAACTGCAAACAAAGCGACTGTATCATACGAAAAAGGAAGGAAGACCTCGCATTGATACCAGCAAGACCCGGGATCAGAGAAAAGTGGAGGAATTTGCACGAGCGCTTGAGGAATCTCTTCCAGGCTCGGCTGACGCAAATGCATCCAACAGATGGGAACATTTCAAGAATACCGTTTACAACACCGCCTTGTCCATATTCGGCAAGAAGACCAACAAGGCGGCAGACTGGTTTGAAGCCCACTCTGAGGAAATTGAAGCCCACTCTGAGGAAGCCCAGTCATTGAGGAAAAGAGGAGAGCTCAAGCAGCATACAAGGCCTGTCCCAGTGAGCGCAACCTGCAGGTCCTCCGAGCTGCTCGCAGCAAAGTCCAACAGACTGCCAGGAGATGTGCTAACGACTACTGGCTCCAGCTCTGTTCCCAGATACAGATAGCAGCTGACACAGGCAACATCAAGGGGAAGTATGATGGTATCAAGCAGGCCCTAGGTCCAATGCAGAAGAAAATTGCCCCTCTGAAGTCTGCCACAGGCGAGGTCATCCAGGATCGGGCGCAACAGATGGAACGCTGTGTGCAGCACTACTCTGAGCTATATTCCAGAGAGAATGTAGTCACCGAAGAAGCACTGAATAACATTGAGTGCCTGCCTGTGCTGGAGGAGCTTGACAGTGAACCAACCCTACAAGAACTTCACGTGGCCCTGGACTCCCTTGCCTTTGGCAAGGCACCTGGAAAAGACAGCATCCCTGCTGAAGTCCTAAAGTGCTGCAAAGAGATCATCGTCACTGAGCTGCATGAAATCCTCTGTCTTTGCTGGAGAGAAGGTGGAGTACCTCAAGACATGAGGGATGCAAACATCATCCATGCTGTACAAGAACAAAGGCGACAGGGGTGACTGCAACAACTACTGCAGCATCTCTCATCATCTTGTAGGAAAGCTGTTTGCCCGAGTTGCACTAAAGAGGCTCCAGGTACTTGCAGAGAGCGTCTATCCAGAATCACAGTGTGGATTCTGAGCCAACAGGTCCACCACTGATATGGTATTCTCCCTTAGACAACTGCAGGAGAAATGCAGGGAACGACGACAGCCACTCTTTATAGCCTTCGTGGATCTCACGAAGGCTTTTGACCTGGTCAGCAGAGACGGCCTCTTCAAGATTCTCCCCAAGATTGGATGTCCACCCAGGCTCCTCAGTATCATCAGATCTTTCCACACTGTTTTTAAAGTTATTATATGTGCCTCTTGCTCCATCACCTGCCATATGATATACCAGTGTTGACTGAACTCTCTCATTCTTTTTATCTGATCCAGTCATAATGTAGGATAATTCAAATGCTTGTTTCTATTTTTTCCTATGCTGGAGCAGCATTTCTTTTAAATACCACATTTCCTTGAGGCTCTAGCCCAGTAATTTTCAATCTTTTTCATCTCATGGCACAGCATCGGTTTTTTGACAACTGATAAGGCATACCCATTGGCAGCAGGGGCTCTCATCCCCCAGTGGCCCTACTAACAAATGACTCTCCCCCAAACTCTCGTGGCACACCTGTAGACGATCTGTGGCACACCAATGTTGAAAAGGGCTGGTTGAAAATGGTTGAAAATGGCTGCTCTAGCCAGTCCATTTTTGCTTCACTCTTTTGTGCTGCAGTTCTACAGGGATGTGCTTGAGTCACTGAGCCAGAGTTGCAACTCAAGTGAAGTGCTGAAAAAGTAAGCTGGAATATGGGCATGCAAGAGAGGGACTCATGGTAGGACTCAAGTCATTTTGAGTCCCAACTTATTTTTAGAATCACTAGCCCTGAGTTGTGAGTTAAGTCAGGGTCAGCAATGTCCGTGGCTGGAGTCAACCTGAGTTGACTCAGCTTTTGAGTCAGGTTTTTGTGTGATGAGTCAAGTCATCCTGAGTCAGTGCCCATCCTTGTGATCCTGTACACATTTTCCTCTGAGTAGGTCTCATGGTACACAATAGAGCTTCCAAATAAGCATGAATAGAAATGGACTATTAGTGTCTTTTCTGACACCATATACACCATGTTATGTTTCTTGCTGCCAACAAGATAAAGTGATGCCAAAGCGTGGAACAAACTTTTGTGCAAACAAAATTGCACTAGCCTTGCCACACCTGATTTGGCCTAGGTTTACATTATCAGCTGGTGTCCCACTGTTCACATTATAGGGGAACAGGTATGCTCCATTCCCTGACATCTTGCTATTTAGCAATATCATGCCCCCTCTATTCCTTCAAAAAACAGAAGTTAAGGAAACTGGAAAAGAAGTTAAGGCTGCAATCCTAACCACACTTTCCTGAGAGTAAGCTTCATTGAACAAAATAGGACTTAATTCTGAGTAGACATGGTTAGGATTGTGCCCTAAGGAAGCCAACCCCCTTGTAATTCAAGTACTCTGGTACTCCAAAATTGCTTCCTTGCAGACACTATGGTTCCTACTTTTGTTATAGTTCATCTAGGACCAAAGCTGAGAAAGCTGAATTTCACATATTCCTGGAAAGGCCTTTGGTATGAACAAACAAGCTGCAGTTCTGAACTACAAGTCCGAGGCTGTGGCACTGCGGGAAAATTCAAATTTGGTGGTGGTACAGCTCTAGGCTATTGGTGAGACTGAGCAAAGATAAGAAGTAACTGTAAATAACAGAGAAATCAAAGTAAAAGGGGGGATCTCACACGCAGTGATGCATATTTTTAAAAAAAATGGTTTCATTCAGGAATTATTTATTTATATCCCCCCATTCCCATGCTGAAGAAAATGCTGAAGTGTCTTACAGAGCTTTATAAGAAAGTACAAAGTACATAGTTGAGGCTCTAGCCTGTTTACCTGTTTTTTTACAACAGGTTAAAAAAACCCCATCAAACAAGGCATTAAAGCACTGGTTCCCAACTTGTGGTCTCTGAGAAATGGTCTGCAAGGTCTCAGAAAAAAAGATTGTCTTTGACCACTTCCGCTGTCTTGCTAAGCAAGCAGTCTCCCATGGACAACCAAAGATGGTGGAGACTGCCTGCAGCCACAACCACTTAAGTGTCAGCTGTAACTGTGGGCGGTTCATTCTCTGTCTTCTCTGCTATGTTTGTAGGGGAGCGCTTGGGAGACAGACCACCAGCAAGGGGGGAGGCCAGACCACCCACAGCCGCATGTGGCCCATGATGATTCCAATTTTTGTCTCAGTGGTCCATGAGCTCTTAAAGGTTGGGAACCACTGCATTAAAGCATTAATTTTAACATTACATATTAAAACATAAATCAAGACAGAGTAAAATCTAACAAATATCATTGGGCCACTGGGGAAGAAATTATTCCAGAGACTGGGTTATATACCTATTGCTGCCAAAACAATCTTTCCCTGTTTGCATGAATCTTTGTGTGTTTTCATGGAATCCCCCTCCAAGGCTGCAATCAAATCACAGTTCGCTTCTATGTCCCTGGATAGAAGTGAAAAAAAATCACAATACAGCACTAACATCACTGTGGTAGAAAGACATGGATCCAAGGCAAAGGTAGGTCCTTATTGTTTTCTTGCACTTGCAGTCCCCCCCCCCCCAAAAAAAAACCACCACTGAAATACAGCTCATATCTGTTCCTGCTGAGTACACTGTTTCAGATATTTGTTATTGCGTCACCGTGACGTCATCAATGTTAACTCCATGAGTCCTACAGTGCGGTGCTTGGACGCAGGTGGGAGCTGTGATTTGATTTGAGGGTGATTTTTGTGCGATCTGCGTATCAAGATCACGCGAATTCCAGAGGATCCGTTTAGATTCTGCGAGATCGATATTGCTTCCACATCTGATGGCACCGTGTCTTTGCTCTGCGCTGGGAATAGAGCAAGCGCAGCGGATGTAAAACGCTGCGAATTCCGATTGGCTGGCTCGTCCCTCGGCTCAAAACTGGAAACAAGCTCCGAAGATCAGGTTGCTCGCCTGGAAGTCGAGGGCTGTCACAGTCCTTTGCAAAGATCTCCTGGTAGGACTAGATTCTCGTGGATGAAACGGGTTTATATGTTGCTGTATGAAACACCAGTAAGCAAATTGCTGACAAACAGGGAATCCACTGAATTTTTTAAAATACCTATTTTGGCTAACCTCTAAACCCCACCCCCATAGCACATATATATCACTTAGATATGAAGGCACCACCACGATGAAACAAATTTTTAGAAGGATCAAGAAAATTGCCTCCAACATTCCTTCTGCAAATTGAACAGCAGCGAGTCTTAAAATGGAACCAGCTCAAGGAATGTTAGACCACATTTTTAAGTTTCCAAAGGCATGTGCTAAGAGTGATGTCAAAAGGGCCAAGACGTTCTGCACTTGAACTTCCTCTACTGAGAAGGGGAAAGGGCAAAGAATAACTTTAATAGAGAACGTTTCTCTAGATCTTAGCCAAAACCCAAGCCTAGGCATGTCTACTCAGAAGTAAGTCCCATTGTGTTGTTGGGTTTACTCCCAGGAGAGTGTGCACAGGATTAGGATGGCAGCCCTAGAGCACAAGTTTAGGCATGTCTACTCCGAAGTAAGCCTCATTGCGTTTAAGTTGGTTTACTCCCAGGAAAGTGTGCATAGGATGGCAGCCCTAGAGCCCAAGCCTAGGCACGTCTACTCAGAAGTAAGCCATTATGTTAAGTTGGGCTTACTCCCAGGAAAGTGTGCATAGGATGGCAGCGCTAGAGCCAAAGCCTAGGCACGTCTACTCAGAAGTAAGCCCCATTGTGTTAAGTTGGGCTTACTCCCAGGAAAGTGTGCATAGGGTGGCAGCCCTAGAGCCCAAGCTTAGGCACGTGTACTCAGATAAGTCCCAGTACAGTCAATGGGGCTTACTCCCAGGTACACGTGGCTAGGATCGCAGCCTTGGAGAGCAGTAGGTTTCATGGAAGGTGAATGGTTGTGGAACCGGGTTGGAAGCTACGAGGAGGGGGTGGGGGAAGCTTTCGAAATGTGGCAGGAATGCAGCCAGCAGCAGAACGGGGGGCGTTATTTTGTTCTTCACGACAGATAATGTGACCTTGGCCAGGCGAGGGAGGTGGAGAACGGGGAAGGAAAGAAACCCAAAGGGGGGGGGAGGAGGAGGAGGCGGCGGCGAGTGGAAGGGCAGGAAAGAAGATCCACCCACATCCTTAAAGGAAATTCTCCAGCTGGGAAAGACGCGCAACTCCTGCAGGGCAAGTTGAGACCGGCTCTCCTGGGAGTTCCCTTCGCGGGGGGAGGGAAGAGGAAGCGAGGTCTCCTTTGGCCGGCGGGAGAGACGCGCAGCCCTGCAGCAGCAGCGCCGCCTCCTTCCTCCTCCCTCCCCTCCTTCGCGCGCGGCGCGCCTCTCCTCCCCGCTCCGCCTGTCAAACGCAGCCCCGACCCGCCGCTCTCCAGAACTGGATCTTCTGGTTCAGTCCCTCCCTCTCTCCCTGGGACGCGCTGGGGGATCCAATGACATCACTGGCTGAGCTCTCTCTCCCCTCGCTCTCCCCGGTAACTTCTGTTCTGGGAAGTGGTGCCAGGAATAACCCCGTCTGTCTGCAGATCGGAGCGGGGCTCGTATCATTCCGAAGGGAAAACACGCACACCACACACACACCTGACTGCGGCTTCTCTCGGCCCTGTCGTTTGCAGAGAGAGCTTTTAAAAAAGCTTAAGAGGAGGCCAGCGAGAAGGCGAAGCAAGAGGAATGGTCGGCTTTAGGCGAGCCCCACGGACCTCCACCAGACGCCCTTTGGCTGTGGTTGGAATATCTCGAGCTGTCTCTATATAAAGCGATGCTGCTGCCGCCGCCGCAAGGCACCTTACTACACAACCAGCAGGCTTAGTCAGGAGGACACGCACACGCACACGCACACACACACACACGGGCCCGTCAACAACATCAACATCAACCAGGGCGCCAGGTGGAGGGCTTTCCTTCCTTCTCGGTGACTCCCAGGTGAGCTCCTTGCTGCAAAGGCGTCCCCTTCCTCCTTTCCCCGGATCTCTCTCCCTTCCCTCCCTCCCGGTAGAAGGAAGACACTGACGGCCCTATCCTAGCCACCCTTGCCTGGGAGTACGTCTCATTGACTATAATGGGGCTTACTTCTGAATAGGCGCGCATAGGCTTGGGCTCTGAGGCTGCAATCCTATCCATACTTACTTGGGAGAAGCCCCATTGACGACAATGGGACTTACTTATGAGTAGACACGCCTAGGCTTGGGCTCTGACAGTCCTTCGAGGCGGTCTCGTGTCATGAGCGTGGGACACTGTTGAAAGGCTCGGGGGAGAAAGAGGCTCTTTATTATTGGCTTGCTGGGAGGTGGTTGGTAGAAGGAAAGCAGGGCGCTTGCGAGGCTGTGTCTGCGCATATGGGCGAGGGACTGTTTTCATGGTGCATGTGGGAGACGCGGAAGGTTTTCTTCCAGCGGGGTGACTACGAGGCGGCCAGCGTGACCTGGGCATGTGGGTGGCTGGTGAGGGTAAAGGTGAAGGTGGGTGGTAGCAGCAGCACCACCCCTCCTACTTGACCCTTGCTGAAGCCCGCCACCCCCTTTGCACTAGAGGTTTGCCGCCAGCCCCCGTTGCAGAGGAGCAGGTCCCGCAACATGCAGAGTTGCCCTCTTGCAGGGCTTTGCACACCACCCCGCGTGGAACAGACGCCCCCTCGGTGCCAGGGGGGCTCTCTTTCGCTTTGTGTACACAGAAGTTCAGATCTGGCACCCGGAGTTAGGACCCGCCTCCCCCTTCCTGTCCCCCTTGCCGAAAATCCGACCCCCCCCCCCGTGTGTGTGTGTGCGCGCAAAGGGGAAAGTCTTTGTTAGTGGCCCGGTGCTGGGGAATACCCAGCGCCTGTAACTCTATGCAGATGAGGCGCGGGCTGCCTTGCGTAATCCTCTCCTCCTGTGGGGAAGAAGTCTGTGCATGGTTACTAATGAGCAGATGAGGAGAAGGAGGCGGAGGAAGAGGAGAGCGCGAGCGCTCAGAGGAGGGGACGCGCCACGGCTGCTGCGAGGCTGCGAGGCAGCGCGGTGCCCACTGCAAGGTAGCTGGTGGCGGCGCGGCGAGGCCAGGGGAGGGCGGCCAGCGGGCCACACGCGGGCACACCGCCCTGCTGCCGCGGAGGGGCTGGGGCTGCAGCGAAGGGCGGCTGTCGGAAGGAGTCCCAGCCATTGCCTCCAAGGGCTCAGGGTGACCTGGCAGCTGGCTGGCTGGCCCCAGCCCTGGGGCGGAGGTGGCAGTGCTGGAGGGGGCTGTGGAGGGGGAGGGGGAGGGGGAATGCATGTTCACCGCGGGGGGAGGACGGGCAGGGGAAGGAGAAGGAGATCTGCGTGTTGCGCCTTTCTGTCTGTTCCCTGAAGTGGGTGGAACGTTGGCCCGTTCCGGGAATGTTCCATGACGTGTAAAAGCCACAGGAAGGGGGTTAACAAGGGGCTCTGCCTGCTGCTGCTGTGCAGGCACAGATGTGCTCGCCTTCCCTGCACACTCCCTCCCTGGAGGGGCTCCTGAGAACCAAGGCTGGCTTTCTTTTTTCTCCCCCCCCCGCTCCCATTTCATTGCAGAGCCATGCATTTCTTATATAAGAGGTGTGCAGCAGCAGCAGCATATGGATGTTTGTATATGATTATGTAACACACGCATCCAGGCTGGCTGCACATGATCCCCTGTCCTTAAACATCCACATGGAAATGGAAACTGCTGGCTGGGGGGGGGGTGGCTACCAGTGCCCGAGACCCTCCTTTAGGGAATGGAAGGAGGAAGTCAGGAGTCAAGCCAAATCTTGCAGTCCACCCCCCCACCCGCGCCCCAGAATGCATTACCTCTGTAATGATGGGAAATGAACATTGGAAGGGGAAATCCCTTCTTTAGCCCAGGCCACAGAAAGAACATGCATGTCATTCTCAAGCTTCTGAAGGGCTCCTTAAGAAGTGCCTGCTTATAGGGTTTCTGAAGTGCAGAAACTGTTGCCAGCTCTTGCCTGGAAAGGAGATGGAACTGTGTTCTGTGAAAGAGGAGATGGTGTCTATCTGTTTAAGAACATAAGAACAGCCCCCATGGATCAGGCCATAGGCCCATCTAGCCCAGCTTCCTGTATCTTACAGTGGCCCACCAGATGCCCCAGGGAGCACTCAAGACAACAAGAGACCTGCATCCTGGTGCCCTCCCTTGCATGTTTACTAGGTCCTAAGGGGAAAAAAATATGCAAAAATGTTAACATGCATCCCTGATTTGAATACATTTAAAAAATAACATTGTTCCTGTATGGCACAAGAATCTTGGTTTTATTTCCGCCCTCTTTAATAAAACACAAGACTTGTATGTATAAAAAAACATAATGTTAAAAATATATATTTATAATAATATGCAAAATACAGTTTTGTAGAGATTTTTTGGTTGGGATATAATTGAACAAGCTGTCTGTCATTCCCCTTCCTCAAATTTTAACAAAGTTTCTAGAATCAAACTAAGATACTCCAATGGGGTGGGTGGGAATCATTTTATCCAGCTACTAATAGAATTTCTGTCAAATCCTATACATGTTTGCTCAGAGGTCTCATTCTAGTCAATGAGGCATACTGCCAGGTAAGTGTGGATAGGATTGCAGCCTTTGGGTAGTTGAAAGTGCTGAATAAGAGTGATGAATGCTCTTTTGTTTGACAGCATTGAATAAAACTGTCATACTTACAGTATTCTGTTGACTTCAGTGGAATTGCAGATCAGAGTTTAGGACCTCAGCCATAGTATGTTGGAGATGTGTAATGTGGCTTGCAAAGGGGAAACATGATGGATATCTGTGGCTCTGTTTCTATTTCAACATAAGCAAATTAATGTCTCTGCAAACATTTGCAAGACCTGGTACAATGTTATCTTTATTATGTTGTCTAAATACAGCTCTTTGTCCAAAGACCACCTGTGGGCAAAACATTCATACTGCTAAAATCTATGAGAAATTTTGCCATTGACACTGGAAAAGGTTGTACCCTATAGTCTGTATAATCTTGGTCATATTATACATTTCATTTTGGTCTGTAATTTTAATTAAAATAGTAAAGGAAAGAGAATTCTTCCATAAGATCAGGAAAGCCAAAGATATAATTGTCAGATTATTTGTTCAGGTGAACAATCAGAAATTTTGCTTGGGCTTTTTACTGGTACTATGGTAGTCCTATCGGTTCTTCAGATTCATTGAAATGTAGTACTGGGGAAAAAATATTATGTTGATAGTAAAATGATACTTCTGTAGCATTAAATGTTGTTTGATATTTGCTATTTACAAAGTCATTGACCCGGTTGAAACCTTGAAATTGTAAATATGTTTTTTGAGTTTGGTTATTTTTTAGTTTAAATTAGTTTTTATTTTTTATGCTGGGCATCTTTTTACTTCAACATAGTACTTGGTGGATCTGCATGGTACATGGAGATGGTATCCATGGTATCCATGGTACATTTTGCATGGTACATGGAGATGGTACATGGAGATGGTATCCATGGTACATGGATCTGCATGGTACATGGTTGACCGAGCCAATGCATGGTACATGCGTTGGCTCGGTCATGTCGTGAGAATGGATGATGGCTGGATCCCAAAGGATCTCCTCTATGGAGAACTCGTGCAAGGAAAGCGCCCTACAGGTAGACCACAGCTGCGATACAAGGACATCTGCAAGAGGGATCTGAAGGCCTTAGGGATGGACCTCAACAAGTGGGAAACCCTGGCCTCTGAGCAGCCTGCGTGGAGGCAGGCTGTGCAGCATGGCTTTTCCCAGTTTGAAGAGACACTTTGCCAACAGTCTGAGGCAAAGAGACAAAGAAGGAAGGCCCATAGCCAGGGAGACAGGCCAGGGACAGACTGCACTTGCTCCCGGTGTGGAAGGGATTGTCACTTCCGGATTGGCCTTTTCAGCCGCACTAGACGCTGTGCCAGAACCACCTTTCAGAGCGTGATACCATAGTCTTTCGAGACTGAAGGTTGTCAATACTAATATACAATACTAATGGTACATGGGAACCAAGTCTGCTGTTGGGCTTCTATGATGTCATCTTGTCTGAGTTCTGGCAGATAAGTGGAATATTTAACGTGGAGTATTTTAATGTAGTATATACAATATTTCTGGTACAGGTTTATTTTAATGCTGCAAACTCTAGATTGGCTTGGTTTCATCTACCCAAAGCAATGCCGATATGACTCAAAGCAAGGTTATAATTGAACTTGACAAATCTAACAAAATAAAAAGGTTTTAGTGGGGGAGGGGAAATTATATCCATTGTACAATAGCATGAGTGTTAGGTATGTGTGTTTTGCTAGTACTGTACAGGGTTTTAAAAAACTTTGTCAGTGTGTTTTCCTAAGGAAGCAGCAAGCATGCACGTACACAGCAATTTCTAGTTAAAAAATAACCCTTTTTGAGATCCTTCTGCCCCATTCTTGCAACTGAATCATCTGAGCTATGCAACATATATGCTATCATAAGCATGATGGTGCAAATTATCCCCTATGGAGCACCTGTCTCATTCCCTGCCACTGTGCAAAGGCTCTACATGGGTTTGCCAGAGATTGCACAAGACCACTCTCTTGTGGCATTCTACCAGGGCTGAGGTCATAGGCCATCATTGTTGGGCATCTGCTGAGGCCCACAGTCCACATAGACTGCTGTTTATGCCTGTTCATTTGTTCTCTCTGAGTACGGAAACATTGATAAGAACAAGGAGGAAGAGGAACCTGCACTTACCTTGCCTTTTTCCTGTGTTGGTTGGTGTGGACTGGGTAGAGGGCAAATGAATAGGAAGTGGTGACAATGACAAGGAGACAAACCATCTAGGGTGTCTTGTTGGTACCTTGAGCTAACATTGCAACCTTCAGGCCTTTGTGGGACAAGGGCTACAGTGGCCAGTGCCAATATGTGCATGGGTGCCATCTTTTCCTTTGTATTATCTTTTGCATTGTATAGCATACTTCTTCCAACAGGGACATGTGGTGGGTGGGGAGGCAAGTGTGGCAAAGCCTCCCCACCAGAGTCCTTCATTAAGCGCCACCGCCATGTGAGGTGCCCAAGCACTCAGAGCGCATGAGTTGTGATGCTTGGGCATCTCACATGGTGGTGGTGCTTTTTGAAGGATTCTGGTGGGAAGGCTGTGCCTCGCCTGCCTCCCCACCCACTGCATGTCCCTGTTTTCTAAGTAGTTCAGGATAGCATTTGAGGTTTACAAAATGTGAAATTAGTTTGAAGAAGGGATGTCCCATGAGTGTCATACTGAGTAGGGACTGAAATTTGAGTGTTCCGCTCCACATTCAAGCCCCAGTACTTAAGGCACCTCGCACATCGGCTGAAGTGGATTTTTAGGATCTGGCTGGAAGACAAAACAGGGAGAGCTCACTTTTCTCCTTAGCTCATTGATAAGCAGTGCAGCTTCAGTGGGGGAAGAAGTGAATCACAATGCCCTAGGACGAGGAAGGACTGAACATGCTGTTAACAGGATATGAGAACTGAAGGAGCTTGTGGGGGAGGCAGGCAGGCAGAATTGTGAAATTGGAAAGGTTATGGGACAGAATGTCAAGGGACAGAGTGCCTGGAGGACCAAAGACAACACTTCTAACAGGTTGAAAAGCAAGAACCTGAAAGAATGAGAGCATGGAAGTTATGAATAACTTGGCTATGAAACTTAGTTGCTTCATGGGCTATATTAATTGACTGAAAACTGTTTCATACTAATAAAACTGCCCGTATTTATTTAGACAGCAACAGGTGCTACTTTAGAAGCATTTCCCCCCCTCTCTCACCCGCTATAGCACATACATAAGTACACTACATAAAAAGAAGTATTCTTTGGAAATGTATTTTATATAAAAAATTTTCAATGCCTTACTGCAAAGTAACCAAGAAATCTTTGTAAAAGTAATAAAAATCAATTTTATAGTAATACAAACAAAATGGGAGCTGCAGAAGTAATGAACAACATAAAGCCTAAAAATTCATAAAAGAAACATGGAGTTCAAGAATCTGCATCTGCGGATTCACTTATCCGCGGACCAGATCCAGTGGGGCCTCCACGCATGCCCCTTCCAGAGGCAAGGGGAACTCTGCTCCTCTTGTTTCCAGAGGGTCCTCTTAGCCCATCAGAGGCTGTGGACATCTTCAGCCTGAGAAGGCAAAAAACGTGGAGGGCTTCCCTGGGCCTCCTAATGCCTTATAAGGCATAAAATACATCACTTCCAGTTTCATTTTTGCCTTCTCGGCAGAAGTCTAATTTTTTGCCTTCTCGGATTCAGAGGACCCTCTGTAAGTGAATGTATGCTGTTAGTGAGTCAGGGCATGTAAGGATCAATAAGCTAGAGAGGTGTGGCGGCTCAGAGAGGCCAAGAGTGGGGCGCGGTGAATACTGATGGGATGTAACCGGCTAAGTCATTGGTTGGAAGTCATAAGTCAGACTTATGAAAGACAGAAGTCTGACTAAAGTGACACAACCTTTCCAATTTCCACTGTTGGTGTAAATCCCTAAATGTAGTTGGCCAAAAAAGTAAATGTGGAATAAATGCTTCCCTAATATTCACATAATTAATCCAAACTGTGTGGCAACAATGCAAAAAATGGTCCTGAAGGATTTTTAGATTATTGTACTTTCTCATTTGTGAGATCTGTTTATAGTCCTTGTTACTATGAAGACAAAACACAGAAACATATGCATTCATCTTGTCCTTGCTGAGTAATGGTGCATGTGTCTGCTTGAATGTCTTATTGCTTAGACTGTTTGTCAGTAGACTAATGTTATTCGTTTTCTTTAAATAAAAAGAGCTACATCAGATTTTGATGTTGGATTTTAATCATTTTGATTAGATAGTGGGGTGGTCTATCAATCAAAAATTTGACCTTGCAATATTAGATAACCTCTGTTATAATGAAAGAACAATTACTGCACTTTGCGCTTGATCAATATTATAAATTGATCTATATAAATATAAAGTATATATTTTATTTATAGTGAGAGTGAATGAAGTATATAGTTTGTACAACAGCAAAAGGGACAAGTACCATTTTGCCGAGTCCTTAATGGCAACAGTGGGGAAAATCTATTAGTGCTCAAGTGGTAGAAAAGGCATCTAGACTATACTGTAACATTTTGTATGTGTTTTAGTGGAATTCGGTAATATCAGTCAGAGGGAGTTATTCACTCCACAGAAAATAGCTTTACTGTAGTTAGGCTGAGTAAAAACCAAAGATTTTAAAAATGAATATATTTGTTCTGATATTTAAAAAACCTGTTCAATTATATTGTGTCCCTTAAAAAAAATCTGAATGTAGTACAAACATATTAAAATCTACATTAGTAATCTCTAAAAAGTTGAATCCAGTACTCTCTGACAAACATATTGAATTAAAGCCTTTTTCATGCAAAAAAGCAAACCAGGAACAAAAAAGTTTCTTTGGATGTCATCATTATGCATATGACACAATAGGTCAGTGTTGAACTACTGTGAATATAGTGAATATGTAGGTCTGATTCAGAAGTTACCATGATTTCTGTTATGAAAATGAGCCTGGGAAAGGTGTGGGTTTGCAGGTCAGTCTCCATGTGTGAAACTAGGAGAGTGAAAGTTCTTGTTTTCACTTTAAGAACAAACCACAGTTTCATTATGTACAAACTTGGGAAACTGTGAGCTGACTACAATTAGAAAAAGTGAAGATATCAAATAGTTGTAATGCCAGTTAGTTAACAGTCCACAGTTTTCTGAGTTCATATGTAATGTTGTTTTTCCTGTGGAGGTTTTTACTCTTGTGTGGAGAAGGGGGAAGAAGATCATTCAAGCCCACAGCTCTGTGAGGCTCATCTTCATAGCAAGAGAGCCTAGTTGCATCTAGACTGGCCCTTAGTTGCTAAACTGGAGTCCCCAAACTTTCAGTGGCAAGGCCACATCAAGAGCAGCCTTGCTCTTATCATGGGCTATAGTGGGTCCGTTATAGAAAATAATACTTCTTTTAACGGAACTCTTAAGAACTTTAACAATAGGATAAAATCATTGTAATATTTGCAGCTGTGGATCTGCTTGCTCTTTCTGTGTTTCTCTGCTGAGCTCTGGGTGAGAGCTCAGGGTTGTTAACCCTCCTGAAATCACCTGGGGTGTCCCTGAATCAGCACTGGAAATTTCAGTAGTGCCTCCTCAGCTCGAATGACATCATATCACCCTTGGAAAGACGATCTAGCTTCTGTCAAGGGTGACAGTCCTAATAGTGACCAAGCAGATTGAAAAAAAGTGCATGGTGGTGGGAAGAAAAGTGGTGGGGAGAAAAGAGGAAGGAAATTGAAATGCCATTGAACTCAGTAGTTTGGTCAAAATGCGTTGGTGGGCCAGATGTAGCCCGTAGACTTTAGTTTGGGACTCCTGTTCTAAACAAAATAGTATATGGACATTTAATTTTTCATGTTCTGACCATTAACTATTCTTGCTTCTGCAAAGTTGTTGTCACTTACTCTTCTAGTAAGTGCTCTTGTTTAATATCCTTACCTTAATTTGTCAATTTTCTCCCATAAACAAATATAAATCCTGTAGTGCAAAAAAAAATGTGGGCTGCATGACCAGAGGTTTTGGATTATGCTTCTGTGTAGTATAAAGGCTCTATTTAGCTGCAAACAGTTGTGTTTTATTTGTTGTAGCAACTGATTAGTATGCATGCTTGTTCAGGAAATACATGCATTGGAAACTTGATTTAAATTGCCTCTTTTTCTTGTTGATTTATATCAATCCACTCTGACTGTAGGAGGCAAGCTGATAAGATCAGCAGTGTGGCATAAGAAGCTACTGTGGATATGAGACAAGCCATTTGTGTTTTTAAGCTTTTATAAACTTGTATCTGGTGTGGTGGTTGGGTGGTGTTGAATGTATTGGAATTCCATGAACTACTACTGGCTGTCAATCAGCTTTGGGAACTGGAAGTAGACTCCTAATTCTTATTTACTGTTGAATAACGTAAGTACTTGTTCAGAGTAAAAATCTTGCATGCTAATAGTTTTCAGATGGTTTTAGTTCTTAAATTCAGCAAACATTTCTCCAAAGAACTTTCACAGGTGTGGGTCTGGTTTACATATTATAAAATTGCTCCACATGGTGGGTGTTATGTGGGGGAGCCATTTGTGTGCAGTGGTGTACCATATGTATTCTCTGTGTTGCCACAAATGTATATACTGTAAACTGTTGGGATGTAGAGAAAAGTGCCTACATTTCATGGTGAGCTGTTGCACATGAGTGATTCACCACAGAATAACAGCAGCTACTTGGACTGATTTCTAGTGATCTCCCCATGGCAGTAGGTTTACCATCTCTAAGGCTGAATGGATCTCCTCCTTTGCCAGGGAAATCTGAGGGTCAAGCCTGAGATGGTACTACACATGTCATTTGCACTTGCAGGTTTTTTTTTTCTTTCATGTCAGTTGCAACCGCAGGATGGAGGGTGAGTGGGGGGAACTGATCAGGTATCTTCCCTCCTGGGCTTATAGTGGCTTTGGTTTCTCAGTGCTAAATATTATTGTTAATAATTGTATTAAATTCCCCTTAATAAGGAAAAGAAATGAGAGCACAAATGAAGTGCAATCCTATGCATGCCTATTTGGAAATAAGCTCCATTATGTTCACTAGGGCTTACTCCCATGAAAATGTGTATAGGACTGCAGATTTAGGGCTCAATCCTATCCAATTTTCCACTACTGATACAGCCGTTCCAACGGGTTGTTTTGTTGCATCCTGTGGTTGGGTGTCAGCCGCAGAGGCCTCCTCAAGGTCAGGGAATGATTGTCACCTTACCTTAGGGCTGCATTGCAGCTGCATCGGCGCCGGAAAGTTGGACAGGACTGGGCCCTGAGTTTCATGTCTGGTTTGGTTCTATATTGTATTGTGGTTAAGCCAGTTCGGATAATACTTTCTGACCAGCCCTGCTTCTGTACATTCAGGAATGCACGGGGTGTGTGTGCACGGGGGATGTTTATATGATCCTTACATGTGCAATTTTAAAAACTACTGTGATGTAGTATTTAAATTGTGTGGAGGAGTAGTTTGGATGAACCAACTCCCCCGCACAATCAGGCTGTGGAGTATGATATGTGTACTTATGTCTCTAACTTTGTGGGATCAGGACCTGTCAAAGTTCTGTCTGGACCAGCAGTAGTGAATCCAGTAGTCATTCAAATCATACTTGCAGCAAACAGTGATATTCACAGATATGTGCGTAGTCCTAAACTCTTTACCTGTAACTTGGAGATTAACATCTGGTCCACGAAAGTGAACTCTCTGTGCTTTGTCAATAGCAAAAAGACTTGTAGTACTCAATTGGGTTGAACAGAGCCCGCCAACTTGGGCCTGATGGATGAATGGTCTTTTGTGCCTTTCTGTCTTTGAGCAAATGGCCTATCAATGTCAGTTGTGTATGGACATATTTGAAACTATCAGGAGGCCATTGCTCAACAAAACACTTAAAACATTATGAAGTATGTGGATACATTTATTCAGTACTTTAGACTGCTGATATATTCTTTTTTTTTTGTAACTGGCAAATTGATAACTACTACATTTATGTATGCTTTTTTGCATAAAACAAAGAATTTTTTTTAAAAAAACTACTTGCATTGATTAGCAGAGTTGGTATGATAGCATGAAATGTCTAGTTGCTCAGGGAACCAAGTAGTTTGCAGGCTGTCCTCAAATCCAGAAGGAGACATTGCTAATTTGGTTGGGATTAAAATCGTTTGCAAGGGTAGACTGGGGACTGGCAAGAGCCCCAGGTTTTAAGGAAGTGACAGGATGTGGCCTCGGAGATGGGGAACTGAAGGAATGGAGAGAAGGATAGACAATGGACTGAGGAACTGTAGCGGAAAGTGAGGACATGGGGAATGAGGCCTAAGGGAAAGGCTAGAGGAGATGGAGAACTGAGGTAAGAAGGGTTGCCTCAAAGAGCTCTGAAGAAAGACTGTATGCTATGCATGGTTGAACCCTAGAAAGACTGGTGAAGAAACGGGTTGCTAAAGAATGTGGGACAAAGTAAACTGAAAAGCAGGAAGTCGGAGAAACAATAGCTGGTAGAGCCACAAGTTCTCCTCAGGTGTTGCTCTTTCTGCATTCATTGAAGAGAGAAATTGCTGGACAGCCATGCCTTCCTTGCCAATATGCTCACTGGCTAGAGCCAGAAATGCCCCTGCTTTCAATGTTTGTGTGTGGAGACAGCTTTGAGTGTGGGGAAGGTTCCTCATTTGGATGTGTCTGTGCAAAGAGAAACAGGCTTTAAATAACAGGATCTTAATACATTATACATGTTCTATTTCGGCTTCTGAATAATTAAGACATATTTAAGTCACATTGTCAAGTTACTGGCTTTTAGTGCCGAATAAGGTAAGCACTGAAAATTTCACCTGTAGCGAAAGTATGTAGGGGTAATGAATGCAAAAGATGGCAAGGCTTCAGTATCATAGAATAGTTGCATAGAAGAGGTAACTTGCAGCAGCTGAAAATGTAACTTCTTCACAGAATGAAAAAAGTTGCCTATCAACATTACCTCTGTGATTCAACTGTTAAAAGAGCAGTCATTTATGGCAGGTTCTGAGAGGTACTTAGCACAGACTCATTACTTTAACACAATTTAGAAATGGTTTAAAGAAACATGCATTTTGAAATTTGGCATCAGAATAAGACAAAGATCATCTTTCTACCCCTGCAGTGGCAATTTCTGCACATATTTACAATCTAAAATCTGAGAAAGAGGGACAACTATTTTGGGGACCCCTCCTTGCAAAATAGCTATATCACTCCAGATGAAATTGACTTCAGTTTTTGTTTGGTTTCTCTTTTAATTTTGTATTTGTTTTCAGCATGAAGATTTCACCTAATCTTTTCTAGATGGCAGTATCTTTTTAAAACATAACATCTGCAATCCTGTTCATAGTTATGTTGGCGCAAATCTTTTTGATTTCAGTGACGCTTTGGCCTTGTTGGAGGATGGTATCCCAAGATCTTGTTTCACATATCTTTTAAGCCCAAGAAGTAGCATACAGTATAAGTATACAGTAGCATACTTGTATGTTCATCTTTTCTCCAAGTAATGTATTGAAAAAAGGAAAAATTCTAACTTCTTGGGCCTAAAAATTTTTTTTTGGTGATCGAGGCCTCTGTAAGGCTCACCGTTATGTCCGCAAAATCGCTTCCAAACCTGTGTTGCATCATTCATTTTTCCCTGCTGTTTCTCAGTAAAACTGAGAAGTCTCTCAACTGATATGTTCTGATGTGAATTTTCTTGGGTGTGGTATGTTTCTCACATTTATGGAAGATCTATTCTGTCATGCTAGTGTGTATATTCATTGTAGTAACCTTTCCACAGAGGTGCAATGCCTTCCCTGGTAAATCTAGGCAGGATCAAGTCCAAATCCATAGCAACTTTGAACTCATCGGGCAAACAGAGGAAAAACCGAGCCAGATGGAGGTAGCTAAGGCAGCAGGAAATGAAAAACTCTTTTCTAGGGGTGAGAGTTGTGCATGTGTAAGCCTTCTGTTGCTGTGAGTAGCAACACAGGTTTGGAAGCGATTTTGCGGACATAACTGTGAGCCTTACAGAGGCCTCGATCACCAAAAAAAAAAAAAAAAAAAATCAGCAAGACCAGACACTGGAGCAGGGCTAAGCATTTACTTTAAGTAAGATCTCTCTCTCGGTAGAGATCCTGGCTTTCTCCACTCTTTGGCCATAAAAACTTGCCTAAAGTTCTGAACAGGTCTTTTGTGTCAGAAAAGATCTGGGGCTGGGGTCTGTTTCTTAGGATATGGCTGCGATTTGGCAACATTGAGGAGGGCTTCCACGTGGCAGTGGCTCCACACAGACATAACATGAGAGTTGTCATGAGAGCATGTTAATTGCTTTGAATTCTTGCAGAGCCTCCATAATAATGGGCAGGAGGTCTGGTCTAGAGGGTTGAGCCTCCATTTGCCTGAAGATAACATCCACAGGTCACCAGTTCGAGGCCACCGGCACCGTGCGACTTTGAAGCAGCTGACAAGCTGAGCCAAGTTATTCCATCTGCTCTGGGCGTGGGAGGATGGAGGCCAGAATGTGCGGCCAGATCAAGAACGAAACATCTGATTGATGTTGTTGTTGGCACCCTTCAGTCTCAGAAGACTAGGGTATCGCACTCTGAATAGTGTTCTGGAACAGTGTCCTCTCCAGTGCGCGAAGCCTGGGTAAAGTAGATATGGAGGATAGACTGTTACCCATGCAGCAAATCCCCCCTCTCCACGTCGCTGAAATGGTCCAATGGAAAGGCAGAAGCCAATACGGTTGGTTCCAGCGGTGTCGCAGGAGTTGCCAGAACGTGACTGTGTTCAGCCATGAACTGCCTCAGGGACTCCGGCTCCAGATTTTGCCTCGAGGTTGACTCCTGAAGCCTTTTCCATAACTGGATGTAGCCACAAGGCAGTGGAGGTTTGGGATCAGAGTTTTCCTTCTCTCAGATGAGCTGCCTTCCCAGGCTGACAAGTCCCATCTACCCGGTGGCTGTTTAGTCGCCTCTTACGACAAGTACAGCCAAACTGAGGGCCTATTCTTATCCCCAGCCCTCAGGGGATAAGTTCTCACTTATCCCCTTTGATTGATGTAGTTTCTTGAAAAGATAGAACCCCTACGGGGATTTAAATTGCCTGCCCATGTAAACCGCCTTGAATAAAGTCCGAGGAGAAATCTGAGGACCTAGAAAGGCGGTATAGAAATACCTGTATTATTATTATTATTATGCATGCTGTTGAAATGGAAACTTGTTGTGAAACTGGGGCAATCAAACTAGTGAGTAGCTTTTGTGTGTTACGCCTTCCGTGTGAAATGTTACCACATGGAAGTGGCTTCTGCCTGGTGACCCATAAGTTAAGAATTGGCCTTGAATCTGGCTGTTGGATCTGGACCACTGGAAACACTTGAAGAATGTGGTTGGATTGGGCAACCCTGCAGAGAATTAGGAGCTTGACACTGATCCCTCTTTGAATGTGTAGCTTTGTAAGGGGATCCTGCATAGATGGCAAAGGATCATTGCAAAAGGTCAATACAACCAATTGCTGAGTTCTGTACTAACCTGAAGACAAGCCCATCTCCTTCATAAAGGTTCCCTTAATAGAAATCTTGTCCCAGCTTTTGTAGAATGTGGATTGAGGTGCACAGTAATTAAAATTTTTCATTGCCTGGCTTGTGTGTTCTGTCTGGGATTGGCATGTTAATGTAGAAATTTATTTTATTCTTAAATGACTTTGTTTTTCGTTCTTTTGCCACTTCTTGTGTATGGACAATTAATATTTTGGTCTTCTGGGATAGGAGCTAATGAGCTTTGCTGAAGATCATTGAGCCAGGCTTCCCTGTCTCATGTGGAATGTTCAAGAGGATTTCTGTTTACATTTGCTTCAACACGATTTTGCTTTAACATATCTGCAGTATGTTACTTGATCCTGGTCAATAGTTCAAGTCTGTAAGCAGGCTATAATAGTGGAGGACAATTTGGATCGCATGACTCTTTGTCAACCAGGTGGATTGTGGTTGGCAATCCCAAGGAAGAATAAATAGACACTGATTATTTGCGGACATGTGTTCTGGAGCACAGAAGGTCCTTGTATGTTTTAGGCCAGTGATATGGGAAAGCCATTTAGTGTCATGGTCTGGGAATGAGGAGGAGGGCTTGAACATAACTGTGTTTTGAGTTTATTCTTTTGAATAGGCTGTAAGGGCTTAAATATTGTCTTCTACTAAAACTGCTAGATTGACAATTACATATGGTAACACCACTTTTATCTCAACGTCTGTAACCTGGTCCCACTCTGCTATACAGTAAGCTCTTCACAAAATGTTACGGTCCTTTCTAGTCCAGGCATGTGTCTTCTTGTTCAAACTAACTGAACCCTCCCCCGCATTCTAAAGCTTTAGAAGGCTTTAGAAGCCTTCTTGGTTTCTAAATATGGGTGGTGTTCATGGCAGGGGGCTGTCTCCTATGCATATCAATAATTTTAATCCTTTTTATATAGTATTTTCCTAGCACCTCACATACACTTTCTTATTTAATATAAACATTTTTATGACATAGACTTGTATTATCCTCTTAGAACCGATGAATGGCTGGTGTTTAGAAAGCGGTTTTCTTTAAGGTTACATGAACTGAGTTGAAATGTGAGAGTGTGTCCCTGTTCGTCCTGCTGGACCTCTCTGCAGCTTTCAACACCATTGACCGTGATGAACTTCTGGTGCAGTTTGCCATGGGGGCTCAGAGGCACTGTTTTGCTGTGGTTCTGCTCCTTCTTGACTGACAAGTTCCAGAAGGTGGTTCTTGGAGATTCTTTTTTCGGCACCCTGGCTGGCTGTGTGTGGGGTGCCACAGGGGTCTTGTTCCCCAAGCTATTTAACACCTACATGAAATTTCTGGGAGAGGGCATTTGAGAATTTTGTGTTAGATGCTATCAGCATGCTGATGGCTCCCAGCTCTATTTCTCCTTTCCACCAAAAAATTGGGGTGGGAGGCTGTTGAAGGCAGTACTCCTACTGCCTGGAAATGGTTGAGATGGATGGATGTGGGTTAACAAGCTGAAATTAAATCTGCACAAAGCAGAGGTCCTCTTGGTTCAGAAATCCACAATGCAGGTTCTAGACTATTGACCTGTTCTGAATGGGGTTAGACTCCATGTCTGCAGGAGCAGATCCATAGCTTGGGAACTCCTAGATCTGAGTCACCAGGTGGGGGCTATGGCCAGGAGAGCTTTTGCCCAGCTTTGGCTACATGCCAGCCACAGCTGTACCTGAGTCAGTCAGATCTGACCATGGTATTCCAAGCCTAAGTAACATTTTGTTTAGATTACTGTACTGTAGTATACCTTATGTGGGTCTGCCCTTGAAGATGGTCTGGAAACTTCAGTTAGTGCAGAATACGATGACCTGTGTGGTTACTGGGGCTTTGCGGTTTGATTCTGTCAGACTGCTGCTCTGGCAACGACACGAGCTGCTAGTTCACTTCCAGGCTCAATTCAAGATGCTTCTTTCAACCTTTAAAGCCCTTTACATCTTAAGACTAGAATATCTGAGGGATTGTCTTTTATATATTCCATCCCGGCTCTGGGATTTTCAGAGGGGCCCTCTTGAGTGTGCCACCTTCAACAGAAATGAGGTGGCAGTGGCAAGGAGTAGGGCCTTCACAGTCCCTACTGTGGAGGGACATGACAGTCCCTTCCTTGTGAGTTGCAAACTGCCCTGTCTCTGGAAGCATTCAGGTGAGAGCTAAATGTTTTTAGTTCAGTTGGCATTTGTGTGGGGATGGGTGGTGGTGAGGAATTTTTAATGCTCCTATGTTTATATTTTTATGTACTGCTAATGCTTTTATGACACTTTTTGCTGCTGCCTCTAGCTTTCCTTTTTACTGTTCTATTGCTGCATTGTTTTTTAAATACATATAAGTGATGTGTTTTTGATTTATGTAAGCCGCCTTTGGTTGTCCATGTTAATGGGGGAAAGGCGGAGCAACAATCCATTCCATATATATATATATTTTTTAAACTCCAGGTTTATGCAGTATGTAGTCTGTTCTCTCTGCGTGTGCATGAGGTGGCTCTGTGTGTGTGAGTGTGTTTGGATGCTGGTGTTTACACCTTGGCAATAAGGTGATAACTTTAGGCGCAGTTCTGCTACCTAGGCAGATCAAGCTCAACAAACTTTAAAAGGTGTTAAGCTATGGCTGCTTATGTGACGAGGAGGGCATCTGAACTAGTGCTTTAGCTGCAAAAAAAAATCAAGTTTTGTCTAGGCATCTAGTATGCGACGCAAGGATATTTTTGCAGGATTCAACAAGGCCAGGCTTTTGCAGCTATGATGCATTAACATGGACAAGCCTTTTATTAGGGCCTTCCTCTCAACATTTCTCTTTGCTGGAGTAGGTAGGCATCTCTCTATTTTATTTCTGTATCATCAGAGCAAACAGTTGGGAGCAAACACTGCCAATTAATGGCATCTATTGATATTATTAGATGAGCTGGCTATTTATATTTCTGGTAAATGTAATCCTTTGGGTATGATTGATAGCCTTTATGTGTTAAGTGGTATATGATAAACGCCACTTAAGTAAAAGCAGATTGTACTGCCCAGCAAAGTAGAAAACCATGATTACAGTCTTGGGTGCTATGCTGTAGCCATTGGTGGTTTTATAAAGATGCTAAGGCTGCAATTCTATATGCACTTATCTAGGTATAAGTTCCACTGAACTCAGTAGGGCTTGGGACCAATTTCCCAAGCTTCTTTGCAGTTCTCCCTACCACCCCAGAAAATTTGAAATGTATACTAGAAATAGGCTAAAACTTACAAAATCTGCATTTACTCACGTACTATAGTGGTTAAAAGTGAGTTGTGAGCCAGTTAGTTCCCAATTTGAATCTCACCTCGGTTGTGAGTTCCTTAGTACACCCTTATTTCTTCAGCCCAAGCACTTGTTCCCCATAACAAGGCTGATGATAATATTGGCTTATCTTACGAGAATGTTTCAAATATGGCAATTGGAAATCTCCCCTGGATGAATGACTTATCCAAAAAGCCAAGCCATAGGCAAGACTTAAAGCAAGAAAGCATTGACTGGTTAAAGCTATATAGTTCTGACATAACATTGCCCAGTAATTGAATTTCATGTACCCAGCAATTAGGTGTAATCAAAAGTATGTGAAATTGACAAAGTGCCCACAATAATTAGGCATCCATATGCTCTTTCATATTTTTTTTCCACTGCATGCCTTGGACAAAGTGGGAAGATTGGTGGGAAGAAGGAATGGGCGATAATTCTGTTGTAACTGAAAAACAACAGAGAGAAATATCCTGGAATGCATGAAAATATTATAACCTTGGGCAAAAGAGGTCAGTTAATAAAGAACACTATTGAGTAACTGGATTATCTGATAATGATCTCAACCTGTAGAACTTGTTACTAGAAGTTGGAGGCATTCTCTTTTGAATGTGTTCCTTATTGCACACCCAGAGGTACGTGTTCAGCACATGGTAATTGCACACCCTGAAGTTCATTAACTTGCCAGTAAAAGACTCGCCGGTTATATAATTTAACATTGGAATTTCACCTGGTCCAGGAGTGGTCCACATGTTGTAAACATGATTTTACAAACCCAAATGTTGCCTGCTGTATAGCATCTAGTAGTATATATGCTGTACGTAATATAGTATATATACTTGGCTGCCATGCCACTTGTCATTCACAACAACCCATAAACAGAGTTAATGGGAAAAGTTTGTCTCAGTTGGTCTTTTATTTTAAATTTGTATCTTGTCCTTTCTGGCTAGTCAGAGCAGTTTCTCTGGACAGTTTATTAGTCCATATTGTACGAAACTCGAGAAGCAATGTGTAATTGTAATGGAAAAGTCATCACAAGATTATTTAAAAGTAATTAAATAAATAAAAGAATTAATAGGCTGCCTTCGATCTCAGTGAAGGAACCACCTTTGCAACATTCAATTAAACAATATTAGAAACCAGCTTTAAAGCACCAACAGAGCAGCCAGCAACAAGACACAAAATGAGAAAACAGAGGAACTGGAGCATTAACAGTGCAATCTTCAGTAGTGTCACTAGGGAGATACAGGGGGTGCAGACCGCACTGGGTAATGCTCTCGGAGCTGTGTGTGATTACTTGGACAGGTTACTTGGAACACTTTCGGCAGGTCCTGACAGATTATCATTCTAAAAAGTGGGTCCTTGTGCTAAATGTGGGAGAACCACTGGTGTATAGGATTGTAACTTAAAAATAACTCTGGAGAAAACCAAACAAGGTGGTTTTCACCATTTGTTCAAAGGCAAGCAGTGTCTGAGCATTGAAGTCTTGAGAACCAGGAGACTTTGCCATCAGTATGTCCTGGTGGTACCTCTCCAGCATCTATGAAATTGGTTCCCAGAATAAGCTTACAATGAAATGGCGGTATGGGGTTCATTTCAGTGTGCTAATAAAGTTGTAAATCTTTATCAGTTTTCATGTTGGTTCTGGATGTTTGCTATAATTGAATGTATATAATTGTGCTAGCTTCAATGACTGTAGCCTGCTCAATTTTGGCTTTTGTTTTGTTGTCCCCCCCCTCCCCTGTGGCTTTCCATAGCTATATCCTCTGTGGTTTGCCCTAATGGGCTTTTTTATTTGGAACAGATGGCATATTATGTTGGAAGTTCGCAATGCTTACTGATGAAAAAAAAGCACAACATTCTTTTTCTTTTGATTTTCATTAGAGATGCCATGGTAGTCCACAAAGTTTGGTTTCCACGTAGATATTGTCATTTTGCTGGGGTGGACAATTACCGCAACCCTCCCTTATGTCTGATTCTATTAAATTTATTTTCTGTTGCGGAGAGGTGGGAATTGGCAGCTAGATGTACAACCTTTGCTCAAACTGAGGGGGAAGACTAGATGGCACTTTTCAGGATGGGTTATGTCCATGTGCTTGCAGTTTCATATTTGTCCTTCTCCCTATCTAAGAACCTGTATTTGTACATAAAGGAGAGGAAGATGAAAAAAGTATTAAATGGTATGTTGTGAAGTCACCTGCAAAATTGTCCATGCATTTGCACTTTAAAAAAATATGCTCCAGTCCATTGTGATAATGTGTATCAGTATACACAATTGTTTTTTCAGGGGAATGCAGAAACCCACATACTATTTGGATTATTTATCCTATTCATCCACGGATTTTTTATCTGCGGATTTGTCTCAACTAATGGGGTGGGGGTACTGAAAGTCACACACACCTTTGCCTTGAGCTGGCTAGTGTCTCCCTCCTGCAAAAAGGCTCTTTCTCACCCAGGCAGGGAATAGCCCCAGAGCCCTGGAAGAGGTTCCCCTTGTGAAGGAACAATGATGTTCCTGGAGCCCCTGAAACAGCTGAGGCTGAAGAGGGGAGTGGAAAACCCTGTGTAACCAGAACACGTGCAGCGAGGTGGAGCTCTTTCTCACTCACACACACACACAGGGGCAGGTGTGGTAGCAACAGAAGGGATTGCTTTAAAAAACCCAGGGAGTGTTTGCCAAATTCCCTCCCCCCCATGGTGCAGGCAATCACGACACAAGCAAGCCTTCCCACCAAGCAAAGCATGAGATTTAGCCTACAATCCTCTCCACACTTTCCTGGGAGTAAGCCCCATTGACTGGAATGGGGCTTACTTCTGAGTAGAAATGCATAGGGCTGGACTCTTCCAACTGTGAAAGAAGCAGGACAGCTGGCAACAGGAGAGGAGGGGAATGATAACAAGCTGCCTTAGTTTCCTTCCATCCAGAAGTGTCAGGCTGCAGTGTGTTTGCATAACTCTATGGCATTTAGCACAATGTGTTTTTTTGTTAATCGCGCCCAGTCATGGAACAGAACTAACGTGGGTAAACAGGCTCTACCTGTACACATAAGATTTTTTTTTAAGAAAAGCAAGAATATAGGAGACCTTCTGTGGTCTTCCTGTGGCTATCCACAGCTGTGTGAAGGCAAAATGGAGAACTCTATGGAAAAAGCAGGACAAGTTTCACACACTTTTCATGTTTTGTTTATAAACGAGCAAGAATGATGCAGGGCTTGTTCATAACTTTCAATATATATATATTTTTAATCCATTTTTGAACTGTGCATAATTTACTATGGTGTTTTTTTGAACTTTCATTGTATATAGTAGGGCTTGTTTGTGGGTACAATTGTGCACAGTACAGGATTGCTATTTTAAATGCAAAGCAATTATATCATTGCACTTTTGTGTTTTCCTATACCTTCTAGCAACCTGATCTCTGGAACTGCTAGACTGGATAGTAGGTGTGAGACCTCGACTACAGCACTGTAAAATTTTGCCTAGTGCTTGAACTAACTGTATGTGCCCAACTCCATACATTTAGGGTGGGATCTAGGAGCGATGGGCTGGATGGCTCTCCCTTCCCGAATGCAGCTTATTACTCCTCCAGGAAAACTACTTCAGAAAGTTTGGGGAAGGTTTGGGATAGCTGTTTGGTGAAGCATGTGGAGCTGCAATCAGAATGGAAAATCCATAGAGGCTTTGGGTCACTACAGAAGCTCCCTAGGTATCACACCTCTGCTAGTAACCTCCTATAATTCTGTTGCAACTGGCAGTCACGTACAGGGCAGATTTACCAAACACACAAGCTGCTTCAAGTATCAAACATACAGAAATAATCAATTCTAATACATAATTAGGTGAATGGAAGTGCAAAACTTTCTGAGGTTAGTAAAATAACTTAAACAATCTGGTTCTGTTTTGGTATAGTTTTGGAGTCTGAAAATTAACATAGACCAGATTGTACTTGAGATCAGTTGTGCACACTACAGGACTTCAGTTCTCTGAAGGGAGGGCTGAGCTTTCTCACAAATAAGAAAAATCAGTTTGGGAGAACTTGGGGCATACTTACTCCTTAAATTCTGGGGAAATTTATCAGTCTGGTATGGTTTTTGTATACCCCTTTGCTCCCTTTCTTTGGGAGAAAGTTACATGTAAACTACGTAGGTTGTAGTATGTGTGTTTGAAAATAGTATTTGCCGGCCACTTGATCCCGAACCTCAGATCACATGTTCAGGAACAAGCATGGTACTATAGTATTCTATTCCTTTTTTACTTTTTTCCCAGTGGTTGGAGCATATGATTCAAAATGTTTCTTAACATGCAATGATCGAGTGAAACACAACCAAACACGTGCACTTTATAACTCGGTAGTTTGGTCTTCTGTAACCATTCTGCTACTTTTAATTGATATCATCTGTTCATTTTGAGTGAAAATGCTTGCTCTCTTGGGGAATATATTTATTGTAAATATTATTGTTGCCTAGGTTATAGTCAAATTTATGAGACAGCAGTTGTGGATCTGACTTCTATTTGCTGATTTTTCTGTAGAGCTTTCTCATTGTTTCCATGAATGAAATTTTCAGTAAATATTATAAGCTTGCAAGTTGGTTACTTTTGAGAATTGTTGTTTCCAGTTTTCATATTGAAATCTGTTCTGCTGTAATGAAAGATTTGGCAGGAAAACCTTTTATTTGAAAGACGGATGCAGTAGTTATCCTTCTTACAGTACCTTTTTATCCCAAGGGTATCAAACTTATTTCATACAGCGGACTGAACAGGAGTGAATCCAGTGTTTGTGTTGGAGGGGGCATGAGCTCTACCTTAACTCCAGAGCCCAGGTAAAACCTGGGCTCCCAGTTGAACTTACAGCCTCTGTGGCTGAGGTTTGCTGGGTGGGTAGGACTGTGCTCCCGCACAAACTTGGAACTCAGATCTAACTTCTGGGTAACCCTGGGCTCCCAACTGAACTTTATCACCTCTGTGTCTAAGGTTTGCTGGGCAGGTAGACCTGGACTCTCACCTGGAGTTGGATCCCAGATCTACCTGTCACATAGACCTGGGCTCCCATTCAGACTTGGCTCTGTTGGCTGAGTGCGATCTCTCTCCCCTGGCGTCTGACTTTGCTCCCCATCCTGGTGGGTACCCTTCCCCACTGGCACAACAGTTTTTGGGGGGGTTCCCTTGGATCCACCCTTGGTCCACACAGCATTCATAATGGCTGCTGAGGGCTGGAATTAACATGATTAAGCAAGAAATGATGTCATTAAAACACTTTTTTTCTCACTTAGGAATCATTAGCTGCAAATGACAGTAAAGAACATAGGCAAATTTTGATTGTACAGGTGGAGTCTTTGTGCTAAATCAGCATAGAGTTATGCAGATACACTGCAGCCTGACACTTGGGAATGGAAGGAAACTAAGGCAGCTGTTCTTAATCGCCTCCCCATCCTCAGCTCAGTACTTGGCTCTCCCCTTTGCCAGCTGTCCCAACTTCTTTCACAGGTGGGATGCTGAGCTTTTAAGAGTCCAGTCCTATGCATTTCTACTCAGAAGTACGCCCCATTGTAGTCAGTGGGGCTTACTCCCTCCCAGGAAAATGTGGAGAGGATTGTAGCCTCAGAGCTCAGTCCTATGCCTACCTACTCAGAAGTTGGTTCCATTCTTGTCAATGGGGCTTACTCCCAGGAAAGCATGGAGAAGATTGTAGCCTCAAAGCCAAGTCCTATGCTTGCCTACTCAGAAGTAGGTCCCATTCTAGTCAATGGGGCTTACTCCCAGGAAAGCATGGAGAAGAGTGTAGCCTGAGAGCCCAGTCCTATGCCTGCCTACTCAGAAGTAAGTCCCATTCTAGTCAATGGGTCTTACTCCCAGGAAAGTGTGAATCAGATTGTAGCCTAAATCTCATGCTTTGACTTGCTGGGAAGACTTGCTTGCTGGACTGTTTTGTTTCCGTAGGCTGGAGCATGTAGAGCCTGCACCATCTCAGTCTGAAGGGGGGGATTCCGAAAACACTCCCTGGGTTTTTTTAAGCAATCCCCTTGGTTACTACTGCCCCTGCTCCTGTGTGTGTGTGAAAGAGAGAAAGAGAGAGAGAAAGCGCGCGTGCGAGGTTTCCCCCCTTCCCCTCCTCAGCCTCTTCGCTGGCTCAGGGGCTCCAGGAGTGTTACTGTTCCTTCAAAAGGGGAAGCTCTTCCAGGGCTCTGGGCTATTTCCCTGCCTGTGCCAGGCAGAGCCTTTTTGCAGTGTTTTGTGCTGCCTGGAAACTGAAGCCAGTGCAGGGCAAAGGAGGCAAGTGTGTTGGACTTTGAATTCCCCCCACCCATTTGAGATAAATTCGCAGCTAAAAAATCCATGGATAAATAGGCTGCACCTGTATTTTCAAGATATGGGTGAGTCCAATTATCTTGCAGGCTGCCCTTTCAGCAGTGGCACTCAGCATAGGTCAGCAGCTGAGAGCAGCTGATGGTGGTGCTGGGAGAGGTCAAGGGTCGGATCAAGAACACCCATGGGCCATATCTGGCCCGTGGGCCTTATGTTTGACACCCTGTTCTATTCTGCCACTCTCACCTTTCTAAATGTTTTTATGGTGTTTGAATAACTATACACATGTGTATGTATCTGTGATTAACAATTAAAATGGGACAGTTGCCACAGAATAGGGAAGGATATGATTCCTTACCCCACCCGACCCCCAACCGGCCTTCTCTGTATAATTGCTGTACTCTTAGCCTTTGGGATTATCAGTTCTTCTAATCTCCTGTAACCTCTGAAGGCAGAGGTTTGCCTATAGTCATTTTAGAGAGGCAAAGTTTAGGGAAGAGAATTACAGTTCCACCACAGCCTTCTTGCTGGCCTAAAATATCCTTGCTAGTGCAACTGAATTTGACAGGGGAAGAAGTTGTGTGGTGAACCACATTTTGCTGGGCACTTATGGCCCTGTCCAAAAGGCCCTGTCCAAAGGCCAATAAACTTTACAGAAAGACTTCCTTTGTCTTGTCTGGGTGTTAGGTTAGTTCTTTCAAAAGCAGTGACATGCCCTCTTCACCTAAGAATATTTGCAGCTTGCACCCGCTAGTGATTAGAACATGCCTCCTTGTTGCCCAGTTCATAGATTCAAGAGGACTGAAGACACGGCTTTTAATAACCCAAAATTCATGTCCTCCTATTTATGTAAGAACATAAGAACAGCCCCACAGAATCACGCCATAGGCCCACCTAGTCCAGCTTCCTGTATCTCACAGCGGCCCACCAAATGCCCCAGGGAGCACACCAGATAACCTGCATCCTGGTGCCTCCCTTGCATCTGGTATTCTGACATAGCCCATTTCTAAAATCAGGAGGTTGCACATACGCATCATGGCTTGTAACCCATAATGAATTTTTCCTCCAGAAACTTGTCCAATCCCCTTTCAAAGGCATCTAGGCCAGACGCCATCACCACATTCTGTGGCAAGGAGTTCCACAGACCAACCACACGCTGAGTAAAGAAATATTTTCTTTTGTCTGTCCTAACTCTCCCAACACTCAATTTTAGTGGATGTCCCCTGGTTCTGGTGTTATGTGAGAGTGTAAAGAGCATCTCTCTATCCACTATCTTTCCCATGCATAATTTTGTGTGTCTCAATCATGTCCCCCCTCAGGCGCCTCTTTTCTAGGCTGAAGAGACCCAAACAATGTAGCCTTTCCTCATAAGGAAGGTGCCCCAGCCCAGCAATCATCTTAGTCACTCTCTTTGGCACCTTTTCCATTTCCACTATGTCCTTTTTGAGATGCTTTTTGAAAGAAGGCGACCAGATGCCTTTTGAAAGAAGGCGACCAGAACTGGACACAGTACTCCAGGTGTGGCCTTACCATTGATTTGTACAACGGCATTATAATATTAGCCGTTTTGTTCTCAACACCTTTTCTAATGATCCTAAAGATAGAATTGGCCTTCTTTACTGCCGCCACACACTGGGTTGACACTTTCATCGACCTGTCCACCACCACCCCAAGATCTCTCTCCTGATCTGTCACAGACAGCTCAGAACCCATCAGCCTATATGTGAAGTTTTGATTTTTTGCCCCAATGTGCATGACTTTACACTTACTTACATTGAAACACATCTGCCATTTTGCTGCCCATTCTGCCAGTTTGGAGAGATCCTTCTGGAGCTCTTCACAATCACTTCTGGTCTTCACCACTCAGAAAAGTTTGGAGTTGTGGCAGTGTGAGAAATGAGCGTGCTTAGTTTGCAAGAGGAAAAAGACAACCAGTTTCTGAAATGGATGTCACAAAAATTGTTAACTGCATTTATAAAACAGTAGGGTATAATTAATTACTTAGTATACTTGATTATTCCTAACTACAGAACAGTTTCACAATTGAAAATAGTAGCTTGTGGAAGTTGTAGAATTCCCTTCTAATTGTTCGTGGAATGATATACGAGAGCTGATATAACTAGAAAATTCTTTCTCACAGAACTGGGTTAGATTAGATGAGGTTGGGTTCTCTTCCAACTCCAGGGTTCAAAAATAAAAAAGGGATAAATCAAGATAAATTAATTTTTATAGGCTGGTTGTACAGACTGCAGTGCCAGTGGGCCATAAACCAGTGTGATAAACCATAATAATGGGCTGTTTGAATACTGTTTTATAAGGTGCAAGAATTGTATTTTACTATGGCAAGCAGATGGTGTTTTTCTAGGCTAGATCTTTGCCAGATATCGTTTAATGCAGTTCTTCCTATGACATAGATCAACAAGAGATAATTACCAAAAGATTAACTTTCCGCACGTGGATACTTGTACTACTGTTTCTTATTATGTGTTGTTGTTAACAAGAGCAGTGTTGCAGAAGAGTTTTAACCATTACTTTCCTAGCAGTTTCAGTGCTGTGTTTTCTGTTGCGTGCCTTAGTGCAATTTGTGTGATTCTCCTTCAGTCTCGAACAGCAAAGTTAATCATGCGTCTTCACTCTGAGAAGGATGCTGTTAGATTCATGTGATATTGGGTCTGTGAAGAATCCAGTATATCCAGAAGATATCCAGTTGGTGAATGTCTGTGTGGTGTAGTGATTTCAAGTGTTTAAAGTGTTGAGCTAAGACCAGGGAATTTGTGGTTCTAACCCCCTAATTGGGTGTCTTTGGGTCAGGCACCATCTTTCAACCTAATAATCCATCATGACCTTTGCCTGAGCTCAGAATCTGACCTGGAGGGGGAAGAGGAACCAACCCCATATCCTGTCCCAGGCCTCAACCCCAGCTTGAAGCCTGAGCCCATCAGCCAGGAGATCCTAGAGTCAGATGCACAGGAGTCTGAGACCCTGCAGGGTCAGGTGTGAGTTCCCTGGAAGTTATTAATGCTCCAGGCATACATTCTGCTGTTTCCTGAGCAAATAATAGTTTCTGTCAATATAGACAAGGCTTTGCAATGGAGCTTGGCAACATACTGTTTCTCTGTTTCGTACGCAAGTGTAGAATGACCTTTTGTATGTGTAGATGCTTATACTGTATTCAAAAACAAAGACAAGATAGAAGCAAAGAAAGAAAATCCTCTTCTTTTTCAGTGCATTGTAAATGACTGAACTTTGGCCCTTAATTTGCTGACACCCAAAGGGAGTATAAAGGCAGTGACGTCCTTGCTTGTTTCATCTGCACAACAGGAAACGCTCATGGCCTCCCCTTCTTCCTGCTATGAGAAAGTAAAGCTCTTCCCCCCCCCCTTCAGTAGAGCTGGCTGAGACCTAGTTTCAGGTTTGCACTCTGCAGTAAGCCATTGCTAGCACACTGCCCTGATTGATGTTTCCATCCGGCACAACAAGCCAATCGTCTTGCGGCTACTGTGCTTTAGCAATGATGGTGAGAAATATGAGCATTTTCTTCGTCTTTTTTTTATCTCCTCTTCCTTGGAGAAGTGCCAGGGAAGAAAACTGCAGAACCTTTGCAAGTTCACTTTACAAAGCATGTCAGTATGTGCAACTGATCTGGAAAAGACCTCAGTGATCTGGGTATAATTTGCCGTGGAGAGAGTACATCGCTTGCATAGTATTGAGGACTCGTATGTTCTGCCCTTCAACTGCAGTACAGTCTAAAATAATGTGGAATAACCCAAAGTCTGACAGTCCACAGTAGTAATTCCCCCCCCCCCTTGATGGAATATTCTTTGATAACAGACTTTTTCGCACACCACCATTTGGAAAACTTCAAATGAACCCTTTGTTGCTGACAGACAGAAATTAAAAATTGAATGTTACCTGCCAAAAGCATATTTTTGAGCAAAGAGTTGAAAAACAATTCTATTGAATATTAATGCTTAATATCAAAGCAAAGCAGCATTTTTATATACGAGATTCAATTTAATCTTGCTACCACCACCACCATCAAAGGCTATTTTTGTAATGAACTTTCTGTTGTGGACTAAAAGCTATTTGTTTTATTTAACCAAGTTTGAATGTTATGTTGGTGCAACTGTAAGTACCTGGTGTTGTATTTTCCCTGTGAAAGATGAACTTACTTTCAGTAGCTGCAAATGGAGACTTGTGAAATGGTTTTTAGTTCTGACGTACACACGCAGTACAGTATTGTGGTTTTTTGGGTGGTGGCTTCTTTGCAAGGAGACCTCCTTTTGGAGAAGCAGTCCAGGAGCTTATCCTATTTAGGTGTTGTACATGAGCCAGGTCTAGTGTCCTATTGCAAGCAAGTTGCAGCTTGTGGGTGGTTTTTCAGCAATCAGGTTTTTTTCCCCTAGATGGTTAAAAAACATAAACAAAGCTATCATCCTATATACACACTTTCCTGGGAGTAAGCTTCATAGAACTTAATGGAGCCTACTTCTTGAGTAGACATGGGTAGGATTGCACTGTAAATCTGTAACCTTCCAGACTGAGGTGAACTTTGAGTGGTCTGTCTTGAACTTCCTTGTAAATGTTTTTGGCTTCTCTGCATGGTTCTTGCCAGTTTGCTAGCAGTATGTAGATAGCTGTAGACTTTTAGGCCAAGTATAGTACAACTGATTAAGCATAGTGTCAGTGGTTGCATTATGAATGCAATTATGGAATTGAATATATGCAAATTGCATATAACTGTATGTAAGTCAAAAAATTTTGCCTTAAAATTGGCCCTGAAAACGTGGGTCAACTTATACACGGTAAATAAGTAAATAAAGTTTCTAGAAGCAACTGCCTGGTGAGGTGGATGTGGGGCTGGGCTGAGAAGCAGGATGCAGAAGAGTTGGGGGGTAAGGAACAATTTTACTTATCGGTCATTGTTCTGAAGCAGCAACAGAAAGCAAACAACAAAAATGGTGGCTATTTTAGATTCTACTCCAGACAAGAATATAAGTGAAGGGAATTGTTGTATGAGAGCTGCTGCTTTGGAAGTGCAGCACTATACTCCTCATAAAGCCCAGAACTCCCATAAGCACCTCCATCTCCTTTCCTGTTTGGAGAATAATGTCAAATGCCTCCCCCCCCCCCCGGTTGACTTTTTGCTGCTGCCTCAGAACAATTCCTGGTAAGTCCTTTTCAAAGAATTTCACACTCCCCTCAGTTTTACTCCCACTTCACTGAGGGTCATAGAAAATTCCATGATTTTTGGCTCAAAACCTGCACTCGACTTATCTGTGAGGTCGACTTATACTTGAGTGTCTGCAGTTATAGTCTTGTGCAGCAAGGTGCTTATAAGTGAATGCATAGTGATCAGGGCCAGGTGTCAAGCCCTTATAGGGAGGCTGTATGACTTCTAAAGAGAGTTAGGGCCAGCCAGGGGGTCTACACTGTTGAACTGAAGTTCAGACGCTTGGAGGTGTAACACTACCCTAACGGATTATGAGCAGGGCTGTAGGAAAATGGCGTGAGTCTTGTTTTGTAGAAAGATATTGTTAGGTTTGCAATTGCATATGTAAACTACTTCTCATATTACCTCTCGCTTGTAGGATGAGAAGAATATTTTAAACAGATGTTAAAGTTCTGAAGAAGAGTGCAGTTTTATTTCCTTTTTTGGTTTTAAATTGTCATAGGATATTCCATTTACAGACTCTCAATTATGTCTTTAAAAACATGAAGTCATTTGTAACTTTTAACACTTGCTCTATAATTTTTTAAAAGACAATTCCCTGTAGGGTCATTAGGCATGAACATGGTATGACAGATGTATCCCTTGGGAGATTTTATAGTTGGTTTATGTAAGAGGGAAGGGGAAGGTTATATGAGTGCATTCTGAATAAGAACAATTGATTATTGAATTATTTGTTCAATCGTGTTATTTTTGGGGGGAGCATACTTATACCATTATTCTGACATTATTCAAATTATAAATAAAATACATTGTTACTATTACAGTATTAAACTGAGAAAATGATTTCCAAGTGTGTGGCAACTTTCATGGACTTGAGTAGAACCTTTCGTACTTGATGGAACTGGGACCTCAAACCTTTGCTATTCTTATTCTGCAACGTGTTCCCCTGAATCTTTGGCCCACAAGTAACATTTATGACTGTTCTTATTGTGATAAAAACGTTTAACTGGTTAAGTATGACGTGCTCTTGGCAATGAATGGTCATAGAAGATGTGAAAAATGGTGGTGTTAAGCTTTGCTAAATCACTCAGTGCGTCAGTTGTTTCCTGAGTGTGTGGCAACTTTCATGGACTTGAGTAGAACCTAAGTTTAATCTTTCATACTTGATGGAACTGGGACCTCAAAGCTTTGCTATTCTTATTCTGCCACATGTTCCCCTGAATCTTTGGGCCACAAGTAACATTTATGACTATTCTTATTGTGATCAAAACGTTTAACTGGTTTAGTATGAAGTGCTCTTGGCAAGGAATTGTCATAGAAGATGTGAAAAATGGTGGTGTTAAGCTTTGCTAAATCACTCCGTGCGTCAGTTGTTTCCTGAGCCATGGTTGATCATGTAGGATTAATGCCACAATAACTAGTTCCAGTAGACCACGTTGAGTACAAAGCAAGAGTAGACACTAATAGACCCTGTTTCAGCTCCAGATTTCCAGCCTGTGTTTAGTGGGCTGCTGGAGTTTGGGGCAGGCTTTGCTCACTGCTGAAATGTAATACAGGCAGTGTTGGTAAGCCATGCAGCCTGTGAGCAGGCATGGTGAATAAGCAAAGGAGACAGTGGTCTGGTATCCTAGGCAGCAATGCAGGAGCCACTGTCCACTTTCCTACAATTAATATGTTTTGAAGGGGGGATTTAAAGTGCAAACACGGAACCAGGAAACAATTTCTTTCGTGTATTATGCCTGAGTAAAATGAGATCATCTGTATGGATACTTTTATTTGCTTTGTATGTTGTTTGTATTCCGTGACGATTACAAACATGCTGTAATAATTTTATTGTCCACCCTTGTGTAAAGTTAATGTTATGTTACTGGCATAACATTCAGCTGGCATTCACTAGAACACTTGTTGATGGTGCAGTAGTGGTAGCTACTTGCAAACTTTGGGGAACAGAGTTTTTTTTTTTTAATAGTATGCCTTCGGATGTCACAACATTGTCTTCTCTCTGTCTATAATAATTTATAGTGTAATTTATTCTTGGCTATAGGGAGTGAATCTTACATTTTGAGAAATGTGGATTAGTATTTTGGCTCTGACTATGTGGTGGTTATTGACATAAGTTAATAGGACACTGGATGAGCTCTCTCATCTAGTTTTCTCTCATGTAACATTTAGCAGAAGGGCTTAGTTTGTACCAGAGCTCCACCTTAGGCAGTGTAAAGTAAGAACACAGTAGATGGAAATGGCCCTGTGCATGTCTCTTGCTCCTGATTCAGTAATTACACAAAGTTCTGTACAGACAACATTTTTATTTGTTTTATTCAAACTTAGGATGTGTGACTCATTGACACACACATTTATGGGGCACTGCTTAGCGCAGTGCACATGACCCTATACTATACTTTGGAAGTGGATTAATTGCTAGGTCCCATAGACATCACTTTTAATTTGTCAGAACAATCACCCACTCCAGCAGACTGGTTTGGGAGAAGTCTTGCCTCACTTTCATTTCTTAGGAAATTCCATGTACAGCTGCACCTTGCTTGCACAGGGCATTTGAACCTGTGAACCAAAGCCACATACCGGGAGCTTCTTGACTTGAGTGAACAAAGTTGGTAATGGCAGAAGAGTCCTCAACTCTAGCTGCTGTTTAGCTGAATGGCTGTTCAATCAAGGAGTCCATAGTAGTGAAGCAGCTATTGTCCAGAGCTGGCTGTCACATCCTTGGTAGGGTGCAAAACAGCAGAAGCACCTATTTATGGCCAACTAGGGATGAGCAATCAAGGGTCACAAATGAGGGTTTGATGAGCTCACCCCACAAAAGATCTCATACAGGAGAAGAAGGCATAAACAATTGGGTCAGAAGACCCTACATGTTTTTGTTATTCATTCCTTTTGCTGCCATGTTGCTCATTGACTTAGCAGTGCTGCATAAAACACCCCTATTCCAGCTGCTACCAAAGCACCACTGTGCCATGTTGGCACTTAGGGCTGGTAACTGAATGCTCACTTCTCTTTCCAGTCTTCTACTCTTCCCCAAATCTTCTCTTTCCCAAATGCAAACATTGGCTGCTGTGCCACTGTGTGCTGGGCAGTTGTCCCTTTGTGGGCCGCCTCATAATGCACACCTTCCCTCAGAAAAGCAGCTTTGGTTCCCTTGCCCAGCTCTCCTCCTTGAAATCAGCTATGGCTACAGCGTAGCCTCTGGGTTTGCTTTTCAGGTAATTAAGCCACAGCCTATCCCCGTGTAGCCAGAACCTTGGGAACCTCTCTTGCTTCTTTTCCCTCCATCTTTCTTCTCCCTCTCCCTGACTTTGAACCCCAGTTCCCAGGTAACTGTAATGATCGCATTAGCCTATACAGTATTTGTCTGTCATAAAGGTTCATTCTTGGTAAAGATCTAGCAACCAGTGGGAAGGATATTCAGAAGTTTAAATTTCAAATGAGTGAATAGAACACAACTGAAAAATATATCCAGTTAAATAGAGGCACAGAATATGGTTTTCCGCTATAACACAAATGAACCATTATGTGTTTTGGTGGAGATGTTCAACTATTAAAATCTTGTAGGTTAATGCTTGCTATTTATGCTAGTCATTTATGCAGTGACGTTGGTCATTGACTTTTCCCTGGAGCACTGATAGCGAGTTTTGGGGGTCATCCTTGGTTCCTCCGTTCTTCTCTATGACTTGTCTTGTCCCACTTCCCTCATCACACCTCTAGGATTAAGATTCCCTCACCCAATTCATTTTCATTACATGCTCTCATCATCTCTTGGCCTTCTCACTGCCTGCTCTCCCAACCATTGTTCAAAACATCTTTCTAAGAACCCCTTTCTCTGCTGTCACTTCACCTCTCCTTGAAACTCAGTGCCAGATTACTGTCACTTTCCACACCAGCTTCTAGCTCTGGACATTCGAGGCCCTTTATTCCATGTCCTCCATTTGGGTAGATTCATTTCTCATTAATTTTTCTGTTTTCAGTAAGTTCATAGTGTTCCTGTTGGGGCTACTACAAGTATGTTTTGACTTAAGAAGAAACAGAGCAAGGCAGTGCACATGGCTAGCAGAAAGTAGCTGCAAACAGAATGTCAGGCTGAAAATGCATGGAGATGACAGATGCAAATGGCAGTTTTAAAATGTGCACTTAGACAAGCCAGCCTTAATTTATTTGAGCTATGGAACTGAACTGTGCAGAAGCAACAGTAAAGTCTTTGTAGCACGAGTTACAGGTGCCTGTAGTATGTAAACTTCGTGGCAGAACATTTTATTGCTTCCCCGTATAAATGTCACAGTGACCCTGTGCTCTGGTGGTCCTAACTATAGCTCTGTTCAGGATACAGCATCGGATATGGAGAGTCAGTGTTGCAGATGGATGGGTTACTCGCTTATCAGAAACATGAGTACTTAATGCTGTGTACTATATGTGGAGCTGCATCCAAGCCTATTGTGGCATGGCTTTAGTTGCAGCAAGATTCCCCACTCCCCCCCCTCTTGAATTTTCCCATGCAATTGCTTCTCCTCACTGTTGCTGAATATGGATGATCGATTTACTGTGTGGGAAATGTGAGGAAGTCTGTTTGGTTCTTAGATGTGCATCAGTGTACTGCAACACAGAAGGCTGTGGCTAGTTTTGTAGTATTCCATAGTTGCCACTTCTCTGCCCCTAGTTGCTAGCTTGTCCTGTTGCTATGGTGTGAAGATATTAGTTCTTCCTATTCCTCCATGCATTGCTGTGCTGTTTTGTCACTAGTTCCTGGTTCTTTGTTTATGGAAGTAGATGATTTGTTCTGTTCTTGCTGTCTTAAAAGTTTATTCATACTGATAATGCTGATGTTTGCACTGGTTTCAAAATATGTATGCAATTTGTTCTTTTCCCAAAAGTAGTTTTCTTTGCTCAAGTGGATTTTGCTTTCTTTTTTTTTAAAGTGGTGCCTGTGTTACAAATTCATGCGTTCTACCTCAGGAATTTTTTTTAAAGCTGAAGACCCCCCTCCCCCCACACACAAGCAGGCACCCCACTCAGCATCCTCAACACACACTAACTAATGACTTAGAGTCATGTACAGTCATAGTATGGTTGTACAATCATAGTATGGTTGGTAAAAAAAACTGTGAAACATACCAAAATTTAATAGAAAAACAAAACACATCATGAAAAGTGCAAGTCTTTAAATATTTCTGAGTATATAAACAGCACTTGAGATTTTGAAATCTGAAGCTGGGGGGAGCAGAAAACAAGGAAGACAAGCCAATCCTTAAAAGAGTTTGATGGATACAACCGTCTATTTCAGAGAAATACTGTCGCCAGAAACCATCTAACCACTTGGGCAATGTGGGACAGCCTTACCATTTGAAAAAGACTCCAGCCTTTAACATTCATATAAATGCATGACAGAAAAATAAAAAATCACAACACATTTGCAGTAATTTGGAAGATCAAGAAACTGTTAAAATACACTCCCACGCGTTAACTGATGGCCAATCCTAAAAGGGCCTTACATCACCCGAACAAGTGTTTCTGCAGCAGAAGGCCCTTTATGGTTGTTGCATAACATGAGATGCCATTCAGTGTGGCTTGGACCCTGCCACCACAGTTGGCCAAGTCTTGACAGCAGTGGTTGAAGGACACCTGCTGGGGCAAGTCAGTGTGTGTGGTGGGAGGGAGGGGGTGGACAGAACGGGACAGGGAGGGGAGGGCAGAGATGGGGCAGGGAGGAGGGCAGTGAGGCTGAGCGGGGGGTGGTATTTGTGACAGTACTGCCACCAATATCCAATCTCACATCTAGGCCTTGATCCCCTGATCTGGGTCCACTCAGACTTGTGCTAGTGAAGTCACTTCTGCAGGTCCAAGTGGGCTGGCATGGCCTTATATTCCCTTACGCCTGGAAGGCCACCTGAAACGCTCCCATGAGATACAGTACCTATCTTGTTGGCATGGCTGCATCACTGTTCAGGAAGAATTGGGCTGCCTGTATGAGCTGGTTTAGCCTAGTGGCTAAGAGACAAAGCTGCAAACCAGGACTTCTTGGGAATGATTCTCACCTCTGCTACGAACTAATTAGATGTGGTTCTGTGAAATGTATGAAATCCTTTAACATTGAGACCAAGAGCTGAAAGCATGTGAACTTGGATATATTTTAGTGCACTTAGACTTCATTCTGCGTCAACCTTAAGGTAATACCTTAAGGGTAAAAATACCCTGCCTTTAGGGTATACAGGCAGTCTTGGAAAGATCAGACATAGGATTGTAGTTGAACATGCTGAGGATATTCAGCTGAGAACATGCTGAGGATTGTAGTTGAACATGCTGAACAAAAACAGAAATGGAGGCAGCACAACAGTGGTTCTTTGTGGACAACACCCTGGCTGCAGTGTCTTTTGTTTTCTTTCTTTGTTCTTTTCTGCTGTTACTGGGGCTGTGTGTGACACTTCCTTTCCATAATTTGCATGAACAGTTAAAACCAGAACGACAGACTTCCTCTCATGTTTATCCAATTTATCAAACTTCATAGGGTGTGTTTAACTAAAAAATGTTTTTGTGGTTTCATTTTGTATCATAGTCTAGTGCAGAGGATAAAATGTTAGGTGTTGCCCTGGGCGGCAGATATTTAAACTTCTGTTCAGCTGTGAAGCTCACTGTCAGGTCAGCCCATAACCTGGATTTCTTTTATGGTTAACCGTGATCTCAAGCCTGTAAGTAGAAAGTCTATTATCAGCTTAGCAGTATTAATAAAAAAATTACATACATGCTTGGTCTTTTGAGTTCTTTGTCAGTGCAGCTGTAAGAATCTCCTGCTACAACTTTAATTGGATTATATAAGCAAGGTACAGAACTCTGGGCTTATCCTGAGATCTGGCAATTAATTCATTATGCATTTAATCACATCAGCACCATACGTTGTGTTGAGCTTCTGGCAGTGGCACAAACTCCTACCTTTGCCAAGAGGTGGCCCCATGCTTGGTGACAAGGCTGGGGCAGCATGCCTGCTATTTCAGGATTGAGGAAGAGCCCCATCACCACAGGAGCACTGCACGAGGGGCTTTAGGGAGAAAGGAAAAGAGACAGGTATAAAGGCTGCCTGTGGCTTCCACTGCAGCGTCTAAGAGCTGTGGAAACCACCCTTTCTTTCTTCTGCTAGTGAAATATACTGCTGGAAAAATGGTGAAGCAAAGGACTGAAATGGTGTTTTGCTTCTGAGGTTAGTGCCTGCCTCAAATCACACACTGCTTTAGCTGTTGTAGCACAAGCAGAGGCTTGTGCTGGGACACCTGGGTAGGATCACGCTCTCTCTGATCTGTACTGAAACCTCCTATATTTTTTAAAAAACAATCCCCCACTCTGCATCTGATGCTAGGAATTTTCCACCGTGGAAGCTGGCATAATTCCTCTCAATTAAATGTTACCGTTTGCTAGTTTTAAAACTGTAAAAATATAATTTTCACTAACTACTTAGTTGCACAGGATGCGCTGCATGGAAATTAGCAGGTGCAAATTAAGTGCAGTTGGAGGAGGAGAGGAGGGAGAGTCATGTTTTTTGTACAGTCAAATTGTAGGTTCATTGCTAAGATAGTTTTGGGTTGCGGATGCATTTATTAGCTTTTCTGTCGGAAATTGATGTGGTTTACGAGGGTGAAAGCTAAATGAAAGTTTTGGTTTAGGCAGGTGACCTGATTACAGCCGTTCGTCAGAGAAAGAAAAGCTTCATAGTGCTAGAAGGAAAGAACTGAGGGGAGGGGAGGAAAGAGTGGAGGGTTTTTCCCCCTCCTTCTCCCCCCTCCCATTACCTCTTTATCTGGGAGGTGAGGGGGCACTGGAGTGGTAAGCACCACACTTTCTTAGTGTCTCCTTGCCCCAACAGGTCCATGGAGTTTGATGAGCAAAATGCTCACCTGGTGTATTCCCTGAGCTCTGGGAATGTGGTACCAGTGAGCCCCTCACCTGACCCTCATATGGCTTCTGAACCTAAAGGTGGGAAATTAGCTTGCTTTCCCTCTGCATGGATGTCATTGTAGGGATTTGTCTCAAGCAAAAGAGATTAACCCATCACAGAGGACAGAGTACCCCAGATTTCATGATGCGGTTCACTGTGTTAAAGTCTGAAGGAGTGGCCCTTCCGCTACCAGAATTCTGAGAACTGGGCATCTAGGACTGTGCCTGCCTCTCACTCTGCTTCTGGGTATTTTCTCTGGTAATGAAGGGGATCCTTTTACTATTTCATGGCAACTGTAGCCACCTCTGTTGTAGCTGGAGTGCTTCGTTAACCCTAATGTGCCTCCCCTCCCTCCATATGAACTGGAAGGAGGTTGCAATAACAAGCCCTTGTAAATGGCAGAAGTGGCATTGCGAAGCCTCTTTCTATTCTAACCTACCTCTCCTGAGGATGTTTTAAGGTCCTGGCCTGATCTGGTAAAGGACCAGTTAATGAAAAGCTATACAGCGAAGCGATTGTTTCCAGTTAATCTGCTTGGATGAGCCTTTGCAGAGGCCTGTGTCTGCTAGCTTTCTTGGTCAAAAGGGCAAGACAGTATTATGCACTGTGTGGTCTGACCCTGTGACCTTGAAGTGCTGTCTAGGCTATAGGAAAATGCTCAGTGGAAGGACTTCTTCAGCAGTCTGTTCCACACACGTTGTTTTGCAAACTAATTTCTAGTGACAAAAGATATTGCAGTTTATGTATAGTACAATTCTTAACTTGAGCAATCAGAAAGCTTGGGCAGAACAGAAAGGCAGTAAATTCCCAGGCATGTATATAGACCCATCTCTTTCGAATGACCCTATAGCTGGAACTTAGCCATCTTCCTATTCTGTCCAGTGGATACTGCCAAGTAGCTGAAAAATTTGAATGTAGTCAGACATAGGAATTGGAAGCTATAAAATAACCTAGTTGTATGTATAACTTTTTTTTGGCAATTTGACCAGAATTAATTTGTGCGCTGATTAGTAATTCATTCTCCCCTCTTAGAATGTTGTTGGAGGTCATCTAATCCATCTCCGTGTTCAGAACAGACAGCTGCTACAGCAACCCTGACAAGTGACCATCTAACCTCTGCTTGAAAATGTCCAATGAAGCAGAGTACATTACAGCACAAAGCAGACTGTTCCAGTGCTGAAGAGCTCTGACAGGAAATGTGTCTTCATGTCTAGCCTAAATCTGCTTCCCTGTAGTTTAAACTCATTGGTTCTAACCTTGCCTTCAGGAACCACAGAGAGCAAATTCTACTTTTCTTCAGATAAGGTAGCCCTTCAGATACTTGAAAATGGCTATTGTATGACCCCTTAATCTTCCCTTCTCCATGCTAAACATATTAAACTCATTTAACTGTTCCTCCTAGGACTTTCTTTTCAAACACTTTACTATCTTATTTGCCGTCCTCTGAACCTGATCCATATTGTCAATGTTCTTTTTAACAGTGTGGTGCTCAAAAGTAAATGCGGTACTCCAAGGTCTGCCTTCTACTAGTATGTTTTTGTATAGGTGTGGTGAAATGGCTTAAGATTGAAGTACCTGGTTCAAATCTCACCTCAACCACAAACTCACTATTATCTCACTTGGCTCTATCCCCTCCTGTCCCTTAATATGGAGATACTAATGCTTACTATACAGACATTTTATGAGGATTATTGGGTTAATGTGTGTGAAGCAGTCAATGTTAGATAAATGTTTTATGCAAAGACCTGATGCAGAATAATAGCAATAATATTCAGGTGGCATCTCTTGGAGATTCTTTCAATAAAATATGGCAAATGTCTTTATTTCACATCGAAACGTAGCTTTGGTAAAATGCGAGGATTTATCTTGTCCTACGTGCAGGTGTGTTGCATCTTCTGAAAGCATCTTCTGAAGGACAGTAATTTCCCATGGACAGAATGCAGTGATTTAAAAAAATAATACAATGTGTTCAACCACGTTTTCTCCTTAATTGTTCCTTGAGCAATTTAAACACCTGTATTATTTCCTACCGTATTTAATTAAAATTTGACCTGATCTTAGCTATTCTTAACGTGATATGTTTCGCTGAAGTTTAATTTCCAAGTATGCTTAGGACTGTAGCTTTTTAGAGCCCAATGTGAAACATGTTTACTTGGAAGTTAGTCTCATTGGGCTCAATTTTTCTAGGGGATTTTTCCCCTAGTAAGGTTTAGGATTGGATCCTTTCAAGACAATCCTGGGCCTGTTTGCTTAAAAGTAAATTCCACTGCATGCAGTATGATTTTTCTCTTAAATAAGTGTGCATAGGATTATATATACCTGGAAAATGTGAGAAGAGCCCTGTGGAATCAGAGCAAATGTCCACCCTGTGATCCACCAGTTGCCTCTAGAGAAGCCTACAATCAGGGCATGAAGCCACTGGTTTATGTAGCTGTATTATTATTATTGCTTACCAGCAGTTGATATTCAGTGACTTGCTTCCTGTGAATATGGAGGTTCCATACACTCATTCTGACTAATGGGCTTTGGGCAATAAGTCCTGTAACTCTTATTGAGCAGTAATTCCTGTGAAACTGCACAAGTTTGATTTGCTTCTAAATAGACGCATCTAAGATTAGGTTGAATTTGTTTGTTTTCGAAGATGCACATTAATGTAAAATAGGTATCAACACGAAATTATCTGTTGCCTGTGGATTTTCCAAATCCCTGAGGGCTCAAGATGGGTTTAAAAAAAACACACAATATTCATGTGAGCTGACAGTGGTTCTTTTCCCCCCTGCAGCAACCTTAACTAGTTGAACTCTGGTACCAGACTTTCAAGTACTTCTGGGATATTGTGTACTCACTATGGTTTAATATGAGTCAAGTTAATGCAGTCACATTTTAAAGAGCTGAGATTAGAGTTGTGAAGAACAGCAGGATGTGCGCACAGTGGGACATGGCTGACAGTCAACAACTTGTGTTCTGCATCTGTGAAAAGTCCCATGTGTTCATGCAGTTTAAATTCTGCATCCATTTAGCTGGAAAGTACTGAAGAGGTATTAGATTAAAGGACAGTGTGGTTGGAGTCTCTTTGCAAGTGGCTTTTTTCATGCTTTATGGGAAGGATGAAGATGAACATAAGGCACAATTATCAACTTTTGCTCCCTCTATAAGATTATCCCCAGTATGGGGGATAATCTTTTAATCTTGTTGTAACCATTATCCAAGTACTGTATGTATGCACTTTAAGTACACAAAGTGCTGTATAAATGTGGACATCTAAAAGTGTTAGTAGACTGGGCATTGTGCAAATCTCTATAGCAAGGACTGCTCTTGATTCAGAGATAGTATTCTCTAATATTCTGTGAGCATGTAGTAAGTAGAGTAAGTAAGGTAGGATTACATCCTAAATCTAACTGAACACTTTGGAATTAAAGGGCAGTCCTCTCATAGATTAGGGACTGGTTGAGGATCAGGAAGCAGAGAGTGGGTGTCAATGGCAACTTTCACAGTGGAGAAAGATGAAAAGTGGTGTGTTCCAAGGATCTGTCTTGGGACGGGTGCTTTTCAGCCTGTTCATATATGACCCGGAGACAGGGTCAGCAGTGAAATGGCCAAGTTTGTTTTCACCCCAAACTTTTCCAAGTGGTGAAGACCAGGAGAGATTGTGAAAAGATCCAGAAGGATCTCTCCAAACTGGCAGAATGTGCAGCAAAATGGCAGATGCGTTTCAATGTAAGTAAGTGTAAAGTCATGTACATTGGGGCAAAGAATCAAAACTTTACATATAAGGTGATGGGTTTGGAGCTGTCTGTAATGGATCAGGAGAGTGACCTTGGGGTTCTGGTGGACAGCTCGATGAAAATGTCGACCTAATGTTTGGCGGTGGTGAAGAAGGCTAATTCCATGCTTGGGATTATTAGAACTGAGAATAAGACAACTGATACTGTGATGCTGTTGTACAAACTGATGGTAAGGCCACACCTGGAGTATTGCATCCAGTACTGGTTGTCCCATCTCAAAAAGGATATAGTGGAAATGGAAAAAATACAGAAGAGAGCAACCAGAATGATTACTGGGCTGGGGCACCTCCCTTACAAGGAAAGGCTACAGCATTTGGGGCTCTTCAGCCTAGAAAAGAGGCGTCTCAGGGGGGACATGATTGAGATATGCAAAGTTATACAAGTGGATAGATGCTCTTTTTCCTCTCACTTAACACAAGAACCAGGGACATCCACTAAAATAGAATGTTGGAAGAGTTAGGACAGACAAAAGAAAATATTTCTTCATCCAGTGTGTAAGTCTGTGGAACTCCTTGCCACAGGAACTGGTGATGGTATCTCATCTAGATGCCTTTAAGAGAGAATTGGACAAATTTCTGGAGGAAAAGTCTATCATGGGTTACAAGTCATGATAGGCATGTGCGAGCTTCTGATATATAGCGTAATGATGCTAACTAGCCATCTCATAATTGCTTATAGGATTAGGAATAGCTGTGCTTTGCATTTAAACCACAGAATTTGGCTATCTTGGTCAACTTGTTGCACCTAATTTTTTCCTAATATGTTTTTTATTGATTTTTATGAAGAAAGAAAATAGCATAGGCATTTGAGAATGAAATCTTTCTTCCCCAAATCCAGTTGGTCATACATTTTAAAAAGGAATTAACATTTTACAAACCATTGATCAGAATTTCATTTTTCCTGATATGATGGATGACTAAAAAGTACCCAGTGATATGCTGAATGTGAGTTCTAGGTTTTAAACTTAATTCTGTGCTCCTTGTCGGCACAGCCAGAGGCGTGTTTGTAGTTTTAGAATGGTAAAGGACTAGGAGGCTTGTGGCATGACACATAAGAACTGGTGGTGATATTACTGTTAGTGTGTCCAGCATTGTGTACACATAAGATTTAAAGCAAGTCCCTGTCCCTAGGAAGCTCACAACAGTTGAAGTCAATTGGTGGTGGTGGAGAAAAACTGTGAGAAAAACTGACCTGACAAGAACTTCAGGGTAGAAAACGTGGTGGCGGACTGATTGTCGCCAACCTGTGGACTGATGTGGGCTGATGTGGTGTGATATCATTTTACCATGGAGCATGGTGAGCTTGCTGCTGTTATTGAAACTGTGTCATTCTGCTTTTGGTGAAAGATTGTGAGATATGGTTGCAGCTCTTGAATGCATTGGAACAGGCGGTCATGCGGCATCTCCAGCTCATTTCACTTCTCAGTGAAGTTATGATGGTTGAAGAAGATTTATACACAAGTACATGCAGACTTTGTGTTGTGTCTAATGTTCTTTCTCTTGGGACCTCAGTCTGATTTGATTTTAAAAGATAGAATTGAAGTACTTTTTAATTTTGAGTTCTAATTTGATTGGTGGGATGTGATCCAGGTTTACTGAGTCTTGATTTAAACCAGGTTTGAAATCCATTTGTATATCAGCTTGTAGCACACTGTTTGCAGTGATGCTGTTGGAATGTCAGATCTACTTGGTATCTCCTTTTCCCCCTAGTTAACCCATCTAGGGACAGGTTTCACAACATTCTGAACTGATCATAGAATTGGAAGGGACCTTGGAGGCTATTCAGTCTCTCTGCTTAAAAACTTCCAACAAGTGAGAACCCACAACTGCATGAAGCAAAGTATTCTGGTGCCAAATTGCTCTTACACAAAGAAGTCTTCCTCTTGTCTACCCTAAATCTACTTCCCTGTAGTTTCAACCTGTTGATTCTAGTCCTGCCCTCAGGAACCAAGAAATCAAGTTCTTCTCTGTGATAGCCCTTGAGAAACTTGAAGACAGTATCATATCTCCCCTTAGTTTTCTCTTACCCAGGCTAAACATCCCAAACTCTTTTAATTGTTCCTCCTAGGACTTGGTTTCAAAGACTACTCACTCTCTTGAGTTGCCCTCCTCTGAACCCACTCCATCTTATCAATGTCCTTCTTAAAATGTGTTGCCCCAAACTGGACACAATATCCCAAGTGATGTATGAGTGGTGCAGAACAGAGGGGAACTATTACCTGTCATGATCTGGACTTTATGCCTCTGCTAATGCAGCTCAGATGCACTTATACCGCTAATGGCCCAATCTTATTGGGCCGTGCCATAGGCAGAACTAGTGTTCCAGCAGAGGTTGACACTATAGCAATGTGATATGCCTTCTGGAATTATGTGGAGCCACACACTTCTGGGCCACTGCTGCAGAGTGTGGAAGGACCCTGTCTGTAATGATGGCAAAGGGGAGCTCTGCTTTCATTGGTAAGTCAGTGGGGTGGGCAGAATAGGGGAGGGCACTGGAGGAGGCGGCCCCAGATGTGGGCAACTTTTGCGGGATGCTAACCCCTCCAGAGTGATGTCTCCTCAGACTTGCGTCAGCTAAAGATCTGGCACAGGTCCAAGGAGATCAGTTGGCAATTGAAGGGCCTATGGAGGGGTGTGGGAAAATATTTTCCCTTTCCCCTCCCAAGCCTCCTGATCAGCCCTGCACAACCACAGCATGCAGCACAACCTGTTTTGGTGCAGCTGCATGCTATTATGGGGAAAAGGACAGAATTGTGCTCTTAAGCAAAGATCTCAACATATGCACACATCCTGAGTCGCACTGAAGTTGCATCACTTGTCTTGTCTGATCTTCAAAACCTTTGCATCGTTCTCCTATTCAGCCACAGGTATGGACCAAGGACAGAAATGATTAACAATTTACTGCCATCTCCTGTGTCTGACTTTGTCCACAGTGATCCTTTATTCTTTGGCCTGGGAATATTTGTCTGATAAATGATTGTCATAACAATCATTTGCTATTCTGAGTTAGCAGTATATTTTAGGCATTGTTGGTATTCGAAGAAAAAAGAACAGAAAGGGTATATTCTCTTAACTTTAAAATTAAGTGGATGCGTTATGCCACACTAGTGGGATGGATCTCTCTGTTACTTTTTTTTGTATCACTTAAGACTCAGCAAGACAAATTTATTTAAGACATTTATACCCCCCCCCCCGCCACAATGGCTACCCAAAGTGAAGATAGCCAACCATCTCATGTGGTACGCACCAGGAATTGATAAGACATTTGCAAAACCAGGAAGCTGTCGGTCACCCAGGTTGTTCTTAAAATTCATCTGTAACTGAACTAACCCTGTTAAGTGAGCAAACAGGCACTTTCTAAGTGGTGGCTCTCCTTTGTATGTTTAGCATGGGCCCCATGGGTACTGTCTCTATTTATTCCAGCACTGTATTCCTACCAGTTGGTATGTGTGTGAGAGAGAGAGAGAGAGAGAGAGAGAGAGAATATCTATTTTGGCCCTTTGAGATGGGTAATGATCTCATTTATTTTGGTATGTAAACCCTTTTGAGGTCTTGTAGCTGATGAAAAGAGGTATATAACTATTCATCATCATCTTTATAATGAACTTGAAATTTTTATTTGACTGATATTTAGTCTATAGATCTATCATGTTGTGACCCTGATTATATGTAAAAAAGAGTGATGAACATGGGTTTAGGATAAGATCAGGATAAATGATCTTGGATATTAGCATCGGCATTGTGGTACAGAGTATAATGCCAGGATCATGTTGTGATCCTGATTATATGTAAAAAAAAGAGTGATGAACATGGGTTTAGGATAAGATCAGGATAAATGATCTTGGATATTTACCTTGGCGCTGTGCTACAGAGTATAATGCTAGGATCATGCCCACATCCTTGATATTTTCCAAACAACTACTATTCCTGGTTTCCGTAGCCTGCAGGTTACAGTAGGTTCTAACCTACTGTAGGTTAGAATCCTGTTTTGTATGTTGTATGCATGCCCAAGATACCAATGTGAGTTAATTGTCCTTGAACCACCCTGCAGTACTCTAAGCTCCGTGGTTAAAGCATGGGCAGAGGTGCCAAGCAATAGAGAATATGGAATCAGGGGCATTTAGATCAATGGTTCCCAACCTTTAGGACCCTGTGGACAACTGACACAAAAATTGGAATTGTTGTGGACCACGTGCAACCCTCCCTCCCCCTGCACCCAAAAATACAATTAAATTTGGTAGTCCATGGAGGGTATTTTTTGTTGAGGTGCTAGAAGTGTTGGCTGCAGCTGTGGTCAGTCCTTTCTTTGACCTCACTGGTGGTCTGTTGGGGGGGTGCCTAACTGAGCAAGTGCTCCTCCATGGACCACTAGAGAGGGCAGAGAATGTACCACCCAGAGCCGCAGCCAACACTTCAATGAGTGCTTCTCCATGGATGACCAGAGGATGGAGAACGGACCGCCCACAGCTGCAACTCTCACTTCAGTGGTCTGTGGGGAGCACACACTCAGATGCTAAAAGTGATAGAAGGTGACAATTTTTTTCCTGAGCTCGTGGACCACTTTTCAGAGTCTTGTGTCTGTGGTCCACGGACCACAGGTTGGAAACCACTACTAAACAGATGTGATGCACCCCACATCACACTGTATTAAAAAGCCCCTCGGAATATACATATGCAAGTCCTTAGGCATGCCTAAAATAATGCTGGTTTGGTTTCTGGTCCTCTTATCGCCTTGCTTTGATAATATACCCATCTCAAACTGGTTTTCATTTTCCATTTCAAGTCACTTCCTGGTGATTTAAGTAAAAATGCAGAAGCTTTAATGTTGGATCACAGAGTCTGACAGACTATGTTTCATTTTTTTTTATGGTGCCAAGTGAACTTTCACGCTACTGCTAAAGGCTTCTCATCAAGCTGTGGAATTCTGCTCAGGATAAATTCTGCAGTTTAAACTCTGAAAAATAGGAATTCACCTGCATCTATCTTTATAGAGGCATCTGGTGGGTAAAAATAGAAGTACAAATGGATCCTGTATTGTGCAGCTAATTGTATTTGTTTTTGAATGTAGTACGAACCTCATTTGATTTTGTCCAGCTGAACCAGTTGTATCCATGGGTACCTTTGGGCTCTTTTTAATGATACCCCCCCCCCCGCCGACCATCCTGACTTTCAGACTTACTTCTTTTTTTAATTACTCTTTCCCTCCCCTGTGTCTCTCACCTACTCTTGCGATCTTAAGAATTCTTTCTTCTGCAATCTCATAGCCTAAGTGCATACAGTTACATTTGACGACATGTTCCACTTAAAACTGTGTTCTTTCTGGAGCTCACGTTTCATTACTATTGCTGACATATTGTTGCTGGAACTAGAAATTGAAATCTTCATGGGAAGTTCTTACTTTTATGTGTAATTCTGGAGGATTGGACTTGAGATGGTGGGTGGGTGGGTCCAGGTCTGACCTTGTACCATTAAACTAGCTCCCCAGCCTCTGAGTGGGCTTCTGCATCACAGATGGAACCCCTGGGAAATATTTGCTCCTTTTCCTTCTCTTTCAAGAGGCATATAAAGGAAAAAGCATGGATTAACTTTCACTGGCCAAAATCTGAGCAACCCAGTGTAATGCCGAGCTGGCTGGATTAGGATCTGGCTTAAGTTTCCAAGGTCAGTTCCAGCGCACCTCCCAGGCCTGGTCCGCCTACCTGCCTGATCTTCCCCTGCCCTCTCTCACTCCAAAATGCCTGTGTTCCGTCCTCCCACCACCCTCTTCATGCTAGCTTCTCTAGGCCAGTAGAAACTAATCTTCTGCTGGTGGATCTGGTGCTGGGAGGCTGGCACACCAGCCTACTTGAACCCTGAGGTGGTGCGAACATGCTTATGGCATATTTGTGACACCTGGAGGACGGTGCAAGTTGGTTGAGCCGGCCTAAGTGCTGGCTAGGATTGCATTCCAAGTTTGTTTTCCTGTCAATCAATGCTCATCCTCAGCATTAAAGACACAAATTGTAAGCATAAGGCATCCCTAAAAATGCATTGTTTTATCATTATGATGTTGTACATGAACTGCTTTGAATACTGAAGTAAGGTGTGCGTATATATATATGCTAATTATTTTTGTTTTAAACCATGATTCTACAATATGTTTTCGATTTTAAATTAGTTGATTTAGAAAAGAAAGTAGTTGGCGTTATGGTATGTGTGCATTGAAATAAAAGGAAGGATTAAACAGCTGCAACAAACATTGAGGGGGGAAAATAAGAACAGCTGTGCAGAAAGAAACAATATCCTGTATTTCCAAAGTGTTTCAAAGTAAACCCTTTCTCAAGGGAATACAGTTAAGGAAGGCATGTGAATCTGCTCATGCACTTAGTATTGGTCCTCAGAAAACTTTCCTGCATTGCTGTCTCTGAAATCAATGTGGTCGACCTCCTCAGGGTACTTCAGAAAAAATGGTGATTGTCAGAAACAGACTGTTCAGTCTTAAGTGGCAGTGTTAAGCAGGTGAATAGATCAGCTGTCTTGCTTTAGCTGTGTTGTCTTGTTTGCCTTGAAATGCTTCAGCAATAAGGGATGTTGCCTGTTCTGTACTGTTATTCTGTGCTATATACAAGCATATATGAGGATGATAGTTACCACTACAGTCCTTATCTGTTAAGGTCTGCTTAGTCTTCTCTAGCATTCAGGCTCCTTGACTCCTTGTCTTCCTATAAACTTGTATGCTTGTAGTGTTTGGTAAAAGGAAGAGACATTCTTGCTTAGCATGACCGTAAAGCAGATAAATGAAGGTAATGGGTGCATGGCTGCATATATAGTGTGGAGATAAGATTCCACCTCATCAGCTATTTCCAGTATCTGCAGGGGGGCGGGGATGTATCCCCTGTAGATACCAGGGAACACCTGTGTAGGATAACTGTGAAGCTAGTCCCATTGAACATTTTGGGACTTACTTCTGGAGTAAAAATGCATGGGGTTGTGCTGTAATAATGTCCCAGTCAGATTACCTACTTATGACAGCGCATCTTGTGATTTGTTCCATTTACAATTCCATTTACAATTATGCCAAAGGCATGCCACAATGTGTGCAGAAGGGAACTTTTGGGGCAGGGAGAGGGAAGGATGGGGGGCAGGAGTGGGCTGGAGGGATGAATCTCAGGATCTGGCGTGCGCTTTTGCCCCACTCCATTTTATAGCCCATCCTGCTCCCTTCCTCTCCTCAGAGAAATGCCAGCTGCATAGGTGGCGTGGATCCAAGGAGACCCACAGGCAGCCCACAGGCAGTTGCCTACTTTTTTTTAACAGAACGCCTACCTTCTTTATTTAAAAGGGCCTTCTCGGTAGTGGCACCAACATTATGGAACTCCCTTCCCCTTGATTTGAGAATGGCTCCCTCTCTTGAGAGTTTTCGGCGAGGCCTGTTGTTTAAACAAGCCTGTTTAAACACTGTTGTTTAAACAAGCCTTCTGATTTCTGGCCTTCTTAACATTTTTATACATCTTTTAGTTTTTTACAGGCTTGATTCCTCGGTGACTTGCTCTTTTATTCTGTCTTTTAATCTGACTACTGTTTTTATGGCCTCTGTAATGTGTTTTTAAATGTTTTTATCTGCTATGTATTAATGTTTTTAAAATTTGTTTTTTTAATATGTTGTTAGCCGCCCTGGGTCCCGTTAGGGAGAAGGGCGGGATAAAAATAAAGTTTTATATTTATTATTATTATTCTAAAAAACTTTTATTTTCTTTGTCCTTCTGGTCCATCCCTCCCTCCCACCTGAGTGCTGTTTGCACTCAGTTGGTACAGCTGTGTGCTATAGAGTGGTGGAGAATTGGGTTCGATTGTAAGTCTCTGGATGAAAGATAAAATTTAACTATTGTAGTCCAGTGATTTTTCTATTGCACAGTATTATTTTGTTCCTAGTTGAGCAAAGATTGCTTAACTGTACATTAAAAATAATAGTCTGTTCTTTGATTCTTGTGACTATGAAATCACTTCAGTAGAATTGGCATGACATAATGGTTAAGAAACAACTGACATCAAAACAGAAGGCTAGAGACTTCTGATGAAAGTTTGAGGACATGTGCTGGCAATTTCTTTAAAGGTTTCCTTCTTGGAGGAGCAGTTTCTAGAAAATGTCACTTTAATTGACTAGTACTTATTGTATTGACTAGTACTTATATTGCTCTTTAAAGCAATTACATAATTTGTTGAGTAGGAATTGTATTGTCTTCATAATAAAGTATCGTTATGTGCTCTGCTTGGGTTAATTATTGGATTTTCAAAGACCTGAACCATATCTGGAGGTACTGGGCATCCTGGTAGTACAACAGATGGCTTGGGGCTTGAGATATCTGAATAGGCAATACCCCAAGCTGTACTTTAGAAGATGCATGTAGGTTGCCCCAGCCTTGAAGATGGAATGCTTATAGGGATGAAAGAAACATTAGGGAGGATATTTCTTCAACCTTTTATGATTGTCACTTAAGGACATATTATCAGATGGGACAGTAGGGGGATATGTCACTCAGCTTCCTGAACCCCCATAAGGTAGAGCCCTTGTGGAAGGAGGAGGTAGAGATGACAATTCCCAATGATTCCTTGTTCAAGTGCAAAATCATAATACATATGTTAGATTTTTTTAAAAAAAACATGCTTCTATTTAATTTAGCAAAAGTTCCAGGCAATATTACTATATGTTTCAATTCCATATGTTTTCTGTGGTATATCCTTAATGGGTGAGAGATTTTGGAAAGATGAACTACAATGATTGGGACCAGACTACAGGTTGAGCCTCATTATTTGTGTGGGTTCCATTCCAAGCACTCACACTCCATCCAAGTGTGGATGGCAAAAAACGCACTATAGCAAATCAATTAAAAAAACAAAGTTTCTTTGCTCCAGTGATTTAAAAACAGCCTTGCTGACCTTTGTGATGTAAGATAAGAGTCATTAAGAAGACAATCCATCTATCAGTCCTCCAAGTGCTTACAAAGACATTTCACTCAGTCCCTCCCTTCACCAATGCAAACCTGCTCAGGGGGAAGGAGGTGTCCGCTGGAGAGAAAAGGATTGATGGATTTTCAGTCAGCTGCCCCCCCCCCCCCATTAAGGAGGCTATTGTTAAAGGACTGTTCAGTTTTTTAAACTGATTTTAAAGGGATGCATTTTTCCCCTTCTTCGGGGATCAGCACATTCCTTCTCATCTTCAGTGGCCATTCGTATTGAGTCAAATCTGTGTATAAAAAAAATCTGTGTATAAATGGGCTGGACCTGTACTGTTTGCTTTCATGAGTGTGTGACAGAGTATGTTGAGTTGAAAGTTTGAGTTGACATGGGAACTGAATATGTCCATGGAGAAAGTACTTGGGTACTATTGACAGTTGCATGAATGTATGTGATGTACTGTAAAAACTGGTTCTAAAGGCTGCATATTCTGGCAGGGGATAGGATTGGGCTGTTAATGTATGTGTGTGATAGTTAAGAATGAAATCAAGAGAACACTTTTGATATTGTCTTTGTTACCCCAAAGGCTAAACTTTGAAATTCTCCTCTTATATAATTTTACATTCTTATTAATCTGAATTACAAGGGAGGCAATTTGTTGCAGGATAAACTGGGCTGTTGAAATCAAATGGTCAAGGTCAGACAATTAGCAGTAGATAACGCTTTAGAAATTATTGTGGTAATTACTTGGCTCATAGGAGATCAGCCAAATAAATACTATGGTTTTTAAAAAATAAATATTAATCTACTGCTACCATTTCATAACATAATTCTAGGATTGCAGATTTCAAAGGTAATATTTCAAAGGTTGAGCAACTCTAATCCAAAAATCGAAACCTATTTTTTTACTTATGCATACATTCAGTTTTTTCACTGTACAGGTGGGGCCTTTTATCCTTGGGTTGTGCACCCACAGATTTGACTCAGCTCAGATGCTAGAAGGCCTCACTTGACATCCTGGATGCGATCAGAAGGGCCTTCTTGTCACATCTAGGAGGCTTTCTGAGGCCAGAGAGACTGAGTGCAGCCTTTCCATGCCTCAGAACACATCTGGATGTGATCAGAAGGTGCTTCTAATAGTGTTTGAAAGTCATCTGATGGCTCCCACCCATGGATTCCATTATCCATGAGTTTAGTTATCCGCAAGGGTGGGAATGGATCCCATGCAGATACTGAGGTCCAACTGTATTGGTGTACAGCATTAGTGGTATGTCATACTTTTTACTCTTATGTATGTGAATATGTGAAAGATTGCTTATCAGTATCATATACTGTAAATTCAGAGTTGGGAATGATAGTGGTGCCAAACAACCATCGATTGTCCACATGGGTGGCTGAGATAGCAACACCTTTGCTTTCTGATGGTGTAATTTGCACAAACTTCACTTTATGCACAACAAATACTGTATAAAATTCCCTTTAAGCAATGTGCATGAATTTCGTGTTTAGACTTGAGTTCCATCCTCAAGCTATCTCATAATGTATATGTAAATATTCCAAATTCTGAAACAATCCAAAACACTTCTGGTACCAAGCAGTTCAGTTAAAGATGCTTAACCTGTAATTATAAATTTTAAGGAAACCAAGATTAAATGCAAATTATTAAAAACTTGTCCACTTTGGTTAAAAATGGGAACTGTTGTGTGTTGAGCGAAAGGATTCAAAATAGTGGATTATTTATTTCCATGTATATGTTGACTCTTCCTTGTGTTTTCCCTAGATAATTATTTCTGTAAGTATGAGTGTCTAAGTGTGCATGAAGACTGAAACTGCTCTTGCTTTTGGTCAGTTTGTGGTCAAGTTTTTTACCATTTGATTAAGGAGTTAATAAACAAAGCTATGGGACTCCAAAGCAAGCAGAATGGAACACATTAGCAACCCATTTTTCTAATTAAAAACAAATAGAGAGAAGAGAATGAAGAATGCTCAGTTCAAAAACAGAATTGAGCTATAGGGGGTTCTGAGTTTATTTATGAATGAAACAAACGTTTTTCTTGGTAAATTCATATTTAACTTTGGAAGAACTGTAGAAAAAATTAACAAATTTAAAGGATAATTTTCTCCATTTTATTTTTTCCTATCAAAGGAACTGTTTCTATTATTGGAAGGTTTTTTTTTTTTTTAAATATACCCATATTTTAGAATTTCAATCATGCATCTTTTTTGTTAATAAAATCTTTGTTGAATATGTGAAACATATTTTCTGAAGAAAATATTCTGAAATATTTAAGGGATAATCAGGATAGACTTTAAAACAGTGGGGGAACCTGAGGACACCATGGCAACAGAGAGAAGCAAGAGATTGAAGTTTTAGGAAACAAAGTTATTTTTCATGCATAAGTGCATTGCAGCGCTCCCTTGGTGAAAGGGTCAAAAGGGTCCCCATTCCCTCACCTGTAGTAGCCCCTTTAGGGAGAAAATATGAAATTTTTTTTAGCCATATCTACCTTTTTGATTCTTTCAGCAGCATTTGGTTAGTAGTATCTTGTGCAAATAGTGAAGAAGTTGCAAACTAATCCTGGATGTGATGTATGTTTAAAGAAAAAATGAAATGATTTCTTTATTTAATAAAAAATATACAATGCCAGGAAGGCATCTGTAGCCCAGTCCCATTCATATGCTACACTGATGTCACACAAATGCTGATAAGATGTCCATTATATCATACGCCTATCCTGACTGTACAGCACTGATGCTTTACTAACACCAGCACAATTAGGGTCAAATGCCAAACCTGTCCTGGCAAAGCCCTTCCTAGTAACAACTCCAGTGTCTAAGGAAACACCCAACACAGTTTGTTATCTCTGGAGCAGTGTCCTGACAGCACATGAAGTTGCACATCATCCATGTGTCATTGCTGTGAAGCCAACATGTGACATGCATATGATGTCAATGGAGCCAATCAGTGCATCCAGTCAGCCCCAACACTTGCAGCCAGAGAAGCTCCACTGGGTGAACTGAGGTTGCTGTAGGTTTCCCTTGGGACCTGTTTGCTATCTGCCTGTGGGAGAATTGCCTGTGAGAATCAATTGAAACACAGAAAGTGCAACAAGGACTTGATAGTAGCATCAGTCATATTCTGTTCTATGGCTTGAGATGGATACTTGGCATTTGAGAAAGAAGGGTGCCACCAGAATGTATATGCAGTGATACCCTGTAGGGGGAGGGACCATAGTGGCTCGCTACATTACTTTTCCCTCTTGGGGAGGGGTGGGGAAACTGCACTGGAACTTTGCAAAGGACCAGTGTTTATTCCCCTGCGACAATGGTTCAATCTGAAAAATTAAAGAGATTCTGATGAGTATTTGGCCAGCAGTAGTAATGGTTGGAGCACCTAAATTTCACCAAAAGGGAGCAGATCCCCCCCTCCTCTTAGCTGTTGCAAAAGGAAGGGATGGTTATGTGACACAATTGATAGCAGAGGCACATGTGATAATCCTGAGGGGTCAGGAGGTGGGAGGGGAGACTTGAGACACAGATGCAGCATCAATATTGCGGCATGCAGTTCCCCCCTTGCTTATCTGTTTGGGGTGCATTGTGCTTGCTTCTCCTATTGGGGTGGTGAGATTGGGATTCCAGCTGGGTGTTTGTGTGTGGAGTCTTCCTGGGGCAGAATATCTGCAATAAGAATTCTGAGAATTCAAGAATTAAAATCTGTTGCTATACTTGTAGTGAGGGAGAAAAGGTTGTTTATACGAAGTGCTCCCGGTGTGCTCTAGGTGCCTGTTCACCATGGTTCCAATCACCAAAGTTCCCCTTTGAGAGGCCAGAGAAGTATTGCCCCATGCTGTTTGTCTTCTCTGAGCTGTAGCCTCTGTGGCAGGGCTTTAGTACTGGAGTGGGTGTGATATGATTGGCTGCAAAATGTAGTGTTTATGGTCTGTTGTAGGAAACCGGGCTGGGCAGGGGCTGGCAGTAGGTGCAATTTTGTGCTGTTATTTCCTTTGTTCTTTATGGGGTTATTCCTACCTATGCTAGCTCTGTCATGGGTGTAGCATTTTTCTGGAGTTAGGGCTTGTCCATTGTGCGCATGGGAGGGTTAGGACAGGACCTGGGGGGGGGAGCAAACAGGGGAAATTTATACCTGGGCTCAGGGGCCAAAGGAGGGGACCCACAAATATTCTGGGATTTTACATTTTCCTATCTACTCAGTCTTGTTGTCTGCACGGGAAGCTGGGGACACTGCCACGAACATGTGGCTGCAGCTACTGGCAAGCCGTATATGCTGGGCCAAGGAATGCATACGTGACACTCCTTAACACAGTGTCAAATCTGGGAGGAAGCTGGCCTGCTACAGTAACTCTTTGTCTTGTGGATCTGCTTACCATGAAGGAGTATATAGGAGATCAGGGACACAGCTGCAGGACTACAGTTGCTGTAGAAGCAAGTTTTGATACACACAGCACACTTTCCATTTTAGAGTGAGCCTAAATATGATGGTGCTAATTTTCTGCATGATTTTCTATATTTAAAAGATTTCGAGAAACTTAGGAGTGTGTTTGGTTTTCCACATTACTGCATCTACCTGCCACATGGGAAGGTAGACATTGGCTCCAAAGACTTTTCCAGCTTTCTCCACCCTCCCCCACCCTATTTTACCCCTCCCTCCCCATTCTGCTTGCCTCTCACTACCCTCCCCCGCTCTGTTCCACCCCTCCTCCTTTGCGAAGGGACCCAAAAGAAACTGCCTGATAAAATTCCTCTCTGAGGCCTTGAGTTAAGATATGGTGTATCTTGACTCTTCCTCATCCCTCCTGCATCATGTCACACTCTCCTCCCTGTTTTGGCCTCTCCACTGATAGATTTGTGCAGGCATTTGAACTGCATTGGCATTTTGTGGATGTTGCATAAGTATCTGTGCTGTGCCTGTTGGAGGGTGGTCTTCTACACTGGTGGGGCTGTCATTGCACTGCATACATGGAGATATGCTAGTGCAGTTATTTTCAATCTTTTTCATCTCAAGGCACACTGACAAGGCACTAAAATGGTCAAGGCACACCATCAGCTTTTTGACACTTGACAAGGCACACCATGCTGCCAGTGTGGGGCTCACTTCCCCATTGGCCCTACTAATAAATAATCTTCCCCCAAATTCCTGTGGCACACCTGTGGACCATTCGTGGCACACCAGTGTGCCACGGCACAGTGGTTGAAAATGGCTGTGCTAGTGTATCGCAAGGATAGGTTTGGGCCTCTTGTTTCCTGAAAGGAGTTCAAAATTCAATTTCATCTTCCAGGCAGATATTGTGGTGCCAAGATTTTTAGCCACCCTCATCTACTGTGGTTTATGATTTTCCATGTAAGCACTCCCTTGTTGAGGAACACGGATACAGCCATTATGCTTAACCATGGTGTGTTTTTCTCAAACATGATTAATAATTTAATCTGAATTCATGAACCATAGCTAAGGATTGGTTCAGCAAACCAAGATAGGAAATCCTAATTTGATGTAGCTGAGACCATTTTTTGCCCATCTCTCCAACCTCTGTTTGCAAGTTAAAAAGCAGGTCCCTTGCTACCTCTGTTATCGGGGAACAGGGTTTAGTTTGGCAATACATTAAATCTGGATTTCATTGTGCAGATCCTAGCCAGGATTAAGGATTGCCTTGCTTAGCACTGTGGTTAAATGTAATGTCTGCCCCAACTCAGATTTACCTAGCTAATGCCACCCACAACAATTCTAAACTGAATTGAACTGTTGGCTACCTAAAAGGGTTTCGTTTTTATTTTGGTTCTGTGAGAGAGAAAAACAGTGGAATTAAATGCTTTCATATTTGTGAAAAGAGAGACCTTCTGTTGTCATTCTTGCCCTCCATGATTGTGTTCAGTGGTCTGAAACTGCTTTGTCATAGTTCTCCTACACTATGTGTTAGGCTTTATAGGTTAAACATTTCCTATCCAATATAGAATGGAACTGTAAATTTATGTCTTGATTATAATCTTCTCACTGACTATTGCACGCAAGAGTTCACTGCATATCAGGAAAGAGGTCCTGAACAGAAATTTGTATCTAATGGGGAGCCAGCTGCAAGGAGCACAAGTCTGTGTTGTTTGTTTTCAGCCATCTGTGTTGTTAAGCAGATGGTAGCCAGAATATCATACCTGCTGCAGTTTTCCTTTTGGTTAGGGTTCGTTTCAGGTCTTATTGATAAGGAGTTATATAAAAGACAAAAGCATTGCATTCTCGCATATTTGGCACACTCTACTAAGCTCACACTCCTGAATTTTGCTTTGCCTGCTAAAGCCTGCAGAAAAGGAAGACAGAAATGGTTTTTCTTTTGGCAGCCTGTCTGTATTGCATTGCACAAGATTACAGGAAACCAATCTGCACAAATGCAGTTGTTTGGGGGGGGGGGGAACACGGCACCATGCCCTCAGAAGAACTTGTCTTTTCCTGTTACCCAAAAATGTCCAAAATAGTGCAAGTCTCTATGGTCAATTACAAATGCCACAACTCCACAAGATTATACCACAAAATGCTAAGGATTACTGCCTTTGAATCGAAGCCATTTGGGTTGCAGACTTCTGGGAAAAGAAAGAAGGAATCTCCAACATTTGGTTCTGTTTGTAGATTGATTCAGAACATCTGCCCGCAGGAAAATTCAAACTTTTGAGGGGTGTTTTCTAAAAATGTTAGATGGTCTTCCCATTCCGATTACTGATGTTGTGAGAATTTGGGCCACAACATTTTCCCTCTTCAGCATGGGTCTTGTACAGTCTTAGAGCCCAATCCTGAGCTGCCTGGTGCTCAGGACTGTAGTGGTGCTAAAATGGCTGCTGCAGCATCCTGAGCATGCCAGGCAGCTGCTGGTGGCTCTTCGGGGGAAGGCGGCATTTGTCCCCTTCTCCTGGGTAAGGTAAAACACCCTGCAAATGGGGCTACTCAACTCTGTGCCAGCTATTTAGCTAGTGCAGAGTAAAGAGCCCCATGTCGGGCCTGGAGGCCTGACATGGGGCTATGGATTCGGTGGAGCTGTGTTACACTGAGCAGTGGTCGCCTGTCCTCAGCCCCACACTGGCTCAGCACAGGCTTACGCTGAGCCCGCCTTGGCCAGGTGGTAAAGGTCACAGGCATGCCTTACGGCACATTTGCAACACTGCACTTTGGTACTGAGCTGGTGCACACAGTTCAGGATCAGGCTCTTAGTAAAAGTCTTATCAAAGCTATATTTAGTTCATGAGGTATAGATTGTAACATAAGTTAGCCACCATGAATAAAAGTGTATAGATTTGACCCCAACTTTTTTCAGGTTCAGGTGCATATAGTTTGCCTTCACTGTGTATTCCAGCATACGGATGGTAAGCCCACCTAGGAGTTTTATGTAATTAAGTTTGAAAACAAATATAGATGTTAGCGTAGCATAACTAGCTGTATTGGAGTGCAATCCTTAGCTTGGGTTAGACCAGTGATCTGAGTAGCCCCTTTGGGGCAGCTATCTCTCAACACAGTGTAAGGGGTAAGAATTTTCCTTACTCTGAGTTGTGCTGCAGCCTGGTCCAACCCTGCCATGGATGTTGTGCAGGCCAACTGGCTTGCCTACTTCAGCTCAGGTTAGGATTGGGCTGTAAATACTGTAGGTGAGCTTCTAAGGTACTCATTATTCTTATATATATCTATATCTATATCTTTTATTCCCTAAAACTACTTGCTGCTTGAATCTTGCTAGCTCCAACACCAGTGTTGGAGTGTCGACAACTGGTAGTGGTACGTGAACTGGTACTGGAGCTGTATTCTTCAACAGGACATTAATTGCACTTAAAATGTTGGGGTCCAATTAAAATATGATTGATGCCTCAATAGTTGCACATTCTCTCTCTCTCACACACACACACACACACACACACACACACACACACACACACACGGTTTTTTCTGCATTTTACTCAACATAGGACTTACCGTACTGAATTTTTGGAGATGAGAGAGACTAAGTATGATATCTACTGCTTATCGAAGTGGAATAGAAACGCAGGGAGCACATGTCAAGATGTGCAGAAAAGAAGCTTGTGATACGAAAGGAGTTAATGTTATGCAGTGATTTTACCTCTGTGATAGGAAGTGTAGGAACAGTGTGCTCCCTGGAATACATCGCCATCTGAGCTGTAAAGGTTTCAATTCCATGGCAACACGGAAGGACCAATTGTGTTCAAGGTGTAGGTATTAATATATTCAAGAGGAGAGGTTAGGATTTTGTCTATATATATGGGTGGTGATGGTGAACAAAGAGGAAATCAGCACACTGAATCTGGGCCACTGTCCTTCTCAACTAGAATACAGTTTATGTTCTTGGAAAGATCTCATTTGACCTGCATGTTCCCCTTTCCTCTTCTGAATACTCTGAACCAATTCCTCTCCCCCCAAACTTAGAAAAAACTTCAGAAATGATATGACAAAAGGAAGCAAACACACACACACAGAGCAAATATTATTTGGCTATGTCACTGAAATATGAGATCAAGATGATAAAAATGGTCTCTGAGATTATGGGGTGTTGCCCAAGATGCAGGTTTAGGCAAGGATATGCTGAAGAAGAGGAATTTATTTTTCCCCAAGACACAGTGCTTCCTTGCTGATCACATCCTCCTCGCTGTTTTCCCTTCGCCTCCCGCAGGTTTCCTCTTGCCACCCCTAACTGAGAAGCGGAGATCTTCTCAGTGGTCTGTTTCTGTCTTTTTTTGTTACAGAATCTATAAGGATATGAGGGGAATGTACACTGTGCCCTTGCTCTCTGTTTCTGTTCTCTTTCTGAAACTGGTCTATTGTGTGCTACGGCTGCAGAGGTGGGATTGGTGGAGGATGTCAGGGTTTCAAAGCTGGCAGATGGAGAATCTCTGCTTTTGCAGTAGCAGCAGCATCTGGAGTGCTAGTAGGTTAACCAGACAGCCCTAAATCTTGCTTTGTTGAGTGAATGAAGATGTAGTTGCAGCTGTTTTGCACTGGAATGTGCAATAAAAATGAATGTCATTTTGTTTTTCCATAGGGTTACATATGTATAATTGCAAAAATAATACAAATCTTTGTTCTTGTTTTGTCTTTAGTGAAGAAATTCTCCCATAAGGATTTATTTAGTAGCAGACTAAATACTACTGCAGCAGAATCTGTGAACTCTGTCAGGTAGAAACCTTGGATTCTGCTTGCATACCTGTCAAGAAAGTGTCATGGTTCCTGTGTAACATTTCCATGTTCAGGCTTGTGAATAGTCCCGTCCCTGATCACTTGCGGTGAGCAAGGTTGCCTGCAGGCAATTGGGCAAAAGAAGTTGGTGCCATTTAAAGACTACACACCACTAACATAAGCATGTGTAGGCAAGCAGGCCAGTAAAACCTTTTCAGGGCTAGTAGTCTTCAAATTTATTTGCAAGGCTATTTCTATACATGTGCTTGGAAGTTCATTTTGAAATGGAGAAATTGCACATGGGGTCTTACCCAGTGCCTACTAAGGCAGTATGGATGGGAAATGCATCCTTGCATATATTTGATGAACACAGTGACTATATGTCAAAACTTAATTGGGCTTGGGGTGTCTGTTTACTCTTGAAGGGCATAGTCCTGGACACAGTTAGAATGCTTAGTTGCCTTAGAAGTCAGATAAATTTGAGCAGCTTGTGTGTCAGGATTGTAGCCAAAATATAACCGAAGGGACAGATCTGACAAAAAATGACATTTTAGTCATTTGAGAACTTTTCAGGCAAATCTATATTAAGTAGTCTCTCTAAATTTCGGTAGTATCCCAAATGTGTATTCTGCATGTCCTTGGTGGCTGTCTTTGGTGGCAATCACACTTACATGGAGTTAACCCTGCTGAACACAGTGGAACTTACTTCTGAGTAGCTGTTCCTAGGATTGCCTTGTTAGTTCCTATGCAGAACAAATACACATCTAACAGTGTGATAAAATCTTTATTTCAAAATTAGTACTGTGCCTTGTAGTGTCTGGCATCTTCTTCCTCAATTCTTTTTTTAATAGTATGTACGTGCCTTGCATGACAATGCAAGTTGGACGTCATCAACTGGGTTCAGGATTCCCTTCAAGGGAACAAGAGCAAAGCATTCGCTGACCCATTCTTCAAGGGAAAATGAGCCACTGAGAACTGCTTTAAAATGAAAGCAATAAAAAGAAAGAACCTAGAGCAGAAAGTGTGACCTTGCACATGCCCAATCTTATCTGATCTCGGAAGCTAAGCAGGGTCAGGCCTGGTTAGTACTTGGATGGGAGACTGCCTGGGAATACCAGGTGCTGTAGGCTTGTACCATAGTCTTTCGAGACTGAAGGTTGCCAACCACCAGAGCAGAAAGTGAAGGTGTGACAAAAGGAGGCAGATAAGGAGGGAGATGTCCAGTTGCCCACATGAGACTTACACTGAAGCCCTCTTAAGATGTTGAACTGTATGATACGGTTCACATGATGGAGGGGAAGCAAGAAGCAAGTAGGCCAGCAAGCCCTGCCCCCGGACAGATGCTTCTGAAGCCCTACTGCCCCTCCCCCAAGGAGAGTGTGTGTCTGCAGCAACAAATACTCTCCACAAGAAGATAATCCCCCTACTAGCTGGGCAAGAGGCACCTTTTCACGTGGTGCCCTCTTATATTTAGCAGGTGGCCGAGCAACTTTCCTTCATCAACCCAACATGGCTCCTTTTCCAGTGGCTGTTGCTGGTGTCTCTTCTGCACGTCATTTTAGACCATGAGTCCTTTGGGTATGTCCTTGGGAAGAGTGGGTTGCAAGGTATTGGTGCAGAATCAGGGCTTGCTGGCATGCTCTCATTTCCCCACCATCGCATTTCTCCTCTATCTGCACATATAATGTCTGAAAGACTTGATTGAACAGTCATTCCCTTTTCAAAGGCACTTTTGGAAACTATAGTTCTGTGTGTCTAGCAGAGAATTATCTGCACCCTTCCCAAACTAGAATTCTCCAAACATTTTGAGGGAGGCCATGGCAGTTAATCTGATCTAAAACGAATGTTTGGAATGACTCAGAGATGATCAAAACTAGTAAAACAGCAGGGTACTGAATACACAAAACTGAAAATGGATACTGCTGTTGCTGTGGTTTTTTCAAAGCTTCCAAGGTAGTTGGAGAAAGACAACTGAAAAAAGAGCAAGAAGGAGAGAGGTGTGTAAGAGACCAAATGAAGGAAAATGTGAAACAAGGGAATTAAGAGTAATAGCAAAAGTGAAAGATCTAGGAAATAGGATGCAGAAATGCTAATGCATCATTTCTGAATCTGAGCACCAAGAGGAGAAAGCAGAAGGAAGTGTGTTTATGTGGGGGTGCAAGGCTTGTAAGGTGTCACTCGTAAGGCTAAGCTTTTTATAGGGGAACTGGAATTGCCATGTCTTGTAAAACCAGAAAATGCAGCAGAAATAATGTATCTATGGATAAGAATGGAGCACTTCCTACTTCTCTGCTTGCCGGATGGCAGGAGGGAATGCCTGTATATGATTCTGTTAATGCTATCTGATGGCAAAATATTTTTTTTTACTATCCCTGGAGAAGAACTGAAATGTGAAGCCTCATGTAGATCAGGTGAACTGTAATACAGTAGGATTATTATGTTGGATCAGCTAGGATCAAAACCAGCTCAAGTGGAAAGATAGGTTTGTTGTTTCAGAGGAGAGTTCAAGATATATTTATGTCTAATGCTATATTTTGTGGCTTCCCTTGTACCAAATAACTAGCTTCATAAAAGACCATAGCATACTGAGTCAGAATGTTTTTGTGCTCACAAATTTTAATGTGAAAGGTGGTTAAATCTGAGCAACTTTCACTTTTTTAGTGTAAAGGCTATTTTGATACACTTCTGTCTTGGCAATACACTTGATTGAGTGTAAATTGGATTGTGTGCAACCAAGCATGCACACATTATGTAATGCCACAGGAGTTCCTTCTCCTAGCTAGATATAACTGAAGTATTATATATGGTAAGTTTCGAGAGGATATCTTGTACTTAATAGAATTCTATAGAAGTCATCATTACCTTCCCTCCTTTACCTCTAAGAATTGAACTCTTGTCTGCTATGCATGTAGCATTTCCCTGGTGGAACTTTTTCTTTCCCTGGGAAAGGCAGTTTTGGAAAGATGATGATATTCCTTTTTCCTGCTCACTGCTTCAATATTGTCACCTCCCCAGGAAAAATTGTTTCTTCCTTCTCCTGGCACCCCCCCCCCCCGTTCCTTGAGTGTTGTGCATGTGTGGCTTGGGAGGGAGTTGGAGCGGAGAACATAAGAACAGCCCCACTGGATCAGGCCATAGGCCCATCTAGTCTAGCTTCCCGTATCTCATAGCGGCCCACCAAATGCCCCAGGAAGCACACCAAATAACAGGAGACCTGCATCCTGGTGCCCTCCCTTGCTTCTGGCATTCTGACATAGCCCATTTCTAAAATCAGGAGGTTGCACATACACATCATGGCTTGTAACCCGTAATGGATTTTTCCTCCGGAAACTTGTCCATCCCCTTTTAAAGGCATCCAGGCCAGATGCTGTCACCACATCCTGCGGCAAGGAGTTCCACAGACAAACCACACGCTGAGCAAAGAAATATTTTCTTTTGTCTGTTCTAACTCTCCCAACACTCAATTTTAGTGGATGTCCCCTGGTTCTGGTGGTGTTTGAGAATGTAAAGAGCATCTTTCTATCCACTTTATCCTTCCCATGCATAATTTTGTATGTCTCAATCATGTTCCCCCTCTGGCGTCTCTTTTCTAGGCTGAAGTGGCCCAAATGCCGTAGCCTTTCCTCATCAGGAAGGTGCCGCAGCCCAGTAATAATCTTAGTTGCTCTCTTTTGCACCTTTTCCATTTCCACTATGTCTTTTTTGAGATGTGGCGACCAGAAATGGACACAATACTCCAGGTGTGGCCTTACCATCGATTTGTACAATGGCATTATAATATTAGCCATTTTGTTCATTACCTTTTCTAATGATCCCAAGCATAGAATTGACCTTCTTTACTGCCACTGCACATTGGGTCGACACTTTCATCGACCTGTTCACCACCTCCCCAAGATCTCTCTCCTGATCTGTCACAGACAGCTCAGAACCCATCAGCCTATATGTGAAGTTTTAATTTTTTGCTCCAATGTGCATGTCTTTACACTTACATTGAAACACATCTGCCATTTTGCTGCCCATTCTGCCAGTCTGGAGAGATCCTTCTGGAGCTCCTCACAATCACTTCTGGACTTCACCACTTGGAAAAGTTTGGTGTTGTCTGCAAATTTAGCCACCTCACTGCTCACCCCTGTCTCCAGGTCATTTATGAAGAGGTTGAAAAGCACTGGTCCCAGGACAAAACCTTGGGCCACACCGCTTTTCACCTCTCTCCATTGTGAAAATGGTGAGTAGAAATGGTGAGTAGCGAGAGTGAACCCCTCCTCCTTGTTTGTTGCTTCCCCACACTGCTTCCCAGTAGCATACATTCTGAGGGCTGGGATCTTGAAATGGCTTTTTCTGGAAGAAAGGAGAGCCACTGGGAAGAGGTTGCTATACATATATTTGCATGTAATGTCTAGTTTAGTCCTAAGTACTTTTCCTTATATTTATCTGATCCATCATACAGTACTTTGAGGGTATGCAGCCAGGTAACATGATTTCTATTTGCCAGGCTTGTGCAATTTATGACCTACCAGACTGAATGCAGATCACCAGCCTTGTGGGGCTTGATGATTGGGATCTGTGTCAAAACACTGTGTGTGTAGGTACACATGCATGCATGAAAGAGGTTGGGTGTGCTATTTATTTATTTAGTCTTGGTGGATCACAGATTGTGTAGGCCTTTTTTTTGAACTTGCAGACTTTCAAAAACAAGCATCTCTTTAAGTGATAAATCAGAAAGAACCACTGGGACTTCAGATCTCTTAATGCTCTTGCTATCTCTGTGCTTTAGAGGGTAGGTAGTTTATTTTCCACTATTGTTATGGGGGAGGTAGCTATGCAGTGCTCCCCCTGCAACAGCATGTAGTAATCTGTATGAGTCACTCACTTCCCTCTGTCTCAATTTACTTTATGATCAGCCGTTCAAGAGCTTACTGTAATGTGCCATTGAAGTCAGCGCTCTGGACTTTCACATGTTTCTCTCTCTCATTACAGCAAGGAATTTTTTTTCACTTTAGGCCACCTTGGCTTTTTAAGTGGAAATGTCAAGCACCTTCTGGTATTGGAAACATGAAACACGTGACTGCCTGTGGAGCAGCAGACACTAAAGCCCTAACCTGTGGGGGATGAGAGATGCCTGGCAAGCTTTGCTGTGCCAGCATGAGTCTTTGTAGTGGCTGGAAAGAGAGGAGTAAAGTTGCTGCTGGTTCTGCTCTCTGCATATCATTATTCACATGCTGATCTGCCTGCTCAGGGGGCTTGAAGTTCCCAGGCTTCCTGTTGTTGAGGCTGCCTGTTTGTGAGGACAGAGCAATATGTGATATGGTAGCAGTTCTGGTACTGCCCCTCTCCAATAGGAATGTTCCTCTCTTGTCTTTTCTTTCTTTCTATCACCTCTGTACTGCTGGACATCACTCCTCAGGAAAGCTCAGCATTCTTTTCCTGCTGTCGTACTTTATTTTCCTTTCAGGATCCACAGCTTCTTAGGAAATGGGGCCTTTGCTTTAAGGTGGTCAGTGTGTTTGATGTACCTCATTTATTTGGTCCTAGTAACAAACCTGCAAAGCAAGTCAGCCCTGTTCCTGTAGAATGGATCAAAGGCGCTAACTGAGAGTTTGAAGTATCATGAATGAGCTCTGTCTGAAGGTACACATGAATCCCTCCTGTTGCCATGCACAGGACTTGTCACTCAATCCAATGCAACCTCCTCACCAGCATAGCACACACTGCGAAGGTGTGTGAAAGGGCCATAAAGCGCTTCGCGATGGCATAACAGTTGTCGGTGCTGGCACAGTGCTAGGCTGTGTGCACTGGCAGCAGACCCAGTGCATACCAGACATGGTATGTTCTGCACTGAGCAGTGTGGGGATGGGGGGAGGGAAGGGTGGGGAAGGGATGTAATGGGGTAGGGGGAGGGCGGTGATGGGGTGGATGAGGTCCAGGATAGGGGATGGAATTGGAGGCAGTGGTGCGTGCCGCATCCTAGCCCCCCTCCCTGGCCTGATTGGCAGATGGATGCATGTGGACTTATGGCTGTTGTGCAGGCTGGGGCTTTTGCTGGGTCAAGGGGACAAATGTTTCCTTACCTTGCAGAGACCGCCATCCTGCAACCTTCCCATGCAGGATGAAGCACAGACCACACTGGCTCCACTATACTGCTGCATGGGAATTTATGCTGGATTGAGCTAATAATTCCTGTTTTGCTGAAATCATCATTTGCCATGATGTCCAGACTGGCAAACTGTGGTTTCAATGATCCGAGTTTGTAGTCTTAGTTTGGAGAACTCTGTCAAACTGCAGTTTCCCAGTTGGAATGTCATGGCAGATGGCAGCTTAATTAAAGCAAGAAGGAATGACCAGAGGAAGATGGGAAGAAAAAAGAGAGAAAAAGAACATAAGACGACCCCTGCTGGATCAGGCCATAGACCCACCTAGTCCAACTTCCTGTATCTCACAGTGGCCCACCAGATGCCTCAGGGAACACACAAGGCAACGAGAGACCTGCATCCTGGTGCTCTCATTTGCATCAGGCATTCTGAGAGAACTCCCTTCTAAAATCAGGGCTTTGCACATACCCATCATGACTTGTAACCTGTGATGGACCTTTCCTCCAGAAATTTGTCCAATTCCCTTTTAAAGGCATCTAGGCCAGATGCCATCACCACATCCTGTGGTAAGGATTAGTTCCAAAGGCTAATTACAAGCTGTGTAAAGATTTACTCAGCATGTAATTAGTCTGTGGAACTCTTTGCCACAGGATGTGGTGATGGCATCTGGCCTAGATGCCTAGAGGAGGCAATATGCATGCACATGGCGAGGAGAATTGTCTGAATGTGACTAGTGACTTGTCTAAGGCTGTAGTATCTGGCAAGTGCATGGCTGACCTGTAATTTTTAGTGGGGACTTCTTAACTCATACTTCACACTTGTATATGTTACTCTATACCAAGTAAAAACTTTAGCTGTATATAGTTGCATGCTGGGAGCACAACATTTTCCAGGCATTTAGCATGGGTGACTTCAGTGAAAGGGATAATGTAACTGAAGAGAAATTCATTGTGCAGTCAGTGTGTATTTGGCTTTTTGTTTGTGTACCTGTATCATGGTTGTGATTTCTGGGTGGAGAGGATGCTTTGACTCTTCTCCCCCCCCCCCCCGGTCTAAAAGTGCAATTGTAACATTCAAGTTGCCAATGCAATATGACTAATGCTACTGGGAGAACTCTGCTGTGGAGAATTTTGGGACAGGGCTGTTGCTCAGTGAAGAGTAGCTGCATGGCATGCAGAAGATCCAGTTTCAATGCCCGGCATCTCCAGGTAGAGCAAAATTCCTATTTGAAACCCTAGCGAGCCACTACCAGCCTGTGTTGACAATGCTTGTCTGAATGGACCAGAATGGATTCAGTATAAGGGAGCTCCCTGTCATCCTCCTTTCTGTTCTTCTCTTCACACAATATTGCTTTTCTTGAGGGCTCTTCGGGAGACAGGACGAGGAGGGAGCACCAATGTTGTAATTTTTTTTAACTTGGCTGTGCTTGTCAATGGCTTTGGTTGTGCAGTGCATCTTCCTGAATGCTTAGGAAGCCTATCTTCTTTGCCCTCAACAATGAGGCCCACAACAGTGCTCTTTCTTCCTATACTGCAAGGTGTTGTGAGAAGCAAGCAAAGTCAGCTAGTGGTATGAAATTATGTAAAACCTCTTACTAAACAAACAGAGAGGCCAGAGATAGTTGTTTGAAAGAGTAAATTGGCTTCATGCTACATATCTGCTGAAAGGAATTATACAAACCATAAAGTGGTTGCCTTGTTGTCTTTAATGTATGTTACATAGGACAGAATTTGCTGCTTCCTTGTGTCTCAATGAGGGTTTTTCCGATTCTGGTCGCTAGAGGAACCCATAATTTTGCAGGGCGCTGTTTCTCTGCTCTGTTTTTTGACAGATATTTGATTGATTTAAAAGATTTCCATACCACTGTTCTTATTATTAAAGTGATAATAAAAGATAATATGATTGATAAAATGTTTAAATAAAACCATTCAAAACAATTAAAAAATGATACAGGAGCAGATCAGCAGCTCTGAAAACAGCCACAACATAAAAGCAACAACAGAAGTGAAAGGAGGTTCCTGATGAGTTCCTTCCTCCTCAAAAGCCAAGCAAAATGAATGTTTTTACAAGTTGTTCCACAATTACGTTCAAAAATACAGGTTGAGCCTACTTATCCATGAATTTTGCAGCTGTGAATCTGCCTTGACCTGGGTCCGCTGGCCAGATTTGGCCAACTGGAATACTTTGAAGGTGTCAGGAGCTGTGGTCTGGTCACCTCTGGAAGGTTTTTGGAAGCTTGCAAAGGCCACCCCCATATCTCCCCCCCCCTTTGGTGGCATCTTCAGGTTTCAGAATGGCCCTAGAGTGCAAAAAAAGTGACTTCTGGTTTCCCACGGGAAACGGGAAGTGACTTTTTTGCCCTTCTAGGGCATTCTGGAAAGCTCCTGGAGAGCTTCTCTGGGCCTCAGAATGCCTTAAGGCAGTGGTTCTCAAATTGGGGTGCTGCGATGCCTCAGACAGAGAGCCCCGGCCTCTTCCCCCTTCCTTAAGTGTGGGGAGTGGAGGAGGCAGTGTCGTGATTGCCAGGATTGCATAGCTTTGGAGGGGCTTGGCTGGACTTACCACAGCCTGCTGCAGCCTCCCAGGGGTGCAGGAAGCCCTGTGCCAGCCCCCACAGGCCTCTCCAATATGCGGAGATAGTGAAAATAATGATTGTGACCCACTTCCAGTTTTGCAATTGTGAAACCGGAAGTGGGTCATGATTGTTATTTTGTCTGTCTCCGCATGTTGGGGAGTCCTGCGTGGGTTGACGCAGAACTCCCTGTACCCCCAGGAAGCTGCAGCAGGCTGTGGTAAATTCAGCCAAGCCCATGCGCTACTCCAAAGCAATGTGATCCTGGCAATCGTGTCGTTGCCCCCCTCCCCAGCAAGGACTTACAGCGGGGTTCAAACTCCCTGGGAGCTTGAGAACTGCTGCCTTAAGGGCGAGAATGATCACTTCTGGTTTCCTGACATAAACTGGAAGTCACTTTTTTTGCGCTCTGGGGCCATTCTGAAGCCCCATTTGGGCCCAAAAGGGCCATTTGCGCAGAGGCCACAGGTGGATGCGCACGGCCGCTGTGGACTTCAGAAATCCCTCCAGAGGCAACCAGAGCACAGCTCCAGTCACCTTTGAATAGTTTAAAGGTGTCAAAACCGTGGCTTTCATTACTCACGGCTTTTGTTGTCCATAGTGGGCTTGAGAACAGATCCCTTGCAGATACTGAGGCACAACCTGTATTGTAGTTTATAAAAAGTTAAACCTTTGTTTGCCACATATTATGGGATCCTGTTATTGTGGTTGAGGAGATGTGAGGCTAGAAACATCTTTTCTTTTTTCACCTCTGTATTATCATCATGGCCTGTCTAATGATTAAGCTGACCTTACAATTTCTTTCCTCTGCCCCTGGTGGAGGCACCAGGAAAAATATTGGGGGAAGGCACAGAAGTGGGAAAGTGCACTGAAAGAGGGATGAGCTTTGTTCCACATGTTCAGAATTCTGAAAGATTGTTTCTTTATGTTTCTAATTCTGAAACATGTTTCATATTGATGTTCCCATCAGAAATGTATTTTATCTGATGTTGATGGAGTTAGAATTGCATCCTTATTTTGATTTCAAATTAATGACTTAGCAACTGCTCCAGCAATGGCAGTGACTTACATGTCTGGTGGGGCACTTGCCTCACCCATGCATGACCCCATGTTAGAATTTTCTTTACAAGTTGCTGTTCGTTTGCTTTTAGAGTTACTAGGTTGCAACTTGGATATTTGTTTTGTGCCTCTAAAACCACTAATGAGGGAGACAAAGTGGCAACACCTTCTCCCACTCATTCCTCTTCTGGTCTTTTAATACTCCCCATTTCAGTGCCTTTTGCAGCGAAAAGATAGACAAGATAGACAATACAAACACAAGGGTTGGGCAAGAGATGGACAAGAGAAGATGGAATTGCTTTATCTCCCACTTCATCAGAGGTTTTAAAGGTGCAGAATAAATTTCCATATTTGCAACCTGGTAATCCCAATTTGTTTACTGATTTGTGTATGTCTGCTCTGCTCCTTCACAACTCTTGAGAACACTTGATGGCAATTAAAACAAAAATGATAGATTCACTATTCCTGCCAAGAACACAGTAAAGCCATAAGAACAATTAAAACAAAGTGAATACCTGAAGCAATAAAAACAGAGCCATATCTAATCCGAAAACTAGTGCTAAAGCTGCAGTAGTAATAAACCACAGTCTCATTGAGTAATTTGAAAGGATGCTGGAGCAGGTGGACCTTGCAGTAACAAAGGCATGCAGTTTCATAGTCCAAATGTCATGTTTCATTGCGTTAACAAGATGAACCTATTAAAGAGAAGGGAAGCAATAGTTCTCTTTTACAAAGCTGTGACTAGGACTGGCTGAAACACAGTGTCCTTTTTGCAAGTGGGTTTCAGAGGTGAAAAAAGTTTGGAATGAGTGTCTTGGAAAAGGCAAGGTGAATTGGGCATATTCAGAGAACAGATGAAGCAAAGAGGCATAGTTGGTTTCCAAATATGACAGTTATTTCTTAAAAGTCAGATTATCTGTTCAATAGATTTCTTGAACTGAAGATGGCATGAAAGGCAACAGGTTTCCTTTTGCTGCAAAACAGATTTGCCTTGCATGTGTGGGTACACTTTCTCACTTTCAGTAGGCAAACAAGGAAGCAAGCTAAACAAGGAACTTGTGGGTTCTCTTCCCCTTCTGGCTTTCAAGAGAAGAATGAATGAGTCAAGTTTATTGCTCTGGAACTTGAGTGCATGTAACTGGTGCAGTATTACAGCCTGTATGAGCACTGTGTAAAGATCTGTCCCAACTATATCTAATCGGAATAGTGGAATTTAAGTAATCTGTTCTTATTTTGGTGAGCACAACCATTCAGTGAAGTAAATGCCTTGTATTAGTAGAATTTCCACCGTCTTGCCTTCAGACATTATGGGACATACCGCAACAAATTAGATCTGGAACAGTGAATGAATCTGTTATAAATGGAGTTTCTGCTCATTTTCTTTCTGATTTTCAAATTTCACATACACTTTCAAGCTTTCCTGCAGAATGAGGACTCAAAGCGTTTTGGAAACACAACTGAGATTTCATGTCTATAGTAGCTAATGCCCTACAGCAGAAAACCAAAACATGTTAATTGCCCCCCCCCTGCTCTGCCAGTTTTCTGGGACTTGCATTAAAATAAAAAACCAGTTGCACCACTATCCTCCTTGCACACTTTCATGTGTTTCCATTGATCATGATGATTTGCACATGCATGTGACTGTTCAGCCATGTCAGCTCTATTGTCTAATTCAGCCTTTCTCAGTGTTTGTCCCCCACCATACCACTTCGAGTAGTCCACCTATTGGAAGTACCACCAGAGGTAACTGGCGATGATGTCATGGCCAATTACTTCCAGACTGTGGGAGGCCAGATGCGATGCAACAAATACTGGTAAGAGGCTCAGGGTGGATGGGAGGACTTTATCAAGTGGGCACTCTGTGCACGCTGGAACTCTGCCTGCCAAGCCAAGCCTCCTTCCACTGCTTGTTATGTTGCATTGTTGGTCTCACTGCCAGGTGGGGAGGGTCCCATGCCTACCACCAGACACCTCAAGTATCACCAGTGGTACTTGTACCACCGGTTGAGAAACACTGATCTTATTAAAGGAAATATAATCAACCCACTCTGTAGATGGTCAACATTCACCAGATATATTATAAAAATGTCTGCAATCTCCCATCAATGTTTGAATATTGACTGTGTATTATGAATAAAATGTCATATTTGTCAGTTGCATAGCCAGATAGCTGAATGCAAGAAAGTTAGGAACTGCTGGAAATGGTTTTGTTGAACTATTTATTTTGACAGCATATGATCATGCGTCTTAATGGCTGTGTTTGTGGTTCGCCTTGTCCACAAACTCTGAAAGTTCCAGAAGGTGTGCTGGTTAGACACCCTGGATTCTGACGGACATAGACAGGTTCTCTCACTCAAGATTAATATCTTTTTTTCCCATTTAGATTATAGTGCACCACAAACCAAGTTAGGGGAACAGCTGAAGAGAGAGTTCTGATTTCCTCAGTCAAGGCCAGAGTATGTCTCTTTGGGAAGGAAGGCGGTGTAAAAATACTGTAAATAAATAAGAAAGCTAAAGAATCAAATGACTTTTCTGACACTGCTTTTGTGCAGTGTCCCTCGCTTTTGTCCCTAGCAGAGAATCCCTAAAACTGAAAGGAATTGTGTTTAGCTGGGCTGGCGAGTTATCAAAACGGTTTCTGTGGAATGGAGATGACATTGACGATGTGCCAGGGAAAGGGTAAGTGGGTTTGACTCTGAGTCCCACGGGTACTTTCCCATCTATTGTTCATGCTGCCTTCTGCGAATGAGCAGCAGGAGCTCATCTCTTTCCAGAACAGAGAATTCAAACGAAGCTATGGAAGAACTGGAGAGGTGGGATATGAGGTAGCTGGGAGGGAGAGGAGCTGGCTCCAGCTTCAATCCAAGAGCATGATGTTTTTTTAAGAGACTCTGCTGGCAGGAGAACAGTCAACGTAAATGCCTGGACATTCAAAGAGGGGAGGTTACAATTTCTATGGGCCCATCTCCGTTTTTGTCTCCTTTCAGTTTTAGGGATTCTCTGCTAGGGCTGCCAGATCCATACCCAGAGAAGGTATTATACAACTAAGAGTGCAATCCTACCCTGAGCTGGAACAGGCAAGTTAAGAGGCTTGCGCTGTATCCAATGCAGGATAGGGGTCCAAAGTGGCTCAGCCAGAGGTAAGGGGAAACTTTTCCCCTTACCTCCGGGTAAGGCGCCCTGGCCCCTATGGGTCTCCTAGGACTTGCGCCACCTCCAAAGGTGGCATAAGTTCAAGGAGAGCGGAGTGGCTTGAAGCCGCTATGCACTCCTCGGGAATGGGGGTTGGGATCTGGCATAACGACCGGGTCCCAGCCCCACCCCCAGCTCCCCACCTACCTGCCTCCAGGGCCGCCCACTGCCTGTCTTCCCCCTGCCCCAGAATGCCTGCCTCCCGCTTCCTCCCTGTCCACCCCAGAGCCTTGTGTTGGCCCAGCTGGGCCAATGCAAGGTTCACCGCACAAGCCACCACAGAAGCTGGATTCAGCCTCTGTGTGCCAGTGCACCTCTGTGCTCTGGCGCAGCTTGCTCGTGAGGAGGTTCAAATGTGCTTTATGGCACATTTGCGACCCTCCTGGGGCCTCTGGATGGCACCCTAATTAAGTTTTTTTTTTAAATTGGGTGACAGTCCTGATTCTAATAGAGTTGTGGGAACAACTGTGGGATGTTAGGAACCAGGTACCAACCTACAGAGGTGACTTTCGAAATGAGTCTAAGCATAATTGATATGGCTGCCTTTGCAAGATCTACACTAGCTAGGTAATTTCCTGGGACTGGAAAATCACCTGCTCGCTGCCTAAGCCTGTTCCTTCCCTATTTTGTGCATGTTAGTAGGTGAAAAGAAGGAAGAATGTGGGCCAGTATTATGAATGTTGGAATCTTTTCTTTGGACATTCTTTTACCATTTCTGGTTTACAAAACAGACAACTGTATTACAAGCCAGTAATTCTTTATGGCCGTGGTTCTCAAACTATGGGTCCGAGACCCAATTTGGGTGAAGACACAAAACTGGGGTTGTGAAACTGACAGGCCAGATCAGGCTATGTGTATCAAGGTTTAAACAAGCTGCAGCCAGGGGGTGAGCACTGCTGCCCAATCACCATTATAGCCACACCCCTTGGCATTAATAAATCAGGCAGCAGCTTCCAAAAAGTTTGAGAACCACTGCTGAAATACCATGCCCAATTACATTCTGCTTGCACTGAGGTACCACTAGAGTTGTGGGGGAATATCAGGAGGATGGGGCCGGGTTTGAAAAAACTGTGCTGTGCTGTGCTGCCTTTTTTTTTAGTTTATGCAGTACAAATCTTGGCTGGGAAATGAGAGTAATAACAGAGATAGGAGCTCGATGAACCAAACGGATTCTGATAGAGAGGCAGAATGTGTTGCAAATTCTGGTGGATTTTTGCACCCCCCTCCCAGCTGCTGGGCAGCAGGGGGGCTAGGAGCCTTGACAAAAAGTACTACTGAAAGTCGTACAGTACAAAAAATACAGCATGGGGCCTTAGGCATCTTCCTTCGACAGGCTTAAAACCAGCAGGGATGAAAAAATGTTTAAAATTCCTGAGCACGCTGGCATCCCATTTTTAGGGTTTGGCTTATTAGTCACTTGGGACTTTTCCAGACTTGAAAATCTTCACCCTTGAAAAAGGGAGCATAAAGGTTGAGGCATAAAATAAAGCAAGATGAGGTAAAAGGCAAAACTGCTCGAAGATGGTTGGCAGAAACACATAAGCAAATCCATTGCTCTCTAGTACTACAAATTCATTCTAGAACTGAGGTCACTGCCTGTGGTAGCCTCCCCTCCTCATTAAAGACTTCAGTTTCAAGTTCATTGTGTCCTTGCATAGATGTGTGGAGGATGATGCTAATGCTCATTGGGCAGAGGCCGCTGTTATGTGGTAATATTGTGTGGCTGTTGATCCCTCTTGAGTCAGCATCCTCTTGTATAAAACAAGACCCCTTCCCAGGTTTTCAGTGGCATAGTACGAGTGGTATAGTTCATATGTTGTATATGTAATTTTTTTTAATCATTTGAATTTTGTTTTGGTGGCGTTTGTTTTCTTCCATGCTCTAAAACGTGATTGTTTTATCTTGTTTTATAGGAAATGAATTGTTGTCTTCCTGGGCACTGGTGACAATCGGAGTGGGCAGCGGAAAGAGAAGGAGGCAGAATGCTGAGGGGAGCCAGGTGAAGAGAAGAAACCCCAGACTTCTCCCAGAGACTTGCTTGGAATAAACCGCTCAAAGCCACATCAATGAGCATTTCTATAGAGGGCTGCTAAACTAGGGCAAGCAGGACTGCCAGCGTGTACGCACCGGAGAAAAACGTGAGTGCTTAGCAAAATTGTTGTGCTAAAAATAATTTGCACTTTTATTTATAACAATGTTATCATCATTGAGGAAAGTTAGGTAGAATTTTGCGGCTTGGGACAAAAAAAGCACTCTTTCTTTCCACCATGGCTTGTTGTGGGGTGGGGGTGGGGGGGTGAAGAGACAGATCTTTCACTGTTCTCTGTAACAGTGACTTCCATTTTGCTGTGAGCAGTAAGAGGCCTAGGGGACTGCCAGTGGCATTTGTTGGTCAGCTAATACTGTTCCATTTGATTTTTGCTGCACAGAAGAATAAAGAGAAAGTCGCTCCAAATAGTGATTGGGTGACTGCATTGCTGTGCTAGGTACCAGTGCAAAATAAAGCCTCAAATTGTTTTAAGACTTTGAAATGGTAATCTTTACAAGGCCTCAGTTTACAAAACAAAATATGGATGACTGTGGTAAATTCTTAGACAATAGATTGAGAACGGGTCTTATGGGTTCGAGGATCCTGCTACAGAATTGTATCCTTTTTAACCTGCCACTTTCAGGCAAGAAGTTGCATGCGTGTACGTTTCTTACCCTGAAACAAGGTTCTCGAAATTACGTAACATATTTTTTCCTTGAAAATATTTTAATTGCAAGTAAATCCTACCTAGCATTGTCAGAGGGCCCCCTTCCCAGTTTAAAGGGAGCCCTTTAAAAATGTTTGTTTTCTATGTGCCAGAATATTCAGCAGAAAAAAACATAGATCTGTGCTGAATAAGTCTAAAAGCCTGTTCCTGGTGTTCAGTGACACCAGACATGGGATATAGGAGGGGCTATGCAGATGAAGGGGTGGGGCTATGCAGATAAACACAACTTTGAATATTAATGGCTGGAGTCACCCAGGTTTAGCTCCCACCCCAGAGTTGTCCCTGAGTGCACTGTTTCCTGCTACCTTCATAAAGGGCTGAATGGTTGTATTTTACTCCTGTGTCCAAATAATGCAGCACTGCAGTTAGGGATAGTAATATTATGGGAGTAAAGCGTGCCTCTTTACCTGATGCTGGGTGGCCCAGCTTTCCCTGACAGGGGTCCTGCATGGGGGTACAACCTGTTTGTGTGCAGAACACACAGAAATTGACTGCACTCTCAGCTGACTTTGCAAAATATACAGGCTGCTTCTCTGCCCAGAGACAGGTATTTGCTAGTAATATTTAAGCCTCATTTCAATACAACACAGTTTCAGATCCTTCAATGTGTCATTAAATTAGCAAGAAGGCAGAAAAAAGGGTGCAGATATTCTATTGAACTTGCTTAGAAGGATGCTGGTGTTTTAAAAAGAAAAATTCTAACTGAAGGAGGGGGTGAGAGAAGGAAGGCAGAAAGCTTATTTTAAAACAGATGGGCAGTTGTTATGCTGATTAAAATGGAAGTGGTATTAGAGTTTAGTAAATGAAAATTTACATTGGGAAAATAAACTTTGTAGGTAGCATTTTGCAGTCAGACTCCGCATTTCATCTTTGTAATCCAGAAGCAAACAAACAGGTTGTAGCTGCGGCAGATTGTTTAAAATCAGCTATTTGTGGTTCTGTCAGCTGAAGAATCTTAAACTCCAGCGTTTCACAGCCACCTTAGAGCAGCAAATTGACTTTGGGTCTCTTGTAAGAATATCTAAATGTAGGCTGTTGAATAATCCCTTTGGGGGCCCTGTAACTATTTTTATGCCTGGATATGCGTCATCAGTGGGTATTTTCTCTGGTGACTAGCTTACATCAGTAGGTCTCCTACCATACATTCTATAACTGAGTGACTTATGATTGATGGGAGTCACGGCTGCTGTTTAGCTTTTATCTGTGACCTCGAAGAATGGACAACCGGAATTTCCAGGCTGCTGGATGCTGTGGAGTGACTGGAAAGATGGGATTGCTTTGCTGATAATATGCAGGTAGTACCGGAGATGACATTTACTGGGGAAGGGGGGGAAGGGGGGTGTTCCTTGTCTGCAAGGCAGTGAATTCCAATTCTCTTGTTTGGTTTTCATTGCAAAGGTGCAATTCCTAAGGAGGACGTGGCAATTGGATTTAAGGACATGAAGCACTGGCTGCATTGTTTCCTAGTGGTATCTGTGTTGGGAGTGTAGCAAAGAGCTGTGTGTATGGTTCAGTTAGCTGATCTTTCATCCAAGGAATGCTTGCTGTTTTGTAGCTCTGCTGAGAGAGATGCTGTGGAATGTAAAGCATAGAGGAATGTTTGAATGCTCCATCATTTATTTTTTTTTAAAAGGGAATGAGGAATATTGAATGTAGAGTATTTAATCCAGGTGTTATTCAGGTGAAATCAGAAGGTGCAGCAGGGTAGGGCAGATCTTAAACTGATGGATCATGCCCGTCTCCATATCGCCCACTGAGCACTTGGTAGCAATTAATTGCCTGATCTCGTTTAAGTCCTTTCTGGTAAGGACATAAGTAGTGATAATAAAATGCATGCGAGTAAATCACCCCTTCTGTTTCTTTTCCTCCTGCCATTGCCACCTTCTCTCCCCCCCCCCCCCGATTTTCTGTCTCTGACATGTGTAAATGAAGCTGCAGCGTTTGCTGGTGAGGTTTTTGTTGAGCACACACGGTGAGGATGCAGAGAGCTGGAGCCAGCTTAAGGCACTTTCCCTTTCTCCCTTGTGTTTACTCCTTTTGACACAAACGTGATGGCAGCGGATGCCACGCTCAACTCTCCGTGACCCCAGAGTTCAGGACTGTCAAGCTCTTTTGCTGGCAGTCGGGCTGTCAAAAGAGTGACAAGGAGGTGCACAGAGAGCTGAGGTGCTGCATCTGAAGCTGAAATTAATTATGCAGAGACTTTGCTGCTGCATGAAGGGAATGTTCTTTTTTTGCTTGTGAAACTGTCGAATTGAAGGGTCGTGGGAATGGGCTGTTCCATAGTCGTCCTGCGGGGGAAATTTCTCCTGCTGTGACAAGTGGGATTCTGGGGGTAATTATGCATTTCTGTCTGTAGGAACAGTTGCAAACAAACCAAACTAAGCTCCAACCACTACTTTCTTCATTGATTTGAGGCACACTTGTTTTGTTGTCATTATTGGTGGTAAGCCCAATGATGGGGGTTTAAGAATGCCATACACCACCTATTATGCCAGCTGTTGACCTCAGTAGAAGGTTTGCAGCTTCAGTTTTAAAATGATGTGGAAATAAATTCCATTATGGAACTGTAGCTGTAACTATTTTTCAGCTGGTTAAGCTGCAACACCCACTTTCATCCATTCATATATTTGCTATTGTACACAGTCACCATGCTGAAATTGGGTGTGCTGTTGACACGTTGATGACTTCAGTCTGAGAATAGCAGGCAAAATTCATGGGGGATTGGAGTAACCCAGGTACAGTAGTTTCAAATCTCTTGCTATAATGGTATAGTCCTGTATTTGCCCTTTCGCTAACTGACCATTAGTGAACTTAAAGCAGTTTTGAAAAATGTAAAGAACTCATAAGTACCATAGTTTGAGTCTACTGTGTATATTTATGTACAGCTTTTTCACATTTTCAAGATCTGTGGATGACTCATTCCAAACTAGTTATATAATTCACAGTCTGCAAAAGGTTAAACTCAAAATCTTATTGGGACTTGAGTCATCTGCTGGGAAAACTGATTGCCAGACTCTTCTAGGTTTTGTGTTTAGAAGACATTAGAAGATTGTGTACATGCGTGTGCACCTTTGCACCTCTGTGTATTCTTACTGTCTCTCTTGGGCTCTTAGATAGTGCCAAGTAAAATGGGATGTTGAATGTTGACTCCCTCCTTATGTGTACTTAGAAAGATTCAGTGGATAGATTTTGTCTGCAGTATTTGCCACACTAAGGATAATGAAGAAATTTTCCCCAAACCAAACTTTAATGCTTTTGAGCTGCTTTTGGCTTTCATTATAGTATATGGCTTGGTTCAATTGCTTGAGTTATCTAGGAAACGTTCTCACTAGTGTACTCTATATTGGGGGCACAATGTGGTCTAATGAACTTAGATCTGGCCGTCACAACTTCTGACCCCCCCTCCCCCCAAGTCAAATGCTTCACTAAATAACTGACTGTAGTCTGTAGAGTGCTTGACAACTTCTCTGTCCTTGCAGTCCTGGGCAGGTAGTAGAAACATGACTTTTTTGAGCCCTTGACTAGCTGCCACACATAGCTGGTGCATTGAGTTTGGCTCTCTGAGTTTATAGTTTCTTACAGTTTCTGTGAAGGAAAGTAGGACTGGTGGATCGTTGGAATAGGCTGACGTTTTACTTCCTTCCAGTTCATTAAATGATTTGTTGCTGCATTTGACAAACTCTTAGACTAGTTTGTCTCTGGGAAGAATCGGACAAGAGGTGTTTTATTTGATCATGATACTGTTCTTCCATTTCTAGCAGAGATTGCTGCCATTAGAAATGGAAAGTCTTCAGAAGCATTTATGAATCCTAAGCTATATCTTATGTTCAATAAGTGTTAGATGTTTATGTGCTATTTAGGTCACTAAATATATTTAAATTTTGGTCAGTACAGTTCCTAAAATGGAGCACAAAGCTGTGTGATGTGGTAGTCTATTTTTGGCCTGTGGGTTAGGTCTGTGTATGGGTTTATGTGTGATGCCTAAATTAAGTGACTTTTAAATGTTCATTCATAACTTGCCTTGGGGATCTGTGTGGTGTATGGAGCTAATATAGTTGGAAAGTTATGGGAACTATAACTAGTCTGCTCCTTCTCATAGCCATGGAAGTGCAACTTCACGTGGGATGTATACTAGAAAACATGTCCCACCCTCACCTCTTTCCCATGCTTCTTACACTTTGCCTAAAGTTGCATTTCTTTTTGTGTGTGTGGACAGTCTTCCTCCCTAGATACTCCTTTCATGCATGCAGTTTTTCTTCTTCATGTCCAGAATTCTGGTTGGCTTCAGGTCACATTAAAGCCCTTCTCAATTCTCAAGCTATGACCACTCGGATTGCTATAGAGTAGTGTTTTTGTACAATTAATGGTGCAATTAATTTTGGAGTCCTAACTCAGATGGGTAGATATTTTCTGAACTCTCAATTATTTCTTCTCTTGATCGGTCAGTTACCAGTTCAACCAATTCTGCCATTTTCCAGAATAAGAATCAGCTGTTCCTGCGAATGGTGGGTTTTTTTTTTGCCTTTGTTTCTCTTAAGTCTCCCTCCCAAGTTAAGCTTCTCACGTAGTATTTGTGAAGTGACCATATAGTGTAGAGTAATTGTAGAAATTATATGGTTTCTACTTAGACATTTCAAAAGAGATGTATGGGGAAAATGTCAGAAAGATCTTGGGTCATTCAGTGGCCCCTTGTTTGTTCTCTTTTGTTTAGTCTGATCACAGCACCAGCTGCATCTACAGCATACATCATAAAGGCACTTTGAGTGGCAAGACAATTTCAAGTTTGATCTGTCTTAGAAGTACATGAAGCAATAAACAAGATAAGAATGATCCTTTTGAGTTAGAACCATGCTATAGATTAATTTTTTTTGAACTAGCAGGGTTTATTTTTTCTGTTTGAAAGTCTGAAACATTTTGGCTCATCACCATATACTTTAAAAACCAGGAAGTAATAGGTGACATTCAGAACTACTGTCTAGACTTTGTGGTTTTTTTATTATCCGTAACCGTAGCCCTCCACCACCAGTTCAGCATGAGGACAGAATAAGATGCAAGCATTTATTTTAGCAAGAGTTCTCATGATACTGAGCTACCAGCTGTATTAGTTGACTTTTTATTTACTATTGTATACAGGTATCTTTCATTTTACATTTGCTTTGATTTAGACATTTTTGGAAGAATGCTCTTGTTTAATACTAAAATCTAATTTATGCTTATATATTTTTGGAATAATGTGATCAAACACCCTGCATACTCCTGCACGTTTGGCTGACATAATAGTAGTGTGTGGTGTCTTTTGAATTGCTGTATTTCATGCATCTTTAAAGTGTGAAACTCTGTTTTTTCCCCATCAGCCATGACTTGAAAACTTCCATCTGCGTTGTCTGGGGAGCCTAAAGCAAAAAAGGCACAAAAAGCAATCACAATTGATGTGAAATTAGATGTGATCAACTGTCTTCAGAGAGGAAAGTGTATTTTGGATGTTGGCCTCATGCGTGGTTTAAATGGGAGCACTCTTGGTGCCATTTGAGACAGTGCTGAGAAGATAAAGAAAAATGCTCAGTCGGGATCATCTGCAAGTGCAACTTCTTATGCTCAGAGTGCTATAATGGAACATATAGAACATATTCATTTCGTGATGTAGGCAGTTATACAACTTTTCCCCTAACCTGTACCTACATTCTTATGGCAAAATATTTTTAATTTAGGCATTTTTAAAATATGTGCTGCTTTTGGAAAAAGTAACCCCCCCCCCACGTAAAACAAGAGAGGGGTGCATTAAATACAGGGTCATCATGCAATTAAAGCAGTGCCAGGGACGCTGGGGCAGAGCTCTGCACTAGGCTCCCCTTGGTACTCCTTGCCTACTCCCTGATGGTATATCCTCAGTCTTGAGGATTCAGGGTTTAGTCCAGTCAAATAAGTCCTCTAAAGGGCATGAGTCATGGTCAGTGCCTGTTTTGACAGGTCCTGATACCCAAGGATGGGTAAATGCAGTGTGGCTTGACTCAAGTCGAGTTTAGAATCACTATCCCCCTGCGACTGAACTTGAAAAGGAGTCCTAATGGGAGCACTTTCTGAGTCACTGAGTTGCCCTTTCGCTACTCTAAAGCAGGGGTCTCCAAACCCTGGCCCGGGGGCCAGATGCAGCCCACGGCCAGCCTCAATCCAGCCTGCGGCCAGCCTTTTGCCCCCTGAAAGCCTCTGGCCCACTTGGCCAAACTTGATTGGAGCTGTGCTCTGGTTGCGTCTGGAGGGTGTTCAAGGGCCAGAGAGTTTGAATGAATGAGCCCATTCATTCATTTATTCACTCATCTAAGTTCCATCTAATTTATTTATATAAATTTTATATTTAAATTTTTTCCCTGGCCATCAACACCATGCCAGATATTTGATGCAGCCCACTGGCCAAAATGTTTGGAGACCCCTGCTCTAAAGGACTTGAGTTGAGTCACCCCCTTTTAAAAGCCTGTGGTGGGAAAAAAAGGGACTGCTGCTAAGAGGCACGTGTGTGTTGAAATTCTCTTTGAACACTTCCCTGCTGTCCCTGCCCATCTGTAAACATGGTGGGGGAGATGGAACGAACTGCTCAGTAGTAGTCCTATTACGGCCAGTCATTCAGTGCATCTGCTGGTGCCATACTGTGAATTTCTCTGGGATGGCTATGAACTGCCTCCCCTCTGGCCTTCTCCTCTCATTAGTCATGGGAAAAAGCCTCAATCCACCTCCCTGGGCTTCTGCAGCCCATCATAAGGCAAGAATGCCCTTGGCTCTTCCTTCTGCCCTCCTTCAGCCAAAGAAAATACCAAACCTCTCATCCTTTGTCCAATGACCATTGGTTCTTTCCTATCAGAGTCAGGCAAAAGAGCCCCCTCCTGCCTTCTGCTCAGATGCTAAAGCAAATCATTAACCCTTCTGTGCCTTCTGACTGGAACCTCCCTGCTGCTCTCCCTGTTGCAGTGCTGGCCCCATGAGGTTTTTCACGCTGTGAAAATAGTAAGCAAGCACAACCAGACACAGACAGACTCAAGTCAGCTTTCAGGGGGATGATTGCAGAGTCAAGGAGCCCGTGACATTGTTTTGCCAAATCTTCCACATACGCGACTTGAGTGTAAACGAGTCAGCGAAAAATGCACATTTTCATGACTCGGATTTGAGTCACCTGACTTGATCCCTGCTTATACCACTCCTGCAGCTGAATTATTACCAAATGCAAAATATGTGTTTTCTCCTTGCTGGAACATGGTAGGGATGTTTGGGAGTGGGAATTACAGTGCGTAATATATAGTGAATTGTGCAGCACATAGGACTGATCTGTTCACATGACCATAGGTTCAGCACATGTCCTACTCTGCCATAGACTTTCTTGTACATACCTTTGCTCGTTTTTCTCCAGTCCCTGCTCCTCCTCCTTTCTAGTGTTAATATATAGAATCAACCTTGCGATTCATTAAGCCATGGGTTGAATGGCTGCAGGAGTCGCAAGGAATGTGAGCATAACGCATAAAATACAGAGCAGTCTCTACCTTTCCTGCCCTAGCCCAGCTTCCACCAGTAGGACTGAGCCTGGAGCCAGATGTAGGCTGTTCGTAATGTAGGCAAAAAACAAAAGCCCACACCAGTGAGCGTATGTTTCAAAATTTCTTTCAAGGGACCTGGATCTGCAATTCACATAGCAACTGCAGGTAAATAAATGGAAAGTTTTGGTTGCTTTTTCAAAGTGGCTTTCTTGTTCAGCGCCTAGGGTCACACCAGAAGTACAGCAGTACCAGGGACAGATTACTGTATTGTACTTTAATAATTGGAAGCCAGGCTGATTTTTACAAGGGTCAGGAGGGTTTAAATAATGTGGCTGCAATATTTGTTTTTAGGCTACAATCCTGTATACACTTATTTAGGAATAAGTCCCATTGAACTCTGCAGGACTTACTTCTGAATAGATATGCGTAAGACCGAGGCTGCCCATCATCTTAAATTAGAACAATTCCAAGTGTATTTATATATAAATGCAGCCTGTCTCTGAAGTGTGAAAGTTATTCATTTTAGATACTGCAAAGCATTGATTGATAAGTGAGTTTATCAAAGCAGCCTTCATTGTTTTAATTGGATGTTCTGTTATATCTCCAACCTAAGACATGACCTTGTAGTCCCTCTGCCATACCCTGGTTATGGGTGAGTAACGCAGCTGCTCTATTTCTGATTTAAACATAACCTCTCTTTTGAAGTGTGAAATGTAGGCTGGATTGAATTCAAGAGTGTCAAAGCATGCCAAACTGGGCAAATGCCAGAGGCAGAATCTGGCCCTGAATCACAAGATTAAAAAAGAAAAAAAACAACCCCTTTTAATTTCAAGCTCCTCCACTGCCACACTTCTGCGGATTTAGATTAGTTTCATTTATGAAAAAAAGAGAAAAGAATCTTGGATCTGTGATTATCAAATAAGCATTGATGTTAGCTGCAAAATTTTCCATGGAAAATGTTTTCACTAGTGTGTTTTTTCTATGAAAGGTTTTCCATGTTGAAACATGCATAACGCTAAGTAGTAATGTAATGAACTAACACAATGCTGATCACATTGGGCAGTTTCTAGAGCTGCATTTTATTTTTTTCAGGTGATTATATCTAGGAAGCTTCAGTTCATATATAATATGAATACATAGTTTGGGTGTGGTAAAGTTATTATGCCAACAGTTTCTAATACTTTAATTTTTTTTCTTTAAGCAACATAAGGAAGCAAATGCCCTTGTCATATCTTAAAATATTTACAAACACAGTCAGAATAATTTCCGAATAAAGGATAGGTTGGAGATAATATAGAAAATTCTAAACCATATTGTTAGCTTTATTTGACCTTTTTTCTTTTCTAGTATCAATGTTCAAAATTCTTTTATCTATTGAAAAAAGTTGGAAAAATTTATGCAGCGCATAAAATAAACACAACATATTTTTAATATTGTGTTTACTAAAGATGAAGTCAAACGTGAAATAAGTTCCCAGTTTATTTATTTAGTTTTCAATTTTAATACCGCCCTTTCTCCAAAGAGCTCAGGGTGGTGTACATGGTTCCTTCCCCTTTGACTCAGGACTGGGGTGCCCAAACTCTGGCCTGGGTGCCATTCGTGGCCCTCAGGGACCCCCAATCTGGCCTGCTGGGAGCCACTGGTCTCCAATGAGCCTCTGGCCCTCAGGAGACTTGCTGGAGCCTGTGCTGGCATGACACAACTGCTCTTGGCATGAGGGCAACTGTTTGACCTCTCACATGAGCTGCCGGCCAGGGGCTCCTTCCATTGCTTGCTGTTTCACGTCTGTGATGCAGCCACGTCAGCAAAGGAAAGGCCAGCCTTGCTTTGTGGAAGGCCTTTATAGGCCTTGTGCTATTGCAAGACCTTCATTCATTCATATAAATTCCATCTTTAATATATTCATTTAAGTAAATTTATTCAAATTTGAAATGTAAATTAATTCTTTTTTTTTCCCCCAGCCCCTGACACAGAGTCAGAGAGATAATGTGTCCCTCCTGCCAAAAGGTTTGGACACCCCTTAGTTAGTTAGGACATTGGACATATTTCAGGAAACAATCTCAGAAAAGTTTGATTCATTTTTTTTAACCCATATTATTCAGAGAGATAGTGAAATATTAAAACAATACAGTTAAGACCCAAGAATAAGCAAATGCTACAGCTCCGGGACCACTCCATTGGCTTCTGTGGGTCTCAGAATGCCTTGCAGAAGTCATTTCCAGTTAGCACATGAAACTTCTGGTTTGGTCTTGCAACTTCCAGTTTGCTGACATTCTGGGGCTCGCAGAGGCCAATGGAGTGGGTTGCAGGCCAAAAGAAATTTTAAAAGTAGAGAATGTTCGGGGGTATCCACCCCCAAATCTGTTTTCTATGTTATCAGGAAAGCTGATTGATAATGATATCGGTTGCATTGTTGTTGTGTCATAACCATGGGAATCATGGCCTTTGTTAATGAAGATGTTTGCCTAACAGGTGTTGATAGAGTGTTAGATTCTTCAACCAGATCCACTTGGACTAGCGATTTAGCAGGTGTAGGTTTGAGTAGATTTTTCCTGCTGTTGGGGCTTTCCCCTTGGTTCTAGGGAACTTAAATAGGATTGGGCTGCCCATTATTTAAAGGAGGCCAAGAGCATGTGAGTCCTTATTGTTGCGCGAGCTGCCTCTTTGCTTTCTCTCGTCTGTAAAAGTTGTGAATCAAGATGCACAGCAAGAGAAATGAAGCATGTTTACAAGGTTTGTACATTTGTTCCAAACAGCAACTAGGCTAGACATAAAATCCCAATATCTGCTTGGGAAATGTGGGTGTTTGAATTGTTTTAGGAAGGCTCACTTCAAGGATAAACTCTTTGCATTTGGCTCATCGTGTCTGTCAAAGGAGCATACTTCATAAATCTTTCTATTTCTGTTAAAAAAAAATTAAAACTAGCTTTAAAAAATCAGTAAGATGGCAGCACTACAAGGAACATAGCAGTAGGGTGGAAGGAAGCAAGGAAGACCCCTTCCAAAGACTTTATTGAGTCTAAAAGGTGGCATTTCATGTGTCAGCTTCAAGGGACATTCCAGTGGAAAAAATGCCTCCAACTTGCTCTTCTGTTTCTTCTCAATGACCTGAACATAAAATGTAAGAAAGAGATGTACATACAGCTTGAATTATTGTTAAGAAACCCTTCAAAGATGCGGCAAAACACTGGCTTGAAGGTCAGCATTGTGTTTTTTTCTGACTAGTTAAGTTAGAATTATTAACAAGGCTGAGCTGAATCAGGGAGATAGGACATGTTACGAACATTTTCTCATACAAAGTGTACCACCCCTCATTTAGCAATGTTTTGGAGGCTTTTTTTGTCCATCTGTGTGTGTGTGGGGGGGGGGAGGGGTTGAATAGCAGGCCCCCAAAACCTCAAGGTTTTGGGACAATAGAGGACATGTCTGCACCTGGTTGTATGTTCCAGTTCTAAAAACTCATCACTGACAACCACACCACCAGCCTCTTGTAATTATACCACTGTTCCTCCTCGCCAACCAACCAACCAACCAACCAACCTTTCTTCTATCATTTAATCCACTTTAACTAAATGTTAAGCAAGTAAAGCCTTCCTGTTCAGATGGATGCTGAAGCTTGCATTATCTAACACAAGGTGGGTTGTTTGGGGAAAGAAAGCAATTATTGAAGACGTGTGGTGATTGTTCCAGATGAACCTGTTTATAGTCTTTTGGATATCCTTTGACTTCTAACTGGTGTATTCCACTGCTGGAGTTGGAGAATGGAGTTCAGAATGGGGTCCAACTACCTTTCCACCCTTTCTGCTGACAAATAATCTACTTTCACTGGAAGCATGTCTCGCTTTTTGTATCAAACGCAAGAAGCTCTCGTAGCATCTGGCACAATGAACTCTCCAAGTTGGCCCTTCAGCCAACTAAATGCTCACTCCACGGATATTCAGAAATGACTGGATAACTTAAAACTTTTTTTTTTTTTTTTGCATGGAGGTTTAAGGAAATTATCAAGCACGGCCATAGGAAGTATACTTGAGTGATGAGTTTCAGTGACTTGATGGGCATACCTTCAACCATTTCTGCACTGTAAGGGAACTTGCTTGCTTGCAGTTTCATGGCCAGTAGACGGGTTCAGAAGGTATCTGCATTGTAGTGGTACCTAAGACCCAATCCTATCCATTGAGTATGACAGCAGAAGTACCCTTCTAATGTTGTAAATGCAGCAGTGCTATCAGAAATGGCGTGCTGCTGCCGGAGTGCTGTCAGCGATGCTGTCAGAAATGGTGTGTTGATGTGATTTGGAACCTCCAATACAAAGGGTTGGTAGCTTCATGCACCTGCCACTGCATGGAGTGCAGGGATTGCGGAGCAGGCTGGAAGGTGTGGATCTTAGTGGCAAAGGAATATGCCTGATCTAATCTTGATGGCAAACGTGCACACCTGATCTAATCCATGGTTTTGTAGCTCATGCTGTCCCTCTCTTTGGACTTACATCAGCAATATATCTGGCGTCACTCTAAGGAGACTCATAGGCAGCCAGTTGACCTACCCAGAAGTAAGTAAAAGTGTGGTTGGCCTTCTGATTGACACCCCCCCCCCCACCACCACAGCATGTAGCTTATGGTTTTTTAGCATGGCTGAATGCTATAGCACAGTGGTTCTCAAAACTTTTAGCACTGGGACCCATCTAAAAAAATAGTTTTACTTTACCAGCTTCCCAAGCATCTGTGGCTATAGGAGTGATTGGGCATCAGTGCTCCCCCCAAGTAGCAAGTTGTTTAACCCTTGATGCATATAGCATAATCTACCCTGTGAGTTTCACAAACTACCAGAAATTGGGTTGTGACCCTCTACTGAGCCACACTTGAGACCACTTGGCTTGAGAACTACTACTATAGCATTATCGGTGGTTTGGGCTGCTAGAGACATCTGTGTATTCTTCCATGAACTTGGCTTTGGCATTGCTGTGGACTTAGATAATAGTCTTTGGGTGGTTTTCAAGTGGTTGGTGTGCTGACCTAAGGTGGATTGCAACAGCTGCGTAAAAATTAATAGAGAGAGAGAGTGTGTGTGTGTGTGTGTGTGTGTGTGTGTGTGTGTGTGTGAGAGAGAGAGAGAGAGAGAGTGTAGGTGCTAAGGCAGCCATTTTCAACCACTACGTTGTGGCACACTGGTGTGCTGTGAATGGTCCCCAGGTGTACTGTGGGAATTTGGGAAAGGGCCATTTATTGGTAAGATCATTGGGGGATGTGAGAATTTACAGAATGGTTAGAATATATATTACTTTTATTTCTAGTATTTTATTTCTAGTATAACACAAATTTCCATTAGTGTTATCAAGAATTATCTTACAAGTTTATAGCAGTGAAAAACTGAATATTAGAAAATAAAATCTGCAGTAATCATGTGGGTAAGCAAGGTGTGCGAATACACCCTTGTCATTAAATGAAAACCCTATGTAATAACTAGTGAAGGTAGACAACAGTTTAAAGAAAATTGACAACTTTGTTTATTGCTTATTAAAAGAATCAGGGGCATCTTCCTAGAAGTGTTGATAAAACTGTATGTTTATTGCAATCAATCTTCAACTTTGTTTGAAAATGAGTAACCAATATTATGATTATTTTTATTAATACTGAAAGAAGGAATTTTATAGGTGCAACATTTCTTAATCCTGTATGAAAAGTGGTATCTGCCACCATTTCCTCTTCCACGAAACTGTTAAAGACATTAGCCCTTCCTTACTCTTTGTTACCCTCTGGGGAAATAATTGAAGATAAGCATGATTGAGTGAGCATTAACAACCCAAGCCATGTAATCCCCCCTCCACTGATGCAACCGCACCACCAGAGTGTGTGCTACATACCTCGCAAGGGGGGCAGGGACAGTAGCAGAGGACCTCTCCAGAGAAGAGAACTTTTTGTTCCCTTTTCCAGGGGTAGGAAGTGTCTGACTGGACTCAGGAAGGCAGATTGAGACCAGGAAGGGAAATAGGATGAGGCATTGCTGCTGATACCACCCCATTCAAGATTAGACATCAAGATTAGACTATTGTAACATGCTCTGCTTGGGGCTGCCCTCGAAGAAGGTCTGGAAGCTGCAGTTAGCGCAGAATAAGGTGGCTCATGTGGTTGCTGGAGGTTGGCGGTTTGTTTCTGGGCCCAACTCAAGGTCTGGTTTTGACCTTTGAAGCCCTAAATGGCTTGGCTGAGTGTATCTGAGAGACTGCCTTCTTCAGAGAAGGCCCTGTTGGTTGTACCACCATCAAGAGAGGTTAGGGGGATGGCGGCCAGAAATAGGGCCTTCTCTGTGGTGGCACCTGTATTGTGGAATTCCCTCTTGTTTGAGGTGAGAACAGTTCCTTCATTGTAAACCTTCCAATGAGGCCTAAAGGTTTTATTCCAGAAAACCTTTGATCCCTGTTAGATGGCCTGATGGCTGCTTTTTGGTAATTGCTTGGAACTACCTGGCTTTCATCGCTGCTGGTTTTATTGTTGATTTATTGTATTATGTATATTTTATGTATTTTAAGTGTTATCTACCTTGGGTGCCCTTCAGGGAGAAAGGTGGATTACAAATCCAATAAATAATAATTCCTGGACTTGATATACACCCAACCCAGCCCTGTTCCCCCTTCCCTCCCTATTTCACTCACACCCTCCAGAGGTTTTTTGTGTGTGGCTGCAGTGGCAGCCTGGCTGCACAGAATGGCAGGTCATGTTTTGCAACAGCTGTAAAGCATGCTGTGTTGTCGGAGCCACAAGTTCTGACGGCACAGTGGGCCCATAGGATTGGGGCATAAAAGCAGTCTCCATGTTGCAGTTAACGGCAGGTCCTAGGGCTAAGAAAAGTAGGAGGTCAAGTATCACAAAGTGATTTGGTGGCTGCTTGTCTTCAAGGCCTAACTGATGCTTTATTGACTGGTGCCTTTAGGTTTCTTGCTGATGCGCTGGTGTATTGGTGAAGACCATTTCTGTGCCTGAACATGACTTGACTTTCCTGCTGGTGGATGCATGTGATGCCCGAGAGGAGGCAGCAGCGATGATGGTGGTTGGGTTGCCTGGGCTGCCTCTATTTCTGACAAGACTCAGTTCAGATGATCACTTGGGGACAATTGAACAAAGTTGCTGAGTGCAACTTTAATTTGCAACCGTGAACTGGGTGGAGAGTGTCTGAGAATTTTTGTACAGTATAGGAAGCAGATATTTGTTCCCTGAAAAGCACATGAGGCATGTAATGTTTGAGTGATGAGGTAAGGCTGAAGTGTTGATATGAGCTGGAGACGGAAGAGAATGAAAATGGGTTTAGGACCTGATCATGAGTCAAGTCATGATTCAATGACTTTTGTTTTAAGTTGGAGATTTGCTTTTAAGTTACCCCATTATTCTGTATATGGTTTGCCTGTAAACACAGTTAGCAGTTGTAATTGATTGTCTTGCTATAATCTTGTAATATGAATGGATTTGAGAGCTCAACAAAAGAGGGACCATGAGTGTGAGCTGGACCCTGGGCAAAGTGAACAGGATTATGAATGGGTTGGAATCTTGAAGATAATGTTAGTTAAGGAAACACAGCAAGAACTGATTGTGTGCTTTCATTTTCTTTACTTAATACTCTTGTGTCTATTGCATGGTGGCCTTCAGAGGTGGGGGTGACTGCAGCCTGTCAACTCATTGACTATTAATTAGACCAGGCATCTCCAAACTTTTTGGCCAAAGGGTTGCATCAAATATCTGGCGTGGTGTGGAGGGTCAGAAAAAAATTTAAATATAAAATTTAAATAAATAAATTAGAGATGGAACTTAGATGAGTGAACAAATGAATGAATGGGCTCATACATTCAAACTCTCTGGCCCTCAGAACATCCTCCAGACACAATCAGTTCTGGTCATGCTCATTTGAGTGGGCCAGAGGCTTTCAGAGGACAAGAGGTTGGCTGCAGGCTGGAAAGAGCTTGCTGCGGGCCGCATCTGGCCCCCGGGCTGGGGTTTGGAGACCCCTGAATTAGACAATGATGGCACTGTATAGGTTAAAGTGATAGCTGTTGATGCTTTAAGAATTGCCGAGTTAGTCCACATGCAGTAGATGCTTGCTTGGTTTGCTGATTTTGTTCTGGATTGTTTGGGGGGGGGGGCATTGGGGAATTGTGGTGTTTCAGAGGTAGATTCAAAGAGCCATATTGAGTTTTTCATCCCTTCCTGGTAATCTTTGTTTTTTCACATCTACAAGATAGGAACCTATCAGTTACTAAATCCGTGGTGAATATTTAACCTTGATTTGCTTCCAAGTTATGGACTTAAGGGTGTTAGAAATTATTTTCCAAACCAATAGGTAGAAGAGTCATTCCTGGTGGCAAAATTCTTCATGGCTACTAACTTGTATAATATTTGTGTTATGCCATTAACTGATTACTATGGACAAGTAGTCCATTTGCTTATCTGATCCACTCTGTGGGGCTTTCCCACAGTGCCTCATAAGTGTTTATTTCTGTGAGATTAACATTAGTTTCTTAGGAAAGGGCTTTGCTTTCTTGACATTTAACTTCATTTTTTCTACTTGTTCTTAAACATAAGGCTGCAATCCTATACACACTCTCCTGGGTGTAAGCCCCATTGAACAACATGGGAGTAACTTCTAAGTAGACATGCATAGGATTGTACTGATAGGTAAACTAGACTTGCTGATCAAGTGACTTTTGATATAAACAAATAATAGCTCCTATAGAGGTCCTATGGCTTTGTGCATGTTACATGTTAGATCTGTATGTGCATGTGTATACGTAACATTTCCCAATCACCAGTGACTTGATTTCAGTCGAAAAGAGCAACGCATCATCATTATTGTCAATAATTTGCTTGAATTATTTGTTTACTTTAGGTATTAACACAACAAGAATGTGCACAGCAGCAAGTCTCTGGAACAAAGCGTAGGGTCTGGTTTTTTTTCCTTCCTACCTGTAGAAAGTGGGTGGTTTGTTAGTACTTGCATGCTCTGAACTGCAAGTTATGAATTACAGCTGTAGATGTAGCCAACTGAGAGGAAGGAATTTGTCTGCTCTATGGTAAAAGGAAGTATTTGCTGTGTTATTGTAGTACATGGCCCTTTGCCATTTTTGATAAAGCATTTAAGCGTCGTGCACCCAAAGTCTACTGCCCTCTTGACCCATCATCAATCATCAGCTGTACAGTGAAGTTACATGAAACAGTAGCCCAATAGGAGAGGCATTGTTTAAGCATTGCACAACATTTCTGGAAACGGAAACTACAGACAAAGCACCCTAGATCACTCAACTTTATGCTGTACTGTCCTTGCACTGATGTATTTCATCGCAGACAGGCAGTTTTGAGACTTGAGTTTCGCTAGATAATCAGGCAAGATAGATCTTGTTAAACTTCAGAAATCATAGCAATTAAGCTACTACCAAGAAATATTCCATAGTTGTTATACCAGTTGGATATAAGAGAAGGAAAATCGGTGTGTCCATGAACACGTCTCCTTTGTTGCAATACACAATGCTTTTTTTAACAGGAAATTTTAGAATAGATTTTTGGACATGATCAAGAAAGCAAAATGTATCCAGTTCTGTTTCCTTCTCTTCTGAAGACTGACAGAAACTGTTCAAATTAATCCAATGAAAGATTCTGTCTCATTGTAAGTTTTGGAAAACTGTGTCAACCATTATGCCTGCAGTTTTCCTGCCAGCATGTGGGAACTATGGTTGATTTTTTTCAGTGTATATATCTCTGAACATGTGAAAGAAAGATAATCCTTTCTAAGGGCCTGGAGAGAGACTGATTATTGGATTGTCATCTTAATGACTCTTAATGACTCTATCTCAACATCACAAAGGTCAGCAAGGCTGTTTTTAAATCACCTGAGCAAAAGGCCTTCGTTTTTTAAATTGATTTAAACATCCATGTGAGTTCTGGGAATGGAACCCACTGAATAATGAGACTCAACCTGCACCTGCTAGTTCCATAGTATTTGTGGGATAGTGGCACACAAGAGATGTACAGATCTTCAACTGTACATCATCAGATTCTTTGGCATATGCAGTATTTTTCAAAAACTCTTGAAGCCCCTCCTCATTCTGTTTAATATTTGGAAAACAAATGGGATTTAATTCAGTGGGGAGTGTTACTTAAAACCAGTGCTTTTTTGTGGAAAAAAAGGTGCAGGAACTCACAACTTGTTAATCTTTTATTTATTTATTTATTTATTTATTTATTTATTTATAAACCATTTTTTATTAGAGAAATAAAATATTTTTTATGTGCTTTCCCCCTAAAGATGAACTTACTTCTGAGTAGACATGCATAGGATTGGGCTGTCAATCTCCACATCCCCTTCCCCCTAGCTACTTTTTCTACACAAGGGGGAAAATACTGTACAGGTGCACTTGTAGTGTGTTGTATGTAGTGTGGCACTACTTCGAGGAGAGGAAGCAGTGAATGGATTCCGAAAAATGGCTTACGTGAGTTCCATGTAGTAAAATTACTCTAAGCAACTGTGGGAGTAAGAACAAAAATGGAATTCTTACACAAGAGGGGTCCTTAGGTGCACATAGAAACAGCTACTTTTGCAAACAAGCGATTAAATATGGTTTAATTCAGGTATCAGAATACTCTGTGGGAAGGCGCTTGGCATGCAATTGTATGTTCTCTGCTGCCCTGAGCAGCTGCTGTGCATTGCTGGAGAGGAGCTGCAAACTCTGGCTAGCGGAGGGCATGCTTGTGGGGGAAGGACGAGGAAGATCTCTGGCAAGGCTGGACAGCACGTTGTACACACGTAGAATCCCTTTTCACCTGCCCTTAGCATGTGAAAACGGGTGCAGATATATATCTCTGCCAGGATTAAGAGCCCAATCCTAGGTATGTCTACTCTGAAGTAAGTCTCGTTCTAGTCAATGGAGCTTACTCCCAGGAAAGTGCCTAGGATTGCAGCCTAAGAGCCCAATCCTTTGCATGTCTACTCAGAAATCCACTTTAGTGAATGGGGCTTACTGTGGATAGGATGGCAGCCTTAGAGTCCAATTCTGTGCCTGTCTACTCTGCCTCTGTTTTGCTCCCCCCCCCCGGAATGCCTCAGAAGGGGAGGGGCCCCTGCAAAAAGGTGCCGGAACTCCGTCCCCCCGCGTTCCATTAGAAAAAAAGCCCTGCTTAAAACTAGGAACACTTAATAAATACTTCAGTGAGGTAATGTGGGCAGACCTTTCATAGGATACCCACTATCTAAAAGTATGAAACTGAAGTGGTTCTAAATGTTCTGGGTAGGTACTTGTGATCTGCTTTCATCCATGTTCTCTTGCTCTGTGGTACTGAGCAGGAGGCTTGCATGGGTTAGGTCTTGTTCTACAACCAACATACAAGTCTCTCAAGGTTTCTCAACCAGTGGTACCTGTGATACCCCAACTGGTGGTACTTGAGGTCGGGTGGTACTTGTGGGACCCACAGACCCTTGCCGCTTGGCACTGAGACCAGCAAGGCAACTCACTGACAGCCCATGTGTTCATCTACAGAGGTGCCATTGCAGTTTCTAAAATACGTTATATGAAATACGTTTTTACTGTACTGTAGTTGATCTTCCCATGTTCTTAATTTTCAGTGCAGTGCTATACAGTTCGTGTTTATGAATCTTTTAAGTGAGCACATTAAGAAAAATAATTAAATTGTCATAATTTATACCGTTCCTGAAGTAAATCACCTCATTAAACTGAGAAAGCGGGGAGGTAGTAGTTTCATAAGGATCTATTAAGTAGTGCCGCTTGAATTATGCAGAATGTTCAAATGAAGTCAAATAGGAAAGAAATGAAAGCACAGTTCCTTCTGCTGCCCTTTTCAGTATAATAATATGAGCCCTCCGCTGTTTAATAACCAAATGCTATTTTTTAATTTATAGATGAATTTTAATGACATTAATTTGAGTTTTTATGAAAAATTTTCCTGAGAGGTGTTTAGCAAAGCAGCATGAGTAGGTTATGTTCAAAACCTGCCTTTGGCTAGCATTGCCCCGGGGTGTATGAGAGCTCCCTGCTTTCCACCTGTCCTACCTAGTGCTTTTGCAAGAAATCTTTGATCTAATTTTTGCTGATTTCCCTTTCTTTTTCCAGCCCCATGCACCCCCTCTCCCCCAAAAAAACCAAAAAACTGCTCTTGGTTGTTGGGGGACTCTCAGTTGCCATGGTCTATATGGGATCTATGGAACCTTCTCCCATATGCTTACTATAAATGGCCAGTGCTAGAGAAGCACTCCTCACCTGCATTGTTTTCTGTAAAGGGCAGGACTATCCTTTAAAAGCTGAAATTTTATTTATATTTATATAATGCACAAACACACAGATATAGTGTGATATATACCTAGTTCCGTCTAGACCAGGGTGGTCCAACTTTCGACAACCAGGAGGGTGCAGGACATTTGCATGTCCACGAGTTGAGCTGATCTGGAAGTAACTGGTGGTGATGTTCACCACCAATTACTTCTGCCTTCTAACCTTCATTCTTGAAGTCATTCGTGCTGTGAGTGGAAGGTTTGAGGGAGTTTGGGGGTGGGAGGGGGCAGGCAGAAGAGAGCTTGGGGGAGGGAGAGGTCGGGTCTCAGTGGTAGCAGCTTGCATGGCATGCTATCTCTTTCCCAATATATCCTGTCTCTTTCCTGTTCTGGATGTACCCCAGCTACATAGCTGGAATGGGTTTGAGGAGATGCTTAGGATAGCCTGGAGACCTACCAAAAAGTAAGTAAAAATATTTTTACTTACCTCTGGCTTTCTGGTTGCCACCACCACCACCACAATATGCAGTGCACACTCCATTGGTGCACTGAATTCACTGGGCCTTACTCTCAAGTGAATGTATCCAAAGAATTTCACCCTTAAGCAACACTTGTTCTAAATGGGTTTAGAACGAACCAACTTGGGCAGACCGCAACAATAATTGGCACAATACTCAACAAGTATCTGTTTATGTGACAATGGAGTCTAAAGATAATGACTGTATTATATTTTAAGGCTCGAAGAATCATAGGTGCCTGATTGTCCAAGTGCCTAGGAATCTGCAGTATGTTTCCAGCTGTAAACATGTAGCCATGTTATTGGCGATCTTGAAATTACAGCTTTTTAACCTGTGCTGGTCTTTTACTTGTGTTTGGTCAGAGTGTTAATCACAAACTGAAGTGCATTGAAAACTAGGAGAAAATGACTATATAAATGGAAGACCCTGCCTTTCTTGAAGTAACGGTCTATGCCAGGAGTCTCCAAACCCTGGCCCGGGGGCCAGATGCGGCCCACAGTAAGCCTCTTCCCGCCTGCGGCCAACCTCTTGTCCCCTGAAAGCCTCTGGCCCACTCAACTGAACATGACCAGAACTGTGCTCTGATTGTGTCTGGAGGGTGTTTTGAGCGCCAGAGAGGTTGAATGAGCCCATTCATTCATTTATTCACTCATCTAAGTTCCATCTCCAATTTATTTATTTAAATTTTATATTTAAATTTTTTTCCCCAGCCCTCTACACCAGGGGTGCTCAAAGTTTTTGGCAGGAGGGCCACAACGTCTCTCTGACACTGTGTCGGTGGCTGAAAAAAAAAAAAAGAATTAATTTACATTTCAAATTTGAATAAATTTACATAAATGAATATATTAGAGACTGAAAATGAATGAATGAATTCAATCCAGTTTATGATCCCACCCACCCTAATAAAGGGGGGGGATCTTCATGCCAGTTTATGATCCCATCCACCCTAATAAGGGGGGGATCTTCATGCCAGTTTTTGATCCCATCCACCCTAATAAGGGGGGGATCTTCATGCCAGTTTATGATCCCATTCACACACACACAAATGGAGGGGGGGATCTTCCACACTTTCCCATACCCGCCTGCTCACCTGCCCCCTCGCCCTCCCTCCTTCCCTCCTTCTTTTGCTTGGGCTGCCTGCCTGCTTGCCCAGCTGCATGCCTACCTGCTTGCCCATGTGCTGCTGCTGCCTGGCTGCCTGCCTGGCTGGCCGGCCAGCCAGCCAAACAGCCCTCCCTCCCTCCCTGGGGAGGGAGATGTGCTGCGAGCTGGGCTGGGCTCCCTCCCTCGTGATGTCTCTCTCTCTCTCCCCCCCCCCCCGCTCAGGTTGCAGGAGGGGAGGGGAGGGGAGGGGAGCCGAGCCAAACAGCACAAAGCCCAGCCCAGCCCCTGGGCAAGAAAGAAGAGACTAGCAGGCAAGCGCGTAGGGTCTTTTATAGTGGGAAGTAACGCGAGACCTGCAAGTCTCATATTACCTTCCCACTATAAAAGGCCCTGCAATCCGGCTGGGCTCATCTTTCCTTTGCTGCCACTGAGCTCATTGGCAACGAGGGAAAGCAAGGTGCGGAGCTTGCACAGCGGGCCGGCGCAGGCTGGGGTGAGGGCCGAGTGCCCATTGGAGGTGGGGGAACCCCCTGGGGGCCGGATGGGGACCTGCAATGGGTCGCAAGTGGCCAGCGGGGAGGGGTTTGGGCACCCCTGCTCTACACCATGCTAGATATCTGATGCGGCCCTCTGGCGAAAAAGTTTGGAGACCCCTGGTCTATGCTGTAGGCCAGTGGTTCCCAAACTGGTGGGTCGCAGCCTATCAGGCCAGTGACCTGGAAGAAGGCCATTCCTCCTTACGGGGAGTGGCCAAGAAATTGGCAGCAACATGATTGCCAGAATTGTGCTGCTGCCAGGAAGGAAAGGGTTTTTTAAACTTACCTGAGGGGGTTGCTATGACTCTCCAAGTGCAGTACATCAAGTATTCTTTGTCTTGGCGAGTCTGCGACCCCCCCTGCAGCCTTAAGGTGTGGTAAAAAGGGGGAGTTGTGACAAAAACTAGAAGTGGTTCCCCCCCCCCCCCTTTGCAGTACTTGGTAGCAGTGGGGAAGGCTGCAGAGGGTTTCACAGGCTCCCCAGACCCTCCGGAGAACCATAATAACCCCCTGTAAGTTTAAAAAACAAACGCATACCTTCCTGACAGCAGTACAATTGTGTAGACTGCACTGCTGTTCCCCTGTCACCGCCCATGCAAGACTTACAGGGTTCTCAAACTCCAAGTAGGACTTTGATAATCACAGCTGTAGACTCTACAGAACATCATAGTTTGTATTTGAATTTACAGAGAAGGGCTGAATTAAGGATTCATTGCAATTATCACAGCAGCCTGAAAGCAAGAATGTCTCAACTGGCAAGGTGGAATTCATAACCCATAAATAATAACTTTATTTGTGATGCAGGATAACATATCAGACCTGCAGCTCATCAAAGCATTTGTACATGTGGTTAATTTCAAGCACATGATTACTTAGCCATGTTGATTTCAGTTGAGCATTAATTAGCTTGTAGCCAACAAGAGAGACTGAAATTGTGAAGAGCTTTGTACATTTAAAGTGATATACAAATAACATTTGCTTTTAGTTTAAAACACATGCAGTATTTCATGGAAGCCTTTGGAAGCTTTGGTACATATGCGGCAACTTCCATGTAGTAGCAGTGTAATATATAAGAAAGTTGGATCAAGCCTAAAAATTTGGAATTCGTGTTCGAATGTTTTATGGGAGTAGCTACTGATTAAAATTGTGTTTCCATTGAAACGGATGTCGGACATAGAGCTAATTTCAGTGGAGTCATGATTTCATGGCATATGTGTGGCTTGTATCCTTATTGCCAGCTGTTCATCTCCATGATTATGGTAATTTTTATTCTTTCTCCCTGACATCTTCACACCCCTGCTCTCATAAAATCTTGTCAGTGGTTGGAGATGCACCAAGAGCAACATGATATGTAAGAAATGCAACTTCCCAATTGCCTCAGAATAGAAGAGGGGGGATAGGTAAAGATGAGTAAAGGCAATCAAACTAGCGGAAGTTCTTGGGTGACATAATACCAAGTTGGGATATAATACCAAGTTGCATTTTATGGTCAATAAGCCTGTCGACTGGGCGACTTGTTGGCAACTTAACGCTTGTCTGTCTGCATCAGACTTTGCAGTTATCGCTTTCATAAATAAATTGTTTGTGCCATGGTACAGTTAAGCATGTTTTCAGCTTCTTCAGCTAGTATCTCACAGAACCATGCAATTCTCTGCTTGGTTGCCTTGAATCCCCACTTTTTTATTGATTATGGAAACAAGCTGCCTATGTATTAGGGCATAGATATCTCCTATTAATGAGATGTCAACCCCTTAGATTTGCTCTCTGTTTCATCTTCCAAGCTGAGAAATTAATTAGCCTTGTTCTAATCTGGAATAGAGAGCTGTTTTCTGTTTGCTTCCAAAGAGGTAAAATGCACCTCTAATCTAATTTATTGGACCAGTTTCAGAAAGGTGAGATAATATATCAATTTTCATAGAATTATGAAAATGGAAGCGTCAAACCCAAGCTTTCATCTGAAACCTCTTCTAAAGTCACAATGTTCGGGCTGTGTGATACATCAGACCTTCAGAGTTAAATTTTCTATTTTTAGGAAGACCAGAAGAGTTGCTGTACACAGAGCAAAGGTGTTTATTAATGCAAACATTTAATGGATAAGCTGCTGAGCACTTGTGGTTACCCAAGAAAGTTGCCTTTTATCCTTTTGCCAGGAAGGTTTGCTGAAGCCAAGATTTCCAATGTGTTTCATATTCTTTTGTATTTAATATGGCCATATACTTTAATTACGACTTGCATCTTTTAGATGTGTTCTGCAAGGTTCTTCTAGGGTTTGACATGAACTGCCCTTGCTAAGGGGAATCTTTACTCACAAATAGCAAGAACAGTTAAAGCAAGATAGACAGACAGATGTCGTCTCCATGGTGATTATTGATGGATGTTATGACACCAAATGAAAGTACAAGGTCTTACCACACATGCTGATTACAGTATGTGGTATTCCAAATGGATAGATAATGAGGACAGGTCCTAGATTTCCTTTAGTTCTTGATGTACTGGTGAGAACTGAAAAATAGAGGCACATTGTGGTTTATTATTACTTCTAGACCAAAATCAGACCCCTCCAAAAGTTCACTTACCCTAAAGAGGTATTTCTGACTGCCCCCTTTCTGCGGATTCAGCACATGCTCAGTTGGCATTGGCGGGGGAGAGGGATTTGGATAGAATTGGGGTACATGTATGCAAATCCCTGACTAAATGGGGAATCAAGTGCATAAATATGTTTGGCAGACAGGACTCCTAACCCATAGGTACGCTTTTTAAAACTGAAATTCCGCCAGGTGTTCAGGTGTTCAGAAAGGACAGTGGTAGACTGGATTCAGCCTTCTCACTTCCTTGTCAAACAACAATGGTAGGATTTCTTTAAAAATTGGTTCATTCATTGTTCCTAGTATATGTTGGATTGAAGCCAATTTGGGGCTGGCATGAGTTGTCTTCATTCCAACAATTGTCTTCCTACAATCACACTTCATCTACCACCATGCCCGATACATATCATTCTTTGCAGTGTGCAACAATTTAGGGCATGACAGCGTTTGTAATTCTGTTGGTTGTAATGATTATATATATCGAGTCCGCCAACATGTTAATCAAGCTATTGAAAAATGACTATCATGAATTGTTATTTTTTTAGCATAGTAGTCTATAAGATAGGGCTGCATTGAAATTGACTGTTCTTTGCCTCAAGCTCCTTAAACACTGAAAAGAAATTTGGCCTCTACTGAGTCAAGAAGAAGAGTCAATTGCCTAGTCAAGAGCTTCTCAAGAGGGATACGTTCACACCATTAAGCACTTGGGTACAGCATATAAAGGGTCACCATGTCAGTTGCTCATCTAATGTTCTTCCTATGATGCTCTCCAATTGAATTTATTTGGACCTGAAAGAAAAAAGCAGGATACAGGAGAGGATATAATAAAGAAAATTGCTATTTTCTTAAAAATTAAAACTCATGAAACTATCATTGGTTTTTTTACTGGTGTGGATGTGGGGGAGGGTGGATTCACCTGTGGAAAAATGTTTTAGACTTTGCCCTTGAATTACAACCGCAGCGAAATTAGCACTAGTCAAATGTGGCTAACTAGTGCTACTTTTTGACCCCCTAGGATGCCAATAATTTGTATTTTATGAATAATTCCTCTTAAATGAGTACTGTTGTGAAAAATAGCAGAGAATGGTATTGGCAGTGTGATCTTGTAGGCAGGATTGGAATAGGTGTAACTGGAGCTATTAGCAAAGTAGCTTGTAGGCCACAACAGGCTGCTGTTTTATCTGGTGGTTTTTGTTGGCTTTTTGACAAGTTTTCATTAATGTATGAAAGTATTTTATGAATGAATTAAAAGTAGTTGTAACTGATATCCATTGTTTCGTTATCTCTGCTGTTGGGTTTTTCACAGTTAGGCAATTAATACATTCCATTGTTTGTTTAAATGTTTTATATCCCACCTTTCCTTAATTTATTTCATAACTTACTGCCCAAACCTGAACAGTGCGTGCCAGCTCACCACCGGCGCACACTGTCGCAAATGTGCCATAAGGCACGTTTGTGGGCCCTAGTGCCGGGCAAGTGCCGGTGCTTGGCCAGCGCTGTGCTAGCGCCGGGTGGATGCTGGAGCCCCGCTGCTCAGCGGTCATGCGGACCGCCAAGCAGCGGAGAGGTAAGTGGGGGCCTGGGGGGAGGTGGGGAGGAAGTGTTCCGTGAAGGCAGGAGGAGATGTTATGGGTAGGAAGTACTTTATGAATGGAATACTTTTTGCCTTGCGCTAAGGCACAGTTTGAATCCAGATTATTTTATTTTGTGGAGGAAAACTTTTTTCTTGGAACCCTGTATATATTTTAAAACTCAGATTTCTCTTGGCCGCTGAATATAACACAAAGCAATTATCGACATTCATGATTTTCATTTCAGGATTACAAACAACCAGGCGGATGAAGTTGAAAAATTGCCAAAAGCAGTGGCTGTCTCAGTGATTATTTCATTTTAGATATGACATTATAGAGAAATGTTTCAATAACGCTCCAGGAAATTTTCTTTTTGTTGTATTTTATTCAAGTTTATGTTGCGTTACCTTTGGGCCACCTCAAAGGATACTCAGCAAATTGCAAATGTATTAAACCCTCAGCTGAGGAAGATTTTACACACATTCTTTATTAAAAGAGCAGAGATGTGTCATGCCGCTCCCAGAATTCATGCATAAAATTTTTGTTGTTGACACTCAAAAGTGAAGTGCAGGAGCACAACCCCTGTGTTTAGGCTGTTGGAGCATACTTTTGTTAAAAGACTAGGTCTTAATCCACCGATTCTAAATGTGCTCCTTTCCCTACCACTTCCATTTCATAAGCCCAAAGGAATATATGGGACTATATGGGAGTACACCAGAGCATTTTCCATGGGTCGTGTGCTGAGTATTTTTGTGCTCTAGGTTTTTTTCAGGCTGAATTGTGAAAATGTAATATGTCAATTAAAAGGTAGACTTGAATACGCTGCTCAAATACATATTCTGCAAATGTTAAATTCATTCTTTTGCTGGCTACATCAGAATCAAAGATGAAAAATGATAGAAAGCCTCTATTTTATTTTCAGATCTCTTCTGTACCTAGCAACGCAAATGTGTATGGGGAAAAGTCTAGTTCTGAGGCATTTGCAGATTTTCCACGGTGAGAGATTTCTGTTGTTCCAGGCATCTCTATTCCTGGCTGGTGTGTTGGTTCCCTGGTTGGTTGGTTCCCTGGCTCTCTCCAACTTTCCCAGGGCAGGTTAGCATTTGTTTCTAACTGTGAAGGCCCAACACTCCTGTCAGTCATTGTGCGGTGAGCTCACACTGAGCTCACAGGGATGGCCTTTCCCGTGAGAGCCTTTTTGTCATTCCAGGTGATGGTTAAGAACTTTTGAGGCCCCTGGTGCTTGATAGCCTTTCCACCTGACAGCTGCGAAGCCTACATTGCTTCAATTTTTCCCCTGTAGTACAGCACTTTTCTAACTTACCTGTCATTGAAAGACAAGCTAGAGGTGACATTTACTGATTGTAAGTTCTTGGAGTGCTTTTAATGTGCAAAATGCTTAACAGTCATGCAACAGCCCTCGCTATTATGATTGCTTTTCTGTAAATGGAGAATTGAACTGGAGGTATGGTGACTTGCCTAAGGCTACACAGTGAGTCTGTGGTAGAGATTAGACGTGAACTTGTGTCTCCCAAATTCAAACCAAAAGTTTTCATGTTACAGAGTTCTTATAAATGACTTTTAAAACACTTTGAAGAAAAGCAAGGGTCCTATTAGTCTTTATGTAAAAAATGACCTCTCTCTCTGCATTTGTCTGCTAGAAGGATCATTGCCACATCCAGAGGCAGCACAAGTTTAGAAGTGGGCCTGATTAATGTTAGAGAAACACTGATGTTGTGTGGGGGTGGGCAACAGATGGAGGAATGGATGGATGAACAAATGGAAGAGGCCAAATCATAACATGGATTAACCTTCCTTCTCACTGAAGGCTTCTCCAAAACATCACTAGCTCTCATCTGGTGTTCCCCTCCACTCCAGGCTGGAAGGAAACCTGACGATGGATTATCATTATAGGGAGAAGTAATCTCCACCAAGATGCGGATCTTAGTTCAACCTCCCATTTGCTGCCCAGACCCTTCCACAGTTTCCCCGGCAGCAGAAAGGGCAAAGCCCCAGCCCAGGAGATTTGGTGGCTGCTGTTGCAGCTGTGGTAATTCTCTCTCTCATTTCCTACAATGCATAGCAAGGAATACTTTATTTAGCCATGATATCACCGTGTTATAAGTTTTCCTGCTTCACATACAGTGATATGTCATTATTGTGTCCAGGTGTAATGCTAAATGAGGATACACCTCATCTAAGGTCAGGCATTACTGTTTAATTTGCTTCAGAATTTTGTATTCACTTTAATGTTTATATTTTAATGTTATTAATTTACTCTATGTGTTGTTCTTTGGCGTTGCTATGTGACTACAGCATCTGCAATCCTGTTGTCTGTGCGCATCAAGTCTGGTTAGCTAGGGCAAGAATCCCAGCTGGTGGTGTCTAAATTGCTATTTGCACTGAAGTTTGTGGTTAGGAGGATGTGCACTTTCTAATTTAGCTCCTGGCTAGAATAAAAGAACGGGCTTTATTTGCAGTCGCATGAAACTGCAAAGGGTTTATATATAGAAGGTTTCTGGAAGATTTGTGCAGTATCTGATCACTTCTAATTAGCTGGTCAGAAGTTTGTTTTGGATGAAATATTGTCTTTCAGTGTAATATATCAATACAGATTAAGGACTAATTTATTCACACATTAATATAAATGGAATCTTCTCAGTTGAACTGGTCTCTGTGGTTATTAAGAAGCTCACAGCTTGGTCCTAGGAAGAGCAGCAGAAGCAAAGCACCAGACAGGATGGAGAGGTAGATTCCTATCATTGGCCCATGAGGAGTCCTCCTATTGGTGCTGGAACCCTGACTGAGCTTCTCTGCTGGTTCTGCTTTGCCAGTGCTTTGTCTCTGTCTGTTTGATAGCAACTGGCTGTTGCTTACATTGCTGAATGAAATGTGGATTATGATCAGGGTGCTGAGGTATAATCCATGTTCCAGTCATTTAAATAGATCCTGGTTGCTCTCAAATACAGTAACTTAACTGTTCACTGAGCCTACTTCTGCTGAGAGGTACAAAATGGATAAGATAATGTGTGTTCAGTTAGATTTAATTTACATTGGTGAAAGCTTATGCAAATGTCTGAGTTGTACTGAATTTTGTGATGCAGAACGGAAAGAAAGGGGACTGATTCTCATTCTCTGTGGATTGCCACGTTACTTACAAATGGGGATGCAGATTCTTTGTCAGCTGAAGTAAAAGGTGCCAGTAAAATCTCCCATGTCAAAAAATTTTGTAAATGAAGTTTAACAGGAAAGGCCTTCTGGACTACTGCAATGAACCAATACACATTTCAATTGAGAAGCTTTTGTAGGTTCATATTATATCTTACAACTTAGTTATTTCGTCTGTATTCCTGGATTACAGCCCCACTAGTTGCAGGTAATTGACATACAGCCCAATCCTAACTAAATCCCTGCAGTGGTGCGGCTTCTGCTGCATTCCGTGGGGGATTTTCGGCTGCTGGATATCTCCTCTGGGAAAAAGGGACATTTGTTCCCTTGCCCCAGGGTGATCCCCAGCAGCCGCTATGGGTCAACTCAGACTTGCACACACTCAATCACTTGCACAAATCTGCGTTGCTGTCTGCAGGCAGATCATGACTGGGAAGGGACTTGAGATTCGCCATGTGTCACCACCGCTAATTCTCCCCACCTGAGCCTGATCTCCCTCCTTCCCACCCTGTCACTGCCTCGTTCTACTCCAGTCAACCTCCTCTCCGCCTTCTTCTGTCTTTCTGCCCTCTCAGCCCTCTGCCCTATACAGGCTTATCTGCACCAGTGGGTGTCTCTGGGTTTGCCAGCACAAGGGAGGCCATTGTGGCCTCCCTGCCGATGGACCTGCTGCACTCTTTGGTGGAGGCTGCTTTATGACAGCCTATTATGGTAGTGACATTGCTTGCTAGTCCTTTGTAACAAAAGGTTAAAAAAGAGTCCATCCTTTGTCTGGAGCACCATCACTTCATGGTGTGGTACATGCATGTTTTAAATAGTGTCTATATACCAGTATTATATGCTGGAATTGTTTCTTTGCCTCTGTACACAATAAAGTCAGTAGCAAATTACATCAAGAAGTGATAAAATGCAAGGATCTGGAAGCCAGAACACATGTTTTCTTACATACCCAAATGCCTGTATAGACCACTGTTTACATTACTGGTTAGTAAGCATTTGTCTGCTTGTTTTCACTGCAGATAGCAAATGATTAGGGAAGGGAGGGCGAAGAGAAAAGGATGCATAAGGCTGCCATGCCAAATCAGTTGCAGGCCTGTTGTAGCCTTTTGAGTTGCGCTGTCTTCCTATAAAACCACATCTGCATTCTGAATGATTGTGGAAATTCGCTTTCCCATTCATTTCTGCCTACTTTTTTTTTCTGTGTCAAAGTTGGTAGAGGAATTATGGCTGAGGACTCACTCTCTTACGGTCTCAGCTGAAATGCACAGTATTTCTGCTGTTGATCTCAGAAGGAATCAGGAAGATGAATGAAAGAGATGTGCCTTATGGGAGAGATGAATGGTGCATGTGTGGGCCAGCTGTGAACGGTGGTATTTTTGGCCCTGTCTTCTTATGATTGATGGGTTTCAAATTTGTGCTAAAAATACTATAGAAATTGTGTACAGAGAGACCCATTTTTGATGCTTTAACATATATCTTAAAACTGACTATTTTGCACAAGCCTGCTTTGCATACATGTGCATAGTTTAAACATGGTCACACAGTGGCTTGTTTATGTGAAGCATGCAGAAAACAATATCCCCACTAGAAACCTTTAAATGTATATTTAAAGGGCACCAGAATGCAGGTCTCTTGTTGTCTTGTGCTCCCTGAGGTGGTGGGCCACTGTGAGATACAGGAAGCTGGACTAGATGGGCCTATGGCCTGATCCAGCAGGGCTGTTTTTATGTTCTTATATACTATATGATTATCTGTTAATGTACATGGCAGCAACCAGTTTGCATAAAGAAGGCAGTCTGACAGTGAGTCCAGGTGTATGCATGTCTACTCAGAAGGAAGTTCTAGTCAATGGAACTTATTCCCAGGTAAGTGTGGATAGGATTGCAGCTTGTGTGAGGGACAGTGCACCTGAATGCATCAACCCTGACAGTGTGGAGGCAGGAGAATGGGGAGCAGTAAAGAGTGGAATAGTCCCACTGTGTAGGCTCTGAAAACATGTTCCCAAGCGCCTTTTATGAGATGTGTGATCTTCTCATAGAAATGACTGACATATTTCCAAACTTTACTCTGCTTGTTTACTTCATTGGAGATACATGATATTAATACCCTGACAGCCCGATTCTATCTAAATCCGTATGCAGTGGCACCAGAGTGGTTATTGCTGCATCCCATGGGGGATTTTTGGCTGCCAGAGGTCTCCTTGGGGTAAGGGTAAAACCCAGCAGCTGCTATGGGTCAACTTGAACTTGGGCCAGCTCAATCGCTGGCACAAGTCCACATTGATCTGTGAAGGGGGGGTCAAGCCATGCAGTGCCACCACCAATTCCAACCTGCTCCCGCGCCTGATCTGCCTTCCGTCCCCCCTTCACTACCCCATTCAGTCTCCACCCCAACTTCCTCCAACCCCCTGTGTGGGCCTACCTGTTCCAGTAGGTCTTCATGTGTCTGCTGGTGCATGAAGGCCTCTCCAGCCTCCCCATCAGCGAATCTACAGCATGCCCCCATGGAGGCTGCTTTGCAACTATCCGATCTGCACTTGCAGTGAATTCTAAAAAATCTATCGTATCCTTTCATATCCAATTATCGAAGATAATAACCATTGCTTTATTTTCACCACAATTTTTTCTGAGAGGAATCAAGAGCAGACACATAAGTGAACTTTATGAGGACTAGAAGCTTCATCTCTTTGAAATATAACATGGGTCTCTTACAACTATGTAAATAATGAAATTCTGTTCTCTTTGTATGAGAGTTCATAGTGCAAGAAGAGTCAGTTTCAAGACTTTTTCTTCTTACCTACAGTTTTAGCATTGCCAGTGCCAGGTTGTTGGGGACCCTGAAACAGCGCCCTGCAAAGAGCCCTCCTTTGGCATCTGCTATCTGCATGGTGCATCAGATTCTACTGTTCTGCCACCACCAGTGCTTAGACCTCCGCAGTAGTTGGTTGTCTGTTGGGCATGGCCCTTGGCCACTACTCTGCCTGACCAATGTCTGACGCACCCGTGACCTTTGGGGTGCTGTCCTTTCCTGCAAACTTAGTGACAGCTGCTGGCAATGTTTAAAATTGGCTTATATTTAGGAAAAGTAACAGATGTAAAAGACAATCTTCTTCACGACACCTTTCCCTTCCTTATCTGTCTAAACTAGGACAGGTTGGAACAGAAGGTACATTCTTCAAAACTGAAGTGTGGTCTATAGTTTTGCTGGGCCTGGAATAAAATTCACTGTAGTCAATCAAGAAACTAACAATGTAAAGCTATGCATGTTTACTCAAAAGTAATCTCATTCTATTCAATTGGAGCTCTGTAGAGAAACCATTACATTTGAAATGAAGGGTATTCGAATTGGGGTCTTGCATGCAAAGTACAGATGATGCTTGGGCTAACATAAGCACTAAGACTTTCATGGCCAACATTCATAAAATTGTTCCTCAAATTATTGGGGTTTTTAACCCCAATAGTTTGAAGAACAACTTTTAGGCTCCTGGCAAGATGATGACACATCCTAGGCAGAAGTTACTCAAATTGCATATATAAAGAGTTTTTGTGTGTGTTCTGCTTCCAGTGAGGATGAAGGTGTCATTTCTAAAACAACTTGTAATAAATAACCCTGAAAGCGCCTCTTGAATTTTGTGAGCACAAAGCACCACAAATGTAAATTTGCAAGATGTCGCAGCAAGTTCTTGGAAGGCAATTAATGTCATGCAAAAAATGTAAATGTTTCCAAGAGAAGCCATTTTAAGAACGAGCAAATGTGAGATAAGCATACAAAATGAAGCAACGCTGAGATTTTCGTCAGCACATTTGTCAGTTGGCAACTGCTAAGTAGTATTTTAAAAAAGGTTAATAAAGCCATGTTCTTCTCATTGCAGAACTATGCAATAACCCAAGCCTGGGGAAAAGTTTATGTTGTAGCTTGAAACACACACTGCCAGTATTACGTGCTTTGGGGAAATGTTGCACGTTCATTTTATGTGTATCATTTTTATTACTATTGAGTGTTGTCACACCCTATCCCGAGAGCTCTGAACATTTAAAAATTCTTCTTGTTGTTATCTTACATTTGCAAAGGGGACAGGAAAAAAAAAGAATGAAAATCTTCTGTGAAATATTCCATAAGCAGCCCCAAAATAGCCAAGGTCCTTGGGCAGCCACCCACAGAGCAGCTGTTGTGCAGTTATTACTGGGGAGGGGCCTCAGACTCCGCAGCTGCCAAGGCTAGGCTGTCTTTTCCTTGCTGACGGAAAGAAGCAGAAGCTCCTAGCAGGTGCTTGTGAATGAGCATCCTTGACGTCATTTCAAGCCTTCTCTGCAGCTATGTGTGACTATTTGCATATGTAATCTAAGTTTGGGCTGCCACTTTCATTGTATTTTTGTGCACGGGAACAGGAACCTGCGTCTAACACCTCATCAGTTCTGAGGGGCAAACACATACAGAAATGGTCCCTTTCTCCCTTAAAATATAGACGACCAAGAAAGTGTCAGACCTTCTCCCAAGCAGGTATATGTTGAAGAGGAAAATAGCTACAGTCAGATTTTTATCTCCAAAAACAGACCTGCCATGTGTGTATTTTGTGCTTGCATATCTATAGTCAAGTACAGAATGTCATTTAAGAAATGGAATCTGTCAAACTATTTGCTATGCCTGCAGTTTTTGGTATATTTCTCTACTTGCTGAAACCTTTTCTTAAATTTTGTTTCTTAAAACAGGTGCAGAAGTTTCTAAAGAGCCATTTTAAGTGGATTAATGAACCAAATAGTCTTGCTTAGGACCAGTATTCATGTGCATCTCTGACATCAACAGATAGGTAAGCAACTAAGAACAACTAAGGGTGACCATAATTTTATTTCCAACAGTTTAACTTGGCTGTTCTGAGAGGGCTGTATTTTTACACAGTTATGTTCCAGTGGCATCATCAAAATTGTATTTACGAGTGTACAAAAATGAAACTTAAACATTTGTGCTGTAATTTCTACTGTAGCTGAACATATCAGAAAATATTCCTCTATTTTTTTGCCGAGTTCTGCTCTGTTCACATTTTTAGTTTCAAGGTACAGGTTACTGGGGTTGTGGATAAGATTATTAGTATTTGTAAGTTTTTATGTATTAATGTCATGTACAGTACAAGTAATCTTTATATGTTTTAAGATCTAAGGAGAGGGGTATACATTTTCTGAGCACCTTGCCACTTAGATTGTATAGTTTCTGGCAGTGCCAAAAGGAAGTAACAATATGTGATTGTAGCAGTTTGGTTTGTTCATGCATAAAAGTGGTGGGCAGTAATTTTTAAAGCATAATGGGGAGTATAAGGGTAGATGGGGTCAACCACTACTTACTGCTCCACAATCTCTTTCTCTGTGACAGCTCAGCAACTTGAGACATGTGTCCAGCTGTCATTGGAGGAGATGCTATGGAGAAGTAAATGATGGGCCTGTAGGAAGGGCTTGGCTCTCCTCCCTATACACATCTTCTAAAATTGCCCGCCCCCCGCATTTATATCAGAGCAGTCCTAGGTTTAATACATTTCTGCCCAGCCCACAGGCGTACGTATATGCAATGTTGGACAGAAATGGCTGAAATCAATGAATTTGCTGCCATCTTGTGTTATTTGAGCCTATTGGTTGCCTTGTCTGAGTTCATTCCCCGTTCTTGCTTTTGTGCCCCGTGTGTTAGCTTTTCAGAGGCATCTGGCTGAGCATTGTTGGAAGCGGAATGCTGGAGAAGATTGACCTTTGTTCTGATTCAAAGATCTTATATTCTTAATTAAAGTGCAAAGACACATATTGGAATTTCTTATCGACCAGTCTAGGTTCTTAACTCTAATTTTTGTTCAAAATATGCTACTGTAGCAAGGGTAACATCCATCTCTGGTACATTGAAATCTGGCTATGATTAAATAGTGTTTTTATTCTTTAGCAGCCCAATCTGAACTGAACCTCCTCCCAAGATGCAGCTGTGCCAATGGAGCACATTGAGTCCCATGAGGGAGTCAGTTGTGGAGATCTTCTCATGGTAAGGGAACATTTGTCCCTCAGGCAAGCTTGTGCTGCTCAAACGACTCTCCTCTGAGCTTCCATTTTGGTGACACAGGTCTGAGGAGAATAATGGGGTCAGGATCCGTTGCAATTCACTGCCACCAGGAACTACCCCCTCCCAATACCAGCCTCCCCATCCATTGCCCGCTTCCTGGAGTGGTTTATCTGCCTCAGCACATCTGTCCGCTGCAGCAGTGTGCCCAGACTGTCACGGCCATTTGCAGTAGTGTCCTTGAAATGGCCACTGGCATCACACTGTTTGTGACATCCTAATGGCATTTATGCTGCCTTTACGCCACTGCAAAGTCTAGTTAGACTTGGGCCATAGGTGCATTATTTTTTTCCTTTTATTCAAGCAACTGATTGATAGATCAAATTTGCATGCCACAAAAACCAAAATAGAGGAGCCTTTTTATTAAAATGTGAGATAATTTATAGGGCAAGAAATGAAGATTCCCAATCACTGAGAGAGGGACTGTCCATTATTTCATATTTTCATTTTCAATCCCTATTGCAGTTATACACCAGAATGAAAATAAGAAGAAAAAAGAAACAAGCATGCCCTTCAACTGTGTGAAAATGAAAACAAAACCTTCAGTGTATTATTCTGCCAATTAAAACAACTTAAGCTTGCAGTCCTAATTAAAGTAAATGGGAGCTTTGCCATTATCTTCAGTAGGTTGTGGTTTGTCCCCGAAGTTGAATACAAATTATATTTAGCGGCAGAAGTTCTGCCAAGAGTCCCCATCGGTTTCTGAGTACACGTTCAGAGATCTCAATCACAATCAACATGTATCAAGTCTGAGCACTTACCAGCATGGCAGAAGGTATTTGCACCTTCTGTTATCTGTACTTGGGGCATTTTCACTAGTGATATCACGAACCACTTATGATCAGGAATACATTATTTCTGAATGCTGTTAGTACAAAGTGCGCTGGTGTTGGGTCATGGACTAAGGAAATCAGTGTGTCCTTTGACAGAATGAGGAATTAACCTCTTAGCAGCACATCACAGCAGCTGCAGAAAGAGTCAAGGAGATACTTCAACCAGGTTTTATTTTAAGGAAGTAAAGTCACTGTAAGCTATTGCAACTGAATCTTCAGAAAGTGCTTTTATACCCAATAAGAGGCAGGGGCAAGTTTAGAGGGGGAATGGTAGGTTGTACAGGTGCCTCAACGCTGCATGTAAGTGGTCCCTCCTCTTAGCCTTTGGAGCCATTCCGGAAGGTGAGAGCAACATGGAGGAGACACCACTGTGTTGCTCTCACTGCCCAGAATGGCTCCGAAGGCAAGGAGGAGGGGCCACTTACATAGTACGTTGAGGCACCTGCACAACTTACCGTTTTGCTCCCCTTCTAGGAATGCCGCTGAGAAGAGGTGGTTCTGCTATACCCTCATGTCCTAATATGCTCCGCTCCTGAACTTGCCAGAGCATGTGGCTGGAGTTTGCCTGTAAAGAAAAATGTCTGTAACGTAAGCATGCTATTACTTTCTTTAAACGCTGATGATCTCTGATGGCATTCCAGTCCAGGGTTGGGAGGAGATTCTGGTGGAGTCTCCCACCAACACCTGCTGGAATCCTCAGATATTTGACATGAGCACAAACTTCCCTTGGGATATATTTTGTTGTGGTAGTGAATGAGTTTTGCCTCCCCAGCTCAGTACTGCTGGAACCTATCCCAGAAGTGATGTTTAAAGCAAGGCTGTGTCTGATGTGCCAATCCTGTTCCTGGAATAAAGGGGATAAGATCTGATTCCCTTTAACTCTCTGTATGAACTTTTATTTGGTGGGCGAAGACTCAGGGTTTTGTGCACGTAGGGTTCTCATAAATGAGGTATTGAAACTGGAAGAGCAGCATTCTATCTTATGAAAACAATTTGAAATGTATTAAGTAAACCTCAAACCTATGAAAGAGTCTTACTTTTTTCCCCTTGTATGTTATATGCCTCTGGATTTCCCAAACACACATTCAACATCTGTTAAACTGATTTTAACATTCTGCTGTGGTTTGGGAATGTCTGGTTCTGTGTTCACCAAAATGCAGTATGAACACACATGCTATGAAGAAAAGGAGTAAATGAACTTGGTTATCTCCAGTGCAAAGTCCCTTTGTGAAGGAGAACCTATAAAAATGTCAAAATATTGTTTCCAAAGCTTGAGGTCCTACCTTACAAGACCTCAGAGGATAAACAATGTGTAGACAACAGGGCTAAGGCAACAACATTGGAGGATTTTTCTTTCCCTAAGCAGAAACATCTGTTTGGTGAAGTTCTCTGTAAATCTCCAAAGCTTGCTGGCTCCTGCTCTCTCTACCGCCACTTGAAGATGGTCTCATATAATGTGTTCCACCCCCTCCCCCATTGAGCTAATTCTCAGATCCCAGCCAAGTAGATTTTGTTGGGCAGTGAGTGGGGAAGAGGCAGGACTGAGCCTGCTGAGGGAAAAGAATGGAGTGCCTGGAGAGGAAGCAAGATAACATTCTCTCCAAGCATAACATCCTGTCCTGTGCTTCTGTGGCGATTGTCTGAAAAAGATAATGGCAGCAGTATCTCTGCTGCTCTCCCAGCACTGAGAGTCCTCAGTGTTTGGAAGAGAATGCTTATTTGTGCAACTTACAATGAAAAAAAAAATGATGTAAACAAAACAGGTGGGACTTTTTCTTTTTTTGCTTCTGAGGAAGACAGTCCAGTGCTGGTCATGCTCAAAATTACTGAAACAGCCTAGAGAGAGGGATCCGGCAGGGACTTAAATGGGAAATCAATGGAATTAATGGTAACTTGCAGCATTGGGACAAGGGGTGAATAGGAGGAGGTGCACACATTAACTGTGATGCAGCACATTAAAGAGTCTCGTCTGCTCCTTAAAGTGGGATTTTAAAATAGATCTTTCAACTTTCATTAGTGTCTGAGTTTATGATCCTCCTGTGACTTGAGGCTTGTACAGATGAAGCTTTTGTATTGTTGGAGAACTGTTGGTGATAATTAGTAGGCCAGTAATGGCATTCCCCACCCCAAATGTAAGGGGCACATGTTTGAACATGTTACACATTCTAGGTTATCCTAATCTAGATATTGCTGCTGGTGTTGTCATAAGCATATACTGTATAGTTACTTCCTTGCAAAACACGAAACAAGCTTTCCACGAAAAAATGTCCTGTTCTTGGCCTTTGTGTCTTATTTCAGTGCTGATGTGAACAAGATAATTGCATTTTTTTCCATGTAAGTGCATGTGTGTATAGCCAAACTTTCTGCTGCTTCAAATCTATAAGCAATAGATGCCCCTTGAATGAGAGAATTAAATACGAATGTGGTAGTTGTTTGTGATTGTTTAGTTGTCATGTCCAGCAGGAAGACTAAGAACCAATTCATCTACTTGATAGAAGAAAGTGATCAAGTTGTTTGTTTTTTTTCCTGGTTCATGCTACTACAAATTGCATGTGAATCTTTTTCTCTGGTAATTGATTTTGTGTGTGTAAGGAATGTTTTATCTGAGGAAGTGTTCAGACATGTAGTTCATCAGAATGTAGTTAACAGTGAAGAAAAAGCTCTACCACCTGACTTTGCTGAATGTAAAAATCATCCTTCAGCTTTGAATGGGCTCTTATATTGGCATGCACGTGACACCTATTCAAGATAGATCCTTTGGTCATCTAGGACTCAAGCTAGGGTTAGGGCAGCCTCTGACCATGATCTGGCTCACTTTAAGTTTTGTTCTGGTTGATTAGCTGTGCTTGATTCAGTTATGTGTCCCATGCCTTTTGCCTGCAATCCCAAGCATGATTTAATGACTATGGAATCCTGCTTGTTTTCCATCTGTAGTATTTGCTTCTTCTAGAAGAGAGAACAAGCACAACCTTCATCATACCTTTCAATACTCACCTCAGTACACTCTGTTTGGTGCCCTGGCTCCTGAAAATATCAGCCTTTTATTCAAATCTGAAGTGCTTTGGTACAGAGTGATTCATGCTGTCCAAACCTGGCTTGTGCCTTTATTTAGTCCTCCATGTTCAGCACTTTCATGGTGGTATTTTTCACAGTTCACCTGAGCTCAGTGAATGAAAGCAGATTTTTTAAAAAAGATTTAACTTGCTTGTATTAATTTTCATTCAACCATAGTGAGCATTACTTGCCTTCATACTAGGGAGTGCCAAATTACAGCATGTGTATTTTCTAATACATTTTTTAGATTAGAATTACACTGTGATAAAATTGGCTAAACCAATTTAAATCTAGAAAAGTTAGCCCCATCTAAATGTATGTGTTGTCTCTAATCTAGCTTTCAGTGTGAAGAAGCAATGTAAGTGCTGGCAGTATGTTAATATTCTGTGTATTTGTTTAGAGATAGACCTTGAAATCCTTTTGGCACTGTGACCTTTGGTTTTCAAGGTAAAATGTAGACAGACAAGGATAGTCTGAAGGAGAATTATATTATCTCATTGAACCCTCAGAATGCTGCATTCGTGCTGTGTTCTTTTCCTCCTACAATAGAAACCTAGTAATCCAAAACACTGCTGGGGAGATAGATTGCCTGGCACCCTGTTCCTAACCACATTTACTTGGAAGCATGTCAGTGGAACTTATTTCCATGTAAGAGGGCTTAGTGTTCCCTGTTTTCCATATAAGGGGTGGTACACACCTCCGTCTTAAACATACTTTTTTGCAAGTAAATCCATCTGATACTGATGACGCTAGACATTCTTAATGATAAGAGCGTCACTGTGCAATTCTATGTATATTTATTCAACGTAAAGTGTACATAGGACTACTGTGTGCATTGCAACCATAGTTGTGTTAATAATTTTTCGGTTGTGTTAATAAACCAATAACATGCTAATGTTATTTTCTTGCATTGATTAACTAGTGGTAGTTCTAGGTTTCAAGTGTTGAGAATAATAGGTTTTGTTATTTTTCCATGACTGGAAGCCAGTAGCTTCTTGTGGAATTATCCCATGTGATTAAAAGCAGGCATCCTGTGATAAAAGAGACCTTTCCATTGTACTGTGCCATGTGCTCCTGTCTGGAAAAGGATTGCCTGCCAGTATGGCTGTTTATGCAAGGCAATATGAGGTTTTAATCAAACTATCTAGATGCACCTCTATTCACTGAAAGCGCTAACATATGTTACCATTAACTATCTCTGCTACCAGAAGCATTGGCATTTGGGTTTCGGTTTTTGCATGGTTTCACACCTATCCAGTACAATATATCTAATAAGACAGCTAAAACAGGGCTTTAGCCAGAGATAGCAGTCATATTTCTAGATGGATCCATGGCCGGTGAACTAATGAAGCATGATGAAGTGTTCATCTGATGCAGTAGATTGGCAGGAGGCAATAGACTGGTGGGGAGAGTCCCATGACTGTGAGTATGGCTGGGTTAGAACCAGTGGCCTGGAGAGAGCCAGTGGCCATTGATTTTTTTTAACCTATGATTGTTCCTGTTCTTAAAAAAAGTTTCCAATCTTTAAATGAAGGTTGTCATATCACAAATTAAGAAGCCACTTTTTCTAACAAATCCTAGGTGGGGCGATGTGCCCTCTGCCCCCATGCTGGCTATGACTCTGAGCTGAAGGCCTAGCAGATGTATCTATGTAGTCATTATCGATGTAGTATTTTCCAGAGCTGTGTCTGCACAACTTCTTCCTTCTGATAGTGCCTCCAGGACAAGGAGGGACAAACTCCTCCCTTCCTGTCTGTGAGAGATACTCATGCTGTGCTTCGCTTTTGCTGTTTATGGAGCAGTACCAGAAGTATATCTCAGAAATTTTAAAAAGGTCCATTATCGTCTATTAGAAATCTGAAGACCAGGAACTGTTCGTGATGAATTCCAGGTCGCGTTTGTCAGACTGAACCCTTCACTTACGAACAGATCAACTGGCAAGGAGGGCTTCATAGTTTGAAATTTGAGCCAGAAGGCTTTGGTGACTACCCGTGAGCATATCCAAGAAGTAAGTTTGTAGGGAGAACATTGCAGTGGTACTAAGCACGTCTTTAGCAAGATACTCACTTGTCAAGCAGAGGCCCAGGGAGTGCTTCCCTCCAGAACATGGTGCAGTCTGTGCCTGCTGTTCCTTGGTTTCTTTTTCCTGGGGAAGAACCAGCTGGTGCAGGCACACCAAAAGCCTTTTCTGAACTGTGATAGAACGGAAAGGGCAGGTAAGGTGAAGCTATTTTTGCAGCCTCATTCCCACTTCTCATTGTAAATTCCTGACCTGTTCCCCAGATACATCTGTCAAATGTAGATTGCAAGACCTCTAAACAAGAACTGGTACCTGCTTTCCTGACTTGACTGTACATGATTCGCTCTTGCTTGAAATTGCAGATGGAGGGAAAGGACTTGGGGTGGATTCCAGGGTGACAAATGCTTGTGTTCTCCAGTATTGCACCACTAGTGCAGCAGCTAAGCAAAGTCCAGCTTCAAGAGAGACATTCTTTGAATACTTCACGTCAGTAGGCCATTACTGCATTTTGAAAATTCCATGTAATATTTGCTTCATTTTGGTCCATTGGTATTTTGCCAACTAGTCCAGAGGCTGGATATATTCTGAGCTGGCAGAGAATCTCAGATCTGTTATCTTTCACCAGATGGTTGTATGCTGTTTTGAACTGAATGTCAGTATAACAAATGTACATGGGCTTATGAAGTACACTATTCCACTTGTTTTTGCCAAAAAAGCTTACAGTGCATTGTGTGATCAACTTTGCCACATGGTTGAGTTGAATGGAAGAGGCAGAGGGAGAAAGCAATAAAAGAAGCAGCAACAAACTTTTTTTTTGCTGTGCTCATTCAGTTTTAGCTGTTTGACTGGCAAATACAACTTGACTGCAAGTCATGAACTTCATTGAATTGGATCCAAAATCAAAGACACAGCTGAGCAATCTACAGGAAGCAGTCTTTTCCTAGAAGTTTGCAGCTCCAAACTGTACAAGTTCTTGCAGAGCTCATAAAAATGTCCAATTTTTTTTAGAGCTTCATATTGAGCAGAATTTGACTTGTGATACGATGAGAAATGTACTCATTGTGCTCTGAAACCAGAAGGATTGGGGTACTTGGTTGTTTCTGGTTGCAGCTGTTGACTGAAGTTTTTGCAAGATATGGAAAAAATTGTAGAACGTTAGCTCAGTCATGGTTCCAAGCTTGACTAGTGGAAAATATGACAGTGTTTCCATCAGCAGTTAAGAACAAGTTAGGTGTTTTATTTCTGCAGGGGAGGTGGCATACAGTTTGCCCTACACAGGAAATTGTCAACGGCAATTGTGAGCAGCTGTACGATGGCTGCATGTAGGGGGAAGCAGTACAAAACTTTCCTATCCTGATACCTTTTGATGGCTTTAATTTCATCTAGGTTAGACCTAATGCACGTGCACACACAGACACGCTGCACACATGAAACTGTATGCTTCAGTGCATTGTCAGATAGCACAAATACAGAATAATTATTTCTCCAAATTGAGCCTACTATGGATAGATTTTAATTCCTGATTGTCCCAAAAAAGAAAAAAAATTTGACTCATTATCACGTGACATTGTATAAGGATGCTTCTAATACCTTTGTCCTTGTATTCCAGGGTATTATTGTTCCTTGTGCCTATAAATTTTGGCCATAAGTTTGCAAAACAAAACGTCTAGTAGTGGGTTTTGTCACTGCAGAGTTTAGACGTTCGTTCATTCTGTTTCTACTACCATGTAAGCAGCTGCAATATTTTGTATACGCTTTACATTTTAGGTAGGCTATAGTCAATAACAAACACCTTTAATCAAGGAGTAGAAGGCCATTGTCTGGCTCTCCAGCTACAATGTAGAAGGAATGCCATGTGGGCTGTAATTTCTCAAGCTTTGTGAACTGAGCCCCTGTTCCCCTCTCAACTCCACCTTTTGTGTTCTCCTTGTTCCCAGGCCAACAACAGTCATCTGCTTGACAGGTGCGTGCATGGAAATCTTTGTTCACAGCCATGTATAAAGACTAGTGGAATGAAGCTAACAGATATTGAAGATCTTTGAGCATGAGAGTACAGTCTGAATCCCATGCCTGCAGATCCCAGTGTAGGAATGTATAAATAAGTTCATACCCGTATTAGTTCTGGAACCTCAGTGCCAAGAGATCATTAGAGTGACACCTTGGCAGCCTGAGCTGTAAGCCCTTGTTCCTTTGGAATCTTAGTGATACTGCTTGGGTGCAATCACAGCATGAGTCTTGATGACATGCAAATTCAGGGCTTACTACAGCTAGGTGCATCTTCACAGCTGGCTTCATATGCGACCTGATCAATTTTCAGTGTGTGGTCTAGATTGATCACACGCACAAAAATCAATCTGTCTGTGACATAGAGCGGTGTGCTTGCTGCAGATTACACTGGATTTGCAATGTGATCATGTCAGATTTTATGTCTTATTAATTTGGCCCTAAGTGAGCAAAGTTAATGAGATGGCATTGATGCTTATTGGGAACCAGTGTGATCTAGTAAGCAGAGTGTTGGCATTGATTTGGAAGAACTGACTTCAAATTTGTATTGAATAATGAGCTTTATGTGTAGCCTCAAGCAAGTGACTCTTATCTCCTGCTTTAAAGCTTGTTTTTCAGCTATAAAATGGGATTATTATTTTCTCTGCTGAATGGGGGCTTGGAAGATCATCTCATTGGATGAGTTTTGGAAACTCATAGTAGTAGGGGATATAGCATACCACTGCTATTCCCACAAGCCAGTAAGTACTTGTTCTCAGTAAGAAAAGTATGACCAGGTTGGATGCAATGATGGAGTAAACTTTTGTGGTAAGACAAACATGGAATGAGGGGATGAGGTTTTCCAGAGAACAAAAGGGGAAGAGTTGCTTCAGCATTAGCGCATGCAAATTTAAAATGATGAAATTCATAGGTTAGCACCTTCAGTATTTGTGTCATTGGTTAAAAAAGCAAAACGTAAAGCAAGCCCCTTTTCCAAGGATCTTACAGATCTGACAGTGGAAAAAGAACAGAAGGAAAGAATGAGTAGCAACCCAGTTCTGGATAGGCTGTACTATGGAACCCATTATAACAGTGGAAGTGAAGTCTACTGCTGTAAAATTGCTGCTGATATAGTGCAAAGTGCTCTTTCGGCAGTCATTTTGTGTGAGCTGCTGCAAGGGGCAGCAGCACCAGACTCCACTATGCCTGCCTGACCAGGTAAGGCAGTGGTGGGGTGGGGATGAAACTAGGTGGGGGAGGCAGTGTAAGGGTGTGAATCTGGCAGCAATGGCATGTGCCAGATCCTACCCCTTCTGTTTGAAAGCTCCTTGCCCCTTTCATCTGTTCGGACTTGCTGCAGAGCTGGTGCAGGTCCAAGGAGACCCGCTGGTGAGTTGCGACTTATGGAGAGATAAGGAGAAATAATTTCCCTTTTGTCTCCCCATCCACCCTCCCACCCACTGGATACAGTGTGTGCCTTTTTGGTATGACTGTATTGGAGAGGGGGGGAGGATAGGATAGGATTGGGCTCTAGGAGATGCATTGATGATAGGGGGTAATCTTTAGGAAATGCATGTACATACTAGCTATGTTAGAATGTAGCAGCAAAATTGACAGTCTTGTGATACTTAGGCTGACAAATTTATTTCAGCATCAACTTTTGTAGAGTACCGTCCACTTGATTCACGAAAGTTTATGCTGAAAAAAAAATTGTTGCGTAATTGGAACTGAGTATTGCGGTGGCTTTACCCATCAAAAACTATTGCTCCTCTTTCTTTTTTTAATGCATTTTTACTGAGAAACTCAATCTTACTGTTGTCAGGTCAAGAGCTTTTAACCAACATAATGTAATTTTGAGTTGCAACAAATCTTCACTGCAGGTTTAAGAATGGTTAACGTATGATCACTTGTGGTACTGTTAATGATTTGAGTTGCTTAATAATGCAGTTAGTATGTACTGCTTCAGTCATGCAAATCTATCCTGTTTCTCCTCTTTTAACCTGAGAATCCCCATTAAGCTGTCTTTTTCTCTATATTTTTGTGCACTTCTGGCTTATTTTTTTTAAATGACTACCAAAGTCCTGGTGTCCTTGTTTTCAAGGGCAGTATGCCTTTGCAATGGGAGTACATATGCTTGGTGAATGTCATAGTCAAGGAAGGAGCCTGTACGTGGCCCACATAACAAACGGTTGAGGGAACATAATTTTAATAATACAAGACATCTGATTGGTCCTACCCTTTCATCAAACAATGAAGATGTTTGTTATTCTATAGGGCGTGCTTCCTACATCTGACCTACATTCCTACATTCTGCATAAAAAGCAAAATTTGAAAATTGCATCATGATGAAATTGTATGATGTTGTCAATACACATCAATATTTTGTCTTTACCTCCCCGATGATGAAGGTTGCCAGCTTATGATATTGAAAATGCCTGCTCAGTGGACAAAGGCAGATTTTGAGTGGATGTTGGCTGGAGCCAGATGAGCATAGGGTGCCTTTTGTGGTGGAGTCCATAGGTTTATTTGTGAGATAAAGCAGGGCAGCTTTTTGACAGGTCATAGAGTCAAGGCAGATCAAAATGTGAACATAAGAACAGCCCCACTGGATCAGGCCATAGGCCCATCTAGTCCAGCTTCCTGTATCTCACAGTGGCCCACCAAATGCCCCAGGGAGCACACCAGATAACGAGAAACCTCATTCTGGTGCCCTCCCTTCTCTTTTGCACCTTTTCCATTTCCACTATGTCTTTTTTGAGATGTGGCGACCAGAACTGGACACAATACTCCAGGTGTGGCCTTACTATCGATTTGTACAATGGCATTATAATATTAGCCGTTTTGTTCTCAATACCTTTTCTAATGATCCCAAGCATAGAATTGGCCTTCTTCACTGCCGCCGCACATTGGGTCGACACTTTCATCGACCCGTCCACTACCACCCCAAGATCTCTCTCCTGATCTGTCACAGACAGCTCAGAATCCATCAGCCTATATGTGGAGCAAATAGGAAAAAAGTAAACCCCCTACCTTAAAATACCTCGGTTATTCAACAGAATAGTAGAAATACAAATATCAGATGGGCAAGTAAGGAACCTGATGACTGGCAATTAGATAGTGCTCTCTTTAAGATTCAGTCTCTCCAGATGTTTTGAAGATGTGTAGCTGATTTCATAGCCAAGTAAAGGTAACATGGAACTATGGAAAGGATTAACAGGAAAGAAAGCAGTGCATTTAGAGAAAACTGATCAAGTTCAGGGCCCCCCATTATAAACCTTATGTCTGTCCACATTTGAGTGACCCCCCCAACCCCTGCCTCCATCACTCACCTTTCTCCTTCCACATCCAACACAGCTGCTACCACTACTTCCATTAATTGCTGCAGAGGGAACACTGAGGAGGTGACTGTGGCACTGGTGATGCTGGGTGCTGAGAGAGAGAGGGAAGCCCCTGCCCTCTTTACTTCTTCCCCTTAATGTCCAGTGGCTCTGCTGCTACTTCTTACATTCTCTCCATAGCTTTTAGAGGAATGGCAAGGGAGAGAGGAAAGTGAAGCAAGCAGATATCTGGGAGCTTACTACTTCTTCAGCATCCAGAACTGCCACTCTCTTTAATGGGCTCCCAGCATTCCCCCTGCTGGCCATTGGAAGAAAAAGAATTGGCGACGGTGGTACTGGGTGCTGAGAAGCCCTGCCCATCCTTCTCTTACACACATGTGAGAAGAGGATGGAGCCAATCCAGACTCTATTTAGGCAGCAAACAGGGGAGGTAGTAGATAGGTACCTCTCCCCCAACTTACTGTCTTTCCCAACTTGCCATCAGACTCAAAGTTTTCAACTTGCATCATGAATGGGTCATCCTTGTAGGGAGTGTACTACTAGTTGATATGTTTAGGACTGCATGCTACTCTCTGCAGCCACTATCCCTACCTTCTTTCATTGTTCTTATGGGAGAAAATTCTGCTCTTTTTGTCTCATGTAGGGCATGCTTTTAACTTCTATTTTCATTATTTCTTATGGGGGAACATTCTTCTTGATAAATGATTTTGCTATAGGCTTATGTTTTCTGGTCCTTGTCCCTGACTTATAAAAGGGACACATGTGATAAGTTATTAAGGGTTACAGAGCATAAGTAGTCCATTGAGGCTCCCCCACCACCACCAAAAGGCCTTATCTTGAGTGGTTTCTCCTGTGATTGCAAACATTCCCTTGAAGAAGCAAGCTAGTGGGAGCAATCTGCCTCTCACCTGTGACACAAGCAATTCTGCAGCTTGTGTAGGTAAAGTGTACCTTGTGAAGTGTACCTTTACCTTCAGATCCTCTGCTGGGAGCCATGCTTGGTGCCACAAGGTAGGAGGTGGTTCTGCATTGCCTCAGTGTCACAGGAAAGTTGTTTCTTTCCCCGACTCAGTGTATGAAATTAGCTCTTATCCACCATTCTTGCTATTTACCAAAGGCAGGGGCAGCTTGTGTGCTCCCTCAGGAAGCTGGACTAGATGGGCCTTTGGATTGATCCAGCAGTGCTCTTCTTATGCTTTTGTGTTAACTTTGCTTACTGTAAAAAGGCCTCACTTGCACCATGACCGGATTGTGTGGCGCTGGGAGTAGTCTTGGCTTGGCAAATAAGGCCTCTGGGAGCATAACACTGCTGCTGAGCTGAGACTGTAAAAGAGCAAGGCAAGGCATCACAGTGATATCTGGCCATTCTGAAAATGGATGTCTTTCAGTCCTTTGTCTCCCTTCCTTTGCCTTCCCACTCAGCTGTGAATGGAGAAAAGTAATTTCCAAAGCAACTCTCAGATTCCAGCATTGAAGAGAGTGGGGCTCCTGAGACCAGCTCTTGGGATTAAGACCAGCACCAGTGAAGATCTTTCCTGTGTGTCTGCTTAGGAGAGGTGGATCTGAAGTAAGCCTAGTTTTTCCACTTTGTCTTGGATAGAGGTTTGGTGTGGAAGAGAAGTTTCAGATTTTTCTTCAGTTGAGGGCCCAATCCTATTCAATTTTCCAGCACTGATCAGGCATACCAAGGGGGCATGCGCTGCATCCTGTGGTGGTAGTAGGGGCAGTCATGGAGGCATCCTCAAGGTAAGGGGACATTTGTTTCTTTACTTCAGGGCTGCACTGCAGCTGCATCAACACTGAAATGTTGAAAAGGATTGGGTTCTGGGTTGGGAAGACTTATCGTTCTCTCCTAAGTTAGCTTAAGTGTTTGCAGTGACCTATATCAAGATTATTCTAAATAATCTTGGCAAGTTTTAGTTAGGATACCTCCTCAACATTTTTTAAATTGTTTTGCACTATAGAAGATAGAACTGTAACAAAGTTACTACTGAGGTACGATTCACATGTTATTTTTGACGGATGGTTGCTACTGAGCAGGGCATACTTTCTCCTTCAGAAGCCATTTGTGGGGGCTTTTGTTGACCTGGGTAAAATCAGCTGAAATGACATGGGCTTCACACAATTGACTTCTTGTGCAGAAAGAGTGGATTGCTACCATTGTCATATTTGGAGTGGGCAGAACACAAAGAAAGTGAGTAACACTATGCTTTGAGCTTCCAGAATTGCAAATGCCTGAGAACAATGCAAATAGATCTTGCTAAAAACTTTGAATGTGATCCCTGTCTTCCCCCCCTTGATTTTTAGGTACTCTGAACTACTGTTCTAGGATTCTGAACCCATAAAAATGCACAAAGGAGGGATGTCAATCTAGATAGTAAAACAAAATATTGTTGGAAGGTAATAGTCACAAATACAATTGCATAACTTCTGTTACCTATGTATAGATTCCCAAAGGAAAGGCCATGCCCATCAGAATCACTCTGCTTGTGGCATTTTTGTATATTCCATACGTTTTGTGTATAGTGGCTTCTTCAGACAACAGTTGGCTGCCAGTCTGTCAGCCACCTGCACTTGTCCTATGTTGTCTAGCTAGTGGCTTTGTACATGTACCAAATTCCCATAATTTAATCCCGAAAGAGCCAATGCTATTCTGAGCCAATAAATTTGCTGCATTCACTCTTTTATGTGGCCTGTGAACATTTCATCAATTTTGTAAGAGAAAGTTTGCTAAATGATTTAGCCTGAGGATTATGTTGTCATCTTCATCTTTATAGTTAAAAAGTAAGACATTCTGTAGCTCTGAGATTAGCTACAAGTGGAAAGAAGGCAAGAACTGGAGGAAGAAACACCCCTTTCTGAATGCTCAGCCTTTTGCTTCCTGTCTGTCTTCTAAGGGAGCAAAATAGACCCCAGTAGGATCTAGCATTCTAATGTTTACATGTTTCTCTCTAAGCCCCTTCTTGATTTTGGTCACATCTGGAAAAGTGGGAACTATAGTAGTACTCTTTTTATATGTGACATGCATCTTATCAGCCAAATATATTATATTGCAGGAATTGTGGAACTTCTCATCACTTGACATGAGACAGACATAGACAGAGGAGAGAAGAGTTACCTTGACTAGGCACCCATGAAAGGGGTCTACCTCCCCTGAATAATCAGCCATATTCCCGTGAAGTGTCAGTCACAGGATGAACAAAATATTTATGAGCCTGGCTTGCAGGATGCAAACTGTTTATACCAGCCAGGAAACAGAGTTTTATAGCATCTCTAATTACATACCACATTACTTCACTGCATTATGTTATACATTATGCATTATGTTAACCAATCGGGAACTTACAGAACTTCAACCCACAGCACATTACTCATGACTTCAACAGGAACTGCTTTGTCTCCTGTAAATGGTTAATAACGGTGAGAAGCTTGCCTGCCTGCAAAGCTGTACATGCATGTGGTAGCATGTTTAACTAGTACTGGTGTGTGCCTACAGCAGCTCCTGTGCCGACACACCCTCCCCATCTGCTTTTAAACTCAGGGGACTCTTAAAAGCAGTAATGGGGCGTTCTCATTGAGAAGTAAAATGGGATGCACACATGACAAGGGAGTGAAGAAAAGGAACAAACTTGAGGTAAGCAAAAGGGACTTGGGTCCCTTTGGGGGGAGAGGTGGCACAGTAAATAAAGTAAATACAGTAAATAAGCCAAAGCAGCAGTAAATTGCTGGTCTGTGCACTCTCTCTAAACATTGGCTGAGGGCTCAGAGAAGACTGGAGGGGGACGGGATGGGAGAAGGAGGTGTGGTTTGGAGCGCACTGTGAAAGGATTGGCTCTGCATATCATGGATACGAGCACAGAAGTAGGCCAGAGAATCAGAAGGCAGAAAATAGGTTAGGAGTGGCAGTGAAGGGAGGAGAAGGCCAAGGGAAGGGTGAACCAAGAAGACAGCGCTGAGAGATGTGAGGATTGGGAACAAGCAGCAGAAAAGTCAGGATGGGAAGGCAAACTGGAAGTGCAGGAAGCCCCTCTTTGGTGGGAAAGACCCCAACCTGGTTGTACGTTCACAACATTTTGGAAGGGGGGGAAGCATCTTGCACAGGGCTTTGGGGCAGAGGAGGCTGTGAGCTCTTAGCAGAAAGGGATTCTGTTATTTTGTGAAGAGGGCTCAGTTTTTAGTGTACATTATCCTGGCGTCTTTCTAGGCAACTGCCATTGTTAAGAGGACAACCGAGTGCAACTTTGCTGAAGGCAAACACCCCACGTAGACAAAGCCTTTCTGTGAAATTTGTGCATTTTCCGTTGCAGTCTGACAATTTGGCTGTCTCTTCTCAATATTTTTCCAATGTGGACCTAGCAGCTGAACGAGTTGCCTGTTTCCTCCTGTCATTAGAAGTGGAAAGGTTTATCGCAGGTGGAGATGGAAAGACATTTTCCTCCCAGACATGTCAGCTGGTGGCACTGCTCTCCTCCCTCAGTAGTGTGGGACATGCCGTGTCACACTTGAGTTTATCATTTGTCTGTTAAGTACTTCTAGCATTATTTCATTCTTACATTTGCACCTTCCTCCTTTTTCCAAGGGTAGAGGGTGCCACTAACCATTTCTCATCTTTTGACTACCCAGGTTTAAGACCAGATTAGCTTCAGAACTGAGATGCACCAGATCGCTCAGGTAGAATATACTTTACTCTGGTTTTGTTGCATTGTAGTTATTTTGCTGTGTTTTTGTTTGTTATATTTTAAAATATATGTATGCGTGGAAAATCTGACATAAGCTGTTTTGGTTGTAAGGGTAAAGGCAGGATAGAAATCCTTTAAATAAATACATACATACAAATTCTTGACAGTTCCCTCTGTTTGTGGCAGGCGTAAATCTGAAAACTGTCTCTATACTTGGCTGGGCATGGAACCCTGCCTTGGTGCAGACAGCTGGATTCATCAGACTAGATGTTGTTTCAACGTTTTTCTGTTAATTAGCCTCTGATTCTTATCTCAATTAACTCTCTTATCTGCGTCTTTTAAGAAATGACTGTTGATTGGTTCTTATCCAGAAGTAACATGGCAACTGATGGTCTTTTCTACAAAACCTTTCTGCATTTTTTTTTTTTAAAATCTGATTATGAACGAAAAGCAGCAAGCACTGGGGAGCTCAGTGATGCATATTACACATATATTCATGTACAGAGATATAACGGATTAAAGAATATCATAGAGATGCTAAGTATTAGAATGGAACACAGCAAACAGTGTATTTAAAAGCAGGATGCTGTTTTGCATTAAGGTGAGTTAAAAAAAAAACACAACGCCAAAAAACCAAGTGTTAGACTTGCTAAATATACACATATAGTCATGTCCCGTGGGTAGTCCTGGCTATATTTAGACTTTATGCTTGTCTTTATTTTTAATGGCACCTCCACTGTACCTTCATTTCTCAGCAAACTGCTGCTTTCTGAGTTTGTAGGAAACTTGCAATTAAAAGAGAATCAGATCTTGTCAGGTGTCATTTATCAGTGCGATGCAAAAGGCTGATTTCTTGGTAGGAAAATAGAGCTTAATATGACAAGCAGCAGCAAGGGCAACAACAAAAAAAGGCAACTGTTCCTCTTAACAGTTTGCTCTTTGCAACTACAGAGCCTTCTCCAATCACCCACGCTCCTCTGGTTGCTGACGCTGTATGGGCTTCATTTGCATGATCTATTTTTACAACCATTGTGTGTCTTTTGAGGAACCAGGCAAGAAGGCTGTCTTGTACTGATTCACCATCTCCGAGTGAACAGGGTGTCCGAAAATGTGGAAAGGGGAGGAAAAATATAAACATGTTCGGATAGTTTTCAAAATAGTCTGTAACAGTGATTTTCAGCTGGCATGCCGTGGCACATTGGTGTGCTATGAAAGGTCTGCAGGTGTGTACCATAGGAGTTCTAAGCACAGCATTGAAAACTACTGAAAAATCTGTCCAGGTTCTGTGGCTGTGTTTCTAGGGCAACTGTCTGCAGTAATGAATTGTCTGTCTTCTTCCGGGTCTTCCAATCCATTGCTAAGACAGATGCCCTAGAAACAGAGCTGCAGAGCCTGGACAAGTCTCCTGGAAGCTGACATCACAAGAGGCAAAGATTTTTTACCTCTTTGTAGAGAAGACCATAGAGGACAGTGTGTCATGAGAAGAAAAATGTTGAAAATGGCTGGTCTATAATAAAAACGTTGATAATAACTTTTAGGAGAGTGCCTCTAATTAAATGTGACATATGTAAATACAAACTCACCCCTATGATTCAGCCAGTGTATAGTTGCTGCAGAGCTGGACATGGATTTGGGAAACCAAGTTCCAGTCCCTGCTTGGCATTCAGGTGACTTGGGCTTTCTCTTACCCCATGTGACCTCAAAGGCTAAAATGCTTCTCAGAGCACCTTGGAGGAAGGGTGAGATACCAGATAGGAAGGCCCAGTATCTAAATGAAGAACTGTTCCTAGAAAATGGAATTATCAGAAACTGGTTGTATAATTTGAACAGGTTTTTCTCATTTATTTTTTTAGTGACAGTATCACGAGGTCTAAGGGTCTGCATCAGTAGGCACTAGTCCCAGCAACAGCCCATCTTGTAAACAAATGGGGCTGCTATTGCTTCTTCACAGATTATTATACGCTTTTCTGCTGTTTCCATCATTGTACAAAGTGCTTTACAATTGTTGTCTCACTAATCTAGTTGTCTCATTAATCTAGTTCCCCCTGGGCTAGCTTTCTACTGAACAATTGTTGTGTGGTGGGTAGGCAGTCCTATTCATCCATGAATTATCAATCTATGAACTCCTTGGAATTAGATGGAGGGATGATGCCTTTCTGTGCAAGAACATATCCCAGTATAAACATCCAATTGGGTCCTAAGACTCGGAATGGCTTTGAATATACCATGACGCTGGTGTTGGGAGAGGGGTATGTAGAGAGGCAGGAAACTACAAAGGATTTGTGCTTCCCATTCTATTTCCTGTGCATCTTTGTAATGTCTGAATTTCTGTTTTCCAATTATCCTTGTGGTCATATAGGTACATCTTCCGCATCTGATTGTGGAGGAGGAAGATGTAAAAACCAAACTTTGGGCATTACATACACACTCAAAGGTCAGAAAGTGTAGAATAAACAGAAGAATCACTTTTAAAATGGTTTCCAAGTTTGCTTATGATGTTTTTGTTCTTGCTTTTGAAATTCTAAATTAAGTAAACCAGCCAAATGAATGTTGTAATAGCAGGTAACATTATGGAACTTCATTATAAAATCTGTGTTTTGAACTGAATTCAGTAGGTTGTCTAATAAAATCCGTGCATCATATGGTAATAGAAAATGTATATTTTCTATTATATATTTGCATATTTGGGGGGTACGTTGCAGGGATCCCTGTTCACTGACTTTGCTTCTCTCCTGATGGAAGCTGGGAAACACTTCAACTACAGGAGTTTTGAGGATCAGGAGGAGAGGGGGGGGATTGCATTGCATATGGACCACATAACAGTGTGGGCAAATACAGTGACCACCAGTGGTGGGCGTTATCCAGTTTCCAGCAAGAAGGATGCAGTGTAATGTTGACGCACAGGGATCCTTGCAACGTATGCCCCCCAATGCACGACACTCATTATAATGATGGACATTTTGGTAGTGAACATGTATCAAGAGTTAGGAAGTCTTCGTTCACATCTTGCCACAAACTCACCAGGCAGGCTTACGCAAACCACACTTCTCTCAGCTGCTGCCCTGTGTTGGCAAAATGGGGACAATAATATTGCATTACCTTGCCAGGTTTCCACAGTTATTACTGGATAACGTATGTATAGCACACTCAGTGCTCTAAAGAAGCAGTTCTCAAATGTTTTGGCACCAGGACCCACTTTTTAGAATGACAATCTGTCCAGGACCCACCAGAAGTGATGCCATAGCTGGAAGTGACAGCATCAAGCAAATTAAAATAATTTCAAATAATTAAAGTAAAATAAATGAGTGGAGATGAAATGGGGAAGCCAGCCCTATTCCACCAAGTGAATTCACCCTGTAGCCTGTCTGCAATAACATCAATGCTCCCCCCTCCCCAAATCAGTAAGATTTTCAGCCCTACCCAGTGCTCAGTTCAGTTTTAAGTTCTTATATTTAAGCCAGTTCAGTGTGATTTGGGACGAAATCAATTTTAAATTCAACATCGTTGTTTGTTTGGGCTGGATTGAGATTCAAAGCTTTTCTCTAAACAGCAATGAAACCCCAGATTGATGAGGAGAGGAACTGAGGCTCCACTATTGGGGGGAGGGGTGGAGGAATCTGAAAAAGACAACAACCCTTTCCAATTAAGCAGTGGTTCACAAACCTATTAGCACCAGAACCCACTGTTTAAAATAGGACCCACCTAGCTTTTCAAGTCTAAAAAAGAAAAAAAATTCAGCTTACCAGCTCAAGTAACTCTGTATCCTTTTTAGTGGGGGGGGGGGCAGACCTGCCTTTTGGAGCATTTGTCAAGTTCCATGCTCATCAGATGGTGATCATTCTGGTGGCCTTATATTCCTCCTTGCCTGACCTTCAATACGAGCCAAGCTTACTCATAAATTCATAAATGCAAACAAGTAGCTTCGTTTCACTTTGCATAAGTTTCAATACATTTGTCAGCTTGGAGGGAGGACTTCCTTCTGGAGTGTGTTTGGGTGGCTGCGTTCATTGGATCTGGACCATTCTGGTGGCGTTGGATTCCTCTCTGCCTGCCCTTTCCAGTGGACCACGGCTTGGCCACCTACTCATGAGTAAGTGCATGATGTGGCTCAGTTTTACTTTCCATTGGGCTCCATGCATTTTCCTTCTTACTTTGAGCTTTGTGACCCACCAACAATGAGGTTGCGACCCACAGTTTGAGAAACCCTGCTCTAAAGAGCTAAGTGAGTGCTAATTATATATGCCAATAAAGGTTGTTACTGACAGAATACTAATTATTAGTAGTAGTGTTGTTGTCATCTGCTGTGTGCAAGAGTTACAGGCAGCATGTTGTGCAGTATTAAACAAGCTACACAGAAGCCAAATTGTTTGTCTTTTCAAAGCAACGAGATAAAGATAAGCAAGCTATTCACAAGCACATAAGTTTCTTATAGGCTGCTTTGATATCTGCCTAATCTCAATTATTTCCTCAAGTTAAAAAAAAATCAAAGTTTTGGAAACTCTGTAGTTTTTCTGTACAAAACAAGTCACCAAAGTCTACTGTGGAAACAAAAGTGCATTCGGAGTGTCTTCAGTGAGCTTCATTTTAAATCTAGGACACAATCCAGCATAAATTAAAGCTGTGTATTTCAGTGGAAGAGTTAGGCACATGTTTTAGAATCTTTCCAACTAATTCTGCCTGGATTCTGCCTCCAAAACTTTTCTCCTGTTCAGCAATGAAGCAGGAAATGTTCAGGTATTTTTAAGTGGGCAGACTCTCACTAAGTGGAAAAGTCAGCTGAGGTCAGTTCTGCTGCATGTGTCTTACAGGAGTTCTCAGAAATAATAGTGCATTTTCTGTAATTTTTACATAGGATGGCAACCACAAGGTATGAGAGCATCTGGTAAGGAAGCCAGGCTCCCTGGAGAAAATGCAGACAGTGTTCAGTGGACACTTGATTGAAGACCTATTAGAATATGCAGTTCACTTTGCTATATCATTGAAAGGGGTTGATTTGGTTCAGCTCACAGACCTTGGCTTCAAAACTTCATTTCTTGGAAACTTGTATATCACAAGACTCTGATGCACATAATGTGAGCCTGTAAGCCAGAGCTGCTCCATTCCCTGAAATGTTGGGAATATAGTTTGTAAGAAGCTCTGCATCAGAATCTTTCAGAGGATTAGATTGTGACCACTGAATCTATATACATGCCAGGATCCAAAGGTGTACAGTACTTCAGGTGTGCCCAATACCTTGCACTAGTACAGTGTTTCTCAACCAGTAATACGGGTACCACCAGTGGTACTTGAGGTGGTGTCTGGTGGTACTCAGAGAACCCCTGGACACCTGCCATTCCTTGCATTATAGGTACATTAATTTAGAATAATTGCTTCAGATTTTCTTTTTGAATAGTCATTACTCACCCTAAAATGTGAGAGCAAAGATACTGTATATTAAAATGTGAATCCAGCTAATTAACATTTTATAGAAAACTTTGCTAAATTAGCAAAGCCACCATATCCTCACCCCCCTTCCTGGCTCTTCCAGCACCACACTGGGCTTCTGAGATTGCGTTAGCTGAATAGCTGGCGCAGATCTGAGAAGCCCCATGAGGCAGGGTGGGGCTCGACATGGGGTAAGGGGAGAAAAAAAAGACCCTTACGTCAAGGAGACCTCCAGCTGCCTCCTAACCTGGGCTGGATACAGCACAGGTGATGCAGTCTGGCTGGGTTAGCACAGTTTATGACTGAGCTGTCAAACTTCAACAAAGAAGGAAAAGTCCTGCAATTTCTGTTCCTACATGGAAGAATTCAGGAAACTATGCAGAATGCCACAATCAAAAGAGACCTGTTAAACTCTACATGCTAAGTAAAATACAGTTGTAACCTATTTATCCAAGGATTTTTTATCTGTGGATTTGTCTCAGTGCAAATGGGGTGGGGGAACTGAAAGGCACACACACCTTTGCCTCCTTTGCCGTGAGCTGGTTTCTCCATCAGTTTCCAGGCAGCCCAAAACACTGCAAAAAGGCTCTGCCTGGCACAGGCAGGGAAATAGCCCAGAGCCCTGGAAGAGGTTCCCCTTGTGAAGGAACAGTAACACTCTTGGAGCCCCTGAGACAGCAAAGAGGATGAAGAGGGGAAGGGGGGGGTGGAAAACCTCTGTAGCCAGAGCAGAGTGTTTGAGAAATTCCCCCCCCCCCCATGTTGCAGGCTCTCCATTGTCCAGCCTACGGAAACAAAACAGCCCATCAAGTCTTCCCAGCAAGCAAAGCATGAGATTTAGGCTACAGTCCTGTCCACACTTTCCTGGGAGTAAGCCCATAGACTGGAATGGGACTTACTTCTGAGTAGAAACACACAGGACTGGACTCTTAAAGGCTCAGCATTCTACCTGTGAAAGAAGTGGGACAGCTGGCAAAGGGAGGGTTGAGGGCTGAGTACTGAGCGGAGGAGGAGGAAGCGAAGGAGCGGAGGGGAGGGGATTGATAACAGCTGCCTTCATTTCCTTCCAGCCCCAAGTGTCAGGCTGCAGCGTGTTTGCATAACTCTATGGAATTTAGCACAACACGTTTTTTGTTAATTGCGCCGAGTCATGGAACGGAACTAACGCAGAGAAATAGGCTCCACCTGTATATGCGATCTGTGTGGGTTAATATTCTCACATAGCAGGGAGATCAAGGAAGGTTTTCACTTCATTTCTTATTCTGATGACTGTGAATGAGAAAAGTAGAATTTGGTTCCTCTTCTTGTTACAAGAATGCCAGGTGAAGCCTGAACAAATTTTTGCAAAATGTAGCATTCCTGTTAAAGTTAAATGTGTACATTTTGGTACTTTTGCAAATGTCATGCTAATATAAGTAATGTATAGTAATCCTTGGAGAAATGGGCTATGCTGGAGCTGTAATGTCAGGAGCATCCTGTAATGTAGATTGTGTCACTCACTTGGTGATTCTTTGCCCATCTTCTACCCTAGTTGAATAAACCCACCACTGGTTAATACAGTGAATTCCTAAAATTTCTCCCACTAATTTTTCTGTGAAAGTAGAGAGATGAAACTTTTCTTCTGAAATTTTTTCCAGAGTGTTAGGGTCACCCCATTTTATACGCAAGGAGGGCAAAGATAATTGATTTAGGGAAATTGAAGCACTTCAGTTGTTTGCTGTGTTTCTTCCCAGAAAACTTGGCATACTTTTTTTGGTAAGAGACTAGATGTAATCCACTTTGATGGAAGCCCTTCAGTAACAGGTAAATAAATGCCTGTAATCAGCTGTGAAACATACTGGTGCTGAAATGTACCATTGACTGGAACTAAAGTCAGAATTTGCAAAGTTAGAAATATTCACAGCCCAATCCTATTCAGCACTGGTGCAGCGGGGCCGCACAGCCCATGCCGTATCCAGTGCTGAAATTGGTGTCAAGCTGCAACCTGCCCAATGGGGCCACTCGGTTCTCCACCAGCTAAATTGCTGGTGCAAGTCAGAGTAGCCCATGTAGGGCTTTCAGGCTTGGAAGGGGGATTAGGATACAGTGGAGGCCTCCTCCACTGCCCTACTGGGCCTGAACCGCAGTCACTGCACTGGCGCTAGCACACCTTAGGATTAGGCTATCAGTTGCTTTGTATCTGTTACTTTTTATCAGTTACTTTGTATTACTAGTATCAGTTACTATAAATTCCTCTCAAGAAATTACCATTGTGTTGTTGCCTGGTCTGTGGCCAGCAATAAGCGCTAGTTTCTACTGAAACAGCCAGCAGCCTTAAGCAACCCAGTACAGTTGATTGAACCTCTTGCACTTCAGTGCTAGCCTGTTTCTTACCCCCAATAGTTTAATTTAAACTTGCCATCCACCATTTTGCAGCTGGAAGTGTTGTAGCCTCCACTGTGCTATAGCATATGATCATTTTGAGACGGTGAGCATCCTCTTAGGCTGCATTCCTCGTTGGAGTAGACTTCCCTTGGTTTGTTGGTTGTAGGTGGCTTCCTTTCATGCAGTTCTAAATTGCATGACAAAAGTCTTGCCTTAGAATGATAGAGTTGGAAAGCCCTAATAGGTCATCTAGTCCAACCCCCTGCCTGTAACCTTCTTGTTGTTGTTGTAAATAGCAGTAGCAGTGGCAAGATAGGAGTTCTGCGGATCTCTGGTGCATAGCCACAGCTTTTTTGCATTCTCTAGAGCATCACCATTCACTTCACTGGACCAGGGCAGGCACTGTTACAAAATGGGTGTTATTATTAAGTGTATAGTGGCTGTAACATCAATATTGGTCTTTATCTCAAGCCCTGATACAGGTCACTCTGAAATGTACAGTCTGTGGCAAATGTGGATTTGTTGCGTAATATGTTAAATGGCCCCCTAAAGCCTCCTGTCCCCCAAGCTGAATAGGTGATCTGTAGCTTGTGCTATTGTCCTCCCCTACTTAGAAAGAGATTGGAAGATTAATGAAGGAGAGGCCCTGGCAACCAGTTGCTAGATATGTATATCTCTGGATTGGGACTATACAACCTGTGTTAGGTGGTCTGCTGTGGATAGAAAAGAGTCTTCATATTGGCACAGTCTTTCATACCCAAGTTGTCTCATGGTGATCATGTTTCACTAGACAGTGGGCAATCCATTTACTAGTGTGGCTGCGCAGCTTGGAGGATACTTCTGGCTTTTTCTTTCCCATAGCTGAGGGTGATGTTTGGTAAAAAAGGAAAGATGTTGTTTCCCTTTTTTATGTAATGCTCTCTGTTGTTTTAGCCTTAACCATCTGGCCAAGAGATGGTCCATTCTTCAGTCAGTTTTTATATTTCACAAGCAATTCTGCCTTTTTTATTTGCTGCTTGCTAGTAAAATAATTCATTCTTTTATAAATGAAAACAGTATTTTGTTCATCACAACACAGCAAACTATTTTTCAGCAAACAATTTGTTTCATGTGAAGCTGTGTATTCAGAAATATTGTAAGAATTGTATCAAAATGTTTTGAGCTGACGCTCTATTATACAATGAAGGAAAAAGAAAAGAAATGGTTCCTTCATGCAGAACTGCATAAACTTTAACTCGTTGTTGGCATCCTTCAGTCTTGGAAGGCTATGGTATCGCGCTCTGAATAGTGTTCTGGAACAGAGTGTCCTCTCCAGTGTGCGAAGCCTGGGTAAAGTAGATATGGAGGATAGACTGTTACCCATGCATCAAATCCCCCCTCTCCACGTCGCTGAAACAGTCCAATGGAAAGGCAGAAGCCAATACGGTTGGTTCCAGTGACGTCGCAGGAGTTGCCAGAACGTGACTGTGTTCAGCCATGAACTGCCTCAGGGACTCCGGCTCTGGATTTTGCCTCGAGGTTGACTCCTGAAGCCTTTTCCATAACTGGATGTAGCCGCAAGGCAGTGGAGGTTTGGGATCAGAGTTTTCCTTCTCTCAGATGAGCTGCCTTCCCAGGCTAACGAATCCCATCTACCCAGTGGCCTGTTTAGTCGCCTCTTACGACAAGTACAGCCAAACTGAGGGCCTGTTCTTATCCCCAGCCCTCAGGGGAAAAACTTTAACTACAAGTTTTATAATGCCTTCAGACTAAAAGTTGCTCAAGCTGTTGCATACCTAGATCAATCTGAAATACTGAGATCAAGAGGTGTGACCTAGGATGTTAGATGTCAACCTTTTATATGTCAGAAACAACCACTGTCCTATGCTTACTTTGTGCTGCCCAAGATCCACATTTTTAAAACCCGTATCCTTTGAATAAGCAGATTGGGACATACAATTTGTCACCAGTTGTTTACACTAGCTGATAATAAACAAAAGAGGAGAAACACGAGTCCTGTTCAGCCATAAAATACCTGAGTATGAGAGCATGCAGCCAACCACCCTCCCTACCAGCATTCCTGGGTTCAGTATTTGTCTGAGGGTTGCATGAGAGCCTCGTGACACTTTCTCTGGAAATTGGAACTCTGGTTTACCAGTCTTACCAATCATAAGGAAAAAGTATCACTGGAGTCAGTGCTGCCCTTCTCGGGCAAATGGTGAAGCCAGGAGCACAGGATGGGATATGGCTACACAGCACAAATGTTCAGTTTCCTCTGTACAGCATACCCAGGTACATAACTGACTATGATTTGTGCTACAACAAATTCACTGCAAACTGCTGTGTTCCTTTTCTCACTTTGTGCAGACAACGTGCATGGGTCTCTAAACTTTTTGGCTGAAGGGCCAAATATCTGAATATCAAATACCTGGCACAGTGTTGAGGGCCAGAAAAAAAAATTAAATATAACATTTAAATAAATACATTAGATATGGAACTCGAATGAATGAATGAATGAATGAATGAATGAATGAATGGGCTCAAATGCCCAGGATTTCTCCAAGCACCAACACAGCCCAAAAGTGTAATCACACACTTAAATAGACCCCCATTTCCCCACCCCACAAGCACAATTCTGGTTGTGTTTGGTCAACTGGGCCAGAGGATTTCAGGGGATCAGAAGCTGGCTGCGGGTCGGATAGAGGCTCTCCACGGGCCGCATCTGGCCCCCAGACCAGGGGAGACCCCTAAAGGAGTATTTGTTGCAAATCATGGGATATGCTGCATAGTGGAATCAAAAGTGTATTGGGGCAGACCCATACAGCTTTAGCTGTTTTGCTATGAATTGCCTGAAAATAAAAGGCTTAGGTCAGAATCCTTATATGAGTGCTTTGCATGGTCTAAAATAGGGTGGCCACTGGCATTATCCCCTCTTCACCCCTAGTAAAGACATAATGCTCAGGGCCAGGAGAGGTTCCCCCATAGCAACACCAGTGGTTGCTGCCTCCAGTGCAGGAAAAAGTGGGATAGTTTGTGTCTTCATAATGAGACTGGAGCCCTATTTCCTGATCTTAAGTCATGCAAGTGATGCTAGTGCCAAAGATACTGGAGCCCACTGATTGCAGGGTCAAGAACTTGATCCTGAAATCTAGCTTGAAAAGAACTATACTGGGCCCAGTAGAAAATTCATATTTTTTCCAATCTAAACTTCATGAGTATGTTTTTCTCCTCAAAAATGTTTGTAATAACCTGTTCAGTGTGAATGAATACTTGCTATAGTAGTTAAAAAATTTTTTCACAGTACCAGGTTCCCTATAGATTTCAATCTTTTTCCTAATTGCTTTTGTTTGTCTTTTCCCCTCTAGGAAACTTCAAGATAATCATGTACAGTAGAAACCAAGAAGATGCAGGTAACTTTTTAAAAGGGGGAAAAAAAGAAACCACCCCCTAAATATATCTTTTGTTCTTTAGTGGCAGAGAATCAAAGACTTTGGAATTAAATACAGATCTTGTTCTTGATTGCACAAATCATATCCCTATTTTTATCTCTGCATAAAAAGAACAGTAAGAATATGCTACACCCTATCCCTGGTCAAATACCACGGCCCCAATCCAGTAATTGCCCTAGCTATATGATATGGTTAGAAATTTGCATACACAGAGCAGCTGTTCTGGGCACATGAACCAGCAAAGGATTTTGATGACTGGAAAGAAAACAGTGCATCCAGTGATTCATTAGAACAGCCCCACTGGATCAGGCCTTAGGCCCACCCATCTAGTCCAGCTTCCTGTATCTCACAGCGGCCCACCAAATGCCCCAGGGAGCACACCAGATAACAAGAGACCTCATCCTGGTGCCCTCCCTTGCATTTGGCATTCTGACAGAGCCCATTTCAAAAATCACGAGGTTGCGCATGCACATCATGGCTTGTACCCTGTAATGGATTTTTCCTCCAGAAACTTGTCCAATCCCCTTTTAAAGGCGTCCAGGCCAGTCGCCATCACCACATCCTGTGGCAAGGAGTTCCACAGACCAACCACACACTGAGTAAAGAAATATTTTCTTTTGTCTGTTCTAACTCTCCCAACACTCAATTTTAGTGGATGTCCCCTGGTTCTGGGAAACCCATTCATATAGGCTGGCACTGAAAGCTGCTGCATATGCCCAATGGCAAAATAGACACCTGTGGAATCTGATCTCCTGTAGTGTTCTCTTTTTTTGCTTAAAAATTGCCAAGGATGGGGATGACGCTGGACTTGACTGGAACAGCTATGAGTCTAATAGCAGTTTGTAAATAATTTACATTGGATAAATGTGTTTGCAGACAAATTCTGAATGCATCTCAGCCCCCCCCCTCCCAGTCCTAACACTTCATTGAAGTGCCACAAAAGGTAGTAAAACCAATACGTGGCACTGAAAGGGCTTCTTGGTGGTCTGCTTGCCTCTTTTTTGGTATAGTCTGGCACGTGCTTTGTAGTAGGGAGAGCCAGGCTGGTAAAATGGATGGTGATAGAGTGTTAAACTTTGCTTTGGAAGACCTGGGTACAAATTTCTGCTTCGCAGTGAAACTCACTGGGTGGTCTTGGGCAAATAATTATCTCAGTCTAATGAATCGCATAGAATGGTAGTGACGATAAAGTGAGATATTTTCATGTATGTCACTGAACTCCTTCATAGAAGATACTGATAATTTATTACTTTTGCTGGTGGGGGGGTGTCATTTAGTTAAGGGCCTAAAACAAGCTAGGTGTGGTACAGAAATTTGAACCATGTGTAAATGAATACCACTGATCAAGCATTAGACACTACTGTACCTGCAGCTGTGTCACTAACCAAAACCCGTTCTCAGGCAGCTGCAAGAGTTTTATATTGTAGGATTGGACAATTGCTTACATTTTGTTCACTGATGTCAGCAGCAGTCATGAACTGACCCGGGTTTAGCAATGCAGCTAAATGAGAACTAGCGTTTTCTTAAAAAGTGTTGCATTAACAGAAGCAATCTATAAAAGGTATAGGGAAGTCATTGTTCTACCCTTCTTGACACTTCAAATTGGACTTAATAGTCTGACAACGTATTAAGATGGATGCTGACAAACTAAGAAAAGATGTAAGGAACTGGCTATATTTAGCTTAGAGAAGGAACTAGTTATATTTAGCTTGAAGAAGGAAGAGCAAAGAGTGGCACATGTGATCAGTTCTGAAAACTGCAAAAGTCTGGTTTGGGCACGGTATTAAGCAAGAAAAATAATTTGCCACAGTTCTGTAATCAAACTTCCACCACAAGGAAAGTCGTATCTTGTAGATGTGTCCTAAGCAGAATAATTTATACAGATAATTCAAACAGCCCAAACATGAATTACTTTGTCTGATAAATCAGATTTATTACATTGTGTGCATAAGCTTTATCCATCATTAACAGAAGTTATAACAGTTTAACTGAGGCTAGGAATGAGTTATTCAAAGTTTTGAAAGAGCACAACGGACATGGGGTCTTGTAAGGATTTTTCTGAGAGCAGTTAGAATCCCTTTCTCTGTTAGCCGTCATGCTCTTTTGTGTGAATATCAACGTGCTTTCATGGCCCTTTTCTTCTCAGCGTCTCATTCTTTTTTCAGCTTTTCAGGTTCTTGTTCCCATATTGTGGGTAACTAGAAGCACAAGCTCTTATCAACATGACATTGTTTTTGCATTCTCCTAGATTCCATTCCTGATGTGGTGTAGTCTTGTTGCCCACTGTTCCTTTGTTCCACCAATCATTTCTTCTGCACATTTATTTATTTATTTATTTATTTGATGTGCAGGGTAGTTCTAATTTTTTTTAAATAAAAAAGAAACCTACTTCTTTACACAACTTCACAGTTTAAATTTTTGTTGAGCCCTTGTTCATTTTCCAAGCATATTGGAAAAAGTCTGCATAGGTGGCTGGAGTTAGGATGGTTATTTATTAGTTCAGGGGTATGTTTGATGGTATGAAGCCTACAAAAGACTTTGCAGGAGCTGCATTGCTGCTTCAAAAATGTTCCTGTGCTCACTCCTTCCTCTCCCTCCACCTCTCAGTAATGGCTAGTAAAAGAAAATATGTGATGTGACACCACTGCACCATGAGTATCCTTGGTCCTGCAAGTTGCAGCTTATGAAGTGGAAGAGCGAAGAGTTCTTCCAGCTCAGTAATGTCATGCTACACATTTTGCATTGTTAAATATTATTGGGGGAGGGGATAGGCACAAGACAGCTGTAATGTCTAGATCTAGCCTTATGTGCTCTAGTGAATGCTTGTCTTTAAGTATTAGTTGTATTGATTGTGTTCTTTCCGTGTTTTTGAACTTCTTGACTTGCAGGCAGCTTCATCTTTTGGGAAGGAACGTCTGGAACTCTGCTTTAGTCGATGAGCAAATATATACCCCCCTGGATCATTGTTCGTCGGAACACTTAATAACTATGGATAATGTTCGAATGCCACAGCAGTCCTTGACGGATGTATAATAAATTGTTCAGTAAGAATTCCTGCCATGAACAGAACTGTGTGAGAATTACATTTTAGCAGAGCGCTACAGAAAGATCTCATGCCTGTAAGACTACTGTGTGTAAAATTTCACAGAGAAAGAGAAGTCTGTGAACTCGGAACAGCTCTGGAGACATGGGAGCAATCAGACTTTAAAAAGCACAGCACTGGATACACTTCATGTGCCTGCACAGCTTTCGAGTGAACTAGCACTTACGACCCAGCATAACAAAATGGACTCTGGAGATACAGCTGTAGGGCAAAATGCTACCTCAAGGTCTGGAGAAGCAACTAAAGTATCAAGTAGGTGGAGGCAGGAACATGCAGCTAGTGTGAAGGTGAGCACGATGGGAAGCCTGGAAGACCAGACCCAAGGAGATCCTGAGCAGATGGGGAATCCCACATCTCCGCAGCTTTTTAGTTCTGGGAAAGGGGTGTTATCTAGTGATGCTTCCCAGCGAGCCCCAGAGAAGCAATACCCACAGCACCTTCCAAGTCCATACTCATGTCAGCATTCACTTTCTTTCCTTCAGCATTCATTGCCACAGGGATTCTTGCACAACCTAAAACCGCACCAGAGCCTGGAAGGCCACAAGTGGTCATTTTCAGGCCACTTGCAGCCCCTTCCCTCTGAGGACTTGTTTCCATTTCCTGTGCAAGGCCATAGTGGAAGTTTCTCCAGAAAGAAAATTTCCAGTTTGAACCCCGCTTATAGCCAGTATTCTCAGAAATGTTTAGAGCAGCAGTCGGAAGATAGTCACAAAAAAGAACATAAACCCAAAAAACCTGGCAAATACATTTGTCCTTACTGTAGCAGGGCTTGTGCCAAACCTAGTGTACTTAAGAAGCATATTAGGTCCCACACCGGGGAGCGTCCGTACCCTTGTGTCCCTTGTGGTTTCTCATTTAAGACAAAGAGCAATTTATACAAGCACAGAAAGTCACACGCTCATGCAATTAAAGCAGGATTAGTACCTTTTACAGAGTCTGCTGTATCTAAATTGGATCTAGATGCTAGTTTTATTGACGTGGAAGCAGAGATACATTCAGATGGGGAGCAGAGTACAGATACTGATGAAGAGACATCATTACTTGTTGAAGGTCCTGACAAACTGAGCCCAATTCCACAGATTCCTTTGGACATTGCTAGCAGAAGTGGCTTTCACACATCCATAGAAGAATCCCTGGGAGGCCCAATGAAAGTCCCCATTTTGATTATTCCTAAAAGTGGGGTGCCGTTAACATGTGAAAGCTCTCAGCATGTTGGGTCTGACAATCTGCAAAACCCGTCTTTAAGTACAAAGTCCGATGACTCTCACACAGTGAAGCAGCGACTTGCACTAAGACTGTCTGAGAAGAAAGGGCAAGATTCGGAGCAGTCATTAAATCTCTTGAGCCCACATAGCAAAGGAAGCACTGATTCGGGCTATTTTTCACGCTCGGAAAGTGCAGAGCAACAAATAAGCCCTCCAAATACCAATGCAAAGTCTTATGAAGAAATAATCTTTGGGAAATTCTATAGGATTAATCAAAGGACTGTACAACCGTTAGCGACAGCCAATCAGGATCGTAGCTCAATAGGTAGAGAGGGCAAGGCAGAGCCACTACCTCTCATAAACCCTCGATTAGATGTCAAGATGCTTGAAGAGCGCATGTCTCCAAACAAAGAAGTTGATCCTAATAAAATGAGTGCTATCAAAAGTAGTCAAGGTTTTAATGATGGCAGTTCAGAGTCTCAGATTGTCACATCACCTATCAAAACTGAGATGAGTTTTTATCCAGGAAGTCACCCAGGTGATACATCTATGCTTCTAGAACTTCCAGTAGATACAAACCCACTAATTAGAAGCAACTCCATGCCAACTTCATCTGCTACCAACTTGAATGTCCCATCAGCTTTAAGAGGAAGCCATTCATTTGATGAGAGGATGACTGGTTCTGATGATGTTTTTTATCCTGGAACAATAGGGATACCCCATCAGCGAATGTTAATAAGACAAGCAGCCTTTGAGCTGCCTTCACTGCAAGAAGGACATTCAGATTCAGAGTACCATGGGAGAATGGGGAAGAACATCATGGTTGCTTCCAGCAGATCAGCTGTAGGAGAAAAAGGGCCAGGCATGAGAGAGAAGAAGTTGCCAACAGCAGAAAGACCCTTTTATAGAGACACACCGTTATTGATTGGGTCGAAACAAGGAGGAGAATTTTATTCTGAATCAACTACTCAGTTGCAGGCAGTATCTTCTATGTATGGAATTACATTTGAAAACAGAAAGCGCAGAATACAGAAAAGTGTTGGAGATGAGGAAGACACACCTTCATTGTGCAGTGATTCTATTGGCAGTCCCATGACTGGTGATTTTGATCCCAAGTCACAAGTCCTGGAAGGACCAAGGAGTGGCTATGCCATGCAAAGCCACGACAGTTCGGCTCATTCGCATCCAGAGCGCTTTGAAATCTGCAGACCCCACCTGCAGTCAGGAAGTCCAGCCACTTCTCTAGAAGAATGTTCCTTAACTACCGATCAAGAAAAGGCAGGAGAGAACTTGAGTAGAAAGGGAAATGTAATCTCTGTCATTCAGCACACAAATTCATTAAGCCGGCCAAACTCATTTGAAAGGTCTGAATCTACGGAGCTTGTTGCTTGCCAGCAAGATAAAATTTACTCGTCATCTGAAACTTGTGAAAGTGAGATTGCAGATTCCCCGATGAGCCCAGATAGGGGTCAGCAGACAGAAAGCGCCGATGGTGTTGGCAAACAGCCTTCTTCATCCCAACATTCTCAGCCTTATAACATGCAGCCCAGGCTGGTTCGCCAGCATAATATACAAGTCCCCGAGATTCGTGTGACGGAGGAGCCAGACAAACCTGAGAGGGAGAAAGAAGTCCCAGTAAAAGAGCCAGAGAAGCCTGCAGAAGAATTCCAGTGGCCCCAGAGAAGCGAAACCCTTTCCCAACTCCCAGCGGAAAAGCTGCCACCGAAGAAGAAGCGTTTACGGCTTGCTGACTTGGAGCACTCCTCTGGAGAATCGAGTTTTGAGTCCACGGGAACAAGTCTCTCCCGCAGCCCAAGCCAAGACAGCAATTTGTCCCATAATTCAAGTTTTTCAATGTCCTTTGAAAGGGACGATAGTCTCAAGTTCTTAACCTCAACTAAACAAGATGAGTTTGGGAAACAGCCTGAGTTTTTAACCGTCCCAGCTGGTGCTTACTCACTTTCCGTCCCTGGGCATCACCAACAGAAAGAAATGAGACGTTGTTCATCTGAACAGATGCCGTGTCCTCATCCTGCTGAAATCCCAGAGATACGGAGCAAATCCTTTGATTATGGGAATCTGTCTCATGCTGCTGTCGCAGGAGCGCCTCCTACCACTGTATCTCCAGCAAGAGAAAGAAAGAAATGCTTTTTGGTGCGCCAGGCTTCTTTCAGTGGCTCCCCAGAGATTTCCCAGGCTGATTCGAGCATGGAACAAACTATCAAGCAAGAGCAAATGGAACACGGGCATGCGAGTCTTCGATCCTCACAAGTTCCTTGGCCTCATTCCTCCTCTTCTGTTCAGTCCGATGACTCTGGGAAGCAGTCGGTGGGTTCTTGTGCACTGCGTAGCTCTAGCTTATCCCCACTTTCTCATACCTCAATCCTTCAAGCACCTTATATTCCAAACAAATATTCACCAGAGCAGCAGCATCTGTTTGCGCTGCAAGAAAAGGTCCCTTTCCTCCCCATTCACAACAGTTTTTTGCAGTTTCCCTACCCGTCTGTCTGCATGGTTCATTTGCCTTCTCAGCCCTTGTGGCCATCAGAACTTTCACAGACACACTTTCCACATCATTTTGTACAGCAGCTTCAGAAATCGTACACCAAGCAACCTTTCCCAACAGAGAGTCACCCGGGTTACCATCTGGAATATGTTCCAGAGCATATCCGAAAGAAAACTGCTGATTATGTACATACGAAAGAGCAAACCTACCAGCGTTACTCAGGAACATCTGGGCAGTATTCTAAAAATGCACTTGCAACATACCAGCCAGACTGTAGCATTAAATCAACAGTTACCTCTTCTGAGCAGCAGCTACAGGCGGATTTGGAAACCCAGAATGTTGGAACTGTACAGTCATTACCTGGTACAGTAGTTCCTGTCAGAATTCAGACTCATGTGCCATCCTATGGTAGTGTCATGTACACAAGCATTTCCCAGATTCTTGCTCAGAGCAGCAGCCCGGCTATTGTCATTTGCAAAGTAGATGAAACTCTTTCCCAGCGAACACTGGCTACTAGTGCAACCATGCATGGAATAGGATTTAACATAGCTCAGATGTTAGACCAGCATAGAGGGTTGGAAAAATATCCTTTGTGGAAAGTACCACATACCCTTTCCCTTAGCTTGGACTCCTCCATCCCATTGTGCTTGACCTCCAGTTCAGATACTGCCTCTACTCTTGGTGGAAACAAGCGGATGCTTTCACCAGCAAGCAGCTTGGAGCTCTTTATGGAGACCAAACAACAAAAAAGAGTCAAGGATGAAAAGATGTATGGACAGATTGTTGAGGAGCTCAGTGCTGTAGAACTCACCAATTCAGACATCAAGAGAAATTTCTCAAGACCACAAAAGCCTCAGCTGGTTAGGCAGAGCTGTACTACTGAGCCAAAAGAGAGTGTGCCGTCCACCTTGTCCTCCTTTCCCTTATTATCCTCATCATCTCAAGATTTGCCAGGTACCAATATGCCACCCACTGAACCTTCTCCATTGAGCAAAGAGAAGCTGGCCAGTTTCGACTCTGCTTCACCTGGGCAGAAATCCAGTGGTGCTTCTGAAGGTAGAGAGTCCCCAGAAGAACTGGATGTTGATGAAGCGGCATCAGATATGAGTCTGAGCCCCCAAAGGTCTTCTTTGCCCTCAGGGGAAAATCAGATAGAAGACCAACCCAAGCAACAGAAATTGCCATTCGGTATGTTGGTACAAATGGCATCCCAGCAAAGTGGGAAGGCAGTGACCTCAACTATTTTCCTGACAGATCTTGCTAACTTCCAGCAAATTCTCCAGTTCCCCAGTTTGCGCACTACCACAACTGTGAGTTGGTGTTTCCTAAACTACACAAAACCAAATTTTGTTCAACAAGCATCTCTCAAAGCGTCTGTTTATGCTTCGTGGTGCATCAGTTCGTGCAACCCAAACCCATCAGGACTGAGTACAAAGATTACCTTGGCACTCCTACGATCGAAGCAGAAAAACAGCACAGAAATCTATACTCTGGCTCCAATGAATAGACCTGGAACTGGGAAACTGACATCATCCAGTGCGTGGAAACAGTTTACTCAGGTAATCTATTGATTCTTAAAGATCAACACATTTTAATTTAGAAGTTACAATATATGAAAAGTGAAGTGCGTTAGAGACTTTTCATTGTAATTTTTAAAATAGTTTCTATAGAGCACTGCATGCTGAATACATTACTTTAAAATGGCAATCAAGAGGGATTTCTCAGGAAAGATCTGAGCAGGAGCTGGCAGGGATCTGGCATCTTGCCTTTGGGTTGTTCTTGCAAAATCCTTGCAGATTTTTAAAGACTAGTGTAGAACAGTCCATGTATATTCATCCACAGAAATAGTTCCAAAGCTACTATTTGGTGGTTACATCAGAACTTGCCCATTAAAGAGCATAAAAATAAGCAAAGAAGTGTATCATACTCTGAGCAATCATTTGGACTTTCCACTCCTTTTTAAAATCCACCTGTTTCTTTGTGTACCATGTTGTCTTCATGTATGATTAATGGCCTTGGAAAAACTGACATGGCTAGGATACACCTTTTGCGATCTTAATTCCACTTGTCTATACTTCCATTTTGACCATGTTCAGCTTTGCCCAACTATGAATTGGATGGTGTGTAGGAGTTATTGTTTACCAGTCATGGGATTTATAAACTATGAAGTTGTAAGTGGTCCAAGGCTGGGAACATTTGTCAAATTCTAAAGCTCCAGCTTCAGTTAAAAACAACAACACAAAATTATTAGTGACAATACTGTTCCGGTTCACACAAATTGGATAGTAGCCCTTTTCTCACATAATGCCCCATATGTTTTATTTAATGTGAGAAGAGTGGGATTCTTTCTGGCCTGACATCTTGGCACTGATACACCTGCTAGCCATGCCTTCTTTGTTTCTAGCAGTTGTACATTTCGCTTTCATGTGATAAGCGTCTTATCTGCATACTTCATACAGGTGGGAACTCAGAGTGTGCAGGATTCCTGCTTGCATGGGTAGGTTGTGGATTAATGTTTTAGCTATGAATGAGTACTTCATGCCTTCGGATAGCAAGATCAAAGGCATCTGGACCTCACTGCCTTTTGAACTGTAGGCAGAGAAACGAGTGTGTCTTAACCACAACCCTGATTTGCCAGATGGCTCTGAGCAGACTATGACTTGAAATTCCAGTGCTAGCAGTTGACTGACTTTGATTGCCTGGTTGGGTTTTTTGTGTTTACTTTCTGTGCAGGAATGTTGTCAATTTGCAATTACACCATCTCTAGGTCAAGAGAGTTGAAAAAGACCAATTTACCTTTATTACCTGTTAGCTATCCTGTGTGTTCCTTGATGAAGTCAAGCGGCCAGATTAATTAGCTTCCTGAGTCCAAGCAAAACATAATATCTCAGCTTGTCCTAAATTATTTGCATTAATATGGCAAACTGCCGTTATTCTCTTTCTTTATTCACAGCCTCAAATGTTTACCTTGATTAGTGACGCTGATTTTCAGTGACGCTGCTTTTCATTTCACAGGTGAAACAAGAGCCATTCTTCATTTACGGCAGCAAGTTTGAAAAGAAAGTAGTGGGGAATGCCATCAAAGAGAGAATGAAAGGAGATGGCCATGGTGATAAAGATACTGCATCCAAACAAGCTGAGCCAATGAGAATTAAAATCTTTGAAGGAGGGTAAGAACATAAAACTAGAAGTATAGCTGCTTTAGTATTTGAGGGCAAGTCCAGTGGGCAGAATCCATGGAAAACGTACAATGCGGTAACAGAGCTGAAGTTTATGGCTATATAGTTAATCTTTAACTTGGGAATGGTAGCAAATGTCAGTTTGAAGAGGCATCAAGTTAGAAAACTCCAAATAGCAGTGCACTGCTATGAAGCTGGACTTTCCTTCCACAGGTTTGTGCAGGAGCAGACACAATGATGGTACAACTAGACAGCCAGCTCTGCTCCCAAATTCAACAGGGAATCCCTGTTTAGATATACATACAGTATCCGTTTATATATGGGGATATCTGGCCCATCCTCTGCTCTGATTTGTATAGATTTTCAAAAGTTAAATACCACAAGATATATCCAAAGAACATTAGTCATGAAGTACTTAAACGTATGTGTATATACGTGGTATACATGGTTCCTACCCTCTACTTGTCCTCACGACAACCCTGTGAGGTAGGTGAGGCTGAGTGATAATGACTGGCACAAGGTATCCAGAAAGCTTTGTGGCGGAATCAAATACATACATGCATAGGTTTCCTGTGCACTGTAAGTTCCATTGAGATGAATGACAATTAGTCATGACCAACTCATCTCATTGATTTCAATTATGCTTAGTCATGACTTTCTTTGGATACCACTCAGTATTCATTTCAGCATATCCTACAGATTATGGTGGTATTTTGTCCTTAACAATTTTCTAATGAATTTGTTCTTCTGTAACACATTTTCTGGCAAACAGGGAACAATCAGTCTATTGTTTCAGAAGCTTGCATTGTGTGCCTTGTCAGTGCCAGCTTCCTGGTTGTTGTCATTCAAAGCACATTAGCACCACTGACAGGTAGCATGATTCAAATGAAGCTATTTGAATAGCAAAATTTTCTTTCCATCACCTGTGGCTCCAAACCCCAATGGGACTTGAAGAAACCATCTTTTAGGAAAATCAGGAAATTAATAAGCTCAGTTGACTGGATTAGTGTTTCAGCTACAAATGAGTATTTAGGAGCTGTAGATTAGGAGCTGTTTGCTTGCCTGCACAAAGGGTAAATTCACCTAATTATAAATAAAATAGTCAGTGATGCCTCAGACTGTTGGCCAAGTGTCTCTTCAAACTGGGAAAGGCCATGCTGCACAGCCTGCCTCCAAGCGGGCCGCTCAGAGGCCAGGGTTTCCCACCTGTTGAGGTCCACTCCTAAGGCCTTCAGATCCCTCTTGCAGATGTCCTTGTATCGCAGCTGTGGTCTACCTGTAGGGCGCTTTCCTTGCACGAGTTCTCCATAGAGGAGATCCTTTGGGATCTGGCCATCATCCATTCTCACAACATGACCGAGCCAACGCAGGCGCCTCTGTTTCAGCAGTGCATACATGCTAGGGATTTCAGCTCGTTCCAGGACTGTGTTGTTTGGAACTTTGTTTGGAACTTGGTCCCAAAGAGGCAAAAAAGGAAGGCCCATAGCCAGGGAGACAGACCAGGGACAGACTGCACTTGCTCCCGGTGCGGAAGGGATTGTCACTCCTGAATCGGCCTTTTCAGCCACACTAGACGCTGTTCCAGAACCACCATTCAGAGCGCGATACCATAGTCTTTCGAGACTGAAGGTTGCCAACAACAACAGTCAGTGATGCCAAGATAATATTTATGCAGCTTAATTGAAGAAACATCTCCCTAAAGAGTAAGCGTTCCAGCCTAAACATGCCGAGCCCCTGTGAGACATCAGAATAGCAACAAGAAGGACCATGTCTCAGTGTCCATTGTCAGATCATCCAGTGGCATCAAAAGAAGTGGAGCAAGGAAATTGAGTGAGATGTAAAGGAGGAGTTTCTAAGCAGGGGTTGCCCAAGCCAATCCACCACCCAGAACAGTGCCAGTCTACTGCCCCCACCAGCATGTACTTGCCTGCCCTCCTCAGCTGCAATTTTTTGTAGAGTGGATGGGATGGAGGTTCCTGATAAGCAGAACGTCTCCACTCTCAGTATCGTCTCCGCCTGGTCACTTTACAAGATGTAGGTGAGGAGGAAAGGAGGCCATGAGAACTCTGGTTCTCTTCCCAAGCACTATCCTGGAAGAAAAATAACACAGCAGTAATAGAGCTGGAGGATAGTAGGTTGCCCATCCACCTCCAGCTTCTTTTCATATGTCCCAAGAAGACTGTGCAAGAGATGGATGTAGCAGCTGGGTAAAGTGGGCAGAAGGACCAGGGTAGCTGGCAGGCCAGCACTGAACATTCCCTTCGAGCTTGCAGCCACTGCCTGAAGCAAGGGATTGTGGCTGGGCTGCCCTTGCTGGTAAGAGGAAAGAGTTTGAAGGACTAAGAAGAATTGTATTGTAGATCAAAAATATAGACCAGCCTACTGATAAGGCCTTAGCCCTCTCCATAGAAATCCATATCAGTGTATATCCATAAAAACCAAAGTAACCGAAGGATTCATAAATTAGTTCCAATTCCAACATTTTTTATATACAAGTAGACCTAATTCTGCCTGTCTCTGAGTGCCGTGAAAATAAAGTTTTTGACCCAAAGGTTCTTGTGCCATATTGCATGAGACCTGTGTTTCTTCTAAGTTCCATCCTCCTAAACTGCAGGATTTCTTCTTCTCCCTCCCCCATAAACCCCCACTTTTTTCTCTAAAACTCAAGGCAGCTGAGAAAACATATAAAACATTCAGCACAAGATAATAGTCCCAGGGCATGCACTTAAACTTTGGCCACGATAGTAAAAAATAAATAAATAAAAATGGGAACAGACAATAAAGAAAGGTCTTCATTGACATGTCCTGCTAAGTGAGTATCCAAAGCATTTAGTCTGAGCCAGCAAGGTCATCTGATGTTCTTTTCTGAAGGAGACCTTTTGATTGTGATCAGAAACTGCTACTTCGGACATATTGATCACTGTTTGCTGAATGAAACAATGTTTTGAATCAAATCTAAACTTTTTTGGGGGCTAGAGTAGAAATCCAGCACTTGCTGATGATTAAGGTGATGATCCTGTGAATTCTGAGACTTTGTTTGAGAGTTTAAGAAAACAAATAGCAAAATGGTAGCATTTTAACAATACTAGAACCTACTTAAGTTTCTAAAAAATTATTACAAGGAAGTTTATCTAATGTTGTGGAATGGTGTTCCAGAGACAAATCACAATGGTGAAACTTTTTTGGGTTGCTTCCAAATTCATTTCTCCATTGCACAAAGAGGCACAATAACAAGTGTTCATCCAGACTTCCAAATGGTTAGGCAACAATCTGGCATATTTTTAGATTTGAGAAGTTTTGGTGATTTGAAGAATTTTCTCCAGGGGAAAACAGTATTGGAAGCAGCCCACTACACAGAAAAGTTTTATAATGTTAAGGCAGAATTTAATGGTTTTGTATTTGGTCAAAGCTGTAAGATTTAAAAAAAAAATAAATCCGATATAAGTTGTCAGTATGGCCAGTATGGCAGAAATTGTGTACATATATTCATTTTACTTTTTATTGCTTTCTCTTCGTCACAATGAATATTTGCATAAATGTGCATGTTTTTATTTGCTCTCACTGTCAATGAGCAAAAAATTGTCACTGAGACCTGGCAATATAGGAAGATCTGTAAACTGAATATTTACCAAGTTTGCTATCTTTTCACCAGATTGATTTGAAGTTTGATATAGTGTCCTGCGTGGTATAAACGGTTTCTCTTGGTTGTTGGAATTTTGGGACTCTATCTACAATGCAATTAGCAGCCCAATCCTGTTAGCTTGTTGTGCTGCCAGAATGAGTTTTCCAGCAGCACAACTTACTTTCCGACAATTGCAAAATGTGACCAGGCAAAACAGTGCCTTCCATTTTCACCCAGCATGCTGGCACATTGGTGTGCCGTAGATGGTCTGCTGCTGTGCTGCAGGAATTTGGGGAACAGTCATTTTTATTAGTAGGGTCATTGGATGATATGAGCCTTCCACCGGCAGCAGTGTGTGCCTTGTCAGTTGTAAAAAAAGCTGATGGTATACTTTGACCATTCTAGTGCCTTGTCAGTGTGCTGTGAGATGAAAAGAGTTGAAAATTGCAGTGCTAGAGTGTCAGAACATCCAGATTTAAAACACAAAACAATAACTGATGCATGCAAAACAAATATAAAAGTAGATATGTCATTGTGCTTTCCTGCAAAAGCACCACATGCAGAAATCCTCTACTACATACTAGTAGTGTAGCCTAGCCTAGCATGTGACTAGGAAGGAAAGTGGTCTAAGCTCTAACTTGTACATACAGTTCCTTGCCATGTATATCCAATCACATTAATACTAGGGACACTGTTTTTATATTGGCTTTCTTCCATCAGGTATAAATCCAATGAAGATTATGTATATGTCAGAGGACGTGGACGTGGAAAGTACATTTGTGAAGAATGTGGGATTCGGTGCAAAAAACCAAGCATGCTCAAGAAACATATCCGCACTCATACCGATGTACGGCCTTATATATGCAAGTTGTGTAATTTTGCCTTCAAAACAAAAGGTACTTAGCCATTCTCATTTGGGGGGAGGGGATCTGTTCTTGGCTGTCTGCCATCTCTTTCCAAATGCAAAGGAGGTTCTTTGAAAATAAGGTGGTTTTATTTATGAAAATGAGACTTCATGAAATGTAACTTTCTCCTCTTATCTAAGCAATTCAAGGATTTATGTTAGATGGAAAGCTTCTTTGTATAACTTAATTAGGAAATATGGGCTTCTACCCAGCCCATCTGTCTACAAAGGAAATGTAATGGCGTAAAAAATGCCTTGGCAAATATTACTTTCATGCTCAAAATGTTACGGTGCAAGTATTAATTACATCAATAGACAAAATGCTAGAGGGATTGTACATTTGCAGTGGCATATTGCAGAAGCAGAGCATTAGCTGCAGGGTAGAAAATTCCCGGTCTGCCTTTATGGTGGGTCAGTTTCATATTTATAAATAATGCAGAGATCCACAGACTCCAGGTGGGCCACTCCATCCACAGTTGTATCAATTATGGATGGTGTTCTGATAGCTCATGTTCACATGTACTCACCAACCTCAGGAGCATTCATTTGTTAGCCCCAAGACACGCGCTCGCTCGTTCTCTCTCCCCCCCCCCCCACGAGTATATTTAGCCACATGCAGCCATTCAAATATTTCCATAATCTTTGCTTTAAGATCATTCACTGCTCAGGCACTCCCTAGTTTCCTTAGTGCCCCCTCAAAGTGTGGAGATTAAGGCGATCAGCTTAATTTCCATGTCCTAAAAAAAATGGAAGACTTTGTATAGCCTCATATATTATTCTGGCTTTACGAATTGGACTTCACACACCCATACTTTGTCTTGGGTCTTTCAGCTCGACATTGGGCTGGGGTAGGATGTGCCAGATGGAGGTTCAGCAGGAGACTCTTCATCTGTCACTTGCTTAGACATACATCTAATGAATGTGTCTGCCTGATGCAGCTCTTATAAGATGCAGTGCTTCCCCAGAATGCTGCCTTGTACTATAGTATACATCCAGGCAGATGTGGCCCTACTGGATAATCTTCATCTTGGTACAGCTTGGAAGAAAGCACTCTCACAGTTCTCAGTGAATTTTGACATAGTGGACCACAGATTGTTTGAGCCAGTGAATACTGGGGGAACGGTTGTACAGAGGTTTCACCATTTGCCTGGCCAACCCAGCTGATAACTTTGAAGAACTGCTTCTCTCTACCTTGAGATTTATCCTACGGGATATTGTAGGGTTTTCCATATTGTGCTTTCAGGCTGTACAGAGCCACTTGGATCAGTTGAAAATCTTCAGGTTGATAGTATCAGAGTTCTTGAAGTGTTGCTTCGACTGTTGTTTCTGTTTGCCTGAGTTTTTGTGCTGTTTTGTTTGTCATGAGCTTATTGCCTTGAGCGCATATTTGCTCCAAATAATAAATGTTCACTCTCTTGTAACTGTTCTGGGTAGACTGTGGAAGAAATCTGAAAACCCTAAAGATTGCATCTAATCTTGGCCAGTATAGTCCATGCACAGGCTCCATAAAAAGGAATTTTAGGGTGCATTTTTTTTCAGAATGACCCTGAAACAAAGAAGCTCATTAAGTTCAGATTTCATTTTAGATTGTGAGCCCTTTTGGGACAGGGAGCCATTAGTTATTTGATTTAAACCACTTTGTAAACCACTCTGTAAACCACTTTGTAAACTTTTCATTGAAAAGCGGTATATAAACACTGTTAATAACAATCGTTTGTCCCTAAGCAAGTGGGCCAGGGAACAAATGGGAATCTGTATTCAGTACCTCATTTGGTTCTGAAAGCTTGCCTTTTCATTGCTGCCTGTGTCATTAGCAGGAGCTGCTCCAATGTGCAGCTGCCTCCTGGCAGTGGGCAGCTATTTTTTTTCCTTCTTATGACCCAGCATGCAGTCATCCTATAGTAGTGTAGGTTACAAAACAGAAATGGCTGCTGCTATGAACGAATGGCTGCTGTCAAAAGGCTGCTGTACACTGAAGTGCCTGTTGCTGCCGACGCAGGCAGTGGTGCCCCAAGCAATTAAAAGTGTATGGTGGGGTTTTTTCCAACCTAAAAACAACCAAACAAAACAGCCATATTGAAAACAAGTAAGGTTAGAAATACAAATTGGGACCCTACAAATGGGTCTTGAGACGATCAAAGATTAACCCAAAACAAGTGAAGGCACTAAAAGTGCCCTAAAAGTGAAGAAGAAAAATTAGTACACATTCTCATTAGAGCAGCTACAGTTTGTGAGCAGAGCAACTAATAAAGCAGTTTATTTCATTGTTCGTGCTTTTACTTTCCTCTTAGGATTATATGATGATTATATTTTAGTAGCGGAAGCCAGAAGATGAGTTGTAGCACTAGACCACTCCCAGATGGATATGTCTCTTAAGGATAAGAGGAATCCTGTACTAAGTGGTGGACCCACCACTTACCTTGCCCTTCCCAGTGTAGCCCTAGACATGCTGGCATCTAATGCAAATATTTGAAATGGCAACTCCTTTTCAGCAGCCTTTCAAGTAGCCATCCCCTGATGTTGGTGGTGGTGATGAGGCTGCATGAGTTGGCACAGTAAAGAAAAAAAAGACATTGAGGTTCTACAGTTCTGAGCACCAGAGCAAAGCAAAGCAACACAGTCACAAAAAAGATACATGAACGTATATGGAATTAGTCTTGCTGCAATGATGTTTAAATTGAAAGAAGCCGTTCCATTTGTCTAGTCATTTAGTTGTTTTCTATCCAGTTTAGAACAAAGAGAGCCTGCAAGATTTCTACGCTGATGTCACTTAATTAGTGTTATCTTTGTGCCTTTCCATAGGAAATCTGACAAAACATATGAAATCTAAAGCACACATGAAAAAATGCCTGGAGCTGGGAGTATCCATGACGTCTGTGGAAGATGCTGAAACAGAAGAAGCAGGTATGTCACGTTGAGTTTATTGCATGGCCTTAGCAGTAGGCAGATAACTCATCACATTTTATCACTTGCTGACAAGAGTGGATATGTTAAGATTCTCTCCCCCCCCCCCAGTTTTCCTTGTGTCAGCACCAAGTGTTGAAAATAATCTTTCTGTGTTTGTTTGAGGTTTACCGAGTCTAAGGTTTCCTTCACTGGGAAAATCTCTGCCCCCCCCCCCCGAGTACAGATCTGGTTCTCGTGTACATAGTATTCTTAACTATTGATACACAAATACATTCTAAACTAGTGTGAGAACATTTTTGTACTGTCTCTGCAGTAAAACCAATTCTTTAAAAGGTAATAATACTGGGCCCCCAGATTCAGAGCTCAGTTTGGCTGAATCTCCTGGGAACCTGTAAGTGCTATTCTGTCAGACCTCAACCAGTTACTGTGTGACTCGGTTCTAACCTGTTTTCCTCCCATCATGCAAGAATTTTGGGCAGGCATAGAAACCAATGGGAAGTGTGCACTTAATGGTGCACATTAAATGTTCCTGACTTTAATGGAACATGTGATGTCTTGTGCAAAGTGGCAATCTTACCTTGTTGTGTATCTCAACAAGGGCCTTTATGCGGCCATTCCACAGGAGCTTTGAGTGCAGAAAAATTCTGTGATCAGCCCAGAAATATGTCTCCGGCTCTATGTGTTCTACTGATTTGTCACAATTATTTCAGAAAATATGGAAGACATGCACCATGAGGTTGGAAAGAGTAACATGACTGGCACATCAACTGATCATCAGTTCTCTGATGCTGAGGAATCAGATGGAGAGGATGGAGAGGACAATGAGGATGATGATGACGACGACGACGATTTTGATGACACTCTTGGAGACTCAACACCGAAAACAAGATCACGAAGCACTAGCCCCCAGCCCCCCCGATTCTCCTCATTATCCATGAATACTGCTACAGCATCCTGTGGGGCTTCTCCTGACAGTTCAGTGGAACATTCCTCCTTGATAAGTTATTTGGTCACTTTACCTAGCATTCAGGTTACTCAGCTCCAAACACCAAATGACTCTTGTGATGATTCACAGATGACAGAATATCAGAGGTTTTTCCAGAACAAAAGTACAGATTCAGAACCAGACAAAGACCGACTTGACATACCTAGTTGCATGGATGAAGACTATATGGTTTCTTTGGAGTCCAACTCATCTCCTAGGGACTTTTCATCCTCCAGCCGACAGTCCTCCCCAGGATATGATTCTTCACCTTACAGAGATAATTCACCAAAGAGGTATTTGATGCCCAAAGGAGATTTGTCACCTAGAAGGCATTTATCACCAAGGAGAGAGATTTCACCCATCAGGCACCTTTCACCAAGGAAGGAAGCTGTACTGAGGAGAGAGTTATCACCCCGCAGAGATGTTTCACCAAGACGTCACCTGTCACCAAGGAGACCACTGTCGCCTGGAAAAGATACATCTTCTCGAAGAGACCTGTCTCCACGGAGAGAGAGAAGGTATATGGCCTCGGTTAGAGCAGCATCACCCCGAAGAGGCTTATATCATAACCCAACATTGCCCATGGGCCAGTATTTGCAATCTGATTCAGTTTCATTGGGACAGTTGGTAAGTTGAAAAGAACATCGTAATTCTTGTAAAACAGAACCTCTGCTATATTTATTTGATAGTGTTTTGTAAACATTACAGAGTTGGAGTGAGCCAAGCATAACACATAATGATCGCCTTAAATTTTAATCAGAGGTGCTGTGATAGAACAGTTTGCACTCAAAGTAATGATTTTTCCTGGAAACTCAAGGAAATCTTATAGGTGGGTCAGTGTATAGGCATTAGCAAGCCCTGAAGACCCAAGGATTAATGGAGATGGAATTGTTCAGGTCTGAAGGTGGTAACTACAGGTGTAGATATCTGTGGCATTAGTTACTTCAGTATTAAGCAGAATCATTCCCAGCAAAACCTCTTCTCTGGTGCCTGTGTAGGGCTGTAGTGAAATAGCTACTACTACAAGGCAAACACTATGAGGCAATCCAATTTGTTGTTTGGGGAATTCCTGTTCAGTACACTGCATATGCTCAGAAGTTAGCTGAAACCAATCACTTGGTTGTACTGCTAGAAATCAGTGCAGGCTGGAGGGATACCCATAGTTATGCAAATCCCTCCAGCATTATTGCTAATCAGTGGTTCTGTTCATGAGAGAAAGAGTTGAGTCACATAGAGCCCAATTCTATCCCTTGCCATGCTGTAGCATGCAGCTGCGTCAAAAAAGGCTTGTGCTACATGCCTTGTGGGGGTAAAAAAGTCTGAGACCTGCTGCATTAAAGAAAATTGTGTCTTTGAAATGTGTCTTTGCCATTGTAGCTCTACTAACTTGTGACAGAATTGTAGTAACACTAATGAACAGAAACAGAACATTTTTCTTCTTCACATTGCAGCAGGAAATGGAGGGTAATTGTGCTCAGTCTTCTCCCTGACAAGCTAGTTTTCTATGCACAGATAACTTACTGTATGGAAGTCAGGTGAGCCCCACCTACACTATGAAGTGGTATAATAAAAAAGAACCACAGCAGGTTTACTTCTTTATCCACTGTTCAAAGGAAGTGTGAGCAAGTCAGGATCTAGCTACAAGGATCCCTCTTACTACTGTCCAATACAGCTGTTCTTCTATAAAGGCCCTTTTATCTTCCATCTGTTTTGTTCACTACAATTAGAATTCCTCCCTGTGGATGGAAAGAATTGAATTTGAATGTACAAGAGTAGCAATTTCTAAACCTTTGAATTGGCTTCCTGGTGCATTTGAGCACACCCACAGGCATAAACATAATCGCCTTCAGTTATCTCAGGGGAAAAAAAGACAGAAACCCAATCACCATTTTTGCTGTCATGCAAAGAATAAGGCGTGTTGCCTGTAATTGACCAGTCAGAGTATTCTGGCCTCAGCTGGTATTTTTCTGCAGTATTGAAGCAACTGACAAAATAGAGCAGAGATCTAGCTTTCTTTTGAATTACTATATTTACCAGTGATTCCTAACGTTTTTCAAGTGGTGGCTCTCTTGACCTACTGGGCCATTGGCTGCAGCTCCCCATTAGGGCTAAAATCCAGTACATTATATAAGATGGTAGGGTTTTCACAGTGACTCCTTGGCTCCCCTGGCTGGAGCAGAATATCATGCTTTACTGCCTAAAAATATATATATATATATATAGCAAATATTCCTGCCTAAAGCTCAAGGAACTCTTAGCTAACCCATTTCTGCCTAATGTTGCATATATGCAACAGGGACCGAATGTGTACACCTGTGGGCCGAGCAGAAATGGGCGAAGACAAATGCAACCTGCACCAGCAGAACTTATCCTCATCTAGATGCCAAGACAGGAACAAGAGTTGGTTTTTTTTCTAGTCAGGCTTTCCAGTCAGCCAGCTGTTAATCTGATCCCAACCCCAATTACCTCATTAATCATTCCATACCTTGTTATCTATTTCCTTGTTCCTTAAAGGCACTCATTGTTTCAACCTGTTCTTTGTTACATCTCAGAGTGTTAGTTTAGTCCAGGTGTGGCTAAGACAGAGCATTTTCTCTTTTCATGTTCATGTTATGATGCTTATAGATTTTGATAACCTCACTATAGGTCCGTGCTTGGAATTGTTGTTCCCTCACCAAAGGGATCTGGTCAAAGTTGATCTGATGTCCAGTACTTAAATTATGTTCAGCTACTGCTGAACAAAGCTGACAAGTCAGCAGTAGCTGAACACAATTTAGCTGAACATAACTTGAGTTTTAGGCAGGAATATTTGCTGTATATATTTTTTAGGCAGTAGAGCAGCTATTTTCAACCTTTTTCATCTCATGGTACACTGACAAAGTGCTAAAATGGTTGACACACTATCAGTTTTTTTTTTTACCATTGACAAGGCACACCATGCTGCTGTTAGGGGTCTCACATCCTCCAATTGCCATACTAATATATGACCCTCCTCAAACTCCCCTGGCACACCTGCAGACCATCCGTGGCACACCAATGTGCCATGGCACAGTGGTTGAAAATCACTGGCGTGGAGCATGATATTCTGCTCCAAGTGAGTTTCAGCAGTTTTAGGTGTCAGCTAACTACTTCTTAGGAATATTTTATTCCCTTGAGAAAGCTCTACAGAGTTAGAGTGAAATGTTGGGATAGGATCTAGACTTTGTGATGAGCCTGAAAGTGAATCTTTCCTTAGGTGTATTAATACTGGTTTTCTCAGGGATTTCTGCTGCTCCTAGCTGAATTCTCTCAAGAGCCACATTGTATATTGCCTCCTTTATTCCCATTTTTCTGACTCCATTCAATGCTCCTGTTCTCCAGAGTGGGATTTGTTTTGCATGTTTGTGATTTGGTAATCAGGCTGATGGTCTTGCATCAGTGCCATGTGGCAGTGGCAGAGAGACCTGGGATAGCATTGGCAGAGATTATAAGGGCTGAGAAACGAAGGAGCAACAGATGGGCAGAAATGTGACTTCAATAATTGATTCACCCTGGGGGTGAGAATCCCTTTTGGCATCAAAAGAAAGGGTATAAATATTTTAATAAATAAAAACATAAAGTTGTGGTAGGGAATCTTGAAAAATCTCTAAAGAAAAATTGTAAAGATCTGCCTAGGCTGCTTAGCACACGTATGTCAAATGGCACAGGAGCAAACAACATGGTTAGATAAGTGTTTTCTCCCCCTGCCCCATATGTCTGCCGTCCAACAGCAGTGAACTCTATAGCCTCTGATAGCAGTTTCATTTGTGTGCATGTTCCTGGCTTAGTAAGGCCAGCTCTTTCCGCTGAGCATCTGTATCTCTCCCATCTGAAACCAGTCATCTCAGGTCAGTGCAGTCTTGCCTTGACATTGATTTTTACTGACCCCACAGTGCCTTGTGAGAGGAAGCCATCTGATGGCAGAGTCACTGTGATTTCATTAATTTTCCTTCCAGACTAGTTCCTCAGCACAGCATCAAGAAAGTGGTAAATGCCATGAGAGGTAGAATTTCTCAGTGCTAAGATGCTTTTGCCGCTAATTGCATTTAAAAAACAAACAGCACACACAGTTGTTTGGCTGCATGTCCTGTTCAGAATTAACAGATCTGTAGATACAGTTCCATATCATTTCAAAAAGTGTGCTTTTTACACTGATCTTTTTAAATCTAGCAACCTGAGACAAATGTTCAGGTATTCAGACCTTACCTACAGGCCTTTATTACATATGCCTAAAGCTGGAAATGCATAACATTTGTGTATGTGTGGATCCTGGGTCCAAACAAGTTCCTCAGCTGTTTCAGTAGATCCTACTGAATGTTGCTTTCATGGGCTATAAGGCTAAGGGCCCAATCTTATCCAACTTTCCAGCACTGATGCAGCCCCAAGGAAAGGGAACAAATGTTCCCTTGCCTTGAGGAGGCCTCTGTGAGTGCCTCTCCACTGCAGGATGCAGTGCACCCCACTAACATGACCTGGAAGTTTGGTTAGGATTGAGCCCTAAATCTGTTGCTTTCCCCCTTTTTAATTTTCACATTTCATAAGCAACTTCTGTGCACTTAAAGGGCATTGATGTTCTCCTAAACATAAGAACATAAGAACAGCCCCACTGGATCAGGCCATAGGCCCATCTAGTCCAGCTTCCTGTATCTCACAGCGGCCCACCAAATGCCCCAGGGAGCACACCAGATAACGAGAAACCTCATTCTGGTGCCCTCCCTTGCATCTGGCATTCTGACATAGCCCATTTCTAAAATCAGGAGGTTGCACATGCACATCATGGCTTGTAACCCGTAATGGATTTTTCCTCCGGAAACTTGTCCAATCCCCTTTTAAAGGCGTCCAGGCCAGATGCCATCACCACATCCTGTGGCAAGGAGTTCCACAGACCAACCACACACTGAGTAAAGAAAGATTTTCTTTTGTCTGTCCTAACTCTCCCAACACTCAATTTTAGTGGATGTCCCCTGCTTCTGGTGTTATGTGAGAGTGTAAAGAGCATCTCTCTATCCACTCTGTCCATCCCCTGCATAATTTTGTATGTCTCAATCATGTCCCCCTGAGGCGCCTCTTTTCTAGGCTGAAGAGGCCCAAACGCTGTAGCCTTTCCTCATAAGGAAGGTGCCCCAGCCCAGTAATCATCTTAGTCGCTCTCTTGCTGAAAAGTTTAAGTTATTGGAAAAAAAAATCCTTATGAAATCTTTAGGTTCTTCTTGTAGAGATCTTTGTGAAACTCTTTAGTATGTTTTGAAGTTTTTACATTTGTAAAGGCTTGCATGCCATCCTTGACTAATGGCAATGGAGGTCTTTGTGTGTCTTTTCTAACATCCCAGCCAGCTATTTGTCAGGTCCATTTCACTTCTCAAAATATTTTTGTCTAGGAAGTAGCATCATATTTAATTCCCTATATACAACAGCGCTTGAGGTGTTAGAAATGTGAGTCACAAGTTTGCTTGTGTTTTGTTAATTAGTACATGTGACAAAGTGCTTCACTGTACATTTTCTCTGGATCCCTAACAAGAACAGTAGGCAACATTGTGTAACTGCTTTGCTAGTCTTGTGGGACTACGACTTAATTTTTGTTTTACTTTCTCTATTTGCAGAGCTCAAGACCAGGATTGTTCCAGGGCCCTTATTTCAACATGTCTGGAGAAAAAGGAAGTCTGGAGCATCAGGGGTCTAGTCTGTTTCCTGAGGGTCCTACTGACTATGTCTTTAGCCACCTTCCACTACACTCCCAGCAGCAGCTTCGTACACCCATCCCCATGATGCCCATTGGAGGCATCCAAATGGTCCATTCAATACCGACAGCCCTTTCAGGTTTGCACCCCTCATCCGTCTTGCCCCTTCCCAAAGAGGGATCTGGTGAAAAGAAAAGAGCAGCTTCAGAAACCGTCGCTAAAGAATCGTATATCATTTCTAAGCACCACGAGAAGCGTACCTACCCTCACACATTACATACAGCGGTTCAAGCCAGCGCATCACCTTCTTCATTGCTGTTGATGAAAAAGAGCACTTCAGAAGAAGGTGTCATTGAGAGGGATCAGGAGGAGAACATACAGACTTGTACAAAAGCCATTGCCTCTCTCCGAATTGCCACAGAGGAAGTTCTACAAGGGACAGAGCAGTCGCAGAGGGATTCTGAGCCTCAGAAATCCTCAGAAAGTGCACATTTTAGCATGAAACACTTTAGTGGCTCCGAGCCAGGCCAAATCTGTGCCTCAGCCACCGACCCTGACTTGCACAGAGGCGAAAAGGACCTTTTTGGTACAACACAGACTGCATTATCTCATTCCACCTTTTACAGCAAAAACAGTGTGGATGTCAGACAGTTAGGCTACTTTAGTAGGAAAGATTCCCCATCAAGCACACCGGAAAGAAAAGACCTTCCCTCTGAAAAAAGCAAACCGCAGTGATCTGAAATGTGTGGAGACTTTCATATTGGCATTTACCCCCACTCCCCCTTTTCCCCCTAGTGGTAGAAGGAAGTACTCAACTTTATAGCATGCTGGTTCTAAGTTACAGTAGTTTGCTATTATATATACTTTTGTTATATCAAAAGCATTGAGTTAAAACTACGAGTCATCACGAACCTGACCAAAACGAAATTTCAAAATTCTTATTGGGTCTGGTACTTTTAACTTGTACAGTTGTTTGTGCCTTTTCTTTACTTTTGCTTATATTCTTATAAGCATTTTTTTAGCGGTAATTTGTACATATTTTAGAATTTGTGTATCTGCTTTGTAATAAATGTAATTTCTTTCCTTTTTTGGACACTTTGACCTAAATGATGTAAAGTAAAAAACAAAAAAAAGCATCAATATATATGTGAGGTTGCACTAAAATATTTTTATATGATTAAAACTGAACAGCTTTTATGTACAGCTCTGATTCTGTAATACTAATATTTATTTACTTTGTTTCATACATTGTACATTTTTTCTTAATGTTGTGGATTGCTTTTCTATGTGAAGCATGGGATTTACTGTTGCATTATTAGAACAAAAATGTATATTGTAAACAAGATATTTAAACTAGAGTATCTTATCTTATTCTGCACTTATGCATTAGTTAAAAAAAATAAGATAAAAGGATGTATCAGTCCATTCTTAACTCTTGTAATTTTTTTGTCTCTCGTTTGCTGGATTGACTATAACTTAAAGTGCTGATTGTGATTTTAAAATGATAGTACCGTAAAGCATTAAAGTAAACCATGTGCTATTGTGAGTTTTTTCAAAGCTTTATAAAACAGTTATAAATATATTAAAAGTATTTGGTCTTATGTGAACATGTTGCTCTATAAGCTCCTTTAAAAGAATATATGGGAAAACATTCCACCCCATGTAAATATATGAGAGTTCAAAAACTGGTGCAATTTCACATAGATTGTTTGGACATTTAGAGGCCTCGCTGTGTTTCGAGTGAAATCAGTGGAGATTGTGAACTTGAGCAGAAGCAGGATTGGGCAATGAGTCACCACATATCAATATCAAAGGGTCTTTAAAAACTGTGGCTCCCTGAGCCCTGACTCCAGAGGAATTGGGCTTACACCCCAGGTGAGAGAGCATGTTTGGACATAGAGATTTGTCATCGGCTGGTCTGGTGGCTTGGAAGTCGGTGCTGGGCACTGCACGCTGGAGACGATCATGGGAGTGTCCTGGGTGGAGGGTCTCCACACTAGTGGGGGTCAAGGAGCTTAGTCCTATTGCCAAGTTATCTCACTTCCAGGGGCTTTGGGATGAGTTATGGGATAGGATGTAAGATGGATATGTGCTCACAACTTATTTCTGGTCTGCAAGGCAACAGATAGGCATTTTGGGAAACTTCTTTGCTAGAAGAACTATCATATTGGTATCTCTATCTAAGGGGAAGGTCAGTGGCAAAACAGTTATATCCTTCAAGACTAGGGCATTTATAGCATTCAGTTGTCTTGACAGAAAACTAGGAGGAACCATTGCTTATATGTTTTGAAGGTATGATGGGATGCCACCAAAATATACACACAAAAACCCAAGTTGTCAAAAATTTGGGTTATCTTCTGTGCTATTTAGTGGATTATAATTCTGTGAAAACACGTTTGTATATTGAATTGCAATACATTTAAGGAGAGTTCTTTAAAAAAGAAATAAATATACAGTTACATCACATATCTAGTGTCTAGTTTTCATGTGGTGTTTTGATTTTTTGTTTTTCCAAGCTACCAATGATCGATCTTAAGCTGCAAATCCTACGTGTGCTTTATTTATGAGTACATCAGTGGGATGTACTTCCAAGTAAAGACATATAGGATTGGGCTGCATGTTGCATAGCAGTGCATTATGACATTACCTTGGACATTTGTATCGGCATGAGCACGCATGTAACTTGCTTGGTTTTGCATGAATGGGGAAAAGTTCATGCTTGGGCTGTCTATCATTTGCCAAACTATCATTAGGTCTTGTCAGAAAAAAACCATCATACAATCATCTGTTCAAACACTACCATAATGACAGTTATGCTTCTTGACTTAAATGTGTCCCAAAGGGATGAATCTGCAGTTGTTTGCAATTTGTAAGCAACAACTGGACATCTGACAAAAAAATTATCAGCAGAATCCTATGGTAAAAGCTATGTTAGCTCTGTTGCTTAATCCCCATTCAGTTCCTCAAATGCCTTAGTGAGGGGCCTGAGATGTAATTCGTTTTCATGTTTTACAAAGTTCTTTGCTTAGGACCATGTACTCGCATCGTTTAAATTAGAATATTTGGGTTAAACGAAGGCACAGAAATGCAGTATCCTTTCTAATGGCACTTGTGTACTCCTTGAGCTGATTTCAGAACAGCTTTTCATGTCTGGACAATTTCCCACATATACATGGAAAGTTCTTTTGGAATGGTTCCTCACATTGCTTTTCCAGAGATGTTCCTATGAATATGACCCCACAAAAGCTTCTTCCTTAAGATTTCATTCTTAATTAATGTGCTCATTAGGGCAAGTAATTATCCCATTTTGGAACAGATTTCCCCCCCTCTTTCATTCATTTTTTTTTCAAGCATGATGTTGTGGCATGCAACTCAAAACATATTTATGTGGAGTTAAGAGTGTTCATATACAGCCAAAATGTTGTTGTATTAATCATTTATTATTGTAAGCTGCTTTGAATCTGTATAAGAGAAGTGAGGTAAGATGTTTTAAATTGTCAGAACCATGTAACTTTCAGCATTTGCATTACAATGTACTTACAAACTTCAGTTTGTATATTGTGCTGTTGAACTGCATTCTTCAGTGTACTTCAGCAAATTTCTGGAGTAGCTTCTTGCATTTCCAGGAGACTTTAGATCTACACAATATAAAGCAATATAAAAGAGCTCTGGTCATGATCTGGGCCACCTCCAGATTTCACTCTGTGCAGCTCTTTTCAAGTGGCTGTACTAGAAACCAAGACAAAAAAAAAAAAAAAAAAAAGTTTCTGGCTACTTCTGAACAAATTACATTATTTATTGAAGGAATCTTATATGAATTATTTTTTTTAAGAATTTGTGCTATCCTTGAACAATTAAACACAATCAAAGCTCTGTAATGCATCACAAAATAAGTTTTTGTGTTTTTTAATATGTAAATGACTTGGATGGAAAGTTTTGAAATCTGTCTTTATGCATATATTGGCGTTTAATCATGATGTATTGCTCTTGCCTTTTCTCAAAGATGTTCCTAAATAAAATATCTATCGTTTCCAGTCTTCCAAATGCTCATGAAGAAGAGACAGACCTATCAAATATTGTCCCTTTAAATATCTTCCCAGGGAAACATCTGGTACAGTCTGTGACATCATTTGGCTTTTCATGTGCAGCAGAAGCCATTACACCATGGCCATCAGATAAGATCAAAAGCATCTGAACACACACCCTAAGCAAGTTGCTTAGATCACTGAACCCTATTGGGTGCTTTTCTGTACATTCCTGAAGAGCTAAACCCAAATTCTGGAATATACCCTATAGAGAATGATTAAAGATAATTTTCCTTTTGGGTGTTGCATTTCTTAACCAGCATGTGTGTATATTAGCTTCCTAGCATGGGTGCGAAGGGTCTCAGAAACAGTACCCAGGATCTGTTACTTTTTGGACCAACAACTTGTCCAAGCTTCCAGGCAGTTGCCATGACTTCTAGCAGTCCCTTTCCAGGCTTCCTCTGTCTCTTGTGACTCTTCACTTGGCAGCCTTCAGAGATAGAGCTGTGTCTTCTGCCACTGTCTCTCGACTCCAGGCACTATTTCTTTCTCTTTGTAGCCTTCTTCAGAATCTGGCTAGGAATGAATAAGGCCTGAGGGGAGATGCTTATTTGCCAAGCATACAACTTCTGTACAGACCACTGCATTTTTTTATTCACATGTCAATGTGTCCAACAACCATGCAATTGACAAGACACCATGTGGCTACCTCTGGCCGACCTGGCAGTAACTGAGCTGGCAGCAGGAAAAAGGAAATATTTTCAGTCCCTTCAGTTTGGGGTCTGCCCATGAAGTGGATGATGTGGCTCATTTTGAGCAGTGGGTTGCAGGGACCACCAAAGAAATTTGGGGAGGGTATGCACTTCCTTCCTCCAGCCCCCACCCAGGACAGAGCCACTTGACTGCTTCCCTAAACCCTCGTCTTGCTCCTTTCTTATGTGTTCCTGGCAGTGCAGAATTGGTGCCCACTTCAAGCAGTACTGGAGCTCAGGCCATGCACGCTCCATTTGCTATCACATTCCACACAAGTTTTCTATACATGCATGGGTTTCTATAAATATACTTTCCTATACGTGCACACACTGTCTCTCTCTCTCTCTAATACACACACACAAGCCCTATGGAGGCTTGTGGAGCCAGAAACCATCATTACAGCTGGTGCCACTACCACATGAATACCTGCTATTTCCATACCCTGAGATATTCCTGGTGTGGAGGAATATGGCCAAATGTTGTTGATAGGTCTCCTTCCTACTGGCTTCTTACCTGAACCGGGTAGGCAAAAGAACCTAGTGGTTGCTGCTGCACTCCAAGAAGACAGGCCAAAAATATTTAGTCTGTGAAGTAAAAAAAACCTAAACAGACTGGTTCGCATGCTTGGAATTCTTCCATCAGGAGCAGCCTTAAAGCACAACTTAAGAAATTATGTCTGATTCATGGCTGCATGTGCCGTTTTGCATGAATACTGTATATTTCTCAGCTCCTGACATTGAACTATTTGAAGGCTTCCAAGAGAAACTTCTTGCAGCCTCAGGTGCACAGCTCATATCACCTGTGATCCCTACAAATAGCTGCTGGGAAGGGAACATTCAGTGTGAAAATGCCAGAGTGGGAATGTTGACTCCTGTGCCCAAGTAGTGTCCCCTTAGTTGCTTGGAGTTCTACAAGGACCATTTCTAGTCCACCCCCTGCTTTAGGGGGCCACTTATTAACATAACAATAGGTTTAAGTCAGTGTGTAGGTTGGACTTCAGACTAGCTACATGCAAATGTAACATTTATGATCCCTCTGGCAAGGAAGACTACTCATCTGGTGAGCATAATGGATTAGCAGGCCTTCAAACTCAGTTTGCCCCAGTCCTAGTACCACTGGTTGAGAAACATGGCTCTAGTCTTGAAAGATTACGAAACAATAAATCTGTTAGTCAGAAAGGGACCACGTGGGGGAGAGAGAGAGAGTTTACTTTTAACAGAAGAGCACAATTATCCCTCTGGAAGCAAAACAGAGAGTTGCTCTGTGGGAGATTCCCCAGATTTTCTGGAGAGTGCTTTTGATGTAAAGATTAGAGAGGAACGTAGAAACTTTGAAGAGCCTTCTTCTATTGTGGGTAATCAGGCTGTTGCTGCATTTGCAAGTACCTTGTAGAACAAAAAGGAACCTTATAAAAAGACCAATTTCACCAGGAAAAAAGCAGATCTGGCCTGTTCCAAAGAGATCTTGAATAACAAGAAAAGGAACTAATTGGCTTTTTCTTTCAAACAGGTGCTTGAAGAAGTGGTTAGGTCCATGACAGTGGTCCATTGTGCACAGTGAAATTTGCATAAAGTGGCTCCGTCCCAGGATTTTCCTGGAGATGAGAAACCTCTTAAACTCACATGGTTTTTCTTCCTCAGTTAGTTTATTCAAAATAATGCCAACATTTACTCCACGGTTGATTCTGTTGGGAAATACAGGGTGACCCAAAAGTAGGCTGACAGTAAATGATAACATCTATTCCACCTATAGATCTATTCCATCTATTCCATCATCACGCTGTACAAGAACAAAGGTGACAGGGGTGACTGCAACAACTACCGCGGCATCTCTCTCCTTAGCGTTGTAGGAAAGCTGTTTGCCCGAGTTGTACTAAAGAGGCTCCAGGTACTTGCAGAGAGCGTCTATCCAGAATCGCAGTGTGGATTCCGAGCCAACAGGTCCACCACTGATATGGTATTCTCCCTTAGACAACTGCAGGAGAAATGCAGGGAACAACGACAGCCACTCTTTATAGCCTTCATAGATCTCACAAAGGCTTTCGACCTGGTCAGCAGAGACGGCCTCTTCAAGATTCTCCCCAAGATTGGATGTCCACCCAGGCTCCTCAGCATCATCAGATCTTTCCACAAGGACATGAAGGGCACTGTTGTCTTTGATGGCTCCACATCAGACCCTTTTGACATCCGAAGCGGAGTGAAGCAGGGCTGTGTTCTTGCACCAACCTTGTTTGGGATTTTCTTCGCTGTCCTGCTGAAGCAGGCCTTTGGAACTGCAACAGAAGGCATCTATCTCCGGACCAGATCAGACGGAAAGCTCTTCAACCTCTCCAGACTGAGAGCAAAATCCAAAGTCCAGCTGAAATGTCTGCGTGACTTCCTCTTTGCCGACGATGCAGCTGTCACTACCCACTCTGCCAAAGATCTCCAGCAGCTCATGGATCGTTTTAGCAAGGCCTGCCAAGATTTTGGTCTGACAATCAGCCTGAAGAAAACACAGGTCATGGTTCAGGATATGGACTCACCTCCCTGCATTACAATCTCTGAGCATGAACTGGAGGTTGTCCATGACTTTGTGTACCTTGGCTCAACGATCTCCGACACACATTCTCTCGATACCGAGCTAAACAAGCGCATCGGTAAAGCAGCTACCACGTTTTCCAGACTCACAAAGAGAGTCTGGTCCAACAAGAAGCTGACGGAACATACCAAGATCCAGGTCTACAGAGCTTGCGTCCTGAGTACACTTCTGTACTGCAGCGAGTCATGGACTCTTCGCTCACAACAGGAGAGGAAACTGAGCGCTTTCCACATGCGCTGCCTCCGACGCATCCTCGGTATCACCTGGCAGGACAAAGTTCCAAACAACACAGTCCTGGAACGTGCTGGAATCCCTAGCATGTATTCACTGCTGAAACAGAGACGCCTGCGTTGGCTTGGTCATGTCGTGAGAATGGATGATGGCCGGATCCCAAAGGATCTCCTCTATGGAGAACTCGTGCAAGGAAAGCGCCCTACAGGTAGACCACAGCTGCGATACAAGGACATCTGCAAGAGGGATCTGAAGGCCTTAGGGATGGACCTCAACAAGTGGGAAACCCTGGCCTCTGAGCGGCCCGCTTGGAGGCAGGCTGTGCAGCATGGCCTTTCCCAGTTTGAAGAGACACTTTGCCAACAGTCTGAGGCTAAGAGGCAAAGAAGGAAGGCCCATAGCCAGGGAGACAGACCAGGGACAGACTGCACTTGCTCCCGGTGTGGAAGGGATTGTCACTCCCGGATTGGCCTTTTCAGCCACACTAGACGCTGTGCCAGAACCACCTTTCAGAGCGCGATACCATAGTCTTTCGAGACTGAAGGTTGCCAATACAATAATTCCACCTACTTTTGGGTCACCCTGTATATTTTGTATCTAATTAGAGATTGTTGACATACACAAGACCATAGAGTTACCTTTTAAAGCAGGGATGTCCAAACTTTTTGGCAGGAGGGCCACATCATCTCTCTGACACTGTGTCAGGGGCCACGGAAAAAAGAATTAATTTACATTTCAAATTTGAATAAATTTACATAAGTGAATATATTAGGGATGGAACTTATATGAAGAGTTTGCAATAGTTCAATGCCTTGCAGAAAGCACGGTCAGCTTTTCCTTTGCTGCTGCTCATCACAGACATGAAACAGCAAGCAGTGGAAGGAGCCCTTGTCCCACAGCCCACACAAGAGGTTGAATAGTCTCCCTCACTCTGAAAGCTGTTGTGTCATTCCAGCATGGGCTCCAGCAAGTCTCCAGAGGGCCAGAGGCTCATTGGAGACTGGAGGCTCCCTGTGGGACAGATTGGGTATCCCCAAGGGCTGTAAATGGCCCCTGGGCCAGGGTTTGGGCACCCCTGTTATTGGGATTAGGCTGGCTTTTTTTCCTCTGCACAAAAATTGTGTGGAGTAGGGGAGGCCTTTTTGCTTCTGTAACTTCAGTTGCGATGATAGTTTTAGTCACTTGTATTTTGAGTGTTTTTAATGTCTTGCCAACTCCTTTACACACAGCCTTCTTGACAGGCTGCCTATTTCAGCAAAGTTGCTGTTGTCAGCTCCATATTGAAAGTGTTAAATTTCATAAGTGTCACTACAGTCTAAACAGGTGATGCAAAAAGTGACAACCCAAATGCATCCAGTACAATTGCTCAAAGTTTACTATAATCTTAATGATATATAGAATTTGCAGTCACCTGCATGTGAACCCTGTCCAGATTATGACTAATGAAATATGACTAATGACTAATCAAATGAGTTTCAAGGTGCAAATCAGGCTACAACACAACACAAGTGAGTGTGCTTTCAGCACCGGAATGACTTACAGGCTGCTAATTAAATCTCACAGCAAATGGGATTTCAGTTTTTATTTTTGATGGGCAAAAAACACAAGGTTTTATTGCATTTGTTTGGCTGACAGCCAAGGCTACAGCTCACCATGAATCAAAAAAGCTAAAGACTGTCTACAGCGACATATGGATGTTTGGGAAGTATGACTCATAAATGGAACCAGATGCAAACAACAAAGACACAAAGACCCCTATAAAAGAGAGAGAGAGAGAGAGAGCGCAATGTAAAAGGTCCCCAATGTCCTGAAATAGCTGTCAATACTGTCATTTCTGATGCCATTCCAACCACCTGTTGAAAAAATTTATCTATGTCCATTCATAATTCCCAGTACTACCCAAGATAGCAGTTCAGGCGCACAGTCCTGCCAGGTTGGTTCCACTTCTCATTTTGTTTCATGATACTAATCAAATCCTTATGCAAATATCTGTTCCTGTGATCGAAGGAAATTCAGATTTCAACTCCAACACTATTGCAACATTGCTTTTATTCCCCACCCCCTTTGAGCACATGACTTATTTTTCCTCTAGAATACTGCCTTTTCTAATATGGGACCAAACCATGCTATAAAGTTCTCAAGCTATTGATGTATGTGGAGGGGGTATGAAATCAAGTCAGTCTGCCACCCCATATGTGTGACAAATGATGTGGTTCAGCATCTTGTGGTACCTCCCTGGATGGTGTTGGACAGAGAAGGTGTGAAGAACAATCGCACAGAAATGCCCCAGTTCCATGGTACCAGTTTCTAATATGTTGTCATATATATGTTGGCAGACTGACATGGGCTACAAGCCTATTGACTATATATAATGGGACTTACTTCTGAGTTGACATATCTTGGATTAAGCTCTTGGTTACATGGTTTTCTCTCTAATAGCCTTTATACTTATATAGTGCTCTGCACATAGTAAGTCCTAGTTTCAATCTGTGACATCTCCAGATAGGTCTGGGAAAGATTAGTGTCTGAAATAGCACAGAGCTACAACCAATCAGTGTAGTCCAGTTTCTCAAACTGTGGGTCGGGACCTGCTAGGTGGGTCGCGAGCCAATTTCTGGTGGGTCCCCATTCATTTCAATATTTTATTTTTAATATATTAGACTTGATGCTACCAAGGTATGTGACTGCATTAGGGGAAATGTTACAGACCTGTACTTTTAACAGGCTACTGTGTATATTCTTTTAACAATGATAGTCAATGGGACTTACTCCTGGGTAAGTGTGGGTAGGATTTCAGCCTAAGATTGTTAAAAAATTTTCCTGCTTGATGATGTCACTTCTGGTCATGACATCACTTCCTGTGGTGATGAAGATTCTCATTCTAAAAAGTGGGTCCCAGTGCTAAATGTGTGAGAACCACTGGTGTAGTCCATACTGAACCTGAAGGACCAATGGTTGGTATCAGGCAGTGTTATTCATGCTTAATGTACTTTAAAAGTTGTGTGGCAAGGTCTGCTCCCACATATTACAGAATGGGCTCTTTCACGGTGGCCATGCATTACTGGATTTCAACATTCTTAATCTCCAACCACTGCACTGCACATCACAGTCTACACAGCATAAGGAAAGTTCAAAGTCAAGACGAATGACTTCAAGCCTGCTGTGAGCTCCTTTTATGTGCTCTGCACCTTACAAAGTCAGCATTGCAACTCAAGCACAATTGCACTGAAAGGCATAATAGCTCGAGACAAAAGGACAACCAAGGAATGCACAAGGCCTTACCCGCTTTCTGGAAGCCAACTGTATTTGCACAGAATTAAGGAACCAGACAGTGAACAAATAATGAAATCATGCAATGGAATGTGATGACATATTCAGAGCTTCAGTCTGCCCTGAACCCCAAGATTCCTTAGAAGTGCCTGTCATCTGAGGAGAGGAGAGGAGAGGAGAGGCTTTTGTCTTGGAAAAGGCTGTTTTGTTCCTGGAGGAAAGTGAAAGCATGGCTTTCTCCTATACCACATAATGTTATTAGTGACACTTGTGGAATGTAAGTTATAGAACATTGATCCCCTTTTGAGAAACCATTGTTTTCTCATAATCGAGCAAAATGCTATAAACAGAACAGTCTTTTTAGGTGAGCATAAAGTAACAATGGATGTCCAAGTGATGGTTACATGAATGAGGCCAAATCATTTGATCTGATCTTAAAAAGCCACTTTTGTTAGAGGTGCAAAGAACAGGCTGCCTTTCCCCTGAGGAAACAACCTGCTGTGCTTTATACAAACTTCAGAGCTGAGCTATGTAGTTCTGCCCCACCAGCCACCAAATCTGTCACTCTCTCACAAAAACACAGCAGCAGAACACCAGGGCAGGGAAGCTCTACCGACCTAAGGTCAGTAACTCTAACCGACCTAAGGTGTTCCCCTCTCTCTATTCATGTAGAGGAAGTGGGTGGTGTTCTGATGCAGCAGCACTAAGTCTGAGCAATGGACAAGATTATGAAGAATGAGGGCCTAAACCAGCAGCGGACCTCCCCAGCCCTGTGCCCCAGGGCAAAGAGCCTTGATGGCATCCCCGTGGGCTGTTGCCCCACCTACTCACCTGAGGTTCAAGGAGCCTCACACGACCCAGAGCTGCATCGGGGAAGTCTCTCTGAGGTTTCTAGGAAACAGAGGCACAGTTTCCAACCCCATCAGGAGCCTCAGAGAGGATTCCACATTTGCCCCTTAAAGCCCAATGGTAGACCCTCAACTGGCCTAAACTGGTTCACCCCCCATGCCACTGCTCACTCCACTGCTGAGAACCTGGCTTTTAGGCACAGAAAGCAGGCAAGAATATCTGTAGGCAGTCATGGAGATTTTGAGGGTTACAAAGAATTTCCAGCTAAGAATTCTGTCCGGAAGCCATTTGCGTGACTTGTAGGGTCCTGACATAGTCTCACTTGCTGGACAACAGAGCAAACCCAAGAGGCTTCCCCCTCATTTAAGAAAGATGCAGCCAAACTGGAGCAGGTTCAGAGGGGAGATACGAGGATAATCAGGGGACTGGAGGGCAAGCCCTACGAGGAAAGGTTGAGGGAACTTGGCATGTTCAGCCTGGAGAAGAGAAGGCTGAGAGGGGATATGATCGCTCTCTTCAAATACCTAAAGGGCTGTCATATGGAAGAAGGGAATAACTTATTCTCAGCTGTCTCTGAGAGTAGAACTAGAACCAAAGGGTACAAGCCGCAAGACAGGAGATTTCGATTAGACATCAGGAAAAAATTCCTGACAGTCAGGGCGGTTCGGCAGTGAAACAGATTGCCGAGAGAGGTGGTGGACTCGCCCTCACTAGAGATAGTCAAGCAGAGGCTCGACAAGCACCTTGTTGGAGATGCTCTAAGAGAATTTTCTGCCTGGCAGGGTGTTGGACTAGATAAGGGGTGTCCAAACTTTTTGACTGGAGGGCCACATCATCTCTCTGACACTGTCAGGGGCAGGGGAAAAAAGAATTAATTTACATTTCAAATTTGAATAAATTTACATAAATGAATATATTAGAGATGGAACTTATATGAATGAATGAAGGTCTTGCAATAGCTCAAGACCTATAAAAGACCTTCCTTCCCTGCCACTGCTGCATCACAGATGTAAAACAGCAAGCAGTGGAGGGAGCCCTCGTCCCACAGCTCACGCAAGAGGTCGAACAGTCATTCTCACACTGAGAGCAGTTGCGTTGGGACATCGTGGGTTCCAGCAAGTCCCTGGAGGGCCAGAGGCTCATTGGGGCTCCCCGTGGGCCAGATTGGGAGTCCCTTAGGGCCATATGGCCCCAGGGCCGGGGTTTGGGCACCCCTGGACTAGATGACCTATTAGGCCCCTTCCAACTGTATGATTCTCATGCATGTTGATATCATACACTGATATACTGACTACCATGTTTGCTGCTAGCAGTTGTTTTCTCTTGCATTTGTTGTTTGTTAGTTGGCAACCTTCAGTCTCAAAAGACTATGGTATGTTTTGTGTAGTTATTAACTACAGTATTTATAAACTGCCTTCTTCATAGACAAAGTAGTACGTATAGGCAGGCTGACCATACCCTCCCCTTTTTTTCAGTTGGGGTTTTGCAAGTTTTATTATATGAGAGAAACTTATAGGATCCTCTGTTTCTCTGTTCTGGCTGCACAGCTCTTGTGCTTTCCAATCTTCTGCAGGCAGCTGCAAAACACACCTCAAGCTGGTTCTCAGGATGTTATCCATTTCTTGTTGGTCTACATTCCTTTAGCCAGTGGCATTCCAGTTGGCCATCAAAGGCAAGACCACAGCTGATCCTGCTTAGCTTTTTTCAGGCAAGGCAGCAGCTCCACATCCACACCACACCTCCTAACTGACACTGTAAGCTGTCTTGAGTCATCCAAAGGGAAGACAGTGGGATACAAATGTTTTAATTAATAATACTAATGCCAAATCTGGTCTGTGACCAAAATAAAGATGTACTAATGCTATTGTTATTACAAGAATGTAATACAGAAAAGAAGGTAGGTTTGGTTTCCAAGCCTGAGGAGTCTCACAAATGGGGGTATGCATGAGTCACTGCTATATCAAAGGAAGAAATAAGGCAAAGCCTTTATTTTTCATTTAAAAATTCACCAAAGATCTTGCCCACCCAGCCTTCACCAAGACAACTCTTTTCCTTGCCCAGATTTTGCTGTATTCGTTTTAGCAAGCACCATCATACCAGTGCCATATGAAAGGAGAAGTTGGTAGCACACACATGCTATGAATATGGTCGCTGCAGACATCTTCATATAACTATAAACCAACTCATGGGCACAAAGAGAGCAAAGTGGGGAGGAGAAAGTGACAGGCTGGAAACCTTGTGGCTGGATTCACAAATGTAAGGATGTGCATCATCAACATGGGCTCTGCATATGGAAGGCAGAAAGAAGCTCCTGAGGATGTCGCATCACTCCACCACATGAGTGGTCTGGCTAAACTGGGGATATCCCTCTGGGAAGCTTACACACAGGGCCTTATGAATAAGCCAAAAGCCTTTGCCTTGCTGTTTGTCTGTACCGTGCTCCCACTGGTGCAAGGGCAATATAGCCCAGCATTGCCAGTGGCTCTGTGCAGATAAACCACTGGCAGGATTCTGCCAGAAGTGGGGTGAATTAGGAGTGGGGGCCAGGGTGAGGTAGGTCAAAGGTGGATCATGGTAGCCCTCTTAGTTGGCAACCTTCAGTCTCGAAAGACTGTGGTATCGCGCTCTGAAAGGTGGTTCTGGAACAGCGTCTAGTGTGGCTGAAAAGGCCACTTCGGGAGTGACAATCCCTTCCACAACGGGAGCAAGTGCAGTCTGTCCCTGGCCTGTCTCCCTGGCTATGGGCCTTCCTTCTTTGCCTCTTAGCCTCAGACTGTTGGCCAAGTGTCTCTTCAAACTGGGAAAGGCCATGTTGCACAGCCTGCCTCCAAGCGGGCCGCTCAGAGGCCCGGGTTTCCCACTTGTTGAGGTCCACTACTATGGCAGCCCTAGTGTCTGCCATATTGAGAGCTAGGATGGTGTAGTATCCAGGTATTGGACTAAGACCTGAAAGATCCAGGTTCAAAGCCCCACTCAGCCATGAAGCTTCCAGAATCATCATCCCTCAGCCTTTACAGGGTTGTTGTGAAGACAAAAGGAGGAGAGGAACCATGTACAACCAAGGCAGGAGGTCTGATCTAGAGGGTAGAGCTGCTGTTAGCCCAAAGGTATCATCAGAAGGTCATCAGTTGGAGATCACCGAAAGCATCTGTGAGCAGCAGACCTTGAGAAGCAGCTAACAAGCTAAGCTGAGCTGTTTCACCTACTCTTTGGTGTGAGTGAAGAAGTCATCTTGGCTGTCCTTTAGTGTGAGAAAAAGGAGCTGTTGTCAGCCAGCATGTGAGGCAACTGGGGACCAGAAGTTATACCAGACTGTTGAAAGATCCATCTGGAATATTGGTTGTTCTTGCAAGATTGAACTTATCTGTTACTGTAAAAAACTCCTTGGGAATCTAGAGAAAGCCGGCCTAAGTGAACCACCTTGGATTACAGCCCAAGAAGTAATCCAATGACCAGAAAGGCAGAATATAAATACAGGCATGCACCACTTAACAACCTTCCACTTAACAATGGACCACATATATGACGGTGGTCAAAGCACAACAAAGAGATTCTTAATGAGGCACTCAGGACTCCCACTGCTGGCAGCAGAGTGTCTTTTTACCCATCAAAGAGGCTTTTAATACAAAGAAGAGGCAATCTATCTCCAGTAGCCGTGCAGCCAGCTGGTTTCTAGCAGGAAGTGTCTGTTTACACAGGCACTAGATTAGGCTGAATATTTGCTTAACAACCTAATCACATAACAGGGATTTGAGAGTGTATCCCCGTTGTTAAGTGGCCCACACCTGTACTGGTGGTTATTATTAAATAGATAAAGGGCAATAGAAAATATGAAAAATATCCTAAGCCCCTGTCTCAGGCATGACCTGCTCCTGCATCCTTCAGATCTATGCCACTACTACCAACCATGGGGAGATGCCCAATGACACACACGTCACAAAGTTGCCACAGCACCTCTCAGGAATGCCACTGCAAGAGCTACTGCAGCATAGCCATGAAATGGCAGAAGCAGAAAGCAGCTAGTAATTCTGGCACCCAAAGGCCTCTTATGTCACTCACACACTTTTAGGAATGATCTTTTCAGCTGCAGTAGATGAAGTGTAGGAAGATAATAGTTCCCTCGGGAAAAGCAGCCATGTGAAAAACACACAAATCTCTCTCTAGAAAGGTATGGGGGTCTCTGACTCCTCCATCTCACCCCAAGGGTACATACTCCCACATAGAGTATGGGGGTATGACATTTATGAGCCAACAGAAGGTGAAGAGAGGGGAAGACCCAAGTACCAAGTGACAGTGCAGGTGAGATGCAGCAGCTATTCATTGCTAGAAGCAGCCAGCAGAACAGGACAGCCAACCCATACGTGGTTCTAATTCTTAACAACTGTTCACTAATTCCCATTGCTTGGGCTGGAAGCTGCTGTAAATGGCATTCTTCATTCCTGGTCCCTGGAAAGCCAGGAAGGCTCTGAGCAATCACAGGCTGAGAACCCTGCCTGCCTAGACACTTTTGGTTCAGTTCCACCAGTGCATAAGGGGAAGTCTCTCACCCCCTCTGAAAGCTGACCCTATTGAAGACTGGGTCTGCCTTCCCCAGGGAAGTCTTCCCAGGTTTTCTACCCCCAGATCTTTCTCTCTTCCTTCCCTTCAAACTGTGTCACTTCTTTTCTTCTACTCCTCCACTTATTCATGCTGTCCCCAGAATCTCTGTTCAGCCTCTTTTATTCTCCTCACCTCTCCCTCTTGAAGTGTTCTTCTCCGTAGTGCTGTTGCTTCCCTTCTTATTTACTTTAGGACCTTCTTCCTCCAATCATCCTCCCCTTTCTGCTTGACTTTGCTTCTTTTAAAGGGCTCCCACCTGACTCTTGGCCAGTTTCTCCCTGAGATTGCTGTCAGCTGAGACACAGTTAGTGCTCATGTCTCTGTGGCACTTGGCAACGACATCATTATGAGCCGGGAAGAGTGAAGCAGCTTGCTCCTGAGACTTTGTATGGTCCTTGTAGCAGGCTGGAGCCAGCAGATATCACATAAGGGTATGAGTCCCTGTGGGGAAATCCACCAGCTGGAAGAGACCCTTTTGTCAGGGGAAGGACTGAAACAAGCCAGAAGGAGGGTCCAAGCCAGGGTGCTACTATCCCACTGCATGGTCCCTGCAGCAGATCTACTCCAGCAAAAGAGCTGGTGTAGATCTGAGTAAACCCAGACAGCTGCAAAGGAAGTAAGTAAAGTTTTACTTTTTACAGTTGGCCTGGTCTCCTGCTGGTGCATGGGCTATAATGAAGGCTGCACTGGTAGCCCTAAATTCTGTGCATCCACAGGGGATTAAATTGGGCCATTAAAATAACTTCCAAATCAGCTCTCTGTGATCACTTCCTGGTTTGATATCCTGGCTTATTCACAAACTGTGGTTAGAAGAAACTGGGATAATTTGCTGGGTTCTAACACAATGGAATTTTCCCCTCTGGTTTTAAACCAGGAATGGAAGCAAGATGTTTTCTCCCCTCTTTCATGAAGTGTTACAGGAGCCCAAGGTTCACTCTAGTAGTACTGAACCATGGATAATGTATGCTTAAGCCTCACATCTGAATCCAGACAATCTGTGTACTTTGCGTTGCAGTGAGCCCATATCATTCAGAGTTGAGCTAAACAAGGAAATGCACTGTCCCTGAAAAGAGAGATCCCTTTGCTGGAGTCAAGGCTATAACAATGAAAGAAAGAATGTGTATTTCTACAGCTCATTTTATCTACTGATCTCTCAGTGCTCTTCCAACCATTAAGATAAATCTCAAGAAAACTGAAATGGAGTGTGTAAAAATGGAAACCCACATAAGCAATTTGCCACTTAGCCAGAAATAACCTCCTTTTAAAACGATTTCTAGACTGATGCTGGATTCATTGTTGATATATACAGGAATGGATCCATTAAAATGCATGAGTCTGCTCCAGTTTACCAAGGAGACATTTGGGATATCACTGGCTACGAAATACTGAATATAAAATCAGGGGTATTGAGGACCAAATAATGACTGGTCAATTAAATATAATTTAGATAATAGCAAATACTCCTATCTTTCCTGACAGTCAAATCAAATCCAGAAAGTCAAATATCATAAATGAAATACTGAAAAACTTCTTATCAAATCTCAGGAGTCAAATATCAAATACTGCCAGAGTTTCAACAATAGGGGGTCAACATTAAATAATTGCTGCACTTTATTCATATTGCCAGCAGTGCATACGTTGGTGATCATATAGAAGGGAAGACAGGAAAATGGAGAATATGCTAGATGAAATCGCCAATTAGCACCAACTATAGCAAAAAGGCATCTATTATGAGGTTGAAGACCATATAGAAATCCTGCCTTGCAAAGACACATCCTCATCTGTGTGATTCCCCACACCACCTCCTTTCTTGGTCTATCTCTCAGCACCTTCAGCCAGTCCCCACTTGGAATCATCCTCATCCTCTTGATAGGATCCTTTATATACTAATACCAAAGTCAATCTATATCCTAATACCAAATACCATAACCTGATTATGGAGTTGTTTTGACATACTCTGGGGCCTCCTTAGATTCACAGAAGTACATAAGATTCACAATTAAAAGGAAAAGAACAAAAAGAGAAGAAAAGATTAAAACAAGACTGATGTGGACTGCACAGCCGCTGAGAGCTGGCACTGGATCCAGGGCAAGATGCCTGATTGCCCCCCACTTCCTACGGTCTCCAGAAAGCTTTGGTGTAATCAAAGTGCATTGAAAGTGGATTAAAGATCAGCTGTGGTGGAAACGCAGTCCTGGATAAGTTGTGATTGAGGTACCCAAGTTTATTTAGTAATAAATTTGTTTTGCACTTTGTGGGGTAGGACAGCAAGAGAAAACGGGCTTGCTTGAGCCTTTCACAACAGGCATGGGTTGCAAGGCTCCTTGAGTGGGGTGGGGCGGATTTCTGTGTGGGGCGGAGACGGCCTGCAGGGGGTGCATTTGCAAACCTTTGCCCTGGGGAGTGGGGCTGGGGAGGTCCACCACTGTCCAGAACTAACATCTGCCTCCATCTTTCTGGCCGACGCGTCTCTTTTGGTTCTTTTGAGATCAGTGAGTGCAACCTTATTTTTTGTAAAATAGGGTGCAGAGAAAAAAAACAGCATAGGGTGTGTGCTTTTCTGCCTTGCTTCCTGTAGCAGAGCATTGCACATTCTTATTTGTTATTACATTGGACAGTCTGGCATGCATGATTGTGGAGGAAAGTCCATCCTGAAGGAGACTTGATGAGTCCATCCTCAAGATGGTGGAGGTAATAGCTATGGTGTGATGCTCCTACCTAATTGTGAAGTCTGGTGTCTTTTCATCACCAAGGTCTCCTGAGCCAATCAGTGCTAGGACCATTGGGATGTCAGAGATTTTTTTTCCAAGGATAGTCAAGGTCTGGTCCAGAAATTGCCAGAGCAACTCTTGGACTTTGGTTGCAAGGCAGCATCATGTTTAAGCTCATCATGGACATGCCCAACCGTGACTATGTTAGCAGGGCTGGGGTAGCTCTTCTTTCTGTTTCTCTTTACCATCTGGGGTTTCAGGTTGGTTTACCACGCTTGAGTTAGGGAAAAATTTCAGTATGGGAGGAAAGATGACTCCTGGGCTGACTTAGGGGTCTCCCTGAAGGGTCTGTCAATACCTCACCTAAGGAGGAGGAACTGAACCTGATTACTAGTGTTCTCTTTTGAATGTAAGAACTAGCTTTTTGGCCTGGACCTGAGGACCATGAAAGAGGGTTGCCAGAACTCCTCAGGTTCAGACCCTAGGACTATACACACATGTAAGTGAATGGAGAAGGGCCTGGTGGGTGGAGCACCTAGCACTCAATGATTACCACCTATGTCTCTGCTTCACCCTTTTAACTGGGAGTGAACAGGGGAAAGGTAGCTCACACTGCCACCACTTGAAGTTAGAGAACCTACCTGGAAGGAAGGCTCCTTGAGAAGACCTTCCCAAATGAAAAGTAGTACCCAAATCTGTGTCAATCCCCTAAGAATCAAGCAGCAGCAGTATGTGTGTGACAGTCTGTAACTGAAAAATAAAATCAGAAGAAACAAAGACCAGCTATCCTGCCTTCCCACACGTCCTCAACATTTTATTATTTTCCTTTTTGTAAATCAGGCTTATGGCCCCACAGCCACGCGCTCAATGAAGAAAGTGATATGGACGGGTGAGCAGCCACTCAGAGATCAGAGATCTCATGGGAACTGGAAGACAGTGGTGTAGCTAAGGGGGTGCAGGGGGTAGCAATTGCACCGGGCATCAAGCTTTAGGGGGACAACAAGCTGAGCTTGACACTAGTGACCAAAATTGTGAAAATCTTGGTATGTAAGAATAATACCATCATGTTATATATCATTGGAAAGGTAATTTAATGCAGAGTGCAATGAAACAAACTGTACTGGAATATCTATATTTTATCAAACGTTATGGCCAATTAACCAGAAAATAAAAACACAACTGTCTTGTGGAACAAAAAGTAGATTTGCTTAACTCTAAACTTGACATATGAGACTGATTGTTCTTTATATATAAAGCATCTATCTATCTATCTATCTATCTATCTATCTATCTATCTATCTATCTATCTATCTATCTATCTATCTATCTATCTATCTATCTAGAGAGAGAGAGAGAGAGAGAGAGAGAGAGAGAGAGAGAGAGAGAGAGAGAGAGAGAATGTTACTGACCTGAGAAAAAGAGACCAAAAAGGAAAAATCATACTCTTCTTATGAAGTGAAGCTGAATAGGTGACAGCAAGAGTCACGGAAGAATTTTCTAGAATGACTGATGGTAGTTAATAATATACTTGTTGCTAGATAATTTTGTTTGATAGTGTGTGGGTTGTTGGCTCTCACAGCTCTAAATGCATTTCACAGTTTTTTTTAGTACATTCCATTATATAGTTGACATTCTGATTCCAAATGCATTAATTTTCATTGAATTGATAAGAGGAGGGGTTAGCTATGTGCTGTAAGAAGACAAGAAGAGTATCATAATACATTGTGGCCATTTTAGAAAAAGAAAGGGAGACAGAATGATATTCGATGGGCAGCCCAAGCCGAACCTGTGTTGGCCAAGCTGGGCCAAATGGCCTATGCTGTATCCAGTGCAGGTTAGGAGTAGGCTGGAACTTGTTTCTCCAGAAACAACAATTCATACAAAATCAATACAATGCGTGTTTTTTACTTCACTTTTTGTTTTTGCCCATGTCCCCTGTTGAACACATACTTGTTCTTGTTGCACTCCCCAAAACTGGAAGTGTAGATAAGGAAGCAGAGCTGCACTGACTGTGCTTCCATTGAGCACAAATTGGTTGTGCTCTGCAGCCTACTCATTGAGTCTGGATGGTGAACACTTGGGCTATTTGCCCTGGTTCTAACTAGAGTAGGTTGTCTGGGGCGACCTCCAATCAGTTTGCTCCAGATGAACTTTGGGGCTACCTCCTTCCTTGGAAGCAGGAATGGGAGCCCATGGTTTACCCGCTTTATTGGGTAAATAACAGAGCTTATTAATGAGGGGAACAAAACTCAATTAAATTTGGACTCTCTATTCACATAATAAGCCTGTGCAGAGTGACCAGATACAAAGGAGAACAGAGTGCCAACCTTCAGCCACTGTGTAGAAGAGGAATTTTGGCAGGTGCTGCTCAACAGGGCCTCTGAGAGGAATTTTATCAGGGGGTTCAAAATTTCTTTGAGGACCCTTTGCAAAGGGTTGGTGGGTGGGTGAAAGAGACTAGGGGAAGGTAGTGATGGGTGAGCAGAACAGGGGCAGGGAGGGGTGAAGCAGGGTGAGGGGGGTAGAGACAGCTGGAAAAGTCTTTGGAGCCCAGGTCTACCCACCCATGTGGCATCAGTAGTGTCCCCAGCATCCCCAGTCATGGTAATGTCCCCAGCATCCCATACGGGCAACAAATCTGAGTAGATAGAAAAATGCCAGATCCCAGGAAATTGCTGGGCCCCCTCCTTTGGCTACTGGGCCCCCCTTTTTGCCCTGGGCCAGGGTACAAATTACCCCCTTTACCCCGCTCAACTAGGCCCTGCTGCTCAACATGGAAGGGTTTATAAAGCTGCACCTACCAACATTCCCTCTTCTGCACAATGATTAAAGATATAGGCAGTCTGTCCTCCATTGTATCTGATCACCCTGTGCCTGTGGCTGATGCGTCTGTTAGACTGAGGGCACAATCCTGACCAAGTCTACTCAGAAGTAAGCCCTATTTTGTTCAATGGGGCTTACTCTCAGGAAATTGTGCTTAGGATTGCAGCTTGAGTCACTACAATCAAGTTGGGCAATAATAATAGTCACCCACTGACACACTGGTTACTGGGGAAAAATTACACACCCAGCTCTTAAGTCTTTGTAAAATGAAATATTTTAAGACATTTTGCCCATAACTGCTGGGATCGGCAAAGGGGGCGGATTCTCCATAAGCATTCTATAATTATCTTAAAACATCTGGCTGTGCCATCCCCCCCACCCACCATGTCACTTGCAGGATCAGGAAGTTTACTGCAATCAGGACAAAACCTCACTGAGAGCTCCCACCCCCTTTGGTGGATAAATGGTGCTGGGACACATGCAAACACAGGAAGTCTAAGGAAGGATGATTGACAGCACTGGGGGAGGTTTTTTCACTTCTGAATTGGAGCAAATGTGTGGTTACAAAGCCTGAATGTGTTGAAATTCACTGATGTACAGTAGTTTGCTATGGAATAAGTCCACAACTGGTACAGGCCTCAGTAGCAGAAGCGCTTTCTAGCTGATATGAGAGCAAGTGCATCACTACAGATTCTCCATAGGGAAAAAAATCTGTGCATGGGAGAGACTTGCAATGAAGGCTGTTGAGGACTGTGTTGTTATAGATGTATCAAAGAGCTGCCTTGAGAAACACCAACCTCAGGGCAACTGGAAATGGTGGGTCTTGGTGAAAAGAGCTGCACTTCGATGTCATTGCTGCTGTCAGCTGGCAGACTCACTGCCCAAGGCTCTTGGCCTGTCACTTTGTGACAAGATTCCCCTTCTCATTCCTGCAGACAATCATCAGCTGTGCTTCCAGGCACTGGCTGCAGAGAGCTGTAATAGCACGGAGGGGCCTCTCTGACTAGAGGCTCAGGTGCCCCTCGGTAGCACTAATCAAATGTGAAACCTCTCGGAGAGGAGAGAGGGGAAGAAAGAGAAACAAGTCCGTCTCCCTTGATCTGCCTTTCAGACATTTCCTACACTTGGCGCATACAAAACCAGAATCAACACAGCACTTCTGATTCTGCTTACATCCAAGTCTGAAGGACACTGACTGCCAGGAAGCCAGGGGTGACAATCACATTACCTTCTTCTGACATGGTGAAAGTGAGTGTAATGGAACATGGCATGCATCTATATTGCGACTCCAGTGCATGGCTGTTTTGAGTCTGAAATGCGCTTCTGTATTCATGAGCATATGCAGCATGATGCTCCTCGCTTACTTCTTTCTTTTGATGGAAATAACTTTTCAGGAAATTAAATGTAGTTGGACATACAGTCAACATGACCTCCCATACAACATGTGCTATTATTACATGTAAGAAACGACACACACAGGTTGCATGTTTTATTTCCAACAGCAGGAAGTGTTTTCCTGGGTAGGGACACCATCACGTGTAAAGTGGTCATAAAACAGGTGGTTTGAATTCAACAGCCAACTCCAAACGTGGCCTGTTATCATTTCTATGCTGTTTTGCCCAATCTTCTCAGATTGTGCAGTTCTGACTCCATCCCTGATTATGCAGAGCGAGCTCGACTCCTTAAACGAGAACCTGAGGATTTGTGACGCTCCTCATTACCGCCTTTCCCCACGTCTGGGTGCCAGACTAAACGTTTTGCACCAAGTGGTATATTAATAGACTAGAAGTTGTTGCAGCGAGAACAGAGAAGATAAAACTCAGCCGGTGTGTTATGTACGAAAGCAATGCCTGTCCTCCCAACTGTACATCTTATTTAACACACAAATGCAGTTTTCAACCCAGCATATCAGAATGTGGTGTATGGTTATTTTATTTATTTTATTCATATCAGCAGAACAAAAACAGGCAGGCAGTGTGGTGCAGTGGTTAAAGCACTGGATTTTTTTGACTGAGGATATTTAATTCACACTAAGCTCGTGACATAGCCCTGGGTCATTCACTAGCTTTCAGTCTAACAGAGGTTGTTGGGGGAGAGGAGAGCCTAGCTGTGTGCATGTCACTTTGGAGAAGGTCAGGATTCAAATATGAGACAAATATGAGACTAACATCTCAAAGGGCAGACCAGCTCCTAACTAGAGCTGGGCTGCCCTTTGAGAGAGGGGAACACAGCTGGCCATATGGTGGTCATTTGGGGGCTGCTGCTGCAAACAGCAGTGGTGCCAGAGGCTTGCTGTTGGTCTGCCAGCTATCTCCAGAAGTAACCTGGCAGAGGGGTTAGGGTTGGGTGGAATGGATGAGGAGGGGGAGAAAAGGGGCAGTTTCTAGGCAGGGAGGGGGTGGGCAGGAGGTGGAAATGGGGTGGATCCCAGTGGTACCAATGTGTACCACATCCTAGCCCCCTTCGCTTTCCATACTCTCCATACCATGCACATTCTATTGGTGTGGCTGAGTTTGGGGGTGGGGGGTGGAGGGGGAATTTAGTTAGGATCTGGCTGTGGGAGAGGAAGATATTATCTACTAGGCATGTCTTGTTTCTAGAACATGTGGTCTGCAGTAAAGGATGGGACACCTTATCACACTTTTGTGGTAAGAACTGGAGTAGAAATATTAAGTGAAAAAAAGAAAGAAGCAGCAAGTGGCAAATACATTCAAATAGATGATAATACAGGGGTGAAAAAAAAAGAATGAGCAAAACTGCCAGGAGCAGGGATTGACTTTCCATTGCTACACATAGTTCTTAGTCATTCTCTGCGATTACTGGAGGTGTGTACAAAACGACTGTCTTCCTGTATCAGTAGGATGGATGTGGGACTCTCTTCGTGCCACGGGAAACCCTGAAGAAACAGAATCCAGGACCTATTCATGTAGGAAAGTTCTATCCCGACCTTCAAATGTACGTGGAGGCTGGGAGTGGGGCCAGCATGAGCAAACCTGCTCTCTCTACCTCCTGCCATACAATGAAGAACTTTTGTGCTACCTGCTCATGAGCTCTCCGATGATTGTTCCTGGTGACATGTCCTGAGTTTGCTTGCTTCTTGCCGGTTGCAAACAATGAGGTATCTATGAAACAGAAGTATGATATTATTTAAGATGTAATTAGTCCAACAGAAAATGTCAGACTAGCAGTCATGCACTTGCAGTGGAAACAAAAGCATCCTGTGGGTTGTTCGGAAAGCCTCGCTTTCTGGGTGGTTTTATTTTTCTTGTCAGTTAAAAGTTGCGCACTTACCTTTTTAAGCAGGAACTGAGCGCCTCTTGCTGACACATCCCATTTATCTTGCTCTCTGGCTCCTATTAGAAGATATCAAACCCTTGAGTGTGCTCACTGCATTGCCTTGAATTGCATGTAAAAATGTAGAGTTCGCTCTTCATATTTGTCATTTATTTTACCCTTCCAAGCTGCAGGTGGTCTGTGGGCCAGGGAAAGGCTATATAAGAGCATGGGGCATAATAAAAGTTTTATGGCCCCAAACACAGTGACCACATTGCTCAAGACTCACAAGTAGCTGAGTTACGAATGAATTATGCACGTCTAAATCAAACAAGCGGCTATTAAACCGTTATAGCACCACACAGCATCGTGTAACCTGCTTATGTCAGAGGAGTTTTATTTAGCTCGGAAGACAAAATGCATGCTATATTTTTAGGGAGGCTGGCACGTACATTAGATGCACTTGGGAAGAGCCCTTTCAAACCTGCTTCGCCTTTCTGCCCTTAGGACTATGCCATGCCAGTAGAAAAAGTGGCACCCATTGTTAGGGACTGAATCACATGCAGTATGAAGTCAAATTGTATAATGGATTGCACATTGAGTGTATAGTCCTTAGTGGAAGGATCTCTATCATGCTCCCCTTTCTATAAATGGCAGGAATATCAGGGAGCCTTTACAGGAAGTTTCCTTTGAAGGAAAAAGCACCAGAGGCTTATGGTGTCTTGTACTAGCCTGTTTATTTACAAATGTATGGGTTGAGTAGATATTACAGAGCAGACAAGCCAGCACATATGCAGACCATGCAATTCCCAGAGCAGTCTTAGCAGACCAAAATCCAAAGAACTCATTCTTTTCAGAAATGTAGCAGTGTTCCAGGTACAGCAGGGAAAAATGCTCACCCTAGAAGGTAGGTGTAAGTTAAGATACATTACAAAAACTGGCATACCTGGGGAATTGGGGGGCAAGTGCCCCAGGGTACCACATGGCACGGGGTGCTGCCATGATTCCCTCTCCCTGCCTGGTTTTTCCCCTTTCCCCTTTCCCCTTAAGGCCTCTTTACAGGCCTTAGAAGGCCTTCTGAATACTGGTGTAGCTAGGTCATTTGACACCTGGGGCCCATACATTATTGACAGCCCCCCATATGACAAAATCATTTACTTAATATTTTCACATTTTTATCCCAACCTTCTTCTAAGGAGCTCAGGGTTCCTGGGCTCCTTCTTCTAAGGAGCTTGGTTCCTCCCCTTCTTTTGTCCTCACAACAACCCTGTAAAGTAGGTGAGGCTGAGAGATAGTAATAGTCATGATATGAGATGTGGTAAATTTTTCCCCACAAGCAATAGATGAACATCAGTGACCTCCCCTGCTATTACTCTTCTGCACATAGTAATCATTGACATACCGCCCCTGCATCTGGAGGGTCAATGTAGCCATAAGAACATAAGAAGAGCCCCACTGGATCAGGCCATAGACCCATCTAGTCCAGCTTCCTGTATCTCACAGCGGCCCACCAAATGCCCCAGGGAGCCCAGCAGATAACAAGAGTCCTGCATCCTGGTGCCCTCCCTTGCATCTGGCATTCTAACATAGCCCATTTCTAAAATCAGGAGGTTGCACATACACATCATGGCTTGTACCCCATAATGGATTTTTCCTCCAGAAACTTGTCCAATCCCCTTTTAAAGGCATCTAGGCCAGATGCCATCACCACATCCTGTGGCAAGGAGTTCCACAGACCAACCACATCCTGAGTAAAAAAATATTTTCTTTTGTCTGTCCTAACTCTCCGAACACTCAATTTTAGTGGATGTTCCCTGGTTCTAGTGTTGTGTGAGAGGGCAAAGAGCAACTCTCTAGCCACCTATCTATCCCATGCATAATGTTGTATGTCTCAATCATGCCCCCCCTCAGGCGCCTCTTTTCTAATCTGAAGAGGCCCAAACGTTGTAGCCTTTCGTCATAAGGAAGGTGCCCCAGCCCAGTAATCATCTTAGTTGTTCTCTTTTGCACCTTTTCCATTTCCATTATGTCCTTTTTGAGATGTGGTGACCAGAACTGGACACAGTACTCCAGGTGTGGCCTTACCATCGATTTGTACAAAGGCATTATAATATTAGCAGTTTTGTTCTCAATACCTTTTCTAATTATCCCAAGCATAGAATTTGCCTTCTTTATTGCGGCTGCACATTGGGTCAACACTTTCGTCGACCTGTCCACCACCACCCCAAGATCCCTGTCCTGATCTGTCTCAGACAGCTCAGAGCCCTTTAGCCTATATGTGAAGTTTTGATTTATTATTATTATTATTATTATTATTATTATTATTATTATTATTATTATTATTATTATTATTATTGCCCCAATGTGCATGACTTTACACTTGCTTACATTGAAACTCATCTGCCATTTTGCTGCCCATTCTGCCAGTCTGGAGAGATCCTTCTGGAGCTCCCCACAATCGCTTCTGATCTTCACCACCCGGAAAAGCTTGGTGTCGTCTGCAAACTTAGCCACCTTGTTGCTCAACCCTGTCCCATGGTTAATAACCATTAATAGACTATAGTCCACCATGAATGTTTAGAATCCACTTCAAAAGTCATCTAAGCCAGTGACCAACAACACCCAACCTTCCCACCAGTTGTTTCATAACATTCTGCATTAAATTACACATCGAATGATATATAACATGATGGTATTTTTCCTAAAAACAACCATTTCCACAATTTTGGTCACCCCTTCGAGGGTGTCACCTGACCATCACCTTATTGGTTCCATGCTGTGTCACAATAACATCTCATTGGCTCTTCGAACAATCAGTCTCATTGGTCCATTTTGATATTTACTTTTTGTTATATAAGACAGTTATATTTTTGTTTTCGTTCTTTTTTTGGCCATAAGTTTTGATAGAATGATTTAACTTTGTTTCATTGCATTCTGCTGTAAATTGTGCATCAAATGGTATATAACATGATGCTGTTATTCCTAACAATAGCAATTTTGGTCACTAGTGGTGTCACCCACCCCCAATGGTGGCACCTGGAGTGGCTTGCCCTCCTGCCCCCTGCTAGCTACACCACTGCTTCTAAGGCTTCTGGAAGGCCTAAAAAGGTCACTTCTGGTTTTTGCCAAAAAGCAGAAGCGACCTTTTTAGGCCTGGGAGGGGCAATGTTTTGCAATCCTGGCCCTGTGCACACAGGGGCCAGGTTCGCAATTGATTACAAAGCAAGTTTAAATAAGATCATACAACTTCCCTAATAATATATCTTGCCAACATCAATGGCAAGGATGGACAACACTCTCACACCATCTGCTGGTATTAAACAAGAATATGAGATCCTCTCTGATTGAGGAGACAGACTCCTTACTCTCAAAGTCCTGGTCTTGTCTTGTCTCACAATTCCTCTGTAAAGGGCATTTTTTCTTATCCCCCCCCCCCACACGAACTCAAAACTCTCTGTGCTCAGAATACGTAAATGATGGGTGGTGGGGCCAGAGATTAGGGTCAGGGCTGAAATAGCAGGAATTACATGAGAATATCTGGATACAAAATGAAGGTCTGCTTTATGTAAAAGAGAACAAGCAATGAGTATGGGGATAGAAAACCCTTTACTTCAAAAGAATTGCCTTGAGAAGATCTCTATAGCCAGCTGAAGCTAACCCAGCAAGGGCTGGGGAGGGGGTCAGTTGTAGGGTGAGCTAAGGATTGTTGAGAGGATAAAATGAGATATGTTTGAAATTTCAGGGAGGCAGGGTAGGCTACACATGTAATAGATGAATGAAACAAATCACGTCCTTTTTTGAAACAGGCTTATCATAAAGTAATGGGCCAGTCTAGAAAATCATACCGGAATGGGGCATCAATAGTGTTTGTGGAGCTTTGCAATTGACAAATCACCTTCAAAAGTGTTAGGCGAAATGAATGAATTTCATTTCATTCTTATTTTATAGCAAGTAATTCTTTTACAGTGCAAACGATCAAAGTAGGTAACTTGAGAATCACAGTAAATTAGCAGTGCTAGAAGAGAACCAGCACTAAAGCAGGCAAGACTACAGAGTCAGAGGCATTCTGAAAACTTGAGGGGGTCTCTAGACAAGCCTTGCTTGTTGCTCATGTTCTTTGGGCAAAGCTGTGCAAACTCAAAGAAGCCAGTCAAACTGCTGCAGCGACTCAACATTCAGCTAAAGGCTGATGAGACCCAAATTAGGAAGCCACTGGGTGATGGAAAGCAGAGGGAGGGGAGGCATCAAATAGTTAAACAGCAGGGAGATCCCTGGAGGACACATTTCAGACTTTCTTCCTGATGAATACTCTGGCAAGGGATTAACAGTGGGGGGGGGGGGAGCACAAGATGAGCAAGTGGGAATACTGCATGCAGATGGAACATGGAGCCTGACTGCCTTTCCATCACTCAGCACACAAGCATGAAAAATATTAGCCCTCCTATGCCACCTACTGTAAGAAGCACAATATTTACATGCTTCAACTAATACCAAATGCCAGACTAAAAATAGGAGCGCACTCATTCCTTCAGAATCTGGGTCTTTGCACAAGGATACATTTGGTAAGAAGCCGTGAATCAGGAAAGGGGTGTTTGTTATACAAATCCATTCAGGGAATCACTTTAGCTTTTCATTTCAACAGGCTCTCCATGATTAGGCAAAAATATGCGCCTGGCCCTTGTAGTTGGTTGAAGCACTTTCCGTTCCTGCTTGGTAGGAAAAAGCCATTTAGCACCATTTTGGGGGTTAATTCTCCATTCTCCTTCGAAACTCTGATCTGCTATATTGAGCACAGAAATCACATTCAAGCATTGCTTCTAGGTATACAAGCCCTGCAGACAAACTCATGTTCATGAGGGACATGCCCCCTAGCCAACCCCTAGCCCACTGCCATAAGCACATGTTCTCATCTTTTCCTGTTTCTTTTCACTGATGATTTATGTTCAGGCTTGTTGCAATTTATGACTTTCTCTCTCTCTCTCTCTCTCTCTCTCTCTCTCTATACATATACATACATATACATACATATATGTATGTATGTATACATACAGGTAGACCACAGCTGCGATACAAGGACATCTGCAAGAGGGATCTGAAGGCCTTAGGAGTGGACCTCAACAGGTGGGAAACCCTGGCCTCTGAGCGGCCCGCTTGGAGGCAGGCTGTGCAGCATGGCCTTTCCCAGTTTGAAGAGACACTTGGCCAACAGTCTGAGGCAAAGAGGCAAACAAGGAAGGCCCATAGCCAGGGAGACAGACCAGGGACAGACTGCACTTGCTCCCTGTGTGGAAGGGATTGTCACTCCCGAATCGGCCTTTTCAGCCACACTAGACGCTGTTCCAGAACCACCTTTCAGAGTGCGATACCATAGTCTTTCGAGACTGAAGGTTGCCAACAACATGTATGTATGCATGTATGTATGTATGTGTATATGTATACAGTATGTATATACTTTTAACTTATAACTCACAACTTATATGTCATAGTTGTTTTTGATTGGAATGGTCTTGTGTATCCATAACATTTAATAATACCATTTTAGGGAGAATACATCCAGAGGAAAGCTAGTACTTCCATGGCTTCCCACCAAAATTCCAGACAAAATGTTTTGAAATTGTTCAATCAATTCACATGCACCCATAAATTTTGTTCTGTGGATATTACCAACATCCAGGAACATACTGATGTACGTTGTACAAAGTGCCTTTTAAATTAATGTGCCCCAAAACACTGATGGTTTCTCTTTCCAAAAGGGGGAACTTTGATCTGTTCCCCAGGATGTTATGGAGCTTGTTTTCAATGCCAAATATTCTAGGAGGACAAATTACATAGTTGAGATTTTGTATTATCTTGGATGATTTGGAGTTAGACCGTCAAGATGAATTTGCTTTATGACAATTTTTTAAAAAACCCAATTACTTAGAGCCTGGAAGTTCAGATTTGAAAGTACTGGAAAACTGGGATGAATTTTGATATGCTTTCTTCTTTACATAAGAAGAGCCCTGCTGGATCAGGCCAAGGGCCCATCTAGTCCAGCTTCCTGTATTTCAGTGGCCCACCAAATGCCCAAGGGAGCACACAAGACAACAGACACAACCTGCGTCCTGGTGTCCTCCCTTGCTTCTGGCAATCAGAGGCAGCTTGCCTCTAAAACCAAGAGTTTCACATACCTGCTATGACTTCTTTGATATTGTGGTAAATGTCTTTTCCATATAACAAGTCTTTGAATAACTTCCTGCAAGGTGGTCTTGTTTCCCGCTTAAAGCATTTTAAGTTGATTTTTAAATGTTTCCCAGAGATGGAAACTGGAGGCAGGAATGGTGTCACCTCTAGAATGTGTTGCACAAAGAAAACATTTCATCTGCTTCTTGGTAAGTCTGATCACAATGCCAGTATATAGTAAGACCTTAACAGGATCTATGTTTATTTCTCACTGACATAGACATCTGGTCTGGTGGGGAAAAAAGAATGGAGGGGCAATGACTTCCTCAGGTCCTTCTGTGTATTTCCAAAGTGATACCTTCATGGCCCATCTTGCCTTAGAAGGCTCTGAATAATACTCTTCTGCACCCAATCCTGGCATTCACAAAGAAATTAACACTGTTTTTAGAGCTGAGGATTATGTTCATTGACTGTTCTCTGCTGCAAAAGAGAAATCCACATTGATTCTACCTATATACTACTGACATACTCAGTAATATTACTCAGTAAGTATTATTATACTGAGTATTATTATACTGAGTACTCAGTACTCAGTATTATTACTGATGTACTCTTCACTCATAACAGGAGAGGAAACTGAACGCTTTCCACATGTGCTGCCTCTGATTTATCCTCAGCATCACCTGGCAGGACAAAGTTCCAAACAACACAGTCCTGGAACGTGCTGGAATCCCTAGCATGTATGCACTGCTGAAACAGAGGCGCCTGCGTTGGCTTGGTCATGTTGTGAGAATGGATGATGGCCGGATCCCAAAGGATCTCCTCTATGGAGAACTCATGCAAGGAAAGTGCCCTACAGATAGACCACAGCTGCGATATAAGGACATCTGCAAGAGAGATCTGAAGACCTTAGGAGTGGACCTCAACAGGTGGGAAACCCTGGCCTCTGGGCGGCCCGCTTGGAGGCAGGCTGTGCAGCATGGCCTTTCCCAGTTTGAAGAGACACTTGGCCAACAGTCTGAGGCAAAGAGGCAAAGAAGGAAGGCCCATAGCCAGGGAGACAGACCAGGGACAGACTGCACTTGCTCCCGGTGTGGAAGGGATTGTCACTCCCGAATCGGCTTTTTCAGCCACACTAGACGCTGTTCCAGAACCACCATTCAGAGCGCAATACCATAGTCTTTCGAGACTGAAAGTTGCTAACAATAAACTGATGTACTTCTTTGCTTTTTACCAAGGGCAGACTTAAGAGATAGCAAAACAGACGAAGGAATGATGCGAGTCAGTATCATATTCTATGTACATGTTCGTCTTTTTTCCATTTTTGCAAAATCTATCATAATGGAGAGTGATGTGAAACTGCTTTATGTGTTTTCCATTTACAACACTTCAGATATTTATCTCTACACTCTTCAGTACAATATGATGTTTGCATCTGGTGGCCCCATTAACTGGATTGAAATTACCTTGTTGAATTACAAAGCAGTGGCTGTTGGCCCATTAGGTGACCAGCAAAACATTTGGCTTCCTGGCTTTCATTTTCATAGGTAGCCTGGTAATCCCACATACAGACAGCCCACAATAGCTTCTGATGATACCTGATGTTTAAATATTTAAACCTGTTTTTCAGCATGTTCTTTCTCACTAGCCTATTGATTCCACAACAATTAGTATCCAGGAAACAATTTAAAGTTCCTGGAATTAAAAAAAAGAAAAAGAAAAAAGAAAACAAGAACAAAATGACCCCAGCAGCTTTTTGAAAGATGACTCACAGCTTGGCATGTGAATAGTTTGGGACATTCATATTAGAAGTGAGGATTAAAAAAAAAAAAGTATTCTTATGAAAAGGTTTTTAAAAAAACATAAACATAAAATCATTCTGGAGACAATGGGAGCCTAAACAATTCCCAAATGAACAGGGGAGACTGAAGACATGATTGCAACAGCCATTTTTAACACCAGCAACACCAGCAATTTAACACTTCTCAATTTCAGTGAGAAGTCCAACAATATTGAGAAGAGAAAGTTATTCTCTTCTCAATATTGTTGGACTTCTCACTGAAATTCCATGAGCAGAGGAGATTCAATTTCTTCAGGGAATGGGTAAAGCATGATGGGAGTGCATGTACGTTGACAACTGCATGACATTCTTGGGGAAGCTGTGAAGATGGGAGTTAGCAACAAGGTAATTTCTCAGTAACTTGTCTGTGCCACCGGTCAACTATAGTCTCTCGCTTCAAGCCTCGATATACAGGTACACCAGCCTCCCTCAGAATGCACCCCAAGACCACATCACTCTCTGCCTGTAAACAGTATCTCCTTCTTGGCTCACCCTGCCCTCAGTTCGAGCTTCCATTGTACACTTCATCTGCTAAAGGAAGGCTGGTTAGATGTTGCAGAGATTGGCCTTTGAGTGTCAAGTAAGTCCTACGTCACTATTTACAAATCATTTGGGGGGGATTTGAAGTCAGGGCATACAATTTCTACCCCCCCTTGTCTTGGAGGATGGGGGAATATGTTGCCACCTTAAAGGGCCTAGGGCTGCTGGAACACTAGTTTGGGCAGCACAAGGCCCCAGTAGGATTGGGGCCTAAGACAAGAAATATCTAAACCAGATGTGTGCTACCACAGACGGGGGAAGAACCTCATTTACATTCAGTGACTCTGCATAGTGTTAGACTAGCATAGATTTCCTTTGGTACAAAGGACTGCTGTGTTGGTGGCAGTGAGGTCTCCTTTATGAATGGACCATTGAACACTTTGTACAAGTACTTCAGCTAGCTGGAATGGTAACAAATCACCTTTATATGTAAGCCCTTGAGATCTTACTACAGCTGCAATGACAAGCTACTTGAATAACCCCTTAGAACATGTTGAGCTAGTGTTGCCCACTTAGTAAGTCAGTGTGAAGAACGCTGGATTGAATTTGGTCCATACAAACAAGTGACAAAATTGTGTGGATGTTCCAAAGGTAGTATGCATCAGATTAACCCTGGAAGACTGTCCTGCAATGCATCAAAACTTCTGAAGCAGATGTGAGGGTGAAACAGATTCACTGAATATTGTCAAGGCTATTACTTCACTATAAATGACTGAAGTGACTTTAGGTCTTGCTCTGCTGCAGTGATAGAAAACTGTGTGCATACATTTTGAAAAGGAAGTGCCTTGAGACCCCTGATAACCCTAAACCAGGGATCTTCAGTTGTGTGAAGCCTATGAGTGCCCCAGGAATCCTGAGAAGGGCTGGCGAACACCACAACAAAGTAATCAACAATGGGGGCTGGGGTCTGAAAGAAACCAAATGGTTGTCAAGGTGGCAGAATCAGGCACAAAATGAGATCTCACACAAATCTTATCCTGCTTCCAACACACACACATACTACCTTCCCCTCACCAGAGATGTGAAGGCAGGGGAGGCAGAGCCTCATCAGACCCAACAAGTTAAAAAAAAAAAAAAAGCCCAATGATACCACAAGTTAAACAGAAAAAGTATCTTGCCTTTTCACACACGCACACACACACACACACACACACACACACACACACACACACACACACACACACACACACACACACTCTCCAACAATACCCAGGGAGGCAGCTAGTAGTCAATTTGCTGCCATCATGACTGACATCCAATGAAAAACAAAGGCAATCGATGGAGAGGCAGCAGGCAGAGTTGCCTCAGTTTGGTTCAAAGAAAGCCATGAAAACTGCGTGAAGGGAAAGCACCAGAGGAGGCAGCTATCAAACGGCCTCTTGGGGTGTGTTACATAAGAACATAAGAACAGCCCCACTGGATCAGGCCATAGGCCCATCTAGTCCAGCTTCCTGTATCTCGCAGTGGCCCACCAAATGCCCCAGGGAGCACACCAGATAAAAAGAGACCTGCACCCTGGTGCCCTCCCTTGCATCTGACATAGCCCATTTCTAAAATCAGGACGTTGCATATACACATCATGGCTTGTAACCCATAATGGATTTTTCCTCCAGAAACTTGTCAAATTCCCTTTTAAAGGCATCTAGGCCAGATGCCATCACCACATCCTGTGGCAAGGAGTTCCACAGACCAACCACATGCTGAGTAAAGAAATATTTTCTTTTGTCCGTCCTAACCCTCCCAACACTCAATTTTAGTGGATGTCCCCTGGTTCTGGTGTTATGTGAGAGTGTAAAGAGCATCTCCCTATCCACTCTGTCCATCCCCTGCATAATTTTGTATGTCTCAATCATGTCCCCCCCAGGCGTCTCTTTTCTAGGCTGAAGAGGCCCAAACGCCGTAGCCTTTCCTCATCAGGAAAGTGCCCCAGCCCAGTAATCATCTTAGTCACTCTCTTTTGCACCTTTTCCATTTCCACTATGTCCTTTTTGAGATGTGGCAACCAGAACTGGAAACAATACTCCAGGTGTGGCCTTACCATTGATTTGTACAACAGCATTATAATATTAGCCGTTTTGTTCTCAATACCTTTTCTAATAATCCCAAGCATAGAATTGGCCTTCTTCATTGCCGCCACACATTGGGTTGACACTTTCATCGACCTGTCCACCACCACCCCAAGATCTCTCTCCTGATCTGTCACAGACAGCTCAGAACTCATCAGCCTATATCTAAAGTTTTGATTTTTTGCCCCAATGTGCATGACTTTACACTTACTGACATTGAAGCACATCTGCCCTTTTGCTGCCCATTCTGGAGAGATCCTTCTGGAGCTCCTCACAATCACTTCTGGTCTTCACCACTCGGAAAAGTTTGGTGTCGTCTGCAAACGTAGCCACCTCACTGCTCACCCCTGTCTCCAGGTTATTTATGAAAAGCACCGGTCCCAGGTCAGATCCTTGGGGCACACTGCTTTTCACCTCTCTCCATTGTGAAAATTGCCCATTGACACCCACTCTCTGTTGCCTGGTCTTCAACCAGGTCTCAATCCAGGAGAGGACCTGCCCTCTAATTCCCTGACTATGGAGTTTCTTCAGTAGCCTTTGGTGAGGGACTGTGTCAAACGCCTTCTGAAAGTCCAGATATATAATGTCCACGGGTTCTCCCACATCCACATGCCTGTTGACCTTTTCAAAGAATACTAAAATAATAATAATAATAATAATAATAATAATAATAATAATAATAATAAACTTTATTTATACCCCACCCTTCTCCCCAAAGGGACCCAGGGTGGCTTACAACATGTTAAAAACAGAGTAAAACATAATTTAACAACAGATTTAAAAAAAAAGTATTAAAACACATTAACAGATACCATAAAAACAGTAGTCAGATAAAAAGTCAGATAAAAAGAGCAAAAAGCAGCAGAACATAAAGGAATCAGGTCTGTAAAAATACTAAAAGATATAAAAAAAGATGTTAAAAAGGCCATGAACTCAGAAGGCTTGTTAAAACAAAAGGGTCTTCAGGCCTCGCCAAAAAGTCTCAAGAGAGGGAGCCATTCTCAAGTCAAGGGGAAGGGAGTTCCATAACATTGGAGCCACTACTGAGAAGGTCCTGTTTCTTGCCGCCACTCCACATACCTCCTTAGGTGGCAGCACTTGTAAAAAGGCCTTCTCTGATGACCTAAGAGGACCAGCCGGATTGTACGGGAGTAGGCGATCTCTGAGATACCCTGGCCCAGAGCAGTATAGGGCTTTAAAGGTCAAAACAGGCACCTTGAATTGGGCCCGGAAACGAATGGGCAGCCAATGTAGCCCCCAGAGAAGCGGGCTGACAGAGTCAACTGCCTAGATCCAGTGACCACACAGGCCGCCACATTCTGCACTAATTGCAGGTTCCCGACCATCTTCAGGGGCAGCCCCACATAAAGCGCATTACAATAATCTAACCTTGATGTCACCGTGGCATGGATCACTGTGGCCAGGTCTGCATGATCCAAGTACGGCTGCAGCTGGCGCAGCAGCCGAAGCTGAGCGAAGGCCCCCCTAGCCACAACCGCCACCTGGGAATCCAGGAGCAGCTGCAAGTCCAAGTGGACCCCCAAGCTGTGGACCTGCTCCTTCAGAGGGAGTGCAACCCCATTCAGAGCAAGCCGATAGTCCAGTATCTGCATAGAGGATTTCCGAACCAGGAGAGCCTCTATCTTATCCGGATTTAATTTCAGCTTGTTAGCCCCCATCCAGATCCTCACTGCTTCCAGACAGCGCTCCAGGCCCTCAACCGCCACCCTGGAGTCTGGAGGAAAGGAGAGATAGAGCTGGGTGTCATCAGTATATTGATGACACCCCACTCCAAACCCCCGGATGACCTCTCCCAGCGGTTTCATGTAGATATTAAATAGCATGGGGGACAGAATTGAGCCCTGCGGCACCCCACACCTCAAGGGCCAGGGTGTTGAACAGGCATCCCCCAGCACCACCATCTGGGACCGACCCTCCAAGTAGGAGCGGAACCACCGCAAAACAGTGCCTCCAACTCCCAACTCAGCCAGTCGGCCCAGAAGGATACCATGGTCGATCGTATCGAAAGCCGCTGAGAAGTCCAGCAGGTTTGTGAGGTTTGTGAGGCAAGACTTACCCTTACAGAAGCCATGCTGATTCTCCCTCAGCAAGACCTGTTCGTCTATGTGTTGCTGAGTTCCATTGCTGCTGAGTTGCTGAGTTGCTGTTGCTCTATTGCTCTGAGTTGGGGAAGAAGAGGTGAGTTTAAAAAAAAATGGGGGGGGGGGAGATGACGACGATGACAGTGTGTATTCATGTGGCTGTGTCTGCCCAGGCCTGGACCTCATTGCATGTCGCTGTTGCTCACACACTTCATATTTCACAATACAAGCGTATGGAGCAGGTGGGGAGGAGACCATATGATGACAGCAGCAGCAGGCCAGCAGGCAGGCAGGCTGGTGTTGCTAGATACTTTCACAGATGCAGGTACACTATTGACATTCTGCACCTCCTGTAGAGAAACTCCTTGTTCACCCAACCCCATCCTTGCCAATGCCCCTATACTTACTCTTTTATAGAAAGTGTCTTTGTATCTTAAGGTATTTCTAGAATGGAGTACTTTTGATCCTAGAACCTGGCACATTGCTCCATAGAAGGGCAAAAAAGCCACTGTGTTGGAAGTCACTGTGTACCCTTTTGTATACAGTGGTCACAACAGCAGACATGGGCCTAGTTCAGTTAGAGCATTTGACTATAGATCAAGAGTCTCCAATGCCATGCATGTCTGTTCTAGGTTTTCTGTTCAGTAAACCTCGGATTAAAACAGTCAATACAGGCAATCTTTTCATCTTGTCAGTAAAAACAGGCAGCTTTTCATCATAGCATGAAGGCAGAGGTAACATTTTAAGCATTCTGTGAAAGTGGTTTGAACTACCAAATGACATGAAAACAAATGACTCTGAAGTCCATTTCAGGGATCCACCTCTTCAGAGAGATGAGTATGGGTGGGCTTCACAAGAACTCTGCTCTATCCTCAATATCACTCCCACTGCACTGGCCCTTGCCTTCCTCATGATTGGTATTTGTGTGCAGTGATCAATGCTGATCACAAGGAGGATTTCTAGTGATCACAGAGAAGGCAGGGGAATGGGCTTATCACACATACAGTATGTCCAGAGCAGGACAGGGTTGGTGCAGCACTAGTATAATGCTCCCCAGTCTCCAAGGAGACAAACAGCATGGAGATGTCTGGGAGCACAGCAACTACATGCTCTTGGGAGACGACAGGCAAGGTTCCACCACCAGTGCCAAGAGCTGGTGTGGGGAGAGAAGTCAGCTGTGTGCAGCTTGGGCTAGTTGGGTGGGGAATAGACCCAGAAGCAGGGAGGGCAAGAAAGAAGTGGGAGAGAGCTTGTGGGGAAAAGAAGGGGAGAAATGATGGAAAAGGTAACAGAAGCTTGGGGAAAGAGAAAGATTTGGGGGAAAGAAAAAGACAGAACGGGGCAGGTGCAAGCGGGTGAAGATATCTGAGAGCAGAAGGAGAGAGAAGGGGACACCTTGGACAGAAAGAGAGACAGGTGTGAAAAGAGGACTAGGGGAAAAGGTGACAAGGAGGACAAGGACATTCTGGTTCTTTGAACCAAACTGAGGCAACTCTACTTTAATCCCTAACCTTTATCCACTATTAAGGCTGTCAAAACACAAAGCTAATTGAAGAGAAGTTCTGTTACTGTTGACAACTTGGCATAACCTTCCAACCAGTTCTACATGGACGCATTCTACATCTTCATATAATGAATTCCATTTGTTCTGTGGGCCCCAAGGCTGAGAAAGGTGCTGATTCTTCCCTAGCTATCCACTTCTACCTTCCATCATTGTCTTTAATAAATTCCTCATGTGTTGTCCTAATCTTCTGGCAATCAGGCCTCAGATACAAACATTAGCTGAACTTTCACAAGGAAAAAAATGTTTCTCCACATGTTATGTGTTTCACAAAAGGAACTTAATTTCACATAGACTGAAAAATAATTTATAAAATGTGGCACCTTTTCAGTGAATTTCCGATACGTGATATACTGAAGAGAAGAGTGAGGCTCCAGTGCTTTATGCAAGCTTGAGAGAAAATGTTTGTGGCAGCATGTGGTATTATTAAAGGTGAAAGAAAGTTATCTGAAGATAAAGCCACTCAGTGTTTCACGTCAACTAATTTTCATTTGCCTTTCAACAGCACAGAAGTCTCATCTATAGCCTGTCAAATGAGCAATTTAATTCTAAGTTAACAAAGCAACATGAATAAGAAGTAAAAGACAAGATAGGTGCCACAGATGTCTTTTTCTTCATACACATTTTTAAATGGGTCTCGTTGTTGCTTGGAAAAGTACAAAATGCAATGCAACAGAAAGAAGAGTCAGAGAGAATTTCTATCTCCCCAGAACTATACAGTTTTCATGCGTGTGTACACACACTGCACTGTATATATTATTTATTTACTTACTGCTTGTGTAACTGTGACAGCCTACCAGTGGGTGATACATTGCTGAAGAGGTGGGATGGTGAAAGTCTACACCCCTTTCTTCTCCTAAATGGGCTCATATCAAAGGCATGTCACAATGCTTGTCACACAGTAAAGGACGTTAAAACAATAAGCAGAAATTAGAGCTATGAAAACAGCCAAAGTCATGGAACAACTACCACTCTCACTTCAGTGACCCAAATGTCTTTTATTGACAGAAAGCAAGCAAGCCCCACACCTCACCTTAGTTCCTCAGTGGTTCTCAAACTGTGGGTCTAGCACCCACCAGTAAATTGTGACCCAATTTTTGGTGTTTCAAGAAACTGACAGAGCAGATTAGGCTATGTACATCAAGGGTTAAACAAGCTGTGACAGGGGGGAGGGGGAAGAGCTGCCCAATCACCTTTACAGCCACACTCCTTGACATTTATAAATCAGGCAGCAGCCTCTAGGGCCTCTAAAAAGTTTGGGAACCACTGGAACCCACACACTATCTTCACTTCTGCCCTGTGAAAGCATCTCCTGTAAGCCATGTCAGCAACATGAACCTCCTAACTTATTTTACTGATTCTATGACTATTATATGTAGTTTTAATTTTTAATTGAAAAAGAAATCCTAAATTGGCATAAGTAATGTTTCGACTCCCTTGTACACTAGTACTTGGATGTGAACTTCTGGGTGAACACCAGTTCCAAATGCAATTCCAAATGCAATAAAGAAAGCTCGTTATTCTTTAATGTAGCACATTCCTTTATAATGCCAATTATTGGCAATCTGAAGCTACACGCTTCAGAGTAAGTGGGCTATGGCCAGTTCTGAAATTAATAATAATAATAATAATAATAATAATAATAATAATAATAATAATAATAAGAAGAAGAAGAAGAAGAAGAAGAAGAAGAAGAAGAAGAAGAAGAAGGTATTTATATACTGCCTTTCTGGTCATCGGATTACTCCTCTGACATTATTCAAGGTGGTTTACATAGGCAGGCATTTCTAAATCCCTCAAGAGGATTTTTACAATCATAAAGGTTCTCTCTTTCAAGAACCAACAACATTTCAGAATGGATCTTCCTGGTTTGATCTCACTTCTGGCCTCCAGTTCTCCCACGCAGGCTGGCAAGCAGCTCAGCCAAGATGCTTCTTGCTCACAGCAAGAGCAGGTGGAATCACTCAGCTCGACTTGTCAGCTGCTTCAAGGTCTTGCCATTCTCAGCCGTTCAGGGAGCTGCTGGTGTCCTCGAACTGGCAACCTTCTGATGTTATCTTCAGGCTAACGGAGGCTCTACCCTCTAGACCAGACCTCCTGCCCAGACCAGACATCCAAATTAGGATGTTATGATGAATGAATAGCAGAATATAATAACAATAACCATAGCAGCAGTAGTAGCAACAACAATAACAACAACTTCTTCCCATCTGAGCAGAAATGAAATTGCCCAAATACAAGGGGAACAAAGATAATTTATTAATTGATAAAATGATTCTGAAAACTGCAAAAAGAGAAGATGCTTGTCAATGCCAGGGATGGGCAAGTCCAGCACAGCTTGACTGGAGTTGAGTCACGAGTCTCCACCCCAGTACAGTGGCATAGCTAAGGAGGTGTAGGGGGTAGCAGTTTCACTGGGCATCAAGCTTTAGGGGGACAACAAGGTGAGCTTGACACTAGTGACCAAAATTGTGAAAATCTTGGTATGTATGAAAATACCATCATGTTGGAAAGGTAATTTAATGCTGAATGCAATGAAGCAAACTGCATTGGAATATCTGTATTCTATCAAAAGTTATGGCTAATTAACCAGAACATGAAAACACAACTGCCTTATGGAACAAAAAGTGGATTTTCTTAACTCAAAATGACCTATGAGACTGATTGTTCTGAGAGCCCCAATCTTCTTTGATCCTCAGGTAGCAGATAGATACCTTAGCTATCCCACTGCCTGGGGGGGGGGCAGCAGAACAAGTGGGTGGTGAGCTGCTGGGGGAAGGAGGTGGGTTCCTCCCAATTTTCACTTTTCAAAAGCCCAGCCATGATGTCACTTCTGGTTGTGACATCATTTCCGGGGCAACATTATGAGCTTGGCATTGGGCTACACAATCATTAGCTACATCACTGCCCCTGTAATTCAACTTGAAAACCAGTCCTAATTGGTGGACTTTCTGAGTTGCCCAGAGCATTTTGGCAGAGAAGTTCCAGCCAGGAGGCAGGGAAGGGTTTATGTTTTGCTTTTGCATTGAGCAGGAGCGGGGAGATGGGTGCGAAGGTGGGAGTGGGCTATCCATCTGTGAAGGAACCGATGTTTAGGGGATGAAGGATGGGTGGTCTTTGGATGAGGTAGGGCATAAAGAGGAGCCCAACGGGGTTCTTGCCTTAGAATTGAATGGTGAAACCCAAGAAGGGGGGGAAAAGAGGTGGGGAAGCCAGGGGAGAAGATTTGTAGTGATCACGCTTTCCAACCTCATGGCTCCTGTGAGCTCCTTTGTTACTTGGGAGAAGGAAGCCTCACTTAATGGCTAGTGAAAATGGGACTACTTCTGAGTACAGCTGCAAAGGACAGGGTCCTCCCAGTAAGCCTCTCAGCTGCTGTGCATGACCCCCTCCCTCTTGCTGCTTCTGTACCTGGTCTCACACAGTCTGTCCGAACCCCTCCCGCCTTGTCTACAGATGGGATGGGGCAGCAGGGGAGAGAGAGTATCTCTCTCTCTCTCTCTCTCTCTCACACACACACACACACACACACACACACACACACACACCCAGTTAGCAGCTCTGTTTTTTTCTGCAGAGCTGCACGTGACATATGTATCAAAAAGACTTGGGACTCAAGTCTTAGAGTTGCCAAAATGCTCTGGGCAACTCAGAAAGTCTGCTCTGCCTGCTCTGAATGATGGCCCCACAAGGTCTTTTTTCATGCGAAAAAAGTAAGCAAGCACACACAGACACAGGCAGACTTCAGTCTGCTTGCTTGAGGAATCATACTGAGTCAAATGGTTTCAGACTTGAGTCAGTGCTGGAGTCAGTGACATTCCTGACTTGAATGTACGCAAGTTGGCAAAAAAACTGTGTTTTTTGCAACACAGATTCAAGTCACCTGACTCAAGTTCCCATCCCTGGTCAGCAGTGATAGGTTGGGTGATGTTAACATCAGGAGAGGTATTTTTCAAAATCACTCACTATCAGCACTGTTATTTGTCATCTCATTAATTCCTCTAACAACATTGCTAAACAAAACAGATTTGGGTTATCAGACACCTAAAACATCTCCTAAGCTTTCCAACCTTCTGTACATGGATGATTAAAGCAAGGATGTCAAATTCATGTCATGCAGAGGGCCAAAGATCGCCTTCATGGTGCCTGCAGAGGGCTGGAAGTGACATCGTTAAGCAGGAAGTGGTATAATTAAGTAGATGATGGCCAGAAATAAGCACATCACATAGAAACTCATTTGCTGCAAATGACAGAAGAGTCAATGTACAAACCTTGTCCATACCTTTAAGATATGAGAGAGCCCAATTATCAAGCTGGAACAGCCCAATTGTAACATGGGCTGGATAAATTGCTTCCAGGAGCCACATCCATCCAGCCCATGGGCCTTATGTTTGACGCCCCTGATCTAAAGCTATATGGGAAATCACCATCTGAAATAGAATTGCTGTTAAACAATTATTGTTGTTGATTATCTCTTGTCTTCTGATAGTCAGTGGTTGGCCGGACTGGGCACTCGCAGAAGGCCCATGGCCATCAGAAACCCACCTGGCTGGATTGACTGCTGAACCCCCAGTGGCAATGGCTCGGTTACATTTTTCCTTTTCGGTTCGATGTGACATCAAGAGAAGGGCAGGAATCAGCAACCTGGCACCAGCACTGCTTGTGACTTCCTATGTGCTAAATGAACACCTGAACAGCTAGACTTTATTGTAAGTTTTCTTTGTTGTAAATTTTCTCTAACATAAAATTGTTGTTGGTAACCTTCAGTCTCGAAAGACTATGGTATCGCGCTCTGGATGATGGTTCTGGCACAGCGTCTAGTGTGGCTGAAAAGGCCGATTCGGGAGTGACAATCCCTTCCACACCGGGAGCAAGTGCAGTCTGTCCCTGGTCTGTCTCCCTGGTTATGGGCCTTCCTTCTTTGCCTCTTAGCCTCAGACTGTTGGCCAAATGTTTCTTCAAACTGGGAAAGGCCATGCTGCACAGCCTGCCTCCAAGCGGGCCGCTCAGAGGCCAGGGTTTCCTACCTGTTGAGGTCCACTCCTAAGGCCTTCAGATCCCTCTTGCAGATGTCCTTGTATCGCAGCTGTGATCTACCTGTAGGGCTGTATTGCAACATAGTTTAAACAAAGTGTGTGTAATTTCAATGGTGGCAAATGAAAGACATGGTGGAAAGGAAAGAATACACAATATTGTCAGAAATGACCGTTTTCCTATGTCTATCAGTGTCTGATGTGTGGTGTCTGTTCAGCCTTCTCTTTAGCTACGGAATGAAATGTGATAATTCCAGATGTCTACTGCTTCTAGTAACGCTGTAAATCACCCAAATTAGGGACTTGGTGGTGGAGCCAGGATTCCTCTTGGAATTCCCATTTTGCTTTTCAGTTTCCACTGACACGTCTCTATGACACTGTGGGTTGCGAAAGCCTGAAGAAGTCAATGGTAAACAAATGAACTTGCTAGACAGCAAGAGCAAAACGCTCCTTTCCCAGAAAGAGGCGAGGCTCGGAGTGATGGGGAAATAATGGGGGGGATGCATTCACCACTGACAAAACATCTGCTGTGCTTCAAACTCCCTGGACTCCTGTCAACTCATTAAACAGCATCCCAAGAAACAATAGAGGGGTTTTTTTTCCCTCTCCTTTTTGGCAGAATGGTTGGGATTTAGAATTCAGTCATCATAACGCTTTCATTAACGTTGAGAGTATCTCCACCGCACCCAGATGGAGATATATATTTTTGTATAGCTTAAGCAATGGTCATGTGATCAAGGCATGTGAACGATGCTCAGCAAAACACAGCACTCAATATCACTGGAAAAAGGTTGCCTCCCCACCTCTCCTCTGATGGAGCATTGAGTGTATCTGAGGAAGCAGGGAGCAGCCTGGCAACATGGTCATGAGCCCTCAGTGAGTGTCCAACCTGGCCAGTCTCTGATGCCATCCCTGCCTCTGGCATCACTCACCCCACTTTCAAAAAGTTGCAGCTGGAGAGAAACTTTGTACGTTCATTTAACATTCCTCCTGCAGATCTGTTCCCAAAGGGAGATCCCAACAAGCCTTGTTCCATTTGCATTTGAACATTTGTTTCTGTAAGTCACCTTTAGTGCTCCTTGAGCTACAAAATCAGGCCATTATTCCATAGTTCCTTTTTGCTACATAGTGTTTCTTTTCGATCACCCTGTGGCCATCTGGAGCTGGGACAAGTAAACACAGTCACACAGTAATGGCTGCCTTTGACGGGAGCATAATGTGATCATTCAGCTTGCATAGCGCCTATACAACAAACCACTCTTAGCACTGTATGTGAGACCTGGCTTCAGCTAATGCAAACTGGCCTGGCTCCACGGATGTCAATGTAGCAAACACGAGCTCAGCATCTGGTCTCACACATCTATATCTGGATTCTGTGCATATCCTTCTTAAAGCTCCCCTCCCCTTTATAGGAAGGGTGGGAAACATTGGGTTCCCCAGAATGAATGTCTGTTGAGTGCCAGAAAGGATGCCAACATACCTTTACAGTTAAATGAGTTTTTCTAAGGTCGGTGTTACTCTTGGCATCCGAAAAGCCTTGCAGAACAAGATGAGTGATGAAATCCTGCGACAGAGTGACTTTTTTATTAGAGGGTATATTTATTAGTGGTGAGAAATGCCAAATGGACCACACTGGAAACAAACTCCCCATTGATCCCCAAACAGGTGTAGCATGGACAGTGGGAGAGCACACCTCCATGCTTCAGCTCTGTAAATATTCCTTTTAATGAAAACTATGCTTTAACCTGAGCCAAGGGAGACCTGTTTTAGACTAACAAATATTTGCATTGGCTCCGTATGTACCTATAAGTAGCATGAAGGTTTTGTGAGGTTTTGTAAAAGGACTAGAAACTTGAACACTTCCAGTGCCTATGAATGATATACTCAGGCTGCACTTCAACGTAACAGTCCTGAATTTCTTTAACTTATTATTATGAAGAATATTTATATACTACTTTTCAACAAGAGTATTTTGCAAAGTGCTTTACATAGTAAAAAAATTGTAAAATAATCTGCTACACACCCTTTGATCCTGAACACATGCATCCTTCCCCCCCCCCTTCCATTCCTGACTGTGCTGTAGCCTGGACCAATCACCAACGTGATGTGAACCATATTTTCCTGCATCACCTCAACAGCTCCTTCAGTCATCAACAAGAATGAACAAAAAAAAGCGTTCAATCCAGTCCTTGACTTGGGCCGGCGCAAGTCCCAGACACCCTGCTGCAGGCTATGGGAGACCTGACTACCTCATTAGGTGCCTCTTTGTTGTACTTTGACTACCATTGTGGCACGTTTGCGCCTCCTCAGGAGGAAGCTTCTCTGAGCGTCAGCCTGTGGAGGCCTCCACAAGCCAGCTTCCTCCAAGCACCTTGGGTTGGGATGGCTGCACTGACGCAAGGCTCTGAGGTAGGTGGGGGGTGGGGAGGAGGCAGGAGAGAGGCATTCCTTGACAGGGGGAAGAAGGGTGGTGGGTGGCCCGGGGGGCAGGGAGTGGGAGGCGGGTTTCTGTTCCTGGGGAGAATGGACCAGCTTCAAGCAGCTCCGCTCTCCTTGGACTTGTGCCACCTCAAGAGATGGCACAAGTCTGAGGAGACCGATAGGGGCCAGCAGATGTTACCCGGAGGTAAGGGGAAATGGTTCCCCTTGCCTCTGGCTGAGCTGCTTATGGCCCCTATCCTGCGCTGGATACAGCACAAGCCTCTTGGCTTGCATGGTCCAGTGTGGGATAGGATTGTGCCCAAAGTCACACAGACCTCTGGGCTTCATGTGCTGAGTTCAGAGCAAAAAGTGGCACATGCTTTGCTGTGTGTTGGGTTTGGTTTGCAACTTAAGTGAACACTAAGTGCCACCGCTTATTGCAGTTTAGGTAGCTCAGCAGTGAAACAGTGATAGCCATGTCATACTTTATGAAGCCCTGCAGGCACACTGATGTTTGGCTGGTGTTTCCTCCAGCAGCAATGTAAAGCATGAAAAGGAGAAATGCAGTCCAACATACTCAGGGCAATTGGCAGGAAAGAGACATAATTGAACAGTGGCTTCCTGGGTGACTAATGGCCCAATCCTCCCCCCCCCCCATGATCTTCCTCCATGCAGATTTAGTAATACACTCTGCATGCATGGGGGGCGGGGAGAAGTGATCATGAGGTCAAGAGAAAGGTTAAGTAAAAATATTTTTTACTTACCTCTTGGTAGGCCATTTGGTCACTAAAGGGTCTTCTCAGACATAATACACAAAATAGCTGGCGTAAGTATTTACTTACGCCAGCTATTTTGTGTATTATGTCTGAGAACATAATACACAGGACAGGAAGAGGGAAGGTCTGGGCTGGGAAAGGGGGGGGGTAATATCTGACGTGCTTGACTGCTGCCAAGATCCACTCCTCCACCTCTGGTTTGGCCCACTCCCTGCCTTGATCTTCCCCTGAACCACCCACCAGCACCCACCCACCACCTTACATGCACTGGTGGAGTGTCCTGGAAGTTCTGGCCATTTCTGCTGGTGGAGTACATTAGCACTGATGGCAGTGCAACATTAGTGCTGAGTTAATGGCAGTGAATTGCTAGATCTGCTGCCCTATGTGGCCCATAGAATTGGTCTGCTAGTATCTCTATTTTATGTGTTAAGTGTGAACCATAGCAAACACTGGTCGAACACTGGTGAATGTTGAGCAGGAGGTGAATGTTGGGCAGGAGGTGCTGCTGTTAAATGTGAGCTGAGTTGCAAGCTGGACACTCAGTGAAGCAATAATACAACTTCTTTATGATGTACAGGATGATGAAAGGATCCATCAAGTATGTTCTCAACATGTTTGTTTGGTCTTATGACTTGGCTCTCACATTCTTAAGACTGGCTCAACTGACAATGCTCTGAGCACTGCAGTAACATTACCAATATGGCAATGGCTCCTGGCTAAAGCAGCTGCATTCCTAAATCACATCTGTTAAAAGCATGTTTTTTGACTTTACATGTATCCGTAGGCATAAATTTTGATAGAAAAACCTGCTCAGCGTGAAACGCGTGAGACTTATGTAAGTACGTATTTGAAGACACCTGTTTCGTGTGCTTCTGGGATCACTCTGCCAGCCACAGAATATAGTTTATATCACAAAATCTCATTCCACCTTCAGATGTCTGAGAATTCAAAGTTGCTATTTTTTAAAAATGGTATCCTTTAATGTTACACATAAATAACAAATATAGGCCATGCCTTGTTATCCACTGAAGGTTCCGTTCCATTCCGGAACCCTCAGTGAATTCAAAAAAAATCAGTAGATACCAAATTGGTGGAAAAATAGCTTCAAAGACCCACTTCCAGATACTTGCTCCTCCATTGTTCCCCCAGAATGCATTAGTAAAGATGCTATATTGCATTCAGCCACTAGATGGGGTGAATAATGGAATCTAGTGGAATGAAATTATAATTATTTAACAGCACACAAGTGGGAAATTGGATTTTGGTGCTTTTTCCCTTGTTACAAGGCATTTAAAGGTGGTCCTTGGTATCAGTAGTGAGTCAAATCAGGGGATACCAAATCAGTGGATAACGAGGCATGACCTGTAGTGTTTGTTAAATGCCTTCAACTAGAAAGGACATAGAAGTGTGTGTCGCTCAACAACCTTCTGCTTAATGATGCACTGCATTGACGGACCTAATGTGCGGCGGCAGTGAAGAAGGCCAATTCTATGCTTGGGATCATTAGAAAAGGTATTGAGAAATCTATAGTAAGACCACACCTGGAGTATTGTGTCCAGTTCTGGTCGCCGCATCTCAAAAAAGACATAGTGGAAATGGAAAAGGTGCAAAAGAGAGTGACTAAGATGATTACTGGGCTGGGGCACCTTCCTTATGAGGAAAGACTATGGCGTTTGGGCCTCTTCAGTCTAGAAAGGAAACGCCTGAGGGGGGACATGATTGAGACATACAAAATTATGCACGGGAAGGATAAAGTGGATAGAGAGATGCTCTTTACACTCTCACATAACACCAGAACCAGGGAACATCCACTAAAATTCAGTGTTCGGAGAGTTAGGACAGAAAAAAGAAAATATTTCTTTACTCAGCATGTGGTTGGTCTGTGGAACTCCTTGCCACAGGAGGTGGTGATGGCATCTGGCCTGGATGCCTTTAAAAGGGGATTGGACAAGTTTCTGGAGGAAAAATCCATTATGGTTTACAAGCCATGATGTGTATGTGCAACCTCCTGATTTTAGAAATGGGCTATGTTAGAATGCCAGATGCAAGGGAGGGCACCAGGATGCAGGTCTCTTGTTATCTGATGTGCTCCCTGGGGCATTTGGTGGGCCGCTGTGAGATACAGGAAGCTGGACTAGATGGACTTATGGCCTGATCCAGTGGGGCTGTTCTTATGTTCATATGTATATACAATGGTGGTCACAGTACAACAAAGAGGCGCTTAATGAGGCAGTCAGGTCTCCTATAGCCTGCAGTGTCTGTTTACACAACAAAGAGGCTCTCAATGCAAAGAAGAGGCAATCTATCTCCAGTAGCTTTGGCAGGCAGCTAATGTTTAGCAGGGACTGCCTGTTTACACAACAAAGACACTAGATTGGGTTGAATCTAATGACCTAGGTTTAATGACCTAATCACATAACAACGGGGGGAGCGGGGTCTGAGAATGTATCCCCATTGTTAAGTGATGCACACCTGTAATTTAGGGCTGGGGGGGCATAGCAAAGAAGCTTGTTATGTTGCAACCTTTATTCCTAGTAACAATAGTTACTATTCCTACTACTATTACAATATATCAAAAACATGATGGGAACATAAGTTATATTTAACACAGGTGGAAATAATAAAGCGGAATAAAGTGGAAAGGAATAAAGCGACAGCAGCTACTGATGCTGGAAAGGATTGTGCAGCGTCATACCAGGAAGGTTGTGGATATACAGCAAAACCTGAAAAAGGACATTCAGGACAATAAGGTGAACATTACTCAAGTTCTAATACAGAATAGAGAGCTTATGGAACAGCTAACTAAAATGCAAAATGAGCTTGTCAAACTAACTAAAAGGAACATGGATATAGTGAGTGCCTTGCAGAGTGAAAAGCAGGAGAAAAGCAGGCTGCTTGAACAAGTGGCACAGTTGCAAGAGAAGCTGTCTGAACTTAAGGAAAGAGAGGATGGCCACCTTCAGTGTGCTCAAACAGGCCAACAGCTGACCTCCAAGGAAAAAGAAGTGAGTGAACTGGAACAGCTCATGGGCTACTTAGCACATAGGAAAACCAGACCAAGGAGACTATAGAAATGTACTTTCGAGACCTACAGCAGACCAGACGATGCTTAAAGACTGTTAAAGAAAACCAAGGACTACAAGCTCATATTGAACCGGCTACTAGAGCGCAGACAGATGGGATGAAAAATAAAGACCAAGTAGTGACTGTGGAAGCCAAACCTTTACCTCTTCATCTGTCAGCCCAGGAAGCTGAATTGACCTCTTTGACTCGTGCCTTGGAAGAAGAAAACTCATCCCAGTGAAGAGGCTTTGTGAGAGCTTCAGGCAGCTGGGAAGCTGAACCTCTGGATGGACTGAAATTCTTATTTAAAAGAAAGCCCACTGAGGTTGAGAAGAAAGTCTCAAGAGAAAGACCTGAAAGTAAACCAGACTAAGGGGAACAATGCATTGCTCTGTATTTTGGTTGATGTTTATGCTAGTTACCATTGATAGTTACAGCTTGAATAGTTTTAAGTACAGTCACCTGATAAAAGAAAAGATAATGGGGAAGGAATCTTCGTCTTGTTGGGTCTGCAATCAGTCTAAAGTTGAACACAATTCTTCTAGGTGAAGAATGATGTTCAAGAGGGGGGAGTGATATGCGCAGAACTTGGGCTCAGTTGAATACTGTAACTTCGCCTGGTTGGATCATAGCCTGTGCTTTTCATGAGCCAACAGACAGTCTGTCTGAGTTTGTCTGAGCCAATAGTAAGAAGTTTTGTCTGAGCCAATAGGCTGACTTGCTGAGTACCTTGTAACAAGCTCTTAAGAGTAGGGAGGGGCTGAGGCAGGAGATTTTAGTGCCGTGTGCAAAAAAGACTGCAGTACCATTGGAAGAAAGGTAGAGGGCTGTCTGCAAATTAGTGCCACTGGGACTATAAAAGGGGCTGCACCAGCACAGAGAGCTCAGAGACCACCAGGGAAGAGCTGCTGAGAGGAGCATCAAAACCTTCGCGAATCATTGTTTGAAACCCTCACCCACACGGCCCCCCCGGAACTGCATAAAGCGTGGAATCACTAGGTTTGGAATGGCAGGGTTACTCAAGTATTCAGAGGATGCGCAAATCCTCTAAGAAGGCTTCACTAGTAAGCACGTCAATAAACATTGTGCGCCGTTCCTGAGTCATGTTTGCCAGTGTAAAGATTCCCACCTACGGTTTGAATGTCAAAGGGCGCTCTGCGCAGGTAGCTGGCGGTGGCGTGGTACTGTGCATGTGTAAGCTCTGCCCAAACTGCAACCTGAAATGAGCCAGGATCCTTGCTCGCATTGCTCTCAAATAAATCACATACACTGTTAAAAATTCAAGAGTATAATCAAACTATCAGCTGAGAATATGACTGCACAAATTATTTTTATTGTACCGAAGAACCTGGACTCGTAGGATTTGAAATTACAGAAAAGACCCACCATACTGTGATTTTCAATATAATGTCCCTAATGAGCTCGGTGAAGACTTCTGTAAACTGACTGTGAAATATTTGAATATAAGTGATGAGATAGGTATACCTGAATCATGTTTCCTTCAAAAGCTTTAGCACATGGACCTTGTTGGCAGGCTACCCGTGTATTGTTCTTAGATACCTAGCAAAAGCACAACAAAGGATCTTTTTCAGCTGGTTCATTTACGTTATGATGAATAAAAAGACTCTCAGCATAAAAGCAGATGTTATGGAAATCTGGCACAACAGAGGTGGGATTTAGGCCCTTAAGCACAACTGGGATCTGGTGCAGAAATTGGATTATGCCCTATAAATCCTTTCACCTCCTGTTTTGAATAAAACTGAACACCTAGGTGCAGTTTTTAGCAGGGAACTGGTTTTAAATCAAACTACTGGAAAACAATATGAGAAAAACAATATTTCAGATTCCTGCAGTAAAATACACTAAAGTCCAATCCTAGTAACAACACATAGGGCAATCCAGCTGTGCCCATGGGGCATGTGCTATATACCATGGAGCGGTTTCAGACCCTAGAGGCCTCCTCGGGTAAAGAACATATGTTCCCTTGCCCCAGCTAAGCCCATGCTGGCCCACTGGCCACCTAAGCCTATCCTCCCCCCCCCCACTAATGCAGCTATGCCAAAATGGCTTGCACTGCATCCTGCGGAAGGGGGGCAATCATGGTGGAGGTCTTCTCCGTGTAAAGGAACATTTGTTTCCTTACCCAGGGGTAAGTCTCTGAGGTGCAGAGGAGTCTTCTTGGACCTGCACTAACAAAATCATTGATGTGTGGAAGCAGGCCACAGAACTGACTTGGGGGTGGTGGGTTGGATTTGTAATTGTCCTGCTTCCTGTTAGTCGCCCTCTAGCATGAATGCTGGTTGCCTGCACATTTGCTTCTTCGGTAAAGCAAGAATGGTATGCAAGACACACATGTTGCAGGCACTACTACAGTAAAACAAAGGTACAGTGGTGTCTCGCATAACGAATGCCTCGCACACCGAAAAATTCGCAAGACGAAAGCGTTTTTGCGATTTTTTCTGGTGACTCACAAGACGAATTTTCTATGGCCGTGCTTCGCAAGACGAATTTTTTCTATAGCCGTGCTTCGCAAGACGAATTTTTAAAATTAAAAAGTTGAAGTTTTGTGCTTGAAATTTTTGAAATCCTCTGTACAGTATGTATGCCTTTAAAGAGCACTTAATAAACACTTTGTAAACCAAATTTGACTTTGTTCTGACTTTTTTTGCCCATAGGAACGCATTAATTAAATTTCAATGCATTCCTATGGGAAACCGCGCTTCGCAAGACGAAATTTTCGCAATACAAAAGGACTTGCGGAACGAATTAATTTTGTTATGCGAGGCACCACTGTACTTGAAATGGGTGTGTGGGGAGGCCCCTCAAGGCAGTTTACAAAATAATATTTCAATACAAGAAAAACAGATTAAGTGAAGAACTTGAATGTGAAAACCAACCTACTAGCTCGAGCAATACATTCCTTTTTTGGCAAATGAAGCCATTATTGTATTCTATATATGAGCAGATGGAATACAACACACAATATATCTCATCAGTCCTGCTTGGGTATTTTTAATTGGAGACCCTACATCATCAAGGGATACAATGTTGATTGCACTGGTAGCCTTTAGTGTTTGCCCAAGCATCTTTGAGAGAGAGCTAACTGCTCTTTCCCTCTGCAAGCAAATCAGTGGAAGCAAAGCAAGTGAGTGTGGAGAAGGACAGGCCTTTGGGCCTAGCTGAGCTTGGTGCCAAAGCCCCTACATAAAGTAACTCATCACTCACATCAACCTGACCGCCACCACTGCTTTACTTCCCTTGGTTTTAAAATGAAGAGGGGAATAGAATGGAAGAGGGAGGAAGGGAAAGTGGTGGGCAAGAGACACCCCCCCCCCAGATAAAGGAGGTGGCACTTGGCTCGGCAAAGCAGGAGGCAAAGAGGGTGCAGCATTTAGTGTTCTGTCTCAAGCATTTTGAGTTCTTTAGTTGGCCCTTCTGGTCTTGCAGGTAAATGTCTTCTGTAAGGGAGAGGGTAGTAGGAAGTCTTCAAGTTTGTAAATTTATCCTACTCATTGTTGTAAAGTGGGTACTATGCCACCTGCAGGACACTAGGGGGCAGTGCATTGTCCATGAAGCCGGGAACTCAAAGGCAACCTTTTTCTTTGTCTTCTTTCACCCATGCAGGTGTGTCTCTACTTGGCTTTCTTCATTTCTCCCCTCCTCCTGATGTCCCAAGGTACATGTGCTCTCTCTGGGAGCTCTCACCAGTTACATGGAGTCCACTAGTCCACCAGGCCAAGAGGCACTTGCACACATGCAAAGAGAATCGCTCAAGATTCCTTGGTCTAGGTCCTGTACTATCAATAGTAGTGCACATGCAAACTGTAAGTATTTTCCTTTGAAACCTTCTTACCGCTTCTGCTCCTTTTTTACTATTAGCAGCAAACTAGTGCGGGGGAGGGGCACATTCATCATATGACTCTTCTTGATTTAGATCCCTTTTTCCAACACTAATGAAAGGCACAGAAAAAAAAATAGGATGTATTTGGGAAGATTCCTGATTTAATAAAGGACCAGTTCTATGTGCTTAGAATTCTTTTTTTAAACCCTTGACTTGAGTAGATATTGAGGTATATAAGGAGTGTGTTTGCCATGCTGCCTACCAGGGCAGGAGGTCTGGTCTAGAGCAGGGGTGCCTAAACCCCGGCCCAGGGGCCACTTGCGACCCTCAGGGGCTCTCAGTCAGGCCCTCAGAGAGCCCCCAGTCTCCAATGAGACTCTGGCCCTCCAGAGACTTTTTGGAGCCCATGCTGGCCCAACGCAACTGCTGTCAGCAGGAGGACGACTGTTCGACTTCTCACCTGAGCTGTGGGACAAGGGCTCCCTCCACTACTTGCTGTTTCACATCTGTGATGCAGCAGTGGCAGAGAAGGAAAGGCTGGCCTTGCTTTGTGCAAGGCTTTTTATAGGCCTTGAGCTACTGCAAGACCTTCATTCATTCATATAAGTTCCATCTCTAATATATTCATTTATGTAAATTTATTCAAATTTGAAATGTAAATTAATTCGGCCCCCGGACGCAGTGTCAGAGAGATGATGTGGCCCTCCTGCCAAAATGTTTGGACACCCCTGGTCTAGAGGGTAGAGCCTCCGTTGCCTGAAGACAACAGCTGAAGGTCGCCAGTTCAAGGCCACCGGCACTGTGAACGGCAAGACCTTGAAGCAGCTGACAAGCGGAGCTGAGTTTTTCCATCTTCTCTTTGGCCACCCTTCAAGTGAGATATGAAGGATTGTCAGCTTGTGTGGGAGGAAACTGGAGGCCAGAATGTGATACCAGATCATAAAAGATCCATCTGAAATGCTGTGGTTCTTGAAAGACAGAACCGTCGTCAATTGTAAAAATCCCTATAGGGATTTCGTATAGCCTGCCTGTGTAAACCGCCTTGAAATAAAGTCTGAGGAGAAATCTGACGACCATGAAAGGCTGTATATAAATACCTCTATTATTATTATTATTATTATTATTATTATTATTATTATTATTATTATTATTATTATTATTATTATTATTCAGTCTGTAGCTTCATTTATTGTTTCATCTTTTACTGTATAGGCCTTATACTGGCCTAATCCCAAGGCCTGATTGTGTAGGCTTTGTGTAGGTTATTTGAATTTTAAGGGGTATTTGCATACATGCTTCAAGTAATGATCTTGCATTGTTTACATTATTTTGTAAGTGTTGATATATTTTGCTTATTTTGGTTTGCAATGGTTTTTGAAGTTGATGAAAAACCAATGAAAATCTCCATACAAAAAAGTGAAATAAATATTCACTCCTTGATTTTCTTTCTAATGCACTTTCTACTCTAATTAAACATGAGAACAGAACTCTCCTGTGTGAGAGAGCATGCATGTGCTTTGTCATTGCTTGAGCACATATCTCATGTGTAACTGCCCATTGTCCAGAGCTAGATTTCCTATCTATTTTAACTGGCTCAGTTTTTCTCCTGTGCATTTCATAGCAGCCCGACATTCAGAAATTACACATGAGAAGCTTTTCCTTGGAATAAGCTGTGGGAAAGCTCCTCTAGATAAACTCTGGAGTCAATGAGCTGTTAAACACCCAGAAGCAGAACCAGCGAAATGGAGAGCAGTTACAGCCTGAGCTGGCATCTTGAGTGGTGAAACTTCAGATGGCTCACTCAAGACAAATACTGTAGTTCACTGCTTCTTAAACTCTTTGGGAGTTCGAGAACCAGGGCAAATCTTTGAGGGTGGGGTGGAAAGCGGCTGCGTGATCCTCAGAATCCTGCCACTGCAGGAGAAGAGGGGACTGTGGGGCTCCCTGTTGACTTGTAGAAAGTAAAAAAAAAATTGCAACCCATTACAACCCAGGTGGAAAGTGAAATTGCAAATCAAATTGCAACCCAGGTGAAAAGCGGTGTGCCCCAAGGATCTGTCCTGGGATCGGTGCTTTTCAACCTCTTCATAAATGACCTGGAGACAGGGGTGAGCAGTGAAGTGGCTAAGTTTGCAGACGACACCAAACTTTTCTGAGTGGTGAAGACCAGAAGTGATTGTGAGGAGCTCCAGAAGGATCTCTCCAGACTGGCAGAATGGGCAGCAAAATGGCAGATGCGCTTCAATGTCAGTAAGTGTAAAGTCATGCACATTGGGGAAAAAAATCAAAACTTTAGATATAGGCTGATGGGTTCTGAGCTGTCTGTGACAGATCAGGAGAGAGATCTTGGGGTGGTGGTGGACAGGTCGATGAAAGTGTCGACCCAATGTGCGGCGGCAGTGAAGAAGGCCAATTCTATGCTTGGAATCATTAGGAAGGGTATTGAGAACAAAATGGCTAGTATTATAATGCCGTTGTACAAATCTATGGTAAGGCCACACCTGGAGTATTGTGTCCAGTTCTGGTCGCCGCATCTCAAAAAAGACATAGTGGAAATGGAAAAAGTGCAAAAGAGAGCGACTAAGATGATTACGGGGCTGGGGCACCTTCCTGATGAGGAAAGGCTACGGCGTTTGGGCCTCTTCAGCCTAGAAAAGAGACGCTTGAGGGGGGACATGATTGAGACATACAAAATTATGCAGGGGATGGACAGAGTGGATAGGGAGATGCTCTTTACACTCTCACATAACACCAGAACCAGGGGACATCCACTAAAATTGAGTGATGAGAGAGTTAGGACAGACAAAAGAAAATATTTCTTTACTCAGTGTGTGGTTGGTCTGTGGAACTCCTTGCCACAGGATGTGGTGATGGTGTCTGGCCTGGATGCCTTTAAAAGGGAATTGGACAAGTTTCTGGAGGAAAAATTCATTATGGGTTACAAGCCATGATGTGTATGTGCAACCTCCTGATTTTAGAATTGGGCTATGTCAGAGTGCCAGATGCAAGGGAGGGCACCAGGATGCAGGTCTCTTGTTATCTGGTGTGCACCCTGGGGCATTTGGTGGGCTGTATCTCACGATACAGGAAGCTGGACTAGATGGGCCTATGGCCTGATCCAGTGGGGCTGTTCTTATGGTCATTTCTGGGTTGTGTTCACAAAACTGGAATTGGGTCACAATAGTTTTTTTTTTTTTTTTTACTTCCTACAAGCCGTGGGGAGCTCTGTGGTTCTCTAGCTGGTGGGTTGTGACCCAGCAGTTTGAGAACCACTGCTGTAGTTCATTATTATAACAATCAGGATGGTGACTAATCATCCCTTAGGCCATCTTTACCGCATTACAAGGCTGCAGGAAGGTGACAAGAACCCAGGGAGCTGCCTTAGAGTGAGTCAAAAGTCTCTCTGTCAGTCTCTCTGTCGCAGTATTGTCAGCACCCCCTGGCAATGGCACCCAAGATTGCAGTCAGACATTTTTCTCATCCCTATTTGGAGACATTGGCATTTGAACCAGAGATCTTCTACCTGCAAGGCATATGCTCTGTTGCTGAGCCACGGCTCTTGCCCAAATGGCACAGGGAGAAAGCCTGTTGCATTATATGCAGCTGCTACGGAAGAAGAAAGACTTCCAAATGCCTTTTCTATTATCCTTAGATATTCTAAGTGCTGAGGTAATGGCAAAAATATGTTTCTCATATTGTGTAAGCCAAAATGCAGGCAACCCTCCTTCCCCACACAAACTTTTGCTTTTGTGGTATATGTGTTTAAAAATCCTTTGTACTTCTGAGATACTCTGTGTGTGTGTGTGTGTGTGTGTGTGTGTGTGTGGTGCTTGGTATTGGAAACTGTTGAAGTTGGTGCTTGGTATTTGACTGAGGATGAAGAGCGCAAGGATCTGCTACCATCATCAATCACTTGTCTCAGCCTCATCTAAAATTTCCCAATGCTAGAACAGCTCTTTGAGGACTCCTTCTTCAGTCTCTGTTTTGCTTTCTGCACGACTTGCATGAAGCAAGTATATAGCAAGTAGTGAGAAAATTGAGGGACTGAAATGGAAGAAGACAAATATCTGTAACCACTTTTAAGAAACCTTATACAGAACCAAGGATCTGGGTATAAACATTCTCGGATATTTATTTTTCTCAGACGTTCTCACCTGTTTAATTCCAGCCTTCTGTGGGTTGCATACAAGTTTGGATTTTGGCAAATCTCAATGCAAAGGGAGTTTTGAAGTTGTGGGGATGGGGGGGGAGGGAGCAGAACTGGGCAGGTGAGGTTGGGGGAGGGGCAGAGTGGGCCTGGGAGGGAGTGGAGACAGTGGCAGATACGTATCCTAACCACCATATCCTAACCCCCCTTTCAGGCCAGGAAACCCCAACCCAGGTCTCAATATCAGGCACAGATCCGAGGAGACCCATTGGAGCCATGTGGGTATTACATGGGGAAAGGCAGTGTTTGTTCCCTTACCCTGAGGAGACCTGGCGCTGCTTCCCTGGCCCCAGAGGATACTGTTGTCGCCATTTTGCGCCACTGTAGCCCTGGGTGCTAGGGAAGGATAGGATTGGGCTGTATGTGTCCTTGGTGTTTGAATGTGCCTTCTACAAGATGGTACAGCCAGGAAGGTGCTCTCCATTAATCTTAACACTTGTGATGGTACTGAGAAGAAAAGGAAATTTCTGGAGTATTTAGGGCCCAAGCTGCTAAGGGCTTTATAAGCGAAAGCTTGAGTGCCAATTAAACATTTGCTATTTTGTTTAGCAATTGTATTATTGTTTTATTATGCACTAATAAAGGAATTAAAAAAGAACAACAAAAAACTTGAGTGTGTGCCAGTTCTGGAGAAATAGCGTAGTATGTTCTTGGCCCAACTGGGATGTCTTCTAAGTCGAATAATTATATTCCTTTGTTCCCTTGGGCATCTGCTTTTAGCCCTGTACATATTTTTATAAGAATTCCAGCAACATTCCCAAATTTCATATGAAATTTGCTCCCTTGGAAGGTACACTCTGTTTGCACCCTTCTCTCCTACCACTTTTCCTTGAAGACTTATTTGTTTTGTTGATCTTTCTGTAGTTATATATCATTTTAGGGGCTTACTTTCCCCCTCTTGAACTGTCTTTTGTTATGCAATTTTTGTATCTGTTTTATTTTGCAGTTGTTATTGTGTTTTAAAAAAATATGTTTTAAGCCACCTTGATTCTTGTGAGAGTGAGATACAGTATACAGCGGGCCCCCGTATCCACTGTTTCAATTAACTGTGGATCAGATCTGTGGGGCCCCCCATGCCTCACCCATGCCTCCAGAGGCTTTCTGAGGTCCGCAGAGGCTGTACACCCCGTTGCCCCAGGATAAGCCCAGCAGCTGTAATAGATGAAGTGATCTGACCTGTGTCAGTGATATTGATGGCGCAAGTTCAAGTTGATCCATGCAGGGGGGGGGGGTCAGGCCCAGGAAAGGGTTAAGGATATGATGTGCACTGGCATCACTGATCTCACCCCCCCTCCTGGGCACCATCTGCTCACCCGTGCTATCTCCTCCCCATTTCATCCCCTCCCTGCCCTCTTCCGCCTTCCCTTCCCCTGCACCAGACTTACCTGGTCTAGTGGGTGTCCCTGTGGCTGCTGGCATGTGTGAGAAGGCTCTGGCTGGCATGTCAGCTACTAACACTGTTGCAAAGCACTTTAAGGCAGTTTTGTGACAGCGTACGCTGGCACAACACATGTTCTGCTGGCACACCCAACCGCAGGATTGGGCTGACAAGCATGTTGGCCAATTAGCTGAGCAACAGCAAAACTACAACCATAAAACAAAAATAATTGGCAGCAACCAAACCTGCTAGATATTAAAACATTTACATGTGAAAATATTTACATAGCAAAATTAAAAGTGTTTCTCTGCCAATTAATCTAATTGGCCCATGTGATTTTTAATGAAGAAGTCATTCTGCTATATCTAATTGGGTTATGTCTCTGATATCTGTGAATAAAATCATGTGGGTTGCCATAACCAGTGAGATGAAATGCCAGTGGGGCAGGGAGGGTAAAATGACGCAGGACACCAGCAACCAGGGAACAAAAGCACCCAGACCGGCACTGAGTCAGCAAAGCTTTTTTCAGTAACTTGTTCAGCTGCACCCAATGTGCTAATTTCATAGTAAATATAGAAATTCAGAGCATAGTTGGTGCATCCCTAAAACACACAATGTTTGTGACTGAAGGGAAACAGATGCAAGTCTCCCCGTGACAGTCTCTTATCTTTCTCACCATACCACATTTTGCGTCTTTCAGCCTTTCACCTGCATGAATATATCATGCTCAGCCATTCCTTTCCAGAGTCCCCTGATCTTCCGAAACAAGCTCTCTGTCATAAGGAGGCAGGAGAACGGAAGCCAAGCTTGCAATTCTAACAAATAACAACTTTACCTAAGCAAAAAGTACAGGGCCAAATGTAATATATTTAGAACACCAAACAGCCCCCACGATGTAGGCAATCAGGATGTTTGATAGCAGTGTATGAGTCATGCACTCGGAAGAAGTCAACAATCTATTGAAAATATCAGAATTCTACCCACAGGATTCTAAAGTCATACAGAGAGTCCATTTCCCTTCGAGGAAAACAGAATAATTTCATCATAAAAGACTTGCTTCTTTTTCAGGCCATTACTGTGTTGGAAACAAGCTGCCTTCTTTGAGTTTTCAGGAGAATAATGTAGCCACTTCAGGGTCACTTCTTCAAATACTTGAAATGGGAACACTGGCACCCGCTTTGTGGAAGTAGGGATTTCATTTTTGCACGTTACAAGAAGTGACTCGCAGTTGACAAGTCTTGATGACTGGGGACAATGTTGGTGCTGATGTAGGGCAAGCCGTAGCGTCGCATTTTGTTTCAACAAAAATGTTGAGACGGAGGTTATCCTGGTCTTATCCACTCTCTTACTGTCAGCCTCTCCAACACATTTAGCAGGGCATTTGAACACTGGTGAGTAAGTGGTGTGGAGTGGCACTTGAGCATTAAATACATATATAACCTCTGCAAATCCACCGGGGTGGACACCAACACATGCATTTATTCTCTCTTTCACATGCATGTGTGCACCTCAGTTTGAAGCATTGGTTCAGTCAGGCACCAGCTGATGTATTGAATTAAAATCTCCGTTCTGGGGTTGAAGCTTCTGACTCGGGGCCAGCCCATGCATGTGACCAACTGAAGTAATTGCCTCAGGCAACAGATTGGTGGTGGTGGTGGGGGGCTCACCATCTCTGTTGGCCTATTTCCATCCACTGCTCCTCCTTTCATGGAGGATTGGAAAAGGAAGGGGAGACTGAGAGGAAGAGGAAATGTGCAGGAGAGATTGTTGAGCTACAATATTTGTGGTGGATCATTGGAGACTGGAAGGACCAGAGCCTGACACATCATTGGGTAAGAGGGGCAGCATTAGGCATGCTGTCTCCGTTGTCAAATGGTCTTGGATTGACCCTGCTGAGACTACATCAGCCAGAAGCTCTGAAAAATCTATTGAAGTGAAAAAGCACAGTGACATTTGTTGAATTCTGAGTGAGACATTAAATCAGAGATGCAGTTAACATACCCAGTTCCATAAACATTCCTGGTAACTAGAATGTTTATATGAAAAATCAAAACAATGATTCTTGTCCTGAGGGTACAGTTTTTAGAAAGGAAAGAAGACATTTTCGGCTCCAATCCTATTGGCACCTAGCACCACCAGTATGTTCTGGTGCACTAGGCACTTCTGGCTGTTGCAAAAGGTGACATGATGTATGGGTTGGCCGCTGCTGCAAGCAGTGAGCAATCGGCTCTGTGAGTCAGCAGATTCAAGATGCCCATTGGCCCCAGTACACTTGGGAAGTGGAGGTGGGTGGAACTAGGGAAGGACAGGGGTGGGGAGGGTGGTGGGTCAGGCCCAGGAAAGGGGGTGGGTGCAGCAGCAGTGCCATCCACCAAATCCACACCTCCTTCTGGCTTGTTCCACCTTCATGGACCATATTGCATTGTACTGGTCAGTGACCGTAATAAAAGATTCTTCTTCTTCTATTGCATCTGAACGTGTTTCCCCCTTAAAATTCGAAACCAGATCTAAGGAAGAGAGCTCTGGTTTCTCAGTTATTTCACAGCACTGTAAACTCAAAGCGCAATCCATAAAACCACAATTTAACAGAAAGCCCTGTGCCCAGTGCTACACTCACTTTTCTTTGAAGCAAGCCGGCCTGGCAAGCCAAAGATCTGAACAACTCTGACTAGGTCTCAAGGTAGGGCATGAGTGGCACTCAGACTGGGAATACACCTTCCCTCTCTTCCCACAGCTGATTGGTTCTGTGGTAGCCTGCACAAAGAGACTCCTTGTGAGTGCCATTCTGCTGAGGCTGTGCCTCCCTGGTTGGCTTTGCCTGCTCATGGGGATGCTGCTGGTTGGAGACTTGTTGTTTTCTCCGGGGGAGCTAGATATTGTCTCCTTGCTTCATCAGAGAGAAACTTGTTTCTCTTGATGACTTACAGCACAGTCCTTGACATGTCTACAGTGAAGTAAGCCCCACTGAGTTCAAGTATGTATAGAATTTACAGCCTTTCCATTGCCTGGCCACTTGCATGACCCAGACGACGACTGTCTTCTGTCTGTTTCTGAAGTAATACCCATGAACATGGCCAGTGGGAATGCTTCTGGAGTGTATTTTCTGTTACCTTGTGAACTGAATCAGCTGCCTAAGAATATGGCTCATAAAGTGTGGGACCGTGACCCAGAACACCACTTGATCCTGCCTTGGGTCTGCCGCCTCTGCATAATTACAGACACAGAAAAGAAGCTGCCTCACATGCCCCTTGTGTAATCCCTTCAATTGCGGAAGTGCTGAACTTCTGATTTGGCTTAAAGGAACTGCGCAGATGAAGAAACTTCTTCATTTGAATGGTCCCTATAAATCAAACCAGAAGTCTTGCACTTCTGTATTTGAAGAAACTGCGCCAGGAGCCCATGGTAAGGAGATGGCTAATCCACTTTCCATATGCTTTTAGCAGGCAGGAAGTTGAACAGTGTGAGCTGCATCCATGGTGGGCTGGAGGGAGGCGGTGGCAGCAGCAACCTTGGGGTGAAGGAAACCCCAAACCTGCTGCCCTCTTGCCCCCTCTGTAGTCTGCCGCTGATGCAACTCACATCACCTTGGTCCTCACTTAATGGATGGGCCATCCCTGCTCATAGAGGCGGGTAGAACTCATGACTCCCACTGAAAAATATGCAGTGTTCTTTGAACAGGGCTGTCAAAACTTTTTATTAAGCGTTTGCACTGGATGCATTTTTGGGTAAGATGACTAGGCCAAGTGCAGGGCTGCTGTAGTTTTGCCAACATCCTTTCCTCAGAAGAAAATAAGTCAAGGCAAACGCAGATACGTGATTTATGAAGGCTGCAGGGAGGCAGGGAATGTTTCCAATCCATAGTTACTTTAATGCTGTCAGTGATGAGACTGTGGAGCTCTTTAAAGCCTATTGGACTCACCTAGTTTTTGGTCTGCTCACAAACACCCTGTGCCAAAAATATCTTTTTCCCTGATTGCTCTTTTTTTCTGGAGACATATGGATTTGGGGGGGGGGGAGGAGGGAGGGAAAGACAATGTTGGGGTGAAGTCAGAATGATACTCAGCTGATGTGGAACAGGCAAGGCTGTGTTCAGATAGTGCCGACACAACTCTTCTTTCAGAAAACTGACAATCACACGAATCAACTTTTTGGCATCAAGGAGAGAGTGAACAGCCACAGCTCATCAGCACAATTGGTGGATTTCTGTACACACGCAAGACAGCATGCAACGCGCATCTTCTTGTGTAGGCTCTCCGTGACAATGGCTTCTGTAGAGGTTTTCAGCCTGGTTAAATTAGTAGGTGACTTCATGACAAATATATCTAGAATGGTACAGTGGGTCCTCTTTACCTGCAAATTTCACCCACCACTGGTTCTGAACCCGTGGCTGAGGCCCACCTTGTTTTGGTCGCATCTGGGAGGCTTTCTGAGACCCATAGAGGCTGTCTGTGGCCTCTAAGGGCCTCAGAACGGCTTCGGATGTGACCAAATGAGGTTCTGGTAGCATTTGGGGGCCATATTGGTCTGCAAACTGTCAATTTAATTATTCACAAGTTTTGATATCTGCAATGAGTCTGGGAACAGATTCCCTGTGGATACTGAGGTTGGACCTGTATACTGTTGGGTTTTCTTAGAAAAAAAAAAAGTACTTATTTTTAGGAGTGAGCCAAAATGCAACAAAGGCCGAATTTTTCAGGAATTGGGGGGGGGGGGGGCAGAAAGGAGTGGTCCTGGGGGTTGGAATGGAATTCTTCACCCCATCTAGTGGCTGAATGTGGTATAACATCTATACCTTGTTACAAGGCATTTAAAGGTGCACCCCAACATCCACTGATTTGAGTATTCACTGAGGGTTCTGGAACAGAACCCCAGTGTATACCAAGGTCTCACCAGTATACACAACTGTGCCCTGATGTGTGATTGAGAAAGACCAGTTGATGACCTTCATGGCTAAGGAAGGATTGAACCTAACCACTTTGCCTCAATAGCTCTCAATAATCATATGTGATAAACATTGATACATTTACAGTAATCATGCCTTTGTTACTGTCCTAGCCCCGTATCTTTCTATGCATTTCAGTGCATATGCATGTGCTCACACTGTCACACAGAGAGCACTCCTGTACCTGCAGGGAATAGCATGACTGAGGTGACAGGGAGGAATTTAGAGTTCCTTGTATGCAAGAGTTATCATTTTATTCTATTTGTATTCTATATGTGCTCAGACATTTCTGGGCCGTGTTCCGTCAAAGAGACTGAGAAAGACTCCTTGCGTGCATGCCTTGCTGCCATTATTTCATCTAAAAAATTAAAATAAAATGACTTTCAGTTATTTAATGGTGCACATGTCAGTCCTCATTTCAGGAAGAGCCCTTGTGTTGGGCCTGCATTAACAACAAGATAAAAATGTGCTTTGATAGTTTGTTTGTTGTGGCCTGAGCATTCATAGGCAACAACCTGCTGAATCAGACTGGAGTGATTAGATTGGGATGGATGAATGCTGGATGCGCACAAGATGACAGCTAAACATAGCACAACTACAATGTGACTGTAACATTAATGCACTTGAAGGTAAGATCTTCTTTGAGATCTCTTGCTCATATGGGAACTGCTTGGACAGATATTGTACATACCCTCGTGCTGTATGAGTCCAAAGATCTGACAAAATCGCCAAAGCGCTTTGAATCAAAATAGTCACCTTGCCAGTAAATGACAGGTCATGTATTTGCATTGGCAAATGGGTTAAGGAGGATACCATCTGGGAGTGATTTCTTTTCCCTAAGCAGAAGTGGCTGGAGGAAAACTTAAGATATGAAAAAAGCCAGATAATCCTGTTGAAAGAGAAGGGAGGAAGAAAAATATTTGAAAAAAAAAAAAAACTTCTCATGAACGAATCCAGAATGAGGTTTCCAGTGCAGAGCAGAATTATGCAGACTTGGCCTAGAAATGTAAGAAATGCTGCAACCACTCATTAAATAAGACAGGAAAGATTCATGAACTTGAATGAGGACGCCAGGCTATGGCAGTGGGTCTCACAATCTGCTGCTGTAAGCCCAGTTATGGCAGTGCAAAAAGTGTGCCCCAGTCAGGCACTCAGAGCTGCAGGGACAAATGCCTGTGCGCCTGCCGACAGCCCACCTAAGCTACACTGGAGCAGGTAAGGTGGCAGTAGGGATGAGTTGTGGGCAGTTTGGTGTACCTTCAGGGGAGGAACTGGGGCAGTTTGAGGGTAGGAGGGGGTGGATCTTGGTGGCAGCAGTGCACACCAGATGCTATCAGCTTTTCCTGGCCAAGATCCACAACCTAATTTTTTTTTTTGACATAAACCAGCAAAAGAGCTGGTGTAGGTCTGAGGAGATCCATTGTCAGCCAGGTGGCTTACGGAGAGGTAAGTATTAAATATTTTTACTTACCTCTCACTGGTCACCCCTCCTTCAGTAGCATGGCATGCTATGGACTGGCAGGGGATAGGATTTGGCTGTAAGGAGTGTTTTTGGAACCCACTAATAGACACAAGGAACTGGACCCACTAATAGACACAGACTTCCCATAATTCCAGAGAACTGATTGGAATCAAGAAACCACAGAAAATGGAAGTGGCAATCAACTTGTTTAAGCCATTCTACCTTTGGTACTTTGTTGCTTTACTGCTTTATCCAAATTGGTTTCAGGCAATGTGAAGGACAAAATTGGGGGTACTCCTTCTCTGCATACACTTGGAATTTTTGGTGAGGTCTTTCATAAGACGTTACCATTTAGGCATGAGTGCCACTACACATTACCCCACCCCTCCCCAAAAGTGACATCCTTAGTTTTCAAAGTAACATTTGCAAATAGGCTAAAGTTTCTCCTTCTAATGCAGCCATTTTCAACCGCTGTGCCATGGCACACAGGTGTGCTGCGGATGGTCTCCAGGTGTGCCATGGGAGTTTGGGGGAGGGTCATTTATTAACAGGGCAGTTGGGGGATGTGAGCCCCCTACCAGCAGCATGGTGTGCCTTGTCAATGGCCAAAAACTGATGGTGTGCCTGACAATTTTAGCACCTTGTTAATGTGCCGTGTGATGAAGAAGGTTGAAAATCGCTGCTCTAATGAAACAGTAGATCTTGATAAAGCTGAGCTTTCAAGCCTGGACTTCTGCAAATGCTCTGACATATACACAGAACTTGTAAGGCTGCAATCCTATACACACCTACCTGGCAGTCAGTTCCATTGAAATAAATGAGACCTCTGAATGTATAGGATGGTGCTGTAAATGTACCCCATTCATTTCAATGGAAGGAACCCACCAGCACATACAAAAGAATCCACCTGTAGATTTAAACCAGGGGTGTCAAACATATGGCCCATGGGCTGGATACAGCCTGCAAAACCTCTTCAGGTGGGCTGTGGAGTTTCAGGGCTGCCCCCCACCCACTCTGAACATGACTGGAGCTGTGCTGTGGTTATGTCCGCAGAGTGTTTTGAGGGCCGCAGAGGCAGTGTGCTACCTCCCTGGCCCTCAGAAAGACGTTCTGAGGCCCCAGAAGGCCTTAAAACATCACAGTGATGTTTTAAGGCTTTCTGAGGCCTCTGAATGTCACCGAGTTGTGTTTGGAGGGAGCGGGGGAGGTGGCCAGGGGGCAGCCCTCAGACCACCGGCCCTCAGCCTGGGCCATGAATAGAATGTGGCTTCTGGGCTTAGGTGAGTTTGATATCCCTGATTTAAACTCCATTGAAATGAAAGTGTGGTCAGTGTGGTTGAAATTGGTGTGCACGTGCATGAAAGCCTGCATGTGTACATGCATCAGGCTTACGGTGCATGGGATGAGTCACTTGATTATATTTATTCTTGGGGCTGTTGGCATTTCTATTGGCACTGTTGGAAGGAGCACCTGGAGGCCATGATGGTGGATCTTTGCCTCCCTATCTTCCTTTTGTTCTCCATCTCCTCACAGGACAGCAGGTGTTTTATGACCATTTTGATATTGCTGTGCTGATTGTTCTTTCATTTGACATCCAGGAAACTGACGTGATATGATATCCTGTTGGAAAGAATTTGTCATCATAAGACATACATTACACCTGCAGTCGCTGAAATAATGTTTAGCAATCTAGTCTTTCCCCTTTGTGATAGCTCACAAGCACCTAGTTGGATCTTAGTTCACAAAATACATAAAAGAAAAAGAATAAGAACAGATAAAAGGCCACAGAGTATAGGGTTTTGCACGTTTCTGTAGAAATGAGCATCAAAGCAAATGACAAAAAAAAAATCAAATGTAAAGTTAAAACAGATGTAAGTACAGAGTAGTTAAACTGAAAAAAAAAAAAAAACGCCTCTCTTGATAAAGGTTTGGTATTTCATGACCTGATCTTTCACCTTGTCTTGCTGATTTCTCAGTTAACATTGAGTCAGAAACTATGGAGCAGATGCATTATTGAAAGGGGGGGGGGAAACAAAATTTAAATTGTACCATCTGACCAGCCAAGAACATTATTTTTCAGTCTGAGATGAAGGGAGCTCTTTTGCCACAGCTGAGTACACAAAGCATTACAGAGTCTCTTTTACTAGAACATGTGAGCCTTCTTTTGCTCCTTCCTCACTGGCCATGTTCCAGACTCAGTTGAAAGTGATGCTTATCATTGAGTCCTAAACACTTTGGACCAAGATACCTAAAAGGACCATCTCCTTCCACACAAACTTGCCCTCCCTTTAAGATTATCTAGGAACATGGGTCTCCCTTGCACATCCCACTGACATCTGAAAAGAGGGTTATGGATATGCATGAGAGAGCTTTCTCTGTTGTCATGCCTAGGCTGTGGAACCCCCTACTCCAGGAGATCCATATGGCTCCTCCCTACCACAGTTAGATGCCCCTGAAGATCTTCTTATTTCACAATACATTTGCTCTGACTACCTAATAATTTCATCTTATTTCAGTATTTTATGGTTTGAATTGTCTTCATCTTATGTATTGTTGGTCTGCCTGGTCCACGTTCTTGGGTAATTAAGTGGATTGTCACATCTCTTTGCCCTACATATGCTACTGTGGGATTGATTTTTAATAAAAACCCCTTGGGTTCAGTGCTCTGCTGGGAGGGGTGTTTTACCCCCCAAATGACCCTCCTCTGTCTGGTCTTTATAGCCTGGGATGGTGCCAGCAGATATCAAGGCCTTTCCCCCCATTCAACTACTGGCCCATTAATGGGAAGCTGCAAGGGGTTTGTGTGTGCTAACTACTAGGCACTAATCCTATTGGTCATCCTGCCTTATCCTGGGAGTCCCCTTCCCTGACTATTTATTTAATAAAATATTCTTATCCCATCTTTGCAGAAACAGCTCATGGTGGCTCAGTGCCTCAGACTGCTGAATGATAGGGATGGGGCTCTGTGAAGAATCTGAGACCCATCATGATGAGTGCCTGGAAGCAGGTGACATCCATAATTATTTAGCTACTTATATATGCTGCTTAGCATCCTGCCTTTCCGTTTTAAAATAAAGAACCTTCCACTGAGGTTCAAAAGGATAACAAAAAACCAGCCTAAAAATGACTCAGCAGTGTTAACAGTCAAGGAGCAGATTTGAATGTTTAGAAAGGTGATTGTTGGAAGCCACAAAATTATTTTCCCCTCCATCAGACTCTGGAAGCTATGATGACTAGGAATGTTTAAGCAGAACATATAGGTTCTCTTGCTTTAATTTCATTTCTTGTCACCATAGTCTCCTTTTCACTCCAGATATCCCCCAAAGTGCCATGCCATTAAAATCCACATAAACAGGTACAATAGCCTGGCTACAGCTGTCTAGTACAATGTCCTTGCTCAACTCCTTTACATAATACTGAGACAACAACATACTCTTTTGCTACCTCTCAACGTATTTATTCTCAGTGTGGCAATTATATTAAAGTTTTGAGCTCACTATATAACTATCAGCCCAATCCTAATTCCCTACATGGCAACGCAGCAGTGCCAATGTGGCTACCTCTGTACCCTGTGGGGGCGTTTCAGCCTCCAAAGGCCTCCTCAGGGTAAGGGAGCATTTGTTGACTTGCCCTGAGATAAGTCCCTGCTGAGCCTGTGGGTTTATTAAGATTTGCACCAGCGTTATCACTGGTGCAAGTTTATACGGACCCATGAAGGTGGATTGGATCTGGGAAGGGGGTAAGGATTCAGCAGGCACTGCTGCCACCAAACCCGCCCCCTTCCAGGGCCTGATTTGCCCTTCTCTCTACCACTGTCACCATCTTGTTCCACCATCCCCGCCCTGTTCACCGCTCTGTCCCACCCACTTCATGCTCTTACCTGTGCCGGCAAGTGGCGGGATGCATTTTGTTCCTGCCAGCAGCGCACACTTGTGGACTGTACATTGTGCCTTCAGAATACTCATTCTGGCAGCACAACACTAGTAGGATTGGGCTGCAAGATTCTGAATTTCCTTGCTTTCTGGTGAGATTCTATTTTTAATGTTGCTAACACAGTTTCTTGGAACTGAGAACTCATCAGTACTCTCAGGAAAAAAAAACACACGTCAATTTATGTTTTAGGAGTACATTTGGGAATGAATATTTGTTCCACCAACCACTGAAGTGCAACACGCTCAGTTTGATTCAATGCTATACTGAAATGGTACATTTCAGTAATTGGACAGCTGGGACTCTGCTTCATTCAACTAGATTCAAATAAAGTTACTGCAGAAATACCTATGGATGTTGCTTTTCAAAATGTTTTAATTTCCAGTCCTCTAAAAAAGCCACATATTCAGAAGTAACCCAAGGTATAACCCTTTTTTGGGGGGGGGGGGGGCTGTACTGCTTTAGAATGCAAGAGGGAAACTGAATGCAGTCAATGTTCCTCACATTAAAAAATCCCTGCTTATAGAAAGCTAGTATGTCAGGAAGAAGAGTTCTACGTTACCATGCTCCTTGATATGCTAAGTTTGTCATATATAGGCAATGTATTACATATGACCCTGGTAAGGCTGCGCCATATAATGTTTCTGAATGCATAACTCAGTTCCAAGTCTGCTCAGAGAAAAGCAGCCAGTGCTGACTTTCTTGTGCGTAACAGACAACAAATCTTGGGCAATTTCTCTCCTTAACTAGCATTTCCGTGGTGCTTAATAATAATAATAATAATAATAATAATAATAATAATAATAATAATAATAATAATAACAACAACAACAACAACTTTATTTCTATCCCGCCCTTCTACCCAAAGGGACCCAGGGCGGCTCACAACATATAAAATAGATTAAAACATAATTTCACAAACAGATAAAAACACATTAAAAAACACATTAGCAGAACCCATAAAAACAGTAGTCAGATAAAAGTCAGAATAAAAGAGCATAAAACAGCAGTACTTAGAGGAATCAAGCCTGTAAAAAGCAACTAAAAGATGTATAAAAGATGTTAAAAAGGCCATGAAGTCAGAAGGCTTGATTAAACAACAAGGTCTTCAGGCCTCGCCGAAAAGTCTCCAGAGAGGGAGCCATTCTCAAGTCAAGGGGAAGGGAGTTCCACAACGTTGGTACCACTACTGAGAAGGCCCTATTTCTTGTTGCATATATGCAACGTTGGGCAGAAATGGTTTGATTTACATCTAAACTGTGATATATGCATTGCCTTATGCAAAGTGGACACCCACTTTGCACTGGGTTCATCTCACAACCAAATCACTTTACAACGGACTCTCCCTGGTAAAACAAGGCTCACTATTCAATGTTTTTCACTTTACAATGGGCTCACGACCACTGTCAATGGGACCTTGTGGGGGATAGATAACTAATTGATATGAATGCAGGCATATGGTAGCATCTCAGTCAACAGCAGTGTTTTTTAACATCATGGCTGTGAGCCAAGGATATAGCCAATGCAAATGCTGATATTAATGTAAGCCTTCAATGTAGTGTCTCAGCTGCAGCAGCATATTTAACATTGTGGCTGTGTGTATGGAGGAAGGACACAGGCTTATGTGTTTTATAATGTGTGTTTTATAATTACAACGTTGTGTAAACTGATAACCATGGCCCCTAAAGAGCACTGTAGGCACCTTTTAAAGAGGGAAATAGCTTAGTTCTAGGGCAGGAACTTCAAATTCTGAGGTCTTGGAACAAATTACCACAAAACAATGCATTGCTAGGCTCACATTACAATGGTGTCTCTGGAATAGATTACCATCTTTAGCAGGGGTCCATCGAACATGTAACACTGTCAGCCGATTGCCTTAATTTCCAGACCAGTGGTTCTCAAACTGGTGGGTCGCGACCCACCAGCTTGTGTAAAGATGCTCTGTTCCCTTTAAGGGGTGGGGGCAGGGGGAAAGCAGGAAAGCGATCCCCAGGATTGCGCCCCTTTGGGGGGAGGGGGGCTATTTTTTAACTACCCATACGTGCTTCCAGGGTCCAGGGGGTGTGGGGAGCCCTGGAGAGTGTTTTCAGGGCTCTTCGTGGCTTTTAAACAGTGAAAGTTCCAAGCGCCATGAAACAGGAAATTCCACTTTTGGTTTAATCGCGCTTGGGACTTTCACTGTTTAAAAGCTGCGGAGAGCCCTGAAAGCACTCCACAGGGATCCCCACACCCCCTGGACCCTGGGAGCACGTATGGGTAGTTAAAAAATAGCCCCCCCCCACAGGGCCGCGATCCTGGGGATTGCTTTCCTGCCCCCACCCCCGCAAAGACCCCGGGTGTAAATCTCCTGGGAAGTTTGAGAACCACTGCTCCAGACTATATTCATGATGTAGACTCTACATGGTAAAGTACAGTGCAGTAGCAAGAGTATGAGTTGGAAAGGTTTTGGTTGAACTCTCCCATTAACCACACAGGCATTATTTATTATTACAATAGATGTAACCCAGCAGTTCCCGAACTGTGCGGGGCCCCAATGCAGTCACTGGAGCATCACAGGTTGTCCCTAGTCACCCCTTCTACCAGCTCTCCTAGTTGCCACCATCTTAGATCTCGCAGGATTTGGGTGTCACCATCTTGGATCTCACAAGATTGTGGCACTGCCATCTTGTGAGATTTCGTGAGTTCCAAGATGGTGGTGCTAAAAGGCTGTGGGGCACCATGACCCTGGTACGTTTGGGAACCACTGATTTTAACCAGTGGTTTTCCCAGTCCCGGTTTTGCTCCCCCACTATTTTTATTGGAAAAACTCTTCCCATTGACTTTTAATTGAAAGGGCTCCTCCCCAATAAAAAAAATAATACATAGAGTGGGAATTGGAACCATGGCAGGAGAAAAGTGCTAAAGGGCCCTACCCCCTGCTGCAGTTTCAGCCCATGTTGTTCCCCCAGCATACTATTTACAAAATAACTCCCAGGATATGGAGTCATGTTAAATAGCTGCTGTAGGGCAATGGTCTCCAAACTGGAGACCACTGTGCAGCTGAAAAACACCCCCCTGGTCAGCATTTACTGTTCCACCGCACGGCTGCTGCTCCTGGCACCTAATCTCGCAACAGGGACGCTCTAGGCCAGGGGTGTCAGACTCATTTCATACAGAGGGCCGAATAGCATTCATGATGCCTGCTGAGGGCCAGAAATGATTATGTCATTTGGCAGGAAGTGATGTCATTAAACAGGTCAAAACCAGAAATAAGCACTCTGTTCTTGTGTAGGAACTCATTAGCTGCAAATGACAGAAGAGAAAATACACAAATCTTGATCATATTTCAAGATATGGGGGAGCCCAATTATCTTGTGGGCCACTCTTACAGCAGTGAGACCTCAGCATTGCTCAGCAGCTGAGAGCCTGAGGGCCAGATAAAAAACTTCTGTGGGCCGCATCCGTTCCCTGGGCCTTATGTTTGACGCCCCTGCTCTAGGCAGTTGTGTCTATTGCCCCAGTGGGCTTTATGACAGGATGTCGGAGCAGACACAACTGCCCAGAGCATCACTGTGTCAAGATCGGGTGCCAAGGCCAGCAGCAGCATAGCGGACCAGTAAGCGCTGCTCATACAGGGGCAGACTATCTCCAAATGCCCAATCTAGCCCACTGACCATAGTTGGGAGAGCCCTACTGTAGAGTATCATCTGGCCAAAGCAGGCCTAGGTCTGGTCAGCTCCTGGATGGATGACTGGGTGGGAACTTCTTTATGGGGTCTTGAGTCCCATGACGAGAGAAAGGGAAGGGACATGTCATTGATGCATTGTATATGGGTTTGATGCAAATGGCACATGTGTCAGTCCTCAATGGCCTTGGAGTTTCCCTTCCCCTACTTTCAAGAAAGAACAATGCTCCTCAGTCTGAGAGGGAATATATTTGCAGTGGCAGCCAGGAATGTCTCTGTGCTTCCTAGATTTACTAGCAGAATTGAAAAAATATGGGGCTGAAAGAGACAGGATTCGCCATATTCAAACACTCCTAACAAATTACCTAATGCCATTTTTTACTTCAGGGAAAATTCCTTCCCAGCTCCAGATGTGCATGAAAAGAAAAAAAAGGCTGCCAAGCCTTCCCACACACTGGTGCAAGCCATCCAAAATATTTTTTTCCCAGCTGTGGCCAACTTAACAGCTTCAGAGGAAAGGGGAAAAGCCTGAAGTCTTTGAGGTGTCGTGTTTTGCATTAGATTTTTGGGTGCGTTTTGCATGCTCAGAGGAATACTTTGTTGCATTCCCACAATCTGCTTTCGGACTGGAAGTGACACTTCATTGTCGTTCCCACATCTTTCGGAGTGACCAGGAGTCATTATTGTCCCATTGACAAGCACCTGTCAGATCCTACCGTCTCTTTTGCCAGCACACTTTCATTAGAACGACTTGCATTCTGGTCGGTTTTCAGGTTGAGAAGCTGACATGCTTTGCCGGCAGCTTTTAAGGACACCCGCACCCATATGCTGTAGTGTAGGCTGTCAGCCTTAGCAGTCTCTCTAACAAAATACAGTGGGGGCAGTATAATTTTGGCAGAACTGCACTTCAATGAGGCTGATAAAAGCTTAATGTAGAGTTGATGAAACCCTTATGTTTGGTTGAACCACGATGTTGTCTCCTGAATGCAAAACTACACACTACTTCAAAGGCATCAGTTTGCCCCTTTTTCTTTTTCTTTTTTTTTTGTCTTAAATTGCACACACAGGGATGCACAAAATGTGGAAAACTGCCATGGCAGTAGGCCCATTTTAACTCTTAGCCTCTACTTTGGTTTGTGCCCAGTAGCGTAGCAAACAAGGGCTGGGAGGCCAGTCTGCCCCAGGTGATGCGCCCTGGAGGGTGATGTGCATGCTCTGGAGTGGAGGCCTGTGCTGCATATGGTGGTGGATGGCCCTCCCCCCCCCTTTGCTGGGCTTTGAGTGGTTTTTAAGATTCCACTTGCCCAGGAAGAATTGTTGGCTGGCACCTTTGCCATCATAGGCCTTGCACCTCACTTCTCTACAGCCTCACAGAAAGAGGAATCTAAGTGTGGTCCACAGCGCAGCCTCACTATTGACCCACCAAATCCCGGCTGTCTTTCCTTGAGTTTGTCTCATGTGAAGTCATGTTGACATGACACCGAGTGTTACTCTCCTCTTCTCTGTTAGTGATTACTGTGAACCTTTCTGTACCTTTTGGTAGTGACTTGAAGGACAGCCTTGAGCCTATTTGGCCCAACGCACTCACTTGACCCACCCACAAGGGACTTCAAAGTCTCCTTTCAGAGGCCTGTATTGCCAGTTAAGAGTGTTTATTTGGAGGGACACAGTAGCTCCCCCACCACATGTGAGTGAAGCACTTTCATGGCCTGCTTCCAGGTTAACCCTTTGCTTGTAGCCTGCAGGCTACAGCACACTCCTCCCCCCACAGCCTTTTGACATGACTCAAACCACCTAACCCTTTCTCCCTGACTAATTTCCCATTTTTCTCCCCCTCCATCTTTTCTGCACCTCAAAATCTCCACTTCTTTCCTCCCAAGTTTCTCTAGGAATCCACCTAATCTCCCTACTTCCCTCCCCCCCCCGTCTTCTGTCACTTTACTCTGCCTCTTCTCCTTCTAAGGAGTTCCTTTCTCCATCTTCTAACCTTTCCTTTGGGCTCCATTATATGTGATGGTTAGTTGTAGAATTCCCCTGTCTCACATTAGGCATGAGTGAGCTATTTCACTGGGACCTAGTTTGACACTCAAATACATCCTTTGTGCACATTTCACCTGTACCTCCATTTTCTTTCCCATGCCTAGTAATATGGATGTGTCATTAGAATTTGACACAGGATCCTTGCACATGATGCCCCTCCCCCTTGTGTGCGCATGTTACTCACATTTTAAAAAGCACTGCAGGTTACAGTATCTCTACTGCATTCAGTGCAACTGCATTTTTCCTCTCCAGATTTGATCTCTGAAAAAAAAAAAATTATTCATGCTTGAAACAAATCTACTGGCTTCCCTCCATGATGACACTGAGAAAGTGGCCCTCATCCCAAGAGCAAGTCTGTGCTCTAAAAGCAGATTAACCATGTAACGTGTTGCATGTCTGTTCAGAAGAAAATTTGATTGAGTTCAATGAGGTTTACTCCCAAGTAGGGATGCATAAGGTTGCAGCCTAATTTTAATAATTAATTGCATATGAAATAATGAATTTCAAAAAAATTCATGAAGATCCATTTTGCGTTTTTCAACATAGATGTGGAGGGCAGGAAGAAGACTGACAATTGAATTGGTCTTCATCTTGCTGATGTGCTCAACTGTCATGTCAGCTGCAAAGCAAAGGAGATGTGTGAGGTCTTTTTGTACAATATAAAACACTCTGAAACTCCCCAAAGATTCATGCTGATAGCTGTCAAACCCCACATGCACAAACAGAATTTTAACTTGCTTTATCTTGTAGTGTACATTTTTTATACAATAACGGAGGTTACAGGCCACATGTGATTCCTCCTACAGCCGCATAAAGAAAATAAACATTTTTCCTTTTAGTGGCTTGCTTTTTTTTTGACAAAGAGCAATGTTATACTGCCCTCTGCTGACTAGATCTAGTTGGGACAGGCAATTGTGCTTCAGCATGAGCCTAATTCACTCTTAAAGAAACATGCTGGTAACTTCTGCAGTGCAGGAATCTGCAAACTGCTTCAATCAGGAAGACTCACCAAAAACATTCCCTGCTTCTGATTAGTTTGGAAAATGCAAATACTACTCAGATAAGTTCATGCAATTGTCAAAAGTCAAAATTAAGCTCAATTGGTGAAGAAATAAAGAAATGCTTTAGAGCAGTAGTTCCCCAACTTCTACTGGGAAGTTGGGAACCCTTTAAGTATTTGCGGGGAGGTAGGACGACACCACAGTTATCCCTCTGCCACTGTGACCAAGGGGTTTCGTAATGTATCTGGGGGTAGCGGTGGCCATCTGGAGGGTGGGGGTGGACTTGCAGCCGCCTCTGACAGCCTCCTTGCTGCTCAGAAAGGCTTTTATCTGATCACAACCCAGATTGAGGAGCCTTTCAGAGCAGTGGGGAGGCTGCAAGCCCCCCCCCCAACCCTCTGGATGGCCACCACTACCTCCCAGGTACATTATGAAACCCCTTGTCACAGTGGTGCACAATCACTGTAGTGCCGTCACCACCCTTGGTACCTGGCTACTCCTCTTATGAGGGAAAGGCCTGAGTCCAGTTCCCCTGGTGCTTCACAACCCACCTGTTTGGGAACCGCTGCTTTAGAGAAAAGAGACTATCAGCCCAATCCGGTGTTTCCTCCCTGCATGGCAACGCAGTGACACCAACAAGGCACCTGCTGCATCCCTTGAAGGAGTTTCAGACTTTGGAGGCCTCCTTGGGGCAAACCCCAGCAAGCTCGGTGGTTCTACTTGGATCTGTTAGCAATACTGAACCCACGAAGGTGGACTGAGGCTGGGAAGGAAATTTAGATTTGGCGGACCCTGTTGCTGCTGAATCCACTCCCTTTCTGGTCCCAATCTGCCTCTGCTGCTGCTCCATTATGTCCCCACCCAACTCCACCTACTGCCTGCTTCCCTCCAGTGGCAGACCTCCCCAACCCCGTGACCCCGTACAAAGGTTTGTGATGGTGCTTCCCCCCCATGGGATGCTGCTGGCCCCCCACTTACCTGGAGTGCACGGAGCCTCACACAACTCCAGGACGCACTGGGGAATTCTACTGAAGCTTTTCTGGGCTCTTAACCTGCACTTCCGGCAAACGGGAAACACGGTTTCTGACCATGTTAGAAACCTCAGTGAGGCTTCCACGCAGTCCCAGAGGCATGTGAGGCTCTGCGCCTGGAGCATTTGCCCCTTTCACTGAATGGCAAGCCTCCCTCTGCCACTGCCTCCCTCTCATCTCATACACATACTTACCTGGGCCAGTGGGCATTCAGAGTCCCATTGTGCACAGAGCCTGTCATTTGCAGAAGCAGCAGCCAGCCCCTGCGCTCTGACATGTTGGAAAGCAACTAGAGCCACCAGAGTTCTTATTCTGGCAGTGCGAGGTGACAATAGGATTGGGTCCCAAGGCTGCAATCACATGCACACTGACTTTCCTGGGAGGCAGCTCCACAGAATAACATGCATAGGACAGCACTACATTTTGTCCAAACGCATGTCTGAATGAAGCATGCCTTTTTATGCTCCCAGAAATGTTGAGAAACGGATATGTATCAATAACTTTGGTTCATAAGAAAACCTCAATATGAGTTGTCTCTGATTGCATTCTGTCTCTGATTGCCAGCCTACTCTCTCTGGGAAGCTCACAGAGGGAAGAAAGCAACAGCTGTGACCTGCTGTTTGTCCTCAACATCTGGGGCTTACTTACTCGTACTATAGTAAGCTGCCCAACTGCTAGCATTCCAACAACTCTTAGGTGTCCACCTGCCACCACCACAACCCTTATCTCCTGCCCATACTTGAATTCATTCAAAGTGCCCACCCAATGGGTGTACAGAATTTGAGAAACACTTAAATGGGCTTGGGCAGTGGTAAGTGGCAAAATTAGCTCATATGGATACTGTTTTGATGATGGGGTGGCCCAACGCACATTTTGGAATATAGTTGGCAACCTTCAGTCTCGAAAGACTATGGTATCGCGCTCTGAATGGTGGTTCTGGAACAGCGTCTAGTGTGGCTGAAAAGGCCAATTCGGGAGTGACAATCCCTTCCACACTGGGAGCAAGTGCAGTCTGTCCCTGGTCTGTCTCCCTGGCTATGGGCCTTCCTTCTTTGCCTCTTTGCCTCAGTCTGTTGGCCAAGTGTCTCTTCAAACTGGGAAAGGCCATGCTGCACAGCCTGCCTCCAAGCGGACCGCTTAGAGGCCAGGGTTTCCCACCTGTTGAGGTCCACTCCTAAGGCCTTCAGATCCCTCTTGCAGATGTCCTTGTATCGCAGCTGTGGTCTACCTATAGGGTGCTTTCCTTGCACGAGTTCTCCATAGAGGAGATCCTTTGGGATTCGGCCATCGCCCATTCTCACGACATGACCGAGTCAATGCAGGTGTCTCTGTTTCAGCAGTGCATACATGCTAGGGATTCCAGCTTGTTCCTGGTCTGTCTCCCTGGCTATGGGCCTTCCTTCTTTGCCTCTTTGCCTCAGTCTGTTGAGGCTATGGCGTTTGGGCTTTTTCAGCCTAGAAAAGAGGTGCCTGAACGGGGACATGATTGAGACATACAAAATGATGCAGGGGATGGACAGAGTGGATAGAGAGATGCTCTTTACACTCTCACATAACACCAGAACCAGGGGACATCTGCTAAAATTGAGTGTTGGGAGAGTTAGAACAGACAAAAGAAAATATTTCTTTACTCAGCGTGTGGTTGGTCTGTGGAACTCCTTGCCACAGGATGTGGTGGTGGCGTCTGGCCTGGACGCCTTTAAAAGGGGATTGGACAAGTTTCTGGAGGAAAAATTCATTATGGGTTACAAGCCATGATGTGTATGTGCAACCTCCTGATTTTAGAAATGGGCTATGTCAGAATGCCAGATGCAAGGGAGGGCACCAGAATGAGGTCTCTTGTTATCTGGTGTGTTCCCTGGGGCATTTGGTGGGCTGCTGTGAGATACAGGAAGCTGGACTAGATGGGCCTATGGTCTGATCCAGTGGGGCTGTTCTTATGTTCTTATCAATGCGTTTGTTTATCTCGGTATCGAGAGAAAGAGTGTCGGAGATCATTGAGCCAAGGTACACAAAGTCATGGACAACCTCCAGTTCATGCACAGAGATTGTAATGCAGGGAGGTGAGTCCACATCCTGAACCATGACCTTTGTTTTCTTAAGGCTGATCATCAGTCCAAAATCTTGGCAGGCCTTCTTTTGGAATATATAGTTGAAATATAACTCCATATACTTCTTTAAGGGCACAATCCTAACCAACTTTCCAGCACCAAGGTATGGGAACAAACATTATCTTACTTTGAGGAGGCTTCTGTGACTGCCCCCAAGTGCAGGATGCAGCACATGTCCAATTGGCACAGCTATGTCAGTGCTTGAAAGTAAGTTAGGATTTGGGCCAAAATCAAATAAAGAATTGGAGATTGCAATCTAGAACTGGGATTCAATTTATCTCAGGAGGAGCTGCTAATAGACTGGAAAGGACAGCTGCAGAGGAAAGAGCTCCCTCAAAGTGGAGACAGCTTCAGAAATGATCAGAGAAGGAGGATTTTTTTTGTCCTTCATCTTTTCAAATTTCCAAGATGGAGAAGCATACAAGATAGATCAAGGAACTACTGACTTCTCCTCCTTTGCTGTCCTGGTGAGGAGCACTTCAGAAAAAATCCAAGAGAGCTCCCATATTCCATGACATTCTTCATTCAGGTATAATCCATTCTCCCAGGGCTGTAAGTAATGGTACCAGGTGTGCTTTTAAACACGTGTTAAGACGTGCATGCTGGGGACAACTATCTCGTGTACTGGGATCCAATTGCACAGTTGCACAGTCCAATGGCTTGAAGAGGGAGGTGAGGGTGAAAGGTGTACTTTTATTGTGGGGATAATTAACAATATCAGGGCAGAATGAAAATAAATTAGACCAAGATAAGCACTCACAGAAAGGAGGAAAATGATAGAAGCACTAAGTGTGTTAACTGTTTGGCTGCATATGAAACAGTTTGGGGGTCAGTGGCGAGGCTGCGCCAAGGAACAAGATTACCATTCCATTTTTCCTGGAGGGAGTGTAATGCATTGCAACAAGCATGCAGTGAGGCCAGGCAATTTTAAAGCACACTTTAGGGCTGAAAGAGGACTGTGAAGCAAGCCAGGAGCTCAGCAGTATCTTTAGTTACCTTGAGGGAGAAAGGCAGGACAAGAGGGCCAGAGCTGCTCTCCCAGGGAAAGGATGGCTGCCCAACCTGTTCCTGGCAGAGCAACTTCAGTTGCACTCAGGGAGAGAAGTGGGGCAAAAGACTGGAGAGGAGAAGGGGTTGGGGGTTACTGATCCTAGGTGTCAGCTTGGCACAGTGGTCCTTATATTGTGGCTGGAATGATGGTGGCTTAATGCAGCGCCAGTAGCAAGGGATGAAAAGGTGCAAGAGTCTTGTGAAACCCAATTCCCCTTTTTTTATATCTTCTCCTATAGACTCCCTATGGGATCTCTTGTGGGGTGAATTCATCAATGCACCTTCTTTTGTGCTATCATCAATGCATCCCTGGTCCCAAATGGGTGCTTCTTTTGTTCTTGCACCTCCCCAAGAGTGTAGTAGCTAATGGAGGAGGCCAGTTGCCTCGTTAGCATGGCTCCTTGATTGCATTTGGTCATGGAGTTTCTGAGGACAAATAAAGTTGGAGAACACATACATATGTGCACATGTATGTTTCCTCCACACTTTAAATAAAAAGGCTTATCACACAACAGTATGAATGAACAGTATGAATGTTTATATACACAATGCTGCTTCAATTGTTAATAATACTGTTAATAATAATTGTGCCAGTGTAATTTAGGCCCAAGCCTATTCCCTACTAGCATTGCCAGTGCAACTGTTGCAAATAGGAACATGCTGGATCCCGCAGGGGCGGGGGGACGGGGACCTGAGGACAAACGGAACTTAACATTTATACTTACCTCTGTGTATGGCCTTCTCAGACATATGTAACTTATTTTGTTTGTGTACATCCAAGGAGAGAAAAGGGGCAGAGAGGTTTGAAATAGAGGGGTTAGGATCCAGTGTGTGCCATTGCCACCAGATTCACTCTCTGCCTTCTCCCGGCTCCTGGTTCCTCCCTCTTCCCATTCAGTTCTCCCCCCAGTTCTCCCACTCTCCACCCACCCCTGCACCTATCACTGACTTACTGATCTGGTTCTGGCAGTCTCAGTGGGGTTTGGCAATGAAGTGGTGGTGCTGCCACCTCTTCTGATAGCTCTCACAGAAAGCCACAGACAGTGCTGTGCATGCCACCAGCAGCCATTTTACGGCAGCGAAAGACTTTTCCGCTGTCATATTAGCTCCAGCAGGCCAATCAGCTCCAGCAAGCCAAGCCTATCCTCCACCCCCATTGTCTGCTACTGCCCCCCCAACTGACACCTTAACATTTTACAATTCCGGGCAGCTATTAAGCATATCTGGTCCACATCAGACTGTCGCCCCTCTTTCCTTTCTTTTTAGTTAACTAAAATTATGTATTTCTGTATACGTCCCCCAAATTTTATCTTGCTTGTCATTTTCTGCATAGGCACAAACCACTGGAGTTTGCTATTGGTATAAAGATGATTCAATATTAATTTATTGTTAAACGGTAATAATGTATTGCATTGTATTTAGAGGTGTGTGTGCATTTCATAATACATGAAAAACTGAACCAAATTGTACTCATTCAGTTTCTTTTTCACTTGTACCCCCCATTTGTGTTTATGACAGATGACAGTCACTAAGAGGGAACCACCCCCCACAGGAACTTTGCCTCTTCTTAACTTTTAATGTTAATGCTAAAAAAGAAAAGAGGGAAAAATGCATGCCTCTATTGCTGAGCTACAGATAAGCCCTATTCTCACAAAGACAAATGGGGGAAATGAAAACGGATGAAATTAATTATTAAACTCTTTAAATTTAAATTAGTAGGAATAATGTTAAACTATCACTGCTATGGAAAACAGGATCTTACAAAACCTACAGCGCAATTCTGTACACCTTTACTCAGAAGTAAACTCTACTGTGTTCACTGGAACTTACTCCCATGTAAATGCATATAGGACTGCAGCCTAAGGGCCTGATCCTATTGGGCCCGGCACCTGCAATATGCCGTACCACCGGCTTTGGGTGTCGCAAACTTGCCATAAAGCATGTCTGTGGCACCTGGTGAGGAGAAGCCACCAATCCTGAGCCTCAACAATTGGAAGAGGATGCTGCAGGAGAAGCTGGCGATAAGTCACCGGGCCCTGATGGCATCCACCCAAGGGTTATTAAGGAATTGAAGAATGAAGTTGCAGATCTCTTGACTAAGGTATGCAACTTGTCCCTCAAAATGGCCATGGTGCCAGAAGATTGGAGGATAGCAAATGTCACGCCTATTTTTAAAAAGGGAAAGAGGGGGGACCCGGGAAACTATAGGCCGGTCAGCCTAATATTCATACTGGGTAAGATGGTGGAATGCCTCATCAAAGATAGGATCTCAAAACACATAGACGAACAGGCCTTGCTGAGGGAGAGTCAGCATGGCTTCTGTAAGGGTAAGTCTTGCCTCACAAACCTTATAGAATTCTTTGAAAAGGTCAACAGGCATGTGGATGCGGGAGAACCCGTGGACATATATCTGGACTTTCAGAAGGCGTTTGACACTGTCCCTCACCAAAGGCTACTGAAAAAACTCCACAGTCAGGGAATTAGAGGACGGGTCCTCTCGTGGATTGAGAACTGGTTGGAGGCCAGGAAGCAGAGAGTGGGTGTCAATGGGCAATTTTCACAATGGAGAAAGGTGAAAAGTGGTGTGCCCCAAGGATCTGTCCTGGAACCGGTGCTTTTCAACCTCTTCATAAATGACCTGGAGACAGGGTTGAGCAGTGAGGTGGCTAAGTTTGCAGATGACACCAAACTTTTCCGAGTGGTAAAGACCAGAAGTGATTGTGAGGAGCTCCAGAAGGATCTCTCCAGACTGGCAGAATGGGCAGCAAAATGGCAGATGCGCTTCAATGTCAGTAAGTGTAAAGTCATGCACATTGGGGAAAAATCAAAACTTTAGATATAGGCTGATGGGTTCTGAGCTGTCTGTGACAGATCAGGAGAGAGATCTTGGGGTGGTGGTGGACAGGTCGATGAAAGTGTCGACCCAATGTGCGGCGGCAGTGAAGAAGGCCAATTCTATGCTTGGGATCATTAGGAAGGGTATTGAGAACAAAACGGCTAGTATTATAATGCCGTTGTACAAATCTATGGTAAGGCCACACCTGGAGTATTGTGCCCAGTTCTGGTCGCCGCATCTCAAAAAAGACATAGTGGAAATGGAAAAGGTGCAAAAGAGAGCGATTAAGATGATTACGGGGCTGGGGCACCTTCCTTATGAGGAAAGGCTACGGCGTTTGGGCCTCTTCAGCCTAGAAAAGAGACGCTTGAGGGGGGACATGATTGAGACATACAAAATTATGCAGGGAATGGACAGAGTGAATAGGGAGATGCTCTTTACACTCTCACATAATACCAGAACCAGGGGGCATCCACTAAAATTGAGTGTTGGGCGGGTTAGGACAGACAAAAGAAAATATTTCTTTACTCAGCGTGTGGTCAGTCTGTGCAACTCCTTGCCACAGGATGTGGTGCTGGCATCTAGCCTAGACGCCTTTAAAAGGGGATTGGACAAGTTTCTGGAGGAAAAATCCATTATGGGGTACAAGCCATGATATGTATGCGTAACCTCCTGATTTTAGAAATGGGTTATGTCAGAATGCCAGGTGCAGGGGAGGGTACCAGGATGAGGTCTCTTGTTATCTGGTGTGCTCCCTGGGGCATTTGGTGGGCCGCTGTGAGATACAGGAAGCTGGACTAGATGGGCCTATGGCCTGATCCAGTGGGGCTGTTCTTATGTTCTTATACGTTCTGCTACCTCGTGGTGAGAGAGGATTGAGCTTGGGAGGGGGTGGAGACAGCAGCAACCTCTGCCACCATATCCTGCCCTCCTTCCCGGGCCTGGCCGGGCAGCCTGACATGGGCCTCCTTGACTCTGCGCCCACTCAAAGGGCTGCACTAACAGTCTCTGACAATCTGCATTTAAGTCTTGCATGCTTGTTGTCATAATAACAAGCATGCATAACAAGGTCACTTATACTGAACAATTTTGCCACTCAGTTGAAAAGGAAAAAATAGTATCACTCACTATTTTAAAAATTTAATTATTTGTAGTGCTAACACATTGGAATACTTCTTTTTGCTTTCATCAGACTCTAAATCCATCTCACCAGTCCCTATGGATTTGAAGTTACATCATCATTTCCCTTAAAATGCTAAACAATATCATACACAATACATTTTTCACATAGAAAATACAAGACAGATGTACATTCATATATGTATGAGAGAAATCATGATATATGATTTATCATATATATGATTAATCATATAATATATATGATTTTTCTCCCTTTCCTTTTATCATGAAACAGATGCATATAATCTGACTAGCCAGTAAGCTGCTAACACCATGCTGACACATTTCAAACCTCAAAAATAAATAATTATATACAAGAGAGGTGATGCTATGCCAACAACAAAACCAAAGATTTACATTGAAAAATACATTACAGAAGATACAGCACTGGAAAAGGAATAATTGAAAGTATTTGAGATTACTACATGGTAGTAAAGGCAGAGGATAATCTTAAGTTTGTGAATGTAAAAGCAAACTGTACTTTAATGTGATGGTTAGGCAATGGCTAGGGTTGACTGGAAAATGCTACTTTTTAAACCTTATTGAACTGTAGTATTTGACTAACTTATTGTTCAGAAACATTTATTCCTTCCCTCCCCCTTTCTAGATGAAAGAAATCTCATGTTAAATTCAACTTTCTGTAAACTATTAAGAAAGGGAGATGATTATATACCAGTTCAGTCAATGTTTAAATAGAAATTATCCTTCTCCATGATGAAGTGTTTTAACCCCATTAGACTCTGATATAATTGAAAGTCATCAGGGATCATTTAATTCACACTCAAATCTAATCCACAAGCCATCTGAGGTGAACTACTTGGTTTAGGTTAATTTAATTCCAGTGAAGTCTAAAACAGAGATTAAATAGTTTGCAATTCAAGTAATTCAGTGTAAATGGACAATTTAACTGGGCTACACACATGAAGAAGTTCTAATTCTTAAGATACAGGACATGTAGAAGAAAAATGTTTCAGTACATTATAAGAATTTTAAAATGTATATTGAAAGTATCACTTAACTGAAGATATCACTAGTGCATAAATCACTGTTGGGGTGCATACCTAAACCAGCAGTTAATATTGGGAATTCCATGACTCACCACTTGCAATGGGAATCAAAACAAAACAAGTCCCTAGAGAAGGAATGAAATAAAGATGAAGCATTCTGAGAGACAATTATTGTTGTATGATTTACCTCTAATTTTCATTAGATTTGGCAAAGTTCTTTTTACCTAGAGTTTTGTCTAAGTTGAAAATTGACATATTTACAACAGACAACAACAGTATTATACAACAAAAGGACATTATACTGTATTTCCCCTGCAAGAATTAAGCATACAGAGGTCAGAGGATTTAACTATATGTATTGGACCCACAGGCTGTAATTCAGAACACTATGTCAAAAGTCAGAGAAGTAAAAATATGACTTGTGTTTTAGTGCAGAAAGATGCTGGTACAAGTGTGTAGAAAATTTAAAAAAACAGGTAAAATACATAAATTGTTTTGGTGGATTAATGCACCGGAATGCCCATAGGTTTCCTGATTGGCACACTTGGATGCAATCATACTTGTACATTGCTAAATCCACTTAAGCAAATCCACATAAGCTAAGTGCATATTCTTAGGCACAGATTAACAACTGGACATCCCAATCTGATCCCCCACCAGCCCAAAGCATGCAGTGCCACTGATGGAGCCCGCGCTGCATGCTATGTTGGGGGGTGACGGGGTGACCAGATAGCCTGGGAGAGGTAAGTAAAAATATTTTTTTACCTCCCCATAAGTCCCCTGGCCACTTATGTTGGGACCTTGGACCTATGTGACTTATTTAGCCGGCATAAGTCCAAGCATCTTCAAGGAGCGTGTCAGGCTGGGGAAAGGGAGATAGGATCTTGGCATGTACTGCTGCTGTTGAGATCCACCCCTTCCTGGTTCAGCCCACTCCCTGACAGTCTCTGATACACTGCTCTGTGTGCAGTCCAAGGCACATGTGGCACTTCCGTATCAACAGGCTTTCTCCTCTTCCTTCAACAGCAGGGATACCTCTGTGGTTGACACACATAAAGCAGATGTGTGTGCAGGGCTACTCTTGATACTGGAACCTTAAGAAAGCCTTGCTCATGCTCTGTCCTGGGGCTCCCATGAATTCAGAGAGGCCTGGATCAGACAAACTATGTGGAAACTGTTACATGTTCATACATTAAGGCTGAACAATTTTTAAAAGCGATATTTACAGATCTTATTTTGTGCCTGGCAAAGGAACTCTCTTATTTGATAATGGATACAATATTGGAAATAAGAAAGGCAATAAAAACTACTGCCCAAGGCCAGTTGCTCAAGGACTTTGCAAACCTAAAAGTTATACAAAACTCTTCATCAATCATCTCTAAAGACAAAGAAGTACAGATCCACATGACAAATATTTCTGCCATTCACAAAATTATAAATGTGGCCCAGACTTTGCAAACAAGATTAAGAATGTTCTATTTGAGCACAATTTTGCTTTGTGCCATGAGGTGCAATCCACTCTGTCACTGATAACAGAGTTTTCTTGCTTGTAGGAAAAATCTGCAAAACACAGTGCACTGAACACCCAAGAGGAATTAAAATACAGTATATAATATCCATATTCTTTGTAAGTAAAGTCATAAAACTAGAAAAAACATGATCTACAAATGCAGTATACAAAAACTAGATAAAAAGCTTTCAATATTCTTCCAGATCCAAATGTCTTATTTGAAGGCTTTTGAATATTCTTAATTTTTGAAAACATACTATGACATGGCAGAATTTTGACAAAATGTCTTGATGAAGTGCCAGCCTCAATATTATCTTAGTAGAGAAAACTAATTAAACGTTAGATTTCTTCAACAATAGGTGGGAGGGGAAGATCCTTTGCAGTAGGAAGGTTGCTAACAAATGATGACCTAAATGGATAAAGCACAAGACTTTGGTAGCATTTATTTCTTCATTCAGTCATCAAGTTCTCCATCATCCAAAACCTCAGAATGTTCCTTTGTTGAGTTCCTTTGTTCCATAGATATTCAGAATTTTGTGCTGTGGCTCAAGGTATCTGACATGATAATGTTTTTATAGAAGTTGTCTGAGTGAGTACTATAGTACCCCTTCACTTTGTCAATAACCTGGTGAACCGGGATAATTGAGGTCTGCTCCGTATCCACTTGGATATATTTTGGTGAAGGCTTGTCAAGAAAAACATTGTCTACAAAAAGGAAAAGAAATCAGAAGTCAAGAAAAAAGGTGAGGTTATTCTTTCTTAATCACAAGAGTTACCCATCTGCAGGCATCCCTTGGGCTGATTTTGCAGCACTCTCTTACATTTAACAAGGGGATAGCAATTGCCCTTATTCATCCCAGCCCGGGACTCTTGCTGGTATCTCTCCTGCACTGCTGTTTAGACAGTGAACCTTATTGGTTCAGGAATTCATCTCCTCTTTCCTGTGCTGCACACCACTGAGGACGTCCTCACTGAAAAATGGTATATAAATGTTCTAAACAATAGTAAACAATAAGATCCACAGGGCCAATCCATCTAGGCTAGATGCCCTTTAGTGCGCACAGAGGTGCAATATGTGTGCATAGATCTGCCTCAATTGTAAGACCATCATTAATTTCAGAGGAAGTTCTAAAATCTTTGTGCAACTCCACTGAAATGACTAGTGGACAGTCACACTTACCACTGGACATGCAACACATCTGAGGGTGAAAGCTCATGCTTTTCATTATATAAGACTGCCACTGAAAATTAAATGCCCATATTAAGTTTTCCTCTAGAACAGGCAATACTGCTTATTGTATAACATCATGCCATCTGTAACATCACGGCATCATGTGCCTTCCATTCTACAGCACATTATTAGCCGACAGTGGTGGGAGCAGGGAGACATACAACATCATGATGTGAGGAACACGGGAAATTATACCACGTTACAGAAGGGGAGGAAGAAACTAGCACAGAATGTCACTTTGGGCTGCAGCCTTGTGTGTCCCAGAACATGTAGCTCTGATTTGAATGTGCATACAAGTCTGGATTGTACTGAACTCCACCCAGGCTTCTGATTAGAAGTATTACAGAATCTTCATCATTACCATTTTCAAGATATTCTAAGCAAATCACTAAGAACCTTGATCATTGTATTCCTATTAGTTGTTTACACTTGAGGATAATATTGTTATGGTTCAGGGAGACATGGCAGGCTAGTAAACAGGTCTGTTGGTCCTGAGAATGACCATTAGGGGGAGCTCAAGTAATGAGCAGCACATACCTCTATGAGCATTTAGGTAACAGGATCTAGCTTTATGTGCTATAACCAGGGACAAGGCTTCCCTAATAGATGCTACGTTTATGATATTTTCTTTAGGAAAGCAATAATAAGATGGTATAATTTTGTTTTAATCTGTTCCATTTGCTATTATCAGCAAGACCACTAATACAAACAAAAGGAAAAGGCAAGTTTCTCAAAAAGAATTTATAATTGCTGGGTTTTAAAGAAGCAGCTTTAAAACAGGCATTGCTTTTGAAGAAAAGAACAAGCAGTACAGATTTTTTTTTTTTTATAACAGCTTCGTAGTAAGAAAGAAAAGGCATGCCAAAGCATATCAGAATGATTTTATTTTTTTGGTGATTGCTGGTGAAAACATTCAGTGATATCTATCACAATATTGCATTATATTCTAGGCCATGATTTACTGTTTCCTCCGCTGGTTTCGAATGCCTGAAGATGAAATCTAGCATCTCCTACATATATAACGTGCATTTCACATCAAATGCAAATGTTTCTCAATAAATGCGCTGGGTAGCCCAATCCTATTCAGGAGATCCACTGCAGAATGGGAAACTTATGGAGGACTAAGGGGAAATACAGCTTTCCCCTCTGAAGACTCTTGATCTGCAGTTCACTTGGATACAGCGTGCCTGTTTTCACCATGGCTGCCTCAGCAGGGTGGAGGGAAGGATAGATTTGGGCCCTAACTCTTTGATAATATCTGGAATCTCCTGAAAGGATGTGACTAATCACAGCCTTTAAAGATCTAAAGAAAATGGCACTATACTTGCTACCCAAGCATCTCTGAGGTTTAACTGCTGCACTTGAGCATATGGAATCTGTGCCACATTGTACACTGTAACTTTGAAAAGTATTGTGTTTATAATTAAGTTTCAGGAAAGTTCAATGCATGCTGAACTAACTTATACACAGCAATATATCCGTGTACGTTATAAACAAATTATTTATTTAGTTCAGTATGGAACTTTAAATGTCTAGGAAAACAATCTTGTTCTGAAAAATACAATGAGAATTCTTTTACAATTATTCATAATTAAATTTATCTGTTTGATAATTCTTTTTCTCTTTGTTTCTAGAACCTAAAAGCATGTATGAGGGCCCCATATCCGCAGATCCCATATGTGCGGATTCAGTTATCTGCAGATCACGTCCACGGTGCCCCCCCTTGTGTGCCCCTTCTGGAGAAGAGTGGAGCTCTGCTCCCCTTGCCTCTGGATGGTCCTCTGAGCTTAACAGAGGCTGAAGACATTTCTCCATGGCCGCTTTCAGGCTCAAACTAAGTCCTAGAGATGACAAATGCCACTTTCGAGTTGTTGGTTTTTTTAAAAAAAAACCTCCCAGGCTTCCTTACAAGACATTAAAAATGGCACTTCTGGTTTTTTTTTTCTGTAAAACTGAAAGTGATGTTTTTACACCTCTAGGGCTCAGTCTGAGCATGACAGAGGCTACGGACATCTGTCTGTGGCCTCTGCTGGGTTCAGAGGACCCTCTGGAGGAGAAGGGAGCAGAGCTCCCCTTGGCTCTGGAGGGTGGGTGGGTGAGGCATTTGGTCATATATGCAGTTTCATTTAACTGCGAGGGGTTCCAGAACGGAAACCCCGCAGAATAGGGGCACACCTGTATTTTGAACAAATAAAAGCTATGACAGGTGTTTTTGAAAAAATATAAAAATGTAGATAGATATTGTACCATTCATGGTACATACTGCAAAAGGATGCATTCATAAGCATCTACCACCATCTGACAGCTATTTTGCTGTATGTTTACAGAAGATATATTATTAACAGTATTTATATACCGCTTTAGAATACAAAAGTGTCTTGAGGCCGATTTCAGCCATCTGAAAAGACTCTAGATATCTTAATCCCATGCACTTGATAGCCAACCAGAATGTAAAGCAACTCTGTGTGCTGAATCATAGCCAATCAGAATTAATGGCAGCGGAAGATGCATAGAACAAAATGAAGCAGTATGTATGATTAACAAATCCTTTGTGTCAATCAGAACTTCATGCATGTGACCTTGCACCAACATTTGGCAATCATGCATTCAGCCAATGTGATGCACACTTTACCTTGAATGTTCCAACTTTGATGAAGAAATGTTCTTAGAAGACATTATCTATACCATAAACATATGAGTGTCTGAGTCAATTCCAGGGAACATAAACTAATTTTACATGCACCTTTAGTAAAAATGCGATTAAACATTGCAATACTAATCTGGATAGTTCAGCTCGACAAATATTAAAAAAAACACAAAAAACACACCACCATGTTGCCAGATGTCACTGGCTTCCCCACCCTCTCATCTTGTTCATTCCTCATGTGGTCCAGATAAGTTAAAATACCCAGATAATTGACATTTATGAAAATTGTTGACAGGGGGAAACAGCAGATTCAGGGTTCTCTTTACCAACTTATTAACATTTTTAACTTCATGGATGGGCTGGCCCTGTGTGCAGGGAAAGCATGTTTCAGTAATCTAGTTTTTTAATGTTCTGTTTTGAATTTCCAACGTGATAGCTTAGAGATTAGAAAATAAATATTTGTTCTGTAAGCATAACACTGTATCTTAGAAAAAATTGCTCATCAATATCTTTACCAATGTAGTAATTAAATGCAAGCTTAGCCAACAGAGACTAACAGCTGCTGAAAAGTAGCCATAAAGTGCTGGAAACCAGCACAAGTTTCAGGCACATGGCATGAAGGCTGGAGCGTTCCCACAGGGGCCAGTGGACCTTGGAAGTCCCACTGGAGCAAGTAAGCCTGGTGCAGTCAGTGGAACAAGGTGGAGGGAGGTGGGGAGGGATGGAATGGAATAGCGTGGAGGTAGGTGGAATGTGGTGGTGTCAGGTGTGAGGAGGAGGGCGGATGGGGTCTACAAAGGGGACAGGTTTGGCAGCAGTGGTGCATGCCAATTCCTTACCCCATTCCTGGGCCTACTCTGCCTTCACAGGTTAACGTGGACTTGCATCAGTTATATAAGATGGCACAGGTCTGAGAAGACCCATTGGCTGGCAGAGGCCTTCTTTGGGGAAATGAAACAAATGTTCCCTTACCCTGAGGAAGATTCAATATGACAAAACTCCTCCATGGGATACATCTGACAGCCATGTTGGCACTGTGCAGGGAGTTACGCTGAACTGGACTGTTAGGCCTCAATCCTATTGGGGTTTTGCATTACCAGAACTAATGTTCAAGCAGTCCACAGCCCTTTATGGTGGCAGGAAAGCCGGCCTTTCTTCCTGGCTGCTACCACTTGGCTGATTCTGCCAGGCCACTTGCCATAAATGGTGAGAGGCATGGCGAGTGTGGTAGCATCTCTGGGACATGCTCCACTGGTACTGGTAATTGGGTGGAGGCAACAGGCAGAGGGAGGTTAAGAGCATAAGAAGAGCTGTGCTGGATCAGGCCATAGGCTCATCGAGACCAGCTTCCTATATCCCACAGCAGCCCACCAAATGCCTCAGGGAGTACACAAGATAACAAGAGATCTGCCTCCTGGTGCCTTCTCTTGCATCTGGCATTCTGAGGTAGCCAATTCTAAAATCAGAAGGTTGCACACACCCATCTTGGCTTGTAGCCAATGACGGACTTTTCCCCCAGGAATTTGTTCAGTCCCCTTTTAAAGGCATCTAGGCCAGATGCCATTATTGCATCATGTGGCAAGCAGTTCCACAGACTAACTATATGCTGGATAAAGAAGTATTTTCTTTGTCCTAACTCTCCCAACACTCAGTTTTAGCAGATGTCCTCTGGTTCTGGTATTATGTGAGAGGGAAAAGAGTATTGATCCACTCTATCCACCCTCTGCATAATTTTCATAAGGTTCAGAGCAGATAGGGAAGGCAGGGGTGGGGAATGGATTAGAGGGGAAAGATTTCTGTAGGAGTCGCACACATTTGATCCTATCTCCCCATTTTTGGCCAGCCTGGTCCTCTTCTCTCCTCAGACACACACCAGCAAAATGGCTGGCATATGTCTGACGAAATGCATAGACAATTGGTAGTTTGCTGGGTGGTGGGATGGGGTAATATTTTTATGTATCTCCTGCAGTCAGTCTGATCACACCCACCTCACCAAAGCATGCAGGTCAGCCTCTGTTGTTGCAACTGCATGCTATAAAGTGGCAGAGGATAAGACTGGGCAGTTAAAACAATTTCAAAACAGGTAAAGAAAGGATCCCTATACCAACTTACTCAACTAGTACATGTATAGTTCACCTTTTAATTTCCGATCAACAAACACATATAAAATTCAACATTATTTTCAGGGTTACTTGTACTGAAATTGAAACAGCTACAAAGAAAAATGATCATCATAATAGCAATGACAGTCGTACTCTGTATACATATACAGGTGTGTATTACTTAACAATGTTCTCTTATCCCCGTTGTTATGCGATTAGGTCATTAAGCAAACATTTACCCCAAACTAGTGTCTTCGTTGCATAAACAGACACTCTCTGCCAGATACTGGCTGCACAGGTTACTGGAGACAAATTAACTCTTCTTTGCATTAAGAGCCTCTTTGTTGTGTAAACAGACACTCTGCTGCAAGCTATGGGAGTTCTGATTGCCTCATTAACAGTCTCTTTGTTGTGCTTTGACCACCATTGTATATGCAGTCTATTGTTAGGCAGAAGATTGTTAAGTGATACATGCCTATACTCTATAAATGCTGAGCTTCCCATTACTGTACATTACGCATACTTTTAAAAACCTCCTCTGCAAGTAAGGAGGCATGAAGCAAGGCAGTTTTATGTCTGCTTATGTATTTGCTGTTCCTTTGCATGCAAACCATAAGAGCATTTGCAATGTAAAAGAAATGTCTACCGCTTGCAATAGTAGCCCACAAAAAAGGTGCTCTTACACCATAGAAATGACTCACCAGAATGACTATTCCTTTTCAGGTAGGCATTGGATGTGGATTTTGATTTAGAAGTTAGATAAGTTGAATTTGAACCAATGGAACTGGAGGACAAGGATTTCCCCAGATTGTCTGAGCTTTTCTTAATGATGTTAGTTGCTGTTTTGCTCCAGTCTGAAAATAAATGAAAACAGGAGATGTTTGTATGTTAGTTTAAAACAAGGCACTGTAGGTGGCTTCAGATCTTACACACAAGGAGGAAGCAGAAGTCACTTGCACTTTTTCTGCACTTTCATTTAACATGCATTGAGAACTCATGCAATTTCATTTGGTGCAATGTTAGAATTGCAGGTGAGTACAGATGTCCCCATAGTGTAGTCCGCAAATACTATAGCTACTCTTCTGGGCACAGTGGGCAGGCTCAAGTGTTTACACTTTCCTCACACTGGGAACACAGCCACTAGTTCCCTGCATGATGAAGTCATGACCAATGTATTCTAAGCCATGCAGACAGTTTCTAAGGAGTCCAGAGAATAGAACAGGAAAGGAAGAGTGCCAAACACAGTCTCCTGGTAATAAGATCACAGTGGGTCCCTTTAATATTGCCTACTTTTAATGATTCATCCATTCTTGGAATTTATAATACCACGCAGGTATAATATGGGCAGCCCAATCCATGCAACTCCTCTGCCACAGATGCAGCCACATCAATATGGTGTGTGCTGCAACCCATGGGGAAGTTTTGAGCTGCAAATACCCTTGAGGTAAGGGAAAATTTGTTCCCTTGCCCTGGGGTAGGCCTTCACTGCTTGCTGGATCTTAGACCTGTGCCAGCTATTTTGCTGGTGCAGGTCCAAGGGAACCCAGGTAGGTGGACTGAAGGCAGGAAGAAGGGTAAGATACGGACGAGCTGCTGCTGCCAATACCACACTCTTACTGGCCTCAACACACTGCCTCTCCCCACCGTTGTCTCCATCCTATTCCTCCCCCTTCTCCTCCTCCCTATTTCTCAGCCCACCCTGTGTTCCAACTTACTAGCATCTGTTTCTCTGGAAGCAACTGGTGCATAGCTACAGCCAGGTGTGGCCAGATACACGGAATGGTGGACTGCCTTTTGCGACTGATGTAGACCACATTTCCCACAGGAACACACATTTCAGTGGCATAATTCTCATTAGGAATTCACTAATGGATTCCTATTGGACCGAGGATGGAATTTCCATGCCCGTTCAAATGGGAAAGCTGCCACAGACTTGTGCTGTGGTTGATTGTTTCCAATCATAAGCTTTACCTGAGTTGTCTGCCAGCCTGAACCTGCCGCAACAGAGATGTCGTCTCCACTGCTTCTGTACATTTTCTTTCATGGCACAGTGGAATATAAATATAAACAAACCTGAAAGCAATTCAAAAAAGGAGAAAATGAGTCAAAAAATCTGACAACTGCAGTATGAAAAAAGCACTGTGAGGAACATGATTTTTATCACTGGCACAAGTGAGACAAAATATGGTGCTGTGCCCATTTTGCAAATATGCAAGACACACAAGTGCAACTGTTTAAGAGTTGGGTCCCTAAAATATTCTGCCTTTTTAAAAAGGCATATTGCACTGTACATTTATACATTAAATACTGATGTTATTCAGAGTTCAGACCTATTCTCCTCCCCAACTAGGGCAGAAAAGGAGTGTGCTGTATCCAGTGGAAAGTGGGGGTGGTGGTTGAGATACTTTGGAAGGGAAAGAAGATTGAAATCTCCTTAGCCCTCCATAAGCCACAATGGGTCTCTTTGGACCTATGCCAGTGTTTTATCTTGCACAAGTCCAAGGAGAGGAAGGAGACTGATGATGGAGGGAATAGGATCTGGAACATGCCATCACAGCCAGATCCACCTCCTCCAGCAGCCTCCTCGCCACATTCTTCTCCCCTCCTCCATCCGGTTTTGTCCCTGCTCCCTCTGCTATCTTACGTGCTCTGGTGGCTGTGGCGGGGTCTGACAATGGACAGCTCCTGCCTCTTGTGGTAGTGCTCCCAAAATAGCTTTTGATGTGCTCTGTCAGCAGCCATTTTATGAAAGAGAAAGCCTCCTACAGCAATCCTCTCCCCTAACAGCATTTTACCTCTTCCTCTTATATATATATAACCTCTTCATATATATCATGTTAGAAATTATATTTATCACGTCAGAAATTATACTGCTAATGCAAACAGTAATAATAAAGGCATTTTAATTATAAAAAATAGTTTATGTGACACTTCTGAGCTCTTAGTAAATAAGCTAAGTGACAACATAGGAACATAAGAAGAGCCATGCTGGATCAGGAAAAGTGTCCATGTATTCCAGTTTCTTGTATCTCACAGTGGCCCACCAGATGCTTCAGGGAGCTCACAAGAGAACACAATATCTGCATTCTGTTGCCACTCCCTTGCATCTGACATTCAGAGCTACGCCACCTCTAAAACCTAGGGGCTGCATACCGTCATCAGGACAACATGCTCATCTGACGTAGGTTTGAAATAGGAAACAAGAAACATGCATTGTGACATAAGCTTTGTAAATCTTGCTAGATCTAACTTCAGAGGGGTAGCTTTACTGCCGTCTGTTGCAACAAAGAGAAAAGTGCATGCAAAGAACAAAACTGTAATTATGGGTTGAAAAGCCATGAAATACATGAGATACCATAGGCCTGTGACATTCCCAGGCAAAACTTAAAATGTATAAAAGATATAAATAGCGATTAATTACAATGATAGTAATTGGTACTATTGCAATTAATCATTACACATACTGTTATACATGGTCAGTTTTCCATCTTAACTCAACAAACCTTTATTAGGCATCGATATTTGATAGTTAACATCTCTTCATCTTGTATACACTGGAGTTTTTATTTAAAATGTTGCAGACCTACTCTAACAGTGCATGGCCTTCTGGCTCTCTTTATTACAATTCTGTCATTTTAATTGATCTTTGTATCGATCCATCCACTTGTTTGTTTATCAAAACTGCAACTCAGCTTACCTTGCAATGAGTTGAAAATACAGAAGAGATACATAAAGGGGAGATACAGTGGCCCCCAGGCAAAAAAGGCAAAGCCCCATGTCATGCCAAGCAGGAAGGTCAAGCTAATAACACTACGCAGGTTCCTCAGTATCTCTTCCTGCATAGTCCGATTGCTCCGTTTTCCATTTCTCCCACAGATTTGCATCATCACCACCACAAACATGGCAATGTTCATGAGAAACATGATTCCAAAGTAGGTAACACAGGTCACATAAAACACAATACTGTGCTTAATCCAGCAGCTGAAAAGAAAGCAACCATTGTTAGTTATCCCAAATCAGTTCTTCATTTTAGCTTAATGCACACATTACTATGGTGGTCTGGTCACTGCTTTCCCATGGAGGCTGGTACTTGTTTGGGAAATAGCTACATTTATCTACACTTTCCATATGCAGATATTACTGCTATAGTGTGGGACCTGATCCATCTAGAAGCAGTGACCACATTGCAATGATAACATGAATTGTACCTCACTCAGGATCAGCCAATGGCATAGATAGCGAGGGGCAGGAGGATGGGTCACCCTGGGTGCCACCCTTTTGGGGGGGGTGTGTTGCACCACTTGTGACCAAAATTACTAAAATCATTGTTGTAGGAATAATACCATCATGTTTTATACCATTTGATGCGTAATTTACAGCGGAATGCAATAAAAAAACTGGAGTGAAATATCTCAATTCTATCAAAAGTTATGGCCAAAATACTAGAAAACAAAAATACAAGTGTCTTATTATAACAAAAAGTTCATTTCTTTAACTCAAAATGGACCAATGAGGCATTGTTCAAAGAGCCAACGAGATGCAAAGAACCAACAAGGTGTCAGTAAGGTGACACCCGGGGGGGGGGGCAGTGACACCAGTAGTGACCAACACTGCGGAAATTGTGGTTTTTAGGAATAGCACCATCATATTATATATCATTTGATGTGTAATTTAATCAGAATATAATGAAACAAACTGCATTGAAATATCTGTATTCTATCAAAAGCTGTAGTCAAATAATCAGAAAAAACACAACTGCCTTATGTCACAAAAAGTGCATTTTCTTAACTCAAAACTGACTAATAAGTCTGAGGTGTTATTATGACACGTCAGAGAGATGTTCAGAGGTCCTCCAGCAGTGGGCTTGGCATTCGTGGATACTGAAATGTGCAGGTGCCAAGCCCAAGGGTAAGGAGGACCTAACTGTGTCTTTTCTGTTTGTGGGGTTCCCAGGAGTAGATGGTGGACCCTGTGGGAAATAGAATGCTGATCGTGCTAGGCATTTGGCCTGATCCAGCAGGACTTTTCATATTTTCATATAAAGTAATTTGAAATCTTTTGAACCTTGATCTGAACTGTTACCCTGCACATGCCCAATCTCGTCTGATCTCGGAAGCTAAGCAGGGTCAGGCCTGGTTAGTATTTGGATGGGAGACCCCCCGGGAATACCGGGTGCTGTAGGCTTACACCATAGTCTTTCAAGACTGAAGGTTGCCAACCATTGATAAATATGAAGCAGTCAGTCCTTGTCACTTGAATTGCAGCCAGTAAATACAAATACTTACAATTCATCTCCACCTTGTCCCTTGTTTTTGCCATATAGATCTTTGCTGTAAATAAGATTTGCGTTTGTGTTTGTGCTTGCTAGAACAATGATTATTACCACTGCTGGTAAGCCTGCAGTAAAAGGAAACATAGTATGAAGCTGAAGAACATAAAAGCAACAGCATTGCCATGATAGATCAGAACAGCAGTCCATATGACACAAGCAGGTTAATTTCGCACAACAGTAACCACTTTAAAAAATATGCCAGTTTCTCAATGGTAATTCTTTTCTCTCTCTATAGTTACTCACATTTAGGTGACTGTCAACATTCACTGGCATATCTCTGAGTTTTCATATAAGCACAAAACAGAGATCATATTTGGAATTGTCAGAGATCATACATGAACTTCGACATTCACCATACTGTGGGCACTCACTGTGGTGTATCACTGACAGGCCACTGAAGATAAAATCTTAGTTGGTTGTTTCTGCTTTGTATCTAAAACAACTTCAATTTAGTAGTAGATATGAATGACCTGAATGAATTAAAATTAAGAGTCTGTGCACACCCCTGACATGTTTCTGGACTGTATCTAGTTACTATAATATAGGGGCTGTAAAGCATGAATTTGTTTTCTTTACTCTGTTTTGTGAGTGGAAAAAAGCTTGATGCATGCAACAGAACTTAGAAGTTGCATTATACTGTCTGACCACTGATCCATCGAAGATAGTACATGTTGAGCTTGTTTATCTGCAGATTTTTCATCTGTGGATCTGGTTCAACCTGGACTCTCCAGAGGCAAGGTTGAGCTGTGATCCTATCGCAAAAACCAGAAGTAACCTTTTAAGGCCTTAAAAGGCCTTCAGAAGATTGGGAGGGCTTAAACTACAGGTTTCATTACCTGCGGTTACTGGTATTCGCAGGGGTTCTGGGAATGGAACCCCATGGATGACGAGGGTCCACCTGTATTGTCTATTCTGATGGGCACTACTTTCCCAGGGTTTCAGACACAGGTCTTTTCTAGCCCTATCTGGAGATACCAGTGACTGAACCTGCGATCTTCTGCATGCGAGGGATATGCTTTATCCCTGCATTGGCCCTCCTCTTCACAGGTACAAAACTATTTTCTTCATAGAAGAGATAGGCCTGGAGGATGCAGGGCTTTGGATTATGTCCATAACTTATGTTGGAGGTAGGGTGGATGGTTTCTAGAGAGTGAGAAAAATGTGTCCTTTTTGCTTTTCTCCTTCCTGAAATATGTACAAGGCAAGTAGGATGGAATATTTTTATTTTTATGTTGCAGAAATTATAATACCCTAGGGTACTATAAACTCTTAGGAATGCAAGCTGGACAAGTATCTCCCCTACCTCAGTATTCCCCCCCCCCCCAAATGATACCTTCAACATTTCATAGGTCCTGGAAACCACTGAGTACAGTTGCTTGCCAGGTCATTTTTGGGAGTTCTCTCTTTTCTTTTAATTTACAAACAAATATGCTTCTGTGTGCCTGGGAAGTTCATTGAGTATGCAACAACCACTGCCTTGTCTGTGGGTGGCCCCAGTTTGCTGCCAAATTGAAAGGCACTATACCACCCAGGTTCAGTCTTAGAAGGAATGGTTAGACTTTTTGGACTTGTTTAATCACTACATAAGGTTACAGAAAAGTACATTCCAGCTCTGTGGCTGAGACATGTAGTGAATCATCCACTGTTAGTGAATGATTATGTACTTCTACTTTAGATCACTGCTTTTTTTCTTCTGCAAAAATACTCTGGTAATGAAGACCAATGATGAGAACAATTATGATTCTGTGAAATTTGCCTTAAAAATAAATTGCTGCTTTATCCTTTCTTTATGGCTTTGTGTTTTTTGCATTATTTTGCACACAATAGTTGTATTCAAGTGCTCAAGATTTTTTCCAGAAGCTAAAAGTTCCACTTGTATAAAAAAAAAATGAATAGGTGCCTTGTTTCATGAATTGCTGTTATTTATCAGGATTGCCTTCAGTAGATGACTATATACTGAAAATTGGTTGCTTCTTGCAACCTGATGCTGTGTTGTCATAACCATTTTTGAAGCCCTTGCATAGTATAAAAGGATTGGAATAGGAAAATGTAAGAACAATAAGACTTCCATTGTTGCTCTGTAGCATACCAGAGGACACCCTAGAAAAAAGTACTATAACATTACATATTGTGAATTCAAGGGGAAAAAAAGGAGGAGTGATATCTAAACATAAACCTAAATTTACCTTTCATTCTCTAGTACAGTGATTTTCAACCTTTTTCAACTCACGACACACTGACAAGGTGCTAAAATTGTCAAGGAACACAATCCATTTTTTGACGATTGACAAGGCACACTACATGGTTAGCAGAGGGCTCACATCTCCCAATGGCCCTCTCCCCTCAAATCCCACAGCATACCTGCTGACCATTTGCGGCATACCAGTGTGCCATGGCACAGTGGTTGAAAATCACTGCACTGCCATCTTGGTATAATTAGGAACTGTAGGCACGAATGAAATGTAAACAAGCCAAAGTACTGATTTCGAACTATAGACTGTATATTACTTACCCCAGCCAATGATGCAAAATTTTAGTATGTATCGGCGAATGTAGGTATTGAACACTTTCACTAGAGCTATATACATGTGAACAGCTTCCAAGCCCATCCATGTAAATGTTGCCAGAAGAAAGTAGTGCAAAAGAGCAGCAATAGCAATGCAGAGGCCTTCTACATCAAACGATGCAACCCAGCCATCGAGGAGGAAGACAAGATTTAAGCATAGCAAGGCTGTGCTCAAATTCATTAGAATTTTGGACGGATAATCCCTTCGCAATTTTCTGTGGATAAATAAACAGCAAACTATGTTATAACCTATTATAGACATTTTGGGTTTCAAAAGTATTAAGGCCACAGTGTAACATAAGGTAGGTGTGTTTATGCCCATTGAACAGGCTTAAGTTCATCAATAAACTTGTGTGTAAGCTTTATATTGGGCCAGGGCTTTGTAAAATTAGCACAGTGAATTCTCAACCTTTTTCGTCTCACAGCACACTGACAAGGTACTAAAATTGTCGAGGCTCACCATCAGTTTTTTGACAATTGATAAGGCACACCATGCTGTTGGTGGGGGGCTCATATCCCTCAATGGCCCTACTAATAAATGATGCTCTCCCAAATTCCCCTGGCACACCTATAAACCACTCACGGGACACTTGTGTGCCACAGCACAGTGGTTGAAAATGCAGTTGCATGCCTGCCATAGACTTCCCTGGGGCTAATGCCCCAGGCGCCAACTGCTAGGACCCCGCGAAAGCCTCTCTGAGGCTCCTGACAGGGGCGGAAACTGTGCTTCCAGTTTGCCGGAAGCACAGTTTATAGCGCTGGGGAACCTCATAGAAGTTTCCCCAGTGTGGGAGGAGATTGTGTGAGGCTCTGTGAGCCTCTGATGAGTAGGGGGACGGATTTCTGAGTGGGGAGGGGCAATAGTCCGCAGGGGGTGCCATCACAGAGTTTTGCCTTGGGCGCGGGGCTACAGAAGTCCGCGGCAGTGAAAATGGCTGCTTTAGCAGCATGTTATTTCCTTTCCCAATTCCTCCAAGCAACATTTATTTTCTTGAATGATCATGATTTTATGAACATTATAGAATTCTGAAGCTTGCATATGGTCATCAGTCAATGTAATATATCTCTGAGAAACCTTGTCACAGGCTGTAGATGTTCCTGATCCACACACACAACAACTACAAATGTTTCATATGGCTTATACATATTAACTGGATGCATAAAAGCTTTTTTTGTTCAAAGGGGGGAAGGTGTGGCCTGCCCCTATGATGTTACTCTACCCAATGAACATGTAAAGCCACTCTAGAATGTTTTTACAGGGCTTGTGTTACAATAGTGTGAGTCTCTTGGACACTTTCATGGCAGCTCCTCCTCCTCTTGTTTTCCATCAGCCAATAGACTTACTTCAAAAAGCCATTTTGATTATATCACCATCAGCCAGTTGCAGAAATGTGGGAGGAGATACCTTCTGCAAGTGGAGCTTTCCTCTCAGAAGATTTATTCACCCAATTCTCAGCTGCAATTCTGCAACCTCCCAGTCTACATTCCCTTGTGAAGATGCCCTCCCCTTGTGGAGAGTCTCTAACCCCTAGGAAATGCTTTTTAAGAGTGCAGGGGGCTCTTGTGGGAAGGCAGGGTAGGGATGTTCCCTTGCACAAGCTTCCTCATGTAGCTCGGTTTACATCCCTTTAATTTGTTAGCTGTTTGTTTTGCTGTTTGACTTTGACCTCATTTATCAAATTAATCTTCCCAGCAAAACAAAAATTTACATGTGAATGCCTCAAGTGGCAGTTGGTATTACATGAACTTGCATTTCATAGTTATATGTGTGTTATCTACAGATAATATCTTTGCAATACCGGCCGGCATAATGCTACAAATATGTCTTTATGCCTGCACACTGATGTACCCTGTCTTAATAGCTAAGTGCTTAGTGCAGCAAATTTTCAGGTTAGACTGTTGCGATCTCCTGTTGGTACATCTGGGGCTCAGATGTACATTATGTACTGTTGGTACATAATGAGTGGCACCCTGAGGCAGTTGCAGACTGAGTTGGCTCCAAGTCACAAAACAGCTGTAGGCAGTTAAGAGGGGATGGGAAAAGGCACTCACTAGCCTTATGATGTGAATCTAATCCCATGGGGGAGGCAGAAGGGGCAGATCCGATGACAGGTACCTACCCTTTAAATTTATAATACATAAAGGCTGCAATCCTATCCTGGGAGTAACAGCCCAATCCTATTTATCACTTAATTGGTGGCCATTTTGTGAACTACTAGAAGTGGCAGCACCAAAACAATGCTCACAGACCTCACTGTGACCAGGTAAGACAGTGATGGGTATGGGAGGAGGGCAGAACAGGTGGGGTGATGGGGGACATAACGGAGGCCAGTGTGGGTCATAACGGAGGCCAGTGTGGGTGTATACTGGTGCACATAATCTGCACCAGTATTCTATCCCCCTTCTCACCTCCCAACATGGCCCCTTCCCTTCTCAGTCTTGCGCCAGCTCAAGGGCTGGTGCAGGTCTGAAGAGACCCATTGGCAATAAGGATGCTTACCCAGAAGTAAGGGAAAATATTTCCCCATACCTCTGCCAAGCTTCCTGATCTGCTCGCAACCCCCCCACCCCCACTGGATATAGTGAATGCCTTTTTGGCACAGTTGCATAGGCAGGAGGGGAGAAGGCTATGATTGGGCTCTAAGGGCCCACTCCTATACAACTTTACAGCACAGATGCAGCTGTGTGAACAGGGTGATGGAGGCCTCCTCAAAGCAAAGGAAAGGCCTGTGCTGAAAGTGACAGTTGAATTCTGGTTTGCAGATTTTCTGTCCACAATCTAAACTTTAAATCTACTCCCAAAGTGCTATCCTAGAAACATTTAGAAGGAAAAATGGAAAAAGACAAAAAATTATTGATGATATTAAAAAGAATTATATAGAGATGCAAATACTTACTCAAAGGCAATGTATGTCAGAAGAGTTGCAGCTGAAAATATGGCAGATATACCACACCCAATGTATGTTATGAAAGTCAGGACTTTAGTGTTTTCAGGACCAATCTGAGAAACACTTCCTGGCAAGTCCTATGAATAAAATTAAAAAGAGAAAGCAGTTTAAAAAAAAAATATTTTTGAAGAGGAATAACTATTTTTCTCCTGTAACAACACCAGAGGTGAAAACTCTAGACAGTTTTGGCTAGAAGCACAGCACTTGTATTTAGGACATAGTTGTCACACCTCTGGTTTCCTTCCTACAGCTCCTGAGAAACATGTAGAGGTTAATTAGTTAACAGCTGGAAACAACATTGATATATACGTATCCATTGTTCATAACTTTTCAGCACCCAGATTTTAAGCTCTTTTTTTGTGGAAAATCCTTCTACTGGTAATTTCCCATTTTTTTTCCTGAACCCCTTATGTTTAGGAGCCAGGATTTCCTCTTCTGTTAACTGGATCTTGCTTCATAAAATACCAGAGGGCTCCGTTACACATGACATTCTCCTACACAAATTTTTCACCACACACACAAAAAATTCCCAGAGTCACCTGCAAACTGCAGCCTGGGTTTATTTAATATCAGCATTTTTATAACTTTCAAATGTTCAAAATGCTTCACATAAATTATGCTAATGTAATCCTTATGACAACCCTGTAAAGTAGGTATTATTATCCCCATGTTGCATACTGAGGAGGAGAGAGTGATTTGCCTAAGACCACCTAGTTAATTCAAAGGCAGAGCTGACATTCAGGACAGGCAAATCCTGATTCACAGCTCAGAACCCAAACCTGAACAGTGCGCGCTGGCTTACCGCTGACACACACTATTGCAAACGTGCCATAAGGCATGTTTGCGAGCCTCACTGCCTGGTGAGTGCCCGGCCTCCACCACTTGGCAGTCACACGGACTGCCGAGCCATGGTATGGTAAGTGGGGGTGGGAGGTAGGCGGGGAGGAGGTGTTCCGGGGAGGGGGGAGGCAGGCGGAGGGCAGAGAGAGGGCGGGGAGGAGGTGTGACAGGGAGGCAGGAGTGGGAGAGGGCAGACGGGAGGCGTGCCAGGGGGAGGAAGCAGGGAGGGAGGGAGGCGGGTCCGGTGGAGCAGAGCTCCACCAGATCATGTCTGTTCATGTGGGGCTCAGTGCCCTACACGAATGCCTTTACCCTACCCTTCTCCCGAGTGCTGAAAGTCCCCTTCTCCCGAGGTGCTGCCCATGGTAGCCTGTGGTGCACAGGATCGGGCGGCAGCCGTTTCCAGTGCCGCCAAAGTTGCGTGCCATGGGAACTCAGGATTGGGCTGTCATTATCTTAATGACAAAATACACCAACTCTCTTGTCAGAAGGAAGCCAATGTAACAGTGTGTATGCATTTTCTTACATAAAAATGACTCCAACGTTGGTTAAAATGCCATGTCCAAAGTAGTCCAAAGCTTGAGAAGTGATTTATGAATAGCTTCAAAACTGCAAAGATAATTTTTTTCTACCCATGCTGCCTTTTCTGATAGGGTTCCAAACACGTTATCCAGGGTAAATGGCCCTTCCGTTTTTGAGTGTTGGGTAAGTCTAAGATTTTATGTCCACATCCAACAAAGAGCTATTAGTTCATATGCAACACCACATATTTATGAAATATTATCTTAGCCTGGAGACTAACAATAGTGTAATCCTTGTGTACAGTAATGAAAAACATGGAAAATATAAAACGACCTCCCCTACCAAACTGTGAACAGACTGTCAATTCTACTCACCTGTTGAAGGAAAGGGAAAGGGAAGGAAAAGGGAAGGAAAGAGAAGAGGTGCCTGCACTGAAATACCCAACCTCCATGCAAGTGAATCTGGTAGTGCACACAAGTCCCACTAATGCTAGTCTGCATTTTTTTTACATCCTGATATATAATGGGTGGGTTTAGAGTTAGAAGGTGAACAAGTTTTGCACATAAACCATCCTTTCTAGGCTGGAGCTATTATATGTAAATCCAAAAAATAACTCTGAAGAAAAAGTGTTGGCAAAGTAAAATACCAGAAATATTTTAATCATATGACTGGGACACTGCCAGGATTCCAAAGACTTTCTCCTCACTTCCGAATCCCTACAAAAGCACTCAGAGCAGGAAAAAGGATACACTGAACAGATCTTAATGACTGCCTTCCTCCCTGTCCCCGCAAGTACGTAAAAGCAAAACAGAATAAATCTGAAGAAGGTAGCAGAAAGGTTGTGATATTTTTTTTCATATTTAAGTACAAAAAAATAGGGAAAAGAGCTTATATTACTGTGGAAGCCAAACACTGAATCTTACAGCTCCAATGTGCTATGCAAAAATTTTCTTAAAATTTGCACACCATCCATAGGGTGTGGGGTGGATTTGGTCCTAGGAGGGTGATGGGATCAGTGGCGCCGGTGCATGCCAAATTCTATCTCCTGTCCCAGACGTGAAAAACAGCACAAGAGGAAACTTCGACTTGCACCAGCAATTTAGCAGGCACAGATCCAAGCTGCCACTACTAGTAGGCTAGGGTTTTACCTGGGGTAAGGAGACCTTGAGTCTGCTCAATTTGCACTTAGAATGCTGTGCATCTGCGAAGGTCAGGACTGGGCTGCCTGTATGGTTCCCAATGATGAACTGGTGAATTCCAAAGTGGGATTCACATATTCAGATGTGCATGAGATGCTTATCAGAACTGAACATTATGGATAGGGATGCGACTTCTCACTTATCTTTCAATTTGAATAGCAAAGCACATATTCCTTTTCACTATTTCAATCCACTGTGTTGTGTAATTACTCTTGAATAACTTATATGACGCTGGGCACAATCATCTCTGTATCAGGGCCCATGTTTGTAGTGGAGCATTCTAGATACAAATACTCTCTGAAAAAAGGAAATTTCATGAAAAAAGGAATTTGGTATTCCTCAAGAAGAAGCTTAGAAATTTATATTTATAATTCATAAGATTTTATAATTTATAAAATTAAAATTTATATTTATAATTATTTTATAATTTTCCTATTACTTTATAGGAAAATTATAAAAAACTCAAGAAAGACAACAGGTTACAGAGCAATTCTATCTTGCACTGGAACAGGCAAGCCAATAGCCTTGCGCTGTATCCAGGTCAAGACAGGGCTCCAAAGTGGCTCAGCTGAAGGTAAGAGGAAACTTTACCTTACCCCCGGGTAAGCCACTGCAGCCCCTATGGGTCTCCTCTCAGGAGGTGGCGCAAGTCCAAGGAGAGCGGAGCAGCTTGAAGCTGCTCCGCGCTGCTCAAATATGGGGTCTAGTATCCGACATAACAGCTGGATCCCAGCCCAGCCTCCCACTTCCTGTCCACCTGCCCCTGAGACCACCCTCTGCCTGCCTGGAACGCCTCCCTCCTGCCTCCTCCTCACCCTTCCCAGAGCCTTGCAATGGCCAAGCTTGGCTGACGTAAGGCTCGCTCCCTATGTCAGCACGGAAGCTGAATCCAGTTCCCGCGAACCGGCACATCTCTGCACCTGGGCCCAGCCGACTCTTGAGGAGGCGCAAATGTGCCTTATGGCATGTTTGCAACCCTCCTGGGCCCAAGGACAAGTCTGAATTGCGCCCTGAAACACACATCTCCATTTTTGGAAATATCAGGTACATGAACAAATGGGACTTGCACTCACCATCAGTATCCCAAAGTGTGTAAGATGATTGCATAAGCAAACAGTCTCATTCTCATTCGATTCTGATTGTGCAGTGCAACCTGTAGTGTTCCACCCTCCTTGGCCATCTATAAATCAATAAAAGCGAAAGTGCAAGTTCTTTCAACATGATGAGAGAAGGCATATTGGGTTCAATCTCACAAGTCTTGTAACATAATCCACTTCTTCCTAAAAGCAGAAGCTTCTGGCATGTACTGAATTTAAATATAAAATCACGTACATTTACAGATGAGAAAAGATCTGTCACCCTAAGTTTAAGTATCATTGGCATGAATGGAATTTTCTCGCAAGGAAGTATGCTTGGGTCCAAAAGTTGGGGATCCATGAGCAGGGTTTGGCTTGTACTCCTAGGTCACTCCCTTTTTTAAAAGAAATTATCTCTGTTCAAGTGTTTAAACTTACTGTTTTTGTTCATATCCCAAAAGACACAGGTAGGTTCCTAAATGTTTACAAAAAAGAGAGAGAAAAGTAAGAGCAAGACTTGATTTTGTTTGTGTTTTATCCTGATACTTGTCCACTGTTTTAATGTATTTAATTAAATTTGGTAAGCCACCATGAGCACCCAAGTATTTAAAGTACCAAAAATATTAAGTGATTAGGGGTAGTTCAGATGTTCTGTTCTCTTCCTCCCCCCATGAGAATCTAAGACAGAACAGTGCGCCTGGAAGGGTGGGATATGTATTGTCTCACTTCTAGTCATACCGTGGATGAGCTGGTGGGAAGGTATCAATAGAATCCGCCCCAGAGTCATTCTTAAAAAAGTTTTAGATCACTCAGATTTAATTCAATGTGTCATGGCTAGATTTTCAGCCATGTAACAGACACCCCCCCCCCCAGTCACCCTTCTGTTTTCTTTTATCCTGGCAGTAACACTGAACAAATGTCTTTCTCCTCTGATTTCATTTGGCTGGGAAAGACCCCAGTGATCTTTTTAAAATGAAACCAAACAGAAGATCCATCTCTCTTACCTGAATTTTGGCACGTTTAATTGTATGCTTAATTGTAATCTTCACAGCATCCTGAAGGTCATGGATGGTGATATTGCCAATACTGCATGCCACCACATAACTGGTTAAATTGGGGTGAGCTTCTGCATCCTTTGGAAAAAAAATTAATTTAAACATTTATAGCAAAACTATTACTCTGCGGCATCCGACCAGTAGCTAGGGTACATGGATTTATTTCTGCACATTGTCAGAATAAATAAGTTGTCAGCAATTAGTACTTAACATGGTCCATTATAAGAATGTCCTGTTTATAACATTACACTGCAGCTTTTCCTCATAGAAAACTTTGCTGTCTCCCTTTTTATCGCAACTTATAGTGTTATAAGAACAGCTTGTACAGTACTTTCCAGAAAAGGTTTCACTCAATCATTTTTTCTGAGGCTAACCAGAGTTAAGCCTCAAACAATGCTGATTGGCATCCAGCTCTGACATAATTAGATCACTTCCGAAACATGAGTTTATCTTATCAACAAAACAGCCACTGAGGAAAGGGGATAATCTTTATTTTTTGGCATTAAAGATGCTTCTAACCAGTGGCATAGCTAAGGGGGTGCAGGGGGTAGCAGTTGCACTGGGTAATAAGCTTTAGGGGGCAACAAGTTGAGCTTGACACTAGTGGCCAAAATTGTGAAAAAAATTAGTATGTACGAATAATACCATCATGATATATATCATTGGAAAGGTAATTTAATAAGGAATGCAATGCGACAAACCCCATTGGATTATCTGTATTCTATCACAAGTTATGGTCAATTAACTGAAAAATGAAAATATGGAATAAAAATTAGATTTTCATAACTCAAGACTGATCTGTGAGACTGATTGTTCTGAGAGACAATGAGATATTATTATGGTACAGCATTGAACCAATAAGGTGTTAATATGAGTCAGCTCTCATTTCCATATATCATAATACAGTTACCCATGCTAACTGAGTAAAGAGACACTTTTTCAAGTGGGGCTCCTCTTATATTTAGGAGAATTGGCTAAAGACACTTCAGCACAGTGTCTTTAACCAATAAGGAGCACACTTTGTATTTATTTGCTTAATTAATTAAACTTGATTTTGTTGTGGAGGGGGGCTACAAAATCTTCTTTGAGCCCAGGTAGCAGATAGATGCCTTAGCTATGCCACTGACTGGCAGAGCAAGCGGGTGGTTGCTCCTCCTCTGGGGGGAGGAGCATGTTTGTCCTCAATTTTCACTTTTAAAAAAACCTGGGTGTGACATCATTTCCAGTTGTGACATCACTTCCGGGGCATCATTTTGAGCTTGGCACCGGGCTACATGAGCATTAGCTACGCCACTGCTTCTAACATTTACTCCTTGTAACAGCGCATGCCACCAGATAATGACCGTCCAAGAGATAATGGACTGGATCCAAAGAACCACATGTGGGTTACAACATGAAATCAGGCCTTTCAACCCCCTTCTCCTCATTATGGGAGACTGTGGGCACAAGCCTAACCAGGTCTACTCAGAAGTAAGTCCTATTGTGTTCAATGGGACGTACTCCCAGGAAAGTGAGGTTAGGATTGCAGCCTGCGTCTTCCAAATCCACAAGGGTCAAGAGACCCTCCGGAACAGTGCCGTATGGAGAATGGAGGCTGGTGTTGGAAGTAGAAATTGGCCAATTATTCTGCACAATTGTCTTGTTCTGTGCCCAAGGGATGAGGCTAAGCTGCTCCCACCTGGAAGTGAATTGTAGTGAAGTGTTATTTCACTTGTGCAAGTCACCATGGGATTCAACCAACTGGATATAAGATTCTCAAGTCTTGTACAAACTGAGCAGGGTCCCTGTGATGTTATTTATCTAAAATATTTATAAACCCATCTCTATACATACAACATGAGGTAACTTATGAGACATTAAAATCATAACAGTATCACAAATCATAAAACTAATGCAACAGACAATACACATTCAAATGCAAGGAACAGCAGTAAATGAAAAACCCAGTTGTCCATTAGCCCACAGCAAAAAGACAACATTCACCAGCCAGGTGCCATCTCAGAGACATCTGCTTTACATCCCTTCCTAGAATGGATGAGCTCAAATGTGCCTCATCCCTGTGGCTCAGATACTACTTCTATTACAATGCCCAACTGCTGGGAGAAGCTGCAAAATTGTCAAACGTATCTGTACTAGGCAATGAAAATGACATAGCAAATTCTATGGTCAAGTGTTAGCAACCCTCAACTGCAGGCTGAAACAAAGAAAGACATTTATTTATTTATACAGATATTTATATACCACCTTTCTTTGGTTGTCAGATTTCTCCTCAGACTTTAATCCAAGGCGGTTTACATAGACAGGCTGTTCTAAATCCCCGTAGGGATTTTTACAATTGAACAGTTCTAGTCTTTCACAGAACTCCTCGTTCCAGCTGGATTCCTTCCCGGTCTGGCCTCTCTCTGGCCCTTCACCTCCCACGCTCCACTTGACGGCAACTCCTCTCTGCCACCAGCTGAGGGTCAGCTCATCAGTATATCAGCATGTCGTCAGTTCTCGGGTACTTCCAGTTGTTTTGAACTGGCAGCCTCAGATCTTCAGGCATACAAGGTGGCAGCTCTACTAACTGAGCCAGACCTCCCATTTGTAGTGATGGCATGCAAAACAAAGTTGCCTACTGCAACTTTAAAGTTTCCTCTATAAAATCATATCTGAAAGGATGTGCAAGTCACTCTCAGGAAAGTGAGAGCAGAATAGGGTGGGCGGGGATATCGAGGGAGGGAAAGGGGTACATTGAAGGCAGGTGGGGTGTATCTCAGCACAAGCACCTTGTACTGGGATACTATCACTTCTGGAGCCTCCTGACATGCTCCCTTTCTCTCTTTGGACATGCACCAGCTATATTGGGGCAGGTCTGAGGAGACTTACTGGCGATTGAGGGCTTATGGATGGGTAAACGAAAATATTTTTCCTTACCTCTCCCAAGCCTTCTGATCATTTCTCCTGTCAATAGCATGCAGTGCAGCCTATTCCAGAGTAGTTGCATGCTACGGCACAGGAAAGAATAGGACTGGGCTGTTAAATCTACAAGATCTGAAGGATCTACAGATACTGTTGGGTATATTTCGGTTGGCAGTAGTGGAACATGGTGATTTACCAAGCTAGATTTCATTTAACAGCCAGTCACAGTGCCCATAAAGAGTATAATATATGCAAGTACAATACTGCAGAGTTCCATGGATGCACTGAAGACAAAGGTCACTTGAAATTATTTATATGAAAAAGCTGCTCATTGAAAAACAAAGCTTCCTTCTTGAACAGAGCAACACTGCAATATAAAAGAATATTTTGCCAGTGGCTGAAGGTTTTTTAAAGCTCATTACTTCTTATTTGTTGTAGGAAGGAAAGAGAATATAGACAGTTACTATGACTCTGTGATAATGTATTGAAGAACAGTAACCCTTATAGCAATATCCTATAGGCTTATAGTGCAGGCGGAATAAGCAATTGGCCAGTGCTTCCTGCTTTACGACAGTTGTAAAAGCACTTCCGGAAATACACACAGTAGAGTGCTCCTGGGGTACAGGTTGGAAGGCTGGAGCCTTCCTGTGCATGTCAGGGGATTACCTGTCACCCACTGAAGCAGATAGGTCAGTGGGGTAGGTAGAACAAAGACAGGGGAGGGCAGAACGAAGTGGCGATAGAGGCAGGGGAGAGAGGATCAGGTCTGGGAAGAGGGTGGGTTTGGCAGCGGTGGTGGCTAGGTCTCTTCAGCCTAGAAAAGAGGTGCCTGAGGGGAGACATGATTGAGACATACAAAATTATGCAAGGGAGGGATAGAGAACACCAGAACCAGGGGACATCCACTAAAATTGAGTGTTGGGAGAGTTAGGACAGACAAAAGAAAATATTTCTTTATGCAGCGTGTGGTCGGTCTGTGGAACTCCTTGCCACAGGAGGTGGTGATGGCATCTGGCCTGGATGCCTTTAAAAGGGGATTGGACAAGTTTCTGGAGGAAAAATCCATTATAGGTTACAAGCCATGATGTGTATGTGCAACCTCCTGATTTTAGAAATGGGCTATGTCAGATGCAAGGGAAGGTACCAGGATGCAGGTCTCTTGTTATCTGGTGTGCTCCCTGGGGCATTTGGTGGGTCGCTGTGAGATACAGGAAGCTGGACTAGATGGGCCTATGGCCTGATCCAGTGGGGCTGTTCTTATGTTCTTATGATTCCTAGCCCCCTTCCCAGATCCGATCCTGTGATGCTGGTCCATGCTGACATGTGGCAGCAAATTCACTAGTGCAGGTCCGTACAGACCTGCATATAGTCCAAATAGACTATGCTGCAGAGACTTAACTTGGGTAAGGAAACATTTGTTCCCTTACCTAGAGAAGACCTCCACAATTCCTCCCCTCCCCCCCAATGTGGAATGCAGTAATAATCATTTTGGTAATGCTAAATCAATGGGGGGGGGCATGGAAATAAATAGGATGGGGTTCTAAGGCTATAATCCTGTGCACACCTTCTTGGGAGTAGGTTCTATTGATTACAATGGTATTTACTTCTGAGTAAATATGCATAGGATTGTGCTGTAAGGGCTCAATCCTAACATGCTGGAATAGGCAAGCCAAGAGGCTTGTGCTGTATCCAGCGCAGGATTGTGGCCAGAAGCGGCTCAGCCAGAGGTAAGGGGAAACTTTTCCCCTTACCCCTGGGTAAGGGCTGCTGGCCACAATGGGTCTCCTTGGACTTGCGCCAGCTCTGGAGGTGGCACAAGTCCGAGGAGAGCGGAGCGGCTTGAAGCTGCTCCGTTCTCCCAGGGAACGGGGGTTGGGATCCAGCAAAACTGCTGTATCCAGCAAAATTGCTGTATCCCAACCCCACCTCCCACTCCCCGCCTGCCTGTCCCCAGGGCCTCCCACTGCCCGCCCTCCCCCGCCGAGGAACACCTCCCTCCTTCCCCTGCCTACCTTTTCCACTTGTGTCGGCGTAGACGGGCCAACACAAGCGGCTGAGAGGAAGCCTGCGCAGAGACTTATGTCAGCCTCCGCAGGCCGGTGCTTCTCGGAGCACTGACCTGGGTTGCTCTCGAGGAGGTGCAAACGTGCTTTACAGCATGTTTGTGACCCTCCTAGGCCACCCCAACCGACTTGGGCCAGCATAGGGTGCACTTTGGATTGTGCCCTAAAACTTTCATATTTAAACTGAGCAATAGCATCAGAATTGACTTCAGGTAATATAACAGGTGGAGGTATTATTCAGATTTTACTCCCCTGAATACACAATTTCAGTAACTTCTCATAGCCATAGTACAAGATAAACTGCAATGTGCTGATACACTTTTTGATATTTCTAAAGGGCTCTTTTGTATAATTCAGTGCAATCCTATGCACATTACCTGGGAGTAAACTGGTTTACATTTAAGTGAGTAACACAGTGAAACTTTTGAGCAAACACACATAGGATTGGACTGTCAGTCACTGAAGATATTGAGGCACATTTTGGCTTACCTGGAAGAGTCCATTCTTATTGAAAAAGGTAAACTGAGCCCTGGATACAGTTTCAAGTTCTTCCTGACTTAAGTTTTCCAGTAAGCTTCGAGGCAAATCAACAGAAGCCAAGTAATTTCCCAGGTTTGTGTCAAAATCAATCTGGAACACAAAATGAGTAAAGGTACATCAAAATAAAAATACTTTGCACATACTGGATGGAATACTCATCAATATTAATCCACAATTATGTAGTTATTAATTTAGTTTTAGTAATGGATGACAAGTTTTAAGCAAATCTTAATAATCAGTTTTTGTTACTTGTCCTACATCTATAAGATTTTAATTTTTATAACAGAAATTTGAAAGTTTAGTCTAATTAGATTCTAATAAAATATCACCTGGTTTTGTTCGTAATATTATGCTCTAGTTACACATGTAACATCCAGCAAATGACTTCAACATGTATATAGGAATCTAGGTTTAAATCAGTGGCATTGCTGGGGGAGGGGCGATGGTACATCATCATGCCCACTGCCCAGCGTGTTGTCCCGCCCACTGCATGGAAGGAAGTCTATCATAGGAGTGACACGCTACCCTCCTACACCTAGTGATGCCACTGGTTTAAATCTAGTCCATACGTAGAAACAAAAAAATAACCTTGTCATTAAATATAATATTTACAGCCCAAGCCTGTGAAGGCCTTGCACTGCCAGAATTAGCATTCCAGCAGCACAAGATCTTTTATGATTGTTGCAAAATATGACACATCATTCAGCACGGCCAGGGTGCAAGCAGAGAGTGCACCAGTGGCCTGGAAAGGAGCCCCAGCGCTGGAGGTGGGTGGTCAGTGGAACAGTGCGGGAAGGGGAGCAACAGAGAAGAGACTGGGGCAGGGATGGCAAGAGATTGAGGGTGGGGATGAGGCATACTAGCAGCAGTGCTACTGCCGATACCCTATCACCTTTCCTGGCCTTGATCTGCCTTCCTGGGTCCACTTAGACTTAGCTGCTGCAGATCTAAGAGGATCCAGTGGGTTAGCAAGGGTTTAACCTGGGGTAAGGGAACAAACAAATGTTCCGTTAGCCAGAGGAAACCTCCAGGACTGCCCCTCTCACAGGATGCAGTGCACACTCTGGAGGTGTGGCTGATTGGTGTGGGTTGGTTTTAAGCAGAATTAGACTGTCAGAAACATAAACGTTAAAACATAACAGAGAAAATTATTTTAAAATTTAGCAAGCTAAACGTTACATATCCTACAAGCATAAGTTAACCCACTCTGCCCGGCCCACAGATGTACACATTTGGTTCCTGCTGTGTATAAGCAACGCTGGGCAGATATGGCTTAAGCATGTTTCCTCGCTGTATATTTTTACACAATCTAATGGATGGGAACAATAGTGTTAGATCAACACTGTTTCATGGCATTTCAGATGTAAAAGATTTACATTTCTCTCCTTGTAGAAAAGCTTATCAGCATTACCAGTTTGAGCATAAAACAATTCAGGAAAGAAGAAAAACACATTTATCAATGTCGTAGGAAAATACCGATTTCCCTAATTAGATAAAGCAAAGCTATAAACAAGAGTAAATATTTTCTTGTGACTGCATTCACAGATAGGCTAGAAGCCAATAAACTGTATACATTTCACTAATGTTTTGCTCATTTATGGATAATTTTTTGGCTGTTATTGTAAATTTAGACAGTATCAGTGGTATGAAGAGCCTGAAGGGTTATGAGACAGGCATGGCAGGCGGTTCATCATGCTGGAAGAGTTCAGATCTTGCTATCATCTCTGGTAGTGAGGCCTGTGGATAAACAACAGATTTCACTGGCCCCCAAGTGAACACTACTTGATGCCACCCTCTCAATCTGTGAGGGAACAAATGATGTATGGGACGAAGTCAGGCTTAAGAAGGAGGCAGTGCAACTGGAATATCATGGCAAATCCCACTTGGACAGCCCAGACTGGGAAGATGGGGTCCAATCCTGAATGACACGCACCAGACCAGTGCTGGTGTGTACTGTCGTAAACATACTGAAAGGTACACCTGCAATCGTCTGCACTGGGCCGGCGCTAGAACTGGCTCAGCGTGAGCCTATGCTGGGCCAGTGCTAGCTGGCTGATAGAAGACCACTGCTGGAGTTCTGGGCAGCAGAGAGGTAAGTCTGGGCGGAGGGGAGGCATTCTGGGGCAGGGGAAGGGTGGGGGAAGGAGTGGAGGGGGAGGGATTGGGCAGGAGGGGGGTAGAGACTACAGCAGGCCATGTGGCCATATCCTGACTTCCCTCCCAGCCCAGGAGACCCGACATGGGTCTCTTTGAATCTGCCCCTGCTCAATAACAGGCCCAGATCCAAGGAGACCCAGCTCCCTTACTCCAAGTAGCCCTGGCAGAGCTTTCCAGCCTTTTGGGATGCAGCAGTAGCCATTTCAGCACCGCTGCAGCCCCGGGCACTGGGAAATTTAGGACTGGGCTGTTAGTCTGGCTTAAGATAGATTCCTCCCTATATTAGACACAGTGGCTTGAATGCTCTATAGATAGTAACCTGTAGCAAATTCTAGCACCTTGTGTCAGCTTTATCATTTCACTTGTTTCTTCAAGTCTACTGTATCATCACAGGGTCTTAGGGACTGGGAGAAAAACTTTGGCAGGTACAGTAGCACCCAAAGGCTTTACACTGAGAACCAGTGTAATCTATTCAGTTGAGTCAATGGAATTTCTGCAAATACAAATTCTTGGAAGGGAAGCTTTCTATGATGTGTCATGTACCTGAAAGTCTGACGCATTGTTCTGTGAACCGACACTGAAGGAGGAACCAATGAATGAAGTTGAATTAATAGATGAAACGCCAAGTGCCAAGTTCCGTGTCGAGATGCTCATAGAGGGGCCTGAAAACTGAATCTTTAATGCTAAGGCATCAATGGTCTTTATAGCTCTAGAATCAAGCACAACATGAATAATTAAATTTGAAAAGATAGTCATTAAAGCAATTTGTATAAAAGCATCAAGAGAGACTCAAGAAAACATATGTGTGTCTAAAGAGACAACTTTTAAAGTGGTGTCTTTTTATATTGAACAAGGGGAAAGCAATTATCCCTCTTCAGTCCAGCATGGCATCTTATCCAGAGGCTGTTGCCTCTTTTGTGTCTGTTTCAGTCTGTGAGCCCACTGGAGACAGGGAACCATTTACATATTTGTTTGGCTATGTAAATTTGTTTATGAACTATTTTTTGTTGAAATGTGGTATATATGTATTCTTAATAATAACAACAACAATAACATTTTAACAGGAATTCAGTAGTATTAGATACATGTTTTTTCTGCAATTTTGTGAAGTATTCCAAAACTGACTGCTATGCCTTTCTGAACTACTTTCTTAGTTAGGGCCCAATCCTATCCAGCGTTTCAGCATCAATGCAGCCAGGAGGAGTCCACCATGACTGCCCTTAACCGCAGGATGCAGCGCACACCCCATTGGCATGGTTGTATTGGTCCTGGAAAGCTGGATAAGATTAGGCTCTTTGATATAAAAATTTTAGTTAATTATGTTTTAATGATATACAATGCAATTCTATGAACATCTTACTCAGAAAATAAGTACCACTGTGCTCATTTTGGGGCTTATTCCTAGGAAAGTGTATATAGGATTTCAGTTCAGTTAAACCTGAGCTCTTTTGTGTTGGTATCCATGACCTGAGAAAATGGTAGAACATAATCCTACAACATTTGTCCCTATCTTCTTTCAGCTCTGCACCTCTTAACTGCTACATTTCCAGCAGGCATTCTTTAAACAAGAATGAATTTACAGGTCCAGCCTATTTATACACAGATTTTTAATATTTGACTCAACATGAATGGCCCCTGCAAATGAGAAGGAATGTGCTGATTCCTGGAGAAGGGGAAAAATGCATCCCTTTAAAATCAGTTTGAAAAACTGAAAAGTCCTTTAACAATAGCCTTGTTAATATGAGAGAGAGAGAGAGAGAGAGAGAGAGAGAGAGAGAGAGAGAGAGAGAGAGAGAGAGAAGCTGGCTGACAATCCATCAATCCTTCTCTCTCCAGCAGACCCCTCCCTTCCCCCTGAGCACTTGAAAGAAAGGTGATCACTTTGCATTGGTGAAGGGAGGGGCTGAGTGAAGCGCCTTTATAACTGCTTGGAGGATGACTGATTGATGGATTGTCTTCTTAATGACTCTTATCTTACATCACAAAGGTCAGCAAGGCTGTTTTTAAATCACTGGAGCAAAGAAACTTTGTTTTTTAAATTGATTTGCTATAGTGCGTTTTTTGCCATCCACGTGAATGCTTGGAAGGGAACCCACCCAGAATAATGAGGCTCAAACTGTACTGTCAAATCCATTAATTCTAATCTTGCAGCCCAATCCCAACTAAATCCCCCAACCACCAATGCAGCCACGCCCCTGCCTCCTACAGGGCGGGGGCAGCCACAGAGGTCTCCTCCAAGTAAAAGAACATTTGTTCCCTTACCTGGGGATAAGCTTCTGTTTGCCCGACCAGTCACCTTAAACCTGAACCAGTTACTTTGCTGGCACAGGTCTGAGGTGAGTAAGGGAGAGAGAATGGGGGGGGGGGGGAAAGACAAGAATATGAGTGCAAGTCATTGCTGCCAATATCTGCCCCTTTCGTCCCAGACACTCCCACTTCCTTCCCCTCCCTTTCCACACTCCACTCCCTCCTGCTGGATTAGCAGCTCTGGTGGGGGCAGCAGGCTCCAGCAATAAGGCTGCAGCACTGCCACTTTGTGCAGCAGTGCTCACAAAATGGCCACTAGCGGCACGGCGCACTCACCAACAGCAGTCATTTACAACAGTGTAACAGTGTTCTGCAGTCACACACACACACACACACACCCCCCCCCCCCGTTAATAAATATTTTTTTCTTTGCTCACTTTGTTTTTCTTTGTTCACATCCATTATGCAAAGAAATCATTGCTTTGATGTGTCCTTTATGCACAGGGGTAGGCCAGTCATGAGGCAAACTCAAACAGCTGCCTCGAGCAGTGAATTGGAAGATACGGCAAATGGGCAAGGCGGTAAATACAATCTGTGCTACCCATCACTTCCACTGACTTTCTGACTGACTGACTGCTTCACTCAGCTGTCCCTATCCTCTACTTGCATGTTTGGGAAGCATGTGGGAAGAGGAGGGAGGCTTACTTCCTCTTTCAAATTGTCCATTACTGCTGCGAGACCTTTTCCTGAGTGCTCAGAAAAAGGGTCATTGCCTTTCCTCCCTTGTAAAGTGATCAGCTGGGAAAGAAGAGGATCTTTCTGGTCTGACACTTTACAAGAAGCTTCAGATGGGGTAGTGGTGAAGATGTGGTGAACTGAGAGCTAATGCAGCAAGTGTGATAGCTGGCTAGCATGGGAGGAGTTGGCATGCACTTGCATATGGTGGTGGGATTTGGATTGAGTGGGAGCAGATCTGTTCTGAGGTACTCTTGAAGACAATCTTTCCAGAAGCACTTACTGAGAAGATGACGCTGCCAAAACACTATCAGAACTGGTGAGAATATTGGAAAATATTGTGACCACAGTGGAACCCAGAGATTCATTGATTTCTTCATCATTCACAATTTTTTTCAGTTTCTGGACAACATCATGGACTTTGTCTGACGTCAACTGCTGCCCTTCTCCAGTGAGGTTCAGCAGCTGATTGGCTATGTCAGCGGCATTTCCTGGAAGGAAGCAAACAAAACAAAATCTTAATTAAAATTTGAGAAAAGTATTTTCTCCAGCTACAAGAGAGCCTGATGTACTGAAAGAGATATCCAGTGTGTACTGACCTAGGTTTTAATCTATAAACACTTACATGTGCAAAAGCTTAGCTGAAATCAGTGGGGCTTTAGTGTACATAGTTGACTAGCAGAGTGCAGATATATTCAACAATCCAGGACACAGTTAAGTATGTTCAAGGTGAAGGAAATCAATGGGTTTAAGCATGTCTATTCTGGATGGTAGTCTTAGGGTGCAATCCTAACTTGTGCTGGAACAGTCTGCAGGCCTGCACTGCATCCAGCGCACGTTTGGGGCCAGAATCAGCACAACCCGAGATAAGGGGAAAACTCTCCTCTTAACCCATGTCATGCTGCACTGGCCCCAATGGGTCTACTTGGATCTGCGCAACCTCAGGAGGTGGCATAAATCTGAGTAGACCAGAGCAGCCAGAGGCTGCTCTGCACCACTCGGGAATGGGCTCAGGATCCAGCTTAACCACTGGATCCTGGCTCTGCCTCCCAGTCCCTGCCCACTCAACTGCCCCAGGAATGCCCGCCACCCACCCTCCCCTTGACCTGAAGCGCCTCCTCCCCACCCTCCCGAGACCTTGCATCAGCTGAGCTGGACTGACGCAAATGTACTTCGCTGGGCCTGGATCCTGCATGGGGAGGCCAGCGCAACCCCAACTCCTGAGATGATGCAAACATGCCTTATGGCACATCTGCAACACCCCCGGGTCGGAGTTAGGATTGCGCTGTTAAACTCTAGCAGAATACTCCATATCCTCCAACAAAACACCAAGAGAAGACCAGCAACCAATGTACACAATAGTACTTAACATCTTGATCATGGAAAAATACCAAAGCACTTGCCTGTACAGTTTCTGAGGTCAGGAGCACCCCAATATGATGTATAATTGTGACTGTCAAGAATACTAAGAAGAAAATAAAATAGGATTACAATCTTTCCAACAGTGTTTGGAACAATACAGTGAAGTATTTTTATGAATTGACACACTCTTAAATTTAGTAGGTGTTTTGCACCATACCATCACATCCAAGCTACTTCATTCCTGCTCATCCTGCAAATTACAAGGGGAGAGAGTGCTTGCCCTCTTTACCTTTTGTGTTAGCTCCCTTATTTATTGATATTAGAAAGTTACGGGGAGGACATGATTTGGATAAAATTGGGAAGATTCAGATGGTGGGAACTGTGGATTTCTTTTAGGCCCTTTGTCTCAAGCACTGCTCCTGTTCTGTCCATCACTTCACACAGGATTCTATCTCTAGCCAAAGATAACTAGTGATCTAGTTATCACTAGTTCTCTGCTCCATTCCTCCTTATCTGTGGCTCCCTGCTTTTGGAAATACTTACAAAAAGACATACAAAAGATGTGTCTATTGTGCTGGTGCTCCAAACCCACCTAGCCTGAAAACATTTCTGTATGAAAATATTAAGAATTCGTCTGAATTATAGATTTGGAATGAATGCATTAGCAGTGAAAGACATGTTCCTGGATATGAGAAACTGTACAGAACAGTTTTTATTAAAGAAAAAAAAAATTAACTCTGTAAATGAATTGATGGTCACATTTTCATCACTGCTGTCCTGAAAAAAGGAATTCAATAACATGGCTGAAATAACAAAGTTTGGAATAAGGAATGCTAGCAATCAAAGAAATCTTGTAGTAGTAGGTTGCCAGTAGGTTGGCAAAAACGATAAAGAATAGTTGAGGTAGCAAAGCCCAGCAGCTCCAGTTTGTACAGACTATGTGGATCATTCAACAAAAGGTGTTTTTGATGCATTACTGGCTCCCTTACAACAAATGTTGCTCAGTCAGAGCGTTGTGTTATTATTTCTACAAGATCAACAGACTGAGGAAGTAAGTTGTTTTAAAAAAAAACTCCAGTAGTTTTCCTGTCCAGCACAAAATATATATTCAGGCTAGTGTTCATATTAGCCTGTTCCTCTCCTAAATTAAGACAACAAGGCCATGTAGCACATCACCCAAATAAATGAAGTGATCTGAGACACTGATTTAATTTTTTAAAGCATTACTAACCTACCCAAATAAGCTTTACTGTAATTATTTAGCGTAGCTATAACTACATGATGATTATAAAGAAGTCACAGTTGCATATACAATTTATCTTATATCAACCCATTAGAATATGACATCATTTCTCTGAAGAATTCAGCGTTATGAGGAAATCTATCAGGGGAAATGGGGAAATGAAGTTGAAAGTGTGCTGTGTAATGCTATTCTTTAGGTATGTGGCTGAGATGGGATCCACACAATTGTGAAGCATAAGCATTGAAAAGTCTAGATAATAATCTATAAAACACATATCGTAGTAACTAACTCTTACTTACTGTGGGCGCAATCCTAACCGGCACTTATGCTGACATAGGAGCCCTGGGATGGTTGCAAACGTGCCACGAAGCACGTTTGTGCCTCTGTGGGAGGAAGCTGCATTGGCGCATCTAGATGCACCAACGCACGAAGGCCGGCAGAAGAATCCGTGGTGGCTTCCTCCCCGCTGCTTGTGCCAGCGCACCCGCACCGACACAAGTGGTGAAGGTAGGCATGGGGGCAGGCAGGGAGGGGGCAGGAGGGGGACATTCCTGGGTGGGGGAAGGGCAGGCAATGGGCGGAGAGGAGCCTCTCTGAGGCTCCCGATGGGGTAAGAAACTGTGCTTCCAGTTTACCAGAAGCACAGTTTTAAGTGTTGGGGAATCTTCAGAAGGCTTCCCTGACACATCCTGGAGTCACGCAAGGCACCGTGAACTCCAGTTGGGGGGAGCAGATTTGTGCGCACAGGGTAGCAGCATCCTGCAGAACGGGCACCATCATGGATCTTTGCTCCAGGTGTGGGGCTGGGAAGGTCTGCTACTGCTTCTGTTCATCTATGAATATTTATTTCACAAAAGAAAAACTTTAACTTAAGAGTACAATGAAAGCAGCAGTAAAACTATAAGGTAACAAAACATCAGAAATTAAAACACAGTAAAAGTTGCATTAGCTGGCATTTGGTTAAGTGGCAATATTAGTTAACTGTTATCCAGTGGTGTTCCTGGGGGTCCCCGCACTCGGGGCAACCCCCAGTATTCTGCCCCCCACACCCCGTTTCACTCCCCTTCTCCGCCCTCCCCCCCGCACACCTGACCCGGAAATAATTGCGGTGACATCATCATCACTGCAATTACTTCCACGCAGCTGCCTCCTCTGTTCCCCCTTTGAAAACAAGGGGGAATGGAGGAGGCAGCTGAGGCCCCCACGGAGCCTTCCGCACCGTGGGGGTCTCCATGGCAGCGGTTTGGGGCTGCTTCCAGCGGCCCCAGACCGCTGCAGTGGAGACCTCCACGCAGCTTGTAAGCTTTGCGGAAGGCTCCGTGGGGGCCGGGAAGCATGTGTCTCCTCCAAAGTCGGAGGGGCGCACGCCGCTTCCCCTCTGCCTCTGAGGGATGCCCTCAGAGGCGGAGGAGGGGCGCCCTCCGGGCCGGGAAGCAGCACGCATCTCCTCTGAAGTTGGAGGAGGCATGCGCCGCTTCCGCTCTGCCTCTGAGGGATGCCCTCAGAGGCGGAGCAGGGGCGCCCAGGAGCGCTCCTGGGAGGCAGCGGGAAGCTGCCTCTCAGGCAGCGTTTTGGCGCTGACTGAGGTGCCCCTCCTCCCCTCCTCCTGTATGGGAGGAGATGAGATGGGCGCCCTAGAGCATCAGTGCCTCTCTAGGGCGCCTGTCTCCTATCCTCCTATAAAGGAGGAGGGGAGGGGGGCGGCACAGTCGGCGCCAAGGCGCTGACGGAGAGGCAGCAAGCTGCCTCTCCACAGCGCTCCTCTGGGGGGGCAGGGGAGAGGGTCCAAGAGGTGCCCCTAGAGGGTCAGCGCTTGGGGCGTTTGCCCCCCTCTAAATCTGTCAGTGCTGTAATCTCTTTCCAGGTAGATATCAGCGCTTTGACCTGGGCTGAGAATGGCAGCTAAAATCTTTCTCTCAGCACTAAGCATCTCAGGATCTCTTAGCTCTTACCATGTCCTTGATGCAGTCTGAGCTGAATTCCCATGGCAGGATATGTAGTTGGTCAGTGTTGGTCTGGTATCTAACCAGAAGTAATTTTCAGGACCTTTTTCAGCTGCACATTTTTCTGTAAAAACAATGAACCAGAATAAGAATAAACACCTTACCTCTTATTAAGAAACTATTGCTAACATCAGCCTGAAATAGACACTCTTAGAGCCCAATCCTATCTTCCCAGCTGATATAGCTGCACCAAAAAGGCATGCAGTGTATCCAACATGGGGCAGGGGAATCAGGATGTTTTGGAGGGGAAAGGGGAATTATTTCCTTTACCCCTCCATTAGCCTCCCATACTGAAATGGGTCTCCTTGAATCTGTACCAGCTCTGTAGCTAGCATAAGTCCTAGGAGGAGAAAGGGGTGGAGAGCCTTGGAAGAAAAGGGGATAAAATCCAGTGCACAAAATTGCTGCTGGATGCACCCCTCCCACCATCTCCCCATTCCCAGTTCAGCCCCACCCTGTTTTTTTACAACTCTTTCACTGTCATAAAGCCCTGCCCCTGACAGCACAATCCTATCCAGGTTTGGGCTGTCAATCCCTTTATCCTAAGGGCTTGATCCTAACAAATTTTCCAGTGGCAGTATAACCATGCCAATGAGCCATGCGCAGCATCCTGTGGTGAGGAGGCAGTCACAGAGGCCTCCTTAAGGTATAGGAACATTTGTTCCCTTACCTTGGAGCTGCATTGCAGCTGCATCGGTGCTGGAAAATTGGACAGGATTCGGCCCTAAGACATTTCCACAGATACCGTGCTAACTGTATCAATAATTGTGAATCAGTACTAGTATCCAGAGGTATCACAGAAGTATGTCAGTTTTACACTTTTCCTTTGGAGACCGAAACAGTTTAAAATCTGAGTGAAACAAACATCTGTATAGTAGAACTCATCAACATATTTAAAGTTCAATTATCATCTGAGCCACGTCATCCAATCTAGATGGATTTTGGATGGATTTAGAAAATCAAGTCATTCTGAATTTGTGATTTCTATGCCGAATTCAACTACTTGGCATACATGAATATGGAGACAAAGAAATGGTGGAGGATAGACTGCAACTCAAGCAATGCATTAACCAACAAAGGCCTTATTCACATGCATGGCAAACTGTGTACACTAAATATTCTGTGGAAGAGTGGAATGATGTGTACACATGTATACAGTTATATATTACAACACATATAAATCCAATAATGTGCAATCTTTACCCTTCCAAATTATTGGTAAAAAACTACATGAGTAAGGCACTTGCATATTAGAATGTAGAGGTGGAGCCTCATAATCCACAAAGGATCCATTCTCGGACCCCCTGCAGATACTGAAAACTGCAAATAAGCAAATTCACAGTTTTCGACCCCTATGCCCTTTGAAGATGACTGCAGCTGTGCTCCGGTTACCTCTGGAGGTTCTTTTTGAAGCCTGCAGAGGCCATGTGCATCCATCTGCAGCCTCTGCAGGTTTCCTAATACCTCCTAGAGACTTTCCCGGCCCTCAGAATGCATTTTAAAGGCATAAAAATGTCCCCGTTTTCCTCCAAAAACTGGAAGTAGTGTTTTTTTGCCTCTAGGAGGCATACTGAAGCCCGCAGAGGATGCAGCCGGATGTCCGCGACCTCTGCAGTCTTCAGAGAGACCTCCAGAGGTGACCAAAGCGCAGCACTGATCGCCTTTAGGCTGGGCCAAGTCTGGCTCAATGCGAGTTCGGGGGACCTGCATTGAGCAAGATCCATGGATAGTTAATTCGTGGGTAAGGAGGCTCAACCTGTAAATGCTATTTACAGTGGTGACAAATGTGCGGCAGGATTGAAATAAGGCATGAAGTGAAAACTGCACATTCGCCATGTGTTGATTTTCTATTAAATATTTTGTACTTAGGTAAAAAAATTTCCAGAACCGCCCCTGGCATGAATAATTTGCATGTGCATGTGCCAGTGTTTGTGCAGTTGGCCTTTTGAGGACAGCATACTTCTCCTGGATTGGCAACTGCCATGCTGGGAAGGGTGGGAATTTAAAATAAAATGTGATTCTATAAATGTATTTTCTTGATCAACAGTGCTACAAAATTCTGAACTAAGAATTTCAGAAATAGTTAATTCCTTAAAGAACAATATGGATAACAGCACAATCTAAAACAGCATTTTTATAATGCTGTTACTGTTAGAAAAGCAATGTTTTTTGGGGGAGGCTATGAAGAGAAACATGTTTACTAAGTAAACAAAATACAGAGAATAGCAAAGGTGAAACTTCTCTACTTACCAATTGGATTAACATACACTGGTCCAAGGCTCAATCCTTCCCCCATGGTTGCATTGCTGCTTATGAGTTTGTTCCGGATTGTCTGATCTTCTAAACTTACATTGCTAGCAGAACCATAAACCAAAAGAGCTCGGACATCAAAACTGCAATGAAAATTGTCCAGTTTCTAGTCAGGATATGAGCTAACAAAGTATAATCTTAAATATAGCTTATGAAGAAGAGTTTAATTACAACATCCACTCTATCATTCTCCAAAAACAGTATGATGAAACAATTTTATTCATGGATTCATCAGCAAGAATGGATCAAATAAATTACAGTTTTGTCATTTTGCAAGTTAGCTTTATTTACCTAGAGTCCTATCTTCATCCTTAGGACTTTTCACATTTCTGGGAAATAATTATTCCTGCCAAAAAGGCACTTGAAAGAGAAGAAAATGAAATGCCTGAAAGTCAAATAGAGGTGCTAATAGAAAGAGGATAAATATTTTTATACTAATAAATGATAGCATTTGTATTGATGATTATTGTATTTTTTTCAGTCGTTTTGATTGCTTTTTTTTTTTTTTTGAACGATGCATGTTGTAATCTAGGGCCAATACCCTCATGTGTAACCTGTGTAGTACCAGCCCTAAGTATAACCCATTTTCCTTACCTGTATCTGTAATAAATAAAAAAAATATTTTTTTTAAAAAAAGAGGATAAATGGCAGAAGTCAGATTTTATAAAAAATTAAAAAAGGAATGAAGAACTGAGAGCCTCCAACTCGCATTGGAGTATGAAATTGAGAAAGGAGTCTTGAGAGTTGTTAAGAAACTGCTAGAAGTCTAGGATGTCGGAGAAGTGTGCACAGAGTGGGCAAGAAGATGACCAAGAAAGACAAGGAAGTTTTCATGAAATATCATGAATAGAAATGAAGTTAATTTTTCACTTATATCACATTGTTCTCAGAATTCAAACCTCATGTATTCCTTGGATATGCTATATTGCTACTTGAAATGGTCAAGAAACTCTTTTTTGTTCAACACAACATTTTAAGATCTCATATCATGCACTGATGCCTTACCCTTGAATAATGTTTGAATATAGTAACCCTTAAGCCTTAAGGTTTATGCACTTAAGGTAAATGTACTTGTTCCCAGTGTGGAAGGGATTGTCACTACCGAATTGGCCTTTTCAGTCACACTAGACGCTGTTCCAGAACCACCTTTCAGAGCGCGATACCATAGTCTTTCGAGACTGAAGGTTGCCAACATGAATAGTAAACCTAAGACTGATGTTGTTCTGCAAACCATTTCCACTACTGTCACTATCCTACTCTAGCCTTTAACTGGTAGCCTTTGACTACTGTAGCTCTTTATAAACATTTCAATAATAGGCTTGTTGGATGTTGTAACAAAATTTTATCTTATGATTCTTACAGGAAAAGTTGTACTAAGATTTCAAGAACTTATTTTTCATGAGTTACAAAGAGCTCTTGGATTATGATATTCTTTTGATCTCTTCCATAAATTTTTACATACTGACACTTTCTCACATTTAAATGGTTGGTTGGTTGGTTGGCAACCTTCAGTCTCGAAAGACTATGGTATAAGCCTACAGCACCCAGTATTCCCAGGCGGTCTCCCATCCAAGTACTAACCAGGCCTGACCCTGCTTAGCTTCTGAGATCAGATGAGATCGGGCATGTGCAGGGTAACATTTAAATACTAAACAGATTTTACTAAATGTAATAAAACAATGAACCATTTGCCTCTTTTTTGTCTCCACAAAACACAAGAGTATTGCATGAGTTGCCACATGACAGCAGTGCAGGGTGCCATACAGGGCTTACACTGCCAGTCCCTGAGATACAACACTCAAAGTACAGTAAATTAGGAATACAATTTTTTCTGGCATCAAAATGCCTGGCAACATTACTATTCAACACAATAACACCATAAACAAATTTCCCATTTCCCATTTAGTGTTTTACTTTCACTTTTAAAGTAAGAAGTTTTAGGAATTTTTTTAACAGCTTGTTAAATGTGATGGATGGTTTTATTTGAGTAGGCTGTTGCTGGTTAATCAGTAGTCAGACTGGTCATTCCTTGTAGTATGATTAAACACAGACCATTGACCTAAAGTATGATAATCTAGAATGGTAGTTGCAGCAAGCACATATTTATTGAGCTGGTAAGCGACATCAAAGTTGAAAGACTGTAAAGCTGTTTGCAAAATAAAATTGGGAATCCATACAGCAGGAGCAGAATAGCCCTTAGGAAGACATGTCTCTTACCCATGTGACCCAATCTTGGTCATATGCCTACACATAGGGTCTGTAGGATCTTTCAGGTATAAGCAGCAGCAGCAGGAACAGAAATGTGTGGCATTACTGTGATGTCAAAAAGGGCATGGCATCAATGAATTAAACCAATACACATGCAAATGATACTTGTGTATGAAGGTGAGGAGACACAAAACTATCATAAACACAAGCCATGATCATTATTTGAATGATTTCTCATCTACGTTCTCAAGTGGACCACATTTATTTGCGAAATGAAGTGCTACTGGAATGGGAAAATTAAACACACATAAACAGTGACTATGTAAAAAGGGAAACAGTCAATTTTCACTTAGTTAATCTATGAACTACCTTGTCACATAATTATTGTTAAGAGATCTTTCTACATTTCTCCAGGTGCTGATAAAAATACACACTTTGGGACCTGACAAACATACATCTGTCATTGGCCCGTATGACTAATACACTGGAACCTTGAAATTATGAACTTTGGATCACTTTGATGCAGATTACTAAGTGATGCAAGATGAATGTACCACTTCATTTTCCTCTGCTCTTCCTTAAGAGCGCAATATTCCATGCCGATTTCCTCATCACTCATTTCTCCAAATAACTCATTTTCTAATGATCTAGGCTTCCTTACAGAGAGGGTGAACAGATAGGACTATTTTAAAGTTTTGGCTATGAGTGCATTGGAGGGAACTAAAGCAACAAGAAATTGTTTTAAAATAGTGGATGAAGCAACTTAGACTCTTTCAAATCAAGCAGAGACAGGCTCATTTTTCAGTTTTTCTGACAGCAGCTTGGCAGCCTCTTTCCTAAGGCTACTCCCCAAGCTGTTCTATGAACAAAACTGATTCCACCTCTCCCCAAACACACACACTTGCTCTCTCAAGTGACTTTCCCACATTCTACAGCAGCATGGGACTTCTCTCTGGGACCCATGGGACCCACAGCTATGTGGGTCCTTTATTGCATGACATCGTGGATTTCTCAAAGAAAACAGTGACCCAGAGAGCCTTCAGTGGAGAAAGTGGCAAATCTGGGCAGGTGGTCTGGTCTAGAGGGAAGAGCTATCATTAAGCTTGAAGATAGCGTTTGAAGGTCGGGAGATCACTGGCAGGTTTTGTGAACGATGAGACCTTGAGAAGTGACTGCTGAGCTGAACTGCTGTTGCGTGAGAGACAAAGAAACCTGTCTTGTTGTCCTTCTGTGAGCGGGAAGGAGCTATCTGTCAGCATGGAAGGCAACTGTGGCTAGAATGGTTACCAAACTGTGAAAAGATCTATCTGGAATGTTGTTTGTTCTTGAAAGATATTCTTTGTTATTGTAAAAAACCCCTGGGGGTTTAGAGAAAGCCTGTCTATGTGAACCACCTAGGATTAAAGTCAAAGGAGCAATCCAATGACCAAGAAGGTGGTATAAAAAGACCAGCTATTATTATTATTAAATTCCATGCCAGTTGCATTACTAGGGGGTGCAGAGGGTGATACGCATTAGTGACCAAAATCACTAAAATTACAGTTATTAGCAATAATATCATCAGGTCACATATCATTCAATGCATAATTTACAGTAGAATGCAATGAAAAAAACAGAGTGAAATATCTCTATTCTATCAAAAGTTATGGCCAAAAAACCAGAAAACAAAAATGCAACTGTCTTACATAACAAAAAAGTACATTTCCTTAATTCAGAACAGACCAATGAGACTGATTGTTTGATGAGCCAACACGATGTTATTATGACATAGCATGAATAATAAGGTGTTAGTAATGTGACACCTGGGGGTGTGTGACACCACTAATAACCAAAATCACTAAAATCATGATTTGTAGGAATAGTACCATCATGTTATATACCATTTGATGTGTAATTTACAGCAGAATACAAAAAAAAAACAAAAAACCACATTGAAATATCTGTGTTCTATCGAAAGGTACAGCCAAAAAAATAATTGGGGTGGGACAATGGCATATCACCACACCTACCACCTGGGTAATTGCCCCACCCACTGTATGGGAGGAGGTCCATCATGGGGGCGACATGCTGGCCTCCCGCATTGGGTGATACAAACCCTACTGATGCCACTGTTCCATGCTGTGGGTCATTAGCAAAGACACTGAGAACAAGACAACTAATATTATTTGCCCCTACATAAATTTATGGTGCAGTCACACTGGAACACTGTATACAGTTCTGGTTGCCACACTTCAAGAAGGATACTGTAGTTCTGGTAAAGGTGCAAAAGAGGGCAACCAAAATGATCAGAGGACTGGACCCCTTTCCTTATGAGGTAAGGTTACGATAAGGTAAGGTAAGACCAGGGACAGACTGCACTTGCTCCCAGTGTGGAAGGGATTGTCACTCCCGGATTGGCCTTTTCAGCCACAATAGACGCTGTGCCAGAACCACCTTTCAGAGCGCGATACCATAGTCTTTCGAGACTGAAGGTTGCCAATACAAAGGTTACGATGTATGGAATTCTTTAGGTTGGAAAAAAGGCGATTAAAGGGGACATGTTTGAGACATCTAAAATTACACATGGTGTGGAGAAAAAGAAGTTTTTCTCTTTGTGCACACACACACAATATCAGAACCAGAGGTGAGCCAATGAAACTGATTCACAGGAGATTTAGGTTGGTCAGCAGAAGAGATTTCTTCACACAGCATATAACTAGTCTGAAATTCATTGCCACAAGTGCAATGATGGCCACTAGCTTGGATGGCTTTAAAAGAGAATTGAACAAGTTAATGGAAGACATGTTTACATGCTACTGTCACAGTAACCAGCAGTACGTTTCTGAATACCAGCAGCAGGGGAAAAAACAGCAGGAGAGAAGTACAGGTGTGCCCCCTTATCTGTGGGCATTCTGGAACCCTCCATGGTTACATGAAACCATGGATACGGGCAGTATGCTGCAACATGGGTGAACACCTCCTTCCCACCCTCCAGAGCTGAGGGGAGTTCGACTTCCCTTGCCTCTGGAGGGCCCTCTGAGCCTAGCAGACATCTCTCCACAGCCTCTTCTGGGCTCAGACTGAACCCGACAGTTTAAAAAGTGCTACTTCTGATTTCTCCTGAAATTGGAAGTGATTATTTTAATGCCTTATAAGCATCAGGAGGCCTGGGGCAACCCTCTGGCAGGGAGGCACGTCATGACAAGCTCCTACACTTTAAAATTCACCACCACACCACCAAACACATTAAGCAAGTGTGAATAGCGTAAAAATGCTTGATGTGGAAAGGTCAAGCAGAGAAACAAACAAGCTTGATATACACCAATCTGTAATTTCAGCATTTTATGTAATCAATAGAATTATCTAGATTACTGTGACAAAAATCTCTTAACATTTTACCTTTGGGGTTCTGTGCTTCTCTTCTCCCTTGCCCCTTCTTTTGCAGTGTTTAAGTGAATACTACAATAGTTAGAACACAAACATAGATGTTAGAATAACTTTACAAGAAGTATATTCACAAGATAGTAATAGTATCTTAGATAGTAATAGAAAGAAAGTAATTTTCTTTCAGTTTTATGGAGCATTACCTGATATTGACCACATATACAGTGTATTTCCAATTCTGAAAGGTATGATTTAGCTGAAAAATAGAAGGAAAATGTGTAGATATATATAATAATAATAAATACATATTATGAAGCAAAAATGAACACTTTGCTTTGCTTTTACTTCAAACAACTGTGTGACAGAAATGCTGTGCCAAACTTTTAATGTGTTTGCATGACATTGTAGATATATCCTCTGGGAGAAGATCACATTTCTGCCTTGAGCAATGGGTCAAACATAACAGAAAAGGCATCTTTAAAAATGCTTTTGAACCAATGGCACAGAAAATCCAGCAAGAGAGAGCAGTTAGGAAATTCACAGGCTTATAGTGGAGTCTGAACTGACACCTGGAGACTGGCATAAAGACCTTGTCAAACTTTATCCTAACTATAGCCACAAAATACTGAATCCTGTTTAAAAACAGGATACACTGAAATTTGGAGCCTTAAACTGGACCCAGAATGCACAGCCACAGAAATACTTTATAATTTCCCTCTGCACAATACCCATCTGGAGTGAACTTTTACAAACACAATTACTCTGTGAAATGCAGCTGCCTGGGTCAAGCCAACTGAGGAAAACATAGGGCCCATGAAGAGAGAAACTAGGGAAGACACTGACATAGTGATTTTCCAGTATATAATTCCTTGCAGGATTTTGTATATCCTATTAATGGGCAGTGGAAAAGAGCTTCTAAAGTTAAGGAATTTGTGTGAGGAAGGGGCTTATAATCCCTTCTGCCACAAACACCAGCTGTCCACAAATTTTGAAAGTCTGGCAAGAGGGAAAAGATAACAATGGTGTCACAGACACATCAAAGTAAGGATATCAGGGGTTTGGAAGGGGGCAGTGGAGGACTGTATTAGGAAGGGGTGCCAAATCCATGAATTTGTTTCATATTTGGATTTGAAATCCAAATCTGCATAATTCACATGCAATTGGGCCTTACCCAACTATTCTCTATGTCCCTGCCAGCCATGACTGACTTCAAACATTTCTAGATTAGTGTCAGCCATGTCTAGACTATGAATAAGACTTCTCTGGAAAGAAGAAGCTGGTCCCTACAGGCAAAAGGTTTCTGCAGTAACAACAGCTCTTGAGGATCAACTAGATCTTGCTTCTTATGTAATGTTCCTCCCAGGGAGTGTGAGGTTCCAGGGGAATCTGTTGCCCCCTTCCATCTGGAATCAATCCCAGACCTCCACCATCACCACTAGAACCCAAAAGCAAAGTAGTGCCTCATCAGGGCCGATGTCCAGAACTAACAGAGAAGTGCTTGCCTAAGTGCCCAATGTCTAATTTCCCTTATTCAAGAGAAGGAGATATTAGCCCCAGGTTCAGGCACTAGCTAAATCCAGAAAGAGGTGGGTCTTATGACATTTTTATAAGTCCTTCACTCTTACCTATTCATTTGTTGGTTCAGCAGCTGCTTGAAAACCTCTTTGAAAACTGGCTCCCAGCCTTCTGCCTTGCTCTTAGTTTTCATGCCAGCCCTCTGCTCCTACCTCTGTTAGAGCTTCTTGATCCTGCTCTTCTGTTTTAGTCTCTTTGCCTGATCCTAGCTCACCTCTAGCCTCATCCTGCCAACTAGACCCACAGTCTGAATTCACTTCCTTCAACCAGTCATGAATTAATAACTAGCCTTAAAGCAAGTTGCTCACAACAAGCTGCAAAATACAGAGATGTCCTCTGCTCTCAGTATCAGACTGCATCCCTTTGTCCTAGACTATTATACTTTTTATGTTACACAGAGAACAGTTGCCACCCCAGAATGTCATCATACATAAAATATATAATTTATTCAGTTCTGTAAAAATTATCTCCTGTATTTAAGGGGTTTTGCAGGGTAAATATAAGTACAATATAGACATAATACTATAACAACTTCAGATACATAAAGGGAGAGGAAATAGTACAAGAAATCAGTTCTTCACAAAAGTCCTGTCCACACCTTTAAAATGCATTCACAGAACAGATGAGGAGCAAGTTCACGAGTGCTGGTTCCATGCACTAAGTGGAAGATGGGAATGAAAAGCTACCTACCTACATACATACAATTTGCCTTCCATGACTGAGCTTGTTTTGCCCGGTGGGCATAACTCAAGGAAATTATTAGTCTCTCAGTCAGTATCTCATAATCAGGAAGCAGCAGAATTCAAATCTTGTAAATATATATTCACACATATGTGACCAAATAATCTAGAATTGCATGGTGCATACATTTTATTTGTATTCTGTAATTGTTAATTCTGAAATCTAATGATCCAAACATATGGACTATATACAGTAATAGAAGATATGTCAAGGAAACATATCCTAACTTACCCAGTCTGAAATTGCATTCTGAACTTTGGACTCTGAATCAAAGTTGGAATTGTAGATAGTAAAGGCAATTCTGTAAAACAATCCCCCTATTCATTAAAAAGACATTAAAAAGTAGATGTTAGAACTAGGGTGCATGCTTTAGAATAATCTGTGTTTGAAGTGCATGATTTAATACCATGAAAAATATAGATTATAATCAGATCAGACCAAAGTTCCAATTAACCTTATGGTGGGCAGAGGAGTCTGGGTGAACAAGGATTGCAACCCTCTGTTAGTAGAAAGCAGAAAGATCAACATCTGAATATGATGATGATGATCCAAATTATAGTATCATTGCTTTAGTGGTTTTTATGGCTCTGCATAGGGGCTAGTTCATTGAGAGGAAAGACTGGGCTAGTCAGCTAGGTTCTCTACAGCTGCACCTACTTAAAATTGTCAGAAACTGTGAAAAGACAACCAACAGCCCCAATGGGCCCACTGCACCACCAGAACTCATGTTTCAGCAGTGCAGAATGCTTTACAGCAGTTTCAAAATGCAACCTGCCATTCTGTGCAGCCAGGCTGCTGCCACTAGTGATGTACAGTTGCAGTTGTGCTCCAGAGGCCTCTGAAGAAGTTTGGTGTTGGTAAGTTGCCCAAGGGTGGGTGGGGAGTGACAGGAACGGAGAGGCCAGGGGAAGGAATGGGGCAAAGACCAGGGTAGGAAGGAGAATGTATAGAGACCAGGAAAGGGTGATATTGGCAGTGGCAGCTCCACTGATACCCTATTCCCCTTCAGGGACTCAATTCACCTTCCCAGGTCCAGCCAGCACACAGTTTTGTAAGGACTGGGCCATGAATCTAACCCTCTGACAATTCAGGCTGTCCACAACTATAACATCCCTGATAGATGCTATCCAGTTCCTGCTTATAAAGCTCCAAGAATGCCTGCTAAACCAAATAGCATTGGTGGTCTTCAAACACACTGCATGCAGGATTACTTGGGCATGGTTATGAGCTCTAATCAATAAGTGAACCAATTTCTAAGAGTAAAATTCTATTTCCATTTCAGTGAAAAGTATTTCTGTTCTTAAGGTAGTTGAAATTAGAAAAATACATTTTAAATAAAATAATATTTAATGGGAAAGCTCTAAAACACTATCTGTAAAGCAGAATTAAAGGTTTAATATCCATCACCAGATGATTAATGAAAATGTATTTCAGTAAGGTTAGTACAGAAGACTGTAGCTTCACTATCACTCTCAGGAGACTACAAAATGACTCCAGTCAAGGATACAATTTCCCAATCAAAATTATGCATACTTTATAAGATGGATACTGCTGTAAAACGTCCATGAAAAACTGTAGAAATACTCTGTCTAAGCATGGTTTTGAGATGTGATTCCCCTCATTCATATTCTTAAGACTCAATTCTATTCAGACATCCTGCCAATGTTGCAAGAATGCTGGTGTGTGTCTGTCATATCCTAAGCCCATACTGGCAACGCCAGGACTGGCAGCGCTCTGACACTGGTACAAGGGCCAAGATGCAAGCCTGTCCTGGTAAAGCAATGTTGGTAGCTTTCCAGTTAACTGATTTCCTTCCCAGTAACATACCCAGTGTCCATGGGCAGGTGCAGGGCGAATGGATGGTCTGTGCAGGGTGTGTGTGTGTGTTCCAATACAGCAACAGGCACCATCCCTAACCATGAGAAGATGACACTACACACAAACTCATACAGACATACCACACATCACAAGGATGTCACAGCACCCTCAAAGGAGTTACAGTGCAGGGTGAAATCCACCAGCGGACAGCAGCTCTCCGTGGCCTCCCACAGAGGCCTTCCCCTGCTACATGATTTTATTTTTTGGCCTGAAGATGATTAGGACTGAAACTGGGACCAGCATGTAAAGCAGATATTCTACAGCTGAGCTTTGGCCTCTCCCAACATAGATCTCCCACATGCTCTTTTGCCTGCTCATCAGAAGAATAAGGGAGGAAGGCAAACAGAGGCTCCATCACTGGCCTGGGTTCAGGAAATGCTGAGATTGTCCCTGCATTCACAGCAGGTTCCATCTTCATGGAAAGGGAGGTTTTCACAGGTACTTTCCCCCATTTTATAAAACAGCAGTTATTTATTTTATGTAATTATAAAATGCCTGTGACAAATATACACAGAGAACATAACAAAAAACAATATCGGTGGGCAAAATACATGACTCAATGACAGTTGATTGACATGGTAGTCTCCTCAGAGTTCCTATGGTTAGTATATGGGATAGCAGCATTAAAAATCACACTCTAAAGATCTATGTTGTAATTACTAATCATTAAAAAAAAAAGTGCTCCTAAACAGGTTCAGGTTTATAATACTATGCATGAAGTCTAATCTAGTTCCAGCTATTTCTAAAGCCCATTACACGAAAGCTAGCAGATGGGATGAAATTTTTCTAAATCTAGTTTCATGTTTTGACATACTGTAGTTGACCTCAGATTCACATGGGCAGCCCCAGTCAATGAAGGAGTTACATAAACAAGACAAAGCAGATTTGGGAGTGCTAGTACTAGGACTCAGTGTTGCACTGAGCATGATACTTTGACTTGTTCCAGGCACCACACTGGCCAGAGGTTTTTCATGCATGGACTTTTCTAGTTCAGACAATGTCGCTGAGCTTTCGGCTTGCATCGTATGATGATTGAATGTCATTCCAGTCACGATTTCTGTGCTGTTCAGTGCATTTTCATTAAAATAATTTGTAAGTTCAACAAATGGAGAGGACTGAGCTATTGTATCAGTAACAACTGAAAAAAGGTTAGGTTCCAAAATGGAAGTATAGTTTGCAATTTTTTCATAATCCAATAAGTCTTTAAAAGATGGGGAGATTGTCCACATGTACAAATCAGTAATTTCAACATTGCTGGGATTTAAATAAGTCAGTCCTTTGTTAACAGAACTATCAGGATACTTGCTAGAATAATGATGCACCTTCCAAAATGACTCCTCTGCAGCTTCAGTATTAATCGTCATGCTTCCACCCACACCACTACCAACCATTTCTACACCACCAAACTGAAGAGAAGGAATAAATTTGCCTTCTGAATCTTCTGCAGATTGTTGTTCCTTGTCAGTTAGATTGCTTTCTTTCAGTGCTTTTGCTTGTCGTTTTAGTTCTTCATTCCACGAATAACTTGAGCTACTAGAATTTTGATCGAAGTTACTTAGCAGACTTTGTGAGACTAAAGGTATAGAAAACATCAGTGCTGCTGAGATACTGCCAAGTTGTGCACTTACTCTGACTTGGGGGCCAGGGTCACGAGTATGTAATATTTCCATAGACTGTGTCCTTGTGAAGAGGATAGACTGCTGTAGATTTTGTTTTTCTAAAAAAGCATTGCTCATAAATAACTGTCCTTTATTTTTTACATCATCAGGAGCCCTCGTGAACTGATTGTTCTGTATGTCCATATTCTGAAACTGAGATGGTTCCTTAGAATTTATTGGGTTCCGTGAAGGCATTGTACAAGCATGATGATTACTCTCCATACATAAAGGCTCAAGATGTGGTGTCAATATCTCATTCTGATAAGGGGAGCTATTTATTACATAGTTAACAGGTGTTCTGTCCCAAGTTTCCTGCATAGTTAAACTGGAAATATCTTTCAGCTTATTAATGAAAGTTTCATGTAGACTATCAGAAGTGCTTAACTCTAAATGCAAGGAAGGATGTATCACAGGTGTTTTCACTGAAGAGAAAGAAAAATGAAGTGGATGCACATTGTTTATGGGCACACTTATTTTAAGGGGATGGCCTGCATTTATTTCTAATGGCAAAGTTCTTTCTATACTTTCTGAAATCCTTGATGAGGGCATTAGAATAACTGGACTAAACACACTTTTGTCCTTCTCAGAAGTAGAAATGCTTATTGCTTCAGTCCTATAGTTTACTGTGCTATTATTATAGGTAGTTTGCATGGAGATAGCATTAATATTTGTGGGGGAACTGGAAAAAAACACTCTCTCTGCAGGAGAAGAAAATGACTGACTAGATGAGAACCACCACCTTTCTGTAGATTTCTCAGAAGACAAAACTGGCTCTTGCTCCAAAGTCCAATAATTTATTGCTGAAGATGCAGAATCTATGTTTTGTGTTGGGAGACTGAAATAACTTGGCTTCCAGTACTTAACAGTATTATTCATGCTTTTAGGATCAGCACTGGAAAAAGCAACATCATTATGTGGGTTATCAGATTTATTGTTTTCCAAATGTTCAGTTCCTGGAAAGGTACTTGGTTTTGACTTGATATGTTCAAAGGGAATTAAAGAAGGAGGCACATCACTGTTGAAGGAAATAGAAGTACTCAGGAGTTCAAATTCATCTTCTGGAGAAGAGGCCTCCTTATCTGTACGTTCTAGCTGCTCAGTTAGAGGTGTAATTGTAAATAAGCCACCTTTTAAAGAAGCCATATGAAAATTTCCTTGATACAAATATGAAACAGTCTGTTGGAGTTGTGAAATTTTGTCTTTTGCGTTCTGTAACGTGGCTGATAAATCTTGCAATTCTTTACTGTATTTCATTGGCAGGAGAACTTCAGTTGGCTGGATGATGGGCATAACATCTGGAAACCAGGCTTTCATGTTTTGTAAGGAGCCCGAGGGATTTGCACTCTGTTTAAAAACTTGTTTTTTAAAATGTATTGAATTATAGTCTTTGATGTAATTTAATTTTGTAGGCTGTAATTCACCAACAGTATAAAATCCATTCCTCACAGAACCCTCTTCTCGAATTTTACGAGTGGGTTCCAGATAGTCATTTTCAAGTGATCTTTCCAGTAAGTCCAGACTTGTTTCTTGAACTAATTCATCAGGATACACAGAAGAGAAAGGTTTAATAGAAATAGAAGGGTGGTATCCTTTTGAAATTTCAGAAATGGCATGATTGTAACTCACAAATTCATGCCATGTGCTCAAGGACTGTAAGGAACTGTGAGCATTTTTATAGGCAGAAAACAATGTGTGACTGTTAGAGGATAGTATCAATTCAGATGATTCTGTAAGTTCATAAAGGGTGTTCTTGCTCACCAGAGAAGGGATTACAGAATCTGATTGAGGATCTACAAGTTGAGGTGCCCAAGTCCATATTGGTCCTGTCTCTAAACTTTCACTTTGTTGAAGTGGAAGCATCATGTTCCTGATATGATCAAGAGGAATAGTAGGCATTTCCCTTGGATTACCATTTTCACTTACTAAAGTATTAGAATGCCCTGAAATGTTATTAAAGATTGAGTATGCCATGGTTGAACTCTGGTCTATGTTTACTTGCTCTGTAAAAGGACCCAGGATCTGAACATGAGTATCCCCAGGAGATGACGACGTGACTTCAGGGGTCGTCAACATGAAATAATTGAGTGCATTTTTTCTCTCTGGGCTTTGTTTCTCAGTAGACGCAGATTTGGTATAGAGAAGCCTTTGCTTCACAGGCCAAACTATTGGGGTTGAAATAATTCCTATGTTTTTGACTCCTCTTATCTTAGAATCTTCCTGCCCTTGTAGTAATGGCGGAGAAGAATCAGCTGAATTTCTCTTGATTCTGATGACCACTGTAGCAGGAGCTTTCGTTTCCTGCAGGTCTGTATATAGTAAGCCATATAGTTAATAGTGAAAAATGCCATTTACGAAAACTAACTTCCTCCCACTCACACCGGGCTCATGGCCCGAGTAAGGAAAGAATTTCCCATTTCATTTCCATTATTTCAATGAAGACTGCATTAGTTTAAGCAAGCTTGAGACAACTGTGCTGTGCAGAGACTTTCAAAACACAACAGTGACTTCGAATAGGTTGGCCTTACCTTGTTCACTGTGACATAAATGATGTAACAACAATTATAACTTTGCTCTTTAATTCTACAGTTGCAGTCTCCAAAGTGGAGATGGTTGTACACCAGCAAAGGCTTCCCCGGCATGGATGGTGCTCACCATTCTGCCAGGGAGCCTCCTCAAAGCACCTCCGTGCGTCCCCATTCTTTAACGGATCTAGTGACTTCTGCCCAGAAATTTGGACACAAAGCCTGCTGGGGCATCAGAGGCTGGAAGCGGTTAGACGCAACAAAGAATTGGGGCACACAGAGGTGCTTTGCAGAGGCTCCCCCACAGAACAGTAGGCACCGTTCATGCAGGGGAAGGCTTAGGACAGGCGCCGGATCCAGCCTGCAGGCCAGAGTTTGGAAATCTCTCTTCTACAGGTTGGCTAATGCACATTCATGTAAATCCTGCTATCAACTGTACCAGAATACATTTTAAAAAACATCCAAACACTACATTTGTTTACATTTGTTTAAAACATATCATTTATTTCACTGTGCAAAATCAAATAAAAAAGTAAAATTTGATTTAAAAAGGTTTTGTGTAGCTTATGAGGTTTTGGGGAAAAAACACTAAAGTGCAGTTATTACAGAAGAGTTTATAGAACAACAGGAATTAAATGGCAACCCACATTTATTATTTTGTGAACCCGTAGGGCTTCATCTGCTATCCGCTGAGGTAGTTCTCCCACTGAGAACCATTCATGACCTACTGCTTAGAACCAAAACACCATGAGTGGTGTTCTGCTTGTAAACCAAGCTTCCATGCCCTTTTGTCCATGGTACAGCCACCAGTACTCCCTGAAAAGCCAGTCCTAAGATCAACGGACCCTCAGGAATAGCACAGGATTTGTTGTTATAAGTGATGTTTACACTTGAGTTTATGATGAACCTAACACATGGACTTGAACAAGGCTGCTGAGCTAGTAACCATAACAAAGTCTTTGATTCCTTTAAGGTGCAACAGTATTAAAATAAAATAGGGCAAAAGTAAAATAGTATTACAATTAAAAAAAAATGGGCCTTAATATTTTGCCTTTCAAGATTTCAAGACCATCGTGCCAATCGTGTGATAAATGTATTAAAAATCCTATCTCCCCTTTACAGTCGATATAGTCTATTTCCCCTTTCTGAAATTTTAACTCATTAGACACAAATCACTTTCAACAGTTCTTGTTGAATCAGAACCAGCCTTCTTTATATGACTTCCCACATACTTAGTACTATGAGTAAATTTAAAAGGCATTAACACTTCTTAGTTACATAACAAAGGAATGTAACATTGAATTTCTTACCATTGTTTTGTTTATCTGTTCTGTTAGTATCTGGCATGTTAGTGGTGACTGTGGGTGATGGAGTGGTGGAATTTACAGTAGCTGGTAACAAAGATGAGAAAGAAGTGAATTTGTACAGAACATGGATGTTAATAAGGTCAGGTAACATGGGAGTAATGCATGAAAACATGGATGGGGAAGGGAATGATCTATTTGTTATACTACCAAACAAGTTACATAATGTACACGCACAAATACACATTAATATTTTGTTTAGAGTATGCCTGAATTAAAAAAACAGTGTAGCTAGAATAGTGTGGATCCAAATACCAGCTCAGTTAATATCTTCCAGATGAGCACAAGCCTTATTTGTTCACCTGAAACATGGCAATACCCATTCAGAAGGGCTTCTCAAACTAGGGCGTTGCGACACCCCAGCCTGAGGGTCTTGGACTCTGCCCCCCTTAGGGGGTGGGGGCACAGGAAGGCAGCAACATGTTCCCCAGGATCACGTTGCTAAGGGGGCTGCAGAGACTGACATTTACTTTCCAGTCCCTGCAGCAGCGTCCTGGGGGTGCAGGGAGCCTGCACGAGCATCTGCAGGGCTTCCCACGTCTTCAAAAGTGAAAGCGCAGCGATCGCGCTCCATCTCCGCAAAACCGGAAGTGGAACGCGATCGCTGCGCTTTCACTTTCTAGAGGCTGGGGAGCCCTGCAGATGCTCACGCAGGACTCCCTGCATCCCCAGGACACTGCTGCAGGGATTGGTAAGTGCATGACAGTCCCTGCAGACCCCTCACCGATGCGATCCTGGGGATTGCACCGCTGCCTTCCCCCCCCCACCCTGGCTGCCTTCCTCACTCCCCCACAAAGGCTTAATGGCTCTCAAGCTCTCCCAGAGAGTCCCAGAGAGTTTGACAACCACTGCCATACAGGCATTTGTAAGGATACACACACACACACACACACACACAAATTACCTTGCGTTAGCTTAAGAATAAGGTAGGCTATAATTTTATAGCCTAAACATATTATAGTTATTTGCAACCGTGAAGCATGTCATCAATTAAAAGGCATTTTATACTCAGGTGCAAACAGACAAATAACCAAGTGAACCCTAGGCCCATCGCTGTATAATGTCAGATGCTTGTAACAGCTGCAATAATCCATTTTTGTGAGTACACAAATTCTGAATCATCCTCTTTTAAGTCCTCAAACAAGAACACTTATTTGCAAACAGCCTAAAAATAGCAACCAGTGGGCAGCTATGTAAGGATATAATTAAATCCTCTAAGCCAGGGATGTCAAAGATATGGCCTGCGGGCCGAATCCAGCCTGCAGAGCCATTTGAGGTGGCCCCCTTGATCTGGGGGAGCTTTGGGGCTGCCCCAACCCCGCTCTCTCCGACCGCGAGTAATTCAACAGGATTACTTCTGAGTAGTCATGCCTAGGATTGTGCAGCACAAAGTCTACTCTGCACAATTTCTCTGTAAGTCCATTCAAAAATATGCCTCACTGAGCTCAACAGAACTTACTCCCAAGTAAATGGGTGTAGAATTACAGCCTTGTGGTCTTATATCAGGCTGAAGTGAATCAATTATAGAAAATAATGTAGACATTTTGTAAGAATCTCACAATAAAAGAAAATATTTGCAAAATTTTTGCATTATTTGCAGCTGTGGGGCTGGTCTCTGAGTAACATAGCCTAGCAATGGCTTCAACCAACAGAAGAAAGGCGCACGGTGGTAGGAACGGATTGGGGAGGGCCAAAAGGAAGGAATCGAGGACGACACATAATTATAATGCTACTGGACTGTTCAAAATGTGTTGATGGCCCTTATGTAGGCCGTGGGCTATGTAATGGAGACTCTGTACTAGATGATCACAATAGGAAGTTACTTCATAAAAGGATACAGGACACCTCATTTTCAAAATGAAGCTTTTAGGCTACTGAATTTGTCCTAAATTTAAATTACTAACCTGTGATCACAACCACAGTTTTCTGATTCTTTTCCCTGTGGCAATCCTAATTCTGAACATTTGTGCATTTTTTTTCTTTATTTCACAGAACAAATTGTGAATATGGACCTGTAATAAAGCAACAATTCTCTAAGATACACAACCTGAGATTAGGGAACTGCTACCAGAATGGCTTCCAGGAAGAGTGCGGTGATTGATATTGTTGGTTTGTCCATTCATACATGAAATCTCATTTCTATAGACACAGTTCTTTATTCTGTGAAATACAAATTTAACTTGGGCGGCTGTTTTTTAAAATTATTATTTGACGAATAAGTGCCCAATCCTATCCAACTTTCTGGTACTGATGCAGCCTATGACAACGGGGTGTGCACTGCTTCCTACGGTGGAGAAGTAGTCATTGAGGCCTTCTCAAGGTAAATGGATATTTGTTCCCTTACATTGGGGCTGCATTGCAGCTGCATCAGCACTGGAAATTTGGATAGGGTTGGGCCCTAAGTTGTTTTTTCCCCAATCTCATTTGAATTAAACTGGGTGAAGAGGGAGGCTTTCCCATCACGAGATGTGATGTGGTTGCTGAATGGAAACAGTACTTTTGATATATAGGGGAGGAAAGCAAAAGAAAGAATAAAGCCAGACTCCCTTTCCACAGCATCTGCTGGTACGGTTTTGAAGTAATTAAGCCTTCGTGAAAATGGTGTTATCAAATGAGCAGTTACATTCTTTCCACATACAAAACACGCTGCATAACCACACATCTGAAAGGTTAAGACATTTTTCGCTTTGGTTATATTATGTTTAGAATTTAGCCTTAAAAACTAAAAATATTTCATTAAAGCCAAAAGAAACACAGACAAAAGTTGCATCTGAACTTGCAGGACTTAATTTCTTACCTTGGCAAAGGCTTCCTAGATTTGCACAGCTTGTTGGTTCAACTGAAGGTTGGGGAATAAGATAAGAACCTTTAAAAGAAGAGACAGACAGACCATAAGCAACATTGGTCTTACAATATAATAACCTATAAATATATATTTAGCACATTTTTGAACCCCCCCCCCACCCTCAAAATACTGATTAGCCCAATGTTTCTTAAACTTTTTAGCACTGGGACCCATTTCATAGAATCCAAATCTGTTGGGACCCAGCAGAAGTGACATCATGGCTGGAAGTGACATCATCAAGCAGAGAAAATTTTTAATACCCCTATATGACAAAATTAAGTAAGTAAATTAAAATTTTACAATAAATATAAATTTAAAAAATTATTTAGAATAAAGAAGAACCCTCTTACACTTCCAAGCAACTACTAAAAAAAAATTCCCAAACAACCCAAAAGGTTGCAATCAATCCATACTTACCCAGGAGTAAGCCCTATTGACTATCATTGTTAAAAAAGCATACACATGTTAAAAAGTTAAAAGTACAGATCTGTAACTTTTCTCCAAATGCAGTCACATACCACAGTAGTATCAAGACCCACAGTGGAACACCTATGAATAATTCAGAAATGTGTTCTCCGACTGCATTTTAGCCACTCTCCAATTTTCTGGATAATACCATTTCAAGAAAACAGCACAGTACTTGTTCTGCATGTAACTGATAGTGACTGCAGTTCATGCGGCAATTTGCTGGAAACTACCTACCTAGTGCCCATTGTAGAATGATGCTGCATGGGGAAAGGGGACCCTGCACTCTTACCAGTGGATGTCAGCAAGCAGTAAGGAAGGTATGTGAGCTGCAAACCTAGCACCATATAGACTCCTGACTACTAACAGTCTGAGCCTATCGGGCTTACCACCTGCACTCTAGCCTTACTACCAGCTTTGTGGGTTGTAAGAAGTGCTGGAAAGCCTGAGGATCAGGCTTGGGGCGCGGGACAGTGGTAGAGGCTGTTGCCAGATCCTAAATTCCTTCCTGAGCCACAGAGACTGATATAGATCTCCATGGTTCTGCACCTGCTCAATAGCGGCACAGATCTGAGTAGACTCATCAGGGCTCATGGGATAAGGCATGGGGTAAGGGAACTGCTGTTCCTTTATCTTGAGGAGACCTCTGGGAGCTTCCCTGGCCTCATAGGATAGAGTGGTGGCCATTTCGGTGCTGCTGTCTTCCTGGGCACTGGGGAAGCATTGGATTGAGCATCTAGTGTGGGTCCTTGACATCATGGCTCATGCCCATGTGAGTGCTATTAGCCATACAGCAGCCATGTGCCTACATGGTGCTAATAGTCTGCATGCATCTTCTTCCATCCTGCAATTCCTTCAGTTAAAAGTACTAGGTTCTCTTTGCCCATGCCTACTGGGGACCCACTAATTTCCAATGAGTCATCACATAAGCAACTCTTAAATGCTGGAGTGGATTCCTGGAACCTCCAGGTCCAGACATAATATAATTCTGGAGGCTGATGCACACAACGAGAAAGGCTCCTGCTTTTGTGCCCTGCTTGTAGGTTTTCTGTAGCAGCTATTAGCTCACTGCTAGAAACAAGATGCTATGTTAGATGGATTAGCCAGATACAACAGAGCTCATTTTACATTAATAAAGCAAGCCAAGTGAGTCTATGGACTTATAAAGGGGATTTCTAGGTTTTTTTCCCCCTGTTTCCATGCTATTGACTATATCTTCTTCCTTATTACCACAGCTGACTAACTTTATCCTACTATTTTTGTAGCTACATTTAAATGACCTTTAAATATTTTTCCCTAGCATAAATTTCAGTTTGATCATTTGCTGTGACTCACTCAACATTTATCATCATAAAATCTAATATATCAATTGATGAAATTAAAAATGAAAAGGAGTCACAATTTTTTTTTCTTTTTGTCAATTCTATCTTTTTCAACATGGGAAGTATTGAAAATGGAAAACATCTGTAACTGGTTCGAGCTGCAATTCCAGTAAATGATAGATGTAATTATCCTCACATTGTTTGGGAAAATGAAAATTGAAATCATAACAACGATACAAATGATATATGACTGTAAACAAGTTCAAGAGGATACCAATGTGGTTAAACAGCAATGTCAAGGAAGACATAAAAAACAGAAGGGTTTCTTCAAAAAGCGCAATTCTTGCCCAAATGAGGAAAAGAAAAAAAGAAAAATAAACTGGCAATACAAATGCAAGTTGGCAAAGAAAGGATGTTAGTAGCAAACTGCTGAAGGCATAAAAACAAAAATAAACACCATGAGCAGGAAGCAAGTTAAGGGGAGAAAAGGATCTTTAAATTGATATGAAAGGAGTACTGAAGAGAGATTTCAGATTGAAAAAAATGATTCCTTTGTATTAATCTTCGCAATAGAAGGTATAGATGAAATACTCACATCTGAATTATTTTTCAGAGAGGGTATCTGAGGAATTAAGCAAAATTAGTAGCAAAGGTGACAAATTAAATAAAATAATTATAGAATAGATGACATAAGAGTTAGATGGCTTTCTCCTGAGAATTCTTTAAAGAACTAAAATACAAGTCAAGTTTTAAACAAAAAATCAGCTTCCTTATAAGAGCATTGGAAGGTACCACTGCAATACTGATGGCTTTCCATTTGATGGCCCAATGCCATTAAGGATGTGAATATTGATAGCAACCACATGTCCTAGCTCTTCCCATCATGCCCAGATGAGCTTTCTTAATCCCATGTTGGAGACAGTTCAGATGCACCACACAATTAAGAAAACTCATGGGAAGGTCCAGGAAGTATGTGTGAACGTCCTTGAACATGTGGGGCTAGTCAGATGATTTAAGCATCATCAAAACTGACCTAATGTTTAAAAGAGATCTGGGGGAAATCTGGGAAATTACAGACCTGTTCACTTAATATCTGACCCAGGAGAAAGAGGCAGGAAGCAATGTGAAAGCTAGAATTGGAAAGCACATAGAAGCTTGTTGAGGGTGATTTGTCATGACTTCTATAGAGAGAAGCCCTGTCTCACCAACTTTTGAGAATTCTCTGATAATGTCAACGAACAGGTAGATACAGTTGATCCGGTACACACACACACACACACACACACACACACACACACACACACACACATACACACACGTTTTAAAAAGTTTCCACAAAGTTCCTTATAAAAGGCTGCTTCCTAAGTTTACTTAACAGTCATGGGATAAGATGTTAGGAAGCAACTGGAGGTCTCCTAGGGTTGGTATATTTCCTCTTACCTGGCCCCAGCCCCAGCCACCCCATAGGACTTTTTAGATCCATGCTATTTGCCTGGTGCAAATCTTGGAAGCCAGGTGTAATGTCAGGCCAGCCAGGAAAGGATTAGGATACAGCAGAGGAATAGTTATAAATGTAGCTATAAATGTGCCTTACAGCACAGTTGCAACACTTGGAGCAGGTGCAAGGATTGCTGCACAAGCTCAGAAAGGTCTGCATTCCAAGGTTAATAAAATAAGCTCAATTGGGCTAATAAGCTTATTCACTGGTATTCTTTTCTGTATCAGCACAAGGTCCAGTTTTACTCTATTCTCCTTTCTACTCCCATGGCTGACTAATTTTATCCTACTATTTTTATAGCTGACCTTTGTATATTTTTTTCCAGCATAGAAAAAGTATGAATAGCACCTGCCATAAGAAGACAGACTGACTTGAAATTAATACTGAATTTGTGCCAATTTCTACATTCTCTTTGTGCCCTGCTATATTTATGCTGAATCCATGCAACTGAAATGGAAGGGAAACACACCAAAAGGTTGCAATCCTAACCACACTTTCCTGAGAGTAAACCCCATTGAACAAAATAGAACTTACTTCTGAGTAGACCTGGTTAGGATTCTGCCCTAAGCCACATATCTGTGGGCAAGCTGTTGCAGAGCATGTGACATAGTGGATGAACAGCAGCTTAACATCTCCTGCTTTCTCCTCCCACCCCACAAAATGTTTAGTAATACAAAATCAATGCCAGCATGTTATTGTGCTCCGAGTTTCTCTGCCCCATTCCACTCGTACTTGTTGCTCCTTGTAGGAGCAGTCTGAAAAGCACAAGTCCAAAGTCCTGCTGGCATGAGATGCATGGTGTGTGATGCAGATTTATGGCTATTGTTTACATGCAATATCCATCCATATGAAGCTCTCTTCATAATGCTCATGACATAAATAGCTTTTGGCCTACAAACTTCTCATCACCTAGCGCAGCAATTTTCAACCTTCTTCATCTCAAGCATACTCACAAGGCACTACAATTGTCAAGACATCTGTTTGTTAGTAACTGACAAGGCACACCACACTGTCGGTGGGGGGCTCACACCCCCCAACGGCCCTACTAATAAATGACATTCCCCCAAACTCTTGCAGCATCTCTGGGGGTCATTTGTGTACACTAACATGACATGAACTGCCCTGACCTGAAGTCTCTTTTTTCAGACTCTTGCCAGGGTCAAGGTTTTCTGATTAGATTTTGGTGACCAGAAGTAATCTGAAAGTGTGGTCTTAAAATGTTTGTAATTTGATTTGATTTGATGGTCTTGATTTGATTTAGCACTCAGTTAATAATTAGCATTATTATGGCTGCTGGCTGATTATTCTTTTGTTAGATGGATTGCTGATTAAGAGGCCAGAGTGGTGAGCTGACAGGATGATTAGGAAATAACTAGGAATCTCTATATATTTTGGAATATACAAATACACTGTTATTTTGAGAGTAATGCTGTTGGTGTAAGCCACCTTGAGAAAGGCAGGATGTAATTAAAAAAAAATAGGTGCTTTTAATTTAAGCTGAATTAACTTCATCACTCCCTTTTAGCTTTGATGTGATCAGAGTGCTTAAAAAGCACTTTCCTGCTGGTACTGAGAGAAATGTTTCTACCAAGTTATACTTGCTGTACGTGGCATTTTTCAATTTGACAAATGTTTGACAAATTTTTTAAAAATTTATATTACTTAAATGGCACATTTAGATATGCAAAACAGCCTGTTAACAGGGCTTCTAACAAGATATTCACATGGTTCCCGTTACATCATCAGATACATAAGGGCTACATACTTAGCCATGCAGTATGTATGTTTCTTGCTATTTTTATTTCTTGTTATTTTTTGAGACTGTTTTGGAGATGATTTTTTTGTTATTTTTTTTTTACATACGTAATCTTTTTTGAATCGGGTTGAGGAAGGAAAAGGCTTCCCAATCAATTCCACATCACAACTCCTGACAGGGAAGCCTCCCCCCCCTTCCCAACTCAATTCAAATCAGATTGGAAGAAACAACTCAGGGTGCAAACCAAAAGGTGCCCTGGGCTGACGCAAGCCCCTTGCACTGGCCCATTGTAGTCGCGAAAGTACCATAAAGCACTTTTGCATTGACTTAACAGGAGAGAGGCCGGTACACAAACGTGCACCGGCCTCCAGAGGTTGAATTGGGCCCTGCTGCACTAGTGGATAGGTAAGTATGCACCGGCCTTTCCAGGCCAGCATGGGGTTCTGGGGAGAAATGGGGAGGGCAGAGAGGAGGCGGGGAAGAGGTGTTTCAGGGCAGGGGGAGGGCAGGCGGCAGGGAAGCAGGAGGTGGGATAGGACCCAACAGTTATGCTGGATCCTGTCCCCATTCCCAGGCAGTCCAGACCAGCTACAGACGGCTTGGATCTGCACCAACTCTTTAGGTGACGCAGATCCAAATAGGCCCATTGGGGCTGCAGCGGCTCTCCCCGGGGTAAAGGGAAGCAATTCCCCTTGTCCGAGGCTGAGCCACTTGCAGCCTGAATCTTTGGATACAAGACAGACATGCCGGCCTCAGCGCAGGATTGCGCTATTATCCACCCCCAAAAATAACAAAATATGAAGCCCAAGTCATAGTTTGTAGCCATTAAGCTCCTGATAATGAAATGGGAACCATGCAAGTTAAATTTCCCATTGGTCTTGGCACTGGAAGGTTGTTCCTACAAGGTTGTTGGCCTAATGGATGCTTCTTTGCCAGTCCTCCACATCATCACTATGATCCCTGCCTTGCCAAATTTGGATGACAAAGTAATATAACTGAATATCAGTGGGCCAGATTCATAATCCATTTGGGCAGGAAAACTTTGAGCTTTCCATTCTGAAAGTCCCACTACTAAGTCTTGGCACCAACTAGATTCTAAAACTCCCATTAAATTTTCCAGTGTGGCTGGACAAAAAGTAAAACAAATGCATGCTGTGCATGGGGCACACTGTAAGATCTTTGAATCATGTTCTAAGACAGGAGTGGCCAACCTCCAACAGGCCACATGCCACTTTTTATGTACATAATCTTGAATGTGACACTGCTTCTTATTTTGGCCCTCTCTGGACCTGCTCCCCTTCTCAGCTTTGAGCTGGGAGGAATGCTGTGTGCTTGTAGTCATAATAGGTGACTTTGTGAACACTACTTTGAAAGTGTTTGCATGCCACTAGTGGCACATGTGCCATGGGTTGGCCACCCCTAGTCTAAGATCTGTGGTGGTGACAGGGTCTTGCTAGCTCTTGGATAAAACTTTGCACTGGATCCTCATGGTGACCACAGTTAACCCTTGTGCAGTACCACTGACACGGGTACTGAGGGTTTAGGAACTGATCTGGCCGAGTGGGCCCTCTAATGTGCATGGCTCTTGGCCATTTTCTAACCTCTGATGCCAATCCTGCCTTGGACAGTTGCTTTTTATTGCAGCTGGCATTTGGAAATTGAAAGGAAATGTGCATGCCTACTTATCTCACCTGCAGAGAACTTGACTGCTAATAAATTATATTTAGGTCAATCCTGTAACTATACTTAGGTCAATCTTGTAACTAACTTCATCATATAGCAGCAAATCTAAGATCCTAGGAATACAATCTCAAACAGCAGATTAAACCAAAAGGAGACACTGCTGTTTCAAGAGGATTATCTTTGCCAGCATGCTAATACACTTGTGCTCAATAAGTCCATTAGCAAGACATTTGCCAGAAAAATCAGTAACTCCATGTGAAAATATAAGCCCTTTGCTGATGAGTGCAGTAATGGCAATGACATAAGTATGCAAATAGGAGGCTCTATTTAGTGTCTGTTGGATCTTATTGCAATGACGTTCAGCTAATGTTGCAGGATGACTGTCTTTTTGTGCACTTTACAATAAAGTGGATAATCAGAACAGTTAATCACTTCAGCACTGTCAGTACTTTTTTTCTAATCCATTGCACGAAATACCACCTCTCATTTGGGGTTGCTGGGAGGCTCTTAGCAGTAATGGAATAAAAGGGCAGGTATTTTTATGGATTGGTTAAAGAACAGGAAGCAGAGTACAGGAATAAATGGGCAGTTTGCACAGTGGAGGAAAGCAAGAAGTGGGTTTCACCCAAGGCATTGGTACTTTTAAATTTGATAATAAATGTTCTGGAATTTTGGAAAAACCATGAGATGATTAAGTTTGTAATGATACCCAGCTTCAGGTTGGTAAAAATCAATGCAGGTGGGGCCTCAGTATCTGCATAGGATCTTTTCTCAGACCCCCCATGGATACTGAAAATTGCAGATAATCAAATCAGCTATTTTCTGCCCCATAAGCCCTCTTATGGAGCTGTGCTTTCTGAAGCCTGCAGAGGCAGCGCACGGCCACCTGCAAGCCTCTGCGGGCTTCGGAATAGTCTTTTTGTCTGAAAAAATGCTACTTCCAGTTTCCTGTGGGAAACCGGAAGTGAAGTTTTTATGCCATATAAGGCATTCTGAGGTCCAGGGAAGCCCCTGGAGGGATTCCCTGGGCCTCAGAATGCCTTAGTTATATGGCATAAAAATTTCACTTCTGGTTTTCCTCAGGAAACCAGGAAGTAGAGTTTTTTTTTCAGCCGAGAGGCCATTATGAAGCCCACACTAGTAGCAGGTGGATGCCTGCTGCCCCTGCAGGCTTCAGAAAGCCCTCTGTAGGTGACCAGAGCCCAGCTTAGGTAGCCTCTGGAGAGCTCAGGTGGGGCCAAGACTGGCTCAACGTGGTTCCGGGGGACCCACGTTGAGTCAGATTTGCGAATACACAATCTGTGGATACAGAGGCCCCACCTGTATTATGCTGGCTCCAAAAGGACCTCTCTAAACTCTGTAAATGGGCAACCAAATGGCAAAATGGTTAAATAATTATAAATTGATGAACATTGGGACAGAAAAATTGGACAGAAATTGGGACAGACTCTAACCACAGTCATACTGGAGTCTGAGCTGTTGGTGACAAACCAGGAAAAAGATCTAAGGGTCAGAGTAGTTAGCTCAATTACACTATTAACCTAGTACATAGCAACTGTGAAGTAGCAAATTCCATGTTATGAGTCCTTAGGAAAGGTATTGAGGATAGCAGGCCGATCCTAACTAGGGTTATGCATCCCTTTACGACAGTGGAATACAGTTCTGCTCTCATAAATGACATATGGTAGTATGCACAACACGCCACTGGCAACCATTTTGAGACTACTGCTGCAAACAGCATTGGCACCGGAACCCCACTGCTCCAGCGGGCTACCTCCAGCAGAGAAGGTAAACCAGTGGCAGCAGAGGGTGGGCAGAATGGGAGAGGGACGTGGCAGTGCGAAAGGCAGAATCAGGGAGAGAGGGGGTGGATCCTTTCTCTCTTTGGATTTGTGCCTGAAAAATAGCTGGTGCAGATCTGAAGAGACCTATCGGGGCAGTGGAGGCATGCCCTGAGCAAAGAGAATAAATGTTCTCTTAGGACTGGGATGTAAGTGTTAATATTATAATATTTCTAGGTGTGCCCCTCTGTTTCTAGGCATGCCCCCTGTATTATAAAAAATTATAATGCAGGCATGTCCCTGTATCCACAGGGGTTCCGTTCCAGAACACCCCTTGGTTAAGTGAAAACAGAAGTGACGTTTTTAATGCATTATAAGGCATTAGAAAGCCTAGAAAAGCGCTCCGGGGAAGTGATCTTTATTAAGCTCTAGGGCTCAGTCTGCAAGTGACTTTTTTTTAAACTCTAGGACTCAGAGGACCCCTCACCATCGGACAGGGTGTGTTCCGGGGTGGGGCAGTGAACCTGATCCACAGATACCTGAATTTGTGGATGAGGCCCCTCCTGTACTCGTATCAATCTATGGTGCAGCTACATTTGGAATACTATCTATCATTCTGGTTGCCACACTTCAAGAAGCATACTGTAGATGTGGAAAAGCTGCAAAAGAAGGCAACCAAAACGATGAGAGGGTTGCAGCACCTTTCTTATCAGGAAGGGCTACAACTTTTGGGGCTTTTTTAGCTTGGAAAAAAAGGGAGGACATGAGTGAGACATGTAGAGTTATGCATAATGTGGAGAGAATGGGTAGAGAGACGTTCTTCTCCATCTCTTTCACAATACTAAAACCAGAGGTCATCCAGTGAAACGGATTGGTGGAAAATTTGGTCTTCTTCACACAGCATCTAACTAATATGTAGAATTCATGCCAAGATGCGATTATGGCCGCTGGCTTGCATGGCTTTAAAATGGGATTGAATAAATTCTTGGCCACTAGTCATGATGGCTATATGCTGCCTCTGCGTTTAATGGCAGCATGCCTTTTAATAGCATTTGCAATGGACGAATGAAGGGAGAGATAAACAGTTCTCTAATGCTTGTGAGCTTCCCAGTGGCAACTGGTGGGAAACCGTGGGAAACAGTTGGATTACACAGGTTCTTGGCCTCATCTAGCAGGGCTTTTCTTAGTTTCTTATATAAAATAAACTTCTTGATTTTCCTGACAAGATAAAGGGAACAGAAAATTGGAAATTGTAAGCATTCTTGGGCATCTGCTCCGGCAGAAGAAAGGCTGAGTAAAAATCTCTTAAATAAATAATTAAAAATTTTGCTCGGCCTTCGTAGTAGTGGCTCTGTACAGACAGACATTTTAAAAAGAAACACAAGGTCCTTTCCTATTAGCATTACTAAGGGATTGGCCCTGATCCAGCATATGTAGAACCAATAACCGTATTGTCATCAGGACAAAAAGAGGGAGAGCCGAGGAAACAAAGCTTGTTCAGTGTTTAATCCTGTTTTACACAATCCAATTGCAACTGCTTCCCCAAATATCATAAAATTCAAAGATTCCTCAAAAGCCCAGCACATCTGTGAAGACTATTCCCCACCCTCATTCTCCATTCCAAGCTTGAAAAGAGGGTCAGTGACCATCTATGTCATTCTCTGCTTCTGAGGCATAAGGGCCCAATCCTTTCCAGTTTTCCAGTGCGAGTGCAGCTGTGCCATTGGGGCATGCACTGCATCCTGTAATGGGGAGGAAGTCACAGAGGCCTCCTCAAGATATGGGAACATTTGTTCCCTTACTTTGGGGCTGCATTGCAGTTGCACCGGTGCTGGAAAGTTGGGTAGGATTGAGCCCTAAAGCCCTCAGGGGCTTCCCTAGGCCTCCTAATGTCTTAATAAGGTATTTAAAATGTCACTTCCAGTTTTATGAAAAAACTGGAAGTAATTTTTTTTAAAACTGTAAGGCACAATCTGTGCTTGGCAGAGGCCGCAGACAGACATGTGCAGCCTCTGCTGGGCTCAGAGGATCTTCTGGAGGTGGGGGGGGGGGACTGAGGGGGGGTGCTCTGTGGTTTCAGTTAATTGCAGGGGGTTCCGGAATGGAGACCTGTTTACTCCTTAAATTCAAGTGGATTCACACTTCCAGAATGCAGAATGAAGTTTTTTTTTTCATTTATGTTCTGTTTCTAAACAGGGATAGACTGGGCTGTTGCAACGCAAACCTACACAATGCAAAGTCTACTCAGCGTAAAGTCCCAGGGCTTACTCCCAAGAAAATTTGCCTATGATTGCAGCCTCAGTCAGCCTTATATATTTAAAAATTTTTTATAGTATTTCCCTTTGTTACAGCCCAATCCTAAAATTCCTGAGATCCAGAGGAACAGTGGTGCCAAAATAGCGACCGTTGTATCCTGAAGTCATAGGGAAGCAACCGGAGGTCCCTTTCCCAGAGTAAGTGCGCAGGCCCCGCAATGTGGCTTCTTGAGATCCTGGTGTGGCTGCCACCAAAATCTTCCTCCACCTCCCCAAGGAAAATGTATTGAGCCCTATAAAAAGCAAAACTCACACATAGGTGAATGTACCTTGGCTCTTATTGAAGGCCAGGTGAAGAGGAACAAAGACTACTGGAATGGTCCCAATCCGATAAACACTGAGCTCAACCAACAGTCCAGAAGGTGGATCCTCCAGCATAGTAAGAAGGATGAATAACAGGCTTAAGTTGCTGGTAAAAAAAACAACCCTGTTTTTAGTCTTGTGAAGCTAGGTGGGTCTTGATAGACTGTTGTTTTAAAAAGTGGGTCCCTGTGCTAAAGTGTTTGGGAACCACTGCTTTAGAGATATTAATCAGGAAGTCACACTTCTAAACATTAGTTAATACCAGGGTTGGGAACTTGACTTGGATGACTCAAACTTGAGTAGTGAAAATACATGATTTTGGGTAACTCCATGACTCGTGAGTTGCACCCGTGGAAGACTGAAAAAGACTCAAATCAGGGCCCTCTGACTCGGCACACATCCTGATGTGCAGACTCGAGTGTGTCTGCATGTGCTTGCTTACTATTTTTGTGGTGTGAAAAACCTCGTGGGGCCAGCATTCTGATGGGGCAAGCAGCAGGGAGGTTCCAGCCAAGAGGCAGGAAAGAGTTAATGTTGCAATGAATGGGGGGAGGTGGGACTTGACTCTCTTTTCCCATCTCTGATAGGAAGGAAGGAACAGATGATCATCGGACAAAGGATGGGCATTCTGTTATTTTCACTGGCTGAGGGAGGCCAAAAGTAGGAGCCCAAGGTGGTTCTTGTCTTATGATTGGCTGGAGAAGAAAAAGGGAGGTAGGGAAGCGGGGGGGGGGGGAGAGATGGCTCACAGCAATCAGAAACCTTATTGCTTCTATGGGCTTGTTATTTGGGAGGGGGAAGCCTCACTGAATGACTGGCTAAAGTGGAACTACTCTGAGTAGGGCTGCAAAGGATCAGGTCATCCTGGCAAGCCTCCCAGCTGCTGCTTGTGACCCTCCTCCCTCTTTCTGCTTCTGTCCTGCACTCGCAATCCATCCCACCCCTTCCTGCCCTGTTTACAGATGGGCGGGGATAGGCGGGGATGGGCGGGGATACAGAGGAGTGAATAAAGAGAACTTTGTCTCACACACACACACACACACACACACACACACACACACACACCCCTCGGCAGCAGCCCTGTTTTTCCTCAGCGGGCTTTTTAAAGCGGGGGCGACTTGACTCAAGTCATTTAGAGTGACTAAAGGGTGTCTCAGTGACTCAGAAAGTGCCTGTTATGATTCTTTTTCAAGTCAAGGGGGCAGTGACTTGGTGACTCAACTCGAGATAAGCCCCGCTGGACATGCCCCTCCCTGATTAATACACTCAAAACACTGGAACTTCCATGCCTCCTAATAATTTCCCCTATTCCTACCATATTAAGGGTATGTTGACCCGAGTCAATATTTTTAAAAAATTATGATTTCTGGCAAACAGCTATTGAAATCAACACATAATCTCATATACTGATCTGATCCACTCTTTGGTCATACACTTTTTAGTGTTGAAGTTACAATCTCACATGACAAGAGCTATGTTTACCCCATATTCATAAGTTTAAAGCTCCACACCTTGCTTCAACACCCTAAACCCATCTATCCATCTTGTAATCCAACAGATATAGCTCAAAAGCAATTACTTTTTCTGCAGACCTCATAATGGTTGGCAACATATATAGGGAACATACCTGTCTGTACACCCATTTAAAACTCCAAGTCTATTCAAAAAAATTCAAAGAACCATCAAGCAATTGTAAAAGAATGGTCTGTCCCTCTGTAGTTAGATTCCTCATTCTAATTACAGAAAATAGAATTCAGATCAATTTATAAAAATTCTGAAGAGAAACTTCCTGCTACACTTGTGTTTTAAGATACAACTAGGGCCATTTTCTCAGTTAGCAAAACTGAAATAGAATATCTCAAGCACAGCCTAAAAGGATAAAGCCATGATGCTTCAGCATTGACTCTTCTTGGCCTGGATATCTGTTATGCCTTTAAATATATGCATATTCTATCTTGCACATCCTTCCAGTATATTTAAAAACATCTTATTCATTCTCATCATTCATTCTCATCATCTTGTTTGGTTTAAGTACATGAGACTAGGGAGAGTGATCAGAAAACAAGTACAGGCTTGTGCCGCTTAACAACTGTTTGCTTAACAACGGATCACATATATGATAGCAGTCAAAGCACAATAAAGATGCTCTTAATGACGCAATTGCGTCTCCCATAGCCTGCAGTGGAGTGTCTGTTTACACAACAGAGAGGCTCTTAATGCAAAGAAGAGGCAATCTATCTCCATTAGCTTGTGCAACCAGCTAGTGTCTGTCAGGGAGTGTCTGTTTACACAACAAAGGCAATAGATTGGACTGAATGTTCACTTAACCTAATCACATAACAAAGGGGATTGGGGACCTTATTTCTGTCATTAAGTGGTGCACACCTGTATTGCACTTTCTTTAAGAAAACAATATAGATTGACCAAGTGAACCATGTGATTAGGACATGAATACATACATTCCACCAATCCCCTCCTAGCACAAAAGTTCCTTTTTCATAATTGTATGAGGAGCTGATAATCTAAAGCTGCTTACATACAGGATTTAAGCAGTACAGGTGCAACCTATTTATCCACGGATTTTTTATTTGTGGATTTGTCTCAATGTGAATTGGATGGGGGGGGGAACTGAAAGTCGCACACACCTTTGCCTCCTTTGGCCTGCGCTAGCCCCTCGATCTGTTTCAAGGCAGCCCAATACACTGCAAAAAGGCTCCTCTCCTCCAGGCAGGGAAATAGCCCTGAAGCCATGGAAGAGGTTCCCCTTGCGAAGGAACAGTAACACTCCTGGAGCCCCTGAGCCAGCAAAGAGGCTAAAGAGGAGATGGGGGGGGGGGCGGAAAACCTCTGTAACCAGAACATGTGCACCAAGGTGGAGCTCTCTCTCTCTCTCTCTCTCTCTCTCACACACACACACACACACACACACACAGGGGCAGATGCAGTAGCAACAGAGGGGATTGCTTTAAAAAATCCAGGAAGTGTTTGCTGAATTCCCCCCCCCCCCAAAGTGAGATGGTGCAGGCTCTCCATGCTCCAGCCTGCACAAACAAAACAGCCCAGCAAGCAAGTCTTCCCAGCAAGCCAAAGCATGAGATTTAGGCTACAATCTGATCCACACTTTCCTGGGAGTAAGCCCCATTGACTACAAAGGGGCTTACTTCTGAGTAGAAATGCACAGGACTGGATTCTTAAAAGCTCAGCATCCCACCTGTGAAAGAAGCAGGGACAGCTGGCAATGGGGAGGGCTGAGTACGGAGCGGAGGAGGGAGAGGTGAAGGAGCAGAGGGGGAGGCAATTGAGAACAGCTGCCTTAGTTTCCTTCCATCTCGAAGTGTCAGGTTGCAGCGTATTTGCGTAACTCTGCAATTTAGCACAACACTTTTTTTTAAATCATGGTGGGTCATGGAACGGGACTCACGCGCATAGATAGGCTCCACCTGTACTTTACATGTGAAGGAGAATGGCACATCAGAAGTGGGAGTGGAACATGCATGCTCAATAGCTCTAGACATGTGATGGGCCAGGCTGGTCCAAATGTATCATCCAAACTGGTCCATATTTATTGATTGTAGCCTGTGTAATACTCTCAAATTAATGCTATAATTTAACAAATCTTGTTAAACATCTTTTGAAACATCTGAAGTCCATCTAGACATCATAATATGACTCTGACTGCACTAGAAGACTAAGCATATGCAAAATCAAAATTAATATTTTGTGGGATAGAATCAACCAATCCAGGAAAGACTCACTCAGTGCTAAGTTTTGCTCATTTTCATTACAATCACAGTTTCTTTCTGACATGCGACACCTTCACTTCTAAGCCAAACAGGAAAATTTCAATAAAGATGCTCACCACAACTCAAGTTATTTTCTGCTTTCAGTGCTGAGGTTGGGATACTCCAGAAGTCATTTTCCCAGTCCACAATGTTGCCTTTCACATCACAGCTGAGGTTGGAAAGTGCCTGGGAGCTCATTGTGAAATTCCAAAGTCGGAAGTTGTAAATATCCCCATTGAGAGAGCTTATTTCATTTCTGCCAGAGCCCAGAACCAGCTTCCCATTACCAGGAATAACTTTGCTAGACGTATCAACACAGTATATGGTTTTATACATGTTTTTGGCATGTATGCCTATAGAACCTGAGACGCTATCCCATATAATGCAAAGCTGTTCAAATGTTCCTGTGAAGAAGTCTCCACTTGGACTGGTGTCAAGCGCACTGTCTAACCAACAGTCCGAGTCCACGATGAAAAGGGAGTGGCCATTTTTTGTTTTTTTAAAACTGAAGACTTCTGTAGACGAAGAACCACTGTAGGAGAAAGCTTTCCAGTCACGGCCATCGTTATTGTTTTCTGCTGCTTCAAAGCACAATGTGAACTGATTCAGTTCTGGTACTTGTACAGATTTTGATAGAGACACAGATGCAGCATCCTGGAACTTTGGGATGACGACTTTTTGGTTTCTCAAAGACACAGCAACTAGCACATAAAAAGAAAATGCGTTTTCAGAATAGTCTGTCTTTTAACATTAACATAAGTAATGCGTTAACTGTTCTCATGATTTAAATCAGTGGGTAATGTATTAGAAGAGAAGCACATGCAAAGGTAATTTCATCATTAATATCAACTAGGACATTTATAACATGGCAATTGGCTCCCACAAAACTGTAAACAGACATTTAGAAAACTGTTCTGTATTTACCTGCTTGTATTAGGCAACACAGTACAGCAGTAACCTGAAACAACCTTTTAAATTTTTTAACTTTTGTTTGTAATGGATTGATTTGCATAACTGCATTACAGTGCAGATAAAATGCCAGACATCTTTTTCAGATTGTGCAGGGAAAGCTTTGACAGTGTTATTTTGCAATAACATTGTTTTGTCTGTTTTCAAACATTATTTTAGAATTTCAGTGGAATAAAGTTGCTAACATTTTCTGGCAAAACAACTTACTAAATGCTGATAGGCTGCAATCCTATACCCATCTTCCTGGGAGTAAGCCCCATTGAATATAAAAGACCTTAGTTCCAAGTAGATATGCATATCTGGCAGCCAACTATTATACATTCATAAGTCTAAATACTGCAAATTTACTCAGGAGCAATTTCTTCTATGTTCATATAGGCTTATGTGCTAGTAAGAATGTAAGGATTCCAGTTCTAGTTTCTGAACATTATTTACCCCTTTAAAATTCTGTTCGAAAAATCAGTAACCCCACTTCTTACCCTACAATCTATATGAAGGATGCTACCTAGGGCACATAAGAGTTAAGAACAGGTTCGGTTCCTCAGTTAGTTCTGCTTTTTCTCCAGCAAGTCTCCAGAGGGTCAGAGGCTCATTGGAGACTGGGGGCTCCCCACGGGCCAGATTGGAAGTCCCCGAGAGCTGCAAGTGGCCCCAGGGCTGGGGTTTGGGCACCCCTGATATAGAGAATGAATCTTCTCATATTCACTCCCTGCCAGTCATATTGGTGAACATTTTTCAAATCATAATAATAAAGTCTATAATTTACATAGAGATAGAAATACATGTCCCCTTAAAGTTATGTGCTACATATTTGCTAAGCATCTTGCCACTATGGATTTGTGATGCAATCAAATGTCCCAGAAAATATTACCGGACTTGACAATATAGGGCTGTTAGTGCAAAAACTGGGTATGAATTAATTTGCATCTTAGATGATGATAATGATGGCTCTTGAGAAATAGCTGGTTTTCATAACAGACATAGCCAGCTTTATTAAGAATGTTAACAGACCAATCCTATGCAAGATTAGGCTGTTCTACACAGTGTTTTGTGAGAGCAGAAGACACCTCCGTTGTTGCAAAGTAGCTGCTGGCCTGTTGCACAAGGCGGCAGCACTCCTGGTACATTGCTGGAGCTGCATACACCTGCTGGAGCAGTTAAGGCAGTGGCAGGAGCAAGGAAAGGGGTAATAAGATAGGTGGGGCGGGAGAAGGAATAAGTCAGGGAAATGGAGGAGTCAGGGGTAGACTCTGCAGCGATGGTGTGCAGCAGATCCTATCCACTCTTTTTGCAGCTTCCCTGCCCCCTTTCTCTCCCCGAACTTGTGCTAGCAAAATTGCTGGCACAGGTCTGAAGAGACCCATTTTGGAATGGAAGGCTTACAGACAAGTGTTGGTGTGTTGGCAACCTTCAGTCTTGAAAGACTATGGTATCGCGCTCTGAAAGGTGGTTCTGGAACAGCATCTAGTGTGGCTGAAAAGGCCAATTTGGGAGTGACAATCCCTTCCACACTGGGAGCAAGTGTGGTCTGTCTCCCTGGCTATGGGCCTTCCTTCTTTGCCTCTTTGTCTCAGACTGTGGAAGTGACTCTTCAAACTGGGAAAGGCCATGCTGCACAGTCTGCCTCCAAGCAGGCCGCTCAGAGGCCAGGGTTTCCCACCTGTTGAGGTCCACTCCTAAGGCCTTCAGTTCCCTCTTGCAGATGTCCTTGTATCGCAGCTGTGGTCTACCTGTAGGGCGCTTTCCTTGCACAGACAAGTAAGGATATGTAAATCCCCTTTCCCTTTGGCAACTTCCCTATCTGCTTCCCTGTCCCTCCTGTTGGATGCAGCAAACTTGTTTTCAGCATTTCAACCTCCCTATCTGCTTCCCCGCCCCTCCTGTTGGATACAGCAAGCTTACAGGGGGGGGGGGGAGAGAAAGGATAGGTTAGAACTCTTCCAATTCTGCTCCAGTTCCTTTGAAGTAAATATAGAGGTTCAACTATCTTTTGTGCATTGCTTAATGCTTTATCACCACTTCTTAGTACTGAACTTTGTTTAAGAAAGTACTTTCTAATCATTTCTGGCTTTTTAAAACAGAGCGTGCGTTGTTAAGGCTGCAAGGCTGAACTTAAAATGAAAAGTGAACTTTTTGCTTGAATTTAACATTTTACATTCATTCACAACTGCAGTGAAAAATTTAAAATACACTTTATACCAGCCTTGTAATTAAACCCTCCCCCAATCTACCTGCCTGCAAAAATGTGCTGTCATTTGCAGGGGGGGGGGTCAATTACTCTGGTTTATAGTAGAACTCCCTCCCTCCCTCCCTCCCAACTTTTTTTCATCATGCACAATGGTATTGAAAGTGCTGATAGCCTTCTTGGTTGGGCATTAGTTTAAAAAAAAAATTATCCCCATGACTGCTTAGGCAGCAGTAGTTTACCAGCACATTAAGTGCTGACAAATTCACCATTCCCCCCCCTTTAGAATGTACCAGGAAGTGTCCGTACATCTCACAGGGTCACTTCCTGGTGCATTCTATAAGAAAAGCACTTTGTTGCAAAAGGGCTGACTGTGAAACCACAGTGATTTCACCACTCAATGTATGTCATGCCTCAGAAGAACCTCAGTAATGACACATTATGTACAACTGTTACAAATCTAACCAACTCTGTTGTGTTCTGTAACATGGGCCCCACTGCTGCTAACAGGGGGGTTGGAGCTCATCAAGAAAGAAAGGGCAAAAATTGCATCAGTAACTGGGAAAAGACCAGGATGCCAGTTGTCAGTATTAAGAACAGATTTTGCTTCTGGTTGCCTAATACGTAAATATTTCAATTGTTTTGATACATACCAGCTGTTGGTACATGTTCTACTTCGTTGACATATAGAGACAGAACGTATAAAAAGTAAAATGTAAAAATCTATATAAAACATATACAAAGTACTTGATTCTATTGTACAAATGCTAATGTTTAACCTCTCACATTCTTCAGACTAGGGTATGTGATTTTTTCCTACTCCAGGATAGCATTTTTATTTTAACATCTCTTTGATGTATCAAAGGATGTGTTATTTCAACTGTTCTTGAAAAACTGCAAAAAGCAATGGGAAGGAAACTAGCACAGTTCTAGCCTGTAGTGAAGTCGGGGTTGGTCCAAGTGAATCTGCGGCCTTGGTAGAGATCTGCCACCCTTGCCAGTGCGCAGCCCCTGCTAATTTCCCATTACCCTCCTCCTTCCAGCATTCTCTGCCCAGTTTGCTTATTTGAATAAGCCAAGTGGAAGTGAGAGAAGATGGCAGGCAGTCACACCTAAAGGTAAGAGGAAGGAGGAGTAGGGAAGGGACTTTGCCTCTCTTTCCCTGCATGGCCTTCTCGCTAGGTGGTTAAGAAAGTGACTGTGACCAGATCAGGATCTCCCTGATGATTCTTTCTATAGTGTTGCTTTTGCAATTGCTCAGGGAAGTGGCACTGGAGGAAAAGATGGGCTGCTAGTGCCCTGATTATCCTCTCAATCACTCTTGTGAGTTTGAAGAGGACTGGAACACCAACTGAAGTAGCTGGGTGGATGGTGGGCTGGAAATGAGCAGTAGGCAGATCTGGGGAACCCCTTCTCAGTTTGTTAACCCCCTCCAGCCCACCATTCGATGTATCCCCTTTTTAGTCTCATGGCTAGGCCAGCCATGAGTGAACTACAAGATCAGGTGATTTATTTCATTATTTTCATGCTTTTTAACCTAAGTTCCCAAAGGTTTGTAATCTGTCTTTTTTGGACTTTGCTAGCTTATCTCTACTTGTACCAGAAGTGTCTTCCTTCCCATGAACTCTATGTAGAGCATTTTATCCAAAGCGTTTACACTTTGGCAGCAGTAATACTTCAGATACTATACTCCTAAAAATGTAGATATGTTAGCTTCCCACCATATTTTAACATGAAAAACTAGTACACTCTTAGCTGCTGTGTGATACCAGTTTCTCCTCTTATTTAATTATATAAACATAAACAAAACTCTTGTGTCAATGGTTTGATGACTTTGATCAGATTATTAACCAAACACTTTCTAATACTGCTATGGTTTTATTTTGAAAGTATAACTACTATCAGGGGCATATAACTATAAGTATAACTACTACCATTTATTAGGCAAGATGACGTGTTGGTTCAGTGACAGACTGTGAGGGGCTGTAGATTTCAGGTGCCCTTCACCCTGAGTCTGCCGCCACAATCGCCTTCCTCCAGCCTGCCAAGGATACAACCCACATTGATCCACTTTCTTCCCAGTAAAAGCAAGTGGAAAGGGAATCACCTCCTTACCTTACTCCTGGTGCCATTCCTTCAAACATAGAAGGATCATTTAAATCATGCAAATGAAGGAGCTCCTTCATTGGGCCCTTTCAATCAAACTGGAAGTCCTACACTTTTACATTAAAGAAAACTAGCAAGGACCATGGTGAATAGCTGCCTTTAAAAATAAAATATGCAGAGGTGGCAGGCCTGAAGCAGCACTGGGCAGCATTCTCAGCTGTACCACCTCTGACTATTATACAATATTGGAAAAGGTGCAGAAAAGAGTAACCAATGTTTAGTAGGCTGGAGCACCTCCCTTATGAGGAAAGGCTACAGCAGAAGTTCCCAAACTGGGGCGTTGCAACACCCCAACCAGGGAAGTCCTCTTTCTGCCTCAAGGGGCAGGGTTGATGGCGAAGGCAACAATGCAACTGCCACAATCATGCTGCTGCCAGGGACAAAAGGGTGGGGTTTTTTTTTTAACTTACTCCTGCCAGCGCCGGCCCTCCAGAGGGTATGGGGAGCCCACGGACCCCTCTGCAGGGTTCTCCGAGACTCAAAACAGCTAAAAACAACAATCATGACCCAGTTATGTTTCTCAGCACAGACATGCATCTTCACGCACCAACTTCAAAGGTACACTTTGAACATACAGGTTGAAGGCTCATAGGATGTAACAAGAAAGAAATGAAAAGCAACTGCTTACATACACATACCTCGGGTATAACTAGCATTGAAGCCTTTCTTCTGGATACTAAAGTCACTTGTAAATGATACAATCATTTCATTCCCAGACGAATTAAATGATAAACCTCTGGCAGTGACACCACAAAGATCATTTTTTTTATCTCCAGTGTTGAGTCTCACAAAATCATACATGCAGTTTGGAGCTTCTTCAATCTCAAAATCAACAAACGTTATCTGAATTATGAATCCAGATGGAGCCCGGATAGTCCACTTGCATGCCTGGCTGCTGGGGTAATCCAAAGGGAAGCAGGGAGAGGTAAAGATTCCTGTGGGGTTGGAGAGCACCACACGACACTCAGAGCATCCGAGAACTATGGAACAAACAAAAGAAAGAAGATTATCAGCATAGGAGAGATTTAAGATACGCTTGATAAATAAGTAACAGTAGAATTTAGAATGCATAATCAAGATCTCTTAATATAAAATGACCACTAAGTAGCATTTTAATCAAATTAACACATAACAAGAGTGACAGGGGAACCATTTCTTGACTGTGCAATCCCACACACTTGTACACTATCTATGAATTATAAATTCCAGGGAACTTTATTTTGAAATAAGGAGATTTAAATCCTGACAAATTACCAGCAACATTACTGATTTAATATAAATTATTTAAAACCTTGTGGTTTTTTTTTTTGAAATCGAAACCCTGATTTAAATCTCTGTATTTTTAAAAAAGGATTTGTTTATTACTTTCCTTTAATTATTAAATATATTCTTTATTTATAGTTATTAAATTTATTCATATAGCAACTACTCCTGAGTCAGGGAGGCCGGTGCAAGGATGCACACCTGTCTCCCTGCACCAGATCCAGGTCAGCAATGGGTGAGTATGCGCCAACCTGGTGAGGCTGGCGTGGGAGGTTGGAGAGTGTGGCAGGAGGGTGGAACAGGGGTATTTCAGGACAGGGAAGGGGGGAAGGTGGACCAGGCCCAGGAGGGCAGTTGGACCAGTCTCTAGCACTTAAACTGGATCCTAACCCCCCTCCCAAGAGCCTCGCATTATACCGGGCTGTTCAGATCTGTGCCAACAGCTTAGTTGGTACAGATCTGAGAAGTCCCATTTGCAAGGCTGTGGCATTACTCGGAGTAAGGGGATAAATATTTCCTTACTCCGAGGTGTTCCAGCCATCTCCAACCCTGCAATGGATATGGCACAGGTCAGTGGCCTGCCTATTCCAGAGCAGGATAAGATTGGGCTTTCATCAGTCTTCCATGCAACCACTTCCAGTTGGAGCTCTTGTCTCCCATGTTCTTGATGTATTCGCCATGCAGTGGTTTATTATGCCATGCACCTGATCAATTTTTTGTGTCTAATCGATTTTTGCTACCTTTTGTTTCCTTAACTTCTATTGCATTCTCTTTATCAACTTCTGCTAACAATTTATCTTTACTATTCTTGATGTAGTCCTTAAGTGTCCTCCTTTCCATTGTTTTCTTTTTCTTTTTCTTTTTTTTTAAGTCTTTGGTCATCAGTATTCCTCAGTAGGTACAGTTGGCAGATGTTGCTGCCAGGATGGACATGGTAGGCTGTCATAAGTTTTTCTAATAGTCAACTGCATCTAATTTTGCTTGAGTCCAGTCTATAATTCCTGCCCTATATTGGATCACTGGAATGGCCCATGTTCATGGCTATGATTGCATTCCTACCAGGAACTGTATAGGATTGGGCCTTTACGCCAGCAGAGTGCTACATTAGGATTGTGCTCAGAAGGACTGATATTTGCTGCAAAAGATCAGGCATTACAACAACATTACAAACAAAACATAACATTACAAACAAATGTTATGAAGTCAAAAGTGAAAAAGATCTTGAATGATGCCAAATGTAGGCTCTGTAAAGAAAAAGATGAAACAAAGATCACATTGTGAATCGGTGCAGCAAAAATGGACAGAGTGATAACAAAAATTGCTAACAAAGTTGCTCCTATACAACTAGAACTGGTTCAAGAAATAAGAAATAACGTCAGTCCAGAAATGGTGGGAGCACATGCCTGAAAAGGTGATAGAAAATCAGTAGGTTGAGATCTTGTAGGGCTTCAAAATCCCCCCCCCCCCAAAAAAAAATGGAACAAAAAACAGATATAACTGGTTGAAAAGAAATACATGATGAATATTTTGATGTGGCCATTCCAGGACATATCAAACAGAAGAGAAACAATTGGAAAAGATCAGAAAGACCTGGGAATTGAAATATAGCTTCTTTGGGGGAAGAAAATGACAACCACCCCTATTGTTATTGGTGCACCAAGAGCAATCCGCAAGAAATATCTGACCAATATAGGCACTGACAAGATAACACTGAACAACTGCACTAAACCGCACTACTAGGAACACTGAATGTTATATGGTGATATCTCACTCATTCTTGGGTAGACTTCAAACTAGTTAGTACCCAAAATTCCAGTTCAAACATCAGGTGAGCTGTGACACCATTGGTAATAATTTTCTAGAACAACTGAAACATATTTGTTTGAATAATTTTTATTTAACTTGTTTATATCTTACTTTTCTATTTTTAAAAATTCAGTTGCTAAGCAAACAAAAAGAGTGAAAAAATCTCATTAAGACAACACTTATTTTAGATTACAAAATTTCAGCAGTAACAAAACAAAAATACAGGGGGCATGCGTTATCCGTGGGTTCGGCATCTACGAATTTAATCATCCGCTGATGCTGAACACACACACCCCCAAATCTCTGGACCGAACCAGAAGTGACTACCCCCCCCCCGGCCTCACAATCCCTTATAAGGCATAAAAATTTCACTTCCGGCTTTATTGTAAAAACAGAAGTAGTGGTTTTGGCTTTGCATAAATGCCCATTCTGAATCCCGCAGAGGCTGCAGGCAGTCACATGCGGCCTCTGGATTCAACCAGAGCACAGTTCCAGTCAAGTCTGGAGGCTTGGGGGAGGCTGAAACTTCACAGATTTCAATATCCATGGAGGTTCCTGGAACTGAACCCCTGCAGATAATGAGGGCCAACTGCAGAGATAACAGCCACTACACAGTCTTCAGTTTAAAAAAATATTTTAACATAAACCACACTGATGTTTTACCAAAGCAGCTAAAAACACAGTAAGTAAAGTATTGTACAAAAGTATTGTACTTTTGTTTCAATAGTGATTTCTGAGATCAATTCATCCTTAAAGGTTTGTGTTCTTGGTGAACAGTGAAAACACTTTTAAAAAACAACAAAAAGTGAGCAATGATGTAACCAGAATGAGCTCTCTCAGGAAAAGTGTTCCAGTGTTGTGGAAATGCAATGAAAAACTACCTGTCCTCTGCCCACTCTCACTGATGGGACAAGAAATGGATTGGATCAATGCAAAGCCTTTGATCTCAACGTTTAAGGCAAGTCATATTGAAGGAGAAAGTTGTTGAGGTACTTAGTTCTGGACCATTGAGAGACTGAAAAACAAAACCAGTAGTTTGAACTTGGCTTGAGGAACCAGAAAACCAGTTGAGATAGTATTTCCCTGCGCAACACTAACAGGAAATGAGTTGGGAGGCTGAAATCAGTGCAACATTAACAGGAAGGAGACAGTACAAGAGACAGCAAGACATAGGAAACAGTGACAGGAGGGCTGCAAACAGAGACAGGTAAATCATGTGCATGATGGGGGAATTTGTGAATCACTTCTTGTTATCGTCATGCCCTAGAATGCCTTGTGTGATGCTAGCAAGTACAGGTTGAGCCTCATTATTCACAAGGGTTCAGTTCCAAGCACTCACGTAGATGGCAAAAAACGCACTACAGCAAATCAATTTAAAAAACAAAGTTTCGTTGCTCCAGTGATTTAAAAACAGCCTTGCTGACCTTTGTGATGTAAGATAAGTCATTAAGAAGACAATCCATCAATCAGTCACCCTCCAAGAGCTTAGAAAGGCGCTTCACTCAGCCCCTCCCTTCACCGATGCAAAGTGATCACCTTTCTTTCAAGTGCTCAGGAGGAAGGGAGGGGTCACCTGGAGAGAGGATTGATGGATTGTCAGCCAGCTGCCCTCTCGCTCTCTCTCATTAACAAGGCTATTGTTAAAGGACTTTTCAGTTTTTCAAACTGATTTTAAAGGGATGCATTTTTTCCCTTCTCCAAGGATCAGCATATTCCTTCTCATTTCCGGTGGCCATTCGTGTTGAGTCAAATCCATGAATAAAAAATCCATATATAACAAGGCTGGATCTGTATAGCGTTCTCTGCTATCCACAGTTTGAGGTCTCTGCAGTGAGAGCGGGACAGTGGATATGGGAGGATGCCTGTATAATAGAATAAATATTGACAAAATACACTACTCTAGCTTTTATACAGTACACTAGCATTTCTCAAACTGTGGGTTGGGATCCAATTTCTAGTGGCTCTCGCAGAGCTTCCAATAAAAACATGGGTGATGGAAAGATAAGATAACCAATTGACTCAAGTCTGAGGTTATTCAAAAATCAGAGAGTTGCTGACTGCCCTGCAAAGAGCTGAGCTCCAGCAGTTTACAAGCTTGTGTAAATATAGGGAGATAAATGTTAGAGAGTTTGTCCTGATGTGTTTTTTTTCCCCCAAGTCTGTCAAAAATGACAGGTAGTGGGGGCAGGTGAAGGCTGAGTCACATAACTAAGTCCCTCAAGGTTATTCACTTGGACTGTCTCAAAACAGATAAGTGGTGGGTTTTTTTGCTAATAAAAATAAATAAATGAAATATTACTTGTAAATAAATAAATAAAAATATTATTTCTTTCGAGTTCATCTTTAAAAAAAATAAATCTTGTAAGGTTAGGTGGGTCCCAGTGATAAAAAGTTTGAGATAAACTGTACTACACATTTACTCTGACTAGTTAGAAAAAAAGGTTATTAACAAAAAAGACAAAGTCCCAAGTCCAATTTCACAAAGTAGGAATTAAGCTTAAATTTTGGGATTTCTTTTTTACCTTAGTGTCACATGGCACAATTCCTTTTTCACATTTAAAGCTACCTCTTAGCAGTAACAGCAACAATAACAACTCCTTCTGGCAACCTCAAGCTTAAAGTAATAGAGGATAACTATTAGTTCAAGGCAGCTTAGAATTGTGGATACAGAACCCCACAGCAATACATACACAGACAAGTCTTTGCAAGGGATCTGCAAAAGGAAATGCATCTTGAATAAATATGTGCAAACAAATTCATTACATCCATGGTCAAAAACCATATGGTACAGACTTTAGCTTCACTTTCAACTCTTTTTTTCTCCTCTCTTTTTCCATCATTACTTGTTAATATTAGGCCAGATTTTCCAGCAATGGAAAACCTTAAATGTTAGGTCCCAATTCTGAAAGTAATTACACACACACACACACACAGAGAGAGAGAGAGAGGGGACGACGACGACGACGACAGACAGACAGACAGACAGACAGACAGACACTGACTGATTTAGGTGACATTATGCATAATAGAGTACCATAAATACAGGTCTATGAAGTGAGAAATTTCTGCCAACAAATCAAGTGTAAATCATCTCTTCCCCTTATCTGTGAGGTCACTCAGTGGTCAGGGCTGTTCCAGCAAGTCCTGGCAGCCAGGAAAAGCCCAGGAGAGCAAGAGGACAATGCAGAGATAAGTAGGGCAATTAGTCTCTAGGGCAACCCCTTCAGGCAAGCTGCAACCAAAGTGAATCTTGTCACTCCTGAGAAAAAGTAAGTCAGGGCTCAGAGCTTCCATTTAAATCAAGCAAGCCACATTCTCATTAGCAGGATCATACCTGACCGTTCTGCACCTTCCTTCCATTTGGCAAATGATTGGCAGAGGTTTGGTTTTTAAAAACACGAGGATGTAATCCTCATTTCTATTTGAAACAAAGCCCAAGGGTACAATTCAGTGCACCATTACTTAAGAATGACACCTATGGAAAGCAATGTGGTCTGCTGCTGAGTAAATAAGGTTGCAACTATGTGTACCTGCACTTGCTCATGCTCATTCCTTGTTGCATGTCTCTCTGCTGTGAACTGAATTGCACATTCCCAGTTATGTGTGATATGTTTTATGTAGCGCCTCTGGCTTAACCCACCAGGCACCCTAAAGAAGAATATGCTTAATGGTTCTACCGGTATGTTGCTTTCAGTGCACTGATAGTGTTTACAAAAAGTTTGTGAAGACCAGAATTTAAAAAGTTAATGAATAAAAATATGATCTTTTTCTATATTTTTAATAAATTAGAGACTGTTCAGTTCTTTGGTAATAATTACAGGTAGGTAATTGTTCAGGATCTAGCCTTGGGTAAAATCAGACAAAACTATAGTCAGATACCCCACTAAGTTTAACCCGACTTATCCGAGGGTCATAGAAAATTCCATGATTTTGGTTCATAACCTGCCCTTGACTTATCCGTTAGTTCAACTTATGCTCAAGTGTCTGTGGTATTGTTCTAGGTGTTCACTTCTAAGAAACCAAAGATCCAGCCCTACACTGGCCTTGTGTCCCATCAGCTCAAGGCCCAGGCTGCTGATACGCAGCCACAACATTGCACACACCAGGGCTGCCAGCACAAATGGTTGGCAGCCCCAGACAAAAGCCAATGGAGCATCCAGTCCCTGCCAGAGCAGTTAAGTTGGTGGAGGGGATGTTCTGGGGCATTTCAGGAGAGGATTGGAGCAGGGATTGGGGTCAGCCAAGGTGTGTCAATGGCATCAGCTTGTTCTGCCAGTGACACTGCTCGATAGGATTGGATCTTTATTGTGGATGGAGACAGGGTGGATTAGCACTCAGATTCTGAGCTAATTCATATCACTTTAGGGCAGTGGTTCTCAAACTCTCTGGGCTAAAGCGGAAGTGGAGCACGATCGCTCCACATCCACTTTCCCTGCTGTGGGGAGCCCTGCCAGAAGTTGCGCCGGGCTCCCTGTACCCCAGGGAGGCTGCAGGAGACTTGGGTAAGTGCACCCAAGACCCTGCAGCCCCCTGAGCAGCGTGATCCTGGGGATCGCACCGCTGCCTTCCCCCCGCCTCTAGGCTGCCCTCGCCCCTTAAGGGGGCAGAGACCAGGGCCCTCAGGCTGGGGCGTCGCAACGCCCCAGTTTGAATAGCACTGCTTTAGGGGCTGCAGATTCAGGTCACGGGCTACATATTAGCTATCCATGTTTTAGACAATAACATTACAGATCTGCTTTAATTTTCATAAGCTGCTGCAAAGACATATTTCATCTGATGCAATCTGACATATATTTACTGATTAAGGGCCCAATCCCATCCAACTTTTCAGGGCCAATGCAGCCACAATGAACCCCCAAGGTAAGGAAATAAATGTTCCCTTACCCTGAGAAGGCCTCCGTGACTGTCCCCCATTGCAGGATGTGGTACAAAGCCCTGTTAGCATGGCTACATCACTGCTGGAAAGTTGAATAGGATTGGCCCCTAAGGCTGCAATCCTATGCATACTTACCTGAGAGTAAACCCCACTGGAGATAATGGGACTTACTTCTGAATAGACAAGCATAGGCTTGTGCTCGAATATGCACCTTTTTAAAAATAGATCTACATTGTCCCTATGGCTTTTCTGCACCTCTGTCATATATCCTAGAAGAAGCAAAGTGGCAGGAGCCAGAAAATAAATCATAAATTATAAGAATATCCTATTTCATTTTCTAAGACAGATAATTTTTGAAAAATATCTGTTCAATAAAAAGAAGATGGGGAAAGTCATATAGCTATTTGTTGAGCTATTAAAAGTAAATTTCTTGTCATTTTTAACTTCTTGGATTGAAGTAGTGATGTACTTTGGACAGCATAATGGTCCAAGACATTTCTATGTTTAGAACACCTAACAAGTGAATGAAGGAGGACTGGGGAGGACACACCTGCAGACAAACAAGAGAAAGAGCCAAACCACCATGATGTATGTGGCCTGGACTGACTACAGGACAAACTTTTTTTTGCTATATAAAACACAAACAGAGAACTCAAAAATAGTTATACTGTGTCTCACACACAGACCCCAGTAAACAATCTCTGCTGGACTTCCTCACATTTAGAATTGCTGGAGGGTATAGAAAATGTGGCAGTAATGTACTCATCTCCTTCTGACTCCAGAGAATGCAGTGACTACTGTGCAGTATCCAAAAATCAGTGTCCCAAACACAGTAATATTTTATACTTAGTGTGACAATCCCACAAGCCCCAACCGGTCCCAATGTTGTAATGTCTTGTCCCTGTGCAATAAATTAGTAGCCTTCGTGCAAAGAAAATAATCTTCTACTGTTAATCCGTTTTTATAATGTGGGCAAATGTGCAGTTGAGCACAAGTTAGTGGGAGTTTGCAGCCTCCAATAATAAAATTAAAATAGCTCAAAGGGCATGAAATGGAAGGATGGGGGAAGTAAGGGGGGAAATTGCATTCTTGGAACATCTTGAAACTCTTTTGCAGGCAGCTTGAATGGAGCTAAATGTGAACTTTAGCTCTGTTTTCACAGTAGCAATATGCACAGTCACTGAGACTATTACATTTACTCCCCTGATAACTGGGCAAAGTGACATCTTTTAAAAACAGTTGCTCTCCTGTATTTAGCTGAGGGAGATCATCCGTTCCTATGTATTTCACTATAGCATTTTCCCCCAAATGACTGCTTGCAGGTTATCTGCCTTGTGTCTGTTTTAAGATTGTGTGCCCCTTTGCTATGTATATTACATCAGGGACGTTTTTTGTAGACAACCAACACATAAATATTCTACTTTTTATATACATGAGTGTGTGCTATAATGACCTTTTCGGGAATTGTCTCAAAACCAAGTGTGTAGCAGATTGGGCCTGGGAGAGGGGCGGGATTGGCAAAGCTGGGGCGCTGCATCCAAACCACCTTCCCAGGCCTGACATACTTGAATAGATCAACACAGACGTGTGACAAAAATATCACTGGCACAGGTCCAGGTTGACCCGTTGCAAGCGCTGGGGTTTACACCAGGACAAGGGGACAAATGTCCTGTAACCATGAGAAGATCTCCAGCAGCCAAAAAACCCATGGGATACACCTGAAGCCACTCCAGCATGACTGCATCGCCACAAAGAGATTTAGGTAGGATTGGGCTGTTGGCCATTAGGCTACAACATTCACTAAAGTGTACTGAAACTATATCTGCCATACTTACTAATGCATATATACAAAAGTGCACATTCAGAATAAAGCTCCACTAAGGCCACAAAGTCTAAGAAAATTTTCGACCTCTTTGTGCTATTCATACTCCAAATGTTACTGCATTCCTATTTATTAACTTGAGCTGTATTTTTATAAGCTACGTGAGGTATTAAAACTGAAGCCTTGGTTAAAGCCTATATTTTTGGTGGTTTTCCATCACTTCATCTGTGTAGCAGCACTCCCAAAATCTGGAAGAATATAACTCCTTCATATTCGAGACTGGAAAGAGTGCACAAGTCTGTTGAAATCCTTTATACTTCAATGAAAGACAGGATTGTGTTCTCCCACAAATTATTCAACAATTGGGTTTTGCCACTGATGCCCAGAGACAAAGAGAGTATTGTATCTCCAGTCCTATCAGCTTGCATTACGTCTCCAATCACTGACACTTTGCATCTTGAAGAGAATTCGTCCTATGGTTGAACTGGTTGGTGCACATAGCAGTGAGTGAATCAATCAAAAGACCTTCTCAGAGATTAATAGTAATGCTCTTTTAAACTAAAGTATCATTGTAGACAGCACAATGAATTCTTATGTATGATTTGCATAGCACTAGCCCAAAATAAATGCTTTGCTGAGGAGAATTTATACTATCGTTAGCATTGTAGTCATTGCAGGGGGGAGAAATAGATTTGTGTATTTAAAAATTATCAGTAAAAATCTGCAGAATTTGCCATAAACCAGAGCTAAATTTTCCCAATATGATGTAGTTTTTAAAGACCCAGAAGTGAAAACTGAATATTTAAGACAGCAGAAATTTTACAATAACTTGAGGGAGAACAGGGGCACACTGTTCTGTTTTATTTAAAAGCAATGAAATCTTTCTCAATAACACTGATAAGAAGTTGCACTTAGCAGTCCAGAACATTAGACCATGTAAATGTACAAAATCACATTTCAGATATTTCATTAGATGGTGTGATTCTCATATGTAGAACCCACGTGAGTACAGTACAGAGTTTTCTGATTACAGGTGGAGCCTGTTTATCCATGAGTTTTGCATCCACGGATCTGGTTCAACATGGGTCCACTGGACCTGCACTGGACCTGGAGCCAGATTTGGTTCCACCTGAGCCCTCTGATGGGGATTTCAACTGTGCTCCAGTCCTGTCCAGAGGGCTTCCTGAAGCCTGGAGAGGCAGCAAGCGTTTGCTGCTGCCTCTGCAGGCCTCAGAATGGCTCTTAGAGCAAAAAACAAACAAACAAACAAAAATACGCTGCTTCCAGTTTCCCGGGTTCTCAGATTGCCTTAAAAGGTATAAAAATGTCACTTATGGTTTCCCAAGGGAATCTGGAAGTAGCATTTTTTCAGATCTAAAAGCCGTTCTGAAGCCTGCGAGGCAGCAGGCGGACACACAGTGCTTCTCCGTGCTTCAGAAAGCCCTCCAGGGGGAATTGGAGCACAGCTTTGGTCCCCTTTGGAGGGCTTAAGGGGCCAATGATTGCAGATTTCATTATCTGCTATTTTCTGTAGGGGGGGTCTGAGAATGAATCCCCCGCAGTTGTACAGGCTCCATCTGTACAAGTTCCTTATGTCTAAGGGAGCTTTTGCTGTTAGAGTTACTGATAACATTTTCAAGGTTAGTAAAATAAAATTCCAGTTGACCATTTTGCCCAATCAATGAATACTCTGCCAAACGCAAATGTGAACTAGATACCTCACCCCAGCAGTGTCTTTTCTAGTGGCTGTCTGCTGGTGCTCTTTTGCATCTTTTTAGATTGTAAGCCCTTTTGGGACAGGGAGCCATCGATTGTTTGGTTTTCTCTGTGAACTGTTTTGTGAACTTTTCGTTGAAAAGCGATATATAAATACTGTTAATAATAATAAGAATAACAATATCTCCAATCACCATTGAACCTATTTCCATGTGCTTACCCAGAATACATAATGCAGTGCTAAAGATATGCCTCCGAAAACATACAGAGTGCACTGGTTACAAACATTATGTAAATTTAACCATGACATGGACATCTAAGATATAGGCCGCAATCCTAACCAACTTTCCAGCACTGACATAAGGGCAACGCAACTGCGAGGTAAGGGAACACACATTACCCTACCTTGAGGAGGCCTCCATGACTGTCCCCCAACTGCAGGATGCCGCACATGCCCACTGGCACAGCTATGCCAGTGCTGGAAAGTTGGTTAGGAATTATGCTAAAGGATATATCTTCTGAGACAGAGGGCTTAAGTTTCCCAGTTCATTTGTATCCTAGTACTTATCGGTATGTGAATGTGTATGTGAGCGTGAATTAATTTATAAAAGACTGAACTATATGAGACAAAACCCAAACATGTTACTGGTAGTTTGAAAAAGAAAAAAGACCCACCTCTACAATTGTAGTGGTGGTTGTTTTTCAGAAAGAGAAACTAAATATAAACTATGTGTGTATTGTTTACTCAACTCTGAGAAACATTAACAGTCAAATGAAAAATTATGACACAAACTCATTTAAAAGCAAAGTGACTTGAAAAGTACATATTTCCTATGCATATATTATATGCATATTATAAACAAATATATGTTTACTACTTTGGAAGCTCTCAATGCAGGAGTTAAATATGATGAGGGATGGATTGATAGTTCAGTTGTTTGCTATTTTCTTGGTTTCTGTTTCCTTTTTTGTGCCATTTTTTGTTATTGCAACACCATTGTGAATTATGTCAACAGGATTTCAGTGTGCTCTTAAAGTACTAAGAACAATACATAATTTATATATGTATAGTCATATTGATGCATGCATATTATTTCATATCGGTAATGTCTTTTTACTTTGTATTGTCTAGAGCAGAAATCTTCAACCTTTGTAATCTCATGGCACACTGACAAGGCACAAAAATTGTCACAGCACGCCATCAGTTTTTTGACAAACGACAAGGCACACCACACTGCCTATGCAGGCAGTGCCCCCAATAGCCCTATTAATAAATGACCCTTCTCCCAAGTTCCTTCTCCCAAGTTCCAGCAGACCATTTGCAGCATACCAATATGGCACAACACAGGGGTTGAAAATTGTTGGCCTAGAGCGGGGTGGGCAAACATTTTGGCTGGAGGGCCACATAATCTCTCTGGCACTGTGTCGGGGGCCAGGGTAAAAAAGAATCAATTTACATTTCAAATTTGAATACATTTCCATAAATGAATACAGTTGCGCGCCAGTTGACAGGAAGTGGGACCGCGATCCCTTCGTCAAGCAATACTCAACACAATCTGAACCCTCCACAGGGAAGGGAATGCTCCGCTCTGCTCCCTCCGGAGGGTTGTCTGACTGCCCAATCCTATCCACACTTTCCTGGGAGTAAGCCCCATTGACTCTAATGGGACTTACTTCTGAGTAGACATGCATAGGATTGGGCTGTGAGCCTCCCAGAGGTAGCACATATTTGAGAGCTGCCTCTGCGAGGCTCAGACTGAGGGAAATCACACCTCCTGCGCTACTTCCAGTTTCATGTAGGAAGCCGGACATCGTGCAAGAGGCACAATTTCCCTCAGTCAGAGCCTTGCAGAGGCAGTGCTCGGACTTGACTACACGTGGTTGTCACATATGCAATCCTGGTGTAAGCCGGTAGATCGTTAAGGGGCACACACCTGTACATTAGAGACAGAACTCATATGAATAAATGACTTTTACTGAGCTTATTTATGATACACATGAGAACGATAATACAGGCACATAGAACCACATGAAAACTATAAACTGCTTGCCACACATCTCATGCATAGTGAAGACATACAGACCAAGCCAGAAATACCTTTCTACTTCCCAATTTATGGATTGAGAAAACAAGATACACTTTAGTTATTAGAAGTGAGTGTGTGAAAGCAGAAAAAAGAATCCTCCAGGAGAACTGCCACTGCTACCGCCACTGGTAAACCACCCCAAGAGCCAGTAGAAAAGGGGATTCCAATTAAAAAGGTAAACTTTTCACTCCCAAACCCAAATTCAAGTGGAAAATTTTTTACTGAGAGCTTCTGGAAAACATCTGCTCTAGATATTTCCATCTTCTGCTTCCTGCCCTGCTTTTGAGTAAGATCATACTCATGGCTAGGCTGCTATTCCTGAGAAGCCCTCTCTCAGGATATAGGGAGGGACCAATTGCCCCTCACCATCTTGGGACTATATTCTCCCCTGTGGCTCCCTGCTCCACTCAGCACTCTACCCTTTTATCCCTCTGTCATAGATCCTATTCCTGCTTTTGGGGGCTTTGGAAACATGGTGTTCATCCAGAACTCCCACAGTAGCAAAAAAAAAAGAGGATTTTTTTTTGGTCTTTTTTAACAAGAAATGTTTGGGACTGGCTTTTTCCAAATGTTTTCCAAGATTATAGCATGGATCAGCCTGTTCCCCCTCCTCATAGTTAGTGATTTAAGCAGTCACACCTTTAATAAATACCGATGAAACACTAAAAGTCAAAAGGAACCAGATATAAAAAGAAGAAAATATTCTCTGAGCCAGAGTTGGGGCCCTGCCCTGCCTGCTTCCCCTTGGTACTTGTTTCCCCTGGTTTGGTGCCAGTAAAAATTCAAGTAGAAGCGAAACACATTGACTGGCTCAATCCACAGTTTGTGAAGAGGTCACACTAGAACCAAAGTTGTCGATTTCCCCCAGAGGAAGGGGTAGTGTGAAAATCCTGTGTTACACCCAATGTAACTTAAGAATATTTTTGTTGGCAGTCCTGCAAGAAGCTTATACAAATAACAAAAATGACTTACTAGAGCTGACCCTAGTTGCATTTTTATAAAAAAACTAATTCAGCAGACTGAAGGACATTGTAATAGTTTGCTAGCCAGCAACTGAACAGAAGCTGGGGTCGATATTGGCTCACAGCCACACCCTTATTTCTCCCTCTCCTTTTTGCTGCAGGTTCATTCAATTACAGATTCTTCCTTAACTGTTCTGCAAAAACCTGTCCTTTTCTCACAACTCCTCTAACTAAATCCTTAAATTAGGTTTATATTACCTTTTCCCATAACTCCCTCTCACAACTCAGTCTCATTGTTTTTATTCAAAAACAATATACTCAAAAACATTATTCAAAAATTATTCAAAAACATTTTATTCAAAACCAGTTCTTAAAAATCAATGAATTCACATGCAATTCGGATAATGAGGCATAAAAATGGAAGGCCAAAGCCAAAAGACAAATTTGAATAGTAATTTGAATAGTCCTACTCAAATTCCTCTTTTGGCTTTGGCCTTCCATTTTTATGCCTAATGTATTCTTTTATTTATTTTATTTACAAATTTATCTCTTTGGTGGGCATTCAAAGAACTTACAAAACTGAATAAACATTATAAAATATAATATAAAAAATATAAACAATTGAGGGTGCAATCCTAACAGCCACTTGGGCTGGCACAAGTCCTGTGCACTGGCCCAAGAGTGTTGTAATGCACCTTTGCGCCACTCAGAAGGGAGTTAGGCCAGTGCATGGGGTTACGCTGGCCTCCCAGTACCACTGCAGGCCCCGTAGGACAGGTGAGTTGCACTGGCAGAGCTCAGTCGATGCAGGGGTCTGGGAGAGCGTGGGGAGGGCAGGGAGGAGATGGGAGGTGGGCGTTACGGGGCAGGTGAGCAGGGAGTGGGAGGCAGGGCCAGGACTTGGTGGTTCTGCTGGATCCTGACCCCTGTTCCCAGGCGGTGTGCAGCAGCCTCTAGCTGCTCCATTCTGCTTGAATTTGCACCACCTTCTGAGGCCACCAAAGGTGGGCAGTGAAAAAAGAGCCTCCGTGTAAGGCGGCAATCCCTGCATGGATCCTGCTTTGGATCCGGTGGAGCAAAACTCCACTGGTCCTGCCTCCCTCCCCGCTCCCTCCCCCCAGAGTGCTTCTACCCCGCCTTCTCCCTGCCTCTCCGACATGCCTCCTCCCCACCCTCCACCCGTGTTCCCGGAACACCTCCTCCCCGCCTCCCTCACGTCCCTGCTTACCTCTCCACTGCCTGGCGGTCTGTGTGACCGCCAAGTGGTGGAGGTTGGAAGCCCGCCTGACGGTAGCCTGGCGCCAACTAGTGCTGGGTTATCACCAGCACTCACCCGGTGGCATGACCCGCAAATGTGCAATGAGCCAGCGTGCCAAGTCCAGGATTGGGCTCTCAGTCTTTCTGAACATAATGGGCTTACTTCTGAAAACCACTTTTTCAGTTATCTCTATATACGGACTTATGCTACATATACTTAATTTTGACTTTACTTTTTCATTATTATTTTGGATATCTGATTTCTGATATGCTCCAAAATTCACAGAAGTTGGAATCTCTTCACTGGCTTTAGTGAGTTTTGGATGTAGTCTGAGATATTTATACATAGTTCTGAAAATGGAAGAATTTTAAAAGATGGAAGAAAGCTATTAAAATCACCTCATCTATCCCATTGTAGGATTTTCCCTAGCAGAACTGAATGTGTTTTTTTTTCCAACCCTGTTCTGAAGTGTTTGACCAAAAGGGGAGACTAGAGTTCTCTCTGACAGATTATTCCACAGCCTAATATACCACACAGTAAGATTAAACATTATTTGATTTTGCTCCAAGCTGTCAATAGAGGCAACATACATCCTGATTTGGCCTGGGCAGTGTGAGAATTGGCGCTCTAGCCTAGTTTCCAGGTCCAACCCCCATCCTAGATGTTTCAGGTTTTTAGTTCTCAGAGCTATCTCCTTGCTTTCACCTTCTGATCAGTAGTGTCAGACTATTATACTAACGGAGATGGGGAGGAAAGAAGAATGCCAATCTACTTCTTCACTTGCCCACAGTGGCGTAGCTAAGGCGGGGCTGGGGAGGTACAGGGAGGTACAGGGCCCCGGGTACCATGCCTTGAGGGGTGCTGGCTGCAGGCCTGTGATGGGGTGAGGGGTCACAAAGGAGATGCAGAGAAGGTACTGCAACAGTGAGGAGGTCTCTTTGCCATTGCAGTACCTTCTCCTGCACCCCCCTCGCAGGAATTCAAGAGTGTTTGCGAGCCACTCTGAGCGGCTGACTGCTTTTTATCTTTTATTTTCCAGAGGGGAAAAGGTGAAAAAGGTGAAAAAAGCTGTCAGCCACTCAGAGCAGCACAGTTGTGCACTGTACACACCAAAACCTGGAAGTAATTGGTGGTGACATCATCACATAACTGCAATTACTTCTAAGTCAGGAACTTCCAGGGGTAACGTCATGAGTCACAGTTCCAGGTGCCAGCTACATCACTGCTTGCTGGTTCTATCATTTTGTATCTCCAGCACTGTCAAATCTTCAGCTTCAAAAGTTCAAAATAATTTTTAAAAAACACAAAAATATGAAATAATGTAGCTACTTCTCATTTTCCCTATCAGTGTGCTAGGATGTATCCTAAATTTCCTTTTGTGTACAGGAATTAACATTGTCAGTGACTTTTCTGGAATGGAGCCATCAACATAAAACTGTCTTTCTTAGCTTTGTTTTGACATTCAGGGTTTTTTGTTTTGTTTTTTTCCCCTCTCCCCCCCCCCCCACACACACATCAAGAAGTATTCCAGGAAAGATAGTTCCATTTCCACATCAGTCACCACATTCATTATTATCATATGTGAAATGACTCTGTTGGAAACTGAAAAGGCTTAAGAAGTAGGAAACATTGCAATAGTTTTCCTGAGCGCACACACCATTTTAGACTGAAAATAAAAATGTGGATTTACAGGAGGTATAAGCATTGCTTTTTTTTTTTAAATGAAACTTCCTGTTCCCAAATATACCAAACAATAAAGTTACATAAGGTGTAGAAACAAGCAGCATACTGTTGTAAATGAACTTGTTTTAATGTCTGAACTCCTGCTGCACTTTTGTTACCCTCTCCTATTGCGTATCTGTACAATGACTTGCATTACAATTTCTGAAACCACACCAGCATATTAGCCAAAAGGAAATCTCTTTCCCGATTATGTATTTAAAAGTACTACAGACAGGAAAAGGGCATTTTGTTATCTCTGGAGACATGCTTTAAAGAGGATTGAAAAGATTTATGAAGTAGAATGACAAGTGTACTTAGATCCTAGCAATGCAACAGGAAATGACTTGAGAAATTTTAAAGATCTTTTTCACATAAATCAACTGAACAATTTGTCTTAAAACTATAATTTAGCTTTATGAACCTTATCTTGAGTTTAACACAATGTACTGAGTCAGAATTTACTACTGTTTCATTTTATATAATCAAATTTGCTAGTATGTTTCATTGGTAAAACTATACCAACTTACAATGAATATCATTTACTGTACAAGCTATATGCATTTACTTGGAAGTAAGTTACACTGTATCTTGTGAAGCTTACTCCTAGGTAAGTGTGCTTAGAATTGCACCCTTAAAAATATATAAGCTATCACAATACAAATTGTTATGCTTAATTTGCTTTAAATGTTAATTGTAGCGCTCTGAAGTTAAACTGTCTTTTGTCGTTGTCATGATTAAAAAAAAATGTAATTCAGCCGTGGTCAACTGTACCATAACAAGACATAATCAAACAAATGGCCCACTTCTATTCAACTCCCAGCGCGGCAATGCAGCTGCATCAGCCCAGCTTCCGCTGCATCCCGTAGAGGAGTTTTGGCTACTGGAGGTCTCCTGGGGTTAAGACAGCCATTTTTAACCACTGTGCCGTGGCACACTGGTGTGTCGTGAATGGTCCCCAGGTGTGCCATGGGAATTTGGGAGAGGGTCATTTATTAGCAGGGCCATTGGGGGATGTAACAACACAGTGTGCCTTGTCAATGGTCAAAAAACTGATGGTGTGCCTTGTCAATTGTCAAAAAACAGATGGTGTGCCTTGACCATTTTAGTGCTTTGCCAGTGTGCTGTGAGATGAAAAAGATTGAAAATCACTCAGTTAAGGGGATATTTGTACCCTTGCTGTGAGGTAAATCTCAGAAACTGCTACAGGACAACATGGAACTGTGCCAACTCCATCGCTGGAATGTTTTCATTGACCCGAGAAGGCAGATCAGGTCCAGGAAGGGAGTCAAGATTCAGCATGCACTGCTGCCACTGGTCTCACCCCTCTTCCTGGACATGATCCATCCTCCTTCCTGTCCCCACTCTGTCTTGTTCTGCCCACCCCTCCCACATTCAACCAACCCACTCTCCCGCTGCCCCATTCCACCCCTGTGTGGGCTTACTTGCTCCTGTATGCCTCTGTTGATCCACTACTTCAGGCAGGAAGGCTCCAGCCTTCTCACTGGTGCTCGAGCAGCACGCACCGCCAGAATGCAATTTATGGCGGCTTTGTAGAAAGTGGCACTGTCAGAACACAAGCTGCACCAGTGGGGCAGCCCATTAGGATTGGGCTGAAAATATTCTACATCAAATACTACCTAGTGAGTTCATATCATCAGTTGCAACACTGAATGAGTTCTGTAGAATAATTATGAAACAAAACACATTGACTTGAATCCTGACTTTGATGAATGGAAGGAGGCTCACATAAGGAAGCTTCCATGTCCCCTTTTCATTTCAGTCCCCTGAAAATCACTTTTGATAGCACCACAGGAACCGGGGCAAGGGTGCGCAGGAAAGAAAATCAGACAAAATTGGGTCAGACACCTGCACAAGCTCCCTTCCGTGAATACAAAAGGTGCTTCTCCCTAATTTTGAATGACTTCTCCTTTCTCCAGCAGCCGCTCAGGAGCAGTGAGGAGCAAGGAAATACTTTGCACAATCTTTCCATCCCATAAATAACATATAGATTTCAATGAGCTTACCAACAATAAGCAATTTGCTTTTTTCAAGCAAAAAAGTGAACCCATGATGTAATTTCCAATCTGCTCTTCAACACAGGAAACCTGGATCTGTCTGTGTCCACTCTGAGAATCATCACCAAAATCAGAGGTTAATTTCCCTTATTAAGCATTCAAAATGAGCAATGAAAGTCTTACAGGTGCTGAGACATGACAACTTATGGATAGTCTATATTTTCATGGAAATTATTCCAGCATTACAAAGATGTCATACAACATACATGTCATACAATGATGTGTTACAACATACAGCATTTTAAATCATTCAAACAGTGTGTCCTTGTGAAATACAGCAGATAAATGTTTTGCCATTTTCAACCTTCCAGAGGCCTCAGAAGGCATGTTGTTAATTATCAAGTACACTATTAAATCAAGGGTGAAATAATCTAGATTTCTAGATAGAAATATGTCTAGAAACAAATATCCAGACACAAGACACAAGGAAAATTTATTTGTATGCCAAAATCACCCCAGATTCCACCAATGTTTCATATGGTTTTACTATTTAGCTCTAGGATTGCTACACATCCTTAATAATAAAGATTTATCCATTTCACACTAATGCTCCTTTGGGGTTTTTTCCCCCCAGAACATCAGAGCGCCACATAACATAAAGTCGTTCACTTTGTTTGAATCACTCCGGCAAAGTAACACAAAACAGATATCTCCATTCTTGTATAATATATTTTTCTCACAAGTATCTTGTAAATGTAAATCTTTTCATTGCCCTACTTTATCAACTGGGCTAAATGACCAAATTAATGGCACTTGGACTCAGTATAGCACTGAGTTTTTCTACAGTTTTTTATCTTCAAAAAATGTCTCAAGATGGCAACAAAGGGTATCAGTCAAGTGTGGAAAACCATAGTGAGGGCATTTCCACATTCACAATTTTACAGCCTCATACCCAGAGCAAAATCAATCAGTCAGTCATATCCTGCTAACCCCTGCTAACAGGGTAGAGGCACTTTCTTCAAGTGGGTGCTCCTCTTTTTAGCAGGGGGAGAGTAACTGGCCCGCCTCACCCCAGCAGTGTCTTTTCTAGTGGCTGTCTGCTGGTGTTCTTTTGCATCATTATAGACTGTGAGCCCTTTTGGGACAGGGGGCCATTACAGCCATTAGTTATTTTTCTCTGTAAACCGCTTTGTGAACTTTTTTGTTGAAAAGCGGTATATAAATACTGTTAATAATAATTAATATAATATCAAAACATCGGATAAATTTAACAAGCCATTGTGCAGCAAATATGTGGTTCAGATATTTTATCCAAAACCCAGATGAGCTTTAAAAAGAGGAAGTAAATGCCACAGATTTAAGGAACCGAAAAGTAAGTATGCTTAAGAAAATGATATGGATTTCCCTGTTTGTTTATTTGTTTAATATCATTGCGGATCATTGCAGTTTCTAGCAGTTTAAATAGCTCCTATATTAATTTTCAATAGTGTTTGAGGAAACAAAACACTTTTTATTTTGTTGAGAACGAAATGTTTTGGGTACCTTAGGGACAAATCCTATCCAATTTTCCAGTGCCAGTGTAGCTGTGCCAGAGGGGCATGCATTGCATCCTGTGGTGGGGAGGCAGTCACAGAGTCCTCCTCAAGGTATGGGAACATTTGTTCCCTTACCTTGGGGCTGCATTGCCACTGCACTAGTGCTGGAAAGTTGGGTAGGATTGGGCCCTTACTTAGTTCTCCCCCCATGCTATCCTAAAACTTAAAAAGTTACTATCTGCATTACTGGTAACTAATACATATGCATACCAGGCTTTTAGCTTTCCAAGAAAGCTCAGGAGCAACACTTCACTGGAGTCTTTAACAGAGCAATAACACACTTTTTGTGAACAGACATTACCCCAAAAGTAATCAGGTTAAGAAACTTACAGCCAAAACCAAACTAATATTTATCACAGCAGAACACAGGTTCTGCTGCTGTAAATGACCTTATGGCAGCCATTTAGGCACAGGAGTCCTGCCACCACTAACAACTACCTGTGGGAGTGCAGGTAAGCCAGCATGGGGGGCAGACAGTGGGAGAAATGGGGTGGGGAGGGAAAGGAACAGGTGTAGTGCCTGGGTGGAGTGGGGTGGACAGGAGGCGGGAGGGAGGGGTGGACTCCGGTAGCACTGGGGTATCCTCTCCTCTTCCTACTCTCTTACTCCCCTTGGTTCTCCGGCAGCAAAATGCCTGTATCAAATTTGAAGAAACCCATTTAGTTTACTTCCTGTTATCATTCAATCTAGTTTCAAGAATTTAGGCTTCCTGCAGCCTGCCTCCAAGTCGCGATAAGCTTGTATGCTTACAGTGACCTGTAAAAGCAAAGGCATTTTCACAGTGGTAAGGATCTAAACAATGTTAATGTGTGCACAGTGGATGCAGGTGCTCCCTGGACCCACAAAGAACTGAATCTGTGGATACGGGAGGGGACGGGGGGACGGACACAAGGCAGGTGGACGATACCTGCACTTTCCAGTGGATTCAGTTTCAGCTGACTCAGAGGCCCAGGTCAGATAATACCTTCCCCAATCTGCTCTCTACATGTGATGGAAAATAAGATTGCATCTTCTGGACTACTTCTGTCACCCTGAACTCCATGTTCATGTGATAAGCAATGCCTCCAGATGTTTTGGTTTCCAAACCCAGAGTAACAAAGCACGGTAGTGCTTCCAATGCCTTCCATGCAGTGAATGTAATAAAAATATAGATGGGCCTTTATAGTCATCTTCTTACACTGAACTGATTATTGTATTCACAATGAATGAATACCTGAGTACCGTGCAAACCACAGAATTGTTGTTTGTTTGTTCTGTAATGTGATAATTGCTTCATAAGTAAGGTCTAAAGTAAATCCTTTTCACAAATATCAAATGTTTGAGATTATAACCCTTTTTGAAGATGTTGGAACCAAAGGTGATAAGGAAGCAGAAACGTTTGGCACTGCATCCTAGCTTTGTAACTGGGCTCTTTCATCTAGCTGAATCTTTCACATCAAAAGTATCCTATTCTAGATATAATTGATTTGTTTATATTTAGGCTTATTAAAACACACAAATATTACTCCATAAACTCTAGGCAGTCTGCCACTGACAATCAGTAAAAGCTCTCTATGGAGTTCACAATCTTCCTATCGCTATATCCTAATAATAATAAAACAAAACAAAGAACAAGGATAAAACTATCCAAACGTCACTCCATTTCCAATATTGCAGTTATGAAATATCTTAATGACACGTAGAAAGATAATTAAAAAAAAATAACAGTAGTAGGCTTTAAAAAATTTAACACTTGGCCCCAATCCTATCCCCCACTATATTATGCAATGCATCTATGCTGCCAAAGAGCACACTGTATTGGGGGGGGGGGGAACCAGTTTGCCTGGGACAGATAAGTAAATATATTTCCTTACCTCTGTGCATGCTGCCTCAGTGGGACAACTCAGACCTAGGTCAGCTATTTTCCTGATGTGAGTCCAAAGAGAGGCAGGGGGCACATCAGGCTAGTAAATTGGGAATCAGATCCTCATGTGCACTGCACCGACCATGAACCACCCCTCTAACCCCAAACCACTCCCTGCTTGGCCCGCTCCCCACCTAAACCTCCCCCAATCAGGGCCCATGAGGGGGTTAAATGGAATAATTTGTATTTGGGCCTAGGGTCAAAGGAGGGAGCCCAGCATCTAAAGGGGGGCACACAGAAATTTCCTGAAATCTTACATTTTTCAATCTAACCCAAACTTGCTGCCCAAGCTGAATGATGAGGGTGTTACGCTGCTGCAAGCCATATGCACAGGGCCAAGGAATGCATACATGACAGTCCTTAACTCAGAGTTAAATCTGGGAGGAAACTGGCCTGCTACCGTAGCACTATGGCTTGTGGATCTGCTAACCACGAAGAAGTGTATAGGAGCTCAGGGACACAGCTGTGGAACTACAGCTGCTATAGAAGTTTTGGTGCACCTCAGGATACTTTCCATTCTAGTGTGAGCCTAAATATGATTATGCTACTTTCCTGCAATGATTTTCTATATTTAAAAGATTTTAGAGAGAAATGTAAAAATGTATTTGGCTTTCTATATTATTGTATCTAGCAGCCAACACCATGAGGGCGAGTAAACTCAGTACACCTAGGCTCCAAAAACGTTTCTGGCTGTCACTACCCTCCACTGCCCTGTTTTGCCCCCTCTCCACCCCCATAGCCACTCTCCTCTTGCTCTGTTTTTGTCCCTCCCCTTTCAGGAAAGGACCCCAAAAAAACTTTGTACCCCTGATAAAATTCCTCTCAGAGGTCCTGCCTCCAACATCACCTTACCTGCACTGATGTGACATCCGGGAGCTGTGGAATCATTCAAGAGCCTTCCAGCCTCTTACACTGGTGATCCAACAGTGTACGATAGCATTGTGCCATTTATGACACCATAAGAGGACTTACAGTGGCAAATCAGGAGATCTGCCACTGTAAGCCTTAAACCTTACATAAGATTGGGCTGCTCTTGTCTTAGTGAGTGAAAATTGTAGGGGGAAATTTATAGCAATAATTTATTGTGATTATGTCTGTAAAAATAGAGGAAAGGGCAACTGTTAATGTGCTACAAAAGAGGATAAATATTCACAACTGCATGATTTTTATGGGACAAAAAAAATCCCTTGAAGCAAATTCATTTAAATTGAGATAATGAACATGCCCAAAACGAAGTTAAATTGCTGAATGATTAAGACTTTTATTTCCTATGGTAATGTGTTTTGCTTCCCACTGAGTTCTAGTTGTCCATGAAGCATTTTATGTATCTTGAATGAACAAAAGCAGTAGCTGATTATTTAAGATAAGGAACGTTCCACACTAAGTATCAGAGATTAGAATTTGGCCCAGATGGCAGGACTAATATCATTAGGCGCCAACACATCACAGCTAATTGATTGTAAAGCCACAATAAAACTGTCACCACAATGTGAACAAAGATAACTGATGGCCAAGAAAACATTTTTTCCTTTTGAGTTTGAATTAAAAACATCCAGATTATAAATGGATGGATAGGTAGCAACATGGATGGTTAACCAGACTCAATTTACCGCTTTATTGGCTCTGGGAATTTCTGAATGGGGCCAGCAGAATGCTTTAAAGCTTACATTGAAGGAAAGATTACAGGATTTAGAAACTTAATTTGCACATCAACAGATTCAAATAAAGATAAGGACACTGTACAAATGTGAAAACAAATGTGCATTATTATTGTTGGTCTGACAATGGAATTTCTAAACCCACTTCAAGTCTCACTGAAACCACTGGAAGATGCAGAACACAGCAGAAAATCTGTACAATATTACCGTTATTTAGGATGTCTTTTACTTAGGCTTCGCAAAACTGAATGAGAACATTTGATACAATGGTCCCAGTGGGACTTGATCTTTCAGGTCTCTTGCAGAAGGAGAGTGAAATCATTGCTTAAGTGCCACTTCATTGTCATCATATGACTTAGTGATGACATGGATGAAAAGCAGACTTCAAAATCCATTCTTTCAAGTTCACAATAAGCTCTACAGAAAAACCAGAAGTGGCAACACATTGATCAAATGTACATAAGCTCTTCCTTTCACATCTTTTTTTAAGCCCCTCACATGATGAAAACTGAATAGCAACCCTATAGCGGCCCAGCTAGACCCTCCAAGGAATTGGAAGAGAGTTTTTGTTTCTTTTTATCTAGTAATATCATCTGATTTCAAGATAAATTAGAAATTGTCTCTAACTGGATTTAGAAAGCATTTTTTTTTCAAAAGCTGTTTAGTGCTGTTGGTCATGAAGCAGGAAAGATCCAAGCAGCTCTGAAAATAGGTAAAATTCCAGCACTATGTTCAGTCTTTGCAATTCTGAGAGCTGATCAACAAACATTATTCAGTGCTGCTCACTATCTTTCAGGAATACAGGGTTTTACAAAAGGAAAATACAGCATACTCAACATCTGATTTTCTTGAAGCATCTACATTTCTACAGAAATCATATCTGCCATCTTAATACACTGGGTCCCCGAGTTACGGACATCTACGCTGGCACTTATGTCAGGTACAGTATGTCCTTTGCATTGCTTCTGCACATGTGCAATAGTAGTGCACTGTCAAAAGCCACTACTACGTGAAAGTAGTGTGCTGTCAAGGTATGTGCACTCTGACTTCCATACAGATTCCAAAACAGAACTGGCAGGTATGTTATTGGACTTAGTGCACTGTAGTATTAGCAACTCTTTCACTTGTGTATACAGAATTGCCACCATCACAACTTATATGAACTTGAGCTTTCATTTCTATTCCTTGCTAGTATGAAATGAAGGAAAGAGTGACAAAAATAAACTCCCACAATCTCAAAAGGATGTGGATTGTCCCAAAGATCCAAAAATCAGGAACAAAACTTTCTTCGTTGGAAAACATATTAGAAACTCTGCATTGTCTCCTAATTCCTGTTCCCTGGTGCTTAAGTAATATCCAGTAATCTGGAGAGAGAATGAACTTGGTCCTGGAACTGGATTCATGCCACTCTGAGGTTTATACCCAGATATCCAAAGATACTTTCAGGTGAAATATCTTCAGGACCTCATTTTGGCTACCTTGATATTACCGCATGGATGTTTAACGGAAATCTGTGTGTGCAGCGTTCAAATGCCATAGCCAATGGCGAAACTTAGTGGAATGGCATGAAAAGAGGAGGGGGAGAGTTCAATGGGTGCCAAAGTGATAGCTTATGAAAGGAAGTTGGCTCACAGTGAAATCCTACTCTTTGGCTTTGTCAGAACAGAGCAGCAGGCACCAAACCCTGCGCCACAGGCTAGATCCCAGTGTCTGGAAAAAGACTTCCCCTTCATGCATGGCATTTACCATTCCACATTGCTGCCTCTTATCTTTCAAGCTGATCTTCTCAGAAAGTCACACTGGGCAGCCACTTCTGCAACCCATTTAATGTTAAAGCAGTTGGATTTAAGATCACTGAAGGATGAAATTAAGGGAACTGAATCAACCTTAAGACCATACGTTACTTTAACTGGACTTTATGTCAGATGACAGAGAAGTAAGAGCATTTGGAGTAAAGATTAAATAATACAATTTTCATGAGAGAAGTGATAGATAAAAGAAGTAAACTGTGTATAACTGAATACAGGGTGAGTCACTGAAATTATCCAAATAGTGTTTTAGATGGAGAAGTACTGGATTTATTTTCATATCCTTATCCAGTTTGTTTTTTAACAAGCATCTGGATTTCTGTTCCTTGGTTTTGTTATTTTGTCAGCTTTGAAGACTGGTTAGACTGAATTTGAAGACTGGTTAGAACCACGATTGTAGATCTCTGAGGCTGCATTCCTATACACACTTTCCTGGGAGTTAAGGAAAACGTCCTACAGGTAGACCACAGCTGCGATACAAGGACATCTGCAAGAGGGATCTGAAGGCCTTAGGAGTGGACCTCAACAGGTGGGAAACCCTGGCCTCTGAGCGGCCTGCTTGGAGGCAGGCTGTGCAGCATGGCCTTTCCCAGTTTGAAGAGACACTTTGCCAGCAGTCTGAGGCAAAGAGGCAAAGAAGGAAGGCCCATAGCCAGGGAGACAGACCAGGGACGGACTGCACTTGCTCCCTGTGTGGAAGGGATTGTCACTCCCGGATTGGCCTTTTCAGCCACACTAGACGCTGTTCCAGAACCACCTTTCAGAGCGCGATACCACAGTCTTTCGAGACTGAAGGTTGCCAATACAATACAACTCTTGTTTGGCCATTGAGTTGGTGAGGAAAGGTTGAGGTTGAAGGCCCTTCCTTTATGTCATTAACAACTTGCCTACTCCAAATCTGGAAGCTTCTAGGATGTGGCTTGGTTAGATCTCATACCATCAGCCCAATTTAAAATGCCATCACACTGGCCTAGGTCATGTTCTCCTAGCATGCACCCAGCACTGTATACAAACAAACACATCAGAAAATCCATCTGGCTACATTGTTTACATGTGGCTGTTAGTTGCTTGGCACTAGCCTATCACTACGTAATGGGTGAAGACTTTTTACTCCTCGAAAGGAGTCCTTGAACATTATTTACAACCATAGTTGGTTTTTTGTCACTATCAAAAAGTGTACAGCTAAGGAAAAAAATGAAGCTGAAATGCCTATGTGTCACTATGATCACTGGGTACTGTTAATATATTTTCCAGTGTACTAGAAAATACATCAATACGTTCATCTTACAGAACAGGTACACTAGTGTCCCATATACAACAACCAGGCAACTGTTAGGCTGTTTAATGATACCTTTTCTTTAGACTTCCTAAACTGGGCTGAATGCAGTTTAAAACACTTCAACACAGACCAAATGCCTCACACTCATTAAAAATGTACACAAGGTTAATGCATATTTGGCTTTGATATGTACTGCTTAGATATTCAGATAGTCAACTATGAACAACCCAAACACTGACAAGGAAAGATAGACTGGAAGTACAGCATTTCGGATGGTAACCAGGAAATCTTTGCAACCAAAACTCTTGTAAAAAACCATTTATAAAACATTTCTGAAAACATCAAGAAAACAGAACAAAGATACATGCAGTGACTAATGCTTTCTCCCCGATCTGGAAAGGCTCTCTCTCGGTTCTCTGAACGCTTACAAAAGACAAACACTAAGGGTCCTGTCACTTGCCACAAATTCCTCTGTGATAACTTAAGCCATGAGCTCTTTTTCTCCACCTAATAATCACTTGATGATAAAAGATGACTTCAGTCAGATAGTATGAGCTTGTCACTGAACCACTAATTAGGGGAATAAGAACACTAAACAACCAGGGCACGTATTTGAACAAAACCAACTCTGTTCAAGAATGGTTGCAGCAGCCAGCCTGAAGATTCATCTTGTACTGAGTTCACAGGCAGAAAAAACAGGAACACTGAAAAGCTGTGATAATACTCCACCATTTATATCCTCCTATAGACCCTCTGCAGTTTCCATTCTATATAAGGATTGAAAACCATGCAGCTTTTCAGAGCACTTACTGTGCTGGGGTTATGAACATGAAGTCTAACCACTGCAGTCCAAGAGGTCTGACACTTGATGAGAGGTATGAAATGTCCTTATAACTCACTATTTCTTATAAACTTCCTTCATTTGGCTCCGTGAGCAGCGGACGAACAATCAAGGCACAACCTCCCTGGAATCTTCATTTTGAACTGCAAGTTTTGGTTTCTCAATACAGATTTCTCAGACAGGAAAGCAGGACATTCTGTAGTCAGAATAACTCTATTGCTAATTTGCCTTTTCCAAAAGTGTTCTGTCATTCAGAGCAGTTTCTAGACCAAACGTAAGCCTTGACAGGCCCAGGCTCAAATTAAACCCTGACTATTTATTTATTTAGAACATTCAAGGCATTGCCTTCAAACTGTGAAGCTCCAGTTCCTTAAAAACCACTGAGCAAGGTGAAAGACTAAGACTGCAATCCTAACGTCACTTTCCTGGGAGTAAGACCCATTGAACACATTAGGACTTACTTCTAAGTAGACCTGGTTAGGATTGTGGCCTAAATAGTTTAAAAGGAAAGAGAGCTTCATAGTTTGAAAGCTAATGCCTTTAATTAACCACTATCTCAAGCAGCTGTGAAGTATATTTTTCTCAAGGGCAACTTGCATAATGCATATAGGCTAAGGCTGAAATCCTAAAACATCCTGAACGCAGTGGAACTGAGTGGACATGTCTAGAATTGCACTGTAGGAATATTTAGCAACCACTGAACTGTTCCAACTGAAAACCCATGAGAACTACCTCTCCTTCTGCTAAGATTTCTCATGGGAGAATCAGCATAAGAGCAGCTCTGATGGATCAGACAGATGGTCCATCTAGCCCAGCATCCTGTTGTACAAAATAGCTGACAAGATGCTTCTGAGAGTCTGCAAACACAGTTGCTGCACCTGCTTTTTATTGGATTTAAACAGAGTAATCAATATGTGAAATAATGCATTTTTATTATTACTGTTACATTTTGGAGTGTGTTTTTTGGCTGCATTGATTTTAGTGTTTTAAGTTTGCAAAGTAGGCTGCTTTGAGCACCTCCCTAATGGGAGTGGGAAAGCACAGGATTTACATTTTTTAATTAATTAATAAGTAATATAAATATCCCTGATCTTAGCACAATGTTAATCATCTGTGCTCCATCCCAATCTTTTCTTGACATTTTTACATGTCAAGAGAGTCAGCTGTTCAAGATAATTACATTCTGTTGCCATTAGTTTGTAATAAGATATGGAAAGTGGGGTCTATTTATCTGATGAGATTTCTAAACTTCTCTAGTAAGAAGACAGTTTTTCTGTTTTTGATGAAACCAAACATGTTTGTGATGTAGACATCAACTATATACTATATCTCCAGTACAAAATGTTTATCACCCACTCTGCAGAACAAATATGTGGACTATGTTTCTCTTTATTTAACACAACACACATTTAGCAGGTGCTCTAAAAAAAAGTCAGCCAGTATTCTTGAGTGATGCTGTCAACTTTTGGTTCATTTTTTAAAAAAATAACTCTTTTCTGTGAAGCTCACACTGAAAGAATCAATTACAGTACTCTGTCAATCAGGTGACATCATCAGTAATTTAGTTCGGAATTTGTTCCATGTTGGGTTGCGTTCCACTTTCTGTGAAACAATCTAATTAATACTATTGAGCTGCAGCTGCATGATTCACAACCTGTGCTGTTACAATTCTCATGGCATTCTATCCTTAGCAAGGAAAGCCAAGCCCTTGGAGAATGTTGACCAAAAGGCCCAGTTGTTGGTGTCTAAAGGAATAACAGATGGCTTCACCTTTCCTATCATTATGGCAGGCCTGTGCAGGTGATTTTACAAAGTAGTTCTTTACCATTTTGGTGTAAGCAGTGGTTGTTCATAAAACAAACTGGCAACAGTTACTACACTATTTTAAACACTTTATAAAGTGTGTTCTGCTAAATAAATGGCCACACCTTCTATTTATAGTGCAAGCAACTTGTATGCTATACAAGCAACTTGTATAGTGCTAGTAACTTCTATTCAAGCAAAATATGCACAGGACTGGAGCCTTTATACATGTGCTGTTGAAGTGGTCAGGAACTACTGGTAAGAATAAACCATAATTCTATGACCATTTGAAGTGTTAGGGCACAATCCTAACCAACTTTCCAGCACTGGCATAGCTGTGTCAGTGGGGTATGTGCTGCATCCTGCAGTTGGGGGGGGCAGTCATGGAGGCCTCCTTAAGGTAAGGCAATGTTTGTTCCCTTATCTCAGAGTTGCATTGCCCTTATGTCAGAGCTGGAAAGTTGGTTAGGATTGCGGCCTTAGTGATGGAATCAGCAAAATTTAATGCATAGCATAGCAGCACCCATATTCATTTTGTGTGCAAAAAAATAAACAGAACACCCATATTAAAAGATAGTCAGAAGGAATAAGGGGTTTCTGAAGAACATATTCGTCCAGCTGAAGACTGTTTTCCCATCAAATTGAATTGGGAAGTGGGAAAAAGTTGATCTAATTGTCCTTTCATCACTACATGACATAGGCTACCATCCTCAAAATAGTCACATTTTGTTCAGCACAATCCCTCCCCAGATACGGTTTTAAAGAGTGACCACTCCGCACAAAATGATTCATTACTTAGTTTGTAATTTTTGAATTGTGAATGGAGAAACAAAGAAAGGAAACTGTAGTAAGAGAAAAAACAAACCAAGTTTAAAGGAACATTCTGGTAAGGATAACTGTTATAAATATATAGTACTTTGGAAGCAGCTTTACCTCTCTTCCATTTATTTGCCCATGCACTTCATGGTATGCAAGTTCAATTGAACATATAGCAAGGTCCTTCACGCAACAATTCAAAATATCCATATCCAAATCAATATCCATGACAGAAACATATATATTCCTTTCTTGTTGCAAAATGGAAACAAGAGAAAAACAGCTCTTTTAGGAGCTGCATGAAAAAAGTTTTGTTTTCAAAATTGTGGAAAAAAGCAGAAAGTAGGTGATAAAAAGGAAAACATGCTTTCATGAAGGCCCTGAAAAAGGAACATACTCTTGAAAAATGCTATAATTCTTGAAACATTAATGTTGAAAATAAACTTTTTGTCTTGTATTCTTCTTGTAACAAACAGGAGTGTTTTCTGTTTTTTGTTTTTTTAAAACCACTCTTTAACTAAGGGCGCAATCCTATCCTGCGCTGGAACAGACAAACCAGGAGGCTTGCACTGTATCCAGTGCAAGATAGTGGCCAGAAGCAGCTCAGCCAAAGGTAAGGGGAAACAGTTCCCCTTACCTCTGGGTAAGGGCTGCTGGCCCCTATGGGTCTCCTTGGACTTGTGCCACCTCTTGAAGTGGCGCAAGTCCGAGGAGAGCGGAGAGGCTTGAAGCCGCTCAGTTCTCCCTGGGTATGGAGGTTGGGATCTGGCATAACTGCCGGATCCCAACCCCACCTCCCACTCCCTGCCCACCCGCCCCAGGGCCGCCCATCGCCTGCCCTCCCCCCACCCAGGAACACCTCTCCCCACCTCCCTTTTGTGCTTGCGTCGGCCCAGCTGGGCCAACTCAAGCATCCGAGAGGAAGCTGGCATGGAGGGTTTTGTCAGCCTCTGTAGGCCGGCACTTCTCGGAGCCCTGGCCTGGCTTCCTCTCGAGAAGGCACAAACATGCAAAAGTCCCTTGCGCTGGCCCAAATATGGGTCAGGATTGCACCATAAGACAGATTTGACTACAGGAGCATGAAGGAGCCAAGGAAATGTCACACTAAGGACCAAATCCTATCCAAGTTTCCAGCACTGGTGCAGCCGTGTCCATGTGGTATAAGCTATATTCTGTGGTGGGGGGCAGTCATGGAGGCCTCCTCCAGGTAAGGGTAGGTCTGTTCCCTTTTCTCAGGGCTGCATTGTAGCTACAACAGTACTGAAAAGTTGGATAGGATTGGGTCCTAATTTATGCATAAGATCCATGCAAGACACACCCATCTAGATTGCAGTGATACCATGAGAAAAATTTCATAATGCATAAGTAACAATATTATCTAAATTAGGGTGGTGCAAATCATGTAGACCCTTTGGGGCTGCTGAGGTTCTACCTGAGGTAAAGGGAATTACTTCCCCTTGCCTCGGGCTAAGCCACAGCCAGCCCCAAACTTGCACTGGATACAGTGCAGGCCAGCCAGGATTGCGCCAGCCAGGATTACGCTGCAAGAGTTCTAATAATTGGCTCCTATTCAAAGCAAGGAAGATCTGCTATAGAAGTAAGTAAGGGTTATACGGAACTAAACCAGCATCCTATCTCTGGTAAGAGTATGAAGTCAATGGTATGAGAAACCAAAGAGCGGAGACTTTATCAAGAGGTTCACTCTTGTTGCTCTGAATGGCAGCTATAAACTTTTAACTACCTCCATGTTTGGAAGTGATTTTCAAAAACCAATTCTGAATTTGTTTTTTATTAAAATAAACACTAAAATTAATTAGAATTTTTATACAGCATTTCAAGGGTTCAAAGCACCCACCATATATCATCTCAGTAATCTTTACAATGGCAAGTAAGGCAGGACAATATCATTATTATGAGATTTTTAAAGTACAATGGGCCCACTTTATCCACAAGCTCCACATTCATAAATTGAGGGCCTGATCCAGAACAATCACCGCCGGCCCAGCGCTAGTACTGAGCATCACAAATGTGCCGTAAAGCACCTCACGACGCTTACTGCTGGCTCACGCTGAGCCAGTGCCAGGCAAAGGTGCAACAACTGCCATCCAGAGCTCTGGGTGGCAGACAGGTAAGTCAGGGTGAGGGAAGGCATTCCAGAGCAGGGGGGCAGGGAGAAGGTATGGCAGGGGAGGGAGGGGGTGGGACCAGCAGATATCAGCTCCGTCAGATCCACAGCCCCGCATTGGGCCTCCTGGCCTGACACAGGGCTGCTTTACTCTGTGCCGTCTAAATAGCCAGCGCAGAGTCAAGTAGCACCATTGGCAAGTAGCAGAGTCAAGTAGCACTGGTTTTTTTTTACCTTACCCAGAAGAAAAGGATGAATGGCCCCCTGAGGAGATGGTGGGAGCTGCCAGCGGCTGCCCGGCATCTATAGGATGCAGCAGCAGCCATTTTGGCGCCGCTGCTGCCCTGGGCACCGGGCAGCTCAAGACTAGGCTGACAATCAACTGCGGATTGAAAATGTATTTCAAAAAATTTACATATCCTACTGTAGCCTCATTTGCCTTGTGCCCCCATTTTCACAAGTTTAGGCAATTTACATGTTTTACCCAATACACAGAATTTGAACAAATTTACACAATTTATGCAAATTTCTGCAATTAGGTAAATTTACGCCATTTTGTCAGCATGAGCTCTGAGAACTTGAACATCCATGGATTTTGGTATTCGTGTGGGGTTCTGGAACCAAAGGCTCACAGATATGAAAAGCCCACTGCAATTTCCCCTACTGCACAACTCGAACAGCTGAGTACACTCCACACAGTTGGTATTCTGTATCATATATTAATTCAACTGACATTTTAGAAAGATTAAACCCAAATTTTTTTTATTTAGAAAATAATTCAGAAAGTAAAAAGCAAAGAAAATTGCTTTCTCACCTGAATACTGTACACACAAAAGACAGAGCGTGAATAAGTACAGCAAGTGAAGCTTCCATTTCCACTGATAGCACCAAACCTGGTTTTCATTAGACATCCTATGAAACATGAAATAAATTGAGAAAATGTCAGGTATGTTCTGTTTCTATAGTACTTTAGCAAAATGACCATAAATATACTTTTAACAAAAACGGTTGTGGAAAATGCACACCTGTTGAATAAACTTTAGTGGCAGAGACCCTGGACTGTCAGAACTCTAAAATACCTTTTCCTCCTTTTTGTAACTGGCAGGCACAATTTGCCTTCAAAGTGTCAATAAAGTGTATTGTTCAATTGAAAAGAGGGCAGCCATAGATTAAATCTGAACTAGCACTTTGTTGGAATATATATCTAGCTCTGTCAGATTCAGTTTAAGCATGCTAATAGCAACTGTTAGCCTTTATTACTAAATTTGGCACAGCAGCAGGAATGGATTCTGAGGTGCAAGCTCTATCAAAGAGTTGTAGAATATTCTTTGTTTACTGTTAAAGAAACAATGCCATGATTTGTCAAAGCCATAAAATATGACCTGGACCTCACCTCCTGAGGCTCCTTGGACTTATAGCTGGCATAGGTCTAAGAAGACCCACTGGCGGCCTACCAGGAGGTTAGTTAAAACACTCAGCAGTGGACCTCCCCAGCTCTGCGCCCAGGGCAAAGGTCCGCAGTGGCACCCCCCACAGGCTGTCTCCGCTCCCCTCACTCGAAAAGCTGCCCCCCCACTCACCTGAGGTTCATGGAACCTCGCGCAACCTCCAGCTGTGTCGGGAAAACCTCTGTGAGGTTCCCCAACGCTTTAAACTGTGCTTCTGGAAAACCAGAAGCACAGTTTCTGCCCCCGTCGGAAGCCTCAGAGAGGCTTCCGTGGGTTCTAGTGGACGGTGCCTGGGGCTTTTGCCCCATCTCAGTCTCTGGAAGGTCCGCTGCTGAAAACACTTAACTTACCACCCAGTTCTATCACTTACCAGAGCATGCAGCATGCACTCTGGCATTGCAGGTACATAGCATAAACTGGTGAGGGAAAAATTAGGTGCAGGGTTTCCCAGCTGCTGCAGTACTGCTAGCAGGCGATAGAATGTCAATGAGATACGGGTGGGGTGGCATATTGCACAATTTACTAACAGACTGCAAGATTCCTCAGTATTTTGGATAAATATAAGATTTATCCAGAAAAGAACCCTAGAAGGCTTCTGAGATAGGATTTACTCATCTAGTGACCATGCTGATTTTCCTTCAGGTTTGTTCTATATTCTTAATAGTTTTACCTTTAATTATGCTTCTCACTAGTTCACCCAGAAGAGATGTGAAGCTGACCAGTCTATATCCCTTTGTAACTATCAGTATTATACAGGCTATCTTCCAAGCTTCTGAAGTTGAGTAAAATAACATTACATATTTTTGTTAGAAGATCAGCAATTCTACATTTGAGTTTCTTGGGTGGATGCCATCTGGACCTTTGATTTCTTAATTTTTAATTTGTTAGTACTCTCTGAAGCTTATAATGTCACCTATTCTATACCTCAGTTCTGCAGACTCCTATCCCGAGAATGAAAGTTCAGTCACAGGTATTTGTACTTCATCTTCTATAGTGAAGACAAATGCAAAGAATCCATTCAACTTCTCTGCAGTTTCCAGATCCTCTTTAATCTCCCCTTTCAATTCCTCATTATCTAACGGTCCAGCCACTTTCCTGGCAGGTTTCCTGTTTGTTATGTATTTAAAGAAATTGTTATTGTTTGCTTTGTCACTCTCAGCTACGAGATCCTCATATTCTTTGTGCAAATCTCTTATTGCCAGTTTACATTTTTCAGTCAGAGTTTGCGTCCCTTTGTTCTTGTCATCTGGATAAGAATTTCATTTTCTTGCCTTTTAGAGCTTCCTTAACTCCAATTGTAAGCCATGCTGGTATATGGACCTGATGGTGCCTTTCCTACTAAGTATTCTAGTTGACCTTCTGTTATTGTGATTTGATATAACCACCATGAACTCAGGAGAGATTTTGCCCTCTTGATTTTCCTCTTTAGTTCGCTTTTTATTTCTACATTGTCCCATATTCTCTCTCTATTAGCAACAAAAGTGAAAGGTTATCCAGAAAGCTCTCTTAAGAAAGCCCAAGTGCTTATGCACATACATCAGGACTTTTTTTCTCATCTTTAATTTGTTTTTAATTTATGGGACTTTTTTTTGCCAAATATAGCACAATCCCATTCTTGCTCTTATACAGGCAAATAAATTAACAAATTAAATACTATAAAATCAACTACAAAAAGGCACTTGAGAAAAGTTCCAGATTTGTCAGTGCAAAAGATGTAAGATGCTGGAATCCAACAGTCCAATACCGCTGTATCCCATGGGGATGGGAAGCAGTGCAGGGTCTACTTGGGGCAGGCAGGGTCTAACCTCCAGGCAGCCCTGATGGGTCTCCTCGGATCTGCGCCTGCTATTGAGCAGGCATAGATTCGAGGAAACCGTCAGGTCTCCTGGTTTGGGAGGGTGTTAGGATATGGCAACAGGGCCTGCCGCCATCTCTGCCCCCCTCCCAGCCTGCTCTCTCCCTCGCCATGCCTTCCTCCCGCCCTGGAATTCCTTCCCCCTGCTCAGACATACCATTTTGCTGCAAGGCGCTCGCCCAGAGCTCAGGGTGGTAGTTCCCCATCCTCCACTCTGCATGGACTTGGCGCAGGCTCACACCAGCACCCACGCCAGACCCACACAGAGTATCGCAGGCATACCTTATGGCATGTTTGCAACGCTGCACACAGACGCTGGGCCGGCATGTATCGAATATGATCAGGTCCAAGTAAACTGAATTTATCCAGATAAATTATAATATTAGCATATACAGCCACTGGGCTTTTTTAACCCCACTCCCACTTTGAAGCAGCACATCCCCATGTATGCCCAAAATACCACTGGTTATGAAAGCTTGATCCTAAAACCAATCCCAGGCAACCCAGGGCAGCTCCAGGCTGCTCAGATCTGTGTCACCTCTTTAGGTGGCGCAGATCCAAGTAGTCCCATTGGGCTACTTAATTCCCCTTGCCATGGGCTGAGCCACAGGCAGCACCAACCCCACATTGGATACGGGGCAGGGCAGCTGGTTTTCCCATTCCAGTGTGGGTTAGGATTGGTCTGCTCATCAGATGGATTTAAAAGGGAAATTGCATTCATGAAAGAAATTAATCTTAGTTACTAGTTAAGTTTTCTAATGACTTTTTATTTTACATAAATGAGTTGCTGCTTATGAAATCTTTTTTCTTTATGGAGGGTTGATTTAAATTATGAACTTGAAACTGGTTTAGCTTTCTGACACATAGTAAAATTAAACTTAATAGTGCTGTAGATGATCATACCCTAGTTGGAATCTCTAAAACATAAAAAGCTCTTTGAAGAAGCCAGACACTAAAATAACCAGATTAGTACACAACAAAATGATTGTCCTGCATCTCAGTGCAATTGCAATGAAATCTAAAGTCTCTGAAAAGTGAATGCCAGAGGACTATAACGAATAGTTAATAAATGTACAAATATGCTGGGTTCTTTCAAAGATCTAGATGTTTTCCTTTGATTCTATTACTTTCAGTTCCCTTTCTGTAATTGAGGATAATAGTGAAATACCTCACAGGTTACCAGTGAGAAAAATGCAATTATCTTCCTTGAACATTAGAGACAGGACAGATTATGAAGCTATTTCCTAATATAACTTCAAAGTATCTTATGTATCTGAACATGCCTTGTGATTATTCTACCACTACAACCCTGAGTTAAACTGGACAGTGTAAATACAGGCCACATCATGACTATTACAGTGATGAGAAATCCAAACTTCCATATTCAGTCAAGTTTACCTTAAGATAAATTCTCCTGCTTTGAGGAATAAGAAGAAATCATTCTGATTTCTATGCATCCTGATGCATCTATGATATGAGCCTTATGGCATAGAGTATGTGCAGAAAATGTAATATAGTCTAAGAATTGAGCTCTATTTAATAACTGAGATAACTAATAGCTAATACTAATTATACTAACAGCTGACAGAAGAGCACAGAAACTGTTTTCAGAAAATAGGCAATTCCCCAATCAATCTACTGACTGGTTCTTGAGCTGTAATTCCCTTACATTGTTTTTACAAAGGTGTTTAAAACTTTACTGTGACTAGAACTATTTCAGAGGCAAAGAGGAATGAAGTCTATCAAAAACTATCAAAAACTCCTGCAAGTTTTTCAATCCACTTGATTCCTCTCGCTACCTCTGTCTCCCCCCTTTTCATGCACACCTTCACTCTCTTTCCAATTGCAGCCTCCTCCTTTTGGTGCAAGTAGTGGAACAGGATGGCCACAGTGCACTCTGCCTAAAAATATCAGATGGAATAACATACAACTCCTGTGATGTAAAAATGGAATGAAAATTCTCCATAATTGAACAGTCTCACTACCTCAACCCCGAGACATTACATAGTTCAAACAGATCCGCCAAGTTTACTTTCTGGAGTGGGAACCTAATGGGCTTCATAGGAGCCTCCAACACAACCAGTTTTACTTCTTCCTCCTGCTACCTCTGACTCCTGTAGATGTCTGAACTGCCTGTGTTCTACCAGACTGCAGCAGTGGCTGGCATACCACAGTGTTAGCTCACATAGATACACACATGGAGTTTCCATTTAAATACTCATGTTATACAAACACACACAACAGCATCCATAAGGGAACCGTTACTGACCACTTAGTTAAGTTTGCACAGAATCACAGGTTGAAAGTGACCGCACATCCAACCCTGTGCCCAAAGTCAGTACATTCTCCTGCCAGCACTTCAGAGATTTCCTTATGCAGTCAAGGTGCTGTGCCACAAGATGTTGCCATGGGTGCTGTAGAAAAAGTTCTGCAGAGCAAAAATGAAAAACCATATAGAAAGGGGAAACAACTCTCTCACAAAAAAAACTTCAACCTATAATTCAACATAGGGAATTTCCACAGATAGCAACCAATCAGTTTCAGAGTGTAAGCAATCATCCAAACATCCCAGAAGAAACTTATGCAATTCCATGTCACTCACTCACTAGCTGTGGTTTTTCCCAATGTTCAAGTATAAGACTCTTGCATTTGCTGGCTTCCTGGGACTGCAAACTGTTCTCTAAAATATGTGATTGGTGGGCTGTATTTAGCTTGCTGAGCCACAAGTTGTGTTGGACTACCCTGATGTATTGACCTAACAAAAAAGGAGAGCCAGAAGTACATATAAAAGGAACAAAGCACCTTTTTGAAGATAACTGAGGCATCAGAATAGAAAACCATATACTGCATCCTTGATTACCCTATTCAACTCTGCTTTGAATTAAGTAATTGAATTTGCCCTCAGTCACACCAGAAGATTTATGAGGGAGTAGATTTCACATAATTAAAACACTTTCCCCCAAGACTTTATGAACATGGAAGCCTGAGGCGTAGAGCTCTAGATACTGGGCTGTAATGCAGGCAGGAGTGATGTCTACAGAAATGGAGCTGGAGCATGGGATTCTGAGGGTGGGGCCTAGTATGAATAACCAGGCCCCACCCTCAGAATCCCATGCTCCATCTCATTTCTGAAGGAAAGTGATTGAAGAGTGCAGCAAAAGACTTCTATTACAGCTTATTTCTCTTCTGTCTTTGTGAGTGCAATTCCATGCCTACTCAGAAGTTCTACTGTGTTCAATGAAATTGACTGCTGACTGACTGTTGGCAACCTTCAGTCTCAAAAGACTATGGTATGCTGAATGGTGGTTCTGGAACAGCGTCTAGTGTGGCTGAAAAGGCCAATCCGGGAGTGACAATCCCTTCCACACCGGGAGCAAGTGCAGTCTGTCCCTGGTCTGTCTCCCTAGCTATGGGCCTTCCTTCTTTGCCTCAGACTGTTAGCCAAGTGTCTCTTCAAACTGGGAAAGGCCATGCTGCACAGCCTGCCTCCAAGCAGGCCGCTCAGAGGCCAGGGTTTCCCACCTGTTGAGGTCCACTCCTAAGGCCTTCAGATCCCTCTTGCAGATGTCCTTGTATCGCAGCTGTGGTTTACCTGTAGGACGTTTTCCTTAACTCCCAGGAAAGTGTGTATAGGAATGCAGCCTCAGAGATCTACAATCGTGGTTCTAACCAGTCTTCAAATTCAGTCTAACCAGTCTTCAAAGCTGACAAAATAACAAAACCAAGGAACAGAAATCCAGATGCTTGTTAAAAAACAAACTGGATAAGGATATGAAAATAAATCCAGTACTTCTCCATCTAAAACACTATTTGGATAATTTCAGTGACTCACCCTGTATTCAGTTATACACAGTTTACTTCTTTTATCTATCACTTCTCTCATGAAAATTGTATTATTTAATCTTTACTCCAAATGCTCTTACTTCTCTGTCATCTGACATAAAGTCCAGTTAAAGTAACGTATGGTCTTAAGGTTGATTCAGTTCCCTTAATTTCATCCTTCAGTGATCTTAAATCCAACTGCTTTAACATTAAATGGATTGCAGATTACTCACTAAGCAGTTAGTCTATAACGTAGTAGACCATAGAAGATTCATGGAGAACATGCTGGTCAAAGACCATGTAGCTCTGATGTGATATGTAAACTCCATGATGTATTGCCACAGAGGAGAACTCAGTTTGACCCTCTCGAGCTCCATGTTACAAAGCGTGACTTTGAACACAGTAAGGAAGAAAATAAAATTTGCTCCTCTACAGTAAAGGGAAGTTCCATCTACATGGAAGTTAACAAAAGAGAGCATGCAATAGAGCAGGGGTGTCAAACATAAGGCCTGGAGGCAGGATGCGGCCCACAAAAGCTTTCTATCCGGCCCTCAGGCTCTCAGCTGCTGAGCCATGCTGAGGTGTTACTGCTGAAAGGGCAGCCCACTTGAAAATTAAGAGTTCCCATATCTTGAATATGATCAAGATATGTATATTTTTCTCTTCTGTCATTTGTAGCTAATGAGTTCCTAAGTGAGAAAAAGTGCTTATTTTTGGTCATGACCTGTTTAACGACATCACTTCCTGCCTAATGACATCACCCTCAGCGGGCATCATGAATACTATTCCGCCCTCTGTTTGAAATGAGATTGACACCCCTGCAATAGAGATTCCTCATGAACACTAACATTTGCTGATATTGTACAATAGACTTAGAAAAAACTACTGACATCAGTTTTAAAAGGCATCTGAGACTAATCTAATTTCCAGGCTGCTTTGAGACAGTATAGCAACAAATAGAAAGCAAATGTTAACATTAACAGACAATATTCTGTTTGCATCTTTTTAGATTGTGAGCCCTTTTGGGACAGGGAGCCATTTAGTTATTTGATTTTTCTCTATAAACCGCTTTGTGAACTTTTAGTTGAAAAGCGGTATATAAATACTGTTGTTGTTGTTGTTGTTGTTATATCCATAGCAGAAATGCTGAATCTGACACCACCACTTCCCTCCAGCCCAATGTGGACATGGGTCACATTGGTCTGCAACCTTCTCATTCAAAGGAGCTCAATCATTCATAAGATTCCTTAATGAAACTGGAAGTCCTCCACTTCTGGGTTTGTGAAAACCATGTAAGGAACACTAAGAACTGTGTAAGGAAGTTTCATTTCTTAGTGTTCTTTACATCAGTGTTTCTCAGACTGTGGGTCAGGACTCACTGGGTGGGTCGTGAGCCAATTTCAGGTGGGTCACCTTTTATTTCAATATTTTATTTTTCATTTATAAGACTTGATGCTACCATGGTATGTGACTTCATGTGGTGAAATGGGACAGATCTGTACTTTTAACAGACAACTATGTATATGCTTTTAACAAACATAATAAATGGCCTTACTCCTGGGTAAGTGTGGGTAGAATTGCAGCCTAGGATAGTTAAAAATTTTCCTGCTTGATGATGTCACTTCGGGTCATGACATCACTTCCAGTGGGTCCTGACAGATTCTCATTCTAAAAAGTGGGTTCCGGCGCTAAAAGTTTGACAACCACTGCCTTATATGGTTTTCACAAACCCGGAAGTAGGGGACTTCCAGTTTTATTTAAAGAAATCATATGAACAACAGAGTTCGTTTGAATGTTTCCCCCAGAGCACCATAGAAGAAGCAATGGTGACAGCATCCGATGGTATCCTAGGTCATGCTTCCCCAGTCCAACATAATATTTACCTATTTACCATGTAAGCTGATTCTACAGCATATTTACTGAGAAGTAAGTCCCACTGAATTCAGTGGGGATAACTCCCAGCAAGAGTGCACACAGAATATCAGCATTCTTTTTTTTTTTTTAAATCTCAAATGAACACTTGAAGCTGAACTGATTCTGAGTCGGACAATTGTTCACAGTGACTAGCAGCAACTTGCCAGGATTCTGGACAGGGAACTTCCCCATCTCTCCAGGTCATGAGGAACCTTCCACATGCAAAGCATCTGCTCTATTACTGAGCTATGCCCTACCCCATCCCAGAGGCTCACAATTTCAAATCAAAACCCGAAGAGAGGAGAAAAAGATTTTTAAAAATTACGTTTTCTACATTTTCTTTCAATAAGAAAGTTTATTCAACTGCCTAGAGGGCAGAGTAGTGCCTCCAGCGTGTAATGGACTTATTGCAGGAACTCTATGATGATACGATATTTTGAGTTTACATCATTAATTACCTTAAAAAGTCCTAAGAATTACAGCCAACAAAGAAGCATTCTTTTTTTAAATTAAGGAACACTGGGAACAGGACTCCTCAAAATTCACTCTCTACCTGTTACTACTTGAGTTCACATCTAAGTACAATCAAACAGACTTCATAAGTACTTCACAAGAATCATCCAGCAGAGGAGATGAGCCTGTTTTGTAAGTGCGCTTGACTGTAGTCATTGCAGTGAAATGGGCAAGCCCTGCTCCTAGGAGGCATACAAATATATAGTCACCCAAATCTGTGTCACATCTGTATCATTCTTTCCCCAAGTAAAAGGAAAAACAATTTATGCCCAACAATCTATGAGACGGGGGGGGGAGCATGAAAGTACAAAGGAACTGAATACCTTCTGCTCTGTGAACCTCCTCACCTTTTACTTGGTTTTACTGCCAGCACCTTTCGGATTAGAAATATCTCCTTTACAAATGTGTGACTTCAGAGCTCACCCTTGCTTTCACTTCAGTGAAGTTTTGGATTTAAACTATGCATCAACAGAAATGTGCTTTCGTTATAAAGTTCTAACAAAAAGCAGAGGCTTGCTGCAAACATGCGCCTTTTCTTTCTACCACAGGACAAAGTGTGCAAACAAAAACACGAAACTGCTATTACTTGGTAAACAGCGACAGATGTCGCAAAACATCTGGCTATCGTGCCCTGTTGCCGCTATATCGATTTTATACACGCTCGGAGTTTGTGGAGTTCTCACTTCTTCCTGGGTTCTACTTGCTGTTCGTTTTATACCATTTCCACAGTTGCCTTTGCTTCTGTGCAAGCCACTTTATATGCGGCGGGGCAGAAACAAGGACTAGAAATGTCTGAAATCAAAACAATGCAAGGTGGACTTTAAACCACTGACAGCACCTGCACGGTCCCCACTCCTGGTAAAAGATCCCTGAGCAACAAGTCGCCACCATGTGCCCCATCCCTGCCCTTTTGGGGAGGAAGTCAGGCTCCCAGAGCCCAATCCTATGCATGCCTACTCAGACCTAAGTCCCATTCTAGTCAATGGGGCTGACTCCCAGGAAAGTGTGGATGGGACTGTAGCCCCAGTCAAACTCGGGATTGACTATTTGGGGGCTGGGAAGCCTCTCACCTGTGCTCCAGGAGAAAGGGTTTCCCCACTGTTCTGGCCCTGCCTACTTTCTACCTAGAAGGGAGCCCCCATCAGGGCAAGGGGGAGGGAATCCCCCTGCCTCTTCCCTGCCAGCAAAGCCAAGTGGGGGTCTTTGGTTCCCCGGGGGCCGGCATGGCATCAGAGCCCTCACCACGAGCGAGGCGCCTTGCGCGAGCACACAGCCTGCCCCCATCCAAGCCGAGACTTACATGTTGGCATTACTTGGTCCCAGCAACCATCCTCTTCCTCCTCCTCCTCTCGCTGACGAACTGGCTGGACAGGCTCAGGAGCCGCGGTACATCAGCCGCCGGGTGCCCACCCCGGCCACGCGCGAGGCTGCGGGGGAAGGCAGAGCGCGGCGCGCCAGACGCTGCCCAACTTCGCTCCTGGAGTCTCCCGAGAGTCCGCGCGCAGCGTCCAGGTGGCTGTGCTGCCGCCTCAGCAGGGGCCGGTGTGCGACTCCCGGGCGCGCTGGCGGGCCGCACGCGCCTCGGGAGGCTGGGCTACAACGCGCAGCCCCACCCTGCGGCGGCGGGGGTGTGGTGGAAGGGTCCCCGAAGCGTCCGCCTCGTCGCTGCGCTTCACAGGCGCAGCCCCTGGCGAAGGCAGCCCCGCCACTGCCCCGAGGGCGCACGCCAGCAAGCCCCTGCAAACGCGCGGGAAGCGGGCCGGGGCGCCTCTCCAGGGCAGCACGTGCAGTACCCACCTGCACGCGCGCCCCTCCCCCCCGCAAGCCACCTTCTGTGCAGAGAGGGAGACAGCTCTGCAGAGTTGCGTGCCCCGTTCAGACGTGCGTGTTCATGCCTCTGGGACTGGCAAGTCAAGGGTCAGCTTGCACGTGTGAACCTAGCAGAGATGGAACTCCAGGGTCTGAACGTTTCATCTCACTGTCTGACACAGTGTTTCTCGACTAGTGGCACGGGTGCCACCGGGTACTTGAGGGGGTGTCTGGTGGGACCCCTGGACCCTTGGCACTCGGCAACAAGACCAGGAACGCCACACAACAAACCCTTGGCTCAGTGGGCAGAGCTCCAAAGTATGCTTTTCCATGCTTGACAAAGCCCACCCTGAGCCTCTTACTGGTGTTTGTTGCCTTGCGTCTGGCTTCCCAGCTCGGAAGTAACTGGCAAGGATGTCATCGCCAGTGACCTCCAGTGATACTTCCAAGAGGTGGAAGCGTTGAGAAACACTGCATGATAATTCAGCAGAAGCTTTTCGCCCATCCAGGCAGTGGCGTCCCTGGAGTTTGTGTCACCTGGTTGTGTCACCACAATGGACCTCCTTCCATGCAGTGGGCGGTGCAATGCCCCGGGCTGTGGGCATGGTGATGTACCAGTGCTCTGCCCCTGCTGGTTTTCTTGGCTATAACTTTTGATAGAATAGTGGTATTTCAACGTGGTTTGTTTCATTGCATTTTGCATGAAATTATGCATTGATTGATGTAGAACATTATGGTATTTGAAAATATCAAGATTTTAAAAATTTTGGCCGTTGATGGTGTCACACACCCCACCTCCCCATGCATGTCACCCAATGCAGCCTGCACTCCCCTAGCAATACCACTGCATCCAGGTGCAGGTCATTGAGTACTGAAATATGAAGCAATGAGCCTACATTTGTGAATAGTTCAGTTCCCGATTGCTGGGAGGCCAAAGGTGTGTTTGGGTGTGGGGTCAGTCTGCATTGGGAATCTGTACATCAGTGATTCTCAAACAGTGGGTCAGGACTCACTAGGTGGGTCACAAGCCAATTTTAGGTGGGTCCCCATTCACTTCAGTATCTTATTTTTAATATATTAGACTTGATGATACCATGGTATGTGACTGCATTAGGGGAAATGTTACAAACTTGTACTTTTAACAAGCTACTATGTACGTATATTCTTTTAACAATCATAGTAAATGGAACTTACTCCTGGGGAAGTGTGGGTAGGATTGCAGCCTAGGATTGTTAAACATTTTCCAGATGTTGTCACTTCTGGTCATGACATCACTTCCAGTGGGTCCTGACAGATTCTCATTCTAAAAAGTGGGTCCTGGTGCTAAATGTGTGAGAACCACTGATGTGCATCCTATATGGCTGGGAGTTCAGAGGTGTGCTGTCCTGGGATCCACCCACACTGGGATGATAGAGACCCACTGTGCCATCCCCACTGCTGCATTTCCACTGCAGATGCACCTCTGGCTGAGCTGACGGATGATGCGGCATATCCTATCCCAAGGGGAAGGAGCATACCATGTACTGCATCAGAAAACGTCCATAGAATTAAATGGCAAAATTCTAGAAACATAAAAAAAAGATAAGAAGTAAAGTTCATGAAGCATGAACAGTAAAATATGGTCTGATGAGAACTGATGTAGCAGAGTGGCTAAGAGACTGAGCTGCAAATCAGAACTTCTCAGTTTGTATTTAACTTCTGCCATAATCTCACTAGGTGGTCTTAATCAAGCTACTTCCTCTTAGCCTCAGGCTCAATAGGGGGAAAATAATACTCTTACCCTAAAAGGATTACCGTACAACCAGGAAATACGCACCATTTACTTTGAACACTCAGAAAAAATGCTGATCATTACTATTTGAATACGCAATACATTGTAAATCAAAGTTTATCATTATGTGATCTTGACACACACAGCCACCACCCTGAATACTTCTGCATCAGCTACATGCATATGCGTGCACAGCTTGTGCATTTCAATGGTATTATCTAGAGTTCATTATAGTGTGAATAGATTAGCTACTTCCATTCTGGCAAACACCAGCACACAAAACCAGTAAAAGGATAAGGGGGAAACCTCACATTAAACACAAGAGGTCCCTCACCCTGACAATTTTATTGCCCCCTACATCACCAGAACACTGCACCCCACATGACGAGAAGTGACGCCCATAGGACATCACTTTTGCCTCCTCCTACTGTCTGTTGCAGAATGCTCACCTCCAATAACCATGGTACTGGAAATGATGCCATTGGGCAACAATGATTTCCATTCCTCCCAACTTCACCTGGATTTTAGGGGGTTCCTTACAGATTTGGGGTACCATGTGGCCTCTCTATGAACTTGCAGCATTGCCATGGACAAATACAAGCAAGTTTTGGGGTCATGGGATCAAAGACATGCCCAGAAGGTAGCCATTTTCTTTCACCCCATGACTGCCTTTTGGGGTATCAAGGCAAACAGGCACACCTGGCTGGGAGGCTATAGCACATGGATCAATCAGAAGGAGTACTGCATGGACTAATCACTAGGCTGGCATGTGACATAGGGCAATAACTGCAGCGGTCCACCCACCAAGCCACACCAACACACACACCCATGTCCTCTTGTTCACTGCTGGTATCTACCTGCATGGCTGACAATATTACCTTTCCTGCCCCCCTTTCACTGCCCATCAGTGGCTCATCTGTCAGTGGGTGGGGCTGCTGTTGCACTGGTGTACATAGTACACTGGTATATCTCAAGCATAGGATTGGAGCTTTGGTCCTTTTTCCTGTTTTTACTTTCAAAAAGATGAAATGATGAGTTCCAGTGCTGGGGGGACGGGGGACACGACGACACACAGACAGAAAACACATTTTGCAGAGCTCAGTTCTAAGTATAGTACAAGGTTCATTAAAGGGCAGGACATTCCTTCAGAAGGAAAGAGTACCCCCCATTTCTTTTTTCTTTGTGGTTTAAAATGGTAATTGGGGAGCCTGTCACTAATGTGGTACCATGTGTACTGGACTCCACAGTGCTTGCAAAAAGGAGAAATACTTTGGGCTTGTACTGGTTCATATGTAATGCCACAGAGACATAATTAGTACACATGCCTTGGGACTATCCACTACTTGTACTGTTCTAGCAGGAAATAGGTCATAGGTTTAGTTATCTGTTGCAGATGCTTTAGGAGCAAAGTGTCTGCTCTTTCCTGCTGAGTCTCTTAATGTTCTGCCAGTAGGAATGTCTGACGTATTCATAGTTCATTAGTTACAATATAGTTACACATTCATTAGTTACAATATAGTAACTAAAAACCTGATACTTTTAGTAACAATAAAAATAATACCTAGCATTTTTATAGCACTTTCTCAGTATGTAAAGTGATTCACATGTGCTATCATACAAAAACTTTGTAAAGTAAGTATAGTCAGACCTTGGTATCTGTGAGGGATCTGTTCCCAGATGTCCCGTGGATACCGCAACTCTTGAATAAACAAATCCGCTGGTCCAGACCATAGGACCTCTGGACGTGACTGGAGAAGTTCTCCAGAGACTGGACGTGACTGGAGAAGTTCTCCAGTCACCGTTCGGAGGTGTTCTGAGGCCTGCAGAAACCACTACAGGCCTCAGAAAACCCTCAGGAGGTACCAGAAAGGCACTTCTGGTTTTCATAAAAATCAGAAGTGCCTTTTTAGCACTTCGGAGGCCTTTCTGAAATGCATCAGAAAGGCTTCTGGATGCAACCAGAAAAGATCTGCAGTCAGCATCTGGGAGCTCAGATCTGGTCTCCATCGTGGATTCAGAACTTGCAGTTAGTTAAAACTGTGGGTCCTGAATCTGTGAATATGGAGATGGCATCTGTACAGTCAATTCTTGTTACCTGCTGGGGTTAGGTTCCTGGAAACCCCAGTGTTCTGTGTTGCACAATCTTCACTAAGTACTGGTCCATTTCCAGCTTAATTTGAAGTGCTGATTAATGCCTTTAAAGCCTTCAGTGGCTTAGGACCAGGGCACCTGGAGGACCACAGCACCACCATATGACCACAGCACCACCTCCTACTCCCTGAGGGCAAAAGGAAGGTTTGGGAGCACATGTGCTGATGTGCATGCTCACACACAAAAGGGGTAGTGGAAAATTTGGACACTGCTTTATGCACCAGTTTTTCTTTGGGGGCAAGCCAGATCCAATGTGCCGACAGGGGGACACAGAAAGTCTAGTACAGGGTTTTGCCTACAGCAGCCTGCCACCGTTACTGCTAGCATCCATGCAGGAACTGTGACCAGTTATGATTTCTACTAGTCTGGCTATTACAGGTTTAGCAAAGCAGTGGTTGATGCATTCATCTGGGGCAGCACTAGAAAACCATGGAGGACAAGTAGCATAAACTCTTACCTTCTGCCATGGAAATAGCCTCCAGCATGAACCAGGTCCAGCACATGAATGGCTGATCATGTGAAGGCCCATTTAATGTGATTTTCTTCCTGAAAAATTGGAAGACCACGTGGACGGAGATCATGTCAGCTAAGCTGTTACAGAATATATACGCTGGAGGCTGTCTGCATGGTTCAGGGGATGAGATAAGAGAGTGATATCTCATCTGCTACCCTCTGTCAGTGATGCCCCAGCTAAATATATGAATTGGGACCAAGCATACCACTGTTGCTTATGCAAGCTAATTGCATTCTCTGAGAATTCTGAAATGAAGTGTTTTTGCATTTTTATTTGTTTCTAAGATCTAGAAACAACCTATGTGAAATGGCTTGAAAGAGGACAAAAGACTGAAACTTCAACACATTTAAAAAATCAGATGTTCGTTGCTTTACTGAAAGATTCATAGAATCTGTTCCTGCATAGACTTCTTTATTTTCCATTTCTGAACAGATGTGGAAGTCTACAAATATGCAAGGAAGGCTGACCTCAAAATATTTCCATCAGGGGTACATTAGCAGAAGTGCTGGAAACTTCATGAGGAAAAGTCTTCTCAGCTCTGTGTTTTCGGGCCAGTTTAGAAGGATAGAGCAGTTTGGAAAATCTGGATAAGTTTTAAATAAGCATCTACAAATCTGGATGAATTTGCAAACCAAAACTAAACTCTCAAACCTTTGAAGTGCAGTCATCGCTGTTTTTGTTGTGCTTATGTTTTACTTTCATGTGCATGTGGTGCTAAAAGCCTACAAGTCTGTGAGTGATAAAGTTACATTTTGATTTAGTTACAGTCAACTGATTTCAAGACATGGCATTTTTTTTTAAAAAAGGAACATCTTTTCTGTTGTAAGTACGGAAACAAAATGCCACATGTTGACACAGTAAACATGTAAGAACCAAATAATCAAGAAGTAATGCAATGTTCTGACTCACAGTGCTTCATCTCTGAGTTACTGTAAAGCAAAAATCCCTACTGGTAGTTTGTGATATTGTAGTGAATAACTTGCTTATGAAGCAAGTTTTCCAGATCATTGAAACAGACGGGAATTTTCTCCACTGATTTCAGAAAGGCTGTGATTGTAGCTTTGGACTTCATTACTGCATAGCTGCCCAGTTTTAAAAGGCTATTATATGGAGTTTTTGCTGCTTTTCCTGCCACATTGTGTGAGGTTAGATCAGATGACTTTCTGGACCCACCAGAGCTCTACTACTGGGATACTTTGATCCAATACCTGCTGATCTCAGTGCACGTGCTATGGGATCGTCCCAGAAGTATCCAGCCGTTTTCCACATCTAAGACTTCTAAGATGTGTGGAAACAAAGCTCAGCAGGAGAAAGAAAAGAAAAATACTTGAGACTTGAGAATGATAATATTTGTGCTGGCTGTAATGAGAAGCAGTGGTGAATAGATGAAAGCCATTTTTTTTCTTGCATAGCAGAACCATGTTCTATGTTTCTATAGAGAGGCCTTAGGATAATAAAATAATAGTGGGAAACCAAACAAACTAATCATATTTCCATGTGTGAAACTTTGCTTTATTATTAGTTCAGTAATTGAATATAAATGAATAAGATAATAATATGAAATGGAAAGCAGTAGGAGGTAGGGAAAGAGAAGGAGCCAATGGTTACTCAGATAAGAGAGTTGAGGCAAAATGGTGCTCTATTTGCATATGGAAAGCAGCAGCTCAGAACATAGAAGTTTGAATGTCAATATTCATAAGTCAGATTTCAAAATGTAATATGGGACAGCAATTCTCTAACTGTGGTTCACGACCCATTAAGTGAATCATGACCTGATTTTTGGTGGGTTGCTTAATGCCGCCTAAGGTCTGTCAAGCGTCTGGGTTGCCAAACTTTCATATTTTCTAATGCAAAAAGCCTGCCTCTAAAGTGTATTTTCATCAGCGAGAGTATTTTTGTCAGCAAGAACACAATGCAACTTGACTTTGAGTGCTCAGACTGCTAGGTGCTTAGGCCTGCTATAGGCTGAGTTGTGTCACATTTTCACTGACCAAAACATGGTCTGGAGGCATATTTTTCATGTTAAAAAAAAATGCAAAAGCTTGGCAGAAGTTTTGGCTGAAATTCGATGACATCATCACATCATCATGTCACTGCCAAAACTTCTAGGTTGCTGAGCTCCACACTAAAATTGAATTGCAGGGCTAAAAAGATTGAGAACCACTAATATATGAGATGGGCCTAATCCCACCTAACTCCCCCTGCACCAATGCAGCTGCACCTGCGGGATGTGCACTGTATCCTGAAGGGAAGTTCCAGGCCCAGGAGGCCTCATCCGAGTAAGGGAACATTTGTTCCCTTGCCCAGGGGTAAGCCTCCACCACCTGCATGGGTCTGCTCAGTTCTGTGCAACTGAAACCACAGCTAAAAATGGACTGTGTGGTGCCAAGCACTTGTGTTTCTTCCTCTGCAGCCAATTATAACAGAGGAGTGCAAGAAGCAGTCAGCTGGAATACCAGAGGAGGGAAACAAAGAGAACACTAACAGGAAATATGAAGCTTCCTGTTTCCTGTTAGCATTCTCTTTATCTCCCTCCTTTGCATTCTGGTTGACTGCTTCTCACGTTTCTTGTCTAGCATTCTATAACTGGCTGCAAAGGAAGAGATATGTGTTCTTGGCACCACAGTGTTGCAAGGTCCACAGCAAACTTAAAACTAACTCAAAGTGAGTTTTAAAAGCAAAGTTGAAAACAAACTCAAAACAAACTGAAAATGAACTCGGTAGGCAAGAATGATGATCATCTGCAAGCTTTATTCGTTGCCAGCAACAGGCCTCTCCTTTGTTCAAAGTGTTGAGAACAGTGAGAGCTGTGTGGTGACTCTCATTGCCCTCCAGAGAATAGCAATATTCCAATGTAAATTCTTGGTTTATATAGGATTCTGGCTTCTTTGTCTGAAAAATCTCACTGTCATTGGCTAAGGGGTTCATGAAATCAGAAATGGGGCCTCTCTTGGGATTGGCTACAGGTTTCAAGCATTTGATTGGTTAGTCTCAGGTTACAGCATGGTTTCCAACAACCCGTAGGTGGCACTGTTTACCCATTTATTCAGAGCTAGTTTGAATTATTCTCTATTAATTAATAGAAGCCTTCTATAAACTGAATCTTTGATTCCCTATGATCCTCAGTATGTATATAAACTTAATCTGATACCAAACAATCCAAATTCTTCTTAAAAAAAAGGATTTTCAAGAGATTTCTCTCTTTGTTAAGTCCTGCTTTCTCTGTTAACTTTTAGAATTCAGGCAGAGTGTTTCTGGAATGTTTTTGTTAGTTTGGGCTTCAGATGATACTTTCCAGATGCCCTTACTTATTGGTTCTTGTCAACTAAGTTTGACTATTCTCTCATTAAAATGCTCTTGCTTCTGGCGCCAACAGAAAGCGATATAAATTTTCTAGTTTACTCCCTTATTCTCTGTATGTTGCTCCTTATCTAGTTGATAGGCATGATATAGAGAGTTGGAATTACTTTTGCTTAGATAAAGGTCTTATCTGTAAACTGTCTTCCTAATTAATTCACTTCAGGCATCTGCATTTTCAAGGTTAATCTGAGGCATATCTGAGACCTAAGTCTTTTCAATTTTGCTTTCCCCTATTCTATACTTTAATCCAACTAATTTTAACAACTAGAATCCACTCTTTCATTTATATTGTTAATTGTATTCTCTAACCATTAAAGCAGTGAAGAATATCAACATACATGCTGACTTTCATGATTCATTTGGCATTCCTATGAACCTTCAATGTGCCTTTAGCAGCTTCCAGATATCTCTTTCTGTTATTTACAACTCTAGGCACTTCTCATGACACATTTAAGAGTACACAGTAGCCTGATCTGTAGCACTGATCTGTAACACTTTCCCAAACACAGTCACACACCATGGTGTTGCTTTGGTAAGACTGCATACACAAGACTCTTCCTGATTGCTTTGGCTGTTTGGGATTTAAAGAAAGCCTGCTCTTTTTTGCTTTCTTTAAATTGCTCTTATTGCTCTTATTCAGAAACTGAATTCAAGTTTGAAAGTGTAACAAACCTACTCTGTCTAGCTGCATCCATCATTCTGACAATTAGCCTGATAGCTAGTAATTGCTATCTCCTCTTATCTGATGGTTTTATTGCTAAGCAATAAACCATCTCCTGATTTATGACTTTTGCCTCAGCCCTCTGTTTAAACTTCTCCAGAGGGGGTGAATTAAAGTTCATATGGTTTAAACAGTGCTAGACATAATCTTCCATTTCTTACTTAATCCATATAGGCATTGCTAATCTAACATGGAGCTTTGGTGTATTTTGATTCTAAAATAAACCTTATGTATATTATTTATAAGCCTTTTCTTGCTATAGGTTCTAAAAGAATCAAAGGAACTTCTTTATATGCAGGCTGGGGCCATGAGTTTCCCACGGTCAGCCTGCAACAGAGGCAGAGAAACAAAATGGACCCAAGCCATCATTTTCTCCTATTAAACTGCTAAGCATGTGAACATGGAATATTTTGGTTCAGCATAATGGCTACATACACATACATAATGACTTGTAGCTTCCAGGGCCTTGCCTCAACAGTACAGGAAAACATGTAATGAGTGTGGGGGGAGGAGAGAACAGTGGATAAGTGAATCCACGGATATGGAATCTGCGGATACAGGAGAAGCCTGTATAATCCCTGTAGGCTGACTTCCATTTATGTTGACAAAGGGAACATTAATGTGAAATACACTGTAATTTTTTTCAGAACACTAACCTGTGGGACAAAGTGTTGTCCCCCTCGGGGAAACACACATTGCCCCTTCTCTGCCCCTCTTTCTTCTGTATTTCTGCTGGGGCCTGAAATTCAGTGCTTAATGACATCAGAATACATGGTGATTTGTAGCATGCATTACAGATGGAAATGAGATTACTCAAAACAGGGCTGCAGTTCTTGATGAAAATTTCCTATTTCTTGTAACATGCAGGTTGTTATTCAAATAGCTAACAGTTGGGCTTCCAAAGCATTGCCCCCAACTCTAAGAGCTTAAGATGGGTTAAAAAAGAAAAAAGAAAGAATAGAGAAAAGAAAAATGAAAACTGAGATTTTGAATGCTGAACATTGTGCCAAATACTAGAGTCTGTGGTTTCATTGGAAGCCCTTAGATATTGAAAGCAAGTATAGCCCGAGATATTTCAAATTATAACCCACTAAATTCTACTCTGCCAAACAGATTCCTGTCTTTTTAGGACAACCATGTGGAATACATGTGAAAACCATGTATAGTTTTGTTTTTGTTATTAAATTTTCTTATGCCAGTGGGCTCTCCTAGACAGGAGGGAGGTCAGATCTGCCAACGTCTATTGCAACGTCTATGCACTACCTCCAGATTCAGTTGTAGTGTGCCTCTGAATTCCAATTGCTTGATAAAGAGACAGTATCTTTCTGAAAAGCTACCCTGATGTCAAAAGAGACTGTGGTGGAAATGGTATCTTTTGGAATGTGGCTCTTCCATTTTGTATGGAAAACATGTTTGGATTTACTTTTTTAAAATAATTACCTCCAGAAGGCCATACACATTGGGCTTGAATGATTAATATGAACAACTGGAGAAGGCAAATAGACCGGAATGATAATTAAAGATGGCTCCATGATTGTCCATGGTGAAAACTCTTTTGAATGTATGCAATTTATTATCCTGTTTAGTTTTCCAGCACTCACTTTGTTAACTCCCAAACAGTTGTTTTCACTTAGAAAAATGAAGGCAGAAACTGAATCATTGCAACTTCCTGATCTCAGAACACACAAGCTACACTTCATTGAGGTTTGTTTATTATAAATCAAGCACACTCCAAGTATTAACCTTGTCTGGATCCTGTCTATTTCTGTTTTTTCTTGTGCATCCCCTTCATATCTAAATCATAATCTCACTATCTTCAGTTTTCATTTCACATAATGCTTCTCATGACAACTGACTAATCTGGATGATTCAAACACCTCTTCAAGCCTGAACGAACATTTTAAAATATCTTCAAAAGAAAGCTGCCAAGAAGCGTTTACAGATGGAAACAGCTTTGATTTTATTTACAGAACATGTCAATCGAGTTCATCTTATCCAACATAAGAAGTCAGCTAGCTTCAGGGTGGATTGGCAGGCAATTTCATCACACCAAAGCCTGTGTGGCTTTGTACATGGATTATGCTCTCATTCGGTTAGGGGGCATATCCAAATGGAACATGCTTACAGCAGAAGAGGCAGAACTTCTGGCCTGTGGGATCTTTTTTCTTTTTACTAGGATCCAAAGTTCACCAGCTAAGGACAGGTACAAAATGATAGCTCATGGCTCAATCCTATCTCCTACCAGTTTGCATTATGCAGCCACACTGCCAGAGTTCATGCTGCATGCTATGGTGGGAGTGGTGACCAGATGGCCCTGGAGAGGCCAGTAAAAATATTTTTTTTACTGACCTGGTAGGCTACCTGACTGCCAATAGGTCTCCTGGCTGCCAATGGGTCTCCTTGCCCTCAGTCCAGCCCTCCTCCTGCCCCTGGTTTGACCTGTTCCATGCCTCTACCCTGAATCCACTCCAAACCACCCCCTTGGCCACCTTACCTGCTCTAATGGGGCATCCATGAGCTGCTGGAGCCTCCAGCTGTTTGCATTGGCTCCATTGCACATGTCAGAGGCGCAGCATTTGTGATCCTGCACCGGCACTCACAGTAGCAGATTGAGTGATCCACTGAGGTATATGCTCAGTAAGGTTGGGCTATTAGTGACGTAGACATACACTTCATGTGAAGGCACACAGGGTGCTTCTGAACACATGCTGAGCACAGGAATTTATTTGCAGACAGTACTAGAACTAAATTCATAGTCAATTCACACAATGACCCACTCCTGATTTTCAGCCCAAGCCTTCTTTGTCTCAGTAGCCCAATCTAGAAGGGGGGGGAACCCTAACTGTGGGCCAATTTGGATGATGCTTCAGCACCCAAACTGAATCCATGTGATTAGCATCCTGTTTGCCCACGCTATACACACATTCTCTGCTCCTGGATTAGCAAAGCTAACATGGAAACGAGAGGATGAGTTAGGACATTTTAGAAATGGGCTATGTCAGAATGCCAGATGCAAGGGAGGGCACCAGGATGTCTCTTGTTATCTGGTGTGCTCCCTGGGGCATTTGATGGGCCGCTGTGAGATACAGGAAGCTGGACTAGATGGGCCTATGGCCTGATCCAGTGGGGCTGTTCTTATGTTCTTATGACACTGCACAGCATGAGATCAGAGGACACAAATGGCATGCGGTCAGTTCAGGTGGTAAAGTACCAGCTGAATCAACCCTTTTTGCTTTGCTGTTATTTAGCAACGGGGAGTCAGAAACCTTAGCTGATCACTGCACATCACACAGAGATCTTCCAATAGATTTCTATTCCAATACATTTATAGTACAGGAAAGACAACGATTAATGGTGCAAATTTCAGTGACATCATTTCTACTTATGCATATTTTGCCTTTCATCTCAAAGCCTTCTGCAAGTATACAACATCCTGAGTGGTTAACACCTTCTAATTTTAACTGTGGTAGAACCATAAAGTAGACATGGGGCTGCTGAATTAGAGCTTTTCCCCTGTTAGGATCATTTAGTATCTCTAGTACCTTCAACATGCAATGTGTGATTTTCCACTAATTACTTAAATTGGGGTCCGACTCCAATACAGGATGACCAGATACAATGGAGGATAGAGTGCCTAAACCTTTAAATGTTGTATAGAAGAGGGAATTTTGACAGATGCAGCTCAGTATGGGTTTAAAAAGCTTCACCTGGCAAAATTCCCTCTTCTATACAATGGTGAAAGGTCTAGGCACTGTGTCCTCCATTGTATCTGGTCACCCTGCTCCAACACTCCATCAGGAGTAAAGGTAGCGTTCTCGGAAGTTAAAGGTAGCATTCTCGGAAGTGCTACCTGTTCCATGTGCAGGGCCAGCTAGGCGGGCGGAGATCAGGGGTCTCAGTGCATGGATGAGACGGTGGTGTAGGGAGGAGGGGTTTAGATTCGTTAGGCACTAGGGAATGTTTTGGGACAAGTGAGGCCTGTACAAGAGGGACGGGCTTCATTTGAACCAGAATGGAACCAGACTGCTGGTGCATAACATTAAAAAGGTGGCAGAGCAGCTTTTAAACTGATCCCTGGGGGAAGGCCGACAGGAGCCGAGGGGCATCTGGTTCGGAACTGCTCATGCCTATAGGACAAGGATGGGGAGGTTAGAGAACAACAAGGTCAAGGCAGAGTAGGAGAAGAAATTGGGAATGGTAGCATGATGGGATGTGATAGACGGTTTGGCACAATGAGAGGATGCGGGGATAAAGGAGCTAGTAAGCAGCCCATCTTGGGGCATTCCATGTATAAATGCTTTTATGCAAATACCCGAAGTCTCTGAGCAAAGATGGGAGAACTGGAATGTCTGGTTACAAGGGAAAACATTGACATAGTGGGCATAACGGAAACCTGGTGGAATGCAGAGAATCAGTGGGATACCGCAATCCCGGGCTATAAACTCTACAGGAGGGACACGGAGGGCAAGTTGGAGGTGGGGTGGCCGTTTACATTAAGGAAGGGATAGAATCCATCAAAGTAGAGATTGAAGGTGGGTCCGACTAAACCATAGAATCTCTGTGGGTTAAATTACCAGGCCTGAGGAGCGATGTAATACTGGGGGCGTACTATTGTCCTCCAGACCAGAAACCAGAAGGGGACCTTGAAATGAGGAAACAGATCAGAGAGGTGACAAGGAGGGACAGGGTTGTAATCTTGGGGGACTTCAATTATCTTCACATTGACTGGGTCAATTTGTGTTCTGGTCATGAAAAGGAGACCATATTTCTTGACATCCTAAATGACTGTGCCTTAGAGCAGCTAGTCATGGAGCCCACCAGAGGACAGGTGACTTTAGATTTAATATTGTGCAGTACTCAGGACCTGGTTAGAGATGTCAATGTTACTGAGCCATTGGGGAACAGTGATCATGCTGTATCTGTTTCAACATGCATGTTGGGGAAAGAATACCGGGCAAATTTCTCACAAAAACACTTGACTTCCGATGGGTGGATTTCCCTCAAATGAGGAGGCTGGTTAGAAGGATGTTGAAAGGGAAGGTAAAAAGAGTCCAATCTCCAGAGTGCATGGAGGCTGCTTAAAACAACAATAATAGAGGCCCAGCGGAAGTGTATACCACAAAGGAAGAAGGGCTCGACTAAGTCCAGGAGGGTGCCCGCATGGCTAATGAGCCAAGTTAGAGAGGCCGTAAAGGGCAAGGAAGCTTCCTTCTGTAAATGGAAGTCTTTCCCTAATGAGGAGAATAAAAAGGAACATAAACTGTGGCAAAAGAAATGTAAGAAGGTGATACGGGAGCCCAAGAGAGACTATGAGGAACACATGGCCAGCACCATTAAGGGGAACAATAAAAGCTTCTTCAAATATGTTAGAAGGAAACCTGCCAGAAGACTAGTGGATAGCAAATTTCACACCGATTTTTAAAAAGTGAAGGAGGGGGGACCCAGGAAATGATAGGCTGGTCAGCCTAACATCTATACTGGGTAAGATGTTGGAATGCCTCATCAAAGATAGAATCTCAAAACACAGAGACGAACAAGCCTTGCTGAGGGAGAATCAGCATGGCTTCTGTAAGGGTAAGTCTTGCCTCACGAATCTTATAGGTGAAAAGGTCAACAGGCATGTGGATGCAGGAGAACCTGTGGACAATATATATCTGGACTTTCAGAAGGCGTTCGACACGGTCCCTCACCAAAGGCTACTGAAAAAACTCCACAGTCAGGGAATTAGAGGACAGGTCCTCTCATGGATTGAGAACTGGTTGAAGACCAGGAAACAGAGACACCAAACTTTTCCAAGTGGTGAAGACCAGAAGTGATTGTGAGGAGCTCCAGAAGGCTCTCTCCAAACTGGCAGAATGGGCAGAAAAATGGCAGATGTGCTTCAATGTCAGTAAGTGTAAAGTCATGTACATTGGGGCAAAAAATCAAAACTTCACATATAGGCTGATGGGTTCTGAGCTGTCTGTGACCTTACCACAGGATGTGGTGATGGCATCTGGCCTGGATGTCTTTAAAATGGGTTTGGACAAGTTTCTGGAGGAGAATCCATAACGGGTTACAATGATGTGTAACCCCATGATGTGTATGTGCAACCTCCTGATTTTAGAAATCGGCTATGTCAGAATTCCAGATGCAAGGGAGGGCACCAGAATGAGGTCTCTTGTTATCTGGTGTGCTCCCTGGGGCATTTGGTGGGCTGCTGTGAGATACAGGAAGCTGGACTAGATGGCCCTATGGCATGATCCAGTGGGGCTGTTTTTATGTTCTAACACAATTTTTACAAAACCTAACAAAAAGAAATTACAACAGGGGATTGATTATCCCTTTCTTGTAAAGGAAAGGCTCAAATATGAAGAGGCATAAGGGGAGAGTTTTACATACCGATCACCTTTTGGAATCAGCAATGTCCCCCAAAGCTGAAGAAGTCTTATAAAAAGTAAAACTGCTGTTTTGGTTTGCACGGCTCGTGAATCAGGAGAATGAGAAACACGTTGCTTGAGGTTACTGTCTCATGATGTGTTAGTTCAAATATTTATTTAGCCCTCCTGCCCACATGAGGAATATGGATGAAGGCCAATTCTAAAATGATAGTCAGGGTATACACAACAAAAATGACCCAACACTTCTCTTACTGCCTGAGGCTGATCTATTGCCTGCATGACTCTTGGTACCTTAAACAAATGTTTGAACTTGGCCCATGCCTCCATGTTCAGCATGGAAGAAAAGATGTGAGGCAGACCAAGTGGCTGTTGACAAAGGGTATAGCTGAAAGATATCGTATTTGTTTGCTAAACTTTAGAACACACTTGATGTGGCTGAGTATCTGCAGGGTACACATGGCTCGTATTGCAGCTTATTGTCTAAAGAGAGCAACACAAATGTCACTCCTGAGCTTCCCACAATTCACAGGAATATGGGACAAAAGTTTGTTTCATTTCAAGAACAGTGTGTGCTTATCAGCTTGGTCACCCCCATCACTTTTCCTCTAAATTCTTTCTGGTGAATTTGGAAACAGAAATATATTTTTTTAAAACAGCCAGGGAAACAGTGGGGGGGGGGGGGGAGAGAGAGAGAGAGAGAGAGAGAGAGAGAGAGAGAATGTTTGGGATGTTTCCCTCCAGGAAATTGTAAATGGAATTTGATTTACTTGTGGACGTTTGGAAAAAAAGTGATCAAATATATTGGGCATCTCATAAGTGTAATGAATTTGACAACTTTCTTTTCTGAACAAGCCAAAAGCAATATTTGCCCTGTTTTACAAGCCTGTTCCATTCTAGGTGATGAGAACTGGCACAGGAATCAACAAGACCTGTCCTGGAACTCTAAGTCCTTTGACTTGTTTGTTTGCAAGAACACAACATTTTTGGTTGCTGTACTAGATGCCTGATTTTCATTTCTTTATCCTTCCCAAGATAGAAGCTCTTCTGGCAAGGATTGGGGAAAAGCATATGACTTTTCCATTTGTTGTGCCCAGGGAAGAACTGAACAGGGTGGGTGGTCAGCACAAAAGGACCCTCACCATGGAAACGACAGCAAGTGTGAAGCATCCTTATAGAAAATATCACCATCCGCTCAGCACAAGATCTTGACCAACAGCTAACGGTTAACCTTTTGTCCGAGGTGGAATGAAAGGGCACAGAGAATGTTGCAGATGTATCATTTCAGGACTGAAAAACAAATTGCAGTGGAACATCTCTAAGAGATGGTAGCAGTGTAAGTCCGTGTCCCTTTTACCCATACATATTTGGCAATCTTGTGCCTTGTATATCAATCTGACTTTCCTCCCAAGAAGAAATCCCCATCCCCTTTCCTGGTCCCATCAATCTTTTCTGCTGATGCTAGTAAAAAACAAGCATGTTAGAGGAAGATAACATGATTCTTATCAATGTTTGTGTTTCATCAGAGACATAGGCTTTATGTGGTCCTTCATGGACAGTCCACTCTATAGACTGATGTCACTGTCTCTGCTGGCAAAGGTAAAATCTGCTTCTATACCTGACTGAAGATGACACGGTGGATTGGCTCTTCCCTGTTGATCAGGAATGTCATGCCCACTATTGTTAGTGTTAACCATGTCTGACACTCTTTTATAATAGTGTCAGCATTTCCATGTGTCAGTTTACAAAATCCATGTCGGCATTTATGCACAAGCTGCAGGGATCTGTGGCAGTTGTGGGCAGAAAGGGGAGACCCTATGAGCCTAGTAAGGGTGTGATCAAGTCTGCACTCCTGTCCACATTTCTTTCCATAGGCTATTATCTTCTCCCCAGCTCAACAGACTGAGGGCTACACTGTATCAAGGCACTATCCAATCCCAGCCTGCAGCTTGTGACACATGTGCAAGAAAGTTGGTCACCTCTGTTCCACATGCTGAAAACATCCTGCTCCTTGTTGAAAGATAAATGTAACTGAAGAGCAGTTACAATTTGTTGCAGTGCAACAAATTATGCCAGAGTAGTTAAAGATAGTGATGCTGCTCTCCCATTCCTAATACTTTTTAAAATGTTAATGTGGTTAGCAACATTTCTTTTTAATTCCTGCTGCATCAGCATGTATAATAAAGCAACCTAACATTTGACTTCCAGATTATACTGAAATAATGTGATTTTGCAAGTGCTATTGGCTGTCTTCTCGGAGCTGTTAGATATGGTGCTCTGTAATGGTGGTGGTGGCTGAACTCTCACACATGCCAGATGGGGCAACCACAGAATAGACTGATAAATATGGTTTCCGTTTGCTGCTGATTGTTTGGCCTTAGAGTCCTGGACCACCACCTAACAGTGGTGTACCTAGCAGGGGTGGGCGATGGTCCACCCTGGGTGCCACCCTCGAGGGAGAGGTCCCCACTAATGACCAAAATTGCAAAAATCACAGTTGCTAGAAATAATACCATCATGTTATATATCATTCAATGTGTAATTTACAGTGGAATGCAATAAAACAGCATTGAAATATCTGTGTTCTGTCAAACTTTAAAGCCAATTTAAAAAGAAAACACAGCTGACTACCCACCAACAAAGTGAATTTCCTCAACTTAAAACTGACTAATGAGTCTGAGTGTTCTGAAAGTAAACAAGGAGTTATTATGACACAGCATGGAACCAATAAGATGTTATTATGAGTCAGCTCCCTTTCCATGTTAATTAATTTTTCATTAATTAATGTTAATTAATTAATGCATTGGTTAATTATGTTAATTAATTAATTGTATTGTGGTGTCAAAAATTTATGGGCCCTGGGTGTCAAATGACCTAGTTATGCCACTGCAACCTAACCTTCTTTTCTGCTCTCCTCCCCCTTCCAGTCCTTTTAAAAAAATTCCTTCACTTCCATTTAAAAACCATGAATTGCAGTTTTGGAAGACTTGCAAGACTTGTGTAGGGAAGCCACAGTTTAAAAAAAAGAACAGACTCAGCGGGCAAGAATGGATGGGTACAGACTAGTAAAGGCAAGACATTGTGGATTTCAGTAAAAAGCAGTTCATTCAAGTTTCTTTCATGCCCTACAAAAGATTTATGGGAATTTGGATAAAACAATTTCAGTTAGCAGATCAGCAGTTTCAGTTAACAGTAAACAGATCAGCTACTTTCAGTGCTTAGTTCCAAAGGACTTCACTCGAACACTGCAGACGGGGAAATTTCAGGTGAAATTTCCTATGAACTATGTTCTTTCTGATTTAATGGCAATCAGAAATTGCAGTTGAGTGGAGTGGCTGCCTTTTGCACACAGTATTTTTGTACTACTAGGATGTCAGATCTAGGCAGTAGGAGGAGGATGAAGAACACTACCGCTGTCCATCAAAATGTCTACTTCTCTGTCAACATCCTATAGTCATTTGGTACAATCCAGTATTTGGAATCAATATAGAAATCTGTGCAGGCAGCTGTTGGCCTTTATATGTACAATTTCAGGTGTCTTTCTGGTTATCTCCATTAGACTGTAGGGCTTCATTAGCAAAGCAGGAATTTTCCTATAGCACTGGGACAATGATGGCATCCTTTTGCCTGCACTCACCTCCCAGACTGCCTCTGAGATGCTATTTCTCTAAATCACTCCTAGAAACCCACTTTTCCACTGAAGCCTTTGGCCTCCGTCTCTCATCAATCTTATGAGTCTGGCGGCACCTTCAAGATTGATATAAAGATTGTAGCAACAGCTTTTGTGGGTGAGAGTTCTCTTCATCAGATGCATGCAGTTAAATCTTTGGTCAGTATCATGAGTACATATAATCTATACATATAATCTATAAAGCCCACTGGTTTCTGTAGAAGAGTTAAGCATTGGTGTGCATCCCTTTGTCCCATTGAAATCAATGGGATTGAAAAGTGCTGATCTTGCCTGAAAAGAAGCCAAAAACAAACCGGCAAGCTCTTTGAGTTGCCAACTGCAATATGGCAGACAAGCAATCAGGACCTTAGGAAAAGAAACAGAGTATTTGGGATGCCAATGTTCTTGGATTGTTTTGAATGTTTCAATACGCAGTCCTTGACTAGCCCTTTTCAACAGTTCTGTGAGGCACAGTATAGCTCTTGTGTCAAGAAAGCCCTCTCCTATTCTCCCTGTTTCGATGCCTCCCTTTTGTTTTGCTTTGAATGAAGGATTTTCCTCCCCATTTCATGTAGTTCCAGATACTGTTGCGTCTTCTCCTTTGCTTCCCCTCTGGGTCTTCTCTTTTCAGAAAAGGGTTGCAGTTCGGCAGCAATTGGGTCATCTTGTGAGACAAGGCTTCTTATATTATGTGTACTTTCCAAAAGGAAGGCAATGGCTATTTTCCCCCCAGGAGATGAATTCCAATGTGGGGGACAGGAAGCCAATACAAGCCTTTGTGTCTGTCAGATGTAATTGGAACATAACCTTGAAAAAGCAGCAGGCTGAAACCTCAAGAATGCATAATCCCAGTGAAAAGAGTTGCTGGAAAGGGGTCGCAAGCAAAGATTCATTCATTCGTTTTTTGAAAAGACGTATATCCGACCTTGCTCTATGATTCAAGGTGACCAAAAGTAAGAATTAAAATGACAGTAACGATGCCGTTACAGTACCTAAGACAAAATCAGCAGAATGTGCTTTAAGAAACTTTGCCCAAAAATCAGAGATAAAAAGCAGAGTGTTAAAAAAAAAAAAAAAAGTATCCAGTGGTATGTTGAGGATGGCCAGCTGGCATAGGCATGACTTCAGCATTCTCGGAAAAAGTGAGAGTGAGGAAGCAAGAAAGACTTCCTGTGGGAGGAAGATCTACAAGTAGGGGACCACCCCTCTTTTGCAGATCCACCTCACAAAGCAGCAGGTTATGAGGAGAGCCTCCCCAGGAAGGGGATCCTGTAGACCAGGGCTTGTCAAACTGGGGCGTCATGACACCCCAGCCTGCCGGCCCTGGCCCTTCCCCCCTTAAGGGGCGGCGGCAGCCTGGAGGCAGGGAGGAGGCAGCGGCGCGATACCCAGGATCACACCGCTCAGGGGGGCTGCAGGGGCTTGGGTACACATACCCAAGCCCCTGCAGCCTCCTGGGGGTGCAGGGAGTCCGGCATGACCTGCAGCAGGGCTCCTCGCAGCAGTGAAAGTAGATGCGGAGCGATCACGCTCCACTTCTGCTTTAGCGATCCTGGGGATCGCGCCGCTGCCTTCCCCCGCCCCTGCTGCCTCCCCCCTTCCCCCCCACGCAAGAACTTAGTGGCTCTCAAACTTTCCCAGAGAGTTTGAGAACCACTGCTGTAGACTCACATGGACGAAGACAGTCATTTTAGTCCCTATATGTTCTCATCTTTTGAATTCCTACTGCACAGGCTTCTGGTCCAATCCTGTGGATGTGTCACAGTGATGCAGAGCATAAAAGGGGGTACATCATGTGTCAAGGGCTACGATGCCAGTGCAATGTTGCACACTGAAGCTGAAAAATGCAAAGATGAATGTTAACTCAGAAGCATGGTACCAAATGCTGTAGTAGTGCATGTTCTGACAGACAGGTGCCAATAATAATATTGCGCCTTCTGCCATCTGTAAGAAGGAAAGGAAAGCCTGCTAGATCAGGCCAAAGGCCCTTCTAGACCAGCATCCTATTATTCACAGTGGCCCACCAGCTGCCTCTGAGAAACCCACAAGCAGGAGAGAAAAGTATACTGTACTTTGTTTTCTGGTTGTGATAAGCACTTGTGGATGTAATGATAACATGTAAATAGGAGTCTCCTTTGAGCCCCTAAGGAGAACTGACCAAAACTGAGACCACAATGCACAGGAAGGTTCCCCCCTTTTCCTTGTACTGTTTCCTGCCAAAAATACCCCCTGGAAGCTGTTGTTTTTCCCCCTCAGAGGTTCTGCAAAAAACACCTGGGAATAATTTTCAGAGAGAAATTGACCCAAGGGAAAGTGTTAACTCCATTTATGTTAACCCCGTGCTACAGTCCCAGTCTGGATCAGCTCCCTGCCACCCACCTACCCACCCCAGCACTGTTTTTTTATAAAGAAAGATATTTGGTCAGTCTTAATCATAGAACTTCAAAATGCTATTCATGTAATATTGGTGGCATTCTGGGGAGGGGGAGGTTTGCAATAGCCTCAATGTGCCACTTAAGCAGCCTGTTGTCCTTGCCTCTGAAGCCATTCCTTTTTTTTCATTTTTTGTTATTTTCCAAAAACAAATGTAAACAAACACACATAACACATAACACAAAAAAATAACGCACTTCACTGCACACACAAAAAAAAGAAAAAAAAGAAAAAGAAAAAAGGGTGCAGGAAATCATATATCATTATCTTATATCACTAAAACTAATAAATCATTACATATCTCCTAATCAATTTCCTCTTCTAAATTTACCTCTTAATATCATTTTTTCATTCATCATGCATCTATCATATCATATCAAATATAATATGTATATAGTACAATAATCTAAATGCCCTATCATATAACTCTAAAACTTCATTTTCAATCAAGCATAAAAGAGCATCCATTGCTCAATTTGTGTCGGTTTTCGTTGTTGATCCAAAATTTCTGCAGGTCTGTCAATTTCCGCTACATTCATTATTTTCTCTTTGTATTGGCAACCTTCAGTCTCGAAAGACTATGGTATCGCGCTCTGAAAGGTGGTTCTGGCACAGCGTCTAGTGTGGCTGAAAAGGCCAATCCGGGAGTGACAATCCCTTCCACACCGGGAGCAAGTGCAGTCCGTCCCTGGTCTGTCTCCCTGGCTATTGGCCTTCCTTCTTTGCCTCTTAGCCTCAGACTGTTGGCCAAGTGTCTCTTCAAACTGGGAAAGGCCATGCTGCACAGCCTGCCTCCAAGCGGGCCCCTCAGAGGCCAGGGTTTCCCACTTGTTGAGGTCCACTCCTAAGGCCTTCAGATCCCTCTTGCAGATGTCCTTGTATCGCAGCTGTGGTCTACCTGTAGGGCGCTTTCCTTGCACGAGTTCTCCATAGAGGAGATCCTTTGGGATCCGGCCATCATCCATTCTCACGACATGACCAAGCCAACGCAGGCGTCTCTGTTTCAGCAGTGAATACATGCTAGGGATTCCAGCACGTTCCAGGACTGTGTTGTTTGGAACTTTGTCCTGCCATGTGATGCCGAGGATGCGTTGGAGGCAGCGCATGTGGAAAGCGCTCAGTTTCCTCTCCTGTTGTGAGCGAAGAGTCCATGACTCGCTGCAGTACAGAAGTGTACTCAGGACGCAAGCTCTGTAGACCTGGATCTTGGTATGTTCCGTCAGCTTCTTGTTGGACCAGACTCTCTTTGTGAGTCTGGAAAACGTGGTAGCTGCTTTACCGATGCGCTTGTTTAGCTCGGTATTGAGAGAATGAGTGTCGGAGATCATTGAGCCAAGGTACACAAAGTCATGGACAACCTCCAGTTCATGCTCAGAGATTGTAATGCAGGGAGGTGAGTCCACATCCTGAACCATGACCTGTGTTTTCTTCAGGCTGATTGTCAGTCCAGAATCTTGGCAGGCCTTGCTAAAACGATCCATGAGCTGCTGGAGATCTTTGGCAGAGTGGGTAGTGACAGCTGCATCGTCGGCAAAGAGGAAGTCACGCAGACATTTCAGCTGGACTTTGGATTTTGCTCTCAGTCTGGAGAGGTTGAAGAGCTTTCCGTCTGATCTGGTTCGGAGATAGATGCCTTCTGTTGCAGTTCCAAAGGCCTGCTTCAGCAGGACAGCGAAGAAAATCCCAAACAAGGTTGGTGCAAGAACACAGCCCTGCTTCACTCCGCTTCGGATGTCAAAAGGGTCTGATGTGGAGCCATCGAAGACAACAGTGCCCTTCATGTCCTTGTGGAAAGATCTGATGATGCTGAGGAGCCTGGGTGGACATCCAATCTTGGGGAGAATCTTGAAGAGGCCGTCTCTGCTGACCAGGTCGAAAGCCTTTGTGAGATCTATGAAGGCTATAAAGAGTGGCTGTCGTTGTTCCCTGCATTTCTCCTGCAGTTGTCTAAGGGAGAATACCATATCAGTGGTGGACCTGTTGGCTCGGAATCCACACTGCGATTCTGGATAGACGCTCTCTGCAAGTACCTGGAGCCTCTTTAGTACAACTCGGGCAAACAGCTTTCCTACAACGCTAAGGAGAGAGATGCCGCGGTAGTTGTTGCAGTCACCCCTGTCACCTTTGTTCTTGTACAGCGTGATGATGTTTGCATCCCTCATGTCTTGAGGTACTCCACCTTCTCTCCAGCAGAGACAGAGGATTTCATGCAGCTCAGTGACGATGATCTCTTTGCAGCATTTTAGGACTTCAGCAGGGATGCTGTCTTTTCCAGGTGCCTTGCCAAAGGCAAGGGAGTCCAGGGCCACGTGAAGTTCTTCTAGGGTTGGTTCACTGTCAAGCTCTTCCAGCAAAGGCAGGCACTCAATGTTGTTCAGCACTTCTTCGGTGACTACATTATCTCTGGAATATAGCTCAGAGTAGTGCTGCACCCAGCGTTCCATCTGCTGCGCCCGATTCTGGATGACCTCGCCTGTGGCAGACTTCAGAGGGGCAATTTTCTTCTGTGTTGGACCTAGTGCCTGCTTGATACCATCATACATCCCCTTGATGTTGCCCGTGTCAGCTGCTATCTGTATCTCGGAACAGAGCTGGAGCCAGTAGTCGTTAGCACATCTCCTGGCAGTCTGTTGGACTTTGCTGCGAGCAGTTCGGAGGACCTGCAGGTTGCGCTCACTGGGACAGGCCTTGTATGCTGCTTGAGCTCTCCTCTTTTCCTCAATGACTGGTGTCAACTCCTCAGAGTGGGCTTCAAACCAGTCTGCCGCCTTGTTGGTCTTATTTTCTCTATTAATTCATCTTTCATTGGTATTTTAAAGTCGCCTCTGAAGCCATTCCTGATGGTGAGAGCAATACAGAGGAGACACCTCTTCATTGCTCTCATTGTCTGGAATGGCCAAAGGGTGAGGGGGAGGAGCCACTTAGTGCACTGGTGCCGCATGGTGCGCTGAGGTGCCTGCAAAACTTACCATTCCCCCCCTCCAGTAATGCCACTGTGTAATATGTAGTTTGGTCCTGTGATCACATAATGAAGAAGAGTGTTCTTCTTCAGTAGCGGCGCCACAGTTAATGGAACTCCCTACCGGGGGAATTAAGATCTACCCCCTCTCTCATGGCATTTCGGTGAGGGCTTAAAACTTTTTTGTTTCGTTTTGCTTTTGGGATGTCTGCCTCCTGTGCCTCTATAGCAGTTCCTTGAATATTTTTGCCCTCCTCCAATTGGTGTTCCCTCCCTATTGTATTTTTTCCTCTATTATAGTTTTATATTTTCTATTGTATATTGTATTTTTATTTGTTTATTTTAAACTCTATAAATTGTAAGATGCCTTTGGCCTCTGCTTTCAGTGGAGGAAAGGCAGGGTCAAAATATTTTAAATAAATAAATATTCAAGTTTTTTCAGAAGTTGCACAGAAGCAGCTGCAGATTAAGAAAGCAATGATTGCAAAGATGCATGGAAGTGAAAGGTAGCTATTTTCCTTCTTCATACCCTTTGCGTCTCCCCCCCATATGATGATAAAGATTCTCATCAGCACACTGAAATTGGGCCAAATGCTAGTTCTCACTGTCTGTCCTTTAGAATAGGAAGCTGCCTTATTGTGAGTCAGATCATGGATCCACCTAGCTCAGTATTGTTGAACTGGCTGGCAGCGGCTCTCAAGGGTTTCAGATGGGTCTTTTCCAGCCCTACCTGAAGATGCCAGAGAATGAACCTGGGACCTTCTGGAAACCATGGAGCTAGGGCCCCTCCCGAATTAGCCACATTTCAAGACTGAACACATCAAACACTTCCCATGTACTTTACTGTCAGAACAGTCTCAGTATACCCTATGACTCATATAGGCTATGATGAGAAAACAATTTATAATGAGGGACACGTTCAATAGTCAAAAATGAAGAAAAAACTAAAGTGATGGTCATTTTGATTAAACACTTTGTCACACGCCTCTGCTTGCCCCCTGCCCCAAGCATGATTCAATTAAAAACAAAAGAAAACCCTGCAACCAGTTTATTGAATTTCTTTTCTCCAGTACTGTTTCATTTGTCAGTTCTTCATTATCAAGTCATGATGATGTTCTTGTAGCCTGGAGGAAGAGAGGTCCTGACAGTGGACATCTATCATCTGATTGTAGATGGACTTTAGAAAGCATAATTGGGGGGAGAAATTGATTTGTAACTTGGATTCCTATTCTTTTCTGACTCCATTAGCTCAAAGTCAGGTCCTTGCTATGTGGCTTTTTGTAGTCCACTGCAAACAGGCTGCATTCCCATAGCTGTCCCACAAGACTTCTTTTGGCTTCAACAATATTTTAACTTTCACTGATAGGATATCATGGTTTTGTCATTTGTTTTCCTCTCTCTCCAGCATGGAAAAGGGGGTCTTCCTTCCTTTCCTTGGGGGAGGGGGGAAACCTAAGTTGTTGTTTGTGAAGTTGTCTCAAACCTGTGGAGGCTGTTTAAGGTCGTGGGAAAGTGATATTTCCAAAAATCCCTAATGCGAAGATGTCTGCATTTCTAAGAAGCGATTACGTGCCTATGTTAGCTAAAGGCAGTGGGAGAATGTGCAAGGCAATTTTCATGTCTCCAATTCATCTTTATACGTACCAGCTGACCCTCCTGGCGCTCTGTTTAATAACTAAAGTTTCCTTTGGAAATACTTTGTTTACTATAGATCATTGCACCACACACCGTTCTATTCTTAGAACTTCTTTGGTTCACTAATGTTCTTTGCCAGTTCGCCCCCTTTTTAAAACACACATGCACATGCAGTCATTGTGGGCAGGCAAGAGTCAAACTGGACATGCATGCAAATGTGTGTGTGATTTCTTTTTTGTCTCTTTTGGCAAATAGCCCAGGGGGTGGGGTTCACACAGAACAGCCTGAAATTGCAATGGAGGCAGGAGGTCTGACACTGCGGTTCCTGGCCTGATCACACCTCCTGCCTGGTGCACGGTGTATACTTTTTTTAAAGCTTCTATTGACGGCTAATAGAAAACAACCCTCTATGAATTGTGTCTGGTGTGGGTGTGGGGTGGTGGTGGTGCAGCTGGGCTATGAACCACGGTAGGAGCTAAGTGCAAAAGCTCCCTGCTCCCTCCCCTCCCCTGCTAAAGAAGACAAAATATCCAGGTGCAAAGCATGTCTAGTTTGACTGTCATTTTCCTTCTGGAATCAGCCACCTGAAGCAGCTCCTCCACACTGCTTCATGGTAAGTCTGACCTGTGGAGTGGAGCTGAAATAAATCTGTTCCTCAAAACACACTGTTCCAAGACCAGACCTCTGTCATGATTCAGCATCTGTTATCACTCACCAAGTTGATTAATAGCCACGAAGGAATATGGTAGAAAGGCTTACATGTGAATCAGGGCTCCCAAGGGACTAGTCTTGAAGCTGTACTCAGCCCTAGAACAGGTATGCTGTTGAGCATGTTCGTAGTGCTTTTTCATGGCCATATGGTATTTTCCAGATGGAACCTACACAGCAGGAGTACGAGATAAGATCTCCTAGATAGGTTTGACCACCAACACTTCTGAGTTTACAGCTAGAAACTTAAAACAATCCAAGTATCTCTCATCTGTTTCTTATAAAACAGCCTTGCGGTGTCACAATTAATACAGTACCAAATCCCAAACAAGGCAGGGCAGCCAAATGCTGGCGTTAGCAATCTCAAAGACATCCATTTATTTAACTATTATCACTTTGTAACAATAACAGTATTTAATGCCAATTATAATTAGAAGTCACTCTGCACATAGTTCTTGTCCAAAGAGCTGTCCATCTCTATTAATCCATAGGATCGGACAGATAGGACAGGTATGAGGCAGACAGAGGTGTGTGTGTGTGTGTGTGTGAAGAAATGGATTTAAAAATAGTATTAACCAGGATAACTAAATGGAGGCAGTCTATCTCTTTATATTGGATAATGGCACAAATGAACAGTGAAGATCTGCCAGACTTGTGGCTTTTCCAGAGGCATCTGGTTTTTGCCTACTGCTGGAAACATGAAGCTACATCAGATGGACCCTTGACCTGGGCCAACATGACTCTTATTACATCTTAATGTTCTTAGGGCCCAGTCCTAATGAGCCCCAACACTGACGCTGAGTTCCAGTGCTGGCACTGGGTGTTGCAAATCTGCTGTAAGTCACATCTGCGGCACCCAGGGAGGAGGGGCTGCCATAACTGGTCCAGCACCAGTTGGTGCTTGGCCTCAGTGCTGTGTAGATGGCTTGCCGGCATTCCTTCAGCACCAGTGGCAATAAGACTTCTCAGCATGGGTGGGGGGAGGCAGGGAGTGAGTGGAATGGGGCAGGGGGAGAGGAGGATTGGGCCTGGAAGGGGGGTTGTGGGTTTAAAATACAACACTTTTTCTCTGCTTCACTATAGTCACGTACAGATCGATTTACCGACTGAGGTTTTCAGTTCATGAGCCTGATGACATGGACTGTAGTCCATGAAAGTTCATACTGAAATAAATGGGCTAGTCTTTAAGGTGCCACAAGACTTTTTGTTGCCTTGGATACTAAAATTGTATCTGTAGCTGTAGTTTCCGTAGCTGGTTCTGCACAGCCAAAATACTGTATAGGTGAGGTGTTCCTCAGCCTGTCTTTGTTACACAGTGGCTTGGGACAAGCTGTCTCCCTGCTATTTCTTGCCATAGAGGCAATTGCCAGTGCAGCAGCAGCACTGCTCTGGCAGTTGCTCCCCCATGATGCCCTTGCATGACTCCCCACGTCAGCGCAATGCTATGGAAGTGGCACTGTAGTGTCTCAGCCATGAATCCATGGAATTGTCATGGGTGGCTCTGAAGTGAGATTGATGGGAAACTGGTGTTACCAAAAGGGCTGTTTTGTTTAGGGGGAATTATTACACTACCCTTTTTGGAACCTCAGGATCGCAGGCTGGATAACAAGACGGTGTAATGCAGAGAAATTCCCTTTAGCTTAAAAAGGAAACTGAAAGATAACTTTTAATAAAAGATTATAGTTTTATTTCAAGAGCACAAAGGTAAACATAATGCACATGGATAAGTGTATGTTTCTTGGTCTAATGCTTGAATCCAGTGTACCTAGCTTTCATGGTGGTTGCTTGTAAAAAATATTTGGTGCATCCGAGGAAATTAGAAAAAGGGAAAGGTTGCAGGGAAGGATTTTAGGGGTCCCTGGTCTGCCAAACCCAGTTGCTGACTAAAGATGGGGAGAGAAGGGGAGAAAAAGGGGGGGGAGGTAAAAGAAGGGAAAGAGTTCCAGGTGCAAGATAGTTACCTGTCCTGAAGAGCAGTTGCGGGGGGGGGGGGGGTCCTGTGAAGGAGACCCTCTGCCTTGGAGGAAGAGCCAGAGAGAGAGAATGTGTGGAAAAAGCCCTCTCTTAAAAAGTGGTTTTCAGACCAGAGCTGAGCTCAGTTTGTTTACTTCCACCCAGCAAGGTGTTTGGAGTCAGGATGTCCCTTATCAGCAAAATTAATGGCTGGCTTCCTAGCTGGGGGAACTTACACAATACAGTAACCCAGGAAGGCAGTTCAAATTTGCATAGGGTACTTAAGCAGTGATTGAGTTACAATGAATAGGAGACACTTAAACAATGATTTACTATGCCAGACTTCTTCCTCCTAGAGAGGTGGATGTTGTAACCATGAGCTTGTGACTTGGCCAGGGTTTTTTGGAAAAGTGTGCTGGGAGAAGTGTCCATAGTACATAACCAGATATAAAATCACAACTAAGGAAAAAGGGGATTTTTCACGTAACAGTGGGACAGTGCCCTCTTGGCTGTGTGGCCTAGAAGCTAGAGCTCCCTGCCCAGGAAAAGTCATCTGGCCTGCTCCATTTTCACCTTCAGAAAAACAGCTTTGATGGGCTTTTAATTGAGAGCTGAAATCATCATGTTTCCCAAGATTATTGTTAATGCTGGCTGTCATTTTATTGTTGACTTTTTACAGCTGCTTAGTGTTTTCTCTTGGTTGTAGTTTTTAGAAATAAAAACTGGTGGGGAGGAGGGTGGCATTTTCTATTGCTGTATTGGAGACCTGCTTTTGGAAATACAGACATTTTTAGTGGAAATTACACTTCATCAATGACATCTTCTGTGCTCTGGCATGGACAATGAAGAAGCAAAGCTACGTTTTCACTGCAAATGCCAAGTTCATCATATTGATTCCTATCCAATCCTGCTTAAACTAGCACCATTTATTGAAAATGGGAAGCAATTCCTCTTACAATGTGACAAGATTATTGTGGCCTTTTTAAGAGCCCTAGGTTATGGGCCGGGAAAACTCCCACTCACTGTCTTCCTGCCTAATTCCCCACATCCCAAATACCGTCATACCAGTTAGGCACAATATTTAAACCATTTTCAGTCCTCGGAGAGAAAAATAAAAAGTGACATCAAATAAAACCAACTAAAATAAACTGTTTTTCCTCAAGCTGTTTCCCAGAAAGGTCATGACATGAGGGTGAATGGCAGTTGGCAGCCAGGGCTTTGGATCAATTTTGTGATGGAATCTTTACAAGGTCTAACTACGCAGTCTGCACAATGAATGTGAGGAAGCCCTAATGCCATTTGTTTCACTTTTTTAAGGAGGTGGCTTCAAGGGGGAGTGATTTTGAACAAGAAGCAGTGAGGAAGGGATGCTTAGTGATCTGCCCATGTGCTGTGCTTCCATTCAAAATCACCCCAAATGGACTGGGTTCAAAATATGCCGGTCATGGGCTATGTCTGTACAGAGGCCTAGGTGCAATCTTTGCCAGCTGTAGCTAAAGGATCTCAGATTAGCACCAAGGAGAATGACCAAGAATACTGCTGCTACTATTGATCAAATTATCATTAGACCATATGGGCTAAGCAGCCCAGGAGTGTAATTAAAGGAAGACTGTGCATTTGCTTGCTTGCTAGCTCAGGAATGTCAAACTCATTTCATACAGAGGGCTGAAATTAGCATTCATGGTGCCTGCTGAGGGCCAGAAGTGATATCATTTAGCAGATGATGGCCAGAAATAAGCACTTTGTTCTCACATAGAAACTCATTAGCTGCAAATGACAGAAGAGAACATGTACAAATCATGTTCATGTTTTCAAGATATGAGAAAGCCCAATTATCACACAGGGAGAGCCCAATTATAACTAGGACTAGATGCATTGCTTCTAGGGGCTGCATTTGTCCCATGAGCCTTATGTCTGTCACCCCTGAGCTGCTAAATAAATACATAAAAAAATATATTTTGCACCAAGACAAAAATGGTTGGCAACCTTCAGTCTCGAAAGACTCTGGTATAAGCCTACAGCACCCGGTATTCCCAGGCGGTCTCCCATCCAAGTACTAACCAGGCCTGACCCTGCTTAGCTTCCGAGATCAGACAAGATCAGGCATGTGTAGGGTACCCTAAAGTAAATTGTGTAAACATTTTGTACCTGATTTTTAAGCTTCACACAGTCTCTATCAAACAAAGGGGATAACTTTGGGTTCTTTTCTGCAATCTTACTTTTTGAGTTAGAAGTTAAAAAAGTTGAGGAATAGGCTATTAGTGCCTCACTTCCAGGGGGTCTAACTCCCTCATCAGCGTTGCTATTTAATTTAGGGAAATCTCAGACTATAATAGCTTTCTCGAGTTTTGGCTGGTGACATTATTCCAAGAGACTTTTTGTCAGATTTCGTAACTAGCCCCACCAGTGTCAAGAAATTGGGACAGACTCACAACTTAGCCTTTGGCTAAGATCAAATATAGTGTAGTAATTATGTAAATGTAAATTATGAGAATAAAGGTTCAAGTCTCACCTCTGCCACTGAAATCACTTGAGGGCCTTGGTCAAGACACCTCGTCTTTGCTTTAGTCCTGTTATCAGGTGTGATTTTTGACATGTATCAGTTGCAGACGTAGAGAAGTCAAAATGTGTGCAAGGACTTTTGCACAGTTGGCCACTCATTTAGCAAGTATATAGGGTTTACCTGTTGGCACAGAAGTTCTTGGGATGCTGAAAGGGAAAGGGGTGCTTAGTACACACCAGGGGGTACTATCCAACTGCGCATTAGTTGCAAAGAGAGTACACACTTTCGGGCTCTAAGGAGGGCAGCCCTTGTAGAGTGGTTTTTGGCTCGAGACAAGGGTGAGCAAACTTTCAACTTTAGGGATCCTGGACCTTTGTGTAAGAGAGAATTTCCGCAGGTGTAGCTTGTCATCTCTGAGATGACAAGTTGTACCTTCTGAAATTTCCTCTTCTATACAATTATTAAAGGCTCAGGATCCCTAAAACTGAAAGTTTGCCCACCCCTGCTGTAGACCAATGTAGAGTCTATTGTGAGATGGAACTCATCCCACACCATCCTTGCATTTGGAGATGGTTCTCAAAGGGTTTCCTATTGCCTGCCCAAGGTGGAGATGATAAGTTCCTGTTGTGCCATACATTGGGCAGGATATGACTAGATGCTTCTCAACTGCTCAGGAAATCTGTATCCCAATTTGCACAGGGTCTTAACTGAATTGCCAATTGAAGTTGGTGAGGGGAAAGCAGTCCCAGAGACACTTCTATTGTGATTAGGAAAGCCAGGAAGCTTCCCAGGATGATTGCACCACTTGTGGAATTTTCCAGGGAGGCTTCTTGCGGGGCAGGGGAATGGGTGATGGGGTCTACAATGAACCAAACTTTGCCAAAGGCCAGTGAGCCTGTTGCTTTACCAGCATCAGCCCTGTCAAAACCAGAACAAGTGTGGCCTAAGCTGTGATTCTTTCAGTGTACACCCAGGACCAAGCACAAATACACATATATGCACTGGGCAGCCGTGTGAAATCATAATATTCACCTATTTCAATATTCAGGATTATTGTAAGGATTGCAGCAAGATATCTGTGTATTTTGGTTTTTTAATTGTGACAGTTGATTTATTACAACATTTATTCTACTTCTGCTATCATGATGAGGTGCAAGCTGCTATGCAGGACCACTTGAAGTTCAGAGTTTCCCATGGACTCCAGAGATTACACCAGTCACTACCCACCCCATCAAACCTACCCTGGAAACCATTTTAGTTAGAAACGTGGTTTTGGAGAGAATGAAATGGAGGCTTCAAAGGACATTAATCTGTGCTCAGTGTAAAATTTTTCACACTCTCCAGCCCTACATTTGGGATCACAGGATGCACAAAGTTCTGAAGGCAATGCAAGCTCTTTTACGTATGTATGCATGTACACTTTGGATAAAAGTGTGGATGATTTTTCTGGGTGTGTAAGTGCGACCAATAGAGGGAAAGTTGAAGGATCTCAGCAGTGACAAGCGGGGGGGGGGGCATGTGTAGTCCGAATGCATGAGAAGACGACATCATGGTTCTCACTCCATGGTAGAATGCATGTGTTGTTTTAATTTATGGTTTAAAACTTTTCAGTCCTGCTTTTCCCCATGTGGTATCAAGACCATGACAACATTAAGCAACATCATGAAATAAGAATTGCAGCTTGACCAAACGGAAAACTGGATTCTTGTGGCAGACACATGCGAAAGGAGAGTTTGAGTAACACTCTCCCAGTGTGTCCTTTGGTGGACTCATAGACTCTGTTCCATCCCCGCAAAAGCAGACTCAATTATAACAGCATACGGATATGAGCCCAAACTTTATTTTGAATACATAAAATATAAATTAAATTCCAGTCATTACCATTGCCACATTTTTAGTCCAGATGTGTGTTAACAATTGAGAATACAGATGGATGCAAACTATATGGATAAAAAACATCCGTCACCATGACAAGCTTCCAGTTGATGTGAAAAACAATGGGCTAATTGAGTCCATTATACATCGGTGGAGCCAGAATTTTACCCTCTGTCTCATATTCTTTCTTCAAAGTTGGGTGCGTAGAATTGACCTTATTCAGCTGCAAAAATGCTGTATAGGTGAGGCTTGCCCAGTTTGGCTTCTGATCTGCTCATGGTCTTGCCATGCAGCTGTTTTGCACAATTCCTCTATGTTACATCGGCAATGAAGGCTGTTGCTAATATTCATTTTCATTTACCTTTATTAGCATGAGACATACAAACAAACAAAAAAAAGGCAGCAATAAATAATACAAAAAGGTTACAAAAGCATTACGCCCATTTTAACATTCATTGGAGGTCAAAAGGACAGAATTTTTAAGCTTGACAGAGGCATTGTCATGAATTAGTATTATCTATGTTAATAACTCTTACAACACTGGACCTACATTAGTTTATACCAACTGATTAAATGGAGGGAGCACTCTGCGGCGCTGTATTGCCAGTTTTATAAAAATTGCTAATTGGGTAGTATGCAATTTGTCAACTCCAGCAATTGTTGTAGAATGAATTTATCAGGACGTCCTGGAAAATTTGAGAGAATTGGGGAGTAAACGAATATCATTATATAAATTGCAGTACAATAATATGGGAGTCAGACACTCTACTGTCTTACTGTTACATGGGCAAAGCCATGTTTCATATGGGACTGCACTGAATCTTCCAATTGAAACGTTAGAGGGGAGCATGTTGCACCTCACTAGGATGAGGGCCCATGTGTTGCTAATATTATAGCAGCAGCAGCAAGATTAACTTGATACATATTGATGCCATCATGTCCACTCAGTTGGACCAGCCACTTGGCATCATGTGTGTTTACTAGCAAGAATCCAGCTGCGCTTTTCATTCTGTGACAAATATCACTCCATCTTTCTTTGTAGCTATCTCATTCCTATGTGACACATTTCTAAGAGCAGCTGCCACTGTTTTTCCCAGATATTTCTACATCTGTTCAACATTCAATTCTCGAGTCCCCTTTTTGCCCACTTGCCAAAGATTCTTCGTTTGTGAACTCTACCTCCTTTGGCTTACATTAGAGGACTTGATGTCAAGTCAAAATACCACATTAATGGATTGTGCTAAATTTTGTGGCTTTTTCCATCCTGCTTTCCAGTGAATTCTGCATTTGAACTTTAAGATGGGCAGAAATTGCAGAACTGTGTCAGCCATTCTAGTCTAGGATAAATGTGTGCAATGATGTTTGATGGCAAAAGCCACAGGGCTACATAGGAATTATGCAGCTTCCTTGGAATCTCAGTCTGGAAATGATACAGTGTCAGTGGAATGCATGCAGCCAGATGAGAACTGATGTTCTCAGAGCTATGCAAGAACATAGGAAGAGCCCTCCTGGCTCAGATAAAAGGCCTATCAAGTCCAGCCTTCTGTTTCCCCATTAGCCAACCAGATGCTCTGAGGAAGTCCACAGGTAGGGCATGAAAGCAAGAGTCTCCTTGCTGTTGTCATCATCAGCACGGCTATGCATAGATATACATCTTCTGCAGATGGAGGGACCATGTGGCCATCTAAAGTAAGAGCCTGTGTTAGACCTCCCTAACATGAGTTTGACTGAAACCACTTTAAGACACCGCTTGCTGCTTTGATTTTAAAGACATCTGTATACATGGACCATTCACCTCTTATCACACATGCACTTCATAAGAACATAAGAAGTTGCACTGCACTGTGCAACTTCATCCTATGGGATGTTAGGCGGAGGGATGATTCCCACTTCTTGGATTCGAGGAGTTAACACCCCAAACCTTAGATTTCCGAGAAATCGACCAAATCTTTCCTACAGTCATGTGGCTTTTTGGATGATGATCTTACACTGTCTTTATTATTTATGGATACAATTATATAAACTATTAACAGACTTGGAGTGGAATGCAGAATAATTCAATTCCACTTCCAGATTTAAAAGCTATTAATATTGTAGAGCAGTCTTGGAAACAAGGAAATTAAGCTCTGACACTTGTTCCAATTTAATCAAATTATAATACCCCTTAAGGCAGGCCCTCCTCATTCCGATTTCTCTGTTCTGTCAAAATCAAGAAATGTTTGGTTGGAACAGAACACAGCTCCACCCAAGTCCATGTACTACCTGCCAGTGACATACCCAAGCAGGGTACAAGAAAGGTTGTCATCTCATGTGGATAGGCATCAGCTGCTAGTAGCAGTGACATACTGCCTCCAAATAAGGTAGCCTGAAACTTTCATGTCTCATAGCCTATCTTCATTATTATTATTTTTTTCTTTTTAAAAGAGAGCCATGCAGCTGGTGGTCCTCACAACATCCAGGGAAAATGTGTCCTGTAGATTAATGCTATGTGTGCAAGAGTCACACCTGGGGGAAAGTCACACTGCAGTGGTGGAGCAGCTTCTTTGCATGCAAAATGTCCCACATTCAATTCCACACATCTCCAGGTAGACTTAGAGAAGTCCCTCTCTGAAATTCTAGAGACCGACTACCAGGCTGTGTAGATCATGCTGACCTAGATGGACCAATGGCCCAACTCCATATATGGTAGCACCACATGAAAGGCTTAATTTGGTTTGTGTTAACACTCCTACCTACAAATTTAAATGAAGATCTCAGGGTACTTGGCTCTTGACTGTTTTCTCTTCTGCGCTGCTCAGGATAACAGAGCAATTGGCCCAATCCAATTTTCCAGTTCTGGTGCAGCTGTGCCAGTTGGGCATGCACTGCATCCTTTGGTAGGGAGGCAGTCACAAAGACCTACTCAAGGTATGGGAACATTTGTTCCCTTACCTCTGGGCTGCATCGCGGTTGCACCAGTGCTGGGAAGTTGGATAGGATTGGGCCCTAAGGCTGCCATTCTAAACACACTTTCCTGGGAGTAAATGCCATTGAATATAATGGGACTTCTAAGTAGACAGGCATAGAATTGGGCTGTAAGATGATCTGCCTGCAAATTGTTGATGCAATTTTAAATCCTATCAACCTAAGCACTATTAGTGCAGCCTATTTCATCCTTCTGTAGAATTTTGTAAAGGCAAACTATAGTTGATTTTGGCTCTTGAGTATCCATCATGCCTTTTCCTTCCTTGTGCCATTTAGCATTTCAACACCTCAAAGGGTATTGCTTTTGTTTTCTGTTATTTCTAATGAGATACAAATTAACTATACTGAAAAGAACTGTCACTCAATTAACACTTGCAGTATATCTTTGCCCTGTTATAATATCCCATAGCATCCCATCCCAAAACTGAAAAATGACAATGCAACAAACAAATAGGACAGAACAATAATCCTGGCCTTTAGAGGACATCAACAAGCACCAGTCAGAGGGAATTCTGATTACAGCATTGAACACCCATTTTTCATTCCTCTGGGGCTTTGGGGCACCAGTTTCCAGGCACCAATTCCTAGATGGTGGAGGAGCATTATAGTTGCATTAAGGCATCATTTTCTGCCCTAGGGGATGATCAATGTCATGAGATTAAACTGAATCCAGAAATAACAGAGAAAGAATTCCTACAGGAAACCTTACCTCAAAAATATTTTTGTGAAAATATGTCAGCCATTGCTGTTGGTTGAGTCGCAAGATTCATAGCTACAATAACCAGCTATTATTGCTTCCAGTCATCTCTTCTCTCCCCCAGTCACTGAATTTAGAATGCTGAAACCAGGCAAACACTATGAATGATTCAACACATCTGCTAGCAAAATCACACAAGTACATTTCAACATCCTATGTCTGATTATTTAAGCAGCTTTCGGTATACCAGGCGACCAGCAGGATGGTCTCAGTTCGGCTTCCCACTTCGTACTTTGGAACAAATATCCAAGCACAATACAAGTGCACAGTTGGAAACTCTTAGCTCCTGAGAGCTGCAGCATGAGGAGGCATCTCATTTAGAGAGTTCTGTCCTTCCTGATCGTAGACCCCATGCAAGCATCTCCATCTTTGGTTATGAGAGAAAACCAAGAAGCAACAGCAAACATGCTTGAAATATATGTTGCAACTGGACTATATCTAAAAACAGATCTTAATTTTACCCCTTTCACTGGTCTAAAATCTGAAATAGTGCCCCCTGGAGGTAATTAATTTTGACTCAGGAGAACAGGCTTTTCACAAAGTCACACACCTGAGACACAGCAGAGACAGAAGATAGTACAACTTAGCAATGAGTAGCTATGGGAACAATTCTACAACATTAGATGAAATCTCATTTATCTCTAATGCAGCAAGAGTACAATGTGTGCAAAATACATTGCAAGAAGTGCTGCTGTGTTTTCAATTTTTCTTCATGGTGGGGCCGAGAAAGAGAACCAGGGCAAGTCTTTCACAGAATTCAAAGTATGACAAGCATATTTTGAATTCTGGGTCTAGTGACTCCTTTGATGATTAGAAGCCTGACTCACACTCATAGCTCCGCTTGTAGTCTCACCCAGACCTTTGGCATGTAGGGAGCCAAGAATACAGTGCAATGCTCAGAAAGTCAAACTAAAATGTCTTGGCATTCCATGGGAAAGGGACAAACTCAGAATTATTTACCTTACTTGGGTGTTAATAGAATAATTCACAAATGTTGGAAAATGAATTTGGCTCAGGCTGGCTCTGTTTCACCCCATAAACAGTTTTTTTCTTAAAAAAAAAATCAGACTTTTCTCCAGGCATGTGAAAGCTGTTTATGCACAAACAGCTCCTGTGCAGTTTACTACCAGTTTAGCTGGTAGTAAACTGAATAATCTAAGCCTATGGCGCCAATTTCGTTGGAGTCCCTTGCTCTTATGTCCACCACTTTGCGATGTTAGTTTAAAAACATGCTACTTTTTAACAGTGTTGAGTTAAATGTTAGAATACTAAATATAGACTGAGGAGCCCTCACCTACTCGTTTGGGTCCTTTCACTATTTGACCAGCTGCGCAAGAGCTGCTTATGCATTAATGGGCTTTTGTACGCCAGAAGACACAATTGTCCGATTTTTTTTCAAAGGAGAAGCTGCTCACAGTGTAGGTGGCCACACACCTAAGGATATGTTTAAGAGTATGCTTACCTACTACCAAATAGTTACTCTTTTTCAGTCTTGGATGAAGATTTAAACCAGGTTCGAGATTGAAATGGCTGGGCAAAAGTGTCAGACCATGAGCTTTTCAGGCAAAGCTGCTTTCTGTACTCCTTACACTGCAAGATCAGATGTGTTTTTAACCCAAGTGTCGAATTGGGCTTGGCCAGCAGAGTGGTTGGAATCTTTATTGCAAAGATGAAGCTACTGTAGGAAAATGAGATGACTCTGTAGGTGGTACAGCTCCAGGTTTGCATTCGACTAAGTTCCCAAAACTCCAGGGGAAAATGTGGGTGAGGCAGAACCTTTCACCAGAGAAGTGTTTTAAAAATCAAGTGTCTATGATTCCTAAGGCAAAAGGTGAGGTTCCATGAGCATTGTTCCAAGAGCCTTCAGCGTTTCCAATTAGCTACTACTTTTCAGTTCCTAAATACTGTTGCATCGCACTGGTGAGAACATTTCACTTTAGAAAGTTTCCATGTTCAGCTAATGCCAGAGAAAGTTGGAGAACATAGTATTTTCTATTTTGGAACTTGTAAGTGTTCCAGGATTTATTTGGATGAAGAGTACTATATAGAACATTTCTCCTGGCTGTGCTGAAACAGGCAAACGTGCATCTCCTCTCATAGAGAGAGAGCACTGAATTTCAAGGCAAATCATCAGGAAATTTATACAAATTCAAGCAAGCTAAACAAAAGGCAACAGTAGCTGCCAACAATTAAAACTCAGCTGTAGCAGTATTTTAGCATGATTGTTTTTTAAAAATATATTTTAAAAAATATTCCTTGAAGGGTTTTTTTTCCTTACTGAAACAAAGTGATTCGATAATTTGAATTTGAGGATCTCATTGCATGTGTTTCCACATTTTCCCTCTATGCAGCCCCAACCCCAATCCTTGGTGTCCAGAGGCAGAAAATTACCTGTGCCTTCTTAGACTCATGGAGTCAACCAACACTGAAGTTGATGGTGCTATTGTCAGTGTTGCAGGTGGGGGAACCATAATTGGCACAATCAAGATAGTAACAGCGTGGGACTGCATTGTGGTTGCTGTCCCCACAGTTATTATTTGGGCTCTCCAAATCCCAGCCTGCAAGGAAGATCTGGGGTTTGGAAAAAGTCCTCTCTCTCTCTCCCCTCCCCCCTCGTTCTGTATCTCTGTGTCCAGATCAGCTTGAAAGAAATGCAGCACGGTGTCACTAGGCACAGGGATAGCTTTTTTGGGACACAGTGGTTTCCAGTTTGAAGACTGCTGTATTGAGCTAATGGTGATTCTCTTGGCTCATGAACTGCCAGGTGCATAATGACAGCAGCAATAATCCCTGAGCCCATAGTGGGTAGGGGGGACGTGCAGTGAGTGGTTAGGATGGTGATATGGTCACAGAATGCAGTTACTCAGAGTATCTAAAAATCAAATCCCAATCAGGGTGATAATTGAGCTCTGGCAGAACCATCAGGGTAAAGATGAATCTGTTTGGGGTTACACTGGCTTTCATCTTGGAGACTGTTCATATTCCTGGCTTGAGGCTGGTGACATCAGCCTGCAGGGACATAACATCTCCACAATCTTCCCCCTCTAATATGCCACAAACCACAATGACATCCAATTCCAGGAAGAGGCCTAGCAATATCATCTTTGAAACCAATGTTGGTGGGAAATGAGATGGTTCTATGGCCTGATGCCCAATAGCTGCAGTCCACAAGTTTCAAGCCTTTGTCACCAGCTGTACCACTGAGTTGAAACGCATCAATATTGGGTTCCTAGAAGCTTTCCAGAACTGGCCTCTAACCACTTCTTCTTAGGGAAATCCCCCATGCTGGCCACAAGACCACAGTCAGTCTTATGGCATTTGATTTGCTAGGCCCCTGTGGGCATTGGCTCAGGCATGATGGCACTCTGCATAATTTGTATGCCAGGAACCCACTAGTGGCACTGAAGATGGCAGGATTGTTGGTAGTACTGACATGGTTACAGCAGGAATGAGGGTTGCCATCCAGGGTGCAGACTTGAGGTTAAGTTCTCTGTCCTTCATCTGCGTTAAACTTTCTACAATGGATGTAGAAGTTCACAATGTCTCTCCCTGTGACAACAAGTGGAGGGAACCTTTGACACACAGCTGTGGTCAATAGTAAAACCATTAATTTTCATATACATTAAAATGAAAACTGAGGTAGAAGTCTGGTTTTTTTTCCTCCCTGAGACACAATGGGAAGTGTTCCTCATAATGTTCCTTCAACAGTGATTAAATAGAAACCAATGGTTTGAGTGTTCTTCCTGTGCTCAAGACACACTACTGTACACCCCCCTCCCCCTGAGAGCACTGACAGCAAGCCTAAAGTAGCTCTGGAAACTTCTGACTCCTGTGCAAATGCGCAACTCCATTACATGTTATTGCACAGAAACTATGAAGAATTGAGCTGCAGTCAAGAGAGCTTTCAAATACTGCCTCTATCAGGGACTCACTGAGGGTGCAATCCTAACCCCTTATGTCAGTGCTTTCCAGCTTTGTGGACTTTCCAGCTTTCCAGCTTTTCCAGCACTGACATAAAGGCAATGCAGCTCTGAGGTAAGGGAACAAACATTCTCTTACTTTGAGGAGGCCTCTGTGAGTGACACCCACCAGCAGGATGCAGCACATGTCCCATTGGCACCACCATGCCAGTGCTGGAAAGCACTGACATAAGGGGTTAGGATTGCAGCCTAAGCGGCTTTAGACAAGTCACTCTCTTTCAGCCTCAATCCCCTAAGTGAAGTATCAGGGATAGTACAACAACCTTGGCAGGAAAGAACAAGAAAATAATGTCGTGAAACATTATGAACACTCAAGTGCTACATAATTACCAAGTATTATTGTAAGTTTTACATTTTAAGAACAGCTGCTAAGATAACAGGGAATAGCTGCTTAACGTTTTCTTTGTGATCATGACATACTTGGGAGAGAATCTGATTTTCCCCAGCATACGTCCAGAGGTTCTTATCATAGAAAGGCTGCTAGGAATCTGCAAGACTATCTTTACAATGGTTTAAATCAAAAATCAAAGCTAAGGGGGGCAGATTCACATCTAAAATAGTAAACACCACTCAATTTAAATGCCTCCATTACTGTTCCTAATATGCTGATATTTACAATCACAACAGATCTTTAATAGTACAGCAGTTATTTTGTAATAACTTTGTTATTTACTATATAAGAAAGCATCTCTCATTTCACCAAATGTAATTTAATATAGGGACACGTACTTGATCATGTAGAATAAGTCTATTTGAATTTAAACTTGCATTTGGCAAGAAAAGTTTATTTTATTCACTTTTGATACTAAAGGATTTTCACTCCTCGTTAATAGAATAGATGAATCGTAACATTATTAATAATTCAGCAATACACAGAGTTCCAAAATGCTTTAATGAGGATACTACAGTCCAGTATTAAATATTATATGAAATTCTAAAAATTTGCATCTTACCAGAGATGGGAACTAGAGGCAAATAAAAATATTCTCCAACCTCTTAATATCAGAGATCCATCATGACCCATTAAACCCATGGATTACACCCATAGAACAAAATACAAATTCTTTCAACAATGAGGGTTCCTGAAGCCATCTTAAATTTCTGATACAAGGATTCCTTCTATACTAAAAATGAAATGAACCATGCAAAGAAACAAAACAAAAAACCCAATGCAACCAAACACGCTTTGATTAGTGTTGGACCTGGGAACCATTGAGATGGTTTCCCTGATGTTTCTTGAATGCTTTCTAACTTGATTTGATGGTTCTTAAAGAAGAAAAAGCCTCTTTTGTGTTTTTCCTTTGGCATAGTCTGTTTCGCAACTTTCATCCAATACATGACAAATTCCAAACACAAAATGTACAACAAAACCTTGTTGCTTTTCAAATGTGTACAAACTGATCAGGTTCTCACGAACAGAATAAGTGTTGGGCAATCTGAAGCAGTGAACTAGAAGTGCCTATAAACTGGCATCTTGAGTTCAAAACACTATAGCCAGAAAGTTCTTGTTTCTCTGCCAAAAACCCTGAAGACAAGCTGTAGCTCCAGCCTAGACTATAGAAAGACTCTGATACACAGATTTTGTTTTCGTGTCATGGAAATTGAAAGCTTTTGTGAAGTGCATTTCCCTGGCAAGTGGAAGGTAGGAGTAACTGATTGTTAGTTCTTTAGGTGTTAAGTCATGAATCTGGTGGACAAAGGCATCATTCTCTGCCTGTAGTCAGTAACTTGAGGGCTTTCTGTAGATTCTGCACAGCAGTGCTCACATCTTCATATTGCAAAGCACTGCCAGCATATTTGCAGTATTTCTGAGCTCTGGCAAAGTCTTCTGGAGTCAAACGCATTTCTCCTATGAAAGAAAGAATACATGACAAAGAGTCAGAGTCATTACATTAAGTACATATTTAACAACATAACCACCTGAAACAGTTTAATATCCGTGGTGAAGACTAAAGTTGCCTGATACCTTTTGTGAGTAAGCCGATACTTTGAGAGGGGTATGCCCTTTATCTGAAGTCACTAAAAGGAGGCTTTTAAAAACTCCAGTCAGTTAAAGGTAATCATGTTACAATCTGCACAAAAGACAGACAATGCCTCATGCATTAACCTTGCATTTCCTTTTTCCCCCAGCCTGGAACACAACTGAGGCTATTCATGCCTCCTCTGTATAATTTGTCTAGATATGGGAACATCCCTGTTACAAGATACACTCGTCCCCTGATGAAAGATACGCACATCACCATATTTTCTTGTCTTAACAGGCAAAAAAGCCATACATATACTTGATTGTGCATCCTATGTAAAGGGAAAACAAAGGGTCACCAAGTAATGAGCAGACTTTTGAGTTCTGTGTATGTGGGGGAAAGAATGGACATGGTGGGAAAGCCCTGGTGTTTGCAGTCTTCATGCATTCAGATGATGTGCCTATGATTTTGGTGAAATATTAGTTTACATCTATAACATGCAACTTGGCATCCAATTCCCAATGACTGTATAAGTCCACAGTTAACTTACAAGGTCAATGGTGGCCTCCCCTCCCTTTGGCAAGAACAAAATTACCCAAAAAACTGTCTTGAGGACATTTTGTTTTTGTATTAGGGTGCCAAAAGCAACTTGAAAGTTATTCTTCTAGAAAACAGCCAAGGCATTAGTCCAGTATTCAACAGATTTTCTGGAACAAAGCCTAAATTAACCAGTCTAATCTTATTTTTACAATACCTACTCTATTACATGTTCTGCTGGCAAAATGCCTTATTTATTATTATAAGGCCTAGTTATAACAGCATTTAAGGAAGAAGCTTACAATTTGAAAATGAAACAGAAGAGTGGAGCAATTTTCCTAAACAAAGTATCATTTAGAAAATAGTACATGTGGTAGTTTTTAATCTGTATCATTTGGAAGGATGAAATTCTGAAATACTAAAAATATTTACACATGGGGAAAGCAGTGCCTTATGTAGCAAGAAGCTAGACACTCTGCGAAGCCAAGGATAATATTAGTATAGTAGTTACATTCATGACTTTATATTCATTACTGAAATGTGACAGTCACGAGTTAACTTTCACCAACTATGCATCTTTCAGCTACATGGTTAGGAACCTGATATTGAAACTGAAAATGCACTTAGATCAAGGATAAAGAAATTAGGTTAACAAGAAAGGAAAACTGTTTAAAGTGAGAAATGGTGTCTGACAAAACTTGTATCCATTGAAAAACGATTCTTGCTCCTCAGAGATTACAGAATTTACTTAATACCACAAATGCATCCCAGAACAGTAGCTGTATTTGTCCATAGCTGCAAAAAAAGGTGTTCTGTGGTACCTCAAGGATTAAAGAAAAATACTGCAATGTGAGCTTTTGTACTCTGCATATGACACATACAGCCTATATCATTAGATGGCCTGCATGCAGGCCCTCAAGGCTGGACACGGACACACACACACACACACACACACACACACACACACTGAGAGAACCACTATGCTGCACCTTTTTGTGCATGCAGCTCCTGATTTTGCAGGACAGGCATACAGAGAAGTCTGTTTTTGCCCCATACAAGATTCTCACTAGATCAGGTGAAAGGGCCCTATCAGAAACACGCTCAAGGCTGGTCCTTGTCAAGTGCTACAGAAGAAGCCAAGCATCCGCAGATTTTTAAAAAAATTGATTTTCATATAGATGCACATTTAGAAACACAATTTCAAATATTCTTATCCTTAAAACTTTTAAATACCTCATTACTGTGTTTCCATTTGGTGCATAAGTAACAATAGCAGTAGCAAGAAGAAAACATGGAAGATGATTAGCCCAATGACAGTTAGCCCAATGTACAGTTTTCAGCTTGTGAATGAAATATCAACTTGTCCAGATTTCAGTGTGTAGGTCAACAACAGAGTTATACAAAGGAAACAGGGACAGGCTTACTGATCCAATCTGGTACCATCTCAACAGTCCACCTGCTAGAACAGTGGTTCCCAAACTTTTTCAACTGGTGGCTCCCTTAACCTACTGAGCCATTTGGCACGGCTCCCCATTATGGCTACAATCCTATATATTGTATAGGGCGGCAGGGTTTTTGCCAGGATTGCACGGTTTCCTGGCTGGTTGCCATGGCTCCTTAGAGACCCATGGCTCACAGTTTGGGAAGCACTGGGTCAGCTTTTGCTGGCATGCGTTAATAGCTAAAATTCTTCTTTTAGCTTTGATCAATTCTCAAAGCTGGCTTCCTTCATCCCTTCTCTCTATTTTAACATTCTACACAGCACTAAAGTTTGTTCTAAGATAGTGTTTGGAAATCTAACTATGTCGGGAATAACTATGCAACTATATAATTGAGTGCTCCATGGTGCACAAGCCCACCATGAACTCTTGTTAATAGCTCCACTGAATTCTGCCACACTTGCTTCATATAGCTCCGACTGTGTAAGCATCACATTCTGCCAATTTTAATGGACTGCAGTCTGTATTTTCAAAGGGTGCAAACTAGACAAAAAGGGGGGGAAGTCTTACCTGCAGCTTGAACATTATAAAGTGAAGGGTCTACTATGGGAATACTCTGAGGAGTGGGTTGAATTGCGTTGCTTGTTGTACCTGTAAATGCAAGACAAATGATTCGTATCCTGGTAACTATATTATAAGATTGTTGTGAAGATAAATGGAAGTGTATGTAAAGCATTCTGGATCCTAGATGGGACCGGAGAGTCAACATTACAGGGGCTTTTAAAAAAATAAATACTCCTAACTGACTTTACTGTGCCTACAACCTTTTGACCTTTTACCTTAACTGGGACAGAGGAAGGAAGTACAAGGTTTCAGAATAACTTCAGAGAAATTCAAGTCAATCTGTAAGATATTAAGAATGTCATATTTGTATACTGTCTATTACTAAATGCTTGATATTTAGTTATCAGACTACCAAACATTAACAGCCTACTGTAGCTGTTATGCAAAGACCAATGTAAAGGCCACTCATAAAAAGAACACATGGTCACCCAATGACCAGATGCTGTAGACTGAAGAGGACAATATACAGTATACAGAATTAAGAGGGGGGATTCAAGGGTTGTCTTTGCCCCCCCCCCCAGAACTGGTGACAAGAATTTTGCTCTGGACGTACTTTAGTGCACTGAAAGATGATGGGAAGGGACTAATCAAGCTAGCTCTTTGTTTGAACTTGTCAATATTTTAAACCACCATGACCAGCACCAATTTTCCCTACTAGCTTGTAAAGCTAACAGTGCAGCCTGAAAAATGGTCACTCAGAAGTACTTTCAACTTTTCAATGGTGTTTATATCCAAGAAAGTGTGTAGGACTGCAGATCATATGTTAAAATATTAGCATTACACATTTTCTACCTCTAAAACAAGGTAAATTGAAGCTGTTAGTTTAATTCAGTGGTGGCCAAGCTTTCCACTACTGCGCAACAAAAATGCGGTTCCCATTCAGACCGCATCTTACAATTTTGCCAGGTCACTGTGTGTATTCCTAGGGACAGATTGGGGGACAGGGACATTTTGGGCAGTCACATCTGCTGCCCAGTGTTCCAAAAGGCTGCAAGATCGGATGTCTGGGCATTCATGACTGCCCAGAGCATCCCTGTCCTCCGATCTGCTAGGGAAGTGTGTGGCAACCTGGAGGAATGGTAAGGTCCGCTTACCGGGCAGACGGGTTCATCCAAACCCCTGGTTTGGACAGCCCTGGTTTAATTCAACCTGGCTTTAGTTAGTGGAAGTCTTCCAATTACACCTTTTTACAAGAAAATCTACATTTCCAAAACCTTTCCTTTCACATGGAATTTTCTTTTCTTTTCTTTTTTTAAAGAGTTAGGATTCCTAGAATAGGAACTGAAGAATTAGTTAGGCACACCCAGTAAGGTTTTGTTTTAACTTTTGCCTCTGAATAAGGATATTTTATGCCATCCTAAGCTATTTCTATAAATTTGGTCAGCTTCAAAAAGAGTAAGATTTCTATGCATCATTCAGACCTGCTATTAGGAAGAGACATACCAGAAGTCCCCTTCTGCATGAGGAACTGCCTGCATTACTCTTGGGATCTAGGCTGCAAGATACAGCACATTTGAGTGCTAGCTCAAACTTTTGCCTCTGACTGTACCCATGGATCTCCACACTGAGTGGGGGAGTAAGGCATTATCAGGCAAGTCAGTAAATAGTCGTTTTATAGAAGATTTTTATAGAAGCTTACAGAAATATTACTAGAAACTTACAGTAACCTTCGTGGAACAAGACAATATTGCAAGAGTGATTATACAGGAACATAACTTGCAATTTATCTTACCCTTCACTTTTAGTCTAATACCAACTTCAGGCACAGTTTTATGGCTATGTAATTCCCTGAGCAGAAGCTACCAGTGATCTCGTCATTTAATCTGCAAGTTATACATTTGCTGACCCTATGAGGAGACAGATGAGATATCGATGACAGATTATATATAGATATCCTACCTGTGCTATGAGGCACTTCAGCAGGAGTATTAGCTGGAGCATGAGCACCAGGTGGGATATGTATGCCAGTGAAACTGCTTGCAGGCACATTGCCCGATTCGAATGCAGAGGGTGATGGTTGGGCTTCTTGGTTATGTAGACCTTGGGAATCCGCTTCTTCATTTTCATTGTCTGGTAAGTACAGAACAGAGATATACTAATTTTTTTTTTATTAAACTGCAGTGAAACATATATTTAGAAAGATATCATCATCTTCAAATCAATGTCTTTTAGCTTAAGCTACTTCAAAAGATCATTGTAAGCATATAAGAAAAGAACTGTAGAGCACCCTGGAAAATTCTTCATGCCATAAACCACCACAAGATAAATTTTAGTTTAGAAACAACAAGATGCAGAGGATCAATATCCATCATCTGCATCAAACTCAGTAGTTTTCTCGTGAACATTGTGAAGATCATGTCAACTCTGGGCTCAGCAAGACATGCTGCTTGCTTTCTGGTCTAATATGCAAGACACATTCAGGGGTTACTATGAATTGTAACATCTACTCATGTAGTTCTCCATCACCCTTTTAAGGTACCTGAAAGAACACGCAGACTATTGTGGGGTCATTTTGTCCTCAGTTGGGATTAATGTCTCTTCGATTATTACTTCATAGGGGTAGAGTAATCTTAGTAAATTAAAATTAGGCATTCTAGCCATATACCAGCTGTTCTCAAACTCCCACAGAGGTTGAGAACTGCTGTAAGTGTGTACAGGGGAGCAGAGAAGGCAATGACATGATCCCCAGGATCACATCGCTAAGGAGGGCACAGTATGTACTTACCAGTCCCTGCAGCATCTTCCTGGAAGTAAGGGGAGCATTGTGCGACCCTCCTCAGGGCTCCCCAACCTTCAGAAAATGAAAGTGGAGCAATCACGCCCCACCCCGGCTTATAATCACAAACTAGAAGTGGATCGCGATCGCTCCACTTTCAATTTCTAACACTCGGGGAGCCCTGCGGAGGGTCGCACAGGGCTCCCCACACCCTCAAGAGGCTGCAGCAGGGACTGGTAAGTACATACCAGCTCCTGCAGAACGCATCAGTGCCTTCCCCCCACCCTTTAAGAGGGAAGCAGCCAGGGTTTTCTGGCTGGGGTGTTTGAGAACCACTGCCATATACTACATCTATTTTGACTCGTATAGTATAGTCATGAACATTTCATACTGTTTTTATTACCAACATTCAAGTAAATATAGTACGCATTGATGCAAAACCCGACTAATTAAAAAGATTGTGACCCAGTTTGCAATCTTATTTTACCTTGTAAAGTATTACTCTGCTAAACTTTTATGCCTTCAATTGAGGATAACAGGATACTAACACAAGTTAAAATGTACATTTTACGGCTTGATTTGATGATGGATTAAGGACACAGGTCCATAGCCTAAACCACATTCGAAGACCAGACAACTCTGAATCTTCTTGAAGAGTAGATAAACAAAGCAGAGTGATATCCAAGTCAAATGACCATGTTATTCATGTGATTAATGGTTGTGACTCTGTGAAATCTTTCTTAAAAGGCAAATAGTGACTTTATAATAAGGTGGCATTTTCAAAGAGCCAACAGCTATTTAGTCTTAGATTCTGCCATGGGAAACCTAGGTTCAAATCCCTACACAGCTCACCAGATTGCGTTGACCAATTCACCATCTCTCATTCTAACATCAGACCCGCCGTGTCAGATCAGATCAAAGGCCCATCTGGTCCACCATTTTCCACAGTGAATCACCAGAATCACCAGTTGCTGTTCTGTGATTAATTGCACTGTTACTCTCCTACAACTGGTATTCAAAAGCATTATTGCCTCTGATCTTGGAAGTAGTATATAGTTGCAGGCCAGCAGCTTATATGTGATAAGACTTGCCCTCTATGAATTTGACTACTAGCCACCTTTTAAAGCTATCCAAACGAGCAACTATCACCAAATCTTGGGATATCTTATCCATATACTTTTTTCACAGCACATAATTAGTATCTCCTTTTGACCATCTTTCAGTCAGTTCTATTATATGAGCCTTAGTTCTAGTATTATGAGAAAGGAGAAAAACTTCTGTCTCTACACACCATGCATAGCTTTGTAAGTCTCAATTGTGCCCCTCCAGCCACCTTTGCCCTAAACTAAAAAGGTCCAAGCCTCTAGTGAGGTGATGGAGAAGATGAGCTGTGCCCCATGCAACAAAAGGGGGGGTGCCTAAGAAAGAGGGAGAGTCTACCCCTGCACAGACAGCATTGTCTCCACAGGCAGCTGCATGGGGATATTCCCCCTGTTTCCACCCACTGCCCCACCCGTGGTCTTACAAAGTCATTCCAAGACTAAACTGCTACTTTTTCAAAACAAAACAAAACAAAAAAAAACCAAATTTAACAAACAAATTAGGTAACCAGAATAAAATTCCTAAGTCGTGAGATCGTCACCACTTCAGTGAATTAACAGAATGCCCAAATCCTTCCCCAGAAAAAAGTCAGAGTCAAACAGTCTTCTCTTGTTCCACATCTAAAATATACCACAATAAATCTGCTTTTCATTCTGGATATGTAGACAATATTTTAAAACTTCCTAGGACAGAGACCAGGATCCAAGGAGTTACTAAATGAAGGTGTGGTGGTCCACTATCACCTTCGGCCATTACAAAAATGTCACTACAGTCCAATTCTCACACTTCTTATGAAAACACTTATAATTCATTTTATTTGCATGAAAGTTCATTATGCGACTCTGGGATAATGAGTGACCTTCCTGTGCCCTCTAAGATTTATAGTAATGCCATACTAATAAATTAAGTGAGCAACTGTACATTTCCACAAGGCTTTGGACATTTTGACAAAATGCTTCAATACACCCAAGAACAAAATTGCATACAGAAGCTCATGTCACAGTCCAGCATTTCCAAGATTTACAGTATGGTTTTCAAGATCACAAGAAGACTAACACTTTTAGAAAATAAGGAATTTTGTCAAGCTACAGAAAGTGAGTTTCATTCTGTTTCAACACTGACTTTTTCCGTTTGCAGAAGGAAGAAAGTGAGCAAGCAGAAAGGAATGGGGGAAGTCCTCCAGTACATTTAAACAATGAAGCTTTTCTTTCCCAAATGCACAAAGCAAGAATTATGTGAAGCTCTTTGAGTATTTTGGAATACAAATACATTTCCATATGAACTGTGGCACCAGAAGGCCCTCCATGTTGTGGGTTACATGCCACATAAAATAGAATTTCAAGAACATTTTTTAAACCTGATTTTACCAGTTTTTCCTCCTACTGATAAAATAAAAAGGTAGCATGCTAGAAAAAACAAAACAGTCAAGGGCATTCTGAATATTAATCTGTTTTTATGAGTCAGCATTTTTACAAAGGGTCATAGCCCATTTAAATCAATCCAAGAAAGTAATTATAGAACTACAGTTCTATACAGTGTTACAGAATCACAGTAACAACTAACATTTAAAGCACCAAATCTTGTTCTTAGGCAAGAAAAACCAATGTCTCCAGTTAAGATAATGTAGCCATGGCCAACCTGAGTAAAAACAGCTGCTAGAATGAACAAGGAAGATGTCTAGAGAACTTGCATTCTTTACTGTTCAACATATGCAACTAAATAAAATGAAGCATAATATTATGAAATAGATTACAGACACTCCTCTTTATCCATGGAGGTTCTGTTCCACCATCCCCGTGGATACCACAGATTTGGGGGAACCCTATGTAAATAGAAGCCTCTGTGCACTCCCCATGCCAATTATCGTACCTTTGTTTTTGTTTATTAGCACTGAAAGCATGGGTGTGTTTCTTGCTTTAACCAAGTTTCTTGCTTTCTCTGAGCAACGCAATGTGCAGGCAACTAACCCTCACGCTACAAAGAGGCTAAAAGTTAACAGGAAGTAGGAACTGTCCTTCCTGCTAACATTCAGTTAGCCGTGCTCTAGCTTGCAGGGTGCTTGCCTGCATATTGCGATGTTCAGTTAAAGCAAGAAACTTGGCTAAAGCAATAATTATGTCAGATTAGATTCTCAGACAATGGTATGTGACACACAATTAAAAGTATTTTTTCAATATTTCTGTATATTTAGATAAAATTGTAAATTTTGAATCTTCAATGAGAAAAGCCAATACAGTACATTTAAAAAATCTGAGCATTTCAAAGAAGATAAGGCTATATAGGTATAACCTAATTATTCACAGATTTTTCACCTGTGATTTTAACTCAACAGATGAGAAGGGCCCTTTAAAGCAGGGGTGTCCAAAGTTTTTGGCAGGAGGGCCATATCGTCTCTCTGACACTGTGTCGGGGGGCCAGGGGGAAAAAGAATTAGTTTACATTTAAATTTGAATAAATTTACATAAGTTTACGTTTACATGTAACTTATTTACATTCATTTACATTACATAAATGAATATATTAAAGATGAACTTATATGAATGAATGCAGGTCTTGCAATAGCTCAAGGTCTATAAAAGGCCTTGCACAAAGCAAGGCTGGCCTTTCCTTTGCTGCTGCTACTGCATCACAGACGTGGACTGGAGGGAGCCCTCATCCCACAGCTCACGCGAGAGGTTGAACAGTCACCCTCACACTGAAAGCAGTTGTGTCGGGCCAGTGTGGGCTCCAACAAATCTCCGGAGGGCCAGAGGCTCATTGGAGACTGGGGGCTCCCTGAGAGCCGCATTGAGAGGCCTTGAGGGCTGCAAGTGGCCCCTGGGCACCCCTGATTTAAAGGAAAAAAGTCATTTAACAAAAGCCTTGTTAATGTGGGAGAGGGCAGCCAGCTGACAATCCAATCATTCATTCTCTCCAGGTGCTTAGAACAGCTTCATTCAGAGGCAAGTGACCCCCTCCCTTCCTCCTGACAAGTGAATGCAAGTGATTGTCACTTCTTTGCATTCTTTCCTAAGCTACACTCCTAGTAAAGGGAGGGGCCACTGCCTTGGAGTGAAGCCTCTCTAAGCATCTGAATGATTGATTGTCTGCCTGATCCCTCTGTCCTGAATTACAAAGGTCAGCAAGGCTGTTTTTAAATAGCTGAGCAAAGAGACATTGTTTTTAAAATGGACTTCCTTTAACATGATTTTTGGTATCCATGTGGGTTCTGGGAACCAAACCTTCATGGAAACAGACTTGACTTGTAGACAGATTTGAAACAAGACGGTTACCCACATTCGTCCTCCATTCCAACAGGTCCAGATTGGGGAGTCTCTCCATTCTTTAAGCAGTTATGAATATATGTTGCCTTCCATCTGGCATACTTTCTGTGCTGAACATTCTGGAAAATAAGCAATAAATATAAGTTTTTGCGATTCTGTACTCTGGGGAAAAAATAACCTCTCTCTTCCTTCACAGTACGAACATTTGCCACACTCAGGTTTTTCTAACAAAACATCACTTTCAAATATTCACACATACATTTTAAGACCTTGAATTTAAATCCTGATTGGTTATGCAAAACTAGTTGCATAATTCTTTAACATAAAAGCCAACATTTATTGTCCACATTTTACATCACTTTTCTCCAGTTCACAGTAGTATACCCAGGTTTATTCCTTTGCTCCTTTTATCCTCACATCATTAGATGCTTTACACAGAATTTGCCTTCTTGATTACTAGTATGTTTTAACTGAAGTTTTCACAATCCGGATGTCTCCAAGTTTGTAGGTCTGAATTTTTACTCGTATATGATTTTTCAGGCTCCATTTCTATAAATACTGAGTCTGGAACTAAAAGGTGAGGGTAGGAAAGTTTAATGTATAAGTATTTATATTATTTGCTTACTGTACTGTTTTTTTTGTTTCTTTGTTTCTACAGAATAAAGACTGTACCTTGGAAGAGATTATGGTGTGCATGTAGGGGGGGTCCCATACACCTCTCCCCTTTCATGGGGAGCAGTGAAAAGGAGGAAGTGTGCAATACCCAAGGACACTGTTTCTCAAACTGTGGGCCGTGATCAGCTGGCAGCTGCCATCATGGAAGGTGGCAAATGAGCTGAATGGTGCCATCTTGGTATCTGGCAAACCTGGGCACCACCATTTTACAAGTTTCCAGTCAGGTCCTAGAGAAGTTACAGGGCTGAAGAGCTGCTGGGGTGAGTAAATTAAGCAGGCTGGTAATCTGTAGGAGTATGTGAAATGGGGTGGGGGAGATGGGGGAGTGAATTAAGCAAGTTGATTATCTGCAGGGGGTATGTGAAATGGGGAGCAAGCAGGTGATCTGCAGGAGTGTGTGAAATGAGCAGAAAGAATCGTGGTGATGGCAATGGTGGTGGTTGTCCTGGTAGCTGCCCTTAAAAAAAGTCTTTTGGGACAGTGTAAAGATGCTACACTCTTCTCAGACGACACGGAAGAAAATTTCTTCCACTTCTTTTCCTTCTTCCCCTGGGAATTCTCACTACTCTCCTTTCCCACTAATGCCAAATCCAGTTTTCCAATCTCCAAGTCAACTTCTGATTTCCTATCCTGCTCTCTTCCTTGTTTACACCATTACACACCTCCTTCCCTTGAAAAGTGGAGGACGAAAGCCTTACTTCTACCTAGAAACTTGAAATTGTTTAGAGCTGGAGGTGGGAAGGCTGATCTTGTGCAAGGAATGGTCTCTGGAATGCAAGGCAGAAATTTGTCCTTGGGCTCTCTTCTGCAGCCTTGCTGTTACGTGTGTGCAAGCCACACTTTTGTAAGCCTGACTTGGGATTGGTGCAGTACGTAGTCCTTGCTTGCTTGTTGGCATCCTTCAGTCTTGGAAGACCATGGTATCACGTTCTGAATGGTGGTTCTGGAACAGAGTGTCCTCTCCAGTGCGCGAAGCCTGGGTAAAGTAGATATGGAAGACAGACTGTTTCCCATGCAGCAAATCTCCCCTCTCCATGTCGCTGAAATGGTCCAATGGAAAGCCAGAGGCCAATACGGTTGGTTCCAGCGGCATCGCAGGAGTTGCCAGAACGTGACTGTGTTCAGCCATGAACTGCCTCAGGGACTCCGGCTCCGGATTTTGCCTCGAGGTTGACTCCTGAAGCCTTTTCCATAACTGGACGTAGCCACAAGGCAGCGGAGGTTTGGGATCAGAGTTTTCCTTCTCTCAGATGAGCTGCCTTCCCAGGCTATCGAGTCCCATCTACCCAGTGGCTGTTTAGTCACCTCTTACAACAAGTACAGCCAAACTGAGGGCCTATTCTTATCCCCTAGCCCCCAGGGGAATTGCTTGCTTGTGTGGCTCTGATAAGCTGAGATGCTGACATTCTTCCAAGTGAATATTTACTCTGGCAACTAAGCAATTCAGGATATTATTTTGTGGTGTCAAGGTTGTAAATAGGCTTTTTCTCCTTACTATTGGAAAAAAGGCTGAGAATTAACCCAATGAAAGCTAATAAAATGCTATTAGATATTCCCCTTTTAACACATGTGGTGGTGACTGTATTGAAGGGAGATTCACTTCCTGCTTGATGACATCACTTCTGGTTCTGGCATCACAATGAGGGCACATCCTGTTTGACTATATTACTTCTGGACATGACATCACTTCTAGGTTGATGGCATCGCTTTTGGGGGGTCCTGGACAGATTGGCATTCTCAGAAGTGGGTCCCATGCCAAAAAGTTTGAGAACCACTGCCCTAGGACATAACACATAATTCCCACATGTTCAAACACAGTTCAATTATATTTTATTCATAGCACATCATTAATGTTTTGGAGTAAAAAATGAAAACAAAAGCCCCTACAAAATCTGAAATAGGAAACATGTGTACTTCCATATGAAAAGCATGCCAAACAATACTACATATCTTAGATGTTACTAGGTGTTTTTAGATTTAATCTTTCTACAGGCAGCTGGAGAAATTTTCCTAGCTTTTTAGAGAGCTGGTATAGTATGACTATGAGACTGAGTAACACATGAGAACTCCTTAGTTTGACTCTCACCTTTGCAATAAAATCCCTTGGTGGCAAGCCACTCACAGAGTCAGCTGACTACCTGCAATATGTGAAGAATACTAACTTAGCTTGCAGGGTTGTTGCAAGAATTATATAAATATATGTGAAAGGCTTTTAACATTATGTTTTAAGTATTATCACCATCACTACCACTTTGTATCCTTTATTTGGATGCCACAGTCTAGCAAAATTTAATGGTGATTGTCCCAATCTATAGCTTCCATAAGCTTTTGGGATACTTATCCTGTCCCCAAGAGTCCCACACATTTAATGACCCTGCCCCCTCCCCTCTTAACCTTCCTAATTGTGCAGGGGACATGGATAATCCAAATTTCCCCCACACTATTAAAAAGACTCATTAGGAAAGTGAAGGAACCAGCCAGTATGAATGCAGACATATCACTAAACATGCTGAGTTGGTCACAATGGATAAGTATCATCGGAACCAGTTCTTTATTGCAAATTTTTTCCAAGACTGTACCCAAATTGTATTCCTTGTCTAAGAGCAGCATTTGACATATCAATGACCCAATTATGCACAACTAAAAATTTGGTTACAAAAATTGGTTACACAACTCAAACATTACAATATTTAAAACAGTGGTGGTCAGCACACTTTGTATCCTAAAGATTCCTTCCTCCAGAGAAAGGAGCAACTCATTTTCTTAATAAGACAAAATGAAAGCCACATTCATATCACATCCTATAAAGCCAAAACCTCAAAATTATTGATTGCATTGCTCAGATATTTATATCTACACTTGTTTCCAAATGCCTGATGCATTAAAGGCCTATTCTAAAGAGTAAGATAAAGAAATACTTTCTACCACTATTAAGTTCCAGAATAGTTTTATGTAGAAGTCCGTGAAAGAAGTTTAGAAACACTGCAAGACAGGGTAATTAGAATTAGAATCACCCCATCTTGCAATGTTTGATACAAAAGTTCCAGGTTTCCTGATGTTTCCTTATAAAGAAACTGACATTAAACTGAAACTTAATCTGAAACTAGTAGGCTTGACGATTTTGTTAAAAACACCTTGTAGTCCACAATGAAACTTATGTCCAGTCTAAAAATCTCTCTGGACCAGAACACGTGTATTTATATTCTACAAACACTACAATTCTATGAACTGATTCCAGCATCCGAGGGACTATCAAACCTCTCTCTATGGTACTTGGTATGCAATGGCTTTCATACCTGGTGATCATCACTTGATTCCACAGGGCAAGGTCTTAGTATGAACAAGGCCTCAGGTACTATCCACACAACCACTGTACTGTTATTAAGAAGATCATTCAGGGTTTTATTTCTATCAATGAAGCCAATGCTATTCAGCAATGGTACAAGGCTTTTGTCAAAGACATGCAGGCATCCCCTGGTACCTGTGGATCCAGTATCTGCGGATGCAGTCCCTTTGACTTCTTCCAGCCTCTTCTGTGTTGCACAGAGACCCTTGTTTCCGCCCAAGCTCACCCTACAATGCATCGTGATGCATTCTGGGGCAGGCTTGGGAGAAGACTAGGACCTCTGTGCAACCCTGAAGAGGTTGGAAGCAGCCGAAGAGTTGGCCTGAAACTCTGCAAACGTAGCAACAGTGCTTCAAAATGATGGGGAAAGTTACTGGGAGGCTTTGTTTTAAATTTTCTTATCTGAAGTGGGTCCTCAGTATCTGTGGTTTCTGGTATTCACAGTGGGATTTGGATTGGAGCGCCCAGAGATACTGAGGCACATCTGTACCTGTTAAGATACAAAGATTAGTGAATGCCTGCTGTAAGCTAGTTTGTTACAGGGACTGCAGTTCTGGGAAGCTAAACAGACATTTTGTCTTGATAAAGCGCAACACTATGAGGTTCAGAGATGGGCTTCACTGCAATATTTTCTAATTGTGCACTTAACCATTCTTTGCCAGTTCTAGTTTCTTTTCTGGCACTTTAACAGCCTGGTGCTGACTGCCTAATGCTCAGACTTGGCAATGGACAATGTTTGAGAAGCTTCTCTCCTTCATTTGCCTTCACTTTGCTTTAGCAATGAACTATAAGGAGGCTTCATTCACTTTCTGTAATTTTAAATGCCGAGGTGGTTTTGGGAAACTGTCAAGTAATGGAAGCAAAGTATAGTTCTTAATTATGCTGCAATACCTGCACTTTGGAACAGCTGTGCTATTAAAGGCGGGGAGATGGTGATTTTGAATCATGCCAACCTCTGACTCAGGTGTCCTGTTCAGGTATCCAACAAAGCCAGGACTATTCCAGGTCAGAGTTGAAAATGGAATCCTTCCTTTCCTCTTTGTGCAAAGGGGGAGGGAGAATACATGTACTCAAGGACAGGAGATGTGGCAATGAATGAGGATTAAATTATGGTTCTGCGAGATGTCCCGAGCAGGCTATTATTCATGTAAATTTTTTCAATGCAAACAAGCAGCATTTTCCTTTCTTACTCAATTCCTTTGTCTAGCAGGAAATTATGTAGCTATACTAAACCCTTCAATTCCTGACTGCAGGTTTTGTAAAGATATGGCTAAGCATGTTCATGCAAAAGACACTGCTCAGAGCTGCAGGCATTTTTCATACATGAGAGCAAGTTCATGCTTCTGGGATGTGAAGTGCTCCAACACGAGTTTCACTAATTTTACAGGCATTCCACAACACCCTTTGAGTGGCTTTGAAACTCGCCTACACTAACTTTATGAATTTTGTACTTCTGCAAAAGGCTTTCAACATTTCTGGCATACTTTTCCATCTGGGCCCCTAATTTCATCCATTTTGCACAATTCCTTCAATTTTATTTTCCAAAAGGGAAATGCCAGAAAATGGAACATCTTGTTTATAATTTATCTGTTCCAGCATGTCCCAGACTAAATCTCCTGCAGAACATGTGTAAGCAAGAGAAGCTGACTGCAAGGTTGGCGCAAAACCCTTTTTTAAAGTAGTCTTTATGATGGTTTTCCATTTTTTCCTTTTATTAAGGCATACTTAAGTCTAATCCTGGTGAGCCAAAATAAAGAGTCTTTGTTTAAATAAGAAATTTGCCTTGAGAGTTGCTTAAATTATATTTACCCCAGTTATTTAAATGCAGGGGTGGGTTGCTTAATAGGCACAAGATGCATGCAGACTGCCAAACTCTTCTTTGCAATTGCTAGGAACTTCCAGCAAAATCAACAAGTGCAGTTCAGAAACTGCGACCCACAGACTTTGATCTGACACTCTTGTCATTTTTAACATAGAACTTATTCCTTTTTTCCCTGGATCTCTGGGTTCTTTCAGCCCCTATGCTTACAACTTTTGTACTATCATATCATTACAGCATGCAAAGTGGCCAGTATGAGTGCCCAAGACAACTAAGGCTTATGGTACAAAACATAAAAGCCTGACCTCCAAACAAGTTCCTTCAGATCACTTTGATGCTCTGTGTTCCACTTTTGACTTTCTGGAGGCTAGTCCTAGTGGCGGTCAACAGTTATGAAATGAGCCAATTCTGACATAAGTAACAGACTAACATGCATACCTAGTTTAAGTGTGTATGTCATGTTTTTTATTTTTAAATATACACGTTTTGTGTTTAAGTACATTGTATAATTAATGCTTCACAGTTCTACTTCTGCAGGCTAGTAGCAGTAATGTTTTGTTGCTTTTTTAAATGCGAGAATAGAAATAGCAATACAAAATAAGTACAGTGAACATTTGACTTAATGGACCTCAATTTAACTTTTCAGAAATAATGGACATTGTCTGCTACTTTATAAACAAGTTGTACATGTTTTGTACATGCACATCATTATAAATGCATTCAGATTTAGCAGTTTTTCAGCATTAACAGCTCAGCTCTACAGGCAAGGCCAGATGACACCCAGCTCTATCTCTCCTTTCCTCCAGACTCCAGGGTGGCGGTTGAGGGCCTGGAGCGCTGTCTGGAAGCAGTGAGGATCTGGATGGGGGCTAACAAGCTGAAATTAAATCCGGGTAAGACAGAGGCTCTCCTGGTTCAGAAATCCTCGATGCAGGTGCTGGATTATCGGCTTGCTCTGAATGGGGTTGCACTCCCTCTGAAGGAGCAGGTCCGCAGCTTGGGGGTCCTCCTGGACTCACAGCTGCTCCTGGCTGTGGCTAGGGGGGCCTTCGCTCAGCTTCGGCTGGTGCGCCAGCTGCGGCCGTACTTGGATCGTGCAGACCTGGCCACGGTGATCCAGGCCACGGTGACATCGAGGTTAGATTATTGTAATGCGCTTTATGTGGGGCTGCCCCTGAAGACGGTTCAGAAACTGCAATTAGTGCAGAATGCGACAGCCCGTGTGGTCACTGGAGCTAGGCGGTTTGACTCGGTCAGTCCGCTTCTCCGGGGGCTACATTGGCTGCCCATTTGTTTCCGGGCCCAATTCAAGGTGCTGGTTTTGACATTTAAAGCCCTATACTGCTCTGGGCCAGGGTATCTTAGAGACCGCCTACTCCCGTACAATCCGGCTCGCCCTCTCAGGTCATCAGAGAAGGACTTTTTACAAGTGCCGCCACCCAAGGAGGTCCGTGGGGCGGCGGCAAGAAATAGGGCCTTCTCGGTAGTGGCACCAACATTATGGAACTCCCTTCCCCTTGACTTGAGAATGGCTCCCTCTCTTGAGAGTTTTCGGCAAGGCCTGAAGACACTGCTGTTTCAACAAGCCTTCTGATTTCTTGGCCTTCTTAACATTTTTTATACATCTTTTAGTTTTTTACAGGCTGGATTCCTCTGTGATTAGCACTTTTATGCTCTTTTTATTCTGTCTTTTAATCTGACTGCTGTTTTTATGGTCTCTGTTAATGTGTTTTTAATATGTTTTTTTATCTGCCAATTTATGTTTTTAAAATCTGTTTTTACATGTTGTTAGCCGTCCTGGGTCCCTTTTAGGGAGAAGGGCGGGATATAAATAAAGTTGATTATTATTATTATTATTATTTAACAGACACGACTTCCCCGCCATCAGTCTACAAAATCAAGGGTTCACTATATCTCCTAACATTGCAATGACATCTATTCCTTTGACCTTGGAAGGAATAATATACAATGTGGGACAACATAATGCAAAATGATGGCTTACAGCAGGGGTGTCAATAAGGCCCGGGGGCCAGATGTGGCCTGGGCAGCTTTTTATCCAGCCCTCAAGCTCTTAGCAGCTGAATAGTGCTGAGGTGTTACTGTTGAAGGCAGCCCACATGAAAATTGGGCCATCCCATATCTTGAAATATGATCAAGATTTGCGTATTTTCTGTCATTTGCAGTTAACGAGTTCGTAAGTGTGAGAAAGTGCCTATTTTTGGTTATAACCTGTTTAGTGACATTACTTCCAGCCCTCAGCAGGCATCATGAATGCTATTTGGTCCACTGAATGAAATGAGTTTGACATCCCTGGCTTAGAGATCACATAGTAAGATTATGCATTTCTCTCCCCACACCCCTATTTTCTTACATATGAATTCCTTCCATCTGTCTGTTTTAGTTTGCCAATACTTGCAACCATTATTAACCCTAATTGAGGATACTGTTGTTCAACCTGGTTAGAGCCTACAAAATTGGTCCTGGTGAGAGATCCCTCAACCTGCTCCCAATCCTAAATCATGGTCCTGCCTTAAATTTGGTTTATTCTTTGGAGTGGAACATGTAGCACAATGAACTGTATCTCTCTGTGGCACAATGAAGTCTGCTCCTGCTTCATTACAATTCTTTACATATAGCTGGTTAAAATGAAGAATAAGAGCATCTACATTCTAAAACTGAAAGCCATGTACGATTTTAGTATTTTTGCCCATTCTAGAAGCACAGAACCACAAAAAATTTATGATAAGTACAACCATTTTAAAATACACAGAATTACATTAAGAAGGAAGATTTCCTGTGTTTTTTGGTTAAATTGAAAAGCAATATGAATGGAGTTTGGAGCTTTATTAATTTTTCCTTTCTTTCTGGATTCTTGTCCATCCGCTTGACTCAAGAATTTTGAGCATCTCCTTAATTTGTTTCACTTTTTAAATGTGACTATTTTGAATGGTGATGCTAAGCAACAAAAATCAAAGATTGCTTCCTTTCTTCATTCAGACTTTTAGAATGAACTTTCACAGATATGAACTCTGCTGCTGCTTTGTACTAGTTCAAAACCACCATAATATTTGCAATTAACAGCTGTTATTTTGTGTAGAAAACACTATGGCCTGCATCCAAAGAGGCACGCAACTAGTTCTATCCACCAAACTGGACCTTTTGGGTTTCCATTTGTCAGATAGCAACTTCAAAGATTCACACATAGCAAACTGAAAAAATTTTCAAATGCGCATTGCAATCTAGGGATCAAAAATCCCACTGGCACACCCAAGTACTCAATGTGTCTAATACAGCTCTTGATCCTAATTAACAACATGTTCTAACATAGGAATACCCCAGTCCAACTAAAAATAGTTGGAACTAAGTACACTTGAAAGAAACAGAATAGGATAAGTCACAATTTTCAATAGGACTTTTAGCCTAATCCTACCTTTCACCACCCCACCTGTGTAGCCATGCCAAAAATGGAAGCACTGTGTCCAGTAGGGGTCATGGTGATTGTGGTGGGGTAGATCAGAAGGCTTTGGAGGGGAAATGGGAAATCATTGTAAACACCTCTGTAAACCTTCTGGTCCACAATGGATTTACTCAGACCTGCACCAGCTCTTTCATTTGAGGAGAGAAAGCAGCCCATGCAGGATATAGGATATGGTGCACACCATCGCTGTCAGAACCACCACTTCTATAGTATGCCCACCTCACATTCTGCCCTCCCCCCAATATCTTAACTGCCTCAATGAGTGGCCACTGATCTGGCGATGTGCACAGGGAAGGCTACAGACTTCTCACCAACGTTCTGGCAGTATACTACTTCACACACTACTAGAAGCACTTTTAAGACAGTAGTAAAGCATGTAGCACTGGTGGAATGCTTGTTCCGCCAAGGCTACGAGCCCATAGGATTGGGTTGTCTGGCTACAAATGTATGATCATCTACTTGAGAGTTAAGCCTCACTGAACATAGCTAGACTTACATATGAGTTAATGTGTATAGAACTGTGCCATTAGCCACCTAGCTTTAGCTGGTTGGGGGAACAACAAAACTGCAACAACAATTAGTGATGAACACTTTGCTGTGCAACTTACCTCATCTGTTAGTTCCCCAAACACAGTCAGGACATCGATCAGAAGACTTGCAGTATAAAAAGACTTAATCATATTTCTGAAAGAAAAGAAGACAGTTTCTCAAAAGGCTTTTTAAAAAATGCACTATTTGCAAATAACCCCAATTAACTGAATGTAAAGTGAATGCTTTTTTTTCTCCTCCACAAAGCAGAAGAGAACCACCTCAGAATATTTGTGTCTCTTTACTGCAACCTTATGGCTGACCATTCATACATGCAGCTTGCCAGACACACTGCTCAATCTCTTCTGTATTGAATCAGTGTATAAGGGCAAGCTAACCAACTGACCTGCACTCATCTGAAAAGTCTACCTTTCCAATTTTATGTTACCGTCAATGAATATCAGTCTATATTATTGTACCTTTATTCTATCACTTACTTGTGAAATCGCCCAGCCCGATCTTCATTATCTGCACTAAGGAACAATTTCAGTGCATAGTTCTCCACATGGGCACAGCCAACTATTTCCTGAGTAATTGCTTCATTATCACCCAACTGCTTCTTCATCTGAGAAAATTCAGAGACAGATATGGTTATTTACTAAACTACAGAAACACTGCAAGGACATATTCTTAACTCCTAATTCGTAAGACACAGGCTGAAAGTCCTTATGGAGCCACAAAACCTCCACAACCTAGTTGGTTGAACCACTTCCCTGTAAAGGCATTTGCCAGCTTGGATAAATGCATGTGGGGTCTCCAACAAGGCCACAATGATCCCATTGTAAGGCAACAGAAGAAGAAACTGTCTTCCTTATAGAAACAAAATGATACATCAGGAAACACAAACAGCAGAATACTTAAAAGAAGTAGGAATTAAAGCTACAGCATAGCAAACAGTGAGAAAAGTCTAGCCTGGTCACAGTGAACACATCACATGCAGCCAAGGTGAGAAGAATGTAGAAGACAGTAAAGAGAATCCTAAACTAAAAATCAGACAGCTGCAGTGCTCACTTGATGCACTTCTTTGCCAAAGATTTCAGTGCTCCAGAAACAGTGGTTAATACTGTTACAAAATAAAGTTACAAAATGGTTAGCAACCTTCAGTCTCGAAAGACTATGGTATAAGCCTACAGCACCTGATATTCCCAGGTGGTCTCCCATCCAAGCACTAACCAGGCCTGACTCTGCTTAGCTTCCAAGATCAGACAAGAACAGGCATGTGCAGGGTAACAGTTACAAAATATTTCTGTAATAATTTCTTTGCAGCAGCTGCTCTGAAGGAAGTGGGAGGAGCCAAGTTAACTCTTCCACAGGAAGTGTGATGGAACTTGGAGGATGGACTGGTCAGTGCACTGTCACGAATTGGCCTCACTTGATGATTGTGAAAAAGAGATGGTCCTATCATCACCAGAATTTTCCATGTGGGGTAAGACAAATGTAGAACCCTTAGGCACAATCCTAACCAACTTTCTAGCATTGATGTAAGGGCAATGCAACTCTGAGGTAAGGGAACAAACATTGCCTTACTTTGAGAAGGCTTCCATGACTACTCCCAACTGCAAAATGCAGCATATGCCCCACTGGTACAGCTAAGCCAGCACTGGACAGTTGTTTAGGATTGCACCCTTAGTGACTATCCTGAAACCTATTTCCATAGCTTTGAACCAAGTGCAGGGAAATGACACTTTTATTGCTGATGCTGTTGAAATGACAGCTTTGAACCAAGTGCAGGGAAATGACACTTTTATTGCTGATGCAGAATGAGATCTTAACGTGAGATAGAAACAATGACAGAGTTAAACTGCAGGCATTAAAAATGAATGGAACAAGCACTATCCCCAGCTCATTTTCTTGAAAATATTCTCTGTTCTAAATATCAGGGTCAGTGTTTAATTAATGAGAAAAAGGAGTTGGCTACAACACAGGCATTTGTAAATCATCCTTCTATAATGTCTACTATAATAAATTTCAAAGCAGAAGGTGAACCATTGAAGAAGTACATACAGTATTTGCTGAAAGTTACACCAGTGAAAGAAGCCACTTAAGTAACTGACTTCAGATACTGCTGAAATATCTTAATGTCCCTGAAACCATGATGGCAAGATAGCTGAACTTGAGCCAGACATCCTGGAGTGCGAAGTCAAGTGGGCCCTAGAAAGCATCACTAACAACAAAGCTAGCGGAGGCGACAGTATTCCAGTTGAACTCCTTAAAAGTTCAAAAGATGCTGTTAAAATGCTGCACTCAATCTGACAGCCAATTTGGAAAACTCAACCATGGCCTCAGGATTGGAAAAGATTGGCTTATGTTCCAATCCCAAAGAAAGGCAATGCCAAAGACTGTTCAAACCACTGCACAATCGTGTTTATCTCACATGCTAGCAAGGTTATGCTCAAAATCCTACAAGCTAGGTTTCAGCAGAAGTAGACCAAGAACTACCAGAAGTACAAGCTGGTTTTTTGAAGTGGCAGGGGAACTAGAGATCAAATTGCCAACATTACAGAGAAAGCAAGGGAGTTCCAGAAAAACATCTACTTCTGCTTCGTCAACTATGCTAAAGTCTTTGTGTGGATCACAACAAATTGTATGGCTGTTAGAGCTGGACCATAAGGAGGGATGAGTGCCAAATAATAGATGCTTTTGAATTATGGTGTTGAAGAACACTTTTGAGAGTCCCCTGGACTGCAAGGAGATCAAATCAGTCAAACCTACAGGAAATCAACCCTGACTGTTCATTAGAAGGACAGGTGCTGAAGCTGAAGCTGAAATACTTTGGTCATCTCATGAGAAGGGAGAACGCTTTAGAAAAGGCCCTGATGCTGGGAAAAATTGAAGGCAAAAGGAGAAGGTGACAGCAGAGGATGAGATGTTTAGATAGTGTAACAGAGGCAGCGAACATGAATTTGGACACACTCCGGAAGTTAGTGGTAGACAGGGGGGCCTGGCATGCTGTGGCCCTTGGGGTCATGAAGAGTCGGTTATGAATTAACAACAACAGCTGAAGTAATAATCCAACCTCTTCTAAATGCATATTTTCTTCCTTCGGACCACTTCATTCTAAACTGAGACATGGTTTGGGAATCGATGAAAGCAGAAATGGAGAAAGCAGGAAAGTTTCATTTTTGTTCATAAGATGCAAAAGAAGATGAAGTTGACAGAATTGGTTGCATAAACCAACATTTCAAGTTTCTCATGTTGATCTGGCTGACAGTTTTTTGTTTTTTTTTAAAAAAAGATTAGTTTATTTACAAATTTATATTCCACTGCATCTCCCAAGTGGTCATTCAAAATGGCTTTAGTTCAAAGTAAACTTATCTAAAATACCTGGAAAAAATTAAAATCAAACATCTAATAAAATTTTTGAAAAATGCAAAACCCCATATGCTTGTTAAATAGTGTATGCACGCATGCTGCTGAAGAGAAAGTCCAAAATACATACGCACTTTGTTCAAATTATTTTTTCCAATATCTGTCTATTGATAGTGCTGGTCTTAACAGAAAAGTAAGAAAAGCCTCCAAATACTCTTGATTAACCTGTTAAACTAGAGATTGCTGTAGTTCTTCCAATGGCATCACAAATATCTCTTTCAATCAGACCTCGTAATCAAAATAATCATTTTCTGATATAATTGAAAAATAAATCTGAAAGTTGTTCAAAATAAATTTACTGTAAAAAATATACCGTATTTGCCGGCGTATAAGATGACTTTTTTGCCCTGAAAAACATGCCTCCAAGTGGGGGGGGGGGTTGTCTTATACGCCAGGTGCACTTTAGTTGGGATAGACATAGCTGCCCATAGTGGCCTTCCGATGCTCGCCCGGTGCCCATAGTAGCCTCCCGATGCCCGCCCACCTCATTCTACATACCGTCCAGTATTGCGTGGTATCCAGCGCGGCCGCGGCGAGCATCAGCAGCGAGACAGGGGTGCCAGCCTTTTCGGCGTGACCGGGCCGTTCTACTCGGCGGGAAGCAGCGGCGCTCCGGCCTGCCCCTTGTCTACGCAGAGCTCACACATGCGCACTTGCGCACTAGTGCCGGTCACAGGGAGATGGAGGGGCGGGCTGGAGGCGCTGCGGTCGCGCTGCAGCCGTACAATGGTGACAATGAATAGCACACAGGGGTACACTTTTATACATTTTGCAACTCTCTCCTCGCCCCCTCCCCCCTTCTTATGCATACCTTGATAAATACTCCCTATCCAAATCTCTTATCAGGTCATAACATACAGTATGTCACTTGGTATTAATATATGGTACGGTACTATAATACTGGTACTATCCATAATATGGATTCAAGGGCGGAGCAGACTGCTGCTAGTGACATGGAGACAGGGAGGGCAGACAGGGAGCAGGGACCAATTCAATCAGGCTTTGTATACAGCCAACAGCCAACCACAGTACTGCACCATTGTACAGTACAGTACAGCATAGAAAATGTCCAGCAGTCAAACTCCTATCAACCCTATCATGGCACCAGCAAAAAGAAAGAAATATGATGCAAGTTTTAAACTTAAAGTTGTAAACTTTGCCATGGAACATAATAATTGTGCTGCTGCAAGACGATATGGAGTAACAAAAGATGGTTCGGGACTGGAAATCAAATGAAAAAGCATTAAAGAGTATGCCAAGGGGTAAGTGTGCATTAAGAAGAGGCACCCCACACTGGCCAGAACTCGAAAAACATGTAGCAGACATGGTGGCTCAGCATCGCCAAAACGGTTATGTGGTGACATGAAATACAATACGCCTGTTTGCACTTCAGTGGGCCAAATCTAACTCAGATTACAGCAACAATTTTAAGGCCACTATATCCTGGTGTAGTAGATTCATGGCAAGGCATGATCTGGTACTAAGACCAAAGACAAAAATTGCCCAAAAATTACCTGCAGATCTGGATAACAAAGTGGATAGTTTCCATCAATACGTAATACAACAGCGCACTAAACATGGCTATGCGTTAAGTAATATTGGAAATATGGATGAAACTCCAATGAATTTTGATATGATTGGAAATAAAACTGTCCATCAAAAAGGTGAAAAAACTATTTTGATAAAAACAGGACATGAGAAGTCAAGTTTTACAGTTGTACTAGCATGCACAGCTGATGGCAACAAACTGAAACCTATGATTATTTTTAAAAGGAAAACAATGACAAAACTCAAGTTCCCTGCTGGTTGTTTTGTGCACGTGCATGAAAAAGGCTGGATGGATGAGGAGGGTGTGAAACTATGGCTGGATAATGTATGGAGCAGATGACCAGGTGGTCTACTTCAAAAACGTAGTCTACTTGTGTGGGATATGTTCAGGGCTCATTCAACTCCCACCACCAAGGAAAGGCTTGCGAGAATAAAAACAGATGCAGCAGTTATTCCTGCAGGATTGACATCATTGGTACAGCCCCTGGATGCGTGCCTAAACAAGTCGTTTAAAGATCGCATTCGAGAACAGTGGAATGAATGGATGGTTAGCGGCGAAAAGTCATACACAAAAGGAGGAAACATGCGTGCTCCACAGTTGGATGTTTTGTGCCAATTTGTCATAAAAGCCTGGAATGATATTGATGCACAAACAGTAATCAAGTCTTTCAAGAAGTGTGGCATATCAAATTCATTAGATGGTATGGAGGACGAGTACTTGTGGCAAGATGAAGAGGAAGCTGAAGCTGAGGCCACATCATCTGACATGAAATTAGATTCATACGATGACTGCCTTGCAACTGTATCCCAAGACATCACTGATGAACTTTTAATATCAGATGATGAACAGGAGTTTGAAGGCTTTTAAAGGGAAACTGTCACGCCAGCAAACTTGCTAGGGACTTGCCCGGCACTTGCTCTCTCCCTCTATTTGTTATCTTCCTTCTATCATTGACAGTTCTAGTTTGGTTAACAGCTTAGAAAACAAACAGCATGGCAGCTCCCATAGGTTTATTGTTCCATTCAGCTTTAGTGAATTAGCCTCTGGCATTTACTATTGGCTGGTATAATACAGGATGGGGAGGGGTCTTAGCCACCCTCACACTATTTATGAACATTCCTTTGGGAGCTCAGCAAGGTCTGACGAAGGGGGCGTGTCCCCAGAAACATGTTACCTATCCCGTGGTTTTGCTGATCCAGTGTTTATACTCTTGATGTGCCTGTCATACTCCTATGTTTGTGAGTATCATTTTATCTCTGATTTACGGATCTATTAAAAAGGTTTTACACGAGGAGGTGGCACCCGCTGTTTTTCTTCTTGTCTTCTACAGTGTGTTGCCAGAGTCCCTCTGGGTTGTGGGCTGCCTGCCTGTGTTCCTGAGAAGCATCTACCCGTCCATAGGGTCCACTTGGAGTGTTGCTTGCGCTGAGGAGGAGAGGAGTGTGTTGTCTTTAGTGAATTACGTTTAATAAACTTGCACTGTTTTATGTTTACTGTACATGTTTGATAACATACAGCCTTGTGACAGTTTTCCTGCATGTCATAAGCATTTGAATATAAATTAACATGTTGAAATCAAATCTGATGTTCTTTTACCTTTTATTTGGTGTGTGGAAGGTGTGCGGAAGAGGGGGTAGTCTTATACGGCGAGTATATAACAAACTCTATATTTTGAGTGGAAATGTTGGGGGGTCGTCTTATACGCCCAGTCGTCTTATACGCCGGCAAATACAGTAGGTCTTCAAAAAATGAAACATTTCTCAGAGTTGTGAAAAACAAACTTTAAGGCTGTAATGGCAAAAGTGCACTTTTTGTTTAAAAAAAAATCACATGATTTACATTAATCTACCTTGGTAGGGAGTACTGGGAAACATACTTTGTCAACAACTAGACATACAGAGCAAAATGAGGCACGGGTATGCAGCAGGAACTTTTGGCAGTGGAGAAAGAGCACAAAGTACCATTCACAAGTATTTAAATTCCTTGTTTCTAGTTGTCTAAATGCTACAATACTGAGAGCTAGAATTGCCCTTAAAAAACAAAAAAATGCCAGATTCTCAAATACCCAAACTGCAAAATCCTGCTTTATGTAGCCAGAGTTGTGGATAAAACACCACAGCTGAGATTTCTAAAAATTATATAATACCTGGCTTCTCCCTTCTACTCCAAATAAAGCCTCCATATAAAGACTAACACTATCTAATTCATAACCTGTTTCATAGCCAGTGAAGGTCAATAGGACTATATAGTTTTCTACTGTGAAGCTGCTTGCAGTATTTAATATAAAGAGCTAATGAAATGAAATTTCCTGCTGCAATCCAACTGCTCCAATGACCTGAAGATTTACTGTAAAGCTTAGTCAAGCAGGGTATTGCAATTCAAAGACCTCTTTTCAAAGATGTTACAGAGTACAAGCAGCCTCAGGTTTCCTAATAAAATCAGCAAAGTAAATAACACTCTTACAGTTACAACAGGTGGATTTAGGACACCTGAATAGACTTACTGTTGGCATTTAGGGAAACCATAGTGTATCCTTATTAAACAAAACCCAAGGACATTGGAGTATAGCACCCATTTTATTTCCTATGATGCAAAAAAACTTAAGAAAACGATAGTCTAACCTCCAAGAAGGATATTATGAAAAAAAAATGTAGAGAACCAACATTTAACATGAAAGAAGCCAACAGCATATATAGGCCCCCCAAGATGTCTGATATTCCCAAACATGGTCTGGTAATGTGCCATGCACTTTGTCCCCTATCACCAGCCAATTCCTTCTTCTTTTCCCAGGTTTCCTGTAACCACAATTTCTTAGGATATCTGGATAATTATGGTAAGCAAAGACATCTAAATCACTATTTGAAACCATGGTTTGAAGCCAATCTATAAAGCATATTTGTGAAAACCATAGCATGTCCTGTTCAGGCATTCTAAGAAACTAAAATTAAAGGAAACTCTGAAATTGGGGGTGGGAGCGGAGAATACGAACTGTGCATGCTTGAATCACCTGCAAACTGTGGTTTGGGGGATAATCTGAACTGAGCCAGAATATAACTATTTTCCTATTTGAGATTTCCGACAGCAAAGCACAAACATTATTGCAGCAAATAGTACTTTCAATATACAGAGCTATATACTAGGCATGAATTTTGCACTACATCTGTTAGAATGCAACCTTCAGAAATGGCCATTTTCACTGTAATCCATGAGCCATTTTATTATGTTCATGAATAATTATATAAATACATTATATTATATATTTAAGATACAGACTACTGTTTCTTCAGTTTACAATAGTGAAATTCTCTATATCTCACACAAAGGTACAATACTGACGCAACACTGACACAAACTGAATTAGTTTTTCAACAGGAACAGTATATGGGGAATGCATACACACCCCAGCTCACAGCAGGATATCATGACACAGAAAGGAAACTGCATCCGTTTCGCAACCTTCCCCATTTTTGTGCCTTGATTCACTGCATAGCCCTTGATTCTGAACAGACAGGATGTGTGTATTTCATAAAATTCCAGATTTTTTCCCCCTCCACTCCCCACAACTTAGTTTGAAAGCAGAGGCAGCTCCTTCTGCAAGGTTGCTTACTCACTCTTGGGCCAGGCCACCATTCTGAATAGAAGAGGAGGCAAGGTGAATGCCCAGCTTGAAGTATCCTCTCTCGGCCAAGTACAAGATCAAGACAAAGGTCTTGTAACAACCACCACCACCAATACCACTACCAGGCACAAGCATAAACAGGCGGACAGTGGAAGGAGCATATCCTTGCCAGTATGCCGTGTGAGGCAGCTGCTTTACCTGGACTTATGGGAGAGTCAACTTTGACCTAAGCATAGAATCTTAATGTTAGCACCAAGTACACAGTGCTTTGAGGATGGATGCCCATACTTCTAACAGAGCCCCAACACCTGAAGCTTCCTATCACAGTGGGCATACCATGGGCACAACCATCTATGCCACCAAGTTGATATGTGATGGAGAAACACGACTAACTCCTACTCCCAGTATGTTTATCTGTGCTATATTCAACACCTGAAAACATAATGTGATGCATATGTGAATTGGTTATATGTAATCACCAATTTTTAGATATACAGATAATGTATGTATGCACTGCATATAATGTGAGCATTCCATATAGAGGTCCATATACACAATGGTCTAATTAAGTGGTCTTCAACCTGGAGACCGCTGTGTGCTGAGAACAGCCTCTCTGGTGAGACTGGGGCTTACCGTTCTGCAAGGGAGGCTGCCATTGTCACTGCCGATCTCCTCCAATGTTCTCTCCGCCCAGTTGCGTCTGCCAGGAAATTGGGCACAGAGCCCACTAAGGCAGCAGAACGTGGACTGAGAAGCGTGAACATTGAGGGAGATTGGTGGCAACAATGATAGCATCCCTTGTGGAATGGTAAGCTCCGTACACACAGAGGAGGGGTTAGCAAGCGTGTATGATCCAGTCCGCAGGCTGCATTTTGAAGTACCCTTGTCTAATTTATGCCATCTTTATTTCCCTTCTTTGGTGGAGGAATAACAGTCATTTCAAACCTTCTCACCCCTCTTTCCTCCTCAAACATACACCATCAAATATCAGAGGATTCCCACAGGTGGCCCCAGGGATTACTCAGAGGTATAATTTTTTTTTTACTTATCTTCCGTTTGCCCCTGGATTCTTCTCCATCCACCAGTGGATGCAACCTGCTGCACGGTATAGGATTGGAGCCCAAATGTTCAAACACTTGTGTTTTAAGAAAATAAAGCATTTCTTTCGCATACAGGTGTGCCCCCTTATCAGCAGGGGTTCCATTCCAGAACACCCCACGGTTAGGTGAAACCACAGATACGGGCGAACGCCTCACCCCCACTCTCCAAAGGTGAGGGGAACAGAGCTCCCCTTGCCTTCAGAGGGTCCTGAGCCCAGCAGAGGCCACTGATGTCTGTCAGCAGCCTTTGCCGGGCTCAGACTGAGACCAACGGTATAAAAAAATGCTACTTCTGATTTCTCTGTGAAACTGTGAGTAATGTTTTTTATGCATTTAAATGCACTTAATGCATTTATTGGGCATTGGGAGGCCCGGGGAAATGCCAGAGCTATATGCTAGCTATCTATATATATAGCTACATTGAACTTTATACAAATACAAGGCATGTGGGGAGAAAGTGAATCCATGGATATGGAATCTGTGGATATAAGGGGACTCCCTATAATTTATTTTGAAGACATGGTGTAAACTATTTGTATCAAACACGTATAACCTCACAAACAACATGTTCCCTTGCAAACCTGAACATACCTGAAATAAGCCACTCATTTTAAGAGTTCATTTTTCAATACTTTTTTTCTTATTTGAAAAACACAATGAACAAGTTTTAGCTGGTTCAAAATAAAGCAGCTTTCTTAGAATCGTTTCAGACACTTCTTCTAAACAAAAAATCTCAAAAAGAATATTCCCCTTGCTCCCCAAAAGAACAACCTGACCACACACATTATGGGAAACTGCTGTTATTGGCAAGTCACATGATACAAAACTCATGTGGGCACATATCACATGCAACAATATACATACAGTTTTTATTCTTTATTTACATAAAAATGCTCCTCATCTAGAAAAAGCATAAGGAAGGTTGTCCTTGGCAATAGAGAAAAGCTACATTAATGCTTCTTATGCAAGAGAATGCAGCAATTACCTACATGTTTTTATATAAAAGGATCAATAAGACATCTACTTACTGCTTCTAGCTGATCCATGAGCTTGCATAAGAACTTGCGACACTCTGGGTTTTTACTATCAGTCTTCATACCTGTCTGCATAGCATACAAACGACCTGTAAAAGACAATGCTCTATAAAGGTCACTGATGAATATATAGTATGCCTCACTGTGTGGTCTCTTCAAAGCAGAGATTAAAGACTTAATACCATCCCAACATTAAAATTCTAGTAAAAAAGGCATATGAAAATACAGGCCTGGATTCCAAGTTTCACAAGCCCAAATAGGTTTAAGCTTGTCCCATTCTAGCCCATCATGCCACTTAAAGTTCTGCAAATCAGCGGATCTTCTACCGCAGCATGTATCAAAACCTGGCGGCCTGCTGTTCAATCTATGAAAATTCCATTGGCTCGGGGCATGCCTCACAGTCATGTTTTTAACAGTATTTCCACTGTTGGGTCACCTTCCAGGGGGAGTTACCAAAAGCATCATTAAAACCTCCTGAGCAACAGAAAAAGAAAAAATGGAGAGGGAAGGGAAGCAAAGCAGTCAAATGAGAGGGAGGCATGGTAGGGGAGAGTAACCAAGTGGCACTAAGCAGAGCATAGAGGTGACCTAGCTTTTCCCTACTGGATTCAGAGTTCTTCAAGAGAGGAACAAGTGATGCAGGAAAAGCTAAACAGTTGCATACAGCATGGAGTGCTACAAAAGCAGCTTGCTGTAACCTCGTAGTACTAGCAGCACTATCTCTTTATATAGTTACTGCTGAAGAGAACTTTCAAGATGGTGGCAAGCAACTCTAGAGGCCACTTGGGTAGCACCTATTTTGAACAAAAAAGGGAACAGGCACAGGGATGATACACTAATAATACACCGCAAGTCCTCACTTAAAGTTCTTGATAGGTTCTTGGCAACTTTAAGTGAAAACGACTTATAACTTGAAGTGCTTACTGAACACAATGGTTACTGAACACTTCTGAGAAAAACATCAGTTTCCAAACACCTCTACTTATAACAAAACCAATTTTACTGTAGGCTAATTGATATATGTAAACAAGAGTTAAATTCCCTCAGCATATTTCTGGTGCTGTTTTTGTGACCAAACTTCTAAATAAAGACCCAGAACACTTTTAATATTAAACACTGAAACAAATGTGACTTTTCAAGGTTGGAGAAAACCCAACATGGGGTTGAACATGCAAGACATGGGGGAAAACATGCAAACTCCACACAGCCAGTTGCCCCAGCCGAGAACTGATTTTTTTTAAAAAACAAAACAACTTATAATGAAACGACTTTAAATGAGGATTTGCTGTTCTTGCACCTAGAACATAAAAGCTGAAGCTGCAGATATTATAGCTATAAAATGTTGAACAAGACTTTTATGGAGTCTACTACTACTACTAAGTCTCCCAAGCTAAAAAAATCAGAAAAATGATGTCAAGTCAATGTCATACTGAACACATTAGTAGTGCTTCTCTCAAAATGTTTTGACCAACTCAAAACAAGCTTGTTTAAATTCAGACACATTTCCTAGTAGCATAAAGATGCTGCTTTCTTCCCTCATGCACTCTGAACACACTATTAATTCATACACAGACTAGCATTTGATAAAAAATTAATTTTAATAGCCTCAAAGGCAAAAGGAAAATCTTCCTTGCTCATAACGTTTGAAAGAGAATAACTTTTAAAAAGAAAAAGAAAACATGCTACAATGTGCTTTAACTGCTTGTATATTAAAAATACTGCACAATGAACCAAGAACATTATAATACAAATATCTAGATGGCAAATCCAACAACACTCTTGTTATTTTTAATCTTAAAAAAGATTTTAGTTCTACATATGAGACAGTTTAATTGTCAATTTCTTCTCATGATCATTTCTCAGGGGAAAAAATATGGACTACAGCCATAAACCAAAGAGATTACCAGCAAGCAAACAAAGCCTACCACATATAGTTCCCTTTGAATGCTTTTCCTAGAGTATTTCAGGTACCTAATGGGGCAAGCTGCATTCTAAACTGAACTGCAGCTTGCCTCTCTGGCTACTTGGACTCTGCAGCTGAGATGCCACAGAAAACTGTTTACTGTTGGCCATGTACATTGTTATTACTCACCATCACACACATAAGAATATGAACACTATTTAAGTTAGTGGTTCCTAAACTGTTCCAGGACACACTATTGTACAGATGGGGCCTCCATAACCAGGGATTCTGCATCTGTGGATCTGGCTCAATGTGGGTCCCCTGGACCTGCGTGAAGCCAGACTTGGCCTCACCTGACCCCTCCAGTGCTGGGCTCCAGTCGCCTCCAGAGGGCTTTCTGAAGCCCTCAAAGGCAGTGTGCATCTGCCTGCTGCCTCTGTGGGCTTCAGAATGGTCCACGGAGATTTTAAAAAGTCATTTCTGGTTTCTTGAGGGAAACCAGAAAGTGAAATTTTTATGCCATATAAGGCATTCTGAGGCCTGAGGAAGCTTCTGCCCCTGGTTCCCTTCGGAGGACTTAATGAGGTTAATCGTGCATTTGACTATCTGTGAATTTTGGCATCCATGGGGGGGGGGGTCTGAGAATGGATCCCTTGCTGATACCTAGGCCCCACCTGTACTATGTAGCTTGGAAAATCAAGTTACCGTAAAGGATGCATCCATCATTCCAGACTGGGGAACCATTCAAATTATGGATTTCATCTCTCTTCATATAACATATGACTAGTAAGAGCATAATACGAGTTAAAGTTAAGGAAACATAAATCCTTAATACAGTTTATGCTATGATAGGCATAGACAATCATAGAAGCATCTCTATAACTTAGAGAGAAAATTGTCTCATCTCGGAGCCCTATCTGATTGGACAAAGGGAAAAATAGGATGCTAACAGGTGCAAAACGGATGTCTGCCCATTTTTCTGGATGCTGATCAAGACACACATTTTTATTTATTTAGAAATATTTATACCCTCCCTTTCCTCTACAACATTGGGGTGCTCAAGCAGTTAACATGAAAGCACAATACAATAAAAACAAAACAAAAAGTATAAGAGTGCCTCCAGTTTTAGTCCAAGAAAGACTGTGCCTCAGGAACCAATATTTTGGCAAAGGCTGCTTTTGGTTTTATCCTGGAATCTCTCAGTCTGAGAAACAACCACAGGTTCCTACACTGCAAGTTTTGAGATGCCTGTAGATAACCATGACTTACTCTCTTGCTGGCTGGACAACCATTCTTGCTTCATTCAATATTCTAAAATAAAGGTTCCACTAGATTTGTTAACAGTCATTCAACTGTGTTTCACTTGACTATATTCCAATATCGTTAAAAGTCACAAGCACTTGGCAAGCACAATGTTCATAGAAAAAAGCTGTGCCAAAAAGCTGAAAAATATACCTCAATTTGTTGATTAAACACTGAAGGAGAAGAATCTGAACTAGTACGCTCAACTTTAGCACGGGTGTGTTAAAATGAACAGTTTACGCAATAAGTACACAATAAGCTAAAACGAGTTTAGCTGTTCACACTAAACTACTGCAATGAGTTTGCTATTGCTTGTATATTTGGTTTACTCTGTGTTATCCACAGATCCTGTGATAAATATTTGCAGTTTCCCAAATAAATCTCCAAATTGGGAGTCTCTTGAACAGGTGGCATGACGATCATGATACCACCATGCAATTCTGGTTTGGCATTAGAAAATTTAAATTCTTAAAAATCAACGTACTATCCCTCCAGCCCCAGTCTGATGTGCTGATACTGCCTACAAGTGGAAAGTTGTTCCAATTGCGGCTTAACATTTTACACTTCACACTGAATGATCTGAGAAGATTTCAGCCTTCAATAGCTGGGCTAATGAGTTTTAAAACACTTTGCTTTCCTAAAGGGCAACAGCTCTACTAGAGAGAAAAGTGAACAAAGTGCAGATGAAAAGCATACAAAGGAGTTAGCGGCAACTAAGGTTCTAAAATGGACTTAATCACTATTGACGGGGGCCTTAACTAGATCTACGCTTTTCCCTGGAACATTTCCAGTTCTGTCAGGGATACGTTTACAACATATCAGCAATCCTTACTTGCTATATCATTTTCATTTTTACTGAAGTAGTCACCTGCCCTGCACTAACTTTAAGGGTAGGACTACATGTCACAAAGAAAAGAAAACTTGCTGAAAACGGTAATCTTGCTCATTGTTCTTTCTACAAAATCTCACCCAAGTTCTCCAGTGTCCTCATATCATTACAACATGCATTTCCCATCCCTACTACACAACATTGAAAACAAACACCATCAGGTCAGGTCATGAGGTCAGGATTCAAAGCATCAAGTGCAGTATTCCACAGGAGCTTTTCAGTGTTCCTTTCCAGCATGAGCTCTCTAGGTGCTCCAAAAGCTCCCTCCCCACTCAAGATTAAGTAACCCTCTTGAAACGCACCCCATGAGGTTACTGTCATAATGAAAACATCAGGACACATGCATGAGGTAGAGTGCACTACGAAGAGTGCACATGGGCTTCCCTAGAATTTGGGACCAGGAAACACTAAGCCACTATTCTGAGCTTCAAGCAGCTTAGATTCACCAGCACTCTCTTCTAACAACTTGCACGTCCCCACACGATACAAATAAGGTGTGGACAATTCAGAAACAGACTGGAAGATCTGCAAGTAAAATTGGGATTCATCCCTGGCACCATCCTGTGCCTGTAGGTGTGAGGTTGCCAACTTCTGCACTGGCCCCAATTAATTCCTGGAGCAACAGGACAGCATTTGAAACTGGGTCAAATGACTTGCATATGCATGTTGAAAACTATGAGCTACAACAGAACATACTGTTCTCTGAAGACAACAGCTTGTTTTACAAAGCAATTAATTAAAAAAACCAGTTATATGTTCTGCTATAACTAAAGTGTTGCAGTTGCGATGATGAAATTTAACTTGCAAGAGTGATGGAACTGAATTAAATTTCAAAACACACCAGGATCCATTCCCACCCTGCCTTATGTCTATCACTTCTACTCTTTTCATCAGAGACAGGAAACACACAAGACAGAGCTGAATTGTCAACAAGATGTAGGTGCATATTAAATGATATATTATGACCCAAAAGACAAAGTTCACTCCCTAGCCTAGAAGAAACTCACCTACCAGCATTACCACTACACCCTTGAAATTAGGCAGCTGTCTGACAGCCTTTGATGAGTAAAAATGACCTCCAGATAACCAAGAATTGCCTTGTCACTGCTGTGTGAGCACTGAGCTTAGATGCATCAGCCTCATAGCTATACTGCATTTTCAACCCCACAGCAAGGTTTTCAATGAGTACCACTGGCGGTACTTTGCCTTGTCAACTACTAAGCACTGCCACAAGCACCACACTGCAGGAATGACTGCATGGTAAGCTGCCCAGCCCCTGCACACCACTGACCCTCAGAGGCAACGATAGTTGCAAAAAAAAAAATAGTATTCACAGAAGTGGTTCTTGCAAGAAGTAGTATTCACACCAAAACAGGCTTATGTACTTATTTAGAAGATTTCAATACCACCTTTCTCCAGGCTAAAAGCCTAGTGCTCAAAAGCCTGGCATTGAAAGCCCAGATATAGTATCAGCGATGTTAAATGCTTCTCTCTTAGCGACTTCAAACGAAACGAAGAGTACCATCTGAGGGCACAAGCTATAGTCAGCCTGCATCTCACATGAGGGTTACGTTCCAAAGCCAAAACTGCATATAGCCTAAACTCACTTAAAGTCAACAAATATGTATGGTTTCTTTAAGAACTAAAAGTATCGTACAAGAGGTACACACAGCAACTAAAGGAACAGCAGCTTCATTCTCCCATTTCGGGCCTGCTCCAGGGTATAACAAAGTGGAATGCGGGTGGAGTCATCTGCACTATTTAAACCAGGGGTGTCAAACATAAGGCCCAGGGGCCAGATGCAGCTTGTGAAAGCTTTTTATCCGGCCCTTAGGTTCCCAGCTGCTGAGCAGTGCTGAAGTGTTACTGCTGTAAGAACAGCCCACATGAAAATTGGGCTCTGCCTTATCTTGAAATATGATCAAGATTTGTGTATTTTCTCTCCTGTCATTTGCAGTTAATGAGTTCCTAAGTGAGAAAAAGTGTTTCTTTGGTTATGACCTATTTAATGACATATCTTCCTGCCTAATGACATCACTTCCGGCCCCCAGCAGGCATCATGAATGCTGTTTGGCCCTGTGTCGAATCAGTTTGACACCCCTGATTTAAACTGTTGCTTTTCTGTCTTTTAGGAGGTGCCAAGTGTGCATACTTGAATTTGCGCATGTCTACTGCGCATAAGATGTGGGCGCTAGCTGCCTGTAATCTGTTGAAGGTCTAGATCTGATCACTGCCTGGATGGGTGACTGCCTGGAACCTTTTGTACTTTGTCATGAATTCCAAGATGGAAGAAAGGCTGGATATAAATGTAGTAAGCTTTAGATCTGGAGAAAAAGGTCACTTTATACACTGTTTTCACTAATCCATATGCCATTCTTCAAGACAAACAGGTAGGACTTATTCTTAAGTGTTTCTACTGTGAACACACCCCAGTAACAGAGAACCATAAGAACAGTGACTATGCAACAACGAAAACTTTGGTATCATTTAAGCAGCTCTGAAAGCAAGGCAGCTGAGAGTTTTGATATAAGGCAATTAATTTCTTATCCTGTTCCACCTTCTTTGGCCAGCCCATTCCTTTTATATTATGTGCCGCTCAGAACAAAGTTTACTCTTAAAAGTCATACAATTCCTGGCATAGAGAATTGAAATTTCATTACTATCAGGTAATCTATCAAAAGTAAAAATGATATGATACATAATACCAGAGTGTAACACACCTTTCCGGGGCAGCTCTAGCAATTAGAAAAATACTGTTATCTTTAAGAATCCAGTTTAAGCAAGTTCTACTATTCTGATCAGTCATGAGGCAAATAGAAAATGGAATGAAACTGTAGGATGGTTAATGAACTAGCAAACCTATGCATGTTTCTCTTTCTTGCATGCCCACCTAAATGCAAAAGTCCCTGGTTTGTTAAAACAACTTCCTGTCAAAATTCACAAACCATGATTGAAGTGTTCCCAACAAAACAATGTATCAGATCAGGACCAAACTATTGTGGTGGACTAACTGAGCCCAAAGCATCCTTGTACTATCATGGCGCAGGAATGAAATAACTAAAAATAAGCAATGAAATATGAAACAAAGATATAAATTTCAAGAAATGTTGAAACTGGAAGAAACAAACACACTGCCCAACCAATTGTGCCCTGGGGTGTTTTTTTTTTTTTTTTTGGGGGGGGGGGGGGGAATTAACAGAATTGAATCTGCAGCAACCTAACTATATATTTGTTTTTGACTACTTATTTCTTCAGCAGTATACCATGATAAAAGTCCTATGCATCCTTCATTGGGAGTATGTCCCACTGAATTTAGTGGGTCTTGCTTCTGTGTAAACATATTCATTGGCATCATTCACTCTCGGAAGACTATGGTATCGCGCTCTGAATGGTGGCTCTGGAACAGAATGTCCTCTCCAGAGCGCAAAGCCTGGGTAAAGTAGATATGGAGGATAGACTGTTTCCCATGCAGCAAATTCCCCCTCTCCACATCGAGTTGTACGAAAAACGAGTTGTACGAGTAAGGTTATCAGATACAAAGGGGGCAGAGTTGTTGGCATCCTTCAGTCTCGGAAGACTATGGTATTGCGCTCTGAATGGTGGTTCTAGAACAGAGTGTCCTCTCTAGTGCGCGAAGCCTGGGTAAAGTAGATATGGGGGATAGACTGTTACCCATGCAGCAAATTCCCCCTCTCCACATCGCTGAAATGGTCCAATGGAAAGGCAGAGGCCAATACGGTTGGTTCCAGCGGCGTCTCAGGAGCTGCCAGAACGTGACTGTGTTCAGCCATGAACTGCCTCAGGGACTCCGGCTCCGGATTTTGCCTCGAGGTTGACTCCTGAAGCCTTTTCCATAACTGGATGTAGCCACAAGGCAGTGGAGGTTTGGGATCAGAGGTTTCCTTCTCTCAGATGAGCTGCCTTCCCAGGCTATCGAGTTCCATCTACCCGGTGGTTGTTTAGTCGCCTCTTATGACAAGTACAGCCAAACTGAGGGCCTATTCTTATCCCCCAGCCCCCAGGGGTGACATCTGGGATGTCAAGACTTGCCAGAATTGGATTAAAGTGAGGGAGAGGTGCGCATAGGCAGCCTCACTCTTTCTTCCCAGATTCCATCTTGCTCCAATGGCAGGACAAAAGTCGAGACAGTTGGAGATGGGCTGGGCGCAGTGGTTGACCAGGGTGTCTTTTGTGTCTTGCCGTGCTCTTAGCATACCACGTCACTTGCAGAAACTGCCCTCATGACCGTTGGTCCTATTCTAGTTGGTCTCATCTGCTCAATCCGCCGGAGACTGTCTTCACATGCTCGGGATAGACAAGTCCCAATCCCGCTGAAGATCAATGACCCGACGGCTACCCTCAACCTGGTTTGGCCAGCCTGTCGAAGCTGTTGCCCAGGGTGTGGCTGCTGCACGTGCTACAGCTACTGGGAGCCACAGGTGAGAGCTGAGTGACAGGTGGGGACCAAAGGTGGATGAGCTGCCCTAAAAGGACAGGGCATGCCCCTACACCAGAGATACTATGTAAACCCAGAGGTAAACATATAGGATGAACAGTAATAGTTAACTTAAAAGCATTATTTGTATCACGTCTACCCCAGCAGACAAAATATCCCAGAATTGTTTAAGATTATTTCTGAAAAACAACAAAAATCAAAGGTTTATATGAACTGAAGCAATCTTCTCAACCGTTTCACATTTGTCTCTTGATTGTCTGTTTTAAAACAGATTATTTCATTTGACAAAGACAGAGAAATGTGAGGGAAGCAAGAAGAGTCAGAGCATGTACTCTCTGTACAAAGGCCTTAACATCATTTTGCTGGAGCAATAAGCTTGGCAAATTGCCCAATCCCTGAACCAAATACTTGAAGATGTTCTTTATTCTGCAGTATTTCAAAATACATTTCCAACAGTATGAATAATGCTGGTTTAGTAATCAAATAGGAATGCTATCACACTATCTTAAAATTATATCTTTCAGCAAGGAACAGTCTGTTGGGCATATTAAGAAATTATAAGGTCAAAAGGCTAAGAACAGGCCGCCAATACCAGAAGCTGTGAGACAGCACTATGAGTAACAGGAAAGTATGACTGGAGAGTACTGATTTGTGTTCTATCAATATGCAGAAGGAGGAAGAGCAGCAATAAAAGGTATTACTCATAGTTTTAAGACTGAAGTTAGCTGCTAGTCCTAGAGAAAAAAAGTTGCTAGACCAGTGGTTCCCAAACTGTGAGTCGGGACCCACGGGTGGGTTCCAACCTGATTTTTGGTGGGTTGTCAAAGGGTGATCAAAAGATAAGACAACTGCCTCAAGCCCTGAATAAAAAAACTCTCATACTATAGCTGCTAATTACCCTGCAAAGAGCTCAGCTGCTGCAGTTTGCAAGCATGTGTAAATATACATGCTTGCCATAGGGAGCCATAGGGAGGCACATGTTTGTTTTTCTCTGGTTATTACTACTTAGATCTTTTTTAAAAGTCTGGTAAACCTAGGTGGGTCCCAGCAAGTAGCCATTTTCATCCACTGTGCCATGGCACACTGGTGTGCTGTGAGTGTCCTACAGGTGGGCCAAAAGAATTTGGGGGTAGGTCATTATTAGTAGGACCACTGGGGGATGTGAGCCTCCCAGCAACAGCATGGTGTGCCCCAACAATTGTCATAAAACCGATGGTGTGCCTTGACAATTTCAGTACCTTGTCAGTGTGCCATGAGATGAAAAAGATTGAAAATCACTGTGACAGAGTGTCGTATAAAAATGTGGGTCCTGGTGCTAAAAAATTTGGGAATCACTGTGCTAGATTGTTGGACATGACTTATTTCAAAACCACACAGCAGCAGGTAATTTTTCACAAAGCAATGCCCTGCTGCCCTGTGCCTTTTGGAGCGAGCCAAAGAGCAGATTAGGAACATTTTATTTCTTTACTCAGTGTGTGGTTGGTCTGTGGAACTCCTTGCCACAGCAAGTGGTGACGGCATCTGGCCTGGATGCCTTTAAAAGGGGATTGGACAAGTTTCTGGAGGAAAAATCCATTACGGGTTACAAGCCATGATGTGTATGTGCAACCTCCTGGTTTTAGAAATGGGCTATGTCAGAACGCCAATGCAAGGGAGGGCACCAGAATGCAGATCTCTTGTTATCAGGTGTGCTCCCTGGGACATTTGGTGGGCCGCTGTGAGATACAGGAAGCTGGACTAGATGGGCCTATGGCCTGATCCAGTGGGGCTGTTCTTATGTTCTTATTTGCCTACTGTGAACCATTGGGATCAGGAGTACTGTATGCAACAGACAGAAAGAGGCTGGGAACACACAATAGCGTAACAAGATTAAGGAGGAAAGACAGCAGTGAGGCCACAGACCTGACACACAAGATTCCAGTCTGCTTTTACAGAACAGTCATGCCCCACACCTGGCCTAATCACCACTTCAGGTGGTATGGGAACCTATGGGAAGCACCACTGGAAATAAGAAGTGATGACATCAGTGCCAGTTACTTCCAGATTGGGAGGCCAGATGCAACGTGACCACCAGTGAGAGGCGCAGGGTGGACGGGAGGGCTTCTTTGAGTGCCAAAAAGCATGCCCTGGAGCCTCCTAGTGCAGTCAGTCGTGTCACACTCCTGATGTCGCTGAGAGGCAGCTGGGGTCTTGCGAGTACCACCAGGCACCACCTCAAGTGCCACTGGTGGTGCCTGTGCCACAGGCTGAAAACCACCAGTTTTACCCACTAACATGAACCCAAAAAGCATGCAGCCAAGCTGCATTTTGCTGTGGAGGCCCCAAAAGCACTCTGCACATGCTCCAAACACAACAGCCCTGTGAGGTAGGCCAGCCCTATGCTGCAAGTGGGTGCTCAGCCAAAGCAAGCACAAGAGGTGCCTGCTGGGGCCTGGGCTTTCACCAAACACGCTCGCGACACCCAGTCAGGCCTTGCTCTTCTCCTCCCCCCCATGGACTGAGAACACACCTTCGCAAGGGGGGGCTGTGGCGCCAAGCGCGCATGCGCCCTGAGAGGCGGCGGTTGGAACGTTGGGGGGAGGCGAAGTCCCTCCAATGGCCCCTCCTAGTTCCTCGCGCTCAAGAAGTGGGAGGGGGAGGGTGGGGGAGCCTCTGAAGTTCGAAGTGGGCGTGGCCCGGCAGGCCGTTAACGCCCCTCACTTACAATAATAGGCCACCACAGGCTCCCGCTTGTCCAGCTCCTGCGCGGTTCTCAGGTAGTGCTGCACAGCCTTGAGCTGAGGGGGCAACGGCGGGAGACCCGAGGCCGCCATAGCACTATAGACTCCGCTGAGGAGGGGCAGCTCGGCTCCAGGCGCAACGACTCCCCTTATTATTCACCATCCAATCGTCGAACCGGCACACTTCCGCTTCCGGCGAGGCGGGGACGACTGCGCATGCGCACTGGAGCGCGAGCAGGTGGTGCTGCAACGGCGACATCTAGTGAGCAGGGGAGGGAAGTGCAGGCAGGGAGCGAAGTCGTGACTGCGTTCCAACTCAACTTCCGGTTCCCAGGCACAGGTGGCAGAGCCTTCCATGTGCGGGGCAGAGCAGTGGGAGGCTCCCACTTACCCAAAGCAGAGGGCAGGGCAGGGCAAGGCAGGCTGGAGTGACTTTCCCTCTGGCAGGGCTCATACCCTTTGCCACAGCAGGACTCCTGTGCTTTGGAACGTATCAGGGTGGAAATTCACACACTGAAGGCCCCTTCCTAAGCAGGTCTACTCAGAACTAAGTCCTATTGTGTTCAATGGGACTTACTCCCAAGAAAGTGAGGATAAGATTGCAGCCTGAGAGAAACTTGGGCTGTGCCTGCGATAAGAACATCAGGACAGCCCCACTGGATCAGGCCATAGACACATCTAGTCCAGCTTCCTGTATCTCAAAGCGGCCCACCAAATGCCCCAGGGCGCACACCAGATAACAAGAGACCTCATCCTGGTGCCCTCCCTTGCATTGGCATTCTGACATAGCCTATTTCTAAAATCAGGAGGTTGCGCATACACATCATGGCTTGTAACCCGTAATGGATTTTTCCTCCAGAAACTTGTACAATCCCCTTTTAAAGGCGTCCAGGCCAGACGCCATCACCACATCCTGCGGCAAGGAGTTCCACAGACCAACCACATGCTGAGTAAAGAAATATTTTCTTTTGTCTGTTCTAACTCTACCAACACTCAATTTTAGTGGATGTCCCCTGGTTCTGGTGTTATGTGAGAGTGTAAAGAGCATCTCTATCCACTCTGTCCATCCCCTGCATAATTTTGTATGTCTCAATCATGTCCCCCCTCAGGCGCCTCTTTTCTAGGCTGAAGAGGCCCAAACGCCGTAGTCTTTCCTCATAAGGAAGGCGTCCCACCCCGTAATCATCTTAGTCGCTCTGTTTTGCACCTTTTCAATTTCCACTTTCTTTTTTAAGATGCGGCGACCAGAACTGGACACAATACTCCAGGTGTGGCCTTACCATCGATTTGTACAAAGCCATTATAATATGTATTAGCCATTTTGTTCTCAATACCTTTCCTAATGATCTCAAGCATAGAATTGGCCTTCTTCACTGCTGCCGCACATTGGGTCCACACTTTCATTGACCTGTCCACCACCACCCCAAGATCTCTCTTCTGATCTGTCACAGACAGCTCAGAACTCATCAGCCTATATCTAAAGTTTTGATTTTTTTGCCCCAATGTGTATGACTTTACACTTACTGACATTGAAGCACATCTGCCATTTTGCTGCCCATTTTGCCAGTTTGGAGAGATCCTTCTGGAGCTCCTCACAATCACTTCTGGTCTTCACCACTTGGAAAAGTTTGGTGTCGTCTGCAAACTTAGCCACCCTCACTGCCCAACCCTGTCTCCAGGTCATTTATGAAGAGGTTGACGAGCACTGGTCCCAAGACAGATCCTTGGGGCACACCACTTTTCACCTCTCTCCATTGTGAAAATTGTCCATTGACACCCACTCTCTGTTTCCTGGTCTTCAACCAGTTCTCAATCCAGGAAAGGACCTGTCCTCTAATTTCCTGTCTGTGGAGTTTTTTCAGTAGCCTTTGGTGAGGGACCGTGTCAAACGCCTTCTGAAAATCCAGATATATAATGTCCACGGGTTCTCCCGCATCCACATGCCTGTTGATCTTTTCAAAGAATTCTATAAGGTTCATGAGGCAAGACTTACCCTTACAGAAGCCATGCTGCTTCTCCCTCAGCAAGGCTTGTTCATCTATGCGTTTTGAGATTCTATCTTTGATGAGGCATTCCACCACCTTACCCGGTATAGATGTTAGGCTGATCGGCCTATAGTTTCCCAGGTCCCCCCTCTTTCCCTTTTTAAAGATTGGTGTGACATTTGCTATCCTCCAATCTTCTGGCACCATGGTCGTTTTGAAGGACAAGTTGCATATTTTAGTCAAGAGATCAGCAACTTCATTCTTCAATTCCTTAATAACTCTTGGGTGGATGCCATCAGGGCCCGGAGACTCATTGATCTTTAATTTATCAATGAGGTCTGAAACATCTTCTCTTTTCACATGTATCTGACTTAATTCCTTGGTCAGGAGGGCCGTTCGGGCAGCGGTATCTGCCGGAAGTCTTCTGCCGCGAAGACAGATGCAAAGAACTCATTTAATTTCTCTGCCATTTCTAAGTCTCCTTTTATCTCCCTTTCCCTCCCTCACCATCCAGAGGGCCAACCGCTTCTCTGGCAGTTTCCTGTTTCTAACATATTTGAAGAAGCTTTTATTATTCCCCTTAATGTTGCTGGCCATGTGTTCCTCATAGTCTCAGCTTGCTGGGTGTCTAATGTTTGCTGTGGCTTTTTAAGGAGGCACTACACTGCAACTCAGTGGTCCTCAAACTTTGTAGCGCCGGGATCCACTTTTGTCAATGTCGGGACCCACCTGGGTTTACCAGACTTTAAAAAAAAGGTCTAGAAAGATATAATTTTATTTATTTATAATAACCAGAAAAAAACACCCTCAAACTATTTCTCTATATTTACACAAACTTGCAAACTGTAGAAGCTGAGGCTACAGTCTTATGCACACTTACCTTGGAGTAAACCCTATTGACAGTAATAGGGCTTACTTCTGAGTAGACATGCATAGGATTGGGTTCGCAGGCTGCAATCCTAGCCACACTTTCCTGGGAGTAAGCCCCATTGACTCTACTGGGACTTACTTCTGAGTAGACATGCATAGGATTAGGCTCTGAGCTCTTAGTCAGCAGCTACAGCATGGGTGTCAGACATAAGGCCTGGGGTTGGATGCAGCCCGCTGAAGTTTTTTATCGGGTCCTCGGGCTCTCAGCTGCTGGTCAGTGTTGAGGTGGCACTGCTGAAAGGACAGCCCACATGATAATCGGGTTCTCCCACAACTTGAAATATAACCAAGGTTTGCATAGTTTCTCTTCTGTCATTTGCAGCTAATGAGTTCCTAAGAAAAAGTGTTTAAATGTGGTTTTGACCTGTTTAATGACATCACTTCCTGCCTAATGACATCACCTCTGGCCCTCAGCAGGCATCATGAATGCTGTTTGGCCTGCTATATGAAACAAGTTTGGCACCCCCTGAGCTACAGTATCTGGCTTTTTAATAGTCTCAAGGCTTGAGGCAATTGGTTATATGATCTTTCCATCATCCTTTGGGGACCCACAAAAAATCAGGTCACAACCCACCAGTGGGTCCTGACCCACAGTTTTAGAACCACTGTTGTAACTTAACATGTTTGTTGTAATGATACCAAAACGTTGTGTTTTTTATTCCCTAAATTAGGAAAAACGAGTTGTACGAGTAAGGTTATCAGATACAAAGGGGGCAGAGTTGTTGGCATCCTTCAGTCTCGGAAGACTATGGTATTGCGCTCTGAATGGTGGTTCTAGAACAGAGTGTCCTCTCTAGTGCGCGAAGCCTGGGTAAAGTAGATATGGGGGATAGACTGTTACCCATGCAGCAAATTCCCCCTCTCCACATCGCTGAAATGGTCCAATGGAAAGGCAGAAGCCAATACGGTTGGTTCCAGCGGCGTCTCAGGAGCTGCCAGAACGTGACTGTGTTCAGCCATGAACTGCCTCAGGGACTCCGGCTCCGGATTTTGCCTCGAGGTTGACTCCTGAAGCCTTTTCCATAACTGGATGTAGCCACAAGGCAGTGGAGGTTTGGGATCAGAGGTTTCCTTCTCTCAGATGAGCTGCCTTCCCAGGCTGACGAGTCCCATCTACCCAGTGGCTGTTTAGTCGCCTCTTATGACAAGTACAGCCAAACTGAGGGCCTATTCTTATCCCCCAGCCCCCAGGGGTTAAAGGGGGCAAGTACCTATACCTTAACCATTATACAGAATAGGGAATTTGGACAGGTGCAGCTCAAGATGGAAGAGTTTAAAAAACTGCACCTGTCCAAATTCCCTCTTCTGTACAATGGTTAGGCACTCTGCCCACCCCCCAGTTTGAATCTGGTAACCCCACCCTTCAGGATGGTCTTGGAGTCTCTAGAAAGCCACAATGATCTTCAGGGGACTGCTGGAAGTAATTCCTGGAGATGCTAATAGGGCCTCCAGGAATTGCCAATATTCCATCATAACAGGAGAACCAAATTTCCAGGAGTAGCTTGCCACTGTTTGCAACCCTATATATGTGGCTAAAAGGCAGGATGGGGGCAGAACTGAGGATCCTGAGGCAGGATGGGGGCAGAACTCCTGTGCCTTTGAAGGGTTATGGTAGGCAAAAATGAAATGTGTACACAGCCTTCCCTATCATGAAAACACTGTGGTTATGAAAGCATTTGTTATAGAGCATTTCAAAGACAGAAAAACTTTTCCTAGTGACACTTAGCCTTCAGTGAGTAATTGTACCCCACTAGAAAGCTTACCCCTTCCTCTAACATGGTGCATGTATCAAATGTGTGCTTTAGAACTGAAATGGACATAAAGGGGACAATGGGTGAAGCACTTACCCAGGTAAGCATTCCATGAATGATACTACCAGCATAATTTGCGTTCCACCTTTCCACAAACAATTATGCCCAAAGCAGCTGAGGTAGCAGTGAGAATGGCAACATATAACATCAACGGTTGCAACAACAATTTTCAGAAATAAACGCTTTTACCACCTGACTCAGTTCATCCAGTTAGCAGCATACCTGTAGCGAATCTCCTGGGCCATTATGATGACCTGCTAACTTCACATGTGAATGGCCAGGATGGTGAATTGGTTGTGTCATTAATTTACAGAATTTGCTGCCACAAGATACAGTGATTGCCACTAGCCTTGTTGGCTTATTAGTAAAGGCTAGTTGTCAAGAGGATTGTTCTCCCAGGATTAGAGGCAGTATGCCTCTGACTACCAGGTTGCAGGGCCAGGAGCATTGAGAGAGATGGGGGGATGCCTTCATCTCCTGCTTCTAAACTATCTAGAGGTATCTGGCTGACCATTGTAGGAGGATGATGCTTGATTAGATGGCCACCTGATCAAGCTGGGCTCCTTGTGTTCTTAAGTCTGTTATTCATTTGACAATTTTTGTATGTTTTTCTGTGTTACCTATCTTCTCATATTTACCCATAGGCAGCAGGCCAACTACTTTTTTCCTGCCAGAGTTTCACTTTAATAACCAATGAAGAAGCAAGTAAGGAACTTTTGGCAAGCAAACTAACTTTGTGGGGAGAAGGCACAATAATTTCAAAATGCTTTTTGTTGTTTGACATAAATTCCTACATATTTCCATCACTCTGGTCTTGCAGATGGAGGTGTCTAATAGGAAACAGAGGTGAGGACTGTTTCCAACTTCTGCTCTTCATATCTTTTTAAATACAGAGAATGGCAAGGAGTGAGGCAGTCATTAATTCAGAGTGAAAAGGTTCCAATTCCTTGTTTTGTGTTGGAGCAACTTGGCACTCTCCCTGCTTCCTTCAATTCTTTACTCCTTACTAGTACACAAGCTTGTGTGTTTCAAAGGAAGGGAAGAGGGTAATGGTCTTGCTGAGGTCAAGAACGTAATATTCAGCTGCTAGCTGTACATTCCATTGCTAAGCAAATTACTGGTGTATAATTTAAACTGTTCATATTGTTCTGGGTTTTTTTTAAATTTATTTTTAATTAACACACACAGACATACAAGCATACGAGTATAACATACATTTGGGAGTGCTAAATACCATATACCATTACTCACTAATCATACTATATCTCCTAATCTACTACTCATCTACTTCTGCCTCTTATTAGTTTATCCATTTATTTATATAATATATACTAAATTTTCCCTAATGCCCTGTACTATATTTTCTAAATTTTTATTCTATCAAACATAAACTTACTTTAATTACTCATTAATATTAAAACAAAATAATCTAATTACCAAAGTATAACAACATATAAAACAATTCTTCCATCTACTTCTAACTCTTCTACTCATTTATATATTTCTTATATCAAATATAATAGATTTTTCCTAATTCCCTATAATATCTTTTCTAAATATTCACTTTTTATCATCTCAACTAGTTCAATTACTCATTAATATCAAATAATAGTAATCTATTTTCCAAATTATAATAAAACCAACACTCTTATATGTTCTTTACTATTCTCCAATCTAATTCTCCAATCTGATTACATTTTTTTCTTTAACATAATAACCACCGATAAAACAATTCATCCGCACGCTAACATTTCCAGCTATTTTTTCTAATTCATTCTAATTCATATATATCAATTTTGTATATATTTATATTTTTAAGTAAATTTAAACTAGTTATTAACTAAATAAAATCCTCCAATTTTCTTTAACCCTCAGGTTTCTTTCTTTCTTTCTTTTCTCCCGTAATATCTTTAATAATTTATCTCCATAACAGAATCCAATAAGCCCACACTTTCTTGTATAAGGTATGTTCATTCTTCCAATTAACTGGGATATGTTTTCTTCTTCTTGTTCCAACAAATTTTGTGCACGCATGTTACTCTGTCCATCTTCTCTATTTCAATCTCCATCAGCATTGCCTCTAGATCCTGTTGATTTTCCACTCTTCTAATTTCTGTATCCACTCTTCTGATGAAGATTTCATCCCTCACCATCCTCTTTTCCGCTTTCTCCTTCTGTTTATCTTCTGTTTTCTTCACATCTTCCAATTGCTCCTTGCACACATCTATCTGTTGAGAGAGAGTCTTTAAATTGGCTTGAATCTGCAAGGACCAACTCAACTGCTGTCTTTTCGTTGTGAGTAATTTTTCCAAATTTTTGAGAATCATTTGAGTCCAAATATCTGGAACAGGCTCCATCTTGCAATTTCTCTCTAAACCACAAGATGTCCACAGCGTACTATTCTCCTTACTTCCACCACATGTTTTTTCAGTCAGGCATTTTTTGAATTTTTCTTACAGATAACAGTGTGATTAATTGAGAAAAACAAAACAAAAGAAACAGTCTCAAGGAGACAAAACTCTTTGAAGTCTAATAACAAATTAGTAATTCTGGATTTTAGTCCACACACCAAATTATATTTATAATTATAATCCACGACCGATTTATTCCACTACAAAGATAAAGAGCATTCTCAACATCCTTAAAAAGTTTCTCATTAACACCTTCAGTGTATCCAGGGCTTTTAGCCAAATCAGTCAATCAAAGCCGGAGACAATATTAACACATACTTATCTTAAATTTCCAACTTAAAGTTTACGCTTCATGCTTTTTCTTCCATATGGTATCTTAGCACGGAGCCAGCAGCTTGATTGCAGACACTGCACCTCCCTCAATACTGTCCCTGACGATTAGGTTTCCAAGAAGAAAGCCCCCCCCCCACCCGGGCTTTCAAAATCTCTGGCACCTGCACCATGGAAAGATCTTATCTCTCCTGATAAAGATCTTCAGATCTTCTTCAGACCTGCAGTTTTTGGGGGGAAAACAGACTGTCTCTCAGGAGCCCCTGGAGACATGTCTGTTCATCCACTGTTGGCTCCTCTTCCTCCCATATTGTTCTGGTTTTAGCAGCATCAGTCCACATAGGTTTTATACAGAATGAAGCCATTTCAGAATCTAGAATGATGCTTCTGAAGCCATGCCAGGCGGTGAGAGCAATGCAGAGGAGATGCCTCTGTATTGCTCTTGTTGCCTGGAAAGACTCTAAAAGCAAGGTGGAGGGGCAACTTACATGGCTCGTTGGGGTGACTGCAAAACTTACCATTTGTCCCCTCCCCAGGAAACGCCACTGGGCAGATCTCCTGCATTTCCTTTTTGCTTCCATATTTTTTCTATTTGTACAGTATAAATCAACAATTTTTAATAGTACATATGTCTTCAGTGCACCTTTAGTTGAATCGCTATACGTGGTAGCACCGTGTCCTTGCAGCTTCTCCCTTGGGTTAATGGGGAGCTTGTAACAATAAGTGAATCTTGACTATGAATGATTGTCAGATCATTTAGTTCAATGGAGTTTATTTCTTCATGCACAGGGATAAAGCCCAGTCTTTTTGTTTTTGACACATTGGTCAAATACCATTTGAAATTTCCAAGAAGGTCCGGGCATGAATATCCAGCCTTCCTCTGTTGTTTGCCCCTTTAGAATCTGGCATTCCATACATTACATCAGTTTATGGAGGTTTCATTTATCTTTATGGCTGGTAGCAGTGAAAAAAAGCAGCTGGTATTTGGTTAGTCTTCCTAAAGCTAGTAAGGCATCCTGGTATATTTTTCCTGAGGTATCTTGTACCTTTAGCTTTGCTAAATGATGCTCACAGGAGCAATACTGCTGATGAATTGTTGATGAGTGATGGTGAAGAGACTGCAAAAATGCAAATAACTTTTTGAGATAGTGTTTGAGAGCAGAGCCTGCTTTTAGAGTCCTCCACTTTTTCCTGGAGGAGTGTGTATGTATTTTAACAGCTGTGTGGCATGCAGAAATTCAATTGGTGAAGCTTTTTCTGTGCCAACATTGCAAACTTTTCACCTGGTTTTCTTACCTGTCATGTATCTGTTGGGAACTCAGCTAGAAAAAGTCACGGCCTTTCAAAACAAAGTGGGCAAGAATAGCATTGGAATGTCATAACTCTTGTCTTTTTTGGTAGGGCTTCTGTGCCCTCATGAAAGCACACAAGCTGCTCCTCATGGAACAGTCACCTACACAGAAATCTGATGGGTTTAGGTATTATCACCATTCACACTCTCATTTTATTTTAACTGGAATAGGCCTCCATTCACTTAGATGTGCTTTTTGTGCATGCAAGCATGCGTACATGCACACAGAAATATTGACCATCTTGGTATGCATAAAAAGTGTTTATTGTACCTGAGATTGTACATTAAATTTGAAACAAACAGCTTCTATAGAAACATGGATGGATACTTGATAAAACAATAATACAGTACATGTTTAGCAACTGAACAAAAGACTCTAAACAATTTAAAGTAGGTTTGCCAATTGAACAAACAGAAAAAAGCTCATGTCTGCTAGGCAACAGTCTTACAGTCCAATCCCATGCATGTCTACTCAGAAGTAAGTCCCATTATAGTCAATGGGGCTTACTCCCAGGAAATGGTGGATAGGATTGGGCTGTGAGGTGTAGGAATGAGCAGGTAAAGCTTTTGGGACATGAAGATAAGTTACTGCCTTGATCTGTTAATTTCTGCTGATCAAGCTGGTGTTAAAAATGCAGGTGCTTATAAAAATGCTGGCAAACCTCATTTACAGCTTTTTTCCCCACAGGTGGGACTTGAAAGGCTCACATAAAATGTTACATATGGCCATGTAGAAAAAATAAAACATTCAACTAGTATGAATCATATTAGAAATCAGAATCACAAATACATATTTTGGATCAATATAGGAAGGCACTGATCCACTTCTTACCCACTAAATACAGCAGAACTGATTTTATTACTGATTAGTAAGTTTCCAGAATGGATTGGTCAGATATCTGGTGGAGCTGATATGATGACATTGCTTCAAAAACAGGTTCAAATTCCTGTTTCCTACTCATCTTACAGTGCAATCCTACTCATATTTACTCAGAAGTAAATCCTATTGAGTTCAATAGAACTTAGGTACTCCCTGTTAAGTGTGTACCGGATTGCTGTTTAGAAACCCACAAGGTGATCTTGGGCAAGTAACTTTCTTGTAATCTAAACTACTGCATGGAGTTTTTTGGAATGAAGTGGCCACTCTGAATCATTTGGATGAAGGATGCCTTGCAGCTGTTTATCACAGTAGCTTGGGATCTCTCCTAGGGTTTTGAAAAGATAGTTTTCCAGCATCTATTCCTCAAGACATTTCCTTACCTTTTAAAATTATGTACATCATATTTTGAAAAGGGTACAGGCTACCATTGCACTAGTGACATGATAAGGTGTTGGATATGCTGCCTAGTATAGCTTTCACCCTTGTCTTCCCTGGCAACCAATCAAAATATTTTTTGATTGAAGATTGAAAGCTCCCCCTATGTGTGTACATACATGCATAATAAATACAGGATTTATTTGCACAATTAATAAACACATTACTCATTTGTTGCACATGATTCACACTTCTTAACGTGTGGTTGTACTTCTTTTAATAAGCATCTAGAATTTCTGGCCGTGCAAAAATTTTGAGCCTATCTCATCCCAGATAATAACAGTGTATCCACTGTTATGCTTGCTTGCAGTGTATTTGGGAATGTCACAGGCTATTCTAAGTAGTATTATTTTTGATGAACAACACAACTTTACACATAGCTGTGAACTCCTTTTTAAAATTATTTTATCAAAGTTTTTACATTTCATATTTGAAAGTAGAATTTTAGGACACATTTCTGGTATTTCAAGTACATGTTTCTAGTAAATTTGCTTTAAGTAGTGCGAGAGATTGGATTTTTATATAGCCTGTTCCTGATCTTTACAGTGTGATCCTAAGCATCTATTCAGAATGAAGTCTCATTGAGCTTAACAGACCCTTGTTTTATTTAATGGATCAATAGCCAACTTTAGGCACATTTACTTGCATTGCAGGCACTTAACTTCAGGTGTTCTTCAGACCACATGCTGTGATCCTAAACTGTCATACTAGTGTGTAAGTTCCACTGAACTCTCAAATTCTGGGTAAAAACAATCATAAATTGGAATTTCCTACACTACACTTGATCTTAGCCAAAAGGCTGAGAAGCAATTTCCTATAGAAATATGCAAATGCTTAAAGAAAGCCCCACCAGGCTTAAAGAAAATGATTTGTATACAAACTCAATTGTATAAAAATGCCTGATGATAAACAAATAGGAGTTCATTATAATAAGCAGCTTATTGGTTGGGTGAGAAGCCCAGCCTTCTACACAAGATCTCAAAAATCTCTGCAATACATAACAAAATTGTAATCACTGTGAATGTATACATAGCAAAAAGGAAGATAGTCTTTTCAAAGTGTTCTGGTACCAAGCATCTGGTAATATTAAACTTTTTATCAAGGGCTCCTGCATCACATTTGTAGAGGGGATTCACCTGGAAACCAAAGAGCTGACTCTGGAGCCAAAAAGCCACAACCTCAAGGATGATCCTTAACAGAACAGAGAGAATATAAAAAACGGTGTAGGCAGGCCTTGGGAGGATATCTTCCTGAGCGATGCTTTTACATGCAGCATAAAGATGGAAAATGGCTCCAGGTACCAGTACGGTCACTAGCTGTAAAGCCCAGAATACCTAAAGTGTAGCAGAAACTTGACTGTCAGATAATTTACAACTGTTCTGCACTAACCGATAAGAGACATCCATCTGAGTGGTTTGTGACATTTTTCTTCTATTTATTGTAGATTATTTTAGAATATCATTTTATATGAAAAGTTATTAAACTTTATTTTTTAAAAAATATTCTTTAGCTAGGATCCAAACTTACCACTGGGCTTGTGGAAGCTCCTTCCGTAAGTGGAAGGGGTCCTTACATGAGCGTAACTCTCCTTCTGTGAACAGAAGAAGATTCCACAAGTAAGGAATCCTTGCTTCAGAGTAAGGGAAACTGGGTACACGTTGTACGCATAAAACTAGTACCTTTGTATATGGGAACTGTAGACTACAACACATGGTACTGGAACAGCAATGGACTTGAGTATGTGAAAAGATAGCTGGGATTTTATAAGATTAATTATAGGAAGTGCAGCTGTGCAAAAAGAACCAGCTGTGCAAAAAGAACCAGACCAGACAAATTTTCCATGGCCTGTCACCAAGGTGATTTAAATGCTTCACCTAATTTGGAGGGGGGGGGTAGGGTGAGATTTCACACCTCTTCAAAGGAGATGCAGTGATGGGGCTGCACCTAACAGGAAAAAAAATATGAGGTGCACTTTAGGAAGACATTGGTATAGCAAATATTTCCAGTACATTCAAGCTGCACGCTGTAAGAAACGCCAGTGCTGACTTGACAGAAATAAAACTATGTTTTATGTACATGTTTATATAATCCAAAAGGGGATTGCATGAACTGCTACAAAACAAAAAAAATTTTAAAATGTGGCCAGTAATAGGGTAAAGAGGCAAATGTATTGCATAAGAAAACAAGCCACTGTATTTCATGCTTTATTCAAGCTCTTCATTGTTGTATGTTACAATGGAGTCTGTTATATTGAGGAAACTAAGGCTGCAATCATATCCACACTTTCCTGGGAGCAAGTCGCATTGAGTAGACACGGTTAGGATTGTGGTGTAACACTGCAGCCAGTTTCATGATTTCTCTTACACACTAGACTAAGAAGTATTCTATACATTACGAAAAATTCACTAAGGTGGTAGCAACCTGGGCTGTATCACTTCAGACTGCAAATTGGGGAGTATTGTTCTTTTGAATGTCACACATATAAAAACACAGTCTGTAAGTAGTAAACTAGCACATAAGGGAAGTGATGATCCATATGCTTCATCCATATGTGTTTCTTTTCTACAGATAGGGAAATTTTAAGAACCTATATGACAGAGCATTCAAAAATTGTAATTCCCCACTTGCAAAGTGGTGCAGTCCATTCCAAATTCTACCACATCAGTCTGCTAATCTCATTCTGGGCAGAGTTTAGTTTGGCTCTAAATCTTTATGGACATTTTGTTTACCAAAATAGACTAATAATGAATTCCTCTTATAATAAAAGAAAAATATTTACCTGTGGGGTAATGGGCCTAAACTGGTTGTAACAGAACAGATTAACTTCCCGCTTGTCTGGTTCACAGCTGAAGTGTAAGGCTTCGTTCCCATAAACTGCAAAGCCCAAAACGCCAAGGAAGAACATTCGTACCGAGCCAAAGAAGAGCGTATGGAAATGGCCAATCACTGTTGGAGGTCTAAGCTGGAAGAATCATATGGAAATTCAGTACAAAGAATGAGCAACAAGTGAAAAACATTCTCCTTTTGCAAGACGTATCCTATTTAAAGATTATAAAATATTTGTTTCTGCCCCTTTCTCCAGGGGTCAAAAGAAAGCTAGGCTATGAAGCATGCACAGCTGGAAATAAGATATAGGATAGGTTAACCACAGCCCTCAACTTTATTGACTAATTAAATAGATCTGCAGTTGTAAAACTCAATGAACTTGTCTATAATGTGCATCCTTGGCCTGAGGCAACCAATCTGATGATATCCTCTTCTGGGGCAAGCAGTCTGTGCTCTGAGCCCGGGGCCAATCAGCAGGCTGCTCTTTGTCACACAGCTACCTATGTCAGGGAGATTACCATCCCATTCACCACCCCCAAAGTCCCAAGGCAGGGTGAGACTTGCCGTTCCCCAGAAGAGATTCTGTTCCCAACCCTCATGATTCTCAGAGCCCTGGTGATTCATGAAAATCGACATGTTATCTTATTAGTGTCTCTGGATGTTCATCAGTGGGCTCTCTCCATGGCAATCCCTCTAGACCCACACTAACTTGCCATTAATAGAAGGTGCCACCCTCTACTGTTAACAGAACAAAGGCCTTTCTGAAGCCACAGTGCAGAGTAGGTGGCACTTCTCACCACCAGGCCAATCTGGGCGAAAGGAAAAAATTAGTGCAGTCCTTGCAAGGACTGTAATCTTATAAAACCTGTTTTGTGGGTATGGAGCTTGCATGAAAGAGAGCCATAGAAGAGTGGGGCTTAGCTAGAACGTTGCTCACCCTCCTGAGTGGTTCTCTGACCTTAGGCTGCATGTTGCCATGGAGCAACCTACATTGGCATCCTGCCTCAGTCCTGAGGCCAGCTGCCCCTCTGCCTCCTAAGTGCCAGACATATAGCTATGTGGGGAAGGAACAGCATGACAGAAACATGATTGCTGGCAGGCTATAGTTATACCTTTTTAACTATCCAAGGCCAAATCTTTGTCTCAGGGGGACATTTTGACATCAGGTCAGGCTCTTGTAACTGTGGTTTATCAGAGGTTACTCAGGAAGGCATTTTGGATTCATGCCAATATTTTTAAATCTGGCCTATATCTTATAAGGACCCTATAAGAGGGTCCTTAAGCTTTTGGTCCAAGGGACTGTTGGAGCACATGCTTATTTTTTTTAGTTCTCTATAAAAAATAAATTGATTAATTACTCAAGCAAACTGTGTTTACCAGATCAATTTGTTTATGACTATAACCTCAGACAAGAACAACTTAGACATCACAGTTTGCTACATATACAGACAAGCCAAGAAATGTAGAGTGTTTCAAATATGGCATCACCTATATCTGCAACAAATACAGTGGTAACATGACCAACAGTTCTTTTCTAGCCTTAAAAATAAATGTTTTGATACTTCAAAGCTGGCATACTTATTACAGAGTAGAATTAAAATGAGCATAGTAGAGGACACTTTTTTTTCCCCGATGGCCAAGTCTACTTCATTTACATTACTGGATTTTGTCTCTCTGGGAAATGCTGTTCTGAGCTTCTGGAAATGGCTAGCAAATCCTTCTTCTGAACCCTGAAACCTCTCCAAGTAATAAGAGGACCCTTCTTTCTCCAGCTTACTCATTCATACTTACACATCCTTCATAGAAGTTCTTGATGTAATTTAAAGACATGTCTTGTAAGATGTTTTCCTAGCGGAACTGTGGAATAATTCCCATGCCTCATTGCCAATTTGCTGTCATCAGGCCCATTCTGATGTGATTGCTCTCCTCTGACCTTTGCTATGGAAAACTCTTGTCACTGCACATTTTGCTTTTTTTCCCTCTGGGGCCCCAATTAACCTTACACTCTCAGGGAGGAAAAAAAAAAGCCAAACAAAAGCTGTGTACATGTGGCCTGGTCTATAATCCCCAATGAACATGGTCAGCAGAAAACCCAATCCATTATCATAAACTAGCAGCCAGCAATACAATAGGATGGCGAACATGCAACGGAGTCAGGCAACAATTCTTGTTGTGCACTAATAGCTAAAAACACATGATATTTCAGGCTTTGCTCCTATGGCTGGTCAAGATAATCACTTTACCATGCCCAGGGTTTAGCACAGGAACAGTGACCTGGCAGGATATGGGGGAGCATGACACGAAATAGGCAGGTGCACTTACTATAAGGAGAGTCATATGTTCAAGGCACTCTTTAGAATCACCTATGAAAACAGCCCTCCAAATAAACAACAACCTCATATAAAACCAATATGAAATTAGGCTTGAGTAAAAGCTACTCTGCTTTGTAAACTGTGCACAGAGGCTGCAGTTCTTTGCACAGTGCTCTGGCAGTAAAACCTGCTAAACTCAATCTGACTTATGTCTCACTAAACATGCATTTTCATGGGCTGGAACATTATTAAAAGGTGAAGCCAAAAATACTGTAGCTTAACATACATTTCAGACAAAATGAAATCAAACTCTTTTGATAGGTTTATTGAGAATATCTGACTAACCAGTATTCATTTTCAAAACTCCCCACCAACAGGATCCCCTTCCTTAAGTCCACATGATCTGAACTCCAAGATCTCATCTATGAACATTCCCTTCCTATTCCAAACTGCCTTATAAACTTGGTTTGAAATAGCCTCTCCTTCTACATTTGCTACTCTTTTTGTTGCCCCACCAGCCTCTTCTTATTCCCCTTTTGCCTTGTTCTATTTTTACCCACTTATGCCTGATTTTTTTTTAATAATCTCAAACTTAGGTCCTAAGTACATTCGATACAGTTTGTCTTTATGACCAAGGATGCCCAGTCTTGCTTTTCTTTCCAGGAGCCTGTGAAAGGAACTAGAAAGCAACCACAAAGACTGGAAGGAGATGAAAGAGATACGCACCAGCCGCAGTCCTGGTGTGGCATTGTTGGGGTGCCCCATTCAGCTGCCTGCTTGTCTCTGTGAATATTCAGGGAGATGAGTTGCAACCATCCTAGAAGGGAACTGCTCCCCTGTCAGACTGAAGAGCTTCACTCGCTGCTATCCCCCGCCCAGAGAACACTCACACAAAGAGAATGAGAGAGGGAAGGGAGGAGGGAGAGCAGCAAAGAGGGAGACAACCCTCACAGTCATCTGCTGATGTCCCCACAGTTGTTGCTCATAGGCTTACCAAACCAGCTCTCGGTACTGAGGCCTACTGTCCATGCCACCAATCACTAGCTCCTATTAGAGTCATAAGTATATCTAGACAAAAAGGGGATCTAGGCTGCAACCCTATGCACACTTTCCTGGGATTAGGCCCCATTGAACACAGTGGGATTTACTTCCAAGTAGATCTCCTTAGGATTGGGCTGCTACCCTTTTACCCTTTGTCATCACATTGATAGGAGAAGTCAGTATGTGTGGTAATGGTTAACTACCATGCATTAAGTGATGGAGTATAGAGCTGGAGTTTCCATAAGAAGAAGAGTTGCTGTGGATTTTGTTGGCAATAGTTTGCCAAATAAAATGGGGCAAGAAAATGGAACCAGTGTGACACAGCTGGAAGAGACAGCTGGGCAGCTAGACAGCTGGAAGAGTTGGCTGCAAGCTTTCCTGCTGTCACAGATTCATTGTGAGATCTTGGGCAGGTCACTCTTTAACTTTTTTAAAAACTCGGATTCACCATTAGTAAAACTGACATGTTTTACTAATGTTTTACTAAACATTAGTAAATGTTTTACTAAACATGTTTTACTAAAACTGTGCCTCACAACAATGTTATTGGGAGGAGTTGCTAAGCACTTTGAAAAAAATTAAAAGCATTACATATATGTGTTTCTCAGGTTTATCAACTGTCTGATAGCAATGTTTCCAGACAGGTAAATTACATTTGCCAGCAGCAATGGGGTGTTGAAGGTGAGCTATCCAACTATTCAGGTGCTCTGGCCAAATCTCTGGACCTGTGCAGTTGACAAGTCTTAAAAAAACTTCAGTGAAACAAGATTGCAGCCAAACCAGCCCAAAACCACATCCCCAAGGGAAGGGAACAAGGGACAGGTGGAAGATGTGCAAACAGTTGGATGCTCCATGCATTCAGCCTGTGCAGAAACAGGTGAGGTGATTATGGGGGCAGGTTATGGGGCAGGGTAGGTCTTAGTGGCAACAGCATGCACTGGAATCCTTTTCCATTTTCCTTGCCTGACATGCCCCCTGCTTCTCCTCAGATGTTTGCCAGCAAAATCAGATGTTTGCACACAAAATTGGTGTGCTCCCTGGGGCATTTGGTGGGCCGCTGTGAGATACAGGAAGCTGGACTAGATGGGCCTATGGCCTGATCCAGTGGGGCTGTTCTTATGTTATGTTCTTATGTTAAAATAGCTGGTATAGGAGACCCATTGATGGTCTGGTGGCCTATAGAGATGTAAGTGAAAACTATTTTTACTTTCTCTCTTGGGGCCATTTGATTGCCCACCTCCATAGTAAGCAGCACATACTCCATCAGTGCTGCCACCCATGACCAACCCCAGCTTGCACCCTATCTGCTCTGACACAAGCTGGGACCATCTGAACTAGCAGCACTGGCAGTTCCAATGTGCATAACAGCAGCATGTAATTTATGGTACCACAGAGGCATTTACGACAGCATGAGGTCCACCATTACAAGTGCTCAATACAATTGATCCACAAGTGTTGTTTATCTGTGGAGATACAGATGATAAAAGGATGTGATTTGTGCATCCATGGATTTTCCTTCAATCCGTCAATGCATATTTACCCATCATTCTGCTGACTTTTCCTTTTCCTATCCACGCATTTTTCTTCTTTTCTCTGGATGGTGCATCTTATGTCCTGAAAGCCTCACTTGTCCCATAGCTTTGGGGTATGGTGATTGGTTCACTTCCTCAAGCAATCTGGATTACTTTGCAAGATCATTTCCCAAGATGCATCGATGCAACTTCAAGTTTGTGGTTATCAATTTTTTTCTCCCCTGCCAGGGCTCCTGCATTGTAACAGCCTCATAAGAGACAGAAATTCAGCTCATGACACATCCTATCACTGCATTTCCACTCTGGAGAAAAATGGAATTTGTCACACAGCTATTAAAGGTGAAACAAATAGGGTCTTCTCTATTCAGAAAAGTCTTGCATCTTATGAGCACCTAAACACAACAAAACAATAGTCTTAAATCAGAGTTTGAATAAAGGCTGCAATCCTTAGTATGTTTACTTGGATGTATCACATTGAATCAGTGCTACATACATCTGAGTAAATGGTTAGGATCAAACAATGTGAAATATAGGCTGCAATCCTATCCACACTTTCCTGGGAGTAAGTCCCATTGAACACAATAGGACTAATTTCTGAGTAGACATGCATAGGATTTTGCCCATAAATATGTTTTTATTTGGGAAGGTTTTATACGTCAGCCAGAGCTCTCTCCTCCTTTACCATCTCCCTTCTTTTTTGGCATCTCAATGGTCTTTGGGTGCAGTCACTATCAGTTGAATGGTTCAATTTGCATTTGTTCAATAGATGTGCCCTGTGACCCAGAAGGTGCTTTGCTATAGTTTTCTGATCATTTTCTTCAGGAGCTATGATTTCAACTGGATTGCATCGACAATTGGCTTAACTTCCCCACTGGCTTGAATTTTTTGACCTTAGAAACATCATTTCATAGTGACCTGAAAGTAATTTGTGGACAATGAGCTGGAAAGTAGATTACTCTGTTACCTGTGCAGATTTATCTAGCAGTCACTGAAATGTTTTTGAACTATGGATCAAGGTAAGATGACACTCTCAATTCAACTTGACGCATTCCTGAAGGCAAGGGAGAAACTCAGAATCTGCCCCCTGGTGGACACCGTGAGTTTCATTTCTCCTTTCTGGGAGATTTCCCAACACATTTTAGGAAATACAAAGAATTCGGTTCCCTGATTGAAGAAAAAACATGTTTTGGCCAATAGGTAAACAATTGGATTTGAAAGGCCTAATTTTGCCCTATGGTTCACTTGAGCTCAGGAGAGACTCAGTACCAGGCACAGTCTGCCTGATCTCATCTGATCTCGGAAGCTAAGCAGGGTCAGGTTTGGTTAGTACTTGGATGGGAGACTACCTGGGGATAACAGGTGCTGTAGGCTTATACCATAGTCTTTGGAGACTGAAGGTTGCCAACCTTGTGTGATGTCTCAGGACAGTCCTGAGCATGTGATGTAATAAAAAAGAAAGAGTGCCTTGGAACATTTTTAGATTGTGAGCCCTTTTGGGACAGGGAGCCATTAGTTATTTGATTTTTCTCTGTAAATCGCTTTGTGAACTTTTAGTTGAAAAGTGGTATATAAATACTGTTGTTATTATTGTTATTATTATTGTTGTTGTTATTATTATTATTATTACTCACATCTAATTTATCAGGTGTGAGCAAATCCTATTTTGATGCAAACTGATGCAGTGGCAACAGGAGATTCTGATCCCAGCCCTGGTAGGAAGCTCATTGTCTCTAACCTAGAATGGTTACATTGATCAAATGGGAAAAGCCCACCCTTTCAAAGCACTTTCACCTCATCCACCCATCCATTTTCTTCACTGGCTTAGAGGATTGGTAGAGGGATGTGATATATGGCTTCAGTGTATGCATGGATATATTCATACCTTCCTGCTGGCTAGTCTCACTTGGTGGGTTCTGCCCCATCACCCTTCTCCCGCCCACTTTTTGTCATTTTTACAGCAGTTGTGCCAAAGTGCTAGGATTTATTGTTTTAATGCAATGCAAAGAGAAGTCAGTTCAGAGCTCTGGGGAAATGATACCATCTAATAAACTATTTAATCCCCCAGGCACACTCCACACTCCGACAAGTTTCTTGCTGTGTGCTGGCCCTTTGTAAACTTAGCTGTTTCACTCTTTCTACCCTTTCAAACTCTAGATCAGCAGGCAGGCAGATCAAGCAACCCTGTTAGGCAGATTAGTGGAAATCCATTAGCATTGAAATCCATGTGCCTTTTATAATAGATATACTGATTATTGCACGCACGCACGCGCACTCTCTCTCTCTCTCTCTCTCTCTCTCTCTCTCTCTCTCTCTCTCTCTCTCTCTCTCACACACACACACACACACACACAAAGAGAGTTTCTCATTCATATAGCATTACATGAAGGCTTTCACAAATAAGAAACTTGCCCATCCATACTAATTCCTAGGGAAGTCATAACTATCACAAGACAACTGGCAAAATTTGTCCCCCCTTCCCATTCAAGTGTCATTCAGTTGGAGGGCAGCAAACAACATTCATTCACCGGAAATCTTCCTCACTGGAGATCTTCAAGCAGAGGCTCTACAAGCACCCGCTGAAGATGCTCTAGGGGTTTTTCCTGCTACAGGCAGGGGGTTGGACTAGATGACCTTTTAGGTCCCGTCCATCTCTATGTTTCTATGAACACCATCCAGATCACCTAAGCTTTGGCTAGTGGCAGTGCTCTCAGAATGGCAGCATAACAATTTTTGTCTCCCCCATTACCAGTTGCATTAGGAGTTTGAGCATTACTTCCCGGAAGGTGCCTTAAGCAAGCACACTCATAGTGCCATCCTACTGACGTTTACTCAAAAGTCACTATGTTCGGTGGGGCTTACTCCCTTGTAACTGTGTTCAGGATTGCAGCCTCTGTTGAGCGTGCATAGGTCAGGGTTGCAGGTCGAAGCTGTAGCCTCTCCTCTTCTGTGTGAACTTGACAAGTCAGCCAGCCATTTCCTCATCTACGATGTCCATACGGGAAAAACAACCTACCTTGCAACCTTGTTGTGGGCAAGCACAGCCTAGTAGAAGGTGCGAAAATCACAGCATTAGCAACAGAGCGAGCAAGAACTAAAGTGGTTCTGTACTGATCTAACAGCCTGATTCTAACAATACTTACTAGGAAATAAGTCCGTTGATTTCAATGGAACTGAAGTTCCAAGGAAGGATATAAATAAGACCCTGCATAGGACTCTGCAACCCCCCCCCCCGCCCGGGGCGCGGTTCAGGACTCAGGAACTGGACAGTTCCCCTCCATTCATCCCACCGAGGGCGATTCTCACTATGTGACAGCCCAATCCCATGCATATCTACTCAGAAGTAAGCCTCGTTCTGTTCAGTGGGGCTTACTCCTAGGTAAGTGTGTTTAGGATTGCAGCCTGAGGCTACAGTACTATCCACACTTTCATGGGAGTAAGCCCCATGGACCCTAATGGAACTTACTTCTAAGTAGACATGCATAAGCTTGGGCTCCGATTGGCTTCCCAATCTGTCCCCCAGTTTGGAGCTGGAGGAGCCCAGCCCTGCAGCTTCACCAGCCCAATCCCCAGCACGTTTCCTCGGAAAGTAAGTCCTGTTTGGTTCCATGGCATGGCTTGCTCCCATACGAGGATCTGAGCCCCAGAGCGCGCCAAGTCTTGCACGTCGACCCACCAGCTTTGTCACGCATGCAGAGACCGTGGGCGCCCGCGGGCAGCCGGGTCCCTCCCGCGTGTCTCGTCCAGGAGAAAAGAGTCTCTCCAGGGAGGCGAGCGAGCGAGCGAGCGGGCGCCCTCCCCTCTCCCCTCTCCCCGCCGTGCCAAGCTCCTGGCTTCCTCGAAGTGCTCCTCCTTGCGGAGGCGGACCTCGCCGGGTGCGGGTATAAAGGCAGGGACGGGGGAGCTGTCCAACGCAGCCGCGCTCCTGCAGGAAGAGCCCAGGCGCAAGAAGGAGCCGCTCCGCGGGGCCACCGCCGCCAAGTCACTGTCAGGTCCACCCGCAGAAGAGAGGTCAGCGCTGGGCGTCCCTGGCCAGCTGCTGCCCAGTATCAGACCCTCCAGCGGAGCTCACTGGTGCTTGCAGAGGAGCGAGGATGCAGCCCCAGCGCCGTCCAGCCAGCCGGCTGGGCGTGCCCGGACACGTCGTGGCCAGAGGAGGCCAGTAGCCCGGCGGGGGATGGAGGGCGGTGCGAGCCCCGCGACGCCCCCAAGCCCGACGGCGGGAGCCAACGGGAGCAGCAGCGAGCCCTGGCCGGGGGCCCCGCGGGCGCTGTTCGCCATCCGCTGCGTGCTGCCCTCGCTGTACCTGCTGCTGATGGCGGTGGGTCTGCTGGGCAACGTGACGCTGCTGCGGGTCTTCGCGGGCCGGGGAGCGGCGCGGAGCGTCCCGCACGTCTTCATCTCCAGCCTGGCCGCCGGGGACCTGCTGCTGCTGCTCACCTGCGTGCCCGTCGACGCCTCCCGCTTCTTCCTGGAGAGCTGGCTCTTCGGCCAGCTGGGCTGCAAGCTCCTGCCCGCCATCCAGCTCACCTCGGTGGGCGTCTCCGTCTTCACCCTCACCGCCCTCAGCGCAGACAGGTGAGCCGGGGTGGGGGGCTCCTGGACGGAGGCGAGAGAGGGGGGCCAGGCAAAATGAAAGCCTAGCCACCTCCAGCCCCGTCCGCACGTGCACCACCGCCCCTCCCCTTACTACCACTATCCACCCCCCCCCCCCCACTCGCCTGGCTTTCCCAGTTGCAGTGGCGTAGCTAGAGGGAGTGCAAAGCACTAACAGCCCAATCCTCTCCACACTTTCCTGGGAGTAAGCCCTATTGACTCTAATGGGACTTACTTCTGAGTAGACGTGCATAGGCTTGGCTTCTGCGTTTTGCAGGGAGCTTCACTGCAGCGTGCAAGGGTCCTCCGTTTTGCTCCCCCCGCCTAGAATGACTCCGAAGGGAAGGGGCCCCTTTACCCTTGTGCTTCCCTGCCAGCTGATCAAGACGCGAGTGATTGGCAATGAATTCCAAGCGTATACGTGGGCTTGGGATGTAAACTCTCTTTTCCTATTTGAATAAATGAGAACAGGAGGTAGACCTCACTTTAAGGGACTTCACTTGCAGGTTCCTCGATTAAAGAATGGGAAGAAGGGTCTCGTGCTGCAGCAGGCCAGGGGTTGGCATTATTAAGGGGAGAGTAGCCAAGGTCAGCTAGGGAAGAGCAAGCCTATTGTGATGGATGGATACATTGACCATAACAACTCCTTGCCTTCTTACTGAGATGGGATATTCTGAAGTTGGGAAAGAAGGAGAGGTTGCACAGCATCTATTGCAAGACTGTGGGAGTGTCCGCTTGAGTATTTACGCGCTCTGTTCTGGCTCTGTTTTTGAAACATCATGATTGGATATTCCAAGATGCAGTTCCAAATGGCTTACTTGCAACCTACAGCAAATTAGTGTTCTAACTGGCTAGGCTGCTTTAAAAGTTTTCCAATGAATGCTTTAAAAACTCTACTGCTGTGTGAAGGATTGATAGTTTAGTGATTTTAAACTGAACCCCAGAGGCAACAGTAAACTGATCCCAAGGGTTCATAATACTGTTCTTTAAAAATTACAGGGGTGGCAGTGACCAAATTCACTTCCTTCCTCATGTATGTTGCATCTCTATGGACATATATACAATAGAAATGATGTGATTAACATGTACATTCCTCAGAATTGATGTGATGTGTATATTTTATATTCATGTTTCTGTGGAAAAAATATTCTAGAAAGTGGCACTTGCAGAAGTCACATGTAAATGGTTCATTTGGTTTTTATTTTATTTGTTTTATTGTCTTTTTATTTTTTATTTTCATTTGGGCACTTTCACAAAGGCAAAGGGACATGGTTTTCCCTCTTGTTGGGTCCAGCATCCCCTTAGCTCATAATGCTCAATAACATACTTCTTTTGGGGGAGGTTTATTTTTTTGAATGCTGAAAAAACTTTTGTGTGTGTGTGTGTGTGTGTGTGTGTGTGAGAGAGAGAGAGAGAGAGAGAGAGAGAGAGAGAGAGAGAGAGAGAGAGTGTAGGTGGTAATGGCCCAGAATTCTGCCTGATTTTGTAGTCAGATAACAGGAGCCCCCCAAAATGCATTCAGCTGCAGAGGTAAGGACATGGTCATATATGGCATATGCTAGGGCATGGTTACAAACTCTGAAAAACATAGGAACATTTTTCCGATAGATCTGCAGTATAGGAAATGGCCTGATCCATTAACACAAGAGCAGAAGAGAAACAAGAAAAAAAATTGGATCATATGAAATTAACAAAGAAGGTTTTTCTGAACTTTATTCCATTTATTAGACCACAATGTGAATGGATTGTATCCTAAGATTTCTTTTCTTGGAAGGAAGGAGTCTTTCTCCAAAGCAGGAAGCCCAGAGGAGGAAGTTTCCTGCCAAGGAAGGAAGCTTTAGGATACAACCCGGTATCAGTTGATAATGTAATGAGAAACAGCAAGGCATGCAGCTACCCAAGTAAAACAGATTGCTGTGAAAAATTGTGTCTGGAAGAAACTGAATACTCACTGAACCTAAACATTTTCCAGAGAATGAACATGAAACCTTTCAGTTTAGCTATTGGTATATGTGCTTTCTGTTTGTGCTGATTGGATATTTGTATGAGTTCTGGTCCAATTTATTTTACTTAAAACTGTTCAGATAGTATGTCTCTTTGGTTAAATTGATAGGTTTGCCAAGTAGTCCTCAGGTTCTGTGGGAAAACAGCATGAAGGTGGAAACTTATACATGTCTTCTTAGGTCCTAGTGAGTTCAATGAGACTTGCTCCAAGATAAGTGTGTACAGGATTGCAGCCTTAGAAATAATCAGTTTTCTCCCTGAGATTCATAAAGTGTTGAATGAAACCCCTTATGAGTCAAAATTAGGATTTCTAGGCTGAAATTGCCTAGTATACACATATACTTGGAAGTCGGTCCCATTGAACGCAGTGGGTCTTTCTTTTGAGCAAAGGCTCGCACTACTAATGTGCTAAATAGCTGAACATTCTGCATTAATCTGAAAGAGCCAGTGCAATGTGTCAGCCTAGGACAGGGGAGACAGATCCTTGCTCTGATCTGTAGTTCATCTTTGGCCCATCTTTCACTGTCAGCCTATCCAAACCTCATGGGGTTCTTGTGAGGATAAACGGAGGAGTGAGGAAAGAGCTGTGTGCACTGTCCAGAAGTCCTTGGAGAAACTGAGATAGAAACATCATAAAAAGCACCATGAAACACTTTGCATGGCTGATCTCTTTCTGTGAATTGCTGTGTGTTACTACTGTTCAGGTGGATCATTAGTGTCCAAGAATTGGCAGAGCAATTTTTTTCAGAAGGGAATTAGCTGGATTGAAAGAAGAGGAAAAACAGGGGAAGAGAACAAGGCAGCAGTTCTTCCCTGTTCAGGACCTGAACTGGTCTGTTCTTTGTTTCATATATAGCACTTTAGGCCACCTGTGGATCAAGACTGTGATCCTAACCAAACTTGATTGACAGCAAAGTTGTTTATTACTAACACAACCCAAGCCAGTAGCATGGACACATTCCCTGAAATATACACTTTAATGAGTGCATTTGCCAATGATTGCCTTCAGTCACTATACGAAGGATCATTCCACGTCAGCAATAGTTTGATGTGAATACTGTAGAGTGTTAGGGAGCCAGGCTTTCACTGACCACTCTTGTCAGGCATTCGTGCTTCCAAGAAACTAATATGTATGCTGGAGCTTCTTTGCTGGTGACCGTGTCAATAGGAGACAGGCATTGATCTTGCTTATCAGAGCATGTCTTCTGCAAGAGGCAGCTTCTTGATCCATTTCCATGCAACCAGAACCACTCGTGAACACAGTTGCCCATATCAAATGGAAATATTTTGAATGGCGTTCAGAGAAGCATCACCACTTGGGGAACCCTGATATACTGGAATGGTTTATTTGCCAGCCTGAAATGTACCATTCAACTCCACTGCATGGGGCCTCATTGAGAAAACAAACAACCCTGAGAGCTCATTAGTATAAAAAGTAGCTTTTCTAGAGAGCCAGCAGGGTGTGGTGGTGAGACTAGGGCTGGGGAAGCTCAGGCTGAAATCCATTGCTGCCTCACAGGATTGTTGTGAGAATAAAAGGGGGTGGAAAGAATCATATGAGCTGAACTCCATGGAGGAAGGACTGAATATAAAGGCAACAAATCCATCCTGGACATTCCTGAGGTATCATTGTAGTTTTCAGTAGAGTGTGGTGGCAATGAGACAAATAACATATTGTGGCTGTGATATAGAGGCCACTTCAGATTGCTGCAGGAGGCACCTGGGGCTGACACTCACTGTTTGTGTTCAGTAATTGTCTTCATGACACTGCAGCCCTTCTTTGTGGGCTCTTTGCAGCAGCCTCATTTGCAGAGCAGGTTACTGAAAATGAACAGCCTGCCATGTGATGAGAACTGCTGCTGGAAACTGCCGTCCTGTGGTAGACGCAATATAGAGCTCCACCATTGTAAGTTCCATTGATGGCAGTTAGGAGTTCTCGTTTAGGACTGGGGTGTAAAAGTCTGATCCACAGTTAATTGCATTCCATCTGTGCGGGGATGAAGGGAGATCAGAAATGTACCCCCAAATGCTTTTCCTCTCTTAAGACACATCCAGGAAGCACTCATTTCAGAGATCAGCTGTGTTAGAGAAGCCACTCATTTACTGGGTCAGCAGCTGAAGGAGGGGGAAACTGGTAGACTAGGGAAACCAGGCAGAAAAGGGGCCATCTGAGAAGGACCTCCCCTCTCAGGAATGTGTAGAAACCAGTAAAAGTTCTGTTTAAAAGCGAAGCACAGGTAGGATGTAGGAACAAGACAATTCACTTATGGACTAAGCAGGCAAGAGGTTATAAACAGTTTTTTAAAAACGTACTAGGAAAATAAATACCAAGGGGTGGGGGAAGATAGGCTAATTGCAAGGAGGAAATAATACAGCAAACAGGCTTGGAAAATAGCTTGAACATTACCAGTGCTCAGGTATGGATCTTGGCAAAAACCACCAGTTCCCAATTACAGACAGACATGGAGCCCAATCCTCTCCCACTTTCCAGCACTGATGCCACCATGCCAATGGGGTGTGCACTGCATTCTGTAGTGATGGTCGGGGTTGTCACACAGGCCCCCTCAAGGTAAGGGAATGTTTGTTCCCTTACCTTGGGGCTGCATTGCAGCTGCATCAGTGCTGGAAAGTGGGATAGGATTGGTCCCTTAATAGCAAAATAATTCCCGAACACAGATACATCTCATTGCCCCTTATATGGTATTTAATCCAACATCAGATTGAAGAGTCTATCACACCTCCTTGAGTCCTAGGAGGCAGATCAGGGCTTGGCCACTCACAGATGCTTTTTTTCTGCCTCCAGACAGAGATGGCTTGCATGCATTTAGACTCCAGACAGATTCATGGAATGCTCATCTTGTACTCATCCCCACTTGATGCAGATAGCTGGAAGGGAGCAGCAGAGGGCTCTGCTGGGTTCTGTTGTCCTCAGAACAAGCTGTCTCCTGCAAGCGCCTGGAGGGGAAAAGGATTGCCTTTCCTGAGACAAGCTGGGGTATCATTTCAGCTTTCAGTAGGGTGGAAGGAGCAGAGAGATTTCAGTAGGAAAGGACCAGATTCCCAGCATCATTAGAGATATTAAAGATCAAACTTGAAAACCACCACCACAACCACAGCATAATATAAGAATATTGGCTGTGCTTCTTTTTTTTTTGTACATTTCATTAGCTACCAAATCTTTGTACTACAACTCTTTGTGGCCAAAGAGTTGACAAAGATCAAATGGCTTCCACCTCCCTATTCTTCCCTTTTTTCTGAAACAAAGGGTGTTCTGCAAATCTAATTCATACTCCCATTTAACTGTATATAACCATCCTCAGTATTAGAAGCAGTGAGTTGGTCAAAAGTGTAAGGATTCCTGAAAAATGATCACAGATCCTTCGAGAGAGAGAACTTGGAGAGAGCTCGGAGGATTTTGTTGAGAGAACTAATTCTATTGTGAATTGTCACTGTGTTTATCCTACTTACACATTTCCTGTTTTGTCACTTACCCTGCAGCTTACATTTCATGTCCAAGAGATCTCTCTGGTTACCATTTTCTCCTTCTCTTCTACACTCATGCATACATTCCTGCCAGCTGAAAACAGCAATGCATCTGATAAAGTGGACTGCAGTCCACAGAAGCCTGTGATATATAATGCATTTTTGTTAGTCTCTTTGTTGTTTTCACCTATGATCTGAAACACAGGCATTTGTGCCTGAATCTGTGCAGCAGCTCCCCTGCCTTCTCTAAAAGATGTCCTGGACACTCCTAATTTCACCCAGTTGTGTGTTACTATCATCGCCAACCCTCCGTGCATCCCTTATCATTTAAATTATTCATGCAATTATTCGCGAGTTGCCTCTCTAGCCTATAATACTTCCAATGAGATCTTTAGCACTAAATAAGTTAACCACCCACGGTCTAGGCTCTTCTGCTCATTAAAGTGAAATCCATTAAAAATATCATTAATTTCGGCCTTGGTCTCAGGAGTTGTATCAATTTACAGCGACACATATGTCAACAGCCGTGATTGTACAGCAGCTGAGCATCTGTCCCATGAGCTCTGCGGGAGACTCTGGAGCCTGCATTTTCCTCTGTTCCATGGTGCTCTGTAAAGAGCTGTCTAGGAATTACTAGGGGATTTAGATTTACTAAGGGGATTTCCTAATCTAATCAACATATTTATTGGTTAACATGGTGGTTAATAAAAGGAACACATTTCCAGCTGCAAGTGCCTGGATATCATCAATCATGACTGTTTGCAGAGAGTTTGAAGGCACTTGCCATCGCTTGAAGGCTGAAGACAAATAGTTTTCATTACAGATTGCCAGGCAAGTGTAGAAATAATTTGTGTGTGTGGAACTTGTCACTGTAATCAGAATGGATATCTTCAGGGACCAATTTAAGGATCAGCCAGGCCTAGCCCTCGATGCAGTACATTTCCAGGCAGAAAAGATGGTATCGTTTCAAAACTTTGATGCAAGTCATATGCCAATAGCACTACGGATATTAGATGAGCTTAAAGAAAGCTCTAAACTAATTTCTACATTTAATTAAAAAGGAGGTGGGCAGCCCAAACCTATTGGGCACTTATGACATCCCATCTCCTGATCTGCATCTATAAGCGCCAGTGCTGTGCCCTTGCTATGTGCTGCAAGATCACTAGCGCAAATGACCAGATGCCCCACGCATGTGCCAATGGCCTACCCAGGCTGTACCAGAGCTTCTAAGGTGGCATTCAAGGAAGGATCAGGGGAGGATCCGGGTGGGAACAGGCAGGAGGGGGTTCTCAGTGAAAGCAACATACCCTGGGACCATATCCCCTCTTCCGGCCTGGACACACACCCTTCCTCTTCTCAGTTGTATGCCTGCTAAATAACTAGCGCAGGTCTGAGGAGACCCATTGTTGTCCAGATAGCCTACTAGGAGATAAGTAAAAATATTTTACTTATTTCTTCTGGGTCATCTGGTCACCCCTCCCACTATAAGATGCCCCATTGGTGCCTCTGCATCATGTAAACTGGTGGGGATAGTGTTGGGGGCCTTCATTCTAAAATAAGAGTGCAGGGGCTCAAGTGTATTGGAAAATGATGCCCTGTAATGTGAAAGTTCTCTTCCTCAATCTTAAATGTGAGATTGCTGGCAGAAGATCCTCAGTGGTGAGAGGGCTGCTCTCTGCACATGCTTACAGCTATTGCTACCATGATTATTTCTTCACATGCAGATGGACTGATTGTTTCATGCTGGGACAGAATCCTGGTGTGAGTTGGCTCACATTCAGTCCAGAAACCGCTTCTTAATATTTCTGACACCTGGTCATAAAACTAGAGTATTAAAAATGGAACCTGGTGTCATATTTCCAAGACAAACATTCATAAACCAATTTATGAGCCAAGAGGGGTTTCCACCCCTCGCCACCTTTGATTTGTTTGAGTTGTAGTGGAGCATCAAAAGGAGTTTTGTACTCTTTTCTTATTGGAAACTAGACTTATCAAGCCTAGCATAGGCATGCCTCCCTTAGAACCATAATTTAACATGGGTCTTTGACTTTCGGAATCTCTGATATTTACACATCTTTGAAAAACTATTTGTACAGTCTTCAACAAATATTTATAGGACACCTTTTGATTCAGGGGTAAGAGCACAAGAATGCCTTGCTGGATCAGGCCACGGTGCATCTGGTCCAATATTCTGTTCTCAGTGGCAGCCAGTCATGCACTTCTGAACAGCCACAGGCAGGATATTTAGATGATCACCTTCCTCACCATTTGCCCATCTCACCTGGTAGTCAGAGGTAGACTCACTTGCATGGAGAGTCTCTTTAGCTAGTATGGTGACAAACTACAGTTAAGACACACTTTTAGATCCTTCCTTTATTTGCTAGGGAACTGAAAATATATCTTGCTGATCATGACCTCAACTTGAAGCACTGCTAGGTAGGATGGACAGACAGGAAGTTATATGCCGGGGTGGCCAAACCTCAGCTCATGAGCCATATGCAGCTCTTTGACATATAATGTGTGAATTACAGAATTATGTTGGCTGAGCTCCTTTTTGCATGACAATTAATATGAAAGGTAAATACATTTTGAAGGTTTATCATTATTTACCAGGTATAAACTCAGACTGTACTGGATCAAAACATAACATTTAATGTTTATGGTAAATGTATTTAAGCATCAAACATTTTTCTTACAGCTCTCAAACATCTGAAGTTTAACGTATGTGGTTCTTACATTAAGCAAGTTTGGCCACCCTTGTTATATTCTATAGCCATTCACATTCTGTCCAACACATTAAAAAAATAAATTAAAATAATATTTATATACTACTTTTCAACAATAAAAAATCCTAAAGTAGTTAAGATAGCAAAAGGAAGGAGGAGGCAAATCCTTGTCTCAGGGCCCAATCCTATCCAATTTTCCAGCACCAGCGCAGCCCCAGGGTAAGGGAACCAATGTTCCCATACCTTGAGAAGGCCTCTGTGCCTCCCCATCACAGAATGCAGTGTACATCCCATTGGCACAGTTGCACCAGCACTGGAAAACTGGATAGGATTGGGCCCTCAAAGTTCTCACAGACATCAGTTTGCCTGGGGAAAAGGTCTGTGATGGTGTCCCCACCATGAGATGCCACTGTCCTCCTGTGCGCGAATTTGCCTTCCCACTCACTGGAATGAAATGGAGCCTTGCGCGACTCCAGGATGACCTGGGGAAGCCGTCTGAGGATTCCCCGTAGTCTTAAACTGTGCTTCCAGCAAACTGGAAGCACAATTTCCGACTGTGTTGGGAACCTCAGTAAGGCTTTCACGTGGACCTAGAGGCGTGTGGGGCTCCATGCCCAGGGCATTCGCTTCATTCAGTTAATGGCAGGACTGCTACTGAGAGACACAGTACATCAGAAGAATGGAAAAGAAGTAGAGGTAGGAGCAAACAATGCAATTTAATCTGCATTTACTTCAGTTTATTTACAGGATCACATGGGTCCTTTTCAGGCCAGTGTAAGAAGCAGCCATATTGTCTCACGGACCTCTTGGCAGTCAGGCTGAAATAGCTGCAAGATGACACTATTCTGGGATGGGAGGGACCCAAAAGGCAGTTGGTCCTTGGTAGGCCAGTGGATAGGAGCTTGCTGCAGTGCTTTTGCTCTGCACATGCCCGAACTCGTCTGATCTAGGAAGCTAAGCAGAGTCAGGCCTGGTTAGTACTTGGATGGGAGACCATCTGGGAATACAGGGTGCTGTAGGCTTATACCACAGTCTTTCGAGACTGAAGGTTGCCAACCATTTGCTCTGCTGCAGCCAGATAGAAATGGACTAAAAACAGTGCCGAAACAGTGTGAAAAATGACAACAACCCAAAGTGCCAAGTGGAGCCCAAATTACTTAACAGTACAAGCTTGTGCATTTTAAGTCAGAAGTAAGCCACACTGAGTTCAATGAGACTTGCTCCCAGGTGTAGGACTGCAGCCAAAATGCTTAAAACTGGCCAATATTCTGTATTTCATGGAGGTGAACAGCACACTAACAGTGTCCACAGTACTAGGCTATTCTGTTCGCTTCATCATAAGCAACTTCTGTGATGATACAAATGTGAACAGGATGGCAAGCCTGCCTATGTTTCCACAACTGGAAAAATCCAGCATCTACCTAAAATGAGGTAGAGCCCAATCCTATCCAACTTTTCAGTGTCTGTGCAGCCACAGTGTAGCCCCGAGGAAAGGGAACAAGCATTCCCTTAGCTGGAGGAGACCTCCATGAAAGCCCCCCTGCTACAGGATGCAGCGCATGCCCAGTGCTGCACCAGTGCTGGAAAATTGGATAGGATTTGGCCCAAAGCCGTCAACAAGAACGAATGAACCTATATTCATTAAACAGGGCTTGCTGAGATGAGTCAGATCCTCCTGTATAAGTCAGATGCTAAGGAACTTATACTCCCCAATCCAGAAGAGCACCGGAGGATCTGACTCATCTCAGCAAGACTTAGTGCAGTCATTCACGCATGTGCTTTTCCTCGCTCTGTCTCTCTTGCACATACACACAGGTTTTTCTGAACAGATATGCAGCAAGTCACATATGTTGTTAGGTATATTCCCTGTCCCATCCCAAAGAACTCCAGCAGGGTCCCTGTAGGAAACTAGCCCCATTCAGTTAAAGCTTATACTCTTTAAAAAATAACATATGTTCCCACCCTCTGTGCACTTTCAGGTACAAGGCAATTGTAAATCCTATGGATATTCAAGCACCTAATGCAGTCCTGTGGACATGTATGAAAGCGATTGCCATCTGGATAATTTCCATTGCCTTATCAGTTCCTGAAGCTGTCTTCTCTCAAGTGGAACACATCAACGATGCAGATAATGTCAGTTTCCTGAAGTGCGTACGGTACCCCCCAGAGGATGATTTGCACCCAAGGATCCATTCGGTGATGATTCTCTTGATATACCTCCTTATTCCACTCGCCATCATCAGTTTTTACTACTATCATATTGCAAGAACTTTAACTAAGAGTGCACATGACCTGCCTGGAGAACACAGTGAACACTCTAAAAGACAGGTATGTCACCCATATGCATGTGAAGACAGTCAGAAACATCTCATAGGCATGGATCCTGATCAGATGCCATTTAAGATATGATGCTGTTGCTTCTACTACAGTGAAAATATATTCCTGCTTACCAGTGGTGTAGCTAAGGATGGCTGGGAGGGTTAATTACCTTGGGTGCCATGTTTAGAGGGGAAACAAGCTGAGCTTGACACTAGGGGCCAAAACACTGAAAACCTTGCTGATTACGAATAATACCACCATGATATACATCATCGGAAAGGTGATTTAATGCAGAATGCAACGAAACAAACCATGTTGAAATATCTGTATTCTATTAAGTGTTTTGGTCAATTACCCAGGAGAAAAGAAAACCAAGCAGTTCAATCTTTCACTTGACTTGCTGTGTTCTAAGGTCTGTGCATTTAACAGAGCACCTTCTGGAGAGGATCATGTGCTGGGTGGGGCGCTCATACAACCCATCTCTAATGAATACTGGATATATTTTTTTATTTACTTAATTAATTTTGATTTCATTGGGGGGTGGGGACTACAAAATCTTCTTTGACCTTGGGTAGCAGATGCCTTAGCTATGCCACTGCTACGTACCGGGTGTGAAATCTCTGATGAAAATTGTCTATCAGCTTGGTTTGAGAAACTGTTTTCCCCACAATTAATGTTTGGTATGAGCCAGAAAGAAGAATAACAATTCTCCAAAATTCTATTGTGGCCAGAATTTGAAATTCCACCTGATCTGAACATTTTACAGATTTTTATGGGGGATCAACCAGAATCTTCTAAAGGTTCTTCCTGGCTTTGGATGGCTGCCTGGAACCAGAAGCTTCAGCGGGTGCTTAATAGTGCTCTGTGTTGATGGTGCTGAAATGAAAGTTCCGGCAGCTTAGAGAGCCCATAGGATTGGGATGTAAAATTATTTGCCTCTCACAGTCACAAACAGTGGGTGTCAGGCTATAGTCCGCAGAATGTGTTGCACTGTTCTGCAATATCTTTATTGCAGCTCTTTAATTTGAGAAAAGGGGTGGTCCCATGAGCTGGAAACTGTCATCCTGCCATTGGTAAGAGACACAGGATCCCCTCAAGGAGGATCCTGTCTGAGATTTCCTCAGTCATTACACAACTAATGTGCTGCTGGGTGGTATGATCCTAGTTGAATCATGATTTTGTGCACATTCTAATAGTTAACTGCGTACATGCACAAAAAATCCTGACATGTAGCAGCATGTGCTGTGCATGCTGTCATAAGGATCTGCACCTGGAAACACATAAACAGTGCAAAAAGTAACTGGAGCATCAGTAGAAATAGTACTGGACTTCTGATGTTGTTTGAAGCTTGCATTTGAATACATTGTGAAAGCTCACACAGTATATAATTGTTCTGATCATTTCACTGTGATTTACTTAATTTTTGCTCATTTTGTCCTTTTAGATGGAGACTCGAAAGCGTCTGGCCAAAATTGTCCTCGTCTTCATTGGGCTTTTTGCTGTGTGCTGGTTGCCCACCCATGTGCTGTATTTGTACCGGTCCTTTAACTACGATAAGATTGACCCCTCCCTTGGCCACTTGGTCTTTACTTTGATAGCCCGAGTGCTCAGCTTCAGCAATTCTTGCGTCAACCCATTTGCACTCTACTTCCTCAGCGAGAATTTCAGGCGGCGTTTCAATAGCCAGCTCTGCTGTCGGGTGGTGGTGCCACGTCCACAAAGATCGGCGAGTTACCTGAACAGTTCTTCAGCCATTCAAATGTTTTCCCTGGAACACAATGCTAGGAGCACTATCACCATGACAACATGGTTGAATGGGCAGGACCCCAAACAAGAAATATCATTGTGATTTTAATCAATTCGGGGTGTAGTCGTAACCCCTTATGTCAGTGCTTTCCAGCACTGGTATAACTATAACTATGCCAATGGGACGTGTGCTGCATCCTGCAGTTGGGTGTCACTCACAGAGGCCTCTTCAAAGTAAGGGAATGTTTATTCCCTTACCTCAGGGCTGCATTGCCCTTAAGTCAGTGCTAGAAAGCACTGACATAAGGGGTTAGGATTGCGCCCTCAGTGTTTGAGCTTGGAATGAGTGTTAAGTCTTCTTCTTCTGAAATATTCATGGTTTTGAAAACTTCTTGCCAGTTAAAACTTCCTTAAAATAGATGAGTGATTTACGACTTTAATTCTAGGGATGAGCACTGCTTAATGTATCTTTATGTCGGTTTGGTAAGATCTGGGAATATGTTTTCCTCTGTTAACTGCTATACAGTTTGTTTTTTTGAGGAACTGTTTCAAAAGTTATCCATTTGGTTGAGTGAAAAAAACATAGCAAGGATAAAGTACAGGTAGGGCCTCATTATTCATGGGAGATCTGTTCTTAGAAACTCCGCAGATATCAAAAACCGCAGATAATGAAATCCGTGGTTTTCACCCCTTTAAGCTCTCTGGTGGCAACTGGAGGACAGCTCCTGTTGCCTCCGGAGGGCTCAGGGACGAAGTTTGGGACCTGTGTTGAGCCAGATTTGCAGATACAAAATCCATGGATACAGAGGCCCCACCTGTATGTATAAGTGATTGGCTGCTTTCTAAGAAGAAAAAACTTCTGATTTACTTATGTGAAAACTTGCAGATAGTTACCATTTGCAATCCCTATTATTGACGAATGTCTTTGTACAGAACACTGTCCAGCATATGCAGATTCTCATGTGCAACTGATATGCCTGAACATCTGAAAGCAAATTCACATACTCCCCACTGAGTATTATCAAGTCCCCACTGAGTATTAACAGATGTGTCAGACGAGGACAGCTCTGGTCATGAACAACAAAAAATGATAAAGCTGGTTTGAGTTCTACATATGCAAACAACCCACTGACATAATTTGTAGGTTGCGTTAAGCAGAATCAGCGGAGGCATCAGAGGTTGACCTGGTCAGGAACTGGCTGATGGCACACATTTGAGGACTTGATTGGGCCAACCTGGAACACTTCATACAATAGTACTGGTAATATCCAATGCACCATTAGAGAATGACCAGGGAACACTGTGGGGACCCAGTGCAGGGCTTTGCTTCAGACCCTAAGTAACCTGGTACTGGTATTGAGTAGCACTGACAAATTAGGCATGCCCTAAGACAGTGGTTCCCAAATTGTGCACAGGATGTCCCCTGCAGCCTCTTCTTACTGGCCCTTCCAGGTGCTGGGCGGCGATTCAGGATGGCGGCACCTGAGAGAGTCAGCTGTTGGTCACTGCAGCAGGGCTGTATGACCACAGGGTGCCATCACCTTGGTAAGTTTGTAAACTGCTGCACTAGGATTACTTGTCCTAGATTCTGAAAACACAATGGTCTTGAGGCCCTGTGTTAATTGGATGTTAATCTGTTGCTATAAAATTCTCATTACCCACTGCCCATGTTGAGATGCTGCATGTGTCCAATATGCACATGCAAGAGGTGAAACAGCCATGTGCTTGTTTTGTTTTGTTTTGTTTTGTTTTGTTTTGTTTTATTTATTTATTTATTTATTTATTTATTTATTTATTTGTACTGCCTTTCTAAAAGACTTAAGGCAGTTTACATTGGGAGGCTGACCACAAACCCTATTTTTTTTTTTTTTTCCAAACAGGGTTTATACAAGTATTATTCTATGAGAGAACTCATAGAATTCTCTTTCTCCAGGTGTTTCCCCTTCATGGAGTAGTTATTATTCTGACTGCACAGCACTTGCACTGTCCAAGCTTCCACAGGTCACTGCGAATCATGCCTTAGACTGGTTCACAAGATGTTAGATGTTGTTTCTTGCTGGCTGATTCTTCCACATTGTACACACCTCCACATTCCTCCATGTAGATCTGTCAGTGGCTTCCGGTCACCCATCCAAGGCAAAACTGAAGTGGATCCTGCTTAGCTCCTTCAGGTAGGGCAATAGCTCAACCTCCAGACCACATATCCTGCCTAACACTTTGTTTTGCCAGATCTAGCTTCCCTGTCAGCCACAATGAACTGAACAGGCATTAATAACCTCCAATTACACATGTTATCTACACTGTTCATGCTTGCATTTTACCACTTAATCTCTTTGACTTGCCTGCTTATTGTACTTTTGATATCATTTTATGCCACAAAGCCTTCTTTTTTTAACAACTTGCAGAAAAGGTGCCATTATAATTCCCTGTTGACAGGAAACTAGTACATCTTGAATGCATTGCTTTACGCAGATCTTGTCTTAAGTTTGATTTGAGCAAAATATTTTCCATTTAGCATTACGTCTGAGAACCATCATTGCTCTGGAATTCTGTACAAACATCCTAAATGTTGTTTTGGTATAAAATGGCGTACTGTATTTCTCAAACAGTTTGAATGGTTTTATCATTGTGGTTCAGCAAACATTGTTATTGTGCACATTTATGTGTGCGGGAACTCTGTAATAGTCATTAAAATGATCAAAAACAGATGGATTCTTCTTTTCCATGTTAGTAAGTTTGCTACCCATCACGCTTGATAAGCTCCAGAGTTGTTCTCTAGTCTGCAGTCCATGTAGACTTATGTGGGTGAGTATAGGTTCCACTGAACCACAGAAGGACCTATTTCCATTGTTCCCCTTCAGCTTCACGGCCATGTGGTGGCACATCTTGAAACCCAGTCAAGTCAACATCCATGCACATGAGTGATAACATATAATCCATACTAGCTCCATGTCTCTTTTCCTCCCTACTTTTGACCTTGTGCCAAACAGTTGTACTGGTCTGCATCCACTTAGCTGCATCACATAATTGCTCTGGGCTGGCTAAAGACAGCTTTCAGTTCTCAGTACCATCCAATGATTAGCAGCCCTGCACCAAGAGTCTTGCACCATGCAGGAGGCTAACCTGTGATTCTGTCTTTTTCACAGTATTCTTAGGAAGGAATACTGGTGCTGGTGCTCCAAATCTCCCCGTTATCCTCATAGTGAAAAATGGGCTTGTCTTGACAAATTTTTCTGAGACTTGCTGGCATTATTAACAAAGCTTTTCTCACCAAATTACATTTAATGAAACAAACACTTCAGAAGATTTCTTTCCCTATCTTACTCTACTGTTTCATGAATCATAACTATGTCATGCTTCTGATTCATCCCAAATTCAATTTTGGCATGGAATTCTCCTAATTTTTCATATGAAATGGAAACATCTTTGTTATAATTTGCTGTTACGCTTGTCAGTGAGAACTGCTGTTCCCTTCTCAGTTTATGAACACAATTCTGTTGTAAAGATGTTGACTTAATCATTCATACGTACATAATCATTTGCATAATAGAAGAATCTATGACACAAAAAGGCACAGAAAATGAGATTCCTTAAATAAGAAATAGTTTTTTTCTGCTTTTCTAACTGTAATCTCTTATTTGTTTTGTCAAGATTGTTTTTAAAGATCCAATCCTTTCCTTGAGATAAGCCAGTGTATTTCCACGTATGCCGGTGCAATGATAGCCCCACTAGTGTGGAAGCCCACTTGCCAATGAATGCACCACAGACACTAGTGCGACACTGGAAAACTGTCACACTGACACAGCTCAGACCTCACTCGGATAACTGTGAAGCTCTGCCAGTGGAGAGGTCAAAATGAATGAATGTACAAATGAATGAAATGAAATGAATGTACACATGAAAGAAAATGTGAAGTCAGTGGCATAGCTAGTAACTCTGGAGTCTGGGGCAAAATTTGAAATGTTACCCTCCATGATGTCACACCATGAAGTCCTACAGGCTAACTCCCCAGCCCTTGTAATCTCTGAGTCCCCCAACTACAGAGACTGAAGCCTCAAGACTCTGGTTTGCTTTGGCAGTTTGACCGAAGTCACTTTCACTGTTGTAATGGGTTCCATAGCACAGCCCAATGATGAAATGATGAATCCTGAACAGGATTGGGCTGTTTGGCATTTTTAAAGTTTTAAATGAATCCCAAATTAATATCCTCATCAGAAGACACAGACAATGAATACCCTTCAAAGGCCTTTGGAGTAGCACAAGTGCCCCCAGGCCTCATCATCCTGGCATACCTGGGAACAAGAGTGACAGGTTTCAAGAGAAGTGAGAAAAATAAATTATGATTTATGCAGCGCATTTCCATAGTGAAAATTCCAATATAGTATAAAAATGGATTTCTGAGGGAAAGTAATCACTACTGCTACCCATTACTGAAACAAAGCCCGCACTGTAATAAGCATGCACATTCCTTCATGCGTGCACACACAAAATGAATACCTTCACTACAGGTCAACAAATAAGCACACCTCCTCAGTCTCATTAAGGCATGTGAATATGTGAGAGATACTGTGGAAACATATTGTAGTCTCACTGAACAGAGCTTAATACTGTATACGTTCTGGAGCCCTTCTGCATAGACATAGGAACAAAACTACAGCACAATCCTATGCATGTTGACTCAGAAGTAAGTCCCATTGTGTTCAATAAGGCCTACTCCCAGGAAAGTGTGCATAGGATTGTAGCCCTAGGGCCCAATTCTATCCAATTTTCCAGGGCCGGTGCAGCCATGCCAATGGAGTGTGTGCTGCATCCTGTGGTGGAAAGGCAGTCACAGAAGCATCCTCAAGATATGGAAACATTTGTTCTGTTACCTTGGGGCTGCATTGTGGCTGCACTGGTGCTGGAAAGTTGGATAGGATTGGGCCCCTAGTCTGCTGTGCTTTTCCATGAAACTACCTTCTTTTTAAAAGAACTCCACAACTTCTAACAGACATTTCTTTATGCTGAGGAAAATTTCTCTTTAGCTGCAAACACTGCCCATGAACTGTTAACTTGTTTTCTCAAAACGGAATTCTTAAGGTTTTAACAGCCCTGTCAAGTATGCAGCACAAAGGTAAAAGAAAAGAAAATCTGATTTTATTTATTTAAGAATATTTATATACTGCTTTTACAAATTGCTTTTCAGCCAAGAAAAAGTTCACCAAGTGATTAACACAGCAAAAGAAGTGAACTGAAGCAACAAAATGGTTACAGAATTCTTTCTCCACTTTTCTCTTAGTTGTGAAGACAAAGCTGTAAACATTCAATGGGTAATGCTCCCCCCCCAAAAAAAAAATGTACAGCTGCAAATGTTGTTGGTACAGGATGCCTTGGCTTGGCTTTTTGCTTTTGTTCATTTGTGTCTCAAACTTCATATCATTTTTACACAGAATCTTCAATTATATTTGCCCAAAGAACAGCTTTATGGTTTTTCCATTGTTGTCTTCTCATGAAAAGCCATAATCGTTTGTGACATCAAGACAATACCTCAGTAAGTAATTGAAATACAACAATGACTTGTCTCCTAAGGGAGAATGGGGAGGAGGGCTCTGGTTGAATAACAAAAGAGATGAAAAATGTCTTATTGTTTGTAAATGTGGCAAAGGGCCCTATCCTATCCAACTTTCCAGAACTGATGCAGCCATGCCAATGGGGCATATGCTACATCGTGGTGTATGTGGGGGAGGGCGGCATGGTGGGGAGTCAAGAAGTCCTCTTCAGGGTAAGGGAATTTTTGTTCCCTTACTTCAGGGCTGCATTGTGGGTGCATTGGTGCTGGAAAGTTGGTTAGGATTTGGCCCTCCCAAAAGATAGGGTTCACATAGGCATCTGCTATGAGGCTCCATATATGGTGAGATGTTAGAACAGGTCTTTGACTTGTCCCACTACATGTAGAACATGCATGCAATGCAAGTAGGGATGAATATGTAAGTTGGGATGTACACAGAGCTGTGATAAAACAAATTGTGAATGGTTTTTCTCCCCATGAAAAGCATCCCCCTTTTGGCTATTTGTTTTAGAGCAAGGGTCTCCAAATTCCGGCCTGGGGGCCAGATGCGGCCCGCGACAAGCCTCTATCCGGCCCGCAGCCAGCCTCTTGTCCCCTGAAAGCCTCTGGCCCATTCAACTATACATGACCAGAGCTGTGCTCTGGTTGTGACTGGAGGATGTTCTGAGGGCCAGAGAAGTTGCATGAATAAGCCCATTCATTCATTTAGGGTGCAATCCAGCTTTCCAGCACTGACTTAAGGCCAATGTAGCTCCAAGGTAAGGGAACAAACATTCCCTTACTTTGAGGAGGCCTCTGTGAGTGCCACCCAACTGCAGGATGCAACACATGTCCCATTGGCACCACTGTGCCAGTAATGGAAAGCACTGACATAAGGGGTTAGGATTGCGCCCTTATTCACTCATCTAAGTACCATCTCTAATTTATTTATTTAAATTTAATATTTAAATTTTTTTTTTCTTGCCCTCAACACCATGCCAGATATTTGATGTGGCTCTCTGGCCAAAATGTTTGGAGACCCCTGTTTTAGAGGGTAACACTGTGGATAGGAACTGTTGAGTATGCAGCCGACACTGCAGCTCCAGAGACTCAAGGTCAGGCAGATACTCCTGGAAAATAACGAGGCACAGACACGGCAGTGCTCCACCACCAGATGTCCTTTAATTGAAGTTATATACAATATTTACAGTGCAAAGGCATCACAGCAAGCAAACAGCAAAGATAGCACTTTTCTCAACTCCAGTCACCAACTCCACCGACGTAGCTTCCCGCCGACACTCCACATAACATCTTCCACACAGCAGTTTGCACAAGCTGCAATATATACTGACACTGACCAGTGGGGAGCAGGGTATGATCTGGTGGCAGTATGACTCATAGTCTTGTGACATGGTATTGCAGGGTATTGCATCATCTCTGCTATGCCCTGTTGCATCAGCCAGTCCCATGATGCATCAGTGCTACACTGCATGTATGCAGGCCAAGACATCAGGGCCTAGCCTTGCCCTATCCAGCCTGCAAATTCACTATAGGCCTGGGGCACATATCATAACAGGAACAAAAGCATTCACCCACTTAGAATTGGTGGAAAATACCGCTCCTTCCTGGCTACAATCTGCCTCTTTGCCCTGTTCTGCCCCTTACCTTCCTGTTCTGCTCACCCCACCTCCGCCACCATTGGACTTACCTTCTTGGATCTGGCAGCTGGCCTCCCATGCTGCCACTATTTGTGGCAATGCTTCTAAACTGGCAGCTGATGGCATAACGTGCATGCTGCCAAAACACATTTTATGACTGCGGAACTATGTTCATGCTGTGACGTAGGTAGGAAGAAGAATGAAGTGGGGAGGGATGTGTGTCGAGGATGAGAATGGGGCAATTATCTGCAGCAGCAGTTCTGCTGACATCCTATCCCCTTTCCCAGCCTTGATCCACCTACCCATGTCTACTTGGGCGTGCATCAGCAAAATTGATGGCTCAGGTCTGAGAAGCTTACCCCTCAGCAATGGAGCAAATGTTCTCTTAATTGGAGGAGACCTCTGGGGCTCAAAACTCCCCTGCAGGGTGCAGCTAGCACCCCATTGGCGTGGCTGCATCGGCACCAGGGAAGTCACATTGCATTGGGCTGTATTTTATTCATGTTTTTGGGGTGAATGGCTGTACATGTCTCAACTCAGAGATAGGGCTCCTCATATGTAGGTTGCAGGTTTTGCTTATTGATCTATGTACATTGCTTTTATGTTCAAAGGTGTGATCAAAGGTGTGTACATGATCAACAGTCTGTGTGCACTGTACACAATGCACTGTATACTGACAGTACTTGTGTAAAACCTAATGTATGAATAGCCCTTATGTGGCTATTACATCACTGCATGCATCCAGCTCTTCACGCTAGCCACTACCAGGAGTCTGTAGATATTCTCTGGGTATCATTTAGCACAAGGCTGCTGCTGTCCAGAAACCTTTGCATTCTACCTATCCATTTATATAGTACTTCATTAATTTTTCTTCTCTTCTGTATATAAAAACAAGCAGCTGTATAATTATTAAGAGTAGGGTTATGGTGGCTGTTTGGCACAAAATCCTTAAGATCTGTGGCTATGGCATGGAAATCAGCATGTGTGCATGCCTAGGAACACTTTTAATTAATGCTACCAAGCTCTCCAGTGTACAGTGTTAGAAAATAAATGGAAGGGGATTAACCTACTAATTACCAAAGTAAGTTAATTGAACCTAGGACTAGAAGCCAACCCCAATTAGCCAGATGTATCTTCTTGGCAAGTGGGACTAAATTTTTTTTTTTTGGGGGGGGGGGAAGCCATATGCACTGCTTAAAGAAAATCACAGTGCAATGGAAATTTCTCTCCCGCCCCTGCCCCCCCACCACGTTGCCTTGCCCAATTTATTTGTACTCAAAACATTGAGAATGGATTTCTGATTTGACTGTTTGCAATAACAAGGTTGACTAGTGAGGATACAATATAGATTGAGGGCACTCATCGGCCTTGTTGATTTGCAGGATGTGATGGACATACTGCATGAGGTACATCAGATCCTTGCAATCCCCGTACAGAAGGGGACTCAGTTCATGCTCCCCGCCATCCATACAGTGCATGGTTGATTACTGTAAGATATCAGGGTATCAAGCTTTTGAGCTTTAATAAGAACGGGTTTAATTGAAACTCTGCTTGTCAGATGTTTACTGGCTGAGAGTTAGGTTAGACTTTGTCTTGTGCACCCTGGAATTAGATTGAACAATCTAATTATGCATGATCTGGAGTGTTCAGCATTGCATCCCAGCAAGGAATGCCAGGAACCAAAGCTTCTTATGCAAAAGAGGAAGGCAGTGTGGCTTATCCTGCGTAATGGCCACTCTGAACAAACAAGATCATATCTTAAAACTATTTCTGAATTGTACAACTAAAGGGAGGGTTACGGAGGAAAAAGAGGATACAGAGGAATCAGATGAATGAGTGGAACTTTATAGTAAACAACAAACACAAAAAAATCTCCCCCTTTATACATGGGAAATTAGATCCAACCTTCTCCCTAACATTCTGTATGCAGCTTTTTTTTTTTTTTTTTTTTTTTTTTTTTTTTTGGGGGGGGGATATCCTAATGTCCAGTCCTTTACCTTTAAGAATACAGGTCCAGCCTTGTTATACACGGATTTTTTATACACGGATTTGACTCAACGTGAATGGCCACTGCAAATGAGAAGGAATGTGATGATCCCTGGAGAAGGAGAAAAATGCATCCCTTTAAAATCACTGTTTAAAATTTTTCTTACTGTTGTAGAGAGAGACAGTCATGCAAGCTATTAGAGGTATAACCTAATCATCCATAGATTTTTCTCTCTCAATGCAATGAGAAGCACCCTTTAAATTAAAGGAAAACAGTCGTTTAACAATGAGAGAGAGAGAGAGAGAGAGAGAGAGAGAGAGAGAGAGAGAGAGAGAGAGAGATGGCAGCAGGCTGACCATCCATCCATCATTCTCTCTTCAGACAGCTTCAGCCCAAGACCCCTCCCTCCCTGCTGAGCACATGAAAGAAAGATACTTTGCACTGGTGAAGGGAGGGGTCTGAGTGAAGCCTTTCTAAGCACCTTGAGAGAGACTGATTGTTGGATAGTCGTCTTAATGACTCTATCTTAACATCACAAAGGTCAGCAAGGCTGTTTTTAAATCACCACAGCAAAGAAACTTTGTTTTTTTAAAATTGATTTGCTATAGTGGGGTTTTTTTTTTTTGCCATCCACATGAGTTCTGGGAACAGAACCCTCCAGAATAATGAGACTCAACCTGTAGTTTCAACATGTCCAATTCTTTGCTTAGACTAGGTTAACTTCCATTAGGAAACCAATAGAATTTGGCTCCATGCAATGATTCTTTTATAGAGATGCGGACATATGAGGATTTCTCTACAAAATAGATGGTCTATTTGATAGTACTGTCAAATTTTCCAGAGCTGATTACCTGTTGATTGCTTCTGATGCCATTATTTTTGAGTTCATGCATGGGCATATCTAAAGAGGCACGTCAGTATTATGTACCTGCATGTGCATTCATTTTCCAGCAGAGAATTGCATCAAGTTAATTAGTTTCCTGTGTGACACTGGATGCATATTAAGGGACTGGGTGTGCACGTTCGTTGTTGTGGTTCAGAATCATGCTGCAGTCTCATGCACACAAAAAGCTCTTATATATGGCCTGCCTTGTTCATTTGAACAGACTTATGTCTGTATCCTTTTGTGAACTGGTATCAGGGGCCAGTCAGATTGGTCTATCACAGGGGTGCCCAAACCCCGGCCCTGGGGCCACTTGCGGCCCTCAAGGCCTCTCAATGCGGCCCTCAGGGAACCCCCAGTCTCCAATGAGCCTCTGGCCCTCCAGAGATTGTTGGAGCCCACAGTGGCCCGATGCAACTGCTCTCAGCGTAAGGGTGACTGTTTGACCTCTCGTGTGAGCTGTGGGATGAGGGCTTCCTCCACTGCTTGCTGTTTCACGTCTGTGATGCAGTAGTGGCAGCAAAGGAAAGGATGGCCTTGCTTTGTGCAAGGTCTTTTATAGGCCTTGAGCTATTGCAAGAACTTCATTCATTCATATAAGTTCATCTTTAATATATTCATTTATGTAAACTTATGTAAATTTATTCAAATTTTAAATGTAAATTAATTATTTTTCCCCCCCGGCCCCCGACACAGTGTCAGAGAGACAATGTGGCCCTCTTGCCAAAAACTTTGGACACCTCTGGTCTATCAGAAGAGCCAGTTAATTGGTTGACGGAGTTACAGATTAAAACAAGATGGTTGAAAGATAAAAAAGAAGGAATCTACCCAGAGGAGACGGAATTTGATAAAATATTTTTATCAAATGAGCAAAATTATATCAGAAGGATGTATCAATATTTGTTGAGTATGGAAATGGTAGACGAATCGGTAAAAGAGGTAATGATTATATGGGCAAAAAATATTGGACATAATATAACAATGAATAATTGGGACCAGCTTTGGAAGAGAAATATGAAGATAATTAAGGCAGTAACAATGAAAGAAAACATATACAAAATGTTTTATAGATGGTACCTGTCTCCAGATAGATTAGCAAAAATGTATCCCGGCACATGCGATAAGTGTTGGAAATGCAAAGAGGTGAAAGGTTTTTTTTATCATATGTGGTGGCTTTGCCCTAAGGCCAAAAATTTTTGGCAAAAAATATATAGAACTATTCAAATTATTTTTAATTGTGAAATACATTTCCAACCAGAACTGTTTCTCTTGAGTATTTTTCCTGAAAGTTATAACAATGATCTTAAACATATTTTATTGTATGCAATTACTGCAGCGAGATTGGTGTATGCTAGATTGTGGAAGAACTCTGATACTCCCACTGTAGAGATGTGGATTGAGAAATTATATGAGATGGTTGAAATAGATGTATTGACGGAAAGATTGGGAGATGGCGAAATAGAGAGAATACAGAAATTGTGGAAACCATTGTATGAGTGGTTAGATAAACAATAAGTTATTCAAGGATGATAGGTAGGGAAACATAAGAGTATCGGCTACAGTTCTGCGATTTCCTGGTGTTTTTTCCCTTGTGTATTACCCTGTACATATATGTTTGTGATTTTTCCTGTACCCATGTCTTAAAGTAAGTAATTAAAAAAAGAAAAAAAAAGAAAAAAAAAAAGAAGAGCCAGTTAGCCAAGCCAAACCCTGAACCCCCCCTGCCCCAATAACTGTGGAAGTTGTGAGAATCAACAGAGAAATTCATGCCATTGCTGCACCTGACACCTCATCTTCAAATGGAAGCATCCTGTGTCCCTATGGGGCCTTGTCTAAGAGATGTTCCCGTTGACTGGTGGGGAAGGTGGCAAGACCTGCCATCACTTGTTTCCTGCCACTGGTAAGCTGGAGAGGCACACTGCATGGGGACCCAGTGCAGGCTTATGCAGGGCCTCCAGCAATCTGGTACTGGCACTATCCTCTTGGGCTATTGTTCTGCTGCCTCCAATGAAATGGATGAATTAGACTTTCTGAGTTGGGAGAGTGTGCACTGTGATGGTGTGCACTGAATGCCCTGAAGCCATAAGTATTTATTGAATCTTGGTTCATGTCTTTAACATCAGAAGGCATTCTCATTATGTTTGCATAATAAACAGCTATTCCATGTTTGAGATCAATAGGAAAAGGATCTATGGTGCAGTCACATTTGGAATACTATGTTCAGTTCTGGTTCTGGTCACCACATTTCTAAAAGATGATGATAGAGCTGCAAGAAGATACAGGATAGAACCAAAATTATCAGGTGACTGGAGCACATTACTCATGAGGAAAGACTGCAGTATTTGGGACTTTTTAGTGTAAGGGAAAGACATGGCTGAGGTTTATAAAATCATACACTGTGAGGAGTAAACAAATAAGTTATTCTGTCTCTCCCAGAATGCTAGAACCCGGGGCCAGCCAATGTAAGAGTATAGCAAAAGATTCAGAACAGACAAAAGGCTGTAGTTCTTTACACAGGAAACTGGACCAATGGGCCTTTCACCTGATCCAGCAGGGTCCCTTCACATGTTCACTGCCATGAATATTATATGGGCAGTACGCATTCCTCTCAGAATAGTAAAGAGATATTTGTTTTCCATAGCTATTTAGGAAATTGATTTATTGCTACAGCAAGATAAAAGCCTGACGTGAAACAAGATGGTGTCCATAGGTGTAATGGGCTTCTGCTTTAGCCATTATTTTTGCATCTACAAGGGAAAATAACAACTCCCTTTGTTGTGGAATGTAATTAGGCAGATGCCATAACATACACAGAGCAAAAGGCGCAAGTGTAATTACACCACAGTAATAATTTAGCAACAGAGTAGTCTGGAAGAGTTTGCAGTTGCATTTGTTGGCACTCAACAAGCCCCACACTGTGGATTAATTTTAGCTTTTCGTGATGGAGAGAAACATTCTCACAGAGCAAGATCACACAGGCACTGGCAGAAAGGGCTGCTGAAATTGGTCCAGCCTCAACTACTCATGCAGAGATCTGAGAATGACTGTTCTCAGCAAACGACTGCAAGCAAACACATTTTCATTTCCTCATGAAACCGAACTTAATGCATCTCAAATATGTCAGCATCTGTCTTGATCGTCAGACCATTAAAAAAGAGAGAGAGAGCAGAATTGACGGCTCATCTGGTCCAATAAACTATCATGCCATCCATCTTTCTTTGTAAGTTGGTGGACCTGGAGGATCTCCATCCTTAGAAGACGCATTAAGGAAATGTTTTCTTTCATGTGCAAAAAGGCCAGTCTTCAACTGACAGAAGCTGACACAGATATTGAAAGGAGAGAGTCCCATAGATTATAAACACAGGCCGCAAGGCATAAGGCAGCATTGAATCAAGCTGTTCATCTTTACCTTCGGCTTTCCTGTTAACTTTGGAAGAATTTTGAGTGAGTTGCTTGCTGCTGATATTAAATATACATGGCATATATTAGGCTTGGTTTTGTTTCTTCACATGCTTGTTTTTAACTCACAATTTAGACAGTTCATTGTGTTCATTCTGTAAATTCTGTTCATCATTTTTAGAAATATTTTATCATTAGGTATTTTCTAGACACATTCAAAATATTTAGTGATGGGTCAATAGTCATTGTACCTAGTGAGCTGCTAGCTCTATTAATCAGAAGATTCTGAGCACTTCCTCTTCTGTCCCAAGCAGGGCCTAGGAGACAGGAGGTAAAGGGGGTAATTTGTACCCGGGCCCAGGTTCAAAAAGGGGGCCCAAGAGCCAAAGATGGGGGCCCAGAAATTTCCTGGGATCTTACATTTTACAATCGGACCCAGACTCACTGCTCACGCGGGATGCTAGGGGCATTACCATGGGCACACGACAGCAACTACTGCCACAAGCTATACACACCAAGTCCAGGAATGTATACATTCCTCAACAGTGTCACAAATGAGAGGAAACTAACCTACTACAGCAGCTCCTTGGCTTGTGGATCCACTAACCATGAAGGAGTGTGGAGGAGCTCTGGGACACAGCTGTGGGACTGCAGCTATTGCAAAAGTCAGTTTTGGTATACACAGGACACCTTCCATTCTAGTGTGAGCCTAAATACAATGAGATTAATCTCCTGCAATGATTTTTTATATTTGAAAGATTTTAGAGAGACTTAGGAGTGTGTTGGGTTTTCCATATCTAGCTGCCAATGCTAGGCAGGCAGGCAGGCAGATGTGAGGTCTGCGTTGGGAAGACTGGTAGACCTGGGCTCCAAAGACTATTCCAGCTGTTGTCACTTTCCCCCTGCCAGTTTTGCCCCCATTCTGCCCACCCCCATTGCCACCCCCCACTCTGTTTCACCCCTCCCTCTTTGGGAAGGGGCCCAAAAGAAACTGCCCAGGCCAGTCCCACTCTCTTCCCAGGCCTGGTCCATCCATTGGTCAGCCCTCCCCTTACCATGAAACGCCCCTGTTCTGCCCCTCCTGCTACCCTCCCCAGCCCTCTGCGCCTGCCACCCTTGACCAGCACAACCTTATCTGTTTTCAGCAGCACGGAGGCTGGACACGGCTTCTGTGTGCCAGCAGATGTCTGTGAACTGTTGTGCCTAACCCCAAAGTAGTTGTGAACATGCTTTACTGCACTTTGTGATACTCCTGGGCCGGCATAAGGGACTTAGGGCCCAATCCTATCTCCGACTTTCCATTGCCGATGTAGCTGCTAATGTAACCCCAAGGTAAGGGAATAAAGGTTCCCTTACATTGAGGAGGCCTCTATCACTGCCCCTCACCACCACCAGATTCTGCACATGCCCCATTGACACAGCTGCATCAGCGCTGGAAAGTTGGATAGGATTGGGCCCTTATGCCAGCCAAGTGCACCATTAGGACTCTGTATTTGAAGATTTGTGAAGTAATTTTGTTCTTTAAAAATCGCAGTGTCTCTTCCATTGACAATGTAAGTGGCACAAGGTAAATGGCCCAATACTATGGGACAGTATTTCTCAAACTGTGGGTCAGGACCCACTAGCTGGGTCATGAGCCAATTTCAGGTGGGTCTGCATTCATTTCAATATTTTATTTTTAGTATATTAGACGTGATGCTACCATGGTATGTGGTTGCACTGGGGGAAATGTTGCAGACCTGTATTTTTAACAAGCTACTAGTATATTCTTTTAACAATGATAGTAAATGTACTTACTCCTAGGTAAGTGTGGGTAGGATTGCTGCCTAGGATTGTTAAAAATTTTTCTGCTTGATGACGTCACTTCTGATCATGACATCACTTCCGGTGGGTCCTGACAGATTCTCATTCTAAAAAGTGGGTCCCGGTGCTAAATGTGTGAAAACCACTGCTATGGGCCACTTAAGGGCCATGGATCTAGTAATCTGCTACTGTTGTCAACTTGCAATGGTGCAAATATCACACTGTGTGCTATGGAGCTGCTGGTAGAAATGGCCTGAGGTTCTTTGAGAACCATCCTATGAGGGTGATTCTCTGTGGGAACCACTCTGTCAGAACCACCCGGATGCCCCTCTGGTGCCTGTAAGGTGGAGGAGTGGTTTGTCGTTGGTTCAGGGGAGAATTGGGACAGGCAGTGGGCCAAACTGGTGGGGGCAGTTTGAGGGTAGCAGTTTGAGGATGGCAGGGATGAATCTTGTCAGCAGTCATGCATACCTGATCCCAAGAGGAATTTTATCAGTGGGTACAAAGTTTCTTTGGGGCCCTTTCCCAAAGGGGAAGGGTAGGGGATGAAATGGAGCAAGAAAGGGTGGTGACAAGGGTGGGCAGAAAAGGGGTGGGGAGGGGGCAAAATATCAAAGGGAGAAGATGGCAACAGCCAGAAAAGTCTTTGGAGCTCAGGTCTACTGGGCTTCCCAATGCAGAGCCCAGGTCTACCTTCCCATGCAGCATCAGCAGCTAAATATAGAAAACCAAATGTACTCCTAAGGGCCCAGTTCAGACCCATGTGTGCTGGCTTACAGTGAAGGAGCAGAGACATTAAAAAAAAACCCTCCTCCTTGATTTTCCCAGATGTTTTGAGATCTTCAGCTTTTCTTAGACATCAATCAGTTCCTGTAATGTTTCATCTTTTCTCACATTGTCTCCACACACTGTGATGCTTCCTCTTTGTGTTCAATTATTTCTCATACTCTAAACCAGGGGAGTCAAACATAAGGCCCAGGGGCCAGATGCGGCCCGTGAAAGCTTTTTATCCGGCCCTCAGGTTCCCAGCTGCTGAGCAGTGCTGAGGTGTTACTGCTGTAAGAACAGCCCACATCAAAATTGGGCTCTGCCTTATCTTGAAACATTAGTTTCAAGATAAGTTGAAACCTTATCAACATTTGTGTGTTTTCTCTTCTGTCGTTTGCAGCTAATGAGTTCCTAAGTGAGAAAAAGTGTTTATCTTTGGTTATGACCTGTTTAATGACATCACTTCCTGCCTAATGACATCACTTCTGGCCCTCAGCAGGCATCATGAATGCTGTTCAGCCCTTGGTATGAAACAAGTTTGACACCCCTGCCCTAAACCTTATATGCCTTAATCTTACTCCTCCCCAACTTTGATTGTATCCTGCCTTACACTATTTTTGGTCCTGTGTCAGGGCAATGAAATATCTCTTTCTGGTTTCATTCATTGTGAATTCATGCTTTCCTCCTGCTCATCTGCTCTGTTTTCTACCAAGCAATTAATCTTATCCAAACATTTTCCTATCATCCTCAACTCATTTCAGTTATCTTCTTCAGCCTCTTTCCTTCTCTATTCCTTTAATTTCTTTTGATAGCTGTCTTTGCCCAATGTTTTGTTGACAGCAGTTCTATTATTTGGTCCTTATTACATCTCTCTTCTTCTGATAGTAATAGTCCTCTAATTCTTCTACTTTTCCTAACTATGCTCCATATAACTTTTTCTTTCTAATTCTAGCTTAATTTTTGTATTCTTTAACTACTTTTCTTTGTTTCAGTCTCTGCTCAACTGGCCGATAGACCACGCTCTGCACTGCTGAGGCCTTCCCAGGCCCTTGTGACAGGCACCTGGACCTGGGCTCTGAGGCGCATTAAGTCCGGCCCCAGACAGCCAATCAATTAACACTCGTATTTTGCACGTGAGGAACACTAAGAGTGTAAGAAAAATGATTAGAACACGGCTGGCCAGGGCAGGCGTTTGTTCTTACCTGCAGTTTTACTTGCTATTATTATTATTATTATTATTATTATTATTATTATTATTATTATTATTATTAACAACAGTATTTATATACCACTTTTCAACTAAAAGTTCACAATTCACAAAGCGGTTTACAGAGAAAAATCAAATAACTAAATGGCTCCCTGTCCCAAAAGGGCTCACAATCTAAAAAGATGCAAAAGAACACCAGCAGACATTCACTAGAACAGACAGTGCTGGGGTGAGGTGGGCCAGTTACTCTCCCCCTGCTAAAAAAAGGAGCACCCACTTGAAAAAGTGCCTCTTACCCAATTAGCAGGGGTTAATTGTAGATACCTATTGTTAAGGTATCGAGAGTCAGTAAAGCTTGCTGGCCTATTGCAAATGATCCAGAGATCTACTAGTAGATTCCAATTTATCTTCTGCCTGTGTTTATTATAATACAGACTCAAAAATGTGAATAAAAATAACCAGTACATTATGAACGTATGCCAACAGCAATGATTTTTGATTTTTGGTGAGTTGCAAAATTGGTTTTGAGATAAGTACGGTTATTGTTTGAGCTTAGGATAGGATAACAGTGGGACTGCAATGGACTTAAATTTGATCATAGAATATCTTTTCATCATGCTTCCATCATGTTGTGCAGAAAGCAATTAGGCAGATGACAATTCTGTATGCTTTTGTTTATTGTATTCAAGCCTCTTAATGGCCTGTCAGGTGACATGGATGATGTGTTCATTTAGTCAAAGCTATGACAGGAAAGCCAAGTGGGAAATTTAATTAGGAGGCCATATAACTGTAATCTTTGCACATTACCATATTTTTATTTGTGTGATGCATTTATGGACTCTCTTCATTGTATGATTATGCTAATGGGATCATTAGCTGCAGAATGAATCACAAGGGTAGTACAACCTGCTACACTAGTATTTCTCTGGTTCCACTACCTTCACCATTTTGAACGTCCCTACAGTCAAAAGGATTTTGTAAATGCTGCAGTGTTTGCAGTCCACATTTGTGTAACAGAGCATTAAAACCCTTTGTTGATTAATTTTATTACAACGGAAACAACTGGAATTGTTTTACTGGAGGCATTTTTTTAAAAAAAAGTGGCACAGAACTACAGCACTCTGAAGAAACTGATATATCCATATTCGAAGTTTCAGAACAATGAATACTAAACTGCAGTAATTTGTAAAGGTAAATGGTATGAACCATCATGGTGGTGACAAAAAATGTGTTACTGTTTTCTGACAGAAAATTAAAGCAGTGGGAATGGATAGCTCCTACTGATTGATCATTCCTGGATTCTGTCTTTCATCTAATTTGAAAACAGGAACACTAATCACTGCTTAATATGAAGACTGATTTCCTGTTCTCCATCTGCAGTGTGTGGATCTAGATTAATATCTGGATAGTGTAACAGGATAGCACAACTGAAAAGGTATGAGGTAAGGCAAAGGCTCTGGGCCTCCATGATTAAGCAAAGAAGAAGAAACAGCCCCAAGTGTTTTCCAGAAATGAAACACTTCAGTTATCACTGTGTCAAGATGGTCATGCAAAACATTTGGTTAATTATCAGGTATATACTCCTGAACCCCTGCTAACTGGGTGAACCCCTGCTAATTGGGTAAGAGGCACTTTTTCAAGTGGGTGCTCCTTTTTTTTAGCAGGGGGAGAGTAACTGGCCCACCTCACCCCAGCAGTGTCTGTTCTAATGGCTGTCTGCTGGTATTCATTTGTATCTTTTTAGATTGTGAGCCTTTTGGGGACAGGGAGCCATTTAGTTATTTGATTTTTCTCTGTAAACTGCTTTGTGTAATTGAGCGGGTAATTTGGGTAATTGAGCGGGTGGTGGCGGCCCAACTCCAGAGGGTCTTGGATGAAGTGGATTATCTGGATCCTTTTCAATCTGGTTTCAGGCCGGGCTTTGGGACGGAAACTGCCTTGGTCGCCTTGGTGGATGACCTACGCCAGGGACTGGACAGGGGGAGTGCGTCCCTGTTGGTCCTGCTGGACCTCTCGGCGGCTTTCGATACCATCGACCATGGTATCCTTCTGGGCCGATTGGCTGAGTTGGGAGTTGGAGGCACTGTTTTGCAGTGGTTCCGCTCCTACTTGGAGGGTCGGTCCCAGATGGTGGTGCTGGGGGATGCCTGTTCGACACCCTGGCCTTTGAGGTGCGGGGTGCCGCAGGGTTCAATTCTGTCCCCCATGCTATTTAATATCTACATGAAACCCCTGGGAGAGGTCATCTGGGGGTTTGGAGTGGGGTGCCATCAATATGCCGATGACACCCAGCTCTATCTCTCCTTTCCTCCAGACTCCAGGATGGCCATTGAGGGCCTGGAGCGATGTCTGGAAGCAGTGAGGATCTGGATGGGGGCTAACAAGCTGAAATTAAATCCGGATAAGACAGAGGCTCTCCTGGTTCGGAAATCCTCGATGCAGGTGCTGGATTATCGGCTTGCTCTGAATGGGGTTGCACTCCCTCTGAAGGAGCAGGTTCGCAGCTTGGGGGTCCTCCTGGACTCGCAGCTGCTCCTGGATTCCCAGGTGGCGGCTGTGGCTAGGGGGGCCTTTGCTCAGCTTTGGCTGGTGTGCCAGCTGCGACCGTACTTGGATCGTGCAGACCTGGCCATGGTGATCCATGCCACGGTGACATCAAGGTTAGATTATTGTAACGCGCTCTATGTGGGGCTGCCCCTGAAGACAGTTCGGAAACTACAATTAGTGCAGAATGCGGCGGCCCGTGTGGTTTGGAGCCAGGTGGTTTGACTCGGTTCGCTTCTCCGGGGGCTACATTGGCTGCCCATTCGTTTCCGGGCCCAATTCAAGGTGCTGGTTTTTACCTTTAAAGCCCTATACTGCTCTGGGCCAGGATATCTTAGAGACCGCCTACTCCAGTACAATCCGGCTCGCCATCTCAGGTAATCAGAGAAGGCCTTTTTGCAAGTGCCGCCACCCAAGGAGGTCCGGGGGGCGGCTGCAAGAAATAGGGCCTTCTCGGTAGTGGCACCAACATTATGGAACTCCCTTCCCCTTGATTTGAGAATGGCTCCCTCTCTTGAGAGTTTTCGGCGAGGCCTGAAAACACTGTTGTTTATACAAGCCTTCTGATTTCTGGTCTTCTTAACATTTTTATACATCTTTTAGCTTTTTACAGGCTTGATTCCGCTGTGACTTGCTCTTTTTATTCTGTCTTTTAATCTGACTACTGTTTTTATGGCCTCTGTTAATGTGTTTTTAAATGTTTTTATCTGCTATGTGTTAATGTTTTTTAAAATCTGTTTTTTTTACATGTTGTTAGCTGCCCTGCGTCCTTTCAGAGAGAAGGGCAGGATATAAATAAAGTTTATTATTATTATTATTATTATTATTATTATTATTATTATTATTATTATTATTATTATTATTATTATTATTATGTGAACTTTTAGTTGAAAAGCGGTATATAAATACTGTTAATAATATACTCAACCAGGGTCAGCCCAAGATCTCCTGAAGCTTGACATGGCCTGCCAAATGTCCCCTTTCTTGATTATATGCCAGTCTCTACTTCTTAACTTGCCAGTGTTCAAGCTCAGCACTCTTCACTCCTCCATGTTTCCTCTGTCCCTCACTTCCAATCCAGGGTGTGGAAGGAAAAAGAAGAGCAGTTGAGGCAAGTAGGTGGGCAGAGATACCCCCCCACACCAATCCGCTGGCTGACAGCCCAATCCTGAGCTGCCCGGGGTGTGGGGCTGCAACAGCACTGAAAATGGCTGCCACCACATCCTAAACACCCAAGGCAGCCACTGGCGGCTCCTCGGGAGAAGGGGACTTTTGTCTCCAAAAGGTCGGCGGTGACTCAAGTGCCTCCATGTAGGGTAGTGAGCCCAGCGAGGAAGCTTTGGATCCAGTGGAGCTTTGGAAGTAGTTCCATTTGCTCAAGTCATTCAGTGAGGCTTCCTCCTCCCAAGTAACAATGGAGCCCAAAGGAGCCATGAGGTTGGAAAGTGTGATTGCTATGAACTGCCTCCCCCCAGCTTTCCCACCACCTTTCTTCCCCTCCCCAGGCTTCTTCAGCGAATTCTGAGGCAGGAACCACCGTGGGCCCCTCCTTCTGCCCTCCCTGAATCAAAGAAAAAAAAAATCAGACTGCTCATCCTTGGTCCAATGATCATCAGTTCCTTCAGAAATGGATAAGAAAGCCCGCTTCTGCTCCCCACCTCCTGCTCAATGCAAAACCAAAACATTAAGCCTTCCCTGCCTCCCGGCTGAAACTTCCCTGCTGCTCACCCAGTCTGAATGATGGCTCCATGATGTCTTTCATGCCACAAAAATAGTAAGCAAGCACATCCAGACTTGAGTCTACATGCATGGAAACTGAGTGCTGAGTCAGGGGCCTCAGACTCAAGGCAGTGCCGGAGTCATCAATGCAGGTGATCTGAGTGTACACAAGTCAGCAAAAAACACATGTTTTTGTGACTCGGACTCAATCACCCGACTCAAGTTCTCATCCCTGGCAACTGCACAGGATTCAGACCTCAGTCATTTGTGAATTAACCAGCAAAATACTCAAAACATGAAACATGAAATTGAAATAAATTAATTTTCTGTCAGGGCAACTTTTAGTCAAGCTTTGAGTTGTTCCAGCTTCTCTGGATTATCTCTGTGGATAAGACAATGGATATAAATGGCTGGAGCCTGCAACTTGCTGCTCATTATTTCTAATGTTACAGTAAATGGTAATCAGAGCTATTTTAAGCTCCTGGGTTATTTAGCACTGAAATAGGTTTAGGAAGCCAAAGCTCTCAACTTTATTCTAAAACAGGTTCCCTGAGATGTGGAATGGTGTCTATTGAAGCATCTATAATAGATCTTGGGCGGAAAAAAGAGGACCATATCACTGCATTATGCTGGAGCACTTATGAAGGACTGAGGTGAAGCTGAATGAAGCAGTCGAGCTTGCAGTGATTGGGTGGGTAGACCTGAACTCCACCAGCCACACCTGTTCTCTGGCTTGAGATGCATACTTTGTCAGGGAAGGTGGTGCTAGGAGAATGTATGTTCAAGTAGTGTCCTGTTGGGGGCAAAAGTGTGATAGTTTGGAGCATTACCTTCTGGGGGGGGGGTTTGAAGACGACACCTGCTGTGTAACTCTGCAGAAAACCACTGTTCAGTCCCCTGTGGCAATGATGAAGCCTGGAAAAACAAAAGTTGTGCAACAGATACTTATACAACAGATTCAGATTTTTGGCCAGCTGTACCAATTGTTAGAGTCTGTGGCATTCACCAAGGGAGAGCAGACAATCCCAGCTCTTTTTTTCTCCCCCCTTGTTCCCTATGGGTTTACTCCTTCCTACTCCAGCTTTGACTTTGATGTTGCATTCCCGTCCCCCCCACCTCCAGGACTCAAGTTTGAAGGGAAGTTAGGATATGATGTCTGTCAACTCCTCCTTGTCCCTTCCATGTGACGCCCATTTTTGCCTTTCCTCTGGTGGAGTTGCACCAGCATAGTGTCAGCATCTGTGGCTCACGTTCAGTAGGTGGACTTCTGTGTTGGCCAGGCTATTGTTACACCTATGTATGTGGATGTAAACTGGCGTATCTCAAGGACAGAATGTGTTGTTAAAAATGTGCAACTCTTTATCATATTTGAACTCAAAATGGCGGGTGCCCTGAGGTTCAAGTGTTCAACAGGACTGTCCTCCCGATGCACACACTCGTGGAATACACGCTTAAGAACAGCAGCACAATCTAAATCAGCAGCCATCAGGCTAAACTCCAATGATACTAGCTGATTTATCTTCCTAAGGGTATTCTGTCACCCATTTCTCTTACTGGTTTGTCATTATACAGGAACAAATAAAGTGTCCTCTTTTTTGTCAATTATTAGCTCATTTTCTGGGAAACAGACTGAAGAAAGTAGGGCAGCATGTCCTGTTCTTTCCCTATCAAGGTGCCCCAAGTTTCAAAATCAGGCTTTCATATGCACACTGATAGTTAAATAGGCTTAATCAAAAACAGTGTGTCTAGAGCATGTCATGCCTTAATTAGTTTTGCTGCAGGCACCAGAAAACCACTGGGAAGTCTGGGAGTTATAAGTAGAAGTGTTTGTTTACGGTAAGATAGGATTACAGCATAAGTCAGAGTTTCTCAAAAAAATGGTAAAGTAGTACCCTTAAGTACCAGTGTTACTTGAGGGGGTGTCTGGTGGTACTCATAGGACCCTTGGACACTTGCCATCTGGTAGGGAGCCCAGGAATATGACACAACATACAGTGGTAGGTGGCTTGGCGGGCCGAGCTCCAAAGCATGCTTTTCAACACTTGAAAAAGCCCTCCCATCCACCCTGAGCTTCATTTAAATGTTTGTCGCATCGCATCTGGCCTCCCAACTCAGAAGTGACTGGTGATGATGTCATCATCAGTTACTTCCGTTTGTACTTTGAATAGGTGGACCATGTGGAGAGGTATAGTGGAGAACAAACTTTGAGAAACACTGGCATAAGTCTTACTGAGCACAATGGGCTTTCTTCTTAGTAAAATAAATAAAATTGATTTTAAACACCTCTCGTTATAAGATAGTTCAACAGCCAGTGGTTACACTATTGTGAGTTTTGTACATGTTGGCACAGTTCTCTTGGCTACACTGATGGGAATAAATAATTCAATGTTAGCATCTGGTACGCTGTAGTTATTTGCGATGGCAATTTCCATGATCTACAATCTGCATAAATATACCTCTGAGGCCTGCTATGGTACATACCTATGACTGTGAGCTACTGGCTTGCTCATCAAGTTTCATGAAACTCAGTGGGGCTTACAGTTGAGTAGGTATGCATGGGTTGCGTTGTAATTTACTTTCTTGAACAAAGATTTACTGGAGCAAAATTTGCCCCAATGCAACATGGATTAATGTCACATGTAGCAGTCACTTTTGTCCAGAATAAACTGCTATTCTGATTAAATATATACTGTCATGTCATTCCCCCATGCAGTAAGATGCAGCATGTGGTCTGGTGGTGTGGCTGCATCAGCAGGGGAGGGAAAAAATAGGATTGGTGCATTTGTCTAAAATTACTTTTAGCTGATATCCAGGTTCTATTTTGTTTTTTAAGCAAATTGATTTAAGTTTTCTGGGTCCCCCCCCCCCCGGGTTGCCAAAGTACAGGTCCAGCCTATTTATACATGGATTTTTTATACACAGATTTGACTCAACACGAATGGCCCTTGCAAATGAGAAAGAATGTGCTGATCCCTGGAGAAGGGGAAAAATGCATCTCTTTAAAATCAGTTTAAAAAACTGAACAATCCTTTAACAGTAGCATCCTTAATGAGGGGGGGGCAGCTGGCTGACAATCATCAATCCTTCTCTCTCCAGGCGACCCCCTCCCTTCCCCCTGAGCACAGTGATCACTTTGCATTGGTGAAGGGAGGGTCTGAGTGAAGCGCCTTTGTAAGCTCTTGGAGGAGGACTGATTGATGGATTGTCATCTTAATGACTCTTACCTTACATCACGAAGGTCATCAGGGCTGTTTTTAAATCACGGGAGCAAAGAAACTTTGTTTTTTAAATTGATTTGCTATAGTGCGCTTTTTGCCATCCACGTGAGTGCTTGGAACGGAACCCACGTGAATAATGAGGCTCAACCTGTACTACTCAATTCACCATGGATGGATGGATAGCATCCATGCATGAACTGAGGATGGACTCTGGAGGAGGGCCGGGAAGGGCCATTCATAGTATCACAGACATTGATTGTGAAGAAGTCTCATGTTTCTTTCTAATAATTTGACAGAAGAATTATTTAGCCTCCAGCAAATTTTTCTCAGTGGTGGATATGAACAATTTATAAGAGCTCATTTCATGATGTTCTGATCTTTCGGTACCATAAGGGCATGCCATTGGTCCCTTTGGCTTAGTAACTGGTAAATTCTGGAATGCATTTCATTGATTATGAAGTCAAAACCCATTCTGCCATCTGTTTAATAAGGTGGTTTGCAGTCCCTTGCATCAATTAAGTTAGCAAGGCATGCCTGCCCGCCCACACTTCTTAAGTATGGTGGAATTAATTTCAGCTGAAATCCTAAACACACTTACTAGGGAGGGGCAGCCCAATCCTGAGCTGCCTGGAGCTCCTGGACCCGGCAGCTCCATGGAGGGCTGCCACCGGATCCTGCACCTCCCGCGCTACTGTGGAAGGCTCCTCGGGAGAAGCGGACATTCGTCCCCTTCCCCCGAGTAAGGGAAGCAGCCCCGCAATGGGGCTACTCACTTTAGCGGCAACCAAAAGGTCGGTGCTAAAGTAAAGGCACTCGTGTAGGGCGAGCAGCTCTGCACGAGCGCCTAGGATCCTGCGGAGCTCGGCTCCGTGGATCTGCCTCTCCCTGCTCCTGACATGCCTCCCCCATGCCCCTGGCCATGCCTCTCCCTCCCCCCGGAATGCCACCCCCACGCCCCAGGCCCCGCCCCGCCTCCTGTTCCACAGCCCGGCGGTCCAGGGGACCATGGAGCTGCGGAACCTGAGTGACCGCCGGGCACTATCCCAGCGCTGGCTGGTGCTGGGCTAGCTCCGGTGGGAGCCCAGTGGTATGCCCTGCAAACATGCCTTACAGCATGTTTGCGACTGAGGTCCGTGGTGCAGAGTCATGCCGTGGACCTCAGGATTGGGCTCTAAGCCTCATTGACCATAGTGGGACTTACATCTAAGCAGACGTGCTAAAGTGTGCACTTTTGCCAATCATTCTTTCTGTTCAGGTTCTCACTGCATAATGTCTACATTTTAATGTTACGGTATGCACCACCAGCCTCTCATCCCCAAATCTCTTCTGTAAGAATGTTTGATGCTGCGACTGGGAATGCTCTACAGTTGATGATCCCAGATTATTTTTTTAATCAGTTGATTGATCAATCAATCTTTAATGGGCATCATAAACCAGTGAATAGGCCAGTTGAGGACCTATCATTAGGTCCAAAGGGGCAAATGCTACAGGCGTGAGCCTCTAGAATCCCATGGAAGCCTCTCGGAGGCTCCTGACCAGGTTGGAAACCATGCTTCTGGTTTTCTGGAAGCACAGTTTATAGCACAGGGGAACCTCAGAGAGGCTTACTGGATGTGGGCTAAGGTCACATGAGGCTCCGTGATGGGGGATAGAATTTTTGTGGGTGGGGGGTGCCATCGCAGGCCTTTGCCCCGGGTGCGGGGCTGGGGAGGTTCGCCAGTGGCTTAGGCACATTCCCCAGTGCATGTCTGAGTTTTTGGACATTCACTGAATTTGACAACATTCACCAAATGTCAGGCATTCTTTGTAACAAATACATTAGCATTACATGAGATTGCTTGCAGTGTTAACACTGCATCGCCCTTCCATTCAATTCAAATGACTAGATATGCATACAACATTAGACTTTGAGGCCTCTCCCCCACTTATACATAACTGATGTCAGTTTCTTCTTCTAGACTTCTCTGAGAATGGCTGTCAAGCAGTTACTTTACTAGATCACCTTGATCAGGATTTTTTTTTTTTAATTCTCACTTCTATGCTGCAAATTTAGCTGGATCTGGAGTGTAAACTATGCACCTTTTTTTCTCAGCTTCTGCCCTAAAAGCAGTGTTGAAAGTACCATTATCTCTGTGTTAGTGAAGGAGCAGATACATTAGAGGCTATTTTATTTGGGATGGAAACTTGGATTTTTTTTTCCCTGTGCAAGTGGATGTGTCTTTTTTTTACAGAAGTATCTTAGGTATTTGGTGATACCTGCAGTTTACTTTTTATGTAGTGGTCAGAAGCTAACAGCCCAATTCTAACAAAATCCCTGTTCAGCAATAAAGCTGCTCTAGTGCAGGCTCTGTTGCATCCCGTGGAGGATTTTTGGCTGTTGGAGTTCTTGGGGTAAGGGACATTTGACCCCTTGTGCCTAGGTAAGCCCCAGAAGCCACAATGGGTCAACTTGGACCTGCTCCAGCAGGCGCAAGTTCAAGTTGATCTGCACAGGCAGACTGGGCCAGGGAAGAGGCTTAGGATTCTGTGCATGCTGGTGCCACTGATACCAGCCCCCTCCCAGCCTGATCTGCCCATTCCTCACCCCATATCCTTCCTGTACCACCCTCACCTGGTTGTCCCCTGCCCCGCACCAGACTTACCTGGTCTAGCAAGTTTCACAACTGTTGGTGCGAGCCTTCCCGCTAGCGCACCAGCTAGTAGCGCTATCGCAAAGCACTTTACAACACTGTGAGCTGGCGAAACACACATTCCGCTGGCACTGATGATTGGGGGATTGGGTCGTCAGTGACTTGCTCTCTCTGCTTCAGAATGAGAGACCTAAGCCCTGCTTGTCAAGGAAGAGATTTGGCAGCAAGCTATTTGCATCCTCTTTTTAAAACCTTTCAGGTGAGACCTAAAAATACAAGCGGAATATGGTGTCAGGTAAAAAAATGAAAACAGAACAATACAAAACAGCTACAAGTGCCACTTGTGGGGATTATAATAATTAGAACTATATTTTTCCCATTCCCTAATCCTCTGGTTTATGAAGTACAAGAAAACTGGCTAAAAGTACAGAGCTCCATGTTTCATAGTTACAGTTCTGTCTTGCCAAATTTCTGTTCGAAACTTGGCCTAGATAATTTATGCCTACTTTAAAGCTAATTTGTTAGCTTTAAAGCTTACCCCAGCTTAACCACAGCTCGCAGTTTGCAAAAAACTACCATTGTACCCCAGCACTAGTAAAAAAGGTAGTTTGCCTTTTACAATATTTATTGTAAAAATCTTATTGGATTTTGATTGAAGGGTTCCCCCCCATAAAAATACTGTGCTGGGGATGGCATGACCAGGATGGGAATACAAATGGGGGCGAAGAACAGAAGTCCCCACTACTTTCTGACACTGTTGTGTCTTGTTTTGGGTCCCCTTTAACATGCTATTTACAAAAAGTAAACAAAAAACAAAAGGACCACATTCTGTGTTTCTGGTAACATGATTTGGCCCTAGGGTAAGTGTGCATCAGATTGTAGCCTAAAACATATTTTGTTTTGGTTGGACTAAGCCCAAAGAAGCATATGACACCATTGACCAATTTCAACTGCACAGCTATTCCTTGACCAAGGGAGTCCCTCAGAGGAGATTATGCCTTCAGCCAGCACTTTGATTCTTTCAATGTCCCCCAAAAGAAAGCTACACCTGAAGCCACACCCCCTTTGTGAAAAGATTGAACTGGACTATTTCAAAGTCTTAAAAGCAAATTCATTGTTTACAACTATAATGGTTGATGCCAAATGGATGGACAGTAATATTTAGTCCAGTCCAGTTTTCCTGGGCACAAAGCGTTTGTACTAATATAGCTCAATGCACAGTTATTCTAAACTGTGATTGATTCAAGCCAATGTTTACAAACTAAGTGTCTCAATACATGCAATCTATTTTTAAGTGAGAGTGTACAGTGCTTCTTATGAAATGCTTTCCTGTATGTTGTAAAAGAGATATGTAAGATCGTATTTACTGACTTGATAATGTAGAAATCACTTTGAACAAATCCATTTCCCTCTCCCCTTAATTTATTTCCTATAGAAGAATGATATAATGGATGGTCCAGGCTATTAAGAAAACTGAATTATCCTGAGACTTTCAAAGCCTCCAGCAGAAACAATTCTTGCAATCAATCTTCCAGATTCCTCCTGAATTATTTGATAACCTCTCTGAGTCATAAATCTATCAAGTCTTTTCCTACAGATACTGGCAGCATGAAGGAATGACTTTTTCCCCCTGAAATGCACAGTTTTAAAAAACTGTTAGTAATTATTGTAGCAAATGATATAGTAATTTCATTTTCTGGATTTCAGGAAATTTAATCTTTGTTTAGCTATGTAAGGTTTATGGGTTTAGCTCAGTTAAGCCCTCAAAGCTCTCTAGAAAAGCACACCAAACTTTCAATGTCATATGAACTTACAAAGTTTGGTTGAATTTGGAAATTTGTATGTACAGTAATTAGAATCCAGAATCAATAGTTTTGCTCCACACCAGAATATTACCCCCTTCCTCCAGTATTTCATTGTGTGAAATACTCCCACAGCCCAATCCTATCTGGCACTAACACCACTGGAACTAGTGTTTGGGTGGCGGAACTCACTTGACAGCATTGTAAATACTGTTCTGGAAGTGCAGATGGGTGGAAAGGATTTTGTGTGCAGCAGTGGGAAGAGGATGCCCACTGACATTGGTAGGTTGGTGAGGTGGGTGAATGGGGGTGAACAGAATCGAACAACATGTGGGAGGATCAGGGCAAATCAGGGCAGGCTAGGGATATTTTGGAGGCAGAAGAAAGTGGCACGCAGCACAAGCAAATTCACCCCCTTTGTCTCTTTGGACTTGAGCCAAATAAATTGCTAGCATAATCTGAGGAGACCATAGGTATTCAAAGGGCTTACAGAAGGGCAAAGGGAAATATTTTTCCTTACTTCTCCCAAGCCTCCTGATCACTCCTTCTGTAGTTGCTCCCCCTAGTTGCTTCATGGGGTGGGAAGGATACGATTGTGCTGCTAAAACCTTAAGTGGCTTGGGACAGACTGTCTTCTTCCACATGCTTCTATGCATGCGCTGAGATCTTCTTGAGCAGGGGCGTCTCTTGCATGCCTCACTTCTTTCTGAAGTGCAGAAAGAGTCAAACCAGGGACAAACAAGGGAGCCTTCACAGTGGTGGTCCAGTATGGAAGTCTGTCCCATAGGAGGTTCATTTGGTCCCCCCCCCCCGTCACTGTTTTGGAGGAAAAAAACACTTTTTTTTACTGACCTTCTCCAACTATGCTTGATTATTTTCTATTTCTTGGTTGCTGGGGTTACACATTCTTTGTAGCTTTAGTTTTGATTGCTCCAGTTTTTATGACTTTTATTGTATTTTCTTTCTCGTTGTGAGACAAATAAATACAGTATTTTATTTATACATTTTGAGTCAGGATCTCTCTGGCTACATTTCATCCCCAATGTAGCAGATGGTCTAACTTTTAAAGCTGAAATTTGATTTTTTTTGAGTTTTCACTTGCTTGGAAATAATCTTCAAACATTTCTTTTAAACTGAGGCGCAGAGAAAATGTATCTACAGTTACAAAGATCAATTTCCATTCGTTTCAGATGAGTTTGTTGCCTTGGTTTTTTGTTTTGAAAATCAGTTTGTCTCCCAATTAGTCATCCCTAAAAGATGTTCAAAATCCTGTACATCATCCCTTTTTGTTTGCCTTCCAGTGATAACTGTTCTCTTTTAGATTGTTTTCCTGTATTCTTTTTCTGCGGGAGTCCAATTGCAAAATGTCTACTAATTTTATCATATGACATTATTCTGCTATACAGTAAGGTTTTTAATGGCCCAATCCTATGCGCCAGTTACGATGGTAGGAGTAGATGCTGGCGTACCAGGCCCTGCAATGGCCAAAGATCATGCCACTTGCCAGGGCATGTGAGGCTAGGTAGCTGTAGTGGCAGGTATCTGCCAATGCAGACCCCAGGCAGTGTCAAAAATAGGTAGGCTGGTGTGAGGGGATGTTCATCCAAGGGAGGGAGAGGGCACAGGGAATAACTGGGCAGGGACGGGGAGGAACTGGGGGCATGTTGAGGTTGTGAGGGAGTGAATCCATTGGCAGCAACTTTTGCCAGATTTTATCCCCCATTTTCGAACCTGGCTGGCTCTCCTCAGACTTGTGCCAGCAAAATGTTTGTTGCAGGTCCAGGGAGATTCTCCTAGACAATTGGGCATCTTACCAAGAGAAAAGAAAATATATTTTTCTGAACGCTGTCTGGTTGCCTCCCCAGCATGACATGTAGCTTGTGCTCCATTCTCACAGGTACATGCTATAATGTAGTGCGGAATCAAATTGGGCTGTTATGCTATAGCCAGTGCTCCTCACACAAAAAGACATTCTTGGGGACGGTCAGTATCTTGGCTGCCAAGACACTGCACCATCCAGGCCACTACAACATCTGTGAAATGCAAAATCGCAGGGGCAGCACCAAAGGCATCTGGGAGGTTCAGGTAGCTGACTGAACAACATAAGCCCCCTGGCTGCTGCAGCCAACACCAGAAGGGAGTGCAACAGGTCAGAGAGAACCAACCAGCCCGCTGCCAGTTCTATAAGAACATAAGAAGAGCCCTGCTGCTGCTGCTGCTGCTGCACAAAGGCCCATCTAGTCTAGCTTCCTGCATCTCACCAATGCTTCAGGGAGTACACAAGACAACAAGAGCACACAAGATAACAATGCCTGAGGCCCAATGCCCGAGGGACATAACCTCATAGGTTATGTTATGATGTTGGTTTAGTTAACCACTTTGGGCTTGTTTTCATAAAGCAAGGCAGGATACAATTTCCTTAGATAAATGAATAAAGAGATACATGTTGCTTCCCTCACCAATGAACACACACACACACACAGGCACATTCCTACAATTTAAAGGCAGCCTCGGAGGTATTACTAACTTCAGCCAGGCTTCAGGACTGTTCATAAGAATTAATTTCCAGATATATCCTGGGTTGCACTAATTTTAAAAATTAAAAATGACTTATGGATTCTTCTTAATAGCAAGATGGTTGAAATTGGTATGTGCAAGACTATTCTTGAGAACTATTGGCTGAGGGCCCAATCCTAATAAACTTTCAAGTACTGATGCAGTCATGCCAATGGGGCATGTGCTGCATCCTGCAGTGGGAAAGGAGTCACGGATGTCTCCTTTGTTTGTTTCCTTACTCTGGGGCTGCACTGCTGCTGCACTGGCGCTGTAAAGTTGGATTGAGCCCTGACTGTGCTATTGTGGGATGTTCATGTTGTCACATGTGACAGTGCAATCCTAAGCATGTCTTCTCAGAAGTAAAGGCCATGACATTCGCTGGGACTTACTCCCAGGGAAGTGTGTATAGGATTGCAGCCCTAGTCACATTTATGAAGTTATCAAAATCTCAGATAATTCAACATTTAGGCCAGACTCCCTCTTAAATAGAACCCAGATTAGAACAACAGAAAATAGAGTCAAGAACTCATTATGAATGAATGTTAGCCTGATGGAAACATAAGTTACTGCTGCAAAAACACAGCTTTTAAAATGTACACACTTCACTGCTGTGAAAAGAGTTGTTTACTAAAACTACATCCCTTCAAAGTGAATGAAGGTCATGCTAACCTTTCCCTTTCTACTATTTAGGGTATTGTATATGTTTGAGTTTCAATATAATGCATTCAGGACCCATTCTTGCAGCTGTTTTAACCAGTTTTTAGTCTCATACATCATACTCGCATCAGCCTCAGGTTGCACTAGGTGCACAAAGTCCAATATTTTCTGCTGAACACAGCATGAATCACTTTTTGTTAGGGAAAAAGCACCACCACCTTCAGCTCAGCTGCTGAGCTGCACTGAGGTGTCACTGCTGAAAGGGCAGTCTGTGTGAAAATTGGGCTTGTGAAAATTGGGCTGTGTGAAAATTGTGTGAAAAAGATATCTCCCATATCTTGGAAGCATGATCAAGATTTGTGTATTTTCTCTTCTCTCATTTGCGGCTAATGAGTTCCTGAGGAAACAGTGCTGATTTGAAGTCATCAGCTGTTTAATGATGTCACATCCTGCTTAGTGGTATCACTTCTGGCACTCAGCAGGTATCATGCATGCTATTTGGCCCTCTGTATGAAATGAGTTTTGTGCACATGTAAGGTAGCAAAAAATATTAAAACACATGCATTGGACTAAACAGCAGCAAAAGGAATATTTCCTTAAAAGCTCTTTCAAACAAAATGGTGCCAGGCTGAACAAAGAGTGGGAGATAAATAAATGTCCTTAGCTAAACTATTCCATAGCCTAGGCCTCACTGATGAGAAGGCTGAGGCCTCAGCCATCTCCTGCCTGACCTCCAAAGAGAGGAATATCCTTAGCAGGGCTTCAGATGCTCAACTCAATAAATGGGCAAGCTCATATGGAAGAAGGGAATCCTTCAGACCCCTAGCCTGTGATCACTGGTCAAAACTGCCAATATGCTAAAATAAGAATTGGCCCTGTAACTTTGCACGTGAATAAATGAATGGGAAAGTAGTCTTAGAGTCCAGTTGCATGTGAACTTTTGCGCAACTTGCCCCATAACTTGCTCAGGGCCGGCCCATCCATGAGGCTAGCTAATGCAGGCTCCATCAGTGGCAGATTGCAAGGGGTCCAAGGATGGTGGATTCAGGGTGACTATCACCCCAGGTTTGCCACTGCCACTGCCTTCCTTCAACCCAACACCAATGCAAGCAGCAATGACCTTCTTTCTGCTTGCCAGAGCAAGAAACTGATGATTGTCTTCCTCGCCATGCCCCTGGCATAAATATAGATTGAATCTGACACCTGACATCACTGTGTTGGAGACATAAGAACATAAGAACATAAGAACAGCCCCACTGGATCAGGCCATAGGCCCATCTAGTCCAGCTTCCTGTATCTCACAGCGGCCCACCAAATGCCCCAGGGAGCACACCAGATAACAAGAGACCTCATCCTGGTGCTCTCCCCTACATCTGGCATTCTGACTTAACCCATTCCTAAAATCAGGAGGTTGCGCATACACATCATGGCTTGTACCCCATAATGGATTTTTCCTCCAGAAACTCGTCCAATCCCCTTTTAAAGGCGTCTAGGCTAGACGCCAGCACCACATCCTGTGGCAAGGAGTTCCACAGACCGACCACGCGCTGAGTAAAGAAATATTTTCTTTTGTCTGTCCTAACCCGCCCAACACTCAATTTTAGTGGATGTCCCCTGGTTCTGGTATTATGTGAGAGTGTAAAGAGCATCTCCCTATCCACTCTGTCCATCCCCTGCATAATTTTGTATGTCTCAATCATGTCCCCCCTCAAGCGTCTCTTTTCTAGGCTGAAGAGGCCCAAACGCCGTAGCCTTTCCTCATAAGGAAGGTGCCCCAGCCCCGTAATCATCTTAGTCGCTCTCTTTTGCACCTTTTCCATTTCCACTATGTCTTTTTTGAGATGCAGCGACCAGAACTGGACACAATACTCCAGGTGTGGCCTTACCATCGATTTGTACAACGGCATTATAATACTAACCGTTTTGTTCTCAATACCCTTCCTAATGATCCCAAGCATAGAATTGGCCTTCTTCACTGCCGCCGCACATTGGGTCGACACTTTCATCGACCTGTCCACCACCACCCCAAGATCTCTCTCCTGATCTGTCACAGACAGCTCAGAACCCATCAGCCTATATCTAAAGTTTTGATTTTTTGCCCCAATGTGCATGACTTTACACTTACTGACATTGAAGCGCATCTGCCATTTTGCTGCCCATTCTGCCAGTCTGGAGAGATCCTTCTGGAGCTCCTCACAATCACTTCTGGTCTTTACCACTCGGAAAAGTTTGGTGTCGTCTGCAAACTTAGCCACTTCACTGCTCAACCCTGTCTCCAGGTCATTTATGAAGAGGTTGAAAAGCACCGGTCCCAGGACAGATCCTTGGGGCACACCGCTTTTCACCTCTCTCCATTGTGAAAATTGCCCATTGACACCCACTCTCTGCTTCCTGGCCTCCAACCAGTTCTCAATCCACGAGAGGACCTGTCCTCTAATTCCCTGACTGTGGAGTTTTTTCAGTAGCCTTCGGTGAGGGACCGTGTCAAACGCCTTCTGAAAGTCCAGATATATAATGTCCACGGGTTCTCCAGCATCCACATGCCTGTTGACCTTTTCAAAGAATTCTATAAGGTTCATGAGGCAAGACTTACCCTTACAGAAGCCATGCTGACTCTCTCTCAGCAAGGCCTGTTCGTCTATGTGTTTTGAGATCCTATCTTTGATGAGGCATTCTACCATCTTACCCGGTATGGATGTTAGGCTGACCGGCCTATAGTTTCCCGGGTCCCCCCTCTTTCCCTTTTTAAAAATAGGCGTGACATTTGCTATCCTCCAATCTTCTGGTACCGTGGCCGTTTTGAGGGACAAGTTGCATACCTTAGTCAAGAGATCTGCAACTTCATTCTTCAATTCCTTAATAACCCTTGGGTGTATGCCATCAGGGCCCGGTGACTTATTGATCTTTAATTTATCAATCAGGTCTGAAACATCTTCTCTTTTAACCTCTATCTGACTTAACTCCTCGGTTAGGAGGGGCCGTTCGGGCAGCGGTATCTGCCCGAGGTCTTCTGCCGTGAAGACAGATGCAAAGAACTCATTTAATTTCTCTGCCATCTCTAAGTCTCCTTTTATCTCCCCTTTCCCTCCCTCACCATCCAGAGACACTATTATGCAGCCAAAATTTCAGAGATTCGAGATAACAGACATCATTTGCTTGCTAGCTAGGGCTTAGCAAGATCTGTAGATTTCAGTTTCATGTTTGCTTGGAAGCAAAATTCCATTGCTCAAGAGATTGACTCCTTAATCAGCTGCAGAGAATGGCAGCCTTTTGTTTTCTGTTTCCCTGTTCTGTGCTACTTTTGCAAATCCATCTCCTCTTAATGGAATATTTCCCTTGCTTTAACACCCTTGTCCTCTTCCCCCTGCTTCTTCTTAATATTCTTTTCCTTCAACTACTCTTTCCTGTTACAATGCATAAGATCCAGCTGTTGCTCAGACATAAGTCCTTCTGAGTTCTGTGGGACTGTAAGTGCACATAGGATTTCAGCTCGAATTTCATTCTTCTGTGCTGTACCAACTGCCCTCCCAATTCTTTGTCTCCACTTTTAATTAGTCTGCCTTTCAGATTTCTCCTGCATAATGTTTCCATTTCCAATTGAATAAGCCAGTGGTTCCCAAACTCATACAAGGGAGTTGGGACTGCTAAGTCTTGGTGGGGGCAGGACGGGGACACCCTGATCGTGGTGTGTGGGAACCCTGGGGCTTTCCCCCTTACCTGGAAGGTTGCGCTGGCTTTAGGGATGGTGTGAGAGGCCCACAGCCCCCTTCGCAGCCCCCCCTGATGCTGAAATCACTCTATTTAGCGATCAGAATGGACTTCTGGAAAAACAACCAAAATTGCCAAACGGAGTGATTTTTAGCATGGGGGGCCGCAGAGGGGGCTGCAGGCCTCCCAAACCGTCCCTGAGACCAACGTGACTCCCCAGGTAAGGGGGAAAGCCCCTGGGTTCCCGCAGCATTGCAACTGCCGTGGTGCTGTTGGGACACCTATTACTGGGCCACTTCCCCTAAGGGGAATGAATGGCCTAGTTTTTGTTCCCTATGGTGGGTCATGACCCACACTTTGGGAAACATTGGAATAAGCAAACAGTTTGAATGCTTCTGAGATTTTTCTGAATTGCGGTTACTAAATGTTGAAGAGAGGGCATTCTGCACATGCTTAGTAAATAATCCCCTAGTTCAGTGCTTTTCAAACTCTCAGAGAGAGTTTGAACTGCAGTCTTGTGAGAGGTGGGGGGAGGCAGCAACGTGATCCCCAGGATTGCGTCGCTAAGGGGGCTGCAGGGACTGGGATGCACTCGCCAGTCCCTGCAACAGCCTTCCTGTGGTGTGGGGAGCCCTGCGCAAGTCTCTGCATGGATCTCCGAGGCTTAAAAAGTGAAAGTGGAGCGATCGCACTCCACTTCCACAAAACTGGAAGTAGAGCGCAATAGCTGCACTTTCACTTTTTAAGCCCCGGGAAGCCCTGCAGACACTAGCGCAGGGCTACCTGCACTCCCAACAGGCTGCTGCAGGGACTGGTGAGTGCATCCCAGTCCCTGCAGCCCCCTTAGCGATGCAATCCTGGGGATCGTGTTGCTTCCTCCCCCCTGCCCCCGCCCCTTAAGGGGAAAGTGGCCAGAGCTCACAGGCTGGGGTGTTGCGACAAACCTGTTTGAAAAGCCCTAGTTTCTAATTAGAGTTCTGCTAGAACTCTGCTAGAGTTTCTGCTAAAGTTCTAGTTTCTGCAGAGTTTCTGCTAGAGTTCAACTCTTCTGATGAAGAAACACCTGCAGATTCTTGTATTACTCATCTTGTGGTTATGAACTGTCTTCTCTGCTGCCTGGCTGTCCCTGCAGTGTTACAGTCTGTGCTAGCAACAAATTAGGGGTATCTTTTCTTCCTGCATTGGATTTCAGGAAGGAAAATTGACCTTAAAGTCTTATTGTCTAATGCCAGGATTTGGAGGGAGAGGAAGTTGCTGCTTAGTAATAAGGAGGGAGAGAAAGGCAACCTGTACTTATTTAGAGGCAAATATCCCTTACATAAGAGTGAAAACTGAGAATCTTGAATTGTCTATTTGGCAAGGTCTGCATCCATCTGTAGAAAAGGGAGAAATATGGTCTTCAAGAATTACAGTGCAAACATATGAAAATTTACTCAGAGGTATACCTTTTTGAACTCAATAGCACTTACTCTCTAGTAAATGTGTTTAGGAGTGCACCATGTTTTGCTTTTAAAAATTGGGATTGGATCCTGATACATGTTTATACAGAAGCAAGTCCCATTATGTTTAATGGGGCTTACTCCTAGTAAGTGTGCATAGGATTTCAGTCTGAACTCTCCAGCTAGCTAGGTCTATCTGCATCCCTTTGTAAAGGAGCATCTCTTTAGCTATGTAGCATGAGCTTCCTGTCCTTCCAGCAGGCACACAAATTTGGCAGCAGAAACTGAAAAGACTTAATTTAAAAAGCTTTTTCTTTTCTTTTCTTTTTTTAGCAAGGGTCTATACAGATGGAGCACCCAAACTTTCATGATCTTTGAGAGAGGTGGCAAACAGGTGTCCAGTAGGCTCCAACCCTCAATGGTTCTTAATTATCAGGATCTTGTCCAGGAGTTCAGTCTAACCCTCACTCTTTGCAAGACAAAGTCCTGCTTGACTTTGAAAAATCACAACTGGAAACTAAGATGTAGTTACAGTAGGTTAAATGGCACATGGGTTGAGAAAGAGAGGGTGTTTGTAACAGTACTTCTGGTTAATTTTCTTCTCAAGGGAAGCCAGAAAACTCAAGATCCAGCAGAACACCAGAATATCACAGCAGGTTAAACAGCTTCTTTGAGCAATCAATTATTGCTATTGTTGGGGAATTTTTGTCCCAAAAAATCAAAACTAAACAGCCTCCCATCCCTATTTAGGCACAAAACACACACAATGCATTATGTGTTTGTGGGAAAATATGTGAGATAATTTCTGAACTTAGTAAAGGATTTGTTCTTGCAATAGATTTTGGTGGAAAGCGAAAGCAATAAATTATTCACTTTGTTCAAGCAGAGGTCGCTTCTGATCTTTTCTCTTGCCTTACCAAATGATATTGGCTGGCATTCAGTGGGTGTTGTTTAGAACAAAAAAATGATGCAATTAATTTGTTCCTAAATAGGCCATTCCACAGACTGATGGGCAATTGAATGAAGAACATAGGAGTGTTCCGCAAGCAAAAGTGTAATTGCAAAGGAAGAGGACGTGTTGGTGTTACAGTGTTCGTGAGATTGTGGGAAGCTCATTGGCAGATATTTTCCAGTAATTGCCATTCCCAGGGGTTTGTTCTGGTATTCATTACTGGTAAACAAATAAAACAAGCCAATGCCTTTCTGTAGTTAGTTCTGAGGTTTAACAAATAAACAATTGTTTTAGGCCCCAGCATTCATTAAAATCCTACATGACCAGATTTTTGATCTTGATGGTTGTGTGGCCTCTTTGTCACTGGAAGGCCATTTCAAGTAACTGGAAATGAAACCCCTGGAACCCACAAGGTGTCATTTTCATTCCTTTCCACCTTGCATGAAATACTCTGAGGCAGTGTGTCACATGGGTCCAGCCCGGGTAGCCAGGAGCTCCCCAGGAGCAGGGATCTCCTCTAGGGTAGAGGCTTCCTTGGGAGTAAGACCCGAGTACTCCCAGGACTGGGGTCCTTTACAGAGCACATACCTGGGAGGAGGAACAAGGACCAGCTGGGAACACCAAACAGGCAGGTGGTTAGAAGGGGTGGGGCCGGCCCAAGAGGGAAGAAGCCTCATAAGGAGCCTGGAGAGGGAGGAGGGAGGTTGCTCCTCTCCAGAGGGGAGTAAGGCTCGAGGAAAGGGGGGGGGAAGCATCATCCCTGCCTAAGGGAAAAGAGAGAGGCCTCCAGAGGGAGGGGATGGACATCTGCCCTGGAGAGAGGAGACTGGGGGGAAACTTCCCTGAGCCAGGACCTGCCTGGACACAGAGGGCAACCCCTAGAGAGATGGGGGATTGGAGCCAACTATACCCTGTGGGGGCCAGCTGGCTGGGAAGCTAGCATGGAGATATCAGGGGCTCTCCTAAGGCCAGGCAGCCTGACCCTGACCCCGACCGGCAGGGTTGCATCCTCCAAGAGCCCTGACCCTGGGCCAAGGGATTTGGAGCGGAAAGCTAGTGTTGACAATGCCCAGGAACGGGTAGGGTCAGGTCCAGAGCCCACCAGACGACGGCGACACAAGTCAGCATGATGTATGTAAGTCTGTGATGTAACAGTCCACATGAATGTAAAAAGGCTGACGCTATTAAACCGCCTGTGTCAAGCAACTATACCTGCCTCCTGTCTGTTAATCTGCTGCCAACCATCGTTCAAGGACCGGGTAAGCCCCTCGCGCTCGCTTGCAACCCCAGGGAAGGGGCCTCCTCCCGCTATGGACATTACACAGTGGTTCTCACCCTTTTCAGCCTGGGACCCACTTCTGAGAATGACAATCTGCCTGGGACCCATCGGAAGTGATGTCATCAACCTGGAAGTGATGTCATGGCCGGAAGTGACATCATCAAACAGGAAGTGACATCGTTGTGATGCCAGAACCAGAAGTGATGTCATCAAGCAGCAAGTGACATCACTGTTCTTACCTAGGAACTCAAACTGAGAAAATATTCCAGCTCAGAAGCTTCTTACAATTCTCCTCCCCTGCTACCATTGCTATCAAGCAAAAAGAATAAAAATAAAACATCTGGAACAAAATATTTGTGACATATGCTCAGCACTTACTTTCAGCCCATTTCACGTACAACCCTGAAGATCACCAAAATCATGGAAAAGGTCATCTAGTCCAACCCCAATTTCACATACAACCCTGGAGAAGATCTTTAAAATACTCTCAGCCGCATGCTCTGACCTCACTTTCAGTCAGTTTCACATGCAACCCCAAAGATCACCAAATACATGGAACTGGAAGCTACATAAAAGGTCATCTAGTTCAACCCCCTGCCTGTAGCTTCTCAGACATATTCTCAGTGCAGCAGAGATGGCCAAGGCACTTGGAGAGATGCATCATAACTGTTTGACTACTTCTAATGGTGTGCATCAGAGAAATGTCAGGGAGTGGTGGAGCATCCCCTCACTACTGAAGGAGGAAGACAGGCATGCCCCACCATTCCCCTCCCAGCTGCTAAAAGAAGCCAAACAGTGGGGTAGCTTCATTGGAAGGGAGCTCTCACTTGTTGTGGCTGTGACAGGTGGCAAGATGGCAAGGGGAGCACTGGAGCGGAGCCCACGGGAGGTGGCAGCGTTGGCAGCGTTCACACCTCTCCCTGGTCAGCGAAAGGTGCGGATGCTGCCACCGCCTTCCACGGGGTCCACTCCAGAGTGCCCCTCCCGCCTCCTTCTCGCCTGCCTGTGCCAGGGATAGGTGCGTGGAAGAAGGAGGTGGTGGCAGCTTCCGGACCTTTCCCTGACACAGGCAGGCGAGGAGGAGGCTAGTGGGGCACCCTGGAATGGACCCTGTGGAAGGCAGCATCAGCAGCGTCTGCACCTTTCCCAGACCAGGGAGAGGTGTGAATGCTGCCACTGCCGCGCGCGGGCTCCAGGGTGCCACTCCAGGCTTCCTCTCGCCTCCCATGGGCTGCACGGGCGGCGGCAGGCACAGGCAGTTTTGGAGACTGGGGGGAAACTCCCCTGCTCCATTACCAGGTGCCAGGTGCCTCTCGCCTGCTGCTGGTGGTGGTGGTGATTGTCCTCTCAGCCCCCCAGCCCACCCTGTCCCTCCCTCCTCCGCCAAGCTGACCCCACTGCAGGTTCCCTCTTGCCTGCCTGCCAGCCCAATCAGGTCTACTCAGAAGTAAGTCCCATTAGAGTCAATGGGGTTTACTCCCAGGAAAGTGTGGATGGGATTGGGAAGTGTACTGGGGGAAGGGCGGACGCTGCCGCCGCCGCCGCCACAGGTGTACTCTCCTAGGAAAAGCTGCATGCTGCTGCTCTGCACCTGTGTGAGTCGCTTTTTCTCTTACCCTGCGCCTAGAGAAAGCCTAAAATGGCAGCGCCCAGGCTTTGCCCTCTTTCAAAATGGCGCTGCCCAGGTCTTGTGCCCTTTTCCAAGATGGCAGCCACCAGCTTCTGGGGACCCACCTGAAATCCTTTTGCGACCCACTTGGTGGGTCGCAACCCACAGTTTGAGAACCTCTGCTCTGAGGAGTTAAAATAGGAAGAAGTTTTGGCGTCAGTTTTGAAGTAACTGGAAATGGTGCTCATTAGGGCTTCATATGCATCTTTTCCAAGATGGGCTGTTGGGGAATCATGGAGATTCTTCTGTGAATTTCCTCTGCTACCCTGGATCAATAGAATCAAGTTTAAGACCCACAAGACCAATGGCATGAATGGAAATGATGCTCTCTAGAGTGCCACACATTTTACATGTGTTACAGTATTGCATTTTAAAAGTGCTTTTAGTAACGGGCCTCTTCTGGCATTATTAAGGGTGCAATCCTAACCGGCAGTTATACCAGCATAGGAGGACCTGGAAGGTTGCAAACGTGCCGTAAAGCATGTTTGGGCCTCCGTGGGTGGGAGCGGCATCGGCGCATTCAGATGCGCTGACGCGGGGAGGCAGGCAGAAGCCTCCGCAGCAGCTCCTGCACTGCTGCTTGTAGGTGTGGGGGGGGGGCGTAGGGAGGGGCGGGAGGGGGCATTTCTGAGCAGGGGAGGGCAGGCAATGGGTGGCCCTGGTGGCGGATGCGTGGGGAGCCGGGGGTGGGGCTGGGACCCGGCGTTTATGCCAGATCCCAACATCCGTCCCCAGAGAGAATGGCCTGTGGCTGAGCCACTGCACTCGACAAACCTGCGTTGGATGCAGTGCAAGCCATCTGGCTTGCCTACTGCAGCGCAGGTTTGGATTGCGCCCTAAATGTTTCTTTTAGTTATCCAGTTTACAGAAGCCCTTTAAAGCAAACTGGATTTCAAATTTAAAGACTATAGCTATATAGAACCTTTTGATTGTATCAGTCAACCTAGAATATTTTGATTGGTTCCGCGAGTGTTGTGTGTTCTGAGTTTCTGAGATGATTAACAGGGCAATCCTAGGCATGAAGTCCCACTGTGTTCAGTGGGGCTTACTGCTAGGAAATTGTGTACAGGACTGCAACCCATGCAAAGTTCTTGTGTAACTAAGTATATTCTGTTACATTTTTAAATGGTACCTCTTCATGTGAACATAAGAACATTGTGTGGCTTAAGGGTATTGGCACCTCACAGTGTCCTCAGTACTATGTGCATGAAACATTCCCTGACATCTTCATGAATGGGGAAACCATTCATGGTTTTGCGTCCATGAATGGGTCAGTGGCTCAGGGTGCCTCCTGTACAACCTCTTCTCAACCAAGAAACCCCTCTTTTAATGATCAGAAGACATTGCCCTATAAATGTAGCAATATCATTGCTGAGTTGCGGTAGATGTGAGAAGCTTCTCTACTGAATGTACAAGAATTTTATTAGCAGATCTGCTATTACTGTTCATTTGTGTTTTGGTATTAATAAAAATGAGGACTGGAGACCGAATTGAGTGGCAGGTTATTTTAAGTTCTGCAGAACGAAATGTATGTTTAATCTTATAACAAGGTAGCACCTGTATGAAGCAACAGTTACATGTTTGTTTCATTTTTGAGTTCATAGCCTTGGAATCTATGCTGCTCTAGAGATGCTCTTCAATTGAGTGCAATAGAAATGCTGTTATCAGGAATTCCATTTGCTTTTCTCTTGCCTATTCAGCAGCTAAAGAATGGAAAAAAATGGAGAATGACCAGCTTTATTACTCCCCACTCCATGTATTTTTGAGACAATATGCATATCATTTTCTTAATATTGGTCATTGTAGAGCAGTGAGGAGGACATGGTAATGGAATAAAATCAGATGTTGAGAAATTTAGATTGCACTTTGCACTTTGATTGCACTTTGCAATCTCTGTCCTCATTAGGTGTCAGGTTCAGGACCCATTGAATTTGGATCCCACTCAAAATGGGATTCACTCTGCCTCCACTGCTACTTATCTCTTCCTGCTAGTTCTCTGTTTCTAAAGCCACCAAAAAATGTGCTGTGGGGAAGTGGAAAGGGGTAACCAGTAGCGGGAGGGCTCCCTAAGGGCAGAACAAACTTTTCTAGCACCCACTTTAATAGAATTTTGCCCTGGAATAACATTCTCAGTATCCTCTTATATATTTTTAAAGAAATTGTTTAAGAAACAGGAAATTGTTTAAAAAAAGAGGAAATTAGAGGAAATGACATATTATTATGGAGCAGTGGGGACAGGTAGCTTGGATGTTTAGATGATTTGTCAAAGAAGGCAAAAAGGAATTTCAGGCTGGAGATTAATGCAAAATTTACTGGAATAAATAAGAGTGCACAATGCATTTTCAGCTCTATCTTCTTAAAGGGCAATCATTTTATATGCTTTCTTTGTCTACTTTTCCCTGGTTGAGGCTGCATTTGCTGAGGTCAACAGGATAAAAAAAAACCCATTAACAAGGGGTTTACATTCAGCCTGCCTGTGTAAATTCCCTTGAGTCTGCCAGTCTCTAGTCTATGTGTCTATGAGAAAGGCAATACAGGCTTGCCCCAGTATTTGAGGGGGATCAGTTCCTGAACCCCCTGCAGTTAAGTAAAACCATAGATACAGGTGACGCCTCCCCCACCCTCTGAATCTGCAGGACTGGAAGGATATTTTCAGTCCCCTCTTCCACATATAAAGGAATTCACCAGATTCCATAGCAAACCGTTTCTCTTTCTTTGCATTAAACAAGTGTACTCACTGGATAAAAGTGCCATTTCTACAGGGATCAAAAACCTATTAATAAAAATGGATGCTTTCCTCATAGGGAAATAGTGCTGAATATGTTTGACAGGTAAAGAATAGATGAATTACATTACCCATTTTCTGGGCAAGGGCCTCTAATGGCTGGAATTCTCTCCTAGGATACCTATATTGTGCCATTTCTATCAATGTCATCAGATCCTTGTTCAACCCCCCTCCCAGCTATGTGAGATCTTAAGCACAAGTGCCTGCTACATCAGTACCTGTAACTATATTTGCTGACATTCATGTCTTGTTGAAGAGCAAGGAAAAACTATTGGTGGGTTTGAAGTATCTGATAAATGGTTCTTTTTTCAGAGGGTGCTTCATTCATAATCCCTATAAACTGGGGAACTACAGTGCAGATCCTAATTTGCAATGTTGGCTGACATGGTTAAGCAACTTCAACAGGTTTAGGTACTTGACTATAATACCGACAATCTTGATTTTATCTTCCTTCTAGGTTAGGTTCAGTAGTGAGAATGCCTTGGTTGATCACCTTTACCAGGAAAGAGGCAGGGGGTGTTATACAACCTCATAGATTCTTCTGGACTGAACTTATGGAATGGAAACAAAGGAGCACAGCTATGCAACAGTTCTGCTCCTTCTGTATAAATCTGCTATATAGATCTTCTATATAGATCTTCAGGGAGGTTGTGCTCCAGGTACTATCACTGACTGAAGTTTGATTGGCATGCAAGCGGGATAGAATCTTATCAGTAATAGTCCCCTGACTGTGAAACTCCTTGCCCCAAGAAAGGAGGCCACCTCTCTCTCTGCTTTAAATAAAAAGCAATGCTTTTTGCTATGCTTTGGGTTTGCAGAATTGAACTACTCCTGCACCTGTTACTGCTGGAATGTTTTATTTCAGTCTCCAATTACATTTTAATTTTTTTTATTTGTTTTTCTAATTGTATATTGTTTTTTATGCTGTTATATTCTTGTTAGCTGCCTTGGAGCTATCCCTTGGAAGGTGGGATAGAAATGAATGAAAGAATGCACTGCTCAAAAATTTTAGATGGCGATATTGGGAGACTATTGTGCATTCCTACAGTCACTTCTTGTGGAGTTTTAGAAGAAGTTATTCTGTCTTCTGTATTTTTTTTTAACATCTGAGTAAAATCACTGACGTATTTTGAAATTCAGGAGTGGGTCATCATCAATATGCTGATGACTGGCAAATCTATATCTCATTTCCATCTGAACCAGGTGCAGTAGGCAATTCATTCCTTGAATGACGCCATCCAAAGGATTGGATGAAGAGGAATATATTGAAACTGAATCTCAACATGATGGGGTGATTTATAACAGATGGTCCTATTGCTGAAGAAAATTGTAGAATAGCTGGTTTTGGAGAGATTGCACAGAAATGCAGGTATACAGCTTAGGAGTGCCCCTGTATCTGTCTCTTTTCCAGGATCCTGAATTAGCGGCTGCATTTTTGCAGCTTCATCTGATATGCCAGCTGCATTCCTGCCTGGAAAAGAGAATGCCCTAGTAGTGCATGACCTCATGATTCGACCTGCTGTGCAGGTCTCTTGTTGTCTTGTGTGCTCCCTGGGGAATTTGGTGGGCCACTGTGAGATACAGGAAGCTGGACTAGATGGGCCTATGGCCTGATCAAGCAGGACTGTTCTTATGTTCTTAGTAATCGGTACCAATAACTAGAGGTGTTTGAAAAGGGTGTGTCATCTCCATGGCTGGGGCTGGCCCCTCCTCTCCAAGGGGTGGGGCTTCCTCCCATGCTTTGAGGGCCCTCTCCCACTTACTGCGCAAGAGCTCGTAAGAGCTCAGGCCCTACTCCCTGGGAGACCTCCTGCCTGGGGTCCAAATCTAGGCCATACTTGCTCCACCCCCTACTCCTTGCTCCCAAGGAGCCCTTTACTCCTGAGGAGGCCCATGTCGCTGGGACCGGGGCCAGGCCTGGATGACAGGGTGTTATTTATTTTACTCAGAAGCCCATTGTGTTCAGTAAGACTTACAGCCCAATCCTGAGCAGCCTGGTGCCTAGGGCTGCAGGGGCGCCAAAAATGGCTGCTGCTGCATCCTGTGTGCTCAATGGGCAGCACCAGCAGCTCCTCGGAAAAAGGGGACTTTCATCACCTTCCCCAAGGCAAGGTGAGTAGCCCCACAATGGGGCTGCTCAATTCTACGGTGACCCAAGGGTCGGCATAGAATTAAGAGACTCCATGTTGGGCTGGAGCTTTCCAGCGGTCCTCCCTTCCTCCCGCCCTGCTACCTCCCCCAGGCACGCTTCCTCCCTGCCCTCTCCCCACTCTCCCTCCACCTCCCCCCACCCTGGAACACCTCCTTTCCATCTCCCCCCATGCCCCCACCTATCTCTCCACTGCCTGGTGGTCTGGGTGACTGCCGAGTGTCTAGCGCTGGCCAGCACTGAGCTAGCACTGGTGCTCCACCGATGCTGAGGGCCACACTGTGCGCCAGTGGTGAGCCAGCATGCACTGCATAGGTTTGGGCCCTATGATGTTCAACAAAAACAAACACCTCTACCAATAACCATCAAAAACATGCAACAAAGGCCCAAAAAGTTAGAAAATGAAAAATAAATATAGAAAATGAAAAGTAAATCAGAATCAGCAGAGCATGTAATAGAGACTGGCTGGCTTAGCCAATGCATAACATCCTTCCAGGCACAATTGGATGGCAGAAATTGTTCACCAACAAGTGAATGTACAGGACCAACTAATAAATTCAGAGCTGCCCCTTCAGGCCACATGGAGCCCTGACATACTTTGTGAGAATGATTCCACTTTATTCCTCCGGGAGGGTGGTTCAGAGGGCCACTGACTGCCATAATTCTCTTGAGGAAATATCCACTAATGTCAACAGCTGCTCTGTTGGTGACCTTGGCCAGTGTGGAAGAACTCAGAGCATGGGGCAGAGGAACATTAGGCCATTCAGGAATGGACTCCGAATTGTGAATATTCTCAAGCTGGAACTTGGGCTGTTTGACCTGTGATGGGAGAAGTTTTCTAAGTTCCCACTTGAACCTTTCAGTTAAGGACAAATCTCATAACTCATATCTGGCAAACCAAAGCTTTCATGGTGAAATTTACCTCTCCAAATGAAAATGGTCATTACCAGAATGACATTTTCAAACAAGGACAAAAGGTATTGCAGGAGGATGTTCTAGCAGCTTCTAGGCTGCTAAGCCAGCACAGAAGCTTCTGGGAGATTAGAAGTATCCAAAAATAAGGAAAAATGCTTTAAGCAATTTTGGAGCTATTACTTTATGGATTAATAGCTCAATCCTGTTCTCCCCTCTCCCCCACCAAAATGGCTATAGCTGCATACTGCAGAGAGGGGGTTGCTGTGGAAATCTCTTCTGGGCAAGGGAACAATTGTTGCCTTACTCAAGGGGAAGCCTCTGCAGCACAGGAGAGTCTACTTGGATGTGTGTTAGTGAAATCTCTGGTGTGGGATCCGGTTCGTGCTACAGGATTGGGTCTGGGAAGGGGGTTAGGATTTGGCAGCTTTGGCTGCCAAACCCACCCCCTTCTTGGACCTGATCAACCCATTCCCCTGTTCTGCCCTTCCCCTGCCCCATTCTGTTCTCCCCCACCGCTTCCTACTGCCCCACCACCTTACCTCTGTTGGCAGCTTCTTTAAGCTGCTACAGAGTGTGTGGTAAGGCTCTGGTCTCCCCACTGGTGCTCCAGCTGCACACGGGTTTGCACACTGCCAGAGTGTCTTTTACAGCAGGCACTGACTGCTTTATGGTAGTCAGTGACAGTAGAACACCTGTTGCCACCCATTAGGATTGGGTTGTAAGTTAGAATAAATGGGAGAATGTGTTTAACTGGAACAAGTTCAAACAGTTCAGGAAATTATACTTATAATGAAAGGTCAGAAACTGCCGTTGTTCCGGTATTTCTAGTTAAGGAGTATAGTTTTATCCTTAATAAAATAAATATGGAATGTTCTGTGAAAATAAAGCAGAAGCAGAAACACTGAAGGGGTGTGTGTGTGTGTGTGTGTGTGTGTGTGTGTGTGTGTGTGTGTGTGTGGGAGGGAGGGAAATAGTTGCAAAATGGTTTTAATATCAATGGTGTAAAATTCAGATTGTTAGTTATGGTGGAAAAGGACCTAAAAGAGTTTATCTGACTTTATGAAATGGCCTGACAGGGGGTTAATATGAGAAAAATGTTAACAAATTGCAAGAAAGCTCTTAAAATATCCAGCATAGATGGTAACTGATGTCTACGAGACGGAGCAAGATTTACAAAACACGAGACGTGGCTCAGCATGGGCAAAACCAATTATGCATACTTTCTGGAATTGACCACTCATAGCAAATTATTGGAAGGAGATTTTTAAAGTAATTGAATATATTGTTGGTTACGACTTGACCTTTGATGCCTGTTGATGGGCTACATGAAGGGTTTGGCAGCGCCTGATTACTAGGAAAAATTGTGGATCTGTTCAGAAATGCAGAAGTTGTAACAGCAGCTTTTGAAAACAGACAGCAACTTCAGCTGTTAATTCATCTGATTAGCTGAAATGAGTTTGGGATGTTGTGTGTATCAGAGCCCAATCCTATCCTGCATTGAGCTGTGCCAAATATGTGTTTGAATTAATTTTCAAAATTGTATTTTCCCATATTGATTATTTCTGTCATTACAATTTGGCTGTGAATGGATATATGAATTATGTATTTTCTTGATGGTTTTGCATAATTTTCACTTTTTAAAAACATAAACATAAAACAAACTCCTGTTTACAAAAACGCACAGCACATAAACAAAGGCAAAGAGAAGATAGTGGAGAGAGGAAGGAGGAAAAACAGGTAGAGGGATCAACATTAATATCCTGAAACTAAATGTTAAGATTAGTTATCAAGATATGTAGAACGTACAGTGGATAAAGGCGTCTGAAAGTCAATACATGAGAGCCAAGGTACTTTTTGAAAAGAACGTTAAGAGTGGTATTGCTGGGATGCAATTTTCTTTTCTTTTCAGACTAATAGAAAAAAATGTCTGAGAACTCTAGTAGAGATAGACTTGTACCTTCAAATTGCTTTCCTTACCACAGCAGTACAAAATAATTCAGCTGGCACTTTCCGGCAGTCACAAAGTGCAAATAGCCACAGTGCATGGTCTGGCCATCACTAGAAGCAGCGGACAGCTGACCAGCAGAGGGTGGGTGACATCTGGCTGTTCCCTTGCCCCAAGGAGGCCTCTGGAGTCTGAAACTCCCTTGTGGGATGCACTGGCAGCGGATGATTGGGCTGTGAGCAAGCAATTGGAGGTTGTCGAAGCAATTGTTTCCCTAATTTATTTTGCAATGGAAACTGTTTTAGAAACTCATTGTTAAGAAGTGAAATATAAATAGTTCTATTAGTAGTACAATAGTGCTGTTGGTGGTGGCAGTAGTAGTAGTAGCAGCAGTGAGTCAAGGCAAACAATGTTCTTATTTATCTGTCCACAAAGTGGGAAAGTTATTACAAAAATTCTTACCACCGTCTAATAAACCTTTGAGGCTTATTACAAATACTTTCAGTACATCAATAAAGAGCTCAGCTTGGCTTTTCTGCATATTGGTTGGTTCAGGTAGTTCCTATTTTCCATTTTGTAATAACAAAAACATATACACGTGAGAGAAATAATGCTTTCAACTACTAGTCAACAGAAGTCGTTTACAAGTCAGAGTTTTCTTATTCTGCTCCTCATATTTGTTTTTTCTTTCATGAAAGATCGGCAGCATCTTTATTGCCAGAGTTGAAAGCGGCAGAGCAGAATTCTGTGTCTGGGAATACTGAAGAATGTTGGGCTTTAGAAATTTGCTCGATGCTGACAGATTTTAAATGAAAGACTACAGATTGAAGTACAAGGATTCTAGTTCCTAAAACCTTGGTGGCAATTAATACAGAAGCATATGCATAATCCGTGTGGCATAGGTGTCAAAGGGGTGGCGCAGGCCTCCCTGTCAGTGTTGCTTGCTTTCTGGGTGGTGCAAACATGCCTTCAGGGATGTTTGTGACATCCGGTGCTGGCGCGGCAACAGTGCTAGGGCAGCAGAGGATCGGGCTGCCCATCTGAGTTCTTGAAAAGGAACTGCCACATTCTCCTTTGTCAGATCTAATAATGCAGGAAGACCTTACAAAAAGGGAACCCATGTTCTAGCAAAACGGGGCACCTATGACCTCTCTTATTCTGGGAATCATTGGCTGGAGATCATGAGTCCAGGCTATCTCTACAGGAAGCAGGGCTGGCTTTAAGCCAGTTGGACCAATTACTCCCAGTTGGGTTTCAAGCCTGAGCCCCCCACATTAAGGTAATCTAGTCGTCTATACAATTTTATATTAAAATGTCTAAAATCCATGTGGTCTATTAACTCGCACCCTCTTTCTAAGTGCGCATTTTGTTTACTTTCCATTCTACCATAGAGATATAAAGTCTATAATAAATTTTATTTATATCTCCAAGATTACAGACCTTGACTGTGAATCTAGGGCTCCACAAAAAAATGTTTCCAATTGGGCCTTGCAGCATCTAAGGTTGGCCCTGAATGGAAGTTTATCTGTGCTTCAAATGAATGGGGAAAGTTTAAGACGTTGGCAAAGAAATGCTATTTTTGCTTTGCCCCATACATGTAAATTAGGACTCTCCTGTTAGCCAATAAAATAACTCTGTAGTAATTTTGTGGTAGAATTTTGTCAAATGGATTTTATTTTGTTTAGGTAGTGATGAATCCGTCACTAGGGTTGCCTCAGTTTCAGTTCAGGAATTCCAAATCCCCAGGCCTTTTATCCGCCCCTAAACCAGGGAATAAGACTTCTAAAGCAGCTTCTCTCCATACTTCTCTGTGGTCCTGGGTAGCCTAATCCTAAACTCCTTGGCACCCAGAGGAACTAATCAATCAAATCTTTATTATGGTCACAGACCGGAGGAACATGGCAGCATCTTTACTGCTAGAGTTTAAACTCTATGTCACAGAGCTGAACCCTGTGTCACTATATCCTATGGGCAGTGAGGCAGCCGCTAGACTCTCCTAGGGATAAGGGAGCATTTGCCGCTCAGCTCCAATGGATCTCCTCAGTTCTGCACCTGCTATTGAGTGGGCCCAGAATTGAGGAGACCTGTTAGTGCTCTACGGCCAGGGGGGAGGATAGGATATGGCGGCAGACTCTGCTGCCATCTCTGCCCCCTCCTGGGCCCAATCCTCCTCTCCCCTGCCCTCCCCCACTCAATTCTGCCCCCACCCTGCCCCCCCTGCCCTGAGAAGTCTCACCGCTGAGTGGTGGTGTTACTTACTATCGGTTGCTCCTTGGCAACTTCTTCTTGGTGCTGAGGCATGTTCATGACGTTCAGAGCCAAAGGTATGCATGTACCACTGGCACCGGAGAACTCAGGCTTGGGCTGTTGGTCTTCCTTTTGTCACAGTGAACAGGACTTCCCTTGACAGCATAATACATATGAGAAGAGATAATGGCCTCAACTTCCAATTCATTAGCAGATTTAAAACTCATGGGCAACCTGATCCCCCACCCCCTAAATATCACCATTCTCCCCCAAATGAAATCTCATTCACCTTTCCCCCCAGGTTGCTAAGGAGGAAGGTAAAGCCATAAGAACATAAGTACATAAGAACAGCCCCACTGGATCAGGCCATAGGCCCATCTAGTCCAGCTTCCTGTATCTCACAGCGGCCCACCAAATGCCCCAGGGAGCACACCAGATAACAAGAGACCTCATCCTGGTGCCCTCCCCTACATCTGGCATTCTGACTTAACCCATTCCTAAAATCAGGAGGTTGCGCATACACATCATGGCTTGTACCCCATAATGGATTTTTCCTCCAGAAACTCGTCCAGTTCCCTTTTAAAGGCGTCTAGGCTAGACGCCAGCACCACATCCCGTGGCAAGGAGTTCCACAGACCGACCACGCGCTGAGTAAAGAAATATTTTCTTTTGTCTGTCCTAACTCTCCCAACACTCAATTTTAGTGGATGTCCCCTGGTTCTGGTATTATGTGAGAGTGTAAAGAGCATCTCCCTATCCACTCTGTCCATTCCCTGCATAATTTTGTATGTCTCAATCATGTCCCCCCTCAAGCGTCTCTTTTCTAGGCTGAAGAGGCCCAAACGCCGTAGCCTTTTCTCATAAGGAAGGTGCCCCAGCCCCGTAATCATCTTAGTCGCTCTCTTTTGCACCTTTTCCATTTCCACTATGTCTTTTTTGAGATGCGGCGACCAGAACTGGACACAATACTCCAGGTGTGGACTTACCATCGATTTGTACAACGGCATTATAATACTAGCCGTTTTGTTCTCAATACCCTTCCTAATGATCCCAAGCATAGAATTGGCCTTCTTCACTGCCACCGCACATTGGGTCGACACTTTCATCGACCTGTCCACCACCACCCCAAGATCTCTCTCCTGATCTGTCACAGACAGCTCAGAACCCATCAGCCTATATCTAAAGTTTTGATTTTTTGCCCCAATGTGCATGACTTTACACTTACTGACATTGAAGCGCACCTGCCATTTTGCTGCCCATTCTGCCAGTCTGGAGAGATCCTTCTGGAGCTCCTCACAATCACTTCTGGTCTTTACCACTCGGAAAAGTTTGGTGTCGTCTGCAAACTTAGCCACTTCACTGCTCAACCCTGTCTCCAGGTCATTTATGAAGAGGTTGAAAAGCACCGGTGCCAGGACAGATCCTTGGGGCACACCGCTTTTCACCTCTCTCCATTGTGAAAATTGCCCATTGACACCCACTCTCTGCTTCCTGGCCTCCAACCAGTTCTCAATCTACGAGAGGACCTGTCCTCTAATTCCCTGACTGTGGAGTTTTTTCAGTAGCCTTTGGTGAGGGACCGTGTCAAATGCCTTCTGAAAGTCCAGATATATAATGTCCACGGGTTCTCCCGCATCCACATGCCTGTTGACCTTTTCAAAGAATTCTATAAGGTTTGTGAGGCAAGACTTACCCTTACAGAAGCCATGCTGACTCTCCCTCAGCAAGCCTGTTCGTCTATGTGTTTTGAAGTTTTGAAGCCAAGTGTTTTGAAGCCAAGTTTCTCACTTCTCCTTTTCTTTGCCTTCAGCTTTGGCTGCCCTGAGCACAGCCTCCTTGCTCCGTCCATATCCTGCTTGAAATGACCCCAAAGAGCAGAGCCAAATCTGAAGGTAAGGAGTGGGGTGGGGGCTCCACCTCTCCATCTTCTGGACCATTTGGCTGCTTTCTTAAGCAGTTGGAAAGTGGGGAGATGGAGATAGCCATGGCAAGGTTGCACACTCATTCTTTCTCTGGTGCTACTAGTGGAAAAATGAGGCTACTGCTGCCTGGATCCTCTTGCTGCTTGCTTTGGGGATAAGAGATTGAACTGGAGTGCCTCCATTGGTTGTCTCCCCCAAACTTGAGAGAAACTTTTAGTCTGCATCCCCTGTAATACAAAACCAGCAAACAGACAGGGGAGACAGGGAAAACATCACCAAAAAGAGCTGTTGTGATGACATGCATCTTCTGAAGCAAGAAGGGAAAGAAGGTGATGCTTTCCCTCAGGGATGCCATCTTTTCTCTGGAGCATTTTTGATTTAAAAGAAAAAAAAAAAAAACCCACAAGACCAGCAATCCATAACCTTCATCTTAAAAATACAGACATGCTTTATAAAGGGCAAGGATGTAACATGCCAAAGAAAAATGGTAAAAGGTGAAGATGTTTGGATGAAATGCAAAATCTCTGAGGAGTAAAGGAGAAGTATGATTTCCTGGATAAAATCATTTGCAGAGCAGGGCTCAAGTATTTGACAAGGCACATGCATTTGTTCCACAGACCTGTTAAAGGTCACCTGTCATGCAACTTTTGAACATAAGTGCTTGAACCCAAGCATAAAATATATACAAAACAGATCAAGTAAGGATGAAATATGTGCATACCGTTCACTGCCCTGTCCCTTACAAGCATTCATCTCTGTGTCTCTTTTCCACACTGGTACTTGTGTGTCCCTTCTTTGGAACAGAAGACTAACGAATACACTGTTTGTATCATGCAATCACTCACATACGGTGTTGCATGTATACAGAGGTAGCAGCACACTAACTGCAGATGTATGCAGCAACATACCTTCCTGCAAATACATGTGGCAACATGCAGCAATCCACTACATGTTCATGTACAACAACATGCAAGTGCATGCCACACGTGTACCAGCACAACACATCCAAATACATGGAGCAATGCACAGGAGAGTGCCATAGGAAAGCACACAAACACAAAGAGAGAGAGAGAGAGAGAGAGAGAGAGAGAGACTGCCATATACATATATGCACAGCAGCACACTGCAGACAAATGTGTGCAGCAACACATTATGCAAAAAGTGCACAAAGCAACATGCCACAAATAAACACACATCAATAGATCAGAACAAACAGAAAACGTTTGAGTACCACTGGCCTAGTCCATGGATAATTCAGTAAGTTGTCATGTCTGATCACTCATGGGTGCTACTGCAATGTGATTATAAATAAGAACCTTGGAATTTTGTGCTCTCCTGGGAGGCATACTTTTTTCCATACAACCCCCCTCGCCTGCACTCTTGAGTTTGGGATGGTGGCAGCTGATATATCTACCAGCCCCTCCACTCAGCCCTTGACCCCATTAAAAGAGAGGCAGAGAGCAGAAGGAGGTGCAAGAGCATTAACTGCTAGGCACTACACCCCTTCCAGGACAGATGGTTATATGTTGCTCACTGCATACCCACCACTACATTTTCTCAATGTTATATGAATACAGCTGTTTCACACACAGGATAAAACAGGTATTCAAATGTCCAGGTAATCTCCCTGCAAAATCCTCACGTTGTTTGGTGCTGAATGTGACTATTGCAAACACAATGAATACGACTCAAGCAAATACATCACGTGTTCAGTAGGATCAGGGAAATCAGGGAAAGGTGTTGCATTTTGAAAGCAAATGGTCCTATGTTAGTTCATGCCCTGTGGCCCAGGCTGTTAGAGGTGTGCTTTCCCAACAAATGCGGTTTGGCAATGGTTGCTCAAATGGTTTTCATTTCAGCAGAATGAAAATAAAGTGTTCGGGAGTTCGTTCAAAATGCTGTCCCTTCCACTCTGGTACTGAGCTGAGATCCATGAATCAATGTTTATTAGAAGGCAAATCCTTCTGAAAATTCAGGGGAAAAAAATTCCTCATGCAAAGTAACCAGCTCTGAACTTGGCCAGAATTCCAAAGACTCCACAACAAATTCAACCAATTTCTCCTGGCATTAATGTGTTAAAATGGGCTTAAACGGTTTTTATCAGAATGGATCACAGCTCCATTATAACTATGCAGTTGCTTCCACATAACAGATGAAGGAGACTTCAGCATTTTGATTGCATTTATAAGTGAGGAAAGCAGATTCAGTTGATGTTCTATTAAAAATCAATTTAAATTCAGGGGGCTTACCTGCAAATCAATGAGCAGAGAAGGGAGTTTTTAGACTAGAACCATATGCACTTTCCTGGGAGTAAGTCCTAATGTAATTAATGGAATTTCACATATGGCCTAATCCTATCATGAAGTTACAAAAGTGGAACTCACCTTCTGCTGGCATAAATGGTGTGGTGCCACCATAAAATTGTGCATCGTTGCCAAGAATGAGGGAGTGACCAGTGGAAGCAACAGATGGCTCCTTGCATGCACCAATGGCCCACTTCAGCGCAGGTAAGGAGGAGGGGGTGGGTTGTGAGCAGGAGTTTGGGGCAGATAGATCAGGGGGCAGGGAGTGGGCTGTGGGAGGCAGATCTCCATGGCAAGAGCGCATGGTGGATCCTATCCCCAATGTTCCAACTTGCCTCGTCACCTTCCTCTCCTCAGACTTAGACCAACAAAATAGCTGGCGTGATTTTAGAGATCACTCTAGATCCAATTCCTACAACGTCCAGGTTTTTTTTAGTACCATATTATGTGGAATGGGCTTCACCTACTTGGGGCACTCTAGGAAAACTGCCTAGGATCATAAAAAAGATCTCCATTCTAAAGACTACACTCAGTTTTCATGAGGTTATAATTCACCCGCTGATACACTTTTTATACACTTTCTCTCCCCTTTTTGGGTATACAGCAGTGGTTCTCAAACTCTCTGGGAGAGTATGAGAGCCAGTAAGTCCTTGCAGGGGTGGGGGGAGGAGGCAGTGGGGGCGGGGAGAAGGCAGCGTCATGATCCCCAGGATCACGCTCCCCGGGGTGCAGGGAGCCCGGCATGACTTCTGGCAGGGCTCCCCGCAGCAGGGAAAGTGGATGCAAAGCCCCTGCAGCCCCCTGAGCAGTGCGATCCTGGGGATCGTGCCGCTGCCTTCCCCCCGCCTCTAGGCTGCCCCCGCCCCTTAAGGGGGCAGAGACCAGGGCCCTCAGGTTGGGGCATCGCGACGCCCCAGTTTGAATAGCACTGGTATACGGGAACAAATAAATGCACTGTGAGGTTTGCATACACAATCACATTATTAATTATTATTATTATTATTATTATTATTATTATTATTATTTATATACCGCTTTTCAACTAAAAGTTCACAAAGCGGTTTACAGAGAAAAATCAAATAACGAAATGGCTCCCTGTCCCAAAAGGGCTCACAATCTAAAAAGATGCAAAAAGAACACCAGCAGGCAGCCACTAGTAAAAGACAGTGCTGGGGTGAGGTGGGCCAGTTACTCTCCCCCTGCTAAAAAGAGGAGCACCCACTTGAAACAGTGCCTCTTACCCAATTAGCAGGGGTTAAACATCCATTTAACTTTATTACTGTGGTTTTTCACCTCACCCCTAAAAGAGAGCAGTCTGTTCTGTCACTCCGGAAAATCAGTCTTTGGCCTGAGGTACATTTGCCTTCAGTAGTGCTCTAAAGACTATTCTAAGACCTTACCACTTATTGTAAAAAGAAAAATTGGCATTCAATCCTGGCCTAATGATCCAGTGACTCAGAGACAAGCAGGCTACAGAGAATTGGGCAGGATTTTAATCATAATTTACTATCTCTTAAGAAGAAATAAATATTCTTAAAGTCTTAAGATAAATAGATCTTTCTACTTTGGGAATGGAGTGAGCTAAAAACAGCTTGTTGAAGCCATGCCTAGGAAAAAGTAATAAAATCTGATTGTTTTTATGCTATGCTTAATCTTAGCTATGAGCATTTATATCAATCAAGCATTTACTGGCTTTTAAAAAGATTTCAGTTCTTCATGTAGGCCCTATTTTATAACATTTAGCTGTGCTGCTGAGACAATGGGACATTCACAGGACCACTATGCTCTTGACTTGGATTCCTCCCGCCCTGCTCAGATACATTTGAAACTTTTGTTGTAGTCTGAGATTACATTTTGAAAGAAAAACACAACACTTTGAGGAGGTCATATGTGGAAATTCAAACTGTGCTGATTACAAACGTTTCAGAGGTTTGCCATCAAAGGTGCCATCCTTGTTTCCTGGCAAAAGCTCTGAGCTCTGAATAGATCAGTGACAGCTAGAAATGAAAGAAGTTCAGTGTTCAACAGGCATTGCAATGAGATGCTGTCGCTCTGGGGTAGAGCACATGCTCTGCATACAAAAGACTCCAGGTCCAATCTCCAGGAAGGGCTGAGAAAGATTCTTCTCTGAAACTCTGTAGAACCTTTGCCAGCCATGGTGTCGATATTGAGCTAGATGGACTGACCTGGTAAAAGGCAGCTTCCGGTGAGCGTAACATCTCCAAAGAAATCATAGATATAGAATTCCCACGATTCCTGAGGTATCTAGACTATGTTTCATGGTAGGGTCTGAAGCAAATCATTATTACAGATTCCAGGAGTTTTCATTGCCAAGTATCTTATACTTGTATGTGTGGGAAAAGGAAGGGGGTGATGATGGGCCCAAATGTATCGGGGTGATGGAAGGCCTGTCAGGTATGTTGTAAGTATAGTTTAACAGGGATGCTCACCTGAAGCGTAAACAGCATTTTTCCGTCTGTGTCTGTATGTGTAAGTTAGAGTAAAGAAAAAAAAATTGTCTGTTTTAAAAGTCAAACTGTTTTCCTGGATCTTGGCCGCATGCCACAAACGTTCTCCGCACAACAGAACAGGTTGATACATTCGGAAAAAGGCACTTGTGTTAAAATCAACAGGTCTGCAGAGCAAAGGGTTTGCAGCTTTGAAACAGATGTTCAGCTTCAGAGTTGCTAGAAAATCATTTTTCTACACACCATACACCACACTGTGACTTGTATCTCAGAAAAGTACATGAAGAATTATGAGCCAATAATGAACACTCAAAGATAGGGTTTTGGTTTGTTCCTCTTAATGTTCCTAATTGTCAACTCAATTTGAAATCAAATGGAGAGGAGTTTGTCTATCACTAGTTCCAGCGTAGACCAAGAAGTAACTCCTCAGAAGTAATCCACTCAGGGTGCAATACAGAACAGCCCTTGGCCAGTGCAAGTCTCATAAGGCACTTTCGTGCCACCAGGAGAGGAGGTAGCCTGACTTGGGCCTTGTGGAGCCCAAAGGCAAGTCCATGCCAGCTGAGTCAGGCCAGCGCGTGGGCTTGGGAAGGGCAGGGGGGAAGGCAGAATGGAAGTATTCTGGGGTGGGGGCAGACGGTGGGTGGGCCTGTGGGCAGGCTGGGGAAGAGCAGGGGGTGAGACCAGGATCCTGCACTTAGGCCAGATCTTGACCCCACCCCTGGCAACCCGGCGCAGCTTTGGGTTTCTCTGATCTGCTCCACCTCTTTCCCCTTGCCCTGAGCAGTAGGCAGCCCCAACCCTGCTCTGGATACGGGGCAGACTAGCCGGCCTCCCCATTCCAGCATGGGTTAGGATTAGGCTATCAGTGAATTACTTTTCACCAAGTTAGTGGTGCAAAGGGGAAAAAGATCACATTCAGTGGATAACTTAAATCCACACCACAATGAAGGCTGGATAGTAAACCAAATACTTAATATATGCAAAGAAAGAAGACTTCATAAATTCATGACCATCTGTGCAATATGTGATGAAAACAGCTGTTGTGAGTTTTAATCAACTTCACCTTTTGGATTATCAAGCACTACAGGGGAAAACTAAATGGTACAGCAAGCTTAATTTGACTCTGTGTATATTTACTACAGTCAGAGAATGGAAACGAACAATTGTCATACCACCAACGGTTTGGGAATAGTTTACTCAAAACCTCTTAGCCTGGAAATATAGTTCAATGCGCAAAGGTTTAAGCTATCATGATAGAGGGAGTTTCAATGACACCCAATAATGTCATAAAAATTAAAAGAATTACAATTTAAGAAGAAGTTTGGGAAGGAAATGTTTGGGAGAAATAGAATATTTCCTACTTGCTCTGCCTCATCTCATAGATTGAGAAATCTTTAAAGCAAACCTGACAGAGCAGTAATCGGGGGGGGGGGGGTAGTGCTGCCAGATGCATCAACCAGAGAAAGGCAATTACAGTACCTTTCAGTGGGAGAACAGGCAGCTGCTGCTCCTCCCACCTGTTCATCCCCCCCCCCACCTTCTATACATAATCTCTGCTGCGACTCAGTCACTGACTGCCATTGTGGGGTGATTCAGGTGAGCAAGGAACACTCTAGTATTACATCTGGGTGGGGGAGTGACTGCAATCAGCCCAGGTGCTGGAATGGACAGGCACTCTGTGTTGACATTCATGGCCCAGGGGTGCCTGTCCAACTCAACATTTCCACACTGGGGGGGCGGAGCTAACTTTCAGCGAAGTTGCAATGAACTTTGGGGGTTCCTGAAGAGACTGCGAAATAGATGTGTTTTCATGTGCCTAAACAACTAAGGCACGCTTCGGTGCCAGGAAGATGGTACGAAGAGCTGAGAGCTTGAATGGGGGGGGGGTCCTTAGAAACAGGCAATTTCAAGGATTTCTCTCTGTTTTGCTCTGTGCTGAAGCATATCTATCCCGGGCGACATCTTTGAGAAGCTCGGAGAGCTGAAAACCCGTCCTCCCACGGCCTAGATACAACAACATCGCAGCGAAAAAAGCTATTAAGAGTGAATGAACTTGGCTCATTAAAAAGTTTTACTGAGAACTGTAAGTAAGAAGTCTGGAGGAGGAGGAGATAATTCAAGATTATTCACGCTTGCCGTTAGCCACCCAGGGGGGGAATAGGTGAATTGGTATTTCCCCTGCTGGAGTAAGTACAAGATTATATATTTTTTTAATGGTATGTACCGAAGAGAAATAAATAAGTAATCTTCAACGAAGGAAATAAAGTCTACCTTCATTTTCCCAGCAAAAAGCCTTTATGTAAGCCTGGACACTGCTGGTTTTGGTTTTGGTTTCTCAGCAAGAGGCTTGAATTTTTTTTTTTTTTCCTTTTGGTCATTTAAAGGCATATTAACCTAATTTGACTGTGGATTTGATTGACTTTTTTTGGATATAAAAATTTGGAAAGTAGCCCTGGATACAAAATTAGAAAGTAGCCCTGCAGAAAGTGGCTCGAGTTGGTGTTGATAAAAATGGCTTTTGGAAATCTAAAAGATGATCATGAAAGCCAGGCCTTGTTGGTGGACTTTCTGATGGATTTTAGAAGAGAAATGGAGCAACAAGTCAGAGAACTCTCTGAACAAATTGGGCAAATAAGCTCCTCCCTTGTAAACTCGCGGGAACAGATTATAAACAATAGAGAAGAAAAAAGAATGGATCAGATGTCAGGTGAAGTTAAAGAAGTGAAGTATTTTGAAATGGGACACGAGATGGAAGAAGCAATTGTTATAATAACTGGGAATCTTAAGGAAGAAAAAAGACGAAATGTTCAGAGAGCAAGCTGTCTCAAGAAGAGGAAGAATTTATGGATTGAATTCAAGAATAACAGAATGAAAAAGAAGAAAGAAAAACAGAGGGTGGGACTTAAGAAGAAAAAGAAGAAGTGGAAGAACCAGTAGGAGGACTAAGAGGGAACACCAATAAGATAGAGTACAAAGTAAACAATAAGAAGAAGGGCGAAATGGTTGAATAATAAATAGAATTTTTTTTTAAACATATTAAATTAAAATAGATGTAAATGAAAATTTGAAATATAAATATTGTGGAAATTAAGTGGTATTAAGATAAATATTTTATTAATTAGATTAAACTAAAGTGGATGAAAAGGGAATTTGGAATATAAGTATTGTGAAAATTAAAGTGGTAAATATATGAAATAAATTAGATGGAACTGCAATTTTGGAATATAAGTATTGTGTAAAATATAGTGGTATTAAGACAAATAAAAGGGTTATTTTATAAAAAAGAAGGTAAATAAAATAAATTATAGATGTCAATTTATTTTGGAGAAAATATTAAACCTGTATTTTGGGTTAATAAATATGTGGTGGATAAGCGAAGTATAATATTATTGTAATTGGAGATATTTGTTTTTAGATGTGATATTAGAAATTAAGAATCAGATAAGAGATTGTATTTTAGAGGTTAGTTTAGTGGTAAGAAGAGTCTATAAGTAAAAATTTGAAGCCTTTTTTGATTGGATAGTTATGGAAAATGATGTATAACATGTTATAAGAGATATTGAAGGAGGTAATACCATGGTAATCGGAGACTTCTTTTTTAGATGTCATATTAGAAATTAAGAATCAGATAAGAAAGATTTTATTTTAGAGACTAGTTTAGTGGTAAGAAGAGTGTATAAGTAAAAGTTTGAAGTGTTTTTTTTTTATGATGGGATAGATAAGGTTAGAGGAAAAATATGGAATGTTAAAGTATTAACCAGTTGGGTTAAAGAATATGATAATTTTTGTATTGATTATTAATTTCGTTTGGATTAACGTTTGTTGTAATCGATGGCCACCACCCTCATGTGTAACCTATGTAGTCCTAGCCCTAAGTCTATCCAATTTTCCTTACCTGTATCTGTAATAAAACATTTCCACACTGATGTGCATTTCAACTGTGATGATTGCAGCTTCCTCTGCTCACTGAACGTAAGAGTGGAGAGTCCAATTTGGCCGCTGCGGAGATTAAGCTTTGAAGGTTAGAGAGGGTGTTTATGTCAGGCAGTGCATGGGAAGGCTAGCACCTGTGCTTTTTCTCATGTTATGCATTAAAAGTAACTGTCTTTCTTCAGAAGGTGGATCTGGTAGACACTGATGGGCAGATTTCAGTGAGGCGATGTTCTTTTTTTTGGGGGTAGATATTCCTGAGATAATGGTTATCTCTGAGCATTATCACAAACACACAGAGCCCGTGTTTCCACCTGAAAGGACTCATTAGGAAGCAGTCGTTTCATCCTGCTCCTTGATATATCCACTAAAATTGAGTGTTGGGCGGGTTAGGACAGACAAAAGAAAATATTTCTTTACTCAGCGCGTGGTCGGTCTGTGGAATTCCTTGCCACAGGATGTGGTGCTGGCGTCTAGCCTAGACGCCTTTAAAAGGGGATTGGATGAGTTTCTGGAGGAAAAATCCATTATGGGGTACAAGCCATGATGTGTATGCGCAACCTCCTGATTTTAGGAATGGGTTAAGTCAGAATGCCAGATGTAGGGGAGAGCACCAGGATGAGGTCTCTTGTTATCTGGTGTGCTCCCTGGGGCATTTGGTGGGCCGCTGTGAGATACAGGAAGCTGGACTAGATGGGCCTATGGCCTGATCCAGTGGGGCTGTTCTTATGTTCTTATGTTCTTATGTTCTTATATGTAGGCGTGGCTATCAAAGGTCTGCTGAGGCTCCTAGAGGCACATACAATCTGATGTGTTTCTTCATTTGATATGGCTATAAAACATGATTGCAGCAAGTGCTCTTTGAGTTGTCTTTCACTGATATGTACACATGTATGGGGTGTCATCAGTGGTTGGCCAGTTGGGCACTAACTCAGATTGTGTGGGCACATGCAGTGCTCTGTATAACATTTGCAGCTCTATCCAATTTATATCTACTCAGAAGTATGTTTCCTTGAGTTCAATGGGGTTTCCTCCCAGGATTGCACCCTTGGAAACAAAACAAAAGAGGATCCTGAATGTATTGGCTTCATTTTAGGAACCAGACCAGTTAATTGATACAGAACTCCAGATTCTGGGGAAAAATTCAAATAGTAAGACGAATTTCAGAAGCATATTTAAATATTATTTTTATTAACAGACAAAAAGGTTGGATTAGAAGCTGCAGTTCAGGTTTCACCTTTAGCAGTTCAACAGGCATGTATTCATTTTTTTTTTTTTTTAGCCAAGAGCATTAATAACATTTTTCTTGAGGAATCCATTGGTAACTACTCAAAAACCATGTTTTAACTATTTAAATGACTTTTTCTGAGTTCATGCCTAGAAAGCAATTTGATGCTCTAGTCCAGCCATTTGCAACCACTGTGCCGTGGCATACTGGTGTATTTGCCACAGGAATTTGGGGAAAGGCCATTTATTAATAGGGCCAATGGGAAATGTGAGCCCCCACTGGCAGCATGGTGTGCCTTGTCAATTGTGAAAAACCTGGTGGTGTGCCTTGACCATTTTAGGGCCTTGTCAGTGTGCTGTGAGATGAAAAAGGTTGAAAATCACTGCTCTAGTCATTGATGCTGAGAATTTGAACATAGAAAAAACCTATAGACCAGACTAATTTTCAGTCTGCAATTCAAAGAATTCAAGAGGAAATTCTTTCTTGTATCTGCAGAGCAATTTGTGCTTGTGAAAAAGCTTGATTGTTCCCGATTTTGAACTTCTCTTCCCAATTTTGAACTCTGAAGGCTCCTAGGATGCCTTGGCATCCTAAAAGCACTGCATAGTCATCTTCACGCAGAAGCTGTTGTCCTGGTACTGCCCTTGGTCTGAACATCTTCAACTTCCCCTTGATCTGTGAACAAAGATACTTGTGTTTAGCTTAGACTCAATGAACCACCACATTAGACTACAAGGCCCACCTGATGTCCAAGAATGGGAGAGTAAAAAAAACCAACTGACCCATCTCCCAGGTAAAGCAGGACAGATAGCACTACCCCTGGTAACTGGGCAAAGAGACACCTTTTCAAGTGGTGACCTCTTGAAAGGTGGGAGGGGGGGCAGCAACAGTTCCTCTTCACCCCGGTATGGTGTCTTTTCCAGTGGCTGATGCTGGTGTCTCTTTTGCATCTCTTTTTAGATTGAGAGGCCTCTGGTGACAGGCAGACATTTATTGATTTATTTTGCTACTCCCGTGAATTACTTTTTGTTGAAAAACAGTATATAAATAATATATACTATGTAGTAGTTCCCAAACTTTTTAGAGGCCCTAGAGACTGCTGCCTGATTTATAAATGTCAAGGGGTATGGCTGTAATGGTGATAGGGCAGCAGTGCTCCCCCCCCCGCTCCGTGGCAGCTTGTATAACCCTTGATGTACATAGCCTGATCTGCCTTTCTAGTTTTGTGAACCAGCCAAAAGTTGATCATGACTCACTAGAGGGTCCCAGACCCACAGTTTGAGAACCACTGTACATATTATATATATTATATTATTATAATATCATATAATTATAAATATGTTGTTACATTATATAATAATGATGTTATTTAGAATAATAATGGTTACTGGCTATATAAAGAGGGGGTACACTCCAACCTGTTTTGCGTGCTGTCCAGGTTTGTCATTGGAAGCAGATGCAGCAGCATGAAAGACTCAGCAATTCAGAGCCCAATCCTATCCAACTTTCCAGCTCCGGTGTAGCCACAATGCAGCCCCATGATAAGGGAACACATGTTCCCATTCCTTGAGGAGGCCCAAGTAACTGCCCCTTCACCACAGGATGCAGCACACACCCCACTGGCGCAACTGCACCAGCACTGGAACATTGGATAGGATTGGGCCCTCACTGTACTATTTGCCACTTGCTTTTACACCTTCTTGCTAACCTTTGCCAGTCCCACTTTTTCTCCTTTTGCCAGCTTTTCCTCCCATCACCTGCCTGTTCCCATCCATTGCTTTGGTTCCTCAGCCCGTTAATACAACAACTCTTGCATTTTTACTGCTTTTTAGCTGCCTGGTCTAAATTCAATGGGCAGGACGTGGTCTGCCATGCCTCTCAGACCGTCACGTTCTGCTTCTGACTAGTCTTAAATGGCACCTCCTGAATTTGGAGCTTCTCTGCGAACCTGAGAGAAAGGCTTCCCCAAGGATGCACTTTTTTGGCTGGACTTCTTAGGGTTGGGTGGGAGCAATGAAGACTTGCTTTTACCCAGTTATTCCCAGTTTAACCAGTGAGAAGAGTGAAGCAGGGAGCAAGGGAGAACCAGGCCTCAGCCATTGCTAATTGGTGGATGCTGCACCTGTTTTGCCATCTAGCGGCCCTTACAGCTTGTTAAGCTTTTCCTGGCCAAAGGTTATTCTCTGAGATGTTTCTGATAATGGAACTGTTGCTAAGGTAACTACTATGTGTGCCTTAATAGAAACAGACACTGTTCTTGCATTCCTGATTCCTGAAGGGCAAAATTCAGATACGGTTCTGTTATTAATATTGAATGCGCCAGGCTGGGTAAATTCCCCATCCTAATTCAAAGTCATCGACAAGATAATCCTGGTTTGTTTGTTTGTTTCAAGGATTCATATCTCACCTGATCAATAAAATAGCAAAGCAGTTCACACAATAAATTTAACACTTTTTATAGAAGTGCAATATTAAAAAACATAAAAAGCAACAGATCAATCTGAAACCATGGCTGATTAAAAAAAATGTTGGGATCTGGGGATTATCCTGGACCCCACACGTACACAAGTAACAGAGCAAAATGAGAGGTTTTTCAGGAATTCCACGATGGGGAACCCCATTTTTCTTCCTAACTCAAACAGCTGTTGTGGGCGGAAGTTGAGTGGGACCAGTTCACGATGCGGGTAGGGGGGAGGGAAGGCCTTTGTTCTTTTGCCCCTGAATCACCATGGTGATCAATTTGTCAGGCCCAGTCTAAGCCAAAGTTGTGCCAAAGGTGGCACCCAAATTCTCCTCCTTTCTTTGTTGCACGTGCACATGTTCACAATTATGATCTCCCCGTCTTCTCCGTCTGATGCATCTTCAAAACTGGCCAGTTCAGCTTCCAAGATTTCCCCCTTCTTCCCCAGTCAAAAAAAGACCCAGAGGAAGACATGATCAGAGTCACTCTTGTGATCAGGAACAGGACTGCAGTGTCACCCCAGCTTCTCATCTAGCTCCTCTAGTACCAGTGGTACTGTACCACTGACTCTTTGGCAACCATGCCAGAAGCAGTAAGCCCCCTCCTGTCTTCCTCTTTCTTGCTCTATAAGGAGAGTGAACAAGAAGCAGCAGCCATGTGGAGCAGAAGGTGGTGGAGCACAGGGTGCAAGTCTCCACCAGTTTGTTGCTTCTCTCAGCTTATAGTCTGAAGCAGACGCTTCAGCTCACCTCATGGCATGACCACTCCTGAAGATCGTCAACCTCCACATTTCCCCAACTAGAGCTAATAACCTTTGGAGGATCAAATTAAATCAGGGAGTTAGCATGGACCTAGGGGTTTTGAAAACCTCTCCCCATACTGCAGGAAAGGTTTACACATGGTTATCATCAGACAGTAGACGGGGGGAGAGAGATTTCACTTGTGTTAACAGTGTCACACTTACGTCACGCTTCCGCCCAAATGTGTTTAAAAACTTAACAAAAATGTGTCTTATACTAGCAGTTGCATGACTACACTGGAGAAATGTGACAGCATCTTATGAGAAAACAATTGGAATATCTTGACATGGATGTTATCAGTTAATAATAAAACCCGTCCTGTATTTTCATGCTTTTTGTTTTGTGCTGTATTGTCCCTTACCAACCCCACAACAGTGTGCAAAGCACACACACAAGCTGGGAACTTTGCTAATACTATCTTTGCTAATTCTATCATTGTGCACATGTGGAATGAAATCAGAGAGGGAAGATTACCTCACTCCTTGAAACAACTTTAGGCTCAATCCTATCCAATTTTCCAGTGCTGGTGCTGCTGTGCCAATGGGGTATGCACTGCTTCCTGTGTTGGGGAGGCAGTCACAGAGGCCTTCTCAAAGTATGGGAACATTTGTTCCCTTACCACAGGGCTGAATTGCGGCTGCACCGATGCTGGAAAGTTGGATAGGATTGGGCCCTTTGTCACCTCACACAGATTATTTATTTAAAATATTTATATTCTGCCCTCCAAGACTATGGACAAGGAGATTGAAACCATAAGAGGTAAACAACAGAACAGATAAAATAACAGTAATAGCACTAACAAAACAGCAGTAACAACTAATTCAATGTCTATAGGTCTCAGATAAAAGCTTTTCAGGGCAGAAGATTGTTAGCTGCTGTTCAAAATCTAATGGCGCAATCCAAACCTGCCTTGGAGCAGGTGGGCTGGCGGGCCTTCACTGCAACCAAGGCAGGATTGGGGCTGCAAGTGGCTCAACCCGGGGCAAGGGGACCCAGCAGCCCCAGTGGGACTACTCGGATCTGCGCCACCTCGAGTGGTAGCGTAAATTCGAGCAGTTTGGGGCTGCCCTTGGCAGCCCAGGAACGGGGTTAGGATCCTGCATAACTGCCAGATCCTGTCCCGGCTCCCGCTCCCTGCCCGTTCGCCCGCCTGCCCACCCCTGGGTACACCCGCCGCCTACCCTCCCCCTGCCCCAGAATGCCTCCTCCCAGCCCTCTCCATGCCCCCCAGACCCTTGTGTCAGCCGAGCTCAGCCGATGCAACCTACCTGGCTCCTGGGGCCAGCACTGATGTGGGGAGGCCAGCACATGTCCGTGTGCTGGCCTAACCCCACTTTAGGTTGTCATGAAAGTGCTTTATAGCACTTTCATGACAACCTTGGGCCGGCACAAGGAACATGTGCTGACCCAAGGCCAGGTTTGGATTGGGCCCTAAGAGAAGGAGCCTACTAAATATCCCTGGGGACTACATTCCAGAACTAAAGTGCTACCACCAAGAAAGTCCAGTTTCTTGTGCTCTCTGAGTGAATATGTGGCAAAGGCAGGTCCAAGAACAGGGCAGAAGATGTCATTCTTAGAGCCTAGCCCCTGACAAAAGCAATCCTTGGTCCCAGGCCAGGCAGAGTTTTAAAGTAGAGTTCTATGCTTGTTAAGTTCTATTTTTTTGGAACAGCAGTCATGCTGCCCCATGCTATGCTTGTTTACTCAGAAGTACATTCCACTTCTTTCTTCTCCCAAGTAAGTGCACAGGATTGCAACCTGTGGCTCTAAGCATTACAGTTTGTGTTGCACCAGAAAATCATATCCAATATTTACAGACCAATAACTGTAAACACTATTTTCTGCTGCATTGCACTCTTATTCTCAGACTGATGTTTTGGGTTATTGGAGGAATCCCCAGACAGCAAATTTGAGTGCTTTACTGATTTCCCTGAAGAATGTTCTCAATGACCTGAACTAAACCTTCTGTAACAAACCACCTAGCAATTAAATGTAGGAGTAATAAACTATGTGTGTTGGGGGGGGGGGCTGTTTTCCTCAACACAGGCTTCCCCCTCTCATTTGATGGGTTAGGAACCAGAACCAGGTGAATAGTAGAAACAGTTGAAAAGCAAAACCTGCTCTTTTTTAATTTACAAATGTTGATTCCAATGCTTTTTTAGCTAGCAATTTGCAAATGTCTTTTTTTATCTTGCAAATTCCTACTGTCACACAAGGATCTCTGCAAATGGACTCTCATTAACGCCTTTGGGAATGGGAATAGATCTGGAGCTAAATCAACAGGGAGGAGGGCAATTTTAGCCTTTAGAACAGCACAGAGAGGTTGAAGGGCAGAGCACGCATTGAATGAATGACTTTCGGGTATAACTGAAATGTGTTGAAAGAGCAGAACATTGAAAAACAAACCATCAGAAAGTGGGAGACGTCTTTACACATTATGGCATGTGCGATTATAAAAGTTTATTTTGATTATCTAATTTCATAGTATGAGTGAAATTAGAAAGATTAGAAGGGAGGAGGGATCCTCTGCACCTGTGCAAGGTGCTCTTGAAGAGATGCAAAGCCACTGATGGGATCTGATCCCATCCAGATCCCATCTTGCATAAACTCAGGGCAGGACTGCAAAACCTGTACATATTATTTTTTTCTTGATGGTGTTGGCAAACCATCCTTGTGGTTCATATCCTGGAAGATTCACAATATCTATGGGCCAGTTACTGTAACTGTATATCAGTTCTTTTCTGATATAATTCATTTTTATTCTGAGAATATTTTGGCAGCCTGCAAATATCCCTAGATTTTGGATCAAAACAATTTCCTCATTTCCCCTAAAAACTCTTATCTGATCTCACATTCATTTGGTAGTAGATTTAAAACTAGAAAAATGTGTGTGTGTGGCATATTTTTCTAGATGCGGTTTATGACGTGTTAAAATATTTGCTTATTTTCTCGCAGTGGTTTGAGTTGAATGCCATAATAGTATGGAAACATAAAAATTGAAATGTATTTGTGATAGTTATACTGCCTTTCTAAAAAAATCAAAAGAAGTAAATGTACAATACAAAGCACGATTCAAAAATAAATATACTATTCATGTACTATTCTTTGGTCTTCTCTGAAGTATGCAAAAAAGATCCTTGACTAATTAATGTCAAAGATAGTCTTTAAGTTTTTGTATCAATGATTTTTTTCCCCCAGTTGTTGTTGATTTCTTTTTTGGATTAAGACATGTTGTAATCTATGGCCAATATACTCATGTGTAACCTATGTAGTCCCAGCCCTAAGTTTAACCCATTTTCCTTACCTGTATCTGTAATAAATAAATAAACTTTGCACACACAAAAAAAGATCCTTGACATCTACAGTTAGGGCAGAGGCAAAATTCCTATGTGAAAACTTGGAGGGCTGCTTCTTGTCTGTGTTGACAAGATGTACAAATAATCTAGCAGTTAACTCATTATAAGGCAGCTTCGGCACAGCCCAATCCTAACTAAAGTCCCCCACTGCAATGCAGTGGTGTCAGCATGGGCTATGCGACATTCCTCTGGGGAATTTTGGCTACCTGAGGTCTCCTCAAGGGAAGGGGTCATTTGGCCCTTTGCCCCAGGTTAAGCCTCAGCAGCCACAATGGGACAACTTGGACCTGCACCAGTGATACTGCTGGTTCATGTTCGTGTTGATCCATGTTGGCAGATCAGTCCCAGGAAGGGGAATAGGATACAGCGCCTGCTGGCGCCACCGATCCTGCCCCCTCCCAGGCATCATCCCTTTCCTGCCTGAACATCACAGGCACAGAACTGCTCAGCTCACATTTTCTAAAAATGGCAGCTCGGTAAATCATTAGTCCTTCATTAAGGGAATCCTCTCAAAGTCATTACAAATTAATTAGAAGTGATTACGAGGCTGTTAAAACTTAGGTGGGTTGCACATGGAGACTATTGATCCAGTCGGGAAAACAGCTGATTTTACATGCAACATCTTGAATAGGAAAGTATTGATGGATATGAGCAGTTATTTTTCAATAAGAGGTGTCAGAAACATCAGAAACTTACTGTTCATATCAGAATAAAATGCAACTTTATATTTAATGGCACATTTGTTTCTCATATACACAATAAAAACAAGTGTGCGTAACAAGGCTGCACTTCAGAGTCAAATGAGAAGCCAATGTAATTGGATGATGCCATCTGGGTAATCTCTCACAACAGACAGTTGTGGTTTAATGGGCAATGGCTGGATCCCAAAGGATCTCCTCTCTGGAGAACTTGTGCAGGGAAAGCGCCCTACAGGTAGACCACAGCTGTGATACAAGGACATCTGCAAGAGGGATCTGAAGGCCTTAGGAGTGGACCTCAACAAGTGGGAAACCCTGGCCTCTGAGCGGCCCGCTTGGAGGCAGCTGTGCAGCATGGCCTTTCCCAGTTTGAAGAGACACTTGGCCAATAGACTGAGGCAAAGAGGCAAAGAAGGAAGGCCCATAGCCGGGGAGTCAGACCAGGGACACACTACACTTGCTCCCAGTGTGGAAGGGATTGTCACTCCCGAATTGGCCTTTTCAGCCACACTAGACGCTGTTCCAGAACCACTTTTCAGAACGCGATACCATAGTCTTCCGAGACTGAAGGATGCCAATTGAATTGATTGATTCCTTCTCCTCCTCTTCTTCTTTAGCAGCAAGAATTTGTTTAGCAATCTCCCGTTCAGTCAACACCTGGTGCCCAGGATCACCTTCATCATCTTCTAACCACTGCAGAACAGTTGCATCTTTCTCTTCAGCTTTCAGAATGGCATGATAGTAATCACAAACCTCAAAGCCCTCAGAGTCAAAATCAGGCTCAATATCATATAAACAGTTCCTCCAGCCATTAACCAAAGTGACTCTTCATCTCACAAATAAGCAGTGTATCTTGGGGCACAATCCTAACCCACTTTCCAGCTCTGACATAAGGGCATTGCAACTCTTATGTAACATTCCCTTACTTTGAGGTGGCCTCCTTGAGTGACACCCAACTGCAGGATGCAGCACATGTCCTATTGGCATAGAATCATAGAGTTGGAAGGAATCTAATAGGCCATCTAGTCCAACCCCCTGCCATAGGCAGCTATGTTTAAGGCCTATGCCTATGCCATATAACTATACCAGCACTGGAGAATTGGTTAGGATTTGGGCCTTAAACAATAAACACAAAGTAAAAGTCAGCTACTACTTCTTGGTCATTGGAACTAGATATTGTCAGAGGTAAAATCTACTGTGTCTCAACTTCCTTCCTTCCTAATTCTAGAATTCAGAATAAATGTTTTCTTATTTTTAAAAGATTGGGAACAGAATTTTGGGGATAATAAGCTTGTAAGTATGCTGGGAGGTTTTCTTGTAAGTATGCTGAAAGGTGGGTGGCCTTTCCCAGTCAATATGCAAATGCTGACTCATAAGATGTGGTAGTACATTTGATGGCAATCAAGTAGTCGCTAGTTCAAATTTGGAGTCCCCCAAATTTGAGACTTCTTTATGAGGAAGTCTTATAGAGACTGGTCAAGCCAGACTTCCTTTTCTTTCCACAGTGTATCCCAGTGAGAGAGCTCTCTAGAGGTAACTTAACGGAAAAGTAATCTTTGCCAGTATGCTTGCGAGGCATGCTTGTGGTACTAGATGCGTAGAGGATTTTTCAAAAGACAAGCAGTACAGACCTTTGTTTGGTAAGGCACTTGTGACCTTTTCCTGCAGAGGAGAAAAAACTGATACACATACATCTGGGGGCATAACTCCCTGGTGGAACATGTGAGATCAAGGGTCCCAAGCTCCAGTAGGACTGTCCCCCAGGCATCCTTCCTTGATAAATATCTGTAAAAACCAATGAGGCCAGATTTCATTTCAAAGAGAAATACTTCTGAAGGCAGTTTATAATAGCAGCTTTTGTACATATTTCTTTCAGAAGCACTTATAGTTCTAGAAACCCAGAGCATTTGTCTGCAGAGGAAGGAAGGTTTCTATGGCAAGACACTACTGGCTTTTGCATGCCTGTGTGAGGGGCAAAGTGGTCCCCAGTTCAAATGTGTATGCCTCAATCTAGATAGGGTTCTTTCTTCCTTCTTGTCTTAAGCAAAGAGATCACTGAAGGCAGTTTGTAAGCCAATATTCCCTGTGAGGATTAGTCATGGTCCTTGACATCTGGTGCATGCATGGAGGAGTGGTTTCTGTGGGTAGGACACTTGTCCCTCCCAGAGATGCGCAGGCTCTTATGCAAGTGTTTGTGGTTGGTTGGTTTGGCTGCAAATAAGGTGGTCTCCGGGTCACATCTCAGGCCCCTCTTCAGTCTTCCTTGTTAGAATAAAAGCACATATATGACAGTAATAGTGTCATTAGTGCTTTTGCCCTTAAAAAAAAAAATAGTAGCCACAGCAGCCTCTGTTCAGGATAGGATTTAGGGCCCAATCCTAACTGGGCTTTGCAGTGCGGTAAACTTTCAATTTAAGCTAATCTCCTATAGTGTCCAGAGCCACTCATTTAAAGTAGATAGACACAGAGAGAAACTTTAACAGGTGTTCAGTAAGAGAAGCATATTTGTCATCTCACAGAATTGCACTGTCAGCAAAGGCAAAACAATACAGTTCACCAAAAGATGATTTTCAGTGCAGATAGCAACGTGGCAAAAATAATAAACAAAACTCCTCCAGACTGTTGTTATTTAAATTTTTGAAATACGCAGAGGCAATTTCTGGGGAGAAAAAAAAAATACAGATTAGACTGTCTCAGAGGCCAGTCATTTTCCTTCTTTCATCTACGTAGCAATTGTCTCTTGCATTAGTGGTATTTGTCATTTTGAAAAGCAAAGTCATTTTAGTCCAAATGATTACTCTATGAAATCTTTGCTATTTACCCTAAATATGATGAATAGACATTGTTCCTCTTTTGCCTTTGGAGATTTTTTTGAGGAGAATCCTTTCTGAAATGTTTGCTGGCGTGCACAGACAGGCGTTCAGAGGCAGACCAAGATCCACAGCCTGAAATAGCTGTTGGTCTTCTATACTCCCTGCCCAAATTCTGCTGTTTGATTTGCCAGTGCCTTCTCCCCCTTCTCACCTCCCTGAGTTGCTGATCAAATAAGCCATCTCATTGCCAGGCCACCCCGTATGAGCTAGAATTATTCAGACTGTAGCCCCAGTTAAAAAAAAAAAATTAGCTGCAACAGTGCTCTAATCAGAAAACCAGTGGGAATAGGAGGGGGTCACTAACAAGGTCCTTATGCCCCATTCCTGATTCAACTTTAGCCAAGCCATGGCCCTTAACATGGCCCCCGTTTTTGTTGTTGTTGTTCAGTCGTTAAGTCATATCTGACTCTTCGTGACCCCATCGACCACAGCATGCCAGGCCCCCCTGTCTACCACTAACTTCTGGAGTGTGTCCAAATTCATGTTCGCTGCCTCCGTGACACTATCTAACCACCTCATCCTCTGTCATCCCCTTCGCCTTTTTCTTTCAATTTTTCCCAGCATCAGGGTCTTCTCTGAAGAGTCCTCCCTTCTCATGAGATGACCAAAGTATTTAAGCTTCAGTTTCATCTTCCAATGAACAGTCAGGGTTGATTTCCTGTAGCATTGACTGATTTAGCAAAGTTTAGGCTGTCCTAAAAAAACGGCCACCTCTGGCGCTCTTGTAATTTGAGTACTGCAAAGCTCAAAAGAGATAGGCAGTTTCTTCTTAGTGCATTGACAGGCCAACGTATGTACACAGGCACAAAAGACAAGCGTACTGCTTCTCTTCCATTTTCCTCCCTCCCTTCATCACTGCCTTTAAAGATAGTAAATGTTGCTGAATGTATTTGAGTGACAGTTATTTAATAAATACAGCTAGCCACAGGAATCAGGTTGCTTTGTAAGACATGATGCAATAGAATGGGAATTCTGCTTTTTAACATTTGACAACATGACTAGAAATGATCATGGCTTTGTCTCATAAAAATGTTCATGGTGAACATGAGTAGGGATTCTGGAAAAGCAATTATGCCACCCTAATGGGGAGGGAAACCATTCATCTTATGAAGTCAACAGTTGTTGATTTCATAAGATGAATGGTTCCCTTCCCCATCAGGCTGGCATGAAGAGGTCAGTTGCAACCTCAGTATTGGTGTCAGTGCTACCTGGGGGGGGGGTTTGATGGGGCTCCATTAGGGGAGAAGTACAGGACTATGTGCCAGAGCCCCCAACAATCTACTGCCAGCTTGGAAACAAAAACTAGCACATAAGGTATTTTCCTCTGACATTCTGTTTGTAACCCCTAATTCCATTGTTCCTGCTGGGATTGCCCTAAATTGGAACCTTCTTATATGAATTTAGACAACATAGTATTCAATTTGACTTTATCTTTGCTTTTGTAAACCAAACAAAACAGGGAATGGGATACAGAAACATTGCTATGGTACCCCTCCCCCTCAAATGACATTAGATAAGATCAATTCAGGAGTTTAAATGGCCACTTTTATTGATTACAATAACCAATCAGATACATAACCCAGCAGTGGACCCTGTCTTTACCAAACACCCCCTTCAGTGTGGGCTCCTACCCAGGAAGGGACAGCATGCAAGTGTCACTTCCCACTTAGTCTCTAGCCTGTCACCACTTTGTGTCCAGCCTATTCACCCCACCTTTTCCATGCCAGCCCCTGGAAAGGGGGTCAAGGCAGCCAAGTTGCTCAGCCTACCCCAGGACTGACTGCCTTTGGAATAAACTTTGCAAGCCTACTCCAGCACTACCCCTCCAGTTGTGGCTGCCTGGCTAACTACTTCGCCAGCAGTTTTCAAACTCCTCTGGAGTTTGAAAACCACTCTAAGTTCTTTTGGGGGAGGGAGGGAAGGAAGCGGGGGCCGGGGAAAGGCAGTGACGCTATCCCCAGGATTGCATCGCTCAGGGGGCTGCAGGGGTTGGCTGTACTTACCAGAGCCTCCTGCAGCCTCCCAGTGGTGTGGGAAGCCCTGCGCAACCTTCTGCAGGGCTCCCTGAAGCTTTGAAAGCAAAAGCAGAGTGATCGCTCCCCACTTCGGCTAAACCGGAAGTGGAGGTCACACAGGGCTCTCCGCACCCCCGGGAAGCTGCAGGAGGCTCTGGTAAGTACAGCCAAGCCCCTGCAGTCCCCTGAGCGAAGCGATCCTGGGGATTGCGTCGCCGCTTCCTCCCTGCCTCCTTGCTGCCCCCACCTCTTAAGGGGAAAGAGGCCAGGGCCCTCAGGCTGGGGTGTCGCGAGGCCACAGTTTGAAAAATCCTGCTCTACTCTATAAGGACATTTGAGGTAGGCAAAAAATGAATGAATGAATGAACCATTCTTTAGTGAATGGTTTAAGTAGCTTCCTCATGAGGAAGCTGCTTGAACCATTCACTAATGAGGCTACACTATATCTCCAAAACTAGACGTGATCGGGCAAAACAGATGCCATTTTTGGAATCAGCACCCCAAATTCATATCAAACCAGCATAAAGTTTGGGAAAAACTTTTCTAACCCTCAATTTTGTAGGCCTGTGTTATTTGAAACCAAATTAAATGTGTGATGAATTGTGGTTTTGTCCCTTGCTGGTATTGGCAATCTCTGTAATAGTTGTTTGTGGCTTTGTCAGCTGGGTCACATCTCTGACCCATGGTTAATTTGCTTCAAACACATTAAGACTTTAGACTCTAAAGGCTTTAGACTTCAGAGAGAAAAAAGCTCATGTGGGCAATATAAATTAAACAGGCTACAGCAGGGGTATCTAATTCAAATAGGTTAGAGGGCCCTCTTTCACTGTCTTGTGTCTGTCTTGTGTCACCTCTCTTGTTTCTTTTTACTCACTCAGTGCCATTCACTTCTAATTTCTAAGAACCTTCTTATTTGGAACAACTGTGAGCGTCCTAATTATCTTCCATTAATGTAGTGACTGCTGCCAGAGGCTGCTGCCAGATTTGGGGCCCAATTTGGCACAGACTTGAGAAGCCCCATTGTGGGGCCTGGGGCTTCCTGTGAGAAGACCTCCAGAGGCCTTGGAGGTACCACTGGATGCATCAGTAGCCATTTGGTGCCACTGCACCTGGTGGAGCCACTGGGGATAGGATTGGGCTGTTATATTCCAAGGGGTGTGGCTATAATGGTGACTGGTCAGCAGTGCTCCCCCCAAGTACCAGCTTGTTTAATCCTTGATGCACATAGCCTAATCTGCCCTGTCAATTTCATGACCCACCAAAAATTGGGTCATGACCCACTGGTGGGTGCTGGATGCACAGTTTGAGAACCGCTGTATTCATGTATTTTGTTTGTTCCAAGTCCATTTATATTGCTGGCTCATCGCAACATCTGGACATCAGTGGTCCACTCTGGGAGAGGAAAACAATCTCCCATTTGTTAATTCAAAACATAATGTTTTCTGAAGCCCTGTTTTTAATCTTTAACACTTTGAATTTAGCTAATGCAGTCCATGTTAGTGCAACTTAGCACAGAATTCTTCAGAGATCTAATTAAGACAATATATTCAATGGGCTTTTAACAGCTTCACTGGGATAATTAGGTCTTTGCGAGACCAGTCTCCAGTTCAGAACAAGACCTTAGAATACTGTGCTGTCAGTTGGGTAAATACCATAGCAGGAGAAATGCTTATGTGGCTGTTCAGACAACATTTCATTGTGTTTTCCTCGACTTTCGTTTGGAGATGCGCTAAATAAAAAAGCAGAATGTCACTGAGATCCTAAACTAGAGCATGACGCATATTCTGAAAAGCAAAAGCTGTACATAGTTTTTCATTTGTTTTCCATGTCTTGCTTCCTGGCCTCAAAAATGGTGAGGACAAGGTCTCAACTCATCACCTGGGTATTTCTCTTCTTATTTGGACTCCTTCTTCAGTCACCTTCCCTCCCAACACCAAGGCCAATGCATGCCTGTCACTATTGTCTCCCTCCAGATACTGACTGGATAGTGAGAAACATTGTGTGCTGGTACAAATCCCCTTCCCTGTTCCTGCAAGACATCAAGGAGTTCAAGCCCCTGGCATAATGGTGCTGTATCAAGGACAACTGCCTGCTCACCCATTTTGTTCTTGCCTTTGTTAACCCATTTCCTGTGTTATAAACATCCCCCTTTTCTCAGGCCATGCGTAGTCTATCCTAGCTCCATTTTGATTTCTGACTGGCAATATTGGGAGCTTGGCAGGACTCTGCTCTGAGGAGAGTGATGCCATGTGGAACTCTTTGGAAAGCTCATGCCAATTAAGGGCCATTAATAGGGAGGAAAGTTGTAGTGCTGCAAGGTTTCTGTTTCCATTCTTCTAAGATCTTGCAGATTTGGGTGTCCCATCCTGATAGCCCCTTTTCAGATTCCTGTGCCAAGAATCAACACCTGAACATGGGTAGAGCACACACCCTGCCATGCCTTTTCCCCCCTCAGGAATTTCTCTGACTGGGGTGCAATCAAGCCTTTTATGTGCTCCTGGATGAACACACTCTTCCTCCTCCCACCTGTCTTTTTTGCAACTCCAGCAGTAGCATCTGCAGGAAAACGGAGAGATGTTTCTCTCCTCCCCTTCCTGATGTCAGGCAAATTGCATATTGGGAGCAGAGAGACCTGAGAAGTGTAACTCTTCCAACCATACTGATCCATTGAAACCCAAGCTGTGAAAGACTCACCTGAATCATAATGAATCATATCTAGCTATACTTTATCTGTGAGTGGAATTTGAATAAAGATCAGTAGCATCACTAGTCTTAACCTGAGCTGCTCACCATGAGTCCACTGTGGCACAAAGGTCCTGTGAAAGGGATGAACTATATTTTAGAGGACTACAGAATTATATGGAGATATATAGAAGTTAATAATGTAATAATGAACACGCTGACAATTTAACTGAGGAATGAATACTTGAATGGGTACCAAAATGTAACAAGCATGATGCAAAAGGATATTGAATGCCTTTTGATGTACCAACTACATAGCTATACAGAGTGCTGGTGTGTTGGGAGTGTTAACTAACAGGAAAGGAAGTAGGAAGTTAACTTTGAAATGGAGTTTGAGAAAAGCCTGAGAAGGGCAAATGGCCTTGGGAGCAAGGGAGATAGGAGAATTACCAGGAGATAACACACAGGTGCAAAAGGATGAGATTATGCAGTACAAGGGACCAGGCATGATTCAGCATAATTTGGAAAATATGTTTGGCATGAGCCTCATGTGGTCAGAGTGGAGCTTTCTATAAAAAGAGGCTTAGCCTTTGGGCAGTGTCCCCTCTTGGGTTGGCAACAGCCTCTGGAGTTTTTGTCACTCCTACATCAAAATAGAACCGCCTTAGAATGTAATTATTGCTTGTGAGTAGTGTAGACTTAGACTCTTATTTTCTGTATAGTTTGTTGTGTACTGACTTTTCCTCAAGTTGCTTTTGAGAAGTCCACTGTGGCTTTGGTGGCAGCTTCTTATATACGAACCTCAGTTTATTAATAAAGAACTTTTACTCTGATTTGGAACTGGTGTGTGTTCAGAGTGGGGTGGAATGGCTCAAGACAGCCTCAGGGAGTTGTAATAGCAAGCAGACACAGCGGGGAAACCTCCAACTCCATCACAGGTCTTTTTCATGTTTCACGCTGAACAATGTTAAGTTAGAACATGGCAAACATGTTTTTGCAAGGCCAGATGAGTTCTAAGCCCCTTTAAATGCAATGCCTGAAAATTTCATGTAGAGTATTTCTCACCATTTGTTCCCGGCTGTACCACTTTGCATGGGTCATCCATTGGAAGTACTACTGAAAATAAATTGTGATGATGTCATCACCAGTTACTTCCAGGTTGGGAAGTCAGATGCAAGGCAATCAACACTGGTGAGAGGCTCAAGGCGGATGGGTGGGCTTTTTTAAGTGTGCAAAAACTGCATTCTAGAGCTCTGCTCGCTAAGCCAAGCCTCCCACTGCTGCTTTTCACATTGTATAGCTGGTCTTGCTGCCAGGCGCCTGAGGTCTGGGAGTCTGATGAATACCACAGGGCACCACCTAAAGTACCACCAGATACCGCCTCAAGAACCACCAGTGGTACGAATACAACTGGTTGAGAAACACTGCTGTAGAGAATTTCCACTGAACACAGTGTAACTTGCTTTCAGAGAAATACAAATAAAATTTGACTGCACAAGTTTGAGATAGTAGCTGTTCTCTCAACCACATGAGCAATGTCATTAAGGTTATTGAGGTGGGTCAGCATCAAAGCCAATGACTGATTGACACTGTAGCCTGGACTTTGATTTGAGTTACCTAGGACAGGGCAGGGCAGCCATACCCACATTCTTGGGATATGCAAAATAAGGTGTTTAGTTTGAATTGGCACAAAGACAAATTCCCTGACTGATCTGCAGCCCTGGGTGCCCTGGGTATCAGGGAATTGCTGACCGTACATTTGAGAGCAAATGCATCACTCTAGAGATGAGCAGACAACATATTAATAATTCCAAATGGTCATATCGAGAAGGAGTATAAAGGTCACATGTGCTTGACAGTCTCATCATTTCTTGTTGACTCTGATTGGAAGTCCAGAGCAAACCATTCTGATTACTTTGAAAGATGCTTTGGAATATAGCAGAGTGGGTGAGCAGATTTAAATCAAGGTGATTTCAATCACTTCAAGAAAAAAAGAGGCCCATTAAAACCACTGATTTAACTCAATTTCTTTTCATGTCTTATTTAGGTGCATCCTAAATGCAAGCATTAATTGGTTGATTAGTAGCTAGAATAATAGACATTTATAACTAGAATGCTGATTGAGAGCCCAATCCTATGCACATCTACTCAGATGTAAGTCTCACTGTAGTCAATGGAGCTTACTCATGGGTAAGGGCAGATAGGATTGAAGCCTGAGTTAGTTGAGGAGAGCAGGTCATTATTAGGCATAAAATAGGAGTATCCACATGGAGCGCCTTGCCAGTATTATCAAGCCATAATATAAATACATGGAATGTTATGCTATATGACAACTGATGAAGATGTTCACATAATTCTCTCTGTACAAAGAAAACCAGCCTTTTATAGCTTCATAAATGATGCATAATAAGTCCAGGATTAAAATTTAATTTTGATTAGATTGGAAAGATTTCAGTACTTTGATTCGGATACTGATTGTACAATGAATCACAATGTTTCCCCAGAATCATTCCCCAGAATGTTCCCCAGAACACTGTAGTATGTACAATGGTGTACATACTACATGTGCTTTCTGTTTTATCATGAGTTCCAGAGTGAACAAGAACTTTGTACAAGGCTTATCAGTGGAAAAATTCATACAAGTCCCTACATATCTAGTTGCAGGTTGACTTGAATGTTATCATTCTCTTGGTGCAAGGAAAAACTTGAGTACATGAGAAGAAGTTCCAAATGTGTTTTGCTTGTGTAATCTCAAGCTACATACTCTGCTGATGCTTTTCAAGATGCTTCTATTTGTCTAGAAAAGCCTAGAAAAGAGACACCTGAGGGGGGACATGATTGAGACATACAAAATTATGCAGGGGATGGACAGAGTGGATAAGGAGATGCTCTTTACACTCTCACATAATACCAGAACCAGGGGACATCCACTAAAATTGAGTGTTGGGCGGGTTAGGACAGACAAAAGAAAATATTTCTTTACTCAGCGTGTTGTCGGTCTGTGGAACTCCTTGCCACAGGATGTGGTGCTGGCGTCTAGCCTAGATGCCTTTAAAAGGGGATTGGACAAGTTTCTGGAGGAAAAATCCATTATGGGGTACAAGCCATGATGTGTATGCACAACCTCCTGATTTTAGAAATGAGTTATGTCAGAATGCCAGATGCAAGGGAGGGCACCAGGATGAGGTCTCTTTTTATCTGGTGTGCTCCCTGGGGCATTTGGTGGGCCGCTGTGAGATACAGGAAGCTGGACTAGATGGGCCTATGGCCTGATCCAGTGGGGCTGTTCTTATGTTCTTATGTCTCTGGCTACATTACACTTGAATCTTGATTGCACTTGAAACCTTGATTATACTTGTGAAGCTTAATCAGGGAGTTCTGCTGAATGACACTGGCATTCATCCATAGTAATGGTGGGTGTTTTTTTTTTCCATTTATGATGTCCTTTCACTTGAATAATGCCAAATTCTAGCCCTGGTAAGTCTAAAAAATGCACCTAGACAATTGATTAAACACTTCAAATGAAATGCATGAGAACACCCTTAAAAATATGTTTACTTTTATATTGGTGAGCTTATTAAGAGGAATGCCAGTAGCAACCCACGCCTTTTCACAGAGTGGACAGAGTAGCATTTGAGATGAGACAGCAATTACTGTTCTTCAATATGAAACTGTTTTCTAAAGTGAGACTAAAACCAAACAATCTTTGCAACAATAATTAATAGCCATTGAATTGTATAATTACATGACTTGTTTGGGACTTAATACATGCTCACTTTCATCTTCATTAATGTTATATATCCGTTACATTTCACCCTGGAATGGAGAATATATTTCCCTCAGAAGAGCTGACGCTCTGCTGTGAAGTAGGTGTGATGAAGGATTGATGAAGGATTGACGAAGGATCGCACAGATTGAGTGCCACTACTGAGAAGGCCCTCCATCTAGTGGCCAGCGGCCCAACCTCAGAAGGCAGTGGTATCTGAGGAAGGGTTTCCATTCAGATCTTAATGACTGGAAAGTTTGTCTTGCAAGAGGCAATCCATTTGATGCCTGGGTCTTTTAAGGGCTGTAAAGGCCCAGATCAGACCTTTAAATAGTACCTGAATTTAGAGTTGGGCTGCTACATTGTGAAACAGCTACAGTTCCTGGATCATCTTTAAGGGCAACAATTTAGCCTGGATATTACAAGAGTCTGGCTAGGTCATTCTCTCTCTCTAAGGAAGGACACAAATAGGCCCAAACTGAAGCTAACTGGGCATCCAGCAGTGAAACTGGATCAAGCAGCACCACCAGACTATAAACATTGTCCTTAAGCTGGAGCACAGCCCTGTCTAGAATAGGCTACAAATCATTTCTCTGTATCATTCACAAACAGTTTGTCTGTTTTGTCAGAATTGTGTTTTGATTAACTTTATTGTATTATCATTGTCTTCTGCTATTGGCTTTGTCAGTCCTGAGTCTGATCATACCGCTGTAGCCTTTATGTATGTATGACACTCTTTGGAAAAACTTGATAACTTTTGACTTTTTATTTGTGTTATTTTTCATTACTTTGCTATAATATATTGAGGAAAAATAGGTTTGTCCAGGAATAAAAAAGAAATAAGAGTAGAGAGGAGGAAAAATACAAAGACAATACTATATGCTGGAGTCACTTTCCTAGAAGAATATCCCAGTGTGATTGTCGGTCTGGATTGCAGCTGTCAACCAAGTGAATGATTGCTTGTTTTTATGAAACATGCTCCTAACATATACTTGTATTCTGAAGTTAATATTTGAGAGTGTCAACATTGATTTTATCTTTACACAATGAAATGAAAAAGATACAATCCAAACCACAGTATAGCGTACCCAAAGCTATTATAATGAGAAGATGCTGTAGATGACCAATGACCCAATCGTACCCTGCCAATGTGCAATGCCACCCATGGAACATGAGCTGCCTGGCCCTCTATGTGTTTTCTCAGAGCCACACCAGCAATTTATGCTGGTGTAAGTTTATGGAGAGTCAGGAAGTGGGTCCAAACTGGGAATGGAGAATAGGGTCCAGTGTGCGCTGTCATCACCAGGATTCACCACCATTTGCAGGGTTACACTTTGAGTGAACATAAGAACAGCCCCACAAGTTCAGGCCATAGGCCCATCTAGTCCAGCTTCCTGTATCTCACAGTGGCCCACCAAATGCCCCAGGGAGCACACCAGTGTGAGCAGTCCTGGTGGCAGGCAGACATGTAATTCTGTGAGTGACAGAGACTGCACTTAACTAGCTAGCCGCAAGGTGGGTGCCAACATGCACAGGAATTTCAAGGAGTTATCACATATTTGATAATCAGGTGAATCAGTGTATTTTGAAGTGCACTAAGGGCACAATTCTATCAAGCTGTTTTGCCATCAAAATTCATATTCCTATGGCACAGTGACTTTTCTCGTATTGCAAAATGTGATGCACTGTGGCATGCAAATGGGTCACCAGTGGAAATGGTGAGCATTGGTGGCCACAAGTCAGTGGCCTGTAAAGATGCTCATAATTATCATTATGTTGGTCTGGGGGATGGGTGGTGAAAGATGGGCAGTCAGTGGGCAGTGGGTAGGGAGGAGGAAGAACAGGGTCAAAATCAGGACAGAGAGGGGAAGTGTCAAGGGTGGGAAGGGGTGGTTATTAGCTGCAGTGGCTCCCCTTCCTGGCCTTGATCTGCCTCCCCAGGTCCACCTGAAACTGTACCAGCCAAATTGCTAGCAGGGGCAAGTAGCCCTATTGGAGAAGTTGAGATTTATGCTAAGGTAAAGGAACAAGCAATTGGGGAGGTGTAATTCTTAACTGTACTTTACATTATTTATCTCAGTCTGAGCTTTTTAACCAGAAACACCTGAACATACTTCATGACAAAACTTTCTGATTAAGTTAAACAAGATCATTACAGTGTAATTTCACCTTTCCGGGACAATTTCTGCATTTAATCCATATGCAAATGTCAGTGTTTGTGATGACTTCCAGAGAGCATTTAGATCTCTTCATCTCCATGTGGAGCTGTGACAGTATCCAGTTATTTCCTTTATATGGAAGGTACCCTTTGGTGACTCAATGTGATCTTGATTCTTAACTCATCAGCTTGATTGGATGACCTCAGCATGACAGTCTCTTCCAAACTGGGAAAAACAAATTTTTCACTGCCTGAGATAATTAGTATAACCTTTTAAAAATAGGCATCCTACTTCTTGTTTATAGTTTTGAAGGGAATTAGAACTGTAGTTGTGTTTCTACTTTTTATGCCTGAAATGGTATCATGATACCCACAAAGCTGAGGACATACTGTGATTTATGTAAAACTGTTACACTGACTGCCCATCAGTGATGGCCCAAGACTTTTGGCTGCCTAAAGCAAGGCACCAAATGCCATGTGCCCACCGGCCCCTGCCTGCCCACCTGCTTGTTGCCACATTTCAATGACAGTGCAAAGAGCCACTCCAAATTCTTTTCCCTCCTTGGTGGGATAGTATTTGAAAGAGAGGGGAGAAAGAGAGGTGTAGAGGCCTATGACATCTCAAAGATGCTGTATCCCAGATATGATTAACTTTTCACCTTGAAGTCTCCTGGACCTTTAATTGTGTAGAGGAGGAAATTTCAGCAGGTGCAGCTTGCCATCTTATCTGCTGAAATTTCTGTGGCCCTTGCAGAAATTCCTTCCTCTACACAGTTGTTAAAAGTCCAGGAGTTGAAAGGTTAACCACCCTTGGGATAGAGCATTTGTGATAAATGCCGTATTTCTCTCTCCCCATGCCCAGTTTTGGCCCAATTTTTTTCCTGTAGTTTTAGACCAGGGGTGCTCACACTTTTTTGGCTCGAGAGCTACTTTGAAACCCAGCAAGGCCCGGAGATCTACCGGGGGGAAGGAAGCGTCTGACAGACACCCCCTTTAATGTATGGAGCCCCTGCTGGAGTCTAGTCAGTTTCGTCAGTTTTGTTGCTGCATGCCTGAAGAGCAGCTAAAGTGTCAGTTTCAGTGTCAGTTTAGTGTCAGCTAAATAGTCACTAGACGAAACTGACATATTAACAGTTTGGAGAGACAGGGCTCCGTGATCTACTCATTTTGCCTCGCGATCTACCAGTAGATTGCGATCCACCTATTGAGCACCCCTGTTTTAGACACTTTTAACCTCATAGAAACTGCTCTGCAAGTTTAGCAGCTGAAAACTGCTGGTCAGCTGGCCTTCTCCTGCTAATCCCTTTTCCAGACATTCCACTTCTTCAATCATGTCCTCATTTGCTCGTCTCCCCCCCCCCCTTTCAAATACAAATGCACCAAGGAGAAGCTGGAAGGCTTGGAGCAACTCTTCAACCCAGTAGCTTAAAGGCAAAGGTGGCAGGTGAGGGTTTCAAGCAGTGATCTTTCCCTCTCCTCTCTGTAGATGTCATGGAGTAATGCTTGGACCTTCTGCTCTACTTTACCCCTAAACTACAGCCCCTCCCCAAGACTTCTGTAAGTGATTCTGGGATTCTTGTAAGTGAATCCATATTATTAAAAGTGGGCCTGCCACTGCAAATTGCATGCTCTCCTTTTGTGTTGTGTGATATGACTTAACTTGTGACCTGGTGTAATTATGAGGAGCATTTCTCCTCACCTGCTGGTGGCAGCCATTGTTGTAGAATGGTCAAAGTGCCATGTGCTTTCTAATTCTGTCATCTGTTATTCTACTTGAACCTTTTTCTAAACAAGCCTGTTCTGCAATAGGATAAATAGGTTTAGTTAGTATAAAGATGTTGGGGAATGTTCTATGGTTAAACAAAGCATTGCGGCAAGTTACTAGTCATTCTTTGCCCAAGAGAACACGTTGCTCTATCATGGAGCATAGAATTTTTTAAAAAGGAAGAGGTTTCCAGAACTTAAAACTAATTTGGAATCTCAGAATCAAGTAATATTTTGGGCTGCCTTTGCCCATCATTTCAGCAAATTTCAGTATCACTTCAACAAAAGCAATGCATTTGAAATGCAATTCGACTGCATTTGAAAACATCAAAATCAATAACATAGACGAATGTCATTATTAAGAAAGGCCAGAAAACTAGAAGACACTGTCAAAAAACTCCGGAGACATCTGGCAAATTCAGCTACAGTTACGCCTGCAATTGCTTGCAACATCAAATTGCACCAATCACTCAAATTCTTTTTAAGGAGTTTGTTTTCAGCTCAGACTCTTTCAACTGCTACAGTTTAGCAGGCAACCTCACAGAAGCGCTTTTTCAAAACACATTTCACAGTTCTTGAGTGTGTCTGTATATAGGCTGTTGACATCATGCTATTTTCCTAAATTCTTTTTTAAAAAAACAACCTTTATTTTTTTTTTTAAATCATCCCAGTCTCTCGGGTGGGTATTTATTTAAGACATCCTTTGTGAGTGGTTGCTTTTAAATGACTGAGCTACTGCATAGAGTTTATAAAATTTATTTCAAGACCACAGAATTAAGTTTTAGATCAGTAAACAAAACCCCCATTCCCGTATTTCTGCAGTGGTGCTCTGGTAGTTGCTTCCCTTTTGTCCAATTCTATGCTGCTTGATTAACTTTGAGATGAGCTGTCACATGCTACAGGAACTGATAGGTGTTTTCCTGTGTGAGTATCTCCCAGGAGTGCCATAGAACTGGATCAGGAGAAAGTATAATAATTGTATTTTTAATTGGTCTGCATCTGTTGAGTATCAGTGAAAAAAACAAACATTCATCTTCAGGTTTAACCCATATCTTCCATTTAGTGTAATTTATTGCCTTTGCGCAATCAGCGGTACTGAAAACATTGTATCTTGTTTTATTCTTTAAAATGTAATGTATTAAACAAAAGCAAATAACGGTTACTGAGTGTTTTTCCTTTCCTTACTCAGGTAAATAATATGGAAGAATGTAATATGCTTCCATTCAGCACCTCTAACATTTCATTCCAAAAACAGTTCAGGAAGACAGTTGATAAGCCAATATAGTGGTACAAGGACCATTGAACAAGGAGAGGCCGAATTAACTGGTAATGTTATCTGAAGTTGACATACAACAGATATGTAGGTGTATGTCCAAAAGAGAAAGGTTTCACATGAGCATAGGGAATAGGACCTAGAACAATTCATTTAAATAGGGAAATGAAGACAGAGCTGTTTGAAATAGTAACAGCTTACGTACAGTGCAGCTGTGGAATGAACTGTGTTTGGAGATTGTGAAAACCTCTTCACATGTTTTCAAGGATAGGACAAGGCATCAGAGATGGCAAAGTAGCAGGTATAGGCCCCTTTCAGATATATAGTCCTATGAAGTTAGCTGTAGTTGTATGGAAGCACCACAACAGAAACTTATGTGAAATACAAGTATGCTACAATGAATGAGCTGTAACATAGTTTTGCTTCATACACAGTGTACCATAGATTTGGGAGGAGGCAGTGATAGCCTCTTCCTTGCTCAGGGCTGTCCTCGTTCACCTGCTTGTTTATCAAGCCAGGGCATCAGTACAGCAGTCTCACAAGCAACAGGATTATGAGCCCAACTCTAAATAAGCCACCCACCAATGCAGCCAAGCCAAAGGAGTGTGCGCTGCATTCTAGGTGGGGGAGAAGCCGTCAAGCAGGTTTACTCATGGTGGGGGAACTCTCATTTGCTTACCAAGGGCAAGCCTCTGCTGGCTTAATGGGCTTCCTTGGATCAGCATCAGCCAATTTGCCGACATAGAACTGAGGAAGATGGTAAGGAAGATGGAAGATGAGAGGGAATAGGGATAGAATCCTGGCTCATGCCAGTGCTGCCAGGATCCATCCCCTCCATCCCTGTTCCACTTCCTGCCTGCCTCCTGTCCTCATAAACACTCCCCTGTTCCTCCCACTCCCTGCTCCATTTTCCCCTCTTTTCCCTCTCAAATGCTGGCTTATTTGTGCTTCCATGAGTAGCCGGTAGCTGTGGTGGGCTGCTGACACCCTTGCCATTTGTCACCATTTGCAATAGTGGAATTGGGCAGGGAGGGGTGAAACTGGATTGGGAGGTGGGAGAAATGGTGGGTGGGAAGACTTTGGGAGGGGGGGTGGATCCAGTGACAACGGCATGTACCAAATCCTAAAATCTCCAGCAGCAGTCTCCCTGACCCCTTTCTCTCCTTGGACATGTGCCAGCTAAAGAGCTGGTGCAGGTCCAAGGAGACCCATTGCAGGGTGGGAGGCTTATGAAGGGAAAAGGGAATTTAAATCCCATATCCCTTCCTAAGACTCCCACTTTGCCCCCCCCTTTTGGCACAGCTGTACCAGTGGTCATGGGGGGAAGGTTAGGACTGGCTATAAGAAATCCTAGCAAACTGCAGATTGTATGCTGCATTGTTGTTTAATGGGCGGAAGAACTGTTAGGAATGGACATTCATTACAAACAACATAACATATATATGTTTATAATTTAAAAAGCGGCAAAATAAAAAATGGGACATAACAGTATATACTCTAAAGATGCTTCCACCCATCTGAAATGAAGTGGCACATATACATACGTACAGGAATTCTGACTGTCAGTTGGAAGCCACTGAACCTCTTCAAATCAAGTTTTTGCATCAAAAATTATTTTGGGACTTCCTTAGAGCCGCACTACTCAAAGTTGTGATCCATAGACCATGGATTGTGAGCCATTGGCTCCCACTCCATGATGAATTGCCAGGAAAGAAACAAACAATAGTAATAATATGGCACAGATATGGTACCCATGCCTTAAACATGGGGGGGTGGGGGGAAGAAGAACTAGTCCATCACATCAGATAGTTGGGGAAAGCACTGGTTTAAAAGATACAAATTCCGTTGTTTTTGGTTTCAAATAAAGCTCTGTATGTTTCTTATGAGGCATGTCAGGGATGTAGAGACCTTAATTATTATAATCAGCAAATGCTGAGAAGATATCCCTAGATTTTAGTAATCCATTTGCTTCCTGCCCCTTTAAGGGAAGCTATTAATTATGTTGGAGTTGGTATTCCTAGCAATGCTTCTGGCTAGTTATTGTCCAGCTTTGACTGACTCATGGAAATTCGTTTCCATAATGAAAGAATTTTGCTTCATCAGTAGCAGGGCTTTCTGAGCAAAATTAGATTCTCAGTTCCTTCAGCAAGAATTCAGTTTTTCTTAGAACCAGTGTTCTTATACCTAATTTCTAGGTCATTTATCTCATTAATGGCCCAATGCTATTCAGACGCTGTGCAACGACTCACCGGTATTGTCACGACGTCTGTCCTATCCTAAGGCTGTTGAGGCAATACCACCCTGGTGCAGCCCTCCCAGCAACACTGTCATAGCCCTTAACTGCTGAAAATAATGCTGACAGCATTCATGGAAACCATGACGCAGTCCATCAACCTTGTAGCAACATCCTGAGGTCAGTGCAACATTGCTGCAATGCCAGCACATCATCAGTGCCTCACTGGTGTGGTATCCATGGAGCCAATCACTGCATCCATCCAGCCCCAGTGGCCAGAGAAGCGCTGCTAGGGTGAACTGAATAGGAGGCAGGGGCAGGAACAGGGCCAATGACTGGCTACTGCTGGGGGGCACTCCCTGTCAGAGAGTAGGACTGAGCAACACAGTTAACAGGAATCACCATGTACCTTGGACACCCACATCCAAGGAATACCTTTTTGGGCAAAACAGAGCATGGGTGAAAAGACTGTTAGAGGGCAGCCATGTAAAGCAAACACACTAGTCTCTCCATGGTAAAGGTCTGAATCCCTGTGGGGGCACTCACCAGTAGGAAGAAGCCCTATTAAACAGAACAATTGAACAGAAATGGTGACTTCTATTCTTTTGATTGCTGGAAGTAACACTGTTCTGAAAACAATTAGCCTTCATCTCGTCTGATGCTAGGCATGAATACGTGTAATGGTATTTTTCAATACGCTCACTTTTTCATGTTGCCGCTAAATCAGTTTCTCAGGAACTTATTCCTGTCATAAAAGTAAAGTTGCTTGAAAGTCATTACACTTCTTCCTTGGAGTTATGCAAATTATTTCTTGAATATGGCAGGTCTTTGGCAAGCAATTGTGAATACGGTTGTGTGTGTTTTTTTTAAGGAAGACTCTACTTTATGATCCCTTCCTTTTCACTTTGGAAAAATTTTCCTGCCAATGCCTACTTGATGCTAGAGAGAACTTGGAATTTTAATTACAGAGGGGTTAGCTGCATTTGTCTTGTTACAGCAAAACTAAAGAAAAAGTCATTTAGCACCTTAAAGACCAACAGACTGATTGTTGCACTTACTTCCATAGACAGGGCTGGGGGTTGGAAGCGCTGGGCAGTTGCCAGGTCTGACCCCAAACCTCCTGATGCTTTAGGCAGCATGCCAAATTCTGCCCCCCTTACCTGAGGATGCTCTCCAGAGGGCTCTCAGCTCCAGTCTCCACCAGTGGCATAACTAAGGGGTGCAGAGGGTAGCAGTTGCACCAGGCAACAAGCTTTAGGGGGGCAACAAGCTGAGCTTGACCTAGTGGCCAAAATCGTGGAAAAATTTGGTATGTACGAATAATGCCATAATGTTAAATATCATTGGAAAGGTACTTTAATGCAGAATGCAATGAAACAAACCCCATTGGAATATCTGTATTCTATCAAAAGTTATGGCCAATTAACCAGAAAACAAAAACACAACTGCCTTATAGAACAAAAAGTGGATTTTCTTAACTCAAGACTGACCCATGAGACTGATTGTTCTGAGGGCCAATGAGATGTTGTTATCATACAGCATGGAACCAATAAGATGTTAATATGAGTCAGCTCTCATTTCCATGTATCACAGCTACTCCTACTAACTAGTAAAGAGGCACTTTTTCAAGTGGTGCTCTCCAGGGGGAGAATAAACACCCCGCTTCATCCCAGCACAGTGTCTCTAACCAATAAGGGGCACACTTTCTATTTATTTACTTAATTAAATTTGATTTTGTTGTGGGGGGGGGGGCCTACAAAATCTTCTTTGATCCCAGGTAGCAGATAGATTCCTTATCTATGCCACTGGCTGGGGAGAGGTGGCAGATCAAGTGGGTGGTGAACTGCCTGGGGGAGGAGACAGGTTTCTCCCCAATTTGCAATTTCTAAGAAGCCTGGGTATGATGTCACCTCTGGTTGTGACATCACTTCCAGGGCATCATTTTGAGATCTGCACTGGGCTACACATTCATTAGCTACGCAACTGGTCTCCACTCCTCCCACTATCTAATGTTCTAGCTCAACACTCTCCTCCCTTCCATATTTCCCCTTTCTCTGTTTGTTTCTTTCAATGCAGGGAGTGGAAAGAGAAGGAAGAGTAGTGGAGGCAAACAGGTGGACAGAGGTGGGCACTCCCCACCCATCTGTTTTCCTGAGGTAACCACATCATTTGGCCTCATGGAAGGGCCAGTCCTGACAGCTACCAAGGGCCTCCTGGAGGTAACCACTGCTATCATGGAGGCATCTTTCACCAAGCCCTTTGTGTGATGGTGTGTCAGCATTTGTGTGATAGTGACAGAATGACTGTCTGAAGATCTACCTAGATTGGAGGGTTTGCTGAGGGCCCTCTGGAACCTGGAGCTGTTCATGGACTCCATCTCTGGAGTCCTCCTCATCACATGCATAAGGTATTTTCCTCTGTTGCAAGATTGTGCTTAGATGAGCTGGGGTACAATCCTATGCAAGTCTACATAGAAGTAAATTCTGTTGTGTTCAATGTTGCTTACTTCATGAGAACATAAGAAGAGCCCCACTGGATCAGGTCAAAGGCCCATCTAGTCCAGCTTCCTATATGTCACAGTGGCCCACCAAATGCTTCAGGGAGCACACACAACAACAAGACACAACCTGTGTCCTGGTGCCCTCCCCTGCATCTGTCAATCTGAGGCAGCCTACCTCTAAAACCAGGAGCTTGCATATACCTACCATGACTTGTAACCCTTGATGAACTTTTCCTCCAGAAAAGCCCTTCCAGGAAAGTCCTTATAGGATTGCAGCCGCACAGCCCAATCCTATCCACCCTTTTCTGGGAGTAAGCTCCATTGACTCTAATGGGACTTACTTCTGAGTAGACATGCACAGGATTGGGCTCTTGGTGGATTAACTGGCATGTTAAAGGCTCTAAGTGCTTACCCACAAGCTGAAGTCATAATCAAGCCCAAATTAAGCACTTTTCAGTCCCATCAATTTCAATTGAAGCGCATGTTTAACTCTCTCACTGGGCTCAATGGGAAGCAGAATTGTACATTTTGGTTGGATTATGCCCTATAGTTTGCATGTTTGATAATAATGACTAGCATTAGTGGTTCTATTACACACAGGCATAATCAACTACCCTATATGGTGAGAAGAATGCGGCATGGATATCAGGCATCACCTATTAAGGCTGCAGTTCTTACCTGGGTGTGCATCAACAGAATTGAATTTAGATGTCCTCCCCCACCCCCCAAATCCCCTCTCTACTTTTTGCAAGCAAATTTCACACCGATACATCCAACTGCCTACAAGATTACTTTTTCAGATAGCCTTATTCCAGTTAAGTCTGTATTAGTTATTATGACAGCTTTTGTTTCAAGCACTGTCAATCCAAAGTCTGAAATTGGTAAGAACTTTTGGGTACAAAAGTGCTACTAGGGCAAGCCTTCATCTCTGAGTGCAGTCTAAATGTGATGGTAAATGGTTAATATTAAAGCATGGCTGAAATGTATTCATTTATGCATTGAAATCTCATCACTCACCATGCAAAAGGGGAGAAATATTTCCAGCAGACTGTCTGGGATGGATGTTGCCTGAAGCCAAATTCTGTCTAAACTTTTCTCATATGGTAAATCTCTTTAGGCCTTCAGGCAATGACTGCTTCATGCACTTAAGCAACAAAATATTATGGTGTGAATGTCTACGGGGAGGGGGATCTGTTTTCATGAGTGTTTTCCTTGCCCCACAATTTTGGCAGCAGAAATTCGAGCCTGATGAAAATTCAGCAGAATACTAGACTGAACCATTTGTTTCTTGCCTTATACAGAGATCAAGCACAAACATTTATTTTAACCGTAGGAAAAGTGCTGAGCATATTTTTTATTGAGCTAATGAAATCATTTTAACATGAGCCTGAACTCTTTGATTTTCAGCTGAAAGAGAAGGTTAATTTTCACCATGTGATTGATATACCTAGAAGGTCTTCAAATAAAACTGGAAAAAAATGATTCCCTTCCCCACAAATATGTAGCTGCCTAAGGGCCCAATGCTATCCAGCACCAATACAGCTGTATCTTGCACTGCATCTTGTGGAGGGGGGAAGTCATGAAGACCTCCTCACGGTAAGAGAATGCTTGTCCCCTTACCTTGTGGCTGCATTGCGGCTGCATCAGTGCTGGGAAGTTGGATAGGATTGGACCCTAAGGGCCCAATTCTATGGGCTGGTGCTGTCATGTGGTACAGTGCCACCAAAATAGTCACTGCTGTATCCTGTGGTGCCAGAACAGCCACTGGAGGTCTCCTGGGGATAAGGGAACATTAGTCCCCTTACTCCATGTAGAACTCTGCTTGGCTTGATGAGTCTTTTCAGAACTGTAACAGCTCCTGAGTTGGTACAGAACTGTGAAGACCCATTTCAGGCTCTTCAGCTCAGGAGAGGGATAGGATTTGTTGGCAGCTTCTGCCACTATCTTTACCCCACTCCCGAGCCTGATCCACCATTTGGCCCACCCTCCTTTCACCCAGATTCACACCCTCCCCACCTTCCCCCACCCTCCCCCTGCCCCAAAATGCCTTCCTGCCGCTTGGTAGGGACACTCACCCTCCGGCACTCCTCATCGGCAGCCTGCTGGGGAAGAGGCCCAGCACCAAGTGGTGCAGTCCTCCTACCAGCACAAAGTGCCTTATGGCAGTTTTGCAACATCCACCTTAGGATCGGGCTGCCCACAAGGTATATCTAAATAAATCATACTGGTCTTCCTCCTTAACTCAGCCATGTTTTCATGTCATTTTTTCCTTTCCCCGAATTCCATATCATTTTCTCTTCAGTGTGCTTGAGGCAGCTGTCAGGCAGCCCAATCCTAAAGCCGGAGGCTCTGCCAGGTGCAGTGGTGCCATATCTGCCACCGCTGCATTCAGTGGCACTGCCGAGGCTGCCAAAGGTCTCCTGGGGAAGGGGACTTTTGCCCCAAGCCCTACAATGGGGCTTCTAAATTCTGTGCTGGCTATTTTGCCGATGCAGGCCTACGAGAGTCTGTGTCGGGCCTTCTGACCTGATATAGAATTCAAGATCAAACTGAGCAGAGCTCCACCGGTCCCACCCCCTCATTTTCTGGTTCCTCCACCCACCCTGCACCACCCTATTCTGCCCACTCCCTGCTTCCTCCTTGCCCCAATACTACTACTACCAGCTGGCACTGCTGGAGCACCAGCTGGCCCCTTGAGTGGTTGCTGGCCCGTGCCAATGGTCCCGCCTCTCCAGGTGCCGCAGACGTGCCTTACAGCATGTTTATGACACCCAGAGCCAGTGCTGCAACAGTATAGGATTGGGCCCTTAGTACCCCATTTTTCATTTTTATGCTCATTCTTTCTGTCCTTCAGCCACTGCCATCTCAAATTAAAGTGGCAAAAGGTCAGCTCCACATGATGATGGACACCTGATACCCACTGCCCCAGGAAGGATTGTATGGGGAGGAAGGGGTGGAATGGGGAGGTGACAGAGGTGGGGAGGAAGGCAGATCAGGCCAGAGGGCAGGCTTGGTAGTGGCAGTACCACTGAATCCTAACCTCCTTCTCGGGCCTGATCCTCCTTCTCAGGTCCATTTGGACTTGCACCAGCTATATAGCTGCCGGAAGTCTAAATAGACACACCTGGTTGGCAGGGGCTTTCCTGGGGCTAAGGAACAAATGTTCCCTTGTCCCAAGAAGGCCTCCAGAGGCCAAAACTCCCCTGCAGGATGCAGTGGACACCATGTTGGCACAGCTGCTTTGCCACATGGAGAGTCAGTTAAGATTGGGCTGTTACCCTTAATTGATTACAAAGTTATTTACAAAGCAAAACAATCAACAACAACAAAGATAAAAGAAAATAATTTCTTTTGTCTGTTCTAACTCTCCCAACTCTCAATTTTAGTGGATGTCCCCTGGTTCTGGTGTTATGTGAGAGTGTAAAGAGCATCTCCCTATCCACCCTGTCCATCCCCTGCATAATTTTGTATGTCTCAATCATGTCTTTCCTCATAAGGAAGGTGCCCTAGCCCAGTAATCATCTGTCACTCTCTTTTGCACCTTTTCCACTTCCACTATGTCCTTTTTGAGATGTGGTGACCAGAACTGGACACAATACTCCAGGTGTGGCCTTACCATCGAATTGTACAACAATATTATAATATCAGCCGTTTTGTTCTCAATACCTTTCCTAATGATCCCAAGCACAGAATTGGCCTTCTTTACTGCCGTCGCACATTGGGTCGACACTTTCATCGAGCTGTCCACCACCACCCCAAGATCTCTCTCCTGCTCTGTCACAGACAGCTCAGAACCCATTAGCCTATATGTGAAGTTTTGATTTTTTGCCCCAATATGCATGACTTTACACTTACTGACATTGAAACACATCTGCCATTTTACTGCCCATTCTGCCAGTTTAGAGAGATCCTTCTGGAGCTCCTCACAATCACTTCTGGTCTTCACCACTCAGAAAAGTTTGGTGTCATCTGCAAACTTAGCCACCTCACTGCTCACCCCTGTCTCCAGGTCATTTATGAAGAGGTTGAAGAGCAGGACAGATCCTTGGGGCTTACCGCTTTTCACCTCTCTCCATTGTGAAAATTGCCCATTGACACCCACTCTCTGCTTCCTGATCTTCAACTAGGAGAGGACCTGCCCTCTAATTCCCTGGCTGTGGAGTTTTTTCAGTAGCCTTTGGTGAGGGACCATGTCAAACGCCTTCTGGAATTTTTTTCCTCTTTCTTTCCTTCTTCCTCCCTTTTCTTTTTTCATTTATACATATCTTCAAATGTTCGCTTAGTGTGTGACACATATGGAATGTAACTTGAGCATCATCGTCAATATTTAAAGACCTACAGTAAGTGGCGTAGGGTTTCTAGTAATCCAAAAACAAAGACTGGTCCTGCCAAGATTCCTATTTTCCAACAATCACTTCCTCTATCATTTGCATATTACATCTGTTTCTTCATGATGCCATTTCCTACAGTCTTAATAAGAAGCAATCCTTTCCAGATATGAAAACATATGGAGGGTATTTTTGTGTACCTATATTTCAGCGATTCCCAAACTGGGGCATCACAATGCCCCAGCCAGAGAGCACTGGTCTCTGCACCTTGAGGGAGGGAGGCAGTGACACTGTTGCCAAAATTGCATTGCTTTGGAGGGGTGCAGGGACTTGCTTAGAGTTAACAGAGGCTGGAGCAGGCTCCCAGGGGTATGGGGAGCCCTATACTAGCCCCTGCAGGGCCCCTCAGGCACTCAAAATAATGATTGCGACCCACTTCTGGTTTTCAGTATCGAAACTGGAAGTGGGTCACGATTGTTATTTTGACAGTTTGCGTGCTTCAGGGGGCCCTTTGGAGGCTGGTGCAGTTCTGCGGAGGCTGGCAGAAGCCTCCGCAGTGGCATCCTCGCCACCGCTTGGGTTGGCGTGCCCGCGCTGACACAAGCGGCAATGGTAGGTGTGGGGGACAGGGAGGAGGCGGGAGGGGGAGCGTTTCTGGGCAGGGGGAGGGTGGGCGATGGGCAGCCCTGGGGTGGGCACGAGGGGAGCCGGGGCAGGGCTGGGTCCCAGCAGTTATGCTGGATCCCAACCCCCGTCCCCGCGGAGAACGGAGCGACGTCAAGCCATTCCACTCTCCTCGGACTTGCGCCACCTCCAGAGGTGGCACAGGTCTGAGGAGAACCATTGGGGCAAGCAGCCCTTACCTAGGGGTAAGAGGAAGAGCTTCCCCTTGCCCCTGGCTGAGCTGCTGTAGCCAACAAACCTGCATTGGATGCAGTGCAAGCCTCCTGGCTTGCCTGCTCCAGTACAGGTTTGGATTGCACCCCAATACAGAGCTTTGTCATACAGACCTTTCAAGTGTGGCTTATATAGACCCAGGACACCTAAGACAGAACAATTTTACCTTTGCCAGACAAAATACCTCTCAAAACAGGCAGGGGATGCATGCAAATCACACCTTAATGTAATTTGGCAGTGTGCACCTGCACTGAGAAGTCATTTAGCTAGCGTCATTCCGATGATCCAAAGTTAATATTGTTGTCACACTATCCTGCTAGCAATGCACCTTCCAGATTTTATTGAATTTTAATTGTACTTCTTAACTACCATAGGGCTGTTACAGAAGGGAAGATGCACACTAAAAGCAAAAACAACCATTAAAAAGTATTAGACAAATAAATAAGCACTGTACTATAGAGTGAAGAAGTTGGGTCAGTAAAAAATGTAAAAGGAGACTACAGGGGAGGTGGAATCCTTTTTTAGGATCAAACTAGACATGCCTTTGAATGTATGAGTTTGATCCAGGGTTTTCTTTTCTTCTTTTAAACAATACCTCCGGGGGAGAGGGAATCTCCGAAAGAGGGTGAGAACATGAAGTGGGGTGAGTACTTTGCCCTTGCAATGCCTCTGATCCTGATCAAGGCCCAACACTATTTTAAATAGGAAAAGGGGCTCCGATGAATGTCAGTTGAAGCATTTCCCCCCTCTTTTAAAAAGAGTGTGGGAGAGGTCATGCAACTGGGATTGAAACTGCAGAAGAAGTAAAGTGCTAAAGGCATCCTATCCCCCTACATGGGTTTGCCCTGTTTTAGGAGACACCTCCCCGCCATTTTGGGGAAAAAACAAAATGGTCCAAGTGAACATGTTTAAGTGTGTGTCTAGTTTGGCCCTTGCTAGTCACATTACAGTTCCTCTCCTTCTCTCTGCTTCAGTTGGTTGAGTTGCCTCACACTTGGAAATGCCCACATTTTGCCAGGTCAGAGATTGGCACGCATGGAACTTATCTGCAAACTTAGCCACCTCATTGCTTATCCCTGACTAACCAATAGCTCAATGAGCAGACAACCTGACGGACACTTGATTTATGATACCAGGTGCCTGCTGCTTTCCACATTGGCTGGAAAGACAACAGTGGTGGCTGCAGGAGAGCATGAAAAGCTGAACTGGAAAGGAAAGGGGAAGTGATATGAAACATCATGCTAAAGGGCATTGAGTTAGAAATGAAGGCAGTTTCTCTCTTGAACTAGATAAAGAGCCCAAGGGCCCAATCCTATTCAACTTTCCAGCACTAATGCAGGTACAATGCAGTCTCAAGGCAAGGGAACAAACGTTTCCTCACCTTGAGGAGGCCTCCATGACTGCTTCCCCACCACAGGATGCAGCACACTCCCCATTGGCACGGCTGCACCAGCGCTGGAAAGCTGAATAGGATTGAAGAGAGGGCTGGTGGCTTCGCACCCCCTGTTCTTTCTCCTGTGGTGCCCCCTTCAAGGACAGAGCCTGAAGAGCAGTTATGCGCCCCCCCCTTGACAATGCTCCTCAGGCTCCATCCTAGTTACACCTCCGATGGAAACGGTTGTGACTTAGAGAAAGTGCTGGAACCTGGTGCTGTCATCACCCACAAATTCAAATGGTACCTTTGCATTTATCTCAGTTTCTTACATGATTTCTATGGGAAGTTGGAGTTTGACAATGCCATTTTCCCACCAGTATCAGGAGGACTTACTTCTGAATTTGTATATAGGATCTATCATGATTTTTCCAGAACAAGTTGGATATCTGATACAGCTGCAATATTCTACATACACTAATCTTTATTTTAAGCAGGAAAGAAACAGGACAGGACAGCCTGTAATTACTACTAGTCTTGGAGAAGTACAAAAGAAAGAGTATAGAAGAAAAGAGTATAGAAAAGAGTATAGAAGAAAAAGGAAGCCTTACTGGAAGTTTGGTAATCTTTAAAATGGACTAGCTGAACTTACGTATTTAGGTAGAAGTTATTCTGAAGCCACTTCATATTCCACATACCAAATCCTTCTCATTTGATGCAGAAGGCATTTCTGTATACCATCGTATTTCAGCTTTGTTAATCTCAGCAAAATGAAATAATTTGGTTGCATCATGACAGCCTGATGTAAGCACTTCCTGTACAAGATAGCTTTTGTTGCGTGAGTGCTGCATGTAATTTTGTGCTCTCCATTTTCCATTGTCATGTATATTCTCTTTGGAGCTGGTGGTGGCAGTGGATGAAATATACAGAAACTGCATATTTTTCATTCTGTAATTATGATGTGAAGAATCACAAAAGCAGATAACAGGGTTTTCGTTCATAAATTTCTATCAGCCTGCTCATAATAATGCAAGGTAATTACTTCCAATGGGCTCAATTCACATAAAATTAAGGGTGCCTGAGTACCATTAAATCAATTGTACTTAAGCAAACAATTATACCCTCCAGGCCCATTATTTTCAGTGGGACTTAAGTATACCTTGCTTTATGGACTGCACCAAGGCAGATCTCTTACTAGTCACTTTATTTACAAATGATATATTTTAATATATAAAATTCTGTATTTATTAATCTTAACATCAGATCACCCCAGATAATAGTCATAGAAATAATGATTTTATTTAGAGAACAATTCAGCCTGTCCCCTGGATATGGATATTTGTATGTGCAGAGCTCTGCACCTCTGAGATGGGGCAAATGTGGGAGGGAGCTGGCAGAAGGAATACCCATGGGTTCACCAACATTCACACAGTAACTTTTACTCTATAAGGACAATCATTCTTATTATCCCCATTCTGCAGATATGGACATACAGATGGGATGCTGCAATCACTCCAGATACATTACAAGAAATACATTTACCTAATTTAGATGCCCTCACTAAGGGGGAAGAGCTTGGAAGCAGGGCCCACTGCAGGTTTAGTCAAGTGAGTGCCGCCGGCTCTGTGTTGTAAATGTGCTATAAAGCATGTCTGCAGCACCCAGTGAGCAAGGAGCACTGGTGCTGGGCCAGCGCCTGTCAGCACTGGGCCTCAGTGCCAAGAGGAAGATGGCACAGAATAGCCAGTGGTATATATTACCGCTGGCCGATGGAGCGACTTTTTGGAGTAGGGAGAAGGCGGAACTGAGTGGGGGGATCAGTCCTGAGAGGGGGGCGGAGGTGGCTGCAGCCTCTGTCACCATTTTCTGTGTTTCCCTTTCTGCCCAGAAAACCTGACATGGGCCTTCTTGATTCTGCATCCGCTCAACAGCAGGCGCAGATCTGATGAGACCTATTGCTGCCAGCTATGTTCCACCTGGGGTAAGGTAGCCAGTGAATGAAGGACCAATTCATACATTACCCCAGCAGTGAGATAGGTGTTAAAAAGGATAACTGGAAAAACCAAGCTAGCTGAGAGTTACCTTTTTTAAGAGGCTGGAGTAGGACCGATTTCCAAAGCTCAGCTTACTCTCAAGTTCACTTTCTCAAACGTAGTCTCAACAATATTGTTTGTTGGAAGGACACTAAAGGGCAGTTGGGAGGATGAAAAAGAATCATTCATCAAATTGCACAATGGCAAGAAGATCTCATGCTTTCCCTATAAAGGAATGACAAGCATTTGGGAAGCATTACGTTGGCTGCCTCCATCTTGTGCAGAATGATCTTACGCTTGTTTACTTGGAAATAACATCTATGGCACAAAATGGGATGTATTCCTTAAGAAGCATGCTGAGGCCTGCTGCTTTATCCTTTGTTTTGAACATGGTGTTTCAATAACATCTACATTCTAAAAATGAATGTTCATAGACTTGTAAATGCATTTCTCCAGAATTCCAACTGAGTTACCATTAAAGAGACAAGGAAAACATTCAAATCTATTTGGTTATTGCCCAAATTAGATGCACTTTCTGTATTCCTACCTAACTCCTTTGCTAATGAACAAAGTGCATATGTCACCAAACAGACTCAGTGGGAACCAGCATTAGCTGAGAGCTTAGCAGACATATTTCTAGACAAACATTTGAGAATCATTAGCTATAAGACCTAAATTCTATTTCACCCCAAGTCTATTTTTTCCTCCAAGACAGGGCCACATGTGGCTCTAAGCTTCTGTTAATGGAATGCGGGTTCTATCAGTGGAAGGCCCAGATACGAATGGGCTGTAAAACAAACAATAAAAGAAAGATTGGAGAGGCATGAAAAGAGAGAAACAGGGAAACGCAAACACACAATGATTTATTGATAAGGAAACCACTGAAAAAGAGAGATAGAAAGATACGAATGGAGAAAAATTGGGAAAAGACAAACAAAAGGGAAAAGAACAGAAAGACAGAAGGAAAAAGTAGGAGAGAGATTGAAGAGAGAAAAAATGAAAAACAAAATGAACAGAAAAACACATAGAAAAGGCTGGGCATATGCCCAGCAGGAGGTCAGGAGGTCTGGTCTCGAGGGTAGAGCCTCCGTCTGCCTGAAGATAACATCCGCAGGTCGCCAGTTCGAGGCCACCGGCACCATGCGACCTTGAAAGCAGCTGACAAGCTGAAGCCGAGCTATTCCATCTGCTCTGAGCGTGGGAGGATGGAGGCCAGAATGTGAAGCCAGATCAGAATGAGACACCTGAATGTAGTCGTTCTTGAAAGAAAGAACCTTCTTTGAAATTGTAAAATCCCTATTTAATAGGGATTTAATAAAGCCTGCCTATGTAAAACGCCTTGAATAAAGACCAAGAAAGGTGGTATATAAATACCTGTTATTATTATTATTATGCCAGTTTTGTAGCATATACACAATTAATAAAAGCAAGCCAATCGCTACTTGTTTTAGGCACTGGTTTCACATTTGAAACCTTTCACTTTTGATAGAATGCATCCAAATGCAGTGGTGTTGCTAGGAAGTGTGTGGTGGGTGGGCCACACCAGGTGACACGCAAAGAGGGAGTGACATCAATACTGGCCCAAATTTTTAAGATCATTATATTTTTGAATAATACGGTCACGTTATATATCATTTGATGTGTAATTTCATGCAAAATGCAATGAAACAAACTGTGTTGAAATATCTCTATTCTATCAAAGGTTACAGTAAAAAAAACAAACCAGTGGGGCGATGGTACATCACCACGCCCATCTCTGGGGCATTGTTCTGCCCACTGCATGGGAGAATGCGCATCACGGGGATGACCTGCTGGCCTCCTGCACCAGGTGACACAAACCCTAGTGCTGCATTGTCTAGGTATATCTTCCTACAGAAGCTGCTTAAAGAGTCATTCATGTCTTTGTGATTTCTGTACCTTTGTGACATCAGGATCAGTGCACTATGACTCACCTTTCTAGTCATACTTCACTGGCCTTTTAGGAAAGGGTTAAGAATGAATATGAATATATGGGGATGAGCAATAACCAGCGCAGCTACTCTACATACTTATCCAATATTTGGTAAATTTTTTCCCCTAATATGGATAAAGTACATCTGAGGACCTTGCCCTAAACAAGAGTTTTGTGCACAGTGACAGGCTGTACACACAGATGGTTGCTGCCTTCTGAGTTCTCAGTCTTTTTAACATCTTTTAATATTTTTTACAGGCCTGATTCTTTTATGATTTGCTGCTCTATGCTCTTTTTACCTGACTGTTTTTATATGTGTTAATATGTTTTTATTTGTTTTAAATTATGTTTTTAATCTGTTTTAACCTGTTATAAGCCGCCTCGAGTCTCTTCGGGGAGAAAGGCGGGATAAAAGTTATTATTATTATTATTACTTGCTGGAGGATGTAAGATGGTGGGGGAGGTGGGAGGGGTGGCAGGAGGGCAGAACAGGGCAAAAAAGGGGTTGAAACTGGGCAGGGGGAGGGCAAGGTATGGGCAGGGGATGGGGTGATCATTTCCTAGGAGGAGGATAGGATTGGTGGCATCACCGCTGCTGATATCCTAACCACCTTCCCAGGCTTAATCTTTTGGTGTGAGTCAAAGCAGACTTGTAACAGTAAAATAGCTGTTGCAGGTCCAGGTATACCCCTTTGAGTTGCAGAAGCTTATTTAGGGTAAGGGAACAATTACCTAGAGGAGATCTTTGCAACTCCCTTCCCTACTACAGGATGCAGTGGTTGACATTTTGGTGCTCTTGCATTCACTGGCATCGCTAGAGGGGTGCAGAAGAGCCGAACAATCCAATCCTACCTAATTCCACCTGCATCAAGTTTCAGGTCCTGGAGGCCTTTTGTTAGTAAGGAACATTTGTTCCCTTTTCCAGGGGTGAGCCGTTGCTGCCCTGCCGGGTCTAGTGGTCAGATTTTCACCCAAGAAGGTGGATCAAGGCTGGGAGGGGGTATAGGATATTGGTGCTGCTGCAGTTAACAATACCGCCCCCTTCCCACCCTCAATTCACTTCCCACCCTGACTCCTTTCTTGCCCCTCCCCATTCTGCCTACCTCCATCCCTGCAGCTTGCCTGACTTACCAGTCTGGGTCTGTTGGCCCTATCCTGGATAGAATTGTCTCATACATTTCTCTAATTGTAATCAGTGGGAATTAAAGGTGCTTAACTTTGCTTGCATTGTGCCCTTTGAGTTAAAGTTGCTATCAAATTGCCTTTCCACAGATCATGTAGCAGTGCTGCCCTCTTGAGTTAATAGAAATGCCAATGTTTTGCAGAGAGTACAGAGATCAGCAATTCCTCGTCTTCACCATACCTCTAACCTGGGGCTGGACCAACAATGCAGGATGAAAAGCCTCCTCCTGTGCCACCATATCCTACACAGTCTGGAACAGATCCAGTACATGCAGCACCTTATGTCCGGGCAATGAGTTACCGGAATCCCTTGTGGTACAGCAACTACCCTGTGCAGACCCACTGTCCTTTCTGCCACCAGCTGGTTCTGACGAATGTAGTGTACAGGCCAGGAACGGCAACCTGGCTGTCTGCTCTAGGCCTTTGCATCTTTGGTGGGTGGCTGTGCTGCTGCCTTATTCCCTTTCTTCTCAATGAGTTCAAAGATACCGAACACTATTGTTCTTTCTGCCACGCTTATCTTGCTACCAGCTACCGCGTCGGAGGACCTGTATGAAAGAAAGACTTTGACTGTTGGACTTTGACAGTGAGCCTGTTGAAGAACTGTGTTTGGCAAGACTACACTTGCAGAAGATGTACATCATGTCTTGACCTTTTTCTCTTTGCCCTTACACTCCCCTCCCCAATAAATCGAGTGAGACAAACTGTTTGGATTATAAATCGGGTCACATTTATTGCATAAAGTCAATCATCAATCCAAAAACAACTCAATAGCAGATCCTGTCTCCAACCCTTCAGTGTGGCATCTACCATAGAGGAGACAGTAAAGAGCATCTCTTTCCTTTATGGGCCTGACGTTGCAGACCATAAATTGACAGCCTGCACTTATCAGCCCCAACCCTGACGGGTTGAGGAAGCTAAACTGCAATGCCTCCTCCAAGCTGGAAAGCATATTAGCTCAATTTAGCAGTCTAAGGGCGAAATCCTATCCTGCACTGGAACAGGCAAGCCAGGAGGCTTGCACTGTATCCAGCACAGGATAGTGACCAGAAGCAGCTCAGCCAGAGGTAAGGGGAAACATTTCCCCTTACCTCCGGGTAAGGGCTGCTGGTCCCTATGGGTCTCCTCAGACTTGCACCACCTCTTGAGCTGGCACAAGTCTGAGGAGGGCGGAGTAGCTTGAATCAGTTTCGTTCTCCCTGGGAACAGGGGTTGGGATCTGGCATAACTGCCAGATCCCAGTCCCGCCTCCCACTCCCTGCTTGCCCACCTCCTTGTGGGCCACCTCTGCCCACCCTGGAGGGTGGCCACCCACCACCCACCCAGGAACACTTCCCTCCCACCTCCCTTTTGTGTTTGCCTTGGCCCAGCCAAGCCAACGCAAGCATCCGAGAGGAAGCTGGCAGTGAGACTTAGGTCAGCCTCCGCAGGCCAACGCTTCTCACAGGCTGACGCTTCTTGGGGCACTGGCCTGGCTTCCTCTTGAGGAGGTGCAAACATGACCTCCTGGGCCGGCGTAAGGGACTTGCACTGGCCCAAATACAGGTCAGGATTGCACCTTCAATCGAGCCAGCTTCCCTGATCTGGGCAGCATCTAGGCAATGGTACCACCACTTCCCTGGATCCTGCTTACCTCAGGATCACACTGAATTCCCCACTGCCACGCCCTGGCTTGCATCATGCCTTTCAGATGTGATCCCACTGGCTAAAAAGAAAAAAAAACCCTGAAAAAGTCTGGGGCAGTTGGAGAAAAAAACCTGCCAATCAGGAGGGCAGCCAAGAATTCTGATCTGGCTCTGAAAGGGGGGTCACTTAATCTCAGACAGTTTGTGGGATGGGGGCTGAAACCAAAAACACACTGAAGCAAGGAGGGAGTATGTGGCCAATGGCAAACAAGCCACACCTCCTCCTCTGCAAACACCCAGGGGAGTGCCAGAATCAGCTTGCCGCACATGATGGGGCACAGCAACAACATGGGCGATGGCAGGTGGCACTATATTGATAGCTGTTCTGTGCTGACTGGGACACTTAATCTATTCTAGCCATACTGGATGTCCCTGCAGGGGAGGGAAGAGAAAGAGATCAAATGGTCTGATGGCTTCATGCTACACCCATCTTGGAAAATGGATGAAGCTCTTGCTTCTAACTGTACAGGTATAATTCCTCCTTGCCACATCAAAGGAAATCAGTGCCTTATGGGGCATTTCAGATGGCTGGTGCAATTTAGATTCCTGTGACTCCAACCTCTTGGGTGGTTTCGAAATTGTAATTATCTTTTTTCATGTGCTATTCATGTGCCTATTCCTAGGAAATATCTGTGTATCTAATGTACAGTTCCCTTGCAATGCTGGAATGTGTTCTTTTTCATTCTGTTTTCAAAATGTAGCAATGAAAGGAAAGTGCGATGGTCGGATTCCAAAGGATCTCCTCTATGGAGAACTTGTGCAGGGAAAGTGCCCCACGGGTAGACCACAGCTGCATTACAAGGATGTCTGCAAGAGGGATCTTAAAGCCTTAGGGACGGACCTCAACAGATGGGATACCTTGGCCTCTGAGCGTTCTACTTGGAGGCAGGCTGTGCAGCATGGCCTCTTCCAGTTTGACGAGACACTTGGCCAACAGACTGAGGCAAAGAGGCAAAGAAGGAAGGCCCATAGCCAGGGAGACAGACCAGGGACAGACTGCACTTGCTCCCAGTGTGGAAGGGATTGTCACTCCCGAATTGGCCTTTTCAGCCACACTAGATGCTGTGCCAGAACCACCATTCAGAGCGCGATACCATAGTCTTTCGAGACTGAAGGTTGCCAACAACAACATGTCTTGTGGTATTTAAAAGTATCCCAACAAAAGAACTCTGACATTGTTTGCATGTAACTTTAAGCCATGTGAAAGAAATGGAAGTTATGTGTGTTGTGCACCCCTGCTGTTGTACAATGTCCTGGAGAAATGGAAAGGTTCTCATTTGGTCATGGGGATTTTGCCATCTCTTTGCCATCTCACAACTGTGGTTTTGATCTGGAACCCTCTGCAAGTATGACTTTAACCAGTGGAGTTGCAACAGATTTCTTTCTCACTCTGTTCTGATAAAATGGGAAGGCACCATTCAGCAAAGCAGTTCCTTCATACTAGCCACCACAGATCTATCTGGGAGTTGGAGTAATGCAGGAATAGGAAGAAGACATACTTTGGATCCTTCCCCTATAGTGCTGGTGATAGGTTGCTGGGCACAAAGCCTTTCATTGATCCCTTCATACATTGGGCACTACCACTACTGCCAACTAAGAGCCCTGTTATGGGGATGGAGACCCTCAACCAACATCTAAACTGGCTGTCCCCTGCTACCAAGTACACAGGCCTTCCAATGCAACCTGAAAGCTACAGAAAAGGCACACACAGCCAGGGCTCCCACACCACTAAGGTAACACCAAAATCATTCAATCTCTTCTCTCTAAGGGCCAGCATACACATTACTTAAAAATTTTAGTTTGGCCATGGAGTGGTTGAGTTTTTTCTTGTAAACAGAAGACTAAAAAGGCAATTTGGACCAGCAGTTTGGCATCTCTTGCTCTTTACATAACTATCTATATCAATGGTTCCTAAACCTTTTTGACTGGCGGCTTCCTTGACCCACTGGGCCATTGGCCATGGCTCCCAATTAGGGCTACAATTCTATTCATCATATAGGGTGGTGGGTTTTTAGCGAGGATTTTGTAGCTGCCCGGGAGCCATGGCTCACAGTTTGGGAACTACTAATCTATATGACACTTTAATGCACAATATCTGATTTGCATCAGTTACGGTGTTTCATATTATTAGACAATATATGAAAGCATTATCAATATTATTGTTATGCATTTGCATAATGTGAAGGATGCATTTGGCACCTAGCATTTCAAAAGACAAGTCCAGACCCCCGACATGACATTACAGGGAAGAGTAGGATAGGTAGAAAAGCTAACCAGTAGAGCTGCAAAACGTTCCCTTTCCACTCTGTTCTGATAAAATGAGAAGGCACCATCCAGCAATTCCGTTTGTTCATACTAGCCACCACTGGCCTTTCTGGGAGTTGGGGTAATGCAGGAACGGGAAGACGACATATTTTGGATCCCTCCCCTATAGTGCTGGTGGCAGGTTACTGGGGGTCTGGGCACAAAGCCTTTCATTCATCCCCTCATGGGTTAAAGTTAACCCTTGCTAACTGGGTAAGAGGCACTTTTTCAAGTGGGTGCTCCTCTTTTATTTAGCAGGGGGAGAGTAACTGGCTCTCCTCACCCCAGCAGTGTCTTTTCTAGTGGCTGTCTGCTGGTGTTTTGCATCTTTTAGATTGTGAGCCCTTTGGGGACAGGGAGCTCTTAGTTATTTGATTTTTCTCTGTAAACCGCTTTGGGAACATTTTGTTGAAAAGCGGTATATAAATACTGGTAATTAACAACAACAACAACAACAACAACAGCCATGCCTCTGAAGTTGGATCTATGATGACTGTTCACACACGCAAGTGAATACTAGATGTTGGAACACGCACCAGTGAATTCACCTTTAGAATTCCCTGTTTATTAGCAGATGCTATTATTTCAACTCTAGAATTCACTGAAACTTGGCACCAGCTCACTCATTGTTCTGAATAAGGAATGAATGATAATTCTAGATGATGGCTACATTAGGTATGCTGATTTGGGATTTAATTCTAACCAAATATGCTCAGGCTTTGTGATCATGGTCATTTCCAAGAAAAATATAGTTATTTTAAAAAAAGAATTCTGTCCAAGACTCACAAAACAATTACTACATTCCTTTAAGGAAATCTTTTGAAAAGATAATGAGCAGGCTGCAAGTTGGTGAAGCACACTTGAAGCCAAAATGTGTGCACTGGCACAGATGGTTTGGATTAATAAACACTTCAGAGCTGTGACATGCACAAAATGCTGTGGAGAAATGCTTTTGCGTGCATCACTATGTGGATTCAAGTAAACAAAGTCAACTATTCTTCAAAATTTGAAAATGGAGCAATTTCCAAATGAGTCCATTAAGAATAAAATGGCTCAATTTAGATCCCAATTTCATACGGCATTACAAATTGGCTTGCTAGATCAGACCAAAGTCCCTATGGCCTTGCATCTTATTTGCAACAGCAATCATCCAGATGTCTCTGGAAGCTCACAGACAGGCAGGAAGATGATGGACACCCACCATTATTTGTCCCTAGCTTCTGGCACTATTTTATCTCTCAAACCCTTTTACAGCACAACTTTATGCATCTCTACTCAGAAATAAGCCCTGTGCAATTCATCAGGACTTGCTCCCCTGCAAGTGGGTTAAGGAATGTAACCTTAGTTTCTCAGGTTCAGAATACGTTATTATTAAGGCGTGTGTTGACCCTGGATGTTTTCTTTCTTTTTTCAAAAATAGGATTGGGGGAATAGGCCATAAGGACAGGAGGGGACTTTAACACTCCCCCCCCCCCATGGTTCTGTTCTAGATCTCACCCCTGGCATATGCTCATTACATTAGGGAAAAAACTGCCACTGTCTTCAATTGAAGCTTATTTCCTGGTGTAGTGAGCATAGGCAAGGAGAATCCAGAAAACTCCCCTCATGTCCCTACCCATCTCATTGGTAAACTGCTGTTCTTCAAGTGAAGGCAGCAGTGCAGAAAGCAGCAATTGGTTTCTGACCAAAACCAGTGATGAAACACCTCCCCCCTGTTCACATCACACCTTCAGGAATACCAGGCACACCAGGGCACAGACCAACAGGGACTGGTAAATGCCTGAACTCAGGAAGGCAGTAAGGGGTGGAATGAACTGCTCGAGAGAGGGCATAGAAGTGGCAAACGGGAGGAGGGTCGTGCGCAGCAACTGGAAGACTTACCAATATGACCCAATCCTTTGCCGCTCTACTCAGATGTGGTCCCAGTATGGCCAGTCATTCAATGAACCTGCCGGAGCCATGAGATTTGTCTTCTATCACTAGGAGCTGCCTTCCCCAGCTCCTCCTCTTCCCCTTCTGTTGGCTTCTCCAGCCACTCCTAAGGCAAGAACCGCCCCCCCCCATCACTTGGGCTCCTCCTCAGTCATCCGAGGGAAAAACCTTCATCCAATGATTATTGATTTCTTCAGAGATGTACAAGAGAGCCTGCTCCTGCCTCCCGGAAAACCAAAATATTAACCCTTTCTGCCTCCTTGCTGAAACTGCTGCATGCCCAATCTGAATGATGGCCCCACGAGTTCTTTCACAGCATGAAAAAAGTAAGCAAGCACACCCAGACTTGCAAACTCGAGTTGTTCACATTCATGACTCATTTCAGAGTCAATGGACTAAGAATGAAGTCAGTGCCTGAGTCATTGACACATGTGACTCGAGTGCAGTGGCACAGCTAAAGGGGTGCACGTGGTAGCAACTGCACTGAGCAACAAGTTTTAGAGGAGCAATAAGCCGAGCTTGACACTAGTGGCCAAAACTGTGAAAACCTTGGTATGTACAAATAATATCATCATGTTATATACCATTGGAAAGGTACTTTAATGCAGAATGCAATGAAACAAACCACGCTGGAATATCTGTATTCTATCGAAGGTTATGGCCAATTAACCATAAAATGAAAACACAACTACCTTATGGAACAAAAAGTGAATTTGGTTAACTCAAAACTGACCTATGAGACCAATTGTTCCGATAGTCAATGAGATGTTATAATGATACAGTGTTATTATGAGTCAGCTTTCATTTCTATGTATCACAATACAGTTACTCCTGTGTTTTGCAGATTCCCAGTCCAAACTTTGCTTAGAGAACCTATACCCACTTTAAGCTAATTAGCTCCCCTTCTTTCCTAAACAATGACCCTAGTTCCACACTGCTAGACCCCCACCACCAGGGTAGCTCATCTGTTAAACCTGCAGAGGTCCTCCTCTCTCCTGCCAGCAGCTTTTCCAGACACTACAGCAACACCTTGGTCTTCAGCAGGTCTTGGGTGTGGCAGCCACACACCAATCTCAGTGTCTCCAGCAGTCTCTAGTAGTCCTCACAAGTCCATTCATCAGCTAGTCTGTTGGTTAGTCAACAAGTCCAATAATCTATCAGCTAGTCCATTAGCTCCACAGTTCATTAATCCATCCTCCCTTCAAGCTTTCCTCCTACTACTACCCACACACCCCCTTCCTGCATCAGGTGCTCCTAATATCCCTAGAGACCTCATTACCTCTAGTGACTGCAGCTGTGCAGTACATCCTCCTCTTATATTTAGCAGTAGGAAGCTAGATGTCCATCCCAGTACAGTGTCTCTAACCAGTAAGGGGCACACTTTTATTTCTTTATTTAATTAATGAAATTTGATTGGGGGGGGGTGCTGCAAAATCTTTTTTGACCCCAGGTAGCAGATAGCTGTCTTTGCTATGCCACTGGCTGGGGGGAGTTGGCAGAACAAGTGGATGGCGAGCTGCTGGGTAGGGGAGGAGGTGGGTTTTCCCAAAATTTTCACTTTTTTAAAAGCCCAGGCATGACATCACTTCAAGTTGTGACATCACTTCTGGGGCATCATTTTGAGGTTCACACCGGGCTACACAATCATTAGCCACGCCACCACTTGGGTGTACACGAATCAGCAAAAAACACATGTTTTTGTGAGTCTGACTCGAGTTCCGAGACTCAGGTTCCCATCCCTGCACGTTACCTTGAAGGAAGGGTGTGTCTGCATGCATAATGCAAGCCTTTGATTATTAGTGATAAACATGTGTGAATGAAAATGTATCCTACAGCCTAATCCTCACTAAATTCCTGTGCCTGGATATGGCAGAGCCAGCATGGGCTGTGACGCATCTTGCAGGGGAATTTAGGTGCTGAAGGTTCTCCTCAGGGTAAGGGAACATTTGTCTCTTGCCCCTGGGTAAGTCGCAGCAGCCACAATGTGACGACTTGGACCTGTAATAGGACTGGGGCAAGACTGTGCTAGTCCTTTCAAAAAAAAACCCTGTTTGAACAATTCTCATAATTTATCTATCCTGACTCCAACTCTTTGGGGTTGTGTGTTTATTGTGTTCAGTAAACTGTTCCTGTAGAACTGGGGAGATCTGTTTAGTCCAACCACAGACACATTTGAAAGGAGCAGCTGGTTTGGAGGCTCCTCTTTGTTTTGTGACGTAAACAAATCAAGAGGCAAATGAATATGATTATGGAAAGAAGAAGGACATGCTCAAAGAAAGCATGTACTTGCCAAATGGCCATTTGTTTGCAATTCATTTAGGAACTCTCCCTATCTTCATAGCCTCCCCTTTCCAATTAAAAGCCTATAGCTAAAGGTATTGCTATCCTTCACAGTAATGGGATGCTGTGGCTATTCGTTGATTCTTGATAAGGAAAGCATGTGTTCAACACACACTGTTTTTCCCTCTCTCTACAATCACAGCCGGTACATTTTTCTCTTACAACAGTGGTTCCCAAACTGTGGGTCAGGACCCACTGGTGGGTTGCGACCTGATTTTTGGTGGGTCGCCAAAAGGTGATTGAAAGATCAGATAACTAATTACCTCAAGCCCTGAGCTATTCAAAAATCAGATACTGTAGGTGCTGGTAATTATCCTGCAAAGAGCTGAACTCCTGCAGTTTGCATAAATGTGTAAGTATAGGGAGATAAATGTTTGAGGATCTTTTTCTGGTTATTATTACTTATAAATATTTCTTTCTTGATCTCCTTTTTAAAAAATCTGGTTAATCATGGTGGTTTACCTATCTGGTAAACCCAACAGAGTGTTGCTTTAAAAAGTGGGCTAAAAAGTTTGGGAGCCACTGTCTTACAAAGTTCTCCTTTGCATCAGGCACCCAGATCTCTTCCTTGCCCTTCTAATTTATTGAACCTTGCTTTCCCCAGCAGGACCTTTAGGAGATCGAGAGGATTAATCACATCAGCCCTGTCAAGAGTGATTCTGCTACAACACTGCTTGCTCTCCCCTGTCGTCTTTGGAAAGAAGATTGAATGCTACCTAATACCAAAGACTGACTTACCACCATGTCAATATCAGAGTTAGAATTAACTAAACTTTTTTCACTTTCAGACTTATTAGAAATAACTCTGTTCATATTTTGTAGGGGTGGGTGGGTATGAAAATATATTCCAAGGAATTTCTTGCATTAAAAGCCCATGAATCCAAAATCTTTGCAGATTCCCACAATCCATAGTCTACCATCTCTCCTCTGCTCAGAGATATTCTGTACATTTACGTCTGCCCTAATCTCCATGGAGGTCCTAATCTCCATGGAGAGTCCACATAGCATAGTGACTCTCCTCAGCCTCATATTACTGGGAACCATTAGCAGAAGCAGAGACCAGCTTTAAGCTTACTGGACCAATTGCACCCAATTGGACCCTGAGCCTAGGGGCCCACTGCCCTGGGATTATTCGATTCTTGTATGCAATTTTATTTGTTTAAATGTGTTTAGATCCATTTGGTACATTATCTCACATACACGTTGTAGGGTGCAATTCTATCCTGCGCTGGAACAGACAAGCCAAGCGGCTTGCGCTATATCCAGCACAGGATAGGGGCCCAAAGTGGCTCGGCCAGAGGTAAGGGGAAACTTTTCCTCTTACCTCTGGGTAAGGCACCCTGGCCCCAATGGGTCTCCTCAGACTTGTGCCACCTTCTGAGGTGGCACAAGTCCGAGGAGAGCAGAGCAGAGCGACTTGAAGTCCAGCCTCTCTCCCCCCACCCACCCACCCCTGGGGCCGCCCACCACCCGGCCTCCACACCCTGGAAAGCCTCCCTCCCGCCTCCTCCCCACCCAACCCAGAGTCTTGCGTCGGCCAAGCTGGGCCAGTGCCTCGATTAGCGCGGAGGCTTGTGCCAGCCTCCACACACCAGTGCACCTCCGCACGCCGGCCTTGCCTCACAGACTCACAGGCCTTACAGTACATTTGCGACCCTCCTGGGCTGGCGCAAAGGACTTGCGTTGGCCCAAATACTTCCCTGGATTGTGCCCTCAAGCACACATTTTAATTGCTTTCCATTCTACCATAGAGATATAGAGTCTATAATAAATTTTATTTCTAACTTTTAAGAGTCTACAGAGACTGTGCCCCGTGGCGGGACATGATAGAGGTTTAGAAAATTATGCATGGTATACAGCAGAATGTTAAAACTTGTTTCATGCAGTGAGCCAAATAGCTGTTGAGGGCTTCAAGTGACATCATTAAGTAGGAAGTTATGTCATTGAGCAGGTAATGGCCAGGTAAGATTTTGTGCTTAATCTGTACATACTTAATAGGTACATACTACACAACTATTCTGTATTCATGATGATGTGCAGGAACTGTTGCGGCTGACAGGCAAGAATACAGTATGTTGACACTCCTGGAATAGAGAAAAGTTTTCCCCCTCTCTCACAATGCTAGAACCATTCAATGGGGCCATTCACTGAAGTGAATTGGTAGGTGAGATACAATGAACAAAAGAAAGTACTTCACACAGCAGGAAATTTATCTGTGGAATTTACTTCCACAAGATGTGGTGATAACCATTAGGCTAGATGATTTTAGAAGGAGAGTGGAGACAACTACAGAGGAGAGACTGTCAATGATTATCAAACATTATGACTATGTGGAATATCCAGCTTCAGGGGTGATGGGCCAGCTGGGAAGTCATGGCATGAGAGGGTTGTGCCCGTCTGATGCTTATGGGCATCTCAGCGGCATTTAGTTGACCGCTGTAGGAAACGGGATACTGAACTAGATGGGCTGATCCAGCAAGGCTCGTTTTATGTCCTTATGCTTTAGCAGCAGAATGTATTTGGGCAAGTGACAAGTGCTTTCATTAATGAGCAGGACCACAGTTCAGCACAGTGTATTGCTGGTGTCTGGCTCTTAAAGGCAATTAGGAAGGCCGCATGTTCACACTGTAAAACATTTGTTTGTATTGTCCTGGCCCATAACCCAAACAGTATGGCACTATGCAGCAGAGTCAATTAACTCACTGTAAACTTCCTGTGGAGGCAGCCCCAAATTAACTTGCATTTAAATTATTATTAAAAGTTCAAAAGCTCAATTAGACATCCACCAGGTCTTAGCTTGAGCGATAGTAATTACAAAGCCATGGTTGAATACTCCAAATGAAGCTGAATTAATCCTCACATGTTAGAGTATTTTAATGAGTTGGATTAGCTCACAGGCTTTGGAAATCATTAACTTTGTTAAACTAACATTTCACTGTAGTCTTATGGCTGATAAATGGGATTACAATGATCTTGATAACTAAAGTGCTGTACCACTCAAGAGATCATAAAAACGATGTATTTTCACTGAAATGTACCATTGACTCTTTGCTTTGATATAAAAATGAAGTTTTGTAGTTATAAGGAAAACAGGTTGTCATTTTTGTTTTTTAATTGCTGCACAGTTTAAGTACTGCACATACCACACTGAAGAGATAAGCAGTTCACTGTTGGGAGAATTCCAAGTATTGTATGTTTACTAAATTTCTAGCCTGCCCTTCCTTCCAGAAGCTCTGAGTCGCACCCCACATGTTCCTCTCCTTCCTACTTTAGTGTCACAACAACCTGTGGAGCTGGTTAGATTGAAAGATGGTGTCTGGGCTCTAGGTCATCCACTGAGCTTCCAAGCTAAACGAGGAAGGTTCAGCATGAGTCTTAGATCAGCACCTTACAGGAGGGAGCTCTTAGGCTGCCACTGTTCCAGCCCACTTGCACAGTCACATTCTGAATGCATGTGTTGTCAATGTAGAAATATACTGGTACATGCATGCACATGCAATTCCATTGGCCATACCAAAGAAAAAAAATCTGATCTGCCTTTATATTTCACAAGGGTAATTGCTTTTACCTTAGAGGCCTGAGAGCCCAGAAACATGCATCCGTACATGCAGCTTTAGTAACATCAGGAGCATTGGGTCATGTGAGAGAATACAGCATGGCTCCTTCTCATGGCAGCACTGCATGGGAAGTCTCCATCATCCCCTTCACAAGGAATTCTTATAGACAGGGTTGACCCAAGCTAATGTGCTGCCTGAGACACCAGGTGATGTGCTGTCTAACCCACAAACGCTGATGCCCTTCCTCACTATTACCCCACTGTATGCCAGCACCCCCTGCATGCTGGCACAGCACACATACTAATTTTCTCCCTCGTGTGCCCAGCACGTAAGCACATGCCTGCTGCTGCTGGCCTCCAAGGGGTGGTTTAGTGCCAGGAACCCTCATGGTGACAGCTGCAATTTCCTTTCCTTCCTCCATCTCCACCACTACGATCTTTGCAGATGTGTTGGAGGCAGAGCCCCTACAACTGACCTGCCCACCACCAACCAAAAGATGGGTGAGGCAAGAAGGGGCAAGGTGATGAGTCTGTGGCTAACTGCCACAGGCTACAACTTGTGCCTATTTGTTGCCCAAGGCATCATCTTTTTTATAATAAATGAAATATGAAAATTATCTAACAGCCCAATCCAAACTCCTGCCAGTCTATAGTATGATGCACTGCTGTTGCGGGTAGCTTAGGCAGCAAGCAGCTGGCCAGCAGCGCAGTCTGCCTATCTCTCAAGGCCAGAGCGTAGACACTCCCGGGAACAAAGACGACACACGGCAGATCTCCTCCACCAAACGTCCCTTTACTATGTACAATATATACAGCAAACAGTCCAGATAGCACACAATTCACGGATCACACTGACGTAGCCTTCGGCACCAAATCCACCTCGCTTCTCCCACGATCCAGCTTGCCCTGGCTGGAGTATATACTTGCTACAGCCAATCAGAGTGAGCTAGAAAGTGCTGAGTCACTCTGATGGCACATGGGGTGACACACCAGGCGACTGCCTCTGCCTGGTGTTGCATCAGCCTTTCCCATGATGCTCTGTTTAGTCAGGCCAAGGCTTCAGGGCCTGATACTATCCAGCCTGCGAATTACCTGCAGCCCCGGGGAAGATCCCTTAACAGAGTGCATGCTATAGTGGGGAGGGACACCAGTCTGACTGGGAAAGGTAAGTAAAAATCTTACTTTTTACAGTGTCTTTTTTTTTTAAAACTTTTTTACAGTGAAAATCTTTTTTACTTACCTCCCTGTAAGCTGCCTGACCACCGGTGTATCTCCTTGGACCTCAGGGTACGTCCAAGGAACCTCATAGGGTGTGCCTGACTGGGAAAAGGGAGATAGGATTTTGAGGGTGTTGCTGTCTCTTGAGATCCTCCCCTGCCCCTGAATCACCCCATATTTGGTTTACTCGCCACTCTAGTCCCCCCTGAACTGCTCCTAAGCTGCTCCAACTGCCACTTTACCTGTTACAGTGCAGGCTGGGTGAGCTGCTGGTGCATGGGTAGGGTCTCAGCCATTTGCACTGGTGGTCCTTCAGTGCAGAACGGTGGCCAGCCTGGGGCTTACAGCAGCAGATCGTGAGATCTGCTGCCATTGGCCTCAATAGGACTGGGCCGTTAGTGAGTTAATTTTCAAATTTATGCTCATTTTATTTATTTAAATAAAAGACCCTGAAGCCAGGAAGCAAAGCCAAAAGAATGGGAAAAAGTGAAAGCCTGACTCTAGATTTGAGAAAGATCTGACACCCAGAATTGTCCCAGGCACTTCTGGAACAGTCCATTGCTCAAAGAACAGTGAATCATTCATGATGATCATGAGACTATTAGTGATGCCTTCTTAATCATCTACTGCTGAAAGCAAAGACAAAGTCATTTGTCATCTTCCATTGTGTTGATCCTCATCCTATGTGGGTAAGATTGTCAGAACACCTTTGAAGTTAGGTTGGGAGGACTTGCAGGGGAGCAATGACAGGCAGGTAGCAGGTGCTTAATCTTCCCACCAGTGGGCAAATGCCCCCTGTGAGGTTTTGAACTTTTCTTTTGAGCTGGGATCTACAACTGGAACTGATTCTGACTGGGATAGAAATAGCTGGCTGGCAACTCAGGAGTGAATTGGCAATTGCCAAAGGGATTAAACATCTTTTCCTGCCACAATAAGACCCCGTAATTGAACCTCTCTCCCACATTGTTATCTTGGCAATTGTGAGATTGGGACTGTGTATGAACCAAGATCATTTCTAGTTCTACCTTGAATAGGTAATCGATCCTTATGTTCCCTACTAACCCATTGGACAGAGAGCTAAACTATATGATCTACACTGCAAAGCAATTAGATGACTACTACAGCTGTAGTGCTAATGCTTTCAGAAACAGTACTGGCAGATCTCTGCTCACTCAACATTACTGTTGCTGTGAACTCTGAAATGGGGTGGTTCAGTCCATTGTGACAATGACATAGCTACAGGTGCAGATACATTATTGTATCCATCAGATCCAGGCACTGAGGACAGCAATAACGACCTCTATGGCATCTAAAGCACAAAATTCATTCTATTTAGTATTGTCTGCATTGAGTTACATTTCCTACCCCTACTGAGCCATCTGGTGGTGAATACCTGCAATAGATTCTTGTGCCCACCGCTTACTGTTTTCTCTCCTTTGGTTTGAAATCTTCCATCGTTCACACTCTCTTTTTCAAAATGAGTACACATTTTGAAAAATGAGACAGCACTAATAAATACATCTGAAATACCTGTTCTGAGTAAAGGCCCTGTTACACTAGTTGCACTAAAGATGTATAGAAAAAAAAAACACCAGAGCTGTCACCTAATTAAATACTAGCCAATTAAAAGTACAATTTTTGGTTGATTAATCAATTAAACTGTAGATCACACTTGCATACATTTGAACAGGTATAATTTCTTGGCTGCTTGATAATGCATGCATGTATTGTAGAAGAGGCATTCTCTCCGATGTAAGGGAAAAGGAGGAATGCCTCTGCTGAGATGGTGCTTATCATCCAAGGCTCATATAAGAACTTGTATTAGAGGTTTCGTTTTTTAAAAAAAATTGCTGTTCCCTAATTATTTGGGACACCTCTTAAGTCAATTAAAAAATTCTAATTTATGCCACATTTCCAGAACACAGGAATGTAAGAAAAGCCCCAGTATATCAGACCAAATGTTCATCTAGTTCAGAATCCTGTTTCCCACAGTCACCCACTGGCTGTCATGAAGAATCCCACAAACAGGTTAGAAGGCATACCATCATAGTTCTCCTAAAAGGGGTGCACATTGTGACTGAACATGGAGGTAGTACTTGGTCACCTTGACTTATAATAGTTGAAAGACTTGTCCTCCATGACTTTGCTCAATCCCATTTTAAAGATCACCGTATCCTATGGCAATGGCCACAGACTAATTAGGTTTGTGAAGTACCTCCTTTTGTCCATCCAAAATTTCCCATAACCGGTTTTATTGAATGATCCTTGGTTCTAGTTTTGTAAAAAGGGAGGAAGACTTCTTCTCTGTTCACCATCTCCACATATGTCTCAATCATATGTCTCTATATGTCTCAATCATATATGTCTCTATGGGTGCAATCCAAACCTGTGCTGGAGCAGGCAAGCCAGGAGGCTTGTGCTGCATCCAACGCAGGTTCGTTGGCTGCAGCAGCTCAGCCAGAGGCAAGGGGAAACTCTTCCCCTTACTCCTGGGTAAGAGCTGTGCGCCCCAATGGGTCTCCTCGGACCTGCGCCACCTCTGGAGGTGGTGCAAGTCCGAGGAGAGCGGAGCGGCTTGAAGCTGCTCTGTTCTCCCCGGGATGGGGGTTGGGATCCGGCATAACCGCTGGGTTCCAGCCCTGCCCCCAGCTCCCTACATGCCCGCCTCCGGGGCAGCCCATCGCCTGCCCAGAAATGCCCCCCTCCTGCCCCCTCATGCCTACCTTCGCCGCTTGTGTTAGCGTGGGTGCGCTGGCACAAGTGGCAGGGAGGAAGCTGCTGCAGAGGCTTCTGCTGGCCTCCATGTGTCAGCGCATCTAGATGCGCCAATGCGGCTTCCTCCCACTGAGGCGCAAACATGCTTTATGTTTGCAAACCTCCCGGAGCTCCTATGCCGGCATAAGTGCCAGTTAGGATTGCACCCTATATGTCTCAATCATATGTCTCTATTAGTGATGCCTTCTTAACCATCTGCTGCTGAAAGCAAAGACAAAGCCTTTCCCCAGAAGGAAGGTGCGCCATCTTTGTGATCATTTTGAAACATTTATGGTAAATGGTTTAAGGTCATGTACATGAAAAGTCACTGGTAAGGGTGGGTCGAACACAGAAGCAAAGGTTTATCAAGCAACAAGATCAAATTGTAGGACAGGAGAAAAGATGTGTAAAAAATAAATATCCATCAGCAAGAGCCATAACAGGGTGGACAAAGTCTTTTGTGTCAGGCTGATGATGTAAATATGGAAATCGACAGTAGAAATGGGTAGAGATCTAGCATCTAAAGGCCATGGTGATAGTCTTTTGGATTTTTGGTAAGGGATTGGCCTAATCTTAACTTTCTCTTAAGTGAGCGGTCTAATGGATGTATACCTCAGCAGAATCTGAGGGACCTCAGCATAGTTCGAGGGTACATGATACAGCTAATTTGTTGAAGCAAGAGGTTCTTGGTCTGGCCAGTGTAAACCACACTGAGTTCTAGGATAGGAGAAGGATAGTACAGTATATAACTGAGGGTGCAATCCTACCCTGTGCTGGAACAGGCAAGCCAAGAGGCTTGTGCTGTATCCAGCGCAGGGTAGGGGCCCAAAATCCGGGTAAGGCACCATTTCCCCTATGGATCTCCTCGGACTTGCGCCACCTCCAGAGGCTTCATGCTGTTCCAAACTCTCTGGGAACGAGGGTTGGGATCCAGCATAAGTGCTAGATGTTAGGCAAAGGGGAATGCAAGGCTAGCTTCATGGTCCCAATCTGATGAAAGTGGAGCTCCACAAATGCTCCAGAAGGCAGCACCCCCCAAAGAATAAAACAGGCTTCAGCTGGTAAGGTCCATTTTATTTGATTTTGGACCTGTAAAGCCAGGTAGGTCCTGATAGTGACATGCTTGAAATATAAGAATTTACACTGAACTGGGCACTGGGGAGGGCTGAAAATCTCACTGATATTTTTGTGGGGTGTGGTGTTATTGCAGGAAGGCCACAGAGAAAATTCACTTGGTGAAACAGGGGTGGCATCCCCTTATTTAATTATTTGTTTTTCTTTAATCATTTATAATTATTTTATTTTGCTTGATGATGTCACTTCCAGCCATGACATCACTTCTGGTAGGTCCCGGACAGATTTTCATTCTAAAAAGTGGGTCCCAGTGTTAAAAATTTGAGAACCACTGACTTAACTCAAAACAGGCCAATGAGACATCCTCGGGGGGGTCGGGGACGACACCCTAGTGACCGAAATTCTGGAAATCATGGCTTTTGGGAATAGTACCATAACCATCATGTTGAACACCATTTGATGCAGAATTCCATCCATTCTTTATGGGGAAATATTCACTGCTTTTATTTTCTGGCCATTATTATTATTCATTTCATGTCATGACTATTACTATTGCTCAGTCTCACCTACCTCACAGGGTTGTTGTGAGGACAAAATAAGGGGGAACCATGTACATCATCCTGAGCTGCTTAGAAGAAGGGTGGTATAAAAATGTGAATTAAGCAATTAATTAATTATGTTGTGCAAGATGACAAAAATTTATGGGTCCCGGGTGTCAAATGAGCTAGCTATGCCATTGACTGGATTCCAGCCCTGCCACCCGCTCCCCACCTGCCTGCCTCCGGGGCCACCCACCGCCTTCCCTCTCCCCACCCTGGAATGCCTCCCTCCCTCCTCCTCCCCTCCCCACCCACCCCAAGGGTTGCAAATGCCCTAGGCGGCACAGGGGAGAAACTGCTGTTGCGCTGCTATTCACTCCTCTGCACCTGCAGTGCCCTGTATGGAGGCCTTTGGAGGGCCTTTAAACTCCACTTCCGGTTTTCCGACAAAAACTGGAAGTGACATTTTTGGCTCTTAGAAAGCCTTTGGAGGACCAGGGAGGCCCTCACCAGCCTCCCTGGCCCTCTAGAGGCCTCTCAGACATGACAGTGGTGTGGCGTTCTCTGGGGGGCAGCATTCTGTGCCGGGTGGCACGGGGGCCAGGGTCGCAAGTGGGTTGTGCTCTTTGCCCAGGGACTTGGTGTCATTCCTCCATGTGGCAGTGGCTCATAGGTATGGACAAACTTTGAACTGCCCTGAATTTATGAGCACAATCATTTGAAGCCTGAATTTATGAGCACAATAATTTCAGCCACGAACATTTAACCTTTTAGTTTTCACAACCTGAAAACTATGAATGAGGGAAACAGGAATTTGGTTTCAAAAATGGCTTCATCTCAAAGGTTTCAGTACTGCAACAAAATATACTCAATGGCATTTATGAGAGGTGGGGTGATAACGTACATATTCTGTATCTGCCAAAGCATACATTACTAGAGAGTAATTGGCTTCTTACAGTGTGGGGCGAATACCTTCACAGTATTTATCCTATCTCTTGGTCCACAACATAAAGAGCAATTGACAAGAATGGGAGAGAACACAAACAGATAAGAGGATGATGCAGAACCATTCAATGAGCCCCAGAGGGTAGTTTGGCAATGCTGTGGATGATGCTGATGAGAGGCAACGGAAGGCTCTTGTGGCAGCTAATTGGACAGCTGTAAAACCTACAGATGGTGCATAACACATTTTCTTAAAATGACCTCAAAAAATATATGGTGAAAATCCTCGTTTCATCAACATGTGTGGATCGTCTTACTGATATTTTATCGCACATAAAAATCGAATCCTTGACAACAAATGAAAATGTTTAGAGAAGGAAAAGAAAAAAATGACTGGATCTTAGGATCAATGTTATGATACCGAACACATGCTGAGGTTATAATCCTATGTAGATTTAGGCATGTCAAAGTAGATTTCTTTCAAGAGGCATCAATGTTCTTAATTCTGCATAGGGTCTGACTGCATGCATAGAGTTGTTGTTTGCTACGTTTATTTGTCTTTGCTCCTGTTTCAATATTGGGTTAGGGATTAACATTTACTATTTTACAAAGGATGCTATTTAATTATTCTTAATAAAAAGGACATTAAGGTGTCAAGAAGTGTATATGAGGCCGAATAATGTCTTGCAGGTGATGTATACAGTTGGACCGCAGTATCTATGGGGTTTCCATTCTGGAAACCCTATGGATACCAGGTCCCATTAATACTGGGGTCCACGTTTGAAGCACTTAAAAAAAAAAAAAAAAAAAAAGCCAAGATTGGTGCTCCTACCTTTTCACAACCGAACCACTCTGTTTCCCAGCCTGTAGAAGTGTTTTTAGCACTGAAAAACCCACTTCTGGGTTAGGTGGAGGTTCCTTTCTTCTACCAGGCTTGCCCCAGAATGCACTGCAATGCCTTTTGCTCAAAGAACCCACAAAAATCCAAAGGACCATATGATGGCTATAACCAGCCTGTTTGATAGCATTGTCAACTCTCCAATTAAATTGGCATCTCCAGGAATCAGCATCCATCTCCAGGTGACTCCTGAAAGCAATCCTGGGAAATTTAACAGGGCCTCTTGGAATTTCCAGTATTATATCATGCAGGGAAAGATAAATCTTCAGGCATAGTTTCATTTTGAATTGGCAACCCTACTGAGAGGGCTCTGACCCTGTGCCTCTTTAGCAACTGCTCACGTGTCTCCTTAAGGAGGACTCCGCTGGTCTGAAACTTAAACAAAACAGACTAGAGAGACTTGCAGTCAGTACAAAACCGATTCTTGAAATTAATAACACATTTGTGCTGGGTTTCTCAAAAATGTGAAACAGGCAAGTCATTTCCCACTTGTAATGATTATTGATGCAAAAAGGGGAGACAATTTGAAAATTAAACAGAAAAATCCCTCTCAACTTTCTGACAGGGAAAGCGGAGAAAGTCGAAATGATATGTTCAATTATTAATTTTGTAATAACTTAAACCTGATTAGTATTTGAAGCTGATGAATAGCTACAAAGTATCATTATAATAAACTTGAAATTCTTGATTCCACATGGTGCCTTCAAGAGCTCTTAATTTTTCCTTCTATTATAATATTCATAGTAGATATAAAGAGATATAAGTCATGCAAGGGTGAAATGACAAGAGATTTAGCTCCGAAAATGATGTTGTTCGTCATGTCAGCTTTTAATAGGAATTGTGAAATAATTCAGAATCTGGAAATCCAGTACCTTATGGAATCCCTCACAGACAAAAATGCAGAATTTTCTACATCTCAGAACCCTTGATGAAGATTTAGGAAAACAGAACTCTTTGAAATGCAGAACACAGAGGCAATAGGCTTGTCCAACAGCCCCCATTTCAGATGCTTGGTGCTTGAGCTTACTGGAGGCAAGAAGAAGCATCTGCCTTTGGGACCTTTCAGAGAATCAGGGAAAGCCAGGCCAGTTGGATACCCCATCCTTGGAGGCGTGCTGATCTTCCAATTTGTTTACAGAAGTCTCTGGGAAAAATTGACTGTTGATCTTGACAGCTATTCTGTTGATGACTATGCTGAGCTCTGGAATACAAAGCTAACTCAAGCCATCGGGGGAAAAACAAATCTTAATTTTATTTTTCCTTATTCTGGACAATATTTATGGTTTTATTTATTTATTATGCTTATATTCCTGCTTTCCTTGAAAGAGCACAACCAATTGCTCCCCCTTTTGATCTCACAAGGTTAGTTTTGAGCTCATCGATGCCTTTTTTGTACTATCCAAGCAGTACAGCCTCATCTTTTTGTCTGTCTTGTGGGAGAGGAAGCTACTCCACTGCCCTTTATGACCATTTTGGCAAGTATCTTTGCAGATAAAAATCATTTATATCCAGTCTGATTCAGAACAAAGGTTAATCCAGGAGTATCCTGAGTGCCATCTTGTCATAGCTACTAGATCCCTTTTACTGCATTTTATTCTCTGAAGCTCACACAACGATCCAAGAGATATAAGTGATAATATATTAGATCCATATCCTCCATGGGTTGTGAAGGTGAGCCAGGACACCTTGGCACCATAAATGAAGTCCTTAATGGATATTGTCTTGGGAAAGAGAGAATGCCTCTCTTCGTCTGAGGTGGAAAAATTTTTTTTTAAAAATTAAGGACAATAAGATTTCCACCATTTATTGTTCTACTGGTTCACATTGCCTGATCGATGAGAAATCCAAAAATTAATTTCCAAAGCAGTTTGTCACAGCAAGGCTCCCAAAATGGCCTCCAATAGAGCACCCCATATGCTGTTGATGGCCGTTTTGCAACAGCGGAAGTGTTTTTTGCTGTCACAAAGAGAAATGGTTAGCAGCCCAGTCCTGAATAGGATTGGGCTACCTTGCTGCAATCCTATACACACTTACCTGGGAGTAATCCCATTGAACTCAATGAGGCATACTTCTGCGTAGACTTGCATAGGATGGTGCTGTTTCTTAAATATTGTTCATCTCTCTGTCACCGGTAGACATGTAAGAAAGAACTTCAGTGCCCTGATCTAGCAGTGGAAAGTACACAGGAAGGAAGGTACTGCAAATATGGTTTTCATTGTAAAAATCTTGATCCTTCTTTCATTATGAGCAGATGGCCTGACCAATGAGCTGCAGTCTTGGCCTGGGTGTGTTTAATAATTCTGCTTTTCTAGTGGACAGAGCGTGGACTGCTGGATTTATTCCTCCCACTTCTGTCCTCCCTTTGAACTGATGACTGGCAGTGCTTAGCAGTTGCCTGAGGAACCCCAGACAGAGCATCCATTTGTATACATATTTTCTCCAATTGGATCAGGATATCAAAGTATATTTTCCAAATATTGCTTGCTGGTGAAAAACCCCTTGAGTCACAGATAATCACTTCAGTTGAAACACAGATAAAATGCTGCCTCACTTAATCCTAACAGCTCTAGAATTCCCTTATCACCAAAATCATATATCAAAATGCTTATAAGCACAGTTTCTGTGTTGTTATAACCCAACAAACATCGAATGGAAACAGTACCACTTATTAGGTAATTCTATTCCCAAACTATTTTTATCTCAAAACCTGCTCCTCCCTGGCACCTTTTTAACAGTGCTTGTAAAATTTATCATTGTGCCTTTGTTTACCACTGTAAAGTGGCAATCCTAAAATGCTTTCCTGGGAGTAAGTCCCACTAAACACAATAGGGCTTTCTTTTGACTAAGCAGGCATAGGATTGCTTTGAAGACTTCAGTGTAATACACACTATCATTTATACATCCTAAAAAAGCCAAAAAGGCTGGTTAAACCTATCTGTCAATTGTCTAAGCTTCTACAGATCTCACCAAGAGTAAAGGCAGATGAAACATTTGTAGAGTGAAGAAGCCAATTTGAAAGCAACCCCGCAGTGATCATGGTCAACTTATCTTTTCTCTTCACTGTCAAACTCTGGAGGAAAAAAATGGCTGTACAAATGTGCAGCAAAAAGTGGTTATGGGCAGTGCTGATTTGCTAGCTCAGTGGACAACACAAAACATCTACCCCATCCCTGGATTGGTTTAGCAACGGTTTGTAGAGCACTAGTTCTCCAACTGGTGGGTTGCGACCCACCAGTCCGTGTAACGCTTCCCCTGTCCCTTTAAGGGGTGGGGGACGGGGAGGGAGGCAGTGACGCAATCCCCAGGATCGCGTTGCTAAGGGGAGCGAAGGGGGGTGCTTTGTGCTTACTTTCAGAAGGCAAGGCTGCAACAGGATACAGGACATGTGGGTAGCCCTGCACAGTGCTCCCCGAGGCTTGGAACATTCACTAAAAGCAGGCAAAAAGCACTCCCATGCCAGAGGGAGCATTCCTGGATGGGGAACGGGAGACGGGGCTGGGATCCGGCAGTTATGCCGGATCCTAACCCCCGTTCCTGGGGAGCAGCTTCTAGCCGCTCCGCTCTCCCTGGTCTTGTACCACCTCAAGACGTGGTGCAAGTCTGAGGAGACCATAGGCACAAGCGGCCCTTACCTGGAGGTAAGGGGAAATGTCTCCCCTTGCCTCTGACTGAGCTGCTTGTGTCCACAATCCTGTGCTGGATACAGAGCAAGCCTCTTGGCTTGCCTGTTCCAGCGCAGGATAGGATTGTGCCCTGCACGCATTAAGAGGCAGAATCTGCTTATTTAAACCAACCTTGACATGAATTTAGATCTAGGAAGTGTAGCGCTAAGAAAGTGAGCTGCAGCTCAACACTTCCCCAGTTCAATGCTCACCTCTGCTGTGAATGTATAAGGTGAATTTGCAGGTCTCTCCAGCCCCAGTGACAGTATGGGAATAGTAATACTTACCTTATAGGCTAGTTGTAAAGGTTTTATCAAGATAATGCTTGGGAAGCTATGCAAACATTCAAGACGACAATGTATCATGGGTGCATCATTGAGGAATTTTTGCACACATTGATTGTGCCACGATGGCCCCTGAATTTGATCAAAACTGCCCAGAAATAGTTAATAGCATCCCACTGAGGAAACTGTGGACAAGCTTTTCTAAAGGAAACCCTTTACACTTGTTTTAGTAACGTTCTCATCAATTTATCAGTAACAGGTCAACCCATTAACTGAACATCATCCTGTGTCTAATGGATTTTCTGGAGAATTTGTTAAGTCTCCTGGGACTATCCTACATTTTCTTTTCTATTTTTTGTTTTGTTTTAGATATGGTCTGTGATGGAAAACAACATGTATTATAGGCAGTCTTAAATTGCAAATTTCTTGCTGTCAAATTGGATTACTTTACCGTATGATAGCCAGAAAAATGCCTGGAGGGATGTTTTTGAAAATACTCCCCATTGAGAGTTTGCATTGCGGGAATTCCATGAATTTCTTTAAAAGCAGAACACAGAAAATAGCAGCAAAAAAGAACAGATAAATTGCCTATTTGTTTCTGTGCCACCAAAGTCTTTCACATCTAATGTACAAGAGGAAAGACATTAATTGGAATGAATCTGATTCATGTCTAGAAGTGCCGTGTGTTGGGTGTCAAGCAGAAAAGGATGCATAAAGGGACAACTGCTTTATACACCGATAAAGTGACAGTAACGCATGTCATCAATGATATGACACTGATGTAAAAGCAAACAGGTGGCAACCAAATTTGATCATAAACCTTAATAGGTCTATTTATAAATGTTTCTACATCTAATCCAACCGCCTTGGATTAAAGTCTGAGGAGAAATCTGACGACCAAAGCAGGTATTTATATACCTCCTTTCTTGGTCGTCAGATTTCTCCTCAGACTTTAATTCAAGGTGGTTTACATAGGCAGGCAATACTAAATCCCAATAGGGATTTTTACAATTGAAGAAGGTTCTGTCTTTCAAGAACCACAACATTTCAGATGGATCTTTTCTGATCTGGTATCACATTCTGGCTTCCATTTTCCTCCCACACAGGCTGATAGCTGCCAAAAAGCAGGTGGAATAACTCGGCTAGGCTTGTCAGCTGCTTCAAGGTCTCGCCGTTCACGGTGACGGTGGCCTTGAACTGGTGACCTTCGGATGTTATCTTCAGGCAAACAGAGTCTCTACCCTCTAGACCAGACCTCCTCCCTTACTTGCATGAGCCAAAGAACTGGAAGTCAGTGGCTGCAATCAACAGAACAAACGTGAAGTTTTCCATATTGGCTATGATGAATGGATGAAACACAGGGTCAAAAAATACATGCAAAATTAGTATTGTTCCAAATAGTTGAAGATAATAATGTGATAGATGCTTGCAAAACGTGACTACTCAACAGGTTTAAAATGTCATCAAATAAAAGCAAGCTCAGTTTCCCCCCCCCCAATAGGAAAGTGCAAGAGCCAGCCACCAGGATGATGACTATTCTATGAAGGGAAACACCTGGAGCAACGGACGTTCTATGAGATTGTCTCACAGAATAATACTTGTAAACAGTGGTGTCACTACATGGATGTGGCTGGTGGAAGCCACACTGGGAACTGGGAACCCTCAGGGAACTGAAACCACACTTCCTGAGTCTCCATTTAGCAGTCTTCAGCCCTTTCTGAGACCAGCTGCCTTGTGCTCTCGTCGATGATCATATTTTTGCTGCTTGCTGGCAAGAATGTGAAAAACTGGGCCCAGAAAGGGCTGAAGATCACCCAATGGAGGTGGTCTGGAGGTGGACGTTCACATTTAAAACAATGTGAAAGCCCAGAAGGTTGGGGGCAATGTGCTGTGGGGGCGATATGATGTGGGAAAGCCCAGAAGGTTATGGGCGATGTGATTATATTATTACGTCACCTCTGAACGTTTAGGGGAAGGGACTTTTGTACCCTTCCCCCAGAAAGCCCCAGACCCTGCAATGAAAACCCCAGAGCCCGCAATTGAGCTTTTAACTGTCTGTTTAATTTTGAGCAATTAACCGTCTGTGCCGGTTATGGAGGATAGGATCCAGTGGAGGATTTCAGCCCAACATGGAGGATAGGATTTGGGTCTGTTGGTCAGCACTGGTGCTGGAAGCTCATTGGATTGGATCCTCAGTTAATAAACATTGACTTTACTTTGAGATTGCAAGGTAAACAGAAAATTTCTGCATCAGCCAGAATTAGCGAGTTGTCATTGTCCTTTATCTTCCAGCTTTCTTTCGAACCAAGCCAGGAGAAAATGTCAATCAATTCTACCATACGAATAAAAAAAAAAAAGAGAGATTGTGTGCTTTAACTTTATTATAGACATTGATTTGCATCTTTAATATAATTCATTGAAAAATTACAAGGTAGCAGCATTGAAGATACTCAGAATTGCCAAGATTGTGGTAATAACTATTACGATGATCAAATCTAATAACAAAAACTGTCTGCAAGATTGGTGGTATGAATAATGTATATACAGTTTGGCTTAAAAGGTGATAAGGAAGAAAAAAAGACTCGGAGGAACATTTTTAATATATCCAGACAGGGATGATAATTGGTTTTTGCAATTAAGTGATGCCTCATGTTTTAGACAGTACTAACAAGGCAAAATCTACTCATTAGGAAGTTCATTTTTCTATGAAATGTGGATGAATCTTTTTTTCCTTAAAGCCATTGTCAACTATGCATATCTTGGCAATGATTAGAGTTCTTTGGTCAGTGTGATGATCTGGGCAAGCATTTCAAAGGCCATCTGTTTAAGTAGGGGATTGATAAGCATGTGTTAAACTCTCTTGCTGTGTAATCAAAGAAAACCCTTTTATCTTGGAATTATTTCCTACCTATCTTGGAGTCACATGTCTTACAAAAAACCTACAAGTTGGTAAATGTGCAGCTTTGCCCTCCTTTGACTTTGCTATGCAACATATCCAAAGTATACCCAGATAGCCTTTACTATTTACTATCTGTGAATCCAAATATACTCCAGGATACAATACTTCCTGTCACTGTCAGTAACTGTCAGCCCAGCCCTATGCAATTCTCTGTGTGGTAATACAGTCATAGCAGTGGGGCATTTGCTGCATCCTGCAGGGGAGGTTCAGGCCTTGGACTTCTCCTTCAGGGAAGGGAATCTGTTCCCTTGCCTGGGATGAAGCCCTCACCACCACCTACATGGACTTGCACCAGCAATTTGCGCAAGCCTGAGTGGAATTGGGAAGGCAGACTGAAGCCAGGGATGGAGAGATGATATACTGCTCCCTTCTTGGCCTCAGTCCACCCTCCTCCCTACCTCGTTCTCTGGTCCATTCTTCACCCTCCCTGTTCCACTCCTCATTTCCACTCCTACTCCCCCTCCACTTACAGGAGCCAGAGCGCCTTCCCTGTCCCTTGGCTTACAGACCCAACTGCTCACCAGGCTGCATGGAATATAACAGCCATAAAGGATCTTATGCTTCCAGAATGCTAGCAAGGCCCTATTAGGACTAGGCTAATAATACAAAACTACCCCAGCTTATTTTCAATCCTTCTTGCAAATAGAAGTGACCTTGATAAGAATTAATCGCCCATGTACTCTCATGATTACATATCCCAACTGGTTTGGGAGTTGTTTCTTGTTTCATTTGTATCCTTTCCTTTCTACAAGGCGTTCAGAACAACTGATATTGTCCTTTCCCTCATTTAAGCTTCCCAACAACTCTGTCATTCCATGAATGGATCATTCCACTTGATCATAGAGCAAGCGTTAGAACTCAGGTCTCCCTGGGCCTCCAAATCTATGTCCATTGGAGAACATTGGGCTCTCCAATTGCTGAATGGCAGATTATTTTCAATATGTCTCGCAAAGTGAAGTTACCTTGAATTGTGTTGACTGCATTTAAGGCTGCAGTCCTTTTTAAATTTATTTTTTATTATTTTCCAAAATAAAAACAAACAACAAATATAAACAAACACATAACAAACACAAACTCAATACACAATACACACACAAAAACACACCATTAGAGGGTGCAGGCAATCATATATCAATATATCTAATCAATCAATACATATCTTCTAATCTTCTTCTTCTTCTAGCTTAGCCCCTTAATATCATTTATCTATCATATCATATCTTGTATAATATATCATGTATACAATATATTCATCTAAATGTCCTATCTTATACATCTATAACTTCATTTTCAACCAAGCATAAAATGATCTCCATTGCTCTATCTGTGTCGGTTTACGCTGTTGATCCAAAGTCTCTGTAAGCCTATCCATTTCTGCCACATTCATTATTTTCTCAATTAATTCATCTTTTGTTGGAATTTTAATAACTTTCCAGTATCTAGCATATAAAATCCTTATAGCAGTTAATATCATAACTAAATACACATCATTTTCTTTATCTATAATATCTTTATTATATAATATTTCTTTATAATATCTAATATTAAGCAAATAACTTTTGCAATTGAAGGAAGACTTTCTTTTGTTTTTGAGATGAATTTAAGCCATTTGTGTTGACAGAGTAAATACTCTATCCTGCCTTAACCATCATGTTTCTTTTTACTATTCACCTTCTCTTTTTGTCGTCTTCTTGTTGCTATCGGTGAATGCCTCCTTGCCCCTCTAGTTTCTTCCTTCTCTGATTCCTCAGTTATCTCTGAATCATCTGATTTCTTTTCCTCCAGCTCCATTTCTACACTTTCTAGTTCTTTTCTTCTCAATTCCTCTTCCTCATTTTCTTCCTTTCTCGTCTCACCTTTCATCACTGTTCTCAAAAAATTTTCTGCTGTCGTTGTTGAATTTATATTATATGTCTGTGACTGGAATTGAAAAAAACATACCTTCTGGGAGAAGCCTATATGGTACTTACTTTCCTCTTAAAAATTTTACTAGCTCTTCATATTCTTTTCTCTTCTTTCTCACTCTCCATGGGACATGTCTCACAATTTTCACTTTGCTACCCTCCACCATGCATTCCTTTTCCTGTGAGATCTTCAATATTTTATCTCTGTAAAAAGTTCTGATGAATTTCACATGGATTTCATGTTTTCTTAGATAGAAAGTGCTAACTCTTCTCACTGAATCTAGATCCATGAGTATTTCCTCCGTTGGGGTGTTGATCCACTCTGATATTAAATCACCAATCTTCCCCTTTCTGTTCTGGTACATTTTGTATTCTCACCACTCAAGCTATACTCTCCATCTGAATTTCCATTAAAGTTGCCTCTCCATCATATTGGTTTTGTTCTACCTCCAGTATAGAGGGGAGATCAGGGGTGACCAAACCCTGGCCCAGGGGCCACTTGCGGCCCTCAGGGACTCGGAATCTGGCCCGCAGGGAACCCCCAGTCTCCAATGAGACTCTGGCCCTCCAGAGACTTGCTGGAGCCCATGCTTGCCTGACACAAGTGATCTCAGCATAAGGACAACTGTTCGACCTCTCAGCTGAGCTGTGGGATGAGGGCTCCTTCCACTACTTGCTGTTTAATGTCTGTGATGCAGTAGCGGCAGCAAAGGAAAGGCTAGCTTTGCTTTGTGCAAGGCCTTTTATAGGCCTTGAGCTATTGCAAGACCTTCATTCATTCATATAAGTTCCATCTCTAATATATTCATTTATGTAAATTTATATAAATTTATTCAAATTTGAAATGTAAATTAATTTTTTTTCCAGGCCCCCGACACAGTGTCAGAGAGATTATGTGGCCCTCCTGCCAAAAAGTTTGGGCACCCCTGTTCTAGATTGATCTTTTGTTGTCTTTTTTTCTAATTTTCTAATCTTTTGTGTATTCTCATCTGCTTGATCTTTAACGGCTTTCACTTGTACACTAAGATCATTTAGTTGTGTAGTTAAAACATCCAGACTAGCTTGAACCTGAAAAAGTTGATTTGTGTGCTGCTGTCCCAGCATCACTAATTTTTCTATATTGACTTGTGATGTCTGCTTCCAATCTTTCCCTTTCAGTTCCTCTTGTGTCAGTTTTCCCAAGCTTGATTCCAGGGCAGGAGAGCCCCTAACTTTTGCTCCTTTTCCTGTCTTCCTTCTTATATCTTCTTTCCTGTAAAACTCAAATATCTGTTATCACATATATCACTATCAGTTACCCATACACCACATCAAATCATAAAAAAAAAATTCAACTGTTCACCCATAAAAACCAACACAGGGAAATTTTAAATCAAATAAACCTTTGCTTTGCAATGTTTTTTAATGCCACTAGATGTCCTCAGGGTATCGTCCTCCTTACTTCACTTGTTGAGTCCTGTTCTTATCCATGCAATATCTTTTTAAATCACTAGATGTCCCCAATGTTCTATTCTTCCTATTCTGTTATCTTGGTTTTATTGCTTACCTTTATTGCTATATCAACCACATTCTGTTCCAAGAGATAGTCCAAGAGATGAGGAATTCAAAACAATGAAACCGCTTTTGCAAAACAAAGAAATGCAGATCTCCAGCCCTCTCCACAGGCACTCTAAGATCTCCACAGGAAAACAAAACTGAACATTTCAAAGCAAAGTTTATATTCCAAAATGATTAATTTGTAATCCAACGAGTTTTAGATTTGTAAAGTGAGAGTTATGCTCTCATATTTCCATAACAAACTCGGCAGGTCTCCTCCAAAGCTTCTTCTCACACAAGCAAACAAATGAGTGGAGAAAGCCTCCCCCCTCTTCCTCTTCCCAGAGGGGGGGAAAACCTGCCCCTCCTTCTTCCCTTGGGCTAAAGCTTTATCAGGCAGTCAATTAATCAATCAATGCCAGACACACACAGCAGAACAACACTCACTTAGTTCCTATAACATCCTTCCCTGCTTGGGGCCTTCAGCTTAGTTTCAACATGAATCCTCACCAACACCAACATTGATGGCTGGGTTCCCTTGGAGGAAAAACAGCCCCCTGGCTGGACCCTTCCTCTCTGAAACCATACACCATCTGTAGGATCAAATCTCTCCTGATCACAGATCCTCGGATGTCATCAGACCCATGGTTTTTTGGCAGGAAATAGCATGCTTTCCCAAGAGCTTTCAAGAGCTCAGAAAAGCACGGCCATTGAGTTGCCTCTGGCCCCACCCCCCATAAGGCTACAATCCTATACACACTTAGTTAGTTTCACCAAACTCTTAATAGTAATTATGATAATGATGATGAGTCAGTTGGGCTTACTTCTTAGTAGACATGGATAGGATTGTACTATAAGTAACCTCAACAACTCACTACAAAAGATTGCTGAATTGTAGATTTGCAACTTCTAAGTTAGCTTCAGTTTGCAAAGTCTGTACATAAAGGCTGCCAGAACATCTGTTCAGGAGCTTCAATAGATCAGTCATTTTTCCCCCCCAAGAATCAGAAAGCCAGAAGCAACGCTGCAGGAAATGTTAATTCTTCAGAAGAGTATAGGACAGGGATAGAGCCATCAGATCCAATGAGAGTCTGGACCACCTTCTTGTTACCTGTCAGAAGGATCTGTGAGCAGAACAGTTGGGCATTCCTGTCTCAGCACCTCAGGGGAACTGACACAAGAGCATCTGACTCCAACTGCCCTCTTGTTACCTTCCAGCTGCCAGGGAAGGTAACAAGGAGGCAGTTCAGACCTTCCTATCCCAGAGTCCCAGCGATGCTGAGAGAACAGCATCCATAGACGAATGCATTTTACCTTTCTAAAAGTTCAGGAAGGAAAGACACCAGTGTCTCTGGGTGCTTCTTCCTCAGTGCCCCAGACATAGCTGCACTGGTAAATAGGAGAACTAGTCATTCCATAGTCATCTCTTCTCACCCAGCAAATGGGCTTCTTCAGAAGAACAGTGGAAGAAGGCAGCAAAAGCATGAAAAGAAAACAGTTGAGGAAGTTCAACCACTGCTGCATTCCTGCAGCTGCTGGGTTAGGAGACTTCAGAGGTTGCCTCAGATGACCAGCCCTGATCCTGGTCCAGAAGAAGCACTTGTGCATATGCAGAAAAATGGAGAACGTTCAGTATCTCAGTCGGCCAATAACAAGAGAATGTAAGGTCTATAACCATTTCCTACCACATAGGGCCAACAAATGGATGCTGTTTCCTTTGTCTAGTCAGTGGCATCACTAGGGTTTGTGTCACCTGGTGCGGGATGCCAGAGTGTCACCCCCCTGCAGTGGGCGGGGCAACACCCTGGGCAGTGGGCGTGGTGATGTACCATCGCCCCGCCCCCACTGGTTTTTTGGCTGTACCTTTTGACAGAACAAAGATAGAACACATTCTGCATGAAATTATGCATTGATTGATATATAACATGCTGGTATTATTCCTCCAAACTGTGATTTTAGTGATTTTGGTCACTAGTGGTGTCACCCCCCCCCAGGGTGTCAACTTACTAACATCTTATTGCAGCAGTTCTCAAACTTTTAGCACTGGGACTCACTTTTTAGAATGACAAACTGTCCAGGACCCACCAGAAGTGATGTCATGGTGGCAGTGACATCATCAGTCAAATTAAACTAAATAATTAAATAAGCAGAAGCCAGCCCTGTTCCACCAAGTGAATTTCCTCTGTAGTCTGCCTGCAATACCCCCCCCCCCATCAGTAAGGTTTTGAGCCCTACCCAGTGTCCAGTTCAATTTAAGATCTTCTATTTAAACCAGATCAGTGTCAGGATCCACCTGGCTTTGCAAGTCTCAAAAAAAGTTCACCTTTTCAGCTGAAGCCTCTGTTTTGATCCTTTTTGGTGGGGAGGGCTAAATTCTGGAGCATTTGTTGAGCTCCAGTCCCATCAGATTGGGACCATTCTGGTGGCTTCACATTCCCCTTTGCCAGGCCTGACCACAAGCCAAGGCATGTTTTCTTACTCGCGGCTAAATGCAATCATTTGGCTTAGTTTCGCTTTCCATAGGACTCAATACATTTGTCTGCTTGGAGGAAGGGACCTCCTTCTCAGGTGTTTTTTTGGGCTGCATTCATTGAATCAGGACCATTCTGGTGTCGTTGCATTCCTCTCAGCCTTTCCTTTCTGATGGACTAAGGGAAGTTTGCCTACTTGTGAGTAATTGCGTGATACGTCTCAGTTTCACTTTCCATAGGGCTCCATGCTTTTTTGTTCTCCTGTTTTTTGGCCATAACATTTGATAGAAAGGAGATATTTCACTCTGGTGTTTTGCATTGCATTCTGCTGTACGTTCCGCATCCAACGGTATATAACATGATGGTATTGCTCCTAATCACCGTGATTTTAGCGTGTCAACCTCCCCAGTACGCGTCACCCTCCCCAGTACGCGTCACCCCCCTGTTTGTGTCACCCAGTGTGGCCTGCACCACTGGCACCCCCCTAGCAATGCCACTGTGTCTAGCTAAGGCAAAGAAAAAAAGTGCAAGGGCAAGAAAAATGTGGATTATTTCTTTGGATTATGTGTGATTCGTTTGGATTAAAAATGTGGATTATTTGAATTGCAACAAGCAATTCAATTTAGGTGTGATAAAGCCTTCAGATGCTGATGACCAAGATCTTTGTTGAAACATTGAAAAGTTCTGGTTAGTTAGTAAATAAATACAATAAGAATATATAGAGCAGTGATTTTCAACCTTTTTCATCCAATGGCACACTGACAAGATGCTAAAATTGTCAAGGCACACAATCCGTTTCTTTGACAATCAACACTGCCGACCAGGGGCTCTTATCCCCCAATGGCCCTACTAATAAACGACTCTCCCCAAAACTCCTGCAGCACACATGCAGACCATTCGTGGCACACCTATGCGGCATGGCATAATGGTTGAGAAAACTGCGGATGCAGAAAGTGTTAATTAGAAGCAGCATAGATCCAAAGGTAGTGTTCTTTTGAATATTACTCTGTAGTTGAAATTAAAGTTGTGTTTATAAAAGAACAGACTACATTTTGTAGATGTGGGTATACAGGGCACAGGTTGACATTTTAAAGCACTCTTTTCATACAGAAACGTCTTCTCTGGGTAAAATACTACAGGCTGAGACTAATTATTCATGTGGGTTCTGTTCCAAGCACTCACGTGGATGGCAAAAAACGCACTATAGCAAACCAATTTAAAAAACTTTGCTCCAGTTATTGAAAAATAGCCTTGCTGACCTTTGGACTCTAAGATAAGAGTCATTAAGAAGACAATCCATCAGCACTTCACTCAGCCCCTCCCTTCACCAATGCAAAGTGATCACCTTTCTTTCAAGTGCTCAGGGGGAAGGGAGGGGTCTGCTGGAGAGAGGACTGATGGATTTTCAGCCAGCTGCCCCCCCCCTCTCATTAAGGAGGCTGTTGTTAAAGGACTGTTCAGTTTTTTAAACTGATTTTAAAGGGATGCATTTTTTCTCTTCTCCAGGGATCAGCACATTCCTTCTTATTTGCAGGGACCATTCGTGTTGAGTCAAATCAGTGTATAAAAAATCTGTGTATAAATAGGCTAGACCTGTATTGTATATTCTTCTTTGAATACATTTTTTACTCAATTTTTAAATAAAAAATTTGTTACTTTGACTGAAACACATCCATTATCTTAAAATGTGGGGGGAGGACTGTTTCTTTTTAATACCCCTCCTGTAAATCATTAATCTGAAGACAGGCATCTACATATAGATCTGTTCAGATAACATCTTCTGTAACACAAGAAACAAGAAGGAATGCATGCAGTGTATCCCAGAGCCAGATCATTTAATTTCACCTGATGCTGTTAAATATACAGTGGCTGATGAGCTTGTGTTTCATCCTTTTATTGCCTACCATCTGGTGGAAAAGGCATGCAACAGCACAAACAACGTATCCAGGATAGGCAGAAAACACTCTGAGTGCTTAAACCAAGGATTGCCTGAACTCATGATTTGGTTGGGGAGCAAGGCTATTTGGGTTAATTCATGCAGTCAACTGGTTTTTTAAGAAAGTGCATCATGGACCTGTTCAGAATGTAGGTCTCTTTTCATAGCTGTCTCAATGCAGGGCTGCTTCAGTTTGGAATCAATTGATTCTGCATTCTGGCAACATCTGCCATGCGTTTTGCAGTGGTCTGAGGAACATGTGCTGCTATATAGGCTGCCATATGGGAAAGCAGTCCCAGCCTCACTTCACAATATGCTGAACTCATGGATGATACAACCCATGGTTTCACTCATGTGTATCGCTCTTGAGTATGTTGAAAATGTAGGTCGAGAGGAGTCCAGCAGGTGTCATTATGTGGTGATTGTGTGGTCATGTGTCCAGCTTGTGACCCTTATTTGCAGCATGAAACCTCATCAATCATGACTCAGGGATAACAGTGGTGGTGTGAATTTCCCATGCAGTGGATTGCAGAAGTTTTCCACCCAGCCATGGATTCACTGTCCTCTTTATTCAGGAGTGATGGCACACCTATCTGAGGTTGGTAATGATATATTTTGGGGACAGCTGTAGTGGAACCCTTGTCCCCTATTGGGGGCAGGTGGGGTGGTGGGGATATTAAGCTCCAAGCCAGCCTCCCTGTGTGGGAGGTATGATGCAGAACAGAGAGTAGGCATATGGTAGGTATTTGGTGACTATACAAAAGTAAGTGAGAGTAAAAGAGAGAACCATAACCAGTCTGGCTTGGGGATGTAGGCTAGTAATCCCTTGGGCTGGAATTGCAAGGCCTTGATCAAATGCTGCCAGGCTTGGGATGGGCAGAGCATTTTGGCTTTTTTGACCACCTTTCCAAGAGCTGGTGCTGAAAAACTGGGGTTTCCTTACAAAGGGGTTCCCTACAAACCCCTTTTGCTGATATCGTTGGATGTACCAAATGTACTCGCGCTACACTGTACTCACCACTATGCAGTGTACTCACCACTGTACTCACTCACTATGTGGTGAGTGCCCTACTGTGGTGAGTGTCCTACTGTGGTTAGGGCATTGCAATATTTCTCTATTAATTCTTTTGGATCTCTATTTTGTATTCTTTCTTAATAAAGCTACCCTCTTTTATTGGAAGATTTCTCTCAGCCTCTTCTTTAAGGAAAAGGGATTATCTGCAGAATGCTGATTTGTTTATCCAGTCCTAAAGTCCCATGTTCCAATAGGGTTGTGTAATAATAAGGAAATATTCACAGGTTTGGGAGGAAATTAATATTGAAACTTCTTCTTCTTCTTCTTCTTCTTCTTCTTCTTCTTCTTCTTCTTCTTCTTCTTCTTCTTCTTCTTCTTCTTCTTCTTCTTCTTCTTCTTCTTCTTCTTCTTCTTCTTCTTCTTCTTCTTCTTCTGCATCAAAAAAAAATCATGTTATCTTGATAGTGGAAAACTATTTCTGTTCCCATTGGTAAGGAAAGGCAACTAAAGACACTCTAGTTTTAATGTGTGGATGAGGGGAAAAAATTTGCTAAGAAATGGACAAAGGCAATTTACTGACTTTTCTTTGGAATTGTTCTTTTTATTGTATATTAGAATCAGCACTGGAAGGTTAAGAAATATGAATCCCTTTGTAATTTTGTTATCACTGTCTTAAATAACTATTTAGAAAAAAAAATGCATCAACATATACTAGGCATGAGCCAATCAACTGCTTTGAAGTCCCATTTTCTTTCATAGGAGAGTAAGAATGGACTTAAAACTCTTCCACTGAAATAAATGGCACTTGAAAATACTTTGCTCTGGTTGGATCATACTCACTATAGACGGTTGGGTTGGGTGTGTTGATTCCCTCTTTCCCCGAAAAAAGCAATTTCAACTAAGGGGATGCCCCTGGTAATCCACCCATAGCCTGTTTCATGGCTCGTGGTTCAGTGTGATGCTATGTCCTTTGTCATACTGTCTGCGTTTCAGTACCTGAAACAGAAGAAAGAAATTGATAGCACCGGTGGGCAAAGAGCCCTGTTGAACAGCTCCGCGGAAACCAAAACATCAGAGTTGCGTTGATCAGCTGGCTCCTTATTTTAAAAGTGTTAATCTCTTCTGCATAAAATACAGAGTGCATTGAAAGAACTTTCACAATTGTCGGTTTCTATGACAACCAGCGCAGTGGCAGATTATACTGGATAGTTGCCAAGGTTGTGACCTATTTGTTAATTCTAATCATTTTGTTTCAAAAACCTGGCAACAGAAAAAATCCATCTGTATGCGATGAGCTTTTTAAAGCAGAAAGAAGTTCCACGTGTCTAAATAATGAATAATTGTAATTAATCTATAATTTAGGAGTTTGGCCACAAATGGGAATTTGAAGTACCAGAGACTCAGTTTTACTCTGTTCCACTGGATGGCCAATAGCTGCCTTGCCTGGTGGCCACCTTACAGTCATTAGGAGTTGAGATTGTTAATGTCGCTTGTCCAAACAGAAGTCACACTGCTAGATAATTTTAAATCTAAATTTGATGGGTCTTTGAAAGTGTCCTATAATGAGTCTGATCAGGAGTCCACCATGCCTGTGATAATTTGCTTGGACTAGCAGTGATGCTCCAATGTCCCATGGCCAAACTACATGGTGCCATAAATGCACGGCCGCCACTAAACTACCTTCCCACTAACCTTAAACTAAATGTGTATGATATATTTCAGGCCAGGCTATGTGACGGAGATGCCCTTGGTCAATTGATGTTCTGCCCCAAGGACTAGATGGGGGAGTGTCTCTGCTGGACTTTTCAGTAGCATGTGACATCATTCAACCGTGGTATCCTTCTGGATTGGCTAACTGGGTTGGGGCTTGGAGGCACTGTTTTTTGCAGTGGTTCTTTTTTGGGTTTGGAAGCCCTGTTTTTTGCAATGGTTCATCTCCTTCCTGGCAGATAGGACCATATGGTGAGACTGGGGGATATCTGTTTAGCAACCTGGTCACTGACTTGTGGGGTGCCATAGGGATCTAATCTGTCTCCCATGCTGTTTAAAATCAGAGTATCATATCATCCAATCCATTTCCAAAAAGTAAACACGGAAGACAAGTTCAGCAAATTTCCCTGAAATGTGGTCCGAATATTGTGCGAAAACCTTCTCGAGAAATTTCACTTGTCTTCTAGAATTGCCTTCCTTTGCAAATGCTCTGATGTTTCTCCTCAGGAGGACTCCAGAAATCAACTTCAAAGTTCACTTTTTGGAAATTGCAGTGCTGACTCTAGAGCCCACGTATGCGTATGGGCTTTGGGCGCAATCCTAACTGGCAGTTATGCCGGTATAGGTGACCCTGGAGGGTCACAAATGTGCCATAAAACATGTTTGCGCCTCCTTAGGCGGGAACTGCATCAGCGCATTCAGATGCGCTGATGCGCGGATGGAGGCATCCTTAGGCGGGAACTGCATCAGCGCATTCAGATGCGCTGATGCGCGGATGGAGGCAGAAGCCTCCGCTGCGGCTCCCGCGCTGCTGCTTGTGTCGGTGCGAGCGTGCTGACATAAGTGGCAAAGGTAGGCATGGGGGGAGTGGGGAGGGGCATTACTGGGCAGGGGGATGGTGGACCTGGGGGCAAGTGCACGGGGAGCCTGGGGCGGGGCTGGGACCCGGCGGTTATGCTGGATCCCAACCCCTGTCCCTGGGGCGAGCGGAGTGGCTTGAAGCCGCTCCGCTCTCCTTGGACTTGTGCCACCTCTGGAGGTGGCGCAGGTCTGAGGAGACCCATAGGGGTGCGCAGCCCTTACCCATGCGAAAGGCAAAGAGCTTCCCCTTGCCCATGGCTGAGCCGCTGCTTGCTGCAATCCCGCGCTGGATGCAGCGCAAGCCTCCTGGTTTGCCTGCTCCAGCGCGGGTTAGGATTGCGCCCTTTGCCTACCAATTCCATGTCTCACTTATCAGAGATGCATCCTGGCACTGCTGTGCTGGGCCAGTCATGTGAGGTGGCAATAAAATCCAGAGCCTACAAAAGAACTGAAAAGAAGAGAGAGAGAAAGCTTTCAGCTAAGAGGGAGATCATGGCTTTTACTGAAGATTACAGGACAGATAAAAATAGATACTACAAAAACATCATCAGCCTCCAGTACTGTCTCTTCACAGGGAAACCGACTGGGTAAAAGGCTATTTTGGAACTTCCCACTGCTTGTGGAAATGGGAGACAATGGGAAATGGGAGAAACCCTCGACTGTCGCCATTCACTCTCCTCAGTACTGTGAACGGAAAGAATGGCTCATAAACGGCATTGTACATATTTCTGTTTGAAATTTAAAACCAGGAAACTGGGTGTGTGTGTTTTGCAGCAAACGAGGCCTCTTTAATGTGTACTGATGGCACTGCCATTCTCCTTGAATACCTCCGGTTGAGCTTGGTTTCCATAGCTGTCCTTAATCACTCCCTTAATGATTTATTTCCTTGGAGCACAATCATTGTTTAGGCAATCTATTTTGATATGTGTTCGAGCATTTGTTTAATCCTCCTCACCTTTCTATTCTTGGCAAACGTTTTACAGTAACATAAACTGTAAATGTGCAATAAAGAAAATCACCTTATGTTACCAAGACTACTTTTCTCGCACCAACTGCAACATGGAAACAAGGCAAATAATGAAGAGAATAAACAGCAGGCTGCTTGGGCTTGAGTGAAACAAACAAACAAAGGCGTCTTTTATGAGGCAATCATTCCAGTCGTTGTGGATATTCATAGAATTGTACGTTCACCCACTTGCTTCAGACATTCACTCAGGCCCCAATCCCGTCAGGCCACTGTGCCTTTGGCAGTCACATTCTGGCACCCTAGATATGAAACCAGCGGAAATGGCAAGTGGCAGTAGTCCGAGCCCTAGTAAATTAGTGTGAGGGGGCAGGCAGGGGGTGGGCAAATCGGGGTAGGGGTGGGGAAGAATGTGTAGAGACCAGGGTGGGGAAGGGGGTATATTGGGGGTGGGAAGGGGTGGTTGCTTGTGGCAGCAGCTCCACTGATATCCTATCCTCCCTTCCAGCCTTGATCTACCTCCCCAGGTTCACTCAGAGTTGCGCCAGCAAAAAAAACTGGTGCTGGTTCAAGTAGACCTATCAGGGAAGTTGGCAGGGGGAGTTAGGCAGGATTGGATTGCCCATTGTTAATCCCTTCACAAGGCAGAGGCATTGGCAAATGCACGCCTATCTTCCCATGTAGGATATAGTGCTCTGGGAGAGTTTCAGACACACAAATGAACACATGCAGGTTTGATGCACATGATTCTTTCTCGTCTTGGGGCCTATACATGTTCTCCAATGTACAGACAGAACTCTCATGTCACAGTTCAGCTTCTGCATTCAGCATGCACACTCCTCCAAAAAAGGTTGTGTTCTAGACTGGGGCTATCACAGCAGCCTCAGCAACAGCACACAGAATGGGGCTACCAGTGCAAATGGCTGGCAACCATTCACACATGCTACCAGTGTCTAGCAACTGCCGGTACCAGTAAGTTGGCAGTGCTGGTGAGTCACTTTCCACCTGCCTCTCCCTGCCCAGACTCTCCTGACCTCTCTAACTCCTCCCTACCTCACTCCTGACCTACCTCACTCCTACCTCTCTCCCCACCTCACTCCTACCCTCCCCACATCCTTCCTCCCACCACCCTGCCCCCCACACTGGCTTACTCGTTCTCCTACAGGTAGCCAGTAGGGTCAGTGGGCTGCTGACAGCATTGCCATTTGTGATGTTTCCAGAATGGCTGTTGGTGACACGCAGAGGGTGCTGCCATATGACCATTTATGACAGCAGTACCTCTGCTCTGCTGTCATAACTCTTAGGATTGGGCTGTTACATACTTACAGAGCTTCCTCAGCACTGTCAAGGAAAGAGCTCTGTAATGTAGTTTTTAATGAACATTTGCGAACCTCTGATAGTGTCTATTATTCCCGATGTCCATTGAATTGAGGTCCATTAAATCAACGGCTCATTGTACTTGACTTCACATGTATTCTTCAAAGACTACCTTGCATGCTTTTTGGCTTGTTCACTTTAAAGACTGCTGTTCACTTCTTCACCGGTATTAACTGTGTAGATCCTTAACGTCCTAAGAAGCTAACTTTAGTCTTTCTCCCACTCTGTTGAAACCGTTGGCCTTGTGGCAGAGGGTAATTTGGCTTCTGATTTTTCAACGGTGGCAGGTATCATTACTTCCTGAAAGTCACAAGAGACAAATTAATTTAATTCCTCTAGAGCCAGTAGAGGTCACACTATTTCCCACCAGCCGGCACAGTGAGAAGTTCATAATTTGTATTCAACAATTTCTTGCACTCTCTTGAAATGATCTGCAAATTAGTTTAATGTCACACATGATTGCAAGAGAGCATATCTATAAATGTTTTGCCAGAACAAAATTCAAAAGATAAATAAAATATTTTTTTTCCTGTAGGAAGGCAATTTCTTGAAGATAGAAACTAATTTTCACCTGAAGAGGAAACATATCTGAGGAAACACTGAAAAGGCTCCTATACTTTCAAAAATACAATCCATTTTTTCCCCCTCAAGATTGCCATAGTATTTGTCTCCAGAGTAATGAATGGTTCTTCTTCCCATCTTCAATACAAAAGAATCTTCACAATTGTTCAGGATGGCTATGGAATAAAATTATGCCACTTTTTAATATATGTTTCTTTTTATTTCAGAACATTTCTATCTTACTTTTCCTAACCTGGATGGGAACTCAAACGCAGTTCACAAATGCAAGAAAATACAAAAATTATTATCAAAATCACCCTCAACAGTAAAGTACAACAAATCCATCTAAAATCTAATAAAAGGATCATGGACAGTACAAACAGAACCAGAAGCCAGAACCATAAAGCAAACAACTCAGTAACAGTAACAACAAGTAACAAGTTTCTGGAGGAAAAATTCATTACGGGGTATAAGCCATGATGTGTACGCGCAACCTCCTGATTTTAGAAATGGGTTATGTCAGAATGCAAGGGAGGGCAGCAGGATGAGGTCTCTTGTTATCTGGTGTGCTCCCTGGGGCATTTGGTGGGCCGCTGTGAGATACAGGAAGCTGGACTAGATGGGCCTATGGCCTGATCCAGTGGGGCTGTTCTTATGTTCTTATGTTCTTATAAGTTAGAACAAATAAAACCTACCCACCTCTAATTCTATACCAATGGCATTTTCCAGACAATCTGCATGGGCAGCCCCAAGCAATGCACATTATTGTAGTCCAGCCTTGACTGGCAAAATGTTAGCTATCTTGTAGTCAGAGTTTTTATGAAGCATTCCCGTGGCAGCTTTTGCAAATTGTTAACATTCTGTTACATTTTAGATTGCTATGCACTCAGGGCTAGCTCTCCTGACCAGTTTTTTTTTTTTTTTTTTTTTTTTTTTCATGTTGTGGTGACTTTGACAGGCCAGAGATTGCTGACAGCTCCTCTGAGGGCTTCTACAAATGTGAGAAATTTTGGGCATTGATAGCGCTTCTTTGCATAGGTTTGCAAACATAGTTCTGCAAAGATAAGCAAGAAAAGAGGAAACTAGATCGTGGCATGAAATGTGACCCTAATTTTCACAGCAGAGAAGCTAAGTAGAGGATATTTTTAGGATGCCTTCCTCCAATCGGAATATTGAGCTGTAGAAGGTAAATGTTTTGCTGTGGGATCAATTGTAGCAAAAACTCAATTTAACTAATTTCTTTCTGGCTTCCTTCCAATGTCTCAAGCTCTATTGACTTGGATGGGGACCCTGAGAAAAGTAAACTCCCATTCACATTAGGCCAGCAGAACTGATTGACATGAAGTGGTGGGGCTGAAGGAGCACAAGTAACCTTTGTTTCTCCTGTCACCTCTCTCCCACCCTAGGATCCAAGGTTGTGCCGACTGTTTGTGTAATGAAAGGAATGACTAGATTTCTCCATTCCATTCTTATTTTCTCGGTTTGCTCTTTCCTGAATTCCATTCCTTAAATTCTGGTTTAATCAGGAAAATTTTTTAAAATTCATTCTGTAATCGGAGCATGCACAGTCTTCTGCGACAGTTACTTCATTTACATATTTCCCCTTTTATGATGTCCATGTGCACATATGCAATGACAAAACACTGCGCGGTAGAACTCTGTAAAAGAATAAACTCGATGCAGTCGTTTGCATCTAGATCCTTTCAGTGTGGTGTTTCACTGATGAGCACACAGACATTGATAAAAATTACGCAAATGGTTACTGTTAAATAGTGGGTCCACGCGAATAAAGGAAGGCATAGAGATAACAGCTCAACACATTTATTTCATCTTCAGAACAGGACCTGGCAATGAAGCACAAGGCAACACCCCTGGCTTTATACCCCTTAGCTCCGCCCAGATTCCCCATGATTGGTGCTGTTGATACACTAAACTAGAGGGCCAATTGGATGGTAGGATTTTGATCCACCACCTGATTGGCCAGCCATAAGACTAGGCCAATTGGTTATGCAGGATTTTGATCCTGCATAATTTGCATACATAATACTTACAATCACTTCCAGTTCTTTCTTGCAATGTTTCATTAATGGGAATGTGTGCATTGGTAAATGAAAGGGGGGACGTCTAGGGTGACCAGCAGCAGTGGAGGACAGAGTTCCTATACCTTTAAGTTTTGTAGAGTAAGAGGGAATTTTTCAGGTGTAGCTTTTTAAACCATTCCATGTTGAGCTGCAGCTGCCAAAATTTCCTCTTCTCTACAATGGTTAAAGGTAGAGGCACTCTGTCTTCCATTGTATCTGGTCACCTTAGCAGAAGTTTCACATGAAATAATGAAGGATGTGAAAGCTTATGCAAATAGTGCATGAGCATAAACATCAGCCTTTTCAAATATAAAAAATGGAACAACAGAGGATTCCAAATGCATTAGTTTTTATTTATTTATTTATTTTAAAGACCAGATATGCAAAGCTCAAAAATCCAAGGAGAAATTTGCATTTGGAGAATTTCAGAAGTATCTCTAGGAAAAATGAAAGTCCTTCCTTTTCCTTTGATCTCTTTTTCCTTGTCTTCCAGGTCTGGTTCATAAGACATTTGATCTTTCTATTCTTGCAGCATGTTCCTACACATATTTACTCAAAAGAAAGTCTTCCTATGTTCAGCGGGGTTACTCCCAAATAAACATGTATAGGATTGCAACCTTGATTACAGTGCAGTGGCAATAAATGTGTAAGGAAAGTACAGTGGGCCATCGGTATCCGCAGGGGATCCATTTCAGGACTCCCCACAGATTCCGAACCCATGGATGTTGAAATCTTGGGCCTTCTTATCCTCCAGAAGTGATGGGAGCTGCATTCCTGTCACCTCCGGAGAATGTTCTGAGAGCCCAGGAGGCCACGTGCATCTTTTCTGGCCCTCAGATGGCCTTCAGGAGACCTCAAAAGAGCACTTCTGGTTTATTGTAAAAACCAGAAGTCATGTATAGAGGCCTTAAAAGGCTTTCGGAGGGCCTGGGAAACCCTCCCTGGCCCTCTGAAGGCCTTTTCAGGCCTTCAAACACCCTGTTTAACTGGAAAATGACCTTTTAAGGCCTCCTGAAGGCCTCAGAACATCCTCTGAGGGTGACAGGAGCCATTTCAGGCTGACCTCACAGGTTTGGGACCCATAAATAAAGAAATCTGTGGGTCCTAAATCTGTGGATGCAGAGGGTCCATTGTATTGTGTGAATGGGATGAGATAAAATTTTGTTTTTTATATTGTGATGTCCCATTCACTTGTAGAAGTTAGCAACGGATAAATATGCTGAAGTCATTCAAGTGATGAATATGCATGTATGAACAACCCTAGTTTCAGTGGTTGTTGAACCTCTCTATACATTTCCAATTGCAAAATCCACAATTTGTTGCAACTTTTAGGTGAAGTCAAATCCCAAGACACAAGTGAAAACTACTGTGAATTAAAGTTTGCAACCATTCATAACAAACATTATTTCATTGTTTTTATCCTAAAAAGCTTTAAAAAAGGGGTTAGTTGTTTTTAAAAGCAGCAGACGGATATTGGCTAGGTTTGTGGCTTTTTTGTCCTTGTCAAACAAACCTGAGAATACCCAGATATAGAGAAGAGGAACTTTTCCGGATCTTTAGGACGTATGTGATGGATGACCAGCATTCCTAATTTTGCAGCACCTGATACACAAATCTGCAATTTGTATGATGTTGTTACACTATTATGCAGAAACCAAAGTCTGCTTATCCAAAAGGACTCAAAGAACCTATGAGTATGAATTGATTATTGCCATACCAAAAAGCAGAGAAACATGGTGCTTTGCATCTGAATATGTAACCATTTAAGGAAATGTGAGACTGGTCTTCAAGATAAATAACTTGGCTTAGCAAAAAACCAATGGGGAAGGGGGAAATTTTCCAAGATAGTAGATTTGCTGCTGCTTGAAAAGTACCCCAAAATGTACGTAAATATTTCATGATGACTGGACTAGATGTATACAGATGTGCTGAAACCTTGGATTAAAAGTTTGTAAGAAGAGGAGATAATGAACTGGTCGAGCTTTCTGGTTGGTACACTTCAGATTTCAGGTGGGGATAACAAGGTAAAATGCTTCGTTCCTGGGAAAGAACTGTGCACACACGTAATAGGAAGAAAGCTAGGTTAGAACCATTGTCCCAGACTTTTAGTCTGAAATACAGATGGAGTTTAATAGAGTGGAGTCTTCGTTCATGCAACTGTCACCTGCAGCTGAAGTTGTATGGTCCTGGGACAGTTTTAGCACTACACTGGTTCTCTTTGTGACCTGATTCTTCTTCATGATAAGTAGAATTACCATAAGAAATAAGCAATTAATAAAAGTGACCTACTGAATCAATTTCCATGTCTGAATCTCTACAAATCCAAGGGAGAACTATCAGCTGGTTTCAGTGAATTGATCCCACACATCACATGGCTTCCATCATTTTGAAACAACAATTGCTTTAAACGTGGCCAATTGCTATGATATTTTGGGCACCATGATGTAACTTCTGTATAAGTCATTTAAATTCAGTGTAGTTTACTCATTTGGTCTTCCTGTACTAAAGCGGGGGGCTGAGTCAAAACTGGGGGAACTTTTGTCTGTTACAAAGAAGTGTACCTTTATTCCATTTTCCAGAGAGTTCAAAAGAGATGAAAGTGTTCAACCTGCAGAGTGGGTGGCAGCCATGCTTCCTTCTCCAACTTGCATTCAGATGGTGGCTGTGTTCCAAGCTCTTTCTCTTAAGCCCATTCAGAGAGGGCACAATGTGGCATACTACTACCTTCACTCTGAACTGGCTCTATTTACCCTCAGTGATGTCATCACTGCACAGCCAGATCAGACTACACAGCTTATAGATGAGAAAAGCATATCATGACAAAAATAGGATATCACACCAGAGGATTCTTGGCTATAATGGTAAACAAACTTCAGTTTTCAGATGGTACAGCTACATCCCAATCCTATCTCCCAGCCCCTGCTGGCATAACATGGATCCTACTGGCAGAAGTGCCTGGATTCTACCGCATGTTGTGTGACATCATTGTGCTTGCTGATGCTGCTGGGGAGTGCAATGAGGCTGCCAGCGCAGTCATTGCTGGCTGCATGTTTGGGTTGGCAATGCGGCCACCATCCACCAGGGCAAGTGAGGCAGCAGTGGGGGCAGGCAGTAGAAGGGACAGCGGATTGAGTGGGAGGGGCATTTCTGGGCAAGGAGGTGGGATGAACCGGGGTGGGAAGGAGGGAGAAGGGGTGGATCTGGCAATGATGGCACATGCTATATGTTATCCCCTCCTTTTCAAACCTCCCCACCCCTTTCCTCTCCGGGTACATATGCTAGCTAAATAGGTTATGTATGTCCAAGGAGACCCCCTGGTGATCAGACAGTCTACGAAATGTTTTTACTTACCTCCTGCAGGCTGTCCAACCCCACCACCACCATAGGACGCAGCACACACCTTTTAGGCACAGTTGCATTGGATCTGGTGGCGGATAGAATTGGGCTGCTAACTCTAAGTGCTGGAGATTGGGATAGATCATAGCAGGGCCTGCTTTAATTAGAGATAAAGGGAAGCAGTGGTCTCAGATGGCAGGTGATCAGGAGGGAAATGGACACCTCATCTGCCATCTCATCTGTTCCCCTCTGCCAATTAGCTTGCAAATGTACTTGCTAATTGCCCTACCATCCACTCCTATTGCCTCCAAGGGTTTGACAAAGGAGAAGGGGAATGGTGTGGAAGAGGAAGAGGAGGAATGCAAATCCAGAGGAGAACACAGTGGAGGTAGAGCTGTTCTTCATGCTTATTGGTTTGCTGCATTGACCATGGGCAGGTTGGTATCTCATGTTTCACTGCAGGCGTGTGAAGACCTTGGGCCACCCCTAAATGGGCCACTACCCATCATGCTCTGCTTTGGAATCTTCCATTTGCCTGGCCTCTTTCAAATAGACAAGATGGTGGAGCTGAGTGGAGCATGGAGATAGCCTGGTTTGGCTGTTCCTATTTTTTGCAAGACTAAAATTTTATTCTATCTTATTTACAGCATTTTTACCCCACCTTTCTCCCCAAGGTGGCTTACAAAAGAGCAAACAGAAAAATAGCAAAAAAAAAAAAAAAAAATCACAATTAAAAAGCAGTTTTGCTCTGCCCTACAAGCCTATAAAACATTAAAACGATCTTAAAAACATCCATAAAACATAATTACAATTAAACAGAAGAGCAACAGCTGAACACCTAAACAGCAACACCTAAAAAGGACAAAGCCTGTAAAAGTCAGCTGTTACTAAAAAGGCCAAGAACTCAGAAGGCTTGCCCGAATAAAAGTATCTTCAGGCCTCTCTGGAAGGTCTCCACGGATAGAGTAGTTCGTAAATTGAGAGGAGGGAATTCCATAGAGTTGGTGCCACTACTAAGAAGGTCCTAATTTTTTTTTTTTTTTTTTTGCCTAAAAACACTTTTGGCTCCTATTTTAATAAGAAGATGGCACTTGAACTGCTCAAAGAAGGAAGTTAGTTTTATTTATAACTGGTTGTTTCCATTACGGTTCAGTTGTCTGCTACTATTTAATATTACATATTTCAGTTTGGTTTTGAAGTCTAATATTGTACTCTAGAATTATAGTCAGTTAAAAAAAAGGTACTGATGTTCAGAGTAGTGATTTGAACAAAATGAGAAAATATGATATTATAGCAGAGAATTTGAACCCCTTGGAGTTATAGTCAGCCTAGCAGTACAAAAGGAGCATATTGGATTGATCAATCAACCAAAATACTGAAAACATTTGTGCTCAAACTCCCCAATATAACATGCAGTATGAATACAAAGATTCATGAAAGTACATCTGATTTCAGTAGGAAAACAGCGGCATTTTCTTCCAGTGGAACCATTCAATTGAGTTTCCTTATTTTAAATACTGTACATTCCTATCAAGTTAACAAAAAGTGATGAGATTTTGCCTTCATTTGTTGCACACACTCCCTAATTGCTGTGCTTATGAGATAATCTCCCAAACTGTGTTCTGAGAACTTCTGACACAGTAGAAAATGGAAGCTGTCCCAGACAATTCTACACATTCAAATGGAGATTTATTTGGGCTTCTTCCATGATTGTACAGTAGCAAGATGCTGTTATAATCTGTTTGTATAAGAAGAAAAGACTCATATCTGCATTCTTGGGAATGCACAGGGATGCACTTAAAGTGTGTGGGCAAGTTTCACCTCTAACATAACTGCCAAGGTTTCTAAAGCACATCCAAAGCACATTTTAGTTATAGCAGCACAAGTCACTACAGGAGTGCCCAGTATCTGTGGGGGTTCCGTTCTGGAACCCCCCACAGTTAAGCAAAACTGTGGATACCAGGGAACAAACCCCTACCCTACAGAGGCAAGGGGAGTGCTCCCTTTATAAGGCATTAAAAATGTCACTTCCAGTTTTACAGAAAAAACTAAAGTTGCTTTTTTCATTCTTTCTGAGCCTGGCAGAGGCTGTGTGCAGATGCTCGTGGCCTCTGCTGGGCTCTGAAGGCCCTCCAAAGGGCATGTGGGGGGCACAGGGAGGCCCCGTGGACCCAATCAACAGGTAAGTGAATCCACTGATACAGGATCCATGGATACGCCCCCCCCATATTTGTGCCATCGCCAAAGGTTCATCTTTCATTACCATGCTGAACTTTATTGAAATATTTATTTTAATAATGTTATAAATGATATCTTACAGGAAGGGCAAACTCATGGCCTGAGGGGAGCATTTATTTGTATATGTCTCATTAGAAACTTACACTTGTTGTGCAATCCTATCCTGCACTGGAACAGGCAAGCCAGGAGGCTTGCGCTGCATCCAGCGCAGGATAGGAGCCATAAGCAGCTTAGCCAGAGGTAAGGGGAAAATTTTCCCCTTATCCCTGGGTAAGGGCTGCTGGCCCCAATGGGTCTCCTCTGGAGGTGGCACAAGTCCGAGGAGAGCAGAATGGCTTGAAGCTGCTCCATTCTTCCCAGGAATGGGAGAGCCCCGTCTCCCTCTCTCTCCCCACCTGCCCGCCCCTGAGGCTGTCCGCCCTTCCCCCGCCCAGGAACACCTCCCTTCCTCCTCCTCTCCGCCTTCCCCATGCCTACTTTTCATCCTTGTGTCGGCTCATCCGAGCCAACACAAGGCAATGGGAGGAAGCTGGCGTGGAGGCTTCCATCAGCTTCTGCAGGCGGGCGCTTCTGGGAGCGTTGGCCTGACTTCCTCCCGAGGAGGCATAAATGTGCCTTATGGCATGTTTGTGACCTTCCCAGGCCAGCCCAAGGGACTTGTGTTGGCCTAACTCAATGTTAGGATTGCACCCTTAGACAGGCATGGGTGGTGTGGTAATAATTAGCTTAGCTGCAATCCTAACCACACTTTCCTGAGAGTAAGCCTCACTGAACAAAATAGGACTTACTTCTGAGTAGACCTGGTTAGGATTGTGCCCTTAGAATTATAATATGAAGCATGTTAGAGATGTGTGTAGAGAATTTAGTCAGAATTAAAATGAATTTGTTTCATCATTTGATACCTATGATCTATTGAAATGATATGTGCCCACTCAAGAACAGGTCACCCATCCTTTTCAAAATTTGATCATGTTGCCTAGCTTGACCCTGTGCTGGTAAGATTTGTTCTATGGACACCATGCTTCTGCCTGGATTAAGTTGTTTTTTTAAAAAAAGTAAATATGAATAAACTGCAATATGACATGTTCTAGGATAAGATCCCTTCATATATTTTTGGGGGCTACATCTGTTGTAGTGAAACGTTTAAGAACGGCACATTGCTTATTATGTTTAATTGCCGATGCACTTCAAATAAAGGCGAGGATCTACCATTTTTATGTTATTTGCACCAGCTGTACTTTGCCACTGTGGTTTTTAATTAAATTGATAAAATTTGTTTTACTAAAGGCTCTTCAGTGCTTGCTATTCCAGTACAATAACATATGAAAAGAAAAATAACATGCCATACCTATTGAGCAAATGTGACAAGTTATTACATTTTTTTGGTTGTCAGGGTTTGTTTTTTTTTTTTTTTCAATGAATACATCATACAATTCCACAACAAAATGAATGCACATTATAATAAAAGTCTCATCTGTCACAGAAGCAATTTGGCCTGATGATTCACACAATAATTTGAATACAATGTTACTTGATTCTCCCCCCACCCCCCACAAGTAAAGACTGGAGAATGCCACATTTTTAAGGGAATGTGCTTGGCTTTAGCTCTGTTGTTGATTATTTTCAAAGTGATAACTACTTCATAGGATCTGGATGTGACTTGCACCCAATGCCTCTGATCCAGCTGCGCATGGATGGTAAGTTTGCCCTCTTTTAACGGCTGAATATGCTCAAAATGATCTCTCCCACTTTGCTGCTGCCTGTCAAAGGGATCGTGAAATTCAAGGTGAGGGCGGCGGGGGGGGGGGAGATATTTCGGCTTCACACTGTATTTGAAACAGTGAATAAGGATAATTAAATTCTTCAGAACACTGGACATTTCCAGTCTCCTTTTGTAAATTTTTACAAGTAAATAATGAAAATGAGAATTGAGTCATGTATTAAAAGCACTTGGATACTATCCTGCACATCATGATAAGCACAAGTTGCTTGGAATATATACTGGGCCACATTTTATGGAAAGCCAATCAAACACTTGAATCAACCTGCAGTGGGCCCTCCCCCTAACCTAGGGGAGACAACAAGTGACCATCTAGTCCCCTTTTGGGCATTTCCATCCTGACCCAGATCTGCAGAACATCAGCGGATGGCCCAAGCTTCAGTGCACCAACCCCAAAGGGTTGAGAAAACTGGACTGCACTGCCTTCCTCAAGTTGGGAAGCTCTTGAGGTTGACTTGGCAATCCAAGTCCGAGGGCTCACCAGGCACCCTCCCTGATCCAGACATCCTCTAGGGAGCAGTACTGGTTCACCCGCTAAATCCTACTTATCCCACTGTGAACACCAAAATCCTGACCCCTGGCCCACACCAAACCTGCCAGATGTGGCCACACTGGCTACAGAAAAAAAAAAAAAACCTGACCCAAATACAACCATCTGCGGTAGATGGAAAAACTGCCAAGCAAGGCCAATCAGGTGGACAGTGGAAAATTCCTACCCAGCTCCAGAAGTAACCAGCTAGTGCCTGTAATGGAAGGGTGGATTGGATGAGGAATCCGAAGCACACTGACACAAAGTAGGAAGTTAACCAACAAATGGCTGCAAGTCCTGCCCGTCCCAACAAAGTACGCAATAGGGTGCAGGAGCCTTCCCTCCCTCGCTTTGTGTAGTGGTGGGGCAGGGCTTAGTGCCCTTCCTGTCTGAAGGCAGCAGCTGGTACAGTCACAGCTGGATACAATTGTGTCATCTGGTTTGATAAATGTTGGCATTTCCAGTATATTAGAGAGATGGGGATAAAATGTGATCATGAGAACTAAAATCACTCCTAAATTGCACCACTAAATTCGGAATGGCCTCATATGCCCCTCCATTGGATAGTAAGTAGTGGCAGCAACTGTTACCTTGTACATGTCTGATCTCAGAAGCTAAGCAGGGTCAGGCCTGGTTAGTACTTGGATGGGAGACTGCTTGGGAATACCAGGTACTGTAGGCTTATACCATAGTCTTTTGAGACTGAAGGTTGCCAACCATTTATAGGAGATTTGTATTCAGCCAAGAGACTTCCAGTACTACTAATTCTCATTTCTCTGTGATCAAATTATTCAGTTCCTAAAAATTATGATTCCCAGAAATCATGGGCCATGAAACACAACACACATAAAATTGTTGCTACATTCCTTGGTTTGCAGCTTATCTAACAATGATAAATTTTTATTTGTGTGTTATGGTCTTAGCTCTTCTCCCCTCCCCACACTCACAGAGCAGATTTCTCTAAAGTCCTAACAGAAGCACAGCAGCCCAAAAAAAATATACAATTATTTGACTATATCTGGATCACAGTTTTATTCAGGATACTATACAAGATCCCAATCATTACTGGATTGGGCACTTTTAAAAACACCAACCTGTGTTAGTTTCACTGCAAAGGAATTTGTGGAAAAAAAATTATAAAGAAAAAAGAGTACATTCCTTTGTTCTAGAGAACAGACTGGGGGAAAAAACCAGTAAAGGTATGATAGTACAGTTCACTTTGTATTCTAAAGCTTGGATTAAAAAAAAATCTTTGGGAAGTTATAGAGTCAAATCTCTTAGGCTTCTTTGCCTCCAGCTTATGCATTAGATTTTGTGTTCAGACTTGTCCCAATACTACCAATGGGCTCTGAGATATTTTTTTTCAAGTGCTGTAGCTTAGCTTGTTTAAAATGCAACAGCACTGTAGTAGTATACTTAACATGCTCACTTACCTCCTAGAGGAATAGATTTCACTCTCACTTTAAAAATATCAGTGGGTAAAGTATTTATGCTGAGACCATGAAAGGGCAGAGAATTGTAAAATGCAGATATCTTCAGCCTTCACATAAGCACACTAGGGAAGGTCACCTACACTTGTGTGCTAGACATATTAAAATATAAAACCTCAAGAATTTGGCATGCAGTTGTAAGCAAATGATAGCCACTAGGTGGCAGAAGTGCTCCTTCAGCTGTTTTGGCTCTTTCTCCTGGTGTGGGCTGTAATTAGGTCACTGGAGGTAAAGTAGGACTGAGTGATAAATAAAGTAGGCTCCTTCCTCTAGAACAAGCAGTCGTTTAATTTCCCTTCTTTTTAGGTTGTGTTACAAAGGTAGATTAAGCTTTAAAAGCAAGGGATCCACCCTCCTGTGCTAAGAAATTTAAACTTGTTAAGGAATGAGAAAGGGGGCAGAGAGAGAGAGAGAGAGAGAGAGAGAGAGAGAGAGAGAGAGAGAGAGCACAAAAAAGGGAAAAAAGGATGAATTGTCCCTTTAGTGACATTGCTATCCTGTTTAGAATAGCTTCATAGAGAGGAAGGGCCGTTTGAACCTGCCACACATTTAAACAAGCACATTCCACATTTTTGCCAGATTTTCTGTGACAACACACACACACACACACACACACAGAGAGAGAGAGAGAGAGAGAGAGAGAGAGAGAGAGAGTCCAGCACAATCTAACATAGTCATGAACAGAAGATAGAGCAAAAACACCACAAAGAGTGCAACCCCGATCTTGTCAACCTCCAATGTGAGGATTCTCAGGGTCAAACAAGTTTTTTACATGACAGACATGTAACCATCTTCCAACTATTTACTAAAATGAAAAGCAATCATGGGAGGCTGTAAGTGTGAGTGGAAGAATGCATGGGGGAGCCACTACTAAACACTTTCCCACTTGGCTGCTTTCCCATGCAACATTACTCTCCCCATGCTGCTTTTGAACTGCAGATACAGAGATTCCAATACTTTTGCTCCATGGGAATAGCAGCTCCTTTAGATTGGCAATTTTGGGTGGGAAAAGAGCAGAGCAGACCTTCTGCTCCATCATTCTTCCACACATATTTGTTGCTCCCCACCCATTATTCATTTTTTGCTTAAAAGTTTGGAAGGTTGTTCAGTCCTATTTGCTATGTAACATACGTATAATGTGACCCTGAAAATCTGCAAAATAGTTCAGCTAACGTATGTCTGATCTCTGAGTACGTATCAGTAGAAAATATTCCCTATCATGTAAGGGTTGTCCCAAGAGCCTGGTAGAAAGACAGGATATCTGTATAGATGGGTTTAGGTCGGTCACAACTGCAACATGAATCTATGTTTCATTGATTGTGGTGAACTGACACCCTGACCTAGGTGGCCGGCAATCCTTCAGATGTCAGTGGAGGGGAATACGCTATCCGCAGACTTGCACCTTTACTGGATTGGCTACCAAGCCTGTGTGTGTGTCCCCAAAGTCACTTTAGTTGATGCCAAGATCCACAATGACACCATTCCAGTTGGGACAGCAAGGATAATCCTTGAGGGGCTCAACCCCTGGCTGCCTGTGTCCATGGCAGGTGAGCAACCATGAAAAGCCAGGGGGTGAAACAGTTCTTTGCTGAACTACTTGAGGGCTCTGCAACAACTTGCATCATCTGCACTTCTTAGTGCAGCTTAGGTGTTGGATTCCAAGAGGTTTTTAGGGCAGCCAAGATGTTCTATAGTGTTAAGGTGTTTCCAATCTCCCTCCACCATGTTCTCATTGAGGGTTGCCAGTTTTACTCAGATAACCAATGTTGAAGAAGACCATAGTGCCCTTATGTTGAGGAAGACATATGTTGAGCAAGACCATGGTGCCCCATGCAATCCATGTAATAGTTCCTGAAGAAATTAGAGAAATGGACTCCAGCTTATCTGAAGAGCTCAAGATCATTTTGTGATGGATGCACATGTGTCAACGGCTATATTCACCTTCTTCCAACTTCCATCCACCACCATACCCTATGTTAGACCAGAGTTTCTTTACTTCAGCAGAATTAAATGCAAATCACTCTGATCATGGATAATCAACTCTAAGCAAGGTCAGAATGGCAAATCAACCCATCAAGGTAGATGATCAAAATAGTAAGATGGGTGTATCTGCAACCATTGACACATTGTAGACAAAAACCTGATTGAATCTAAAGAGGGAGAAGAACCAAAAAAAGGGGGGGGGGAGTAATATACGCAACCAATATAGGTGAATGGGTTCTTGAGTTAGACTGGCTTTATATTGGAAGGTATGGACGTGACAGTGTGACTCTGATTTATGGATTAGGGCAGTGGATTTTTTGGGCAAACTTTTATGGCTGGCGGCTCCCTTGACCTACTGGGCCATTGGTTGTGACTTCCCATTAGGCTACAATCCTACACATTGTATATGGCAGCAGGGTTTTTGCAAGTATTCCGCAGCTCCCCTGGCTGGTTCCTGTGGCTCCCCAGAGAGCCACAGATCCCAGTTTGCAATCACTGGGTTGGGAAGGGAAAAAAGGAGAAGGGAAAATAAGCACCCTGAAGCTAAACATGGGGTCTTATTTTATGACTTTCTGTTCTCATTTTTGAAACCACACATTGCTGATGGAGTTCACCACTGAGTTAGCACTCACTCGTGTTGTCAATTTTTCCTGTTTATTCTAATTTTTTGAGGTGTTTGCCTTAGAGGTATGGGTGTACTGTGTTTTAGCAAACTGGAGTTTGGAGAGAGATTGCTAGAGATTGGCATTCTCCTCTAACATGACCTGCAAGTCGCCCTGTGTCATCTGAACCACTGCTAAGAGAAGAGGACAAAGTCAAGGGTTGAGGATTTAATATTACAAGTTTAGCTGTCTCCGGTATTGCTGCTGTTCAATGTCACAAATGACACATGTGAACTCTTACTACAGAGCTCAAAGTGAACCAAACAAACTCTTGCAGCCATAGAAAAAGAGTTCAAATCCTACACTCCCTGAAACATTAGACTGAGCTTCATGTTCAGCTTTCAGTTGCAATTATCAAGGCAAACAAATAATCCCTCATATGTTTATAGATGTTAACAGAGCCGAAGGAATCAGTCTGACACACAGCAAATCTGAGTTTTGTTAAGAACTTTATTGCAACAATGCAAAACTGCAACCATTGTTACATGGGCTAAACCACAAGATAGGAAAAAAGAAACTAATGAGAAGTCTAGTGAAAACAGGAGAGAGCAATCGACAAGCATTTAAAACTAGCACCTGAATAGGTGATTGCTCCCCCTACTGGCAGGGATGTACGTATTATCACCCACTGTTACATATTTAGCCTGCATGCTTTCTTGACAGCATGTGCACCCAGATCAGAGGCGCGATGCTGGGCACTGCATCTCTGCCTTCCCCCTGCCCCCCTGCCTTCTGAGGCAAAAACTTAGTGGCTCTCAAACTCTCCCTGAGAGTTTAAGAACCACTGCTTTAAGGGATAGCGACATGGGGAAAGCAGTCACACAATCCCCAGTATTGCACCGCTGCAGGGGAAGCGGGGCTACCTTTAACTTAACTTACCTGCTGCTGGGGTCTGAGGTACACAAGGAGCCCCACAAAGCACTCTGCAGGGCTCCCTGTGGCTTGTAGAACATCACAACCAACTTCCGGGTTGCAATCGTGAAACCAGAAGTAGGTTGCAATCTTTTTTTTACATTGTACAAACTGTGGGGAGCCCAGCAAAGGGCTTCACGGTGCTCCATGCACCCCGGCAGCAGGTAAGTTAAGTTTAAACAGCCCCACCTTCCCTCACAGTGGTATAATCCTGGGGAACGCATCTCTGCTTTCCACCCTGCCCCCACAAAGACTTATTCTGGTTCTCAAACTCTCCGAGAGTTTGAGAAACAGTGGTATATGCTATTGAGGGGAATTTGACAATCAAATGCCAATCTTGCCAGCTTTGAAATTTTTTATTATAATTAACAGTTTTTATATACTGCTCTAACAGAATATATGCATTTAAATAGGGTATCCTATTTGTTTTTGTTTTTAAATAGCAATAATGTCCATAAAAATCAGTTGGATTGTGTGTCATGGCAGAGTGGCTTATTTTTAACCATTCTAGAGCACCACACAGACACTGGTGACTTTGAACTCCCCAATGATTTAGCTCAAATATATCAGGCTGGCATGGAATCTCACCTGCATAAACAGGAGGTTTGTTCATCTGCAGCAACAACCAAGGTGAGCGCAGACTGCGTGATCTGATGTTCTTGTGTTTGCTGATGAAATCAGGGACAATCAACTTAAAGCGCTATGCAAACACGGCTCAGGAGTAAATTCTTCCATTTTACATAAATACAATGTACACTGTTTGCCTTATGATCCAAGGCAAATGCATTCAAACAGGGGAAAGAGAAAGTTAAATGGAAAAGCACACTTCATTTGACAGTCAATGTGAACTCTTCGGTTTCACAGGCTGATTGTAAACACTTTTGAATGTGTGACACATTTGCTACTCTGACTTGACACCCAAAAACATGAACAATTCAAAATCCATGTCAGGCACCGGGAAAAATATTCCCAAAGGAGTTGTCATTAATTAAGCGAGGTAGTGCAGTGGAATCGGAGCTTTGCTCCCACTTGAGCATAGATGCTGCCAAACCTTCCCTGTGGGTTTGCATGACAATTTGTGCTGTACAACCCCTCTACTCAGACGTTTCTGAATTTGCACACATGCAGACTGATGTGGTATTCTGCAAAGTCATACACCTGGCAGTGCTCATCTTCTTATACGAGGTCGAAAGCATCTCTATAGCATGGAATTTTTAACCCTTAAATTAACTTGTAAACATTAACAGAGGAGGGGAACTATGCCTCTAATCATTTATGATGTTAGTGATGAGTAATGCAGTTTTTCAGAACAGATGGGAGGGCAAATTTGTTTTTCTTCTAGCTATAAAGTACTAGCCAACTTTAGAATCTCTCTCCCCACTATGGCTGTGTCAAGGAGAGAGCTTATGAGGCAAAGTAGTGTAATGCGGCTTCAAGGATGCAGCTTGCAACCCAGTAGAGAATACATAAACATGGCAGATGTCCACCACCAATAAGTCTATATTTACAAATATTTACAGCAGCAGCAGCAAGACAGATGAAGATGCACAGCCAAGTCACTTGCAGCACAGCAAAGAGGACACAGCAAATAACACACCACACACGACGTTCCATGACCACCAACGACCCACAAATGAGGGCTTTCACAGCCTTCCTTATAAGGATCTGAATCAGAATGGGTATTATTGCATCATCCTCTTACCTCATCCTGTCTTGTGATGCATGAACTTATCCCAGAGATTACATCAGCCAAGTGATTGCATCAGCCACATACATTGCAGTGCATTGTGGATCCTTTGTCATGATGACATAGGCTTGCATGGAATACATTTTGGCCCTCCCTTATTCAGGCCTGCTAAATTCTGTCTGGGTTATGCGCCAACCCTGACAGGTTGTGCATCAGCACACTTGACTATCCCCCCCCTTACCTTTTAAAACCTGTTTCTAACAGTTGCTGCATCACTATCATTTTTCTAAGTCATTCTTGGTCTTTCTAGAACAGTGAGTTAGTATAATTTTTGCGTGTGTGCAAAGTTTATTTATTTATTACAGATACAGGTAAGGAAAATGGGTTAAACTTAGGGCTGGGACTACTTAGGTTACACATGAGGATATTGGTCATAGATTACATGTCTTAATCCAAAAAAGAAATCAACAACGACTAAAAAAAAAAAATCATTGATACAAAAATTATCCTATTTGTCATTACACTAATTAATGATTTAACTAAACAATCACTATTGTTTAACTAAAATTATTTATCTAATCATAGAAAGGCTTCAAATTTTGCACATAGAATATTCTTGCTGCTATACTGATATGTACAGTAAAATGTTTCTTATATTGGTCTTCAGTTTCTGATATCACATTTAAAAGGAATATTTCCGGTTTGAATGGTACTACACAATTCAATATCTCTTGTAACAATAGATATCATTTTCCAATATTTTTTTACTTTCCACATAATCATCTATAAAACAATTTATATAAATTCTATTTAGAAGATACCGCTTTAATTATCTTAATACCACTTTAATTATCTTAATATTTGTGTTCCAACTTTGTTTTCATTTACATCTACTTGATTTGACATAATTAATGGCATACTCCTCACTTCTGAGGAGAATTCAATCCATTAATATCTACAAAAAAAAATTTCCGCTTGTTATTCAGCCATTTTCCCTTCCTGTCTTAGTATTTTCTTTGTTTTCTGTCTTGTTGATATTTTCCTTCTTGCTCCTCCCACTGCTCCTTCCACTCCTTCTTCTTCCTCTTAACTCCCTTATATTTCTTGATCCCTCTCTTTCCTTCTTCCATTTTCTCCATTTTATTCTTTTTGAATTTAATCCAAAGATTCTTCTTCTTCTTGAAAAGACACACTCTCTTTCTCTGAGAGTTCCCTCTTTTTTCTTCCTGAAAATTCTGAGTTCTAATAATAAATGCTGCTTTTTCCATCTCCTGTCTCATTACAAAAATCTCCAATTCTTTAGTTTCATCTGACATTTGATCTATTCTTTTTTCCATCCTCTCCATACTTTTCTTTGTTTGTCTGTTTGTCAGGGAGGAGTTTATTTACCTCATTTGTTCAGATAGTTTTCCAGCCTCTTGCTTCAGTTCATTTCTGAATTCTCGCAACATCTCCATTAATGAGGTCTGGCTTTCGCTGACATCCTTTAAATTTTTTGATATCATTCTCATCAGTATCAAATCAAGCTGATTCCCACAGTTAAAGAGTCATCAAATTCTTATTGTCTTGCAGCCCTTCTTGTCAAAGATAGTCTTTAAGTTTTTTATATCCAAAAGGGGTGGGTCAGTAATCCAATTCAAGTTAATAACACTGTCAAATTAAGTTACTATACCTTTAATTGTTCAGGCCTGAGTCAAGCCTTTTGCAGCAAAAATGAAAGTGAAAATTGTTCCATACTTTAAAGATTAATTGTTAATTTCTTTTCCATGCATACCATTCCAACAGGGTGATCCTTTATCTCTTTTCTTCCAATCATCCTTGTTACAAGTAAGAAGAAAAAAAAAAAACTTCTCCAGCAGGGGCTTTTTGAATCCACATTCGCTCTTTTTCCCCTCTGGGTGGCTGCAAGCCAATGTAAATAATCTTAAAGTTGTCTTTCCCTCCTTCCAACCTCCTGATTGCAATTCTTTTATAGCCTTTTAATGAACTGGTTACTCACAGTTAAAGGCTTTGTTCGCTTTCATGTTTTATCTAGGCCATGGGGGTGAGTCCTCAGCTGTTCGAATTGTCTCCAAAGATGGCGTCCGGGATACGATGTGATTCAGCACAGAGCAATCAGGGAAATATCTCTGAAACAGCCGTTTCAAGAGACTGCCCCGCTCAAGCTCTCAGCCTTCGTTCCTCCTTCTTGGCAATGAAAAGTACCTCATTGTTGAGGTCCTTGGAAAACACATCTATCTAGCAGTTCCCCCAGGAACCCTCCAAGGTTCCCTGCTACTTCACTGAGTGTTAACTCTGCCCCTAGAACAGTGAGTTAGTATAACCAATCAGCTCTAGCTGGATGATGTCATGAGTGCTAGTTCAATCCTCCTGGGCACCTGAGGTGGTTATCAGGGAAAAGGATCACCAGGAAAAGGTTGGCTGACCAAGGGGAGTAGCAACTAGTGGTTATCACTTACTTTCTCTTTACTAGACCAGCAGCTGAACAGGGGAAAAAAACACTTCGGTAGTTTACATATGCTGCCACCATCTCAGGCTACAGAGAACAGGCAGAGGGGGGCTGTCTGTGCAAAAATACACCTTTCCTAAGAGTGTATTTAAACTATTTCTGCCCAATGTTGCATATAAGCAACAGGGACCAAATGCGTACACCTGTGGGTCAAGCAAAAATGGGTTAATCTAGGGATTCTTATGAAAAATCAAATCCACAGTAGCATCTGCAAGGTAAAGAAATGTGAGAATCCACTGAGTTGCCTGTGAACATGGAGCAGGCAGATCAAGGGTTAAAATGTAATTAGTTTATTAAAAGTCAAAAAGAAAAGGGAATGGAAATGGGAGAAAGAATGGTGGGTAGCAAAAGCACAAGCAGGCTGATGTAAAATGCATGAGCTTGTCTAGCATGCACAAAGGAAAACTTTCATCGGATGCATGTAGTAACCATTAATACCCAGCAGATGGAGCTGGCATGTTACTCAAAACTCTCAGCCTATTAACTCCCACCCCAACAAAACTGCTGGTTAAAATTAGAGGTGGTGTCAAACTGGGAAATTTTGCATGCTGTTAAGAAAAAAGTTCATAACATCATATCGCTAGACTGTCCCTAGCTTAAGCTAGTTACATTGCTCAAAGACACCTCAATCCTTGCACTTGTGGATGAGCGAGTGGATGCTCCTCTCTGAGCTCCCAAAGAATGGGTCATTCAACTGATTGGCAGAGAACAACCCACACTTCCTGTGGGCTGGGAAATATAGGACTTTGCTTTAAAGATGTCATCAAGCAATCTGGTTGGAAGAAAAGAACCCACCTGGCTTCTTCATCCCACCTCTTGGGCCTAGACAAGCAGGCTTGCTATCCAATGGGCAAGCTGGCTCTGTTGCCTTACAGAATGTCTGCCCCAGACTGGAAGGTGGACCCTGAATCCTCATTCAGCACATGTTTGAGGAATAAAGGTATTTCCAGACAAAGGCTGATGCAAAGGATGACTCAGAAAATTTTTAGGCTGCTGAATCTGCACATGAGCTGCTGGGGAGTTAATTGAAAACACAGAAAAACAAGTAAATACAGAGTAAAAACAGCAAATAAGGAAAAATAAGGTCTGGCTCAGTGGTAGAGCTGCCTCCTTCTATGCCTGAAGATCTGAGGCTGAAGATCAACACGCTGATATACTGATGAGCTGACCCTTGGTGGCAGAAAGGAGTTGCTGTCAAGCTGAGCGTGGGAGGTGTAGTGACCAGAGTGAGGCCAGAACAGGAAGGAATGCAGATGGAATGAGGAGTTCTAGGAAAGATTCTATTCTATTGTAAAAATCTCTACTAGGGGTTTAGAAAAGGCTGCCTATGTAAACCGCCTTGGTTTAAAGTCTGAGGAGAAATCTGATGACCTAGAAAGGTGGTATATAATAATAATAATAATAATAATAATAATAATAATAATAATAATAATAATAATAATAATAATTATTATTATTATTATTATTATAAGTAAAAATGGGGGACAGGGTATTAATCACAGTGGTACAGTGCAGTGTCCCCTATCTTCTATGTGCAGTGAACCTCTCTTGATCCTTGCCCTTCTTGCTGCAACACATTCTGTGTACTGGTCTTTCCACCATTCCTGTGGTAAACAGAGTAGACCACTCACCATTTCCCCCTTCCTGAGAGCCTAGCCCTGAGGTTACTCGTGCTTCTCAAGGGCTGGTGAGAAGGGTAGGGGGAGATAAGGAGCTGCTTTGAATGCCCACTTGGAAGATAAAGTGGGATATAAATAAATAAATAAACAAACGGGGGAAGCCTCTATCGAGTCCCTTGTACACAGTCATGTTTGTTTGGGGATGTAACATTCCCACACTCAAATGAACTAAGAAGTGCTGGGAGGGGTTATAACTATTCACCCTCCCAGCCCATCTGGAGAACCAGTGACTTCCAACCTGCTTACTATCCACTTACCATTAACTATCACATACAGCAAACAGGGTGTGCCATTGCTACAGCATATTCACAGGGCGCTGTAGGAAATTAGTGCTTGCAGAAAGTGCTTGAAAACTAATAAGCAAAAGTCTGTCATTGTTCATTTGACACCACTGTCATCATTTGATGTCATTGTTCATCAATGTTCCATTTGTCACATTTCAGATGTCTAACAAGATCGGAAATGAAGTGAGATCCTATTTTAGCAGCGAGCACAAGGGAGGGAAAAAGTAGATACGAGAGCAAGTTTATTTTCCCTTTTTAAATGGAAGAAATTAACTATTTTATGTGAGAAAGTATCAAAATCAGAAAGAGCTGGTTTCTCTACCCCTGTTCAGCAAATACCCAAAGAATGGCATGAAAGCATTTGATACTGGTCAACTGCTAAATGCAAAGGAATCTGAATGGGAGGCCATCTGGGAATAACTATGTAAACCCTTCTTTGCTCCGTAAAAGAAGAACGAAGTATGTATGTATGTATGTATGTATGTATGTATGTATGTATGTATGTATGTATGTATGTATGTAGAAAGAAAGAAAGAAAGAAAGAAAGAAAGAAAGAAAGAAAGAATCAATTACATATTGCTGAACTTTATGTAACACTTACTGGCTTTATATTACTAAAGAGATTTCATTACCAAAGAGATAGAAGCTGCATAATCAGTATCCACCTCCAGCTTATGAATTCCCAACTATTTTCAAAGAATTAGAACTGATCAGTCAATTGCATGTACATGACTGGCTTCCTCCAAACAGACCAGCAAAAACCTTCCCACAAGAAACGCACCTTATAAATGTGCATGTGTTTCCCTCCCGAGGAAAATATCAACAGAACACCAAGATTTTACTTCTTTCATGAAGGACAGAATCCAGAGGTTATACCCAGTAGGAGAAGTGAGCTTAACCCCACCCATGCCATGAATTCACTGATTGGGGGGGGGGGCTTGGTCCTCACTAATTTTCAGCATTTGTTTTCCACTTAAGAGGAATAGGTCACCCATGTAAATGTTGGGGGGGGGGGTGAATTAAGGAAGATAAACATGGACATTGCCCTTTGGTCTTCTTTCCAGGTGCATGTATGGGGTGGCCACAACATCCCTATGCAGAGCTTCAATCCCAGATCCACACAATCTCATGCACAGGAACTTGTGGCTCCCTTGTAGTCATCAAGTTATCTGATTGGGTTAAATGCCTGTGTTTGTGGGAACACATTTCTAGTCAGCTTGCTTTTGGTTGGCATGGTACATGGAGATGTATTATTGAAAGCAGACATGTTTTGGGCACAATCCTGCTCAGATGTATGTCCAGTAAGATCAATGGGACTTTCTCTCAGATAAGTGTGTATAGGATTGCAGCCTTAATTCATTTGGATATGTGTCTATCTTCTTGGCAAAAGAGTGGCTGCACTGATATTGTTGACCACATTACACTGGACTTCTGCAGTGCAAAATGGACATGCGCTGCCTCTGGGAGGCTCAGACAACTCTCTGGAGGTGAGGGGAACTGAGCCCCCCTTGCATTCAGAGGGTTGAGGTGTGTGCCCCCGACGACCACGTACTACACACAGTCATCACATATGCAATCCCGGCTTAAGCTGGTAGGTGGCTAAGAGGCACACACCTGTAATTATAATTTCATTCCACTAGATTCCATTATTCACCCCATCTAGTGAATGCAGAATGCTGAATGCAGTATAACGTCTATACTAATGCATTCTGGGGTGGCAATTAAGGAGCAAGAAACCTGGAAGTGGGTCTTTAAAGCAAATTTCCCACTGATTTGGTATCCACTGATTTGTTTAATCCAGAATGGAACCCTAGTGGATAACGAGGGACCACCTGTAAAGAGCTCACATGATGTAAATGGCTGACAGTGTATTTGGGAGAATCCCCTGTTCAAAGGCCACGTAAGCAATTTGATGGCATCCCAACATTAGATAGCAAATCAGCTTTAGTTGTGTGACAAATATTTTTGAAACTGAGTACAAATGAGAGCAATGCAACGGGGTGTTATTGTCAGAGATGACAGAGATGCCATTTTTTCAATTATTTCTCAGCACTGCTGGGAAACTATTATGAATTCTTGCAACTCAGTCTTAGTTGCCTGGTTCTCTGGATCCTGGCCATGCTCTACAAGCAGATATAGGAATCCTTATTCATGTATAATGTAGTCATAATTATCTTCAGTTGCTTTAACATTTTTCTTCTCTGTGGCAATTGTGGGAAGTTGAGAAAAGGAGTCAATAAAGGAATTCTGAAGCAAAAGAACATCTGGATGCAAACATTTGAAAGTCTGTCTAGATCAGAGTACATGACTGCCTCCTCACCAGTGAGAAAGCAGCTTGACTTGACCATAGCTGCTGCTGCTGCTGCTGCTGCTTGGAGCTGATCTCACAGAGGTGCATCAGGTGGCTTCAGGAGAAACCAGGATAAGAGACCAATGGTGCCCAGTGCATGGGAGGGGGTGGCAACTAAGAGAAAGAGACCACCAGGGTGAACAAGGCACTACAGCAGGGTTGGTGAAAGCTGGATGTGGAGTCCAGATTCTGTCAATCTTGATATGTTCACATGTTCCTCCCCATCACCATCACCTTCTTTACTCTTCTTCTTTAAAACTGTGGGCAGGGCAGATCCTGAGATCTGAACAGGCTCTGCTGCTCCCAAGATACTCTACATTCAGAGTTAAAACCGACTAATGAACATGCAGTGGAACTGAAGACAAATTACACAGGCATAGGAGTGCCTATATGATAAAGGTGAGGGGAATACTCCTACTGACCTTAAACCAAAGGTCATTTTTGGGATGCAGTCCAACTCCCTGGCTGAATGAAAGAGGTGTGTGGAATTCTGAAGAGAGAAACAAAAAATAGCCGGCTAGCCTTGAAAAGGAAGCTGTGCAATCAACTCAGAAGAGTTCAGCTCAGAGAGCTTTTCCAGCCGCAAATGAGAAAACTGTGCAGCCAATGGGGTCTATCCCACAGACTCCCTGGGCTGACTGATTTAAAGCCAAAGATGCGGAACTCCTTGGCTTGTCCTTTTAGATCTCATGAGATGTTCTCTGGACCTATCCTTTTGGGTTTGGCTGAGATTTCATGGGCACTTGTGGAAATCAGTGAAAATTTCCAGAGAGCTGTCAAACGATTAGCAAAAAAACAAAGGGGATGTCGAACTTCTGTGAAAATGAAAATGCCCAAGTGATCTCAGTTTAGTGCTTTCTCTTAATCCCAACACATTGTTGTCAAATCTCGACAGGCATTAGGGGCCTTAGTCTGTACTTGGATAATTTACTTGCAGATCTTCAGGTATAATGATTTGAACTTAGACCACATCTGATTCAGATGCGAAAGCCCAAAAAGGAGTTTCAAAGCATGTTCATATAGTAAAAATTCTAGCTTATTGAAATAATATAGTAACTTTTCCCCTCAAAGCAATGAAGTCTATTGTCTGGTTAAAACATTTGCTGGCATTTGCTATGGCTGTGGATTTAGTCCTCAACTCTCAACGAGCGATTACTAGAGAATTCATTCTGGTGGAAGGGAAAGGGTTCCATCTGCACAATGCATCACTCTGCGTGGTCATTACAAGGACAATAGAATTTATCCAATCTGCGCACCATTCTCCCTTTTGTTTATCAATTGCAATGTGCAGTGAGACTTGTATACGATTTTAAAATGAAATGTTTAGAATATTTTTTTAAAATAAAGATTTCATGGGAAGTGGCTGTTTACTGAAGAGGAATCAGAGTTAATGAAAATCAGCAACATATGTTTATGCATTACAATTGAACAGAAGAGGAGGCCAGGGAAGCTTGATTTATTGAAAAAGCTTTTGTCATACTGCATGCAGATCACTGCTACTATGAATGTGCCAAGGTGGCGATCAACAGACAATTATGTCATGGATTCATCCCTCTATTTCTGATACTTAGAAGCCAAGTAGGAATGAGACACAATTTTGAAAAGGAGAGAAGAATATGGTTTAAGAAAGTAGCTCATGAGTGTTATGAAGATGATGATTGTTACTGTTTAAAAAGAGAGAGAAGCGGGTTTTGCAAGTTGAAGCATGGTTTTGGAGCCCTTTAGAAGATGGTTGTGGTTTTTCCTGCTGCTGTGGTTGCCACCATATTATCAGAGACTTCCTGATGTCTGCCAAACATGTGAATTCCAAGGTTAACCATTTCTGGATTCAAAGAAATCTGGCAGCTGCTGAGAAGCAGACACAGGAGAGGATAAGAATGGTGCAGGAGAATTTCTATGGTTTCTTTGGGGGGGGGGGGCGGGGGTGTTAGATAATATAATCCATTGGTTCTTACACATTTAGCACCGGAACCCATTTTTTGAATGAGAATCCGTCAGGACCTGCCGGAAGTGATGTCATGACCAGAAGTGACATCATCAAGTAGGAAAATTGTTAATAATCCTATGCTGCAATCCTACCCACACTTACCCAGGATAAGTTCCATTTACTATCATTGTTAAAAGATCATACATAGTAGCTTGTTAAAAGTACAGGTCTGTAACATTTCCCCAAATGCAGTCACATACCATGGTAGCATCAATATATTAAAAATAAAATTTCGAAATGAATGGGGACCCATCTGAAATTGGTTTGTGACCCACCTAGTGGGTCCTGACCCACAGTTTGTGAAACACTGATATAGGCTGCAATCCTAACCTTACTTTCCTGGGAGTAAGTCCCATTGAACACAATAGGACTTACTTCTGAGTAGACCTGATTAGGTTTGTGCCCATAATCTGTTACTGTTTGCTTACTGATTTTTCCCATATCCTCTGAAGAAATTTGCAAACTTGAGGCCCTACAAGCTAACTTGGAGGCCCTGGCATTATCTTCTTACCCTATTCTATTTTATCTGCAAATCTGGGTCTTAAGCAAGTATTTTTGATTGTCGCACAACATTAAATTGGGAGGGAGGAACTGCTGCTTGTATGTTCAACATAATAGCCCAGGACCTGCTGAATCATATATTCCCCTGCCTTTAGTTGAGGCTGCTGGTGGAGATGTCTTCAGAGACCAGCCTGAGTTCATTAAGGTCCTGAGCTTATAAGGAACCATCTGTGGGGAATTACCTACACACACTAAACCCATATGAGGCTGAAGTATATGCCTTCTTCCTCTTAGACTATTTCCTCTTTGTCTTTGATCATATCATCACAATTATGTTTTAGTTTTATACTGACTTTCTTCAAAGAATGACAGTTGATTAGCTTATGTTTACATACTCCCTTAGAAGTAAACATGTACATACATAAACACGCGCGTACCTCCATTGACCAGATGTCACCCCAAATTCAGCCAGCCAAGTTGATTTCAAAATGTCTTGCCACCCATAAACCAATTACCTCCAGAGTTGTTTGAAAAGCCTATGGAAGATTATGGAATTCATCTGCTCTGTTATGATGTTTTTCATTACACCTTTTTAACAAGTATTATTTAGAAGTATCATCTGTTTTTATACTAATTCCTCCTAGTAACTGGCTCTCTTGGTAATATCTTTCACACAATATGACTTATGATGCCCCATTGCAATATCCCCAGATATACTTTCCTTCCTATTAGAGTTATCTAAACCTGGTCTTAAGTAAATATTTGTAGAGTATACTATTCATTCAGTCCTTCATTCCATTTTTATCCTGCCTTTATTCCAAGCAGCTCAGGGCAACATTTATTTCATCCCCACCTTTATGCACCTTTACTTCAACAGCCAGCCTATGGGGCAGCAGAACTGAGAGTATTGGGGACTGGCCCAAGGTCACCCACTAGGTTTATGGGAGATTTGAACCCTGATCACATTCCTTCAAGTCCAACATTCAAGCCACGGTCACATTGGCTCCCAAGAAGCTTGTCCATATTGCACTTGACCAGAGATTGGTGGTGGCAGAGGCCTTGCCTTTTTCTGTCACCATCTCATCCTATGCAAATGCAAAGGAACCTTTTGCTTGCACTGCAGTGAGCTATCCCAAGGAGCAAGCTCCTTTCGGCATTTTCATCCGTGCTAGTTATATCCATTTTCTTATTTCTCACATCTGCAAATTGAATGAAAAAGCTGAATTGACTAGAAAGCACATTCAATTTAAAAATTGGTCTCTTCCATTTTCTCTACTACATTAAGTGCTTTCATAAATAACACTAGCCCAAGTAAAACGAATTCTGAACATCACTTGTGAAAATACCCATAATTATTGGTGATGTTTTCTCCAGGCATAAGTTCTCGTTAATAGCAGTAGTGTAGCTAGAACAGGAGCAAAAAGGCACTGCAGATGTGCTGCATAAGCAGCACTTCCTACTTGTCCTCAGAGCCATTATGGGCAGCGATGGCAACACATAGGGGACACTTTTGGGATCTGCAAGTGCCTGCACATTGACGTCACTGCCCGGAATGCTCTGGCAGTGAGTGGGAAGGGCCGCTTACACAATGTGTTCTGACACCTGCAGTACTTGCCATTTTGCCACCCCTCTAGCTATGCTACTGACTTTGGAAAGACTTTGGCATTCATACTCCAGTGCAGGTTGTCTGCCACTCTCCTAGATTCTCTCATTTAACAATATATTAAAATCTCCCAGGGAATTGGATGAAACCAGTGGAGGAATTTCAATAGCCATGTGTCACTTTACACCCAGGGTGTCCAAACATTTTGGCAAGAGGGCCACATCTCCTCTCTGACACTGTGTTGGGGTCCGGGGGAAAAAAAGAGTTAATTTACATTTAAAATTTGAATAAATTTACATAAATGAATTTATTAGAGATGGAACTTATATGAATGAATGAAGGTCTCACAGTAGCTCAAGCTTGCACAAAGCAAGGCCAGCCTTTCCTTCACTGTCACTGCTGCATCACAGACATGAAACAGCAAGTAGTGGAGGGAACCGTCATCCCACAGCTCAGGTGAGAGGTCAAACAGTTGTCCTCACACAGAGAGCAGTTGCGTCGGGTAAACACGGGCTCCAGCAAGTCTCTGGAGGGCCAGAGGCTCATTGGAGACTGGAGGTGCCCTGCGGGCAGGATTGGGAGCCCCTGAGGGCTGCAAGTGGCCCCCGCACTGGGGTTTGGGCACCCCTGCTCTACACAGTGAAAGGCAACTAATTGAATAAATGGGAACCGAGTGACGTATTTGCCCGGATGGAGCCAGAAGAAGCTGCACCTCAGCCTGGTGCACAACCTGCCAGAGGATTCACCGACTCATCAGTTGCCCTGGCAACCCAGTTGCAGTGGCCAGAGATAACTGGGGAGGAAGGGGCAGAGCCAGAAAGAAATGGCAGATCAATATAGCTGCTGCAAATGAAAGTCCTTGTCCCGGCTGATGATGAGAATGGCTGGGGGCACAGCAGAAGGCAGGAACTGACCTAGGCCTCCACAAGGGGACTGGTTGGCATGCCCTGGGAGGCACAGCTTGGTCCTGCAGAAGAGGAAGCAGGTGACTATGAAACCCCCTCCTTGCAACTACAGTATTCCAAGGCTCTCGCTTACAGGAGAAGCGGGGAGGAACTTCTGCCAACCTAATCCTGGCAAAGCCCAGAGGAAAAAAGGGAGAGGACCCAGTACCCTCCCTGCAGTTCTGGATCCATCTACATCTTACATCTGCTTGTGTGTGTGTGTGTGTGTGTGTGTGTGTGTGTGTGTGTGTGTGTGTGTGTGTGTAATTTGATGCTTCAAAATGGATGAAGGAAGAAGGGAAACCCAATTAAGATACAATGGTGGATCAATGCACAGCAATTGAATGATGGCCAAGTTTGGGATTTTTTCTGCATGACTTCCTCTTCCCAACTTGCCAGATATTATCAGTGTAAACCCTGCAGTCACCGGTGGGATCTAACCAGAACTTTAATACCACCACTGAACCTCCAATCCATAACACAGACCAAGTCTTGAACATTTGACACAGACAGGATTCTTGATGCAGAAAATGTGTTGGGACCTGATTTGAGACAAGAGTATAACGAGGCAACCTTATGCCTTCCTTCAAAGTAAGGGTGGTTAACCCAGGGGATCATGCTTGAAGAATATAAAGCCATTGCTTTGTAGACCAATCTCCAGGGCCACTTCTGCCCACAATGCAATGCACCTTGTCTACTGTGCCACACTATTCAATCAACAGAAACCATTTTATTTGTCACTAAAACAGGAAATGCATCTACTGTATTATACACACACCTGTCTCCATTAGCTGAATGCAAGTTTTGTGCTATATTGCTTAGGACTTACTCGGCAGAGAGGGTGGCTGCTTGACACAGCAGTGTCAGATCTAACCAGATGCAGTGTGACCCACACATCAAGTGGCACCAAAAGAGATTTGTTTCCATAATAGACAAGACAAGGCAATGCCTTTGACAAGAGCATTTGCAGCTGCCCTTCCTTATTAAAGGTAACTGCCTTTTAATAGGTCTTTGACACTAAATCCTCATTCTGGAAACGTTGGTCTCTTTAAAATAATCCATGTGATGTTTGAGAGATATTTACTAGCCTCTATAGCAGAAATGGCTCCTTGTGGGCAGAGGGATGGACTTGATCTGATGGCAAATGTTATAAAATGACAATGCGGCAACTGTTTTTCATGTTCTGATGCCCCATCCAAATTTGAATTCAGTGTGGACACGTTGCAACTTGATATCAAACTCCTGGAAGGCCTGTTGATATGCAACATTCCAAAAGGACTTTAATCCACCCTATTCCAAGAAAGAAGAACCAATGTAGATTTGTATGTTCATGGTAAAAGTCAACATAGTAATTAAGCATACTTCTAGGTAATGGCAAAATCTCTTGCAGTCCATTGCTAATTCAGATTCTTTCTTATGCCTGCTATGTGCTAGGCACTCCTCACTGTATATTTATATGTTACAGAGAAAGGAAGAAATTCAGTCTCCTAGAGTTTTCTAATAATTCTGGGGCTGAATGTACAGCAACCTTTTTGCCAAATATAAACCCAAAAAAAATATTAAAAAAATTAAGGGGAGTGTTCCCATGGGAAGTTGCTGAATTAGAACTCATTAACAATCTTGAACTTGAATTTAACAAGGACTGGGAGTGGTTTCTCACTGGCAAAAGTAATTGCATGACTTGAGATTTTCATTCTTTCTTTGCCTTTGAAGACTTATCAATTGCAGATGCTAGTTCACTTTAGACTCTCAGGCAGTTTTGGGATTTTGATATACTAAACTAGCCAAATCTTATAGCCCAATACTATAGAATTCCACCACCACCCTGCCACCGATGCAGCTGTGCCAAGTCCAGAGTGAGTACTGCATCGGGCCACACTGAGCAGGGGCGGGGGGGAGCCCCTACCTGCTCAGAATGACGGGCCACACTTTGTGGCTGCGGCATCACTGGAACGTGAGTTCGAGTGGGCCAGTGGGTCCATAGGATTGGGCCATTGGTCTTTGATGCTCTGTGTAGAAGGGAGGAGATACTATTCTGAGCTTGGCAATGTTAGTATTGGGGGCCTATGATGGGAAATGTGAGTATTGGGCACCCTTCAACTACCTCTACTATCCACCAGTTCTCCAGTCTCCTTTCCTTGTTGTCCAGTTTATTTCTGCTTGTGCTCAGGCAACGGTGTGGGAGGGAGGAAAGAAAGATACTGTTTCAGAGGAGGCAAAAGATCAGCCTCAGGCCTCTTTTTTAAGGTGGATTCCCTTGTTGTGGCAATCACTCAGATCCAACTCTCCAAACCTCTCTGAGTGACTGCTATGCCAGTTAAGAGTGAGTCTCTGCTGGGAGAGATAAGCTATCACATCACAAGTGAGAAAAGCAGTTTTACAGTCCACCAAGTGGCTCACTCCTTGCCTGAAGCCCTGGGTTCAGGCTACAGAGAACTGTAAGTCAGCTACAGTCTTTCATCATGGCCACAACCTTGGGAAACCCTCTCACTTTCTCCCGCCCCCAGCTCTTCTAAGTTTCCCCTTTTATTTCAACAAGGGTTGGCCTTAGGCCAATTGGGCCTAAAAAAGGCCTTGCACCAGAGGGGCCCCCATGCTGGGGTGGCAAGCAGATCACCCACAGTCACAGCCAGCACCTCATTCTGTAGCAGACAGAGTCCTCCATGCTGAGACATCACGAGGCTGGCATGGCGAATGAAGCTTTGCTGATGGAAGGCACTCCTGCTCACCCCTGGCTCTGACTGGCCTGAAATTGGGGCTCCCAGAACAGTCGGCGATGACATCATCACATCACCGCCACTTACCACTGGGTGCTGACTTTGCACCAGGTACCACTGGTGCTGGGACCGCCACTGCAGCTCATCCTGGTGAGACCCATCACACAAAATAGTTTTCCCCATGTATGAGCATGTTGTGCCCTGTTCTGAAAAGCACACCTGGTAAAATCCCTCTCCTTTCCTGCAAAATCCAAAACCTGCAGTTTGCCAAGTCCTTTGCTTGCGCCATTACAGACCCCTTTTCACAACCAGGATGCCTGCCTTTCCCTTTCCACAAGATACGAGTTAAGTCTCGGACTGATCCTGAACACAACTGTTCATATACAGCACAGCAACAGGGGCTGCAAGCTGGAAAAGGGGGTCCTGATTTTTAAAGAGACCACAGCACACCGCGAATCACTCAACTCCTAGCAACGCCAAGAACAAAATGCCAGGAATTACAATCAGTACAAGAAACGTTTGCAGCTCAGGCTCCCAGACTTTCAGTTATTATTTACCATCCCCACCAGTGTAATTGAATTACTATTTTTCTTCTGGCAAATTGAAGCGCTCCCCTTAGCCTCATCCCACTGCCATGCCTGAAGCCTAGATAACAGGGCTATTTCTCCTGCTGTAGTTCAAAGCCAGCTGAACATCCTTGACACCGAGCATCATAATGCACTCGGCTATATACACACAACATGCTCGGTGCCTGCCAAGAGAGCAGCTGATAACAACAGGAGGCCAGAACCTTCGAAGGCATCTGTGTTCCGCACACCCATTGTTGCTGGCAGGGGCCAAGAGTTCAAGTAGTACTCATAATGTATAGAGGCAGAATGAGAGATGGCAGGGGGAAGAGCGGGGCCTTTTGCAGTCCCTTCATCTCTGGCTTTGGCTCCCAGATGCCTGCTGCTAGCACAACACACCGAGCCGAAGGAGCACCGAGTACAGTTCACATCTGGCTTCCAGCAAGTGTCCTGTCCAACCTGCCTGTGATCTTTTTTCTTCCCGTCGTCTGTTTTGTACATGGCACACCACTGGGACTATTCAGAAGCCTTTTTCAGCAAGGACATTTTAATGCATTCTCTTCAGCCAAAAGAAGCGGTTGGAGCCTCTCGAGATGCACACACGACTTCACCCTGCAAGGGAATTACACAGAGGAAATAGAAGGAGTTTCATCTTTGGACACAGTGTGAAGGAAATAACATTGTTTTGGAATACAAAAGGCTGTTTTGCTCCATTTCTATTGAAAGAATAGTTTTTTTGTTGTTGTTTTTTTGTAAGTTGCTGAGGACGATACCCCCGTTTTGAATGCCTCCACAGCTATCCTTAGTAAATGAATGGAGGAGATTTTGCAGGCACAGCTCAAGGTGCACCTTGGTCTTCCTCTAAGGAAGCAGGTAGTTACATCTGTAAGAAACCCCACTAGATTTAACCATCTTGTTTGTGAAAGAAAACGAAAACAGAAAAAATGGCAACTGTTCAGAGAGCTTGAAGGATCAGAGATACTGCTTGTCCCCTAGAAAGACCTTGGCTAACAGTTTGTCCCTGAAGTGTTACATGCTAATGGGAAGAAGAGCCTTGCATTTGGAAGGAGCCTTTGCTTAGTGAGGTTGTAAATGCCTTGCATGTGTAAGGTCTCAGGTTCAATCCCTGACCCTGCAAGTTAGGGATGGGACTCTGCCTTAGGAAATCAGTCAATTGGTGCAGAAAAGGCAGAATGGGACTACACATGGACCAACTGTAGGCTCAGTAGAAGGCAGGTTGCGTGTTAGCCAAACTGATTGTTAGCAGCAGTGATGGCCCAGCCAGATCCACCACTGGCTGGCATCTGTGGTGCCGCTGCCATCCCCCCAAACCCCAGAAATGTACAACAACAACAAATCAGCCACTGACTTTGCTCCTTCCCATGCCATTCTTTTTCAAAACAGAAAATTGGGGGGGGGGGGGTCATGCTAGAAATTATCAGCAAGTCCTGCACACTCAGTTTTATTTAAAGGGCCTGCAAGGAAATAACTAGGTCAGTGGTTGCTTTTGTTTGTTTCTGAAGGAGAAGTTTGCCACTGCCCCCTTTCTTTTTCATTCACCTCACTCCTTTCTTTCTCAATCTCTTGAAACTTAAAGGAATCACACAAGGAAGGAATGGGTGAGGTGTAGGGAAATGGATCACCACTGCCTGCATGTTGTTTTTAAAGGCTCAGGCTACTGCAATCTGCTTTCCTAGCCCTCGTTCCATTATTTCCTTGCACAGTCCCTAAAGAGTCCATGCAAAGAAGGAACAAGTTGAGGGGGATAGGGAGGCAGATCTGTGTAGGGCTGGAGGGAGGCAGCAGCAGACTCAGGGCAAAGGGGTGCCCTGAATCTGCTTCACCCTGACTCCCCCAGACTCCGGCTGAAGGAGTACCCCAAATCTGTTACCACTTGACACGAGCCGCATCATTGGGATTGGCTGGCCAAAGTCAGACACATAAGCTCTTCAAGAGACAAAAGGGTCTTGAGATGATTTCTTACAGACTATTCTAGATCAGTGGTTCTCAACCTTTTAACACCAGGACCCACTTTATAGAATGAGAATCTGTCAGGACCCACTGGAAGTGATGTCATGACCAGAAATGACATGGTCAAGCAGGGAAATTTTTAACAATTTTTAACAATCCTAGACTGCAATCCTACCCACACTTACCCAGCAGTTACTATCCCATTTACTATCATTGTTAAAAACATGCATAGTAGCCTGTTAAAAGTTCGGATCTGTAACATTTCTCCAAATGCAGTCATATACCATGGTAGCCTCAAGTCTATTAAAAATAAAATATTGAAATGAATGGGGACCCACCTGAAATTGGCTCGGTGCCCACCTGGTGGGTCACGACCCACAGTTTCTTATACAGTTCCAGTCTTGAGAATCAGGGGGACACAACATGGGAATTGTTCCTCAAGGCCATTTTAAATTTCCTTTCTAGCAGAACCTCAAGCTCTTTGTAATATTAAAAAGAATACATTACATAAGAAAATATACCATGTGGTGACAGATGGGTCTGGATTGCTGACAAAACTTCCAGGAATGACAGTGCAGGAGCCCAGTTCACTGAGTGCTTTTAAGGGAGAAATAGACACATACTTAACATATGTGTAACACATTGTCTATATCACCTTCTTCCAAAGAACTCAGAGCAGTGATTTAGCACACAGCAACACTGTGCTGTAGGTCATAGTGACATAGGGACCCCTATGGTCCCCAGGTCATCTGTGCATAGGGGCTTTGCCAAGGTCATCTATTGAACTTCACAGCAAATGAGGACTTGAAGTGGAGTTTCCAACTAGTCAACAGTATCCAGAACAGCATCCACTTTTTCATACCAGCCACGGTGAGCCAGTGTTGTTCATGTTATATGGCATAACCAACGATAAGTAGTGCACATCACAGCCCAATCCTAACCTGCCCTGGAGCAGGCAGGCCAGCTGACTTGCGCTGCATCCAGAGCAGGGATGGGGCTGCCTGTAGCTCAACCTGGGACAAGGGGAATTCATTCCCTTTACCCTGGGTAACACTGCAGCAAACCCATAATGGGGCTATTCGAATTTGCACCACCTAAAGAGGTGGCGCAGATTGGAGCAGCCTGGAGCTCCTCCAGGTTGCCCAGGACTGGGGTTAGGATCTGGTACAAGTGTCAGATCCTGGCCCCACCCCCCACTCGGCCGCGGCCTTACAGCACATTTGTGATACCCCAAGACCAGCACATTGGCCCTCAGCCAAATGCACTGCAGAATGAGCAATGCTACTTGATGAAGCACATTGTGACAACTTGTTCAAGGCAGCAAAATCCCAGATTGCATATAAGGTTTCCTTTTATTTTTTCCCTTTCACACAGTATGTGGTTTGTGGCCCAACAATTGTTTTTAATATACATGTAAATGTCAAAGTGTATACCATATAATGATTAATTGGGAGATAATTTTAAATAGCTGCATAACAGTGCAAGAGGGTCAGAGTCATCAGCTCATAGGGACAAAATGCCCAGCGGTCTCAGGCAGAGAATTTTATGTCAATACTACTTCGCTTTCCTTTACCAAATCTAATCAATCATTTGTCAGAAATGGTAACAATATACGTCAACAGTGCAATTCATGACACTGGACAAACACCCTCCATCCAACACTTGCCTTTTCACAGAGGCACTTCTTGAAGAGCACTGTCAGCTCAAACTGGAAGGACAGGAAAGAATATTCAAGGGACATGGCAGTGGAGACTGGGGTTGGCCAATGTCTGTGTTCTCAGGAACCACTCAGTTGTCCAGACTGTGGGATGGGGACAGGCAGTGTATTGCTCTGCAGACTGACCCCCTCAAATACAGTAAGGTCCTATATTAAAATTGCACTTGTAAGGTAAGAGCTTCACAGTGATGGGGCACACTCTGGAAAAAGGTGCATTTACATATTGCAGATATTATTAGAGTAGGATACAGGTTTTTTTGTTTTTTGTTTTGTACAGTTTAAAGTCCTCCATTGTCATCGTCACCCCTGCAGCCTCCCTCTTGGTCCTATCTCTGAAACAAGCAATATGGGCAGAGGGTACAGGGAGTGCTCCCAGCACACTCCATCATCCAGCTGTTTCAACAGGAGTGGGACAAGTTGTGACGGACTGAAGATGAGAAGAAAGGAAGGAAGGCATGAAGGAGAAGAAAGCGGAGCTACTGTTTCCTTTCAGCTCTGGATGTATGGGAGGAAGATCAGTGGGTTGCAACTACCCCAATCTTCTTCTTGCTTGTGCTCAGCAGGTGAGGATGGGAGATCTTTGGGTGCTCCTTTTTCTGCTGCCACACACAGGGCCTCTCCACACACTCCCGGAGTGCTGTTTATGATAGCATGCTAGTTTCTCCCAAGGCAAGAGATGCCATTGAAGAGGGTGTTGGAGCTTGAAGGCCCATTGCAGTTCATCTTTGCTGTCAATATTTGGACAGTTACATTCCAAAGCCTTCTTTCATATCTTATTGGGGTATGTGGGCAACATCACTGGCAAAATAAAGAGTTCCTCACCTTTTTCACTTCCCGTTTCTTCACAGTAGATGGCAATTACAATGGGTGCAAGATCTTGATTCACTTGTACCTAACTTGATCTGTTTCATTTTTTTCTTGATGATCTGGATAGCAGAAAGTGATAGCACTGTTTTAGCTTGAGTGTTGTTTTTTTGGTCCCACTTCAGAGACCTTTGCTGCCAATTAGTATTCATTTACTTTTCACTCCTTAGGAAAAAAATCTGCTACTATATATGGCAGTCTTGATCAGGTAATCTTCTTTATGCACTTGTCAATTTTTTAAAAATTCTTTCTTACTACTCTCTTGCATGTATATGGCTCCATTTCGGCATTGCATTTTGGGTAAGACTAGGCCTCTGAAGTTGCCATCAGAAGAACTGGCAATGCGAAGGTAGTGCTGAACTTCAAACCAGCCCACACCTTTCTACTCAGCTCCCTAATAAAATAAAATAGAAATTTCACTTCTCTGCTTTATTCCCCTTCACACAAGGCCTAATAGAGTCACAATGGATTCGCTGCTTTGAAAAGATCCATTCCTGAGCTAGAGCCTCCTCTCTGTAGAAGCCAAAACTCTTTTGGGTCTCTATCCTTGTGCCATGGGTTCTTATGGTGAAACTCACCCCAGAGACCTTTACAGAAGGATGCCTCCCATCATGTTTCATTATGATAAAGTACCTGCAGACAGCAGGCAAGAGGAAAGATCATTTATTGGTGTGCTACAGTGGTGATCTTACAAATCTATTCTTCACAAGTGGCAAAAAGAGAAATAACTGCCTGTCCAAGCAATCCTGTTTCTGTTTCTAGTTCCTTCCCATTTTGGCATCTGAGTGTCTCCACTCATGCCACAGTCCTCTTCCCCACCAGCCTATGTGGTACAGCAGTGCCACTGGAGCGCATGCTGCATCCTATGGTGAGTGGGTGCAACCAGACAGCGCAGGAGACTTGCCCAGCCACCAATGGGTCTCCTTGGACCTAAGACAGGTATTTAGCTGGAGTAACTAAGCAGATCTTCAGAGGGCATGTTGGACTGGAAAAGGCAGATAGGATCCCAGCATGCATGACTGCTGCCAAAAATCTATCCACTCCTGCCTTCAAACCACCCCTTGCCTGCCACATTTTCTGCCCTGATCTTCACCTGATCATCTCCCAAACTGCCCATGAAAAACCCCACTGCCAACTTACCTGCTGTGAGCTGTTGGCATGTGCATGGGGCCTCTGGCCATGTGCACTGGCAGTCCTACGGTGCACAACAGTGATGCACCTTTCACAATGTCACATGGAGACCTGCATTGGCAGATTGCAAGATATGCTGCCATAAGCCCATGACTGGATTGGGCTGTTAGTTCCATTACTGACGACATAGAAGATTGCCGACTCTGATCCCAAGATAATTCTGACACCAGAGAATAACATCCAGGGAAAAGGAATATTTTACACTATTTGCATTCCAGTTCCTTGCAGCTTGACATTTTAATAAATGTGTGAATATTAAATGAATTAGAATATTTGTAAATTATTGTCTTTTAATTTATTGCAGAATACTCACTACACTTATGAGATGGCCTCCTTGCTGGGAACATCATAACACAGTTATAGTGCCTATTAATTTTTTTACAGCTGAAATTTGGTTATCATCAAGAAAAGCAAAAGTTAAAAATAAAACACAAAAAGCCAGTTGTTATAATTAATGGGAGCAGTAGCAATGCACATAGAATTAATGAGAAAGATTACCTTTTTTAGTGCTCATATAAACTGCTAGATTGAAGGGATGTGCAAAATGAATAATGCATTTGCATAATATCCACAAAATGATTATGCATTTGCTGATTTATGTAAGGCACTCAGATGCTATGGTGATGAGCAAAGTATAAATAAAATAGAAAGGTGATTGGTAGATAGTCATCTCAATGAATATCAATTCAAAGTCAACGCTAAAGAGAATATCAATTGGAAAAGAGAATGATGCTGGATATCTAGCAAAGTGTTATTTGTTAAGAATTAAAGTGTTCTTCTCAACTTCAGCTATGTCCTGGCCCCTGAAATTGATGGAATAGAGTATCAGGCTGTAGCTGTAATACAGCTTCCCATTCATTCTAGAGAGGAAAGGTCCTCTGAAAACACTATGGTGCATGGAAGCCCAGCAAAAACAGAATGCACTGGGCGTCATAGAGTGCAACTTGGGTTTGATGGTGGGAGTTCCCAGCACCCAAAGGTTTGAGCTACCTACCAGGTTCAGAGCTAGCAAAGTACGGGTTGGGTTATCTCTGGGAGTCTTTGCATTGGCAGAGGATGAGGAGTCACAGCCCAATCTTGAGCTGCTTGGAGTGTGGGGCTGCCGTGGTGCTGAAAATGGCTGCCGTGGAATCCTGAGTGCAACTGGGCAGCCACATTCATCCGCACCCCCTGGGTAAGGAAAGTAGCCCTGCAACAGGACTACTCGATTCTGCAGCAGCTCTGGATCTACCGCAGAATCAAAGAGTTCTGTATTGGGCCACAAGGTCCGACATTGAACTCAGGATCTGGTAGAGCTGAGTTCCACTGGTCCTGCCTTCCTCCCACCCCACTCCTCTCCTGACACGCCTCCTCCCCACCCTACCCCACCTCCCCCCACCCTGGAACACCTCCTCCCCGTCTCCACCCACGCCTACACCTACGTTTCCGTCGCCTGGTGATTTGGGCGACTGCCGAGCAGCAGAGCACTGACTTTCCACTGGCACTAGCCCAGCGCAAGCTCGTGCTGGGCCAGTGCTAAGCCCCACAAACTTGCCTTATGGTACGTTTGCGACAGTGCATGCTGGCACTAAGCTGGCGCACAGAGCTCAGGATTGGACTCTTAGTGGTCTGCACAGGTTGTTCCTGATGTGACCTGTTCCTCCTAGATTGAATTAATTTTGGGGCAGATGTACAGAGTAATAATTGATTACTTTGTATCTGTTGGTAAGGATGCCTTTCTTGCCTTATATCTGAACACTTTCTGGGCACTAAGTCAAGGTCATGTGCTTGGATGAAGCCACATCTTGAATATTGCATCAGCTACTTTTTCCTCATATATAAAAGGGGGCTATAGTCCCCATCCGTTAAGCATCAAGTGGGCATCATGTGGGATACTGCAGATGGACCACATGCAAACATGCCCATGAGAGGGACATAATTCAATAGGAGGCACCACTTCTATGCAGAGCAATGTGAGAATGTTGCATTGGGTTTTCTGTGACAGAAGGAATTGTTGCTTGTGCAAGGTAATAATTCCCGGTTTCTGTCTTTCTCCCACTGGTCTGTTCCTTGTTTCCATATCTGAAAAGAAGCCTCACCCTTGTGGCTTAGGTTCAAAGTCTGAGGATGCAATCCTATATACACTTTCAGGAAGTAAACTCAACTGAACACAATTGGATTTACTTCTGAGTTGATGTGCATAGGATTGGACTGTGAAGAACATCTAATGGCCCAATCCTATTCAGATACTGTGCCAACATTGTACAGACACCAGCACAATGTATGCAATATCCTAAGCCTGTTCTGGCACACATTGACCATGCAGGGCCAATATAGGGCCAAATGCCAAGCCTGACCTGGCAAAGCAACACTGGGATAGCTATTCCCAGTTTGCATCATAGTCAAGAAGCATGCCCGGCTCTAGCACATGGACAAGGAAGCAGAGTGTGGGTCAGTCATTGAGCTGGCATGTGATGCACAGCACTTATTGCAGTGGCCCGCCCAGCTGGTCACACCCGCACATATCCCATGCCCTTTGTTGCATCTCTGGCCCCTGCTGGCATGGCACTCAATATGCTGTCCCCATTCCTTTGCTACTGCTCGCCATACACCATTGCAGCAGAAAACAGCAGAGTGCGGAGAACATAATAACTAATTAGCCACCTCCCTTCCCCTCCCTACTGGAGCCAAAGAAGTCACAGAGTGAAGATTCTGCAAACATCTAACAATTCTGAGAAAAAAAGTTTTAACGTATCTCAGCATAAATCTTGCGAAGGACAAGAGGCTGTTTGTGTGGCATGCTCCCTTTGTGCACCAAATGCCCTTTCACCATGGCTCCCATCTCCAAAATTCCCCTTTGACCAGAGAGTTCTGTCCCAGATCGTCTCATCACCATCTGCTTTCCATACACAAAGCTCAGTTGTGTACGTGTAAAGGCACAAGGCTCAGTTGTGTGTGTGTGTGTGCCAAACCTGCATGATGTTTCATACTGCTTTTTATATCCATGTACATTTAAAAGAAGTTTGTTTGCAATGTGTGGCTAGGGGTGAGGGTGGGAAGAGAAAGGAAGGAAGTTTGCTCTTCTGGAATAGAAATTAAAATAAAATAAAAAATAATGAACCTCACTATGACAGCAGATTCCCTCAATGAGATCTGCTTATGCTTACTATTGAGTAGCAGTTAAGATATCACAGCAGTCCCAGGTAGGAGCTAGTCCACTTGAAATAACACAGTGCCTTACATAACATAATCCTTTTATTTTTCCCCAGTACATGATAGCAAAAGCACATGATAGCAAAAGAGTTTTGAAATCCACAACAGAGTCCCATCACGGGAAGTCTGAGAGTGTGAACTTGCCAATTTTGGTTATGAGCATCTGCTATGTGCCTTAATAGCAGCAACCAAATGCACAAACATTAGCAGGCCATAATGACATTTGTCCCAATCCCTTGTAAAGCTTCACTGGCTGATTCCTACATATCAAATTGCTCTTGAGAAACATAGGCTTGTTTTGATCCTTTTGTCCAGTTGATCACCCTGAATGAATCCAAGTAGATCCTCATCTTTTTGCTTTACACTCTCATTATGAGACAGAACAATCTTGCTTTCAAGTTCATGTCCTTCCCCAGGTGGTCACAGATAACATGTACAAAAGGGGCACCAAAGTACTGAAGCACTTACATCAAACTACAAGTTCACATATTCCCCTCCCCCATATGCAATCCGTCACAATGCTGACTGGCAAATTGTTGGATTTGAGACTGGGGTTAGTAGACTATATAGTGTAAAATTTCATGCCAATAATCCCGGGATTATTCAGCTGAAAGAAAGGTTTGATTAGTTGCATCTAGTTCTAGCAGAGTGGGTTGCAAGCCTTGAGACAAATGTTCCCTGGAATTTATACCTGCTTTGTTTTTCCTCTAAGAAAAGTCAGTGTGAGGGTCAGTTCATGCAATCTTTTTGGCTGCTTTCTATCTTCAACCTTTCTTCTTTTATAGGCCTGTAGTGTTTTTTATTCTTACATATTTGATCTGACAATCCTGGCTTTGATCTGGCTATTTGCCTTACATGTAGCCACACTGTATCTCACCCCTCTTTCTGTTCTCATGGTTCCATTTTAGCGAATAATGAAATCACTCATCTTATGAGCATTCACATTTTAAAGTCTTCCACTACTACAACATTTAAGGCAACTGTTAAAGTGACTAAAAGTGTTCTACTACTTCTACTTCTACTACTACTTCTACTTCTACTTCTACTTCTAGTAGTACTTCTACTACTACTACTACTTCTTCTACTACTACAACATTTAAGGCAACTGTTAAAGTGACTAAAAGGCGACTAAAAGTGAGTGATATCAGATTCACACAACCATAACGTTAATTAGTATATTTTGTTCCACTGGAGAGTAGCAATTAGGAAAACACAAGTGTCCTAATGCATATTCCTGTAAGTGCGCTTTCTAAATGTAAAGGAAGGTAACATATTTTCCCTAGCATAATTTGAAAAACTAAATGGAAGATTTCCATAGGACACTGAGTTGTTCACCATCTGTTCATTCAATAGATGCCAGCATTCTTAATTTATGAATGCTGATCTCTAGTAATTAAAACAAAACTGCAGCTCTAAAACTTTGTCTTATGGCTATCAAATTCACAACTTTCAAATAACTAGGCCATGTGACCATTGCTTTATGCAAACTATTACCCAAATCCAAAATAGGAAAAAACAAAAGCCAACCAAAGAAGATTTTCCTATAATATTTTCTGCTGTTTTGATTTATCATAGAGTTCTCCCCCCCCCCATGAGCTAATTCTATTAGGGCCTTATGCCCCAGAACAAGTGTTCATCCAGCAGTGTAAAGCTCTTTACGACTGTCAAAAACGTGACATGCTAGTCAGCGTGGCTGGTTGCTGTAAGCAGTGAGCAGCTGGATCCACACACCAGTGGCTGGACAATGCCCATCCAACACTGGCAAGATAGCATGGGGGGTGAGATGGAGATAGGGTGGAGAGGGAAAGAAATGGGGGAAAGATGGGGGGAGGAAGGCAGATTGAGGCTGGGATGGGGGCAGTACTGGCTGCAGCAACATTACTGATATCTTATCCCCTGTCCTGGCCTCTATCCCCTGACCTCGGTCCAATCGCTGGTGTAGGTCAAAGTAGACCCAATGGGCCGGTGAGAGCTTATCCCAGGTCAAGGGAACAAATCTTCCCTTACCCCGATAAGATCTTCAGGGCCTGAAACTCCCCCATGGGATACTGCATAGCCTCTTGGTATGGCTACATGGCTGCATCACTGCATGGGGAGTTAGGTAGGACTGAATTGCCCAACTGATGCTGGATTTTCAACCACCGACCTTTTATTTCTAACCCATTAGTCTATTCTAGACCACTGTAACTTGAGAATCACCTAACCAAATGTGGTCCATCAACTTTCCAGGCCCTTGATGCCACTCCCAGAGCCCCCACAATTTTGCGTTTCCAGGAAAATAGCAAAATTAGGAGGTTTAGTAAGAACCTGGAAGCTGCAATGTACCAGTCTGGTAGGTTTTCTTCAAACCGATGGACCACAAGTTCTTTAGGCTTGGCCTGTACTAATCAACGTTATAATGTCAGGATAAGATAGCAAAAGTAAGATATGAACACCATGCCAGAACTGTTTGTAGGATAATGAACTTTAACACACACACGTTGGTATATCCAGAAAAAATTCCCTTGACTAAGATAGCTATACTGTTATAATTGTGGGCACCCCTGCTGATTTCTGTCAACGATATCTATGTGAAGTCTAGCTAAACAGGTATTTTTTTCCATGATCACACTGGGAGGGAGGGTTGGGAGAGATGGGTTGAGATGGTCACATAGAGAAAATGAGTAGCTGCCTGAAAGTGAACAAGATTCATGATTCAAGAATATCAGTGAATGAAACCTCATGCTGATTTTGCTCTGCCACCATCTTTCCTAAGTGGCATCATATTGTAGAGAACCAACTTGGACCACATTAATTAAATTTCTGCCCAACGTTGCATATATGCAACAGGGGCATATGGTGGGGCATATTCCTGGGGCATTTGGTGGGCCGCTGTGAGATACAGGAAGCTGGACTAGATGGGCCTATGGCCTAATCCAGTGGGGCTGTTCTTATGTTCAGAGACCAAATGTGTACATTCGTGGGCTGGGCAAAAACAGGTTAATGAAACCATTACATGCAATTTCTTAATAGTGGTATTACAAATAGATGGCCAATTGGCTGTGAAAAGTTCAGTATATAGAAGCAGCCACATATTATCTAAAATTTGCTCTTAAAACATATGGGCATGCTTTCCTAGTACATAGCTGCAAAGAATCCACCTGTATTTCAATTAGCCTCCTGCTAATTCATCTGTGATACACCTAATTTATTCATTTAGAGTGATTAAACCTTCAGCAGGTACCATCTCAAGCTCGGCATTCACAGCCTCTGGTACAGCATCTGTAATACTCAGAGCACTCTCATTTGCACAGAGTCACACATTCATTGTGGGGTGGCAAGTGTGGAGGTTTGAATATGAATTCCAAGTACGTGCTTCATGTTAGCACAGCAAACTAAGAACTCAAGGAGACAGGTGGTGAAAGGTATTTAGCATGCACCTCAGTATTAATGTCAGGACGCAAGGACAATAAAATGCTAGCAGTGGTGTGTGTATGTGTCTTCTCTGTTCAGATTTCAAATGGCTTAGCTCATCCAAATGGCAGATCACCACTCAGCAACTTAAAGAAAGCAAGGGCATGTCAAGAGGATAAAAGAAAAGTGGTGATAAGTTTAGACTTTTGAATTTTTTTATCATTGGAAGAAAATGAATTAAAAGATTGAGTTTTGGTAATGGCTTGTAATTTCTTTTGCACGATTGAGCCGATCCCCTACACACGCACAGCCTTCACACGAGCACAGTATACTAAGGAAAGGACTTGGCATAGGGCAGCGGTTTTCAAACTCTCAGGGAGAATTTGAGCCGTAGTGTTTGCAGGGGTGGGGGGGAGCCAGCGACGCAATCCCCAGGATCGTGTTGCTAAGGGAGCTGCAGGGACTGGGATGCACTCACCAGTCCCTGCAGCAGCCAGTCGGGGGTGTGGGGAGCCCTGCGTGAGTGTCTGCAGGGCTCCCCACAGCTTAAAACGAGAAAGCGCAGCGATCGTGCTCCACTTCTGCAAAACTGGAAGTGGAGCGCAATTGCTGCGCTTTCACTTTTTAAGCCCCGGGCAGCCCTGCAGAAGGTCACACAGGGCTCACCGCACCCCCGACAAGCTGCTGCAGGGACTGGTGAGTGCATCCCAGTCCCTGCAGCTCCCTTAGCCTCCCCCTGCCCCCGCCCCTTAAGTGGCCAGGGCTCTCTGGTCGGGGTGTCGCAATACACTAGTTTGAAAAACACTGGCATAGGAGAATTATGGTGCATGGAACTTGGGGGGAAGAAGGAAGGGAAAAAAAAATGACTGGATCAGCCAGCTAGACAGTGTGCTATTGCACTGAGTTATGGCCCTATACGGTTGCCATGAATGGGAGTATACAGTCCCATGTAATTGTTTGTAACATCCGCTTAGTGTGTAGAACCAGTATGGAAGATAAAGTTGTAGGTTATCTTGGGAAATAATCATATCATATCTGAAACATGGTAATGGGACTGCCAGTCTGCCCCCAAGAATCAGTTATCAATTCCATGGGCAGGTCTATCATGGACTACTTTAGTCAAGATGGTTTATAATTGAGGCAGGAGAGGGTCGCCTCTTAATCATGGGGATCTCCTTTTCATCTCCCCACAAAAGGAGTTCTACCTCCAAAGGATTACAAAGTGACTTACTGCCCAATCCTATGCAGACGTAAATCCCATTAAAGTGGCTTACTCTCAGGTAAGTGTAAATAGCATTGCAGCCTTACTCAGGGCCGAGAAAAGGGATATAAAACAGGCAGGATGTAGGAGTTGATGCTTCTACTGTCTTCTATTCAGGGACAAGTTAATATATCATAAACCAGGGTGGCATTCCACCTTTGAGCAAATCCCCTCTGCATTCCAGAGTTCAATAATATTCTTTATTAACTTCATGAAAGATGTTATTCCTGAGAAATGTTTTGACTTAGTGTTAAATGGTAGCAGCAAAGCTCATTTCTGCTAAGTATTGGAAAGCATTTAAAAAAAACAACAACCCTCCTAACAAGTGTTGTTTTATAGAGCAATAGAGTTCATTGTACTTGTGAAAACAGCAGCATATCAAAGACCTGTCCCCAAATTTTAAGAATTAAGTGAAGTATGTTAGCCTGTGATATAGTATATATAATGAACTCATTATCTATATCAGATCGTAACCCGACCAACCTGGATCTGTTCGAATGCTTAATTCAAAGCAATAGCACTCAAGTGGTGTTGTTTATAGGCAACTATTCTTGAAGTCTGTCCTCTTTATATTTGCAACTATTTGTATTTATAGTTGTTGCATTTATTATGTGTTTGTTTAAACTTTGTGGTTAATTGAGAAGAAGAGCATGAGGATCAAGCCGTTTCATGTTCACTTTTTTTTTTTTTAGTCAAATAGGGTAAAAAGCTGAAGCTCAGGAAACAGGCTACTTTATTTTATTAAATTATGGTTCCAAAACTGAAATAATTGCTCTCCAGAGTAGATTAGAGTGAAAAATGTACAGACCTTGGCAGGATACTGTGTTTCATGAAATTAGAACTTTCTCTAAAGAAGAAAAAACAAGAGAGAAAGGAAAGGGACGTGGTCTAGAAGTGCTAGACTGCAAGAGTCAACCATGAAGAAAGATTTCTAAAAGGATCCAGATCCACAATTTTTCATGTAGTATAGACGTCTCAGTGGATGGATGATACAGTCTACATAAAAGAATTCTGAAAAACTGTCCGTTATTGAGGTAAGAGAAAAAGAGGAGGAGGAAGTGGGAAAACAGGAAATGGGACATGATGTTCCCCTGAACAGAAGTGGTATGGCATTCCACCCCACTTAAAGCCCTAATGATTGTTTGCCAGAAGATATGTAAGCACAGTATCATTTGAAGTATCTCTACAACCAGCAGCCCAAACCTATCTGTGAGTTATGACAGCAAAAGTCACTTCTGCCATTGTAAAACAGCTGTTGGTGTCCATTTTGCATGCACTGCCACAAGGAGCTCCATCATCAGAGCCTACTGTGGTGGGGGCAGGGAATAGGCAAGAAGGGAGAGGGAATGGGTAGAAAGGGGCATAACTGGTTGGGGAGGGAGAAGGAACTGGGGGTGGGAAGCAGGCTGGAGTGGGTGGCTCCAGAAGCAAAGGTGCACCCTGTATCTTATCCCACTGTTCTGATGCTCCCCACCTCTTCTTCTCCTTGGACATATGCCACCAAAAGTGGAGACCCGTAAGCAACCCCAGGGCTTACTGGGAGATGAGTATAAATCATTTATACTTGCTTCCTGTTTGCCCTTGGGTCGCCCTCCCCACCACTGGATGCAGCATGTGCCTTTTTGGCATTGCTGGCAAGGAATAGGATTGGGTCCCCAAGTGTATCAAACCAGGAAGTATAGGGTTGAAATGAGGTTCCACTGAAAATTCTCAACATAGAACTTGTTTGAGTTGGGAGGCTTGTTGGGGGAGAAGATCAAGGAAGTAAAAGGGGAAAATCCACCCATCTTTTTAGCTAGGTCACTCTCATCAGTTTCATAGTGGCAGCAGTCCTCTCAGCAGCCACTCGCCTCCCATTTTCCCCTTAGAATGCCCCGGGCGTGGTGCTATGCCATTATGTAGAATAATTCACAGGAATTTCCAGTGGTGTAGCGAGCAGGGGTGAGGGGGGTGGTCGGGGTGGCGGTCCACCCAGTGTACCAGGCCAGAAGGGGGTGCTTTGTGAGAGCTAGCCAAAATTGCAGCAGCACCAGCAGAAGCTTCAAAATGACTCAGCGGAGCTCTGCTCAAACTTGGCCATCCTTGGTCACACTGAGCTGCTTCCTGTTCTCGCAAGTTAGGCTTGTGAGAGCAGAAAGAAGAGACTCAGCTGAGTTGGTTGAATCAGCCCTGCCGCTGTAGAACTCAGTGCTCTGCTCAGCCTGGGCCATCTTCCACTGTGCTGAGCTGCTTCCTGTTCTCGTGAACTATGCTCTTGAGAAGAAGAAGAAGAAGAAGCAACTTGACCAAGTCAGGTGAGTCACTTCTTCATTCTGATCCCATCCTCTGCAGGAGTGGAGTGAAGAGACAAGTTGGCCAAGCTCCGAGCCTGGCTAAGTTGCTCCTTGTTTTGAGCCTAGCCTATGTGGAGAGAAGTGAGTTGACACCACTCCAAGTTTTACAGTGCATGCAGACATGGAAGTAAGTGCCTCCCTTTCACTTCTCTTTTGCTGCACTCCATGAAAAATCCTGAAATCCTGTCAGATTGGGCTTGGAAGGGGGCAGGATCTGCAAAGATCTCATCTCCCATATCCCAATCCCTTTCCCAGGCCAGGCAGCCCTACATGGCGCTTCCTGGATTTGTGCCAGGTAAATAACTGGCATGGATCTTAGAAGCTCCAAGGGGTGGCTGGGGTATTACTCCAAGTAAGGGAAAAAATAATCCTTTACCCCAAAGAGACATCCAGCTGCCTCCTAACCTGGCTGGATACAGCACAGGCCATATGGCCTTGCTATACTGGCGCAGGTTAGGATTGCGCTGCTCTAGTCCCATGTACGACATGGAGTGGTTCTGTGGGTGAAAGGGGGCTATTCCAGTGCATGCTTCTTGAATGGAACAAATTAAATACATATTGAAATAAAACAAAATAGGGAGAGAAAAAAAACCCAGAAATTCTAATTAAAAGGAGGAAATAAGCATACTTTTTTGATTCCTACATTGCTGTAATAAATCAGGGCACACTTTGGGGTTGATTATGTGAACTAGACCTTTGGTTTTCCCATCATAAACTTTCATAGCTTGTCTATAATAAATCCATTAAACTATCAACTGGCCATCTGTCTATCATCCCAGAGTACACTGAGTGAAAAAAGGATGTCTGATGCTATAATGGATGACATGACAATACCACCAGTAAAAAAAGAATAAATGAGGCACAGACCCAGGCAAATCTTATAAGGGGGAATGAACTACCTTGCAGTTGCATCTGCCCTGACAGCCTGTACACCAAGTTCCCAGCTAATGCAATTTAAAATGCTTGACATATTGTAATGTCACTGGTAAGGAAGTTTTTACAATGCAGATGCTGCAGAGACTGGGTACATCTAACTATAGTCATGGGTCTGGGCCAATAACACTGGCGATGATGAAAGAAAGTTCTGCTGAACAGCTGAGCGGCTGCGCTGCATTTGGATGTAATTACAAAACAGCTGTGAAGGGGAAAAAAATCAATTGTTTCTGGTAGTCAATGACTAATTTGCTGCAGTCAGAATCAAGAATGCAATATAAGATGTTTGAAATGAGCAAGTAATTGTTTCCTTTCTGTATATTGTGTTTAATACCACTCGATCTCTTTGCATAAGCTGTCACTTTTTCATACTTCTCGGTATCTCTTCATGCTACTTCAGTACAAGTGAAGCCCTCCACCAGCATTATACCAGTGAACTGTCGTTGTGATCCATTGAAAGAAGTCAGATCCAACAAAAAGTGCTGCGGAACTAGGTAAAGCGGACAGAATTTTCAGAAGAATGTTCAGGTAGTTCAAACATTGATATTCAGCCCAAATAGCATTTCCCACGAGAGGTGCCATCAGGGATTGTTGAGGCTAGGGTATTGGCTGAGGGCCTCCGTCCAGCAGAAGGTCCATTTGGACAGGCAAATTCCTGAAACTTCAGTACTGGGGGGGTAATAGTAGTGCTCAACATGCCACCCAGGAGGGGTGTCATTAAGGGCTCAGAGACAGGCTTTGCCCAGAGCCCCCTGCACTACATCTCATGGATCAAATTAGCTGGTGTGTCCCATGGTTTTCACTTCCCAACAGCCCAATCCTATGCTTCCCCTCTGCTTATGTAGCCATGCCAGAATGACTTGCGCTGCATCCTGGGAGTGGAGACAGTTCCTGAAGTTTCCTCTAGATAAGGGAACATTTGTTCCCTTACTGGGGGTAAGCCTCAGAAGCATGGATGCTAGCATAGGTCCATATGGACCTGTGGGGGGTTGGATTCAGTGGATGCCGCTGTCGCCGAACCTGGTCCCTTCATGGACTCAGTCTGCCCTCCTTCCTTCCCCACTGACCTCTTCACCTGCTTACCTGGGTCAGCGGGCCTTCTCTGAACTGTCGCCACACACTGGGCTGCTGCAGTCTCCCTGCCGGTGCACTGGCAGCATGTGGCTTTGCATATTGCCAGAGACCTATTTTAAGACTGCCATAAGGCAGTCTCCACAGGTGGAACGCTCATTCCATCAGTGGATTTGTCCAATAGGATTGGGTCACAAGTATGGAACACTTTCTATTGTGTGGCACATCCCATTTATTTTCACTTTTTGTTTTCATATTTATTTTACCAAAAAACGCTTTTAGCATGGTGCACATACACAGTTTGCTCTTCTGTTCTTTGCTTATGGCACATTAGAATATGGATCATATGATTTAATATAATAGGTGCAGACACAGAAGTCATGCTCTCATGTTTTCCTCCAAAGGTCATTTCTCTGCTTTTAGCTTTTCAAAACAGTGACCTTAAACAGAAGAAAACCACATTTCCTCAGCTGCATGCTGGCAAGCAAAGGCCCACCTTTCCGTTTCAAGTGACAAGCTGTTGCATCTTCCCAGGAGGAAATTTACTTGTGAGTAAGTGCTCCGCCCCCATCAATTTTTGCTGTTAAGATTTTTGGTCTCAATTATTTTGTATGGCTCTTTGCACATTTTCAGAGAGGATTTGTAGGAATAAATAAAATTGTTTCACATAGTTTCAGCAGCTTTAGAAAAATTCTAACACATGCAAGGAAACACTGAATGGAATTCATTTCTTTACACTTGTGGACATTGACCAGATTGCCCTGATAAATGCTGACTTGTAGCAGGACATGGTAGCAATGAAAGTGAAAATGGGTCATTGATTGACCACCCTTTGTGGTTCTTGAATTTGCTAGTCCTTGACTGGTGGATGTCAGAAACATACTGAGTTATGATGCTTTATAAAGTTCCACATTTCACCTACAGGCCATTTTACATGTTGTCTTCTACCTGTTAATGATGGACGTGAGGGTGAAATGTCATCTATTTGACTATCCATAAGATTTATTGATAAAAATCGTGACACTAAGACAATGGTATCTCCTTCCTCCCTCAAAATGGAAGTACTGTAGCCAGTGGCTATCCTGGCCTCAGTACTGCCCAGGGCCACGGCCATGGCTGCTGCCTCCCCCCCACTGGCAGGCCGCCACCTCCTGCCTCCATTCTGGAGGCCCAGGGAGGCCATGCACACCCTCCCCGACCCCCCCCCCCCAAAAAAAAAGGCCTTGTAAATGCCTTGGAGGGCTGAAAAAAATCACTTCTGATTTCACAGAGGAAAGTGGAAGTGACATTTTTTCCACCCTTAGAAGGCATTCTGAGGGCCAGGGAAGCCTCCCCAGTCCTCAGAAGGCCTTCTAAGGGGTGAAAAACACCACTTCCTGCTTCCTCCATGAAACTGGATCTGGGTTTTTTTGGCCCTCCAAGGCATTTACAAGGCCTTTGGAGGGTCGGGGAGGCAGTGTACTGCTTTCCCAGCCCTCATATCACCTCTGGGCGAAATAATAATAATAGTAGTAGTAGTAGTAGTAGTAGTAGTAGTAGTAGTAGTAGTAGTACAGGTGTTTATATACCGCCTTTCTTGGTTGTCAGATTTCTCCTCAGACTTTAATTCAAGGCGGTTTACATAGGCAGGCTATACTAAATCCCAATAGGGATTTTTACAATTGAAGAAGGTTCTGTCTTTCAAGAACCACAACATTTCAGATGGATCTTTTCTGATCTGGTATCACATTCTGGCCTCCATTTTCCTCCCACACAGGCTGACAGCGGCCAAAGAGCAGGTGGAATAACTCGGCATAACTCGGCTAGGCTTGTCAGCTGCTTCAAGGTCTCGCTGTTCACGGTGCCGGTGGCCTCGAACTGGCAACCTTCAGATGTTATCTTCAGGCAAACGGAGGCTCTACCCTCTAGACCAGACCTCCTGCCCAGAATGTGGCAGAGAGGGCAATGGTGAGGCGCTGCCCACCCAGGCTGGTCCCCAGGGCATTTGTCCCCCTTGTCCCACCTAAGGTATGTCACTGACTATAGCTTAGGGTAGAGCACATGCTCTGAATATGGAATGTGCCCAAGGTCCATTACTGGTATGTCCAGGTAAGATGGGGAAAGATTCCTCTTTGAAACCCTGGGGAGAATCAGTGCAGCCAAGCTGTGCAGGTATTACTAAACTAGATTGACCAGTAATCTTATTCAAGATAGAGCAACACCCTACATTCCTAAGAGGCTCAGGGTGCAATCCTAGAATGTTCTTGGGCTGACGCAAGTCCCTTGCGCTGGCCAAAGACAGTTTCAAAAATGCCATAATGCCATAAAGCACTTTCATGGCGACTTAGGAGGAAGAAGGCCAATGTGGGCCCCAATCTGCTGGCGCAACTATATGCCCTTCACCAGCTGAGCTAGGCTGGTGCCGGGGTCTGGGGAGGTGTGGTGAGGGCAGGGAAGAGGCATTCTGCCATAGGGAGGGCAGGCAGCAGGTGGGCCTGTGGGCAGCCGGGAGGTAAGCAAGGGGCAGGGCCAGGATCCAACACTTATGCTGGATGCTAACCCTGGTCCCAGGCAGCCTGGGCCAGTCCCAGGTTGCTCGGATCTGTGCTATCTCTTTAGGTGGGTACAGCTTCAAGTAGACCCATTACAGCTGCTGCAGTGCGACACAGAGTAAGAGGAAGTGATTTCCCTTGCCGCAAGTTGTGCAGCTTTCAGTACGAATCCTGCCTTGGATGCAGTGCAGGCCCACGGGTCTGCCTGCTCCAGGGCAAGTTAGGATTGGGCTGCACATTGCACATCTCCCACCTTTTTATTTTTAAAAATAAAAATTGTAGCATAAGTTTTTTTTATTTGATTTGAGAAGGAACTGGTGGGTGGTTAGAAATAGTTGCACTGATATGCGTTCATTGCTTTTCAGTTCTGTTTTTCATGTTGGATGTAAACCATCTTGAAGTTTTGAAATTGCAAAGTAAACTATTTTAAATTGTTAAAAATAAATGTCAGAAAATGTTGTCAGGTAAAGTCTATTTCATACATTTACAAATCAGCAATGGTGAAAGTTGCTCTTTCCTGGTAAATGATGGCCCTAAGGGTGAAATGTGGTTATTTTTTGAGAGCTTTTGATTGGCCTTTAAATTTACCATGAAATCTCAGAAATGGCCTCACCTTTTCCTACTAGCCTCCTAAAAAACTACCAACATCCTCATTCACTGGGTTTCCATTTGCCATGACATATGTGTCCTGTGTGACCCCACCCTACACATTATTTAACATTTAGATTGTAAGCTCCTTGGGGCAAGGACATCTTTTCTGTTATTTATGTTACTCTGAAAAGTTCTGTATATGCTGGTGGCATGATGACAATAATAACAATGTTTTGAATAAAATTGCTGCCCACCTTGAGTTCTTACGAAAAGTATGAATTGGAAATCAAAATAAGGAATTGAAAACATGTGCAAGCAACAAAATAGATCTAGTGATGGCCTGTATTTATCTGAGTTAATCTAATCAATTTTTAATCTGTATTTGTTTGCAACTTCTATGCCTTCCCCCTCCCCCTTTGCAGGTGATGGAAATGCTCAGGAGAGCATTGCGATTCTTTGCTGGGAATGAGTGGCAGCCCATTGATTTGGGTGTTATTTCACAGTGCAGTCATGCAAAACTGTTACATGCCAGCAACGGATCATGGAGACCTGAGAACAGTCTCTTATGATTGGGGGAATATGTAAATGTTATATACCCCTTTATTATGGGTCAGGGAGGTTTGGTAACCTAACATTGTGCTGTTTGTGGTTAGAAAAGCTGGTGAAAAACCTCGCCTTCAGCTGTCAGGCACTGAGCCAAGCCACTGACTCATCTGTAGAATTTTAAAGTGAGGGAGATGCAACGTCTGACTATAAACACTGAAAACTGATGTCAACGGAAGAAGGAGAAGAAGAAGAAGAGAGAAAAGCAGACACTTGAGAAATTTTTCAACCATGATTCTTTGTCTTCTTGAACTCTGATTTCCAGGTTGCCTAGCAACTGAAGCAATAACAGCTGGGACACCCTTGATCTTGTTGTGTAAACTATTAAAAATAGGTGATGGAGACTGGCACCATGGAAACAATGACAATTCCAATGCAGGTGTCTGCAGTGCTTGTTTGCAGGTTAATGTCAGAGGTGAAAATTACAAACACCTCTTTCCCTCTCTTATCTGAGGCTTTGGGGAGGGGGGATCATGTCTTTAATCTTAGTGCAATAACGTTCCCTCATTTGTGGCACTAATTTCTGATGTATTCTTTGACATAAAGGTGGCAGGGACTGAAAGGGAAGCCTTGCAGGTTCTTAGATCACTTTTGCCATGGTGGGCATTTGCCATGAATCTGCTTAATATTCCCATTGGGAACTGGTTCATAATGTGGTTTTCAAAAGGACAGCATCGTTTAACCCTTAATTCCAGATTATTGCTGTTATAGTGGTAACTTGAGGGTGCTTCCATTTATGGAGTAATAATAACCATATCCGTGGCTGAATGAGCAGAGAAAATAAAGACTGAATTGCTTATTGCAAATGATGGCAGAGACCTTTAAACCGGGTAATAGGAAGGGCTAATTGTTTTGTGTGCTCCAGATCTTCATTTATTTTTGTTCCCAAATATTTGCTGAGAAAATCTTGGCCCCGAAGGCACCAGTCTTGACAGTGATTGGCACTCATCCCTGCAGAGACCAAGGCAGAAGCCTAGTTTGTCTAAAGTCATTTTCTACTGGGGAACTCCACATTGCTGGTGCAGCAAGAGATCAGACATCCCACTCACTCATAGAATTGCAACCCTTAGCTTTACCATCGACCTGCGGATCTCAGGTTAGTCTGGCTGCTGCATTTGAACCAGCTGAAGCTTCCCAAATACACTTCAAAGGCAGCTCCACACATACCACATTGACATAGAGTAACTAGGGCCTCAATTATATCCTTGCCCTCTCATGCTGATGTAGCCGTGTTGCCAGAGCACATGCTGCATCCTGTGGGATAGACAGTCCTAAAGATCTCCTCCAGGTAAGGGAATATTTAGTTCCTTACCTGAGGGTAAGCCTATGACCCTGGAACGAGTCTACTCAGACTGGCCAAGTCCACATGGACTCAGGAAGGCAGACTGAGGCCTGGAAGGTAGAATAGGATATCAGTGGCACTGCTTCTGCCAATACCACCCCCTTCCAGCTCTCATCCCACCCACCCCCCATTCCATTCCAGTCCCCACCCCTTCCTCTCCCTCCCCTCCCCTCCATGCCTTCCCCTGTGCTGACTTACCAGTGTTTGGAACCGTGGAGATTCCACTGTTGTAATGCCATGGTTGCCAATGGCAGCTCAGCTCTGTGCTACAGCGTGTCACATTTTGCAACCTCTGTAAAAGACCTTACACCACCAGAATGCTAGTTCAGGCAGCATAAGATCCACAAAGGATTGTGCTATAGGGTATGAATAACAGTGGTTGATTTTTCTAAAAAGGAATGCCATTCCCACACCATCTGAAGCTGCTGAATGTTGGGACCTCAGTCTCTAGTAAGCATATAGTAAGTTTCTGAATAGAGCAGTGGTTCTCACATTTTGAGGGAGCTTTACTCCCTCAGTAAATCTTTGCAGGGGAGGGGAAAGGCAGGGAAGCAATCCCCAGAAATATTACGCATTAGTCAACTTTCCTAAAGCAGTATTTAAGAATTAAAATGAAACACACTATTAGATATCCGTAACTTTGACCACAGTTAAGTCTAGATGTCATCCTTACTTTCTCCATATGATGAGGTGAATGGCTTACCTGTTGACAATTTCCAGGTTAGACAGAGTAGAAATCATATTGCTCTAGCGTCAGGCCCAGTTCAGATGCTACAAGCACACAACAGGCTTGTAACCTGGCAGGGATAGCACAGAAGAGCTGATTGCAATATACATAGGCTCTGTTCATGTACTGCTTTCACACAGTCTCCCAGAGGGATGCAATCTTGATGGCATTTTTATGTGGTTTCACAGGTGATTATTTATCCTACTTTATTATCACAACAACACTGTTAGATGAAGCAGATCCTACCTGTAAGATGGCTCAGGTTGATCTAATAAGAAACATGACTGAGCATGGGTTTCAATCCATGCCAGTTCTCCCTTCTCTAAGTCTGACACTCGCTCCACCATGCCGGACATACTGGCATCCAAATCACCAAAACTGTTTAATCATAAAGAGAAATATTCAGAATAAACTCAAACCATATGGTTCAGTTTTACAAATGAAGGCAAAGGTGCCTGCAAGCTTTATCCCAACATGATGAATAAACATTTGACCGCTCTTGTTCTACATCTCATATAAAAACAAGACTGCTCTAGATATACTATTTAAATGAAACCAAGATCAGGATGGGCAAGATGTGTTCCGTTTTAAATTATTCAGTGTCTGCCTTGGCAACAACATTGTTACTAATTCACAAAGGAGATTTCTTAAATAGAAATTGCATCAGGTAATGGTGTTCATTTGAAAGCAGTTGCAGTTCTAAAGAAACTGTGACTTTGGTGGTAGGCCAATAGGACCTGGCATTTGGGCAATGAGCAGTCATTTCTGAGATTCAATTCTTCAGTGCAACAATTCCATGGATTGCTAACCTATAAATGTTCCCACTGAGTTCACTAGTACAAAATGTTGTTACAGATGAATCATCAGTTGTCATTGTTTAAACAGAGATGCACTAAGACATGTGGGCCCATGGCCCACCCAATTTTGGGTGGTTCATGAAACTGACAAGGCAGATTAGGCTATGAGCATTAAGGGATAAGCAACCTGCTGTTTGGTGGGGGGGCACTGCTGCCCACTCACTATTATAGCCACAAAGGCTTGAGCAGCTGCTAAAGTGAAACTGTTTTTTAGGTGGGTCCTGGTGCTAAACAGTTTGGGAACCACTGCACTAAACTCTAGTAAAATTCTCAAATATTTCAAATTCATTTCTCAATTATCCTTACACTTCAAAGGAATTTTGTTCTTGTATATGCACAGGGACTACTCTGATACAAATGAGAATGGCTTGGTCCAGGAGTAAGTGTAGAACCCCAAATAATTGCTGCACTATTCTGCCTCAGGCAGTTGGACAGGCTTATAGCTACATCCTCACATTCCTTACACAGAACTACTTCTGTGTCTGTGTCTAACTTAAAGCTCAGAGTTAGATAACTAGACATGATGCTATTTGTGTCGCTGGCACGAGAGAGAGAGAGAGAGAGAGAGAGAGAGAGAGAGAGAGAGTTTTCAGGTAGAAATAGGAATCACTAGAGTTCCTATTCACTAGAGACTGAGAGCAAAATCCAAAGTCCTGCTGAAATATCTGCGTGACTTCCTCTTTGCTGACGATGCAGCTGTCACTACCCACTCTGCCAAAGATCTCCAGCAGCTCATGGATCGTTTTAGCAAGGCCTGCCAAGATTTTGGACAATCAGCCTGAAGAAAACACAGGTCATGGTTCAGGATGTGGACTCACCTCCCTGCATTACAATCTCTGAGCATGAACTGGAGGTTGTCCATGACTTTGTGTACCTTGGCTCAACGATCTCCGACACTCTTTCTCTCGATACCGAGCTAAACAAGCGCATCGGTAAAGCAGCTACCACGTTTTCCAGACTCACAAAGAGAGTCTGGTCCAACAAGAAGCTGACGGAACATACCAAGATCCAGGTCTACAGAGCTTGCGTCCTGAGTACACTTCTGTACTGCAGCGAGTCATGGACTCTTCGCTCACAACAGGAGAGGAAACTGAGCGCTTTCCACATGCGCTGCCTCCGACGCATCCTCGGCATCACCTGGCAGGACAAAGTTCCAAACAACACAGTCCTGGAACGTGCTGGAATCCCTAGCATGTATTCACTGCTGAAACAGAGACGCCTGCGTTGGCTTGGTCATGTCGTGAGAATGGATGATGGCCGGATCCCAAAGGATCTCCTCTATGGAGAACTCGTGCAAGGAAAGCGCCCTACAGGTAGACCACAGCTTCGATACAAGGACATCTGCAAGAGGGATCTGAAGGCCTTAGCGATGGACCTCAACAAGTGGGAAACCCTGGCCTCTGAGCGGCCCGCTTGGAGGCAGGCTGTGCAGCATGGCCTTTCCCAGTTTGAAGAGACACTTTGCCAACAGTCTGAGGCTAAGAGGCAAAGAAGGAAGGCCCATAGCCAGGGAGACAGACCAGGGACAGACTGCACTTGCTCCCGGTGTGGAAGGGATTGTCACTCCTGGATTGGCCTTTTCAGCCACACTAGACGCTGTGCCAGAACCACCTTTCAGAGCGCGATACCATAGTCTTTCGAGACTGAAGGTTGCCAATACAATAAAAAAAGAGTTCCCCATCTGGATATGGCAAGGAGGGAAAGGACTTTAAGTGGCATGGAAGTTTACATGGAAGTAAATATTAAGTGGCATGGAAGTTTACATGGAAGTTTACATGGAAGTAAATATTATTGAAACCAATGGGGCTTACTTCTGAGTAAGTAAGGATTGCACAGGATTGCACTGTTAATCTCTTTATTCTCATTTTGAGGTCCCAATGAAAATATTCCCCATTGATTCCATTCGCCTCTGGAAGGAAGCTAAAATTGGCATCAATGGCAGCTTCCCTCCTAAGGCAAAAAACAGTCACAAAGGAAAAAGTTGGATTCGACTATAGTACATGGACAGAACTGGACTGTGGCAGAAAGGAGGCAAAGCACTAAGTTTTGCAAGGCGCCACGTCACGCTCTGTAAACTGCCCCTCCTTCTTGCCATTGGAACCATTCCGTTGTTCTCCCTGTTCCAGCCGTGAAGGGGAGGGGCAGCTTATAGGGCAGGATGAGGCAACCTAGGGCAAATGTGCTGAAAAGCACATTGTGACACCCAGAGGGTAAGCAGCATCAGTGGTAAGGCCTGCGCCATCCTGCCAGTGTGCGGTCCAAACGAGCAACTGACAGAGCAGGTAAGCTGTGCAGGAGCTGGGGGAGTGCAGAGGAGAGTAGAATGGGGCGGGGAGGAGTGTAACAGGGCAGGAGAGGACATATGGGATGTGGATCAGGCCTGGCAGATGGATGGGATTGGCAGTGCTTGCACACACCGAATCCTATTCCCTTTCCAGGGCTTAAAAGTCTGTCACAGTCCATTTGGCAGGCACAAATCCAAGTAGCCCCACTGTGCAGGCTGAGGTTTTACATTTATCCTTACCACAAGAAGACTTCCAGTCTGCTCCTTTCCATCGCTGGGTACAGCAGTGGCTGCATGGCTCTGCTGCATCAGCTCTGGGTAGGATTGGGCTGTAAGGTTGCCGTTTCCTCTGGGAAAAATCCAAATGCAAGGACCAATGATATGATTGATGTCATGTCTAGATCGACTCTATGGCTGCAATCCTATACTCTCCTGGGAGTAAGTCCCATTGAAATAAATGGGACTTACTTCTGAGTAGACATGCATAGGATTGCGTTGTCAGTCCCACCAAACTCCACACACATCTTCTGACAGTTACTGGATTTTTTAAGGGAAAGCCCAATCATTCCGTTTTATACAAAAGACGTACCACTGACTCGGTAAATCTCTATGCAACTTCCTGGTGTCAACAGGCTTCCAGTGATGCCTACAATCCAATCCTGCTCTCAGATGGGCAGTCCAATCCTGAGCTGCCCAGAGCATGGGATTGCCACGGCACCAACGCACAATTGGGTACACAATTTCTTCCCCTTCCCCAAGTAAGGGACGTAGCCCCGCTATGGGGCTACTCAATTCTGTGGCGGCTCTGGCGCTGGCCTGACATGGGGTTCAGGATCTGGTGGATTCGAGCTCCACTGGTCCTGCCCTCCTTCTGCCCTGCTCCCTCCCTGCCATGCCTCCCTCCTGCCCTCTCCACGCCCTCCCCCACCTCCCCCTGTCCTGGAATGCCTCCTCCCCCTTCCCCTTGCTCACCTCTCCACCACCCAGTGGTCCAGGTGACTACTGGATGGCAGAACATAGTCCCAGCGCTGGAGCTGGTCCAGTGTGGGTTTGTAGTGGGGTAGCTCCAGCGCTGGACCCGCAGTAAGGGCTAGCAAACATGCTTTATAGCATGTTTACAACAGTGCATGCCAGTGGTAAGCCAGTGTGCGCTGCTCAGGATCGGGCCCTGCATCGGTCTTCCAAAAGTGTTTCACTTCAACATTCATAGAGCATTCGGTGCGTTCATTGTTCCCTTCATTTAAAGGTGGGGGGGGGGGAAACCACAGTTCCCATTTGCAGGACGCTTCCCTCTCATTTTGTAGTCCTGAGTTGGGAAGGTTTTTCCCCCAAGAGTTCAACCTTTCTATTAAAAAACTCCTTCCTGTTTTTCCCTACCCTGAAACGGATCCATTTTCTTCCTGCTGAGTTCTGCAGTCTCCATCCCCCACCGCTTCTCAGTTACATTTGCTGCATTCAGCATTTTCACGAGCTGTGTGTGTTGCTGTTTTCTGTGCATGCTGGCAAATAAACATATGGAGCAACCCAACAAGCCCATGCTCTTGCTGATTTCTCTGCCTGCTGGGCAACATAATGAATCACCAAATAAACTGCTTGCCTCTAATATTTGAGTTTTATTTTTATATTGAAGACGACAAAATAAAGCTGTAAACACTTGCCAAGAGAGGCTTAAAACCCACCCTAGCCTTCTATCCTGCTCTTTTATGGAAAGGTGCTTTAAAAAAAATATTCTGTATTATGAAAACAGTCATCATTTCCTTCTTGCTGTTTCTCGACAGCTGTCTCCCCACCAGGACTGGGAATTGCACTCCAGAAATTAATCAAATGTGCTGGATAAATTTAGAAAAATGTTTCTTTTCAAGTGTTTGTGTGACTCTTGCTTGGATTTTTCCAATGCTTGGGGAAATAGTCTTTCCGTATTCCAAACATAGGAAAGCCTCAACTATCTTAATATTGATTTTGAAACAAGGAGGAAAAAAATGCTAAACAAAAGTAAACTTGTACTTCTAGGTCCATGATTATAGTGACATTTTGTCTAAGCTAACATTTGTACTTTTTTCTCTTTTTTCAGCAATACTTTATTGGGAAGTACTGGACAAAAAAATGAGGACAGAAAAGATATAAAGCAAGAGTGGAAGATCTGATACTAGGTTGATTTCTCATGAAATGTAGAAGCTGCTCCCAGCAACAGAGGGAAGACTTCTGGGCTGCCATCTTCTGGAATAATTCCATCACCCAATCTTATGGACCTTTTATGACAATGTATCTCCTGATAAAGGCTGAAAGGGTCATAAAAGGCCCACAGATGGCACAATAATTACAGCACTGCCAGGCCAATCACAGCTACCATCGGTAAGTCGGTGGTGAGGGAGTGTCATGGACAGGCAGACAGAGTTTGGGGCCAGGGAAGGGGAGGGGTTGTTTTGGGGGAGGGCAAGCATGCGAGTTGCACCAGGATCTTATCCTCCCTTTACCAGTCTGTCCCACCCATTTCCTCTCCTCAGACTTATGCCAGCATGGCGTGGGTCTGAAGAGACCCACAGGCAGCCAGAAGGCCTGCATGGTGGTAAGTAGAAATGTTTTTACTTAGCTTCATTTTGCCTTCTGGTCACCCTCCCCCCCAACATGCAGCTCAGCCTTTATTGACCATTGGTATAGACTGGTTGTGAACAACCAGCAGGCTGCCAGGAAACACAATATGAGATGGCAACAGGCTCTAGCAGTCAACATGTCTCTGGTTTCAGGAAATGGTAAGGTAGTTACAAACCTTACACTATAGCTTTACTTTCATAGGCTGAAAGAACGAAGCTGCCTTATATCAGACCTATTGCTTCAATGTTATCTATTCTGACTATGAGATGGCAACAGGCTCTAGCAGTCAACATGTCTCTGGTTTCAGGAAATGGTAAGGTAGTCACAAACCTTACACTATAGCTTTACTTTCATAGGCTGAAAGCATGAAGCTGCCTTATATCATCAGACCTATTGCTTCAATGTTATCTATTCTGACTTGCAGTAGGACTCCAAAGCTTTGGGCAAAGTTCTTTGGCAGCCCTGCTACCTGACAGCTTTGAATCCTAGTTTCAAGAGATTCAACCTGGGGGCTCAAATGCATGGAAAGGTGTGCTCTGCTCTGAACTAACCCCCCCCCCCATCAATAATCATATTTTGTAATCATATTAGGGATAGGAGAGGATGCTAAATTACCCATGTGTTCTTGCATATCTGACTGGGCTGCACTGTTAAGAAGTAGGATTGAGCTTCCTGAAAAGGCCCTTCTAGCTTCTGCCTAGTACTTCTTACAAGATTCCTGCTTTCCACCATGCCAAAAGTCCAATCAGAGTGGCTGCTGTAGCTAAGCTTTAATACCAGCCTTGTAGGAGTGTTTCTTGCTAGTTTTGCCTTCTTTCAAAAGGGAAGTATGTTTGAAAATGTTGGCGTATCAGTTTGTCCAGATACCCAATACAAAAGACACAAGACTACATAAGTTGGATTAAAACAGGCCACATTTATTTATCTATAGCAATTGATCCATTTCCAACTGCAGCATGTCCTATTTACACAATCCGCTCCCTTCTTAGGTGCAGGCACCTACCCTGAAGATGTTAGCTAACTTGTCCAAAATCCTTTGTTCCTAACTAAGACCATCACCACCCTCACCCCAAACTAAGGTTACCTCTCGGCAATTCAACACCAACCTCTGGAAAGCAGGATCAAGGAAGCCAAATTGCTCCACCTACCCTAAGCCAGGCTGTCTTTTGAGACAGACATCATAATTCAAGCTCAAGGGATCACAAGCCTGCATCTCTAGATAGCCCCATGGGACAGGTTCTGGTTCTTCCCCTGACTTTCATTTACCTAAAAGTAAATACCAAATCCCTATCTCATAACCATCCTAACTAAACACACACCTTAAGGACATAGTCTGGCATAGGTGAAAAAAATTCCACATCAATAGACATATCAGGTATGAAGCAAAAAGTTCCTACCCAGCTGTAAACTGTGACCAGCTAATCTCAGACTATTGTGATGGGTGGATGGGCTGGGTAATGAGCACCTCCACTCTCGGAATGCCAAGGGACAGAGGCCACATGGAAGCTGCACTTCTCTGGCCCAACCCTTGTCTTGCTCAGACACCAGTCAGGTGCCCAGCTTAATCCCATGCCTCCCGCAGGGCTGAGTCTGGGCAAAGGACGTCCCGGACCATTTGGGCGGGGTAGCAGCAATCTTAGCAAACACTGTATTTTGTACATAGTCTGTAATGACATCACTGAAGTTCATAATTACTTGCTTTGGAATATGAATTTGTCCAGCTTGTAACAATTGGCTATATTAACTGAGCCTCAGAATTTCTTCTCCAGCCTGAACTGAAAACAAGTTTCTGTATGTGCTCGGTCAGTGCTTGGGCTGACCCAGCTGTTTTTGTAGGTGCACGCACAAAAGCCTCTTATTCTTGGTGAAACACTCATTGTTTTGTGTGAAATGGCATGAGCGACAAAGCCATTTGCTTTGCAGACCCTTGTGCAAAAGTTCTTGAATGGCAGCCCCTTACTCCTCAGTGAAGCTCTTGTCGTATGCTATAAATTAGGTGATCGGGCCAAGCCATCTTTTGTTTTTAGTGAGTATGTTTCATTTTGATGAATTCTCCACATGGTTTCTTGCAAATATCTTATATGGTGGTTGTCCCACATCTGGATCTAAAATTCTGTGTTTTGGGGCACTGGGTAGAGAGGGGGAAAAATCTCCACTACATCTCCACCAGGGCTAGTGCTAGGACTACAATCATGAAAAAATCAACCTGGACTATAATGGCCCAGTCCTACCCAGGACCAGATATGTGATGTTGGGTCACTGAAACATCTTCTGCTGCATCCTACAGACCAGCTGGGGTCAAGGCCAGCTGGAAAAGGTAAATACAGAAAATGTTTACTTTCCTCCTCCACAGCTCCTTGGTCCCCTATGGGCCTACTCAGAACAATGCCAGCTCTTTTGCTGGGATGATTCTAAACCACCACGTGAGGCCTGTCAGGCCCAGGACAAGGGGTTCAAGATCTTGTGAATGCTACTGCCACCAATATCTGCCTCTGTCTTGCCCCAATCCACTCCTGGCCTGGACCGATCCCTGCCCCAATTTGCCCTGCTGTTCCTTACTGACAGCTGGTCTGCAGCCTGCTGCTGCCAGCGCAGGGCTTATCGGTTACTATACTGTCAGTAGTGAGCTGCAGACTGTTGGAGCAGCTGCAGCAATGGCAGCCCATGCAATGGGCTGGCAGATCCTGAGCATCCAGATTCAGCTGTAAGTATCACAAACAGATCCCTTACAGCCCAATCCTATTTGTGACACTCACAAGGAAGTGTCTTTATTCAATGGACCCTCATCATCATCATCATTCGCCATCCAGTGGAGCCTCAAATGTAAGTTTACCTGGAAGTAAATGTATAATGAAGTAATGTATAAAATTGGGTAGTTAAGCATATTTACCTCCTGGTGATTTCAGTGGGAAAGTTTTCTCTTGGATTCTAAAATAGCAAAATAGGAAGTAAGTGCCATTGAATTCAGTGAATTTATTTATGAGAGCCTAAGTTAGAACTGCTTATGATATGACTAATACTCACTTAACTCTCTCACTAAATCAATGATAAATAAAAGTTTTGAACAGAGGCTAGATTGGGCCCCAAAGTATCAGCAGCGAAACTCCCCAGCCCGATGCCCAGAGCAAAGGTCCGTTATGCCAACCCCACACAAAAAGCTGCCCCCCCCACACCTGAGGCTCACAGAACTTCGCGCAACCTCCACCTGCATCGGGGAAGCCTCTCTGAGGTTCCCTGATTATTTAAACTGTGCTTCCGGAAAACCAGAAGCACAGTTTTTGCCCCTGTTGGGCACCTCAGAGAGGCTTCCGCGGGGTCCTAGCAGCTCGTGCCCAGGGCTTTTGCCCCACCCGAGCTTATGGCAGGTCCACAAGTGCAAAGTATTTTTTAAAATACAATGAAAAATAAAGTTCAAAATATGTCAAAAACTATGCAAGAAAACAGAAGCAAGCCAGTCCACTTCACCACCTGCTACCTTCATAAGTGGTCCCTAAAAATGGGTTAAAAGAACCTTTTCCTAATGCAAAAAATGAACAAACAGCAACAAAAAACTAGTGTTCATAGATATTTTATAAGCGTGAAGATGAAAAGATGGCTGAATATAATAGATTTGCTGTTGTGATACAGTGTTTATTGGAGTCCTCAATTGTCAAAATTAATTTTTAGAGAAATAATCCTGTAAAAGTATCTATTACTTCCAGTTAAATCGAGTTTGTCCATCAAATCATTTCTTTTAAAGTATCCTGTCAGTTCTTGTATCTCAGAACAGCAAATCTGTTTTTCTGTGTATGTATGTAAGTGCTGGAAAGTATTTCATAGAGATTTTATGAGTACACTGTTGGAGAGATGGGATATGGATTCCTTTTTTTAAAAAAATGAACTAATTTCAGTTTTGGTTGTGAAGTTGGTAGCCTTTCAAGGGTGGGGACTGATGAGAAAGTTTGCTTGGCAGATATTTACCCAACCTCACAGCTGTGAAAAATTAATCCAAAAAGTCAGGGAAGCAGAAGATTAAGGATCTAAAGACAGTTTGGTTCTGTACCATATTCTGTTTTTTCACACAGTGAAGCTATCTGAGGGAATCTGTCCATAACACAGTGTGTCCTGTCAAGCAAAGTGTTCTTTAGAAAACAAACGTCTCCTTCACTTGGATCAGAAAGATACTGGCAAGAGCTGTGCTCTCTCTCTCTCTTTGTATGGAGTATCAAACTTCGCCATAAGATACACTCTACTTACTACATGTAACCTACCATGTAATCATTAAAGTCTGAATACGAGACATTTTCTATCTAACAGTAAAACGCTTGGACATGATATTCATTTGGCGATAAGAGACCAGCTCAGAGCATGCCAGCTCATGCAAAGGCAGTGATGTCACTAGGGTTTGTGTCACCCAGTACAGGAGGCCAGCATGCCCCCTCCCATGATGGACCTCCTCCCATGCAGTGGGTAGGGCAACAACATGGGTGGTGGACATGGTGGACATTACCCCATCCCGCTGTTTTTTTGGCCATACCTTTAGATAGAATAGAGATATCTCAAAGTGGTTTATTTCATTGCATTCTGCTGTAAATTACACATCGAATGATATATAACATGATGGTATTATTCCTACAAACCTAAATTTTAGCGATTTTGGTCACTAGTGGACCACACCACAATGCATGTCACCCCTCTGTGCTTGTCACCCGGAGTGGGCTGCACCCCCCGCACCCTGCTAACAATGCCACAGCACATAGGGAAACGGGCTCTGGAAATTCTGTGGCCGGTTTGATGTGGGGAAGAGGCACTTACAGTAGGAGCAGGAGATATAGATCTATGCTTATGATCTAGTTTCATGAAATCATATGTGTTTGGGTTTTACTGTCTGATTGATTTGACTCACTTGTTCACTTACTGAGGTATTGGAATTTCAGTTCTTTATACGTCTTATAAAGAGCAGGTTTACTACACACATAATCCAGTACACCCTGATTCCAAGGGCTAGATTAAATGTGCCATGAAATGCGTAAACATCTAGGTTGTTTTTTTTTTAATCTTTAATAGCTACGCAAGTGCCTGATCCAGATTAGGACTATGTTATAGAATATATGTTATAGGCTATGGGCGCAATCCAAACTTGTGCTGGAACAGGCAAGCCACCTCCTGAAGTGGCACAAGTCTGAGGAGAGTGGACCGGTTTGAAGCCGCTCCGTTCTCCCTGGGGATGGGGATTGGGATCCTGCATAACTGCTGGATCCCAGCCCCGCCTCCTGCTCCTTGTATGCCCGCCCCCAAGGCTGCCCATCACCCTCCCTTCCCCCACCTAGGAATGCCTCCCTCCCTCCCTCCCCCTCCCTGCCTCCCCCATGCCTACCTGTCACCCATCATCCGAGCCAACGCAAGGAGCCGGGAAGTAGCCTCCACAGGCTGGCGCTTCTTGGAGCACTGGCCTGGCTTCCTCCCACAGAGGCACAAACATGCTTTATGGCATGTTTGTGACCCTCCCAGGCTGAACCCTGGGACTTGGGCCAGCTGATATCTATCTATCTATCTATCTATCTATCTATCTATCTATCTATCTATCTATCTATCTATCTATCTATCTATCTATCTATCTATCTATCTATATATATATATATGTTGATCTATCTATCTATCTATCTATCTATCTATCTATCTATCTATCTATCTATCTATCTATCTATATATATATATATATATATATATATGTTGATCTATCTATCTATCTATCTATCTATCTATCTATCTATCTATCTATCTATCTATATATATATATCTGATATATATATGTTGATATATATATGTTACATATAATTAAACACCAATCACCTGAGATCATACGGGCCCTTTGGGATACCATTTACTATAATTGCATTGGATGCATTGGATGTGGGGAGGATAGCAGTAGGGATGGGAACTTGAGTCGCATGGCTCAAGTCCAAGTTGCAAAAACATGTGTGTTTTGCTGATTAGAATCACACAAGTCAAGCATGTCACTGACTTGGGCTCTAACTCAAGCTTGAGCCAATGACTCGAAAATGAGTCCCCAAGTGTGTAGACTTGAGACTGTCTGGGTATGCTTGCTTACTTTTCTCCAGCATGTGAAACACCTCATGGGGCCATAATTTAGACCAGGCGAGCAGCAGCAGGAAAGTTCTAGTCAGGAGGCAGGGAAGGGTTAATTAGCATGATGTGGGAGGAAGGCAAGAGTGGGCTCTCTTGTTCATCTCTGAAGGAACTGATGATCATTGGACGAAGGATGGATGGGGTTTTTTTCCCCCTCTGGATGAGAGAGGGCAGAAGCCGAAAGAGTCTCTTGCCTTAGGTTTGGCTGTAAAAGTCCAGGGAATGGGGAAAGGAGGCAGGGAAGTCAGGAAGTGGTTCCTCATGACTCTGGCCAGTTCCTCATGGCTCTAGCCGTTGTCTCCGAAAGGAAGAAGCTGCCTCACTGAGTGACAGGCAATGGGACTATTTCTGAATAGAGTAGCAAAGGATTGGGTCATATTCTTAATTTAAGCCAGCTTCTGCCATGCGACCCTTCTCCCGCTTGCCACTTCAGTCCCCTCACACTGTCCATCCTGCTGCCTCACACCTTGCTCAGCTCGGGCACTTCCCAGTCCCTTTTGGTCCATGCGTGGTGTGCGTGACCCTGATATGCCTGACCCAAAAGACTCTGACTTGAATCAAAATGACTCAGGAATTTAGTCTGCAAAGGCCACCCACTAGGACTTGAGTCAAGTTGTGGGGGGCAGAGACTCACTGCTGTGTCAAGTTCACATCCCTGGATAGCAGCCATGATGGGTGAATTATTGGTGGGAAAATAATATAGAATTAAATAGTATAGAATTAGAATTAAAGGATTAAAAACCTTCTACTTTCCACGCTGGGTACCTGACTTAGATCGTGCCCCATCCTGCTGTTATTTTTAGATTCAAAAACCTCAGAAACTAGTTGATGCACTTGGATGGGGTGGATGCACTCAACATTGCATCTAATTTGACCGCAAGGTCATTTTTACAAAGGATTTTTGTATGTCTCTCCCTCTTATGAAGGACTCGTCACAATCTCAAATGATAAACAGATATTTCCAGCCATTCAGAAAACTGGAAATCTGGCAGAAATGCAGTCCAAGACCTCTGATTGCCAGGAAAGTCCTAAAATTGGACATATTTTTACCTGGCAATCAAAGCTTGGGGCATGGTGTACTTTACGTTAGAGGCCAGCATTGGCAATCATACTCCATTCTCTCTTCTCTTGACTATCAGTGTCAATAGACATTGGGCAAAATGTCTCTTCAAGTCAATAATAAATCACAAGTGTTCTTTCATTAGTGTCCCCCATATGTTTGCTTCTGAGTTTTGTGAACAGTTTTGAAACAAGGAGTAGACAAAGGTTGACAAATAAAAACAACATACGTAAATTTGCCATCAAAGTAAAATAGTCCTGGGCAAAACTAGAAAACATTCCATTTCCCAATGATGTGAGGGGTGTTTGAACCTATTAGCAGGGAAAGGCCTTCAGGTGTGGTTTTCAGTAATGTTTTCTACCTCTACAAACACAGACATGGAGAATGGATATTGTTAGGCCACAGGCTTGATGGTGTATCAGAAAGGATCCTGAAGGAAGCAGGTTGCATTTTGTCAAATACCTGGGCCTCCATCAAGCTGTGCAATGGCTTCAGAAAACTGCAGGGATGCTCTTAGAGGTGTTTAACAGTTTAATAAAGAATCAGAACTTTGACAGAGCAGTGGCTTCTGTCACAAAGGATAGGATAGGCATCACAATGACTTTGAGAAAAATCTCTTCTCTGGCGTAATAAATGTCTTATTTCAGGAAAACCGTTCTTGGAAAGCTTGGTAGATTGATAAATGCTATATAGCAGGTATACGTTAAAGATTTTCTCTTCTTTTTTTAGAATTCCCCAAGAGAGTTTTATTATACAACTATATTGAATAAGCAAGGTTTTTTTCACTTTGCTGTTGTCTCTTTGTTTTCCTTGCCTCTGAATATTTTAATAAGGCAGTATCTTTGAAGGTTAACAGCAGAATGAGAGCAAACAAAGCCCGAAACGTGAAATGGATTATTGTGAACTCTAGAAATATGGTTTGTGGAGTTATGTTCCTCTAAATTAGACAGAGAAAATCTAGTAAGTGCCCTCTATCCTCAGTCATAACAACTGAAAGATTATACTGTGCAATAGTAAAAAAAAAAATGACTTATGGTGAAAAATCATATTCAGGTAAAGACTGACTATAAAAAATCTTTATATATTTATGTTCTACTTTACAGCCCAAATGTCCCTAAAGCAGCTAACAAGCAGCTAAATCCAAAGAACAAACACTATAAAGAATGATAAAATTACAGCATGGAAACATAAAATCAAAGCAGTAGATATACCAGGATCTGATTTAAAAAACCAAAGAGAAGCCTTCACAGCAATGCTGAAATAACATCAGAAGAGTGCCAGGTGAGTTTCCCTGAGGTTAGGAAAGTGTATTCCTAAGATAAGACGCCACAGCAAATTGAAGTTTGTTCTCCAGTCATCATTCACTCTGTCTTCCCCCTGGAAGACAGACGTCTGGAGACGGGCTTCCCACAAAGATTATGATGATGATACAGTATTTCTGTACTGCCTTTCTCACTGACTCTCCCAATGAGTAAGAGTCTTAGGACCCAATCCTATCCAATTTTCCAGTGCCGGTGCAGCCATGCCAATGGGGTGTGTGTGCTGCATCCTATGGTGGGGAAGCAGTCACAGAGGCTTCCTCAAGGTATGGGAACATTTGTTCCCTTTCCTCAGGGCTGCATTGCAGTTGTGCCGGTTTTGGAATGTTGGATAGGATTGGGCCCTCAGGCTGCAATCCTAATCTCACTTTCCTGGGAGCAAGTCCCATTAAGGATTGTGCCCTTACAGTCTAAGGATCTTACAGGCTGTTTACGTATCAACAAACTTTAAAAAAATGGAGTTTTTACAATTAATGTTCTATGAGAAACTCATAGAGCTCCTCATTTCCAGATGTCTTCCTTCACAGTGTGGTCATTCTTTTTCCTGACACATGTCATCCAAGCTTCCAGCAGAAGCAGGCACAAATCAGCCATGTTTTATTCAATCTTGGAAGCTGACCTGTATATTCCTTCACCTCATAGCTTATTATTCCTTGCCCTCTCACAGCCCGGTAATCAGCACCAGTAACTCCTTTGTGGGTCTGTACTCTCACCGTGGCGTATCAGCTGCATCGGTCTCTCTTCCAAACCACAACCAGGGTTATTCCCACTTAGCTTCTTTGGGCAAGGCAGCAGCTTAATCACCAAACCACACCTCCTGCTATCTTCCTATCTTGGCGGGCTCATATGGGAGAAGCTGCTTGTTCATGTTCCCAGGGCCCAACTAGGCAAATATATTCTGGGAAATGAATGACATAGAAAAGTTTGTTTGGCTTGCAAGATATATCCCTGAAACATCTAGAAGGCATGTTCAATTTTTATTTAGCTACTGTTAGCGTTACTGTTGCCAGATGCCTTTCATTATTAGGGTGACAGGATGACAGAGATGGACCTAGTTCTTAAAGTGAATTTTATTTGCTCCATGGTGGTGATTTAGGATCTGCAGTGCAAAGGTGCTAACCTTGATGGGCTTCTTGTCAGTCAGTTAAGGCTGTACAGAAAGTAAGACCCCAATCCAGTTCTCTTGTTCTGCCAGTGAGTGCAACAAGGCCATCAGCGCAATGACTGGTAGCCATACTTGTGAGAAGGGAAGCCTTAGTAGGCAGATGTGGCTACGTAGCTGCAGAAAAAAACAATTGAAGACAGCAATGTGGATGTGCATGAGGAAATGAAACAAGGCTGATCCACACAATCTGTGAGTGCATCACATCCACTTGCTTACGCTGCATCTCGTTGGTCATTTTGCTCCCCATTCCCCAATGTTGGAGAGATTCTTGCAGATGTCTTCGACAGCTTGGGTTTCCGCCATTGAGAATAACTAGGTAACTTGGGGACATAGAATCTCTTGGATTTTCAAGCACATGTCAAGGATGAGCAACATTTCACTCAGGATATCAGAGAGCAATCGTGCTAGTATTGATTTTTTTTAAAAACCATGGAAATCAGAGCCCCACACAGGCTGTGTATCCAAAAAAAGCCTTAACCCAGGAAACATGGATGTTTTCTTATCGGTGAAGCCCTCAAAAGTAAGGCAATGGGCAGCCCAATCCTAACTTGCACTGGAGCTGGCAGGCCAGTGGGCCTGCGCTGCATCCAGTGCAAATTTGGGGTCAAAAGCAGCGCGACCTGAGGCAAGGGGAAAATTTTCCCCTAATCCTGTGTCGCACTGCAATGGTCCCATTGGGTCTACTTGGATCTCCACCACCTGATGAGAGGCCACGCCATGCTGCCCCGGAACGGGGTCAGCATCTGGCATAACCGTCGGATTCTGGTTCCACCTCCCACTCCCTCACACCTGCCCCTGGGAATGCCTGCCGCCCCCTCCCCCTATCTGCGCCCTGCCCCGTCCTGAAAACTTACCTGTCAGGCCTGGGTCCAGTGCGGGGAGGCCAGCGCAACTCCTTGTGCTGGCTTCCCCAATTCCTAAGTTGGCGCAAACATGCCTTATGGCACATTTGCAATACTCCCAGGTCAGCGCAAGTAACTTATGTTGGCCTAACCTGGGGGTTAGGAATGCACCCTAAAGGAACAAAGAATTAATTACTGCTGTTAAAAAAGGTTTAATTGGTTCTGATTAGTATCAAAAATATGCTTCTACTGAAAATACTATTAAATTGCTGTTGTTATTGTTAGTATTATTATTCAAAAACGTTTCCATTCTGCCAGAACTGAAGGAGGTTTGCAATATCAGCTAAAAATACTACTGCAGTTTATAACCCAAAGCTATGACCTCATGATTCATCCACGTAAGGCATCAGCCGCCATCATGTGAGCTGCTCCAGCAGTGGGTGAATTGCTAATGATGGCACAGGTGGAATGCTGTTCCAGAGCAGGGAGGTTGGTGGTGGTGGTGGTTTGGGGGAGGAAGCTCTGGAAGTTCAGCCATTGTTTAGGGCAGGGGTCTCTAAACTTTTCAGCCAAAGGGCTGCATCAAATAACTGGCACAATGTTGAGGGCTGGAAAAAAAAATTAAATAGAAAATTCAAATAAATACATTGGAGATGGAACTTAGATGAATGAATAAATGAATGAATGGGCTCAAATATCCAGGATTTCTTCAAGCACCAACACAGCCCAAGACATAAAGCACACACTTAAATGGACCCCCCATTCTCCTACCCCACAAGCACAATCAGTTATGCTTGGTCAACTGGGCGAGAGGCTCTTAGGGGATCAGAGGCTGGCTGCGGGCCAGCTAGAGGCTCACTGCGGGCCGCACCTAGCCCCCAGGCTGGGGTTTGGAGACCCCTGGTTTAAGGAAGGCACTCTGAGCAGAAGCTTGGAGAAATTCACCAATGACTCTAATCCTAATTGTAATTCCTAATCCTAATCTTAATCCTAATTCCAAAAATGGTCATCCAGATGCCTCCAAAAAGTCCACAAGGCAGACAGAAAAGTAATAGCCCCTCCTTGTTTTTACAGTGCAATAACACAATATAAAAAAAAATCATTTTAAAAGGCATATATTACATTATAATCTAATAGGAAAAATGCCAGCTCTTTCTGACCTAGACATTTAAACATTTTCACAGTAATACCGCTGTGTAAAATCAGGCTAATTGCCACCTGCCTACCGTTCTGCACAATATACTCCCTCTCTTTTTAAAATTACTCTTTAATTACCTTGACGTTACAGGAAAGGAGATTTCCTAATTTTCATTCAACATTAAAGAGAAGTAAACATTCAAGCCCTTGATGATGAGTCGGAGACTCACCCTGAGCTATCTTTAAGACCACCCAACTGTCAGCCTGGCAACAGCCACAATTACCAGGTACAACAATGCAGTGTTATGAAAATCCATTGCTGGCTCAGGAATTGAATGAAGATGGAGTAAAACAGCAGGACAAGACTGAGAATGTGTCACTTACGCGGCACCTTGAATGCCGCCCTATGCCACTTCTACTGAAGGGTAAATTACTGATGGGGCTTTCAGTTGGCAGTCGGCCTAGCAGGATGGAATTTGTATACTTGTCAAACATCACATGTGACCGTAACAATGCCTACATAAAGTGCTCTGTGTATCACCGCAACAAATGCATATCCATATGCTCAAGACGTGGGATATGGGATTTTGCCCATGGCTTCAGATGTGCATATATGTCCTCTTATAGACTTCGTTAGATCTGCCATGTAGTTTCAGAAGAAGTGAAATTAAAACTTGAGTTGTTTTTTTTTCCCCATTCAGGCAAAATAGCTGCAGAACAGAGAGGAAAGATAAAGGACTTCAGATAAGAGTAATGATATACTGCAGTGGAATCCAGTTGCTAAGTTTAACTATCTTTTTTTTGACATTTTTAATTGCTGAGGCCAAACCCTCTCCTCCTGGAAAGAGCCACCTGACGTTTGTCATATTTTTGGAACGCACAATGAAGGGAGAATGATAATAAGTGATTAATCAAATATAAGTTTCTTGTCAAATCATCAAACTTCTGTCTTTCAATCTGACAGTTGAAAAAATTGATATTTGATATGCCAACCTTTTCAAATGTTTTAAATGGTTGGACTTCTTTTTAAAGTTTTCCATGCCGCAATCAACATTAGCTGTTAAGAATTTATGCTTAATAAAAAAGCTAAATAAACATATGAGCAAGAAGCTCTAACTACTCAAAGGTCAACATATTGGATAGATTTAATCAGCAGCCTTGGAGAAGCGGGTTTGTTCACCATATGAAGTCTGCAGACGGTCATTGTTTTGCCTTTCCTCATTAGATTTTTAGGACTCTGAAATGAGGTCCAGTTACAATCCGCAAAAAAAATTATTTGAATAGTCCACTGAGGTAGACTAAGAATGATTAGTTAAATGATGGTGATGATGTGAAAATTATGTTGCTGACCCTATGAGCATGGTAGCTCTTGTTTCATGCGTTCACATAACAAACACTGACCCAACTTCAAGGTAATCCTTTCCATTGTTACGTACAAGCTAATCTGACGTGAGTTCCATAGCTCAATGGTAAATGATGTGCATTGTTTGCAGAAGTTGCCCAGGTATCCCCCCACAAAAACACACTGAATTTTGGTAAAAGTTAAGGCCATACTTATTGATTATAAAGCAAGTCAACAAGCAATAAATGCATTGGGCCCTGTTTAGGACACTCCACCTCTAAGTGTAAGCACATAACTTGCAGCAGACGGCTATCCCCTTCCTACCAAAGCCCTCCTTTGGGTGAAAGCATTTTGGCTCTGAACCCAGGATCACTTTTTGGCTCCCCCAGCTTCATCACCTCCAAGGAAGCGGAATACTTCATCTACCCCAAGCCAGGCAGTCCCTAAGGGAGGCATCCCAGTTCAAGCCTGAGGGTTCACCAGCCTGAGGAACCGTATGAGTGCAGTAGCTTTTGTTTCACCTGTTCACACTACAAACACTGGCCCACCGTAGAGTTAATCCAGTGCTTTCCATTGAAACTTACAAGCTAAACTGATATGAGTACCGTAGCAAAGTAGTAAATCATGTGCATCGTATGCAGAAGTTCTCAGGTTCAGTTTCCAGTATCTCCCTAAAAGGATTGCACAGAGAGATATGAAAAGTGCCTATCTGAGAATGCTCTGCTCACTGTATTGGTCCAGATGAACCAAAGGTTTAACCCAGGATATGGCAGCCCTACAGAAATATTGGAAAAATTTGAATACCCACAACCAAGCCAGATCCCATTTTGCTACATTTTCACGCAGGTTGGACTGCCTTGGGACCATTTCCCAAAGAAAATAAGAAAAAAACAAAAAAAAGCATTTCCTAATTCCTTTCTGGATGGAAAGAGTGCAACACATAACAAACAGATTCCCATTGGGAGAGGAGGCAGGGAGGTGACACTGCTTTGTCTCTCTCTTCTTCCATTTCTGGTAATAATTATGAAAACATAAAACATAATACGGTATGCAGTCATCCTGCTGTGCCTTCTCCCACCCCAAAGAGCCAATGAAATGAGATGGGAGTGGGGAAAACATACGCTGTCATGACATCATGTCACACAGAGGGCTCAATTGCATGTGATGCGATATACAGGCTTGGCAATTGTGTACTTCTTCTTTCCCCCTAAAGCCATGGGCGATCTAATCTGGATTTGGACCACAAGGGGAGGAGAGATGGTCTTAAATTCTTTGCCCTCACCGCAGTCTCAATCCAGATTGGGGCTGCCCATGTGGCTGCTTTGAGGAAGGAAGCTCAATGGGAGCTGATCTTTAAACCCAATCTTATAATTAATATTGGATCCCTCCATGGTTATTATTGAGGGTGAAACAACAAGCATGCAATTGCTAAGCATGTGTTGCTAGATGTTACCAGGTAGATGTTACCAGGTAGAAAGAAAGAGTGTCCCTTTAACATTTGGCCATGCCCAATTCACCATAATGCATGGTTCTGTGCATTGCTGCATAGGTGGAAACATGACCTTCAAGAGGAATTTTATCAGGGGGTACAAAGTTTCTTTTGGGCCCCTTCCCAAAGGGGAAGGTGTGAAACAGGGTGAGGAAAGGGTTGTGACAGGGGTGGGTGGAATATGGATAGGGAGGGGGAAAAACAGGATGGATAGAGGGTGGCAACAACCAGAAATGTCTCTGGAGCCCAGAGCTACTCAGCTTCCCAATGTGGAGCTCAGGTCTACCTGCCTGGTAGACCTGGTCTCCCTGTCAACCCTGGCTTCCATCTTTTGCTCTCCATGAGGCCCGATGAGATCCCAGGAAATTTCTGGGCCCTTTTCTTTGGTTCTTGGGCCTCCTTTTTGACCCCACGCCCGGGGAAAATTTGCCCCCTGTACTCTCCTCTCATGGGTCCTGGGTGGATATACAATGTTGGTAAATATCAAGAAAGCAAGGGACTGCAGTAGATGGCAACTGTAGAAGTGAGCTATAGTAAAATGGTTCTCAGCTGTGAGCAAATGACAAATGGCAATTTTAATTATTCACTATGTTAAGCAACTAACATCCCTTAATGTCTGACTGAGTGGCTGGATACAATTACTACATAACAAAAGATCCTTACAATACTATATCTTCCAGCACAGGGAGTTTATGAAGACAGTTGTCATCCATTATTTGTACATTCCTCATTTGTTTAGAGTAATTAGGAAGGCATTTAGGAGATGAGCAAAAATCAGTTTGGTTTTTTTTCTTTTCTAACAAATGTATTCAGTTATTATAATGGTGCAGAGAGGACAACTGAGACAATATGCTGAGAGGAAGTAACCGGACAGATGAAACCTTTTTTCCAACAAATGCAAAATATTTGAACACAATTCAACTGAGAGCATTGATGAGTGGCTAACAGCACAAGCCTATGCATGTCTGCTCAGACACAATTCCCATTGTAGTCAGTGAGCTTGCTCCCAGGAAAGCTTGCATAAGATTGCTGCCTAGCTTGGTTATTTATTACCTAATTTCTGGAGATTATAGCAAACACTTCAGTGTCAAACTGATATTGTTAGTGATTTAAAATTCAATTGCCAAGTCAACGGAATTGATATAGTGTCTATTCCTTTGAATGGGGCTTATGCTAGAGATCTTCCCAATGGTCCACTTTGCTCCACTTTGTGCAATTTTTTAATAGCCCTGTAAAACAGTATTGCAGTAAATATAATTGAATGGTCGTAGGTTTTTGCCAAACAGTATCATTTACTCCAAAGAAAGAAGGGAAACAAGTAATAGATTATGAGATGACAACTAAAAATGCTAATTCTGCACTTTGTATTTCAAATGAAAAGAAAAGCTGCTCACACAGCTTGGAGCTAAGTACAGAGAAATCTTGAGAACTGAAGGATTCTGCATCAAATGTGATTGTATATGCTTGGAGGCAGGCTGTGCAGCATGGCCTTTCCCAGTTTGAAGAGACACTTGGCCAACAGTCTGAGGCAAAGAGGCAAAGAAGGAAGGCCCACAGCCAGGGAGACAGACCAGGGACAGACTGCACTTGCTCCCTGTGTGGAAGGGATTGTCACTCCCGGATTGGCCTTTTCAGCCACACTAGACGCTGTGCCAGAACCACCTTTCAGAGCGCGATACCATAGTCTTTCGAGACTGAAGGTTGCCAATATATAAATTCATAAATGTGAGTGAGACACACTAGAACAGTGGTTTTCACACTTCGGCACCAGGACCCACTATTTATAATGAGAATCTGTCAGGACCCACCGGAAGTAACGTCATGATCTGAAGTGACCTCATCAAGCAGGAATAGTTTTAACAATCCTAGGTTGCAGTCCTACCCAGACTTACCCAGGAGTAAGTCCCATTGACTATCATATACACAATATCCTGTTAAAAGAACAGATCGGTAACATAGTCCTAAATGCAGTCACATACTATGGTAGCATCAAGTCTAATATATTAACAATAAAATATTGAAGTGAATGGGGACCCACCTGAAATGGGCTCATGACCCACCTAGTAGGTCCTGATCCACAGTTTGAGAAACACTGCACTGGAAGTTAGGCTGCTCATGCCCAATCATAGAGACAAGGAGGACACTCAAACAGGAAGGTGTTGGCTTAACTGGTGTGAACTGTATGAGTATATATTACAAAATACCATTGCCAAAATGGCATCTACGTCATTATTATACCTGCATCTTAAAGCCAAGTAGAATAAGTTTTATTAATGCCCCTTCATGAGACATGACACTTTTTAAAAATGTTCAACGCGTGTCCTTTTCAAAACAGAGTTGGCGAATTTTCGTGTCTTCATATATCGTGTGGCCAAACTTGCTGAACATAAGAGCCACATAGGAGAAACTTCAGATTTGGGAGCCACAATATTTAAGAAGCATTTAAATTCTTAAATATACTTATTCACCTTTAACATTAAACTTGTTTTAATCCATGCACTCTCAGTTTATACCCAGTAAAAAAGTATAATGTTCGAACATTTCTTATTTACTTTTTATATTAATTGTGATGCCAAAAAGGGCTCAGCCAACATGCTTCCATGCTTCCATTATATGTTACATTAACTATATGCCACTCACGAGTCGCAGTTTGGCCACCCCTGTCATATACTATATTTTCCCAGTATGCATCCGGGGGTAGAGTCAGGGCCAGATTGTACACTGACCAAGGATCCATGCTATCAGAGAGCCCAGCAGGCCAAGGCTGCCTTGATTCTTCAGTTTTGTGGAAGAACCCAATGAGCCACTGGGATGGGGGCAGATGAGGGCTCTATAAGAACCCCAGAGCAAGGTTTTCCCCAAGGGCTCTAGCAACTCAGAGCCATCACTGATATATCCTGTTCTGCCTGACATGTGAACCTTGAATTCAGGGGTGGCTAACCTTTCAACTTCAGGGCTCTTGGACCTATAACAATTGTGTATATAAGGGAATTTCAGCAGTTGCAGCTTGTCGTATCACAAATGACACCACTACACAATTATTAAAGGTCAAGAGCCCTAAAGTTGAAAGGTTGGCCATTCGTGCTCTATCTGGATTGCCTTGGTGTCTCTTTACATTGAATGACATGAACACAGTACAAGGAGAGAGGAAGAGAGTGTGATTGTCTTAGAAAATGCATTCTGAATGAAGAAGAGAAGGATAAAGCGTAGAGGAGCATCTGCAAGGAGGAGATTATGGAAGCTGAGATAAGAAACTTCTAGGGCACTGGCAAGGTTTTTAAATAGTAGATTGTTTTGTGTTTATTTGCAGAAAAGGATTTTGAAGATGTGGCAACAAATAGAGGCTACAAGTAAGCAATAAGGCATGGCAACAACAAACATGGCAAAAGAAGAAAAGGAAGCAGACTGAGGGCCCAATCCTAAGAGGTCATAGTGCGAGGGCTGGAGTTCGGCACCAATGCTGGGTGTCACAAATGTGCTGAAAGGGGAGGAGAGGCTGCCGGCACTGGACCTCAACACAGAGTGGAGACACCGTGGGAGTGCCCGGGAGTAAGTTGTGCTACCAGACTGTGGCACAGGTTTTGGGGGCCAGGGGAGGCACTCTGGGGTGGTGGGAGGAAGGTGGGAGAGAGGTGTGGGGGAGGGACTGGCCCAGGAGACGCTGGGACCAGCTGAGCCCTCCTCTGCTGGATCCTATTCTCCATGCTCAGCTTCGAAGCCCTACACGAAGGTTCTCCAGCTTGCGTTAGCAAAACAACTGGCACAGACCCAAGCAGCCCCATTGTGGCACCTGCACCTCTGCAAGGAGGAAGGAGACAAATGTCCCAGTGACAGCCTCTGTGGGGCAGTAGGATACAGCAGTTGCCATTTTGGACCACCATTTTGGCCCCGCCAGGGTTAGGATTGGGCAGCCTGACAACTCTAAATACTTGCAATAGGGAGAAAGGGAAATTAAGGGTAAGTTTAAAAGTGATGGGGAAGTTGGAAGGAAGGAATGGAATGATGTACTGTACCTTCAACATATTCCATATTCTATTTGAAATGGCAGAGAGACCCGGAGGAATGATTGCTAGCATGGCATTTCAAGTCATGAGACGGAATGAAACGACTCATAAAATAATATACAGGCCTCCATCATCCTAGAGGAACCAAGGCCATCTCAGTGCCCAAATTAAATCAGAAACTAGAGGGGTATTTTATTTTTGTGTTAAACTTATTTGTAAGTCAGTTTTGATATTATTTTAGAAAATAAACTCCTGGCTATTTATAACCTGTCTATCGGGAATTGAGCATTTATCTGTTGATATTATGCTGTACAATTACTGTTTGACAAAATATGTTTAGAAAAAAGCATAAATTTTTTCATGAAACAGAATATGCCTAAATTTCTGAAGTAACTACTGTTTTTGAATACCTCTGCTCTTTCTGAAATTCAGGCCCCCAAAGGAATTTTCAAACTGGTCTTCCAGCAATCATCATATTTGATATTTGAATAATCAGTATGTCTGGAACATTCAACAGAACTCTACATTTAAGTGCTATGTGTGGGCTCATAAATGGGGGAAGAAAGATCTTTTAATGTAAATTGCAGATAGAGGAAAAGCAATTCTTCCTTTATATGGTTGCTCCCACCAAGGCAGCAGTTTTAGGCTGGGTGCAGTGTTTGTTGACTGTTTGGAGCTGTTATTCAGAAACTTCCTATTTGCTGAAGACATCCCCTCCCCACACACTTAGCTGTCGAGTTTAATGTGTGTACTGAATTACTTTTTTTAAAAAAGAAAGAAAACTAATGGAGTGTCATAAGGAAAGGAAATTTAAAAGCACGTAGCAATGCGTATAAAAGGCATGTGTTGTATGAAACTGTCTCTATTTAATCCACTAAACTTTGAATGTGGATGAAGTTTTGAACATTTTGAAAGCATCTGGGTTTTTTTTCTATCTTGGATGTTAATTGCTTGGTGAGTAAACTGCTTAAAAGATTTCTTTTTTTAATTTCTGTTATAGTTGCTTTGTCTGCTGGCTTCCGTGACTATATACATCTGTGCAGCATATTTGGTGTTAATTTTATGTTTTACATATGACCTCTTATGCCCCATGATATCATTGGTAATGTAATGACTTTGAAGGAAAGAAGGTAAAAATGAAAAGGAATTGTTCAATGAGTGCTTAATCTTGGTTTAGCTTCTCGGTCTGAATACAAGTGAAGAAGAGGTCACAAACATTGTTAATATGAAAACTGCACAAAGCAATTTAAAACTGGATAAAACTGAGTAAAGTTAAAGACCAATAGCAACTTTTATCCAAATCAAACTTTTCTTGATACTGGAAAATATTTGGATAACTTTTTTGTTCCTTTCTTTTGTATCTCCACTTGTTCTTCAGCTTCTGAGTTTTGGCCAGGTTTAACACTATGGGCTGGACTGAGATTGTGCAGATTATAAACATCCATGTTCAATACTGACACATGTTTCCAATGCAGTTTCATTGTTTACTGCTGTAGTGAGCCATAGTTAATAGCAGGTGAGTTTAGTTAACCTCTTCTGCTAGTTTATTCTAACCTGAAATATTGCCTGGGAAAAAAGAAGATAGTATAAAAAAGGGGGAATAAAGAAGACGTTAACTAAATAAGACCCAGACTGAATGGCATGAAATGGATTCTGTTAGAACATCATGTGATAGCTTAGTGTTAAAGACTATCAACCACATTCCAGTTAAGAGCAGGTTTGTATATCATAGCCGCTATATATATATATATATATATATATATATATATATATATATATATATATATATATATATAGAGAGAGAGAGAGAGAGAGAGAGAGAGAGAGAGAGAGAGAGAGATCTTCATCAAAAATAAAGTTGCCTATTTATTCAGGATAAACATAATTTTAATAATGCACATTTCAGGGGTATCCATGAGTGAGAAAACAGTTACAAGATGGGGAGCCATTTACCCCTGTTGGTGGAATGGCTTTTGCCAATGTCTTTGGATGGAAGCAGCACTTCAAATACAGCCTGTTCACAGCTAGTTCCACCCACCGTTTTCTTTCCCAGAATGCACCTTTCTTTCCCAAAAGAAAATGGTTCATAGCAGATACCAGGGACACAGCTATGCTTGAAATACTGTTGCTGCCATTGTGTGCAGAGCTGATGGTGTTTCCCAATTTTAGAAGACAGGGGAAAAAATAATCCTTCCATTGCTTGTAAGCCAGTCCCCAACCCCAAAATTTTTCATAAATTTTGGTCACTCACAAAAGCTGCATGGCCTTTATTTGTTTTATTATGGATTTTTTTTTTGTTTTGCTTCCTATCCCCCCCTCCCAATGAAAACCCTAGGCCCCAAAAGGTCAGCCCAGTATGAACACATATGAAGGCCTAAGAAGTGTGGCTACAATCCTATGCACACTTATCCGGGAGCAAGACCCATTTAAAACAATGGGACATGTGTAAGATTGTACTGTGTGAGAGCTACCCCCCCGGGGTGCAGCTGGACCACACTTCTGTTTGCCCAACTTCCCCAAACACTCTATATACTATAGAGTCCATAGGATCTGTTGAGACTGTGACTTCTGTCATAAACTGAGCCAAGACCAGTTTTTCATTTTAAGTTTTGCTTTCAGTAATGTCCAAAAGCACATCAGTACTTTGGGTGTGCTTTTAACAGGATCCAGAAACATATCATCTATTTTTAATTCAGGTTCTGGACACTAAAAGGAAATGAGAAAAGGATGTTTTTTAAGGCTCCAGGGCTCAGTAAGTGCAGTTCCTGAACGAGTCTACACGAGGCTTTGTTCAGAGAACATCTTGAGTTATGAGAGGAAAGGTGCAGTGGAATATCTAAGCTTATCTAACAAAGCTCAAGAAAGTGGGTAGTTGTTAGCTACCATGTGCAATTCTGGAAGCATCTGGACAGCCTGTGAGGGCCTACTCAGGAGGAGTGTGACAGGACAACAATGTTTCATACTCCAGACTTGGGTACTAGAGGAGGAGGTAAACTTCCCATATGCATGTGTGGGCTGCCACAAATCCATATGCATTTGATAAAGCAGTGGCGGCCAGGTTGAGAACTGGCTGAGGGACCTTGTCCATTACAGAGCCCATCTGGTAGGCCCAGCCCTTTAACCCTCAGTATTAGTGGTTGCTTTTTATGAATCCGGGGCTCTGTGGAATCCAAAGTGTCACATGGGGGAAGGTGAGGGCATGGTGGGGTCCCAGGCATGTTCCCCCCCCCAAGTCTTGGTCAGAGAGCCTGTCGAAAGGGGCATCAAGAGCTGATGTGTACTCCTGCCTATCCAGGCCCTTATCACCCAAACAGTAGGATCCACCCAACTAGAACAAGCCCAGGCGATGTCATAGCCTACATGGGGGTGCACTTGTCCTGCCCTCTCTTCACTAGAGGTTTTCATTACTCTCAGTTGGCCCAGGAAGGGAACCTACAGTACTGGCAGGATGCAGTATTTCCCTGCTCTCAGGCACCTATTTTGGCAAAAAACCTGTTTTGCCTACCACTGAACTGTGCTGAGTAGAGATTATCAATGAATGAGCTGTTGCTGGTTCAGTTTTAAGCCAGAATAGCAGAGAGAGAGAGAGAGAGAGAGAGAGAGAGAGAGAGAGAGCGCACATTTGGAAGAACTTGCCAATGCGCTAACAGCAGCAAAGATAAAAGACATCATTGGTGCTGGAGGTGTCACCAAGGTGTTGGAAAGTTTTTCTATTTCTGGCCACAGTGTGACTGTACTCACTTTTCACTCTAATCAGTCAAATTGGGTTTTATTTATATATTCAATTGTGCTCATTAGAATCCTCGTACAGAATGTTTCCGAGATCCGTGTTTGTAACTGGTACTTAAAAGTCGAGTAAAGACTTAGCATACAACGTGAAGTATAATCACAAGTATAAAATGCAGCATTAAATTTCCCTTCACTTGTTTGGTAGGATAATGACAGCATTGGCAATGCAGCTTCATTCTGATCTGCCTTCCCCCTAGTGCGAACAGTATGCAAAGTTGTTTTAAAAGATCAGAGCACAGAGACTCAAATACCTGTGATTGCTGAACAAAATGGCTTATCGTGCCTGATTTTAACTCTTGGAGACAGTTTTGAAATGGCTGAATATTTAGGAATGTGAGATATACCTATTGTCATTATAATAACAATTCTGTCTCTTTTGATAAACAGGTTCAAACACTCCTGCTTCCCCTCAGACTACGCCTTTTGGAGCAATTGGTTCATATTTTATTTCTCCTTAAACATCACTGAGAGCATTCAGTGAAGGCAAGATTTAGGAAACTTTAGATTCAAGGGTGTGGTTTTCCAATCATTATGTTCACCATAAGAAAATGCATGATTCCAAAGGCTCTTTCAGTGAGGATATTATAGCACAAAGCAACAGAAAGAATGGAAGGACATGTCTTACTATTCTGTTATATCTGGAAGGGTTGAGATAAATTTTCATGAGTTTGATTTTGACATTTTATGTCAAAATGTTCAATAGGGGAGGTTTTGTTTTTTTATTGAACAGGTATGCAAATTGTGAAAACATCAGAACAGTTCTGCAATTTTTCATCCAAGTTCTGGACACAAAACACTGCATATAGAGAGCTATAGAGAAAGCCCCAAAGCATTAGGGAAAGTATTAGACTTCTGGGGCACTGTATATGTTCTGGGGTGCTGTATATGTTCACGTCAAGACTTTAGAGGGCTTCTGATGTAGTAGTAGGCAACCTTCCGTCTCGAAAGACTATGGTATCGCACTCTGAATGGTGGTTCTGGAACAGCGTCTAGTGTGGCTGAAAAGGCCAATTCGGGAGTGACAATCCCTTCCACACTGGGAGCAAGTGCAGTCTGTCCCTGGTCTGTCTCCCTGGCTATGGGCCTTCCTTCTTTGCCTCTTAGCCTCAGACTGTTGGCAAAGTATCTCTTCAAACTGGGAAAGGCCATGCTGCACAGCCTGCCTCCAAGCGGGCCGCTCAGAGGCCAGGGTTTCCCACTTGTTGAGGTCCACTCCTAAGGCCTTCAGATCCCTCTTGCAGATGTCCTTGTATCGCGGCTGTGGTCTACCTGTAGGGCGCTTTCCTTGCACGAGTTCTCCATAGAGGAGATCCTTTGGGATCCGGCCATCATCCATTCTCACGACATGACCGAGCCAACGCCGGCGTCTCTGTTTCAGCAGAGCTTCTGATGTATCTGTGCGTGTAAGTTCAGAACAAATCAAGTAGCAAAGCAAGCAACATGCCTACTTGACAAACAGCCCATTTTTTCATATACTCCAGAAAGTATAAGTGGAACATGCAACTGTTCATCACAGTTCTCATGCTGGCATAGAAGGTTTTACAGAGCTCAGTGAGAGCAGCTCTGCTACACCTTTCTGAGAATAGCAACCCCAGCCAGTGCAATTCCCCAGCACCAATGCAGCCACACCAATGATGTGTGCTGCATCCCATAGGGGTGCAGGGAACTTTGAGTCACAAAGGTCTTGGTAAGGGAACATTTGTTACTTTGCCCTGAGGTAAGACTCCAAGTAAAAGCTGGCACATGTCCAAATGGACCCAGGTAGGTGGATCCAGACTGGGAAGGGAGATAGGACTTTGGCGGAGCTGCTTCCACCAATACAAACCCCTTCCCAGCCTTGTCACACATCCCTCTTTGCCTCAGTCTCCACCCCACTACTCCCACCTCCTGAGCAGGTGGTGGTGACCCAGCTCCAAGCATTACTGGATGAAACTGATTATTATCAATTGGGTTGATTATTATCAATTATCAACTGAATCAATTGATTCAGTTTTGGAAATGGAACCATCTTTTTTGCATGGGCAGACAACCTTCACAGGAAACAAGCTAGGGGGAATGCACCCCTGTTTGTTCTGCTGATCCTTTCAGTGACCATCGACCTTCTTATCCTTTCAGACTGCCTTTTTGAGTTGGGCTTGGAAGGCACCACTTTGTGGTGCCTCCGCTCCTTCTTAGAGGATAGGTCTCAAGATTTCAAGATTTCATCTTGTCTTCCACGCTGTTTAACAGTTACATGAAATGGCAGAAATCAAATCTAGGGATTTGGTTGTCAGCCACCTCAGGAGGTGACGCAAGTCCGAGAAGAATGGAGTGGCTTGGAGCCGGTCTGCGCTGCTTGAGGAACGGGGTTGGGATCTGGAATAACAGCTGGTTCCCAACCCTGCCTCCTGCTCCCCACCCACGCACCCTCAGGACTGCCTATCTTCCCCCACTGAAATGCCTCCCTCCTACCTCCTCCCCGCCCTCCCCAGACCCCTGTGCTGGCCAAACTCGGCCTGCGCAAACTCATAGTCCCCAGGGCCCAGGACAGTGCAGTTAGGCTAGTGCCAGCCAAACTGTCTCTAGGGTGGTGTGAAAGTGCTTTATGGCACTTTTGCGACACTCCTTGCACTGGCATAACTCCTACTTAGGATTGCGCTATTAGTTACACTGAGACTGAACTTCTGCAGTGGTCTCTGTGGTGTTCTGAAGAATGCCCAGCAGCTACAGCTGGGACAAAGTGCTGCAGCATGGGTTCTAGTGGAGCTGATACATGAGTTCATGAGCAGGGTTGATGGTTGTAAAGCACAGGCACTTTCACATTAATTTTGTAAAGTCCATATGAGTCAAGCCTGACTCAGATTTGTGATTCTGAGGTATTTTCAGTATATATTACTTTGCAAAGGGATAAAGGATACATGTGTATGATCCTTAAGATCTTAAAAATCTTAATAGAACTAGAATGAAACCCTAAGCCATGCTACTTTGTTTCAAGAGGCCTATTTTCAGGAATGTTATATGAAGAGAAGATAGTGCTGTCAGTGGCGTCGCTAGAGGGGTATGGGGGGTGCGGCTGCACCAGGTGATCTGGTTTAAACAAAAGTTCTTAAATTGAACTAGTCACTGGGTAGGGCTGAAAACTGTACTGATTTTAGAGGGGGGGTGTTATTGCAGGCAGGCTACAAAGGAAATTCACTTGCTGGAACAGGGCTGGCTTCTGCTTATTTAATTATTTGTTTTACTTTAATTCTTTATACTTATTTATTTTAATTTGCCTGATGATGTCACTTCCACCATGGCATCACTTCTGGTAGGTCTTGGACAGATTGTTATTCTAGAAAGTGGGTCCCAGTGCTAAAATTTTGAGAACTGCTGCAATAAGATGTTAGTAAGTTGACACCCGGGGTGTGTGTGTGTGTGTGTGACACCACTAGTGACCAAAATCACTAAAATCACAGTTTGGAGGAATAATACCATCTTGTTATATATCAATCAATGCGTAAATTCATGCAGAATGTGTTCTATTTTTGTTCTATCAAAAGGTACAGCAAAAAACCAGTGGGGGTGGAGTGATGGTACATCACCATGCCCACCACCTGGGGTATTGCCCCGCCCACTGCGTGGGGGGGTGACGCGAAACCTAGTGACGCCACTGAGTGCTGTTGTTATAAGCAGAGAGTGACAGGGTGTGAGAGCAGAGAAGTTCTCTATTCAAGTCACATGCCAGCCACAAGCTCATTAGATGGTCAAAGGCATGTCTCTGTTCCTGCACATTGAGAATATGTGAATATTGACCTCTGTTATACGGTATTCTATAAAGCTAATGAAAGTAGCAATATGTGAAATCCTCAATTAATATAAAAACACCAGAAAATCTATTCACAGTGAAGGCAATGCATTTTGCCTTCAGTCTGATTTGGCTTGCTGTGATTTGGCAACCTAATCCACCACAACTCCCCACACTGTGGCGATGCTCCCAGCATCACCAATGTGGCACCTGCTGTGTCCTGCAGTGGTGGTGGGGAGTTTTTGCCTCCCAAGTCCTCCTTGGGTTAAAGGAATATTTGTTCCCTTGACTTGGGGTAAGCCCGTGTCAGCACGCCAGCTTTACTCAGAGCTGTGCCAGCAATATTGCTGGTGTAAGTCCGTATGGACAGGTGTTGGGTAATCAAGGCTGGAATGGGGTTTGGGTTTTGGTGTGCTCTGCTACACTTGCGCTTCCCCCCTGTGAGGAACAACTGGACAGTAAGTCTCCTGCCAAATGGCAGGAAGGTGTTTTAGAGTGGGGGAGGATGGGGGAAGGCAGGGAGGGACAAAAGTGGGCAAGGGAGAAAGGGCCAAAGGGTGTTTTAAGCCAGTAGGGGATGGGGTTGATGGCAGAAGCTGCTGCCAAATTCTATCTCCCTTTCTGAGTGTCGAAGCCCAACATGGGTTTCCTTGGTTCTGCATCAGCTAAATAGCTGGTGCATCTCTGAGCAGACCCATTGGGTCTGCCAGGGCTCTACACAGGGTGAGAGACCTGATAATTCCTTCCCCCAAGGAGACCTTCAGGGACTTCTCTGGCCCCGCAGGATATAGCAGCTGCCTTCGGTGCCACTGTACTGTGTGACCAGCAGAGCATAGAATTGTGCCCTTCTTCTGGCAGTGTTCAGCTCAAGTAGGATTAGACCAACAATACTGTCAGTTCTGATTGGCTGCATGAAGTTGTGACATGAACATGGTGCCTCAGTGCATCTTTAGGTCTACCAATAGATTACAGGTAGCTTTGAACCAAAGATTTGTAAAGGAGATTGTTTAACATCTTTGCCTAGAATTAATTTATGTATGTAATATATTATTGAAGCACCTAAACCTGCTGAAGAATAAATGTGCCTTTGGATGTTAGCATAATTAGAGTACACTGAGAAATTGAGTGACCTGGGAAAGGGGGAGTGGGCAGTGAAAAAATTAACTGTGAGTGCCCATGCTACGATCATTTTATCTGACGAATGCTCGTAATGAAATCAAATCTTTATGGGAATTCATTAAGCTCCATTTCCTATTAGGACATGTTCATCGGGATCATGAGGAATCCCTCTCTTTCTCTCACTCTCGTTCTCCGCGGTCTCTGTCTTTTGAGCACCAATTTAACCAAATGAATGGAAAGGTGGGATAAAATAACACACCCAAATAATAAATAATAGAAACCATTTCCCTCTCCTTGGAGCCAAGACATTCACTCTGGTGCTTCCTGACAGGGTAAAACAGCAGGAGCCGGCTAATGAGGCAAGTCATCCATTATCATTGCAGTGCTTAGCTTGATTTAGTTATCTGAATCAAAATGACACATTCAGGAGGAAAGCTCCTGGGAACTTGACTGAAAATATTATGTTGATGTAGCCACGCATTGATCTGTCAGTAAGTGCCTCTTGGTTACCATGCCAACAATGAAAAGGAACAACAACATCAAAAACCCACCCAGGGGTGAAAGGGCATGCTTTAAGGACACTATTAATGGTGAGTGATTGTTTTTTTGTTATCAACAAGTTTAGTTAAATATTGAAATAACTCTGGTGGGCCAAACACTGATGCCATCCTCAACATATAAAAGGTTTCGTAATGTAATTTTTTTTTTCTTGTCAGGAACAATTTTCCTCTTCCTCTCTAAGGATTATTTATAACTTTAGCATCTGCAGCTCCAGCCTGTGTTACAGGTTGCTTATTAACTTTACTTCAATGGGAAGCGAAAAACAAAATTTAGCTATTCTAACGCTAGCTTGGTCATAACAGCCACCAAAGAATACTAGGTGGACTTCGACACCCCTGGATCTCAGAAAGATCTTAGCCGTCTTACAGTCCAATCCTGAGCTGCCCATTGCGCCGGGACTGCCGTGGCACCGAAATGGCTGCAACCTCGCAATGTGGCTACTTGATTCTGTGGCAGTCCTTGGGGGAGCCACACAGGCCCTGGATGCCAAGGAGCAGAGCTCCTCCAGTCCCGCCTCCCTCCCTCCCTGCTCCATCCCCCTGGCACGCCTTCTCCTCCCTCTCTCCACCTTCCCCTGCCTCCCCCCACCCCGGAACACCCTCCCCTCCTCACCCCATTCCCCCACCTACCTCTCTGCTGCCCGGCAGTGCGTGTGACCGCCAAGCCGCGGAGCACCAGTGATCCACTGGCGCTGAGCTAGCACCAGTGCTGGACCAGTGCTGAGCACCACAAACGAGCTTTACAGCATGTTTGCAAAACTCACTGCTGGCAAAGCACTGGTGGTTTGAGCTCAGGGTTGGGCTCTTATATTGTCCATGACTTACATGTAGTGTCACCACAGTCTGGCAGTTGCCTTTACTGTGCGTGGGAGAGAAGATGGACAAAAATGGTGGGCTCAGACCTCTCTTGCCTAAACTGTCCTCTTTGGCTGTTCTTTATATGGCTGCCTCCACTGGAGCAGCACACTGGGAAACTTTCTACTTTTGATCCAGCCACTTTACCCATACTATGTAGAGCAGGATTGGCTATTAGGCATTGGAAGGGAAACCCCCAATACTCAGAAACTGAATCAGCTGCGCAACAAGAATAAATGATTACCAGAGATTTTGGGGGTGACAAAAAGATTTCAGTTACAAGGAAACTCAGCCAATGGGGAAAACTCCTTAAGAAAACATGGGGCATGAAAATAACCAGAAATAAATGAATTCTGCAAACCCTAATTAATAACATAATAATAACAACAACAACAACAACAACAACAGGTATTTATATACCTCCTTTCTTGGTCTTTATTCAAGACTTTATTCAAGGCGGTTTACATAGGCAGGCTTTATTTAAATCCCTTATTAAATAGGGATTTTTACAATTGAAAGAAGGTACTTTCTTTCAAGAACCACTACATTCAGGTGTTTCATTCTGATCTGGCTTCAGATTCTGGCCTCCATCCTCCCACCCACAGAGCAGATGGAATAGCTCGGCTTCAGCTTGTCAGCTGCTTCAAGGTCGCACGGTGCCGGTGGCCTCGAACTGGCGACCTTGTGGATGTTATCTTCAGGCAGACGGAGGCTCTACCCTCTAGACCAGACCTCCTGCCCAATTAGACTAGTTCTGTCCTGTAGCCAGATTCCAAATGAAAGCAATATCCACACTGTACATGACTCTGCTTTTCAGGTCAGTTTCTTTCAGATTTTCTCCATTCTAAGCGGAAGCTTCCATTGGCTTCCCAGGCTTCCCAAGTTTCTTCATGGCTTAGCTCAGCCCAGCTTAGGCCCCAATAGGCCATGCTCTTCGAGAACTAACATCACAGCAGTGCAAGGTCCTTTACAGTGATGCAAAAGCCAAGCCACTGTTGTGTACTATTGAGATGCTGGTGCAAATGGTGACAGGCACCGTGTGTGCGGCAGCAGCTCTGCAGGCTGGCCACATGAGCTGCAAAATCTCTCCCTCCCTCCCTCCCTCCCTTTAGGTAACCATCTGCAACAAAACACAGAACATTATGCAAAGACAAAATGGAGCAAGTCAATTTTTCACAGACATATACTGTAATGCTTTCTCTTCTGCCTGTATTTATGAAACATATAGACCCTATAACAGGGGTGTCAAACATAAGGCCCGGGGGCTAGATGTGGCCCTCAGAAGCTTTTTATCTGGTGCTCGGGCTCTCAGCTGCTGAGCAATGCTGAGGTGACACTACTGAAAGGGTGACCCACATGATAATTGGGCTCTCCCATATCTTGAAATATGATCAAGATTTCTCTCCTGTCATTAGCAGCTAATGAGTTCCTACATGAGAAAAGGGTGTTTATTTCTGGTTTTGACCTGTTCAATGACATCACTTCCTGTGTAATGACATCACCTCCGGCCCTCAGCAGGCATCATGAATGCTTTTCGGCCCTCTGTATGACATGAGTTTGACACCCCTGCCCTATAACCTATATTTCTAGATTTAGGGCGCAAATATGTTAAATGATTCAGTAAATGGCTCAGCGGAACCGATACTTTCCCTTCCTGTAATGATACAACAGTTGACATTAGCTCTTTTTGTGTCCCTACGTTTAGCGGACATGAAAGGAAGAAGGAAAGCATAGAAAAACTCTTTGTAGCCACGCCCCTGGTTCTTGGAAGGTAACTTTTGTTTCTGTGGTTATTCTGTTTGGTTTTGCTTCCTGGTTTTCCTAATTAAACATTTACAGTATTTCCCTTTTATAAATATTTATCGAAGGGACCTCCAACCTTGGCAAAGTCCAACTTGAAATTCAAATCAAAAGACTCTTGAAAACATGATCCTTGCCCTTGTCTGAAGAAGCTACAATCCTAGTTTACATGACTAGTCATGATTTTCCCCCCTTTCTAAACCCAAGGTGAATGGGTTCAGAGATACTTTCTGAACAGGGCTCCAGAGACGACAAGATTTTTGTTCAATTCTTTTTGAAAATGCTGCTGCACAGTTTTTACACTGGCTGACACAAGTGATTCATGAAGTAACCTTGAATCTATTCAGTGTCCTTCCAAGATGAAGTGGAGAGCAAGTAAGATTGAAAGTTGTACTTCTCAATGGACATTAGTTAAGAGAAAGTATCACATACAGTATGCCACATGTGTGAGGATTCTTTTCCCTTTGAAGGGGAATTTTAATACTAGGGTTGAATTATAATAATAAAAGCAAGGTGATTCTGTTCTGCGGACTCAGTATTAGACATGTCTGCGTGTCACTGTTCAAAGCAAAAACCCTTGGGCTGTGTAGATTTTGCATTCAAAGCTTATTTAAAAACTTCTACAGCTCCTTTGTGAGTCTGGCATTCAAACCACCTTTCACAATAATTCTTTGCCTTCTAGGAGCCATTTACTGCAGCACCGAAGCTGTTCACCATTGAGCAGTTTTGGGGTCTTCTCAATTCATTGGTGCCAAGCCATGCAAATGGATTCTATTTTACAATATAGATCCCGGGACTCTCCAAATCACACTCAGCCACAAATTCTCTTACCTTCCTGTGCCATTTTAGCTCCACCTGGAGTTTTCAGTGGCCCATCCTGGAAGGCTTCCAACAAATCCTTATGTGGGCACCAATATAGAAAGTAAAGGGATAAAGAAGCGTAGAACTGAGCTGAGGTAAAGGAGCGTATTGCAGAAGGGCTGAGGAGCTGGAAAGGAGGTGAAATGTGGGCAGTTGAGGTGGCAAGTGACTAACAAAGCAAAAAGAAAAAGACTAGCATGCACATTTAAGGACATTATTGTCAATTATTAATGCACATTATTGTTATTTTGAACAAGCACAGAAGCATTTTTGTGTCTATATTTTTTAAGCTGCATCAAAACAGGTTGCACTACCTTCTATGGAGGGGGCGTTGATTGGGAGTCTTGGTTGAGGTAAAGGAAAATACTTCCCATAAGGCACATTTGCAAACCTTACCAAGGGCCCAGCATCAGAGCTAGTCCAGCGCAAAGCTGCGCTGGACCCGCTCTGGCACTGGGTCCGCGAACTGCCATCTGGAGGCTTGCCTGAACCACCTAGTGGCAGAGAGGTGTGGGGGGGGGAGGCATTCCAGGATGGGGGGAGGGCAGGGAGTAGGTGTGACAGGAGAGGGAATGGAGCGGAAAGGGGTGGGACTGGTGGAGTTCATTCCACCAGATCCTGAGCCCCAGGTCAGGCCACTTGGCCTGACATGGAACTCCTTGACTCTGCACTGGCTCAAGAGCCACTGCAGTCAAGTAGCCCCATTGTGAAACGACTTCCCTTACCCAGGGGAAGGAGACAAATGTCCCAATCCCGCGAGAAGCCACCATGAGCTGCCCAGCGCACATTGGTAGCCATGGTAGCAGGCAGTTCAGGATTGTCATTAGCTGTAAAAAGCCTCATGATCTTACACCTTGTGCCTTGCAAAGTGGAAAGATGATTGCAGTAGAGAAAATTAAGAGCTATCCGTTCTAAGTAGTTCTGATCTAGCCAACTATACTCAAAAAAGTGTGTCATAGACATCTCCAGTTGTGCCTGGAAGTTCATATTCCCCTTGTAGTCTCACATCTGTCTCACATCTATATTCTCTGTTGCTTTCTCACTTCTTAACATATTGCTGGATAGTGTCTTGACGTGAAATGTATGCAGCATATTTGTTGCTGATTTTGCAGTTTACTCGACATTCTAAACACTTCCTTTTCTAGTTTAGGTTTTCTTTGTGTTGTTAATTACATACCAGCTAAATTCATCCCTCCAAATTTGAGGTTTCTGTATGAAGCACGATAGTACATAAAGAAATGACTTGAACTCAGCCTGTTCCTTTCCTCTCAGGAATGCCTGTGTAGCATGGATTAAGTATAAATATTTATACACAAAGTATGCCAGATTAATGACAGCTGAAGCATTTCTGTGGCTGCAGGTCCAGTCTTTGGTGCAGGGAGCTGCAAAGATGGTATCTTCTACATTACATATTCTTCTTGATTCTCTGTGTGAATTCAGACTGCAGAGTCCCATAACTGAAACCCTGAAGTGAACAGAGACCCCTGCTATTTTTGCCTCTGTAGACAGGTAAATTAAACTGGCCTAAACTAGATTGTTGCCATAAACCCATATCTGATAACAGCTCTCCATCACAGCCATTAAGATACATTGTGAGACAGATTGCTTAGGGGTATATTGAGAGTATATCATAAAATGAGACTTATCTTCGTTCCAGTTGTGGAAGTTGTAATGGTGACACCAGAAGAAGTACATTAGCATTGGGGGAGTGGTAATTACCTGGGGGAATACAGCAGTCTTTCAAATTTACAGAACCATGAAAAAAATCACAACTTGTTCTGGAAAACAAGTCTTCTGGAGGAAAAAAAGCTATAGTGATACTGACACTTTTCATTAAATAGTAAGTTAATAATTGTCACTCATGCCAAATACAAGGCTAGATAATTGAAATTCCACTTAAGAGGAACGAAATCTGATAACCATCCCTACCCTATGCGGGACTTACAGTCTTATTGCAGTGGATCTTGCGGTCTTACATTCCCTTGCAACAAATTTTGTACCACCATCACAAGCAACTGAGCCATCAATGGAAATGGCCAGAGGCTCCATACACACTCCAGAACCATCAGAACCAGGGCTTTTTTTGTAATGGAAGGCACCGGCACCTTTTTTTCCCCCTCCTCTCTGCCCCCACCTTTTTTCCCCCCTGCCTGCACCACCCCGCCCCCTTTTTTCCCCTCCTCCTTGCCCCCACCTTTTTTTTCCCTGCCTGCACCACCCGCTCTGCTCTGCTGGCTAGGGAGGGATTCGAATCTCCAACCTTGTGCTCCACAGCCCAGCACTCTCTCCATTAGGCTATAGGAAAGCCTGTTGTCAAAGTGTTCAGAACTAATATATAAGGTCTTCAGCCCAGCTGGTGGCTATCAGTGCCTCAAGTATTAGTTCCAAACACTTTGAATCTAAGACCTCTGGTGGCTCAGTGGTTAAATTATAGGTCTTTGGAGCCAGAGGCTTGGGGTTCAAATCCCACTGAGGAGTAATTTTTTTTTTTTTTTTTTAAGGTGGGAAGGTGCTCCATGGCTGCAAAATATAAAGGTTGGTTGCTAGTTGCCAAAAGGGGGGCTGGTTGAGGCTGCAAAACTCCTCAAAGTTCAGTCCCAGGCAGGCTCTTTTTTTAACTTTTTTTTTTTTTAAGTTCCAGTTAGGACTTAACCCACAGTTAAGCTCCTGGAGTGAGCCCCCTGCTGGAGGCTGTGGAGAGGCTCCACATATCTATAATTTAACCACTGAGCCACCAGAGGTCTTAAGTTCAAAGTGTTTGGAACTAACACTTGAGGCACTGATGGCCACCAGCTGGGCTGAAGACCTTATATATTTGTTCTGAACACTTTAACTACTGTATAGGCTTTCCTATAGCCCAATGGAGAGAGTTTCCTATAGCCCAATGGAGCACCTCCCCACCTAAAAAAAAATGGGGTGATTCACTCCAGCTGTGGCAGGAGTGCTTTTGCTACCAGGGATCTCACACAGGATGGACGTGTGTGTGTGTGTGTGTGTGTGTGCGCGCGCGCATGTATAAAAAATGGTTTAAAAATAAATAAATAAATAAAAAGTTGTGAGTTCCTGCACCTATTTTTTTTTACAAAAAAAGCACTGATCAGAACCATTCCACCATCAGTAAAGTGGTAGAGGGGTGGTGGCTCATGGGTGGTTTGGGGGAGGATTGGGGTGGGAAGTGGGCTGGACTGGGGTGGATTCAGGTGTTGAAGGGAGTGGACCTTGGTGGCAGTCATGCATGTCAGTTCCTATCCCCTTTCCCAATGTGGACCCACCACTGAAGCTCCTTGGGCTTATGCTAGCAAAAAAAAAGAAAAAAGAGTTTTGCCTACCTTTTGTGGGTGGTCTAGTCACACCCCCACTGATACATGCAGCATGCACTCCATTGACATAGCTCCATGGCATAAAATGATAGGGTCTAGGACTGGGCCACGAGTGTTATACAAACTATGACACCAGTGGCATACCTCCAGAAAATGGGTTGGCCACCATCAGCATTTCAGATCATTGTTTCGGAATACTATGTGGCTTCATTTTGCCTTCTGAGCATCAGCCATAATTCCTGTGTTACTCCTGAGCTTCTTTTAGACCTGTTACCTTACAACCTCTAATAACAACCACACCTTTCTCAATGTGTGCTCCTTTGAGCCCATGAAGATTCCCTAGATGATTGTTAGGAGAAAGAGGGACTCCAGAGACCAAAAAGTTTGAGAACTGCCACTTTAGCACATTATAAGAAGTGCCAAAAAATAAAGGCACAACTCAATTATGCAGTAATTTTCACAGTTTCAGATTAACAGGGAGAACCCGTGCATCTTCTTCATGGGATGTGCTCAAACTCCCGGGGAGGGGACAGTTCATATTTGAATTTCCCTTTTAGATACAATTTGTCTGCTCTAGAAGGGGGAAAAAAAGACACAGGCACTTGTGAAAACACTTTTGCCTCCCGAGTGCCACATTCAGCACTATGGCAAGCACATTATTTTAATAATACATCTGCATCTCATGAGGGGATTGTGAAATGTTCTCATTTATTTTGAGGAAAATTTTCTGACTTTTCTAACAAAAGCCTTCATGTTTGGGACAGTTAAATGCAAAAAGAGATATATAATGTTTGCAGTGGTAGGATTTTCCAAGATGTTAATTGCCCATCATTCTGCATTTAAAAGCACCATCAATTACCATCTGATTACCTTGTAAAAGCAGCTTTTGTTATTCTCTTTGCATTTTTTTTTCCAGTGGAGAAGATCAGCAGGGCTCAGATTCCTAGTCAGAGTTAACTCCTTCTCTTCTCAAACCCAGAACAACCTGGACATTGCAGGGCATTGAGTCACAGCAGTGCTCTCTGTCTCTTGAGTTGGACAGCAAAGAAATTGTGTGGGGCAGCTCCACCATTCCCCACATCTGCCCTGAAGAGGAAACTGAGTCTGGCTGGTTTTAGCACCAGGTAAAGAAAAATAGAAGAAAAGTCCTCTCTGCATGGTAATGAGAATTGGAAATATTAGAACAAGCTTCCTAGAGAGAGTTAAGGGCAAATTTGCAACTCTAAAGACCTGGCTTAACTACAGTATTGTTCCCCATTGAAATGCACAGAGCTAATGCTTATCACACTTGGCTTAATTGCATACCTTCTTGCCAGTCAAGCAGCTTTTTTCCCCATGGATCTTCAGAATCTGTTTGCAACCCTGCTGCCTGTTCAGGGCACTTTTTCGCATATGCAAATATGCAATTTCCACTGTAGGACATTTCTTACATCCAGAGTGCTACCTTCACTCAGCAAGGACAAATAAAGAGCTTCCTCAGTATCTGCACTATAGCTGTAAAACTCCCCCTGCCCCAAGAAATATTTTCTCTGGACCCAGTGAGAAATGAGTAAGCTGGTTCACCTCTAAATAATACAAGCTCTCCTTTAAGTTCACCTCTAAATGATACAATCCTTTCTATAAAATTTGTTTTTGGGGAGGGAAGAATCACATCCTTTACTGAGTGTTTCCAAGCAGCGGTATCACTCGCCCATTGTAGGGGCAAGGGGAGGGCAATCACAGGGATGAGTAGAACAGGGGCGTGGAGGGGCAGAAGAGGCAGGGGAGGGCAGTGATGACTGGAAAAGTCTCCTAAGCCCAGGTCTGCCAGGCTTCTTGATGCAGAGGCCAGGTCTACCTGCTGGTCAGCACAGCCAGGAAATTTCTGGCTTCCTATTTTGTTGTCACTTGATGTGGTCCACATTCCTCTACTGATGCCACTGTTACCAGTGAGATTCAAGTGACCTGAACAAGCCTTCTTTCTTTCTTTTTTTTCTAAACAGGAAGAAAGGCAAAGCAACCCCTGGAATTGTAATGCACTACAACTCCCATAAGCTTGTTCCTCAATCTCTTCCTTCCTATTTGAAGAAAACCCTCTTGCGACATACCTTAATCATGCTGTGTTGCTTCTGCAGCCACATGTGGGCAATGCTGCTGTGCACATGATGGTGACAGGACTGTTCTTTTCCCCCCACTCCCCATGATAGGGAAGCATGGTGGCCACCAGCCGTTGGCTGGCTTGACCTGGGAGGTAGGACTCTAAGCCTATTGGAGCTTACTGCCCTCAGTTTGGCAACAGAGTTAAGAGCTGGTGCAGGTCTGAATTAGCCCACCTGGCCCATGGGGGCTTATCCTGTGGCAAGGGAACAAATGTTCCTTTGCCCCAAAGGGACCTCCTAAGGCCAAAACTCCCCTGCGGGATTCAGCGGGTTGCACACCAGCACCACTGCTTCACCACACAAGGAGTTGTGGTGTATTGAGCCTCCAGTTTCTTATTCTACAAGTTCCAGAATTTTCTGAACAAATCTTTTTCCAGGCAGCCAGCTGCTTTTTGCTTATTTCTCATAACACTGCTTCAGCAAATCTCACTGGATATGGAAACCCCATAGAAAAATGGGGTAAACAACCTCAAGCAAAATCTTCCTTTGCCCTAAGTTCTCCTCAAGCTAAACTGCTTGCATCATAGGCCAAATTCCCTTGGCCTGCCAGACAGGAAAAAGTGTTCCCTCTTCCCCATGCCTATTGCACATGCTTAGAGCCCATTTCCTTCTGCACAGACTTAAAGATACCTAGCTGGAGTATTTATCAGAAGCGTTGCATTTTCAAAGGCAGATTGCCTCAGTATGTGATTTCTGTAATTTGTACAAGAAGATATTTAATCAACCAGAAATGGGAATGCAGGTAGACCTAAGAATCACTGAGAGTCACAGTGTGTGTTGGTCAAGAAACTGATTGACTAGTTATTTGTTGAAAACGGATCAGTTCTATGAACCTCAGTTCACATTAGTTTTTCTTCTGCTGGTTGAAAAGCCTGAACAAAATTAAATAGCTAATGAAGACAAACTATCAATTGTGTCAGATGCATGTAATAGTGCTGATTGAAAACAAGCTGTTGTCTTAGTGATTTGCCCAGCTTGACAGAAAATTACATGGAAGATGAGTACCCATATCGCAAAATGATTGCAGGGACAGTGGTTTATAACTGAATGTCATTCCTTTCTTTCTTTCAAACTATATAATCAAGACCCGAAAAAAGTCTCTGTTACATCTTAGTACTCTTATTTGTATTGGCAACCTTCAGTCTCGAAAGACTATGGTATCGCGCTCTGAAAGGTGGTTCTGGCACAGCGTCTAGTGTGGCTGAAAAGGCCAATCCGGGAGTGACAATCCCTTCCACACAGGGAGCAAGTGCAGTCTGTCCCTGGTCTGTCTCCCTGGCTATGGGCCTTCCTTCTTTGCCTCTTAGCCTCAGACTGTTGGCAAAGTGTCTCTTCAAACTGGGAAAGGCCATGCTGCACAGCCTGCCTCCAAGCGGGCCGCTCAGAGGCCAGGGTTTCCCACTTGTTGAGATCCATCCCTAAGGCCTTCAGATCCCTCTTTCACTAGTACTCTTAGTACATCTTAATACAGGGCACATATTGTCTGGAGTTGAAATCCAGCCTTGTCTGGAATTATGCTTTGGGTTTCATGGAAGCCCATCTATTCTCCCTACATCCCTTCTCCCCCTACATTCTACTCTGCTCCTTCTAAGGAGTTCATCTCTCTTCCCCCTCCATCTTTCCATCTTCTACTTTCCCCAGAGCTGCATTTGGTATCACTATTAGCAGTAGAATTTCTAGATTAAGTGCATGTGAGCTACTTCAGTTAGGCCCAATTTGAATCCCCCCTTTTTTCTTATTGTATTTGAGCACTTTTGAAAACAATTGTGCACCTTTACCCTCATCTCTTTTTCCTTTCACCTCTGAATTAGGCAATCGTGCCATTGGCCATGATACTGGGTACATGCACATGATTCCCCCTCCATCTGTGCATGTTAAAAAGCATTACCTTGGAGGCAGTTGGATGGTTAGCTAATGAGGAAACAAAACTAAAACTTACAGAGGATATAGAGATGGCAGGGAAGCTGAACAAATGATTTGCATTTGTCTTCACAACCCATACCTGACATCCCCTTCTTATAGGAGTATATCTAAGGTGTGGCAAGTTGAGGCATTTGCCCGGGGAGCTACTTAGGGGGGGACGCCAGACTTGGACTTACCATGGCAGTGAGCAGTTGTTGCAGTGCACTTCCCCACCCATGGCTCTCCAGGTGCTTCCTGGCCTCTCTGTGGGGGTGTACCCGTTGCCTGAATTTGTGCCCACCTGCCCTCCCAATGGTCTGTTTGGCTGCAAAATGGAGGGGTAGCGCACAGGCATGGGGCAATGTGATGACTCAGGAAGGTCATGTCACTGCATCACCACGTTGCCCTGCTCCGGGCATGTTAGGCTGCCTTCTCAGGGAAAATTCTTAAAGAACTCAGATGTGCCCTTGCTGATCTTATAACAATTCCATCAGGTTCCATGTCAGAGGATTGGAAAGTAGCCAATGTAACAGTGATATGTTAAAAAGAGATCTAAAGGTAACCAAGAAATTACTAACTGGTCAGTTTATGCCTGTTCCAGGTAAACTGGTGGAAAACATAAGGTAAACTGGTAAAAAACATAATAAAAGAACAATGATGCATACAAGAATAAGCCTTACTGATGGCATCATTTCTGCAAAGTCCTGCCTCACTAGCCTTCTAGAGCTTTTGGTGAGTGTCAACAGGCATGTAGACAGAGATGGTCCAGTCAACATTATATACTTGTATTTTTTAAAAACTTTAGACAAAGTCCCTCACAAAAGGCCCTTGAGTAAACTTAGCAGTGACAGGATAAGAGGACATGTTTTTCATGAACTGGTTACTAGTTATAAAAGAGGAAGCAATGAGTAGAAATAATTGACAATTTCCATAGTGGAGTGAAGGAGCAATCTGGGTCCCATAAAGATCTGTCTTGGAACTTGTGCTTTTTAACTTGAAGATAAGTTATCTGGAGTTAGGCGTAAACAGTGAGGTGGCTAAAATTTAGATGACGCTATTCAGGGTGGTACAAATGAGTGCAGATTGTGAATATCTCCAGAAAGATCTCTAAGGCCTCAAAAGGTCTCCCAGAGGCCTTAGAAAGTCACTTTCGGTTTTTGCAAAAACTGGAAGCGCCTTTCTAAGACCTCTGGAAGGTCTTCTGAGGCCTTGTGAGGCTCGGGGAGGCTGCAAACAACTTCCTCGGGTCTCATAAAGCCTCCTGGAAGAAACCAGTAGGTGCCTCTGGTTACATCTGGGAGATCAGGTGATGCACTCCAGTGCAGACTCAGAACCCACGCTGAGTCAGATCCACAGATTCGGAACCTGCAGTTAAAGAGGGCTCCCCTTATAGTGTATGTGTGAATTATACCATAGTAAATTTGATTCTATAAAGTGCGTTTACTTTTTCTTGAGACTACTGTATATATCATTTATAATAAACAGACAAATCTGAGAGCATTAAACTCACATTAAATTAATGGAAAACAAACTTGAGTTAGACAAAATACTGTCCCTGATATTTAGAAAGCACGAGATTAGGCTGCATTAATAGCACGGGGTGGTAATTTTATCTATCCCAAGCTTATTTTCCATTAATTTACTGTGAGTTGAACGTACTCAGACTTTTTAAAACCAGATGTCTTAAAGATCAATTTGTAGTTTTTCTTTTTGAATTTACACCATTTGTTTACAAATATATGACACACTAAATTACTCAGGCACCATCTGCCTGCATTGTTTCTACCTTCAATTTCTTATCACTTTTCTCTTTAGCATCTTTCCGAGAATATGACACACGGCCCAGAATGTGCATTTAAATACCTCAGAGGCTGCTATTCTATGGCAGAATCCTCCAGCTACCTATTACTTGCTCCAAGATGATAGAGCTACTCTGAATAAGTGAACCATGGCCTCTTACTCATTCTGCACAGCATCGCCACCAAAGTTAATCTGAATTTTAATCAGCATTTAATGCGAGGCTGACTTGAAGAGTCATACCTGAACTTAACATTTGTACAAATTGCAAAAGAAGACCAAAAAATGTTGATTCTACTTCACACATTGACCTTCAAGTGTACATGTAATATATTTTAAGAGTGCAATTGTACCGACCCCACCCCCCACCATTGATACAACCACACAGCAGGAGTGTGTGCTGCATGGGGGGGGGGGGTCTCGAAGGTCTCCTTCAGGTAAGGGAACAAATTTGTTCCCTTGCTTTGGGGTAAGCCTCTACTGCCCTGATGGATCCACCCCAGTTTTTCTCAACCAGTGGTTCAGTTACCACCAGTGGTACTTGAGGTGCTATCTGGTGGTACTTGCAGGACTCCTGGACACCTGCCACCTGGCAGGAAACACAACAAAACACAGCATACAGTAGTAGGAGGCTTCAAAGCATGCTTTTCCACGCTCAAAAAACCCTCTTACTGGTGTTTGTCATGTCACACCTGGCCTCCCAACCTAGAAGTAACTGGCAATGATGTCATCACCAGTTACTTCTGATGGTAATTTGAATAGGTGGACCATGTGAAGTACAGCAGAGGACAAGTGTTGAGAAACACTGGTCTACCCAGACCATCACCAGTAATTTTGCTGGTACAAATCCAGGTGGATCCAGATAGGTGGATCAAGACCTGGAAGGGGGGTAGGATAAGTGAATAATCAGAACTGCCGCCACCAATATCTACCCCTTCCTACTCTTGACCAACTCCCATCCCCACTCTGGTCACCATCCCGCTCTGCCCACCCTCAGCCCATCCCACCCACTCCCATACCAGGCTTCCCACAGAAGCAATTGTTGCCTGGCTGCCGCCCATTACTCTTGGCAGTGGTGGCCAGGCTCCACTCTATATTGCATTGCATTTTGCGACTGCTGTAAACCGCACTGCACCTCCAGAACATGAGTTCCAGCAGTACAGCTGACCCATGTGTACAAGTAAAAATATGAAGTGTGAATTCAACATACATGTCTCATGCACATACATTCATCAGGGAACTGCACTTGGCTGCAATTCCATATTGAAAGGGTAACCAGAACCAAGAGACACACACTAAAATTGAGTGTTGGGAGAGTTAGGACAAAAGAAAATATTTATTTACTCAGTGTGTGGTTGGTCTGTGGAATCCTTGCCACAGGATGTGCTGATGGCATCTCGCCTAGATGCCTTTAAAAGGAGATTGGACCAATTTCTGGAGGAAAAGTCCATCACAGGTTATAAGCCGTGAGGGGTATGTACAACCTCCTGATTTTAGAGGTGGGTTACCTCAGAATGCCAGATGTGAGGGAGGGCTCCAGGACGCATGTCTCCAGTTGTCTTGTGTGCTCCCTCAGGCATCTGGTGGGCCACTGTGAGATACAGGAGGCTGGACTAGATGAGCTTTTGGCCTGATCCAGCTGGGCTTTTCTTATGTTCTTATGTTGTATCTTCCATGTGCAGCAGGGGTGCCCAAACCCCAGCCGCGGGGCCACTTGTGGCTCCTGAGGACTCCCAATCCAGCCCATGGGGAGCCCCCAGACTTCAATGAGCCTCTGGTCCTCCGGAGACTTGCTGGAGCCCACACTGGCCTGACGCAACTGCTCTCAGAGTGACAGTCAACTATTTTACCTCTCGCATGAGCTGTGGTATGAGGGCTCCTTCCATTGCTTGCTGTTTCAAGTCTGTGTTGCAGCAGTGGCAGCAAAGGAAAGCCTGGCCTTGCTTTGTGCAAGGCCTTTTATAGGCCTTGAGCTATTGCAAGACCTTTATTCATTCATGTAAATTCCATCTGTAATATATTCATTTATGTAAATTTATTCAAATTTGAAATGTAAATTAATTTTTTTCCCCAGCCCTCCACACAGTGTCAGAGAGATGATATGGCCCTCCTCTTAAATAGTATGGACACCTCTGATGTGCAGGATTTCAGGCAATGGCACTGACCCAGTGCTTGTAAAACAATTTCATGTACACACCCGGTCTATTTCTCTCTTGTTGAAGTGAATAGGAACCCTTTTCATGGACACAGATAGTCGTCACTGTTTTCAATTCTACGCATTATTCCCATGGGTGATGATGCTGGGGGACATTCGGAAGTCCTTCTCCAGACTTTGTGATGACTCTGAAACCGAAGCAAGGGTTCAGAGGTGAAATCATCCATTATTCTTTGAACACACCAGCTTTCAATCTGCAAGAGAATAAACAACAAGGTAAATCTTCCACATCTTGGTAAAACAGAGCAGCAGATGTGAACGTTAATGAGTAGTAAATCAACAGCTTATAAATGGCAGAACTGAAAATCAACTGCCCATTACTTTCCCTTTTTAACAAAAAAATCTTTGGAAACAAGAAAATGTTCTTCCTTCATCGAGACGTCATTAGTCTTCTTGACTATAAACAGGCTGCCTCTGGAAACGGTGCCCATTTGTCTCGCATTCTGCAGGATAACTTTGTCTATGGTGAAATCCATCACTTCTCCCTGTAGCCGTGAGTCAAGCAGTGCTTCAATTGATCCAAAATCCTTTATTCTTTCGTTCTGCCAGCAACATACCCTAAATGATCAGTTCCGAGGAGTTGCAATTTTTGGCAATACTCGTAGGGGTGTTTTGATGAGTGGGCTCTTTTCTTCGCGTGTGCAATGTTAAATGCATGGTATCATTACAGTTAGCTGTGGGTAATTGCCAGTGTTGTGAAGCATGGTGTACCAACCAAAGAGATAAAGCAGTGGTGATGATTCATTTTTCCTTGAAGAGGATACCTGCTGAGCTTCTTGAATTTGGGGGGGGGGGGGGATACTGACTTTGAAGAATAGATTCACCTTCCTGTAAATGATACTTTGCAGGTGAGGTGATGCACCTTAACAACTTAGAACATGGCTATGCCATCAGAATGACTTAAGTGCTTGTCACTGTGAGATAATGAATGGCCATGCTCTTGTTATTCAGATATTCCGCCCTGTGGAAAGCGTCTTAGCAAAGCTGAACACTGGGAGAAACGTAGCCAAAGTTCACAATTACCTTGATTGGATGAGGAATTTGTCAAGCTCATGATGCTTAGCGGAAATCCACTTCTCCCAGAAGGTCTTCTCCAGTTCAGAATATACAACATGATTCTGCACCTATGTAGACCGTTTGCAGGTTGCTTTGTAGTTGCGTGCAGGCCTGTCTTTTATTCTTACAGCCCAATCCTATTCTTTCCTGCAGTGGTGCTGAAATGGCTACTGTTGCATCCAGTGGGGGGTGGGGGTGGGATAGTTGTAGAGATCTCCTCTAGGTAAAGGAACAGACATTTCCTTACCCATGGGTAAACCTCTGCAGAGCAGGGAGTCTACTTGGGCCTGTGCCAGTGAAAGCACTGGCTCAAGTCTGCTGCTACTGAACCCACCCCCTTCCCAGACCTGATCCACCCATCCCCTGCCCCTGTCACCCCCCATTCTGGCACCTCATTCAGCTTTCCACCACTCATTCTGCCCTCTTGCCACCCTGTCCAACCTCCTCCACCACCACCTTATATCCATCAGTGGCTTCTTCCAGCTGCTCCAGAGTGTGCAGAAAGGCTCCAGCCTTCCAGCTGGCACTCCAGCAGCAGATGGGTTTGTGCATTGCCAGAGTGCCTTTTAATGGCACTTTATGGCAGTCAGCACCAGAGGAAAACACACATTCCACTGTTGCCCAGCCTGGAAAGGATTGAGCCATTAGTGTCAAACTAGACGTGCTTGCAGATGAGTGCTTCTCATCTTTGTGATTATCAGTCCAATCCCGTGCTTATGCCAAGCTGATGCAGTTGCGTCAAACAATTCACAGCGCATCCTGCAGGGTGGGGGTGGCCTGATCCCTTGGCATGGAGGAGTGTACTTGGATCTGTGGCAGAGAAATCGTGCGGACCCTGACTGGGTCGAGTAAGGGCAGTGGTGGGATTCAGCAGGTTCTCACCTATTCTATAGAACCCCTACCTAATCCAGCTGTTGGTTCTAAGAACCGTTTGCTGGCCAGGGAGCTTGCACCTTGAAATGTCAGGGCTAACCCTCCTGGGGGCAGCAGCCATGCGGGGCCAACCCATCCTGGGGGAAAGCGGGTCGCTCCCAGCGGGTGCCGAGGCTGCTGGGGCTGAAGGGGCGAGCCAGACGCGGCCAACTGGAGTCTTCCGTGACGCGGCTGCCACTCACCAGCCCTTGCGAGCTCGCTTTCACAGCTCCTGCAAAAGGGCGCGAACGGCAGGCGCGCCCGCAGATGCAGCCTGCTGACGAGGGCGAGAGAAGCAACCCAGCTGCCCGCCCCGTGCCTCCTCTCCCTGGCTGAGCTGGCCGACTGGCGAGTAGACTGCTCCTCCGCCTGGAGGCTCCTTGGGCTCAGCTCTCCCGGTGGGTCGGGGGCACAGGCGGGACAAAGAGGAGGGCGCCGGAGCAGTTCCCACCTAAAGAGTTCAATTGGTCTTACTCCCAGGAAAGTGTGGATAGGATTGCAGCCTTTGACCATAAGAACATAAGAACAGCCCCGCTGGATCAGGCCATAGGCCCATCTAGTCCAGCTTCCTGTATCTCACAGCGGCCCACCAAATGCCCCAGGGAGCACACCAGATAACAAGAGACCTCATCCTGGTGTCCTCCCTTGCATCTGGCATTCTGACATAACCCATTTCTAAAATCAGGAGGTTGCACATACACATCATGGCTTGTAACCCATAATGGATTTTTCCTCCAGAAACTTGTCCAATCCCCTTTTAAAGGCGTCCAGGCTAGACGCCAGCACCACATCCTGTGGCAAGGAGTTCCACAGACCAACCACACGCTGAGTAAAGAAATATTTTCTTTTGTCTGTTCTAACCCTCCCAACACTCAATTTTAGCGGATGTCCCCTGGTTCTGGTGTTATGTGAGAATGTAAAGAGCATCTCTCTATCCACTCTGTCCATCCCCTGCATAATTTTGTATATCTCAATCATGTCCCCCCTCAGGCGTCTCTTTTCTAGGCTGAAGAGGCCCAAACGCCGTAGCCTTTCCTCATAAGGAAGGTGCCCCAGCCCCGTAATCATCTTAGTCACTCTCTTTTGCACCTTTTCCATTTCCACTATGTCTTTTTTGAGATGCGGCGACCAGATAATATTAGCCATTTTGTTCTCAATACCCTTCCTAATGATCCCAAGCATAGAATTGGCCTTCTTCACTGCCACCGCACATTGGGTCGACACTTTCATCGACCTGTCCACCACCACCCCAAAATCTCTCTCCTGATCTGTCACAGACAGCTCAGAACCCATCAGCCTATAGGTGAAGTTTTGATTTTTTGCCCCAATGTGCATGACTTTACACTTACTGACATTGAAGCGCATCTGCCATTTTGCTGCCCATTCTGCCAGTCTGGAGAGATCTTCCTGGAGCTCCTCACAATCACTTCTGGTCGTCACCACTCGGAAAAGTTTGGTGTCAACTGCAAACATTGCCACCTCACTGCTCAACCCTGTCTCCAGGTCATTTATGAAAAGGTTGAAAAGCACCGGTCCCAGAGCAGATCCTTGGGGCACACCGCTTTTCACCTCTCTCCATTGAGAAAATTGCCCATTGACACCCACTCTCTGCTTCCTGGCCTCCAACCAGTTCTCAATCCATGAGAGGACCTGTCCTCTAATTCCCTGACTGTGGACTTTTTTCAGTAGCCTTTGGTGAGGGACCGTGTCAAACGCCTTCTGAAAGTCCAGATATATAATGTCCACGGGTTCTCCCACATCCACATGCCTGTTGACCTTTTCAAAGAATTCTATAATGTTCGTGAGGCAAGACTTACCCTTACAGAAGCCATGCTGACTCTCCCTCAGCAAGGCCTGTTTGTCTATGTGTTTTGAGATCCTATCTTTGATGAGGCATTCCACCATCTTACATGGTATGGATGTTAGGCTGACCGGCCTATAGTTTCCCGGGTCCCCCCTCTTTCCCTTTTTAAAGATAGGCGTGACATTTGCTATCCTCCAGAATCCTATGCATATCTACTCAGAAGTAAATCTCATTATAGCCAATGGGGCTTATTCCCAGGAAAGTGGAAGTAGGATTGCAGCCTTAGGGGACAAGCCTATGCATGTCTACTCAGAAGTAAGTCCTATTGTGCTCAGTGAGGCTTTCTTCTAGCATCTGTGCAGTCACAATGGAGCCCTGAGGTAAGGGAACAAATGTTCCCTGCCCCCCACCACAGGATGCAGTTCATGCCCTATTGGTACAGCTGCACTGGCACTGGAAAATTGGATAGGATTGGGTCCTCTTAACTGTAACTTTCCAGCACCAAGTCCTGGAGGTCTCCTTGTGACAAGGGAATGTTTGTTCCCTTACCTCGGGACTGCAGTGTGGCTGCATTGGCTCTGGAAAGTTGGATAGCCCTTAGGCTGCAGTCCTACTCACACCTGAGAAGCAAGCCCAATTGACTATATAATGTGATTTACTCCTGTGTAGGCTTGCATAGGATTGGGCTGCTATTCCCAGGTAAGTGTGCTGAGGATGGTACAGTTAGCATTTGCTCCTTCTCTAGCAGAAAAGTTCCTTTAGGTTATTCTCAACCAGTAGTACTCATACCACCAGTGGTACTTGAGGTGGTGTCCAGTGGTACTCATGGCAGGACCCTCCCACCTCCACTGCCTGACAGTGAGACCAGCAGTGCGATGCAACAAACAGTGGTAGGAGGCTCAGTTCTGCTTTTCTTGCACTCAAAAAAGCCCTCCCATCTACCCTGGGAGCCCAATCCTAGGCATGTCTACTCAGAAGTAAGTTCCATTATAGTCAATGGGACTTACTACCAGGAAAAAGTGGATAGGATTGTAGCCTGAGCCTCTTACTGTGGTTTCTTGCATCATGTCTGGCCTCTTAGTATGGAAATAACTGGTGATAAAGTCATTCCAGTTACTTCCAGTTGTACTTCCCAGAGGTGGGCCATGCAAAATGGTACAGCAGGCAAGAGGCAGATGCTGAGGAATGCTGTAATAGAACAAAAAAAGAAGGGGAGATGTAAAGATGTTACTATGCTGTTGTTGCTTTTGGTTGATGATGAGGTGTCAGACTATGTGCTCAGTGCACTTTTGCTGACCAGATGTTCACCACTAAAAGTGAACCAGATCCTTGAGAGGATTGACTGCTCTGGTAAAAATCACCAAGTTCCCACTGAGAAGGAAGGTGGCCCAGCTCAAAGCCCAGTGCAGCAAGTTGGCTTGTGCAGATGTGAAGGTGCTATGCTGCTGTGGTGTCTCCAGAGGTTGGTAACCTGGAGCCCTGGCAGTTCCCACCTCCCTTCTTGGTGCCTTCCTGATTTCATTATACAACTGCCTTGAGAATTCAAGAAAAAATGTCCATTTGAAGTGTGCATTTCAGCCGCATGTTTATCCTCCTTGGAAACTAGTGGCCAGAGGCCTGTAAGTATGACTATAGAGGAAAGAATTGCAGCCTTGCAATTTGGATTTAAACATTGGGTTAAAGTTACAGTAACTTGGTTAAAGTTACAGTGCAAACCTATGACTGTCTACTCAGAAGTAAGTCCCATGTTCAATGGGACTTACTCCCAGGAAAGTGTGTACTGTACAGTACAGTATAGGAGTGCAGCCATAGTCTTTCAACTTCCTTTGCTGCAGACAATTGAAGCTGAGTTGCTAATTGCTCATTAGGACATAGAACCTGTTAATTTATTTGAATCCCATCACTGAGTAAGGGGGTTAGTATTTGTCAGATGCTGCTGTTGCCGAAACTGCCCTCTTCCAGAATCCAATCTGCCCTTGTCCTGCCCTATCCTGACTCCTCCCCTGACTTACCTGGGTGAGGGGGCTGGTCTCAGGTTGCTACTGTGGGTGAGGCCACTGCAGCCTCCCTATTTGTGCTCCAACAGCAAACTGCTTTGTGCAGTGTAGGCTGTTTTGCAACTGCCATACCACAGTCGCCCCTAGAAGAATGCTTGCTCCACCGTCTGCAGATCCTGTTAGGTTTGGGCTGTTAGGGCCCAATCCTATCCAATTTTCCAGTGCCAGTGCAGCTGTGCCAATGGGTGTACGCTGCATCCTGTGGTGGTTGGGCAGTCACAGAAGCCTCCTCAGGGTATGGAAACCATTGTTTCCTTACCTTGGGTCTGCACTGAGGCTGCACCAGTGTTGGAAAGTTGGATAGGATTGGGCCCTTGTTGGATAGGATTGGGTCTTGTTTAACCAACAGTGTGGGGGAAGGGATGTGAAATGGCTCAACACTGCAGCAGGACCATAATGGGGCTCTTTGACCTAGCCTCTGCTGTGGTGAGTATTCCAATTTCCCATGTCCTATAGTTCTGAAAATATTTCAACTGACTTTATGTTGAAGCTTACAAAAAAACTATAAATAACCGGGGAAGGGGGTGTGATCACAGGGGGGCATTTTGTGCTCTCCCCATACAATTACTCACACTAAAATGCATCAGTCAAAAGCACTCATTTGAATGCATATCTCTTATCCTTACCCTCATCTCCATACTCTTGATGAAACTCTCATGAAGCTCTCCACTCTTGCCAGGAAGCTATCATTTATTTACTTAAAATATTTGAATGCTGCCCTTCCATCCCACTGCAGGGACTATCAGGGTAGCTAACAACAAGCCATCTGCTTTTAGAAGCACATGCAGAAATATGCAATGTAATCCTGACTCAAGATGATACTCCCATCATTGCTGCAAAGAACTGTGTGACCAGACCATTTGAGCAAACATCCTTTATTTGTTGAGTATCTTCTCTCTATTTGAGTCAATTTTCTAGATGAATTCTTGCAGACATGGCATTATATGTTTGCTATAACAAATCTCTTCTCCCTGCCTGGGTACGTTTGTTTTAGTTGAGGGGGTATATTGAATTTCAAATCTGTTCCCTGTCACGGCTAGTGTAGGAAACTACAGTTTCCAGGGGACAATAGGATAAGGGGCACAGATGTGACGTGATCAGTGTGAGGGCATCCACTGACATTACAAGCCTCTTGGGAACAGACGTGTTTATATTCTATTTGCTCAGTGAGAATGCTCATAATTGCCATACAGATTCCTAACTTAGTTTGAGAAGTCTTTGCAACATACAGGCAAGGACATTAGCAGTGAAATATGTCAATTTGTGAAGGACAAGACAGGCAGATATATGACATGTGATTGAATCTAATGGGCAGTTTTTGTGCTGCACTGTTAAGCAGGGAATAGGAAAAGAGGTCCCTTAAAAGAGATATTAAATGTGTATGAAGAGGTACCTATAAGTGATAGATACAGTAAAACTCCAATTGTCCAGCACCTTCGGGATCTTGGAATTTAGAGGCAATGTTGCCTGCAGGATTCTGGAGGGCATCCAGTCACCTGTGACCATCTACCTGTCCTCTCCATAGTTCTTGCAGGAAGTGTGGTCCTTAACTATTTCCTTCCTCCCCTCCTTCTCACACTCCTTTTTTCTCTTGAGACACCAAAGGAGAAGGCCGCTGAAGGCGTAGTCCCACTAAGACGCCAGCCTTGGGCAGACAGCCAAGCCAGTAATGCACCTGTGAGAGTGGCCCTAGGTGGCCATGCCAATGGCCTGGGGTTTGCCCCTTGCACTGGGATGACCTGACCCAGGGAGCAGGGCAGCCTGAGGCACAACCCCATTGGAGACCCGGCCTTGGGGGATCAGTCTGAGCCTGGAGAACAGCCGCTCAAGCTGCAGGTGTCAGGAGCAGGCCAGGACAAGGCAATGGGGGATGGGAGGGGGCAGAGTCCCGTGACCAGCCTCAGAGGGCTTAAGAAGGGGAAGAAGTGGGGCTGGGGCCTGGTTTCTCACATATAAGGCCCAGCCCAGCCAATGATGAGGGGCAGTGGTGGAACTCTGGTGAGAAAGCCAGCAAGCTCGTGAGTCACAGCCACAATTAGGGAGAAGGATTGGGGTGGTGAAACCCCCTTTGCCCAACAACCTAGCTGAGGCCTGTGGGCTGGGTCTGACTGGCAGGGGCTGACCTCAGCAGAGCCCGTTGCTACACCTTGTGGATCCCTCAGAACTCAGCAACCCTGAGGTACCCAGGACCACCTCTGGGCTGCTGGCACTGCTTATGATTCATCCTTACGTGTACAAGTATTCTATATGTACATGACATCTGCATTCTCTAATATTTTCATCAGCTTCTTCAAAACCTTCTGTATTCTTGCAAGTAAGTATGTATGAAAGCTAAACCATCTATGTCCTCATGTGTGTTTTTTAAATCATTCTGCATCAAACCACCTTATTTTTGCAATTGAAAGGCACAGGTACAAAAATGATGGCGTATGCGGCTTTAACAGTATTTCATAAAAGCCATGATTCCGTTTGATTGGGAGTGTAATATGAATGCATATACATACTCTTTAATCAGAGTCCGCTATTCAAAGTACTGGAAGAAAACCCCCAGAATTGTCTAAAATTGAAAAGGACAGTTAGCTTGAAAAGAACAGTTAGATATCTCCTGCTCAAGGCCAGGAAAATGGAACCAAAACTGAAATGCCCCCTGTGGGTCTTGTGTATACTTACTTTAGACTGAAGTAAGATGCTGTGAGGCAATTGTAACAGTTTGAATCATGAGGAGAAACCATACCTCATGCTTTGCATGCAGAAAAGCCAATTTCAGTCCTTGGGAACCCATGAACACTGCTTTGAGCTTCAACATGGAAGAAAAGCAGGATATAAATGTAATTAAAAATTAATGTCCATGTTACATTGGGGAAGACCCTTGTCTGAAACCTTGGCGAGCCAGCGTGCATAATCATGACTTAGAGAGACCAATGCCCTCGCCCGCGGAGACCATCACTAAGCATGTTGTTGATTTGACTTTGCACGAGACAAACAGTGTAATTGACTGTAAGTCCTCGTGCGGTGATACAGTGTCACCAATGTGGCACCCACTGCATCCCATGGGGGAGTTTTGGCCTCTGGAGTCCGCCTTGGGGTAAAGAAACATTTGTTCCCTTGCCCTGGGGAAAGCCTGTGCTGGCATGCTGGGTATACTTGGATCTGCACCAGCGATATCGCTGGTGCAAGTCCATGTGGACTTGCTTAGGGTTCTGAAGCTACAGACAACACATCCTCCATTTCAGTTGCAGAGCAGAGAAGAAGTAATTTCCTCCACCAGTTCAAGCTGCACTTGCCTGATGAATGTGGTATGAAACCTGCAAGAATGAAAGCACGTACAGGTGATGTAAATGTTTCCTTATGATTTAATGTAAGGTTCCCATGCCTGTGTTTGCCACATGCTTTAAACTGACCCTGAGTTACTATTTGGTTCACCAGTGCATTTTCTCAAAAGATGTTTGTTTGCTTTATTTATGATAGAAGGGTATGATCTCCTACTGAGCCTAGCAACCTGGGCTGGCATTTAAGTAAATGCGTTTAATCTTGGGGTGCCAGCCTGATTGTCACATCAGGGTTCAGTGTGATTTGACTTTTCAAAATGTCTTTCATCCTTGCTCCTGGGCAGCAATATTATTAAGAGCATTGCTTCTTCTGACTTGTCTGATCCATGAAATATCCAGCTGTGCTTTGGAAATCGAGTCATTTCAAACGGTTAGCGAATGCTAATCTTTACATACAGATGCCCATTCCCACCTCCTGCCACGCAGGCTGTACATTTATTCCCATTTTGCAGCAACCCTGTTCACAGAAAATGCCCCCTAAGAGAGCCAAGTCACTAAACTGTCTGCATTCGATGGACATCACTCAACCTGTCTCAGAATTAGGCCGGTCTACTTATGGGAGAGCAACTGAAGAGCTCCCAGCTGGGTAGTGGCAGTGGTAAAAAAGGTGACAAACTAATTTTCAATTTGTTTGTGAGCAGAGTCCCATTTATAAAACAAACAGGCAAATCACTTCAAACAGAGAGAACACTCAGAGCTAAGTGGTATATTTCTTCAACTGATACCCTGACCTTTCAAGATGAAAGGATAATAGTCGACACAGAAAAAGGAGGGAAAAATCTCTCCAAGCTGTTTGCAAGGTTTAGAGGTCACTTTGGCTGCACAGACAAAAGGATACAATGAAGACTGTGGTGAGAAGTGAAGTGGCAAACATGGCTCTGTCTGCGCGTGTGTGCGGGTCCAACCATTCAGTACTGACATTCATCATTTATAAAGCTCTTCTGTTCACCAACCTAAGGATGTGTTCTGTTTATTGTGTGCCACTGAAGCTTCCACTTGTGTATTGGCTGACTATCTGCTCGCTTTCCTTTTTTTTTTTTTTTTTTAAGTGAAGGCTGAAATTAATTGGTCTATCCATCTCTAAAGCCAAATGGCATGTCTATCCTATTCAGCTCTGTGGCGATCAGATGACAGAGCGGAGAGAATATGATGGACGTTGGATCAAACAAAGCAGGATATTATGCCCATTGAAATTGGGTGGCGACATGCACCTCTGTTTACTGTTACAATTAGAGCCTTTGTTTTTTCACTCGGGACCCTGGGAGTCAGCTTGCTTCTCCCATTGAGAAATCCCACAGGCATTTCCCACACTTCATTTTGTTTCAAGGCACCACTGGCCACAGAGATGCCTCTGTCTTCCACAGCACAAAGCCTTATTTCTACAGAAATAGGAAGCGTCTTTCAGCTTCTGCTTTGCTTTACTGGTCAAAAAAGTGCTATTTCTGAAAGCTGGTCCTGAATACAATTAATTGTTTTCAGGAATTATTTTCTTGATTAGAACCCGATGGGATGAAGCTGATTCCTTGTGGGTGACCACTAGTAGTACTACTACTAGTAGTAGTTGTTGTACAACAGGCGTTGCCATCAGTAATAAAAGGAACTAAACACCTTCCTCTGCACAACAGAGGAGATAACCTTCATGAGAACTGAGGAAAGGTTACCTTTTGTGATGGTGAATGCTCTAAGTGTAAACTCTAAATTGGTAAACAGTCAATTTGAAAGGCAGACCTCAGCATTCCGAAGTCTCCTTGAACACTTATATAAGAAACTCTCTTTTCCCTTGAGCAATTTTCACATTTTTTTCATGAAGGTGAAGGAAGCGAAGTTGATGAAGCAAGATATATAGTCTGGTGCTGTGTGATGTGCTGGAAATTCCAAGTATTTTTCAAGAGGTTATGAGGTTTTACACTGTACCATAGAGCTTTCCAAATATCTATTTTCTGTATTGCCACTATACAGTAGAGTAGATTATTTGGGAACATTTGGAGGCAGTGAAGGCAATTGTTATAGCTATCTCAGATTTTGCCCCCAGAGCCTCTTTATATCTCCCCCTTTTGATCTAATTGTGTGAAGCCGCTGTGTTAGATTGAATAGGGAGAGATTTCACAGACAAAAAGGCTGGTGGGGGAGCTGACCTCTTGCAATGGATCCTCTTGCTCCAAGGATGCCCTGTGGGTGACGTTCTCCCATTCCAAGTTTTCACAAGTGCAGTCACCTTCCTTCAAATGCTTTGCAGAGTTCGAAGTTCATTCCTTGTCATGTGGCGCTGTCATTTAACAGCTAGAGACCTGAGGAGTTTGCAAGCCATGTGTATATGTGTGGTGTAGTAGTTAGCAGTGATTTTCAATCTTTTTTGTTTCACAGCACACTGACAAGGTACTAATATTGTCACTGGCGTTGCTAGGAGGTGCGGGGGGTGCGGGTCGCACCAGGTGACGGGCTGGGGGTGGTGATGTGCCCTGGGGGAGGACTTTGCGTGGTTAGGAGCTACCGCATCGTGCCATACATTGTTGGATCTGGAATGGCTGGAGGAGTGCAGTGCAAAAAACGGAATTGAAATCACTCCTTTCCTTCAAACGTTATGGCCAAAACACTGGAAGGAAAAATGCATGGAGCCCTGTGGAAAGTTTACTCGTGAGTAGGCATACTTGCCATAGTCCATCAGAAAGGGCAGGCTGAGAGGAATCCAATGACACCAGAATGGTCCCGATCCAATGAATGCAGCCCCCCAAAACACCCGAGAAGCTCCCCCCTCCCATCTGTGAGTCTGAGCCGGAAACGAAGCCACGTGGCTGCGTTTACTCGCAAGTAGGCAGACTTGCCTTAGTCGAGGCAGGCTGAGAGGCTCCAAGGACATCAGAATGGTCCTCATCCAATGAGTGCAGCCCCCAAAAACACTGGAGAAGGAGGTTCCTCCCTCCCAGCTGCCTCCCTCCCAGTCTATGGAGCCTTATGGAAAGCAAAGCAGCCTCACAGTTGTGTTTACTTGCAAGTAGGCAGGCATGCCTTGGCTGTTGGTCAGGCCAGGCAAAGGGGAATGTGAGGACACCAGAAGGGTCCTGATCCTGATGTGCCTGAAACAGAAGAACTTTAAACTGGGCACTGGGAGGGCCAAAGAGCCCACTGATTCTTTTTGGGGGGTTGTTATTGCAGGCAGACTACAGAGTAAGCTCCGTTAACCACTATGGGACTTACTTCAGAGTAGACATGCATAGGAGTGGGCTCACAGTCTGCAATCCTACCCACACTTTCCTAAGAGTAAGCCCCATTGACCGCAATAGGACTTACTTCAGAGCAGACATGCATAGGATTGGGCTCACAGACTGCAATCCTACCCACACTTTCCTAAGAGTAAGCCCCATTGGCCACAATAGGACTTACTTCAGAGTAGATTCACTTGGTGGAACAGGACTGGCTCCCCCTTATTTAATTATTTTAATTTATTTATAATTATTTATTTTAATTGCTTGATGATATCACTTCTGGCCATGACATCACTTCCAATGGGTCCTGGACAGATTGTCATTCTAAAAAGTGGGTCCCAGTGGTAAAAGTTTGAGAACTGCTGCAATAAGTTGTTAGTCAGTTGTCACGGGGTGGGTGTGTGTGAGACTACAAGTTTTCAAAATCACTAAAATCAGAATTTGGAGGAATAAGACCATCATGTTCTATATCAATCACTGCATACTTTCATGCAGAATGCAATGAAACAAACCACATTGAAATATCTGTGTTATAACAAAAGGTACAGCCAAAAACCGGTGGGGGCGGGGCGATGGTACATCACCACGCCCACCTGGGGTGTTGCCCTGCCCACTACACGGGGTGACACACAGGCCTCCCACACTGGGTGACGTGAATCCTAGTGACACTGAATATTGTCAAGGCACACCATTTGTTTTTTGACAATTAACAAGGCACACCATGCTGTTGGTGGGGGGCTCACATTCCCCAATAGCCCTACTAATAAATTACCCTTCCCCAAACTCCCACGGTACACCTGTAGACCATTCACAGCACACCAGTGTGCCACGGCACAGGGGTTGAAAATGACTGAGTTAGTGTCAGCATAGGGGTGGGGGGACCCAGATTCAAATCCTCACTCATCCATGAAGCTCACTGGAAGTGGTATATAATTGTTATAAAACCAATCTTGCCCAGGTACCCCACCACAAACGGCATGAGACAAGGAGACTTGGAATGAAATGGTCAGTATGTATTGAATTCTAACAAGTGAACTCATTACTGCAGCAGGTCCTAACTGGACCATCTTATCCTACCTTAAGTGTGGGCACATACCCTGGAGGACACAGCTACCATGTCTTGGAGGGCAACACCCTGGCTCCAACCTGAAGTTGCAACTTAGTGACTCCAGTTTCCCAACACCAACCCCCAGAAAGGCGATCCATGGAGCCGAGTTGCTCCACCTACACCATGCCTGACAACCTTTGAGACAGACCTTGCAATTCAAGCCTGATGAATCATCCACCTGCATCCCCAAGTCAGACAACCTCCTGAGACTGGTTCTTGCTCTCCTTCTGCTGCTTACCTCAGAGTAGACAGCAAATCCCTAATCCTACTCTCTGCCCTGCACTATACCTGCCAATCATTAATATTAACTGTTATTATTAACAGATATTAACTGTTAATACTGTTAATAATCATGACCAAAAGCCATGAAACAAAATATTCCTACCTAGCTCCTGAAAGGTGGCCAGCTAATCTCAGACTATTCTACAGGGTGAATAGACTGAGTAACAATCTCTACCAGCTGTGGAAAGCTGGGAACGAAGGCCACATGCCACTTCTGACCAAATCAAACACCAATCAGGTGTGAGCTCAGTCCTCTGCCTCATGCACATTGGAGAATGGGAAAAAGACCACATCTGGGAAATTCTCTAAGCCAATTCAAAGCAAGCCATGAGTGCCTCACCCACTTTACTCAAGGGTGTGAGAATTATAGAAGAGCCCTCCTCCCACAACTTCTAAAGAAGAAAGCCAAAGCAACACTAGTTGAAGAGTTAAGGGCCAAGGTGAGTTGAAGGCTATCCTTCTTCCTCACACAGAATGTTAATCTTGCAGTAGTAGGGAATGTGCACTCACCAGAACTTAATATATCCAACAGGTTGAAACAACGCCCACTGGCCCTCTCCCACTCCCACATTCAACAAATGCATGGAGGAGGAACAAGAGCATGCTGACTAGCTGTATCTCCCTGTTCTGATGTGCCAGTTGGCCATAATTCCTGGTTGACCAAAAAAAGATGGCACTGGATTCACAGAGTGCCTCCATGTGATTTGGAGCCCTGACTTGTGCAAACTGCAAACATTTGATTGAGGAAACCACCTGTTTCATACAAATGCTATCAGAAGAGTATGTATTGAGCTCAGTACCAAGATATAGAGTGTCGTCGCCATTGCTCCCCTTCTCCCAGACACCTGGAATGGGCTGCCCTCCAGTTTTGGACATGACTGTCCTGCTGTTACCTATGCCCACTTCTCAGTGTACACAGCACATGCTTTTCAACTCTTCTAATGTAGTAAAGTGCTTCCATATTTTTTTTTTGGGGGGGGGGGATGACAGCTTTTTTGAGGAACTCAAAGTGTATAGAGATTGTTACAGCAAATTTCAGAGTCTCTATATATGTCCTTTAGGAAGTAATTTTTTTTTTTTTTTAAGAATCTCTAGCATGACAAATATGCACTGTTTTCATTTCAGGACTTTGCGCAGGAGGCTCTATGGGCTGAAGGAGGCTGTCAAACGGGACTAAGGACATAAAAACAAAACAAACAGTTTTGTTATTTCCTGATATTTAGAGAGGAGATAAGAATGTTTCTAAATCTTTTGTGTCCCTTCAAGCTGGAGTTTCCTAACTACTTCCTTTATTGTGTCCTAGAAACCTCCATCCCCATTAAATCTCTCAACAAGCTCGCATGAATAGTATCAACAGAGGCTGTCTGATAGTTACCCTGAGCAACCAAACGTAAGAAGATTGTTTGTTGGGTTTTTTTTTCCACCTCCTGACTCCATAAATAGGGCTTTTAAAACTCAAACACATCTTTCAGGAACACTGTGCCCCTTTCTATAACTGAAAATTGAGAAGTGACCTTTTGAGCATTTGGGTATAGAGTCATAATTTGTCTTGGTTTGTTTGCACCCCGTCCTCCTTCTGCAGCTGTGAAGAGTACATGGTGTACAAGTGGAAAGGTGGGCAGAGCACATGGGTGTCCCATCAAAGATGCCCTTTAGAACCAGACAGTTTTATAGTGGTTTATGACAATATCCTCCAGCAACACAGTTGGAGTTTGGGTTGCATTATATGATACACAAAATGCAGAACATGACCCATGAAACTGGGGTGGGGGCATAAAATGGAGCAGAACTATGATGGGGGCAGGGTAGCTTTATGACTAGTTTTCAAACAAAGTGTCCCTGTTTAAAATAGCTTACAGAGACACAATCAGGTGCAGAAACATGGTGGGGCAGAATGCCTAAAAGGGGGGGGGGAGGGCCATGATTCTTCTCTGGCACTATTTACAACAAAAACACTGGGCCATACTGTGCATTTTATGTAACACCTAGTTAGGTCCTAATAGTTCTCATCCAGTTAAATACATCATTTCAGTACAGAGCCTAACACTACAATCTGTACAGTACAACAGTACAATCCCATGCCTGTCTCCTCAGAAGTGAGCCCTATTGAGTTCAGTGGAGCTTACTCCCAGGTATATGTGCATAGGATTTCAGCCTAAGGTTGCAATACTCTAAACATTTACTGGGGAGTAGGTCCCATTGAACTAAATGGGATGTGCTTCTGAGTAGATATGCATAGGACTAGGCTGTGAGTTATGTGGGGTATTTGTTTCTAATTAAAACCATGCCATAGGGAAGCCACTTTTCTCATCCATTCTTCCTTATCAGGGGTAATAATGCTGACCTACTTTATAGGATTGTTGCAGGGCTTCCTGTAATAATGTCTATGAAGTGCTATAAATGCTATGTATTACCGGCATTAAACTCATCCCTTGGAAAGAGGCAAGCCAAGAAAGATCACAAAGGAACGAGAGCCCAAGCAATTACAACGTGGCAATATTTAGGTTTGAGTAAGCTACGTTAAACTGAGAGGCGGCATGATCTGTGTAGGTGCATATTTTAAAGCAGAGAGCAATGTTTTCATCAGAGCTGCAGCAGATTCCTCAGCTTCAGTTGCTCACTTGCAATTTTTATTTCAAAAATTTACACCCCTATCAGAAATGTGGGATTGATGACAGTGGAATGGTGGTGGTTCCGCTGCTGCAAATGGAGGCCTGCTGCTTCTGCTGACTACCTGTAGGAGTGCAGGTAAGCCAGTAGAGTGGGTGGGTGGAGGAATGGAATGGGGAGGGGGAAGAACGAGGGAGTGTGGGCAGGGATGGGGGGGCAGGAGGTGCAACCGTGAAGGGAGCAGGTGGATCCCGGTAGCGCTGATATGTGCCAGGGTCCTATTCCCTTAACTTGATGAGGCCTACGGGACTCCCTCCCACAGGATGCAGTGTATGCTCTGTTGGCATGGCTGCATCAGTGGGGGAGTTTAGTTGGGATTGGGTTGTAACATGATCTTTCAAGACTATTGTGAACCTGAAGTCACAGAGGGGTTTGCCATAGGCTAAGCACTTAATGTACAATTAATCGTTGTTATTTCTGTATGTCTGCTGAAGACAAAAGTGCTAATGAGCCTTTAGTGCTATGTTGTTTATTTTTACATGCGCAGTTTGTAAGTTTACATGTGCTATTTTTACATAGCACAGTTTGATAACTATGACTTTTTATACTCTCATAAAGCTTTGCGTGCAGAGTAGCCCATGATTGACCCTCCCCAATGCACTGCTTTTTTAGAGAGGAAGTTCTCCCCAGAGAACTCATTATCTGGGTACAAGGAGTAGCTTCCAAATAGAAACGCAACTTTGGTTTGTTTTGGATTCCCAGAACTCCCTCTTCTCCCCTGCTAGCCGAAAGCCACTTCAGAAAATAACAGCTCTTGAACCTGTAGAGCTGTGTGCGATAACTTCTAGATCACAATCCTAGACTTTGGAAATCTCTTACGAATACGTCTCTTTCTGCAGCTGAATTGTGATGTCTTGTGACAAGTTAAAACAAAGGTGGCCAAGCAAGTGTACATGGGTCGTTATCTTTTTGATTTGATTTTCTATAGAAAAATAAGTGCAAGATGGATCTTTAAAAAAAGAAATAACAACAACAATTGGAAAGGAAAACAACTTGATGGGCAATATTTGAAAGGCATCAATAGTGAAATTGATAAAGAAAACATCTGGCAATGGCTGCAGAATGGACACTTGAAGTAAGAAACAGAAGGTCACATTCACACAGCCAGGGCTGGTATTATCATTAGGTCAAGTAGGTAGCTGCCTACGCTGCAGACCTCAGGGGGACACAGTACTTTGAGGGTCACATCTTTTGAAAACTGAAGTTGGCAATTTTTGGGGAGGGTGTGTGTTCAAAGAGTTAGCTTTGACTAGGGTGAAAAATAGCCTTGACACCAGCCCTGCACATGAGACACAATAAAGCACTTTCCCCCCCTTTCCCCAAGTTATCCCTCACATTCAAGATCATACTTTTTGTATTAATACTTAGAATAATTACTCTTCTTCCACCACTTACCAAAATTAGCAATAACTACCATTGCACATTTCTGTACATACACAATAAAAATTGCAGACTCCTTGCGGTGCTCACCCTACCCTGCTAATTACCCCTACCCTGCTCACAATTACCCCTGCTAATTGGGAAAGAGGCACTTTTTCAAGTGGGTGCTCCTTTTTTTTTTTTTTTTTTTTTTAGCAGGGAGAGTAACTGGCCCACCTCACCCCAGCACTGTCTGTTCTAGTGGCTGTCTGCTGGTATTCCTTTGCATCTTTTTAGATTGTGAGCCCTTTGGGGACAGGGAGCCATTTAGTTATTTGATTTTTCTCTGTAAACCGCTTTGTGAACTTTTAGTTGAAAAGCGGTATATAAATACTGTTAATAATACCCTGTTGTCTTTCATGTCTGAGAATAGTGAGTGTGTTGTGGAAATCAGTTCTTCATGCTAGAGTCATTGGGTGTGGGTATAGTGTTTCATTTGGCTTTATATTGCCTCTTTAGCTGCTGTTTTGTCTGGTTGCATTTTGGTTGTTGCTTTATTTTACTTTTCTGTAAGCTACCCTGGGTTGCCTTCTTGTTGGCATCCTTCAGTCTCGGAAGACTATGGTGTCACGCTCTGAATGGTGGTTCTAGAACAGAGTGTCCTCTCCAGTGTGTGAAGCCTGGGTAAAGTAGATATGGAGGATAGACTGTTACCCATGCAGCAAATCCCCCCTCTCCACGTCGCTGAAATGGTCCAATGGAAAGGCAGAGGCCAATACGGTTGGTTCCAGCGGCGTCGCAGGAGTTGCCAGAACGTGACTGTGTTCAGCCATGAACTGCCTCAGGGACTCTGGCTCCGGATTTTGCCTCGAGGTTGACTCCTGAAGCCTTTTCCCTAACCGGATGTAGCCACAAGGCAGTGGAGGTTTGGGATCAGAGCTTTCCTTCTCTCAAATGAGCTGCCTTCCCAGGCTGACGAGTCCCATCTACCCGGTGGCTGTTTAATCGCCTCTTACGACAAGTACAGCCAAACCGAGGGCCTATTCTTATCCCCAGCCCCCAGGGTTTCATACCTATCAAGGGTTTTCATACCTATCAAGGGTTGCCTTGATAGGTATGAAAAGCAGGCTAGAATCTGAAGATAAATACATAAAATTAAGTTCTAGAATAATGGGTGCCTATGCCTGAGCCTGTACGTAAATCTCGATTTTGGGGGTACAATAAAAGACAAGATTTCTCCAAGGGACTCTGGGGTGCCTGGACTCTGCAGGAGTGCTGTATTCTCTTCTGACCCTTGCCACATACCATGGAAGTGGAACAGGATATGAAAAGAGTCACTTGGCTCTTTCCCAAAAGAGCAGGTGCTTCCAGATCTGTGCACACAGTTGTCACAATAACTCTGTCCAAAACAGAATTTCAAGTATGTTTGGAGATTCCTTCTGAGACAAAACATGGGAAGAGTTTCAAAGGAAGCAAAAAAAACTGTGATAGAACTCATGAAATTTGTTAGGGCCAGTGATGTTGCTGGTGGGGGTGATTGGGGTGGACCACTCGTGGTGCCATGCCCCAGGGAAGGGCAGGGCAGGGGAATGACAGGCACGCCACCAAGGCCCCCACCAAAGGGAGCTCTGGGCCATGTTTGGAGGTGGAAGGGTCCTCTCGCCTGCACTTGCATCTGATTCGCCACAAATTGCACCCCCGGGAAGCAAATGACATCCACCAGGGAGGGAACGCACCAGCAATGCCACTGGTTAGAATAGAATTCTCCACAGTCCTATGTGGTGCACTTAGAGTAAAATGTGAAGCAAATCTGAAGAGGTTCCACCTTGAGCAAAATGTTGGAGGAATTTTGATTGAAGCCAAATGACTTGCTATACGATGAGTGAACTCTCTCAATGGCTTTCCCTGAAATGAGCAGAAGGAATGATTTCATAGGTGGTATCTCACAGAGTGTGAAATTTTGCCAAGGACAGACTGAATAGTGAAGCTCTTCCAAAGTCAAGAGCTGGAAAATCGGAAAAATTTCACAGTCTCCCTGCGGGACCCATTTTCGCTTTAGAGCATGTCCTACTTAGGTGTATTGAAGTGCTACTATCACTTGGGCCAGGCAGATTTAAGACAACTCCATGCCAAGGCACCTCCGCTTCTTTGAAGCGCAGTGTTCGCAGCTGAGTAACGTTTCTTGAAGTATCCATTGGCTTTACACAAGACTAAGAGTGCTCACGCTCGAAACGATTCTGATCCCCTATTGAAAACAGCAGCTTTCCAAAGGCCTCTTAAAGCCTTTGGAGCGAGGTTCATTTATTTTACTTGTTATTACACTTCCAAGCTGCCAGCTCATTTCTCAGGGAAGAAGACAACTCTGTAGATGTCAGTCGGAGAAATTTAAAATTCATTGTAAAGGCTACAGCTCTCATTTCCAGGGTGAAGGATAGCCCCCAAAGTCAAGATGACAACCATTGAAGGAAGAAGAAACTGTCAGAAGCCAGACTTCATCCTCTTTGTAAAATCGATCTCCATAGTAAGCATCTTCTACAGCCTAGACTGGATGTATCTAATAGGTATATTTGAATCTTTCTTTTGAAAATTTCCTATTCAATGCCTCATTCCTTACACTGTATTTGACCTAATTAATTATATTTGTTAAAAACTCCCCTTACCCCTTCATAAGCCTCCCACTCTTATTGAGTGGTCTCCTTGAACCTGTACCAGCTCTTTAGCTGGTGCAAAGCCAAGAAGAACAGGGGTGAGGAAGGCTGTGAAAAAGGTCTGGTGTGTGCCATCACTGTTGGATCCACCCCCTCTTGCAGCCTCCCCACTCCCATTCCTCCCCCTCCCTGCCAGTTAGGGCACCAGGATGCAGGTTTCTTGTTATCTGGTGTGCTCCCTCAGGCATTTGGTGGGCCGCTGTGAGACACCGGAAGCTGGACTAGATGGACCTATGGCCTGATCCAGCGGGGCTCTAAGAAATGTTCTTAGTTTCACTCCTCTCTGTTCACTCCCCACCCCATTCTTCCCCCTCTCACTGCTGCCTTTCCTGCTTCAGCAGGTCCAGAAATGAACAGGGAGCACTGTTGTCTCCTTCAGCTGCACCCCCAAAATGGCTGCTGACAGAGCACTGTGCAGTCCATTAGCAGCCATTTTCCAACAGCAGAACTCAGTTTCGTTGTCATAAATGGTTATGTGTGAAAGGACCATATGTGTATTAATGGCGACTGATTATGCCTTCATTTAAAATTATTCTGTAACTCAACAATATTTTGCATTTTTTAAAGTTTGTGTGTGTGTGAGAGAGAGATGAGGAATGACACAGTGCCAGGCACTTCAGGACAGAAAAGGCTTGAAATTGTTGATGTTAACTGATTCTAATGTTTTGGGCTGATATCTTCCTGTTTCAAGATTAGGTTCCCCAAACCAAAAGAACTGGTCTGGAGCCACAAAGCTCAGCATCAATCTCTAGGTGGCTACTGAAAGCAAGTCTGCTGATTTTACCAGGAATTTCCAACAGTAAATTATGTTGGAAAAAATGATGACCTGCATGTGTGAATGGAGTACTGCAGTCATGGAATGAAGATATATTGTAACACCATAGACATAACTTTCGTATAGCTTGATATCATGGCAGACACTATGCCTCACTGCTGAGTTAGTTCATATATTCATCTGCCTGTATTAAAGCTGGATCTGCAGATGCATTTTCATCTGCTGATGAATGCAACCTTGTCATATCTTGCATATTTGAGTGGAACATCACAGATACTTAATAAAACATTAATATCTCACTTAGAATGGTTCACCTGTATTGCTATTGGTGATCAAGTGAAGATAAATCAAATGAGGCACATGAATGTATGAACCAACTCTATCCCACATATATCTGGGCACAAGAGCCTTTGGCTCAAATCCAGAGCATTGAATGTGCTCTTTATGTGCAGACATGCTCCTGAATCTCTTCTGTTCAAAAGCAACCTCTTATACCCCTTGCCTTCTGAAAGTCAGAGGGGCCTCAACTAAGAAATACATGCACACATCTTGTTGAATGACTGCACACTCATCTCTGCACCCCTTGGATGCCTATAAGAAGGCCACTACTGTCAGCATTGACAGTACCAATCACCTGTTTAGAATGACTGTTCCCCTTTCCCAAACTCATCTCCCTTAAAGGTGATGATTCTTCCATTCCTTCAGCAGGTGATCACAGCAAACTCTCTGAATCATGGCCTTACTGAATAGAAATGCTCATTTATGAGTGCCCCAGGGAAAATAACTAAAACAAAAGGGAAAACCAATGTTTGTTTGTTGCTCTTATAAGAAGCAAACTGTCTTGCCTACAGTTATTGTTTTCATGCCCTGCTTGTAAGAGTTATATCCTGGGAAATATATGTTGTAAGCAATTGTGGATTTAGTGATGTTCCATTGCAATAAAGTACAGGTATTTTACATAATCCAGCAGAGCAGTGGTTCCCAAATTATGAGTTGTGGCTCCTCAGGGAACCACAGAAACCAGCCAGGGGAACTGCAGAATCCTCACAAAAAACCCAATATACAATGTATAGGACAGTAGTCCTAGTGGGGAGCTGCAGCCAATGACTCAGTAGGTCAAGGGAGCTGCCAGTCAAAAAAGTTTGGGAACCACTGCAGTGGGGCAAAGCCCTTGCTTTCAGCTAGTTTCACTTTCCATTTGGTGTATAGTAGTTAGTTATGTACAGGAAAGGTGTTTTATGTAAAGTTTCCAAAACATTTAATAATGGGGTTCTTGTGAATTCATCACAGTGAGTTTCAAGAAGCATCTAGCTAGCCACTGTTGGAAGCAGAATGCTGGACTAGATGGAATTTTGGTCTGACGAAACAAGATAACTCTTATGTTCTTAGAAATATTTGAATCCCACCCTAATTTCTCTTTGGTACACATTTCCACTGCAGTGCAAAGAAAAAATTGGGAAGAATAGTAAAAAAGATAGGAATGGTGGCATTCTAGGACTTACCTGAGGGACATGATACAGCCACTTTGCTGAAGCTAAGCAAGTCTAGATCAGTGTTTGGATGTGTGGACCCCTCACCCCCAGGAACCCATGAATGTTGCCTTGAGCTTGATGGAAACTTGAGTTATGAATGTAATAAATAATACACTATTAGTATTAATAATATTCTGATCTTCAAAACCTAAAGCCCAATCCTATGGGCATGTTGCGTCACCAGAACTTGTGGTTCCAATAGCACAACATGCTCTATTGTGGTTGCAAAAGGCAGCCTATCATTCTGCAGAGATCTGCACAAAACAGCTCATGGCTGCCCACTAGCAAACCCCAAGAAAAACCCCATTGCCAGTAAGTCAATGCAGGGAGGAGGGTGGCAGGAATGCAGCAGGGAGAGGAAGCAATTGGGCAGAGAATGGGGTGGGAAGAGAATGGGGTGTTCAGCAGCAAAACGTGGGGTGTACTAGGTTCTATAACACAATTCTGCATATACTACATGTGTAGGGCCAACAGGATTACACCTTATGTATCTTATGAGACAACTGAGAAACTTAGAGCAGAAGTCTATGCACGTCTGCTCAGAAGTAAATCCCATTGTGTTCAGTGGGCCTTACTCCCAGGACAATGTGTACAGGCCTGCATTATTACCTTTACTGACAGCACAAGGCTGGCCTATGATTCAGGCCGTGCCAGAATGCAGAGTGCCTTGTGCTCATCTAAGTGAGATGACACCCTTAACAGGAAGAAAGTCAACATGATTCTTGATGATTTCATATGACCAAGGTGGCATATTGCTCATGGGACTGACTTTTTTTAATGACCACAGCTGGCATATTTCTGGCGGCCCTAAGGCAAAGCAGCCATTTCTTGACATCAGAGCATCAGTCACCCTCTCGTATTCAATAATACCAGTAAAGCATAACATTAAGGAAAAGGGAGAGGCATTGATGAAGTTATGGAGAATGGCATGACAGACATTTCAGCAGATTTAGCAACATGACATTCAGATTCCCTGCAGATAAGAATGATTTCATCTAGACTCCAAGGTGACTGATAGTATAAATGGCTGTCTCTTGTAGATTAAGTATTTTAAGTCAATTGGTCAGGCAGGTTTTAGCAAATTTGCTTTTATCATACTGGCCTGGTATTTAAAGAATGATCACAGAGTGGATGACAAGGAAATAGCATTTAAAACTTTAGGTTTAATTTTATCATTGCAATTTTCTTGAATAATGAATTTGGCTTGGTAGTGGGGTGCAGGGCCTAGGAGAGGGGGGAAGGGGGTAATTTGTACCCAGGCCCAGGGTCAGAAAGGGGGCCCAGGAGCCAAAAGAGGGGGCCCAGAAATTTCCTGGGATCTTACATTTTCCATGCTGAGGGCATTAACATGGGCACATGGTGTCCACTACTCCCAAAAGCCATACACACCAGGCCCAGGAATGCATGCATTCCTTAACAGTGTATTATGTATGCAAGTTAGGCAGGATCGAAATCCTGCAGAACTGATTGGCCCAGACTTATGGCTGGCCAATCGGGTGATGGATCAAAATCCTACCATGTTTCAACTGCATCAATCATGGGGAGTCTGGGCGGAGCTAAAGGGTATAAAAGACAGGGGCGTTTGCCTTGTGTCAGATTCATTGCCAGGTCCTGTTCTGAAGATGGAATAAACATATTGAGCTGTTATCTATATGCCTTCCTTTATTTGCATGGACCCACTATATAACACTAGCGACGAGGATGGGATTTGATTCCTCCATGCTTAACAATGCTAGAACCAAGAGCTGATTTATCACTGGGGAATTGTTGCCCAGATGAAGAAAGAAGGACCTGCTTCCATAAGCCTGCTGAGCGGCCACGATGACCACCTGAGGTCACATCGAGGAATTTGATCCAGCGTCCCCGGAGCTATGGGACACTTATGCAGAACATCTTGAGTTCTTCCTTGAAGCTAACGCAGTCAAAGATGCCACCCTTAAGCGGGCCAACTTGCTCAGCGTCTGTGGCTCTGCCACTTTTGAAATCACCCAGAATCTTGTGGCACCAGCAGAATCAAGGGCTACCAGTTATAACTGGAGAATCACTTCTCGCCCCAGCCGTCCCACATTGCATGCTGCCATGCCTTCTACAAGCGAGATCAGGCTGCCAGTGAGTCTGTTCCAGCTTACGTATCTGTGCTTCGTCATCTTGTACGAAGATGTGAATTTGAAGACCTGGAAGAAATGCTTCTCCACCAGTTCGTATGTGACATCCGGGAGGAAAGGATTCAGAGAAAGCTCTTTGTGAAGGAAGAGCTGACCTTTCAAGAGGCTGTCGAGGAGGCGCTGGCGTTTGAAAAAGCAGAAGTAGCAGCAAGGGAGATTCATGCCTCTCGCAGCCCAGTCACAACTCAAAAAGCCGAGGCATGAGGCTGTATCATGTAGTTATGGCCTCAGGCCGTTTGGAAGAAGGGGAGATGCTACCAATTAATCAAGGTATGTCGAGACGCAATGATCGCCAGGAATCATTGACCTAGACCTGGGGCCTGGCAAGCCTTCGATGTCTCCAGCTGGGGTCCTTGTGCCAGCTGCAGGGAACCACATGAATGTTGGAATTGCTGGTTCCGCAATGTGACTTGTTGGGCCTGTGGAAAGAGGGGCCATATTGCCCGTGTTTGTTGCAGTAAGCCTTCTTGGGCTTGGAGCCAGAACGTTCTTCAGGGGTCTGTAAGCTAGGAAGAGTTCTACACTACTTCAGTACACCCCATCAAGAGCATCCATTTGGCAATCAAAGAAAAGGTACATGTGACTGTAGAAATTCAAGGGTCTCCCTGCGTAATGGAAGTGGGCTCCAGATCAGCGCTCTCTATAATTTCTACAGAGACTTTTCAGCGCCTTTGCCCTAGAAAGGGCCCCAGCCTCAAGCTGATTGGACTTTTGCTTACATATTTTCAGGGCAACCACATCCCCATTCAGGGTGCGGGTAAGAAACACTTTGATGGGCTCCTGGATCTGGTGGTCATCAAGGGCTATTGCACCAGTCCCCTCGGTCTTGCGTGGTTTGATCCTCTCAGCATCCAGGTGACTGGGGTCCAGAGTACCAGCAGATTAGACTTTGATGCTGACAGCATTCATCCTGCGCCAGACAGAACTTCAGAAAGACCACTGACTTCTGAGAGACGAGAGGCCATTTGTGGGTTCAGCCCGAGTGACCAAGTTATGTCTGGAACTGTGCAAATGGTCCAACGTGGAGCCCAGCAACCGTCATAAGAGTCACCGGTCCTGTCTCATACGAGGTTGCTATCCTGGACGGCTGGACTCTCCACCGTCATGTGCACCAGATGCGCCGCCGCCTGGCTGACTCAGCATCCACCACACTGATTCCTGGTAACCAGCATCAGGTCTTGCCACAGTCCGGATAGGCCATCACTCCTGATGTGTTACCATGGGAACCAGAGACCTCCCTGGATGTATCTGAGCCACCTGATGTCAGTGCACCTATGGGGAATCCCTCTGCCATAGCTGCATATGCATAATCGTTAGTTAAATCACCATTATGTATGCAAAGTTCATTTTGTCAAGTATAAAATTAAAGTTACATACTGAAAAATTGCAATCATCATCTAGGGAAAGCTTTAGCACTAAGATAACTAACTTTCCTAGTTACATTCTAGAAAAACAATCAGCTGTGTTCCTCCACAGCCCCACACACAGAGCAGAACTCCGTGATGACTCCCCCCCCCACGGGCTATTGCCACCTGCCTATGCAGATATCTGCTCCTCCTACTCACCAGAAGCTCACAGAGCCTCGCAGAACCTCCTCCCACTCTAGGAAAACCTCTCTGAGGTTCCCCAGTGCTATAAACTGTGCTTCAGGCAAACCGGAAGCATAGTTTCCACCCCCGTCCGGAGCCTCAGTCCCCTTCTCCTGAAGGTTCTGGTCCATCTGGGTTCTGTAGGTCTGGGTCAGGGGTACCTCTCTTGGGTCCTTGCTCCTTCTGAAGCTGCCTTTTATTCCTGTAGCCCCCTTGTTACGTCCAAGATGCAGCTCAGCTGTGAACTACCTAGTCCAGGTCCATTCAAAGTCCCATCAAGGTCAAATGAAGCTGAGGCATCCATCAGAGTCTCCATTGGCCTTGATTGATTACAGCTGTGGAGCTAGCCGTGCCCTTCCCAGAGCTGTCAAAACATGGGATCACTGTCAACACCACATCATCTACCTGATGATTTTCTGATCTTCCATTACACTGGTGCCTGAGGCATTTGCACCAGGAAAGTCTATGGCAGGCATGCAACTGAAAACAATTAGTAATCTAGTCCTCTCCTCCATCCATGGGTTGTAGGCCACCAATCCATGTGTACCAAGCAAGGGATAGATCTGGAGAAGGACTGGATCATCCCCAAAGTTAATATTACATACTTTTGACAAAGTATCCATAGGCAGTCTGTCATCAGGGCTGGGCCCAGGTGACACAGGCCTACTTGAGAACAAGGGGCTCCTCAAGGGTAAAGGGCTCCTTGGGAGTAAGGGGCTCATCAGGAGGAGGGAAGCTGTGGGAGTACTACCGGGATACAACCCCCCAGGCAGGGGACCTCCTCGGGAGTAGGCTCCAACATCACATGGCCAGAAGGGGTGGACCTAGACAGGCAGGCTGCTGGGTTCATAAAGAATCCAGCAGCCAGAGGTAGAGGTTCTTCCTGGGCCTTAGACTCCACAAGGGTGGCCTGGGAATGCTCAGGCAGATCTATTGTCTTACCAGTACTGGACCCTAGTCTTGGAAGGGCAGGAATTACTCCTCTGTATAGAAGGTCAGCCCAGACTCTCACCAACAATCAGAGGAGGATCCCCAAGGAAGGAGCTGCTCAGAGGACTAAAGGGGTGTGGAACCACCTGGGAGCTCAGGGAGACCTCACGATGCCTATGCAGTGGGCATGGACAGAGGAACCAGAGCAGCAGACAGGCAAGCTGGGCTGGGACACCACTGCTACCGTTCAGTAGTCAGCTGAGGGGCTGAACCCCATGCAGCCTCAGGGTCACCCTGTAACCTCTGGGCAGCAAGGCTGATGGTCTTACTAAAGTCCCAACATCTTACCTGGCTCTGCTTACACTGAAGGTAAGGCCTCTGGGGCTAACCTTGATTCTGTGGACTTACCTATAGTTAATGGACTTTTGTATTCCCTGCTTGTGTGGTTTGTACCTTGCCTGTGAGCAAGACACACTTCCCTGTGAAGGAACAGAGAATGTGAAGTGCTTGACCTGAATAAACAGGCTTGATCAAGACAGACATCTGTCTCTGTGGCTACTTCCGAAGCGGGGTAAGTAGAAAGTGTTGCGAGTTGACCCCAGACCACCTGTAGACCCCACTGGGGGGGAGACGGGATCCCACAATGGTGCAACACAGTTGTAGCATCAAGATTCAGCTTGCTCCCTAAAGCCATTGTTCACTCACAATTTCAAAGTGTCATAGCCTATAGGTAAAAGAACATTTTAAAATCCCCGTACTATCATTTTTTTATGTATCAACCTCCAATATTAACCATTTTATATGTAGTGCACAATCAATGCACATGGCAGTTCTGCATAAAAGAGAAGACAGATCCCTACTCTGAGGGGTTCACAATGTCAAATGTACTAAAGGGAAACCACTGAGGAAGTCAATGGATTAGCGCCAGGGAAGATGAGAAAGAATGTGCAGTTATTTATGTGCGTGTATTTAGGAATGTGCATGTATGTAGGCTTAGTTGCAGTGAGAAAACAAGTAGTGCCAAAGGCTTCATGGAAAAGATGGTTTTCTTAAAATATCATTTTACAATATGCTGATACCTGTTGTTATAAACATATCCTGTCACTCCTTCCATTTTGAATTGGGCATATTTCTCGATCCGTTGCTACAGTCTTTGCCCTAAGGGCTGCCACCCTTTTCTTCCTAACTTGCTGCACTAAGTCACACACCATGGGAATCTCCTCTGCAGTCTCTCTTCCCTGGTCTCTGCACACTGCTAGTGCTGCTTCTTCCACTGCCAGACTGCTAGGTAAAGGTGGGAGTATGTGTTGGGATGGAACATAACATAAGAACATAAGAAAAGCCCTGCTGGATCAGTCCAAAGGCCCATCTGGTCCAGTTTCCTGTATTTCACTGTGTTCCACCAGATGCATCAGGGAGCTCACAAGACAACAAGAGACCTGCATCCTGGTGCCACCTCTTGCACTTGGCATTCTGAGGTAGCCTACTTCTAAAACCCATGGGTTGCACATACCCATCATGGCTTGTAATCTGTGATGGACTTTTCCTCCAGAAATTTGTCCAGCCCCTTTTTGAAGGCATCCAGACCAGACCACAGATTAATTATGCAATAATCCCATGGCCATATATTAATTACCTATCAATATTTTCTTTTGTCTCTTCTAACTCTCCCAACACTTGGTCATCTGGCATTCTGAGGAAGCATTCTGGCATTCTATTTACCTTCATGGAGAGTTGCTTGGTTCTTTCTCTAAGCCTGGGAATCACTAAGAAAATGATTCAATTCCTGTCCTGAGAGGAAGAAATTATATCATTTCTAAGTTAGTCTGAGGGGATCAGGAGAGAGTCTGCACATCTCTAACACATATGTACACATGCAGGCACACAGGTTCATACACACACACAGACTTTTATGAACTGAGTTCTCAGTTTTAAAAGGAAAACATTTTTTTTCCAAATCCTCCCAATTTATTGCCAAGAGATAAGCATATACCCCATTACATTATTTAGTTCCTTCATTTGTTTGTCTGAATTATTAAAGAATCAAATTCAATTTCTCCATTTTATCTTTTCCCCAAATAACGTGTAAATGTTTGTTAAACACTGTTCATCATACATCACTAAGCAGAGCGCTTCTCTGTCAGTGCGAAACACATAATCAGATTATGAGACAAAATCTTTTGGAGGGCTTTTCCCTTGCAATGGCATAGCTTTTAATTAATACAGACATGATGATTTGATGCCTTAGAGGTGAAAAATATCTTGCCTGCCAGTATAGATCATATCTTCTAGGGAGAGAGCTTTAATAAGTAATCAATTGAAAAGGTCTGGGTGCCTAAAAGAGTCACGCTAAGCCATAATTTGAATGATCATACCTCTAATATCAAGTTTTTATTCAGTTCTGCAATAAATGAGCCAAAATTCTGTGCAGCTGTAGTGATATATGGATCTCTGAGTCACAGGAGCAGCAATCGGGGATCCTGAGGCTTGAAGCAGGAGCTTGAGGGTCTGAAACTGAAGCCTAGTTTAATGAGGGTCTATGAGCAATATGTTCTTGGATCCAGAGTCCCAAGAGTGAACCTTTGGCCCCTACAATTGGTAGGCAATGTGAAGCCTGGAGATTTCTAGGCTTGATATAAATGATAGGAGCCTAGCCTTCTGCCATTGCCTTGTCAACAAAGCAATACCAGATGCTTCTTGCTCAAGAAATTGATCTCAAAGACCTGAGGCCTCTATTTGGGTATTGCCACACCTAGCTCCACACAGGCCCTGACAGCATCCATGTTTTGTTCTCTGACAGAAAATGTTCCAGGTGTGCAATGGGCAATTGCTATTTCACATGTGTAGAATTTCCCACTGAGTCAGTACTGTCAAGTTCTCTGTGTGCATGTACAAGATCAGGGGTGTCAAACATACAGATATGGCCTTCAGAAGCTCTGTATCTAGCTCATGTGATAATTGGGTTCTCCCAGCACCACCATCAGCTGCTCTCAGCTGCTGAGCTGTGCCAAGGTGTCACTGCTGAAAGGGTGGCCTATGTGATAATTTGGCTCTTCCATATCTTGAAAATAGGATCAAGATCTGCATATTTTCTCTTCTGTCATTTGCAGTTAATGAGTTTCCATGTGAGAACAAAGTGCTTCTTTCTGGTTATCAGCTGATTATTGATGTAACTTCCTGCTTAATAACATCACTTCCAGCCACAGCAGGCATCATGAATGCTATTTGGCCTGCTGTATGAAACAAGTCTGACATGCCTGTATTTAAATTTTGACAATTGTCACCTAAGCACCTGTCACCTTAACTGGCCCGATCTATTATTCTGATATTCAGGCTTAGCAGAAGTCTGATTTAATAACACCTGCCACAATTCAAATGGAAAGTCTGTTGAGGGTCAGTAAAAATTTGTCATCGTCCCCCCCCCCCACTATATTGCTGGGCAAGGAGAGTATGAGGTAGGTGACTCCCTTCCCCTCTATCTGAGGTCTCCATGTAGTTCCACAGCAGATTGGAACTCTGCTGTGAGAACGATTGTATTCTCAGGTGCATTTGGTCGTATAGTTTGAAATGAGGCCACAGTGAAATAAGGCCAGTTTATTTTTAAACTATGTACTTCAGAGTCAACATACTGAAGCAGATAGTATTAGAGTAACAGAAGCTCCATTTTTCTTAATTAGTAAAAGAGAGAGAGGAGGGGGAGAAATAAGTTGTCTTGTTCAGATTATTATAAAATATCGTCTCTTAGCAGGACTCTGCAGGTGTTGTAAAAAAGTTGTTGTTTTTATTGCAAAATCCTGCCCATATGAAGTGCATGTGCTGTTTTGACCTAATATGGAAGGAAGAGTCAGCAGCCTCACCAATAACTGCAATTTTAAGATGTCCGTTTGCATGGCAGTAAGTCTCATTGAAGTCAGTGGCTACTCCTTTGTTAGTGCGCCTTCAAAGCACACAGATCACCACAAGAAATTCAGATTTCCCTTTCTTTTTCATACTGTGTGTTTTGACACAGATTTTAATTCAGTGAGGGCTCAATCCTAACCAACTTTCCAGCACTGGCATAGCTGTGCCTGGTGCGTGTGCTGCATCATGCAGTTGAGGGGCAGTCATGGAGGCCTCCTCAAGGTAAGGTAATGTTTGTTCCCTTACCTCTGAGTTGCATTGCCCTTACGTCAGAGCTGGAAAGTTGGTTAGGATTGCAGCCTAAGTATCAAGGTGGATTAATAGGTATGCTTATTAAGATACCAAAAAGGACAAGTATAAGGATAATTGTACCCTTACAAACCTAGTTAATGTGAAGAATTCATCCATTTGTTAGCTTCCTGCTAACTGGACTGAGAGCCCAATCCTATAGGCTCTAGCACCAGCAGCCGCTTCTACTGCCACCTCTGGGTGTCGCAAACGTGCTGTAAAGCATGTTTGCAGCACCTACAGTAGAGGGAGCGCTGTTGCTGAGGCAGCACCAGTTGGTGCTGTGCTTCAGTGTCAGGAGGAGAAGGAGATGCTGGTTGTAGGTATCGCCTCCAGGTTGCGGTGTGGCTTTGGGGGGCAGGGGGAGGCGTGCTGGGTGGGGCAAGGGTGGGGGAGGTCAAGATGGGGGAGGAACCAGCCCAGGAGGGGGTTAAGAGTGGCAGAGGCCACCTTCACCAGTCCCCATCCTCCATGATGGGTTGCAACACAGGGCTTCTCAATTCTGCACTGGCAAAATAGTTGGAAAAATAGCCCATCATGGGGCCTGGGGCTTTCCTTGGGGGAAGGGAATGAAAGTCCCCTTCCCCCAAGGAGATCTCTGATGGTCTCCCTGGCCCCACTGGATGCAGTGGTAGCCATTTTGGTGCTGCTTCATCCTGCAGCACTAGAGAGGATAGGATTGGGCTGTAAGGTTAACTGTTCTTTTAAGTGGTGGCTCTTGTATACCTAGCAAGGAGGAAGCAACTGTCAATATTCACCTGGTCATAGCCTCTTTCCCAGTGGCTGCTTGCTGGAGGCTATTTTGCATCTTTTTCCATTTTTGTTCTTTTGGGGACATTTTTAAGATTATGGACTCTCTGGGACAACCATTCTTACATGTATTTCAGCCTGATCCTATCAACCCCCTACCGATGAAACTGCGCCACCGACAGCACAATCCTCTCTTGCACTGGAACAGGCAGGCCAGGAGGCTTGTACTGTATCCAGCACAAACTAGGGCTCCACAGTAGCTCAGTCTCTCTTCCCCTTACCCCAGGTAAGCCACTGCAGCCCCAATGGGTCTCCTCGGATGTGCTCCACCTCAAGAGGAGATGCAAGTCCAAAGAGAGTGGAGTGGCTTGAAGCCGCTTTACGCTGCTTGGGAATGGGGGTTGGGAGCCGGCATAACTGCCAGGTCCCACTTGTGCCTCCTGCTCCCTGCCCACCCTGGGACCGCCCTCCGCCTGTCCTGGAATGCCTCCCTCCTGCCTCCTCCCCGCCCACCTCAGAGCCTTGCATCAGCTGAGCTTGGCTGATACAAGGCTCCTTCCACAAGTTGACACGGAGGCTGGATTCAGCCTCTGTGGGCTGACATGTGGATGTGTACCGGCCCAGTCAACTCTTGAGGAGGCGCAAAGTCCCTCCTGGTGCAAGGGACTTGTGCTGGCCCAGGGGGCTGTCAGGATTGTGCCCTGAAGCATGTGCTGTATCCTTCAGGGCAGTAGTTCTGGACATCTCCTCTGGGTAAGGGAACATTTCCCCCGCCCCTTGCCACAAGTAAGCCTCCACTGCCTAAATGGTTCTATTTGAACCTGCACCAGCAATTTAGCAGCTGCAAGTCTGAGTGGACTAGGGACTGTGGATCGAGGCTGGAAAGGGGAATAGGGTATTGACTGCTACTGAAACCACCCCTGTCCTGATCTCTATCTGCCCTCCTCCCCACCCCATTCTCTGCCCCAGTCCTTTTCACCCTGCCCTGTTCCACTCACCCTGCCCTTTTCCTCCTCATGTGTAGATTTACCAATACCTGGGCTCCTGTCTAGACCACTGGAGTGTAGCCATAGCCACCTGCTGCTTGTGGCAGCAGCTCAGCTGCACTGAATGGTGTGTTGCATTTTGCAACAGCCACAAATGACCTTGTCCTGCTGGAAGGCTAGTTTCAGCAGTGCAGGGCCCTCATAGGATTGGGGCATTTGGGGTGATCTTATCACCCATTTTCTCATCCCAGCACCTGGCTTTTATCAGACTTGTGCCAATTATATAGCTGGCATAGGTCTCAGAGGACCCATAGGCCATGAGACCCATAAAAGAACTCATAGGACTATGAGTACTCAGAGGACCCATAGACTCATAAGACCCATAGGGGCTTATGCAGAGGTAAGGGAAAGATATTCACCCATCTCCCACGGGCCTCCAGATCAGCTCCCCCCACCACCACCACCACCATAGCAGGCAGCGTGTGTCTCCATGGCGCAGCTGCAAGCTTCAGCATAGTGGGGGATAGGATTGAGCAACTATTAACAGTGCAGTCCTATGTATGCTGATTGTGAAGGACATGTCACTGTGTTCAACGTGGCGTATTCCCTGGTAAGTGTGTATATGTTTGCCACCTTAATAACCCTTTTCTGGTGCTATCAAGGATCCTCAGAGTTATGTTCAGTGGAGGATTTCTAGTCCCTGACCTATAAACCTTTCTGCTACTTTGCTTTGATTCTACAGCCAAAATTATTTGTCCAAGATAAGTCAGTCCTATCCCTTAATGCAATGTTTTATTAGAGAAGTAATCCAAATTCAGCACCCTGAAGGCAACCCATGACCCAGATTGAGCCACTGAGGATGTGGGAACAAGAGAAGTGAACGAATAACAGGATTTTTTTTAAATTACTCAGCTCCCAAATGTCTGGCCAGCTAGTTTCACCCTACATTACTAGGGGAGGGATTGCTGCACCATATAAGAATGGCCATGCAATGGATCTCCCTAAAGCCTTGTGTGGGCTTATCAGAATGCAGAAATCATTGACTCATGTGGTTTGCTCTTATATTCTACATGGGAACACTGTGCCCTTAACAGTGTGATCATTTAGCACTCAAACAAACATTTATTATACTGATGACATACAGCAACAGAAAATCATGAAAGGATGGCGATCACCCATTTCAGCTGCAAAGCTGAGAAAAGTCAAATCAAGCTACATCACAAATGGGAAACATGCTATCTGCAGACAGACTCTTTCAACCTAGTATATTTCACATCTTTGCATAGTACACTGTTTTCATGCAGACCCCCTCTCTGTTTTTAGCCCACTAAAAGATGTATTTCTTTAGCTACTCAGATTATTATTTCTGTATTACTTTTCTTGACTTCTGCCCGCTACTCTTGATAGATATTCCAGTTCATTCTTCAGAGTACCAAAAAAGGGAGAAACACTTCTGACAAGAAAAAACATTATTTGATATTGCGCCATCATTTCCTTTACAAAACGAAATAAATGTGAATCAGTATTACTCAGTGTAATCAAGCAATGAAGCTGATAAGACAGCATTTAGCCTCTCTCCTCTCTGAGTCATCACTGAAACCATTGTTCCAGCATGGCACTGAAAAACAGAACGGCAGGAAGTGTAGCCTTTTAAATGATTCATTTGTCCTGATCATCTGTGACTAATCAAATATCTTTTAACAAGAGATGATTGTTTGCAGTGTCTTGGTGCTTGTATGAAGAACTGCTACCTGCATGAATCTCACTGGAGTTGAATCATATCATGGCTGAAACAAATGTTTAAAAATGTTCATCTACTTCAAAGAAATGATTTGCCTGATTATTTCCAGAAGCAATCTTCTTCCTTAATAGTGACATCAAAGGCAGTCTCTGCATGAATTGTTTGGACTCTCAGTTGAAAACAATTGGATAGAAATGATAGATAGATCATGACGGATAGAAAAAATGATGGATAGAAATGCAAGCAACCCACCCACATGGTTCTTGCATTCAAATATTTACTGGGTGGTGTGGAATCATAGTTGTCACTTGGCTAGTTGCAGGAATAAGTGTGAATGAATCTTTAGGGCAGCCATTTTCAACCACTGTGCCGTGGCACAGTGGTGTGCCACAAATGGTCCCCACGTGTGCCGCAGGAATTTGGGAGAGGGTCATTTATCAATAGGACGATGGGGGATATGAGCCCCCACTGACAGCACAGTGTGCCTTGTCAATTGTCAAAATGCTGATGGTGTGCCTTGACCATTTTAGTGCCTTGCCAGTGTGCCACGAGATGTAAAAAAATTGAAAATCACTGCTTTAGGGTCTGTGGGATCACAGCACTTTCACCTTTGAATAAACAGTATGGGAACTATCCAGAGTGCTGAATTGCAAACTGTTGCAATCCCAATCCAAAGATTGGGAATTTTGGGGACAGTGAGGTTACTCCTGGTTGGATAATTCACTGTTTTTTATTTCTTTTTGCCTGATCTTATTGCCTCAGCATTATTATTCATTAAAAAAAACACAACTATTCACTATTAAGATTTAAAGCTTAGCCCTCTTTAAGATTTCAAGTTTAACCTAGTATAGTCTATCACATCATATAGTCTCCTAAACTTCTTCTATAAACTAAAGGAATAAAAATTAATAATCTTCTAAAATAGCATTTCTCAAACCTTGACATCTCTGGAGTCCTTTTCCACTCCTGACAATGGTCTAAGGGAGTCCCAGGGCTCTTAGGAGCATGCATTGAGACATGCTGTTCTGGAGGAAGCTGCTGGAAAGTTACATGCTTTAATGCTCTGATAGTTAGCCTGCCATCAAGATTCATTGCTACAGTTCCATATTTCCTTGGTTTGACTGTTTCCAATTAGTGCTTCACTTATGATGCCAAATGATGGACTTTTGGGGGCATCGAGATTCCCCTTGGGTTGGGACTGATTTGTATTCATTAAAGAGGGAAGGCTAATACTGTGCTGTTCAGAATAACATCTCAGGGCATTGTTTCAACATGCATAGGATGATATCAGAATAAGGCAGTAGCTGATTCTATGGAACAGTGTAGAATAGCATTTACTTACTTACTTAGGGCCCAAACCTATCCAAATTTCCATCCCTGGTGTAGCCATGCCAATGGTGTAGCTGTGCCAATGTATCCTGTGGTGGGAGGGTAGTTATGGAAGTCTCCTCAAAGTAAGGGAATGTTTGTTCCCTTACCTCCAGGCTGCACTGCAGCTGCACAGGCACTGGGAAGTTGGATAGAATTGGGCCCTTACTTACTTACTTATTTATGAAATTTATATCCAGCCTTTCCTATGCCATGGCAAAAGCTCAAGGCGGTTTACAATTTTCACAAAAAATATAACAATGTGGCATGCAATAAATAAAATAGTGAATGCAAGAATAGGTACACCAATTAGTAAAAACAGCAGGGGATCAGTTTTAAAAAGTGGGGAATAGTCACAAACAATATACAGAGACACAGGAGGCAACCACCAGCACATTCAAACACAGTTCATCCAAATGCACATCATCTAAGCACCTGACAGAAGACAAAATTTTTGAGGCCCAATGTCATGAGGAAGGAGAAATTCTTAATGTCCCTGGAAGAGAGTTCCATAGTTGTGATGCTCCTACACAGAAGGCTTGCCCTTGCACTGTCATTCCCCTAACCCTACAGTTTTCAAACTGTCTGGGAATTTGGAAACTGCAGTAAGTCCTTGCAGGGGAGGGGAGGGAACGATGCGATCCCCAGGATCTCATTGCTGGGGGGGCGGGCTGCAGGGACTGGGATACATTCACCAGTCCCTACAGCAGCCTGTTGGGGGTGCGGGGAGCCCTGCACGAGCGTCTACAGTGCTCTCCAGGCTTCTAAAAGTGAAAGTGGAGCAATCACGCTCCACTTCTGGTTTTGTGATGGTGGAGCACAATCGCTCCACTTTCACTTTTGGAAGGCTGGGGAGCCCTGCAGATGATTGCACAGGGCTCCCTGCACCCCCAACAGGCTGCTGCAGGGACTGGTGAGTGTATCCCAGTCCCTGCAGCCCCCCTGAGCAATATGATCCTGGGGATCACATTGCTGCCTTCTCCCCTGCCCCCGCCCCTTAAGGGGGCAGAGGCTAGGGCCTTCAGTCTGGGGTGTCGCGATTCCCCAGTTTGAATACCACTGCCCTAACCTGAGACAGTTGTAAGACAGCCTCCTCAGATGGCCTAAAAGGGTGGGCTGGAGTGTATGGGGAAGGCATTATCCTTTGGATATTATTTAATATGGATATAGATGCTCAAGAGTGCTAAACTGCTAAGCAAGAACACAATTTATTATTCATTTGCAATAGCATCTGAACAGGAAAGGCGTCTGAAGAAATTAATAACAAATAACGGTTTTGTCACTCTTAGAATGCATAATTGCATTTAATAAGTCATTTAATAATTAATGAAGTTCTAGAGCACTAGTACCTAGAGTTTAAGACCATTCTTAAAACATCCTATATTTAACACTAAGATTATGTTTGCTTCCCCAGCTGATAATCATGTGTTTACTTTCTATATGTATGACCAATGAATTATGCACATTGTAAACCTGACAGAATCTTTGCAGGGTGAAGGATGTAAGCATTACTTTTCTTAGGCCAGCTGTAGAGGCTATAGAAAGTGTGACCTGTCTGAGAACAGATGGGATGACCTCTGCCTCAGGCACCATAAATGGAATGGAACTGAGAACACCAGTGTAAGGAAAAGGCAGGAAATTTGATAAGGCATGCTATAGGCAATAAGTTTACTGCTCATTGGTCAGTAGAATGTGGTTCTTTTGTTTCCTCACACTTTAAAATGATTCTCTTCTTTGCTTTGCAGTTAGTTTTTATTTAATTAGGAGGAAAGAGATATGTAAGGAAGCAACAGAGATACCAGCATGGGGTAGGAGTGGCTGCTTCTTTGATGACTTTGTTGACAATGCAAACTCTGAATGTTGAAAAGAAGGGAGGACTAGATATATATCCATTTGCCTTTGATTCAACCAACAGTGGACCTTGAGCTGGGCAAACAGGGCAAATGCCCCAGGCGCTGAGACCACACAACTCTAGGACCACGTGGGAAGGCTCACTGAGGTGCCTGACGTGGTCGGAAACTGTACTTCTGATTTTCCAGGAGTATAGTTTAAGACTGTGGGAAGCTTCAAAAGACTTCTCCTGTTGGTTCTAACATCATGCAAGGCTCCATCGTGCTCAAAAGGTGGGGGCAGCTTTGTGTGCAGGGGGGCATGGCATCACAGACCTTTGCCTTGGGAACAGGGAGGGAGGGGTAAGTCACCACTGGTTTCCACATTACTAATTAAATTCCAACAAAAGAGCAGAGATGCACCTGTTGCCTCATAACTCTTTTTATTTCTTAATTTAGATGCAAGGCACATGATGCATTTGCACACATGCATACATGGTACTGGGTCCTGCCAGGAGAGCATGACCCAGGCCACTACTGTGACTGGAAGCAGGTCCGCTGACAAGAGGGTTCAGATTCCACAGGCCCTAAGGAAGGCCACACTTTTAGTTCTCAGAGCAATCAAACCTCTCCCCCCCCCCACTCTATCAGGCTACCTTGGAGGAAACTGTAATGTGCCCCCACACTTTGCATGGGGTTAGCACATAACGCAATAATTGGTGAAGGACATACCCAGATATCCTGAAGGGCAGCTCCTCATGAAAAGGATGGACTCACCATGCTAGGCTGCTGCTCAGGAAGGGGAATTTATTTCAGTGCAAACATAGTCTCTCCGGGGCCCCAAATATTTCTGTGGGAGCCTCCACTCCTTAACCATCACCTTTCACATCTTATCTACCCAAGCTGTCTGCCTGCAGCCCTCCTGTTCTAGACCCAGACCAATTCTCTTCTGTCCAGTAAAAAAAATTAAGTCAAATATCTGCACATCATGCCTTAATGTGCCTCTGTTGGTAGCTAGCAGACTGTGCATGGCCAGTTTGTACAAGTCCAGATATGATAGCTTGGGATTCACGTACATGAACTCAGTTATTGACAAACAAGCCCATATCATGTTCACTTTATAGGTGGAAATCTATAAGGTTGAGAGACAGTGGCTTCCCAAGACCTAAGCTCACAGCAGATCTGACTTCCCAGCTCACAGCTGGGAATCAATGTGAAAATGTTTACAGTCTGAAGGATTGAGGAAAAAGTGGCCTTACCAGCTGTGTGGGGAATATATGTCAATACTTGTGGGCAATTTCACTCTCAGTAGTTTTGGCATAAGCCTATCATTGGCAATATTTCGGAGTAACGCAGCCTTCCATTTGGCAATTATTAAGTGAAGCAGCTGCTTACTCTCAACAGCATGTTTTTCTCCTGGCAGTCCATGTGTCCACTGTCTGTCCTCCTCCCTAAAACACAAATTGTATGTTATCCAATACAAATTTCCTGGCATCCTTCACTGTGTTTGAGGAAATGTACAGACCAGAGAGGAAGTGCATTCTGCTGTTGTTTTTGCAGGGCATTCTCCCTGCAGAATTTTCATTTAGTGAAAAAAGCATTGCCTATTGCTTTGTGATGTCTTGTTTGACATGTCTTAATGTTCTTTTTAATGTTTTTTGTTAACAGATCAGAGGAAAAACTTAGCCTAATTTTCACAGCCATTTAGAGCAGGACATCACTACTTATTCAATTGGAAGATAATTCGTGTTAATCTTTTCCAGGTTCACACAGATATTTTACGGGATTTGGATTGACCTCCTGTTGCATTCAGTTAAATTAATTTCATACAATAAAATGAAGTGAAAACAAAATTGAAAAATCATAAGCAATTCTTCCATAACTTTAGGAAAATAAGATTTCCTCTGTTGAATATTTTCATGTAGTCTCTCTTTCGCTGATATTTTCTCTCCTAAATATTCCAGAAGATGGTACAGGCGGTATCTCTTCATCTGTGGGGGTTCCGTTCCCAGAACCCTCGTGGATGCCGAAAACCACAGATAACAAAATCCGTGGTTCAGGCACCTCTTAAGCCCTCTGAAGGCAACAGAGCTGTGTTCTGATCAAAGGGTGATCTGAGGGCCGGGGAGTCTGTGTGTGGCCTCCCCAGCTCTCAGAATGCCTTCTAAGGCATCTGGGAGGCCTTAGAAGGTTACTCTTGGTTTTGTGTTGAAATCGGAAGTGATGTGTAAAGGCCTTATGAGACCTTTGCAGAGTCGGGGAGGGCTTTTCCAGCTCTCCGAAGGCCTGTTTTAAATATCACTTCCGGTTTTGACGCAAAGAAGTGATCTTTGAAGGCCTCACAGAGACTTTAGAAGGCCATTCTGAGAGCTGGGGAGGACAGAACTGGGCAGTGAATTATATTATTTCATCCGGCTATGCATTGCTTGTCCTCAAAGAAGGGGCATGGGGAGACAATCAATGTGATGGCATCGTACGTATTCCTTTAACTGTACATTCTGAGGCAAAAAGGGAGGATGCAATATGGAATTGCTGTTTTTGAGGGCAACTGAGCCATTAGTGTCACTTCTATTCCAAGAGAAGCCAGTAAAGCTACACATATACTGCCTGAACTCAAATTTAAGTTCCATTTGCTCGGGCACCGCTATAGGCATGAATGATTTTTCCTTGCCTCCACTAGTGTGAACAGAGTGGTGTAATTCCATTGAGACATCATTTTAATGCAAAATTGTTCAAACCATTTTCTTATGTACAAGTCAATTTCCACTAGTAGCAGTCAAATCCTTTTTGTATTTCCCACATTTAATTCAATGTTAAAAACTGATGCTGGCTGAACTGCACACACGTTTTGACACTGAATCGGTTCTGCCTTATATCTCATGTTGGGCCCAGTTCAGGTGATACTTTAGTCGTCCAACTGGTCCCATGGGATTTAAGAATATGTTTACTCCAGAAGGGCCAAACAGCATCCCTAATGCTAGATCCACCGTCGTTGCCTTTGCAAACAACACACAAAAGCCTTTGGTTATTTATCACATTCCTTGCCACGTGATCTTTTTAGTCAAAACAAGAAGTGCAGATCTGTCTTTTTTAAAGGCACTGCAAGGATAGAGCCAGGTAAATGACTGCTTTCCCATCTCCTTACATTGTTCCTTCCCCATGCAGTCTCTTTGTATTTAAGTTTAAAGGGAAAGTGCAAGGAAGCAATGAGGTGAGTGAAGCAGTTCTCTGCTGCCCGTATAGTTTTTCTGATTGTGGGTAGTGGCAATCCACTTCCCTACCCACTCATCTTGCACCTTCTGTGTGTGGTCCCTTTAAACTTGAAAAGGACTGTGCAAAGAAAGGAGTGTGGTGAGTAGGTAGGGAAGAGGAGGTGGGTTATTTATTTATTTATTTATTTATTTATTTATTTATTTATTTATACCCTGCCTTTCTTCCTGAAGGGACTCAAGGTGGCTTACAACAATGATTAAGAACACAATTTAAAACATGATTTAAAAACAAGATAAAAACATATTTATCTGCTTCCTGCTTGCTAAAAGTGAGTGAGAAGTGCATCAGGGGGTGGGAGGGATCCAACAGCAGACTGATGGTGAAGGGTACCCCAAATCTACCACTTCCTGCCACCTGTCACTGACAAGCTGGATCATTTACTTCATGGCAGGGTTAGCATTCATGATATGTACATGTCTGTCCCTTCTTGTTGTTTCCGGTGCATTTGTTTAATTGTGGAGGTGGCACTGTGGTCCATTGAAGCATCCTTCAAACCAGCCCATGAATTTGGATAAGCTAGAAACTCCAGATTAATGGTCATCTTAAAAGATTTTATTTTTCAGAGAAACATAGAGTTGGAAGGGGCCTAATAGGTCATCTAGTCCAACCCCTTTCCTTAGGCAGGAAATCCTCTTAGAGCATCTCCAACAGGTGCTAGTTGAGCCTCTGCTTGAATATCCACCACCACTCTCAGCAATCTGTTCCACTGCCAAACCGCCTGACTGTCAAGAATTTTTTCCAGATGTCTAATTGAAGTTTCCCCACTTCTATCTTAATTTTTACATATATTTAATATATGTATTACATATATACTTACATATATTTAATACATATATTTAATATATCTATTTACATTAATTCCTCAGGAGCCTTAACATTGTTTATCCATACTTGTGGATGGATGACAATTTGACTAAAAAGCACGAAACATGGTACCTTGAAAAATGATGGTGTGTTTTGAGCATATTTCACTGCAGTGCATTCATTATTGTATTCTTAATTTTTAAATACATAAAACTAACTGTATGAGGTGACAGCCCTACCTGGAAAGCTAAATCAACCGTTTGAGAAAGCAAAAGCAATTTTCTGTTGTTCTTTTGATATTTGTAACGAGTCCTTAATCAAAGTTCTTGTCAGGCTATTTATATGAAACTACAGATTGGTTAACCTGAAGAGAGACATTTCTAACTCACTGCGTTTATGTGGATTGCTTGATTAATCATTCATGGCAGAGAATAACCAGTGTTATGAACCTCATGGTTCATGCTGCCCTAAGTGAAGTATTGTTTCACGGGATTTCAGCTGATAGTCTTGAGTGTTTTTGCTTTTGGACTAGACAGGCTTGGAATGTTTCCTATGAAGCCCAATGAGAGAGAAGTATTTATTCAGATTATTTGCACCCCAAATTCAGTTTCCTCATATGATTGTTAAAAAAAAGAAAGAAAAGAAAATACTCTTTGCAATGAACACAGCAGTGAAAAGAGAAGACCACTTTTGGGAGTTAATAAGCCAAAAGTTTGAGGGCAAAGGGGCAACAACTTCATTTAATATTTCCATATAATTTAATGTTTCCAATGTAGGATCTGCAACATGTGCATTCTATTTAACTACCAAGCTTAACTACCAGGGGGAGCCCCTGGTATGAACTAGTAAAGCACTTCTATTTCAGCATCTCTTAGGGCCTAATCCTATCCAACTTTCCAGTGCTGATGCAGCCACAATGCAGCCCCCAACTAAGGGAACAGATATTTCCTTACTTTGAGAGGTCTCAGTGCCCCACCATCACAGGACGCACTGCAAGCCCCATGGACTCGGTTGCAACAGTGCTGGAAATTTGCATAGGATTGGGCCTTTAGTGGGTGATCTATGGAATCAGAGCCTGGCCAGTTGGGGTCTGGTACCCCCAACTCCACCAATTGATCTAAGTTGTCTCATTATACAGCCAGGCCATGCAGAAACACATTTCAGAGGTATGTACATTTCTACGTCAGATGAATGGTGGAAACTCCCAATTACAATATTGCTTCACTTCGACATGGCTTTGTTCTTGCACATTACTGGTCCCTGTCACCAGCATTCCAACCTGAAAGCCTCAGGCCAATAGCTCACACACAAAAATCTATGCCTTGGATTAGTGGGGGCACCACAAATGTGTGAGGGTTTCTTTGCAGGTTCATTTCCCTGAAGCAACCAATGGAGCAAACCTATCATGATCACTGTGACATAATGAAGTAGAAAGGAAAACAAAAACAGTGATTATTTGAAAATATGTGTTCAGGTGAAATACATCTTTTACCAGGCATTTAGGGGAAAAAGATTGTTAAGGAAGAGAAGTCACTGAGAGGGCAAAGACATATGAAATATGTCACCATGCTAGCACAAGTGATACTTTTAGCTAAAGGGATGATTGGCAGGCACACTCCCTTCCAGCACAAAACATGGAGACAATGATAAATATGCATGATGACATGTATTTGATGACTGGGAAAGACCAAGCTGATCACTTAAAACAGCCACATCTGGGAAGAAGTCCAGCGAGTGGGGGGAGGAGATCTTGCTACTGCTCCACTAAAAAGTGCTTCATTTTTTTTTATTACATTAAAAAAATGTTCTCAATATATCACATCACCAGGGTCACTCTGTGCCAGATTTCAATACTGCTTAAAATATTACCTGTACCTGCACACTTTAGCCAATTTAACATGATTCATGATTGTCTAAATTCAAATGACCATTTAACTTTACAGCCAAATCCTATCCAACTTTCCAGTCCTGGTATAGCCATGCCAATGGGATGTGCATTGCGTCCCATGGTGGGAGGGTAATTATGGAGGCCTCCACAAAGTAAGAGAGTTTGTTCCCTTGCCTTGGGGATAGGATTGGGCCTTTACAGTACACAGAACTTAAGCTCCACCGCATTCAATGGAACCTATGCCCAAGTAAGTATGTAGAAGACTGCAGCCTTCAGAATGTAATTTACACACACTGAAGTCAGTTGGAAAAATCGCACCTACCCAAATACAATGATATATACCAGGGGTGCTCAAACTTTCAACTTTAGGGATGCTGGACCTTTAACAAGTGTATAGAAGAGAGAATTGCAGCAGGTGCAACTTGTCATCCCACAGATGACAAGCTGCACCTGCTGAAATTCTCTCTTCTATACACTTGATAAAGGTCCAGCATCCCTAAAGTTGAAAGTTTGAGCACCCCTAATATATACAGAAGGAATCTGATGGATGTATTATAGTATTGGCAACCTTCAGTCTCAAAAGACTATGGTATCGCGCTCTGAAAGGTGGTTCTGGAACAGCGTCTAGTGTGGCTGAAAAGGCCAATCCGGGAGTGACAATCCCTTCCACACAGGGAGCAAGTGCAGTCTGTCCCTGGTCTGTCTCCCTGGCTATGGGCCTTCCTTCTTTGCCTCAGACTGTTGGCCAAGTGTCTCTTCAAACTGGGAAAGGCCATGCTGCACAGCTTGCCTCCAAGCGGACCGCTCAGAGGCCAGGGTTTCCCACTTGTTGAGGTCCATTCCTAAGGCCTTCAGATCCCTCTTGCAGATGTCCTTGTATCGCAGCTGTGGTCTACCTATAGGGCACTTTCCTTGCATGAGTCCTCCATAGAGGAGATCCTTTGGGATCCGGCCATCATCCATTCTCACAACATGACCGAGCCAACGCAGGCATCTCTGTTTCAGTAGTGCATACATGCTAGGGATTCCAGCACGTTCCAGGACTGTGTTGTTTGGAACTTTGTCCTGCCAGGTGATGCCGAGGATGCATCGGAGGCAGCGCATGTGGAAAGCGTTCAGTTTCCTCTCCTGTTGTGAGCGACGAGTCCATGACTCGCTGCAGTACAGAAGTGTACTCAGGATGCAAGCTCTGTAAACCTGGATCTTGGTATGTTCTGTCAGCTTCTTGTTGGACCAGACTCTCTTTGTGAGTCTGGAAAACGTGGTAGCTGCTTTACCGATGTGTTTGTTTAGCTCAGTATCGTGAGAAAGAGTGTTGGAGATTGTTGAGCCAAGGTACACAAAGTCATGGACAACCTCCAGTTCATGTGCAGAGATTGTAATGCAGGGAGGTGAGTCCACATCCTGAACCATGACCTGTGTTTTCTTTAGGCTGATCGTCAGTCCAAGATCTTGGCAGGCCTTGCTAAAACGATCCATGAGCTGCTGGAGATCTTTGGCAGAATGGGTAGTGACAGCTGCATCGTCAGCAAAGAGGAAGTCACGCAGACATTTCAGCTGGACTTTGGACTTTGCTCTCAGTCTGGAGAGGTTGAACAGCTTTCCGTCTGATCTGGTCCGGAGATAGATGCCTTCTGTTGCAGTTCCAAAGGCCTGCTTCAGCAGGACAGCGAAGAAAATCCCAAACAAGGTTGGTGCAAGAACACAGCCCTGCTTCACGCCGCTTCGGATGTCAAAGGGGTCTGATGTGGAGCCATCGAAGACAGCAGTGCCCTTCATGTCCTTGAGGAAGGATCTGATGATGCTGAGGAGCCTGGGTGGACATCCGACCTTGGGGAGAATCTTGAAGAGGCCGTCCCTGTGGACCAGGTCGAAAGCCTTCATGAGATCTATGAAGGCTATAAAGAGTGGCTGTCGTTGTTCCCTGCATTTCTCCTGCAGTTGTCTAAGGGAGAATACCATATCAGTGGTGGACCTGTTGGCTCAGAATCCACACTGTGATTCTGGATAAACGCTCTCTGGAAGTACCTGGAGCCTCGTTAGTGCAACTTGGGCAAACAAGTTTCCTACAACGCTAAGGAGAGAGATGCCACAGTAGTTGTTGCAGTCACCCCTGTCGCCTTTGTTCTTGTACAGCGTGATGATGTTTGCATCCCTCATGTCTTGAGGTACTCCACCTTCTCTCCAGCAGAGACAGAGGATGGATATGGGATGGAGCAAACCCTTGACTACACAGTTGCCCATCTACCCTTCTTTTGAGACTGTCAGTTTGTATTACTGATTCAATCCATTCATTACTGCACTTTTTGGGGGGTCCTGCCTGCAATTATTTAAAGAAAATAGCAACTTTGCTTACTTTTACCTCTTATATTGAGAACTGTAATATTTGGATCTTTATAGGAATCACCTAGTGTTATACTGAGTGCCACACATATACATTTAAAACAATGGGCTCACACTTTCATTCATACATCTTATTCTGAATTAATTACATTGTAAAATGACATCAAGTGGCTGTGTGCTACCCTTTAACCTAATTCTAAACTTATTCTTCTGTGAAACTGTAATGTCAGATTAAGTTAAACCACTTTACACTCCAAGTTAAGTGTTCTGCACCCTGCAATGCTGTTTAAGAGATTGTTTTACACAGTACTCATTTCCATTTATTTGTACAACTGCCACTTCCAAATGACTTTTTTGGCCATGGTTTTTCTTTAAATCTAACTTCATTCACGTTTTAATTATCTCAGAGACATTTTTTGTCAAGACACCCAGGTTTTATTGGTAGACATGTGCTGGAAGAGAATTTAAATTTAAACCTGTATATGGATTAGCAATGTTTGTTCCTACAATGGAACAGCCTCTATCAATCCATAAAATCCATGAAGGTAAGGCACAATAAAGTGGAAGATTCAATCTGTCAGTGGATTTAGATTATGGTGTGTCGAACACATACATTTTGAAATACATATTTGCAAATAGTCAAGTGTATTACACTGAATTGTATGGAATTGCTTTACCACAGAGGATACAATCCTTTATATGCTTACTGGAGAGTAAGCACTAGTTCAGATCAGATCATACATGCAAATGTGGTACAACTGTGTTATTTACATTACATTTTGCAGGCACATGCAAAAGTAACACAGGCCAGTGGCTGCACACATCTGTAAAGGTGACTGTTGTCCCATTTTGCCCTTCTTTCTTTCAATGACTCAAAGCTCAATCCTCTTGAAAGGAAGTGCCAGAGGAATGTGTGTTCCACAGGTGCTGGCTGCTGCAAAAATGCTGTAAAGCGCTGCAGGTCCAAATTGACCTGTTTGTGGCTGCTGGATCTTAACCCAGGGCAAGGGACACATGTCCCCTTACCCAGAAGAGACCTCTAGCAGTTGAAACTACCCCGTGGGATGCAGTGTAGTCTGCACCTGTGCAGGGATTTATTTATTTATTTATTTAAAGAACTTCTTCTCCACCTTTATCCCACACTCAAGGGCACTCAAGGCATCTTAGAAGATAAAACCAATACCTGTTAGTCTTCAATGCTTTTTTTTTTTTTTTAATAGAGGAGTATTCCATCATGTGAGCCCCCACCTGCAGTCTGAAGAGGTATGATCCAAGACATATGTTTACCACCTTGACTGTTTTTTATATGAACTAGGAGATTTGTGCATACCAGTGGTACTCAACCTGGGGGTTGCAACCCTCCAGGTACTGTGTTTGAACAATCCTTTCCCCTTAAGGGGGTTGGTGACTGGTGGAGACCTGAAGGTGACAGTGCCCAGCACTTCTGGGTTCTCCCCACCACCAATGACTATAGGTCGATAAGATAGGTTTTTATGGGGCTTCATACTTACCCAGATTCCCCTGGGCATTCAGTAGCAACAGCAGTGGGGAGAACCTGGAAGTGATGGGGGCTGTCACCTACACATCCTCTGCTGGATCCCAACCCCCTTAAGGGGAAAGGATTATTTCCTGGAGAGTTGCGACTCCCAGGTTGGGAACCACTGGTATAGACTAATCTCCTAGTCTTACAGGGACAGGAGTTTGGGAGCCGCTGGTCTTTACTAAGCTGAAGGGCACCTATATGGCCTCACAAGTTTCCTTTAAATGACGTGTACAAAGGAAGGCAACTAATATATAAGTTAGAACAGGGGTGTCCAAACATTTTGGCATTTTGAATAAATTTACATAAATGAATTCATTACAGATGGAACTTATATGAATGAATGAAGGTCTTGCAATAGCTCAAGGCCTATAAAAGGCCTTGCACAAAGCAAGGCCAACCTTAACTTTACTGCCACTGCTGCATTACAGACGTGAAACAGCAAGTAGTTGAGGGAGCCTTTGTCCCACAGCTCAGGTGAGAGGTCAAACAGTTGTCCTCACGCTGAGAGCAGTTGCATCGGGCTGGAGACTTGTCTCTGGAGCACCAGAGGCTCATTGAAAACTGGGGGCTCCCCGCAGGCCAGATTGGGAGCCCCCAAGGGCTACAAGTGGCCCCCAGGCCAGGGTTTGGGCACCCCTGAGTTAGAACAAACAGCAGTGGGAATACTGATGTCCTCTCTCTGCCTGATTGGCAGTTCAGAGCATCCATACATGCCTAACTCCTCCTTAAAATTTTTTGACACCCATTGTAAAGATATCCAGTACAGGGTAATCAGATGTCAAAACTGCAAAAGAGGACAAGGCACTCCAAAATGTAGGACATCCAAGAAAAATGTAGGAATGACAAAATTAAAGCTGAAAACACTTGCATATTGATTTCATGTGGTTAATTTAAACACTAGATGACTATTAAATTTAAAACTATATTGCTTATAATTTATTACATACAATTTATTAATTACAAGGCTATGTGCTGTCTGCTCACAGGGAATAGGAGGACATTTAGTCCTTTTCCAGGACACAGGGCTAAAAATGAGAACATGTCCTGGAAAAAGAGGCTGTCTGGTCACTCTGATCCTGTAGCTAAGAACATAAGACTAGCCTTGCTCAATCAGAGAACAGTTCATTCAGTTCTGTATTCTGTTTCCAAGAATGGTCAGACAGATGACTTTGGAAGCTTACAGACAAGGAAAGGAGAGAATGGGCATCCCATTTGTTTGTCTCCAGTGTGTGACATTTAGAGCCATGTGACCTCTGAACATGGAGATTCAATTTAGCTATCATGGCTAATAGCTGTTGAAAGATGTCTCCTCCATGAATTTGTCTATTCTTTTTTCAAAGCTATTTAAGCTAGTGGCAATTATCACATCTTGGAGTACTGAATCCCGCAAGCTAATTATTTCCTTCAGTTAAACATTTTACAATCTGTTCAGCTGAGTAGTTCTGCAGTAGCATTAACTCAACTCAACACTAACTCAATAGCATTAGCTCAACAATACTCAACAGTAACTCAACAATAGCATTAGCTCAACAATACAAGTTACCAAGCGTACCTTTGCTCAGCCAAAAGTGCTTGAGATAATTGCTCACAAAGCTCTTGTGTGTAATGCCACACACCTTTGCCCTTTCCCAAGGCCCCAGAAACTTACTATGGAAGAAGGGGAGGTGGTAGCAGATGCTTCATGTACCCTTCTACCACTGCCACTGCTTAACCCCAAGCCCTCCCTCCCAGAAATGTGAAAAAGGAAAGGGTGCTGGGTGGGTGCTGCAGGTCCGAAAGGAGTCTCTTTTTCCTGCAGGAGACTGGACAACAAGTGCCAGCATACCTGGTGGGAAAATAATGCTCTTATGTCATCTGTGACAAGCAGAAGCCCCCACTTGCAGTTAGGATTTTCAGTAGTCTCAGTCTAATCCCTGGTGGGAAAAATATGATAGTAACCCACTGCCCTTGCTACTCCAAGGCAACCCCATGATGCTGGGCATCTTAGAGGAAAGGAGATAGAGGTGACTTTTAGGTCTGGGGCAAATTCAGTGGGTTGCAATCAGAGCAGTGTTTGCACCCCTGCTTGAGTGCACTCAACACCCCTAACAATAATATGAGCTCAAGAACAAAGTTTATACTGATAATGTAATTTTAAATTTGCAAGGCTTATGGTGACAATCCACTGTCTCAGGGCAGCTTTTATGGCATAAAGCTGTAGTACTCACAGTTCAAGCACAACAGCCATCAAATGGGTCATTTCCTTTGGTACCACCACCCTTTGGACTGTAGATTGTTTCAGTGGGTTGGTTGCTCACTCCACCTTCCCCATTCAAGATGTGGATACAAAGTCTCTTTGTGAGTCTCCAGATGTGAGCACATAGCCTCAGGAACTCCCTGCAGATCCTTGAGTTTGAGACTGCTTAAGTGGAGTAAATTAGTGGCAGTTCAACCACTTCCCCCAGTGAAATATCAATTGAAACACAGTCCCTCCATTGGCCATTGGTAACTCTAACTGCCAGATGATCTTTGCATGTGTAAAGGTGCATTCTCACCTTTCCTGATAAACAACAAGAAAAAGCAAGAAACACATTTAGATACTAGGTGGCATTAGACAAATACATCAAGGTCAGTTGATTGATTAGCATCTCAAGGACAGCTGTCATGTTCCAGACTATAAAACTGCCTTTTTGTCAACAGAATCCATTTTTGGAATTAACTGTCTGTCCTTTCCACTGTCCTTTCCACCCTCTGACTCACCTTTTTGATCCGTCATCTTCAGCTAGATGTCTTCTCTCCTAAAGACAGTCTTGGAAACTCTTAACTGTCTCCTGATTAAGGATGGCACAAAATGCATTATGAGAAATTCGACTTCTTGGTGCAACTCATTTTAGCACCACCTGATGTGCTTCAAAATTTTGAACATCTGCAGGAGGTTTATGGTACCTCACCCACAATTAAACCAAGCAGAAGCGATCTGGAGGCAGCTGGCATACAAATTTACTACATGCAGAGATGCCAGGAGTGAGGAAATAGCTAATTATGTTGAAATCAGAATGAAACTACAGTTTCAGTATAGTTAATTGGGTCACCAAGACTTTCATTCAACAGAAGAGTTTTGATAAGCAATGTAGGGGATGTAAAATTGATGTTACATCCACTCCTAAGTAGTTTTTCCCTTGATTTAGTGTTATATTCAAACAGACAAATGGAGCAGCGCACCAATTCAGTAGGTGAGCCTACAGGCAATCATTTAGATTCTGCTGGTGGGTTTTGTAATATGGAACATATGTTAATTGTCACAGTGCAAATACTTGCTCTGATATATCTGCCAGCTTGATCAAGATTTCTCCAGAAGTATCCTGCACCTTGTGCTAGTAACTTTACTATTAGTGTGGTCAAGGGATAATCCATCATTGGCACTATGTTTATCACCTAGCTAAAGTGTTGGTGTTTATCACCAGCTTGTTACTCATAGTGATATACTGTAAAGCCAGAGATATTTAGCAGACTTTCAACAAGTGCAAAGCAGTCAAATGTAATTTCAGGTTGCAGAAATTTGCACTCACCAGGTGAGAAATTTGCACTCACAGGGTGTTCTGTGGCAGCCTCCAAGTAACACGACCACAATAATCCAGTTGTCAACATCAGCCTCAGTCTGTGCCAGCTCTTTCTGCCTAGGCCTAGAAAGGGTCCACCATTTTGGAGGACCAGCAGAACATGCCAGAATGTTGCTTGCACTGTAAAAATGTTAACTACTCCATTTTGGATGAGCTCAAGTTTAGGCAGGAGAAATTCTATAGAAATCCATCATCCAAAATTCAGTTTCATGAACAACATTTTCCATTGAGGTTTACAAGATAAATTGGCTCATCTAGTTTGCTCCTGCTAAAACCACTAATGATGATAACATCATGACCTTAATATAAGTATATAATCAGGGTTTGACCAGTTCAGGCAGTGGCTAAGAGCTCAAGCCCATCAGAGGCCAGGTTGAACCCTGCAATCTCAATACTGGTGGTTGTAGCAATGACCAGTTTACTCTCAGAGGTGTGCTGATGTGCAAAGCTTTCTCCCAGGGCTCCCATTTTCCTAGCTCTGGCTAGGAAAATTTATACACACACTGGCACATTTTTACCCTTAAAGCAGTGGTTCCCAAACTGTGAGCCATGACTCCCTGGGGAGCCATGGAATCTTCCAGACAAACCTGCCGCCCTATGCAGTGTATAGGATTGTAGCCCTAATGGGGAGTCACAAACAAAGACCCAGTAGGTCAAGGGAGCCATCAGTTAAAAAAGTTTGGGAACCACTACCTTAAGGCATGACTTTTGTCCTGAAAAAATGCAAGGGGATTATTCAGTGCAGCCCACGGACACACCTACAAAAAGACTAGAATGACACATGAACATGTCAGTCAAAGTACAGTAAAGAGTCTCTTTTCATGTTTTGTTCCCAACACAGATGGCTAAATGTGTTTTCTCATCCTTCTCTACCCCATATTCTCAACTTTGCATTATTTTTACATGAGATATCTTCCTTCTAATTAATAACTCCCTCGATACCTTCATGGATCCTTTCCTTGTTGCTCCTAATTTAAACTATTTTTACTGTGATGTGTCATGAAGGCTATATTTGCTTGGAAGCTCCCTTGCCAGTTTGTGACCTTGTTCAAGGGGATAATCTGGTAGCAAATAATGATGCCCTGTCCCAGTGGAATCTGAAAAACAGAGTACCATCACTACAGGTCTCATTCAAGAGTAGCAAAGAAACAGGGGGAAAACAAAATTCTAGTTTGCCATTTACCTGCACCTAACAGCCACTAATGAACTGTTCCATACACATTCACAGCCTGTGGGATTTCTTTCCGAATCTCAGTTGCACCGGCTTTGTTATTTAGCACTTCGTTTGTAACCGTCACTGAAGTGATGGAGATTGAAATATTGTGCTTTAAGCTTGAATTGTTCCCTTCCCCACTGAGAACCGTCTCTTCTCTGCTCTTGCCCTGTGTGAGGAGGAGAAGGAGAAAAGGAGAAAAGAAGACATCATGCACATTCACCCACACATTTTTTGCTATAATGAATTCTTATTGTTTGATTTTATGGAAGCTGAGCTTGTCGGCTGAAGGGCAAGGCACAAATGCTTCAAATAAATAAACAAGGAAATGTAGGAAAGTACAAAAACAGGACTGTGAAGAATCTATCCATTTCAGTCCATTCAACTCTATTGGTGAGTTCCATCAAATTTATGGCATATATTGTTCGAAACCCTGGCCTCTGAGCAGCCCGCTTGGAGGCAGGCTGTGCAGCATGGCCTTTCCCAGTTTGAAGAGACACTTGGCCAACAGTCCGAGGCAAAGAGGCAAAGAAGGAAGGCCCATAGCCAGGGAAACAGACCAGGGACACACTATACTTGCTCCCAGTGTGGAAGGGATTGTCACTTCCGAATTGGCCTTTTCAGCCACACTAGATGCTGTTCCAGAACCACCTTTCAGAGCGCGATACCATAGTCTTTCGAGACTGAAGGTTGCCAACAGACTATAACATAACAGCAGCCTCTTTTCATGTGCTGATGTCAATCATAAGAAAAATTGGCGTAAGTCTGAGGAGAGTCTGGGCGCCCCCCATACTGAGTAACCCCCACGAAGGCCTCCCACAGCCCCACCGAGGTCTCAAGCTCAGTGGAGCAGAGCTGCAAACTTTCGGTGTCTGCTGTCACCACCTCGAACCCCTTCTGGACTCCACCAAGGACAAATAGGCAGCGCGTCCCCTCGCCTCTCCTTCTGGCCCAAGCATGGAGCAAGGGCAATCAAGGTGGGGCTTCCCTGAACCGTCTCCAAGGGGCTTCCCCACTCCCTTCTGGCTGCTGGAGGCTGTTAGGGGGGAAAATAGTGTAGCCCATTGCCTCACAAACCTGCAGCTGAATGTAAATTGTGCATGCATGTGTGGCGATAGCAGACGACTGTTGCACCCCCCCATCCACTGTGCCTGGCGGGGCTGCAGCAGCCCAAGGTAACTCACACGCAGGTGTAGTTGCCCCGATGTTGCCCTCCAGCCCCTGATGTTGCCCCCCAGCAGCTGTAGCCGGGTGCATTTGCATCCCCTGCATCCCCTTAGCTACGCCACTGGCACCAGGACTTACAGCAGGAGATTGCAAGATCCTCTGCTGTAAGTCTCTTCTAGGATTGGGGCATCTGTATTTTGAGGAAAACTAAGAAAAACTAGATTTTGGAATTTGCTGAGTTTTGAACTAGGTTGATGATGGGGGGGGGGATTTGACTGGCTGGGACTAGCAGAGCTTTCTTGCTTGATGCCTTCAATAATCTCAACCTGTTCTGTACAAGGATAATACTGGAGTTTTTCCAGGCCCAATGTTTTTAGATATTTGAAACTGGCAAAATCTTCTATGTGACCCCTCAAATTTTTGAGTCAGGAATGCTGAAGCAAAATTCCAATACATATTTTGAATTTGAAATCTCTGATTTTAATTTGGAATTAGATTGATCAGCAACCCTTGATTATCAATACCAAAACAAACTTCAAATAAGAAATCTCAGCCTAGCAATTGTCAAATATTACTGACCATGGCAAATGCCATTAAATAGCAACCATCAAATGTCCTCTTACGTTGAACATTGTATGCTAATATACCTGTGGTTGTCAAACTCTTTTCTAGAGAGCCCTGGGTTTCTTGGAAAGTAACCCGAGATTCCTCAATGAAAACATCATCAAAAAGACATCCATCCTATGATCTTCTTCCACAATGCATCACGGGAATGTTGAGTTTGTTCTAGGACCAACTATCACAATGAAAAACAGTGAGGCCAACACTGCTTCGTGTAACTGAACATACAGGCTATGCTAGAAATTCTCTGCAATATCCAGGGATCCTGTGGGATGCACTTATAGGTTTTGTTTTTTTTTGTGGGGGAGTCAATGTGCAGAGTGTTCCCTGAAGGTAAATGTTTGAAAACTGCTGTGATAGATCATTCCGAATCAGCTACCAGTTCATCAAATATTAAATACCACTGCATGCCAGCTATCAAATACTGCACAGTATCAGATCTCAAAGATTGAAATAAAATATAATTTGATTACTGTATATTCAAGCAGATAATGAATACATGGAGCATATTCAGCATCAAAGTTCTGAAATGAGATTTTTAAGGAGCGTTTATGGGAGCAAATTTGTTTCAGCTCTAAAATGATCCACAAAGTGTGCAGCAATGGCATGCAGGTTAAACCACTCTGAGATTCCTCGTCCATGTAAACAAGGAGTGTTGATAAAAGTTAACAACACTGGGTCAACAGGCTCTTGTAGGACCATGCCATTCTTGATATAGTCTCATATACTGAGAGGAAACAAAGACATGTTGTAAGCCCCTTTTATCCGAGCGCTGCCTCCTTGTAGTTTTGGATCAATATTCTTGGCTGTGCAACAAATCGCAGAAGGAAGTTGAAGGGCTGTCACTTCAGTTTAACTAAAATAACTTGTCAGGGCATTTTTGGTTGCTTGTTACAAGTAGATCTTAAATGTGCCCCACCTTGTTTGCTTCTCTAACAAGTCTTCGCAAGGGTAATAGAAAGCAGAATTGTAAAAATGATAATGATGATACCGTCTGTATTGTATGCTCACCTGGTGAGCTGGTGCGACACATGATGGCAACAGACCCATTTCTTTAAATTCAAGTCTGCTCCCATTATTTATAAAATGGGACAAGGGATCGAAAAAATCCAAGCCAGAAAGTAAAAGAGCCAAGTGGATCTTTTTCTGTACCCTCCTCCTGTAGACAGTACCCTCCTCTTGCACATGGCTTAATTCCCTGCAGCATCTCCCCTAGACCCTGCTTTCTCACTTGGGCTCACTCCCAGTACTAGAGACTTCCTGGGGGGAAAAGAACATTGAGTAAGCCATGGGAAAGGGGCAGGATATGCTCCCCTCACCCCTATCATTCCTTTTTTAGCAATAGACAAATGCCCCCTGACTCAATTCAGATTGGTTCTAGCATTTATGAGAAACATGAAAGAGTTCTAGGGAAAAAAGAAGCTATTTTTACATAAGGTTCTAACTTTCTTACGTATGAACCCCTAAAACCCTTTACCTGGTGGCAGCTGCTCCACTGACAGCAGCTCCAGCATTGACAGGAAGGGTAATTGCTCATCTCTCTTTGTCTACCTTCTACCTAGGGTAGCATCACAGGTGTCAAGATCCTGGGAAATGCTATTCCCCCAGGTTACCTGGCATTGCCAGACAGATACCAGCCTGGAAAAACTACATTTCCTAGGTCTCCTGTCATCTGGGGTTTTATTTGTTTGTTTGTCTTTTTTCAAGAGCAGCAGTTCACAAAGTGGTTTACATAGTAATGATGGATGCTGTCATAACAGCATTTGTTCCATGAACCAGGGAGAAGAAAGAAAGACCAAGGAAGAGAACCACCAGAGATCATTTTTCCATCTTTTGTGCCAGTGCAGCAGCAACCAGACAATGGGGTAGATGTCATATCCTTGTAATATTAGGCCATCAAATGGCTAATTGGAAGTCCAAATCAGGCCGCAGATGAAGTGCAGAATAGCAAGCAAATGGACACACACACACAACAAAGTCGTGATAAAGTCAGTTCAAGTGGTGGTCAAAACTTGGTGTAATCAGATACCAGAGGAGCCAGAAGAGTAAGATAGTCAGAAGATGCAAAAGGCAAATTATGACGCAGAAACTGGTGGAAGGTCAGAGCTGACTCCAGGGACTGAATCCAGACAAGATGGGGCAAGTTTTGAGGTCAGCTGGTCAGGCCTTAGAAAAAGCCATCCTGAGTCCTCTTGGCCCCCCAGATCAATGGATCTGGTTGGGCACAGGAGCTTCCGTACTGTGAGCTCTCTGATCTTTCACTGGGTGTTGCTGTGGGCAGTAGCTTCCTTGGCCCGAGAACTGTCCCAGTGGCAGACCCAATCAGGGCCTAGGAGAGGGGCGTAAAGGGGGTAATTTGTACCTGGGCCCAGAGTCAAAAAGGGGGCCCAGGAGCCAAAGGAGGGGGCCCAGAAATTTCCTGGGATCTTACATTTTCCTATCTAGTTGTCTGCATGGTATGCTGGGGATACTACCACAAGTGTGCAGCTGCAGCTACCGCAGCTACTAGCAACTCATATATGACCAAGGAATGCATGCATGACACTCCTTAACACGTCAAATCTGAGAGGAAACTGGCTTACTATAGAAGCTCCTTGATTTGTGGATCTGCTTACCATGAAGGCATGTATAGGAGCTCATGCACACAGCTGTAGGGCTACAGCTGCTGCAGAAGCAAGTTTTGGTATGCACAGGATGCTTTCCATTCTAGTGCGAGCCTAAATATGATGATGCTAATTTTCTGCATGATTCTATTTTTAAAAGATTTTAGAGAGACTTAGGAGCATGTTTGGTTTTCCATATTACTCTATCCAGCTGTCACTGCCACATGGGTGGGTTGACCTGGGCTCCAAAGACTTTTCCAGCTGTTTCTACTCTCCCCCCACCCTGTTTCAGCCCTCCCTGCCCCCATTCTGCTCACCCATCACCACCCTTCCCCACTCTGTTTCACTTATTCCCCTTTGCAAAGAAGCCCAAACGAAATTTTGTACCCCCTGATAAAATTCCTCTCAGAGGCCCTGGACCCAATAATAAATAAAAACACCCAAACTCTGCTGCCAATTTCCCTGGTTCAAGCTCTTATCATCTTGCAGTGAGCTGCTAGGAATTGGTGGGAAAGGGTTCTTCTTCATTTTGTTTTAAGTGCAGCATTGAAGAAAACTCAGGGGCTGTAATATACCTTACTGAAGATGAGCATTATGCATTATGAAGGTTATTTGGAGCCAAGGAATCACAAACTTTAGCAATGTGGCTCTTTAAAATCAGTGTCCCACCTCTTGCTTCAAACACGACTAGAGCGAGCCTGGATTGAAACAATCAGGTCTGCTGCCATCCTGCATTGTCTGAGCCTGACACTCAAGTGGCAACTGGATCAAGAGTCAGTTCTGTAGAATCTGATGAGAAAGCACAAGTGTCAACTACATGGAATGCCGTGGTCATCAAATCCTCCCCTCCTGCTGCCAGCAATTAAAAAAATAACTGTTTCCAGCCAGAGTCGTGTCACTTTATGTGCACCTTCTCTCTTGTGTTCAACGTGGCTTCAGCAAAGTGTCTGCTTTCAGCAAGACATGGCAATCAAATGAAATCAACGGTTGTGTAGAAATGTTGACGATTAACTTACCCATCAGCAAAAGGAGAAAGGAAGGGAGGGATGGAGAATTGGTCTTGTTACAATACATTCAGAAAGCACACTTGTTTCATGCTCTTCTGAAAATGCGCCCTGAATAGACAGGCTTGGTCATTTCTCCCTGCAAAATGTGCAGTGAGAATTATAAGCTGGGGGTTCTGCTGCTTTTGTGTCATTTTTAGTGTCGATTCCTTAACTGTCGGAAACTGCTGGCTTTATGCTTCAGATGTCCTGGCCTCGACGCAAGCAAACAATATTTAAAACACAAATCAACCTTTCCTCTGCATTGCCTTCCGCGCATAGGCCTGTACCTCCATTTGGAGAATAATGAGCAACCCCCACGGGCAAAAGGAGACCTGCAGCACCCTAGCTGTGATATCTTGCCAATGCCAGCTGTGTCTCAGTATTTATGTACTCCGATCACAATATTTACACAGGATGAGCTTGCTGAGATGGCAAAAGGCTGAGCGGAGAGCCAGCAGCTAGGCTGCAACTTGATTTTTGGAAGAGGCAGCCACGTGCATGAATTGCGTTGTCGTCTCTCAGAAGAGGCCACTCAAGATTGTCTGAGTTCAGATAATGGGGTTTCTAATTCATGTGTTATTTATTAAATTTTTAGACACAGATTGCTGCTAAATCCACAGGGTGACAAGGCAGCCATGGCTTCTCCCACCTTGGTGTTTGCTCATAAATTCCTGCCATCCACCTTCTCCCTCACTTATGCTTACAGCTCTGTTGTACAACAGGTGGAGGAGCAATGACAGGACCAAGGAAGAAGAGTCAGGAGGAGCTGCAGGTACCTGGCCTCACATTTTCAGCAGGTAATTTAAAGTTTCAGGGCAGATCTTTGGGACGTACCCTGGGTTTGCAGTGTCCTGGATGTGTCATTGACAAAATAGTCAGAGGAGGTGCAGAAGTCAGCAGAACTTGGGAGGAGAACACCTCTTTCTCCAAGGGATGGATTAGAAAGGCAGAAGAACTTGGGATGCTTCCGACATTACAGTTTCAGGTGCACGCTTTTATAAAAGTGCCGACTAAAATGGGAAAAGTGGAGCAACACACTGGCAAGCACTTTGCAAACAGACTTACACCAGGAAACTGTGATTGGTTGCATCCGGGTACACTTTGTGGCAATGGCAGATTTGCTGCTATGCAGTATGTGAAATGCTCCTGACAAAAAAGGGAAATAGAGCACATTTTCCCAAAAGGTTTTACATTATTCACTTGGATGAATGGAGCTGATATAGTGACAAGCTATCCCATATCCTGGAGAGGTACCATAAGGAAACTGACTCCAAAGTCACAAGAAAAAAAATGAAGCATGTAGAAGCAGGGGTGACGCCAAGGGCTGCCCATCCCAGGCAGTGGCCAAAGGTTTTTGCTTGTCAGTGTCCACTGGCCAGGCCAATCCCCAAAGCCCCAGTACCAGAGGCTGTGGTAGCACCCAAAGCACCATATAGGGCTTTGTGCCAGGGCTCCCAGCAACCTGACACTAGCACTGTTTAGAAGCACACGTGTGGGTCACCTCTGAATATCTCACCCATCTGTAATGTTCAGGTGGGCACACACAGTAAGTCCCAGGAAGCTGAGAATCTTTTTTGTTGATCATGGAATTCTCTGCACATGCAGTACATAATTTCCAGTGTCACTGTTTGCAGAAGTGAAAAAGCAGAAGGGGAGACTTCTGGCAGATGGCTGGGGGATAAAGAACGGAAATAAAGCCAAAATGCCGGTGCTTTCTTGATCATCATATGCTAATGATGATACTCAGGTTGTTGAGTGCCCATCAGTCTGTATATAAAACAGGGCCACCCACAGACTAGGTGGTGGTTGCAACATCTGCAGAGGACTCCTGATACATTTGTAAATTAAAAATAAAAAGGAGGGGAGCCCAGAACAGTCTGATACACACTGAGTATGTTCAGTCAATCCGAGGTGCCAACAACAGGATGAAGGGTGGGGATAAGGAGAGGGAATTATCTTCGTTGTGTCTGTCGGGGGCTAGGTTTGGGGGGTGCCATGTTTTGAACTAAAGGCCCAATCCCCTGCCAGCTGAGCCAATGCAGCTGCACCAAAAAGGTGCACACTGTGTTGCATGGGAGGGGGTGACCCAAGGGCAAATAGGAGGTAAGTAAAAATTATCATCATATGTTAAAATTTTTACTTACCTCCCAGTAAGCCCTGGGGCTGTTTATGGGTCTCCTTGGACATATTCCATCAGAACCTTCTTCCTCCTCCTCCACCCCTGTTTCCTCCCCCCTCCTCACCCAGTTACTCCCCCAGTCCACCCACTCCATCTCCATCCCTGCCTCCCACCCCCACCATGACTTACCAGCTCTGGTGCGCACTGCAGGGCCCACTGACGGAGCTGCAGTGCGCTCATAATGGCTGCCAACTGCATGTTGCATTTGCCGTTGGCAGCCATTTTACAACAGCAGAAGTCACTATGGCTGTCATTATCTGCACTGCTCAACAGTCACAACCTGGATGAGACTGGGCTGTAAGTGTACTCTAGCAGGCAGTCCTAAGTAACTTGCTCCCTGTGTTCTTGTTCTCTATTTGGCTGGCCTTCAGTATTCTTGGGATCCACTATATTCTCCAAAAGTTAATCCAGGGGCCAATTATTCAACCCCCCTTGTGAGTGATATATATAATAAAGTTGGCATCTGCTACATGCCTCACTTTATAGCTATGACTCATTCGCACAGGTGGTCTAGACTTGTTGATGAGTGAGGGCTAAGGAATAAATGTACTTCTTCAAAGATCAACTCAACACTGTTCCTCTAGCAATGAGAGAACAATATAATAAGATTTATAGGGAACAGACCCAGAATCTCATTGCCTTTTTTTTTTTTTTTTTTTTGCTTACGGGTTTAACCACGAGCAAACTTATATCACACCGTGATTAAAACTTAGTTGGGCCAGCAGGGGAAGATAAGCTTTCTAAGACCTTTGCAACGAGCAACCATTTACAGTTTAGAGATGGTTAGAGATTATATGACAAATAGCATATGATCAAGCAATGAAATTTTATATCTGTGAAGTCTTTCTAAATCCCTTACGCCTAAGCAATCTCAGATTTAACTTACCCTGATTTATGAGAGTTTAGCGGAGTAATCTTAACAATCTCTTTATACAGTTTTCCGTCAGGTATTGATTAAACAGAAGGCACATCAAATAGTTCGGAAAGTGTAGACAATGATGACATAACTTGAGCAATGAGGCTTGAATTAACGTTGCCTTATTTTCAACTGACTGTTTCAATTGCCTATTTCAAGCTGCTCAGGATATATTCTATTTTCAGAGTGGGAAGCTTCTCTGATTTTAATCAGTGTGGAGTGATTAGCATTCTCAAAAATGGAACGTGAGGAACATCCAAAGCATGAATCATACGACTTCCTGTGTTATGTCAAGGATGATGATGGCAGTTAGGAGTATTATAAAGTGCCGTAAAGGGAAATAGACAGATTGCTACAGACTCAGACAACATTAACAGCCCATGTCTATTAAGAGCCAGCATACAGCAGCACTGATACAACCAACACTGGATACAATGGGCAAGCCAGGGACCTGTATGTGGCAGTGAGGTAAGTACAGAACTTCTGCACTTACCTACTCTGCCATGCAATAGTCCACAATGGGCATACTTGGATCATGCCAGCTCTTTTGCTGGCATAAATCCATGTAGGACCAAGGGAGGGTGTTGCGTGTGGGCCAGGGGTATAGGACATTGAGGCTACTGCTGCCACCAACACCCACCCCACAACTGCCCTTGACATACTCTCAGAAAGCACAGTAAGCACAATCCCTGCCCCAATCCTCCACCAGTATGCCCTCTCCGCTGACTAACTGGTTCCAGCAGGGGCACGGCACTCTTTTGGCTCGTGTGCAGGGCCAGCAGCTGTTTGCACTGGTCACCCTGGCCGACTCAGGACTCAGTCCACCCATTCCCCACCCATTCCTCCATACCCTGTTTTGCTCCCTCCCCACCTCAGTTCCACCCTCCCATTAACCCTCCTGCCTCTCCAGATTACTTTCCTGCTCTGGTTAGTGTCGGGAGTTGCAATGTGCGGGTGGGAAGGCAGCACTGTCCGCGGTGTGTTAAGTCGCATGCTTCATAGCGTGTTTTCTGACAGGCACTAACTGCTTTATGGCAGTCAGCGCCAGGGCCTCTGAGAGGGAATTTTAAAAAGGGGTACAAAGTTTCTTTTGGGGCCCTTCTTAAAGAAGGAGGAGGGTGAAACAGAGTGAGGATGGCAATGGGGGTAGGCAAAACAGGGGCAAAACAGGCAAGGGGAAAGTGGCAACAGCCGGAATATTCTTTGGAGCCCAGGTCTACCAGTCTTCCCAATGCAGAGCTCACGTCTACCTGCCTGCCTGGCATTAGCAGCTTGATACAATAATACAGAAAACCAAACACATTCCAAAGTCTCTCTAAAATCTTTCAAATATAGAAAATTATTGCAGGAGAGTAGTATCACTGTATTTAGGCTTACCCTAGAATGGAGAGTATCATATGTACAAGAAAGCTGACTTCTGCAGCAGCTGCAATCCCCCAGCTGTGTTGCTGAGCTCGTCTACACTCCTTCATGGTTAGTGGATCACAAGCCAAAGAGCTACTGCAGCAGGTCAGTTTCCTCCCAGATGTGACAGTGTTAAGGAATGTATGCATTACTGGGCCTTGTGGCAGTAGTTGCTGCCATGTGCCCACAGTAATGCCTCCAGCATTCTGCATGGGCAGTGGGTCTGGGTAAGATTAGAAAATGTAAGATCTCAGGAAATTTCTGGGCCCCCTCCTTTGGCTCCTGGGCCCCCTTTCTGACCCTGGGCCCGGGTACAAATTACCCTCTTTACCCCCTCTCTCCTAGGCCCTGGTCAGCGCCATTGCGAAGGGAGAACTGACATCAGCCGATTCCCTGCCATAAGATTGGGCTGTGAGGATGAATCCAGTAAACATGCTGGTATTCACCAAATTTTGATATTCACTGTCAAGAGCAATTCTTCTGACTTTCCGCAGCTGTCACCGTGCTCTCAAATACAGTATTCAATTCCTTTGAAAGAGACACCTAAATTCTCCTGGTAGTTAACATCTTTATCTTTTTTTAAAAAAAATGCTTTCTTGTAAGATTCTATTTCTCTTAAAGTTACAATAGTCTAATTACCATGTCAACATTCATATCACGCTTTCATTATTATTTTATGATAGCAGTTGTGAAAGCAGGGAAAAACAGACGAGATCGAGGATAACCAGCTTGTGTTTTGTCCTGAACTATTCTGAAATATTTTAATTTGGGCACTGGACACAGATTTTTCCACATCTCCCCCATGAATGGTCAAGCTCAGTAATGAAACCAGGACCATTTAGCAAGAAGGACAGCACAGGCATGGATCACATGCTCAGGCATGTCCAGAGTGATACATGCACAACCCAAATGAGCAATTGAACACAGAAGCACACAATATTTCTATCTCTCTCAATTCAAGTCCTCCTTCTTATGAGTGAAATTATGAGCAAGCATTGAATAAAATTTGGTAAGACTTCCAGAGGCTGGATGAGATTGGATGAGATAGGGGCTAGATCTGAGCCACAAGCTGTCACCAGCTCCCTATTGCTGCAATAGATAACACCAGTTTTTGGCATACTTATTGAATAATGAAGAGAGATGACAAAAAATTAACTGGGGGTTGGGATGAAGCAAGGGAGAAAAGCATGAATTAAAGGATTAAAGATAAATTGGTATTCATGCGGAGGCTAAAGAGCAGAAAAGTGTTGTTGATAATGAGAAATATTTTTGGCATGCTGACAAACTTTTACAAGTATAAGCGCTGTGAATTTGCATGTCAGCACCTCTCTCTCTGTGAAATCCCCCCCATGCTTGTTATCATAACAGAATTGTTCCATGTTTCATTCTGACAAAAGGGGAATTGGCAGTTAATCTTTTGCAGAATCTTTTTAATGCTTTAAATGCATCGCAGTAAAACTTATTTTAACGGCCCTGCCCCAAGTCACACAATTCCAGATTTACATCTTAATTACCAGTGTGAGATGTTCCAATAGAATTAATTCAGGCTACCCAAAAAGGGAGGGGGGAGAGAGCCAAGAAGACATCAGGCAGAAATTATGATGGTAGGAAATCAATTGGAACACTTTCAATAACATACTTTATGTGTGGCCGTAAACATCTTCCTGTAGGGACAATGTTGACTGTGTCTTGTGGCAATTACTGTGCCATTGTAGAGTGGATTTCCATGACTATATTGACAAAGTCGTCAACAAAATAATGCCATCTTGAGTTGGTTTGTGTGTGAATGTGCCTAGTACCTGGTCGTGTGTAGAGGTGTTTTGTTCTGGTAAGACAGAATTATAGCCCAATAGCCCAATTCTGAGCTGCCCGACTCACAGGGCTGCTGTGGCCCAAAATGGCTACTACAGCATCCTGAGTGTGGCAGGTGGCCACCGGCAACTCCTCAGGAAAAGGGGACATTTGTTCCCTTCCCCCAAGTAAGGGAAGTAGTCCCATAACAGGGCTACTTGATTCTGTGGCAGCTCTTTAGCCAGCACAGAATCAAGAAGTTCCATGTCGGGCCGCATGGTCCAACAGGGGCTCCGGTTCCGGTGGAGTTAAACTCCACCAGTCGCACCTCCCTTCCACCTCACTCCCTTCCCCTCGCCATGCCTTCCCCTCGCCCTCCCCCCACCCCAGAATGCCTCCTCCCTGCCTCCCCCCACCCTGTCTTACCTCTCTGCCGCCTGGTGCTTTGCACGGATCGCTGGGCGGTGACTTGCAGGCCCAGCGCCAGAGCTGACCCAGCACGAGTTCACACTGGGCTAGCTCCAGTGCTAGGCCCGGTAAGGCTCACAAATGTGCCATATGGCATGTTTGCAACAGTGCATTCCAGTGTTGAGTCAGCAAAGAACTGGATCGGGTCTTAAGTCTTACTGAACTCACTGAGTTCACATTTGTGTAAAATGAATTATACCATTTTCAAACACCTCTAGTCATGTGAATGCTGTGATATGTTTATGGCAATTGTTAAGATTTCAGCTTACTACCTTCTGAAAAAATAACTTTCGGCTTGCTGCCAATTTCCAACCAAAGCAAAACTAATGGAGATTTTTAGATTTTTTTTTTTTTTTTTGGGGGGGGGGGAGGGATTTAGTATCTATCTCACTTCTGTTGGATTCTGACATGCATCCTGCACTTTGTCATAATCCTGTATTAAATATTACACAGGAAATCGATCCATACATTTGGGCAGCAGCCATCACATCATTGGCTTCCTAGTCTTGCTACCATTGATCTGAGAGTGGTTTCCCACATGCAGATTCCTGGGCATTGCAGTCACTGAGTGATGAACATTCAGTCAACACTTATTCAGTGCTGCATTTTATTTTGATTAATCCAGATGTATGATATTACAGCTACACTGTTGCTTACCTTATTAACTTTGTATGAGTGTACTCCTTACATACTTATAAGTATGTTTGGCTAAATAGGTTTAGAAAAAAATCGAACTGAATTGTGGTTTATACAGTATTCAGATGAGACAATGCCAAGGGGAGCTTACAGGAAATACAGAGAAAAAAGAATTATGAGAGTAATGACCCTAGGTAGTTTACGGCCCAACCTACAGTGTAGGGCACATGGTGGTGGAACTCCTGGTCCATCACCATGTCACTGCTTTGTCATAGAAGGCACACTGCTGCTGTGCACTTCAGGGCCACTGGCGCAAGTGGCAGGAGGTTCCACAAATGGCAATGGCTTCCTGACACCATGCTGGAACAGATGACCATAGGCAGTTTGGAGGAAGTTCAAGGCAGGGAGTGGGCTGGGCAGAGATGGGAGGGCATGGATCTTGATGGCAGCAGCAAATGCCAGGATCCTATCACTGTTATCTTGGCCCAACTTACCCCCTGCCTCTCCTTGGATTTATGCAAGCAAAAAACCTGGCACACGTTTGAGGCGATCCATTGGTGGTCAGGTGGCCAATGGACAGGTAAGCAAAAATTATGTTTTACTTACCTCTCCCAGACAATGCTGCATGCTATAGACTGGCAGGGAATAGGTTTGGGCCCTTCGTCTCTTTCATTATGTTTTGTCTCATAAAATACGTTATTTTTTAATGAAAATGTTTAAATGATTCCAAAGCATCATCATAAGGTGTTCTGCAAGAGTTCGTGTCATTTCTGTTTTGAAATGTCTCAAAAGACTTTGGAAGATGGGCTCTAGAAAACAGCTTCCATTATGTGGGACAAATGCATAGAATAAACTTTAATCTCTCATACTTCATCTGAGAGAAACAATAAAGGAAACAAAAGGGAAAGGCAAGGATTAGATGGAGCTAACACAGATGACACCAGAATAATAACTGAGGAGATGCCAAGACAGAAATGCCATACTGCCATACAGTAATTTATTAACATATGAGAGAGAATTTGTCTGAGCTATTAAGTTTCAGTAGCAGTAAATTCCAAGGACAGCGAATCCTCAATTAATTTTCCCATAATGCCTTAGGGGCTCTCAGGGCTTGTCCAAATCATCAGGATTGCTTTACAGGCCCAGAAAAGAAATAGATTATGAAGGAGATAATTTTCCAAGTAGTTCAAGACAACTTCAGTCCCAAATGCAGGCCAAGGTCAACCCTGTTTTTCTCAAATAATATAGAGAGATATGTTCAAATCTAGATGTTTACTAGAGGTCTGCAGGTAACTTTAGATATGATTGAATAGACTTGAAAAAATAAAACATATCCATAGTAATTAAAAATAACATAAAAGGGAACTGCACTGCAAGAACACTGATATAGGAAAGCCCATGGACTTAGAAACTTCAACAAAGTGTGGTAGGGACATCCAGCTAGCTTAGGACATGGGAAGGAAATATGTAAGCATTTCCCCCATATAAATCACAAATAAAAATTCTGATCTGTACCTGACCTCTTCTCAGAGTGAGCAGATACTTGTGGGATTCAGTGCCTATACCTTTAACTATTATATAGGAAATTTTGGCAGGTGCAGCTCAGCATGAAAAGAGTTAAAAAGCTGCACCTGCCAAAATTCCCTCTTCTGTACAATGGTTAAAGGTATAGGCTCCATTGTATCTGATCTCCCTGGCAGAGTAGGACTTTTTCTCTTGTGGCACCCCTCCTTTGGAATTCAGTTCCAGGATCACAAGATTTGATTAGCCCCTTTCACTGCCAGTTTAAACATCTCTTTTTCAAAGGAATTGCTGGTGTCTGCTGAACTGAATAGTTTGCCTTTTGCTTGACTGCTGTATATTGCTTTTTAATACATAGGAGCCTGCCTTATATTGAACAGACCTATTGACCTATCTAGCAGCCCAATCCTGAGCTGTCTGACGTGTGAGGCTGCCACAGTGCCAAAATAACTACCGCGGCATCCAACACATGCTGGGCAGCCAACGGTGGCTCTTTGGGGGAAGAATCTTCTATCTGGAGATTCTCAGAATTGAACCTGGGACCTTCAGCATACCCAAAGCCCTTTGCTGTGTGGTTCATCTCTTGCTATTTGTCCTGGACTATTCAAATGCGATTTTCAGTTTCTTTATGTTGTGTGTTGTTCTGAGTGCTCCTGCAGAGCTGGAAAAGCAACTAGTAAATAAATGAATAAATAAATAAATATCCTATTACTTTTATCCTATTAATATCCTATTAATATCCTATTAATTCTGTTGGGAAATGGGTACAATGCTGTCTGCAGGACACTGGGGGACAGTATATTGTCAAGGAGCAGATGACAGGAAGGCTATCTGTCTCAGACCTTGACTTTGTCTTCTATGACCTGTGGAAGAATGTCATCCTTTCTCTCTCACTCATTCTCTCATCCCTAACCACCTCAGCATGCACAGGAGCTCCCTCCATGGGGTCAACCATGCCATGAGCTCTTACATACCCATGCAGAGGGGTTAATGATGTAAACTACTACTACTACTACTACTACTACTACTACTACTACTACTACTAGTAGTAGTAGTAGTAGTAGTAGTAGTAGTAGTAGTAGTAACAGCCGCATCAACAATAATGCAAAGCAGTACCACTCTCTTGTTCCTTCTGAAGCACAGGCCCAATGCGCAATCTTCCTCCCGTTTACATCATCGACCTCAACGGCGAGAGCCTGTGTAATGGTTTAAGCAAAGCTACAACCCCTCAGTTCGTGGCTATTGATTTTTCTCAATTGCACAGTGGAGCTGAAGGGAGAAAAAGAAACAGAAGTAAAATGAAAGAATTATGGTTTATTTGGCAGATGACTCAAAGCTGCCTAAGTGCAGATTTTCCATACAAGAATGAGGAAATTACATGTTCACTTGAAATAACGGAAACAGCCTAACTCTGAGAATTTCCCATGTGAATACTCAGATTACAGTTTCAAAACTCACTCTCTGACAGGCACTTAGCACAAGCTGTTTTTCTGTGGAGAGTCTTGCCATAATATTTTTTTTGTTCTTAAATGCTTACGAAAAGCAGAAAACCAAAGACCAGAACACAACTCCCAGGGTCAGAAGAGCTTATGCTCTTATGAGTGTCATGCCAGGTGAATGGGGATGCTTTCCCTCTCTCTGAGCCCGCTTCCTTCCCAGCCAACTTTGTTTTCTTCATGGCACTAGTGAGTATTAGAGAGTAATGCTCTTTTCTATTACTTCACCTATTATTTCTGCCCCACATCAAAATTGTAAAACAGAAGCTGAAAAAGCCCAAAAGTGTGTGCTTCCATTAGATCCAGCTCTGAGACCATGAGTTCTGGTGCTGTTCCCTCCTATGGATGCATAAAGCACATCACACATATTTTCTCCCCCTCTCTGGTAGCAATCACCCCCTCCAATTTTCAATTCCCCCAGTGTGATGATCACTTTTTCCAATCACCTCTGACAGCAGTTTTCCCACTGTAGAGGTGATCCACCTCCTACCACCAACCCCATCAATCTTCCCTGCTACCATACTTGCCTCCTTTTGCCACCAACTATCATCCTCCCTTCTCTCCTGGGTGATCCCAGCAGATCTGCCATCTGAATTTGTGGTGATCCACCACTTCTGCTTCAGTTGGCCTCGTTAATGGGCCAGCCCTACTGCTCCCTACCATGTCAGAAGGCAGAGAGATAGGAAGAGGAGAGACAAGCAGTGACAATTGGCCAGAATAGCTTGGCCCAGATTAGTTGTCCCTAATTTTCTCCCTTCTCCCCACTCTTATAGTCTTTTCAAATGGCAGGCAAGGAACCAAGAGGACAGTTCTCGAAGTGCTGGTAAAAGCAGCTCCTCCTTCTCCATCAACCATGTCTATGTCGACTGCCAGTTAATAGGTGTTCATGGACCCATGGTCCTTGTGAGTCTGTGTTCTGCCCCAAAGAACTGTGTGACCCACACAAGCTATCCCAGCTGTGAAGGAGAAAGAAACCAAAGCAAATAAACCCCTTCAGAAATGAAGCCCTTCCTGTAGTATTCTGGGCATAGTGTTTTCCCTTTAACTAAGATGAACACTAATTTGCTGTACCATACTCCATACTCCAAGGAGCAGGTGCCCAAAGATGATAAATTAGGGGACTGGCCCAGCCTCTCTCTAATGTGCAACTGAGAACCTGTGGTCTCATCTGAGCTCACTATGGTGTGATGGCCCTGGCTTCAGTCCATGTGCCAATCCAGTTGATTACCCTCTTTTTTCAGTCAAAGGGCAGGTGCACTCATGGCTGGCCCATCCATGAAGCCAGCTGAAGCCTCAAGCAGCAGATTTGGGAGGGGTGCCCTTCTTTGCACTGGGAATGCTGACCTGACACCAACCACATAATGTACCATGTAATTTTAGTGCACCATGCCAAGGACAATATTAATCATTCTTCTCTCTTAAAAAAGAAAAAAAAAAAGAAATTGTGTACAGGGTGGAAGTATGTGTGTAGTGCCCAAACATGGTTTCTCTGGGCCCAGTTCAAAATTTTGACATGGGCCCCCCTCCTCTAAAAGTCTTTTCCATTTGAACCATTGAAAGATTGATTGATGTCCTTTAGCTTATTTAGGTCCCTTTGTTTAAGTTCTTTATGTTGCTGGCTGCCTGATTTGTGTTTGTAATCAGACAGTAAAGTAGGTTGTGTGTGTGTGTGTGTGTGTGTGTGTGTGTGTGTGTGTTAATTTGACATGAGTACACTTTCACTTACCCTTCAGAAGCTATTCCTTGTCTCTGGGATTTAGTTTAGTTTTTCCATACACTCTGGAGACTAGAGGTATAACTCACAATAGTTACTTAGCAGATAGTAAGATAAATATACAGGTTTCTGCTCATGGTCGGGGTTGGAGCAGAGACAAAAGTTTGTGGTTTCTATATGAGGAAAATGTGCCAAAAGAAATGGTCTGAGATAATACTCACAAAAATGTGTTCATTTGCCACATGGGGAACAAATCAAGATGGCCTCCAAAATGCTCTAAAAATGGCTTACACTACCTCATTATGATTAAATGACACAACACAGTGGACAAGAAAATGAGTTTTGACCACATCATCCAACCTTTTTGAGCAAAAGAGCATTTCAGCACACATGAAAAGCTCAAGGTACAGCCGCAACAAATTGTGATTTGGGTTGGTTTTGCGACTGCGACCCTTTTGACCTGCCCAAGCCAAATTTAGCAAGTCTCCTTTTCGTCACGTTAGCTTCTGGAGCACTGACCCAAGACTTTGAAACAGTGATGACTGAACAGAAATGATGAGGTCCCTATCAAGGGTTTATTGAAAGAATGAGTGTTTTCAACGCAAAACTCATTTGATGCTATCAGAAAAGCTTGTGCTAGGAGCCAGATTACTGATTTCTGCCAGATTACCAGACTTCTACCCTTCCAACTGGTTCGTGAATCAGGGAAGAAGATGGAGACTTCTCCATGTTCATCAGGACATGAAGGATGTTCTTGTGAATTTCCACACAACCAATTAATAGAGTCCTGGCTGATCAGAATACAACATCTACAGCATTCTATTGTCCTTTTATCACCCACGAGACAGCACTTGGGAACAAAATGAATAGGTATTTCTTCCAACTGTTGTTTGACCTTTTTTTAAAATTCATTTCAGCTCTCTCTTGCTTGGAGGCTTTGTTGCAAACTTCAGATGCTGTCCTAACTCATTCAGCCTTTGAGCATTGCTCAATTCACTACTGTTCCATCACCTTTTCTATCACATTTTCAGCCTTGTCTTTTATTTGAAGTTTACAGATTTTTTTTTTAAGTTAGTACAGAATCTTACTGTGGTGAAACTCCCTGATTTCTCCCTAGTTTTTTTCTCCCTAACCCCCACTTTGGACCTTTCAAACTCTTCCCCATCCTGAGCTTTCTGTGATGCCACAGCACCCTAAAAAAGGCTGCTTATAGCCCTATGGTATCCTTTTCCCCTGCCATAGCATGTAGACATGCCAAAACAGGCTGTGCGCAAGTCACTCGTGCCAGGTGCCACTTCCTCATGCCTCCAACATGCCCTGGCCCTCTCCTCAATCCACCCACCCTCAACCCATTCTGCCCATCCTGCCAACTTACTGATATCAGCAGGGCTCCTCTTCACACATCAAAAGAAGCATGTAATGGCATAAGCAGTGAAGGGGAAAAGGATCTGAGGCAAAACATAGGGAAAACAAGAGGGTTATCTCTTGGGTGGGGGAGTGGTGGTATCAGGAGAAAAACTACAAGTACTTGGGAATTTTACAAGCTGTAGGAATTCAGCATGCCACAATGAAAAAGATCAGCACTGAAAACATAAATGAGTATGGAAAATATTAAAATTGAAACTACATGGTGGGAACCAGTGCTTTTAAAAGTTGATGACCCATCAGTTGAGATTACCTACCAGGAACATGGTAGGTAATAAAACCTGGGAAATACAGGGTAGTTGAGGACCAGGTTTCCTGCAACAGAATAATATCAAATTTTCCCAAAAAATTAGCAAAGTCAGGATCCAGCAATTTGTTCCCCCAACCCGCAATATTCCAGGACAGAAACTTCAAATCAAGTAGAGTTTGTCTGTTTTTCCTTTTCCCATTCCAATACCCAATAAATTTTGAATTTGTTAAAACTTAAAACTATTCTGTCTGGGTTTTTTTAAACCTAAAGAGCACCTTCACTCCCTTTGTAAGCCTTATGCAGTCAACAGCACTATCAAGAGAAGGCTAGAGTGTCTTATGTAATGGTGCAGGGATGGGAAGATGAGAGAAGAAGAGAAGCAAAACAAGGACATCAGTTCAGAAGTGGGGGGGTTTCTCTTTCCATGAATTGCTCAGGAAGAGGGCTGTCACTGGGCTGGCTGACTCATGGCTTGGTGGAAAGTTTGCACTGTGGCCTCATTTGCTGTGCTCTTGGCAGCTGGATTGCACCTCACATGTATGTCATATTGTGGTTTTGATGCTGTCTAAAGGTGGGGAGAAGCATCGATTCTTGGAGAGGAATGTGGTCCTTCTCTGCGCTACCCTCAAAACTGCACAGGTTGTGTTCCATATACAAATCAATGTCATCATGTCAAGCAGGCAGAAGGCTTTGGCTTTGTCTCTTTGGATCCTCACATTCACCCTGTTACCATTTGGCTATTTCCTGGAATGGTAGCTGCAGGAGCCAGTTATAAGGAGTAGCACTTATACAAGCACAGATCCCTGGACATATTTTTGATTTGAAACACGCACCTACCAGGCAGCTGAATACTCAACCCAGTAAAGCAAGCATTGCCTGAAAGAGAAGGGAAGACCAAGGGAGAAGACCTGCTTCCCTTTTGCCCCAAGCTGCTTTTGCTTTGTTCACAGATCCCTGCCGCAATCCACCCCATAGCTTGTCCAGTTAATTAATTTCTTGAAATTAGCACTTATGGTGGCAGTCTGTCTGGCTTTATTTCTCAACAGAAACCCAAGCCTGGACTACGGTTTATCCTGTTGCTTTCTTGATAGTACACCCCAGATGCTTATGTATTCTACAACCTCTTTCCACATCCTGAAAATTCTGTCCACAATCTAATTCCTAGGTTCTCATCAGAAATGTACAGTACACATCCTTTTCAACTGGAAGTTGCATCGAGCAAGGCAGCAAGCAATCAGAACCATTTTATTTTTCTCATTAAAATGAATTGTGTGTTGCTTCCTGAAAAAAGAGCATTTATATAACCCCCTCCTACAATGCCTCCCCTATAGCTAGATACTAATCACATAGAGATAATAATACACACATGGTCAGGTTCATATTGAAGCTTGCCAAATATCCCTTCAAGTATTTGGAAATCCTAAAAGTAGCATATCTGTGCTAATGAAATTACTACCACAGTGGTGATAGATCAGAACATTGAACTGCACAATCAAATCATCAAACATGGAATATGAAATGTGCAGGTCTGAATTTTTCAGGAATATGGACGGGGACTTAATTTCCTCTAGATCAATAGATGATCTTACATAAAATAAGGGTGTTCTTTGTAACTGCTGCTACGTGCCCATAAACACACTGGATATAAGTTGTATTCACAGTTGAACGAATTGAATATTTGCCAGATACAATCGCAAGAAGTTTCTTTTCCTATTGCTTTTTCAAATGATTACCTAAGGCAGGGGTGTCCAAAGTTTTTGGCAGGAGGGCTACATTGTCTCTCTGACACTGTGTCGGGGCTGGGGAAGAAAAAGAATTAATTTACATTTAAAATTTGAATAAATTTACATGTTTACATAAATGAATATATTAAAGATGAACTTATATGAATGAATGAAAGTCTTGCAATAGCTCAAGGCCTATAAAAGGCCTTGCACAAAGCAAGGCTGACCTTTCCTTTGCTGCCGCTACTGCATCACAGATGTGAAACAACAAGCAGTGGAGGGAGCCCTCATCCCACAGCTCACGTGAGTGGTCAAACAGTCGCCCTCATGCTTGAGAGCAGTTGCATCAGCCAGTGTGGGCTCCAACAAATCTCTGGAGGGCCAGAGGCTCTTTGGAGACTGGGGGCTCCCTGAGGGCCGCATTGAGAGACCTTGAGGGCTGCAAATGGCCCCAGGGCTGGGGTTTGGGCAGCACTGACCTAAGGGGATAAGTATTAGAGTGAGTGTGGGTAGTTATGTAATGGAACATTTGATCTGCACCTGGATTACCCGCTCTACAACTGTGGCTCAATCACAAGGTTAGGCCACAATCCTATGCATGCTTATCTGGGAATAGGCCTCACTGAAATAAATAAGGCTTACTTATGAGTAGGCATGAGTACAGTTGGGCTGGTAGCTGACATCTGATGAATTATTCATCTTCACAATCGAACCTAACTTGTAAGATTGTTGTGAATACGGGACCTATAAAGTATGCTATACTCTAAAAAGTTATATGGGAATGAATTATACTATTATCTTTCTAGGCATCTTCACAGTGGCAATGAATGGAGAATGCTTGTATGCCTTCCTTCATGTTAGAATTGCACAGGCAATTATTGAAATCCTTGTTTACCTATATAGCGTTATATAGATGGTTACTGAAGTGTCATGGGTTGTGTTGTATGGCCTGTCCTGTATCCAGCACAGCTTAGGAGGAGGCTGGTTGTCTACTCGGGGCAAGGGGACATATTATGCTGGGTAAAGCCCCAGACTCCCTATGGGGCTCCTCGGATCTGTGCCAGCTGTTTAGCTGGTGCAAAGCCGAAAAACTTAGTGTAACCCTGCAAGGACCGAAAGGGAGAATAGGATATGGCAGAGGAGGCCTCCAGTGATCCTATTTCCTCCCAGGCCTTTCCTGCCCCCATTTGGCCTCCTCCTACCCAAAACCGCCCCTTCCCTGCCTCCTGGTCACCTGGGACCATGATTCAGATCTGGCACAAGTGCAGGATCCTGGTCTAACCCCCCGCTTGACTCTGGCCCTCACACAGGCCTGCCTGCTGCCCACCCTCCTCCCACTCCAGAATGCCTCGTTCCCGCCCTCCCCAAGCCCCCGCACCAGCCTGATTCAGCCGGCACCACTTTACGTGTTGCACTGAACCACAGGGCTTGGTTTGATCTCTGAAAGCCGGCGCATGTCCATACACCAGCCTCCCTTCTCTCTCCGAGGTGCAAATAATGCAACACCCCGGGGCCAGCACAGGGGACGCTCTGGCCCAAGGAGCACTCTGGATTGAGCTGAAAGCCAAATAAATAAGTAGAAGAGGGTGAAAAAATTATACTGAACAAAGGAGCTCATGAAGCTACGTAATCTGTGGCAAAAGTGATGACATGAACTGGATATGATTTTTGCTTTGAGGTGCTGACTCAGATGTATAACTTTCAATAAGTGCTCCAGCAGGAATAAAATGGAGCAGAAGTTTAATTTGGCAGGCATTCTAAGAAGGGAGGGCTTTGTATGTTTCATTTTCTTTAGAAACACCCAGTGCTTGAGCTCATAAAAAGGGAACTCAGAAATCCATGCTGTTCTTTCTTTCAGATTTTGAGATTGCTTTCAATGCTGCAACATACAAAATGAAACTGGAGGCTTAGTTAACTTGCTCTTTTATACAGAATACACACATACATACTAAATTTGGGAAGGAAAAAAATACCAGCATATTTCATGGTTCAACTGGTAGTAAAGGACAAGACTGGTGCATCATTAACGGCCCAATCCTGGCTAAGGGCAGTGCCAGAGGAAAACATGTTCTGCTGGCACTGGCTGCCATAAAGTGTTGTGCAGCAGCACGGGGAACTGGCATGCTAGTGAGAAGGCCGGAGCCTTCCAACACTTCCTGGCAAAGCAATGGAGGCCTGCCAGAGCAAGTAAGCCCTGCACAGGGGGTGGAACAGAGATGAGGTGGGTGTGGAGAGGGTGGGTGGGGGAGTACAGAATGGAGGTTAGATTGGGTGGGGATGGGCAGGTCAGGCCCAGGAGGGGGGGCAGGTTTGGCAGAGGTGGCACACACCAAATCCAAACCGCCTTCTGGGGCCTGAACAGCCTTCATGAGTCAATTCATTGATAGTCTGCATTGACCCATTGTAGCTCTTGAGGCTTATTCCTGGGGGTCACCTTTACCCAAGGAGACCTCCAGCAGCCAAAAATTCTCGGCAAGATGCAGCATAGGGATTTAGGGAGGATTCGGCTGTTTCTTAAATACCTGATGAAAAATGAGAAGTTGATAATCACCATTCTCTTTTTTAAGCAACATTTCTGATGCTATTTATTTATGTAAATGATTTATACCCCACCTTACCCTCCAAGTATTTTTTACAGAAAGGCAATGTATTGTATCCTATTATTTAATGGAGTGCTACTCCATCGCTGGGTGCTCCTGCTGGGAGCACAGGAAGAATTGCTCTCACTCCAGAGATCCTTTTTATTGACCATAATGAGTTCCAACCCTGCTGCATCAGTCAGTCAGATCCCAATCTGGAACCTCTCCATCTTGCCTGGCGTTTGCTCCTGCCACCTTCGCTGACTGCCCAAGCCCCTCCCAAATATCCGCAGACTCCTGCCTGGCCATGTAACCACCATTGGCCACAGCTCCTTGTGGAGTGTACAGTCCATGGTGACTGCTGATTTTTCAGGCATCAGAATTCAGGGTGAGCATTAGTGTTCAGCAACATACCAATTGCAGGAAGTGGTTTTGCTATTATCTGAAGTAATTCAAGCTGCAATGCTAGACCCTCACCTTCTTGGGTGAGCAAGACCCATCTTACTTCCTTCTGAGTAGGCATGCATAGGATTGTGTAGCAAGATTTTTTGGAAAGAAAGAAAGAAAGAAAGAAAGAAAGAAAGAAAGAAAGAAAGAAAGAAAGAAAGAAAGAAAGAAAGAAAGACTAATCTTGTACCAAATTTCCTTCTTATCACATTTCACTCATGTGGAGCTTGAACCCATGGACTGATTCCACAAACTTAGAGAAGTGGAAATAAACAAACGGCAGCAAGTCTTTGAACTAGATGCCAGCTCTTGTACAGAAGAATAAATGGAGAATATCCATCATAATTGAATGTACTAAACCTCTAAATATCACAACACTGTGAATAAAAGACACTGAAGAATGATGCAGATTAACTGTACAGTGTGGGCTGGAAAATAAATGTAGCAGTAAAATTAATACTGCTATCTCAGAAGCTTTGCAAGTGAAACTGTTTAGCCGTGAGAGCGGAAAAAAAATATGAAAAGTGATTTTGCAGCGCTGGCTGTGACAAACATATCGCTTTCCTTTTCTGGGTGCGCAGCTTCTTAAAAAAAAACTTAACCACATCTATCTAGCTCTACAGACACTTCTGTCACTTGTTTTATAGAGGAAGACTGAGCATACCTGGAATACTTTTTAATGCATAGAAGGTGGCATCGAAGCAGAAAGGATAGGAAATAGGATTTGGTCTGAGGAGACCAGCCTTAAGAGAAATGTCTGATTATTTGGCAAATGCTCTTTTAAACTGGACGTGTGATGGACAGTTTGTGTAGCACCAAAAGATTCACAAATGCTGAAGGACCCCATTGGATGTCTGTGAATGGACAAGGGGATCCAATTCAGCTTATTCAGCTAAGGTGGGCAATGGAAGATCTATGATGAAAGACAGAATGAGTAAACATCACTGAAGACTGTCACTGTCATAGCTCAGTGACACAACATATGCTTTGCAGGTGGAAAATCCCAGCTTCCATCTCTGGCATCTCTAGGTGGGACTGGGAAAGACCCATCTGACATCCTTGCATTGGCAGTACTGAGCAAGATGGACCAATCTGCGAACTCGGCTGAGCAATCAGCTTCCTGTGCAATTGGTCAATGGCAGACCACATTTCTGTGCATAGTCCATTAAACCCCAGGCAACTCCAGGTCAGGGATTAAAATGGTGAGAAAGACCTACCTAAGATCCTGGAGAGCCACTGCCAGTCAAATTTGATAATACTGGGCTGACTGGGTTCATATCCTTCTCCTCACTGCCAATCTGGACAGGTACAGCTGCTTGTTGCAGTGCTGCTGGGAAATAAAAAGGTCAGCTTCCGTTTCCTACACTACCACTAATGATGCAGGGGGCCTGTCCTTCTTTACATCTCCAGTCCACAGGTAGAGGATGCTTGAAAATCAAAGGGCTAAAACTTCAAGGACCCCTGGGGGCTGGGGTATAATAATAGGCCCTCAGTTTGGCTGTACTTGTCCTAAGAGGCGACTAAACAGCCACTGGGTAGATGGGACTCCTTAGCCTGGGAAGGCAGCTCATCTGAGAGAAGGAAAACTCTGATCCCAAACCTCCACTGCCTTGTGGCTACATCCAGTTATGAAAAAGGCTTCAGGAGTCAACCTCGAGGCAAAATCCGGAGCCGAAGCCCCTGAGGCAGTTCATGGCTGAACACAGACATGTTCTGGCAACTCCTTCGACGCCACTGGAACCAACGGTATTGGCTTCTGCCTTTCCATTGGACCATTTCAGTGACATGGAGAGGGGGGATTTGCTGCATGGGTAACAGTCTATCCTCCATATCTACTTTACCCAGGCTTCACACATTGGAGAGGACACTGTTCCAGAACCATTATTCAGAGCGCGACACCATAGTCTTCCGAGACTGAAGGATGCCAACAACAAAAACTTCAAGGCAGACAGAATACAATAAATCTATATGAAGCTACAAATACCTAAGGGCACATCTTATGAATTGTCTCTTTTTGTAATGTTTTGTTCCTGTGGGAGGCAATGACCTCCCCTTTCTCTACAACTACATAAGAAAATAAGATGGCCATAGGCCCATCTAGTCCAGCTTCCTGTATCTCACAGCGGCCCACCAAATGCCCCAGGGAGCACACCAGATAACAAGAGACCTCATCCTGGTGCCCTCCCTTGCATCTGGCATTCTGACATAACCCATTTATAAAATCAGGAGGTTGCGCATACACATCATGGCTTGTACCCCATAATGGATTTTTCCTCCAGAAACTTGTCCAATCCCCTTTTAAAGGCATCTAGGCTAGACGCCAGCACCACATCCTGTGGCAAGGAGTTCCACAGACCAACCACACGCTGAGTAAAGAAATATTTTCTTTTGTCTGTCCTAACCCGCCCAACACTCAATTTTAGTGGATGTCCCCTGGTTCTGGTATTATGTGAGAGTGTAAAGAGCATCTCCCTATCCACTCTGTCCATCCCCTGCATAATTTTGTATGTCTCAATCATGTCCCCCCTCAGGCATTTCTTTTCCAGGCTGAAGAGGCCCAAACGCCGTAGCCTTTCCTCATAAGGAAGGTGCCCCAGCCCTGTAATCATCTTAGTCGCTCTCTTTTGCACCTTTTCCATTTCCACTATGTCTTTTTTGAGATGCGGCGACCAGAACTGGACACAATACTCCAGGTGTGGCCTTACCATAGATTTGTACAATGGCATTATAATACTAGCCGTTTTTTTCTCAATACCCTTCCTAATGACCCCAAGCATAGAATTGGCCTTCTTCACTGCTGCCGCACATTGGGTCGATACTTTCATCGACCTGTCCACCACCACCCCAAGATCTCTCTCTTGATCTGTCACAGACAGCTCAGAACCCATCAGCCTATATCTAAAGTTTTGATTTTTTGCCCCAATGTGCATGACTTTACACTTACTGACATTGAAGCGCATCTGCCATTTTGCTGCCCATTCTGCCAGTCTGGAGAGATCCTTCTGGAGCTCCTCACAATCACTTCTGGTCTTCACCACTCGGAAAAGTTTGGTGTCATCTGCAAACTTAGCCACTTCACTGCTCAACCCTGTTTCCAGGTCATTTATGAAGAGGTTGAAGAGCACCGGTCCCAGGACAGATCCTTGGGGCATACCGCTTTTCACCTCTCTCCATTGTGAAAATTGCCCATTGACACCCACTCTCTGCTTCCTGGCCTCCAACCAGTTCTCAATCCATGAGAGGACCTGTCCTATAATTCCCTGACTGTGGAGTTTTCAAGTAGCCTTTGGTGAGGGACCGTGTCAAACGCCTTCTGAAAGTCCATATATATAATGTCCACGGGTTCTCACGCATCCACAAGCCTGTTGACCTTTTCAAAGAATTCTATAAGGTTTGTGAGGCAAGACTTACCCTTACAGAAGCTATGCTGACTCTCCCTCAGCAAGGCCTGTTCGTCTATGTGTTTTGAGATCCTATCTTTGATGAGGCATTCCACCATCTTACCCGGTATGGATGTTAGGCTGACCGGCCTATAACTGCTGTAGATTCCTATCCCGTACGAAGTCCAGGAATCATAATAGGGCGCTTGACAAAACAGGTGTGTCTTATCCCATCTTACTTCATAATTGCTGAATAGGAAACACCTTGCCTGTTTAACATGCCCCATGACTTGAGTAGCACATGTTGAATGTACCTAACCACATGCTTGGCAACTTGTTGGAAAGTTAGTGATGAAAGGAAACAAAGAGCCCAATCCTATCTAGGACTCTGCCCCACAGTGCAGCAGAGCCAAAATGACCGTCACTGTATCCTGCAGGGCCAGGGAAGTGGCCAGAGGTCTGGTCGGGGTAAGGAATCTTTGGTTCCCTTTCCCCATGCTGGAAGTCCCATGGGTCTACTTGGAACTGTGCTAGCTATTTAGCAGGTGCAGAACCAAGGAGACTCATGTTGGGCTCTGAGTTCTGGTAGGGCAGCCAAGACTGCCATCCCTGCCCCCTCCCAGACCTAAACCACGCCACCCCATCCCCTCCCTGCCCAGTATGAACTGTTCCCACCTTCCCATCAGTTTTCGCCTGGCTAGGACCATCTCCCTCCCATTCAGAAGGGAATTTACTATACCCAGATGCAGGCAGGCCACCAATCAGCGCAGATACCCAGTGCTAACTGGTGCCAGCCTCCCCTCCAACACATTTCACCTGCCAGCCACCACAACATGCTTAACAGCACGTTTGCAATGGCTATTGCCAGGACAGTGCACGGGCTGCCGGCACTGCCGGGCATTAGGATCAAGTTGATATGTTACCTAAAATCATGATTCCCAGATTGGCAACTTTGAAACATTAACCTGGTTCACAAAAGAACAGTAAGTAGAGACACCACATGATGTGAAGCTTCAGTGATGACTGTAACCATTGGCTCTGATATCCGTTACAGATAATCTCTGGAAATCCTCATTTCAGCAGTGAAGAACAGATCTGGAAATCTGCCGTACATTGCCGCTCTCAAACACAACCATAGTTGCCAGAAGTTTTGTGTCTTAGCTGCTTCTCACAACATGAAGGCCCTATGTAGATTTTCTCTGTATAAGCAGACATGGTCTCTTGAGGAACACATTCAGCAATAGCTTGTATTGGACATACCACAGAATGTGCATTCTTCCCTGTGTCCATCACATGCCTTAAGAACATAAGAACATGAAAACAGCCCCTCTGGATCAGGCCAAAGGCCCATCTAGTCCAGCTTCCTGTATCTCACAGTGGCCCACCAAATGCCCCAGGGAGCACACCAGATAACAAGAGACCTGCATCCTGGTGCCCTCCCTTGCATCTGGCATTCTGACATAGCCCATTTCTAAAATCACGAGGTTGAACATACTCATCATGGCTTGTAACCCTTAATGGATCTTTTTCTCCAGAAACTTGTCCAATCCCCTTTTAAAGGCATCTAGGCCAGACGCCATCACCATATCCTGTGGCAAGGAGTTCCACAGACCAACAACACGCTGAGTAAAGAAATACTTTCTTTTTCTTATTTTCTGTCTGTCTGTCCTAACTTTCCCAACAATTTTAGTGGATGTCCCCTGATTCTGGTGTTATGTGAGAGTGTAAAGAGCATTTCTCTATCCACTCTATCCTTCCCATGCATAATTTCGTATGTCTCAATCATATCCCCCCTCAGACCCCTCTTTTCTATGCTGAAGAGTTCCAAATGGCATAGCCTTTCCTCATAAGGAAGGTGCCCCAGTCCCGTAATCATCTTAGTCACTCTCTTTTGCAACTTTTCCATTTCCACTATGTCTTTTTTGAGATGTAGCGACCAGAACTGGACACAATACTCCAGGTGTGGCCTTACCATAGATTTGTACAACAGCATTATAATATTAGCTGTTTTGTTCTCAATACCTTTTCTAATTATCCCAAGCATAGAATTGGCCTTCACTGCCGCCGCACATTGGGTCGACACTTTCATCGACTTGTCCACCACCACCCCAAAATCTCTCACCTGATCTGTCACAGACAGCTCAGAACCCATCAGCCTATATGTGAAGTTTTGATTTTTTGCCCCAATGTGTATGACTTTGCACTTACTTACATTGAAACGCATCTGCCATTTTGCTGCCCATTCTGCTAGTTTGGAGAGATCCTTCTGGAGCTCCTCACAATCGCTTCTGGTCTTCATCATTCAGAAAACCTTGGTGTGCAAACTTAGCCACCTCACTGCTCAACCCTGTCTCCAGGTCATTTATGAAGAGGTTGAAGAGCAGTGGTCCCAGGACAAATCCTTGGGGCACACCGCTTTTCACCTCTCTCCATTGTGAAAATTGCCCATTGACACCCATTCTCTGTGTCCTGGTCTTCAACCAGTTCTCAGTCCAGGACCTGTCCTCTAATTCCCTGACTATGGAGTTTTTTCAGTAGCCTTTGGTGAGGGATCATGTCGAACGCCTTCTGAAAGTCCAGATATATAATGTCCACGGGTTCTCCCACACCCACATGCCTGTTGACCTTTTCAAAGAATTCTAAAAGGTTCGTGAAGCAACCTTACCCTTACCCTTACAGAAGCCATGCTGCTTCTCCCTCAGCAAGGCTTGTTTGTCTATGCGTTTTGCGATTCTATCTTTGATGAGGCATTCCATCATCTTACTTGGAATAGATGTTAGGCTGACTGGCCTATAGTTTCCTGGGTCCCCCCTCCTTCCTTTTTGAAAAATTGGTGTGACTTTTGCTATCCTCCAATACTCTGGCACTGTGGCCGTTTTGAGGGACAAATTGCATATCTTAGTCAAGAGATCAGTAACTTCATTCTTCAATTCCCTAATTACTCTAGGGTGGATGCCATCAGGGCCCAGTGACTTATTGATCTTTAATTTATCAATGAGGTCTGAAACATCTTCTCTTTCAGCCTCTATCTGACTTAATTCCTTGGCCAGGAGGAGCCGTTCGGGCAGCAGTATCTGCCCGAGGTCTTCAGCAGTGATGACAGATGCAAAGAACTCATTTAATTTCTCTGCCATCTCTAAGTCTCCTTTTATCTCCCCTTTCCCTCCCTGACCATCTAGAGGCCAACTACTTTGTTAGCTCTCTGCTCAGCTAAATCTAGAGACAAAGCTAACAAGTTTGGTTCAAGGAAAGTTGCAGGCAGCTGAGTCAGCAGAATAACACTGCACCTGTGCCTGCCACACCCTAGTTAGCTGAGCAGACTCTGATTGGGTGCTCAGACTACTTAAGCCTTAGTCTGCTGATCCACCAGGGCAGTAGGTGAAAACTGTGATACTGCTGCCAGAGACTTTGGAGATTGGATATCTGTGTATGTATATGTTGTTACTGACCTTGGACTGACTGACTGACTGACTGACTGTGTTTTGTGGAAACTGATTTGGATAAGTTATTGCTGGACTGCTTTACTCAACGTGTATGACCTGGACTGTTTTGACTACTCTGCCTGTGAAACTCCTTGCTTTAATATACTGCAGCTAAAGCTAAAGACTCTGCTGTGTTTGCCTTTTTGTGCACCCTGCTCTATGCTGGGACACACCCAAGGTTCCTATCCTCTCTAAACCTTAACATACTTCTCTGGCGGGTTTCCTGCTTCTAACATATTTGAAGAAGCTTTTATTATTCCCCTTAATGTTGCTGGCCATGCATTCCTCATAGTCTCTCTTGGCCTCCCGTATCACCTTCTTACATTTCTTTTGCCACAGTTTATGTTCCTTTTTATTCTCCTCATTAGGGCAAGACTTCCATTTATGGAAGGAAGCTTCCTTGCCCCTTATGGCCTCTCTAACTTGGCTCACTAGCCATGTGCACACCCTACTGGACTTAGTCGAGCCCTTCCTCTGTGGTATACACTTCCGCTGAGCCTCTATTACTGTTGTTTTAAGCAGCCTCCATGCACTCTGGAGAGATTGGACTCTTTTTACCTTCCCTTTCAACCTCCTTCTAACCAGCCTCCTCATTTGAGGGAAGTCTGCTCCTTGGAAGTCACGAGTTTTTGTGACAGATTTGCCTGGTACTCTTCCCCCTACATGCATGTCAAAGCAGTTTGCAGCATGGTCACTGTTCCCCAATGGCTCAGTAACATTTACATCTCTAACCAGGTCCTAAGTACTGCATAATATTAAAACCTTGAGACTCAACCATTCACATTCTACCTTTAGTTAAGAGAACCTTCTCAGTGGTTGCCCAAAACAGGTTCTTCCTTTTCGAAATTTGTCTTCAGGCTTTTTGGAAGCAAAGCAAGACTTTTCTTTTGAAGGCCAGAGTTAAGTCAACAAAAGCCTGTAGGATTTAATGACTGTTACATTTTGTAGCTGGTTAATTGGATTTAAGAAACAATTCAAAGTCATATTCTGCATTTGTTTTTAGATTAATTTTCCTTTTTTCCATTTGGAATGCAAGTAATAGATTCTGAACAGCTGGAGAACTTCTATTCATCCCATGAGCGACTCTGTTTAAAAAGGGTAAAAGTGGCACAAGTTGGATAGGAGACCTACAGTAGCTGAAATTGCAGATCTGATGCAAATCGCTCACTGTTGAGAAAATCATGTGCATTTTTCTTTATTTTTAGAACATTAAAAAGTGTGTTCTTTTGCTTTGTATTAAGCGTAGGAGTTCCTTTGAACCTCACTCAGATGGGAACAAGGGAACATGCAGTGAACCAGCGGGACGAAGTTCATTTCAGATATTTGACAATATCTCACAAATGATAAAATAAAAGTGATCCACTTTTACAAGGGGATTTTTTCCAAGCATATTTAAAGAAGCCTTTCTTTTTATATTTCTCAAACTTTACTCCTGGACATGGGATTAGCCATTGCCCTTGCTAATCCAGTTCTGCTTCAATCCAGTTCCCATATTTCTATAAAATGTAAATAAAAGGTATTTTGTATCGTGAATTTTATTAACTCATACCGTCAGTGCTCATTTTTTTCTGGGACAGAGTAATACTGAATTTAGTATTATAATCATTATTAAGAATGCGTATTGCCATTGTGTGTTCTATATTAACTATGAATTAGTTCTATATTATTATTATCTTATAGATCTTATAGATAAGACCCTTATTGGCATACATAACAAACACAACCACACAACAAAGAGAACAACAGTAGTGAGTATAAGCCTATGATATATAAGGATACATAGCATCTAAATTGTTGACATCCTTCAGTCTTGGAAGACTATGGTATCGTGCTCTGAATGGTGGTTCTGAAACAGAGTGTCCTCTCCAGTGCAACTCCAGTGCGCGAAGCCTGGGTAAAGTAGATATGGAGGATAGACTCCCATGCAGCAAATCCCCCCTCTCCACGTCGCTGAAATGGTCCAATGGAAAGGCAGAGGCCAATACGGTTGGTTCCAGCGGCATTGCAGGAGTTGCCAGAACGTGACTGTGTTCAGCCATGAGCTGCCTCAGGGACTCCGGCTCTGGATTTTACTTCGAGGTTGACTCCTGAAGCCTTTTCCTTAACTGGATGTAGCCACAAGGCAGTGGAGGTTTGGGATCAGAGTTTTCCTGCTCTCAGATGAGCTGCCTTCCCAGGCTATCGAGTCCCATCTACCTGGTGGTTGTTTAGTCAGCAAGATTGGAACTTGTCTATCCTGAGCATGTGAAGTCAGACCCCGGTGGATAGAGTGGATAAGACCTACTAGAATAGGACCAACAGTCAGGAAGGCAGTTTCTGCAAGCGACGTGGTACTCTAAGAGCACGGCAAGACACGAAAGATGCCCTGGTCAACCACTGCGCCCAGCCCATCTCCAACCATCTTGACTTTTGTTCTGCCATTGGAGCAAGATGGAATCTGGGAAGAGAGAGTGAGGCTGACTATGCACACCTCTCCCTCACTTTAATCCAATTCATGCGCAAGTCTTGACATTCCAGATGTCACCCCTGGGGGCTGGGGGATAAGAATAGGCCCTCAGTTTGGCTATACTTGTCATAAGAGCATCTAAATAAATCAGGTATATTTGTCCCATGTAGAATATACTGGCCTAACATATAGAATATACTGGATAACCTCTCATGGGTCTACTTGCCACCATCAGTTACAGATAGACTACCACCCTTTCGGTTATAGGACTGAAAACATCGTTCAGTCATTATGGCTTATCACCGCCATCAAGAATTTTGAAACCATTTTCAACTCTAAGGGTGAGTAATCATTTAATAATAGCTTAATTTTTACCATATCTGGAAGACCCACCCTATTAACCAGGATGGGCATTAGATAGATGGAACGAGCACTATTATGCTGAGGACAATAGAAAAATATATGTGAAAGAGATTCAACAGTCCCCATGTTACAAGGGCAAAGATGATCTTGATAGGGAATCTTACTATATCTCCCAGCTGTCCCCCTTGAGGGAATAATGTTGAACCTTGCCAGGGTTATGACATTCTCTGGGGTCTGTCAGTGAAAAAAGAAATTGCCATTTTCCCAAACTGGTGTGGGATGGAATGATATAAGGGCGAGCAAACTTTTGTTGCCTGTTCACTAAGATTTTGAAATTCAATATCTAACAGTCTGACTGTGATGCTACAATAGGCCTCAGAATACGAGCACAAGTGCAGATGGTTCAGTGAGATCCCCAATGTCTCAATTTTCTTCCTTATATAGTTGGACCATGAAGAAAGATCGAGCTCGCCGAGCATCAAATATAGCAGACTGCTTGAATATTATTATTATTATATATTATTTGGAGCAGTTCAGATATTCTTTCTCCCATGCAAGCTGCTATGTGCATGGAGTGAATGCATCTTTGAATGTCCATGCCCACCCACCCCCCAAACCTGGAAGAGTGCTTAATCCTAAAAAAAGATTCAAACCTCTTGTGACCCCACTACTTGCCTTTGCAAGAAACTCTGGTTTTTTTGTTTTGTTGTGGAAGGATAGGCTAAAGTTGCTCATTGGTAAGAAAAGGCCCTCTGTATGTATGTAATTAGAGATACTCTTCTTTATTACATATTATCCTTTTTTTTTTTTTAAAGCAAGAGCTTGACCAAGAATGGCAGAAGGGAATGCTCAGGATCAGTTTCAGGTTGCCAGGGGGCTTGGACAAAACCCTGCACTGCAGCTCCCGGGCTGCCCTCTGCCCACCCAACTGGGTACTGCTACTGGTATTGAGTTTCAGATGTCTTCCTAGCCAAGTAGCCCTGGTCAGGGCCCAACCTGGTTGATGTCACATCTGATAGTACTGAATGGCTGTGGGTGAAGGTGGGGGAGATCAGAATGCAAGGCCGACAGCACTTGAAAGAGATTTTTCCCCATCCTCTACTACAGACGTCCCCCCACTTATTTGACAGGAAAGGGACCGGAGCAGTATTGAAAAGCAGGAACGGTTGAAAAGCGAACCAAAAATTTTTTAGTTTACAAATGTTGCTTTCAATTTTTTTTTTAGCTAGCAAACTGCAAATGCCTTTTTTATTTTGCAAATTCCTGCTGTCACACAAAGATTTCTGCAAATGGACTCTCGTGAATGCCTTCAGGAATAAGAATAGAACTGGAGCTAAAGTTGGCACATGTTCTCGTTCTCTCTCTCTCTCTTTCTCTCTCTCTCTCTCTCTCTCTCTCACACACACACACACACACACACACACACACACACACACACACACACACACACACACACACACCAAACAGTTTGAATCACCATGTCACATGCAAAGCAACGTGGAGGAGGTCAATTTTAGCCAGAACAGCAGAGAGAGGTTGAAAGAGCAGAACATGGATTGAATGAATGAGTTTTGGGTATAACTGAAATGTGTTGAAAGAATAGATCACCAAAACTGAACCGTCAGAAAGCAGGGGATACCTGTAATCAGTCTCTGTCTTTTTCTTCCATCCCATCTTGTGTGCTTTAATGGGGGCTGCAAGCCTATAAACTGTGATTGTGTCTGTTTAACATTTTGTACAGAACCATGCTAATAACATCAAGTAGTAATAGCAGCAGAAGTAGTGGCACCAAGTGACCAATCAAAGATTAGAAGTAGATCAAGACCATCATCCCTTAAAAGTGCAAGTGAATGAAATGAATAGAAAAGGTTGCAGGCTTGATTACTACACACGTACATGAAATTGTAGACTCCAGTAGACACCCTGAGATGTCTTCAGTAGCTGTGGCATACAGCAACTCTGGATAAATGTCCAATTTACTGTTCAGAAAAAAACTACTACCACATGGTTAATGTCTGAAATCTATCAATGCATTCATTTGAATTTACTACAGAGCAAACTGGAGTAAGCTGTATAGGTCTGTACAATTATGAAATTGATTTAAAAGTGAGTGTATATAAGAATGAATGCCATTTGAAAAGAGACTTTTTCAATCTTCCATTTGAAAACATTCCCTGGTTTCATAGATCATATTATCCATAAGTGAACCATCTTCTTTGATATCCACCTTTATAGGAAGAACTTCCTAATGTGGGGTTATCATAGAGGGAAAGCAAGATCACATTTCATGCAACTGAGATTCTATATGAACAGATAGAATGTAATTTGAAATTTGCCACTTTATGAAAACATTTATAAAGATAATAAAGAGTAGTTAGGAGAGTGGATTTTATTATATTTCTGTCTGACAAATCCAAATAGAATCAGGCACTTTTTATTGTGTGAAGCTCAGTCCTAGGCAATCTTCAAAGGGGCTTCCTCACAGGTAATTGTTCACAGCCTTCAATTCAGAAGGCAAGTTCCATGGATCAGTTTTTGTGCTCTAAGAAATTTGATCAAATGTCAATGTTTGGATCACAAAGCCCTTGTTGAGGGTGGGAATTAGAGCAGAACTAAATGTTACAAAAGATGCTATTGAAAACACCAGCCTGGTGTTCCCATATTTCCCATTTCGCTCCCATATTTCTAGCAAGTAAAAAGTGTGCACCATGTGACGCATTGTGACCTACCTAAATGTTATGAGGTGAAAGGGGCAATCATCAGACATTGTCTGAGCCAAGTTTCTCTGATTGACGGCAGCTCTCCAGGGTTTCAGACATGAAACCATTTCCTAGCCCTAGAGATGTCAGAGACTGAATGTGGGACACTCTGCATACAAAATATGTACCCATCTACTGAAACACAGGGGTAAGGTTTTGGGTTGCAGCCATGCCTCTCTTGTAAGGTCAACTTCTGTCCTTAATAATAGTGGTTCTCACACATTTAGCACCAGGACCCACTTTTTAGAATTAGAATCTGTCACGACCCACCAGAAGTGATGTCATGACTGGAAGTGACATCTTCAAGCAGGAACCTTTTTAACAATCCTAGGCTGCAATCCTCACCACACTTACCTAGGAGTAAGTCCCATTGACTATCAATGTTAAAAGAATATACATAGTAGCTTGTTAAAAGTACAGGTCTGTCACATTTCCCCAAATGCAGTCACATACCATGGTAGCATCAAGTTTAATATATTAAAAATAGAATATTGAAATGAATAGGGACCCACCTGAAATTGGCTCACGACCCACCTAGTGGGTCCCAACCCACAATTTGAGAAGCACTGTTTAATAATGTTCTGAAAAGTTTCCAGTTTATTCTTGCACCCATTTTAAGTTACCTTTGCCATGGCACTTCTGGTTGACAAGATAAAGTTGCATTGACCACTTGCTTCAGTACAACCCTGCCACAAGGCTGCAACATCAAACAATGCTATACAACTGGGATATTGTCCTCATCTCTCTCTTTTTTTTTTAAAAAAAGCTGTGTTCCTTATGGTGAAGTGTCTCCATAGCAGCCCATGGATATTACTTCCACCATTCAAGTTAATTCACCAAATAACACCCTGCATCATTTAGCTCAGCTTATAATAGGCTACAATTCTCAGGATGTAGGTCTTTCTCCCCCTGGCAACTGCTTAAGACTAGATAAAATGTTTGGCAAGCGCCACTGACTGCAAGTGGTCCTATAACGTGAATTATCTGCTGTCAAATGACACTTCAAGTGCATGTGAAGCTGCAAATGGGAGTCAATTAAAGTTTCACATTCCTCCACTGCAATACAGTGAATTAGAGAGCATCTCACTCCCTGATTGCGGCATGGAGCGACTCACCTTTCTCTTACGGTAACAGCATTCATTGTCACCAGTCGAAGACATGACCAACCTTTTTCGTAATCAAGTCAGCGGCATCCTGCAGCATGGCTGATGGCACTGAATTTATAACAGACTGATAACTTTATCTCAGAGCAACCAGGCTGGGGCTGAAATCCCAGTTTCATGGGCTTTCCATGTGGAAGCCATCCTTTCACAATGTTGATTTGATCTGATACGCATTTTTCTCAAGACGCTTCTCATCTGTGCATCAGACATTGCTTAACTATATCATCTGGAGATAGCATCCTGCTCTTGAAGTAAAGATGAAAATATATATGCATATTAAGAAATGATCTACAACCAGTAGTCCTATGACCAAGTCAGATCCCCTGAGAAATGATCCCATGTTCAGGAAGTAGCAGCTGCGGCAGTGGGGTTTACTATTTAGCCTGTTTGCTCACTAGTCTCCATTGCCTTCTCGAAACAACCCACCAGCCAAATAATCTGCTCATAACTGATATTAAATGAACTGCAAAAGGCACTTCATGCTATTGTGTCTGAAATATATGATATGGCACTAGGTTAAAAAGATATCTTGGCTGTTGTACCAGGTTGGGGATTAAGTGAAAGTGGGATACAAAAAGGAAAGTAATATATACATAATACATAAATACTGTATATCTTCTAGTCTAGCATTAAAGTTGTAGTAAATCTAATGGTAGGCTCAAATCAAACATTGCTAAACTGAAAGGGAGGCAGAAGCATTGAAAAGCATTCATTCAGGGATTACCTTGGAAAGGGTGCAAAAGAGTTTGCCTATGCTTCACATGTGCAATCAGTGACCTAATTGGCAAGGGGCACACATTTGACTGGTGCAAGATGTACTGCCCTCATTCTGTTGATTCTGTTTGCTGTATGATAGCTAAAGCTAATATGATGTCATTTCATTAATTAGGTGGTCCCCAATTAGCTGAAACTACCCAGATCTTCAGGATCACTAGCCAGGGTGATCCCAAAACCAGACGGCTTCTGAAGACCGGTACTGGCTTCAACTCTGACCCTTGCATTTCTTCAGATGCACACTTAGTGCCTATTCCTGGTCCCAAGCCCCACACTATGCCGGCTAAGTGTGACCGGCTAGCTAAAGTTCCCTAATGGAAAGCAATCTGAGTCAGACCAAAAACCCCTCAACAACAGCCAATCAGGCAAAAGGCAAAAAAAATTCCTACCTGGCCCAAAGGTGACCAGCTGATAGACTATCTCAAGACTAGAATGGTGAAGAAATGCAGTTCAGGGTGAGAAGATGTTGAGGTAAGGCAACTTCCAGCTTGATTGAATCGGGTGCTGTTGTGCTTTACCCAGTCCTGTGCAGGGCATGGCCTAGCAAGTTGGCCACCGCTTGCAATGCTGTGTGGCTATATTTTCCTAGCAATTAACTGAATGTGCACGTTGAAGTTAAATATTTATCAGAACTGGCTGTCTCATTTTGAATTTGGATAAGAAGTCTTTCCATGTTTGATCCGCTTTGCAAATCAAATTCACCTGGCTGTTTATTGAACAAAATGGCTGAACGAGATGCAGAAAATGACAAAACAACCAGGTTTTGTAACATACTAAAATATTCTTCTGACTGGATCACACTCTGATAAGTTAATGGCATAACACAACCTATCACAGGTCACAACCTATCTCAGAAGTCAAGAAAGTTAACAGTTCAATTCCTATCCCCTCCCAGCTCAGATCATGCAGTGCCGCCAATGGGGTGTGCACTGCATTCAATGGGTAAGGAGGGGTGCCCAGACAGCTCAGGCGAGGCAAGTAAAGAACTTTTCAACTTATCTGTTTGTAGGCTGCCAGGTCTCCAGTGGATCTCCTCAGACCTATGCCAAAATTTCCAATGAAATATTTTTTGCTTCTGAGGAAAAGTCATGAGGAAAGTCATGGGGTTTGTTCTAGGCCAGGAAGGAGGATAGGATCTTAGTTTGTGTGGCTGCCACTTAGATCCTCTCTCTCCTGCTTCCTCCCGACTCTGACCCACTCCCTGCCCCAACCTTTCCCTGTTCCTTCACTGCAGCCAACCTACCTGCTCTGGCAGAGGTTCTTCAGTCCATCAGTCCATCAATGCATAGGTGCAGAGCCTCCCAGCTTCTTCACCATTAGTTGTGTGCCATCTGCTGTCAGAGTGGCCCATGTGACAGTGGGCCTGTTCTTACACTGATGGATCACGAGATCCATCAGCATAAGGCCCAGATAGGATTGGGCCATAAATCAAATCAATCTAAGCAAGGAGAATTTATCAGATGGGCACAATATAGCTTTAAGATTTGTCCAGAGCAGGAAAATATTACCCTTATCCACAAACTGAATTCCCCCCCCCCTTTATTTAAACTCTTAAATATATAATTTTCTATTAGCATTTCTGGTGTGCAATAGAGGAGTGATACAGGAATCTGTCATCAGTAATGAATAATGTGCTGGAGTGACATATTTTATTTAGAAAAATAATAAAATGCCTCATTTGTCTAGAGTTTGGAAGACAAGGAGTTTGAATGCAGTGATGCTGTCAGTGATGACAACTAACATACTCTCCCTCTTCCTATATGAGCATAATTATATGATCCAGTTCTGCCTGGTGGTTACTTCCCTTTCTAAGATTTTACTCTGCAGCAAGAGAAAACATGGTTTAAAAGCTGAATTCTTTTTCAGAATGCAATACTGATTTGTGTAAAATATATTCTGTTTTCCATTAATGTATGAACACCATGCAGTTACCTTCCCAACATTTGCATCTTAAACAGCTATCTATTATTTGTTACAGACAAATTAAATTATTAGCATGTCTAAGCTTGGACTCTTCATGTTTTGAGTAAGATTGATTGGCAGTAGGTAAGGAACAAACAATAGAGAGGAAGCTGTTCTGTATGCAATGCATAATCAGTTGAATTTATTGCCACACACAGTGAATGTGTATGGCTTTCAAACAGGATAGCAACCTAATCTTATCTGGGCCTTATGCTGGCAGATCTTCCCATCTGCCAGACTGAAGCGAGAAACTCTGATGTTGCAGATGCAACATCTTTCTGAAGCCTGCTAACAAAGGTATGGGTGTTGGTAAGCCCTGCACCAGGATGGCAGGCTGCAGAAAGTCTACTGGAGCAGGCAGGTTGGTGGTGGAGACAGTTCAGGAGATGATCATAGGAAGATTAGAGCGGGAAGTGGCAGGACGGGGAGGGTTTCAGCATCAGCAGCACATACCGAAATCTTGTCCTCAGTTCCTAGCCTGAAGCCACTCCCGTGAGTCTTCTCAGTCTTATACCAGCTATGGAGAAGGAAGTTTTTTAAAAAAGGTTTCTACTCAGCTCTCCTGGGTTGTCTGGTGCCCACCCCACCCAAGCATGCAGCATGTGCTCTTTTGGCAGAGCATTAACCTCTGGGCTGGCAATGGATAGGATTGGGCTGTAAGTCAATGCAATGGCTATTATCCATTATAGCCTGGAAGGAAAACTCCAGTACCTTTTATGATCAGATGCTAGGAGAAAATAAAAGTTTTTAGGGTGATCTGACTGGTGACTTATTCAAGGCAGAACGAAGACTGACTTTCATTGGTCTGATTCAACAAGGAATATCTTGTGTTCTTGTAAATGTGAAACTACTGACATGCAATTCTTAAGGCCAAAAGCACAACTGATGCTCTAAGTCAGTGGTTCTCAAACTTTTTAGCACTGGGACCCACTTTTTATAATGACAATCTGTCATTACCCACTAGAAGTGATGTCATTAACTTAGAAGTGATGTCATTGCAGGAAGTGACATCATCAAGCAGGAAAATTTTTAACAATCCTAGGCTGCAATCCTATCTATACTTACCCAGGAGTAAGCCACATTGACTATCATTGTTAAAAGCATATACATAGTAGCCTGTTAAAAGTATAGATATGTAACATTTCCCTAAATGCAGTCACATACCATTGTAGCATCAATTCTAATATATTAAAAATAAAATATTGAAAAGAATGGGGACCCACCTGAAATTGGCTCATGACCCACCTAGTGGGTCTCAATGCAGTTTAAGAAACACTGCTCTAGATCAAAGATTTTCAACCTTTTTCATCTCACAGCACACTGACAAGGCACTAAAGTTATCAAAGCACACCATGCTGTTGGTAGGGGGTTCACATCCCCCAATGGCCCTACTAATAAATGACCCTCCCCCAAACTCCCATGGCACACCTGCAAACTATTCACGGCACACCAGTATGCCATGGCACTGTGGTTGAAAAGGCTTCTCTGGGTAATCCCAAAAAGGGGCCAGTTTGGGGAACTGGAATGAATAAAGTCTGGGGATGCTGGAACGTTTTAAATGAATATTAGAGACATCTTAGAGAAAATGGAATAGGGAAGAATCAATGCGCATTCATCAAATTCATATTCCCTGCTGCAAGTCAGGTGCACTACAATCAGCTATCAGCAAAAGATACCAAAAGAAAGAAAGAAAGAAATCCAAACAACTCTAGCAAATATGTGACATGCTACAAGGGAAGTCAGTCTGATCTGAGTAGAAATTCCTTCTTGGTGTTACTGGCAGTGCTTTTCAAAACATGAGGAACACGAGGGGGGCAATTGTGAGAGGGGATTCTGTGTTGAAGCTAATGCCACATCTATGTTATTCAGCGAGGAAAGGAAAATGGAGGCGAGGGTGAAAGTGTGCAACAAGCTTACCATTCTTTTTCTGCAAGGCTCAAGAGCATTGCTTTGCAGGAGTCATAGTAGCAAAGGGCCCAACTGCATGAGTCTCTCTGGACAATGGAGACGCTCCAATATGGAAAGAACATAAAGCAAGCCCTTAACATAACACACACAGAGGCAGTAGTCTTGAAGGGAGCAGGCCAAGGGAGCCAGGTTGTCTTTCTTCCGAGACATGGGAACCCTTGGGGAGAGGGAAGCAGCTCAAGACCAGTCCATGCTGATTTCAGCAGTTTGGTAGCACACAGAGAGAGGGAAGAACCAGAAAGGATAGGAGGTTGCAGGGCTCTACCGATCCTGGGTGCCAGTTGGCACAGTGGTTCTCAGTTAGGTTAGAGTGGGGGGTGACATAATGCAGCAGCAGTGGGGTGTCTATCCACAATGAACCAACAGCAAGGCAGGCAAGAATCAGGAATGTGTAGGAAAGGAAGAACAAACAACCCAAAGCTCTAAAACCAAAGGGTTAAATAGATTCTTGCCCCATAGACTCCTATGGGATTCATAGGGGGTGGTTCAATGAGAAGGTCCTCTATTGTTAGTCAAGGACCCCAGCATGGTTTTTCTTTTTTTCTCCCATCACCTAGTTGAGGGAGAGGCACCTAGTTGGATTGTTTCCTAGTCTGCAGCTCAATCTTGAGGTTGGTGAAGAGGTGTGAAAACTTTGTTTTACAAAAGTTGTCTTTCCCAAACTCAGAGATCCAAGGAAGCGGCAAGGGTCATATAAGGGCATCAAATAAGTTGTTCCAGCTGAACTTAGAGCCGTTAAGACTTGCCCATGGCTCTAGCCAGATCAGGACAGGTTAAATGACAAGTAACCCGTTATGATCTGGCTAGAGCACTGGGCAAGTGACAGTCAACTTTCAGCTTATGCATGCTTATACCAAACTGGATGGAGAACCTTGCACACAGCTAGGTGCAGCATGCATCGTTTTCTCCATCTGCCCCAGTCTCCAGGGCTGTGCACACAGAGCAAAAGTTAAAATACCAGTGATCAGCTGTGTGAGAGAGGGGACCCCATGTCACTCCTCTTTATAACCAAACCATAGAGCAGCAAGATTTGAGTTTTTGTGTGTGCGCGTGTTTTTTTTGTTTTGAAGAAGCAGTTCTTGCAAGTCAGTATTTTACAAAATACTTTTTATTTTACCCCCCTGCTCTGATATGTGCTATTTTCAGAAGGAAGAGCAAAGCAAATGATTGAGTATTTGGCATCCTCGGATCATTTCAGGCACTCGGCAGAACTGTAGTCTGGCATTAACTGGCACTTGTTAATGAACATATGGGCTCTGTAGCTCTTTGCTATACTATTGTTAGGTTGTTTCAGTATAAAAACGCTGTGTAGTACAAATGGAATTGGCTCAGAATGAATGGTTGTTACGGGTAAGCAAAGCAGTGACTGAGCCCTCCTGGCTCCTATTTCTACATAGACATTGGCGGAAGGTGGATGAAAACATTAAATGTGGAGATCATTCAGCAATTTCTATCAGTGTCATTTTTTACTTGCCATGTGCCAGGGCAAATTCATAATTTCCTTTGTGACACTGTTGATGTCCCAAAGTAGCTCCCCTGCAGCTTGTTCCTGCAGTGCACTAGTATCAGAGGTTTGTTTATAACATGTGAGTGAGCTGTCATATTGATATTTTGTATGTTTTGGCCACCATTCTCAACACATGTTTTGACCACCACCATTCTCAACAAATATGGGGACACTAGCCTATATATTTCTTATATAAGAACATAAGAACAACCCCACTGGATCAGGCCATAGGCCCATCCAGTCCAGCTTCCTGTATCTCACAGTGACCCACCAAATGCCTCACAGAGTACATAAGACAACAAGAGACCTGCATTCAGGGTATATGTAGTGGAGCATAGGACCTAACCATAGAAGAGCAATCTTGCAGCATGGATTATGCAAGAGTTATGAATTGGCCCTTCCAAAGTATACTGGAGCTGTGGTGAACATCTCCAGGTAAGAACATAAGAAGACATCTGTGGGACAAGGCCAAGGTCCCATCAAGTTCAGTTCCCTGTATTTCAGTTCAGTTCCCTTGATTTCCCCCTTGTCTGCCTAATAAGCTAATTAATGTTGTTGTTTTTTTATTGCTGCCATTAGGGACCAGCACACAATCTAATGTTTAGGGATAAGGCTCCTTCCTCTCAGAAAGCATCAATTTAGTGCACCTCTATGACTGAAGCTGACATGAGCGCTCCTGCACACCTGCCAAGGAACAGACAGCTGGTAAGGATACACAGGTAATCATGATTTGACCAATGAATCAGAATGGTGATATGATATCATTGAACAAAGGGCACATGAAGTTTGCATATACAATTGAACAAAGTGTATATAAAATTCAGGCAATGAGGGACATGTACCGCCACTGCCCATCAGTACCCACTAAGCACATTCAGAATAAATTCACTGAAATATTAGGTCTCTGAATTATGAGAATTTTTTTTTTTTCATTGGGGGACTCTTAAGATCCATTCACTTCCACACAGCAATACTATTTATGATTATTTCTGTACAATGTTTCTATTACAGCCAAGCATGGCTACTGGAAGAATCACAGTGCAATAGCTATTGAACAACAACAATCTTGTCATTAGGAAAATTATTGACTATACAGTATATGGGTTTTTTTTATTCTGGTATGATTCTAGAACAATGGGAGGTCTAAACCGAACCCATTTTTCTCAGATGTACTTCACTGGAAAGTGTCCAAGTATGTGCTGTCCCCCAATAACTCACGTTTAAAGGAATGTAAGTTTTTTTTTGGGGGGGGGGGTTTGGTACTGTGCTGTAATAAAATTTTTCAGCTGACGCAGTAGGTTTCTTTGCTGGGTCAGTATGTTTAACATTACGATAATCATTGCTGCTTCACACACTATCTTCTCTTTCATTAGCCCCTTACGTTACTGGCATTTGTTTAAAGAAACAAGGAGCAACAATTTAGATATGGAACTTCTCGTATTGATTGCCAAGTTCTCCAGGGTCTTCTTTTCTGTTTCATTTAAGAGGAGCTATTGGGGTCCTCCCCACTTATCAGCAACCCAGGGAGGGTTTTTGGCCAGCATCTATCAAACTTGTGAATCAGCTTAACCACTGTGCCGTGGCAGGCTGGTATGCTGCAGATGGTCTGCAGGTGTGCTGTGGGATTTTGGGGAGGGCCATTTATTAGCAGGGCAATTGGGGGATTTGAGCCCCCTACCAGTAACATGGTGTGCCTTGTCAATGGTAAAAAAAATGATGGTGTGCCTTGACAATTTTAGCACCTTGTCAGTATGCAGTGAGATGAAAAAGGTTGAAAATCGCTGAACTAGGATTTCCCCAGACAGCTCACTTTTTTCTTACAGGACTCAACTGATCTGTCGCTTTTATTTACTCAAGACTCAGCTATTCTTGGGAGTGGAGGAAGAATTTAAAGTCGGATAATATAACATTGATCTTTTTTTTTTCCACCAAGCCAATTAGGCTTCACAAAACTTCCTTGAGCCATTTTTCCCCACAAAAAGAAATCACGTCAGCTTTGTATATAAGCATGAGGTCAATGGTTGCTGCTCATGAAAGGAAAATGCAAACAGATAAGCTCTACCAAGTACGGCGCTTTCCTCCCCAGTTTTACACTCATAAGATGCCATCTATGTTATAATGAAATCAGTGGCAAGTTGCCTATTGCAGGACATTCGTGGATTGCTCCCATAATGCCTCCAGTGCTTTACTTGCCATCGTGTTATTTTTTTTCCCCCTCATAAGCATTTTCTTATGGTTTTTTTCATATTCTAGAGAGTGTGCATGAGCAGTGATTCCTGCTGCATTGGTTTGAAAAAATATAGAGGCATGGGGAAAGTTCTGATTTATTAAACCATTCCCTGAAGGCCCACATAGACTATGGAACAGTCTTCAATATTAGGTTAGAGTGGAGTTTTGCCCAGTGAGGAAGCTGCAGTATAAAGCTATTCAAGGATGTGCTTTGCTGGCTGGAGTCTCTCTCTCTCTCTCTCTCTCTCTCTCTCTCTCTCTCTCTCTCTCTCTCGCTTCCCCTTTTAGATCACACTGAAATACTAATCTGAGGCTGTGCCAGAAGCAGTCTTCTCCTTTCAGGAACTGATTACTACAACATTATTTGTCTGAATGTTGCAGTGGCTTCATATTAAAGACTGACATGCATACACTGGGGCTCCAAGCTAGCTTCAACTTGCAATTCTTAGAAGGATTAACAAGGATTTGCCACTGTGCCTGTGTATCAAGCTGCAAAGGGCAGCAGGAGAATTCAAATAGTGTGCGTTTTGCAAAGAAAAACATTCATATATTTGCATTGTTCAGAAGTGCCGGTTTACAATGAGTAATATGTCGGCAATATATGATGGTGAATAGGGGCTATTAAGCTTTTATTGCATTGATCTCATCTCCATCATTCATGCATTATGTAAGCCTTCCCAAACACATGTTGGTAGCTCTTCATAACCTTCCCCCCCCCGTTTGTTTCTTTTTATGCTGCTTATTACTCTTCTTGTCTCTCTGTGAAAGGAGATTACATCATGAGATGCTTTCCCCCCTCACTGGGAATATTTTCATTGCTATGGAAACAGCACATAACAGGATATTGATAGGGGTGGGCCTTTGAGTAATTAATTTCTGCTTTAGCATGTTTGATTACAGCAAAATAATTTGAATCACATTTTAAAGAGTACCAGGGAAAACATTTCTTGACTCCTTTCCTGAGAATGTAATGGGAGCTAGTTGCCTAAGAGATCGGAACTTATTGTATAGTTAACAAGCAATTTTTTTCCCTTTTATCAACAATGATTTTTTTTCTTAAAGAAGTGGTTTTAAAAAGCATTACTTATACTTATCACATCCCCCTTTTAAACAATAAACTGTCAACTCTGTTTTAAATACTTTGACAAAAGTATAGTCAATATCCCAATATTCCAAGGTGTCATTCTGATGCTCATTCTCCATTAGTATTTATGTAAATAAAACATACCCTCTCAATATACATAATTGTAAGATTCTCTAATTTGTTCAATCAAATTCCAAGGCAGATTTAGTCATTACTGATTTTTTCCTGGGAGATTCATTGATGAGCCAGTTGAAGTTGCTGTTTAGGGTTTTTGTTTTTGAAATAGCATCCAAATGGAAAAGATTCACTGGCATTAATGAGGTGGAAGATCTCAGGTTACTGGCCCACAAAATGTAAATACCAGCATTTTCCAAACTGTGGCAGTTTTGGAAATGTGGTGCGACACAGCCAATGACGGAGTTTGTGCACCAGCTTGACCCAGAACCAACTTCCAAGTCAAATACCATAATCACCTTTAGCTTCCTAGTCATGGTAGGCCTAGGGACCCTCTGCGTCATGACAAAGAGAAGGAGTCTGGGAACTACTGCTATATATGCATGTAGCTGGCTCTTAGAATATTTCCATTTATAGCTATATATAAACCTATAGTTGCTACTAAGTGTAGGCAGTAAGGCAGCACCCCTCACCCTGATGTACGCTGTGGATACCAATTTATATATTTCAAAAAGCTGTGGATACCTTGAACTGTTATCTTGAATCCGTGAGGGGATGGATGTGGGGAAACAAGCTGAAATTAAAGTTAGACTGTGATGTGCAGTCAGGGTAGACAAAGGAGGCAGAGCCTCACCTAACCCAGCAAGGAAAAAAAAAGACTCCAACAAGTTTTTTTTAAAGTACCTTTTTGCCTTTCTGAAGCTGCTCCTCTCTGCTCTGCTCTGCTCAGCCCAATTAAAGCAATACACACATGCACACGCGCACACGCGCGCACGCACACACGCACACACGCACACACACACACACACACACACACACACACGGAGGGAATAAGGAGGAATGCCAATGTACTTAAATACTGGAGAGGAAGGGCACCAAGAGGAGCTGCTTCCATTTGCCCAGTAATAAAAAAGACAGCACTTGTGTCATCAGTCTCTGGAGAGGCATAAGTAAGACTTGCCTCCAGCAGATTAGGCTATATTCATAGCTAGCTTCAAGAAAAGAAAAACAGGGTAGCTGGCTAGCCAGTCAAAAACCAGCAGGATATCTGCATCATTAAGCTCTGGGGAGGCAGCAGGAAGAGTTGCTTCTCTCTCTTTTTTTTCTTAAACACCATGGAAAAAGCAGGGAGTCCAATGGACCAGCTAAAAGCCCCAGGAGCAGTCCTTTTCTAGTTGCTTTAGGGGCCCTATGCCGAGCTCTCTCCAGTTCCAAGTGAAGGAAGAAGAGGTGAGTTTTGTTTTAAAGTTTATTGGGGAGGGGGGAGAGTGTGCTCCAGAGACTGAGCTTTATTTCTGGAGAGTGGGGGGAGAGTGTGATTCAGAGACTGAGCTTAGTGCGGGGTGAGTGTGTGTTACCTCTCCTGGCCTAGAGCTCACTGCATGTCTCTGGGGAGCAGGGATAGTAGAGGAGGCCTCCACCATATTCTAACCCCCATCCTGAACCTGAAAGCTCTACATGGGGCTACATGGTTCTGTGCCAGCAATTTAGCTGGCGCAGATCTGAGTAGCCCCATTGAACAGGCTGGAACACTACACGGGGTATGGAACCAAATGTCCTCTTATCCTAAGAAGACCTCCAGTCTGCTCACTTTCAGTGCTGGATACAGTGTGGGCCCAGCGGTCCCGCTGCTCCAGCACTGAATAGGAGTGGGCTGCAAGTCTACTTAACTCCATGCGCAGCAATGCAGCTACAGCCCTCTGGATCCTGGGGGGGGGGGTTTGACATCTCTCCTTTGACAGGGAGGGGGGATTTAGAACACCCCATTTCCAAAGCTGAACTTGGGAAACTATGGTGATCCCTCTAGTCCTGGGTGAGATTCTGAACTCTACCAAATGTTAATAGCACTAAATACTACTGTTACAGTTTTTAGTAACAGTGATGGAGTAAGAGAACAAAGACCCTCTGTGCAAATGTACTTCTTTCACTTGTTCACTTCATGGTTTGACAGTACTGGTTTTAAAACATGTTTCATTTCCCAATCTTCCTGGGATCTGGTTTGAGCTTAATTTAATACTGTGTTATGAATTGTAATTATTCCATCATTTTACATCTATCCATGATGAAAGGTGACAGTAACAAGTTTCATGCCAAGGAAATAGTCTAAGAGATTACAAAATGTATCTATTATTTCAGCGTTTAAATGTGTATTGTTATAAGACATCTCCTTAGGCTATAGTATTGATTCTCATTTCTCCTATAGAGTGTTGCCCATTTAAGCGCATTATCTGATACTTAAAGAATAATTTATAAAGCCTTGAAGAGCATTTACTTTGTGCAGAGGGGCTAATAACATCATTAAGATGGCAGAACGTGTCAGAATTTAATAAATGCAAGTGCACAATGCAAGTCTTAATGCCTATTAGAATGAAAGCCAAACAGATTTCTATAACAATTTGATTTTTTCCCCCAAGTATCAAGCTCAACCAATGCTTAATTAGCATTCCCAATTGCAGTTATGGTGAATCAATTAGGTAATTAAGCTCAGAGCTATCTCTTATATCACTCACATTTATATTAATAATTTTTAAAAAATCCTATGTGTTGATGACAGAAGACAGAAATAACTGGCTCACTGACTAATAAGAAATGAAAGAGAACAAAATAGGTGCTAAAGTAAATGCGCAATAATTAAATGTCCTCAGGTGTCAGTGTCTTCATTATTTATGGATATCTCCAGGATGCCTCAGATTTTTCTCACTTAGTACTTGTTAGGTTTTAATCTCTGGCTTCTGTGTATAATCCCTCAATTTGAATATAGAAAATACTGTCCAGTGGGACCTCTGTATCTCTGCTGTTTTGACTCCAACATTCCCACCATCACACATGTATCTGACCACCCATCCGGTGCCATCTGTTTTTAGCCATCCTTGCACACAGTGAAGGACAAGCACCAAATCACTTTGAAGTGCAACCTCACATAATACGGAGCATTGCAGCAGATACAAGAGCGTAGAACAGTGGCAAAGTCGTTGCCTTCCAAGAATACCTGGGAATTTAAATGCACGTGGGGTTCCTTATTAATGTGCTGTTGCCAAGGGAGGGCTGTATCGGGAAACAAAACAAACAAAAACAACACAGCAAAAGAATTGCGGTGTTTTCGATTCAGCCTGAAGCAAGAGATCTTGTCAGTGGCATTAGATTTCCTAGGCTGAAAAGTCTCAGTCGAGCAACCGACAAAACATTTATCCTCTGCCATTATAACAATTGGCAAAAGATTGGCTTTATGACGGAAGGAATTAAAGGAACATTAATCTCTTAGCGTGGATAGAGAGAAAAGGCCCTTATGAGGCAAAGAAGTGTGCCCAAAGTGATGCATGGTAGAAGTAAGATTGGAACACTCTGCGGTTTACTGAAAAACTTCACAGTTTTATGGACTATAAAGTCAAGTCATGAGCACTTAAGCAAAGTATAATTCATATTAAATATCTGATCTTCAAATGCTGGCACATTCGCTTCACTGTAACTGATTTGCCAATATTAACAACTGGCTACTAAACATGGTGACTTGCAGGCTTTTCCATGAATTAATTAAAGTGAGCAACGGAAAGCAATGAATCACGGTTTGCATTGATTTAATACTTCAATTCTAAACCAATAGTATAACCAGTGGGAGAAAATAAACCCAATTAGGTATTTTGCCACAGGAGTTCATTAGGGAATTAAATGTTGAAAACAGTGCATCACAATGAACGTGGTTTTTGATAATGCACTAATCAGACTCAAGACCTACATGTCCTGAATGTGTTACTCCCTGATGCGCATACCTGCAGAGGTGCAGATGGGTCATTTCCAGCAGTAAGTTTATAGTCAAAGTAAGCTGTATTCATGGATTTATGATCCTTCAGGCTAAGGAGGGAATCAAGGTTTGTAACTCTGCACTGAGAAATATGAATCCCAGTGCCTCACAGTGGCACATTCACAATCTGGATCACTCCCCCCTGCACAAGTAATTTTTAACCAAAAATATAAGCACGTGTGGATCAGACTATGCATTTAATGTAACGTGTAGTTTGGCCCTCAGGCACTTGCTTCAAGGCAAAGAACGTGTGCTCAAATCTTTCCACCATGCTTAGAATGTACAGCATATCTGTCTTCACCCCTGCAGTCAGCTGGGATGAGCACAGCCAGAAACTGTCAAACCCCTTCTCAATCCCATGCATCATCTTGGTGTTATGGTGGCCTGGGATGGACTGGACAAAAGTGATTGTCACAAATATACAGAACTTATGTCTTCAGTCAGAGCTTCTTGTCATTGTTAGCTCACACCTAAAATGCCACTTCTTCTTCTTCTTCTTCTTCTTCTTCTTCTTCTTCTTCTTCATCATCATCATCATCATCATCATCATCATCATCAGTATTTATATACTGCTTTTCTTGGTCATCTTATTTCTCCTCACTTTAATTCAAGGCGGTTTACAAAAGTCAGGCTTTTCTGAACTCCTGTAGGGATTTTTACAATACAATAGTTCTAATCTTTCATAGAAAGCCTTCATTCCAGCTGGATTCCTTCTCAGTCTGGCTTCCTTCCGGCTGCTTTGTCTGCCACACTCGGCTGACAGCAACTGCTCTCTCTCACCGAGGGTCCATTCATCAGCGTTATCAGTGTGTTGACAGCTCTTGGATACTTCCTGTTATTTCAAACTGGTGTCCCCAGATCTTCAGACAAGACCAGTGGTACAAGGTAGCATCTCTACCACTTGAGTTAGATCTCCTGCCCACTTAGCACCTTAGCACGCAGATGTAAGCACAGAGTTTGAAGTAAGGCGAGCCCTCCCATTACGTAAGCAGCCTACTACAGACCATGGAGCACCATTAAATGGCAGCAAGGTGCCAATTGTTTAATTTACTATTATATTTTACTACTATTGAGGGGATGAAAACCATAGATATTCTGTACTGGGCATCAACATATTTGGGGCCATATATGGTGAGAAGTGAGGGGCTGGGAATCAAAATGTTCAAATTTAAGGGAGACTACTGATCCATTTAAATTTGAGTGGACAAAACTTAAGGTAGCCTTGGAAGACATAACCTGGACAAAGGATGTAGATGACTTTCAAAAGAGAACCAGCTAAGTTTTCAAAATTTCCATGAATTGAAGTGAGATGCAAGGAACCAATTCTTTCTTACAAAGACCTTCTAATGCTTGATGTTTCCTTCATAACATCATCTACCTCCACTTTTAAATGACATGGAACATTTCAGCAACTGTGACAGAAAATGTTGATGGCGCAGTGGGCAGGAGGTCTGGTCAAGAGGGTAGAGCTTCCATTAGCCCGAAGAAAACATCTGAAGGTCGCCAGTTCGAGGCCACTGGCAGCTCTGTGAACGGCGAGACCTTGAAGCAGCTGACAAGCTGAGCTGAGTTATTCCACCTGCTCTTTGGTGTGAGCGAAGAAGTGTCTTGACTGCCATTCAAGTGAGAGATGTCAACGCTGCTTGTCAACCAGCGTGGGAGGCAACTGGGGGCCAGAAGTGAGACCAGACCGTGAAAGATCCATCTGAAATGTTGTGTGGTTCTTGAAAGAGAGAACCTTTCTGTGATTGTAAAAATCCCCTCAGGGGTTTAGAGATAGCCTGCCTATGTGAACCGCCTTGAATGAAGTCAGAGGAATAATCTGATGACCAGAAAAGGCGGTATATAAATACCATTATTATTATTATTATTATTATTATTATTATTATTATTATTATTATTATTATTATTATAGTTTAACTAGGAGCCCTGCCCCATGCACAGGGCAACTGTGATATGAGTTTTGAAACTCCCCACAATTGGATGAAGAATGAACCAACTTCTGGAAGCTATACTGGACTCTACTGTAGCTATCCTTGCCTCTGACCGATGGCTTGCTATGCCCCAAACAAACACTTCTGCTGAAAATTCATTCAGGTCTCCCACCATGTCCTCACCATGAGTGATTAACATGTTCACTGTCTGAGAATGTTGTTTATTAATAGCCAAGTGTTTCTTTCATTGAGAAAGGAAAGACATGGTAGACATCACTAATCAGTGTAAACAGAATGCTAATGGATTACGTCAAGAAGAACATGACCAAACTAGAAAATGGGTGGAATGTCCATAATGTTCAAGACTCTTGAATATAATGACTCTTGGTATCTTTAGTAATTATCCATTTTCCACAGCTAAGACAAATGGAGGTTGGCTTTTGCAGGATCATCATTTTCCTTTGTACAAATAGTTCTTTCTTTCTTGTGGTTATACTTTTCAAAAGTTTTCTGACTTGCTGATCTTGTGATACTTTTTGAAGTATTTCCCAGGTTGTTAATCCTTGTGATTTTTTCCCCTTCTCTATTAAGCTTGGTATTTACTTTTGGGGGGGGGGGGGAAGATGGCATCTCCTTCTTTGATACTGGTTTTTTTGTTTGTTTTTTCTTACACAGAAAATGGATGTATGGCTATTCCTCGGTACATTGTATTGTTCAATAGCATACAGGTCCTCCTCAAATGGATGTGCCTTTGCAGTTGCAGCTGTTTCTCATCACACTTCCTTTCTTAAAACATCAAATGTAGCAATGATGCAGCACTGTGTGCTGCAATGTAGTCTAGCAATCTCAAGTGAACACAGATCGGGGGAGGGCAGGTATGCTGGCACCAACTACTTCCTCTGCTTCAGAAGAAGAAAGATGACAATGGTGGTGCTCACTGCTGCCTCAGCCCACCCACTGATTCCTCCTCTATGAGTGAGGAGGAGGAGGAGATAGCAGTGGCAGTGTTGACAGCAACAGCAGCTGTGGCAGTGACATGGACCCTCTTCCCAAATATACTGCTGCCTCCCTCTTTCTTTGACTTCTTCTGCCTCCTTGCTCTAACACAGGGATCTCCAAACCCCAGCCCGGGGGCCAGATGCAGCCCACAGCAAGCCTCCTTCCAGCCCGCGGGCAACCTCTTGTCCCCTGAAAGCCTCTGGCCCACCCAACTGAACGTGACCAGAGCTGTGCTCTGATTGTATCTGGAGGGTGTTCTGAGGGCCGGAGAGGGTGAATGAATGAGCCCATTCACTCATCTAAGTTCCATCTCCAATTTATTTATTTGAATTTTATATTTAAAGTCTTTTCTGGCCCACAACAACACGCTAGATATCTGATGTGACCCTCTGGCCAAAATGTTTGGAGATCCCTGCTCTAACAGACAGATTTGAAACAGTATGGCAGAGCAGGTTGGAACACTGCCCCCCATTCTGCTTCTCCTAGCTTCCTTGTTCCACCTACACTGGCAGGCTCTGTAAAACCACAGAGCAGCAGAGTAGTTTATAGAAACACCACACAAAAACAATGTGCTGTAAAAGGGAGCATGTAATGCACATGCCTTGAAAATGTGATAATGAGCTACCCCTCAGGCAGTGAATCTCACATGGAGGGTACCCTCTTCCTCAACTCAGAGGGTCCTAAAGAGTGATCCCCTATAGCCCATAGTACCACACTCAAGAAAGGGGGGGGCATTTCTGAACCTCAGTTCTACCAGGGGGAGGAATCCCATTGGGTAAAATGGGAGGTAGACTATGCCTCCACAACAGACTTGGTCCTTTTTTTCCCCTTACCATTCTGGGATCTTATATAAAAAATCTTTATAAAGGGGGGATGGTCTTAATATGTGCAGTATGTATAAGTGAAAATCTGAATAGCAAAAGTACTTATAAAGGGGGAAAAATGTACTCCCTTTTGTAATCTGAAAGGAAGATCAAATGTACCCTAAAGTAAGTTATAGAATCAACAACCTAGGCTGATTGTCTTAAACATGACACCCACTGCAAACTCTTCATTAAATAGTTTCCTTTGGGGGGGGGGGGGAACAGAAGCAAAAAACAATGGAGGAAATGATAGAAATGATAGTAATCTTTTTTGTACATACAAAAGAGAAATGAACAGGTGCGTGTCCCATTCAATGCAATAAAATAACTACAATAATAATTGGAATAAAAATAACTACATCACCTTTGTGTAATTTGCAAACAAATTACAAGTGGGGCAGGGACATGAAACGCCACAGGGCAAGTTACCTCCTTATGAAGGAGAAATATGAACAAAATGGAGTTGTAGAAGACTGAAATCTAAAATGTATGATTCCCCCCTTCCCCCGCATCTCTGAGTCAACTGACTTCACTATTCAAGATTTTGACTGTTCTAGATGCAAACAATTTAACGCACATACAGGAATAAAAGGAGAAAAAAATGAGGGAGGATCACAGAATAAATATTATGTTGGTCCTGTATTTTACTTAAAAATGTACAACATGGTGGGGGCTTGCCCAACTGCCTAATGCCCAGGAGAGAAAGAGCGGAGTTCTCTACTCATACCAACAATTGCTTGACCTTGGCTATTGGCTCACCACTGAGATCTTCCGCTGAATGAGTGAGGCCCTCACCCTTGATCCAGAAAGGTAGAGGGATGCCTAGGTAGGGTGCTTTGGCCCTCCGGGGCTTCATCAGCCCAGGACAACCCAATTTCTCAGTGCAACCCAGTGCCTCAGTGCAAAAAGAAGACAGCACCCAATTGAGCAGCACCCAGTTCCTCCTCCTCCTCTGCTTTTTGAGTCTCAGACTTCTCCCGCCTAGCCAGGGTTCTCAGTTTTTTCATCCTGTTCTCTATGCCTCATCTCTGGCAATGGCTGGAGTTTGAAGCCCACCTGGGACTTGTGAGTTTGTGTAGTCCCATTCCCCCTGTGTAGCCCCATTCCCCATTGTGTAGCCCCTTTGTGTAACCCCATTCCCCCATTCCCCTCTTTATAGCCTTCATAGATCTCACAAAGGCTTTCAACCTGGTCAGCGGGGATGGGCTCTTCAAGAGTCTCCCCAAGATCGGATGTCTACCCAGGCACCTCAGCATCATCAGGTCTTTCCACGAGGACATGACGGGCATAGTAATTCCGGTGGCACGTGTATTAGCACGCCACCGGCGTTTACCCTGCCCGCCCACGAGACACAGGAAGGGCCAGCCTCGCAGCCGATTGGCTGGGGGCTAATTGGTCTGGGGCCACGTGCAGGCTGCTCAGAGAAGCCCGCGCAGTCGGGACCAGGCAGCGGTCAAGGGAGGATCCCTGCTTGCTGCTCCCCAACTGAAGGCCATGTGGGGTGGCCTCCGAGCTCAACCGTCTCTGCAGTGGGAGCCTTGCCTGCCCACCTGCCCTTCAAGGGTTCCACCGGAGGGCAGTGAGCAGTGTCAGGCAATTGTGCCCGGCAGAGGCTGCTTAGTGTGGCTTGGGGGTTCCCCCCCCCCGCTTGCTTTCAAGCAGGGGTGACTCTTCGCTCCCCTTGGCTGTGAGCCGGTGGGGTTGGTGTGCTTCGTGGGTGGCGAGCGGGACTGAGCGCCTCGCTCAGCGGCTGCTGAGCTGTGGCTATCAGCGGAGCCAGGCTGGTGCCGCCTCCAGTGCCCTGCCCCACCCCGCCAATTCTGGCAACCGGCTGAGGAGGGGCCGTGCATGAGTCCGACCTGAGCCTCCCGCTGGGTGGTTAGGGTGGCGTCGGGGTTTGGGGGTTGGCGCGCTTCTGTGGGTGGTGAGAGCGGGACCTGGCCTCCGGGCTCGCTGGCTGCTGGGCTTCAGCTACCAGTGGAGCCAGGCTGGTGCTGCTTGCGCCCGCCTTCTCCCCCGCCCCTGCTGTCGCCTTTTGGGGCACACTGATAAGCGCTGCGGCGACCAGCTGCGCCTGGCGAGGGGCCAGGCATGCCTGAGCCCAACCTAAGCCTCCCGCTGGCTTGCGGGGGCTGTGTGGGCGTGAGACCCATCCTCCCGCTGGCCGGAGGGGCGAGCCTGCTGCTTGCAGCTGCGCCTCGGTTGGGGGCAGCTGGAGTGTACTGCCTGAGCTCCCCCCTGGCTGGGTTGGACTGTGGGCCCGTGGGTGCGTGGCTCCCGCTTGCCCTCCTGCCCCACGCTTGTTTTCCTGCCTCCCACGTTAGTGGAGAGTGAATGGCAGGCAGTGTTTGCTGCTGGCTGAAGCTGTGCGGGCTGTTTGGAGTTGAGCAGTCCTAGCTACGCTTCCTGGGAGTAAGCCCCATTGAATAGAACGGGGCTTACTTCTGAGTAGACCTTGTGGGGATTGTGCCCTGAGTGGAGCCCGGGGTGGTTCAGCAGGGGATCATTGCTTTGTGAAGCAAGGTTGAGCAGTACTCACTGCAAACCGCCCCCCGCTTGACCCTCCCCCCTTTTTGGCTATTAATAATAATAATTAAAAAAAAAATACAATTGTTAATTAATGATTGTTAAATAATAAGACGGTCATGATAAATAAGACTTCCATCTTGTCTACACTTTCCTGGGAGTAAGCCCCATTGACTGTAATGGGACTTACTTCTGAGTAGACATGCATAGGACTGGGCTCTCAGAAATAATATATAGATTTCTCTAATAGAAATATATTGGAGGGGTGAGAGGTGGCTGTCAGTTGCCACCACTCCCCCCCCCCCAGGTTTTTTGTTGAGACGTCTGTATGCCCAATGAGGAATAAGAAATCAGGGGGGAAGGCTCTCCCCCCCAGCTCGCACTGACTTCTTCCTCAGAGGAGGAGGATGATACAGCTGAGCTGTGGGCTCTGGTTGCACAGGTAGAAGCTTTTAAGAAGGAGAGTGCAATGTGCAAACGCTGGTTTGGGTGATGGTCAATGCATCAGGTGCTTCCCTCCCCAGGGAGGTCTACCAGGAAGGGACGTGGGGCGAACCTAACGCAAATCCTCTCTTCCAGAGTAACCATTGGAGGAGCTTAAGGAGTGACAGGCTCCAGCCAGACCTCCGGTTGTGCAAGCACAGTGGGACCCTGATGAGCAGCAGCAGCCACAGGTGGCATCTTCCCAGGTTCCTGGGTAGGGACAGTTCAGGTTCTTATCTGTGGGCACTCCATCATTTTCTGGGCACAGAAGGGATTAACCACTTTGGACAAGCTCATTGAGCGACAGGCTCCGGGACCCCCAGCTGTTCAGGTACAGGCATCGGATCTTGATGGTCTCTGGTGTCCCTTACAGCCTAGCTCCTTATGCTGATGTCCTGTATGGGGTTTTCTCTCAGGGAGCCACGGAAGGGTCAGGTGAGCGTCCACGAGTGGCCTAGTGGGATGTGGCCCTGCCTTTGGGGTGGTCAACTCGCCTTGGCAGTTAAAGGAAAATTTAGTGGGGCGAGTTTGTTAATGTGTTTAGTTTATTGTGTGAGCAACCTGAGCCAGCCTTGAAGGTGGGTGACCCAGTGCCTGTCCCCCAAGTGGGGTGAAGGCAGAAAAATTGGTAGAAATTAGAATAATTGGTTGACCTGATATATTATTTATGCTGCAGTAGTTATTCAAATGTAGGCAGCACGGGCAGCTGCACTTTAAGTACCTGGATATTATCCCCTCGACTGGCAGGTTTCAGAGCAGGATTGTGGGTTCAAATTATCTGGCCGGCCCGGTCCAATTTGGGCGATTGATCCTTAGTGGGCATTTGCTCTGGGCGCAGCCGGGCCAATGGCAGGGATGTTAGGAGTGTGATGCGTTCACCCCCCCCCGCTCCTGCTATGAGTTTAACTCCATGGGGCGGTGCGGCAGGGCAGGTTGCACCCTTGCACATGTCAGCGGGCAGTACAACGGCCAGCACTCGGTGTCCGTGTGCCCCAAGTTGGCAGGATTTAGGAGGAGTCCCAGGCTCCGAGCTGGGCAGGCCAAAAGTGGGGGTGGTCAGCCCCCTCAAGCTGGGAAGGTGGCCCACCCTGATTAGAGTAGAGGTGTTGGCTGTATTTTGTAGGGGTATCCGAAGTTTTCGGACGCTCAATCATTAGTTGAAGGTAGTGACAAGGGATTTCAGATTCCTGCGGCCCCTCCCTCCAGGTCTACCTGGGCCAGGAATCTCCTGTCGGTAAAGGGTATGGAAGGAACAGTTTAAGCTAAGATAGATAAGGAATAGGGAGCCGGCCATCTGGCGGGCCCCTTTAAGTCTCCTCCGTTTCCCAATGTTTAGGTGTTCCCGTTACGTGTAGTTCCAAGAAGGTCCCTGGACCTTCCATCTCATTCACCATCTGTCCTATCCTTATGGGGGTTCAGTTAGTGATAGGATCCCTGCACACCTTAGTTCATTATGATATATTCTTTGGACCAAGCTATCAGGGTAGTATGTGGCTGTGGCCTTGACGCCCTTATGGCCAAGGCAGATATTGTGTCTACAATCAGACTCTTGCCCGTCCACCCTGATGATTTTTGTTTGCTTGGTTTCAGTTTAATGGTTCCTTATATCTGGATAAAGCGCTACCAATGAGATGCGCAATTTCCTGTGCCCTTTCGAGAAATCTGCCTCCCTTTTGGAGTGGTTAGTGGTGAGCAGAGCACGACTCGCCTCAATGGTCTATTATTTTGAGGGCCCTGCAACTACCCTTACGTTTTTGGTATTGAATTAGACACTGTCCAGCGGTGCAGTAGGCCGCCTGGCAACAGGTTGGTTAGGCTGCAGCAGCTAATACGTGCTGGCCTCCAGGCTCCGAAATTGTCCTAGAGACATTTGAAGGTTCTCGTGGGACATCTGAATTTTGCCTGCAGGGTAGTTGCCCCCAGCCAGGCCTTTTTTCAGGAGGCTGCATGCCTGCATGGCAGGTATTAGAGGCCTCACCATCGCCTGCGGATCACCCAGGACATGAAGGCAGATTGGGTAATCTGGTTACAGTTTTGGAGTTTTATAATGGTGTATCCTTTTGGCAGCAGGAGTGTTTACTTGGGGCGGGGCTGCAGGTTCACTCTGATGTTGCGGGTGGTTTTGGATTTGGAGTTATTTTAGAGAGAGATGGCGTTCTGCCCCTTGGCCGGATACATGGGTTTCAGAAGGGGTTATTGTAGACATGATTTTTTAGGGCTGTCCCCCCCTTGCGGTGGCAGTTCAATTATGGGCAGAGGAATTTGCCAACTCCACCGTGCGTTTCTGGTGCGACATCCAAGCTGTGGTTTTTGTCAACCAGCAGACGTCCCGGTCCCCACGGGTAATGGGACTGGTGAGGGTGTTTGTTTTGCATTGCCTTAAGATTAACACCTTGTTTTTCATTAGGCACATCCAGGGTCTTGATAACGGCATAGCCGACACCCTATCTTGTTTTTTAGGTGGAGCATTTCCGGCAGCTGGCTCCAGGGGTGCGGCGGAATCCCGACCCGATGCCCCTTTGGCTTAGGACCCTTGGCTGTGCAGAGCGCAGCATGTAATTTTGTCTGCGCTTGCGCCGTCTACCTTCACAGCTATCAAAGAGAGGCAAGGGAATTTGAGGCCTTTTGGGCAGCCCTGGCCGTACCCCAAGTCTGGCCTATTCTGCCAGAACACCTGATGCGGTTCTTTTATACCTGCAGGGCATTAACGTATCGTGTGGGTTTTTATCAGTGTACTTGGCGGCATTGGCGTTCTGTGCCAAGGCCTCAAGTTTTGCTGATGCTGGTCTTGTTTGGCTGCACGTCCTGTGGTTTGGGATGCCTTGTTCTGTCATGTTGATGCCTCACCTGTTATGTTTTTCCAGTTTAGGGTCCTTTTTCGCAGGGCAGTGGCGGACCTTGGGTTTCGGGCGGAAGATTACGGCCTGCACTCTTTCAGGACTGGGGCTGCATCGGCTGCAGCTGATATCGGCCTCGCAGCTCGGGACATTCAGAGGATTGGCCGTTGGCGCTCCTGCGCATTTTCGTATTACGTCAGAGAGCCTGACAAGTGCTGAGCGGGATTCGCTCGGCTATTCCCCCTCGCCCTGGTGGTAGGGGCGAGGGGTGATGCAGATACCACAGAAATTTCCAGGCGCGGCCTGTGACAGCGGTTGGGCGCTCTTTATACTGGCATTGCCAGGTGTTTATAGTGGCACTGCCACAAGTTCCTGTATTGCATGCTATATTTCCGGGCTTGTCCCGTGACAGCGGTTGGGCGCTCTTTATACTGGCATTGCCAGGTGTTTATAGTGGCACTGCCACAAGTTCCTGTATTGCATGCTATATTTCCGGGCTTGTCCCGTGACAGTGGTTGGGCGCTCTTTATACTGGCATTGCCAGAAGTTTATAGTGGCACTGCCACATGTTCCTGTTTTGCATGCTATATTTCCGGGCTCGTCCCGTGACAGCGGTTGGGCGCTCACTTGCACTGGCTTTGCCAGGTGCTATATGGTTAAGTGATGCATGTTTCTGGAATTGTGATTCCTGTTTTCCTGTCCACAGGTTCCAGGGCGGGAGCAGTTTGGGTCATTATCTTCAGCCACTCCATCGTTTTCTGGGCAAGGAAGAGGGCGGCATCCAGTAGCTTTGGCATGCAGTTGCAGCTTGGTTCCTTGGCTACTGTGCATTGGGTTGCACGGCGGGGAATGCTGTGGGATCAGCTTCTTCCTGCTTTTTATGAGTTTGTGCATGCCCATGCCCAGCCTCACATCGTCGTTATACATTCGGGAGAGAACGACCTGGGCCAGAGGACAACTCTGTCCTTGAGGCTTCAGGCCTACAGTGATATTCTCCACATTAATCAGCATCTTGCGGGATGGTCATCTTATGGTCTGACCTCTTGCCTCAGTGTTTGGTGTTATGCCTCTGATGTTAAAAAGATTGAACTGGATAGGAAGAAGGTAAATTCGTATGTGAGGCGGGCGGTACCCCTTTACGGAGTCGGTGTCATTTATCACCCAGGCATCAGCTATGATGCGCCCCAGTTGTTCAGAAGCGATGGAGTACACCTTTCGGTGTTGGGCAATTATACTTTTCTTATTGAATTGCAACTGGGCCTGCGGAAATTTGTTTCCATGTGGGGCGGTGGGGCCAAGCGCTAGGCTGACCCCCCGGGTGGCAGGTGTCGTGTGGGTTTTGGGTAGGTAAGGTCATATCGGTGTACACCGCAGGGTGGCAAGGGCCGGGTGGACTCCACGCTTGGTCATGCTGGCATTCCCGGCTGGGTGGCGCAGGCTGGATGAACCTCGGCCTGGTGGTAAAGGCGCACCGCGGGTTCGCTCGGGTGGCCTGAGCTAGCCTGCCACCCTGCCCCTTCGGGGTGACAATGAAGGGGGCGGCAGGCTTGTACTGACGCTACCCTGAGTCTGGTGTGGTCGCCCAAATCACTATAGGGGGAAGTAGACGGGCAGCTCCGTTTCCCCCATGTAGAACCCGCATGACTTATTTGTTAGGCCCTGTTGCAATCTGAAGTATATTTAAATAGTTAATAAAGTGGCCCTTTGTACCATATACCCTTGCCTGTGTCTTTATTGGGGGGTGCTGGGTAATTTTTGATTTCTCCACATCAGACCCCTTTGACATCTGAAGCGGAGTGAAGCAGGGCTGTGTTCTTGTGCCCACCTTGTTTGGGATTTTCTTCGCTGTCCTGCTGAAGCAAGTCTTTGGAACTGCAACAGAAGGCATCTATCTCAGGACCAGATCAGAGAGAAAGCTCTTCAACCTCTCCAGGCTGAGAGCAAAGTCCAAAGTCCAGCTGAAATGTCTGCGTGATTCTACTTTGCCGACGATGCAGCTGTCACTGCCCACGCTGCCAAAGATCTTCAGCAGCTCATGATTCGTTTTAGCAAGGCCTGCCAAGACTTTGGACTGACAATCAGCCTGAAGAAAAAACAGGTCATGGTTCAGGATGTGGACTCACCTCCCTGCATTACAATCTCTGTGCATGAACTGGAGGTTGTCCATAACTTTGTGTACCTTGGCTCAACAATCTCCGACACTCTTTTCTCTCGATACTGAGCTAAACAAACGCATCGGTAAAGCAGCTACCACGTTTTCTAGACTCACAAAGAGAGTCTGGTCCAACAAGACGCTGACAAAACATACCAAGATCCAGGTCTACAGAGCTTGCGTCTTGAGTACACTTCTGTACTGCAGAGAGTCATGGACTCTTTGCTCACAACAGGAGAGGAAACTGAACGCTTTCCACATGCGCTGCCTCCGATGCATCACCTGGCAGGACAAAGTTCCAAACAACACAGTCCTGGAACAAGCTGGAATCCCTAGCATGTATGCACTGCTGAAACAGAGACGCCTGCATTGGCTTGGTCATGTCGTGAGAATGGGCGATGGCCAGATCCCAAAGGATCTCCTCTATGGAGAACTCATGCAGGGAAAGCACCCTACAGGTAGACCACAGCTGCGATACAAGGACATCTGCAAGAGGGACATGAAGGCCTTAGGAATGGACTTCAACAGGTGGGAAACCCTGGCCTTTGAGCGTCCTGCTTGGAGGCAGGCTGTGCAGCATGGCCTCTCCCAGTTTGAAGAGACACTTGGCCAACAGACTGAGGCAAAGAGGCAAAGAAGGAAGGCCCGTAGCCAGGGAGACACACCAGACTACAGAATACATTTGCTCCCAGTGTGGAAGGGATTATCACTCCCGAATTGGCCTTTTCAGCCACACTAGACGCTGTTCCAGAACCACTTTTCGGAGCATGATACCATAGTCTTCTGAGACTGAAGGATGCCAATGATTCCCCCTGCTCAAACTCTGGGCCTTCTACTTCGATCACCTTTGCAATGTAGGGAAGTACCTTAAAGCCCTTAAAGCCCTTTTGAGAGGCAGGGTTTTACAAGGCCTCTAGCTGGCCTTTTGAAGGTACCTCTTGTGGAATGGATCTGGAGAATGTGAAACTTGGGGGTTGCACCTGAGGTGCAATGGGGTCTGGGAAGGCCACTGCCAGAGAAACATATTGAGAAAAAAAAAAACTCTTAAATTTAAAATTCCATTATCTTGTTCATCCAATGTCATTAGATTCTCTTCCTCAGGTCTCTGGAAGTGATAGTTCTCAGAACTTGGGCAGGCATCTCAACCCAAACAATTTATTTCCAAGCTATTATACAAACTTCCACTTTAATCCGAGGCATCTCATCCTGTTTTACATTAGATCATACAGTCATCCTTATTCGCAAACCTAACAGCTCAGAGACAGAGCTTCCACTTGGCTAACCCTCCTGGGGAAATCTAATTTTCAGTTTTAACATGTCCAGGGCATCTGCTTCGCTTGTCGCAAGAAACCTCTCTGTCATTCACATCAGATGCTCGTGCTGGTTAAAATATAGTACCAGACTGCTGAAAATGTCATCAAACCTCTTTCACATTTAACAAACACAATTTATTCCTATATTTTTTTTTTAAAGATTTGACACAATTGACAATCAATACTCTCTTCTGCTCTATTCATTTAGAAGGCTTTCCTCTTACTCTGCAAAACAAGCTAGTGGTCACTGTTAATTACAGCAACAACAAAGTGATTTCTTACTGGGGGGGGGAAGAGAGATTCATAGCAAGTCCTGATCTTCTGGATGCATTTCAAGATTAATTTTTTTTAATAAAGCAGCAAGTTTTAAGAATATTTGTTGCTATTTTTCAGACCTCATAATAATCTGAAATAATCCTGGGAGGAAAAAAAAAATCACACGCCAAGGTGCTGAAAGAGATCTGTTCAGAGATAGCTCCACTTCCTTGGCCACCTTGGTAGGAGAAGTCTTTTTTTTTTTTTTTTTAAAAAAATAGATCTATAAAATGAAGTATTTCTGCATAACCCTTCTGCCAAATCACCGCCCAGTCCTAATGGCGGGGACACCTCCGGGTGCAGCAGTGCCAAAGTGGCAACTACTGCATCCAGTGGCTCTGCCAGGGCTTTCATCCCCTTTCCCCCAGTAAGGGCGCAGGGGCCACAATGGTTGTCCTCCAGTCTGCATCAGCTATTTTGTGGGCACAGACTGGATGAGCTCTGTTTCAGGCTTTTCAGCCCCACACTGAGGATAGAATCTGGTGAAGCAGGGCTCCACCAGTCCCATCCCCTCCTGTCCCAGTTCCTCTTCCCCACCCCAGAATGCCGTCCCTCTGGCCCAGAAAACCCGCATCACTGTTCAGTGGTGTGCCTTACCATTGGCCTCCCAGCGTTGGGCCTAGCGCTTGACTGGTGCGGGTCTGGCACCGGCACTCCTTGATCTCCTGAGGCCATAAACATGCTTTATGGCACGTTTATGGCACCCATCGTCAGCACTGGAGCTCAGCGCTGGCACTGGGAAAGGATAGCATTGGGCCCTCAGCCTGCAAAATGCCAAGCCTGTCCTTTTTTCTAAGCATGGGAGGTGGTAGATGGGAGAAGTGAGAAGGACACCCATGGGAGAAGTGAGAAGGACAGTAGTCATTGTGACAGGGCCTGTTCTTAACACTGCACACCAGCAAGGACAGTGAGTGAAAGCGCTGAGGAAATGGAGCTCTAATACCTAGCCATATCCTGAATTCTGGCTGGCAAAGACAAGTGTCCCTTTGATTGGCCTCTCATTCTATAATTGAGGAGAATGCTTGCTGAGGGAAGCAATTTTGCTAATGTATTGAAGCAACAGAATCCCTGCAAGGGTGTATATGTTTTCTGAAATGTTTGGGTGACCTCTGTGGACTTCCACGTTTGAGTTTGTTAGCTATTAGAATTAGGAGGGAAACCCCATAATTGCTCCCTGGCTAATGAATGAACATCTGGACCGTGTTGTGCTAATTGCTAAATAAATAAAAAAGGTCCTTTTATGAAAAGCCACATATAATATTTATTTCCTCATTTAAAAGCATCTGTACATTGCAGGCAAATAGAACTATGTAGTCAATGTCTCTTCCTTTTCATCACTGACTTTTTGGCAAAGGTGGGGGATCCTTCTTTTTGACTCATCATGCAGTCTACGGCCATACTACCCTGAATGCACCCAATCTTGTCTGATCTAGGAAGCTAAGCAGGGTCAGGCCTGGTTAGTAGTCCTTGGATGGGAGACTTATCATGCTGGAGTCAACCAGTCACAAAGAACTAATAATAATACTGGTATTTCTATACTGCCTTTCTGGTCATCAGATTACTCCTCTGACTTTATTCAAGGCGGTTCACATAGGCAGGCTATCTCTAAACCCCCGAGGGGATTTTATAATAACAGAAAGGTTCTCTCTTTCGAGAACTGCACAACATTTCAGACGGATCTTTCACAGTCTGGTATCACTTCTGGCCCCCAGTTGCCTCCCACGCTGGCTGACAAGCAGCTCCTTCATCTCTCACTTGAACGGCAGTCAAGACACTTCTTCGCTCACACCAAAGAGCAGGTGGAATAACTAAGCTCGTCAGCTGCTTCAAGGTCTCGCCGTTCACAGAGCTGCCAGTGGCCTCGAACCGGCGACCTTCAGATGTTATCTTTGGGCTAACAGAGGCTCTACCTTCTAGATCAGACTTCCTGCCCTCCTGACTACAGAACTCTAGAAGAAGAGGTGGCAATACGATCTTAAAAATGGTTTTTAATCAGGATGAAAGAAATTAAACAACATTTAATTCACAAGCAACAACACTATGATTCATATGGGAAATGGTAATAACACACAGTAGGAGATAACATTCTGGATAGACTACAGAATGATGAGGTAAAAATTCTGCTGATGATGGATTGCACTTGAATCACGCATGCAGCACTTCCAACAATGAACTATTAATGTTACCATCTATTAGACTGTAGTAAGAGTAATATATCTAAAACAAGGATGCTAACTATTCCTCTTGCGCTTTTTTTAAACAATTGGTGAAAGTCCAGGGTTCTAATTTGAGCAACAAATCTGATAAAAAATGACAAGCGAATTGGGAAGAGTTCAGAGAACAAGAATGATGAAACGTTTCACAAACAAGGCCTATGAGAAATAATCTAGGGAAAAAGAATGCTGCCGGGAGAAAAGACTCAACTCTAAGCAGGCCATAGGGTGTTGGAAAAGGACAAATTATTCTTGCTCTGTTCCCACTGACAAAAATTAATAGCTTCATAACTATTATATTATTATAACTAGCGATATACTAGCTAGTTAGTATATACTAGTATATACTATACTATATACTATAGAATATACTATATATACTGTATACTAGTATATACTAGCTAGTATACTAGCTATACTAGCTAACTAGCTAGTTATTAACTAGCTATAACCTAGTATATTTATGCTAAAAAGAAAAGAAAATCTTTATAGGAACTGCAATGTTTTAGGGCAAACTCTGCCAACGAATATGAGATCACCTTAATTAAAGACTGTCAAGAGTAAATTATTATTGCCAATCAGTGAGATCAGATCAATATTGCATTTAAGAGTAGATGCAAAGCATTTTCTATCACATTTTTCATGCAAACCTGCTGTAGTGGCTAAGGGCCAACAAGATCCATGATCAATCTCCCAATTGTCTTGTTCTTTGCTTCAGAGCAGGTGGTGGGGATGAAGTGGCGCAAGGGTTAAGCTCAGTCTGCTGTTTCCCCATTCAAATTCTCCCTCCCATTGTAAGGAGAGAGAAAGTTGGGAGAACCCAACATAGATGCATGCATGATGACAGTGTCCAGTACTGAGTCAGTCCTTTATTTCATCTACTCTTTAATATATACTGACAGTTATTGGCTCTCCAGGGTTTCTGACAGAGGTCTTTCTCATTGCTACTTGGAGATGTCAGGGATTGAAGCTGGAACCTTCTGCATGCAAAGCATGTGCTCCACTACAGAGCTATGAACCCATCTTCCATCATGTCCAGTGTGGCCTCAGAGTAAGCTGCAAGACAGAAAGTTCCTGGATCAAATCAAAGTTCATCCAAGTCAAGAACGCATTAGCTGTCTCAGCATTGTCCCCACCTGCAGTGTGGTGATCATTCTGCCTTACTTTACACAGTTGTAAGAAAAACTGAGATGGTACATGTCAAGAGCTTTGAGTGCTCAGAAAGTACTCTATAAATGTCAGATTTGGGGTTGTGTTGCCAGTGTGTCCAATCTAGAGAGACTGAAGTTCAACAGAGTTCAGAGAGACTGAAGTTCAACAGTGCCTGCTTCTATGGTTTAAAAGGCCCGCCCTTCCCCTGTGGAAAAGGTGATGGAAGATGTCAATCCAGGAACCCTTTTCTGCACTCTCCCTAACAGGTGATCAGCCTTATTTGTTATCAGAGATAACAAATGTCCAGCACAGATTGAAAAAAGTTTGACTCCAGCGGGTGATGATCCATTGTGTAAGAGTTACTCATGTGGTACTCGCACCTATCCAATGCACAGAGTATTGCGGGTTGATTATTAGAAAAGTTTGTTATTCGTGTTTCGGATAAATATGTGGAAACTCGTCATCTCTATGTGAGCAAAATGATATGATGGATGATGACACAAACACATCACCACATCTCCATTATATAACCACACTGTAAATGTCATAACCCGGGGCACTTTTTCTGCATTGCACACAGTGAGTGTCCTCTTTCATTGTTCCACAATTCTGTAACTGTTTTGCTTGACAGTTATCAAGAATTATTAGCAATGAGAGTGAAGAAAATGCTGAGTGTTGAGAAACTGTTAATAAACTTTGAAGTGATTGCACCAGCAATGTCATGAGTCAAACCGCAGGCAGATTCTGAGCCTGTTCTCAGGTGTGCTCTTCCCTACTTGCAGTCCAGACTGATAAAAGAAAGGAGCACTGAAAATGTTTGCCCCAAAGAAGTCATTTGGATTGTCCCCAGGTATATAAGGCAACATCTGGTTCTGAATTTTCTATCCTGGCACACAATGAGGATTAGAGAGATGATGATAAAACGTATGTATACCACATTTTAATCCAGTAACTGCAGTAGGAGAGATTGATTGTGGATCGTTCTTCCCATACTGGTTATTTTGCCCGTCTTTTGCCCTTTCAGGCAGCAGAGGAGGACCAGTGAAGGAACGTCCCAGGAAGTACAGCAGCATCCATTGACAGTGAATTTAAAGATATATGCACACTTCTGGATTAAAACAGGCCACCATTTGGTATTTATCTAGTGCTGTTTCTTATCTACAGTTATCTTTCTGGGAACACTTAATATTTATGCTATTTTAGAAATGCTTGCAGCAGCCCCACAAGTCAGGTCAGTATTATGAATTGCATATTGTAGGTGAATGGGGGAGGTGGACTGGGGACTGACGCTGAGAGCAATGACCTTCTTCAAACTAGCCCTTGAATTAATGGCTAATCAGATATTTAGACTGAAACGTATAGTTTATGGTTCATGCTATCCATTATGGTCAGCAGTCCCTGCCTCCATCTCATTTCGAATTCAATGTCATTGATGGTAAGCAGTCACTTCACACTGCACCAGGACAATAGCAGTCAAAATGACCCTTGTTGCAACCTCGCACAAAGCAGCAGGTGAGCCATTCGAGACAGGTCCCACAATATGTAGGCAACGTATGTCATTTCAACCCATGTCGTGCACAGGAGGCATTAAACAAGCATGAGCTGAAATCCAGGTTGGCTGCCCTTGGAGTTTTTTCTTTAAAGTTCCAAATGAACTTCACAGCCTGTAGTCTTTCCTCCTTCTCTTCATTTGATCATGCATTTTAAATCCTTGTGTCTGCCATCTGTGCTGGGCATGGCTTAGCAATGAGCTCTCTGCAAACACAACCTCCCAAGATAACAAGATCAGTCCTTGCCAAAAGGTCTCACTTACTAGAAATATTTCCCCCTTTCCCATGCCTGTCATCAGTCATCCTCTTGGTATCTCACCTCCAGCTAGGATATCCCTTTAGAGCTGTCATCAGTCCTGCTCCATCAGCAGAATGACAGCCTTCTGCCCACCAATGTAGTCAGTTTCCAACTCCCTCTTCCCCCCTCGAGTCCAATGTGTGACACCTTCATAGCACAATTGATCCCCCCTCTCATCATTCAACAGAAAAGGTCCCCAATGTGTTGCTAGAAATTGTTTTTCCGCAGGGTATGAAAAAATATACCATTAAAGTTTGCTGAAGCTGTTCCTGCGTGTCCTAACATATTACTTTGTAAAACTCTTCTACATGCATAGAGCTTAGCAGTCATTTTAAAAAGCACTTTCTATAGTTCCTGAAAGTATTGCAGGGTTCAGTCTGGTGTTTTTATGCTTCTCTTAGTGAAGACAGGGCAATCATCGCCTTTCCAAACTAGCCAAAATTAGAGCTGGGAAGTGTGAGAGTTTTAAAAGATTATAATATTCTCATTGACATCTGAAATTTCAAAATCAAAAGCATTTGTCTAGCTGTCTTTTCCAGATTTTAAAATTAAGGTAAGCAATTTCATCTGAAAAAAAAAAAATCCTTTTAAAACCAAATAGGAAAGACAAAAAGGATATTTAGTCTTACCAAGAGGTTATCTAGGGAGATATGGAGTGTGTCACACTATGAAGGAATGCTTCCAAAATTCTCCCAAAATTTCTTCCTGGATTTGGAAATTCTGAATTTTCTAGACCTGTTTCTGAAGTGGAATGGTCATCATTTTATTTATTTATTTATTTATTTATTTATTTATTTATTTACTTCCAGTGTTTTCATCTCACCTTTCTCCTTGAAGGGACCCAAAGTGGCTTACAGAAGACAGTTGCAGAAGCACAGAAAACAGAAAATCACAGTTAAGAAAGCAAATTACACAATAAACTAAAATCCATCAAACAATTAGGAAAATCAATAAAACCCTATTAACACCTAGGAGAAACAGCCATCGCCTGATAAAAGAAAGGGGCTAAGGGCGCAATCCTAACTTGTGTAGGAAGCAGGCAGGCCAGTGGGCCTGCACCGCATCCAGCTCAAGTTTGGGGCCAAAAGTAGCACAACCCGAGGGAAGGGGAAGATTTTCCCCTTACCCTGTGTCGTGCTGAGCGACCCCAATGGTTCTACTAGAATCTGTGCCACCTGACGAGATGGTGCAAATACAAGCAGCCCACAGCCGTGCCATGCTGCCCAGGAACGGGGTCAGGATCTGGCATAACCGTCAGATCCTCGTCCCACCTCCCACTCTCCTCCCGCTTGCTCCTGGGAACACCTGCCACCTGCCCTCCCCTCATCCCAAAACACTTCCCTCCTGCCTCCTCCCTGCTCTCCCCAGACCTTCCCAACCTGCGTCAGCCAAGCTTGGCCAACACAACTTGCCCTTCCTCCGGGGCCCGCATCAGCACGGGGAGGCAGGCACATGTCCGTGCGACAGTCTGTCTCCTCAGAAAGTGGTGCAAATGTCCCTTTTGCAACACTTTTGGCCCAACACAAGAGACTTGCATTGGTCCAAGTGAAGGGCAGGATTGCACCCCAAGCCTATTAAAGTGAGATGTCATTATAAAGGCCAAGAGCTCAGAAGATTGTCTAAAGAAAGTCTTCAGGCCTTACTGAAACATCTCCAAGGAGGAGGCCTTCCTATTTCATTTAGGCCCAAATCCTAACCAACTTTCCAGCACTGACATGTGCCATTGGGGTATGTGCTGCATCCTGTAGTTGGATGGCAGTCATGGAGGCCTCTTCAAGGTAAGGGAATGTTTGCCCTTTGCCTCGGAGTTGCACTGCCATTGTCTCAGTGCTCTAAAGTTGGTTAGGATTGCGCCCTTAATTAATCAATTAATTTTATAGCACCCTTCAGTGGCAATTATGGGGGAGGTGAGTATTTCACAACAATTAAAATACCAGTACAAACCCATAAAATAACATAACATCCACTGAGCCCCTAATCATGCAGTTTAAGTATGTAGGGATGTGACAGTGTGCCAATGAGGGGAAACATTTGTACATGCATTTACTCTAACGTAGTGGCAGGCTAGTCAGACAGTATCATCTGAACAAGGGGGAGAAAAAGATAATGGACACTTTTGTACTATCCAAGACCATTGCTTGTATTAGCAAAGGAAGGATAACCTTGCAACATACATGGAAAGTATGGACTATAAGTTTGAGATCTACTTCTTAGTTCTCAGTGGCTTTCTTAGCGGAATATCAGACCCTCATAACTGTTTAGTAAGTTCTAGTGGGGAAAAATATACCATCCCACTGTTATGAGCATCCATTTCACTGCTCCAAACCGATGACTGAGACAATTGCAGCTCAGCTAAAGATAACTGCACATGTGATTTTTTTTTTTATTCCCCTGTTGAGAAAAATGTCTACAGATCATGTACACCATTCTGTGAAAAGAACACAAGAATCGATTCTGCTGCAGGAACTGGGGCTGGGGATCCACTGCTCACTTTACTCGTAAGACCTCTTACAGGAATTTTGTCCTAGTTCATGCAACTTTCCTCTTATTTTTTTCTTGTACTCAAAACATCCCAGTCGACCAATTTTTATCAAGACCCAACTCCATGTCCGTTTTGGCCCATGACAGGCTGTGCTGACTTCCTGCAGCATTGGTTCATGCTGAGTTGGTTGTGTGTCAGGGTAGCATGCCAAGAGTCATTTGAGGCGAATTCCACAACGCTCGCAGCATGCACATGACTGCTTTCGCTTGGGGAAGTAACACTTCATCCCACGTCTTCCACAGACTGCCATGGTCATGAGATCTGCAATGTCCCTAATTTATTCATTCGTACAAAAGAACATCAAGATTGGCCCTGGCTATGATGTGGGCATTGCTGTTTGGAGGTTCAGCCTCCAGAAAAGTAGCCCTATTAACTTGAAGCAGTAAGGATTTGCCACGTGTCATGGCATCTTAGAGAATAATTGACCTGAACTCATAGAATGTACTCTGCCGCTCCTGCTAGTTCTTATCCAACCCCTTTTTCCCATTTGCTGGATGAAATCAATATATAGTTAGTTTCCCTTCCCTATACTGTTTTGACAAATCCATTTTCAACGGACTCTAATATTGACAAGGCAGGATTCTAGTAGCGAGTGTTTGCTTTGACAATGTATATGTTGAATGGATTGAGATGGATTTCTTGTTAAAAGGGAATGCCATTCAGGAGGGGGAGGGGGAGAAAATGTTCTGAAAATAGGCCAAATGCTGCATAACCCACCTTTTCATCTGTGGCTGTTGTATTAATCCACGATAACTAAATGAAATCAATGTTTTAGAAGTTGTTTGTATTTGTGTTGCTATGGACAATAATCTCCCTCCTTCAAAAGCTTTAAAAAAACAAAACAAAAACCCTCAAAATGCCCCAAGCTATGAGTGCCTGAATAAATTCATTCATTATTGTACAACTATATTATGGATTACTTTCATTATTTGAACAGATGCCACAGTTAGTCATATATCTTTTTTTCATATGAACTATAATTAGTGACTACTATTTGGTCTCTGCATCCCATAGAGGCCAAATTGCAAAGCCTAATGTAAGCAAGCACAAGAGCTCTGCTATGTACCTAGTATTCTTTTGCTGAATAGCTCTGCACTCTCAGTATTGACATGAATGAAAAGCCATTGCTTTCATATGATTATTGATGCTTCCGGGCACCAAGGATCCTTCCATGCCTTCAGTTGTGAAGGGCATGGAAGGTAATAGGTGTAACTCCTCCTCCTGGGATATCACAAGTACCCTGGAGGAGAGCTCTTCAGCTCAGGGTTGGCTCTGAGAATTTGCTTTGGAACCTGGTTTTCTCCTACTCCAGTTCCACATAAGCCCACAGTGACCTCAGAGTTCAGGTGGGGAGGGAGTTGTGCCACTCTTTTTCCCCTGCCTCCACTTGGGATGTCTTCCTTTGGGCCTTAGGATTTCCCCACCTCAACTAAGGGTCAGGTAGTCTACCTGTCCTGGCTCATCACCAGCCCATTTGTGGCTTTTAAACCTTCTCAGTCAGCTCTTATTATTCTGCTTTTATTATTCAGCTCCCTTCCTGTCCCAACTCCTCTCTTCAATCATTCACCACCTCCCTCATCATTCCCTGCCTCCCTTGTGCCCCCTCCCTCATGTGTTTTCTTTACTCTGGGCACGGTCAGGGGTCAGGAGCTAGCCACGGCCTCATGAGCCGCTCCTCCCTTGATCTTGGGTGTCTGGGAGTTTGTTGGGAGTCACCTCCCCCTTCAGGTGAATTGAGAAGTGGGCAGCAGGTGAGGGGGATAGTAATACTGGCCAACATTACAAGGATGCTGTCAGGATTCATGACATGAGAAATACTTGACGTATGCTGCATAATAGCTAACTTGTTACCTTTATTACTAATTTTTATTTTTCCAATGTCCCTCACTTACAAAAACAAAAAACCTTTTTTAAGATGAGTTCCAATGCTCAAAAATTTGAGAACCACTGGATTAAGATAGGGCAAATCCAGGGCAACAGAAAGAAGCAAGACATGGGCACACACGTGTAGTGGTGTGGAGAAGAGCTGATTACACAAATCAGTCCATTCATGTTTGAGCTTCTATTAAGCTGAATTTCCTCTTGCCACTCTGTCATGGTAGGTATTGGAAAGCACAGTTATTTTAGAACTCATTCTGATTTCTTATATTAAACTCTATGAAGGAGGATATATTTAGCAATGTTCAACAGTAAATAATTTATTGCTCAATGATTTTTCCCCCTGTAAAACTGATGGCATTTAATATCGCAGCGATACCTCTATTCTTTCTGTGATAATAAACACATTTAAATCCTGTTTTCCTGTATTTAAATTCCATTGTTTACAAACATATGGCACAATTGCTTGTGAACAGAAAAATCATTCATGGCATTGTTGTACATTATTTCATTTTCTTAAGACTATTCTCAGCAAACAAAGGATTTATTTCCATATCAGAGGAAAAAGGGAAAAAATGTGACAATCTCTGCCTTAGAATTACTGGAAATAAAATGAAGGCATTAAGTGCTCTCCAAGAACAATAACTATCAGAGAAATCATTACAATAGTAAACCAGATTTGTATTTAGATGCCACATCAAGTTCAACTTTCCATTGTGCCTGCAAAACAAAAGTTCTGAGTGATCAGATTTAGTGTCTCCATTCATTTGCAGAATATATTTCCTCACTGACAAGATGCACCTTTATGTTCTAAGAAAAGGATCTAATATCAGTCACCAAAGGGAACAGCCTGAACTAAGCATGGTAGAAGGCAGCTAGCAGCTCCATATTCACTGAATCACCAACTCAGGTCCCTCAAGATGACCCCCACAAACCTCTGGAGGAATCATTCTATCCAAGAACAAAAATGGTCAGGACAAATTCATCACTCCTCCCATTCTCTTGTAAACCCAAGAGTCTAATGCAGGGCTTTCCAGACTGGCCCGCCGGCTGGATTTGGTGCCTTGCCAAATCCCTCCCCCACATGAATGGCACATACCGTTCCATGGGGAAGCCTCTTGGGGAAGCTGCAGAGTGCCCCCGACTTTCATTCCTGCTTTATGCTTCTGGGGTCTTTTGCCCCAGCTGGCTTTGTGCCTGGATTTCCAGGCATGTGTGGCCACCTGGTATGTGATCTGTGGTGCTAAGGAGAGGCCCCTGGGTGGAACGGTAAGCACTGTCCATGCCGGGGACCGGTTTACCAGTGTGCAGTGGTCTTCACTTTAGAGACTGCTTGTCTAATGGAACGCTTTAGCCTGCACAATGTCATGTAAAGAAGCTACTTGGCTACTCTCTGCAGCATCCTTCTGTTGGGTAGTAGTTGGTTCACAGCCAGTCAGGAGATGCCTGTGAAATATGTCTTCCACCTACCTGAGTATTCTCTGTGGATCTATCCAGCCCTCCTTTGCTAAGACCAAGGCACTGCGTGTGACCCTTAAAAGTAGGATACAAAACTGCAATGGAAAACTACTTATCTGAAACATCACCCCGCTCTCATTTTCACCTTTCACGCTCCAATAAGAAGAAAAGACAAAATTCTTATTAACAGTAAACTAGCATTTGTACATGGTGAAAATGAAGCTACCCTCTTCAGTGGTGTTTTAATGCACATATGTGAGCTACCTGGGGGAAAATAGCTCAGCTGGAAACGTTTTGGGCTTTACATCCTCTATCAGCACACCAAAAAGGAAAAAAAAAAATCAGACTGGGCCTTATAGCATTCTTGCTGGTTTCCAATCCTGTCTCTTTAAGATTGACCAATCCCGGGTGTTTCTAGACATGCGAACTGCAGCATAATCTATTCATCTCTCTGAGATTTAAGGACACTATGAACATGAATCTTTATCTGTTCGCTGCCTTGGCAAGGTGCCAGGGATAGTCTTATTATTCTCCATGAATTCATCTAATTTCAAGACCTCTTCCCACCTGACCCTTTTTAATTGAAGAATGCCTTCTGTCTAGGAAACCAGACCTTTTTTGATTGCATATAAAAGACCTTTATTTGGGGTCTCGTAAAATATCACCAGCATTCTGAACTCATTTCAAGGTCTTTGCTTTCCCCCAGTATTTCAGAAGTAATTAGCAGTGGGGATTGCCATTGTGGTGCATTGTGAATATAGCATTGTGAGCTGCAATCCTGCCTGAGTATTCAGCAGTTTGGATCCCATAGATATCAAAGGGAGTTATTCAGCCTAACGCTGATGGAGTTGCATTCATGGTCTTCAGTTCAAATGATAACATATTACGGGCCCAACCCTAACTTGGATTGGGCCAGCTCATGGATAGTGTTCTGATGTCATAAAATGGATGCTGAAAGCATATGCAGGGAATATACCAGCCATCTTCTTCTCAGTCCTTCTCCTAATGATAGTAGCATGGAATTTGCCTTCTTCAAAACTGCCACACAGTTGGTCAATGTTTTCACCACAATCCCAAGATCTCTTTCCTGGTTTATCACCAACAGTTCCAACCCCATTAGTGTATATGTGAAGTTGGGGTTTTCGTTCCCAATTTTTTTTTTTGTACCACTTTATACTTATTTACATTGATTTGCATCTGATTCCCCATTCAGCCCAAAGGAAAGGTCTTTTTGGAATATTTCACTATCCTGAAAATCTGATTGATCACATAGGACAACAGAGTAATTCCTTGGCATTTTTCAAAACAATATTCTCCAAATCACTACATAGACACCATTTTTTCCATGTAAGCATTAGTTGTGCAGCTTCCTTTGCTTGAAATGAATTCAGATAGTCAGCTTTTCCTTAGCTAGTCCATAATTTGGAGGTTGGAGGGAATTTAGGAAATTTCCATTTCTTTGCCAGAACAACTTTGGCTGCTAACAGTAGGTCTTCAAGTATCAATCCATCATCACATTTAACAGAATCATTTTCACTTTTTTGATCAGATTCAAAAATGGCTAAAGCTGGTACTGTAGATCTGGTATTATTCCAGACCTTTTGGGAAACCAGAAAATTGCATTGCACACAAGCCAGGGTATGCAGTAGGCATTCATGTTCATAGATGATCCGCCTGTTTTAGAAGGTAACCTGTTTAAGAAGAAACTGGATCCTGGTGGGCCCTAAGGCCCTCACCCACATCTACAATGGCCTGTTGTCATTCCATTGCAACACAGCTGCATACTCTTTAGTTTGGCTTTGACCTAGGTGGCTCCACCGGTGGCTCCACAGGTGGGACTAGTGGAGTATGAACCCACTAGTCCATGTCCATGCAGCAACTGTTACCATGTCCATGCAGCAACTGTTACCCTGCACATGCCCGATCTTGTCTGATCTCGGAAGCTAAGCAGGGTCAGACCTAGTTAGTACTTGGATGGGAGACTGCCTGGGAATACCATAGTCTTTCGAGACTGAAGGTTGCCAATCATGTCCATGCAGCATCCTACAACTGTACCCAAGCAATCCCTAAGACACTCTCACTGATGCCACTGCTCTCCACAACCGCCTGGCAAATCAGGTTGAATGGTTATGCTTACTGGGGATTGTAGGGGAGCAGTAGCAGTAATGAACCTTCTTCTTCTTCCCCCAATGCCATTTTAGAATTCCTGAATGTCTTGTTTCCAAAACAGTGTCAAGACTGGGGCATCTGGGTACCAGTTGAAGTACGAGGAAAGAAAGGACAGAGCATGGCTGCCACCTGCCCCTCACAGCCTCCTGGAAAACTGCCTCACTGGGCCTTGGGCCCCTGGCTCATTGACTGGGAGGCAGTAGGGAGCAGCAGCAGGGGACTGTCCTTCTCCCTGCTGCTTCTGGCCACTGTCCATTTCAGAAATTAACCATTGGGCACTGCTACCCAGTAATCCAACATCAGCCCTCCACTGCCTGGTTCTTGTGCACTGTTGGGGGGGCAGCTGGTTCATGCATGTGGTTTCTAAAACAGAGGGGAGCACATCATTGGGGGGGCCCCAACAGGGCTTTTCCCCAGGATCCAACCAAAGCTGGAGCTGACTGTGGAGTGGACAGATGAAGGGTGAAGTGACACTCCATCATAGAACCCAGAAGGTGCAATGGCCACTAGCTGCTGCACTCCAATGCTGATAGATACATGTGATATCACATTTCATTGGGAATACACCAATGCTTCTCACATAATCTCCCACATGATTACTGAAATGGAGGGGAGAGAGTGGGACCATGCAGAATGGATCTACCTCTGATGCTGATGCACTTACTTGCCATGCCTCCTGGAGGCTTCATATTTGGCTTCCCTTGGAAAGGGTCATACACACAGTATGCAAGCAGGGCTCCTGATTTTCTAGGATTCCCCCAGTTTTATGGCAACCAAGGAGCATAGCTAGGAGACCTATCAGCACCTGGGGCAAAAATATTTAATGTGGTCCCACCCTCCACCTTCAGTAAATGCATTGGGGAATACAGGAGCGGAGCATAAGTGTTTTAGACCCCAATTGTATCTCCCATCATTTTATGCAATGCAGCTGTGCTACTACAGCACACACTGCATGCAGTTGGGGAGGGGGGAACCAGACAGTGTAGGAGAGGGAAGTTAAAATATATTTTGCTTTCATCTCCATATGTTGCCTGGGCATCTGTGAGTCTCCTTGGACCTGTGCCAGCCATTTCTGGAGGTATTGTTAGCCCAAGGAGAGATGGGGGGCAGGTGCCAGGATGAGAAAACAGGGATGGCATTTTGGCATGCAGTGCTACCACCATGCTGCATTGCCGAGCCACACTTCCTGCCCCCCTCTGCTCCTTGCCCTGAACTATCCATGACCTGCCCCCAATGGCACCTTACCTGCCTTCACACAGGCCAAGTCAGGCAGGCACATGGAGTCTCTGGTCATTTGACTGGCAGCTCCGACATGCATGGCAGTGGTGTGACACTTACAGCACCATGCGGCGGATCACAAGATCTGCCATCATGATTGCCCATTGGGATTCGCCAGGGTTGAATGAGACCATTTTCATGTCCATGCTTCAACCAAGCATGTGCAGTCCACTTCTGAATACCCCCAGTTATTCAGAATTAGGATATATAGTACTTTTGTTTTGGAAATTAACCACTGGATACATGTGGCTGGAGCCTGTAAGTAGCTGGTTCAGTATATGAATATAGTGATTAGTGCAAGTAGCATAGCAACATATGAATCCATCCATCTCTGAATGCTTGGCTGTATTATGAATGGAGTCTGTCATTTCCCAGAGAAGTTCATCTGCTGCTTGGAATGTAAAACAAGATTCTGCAAATGAGCTGTCAGTATTCAGGTTGACCAGGCAGCTTCGAGGTGCAAACATTCTTTAACATTAGCCCCTTCTGCTCCCAGAAACTCAGTGACAGATATGTGGAATATACAAAGACAGGGACATGCTCAATACTTAGTTAATTTTTAACCCCTTAACCACAATGGAGGTCAGCCTGATTGCTGAGAACTGCGTGATCCAAAGCACTGCACATTCCTATTGTGCCTCTGTGCTAGCGGAACAAGCACTATACAAGCATAGTGCCTTAAAGCATGTTCTCATAGTGCAGAAGCTTGTGGCATTGTCAGGAAGGCGTGCGCTGTTCCACTGGTGCCAGATTCAGATAAAGCATGTGCCTTGGCAGGTAAAGGCTGCTCTGAGAGGTCAATGGAAGTGGATGTAACGGAGCTGTTGTTTTTCTGTTTTTTTTAAAGTTCTACAAGCTTTATGAATATCCAAAGTCAGCAATGGAGTGGCCTTAAAGAGGTAACCCTCTAAGAGCGAAATCCAAACTTGTTCTAGAATAGGCAGGATGGCAAGGGGAAAAAAGGAGGTGTCACAGATCTGAGAAGAACGCAGCAGCCTGGAGCCACTCTGCACCACCTGAGAATGGGGCTAGGGTCCAGCATAAGTGCCAGGTCCTGATACCACCTCCTGCTCCCCACCCACCCGCCCACAGGCCTGCCTGCCGCCTGCCCTCCCCTGCCCTGAAACACCTCCCTGCCACTGACCTTTCCCCATGGCCACCCAGACCTCTGAACCAGTTGAGCTCAACCAGCACAAACTTACCAGGCTTGGTCAGCACAGAGGCTGGATCTGGCCTCCACAGGCTGGTGTTCGTCCCTGTGCCAGGGATTCATATGGAGGTGCAAACGTGCTGTACAGAATGGCTGTGAACCTCCCAGTTTGGCATAAAGGACTTGTGCTGGCTGAGCACATCCTTTGGATTGCCTCTAAGACTGCAGTGAACGAGTCTCTGCCTTCCTTGAAGACATGCACAGAATTTCCCCGAAAGTCTCTTCTTGCAATCAAGCTATGTTGTTGTTGTGCCATCAGCATACGTGCACTTTACAGACAGTGTGGTTTCCGCACCAGTAGGCAGACCCTTTTGGAAGTTGTGTGATATTGCAATGTGTTGCAACAACACCTCTGGATACTTGGCGATCGCTGAACTTCTGGGTTGATGATCTCCATGCTGTGCAGAGCTTGGTCGGGAGGTGCCCAGCTGCATTGCGACCTGCCTTAGAGGGCATGCTAGTTACAGGGTAGCAAAAAGTCAGGTTTCTGCACCCTGGAGAAAGCAGGGCTGCACATACTCTGTGTCATATATATCCACTGCCAAATGTTGGGATCAGCATAAATTACAGAATTCAAGTGAATGTGCATAATTTATTTCACTTTGCAGACTTCATTCTAGGTTTTCTAACCCTAGGAAGGGGACAGGAAGTATGCAGGATATGGGAACCTTATGCTTTGAGCCACTGGCATGCTTAGAGAGGGGCAAATGGGGCAAAAGCCCTGGGCATTGACCCTCCAGGGGCACCTCCCTGAGCCTCACCCCCCTGCTGGAGGAGGAGCACCCAGGAGTGCTGTGGAGAGGGAGTGAGAAGCTGCCCTCCGTCAGCACCTCAGCGCCAACTGAGCCACCCCCCCTTCTCCTCCTTTATAGGAGGATAGGAGACGGGCGGCCTAGAGAGGCAGCGCATCGGGAGATGCAACTTCCCTCGTGCTGATGCTCTAGGGCTCCCATCTCGTATCCTCTGGAGGAGAGGGGAAGGTGCCCTAGAGAAAACGTTTCTCTAGGGTGCCCTCCTCCATCCTCTGGAGGATACGAGACGGGCACCCTAGAGTGTCAGCATGATGGGAGTCGCACCTCCCATCGCACTGATGCTGTAGGTTGCCCATCTCCTATCTTCCTATAAAGGAGGAAGGGAGGGGCTCAGTCCGGTCCGGTTCTGAGGCGCTGCCTGAGAGGCAGCGAGACTGCCTCACAGGAGCACTCCTGGGCACCCCTCCTCTGCCTCTGAGGGTGTCCCCTCAGCGTGTTACTTCCCAGGCCCCCACGGAGTGTTCTGCACCACTTAGAAGCGGCACAGAGGTCTCCATTGCAGCAGTCTGGGGCTGCTTCCAGCCGCCCCAAACTGCTCCGATGTGAGGCCGTGGCTGCCTCCTGCCTTCCCCCTTGTTTTCAAAGGGGGAACAGAGGAGGTAGCTGCGTGGAAGTAATTGTGGTGACAATGATGTCACCACAATTACTTCTGGGTCAGGTGTGGGCGGGGGTGGAGAAAGGGTGGGGGCGAAAACAGGGTTTGGAGGCGGAAAATGGGGAGTTGCCCCAGGCGCAGGGACTCCCAAGAACGCCACTGCTTTGAGCTCTGGAAATCTTATTTAGCTACCAGCTTCTTCCAGATTCTGAGATTTCAGAAGACATTGCCTACTTGTTTTGAAACCTATATTTGTAGGCATGACAGAAGCATCGCCAACTTGCTTTTGCAACTCTCATGAAATGAATGTCATTCTGCGCTTCTTTCTGCACTTTTACAGAATCATGACAGACACGCAGGACCACAGAAATTGCTTCTGTGCAACTGGATGTGACAGTGAACGGCAGAGGTGCTGGTGAAGTTCTCCTGATCCGGACTTGGAAAGAGCTTCAGAGGCCTGTAAAAGTTGCAAGAAGTGAATTTTATAGTCGCTGAATTCTTTTCTAGCTCAGATAAAAAGGCTAGAATTCCAGAGTGCCTCTGGGCTGTCCTCACAAGGATCCGCCTGGTCTTCAAACATCATCCTCACTATCCCGCACCCCAAACACCCACGTCCTTCCTTTTACTTACACAGCACTGCTGTGTCTCCCTTCTCTCCTATCTGTTGCTCTGGCACAAAGGCCAGGGACTTAACAGAAGCATCGTTCTCTCAAGGGCTGCTGCTCCTCAGCAGCTCCCATGGCTTAATGTTCCACCACACTGCGGTGCAGCACACCAGGGCACTGCAGAGAGACAGGACAAGAGACAGATGGACCTCCCCCTTTCTCCCCTCATGCTGCTACTGCTACTCCTACTACCAAAGTTTTGGCAAGTAGGTTGAGAAGAGGTGGGCAGCCCAATCCTAACTTATGCTGGAACAGGCAAGCCAGCAGGCCTGCATTGTATCCAGGGCAAGTTTGGGATCAGAATCGGCACAGCCCGAGGCAACAGGAAAACTTTCCCCTTACCCCATGCTGCGCTGCACTGGCCCCAATGAGTCTACTCGGATCTGCACCACCACCTCAGGAGGTGGCACAAATCCGAGCAAAATGGAGCAGCCAGAGGCTAGATCTGCTAGATCCTGGTCCCGCCTCCCGTTCGCCACCCTTCTACCCCCAGGAACACCTGCTGCCCACTGTCCCATGCCCCAAAATGCCTCCTCCCCGCCTCCTCCCCATGCCCCCCAGACCCCTGCATCGGCCGAGCTCAGCCTGGATGGAAACGTACCCCACTGAGCATGGAACTCCTCACACTGGCCTCCTTGACTCTTAAGTCGATAGAAACGTGTCTTATGGCATGTTTGCAACATACTGGGTCAGCACAAGTAACTTGTGCTGCCCTAACCTGGGCGTTAGGATTGTACCCTAAGGCATTTTTGGAGTGCAGTGTCATGGAAGGCACTTTGGGGAGACAGTGGGCTGGTGGGGATGGAGGATAGGTTTTTTTTTTTTTTCTGACACTCAGAAAATGATCCAACCTTTCCATAATTTGGGAAAGAAGAACTGAGATCATTCTGAGTTAATTGGAGTTGAGTGGGGAGAACTCCCCCATCTCTAGAGGAAAAAAAAAAAAAAACAGCAAGAGAGATCCTAACTGTAAATGCATTTTAACTGTTTATGTCAAAATTAAGTTGCAGTCCATTGCCTTCTTGGCAATTTTCTGTTTTTTGAGTAGAAAGAGTTAATTGGAATCCAAATAACTTAATTTCAAAAAATGTTTGCATGTATAATAATCATGCGGGGGGTAAAAAAAGTGATAATTAAGGATCTGAAGTACAAAAGGGTAATGCACTGTACTCGCCTCCAGTAGGGAAGTTCATTAGCAGTGGAATCATGTCATTTGCCCATCAGTTCCTAATTGTCTTCACGGCAGGAACCAAGTGGAGGAAGTGACATCATGGAAAGCACTGAGCCTGGAAATCACATACATGCTCTCATCTGCATGGGTGCTTGCTGAAGAAACTAATTGAAACTTTTCAAGCTCATCACAGAGAACTGACCCCATCAGTTTTGCACGGTTGGCTAGAGGAGCCTTGCCTGAATGAACTCTCCGAGGGCAAGGAAATAAAGACAACCCCACTTCTGTGCATGAGCAAGGACATATTGAGAGGATAATTATCTTTCGGCTGATTGGAGGCATACCTCTTGTTTGCCTGTCCTAAGCATTGGGTGCTTAGCAGCTGCAGTAATATCAATGGGCAATTGAAACAGGCCCTCATTAGATTAGTGCCGAGCTTATTGCTTGTGCCAGTCTCATTATTATTGGTGACTAAGCTGGCAGATTGTCAGGATGCCTCATGGCAAGATGAGCTTTTGCAGCTCTTTGTTTGTAGTTATAATAAACAATGAAGTTAATGCAATCCCTTGGGCACAGTCCTGTCTCAGATGTTTTTTTGCAAGCAGCAATCAGCTAGCCGAAGTAAACAACTTTGTATTTTAAGAAGCAATATTAATTAAAGCATGAGGCATGGGCTGGGAGAGGGAGCCTGTTAATTATTTCCTGTCACCTGCCCCAGTGAAGCCCACCAGTTGGGAAGCGTTGCATTGCAACGCCGACGAGATCTGCCTGTCATGCCAGGCGCTTGCAAGTTCCAACCACTTGAGACAGGGTGTAACTGTGAGTCACATCACATTCGCACATGCAATCGCACAGGTCTCTAAGCTTGTCAACAGTCCATACTGTGATATCTCATTCTTTGCTCCTCCACAAGCAGAAATGGTAACATTTGGGGGCGGTTCCAAAGAGAGGCACTTTTTGTTCACACTTGTGACAGCCATGAAAAGCATCCACTTTCAAACATATTCCTGTGATCATGACGAAAGGGAATGAATTCCCCTCCCAAGCCAATCTAAAGTAGAGGTGCTGATGAAATTCTTCAGACTTGGGGGTGGAAATGAATTGAGGGGGCAGTCAAAATCAGACCCTCCCTGATGAGCTCCCACAGTGCACTTGCAAGCCAGAGTTCAGAGATATTTGTTCCTGCCTTCTAGTCTTCCAACCCCAACAAATTTAGGAGGGGGAATGGAGAGGGACTTCCCCATTGCCCTGCCATATTGCACACAAATATGGTGGCAGCTGATGGCTCAAGTTTATTTTTTCCTCTCTCTCTCTCTCTCTCTCTCTCTCTCTCTCTCTCTTCCAACCTTCTCTGCTGTCTTAAGCTAAAGGAGAAGAGAGGCTGCGGGGGGGGGGGGGGAGAGGTGATGACAATTGCAGTCTTTGCCCTGCAACAGCCATAGCCTTCCCAAAGACTGCAATGCATACCTCCTTCTGATCAGTACAGCCTTGGAAGGACCCCTAACTCTCTGGCCTGCTGCATGCCAAGGCAAAGACAAAGGCAAAGGGTGTTAAAGGAGCTTCCACTTCTGCTGCTGCTGCTGCTGCTGGAACAGGTAAGTGGGAAGACTTTGGAAGGCAGGATGGGAGGACTGGAGGGGCTGGGGAGAACCATTGAGGAATGTTACATTCAACCACAGAGAAAATTCTTGCTCTTTTTTTTTGAAGAAGAAGAAGTCAGATTGTATCTGAACTAATACAATCCAGTGGCAGTGGATTCTCAGGGTGTCGTTCTGCCCCAGGGTCCTGAGGGAGTGGCCAGGACTCAGTGGCTGGGAGCTGCAGGTTCCCTCACCCCTGAGCCTCTTGCAGGTTGAGTGGACTGGGGTCTATTGGCCTCCCCCAGAGGGCCTGGCCCCAACTCTACAGCCCTGACAGGCTGGGGGGTTGCCCTGCTAGCACTGAGGCCTTGCAACAGCACTGTCTCTACTGTGAGTGGGGTCGTACACCCCTTGGATTTGCCCAGCCTGCGGTTCTCAGTCCACCAGTAAGGAGGCAGATCTTCTTCCTCTCCCCTGGGGAAGCCGCGCCCCAGTTCCTCTGAGGTCTGGTGCGGTCATGGGGAAGGATGCTTCAGCTACCCAAGCCTCCACTCCCATGGCTGCCGCTTGTCTCCAAGCCCCCTCCCTTGCAGCAGCCTTACTCCATTTGAGGCTGGGGGCCCTGGCAGGCAGTCCCACCTTTTCTGGGTAGTGTTTGGGCAGCTCCACCAAGCCTTGGGCTGCCCTGCTATCTTGTAAGAGCATAGGTGGCCCAATGGCCCATCCAGCCTCCCCCGTGGCAAGTCTGGATTGGCTCTCGATAACCTGCCATGCCCTGGTGAGGCCACCTAAAGGTTCAGTAATTTGGTAATTGGCTTGTAGCCTGAGAAAAGGCAGTATAGAAATCTTCTAAATAAAGAAAGAAAACAAAGGACTGGTATGAAACATCTGCTCGAGAATCTACAAAGAACTTGACTTTGGTTGCCTGAACTGCTGAATGTTGATCCTCATGCGTGCTCAGAACCACATTTAACATTCTGAGTCAAAGAAAAACTGGAGGAAATGGCATTCAAATGACAAGACAGTCAAGTCTTAGGAGCTTCATAAATTCATATCCCAAACCAAGTAATTTGTAATTTTGACAACATGACTAATTGTGCTACACTGCGGATCCTAATTCAGTCATGGACTCTTTGTAAATGAAGTAGTAAATATTGAATTATCCATTCAGTCATGTCCAACCCTTGGTGATTCCATGAGTAAATATCACCCTGGCACAATTACCTCTTCTTAGAATTAGAAATAATAGCGAATTCCATCAGTGTTGTTCTGCTAAGATAAGAATATAACATAAGCTCAATCAACGTACAGTATGTGTAGCATGCTTTGAGGCCTTGTGTAAGAGACACAGAGATATCTATGTGGCAGATATGTACCAGATGTACATGGTCTGAATGGTAAAAACATAGGAACATAAGAAAAGCTCTGCTGGATTGGGTCAAAGGCCCATCTAGCCAAGTATCCTGTGGCCCACAGCGGGGTATGCTCCTCTCCCACCATTGCTCTCCTACAACTGGCATACTGGTGTTGAACCTGGAGGTAGTACATAGCTGTCATGATGAGTAGCTGTTGATAGACCTGTTCTCCATGAATTTGTACAATCCCTTTTGAACACTATCCAAAACACCATACAAAAGTCCACCTTATTTATTTATTTATTTATTTATTTATTTATTTATTTATACTGCTTTTTTGAAAAAAAAAAACAAACCCAAAGTGGTGTAGCTATCCAACTTCTGCTACAAACCAGGGCCTTCCATTTGCAACTCTGTTCAACTTGCACTAGGCCAGCAGAACATAGCACTTGCCTGAGTGAGATATCACTTCCAGGCAAGGCCTTGTCAAGTCAGCGGAAGAGACACAGACTGGACCAAGTGAGCACCTGCAAAGTTTGCAAAGCACCTGCATCCTGCCTGTCCCCAGAGACAGGGCCAGCCTTAGGGCAATGTAATCAATTGGGCTGAATTGGGCCCTGTGACTGGAGGAGCCTGGCACTGGGGCAGAGAGCAGAGCCGGCACCTCGCTTTCTAGCTGATGTGCTGGCATGGAACCTTCCATGCTGAGGCATCATGAGGAGAGCACATCAAGTGGAATGTTGCTGCTGGGCAGCTCTCCCCCCTGCCTCTGGATTTGATTGGCTTGAAATTGCCCCCCCCCCCCGAAGCAGTTGGCAGTGACATCGTCAGCACCACCTATGTCTGAGTGCCATGCTTTGTGCAGGGTGCCATCAGCCCTGGGCTTGCCACTGCAGCCCATTCTGGTGAGTGGGGGGGGCCTGCAGGGGGGTAGGTGTTGAGCATTGGGCTTCACAACTCCTAAGGCTGTCCCTGATTTCCTTGATCCTAAAAGAAGAGACAATTCTGTTGATGCAAACAGCAACTGTTTTTTTACCCTAACATATGTTCCAAAAAGCACTTCTCTGCTTTATTTTATTTATTATCTGTGTTAGTGCATGTTTGCCTAAACATCAGCATGATTATCTCTTTGCACTACCCAAAATTAATCTCTTTCCTAGCGCGTACAAAACATCTCAACAGTGGCTGCTAATAACATTATTTCTAATCATCTCATTGCCTCCTTGTATACCCTCCATATACTTGTCCTGCCAGTGTCTCATTTCCAGATTATTAAGTGGACAGCAAAGAAACTACAAGTGTAATTAGGATAGGATGATTTATTAAACTGGCTGACTCAGAGAAAGGTGTTGTTGTTTTTCTCCCTGACAAATTCATTTATTTGCAGTTTGGCACCTTCAAAATACATTGCAATTGTTCCTGATATAAATATGAGATTTTCAAAGATTCCTCAGCCCACACATCAAAACTGCCTGTATCAAAAATTAATGGGAAACGAAATTCATAAAACAATTTTCTTTTGGATTTCTTGCAAGCTGCTTGAAATGCGCTCATGCCTGAGTGAAGATTTCAATATGATCTCAAGGCACGACTCACAGGTTCACAGATTCAGTCAGCTGTCATGCTGTCTTCATTGATAATACTCAGCCCATAAAAAAGACAGCATAACTACTATTAATGATGTTTCTATGCCTCATTCTTTCAAGTAACGTAAATAATGTTAGTGTGAACAGAAGGAAGCTTCCAGCCTATCCTATCTCCAAACACCAGATCAGTTGCAATACATATTTTCTGTAAAGATAACACAACCACTGATGAAATTGTAATTCCTGGAAACCATGAGGTGCTGCTAGGTAAAAAGACTAACTAGAAGCATTGTTCTTACAGCAATAATGACTGGGTTCCAAAGAATGTCTTGAACAAGTAGAAGATCTGCAAAGGGGAGAGGGGAAATTTCTATTTTTAAAGTATCAATGGCATCAGAAAGGTGATACCTTTCTTGGTATCAGAAAGGTGATTTATCTCTTTTTTAAATTTCACTGCCCATCACTGAACCCCGTAAACTATGCTGTGACAGCTGATGCAGCCACTCTAAAAAGTCACATGTGGTATCCAGCGGGGGAAGGGGTACAGGTCAGGAGGGAAAAGGGGAATTATTTCCTCTTATCCCTCTGTAAGCCTCCCACTGCACAGTGGATCTCTCTGAACCTGCACCAGCTCTTTAGCTGGTGCAAGTCTGAGGTGAAGGGGAGGGGAGCTCATCAGTGGAGGGGATAGGATCCTGCATATACCATTACTGTTGGATCCACCCCTCCCACTTCCTCCCTAGCCTCATTTCTCCTTCTATCCCACCAGGTTACCACCTCACCTCCCATCCTTTGCCCCCACTAATACTTTACCTAGTTCAGCAGGTGCAGCAGGAACCAGTGGTAAACTGCTGTGCTAATGCCTTTTGGATCTGTGCACACAAAGTGGTCAGTGGCCCCTGATGGAAGTCACTTCCTCTGCTGCAGCACACTCCACCCAGTAGCCCAATTCTCAATAGGATTGGTTTGTTACTTTCAGGTATAGGCTTGCAGACAGAGCACAATCCTATGCTTGTTTGCTCAGAAGTAAGTCCCATTGTCTTCAATGGGACTTGCTCTCAGGAAAGTGTGCATATGACTGCAACCTTAATGTTCATGAACTCATTTGTGGCATATAGAACAATAACTTTTCATAGTCTAAATGAAGTGAGAGAGGCTCCAACAGAGAAACAATGCACTGACTTTCTCAAACAAAAGACAGCCCTTTCAAGGATGTCAGTGTCAATTACTTGAGGGCCACACCTGGCTACAGCTTCTTTAACTGCAGCAGACTGAAGTGCTTCCTGTCATCTCTGAAGATCTTTGAGAATGTTATATCTGGTGCCCGTCAAGTGCAAGGAAGATTAAAGAAGTGGCTGAATGGGCAAGGAGAGGGCAGCGCAATGCCCTGGATGGAGCATCCAGTCCCCTTATCTTGAGCTCCACCATTTACTTGTCCTACCCAGCCACTGGGGAAACCAGCTTGAAGTGGAAGAGGACTCCGCTCAGGGCAGGCCTCATAAGAACATCAGAACAGCCCCACTGGATCAGGCCATTGGCCCATCTAGTCCAGCTTCCTGTATCTCACAGCGGCCCACCAAATGCCCCAGGGAACACACCAGATAACAAGAGACCTCATCCTGGTGTCCTCCCTTGCATCTGGCCTTCTGACATAACCCATTTCTAAAATCAGGAGGTTGCGCATACACATCATGGCTTGTAACCCGTAATGGATTTTTCCTCCAGAAACTTGTCCAATCCCCTTTTAAAGGCGTCCAGGCCAGACGCCATCACCACATCCTGTGGCAAGGAGTTCCACAGACCGACCACGCGCTGAGTAAAGAAATATTTTCTTTTGTCTGTTCTAACTCTCCTAACACTCAATTTTAGTGCATGTCCCCTGGTTCTGGTGTTATGTGAGAGTGTAAAGAGCATCTCGCTATCCACTCTGTCCATCCCCTCCATAATTTTGTATGTCTCAATCATGTCCCCCCTCAGGCGCCTCTTTTCTAGGCTGAAGAGCCCAAATGCCATAGCCTTTCCTCATAAGGAAGGTGCCCTAGCCCAGTAATCATCTTAGTCGCTCTCTTTTGCACTTTTTCCATTTCCACTATGTCTTTTTTGAGATGTAGCGACCAGAACTGGACACAATACTCCAGGTGTGGCCTTACCATCGATTTGTACAACAGCATTATAATATTAGCTGTTTTGTTCTCAATACCTTTTCTAATGATTCCAAGCATAGAATTTGCCTCCTTTACTGCTGCCACACATTGAGTTGACACTTTCATCGACCTGTCCACCACCACCCCAAGATCTCTCTCTTGATCTGTCACAGACAGCTCAGAACCCATCAGCCTATATCTAAAGTTTTAATTTTTTGCCCCAATGTGCATGACTTTACACTTAACTGACATTGAAGCGCATCTGCCATTTTGCTGCCCATTCTGCCAGTCTGGAGAGATCCTTCTGGAGCTCCTCACAATCACTTCTGGTCTTCACCACTCGGAAAAGTTTGGTGTCAACTGCAAACATTGCCACCTCACTGCTCAACCCTGTCTCCAGGTCATTTATGAAGAGGTTGAAAAGCAGGACATATCCTTGGGGCACACCGCTTTTCATTTCTCTCAATTGTGAAAACTGCCCATTGACACCCACTCTCTGTTTCCTGGTCTTCAACCAGTTCTCAATCCATGAGAAGACCTGTCTTCTAATTCCCTGACTGTGTAGTTTTTTCAGTAGCCTTTGGTGAGGGACCGTGTGGAACGCCTTCTGAAAGTCCAGATATATAATGTCCATGGGTTCTCACGCATCCATATGCCTGTTGACCTTTTCAAAGAATTCTATAAGGTTCATGAGGCAAGACGTACCCTTACAGAAGCCATGCTGACTCTCCCTCAGCAAGGCCTGTTCGTCTATGTGTTTTGAGATCCTATCTTTGATGAGGCATTCCACCATCTTACCCGGTATGGATGTTAGGCTGACCAGCCTATAGTTTCCTGGGTCCCCCCCTCTTTCCCTTTTTAAAGATAGGCGTGACATTTGCTATCCTCCAATCTTCTGGTACCGTGGCCATTTTGAGGGACAAGTTGCATATCTTAGTCAGCATATCAGGAGCAATGCAAAACATTTTTGTAGGAACCCCCACCCCTCCTTTGTTTAGATGCCTGCACTAAGGGAGATGAGTTGTCAGCTTTGGTATGATGCAGATTTCTTGTTTTGATTGGCCTTCAATAAAGTGGCTCTAAAGCACTGGGGGTGGGGGGTGGGGGGGTTGTTTTGCATTGGCAATGTGCTCTTTCCAAAAACTGTTTTCCAAGAAGTAATCCACTGAAGTCATTACAAACATAGGTCCATGGTGCTAATGGAGGCTCTTTCTCAGTAATTCTCCACAGTTCTCATAGGGGCCTTCTCCATGTCTTCTAATGCACTTGAGGCCTTCTAAAAGCTCTTTCTTCTCCTTGAAACATTGCCAGGCACTTTGAGACTGAAGCAGTGGAGAAGGGGGGTGGGAATCAAAATCAAGGTTTTTAAAAATAGCCACAGGATTCACTCAGGCTTGACATTTGCAGTTCAAATTGATGCAATTCCATTAAAAGAATCTATGTTTTGTAAAGATGTTGTGGACAACAAAATAGAAGATAATATGAGGGGAAAATGAATTTTACTGCAGAGCCATTTACCTTTTCTTGTTGTCTGAGTGTAATTATTTTTCTTTGACAGTAACTGGGCACTTTGTTCTAATGTTCAACAGGCTTTTCATCATTCTATCTATGTGTCTCAAGGGGGCCTCTGAGAGCAATTTTATCTGGAGGTACCAGTGGCATACTTCCCCAGCCCCATGCCCTTGGGCAAAGATCTGTGATGGGCCACGCCCCCCCCCACAGGATGCCGCTGCTCCCCCGCATGCACAGATCTCACCTGGAGCAAAACAGAGCCTCGTACAACTCGAAGACGCACCAGGGAAGCCTCCTTAGGCTTCCCAATGGTCATAGATGGTGCTACTGGCAAACCAGAAGCACAGTTTCTGACCATGCTGGGAGCCTCACTGAGGCGTTCACATACTCCTAGAAGTGTGCAAGGCTCCATGCCCAGGGCATTTGCCCCTTTCACATAATGGCAGGTCTGCTACTGGGGATACAAAGGCTTTGGGGGCTCCTTTGGGGGGGGGTATGGATATTTTTTTAGCCCTTTCCCTTCTCCTTTGGATCATAATTTCATATGATCATTGGATCATAATTTCTATGAATCACAATATATAAAATCACAATATATAAAACTATGTGGACTTACCTAAAATGTGAATGCTAGTGTTCACACAATATATGCAAACATTTTCAGAGATCCCAGGAAATTTCCAGCTCTCCTCAGTTGGCTCCCAGGTCACTTTTTGACCCCAGGCCCGGGTACAATGAGCCCTGCTCTCTAACCAATACAAATGCAACTTGTAACGTCTTGTAAAATGACAGTTGTAAAATGCAACTAATTATTATTATTATTATTATTATTATTATTATTATTATTATTATTATTATTATTATTATTATTATTATTATTATTGTTATTATTGTTATTATTAACAACAATATTTATATACTGCTTTTCAATGAAAGTCCACAAAGGGGTAATAGAGAAAAATGAAACAACTCATTGCTCCCTGTCCCCAAAGGCCTCACAATCTAAAAAGATGCAACACCATCAGACAGCCACTAGAAAAGACACTGCTGGGTTGAGGCAGGCCGGTTACTCTCTCCCTGCTAAATAAAAGAGGAGCACCCACTTGAAAAAGTGCCTCTTACTCAGCAGGGATAATGCAAGCCCCCCCCATACCAATGCAGCCCCATAAGGCCCATTTTGTGCATTGCACATCAACAAAAGCAGGTTACCACAGAGTGTACATTCACTAGGGAGTGAATTATTATTGATTCTATTGAAAATCATTTAGGTAAGGAAATATTTGTTTCTATATTTTTTTTTCAACAACCCAGCATGTCCTCTTGGACCTACCAGATTTATACCAGCAAAAGAGCTTATGTAGATTCAAGTACGCCCTTTGGGGACCAGGAAGTGGCAGAGAAGGGCAAGCAAAAAATGTCTTTACTTATTTCTCTGCTGCTGTCCAAGCACCAGCTGGCCCGTGGGAAGCAGCAGAGGCTAGGTTGGCACTGCTGCACCCCGCAGGCCAGCCAAGGAAAGGAATGGGCCATTAACAGGGCTACAGATAGTGTCCTCGGCTGCCGCCGCCACTATGTTTCTGGTGCACTGTGGTACATGTAAGAAAGGGAGAAAAAAAATACCCCTTTGCCAGCTCTACCACTGTTCCCACCTGTTGATAGGTGAGTAAAGTCTCGGGGGAGTGTGCTTCGGGAGTGTGAAGAGCTGACAGGGAGGGCTGGCAGGGAGGGAGTTGTGATTTCCTCAATGTAGAATTGTCTTGGGAAACAATCCCATTTTGTCCTATTTTTCCTGAGAAGTCAAATAATTTTGGAGCTAATTTGAAGCCAGCAGAGAAGAGGCCACCCATCATTAAAAATAAAGCACCAAATCCATGTCAGAGGCACCATCTCTGCTTCCTCTCTCGGTACTATTTCTACAAATACAAATGTGTTATGTTTTGAACATAATATTTAAACAGAACTGAACACTTCTAAAAGGGAAAGTTGCTTTGGTCTGTTTAGTATGTGGACAATAGACAGAATCCAGTGATAGTTAAAAGACTTAACATTTGTACAATAATTGTACATAACAATTGACTTAATAATTGTACAGTGACGTAAGTGTGAGGGTTGCCAGAACATCCTTAATCTGGTGCTTAAACCCATGAAAGTTTATGCCACTTCAGGGAGGAACCAATGCTGGTGCCAAGTTACTAGTAGTCCTGGGCCAAAGTCCTGTGCCCATGGCATCTCTCACTCCTTGATTGAGCACTGGGCACTACCATGGTTATTAGTAGTGAGAGTTGGGGTCAGTCCAGCCTGGTTGGCCCTCTGATGAGCACGGACATGTGGCCAGTGCTCTACCAGTTTGATCTCTGATTCCCACATAGCTTAGGAGCAAAGCAGCACTTGCTATGCATGTACAATGACTCAAGTTAATTCTGCTCTCTGCACCTGAAGGATCTGTAGCTGGTGCTACAGAAGCCCCCTGTCCAAGACTCTGGAAACCTGCCAACCAGAGTAGCCTGGATTGAGCCGATACCAGGCTTGCACAATCTACTTTTTATAGAACCTTGAGGTCTACCAGCTGGAGCCAGATAGGAAACAGTGGCTCAGAGGACTGGACTCACATTTAAAATTGAGGAATAGGTGGTTCTGAAGACATGCTCAGCCCTGAGTAGAGTCAATTCACATAAGAAAACTCCTTGTCTGCCTATCCCTGAACAGAATTGGTCTCAAATAGATCAATGTTTCCTCAACCAGTGGTACATGTACCACTGGTGGTACTTAAGGTGGTGTCCAGTGGTACTCAGGACACCCAGGCCCCCTCCACCTGCCAGCAGGACCAGCAATGCAATATGACAAAAAGTGGTAGGAGACTTGGCTCAGCAGGCAGAGCTCCAGTGTACACTTTTCACATGCTCAAAAAAGCCTTCTGTCTGCCCTGAGCCTCTTACCAGTGTTTGTCACATCTGGTCTCACAGTCTGGAAGTAATTGGCAATGACATCATCGACAGTTACTTCCGGTGGCATTTTCAGTAGGTGGACAATGCAAAATGGTACGGCAGCAGAAAAACATTGAGAAATGCTGGTCTAGATAGACCAATGATCTGACACCTTATACTAAGGCAGCTTCATAATGCCATAGTTCAGTATGCGCAAGGGCAGGGCAGTTCACCAAACTAATGACAATCAGCAAGACTCATAACCCAGTCCTAAGCAGTGAAGTTGAATGTCTTCCATTCTCTTAATTTTTTTTTTCAGATTGGCGAAAGGCATCCAACTTTCAAACAATAAACTTTCACTCCCATCATTTTTTATTGCTCTGTGACACAGAACCATTTGCCAAAAGGAAAAAGGCAAGCCTCCATTATTCTGACTGCAAATTGTGCTCTATCGGAGAATGGAACAGGATGTCAGCATTTACATTATGGAAACAGTCATATAACAATTCCAGTGCGACAAAACAAGTGCTTGCTGCATCATGTTTAGAAGAAGGGTTCAGCTGTGATTTTCAATCCCCATCATGCAAACAAAGACTAAAGTCACATGATACTGGGACTACTATAACAACCTTTTGCAAAAACCAGGCAGAAACTTTTGACTTTTCATTCCTCATGTCAACATAATTCAGTACAAATAATTACAAATTCTTTTTCTTTAACAGTATTGCTTCAATATGTTGCCCAGGAAGCTAAATTGGTTGGTTTTACTCCTTCATGACAGCATTTTTTAAAAATGCTTTTGTATAACTGAACTGTGCCCTTCTTCTTCTTACAGATGGAGGTTCCAAATACTAATTGTGATTTGGGGTAACCTCCCTCAATTTATTGTGTTGTCTTCCCATGTGTGTAGCTTACTTCTGTGCTGTGTTTTCATCACAAAAGTCCCTTGAGCCAATCAGGACTAAGTTCTTTGTGATGTCAAAGGTCCCGTCCCCCCCAAAGAGAATCAAAATTGGGTTCAGAAACTGCCAGAGTAACTCTTGGTCTTTGGTCACAATGCAGCATCATGTTTGTGCTCATGATGGACATGTCTTACCATTACTTTGTTGCAGGATAGGAACAGCTCTTGTTTCTGTTTCTCTTCACCATCTGGGGTTTCAGGTTGGTTTACCACTCTTAGGTAAGGGAAAAACCTCAGTGTGGGAGAAAAGATGAATCCTGGTCTGACTTAGGGGTCTCCCTGCAGCATCTGTCAGTACCTCACCCAAGGAAGAGGAACTGAATCTGTTCACTAGTGTTCTCTTCTGAATGTAAGAACTAGCTTTTTGGCCTAGACCTGAGGGCCATGAAGGAGGGTTGCCAGAACTCCTCAGGTTCAGGCCCATGGGCAGTTCACACATGTAAGTAAATGGAGAAGGGTCTGGGGGGGTGGAGCACCTAGCCGTCAATGACTAACTCTTATCTCCGTTTCACCCTTTTAACTGGGAGTGAACAGGGAAAAGGTAGCTCACACTGTCACCACCCAAAGTTAGAGAGCCTACATGGAAGGAAGACTCCTTGAGAAAACCTTCCCCAAATGAAAAGTAACCCCCAAATCTGGGGAATCCCCAAGAATCAAACAGCAGCAGAATGTGAGTGGCAGTCTGTAACTGAAAAATAGTATATGAATTCAAGAGAAACGAAGACCAGATATCATGCCTCCCCACATGTCCTCAGTGTTTTATTCTTTTCCCATTTGTATAACAGGCTTGTGGCCCTACAAACAGGTGCTCAACAAACAAATATATATGGACTGGTGAGCATCCTTTCTCTTAGTCAGAGACCTCACAGGAAATGGAGGGTCCTCTGGTTTCTTCATTGTGAATCAGTGAATCGGTGCACATGGTCCTTTGTCTCATCTTTGCAACATTATTATCTACTCCATCATCAAGTACAGCAACAAGTTCTGCAAGATGTACTGCAGAAAGAAGAAGAAAGCTGCAAGACGGAGCTTTCAACCTTAGACTCACAGCTTTTCTTGTAGGTGTTGGGGATATGACATCATAGAAGCATTATGCCTGCCATGTTGTGGTCCCTTCTGTAGCTACGTTAGCCCTGGCATCACTTTCTATATCTGGAGGGATGAACCCCATTTCACACCTCAGAGCATAGAATATGGGTTCTTTGGGAATGTGCATGTACCTGGAAGAAGCTTCTCTGCAATGCTCAGCTCTTCTTCATTGCTGCTTATCAGCAAGTCAGAGTTCTGATGCATAGTATATCTTTGTGCCCGCTAGGGCAAACATCCATTCTGCTTTTTGAGCAGCACTTCATCTTTGGTAGGCAACGAAATCCTGAGCCCACCATCTCCACCATCTGATGTCCCAACGGAAGATGCACCTGGATGTCTGAAGCACCTTCCCAGACCCCTTGGAGCTAGGCTAAAGAAGATTTGCCATGAAGTTATGACTCATCACATCATCAAATTTAATATTAAAAAGAAACATTTCGAAGGCTTGTGGAGATGCACAACCTACAAGTTAGACTCCCGGGAAGAGCAGAACTGCCATTTGTCCAGCTTCCAGGCATCATTGAGGTACACCCAGGGTCAGTGCCAGGCTATTTTGTACCATATGTAGGGCTAACTACTCACACACACACACACACCATGGTTATGGAAACCGTGGATATGGGGGATACTATTCAAATACTGAAGCAGGCCCCACATGCCCTCCCATGCCCTCCCCAATGCCCATTCTATTACCTCAGTTTTTGTGTTTCTTCCTTAAACAAAGCAAAATCCTTTCTGAACTGAAGAGCAACATACGGTCAATAAGTCTGCACACTACAACAAGGAGGCATAACTAGGGCGGAGACTGAGGGGCACCTGCTCTGGCTGCTAAGCCGAATGGAGGCACATGACTGCCCTTTAGGCTTTGCTCTACTTGTAGAGGAGGTGGGGGTGCCTTCGCACCCCCATTCCTTTTCTTGTGGAGAAGGAATGGAGGTGTGATGCCACTGCAGCAAGCGCCCCTCCTTCAGGGAGAATCCAGAAGTGACTGCCATGCACCAGAAGTAGCACAAGGAAGTCACTTCTGGGTTCTCCCCAGAGGAGAAGGTACTGGCAGCTCCCCTTGAAGGGATCCTCCACAGGAGAAGAAATGGGAGTGAGAAACAGCTGCAGTGAGCACCCCTCCTCCAGGGAAAACCCAGAAGTCACTTGCCTTGCGCTGCAAGTGACACAAAGCAGTCACTGAGAGGCATTTTATGAGGGGGTACAAAGTTTCTTTTGGGCTCCTTCCCAAAAGGGGAGGAGAGGGATGAAACAGAGCAGGGGAGAGTAGTGACAAGGGTGGACAGAATAGGGGTGGGGAGGGGGCAAGAAAGGGCTGGAGGAAGGTGTCAACAGCTGGAAAAGTCTTTGGAGCCCAGATCTAATGGGCTTCTCAATGCAGAACCCAGGTCTACCTGCCCATGCAGCACTGGCTGTTAGTTGCAGTAATATAGAAAACCAAACGCACTCCTAAGACTCTCTAAAATCTTTTAAACATAGAAAATCATGGCAGAATTAGAATTATTGTATTAGGCTCACACTAGAATGGAGAGTGTCCTATGTGCACCAAAACTTACTTCTGCAGCAGCTGTAGCCCCACAGCTGTGTCCCTGAGCTCCTATACATTCTTTCATAGCAAGCGGGTCTACACCCCAGAGCTACTGTAGCAGGTCACTGTAGATTTGACACAGTGTCAAGGAGTGTTATGGATGCATTCCTTGGCCCAGCACATACAGCTTTCGGTTGCTACTGCAGCAGCTGTGGACTCAGCATCCCACACACGCAGCAAGTCCTGGTGAGACAGGAAAATATAAGATCTAGGGAAATTTCTGGATCCTCTCTTTGGCTCCTGGGCCCCCTTTTTGACCCTGGACCCAGGTGCTAATTACCCCCTTTACCCTTCTCTAATGGGCCCTATGTCTCAAAATGCAAACTCCCAACTTGCATTTTTAACAGTTTTCACCGCTTTGGGACAGATTTTAACAGCTTTTCCTACTTTTTCTAAACTAGAAAGCCCCATTAATGTTTGACTGTTCTTGAACTTTTAATCCTGCCAGTTTAATTCTGCTTCTCAATACCTTCTCCTGGAAAAGAAAAGTTGGGAATATACCTTTATTAGGACCACCAAATAGGAAACAAAGTAGTCAGCAAGCTTTTGACACTTTCCTGGGAGGAAGCCCCATGGAACAAAATGGAATTTAGGTCCAAGTAGACATGCATCAGGTTGTGCATGATCTGAATAACTATTAGAGTTTAGATTCTTGATACTTTTCTCATGGAGCTTCTGTTTCAACCAGAGTACTCTCAGCACAAGGGCCAACTGTTTGACCTCTCGCACGAACTGAGGGCTCCCTCCTTTGCTTGCTGTTTCACGTCTGTAAAGCAGAAGCGGCAGCAAAGGAAAGGCCGTTCTTGTATTGTGCATGGTCTTTTATAGGCCTTGAGCTATCGCGAGACCTTCATTCATTCATCTAAGTCCCATCTCTAGTATATTCATTTACGTAAATTTATTCAAATTTTAAATGCAAATTCTTTTTTCCCCCCAGCCCCTAATACAGTGTCAGAGAAATTATGTGGCCCTCCTGCCAAAAAGTTTGGACACTCCTGCTAGAGTTTAAGGCTGGCTTACACGTTTGTGATCATGGAAAGACAATGCCAAAATTTCCCCATAAGGTAGGTCCAGTGAATATACTGTCTTGGAATGTAGGCAGGTACTAGCTTCTGATACAGGCATTCATGGTTATTTCTGCATTACAATCTACATCCAGTTGTAGACACAGAAATTCATCTTGATTTGTACCACATTTTAGTGTGGGAATCAGCTGCATGTTTAATCTAGTACAGATGTATTATTTTGCCCAGAGTCAACACACACGTCTAATATTGAAGTGTCCAACATAAAGCAATTACAGTTTAAAAGTTACATTGATCATGAAAGAGATCCACCAAATTTGGCACAACAATAGTTGTGCTCCACTTGACCCAGATGTGATATGTTTCCACTTAGTTCTTAATCATATTCTATTTCTACACAATCTTCTGTTAGACCACCTTGAAAAAAGAATCCTTCTTACCATACACTGTCTGGTGTCATTGCCACATGCCCTGCTTGGCTGCTTTCCATATGGCAGAAATGATGGTTTTTCAGATGGTCAGAATTAGTAGCATTTAGTTAATAAGTTTATTGGTGGGGGAAGAAATTATGAGTAGGTTGTGAATATATTTACTTGTTATTATTACATACTCAAGGACTTTTGATCCACAAAAGCTACCAACAATTCAAGAAAATCTGCCAGGACTGGATGAGAATGTTTTAATCATACTTTTCCCCCCATTTATGTTGAAAAACCCTCCTCCGTTACAAACAAATCTTCTGCGAAATATAGTTTTCAATGAAAATAACATTTTGACCAGCTCTAGTAGTTATTTTCTTACTCTCACATCTTGAAACTTCAAATTATCTTCAAGGAATCGTGGCTTGGTATATCATTATATACAGAGTAAATCACTATATTGTAAATGTCACTTTACTCCAGAGAGTAAAAAAAGAAAGAAGAGCAAATCAACATGAATTTGGAAAGGTTCCACATGTCTGCTGGAGATTATTTTTAAATACAATACCAGATGCATGTTTACTTCCTGTTCTGTCAATAGCTATCTAAACCTTAAATTACTGCATGCACTTTTAAGTCAGAAAGATTTAATCTTTTCAGATGGCCAATAATTATAGGAAGTATTTAAGGCCATTGATAAAAGAGAGAAGGAAATAAGTGACAAGAGTTTCATCGCAAGCAATACATTTTCACAGGCCATTTGCATTATCTAACAGTGAGAACATGAAGACAGCATCTACCTTAGTAAGAAAAATGACCTTGATATTCATCATAGGAACATCTTGGCAACTAATAGTTTACACCTCTGACAAGCCTGCAAATGAAAGTAAAACTGGAAGAAATTACAATCCACCGATCGCATTGTCACCTCCTAAATGCTGTGTTTGATCCCTACTTATTCTGACAGCCTCCTTACCCTTGATGGCCTTTACCTCCCCCTGCCCCTCAAACCCATTTCAGTTGTGATAAATGAAGCTTTGCCAGCAATGTAATTCTGAACCAAACTTTAACCTGGGATTTGAAGAGCTGCCCTTGATCCAGAGTGCCCCATAAGTTGTTTAACAAGCACCCGGAGCCCCTGAATGGGTTTCCCACTACTTCCATGGAAGAACTAGTACCATGCACGAATCTCTTCACATATATGGAATCTCTTTGTTGTCCATCCTATCAAAATGAGTGGAGAAGGTCTTGTGGGCAGAGAAGCTTCACGCATGCGTTGAAGTTCCTGTGCCTATAATAGTTATATGGGCAGAATCAGAGTCATGCTTGAATGTAAAACTAATAGTGATAGAACAGATAGTGATGTTTAAAAAAAACAACTAAGACCTACATGAAAAATAGATTTTTTTATCTTGCCAAATTTAAAAAAAAATTGAAAAATTTTAACCCTTTATTCTAAGTATATTTATAAATAGGATGAAAAATTTGATATAAAATATCACAAATTTGGGGAAATATTAAGTTGGGAACACTCATCATTTTTCACAGGAGATCCTGGATCCTGTGTATTGTGGAAAGTACCCCTCCCACACGTTCTCCATTATTTCTCTCAATGAAATGAACCACTTTTCCTTAATCTGGAAAACATCTGTGCTTACTTGGAACCAATGAGTCAGACTCCATCACCAGAATGCCACAGTCCAGCAGGGATGTGAGAAGGGGTTGGAAGATAGTGGGCGGGTGGGAGGCAGAAAGAAACTGGGACAAACAGATTGATGGTGGAAAAGAGTTCTCTTCCCACTTAGATTAAAAACCAATGTTAACATCCAAGAGGCCGTAATGCCTGGCACAGATTTGAAATGAGCATTATGGATTGTTGGTGTGTGTAACCTGAGGCTGGGCATTACATGTTTGACAGCATCTCTGCATACAAGGCTTCATATACGTGGAGCTGGCACCTCTCAATCATGGCCAGGAAGTTTAAGAGCAATAACAGGTTGTAGGTCAGAGCCAAAAAAATGTCATTGATGATCCTTTAGAAGAGCTAAATTTCCCACCACAGAATCAACTCTCTTTGCCAGTAAGCTGCCAGCTTACCCAGAGGTGACCCACTGGTTAGTCTGACTCCCAACACACTGGAAGTCACTAGTACCAGTGAAACTAGTAAATGAAATTGTTGCCAATTTCCTTTGGTTGCTTCCCATATGTCTCCAGAAATGGTTGAGTCTAGAAGAACATGTTGGCTGATGGTACAGTTGCAGTTCTCTCACTCCCCAATCATGACAGACTCCCCCAGTTCAATGTGCAATCCTAAACCTCCTCAGCACCAGCACGGAGTTCCAGTGCCAGCACTAGGTATTGCAAACATGCCGTAAGGCATGTCCACAGCACCCAGTGAGGAGGGGCCACAGACTCTGGGCCACTGGCACTCCAGCAGTGCCGGCTAGCAGTGGGTATTTTTGGGGGGCAGGGGGAGGCAGGAGTGGGCAGAACAGGGTGGAAGAAGGCAGAGCAGGGGTTGGAAATGGGGCAGGAAGGGGGTGGGAAAACTTGACAAGGGGCAATCTAGCTGGTGCAGACTGGAGAAGACCCAAGACAAAAGTCCCCTTCTTCTGAGGAGGCTGCCGGCGGTCCTGTAGGGGCCACTGGATACAATGTTCGTCATTTTGGCACTGCTGCACCTGCCGATGGTGCTGCCGTTAAGATTTAACTCTAATTCTAAGTAATATGAACATCCACACTTGAATCAGCTTTAAAGGTCAGTCTCATAATCTAGAAAGGTCTTTGCCTATTCTTGATTTGCAGCTCCTCTTTATAATCATAAGCTCAAACAGATGCATTGTCATACTGGGACCTTACTCTCAAATGACGAAATTTCATGGAAAATGGAAGCACCTGCTTCCCTAGGCAAGTGTAGATAAAAAGATGTCTCATTTTCTTTTTAAATGGAACCTTTTTTGCTTTGGATCTGCTGTGCAAATTTGCATAACTAAGGTCAAGGAGATCCAGCATTTTGCCTTCTTATCATATAACCTCACCCTGGCTCAAGCTGTAGATTGCTACGGGACCAACGTTATCCATAGTTCCCTACAGCTAAGAACACTGCTGTCTGTGCTCATAGCAATGACCAAAGGCTCACGCATGAGGTCTACTACCAAAGGGGATTGCTGGATCCCTCCCTGTCACCTTTTGGCTAGGTGCAGAAAAAAGGAAATCAGAGGAGCCTCTGGAGAACACCCACAACTAAACCAGATCCATTTTGAATAGGGAACATGATGCATCCTGAGGGCTAGTAATTATGCATGCAATGTGCAACTATAATTTGGATCAGCTGTAGTGAGTAAATACATGCAGTACTCAGAAGACACAGAAAGCATAAATATTTGCAACAAAAGACTGATATTAGCACATACCTAAAATTTCCACTGAAGGATGCAAGCCAGTGAAAAAAGGCAGATCAATATGCTATAGATCTGCACACTGATGCTCATTTACATGAGGTAAGCTGATGATACAGCAGGTTGTAAGTATTGCACCCCCACCTTTCTTAGCTGGGGGACACCGGCAACAATCTCTTAGCAATTAGCACCTTCTTAGTTCCACTGAGATATATTGTGCTATACTAATACTGATTCTGATCCAAGTTTGGAGTTCAAAGACCTGGTTGGAAACCATCCAAGTTTGCTAATATATAGCTTCATGACTGCCACAAAAATATTGCGTAAGGGATTTGGTGCCGAGCCAGGAGTGCATTCTTATGTCTCCATGAAATCATTAGGACTGCATCACAGAATTTAAACCTACATTTAGTATCAGTACCGTTTTCATCAGACATAAATGAATAGCTTTCAGAATGCTTGCTCAGTGCCCAACAACTGTAAACTGCACATGAAAAAGAAAAGTCTTATTAGCAGCACGGTGTTAGATAATGATGAGGAACTGTGCCTGCACTATCAACTTGGTGAGGAAATAATTCCTGGAAATAATGAATGTTTGTTACTATGGAGATCAATCCAACCACATAACGGAAAGTTGATACTACGTCTGTGGGATTCAAGTGCGGAAGATTTCGAAATAACCATGACTGAAGTGAGTTAGTGCAGCCATCAGGGCTGGCCCAAGACCTCTTGAAGCTCTACACAACAGGCCACATGGTGTCCCTCCTTATCTTTCAATGCGCTAGCATACTACTCTCTTCCTCCATATTTCTTTTCCTCCATATATAGCCAGCCACCTTGGGTGTCTTTCAGGGAGAAATGCGGATTACAAACAAACAAACAAACAAACAAACAAACAAACAAACAAACAAACAAACAAACAAACAAACAAATAAATACTTCTGTTCCACTCTACTCTTTCTTTTCCAATACAGGAGTGAGAAGAAGAAGAGAAGGAGCGATGGAGTGAGCAGGTAAATGGAGAGGGTCAATCTGCTGGCTGGGGTGCCGGCCTCAGGCAGCCTCAAAGACCCTGGTAGCCATCAAGGTTAAATGAACAAAATGAAAGTCAGGAAGTTCCTGATTCCAACACTGGCTTAGCCAAGAACTAATTAGATAACCCAGAGGCCAAGCTTATGGAGTTGTTCTACAGATGACCAAGAAAGTTATAAGTCTTCTGAGCCTTTAGGAAGTTTGGGATGTAAATACCAACACTCACCTGGCTTGGCAAAGATAGATAATGTTATAATGCAAAAGCAGTGGTTCTCAAACTTCGTACTGCCATGACCCACCCTCCAGTCAGTGGTGGTCCTGGCAGTTCCCTCATTTGCCACCCCCCCACCAGGAAGTATCTGTGGTGACTTCATTGTCACTGCAATTACTTTCGCACTGCTGCCTCCTCCTTTCCCCTTTGAAAAAAAAGGGGGGCGGAAGGAGGCAGCCCATGCTCCGAAGGAACCTTTAGTGCCACTGAGAACAAGTGTGAAATAATCCATTAAAGTTTTTCATGCCACTGGAAGTGGTGCCCGGGAGATGAGTGCCACCTGCCTCCTGGAAGCGGCACTCGCCTCTTGGGCTGCTAAGCGGCATGAAAGGCTCCATTGGAGCTAGAAGTGACACACACCTCCTCTGAAATTGGAGGAGACAAGCACCACTTCTGGTCAGCTACCAGGTCAATCTGAGGGCTATCCTCCTCCCCTTTCTTTAAATGGGAGGAGAGGAGGGCGACCCTCTGATGTGGTTGGGAATCATGTTTAGAGTGGATGCAGGAGTGCAGCCACTCTAGTCATGGTCCCTCCAGTTAAGAACATAAGAAGAGCCCTGCTGGATCAGGCCATACGCCCATCTAGTCCAGCTTCCTGTGTCTTGCAGTGGCCCACCAAATGCTTCAGGGACCACACAAGACAAAAAGATACAACCTGCATCCTGGTGTCTTCCCCTGCATCTGGCAACATGAGGTTGCCTCCTTCTAAAATCAGGAGCTTGCACATCCCTATCATGAATTGTAACCCGTGATGGACTTTTCCTCCAGAAATTTGTCCAATCCCCTCTTAAAGGTATCAAGATAACATGCCATCACCACTTCCTGTGGCAAGGAGTTACACAGACTGATTACACACTGGGTAAAATAATAATAATAATAATAATAATAATAATAATAATAATAATAATAATAATAATAATAATAATAATAATAATAATAATACAGGTATTTATATACCGCCTTTCATGGTCTTCAGATTTCTCCTCAGACTTTATTTCAAGGCGGTTTACACAGGCAGGCTTTACTAAATCCCTGTAGGGATTTTTACAGTTGACAAAGGTTCTGTCTTTCAAGAACTACAACATTTCAGATGGATCCTTTTATGATCTGATATCACATTCTGGCCTCCAGTTTCCTCCCACGCAAGCCGACAATCCTTCATATCTCACTTGAAGGGCGGCCAAAGAGCAGATGGAAAAACTCGGCTCACCTTGTCAGCTGCTTCAAGGTCTCGCCATTCACGGTGCTGGTGGCCTCGAACTGGTGACCTTCAGCTGTTATCTTCAGGCAAATGCTCTACCCTCTAGACCTGACCTCCTGCCCTCCTGACCAGAAAGAAATACTTTCTTTTGTCTGTCCTAACTCTCCCAACATTCAATGTTAGTGGATGTCCCCTGGTTCTGGTGTTATGTGAGAGGGAAAAGAGAGTCTCTCTATCCACTCTATCCACCCCCTGCATAATTTTGTACATCTCAATCATGTCTCCCCCTCTGGTGCCTCTTTTCTAGACTGAAGAGCCCAAACACTGTAGCCTTTCCTCATAAGGAAGGTGCCCCAGCCCAGTAATCATCTTAGTCGCTCTCTTTTGCACCTTTTCCATTTCCACTATGTCCTTTTTGAAATGTGGCGACCAGAACCGGATGCAATGCTCCAGGTGTGTCCTTACCATCGATTTGTACAATGGCATTATAATATTAGCCATCTTATTTTTAATATCTTTTCTAATCCTAAACATGGAATTAGCCTTCTTCACTGCTGCCACAAATTGGGTCAAATTGGGTCAACTGCCTACCAGCACCCCAAGTTCCTTCTCCTGATCTGTCACAGACAGCTCAGAACCTATTAGTCCAGTGGTTCTCAAACTGGTGGGTTATGACCCACCAGTTTGTGTAATGCTTCCCCCGTCCCTTTAAGGGGTGGGGGAAGGGGAGGGAGGCAGCGATGCGATCCCCAGGTCCACGCAGCTAAGTGGGGAGGGGGAAGCAGGCGCAAAGCAGGCGCAAAGCACCTCCTGCAAAACAGAAGTGCTTTGTGTTCACTTCTATTGCAGGTTCCAAGCCTCGGGGAGTGCTGCAGAGGGCTACGCAGGGCTCCCCGCACCTCCTGCAGCCTGATGCAGCCCTACACCATGCCAAGTAAGTCACAAGCACCCCTCTTACCCCCCCCTTAGCGGCACGATCCTGTGGATCATGTAGCTGCCCTAGCCCCTCTCCAGCAAGAACTTACTGAGGGAATAAAGCTTCTCAAAGTTTGAGAAACCCTGCATTAGCCTATATGTACAGTTTTGATTCTTTGTTCCAATGTGCATGACTTTACATTTACTTACATTGCAATGCATTTGTCATTTTGCTGCCCATTCTCCCAGTTTGGAGAGATCCTTCTGGAGCTCTTCACAATCTCTTCTGGTTTTCACCACTCTGAAAAGTTTGGTGTCTTCTGCAAACTTGGCCACCTCGCTGCTCAACCCAGTCTCCAGGTCATTTATGAAGAGGTTGAAAAGCACTGGTCCCAGGACAGATCCTTGGGGCACACTTCTATTCACCTCTCTCCACTGTGAAAATTGCCCATTGACACCCACTCTCTGCTTCCTGGTTCTCAACCAGTTCCTAATCCATGAGAGGAACTGCCCTCTAATTGCCTTTGTCTGGAGTTTCCTCAGCAGCCTTTGGTGAGGAAATGTATCAATTCTGGTTTTCACCCACCACCCAGAATGGCTCCGAAGGAGAGGGCGAGGGCCTGCTTGTACATCACCAGGAATGGGAACCTAGATCAGGTGACTCAGACTTGAGTCACAAAAATGCACATTTTTCACTGACTCATGGTCTCATGAGTAGCGCGCATGGAAGACTTGGAAAAACACCCAAGTCAAGGGCTTCTTGACTCGGCACTCATTCCCACACACTCAGACTTGAATCTGCCTCCAGTCTGCCTGGGTGTGCTTGCTTACTGTTTTCACAGTGTGAAAAACTTCGTGGGGCCATCATTCAGACTGGGCAAGCAGCAGGGAGGTTCCAGTGAAGAGGCAGGGAAGGGTTAATGTTTGTATTTGCATCCGAGCAGGAGGGGGGTAGGAGCGGGCTCTCTTGCCCATCTCTGATAGGAAGGAAAGAACAGATGATCATTGGATGAAGGATGGGTGTTCTGATATTTTCTTTGGATGAGGTATGACAGAAGGAGGAACCAAAGGAGTTCTTGCCTTACGATTGGCTGCAGAAGCCCAGGGAGGGCAAGGGAGGTGGGAGCAGGCTATCTTGCCTATCTCTGAAAGAACCAATGGTCATTGGACAGGATGGACATCTTTGACTGAAGAAGGGCAGCAGGAGGAACCAAGGGTGTTCTTGCCTTATGATTGGCTGCAGAAGCCCAGGGAGGGAGGTTTTTTTCTCTGGACAAATGAGGGGAGAAGGTAGGAGGAAGGCAGTTCCTAGCCTTCTGAAGAAATTCATGGCATGGCTCCAGCAGGTTCATTGAATGACCGGCTGCAGTGGGACTACTTCTGAGTAGAGCTGCCAAGGATTGGGTCGCCCTGGTAAACCTCGCAGCTGCTGCGTGTGACCCTCCTCCCTCTTGCTGCTTCTGTCCCTGCTCTCTACATCCCACCCCCTCCCACCTTGTTTACAGATGGGTGGGGACAGCAGGGAAATGTTTAAACACAACATGTTTAAACAGGGAACTCCAACACAACACTCCCTGGCAGCAGCCCCGTTTTTTTCCATGGTGGGCTTTTTAAAGGGGGCAACTCGACACAAGTCCTTTAGAGTCATGAAAAGGTGACTTGGTGACTCGGAAAGTGCCCCCATTATGACTCTTTTTCCAGTTGGGTTACGGGGGGGGGGCAGTGACTCTAGAGTCGACTCGAGTCAAGCCACACTGGATTTGCCCATCCCTACTACATACCATTTCAAAATATTTAGTGGGAAGGTTTTCTATTTTCAACAAATGAAAAGAACATGAAGTACCAAGGGAGAAGAGGGGAATTCCTTTGGTATCGATATTTTAGGAATTCTATTTGATCACAGGGTCTGCAGTGTACCTTACTGACGCAGCTTATGAAATTGTGGCTCTCACCATCCCAAAAAGCTGCAGGAATAGAGATTTCTCTATTTAGACTCACAGATAACAGGATTTTACTGTCACTACAGAATATAGTACATTAAAGTTTGAAAGACACCTACTCTTTATGTCCCACCTGCCTACTTGGAAGTCTGAGAGAGAAGAGAGGAAAAAGATGGGAGAAAGGAATGAAAATAATTTCAGCAGGAAAATAGAGTAGCCATCAATCAAGTAATGTCTGCAGTTACCTCCTTAGGGTAAACCCCGGTGTGGTTCTGTTATATCTCATTTCAATAAGGGCTAGCATAAAGAGGGGCTAAAAAGAGCCTTGGAGAAATGTGAGAAGGAGAGACAGATTTAATCAGACTTACTGACAAAGTTAATATATATTCTCTATGAAAGAAGAGTCTCTGGGGTCATGGTTTCAGTGTTGAACAAGAACTCTAGAAAGTTTAGAGAGCTGGACTGAGTCAAAATTGATTTTTTTTCTGTTTACTGCATTCCCCAGGTGAAAAGTTAATGAAGCAGGGCTAAGGCATAAAAAGACAGGTTACTTAGAGGGCTGTGATAAAAATATCATACAGGTAGAGTTCACTCAGTACTTTCATGCACCACTGCATGTACCTTAGTATCCATGGACGAATAAGAATGATGCAAAGATGTAAAAAGTCATGCTACAGTTGTGATCTATAACTAAGAATGGGCAAAGTTCATAGGAGGAATACCTTTGCCAGAGCAGCAACTGTTACCCTGCACATTCCTGACCTTGTCTGATCTTGGAAGCTAAGCAAGGTCAGGCCTGGTTAGTACTTGGATGGGAGACCACTTGGGAATACCGGGTGCTGTAGGCTTATATCATAGTCTTTCGAGACTGAAGGTTGCCAACCATTTTCCAGGCCTAGGCAAAGGGCTTTCATGGAAGAAGTACATTGGAGCATGGCAGGCCCCATGCGCGGTGAGGTCCAATATAACATATTCTTGCAGGGAAGCCCGTGGCCCCCCATTCACCAAGCAGTCACTGCGATGAGCAACCATGGTGAGCCCAGGGTTGATGGTCCTGCGTACAAAATGTGGCACCCAGAAATAAGAGATGGTGACATGATGATGTCACTGCCAACTACTTCTGGGAGGCCCGTTTTGGGCCATTCAAACAGGGGGTGGGCAGGAGGACCACACAAAGCAGCACTCTACTCACGTGCCTTGACGTGGACAATTCCATGGTGGGATGTCAGCTATGGGGCAAGCCACCACACAGTGCCCATCTAAAGCCTGGTACCGATTCAGTCCAATTGGCCTAATCACCTTAAGGCTGGCCCTGCAGTGGAGAACTGAAGCTCATTTTTTCTACTCCCTGTGAACACCCATAATGCATCAGAAAAGAGCAAGTCGGTGGAGATTTGCTTCTAAATGGTTCAGAAATGATCCAATCCTTTCTATGAAAAAGACAGATCATTTACTAAAGGCCTGATCCTATCCTCAAGACATGCCAGTGTATCTCCATGTGTGCTGGTACAATAACAGCCCTACCAGTGTAGAAGCCCACTGACTGATTGATGTGCCATTGATGCTAGGCAACATCAGAAAACACTGTGCCAAAGTAGCTTGGACATCATTTGGACAACCCTCAGAAGCCAGTGCAACTTCACTGGCAGGAGCGTCCAAAAAAAGGGAGAGGATTAAAGCGTGACATGGGAGGGGTGTGAGGGGGTGAGGAGGAGTTGACACACACCATATCCTAAGCCATCCTCAGACAACAGACACACCAGAAAAATGCTATGCGAATGAGGAGCTGGTGTAGATGGGAATAACCCCATAAATTACAATGGGGGGAAACACCAGAAAATTGGATCTCCTGCCACCCTCTGCCTCTCTGACTTTTCTGTGATGGAGCATAGGATACAGGCTTCCACTTTGTGACAGTTCCCAGGCATGCCATCAGGAAGACTGGAGCCTTCCCACACGTGCCAACAGAGTAATGGAGGCTCACTGGAGCAGTAATTAGTTTGGTGCAGGGCAGGAGAAGGGTGAGGGGAGGGCAGAGTGGGACTTTAAAGGGCAGGTGTGGACAGATCAGGCCTAGGAGGGGGCAGGCCATATCCAAACCCACTTTCTGGGCCTGATCCACCTGCACCAGTGTTATTCAAACTGTGTGGTGCGGCTCTTTAGGGAGGCGCCAGGAACTGAAAGGGGAGGCACGGGATGTCCTCTCGCAGCGATACAGTCACACCCCTGGGCAGAATACGAGCCCATCTTCTGCCCATCGTCTGCGCTTTTTTTAAAGCGGAAGAAATGGGAGTTGCTCAGCTGCGAGAGTGGCTGCTGCCACCCCGCCCTCTTCTCCCTCCACTCCGAGGCTGCTGCCTTCTGTGTTCGCTGCATGTTGTTTGCTCAACTTGCAGTCCTTAACCCTCCTTGATCCTCTTCTGGTTGGTTCCTAGTTCCGAGCATGGGATCACTTCTCATCAAAGTGAAATCTCTCTTTTCAACCCCCTCCCTCTTCCACTCCTCCCTTTCGATCTCCAAACCTTCCCGCTTTCCTCCCGCTCCCCTTAAAGTTGTTTCCATGCAGTTGGCAAAGGGGGAGGGGAGAGACAAGCACACACTTTACTTGGCCAGGAGCAGAAAAAGGGGACTGTTTTTAAAGTGATTTATTAATCTGACTGAAGAGGAGAGGGTGTATTTTTAAAGTGATGAATCTTGCTATTTGAAGGGAATACTTCTCAGCCATTGATGAAGTGATTGCCAGCCCAATCCTATCCACACTTTCCTGGGAGTAAGCCCCACTGACTCTAATGGGACTTACTTCAGAGTAGACATGCATAGGCTTGAGCTGTGCATCTCCTAGTATAGGAGACAAATCAGCTTCCTAACCAAACCCTTATCAGCTCTGATATATTTTCATGGTCTATTTTTGTTTTCCCCACCAGCTGCTGGAAAAATTTAATTTCATTAAATGAATAAAGGGTTCAATCCTATCCAAGGAGAATGGGAGAAATGACTAGTTGGATTGGGGTCCACAGGGGTGTGTGTGTAATGTTGGTCAGACTGGTTGTTCACAAAGTTCATTTGATAAAACAATTCTATTGGTATGCTTACAAAGTTTAAAAAAATTAGTCCTCCTGGACCAGACAAAATCTACCTACTCCAGCATCCTGTCTCAAACAGTGATCAGCAGCTGATCATTTATAAAGCATGTATATTGCTGTGTATTAATAATATATTTTAAGATCTGCATTTAATTAATGATATCATTAATATAATTAATATTAATATAGTTAATATATATTTAATATTTAATATTCTATTAGAATAAATATAATATTATATTATATTTAATATATTTAATATAGTTAATATTTCTGGTCACTTCCTGTTTAATGATGTCACTTCCAGCCCTCAGGAACATGATGGGGAGTCAAGGCCAACAGCCACAGGGTCAAGGGAGCCACTGGCCGGAAAAGTTTGAGTACCACTAACCTGCACTAATCAATGTGGACTTGCACCAGCAATATGACTGGGTTGATCCAAAGCAGCTTACCCTGAGGAGACATCAAGCAACCAAAAATTCCCTGTAGGATGCAGCATTGCCGGTGCCAGTGCATCACTGTGTGGGGATTTAGGTAGGATTGGGCTGTCCCTCCAAGTGTGCATATCTTTGCAACCATCCAGCTCAACTTTATGCAAGCCCTACCTGGAAGTAATTCTCTCTTAGTTCAGTGGGGCACACATCCTGGTAAATATGTATAGTGTTGAAATCCTAATCAACAAAGCTACACTATAATCCATACACACAGAGAACTCTTTTTCAGTTTAGCTAGGCTTTGCTTTTTAAAAAATTCAAATAAATAATGGTTTTGTTAAATAATCAGGCTTGAAATAATCTCAGAGCGAACATAGCAATAATTAGTTTTATGATATCACGCATAAGACTTTATAGTGCCATAACTACCTTGCTCGATGTTCTCTCAACCAATCAACATTAAGCATTTTCTTAATGCTATTTTCCACTACAACCGGGATATTGGTGAGGTAGGAATTCTTTAATCATCTCAAATTGAATGTCTGCCAACAGTGTATTTTATTGACTGTTAAACAGCTTCTGTTTAGAAGAAATGCTACCCGCATCGATATTTTCAACGGAGGGTTTATAGGTGCCAGTTCTTTCCATAGCACAACCTGCAGCCAAAAATGATTAGGCAAATAAAAATTCTATAAACTGCGCAATTACTGCTCACCCCAATAATGGACCTGACATAATGTCCATGAATCAACAGAAAGATTCTCGTTGACTGAAGGAGATGGCGGATCAAAAGACCAGACACGGATGTGTGTGATATATATCTTTATGGTGTTGTCTCACTGATAGACAACTGTGTTTTTTAATAACCATTTGCAAATTTCTCAATAGTGGAGTATGTTTGGAGTTGTCACCCCCCCCCCAATACCATGAAACAGCAGATTTTCCCAGTTTCAGTATCAAATCTATTGCAGAGAAATATCATTTGGCATGGTGTCATTTATACTAAAGACTAATTTTCTGCCTACTGGAATGAGCTGTTTTCTTGGCAATGTCTTCATACTTCTGAAAACTCTACAACCCATAAGCACTGGCAGCTTAAAATAGGTCACATTCTCAATCTGAAACTGAAATAAGTTGGTCCGTGCCGTTGTACCTGCAGCGGTGACGCCTTTGTTGAATATTGAGAGTATCACAAAACAGTAGATTCCCCTACTTAGGATCTTGAAAATGTGTAATTCACTTGCAAAATAAAAATCAAAAGCTCCCCTGCATTGCCATTTAGTTTGAAGTATTTACAGTGTGTCGGCATCTTTAAAGATTTCTCTGCATGACTTGATTTCTTGCTGTTGGCATTTTAGTTTCATTTGAGAAAGAGAGCACAGTGACTAAAACGCAAACACTTTTCTAAATCAGCAAAGTAACCCAAACCCAGTAACAAAAATTAGCAGCCATAGGCACAATCCATTGGGAATTCACCGCAGATGGTTCAGTAAAATGAATGGGAATAAGTGCAGTATATTTTCCATATTCCATGGCCATGTGGTCCATTCGTTCACACATCTGGACCCACCCACATAGGCTCTAATAACAAATGAACCCATTGGTCTTGCCACAGTACTTTAGGCTGCAATCCTATATACATTTGCCTAGGAGTACGCCCTGCTGAACACAATGGGACTTGCAGCCCAATCCTATGCACATCTACTTAGAACTAAGTGCCATTGTGTTCAAGGAGACTTACTCCCAGGAACATGTATAGGATTGCAGCCTTACTTCTGAGTACACATGCTTAGGATTGTATTGTTAGTTAATTCAGCACAGCTAGGAAGCCTGCTTCATCTGCTATTGCTAGAGATCATCATAGTACTTTACAAAATAATGGTGACTGGTGGTACCTCTTAATGGGCCTTTCCTAAGAGCCCATCTTTCACCACTTTTCTTTCTCCATTACCAGGTAACCAATTGAAGATTACGCTTCATGCATCTGATGGAGTGGATGAGTCCATGAAAACTTATGCTGAAATAAATATATGTGTTTCAAAATGGTCTGCCCCTTTTTTAATGTTTAGCACCACCAATCTGCTTCTGTTGTGTTTCAAGTGAAGCCTGTCCCTCTTATACAATCCCAGCTTTCCCATAATGGTCCCCAGTGCCTAATGAATCTAAGCCCCTCCTCCTGACACCCCTGTTTCCTCCATGCATTGAGGACTCTGAGTTTCACCTGCTTAGCTGGCCCTGAATGTGGAATAGGTAGCACTTCTGAGAACGTTGCCTTTGGGATCCTGGCTTTGAGCTTCCTACTTAGCAGTCTAAATTTGGCCTTCAGGACCACCCGGTTACATTTCCCCACATCACTGGTGCCAACATGCACCACATCCACTACTTCCTCCCCAGCACTCTCTACTAGCCTACCCAGTGGCATAGCTAATGATCATGTAGCCCGGTGCTGAGTTCACAATGATGCTCTGGAAGTGACGTCATGCCTGGGCTTTAAAAAACATGAAAATGGGGGAAAATGTACCTCTTCTCCCCAACATCTTGCCACTCACTTGCTCTGCCGACTCCCCCCTGGCTCCCCTCATATGAACACCTTATTAGTTCCCTGCTGTTCCATAGTAACACCTAATTTAATCTCAGCACAATCAGTTTCATTGTTTGGTTTTGAGTTGTGAAAATCCAATTTTAGTTACATAATGTAGTTGTGTTTTTATTTTCTGGTTATTTGGTTATAACTTTTGATAGAATAGGGCCATTTTGACATAGTTGATTTCATTGCATTGTGCATTAAATTCCACATAGAATGGTGTATAACCTGATGGTATTATTCAAAAATACCAAGGTTTTCACAATTTTAGCCAGTAGTGTCAAGCTCAGGTTGTTGCCCAGTGCAGTTGCTACCCCCTGCACCCTCTTAGCTATGCCACTGAGTCTACCCTAGATGAGACATGATGTTCGCAGCCTTCACATCAGGCAGGCAAGTCACCATGTGGTCCAAAAATCTGTATCAGATCCCCATTGACTATGTTCTTGACTATGTTTAAGACTCCAAACAAGTAGAGTGCTACACAAAAAGCTCGAGAGTCACAACACTTTATGGCTGAAATCATAAACTTTGTTCCTCTGAAGTAAGCCTCACTGAAATGGATGAGATTTTGAAGTAAATATGTTTAGTTAATGTATATCTATTAGATAATTTATAGAGGCAACTTCTTCTACTGTTATAATGGATTATATTTCTGCTGTTACATTAGTCTTCTCAGCAACTTTAATGCTAAAAAGGTATTTTTACTTCTCTTATTTGGCTCACTTAAAATATGCTTAATCTTATGGACTAGTCTGTGCATGCTTTAGTGGCATAAGTGGAATTAACCTCATAGATATAGTCCACTGAATTTAATGGAGTTGGGAGTAAACACAGATCTACATGAACACAGGCGATTACAATGCTGAGGCTTCTGTATATAGCTTTAGCCCAAGCCTTATGAATTTAATTATTTCTAATAAGCAAAATCTCATTGTAGTAAATGAGACCTTTGCTCATTTTTGCCCAAAGCAATTTTGTATTATAAAAATGAATTCCTTTGAGAATGTCTGGCAGAAAAGAGTTTATAAATTTTTGCAACGAAGTGGGCAGGTGTAGGCTAGCAAGCCCCTCCCTTTTCCAAATTCTTGAACAATAAAATATATGGCATGTATAGAATACTTTTCAATTGTTCAAAGCAGTCCATGTGCATTATCTCCCTCTAAGGTAGATTAGTTTTATCCCATATTGCAAAAGCAGAGCTGAAGTGTGAGAAGCTAGCATTCTACAGAATTTGAGACAGCTGATCTACATGTTCTATCTACAAATTCACAATAGCTTCTTCATGGAGTGTCACAAACATTTGATGTGGCATTATCACGTTGCGAATGTGCAAATATCCCCAGGATTCCTCCTTCACATCAGTGGCAGGTACTTGAAGACAGGCTGGGAAATTCGCAATGTAGTGCACTTAGAATGTACTGAATTAATATACTGGCAGATAATGAATGGAAACTCACCACAAATGACTAGGGCACAGCTGTGGTAATGTGTATTCCATTGCTGACTGTGAGAAAAATCACACATACACCCCCACAGAAAGTGGTCCTTTTTATGTCCCACTATGGTTCTTGTTGCTTGCCAGTGAAAAGAGAGCTGTAAGCTTTGAAATGTATATTTCAAGAACATGAAGTTTTTACAGGAAGAATATATGTATAACATAATGAGAAAAAAGACTAAACTCTGGTATCAGTAAGGACCCTCGGGCCATATCAAATCATGGTCTATATACGATTCAGTGGCCTGGTGTTGCTGTAAAAATGTTATTGCTGCTCTTGGCATGATTAACAGGGCTATAGTACATAAGAGATGGAAGGTGATAGTCTCAGTCTATGCCATGCCAATCAGGACTCAGTTGGAGATGTGATTACAGTTTGTCACCATAATTTTAGAAGTATACAAATAAGCTGATGTGAAAGATAGGGAAAAAGAGAATGGAGAATCTGGAATATAAACTACGAGTGGCCACTGAAATATATGAGGTTACCTTTCTGTCTAGCTGAACTCATGTGCCTTAAACAGCGGCACGATAGGCAGAAACTCCATAAGGACAACTTTCCCCACTACACAGATGGGAAAAGCTTCTGTAATAATGATATAGGTGACACCTTCACACAACAGGTGGTGCTGTTCTACTTCTTTAATACTGAACTAATGTTCACTAAGTCCTCTTGTTGTTGGGAAAGACTGGAAAGGAGTGGGGTGGTTACCAATCCTGGGTCCCAGCTGACTCATTTGTCCTTGGATGGTGGTGGTGGTACCAATGGGTCAAAACCACAAGAGATCAACTACAAGGCTGGATGAAGATGAGGAAAAAAAAGACATTCAAGGAATGTCAAAACAAGGAATTAGGAATGAAAGTCACAAATGTTTAGTGCTTAGGATTTGTAATAGGTTTCCTCCCTATTGATTCCTATGGGATGCTAGATGAGGTGAGCTAATCAAGGGACCTTTCTTTGTTAGTTGATGGGCCTTGGTGGGTCTTTCTCTTTGCACCTGGCTGAAGGTGTGGTAGCTAGCTCCAGAGGTCTATAGTTCATCATCATGCATCCTTGACTAAGTACATCCATGGAGTTGGTGAGGATATCTACAGTTGAAAATCTTTCTTTGGTTTACAACATTTTCCAGGAAGCAATTAGGACATGGTTTTTGTCACAGTGTTAAACTTGTAGCACCAGCAAGGTGCATTAGAATTTGGCATCCATTTGAGTTTTGGAGTAAAGCTCCATCTAGAGATGGGGGGGCAGGAGTAGCTTTGATATAAAATGCGTGGCCTTCCAGCCAGTGGATCTGAGGCCTCTTGCCATCAGTGAACACCACCTAACTGGTCTGGGTCATGCACTCCTGGAATGTTCCCAGTACTCCATACATGTGTTCACCTGCATGCAGGGCCTCTGAGAGGAATTTTATCAGGGGGTACAAAGTTTCTTTTGGGCCCCTTCCCAAAGAGGGAGGGGATGAAACAGAGTGGGGTGGTGGCAATGGGGGCAAAACAGGCAGGGAGAAAGTGGCAACAACCAGAATAGTCTTTTGAGTCCAGGTCTACCATCTTCCCAATGTAGAGCTCAGGTCTACCTACCTGCCTGCTGTTGGCAGCTAGATACAGTAATACGAAAAACTAAACACACTTCCAAGTCTCTCCCAAAATCGTTGCAGGAGAATTAGTATCATTGTATTTAGGTTCACACTGGAATGGAAAGTGTCCTGACCACACCAAAATGGACTTCTGCAGTAGCTGCAGTCCCACAGCTGTGTCACTGAGCTCCTATACCCTCCTTCATGATTAGTCAGTTTCCTCTCAGAAGTGACACTGTTAAGGAATATATGTATTCCTGGGTCTGGTGTGTGACTTGTGGCAGTGGTCATCTCCATGTGCTCACGGTAATGCCCCCAGCACACCACGTGAACAGTGAGTCTGGTGAACAGTGGGTGAGATTGGAAAATGTCAGATCCCAGGAAATTTCTGGGCCCCCTCCTTTGGCTCCTGGGCCCCCTTTCTGACCCTGGGCCTGGGTACAAACTACCCCCTTTACCCCCCCCCCTCTCCTAGACCCTGCCTGCATGTCTCCTGCACATGCTACAAATAAAGGATTCACAGGCTACCCGGCAACATAGCTGTAGATTTGACAGAAATAATCACAGAAAGCACTAAGAAGGAACTTGAAATTTGTCCCCTTCCCTTGGAGGAAGCCTCCATTCCTCCTATGAGTCTCCCCAGTTCTGCACCAGTTATGTTGTTGGTTCAAAACCAAGGAGTGTAACAGCAGTGGAGAGGGATAGGATCCTGCTGCATGTGTCATCAATCCTACCCCCTCCCCATCCAGAAACTCCCTGTTCCTTCCACTCCCCCATCCCTTCCACTGCCCTCCTCCACTACTGCCTTCCCTGGCATTGGGGTATAGCGTCTTTGCCATCAGCTGGCACGCCTGGCTTCCAGAGACTGCACTGGCCACCACGTTGCTCTCACAGGTGGCATCAACAAACGCTTTTTGCACATCAGAATCCAGATACTTCCACCTGGATTCTGCAGCCTTCAGCCGGCGGAGCACTTTTAATAATATTGGGCTGCAAATAAACTCTTTTGACTGCAATCCTTATATATACTTCCCTGAGAGTAAGGTCCAATAAGCAAGTAATTTGTTTTTGATGAAGAACAAATGTAGACCAAAGAACATGAGGCTCTGAAGCCCAGAGTTTTTATAAGCTACCCTATAGAATCCTATGATCCCATAGCATCAATCAGATGGTCCTCTGTTATTAGTCAGGGAACCTCAAAGCATTTGCCTTGTCCTGCCATCCAGTTGAGGGTGCCTAAATTCAGCTTCATCAAGAGGTTGGTGAAGACCATTGGATGTATGAAACCTTTATCTTTCAAAAGGTGCTTTTCCCAACTTCCTCAATGTAGGGAAAGAGCTAGGGTCATAAACCATTCAATCTCCTGTTCCAGTAGGGCTGGTAAGCTTCATTTCCATTTTGGAGGAGTGAAAACAGCATTAATGTTTAAGCCATAAATAAGCTCCATTTAAATTTGGAGCGTTTGAATTCAAGAGATTGGCTAAAGAGTGGGGTAGATGAGTGGAATTATTACAAGTTCCAACATAAGGTCAGAGAATATGGGCTTCCTGGATTGAGGTTCAGTGGCCCCTTGAAATGGTCCTTCCAGTGGTCATGACAATGATCTGGCCTTTTGCTCTCCAGGAAGGCATCTAGTGCCAAGTATACAGTTCTGAATGTATGTCTCTTGCACTGCCAGAATTAAGCAGAAAAAAAAAAATATTGAAAATGTAGTGGGGTCTTGCCTGACCTCTGGGAGTGGCCTCTGCTCCTGACCTCCATGCATTGATTAGGTTACCTGCCTAGGTCCTACATACTGGACAACAACTGAATGGGGGGGGCGGTATATGTCAGGGCTCAGATGGCCTTTATGCCACTACAAGTAACTGCTGGAAGAAAAGGGATTGATACAGCTGTGTGCTATAATAGGCCCCTTGGTGATAAGCAATAGCTATTTGCACCAATAAATGGAGCTTGTGAGTCTTAAGATTTGATGCAGATAGAGTGGGATGAAATTGTTCTAGAAATGTGTGTTTCTCTGCTTGCTAATACATCTAATCGAAACCCTAATTTCAGCAATCATTTTTGTTTTTCATGAAAAGAGACACGTAATAGGCTGATTTTCCTGCCATGCTTGGAACAGCTGTGAAAATAAAAGTAATCTATCAATAGTAAAGCAGAAATAAAGAAACCCGCTACAAGAATAATTATGGTCATATAAAGTATTTCATACAAAGGGGATAAACTGAAAAGATTGGGCTAGCATAGGAAAGAAATAAAATGGACATGATAAAGATAGAGTAAATAACAAAGCAATGAAAAAAACCCAAGGTATCTTATTTACATCTCATAATACAGTATTAAGGGCACAATTTGTAAAGCAGGGTGAAGAAAATACATTTTGCAAATAAGACCAAAAAATCAAAGTTATGAGGCAGCATGATGGAAGCTGTGAAATACAAGCCAAAAAAACAAATCCCCCTTTATATGGGCATAGTTTTCATAGATAAGATGAAAACCTAAACAACAGGACACAACAAACTAGTCATTATCTTATGGAGATATCGGAAAATATGTGATTTATTGACAGTATGTTCTGTTACTGTTTGCTTTAAATGCCTAGTATTATTCAGGAGCACCCCTGGGGGCTGGGGATAAGAATAGGCCCTCAGTTTGGCTGTACTTGTTGTAAGAGGCGACTAAACAGCCACCGGGTAGATGGGACTCGTTAGCCTGGGAAGGCAGCTCATCTGAGAGAAGGAAAACTCTGATCCCAAACCTCCACTGCCTTGTGGCTACATCCAGTTATGGAAAAAGCTTCAGGAGTCAACCTCGAGGCAAAATCCGGAGCCGGAGGCCCTGAGGCAGTTCATGGCTGAACACAGTCACGTTCTGGCAACTCCTGCGATGCCGCTGGAACCAACCGTATTGGCCTCTGCCTTTCCATTGGACCATTTCAGTAACGTAGAGAGGGGGGATTTGCTGCATGGGTAACAGCCTATCCTCCATACCTACTTTACCCAGGCTTCGTGCACTGGAGAGGACACTTTGTTCCAGAACCACCATTCAGAGCGTGACACCATAGTCTTCCGAGACTGAAGGATGCCAACAACAATTCAGGAGCAGAGAATGGGAGCTGAACAGGAGACCTGTCAATGATGGCACGTGCTCATCTGACCAACAATCATTTTGCCTGGTGGAGGACTGGGTATGCCTCCTCCTTCCATCCTACTAAGGTAAATATAACTCTGATTCTACACACACGCAAATGCCAACTTTGCACAATCCTTCCCTCTCAGAAAACAGGACAAACAACATGAATTCAGCTTGAACATTGAGGCACTGCCTCACATATGGCCTTAGAGGAATGGTGGAGGGGCACCTGCCCACTATGTGAAGATGATCCACTGCATAGTTGTGTGGACTGGTCCTTAGCCATAGGTGGGACGGCAGCAAGGAGGCAAGTGCCCTCCAGATGCATAGCTCACCATCCACCAATCCCCTTTGCTGAATCCATTGCTGAATCGTAACATCATATGCTCGCTTGAAAGGTAACCATCAAAAGCAATCAGATCTATTTCAGAGAAGAGGGTTTAGAGTGGGAGCATTAATATGTGGGACAAATTTAACATGTGCTCTCTGAAATTATACTTTGCCACTTCTTCAGTCTTCCGTATTTGTTTCTGGTGCCACTACTGCCCTGTTTTTATCTTGGTTGGTTTATTGGACCTACGTGTTGCAAGAATAATGACTGTTGTGTTTAATTGAGAAATCATTTTACTTCCTTTCTGTAACTATTGAGAGCCCAATCCTGAGCTACCAGCACGTGGGAAGGCTGTGACGCCAAAGTGGCTGCCGTGGCATCCTATTGGCATTTGGGCAGCCACCAGCGGCTCCCGACACCTTCTTGGGGGAAGGGGCATTTGTCCCTTTCACCCGAGGAAGGCGAGCAGCCCCACAAAGGGGTTACTCAACTCTGCAACAGCTATTTAGCTGGTACAGAGTAAGGATGCCTCGTGATGCGCCATGAGGCCTGACAAGGGATTCCAGATCTGGCGGAGTGAGCTCCGCTGGTCCTGCTCTTCTCCCACTCTACTTCCTCCCCTGTCATGCCTTCCTCCTGCCCTCTGCACACCCCGAAACACCTCCTCCCTGCCTCTCCTCCACCCCAACTTACCTCTCCGCTGCCCAGCACTCTGAGCAACAATCGGGCAGTGAACCTCCAGCCTCCGACCGGTGCTGTCCCAGCAAGCTTGCACTGGGCCAGCACTAATGCCTGCAAACATGCTGTAAGGCATGTTTGCAACAGTGCACACCAGCAGTGAGTTGACATGCACTCAGTAGGATTGGGCCCTAAGACGGCAGCCATTGTCTGTTTGAAATAGTACTGTCATTTTTACTTTACCTATCCACCAACAAGCAGAAGAAAGCATGGAATAAAAGGGTAATACACTTATTAGAAAGCAACAAGATGTTTATGACGATGGGAGAGGAAATAATTTCAAGCCTTCACATTGCACATCTCAAAACATATGTTGTGGTCTATTTCTTCTCTATAGGATGTTGTAGGAAAGTGTCAGAAACGTGTATTGAGGCACTGAGATTTTCATTAAAAAGCTGTCAGTCCCATATGTGCTTAAAATTAGAACACAAAATAAAGTCTTCACTATTCAGCAGACCAGTAACACAATCTGATTGCCTTGGAGTTTGTCCCATTTCTTTTTTTATGAGCTATAATAAAAAGTTAGCTCCAAAAAGAGGACTTGCTGGTTTGGCTGCCTTTCGGATATGAGTCGTGACCATTTATGTATTTCAAGAAAGTATACTCAGAAGAAAGAAAAAACAAGCATGACACATCAAGAAGCTTCCTGAAGTAAGTTGGAGGTGTGATTGTTATGGAGAGATTTGTATAATTGCTTATTAGAATTAACTCAGGCCATAATCCTATGCTCGCTTCCCAGGAAATAAGCTCTGTTGAATATTGTAACAAATCAGGAATGGTGGCCTGCCACTGCCTTTGCTAAATTGAATCATCTGGGAGGCCAGTGGTTCCCAAATGTTTTTGACTGGCAGCTCCCTTGACCTACTGGGCCATTGGCCATGGCTCCCTGTTAGATCTACAATCCTATACATTGTATGGGATGGTGGGGTTTTCGTGAAGATTCCACTGGTCCCCTGGCTGATTTCTGTGGCTCCCCAGGGAACCATGGCAACCAGTTTGGGAACCACTGTGGGAGGCTAATTAATAGTTCTCCCTAGTGGTCCAGAAGGTGCTTGCAAGACCTGAGGGACAGGCCCAGATCTGAGAGGTGACTCACAAAGAAAAATAGCAACTAGTGGCAGTTCTCAGAAGTCAGATGAGGATTGTCTCTATGAAAGATGGAGGTTGGAATGAAGATGACGGAGAGAGTCAGCCTGTATTCAAAGCATCTTTTGAGGGCAGGGCTGCCAGTTGGGGATGTAAACTCTGGCTCACAGAAGTGCTGCTAACTAACTCCATTCCAGTGTTCACCCTGTGTTCTGTAAATAAAGCACAAATATGAAAAAGCATCTGTAAGCCTCCAGTGATCTCTACTCCCAAGGAAACCTGAATCCTGGCAATACTCTACCCCTGGAATTTTTTCAACTATTTGGGAAAATCAGGCACAAGCACATTACAATATCATGGGACTTACTTGGACGTAAACCCAAATAGGATTGCAAGAGTGAGCTGGCTGCCTCCAGTGGTGTATTTTATGAGTCATAAATGGATGTCAAACTGTCCATTAGTTATGTATTGCCATATATTATTCCCAGGTATACCACCTGGATTTTCTACCATTAGCACCAGCGTTCCTTTGGTTCAACCCTGTCCCTGCTCACAAATATGCCACCACATAATGTGACTTCGACTTGTAGAATCTGTTCCCCAGTGCATTAAGGCAGGTTGTGGGAGTAGGCTGAATTTATTCTACAGCTTGAATCAGTGCACCAGGATGCAGGTCTCTTGTTGTCTTGTGTGCTCCCTGGGGCATTTGGTGGGCCACTGTGTGATACAGGAAGCTGGACTAGATGGACTTATGGCCTGATCCGGTGGGGCTGTTCTTGTTGTAGCTCCAGGTACAATCATGTGAATTATCAGGTACACTACTGTGGCTGTTGTTTTGTCATAATTTTGTCAGAAATGCATTTATGGTCATTTCAGATTATTCTTTCCCATGAAATCGCTGGTCTTTTCCTTGACATTACCAGTATGTGTGGCAAAATTCTAATTGGATAATAAATGCAAATTAAAATCCCCTGGCAGTCTTTGCTGCTATTAGCATATCTCTGTTATTTTCATAGTCTTTCTTTTTCAGCAGGATCTATTATCTTCCGTGCTTTGAAATCCAAGCGCACTAAAAATAATGTGAATCCTTTATGGTAATAGAGCAGCAGTACTCAATAGAGACATTTTGGGTCACACGCCCAGCAACTCCTATTTCCTAAGAGAGTGAAAAGAGAAGACAAATATGAGCACAGCATTCAGCATTGTGTTCTTGCTCACTGCAGCTTTCTTTTTTTAGACATCGCTGCAGTTCCTGGAAGAAGCTGTGTGACTTTCCCACCTCGCGGCCATTTATACTCATTGAACAAGGCAGAATGTACAGTAGTCAGCGTCCGTGGCTGTGTGTCAATCAGAAAGGTACAGGATAAGGAACATCAATTAAGTCACCCAGTCATTTTTTACCTGGAAGAGCAGGATGGTATCTAGGTGAAGGGAATGGGATTTGATGTGCATGTTTTAAACCATTCTTTGGATACAATGCTATACACACTTATCTGGAAATAAGATCCATTCGACTCAATAAGGTTTACTTCTGAGTAAGTCTATCACTGCATGAAAGTCTATGCATGAAAGTCTATCATTAAATGCTCTGTGAGGAGCCAGGTGGAAATTAATTCATAGGTAAGAAGAATGAGCTGCCGAATTTAGATTTCTCTGGATATGTGCTCTGGCCAGGGTCACATTTGGCCAGCATACTGAGTTCCCCTACTTATAAAGGCTGCCACATGCACGTTAACAGAAGGATCAACTTTGTGCAGGTAGATTTACCTTCACCTTTGAAGTGGATGGGGAAAATTGTTAAAGTAAAACCCTGCATGTGCACTGCACCACCCACAGAACTCTCTAGATTGGGGCACAAACTCAGTCCAGCATCTTCAGTCAAGTGTAGCATCTAGGTTCTAACAGTCATTGGCTGAATGCCTTTAGGATGTCTACAAACTAGACCACAACCCTTCCCCATTATCCCCAAAATACATCTGTTTTATACTGATTTTTTTTTAAATTTTTCACTTTTTTGTACTACCCTTTCTCGCAGGAGCTCAGGGTGGTGTACATAGATCCTCCCTTCCTCCTTTTACCCTCACAACAACCCTGTGAGATAGGTGAGAGATAGGGACTGGTCCAAGGTCACCCAGGACACTTTGTGGCTGAGCAGGGATTTGAACCTGGATTTTCCAGGTCTAAGCCCAACTCTCGAACCACTACACCAGCCTGGTTGGTATGATACCTTAGCCAAACCTGAGTGTGCAGTGACCATCCATGGCTGGCGTTTGTTAACATGGCAATATTCTCAACAAATCAAACCAATTACTTCCATTGAATTTTGGAAGTTCCATGTACAGCATTTCCCATTTTCCCCAGACTGTGTATGTTCATTCTGGATGACACATAGCATTTCATTTTTAATGTCAGCCAAAGAGACTACCTTGTTTCAAATCATGTTGTTTATGCAGTGAATTGCTCCTATGTCTGAAATTCAGTCTAATTTCTGTTCAACCTGTTGTTGTTGTCTTAAGTTGAGGCTCAGGTCAAATGCAAATGTGAATATAGATTTAGCCAGCCTGCATAATTTGTAGCCTGTGTTGAACTGACTCATCTGTCTTCTGTATCTGTACTCATATGATGAGCTCTCCTGCTAAGAGTGACCTATTCATCCTTCAAATAAACAGCCAAAAGAAGAAGCAAAACAATATGTACAGTTACAAAGAAAGAACAACATATTGTTCCCAATGTGATGCACTTTCCCCTTTTCTGTCAACAGGCTTTAAGAGACTTCTACTTTAAAAAGAAAAAAAAATTACAGAGGCCATGGAGTGCTTTCTGCACTTCCAAAGCAACTCTGAACTCAAATAATATCTGAGTTTAGTGTTGTCTGGTTATAAACAGATCAAGGACATTAAAGAGAGCAAGTCAAAGACTTCAGTACATTACCCACAAGAGAAGAATCAAATTCAGTTTAGTATTATTTAGAGGCTCTTTGAGAAATAATGCATGAACATTCACCTTTTATTTAATGTATGAAATTTTAAGAATCACAATGTCACATCATTTTACAATTAAGAAAACAGGCAAGAGAGAAATCAGCATTTGTATCTTGATATACCACAATGATTCAACAACATCCTGGTTAATATAAACAATATGGGGGGACTGTGGCGGTATGCATGTTGCTGGGTTACTGGAGCTGGGCTGTAGCATCCAGTACTGAATGGGCGGCCTTGGCTTTCTCTCACATTCTCTCTTTGTTGCTCATCATCCTCTCTTGGTATCTTTCTGTCTCCAGACTCTTCCCCATGGTCTTTCATAGCAGCCAAAAAGTACAGTTCCAAATTGTGTTGTCATAGTATTGAAAACATTTAAATGAAATATTGAAAATGAAAATGTAAGCCCTTTCCGGTACACCAGGAAGTCATAACCATGTCTTTATAGGAATCAAGACAATTTTCTCCTTAAATTTGTCTTAAATCCTGAATATACAACATTTGGGGGCTTGTATTGCTTGCCCCTTTTGGTTTTGGTGTGGGTCTGACTCTGCCCCCATATGTCGGTCAGTGGTCAGCTCGCCATTTCAGACTTCATTTTATTTTTGTGATGGAAGAGGACGTCTACAGGAAGCATGAGCAGAGGCCAACGAGGTACAAGGCCTAGCAGTTAGAAACAACCATCCCACCCTTGCTCTCCCTTTTCCTCTCCCACTGATTGGTCTGGGGATTTGGTAGGACTCTGCTTCTACTACCAAGATCCAAGCTGAGCCATTGCTACTGCTGGGGCTTATTCTGGGACAAGGGGACAAAGGTCCCCTTACCCTGAGGAGACCTCCTGCAGCTGAAACTCCCCCATGGGACACAGTAGTAGCCATGCTGGTGCCATGCATTGCTGCACAAGGATTTAGGTAGGATTGGGCTGTTCCCAAAATTAGGGGAAGATAGGCAAAAAATAGGTGGAAATCGAGGAATTTTGCCATAATATTCCATGTATGTTCCTGTATCCTCTGGTGCTCACAAAGCAACTTGCCAGCCAAGTCACCTTGAGATGCTGAATCCAATGTAGTAGAAAACAGAATACTACCCAATCCTGAAGACACATTTCACAATAGATTCTACCTCTCATGTGACTTTTATAAACCACAGATGTGGGAGTTTCAGACCAATTTCATGGTGCTTTTAATCCAACAAACCCCAACCTGTTTTGTGAAGGCAACTGATATCTTCCTGAGATTTTTTTATTGGAAAGGACACCCTGCTCTGCCAGCATTAGACTGGACAAACTCACTGAACCCTTCTGTTTCCACAAATGGTTGCCAGCTTTTTTAGTGGGATTCTCACTCGCTCCAAACCATTTCTCAACTTCAGCACAACCTACACATTGCTGCAACGCACACAGCAGGGGAAAGGGAAACTCCCACTGTGAAAATAGCCACACTTATAATCCAGTTTCTGGTCTCCTGACAATATGCTAATTTTTGACTCTAATTAATTCACCAGTTAGCACTGCCGAGTACAGCACAGCCTGAGATAGTTTATCGTGGCTCCAAAACCAAGCACTGCAGATGGCAGCCAGACTGAGTATTGGCTTCCTATTTCTGTTTTCTTCAGTTTCTCATCAAGACTCATTCATTTTTAATATTGCTGCTTTATAGGGCCATTCAAGGAGTTACAGGACAGATCCCTGCTATGAGGGACTCACAGTCTAGAAGATATTTACACAGTGGAGAAAACACAAGAAAGGGAGACAAAGCTAGACAAGGAAACAGTGCCATAGCTAGGTCATTTTACACCCGGAGCCCTTACATTTTTGTCATCCCCATTTGACAAAATTAATTTGTGAGCGGGTAAAGCACCCACCAGGATGGAGAGCAAAATAGGGTACCAGTCAGAATGGGAGCCCAGGTCTACCTGCCTAGAAGAATGTTCTGGGGCAGAGGGCAGTTGGAATGGGAGCCAGGTCTACCCAGCAGGTAGATCTGGGCTCCAAATTCAGACGGGAGCCCAGGTCAACCTGCCTTCCAGAGGGTGGTTGGAATGGGAGCCCAGGTCTACCTATCATGTCTGGATGAGAGCCCTGGTCTACCAACCTGGAAGAGATAGCTTCAGAGGGCAGTTGGAATGGGAGCTCAGGTCTACCTCACAGGTAGATCTGGGCTCCAAGTCCAGATGGGAGCCTAGGTCTACCTGCCCAGCAAACCATGGCCACAGAGGCCAAAGTTCAACCAGAAGCCCAGGTCTACCCACCTGGTTGACCTGGACTCTGGAGTTAAGGTAATGCTCATGCCCCTCACAACACAAACATTGGATCCACACCTGCAGTTATCCCCCCAGAATATCACCTTGCTAACACCTTATTGGTTCCATGCTATGTCAAAATACCATCTCATTGGGTTTTTGAACAGTCAGTTTCAAAAACCAGAAAACAAAAATGCAACTGTCTTATGTAACAAAAATAACAATGTTCTTAACTCAAAACAGGTCAGTTTCATTAATCTGTTTTGAGTTAAGGAAATTGTTCTTTTTGTTACATAAGACAGTTGCATTTTTGTTTTCTGGTCGTTTGGCCATAACTTTTGATAGAATTGAGATATTTCTCTCCAGTTTGTTTCATTGTATTCTGCTGTAACTTATGCATCAAATGGTATATAACATGATTGTATTATTCCTAAACTGCTATTTTAGCTATTTTGGTCACTAGTGGTGTGACCCTCCTTAGGTGTGCCCTGCACCCAGGGCAGACCGCCCCATCCCCTGCTAGCTATGCCACTGTGTATAGAGCATCTTTTCCTGATTGTTCATGGGGTTTGACTATAAGCCTCATGATCTCCTACAGGAGAATGTTCTGTGCCTCAGTTGCAGCCCAGGAAATGTTTTGTGGGGCCATCCTCATTTTGACAGCACGTGATAGGTAGACCATCATTTCTAGATCTGAGCTGAACATTCAGCAGCTGAAAACTGCTGAATTTCATAAATGGATGTAGCTTCTTTTCTTCCCTTCCCATACCTTATTACATGGGACATTTTTTTGCCTTGCCCCCACAGTATACTTCAAAAAGCAGGACTTTATTTATATTGGGTGGGACCTACAGTCTAATTTACAATAAAAATCTCAATATAACACAAGTTCACAGAATCCCAGCTCTAAGAGTTTAGGCGAAAGCTTCAGCTATATCATTTCTGAAAGTCTTTGGATCAAAAGTGCTGTTCGTCCATAAATATGTGAAACAAAATTAGTGGAAGCTGTCATGCGTTGAACAGAAAGATTCACTCATATCACAAATTGATCACAGGTTCTCTTAATGAAAACTGGCTATTCTCGTTATTACGTGGAGCAGACTGGAGGGGATCAAGGCAAAATGAGACACTGTTTGACTCTTTAACACTCTTCCAGTCCAGAAAACAGTTTATTCTGCAATTTGTAAATAAGATGTCAGGTTCAATGGCAGAGGACTATTATCCCGTTCGCTGTCAGGTCGGATTATAGTGTAAGTGACCTCTTTTATACATGTACTAATTATGACTTATTACTCTCTGGAAGTACTTTGCTGTTTGTTTTGGTTTCCACACAACAAACACTTGCAAAATATAGGTATGGCATGACTGACCTGCATCAAGATTCTTTTGTCACATTGGCCTGCCTTATTCCCAATTTCTCACCAGTCCAGACAACTCTGAATAGTTTTCCATACTTGGGACCAAACTAGAAGGGCATTGTTTCCCTATGTGTGTCTTTGATTTGTGGATAAGTAGTAGGAGAGCATCTGAATTAGAACCATGGCATGAGGGATGGAATGATTAACAGCCCAATCCTACTGGACCTATATGCTGGCAAAACAAGCGTTCTGCCAGCATGTTTTATGGCACTTTCATGACAGTGAAGCGCCTTGTGCTGGCCCATCTGCCGGTCAGGATTGCACCCCCTGGGTTGGGTAAGTCCAGCCCAGACACTGTATCATTGAAAATCAGGTCTGATTTATTTTTCGTAGTACAATGTCACAAAGCGTGAAGGAAGACAATGATCAGAGCAGTGGTCACAATGGTTTCTTCATCCAATGAATGAACTTGGTTTTACATTTCACATGTACATATATACAAATGAACATTCTAAATAAGCTCTCACCTTGTCTTCCTCCTGTACTTCAAGAGGTTTGTCCATCTTCTAAAAATATTTTTAAAGCACATTATGTTTATATGCATATATAAACATGTATGCATATATGTGTGTGTGTGTGTGTGTGTGTGTGTGTATATATATATATATATATATATATATATATATATATATATATATATATATATATATATATATATATATAACTTGTTCCAATGACAGCAAACTATGCTTTTAAAAGCAAAAAAAAAGTACTATCAAACTACCTCTGGCACATTGAAAATGTTATTTGTATCTTTAACCTCAATGCTTTTCTGCAGTGTTTCTCAACCAGTGGTATATGTACCACTGGTGGTACTTGAGGTGGGGTCTGGTGGTATGAGTAGGACCCCTAGACCCCTGCCACCTGGCAGCGAGGCCAGTGATGCATTGTGATAAGCAGTATAGTAGGCTCAGCTTGGCGGGCAGAGCTCCAGTGTGTTCTTTTCATGTGCTTGAAAAAGACATCCTGTCTTCCCTGAGCCTCTTAACAGTGTCATATTGCGTCTGGCCTCCTGCTCCAGAGGTAACTGATAACGACATCATCACAATCATCACTGTTGGTACTTACAACAGGTGAACCATGTGAAGTGGTACCATGGGGGAGAAATATTGAGAAATGCTGTTCTGCTGGAAATGATCTGAAATGACCTCATTGCATGGCGTTCTGAGTGTAGTGAGCATTACAGTATGCATGTAATAAGCCTAAAGTCTTTTTCAGTAGCTAAATACTTGGTTCCCATCAGGTTTTCCTTCTAGCATCTTTCTTGATTTCACGCCCTCTCCAAATTTGCCTGCTGTTGGCCTGGCTGACTTCTCATTCTCTCTCTGTGTTGCCTGAAGGAACAGTTCACTGCCTAAGGTTACTGTTTTTTTGACAAATGCAATGTCTCTTCCTGTCCTGTCCATCCCTCCCCCAGTGTCCTTTTCTTCATTATCCAAACTGCCTTTCCCGTCTCACAAACTCTTATAGAAGATGTACATAAGACTTGCTTATTTAATTTCCTCTCCAGACACTGAGGGGAATTTTTTGAAAAATCCTGATTAGGCACGATCAGAATCTATTGAAGCAGCATAATGTACACATAACACTAATAATACTTAACATGCAGGCAGCACTTTCCGTCAGGAAAGCACTTTAGAAATATTAAGGCCTTGATTTCCAGAGATGCTGAGCATATCAAGGGTGTCTTTGCTTTGGATGGTACATAGGAATTTCGGCACTAAATCCACCTACCTAGTAATAAAATGAAAATGCTTAGCGTGTGTATATATAGCACGGCAAGCGTTCACAGTGCTGCTCATATGTTCTCTGAGTAATCTAATTCTCTAATATTCCCTATCTAATTCAACAAATTTTAATCAAGATTCACTAGCTTTACCAGAAGTTTCAGGAACAGGAAGCCTGAGAGGATAAATAGGTTCAAGAGCTCAATACTCCATTCTCAGACTCACGACTGGATGTGTGCAATTCATTCAATTTTGCGACTAAGAGCCTTGTTCATGTTTGTTCGCATTTGTGGAAACTACATTTGTGTCAGCATAAAATTGATCAGGTTTTTCGCTCTGATTTGTCCATTCATTTCCATTGGACACAATGGAGAAACCAGCTCCACTTCTCCTGCCTATAACACAGGCCTACAAAATTGAGGGTCAGAAAAGTTTTTCCCAAACTTTATGGTGGTTTGATATGAATTTGGGTGCAGATTCCAAAAATGGCATCTGTTTTGCCTTATCACATCTAGTTTTGGAGATATAGTATAGCCTCATTAGTGAATGGTTCAAGCCATCGCGTAGGCTTCCTCATGAGGAAGCTGCTTGAACCATTCACTAATGAGGCTATGCTGTGTCTCCAAAACTAGATGAGATAGGGCAAAACGGATGCCATTTTTGGAATCAGCACTCCAAATATACCCAGGAATTGGTGTAACATTTAAGGAAGCAGCAGCAACTGTTACCCTGCACATTCCTAATCTTGTCTGATCTTGGAAGCTAAGCAGGGTCAGGCCTGGTTAGTACTTGGATGGGAGACCACTTGGGAATACCAGGTGCTGTAGGCTTATACCATAGTCTTTCGAGACTGAAGGTTGCCAACCCTAAGGAAGCAAAATGTGTGTTGGCCTGTGTAGTAACCAGGTCTGGTCCAAGTCCAGCTGGTGCCTGAAGCAGCACCCAAATTCCATTTCTTTTTCTCCCCTTCATCAGCGCATGTACACCGCTTTCTGCCTTGCCATCACTGTTTCCCTCTCTATCCCCTGCTGCTGTTTCTGAACTGGCCAGGCCAGGAGGATCTTCAGAGTGGAGTGTTTTCCACTTCCAGGACCCTTTCGACCTGACCAGTTTAGAAGAAGCAATGGAGAGAGGAGAAAGAAAGGTGGAGGGAGGTGTTCACTCTCCTGGAAGACAAGTGGTCCAGAACAGGCTTGCTGCAGCTGCTGCCTCTTCCTCCAGTACCACTGCCACAATCTTCAGTAGTGGCGTTGGAGGAGGTGTTGGAGTGGTGTTGAAGGAGCTAAGCCACAGCTCCATGGGGCAAATGGCAGGGTGGAGTAGCCAAGCAGGTAGTAAGGGCACCCTCTGCCAGTTTACTTCATCTCCCACCCTGTCACTTAAAGCAGATCCTTCACTTAGCCTCAAGGGTAGGTCAGCCCTGTGTGGGCCCTCTAAACATGTGGTTTTTCTTCCACTCAGCATAAAATATACTTAGAGGATCTCTTCATGGGATGAACCTACCAAATTTCAGACTGACAGGGCAAACCGACTTAGACAAAATGAAAAGGGTCTGCTATTCAAACTAGCATTGACCTGAACCTCTTACACCATTCTTGTCTCTCCTTATGCACATAGTAAAACTGGGAAGCACTTGTTTGTTTTAGAGCAGGGGTGTCCAAAGTTTTCGGCAGGAGGGCCACTTCATTTCTCTGACACTGTGTCAGGGGCCGGAGAACAAAAGAATTAATTTACATTTAAAATTTGAATAAATTTACATAAGTTTACATAAATTCATATACTAGAGGTGGAACTTACACAAATGAATGAAGGTCTTGCAGTAGCTCAAGGCCTATAAAAGGCCTTGCACAAAGCAAGGCTGACCTTTTCTTTGCTGCCGCTACTGCATCACAGATGTGAAACAGTAAGCAGTGGAGGGAGCCCTCATCCCACAGCTAACACAAGAGGTCAAACAGTCACCCTCACTCTGAGAGCAGTTGCATCGGGCCAGTGCGGGCTCCAGCAAATTTCCAGAGGGCCAGAGGCTCATTGGGGACTGGAGTGTCCCTGAGGGCCACATTGGGAGTCCTCAAGGGCTGCAAGTGGCCCCAGGGCCGGGGTTTGGGCACCCCTGTTTTAGAGGATGCATGATATTTTAAAACAATTTTGGTGTCTGGGAGGCTGCTTACCAACCTCAGCAGTGACAGCATGTTGTTTTTCTTTTTTCAGAAAATGCTGCACCTCTGTGGGTGCTGCTCCTTCTAGCACTAGGCTCCTGTTAGCCACTACTGAACTCAAGCCAGGATAGTATAGTGGTTCTGAGACGGACTTAGATCTGGAAAATCCAGGTTCACATTCGCACTCAGCCATGAAGCTTCCTGAGGGATCTTGGGACTGTCACTGAGGGACCCTGGGCCATCACTGCCTGTCAGTCTCACCTACCTCACCTACCTTGTGAGGACAAAAGGAGGGGAGGAACCATGTATACTGCCCTGAGCTCCTTGGAGAAAGGGCGGTATAAAAATGTTGAAAATAATTCTGCAGTGCATTCTGGGAAAAAGAGTGGTAAGCAAGATCTGAGGCATTTCAAGTATTGCTGCCACTCCACTGCCCACAGACACATGGCATGAAAGATCCAACACACACTCTCAGTGCCACCACAGGCGAGCCTCCCACCACAACCAGAAACCTTCAAAGAAATCACTCTCAGCTGTGTGTGATTGTGTCTAATGTTTGCTGAATTGTGCCCAGGGTGCTCTACAAGATGAAACTTTGCTCTCCTCTATGAAAGCAATTCTTAACCCATTCTAACAGCAACATTGCAGTGGGCCCGGTTATAAAACCAACAGCTTGGCTGTTATTTGAAAGTGCACACCGTGAGACAAAATGGAAGCAATAATTTGCTGAATAAATAATGGGACAAAAATAGGAGACCATCAAGTCCAACGATGAGGGCCTGGCCACTCCAGCATTGCTTCCCCAGGAAGCCCAGGGTCTTATTTTGTGCCCATCAACAGAAGCGGTTGCTGTCAATGAAATACTCGCACTAGCATTCTGACACAGATTTACGATGGGCCATGCTGTTTCTTGCGAGAGTCTTGCAAGATGTATGAAAGGATACAAGGGGGGGGGGAAATAAGCCTAGAGTGATTTATTTAACGTAGTATATTCTTCAGTGTTTTTCAGCAACATCAATTGTCTGTTTCCCAGGAAAAATTGATGTTTTCAGTCCTGTTCTCTGATACAATCACTCTCTTAAAAAACAAATAAACCATTAGACATTGAATATCACAGACCAAAAACAAATCCCTCTCCAAATCTCTAATTGCCACTATTCACAACTGACTGGCTAGAACCGTATTCCCCTCAGCGTGGCCTTGGGTCGTCAGCTAACAAACTAACCATCACTTCAAGTAATGACTGGTTTTGCCACACGATTATTACTTTAGTGACGTGAATTTTCTGCAGTTGGGTCATGTCACAATGACTATGCAAAATTGAAATTATATCTATATACAAGTTGTCTTATTTTTGTTGTCTTATACAACAAAGACAAGATTCACAGCACTATCCTGTGCTTCCCAGTGCCCAGGGCTGCAGAGGGGACCAAAATGGCTACCGCTGCATCCCATGGGGCTGGGAAGCAGTGCCGGGGCTACTTAGAGTAAGGGAGCTTACACTCCCTTACCCTGTGTAATCCCCAGATGGCTCCAATGGGTTTCCTTGGATCTGCGCTCACTATTGAGTGGATGCAGATTTGAGGAAAGACATATCAGGCCTCCTGGGCCAGGAGGGGCCTGCCGCCATGTCCACCCTCTCCCCCTGCCATGCCTTCCCTCTGCCCTCCCCTGCACCAGAACGCCTCCCCTCATGGCTCAACTTACAAGTCCACCACCCAGCGCTTGCCCAGAGTGCCAGGTGGCCATTGTTGCTCCTCCACCCGTGCCAGCCCAGTAGTAAATCTTACAGGCATGCCTTATGGCACATTTGCAACACTGTGCACTGGCACTGGGCTGGCACAAGCCCAGAAGGATTGGGCCCTCAGAATGCAATTCTATGCATGTTTACTCAGAAGTGAGTCCCACTGTGAGTAAGTCCCACTGAACTCAGTGGGGCTTACTTCCAAGTAGATAGTGCATTGGATTCCACTACTATAGGATTCAACTATACACACTACTTAAAAACATAGTATTTTAATGAAGAGCTTTTGATGTATCCATAGTGCTTTTCTTTTTTTGTCTTATTTCCTCTACTTCAGAACAAATCCATCAAGCAACTTAGAAGGGGAATTAATGAGCATGACTTTTTAGTAATGTATACCGTCAAGATACTGTATTAGCAAGCTGTGTTATGGATTCATTTGGGTAAGGCGCATTTGATTATTAGCATTCTGTTCTTCAGCAACAAGCCTCATGTACTGTCGGTTGCCATGGCGATAAATTAGGAAGGATTACCTGCCTACTTATCAATTTTTATTAGTGCAATCATCCTACCTGCTTAACAGTAGCATATTTAAATGGCATTGATGAAAAAAAATGTGCGACAACAGGGGATGCAAGTTAAGCTAATGGATTGGAGAAGGGGCAATAAAATAATAATAAAAAGATGGAGACACTCCAAATGTGCTGATGTGGCTCAATAATATGACAGGATCAAAAACACTGACGTTTCTAAAGATTTTAGCATAGAGCAAAAGAGATGGAAATACATGGTGGGATTATGAAGGATATAAAGGTAAAAAAGATTTGGCCATGCTGTGTTTGAGGCCATTGGCTTGACTAGAGTAGGCATCATTCAAGCCATCAAAGCTATTCTCCAAACTCAAGAGTGCTATTCTGCCATCTTATTGGGCATCATCCATCTCTCCAGCTACTTGGGAGGGAAATTAAATTTTCTTTTTTTTTTTGAGACTCAGAAATACTGACTTCAGGCCCCTAATGCTGAAAGAGGCTGAACAAGAAAGAGGTTAACTGAGAATTCTTTCATGCCACCTCTGATGTTTTGGGGTGCTCTGTGCAAAATAAGGATGGCAGCACCATAGAGGCAGCAGGCCCTTTGCAGGTCTTAGGATCCTGGTACTTTCCTGACACCTCTGGAGTGTAGCCCTTGTACTACTTACCCCTGGTTTCCATGCATGATTAGCAATAAGCAGCAAAGTTCACAAAGCAAGGAAAGGCTATTTGGGCATTATGAGCCTTAAAGTCAATGTGTCTGGTCAGGTTCAGAGCTGGTCTACCCAATATTTATTTATCATTAATGACATTTATCTCCCAGAGGGCAGCAATGATGGCAGAGAGGACTGCCTTCATCAACTGCTTTTGGAGTTCTCAGAGGCATCTGGTTGGGAGGCCAACTGTGGGAGAGACTTTTGGCTTGATCTAGCAGGGCTCTTCTTGTGTTCTACCAGCCTTTCTTTAAGGAACTCAGGGAAACATACATGGAACATACATACTTTCCCCTTGATTCTCACAGTGTTGTGAGATTCTCACAGTGTGTATGAAGTAGATTAGACTGAGATATTGTAATTGGCCCAAGGTTACCTAGTGAACTATAGGGATTCGAACCCAGGCTTCTCTGATTCTAGTCCAACATAGTATTATGCTATTCTGACTCTCTCTCATTACTGTGCCATGGAGATTGGCATCATTTTTTTGTTCTTATTTTCCTAGGGAAGTTTTATGATTGATCTATGTACAGCCTAACCCTATCCTCTCCCCCACCGGTGATGCAGCAATGCCAAAAACAGGTGAGCTGATCCAGTGGGGAGGGGGGTGTTGGTAGGTTTCAAAGTGGATTTAAATCCTCTTACACCTGCATAAGCCTCCTGCTCTGTCATGGGTCTCCTTGGACCTTCACTAGTTATTTTGCTGGAGCAGGTCCAAGGAGACCCATTGTGGAACCGGAGGATTATGCAGGTGTATGGGGATTTAAATCTGCTTTTGCCTCTAAAGTCTCCCTACACCCTGCCCCCCAAATACAGTTCACCTGTTTTTGGTGTGGCTGGATCAGCTGGGATGGAAAGGATAGGATAGGGCCCTTAATGACACAACTGGTAGAAAGGAAGACCCATCACCTGAGTGTCAGTATCTGTTGTTTTAAGTGTAACATCTAAACTGGCCTTCACCAAATAATTCAATGGTGAACAACTATCAGAATAACTTTGTTTTTGAAATGAAGACTAATGGAGACTGGCTACCAAACTTGGTGGTTGTATTTAAAGGGCTTGGGGAAGTAGAGAGGTCTGTGTATTCAGCAGAGTTCCTTTTTTTTTTTATCAACAGACTGAATAACGACATGTCACCTTTCCACTTACAAACACAAGCTTAAATGCAGTTGACCTGTCTTATCCTGCAGAACGAATTTAATCACCAGTAAAGACTGTCCACCAGAAAACAAATGCATACATGTATGGTATGATATAGGTGAGAAGTCCAACAAACTGACCACAGACCTTACGAGGAAAAGAAGAACTCTTCAAAGTGACCCTGTTTCAGAATAGAAATGTATTCCTTTAAAAACAAAGGCCTATTTTGGAAACAAACTCAAGGAGATGATTCATCATCTGTCCTTATTTCTAAGTAGAGGTGTTTGAAAATGGTGTTATTTACCTTATTCAGAAGCAAGTCCATTGTTCAGTGTTCAGTAAGAGCTCAATCTTCTCCTCACCACCCAATTGCAGCGAGGCTCCTGCAACAGCGATCAGTGCCTATCACAAAAGGTGCTCCAACAGTGTGTGAGTTAGTACGCAGCTAGAAGTGCTGGTGGGAAGGCCTGCACCTTCAGACTCTTGCCATTGTTGACTTCACTGGTCACTGGAGCAGGTAAGACGATGGGAGAGAACATAAGAACAGCCCCGCTGGATCAGGCCATAGTCCTATCTAGTCCAGCTTCCTGTATCTCACAGCGTCCCACCAAATGACCCAGGGAGCACACCAGATAATAAGTGACCTGCATCCTGGTGCCCTCCCTTGCATCTGACATAGCCCATTTCTAAAATCAGGAGGTTGCACATGCACATCATGGCTTGTAACCCGTAATGGATTTTTCCTCCAGAAACTTGTCCAATCCCCTTTTAAAGGCATCCAGGCCAGATCACCACATCCTGTGGCAAGGAGTTCCACAGGCCAACCACACACTGAATAAATAACTATTTTCTTTTGTCTGTCCTAACTCTCCCAACACTCAATTTTAGTGGATGTCTCCTGGTTCTGGTGTTATGTAAGAGAGTAAAGAGCATCTCACTGTCCACTCTATCCTTCCCGGGCATAATTTTATATGTCTCAATCATGTCCCCCCCTCAGGTGTCTCTTTTCTAGGCTGAAGAGGCCCAAATGCTGTAGCCTTTCCTCATAAGGAAGGTGCCCTAGCCTTAGGGCACAACCCAAACCCACGCTGGAGCAGGCAAGCCAGGAGGCTTGTGTTACAGCCAACGCAGGTTTCTGGCCAGCAGCAGCTCAGCCAGAGGCAAGGGGAAACTCTTCCCCTTACCCCTCAGTAAGGAGACCAATGGAGGTGGTGCAAGTCCGAGGAGAGCGGAGTGGCTTGAAGTCGGTCCATTCCCTGCGGGGATGGGGGTTGGGATCCGGCATAACCACCAGGTCCCAGCCCTGCCCTGGGCTCCCCGCACACCCGTCCCTGGCCAGAAACGCCCCTCCCGCCTCCTCCCTGCCCCCCCACACCTACCATTGCCGCTTGTGTTGGCGCGGGTGCGCTGACAGAAGCTATGATGAGGAAGCTGCCGCAGAGGCTTCTGCCAGCCTCCGCGCATCAGTGCATCTAGATATGCTGACGCGGCTTCATCCCACAGAGGCGCAAACGTGCTTTACTGCACGTTTGCGACCCTCCCAGAGGACTTATGCCAGCCTATGTGCCGGTTAGGATTGCACCCTTAGTCGCTCTCTTTTGCACCTTTTCCAATTCCACTATGTCTTTTTTGAGATGCGGCGACCAGAACTGGACACAATACTCCAGGTGTGGCCTTACCATCGATTTGTACAACGGCATTATAATATTAACCATTTTGTTCTCAATACATTTTCTAATTATCCCAAGCATAGCATTGGTGAGCATAGAGAGTTGGGAGCAGGTGGTGGGAGGGCAGAATAGAGGCATCGAGGGTGCAAAACCAGGTGGGGAGGGGGCAAAACAGGGGGTGGGGAGGTTGTGGGAGGAGGAGAAGGCTCTGTTATGGAAGGCCTGTGTCGGATCTCATCCCCTTCAGCAGCAGCCTCCCTGCCCCCTTTCTTTCCTTGGACTTGTGCCAGCAAAATCACCAGCACAGATCTAAGGAGACTGTGGGTCAGGAAGCTTATGCAGGGATAGAGGGATTTACAATCTCCTTTCCCTGCTGAAGCATCCTGGCCCACCCACTCCATGGGATGCAGAGTTTGCCAGTTTGGTGTCACTGTGATGGTGGGGGGCAGAGAATAAGATTGTGCTGTCTGGCAATAAACCTATTTTACTGGAAACAGATATCTCTAGTTATAGGGTGTTTATTTGTGCATGTGTGGAAAAATAATTCAGGGCTCTGCAAAAGAGCAGTGATTTGCTGAGTGGTGATTATGGGGGTTATTCTTGGAGGAGCACAGACTTTGTACATAATACCAAGAGTTACTCATTATGGTCTGTGCAGCAAAATAATGGGATCTGTATGCTTACCTTAAAGGTGTCCTCTGAAAGGGTTATATTTAAACTCCTGCTGACACACACATTGTCTCATGCTGACCTGATCTAAATCCTGGACATTTTTTTGTCAGGATACTCCTAGAGCTACTTAAACTAAGCTTCTTTATCTATAAAGTATGACTGATATCTAGCCTAATAGGATAAGTAATGGTATGCAAGAGTGTATTGTATGTATTGCATTGTATGAATGTCTTAGTATGCAAAGAATGCTGAATATCACTGTGGTGAAATTCCCTGATTTTTCCTAATTTCCACCTATTTGTTCATTTGTTTAGGTCTTTCTGGCACATCAGAAGTTTCCCTGATGCCTCAGCATCTGCAAAGACCGCTGAATCATCCAGATGCAGTGTCGGCTATCCTTGCCAGGATGATGTAGTTGTTGTGGTGTTGGGCTTAGACCTGGAAGATTTGGGTTCAAACCCCCACTCAGCCATAAGGGTGACCTTGAGCCAGTCATCATCTCTCAGCTGAACTACCTTACAGGGTTGTTGTGAGGACCAAAGGATGGAACCATGTACACCACCCTGAGACCCTTGGAGGAAGGACAATATAAAAATGCAAATGAATGAATATTGGGTCCCGCCCTGGGTCCCGTTAGGGAGAAGGGCGGGATAAAAATAAAGTTTTATTATTATTTTATTATTTATTGTTTGAACATCTCCTTGCCAACCAACTGGTAACAACAAATTTGGCTTTATAAGAACAGCCTTGCTGGATCAGGCCAAGGGTGCAACTAGTCCAGCTTCCTGCATCTCACTAGAGGTTTCCCCTAAGTGTCTTCCTTCTGACTGAGTTTTCTAGCTTTGGCACTGAAGAATGTTTTTTCCAGTTGAATCACAGTTTAACAAGTAAAGGGGGTGAAGCAGAGAGCAGAGAATGAGTTGCCACTCCTAACCTCTTAACCACTAGGCCCTATGCCCCATCTTGCTCTCCATATTTCCTTGCAACAATTTGTTACATGGTCAATGTTCTATTTTCCTTTATATTCAACAGACTCACATTTATATACATTTACTGTTTGGAACTGAGGACCTGCCAAGAGAGCAGGGGCTAGACCAGTAATGTGATTATTTGCTGGACTGATGGCAAGATAGCTCATATTCACAGGCCAGGAAGGACACACTTTTAATTAAAACCAGGTAATTAACCCCCTCCCCCCATTGCTTTAATGAAATTTGGTCTATTCCAGAATGCTCGCAGAGGCTTGTTTACTCCTTAAATTCAAACAGAGTTTTCGCAGCTTCAGATCTTACTAGAACAGCATGATTATGCCTTATGATCATGGTCACCTCCTAAGAACTCCCTTTGAGAAAAACAAGTTGATCAAAATAACAGCCCAATCCTATCCTTCTCCTCCTCCTCCTCCTCCACCACCACCCTCCCCCCCCCCCCGGTGCAACCACACCAAAAATAGGCACACTGTTTCCAGTGGGGTGGCCGATAGGGAGGCTTCAGAGGCCATTTAAATCTCCTTACACCTCAGTGAGCCTCCTACTCTGTAATGGGTCACTTTGGACCTGCACTAGTGATTCGATTAGTGCAAGTCTGAGGAGAGAAGGGGGTGGGGAGGCTGCAGAAACGTGGAATAGGATACGGTGTATGTCAGCGCTGCCAGATCCACCCCCTCCTGCAGTCTCTGGAGGGGTAGCCTTGTTTGTAGGAGTTCTCAGCTTGTAGAGGGATTGATTATGGGGATTTATTGGGGGAGGGAGATCTGGTGCTCCCCTAAAAATGGTTGAAAAACAGAACAATTCACACACACACACACACACACACACACACACAGAGAGAGAGAGAGAGAGAGAGAGAGAGAGAGAGAGAGAGATACTCATAGTGTAAAAAAAACAACTAGTGGCTTAATGCCAACAGGAAGGCAAAGAACATGACATTTAAGTGCTCAGGGATATTATTTATATATTTATACAGGTATTTATATACTACCTTTCTCTAGTCGTCAGATTTCTCCTCAGACTTTAATCCAAGGCGGTTTGCAGGCTGTTCTAACCCCCCCCCCCCCCGTTGGGATTTTTACAATTGAATAGTTCTAGTCTTTCATAGTCTTTTCAGCCACACTAGACGCTGTTCCAGAACCACCATTCAGTGCGCGATACCATAGTCTTTCGAGACTGAAAGTTGCCAACACCAGTCTTTCATAGAACTCCTCGTTCCAGCTGGATTCCTTCCCAGTCTGGCCTCTCTCTGGCCCTTCGCCTCCCACGCTCCACTTGATGGCAACTCCTCTCTGCCACTGAGGGTCAGCTTATCAGTATATCAGCGTGTCATCAGTTCTCGGGTACTTCCGTTTGACTTTTCAATTATAGACTTTTCCCTCACACACACATGCATGTGCATCCTTTTTAAGCACAAAACATAGACTTGGATCATGTCTGACCAAAACATGATTCAATAAAATGAAGGAGGACACATGGTGAATGACAAAATTGGAATGATTTATCGACATCATTTTGATGGAGCCTATTGAAAATCTCATCTCATTAACATCTGTTGCCTTCCTGATGAGTATAAATAATTGACAGCTTTCATTAGAAACACTCAAGACCTGAAACAAGGGGAAAGACAGGACGGTGAGTCTACCTGTTTAAAGAGGATTTAGAACTGGGAACAGTCAAGAGGTGGTGTCTTTGAGTGTTTTCACATTAACACATTTGGTCTAAGTCAAATTTCTAATTATCCGCAGATAGAATAAGTCCAATTGCAGTCATTGCTAATGTGAACATAACATAAGAACATAAGAACAGCCCCACTGGATCAGGCCATAGGCCCATCTAGTCCAGCTTCCTGTATCTCACAGCGGCCCACCAAATGCCCCAGGGAGCACACCAGATAACAAGAGACCTCGTCCTGGTGCTCTCCCCTACATCTGGCATTCTGACTTAACCCATTCCTAAAATCAGGAGGTTGCGCATACACATCATGGCTTGTACCCCATAATGGATTTTTCCTCCAGAAACTCGTCCAATCCACTTTTAAAGGCGTCTAGGCTAGACGCCAGCACCACATCCTGTGGCAAGGAGTTCCACAGACTGACCACGCGCTGAGTAAAGAAATATTTTCTTTTGTCTGTCCTAACCCGCCCAACACTCAATTTTAGTGGATGTCCCCTGGTTCTGGTATTATGTGAGAGTGTAAAGAGCATCTCCCTATCCACTCTGTCCATCCCCTGCATAATTTTGTATGTCTCAATCATGTCCCCCCTCAAGCGTCTCTTTTCTAGGCTGAAGAGGCCCAAACGCCGTAGCCTTTCCTCATAAGGAAGGTGCCCCAGCCCCGTAATCAGCTTAGTCGCTCTCTTTTGCACCTTCTCCATTTCCACTATGTCTTTTTTGAGATGCGGCGACCAGAACTGGACACAATACTCCAGGTGTGGCCTTACCATCGATTTGTACAACGGCATTATAATATTAGCCGTTTTGTTCTCAATACCCTTCCTAATGATCCCAAGCATAGAATTGGCCTTCTTCACTGCCGCCGCACATTGGGTCGACACTTTCATCGACCTGTCCACCACCACCCCAAGATCTCTCTCCTGATCTGTCACAGACAGCTCAGAACCCATCAGCCTATATCTAAAGTTTTGATTTTTTGCCCCAATGTGCATGACTTTACACTTACTGACATTGAAGCGCATCTGCCATTTTGCTGCCCATTCTGCCAGTCTGGAGAGATCCTTCTGGAGCTCCTCACAATCACTTCTGGTCTTTACCACTCGGAAAAGTTTGGTGTCGTCTGCAAACTTAGCCACTTCACTGCTCAACCCTGTCTCCAGGTCATTTATGAAGAGGTTGAAAAGCACCGGTCCCAGGACAGATCCTTGGGGCACACCGCTTTTCACCTCTCTCCATTGTGAAAATTGCCCATTGACACCCACTCTCTGCTTCCTGGCCTCCAACCAGTTCTCAATCCACGAGAGGACCTGTCCTCTAATTCCCTGACTGTGGAGTTTTTTCAGTAGCCTTTGGTGAGGGACCGTGTCAAATGCCTTCTGAAAGTCCAGATATATAATGTCCACGGGTTCTCCCGCATCCACATGCCTGTTGACCTTTTCAAAGAATTCTATAAGGTTCGTGAGGCAAGACAGCTGCCAGCTGCCTCCCTGCCCCTGCAGCATACAGCAGCAGCCATTTCTGCGCTGCTGTACCATGAAACAGGCAGGATTGGGCTGCAAATCTCTGATTCAAAGGATAGAGACACCTCCACATGTATCGGTCCCATTCACACAATCACTCTCCCCTTTTTCACAGTAGATGAATGGTGAGGGTCCTATGTGCAGTAGGTAAAGGTGTGGAGACCAAAGCTCTTTCTCACACCCCATTGTGTGTAGGACTTACTGCCAAGGTTGTGCATGCCAGTTGTGTTAAAGCTTTTAAAGATGTCTTGAAGCGACTTGTATTCAATATAGAGAGGAGCAGGAACCAATATGCAGGGGATGGTCAGAGTGGACAGGGAGATGTTCTTTACACCCTCACATAACACCAGAACTAGGGGAAATTCACTAAAATTGAGTGTTGGGAGAGTTAGAACAGACAAAAGAAAATATTTCTTTACTCAGCGTGTGGTTGGTCTGTGGAACTCTTTGCCACAGGATGTGGTGATGGCGATTGGCCTGGACGCCTTTAAAAGGGGATTGGACAAGTTTCTGGAGGAAAAATCCATTATGGGGTACAAGCCATGATGTGTATGCGCAACCTCCTGATTTTAGAAATGGGTTATGTCAGAATGCCAGATGCAAGGGAGGGCACCAGGATGCAGGTCTCTTGTTACCTGCTGTGCTCCTTGGGGCATTTGGTAGGCCGCTGTGAGATACAGGAAGCTGGACTAGATGGGCCTATGGCCTGATCCAGTGGGGCTGTTCTTATGTTCTTATGTGTTTATACATCCAACTTTACATACATGTCCATTCACAGAAGAAAGTGCTACTACTGGGCCAAAACAAGACATCCATAATGAGATATTCCCAGGACCAGTCTGCATACACCTTCCCCTCTTGATATTCTGTCCTATAGACTCATAAAAGTCCCATAGACTTTATCAAAAATGCCCCTCACAATGATTATATATACATTTGTTTTTAAATCCTTTGTGAGACTTGGCTCAAATGAACCACTGACCCCATGATTATGAGGCCATGGATGGTGCTCTGAAAGAGGGGTGGGTAGAATATATATCGGCATCACCTGGCAGGACAAAGTTCCAAACAACACAGTCCTGGAATGTGCTGGAATCCCTAGCATGTATTCACTGCTGAAACAGAGACGCCTGCGTTGGCTTGGTCATGTCGTGAGAATGGATGATGGCCGGATCCCAAAGGATCTCCTCTATGGAGAACTCGTGCAAGGAAAGCGCCCTACAGGTAGACCACAGCTGCGATACAAGGACATCTGCAAGAGGGATCTGAAGGCCTTAGGGATGGACCTCAACAAGTGGGAAACCCTGGCCTCTGAGCGGCCCGCTTGGAGGCAGGCTGTGCAGCATGGCCTTTCCCAGTTTGAAGAGACACTTTGCCAACAGTCTGAGGCTAAGAGGCAAAGAAGGAAGGCCCATAGCCAGGGAGACAGACCAGGGACAGACTGCACTTGCTCCCGGTGTGGAAGGGATTGTCACTCCCGGATTGGCCTTTTCAGCCACACTAGACGCTGTGCCAGAACCACCTTTCAGAGCGCGATACCATAGTCTTTCGAGACTGAAGGTTGCCAATACAAAAAAAAAAAAAGAATATATATGCTCATATCCCTCACTGAAGGTAGGTGGGGCTGGTTGGACATATGGTCCAAGCCAGCCCCCTGTTTCACTACTTACCATCACCAGTTAAGGGTCATGTTTGGAAGCACCAAACATCCATTTTACTCCCCAAGGAAGACAGTCTTTCTCTCTGACAGTTCATTTGTCAGCATATGGCCTGACATTACCTGCAAGTTATTTATCTTTTACCCAGAAACACATCAGGAAGATAACGCATAAATTACAGTACATTGAAGTAGAAATGCCAGATCTGTACCTGTGTTCAGAACATTCTGTACATAACTTGGCCTCCTGCATAGTCCAAAGTATAAATCAATACAAAAAAGAATTTTCTGGGCTGATTCTTTACACTTTTTTCTGTTTTGTATTTTCCTGGCCTTTTTTTATTTTTCTGTTCATGTGAGTTTTTTAAACACTCTGTGAGAAGATTAATACATAAATCCTGTTAACAATAATGAGATTTACTCATACAACTCCCTACACACCTCTTTAGAAATTTAGCCCTTAAGCTTAGAAAGCATTTGGGGGATAATTATATTTTTCCTATTCATTGCCGGTTTACAGATTAAACGTACTGTGCTGTAACTATACAAAGGAGTTTCTCCTGGTAATGTTTTCTTTTCCACCTCATGGAACAAAATTATTATATTGGCTAAAACCATCTATGACAGGTGAGGCTATGCATTGTTCTCTTTGGAGTCTCAGGAGACGCCAACTGATAGGGAAGACACCGTGTTGTATGTTATACTGAGATATAGATGGAAGATAATACACGGCATTAACATTGTATTCAGTGCATAAATTCAATCTCATTGAGAGTTAGCATATTGTGTGTGGCGAAGTCACCATTCATTGACCTCCTGTTGTCCATAAAAAGGACTGTGCTGTCCTGCCTTATGTACTCTTCTGCCTTGCATTGGGATACTTATGCAGGCTCATCAGGCATTAAAGGACAAGATGACGTAGGACAAAAAGGGCTTGCCATCTTTCTGATGGGGGGCTCTGCCAACCTAAAGAGTCAATGATGCACAGGGGGCTGTCAAAAGAAAAGAAAAGAAAAATCACCTATCTGCAGAAGCATACAGGTTTTCCAATTTCCCATTGTGAGAAATGTCAACAAGTAAACCAGTGCTTCAGTTCATAAATTCCTGCACATTGGTCCACTGCAGCTGTAAAGTTCTTCATAAAAGCACCACTAGATACAGTGGAAATAATTCCGTATAAGTCACTGGGCCCTGATGGCATCCACCCAAGAGTTATTAAGGAATTAAAGAATGAAGTTGCTGATCTCTTGACTAAAATACACAACTTGTCCCTCAAAATGGCCACGGTGCCAGAGGATTGGAGGATAGCAAATGTCATATCAATCTTTAAAAAGGGAAAGAGGGGGGACCCGGGCAATTATAGGCCGGTCAGGCTAACATCTATACTGGGTAAGATGGTGGAATGCCTCATCAAAGATAGAATCTGTCTGTGACAGATCAGGTGAGAGATCTTGGGGTGGTGGTGGACAGGTCGATGAAAGTGTCAACCCAATGTGCAGCGGCAGTGAAGAAGGCCTATCCTATGCTTGGGGTCATTAGAAAAATATTGAGAACAAAACGGCTAATATTATAATGCCATTGTACAAATCGATGGTAAGGCCACACCTGGAGTATTGTGTCCAGTTCTGGTCGCCACATCTCAAAAAGGACATAATGGAAATGGAAAAGGTGCAAAAGAGAGCAACTAAGATGATTACTGGGCTGGGGCACCTTCCTTATGAGGAAAGGCTACGGTGTTTGGGCCTCTTCAGTCTAGAAAGGAGATGCCTGAGGGGGGGACATGATTGAGACATACAAAATTATGCATGGGAAGGATAAAGTGGATAGAGAGATGCTCTTTACACTCTCACATAACACCAGAACCAGGGGACATCCAATAAAATTGAGTGTTGGGAGGGTTAGGACAGACAAAAGAAAATATTTCTTTTCTCAGCATGTGGTCAGTCTATGGAACTCCTTGCCGCAGGATGTGGTGACGGCATCTGGCCTAGATGCCTTTAAAAGGTGATTGGACACATTTCTGGACGAAAAATCCATTACGGGTTACAAGCCATGATGCGTATGTGCAACCTCCTGATTTTAGAAATGGGCTATGCCAGATGCAAGGGAGGGCACCAGGATGCAGGTCTCTTGTTGTCTTTTGTGCTCCCTGGGGCATTTGGTGGGCTACTGTGAGATACAGGAAGCTGGACTAGATGGGCCTATGGCCTGATCCAGCAGGACTGGATCAGGCCAACGTGTTCTTACGTTCTTATGTATGAACATTTGAATTCAAGAAGATATTTGTATTTGTTACACACACACAATCAACATCATCAAATATTTACACCCTGCCCTTTTCCTGCTAGGGACTCAAAGTGATTTCAAAACCTCATTAAAAACAATCAATACAATCAAATAAAAAATAAAATCCAATGGCAGCAAAAAATACTTCAATGAAATATCTGCAACATAAAATAAAATAAAAGGGATGACAGAGATCCGATATCTAGAGAACTCAAGAAACTTGAGCTGGAAAAGCCAGGTCTTCATTCTCTTCATTTTCTGGTGGCATATGCATTTACTGTACACCACCTTGAGCATAGGAAAAGTGATATATAAAAAATCTGTTAATTAAATAAATATTTCAATCCATCTATGCCTTTTTCTACATGAAACATCCCTTCAAAGAGAGAAATGAATGAATTCCAACTGGATGAATTCCAACTTGATGAATTCCAACTGGAAAAACAAAAGGGGCCATGATCAAGAGAAAGAGAATGACTTCCAAATTTGCTCTCATTTTCCTTTTGAATAGGTTGCTGTTTGGTAGAAGCCAACCAAAGAATAGCTGAGACTAATGTAGATGGAAGAAACCCTGTTCAGTTGTTGTAGGAAGAGTTAGACAGTGACCTTAACAAGTGTAAGTGGGCATTTGCCAGAAACCAAATTACCATTGAACCACACCAGAAGCTGATCTTCTCATGTTGCCATTCAGAGAGTACAGGAGTTTTACCACACTTATATAAATCTTCAGAAATTCAAGAAAGGAGGGCAGTGGCAAGGTTAACTTGGTGGAACTTGGTTGACCAGCTTCCCACCATGGCAAATTACTGCATGGTCATCTATATTCACCCCATGATATTACAGATAAGGATGGGTATGTTTCTACCAATCAGGAAACATATGACTGGAAGAACAGGAAGCATATGACTTTGAACAGTAACACCTGCCAAAGTTTCCACTTCAGTAAGCTAACAAAAATACAAGACACATTTCAGGATACAGTATCCATCTACATCAGTATTTCTGAACGTCAGTCATCCAACAGAAGCCATAGAGATGTCTTTGTAAAAAAATTTCTACATCTTTCCAAAGACTGTAACACTTTAATAAGGATCCCTTTCTTCTTCCCATTCTTCCCAATGTGGTCTCTGCTGATTCCAAATTCCAGACTGGTAATTAATTGTAAAATCAGTGTATTTAATAAGTTGGTACGTTAACATTTCTTGAATGGAAAAGGCAGGCACTTGTTCAAGTCTTTTATTTTCAAAATTCAAATTTCAAATTCCTATTTGAGCATTTCACAGTTGAGCAGCTTTGCAGTCAACTTTGAAACTCAGCTTGACATTGCTAAAATGGCACTACTTGGTTCACCCCAATGCATCGTTCAAGGGAGGCAGACGTGCTGCCCCGATTTCCCAGAGATCTTATGACTCTTAAGAGCGTTCTGCCTGAAGGCAAGTCCCCTTAGGCATGTCCTGTAGAAGGCAACAAAAGATCCCATGAGCCTGAATAAGAAGAATGACTGTGGAAACTACCTGTTTTGTATACAGTACATAGAGTGTTATGCAGTGTAATACATCACAGGAGTTCACCAATGTCACTCTAGGTTGCAGTTGTTATGTGAACTATGTTAGACAGCAAGGCAGAATTGTTTTCAGTGTAGTCCTTAGGGATTCCTTCAAGAAAGAAAAAAAACAATGATTTTGAAGTTTCATTTCAGTGCCATGTAACAGAGATCTTAAGGGTTATTCGGTTCTTCCAAGATTGTGTCTCACAGCTGTTTTCTGTTGGGGAAAAATATATATTTATTTATTCCAGAAAATATTTTATATCTCCAATTCCACTGGGTTAGTGAGTGTAGTCAACTGATTGCTTATTGCACTGAAGATCAAGGTTATGTCCCAGTTCATGTAGTCATCATAGCATGGCCTATAGCGGATCTTAGTCCCTTTCTGTTTTCTTCTTCTAAAAATGAGACACTCAAGGAATGTCAATTTAGTGTCCCTCAGGCTGGATCCAAGCCCTTTGGCCAGTGGTTTTCAAACTCTCAGGGAGAGTTTGAGAGCCACTAAATCTTTGCCTCAGAAGGCAGGGGAGCGGGGCAAAGGCAGAGACGTGATGCCCAGCATCATGCCTCTGATAGAGGAGCGCTGCCACTCACTGCCGCCTGCAGGAGCCTCCCAGGGGTTGGGGGAGCCCAGCCTCAGCGCAGAGTCCTCCAGAAGGTGATCACGACCACTTCCTGTTTTTCGATCACAAAACCGGAAATGGTCACGCCTGCTGAGGCTGGCGCCGAGCTCCCCTGATCCCCTGCTGCACCACGATCAGAGGTGTGATCCTGGACATCACGTCTCTGCCTTCCCCTCCTCCCCGCTCCTTAAGGCAGAGGTTTTCAAACTCTCTTGGAGAGTTTGAGTCGCTCTAAGTTCTGGCGGGGTCTTGGGTACACTTACCTGAGCCTCCTACAGCCTCCCAGGGGTGTGGGGAGCCTGGTGCGACCTTCTGCAGGGCTCCCCAAAGCTTCAGAAATGAAAGTGGAGCAATCATGCTCCGCGTTCACTTTAGCGGAGGTGGGGTGTGATTGCTCCACTTTCGCTTTCACATCTGTGGGGAGCCCTGCAGAAGGCCACATCAGGCTCCCCGCACCCCTAGGAGGCTGCGGGAGGCTCTGGTAAGTGTACCCAAGCCCCTGCAGCCCCCCTGAGCAGCACGATCCTGGGGATCGCACCGCTGCCTCCTCCCTGCCTCCAGGCTGTCCCTGCCCCTTAAGGTGAAAGTGGCCAGGGCCCATAGGCTGGAGCGTCATGACACCCCAGTTTGAAAACCACTGCCATCGGCAAATTATTAACCAATTGTCAACAGTACCAAGTTTTAATCAAGGCATTGCAAACTGTATTACCTGAAGTAGGATTGGGGATTTGTTGGCTGGTCCAAAGTAAGCAAGATTAGTGGCGTAGCTAGCAGGGGGGCGGTCTGCTCCAGGTGCCACCTTTGGGGGGGTGACACCACAAATGCCCCAACATAGCTAACATTACAGAAGTTATGGGTAAGCCCATCTTGCCATATACCGTTGGATGCAGAAATTCCAGCAGAATGCAGTGCAAAAAACCAGATTGAAATATCTCTTTTCCATCAAAAGTTATGACCAAAAAACCAGAAACCAAAAAATGCATTGAATCCTATGGAAAATGAAACTGAGCCATACCATGCATTTACTCGTGAGTTGGCAAATGTGCCATAGTTTGTTGGAAAGGATAGGCTGAGGGGAATCCAATGAGACCAGAATGGTTCCCATCCAATGAAAGTAGCCCCCAAAAAACACCCAAGAAGGAAGTCCCCCCCCTCCAAGCAGACAAATGTATTGAGCCCTATGGAAAGTGAAAGTAAGCCACACAGTCATGTTTACTCATGAGTAAGCAAATGTGCCGTGGCTTCTGGTCAAGTCAGGCAAAGGGGAATGCAAAGCTAGCTGCATAGTCCCCATCTGATGAAAGTGGAGCTCAACAAATGCTCCAGAAGGCAGCCCCTCCAAAGAATAAACCAGAGCAGTGGTATAGCTAATGTAGTCCGGTGCCAAGCTCAAAATGTTGCCCCAGAAGTGATGTCACAAGCGGAAGTGACATCACAGCCTGGCTTTTTAAAAAGTGAAAATTGGGGGGAACCCATCTCCTCCCCCCAGCAGCTCACCACCCACTTGCTCTGCTGCCTCCCCCCAGTCAGTGGCATAGGTAAGGCATCTATCTGCTACCCGGGGTCAAAGAAGATTTTGCAGCCCCCCCTGCATGATAAAATCAAATTTAAGTAAATAAATAAAAAGTTATTGGTTCCATACTGTATCATAATAACATCTCATTGGCACTCAGAACAATCAGTGTCATAGATCAGTTTGTAGTTAAGCAAATCCACTTTTTGTTCCACAAGACAGTTTTATTTTCATTTTCTTGTTAATTGGTCATAATTTTTGATAGGATACAGATATTCCAATGCAGTTTGTTTCATTGCATTCTGCATTAAATTATCTTTCCAATGATATATAACATGATGGTATTACTCATACATACCAAGATTTTGGTCACTAGTGTCAAACTCAGCTTGTTGCCCCCCTAAAGCTTGATGCCTGGTGCAACTGCTACCCCCTGCACCTCCTTAGCTACACCACTGAACCAGAGGCTTGAGCTGGTAAGATGGGCACTGGGGAGGGCTGAAAATCTCACTGATTTATTTGTGTTATTGCAGGCAGCACCCCCCCCCCCCCAAACAGAATAAAACATAGGCTTGTTTCACCAATAAAACATAGCAATGTTTCACCCATTGCTTCAGTGGGCTTTCTCAGAGGCTGCAGTTTTTAGTGACTCTTCTGAGGCCTCTTTGTGTGTGTGTGTGTGTGTGTGTGTGTGTGTGTGTGTGTGTTAAAAATTGATGACCCCGGGTGCCAGATGTCTTTGCTATGGCACTGCCTAAAGGTAGGGGCTTGAAGCTTTCTTGGTTTCACATCACATTTACTCCTTGATTCTTAATATCTTAGAAGCTTGTTTTTCTGCTTTCTGTTATTTTATCACTTGTATCACTGTTTTACTGCCGTGGTTTTCTTTTCTTTTTTTTAAAGATTGTATTTTATATTGTTTGTATTTTATATCAATTTTATTGACTGTTACGTCTTAGGTTGTCAGCCACCCTTGTTCTTTTTCAGTAAGGAGAAGGGTGGAATATACATTGCAAAATAAATAGGAGCGGTGGTGCTCTAAGATCCCATTCAACATGGGGTGGCATATTGTGATAGATGTAGAGGCATCCATTTTCTGACTCAGCTGAGAGTCTCTTTCTGATTATGGGCTTCAATGTGACATTTGTGCAGATGAGATGTTCAACATTTGGTTTAGTCACTAGGAGATGTGCCATGAATGTTGTCACATTTCTGTACTCTTTGAGTAATGCAAGAAAATGGACCAAATGCGACAATATCATCTTGCCAATATCATTTATGCCATCAAGTTGAAGGTTTTTCTCATATTCTAGTGAGATGCCAGAACCATATGTATCACCTCCTGAACTGCTTCTCGATTACTAAAGGCTGCAAACTAGCACAAAGCTTCACAACCTGTAAAAGATCAGCATCAACTGATTCAAGAAGTCAACAACAGTCAATTTCATAACAGACAGTGCCAACACCTTTCTTATCAAAGATACTGCTGGTGTTCCTTGCATCTGTTCATGCACCTTGTTGTCTGCTTAATTCATTTCAGCATTACTTTTCAATGTGGCTGAATAACCATTTCATCCAGGAAAGCTTAGACTCACGCCCAAGCAAATTCTGTTCTTTCAACATCAACAGCTTCAACATTTTCAGTTCTTCCGTGCCAGGAGAGTGACCTTATCTCCTTGCAGATACTTCTGGTACCTACTTCTTTATGAAGAAGACTAAGGAAAGTGAGGATACTAGTGAGAAGGAAAACTCCATCTTTTGAACCTTGAAAGGCTTAGGGAGTACAAGGAGGCAGCTGTTGTTGGTTCTGCACTGTCTCAAAGTTCCCTGGAACTGACGTGTTGAAATATGTTCTTAGCCCTACAAGATGCTGAAACACATGCTCAACTTCACAATTTAACAGTCCAGTCCTATCTCCTGCCAGTCCACAGCATACAGAGCACCTGATGTTGAACTGGCTGCATGCTATAGTGGTAGAGTGACCAAACAGCCCAGGAGAGGTGACAGCCCAAGCCATCATAACTGCCCTCAAGGCAATGCAGGGCCACCAACAACCTCTTTCAGGCTAGGGATTATTTGTTCGTTTACTCCAAGAGAAGCCCCTGCCAGCGCAGAGGGTCTAGTCTGAACTTCATTAGTGATATCACTAGCGCAAATCCGCATGGACCTGTGAAGGCAGATTGGGTGCTGAAAGGGGGGTTGGATTCAGCAGATATCTCTGCTGCCAACCCATCTTTTCTGTTCCTAATCCTCATTCCTCACTATTTTGCAGCTATGGAAATGCAACCCAATGAATGGTGTTACATATATTTATCTGAAAGGCTATTTGAATGAACATTCATAATATGAAGCAAGGCTACAGGGACAGGCTTGCAATAGCTTTCTTCTAGTCCCCCCCCCCCCAAAAAAAGCCACACTGTGTTTGCAATTCTTTTATATGTTTGATAAAGCAGAACAGTGAAAACTTATCCAAATGTGTCATGAATCCACTGGCGTCGCTAGGGGGGTGCGAGGGGTGCGGGCCGCACCAGGTGACGCGCTGGGAGGTGACGCGCCCTGGAGGAGGATCCGTTAACATTGCGGGCTTAGGAGCTACTATGTCATGCCAAACACCGTTCGATGTGGAATGGCCAGTGGAGTGCAGTGCAAAATACAGAATTGAAATCGCTCCTTTTGTTCAAAAGTTATGGCCAAAAAACCGGAAGGAAAAAATGCATGGAGCCCTAGAGAGTGAAAGTGAGCCGTATTGTGCGTTTACTCATGAGTAGGCATACTTGCCATAGTCCGTCAGAAAGGGCAGGCTGAGAGGAATCCAACAACACCAGAATGGTCCCAATCCAATGAATGCAGCCCCCCAAAACACCCCCCTCCCTGCTGCCCCAGAAGCTCTCCCCTCCCAGCTGCGAGTCTGAGTCAGAAACAAAGCCACGTGGCCATGTTTACTCACAAGTAGGTGGACTTGCCTTAGTCGAGGCAGGCAGATAGACTCCAATGACGTCAGAATGGTACTCATCCAATGAGTGCAGCCGCCAAAAACACTGAAGAAGGAGGTTCCTCCCTCCCAGTCTATGGAGCCCTATGGAAAGCAAAGCAGTCTCACAGTCGCATTTACTCACGAGTAGGCAGGCATGCCTTGGCTGGTGGTCAGGCTGGAGGACACCAGAAGGGTCCTGATCCGATGGAGCTGTTCCAGAAGGCAGCCTCCTCCCCCCTAAAAAGAACAAAAGAGGCTTGAATGGTAAGGGGAAAGTTTTCTATTTTGTACTTGCAAAGCCAGATTTTATCTTTATCTGGATATGCCTGAAATAGAAGAAATTTAAACTGGGCACTGGGATGGCTGAAGATCTCACTAATTCTTTTTTTGGGGGGAGGGGGAGTCATTGCGGGCAGACTACACAGTAAGCTCCATTGACCACTATGGGACTTACTTCTGAGTAGACATGCATAGGCTTGAGCTCACAGGCTGCAATCCTACCTACACTTTCCTGAGAGTAGATTCATTTGGTGGAACAGGACTTGCTCCCCCTTAATTTTTTCTTTTATTTTAATTTATTTATAATTATTTATTTTAATTGCTTGATGATGTCACTTCTGGCCATGACCTCACTTCCAATGGGTCCTGGACAGATTGTCATTCTAAAAAGTGGGTGCCGGTGCTAAAAGTTTGAGAACTACTGCAATAAGTTGTTAGTAAGTTGCCACGGTGTGTGTGTGTGTGTGTGTGTGTGTGTGTGTGTGTGAGAGAGAGAGAGAGAGAGAGAGAGAGAGAGAGAGAGAGAGAGACTCTACAAGTTTTCAAAATCACTAAAATCAGAGTTTGGAGGAATAATACCATCATGTTATATATCAATCAATGCGTAATTTCATGCAGAATGCAATGAAACAAGCCACATTGAAATATCTGTGTTCTAACAAAAGGTACAGCCAGAAAAACAGTGGGGGCGGGGCGATGGTGGGGCATTGCCCCACCCACTACATGGGGTGACGCACAGGCCTCCCGCACTGGGTGACACAAATCCTAGTGACGCCACTGCATGAATCCATATTTGAAAGCCTGTTCTGAGAAGAGGTGGGGGACAGGAGCCTTTTTGTGGATCTCTCATTGCATTTCTACTGACAACAATGTACCTGTTCCCATGAACGGAATTAGGCAATTTTCAAGAGGAAACTTGCAAAATTTGGGTGTCTATTATTAGTGATTGAACAGATGACAACTAGGGCTGAAATGGGGGGGGGGTGCATTTTATGAAAAGCATCACCCTCACAAAGTGCTCTTTCCTGTTTGGCAATTGCTCACCCATGCAGGAGGAAGGCAGGAAAAAAAATGGCTCTCACTCTGATTAGACTTCATGATGTCATCGTGTAGCCAAGTCTGACTGGCTACATAACAAGGTCCCATCATCATGTGGCCCACGTGTTCCCCGATTTCCTAATAAGACAACCTCTGGATGAAGTTCAGGTTCATTTGTTAAATGGGGCCAAAGCTGAAGAATGGAAGAACACAGCCTTGGGTGAGCAGCAATCAGAGTGCCAAAAATGGTAAGGAACGTAAGAATGTTTTTACCCTCCTCAGCCCCGTTTTATCCCAGTACTTCCATGGGCAAAAAATCAGGGCAACCCTATGAAGAATCAGCCTTCATTTTTCTAATTGCCTGCATATAGGTCCCTTCAGAGTGTACTCCTGTAATTCTATCATTTAATGGGGGGATGGGACCAGAAAACTCCTTATTTTCTTTTTCTTTTTCTTTTTTTTTTTTGGCCAAAATTATCAGTGAGAGCACTAAAATTTTCAACAGCTAGGCATTTTTTCCTGATTTATCCTAAAGTCATATCAAACGAATTCCTATAATGATAAATGTCTACATTAAAACCATCATTGCTAATAGTATTCCATATCATTTATCTTTTGTACAGTGTGACCAAATTACAATGACCACATGACTATAGCCACTTATGATTAATGAAGGCTTAATATACTATCTGACAGTAAAGCTTTGGGGAGGAAAATTATCATATATTTTAAAATTTCCAGCTACACTTTACTTTCCAATTTACTTAAAAAAATAATTTTCAAAGTAATTGTTTAAAAAATCATACTACCTTGCCTTGATGCACAGCTAATAGGTTTACAGCACAATCCTACGCATGTCTACTCAGAAGTAAGTCCCTCTGTGTTCAATGGGGCTTACTCCCAGGTAAGAATATAGGATTGCAGTCTTACTGTACCTCTGATTTTGAGGGAAATAGCTTTTCCTTAATGGGTGCCATATTTGGAGTTAGAGATTCTCAAATTGCTTAAGCACCTCCTACAAATCACACAAGGCAAGGTAAAACATATTTGGTACACACCATGCATCCCTAATCCAAAAAACCCAAAATGCTTCAAAATCAAAAAATTATTGAGTGCTGACATGATGCCACAAGTGGAGAATTCCACACCTGACCTCATGTGACAGGGTGCAGTCAAAACTTTGTTTCATGCACACAACTAATTTAAAAATTGTATAAAATGACCTTCAGGCTAGGTGTATAAGGTGTATATGATTCATAAATGAATTTCATCTTTAGACTTGGGGTCCCATTCCCAAGATATTTCATTATGTATAAGCAAAAATTACAAAAAGAATCTGAAACACCTCCAGTCCCAAGCATTTCAAATAAGGGGTACTCTACCCATATAAGGTAGGGCCACTTTATTAATTCCATAATCCAGTGGTTCTCAAACTCTCAGGGAGATTGAGCCCCACTATAAGTTCTTGCAGGAGAGGGGGGAAGGCAGTGACACGATAGCCAGAATCGCATTACTTTTGAGGGGTGCAGGGGCTTGCTTTGACTTATCAGAGCCAACAGCAGGCTCCCAGGGATATGGGAGCCCTGCATGGGTCTCCGAAGGGCTCCACAACATGCAGAGACACTCAAAATAACGACTGCGACCCACTCCTGGTTTGCAATCCTGAAGTGGGTTGCGATCACTATTTTAAGGGTCTCTGCATGTTGGGGAACCCTGAGGAGGCTGGCACAGGACTCCCCACACCACCCGGAGCCTGGTGTAGGCTCTAGTGAGTCAAGGGAAGCCCCTGCACCCCTTAAAAGTGACACAATTCTGGTGACTGCCTTCCGCACTTCCTGTCCCTTATGGGGGTAGAGGCCAGGGCTCTCAGGCTGGGGCATTGCAACGCACTAGTTTGAGAACCACTGCCATAATAATAATAATAATAATAATAATAATAATAAATAAACTTTATTTATATCCCGCCCTTCTCCCCGAAGGGACCCAGGGCGGCTTACAACATATTAAAAACAGATTAAAAACATAATTTAACCGCAAATAAAAACATATTAAAACACATTAACAGATACCCATAAAAACAGTAGTCCGATAAAAAGTCAGATAAAAAGAGCAAAACGCAGCAAATCATAGAGGAATCAGGCCTGGAAAAATATTAAAAGATATCGAAAAGATGTTAAAAAAGGCCATGAACTCAGAAGGCTTCTTTAAACAAAAAGGTCTTCAGGCCTCGCCGAAAAGTCTCAAGAGAGGGAGCCATTCTCAAGTCAAGGGGAAGGGAGTTCCATAACGTTGGTGCCACTACTGAGAAGGCCCTATTTCTTGCCAATGCCCCACGTACCTCCTTAGGCGGTGGCACTTGTAAAAAGGCCTTCTCTGATGACCTAAGAGGACGAGCCGGATTGTACGAAAGTAGGCGATCTCTGAGATACCCTGGCCCAGAGCAGTATAGGTCTTTAAAGGTCAAAACCAGCACCTTGAATTGGGCCTGGAAACGAATGGGCAGCCAATGCAGCCCCCGGAGAAGCAGGCTGACGGAGTCAAACCACCTAGCTCCAGTGACCACACGGGCCGCCTATAATCCAATAAGCTTAAATCCTAAAGCAGATCCTGTCTACCAAACCCTTCCTTCTTTAGTGCAGGCACCTACCCAGAGGGCGACAGATGCAACTGTTCACTTCCCCTTTGTGCATTACCACCCCTGACTTCAACCAGAGATTGGCTCATGCTAAACTCTGGTTTTCACCACCAGCCCCTGGAATGGAGATCCAAGACAGCGAAATTATCAAGCTCATCCCAAGCCTGAAAGTTTTTAGCAATTCAGTCCTTAAAGGTTGCCACCCAGCATTCCCAAGCTTCTTGATATGGGTGCTGACTTCCCCACTGACTCTTGCGTACCAGATCCCTGCTCCAAGTCCCAGTTTTACACTATACCTGCCAGAAGTGACCTAATATAGCACCTCACCAAAGGAAACAGGCTGGGGTAGGGAGAAAAAAAACAAACCATCAGGCAGAGAGCAAAAATTTCCACCGGAGGGTGGCCAGCTAATTTCAGATTACTGCTACGACAGGTGGGATGGGTGAAACCCATCCCGAATAGCACCAAATGGCTAGTTTATCACACAAACTGGATAGAAAACACTAAGGGAGAGATGCTCTTCCCCAAACAGTGAAGGCTCTGTATTCATGGCCTCATGCAGGGAGCAAGAAGGCCACTGCTTGAGCGGCAGGGCGGCTACCTTCTTCAGATATGCTACACAGCATGAAATGTTGCCTTTAGAATTTTTCAGCTGGAAGGACCAAATGAAATCGTAGAAAGAAAAATTCCAAGCAGAAACTAGGAATACAAGGAATATATAACTTACATATACAAGTCCAACCTTGTTATAGGTGGATTTTTTATGCACAGATTTGACTCAACACAAATGGCCACAGCAAATGAGAAAGAATGTGCTGATCCCTGGAGAAGGGGAAATATGCGTCTCTTTAAAATCACAGCCAGTTGTTTATAACAATAGCCTCCTTATCCTAGCAGGGGGGGCTGACAATCTATCAATTATTCTCTCTCCAGCTTCACTCCAAGGCAAAGCAACCCCTCCCTTCCCCTTTATCACTTTGCTCTGGGTGAAGGGAGGGGTCACTGGCTTGCCTGGAGAGAGACCAATTAATGGATTATCTGCCTAATGATCTGTCTTAGGTCAGCAAGGCTGTATTGAAATCACCAGAGCAAAGGGACTTTGTTTTTTAAATTGATTTGCTTTAGTGCGATTTTTGCCACCCATGTGAGTTCTGGGAACTGAACCCTCACGAATAGCTAGACGGGCAGCCCAATCCTGAGCTGCCCGCAGCGCCCAGGTCCGGCGGCTCCATGGAGGGCTGCCGCCAGATCCTGAGCCTCCAGCACTACCGCGGGAGGCTCCTTGGGAGAAGGAAAGCAGCCCAGCAATGGGGCTACTCACTGTAGCGCCAACCAAAAGTTCAGCGCTAAAGTAAAGACGCTCATGTAGGGTGCGTAGCCCCACATGAGCGCCTTGGATCCTGCGGACCTTGGCTTTGCAGATCCACTTCGCTCCCTCCCCCAACACGCCTTCCGCCCACCCTGGCCACACCTCCCGCTGGCCTCCCCCTTCCCTGGAACGCCTCCCCCACGCCTCCTGCCATGCCCCGCCTCCCATTCTACAGCCCGGCGGTCCAGGAGACTGTGGAGCTGCAGAACCCAGGTGACCACTGCACGCTAGCACAGTGCCAGCTGGAGCTGGGCTAGCTCCGCTGGGAGCCCGGCGGTGAGGACTGAGGTCCGCAGCGGGAGCCGTGCCACGGACCTCAGGATTGGGCTCTCAACCTGTAATGACATATGAGTCTTAATTGGATCTTAATTTGGGTTTTATTCAACTTACTCACTGAATAACTGGTGGTGATATCAAAACTGTTAGGATATGTCTTAGTGAAGGCTAGAGCCATGATACCAAGCTTAGTTCAAGGCTTCTCAGTTAATAGAATATTGCATGTTCCTATACCACTCTTGTAAAATGGGGGACTCCTAAGTGGCCATTCTACCCTGACCATCCTAAAGGTTGAAATTTGGTGCTTAGTTAATCCAAGGTACTCTGGTGACTACAGAAATCAGAGGACCTCTTTGTAAATTTGTCTCTAGAAAGGGGATGGTGGGAACAGTGGTTAGGCTGTTCCTACACTAGCTGTGAAGATGGAAATGGCCACGCCCAAAGCCATAGATACTCTAATTACTGAAATGGTTTGTGTGCACTCTATTCACACGTGGTTAAGATACTTCTAGGCTATTCATAAAGCTGAGATCTTGTGTACACTACTAGAAAAGCCTGAGAACTGGACATTTTTGCACCTTATAGTCGACACTCGGATCATGTTTGCTAGTTCTCAGCACTTGTCTTTAAAAATTTGCTTGCAAAAGGATCTTGGCAAAGGAACAACTGCAATATAATAGCACACAAAAGAGCAGTTCTGGACCCTTTGACATGCTGAATCAGGGAGTTGCGCAAAAAGACTGGAGTCTCCAATCATCCTATTTCTGGTTGTCAAAGGCACACAGATATAAGGGATATGAGGATAAGGCCCATTGAACTCAGTGGGAGACACATTTCAAAAATGTGTGCAGGACTGGCCTGCTTTAGCTGATAATTGCTTGGGTTGGGTTGCTAATGAACTCTGCTAAGCTATGACCACATTAAATGTGATTCATTGAGAAGAACTTATTTTTTTTTAACAGAGCTAAAACATAGCTGTGTAAAAGGGTATGTTTGCTACATTCGGCTCTAGCACAGGCCAGTTTAGTGAGAACAATTCCTTCCTACTCTCCAAAGGTTTCTGGAATTCTCCACACAAGGTCATGATCAAGGGTACTTTCATTCCCACTCCAGGAGTTCTGAGCTCTACAGAGCAGCCTGAGTACTTTCGCAAGCAAGCAGCCAGTTAGCTACCATTCCCTTTGCAAGAAATGAAACCTACAACTGATCATTTGCCCTTCAGCTATTTAATCCCAGTCTTCTTTCTTCCATGGCCAGATGGCCAAAATGGGAGGGGGAGTAAATTATGTTCTCTCCAATACCAGAGACCAGTGTTTTTTTTTCCTCTTCAACTTGAGATGAACTGGCCTGATAGTCATTTAAAACCAGCTTAATTCTCTGATGACTCTATAGTAACATCAAGCTTAATGGGCCAAGAAAAAGTGCTTTTGGTTAAATCTCGATGGATCAATTATCCGCACCATGATAGACAAACTAGTTGACGTAATAAAGTTCAAACATTGCCAATAATCCCCCCCAAAAAACTTGGCTCTTCCAGGAAAGCTAAAATCCCTAGTAAGGTGGCCAGTTGCAAAACTGGCCAGGGTGACTGTACCAGCATCGACAATGGCTGTGTTGGAAAAATTATTTCAACAGGAGCAGCTTGCATGGCAGAACTATGAGGAAATTCTCTCATTTTACACAATGATGAAAGGTATAGGAACTCTGTCCTCCTCTGTACCAGGTCATGTGAGTATCATGTGAGCATCCAGAAAGGAATACAAAGCAAAGGATTACAAAGAAAGGATTACAAAGCAAATATTTTGTGAGCTTTCATTTTCAGTAGGAAAGTTGGCCTTGTGATGAGCCTGACTTTTCATCTTTTGTGCGTTTGTTCATGCCAGTTTGCAACCACAGTTTCTCCAAACATTTGTGCCATTTTTTTTCTTAGAAGAGAAATAAATCATATAATGAACATGATAAAATCCCAGCTATGTAGCTAATAAGATTTGAGTACATTGAGTACATCATCACTGAGGGCAAACAAAGAACCCCCACTGCCCTCAGTTTGAATGCGGACGAGAGAATGTATCACTGTTGCCTACACATGCAACTGATCCATGCCCCCCTCTTTTGGCCATTGCACCAGACTGCATTGCTCTCTCTGACTGCGTGCCAATCTTTTGTTTAGATCAAACTCTTGTGGTGCATAGGACACACTGCTGTTTGGGATAGAAAGCAGATGGAAATTTGGAAGAGCATCTCAGAAATTTGGAAGAGCATCCCCATCCCATTCTGACACAACTAGTCAAAAGTCAAAGATTGTTTATTGTATTAGCTAATAGCCATTACAATAAGATAAACACAACTAGTCCAATTAGCTTGAGGGAGTATTGGTTAAATGGTCCCATGTTCCTTCTGCCCCTTCATACTTAATCCCCTGCAAAGACTTTTTCTGCTTTTCCACATAGGGACACAAAACATTGCTGGAAAGTGTTGCTCAAAATGTCCCCAAAATGTGCTCTATATTTCAGCTCATTTCTATTATAAACAGATTCTAGAGAGAGGTCAGCTAGTGTCTGACACAACGAATGGGGCCATAGCTCAGTGATAGAACACGGGTCCAGTAGTGTAGCTAGAGAGGCAAAACTGTAAGTATTACAGGTGCTGCAACATGCTGTGTAAGTGCCCCCTCCCACTTGCCATTGGAGCCATTCTGGGCAGTGACAGCAATGTGTAGGCACTCGCCAAACCAAACAACATCTCCTGCTTGTTGTCATCACTGCCCAGAATGGCTGTGACAGTGAGTGGGAGGGGCTACTTACACGGCGTGTTGCAGTACCTGTAATACTTACAGTTTTGCATCTCTAGCTACATTACTGGACCCATGTTCTATCACTGAGCTATGGCCCCATTCTTTGTGTCAGACTTACTGTTACTTACCATTTCCCCCTCCCAACTACACTACTGCATAGGCCTTGAATGCAGAAAGTCCCAGATTCAATCTTAGTGTTTCACAGGACAGCTGAGAGTAGCCAGAAAAGCCATTGCCTGTCAGTGTAGGAAATACCAATCGGGATGGACCAATGATCTGACCAGCTTCATATATGGTGGCACCTTTTCCCCCCTTCTTTCACTACAGAAGTCTCACAATCAAATTACACCCTAATACTGAACCAAAATATCTAGGGCCATTTTCGAATGTTACCATGGGAGCGGAACAGGGTAGCTCCATCCTACACTGTTTGGAATTGTGATAAGGCCAGGACGGCATGAGAGGAGCCCATACTCCTGGTTTATCCAGTTTGTTGAGAATGAATGCTGGTATGGGGAGATGCTACAGCATGAGTGCCTCCTACATGGTCCAGGGGTTTTCATGTTACCCCACCAGCATGGAGGGGAGTGGGACTGTCACTGAAGTAACATAAGGCCTCAGTTGTTCTTGCTGTTGTAGAAGAACAGCATCAATTGGTTTCTTACATACCATGTGACAAATGTTACACAAAGTTGTGTTGTTCTGAAAAGAAGAAAACCAAGCTCCCCCTTTGTTTATCACTTTTCCAAAGAATTAAAGAAACTATTTCACAGTACTGATTTTTTCAAAATGTAGTTATTTCTCTTTGGGAAAAGGTTGTGTTGGCTAGCCAATGGAAAATCAATGAAAGTTTCAGTAAATGATCAAATGCAGCATGTGACACTTTAGTTATCATTGAATTTTACCCGGAAGACAATCAATACTTGGTTATACAATGAAGCACACCTGGTAGGTGGTAAAAGTAGACACTGCACAGTATACAAACACAAAGCCAGGCAATTTGCTCTTTTCCGAGTCATTCTATTACCCTTAAACCAGAAAAATGGCCTCTGGGGTTACAAAACATTTATTGTCCTTCAGTGACTCTGGGTCAGGCCAGATAATTCTGTATTATATGGTGGCACTCCCCCCCCCTTCTTTTACTAAAGAAGTCTCCTATTCTGATAATGGTCTGGCAGGCATGCAGTCTTAATTTTCTCTTGCTGATGATTGTCAACTATTCCGACCCAGTTGAGCTTGCTTTTACACTTCTGCTTTATCAAAACATTCTGAAGGAAACCTCATCATGCACTCTCCCTTTTATCTCCAGCTATCTGAATGCTGACTACATTCATGCACCTCAGCACAGTTCACGAGGAACTTGCATGCTGGGATGAACCATGGCCAGTTTTCTGAAACATAAAGGGCAGTGAATTATGAGTCAGTGTAAGTTCATGGATGCCTTCCAACCTTCCCCCTGTGGTTTCAATGGTGGCGGAGGTGAAATGTGCTAGGTGGCTGACTTACCCCACTTCTTGAAGGACCACAGGGAGCACTGGTTGGATTGGTAGAGGTGGTTTATTTTTGTGAGTTACTTCACATTCATCTAGACCCAGTTACATCACTCCTTGTCACTCCTCCTCCTCACTCCTGGGCTTCTCGAGCAGTTTGGCTCACAACATAGAAACCCACAGTTTACCTGGCTACACTAGTCTAAGTAAACAAGTCCAAGTCCAACAAGAAGCTGAAGAGTGCTGGTCAACAGGAGCGATGGCAGTGCCACCCTGGATAGTGCTGGAATCCTCAGGGCAGTTGGTCCAGTCAAGGGGTGGATGGAAGGGACTGGGCTGGTCCTGTGCCTTTTTATCTTGCCCCTTGGTCTAGACAGCCTTGCTCTTCTGGTGGGGCACCAAGCCCTTGGCAGGGCTTGCCTTCTGTCCCCCAAGCTCCTACAGGGGCCTGCTGAGCCCACTTGTCTCTTGCCCCAGCAATGGTGCTGTTCCCCAAAGAGAGACTGGTGGCCTGTCCCCAGCCTGTCCCCGCCCCTCCAAGGTCCAGTAAGTGGTTTGCCAGAGGATGCCCCAGCTGGAGCCCAAGCCCTAAAAAGAACAACCTCTTGCTCTGGCTGCTGGGCTCCTTATAAACCCAGCAGCCAGCCCCTAAGGCTCCACCCCTTCTGGCCAAGTGATCAGTCCCAGATGTTGGGAGATCTCAGGCACCTACTCCCTGCCTGGGAGCTGGGTCCAGGCAGTACTTATCCCCTACTTCTGAGGAGCCCCGTACTCCCGAGGGCACCTGTGTTGCCAGGGCCCATCTCAGGTGACAGTCAGTCGCTAAGAACTGAATTCAAGGAACAAGGTTGTGTTGGAATGAGGGGTCATCACACTGACAATGCTTTATTGAGCCAATATTTGCATGACATTCACAGAGAGGTGTGGGTAGATCTGAAGGGCTTGATTCCATCTGTTCTGATGGAGATAGGAAAGGGTAAAAGAGAAGCTGGAGAGAGAGAGAGAGAGAGAGAGAGAGAGAGAGAGAGAGAGAGAGAGAGAGATGCTAAGCTTGTTTTAAACACTGGAATAGTTGTCCAACAATAGATACAAGTGGAATTTATGATTAATTCATGATTTATCAACAACAAAATCATGATTTATTTTGGTAAGAATTCCTGATGGATGCTAGGTGCCTCTTCATACTGAAAGAATGCCATCACTAAATCCCCACTCTTCGAGCAAAGTCAGGTGGCGATAGCTGGAGCAGGACCACAGCACTGGTCAACACTGATTAATCAAAGAAAACATAAGTCCTATAGTTTTAAGATTTATGCAGAAGAGAGAATTTTAGCTTTTAACACATTTCTCACCCCTGTATGATAAGCCGTTATATAGCTGAATATAGCTGAATATAGCTGAATATAGCTGAGCTATATTCCAGAGAAAATGTAGTCACCGAAGAAGCACTGAACAACATTGAGTGCCTGCCTGTGCTGGAAGAGCTTGACAGTGAACCAACCCTAGAAGAACTTCACGTGGCCCTGGACTCCCTTGCCTTTGGCAAGGCACCTGGAAAAGACAGCATCCCTGCTGAAGTCCTAAAATGCTGCAAAGAGATCATCGTCACTGAGCTGCATGAAATCCTCTGTCTCTGCTGGAGAGAAGGTGGAGTACCTCAAGACATGAGGGATGCAAACATCATCACGCTGTACAAGAACAAAGGTGACAGGGGTGACTGCAACAACTACCGCGGCATCTCTCTCCTTAGCGTTGTAGGAAAGCTGTTTGCCCGAGTTGTACTAAAGAGGCTCCAGGTACTTGCAGAGAGCGTCTATCCAGAATCGCAGTGTGGATTCCGAGCCAACAGGTCCACCACTGATATGGTATTCTCCCTTAGACAACTGCAGGAGAAATACAGGGAACAACGACAGCCACTCTTTATAGCCTTCATAGATCTCACAAAGGCTTTCGACCTGGTCAGCAGAGACGGCCTCTTCAAGATTCTCCCCAAGATTGGATGTCCACCCAGGCTCCTCAGCATCATCAGATCCTTCCACAAGGACATGAAGGGCACTGTTGTCTTCGATGGCTCCACATCAGACCCTTTTGACATCCGAAGCGGAGTGAAGCAGGGCTGTGTTCTTGCACCAACCTTGTTTGGGATTTTCTTCGCTGTCCTGCTGAAGCAGGCCTTTGGAACTGCAACAGAAGGCATCTATCTCCGGACCAGATCAGACGGAAAGCTCTTCAACCTCTCCAGACTGAGAGCAAAATCCAAAGTCCAGCTGAAATGTCTGCGTGACTTCCTCTTTGCCGACGATGCAGCTGTCACTACCCACTCTGCCAAAGATCTCCAGCAGCTCATGGATCGTTTTAGCAAGGCCTGCCAAGATTTTGGACTGACAATCAGCCTGAAGAAAACACAGGTCATGGTTCAGGATGTGGACTCACCTCCCTGCATTACAATCTCTGAGCATGAACTGGAGGTTGTCCATGACTTTGTGTACCTTGGCTCAACGATCTCCGACACTCATTCTCTCGATACCGAGCTAAACAAGCGCATCGGTAAAGCAGCTACCACGCTTTCCAGACTCACAAAGAGAGTCTGGTCCAACAAGAAGCTGACGGAACATACCAAGATCCAGGTCTACAGAGCTTGCGTCCTGAGTACACTTCTGTACTGCAGCGAGTCATGGACTCTTCGCTCACAACAGGAGAGGAAATTGAGCGCTTTCCACATGCGCTGCCTCCGACGCATCCTCGGCATCACCTGGCAGGACAAAGTTCCAAACAACACAGTCCTGGAACGAGCTGGAATCCCTAGCATGTATTCACTGCTGAAACAGAGACGCCTGCGTTGGCTTGGTCATGTCGTGAGAATGGATGATGGCCGGATCCCAAAGGATCTCCTCTATGGAGAACTCGTGCAAGGAAAGCGCCCTACAGGTAGACCACAGCTGCGATACAAGGACATCTGCAAGAGGGATCTGAAGGCCTTAGGGATGGACCTCAACAAGTGGGAAACCCTGGCCTCTGAGCGGCCCGCTTGGAGGCAGGCTGTGCAGCATGGCCTTTCCCAGTTTGAAGAGACACTTTGCCAACAGTGTGAGGCTAAGAGGCAAAGAAGGAAGGCCCATAGCCAGGGAGACAGACCAGGGACAGACTGCACTTGCTCCCGGTGTGGAAGGGATTGTCACTCCCGGATTGGCCTTTTCAGCCACACTAGACGCTGTGCCAGAACTACCTTTCAGAGCGCGATACCATAGTCTTTCGAGACTGAAGGTTGCCAATACAATGATAAGCCGTGCCTTAAAATATTGCATGTGACAGCCCAAAACTTCCTGACATTTATAATGGCAGACCTTGCATTGTGCTGTCATAAAAAGCAGAACGGACTCCACCATGGATAACTGGGTAGTTTAGTGGTGATTAAGAGCCCAATCCTGGGCTCAACACGCTGGCTTACTGCCGAAGTGCACTGTTGCAAACATGCCATAAGGCACGTTTGTGAGGCTTACCACCGGGCGAGCACCCGTGCTAGCTGAGCACGAACTGCTGAACTGCGGTAAGCGGGGGCAGGGGGGAAGAAGGCGTTCCGGGGAGTGGGGAGGCAGGGAGAGAGCAGGGAGGAGGTGTGCTGGAGGGAGGGAACAGGGAGCAAGGGAGGCAGGTCCGGTGGAGTTCCGCTCCACCAGATCCAGAGCATTCGTGCAGGGTTCAGCTCCCTACACGAATGCTCTTCCCTCACCGCCAACCTTTTGGTCGGCGGTGAATCGAGTAGCCCCATTGCGGTCCTATTTCCCTTACCCTGGAGAAGGGGATGAAAGCTGCTGTGGGCGCGCTAGATGTAGCCGTTTTTGGTGCTGCTGCAGCCACGTGCCACAGGAGTGCAGGACTGGGCTGTCCCTTGTTTTCCCAGTTCTTTCTTTAGGTTTATTTTCACATTGTATATTTTCAGGAGAGTCAATATATCACTCCTGGTAAATGTGCGTGATGGGAGGGTGCTATGGCTACAATCCTATATACTTCCTTGGGAGTTTGCAAAATTTAATGAGTAGATATGTATAGGATTGTGCTGTAGATTGTGCTGTAGATTGGGCAGGAGGTCTGGTCTAGAGGGTAGAGCCTCCATTTGCCTGAAGATAACATCCGAAGGTCGCCAGTTTGAGGCCACCGGCACCGTGCGACCTTGAAGCAGCTGACAAGCTGAACCGAGTTATTCCATCTGCTCTGAGCGTGGGAGGGTGGAGGCCAGAATGTGAAACCAGATCAGAGTGAAACATCTGAATGTTGTGGTTCTTGAAAGACAGAACCTTCTTTCAATTGTAAAAATCCCTACTGGGGTTTAAATAAGCCTGCCTATGTAAACCGCCTTGAATAAAGTCTTGAATAAAGACCACGAAAGGCGGTATATAAATACCTGTATTATTATTATTATTATTATTATTATTATTATTATTATTATTATTATTATTATTATTATTATTATTATTAGATGTCTTGCAGCTAAAGGGCCCAATGGTATCCAATTTTCCAATGCCAGTGCAGCTGTGCCAATGGGGCCTGCTCTGCATCCTGTGGTGAGAGGGGCAGTCACAGAGGCTTCCTCAAGGTATGGGAACATTGGTTCCCTTACCCTAGGGCTGCATTGCAGCTGCACCAGTGCTGGAAAGTTGGATGGGACTGGGCCCAAAGTCATTTACGATACATCCACACATTTACTAAAGTATACACTTTTGTGGACTATGGTTCATATTATCGGATGTGTTTGATGAAGTGAACTTTTGCTCCCCTCAAATGTATGCTACAATTAAGTTGCTAGTCTTTAAGATGTATCAATACTCTTGTTATTTTTACTGTTGTGTAGATTTCACTAAGGATAGTGACTTTCCCAAGGTCAATTACTGAACTTCATGGTTAAGTGGAAATTTGGGGTTAAGACACCCCAATTCATATAACATGTCAGGCCAGGCCATAAAACGTGTCTGCCAGGCTAGTGTACTCTACATGCACCAAGCTCTGGCTTCAAAATGCCTTAAAGACTCTTTAAAGGGTCTGTCCAGAAGGATAAGAAAAGCTTTCTCAGCTGTTAGTAATTAAAGAACATTAACTTCAATGGCAACTCGATCACATCGCATCCCAATTAGATAGCAAATGTATTCATTGACCTTGATTGGAGTGACACCTAATAACTCAGTGTTCTGAAGAAGTTACCAAGTTTAATATCACCATCTGTGAAGTGCCTAGCAGGATATTTAGGTATGTGCTTCATTGTAAGACAGTAAATAATCCCATTGTATCCAATGACAATAAAGGCTGTTAGACTCATAATTAAGATTTGGCACTTTCTTACGTTATTTGCGCATTGAAAATTCCAGTTTTCAACAGAAAACAATGTACTTTACATATATATTGAACTACCAAAAATGGAAGTTACAGAAAATAAACCACTGAAGATTCTTCCACTTATCAAAACAGTACAATATTCTCACCACCCTGATGGTTCCTTTGGAGAGAGAAGTTGCAGGATACAAATATTTTAAATAAATAATGTTTGAACAATCTCAAAAAGAAGCCAGAAGTAGTCATGTCATGTGTCGGAACAATACTGAGTAATTATTTCTTACTGGGGTCAAACCCAGAAGATCTGAAGATCAGCAAACAAGCATGTCCCTATAACATTTCAATCTTTGGAAGACAATCCTGAAAGTTGATTCAAAGGCAGGTGTGTAATATCCAGTGCACAGAGTGGAGACTGAAGGCCACTCAGATGGGTTCATAAAGCATGAGATTACCACAGTGCCAGCACCAAGTCGCTGGAGGCTTTGGAGCAAAACCCTGCACTGATCTCCCCCATGACATCACCCACCTACTTGGGTGCTTATTCCAGCACAGACTAGGATTGGGCTATCAGAGTTTGCGGGGTAAGTGAAACCACTGGGCAGCAGTGCAGCCTCTGGGGGGGGAAGGGAGGGGGTGGAAGGTGGAATGAGGGTGGGGTGGAGAGACCAGGGTGGGACGTGGTGGGACTCTGCCAGAACCCGCCAGATTGAACTCCATGTTGGGCCAGAAGACCTGACAAAGAGGCTCTCACATCTGTGATGTCAAAAACGCTGGCACAGACACAAGGAGACCCATTGCTGGGGCTTTCTTCAGGGGAAGGGGACGAAAGTGAGAAGACTCCTGGTGGCTTTCTGGCACCCGCTGGACACGGTGGTAGCTGCTTTGGCGCCACTGCTCCAGTGAACACCAGGAAGCATAACATTGGACTGCTCATCATGAAACAACTGATTTCATATTTGATTCTATCCCCTGCTAACTGGGTAAGAGGCACTCTTTCAAGTGGGTGCTCCTCTTTTTAGCAGGGGGAGAGTAACTGGCCCACCTCACCCCAGCAGTGTCTTTTCTAGTGGTGTTCTTACTGGTGTTCTTTTGCATCTTTTTAGATTGTGAGCCCTTTTAGGACAGGGAACCATTAGTTATTTGATTTTTTTCTCTGTAAACCGCTTTGTGAACTTTAGTTGAAAAGCGGTATATAAATACTGTTGTTGTTGTTGTTGTTGTTGTTGTTGTTGTTGTTGTTGTTATATAGTCTCTGGTCTGAATAAAGACAATTATTTCTATAACTACACAGAGTTGATTAACTCAGCAATGCTAGGAGGATGCTGTTGTCACCAATTACTGTTATTGTGAGTTGTCACCAGACCTCTCATGTATACTTTTAAACTTGCCATACAAATTTGTACTTTTAAAGGTGTCACATTTCTTCTCGCATATCATACATCTGATGAAGGGATCTAGTCCATGAAAGTTTATGTTGCACTATATTCATTGACCTTAAAGGTGTCACAAGACTATTTGTTGTTTATTCAACACTCTTATTTGACAATAAGTGTTCAAAATACAAAAATACAAAAAATGCTAAATGTGTAAGAATATTAGAATAAAATTATTAAATGCAAAAATGTCAAAATCTACAAAAATACAGTTGATTAAGCAGTAGCTCTGTATTATCTTTGGTTGTAAAAGATAATATCAGGCTAACACAATTCATGGGGTTTAAGCTTTTGAAGTTTGCAAGGAAGATCAGAGAATTTTCAGAATATTTTAAAAGAAAGGGAATGGAATGATTTCAAAGTGAAAGCAACGAGCAACCCACTCCTGAGCTTTCCAGCATGTGGGACTGCAGCGGCACTGAAAATGGCTGTTGCCACATCCAGAGCACTCTAGGCAACTGCTGCCTCTTCCTTGGGAGAAGGGAACTTTCATCCCCTTCCCCCAGGTAAACCGAGTAGCCCTGCAATGGGGCTACTCGATTCTACGGCGACCTGAAGGTCAGCGTAGAATTAAGAACCAGCCAGACACAGAGGCTCTGGATTTGATGCCGCGAAGCTCCACCAGACCCACTTTCCTCCTACCCCGCTCCCGTCCCCAGCACTCCTCCTCCCCACCCTCACCCCACCCTCCCTCTGCCTCCTTTCATCCTGGAACGCCTCCTTCCCACCTCCTCCCACACCCCCAACGACCTCTTCGCTGCTCATGCAACTGGCACTAACCCAGTGCCAGCCAGCACTGGGCTAGTACCAGCAAAACACTTGTGCTCAGGCCTGCAAAAATGCCTTATGGAATTTTTCAACAGTGCATGAGGGTGGTGAGCCAGTGTGCAAAACTTAGGATTGGGCCCTCAAACTCATTAAAGAATATTTTTGCATTGAGAGATCTGACCACTACTACCAGTCTTACCTGCTTTTAAATACAGTCAGCCTGCTTCAGATCTCTCTGCCATAAATACCCTCATTTGATGAAACTTGACAGATCAGGCTATTATTTGCTTCCTATTTGTATCGCATTATTTTCTTCTTATTTTCTTTACCCAACAGGATTTTATTGTTTTTCCTTTTTCTTATGAATATTTCACAGAACGCATTTCCAGATGCTGTCAGGCAGCTCAGATTCATGCAAATACTGAAGCAGAAACTCACAATAAGTGTTTCTTTGGTGGACTGGAGCACAGGCACCTTGTGCTGGTAATGGAAAGAACTAGCATCCATCCAGCATGACATCTAATGGCCAAATATTTGGTGGACTTTCAGCCCAATCATCGGCCCCCTACACTGGTGGATCTTGTGATCTGCAGCCATCAGTGTCACTGCGGCACTGCAATGCCACTGCTCACTTTGGGGCTGTCAGAGTATTGCTATTGATGCCAGGAGTATAAGAACAGGGAAGAAAACACAAAGTGATCATCCAGGTGACCATCCAGCCTCTGCTTGAAAACTTCCAATGAGGCACTGAAAACAAGTACACAAGGCAGACTGTTCCAGTGCTGGACAGCTCTTACAGTTGGGAAATTCTTCCTCAATTCTAGCCTAAACCTCCTTCCCTGTAACTTCAACCATTGAATCTAATCTTGTCCCAAGGAGCCAGAGAGAGCAAATCTTCCCCTTCAGATTCTCAATGGCAATGATACCTGCTCTTGGTCTCCTCTTCTCCAGGCTACACATACCAAACTCTTTTATACATTCCTCCTAGGTCTGATTTTCCAGATGTGCACTTTGGATAACAATTGAGCCAGTGAGCCTGCAAGAGGTTTCAGAAATGCTGTAGCCCCACACGGTATGCAGAGGTCTGCAGGTGAGTTTCGGAACAAGATGGAAGGGCCTCCTGAAATCAAATCCAAAGTAGGCAACAACAACAGGACACTTATGAAGCCCTTGTGGTCTGCCAGGCATGGCTCATGGAATGCTTTAGGTGTATGCATGTTGAATTCAAGTAACAAAAACAGGTTACTAATGGAGGCTTGGAAAATATGAACTCTATTGTATGTGCTTGCTCACTAACACTACATTTTTTTTAACCCTGGTTTACACTGGGAACATTTTTCAGCTTTCTATCTGTTTATATGTGTGCATCTGTTCCTTTTATTATTATTATTTTCAGCTACCACTTATCAATGTTTTCAGGAGAAAGCGTTCAATCTTCCATTCAGTTATTGTTTCCCTTTCTCCAAGCTGACACTTCTCTCATGCTTATTACAAATACCCTCTTGATAAATAACCTACCACCTGAGCTCCATCCTTTTCTCTTTGCTCTCTGCCGCAAATGTTAAAAGAAAGAGAAAGGGGAAATATACTTTTAATTATTTTTTGTGTATGCATAGGACACCCAACCCCTTTCCTATAATGCGACTTCAGAAAATGCATGCCAGTGGAGCCAAATAAAACAGGGACACATTTGTGAACAGATATTTGAGACATTTAAAGCAGAAGTGCTTTTGAATCCTTGTACGTTTCCCTACACTTAACAATGTCCTCTTTTACATTGCATATAGGATGAATGGGGGATAAGTTATGGCATGTACATTTGCTGCCAGGACCCATCCCCTCCAGCCTGATCACCACCCACCACCTTCCCCCTCCTTGTCCCAGAATACCCTCAAACTTCCGGGCAACTTACAGAGACCAAAGGAGCCTCTGGTGGCCATTGACATATGCACTACGTTTCTGGCCATTTGTGGCAGTGGCCCAGTAACATGTGACGGTGGCTCAGACTGGGCTGTTAAATTCAAGATATGTGATGCCACCCATGTTTCCTATGACCTGGCTCAAATACAAAGGCGATTAACATGTAATGTTCAGCTCTTCTACCAACATGTACAAAGTTGTTGTACGGATCGGAATGTACAATGAAATTTTGCACAGTTTGTACGTGCTCAGTCAGCATTCAACAGTCCAGGTGTCCAAAATCTGCTTCTCTGTAAGTGTATACACAAAGGCTCTTTAATGGTAAATCTTACTCCCACTGACAGTCTCGATTGCTGTGAAACGACACAAACGACCCAGCTGCACTGTGAGCACTTGAGCAAAAGTTCTTTAATATTAAACCCTGTACTCTCACTGAAACTGATTGCTGTGAGAATGTGTGAAGTCCAAAGCCATCTGCTTGGTAGGTCTACAAACTTCTTTAATATTTACTCTTTGCTCTCAATGACTTTCTCATTGATTGCTTTGGACTGTTGGACCAGGACACACAACCAACTATTCAGCTATTCGTTTGGTGAGGATCTTCTCTGTATTGGTGTATTGGAATCACGGAAGACATTGTACAGGAGATAGGATTTGGTGTCTGCTGTGGACCTTTGCTCTGGTGAATCTGGGAAACTTGGGGTTGAAGCCTGGGCTCTCAGCAGCGGGTGTTCTGCACAGCTGCAGCTACTAGACACAAGAAGGTCTTTAGGAATAAAAGTAGCACCTGGAGGTTGGAAAGACTGTGGGTAGTTAAAGGAGGAGGACTAAACTAATGGATGGACAGTGAATTGGTAGACTGACTCATGGGCTAGCTAACTAATTAACGAACTAACTAACTGCTTGGCAAAACAGTGGAACAGAGACTGCTGGAGACTAGTGGGTGGCTGCAATGTCCAAGAGCTGCTGCTTAAAGGACTGGGAGGAGGGACGCTGAAGCCTCCAGGCAAGCTACCTACTAGTTACCTTCTTGTTGGTGCTGGGGTACAGTGCTTGGGTAATTTTTGTATGTTGCTAGAGCTAGCTGTTTTTGAGCCAGGGGGAACTAATTAGCTTAAAGTGGGCATAAGTTCTCTAGAACAAGCTTGGAAGTGGAATTTGGCAAAACAGTGGGTCAATTCTCTTTGTTTCTTCCTGACTTGCGATATGGTTGCTATTCCAAATCCAATTCAGTGCTTCCTGAGAAAGATTATAGTTACCAAACTAAAGCTGAATTGCACTACGGGGACTTTACCTATCACTAAAGTGCATTCACATGTTCAGAAGGGCTCTGAAATGGTTAGACAAATACTATTCTAGTTGGCACATTCAATTTGTCTCCATGTGGTGCTCCTAGAGTTCTCCTGGGATGAATTCGCACAAAGAATGCACATTCTCAACAATGTAGCAATGTTACCATTGAAGAGTTAGACCATGGAGCCTTCTATTATGGGCTGGAACTAAATTCATCCCTTAGATTTTTCCTGCTTGCTTGCTCCTTTCAGCTTCCAGCCCTACAAAAAAGAAGCATGCATGTTCAATTGCAACAAACAGTAAGCGCTATTATTGCTAGAACACAGGGCCCAGTACAAAAAGCAGTGATTTCTTCCATCATGGCAGCAGATTTCCCAGCAATCATAATAAAAGAAATTGCCCTTAAAAGCAGTAGCTGTGCTAATGAAGTGCCCAGTTCATCTGAAAAGTCTCATCACAGTCCATTATATCAATTAAATTCACCACATTCTATTTCTGGAGCTGGCCTGGAACCTGCCAGAAAGTGTTGGGTCACCCCTGGAAAGGTTTCTAGCATCATAATCCTTTGCATGTCTACTTAGAAGTCACATTTTTTTCAATGGGACTTACTACCAGGGAAATGTGCATAGGACTGCAGACTACAACATGCGGGTAGCCCAATCCTAAGCTGCCTTTTGCTCCAGGACTGCCGTGGCACCAAAATGGCTGCTGAAGCATCCTGTGCACACCAGGGCAGCTCCTCAGAGGAAGGGGACTTTTGTCCCCTTCTCCTGGGTAAGGGAAGTAGCCCCACAGTGGGGCTACTCAATTCTGTGGCAGCCTTTGGGCTGCCGTAGAATCAAGAGCCTCCGTGTCAAGCTGCACAGTCTGACAAGGAGCTCAAGATCCAGTGGAGCTGAGCACCACCAGTCCCGCCTCCTTCCCGACCCACTCCCTCCCCCCAGCATGCATCATCGCCTTCCTCCCACACCCCCACCTATCTCTCTGCCAACCGGCAGTTTAGGTGACCGCAGAGCAGCACCGGCGCTAGCTAACTTGGCCGGTGCTCACAAACATGCTTTACAGCAAGTGTGTGCCAGCAGTGAGACAGCTTAGGATTAGGCCCTAATTACCCTGCTAATTGGGTAAGAGGCATTTTTTCAAGTGGGTGCTCCTCTTACCCAATTAGCAGGGGTATCATTCCCCCCTTTAGTTTAGTCTTCAAGCGCTATTAAACTATATTGGGGTCTTCTTTATGTGGGAACTTCTATATGTGTTAGCAGCAACTGTTATCCTGCACATGCCCGATCTCATCTGATCTTGGAAGCTAAGCAGGGTCAGGCCTGGTTAGTACTTGGAAGGGAGACCGCTTGGGAATACCGGGTGCTGTAGGCTTATACCATAGTCTTTTGTGACTGAAGGTTGCCAACCATTATATGTGTTAAAATAAACTGCAGTGCTCATTGCATGGTTGCAATATTTATTAGGAGGTAAAATTGGGCATTGCCCTGATGGAAAGGAAAAGAGCAGGGTAGAAATCTTTTAATAAAATAAATGAATGATGTAAATGTTTTGTTCTTTGCATCTGTATGTGCAGGGTTTATTGAATTTCAGAAATAAAAACTTGTTACTGAATCTGACCTGATATTCTCGATCAGTTTTAGTAGCTGCCCTTCAACTAACATACAGCACCTGCGTCGCTGTGTAGGTGAAGCATCCTGCCTGTTTTTTCAGAGCAATTTACTTTCCTCCAGTGGTGCTGCATGCTGCTGTTGCCTTAACTGTACAAACGGGCTACTGCTTTCAAAGAATTGGCTCATGGCTTCTTTTTAAAGCCAATTTAGGAAAACATCATATAATCAAAAAAACTGCTCACCAGCACACAGTAAATGCAAGAAATACTGCAGGCAACCATGCAGCAAATAGACTAAATGGGTGCTTCATCATGCCTTAGGATTGTATATTGAGCATTTTTCCCTATCTCTCTTAATGTGTACTGAACAGAATTCTCATTGCAGGACCATGTGCCCTTTTACTTTCTGACCAGCTGTAATGTAGTCTAGATTTACTGTATACTGTAGATCAATAATAATAATAAATAATAAACTTTATTTATATCCCGCCCTTCTCCCTAAAAGGGACCCTAAAATGTTCCTCAACCAATGGTACAGGTACCATCAGTGGTACTTAAGGTGGTGTCTGGTGGTATTCATGGGACCCATGGGTAAATTGCCAGGTTCATACAACCTATTACCAGCCTGGAGCACATAGCTAGACAGAAACAGCCTCCTAGGAGGGGACTGGATGGCATCTCAGCTATGAATAGCTCCCACAGGCAATACTGGCCCTAATTTCAGAGACCCAGTAAAACTTAACCCAAACAACAGAGTGCCCAAGTAGCAAGACTGAATTTAGAATGGCAACAATTCTACAATACAGAAAAAATACAAGCTTATAGCTTAAGTATATTCAGAATTAAACAGTTAGGGTTACATCTCTTTATAAAAGACCAATAGAGACTTAACAGAGATACACACTTAAAACAATAAAGCTATACTCCTAACTTAACTAAGCCTACCACTTACAAGGTAGTAGCTCTAAGAGTACTGCTAGTTCATCTGTCCAAAGTGATGAGAAGATGTTTTGATCTTCTGATGATGTTGATGTGCTAACTGCCTCCCTAACTAGGTGACTTTACACCCCTAGCTTGATCGATCATCCAATCAGGCCTGAAATCTCCTGACTGAGTGATGCAATGAGGTCACTAAGTGTCCTGAGGTCATTAGAAATCAAACCACTTAGACCAAGTGGTGGGTCATCAGCTGAATGAAATTTTCTTGATTGCAGTAACCTCGCACCTTCAACACAAAGGATGAAACCTTTGTGACTGCAATATCCTTGCACCTTCAGCTGGATGGAATCTTCTTCATAACACTGTAAATGAACCTAGATGGAACCATCAGCTAGATGAAACCTACCACATCCTTGCATGTTCCCTGACATCCGCCCACCTGCTGGCACTTAGCAACTTACTTCAGCTCTTTTTCTCAAAATGGGGGCTACTCCACAAAATGGAGTCCAACCATGGCCTAGTCTTCTTTGGATCTCAGCACCTTGCCACCTGGCAGTGAGACCAGGAATGTGACACCACAGACAATGTTGTGGTAGGAGGCTCATCTCGCTGGGGAGAGTTCCAAAACATGATTTTCTGTGCTCAAAGAAGCCCTTCCATCCACCCAGAGTTTCTTACTTGTGTTTGTTGCACCACATCTGACCTCCCAATCCAGAAGTAACAGTACCCTTTTGGTGCAGTTTCAGATTGTTTTGCACGACCCCCTCCCCCTTCCACACTACTTCTTTAAATATTTAAAGTATCCACAGCATTTATTTGCATGCCCACCTAATATTTGAGCTGAAAATGGGTTGTGGATAAGACTGTTCGTTCTCAAGGATCTCTTAACAGACTCACTAAGAGTTTTCAGCGGGTTACTTCTAAAAAGCAGCTCAAGATTCATATGGACCAGGGCTTTGATTACCCCCCTGAACTTTGTCAGGAGGTCATTCATGTAGAGCAGCTGTGATGTTACTCAGCAGCAGCAACAGTCATAAGATTCACAACTTGCCACAACAAGGCAGCAATCAGATGTTTGCAGGGCATTTGGGTTGGACGAAGAGAAATGCCTCTTTGTAGTGTGTATGAGAAGGCCTTACAATAAGTGAGTGGATAGATTGTATAGCTCTTGGACAAAAGCTTCTTTTTACTGTTGAAGCATGACTGTATTCTTCTCAGAAAAGAATACAAGAAGCTTTTTGTGGAAGGAAGGCAAAGATATAAAATGCCAACTCATGGTTGTCTTCACTTGCAATCATTCCCGGTTCTTGCTAAGAAGTAATCATTAATAACTGATAAAGTTTTGGCACTTAATACATCAGATATTACAGCAATAGAAAAAAATTAAGTTACTATTATTGACATACCTATACCTGACGACAGTAGAATTGATGAAAAAGAGCATCGAAAAGATTAATCAACATAGCAATACTTGGCTATAGTAGGATTGATGAAAAATCATGAAAAACATTGGTAAATATCAGGATCTAAAAACTGAGATCCAAAGATTATGGCGCAAACCAGCAGTGGTTATCCCAGATGTGACTGCTACACTGAGTGCAGTCCCAAAAATGCTTGAATCACATTCAAAGCATCTGAACATAGTAATTTTGTCAATTGGTCAAATTCAAAAAATCACCCTGCTTGATTTGGCACACATTATTCGCAAATATATTGCGATGGGGCCTAGTAATTGATGCCAAGTTCAGTTAAAGAACCAGCAACTGTGTTATGAGAAAGAAATAATAATAATAATAATAATAATAATAATAATAATTTCTTGCATATCACAACTGCTGGTTCTTTAGCTGGACTTGGTGTTAATTAGTAGTTGGGCCCCACCCAGGTGCCTTGGATGTTGTAATGTATTTACGTATAATGCATGCTGAACCAAGCAGGGTAGCCTTTTGAATTTGACCAATAGTAATTTTGTCAATGTTCAGATGCTTTAAATGTGATTCAAGCATTTTGGGAATTGCACCCAGTGTACCAATCACAACTGGGAAAATCACTGCTGGTTTGTGCCATAATCTTTGGATCACAATTTTAAAATCCTATTTACTAATTTTTTCATGCTTTTTTTCATCAATCCTAATCGCTAGGTACTGCTATGTCGCTAATGGTCACTTTATTTTCTATCACAGTAATAACTGATGTGTTATGTGCCAGAATTTTATCCGTTTGTATTTGAAAATTCCACAAGATTTTGACTCTCTTTTTCTGTCTATTAATACTAATACTAATGCTAATACTACTACTACTACTAATAATAATAATATAGACTGTACTGATTAATTTACAGCCTAATCCTATGCATGTCTACTTAGAAGTAAGTCCCATTATAGGTAATAGGACTTACTCCCAGGTAAGTGTGGATAGGATTGCAGCCTTACTGTATAATGTCAATAAGTGTTCCCACCACGACTGGTAAAATATGTTTGATTTGATCATCAGAGACTAGCTTTGAAACGGTGTGACAAACAGTTTTTCTGTTCAACACATTTCAGTTTTCCTGAGATGCATTAAACTACAAAAGCACACTTTCCTGCATTAAAATTTGCATTTGAAAACAGTTGGGTGCAAAAATATATTTGAAAACATTTGTGTTCAGAAGTGGTTAGAAGTATTGATAGGTATAAATGCAATGTTTAAAATCCTGGCATACACAGATCTGCCTTGAGAAGTTCTCTTTTACTTACAAGAGCTAACTAGTAAGAATTTGCCATCTTACCCACTAGCCAATGCTATTGCTCAGTGCTCTGTGAAGAAGAAAAAATGGCAGACAGGGTCCATTCTTACATCTGTGGCCCAACAGAGATGCCTAACCCCCTACCCCTTGTCACCCACTGCCAAGTTCTTGCAGATGGACATTTTCCTGAGAGCAATTCATAGAATCTGTTACAGTGTTAAAATCCAGAAACCAGAAAATCTGATTATTTGGTAGTTGTCTGTTTTGAACTGTTTCATACTGCCTTAGCCGGAAAGGTAGTCTATAAATAAATAAATAAATAAAGTTGGATCTCTATGATAACTGTCTTTGTGAGAGGAAACACTGACAGGAAAAACTACACTTTTCAAATTTCCTGCTGCCAAACTCCTGTTAAAGACAGACACACACCACACACAAACTCTTTTCGCATGTTCCTTAAACACATGGGAAGGGGAAATTGGCATTGTGTCTGCAGGCCCTATTCCTGACCTCCACACAGTCTTCTGAAGACTATAAACAGAGCCTAAATGTACCACTCTATGTTTGTACATTTTTTGTAGGGTTCCTGAGTGTTTGGAGAGTTCTTGCAGGTGTACAACAAGCATGTACATGGTCTGTACTCAGTCAATCAGATGAACACACAGAGAACAGATATGCTCTTGACTTTCTCTCTCTCACACACACCCTATGTGGAAAGGATTTTCTGACTCTGTGGTGGTAAAGATTCTGGCCCAGGATCCCGAGACACCCAATGTTGACCCATCCAGTCATTCCTCTGCAACCACCAGTCCCTAATTTGTCAGGGCCTCCTTTTCTGCAATGGTAGAAACTTGCCCATGCATACACTTTGGGGCTGCTTAGCTCTTTCCCCTTTCAGTTGGCCATTTGGGATGGAATTTCAAACCCAACTGCTCTTCCCACACTTTTATTTAACTTCAATAGTTTTGGAGGGAAATCTATAGTTTGGCTTCAGACAGACTTGACAGAAACAGAAGAGGAAACAGTTTCTAACCTCTACTCTCAACGGGCTTATGATAGATTTGCCAACTCTAACTGAAGATATTCCTAGAGATTTTGTCTTTCTCCAAGCTTGATGGAATGTTGGAAATTCCTGGAGACCTTATTCATTTCAGTAGTCACCTGGGGATCAATGCTGATTCTTGGAGACTCCAAAGCCAATCCTGGAGAGTTGCCAATCCTAACTCTGAGGTTAGCAATTATAATTCCATGCCCAAGACTTCAACAGAATGGGAAAAGGTGAACTTGTGTTTCTGAAACCTTCTCTGACCTACTGTTCACTCCCTGTGAGATAAATGCCAGGGGCATTTGTAAGCCTCTGTTTAAAAGGAAATTGCCCAATTTGCTAACACTATCTGAGATTAGCATTTAATAATTAAGCTGTATAATTTCCTGCAGCAAAGATGTGACTTTAAACACTTTTTTTTCCTCTGCAGTATTTTTAGAAATGAATCAAATCACTGCAGGAACACTGATCCGGAACTAGACTGCATTATGAGGAAGGGGATTTAACCCCTTGCCCTGTCAGGAGCCCCAATTCAGATAGGGACTATTTCAGGTGCTGTTTGCCCCAGGAAGGATGCATGTCTCCTGGAGCAAATTGCTGTAGGGCTAACCAAGCCTAGGACTGTGATGGGTACACAGTCTAAATTACCCCTTTTCCTACACCACCATCTCAATCCAAATCATGACTGAGATTCCATGACCTCAGCTCCCTCCCAACACAACCACACAGGGACAAACAACACGTTTAAAGTAACATCTAGTTTGAACACCCCCCTCCAGGCCATTAAATTTGATCTTAATATTTCCAATTTTACATGTCAAGCATTTCCCATTAGAAAAGGCTTTATTCATTTAATAACAAGGTCAATTCACAATCAAAACAATTTATCATTAAAAAATTTCTTAGAACCAGACCTCAACATTTGCAACAATTATTGCACTTTCAAAGCAATGAGACAATCCTGTGGGCACCATTGCTTGCTGACAAGAGTCCTGGAAAAGGAGAGTGTGGATCTAATGTACGTTCCATGCACAGAGCATTTTACCTACCAATCTATATGCTAGCCCTTCTATGTAAATTCCTTCCATGAATAGGGAAGACTTTTTTTTTTTAAAGCTCCAGTTCTGCTCCCAGTCCTTCAGAGGACTCCCAAAGGCTCAAACTTTTAAAAACTCCATGACTCGCCATCAAAACCACTCTGGATGCTAAAGCACCTAGGGATGCCTTTCGTGTATATCCATGCACGTTTAAGTAGTGTAACAGCACAAGCCTATGCATGCCTACTCAGAAGTAACTCCTACTGAATTCAATAAGGCTTACTCCCAGGTAAGTGTGCATAGGATTGCAATCCTATCTATAACTAGCTCCAGTGCAACATGTGTTCTGCCTGCACTAGCTGCCACAAAGCAGCCAAAAAGTGCTTTGAGGCAGCACAAGCTACTGGTGTGCCAGCTACACGTATGCCTCCACGCACCAGTGGATGTTTGGAGGCCTGTTGGAGCAGGTTAGCCTGGTGCAGTTTGTAGAATGGGGTGGGGGAGGGGAGGGAGGGGTGGAAAGGGGCAGGGTGGGCAGAATGGGCCCAGGGAGAAGTTTGGAGGTAGTGGTCCCTGTTCCTGGGCTTGATCCACCTGCATGGGTCAACACGGATTTGCACCAGCAATATTGCTGGGGCAGATCCATGTTGACCCATAGCGGCTGCTGGGGTTTACCTCAAGACAAGAAAACCAATGTCCTCTTAATCAAAGGAGACCTTAAGAACATAAGAAGAGTCCCACTGGATCAGGCCAAGGGCCCATCTAGTCTAGCTTCCTGTATCTCACAGTGGCCCACCAAATGCCCCAGGGAGCACACAAGACAACAGCAGCCAAAATCCCCTTGCAGGATGCAGTGGAGGCTGCACTGGCATGCTGCATGCATGTGTGGTGGGGGGAGTAGGATTGGGCTGTGAGTGAATTTTAAAAAACCCCAGAGCAGGCATGGGTGGGCAGAGAGTGAAAGACCGTAAGCACAGTGTTGCAGTTAAAAAGTAAAATAGAATTTATTTAATAAAGTTGGAATGCACACATGATTTTAAAGGGGAAAAAATTGAAATCACACACATGCACACAAAATAGAAAAAGGCAAGATTCCTTCCTGCCTCAGATCTTATAGCCAGCAGAGTCCCATGACTGAGACTCCAAAAGTCATTTGTTCATCCCATTTCATCCACATGTTCAATTAGAACAAAGCAGCCAGGAGAAACAGGAAGTTTATCCCATGGAGGAAAATTCCGCTGGAAGCTTCCCAGCCAAGGAAATCACCTTGAATTGCTTGGGTACGCTCTTCAGTCGGCAGAAGTAGTTTGACAGGAAAAAGAGATGTCTATGATTACATTATCTAACAGTGACACATCGTATGCATCCTGGTTTGCAAGGAGGAGGAAATGTCTGGCCAGTGAAACAAGAGTTAAGGTGTCAAGGCTATCTCTGTATAGCCAAGGGGAGGGGAGAACCCACACACAATATTCATTTACAGCAGATCTGGATTGGATTCCAACCAGCAGCTTCGATATGGGATGTTAGACATACTTAATAGTTGCAGGTTTAATTTTCATCCAAGCCATGGTGACTTCCTGAAAGAAATCAATATGTGATTTACAGCATTTTAATAAATAACAGGTATAAATAGTTACTATAAATAATAACTCTGATTATCATGTGCAATCAAACCCTTCACCTGCTGAGAGGCACACACCACGTTTATGCAGATCTGCTTTAGGCCTTTCATCCATGAAATTATAGAATGTATAATGTGATGGGCCATGATATTTTTAGTGTACTGTAATTGCTTATTTATAAAAGAGCTATCAACAGCCCACTTTAAATAAATTCCAAAATCACCGTAGGGCATTTAGAAATGAATATTTTATATGACATTTTTAAAAGATTATGAGCGTCTCTTTGAACAGTAACATTAATGGCTGTTTGGCTGTTTAAAGTCATCCTGTACAGACTCAGGATAATCACATATAAACTGTAATTACTGTATTTGTGTTTTAATAAGAAATAGCATCACCACCTATTCGGTGATATAGTTTGGTGATTTTTTTAAAATTAGGAACGAGAAGAACCTGATCAAAAAATATATTCTACTTCTGAATGGAATAATAATAGAAGACGGGAAAATTTAAACGATGTTTTGATGATTTAGTACAAATTGCTTTTGATCCTTTCTTATTAATGTGCAGCGCAATCCTATCTTGTGCTGGAGGAGGCAGCCAGGAGGCTTGTGCTGTATCCAGCACAAGATTGGGGTCGGAAGTGGCTCAGCCAGAGGCAAGAGGAAACACTTCCCCTTACCCTGGGTAAGCCACCACAGCCCCAATGAGTCTCCTCGGACTTGCGTCACCTCCAAAGGTGGCATAAGACTGAGGAGAGTGAAGCGGCTTGAAGCTGCTCTGTGCTGCTCGGGGAACAGGGTTGGAATCCAGCATAACAGCCGGGTCCCAGCCCTGCCTCCTTCTCCCTGCCCACTCGCCCCCGAGACTGCCCTCCCTCCCCCTGCCCTGGAATGCCCACCCCAGACCCCTGCATCGGCCAAACTCAGCCGATGCAACCCTCCCTCCCCAAGTCGGTGTGGAGGCTGGATGCAGCCTCCGCAGCCTGGCATGCTTCCCTGTGCTGGCCCAGTCAACTCTTGAGGAGGCGCAAACGTGCTTTACGGCATGTTTGCGACCATCCTGGACTGGTGCAAGGGACCAAGGCACAATTGGGACTGCACCCTAAATTGATCAGTAAGTGTCTGTTTAAGCCACAGAATTGAGCAACTGGCTCCATGTGCCCAGTGTGACTTTTGATTTGTTTCACAATAATATTTTGAACACTTGGGAGGAGAGTGAGTTTCAGTGACCTTTTGTTGTGACCATGAGCAGCATTAAAGCACTTCAGTATATGACCCTAGGACCTGTCCTGTTGTGTCACAACAGGTTTGGCTGCCTCCCTGACCTTTTAGGCCATCCCAAGAGCAACCTCGGAGTTTTAGTCATAAAGTCAATTCCCAGTACTAAAGTACATGTGGGCAGTGGCGTAGCTAGCGGGTGGCAGACAGGCAGTCTGCCCTGGGTACCACCCTTGGGGGGTGACACTACAAATGCCCCAACCTTGCTAACATCACAGAGGTTCTGAATAACCCCATCATGCTATATACCATTGGGTGTGGACTTTCCAGCGGAATGCAATGCAAAAAACTGGATTGAAATATCTCCTTTGCATCAAAAATGATGGCCCAAAAACCAGAAACCAAAAAATGCATGGAACCCTATGGAAAAAGAAACTGAGCCATATCGCGTGTTTACTCGTGAGTAGGCAAACTTGCAATAATTTGTCAGAAAGGGCAGGCTGAGAGGAAATCAATGACACCAGAATGGTTCCTATCCAATGAAAGCAGCCTCCAAAAAACATTCAAGAAGGAAGTCCCTCCCTCCAAGCACAAGAATGTATTGAGCCCTATGGAAAGCGAAAGTAAGCCACACGGTCATATTTACTTGCAAGTAGGCAAATATGCATTGACTCCTGGTCAAGGCAGGCAAAGGAGAATGCAAGCCTAGCTGTATAGTCCCAATCTGATGAAAGTGAGGCTCCACAAATGTTCCAGAAGGCAGCACCCCCCCCCCCCCAAAGAATAAAACAGGCTTCAGCTGGTAAGGTCCATTTTATTTGTTTTTAGACCAGTAAAGCCAGGTGGGTCCTGACAGTGACATACTTGAAATATAAGAATTTACACTGAACTGGGCACTGGGGAGGGCTGAAAATCTCACTGATATTTGTGTGTGTGTGGGGGGGGGGGTGTTCTTGCAGGCAGGCTACAGAGAAAATTCACTTGGTGGAACAGGGTTGGCTTCCCCTTATTTAATTATTTGTTTTTTTCCCCTTTAATTTAATTATTTATAATTATTTATTTTATTGCACTTGATGATATCACTTCCAGCCATGACATCACTTCCAGTGGGTCCTGGACACTTTGTCATTCTAAAAAGTGGGTCCCAGTGTTAAAAGTTTGAGAACCACTGCCTTAACTCAAAACAGGTCAATTAGACATTATTTTGGGGGGGGGGGGGTGACACTCTAGTGACCAAAATTCTGGAAATCATAGCTTTTGGGAATAATACCATCATGTTATATACCATTTGATGCAGAATTTGATGCAATTTGTGGGGAAATATTCACTGCATTTATTTTCAGGCCATTATTATTATTCATTTCAAATCCTGAGATGCTTAGAGGAAGAGTGGTATAAAAATGTGAATGAATGAATTAATAAATAAATAATCAAATAATTAAATAATTAATTATGTCATGTGGGGTGACAAAAATTTTTGGGCCCCGGGTGTCAAATGACCTAGCTATGCCTCTGCATGTGGGGCCTAACATTTCTTCTTAAATTGGAAGAGGACTAGCCCTGTCCTGAGGCCAACTGAAGCACTTGCTTCAAGTAATAGGCAGAAGCCTCAGATTGGTGGGGTTGCCTTCTCACTGCCCATCCAGCATTTTGTCCTGTGCTCCGACCCTTGCTCTCTGAGAGATGCTTCTTGCTATCTGAGAATGAACAGGAAGGTTCTCACCTCTGTCGCTGCTGTGGTGGGGCTAGAAGAGAAAGCAGGGCTCCTGTGACCTTGTTCGGACCCTTTTGGTGAAAGCAAGTGAAATGGGATCAATCTGCTGCCGCCACCATTTCCTTCCCTGTGAGTGACGTGGCAGCCGCTGCAGCCAATACCTCCAGGCCTTGCCTTTTTTCTCACATGGGCTCAGTCTGGAGAGAGTCAGAACAGAACAGTCAGAGAGTCTGCTGTCCAGACCCAACAGCACTGCTTCCTTCTCCCTGCTTGTTTCTTCAAGAAGTGTATGAAGTGAGGTGGTGGCCTAAAGCATCTCCAGTGGGCGCTCTAGGTAAGTGCCCACACACCTTCATACTTTTCAGTCTACTTCCTGGACTTTTCAGTTAGGAAGTGGAAGGAAGGAGGCCCAGGGGAAGGAAGTGTGTGGTGCCCGGAAGGGTAGTGGGGACAAGGGAGAAGGTGGGGTGCTCTCATGTATGGGAGGTGAGGGGAGCACTTTGGGTGGGTAATGGACTTTGGGACAGTGCCATCAAGGGGTAGGCAGAGCCAATAAAACATTGCAGCCACTGTATCACCTTGGGCTTCTCCTGCAAGTACTGACATCAAATGTTTGCAAACTATTGACATCCAAATTCTCCACAAAGCATTTTGTGGAGGATTTTGGAATTAATTATGTGGAGTGGCACAAATGAGAGCCACTCACTTTGGGGTCACTTCAGATGATACTTCCAAACTGGCCCGGCATGCACATGAAGCAGGATGTGAATGAACACATCCTGATGCACCACAAAATCTGCATACTTGTAAAAGAGAGATTAGTTTAAGGGGGAGGGATTACACAGGCCAACACACATTTTCCTTCCTTAAACGTTACACCAATTCCTGGGTATATTTGGGGTGCTGATTCCAAAAATGGTCTCCGTTTTGCCCTATCACGTCTAGTTTTGGAGACACGGCATAGCCTCTTTAGTGAATGGTTCAAGCAGCTTCCTCATGAGATTTTGGAGATACTATATCTCCAAAACTAGATGTGATAGGGCAAAACGAATGCCATTTTTAGGATCAGCACCCCAAATTCATATCAAACCACCATAAAGTTTGGGAAAAACTTTTCTGACCCTCAATTTTGTAGGCCTGTGTTTTGAAGAAAGGCCAGGAGGGGAAGTGGAACACGCTGTTCCGAGGTATTGCCTGTATCCATCCTTTCTGGGTTTGTTTACACAGTTGTATGTACATATGCGTATCTCTGCAGATGTAGCGATATGGTGCTAAGCATTACCCAACACTCATGCAAGAGGTGCTCCAAGTGCCAATGTTTATGCTGGCTTTTATTATTATTTCACAGATATGCATGAAACCTCCTCATGTTTGAAAAGTTAAAAATAAGTGCATGCTCTCAGTACAAGCAAAGTCAAACAGCTGTATCTTTATTGGAGAAGAAAAATCTGTTGTTGATGGAGCTGCAGCCAATTTTCTATTTTCTGGCTTCATAATGCAACCCTTTGGCCATCTAGAAAAGCACATATTTTCACTGAGGATCAGCTCAAAGTCATTTTCCACAGATGTTTCTGTAACTGTAATACAATGGGGAAATTTACTTCACAGAATTCCACACTTCCACTTGTCTTCTTGGTGCAGCATGAGTAATCTGGCCTATAACATTACATTGCTTTTAAAAAACAAATACCCATCTGGCTCAAAAAGCAAGAAGCAGGTATTTTTGTGTTCATTTTCCTTTTTCCCATTCGTCAAACTGCATTTATCCAATGCTATATCTGGATTTTTATGGTCATTAGAAAGAGAGCACAAACTATTGACTAACCAAAGGAGAATGTTGCTGAGGTGATTCTTAGAGTGGACTCAACTCTAATTACTAAAATCTCATAGAAAGGAGGAGGAACTTTGAATGGTCTCTGGGGCCATGAGTAAAATTAATCTTTGTGTTTTACTAACATAGTTATGCTTTTATCTGTTGTGTTTGCAATTTTATTTTGCTTTGCTTTGAAACAGATGGAAAAGTGGCATATATATTTAAATAAAAATACATACGTAGGCTACTCCAAGCTAGTATCAAAAGTATGGATTCCTTGTGTGATAATACTGAGTATTTAGAGAAGGCTCAAAATATATGTTCATGATGCTATGCTTAGACAAAGGGCTCAATCTTATCCACTCCCTCCCCTGCCCATGCAGCCATGCCACCAAAGCATGCACGGTGGTATGCAGCAAAGCATGCATGGCATCCTGTGGGGGGGGGGGAGGCAGTCCCAAAGATCTCCTCCAGGTAAGGGAACATCTGTCCCCTTACCTAGAGGGTAGGCCTCCAGCACCAGCACAGGTCAACTTGGATCTTCCCAGTCTGAGTGAACCCAGGAAGGCAGATCAATACCCAGAAAGGCGAAAGGATATGGTGGTGTTGTTGCCATGAATGCTGCTCCCTTCCCATTCTCGTTTTACGCTCCTCTCTGCCCCATTCCTTCCCCTCCCACCCTGTTCCACCTCCCTCCTGCCTTCTTAGTGACCCACCAGCATCAAAGGCTGTGAAGGGTTCACTGGTGTGCCACCACTTGCAGGGACAGCCCAACTGCTCCCAATGACATGTCGCATTTGCAAAAGCCATAAAGCAGCTTACACCACTGCCTTACACCACCAGCTAATTCCTGCAGGACAAGGGCACCATAGTGTTGGACTGTGAAAGCTGCAATTTAGCACCCATGAAGAAACATCAATGAGCATAGCAACTGTTGAATTTCCCTACCCCATCTAGAATACCTTCATGTCAACTGAGCTGATTTGGATTCAGTTCATATTAGGCTTGAATTTACTCATTTAAACTTACCCCCATTTTGAGGCACTTCCACACTTAGGGCCCAATCCTATACAACTTGCTAGTGCCGTTGCCGCTGCAGTGCACGGCTTGACTTGAGTCCAGTTATGAGTCTCCATCCCTGAAACTCAACTCGAAAACGAGTCATAACAGCAGCACTTTCCAAGTTGCTCAGAGCATTTTTGTGACTCAAAAACACTCGAGTTTCGAGTTGTTCCCTTTAAAAAGCCAGTTGTGAAAAAAAAACCAGGGCTACTGCCAGGGTGTAAGTACTCTTTAAACACTCCCCTGCTGTCCCCATCCCATCCCATCTGTAAACAAGGCAGGGGGGAGGGTGGGATGGACTGCAAGAGAGCAGTGGCAGAAGTGGCAAGAGGGTCAAACGCAGCAACTGCAACGCTTACCACAAGGATCCAATCCTTTGCAGCTCTATTCAGAAGTAGTCCCACTGCAACCAGTCATTCAATGAGACTTTGTCCTCCTAAGTAACAACAGAGCCATGAGGAGCCATGCATTGGAAAGCGTGATCACTATGAACCGCCTCCTTCCCAGCTTCCCTGCCTCCTCCCCCTTCCTGGCTTTTCCAGCTGATCCTAAGGCAAGAACCCCTTGGTTCCTCCTCTACCTCATCCAAAGAAAAAAACCAGACTGCCCATCCTTCGTCCATCAGTTCCTTTAGAGATGGGCAAGAGAGTTGACTCCTGCCCAATGCAAAAGCAAAACATTAACCCTTCCCTGCCTCCTGGCTGGAACTTTCCTGCAGCTCATTCAGTCTGAATGATGGCCCCACGAGGTCTTTCATACCGTGGAAAAAAAGTAAGCAAGCACGCCAGACACAGACAGACTCCAGTGCACATGAGCATGAGGAAATCAGTGCCTGGTCAAGTGGCCTCACTCAAGTTAGTAATGCCCAGGTCATTGGCGCAGATGACTGAAGACTCTACAAGTCAGTGAAAAACTTTTGCGACTTGGAGTCAAGTTGCCTGACTCAGGTTCCCATTCCTGATGTATGCCTGAGACAAGGGAATAAATATTCCCTTACTTTGTGGAGGCCTCCATGACTATCCCCCCAACTGCAGAATGCAGCACATGCCCCATTGGCATGGCTCCATCAGCTGAGATGTTAAGTTGGTTAAGATTGGTCCCTGAATGTGATGTCAATGGGAACACAAAAGATCCAGGAGTACTCCCAACCCGCCTACCACTCTCTTTCTTTAAGGTCCAGATGCTTCTCCATTGCTGCTGGGTGGGGTATCTTGTTTCCAATGGTTCATAAGATAATCCATTGAGGGTAGGAACCATTTGGAATGTCATATCACTGGCATTCTGGCAGCAACATATGCTCCAAGCATATGCACAGGAGTACTCACTGCTGCCAGGACACCTGGAAAATGTAGTTCCCAGCACATCCTGGCTCAACAGAATGGGTCAGGAAGCATTTTGAGACACGCGTCCAAGACCTGTAGATCAACTCAGCATGAACTTCATTTATGAATTAGGTAATTATGAAGTTCAGCAACATTGCTGCACAACATCCTCTTTGAATAAATTCATCAAATACTGTTAGATGCACACAATTTTTTTTAATTTCATGGGAATTTATATAGGAAAAAAAGCAGAAACAGGCAACCTTTCATCCATTAATTATAGAGGACTTTAGCAGGTTCAATGTTCAAACACTGGCTACACTATCAGTGATCTGACAAGCTACCTCTACTGCAATTTTCTCCACTCCACCACCATTAGAGATACAAAGCCTAATGTGAAAAGGTTGGCCATCTCTGGCATAAAAAACATATCTCATTAAATCATTTTAAAATCCATTATAAAACAAAGTTTTGTAGACTGGTAATCAATGGGCTCTTTACAGTTCACGGACACTGCTCTCATTTTTAAACAATAAACCGATATATGATTTTACCCTCTGATAACATAAATCAGTCCAGTAATGTGAACCTGAGAACATTTACAAAGAGGCAAGTTTTATTGAAATAAATGGGACTAAACTTCCATTAAGAATGTTTTTAATACCGAGTTAGAACAGAAGTGACCAAAAAGTAGATCATCTCATTCAAACTTCCTGCCTGAAATGGGGAATTTTCTACCTGAAACACCCCAACAAGTTCTCCTGGCCTTTTCTTGTATAAGTCCAAAATGAAGTTACAATACAATACAATAATACCTTTATTGGCATATAAAATTACAAAAATCACTAATCGACCACTGAAGGGATATACATGATGGAGAGGGGAAATAGAAATTGATTTAGGAAATGGAAGATATTTTAATAATTTGGGATAAAAAACTGGCAACTGCTAAGGTAATATCTGCCTGATTATTGCTTAGCTAAGCAAAACAGGGATCGACAAATGGAACAGTAGGATGTCGTAAAAAGGGATCCAAAAACAACTTTCGAAGTGGACAATGCGCTGGGCAATGAATCAGAATATGCTCCAATGTGTCCGGCTCGAGGTGACAGAAGGAGCACAATCTGCTGTACCGAGGAGTGTGAGAAAATATGCCAAGATGGTACGAGGAAGGAAAAATGTTAAAACACGCAAGCATAAAAGCCCTTCTAAGGGAAGGATTTATTAGGGTATCAAAATATTTCGAAAGCTGACCTGGTAAAGGACAGAGACCAAAAAAAGAGGGGAACAAACTGGGTTAAGATCCACGGAAAGAGAAGTAAATTCAGCTTCCCAAAGCCTAGATTGGATTAGCTTATAGGCCCTGTTAACATCAAGGCCCACTAAAGATTCCAATGAAAGAACTAAGGAATTCAATTTGGAATCAATGTTTAAAAACCAACTAGACAAAAAGGGCTCTCTTAACAGGTCATTGAGAAGGGAATCGGGTGGGAGGGACAAATGAAGCTGGAGCCAGAATTTAAACGTTATAGCCCATGCTGTGGTTGAAGGGAGATGGACTCCCAACTTGAGAGTCAGCGTTGCTAACCGGATGGAATTTGGAACTCCGAGAATCCTCCTAAAAAATATGGCCGCAACTCGGTGCAGGGTTTTGAAAATGAAGTTTGTGCAACTGTCCTCTGTCCCAATTGTTTTTTCTGTTGTTGCGTTTTCTGTTACTAAAAAGGTTCTCCTAACGGTCACCTGTTCAGCCCAGTCCTATCCAGAACTAGTCCAGCGACGCTGACGTAGCATATGTTGCATTCTATGAGCTGGCCAGGGACCAGGCACCCCAGGAGAAAATATTAAGAAAATATTAACTGACCTCTCCATAGGCTGCCAGCTCCCCTATGAGTGTCCTCAGATCTATGCCAGCTGAAGAGTCTCTGGAAGCAGATCTGGACTAGGATGGGCTGGGCTGGGGGGGGGATAAGATCCAGCATGCACATCTGCCACTGAGATCCACATGCCTCAGGCCCAGCTTCATCTCCACCCCGATCTGCCCAGATCCTCCCTCACTGCTAACTTACCCGTGACAGCAAAGGTTCTGCAGGCTTCAGTTGCCTGTGCTCAGTCTCCCAGCCTTGGTACTGGTGGCAGCTCTGCAGAGTACCTGCCATACCAGGGTCAGCGGGATACAATGGCAGATCACAACATCCACCATTTTATCTCGCACATAGAATTGGGCCATGAATCTGTCTTCCTGTGTTTTACAACTGAATGCTGCTTCTGGTAGCCTCAGCTGATGAACAATTAATCTTACCTCTTGCTAAAATTTGAAAACTGTCACCCTCTTCCCTCTCAGCTTTCTCTTCTCTAGATCAAACTGAGTAGTGTAAAACTCTCCTGGGCTGAAATCCTGTACTGTACATACCTTTGTGAGAGTTAGCTTTGTTGAAGATAATTAAACTTACTTCTGAGTAGACCCCATATGGTTGCACTGCTTGAACTTACATCATCTATGTGAGAAGAAAAGTCAGGGCCAGCCCAAGACATCCTGAGATTTGTCAAATGCTGCACCCATCTTACCTCACTTGGTAAAGAACGTGCCAGTCTCTGGTGTTGCTTCCCCCCTACCCCCAGTCACTGAATTGGAAAAGGGAGAGTGGAAAAGGAAGTGTAGAGGACAATAGAGTGGTGGGCTAGAGTGCTAGATGCCCTGGCTATCCCCATAAAAGGCACCTGTGCACCTCCGGCTTGGAGAAAGATGCCAAAGTTGTAACCATTGTAATAAAAATTATTGCATTACTATTAAATATTAACATTATTAGGATAAATATTTCTGCATATACTGCTTTTCAACAAGAGGAGTTCATAAAATGGATTACATAGCAAAATGAATTTTTAAAAAATAGCTCCTTGTCTCAAAAGGGCTCTGTAATGTCCATGGGGGCGGTGGACCTTCCCTGGGGTGGTAGGTGAGCGCGAGGGGCTTACCCGGTCCTTGGACGACGGTCGGCAGCACACTAACAGACAGGAGGCAGGAGCAGATGTTTGATACAGCCGGTTTAATAGGGTCAGCCGCTTTACATTCATCAGGGCTGTTCCTTCACAGCCTTACACATATTATGCCGACTGGTGCCATCAGTGCCGAATGGTCCCTGGAACAGACCCTTCCCGTCCCTGGAGGTTCTCCGTACAAGCCTTCAGCTCTGGTTCCTGTGGCCCTAGGTCTGGGCTCTTGGGGAATACCCCCCTGCTGGCCTGGGTCAGGTTGCTGGCTCTGGGCTGGTTCCCCAGCCAGCTGGTCCCCACTGATTGTGGTCCGCTTCAATCCCCCCTTTCCACAGTCCTGTTTCTCCAGAGGTTGCTCGCTGGGTCCAGGAGGGCCCTGGGCCGGGGAGGCCTTCCCTCCAACTTCCTCTGGTCAGGGTGGACCCCCATCCCCTGCCTCTGGAGGTCTCCAGCCTTTCCCTTAGACTGGGAGGCTGTTTGCCCTCTAGCTGTCCATGGGCCTTGCTCCCCTCTGGAGAGGAGCCACCTCCCTCCTCCCCTTCCAGGCTCCTTATGAGGCCTTTTCCCTCTTGGGCTGGCCCCACCCTTCCGGCCCATGTGCCTACCAGGTGATCCCAGCGGGCCCTCATTCCCCCTCCCGGGTAGGTGCTCTGTGCTGGACCCCAGTCCTGCGCGCACTCAGGTTTTACTCTCGAGGAGGTCTCTACCCTAGAGGAGACCCCTATTCCTGGGAAGTTCCCAGCCACCTGGGCTGGATCCAGGTGACAGGCTCCCAAACTTAAAAAAGAAAAGAAAAAAAAGATGCAGAAGAGAGACTGGCAACAACCATTAGAAAAGATACCATGCTGGAGTGGCAGTTGCTCTCACCCTGCTAAACAGAAGATGAGCACCACTTAAAAAGGTGCCTCTTTGCCCAGTTAGCAGTTTGTTACAGGAAGATGCCCTGGCTATCCCCATAACAAGCACTTGGGCCTGGTTATTTACAATTTTCTGTACAATACTAACAATGCAAGCCTAAGCATGTCTACTAAGAAGTAGGTTCCATTGTATTCCAGGGCAGTGTGTATAGGAAATCCTGTACACACCAAGCAACGTGTGTATAGGACTGCAGCCTAAATGTTACTTTAAACCAGCCATTTCCAACCACTGTGCCGTGGCACACTAGTGTGCCGCAAGTGGTCCACAGGTGTACCACAGGAATTTGGGAGAAGATCATTTATTAGTAGGGCCAATGGGGATGTGAGCCCCCCCCCCCTCACTAGCAGCATGGTATGCCTTGTCAATTGTCAAAAACCTGATGGTGTGCCTTGACCGTTTTAGTGCCTGGTCATTGTGCCATGAGATGAAAAAGGTTGAAAATCACTGCTTTAAACACTACAGAAATACCATTAAGTTATATGGGCATTTTCACAAGTGACAGTTAAGAATAACCTTTTGTCTGCAATGCATCATTTGTGAATGCAAAGGCAGGTAAGAAAGCCAAGTTGCAGATGAGAAGTGTAAGCAGTATGACGTACCATCAACAAACTCCTGCCAGTGTCCTCTTAGGTACTCAGGAAATGTATGAAGTGACAACCAAGATCTTTATAGACTTCATCTTTGTATGTCCGTTTCTATGTTTCAACTACTGCTCTTGTGCATTGCAGAACACTGCGTTCAATTCTGAATATAATTGTAAGACTCTCAATATGAGATGACTCACTAGGGACTTGAATTTTCTGGCATGCAAGTCATCTGATCAGATGCGGAACCTCAAATTTGCTGCAGTCCAGGATTATCAAAGCTCCTGAGGATGTATGCATAGCACAGAACAACCACCACTCACTCAAATTGAATGCATTCTACAGATGTCTGCAAATATAAGGTCCCATCATGGCCACTGTAGATCTGCGGAGGGTGCCCAATTTAGCATTCCATCTGTAGGCCAAGCCCAAATAACAATGGAATATAGAATCCTTAGTGGCTCCCATTCATTATGATAATGAATTATGATGATGAATAATTATAGGAAATGGTTGAATTAACCAGTGTTAAGTTTTCAAAGGTTTGGAATTCCCGTCTGTGATTTGCAGCTTCAACGAAGACAGGAAGCGGAGTAACAATGAAGGCCACACATTTCAGTTCAGTGTTGAGGTAAAGAGAATGAGTCATTCTCCTTTCCCACTGTTTCTGGGTCTTGTGCTCAGGGGGATGAAACATGCAAATGTGTTTTGTAGAAAGAAGTATGCTTCCAATGCAGTACATATCTCTCCCCATGAGGAAAATGCACATCTCCTCTTTTCAGGTGAGACCTAGAACAAATGGTACACAGTGCATAATGGGCAGCCCAATCCTGAGCTGTCTGTTGCGCTAGGACTGCCGTGGCGCCAAATGGCTGCCATAGCATCATGTGCACACCAGGGCTGCCGCTGGTTGGGGAAGGGAAGTAGACTGGGACTACTCGATTCTGGGGCTAAAAGATGGGGCTACTCAATTCTGCGACAGCCCTTGGCCTGGCTCCGCATCAGGCCACGCAGTCCAACACTGGTGAAGCATCCCACCTCCCTCTTGCATTGCTCCTTCCCCCTGGCACACCTCCTTCCCACTGTCTCCCCACCCTCTGCCTGCCTCCCCCCACCCTGAAACGCCTCCTCCCAGACTCCCCCCACACCCCCACCTACCTCTCCGCTGCCCAGAGATCCACACAACCGCTGAGCAGTGGAGCACCTGTGTTCCACCGGTGCTAGCGCAGCACCCGCTGGTGTTGGGTTAGCTCCGGCACTGGGCCGGTGCTGAGAGCTGCAAAATGCCTTTCAGCATGTTTACGACACTAAGCGCTAGTGGAGGACCAGCAGTAAGAGCTCAGGATTGGGCTCTAATTGACTTACATTTCTGTCTTCTTCGGTTCTGTAGAAGAACACCACAGGATTGACTTCTTTGTAGATTTGCTTAGAGTGACAGATGGGCAGCCCAATCCTGTCCAACTTCCCCCCTGCACCAGTGCTGTGGCTGCAATGCAGGCTGTACTGCGTACAGTGGGGAAAGTTGGAAGGCTGGCAGGCTCCTCAAGGTAAGGGAACATTGGCCCTCTTGCCCAGGGTAAGTATCAGCAGCTGCAATGGGTCTACTTGAGCTGGCACAAGTTCAAGCGTATCCATGTTGGCTGATCAGGCCTAGAAAAAGGAATAGGATATGGTGTGCATGGCTGCCACTCATCTCGCCCGCCTCCTGATCCACCCACCACCACATTGCTGCCCTCCCCCCACCCCATTTGGGTTGCTTGATATTATAATATGTTTGTAATAGATATTAAAATGTGGGTGTAATGTGGTCTCGGTCATTGGGGTGGGATTAGGCTAGAAACACTAACAAATGTAAAATATAATACACTGCACAGTGGTGGCTCTAGTTCTCAGAGTCCCTGGGACAAAATCCTGTGCAAGCTCCCCATGACGTGCTCTCTGTGTACTTGGAAAGTGTGTGTTCATGCCAGGTAACTCCCATGGAGCCCAGGAGCCAGGCAGCAGGCAGGTATACGTTCTTCATGCTGCCACCTTCAGCTACAGATCTGGCAGTAAAAGAGGACTATTGCACAGGTCCCAACGTGAACCCTACCATCTTCTGGACTCAGGACTCTGGTTGGCTTACTGGGTGATGGTGAGGAGCCCCAGCAGGAGTGGATCCTTATTGCCTTGAGAGTGCTTGAGGGCATGAGCATGGTTGCAGGCCTGTATGTGGCATGGGCCCCACCAGACCCACTTGTGGAATCACCCCATCTGTGCATCTTCAACATACAAAGTAATGAGGAGGTAGAAGCACTCTGAAATGCACACCCCACTACACCAGCATCCAGGCGTGCACTCTCTCACACATGTGCGAGCGCACACACACCTAGAGTACTCTTCCACGGCAAGGAACTCTGAAGGTTTAAAAGCAATGAATAAAAATATGTTTTAAACAAGAGTGTTGTCAGTGTCTATGTTAGCTTTAGTCTCATACAAAGCTTCTACCCAAAATATACTGCATGCATTTTGAGCAGGAAGGAAGCAGCAGAAAAAAAATGTCATTGGATCTGGTTTGTCATTTAAAAATCCAAGGTATTGTTGGATTTTCACCCTCTGTTGTCCAGCACCACCTCTCATCTTAGCTTGTCTGCCAGACTGAAGCTCTTGGACATGAAATGTGCCATTTAGAGGAATGGGAACTCCTCCAGCCCTTGATTGGTGCTGCTGAAATCCAAATGGTGCTTTATTATTGTTATTATTCCCCGCAGATGGGCTTCAGAGTTTGCAGGATGCTGCCCTTCTAAATGGAAGGCACTGCCCTTCCTGGTAAGAGGGTAAGTGTCCATCAATGGAGGCAGCTGATTAACACAGCTGGAAAAGGCGATTAGATGATTGGCTCTGAACCCTCACAAAGTCCAACTGTCAGGGACGTGGGGACGAAGAGAAGCACTGAGGGGAGAACTCCACTGGTTGCTTGAAATGATGCTGAACTCTCGATATTGCCGAGTATATACCTCAATGGGGAATCTGGGAAAACAAGCCTTTGTGAAAATAATCGTCCTGTATGTATTTTGTGTTTGACGTGGGGTTTGTTTGCTTGCTGTCAATTGCTTTGGACAAATGCGAACATTTCTCTGTTTCTTGCTTTTCATCTACGGTGTGTGCGACAGCAAAATGAAACCGATCAGCCTCATTTATGATGGTTCCTAAGGCCTGTGTTTACTTGAGCACTGTTTGCAGTGAAGCCATAAAGCAAATCCCCTTGAGCTTGTATAAGCTAACACTGTGATATTCCCATAACATGCCTGCTTAACGTATACCTGTCCCAACCCACCTTCCTGCTAAGGGTTGTCAGGCACTTGTAATGATGAATGGTTGTCAGGCACTTGGCTTCTGTGACAAGGTGACTTCAACAGTGAACAAGATGCAAAAGGTTCTGTGGGTGTCAACTGTATATTTCAGACAGTTTGTGCAAATACATAATTTATATCACTTGTAAAATTGGTAAAAAAGAAATGCAGGGAACAACGACAGCCAGTCTTTATAGCCTTCATAGATCTCACGAAGACTTTCGACCTGGTCAGCAGAGACGGCCTCTTCAGGATTCTCCCCAAGGTCGGATGTCCACCCACGCTCCTCAGTATCATCAGATCTTTCCACAAGGACATGAAGGGCACTGTTGTCTTCGATGGCTCCACATCAGACCCTTTTGACATCCGAAGCGGAGTGAAGCAGGGCTGTGTTCTTGCACCAACCTTGTTTGGGATTTTCTTCACTGTCATGCTGAAGCAGGCCTTTGGAACTGCAACAGAAGGCATCTATCTCCTGACCAGATCTGACGGAAAGCTCTTCAACCTCTCCAGACTGAGAGCAAAGTCCAAAGTCCAGCTGAAATGTCTGCGTGACTTCATCTTTGCCGACGATGCAGCTGTCACTGCCCACTCTGCCAAAGATCTCCAGCAGCTCATGGATCGTTTTAGCAAGGCCTGCCAAGATTTTGGACTGAAGATCAGCTTAAAGAAAACACAGGTCATGGTTCAGGATGTGGACTCACCTCCCTGCATTACAATCTCTGCGCATGAACTGGAGGTTGTCCATGACTTTGTGTACCTTGGCTCAATGATCTCCGACACTCTTTCTCTCGATACCGAGCTAAACAAACGTGTCGGTAAAGCAGCTACCACGTTTTCCAGACTCACAAAGAGAGTCTGGTCCAACAAGAAGATGACGGAACATACCAAGATCCAGGTCTACAGAGCTTGCGTCCTGAGTACACTTCTGTACTGCAGCGAGTCATGGACTCTCCGCTCACAACAGGAGAGGAAACTGAACGCTTTCCACACGCGCTTTCCGACGCATTCTTGGCATCACCTGGCAGGACAAAGTTCCTAACAACACAGTCCTGGAACGTGCTGGAATCCCTAGCATGTATGCACTGCTGAAACAGAGACGCCTGCATTGGCTCGGTCATGTCGTGAGAATTAATGATGGCCGGATCCCAAAGGATCTCCTCTATGGAGAACTCGTGCAAGGGAAGCGTCCTATAGGTAGACCACAGCTGCGATACAAGGACATCTGCAAGAGGGATCTGAAAGCCTTAGGAATGGACCTCAACAAGTGGGAAACCCTGGCCTCTGAGCGGCCTGCTTGGAGGCAGGCCGTGCAGCATGGCCTTTCCAGTTTGAAGAGACACTTGGCCAACAGTCTGAGGCAAAGAGGCAAAGAAGGATGGCTCATAGCCAGGGAGACAGACCAGGGACAGCCTGCACTTGCTCCTGGTGTGGAAGGGATTATCACTCCCGGATTGGCCTTTTCAGCCACACTAGACGCTGTGCCAGAACCATCTTTCAGAGCGCAATACCATAGTCTTTCGAGACTGAAGGTTGCCAATATATAAAATTGGTTTCTAGCCTTTATGATAAACCCAACAAATACGAGGAGTAACTTCTGAAAAGTCAAAGGAAATCTGAGCAGAAAAACAGAAAGAGGTGAGGCGCGAATGTTCGGCCAGATTCCTTTTAATATTTGAATAATTCTTTCTTGTCATTAAGGGTGACTTTTCTTGGCATAGAAGCTGAGTTGATTTATCTAAACAAAATTTTGCACCACCTCTTCCCTTTTATGATAAAAAGTTTAAGGCAGCTAACAACATTAAAATATAATACAAAATTAAAATGGAGATGTAATTGGAAAACAGAGTTGCCTTAAGTTTTCTTTCACATTTGAAGTAAAGAGAATCTGAATAAGATAATGGTGTGACTCAGGAGTGGTAGGGGTGGATCTTGGTGTCATGGGTGTGTGCCAATCCCTGTTTTCCCATCCCACCACACCTCCTGAGGCTCTTCAGACTTTTACCAGCCAAACAGCTGTCCTAGGTCCAATGAGACCCAATGACAGCCAGGCAACCTACAGAGAGGTAAGTAAAAAAGATTTTTACTTATCCCTCCCAGGCCATCTGGTTACCCCCACCAACACCAACACCATAGCAGCTGCATGGCATAAGCAAGAAGGCAGGGCTTTTCAGACTGGGGCGTTGCGACGACCCAGCCTGTGGGCCCTGGCCTCTGCCCCCTTAAAGGGTGGGGGCAGCCAGGAAGCAAGGAAGAGGAAACGCTACAATCCCTAGGATCGCACCATTCAGGGGGCTGCAGGGGCTTGGGCGATCGCTTCCCTTTCACTTTCGAAGATGTGGGGAACCCTGCAGAAAGTCATGCAGGGCTCTCCACACCCCTGGGAGCCTGCAGGAGGCTCGGATAAGTGCACCCAAGTCCCTGAAGCCCACTGAGCAGCATGATCCTGCCTTCCCCCAGCCCCTGCTGCCTCCCCCCTGCCCCCGCAAGGACTTACAGTGGTTTTCAAACTCCCGGAGAGTTTGAAAACTGCTGAAGTAAGGGATAGAATTGGGCTAAGGAGCATATAAAGCGCTACTTCTAATCATAATGCGTGTTGACCAGGCACAAAAGCTGGATGCAGGTTCAGGTCCCTCACGGTGTCTCAGAAGCGATGACATCACCCATTGTTCCAACCAAACCAGCGATAGTGCACTATTCTGTGGTTTAAGTGGTACGTGTGCTGTATGGGAATAAGGCTGCAAATCTATCCCCACTTACCTGGGAGTAAGCTTCATTGCCTATAAAGGGACTTACTCCTGAGTAGACATTCATAAGTTCTAAGTCCCCTTAAATTGAATAAGACTTAATGCTCTCTTATTTCCAACCAGTTATGCATTAAGATTGTGCTGTTACAACCCAACACTATCCTCAGCGGGCCTGTGGGGCACGACAGTGCTGACACAGCCCCGCTACATTCTGTGGGTTGGCCAGGAACCATGGCACAACAGAGAGGTAAATAAACAACATTCTTACCCCATGGTCCCCAATGGGTCTGCTTAGATCTGTGCCAGCTCTTTATTTGGCACAAATCTGAGTGGACCCAAGTGGGTATGACAAGGCCAGGCAGTGGGCATAGGATATTGATGGCACTATTGCGGCCATTAACCACTCCCTTCCCATGACATACTTCCTGATGGCCCTAATTCCCACCTTGACCTCCCCCTATCTATCCCAATCCATCCCCTTCCCATGCACATCCCACCTCCTTGAATCAACTCACCTCCTCCGGCAGTGGCTGGATGATCTAGTGGCAGGCATGCACGGTCACCAACCATTTGCACCGACAGCCCTGCTATATGTTTTCTCTGCAGCCGTTGTGCCAACAGAGTGGGCCTTCCACTGACAGAATGCTCATTGTGTCAGCAGAAGGTATCCATAGGCTTGGACTTTTGTCACTATTACGTAAGATTTTGTCACACTGCTGAATTATAACATTCACTGCCAAGCATAGCAAGAATATGATTTTGGAGTCAAACCAGACACAATACTAAAGGTTTGATCTTGTGGAGTTCTCTCCTCAGTTAAAATAGTCGCATGGAGAGAATCTCCATTGGGATCATGGCATGCTGGTGGGGGATTTAACTACAGTCCCAAAATGACTATCCTGAAATTGCTACATATCCAAGGAAGCAGAGGCGTCACTAGAGTGGGGGCAGTGCGCTAAGTTTTGCAGAGAGCCTCCCTGCAGCGTGCAAGTGGCTCCTCTCCCTCCCCTCCCCTCCCCTCCGGAGCCATTTGCCTCCGTTTAGCCTCACCACAGCGTGCAGGTGGCTCCTCCCCTCCCCTTTGGAGCCATGTGGGCAAGGGGGAGGGAACAGAGGTGAATGGCTCCTGAGGGGAGGGGGAGGAGCTGCTTGCACACTGCAGGGAAGCTCTCTGCAAAACTTAGTGCACCGCCCCCCCTCTAGCGACGCCTCTGCAAGGAAGGGAGCTTCCACTTGCACCAGGGTTCATTCCCCACTCTGCCCCATTCCCTCCCCATTCTACCCACTCTCCACCCTGTTCCATCCTATCCCTGCCTCCCTCCCACCCTCTATGTCGTTATATCAGCACTGGGTGATGTGACGGCTCTGCATGTGGGCCACCAGCACTCCCAACTTGTGGCAGCAACCCAGGTTCTCCCAACAACAGATCATGTTGACGACAGCTGTAAAGCACTTTACCCCACTGGAACGTGAATTCTGGCAACATAGGAAAGCATAAGATGGGGCTGCCTGTCTCATTTCTGCTCTCATGCTTCCTCTCCCATGCTGTCTCATGTACGGGCAAATCTCCCTATTCCTTTCTGTCAGGCCATTGCCTTCCATTGCCCTTGCTTTTGATCTCTTGATCAAAACCTATTTTAAAGCAAAACATCACTCACTTTTTGGGACACACATTTGCACAATTTTGCGAGTACATCTATTCCAGATACAGGGTAACAAGATAGTACACATGCGCACATATGTACATACTATATGTTGCAATCTGTCCATATGTAGTATCTTAAGCAAGTGTTTGGGTTCTCCAGAATTCTTTAGCAGGCTGGATATTATGCAAAGCAGAAAGGGGAGAGGGCACAGAGCCCCCAAGTCTGCAGTTTCTAACCGCCCTAAGATGGAGCACAAGTATGTATAGTGTTACTTATTCATCAGCAGTCATTGTAGAAAACTCACACTCTGGCTCTTTGTTCATTTTTCTTATCATTGACTCTCCAGTTTCCATTTTACAATTAACTCAGCCTATTCTGTTGTTTGGCCAACAGGGTTTTCCAGAGTCCCAAAGCTGTAGAAATAATTTAGCTCTTAAATATGGTCAAATGATGGGGAAGCACAGAAGTATTTATGATTTCTTTCTCCTGGCAGTGTACTTATTGTACACAAATAAAATGACTGCTGATAAGAAAGCCAATGGATGGTATATTTTGGTGGATTTATAAAAAAAAAAGTAAGGTAGAAATAATGCCAGTCAGCTGCAGTTTTGTTTAAACAGGAATACCAAATAAAAAATTTAAAAAAAAAAAACACAGAAATTTGTTTCAGTGCTTAAATTGTTTTAACCAAAGCTGCCCTACATAAAAGAGATTTAAAGGAAATGGTTCATGACCAGTGTTATCATTTTAGCATGACAAAATGGTATAGTGACTGGAGTGTCAGGAATATTTTTGTAAAAATAAGCTCCCCTTAGGATACAGAGCACCATTATCTACAATTTAAAGCCAGTTTATATAACACAGTCCTGTTGAAGCATGGACCTGACTAAACCTTCCACACACATTGCAAAGAAAAAGGAACTTATGGGTTCTTAATTGGCCATTGTCGTTCATGAAAGTTTCATACTTGGATAGATAGTTAAGTATTTATTAAGTCCACTGAACATAGTTCACTATTAAATGGGTATACACAGGTGGGTACTTACTATTGATCCACATAACCCGTATTTATTTATTACAAAGATTTCATGCTTCACCTGAAGCCACTATGGTTAGGGGACTTTTAAAGCAGCTTAAATCTATTTCAAAAATGCAACAGCAATAAAGTACCAAATGCTACTAAAAGACCAGGAGCACTAAGACAAAGGCAAACACCAGGATCTAAGACTCTAGAGATCTAGGAGTTGAACTCTACTTGGTGCTAAAAGCAACATTGTGCTTCCAGTTCTTATTCTCCCTGCACTGTGAACCCCACAAATATTGCCTCCCAAACTGCTAAATTGGCTTGGGAGGGGTGCTACTGTTGATGCCGGGATTATTTATTGATTTTAATTAGGATATTCACCACTACAGCAGCGAACAGTGTCAAAGTGACTTATGTGGCAACAGGAATGAGAAGATGGTATCCCATCTCCAAGGGCTCGCAGTCCAAAAAGCAGAATGGTGATGCCAGCATCAGTCACTGGGAGGGACATGCACCTCTTATGTCCCAAGCCTTCTAGGCAGCCCAATTCTATCCTGGGCCAGCCTACATGGTGCAGGGCCACTGATACAGCAGCCACTGCATTCTGTGGGCTGGTCAGAGACCAAGCCAGCGAGAAGAGGTAAGTTAAAGAAACATTTTACTTACCTCTCCAACCACTCTGTAGTCCCGCATAGGCCTACTCAGATCTACGCCAGCTCTTTTGCTGGCTTAGGTCTATTAGGTTGAAGGAGACATGTCAGGCTCAGGATGGGGGAGGGAAGTTTTGGCAGCTGCAAGTATTGCTGAGATCCACCCCCGTACCACCCACCCCAATCTGCCATTTGTCTGACCCCTTCCTTATTCACCCCCACATCCACCATGTCCATGCTGACAGCCAGTCTGAAAAACAGTTGCATCAGTGGATCTTGAGGTCTGCCAGCATACTGTGAGAATAGGATTGAGTCCTTAGAAAAGCAACCAAAATTATCTAGTGATATGCACAGCTTCTTACTAAAGGACATCCCACACAATGAATATAGCAAGAATAACATATACAGTTTCACAAAAGGCACAAAAGAAAATCCTGCACTACCAATGGGTGTTGTTTGGCTAAGGATATAGATGCATTCAGTGGCATTCCCAAAGGGGGGCACAATGTTACGTTTTGGAGGGCGCCTCAATAAGCCATGTAAGCTGCCCCTTCTCTTCACCATCAGAGTCATTCCTGGATGTATTAAACATTTAGTTCAACTTTTCAGTTGTATTTTGCTTTGTGGATCAGTGTTACTTTGTGGACAGAGGGTAAAAAAAGAAAAGGGTTTAAATTGAATAAGTAAAAAGGACAAGAATTCAAGGTTGATAGGCATATTAATAATTTTTATGTACCTCTTAAACTTTTTATCACTCAGGGAATACAAACCTCAAAACAGTTTGAATGACATCATGTCCATTGGTTTGCATGATGTACATTTCAGCTGTTTTCTAAAGCCTATTGCATAGACCTCCCCATGTTTCTCTGAACCAAGGTCATGAGCTGAAAGGAAATTCCACTGATTTTCATACCTTTGGAATAAATTGTTGCTAAGGCCCACATTGAATTTGCCTAAGATCATTACCAACTGAAGTAATTTAGGAGTGATCACACTGTTCCCAACACTAAAAAAAGAAATAAAGAAAAAAAACTCTGATAAAAATTGAAACAGCCACATCCATTGTATCCAACATCCCTTAGGCATCCATGGTCTCCCTGCCTCCTTGGAAGATATCTTCTATTCTATATAGCAGTACATTAACGCATCTATCTTTTTCACAGACTTTCTGTTAACAATGCAAGATGTAATCTGTAGCACCTACAAAGAATATCATTGTCAAAGATATATAATGCTTTCAGGGCTTAACCTTAAGTAAGTGATCTTTCCCACCAGGGAAAGGATTGATTTCTCTGGTTTTTCATTATATGTTTTAAGGCTAGCCAATCAAAGTTTATCTAGTACCAAAACATACATTTTTTAATATGTCGGGGGGGGGGGAAATAACTGAAAAAATAAATATCTTCTATAGTACTACTGAAAAAGACAATCTTGAAACATTGTTATTTTCAACCTACTTGTATAACTACCCAGATGATGTTGGATTTTTCCACTTACCTTCTGCTGTGTTCAACAACTCTGCTGACCAGAAATGGGCAAGTGACCTTATGCTCCACCCAAGAAATCTCTCTCTGTGTCTGTGTGTCACAGCACAATCCTATTCACACTTAGAAGTAAGTCCTGCAGATTTAAATGGGACTTACTCTCATGTAAATGTGCACAGGATTTCAGCCTTGCAGAGCCCAAATTGACTGCAGAAAATCCCCCAAAATTGAAATTGTTGACCTTCATATTTTGTGACTCTCATAATTTCTATGTGATCAAATGTGTAGATTTGTGAAGGATTGGTTTCACCTTTTCTCATTTGATTGTAATAATTTCAAAGTGAAAAGCTGGCATTTGGTCTTTGTCACCTTTGTGACGCTGACTGACTGGAGGCTTAGACTTAGGTAGATCACTCAGGGTAGAAAATTCCACCTGATTGGAGTTTCAGGAAGAAAGAAAAAAAAACACCCATGAGTATTAACAGTAGTAATAGTTTATTATTTGTTATGTAAACTACCCTTGCTATTTCTGATGAAGCAGTATATAAATTAAGATAAATGAAACTAATTAGAATGGAACCTCTTGCAACAGTGATGGATAGGCAGGAGATGTCAACACCACATATCACCTACACGTCCATCAGCCTTCATAGATCATGCTTATTCTGGAAAGGAAATAATCATGGAAGGTAATGAGTAAATTAATATTGCTGTTGGGTACCAATGTCACTTTCCAATTGACTCCATTCAATAGCGGTTTAACAATGTTCAAAATGTCAGACGAAGCTGTACATTTCTGCAGACATGGGGCTGCCGCTGAAAATGGCATCGGGGAATGTAAAGACACTCATTTCATAATGTAGGCTCGCCTCATGACACAGCATTGCCATGGTGTACATTTGTCCCACACTACACATCAGTAGCAGTCAGTGAAGTGGCACAGGGTGGGGAAACATATGACGTGATTACAAATTACAGGGAAAAAGAAACTGCACACTGTGGAGAGATGGGGGAATGCAATGCAAGGATGTCATTTTCAGCAGTAGCCCCTGGTCTACACCAGCATGCAGCGTTACCCTTTGATTGTCCTTCCTCTCTTGTAAGACCAACACATATCTCTCTTGCATTGTGATTGTAGCAGTGAAGCCCCTGACACTGATTGGTTGTGCTGATATTGTGTACAGAAGGCTCATCCACTCAAGGAACAGGCAGCCCAATCTTATCCCTGATAGCTCCGCCAAGTGCAGTGGCGCCAAAATAGCTACCACTGTATCCACTGTGGCTGCCAGAGAACTACTCAGGGGAAGGGAACTTTCATCTCCTTCCCCCATGTAAGGGCGCAGCGGCTGCAATGGGTTTCCTCTATTCTGCGCTGGCTATTTTGCTGGCGCAGATTGGAGGAGCTCTGTGTTGGGCTTCTCAGCCCAAGAGCATAGATTCAGTGGAGCAGGTCTCTGCCGGTCCCACCCCCTCCCAACCCATTAATCCACCCCGCCATGGAATGCCTCCTCCTGCCCCACGGTCCTCACCGCCGCCTGGCGCTCCTACCGAGCTCCAGGTAACATCCATCCAGTGCTAAGCTCAGCGCCAACTGGCACTGGGCTGGTGCTGACTCCTCTCAGGGTGCTGTGGATGTGCCTTATGGCTCATTTGAGACACTGAGCACCAGAGATGGAGATCAATGTCGGCGCTCAGGTAAGTTAGGACTGAGCCCTAAATCTTCAGTTCAACTTCAGTTAAAATATGGGGAAAGTAAATTTGGTCGAGATTCTCACATGAAGAAGACTAAGGATGTGAAGAGTACAAGGATGCAGGGAGGCAATGGTCAGAGAGTGCAGAAGTGTAGCAGATGGAAGATTGTGGGGTAGAAGATGAACAGAAAATCCTAAAGGAAAGGTGCCTTGGGGAGAAGGGGGCAAGAGACCAGGAAATGAAGCAGAAAGGCCAAATCAAAGAAACTTCACAGTGTTTGCAATCAGGATATATGCTACCGAGGAGGAGGAAGAGAGGTGACAGGAAGACCAAAAGGCTCAATGATGAAGGGAAGGGGTTACTTGGTCAAGAATCTACACCAGTGATTTTCAATCTTTTTCATCTCATGTCACACTGGCAAGGCAATAAAATGGTCAAGGCACACTATCGGTTTTTTGACCATTGACAAGGCACACTGGGCTGCCAGTGATGATGATGATTGGCAACCTTCAGTCTCGAAAGACTCTGGTATAAGCCTACAGCACCCGGTATTCCAGGCGGTCTCCCATCCAAGTACTAACCAGGCCTGACCCTGCTTAGCTTCCGAGATCAGACGAGATTGGGCATGTGCAGGGTAACAGTTGCTGCCAGTGGGGGGCTCACATCACCCAATGGCCCTACTAATAAATGACCCTCTCCCAAATTCCCACAGCACACCTGGGGACCATTCGTGGCACACCAGTATGCCACGGCACAGTGGTTGAAAATGGCTGATCTACACCAACAAGGGAATTTTTCTAGTTGTGGCTTCTACTATCATTGCAGCATTTCCAAGGAACCAACAAGGGTCAGAATACAGTGTGTGTGGGCGTGCTTGCATGAGCACGCATGTGAGTGCATCATGTACACATGCATGTCCACATGTGTTTGCATGCACGCATACTGAATTTCACAGATTGATTTTAAGTAGCCAGCCAACAGTTTGACTGCAAGCTTCTAGGTTGCATGTCCTGCTGAAATGTCACAGAGTTTTGTGCATTTGCTGCTGTTCACTCAATTAACTTTTCAGATATGCCTCCTTATTGTATTTCAATCCACAATAGAGGTGTTTAGGTGGGGAGTCAAGGCCCAGTTTCATCTTAAATAAAACATCAGAACTTATTGACATAGCAGCAGTAGGCTGAAATATCAAGGAATAATGTCTTCCATACAATTAACTTCAACCTCCTAAGGGGAGATAAACTGTAAAAAAAAATCTGACAGTGACAATTGCATTTTTGAAATGGGTAGTTCAACAAAATGATGAGGCTTGTCAAAAAGGCCCTGCAATTATACATAAAAGAAGAAAAATCAGTAGATGTGGCATTATGGTAGTGAAGAAAACATTAAAAGTATCTCAGAAAGCATTCATTCATGCAAAGAAGGAGTGCAGGAGAGACATTTACAGAGACGTTTACAGCATGAGCCTATGCAAGTTTACTCAGAAGTAAGTCTCACTTTGTTCAGTGGGACTTAGTTCCAAGAAAGTGTGTTCAGGATTGCAACCTTATTTGGTTAAATGTCAAGGTATGACAGTGTACACTATTTAGTCCTAACAATTATCATTCTACACTGGGAATATAATTATACTAGAGTCATTTAATATGAGCATAATGTTCATTAGATATGTAAATAACAGCAAGGTAAAAGAACAAAAAATTCTTCAAATACAACATAATCTTGAATATAGAAGGAACTGATGAATGCACTAGTAATTGATGATTTGAGCGTAACAGCCAATTCCAAAATGCAGGATGTTTGTGTGGGGGGGGGGGGGGAGAATGTATAGTCCTTATAGTCCGTATACCATAGGTATATGTACCACTTCAGGAGGCAAGGAAGACAGATAAATCATATTTCAAAATGGTCAGAAAGAAAGAAAGAAAGAAATAAATAAATAAATAAATAAATAAATAAATAAATAAATATTATTTCTACTGCTTGAAATCTTGTGCTATTTGTCAATTTTAATTAGCCCCAAGAAGATCACACACATAATCCACATGTGAGATACTCCCACCCAGAGGGCTAACAATTCAAATAGTGCACTTTAAGTGCATTTTCACAATGACCTCCAGCTATGCTCGGTTTAGGAAAACAGGCAGTGGAAGGAAAGGCCCCGGCAGCCCACTGGGAAGGTATCATCTGGGGAGAGTGAGAAGACCAAAATAAAGACTTGGGGAGAAGGGATCTGCCAAGGGAAGATTCTGTACCAATCCCATTAGTAAATTACAAGTACTTGTTGCAGAAGCTGAATGGTAATCCACTTTTGTTGTCCCTCTTCCAGATGCCCAAGGTCCCCCTCCCCATAAGCCTATCTACTCTGTTTGATGTGGAGCTCCTATGTGACACAAGGTGGGTGCCCTGAGGGCTGCTTCACACTTCTTCTGTTTGCAAACAATTTTGTTTACTCCAAAGTAGGGTAAACTCTAGGATGTGACTTGTTTACCAGTTTAAATCTGCTGACCAAGCAAGGTGCAACTGGCATGGCACTTCCCAAAATAGAAGGCAAGGCTTCTCCTCAGTCAGCTTGGGGGGGGGGGTTACTCTGAAGAACCAAAGTCTGACCTTTTCCCTAAGGCCTGTGGGACCTGATGCTTCCATGCCATCAGCCCAAGCCTAATGCCACCAGACTGGTCTGAGTCACACTTCCCTGGCATGCACCCAGCAGCGGGTACATATGCATATAAAAATGTGTCAGGCAACACTAACTCTTGTTATTGGTCTCAAACTAAACTTTGCCTTGTTGTATTTTAGGCAGAGCTATATTTCAAGTCTGGCCTACGCATTCACATGGACACACACACACACACACACGTCTGTTTGAAATGCCCCTTCAGTACTAATGGAAGCCTTGTCACAAGCAAGCCTCAAATGCTAAGATTGGTGAATAGCTGCCATTCTTAAAGGTGAGTATGAAGACATTTCATTCAAATTCCATAGCATCCACTTCTCACGCTGCCTAAGGCTCTGTCAGTTTTGACAGTCTTCGTGATGAATAAGGTGGGTGTTGATGGGCAAAGACAAGGGGCTGTAGCGAAAACACAGGAAATCTTCCAGATCTAAAACTTGTGATGTTAGATTTTTTTTTTTTTTGCCTCCACAAAGTCAAGTGGTTAGATCTGACAAATAAATGACAATGAACTATCAAGGAGTCGATGCTCCAGTCCATTCTATTATTTCTCCATTGCCAATACAGAAAAATATTGTTCTTTAATGTAAGATAATACATAGGTAACCAGCAAACACATAAATGGAAAAGCAAAAGTTAGCATGGTGAAAAGACCGACAGCCCAATCTTGCCCTATCTTACAGTCCTACGCTTACCCTGCCACTCCAACACATGTAGCCATGCTAAGGAAGCGCATACTGCTTGCTATGGGGGGGGGGGGGACCAGAAGGCTAAAGAGTGGTAATTAAAAATCTTATCTCTTGGTAGTCTGCCTGGTCAGCAATGGGACCCACACCAGCTACATAGCTGGCATAAGTCCAAGGGTAGGAAGGGGACGTTTCAAGTAGCAAAATGTTATAGCATTCCCTGCAAGTTGCTGCTTCTGGGATCCACCCTCTCCCTTCCCTGAACTTCCCCCAAATTGCCCATGTCACCGCGTCCAGACATTTCTGACACTTACAGGGAGCTGCTTGCCATTTCCACCAGCAACTCTGTTGCACACAACAGCAGCACAATATCTGCACCGTTAGAACAGTTATTGCTGTACAAGGCCTGTAGGGCAGGGCTGTGAGAACTTAAGGCAAATGCAAGTATCAGTAAAAAGACACATTAGTGCTGTGTGGGACATTGAATTCAGAATCTGGCTTAGGAAAAGATTCTCTCTCTCTCACTCACTCTCTCTCTCTGAATGAGAGTCATGACCCTTTCATAACTACACACTGCAGCAAACCTGGCTTTTCCATGAAGTATATACACAGCACGGACTTTCAGCCAGCTTGGGTCTCAATTGAACATACCTTTATGACATGCATCTGTTATATTCACACATAAAACATTTAAATGCACACTCAAAACATATTTAGTGTAAACCAAAAATTGTAATGTTTCAGAGATCCCAGTTCTCCATCTGTTACGTACAGAAATATCTCGCAGATATCCTTACAGGTATGTGTAATAAGTTAATTGTAACATAATTTTATCATAGTGATAAGTGGCTCAGAAACACTGGTAATATTTAAGCAATGCAGCCATTATTCCCACTTGTTTGGCCAGGGCCCATCAGTCAGTAGCAGGTCGTTGTTCCGGGTCTTCAAAATGTATCATATAATATTTTTTTTTTAATGAAAGAAAAACATAACATTTTCCATTTATTTTAAGAAGCTTTTATTCTGTTTCATCTGCAACAGAAATCAAACAGCAAACAATCAAAGCCATCAGGATCTAAACATTAACAAAATAAAACCAGAAAATACAGCAACAGATAATGAATTATTATCAAAGAGGCAAAAGCCTTATCAAAAGCTATAAAACATTATTATGCTAATAACAGCAGGAAACCCTCCCCAAAGACACAAATCTTCACTAAGCATTGGAAGACACACAACAATGATGTCAGGGGCACCAACTGAGGGAGGAAATAACATAAATCTGGAGCCACAACAGACAATACCCTGTTCTTTGTAACCATTCACTGAAATAGAGTTGCTTTGGGGACTCAGATCAAGATCTCAGATGTTAAGTGGAGAAACTGAAGGTATACTTATGGAAGGATGCAAGTCATTTAGGATTTTGAAGGTAAGAAACAGGACTTTAAACTGAGCCTGGAAACAAAGAATGAAAGCACCAGAGTAATATTCTTCAGGGCCCAATCCTAATGGGCCCTTGGGCCAGCGCACATCACATTTGCCAGCCTGGAGGTGTCACGAGGTGCCTTAAGGCACTTTAGTGCCACCAGGAAAGGCTGGCACATGGGCATGTGCCAGCCTCCGGAGGCTGCCCTGAACCCCATGGAGCCAGTGCAAATGTAAGATTGTGCCAGTCAACTCAGGCCGGTGCAGTGGCTTGAGGAGAGCGGGGGGCGGGGCAGAACAGAGGCGTTTCAGGGCAGGAGGAGGAAGGGCAGCCGGCGGACTCATGTGCAGGCTGGGGAAGAGTGGGGGTGGGTGGGGCCAGGATCCAAAACTTAGGTTGAATCCTTTCCCCAGTCCCTGGCAACATGGCACAGCTGGGCTGCTTGGATCTGCGCCACCTCTTTAGGCAGCCTAGGTCCAAGTAGCTTCATTGTGGCTGCTGCGGCATTAACTCCTTGAATGCATTCCCCTGCCCTGGTTGAGCTGCATGCAACCCCAACCCCACTCTGGATATGGGGCAGGCCAACCAGGCTCCTCATTCCAGCATGGGTTAGGATCGGGCTGCCCGTTACACAGGTCAAGACAGCAGTCTGGTGGCTGCATTTTCAGCAGCCAACGTTTCTGGTCAAAATTTAAGGGGCACTCCACACTCTGAAATTTACCAAAGCACAAACCACCCTGGCCAGCTCTGTCTTCACCAGGAAAAGCTGGCATACCCATTGAAGCTGATAGAAGATGGTGCATTCCACACTGGTGCATTCCAAAGCAAAGCCAGATCATAAGAACATAAGAACAGCCCCACTGGATCAGGCCATAGGCCCATCTAGTCCAGCTTCCTGTATCTCACAGCGGCCCACCAAATGCCCCAGGAAGCACACCAGATAACAAGAGACCTCATCCTGGTGCCCTCCCTTGCATCTGGCATTCTGACATAACCCATTTCTAAAATCAGGAGGTTGCGCATACACATCATGGCTTGTACCCCGTAATGGATTATGGGGTAGATCAAGTAGTCTACGGGGTAGATTACAGGGTAGAATCTACGGGGTAGATTACAGTAGTAGATCAAGCTGGGTCATGGGCACTTGTCTTTTACTAAGACATTGACCAGAGCTCAAAGCTATGGATGTTGACTGGCAGCAGCTTGTCAGGGATCCCAACAAGAATTTTTCTCTGCCTTATCTGGGGAAGCCAGTGATGGAACCTGGCACCTTCTGCCTGCAGGGCGTAGGCTCTGCCGCGTCCCATGCCCCCACCCCAGCCTCTTCACTACAGTCCCATCCAAGGCAGTCTACCTGTGGCTGAATAACTATCAGTCCTTAAAGCTGAAAAAGATACATTGACTTAAAAGCAAAAATAAAAGAACACCCAGAAAACCCACATGGCTTTCCCTTTCCATTGCAAAGAGCAGCTTTCTCTCCTTTTCATGGCTTTTTTGGTGTGTGTGACACACACAAACCCAAAGTGGGCAAAGGAGTTGCATAGATGCCCCCAGTGAAACCTGGCGGCGTCTGTTGGGAAAGAGCACTAAGTATCTTTCAGAGCAGCCACTTGCAAACAGCCTCTGTCGAGCTGCTAAACAAGATTAATAATATATATTCTGCCCATGCATTATTCATTTTTGTAATATTTAACCAGAAAGTAAAGCTGGAGTTCTTTTGCCACTGCACACTCAAAGGTTTCCTGGAACAAGTGGAAATTAAAGAGCTGAAAATGCCATGTTTAACGCATTCAGAGAGCAGTCTGCTGCCGCTTACTATTTTAAGCTCTGCGGCCCCAGGAGCATCCTCTCATTTCTTGTTGAGCAATTGAAAGGATCATAACTAATTACTGTATTATTTTCATGCCCTTTTTTTTTTTTTTACTTTTAGGGGATCTTGGACCCACAAATATATGGATGCCGTGAGCCCTGAAACTGATCACATTTTTATGAAATCTGCAATTCACTGGTGATTTACAATCATCTTTTGCTCATTAAATTTCTCCATCAACTCCATTTACAGATGTTCAAGCAATAAAACCGAGATATACACATCTAATTTCATTTAGGCTCTAACTAGCACCATAGCTGCACTGATGCTACAAAGAACGGCAAGAAATAAATGTTTAAATAAATATCTGACTAACAAGGGCATGCTGCAGGTGCCAGCAAGATCTAGCGTAGCCATGGGCAAATGAGTGGGCAACGGATAGTAGTCTGCCTAGCGCACAGTGTGATAGATTAAGGACTTCCTTCAGCAACAGGTGGCCCCAAATGAGAGACAGCAGTAGAGCTGAACTCCTGGCATTACCATTTAAAATTACTGAAAGGGGGATTAATGCTGGGGGGCAAATATTGACATGGAAGCAGAGGAAAAATAAATAAGGAAGCACGCGCACACACAAAGCTGAGTCTTGGGCCCAAAATTATGAGTCTTTGGGCACAATTCTAACCAGGTCTACTCAGAAAAAAAAAGTCCTATTTGTTCAGTGGGGCTTACTCTCAGGAAAGTGTGGTTAGGATTGCAGCCTTTGTGACTCAAGACTATATGAATCATGACTCTTTTCATGTAAAAACCCCAAGTCGCAAGTCAGTGCCTAATGGAGCAATCCTATCCAACTTTCCAGCACCAGTGCATCCGCAATTTAGCCCTGGGGTAAGGGAACAACTGTTCTCATACCTTGAGGAGGCCTTTGTGACTGCCTCCCACCACAGGAAGCAGTGCACGCCCCATTGGCGCAGCTGCACCGACACTTGAAAATTGGATAGGATTTGGCCCTAAGTCATTGATACACGTGACTTGAGTTCCCACGAGTTGTGAAAAACGTGCATTTTTGTGACTCAAGTTGGGTCTGTGACTCATGAGACCCCATCCCTGGCACTAATTCTGCTTGATTTCTGACACAAAAAGCTGGGCTTTCTAGAGATGCCAAAAGCATCTTAAAAAGCAGCCTACCACTATATTTTGGAATTTGGATGCAACACTGCCTACAGGACTCTGGAGAACAGTGCACTGTCCAGTCACTTGAGATCTCTTTACCTGCCGCTCTGTAGTTCTTGCAGGGGGTGTGGTCCTAACACTGTTTCTTTCTTGGATTTTCCCCATATTATTCTTTCTCATAGGTGGCAACTAGCCAGGCGGTGGGATATTTTACCACAGGAAGGGGGTGCTTTCACAGATTGCTTCTCCCCTCCCTTCCAACCCTATAGTGGTCTTCAAGGGGGTCTTGTTCTTGTTTACAATCATGGTATGCTACATTTTAGGGGTTCTTTCTTCTGCATGACCTTGATCAATCAGGAACCATGAAGTAGTGGACATGAAGACATCACAACACCAAGTTTCTAATCGGATCTGGCTATAGAATGACTGAAGGCAAATTAAGCGCTTCCCATGAATTTCCTGTGAATGTGAAAGAAAAGGGGACAAATCTCCTTCGCCGAGGTACCTGGTCATGCTCCCTGTCTTGCTGTGCAGCGATGGTGGTTCCTCCTTTCAGTGCTGCATGACAAGCACTTTCACCATAATCCAACTCTAGCCACATTTACTGCACAATCCTATGCGTGTCTGTACATCCTATTTTGTTCAATGGTGCTACACCCTGAGTTCAAACTTGGAGCCAGACAAGGAGGAGTCAGCCAGGTGAGAAGAACTCTCAGAGACCAAAGAACCAATCCCCAAAGAACCACTCCACCCCAGGGGCTTTTCACTCCCCTGTTCCCACACACCAGCACAGGCCACAAACTAGGAGGGAGCTGATGGGAGAGAAGACGGAGCACCAAGCTCCTGGCCAAAAAACTGCTCCTTTAAGTCTTGTCACTCTCCAGGGTGGGGTTGAAATCTGAGTAGGATAGTCTGGGCTGAAAGGGATACACCTGAGTTCCTATCCTTGTTGGAAGAAGTTCCTCACACAGAGCTGTCCAAGGTCTTGCAACTCAAGTGCCATGGAACATGTCAACCTCAGGTACCCGTAGGTTCCTACTCATGATCAGGACAATGTACTTTGTTCTGTCAGCCATTAGATGTCCCTGCCCAGTCAGGCAAGTGTTAGAGCATATACACTGATGTGTGATGTTAGGGATATTTCCTGTTGGTGTGAGGGCTACATTCACATGCCCCTTTAATTGGGGATAAGGTTAGCATGTTGCTATCTCATAGGTAGCTAGATCAATAAAGTGTGACTACTCTCTCACAGCCATAAGCCTCCTCTCATGTTTGAAAAATGGTGCAGCCCTTTTCCAGCTCACATCATGATGCCACCATATAAATAGTTATCAACAGTCACAGGGGGAAAAAGAATATTGTTGGGTATCTGTTGTTCAGAATTAAGACTGAGTGCACTAATGCTTCCCCTCTCAATAATATAATGTTATTTTAATGGCTGCTTCCTTCTGCAGCCTATTTATGGAAGGGATATTTAATTATATGCTGGCTTTATCATTACTTATATTAATCACATCTAGGGGGTCATGTGGTACCATATTTAATGTTTTGAAAACAAACTGAAACACAATGATTTAAGGCTAACAAATCATCCAACAGTACAAAAGGAATTGCAAAGGTAATTATGCACCCTGTTGCTCAAAGGACTGCTAAATGGAGCCAGAGACTTTCACCTCTCTCCTTAATAGACGGAATTGAATACGATTTCTCTGGGAGAGCAATTATGGAAGATAGCTGGCTGTATGGGCGGGTGGTGTTATTCAGACACCTGGATCTTAGCTACTAGTGTCATGGCTGTGGTGCCCAGAATGGCTTGGCTCCACATACTCACTGTGGAATCCTTTACTTGGGCTGTCCAGCCAATGAAATGTCTGCTGTAATGTCAATGGCTGGAATCAGAAAAGCCATACAGTGTATGCTAGGGGGCTCTTGTGTCCAGGAATCACAGCTTTCACCAAAAGACAACTTATTTTGGAAAGTCGGAAAAACTTTAAAAATTAGATTTTGATATGGCATGGGAGCCTGAGAGAGAGAGAGAGAGAGACTCACTGTGGACATACTCAAGCCGTAATAGGTGCATTATAAAGGTTTCCATCTGCTCAAATATCAGAATTCCACTCTGATTACTGATGAATCACCCAACTCCTGTGTCTTTAACAGCAGCCTGACATGAAGACATTTAGGAGGTTGTGCTTTCTGCAAGCTCTATCTGATTAACTGGCATAAGGTGACCCTTAAAAGCACAGCAGCAAGACTAAGAAAGGAGTGGGCACCTGCAGGAAGAAGTTAACATTTTGTACAAGGCACCAAAATAATGGAGGCTAGCCTTAGGAATACCAACTATAGGAGCATATGTGTTAATTAAAGAAAAGAAAAAAGGTGCTGTTAAATGTGGTTACAAGGAAGAAGCATTCAGAATTCAAACACCATTATGAATATTTTACAAGGGAGCTAGCACTTTGTGTCCCCAGGCAAAATCCAGCTGGCTGATCCATTGGAGAGACAAAAAACTGTGCCCTTCCTACTTTCCCCACCCATTCTGCCTGGCCACACAGCAGCTGCTGTCACACGGTCACCACATAAAACAAGCTTAATGCTGGCATGAGACTTATTCAAAGAAGGGGCAGCAGAGAAATCACTGCAATTGTCTGCTGGGCAACCACTTAACGTTGGATAGTCTGAAATATTTCAGGAAAGAATGACTTTATTGATACCAAGGTTATGCTGTCCATTTTCAATTGCCCTCTAGCATTTTTTTTTATCATTTTGTGTTTTCAGGAGATTATTTACAACACATATTTATGTATTCTAAGATAATTTCCCTAAGTATACCATAAAAAAAGAGAAAGTCAATGAATCTCAGAATGTATCATTTGCTGCCGTAATGTAATTGACATGTGGGTTAAGATAATACAGAAAGTTGTTTTGCTTGTGGATGTACAGCCAGAGGGAAATACTGCTGACAACTGGCCTTTGGTGCCTGAATTCTTTGAATACAGCATTGTGCTAAATTCCTAACTCATTAAATCAGCTGTTTAGCTGCACTCAGAGTTACTCCAGCAGCTCAGAACAACATCCCCGACTCTGCCTGTAAAACCTTGTAAGGCAAACAAGATGCCTGAACCATGATGTGTAACATGATACAAAAGTCAAGCCAGTCACATTCTTGACTAAGTAAGTACATTTCTGGATTCCTTTGTACATCAAAGTGTTGTATGGCTTTTTTTTTTTAACTCGTTGTTAGCATTGCAGAATGCAAGTAGCTTTCCCCAAAAGTCCAAATAGCCTTTTGGAAGAGTTCTGTATGTAGGAAAAGTTTGCATTCCACCATGGCATGATGTCTAGTGCTATAGAAGCAAAAGATGGGATTGAAGAATCCTTTTCAGAAAATAGACACTGGCCAGTGGTATGAAGCTGCTGTTCCTAGAAACTTCCTATTTCTGCACAGGATAAATAGAGAAAGAATGAGAAAAGGTCAGGCACCATTCCTGTCTTGTGCATTCGCTTCAGCCAGAATGAAGGCAAAAAGGAAAAGCCCACCACAGGTTACACAAGATGACTATACATGCAACCTCTGGATTCTAGAGGTAACCTATCTCTGAATGAACATAAGAACAGCCCCACTGGATCAGGCCATAGGCCCATCTAGTCCAGCTTCCTGTATCTCACAGTGGCTCACCAAATGCCCCAGGGAGCACACCAGATAACAAGAGACCTCATCCTGGTGCCCTCCCTGAATGCAAGGAGGGAATGCCCTCCCTGAATGCAAGGTGCAAGCAAGTGGGCAATAGGATACAGGTATTTTATTATCTCATAACAACCCTGTGAGGTAGGTTAGGCTTAGAGACAGTGATTGGCCCAAGGTCATGCAGGAAGCCACATGGTTGAGCAGGGGTTTTGAACCTGGATCTTCCAGGTCTAAGTCCAATGCCACAACCATTACGCCATCCTGGCAAAGATAGCAGAACCTGCGTCTGATGATTCAGCAGCCTTTTCAGGGTACTTTTCTGTGTCCTCCCTTAGACAACTGCAGGAGAAATGCAGGGAACAATGACAGCCACTCTTTATAGCCTTCATAGATCTCACAAAGGCTTTCGACCTGGTCAGCAGAGACGGCCTCTTCAAGATTCTCCCCAAGATTGGATGTCCACCCAGGCTCCTCAGCATCATCAGATCTTTCCACAAGGACATGAAGGGCACTGTTGTCTTCGATGGCTCCACATCAGACCCTTTTGACATCCGAAGTGGAGTGAAGCAGGGCTGTGTTCTTGCACCAACCTTGTTTGGGATTTTCTTCGCTGTCCTGCTGAAGCAGGCCTTTGGAACTGCAACAGAAGGCATCTATCTCCGGACCAGATCAGACGGAAAGCTCTTCAACCTCTCCAGACTGAGAGCAAAATCCAAAGTCCAGCTGAAATGTCTGCGTGACTTCCTCTTTGCCGACGATGCAGCTGTCACTACCCACTCTGCCAAAGATCTCCAGCAGCTCATGGATCGTTTTAGCAAGGCCTGCCAAGATTTTGGACTGACAATCAGCTTGAAGAAAACACAGGTCATGGTTCAGGATGTGGACTCACCTCCCTGCATTACAATCTCTGAGCATGAACTGGAGGTTGTCCATGACTTTGTGTACCTTGGCTCAACCATCTCCGACACTCTTTCTCTCGATACCGAGCTAAACAAGCGCATCGGTAAAGCAGCTACCACGTTTTCCAGACTCACAAAGAGAGTCTGGTCCAACAAGAAGCTGACGGAACATACCAAGATCCAGGTCTACAGAGCTTGCGTCCTGAGTACACTTCTGTACTGCAGCGAGTCATGGACTCTTCGCTCACAACAGGAGAGGAAACTGAGCGCTTTCCACATGCGCTGCCTCCGACGCATCCTCGGCATCACCTGGCAGGACAAAGTTCCAAACAACACAGTCCTGGAACGTGCTGGAATCCCTAGCATGTATTCACTGCTGAAACAGAGACGCCTGCGTTGGCTTGGTCATGTCGTGAGAATGGATGATGGCCGGATCCCAAAGGATCTCCTCTATGGAGAACTCGTGCAAGGAAAGCGCCCTACAGATAGACCACAGCTGCGATACAAGGACATCTGCAAGAGGGATCTGAAGGCCTTAGGGATGGACCTCAACAAGTGGGAAACCCTGGCCTCTGAGCGGCCCGCTTGGAGGCAGGCTGTGCAGCATGGCCTTTCCCAGTTTGAAGAGACACTTTGCCAACAGTCTGAGGCTAAGAGGCAAAGAAGGAAGGCCCATAGCCAGGGAGACAGACCAGGGACAGACTGCACTTGCTCCCGGTGTGGAAGGGATTGTCACTCCCGGATTGGCCTTTTCAGCCACACTAGATGCTGTGCCAGAACCACCTTTCAGAGCGTGATACCCTAGTCTTTCGAGACTGAAGGTTGCCAATACTACTTTCTGTGTCATCAGACCACAATCTGCTCTATTGGACAACATGTTAATCCATGGAAAATATGCACAAATTGTGCCCCACAAGGTCTGACATAGCTCACCAGTCACGTTTGGTTGTCCACAAGGGACTAGGTAAATAGTCCCACAAGGGACTCTTGATTTTGCTGCCCAGTTGGAACTGCAAAAAGTGGAGGGTTGCCAAACACCCAGCCCATGATACATGGCTAGTGGGTTGGGAAGATCTCCCTTAGTGCATGCTAACAAACAGCATAAAACCTATACTGTTGTTAGTATCCAGGAGGCTGGAGCAGAGAGTGTGATATATTGTGCAAACAAATTAAACACGACCCCATTTAATACAAGTGTCATGGATGGCCTACAGAAGGCCACCCTTTTCACACACAAAAATCACACAACAACAAATCCCCAGCAACCACTGAAGCCTCATTTTTGATCTGAAGCTTCTCAGTCATCCTAGGTAATACAGTCCTTCTCCTGTTTTGGCTGAATAATGTGCTTTCTGTAGCCAATTAAGTCATTTCTCATCACTGAAAAAGAAATAGGCTGACCTCCACAAAAGTGATGCAATCAGAAGTCCATTTTGTAATAATCTGGCTTCTCCCCAAATTGAATGAAGATCAATTGAGACAATAAAGTGTTGCTGGTGGTATATATTTCAAATATATTCCAAAGGAAAGTTGATATACGAACTGGTAGGCATGATGCCCAGAAATTATAGAGTCCGTTACAATAAAGGAAAACCTTGCCAGGAAGATCTTTTACTTCTGTCTCCCTTATTCAACTCTATCAGATCTTTTCTTCCTCCTTAATTATGTATCTGAAGCTGAAAATGAGACTATGCAAGTTGCCTGGATGTCCCAGAGTAAGCTAATCATTTTGGCTATGTTAGGAGCATCAGTGAGAGGCATAGAAACATCAGTAAAAGTGTCTGTAGCTAGTACCAAGAAAGAATTTCAAAATGATCATTATTTATATTCCATGGCATATGGAGCTGGGACAGTACATTCTATCTAGGATTCCAATGCTCTTTTGTGTAGTGTGCAGATTCTCATTCAAACCTTGTGGGTGCCAACTCTTTTTCTAAATCAAAAAAGTAGAAACAAATTCATGGTGCAATTGAATAATACTGTAAGGCACGTTTGCAACAACTCGCAAGCTAGCAGGCCCAGTTGGGGCTGGGAGAGGGTGGTGGGAGGGCGGTTTGGAGAAATGGTGGGGGCACTTGGGCAGGGAAGGGTGGAATGGGAAGTGGATCAGGCCTGGGAGGGGGCAGTCTTGGCGACAGTGGCACATGTCATATCCTAACTCACCTCCTGGCCTGCCTGTGTTCCACTGGGCTTCCCAGATTTGTGCCAGCTAAATGGCTGGCATGGATCTGAGAAGTCCCCTCCTCTCCATAGCAGCCCAATGAGCCCCCCCCCTCCAAAAAAAACTGCTCCTGAGATCAGGGAACCCTCAGGGATGAGGTGGATGGGATGCTGAGTGGCCACATATTACTTCTTGTAATAATAAGAAATCAACCTTTAATTCAATTACTGGCTCAATTTTTCTCATTGCTTGAGTGCAACCCCATTGACAGTTCTGATTTTGATGTTAGTTCGGACAGCTTTGGTGATTAGCTGTGAGGGTGCGTATTAACTGGGGGAAAAAAGCTAAAACTAAAGACAATATTTAAGTAGTAGGAAAGAAATTCTTAATAGGATGTGACCTCAAAAATATTATTCACACATACTAGGGTAAAATGGACTCTATGTTTATCTGGATTAGATGTGACACAGACACCCACGCCATGTCTCCTTAGCATTCACTTGTATAAATTTTCACGATGAATATCTTCAGGATATTCTCTACAACATCAACATTCTCCAACAGCAATCAGAATTTGATGGTATAGGATAGCTGGCCACCTTTGATAGCAAATCCAAAGCATTTCACTGTATCAGCCATGTAACAACCAGCAGTTGGCAATAATTGACAACTACCATGGAGTATCAGTCTATATCTGACAGTTTCTGATATGTAGCAATGAATATTTGACAGAATTTAACAGATGGCTTGTAGCAGCTGTCAATATTTGACAGTATCAGACATGCAGCCATCAGTGTTTGACAGCATCTGACAATAGACATGCAGTAGCAATCAGTACTTGTCAGGACAGCCAAAGCAATATAATTAAGAAAATTTTATAATCACTCATTCACACAGCCAACCAAAACAACAAAACTACACTAGCAAATTTCATTTCTAAAATTCAGATCTTGAATTTTGGGGTCAAATTTCATTATTGGAATTCAAAGCTCACAATTGGAAAAGTTACTGGGTGCTGAAATGCAGGCATCGTTCTACGGGGGTCGTGTACAGAAGGTGATGGTGGCGGGAAAAGAGGGAGCTCTCTCTTTTCCCTGATTGATTACCACAGCAGGAGGATGAAGAAGAAGGAGGTCTCTCCCTTCTTTCCCCGTCATTCTTCCCTGATGTTCAGAATGCAACTATGGCAGCATCCCAGTTGCCAATGGATGTGGGAATTGTTATTTTCCCAGGTGTCTGATGGACAGAGTAGAGAGAACAATCTGGACAAGCTGAAGAGCAACGGAGGGAATTGCCCAGTTCGAAATACTGGTGCATCTTACTGACATGCCAAAATACATACTCCAAACCAGATTGTTCCAAAGTTTGGTGAAATTTCTGACCTAGGTGCCTCCCTCTGCATGCATTATGTGACTTTTGCTCCTTTACAACAAACTGAGCATTCCTGAATATATGCTGGCTGGGTGTCATGAGGATTGAAGGAAACTTTTCAGGGGAGCATAGAACTGATCCATGAATTTTCCATGTCTGTATCAACACAAAAGGATTCTGTTGAACTCAGGGCCATTGAAGGTTCTCTTCAGGGCTCATCCAATAAGTTCAGTACTGACTACAAGAACGAGAAGGCACGGTCAAAAAGCCAAAACAAAGTTGAGCCTGAGACATTCTATATGGAATCTTAGGAATGTGAATGAGACAGACAAGGGAAAGGGAGAGCAAAGCGGAAGCAAAAATGTCACCCTCCTCTTACACAGGTGTCCACATTGTCAATTGCAAACTTGGGCCAAGTGCTGCCTGGAGCCAGGACTGCAGAATGCCACCCCTTGCCCAGGAGACTGCCGCCCCCCACTTATTGGTCATGCCTAGAGAATCACAAGGCGTTCTCTAGCCCTCCAAAAGCCTTCTGAGGACTCCAGAGGTCCTTTAAACATTACCTCCAGTTTTTGTCAGAAAACCAGAAATGATGTTTTAACAGCCCTCCAGAAGCCCCAGAAGGCTTCTGGAGAGCTAGAGGATGCCTCACAAGGCCTATATAGTATATGTAATACTATATAACTTATAATATATAATAAATTATATAGGAATATATATTACTATATTACACTATAGTAATATATAGTATATTATATAGAACAGCGATTTTCAGCCTTTTTCATCTCACGGCACACTAAGAAGATGCTAAAATTGTCAAGGCACACCATCAGTTTTCAGAAAATTGACACGGCACACTGCACTGCCAGCAGGGACTCGCAACCCCCAGTGGCCCTACTAAAAAATGACCTTCCCCCAAACTCCTGCGGCACACCTGTAGACCACCCGCGGCACACCAGTGTGCCATGGCACAGTGGTTGAAAATGACTGATATAGAAATATAAATGACACGGGCAACATCAAGGGGTTGTATGATGGTATCAAGCAGGCCCTAGGTCCAACACAGAAGAAAATTGCCCCTCTAAAGTCTGCCGCAGGTGAGGTCATCCAGGATCGGACACAGCAGATGGAACGCTGGGTGCAGCAGTACTCTGAGCTATATTCCAGAGAAAATGTAGTCCCCGAAGAAGCACTGAACAACATTTAGTGCCTGCCTGTGTTGGAGGAGCTTGACAGTGTACCAACCCTAGAAGAACTTCATGTGGCCCTGGACTCCCTTGCCTTTGGCAAGGCACCTGGAAAAGACAGCATCCCTGCTGAAGTCCTAAAGTGCTGCAAAGAGATCATCGTCACTAAGCTGCATGAAATCCTCTGTCTCTGCTGGAGAGAAGGTGGAGTACCTCAGGATACGAGGGATGCAAACATCATCACGCTGTACAAGAACAAAGGCGACAGGGGTGACTGCAACAACTACCGTGGCATCTCTCTCCTTAGCGTTGTAGGAAAGCTGTTTGCCCGAGTTGCACTAAAGAGGCTCCAGGTACTTGCAGAAAGTGTCTATCCAGAATCGCAGTGCGGATTCCGAGCCAGCAGGTCCGCCACTGATATGGTATTCTCCCTTAGACAGCTGCAGGAGAAATGCAGGGAACAACGACAGCCACTCTTTATAGCCTTCATAGATCTCACAAAGGCTTTCGACCTGGTCAGCAGGGACGGCCTCTTCAAGATTCTCCCCAAGATTGGATGTCCACCCAGGCTCCTCAGCATCATCAGGTCTTTCCACAAGGACATGAAGGGCACTGTTGTCTTCGCTGTCCTGCTGAAGCAGGCCTTTGGAACTGCAGCAGAAGGCATCTATCTCCAGACCAGATCAGACGGAAAGCTCTTCAACCTTTCCAGACTGAGAGCAAAGTCCAAAGTCCAGCTGAAATGTCTGCGTGACATCCTCTTTGCCAACAATGCAGCTGTCACCACCCACTCTGCCAAAGATCTCCAACAGCTCATGATTCGTTTTAGCAAGGCCTGCCAAGATTTTGGACTGACAATCAGCCTGAAGAAAACACATGTCATGGTTCAGGATGTGGACCCACCTCCCTGCATTACAATCTCTGTGCATGAACTGGAGGTTGTCCATGATTTTGTGTACCTTGGCTCAACGATCTCTGACACTCTTTCTCTCTGAGTAGAGTGAGCTACTGAGTAGAGTGAATACTGAGCTAAACCAATGCATCGGTAAAGCAGCTACCACGTTTTCCAGACTCAAAGAGAGTCTGGTCCAACAAGAAGCTGACGGAACATTCCAAGATTCAGGTCTACAGAAGTTGCGTCCTGAGTACACTTCTGTACTGCAGCGAGTCATGGACTCTTCGCTCACAACAGGAGAGGAAACTGAACGCTTTCCACATACACTGTCTTCGATGCATCCTCGGCATCACCTGGCCAGACAAAGTTCCAAACAACACAGTCCTGGAATGAGCTGGAATCCCTAGCATGTACGCACTGCTGAAACAGAGATGCCTGTGTTGGCTCGGTCATGTAGTGAGAATGGATGATGGCCGGATCCCAAAGGATCTCCTCTATGGAGAACTCGTGCAGGGAAAGAACCCTACAGGTAGACCACAGCTGCGATACAAGGACAAGAGGATACATCTGCAAGTGGGATCTGAAGGCCTTAGGAGTGGACCTCAACAGGTTGGAAACCCTGGCCTCTGAGCGTTCTGCTTGGAGGCAGGCTGTGCAGCATGGCCTTTCCCAGTTTGAAGAGACACTTTGCCAACAGTCTGAGGCAAAGAGACAAAGAAGGAAGGCCCATAGCCAGGGAGACAGACCAGGGACACACTACACTTGCTCCCGGTGTGGAAGGGATTGTCACTCCCGGATTGGCCTTTTCAGCCACACTAGATGCTGTGCCAGAACCACCATTCAGAGCACGATACCATAGTCTTTTGAGACTGAAGGTTGCCAACTAGCCATATAACTTGCATTTAGTGCCAATCAAAGATAGCATGAGGAAGGATTGGGATGGTAGCAGTTGAAAGTTGCTCTAGGCAGGAAGCAGCATGATAGAAAGCACAAAGCTAGACATGGAAGACAGAAAGGGAGACATGAGTAAAAACCAAGTCTGGAATGGAGAAATGAACCACATGATTTTGGTCATGCATGCCTTTCCATAAGCCTTGTTGATCTTTGTGAACAACTAGGGTTCATAGCACACTAGAGGAGCATGTGCCTAACACCCAAAAGGTGCCAGATGCAATTTCTGGCATCTCCACGAAAGACCCCTGTTAGAAATCACACACAAAAAACATATATATTTTGGGCTGGTCATACATTATGGCTTGAAAAGCTTCAACAGCACTGAATAACTGGCTTTTGGTAGCTCATAATGTCAGACGGCAACCTCAATTATGTAGATAGATATTGCTACAATTTTATAAAGGACACAATTTACAAGAGTGTGGAAGAGCCATGGGCAATAACAGAGTCTTCCTACAGTTTCAGCTTTCATGTCGAATCTCAAAAGTAGCTGCTGTTCATTTTAATTCATTAGCAACTGAAATTTTTACTGAAAATACAAATTAACAAAATGATTTTAATCACAGGCAAGCCCGGAAAGATAGTTAATTTTAAGCAAGTCAATTATTAACCTACAAGTAATTAGCTTGCTCAATTTTTAGAACATCTTCCTATTAAATATGATCTATGAAATCTATATAGTTATTAAAAATTATGTAAAATAATGTGGGTGTAGTACAAAGGAAGTGGTAACTAATTGCATAAGATTCTTTTCTAAAGAAATGTAAGTCATTAAAAGTGTGCTAAACTCTTTTCACATAAGAATGCTTCCTAATTAAAATATGAGTTGTAGGAAGAATGAATGGATTTACAAATAAACAATTAATTCAATACACTTATTTAGTCTTCAAATATTATTAATATCTCTGTGTACTAGTAGAATTTTCACCAAGGGCATATATACAAGATCACATGCTTTTACTCTTTATTAATTATTCTGGAATGATTATTATCCCTTGAGGCCATACATTTACTAACTCCATTTAGGTCTAATTCCACCTGTATTTCTACACTGAAAGAAAGGGGGATAACTACAGCCATTTAACAACCCACAATCTAGCATGATTATAAGTCACAAAGGACAACAAAAGTGGCCAATGGTAACCGGTTTATATTGTGCTTGAGTCTGTGGTCAAAAAGCAACTCCAAGAATTCCAGGCCCTAAGAAAGAATATGCAGTTGTGGTTTGCCTGCCTATACAGTAAGCCAATCTCTACCCTGAAAGTTTGCTAACTAATCCATTCATGTTGGTAAAGGCAGTATTAGAAGCAGATTTTTCAACACAAATGTCATCAGAAGCATTGGATAAAGAAGGTAACCTCTGACTGAGCAACGGACATTTTGACTACCGGTCTTGCAAATCAGGAAATCAGTGCTATCTTCCTCCCCTTAAATAAAACAATGCCACATAAGAGAATAAAGTAGCTTCACTAGGAAGGAGGTTTAGATTATTTGTCTAAAGGTCCTGGGAATGTACCATTCTTATCAGAAAGAGGTTCTAAGAGGGAATCATTTGTCCCAGGCCTTCTAACAATCCTACATTCACAATGGCAGTGCCAGAAAACTCAAGTCAGTACCTGCCAAGCTGTTTTTAAGGGCAATCCAAGGCATGTCTATTCACAGGTAAGTCTCATTATGTACAATGGAGCTTACTTTCAGGAAATTGTGTATAGGACTGTCGCCTTTGCTACTGTTGGGTACTTATCCAGGACACGGCACATAGCACCCAGGCTGATCAATAGTAGGCCTGTTTTCATAGCATATTGAAAGTCCTTATGAGATTATTTTGTCCTGCAAGTTTTGTTTTAGCCTGATGAGAAGGCAGGTGACCCCACCACAGTTCTGCAATACTTTGCATGCCCCACATGCTATTTGTATAAACAAAACAAAACAAAAACTCCTCCTTAGCTCCACCTGGCTGCACTGCACATTGAAGTGCCCACCTAGTTTGGCCCTTAGGCACACCAAAAGCCTACACTGAGTGTATCTTAAGCTCCTTTGCAACGTCATAGAAGATCCTAGAACATAACTCTTGGAATACATGAGTTGCTGCTTCATTGCACCCTAAAAACAGTGCTGCTCCAAGAGACCAGAGTGAGATAGAGATATATTGCTTAGTGGGTAGTACTTTCTTTGCATGCAGCAAGTGCCGGATTCACAGCCCAATCCTGAGCTGCCCATTGCACAGGGACAGCTGCAGCACCGAAACAGCTGCTGTGGCATCCTGCACATAACAGGGCAGCCGCAGGCAGATCCTTGGGGGAAAGCAAGTAACCCTGCAATGGGGCTACTTGATTTTGTGGCAACCCTTGGGCTGCCGTAGAATAAAGAGCCTCCGTGTCGGACCATGGGCCCAACATGGAGGCTCTGGGTGCAGAGAAGCAGAGCTTGAAGAGCTACTGCCAGTCTACATAATAATACTGAGCTAGATTATCTGAGTCAGCATAAAGCGACTCTCTGTGCTTCCAGCAGTTTAAGTCAGCCTAATTTTAAACATTTACCTCTTGATGTATTGTACTGTCACTGGCTTGTATGCTTGGTATCCTCTAGGCACACTCTCTTCAGCATTCAGCTAACTTTTATTCCCCGTCTGTTTTATGCGTGTAGAGAAGATCCTATTTCAGTTCTCTCTGAAAGATTGATAGACTGTATGACATTCAAGGCCCTTCTGGCTCTATTCTGATATTTTTAAAGCACCACTATTACAACATACAATGGATGCATTTCATGATGGCAGTGATCTTTAATACTACCACTCAGCTGCATGTTTATTCAGACAATAAAAAAGCTGAATGTGGCACAGCCAATTCTGGTCTACTTAAGCCATTCTGCCCAACGTTGCATATACACAACAGGGATCAAATGTGTACACCTGTGGACTGGGCAGAAAAGGGGTTAAAGTCCACCAAGAGTCGGATAGCCCAATCCTGAGCTGCCCAGAGCACCCAGGCTTGGCGGCACCGAAAAGGGCTGTCACCAAATCCTGCACCCCCCCCCGCACTACCACGGGAGGCTCCTCGGGAGAAGGGGACATTCGTCCCCTTCCCCCGAGTAAGGTAAGCAGCCCCGCAATGGGACTACTCACTTTTCCACCAACCAAAAGGTTGGTGGTAGAGTAAAGGCGCTCATGTAGGGCGCGCAGCCCTCCACAAGCGCCCTGGATCCTGCAGAGCTCAACTCCGCGGATCCTCCTCCCACCCACCCCCAGCATGCCTCCCACCCGCCAGCTTCCCCCCTCCCCAAATGCCTCCCCCATGCCCCTGTCCACACACCCGCCTCCCGTTCCGCAGCCTGGTGGTCCGGGAGACCGCCGAGCTGCAGAACCTGGGCCACTGCCCAGCGCTAGCCCAGCACCAGCTGGCACTGAGCTAGCACTGGTGGGAGCCCAGCGGTGAGCCCCGCAAACGTGCCTTACGGCACATTTGTGACTGTGGCTGGCGGCACAGAACTGTGCCACTGACCACAAGATTAGGCTCTGTAGTATTTAAAGAAACCTTTAAGGAGCAATCCTTGACTGAGCCACTTTCCCTCACCATTTTTTTCTGTTCCCTGTGGTTGTCCAGAGCCAAATTGGTTGCCAGTTCTTTACTGCAGAGATCCTGCCAATCAAGATAGCTACTATAACATCATACTTAGTCTTCTAACTTGAAGTGTTGGATGTTGAAAAAAGCTGAATAGATCTGGAGAGTGAATAGTGTTTTCATCTCTAGACCCAACTCAGTGAAGGCACACTTTCTTTTCAATAGGTGAGGCAAGTATTGTTCCTTTTGATAACTCCTTGCTCTTATATGGAAGATCTTTTCAGTCTCGAATCTTTCCAGCTTAAATCTACCTTTAATTTCCCCATCACCAACACGGCTACTCTTTGAAGCGATATCCATCTCTCACTAAAACCAGAGGCAAAGTTCCCATTGACTACAATGGAACCGGATTGCACCCTACTGTACTCAAGCTTCAGATCTAATCTAGATAGATGCAAATGGTGAGGAAGTCCTGACCCTCAGTTCCACACTATTAATATTTCTTTCTTTTTGTCCCTTCCATGGCAAAGGAAGAAAAAAGAAAATGGTTTTACAACTGCTTTCCGTTGGCCTCCAAATTCATTAAGAGGTCTGCAACCTCTCATATAAAATATTTGTACACTGTGTGAATCTTTTCCCAGAGTACTACAAGCGGCAAATGAAATTGGATAATGAATTTGTCTTTAGGCGCCTGTCGCTGACTGATCCTAAAAAAAACCGAGAGAGAAAAGGAGAGAGATTGACAAATTTAACTGGCTACTCTGGGGAGCAAAATGACTGCTGTGTAGTGTCACTGCAACTAATGCTTCAGAATCAAGTGAAACAGCATTGGAAGAAAGAGAGAGTGAAACAGAAGCCTTTCATGTCTGACTTCATAGGTCATCCACCCCATGCTATGCACTTTTTCTGTGAATCTCTCAGCTAAGTACTTCCAGCAACAGCAGTTCAAGAATACTGAACAAGAAAAATCAACAAAGAACAAGACACAATGAACCATCTAGAAATATCACTTGGCTGGCACTCTGCAGAAGCCTGCAGTGGATATTTATCTCTGCTGTGAACAACTCTTCATTGTTCTATCCATTTTAAACAAAAAAACGCGGAGCATTTGAGATGCATCATCTTTGATCATTACACCTAACAGAGAATTCACAGCGTTAAATTCCACTGGAGAGAAATGGATCAACGCATATTATACATTGTTAGAATACAGTTTGTCAAGCTCCCCAATTGCCTTTGAGTTTCAGACAGGATCTCAGGGACAGCCATGCAGGGGGTGGAGAGGAAAGTTGCCAGGACCCTAGAAAGGGCGTGGAGAAAAATGCCTCAGCAACACAAGAGGTATCAAAACAAAGTGTTATATATACAGGAATGAGTGTGCTCTCCCTTAAGGTTGGACAATACATTTTCAGAGAATTAAAGGCAGTATGACACAGGCATCATTGCCCATGGTGTACGCACATTTTTTTTAATCCTATGTGGTCACAATGGTTTTGCAGTTTTCTAAAGAAACTTGCAAAACCTTTGACCAAGGACAGTGGGGGGTAAGTGTACCTCAAGATTGGGTCATGACCTTTTTTGTATCTCAGCAAACGGAAACATAATAGACGGCACAAGAGAAATTGGAATACATTTTTGTTCTAGTCTTGCTTCTGTTCAGTACAGTCCAAAGTTAGGAGAGTGGATGCTTAGAAAGAGGGAAGGGGAGCTGGAACTACCTTCAGCACCTAGCCCACAACAAGAAAATGTTTGTCAGACACTTCCAGGCAGACTGAAACTTGAAAGTATGCAAGTAAATTACAGAAGTCCCTTGTCTCCAGATTTGTGGTCAACACATTTCCCAGGATCAGAGAGCAAGCACGGCACCCTAGGTTTAAAGGTCACTTGATTAGCAGCTAACTGTATTGATGCAAACATTTCAAAAAACCTGTGCCAGTCAAAGCCAGCATAACCAAGTGGCTGCTGTAGCTAGGAGGACTTTTACACAGCTTATGTTGGTGCACCAGCTGCACCCATTCCTGCATAAAGCAAATCTGGCTGCAGTTCTGGTTGCAAATCTTAGCAACTTCATTGGCTCTCAGTTTGTTTCTTGGCCCAAGTATACCAACGGTTCCCAAACTTTCTTCAATTGGCGGCTCCCTTGACCTACAGGGTCATCGGCCACAGCTCCTCATTAGGACTACAATCCTATATACATTATATAGAGCAACATGTATTTTGCGAGGATTCCATGGCTCCTCTGACTGCATTCTGCAGCCCCCCGAGGGAGCCACAGCTCACCGTTTGAGTACCACTGCCTGATACTAAGTTAAATTTTACCTTGCTCAGTGTTGCCTACACACCCGGCAGTGACTCTCTAGGATTGCAGACAGGTATTTTTCTAAGCCCTAGTTGTTAGAGATTGAATTTAGAACCTTGTGCATGCAAAGAACTAACTTTACCACTGAGTGGTATTCAAAGTGATGATTTGACCTTCAGAACCCCAAACACTTGAAAACTGGTTTGTATCTAATGGGTCACCTCCTCTAATATGAGACAGATGTTTTGATCATCAGAGGAGGCCCAGTTTCATGTTCTCCCTGCAACTGAGGGATGATGCTCTGAGGACAGGGCCTTCTCAGTAGTAGCGCTGATAGTATAGAATTCTGTGTCCCAGGAGATCACCTTGACCCCCTTCCTTTCTCTGGATGCCAAGTGAAAACAGCACTGTTCCAAGTGTGATTGTGACCAGACTGTATGAGAATATATAGTTACAGCACAATCCTCTGCGTGTCTACTCAGAAGTATGTTCCACTGTGTTCATTGGGACTTACTGCCAGGAAAGTGTACATAGGATTGCAGCCTGTCAATATAATCCTAACTTGTCTGTGAGTTGGTACAGCCGTCCCTGCGCCAGCTTTGAGTATCGCAAACATGTGGCTACTCATGAGCTAGAAGCGCCGGCCCAACAGCCTTTGCCAGCGTCCCTGTGCTGCATCCAGGAGCAGTGCTGGCTGGCACAGGTAAGGTTGTGCCAAGCAGTGGAAGGGGGTGGTGGTAGAGGGTGTCAGGAGGGTATTTTGGTGGTGGGAAGTGGCATTTTGGGGGCAGAGGGTGAGACAGGGATAGATTGGGGCCAGGAGGTATGTGGGATCAGTGGAGCAGGCCTCTGACATATCCTAACCCCCCTCCCAGCCTAGCCAGCGTTAACACTAGGCTTCCCAGATTTACACCAGCTAGATAGCTGGCACAGATCCAAGAACTCCCATGGGGTGGCTGGGGTTTTACCCGGGGTAAGGGGAAATACATCTCCTTACCCCAAGGAGACTTCCAGCCACCTCCTAACCTGCGCTGGATACAGCACAGGCCATGCGGCCTGGCTGTGTCAGTGAGTTTAGTACTGGGCTTAATTTATCTATTCTGCAGCTGCCCTGTTTTAGCTATCTGGCCACTGTATCATTGTGTTTATGCTATACATCAATGCTATACACGTTGTTACTTTCAATGAACAATCTATACATGAAATATAGCGTATTGTCTCTGGATCTTGTTTGTTACTATGCAAACATTTTTGCTATATTCAGTAAATTAAATTGTATCTAATAATTAGCAAAAACATCAAGTAGCTTTCCATATGAATGTATCATAATCCCAGGAGATATTCCCATTTTCAGGACCATAGACTATTATAGCCTTTCTGCACTTCTTTGTTCTAGCAAAGGATTCCCTTTGTCATCTACTCTTGATTTTGTCATTTTTACCACCCTCACTAACACATGAATGCTAGTCATATTAACTGTCTATTCTTTTATTTGTATTCACTACTTGCCTTTGATCTGTATTGGATTGCACTAATGATTTTCCACAAACAAAATCATATTATACTGTTAGCAGATTTAAATGCTAATAACTCATGGCTGATCAAACCAAAATGACAAAAAAAAGGTCCAGCTAGCACAATATAAAATCATGGCATAGTGCTAATAAATGAATTAAACTAAGAGGCCTAATTAATGAATATTGTATAAGAATTTAAGATGAATAATGACTTGACTATCTTGGAGAAACAGATCATTAATAAAGTACGCATGCAGTTACTGATGAACTGGAGCCTATTTTAAACACAAAAGCCTTAAGTCACTATCTCAGACCCAAACAAGGGGCAACGAAGACAAGATGTTGAAGAGCTATGATCAGATGTCCTGCCTTTTAAATTTCTTTTTAAATGAGCTGTGGGGTGTAAGGGGGGAAGAACTACATTAGGACAGCTGCATAGGAGTGGGTGGGTGAGTTGGAGCGGTGAATCGAGTAGCACCATTGCAGGGCTACTGCGTTTACCCGTGGGAAGGGGATGAAATCCCCTTCTCCCGAGGTGCCGCCCGTGGTTGCTTGAAGTGCGGAGGATGCGGCGGCAGGACTGGGCTGCCCATCATTTCCACAAAACTGATTTCCCCTTGTAAAGGGACCCCTCAAGCTGCTATTTGCTCCATAAAACATATCTGCACCGACATAGTTTCCTTAATAGGGCAAGAAATAGTAGGAGGGCAATTTATGGTGAGAAAACAGTGCAAAGAAAAATCATTAAATTCCTGCTCCTCCACCGCCACTGTCCCAAGACAATTTGGTCCTCCCTACATAGCTGATTTTTGAAGAAATATAAAGAGATCGGAGCAGTGACATAGCAAGCATAGAGCTACCCTGGGTACTGTACAAGCCATAAGGGGGCGCCGTACATCCCCCCACTGCCACCGCCACCTCCTCCTCCTTGTCCTTTGGCAGCTTTGTGATCTGGCTGCCACCTCCTCCTTTGGAGGCCCTCATAACTCAATGAGAGCCTCCAAAGGAGAAGTACGGGGGGGGGTGAGGTCGGCCACTGCCTCCTCCTCTTCATGCTTGGCAGAGTTGTTATCTAGCTGCCACCCCTTCCTCCTCCAAAGGAGGGCAGCAGGCAAATTGCAAAGCCTCCCCCGCCTCCTCATCCTCTTCTGGGAGAACCTGGAAGTCATATTAAGATGTCACATTACATCACAATGTTATCTTCGCCCTGGGTGCTGCTGCTCCTAGCAACACTGGTTGGTTGGCCATCTTCAGTCTCGAAAGACTCTGGTATAAGTCTACAGCACCCGGTATTCCCAGGCGGTCTCCCATCCAAGCACTAACCAGGCCTGACCCTGCTTAGCTTCCAAGATCAGACGAGATCGGGCATGTGCAGGGTAACAGCTAGCAACACTACTGAATAGGAGATCCAGTCATGAATCCAGACATGAATCACATGTCTCATCTTCCTTAGTACTGAGCTGTCAGATTTTTGGCATTACTATTCATTTGTCATTTTAATGAATTATATTCATTAAGCCATGCATTTTGAAGAAAGAAAACCCAGATGTTTCCAGCTTCACGCGAGGTAACAGGAAGAGATGTGATCTACATTCGACAAGTGACATGTTAATTATATTCAGCATGCATCTGGGGCTGTGATTCTGTGCAAGCTTACTTGAAAGTCAATTGTGATGAAATCAGAGTGTCAGCATCAGCCAGGACGCAAACAAAGAAGCTCTTCATCTGTGCACTGATATGGTGAAACTCTTGACATTGTCACAGCCAGGAGAAAGAAGGAAAGGCAATGTTCTCCTAGGTCCTTGCATGGCTGGTCCACCATCAGCCCATCAATTATGATTTTTCTCAACCAGGCCTGGCTATGAATACTTCCAAGTTAAGCTTTACTCACACATCCAGAACACAACTGGGTGTGTGATGGTCAGACTAGACACAGTGCTGAACACTTTGGTGCTATTTGTGTGCTTTCCCCCCCCCCCTTACTTAATGCAGTAGCCATGGGGACTGGGCAGGGAAAAAACCGATCGTGGCCCATGAGAGGAAGGCATTTAACCCTTTCAACTTCACCACAAGGAACACACATTAAACCCTGAAACTGCTATGAGCCCCAAGGGAAGTTTCCTTTGAACAAGAAAGATTAGAAAAACCACAATCAGCAATGATAGATTTAACCAAAAAACCAATAACATATAAATAAGTATATTATAAACTCTGATATAGGAATCAGTGTATTTTATTGTAAAAGCAATATCAAATACAGTACAATGGGATACAGTACAATGCCAGACTGAAAATCATAATCACACAAATTCTAAGGACAGCATCGCTAACAACATAGATCACAAATAGCAATGCTGTACTGTGGTCCAGGTGGTTTGCCCTTTTCACAAGGCCTTGATCGTGAACATAGGTCACATAGCAGATCATGCTGTCAATACTGGATAAGAGAGGAGCTCACTTCTATGTTGAGTCGCTCCTCTAAGGAACTGTAACCATTTTGGGTAGTGCAGAAGGCAGAAAATATTTCAACCTCCCAAAGTGTTAGAAGATTGCTGGAGAGCTCCCAAATGACATCTTGTTAGCTGCCTTAAAGCAGTTCTAAATACAAGAGCTCCTGCACCATCCCAATTCTGCCACTGCTGACTAATCCCCCTGGTTTGGTGCCTGTTACATCCTGGCTCCCATGTTGTGCCAGTCCCACATCCCTGTCTTGGCTGAGATTTCTGAGCAACGCTAGCAGTCACGAAAAGCATGGCGTTGGGGAAGGAGAGCCTTTTCTCCCCCATTTGCTGCTGTTGCTGTGATAAAAAGTGCTGCCCTTGCAGTATGACAGTCTAGCTGGCTGCCTCTAGTCGCCTGGAGGTAAAGTCAGCCTTACCTTAGCATTTTCTAGAATTACTGCAGAACACAATTAAGAAAAATTGTAGTAACAAGGAATAAACACAAATGAGAATCAAGCATAAAGTGCATCTCTAATTATCCTAATTTGTCCTGGTTTCTCCCCACTGGCTTCGGAAAACAGGCTTCACTTCCGAGTAGGAGCAGTAGTAAAAGAAAATAGGAGCTCATACATTAAGCTAGGTTGATGTTTGCAGGCTGTCTACAGGCTGCAATGTCAGTGTCATCTTAAGTATGCCTATTGTTTTGGTTTTCTGTTGTCGCTCATGGTCTGTTTTCTGAAAAATATGTATAAGAGGAAGAAAATGAAATCAAGCCTCCAATTTTTTTTACTAAAGCGATTCCTGAACATATTTTATTTTGACAGTTCACTTCCTTCAGTTCAGTTGCACTTCATCCTGTTGCTGCTGTTTTCATCTGAATTTGACCATGCTTAAAAGGATATTAAATAGTTCTCATTCCACTTTATTGTATTTTTCCATCCCAGTGTGTCGATCTCAGGCATCACAGATTATTGCCACTTTCTTACATCACATAAACAAGCCTAACTCTTTCCAGAAAGACCTGGCTTGATTACATTGGTGCTTGGTGGGGCCCCGTTCTAATGTTTACACAAGGGCTGCTTACAAAGTGGGGGGTTTCTATGGTCTGTGGATGAGATAGGAGTGCACAACTGGCCACAACTCCAAATTTCATGAGCAGAGAGCCCCCTGCTCTCCCTAAGCATTTGGCTGGAAGGAGACAATCCCTTTTAAGTAACTTAACTTTAAGGCAGCTAACAAGATGTCATTAACAGTGAATTGAGAAAGGCAACACTTTCCATAGTGTGAGCACACACAGAGAGAGAGATTTCTTTTGTCTTACTGTCACCTCTTGTCAAACAGTCCTCATTTTAGGGAGGTTTTGTTAGCATAGTTAAAATTAGATTGCAGCACAATGCTTGTGAGTTTCAATTTTTGTGTCAAAATGAGCATGTTGGATGCGTAAAAATACCTTCCATCAAACCACTAGGCAAACAGCAGGGGAATCCAAAGTATTTCTCTGCTTTTCAGTCACATTCTGGTCAGTAAACAGAGCTAAGACAGACAGGGCTTGACCATCCAGGAGGCCAGCAGGGGAAATGGTGGGGGTACCCCTGCCCATCTCCATTTGAGCCTTTGGTCCACCCCCATCAGTCTCCTTACTGCCAAACTTCCTCTTCCACTCCTTTCCTTCTGTTTGAATCCAGGAAGCAGGAGGGGGATATGCAGACAGATGCAGTGGCTGGCACACCACCAGGAAGAAGGGCATTTGGCACACAGTGTCTGGTGCTTGCGGTCTCCAGCGAGCCTCACAAACAGAGCTGGGTCTCTCTCTCTCTCAGACACACACACACACACACACACACACACGCACACGCACACGCACACGCACACGCACACGCACAGGTTGACCTCCAATCCCTGAAAACATGGAAGGCAAGAAATCACATGAGTGGGGTCTCCTGACCACAGGGTGTTAGCATGAATGCTCATGCTTTGTTTTCCTGGGCAACAGGAATAATGTGGAGCTAGACCACATGGGGGATTTTCTTACACCTATGGACAAAGTACAGACTTATCCTTGAACTTGTTTGTAAACAATTTCAGGGATGTGAATCCATGCTAATATCCGACTCTTTCAGTTTTACCTGTGACAAGGTTCACCATAAGTGCATGTGTGCGTGTGCCCACGTGGTTGTGTGGAACTGAGTATTTTGCAAAAAACAAAGCACTATCACCTTACAGTAGTTTGATTATTCTGAAGCCAATAAAGATTATTTATAAGTGCATACCATGTTGACCCTCAACCCTAGAAAACATATGTCTTGCAGTGCACGGTTCTCATTGCCAAGTGCTGTAACGGTTTTAAGACAGGGATGTTAAGTGTGGTGAGTGTTAGCCTTACCCATCACCATTATTATAATGCGTTTCAAGATCTATACACTGAATCTGCGATTGGATCTGAGAAACCTTTTCTTTTTAAAACACACACCCAGGCTCATGCAATTTGACTGATATTGCATATTTGTGCAGTCTATTGTGCAGGGCAATCTATTTATGGCATAATGGAAAAGGAGAACTAGGCTGATGGGAGGTGAGTGCTTGGCAGTTGCAGATACAATCTCACAATCAATATTCTAGTCATGAACAATCTGCCAAAATGCAGTAAAAACAAGGATGCACAGCCTTGTGTTTTTCTGTTATGAACTAGGACTTTCAAAAGCAGCCTAAGGGGGCAGGAGAACCAACTTCCAGTGAATGCCAATGAGATCAGAGTGTGTAATCTCTTTCTTTTTTTTAAGTCAGCAAAATGCTCCATATAGCCTTTCCCATTCAAACTCCCATATGTGTGCTTCCTTGTGAAAAGTTCAGCCATGACAGGATACTGTGAAACCTGACTTCAGATTCATGTTCTGCCATCAATTTCCTAAATGAAAGTCAGTTAGCTCAAGATAGTGTTCTTCAATACGCTTACCCAGAAGTAAGACATACTGAGTTTAATAGGATGGGCAGCAGTGGCGGACCTCCCCAGCCACGTGCCCTGGGGCAAAGGTCTGCAATGGAGCCCACTGCAGGATGCCACCGCCCCCACATGCAAATTTGCCCCCCCCCACTTACCTGCAGTGCTAGGAGCCTCATGCAACTTCAGGAGTCACCAGGGAAGCCTACTGAAGCTTCCTCAGGCTCTTAAACTGTGCTTCCAGCAAACTGGAAGCATAGTCTCCGAACGTGTCGGGAGCCTCAGTGAGGCTTCCGCGCAATCCAAGAGTCATGCAAGGTTCCGCACCCAGGGCATTTGCTCCTGGTTGCCCCTTAATGGCAGGTCCAGCAACTCAATTCTAACCAGTGCTAATGCAGCAGGGCCAGCACAACTGCGCTGCATCCTAGGCTGGAATTGAACTGGTTGCAGCACTGGCACAATGAGAGAACAGGATTGTGCTGTAACAACATAATCCTAAACATGTTTACTCAGAAGTAAGTCTCACTGTATTCAGTGGGCATACTCCCTAGTAAGTGTGTTGAAGATTGCAGACTTTTTATTTTATTTTAATATTTTTAGGATTATGGTCACGCTGTCCAATTCCATAGCTGTTTATTCATAAGTAATTTCCTCTCTGTTCAATGGGGCTTGATTCTAGGTTAGCGTGCACAGGATTGCAGCCTTAAACTCAGTTTTGTATCTATAAAATGGGAACATACTTTGTAGGATTGCAGTAAAAAACAATAAGAGAAAATTGTAAATAAACTTGACAGTGTAGATTAGGCTAGGTGCACCAAGGGTTAAACAACCTGCTACTTGCAGAGTGCACTGTTGCCCAATCACCATTATAGCATTAAAGAGAGGCTTGAGTAGCTGGCTGGTAAAGTGAAACTGGGTCCTGATGCTAAAAAGTTTGGGAACCACTGACTTAGAGTAATGTTCATTTTGCTTAATTGTTTCATGATAGACCTGAATTATTAACTTTTCAATGAAAGCTAAAAAGAATTTTTTTTTTTAATTTCACTAGCAGTTGATTTGACAACAACAACGACTTGGCTGTCCTACAAGGCCTGTGGAATCAGTATGTGTCGTAACAAAAACAAAAAGCAAAGAAAAAACCCTGACCTTGGAAATTCTAGAGTTGTGAAGATTGGGACCCCTATCAGAGCATTTGAAACACCTTCACTCAACTACAATTCCCTTGGCCTTTGGAAACCCATGGCAATAACTTTAATTCCAAATCAATTTAAATGTTCCCACAGAAAGTAATACAAAGAAAGAAAGAAAAATTTTCTCCTCCATGCAGAACCCACTGTAGGAACAGGTTATCCCTGGAGAATGGGAGTGTTTGAAAAACATGCTAGCTGGAGGAAAAAGAATAGTCTTTCTGCAGGATAACATTGCACATCTATTACTATCCCCTACTTCTCATACTCTAGGACTCTTCAAGATGCAACTTTCATAATAGTTTCTGATAAGAGCAGGAAAGTTGGAAAGTTGTTCCTAATGGTAGGAAAAAATGGCATTGGACATAATGTTTCTCTTTATGAAGAGAATATCTCTTCCACTAAAGCATTCATTCAGTACTTTAAATTGTCAGTGGAGCCTGAATATTATGAAATAGCCAAAACAGCTCAACAAGGCATCACACTTTGAAACATCCAGATTAATCAGGGATTTCTTTTGTGACTAGCTATCAGCCAAGCATACGATTTTCTTTGCATTTTTGCCTTATGAGTCCAATACCTCCATTGCAAGGGTAGTTCAACAGCCTGGTCCAAGCATGCATTTAGAATTCAGTAAAGTCATCTTGTATAAAATTCTTGGCCAGCTAAGCTTGTAGTCTGAGTTCAGTGGATCACTCTTTTCAGGTTTCTCTTTAGCTTCATAAATCAGATTTTGCAGGACACTGAGTGCATTTTTGAGACAGAGTTCATCATTTTCAATTCCCATGAATTCCAATGAGAGAGATTTAACATATGTGACATGGCTTTTAAATGAAAGATAAAGATTTAGGTTCAATTGATGTTCTAACCTTGTGAGCAAAGTCATAGGAGGTTATAATTACCATTTATTAATCAATTGTGTCTACACCTGGGGGCTGCGGATAAGAACAGGCCCTCAGCTTGGTACTTGTTGTAAGAGGCGACCAAACAGCCACAGGTAGATGGAACTCGTCAGTTTGGGAAGGCAGCTCATCTAAGAGAAGGAAACTCTGACCTCAAACCTCCACTGCCTTGTGGCTATATCCAGTTGTGGAAAAGGCTTCAAGAGTCAACCTCAAGGAAAAATCCGGAGCCAGAGTCCCTGAGGCAGTTCGCGGCTGAACACAGTCATGCTCTGGCAACTCCTGCGACGCCGCTGGAACCAACCGTATTGGCTTTTGCCTTTCCATTGGACCATTCCAGTGACGTGGAGAGGGGGGATTTGCTGCATGGGTAACAGCCTATCCGCCATACCTTCTTTACCCAGGCTTCGTACACTGGAGAGGACACTCCAACTTTGCCATACAGCGTCGGCACAACACAGGAAGCAGTAGTTTACCAGTTATAAGTCTTCGCTCGATTGACGTAGAGCACAACACCAGGGGATGCTTCCGACAGTGGGAGAGATCATTGCATCTCGTTGGGCAGCTACCGCCCGCCTTAAGCTGGACAGTCCCCAGCCAGTAAGGTGTTGCCTCGCCACGGTCCGTTAACCTCACGGGGTCCGTGGGGTTTAGGGTGAAAACCGACAAGCGGATCGACAACTCTGCACCATGCAACAGAAAACTCCTGCCCTAAAGCTGGGCACCTGGAACGTAAGGACAATGACACCTGGCTTCTCTGACTACCTGCAAGAAATAGACGACGCACGCAAAACAGCTGTCATTGACATGGAACTGAGCAGACTGCAGATGGACATCGTCGCCCTTCAAGAGACGAGGGTGCCAGATTCAGGATCTGTCAAGGAGAGAAATTTCTCATTTTTCTGGCAGGGAAAACCACCAAACAAAGCCAGGGAACATGGCGTTGACTTTGCGGTCAGAAATACCCTGCTGGAATCCATCATCCCACCTACTGTGGGAAGTGAAAGAATTTAGTCCCTGCAGCTCCAGTCATCAGCAGGACCTGTCACTCTCATCAGTGTCATGAATATGTACAGTTTAGGCCTAGTAGCATTGCAAGCCTGAACCACAGTAACCCAGTAACACAGAAGGGGCTTGCAAGGGGCTTTTGGTCCTAGCTGCTAAGAATTTACAATTCAATGGAAGGTGATTATGTAGCACCTAGGCAGCCAGAAAGACGCCCATCAAGGATAGAATGCAGCTGCAGATCTCCAGGGGGGAGGGAAGAGCTGGGAGGGCGAGCTTCCAGCCCCACTTCCAGAGGACAGGGTCTTTGTTCCTTGTCTCTTGAGAGGTGGTGGGTGCACATCCTGCCCCACCAGGACCATGTGGCCTCTTAGGTAACTGAGGATCTACAAAAGAAGCTGACCCAGGTGAGAGTCAGAGATTAATAGAGTTAGCCAGTTAGCTTTGTTGTTTTATGCTGATACGTTTCCTAGAAGTTTTATGCCTCTAGCATTTGCTGCCTTTTGTAACTTTTTGTAACCCTATGTACTTAATAAAGTAAAAATCTTTTTTAACATGTTGGTTCATTGTCTGCTGGGGACAAAGTTTCAGAATCCTACCTAGCCGTTCAGCAAGCTACCAAACATCCTCATTGTGGACTAGTAATTTGAGGACTGAGACTTTAAGTAAAGAAAGTGCTCAGTGCCTACAAGGGATATAGTTAAGCCTAGAGGGTCTTGGGTTCCCTGGACTGAGGCACTGGCTCTTACAGGGTGGTGGCAGTACTACCGAACAGGGATCTTTGAGGGCTCTAGGGTTCAGAACCAACAACTCCGAGCATCCCAAAACCCTGGGAATGAGACCCAAGTATACGACAATCAGTACTTATGCACCGACTCTGTTGTCTCCAGCAGAAGCCAAAGACAAACTGTACGATGACCTGGCCACCACTATCAAGAAGATCCCCATAAAAGAGCCATTGTTCATCCTTGGCAATTTCAGTGCTAGAGTTGGTGCTGATAACAGTTTGTGGCCCACTTGCTTAGATCAGTTCGGCACTGGGAAGATGAACAAAATGGCCAACACCTGCTAGAGTTTTGCTGTCATCACGGTCTCTATGTCAGCAACACGTCCTTCAACATGAAGCCCCAACATAGAGTCTCTTGGAGACACCCAAGATCAAAGCACTGGCACCAGCTCGACCTGATTCTCTCTAGACGCTCCAGCCTTCCCAGCATCAAGATCACACGCAGCTATCAGGGTGCTGCCTGCGACACTGACCACTCCCTGGTGTGCAGCAGAGTGAAACTACAAACAAAGCGACTGTATCACACGAAAAAGGAAGGAAGACCTCGCATTGATACCAGCAAGACCAGGGATCAGAGAAAAGTGGAGGAATTTGCAAGAGCGCTTGAGGAATCTCTTCCAGGCCCGGCCGATGCAGATGCATCCAACAGATGGGAACGTTTCAAGAATGCTGTTTACAACACCCCCTTGTCCATACTTGGCAAGAATACCAACAAGACGGCAGACTGGTTGGAAGCCCACTCTGAGGAGGTAAAACCAGTCATTGAGGAAAAGAGGAGAGCTCAAGCAGCATACAAGGCCTGTCCCAGTAAGCGCAACCTGCAGGTCCTCCAAGCTGCTCGCAGCAAAGTCCAGCAGACTGCCAGGAGATGTGCTAACGACTACTGGCTCCAGCTCTGTTCCCAGATACAGATAGCAGCTGACATGGGCAACATCAAGGGGATGTATGATGGTATCAAGCAGGCCCTAGGTCCAACACAGAAGAAAATTGCCCCTCTAAAGTCGGCTACAGGCAAGGTCATCCAGGATCGGGCGCAGCAGATGGAACGCTGGGTGCAGCACTACTCTGAGCTATATTCCAGAGAAGATGTAGTCACCGAAGAAGCACTGAACAACATTGAGTGCCTGCCTGTGTTGGAGGAGCTTGACAGTGAACCAACCCTACAAGAACTTCATGTGGCCCTGGACTCCCTTGCCTTTGGCAAGGCACCTGGAAAAGACAACATCCCTGCTGAAGTCCTAAAGTGCTGCAAAGAGATCATCGTCACTGAGCTGCATGAAATCCTCTGTCTCTTCTGGAGAGAAGGTGGAGTACCTCAAGACATGAGGGATGCAAACATCATCATGCTGTACAAGAACAAATGCAACGGGGTGACTGCAACAACTACCGCGGCATCTCTCTCCTTAGCGTTGTAGAAAGCTGTTTGCCCGAGTTGCACTAAAGAGGCTCCAGGTACTTGCAGAAAGCATCTATCCAGAATCGCAGTGCGGATTCCGAGCCAACAGGTCCACCACGGATATGGTATTCTCCCTTAGACAGCTGCAAGAGAAATGTAGGGAACAACGATAGCCACTCTTCATAGCCTTCATAGATCTCACAAAGGCTTTCAACCTGGTCAGCAGGGGTGGCCTCTTCAAGATTCTCCCCAAGATTGGATTTCCACCCAGGCTCCTCAGCATCAGCAGATCTTTCCACAAGGACGTCAAGGACACTGTAGTCTTTGATGGCTCCACATCAGACCCCTCTGACATCCGAAGCCGAGTGAAGCAGGGCTGTGTTCTTTTGCCGACCTTGTTTGGGATTTTCTTCGCTATCCTGCTGAAGCATGCCTTTGGAACTGCAACAGAAGGCATTTATCTCCAGAACGGATCAGAAAGCTCTTCAACCTCTCCAGACTGAGAGCAAAGCCCAAAGTCCAGCTGAAATGTCTGCCTGACTTCCTCTTTGCCGACAATGCAGCTATCACTACCCACTCTGCCAAAGATCTCCAACAGTTCATGATTCGTTTTAGTAAGGCCTGCCAAGATTTTGGACTGACGATCAGCCTGAAGAAAACACAGGTCATGGTTCAGGATTTGGACTCACCTCCCTGCATTACAATCTCTGTGCATGAACTGGAGGTTGTCCATGACTTTGTGCACCTTGGCTCAGCAATCTCCGACACTCTTTCTCTTGATACTGAGCTAAACAGACACATCAGTAAAGCAGCTACCACGTTTTCCCGACTCACGAAGAGAGTCTGGTCCAACAAGAAGCATACGAAACATACCAAGATCCAGGTCTACAGAGCTTGCGTCCTGAGTTCACTTCTGTACTGCAGCGAGTCATGGACTCTTCGCTCACAACAGGAGAGGAAACTGAATGCTTTCCACATCGCTGCCTCCGACGCATCTTCGGCATCACCTGGCCGGACAAAGTTCCAAACAACACAGTCCTGGAATGAGCTGGAATCCCTAGCATGTATGCACTGCTGAAACAGAGACGCCTGCATTGGCTCGGTCATGTTGTGAGAATGGATGATGGCCGGATCCCAAAGGATCTCCTCTATGGAGAACTTGTGCAGGGAAAGCACCCTACAGGTAGACCACAGCTGTGATACAAGGACATCTGCAAGAGGGATCTGAAGGCCTTAGGAATGGACCTCAGCAGGTGGGAAACCCTGGCCTCTGAGCAGCCATCTTGGAGACAGGCTGTGCAGCATGGCCTTTCCCAGTTTGAAGAGACACTTGGCCAACAGACTGAGGCAAAAAGGCAAAGAAGGAAGGCCCATAGCCAGGGAGACACACCAGGGACAGACTGCACTTGCTCCCAGTGTGGAAGGGATTGTCACTCCCGAATCAGCCTTTTCAGCCAGACTAGATGCTGTGCCAGAACCACCATTTAGAGTGCGATACCATAGTCTTTTGAGACTGAAGGTTGCCAACTAATGTGTCTACAGAGGTGTATTCCTACCTGTGACAAGTTAACATGTGTATAAAAGGAGTTTTCTTCAGTGCTGAACACCAAATTCCAAACTAGCTGATCTGACAAGTCCTCGTTGATAGGAATTAGACAGAGAAGGTACCACTAGAAGAAGACTCTGCTTCTCACAGTTGCCCATAAAACCACAGGTAGAGCAGTGCTTTCAGGATGACCTTAAAGCACATGGGGGAGTAAAATGGAGAAGGCATTCTTTTACCCAGCGTGAGGTTCATATTGTGGTCATAGGTATAAGGGGGTCTGTGAAGGGTTGGCAGGGATGGGAAAACCCAGCGCTGCACAACTCGACTCGCAAGCACCCCCCTGCGACTCAACTCAAAAACTAGTCGTAACGGGGTCACTTTCTGAGTTGCCAAGTCGCCCTTTCGTGACTCTAAAGGATTCAAGTCAAGTTGCCCCTTTAAAAAGCCAGTTGTGGGGAAAAAGGGTGTTGCTGCAAGGGTGTGTAAGTGTGTGTCGAAGTTCACTTTAAACACTCCCCTGCTGCCCCATCTCAGCTGTAAAAAGGGTAGAAGGGATGGGAGGGATTGCAAGAGAGAAGAGACAGAAGCAGCAATAGGGAAGAGGGTCAGGCACAGCAGCTGTGAGGTTTACCAGGATGATCCAATCCTTGGCAGCTCTACTCAATAGTAGTCTCATTTCAGCCAATCATTCAATGAGGGTTCCTCCCCCCAAGTATCAATGGAGCTCAGAGCAGCCATGTGGTGTAAAGCACGATCACTATGAACTGCCTCTCCTCCATCCCCATCTCCTCCCCCTACTGACTGGAACTTCCCTAGTGCTCGCCATGTCTGAATGATGGCCCCACAAGGTTTTTCACACTGCAAAAACAGTAAGCAAGCACACCCAGACACAGACAGATTCGAGTCTTCACATGTGGGGACAAGCGCCAAGTCAGGGGGCCCTTGAGTGTTTTTCTGAGTCTTCCAAGTGTGCAACTCGAGTGCAAACAAGTCAGCCAAAAACACACTTTTTTGTGACTCCAAGTCACCTGACTCGAGTTTTCATCCCTGAGGGTTGGCTCCTCAGGGAGATTCTAGGTCCCTTCCTTGTTTTCAGTTTCCATTTTTTTACACAATTCAGACTTCATCCATGTCTCTGAGAGTGCAGTCAGGTCCGAATTCCCTGCAACTCCCTGTAGATGCACCATCACCCTTACTTGCTTGCAACAACAGCTGAATGAGACCAGAGACTTGTTTCTGTTGGAGAGGCAACAGCATGTGAATAGAACCACCCAGAATATAGTAGCAAAGGGTATAAATGTTGGCCTCCACCAGTTGGGGGAACAGTCACCTTTCTTGTTAATTGGTTAGAATTTGCTAATTGCTGCTGTTTTCCAACATCTGATCAACTTTCTGTTTAGCCTATTTTTTCTTCTGCCTAACAATGGCTGCAGTTTTTTCTTGTGAAACCAACTAACAGCCTCAGCTCTGTTAACACCTGATTCCATACTACCAGGTGTCCGGGAAGAATATATTTCTAAGCAATAATAATAATAATAATAATAATAATAATAATAATAATAAGCAAGATGACGTATTCATCGACATTGGAGGTATAATTTTCCCGAGAAACCCCATCAGTGCGATGCTGTAGCATTTCTGGGAACTCTCACCCAGTGGTGGACTTCCCCAGCCCCACGTCCTGGAGCAAAGGTCCCCAATGGCGCCCCCCCTGCAGAATGCCATTGCCCCAGCATGCAAATCCACCACCCCCCACTCACCAAAACATAACAGAGCCTCGTGCAGCTCCAAGACATGTTGGGGAAACCTACTGAGGCTTCCCTGACATCTTAAACTGTGCTTCCAGCAAACTGGAAGCACAGTTTCTGACTGCATTGGGAGTCTCAGAGAGGCTTCTGTGTGGTCCTAGAGGTGCACGAAGTTCTGCGCCTGGGGCATTTGCCCCTTTTAGTTAATGGCAGGTCTGCCACTGCTCTCACCACCACCCTTATAAATTGCAGTGCTTGCAAACTGGGAAGCAAATTTGGGGAACATGTTTCACCTCGGTCCCAAAAATGACCTATTATATTATTTAATACCCAACACAATGAAAGACTTGAGTCATCTTTTAAGTTCTGGCTCTTCTAATTGATTCTCTACCTATCCCCCAGTGTACCTTTAGACTCCATCAAAACTTCTGGCAGTAGGCCAATGTAATATTCCCCACTTTCCAAGTGGTAAAAAGTTCCACTGTCTTTTCTAATGAATTTTTCCATTCAGAAAACCCTCCTCTGGCACTGAAAAAAAAAAAAAAAATTATTCTATCAGTTCCTTGACCACACATTCATTGTTATCAAGCTGGCCAAATTCACAATGTATTGGTCTAGGCCTTCCTGCCATTGCAGGAGTGTTTAGTAGATGACCTTTGATGACTTCCAAATCCATGGTTGGTTCTAAGATAGAGGAACAAGAATTTTTACTTTTTTGAGTCATTAATAGCTGTACTAAATCAACAACTCAGCAGGGATAAGGCAATTTTCTTTCTTGACGAAACCTTTGCTTTCATAGTTCTCTGAAAGCAAGACAAGGTCTATTAAAATAACATTAAGAGAGGAGCTGCCAGCTCAAATTAGGAAAGTTTCAAACATCTTGAAACAGAGGGGGGCATATGATTAACAGGCTGATCAGATAAGTAAGGAGGAGGAACAACTAGCATGAACAACGATCGAGCTTAATTATATCTTCCTTCTCTCTTCCAGTTTAGCCATTTTAATTACATGTGTTTCTGAATATAAACATTTGTTCTTTGTGCACACACATTCACACTCTTTATTATAATGGGCATTTCCTCAAATTGAAGGGGGGGGGGGAAAACCCACAATCAAATTCCATATGATAGCCTTTTTTCATGAAAATGCTTGTGCCTGGAAACAAGACTTTTTATTTTTTTAAAGGCTGTTATATCCCAATCCTAAAGGGAGTGCCTCGGAAAAAAGCAGCATGCCAGCTGCGAGTGCGTTCAGACGGAGATCCTCTTGCTTTTGCTTCTTTTCCATCCATGGGGAAAGGCAGAACACTGCCATAGGCTCTGGACTGCAGGGACAGCCAGGCATCCTGACTGCAAGTGTGTAACCTGAACTTCAGCCCTAAGTACAGTCACTGCATCCTATGCACAATTTATTCTGGAGTAAGTCATATGGAACACAATGAGATTTACTTCTGAGAAAGGAGGCTGTAACGTCCATGGCAGGAGGAGGCACCTTCCCTGGGGTTGTTACCGAGCGCAAGGGGCTTACCCGGTCGATGAGCTGTGGTCGGTGGTGAATTAAAGGACGGGAAGCAGGTATGGTAACTCTACACAGGCAATTTAATTGCGTCAACCATTTTATATTCATGTGGACCGTTACTGCACGGCCCACCACACTCTATGCTGACTTGTGCCGTCTTTGTCTGATCGGCTCAGGACCCGGCCCTTCCGGCTCCTTGGAGGTTCCAGCCCAAGCTTCCTTGCCAGGGTGTCTTGGCCCAGAACCCGGGTTCTGGAGGGCCACAACCCTGCTGGCTGGGGTCAGGCTGGCTGGCCTTGGGAGGGCCCACGGTACCTCTGTGCTGGATCCTTGGTCAGTTAGCCACCATGGGGTATAGTTGGCGGTGAGCACCCGGCTCAAAAACCCAGTCTCTCCAGGGTACGCCCCCTGGGTCCCTGCCCCAGCCTCCTCTCTCCAGAGCAGATCGCAGCCCCTTCCCTCTGGAGGCCTCTCTCTTTCCCCTCAGGCAGGGGCAACTTTTCCCCTCTGGCTTCACTCTGGTCTTCCCCCCTCTCTGGAGAGGAATGACCTACCTCTTCCCTCTGCAAGCTCCTTATGAGGCCAACCTCAGGTTGGTCCAGCCCCAGGGCTCCTGACCTCGTGTCTGCCTGTTCCCAGCTGTTCCTTGTCCCTACTCCCAGGTAGGTGTTCTGCAAGGGCCCCCAGTCCTGATGACACTTGGGGCTTGCTCCCAAGTAGGCCTCGACTCTAGAGGAGATCCCTGCTCCCAGGGAACTCCTGGCCACCTGGGCTGGGCCCAGGTGACAGGCATAGACTAAAACTCTAATATTCATTGTGCGTTTATTTGGAACATTTGAAATCCCAGTTTCCAGTTTTTAGATACTTAGTTTAAGCCAGCATTTCTCAAATTCACAAGGAGTTTGAGCCCTGCTGTAAGTTCTTGTGGGGGAGGGGAGGAGGCAGCAACACAGTCGCTGTTGAGGAGCACAGGGTCTTGCCTGGACTCACCAAAGCCTGCAGCAGCCTTCCAGGGGGGCAGGGTTTCCCAACATGCGGAGACAGTCAACATAACAATCACGACCCACTTCCTGTTCCACGATCGCAAACCGGAAGTGGGTTGTGATCATTATCTCTGCATGTTGGGGAGCCCTGCGAAGGGTGGTGCGGCGCTCCTCCCACCCCCAGATGGCTGTTCCAGGCTGTGGTGAGTCCAGGCAAGACCCAATGCCCCTTGACAGCGACACGATTCTGGTGAGCATGTTGCTGCCTCTCCGACCCAGCGCTCTTTGGCTGGAGTGTCATGCTGCCCCAGTGTGAGAACCACTGGTTTAAGCTACTATAGAACATTCTAAGAGTTTGTGTTGGAATGGGTTGCAGTTAAGTGGTTCCCAAACTTTTTCAACTGGTGGCTCCCTTGACCTGCTAGGCCACCTGACCACGGCTCGCCATTACGGCTACAATCCTATACATTGTATAGGGCAGCGGGTTCTTTGTGAGGATTCTGTGGCTTCCCAGAGAGCCATGGCTCACAGTTTGGGAACCACTGGATTATATCTTTGATTAAGGGGTTGTGTCAAAGGTCAGCCAAATCAGGCACTGTCCTACACCCATCAGAGGCAAGTCAGGCCCAAATGCAGGTCATGCCTGAGGAGTAGACAATTTATCACCCCCACCACTGCCACCTCCTTGTCAACCCACCACCCCCTTATCTCTAAACACACTGGTAGCTGCCAGTGGGAAAAACCCATAAAGACCATGGCAATCTGACCCCCTATCTCCTCACCTCACTCCTTCCTTGCACGATTCCCTTTAAATAATGCAGGAAATGTAGGGTATGCTGGGAGTAACTCTAGTGTGTTCCACACTTTCTTTTATTTAAAGGGACCATGGGAGGAAGGAACAACATAAAGGAGTCATCTGTGTTGTAGCTACCAAGCTGCCCCCCCCCCATAAACTGGGCAGAAGGTGGTGATCCCGCACTGGTGGATCCTAATGTGACCCGTGCTTCCTATTTTATTTAAAGGGACTGCACAATGACGAGTGAGGGGAGGTGGGAGGGGGTCCAATCACTGCCTCCTAATCTGCTTGCAGATTGTAGTAGCCCAATCTGGTTGGATGGAGGCAGTGGCAGCAGATTTGAGTTCAAGGCACCCTGAGTCTGTACGCCACAATCTGCAACCAACCTCTCAATGCAAGCTGCCTCATTAGCTTCATCAATGGGCTGACCCTGATCCACAAGGATCACCCCTTGTTGGACTGATCCCTTCCAATACCATTCAGCCACTACAGATCCCCTCACTAAGGGTAGTATGGGAGAAGCCTCTTAATGCGCTCTCTCTCTCTCGCTCTCTCTCTCTCTCTCTCTCTCTGTGTAAATGAATATAGATTTAGTATTATTTAGTAGCATTAGTATAATTTAGTGTTAAAATTATACTAGCATTTAGTGTTATTTTTCTCTTTCCTTTTTTCCCTATGAATGAATTTCTTCAAAACATATGTTCTTGTAGAAATCAATTCCAATCATCTGGAGCACTAAAGCCAGTAAGTGTTTTAGAAGAAAATATTCCAGGGAATTTGTCTGATTGTTGATTTTCTTTCCCCATCTCCTGGAGGCTGAAGTCTTCAAAAAAGGTTACCAAACACTGCTATTTTTCAGATTCTTAAAACTCAGGAGCGGCTTACACCCCCACCTGACAGGAGAGAGAGACACACACACACATTTTCAATCTGTTGAAAATAATTGTGTGGAAAAACTTATTCTGTGGCTTCCAGACAAAATCCAATCAGTGTAATGGTTTTTGAGAAGGAGGAACTGTATTCACATTTCATTCATGTAAAGAATGAGATAATAGAGGACTTTCATGGTGGATGAGCACCCTGCAGGTAGTGCCGTTTGCTGCGGGACACTCGAGGCCTTGCTGGGTCCATGGCATAAAGAAAAATCTCTCTTAATTTGTCCTTGTCCCTCAGGCATCAAATACATTTTCTTCCAAAATGAATGGATTGAAGCAAGGATTGACAGCATTTGCACTTCAATGAGATTCCCTGTGAATGACAGCTCTGTTGCTTTGGGAAAACCAGCTGTGATTCTAGCATTTCTTTAATGCGATAAAATTGATGTAACCTGCCGATACCTGGGTCCTTGTCAAGAAACCTGGGTAATTAGTTCCCAAATAAAAAAAAGGGGGGGGGAGATATATCTTATTTTCTTTTGACATTCGCTATGCCCACTGTCTTTGTTTTTTTTTTTTAAGCTTTCATTGAAAAGTTCATAATTCAGGTCTATCATGAAACAATTAAGCAAGGTGAACACTACTCTACGTCAGTGGTTCCCAAACTTTTTAGCATCAGGACCCACCTAAAAAAAAAAGTTTCACTTTACCAGCCAGCTACTCAAGCCTCTCTATAATGCTATAATGATGATTGGGCAGCAGAGCTCCCTGCAAGTAGCAGGTTGTTTAACCCTTGGTGCACATAACCTAATCTACCCTGTCAATTTTGCAAACCACGCAAAATTGAGTCATGACCCACTGGTGGGCCACGGACCAGCAGTTTGGAAACCACTGCTCTTAAGTATACCAGCTACAGCAAGTTCTCGATTGGGTTGCCTGATGCCTTCAATTCTAATAGAGTGAAGTGTTTGTTTCCCTACCACGGCATGTCACTCTTATCGGATACTATGAGGATACAACACTGGAACTCTAGTTTCCCATTACCAGTCAGTTTTAAGTCATAGGTCAAGTATATTTTGAAACATTTCCAACTGTTCTTTTTCTTTCTTTTTTCTTTCTTTTTTCTTTTTTGGTCTTAAGAGAGTTTTTATGTTTAAGGTATGGTCATTCCAGGCAAACATGGGTAAGTCTTCTAGGATGGCTAGTATCCAGATTCCTGTCACTACAAGCCCTACCCCCATATTTGATTCTCATTCTTCTCAAATGCTATCAGTTGCCATTACTTTTAAATCCAAGGGGGGGGGGGGTGTCGCATATGGTAGCCCATAGGGAAAAAATAACCCTACCTGTACTTTTGCTGCATGCCCAGTACAACGAAAATGGGGAAGGTAGGCAGACTCCCCAATATATGGATAGTGAGTAATGTTTGGCTGCAAGTTGTGCAGTTCTATGCTAAAAAGCAAAACTGAAAGTTCTTAAATGCATTTCACACAGTTCTAAATGAAAAAAAGAATATGCCCAAATTTGCTTCCTCCCCAGTTTTCCAGATCACACACAAACATCTCAAGTGAAAAGGCAGTGTTGAAACAGATCTGTGATCTAGCAGCTACAAAGGAAGCATAGGCTTCATCTGTATAGGGATTTACCTGTTCATTTTGAATATCCAAAGCTGCCTTCTCCTGACTCAAACCATCAGTCCATCTAGCCCAAGGGGCTCCAAATCCCAGCCCGGGGGCCAGATGTGGCCCACAGAGACCCTCTATCTGGCCCACGTTCAGCCTCTGATCCCCTGAGAGCCTCTGGCCCAGATGTCCAAACACAACCAGAGTTGTGCTTTTGGGGTGGGGGAATGAGGGTCCATTTAAATGTGTGTGCTTTATTTCTTGGTTTGTGTCAGTGCTTGGAGAAATCCTGGACATTTGGGTCCATTCATTTCAGTCATTCATCTAAGTTCCATCTCTAATGTATTTATTTAAATTGTATATTTAATTTTTTTTCTGGTCCTCGACACCATGCCGGATATTTGATGTGGCCCTTTGGCCAAAAAGTTTAGAGACCCCTGATCTAGCCCTTTACTGCAGTGGTCCCCAACCTTTCAGAGCCTGTGGACCACTAAGGCAAAAATTGGAATAGTCATGGACCACATGCAATAGCAGCTGTGGGCAGTCTCTGCCCTCTCTGGTGGTCTGTGGGGAAGCACCTCCCTAGTAAGCACTCCCCCATGGACCACCAGAAAGGGTGCCACAGCCTTCAGTTTCTCCTCCCTCGCTGGTGGTCAATGGGGAAGCACATCCCCAGTGTGCATTCCCCAAAAGACTACCAGAGAGGGTGGAGAACAGACTGCCCACAACTGGTAGTTTAGTGCCAGCTGCAGACAATCTATTCTCTGCCCTCTCTGATGGTCTGTGAGGGAGCACTTGCTCATCAAGATGCTGGATATGATCAAAAGTAATTTTTTTTTCCCCGAGGCCTCATGGACCACTTCTCAGGGTCTTGCAGACCACCTGTGGTCTACGAACCATAGGTTGGGTACCAGTGCTCTGTTGTCTACTCTGACTGACAGTGGCTTTCCAGGGTGAAAGTCTTTTAACTGGACATACCAGGATTGAATCGGAGGCTCTACCCTCTAGACCAGACCTCCTGCCCTGCCCAAAGGCCTGACTGACAGCCCGAACAATTGTCCAGGACACATACAATCTTCTCCACAGTGCTGCTTGTTATTCATAAACATGTAGGTCGAGAGTGGCTTTCTTGTCTTATTCTACAAAAGATGTCATTGAACCACAAGATGTTATGCAAAGGGTGGTGAGATAAAAATTAAATAACAATAAGTACTGTCCATTGGTAAACTAGTACTTGGCTCCAATAGGTCTTGGCTAGAAGCAGATCCCAATGAATGGGCTTTAAGATGCTTCTTAGGAAAAAGAAAGAGTTGTCTGAAAATGCACAGCGGTTTGGCAGTCCATCCACTCCCTTTAGATTTGTGCTTAGCATAGAGGCTGTAAAAGGTACATTGCATAAAATGAATAAAAACAATTTCAGAAGCATCAGTAAGAGTGTTTTTAATGGCACCTTTAAAGGTCATTGAAATTTATCAGTTTTAAAATGTTTCTAACAAGTCATGGAAACTAGAGCAGAGGTGAATCTGCTCACTATTTTTGGTGCATGTTCTTGGCACTGCTAGAAAATCCATCATCTTTCCAGTGATTTCTGAAGATGTTTAAATATTAATTTATGTAGTCTTGCCTCATATAGTGCAGAGGAATGTTACCTGAAAGTTGAGCGATATGTGAAATGGTGGTATCAGAGATACCGTTTCCAATTAGACCAGAAATGCACTGATTGGCCCCACAGTTCTCAGAACGCATTACTCCTACTACTGCACACAATGGCTGCCAATTGCAGCCAGGATGAAGAATGTTGTAACAAATCAATACCAAAGGATACAGCATTCTGGGAGGTGTTACTGTATTGCCTTTACCAGTCTTCAATTTCCTTCACTCGCCCTCAGTGATATCCTCACCTAGTCAAACCCGAATGGCTGTTGAACATTCTGAAATCACTCCATACACTGTTGTGATCCGTAATTAGGTTGGTCCAACCATGCGAGTCCATCCAGGAAAAAAGAGATACCAGAAACCCAGCAAATTATGGTACAGTGGCCAGTCAGGAGAGTTCCTGCACACTTGGTTGGCAACCTTCAGTCTCGAAAGACTATGGTATAAGCCGACAGCACCTGGTATTCCCAGGCGGTCTCCCATCCAAGTACTAACCAGGCCTGACCCTGCTTAGCTTCTGAGATCAGACAAGATCAAGCATGTGCAAGGTAACACTGGATCAATAAAAGATGATGGATCAGTAAAGAACAATGTTTGCACAACGTAAGTATTTTTAAGGGGAGGAGTCTACACTGAAATTGCATATTTCTGCCCACACATGAAACTGGAGAACTGTGCAACCCTGTTGAAAGCCATTACATTGGCTGGCATTCACCACATCAGGGAGAAGCCCTGAAATTATTTTTACCCAGTCAAGGAAAATTTCATATGACAAGAGGGAGCACTGAAAAGAGAGGTTCTCCATGAAAATTGAAGGAGCAGTTACCCCTTTCCAATATCAAGCATTAATGGGAGTATGAGGCCTTAGGGCCCAATCCTATCCAATTTTCCAGCGCCAGTGCTGCTGTGGCTATGGGGTATGCACTGCTTCCTGTGTTGAGGATGCAGTCACAGAGGCCTCCTTGAGGTATGGGAACATTTGTTCCCTTACTCTGGGGCTGCATTGCAGTTGCACGGGTGCTGGAAAGTTGGATAGGATCGGGCTGCCAGGGATTCAAAGTAGGAATTTCTGCCAGCAAAAGTTTTTCCATCATGGCAACACAATGGTGAAAGGTTCCCTTTTCCCACAACCTTAAAAGTCCCCAAAGCTACAATTCCATACTGAAACTGTTAACATTAAATAAAATAATACAGGAAGTAAATAGAATTTCCAGGGGATGTACATTTGGTTATATAATCAATGGAATCTGGAACAAAAGGAGTTCATTCTTTCTGACTCTATCCATTCTCAAAAATGAAGAGATCGAGGACATGAATGGAATGGATGGATATAAGTCAGTCCATTTGGGGAGGGGGGGCTCCCATTTATGCCCTTTCAGATCCTGTTTTTTAAGTAAAAACAATTCTTACAGCCCAATTCTATCCCCTGCTACATTATAACATGCAGCTATGTCAACGGACGGCATACTGTATGCTATGGTGGAGGAGTGATTGGGCAGCCAGAGGTGAGTAAAATATTTTTACTTAACCCCTGGTAGGCTACCCAATCTAAGGATCTCCTTAGATCTACACCAGGCATTTTGCTAGCACAAGTCTGAGGAGAGCCAAAGGGGAATGTCGGATGGGAAAAGGGGGAATAGGATCCAGTCAAACCTGCAGCTGCTGGATCCTCCCCTTCCCAGTTACATTCCCTGCCCTCCCCTCCCATTAACCACTCTCTATGCCACCCTATCTGCCTTGAAGCCATCTAGGGTCTGGGGAAGCAGGGATCTGCTGCTACAGCTCCCTTACCGCAGCAGCTTCAAATCACCCAGCAGTGGCGCAACCACTGGGCTTTTGCAAGGCCTTTAACACCTGCAGGATGCTAGTCTTACTGTCAGAAAAGTTCCATAGGATTGGGCTGTCAGTTTAGTTGCTGCTTTGTCACCACCTGTGGCTACCAACTTGGGCTAATGCCTAAGCCAAAGCAGCTATCTCCTAGAACAGCGGTTCTCAAACTCTCCAGGAATTCTTGCGGAGGAGGGGGGAGGCAGCGACACAATTGCCAGAATCACATCGTTTTGGCTTGCTTCCACTTACCAGAGACTGGAGCAGGCTCCTGGGGTGTGGGGAGCCCCACGTCATCCTCCATAGGGCCCTCTAAAGCAAGCAAACTGTCAAAATAACAATTGTGACCCACTTCCGGTTTTGTGACCAGAAACCGTAAGTGGGTCGCGATCATTATTTTGAGTGTCTGCGCAATTCAGGAGGCCCTGTGGAGGCTGGTGCAGGGCTCTGCGTACCCCAGGGAGTCTTCGCCAGCCTCTGGTAAGTGGAAACAAACCCATGTACACCTCTAAAGCAGGGGTGCCCAAATCCCAGCCCTGGGGCCACTTGCGGCCCTTGAGGACTCCCAATGCAGCCTTCAGGGAGCCCCCAGTATCCGGTGAGCCTCTGGCCCTCCGAAGGCTTGCTGGGGCCCACACTGGCCTGATGCAACTGCTCTCAGCATGAGGGCAACTGTTTGACCTCTCGCGTGAGCTGTGGGATGAGGACTCCCTCCACTGCTTGCTGTTTCACGTCTGTGATGCAGCAGCAAAGGAAAGGCCAGCCTTGCTTAGTGCAAGGCCTTTTATAGGCCTTGACCTTTTGCAAGACCTTCATTCATTCATATAAGTTCATGTTTAATATATTCATTTATGTAAATTTATTCAAATTTGAAATGTAAATTAATTATTTTCTTCCCTGGCCCCCGGCACAGTGTCAGAGAGGTGATGTGGCCCTCCTGTCAAAAACTTTGGACACCCCTGCTCTAAAGGGATGCGATTCTGGCTATTGCATCACTACCTTCCCCCCTCTTAAGGGTGCAGAGGCCAGGGCTCTCTGGCTGGGGCATTGGAATGCCCCAGTTTGAGAACCACTGTAGAAGTAGAGGTGTTTGAAAATTGTGTCATTTTCCTTACTCAGAAGTAACCCCACTGTGTTCAGTATGATTTGGGATGTAATCCTATCTTATTCAACAACAGAAACAAACAACTCTACCAAGAAAGTATCTTTTTTTCCCCTTGATTTTTCAAAATCTGAAATAGCTGCTACACAAGAGATGTAATTAACTTTGATGTTTCATGTTAACACTAGACACAACAGAAAGAAAACCATAGTATTATCATCTTAGTTTCCCAGGACACAGTTTGAACCTTAATGAGAACAACATTAGATGAATACAAAAGATCATGTTCTTTGATTCCTTTAAAGAATCTTATGTTTTCAAATAATTTTTCTAAACTAATAAAGCTATAAAGAGATATCATCTTAAAATATTTCATTTCTCATAATAAATTCCTATGACTAATGTTGAGTTAATATCATAACTGTATAAAAGTCCAGAAACAATTTGATGAGATCCACTGATTTTTTAAAAATCCCTTTCATTTTTTGCATGCCCTCAATTTTAGTTAATGATACGTTGTCAGTATTAAATCTACCAGTTTCATACAACCGTTCATCAATGGATCAGTAACTTTTCTATTTTAATGTTTTGTGATAACCAGCCCAACTGCTATTATTGCGGTCAAAATTAGGTCTGATTTCACCTTCAAGAGCAGGGGTCTCCAAACCACATCCAGCCCTCCAGACCCATGAGGTTCCCCAGAGTCTCAGAGCTAAAACTAGTTCAAAAAGGGCACTTCCAGGTTTCCCAGCATGGGTACATACTGCATTCAGCCACTAGAGGTGCTGAATGTAATGCAAACAAATGGAACAAAATTATTCCATTCCATTGCATTACATTCAGCACCTCTAGTGGCTGCATCAGATATATACCGATGCTGGGAGACCTGGAATAGAAATAAAAATTAAAGTTAATGTCTCCGTTATACAGAGCAGTAACTGAGACAAAACAAAATTATGATTTGCTTCATAGGTTGCTTGATGCTATTTCAAAATCTATTCCGCCCCCTTCCTGTGCAAGTCAATTTTCCCCTCTGCTCCCCTCCTCCTTCCACCCCCACCCACTTATTGTATGCAATCAAATTCTCAGCACATTGGTTCTACATGTTTTTATTATTTATTTATTTTCCGCCCTCAACACTATGTCAGATATACAGTGTGGTCCTTGTGCTGAAAAGTTTGGAGACCCCTGTTCGACCCCTGTTCACTAACTGTAGGAAGATCAGTGTGCTATATCAAAGGTCTTTGTTTGTTCGCTTGTTTTTGTTAGCTAGCTATATTTTAAAGAATATAGTTAACACATTTCAGAAAATCCCCCTCACTGGGTGGATGTTATGACCTTGAACAGTTTAATAAATGTTGACAATGGCCATCAGATGACTGCCCACATTCAATGATCTTTCTCCTTTTATTTTTTTATTTTTTTTGCAGTTACCAGATGCATTCAGGATAGTATGCACAACCCTAATGGGGGAGCAACCACTGGACCATTTTGCCAATATGGATGCAAGTCTGATCCACCCACCATTCCCCAGGCCATCAGGGCGCAGAGCAGCGGCTTCTCACAGGATGAGGATCTCTCCACTGTGGGGCAATGCTGGCCCTTTGGTCTGGGACAGGTGGGTGGGGTAGAGATCATCCAGGAAGAGGGGGGCCAGGGCTTTATAAGGTACTCTTAAGGTACCCAGGGCCAGGGTCTCTGAGCAAGCAAAGGTCTACTCAGTATCTTCTCCCCTGGGGTGGGTGTTGGTGCAAGCCCAGGAAGGGAGTCAGGGGACTGGGGAGAAAGAAGAAAGGTGAAGCAACTCCCTCCCCACTTTTGAACTCTAAGACCTGGTTGAAGGTCCCGGTTGCTTGGCCAGCAGTCCCATTTTTACCCCTCAGGCCCGGGGCACACACAAGAGTGGAATTCAGCCCTTTTGTAGCAACCCTGCCTGAGGGTGGAGAATCTAGGAACATACAAACATGTTTTTGTGATGACTGACATCCTCCATGTTTTAAACATTCATCCTAATGCAGTGGTTCCTAAATTTTTTTGACTGGCAGCTCCCTTGACCTACTGGGCTATTGGCTTTGGTTCACCATTATAGGACTATAATCCTATACATGATATAGTACAGGGGTGTTTGTTTTTTTTTGGTGAGGATTCTGCTGCTCCCCTGGTTGCTTTCCGTGGTTTCCCAGGGAGCCATGGCTCACAGTTTGAGAACCGCTGCCCTAATCAGAGGTTACATCAGAACCTTTGTTACACAAACTTGGCTGTCCAAAACTTCCTGTTATTCCAGCTGAATGTTAGTGTTATCCTATATCAGTAGAGTCAAGCAAATAAAGAATGAGTGGCTTTTATGCCAAATCCTGCCCAGAGATGAACACTAATCATCAGCTGGCCCACAACTTACTCGCCTCCTAGCAGAGAAAAGGGCCTTTAAACCATAACCAGCTTCCTTATAGCAGGCTTCAGACTGAAGGGAAAGTTGCCCTAAACACGAGTTACATTGTCCATGTAACTGGCTAAAGTCTCATTCTCGCTTCCTGGAGAACCAATATGTTGCCTGGGGCTACCTGTGAGTAGCTAAATTGCGCACATGTAGTGCGTCTCTGCCAAAGTGCCGGCCAGACACAGTGCATGCTGGGAAAGAGGTTCTTGAACCTTCTGTCCAAAACCGATTTTCACCGGAATGAGTCCATGGGTGAAGCCCTGTTGCTTTCAGCCCTTGCTCAGTTCAAAATAGGGTCCCTGTTAAAAAAAATTAGGTGATGATATGTTTTCAGTGCCCTCAGTCACTGAATAAAATGGGCTTTAAAAAAAACATATGCCAGAAAGAGGCTGCCCTGCATTAATAATGTATTCCTGGGTAAACAGTTCTCTTGCTTATGAACAGCTTCAGTATAGGGTACATTTTGTTTTCAGCAGTAGTATCAGAACATTTGCCCTGATATCCAGCTATCTGTAATTTATTTCCTCATTATTCATTTCCTCATTAGTTTGTGCCTGGCCATTTTTGCCTAGATATTTTGCAGGAGGTGGTCATTTCCTTTATTTTATTTGTCCTTATGTTTTTCCTCCCGGGAAATGCTCCAGGTGTTCTGTCTATCATGCTCATCCTGGCTCTGTCTGGAGCACCACATCCAGTACTGACAGCCTGGCTAAATAGCAGCTTACAACGAGGGGAATCTTCTTAATTGCCTCGATTCTGGCTTTCGAAAGCAGCTTTCACACCTCAAGCTGAACTGGCTCACATCTGGGGCTGTCAGGTTTCTGGCTTGCAAATGATGGAATCAGCTTCACCTCCCCCCTCCCTCAGGGTTACCTGCAGGCCTATACTTGATGCATAAAGTGAAAACACACAACCTAATTTCCATGGAGAGTACAAACAATGCCTTTTCTTAATATGAACTCTTATGAATTATTTTGCGATTTTGTACATGTAAAAGTCTGCATTCTCTTGCTTAGCGACGAATAAACCTAACTGCAAAGATGTGGGTTATTCTGGTTTGAAATCCAAATGCTGAAATCTTAGTTAAATTATCCTTCAGTACATATAGTGTATATTGAATGTTAATGTATGGTTTGTTTAAAACATTTTGGACCTCTTCTCCAAAGCTCAAGGTAAAATAAAAAACAACTGAAGAGTGACACCCATAATAAGAAATAGAAAAGTCATCATTGCAAACAAACAAAAAAACAAAAAAACCAGCATCACACCAATCAAATGCATAGCCTAGGCTAAGGGCCAAACTAATGTGATGGAATAGCTGCACGTGTGTCTGCGTCATTCACACTTAAAGCAGATGTGGGGGGTGCCCTTTGCACGAAACAGAGTGTGCGGGAGACTAGAGTGCTATTGCTGTGCTCTGTGGTTTTAAACACTTAAACACTTCTGGTAACAGGCTTGCCTAATGAGGTTAGATGGGGTTTTCCTTCCTCCCATACTCCTTGTTATCTAAAGAGGAGATCTGCTCAACCCCATTTTCAGGGGCAGCAAGACCTGAAACACCACCTGGTGCTGGCTCCAGTCCAGTAGTGCTGGCCTGCCACTAAAAAAAAGCCCCCGAACTCTTATAGCACTCCTCATGCACTGCCTTGAAACTGAGAAGTGCATTTTGGGTGTTTTGTTGCATGGTTAAATGCCAAAGCACCAATGATGTTAGCGATGTTTATACCTGTGGTGAAAAGTCAAGAATATGAGCTTCCTACTGCTCATTTATTTATTTATTCATTTAAATCACATAGAGAGTCACAGGTTGGAGACAAGAAAATGGCAGCCCCTCTGGCATCAGCTGCCTGAAGCACTGCTTCCAATCCCTTCACACTAATGCCAGCCTCTTCTCTGTTATATCTTTTTTTCTGCTTAACAAACCTCTAGCACATGTGGAATATCTTCCCCACTGCAGAACAAACATCCGCCTAGTTTTGAGTAGCAGATGTCAAGCTACATCTCACACATGCTGCTTAGGCTGTCTTTAGCTGTCACTGGTAATGCCAATAAGCTATATATTTGAATACCCCTGCCTTGGATCCACTCTAATCTGAAACCAGATGATTCAAAGTGGCTTATACATATCTTTATTCTTTTAACTTGCCAAACAGAACAAAGAAAGAAAGCACCCCCCTCCCCACCACCCCAGTTCACTTTCTTTTCTTTCTTTTTTCAATTTGTTTATACAGGGAAGGGGAACGTCCAATAAATACAGCTAAGGGAATGATGGCTGAGTTGTTACTACACAGCACATATTCTTATAGCCTTCTAAATCGTAAAATGTTAGCAGCAAAACTAAATTTTGACATGTTGATAGCTAAAACCATACAGCAATATGGCACATCAATTGCCTGTTATGTCTTGAGGACCAAAAAATATTCTCTCCTGTATCATTAACATAAATCAAAGTGGTTAAATCACTTTAATACTCCAGGTGTCTTCCCCCCCCCTTTCGCTTTTCTATTCCTTTTTTATTCTTTTCAAGCTGCCATACTGATTGATGTCAAATTTAGAGGGAAGAAAAATCAGATAGACTGTCAATTTCCAGAGGTGTTCTGTACACAAATCAAGTTGAATAAGCTTGTCGTATAAACATTTCACCTTAAGTAAAATAATAACCTGTCATATGATTTTAAACAGGGTTCATTTAGAAGTGGTTTTTTTGTTTTAGGTTTCGGAACAGCTATGCAAGTCTGTAAGCATCACACCACAGCTGCATATTTTGAAAAAAATAAATAGTCCCTAAGACAAACAGCTTTAAAAGATTCCATCATCTAGTACCTTGCCAGATGTGAAATCTGAACACCGCTGTGCATGAGGGAAAATACCAGGTCTTGTAGGAGCATCAAGGCTAGGGAATTATAACATGTGGGAGAAAAGAAAAAATGATAGTCTTGCACATGGTGATATCAATGAGATTTAAGCAGCCTGACCAAGAGCAGGATTGCAGCCAAAATCCTGAACAGCTTGGGGCACTGGAAAAATACTGCCATTAAGTCACATTCCTTTCCCAATAGACAGAGATCAATTAAAGAAAAAGCTTTTAAAAAAAAAAGCCAACAACATGCACAGTTTCCATTCGACTGCTTCAGATTCTTGGCAGACTGTTTTGTTGCGCCTGAAGTAACCAAGGCTGCAACCTCAGCATCCTCTCAGTTAATCACTAGAAGCCTGTTTCACTCAGGACAACTCTGGACTACCTAAGGATGGTTAGAACGGGTGTCAAGAATTTCTGTATCTGCTGCTTATAAAGCCTCAGAGTTCATCCAGGATAATCACACCCTGAAATGTTCCTCCCAAGACATTTTTCCCCCTAGCTTCAAAACACTCTGCCTGCGATCAGCAGTCATTAAGTGTAGATCCCTCATTTATTTGATGATGGTGCAGTCCCCATCTGGTGGCCCTTCTTATGCTGGGGATAACTATTATAGTTTGGTAAATTGCAGAGTGAGCCAGGACATCTAGGTTCATCCCTGTCACTCTGTCTTTCAAAGCAGCCGTAATTGCTTTCAGCTGTCAAATGCTGTCAATAATACCTACACATTCACATTGGTATGCGCCACATTGGCTGCCATTCACATTGGTATGATGCATCCATACTCCTTCTAAGGTACACCTGTAACAGTGTCTGCAGGATCTGAGAATGGAACCCTGAGTTCAAAGGTCAGCCAAGGGTAACCTTGGGGAAGTTAACTATCTTTTAGCTGCAGCTTCTCTTTTGGTAAAGTGGGACTGCCAATTCCCAGTCTTCCTATCTAAAGGACAGGTCATAAAGAGTATAAAACAAGTTTCTTGGGAGCTACTGAACCCATTCCATACTCTGAAGACCATAACAATATGATCAGCAGTCCCAATAACATGGAACTCCTGTGAATTGATGCTGAAAACAGCACTCTTGCAGAAAAAAACAGCTGGCAGCTGACATCCCAGGACTTTGTACATACCTAAGACTGTATTCTTCTCTAACCCTCTTTCTGAATGAAACAGCTTGAAATAGCTTTTTTTTTTCATTTTTGCTGTTAGGAAGCTGCCTTTTACTGCTTCAGACCTTTGGTTGGCAATGTCTGCACTGACTGGCAGCAGGTCTCCAGTATGTCAGATGAGTGCTCCTTGCTGTTATCTGTAGATTATTATTCACTGCCCACTTCCTGCAGCAGTGAGAAATTTCAGGGACCTGTGACCTGGATTTGGATTCCTTCAAGGGGAGATCACTGGAGATTTATTGAACTTCTTATAATATTTGATTTATTTACAAATATAAGTAGAGCACACCTAGACACTAAGCATGTGCAGTCCTGTAAGAACATAAGAGCCCCGCTGGATCAGGCCAAAGGCTCATCTAGTCCAGCTTCCTGTATCTCACAGCACCCCACCAAATGCTTCAAGACAAGATACAACCTGCATCCTCATGCTTTCCCTTGCATCTGGCAATCTGAGGTAGCCTACCTCTATAACCAGGAACTTGCCCATACCTACCATGACTTGTAACCTGTGATGAACTTTTCCTCCAGAAATTTGTCCAATCCTCACTTAAAGGCATTTAGGTAAGATGCCATCACCACTTCTTGTGACAAGGAGTTCCACAGACTAATTACATGCTGGGTAAAGAAATTTTTTCTTTTGTCTGTCCTTACTCTCCCAACACTCAATTTTAGTGGATGTCCCCTGGTTTTGGCGTTATGTGAGAGGGAAAGGAGCACCTGTCTATTCACTCTATCCATCCCCTGCATAATTTTGTATGTCTCAATCATGTCCCCCTCAGGCGTCTCTTTTCTAGACTAAAGAGCCCCAAACGCTGTAGCCTTTCCTCATAAGAGAGGTGCCCCAGCCCAGTAATCATTTTGGTTGGTCTCTTCTGCACCTTTTCCATTTCTACTATATCCTTTTTGAGATGTGGCAACCAGAATTGGACATAATACTCCAGGTGTGGCCTTGCCATCGATTTGTACAACGGCATTATAATATTAGCCATCTTATTCTCAATACCTTTTCTAATGATCCCAAGCATAGAATTAGCCTTCTTCACTACCGCCGCACATTGGGTCGACATTTACATTGAGCTGTCCACCAGTACCCCAAGATCTCTCCCCTGATCTGTCACAGACAGCTCAGAACCCATTAGCCCAGGGTTTCTCAAACTGTGGGTCGCGACCCACCAAGTGGGTCGCAAGCTGATGTCAGGTGGGTCTGGAGAAGGTATGAGCCGCCATCTTGGAATCTGGCACTCGAAGTGGGTGCTGCCATCTTGGAAACTGGAGCCTGGCAAAATAGACTGTCGGCTCCACCTTTGAAGCTGTTACAGTCTTTCCCTGGCTGGAACAGCAGTAAGCTCCGCCCAGGAGCAAAAGAGGCACAGGAGCAAGGCTGAGCCTGCTTAGTCAGAGTGTGTGCTTATCGATGTAGAGGTGGGCTGCATGCTTTGCTTTTTCTTGTGCCTGGAAAGTGCCTGGAAAGACAGTGTTCTTTGCTCTCTCTTCCCCCCCCCCTTAATTATTCATGGCAGTGAACCTCTTATTTTGTTACTTGCAGCAATCCTTGGGATGGGGTGGCAGAGCCCTTCTCTTTTTTTGAATGTTCCCCCATTTGAATGTCCCCCTAATCTCCCCCCCCCTTAATTATTCAAGACCTCTGAAGGATCTGCCCTTCCTCTTTTCACCTTCCAAGGCTGAATCCCACTTTGAGGTGGCAGGGAGTCAATTGAAGTGGTAGGGAGTCACCCTACCTGCCTTTGTTATTACTTGCAGCAACAGGACAAATACTTGCAACAGGACAATTACTTGCCTCCAAGTATTGGTCATTGCAGGGCTGGGGGGCTCTCTTTGCAGAGCCATTTCTCTGCTCCTTGGAATAACAAAGGGAGGCCCCTGCCCCTCCAGCCACAAAGAGCTTCCTGATTAACTTCCAATTGAGCCACTACAAATCCTTTGCAGATCTACTCAGAAGTCTACTCAGAAGCAAGCCCTACTCTGAGTTCAGTGGGACTTACTCTCAAGTCAGGTGGATCACACAGATACAAAATACAACTATTTATTTAATATAATTTGACCTCATCTTTCCTCCACTTAGGGGAAGTGTAAATAGCCTACTGTAGATTCAAATATTACTTGACTGCTTTTCAGTTGGTCTTCTGGGATAGGAACAGTAGACTGACTTACTTCAAATGGGGCAGTCAGACTGAAGGTTGATCTTTTTTCTTTTTTTAAGCAAATTAATTGGGGGGGGGGAATATGCACTCACACAAGTTGGAACTGCAGTGTGATGCTTAGTGGTCTATGTTGTGACATTACTTCCTTTATCTGCACATGCCTTTGCCTCCTCTCTCTCTTTCTGGTTCTTTAAAAAAAAAAAAAACCCACACCTCTGCAATGACTGAACCCTGCCCTCCAGCCCTTTCCATCCCTCTGTCCCCATACCCTTAGACTGCAATACTATGCACGCTTTCCTGGGAGTAAGGACTAAGCCCAACTTAACACAATGGGGTTTACTTTTGAGCAGGCATACATTGGATTGTCCTGTTAATACAACATGTGCACGGTATGCAATACAATTCTAAGAGGCTGGTTAATGACATTGTTTAGAGATGTATGTTGCAAAGAATGGTCTCTGAAATGCAAGGTAGGCAATCCTTCCTTGGGCTCTCTTTGCAGACTGCTGTTTGTTTGGCTTTTCAAGTTATACTGAGCAAGACACAATTTTCTGAGCCTGACTTTCAATTTGTGGCTTACTGTGCTCTGAGAAGCCATTGGTAGTGGGGGGGGGGGAGAATTGGACAAAGCTTCTGAGCTGCAGTATTTTATTTTATCACTTGCCATTTGGGTTCCTATGTGAGAACAGTGATGTCACTTCCTGCCTGATGACATCACTTCAGGCTCTGGCATAACAATGATGGCACTTCCTACTTGATGATGTCACTTCCGGTCATGACATCACTTCCAGGTCAATGACATCACTTCCGGTGGGTCCCGACCAGATTGTCATTCTCAGAAGTGGGTCCTGGCCTAAAACATGTGAGAACCACTGCATTAGCCTATATGTAAAGTTTTGATTCTTTGCCTCAATGTGCATGACTTTACATTTACTTACGCATCTGCCATTTTGTTGCCCAGTCTCTCAGTTTGGAGTTCCCAGTTTGGAGCTCCCTCCTGGAGCTCTTCTCAATCTCTTCTGGTCTTCACTACTCGGAAAAGTTTGATGTCTGCATACTTGGCCATCACGCTGCTTAGCCCTGTCTCCAGGTCATGAACAGACTGACCAGTCCCAGGACAGATGCTTGGGGCACACCGCTTTTCACCTCTCTCCACTGTGAACATTACCCATTGACACCCACTCTCTGTTTCCTGGTCCTCAACCAGTTCCAAATCCATGAGAGGACCTGTCCTCTAGATCCCTGACTGTGGAGTTTCTTCAGCAGCCTTTGGTGAGGTGTGTCAAATGCCTTCTGGAAGTCCAGATATATAATATCCACGGGTTCTTCCACTCCACATGCCTGTTGACCTTTTCAAGAATTCTAAGAGGTTTACGCTTTAGACTTACCCTTACAGAACCCATGTTGATTCTTGTGCAGCAAGCCTTGTTCGTCTATGGGCGCAATCCAAACCTTTAGATAGTAAAGCATGTTTGCGCCTCCTCGAGGGGAAGCCAGGCCAGCGCTCTGAGAAGCGCTGGCCTGCAGAGGCTGAGAGATGCCTCCATGCCAGCTTCCCCTCAGCTGCTTGTGTTGGCCCGCCTGTACCGACACAAGTGAAAAGGTAGGCGCGGGGAGGAGGAGGGAGGGAGGCATTCCTGGGTGGGGAGAGGGAGGGCGATGGGCAGCCCCATGGGCTGGTGGGCAAGGAGAGGAAGGTGGGGCTGGGATCTGGCAGTTAAACAGGATCCCAACCCTTGTCCCAGGGAAGAACGCTCCCTTTGGACTTCTGCCACCTAAGGAGTTGGCACAAGTCTGAGGAGACCTATTGTGGCCAGCAGCCCTTACCCAGGGGCAAGGAGGAAAGTTTTCCCTTGCCTCTGTCTAAGCCGCTGCTGGCCACAATCCTGCGCTGGATACAGCGCCAGCCTCCTTGCTTGCCTGTTCCAGCGCAAGTTAGGATTGCGCCCTATGTGTTTTAAGATTTTGTCTTTGATGAGGCATTCCACCATCTTACCTGGAACATATGTTAGACTGACTGGCCTATAATTTCTCTCCTTCTTTTTTTAAAGATCGGTGTGACATTTGCTATCCTCCAATCCTCTGGCACTGTGGCCGTTTTAAGGGACAAGTTGCATATTTTAGTTAAGAGATCAGCTACTTCATTCTTCAGTTCCTTAATAAGTTCTGTAAATCCAGAGAGGCCCTGTTCTCTCTCTCTCTCTCTCTCTCTCTCTCTCTCTCTCTCTCACACACACACACACACACTCTCTCTCTCTCTCTCTCTCTCTTCTCTTTTAAGGGGTTTAAATGACATGCTTTCCTCATGGTTAAGTGATGATACTTGGAATCATTTCACTGCATTACTGTGTATGTAATTCCTTATCCTTTCCACCTCAGGAATCCACCTCAGATTTATCCATGGGTAAATGTAATTTTGTTTTTCACAGTATGCTAGTGGTATGATTTAGACAGGGTCTTTGCATTCTTGACCTTGATCAGGCACCACTTGAAGGCAGAAACAGTTGACAGGCCTACTCACTGCAGTCAGGCAGCAAACTCATCACATGATGAAAAGCCACCACACTTTTCAAGATATTGCTCTGTTACTTTTGGTTCTCTATTTCTATTATGGAAGTACTCTCCATGTCATTTTTTATGCTGCCTGTTCTCTGCCTTCAGTGCAGCTTGTGTGCAGTGGTGCTGGGAGTTATCATCATCATCTGTTTTCAGTGCCTTCAGAAATAATAATAATAATAATAATAATAACAATAATAATAATAATAATAATACAGGTATTTATATACCACCTTTCATGGTCTTCAGATTTCTCCTCAGACTTTATTTCAAGGTGGTTTACACAGGCAGGCTATACGAAATCCCTATAGGGATTTTTACAATTGAAGAAGGTTCTGTCTTTCAAGAACCACAACATTTCAGATGGATCCTTTTATGATCTGGTATCACATTCTAGCCTCCAGTTTCCTCCCATGCAAGCCGACAGTCCTTCATATCTCACTTGAAGGGCGGCCAAAGAGCAGATGGAAAAACTCGGCTCGCCTTGTCAGCTGCTTCAAGGTCTCGCTATTCACGGTGCCGGTGGCCTCGAACTGGCGACCTTCAGCTGTTATCTTCAGGCAAACAGAGGCTCTACCGTCTAGACCAGACCTCCTGCCCTCAGAAAGTGAGGGTGTTCTCTTCAGAGAGCCTAGTCCAACAAACGCCATGGGTAGAAGGTTCCAATATCATCCCTGATGAGGAGGATATAATACAACCTGATTAAAGTTGAGCCTTTGGCTCTTGCAGCTTCAGCTTCCAATTTTTTAAGAAGATTCACAAATTCTAATGGGTCGATCTTGCACTGATCAATTAAAAAAATTGAATTGGCAATAATTTTTCCTTCATATTTTCCCACTGCTGACTGTGGAGAGAAAGTGCAGGAATCAAAAAGAAGGCCTGATAAGATCTCAGGATGAATGATTGTTAAATCTTGTCCTCACCCATCTATACTACCTAGCTAGGGGAAGACCTGTTAAGCAGAACATTAGAATAATGAAGAAGGAACCAAAACATGAATGAGAAGAAAATCAGAAAGGCAACATGACCAATACTGATCAAAATGATTGGCCAAAAAGAATGGCAGGCTTTATGGCAAATGAGGACCTGCTGCCTAGCAATGTGGGCATATGCAGCTAGTTTATCACTCAGCAGTATCAACTCACATCACCTTCACCATGTCACAGATGGAACACAGTGATTGTGTTGAAAATCCATCCTTAGTAATACTCAACAGTTAAGAAATGACAACTAGTCTGTGAGAATAAATAGGTTTCCTAGAAAAGCACACAAAGGGGAGGGGGGTTATAAAATTTACAAAAATAGATGGCATTGGAATGGAATTTGCAAGTACAATGAATCCCACAAAGACACTGTCCCCTCCTAGCTTTTTGAGGACTGGCACCAATGGAGCTAGAAGCTGTGAACCAACTGACATTCAGTAAATCTTTAGTCTCCCATTCAACATTCAATAAATAGCTTAAGGTCACTCTCACTGTACCAAGGAATGAAGGGCCATTGGCAGGGTTTGGTTTCAACTATAGCAGCCATTTTCAACCACTGCGCAGTGACACTTTGGTGTGCCATGAATGGTCTGCAGGCATCCTGCAGGAGTTTGGGGGAGGGACAGGGAGAGTAATTTATTAGTTGGGCCATTAGGGGATGTGAGCCTTCCACTGGTATCATGGCGTACTTGTCAATTTTAGTGCCTTGTCAATGTGCTGTGAGATGAAAAAGGATGAAAATTGCTTAACTAGAGTAACAGGATCTATTGTTGGAGATGGGGACTGATGCTAGGGTCTCATTTCAGGTGTATCTCTTTGACTGATAGTAATTCTGGTCAAGGGAGCATAGGCTGATGAAAAACACAATATATTCTTGTAGCCACCAAAATTTAAAACTTTGCTAATTTTTTAAAAGCCTCTAATGAATATTGTAATGGTAATAAAACACAGGAAACTGCTTTGATTGTTGATTTATCCTAAATAAGCGTTTTAAAAGTTTGCATGTTTCAGTTCAAAAAGAAATCAAAACTTTGCATGCAGCTTTCTACTGAGTAATTTTTACTTAATCTTTTTAGTTTCTTTTTCTTCTCTTTCAGAATTACTATTTTCTAAAGGCATTGTTGATTCTTGTTGCACAAATAAGTGCTAGAAAAGAGCAATTTTAAAAATCTCTTTTAAAAATAAGCCTGCATCACTTCAGTTTCTTTGCAGAACTAATTGTGTATGCGTCTAAAAGTCTCATCGTGTAGGTCCCTGGGGAGATGTTTCTATTGCTGTACTTCAGATTTTCTCAGCAGTCTTCCTTCTAACACCTCGATCCTAAACACATTAGTATATGAGAAGAGTTCCCATTGAAATAAGGGGAAGAGAGTGTCTATAATCCATTTATAACCATGCACTTCAGTCAGAAACTCTGGCGGAAAGATCAATTTGAAAAGAATCTTTCTCCCCTAGGGTCTGAATAGGGTATTTGAAGACCAGTTCAGAAATGTAATTCTGAAGGTTGGTTGATCTGATTGTATCAGCATCAAGTTCCAGCAAGGGCCAATTCTCACAAGAATACATATATCTGAGCATACATCATACTCTTTAAGCATATAAATAGGGGCAGTCTAAAATGGTTTTCTTTTTTCATGAATTTCAGTGTTATTCTTTAAAAAAAAGGCTGAAGGCAGTGGTGTGTTTTTATTTCAAATAAACATTTTAATCAATTTTAAAGCATTTTTATGAAGTGTAACTGCTGTCATATAGGTAGTATATATGTGTTTTATGCCTGTGGCTGTTAGCAGACATAGCCACAGGCATAAAGCAGGCATAAAACACAGCAACCCCCCCCCCGAAGAGCACAACTACATAGTCCACTACCTGTTTAAGATCTGCATGCTACTTAAATGAACAACTACAATGAACCTAATGCAGCCAAACACAAAGAAGAAACATTAAAACATTGAGAAGATAGCAACTTAAATCAACAGAATTGAACATAGCATAGAATTGCTGTGTGTGTGGGAGTGGGGAGGAAACTGGTTTTAAACTGGAGGGGGGGGGGAAACACCAACAACCTTACCAAGGTGGGGAACGTGCTTTCTGGAGCGTTTGTTAAGCTTCGTGCTCATAGAATGGGGACCGTTCTGGTGGCCTTCCATTCCGCTTTTCCTGGCGTTCCACTGGAACTGAGGCATGGTTGCTTACTTGTGAGTAAATGTGTATCGCTTTGCTTTCCATAGGGCTCAATACAGGTGTGCACCACTTTACGATGGGGATACTTTCTCCGATTCCCATTGTTATGCGATTAGATAATTTAAGTGAACATTCAATCCAATCTAGTGCCTTTGTTGTGTAAACAGACGCTCCTTGCCAGACACTAGCTGGCTGCACAGGCTACTGGAGATAGATTGCCTCTTCTTTGCATTAAGAGCCTCTCTGTTGTGTAAACAGACACTCTGCTGCAGGCTGTGGGAGATGTGATTGCCTCATTAAGAGCTTCTTTATTGTGCTTTGACCACCGTCATATATGCAGTCCATCATTAAGCGAACATTTGTTAAGCGGCGCACGCCTGTACATTTGTCAGCTAGGAGGGAGGGACTTCCTTCTTGGGTGTTTTTTGGGGGCCTGTGTTCATCGGATCAGGACCATTCTGGTGGTGTCACATTCCTCTTGGCCTGCCCTAACAGACTGAGGCACATTGGACTCTCCAGAAAATGCACAGTTTCAGTTTCACTTTCTATAGGACTCCCTGGCAGCTTCTGGGCATGCTCAGAAGACTCTACAACCAGATAGGAGAAAGCAGCAGAGCTGCATTATGGGCTTAGAAACACAGGAGAACTAAGAATGGTTCACAGACACTCCACAGCCACTTTAATAGGTAAATTTTGATGTTATGGTGTAGGATATTGCGTTTTATCATTTTATAAGCCCAGTTTCGGAGTTATTCCCTGCTACTTGGTTTTTACCATTTTAGACTGCCCCTACATATAAGATGTTGCAGGAATCTCCAGCAGGTCCAGAACGCCGAGAAATGGAGCCACATCCCAAGAATCATGACATTCAGCTGCAGCCCATGCACCTTCATTTCTGTTTATAGAAAGATAACCAGTTGAAAAGTGGGAGCACAGCCTAATACTTCCTTTCCCTCTCTAAAATAAACCAGAGCAGAATGAATAGTCCAAAAACTAAACCAACTTGAAATACTGTATTATTTGTAGACTTGCCTTTTCTGCACTTCCTTCAAGAGAAATTTATATCAGACCATCCTGTTCTATCTTGAGAACATTGTTTCCATGGATGCCCAAAAAGTCTTGTCATTGGATTGGCCAAAGCTGTGCTAAGAGAAAGTTATCAGTCTCTGGGAATCCAAACTGTAAGGCTAGAAGTCCACCTGTTGTTTTGCAGCTAAGCCACATGGCCTACCCATCCATGCTCAATGTCATTGATGGCTTGTGTCACATTTGTTACACCCAGGCACTGTCCTATTTCTTCATTTGATACAAAGCCATAAAGAAAGATTTGGCAATCATATCATTCCACAGCTTTTTGCATAACAGCTTTTTTTCTTATTCATTGGCTAATGTTGTTGACCACACTATAGATCAAACAGACATAACAGTTGACTCTTACACATCTCTGGTATCTAAATTGTAAGTTCATCATCAAGTAATGATGCCTTTATTGTGTTAAAGCTGCCAATAATGCCTTCTTTGTTATGCACACTGAATGTCCCTACGTGAATCTTCAGTTCACTTCATAGCCGATTATGTTGAATCTGTTCTGCTGTTGTACTTTTATCTATTAGTTTTACATACTATGTTTGTTACTCAATTTAATGCAAAATTATGAGCCCAGCTCTGTGTGTCTGTGTGTGGAGTTTCCAAGACCAGCTCCTTTCGTCAGCTGAGGTGGGTTAAGAGCTACTTCTGGGAAAGTGTAACTTTCAAATTCTGAAGCACATATGAAAGTAACCATTTGGACCTCTGATTTGGGGTCCTCTTAACAAAAACAAGTTAGGTGCTCATAGCATCTCTGAAAATATGTTTACTTTTATATAACTATGCCTGACTAAATTTAGTACCTTCACTTACTTTTGGGAGATAGGAATGAGAGATAAATATGAACTTTCAATTGAAATGTATGCTGTAGTGCAGTGATGGTGAACCTCTAGGGCTCAGCATGCCAAAAATTCAGAAGATGTCTAACTTGACTTCGATGGGAGCTATTTGGAGCAGTGGGGAGGCCTGCAGAGGGGACTCCTGGACCCTCCCGGAAGCCAGAGCAACCTCCCAAGTAAGTTAAAAGACACCTTGCTCCCAGTACTAGTGCAATCATTATGGTGTAATTGGGCCCTCCCGCTGCCCTGCCAATACTTACGGCAATCCCAAAGTCCTAATAGAACTTTGGAAACCACTGGTATAGAGTATCTGTCCTGATTTAGTTACAGAGCAATCTTACGCATGCCTACTCAGAAGTAAAAGGCTCTGCAGCTATAGCAGCTCACTCAGCTGACATTGAGAAATGCGGTTTGCTGGAGTATCTCATGTCAGCCAATGTCAAGTATGCAGTTCTCAGCTGGACAGATTATCAGGACAATCAGAGACAGAAGCAAGGAGTGCTCATAACTCAGTGGTATCTCAGGTCAGCCCCTGGAGCCTCAGTTCTCATAGCAGTGGCAGCACCCAATGCACCAGGTTGCAGGTGGAGCCATGGAGAGCCAAGCACAAGGTTCTGCCCCAGAGCCCTCAGCACCCTGGCAGTGGCTGCCAGATAGTCATTTGTGCCTTTATCATGGCACCCCTCCTTCAATCAACAGATCATTTATTTTGAAGGGTATTGGAGGGCGCCCTTGCAACAGCGATGATAATAATAAATGTGCCCCAGTGCTCATAGATCATCTCCACAGCCTCTCAGACCACTAGCTTGCCCTATGTTTACTTTTTGCAAATACGTGTATAAGTGTTTCCCTTAGTGAAAATAAAAAAAGAAAACAATGATTACTTTTGAAGTGCTCAGCCTTATGCCCATCTGTACTAATGTAGAGTAATTGCAGCTAAAATGTATTCAGGGACATACTGAAATTATTACAGTGTGTGGAATCTTTTCCCTGCCTTTGTGGGACCTTTTATTATCCTATCCCATGGACTGGTAAAAACAGTTCCTGTGAGTTGTTCAATGTCAGAATACAGAACTTATAAATCAACAGACTAGAGCTGAGGTTAATAGCCCCAGTTGCATTAATACACACGGAGCCTAAGCTGAAGATGCGTTGCATTTCCCCCCCCTATTATTATTGGGGGGGGGGAGGATGACACTGTTAGAGCTTGGAAAAATGACAGAGCAAAGGGGAAAATAGTTTGCTGTGTCCCAAGAGACAGTCAATTACAGTTTATATGCCACAAAACTGAGATAAGGAACTGAAAGTCACTGACGTATCAGAACCAGTAAGAAAATATGACACTATGCATCAAAATAATGCAATCCATATGAAGCCTTGATTACTCTCTGCAGCCATCCTGTTTGATAAAGCGGTGGGTAAACAGTGAACCGCTGGCTATTAAAATGCCTTCTCGTGTTTACTTGCTGAGCTGGGTGGATAGAGCCAGGAAGAAAGAAGAAGGAGCTTTGTACTCTGCTTTTGATGTAAATTTGAAAGCACTTTCTGTAGAAATAATGCCTTTAGAATTCACTCAAAGTTCTCTTTTCCCAGAGAAGCCAGATTTGCCATCTCTTCTCCCTTGTATCATTACAGAAGTGATGTGTTCATTCATCTGAGCTTAAACCACAAGCCCTGTACTCTGACAATATTTGTCTTCACTGATACATTTTCCATGCTCTGAACAAGCAACCACTTTGAAGTCCACCTCTTCCCACAAGCCCCTGTCAGCAAACATATCTTTCACCAGCCTGCAGTAAGGCATATTTTTTTAATTATCCACCCTGAAACCACCAGCAAATCGTATAACCTTCAAGGAATTGATTGATCCAGTGGATCGCTGTTTCCCCACTGTGCATATCACATGTAGACAAAACAGCAAAATCCCCACCGATATCAAATTTTAAAATGCAATCGAAACAGACAGCAACACAGAAATGTCAACATTCACTCTTCCTGACTTTATCAGTAAATGCAATCCTGTGTATGTATGCTCATCATTCTCCTTTAATGGTTTTGACGGATCTGTCATTCTTTGCCCCCACAGGCTCTGCTATTCAGGAACTCCAATCTCAGTATCTGTTAGAATATCTCATCAAGAGTCTGCATATTTACTTAAGTTCTAATTAATTTAGGTTTTTAGGAAAGATTACCATGGAACTGGTTATGTGATACAAGCAGCACAGTAATGGAAAATCATAAAACTGTGATCCTGGAAATGACCTCAAGGTCACATACAATTCTTGCAAGATTAGCCTATATCAGCAGTTCCCAAACTGTGGGTCCAGGTCCCACCAATGGGTCATGACCCAATTTTTGTTGGGTTCTGGACAGGGCAGATAAGGCTATGTGCATCAAGGGTTAAACAAGCTGCTACTTGGGGGGGGGGCAAACACTGCTGCCTAATCACCATTATAGCCATACCCCTTGGCATTTATAAATCAAGCAGCAGCCTCTAGGGCATCCATTTTCAACCAGTGTGCTATGGCACATTGGTGTGCAATGAATGGTCCCCAGGTGTGCCAAGAAAATTTGGAAAAGGGTCATTTATTAGTAGGGCCATTGGGAAATGTGAGCCCCTCATTGGCAGCATAATGTGCCTTGTCCATTGTCATGAAAACGAATGGTGTTCCTTGACCATTTTAGTGCCTTGCCAGTGTGCTGTGAGATGAAAAAGGTTGAAAATCACTAGGGCCTCTAAAAGTTTGGGAACCACTGGCTTACATCATCGAGTTTTTAATGCTCTTTGATGAACAAGAGCAAAGAGTGTGCACTTTGCAACAGGGAAATAAATGCTTATAGATAGGGGTGTTTGTTTCTAGTGAGTAAGATAGGTTCACATCCTAAAACTGACTGAACACGCAATAGGCATACTTTTGAGTAAGAAAATATCACCATTTTCAAACTCCTCTACGTATAGAATAATATGTCATGGCAAGCATGGCTCAAGCATAGGGATACTGGTTCATTAAAATACTGTGATCCAGGTACAAAAGCCATTCTCATTCTCAAGAAAGGTATACATTCAGCATAAAAGCAAACCAACCTCATCTACAGAATATGCTCTTGCAAAGTTGAAGCACAATCGAGTACTAGTAACAATTTGGGAGAGTTTAGCCATTGACTGCAAGTGATGGATTCTACCAGTGCTCAAATGATAGGACAACAGGGACTTAATAACATCAGCAAGCCTCTTCCCAATTTAGTCATATTATGACCCCATAGCCTCCTAAAAATAGTAGTCAAAGAGGACTGAACAAATGGTAAGAAGTGTGGGAAGCCCTGACCTCTCTATAATTTGAATAGTAGATCGTACCTTTTATCACCACATACCAGAAGTAGAAAGGGCTCATCTGCTTTCCCCAATAGGGAACATAGGATCTCATCCCATGAATACCAAGGAGGTATCATTTGCACATAATCAAACAAAGATGAAAGCATTACTTCAGAACAGTTTCTCAAGGAAATTGAAAATCCAGTCTAAGATTCTTCTTCAAAGTCTCCCTTAGCCCTCAGTTGACTGGTTCTTGGCTTCCTGGTTCCTCAATAATAGCAGAATAGCAACACCAGAGGTTTTCTGTGACATCATCTAGTACTAGTAGCATCAAGAGAGATGGATCAGTAGATAGGCTTAGACCAGGGATGTCAAACTTGTTTCATATAGTGAGCCAAACAGCATTCATGATGCCTGCTGAGGGCCAGAAGTGACATCATTAAGCAGGAAGTGACATCATTAAACAGCTGATGGCCAGAAAGAAGCATTTTGTTCTCACATCAAAACTCATTTGCTGCAAATGGTAGAAGATAAAATGTGCAAATCTTGATCATGTTTTCAAGCTATTGGAAAGCCTAGTTATCACACTGGAAGAGCTCAGTTATCATGCTGGCTGCCCTCTCAGCAGCACTGCTGAAAGAAGCTTCACTTTGCAATTCAGCAGCTGAGAGGAGCTCTGCAAATTAACATCTCAGCAGAAGCAGCACTGCTGAAAGGGCAGCTCTGGAAGAGCCCAATAAAGAGCTTCTGGGGGCCGCATCGGGCCTGCAGGCGTTTTGTTTGACACTCCTGGTTTAGACAGAAGACACTGACAAATTTTAACTATGAACATTCTACTTAGCATTGTAAAGAAAACCTCTAACAAAAATTCAAAATGCAGAACTAAAAACGATTGGAGGAAAAGACAAACTTATAAGAACAAACTTATGTTTCTAAAACTGTTACAAAAAGATGTTTACCACTGGTAGATTCTCAGAGAAAAAACGTCTTAATGTGAACACTCTTCAAGAGTTGCCAGTGCCTAGATTAGCCTAGACGTTTCATTAGTGAATAGTCAATAGAGTGTTATGTTCATTATATGTTGAATATTGACATTTTTGTAAAGTGTGTTCCCTCTGGAGTCCAGCATTAATATTTATCTAGAGAGAAATATTTATTTCATGAACATTGCTTCTTTTTTACCTCCTCTTCCTCTTCCCCCTTCTTTTCTAATGCTCTCAAGAAAAAGAAACCCCACCATACATAATCCTCAGCCTGAGTCATATTGTTAGTTCCATAAAATGAAATATGAATGATACTCCTCTTTGAGGAGATCAAATGTTTACCGGTGATCTTGGCCAAAGAAGCAAACAATTCACTTCCAAATGCAACAAAACAAGCTCAAGAGACCCAAATGAATAAACAAGACAAGACAAAATTTTCCATCTGCAGGTAAGCTTAAAAGAGGAACGTCTTTGAGGGATGGATTTTGCTAAGCTCTGCTTACAACCATGAAAGTAAGTTCTAGGGGGCAGGTGGTTTTCCTCTTCCTTCCCTAACCAATGCTGACTTACCACTAATGAGAGCCCAAACCAATTGAGCAAACATGCCCTCTACTCCCCACATCCATTTCCATGATATGTGAAATTATGTTCTTTCCCGCTTCTGATAAAATGGTATTCCTTGTTTATTAGGCAAGCAGCGATGCCTCCAATATTGTGTAACAAGTCTGGCTTACCTATTTTTGCTGTGTGAGAACAGGGAATCTATGATCCATGCTGTGTGAGAACAGGGAATCCAACAGGGAATCTATGTATAGCTGGCTGTAATGCCAACTGTTACAGGGATTATATAGACTACCACTCACGCTTGTAATTTGATGATATTAAGCGATGAACCTGCATGTTTGAACCAGCCCATAATGACTGACTGGCCGCCAAAATGTCAAGTTGACTCTATTACTGACATTTGATTATACCAGCCCCAGCAATATTACATATTCAGTTTTTCAAGGCTTGATTTTGTGACATGAAAAAGTACTCCTACTCTTACCAAATATTCTACATCAATTAATATGAATAATCTGGTGAGTTGAAATCATTCTGACAGTGGCCTCTAGGCTGCACCAGGCAGACACAGTTGTTCTAGTTATCATAAACACTTCTGCTATTATACACGAGAATCTGCTTATAAGCTGTTAGGAATCATGAAGAGACACTCCCAGGTGACCAAAATCATGAAGAGACACTCCCAGGCTTTAACTATGACAACTAAATAGAGTTTTACGGCCAGAACTTACACACCAATATTGATAGGCTAAGTATCGTGAGCATGCTGAAAGCTATTAATGGCCCAATCCTATTGAATTGGGGCCATATGTAGAACACACATTCCACCAGCAGAAGAATCAAGTAGAAGTGCCTGAATCTGGTGCACAACACGCAGCATTGTCACGCTTGCCAACTCTGCCAACAAGTAGAACAAGGCCACTAGCACAGTGGCGGTCATGCACATTCACTGGTGGGGAGGAGTAAGCTGTGGGGGAAAGCTGCGGGAAGGGCAGGGGAGAAAGTGGGAGGAATGGGGGAGAAACTGAGGGCAGAGAAGAGGCAGGATAGGGGATCCTTTGCCAATGTCACATGCCAATATTCCCTCTTTTGTAAACCTCCCCACCCCTTTTCCTTCCTCAGACATAGAGCACCAAATAGGTGGCATATGTCTGAGGAGATCCCCTAGGCAGCCTGAGGGCTTAACTTGGAGGTAAGTACAAAAGTTTTCTACTTGCCTCTAGTTTGCCTTCAGGTCATCCTCCCCCAACCAGAGGGTGCAGCGTGCACCTTTTTGGTGTGGCTACATCGTTGTTGGTGGCAGGAGACAGGATTGGGCTGTAAGAAAAGTTCTACCTCAGCCCACCCCTTACTAGTGCTAGTGATCTGATTGCAGAACACGTGCTTCCTACTTAGAGAAGCATCCAAAAACAATCCCCCATCCACCATCTGAAATGATACAATCCACTCTGTCAGAACCTTTCCAATTTATTTTCACCTCATGGTGCCCCATGCATAGACCATGGAAACATGTGAGGCTGCCTTATGCAGAGTCAGACCATTGGCCCATCTAGTTCAGTATCATCTACATGGACCAGCAGTGCTTCTTGAGTGTTTCACATGGGAGTCTTTTCCAGCTCTGTCTGGAGATGCTGAGAATTGAGCCTGGAACCTTTTGAATATAAAGCCTGTGTGTCTCCACTGAGCTATGTGATATACACTCATGTCTCAGCATCCTCAGTGGTTCCATTCCTGAAACATCCATGGATGACAAAAACTGTGTTTAAAAAAAGCAGTTTAAAGAAAACAACTGTGCCTCTTTACATTACTGTTGTAGAGAGACGCAACAATTAGAAATGTTCCATCATTTAGACATGCAAGCGACTCCCTCCCTTTGTCCTGGCTCTCTGAAGAATGGAATGCAGAAGTCATTAAAAGCTTTCACATTCCATTGTTCAGCCAGCCAGGGCAAAGGGAGGGGGTCATTGGTCTGAGAGTGCCTGCCTGATCCCTGGAGAAGGGGAAAAAATGCATCTCTTTACAATCAAGGTTTAAAAATTGCTTTTCTTACTGTTGTAAAGCAATGTTTAAATATCTGTTGTAAAGGGGCATGTTTTTCCCCCTTCTCCAGAAATTGGCATGGTCCTTTTAATTTGACTGGCCATCTTTATTGAGTCAAATCAGTGTATGTTGGACCTGTAACCACTTCCCTAACTTCCACTCTTGGCTTCTGCCTAACTCCAAATTGAACCAGGGCATTCTGTATATAGAGAACATTCTGTATATAGAGCAATGACCTCCCTTCCCATGACCAGGCCTTTTATTTATATAAATAAATTCATTAAAAATTCATATTATATAAAATTCAATAGGTGAGAAACTTTTGTTTTTATGGAAGTGATGTGCAGGACAACTTACTATGTTAGGGCTTAAGATGATCAAACAAGTTTTGACACTGGACATATACTAAAGCTGCAATCATATACACACATTTCCCTTAGAATAAGTCCCATTGAATATAATGGGGCTGACTTCCAGGTAGGCATGCAGAGATTCCACTGTAAGTCAGCATTGCCTAGTTATCAGCTTGAAGATAAAAGTTTCACTGAGCTCACTGTATGCACTGAATAATTTGACATTTCCCATCCTTGGCAATGAAAAAATAGCAGGTGGTAGTAACATCCAGAGGCAGCCATTTCAAACCCTTTACTCTGGCATGTGCTTGGAGTTGCCTTGTTAACTTCAATGGGATTCCGGTGAAACAGCTCCAGGATAAGTGGCTTGAGAACTGTAACCAAGCATTCTTTGTGTACCTTGGCAGACACACCATTGTTTCGCTAAGGCAGCAAAATGGAGATAATTTTTGCATACATTTGTAAAATATGCTACTGTACTACTATACCAGCACCAAGGATCAAGAAATCTGAAACAACCGGAGATGCCTTGTGAGATGCTCCGTGACAGTGTGCTATATTGTGGGACTTGCCCGGAGAATATGCAGCATCTCACAATTTAACATGGCCCCCATATGGCTCATTAATTTGCATATAAAGCAAATCAGCAACAGTTACTCCTAATTATTTGCCAAATGAATTGTGCAGAACAGGAATTTCGGTGTTGTCAGCACTTTTGAACATAGACAGAGAGCTCAGGGCTAAGAATAGAAGCTTTCCAAAGATATAGTATGTGTGGCAAGCTAAAGTAAGCTGACATCTGAATAATCATTTGACAACCTTAGAACTCTTTCCTCATGACTGAGCTAAATTTGATACTTCTGAAACATGCAGAATAAATCTGTTTCTAAGCCCAGTTTGCTTTTCATTAGCAATTAGGCTGCAATCCTATGAATCCCAATGTAGTCAACCTGCATAGCATTGCACTGTCAGAGCCTGATCCTGAGCTCTGCGTGCCAGCTTACCGCTGGCGTGCACTGTTGCAAACATGCCATAAGGCACATTTGCGAGCCCTTGCCGTGGGTCCAGTATTGGAGCTAGCCCAGTGCGAGCCCATGCTGGGCCAGCTCTGGTACTGGGCCTGCGTTCTGCCGCTCAGTGGTCACCCAGACCTCGGGTGGCAGAGGGGTGAGTGGGGAGCAGGCATTCCGAGGTGGGGGCAGGGCAAAGAGGAGGGATGGCAGGGGGTATGGCAGGAAAGGCCAGAACCAGGGGAGCTCAGCTGCACAGAATCCTGAGCCCTGTGTTGGGCCGCACACCCCTCACACAGGACTCTGATTCTGCACCAGCTTTTGATCTGGTGCAGAATCAAGTAGTTCCACTGTAGGCTACTTCTCTTACTTGGGGGAAGGGGACAAAAGTTCCCTTCTCCCAAGGAGACAGTGGTGGTTGCCTGGGGTGTGCAGGATACCGCAGCAGCTGTTTTTGGCACTGCAGCAGACCCATGCTCCGGGCAGCTCAGGATTGGGCTGCCCAGCTGCAATCCTATCACATTTACCTGGGAGTATGCCCCATTGACCATAATGGGGCTTACTTCTGTGTAGACATGCACAAGCATGAGCTCTTAGTTTCTTTCACAGATTTCCTACAGCAGGACCCACGGGAGAAAACTCACCTGAAACATAACCATCATGACCTCTTTAGAGAAATTCTTATGTGAGTTATAGACAGTTTTGTTTTTTTTTAAATAAAAAGCTCATGACAAATTCCACACAAGCTTTTGAAGGAGACCTGACTCAAAGAAAGAGAAATGGTTCAGGTAAGCCATAATATACAGGCTTGAGCTTTGACAACCTATAGTCCAACAAACCCCAAAGAAGTATCTATAGAAGATATAACAGGATAAATCCATTTGGCATTTTTGACAAGGGATGATTGTGCATACAATGTAAGCACACCTACAGTTGCCTGTGTCCTCCCTACCTGTCCTCATCTGTCCACAACACAGGGGTAACAGAAATAGGAAGTAAAGAAAGACCTTAAGGACCCTGCCAGTTGCCAAATCATCCACTCTGTCAGGTAAAATAAACTGTGCCCTCACCTATCTTTCTACTTCATCTCAGTTAGGTGTAAATCTCTGATTTATGACCCAATATTACCCAGCCTTTGCTGCAGGGTAAAGACAGGTCCAACAGGATGCATGCCTTTGCAGTCTGGCAAACAGTGCAATGCTGGTGGCCATTTCAGGATTGCTGATACAAACAGCAGCTGTGGCCCTGGCACACTGCTGCAGAGGTCAACCTGCACTGAGTCATGTAAGTCATCATGGGAGGTGGACAATGGGCAGGGCAGAAATGGGTGGGAAGGGTGAGGTAAAAGGGAGTTTCTGGGCATGGGAGGAAGGCAGGAGGCAGAACAGGGAAAGGAGGAGTGATTCTGGATTGCAGCGACTAGCTCCAGAATGCTATTCCCATTCCCTCTCCCCTCTCCTTGAACCTGTGCCAGCAAAATGGCTGGCGCAGATCTGAGGAGACCCATTTTGGTAGTAGAGACTTGCCCCGGGGTAAAGGGACAAATGTTCCTTTACCTTGAGGAGACCTCCATGATTGCCCCCATCCGTAGGGATGCAGCGCATGCTCCATTGGCACAGCCGCATTGGCAGTTTCGACTGGGCTGTTGGTTACTACCCTTAAGTGAGCCTGGCTGGATCCCTATTGGTGCCAAATCCTATGTATCCTTAACCTGGACAGTGAACCTGGGGAATAACAGCCTGTGCCAGTGATACAATTTTGGGGGCACTCACCAAACTGGAAGCACCAGGTTGTTGATTCAAGAAATGAAAATAGCATAGGTTATAAATAACATGAAATAAAATACATTAATAGCATATCCTTTCTAGGACAGGTAGGATAGCTATACAGGAATTGACTCCAGCCATAAGACCAGACCCAAAATTTGCAGGTTGCTGGTTTTCACCCAGATCCAGGAGCCAGGGGAATAAAGACCCAGCCATAAGGTTGGTTATCATGAACAGTATGGACGCCCACTTGTATAGGTTCACAGTCAATAAGTTACATCATTATCCAAACAGGACTTATATATGCTTTTAAACTTGAATCAGTATCCAAAATCTGTAATGAATGGATGTAGGCTAATAAACCGAGGCTTAATCTAGTCATGGAGAAATGCTCTTGGTCAATATGACTGATGATCCAAGGCTAGGATCATCAGTCTGCATTTTTGAAGGCCCCTGAAAAAATCAGGTACACACTTTGGGGATGCTCCTAGACTTGGCCTTGCTCCTAGATGTCCAGGTGGTAGTTGTGGCGTGGAATGCTATATCAAGGTTAGGCTGATCCAACAACTTTGTCCATTCCTGGGGCAGACGTATTTAGTCACAGTCACATACATTTTACTTATATCATGGCTGGATTTCTGCAGTGTGCTGGATGTGGGCTTCCTCTGAAATACTGTCAGAAAATTCAGGTGGTACAAAACGCAGAAGCTAAAGTGCAGGCAAAATCACTGTTTAAAAAAAATGAAATTACAGCATGTACAATAATAGCCATAATCACTTGTATAAATGCTGGTTATTACTTTTAAAGCCTTAGATAGTTTGAGATTAGAATACCACAAGGACCTTCGCCATCCATATGATCCTGCCCATCCAATCAGATCATTGGAGGAGGCCCTTCTCCATATCCCACAAGCATCAAAAGTACAGTTGTTGGGAGCACAAGAGAGGGCCTTCTCCATGGGATGAAACGATGGCACTGCCTGCTATTGGAGATTCACCTGACCCCTTCATTAATTTGATCTTTCATACTAAGTGAAACCCAAGTGAGGCCCATGGCCTGACCAGTTTGTCAGTTTCTCCCTCTGCCTTATTCTCTCCTTATTAGTTCATTTTCACAGGTTTCCCTTATCTGCATGTCTTTATGTTTTCAGGATTTCAGCTATTTATTTAAACCTTTATATCCTCTCTTTCAGTTTTGTATCCAAAGAGGGTGTCCTATCACAACATTTTTTTTTTCCTTCAAAAAACCATATAACACTCTCTTTGGATACAAAACTGAAAGAGAGGATACAAATGTTTAAATAAATAGCTTCTCTCTCCCCCACCCCACCCCACAGTCAGGTGCAGGAACAAGATAGGAACTTCAGTTCCTGCAAGCAACTGCCTGGGAAGCTGACAGCAAAGACCAGGAACATATGCGATTACAGCAGCACACACCAGTCCTCTTCTAGTAATTCAACTATTCATTGCCCTCAAGGTCACTGGAGAAGCCCAGTGGAAACCTTCATTTGGTGGTGGTGGGGAATAATAGCCCAAGCACAACTTATCTGAGGACTCTCTCTCGTTTCTAGTCCCTTTGAGCCCAGGACTGTTCAGGCCACTGAGGAGATCATACGGGCCTCACCACTCTCTTAAGCTTCTACTGCAAAATGAATTCTCCATTTCTCTCACATGGCTTTTTTTCAAGTGAAAGTCTCTTAACAGGCAGACGTTTCTTAAACTGTTTTTCTGGGAATCAGGAAATGCTGTCTTCTCTGGAGGGGGAACCATTAACACCTCCTCTAGGAACTGCCATTACAACTTTGAAAACCAGTGTGAATTCAGAACAAAATTAAATGATCTTGTTTCCTTCCTATTAAAAATGTAACTGGTAATGGCAAACATTTCACTTTACTTTCTCAAGCCTGTGATCAAAATCCACATTTATGACCATTGCTGATCGCAAGACTGCCTTTATTTGCAGGTAGTCTATCAAAGACATTATCCCCAAAGAATCAGACAGCTGCATCACTTCAGCCCTCAGTGTCAGTTTCTCTTTGAAACTGGGAGATTAAAAAAAAATGGCACTGTTTATCCAGGAGTTCATGCTGTTGTGCTGCTGTAATATTTAAAGGCCTGCTACCACAGGTTGTGGGTCATAGTCTTTCCAATGCAGTCATTGTCTGGCCAGCATCAGGAGCAACAACTTTAGGTGAAGGACTCAATCAGAACATTAGGAATCAGATAATTTCTCTTTGTAGTGTTTTGCTTCTGTGACTATGGGTACAATCAGTGCTTTTTTTGTAAAAAAAAACAAAAAAACCAAAAAAACGGTGCAGGAACTCACAACTTGTTAATCTTTTATTTATTTATTTATTTATTTATTATTGGAGAAATAAAATCTTTTTTATGTGCTTCCCCCCTAAAGATGAACTTACTTCTGAGTAGACATGCATAGGATTGGGCTGTCAATCTCCACATCCCCTTTCCCCTAGCTACTTTTTCTACACATGGGGAAAAATACTGTACAGGTGCACTTGTAGCGTGTAGTATGTAGTGTGGCACTACTTCAAGGAGAGGAAGCAGTGAATGGATTCCGAAAAATGGCTTACATGAGTTCCATGTAGTAAAATTACTCTAAGCAACTGTGGGAGTAAGAACAAAAAAGGAATTCTTACATGAGAGGGGTCCTTAGGTGCACATAGAAACAGCTATGTTTGCAAACAAGTGATTAAATAAGGTTTAATTCAGGTATCAGAATACTCTGTGTCTTTGGGAAGGCGCTTGGCATGCAATTGTATGTTCTCTGCTGTCCTGAGCAGCTGCTGTGCATTGCTGGAGGGCATGCTTGTGGGGGAAGGATGAGGAGGATCTCTGGCAAGGCTGGACAGCGTGTTGTACACACGTAGAATCCCTTTTCACCTGCCCTTAGCATGTGAAAACAGGTGCAGATATATATCTCTGCCAGGATTAAGAGCCCAATCCTAGGTATGTCTACTCTGAAGTAAGTATCATTCTAGTCAATGGCGCTTACTCCCAGGAAAGTGCCTAGGATTGCAGCCTAAGAGCCCAATCCTATGCATGTCTACTCAGAAGTCCACTTTAGTGAATGGGGCTTACTGTAGATAGGATGGCAGCCTCAGGGCCCAATCCTGTGCCTGTCTACTCAGAAGTCAGTCCCACTAGAGGCAGTGGGGCTTCCTCCCAGGAAAGTGTGGAGAGTACTGCAGCCTCAGAGCCCTTCCTCTGCCTGTCTACTCAGGCTGCAAGGCTATGACACTTTCCTGGGAGTAAGCCCCATTGAACACAATGAAACTTACTTCTGAGTAGATATGCATAGGCTTGGGCTCTCAGGCTGCAAGGCTATGCACCCTTTCCAAGGAGCAAGCCCCACTGAGCACAATGAGACTTACTTCTGAGTAGACATGCCTAGGCTCGTGCTGCAGATTGGCATGGGGCTGCACCAGCCAGCTTCCTTCCCCTCCTTCTCTGCCAAGCCAGTACCTGGGCATTCCATGGGTGCCGCAGCCCGTCTCCCTGGCTGGCTGTCCATCCTCCTCCTCAGCGTCGGCACGTGTCCCCCGCACCCTCCACCGGCTTGGAAGCTGCGTGGGGAAGCAGAGTGCGGGGGGAGGGGAGGCAGGCTGGGCTCAGGTGAGAGCTTGGAGATGGAACTCCCTTCCCCTTGACTTGAGAATGGCTCCCTCTCTTGAGAGCTTTCGGCGAGGCCTGAAAACACTGTTGTTTAAACAAGCCTTCTGATTTCTGGCCTTCTTAACTTTTTATACATCTTTTAGTTTTACAGGCTTGATTCCTCGGTGATCTACTCTTTTACTCTTAATCTGACTACTGTTTTTATGGCCCTGTAGTGTGTTTTTAAATGTTTTTATCTGTTTGTATTAATGTTTTTTAAATTCTATTGTTTTTTAATATGTTGTTAGCCGCCCTGGGTCCCGTTAGGGAGAAGGGCGGGATAAAAATAAAGTTTTTTATTATTATTATTATTATTATTATTATTATTATTATTATTATTGGAGATGGGGGCAGGAGGGGGTCATTGTGTGGTCAGGCAGGGGCCAGGCGCCTGCCCACCCTGCATCCCCCAGCACCCACCCAGCGAATGCCTCTGTTTTGCTACCCCCCCCTCCTGGAATGCCTGGAAGGAGAGGGGCCCCTGCAAAAAGGTGCCAGAATTCCATCCCCCCCCCATTCTATTAGAAAAAAAGCCCTGCTCAAACTGTCTAGGAGTTTGAGAACCAGGGTAAGTCTTTGAGGGGGAGGGGTGGAAAGCAGTGACATGATCCCCAGGCTTGCACCACTGCGGGTGAAGGGGGGCTGTTTTTTACCTTTCCTAACATGGTACCGGGGTCTGGGGGTGCGGGGAGCTTGTAGAATGTTTAAAAATGATTACAACCCACTTCCTGGTTGCAATTGCTAAACTGGAAGTGGGTTGCAATTGTTTTTTTTAACATTATACAAGCCACAGGGAGCCCTGCAGAATGTTCTGCAGTTTCCCACACACCCCAACCCTGCCCTACCACAGCACGTTAGTAAAGGTAAAAAACAGCCTCCCTTCCCGTGGCATGATCTTGGGGATCACATCACTGCTTTCCCCAGCCCCTGCACAGGGCAGGGGTTCTTAGTTTGAGACCCACTAGTTTGAGAACCACTGCTTTAGCTGCATGTCAAGTACAGTAATCATTTGACATAAACTGCCATGTTTCTGTCTGTTTATCCAGTCCTGCTAGGTGCACTGCATGTGTCCAAAAACATATAGGGTGCTTTGTACAAGGTTCCTCTCTGTAATACAGCAGCTGAGATTGTATGTACAAAGAACTCTAAAAAAAAAAAAAACTTACACTGCAATCTTATGCAAGTCTCTCAGAAGTAAGCTGCACTAATTTCAGTGGGACTTACTTTCAGGTAAGTGCATCTAGGATTGCAGCCTTTAAGTCCCAGATCTCAATCATTCAGAATACAGGGAGAAGGATTCAGAGTTTTGCCAAACAGCTAATCAGTAGAATTTGAGGGTGCATGTGTGCATGTTGTTAAAAAAGGGAGAAATCTCTGTATGCAATCCCACCTGCTCCACTGTACTTCTTGAAAATGAGAATCACTTATGCCATCTTACGAGAGGCAGTATGGAAGAATAACATTAAAGGAACTGAGCTAAGTGTACCTATTGTGTAAAGACCTGTCAGTTACAGGTAACAGAACTTGCTGGATGGTCATTCTCTTGGTTCTAGAAATAGGTGGTTCCTTCTAATACAAAAGAATTCTAAAACTTCAACTTGCACTATTATTACAGATTTCAAGGTATTTATTATAGCAGCACCTGTGTAGCTTCACAAGAGCAATGGGTCTGTCAACCTTTCCAAAAACAACCCCCTATTTACAAGACTGCTACAATTAAGCTGTAAAAATGGTTTTAGGCTGAAATTTGGCAAGCAGGGATCACAGCTGGGAAACTGTGTTTCAACGATAATTTATTGGCCTGGTTTAGGGCAATGGCTTGCAAATGGGAATAAAACAAAGATTTTTAATTTTTAAAGAGTGCTTTCATATAACTCTTGTGCATGTGGTTGATCTCTAAAGAAGTTATTAAAGTCTGCATTTTTGCCTCATCTTCTTTCCACACTGTAAAGTGTGTGTGTGTGTGTGGGGGGGGGGGTTTAAATCTAAAATAATTAGCCTTTATAGCAGTGATAGTTCTGGCCTAGAAGGGTGGAATAATAGAGAAGAGTCACAATAGTGTGTAACTGGCACATAGATAGGAAGGGGGAACCTGCATGCAGTACTATCTTGAGCAAAGTATAATACTGTACAAAGAAAATGAATGAATGCATGCATGCATGAAGGAAGGTTCCAGTATCTCTTCAACTCTTCCATTATTATTTGTTTCAGAAATGGACAACTAATTCTAGGTTCTATGCTTACTTGAAACACTTGACTTCCGAAAGGCGGACTTCCCTCAAATGAGGAGACAAGTTAGAAAGAAGTTGAAAGGGAAGGTAAAGAGGATCCAATCTCACCAGAGTGCATGGAAACTAGTAATACAATGGAAATAGAAACCCAGAGGAAGTGTGTACACCAAAGGGTTGCATTTCGTGGGCCGCTGTGAGATACAGGAAGCAGGACTAGAAGGACCTTTGACCTGATCCAGCAGGGCTCTTATGTTCTTTTACAAAAGAGTATAAAATATGTGACTATAAACTACATATCTACAATCTGTAACTGAATTTTTTTTTAAGTGTGTATTTCTTGTGGTTTGACAAGCCTGCAGGGACATCAAATTACTTGTGTTAGAATGGGTTCTAAGTCCGCTACCTAGTTTTAGAAAACTACATTAAATAAATCCTAACAGTTTCTCACATTCACATTGGTTTTTCAAGGAATTCAGCAATGAATGTGGAAATTATCTTATTACATCTTCATAGCAACCCTATCAGGAAGGTTAGGCTCAGGGATAATGACCAGCCCAAGTCATACAGTGAGCCCCAATACGATAGGCAAGAATATGAAGCCAAGTCTCTCTGGGCCAAGTGCAGTACCACATTGGCACCAATCCTATCAATATTGCTTCCCAGACTCACTTTTGTCTGGGCTGCCAGTTGTTCCTTCTCATGGCCAGTTCCCCATCTCAGGAGGGTATCCAGGTCCAGCATCAGGGGTTAGCATTGTTGGCCAATTAGCAAAAGCTCAGGGCTGCTGCTTACTTAAGACCTATTTACACATGGAATAGTTATTGCTAAATATTCACATCTGATGGGCAATTCTGTGCTTCCCAGCACCCAGGGCTGTAGTGGCGCCAAAATAGCGTCAGCTGCATCCCATGGTACTGGGAAGCAACGCCAGATCTACAGGGCTACACTCCCTTACCCTGTGTAATGCACAGGTGGTCCTGATGGGTCTGCTTGGATCTGCACCCGCTACTGAGTGGGCGCAGGTTTGAGGAGACCCATGTTGGGTCTCCCATGCCAGGAGGGTGGGTTAGGATATGGCGGCAGGGCCTGCCACCATTTCAGCTACCCTCCTGCCGCACCCTACTCCCTCTCCCCGTCCCACCATCCCCCCTCCCCAGAACACCCCACCCCATGTCGACTTACCATTTTGTCGCCCGGCACTCGCCTAGAGCTCCAGGCGGTGTTTGTCCATCCTATGCCCAATGCTGGCTCAGTGCAGGCTTGCGCTGAGCCAGCACCGGTGTTGACCCTGCAGTGAGTGTTGTAGGCATGCCTTACAGCACATTTGTGACACCGCATGCCAGCACTGGGCTGGAGCAGACCCATTAGGATTGGGTACTAAGACACTAAAGCTGAATCTCAAAGTTTAAGATTAAAGTGAAGATTATTATTATTATTATTATTATTATTATTATTATTATTATTATTATTATTATTATTATTATTAACAGTATTTATATACCGCTTTTCAACTAAAAGTTCACAAAGCAGTTTACAGAGAAAAATCAAATAACTAAATGGCTCCCTGTCCCAAAAGGGCTCACAATCTAAAAGATGCAAAGGAATACCAGCAGACAGCCACTAGAACAGACAGTGCTGGGGTGAGGTGGGCTAGTTACTCTCCCCCTGCTAAAAAAAGGAGCACCCACTTGAAAAAGTGCCTCTTACCCAATTAGCAGGGGAAAAAGATTCACTTCTTAAAAAAATTAGACAAATATATTATCTATTAAAGGGCTAAGAAGACACCCCAAGGAGAAGGGTAAACAGATAAATTAAATAAACTCAAAACACCGAAATTCAAGGACATACTATGTGCTTCTCTTGTGTGATTCGTTTTTAATAAACAAAAATGGTAAAGAGACATGATATGAAATCCCACTGCAAATATGAAAATTCAAAGTCATTCCTGGAATCTAATATAGCAGGGGCTGAACTGAACAAAGAATACATCCAGCACGACACAGTCAAAACTAAAATAAACTCGCAAGAGAATAAAGTCATCCTATCCTCCCTTAGTGTCGCAAAAGTTGGTAATTTAACTCCCAGAGCAACACAAAAGTGGAGCAGAAAGCATTTCAAGAGAAGAGGACAGAACCTAATGGATATTTTGAGTAAGCCTAAAAGCTATGTTACCACTACAGTACACAGATAATGGTTTCTACCTCTACAATTCCTTGCAATGATTGTTTTGCCAATATACAGTATAAAAGAAACAAAGGCTAATAATTGCTTGTCAGCATTGACGAAGCATGACAGGCATCAGAAACGGAAAGGGGGAATGCCATTTCACAGCTCCATTCAATGGTAACAGGCTGAAAATACAGTGCATATTGTATACCAATGAAATCAGCTCAGGATTGAGCAGGAAAGGACATTTGAAGGTCAAGTTAAACAAGCTGTTTACATCTCTCTACTTAAAATACATTCACGAATTTGAATTGTTGAGATAATTTACAGTTGTATAGAAAGAGATGTTATAAACCACACAATAGATAGAGCTATTTGCTATGTGACAGGTTAGGTCCAATTAGGTATAAAAATACACCAGAGCTGGGTGTCTAATTCAGGAGAAGAATGCGCAGCACAGAAGCTTGTGCTGCATAAAGGAAGAGTAGGTTAATTATTGCAAATGGAATGTAGCATGTACAGAGTCACGTTACACAATGCAGGCTTGAATACAAGCATGCGTCGAGCTCTAGCTTAGCAAAAGAGCACTGTTTGAAAAATGAAGCATCATTTAACAGAAAGATTCCTCAGTTTCAAAATGCTTTCCTCATTTTTCTCCACACCTTCTTTTCTCTCCCAGAACAGGACTAAACATTATGCTAAATAGTCAACAATGTTGGTGTCCCTGCTGTGACCTCATTACCTCAAATTTCCCAGTGCGAAACATTTGCACCTCTTACTCCCTGCCCAGGTTTTCTTTAAAATTCCTGTAGCTTAGAACATGGTGACTGCTGCCTCATCACAAAGCAAGGAAGCAGTGGCCATTTTTACAGGTGCAGAAAAATTTAGAATACTTATGGACCGATGAAGAGATGGCATGGAACACTCGATGTATTTCAAAGTATTTTAATATATCACCATCTTTTCTTTCCCAGCACTGGTATACAAATATAGGTACAGATATATATGTTCATATATGCACGTGCAACGTTAATTTCATCCACTTTATTCCACTTGTGCGTAAGATGGACAAAAAGTGGATGAAATTAAGGTTGTCACGCACACGTATATGAACATATATGTCTGTGTCTATATTTGTATATCAGTGCTGGCAAAGAAAAGATGGTGATACTGTATATTAAAATGGTTTGCATTAAATTGTGCTTGTGTTTTTAAAAGTGTTCGAAACACATCACACACATTCCCACAGGAATTCTTAAAAGAAGCCTGTAGGCCAGAATATCTATACCAGGGGTGTCAAACCTGTTTCATACCAAGGGCCGAACAGCATTCAGGGTGCATGCTGAGGGCCGGAAGTGATGTCATTAAGCAGGAAATGATGTCATTAAACAGGTCATAACCAAAAATAAGCACTTTTTCTCACTTAGGAACTCATTAACTGCAAATAACAAAAGAGAAAATACACAAATCTTGATCATATTTCAAGATATGGGAGAGCCCAATTTTCATGTGTGCTGTCCTTATAGCAGTAACACCTCAGCACTGCTCACAGCTGAGAGACTGAGGGCCAGATAAAAAGCTTCCGCGGGCCGCATCCGGCCCCCAGGCCTTATGCTTGACACCCCTGATCTATACTGTGGATGGGTGGTAGAGAGCACGAGACAAACATGGCAGGGACCATGCAATAGACCATGACCGTTGAGCTGAGATTTGAATCAGGGACTTCAAGCTCACGTTCCTAACATGTCTGTTACATGTTAAGGCCCAAATATGGCTCAGTACAGGGACACAAGCTCTAACATTTGTCCTTGCTCCCTCCATCAGTTCAACACTGGTAGATAAGTGTCTCTTCTTGTCGAATGAGTGTGTGGGGGGGAGGGGCGATTTGCTGTTTCTTAAAGTCTTATTTTCCATTCAGGAACTTTAGTGCGCTACTAGATTGTATGACACTGATACATTTTATCCATATACTGAAATGAAGATGGGTGTGAACTGAAGTCTTCACTGGTAAATGATGTTTGTTTCCATTCTAACATAAAATGTGTATTATTAACAAAATAAGGCAGCATATATTTTCCTTCTCTTCCCCTATTGTATCCTCACAACAACCCTGTGAGGTTGGCAAGGCTGAGAGAGGCAGTGACTGGCCTGGGATGCAGTAACCTTCCTGACAGAGCCCAATCCTGGGCTCGGCACGCTGATTCACCGCCAGCGTGTACTGTCGCAAATGTGCCATAAAGCAGTTGGGGGGAGGGAATGGGGAGGGAGGGAGGCGGGACCTGTGGAGCAACGCTCCACCAGATTCAGAACCTCCATGTTGGGCTCACCGCCCTACACGGAGACTCTTGATTCACCGCCGACCTTTTGGTTGGCAGTGAATCGAGTAGCTCCATTGCAAAGCTACTCTCTTTACCCAGGGTAAGGGGACAAAAGTCCCCTTTTCCCGAGGTGCCACCCGTGGCTGCCCAAAGTGTGCAGGATGCAGTGGCAGCCATTTTTGGCACTGCCCAACCACACGCCCCAGGCAGCTCAGGATTGGGCCATAAGTGGGGATTTCTCCACTATGAGGGAGAAAATGCACCCCAAAACTACCCTAAACCTGTTCCTAACCGAGAAATATATATGATATTCAGTTGTTCCATACCTTCATGTATCCAAGCTGTCCATGTCTTTCCTTCTGTTTCTAAAAACTATGTAGAAGTATAACAGCACCATAAAACATTGTAGAGCCATAACAGTAGTGCAAGTTCAAAAGTCTACATGTTGGGGTTTTAAAAAAAATATATATCCATAGTTTTTAGTGAGGATTAAAAGAAATGGACATACATAGGGATGCTGGATATAATTTTAAAAAACAACCACAAAAGGAAAACTTTTGGAGCAACAGGGCTATAGAAGCCTAGAATCACTGTGAAACTACTGGCTGACTAGAGATAACGAACATGTTTTGATCGTGAAATCAAATTGAGAGGGCCCTGTGGACCCTCAGGAGTTTAATTAGCTAGACCTAAATTCTGACACCTTTGCTGCAGAAAACTAACTCCGCTGAGCGAAGGAAGATGGCAAAATACCACCCTGGAAAGGCTTCGAGAAGCCCGCTGAAAGGATGGTTTTGCTTAGTAATAAATCCTGGAATGCAAAGCAAAACAGGGCCTTTTCAAGCCCAGAAGAAGCTCGATATCTAAATTCCAGTGCAAGGCAAGCTGCAGCTAATCAGCTTTACTCCCCTGATAGGTGTGCTGCTACAGACCATAGAATTGCTCCAGAGAGGTTCACAAATTCAGAGACTGAAGGCTCATGGGAATGGTAATACGATACAGAGCCTTTCACCTCCAGGTCACCAGCTTGAATGCATCTCAAGGAGACATGAAATGATTCTCTTTGTACTGGGCTATGTTTTCTTGAACTTTCTTAATTCATCATTGCATTTTATTAAAGCATTGTAAAAATAATCTTTTGTTCAGGCAACTGTTCAGTGCTTCATTAAAATGAGTTGTGAGGTGATCACATTATTTTTTTTTCCTCTTGGGCATGTGTGCCTGTCACAAAATCCACCACTTCATATTAGTTCTGGCAGAGTCATTTTAGAAGCATCCTGGTGCCACTAAACAATCCTGGGTCCAGGTGGAACACTGTACAAATATTTGGGACTGGGAGGCCCTTCTCTCTGAACTGAGTCTATCAGAACTAACATGTGCTTGATATTGTGGGAGAAGACGTATGCCCAAAGAAATATGACTTGTGCAGGAAATGGAATGTCTTATTAAAAACATTTATTCAGTGGTGCCACCAGTCTTAAGGCAGATTTATACATACCAATTCATGAGCCAGTCCCCAACATTTTGACTCTTTTCATGCTTGAGCAATGTTATCTCCTAGAGTATAGGAGGCCTATAGGAGTATAGAGTATAGGAGGAGTATAGAGTATAGGCAGAAGAACAGACACTGAGGAACTGATTTTAGGAAGACACTAGAGGCAAGAGGAAGGAATGGAGGTGCTCTTTTCTGGTTTTGATTAATGTTAAAGCCAGAGTATACTGTAGATATCAGTGATTTCATGACGTCCACCTTATATTTGCATCAAGCACCACAAGTTACCAGGATTCATGTTCCAAGTAACGGAACAGGATTCATGTTCCCAGGAATGAAGCCAGGCAACACTTATGAAGCCTTCACCACATATGAAGCCTGGCAACATCTCTAGTTAAAAAAGGATAATCCATCATCTCATGCCCCCCCCCCATCCAAGCAACCTTCTAATGAGTGTAAAGGCAAGATGACACATCACACAGGAGATGCATGATCAGATCTACTGAGGTTTTACTTTTCATTTAAGACTACCTGCAAGGCCTTCCCACATTTGGTTGAAGGAGAATTCACTCTTTCCCCCTTCACTATTTTCCTTAACTAGAATGCAGGCCAGCTGGTACTCACATGCCACTTGAGCCAGCCTGGTCATGCTGCCTTTCCCCCACAAAACAATTTTTAAAAATTGGGAGGCTACAGAAGGAGCTCAGCTTTCAAACAGGAGCAGAAAAGGAGCAGAAAAGTTGGACCCAGAGCAGCTGGAGGGAGGGGTTGGGATGCTCAGCCTCTCCATCTCCTGGCCCACTTGGCTGCTTTCCTAAGTAGCAGTGGAGCAGGGAGTTGGAGAGCAGAAGGAGCTGCAGCTCTATTCTCCCCCTCCTTCCTGTAGCAGCACTGAAGAAAGAAGGGCAGTGCTGCTTCCCATATTCTCTCTTGGCATCTGACCCTAGTTGCCTTTAAAAGGGGATTGGGCAGATTCCTGGAGGAAAAGTCCATCACGGTTACAAGTATGATAGGTATGTGCAAGCTCCTGATTTTAGAAGTAGGCTACCTCAGAATGCCAGATTCAGGGGACGGTACCAGGTCACAGGTTGTCTTGTTGTCTTGTGTGCTCCCTGGGGCATCTGGTGGGCCACTGGGAGATACGGGAAGCTGGAGAAGATGGGCCTTTGACCTGATACAGCAGGGCTCTTCATATGTTCTTCTGTTCTTACTGATCATGTCCATGGAGCTTCCATACTTGTGGTAGCTATTCTGAATCAACTAATATGGACTCCATAGGTGTGATATTATTTAACAATGCAGTTTTCTAACATTATAACCTGTGAATGTGTCCTAGATCTTCAAATGAGAAACAAACCTGTTTTAGCTATGTGTATTTACACAAAGGTACACCGGATAAGACAACTTTCCTCACTCATCATTCCCGCATAAAATACTAAATACTTCATAGAGAAAGATATAACTTAAGGGCAAGTCAGGCTATGGGATAACCAATTTAAAAAAGTATTTAAAGACTGAAGAGGAAAAGAAGCTTAATCTAGTCATTGATTGATTTGAAGGGGGAGGGTCCCCAGTGCAAAACTGACATTGATATATCTTTTAATCTAACTGCACAACAACAAATCTTAAGGCAATCAATTTTAATGGTATTAATAGCTCACTACAAATTATTTGGCTTCTGCCTTAATTTAGGAGGTTGGCTTCATATTTCTCCTGCAAATTTATCAAATAATTATTCCTGCTTCCAGAGAGGGCTTTCATAGGTTTGCTTGTTACTTGTTTAAAGAGGTTAATGATCATCTCTTTGATATCTGTCTGAAACTGCTGCAGCGAGATGCAGTTCTCTTCCCCTCCTCATGTTAATTGTTTCCATTCTGGCATTTCTTTGCTCCTGGCAACCAGCATCCTTCCAGCCTCATCACATCTTAATCCAACTGGAACTCTGATTGGTTTGGATCCAGAGTCAGGAATGAACAGAGGTCAAAGCTCTCCATTCTGGGGTCTACCTTTTGTTCATTCACAATTTGTATTATGCAAGTCCAACATTGCAGCCATATGGGGCATGATTCCTAATGGAGACCACTCATATCAATGGGATTCTTTTCCCCCATTGACTTTAATAATTGGATCACAGTCCTGATCATTTTCCAGTATATTCAATTGAGTGTGAAAGGGAACAGGAAATGGGGCTTCCATAAATTGTTCACAGGCACAAAGCAATAACTTTTGGAGCAAGCTCACAGAGCTTTGACTCTTGAAAGCACAGGAGCATTTTCCAAATCCTAGTGGTGCTGGCTTCAATCAGCAAAAAGTCAAACAATGAAATAGCACAGAAGTGAGGCAAATATCTAGAAAGCAGATACCACAATGTTTTTTCACATGACAAATTAGATGCCTCCAAGTAAGTGTAGGCACCAGTTTCCCTCATCATAGCTGTTATTGTTCCATTCTTTTTTCCTGTGGTTGAATACTAAGGCTATGATCCAACCAAAGTTAAGCACTTTTACATCCCATTATTTCAATGAGTGTCAAAGGAGGGCTCAAAATCCCACATCTTAATGCCAAAATGCATTAAAATGAGTAACCAGGCGAGAAGCCATGGGAAAGTGATTCCCATGGTGCTACAGTGATATATAACTTGGTGCCAACCCAGGGCAATGTCACTTATATATGTATGTGTTACAGTAAAAACCCAAAAGCCATGATAACTAGTTCTCACCATTAAAAACTAGAAGCTCCAAACTGTAATCAAAAATCCTATCATTGTCTAGTAAGAACTAAAAGCTACTGTCCTTTTACTGACCATAGTTGTAAATACTAAGAATTGTCTTTTGGTTTTTACCAAGAGACAACAGTTTGCAGTTCACACTAGGCAATACTAGGTTGGAGTTTCTAGTTTTTACGGATGAGAACTAGATCTAACCAAACTTCGGGTTTCTACCATAACATATGCATTATTTTTCAGCCAAGATGAGTCAAATTTTACAAGCCCCAATTGATTTTGCTGGCCATTACGATTTTGGACCAAACCTACATGTTACATTGACAGCCCAATCCTATCCCCCCACCCCATAGCATGCAACCACACCAATGGAATGTGTGCTGCATGCCATGGTGGGGGAGGTGATCAGATGGTCAGTAAAAAGTATGTAAAAAGCTCTGCTTACATCCTTGCAGGCCACCAAATTGCTTATGCGTCTCCTTGGACCCATGGCAACTATTTTGCTGGCATGCACCCAAGGAGAGAAAGAGGGTGAGGCAGATGGAAACTTGATAAGATACGGCATGTGCTTTGGCTGCTTTCACCTCCTCCAGACTGCTCCCTACCCCATGCTCTCTTACTTCCCCACACTGAACATATCCTGAACTGCCCATAAACTCCCACTCCCTGCCACCTTATCTGGGCTTATGGAGCATCCAGGAGATTCTGGTGCGTACATGGAGCTGCTGGCCATTTCTGCCAGCAGCTGTCACGTGTGACAGTAGCAAAACATTTGCACCATCACAGGGCCATTTATGATAATGGATCAATAGATCCATTGTCATAAATGGCCCATAGAACTGGGCCAGTAATGAATCATTTGGCACAGCTTTATTTATTTATTTATTTATATATAATTCACATAGCAGCTGCAGGGATCAAGACTGGGGCTATATTGCACAGAATGGGAATATTTATCTGTTTTCTGCTGTGTCTCACTTCAAATAAAGTTTGTGTTCCTGAACCTACCATTAGTCCCAGAAGGGAAATCCTCTACTGGTGTAAAAGGGAGCTTTTCTCTTAAAAATAATCACAGCTGGAGGAAGGGGGGAGTCAGTGGCATCGCTAGGGGCTGTGGCATCCAAGGTGACGACATTGTGACATCACTTTCAGATTCTCCCAGAAGAGGAGGTAGCCTTCTCTTCCCCTTCAGCAAACACAAAGAAGAAGAGGGTGCACCAGCTGTTGTTATGAGTGTGCCTGCCCTCCAGCCACTGTTCTGACTCATGAAGCGGCTGGGGCATGTGTGCACTGCACCACTCCCTTCTGGCCTAGCACCCAGGGTGGACCACCCTCCACCCCCCACTTGCTACAGTGATGGGACTATGCATTGAATACCCCTTCATCATGTGACTTTCCAGCTGCTATAAAAAAAGATACACATGTTTACCATATCATGTAGGCTTTTCCTTTTAAACATGGTTTGTGGAACTCCTTGCCACAGGATGTGGTGATGGCGTCTGGCCTGGATGCCTTTAAAAGGGGATTGGACAAGTTTCTGGAGGAAAAATCCATTACAGGTTACAAGCCATGGTGAGTATGTGCAGCCTCCTGATTTTAGAAATGGGTTATGTCAGAATGAGGTCTCTTGATATCTGGTATGCTCCCTGGGGAATCTGGTGGGCCGCTGTGAGATACAGTAAGCTGAACTAAATGGGCCTATGGCCTGATCCAGTGGGGCTGTTCTTATGTTCTTATGGTTAAGTGAAGAAGAAGTTCCTTTCAAAACATCTGTCTCAGTTTTATTATTAGTATTCACATTTCAGTGATGGTGCTGAGATTCACAATTAAGAAACAACTGTGAGCTCAAGTTTTTTGCCCCCTCCACAAGTGTTTTATGAATTGAACCCACAAGTCCACACTGAAGTTTAGGTCTGACTCATAAAAGGCTTCCCTTGACATCAGCACTTTCTGCCACAAATCACCACCCTGCTCTTTCTCCAAAACCCACTCTTACAGAGGTAGCAACTGGGTCATGGACAGCCCAACAACAGCGAGGGTTTCCTTTTTTAGGCCTGGATGCAGACAGGATAAGAAGCAACTGTACAATGTATAACATGGAATTTCCAATGGCTCTTCGTTCAATGGACAGAACATGGGGAAGGGCCTTTGTTTTCCAGGCTATGAGCTATGGATGTTCCAGACTAGGTGAGCTTCCAGCCCTTGAAGATAAGGCAGCCACTCTTGTTACAAGCGCTTCACACCACTGCACCCATTTCACAAGGATACATTTTTGACACAGGCAGAGGCATAATGCACTGCCCCGGTGCCCGATGTAGTGGCTTCACACCCTTGTTCTTTCTCCTGTTGAGGCTCCCCTTTGAAGGAGAAGGAACAGGGGCATGTAGCTACCAGTGTCACCTCTGTAACAAGGGCAGAGCCTTAGGGTCAGTCGTGCTGTCTCCTTGGCATAGGAGCTGGGACAAGTGCCCCTCAGGCTTTGCCCTAGTTATGCCTCTGGAGATAGAGTGGTGATACTGCTGAAGGGCTGCTGAAGGCTCTCCGAGTAGGTCAGCACTGTAAACTCCCGGAAGCACTGAATAAAGACATTTTCTGAGAGTCTTCAGAGAAAGCTTACAAAAAAACAATCAAATTAATTAAAAGGTGAGCCAGGGGAGCTCAGCAGTCATGAATTACATTGTGCTTGTTCCACGACTGCCGTGAGCATGTGCAGTAAAACCAACAACACAGAAACATACTACAGTAGACCATTATAGCCATTAGTTATCTCTAGCTACAAAATGCAAACTGTAGCCATACAGCTCATCTGCCTAATAGCAGTAATGTTTAAACCTCCTTTTATCGCTGTGCTAATAAGCTCCCTAACCATTCACCAGGCATTTTAGTGAGGTTCCTTCATTGAGGAATCACCAACGTTACAAAACATTGGAGCCATTTGTTTGCAGCAGTACTGTCCTCAGACACTGGGAGGGGGGAAAAAACAACACGTTTTTGTTTTGTTTTGCTTTATAGTATAGGGAGGAAATTAGCCACATCCCTGAACTGTGCTAAACTTTGTCAATAAACAACATTACAAGACACAAAATCATTACATTTGCTAGCCTCATTGCACATGCAATGAGAAAGGCCTGTTCTCTAATCTAGTCTAGATATTGGAGAAAAAGTGTACATTTCTTGAGAGGGAAGAGCTGGGGGGGTGGGGGGACCTTTAGAGCCTGATAGTCATCAAGAAACACAGCCTTATTCTTAGAGATGGAAAATCTGATGCAATTTTACAATTTGCTAAAATCTTTATTATATTTCAAGGACAAAGAAAGGTTAACCTGTGCCCTAGATGGCGCACAATTGTGCTGGCATCTTACTGCCTACTTAAGGGTCTTAAACGGGCGATGCATCATAAGTAAATTGACCAGTTTAATCAAATTCCACCTGAATGTGTGGTAGGGAGACTTGCAAGAGATGTGCAAGATGTTGAAAAATGGAAATATTTGAACGGCTAATCAGATCTCTTGAAATGGAAAAGTAGTGACCGCTAAAACCAAATGAAATTAGATTTCAGGAGAAACTTTACTGGATAAAGACAAAAGGACAAAAAAAATGATTAATGCACTGAAAATTCCATTGTTCAGGACAAAATTCCTTCCCTTGTCACCAACTTTGGTAGATTTGTTGCGTGTGTATGAAAGAGTCAGACTTTGAGTGCCTAAGCCAGACATAAATTGAAACAAATCTTTGCTGCTTGTGAGATTTGGTTTCATTTTGTAAGTAGCAGCCATGGGAGACCCTAACCCATTTTGAGGCTGTAGTGGTAGAAAAGGATTACATTCACATCATGTTGCTTACACCTGGATTGGAGCCCCTGCAGGTGATATCAGTAGCGTAGCTAAAGGGGACAAAACAGTAACTTCTGCAGGCGCCACAATGCGCTATGTAAGTGGCCTCTCCCACTTGCTGTTGGGAGTCATTCCGGGCAGTGATTGCAACACAATGGCACTCACCAAACCAAACTGAGGGCTCAATTCTATCCAATTTTCCAGTACCAGTGCAGCTGTGCCAATGGAACGTGCGCTGTATCCTGTGGTGGGGAGGCCGTCACAGAGGCCTCCTCGAGATAAGGAAATGTTTGTTCCCTTACCTTGGGGCTGCATTGTGGCTGCACCGGTGTTGGAAAGTTGGATAGGATTAGGCCCCTAATCCCCTGTGCATTGCTGTTGCTGCCTGGAATGATTCCAACAGTGAGTGGGAGGGGCTACTTATACTGTGCATTGCTGCGCCTGCAGTACTTACCATTTCACCCCACCATTTACAGTCAAAACACACATTGGCCAAATGGCACATTTTAATCATATCAAGTTTGGCCCTGAGGTGCAGGCAATAAATATTACATTGAATTCCATATCTGCTAAGACCCAGGAGGTAAAAAAAAAAAAATAAATCCAAACATCTTAATAAATGTAGATCAATGAAATGTATGCTTCTTACATCTATTACCCCATTCTATCCATATGGGTTCAAGGTGGTTATCTATTTAATGATGCTAATTAACAGTTATGTAAGCATTCGTTGTTCATTAAAATTGTTGGGAGACCATATGGTTTGCATATAGACTCCATCTGTTTTGATCCCCGACCTTTCTATTCAAAGGATCTCGGATAGCACAAAATACCTCTGCTCGTGTGTACAAGAACTGCAGACTATTATGATATTCAAAAGACAGGTTAGGATCAAGAGAAGTGAATATTGCTCATACAAGCAAGAGAAGCAGAGCTGAAACACATTTTCAGAATTATCTGACATTTTGATCAATGTTCAGTTTAAAAATTTAATTATCCAATAATGCTTTTTAAAAAAACAACTGGATCTCAAGATGTTAACTAATTTAAAGAAATCAAATGAAGCCTTAATTATTGTGTTTAAAAAACATCACATTATTTACTGTCCCGGTTTTCCCAGAACTTTCAGTGCCAACACCAAAAGAAATAACATGCTCACACACAAAAAGCGTTCATTTGTCTTTGTCAACAGGTGGGAAAACCCCATCAACCACTTCTTAACAGAAGAGGGGGGAAAAATGACACTTTGCCATGCTAAAAAACAAAACAGGCATTATTCTTTAATTGCCACTAAGTGGGAGGAAGCTAAACAAAAGCATGGAATTATTTCAGCTGTCTATAGTGGTTGCTTCTGAAAATTTTAGAGAACCTTGAGGCTGCTGTTTGATTTATAAATGCCAAGGGGTGTGGCTATAATGGTGATTTGGGCACCAGTGCCCCCCCCAGTAGCAGCTTGTTTAACCTTTGATGCACATAGCCTAATGTACTCCGTGAGTTTCACAAACCACCAAAAATTGGGTCACAACCGACTGGTGAGTCCTGGCCCCAATATTTGGGAACCGCTGATCTATAGCATCCCATTGTCGAATATAACAAGAGAGCATAAAGTGTGCCCAAGAACAGTAGTTTCCTCTTCACCAAACAACTTGTTGCTTAAATTTAGGATTAACAGCAGAATGGATGTGTGTGAGAGAGAGAAAATACTGTGTTTCTATTACTCAGAATCCTGCTGCAGAAGTTCTAGAGATTATTCCAAAACAGATAACCAAGGGCGCAATCCTAACCCATTTTCCAGCACTGACATAAGGGCAATGCAGCTGCTAGGTCAGGGAACAAACATTCTCTTATTTTGAGGAGGCCTCCATGAGTGTCCTCCCCAGCTGCGGGATACAGCACACGTTCCATTGGTACAGCTATGCCAGTGCTGGAAAGTTGGTTAGGATTTGGGTCCAAGTGGTTTATTATACAGTACTGGGAATTTCTTGTGTGCCACTGTTGTTGGCAACCTTCAGTCTCAAAAGACTATGGTATCGCTCTCTGAATGGTGGTTCTGGAACAGCGTCTAGTGTGGCTGAAAAGGCCGATTCGGGAGTGACAGTCCCTTCCACACCGGGAGCAAGTGTAGTCTGTCCCTGGTCTGTCTCCCTGGCTATGGGCCTTCCTTCTTTGCCTCTTTGCCTCAGTCTGTTGGCCAAGTGTCTCTTCAAACTGGGAAAGGCCATGCTGCACAGCCTGCCTCCAAGCGGGCCGCTCAGAGGCCAGGGTTTTCCCTGGCCTGAAACCTGAGGTCCATTCCTAAGGCCTTCAGATCCCTCTTGCAGATGTCCTTGTATCACAGCTGTGGTCTACCTGTAGGGCGCTTTCCTTGCACGAGTTCACCATAGAGGAGGTCCTTTGGGATCCGGCCATCATCCATTCTCACGACATGACCGAGCCAACGCAGGCGTCTCTGTTTCAGCAGTGCATACATGCTGGGGATTCCAGCTCGTTCCAGGACTGTGTTGTTTGGAACTTTGTCCTGCCAGGTGATGCCGAGGATCTACAGAGCTTGCGTCCTGAGTACACTGTGTGCCACTACCACATGACAATTTCCACATTGCATTTCAGTGTGGTAGAGACATGATTACTTTCCTTGTCATTGGTAATGGACCCTTCCCCCAAGGAATGTACTGAAACCACCTCCACATCCAAGGTAGAAGCCTGCACACCTTGCTGTTAAGGATCTCCAAGGTGAGAAGGCCTCATTCCAGACCAAGCTGGAACACAGAGACATGCCCCCTCTCACAAGGTCCTCCAGTACTGGAATGCCTAAGACAGTACCTAGAACGCCATCCTTGGCCCCACTCACAGTACACTGGGCACCAATCAGTTGCCAGCCTTGTCCCCTGCCTCATGGGGGTCAGAGGTGCAAACATCAAGGACGAGCTGCTTATTGTCTTCAGGGATGGTACATTTGGTCCCTGTTGCATTGGAGACTGAAAGGGGTCAAGCATAGTCATGTCTACTACTGCCTCAAAAATGTGTTGATGAGGTGGGGTATAAATATAGTGAAGGCATTCAAAAATGCTTCACATAAGTGGAGAAAGATGTGCTTAATCAACACCTCTAGTCCTCTTCACTCCAGCTAGTTAGACCTGCCCCTAGAATTAAACTGCTAAATAATTGTAGCTTAACTACCAATTTTATACATCAGTTTTTAATCTACTGTGCTACGCTTCATGATTTTGTTTAGCTTTTTATTATATTTGCTTTATTGTGTAAGCCCCCCTGGGACTATTCCTACAGAAGGGTAGTACAAAACATTTATTTATTTATTTGATTTATATTCCGCTTTTCTCCCCGAAGGGCACCCAAGGCAGCTTTTTTTAAACCATCTATAAAATAGGTAAATAAAAACAGCTTTCCATCATGGCACTAAACAGTTGTTCAGTATTTGGCATTACATTTTAAAGTAAGGTTAAAACAACCCTGGATTTTAACCAGATGTTCTTGCAAACACTTCTTAACAGTATCTTAAGCAAGCCAAGCATGGATCAATGGAAGAACACACCACTGACCTGTGAATTTGCTAGCAGCTCAGATTTGATATTGAGGGGAATCAATTGAACTGCTGAAATCAATACAGCCTTTCTGAAGGGCCTGTTGACTCATCAAAATTTAAGTAAAGTTTCCATGGTTTTGGTCAAAGCCCTAATTCGTTAACAAACGACACTTGTTACATATACAGCAGCAATACCCAATGGATGAAATATGTTCATAAAATCAAACAGGGACCTATGATTAAACTCATCCATAGGAGAAATTTGATAAAAGGGTAGAAGTAGGGCAAACCCAGACTAGGGCTGGGGATGCAGATGGTTTCTTAGGTATTGTCATGTCTTTAGAAAGTGGGACATTTTCCTTTGCTCTAGTCTAGTAAAAAAGACTGTGACACACACCCCCACCCTGAACATGGCAGCCGACAGTTAAAGAAAAACGTTCTAGTAACAAACGCATCTATTCAAATTGGTCAGCATATCAGTGAGCGCTTGCCTGCTTGGCAATGTGTTCCCTGAGTCCACAGAAGACCATGTGGTATCTTTGTGTATCTTTGAGTCAGCAGTGATTCCAGTGAAATAAATGGTAAAACCCACCTTGATTTGTAGTGCTGGATTGCATTTTATCATTCCCAATGCAGTGGTGCTACATGTGGAAATTTCAAGGACATACAGAGCTCTGCTCTACCCTCACAAAGATTGCTCTGTTCTTTTCTGCAACTCAGGAGGCACCCTGTACCAAGTATGCCCAGTTGCAGAAGACAACAAAGTCTCTGCGCATCTAGAACTCCAGCTACCCAAACAGCCACCACATCTCACCAAAAACAGAGATGATAAAAACATCTGATGATTTTTGAAAGACGCCTGTTGTAATGAAGCAACATTTCTCAAGTGGTTTCCACCATCCTACGAGAAAATAAGCGATGTTGCTGAGTGGGGAGGAAAGAAGTGGTTGCCAGCCTTACATTCTTCTCCCTATTACATCCATTATTCATTTTTTTTTTTTCTTTAATGCCATGAAGTGAAGCAAGGCAGGTCTGGCAAAAGAATAAAAGTGTAAGAAAAAGAAACAGGATCTTTAGGAATTTAAATAGTAGGCTAAGATTTTTACTGTGGAATCTCAGTTACTGAAGAGGAGGAAAGGACCTAGCAGTTTTTCAAGGCCATGTCCACATCTATACTGGGTATTGATCAGAGTTCTAAGTGGGGATCTCGGGGGTCAGGCTGGTGAATGTGTTTGTTTTCCTTTTGAAAGTCTCTTAACAGAAGTATGCCTGTCTTCTTATAACAAGTCCCCATTGAACTGTGTGTCAATGAGGCTTTTAGTGATTTTTCCAGCCTATTCTTGAATTTACTTATGTAACATGCAGAAAAGGTTGACATTGGGAAATATAATTTGAATTGCTTATATAACAATGGAGTGGGGAAAAACCAATTATAGGTAAAATGCAGAATCATTTCAAGCTCAGAGAAGTAATCAAAGCGCATAACAAGGTCCAAAAATGTCTTGCATTGAGAATCAGGCATCAGACTGAAAAGGGAAATAATCTTTTCTTTCTTCCAGCTCACAGTGTCTCGGAGTTGACTTTCTGTTGCAACATGCTGAAAAACAAATTGTTGTTCAACATTCTCAGTAGAGGTTCTTGGGGGAAGTCCCCTTCTAATTAATCATCTTTTTTTCCTTCATATAATGATTTGCAGAACACCAAAGCCGAAATGTATGTGCACGAACATGTGCATTTCCCTGCTAGTATTGCCAAGTCTTTTATGCTCGTCATCATCTGGAACAACTCCAACATTCGGTGACTCCTCCATCCAATAATACCTAACTAATTAGTATACCTTGAACTTTTAAAATACAAATTTTGCAATTAACCTTTTGTGAAAATAAATGGATTTGCACTCAGTAATGGCTGCATTTGATGGACCCTAGTCCCACTGAATATTTTCCAGCATAGGAGAAAGGTGCTAATTTTCTGAAACAGATGTTGTGATTTTATAGTTTTGCTTTCTATTTCCCAGGCCATGACAACAGCACTCTTTTTACAGATTTGTTTTCTTTAGAAATGGGGAGGAGGGAGTTCTCATGGAAGCTGCTAAGCAGGGTCAGCCCATGTCATTTCGCCACAAGAAGATTTCTACCCAGCAGCCTCTGCAGCATCGCCCAGGATACAAAGGCGCACTGCTCAGATCATATACAGTCTGCACAGACTCAAAAACCTCAGTTCTCCAAGTCATCACTCCATTGCCTTGTCCTGTCAGGCTGGCATGGAGAACAAAGAACGGTTGGAAGGAAGTAGGCATGGATGCAATGGGACTTGAGTAGAGGAGGAAAGAGAAGATGTAACAGGCTAGGGGATCCAGAGAAGGAAAAATTGAAGAATTCAGAAAGAAGGGTGGGGATCATGTGGTGTGTACTGAACAATGTTGGAGGCCACTCCAGAGGACATCACCCTAGCTTTGTTTTCATTGCCAGGGGCTCAAGTCCCTTCTTGAAGAATTCACAGGTGCCACTTTCCCTTGCTCTGCTGCTGATCACTTTCTCACTCGCTCTACAAAACCACATACACAATATGTGAAGAGTTTCATGGCTGAAGAAAGAGGAATCCTCCCTGTTCCCGTGATTAACCTCCCAAGAACTTGATCCCCAGTCATTTTTCTCCTCCAGTGAAATTGCTTTTCTCTTCCATGCACCTCAGTGCTGACAAAGCATATGACTGTAAAAGCAACTACTAAACTTTTGGAAAGCAGGAGGTGTGGTATCAGAGTAAGCGGTGTGGCTAGCCAATATGCTCCCATTTGCCCTGCATCTGGGTACCATGTACAGATACTGAATGCCAGAATAAGGCCCTAGACAAGCTTACTTCCAACAAGAAGTTGTGTGCTCATCATATATAGCGTTGAATATTTAGCAAGCAAAAAGCCTTTAAAACCTTGTGAGTTTGCACAACAGGTCCACTCACACATTATGCTGTACCCAGGAATAGAAAAACAGCTGTCTTGTACCTGGATAGGCAGCTTCATGACTATATCTGGGTTCATTTTAACAGATCTGCAATCTTTCTACACTATATACAGCACTGCACCAGCAATGACTGGAATGTGTGAATACCTGTGCAGAGGTAAATTCTACCAGATGTACTCAGGTAGAGTTTACCATGTGGACAACACTGTCTTCAGTGAAGCAACTTCTTCCAACTAGCTTCAGTTTTAGAGGGGGAAAAAATTGTCAGTTTCACATTTCTCTTTATAGCCTCTGCACACAAATAGCTCTGCAAGATGTTGTAAATCCGGTGGTCAGCCCAATCCTATCATCAGGCTGCACTGCTGGAACTCACAATCCATGGGAATAACTAGGGGTGGTTGAGGGAGGGAGGGGATGAATCCAGAAGCAGTCACATGCACCATATCTTATCTCCTCCTCCCCTTTTTCTTCCTCAGAGAACACACCACAAAAATGGGTGGCCCATGTCCCTAGAGACTCATAGGCAGTCTGAGAACCTATGTAGAGATAAGTAAAAGTGATTTTTTACTTACTTCCTGTTTGCCTTCATCCCCCCCAATAGCATATGCCTTTATGGCACGCATTGGGGGCAGCGTGAATTGGGCTCTGTATCTATTTTTTTTTCCTCTGAGCAACTTGTGTAAGAGTTTGTTCATCAAGCCGTGGATCATTTTTTCCCTGTAGAAACTATGGGTGCAATCCAAAAGGTGCGTTAAGCCGGCCCAAGTCACTTGAGCCAGCATAGGAGAGTAACAAACATGCCATAAAGCACATTTGCGCCTCCGTGGCTGGGAGCCACGTCAGCACATTTAGATGCGCTGACGCGCGGAGGCAGACAGAAGCCTCCATGGTGGCTCCCATGCCACCGCCTGTGTCAGCGCTCTAGCGCCACAAAGAGGCAGCAAAGGTAGGTGTGGGGGGCGTGGGGATGGGGCAGGGGGCGTCTCTGAACCTCCACTCCTTCAGAGTTGGACAAGAGAGCCTGCTACTTTCACCACCTGCGTCCTACTTGATACAAAATCAAAACATTAACCTTTCCTTGCCTCCTGGCTGGAACTTCCCTGCAGCTTGTCCAGTCTGAATGATGGCTCCACAAGGTATTTCAGTGACGAAAAAAGTAAGCAAGCACATCCAGTCACAGACAGACTCGAGTATGCACATGGTGGAGACTCATTTCTGAGGCAGTGGCCTCAGACTTGAGTCAGTGCGGAGTCATTGGCACACATGACTTGAGAGTACACGAGTCACCAAAAATATGTGTTTTTGCAACTTGAACTTGAGTCATTTGAATTGAGTTCCCATTCCTGGTATACCTTTGGTTACTAGATACTGGGGTAGGGGAGCGTAATGGAGGGCTTTTGCCTTCATATCTGCTTGTAAATGTCCCAGAAACCTTTGGTTGGCCACAACTATATTGAAGGAGCAATACCCTTGGTCTGCTCCAGAAAGACTGATCATATACAATGATCCTGCTGAATCCGCAGGCTCAGCAGTCACAAATTCAACCACCTGCAGATTGAAAATGTGTTAAAAAAATTTTTGCACCTACCTTGCTGTAGCCTCCCACTATTTCACAGCTCTCTCTGACTGCAGTGCTCACAAGTCCAATGAAACCCATAGGGGAGAAGGTGCCTTACCCGGAGGTAAAGGGAAATGTTTCCCCTTGCCTCTGGCTGAGCCACCTTGGGCCCCTATCCTGTGCTGGATACAGCGCAAGCCTCTTGGCTTGCCTGTTCCAGTGCAGGGCAGGATCTGCCCCAACACATTTAGAATTCACCCACATTCTCACCAACATCCTAGGTATGGATGGATACATAACAGAGATTGGTTAAAAGGATTAGGGTTCCTCTTCCCCCCCTCCCCATAAGTGTTATAACCAATTTATATCTATACAGACCAGCTAAGCCAAGAATTTAATTGCAAACCACAAATTCATTTTACAATTTTACAAACTGTCAGATAGATTGCAAATGATTTTCTGATTGCCTCACCTTTGCTGACTGTTTATTTTCCTCTTTGCAAGTTTGTGTGTGTGTGTGTGTGTGTGTGTGTGTGCGTGCCGTGCGTGCGTGCGTGCGTGCGTGCGTGCGTGCGTGTGTGTGTGTGTATTAGAAAAATGACTGTAAATAGGAAGAATTTTAAAACTGTCACTCAAGACTGGCCTGGATTCCAGCAATATGGAGCACCTGCAGATCCCACGAACTTTGGTGGGTGTTTACATTTTTGCAAGTCAGGCCACTTGGGCATAATTTTAGCAGGTTATTTTCTCTTGCTTGGCAGGAGCAGCAGCTCCATGCTCTCTTATTATTCAAACCTCAGGAATTGTTTTGCTTCCTTTGGTAATGAGACACTATCCCCAATTCATAACTGCATGATATATTCTTATTTCAGAAATGTGACAGAACATGAGAGATGCTGTCACTCTGTGCAATCTACCGTAACCTTTGTGACCTGCTGCAAAGAGACAAAAACAAAGGAATGAAATGGATTGTTTCATGATTTGTTAGCAAGGGTGAAAGGAGCTTGTGCCTCCGTCTCTGGATTTCAAAATGCCACAAATATTCGCAGGCGAGTCAGTATATTTTGCAAGATTCTGAGCTTGCAATCAAGAAGGCAATTTATTCCCAAGCCAGTGGAACTGCTCCAGAATGGGTGATTTGGCTGAACACCAATCCATGATCTCCTCAGAGTAAGCGTCACTAAATACAATGAGACTGACTTCTGAATAGATGTGTGTAGGATTGCTCCACTGACGTTCTTTGCCAATCTGACATCAATTAGATGCCTATTAATGGTAGCTTAGATAATGGAACTAGACAATGTTAGCTGCATTCATCCCAGAAAAGCTCTCTCTCTCTCTCTCTCTCTCTCTCTCTCTCTCTCTCTCTCTCTCTCTGGAAAAGAAACCGCAGGAAGTTTGAGATGCTGCAGAAGATTTTGGGCAGAGGCGATTTAACTCTTCTCTTCTGACTGTTTTTCCACTTAAACCTTTGCCCCACACCTGATTTTCTGCCCAAACAGTCTTGGCACTAGCCTAGCCCCAATAATTACTCCCCCACCACCTGCTGATAGTGCATTATGCACTACCACTGCCACTGAAGTGGAGGGGGGGGGGTTCAGAGGCTAACCCAGCCATGTGGGTTGACCAGGCAAACCCAGCCACTCTTGACCAGGGTCTAAGCTGGCTGACCCATGATGCCGCCCCTATCCCCTAGAGATAAACGATATGGGATCATATAACGTGTGGTTGCACACCAACTGGGAACACAAGTTCAAAGCCCTTCTCAACACAAAGATCACTTGAGCAAGGGAAACTTGAAGACATTGGTTTCATTGTCTTCCTACAGGCTTGTTGCAAGCATGAAATACAGAGTTCATTGGATGGGTGGTGTACAGAGATCCCACTGGGAAGGACTGTAGTTCAGTGGTAGAGCACATGCTTTGCATGCAGAAAATCCCAGGTTCAATCCCTGACACCTTCAAATGGGGTTGGGATAGACTTGTGTCTGAAACTCTGAAGGAATCAGTGTAGACCATGGGTCCCTTTTCTCCCTTTGAAACACATGTAGAGCTTGAAGAGAGTGTGCATCAACCCCGAAAGGCAGAGGAAATGAAACAAGATGGTAGCAGAAGTGAAGAGAAAGCAGAATGGATGGAAAGAAGAGGTGTGTGTGTGTGTGTGTGCCTGGATGGATGGATGTACATGCATGACAGCAGATTGGTTGGTGAGATCTCATGTTGTACCTGGCCATACTCATTGGCACGTCTGGCGCCACTCCCCATCAACATGGCAGCATCTTCATTGACCCCCCCCCCCCCAGGGGACAGTTCAATGACAATCAGGTTGGTGAATACCTTACCCGAGTATACTGGACACAAGAACTAGTAGTAGAAGAGTTTATTTAATGTGTTTACCTAATAAAGGAAGAAGAAAAGAAGAAGTGGGGCCACCAAAGAAGAACAACCAAAGAAGAAGCAGGGCCACCAACGCCCTGCTGGATTCCTTCACCCTCTGGTCTTCTCCTGCCTGATGCCCTTCTGTGTGAAGGCTTGCCGGTCCAACCTCAGCAAGGGCTGGTGCAGATATCACAACGTCCAGCCCAGCTGGTGCTAGAGGAGGAAACCTGGGTCTTGTAAGGCTAGGTACTGCCAAATTAGGGGGTTCCTTCATTCCTTGTCTTTCCTTGCTTCCTTATACTTCCTATTGGCTCTCTCCACTCTTTTTATTCCTGGGGCTGTTGCCCTTGTCTTTTTCTTTTCCTCCTTTGCCGTCTATTCCTCTGTCATGTCTTCCTTCCTTCTCTGCTCACTCCCCCCTTCTTAAAGATACCAATAACTCACTCCTCCTGGCCAAGTGCTTTCAGGCGTGGCTTCCCCAGCTCTCACACCATTGGTTGCCTCATCCAGCCAGCTGGCACTTGGTGATAATGTCATTGCCAAGCTCTATGGCATTGACTGGTCACCACATCTTCCCACTCCCAGGCTCTTGGTGGGTGGGTGGGGCAAGGGTCACACCCTCTCATAGCCATTTTGCATTGGCACCCACTATCATTTCTCAGAATGCATGTGATGCCCTACTGTAAAGGGTAAAATGAACCCCATTACCCAGTCCTCCTCCTGATGCAATTTCTGAGTCTGACCTGTGGAAGTTTCACAGAAACCACAGAGCCTGTATCCTCTTGCTGTATACTAGAATGCTGAAAGAGTTCAGATGGGTTTGCCCCTAACACAGCAAAACCATGGTTTTTCATAGGCTTGGTTCAATTACATGGTTTTTGGTCCAAAATGGTACCTCTTGCCCCAAGTATATGCTGTTCCTCGAGCTCATGCTGCTCTTCCCCTGCACCTTCTTACAGTGCCCTCTGAGCTGGATACAATAGCTTCTTACTTCCCTTCATGCCACTATAGAAGGTCTAACAAACCACTGAATAAGAGTGTTGCCCTACCTATATTACTTTTCACCTGTACATATAGAGTTCAAATGGAGAAGAAAAATCCTCATTTATGGATGTTTTAGGCATCTCTGATTGACTTTGTCTGTAAATCTGCTAGCAAATCTTGCAGATATACAACAGTTTGGACTTTAAAGCACAATCCTACGCATGCTTCCTTGAAAGTACATCCCATAGTGTTCAAGGGAACTTACTCCAGTGTGTGTGTGAAAGAACTGCAGCCTTAAGTACTGGTGTCCATCAAACACTGGATGTAGGACAGGTCAGTGAAGTGCAGACATAAGCCTAAGAAGCCATTCATGCTTTACCATAACTATCTGTCCATGTACTTTACCACTTTTTTAGTTCCACCTATTACTACTGTTTCATAATTATTTCTGTTCTTTACAGCGCAATCAATGTACATGGAACATAAGCAGAGAGAACAGGTCCCTGCTCCAAAGAGCTTACAATCAAAACATTGATAAGTGAGGTACAGAACTGGGCAGAGACAAGAATAGCATGTGGTATGAGCCAAATCCTGAAGTCATAGCAGAAACAAGAGAGACGTCTATGAAAAATATTGCATGTTAACCCTCAGGGAGCTTCAAGCAAGGCCATATATATTTATGGACTCTATGCAATGTATTTTTACTCCACTCATCTAAATCAAGGCTATCAGGCTTAATGACTGACAGTTCTGTAGTGAATTTCTACAAGAGGAGACAGACTGTCCTGAAGTGAGTTTATTATGCTGTAGGGGGTTAGCAGGAGGACAACTTATACGAAGGGCCAAGCTGTGATCTGAAAATAACTCGGCTAGTCAATCTGCTATGTCTTCTAGCTCCCAGCTTTGTAAACACATCCCCAATTTACACTGTTTATGTGGCCTTGTAGGTTTTCAGCTGGGACAGCTGCAAATGGGAACAGCACCTTCTCTGCACACTCTGGGATATTCATTTCTCTCACTCATCTTTGGGATTCAGTGTCATGATTTTGTTATTTGCCGACAGACAGCGCTGTCTGAGATGGTAAATAAGATTTTGTCCCCCTCCTGTGTAAACAGCATACAGCCTGTAGATCTTCACAGATACGCTTCAGATCAACAGCTGCAGGGATGCTAATGGATCTGTTTTGCAAAGTTGCAGGGTCATAAATCTAGAGCTCCTTGGCCCAGCCCTCTCTCTCCCACTCCATGAAGTAAAGGTGCCCTGTGCCCTGTAGGCTTAGCAAACAGCTTGTAAACCTCCCTGCAATGTGGAAGATAGATATACAGCTAAATACACATATACAGAAAACAAAGAGAACGACTGCGGGAAAATGTAGATGAAACTAAATTAAATAGGAATTAATGGTCAAATTGGACAGTGCTGTGCTTGGGGCCAACCAAACATCCAGGAGGAGGATTGCACAGAAGCAGAATTCATTCTGGAGCATAAGGAAGCTAACAGCATTGAAGAGCAGTGCAAGGTTTATTCTATTTTCAACAGGAGCTATTTTAAATGAGATTAAAAATAGAAGCTCTTACCTTACTACAGCTTTGACAAATCCATGCTTTCGCAGCAGTTCAGCTGTGCTGTGCATTCTCACATTCCTTTCAATGATGGCGCTTGGGCAGTGCAAGCGTAACAGAATTCGGAGATAAGGGATCATTCTGGAGCAACCATGTCTGCTTTGAGAAGTACGATGGCCACTGAAGCCTTCCAGAACACAAGCTATCCCACTGTAACAACAAAGGAAAAGAGGATACCTGGCTAGTCCATGACATGACCTAACCCTTTGGCTTGGCTCAGCTATCCTGAGGAAAAGGCTGAAAGGCCTTCTTCTTAGGAGACAACTCCTGTTTGGGAATTTCCAAATAAAGTCATCTTTGCTTGTTAACATTTGCAAGAACTTACAGTAATGTAAACGAGTTTTCTAAACCATTCCTCCTCAGAATGATAGCTTGTGGCCCTTTTTCTCTCAGAGCTTCTTTGCTTTTAACGGTGTGCTTTTAACATTGCACAGAACTTCAACAGGTGCCGCTCTCTGTGGAGCTTTGCCTGCTGAGCAGTTGTTAAAAGCAGCAGAAGCCCTGACAGGGGAAAAAAGTGGCAACTGTATAAAATGGGGATTTTCCAATCTGGAACATAATGAAAAAAGTTTCCTCAAAATGCAATGGAAAGTGAAAAAGAAAGAAGAGGTAGGAAAACCAAGTGTTGAGCATATAGGCTGTCTAGCCCAAAGATTCCCAACAACTGACAACCATCTCAAATTTTGACACTTTTGATTTCTGGCCTCAGAAGACATATCTCCGACTTGGAGAACAACTAGCATGAATGAGCCTCTCTCTACCTTCCCCCTAGGACCCATACCTCAGGGTGGACCTTCTTACTATCACTTACCTCACGTCACACTTTGCCCTTGTTGCTGCTAGACTCCATAGGAGTGGATTTGCTCCAATTGTGCTGTCAGGACTGGGCATATGAACATACCCAAATCATTCCTGTTGGGCATTGAATAATACTTGAGACATGGTCAGGAAAATGCTGGAACCCAAGAGGACTGAAGGAAGGAAAATGGAAAATCGGTTTGTGGTATCCAGATTTAACATATGAGGTGAAGGCAGGCACCCATACAGGAAAGATGAATTCTGTTTTCTCTTTCTGCATGCCATAAGTAACATTTGAAGGTAGGACTTGCACATCACCTCAGGAAAATGCATGAACGGTCTTCATTAAGTTCAGACTCCCCCTCTCCCCTTCACTCATTTAAGAACATAAGAACAACTCCGCTGGATTAGGCCATAGACCCATCTGGTCCAACTTCCTGTATCTCACAGTGGGCCATCAAATGCCCCATGGAATACACAAGACAACAAGAGACTTGCACCCTGGTGCCCTCTCTTGCATCTGGCATTCTGACATAGCTCATTTCTAAAATTAGTAGGTTGCATATGCACATCATGGCTTGTAACCAGTGATGGATTTTTGAAGGCATCTAGGCCAGATGCCATTACCACATCTTGTGGCAAGGAATTCCACAGACTAACTACATGCTGAGTAAAGAAATATTTCCTCATTACCCACTGAGGTTCCGTTTCGGAACCCCCAGTGGATTAAAAAAAAAAAATCAGTGGATATGAAATTTGTGGAAAAATTTGTCTGGAGACAAGGAAGTATAAAGGCTAGTTCCTATTTTGACATTTCCACACTGTTGTTGGCAACCTTCAGTCTCGAAAGACTATGGTATCACGCTCTGAATGGTGGTTCTGGAACAGCATCTAGTGTGGCTGAAAAGGTTGATTCAGGAGTGACAATCCCTTCCACACTAGGAGCAAGTGTAGTCTGTCCCTGGTCTGTCTCCCTGGCTATGGGCCTTCCTTCTTTGCCTCTTTGCCTCAGTCTGTTGGCCAAGTGTCTCTTCAAACTGGGAGAGGCCATGCTGCACAGCCTGTCTCCAAGCAGGATGCTCAGAGGCCAAGGTTTCCCATCTGTTGTGGTCCATTCCTAAGGCCTTCAGATCCCTCTTGCAGATGTCCTTGTATCACAGCTGTGGTCTACCTGTAGGGCGCTTTCCCTGCACAAGTTCTCCATAGAGGAGATCCTTTGGGATCCGGCCATCATCCATTCTCACGACATGACCAAGCCAACGCAGGCGTCTCTGTTTCAGCAGTGCATACATGCAAAGGATTCCAGCTTGTTCCAGGACGATGTTGTTTGGAACTTTGTCCTGCCAGGTGATGCCGAGGATGTGTCAGAGGCAGCGCATGTGGAAAGCGTTCAGTTTCCTCTCCTGTTGTGAGCGAAGAGTCCATGACTCGCTGCAGTACAGAAGTGTACTCAAGGCGCAAGCTCTGTAGACCTGGATCTTGGTATGTTTCATCAGCTTCTTGTTGGACCAGACTCTCTTTGTGAGTCTGGAAAACGTGGTAGCTGCTTTACTGATGCGTTTGTTTAGCTCGGTATTGAGAGAAAGAGTGTCGGAGATCGTTGAGCCAAGGTACACAAAATCATGGACAACCTCCAGTTCATGCACATAGATTGTAATGCAGGGAGGTGAGTCCACATCCTGAACCATGACCTGTGTTTTCTTCAGACTGATTGTCAGTTCAAAGTCTTGGCAGGCCTTGCTAAAACAATTCATGAGCTGCTGGAGATCTTTGGCAGAGTGGGCGGTGACAGCTGCATTGTTGGCAAAGGGGAAATCACGAAGACATTTCAGCAGGACTTTGGACTTTGCTCTCAGTCTGGAGAGGTTGAAGAGCTTTCCCTCTGATCTGGTCCATAGATAGATGCCTTCTCTTGCAGTTCCAAAGGCCTGCTTCAGCAGGACAGCGAAGAAAATCCCAAACATTTCCACGTAACGTGAAAAGTTAAACTCAGTTTGAGTTCCTGCCTGACCAGTAACCATTTTACCACACATTTTACCTGCAGTGGATGTGTGGTGAAATTCTCCTTATATCTGGTTGCATTATACACACCACTGACATACCAAATGATTGCATGTGTACCTTGGGAAGCTTCCATTTGCAAAATACACCCTATAAGACTCAGGACCACACACACATACACATACACACACCCAACCTCATGTAATAAGTCACATATAAGCCAGGCTTTGTGTCTATACATGCCCATGCAGCTTGTTCTGATCTCCACTAGCCATCCCTTTTGCAAAATGGGTGAAAGGAGAGCATAAATTGAAAAGGTGTCATAAATATTTGTATGCATGTATGTCTGGGTCATGTATTTAGCATGCCACAGAGAGTGCAATACATGAACCTACTCAAGGCCACCAATATACAGGTCATTCCTCATTACCTATTGGGGTTCCGTTTTGGAACCCCCAGTGGATTAAAAAAAATCAGTGGATACCAAATCAGTGGAAAAATAGCTTGAAAGACCCATTTCCAGGTTTCTTGCTCCTCCATTATCATCCCAGAATGCATTGTTTTAGACACTATACCACATTCAGCCACTAGATGGGGTGAATAATGGACTCTAGTGGAATGAAATGATAATTATTTAACAGCACGAAGGTGGGAAATCGGATTTTGGTGCATTTTTTTGGTACAAGGCATTTTAAGGTGGACCTTGGTATCAGTCGTGAGTCAAATCAGTGGATACCAAATCAGTGGATACCAAGGTCCCACCTGTACTCCATACATAAAAGTTAATACAAGGAGGTGAATGCCTGAGAACCAATCCTTAGAGTAACTTAGGTTATAGACCATAAATTTCTGGACAGTAACACAAAGATAAATTCTTATCAGAATCTTTAAGAACAGATTGCATTTCAGAGACAAAAGTTTGATTCATGAAGTTACAGCAGTGATGTTTGGTTGCATTACTCCAAACATGGCATACGTGATTTTCCGCTTCTCTTTCAAATGTCCTGGTTTCCCTCTGAAATGCAGGTACCTGTGTTGTAGTGACTGAAGTGACTAAGTATCTTCTGTTATCATTATGGCTGTTTGGAAACATCTCTGGGAGAAAAATGCATCCTGTGTGACTAGAGCTTTGGCCCTCCTGCTTTGTCAGCTCAGCATTTGTTCCTATTTAAGGGAGTGAGGAAGGAAACCTGGCTGGCTGAATGCCCTGGAGAGATGCTGCTACTTAGCACAGAGGTGTTAAAAGTAGCTTTGTGGATGGAAGATGAATTGAACTGACTCATGGTTGCAGCACAGCAGGAGGGAAAAGGAAGAAAGTCACTGAATTGCATTTTTCCCTTACAAACAGGGTCTCTTTAAACCAAAGTAGCAAAAAGGGCAGAGGGCAAGCACTACAGGCTGCCTGAGTTTCTGTTAGCTTAGCTGATTGTTTATTAGAATTTCATTTTCTTTCAAGTGCACAGATACCTTTCCTTGCCTATGACAAGCAGAAAACAGATTATACTATGAACAGACTTCCCATCCTCCCAGTCTTAACTGCAGTGAACCTGAGAGTTGAGCTCCCAATACAATTTTTGATTGAAGAGAACAATTAAGGATGGTCTCCAAAAGGGAGGGGGAAAGGTCTCTTAAGGGGAGGAGGAAGGCAGGGAACAGTGAAGTCATGACAATCTTTTAAAAGTCTTCACCATCTTTGACTGACTGGGGCATTTGGTGGGCCACTGTGAGATACAGAAAGCTGGACTAGATGGGACTATGGCCTGATCCAGCAGGGCTGTTTTTCTGTTCTTATGGCTGCTTTGATATTGTGGTTATTTTGTCTGTGCCTCTCCTGTGGTTATTATGAGTCTAAGTTCATTCCCTTTCCCCTGTTACCAACACAGAAAGCTACAGATATCACCCCAGGCTTTGATTTTCTATGCGTTTGACACAGGAGCCTCTAAGCCAGTTTCAACCTTACATTTGTGCTCTTTGGAACTTGTAGAAATATTGTAAAATGTGAGCCTGGGGTTCAACCATCGCAATCTTTCCATGACACTGAATGCTCCAAAATGCATTCTGAGAATCAAGGACTCTCCAAACCTTAAACTTAAATCTGCCCCCCCCCCCAATACCAAGTGAAAATAAAATATGCACATTCAATTCAGCTAACAAACAGCTTGTAGATGGGGTGGGGAATGCATGTTAGTCCCAATTTGTTGCACTTTCCAAACTACAATAGGTGTTCTTAAATTGTGGGAAAACAGATGAACAACATTATAAACAAACACATGGATGCTGTATATGTCTTATGTACAAGTCTTTAGGTCTTAAAATTGTTCCTAACAACCTGGGTCGACCTTTATAAGAGAGTATATGGTAAATCTGGTCACAAATTGCTCAACTCTGAGTTTAAAGGGAAAAAAGGGAGGCGAGAGGGCACAGACAGACAGACAAAGAGCTTAAACAGATTCAGTTTTGGTTGCAGCTACACCAGCCTGGATAGGTTGAATGGAGGGAATAAGCCTTTATGAGACAGAACTTCTAGTGGTGTAGCCCAGCTGCAGTTACCTCCCTGAAGACAATAACCTCCCTCAAACTTGACTTATCCACAGGACATAGGAATGTCTGGAATTTTGGTTCCAAACTTGCCCTCGACTTATCTATGAGATTGACTTATGTGTGGGTGTGTGGTGCATTCAGTCATTCATTTTGTCATGGAATCCTCCTGCCCCATCTCTGGTACCTCTCTTGTACATCTCTTGTACCACCTCTGGAACTAGTTATGAACTAAAAGTCACACAGTGAGAATTTTCAGGAAAATAAGACATTTCATACATAATTTTATTTAACAACAACAACAACAACAACAACTTTATTTTTACCCCGCCTTTCTCCCCGAAGGGACTCAAGACGGCTTACAACAGGTTAAAACAGATTAAAAACATAATTTAAAACAAATAAAAACATATTAACACATATCATAAAAACAGCAGTCAGATAAAAAATAGTCTGGTAAAAAGAGTATACAGCAGCAGCAAATCATAAAAGAATGAGGCCTGTAAAAAATATAAAAGATGTTAAAAAGATGTTTAAAAGGCCAAGAACTCAGAAGGCCTTGCCGAAGGTTTTCAGGCCTTGCCGAAAAGTCTCAAGAGAGGGAGCCATTCTTAAATCAAGGGGAAGGGAGTTCCATAGCATTGGTGCCACTACTGAGAAGGCCCTATTTCTTGCTGCTGCCCCACGTACCACCCTTGGCGGCAGCACTAATAATTTGTATGACTTCAATTTGCTGAATTTTTAAAGAGCATATGGGATTGGTTACAGAGGCTTCTGCTCCTGTTACTAGTACTTCTTCATGCTGCAAAATAAAACAAAATAAAATATAGCTGGTTGCATTGGCATTGGAGGTCAGTCATGTTCAATTTTACATTTCCACGGACTCCACGCCTGAAGTCTGCAGTCACTGGGTTTATTTGTTTACCATTGATAAATCTTAAAGGTCTTGTATTGACAACTCTGGTGTCCTTCAGATAATCCAATTATGAGGTGAAAAAGCAGTCTAACCTGGAGATCTAGGTGGATGCAGTTAAGCTATTAACCAAGTGAGACGTGTCAGGCATCAGCTATCATCCAATAATCAAGGCATTGATTATTCAAGTGGAGGGGGGGAGTATGCAGTGTCAAACTATGCATTTAATGTAGTATGCAGTTTTGCTTCTACTAGATCTAACTCTTTAGTGGTGACAGTTGGGTTGTGCACATAAAAAGGCACATGGGGCATGTTTCTTTTAACTTAAATCTGTTTCAATACCTGATTTTTAAATGAAATGTTTTATATGCTGCTTTATTATATTTTATTTTGTTGTAAACCACTTTGAAAACTTATGGGTGAAAAAGTGGCCAATATATGTAAAACAAGTAAGTACACCAGGGCTTTTCAAACTGGGGAATTGTGATGCCCCATTCTGAAGGCTCTGGCCTCTGCCCCCTTAAGAGGCGGGGGTAGCAAGGAGGTAGAGAGGGGGCAGCAACGGGATCCCCAGGATCGTGTTGCTAAGGGGGCTGCAGGGGCTTGGCTGGACTTACCAGAGCCTCCTGTATCCTCCCGGGGTTGTGGGGAGCCCTGCGCAGGCATCTACAGGGTTCCCCATGTCTTCAAAAGTGAAAGCAGAGTGATTGCGCTCCACTTCCAGTTTTGCGGTGCTGGAGCATGATAGCTCCACTTTCACTTCTGAAGCTTTGGGGAGCCCTGCAGTAGGTCGCGCAGGGCTCCCCACACCCCCGGGAGGCTGCAGGAGGCTTTGGTAAGTCCAGCCAAGCCCCTGCAGCCCCCTTAGTGATGCAATCCTGGGGATCTCATTGCTACCTCCCTCCCACCCCCGCAAGGACTTACTGTAGGGCTTAAACTCCCTTGGAGTTTGAAAACCACTGACGTACACAGATACTATCACTGGTTTCCCAACAGTGCTCTGCCTCATAAACTGGATTGGAAAGGAGTCATATATACAGCACCCATTAGTGTGCATCGTTCTCCATCCAGCTAGTGAGAGATGTAGAGAAACCTGTTTATGCCTACATGGGGTTAGAGGTGGTGGATACAGAGCCGACTTTTAAAAGATGCTACTAATAGCATCTAATCTTAGCTAAAAACACAAATAATTTTGAAACTCTTTCAATACAAAAAGATTTTTAAAAAATTATCAGGAACTCTCTATTTCTACCAGTAGGTAGGTAGGTGTGTGTGTGAGTGAATGACTATTTTCTTGCAATGAGACTTTAGGAAAATATTGATTGTGCTAAGAAGCAATTATCAGCCATTATATTTTGGCTGCTTACCATTTTCTGAATCCCATTTTCTGCGCAGGATTATACCATTATCTACGTACCATTATCTGTATATAAAAAAGCATTAGTAGCCATTACATTCTGGCAATATTCAAGTATGGAACCTGAAAAAATCTTTTTCAGTAGCACTTTTTAATGTGCCTAAGACTTTTTTCCTTTTACTACAGCTAATCTTAGATCTAGCATACTACGTTCAGATGAATAGAAATTTTGACAAATATTAGGAATTCATTATTTGCAAATATTTTTGAAACTTGCATATGATGAGTTCCGACCTGGAAACATGAAATATGTTCCCACCCAAAAAAATGAAGTTCACAGAATATATTTAAAACATAATTAAATATTTGCGTATGCTACAGAACATTTTTCAATCAGATTTAACTAAATCGCTTAGAAGCTCTTCCAAAATGTGGGTGAGTAAACCACAGCTTCCCTTCCAAATTGGAAAATGGGACAGAAGCTCAGTATTCTCACATGTTAAGTATATGTGTCTCTATCCACACTTCTTTTAAAGGCAAAACTAAAAATACATTGATCCAATAATCCAACTGATGCATAGTCATATCATTACACAATCACTTGCTATGAAATTATGTTATCACAGTTCAATACCCAATGATGACTCCATCTTTGATGCAGACCATAATGGTAGCAACTAATATTCTATTCACAACATGAACATGCGTCACTTTTATTAGGAAGTTCTTCAGAAATATTGGGTGTGTGTGACAATATGATCCAAAACTGTATATCTGTTCTTCTCTTAAGAAACCAGATGTGCTAACAGATAACCATCTAGATTATTTGCCACTGGTATTTGCTAACCTATACTAGGGTTTCTGTGTATGTTAGCTGCTTAGAATCTGGATTTCATAAGCAATTCACCTTATGATTAGTACGGACTAATCAAATATTACTTCACCCAGTTATTGGTGCAGATTCTGTGGTTAGGAACTTCTGATCAGCCCTAACCCATGTAGTTGGGTCATTACCACATGGGAGTGCTCAAGTCTGTAAGCACACACAAAAAAAGTGATTCTTCACAGCTAGGCAAACTAGAGCCACCAACGCTTTCTTTCCATGGTGTTCACAGCTGAGCTTACCACCTTCAGAATATTTTTTTCAGTTGAACCTGAAGCGTTATTCAGGCTGGACAGAAAGTGCCTTGGTTCAACATTTTCTTCATGCTATAGTGAAGGAAAGATCTTAGGTGTTCCTGCCCCATCCGCTATGTTATTTCTGAGAGTTCTTTTTCCCAGTTGCATGAGGCTATTGGCACTTGATGAGGATAGTGCTGAAATATTTTGACTGCTGTCAAAGATAACATTCCAACAATTTATAATGCTGTTTTGTTTTATATGAAACGTATTGGCATATGATAGCAGAGAGAAAGATGCCACTGACGAATAGGCTGAATAGTTGAAAGCAGTATGTAAAAATTAGATCCTCTCTTCCTTACCCCATAACTCCTGACCACCACAGAGTGTTGGCAACCTTCAGTCTCGAAAGACTATGGTATCACGCTCTGAATGGTGGTTCTGGAACAGCATCTAGTGTGGCTGAAAAGGCCAATTCTGGAGTGACAATCCCTTCCACACTGGGAGCAAGTGCAGTCTGTCCCTGGTCTGCCTCCCTGGCTATGGGTCTTCCTTCTTTGCCTCTTTGCCTCAGACTGTTGGCCAAGTGTCTCTTCAAACTGGGAAAGGCCATGCTGCACAGCCTGCCTCCAAGCGGGCCGCTCAGAGGCAAGGGTTTCCCACTTGTTGAGGTCCACTCCTAAGGCCTTCAGATCCCTCTTGCAGATGTCCTTGTATCGCAGCTGTGGTCTACCTGTAGGGCGCTTTCCTTGCACGAGTTCTCCATAGAGGAGATCCTTTGGGATCCAGCCACAATTCTCTTGCCTTTCAAATGACCACCACAATTCTCTTGCCTTTCAAATCCCTTTCTGGTAACAGCAGACAACTTCTCTGTCCGAGATCCCAGCGAGCTTTCCTGAAGCCTTTCTTTAACTCTCAGTATCTTTTTTTTCCTCAGGCCCTTTCTTTTCCTCAGGCCTGTCTTCTCCCTCTATCTTCTCTCAAGTTCCTGTTACTTAGCTACCAGGTGTCCTTTCCTCCTCTATAAAGTTGCTAGCCCTCCAAGACTGTCCTGTGGTCACCAGGAATAAGCGTTCATTTTCAGGTGACTTCAGGTGACTGTGCCGGAAGCAGACACATGCACTCTGCAGCCTGTCATGCACTGGCTTATGAAACAGTTATGCTGGATCCCAACCCCCATTCCTAGGGAGAATGGAGTGGCTTCAAGTTGGTCCGCTCTCCTCGAACTTGCACCACCTCTTGACCCATAGAGACCAACGGCCCTTTCCTGGAAATAAGGTGAAATGTTTTCCCTTGCCTCTGGCTGAGCCGCTTAGGCTTGCCTGTTCCAGCGCAGGATAGGATTGCGCCCATAGGCTTCCTCAAATAACTCTTTAATGGTTGATTCGTGGAACACCAATACTGTGTATTGGTCCTGAAGGCCTGAAGAGGCAGGCGGTTTATTGAGGGAATACGTGCAGTGTTACAGGTGATAGGAAGACAATAAAAACAAGTACAAACAATATGTTTTCAATTAAACAGGCAAAGACTATAGAAATCTTTGTTTTGCCACTGACAACGGTTGAGAGAGGACATGAGAGAGAAAAAGTGCACTGTGATCAAGAAGGGGAGAGAATGTGCTGGGGGGGGAGAGAAAGAAAAGGAGAGCACTATTCTCAGAAGTGTAGCCTTTCTATGGCGAGGGGAGGTAAGTATAGGGCCAAGATAGAAATAGATGGGTTGTCTCTTCTATGATTTTTTTTTGGGGGGTGGGGGGGGCAAATGGTAATGTTGCCTGACATGTACTCTGATTTGTTTGCATGTGGTACATGGTACTGGGTACATGTCAGAACAGCATGAACCAGGCCAGTGTCATGGCATTTTGAACTACTAGGCTAATGGCAGGAGACCTCTGGTCCCTCAGACCTTAAGGAAAAGGCCAAACTTTGGTTAATTCCCCACCATCACTCTATCTGGCTGGCTTAAAAGAAGACTTGCCAGCAATTCTCTTTTGGGAAATGCCATGACTGGCTGCACAGGTCAGCAGATCTGAAGTTGTGAACAAGGGACATCTTCGCTTGGAGCAAACCAAGTTGTTAACAACGTACAAGATGGGCCCCCAACGTGCCCCCAACACCTTTTCCTGTTGACCAGCTTCTTGAGCAAAAGGGGAAAGTGGGATTTAGATGGGGGAGGCAACAGATGTCTACAGCTTCATAAATTGAACAAGAAGCATTTTGGGGGCAAGAGCAGGAAGTGCAACTGTCTCTATTCATCTCAGCATAGTGTCTCTTCCAGGGGCTTTTTGCTGTAGTTTCTTATGTACCTTTTTAGATGGTGAGCCCTGTTAGGACAGGGAACCATTTATTTCTTTACCAACTTTTTGGCTGAAAACTGAATCATATACATATCCTTAATAATAATAATAAAAATAATTAATAAATGGGGCTTAATTGTGGAAATGAAGCTGAGGATGTGGAAATGAAGTGTAATTGTGGAAATGAAGCTGAGGATGTTGCATTGGCAAGGGTGTTGTGGGGGGGTCACTATTCTTTTGTTTGTCTTAACAGACTTATTTTAAGTCTGATGGCAGGATGTCATAATGTTTGTGCCATGTCATTTGGGTCCAGATAACGCTTTGGGATAAGCTGTGGTCATCTTTGGAAAATTCCATTCTCTGTGTGGCTTTTTGTGGAGAAAAAGGGAGGAAGAAAGAGAAAGAGGGGGAAAAATGACTTTTAAAAATCATGCTGCTCTGCATGCTTTTCTGGCATTAACCTTGGGTCAAAAGACACACGTATAATATGAATAGGAAAGTTCTGTAACAGGATGGAAAAGATTCCATCTTTCTCATTCTTTTTAGAGTAATCTACTACCTAAGCAAGAGATGATAGAAAGTTAGAAACGTGTCCATTGATTTTAGGCTTTCATATGACACACAGGATCAAACAGCTATTGTTCAAAATAGAAGAAAGTATGAAGCATTTGTTCTCCTTCTCCCCTTCTTTTTTAAAGACCTTAAAGTGTTTTAAGGACTCACTCTTTCATCCAGAGAGAGGAGAAGCTGGGAGAAGTGGCCTGGAGAATATTTTCAGTAAAGGGCAGATGGTTGTCTCTGCCAGTTCACTTCTGAGCAAGTGCCATAGTTCAGTAGCTGATCACATACGTTGCATGCAGAAGGTCCCAGGTTCAACCTCCAGCATTTTAAAAGGATCTTGGGTAGAAGGGCTGGCTCTCTGCCTGAGACTTTGAAAGCAAAACCAATGGGGGAGCATCACCATCCAAAACCCCAGCAACAAGATCCACATGTGTAGGAGACAAATGTCTCCTCTGAGACATTTGTCAAAGAAATGAATGACAGTCCCAACACATTTTGAAACAGAGCTTTCTGTCAGGGCATAGAAAACCTTAATGACCACAAAACTGGTTTGTTTCCTTCAAAAACCTAGCTCCAAAGGGTTTCCTGTATGAATGGCTTGCATGCAAATAGGGTGTGGAGAGGAGGTGTGGAAGGGGCTGTAGTGACTCAGGTTTCTACTCAGGGATTGGCTGGAGGATTGGCCTCAGGAAAGTTTCCAGTACGGGTAGGTGCTCCTTGTCCTCGGGTTCAGGACCCATGGATTTGATTTACTGCAGATCCCGCATTTGGAGGGCCTCACCAAATCTCCCAGACATAACTGGAATTGCCTTCCAGTTGCACCTGGGAGGTGTTCTAAGGCACTGAGAGGTCTGGACTTTTTGTCAAACTGAAAGTGCCTCTCAAAAACCTCTGGGAGGCCTTCTGAGGCACACAGAGTCCTCCATGTACCTCATAAATCTTCCAGACGTGACCAGAAGGCACTTCTAGTCACTTCTGGAGGTCCTCTGAGGGCCTCCCAGATCTCAGCATCCATTGGTTTGGTAACCATGGGGGGGGGGGGAGTCTGGGAATGGATGCTCCACAGATACTGAGGGCCAACCTTGGCATCAGGGCTGCCATTAGGAGTGGGTCTGGTTGCACTCTGACCCAGGGTGACCAGACATCCTCTTTTTCCAGGACATGTCTTTTTATTTTTATTTTTTAGCTTTGTGTCCTGGAAAAAACTTAAATACCCTCCTTTTCCCTGTGAGCAGGCCCTTGCAGGCAGCACATAAACTTCTTGTAATTAATAAATTATATATAATATAGTTTCAAATTTAATAAGTAATATAGTGTTCATTAACCACATGAAATCAATATACAAATGTATGTAGATTTTATTTGTCATGCCCTACATTTTTCTTGGTTGCCCTACATTTTGGAGTGCCTTGACCTGTCTTGTGGTTATGACATCTCATCACCCTGCTCTGACCAAGACACCATGCCCTTCCAGTGACCCACCTGACCAGGCTGGCCCCTGAACTCTCAGTACCAGAAGTATGGCCCAATGTGCCATCAGGGAGTGGGCGGGGAGCCCAGCCCAGTGCAGCCCAGGGCCCCTGTTAATCCAGCCGTCTCTGATAGGGCACATTTAAGAAGGGGAGTTACTTGAGGATAGAAGGATATAGGTACAAAGGTGGCACAAGTCAGTGGCAGAACACGTGTTGCATGCAGAAGTCCCTGATGTATCTTGTTAAAAGTATTTAAAGCAGCAGAGCAGGAAACTTTGCTCAGAAGTCCCACACAGTGCTGATTTGTTGGGAGGCAGAGATGACATGAAGTTCTTGGACAGAGATCTGGTCCCCATCCACCCCATGTTATATCTGATGGAGTCTGGGAGAAACACCTTCAAATCCTGACTCTGGTGAAAACCCAAGAACATCAGAGGGCATATAGCCTTCTGCTGACCTCATTTTTCTGTGGCTTGGAGCCAGGGTGCACAGTGTTCACTGGCAACATTAAGAATTTTACATTTGTAAAGACAGCAAGATAAATACATAAAACGGAAAGAATGATCAGGGGAGCAGATTCCTGGAAGCTTTAAAAAAATGAAATTTTAGTGCAATAAAGGTTTAAAGGAATAAATATCGGAGCAATTCCAAAACCGAGACAGAGGAAGCTGAAGGACCACCCTGGGAATTGACAAGGGTATGTGTAAAAATGAAAAGCAAGCTTGTATTCTGGAGAGGGCAGGAAGAATATTGATCATGATTTTGAAGCCCGTGGAGAATAATAGTAGGGTAATAGTGAGGTCTGTCCACTTGAAAAAATATGGGCGTTTCATATATATAAAGAACAAAAACCATATGTTTTTCATATATTACATGTGGTATGTGTGTGGACTGTAATTAAAGAGAACAACTCTGTCAATATATGATCTCATATAAACTTAATCTATAAAACATATGCTACGTATATATGAATGCTGTATATATTTCTTAAAGCTTAGTGGGAAAATGGAAAAAAGGGGGAATTCAGAGGAATGTGGAGGTAGGAAGAGGGAATTTGAGGCTGAGGGGAAGGAGAAAAAAAAACAAAACCCAGATGCTACGGTAATGGATGTTGTGAAAATAAGTGACAGACTGAAAGCCGGAGATGGAGGGGCTGTGAATGAGAAAACTAAAGGAGGAATGAGAGGGAGGGTAGAGTGCCCATTCACAAGTTTCCAGATAATGGATAATATATAACAGAAGTCCCCAAACCAAGCCAGAGCGGAGTGGCGCAGTAAGTACAGCAGGCTCCGCAACTCCTGATTGGTCCAGCAAGTGCCTGCACATTGCTGTCACTCCCCCAAATGGCTCCAACAGTGACTGGGAGGAGCAACTTACACAGGGCACCTGCTGTTCTTACTGCACCACTCCTTCTGGCTATGCTACTGCTCCAAACTATGGTCCTCTGGCTAATTAAAACATTTGACTAGCTCACCAAACCCAGTACCTCCCCCCACTCTGATCATGAAACAGAGTGATTCGAGCGTTGGGGGGGCGCAGAGGGGGCTGCGGGCCTCCTGGACCATCCCTCAGGTCAGCGTGACCCACCAGGTAAGGGGAAAAGCCCCTTGGCTCCCAAAGGGCTGCAGTTGCTGTGCCACCATTGGAGCTCCCCCGGCCCCTGCCCCACCCCCACCAAAATCTAGAGCTGTAGCAGTTTGGGATTCGCTGGTATATAGGATTGCAGTTTCAGTGTATTGACTTCCAGAATGGGCCCCATCCAAGCCAGTGGAGGAGGAGGCAGTTTCGACAAATGATAGAGAAAGGGAAGGAAAGAGGACTGGGAAGAGCATTCTGGAACTCCCAGAGCCCTCAACTGAGGACTGATCCAGTTGTGGACTATGTTAAAGATCCCTGCTGGGGATAGGCAATGCTAGGACAAAAATAAAGACCCCAAAGAAGAACAGTTGAACAGACAGCATCTTTCTGAATGTTCCTTACCTGTTCCTCTGACATGAAGTAACAACCAGCTGGAGATACAGTCAAGGTTTCCTCCTGTTTGTCCGTATATACTGTAAATAAACCCTGTATTTTGAGCAGCAGATCTAGGCATTCAGAAATGTATTGCAAGCCATCACCCCAAAATGTCATTTTCCATCCCATCCACGCTTTCTTTTCAAGGTATGTAACCTTATGAGTCTGGAGGTCAGATTTGGGGACCAGCTGACCAGCCAATCAAATCGCAGGGCCAAGTCTGGTTTATCCAACCATGATGGAACTAGGCTTGTCAGTGGCAGTGCAGGGTTGATTACAATCCCTCCGGGGCTGTGTGGCACTGGGATGAGTGGTTGGGTCCTATGGGTTGCATCTTTTTGCATGTCCTCAAAGTCTGTAGTATGGGGATGTGAAATGGAGATCAGATGTACTCATTCACAGGCAGAGAGGGGGATGAGACCATCATAGGAATTACCTGCTGCCCTCACCAGGGATTTGCCAAGGTATACTAGCAAAGGCATGAAAGCATCATGAAGCCCCAATAGTTTAAGCTCACACTGCTGAATTTAAGTGATAGTTGGTGGGAAACTGTGCTGCAGCTATGTTAAGTGGTGGTAATAAACGTCATGGTCCATTTCAACCCAATTATTACCTTGTGTCATTATTGGGGACAAGGGCAAAAATTGATGGGCACTAGATTAGATGGTGTTTGTGTCAACTGTGCAAATGAACGGAGGATGGTTTAGCCCTGCTTTGCTAGTTAAATGACACTTCCATGTTCAGAGATTGGGTGGTACATATTTCTGTGCTGTGGACGGACAGGATACGGGATATTGTCTTGTCCTGCTTATAAACTTTCCAGAGGCATCCAACTGTTGGAAACAGCAGGGCCCTTCTTATTTTCTCATGAAACATGCAAAGTGTTCAGATACATGAGATAAAATTATAATCCACCTGTTGCAGAAATAACCCTGCTTCTATGGGCTTGCTATTTTCAAAGACTCTGCACACAGCAATATTGAATTAACAGATGTAAAATTCTCACTGTTGTGAGGCTGGAAAATGCGTGGCCTCTTCAAATTAAAATAATTTGCAGTTGAACTTTTAATTGCAAACCATTAGTAGTCAGATTCTCATGATGCCGCCCGCACAGCATATCCACAAAGCTCTGCATCATAATATGAAGCAATATAAGTTTTAGGAAATGAATAATTACCGCATTGATTCAATGATCTTCTTTTTGTACAAAATAACATGTCCACCTTTGACTAAGCAGTTGTGTCAAATGATGTAATGGAAATATTAACAGGTGTTGTTTTTTTTCACCACCTTTGAAACAAGAGTGTTCATTTAAAATGGTATCTCTGTAATCTGTTTAATGCTCCTGAACTTACTGGCACATACCTTGTGCACTTGGCAAGTTGCCTTATCAAATCAAATTGCAATTTCAGGGGGACTCTGCAAGTATATAGCAAAGTATATCATAATCAAGAATGAGCCAAAATGAAATTATTGCTTTTTTCCCAAAAAAATTATTGGTATTATTTATGTTAGGTCAACTTCTGGGCTTGGTAGGCATTCAAACAGGTACCTTCCTTTCATCTCCAGTTGAGACATCTTGAAACTGACCCTGCATTTGCATAGGGATTTTTACTCCTGATCCCCATGCAGCACTGAACTGCCAAAGGGACTAATTTATAGTAGGAACAAACCCCCTGAAGAAATTAATGAGGTGCCTGTTGGATGAACAAAAATTAGTTTTAAATTAAGGATGAAAAATCTGATTTTGATGAGGAATGAAGACAGGAAAATAGAGAGACATCTACTAAGTACAGGAAAGTTAGAACCTTTTGAGCAAGTACTAATGGTAGTAATTCCATACAAATAAACCAAAAATGGGAATATAATCAAGTTAATGACATGAAATTGGATGCAGTGCAGACTGTTCTATCTCAGTTTGCCAACATTAATAACAGATAAAGCAAAAATGACCCAGGGCACAGATAACTTTAAAAGTGTCCTTCAGAGGTGTGTTTTTTTTTAAACTATTTTATATGGATATAAGAATTCTATCCTTCATGCCTAAAATGACAATTAAAGATTTACCTCTGGTAACCCATGCATGAAGTGCCCTGTCAAGTTCAGTAGAATTCAAGGAAGCAGTTAGAATATAACATAAAGGACTGGATAATCAATAAGGTTATTGTCCTTAGCATAAATTACATTCTTGACATTAAACATGCAAATGGGAATATTAAAAGTGCAATAAAAGGTTATTAAACTGGGAAGAGTGTTGAGATGTATAATACTGCTTTGAACCTTAGTTAGAAAAGTACTGCCTAATATACTGGCAGGTGAGTGAAAAAATGTGTAGCTTGTCTTCCCAATGACATGACACGTTAATTTAATGCATTAAGGTCATACAAAGAAAAACTGGAGTATTACATGTTTAAATATCATTTACATGATGTTTAGTGCTGAGCTTTTCAGTTACTAATCTTCAGTGTTTTACGAATACAAACCAGGCATAATGAACAACAGCTACAGCTCTTTGTGATTATAATAATAGCTAGAACTGTGGTTAGCTTTGCAAATAGTTCAGTGATTCTGGCTGACTGTTCAAATAAACAAATTGAGTTCTAAGTAATCTACTGTATCTACAACAGCATGGCAATATAGACTATTGAACTGGCTTCACATGAATTTCATGATCAACCAAGAACTTGTTACTTTGCACAGGCTTTACTGTTTGGACAATGAAATTTCAACATTTTAAAAGAGCTGCACAATTATTTGCATACAACTAGAGCAAGCTAAATTGTACTTGGCTCTTTTTATATTATTCCTGAAATCGAATTGATTTTTTATATAAGATATGTTCTCAGTTGTCCATGCAAGAGAGAGCTACTAAAGTATTATTAACATTATCTGCCCTGTTCAAGACATGTTCTAGAATGTGTGGTTTGAAAAATAAAGCTCAGCAGAGTGTTTTCTGCCACAAGAATGACCGTGGTCTATTTATGTCTCTTCCCCATCTTTCCCTGCCCTCCAGCACCACATTTCAGTCTCTCATCACATAGTGATCTCTTCTCATTTCTCTGGATCAAAGCCAATGCATACCATGCCTAACCAACATACACAGCATATTCAAAACACCATAAGAGAAACTAGTGAAAGAAAAGTAAAGCACTGGATCTGTTTTCCTATTAGGAATTCATGTCTTATTTGCAAGTTTACCACCCACCCAAATTTAGGGTCAACCTATGGGTGAAAGTGGCAGACCTATGCCTCTTCCCAACTTCAAATCATGAGTGTGATTGTTGAGATTAAAGCACAAACGCTGTGTACACATGATATCTGCAGGACGCTTCCCCAGTTGATTACCCCCCACGTGCACACAGCCATGATTATAGACACCTTCCCTCTACATAGAGTATAAGAGCTGGTCAGGCACACTCAGGCACAGCAGGCAGTACCAGGGCCAGCCCAAGACCTCCTGTTGCCTAAGGTGGCATGTGCCTCTTTTACCTGCTGATGTGTCAGCCTCTGTTCCTCTCAGTCTCCAATGTTCTAGTTCAGAGATATCAAATTTGTTTCCTACAGTGGGCCGAATAGCATTCATGGAGCCTGCTGAGGGCTGGAAGTGACATCATTAAGCAGATGATGGCCAGAAATAAGCACTTGGTTCTCACATAGAAACATTAGAGGCAAATAACAGAAGAGAAAATGTGCAAATCTTGTCCATATTTTCAAGATATGAGAGAGCTCAATTATCACACTCGGAAAGCCCAATTATAATGGGCCAGATAAATTGCTTCCAGGAGGCCACATTTGGCCCACAGGCCAGATATTTGACATGCCTGTTCTAGTCCAGCACTCCCTTCCCTTCCACATTTCCTCTTCCTCTCTGTCCCATTTCAATCCAGGGAATGTAAGGAGAAAGAGGAGCAATGGAGGCAAACAGGCAGATGGAGATGGGCATCAAATCAAATGTGCTGCCTGAGATGGGTTGAGTTGGCCTTGTGGATGGACCATGAATGGCACCCTAGGGCAAATGCCAGAGCCATCACGCAGCTGCTGCATCCCGCAGTCAAGGTCAAAGCAGGGGAGACTGATCTTTCCTTCCGAGATGAGTCCGCCATGGTTGCTGGAGCATTAGCCTGGCAAAAACCACCATTTTAATTCTCCCCAAATATCCCTGATGTAGCATCATGTTGAAGCAATGCTACTGCAGAAACAGTTTTATATTGCTTATAGATTTCAGCACATATAGGTCACAACATATTAGTCAGTCAGCATGTCATGAAAATATGGGCAAAATGAGAGTTGCATGTTGGCCCTCTCAGAGTGGGGAGCCAGATTTTATTCAGTTTATCAATTAAGGCTAAAATACTGTAGTTTTTATAAGGTAAAAAAAAATAGAGGGAAAACAATTGGATTCACTCCAGGAGGCATTTTAAATGACAAGCAAAATAAACCATATGATACAATGCAAGATCTCGTATGGTGGAAGACTGACACTTCATATAGTAGGGACTAGTTTTCAGGGGAGAGGCTTTTGCAGTAAAACACTATCATACTTTCCACTTTAATGGCCAATATCTAGATAGCATGTTACTGGAAAACGTGCTTCTGATTACCCTGAGAAATTCTACCAGCATGCTCCAGTGCTATGTAAAATTCATATTATGGAGATCATTAGTAGGAAGACTAACCCTTTGCACTGCACACCAGTTTTCATTCAGATAAATGATTTATCAATTTTTGTCTCCCACCTCACAAGAAACATATCTATTTGCCATTAGGGAAAAGGAATACGGCATTAGAAATTAATTCCACAGTATCTCATCCACCCCTTTCGCTAGCAACCCTCTCTCCTCGCGAATGTGTAAATTGCAAATAGACTTGGTATCTACCTTGGGGTATGTCCTACTCCTGGTTGACTTGAGAGCGGTTTGCCTCAATATTACTTTAGTTACATATATCATGTATGGAAACGTCCAACAAGTGCTTGCCACTGCAAGATACGCTCAGGAAACAAAATTGCAGGGTTCAGCATGTTTAGTCACTTGAGTGCACTGATTGGCTGAACATTGCTAAGTGCCTATAATCAGTGCCCTCTTTTTTTAATGTGAAAGTCCCATAATTGATGGGCCTCGTGGGTTGGAACAGGCAATTAACACATGCACACACAATGCAATCTAATACATGCCGTTCGTACCAACTCTTTTCCACCAGGAAACTTAATTCCATTTTCGTTCAATTGTAGATTTCAACTTCAGCATTAAATTGTTTTCTTCTGTTATTTGTTAACAGAATTTGTATGGAGACCTCCCACACATTGCTGAATATAATGCACTCCATATTGTACCATGATTCTTTATTCGGCTAAGCAGGGTTTATTAAGTTACATTCAGTTTCAGACAGTGCATATGAAAGGTGAACTATATAGCGCCACTTGCAGTGTTTGTAAGGAGTTATTTAAACATTCTTTTATTTTTGTAGTGTCTTTGACATGTGTCCTTTGGAGCGGGGGAAATGAGACCACAATAGGGTGACATGCTCTATGATAATGCCTTCTGCTCTCACCACACTCAGCATTTGTCTGTAGAGAAAGGTGCTGGATCCAGGGAGAATTTATCCCCCCACATTCTAGAACTCCAGCCATCCAGGATTCAAGAATGCAGGAAGAAATTCTTCCCAGGTTCAGCAGTTTATTGGGATGAAAATCCCCATAAACATTCACCTCTCTACAATACTTAACTAACCCTCAAAGCCAGTCCCCAGAATTAATCTTATAAATTCCTAAATTGTGTTCAGCCATTCTCAACAGGAGCCATATGGTCCTGTGGGGAGCCCTGGGCTTTTTGAAGGGGGCCACAGAGTAAAAACCATGAGAAGCGGATTTTATGTTTATGTTGTTTGATAGTGGGCCCCTGAAACCTGACTTGAGCTCCTAAGACAGAGAATGGCTGGATTGAGGATGGGAATTAAATAAGTGTTTAACCACTGAACTGCTAGTGGTTTCATTTTCCTGATTTCTTTGTTTGTTTGTTTTAATCTATCAGTTCTTCATATAACAACATGCCAAAATGCTGCACATGCTAAGATCACAAATTATCATGTTCTGAAAATCCTGCCCTGCGCTAACATTCAAGGCAAAAGAAATCACTTGGTGTCGTCAGGACCACAGGCGTTGCTAGGGAGGTGCGGGGGGTGTGCAGGCTGCACCGGGTGATGCACCCCTGGGGGGGTGACACACCCTAGGGGGAGGATGCACTAACTTTGCGGCGTTAGGTGCTACCATGTCCTGCCATACACCATTGGATGCAGAATGGCCATCTTCAATCTTTCAATCAAAACTTTCAATCAATCAATCAAAACTTTCAATCAAAAGTTATGGCCAAAAAACCGGATGGAAAAAATGCATGCAGCCCTATGGAAAGTGAAAGTGAGCCGTAGCGCGTTTTTACTCGTGAGTAGGCATACTTGCCATTGTCCTTCGGAAAGGGCAGACTGAGAGGACTCCAGCGACACCAGAATGGTCCTGATCCAGTAAATGCAGCCCCCAAAAAACACCCGAGAAGCTCCCCCCTCCCAGCTACGAAGCCACGTGGCTGCGTTTACTCGCGAGTAGGCAGACTTGCCTTAGTCGAGGCAGGCTAAGAGGCTCCAAGGATGTCAGAATGGTCCTCATCCAATGAGTGCAGCCCCCAAAAACACCTGAGAAGGAGGTTCTTCCCTCCCAGCTGCCTCCCTCCCAGTCTATGGAGCCCTATGGAAAGCAAAGCAGCCTCACAGACGTGTTTACTCGCGAGTAGGCACACGTGCCTTGGCTGGTGGTCAGGCCAGGCAAAGGGGAATGTGAGGACACCAGAAGGGTCCTGATCCGATGGAGCTGCTCCAGAAGGCAGCCTCCTCCCCCCTAAAAAGAACAAAAAAGACTTGAATGGTAAGGGGAAAGTTTTCTATTTTGCACTTGCAAAGCTGGGTGGGTCTTTATCTGGATATGCCTGAAATAGAAGAACCTTAAACTGGGCACTGAGAGGGCTAAAGATCTCACTGATTCTTTTTTTTTTTGGGGGGGGGGGTGTTATTGCAGGCAGACTACACAGTAAGCTCCATTAACCACTATGGGACTTACTTCTGAGTAGACATGCATAGGCTTGAGCTCACTGGCTGCAATCTTACCCACACTTTCCTGGGAGTAAGCCCCATTGACCACAATAGGACTTACTTCAGAGTAGATTCACTTGGTGGAACAGGACTGGCTCTCCCTTATTTAATTATTGTATTTTAATTTAATTATTTATAATTATTTATTTTAATTGCTTGATGATGTCACTTCTGGCCATGACATCACTTACAATGTGTCCTGGATAGATTGTCATTCTACATAGTGGGTCCCAGTGCTAAAAGTTTGAGAACTGCTGCAATAAGGTGTTAGTAAAGGGTGTGTGTGTGTGTGTGTGTGTGTGTGTGTGTGTGTGTGTGTGTGTGTGTGTGTGTGGAGAAAGAGAGAGAGAGAGAGAGAGAGAGAGAGAGAGAGAGAGAGAGACTCTACAAGGCAGGAGGTCTGGTCTAGAGGGTAGAGCCTCTGTCTGCCTGAAGATAACATCCACAAGGTCGCCAGTTCGAGGCCACCGGCACCGTGCGACCTTGAAAGCAGCTGACAAGCTGAAGCCGAGCAATTCCATCTGCTCTGAGCGTGGGAGGATGGAGGCCAGAATGTGAAGCCAGATCAGAGTGAAACACCTGGACTGTTGCGGTTCTTGAAAGATAGAACCTTCTTTCAATTGTAAAAATCCCTATGGGGATTTTATCAGCCTGCCTATGTAAACCGCCTTGAATAAAGTCTTGAATAAAAGACCAAGAAAGGCGGTATATAAATACCTGTTATTATTATTATTATTATTATTATTATTATTATTATTATTATTATTATTACAAGTTTTCAAAATCATTAAATCAGAATTTGGAGGAATAAGACCATCATGTTCAATCAATGCATAATTTCATGCAGAATGAAATGAAACAAGCCACATTGAAATATCTGTGTTCTAACAAAAGGTACAGCAAAAAAAAACTGGTGAAGGTGGGGCAATGGTACATCGCCACGCCCACCTGGGGCATTGCCCCGCCCACTGCATGGGGTGATGCGCAGGCCTCATGCACTGGGTGATATGAATCCTAGTGACGCCACTGGTCAGGACATTAACACTAGGCAATTACATGTGAAAGGGGGCTGCAGTCTCAGGCCCAAAATAACTAGTTTATCTAGTGTGACTTCTTAAGAATCAGCTTCAGCCCTATTGATTGGATGGGAACAATCACTGAATGATTTATGACTGAATGTCACATGTGGTAGAATTGCAGGATTAAGCTCTTTAATTTACTCAGTGCTAATACATGAGAGGCAAATAATAAAGGAAAGATCAGCACTGATATGTCTTCATTACAGCATTTTCTTTCTAGGAGTTCTTATTAGTCTCATGTTTAAGAGTATTTAACACTGAATATCACCATATTGGTTTTCATCATATGCAGGTCTGTTAATAGAACAAAAGAGAACACGTCCTGAGATGTCATATACACACATATGACATAGGCATGTGATATACACACATAATTGTGTTAATTGTGTTAATATTGTGTTAATATTATAATGCCTTTGTACAAATCTATGGTAAGGCCACACCTGGAGTATTGTGTCCAGTTCTGGTCGCCACATCTCAAAAAGGACATAGTGGAAATGGAAAAGGTGCAAAAGAGGGTAACTAAGATGATTGCTGGGCTGGGGCACCTTCCTTATGAGGAAAGGCTATGGCGTTTGGGCCTCTTCAGCCTACAAAAGAGATGCCTGAGGGGACATGATTGAGACATACAAAATTATGCATGGGAAGGATAAAGTGGATAGAGAGATGCTCTTTACACTCTCACATAACACCAGAACCAGGGGACATCCACTAAAATTGAGAGCTGGGAGAGTTAGGACAGACAAAAGAAAGTATTTCTTTACTCAGCGTGTTGTTGGTCTGTGAAACTCCTTGCCACAGGATGTGGTGACAGCATCTGGCCTGGATGCCTTTAAAAGGGGATTGGACAAGTTTCTGGAGGAAAAATCCATTACGGGTTACAAGCCATGATGTGTATGCTCAACCTCCTGATTTTAGAAATGGGCTATGTCAGAATGCCAGATGCAAGGGAGGGCACTAGGATGCAGGTCTCTTGTTATCTGGTGTGCTCCCTGGGGCATTTGGTGGGCCGCTGTGAGATACAGGAAGCTGAACTAGATGGGCCTATGGCCTGATCCAGTGGGGCTGTTCTTATGTTCTTATGTACCAGTGTTCTATATGGTCAATACCTCTTTCTTGTGAAAAAGACATGGGGGGGGGGGGAGGTTAGCAAGCCACAGCAAGCAAGCACAGCTGCACTAATCAAAACGTTTTCTAATGTGTGATCTCGACAAACTGAGTCAGACCATATGTTTAATGCAATAATATCAGAAGAGCTGAAGGGGAAAATATGCAATTCAGATTTGGATGAGGAAGCCAAAGAAAGCATGCTGAGAGTTAATTGTTTCAGACTGACAAAAGGGCTGGATGTTTGAACTGAGCAAGCTTTCATTTTTGGAAAGGAAGGGAAACAATGAAAGCAAACACTGCTAGGCATCAAGAAACCTGTCTTCAATACCGGCCCTGGCTGAAAGGAGGAGACTTGCACTAGTGGAACAGCCTAAGTTCTGGGGTCTATGAATTAGGGCGCAAAGGTATGCTCATTGCAACATGAAGTGAGGACTTGGATATATCAATAGGCCATCACAGGTCTAGCATCTTAGACCGAACTCATTTATGAAGTCAGGATGCAAGTTTTCCTAAACTGAGCCAGACCAGTAGTCCATCTAGTCTAGTGTTCTCACTAGAAGCAGCTCTTCAGGATCTTAGGCAGAATTGTTCTCCCCCACCCCTACCCCCGCCGCCTTGCTGCCTAAGTTCTTCTAAAGTGCAGGGCCATTCTGTAAGCAGTATCTATGGCTCTTCTGTACAATGGAAGTCATTCATACATTCAGGTGCCAGTCATCAAGTGGTAGAATAATCAAGAATAGAAAAATGGTCTTTGTCAAGAATTGTTCTTGTCTAGAGAAGTCAAAATCCGGAGTTGGTTCAGAAGGTAGGCAGTCTAGTCAGCAGGGAGATAACTAGCATCAGTGACGACAGTACGGTACATGCGATCCTGGGGTATGGTCTGTGAGGCTTCAGATGCACATGCACACAAAGCAAGCAAGTTACACAGATCTGGAGAAGCTGGAGGGTTAGGCATGAAGTTTGCACAATTATGGTGAGATGATTGGAGTAAAAAGAAGTCTGATGGGATCTCAGCTCCAACTGATGCCTTATCTCTGTCCAGACCTTGACTACCCCACCCAAGCTCCATTTCCCTACCTTAGAAAGAGATAGCCCTTGAGTCTGGAAACAAGTATTTGATCTTTATTACTTCCTGCTTGCTGTACTTTCTAATCCTGTGTGAAAGCTTTGGGGAGAATAATAATAATAATAATAATAATAATAATAATAATAATAATAATAATAATAATAATAATAATAATACAGGTATTTATATACCACCTTTCTTGGTTGTCAGATTTCTCCTCAGGACTTTAATCCAAGGTGGTTTACATAGGCAGGCTGTTGTAACCCCCCATAGGGATTTTTACAATAAAATAGTTCTTATCTTTCATAGAACTCCTCGTTCCAGCTGAATTCCTCCCGGCCTGGCCTCTCTCTGGCCGCTTTGCCTCCCACACTCCACTTTACAGCAACTCCTCTCTTCCAGCAAGGGTCAGCTCATCAGTATATCAGAGTGTTGTCAGTTCTCAGATGCTTCTGGTTGTTTCGAACTGGCAGCCTCAGATCTTCAGGCATACAAGGCAGCAGCTCTACCAACTGAGCCAGACCTCCTGCCTGGCACTCCCTGGCATGGTGTAGCTCAATCCTTTCAGGAAGTTGGACTCCAAAGGCCTGGATTCAGGGGTCTCAGGTTCTAGTCTCAGATTCAATATCAGGGACTGGTTTTATTCCTTGGGGTAAAATGGCCATGACCCAGCCTCAACAGATTCAACCCATCCCTTGTGAAATGTGACTCCTTTGCAAGTGTTGTAGCCAGTCACCTACTGAATATTGCCCCAGTTGGACAAGGTAGCAAACAAGGCAGCTTTCTGCCTCTTGTGACCAACCAATTTCATGATTTTCATTTATATTGAAATACTTTAGAAGTTGAGCTGTAATACCAATCAAACACAGAAGGTAGTGATGTTATTGAGCTCACTCAGCTCCCCTTGAGTTAGTGTGAGTCAAGTCAAGCTATTTCCCCCAAACTCTGAATCAATTGGAGTCAATTGTGCCAAAGACACAGTGCAGGGTTTGGCAGTACGGCATTCAAATCCATGTGAATTAATCAAGCTCAGTGTGTAATGTGCTTTTGACATTGGAAAGAACTGCATGTTTTGCTGTGTGTGAAAGTGCCAGACGATATGCCATCAAATTGAATAGAGAGCAGCAACCAGGGCACAAGAAAAAAAAATGGCTGCTATGAGTGGAATGGTTCATTTCACCCAATTATATTGATTTATGCAGAACTTCTCAATCTTTACTGCCATGACACACTTTGTTGGCTGTGGTGACCACATCACATCCCAGAATGCCTTCAGGTTTCCAGGTAGTTCTAGTGCACAACCCACTTCATTGGCCATGTCTTGCCTCAGAATGCCTTGCAGCTTCCAGGTAGTACCGGCGTGGGACCCACCAAAAATTGGGTTATGGCCCACTGGCGGGTCAGGACCCACATTTTGAGAAGGATTGGATTAGTGGTAAATTTAGGACAGATTAAGGCTGAGATTTTCAACCTTTTCCATCTCACAGCACACTGAAAAGGCACTAAAATGGTCACGGCACACCATCAGGTTTTTGACAATTGACAAGGCACACCGTTCTGCCAGTTGGAGGTTCACATCCCCCATTGGCCCAACTAATAAATGACCTTCTCCCAATCCCTGTGACACACCTGTGGACCACTCACAGCACACCAGTGTGCCACGGTACAGTGGTTGCAAATGGCTGAACTAAGGACCCAGTTCTAAGGGGCAGCCCAATCCTGAGCTGCCCGGAGCTGCAGGACCTGGCAGCTCCAAGGAGGGCTCCTGCCAGATCTAGTGCCTCCCGTGCTACCACAGGAGGCTCCTTGGGAGAAGGGGATGTTCGTGCCCGTCCCCCAAGTAAGGGAAGCAGCCCCGCAACGGGGCTACTCACTTTAGCGGCACTGTTTGTTCACCACTAAAGTGAAGGCGCTCGTGTAGGGCGAGCAGCCCTGCCCGAGTGCCCTGGATCCTGCGGAGCTCGGCTCCACTGATCCGCCTCTCCCCTGCCCCCAACACCCCTCCCCCAGGCCCCTAGCCACGCCTCCCCCCTCCCCGGAATGTCTCCCCCATGCCCCATCTCCCATTCCACAGCCCGGCAGTCACAGAGACCGCCGAGCTGCAGAACCCGGGCGGACATCACGCACTGACTCAGTGCTGGCTGGAGCTGAGCAAGCTCCAGCGGGAACCCTGCGGTAAGCCCCACAAACATGCCTTACGGCATGTTTGCAACTGTGTTCCGCGCCGCGGAGGCACAGCGCGGACCATGGGACCGGGCTCTAAACCCCCCAACTGATGTAGCCACCCATTTTTCTGGCACAGAACCGAGGGCAGTAAGGGAAAAGGAGGAGGACAGGGAATAGGGATAGGATCTTGGCGCATGTCAGTATGCTGGGATCCACCCCTGTTTCCCACCTGCCTCTCCCCTCCAAGACACTCCTCTGCTCCTCCCCTCCCCCTCCCCACCCCTTTTCTCTCCTCAACCACCCCCCCTCCACCAGCTTACCTACACTTTTGCAGGTTGCTGGAACTGGCAGTGTTTCAAAAAGAGTGTGCTCAGTACACTGCTGTGTGTCCAGAGGAGCCTCTGAACCGCTGTTGTAAATAAATTTTAATTTGGGTTTGACTGACAAAGAAAGTATTTCACACAATGCCTCCTTACCTTGTTGAATTTGCTGCCATTGCAAAAAGAGATTTAGCCAAATCAAGGAGGATACATCTATCAAATGTGGCTCACAATTGCTAGATGGAGCCTCCATGTCCAGAACCAGCCTATCTGTAATTATCAGTTGGGAAAGCTGGTTGCTTTCATGCATTGATTGAAAGTGTCCTAGAAGCATCTGGAATTCACAGTAGAAAAGTTGGCCTCGATGAACCCTCAATGGCGTGGTGCAGCGTGGCTTTTCTTATGTGCTTAATATGCGCATTGCCCTAGCTCTGGCATGGTTCCTACAGTCCCTGACGTTTGAAGCCATCAACTCCCCACAAACAACGTTCAGAGCCACATGTGGAGACCAGCTGGAGGCAGCTGGCTCCCACTTTACTGCAGTGCTTTTAATGCCTCATTAAGTGCCCATCAGCATATAAACATTTATTTCCCACATAAACCTCTATCTTCAGAGGTTTATTATACAATCAAATGGATGTGCTTTAGGCAACATCCTGGTATTTAGGGTTCAAACCCAAGACCACATTCTTCGTTGTAATGTTCAGAAAGAAAATCCATGTGTTGCGTCTATGCGTAGGCTCGAAGAAAACAGCTCCTCATATTCATTGCATTGCATTGCATTGCTCTTGTCAGAAAATTGCTTTTATGCAGAAAATGAAATTTAGCAAGCAATTCATTCATAATATGGGGCATTTGCTTTGGGGGTTTCATTATTAAATATCATTATGCAGCCAAAGATATCACAACTTAATATCCAGTTTCTACACATGTGCAGTAAATAATATTGGCACAGTTGCTAGCGGAATTCTGCTAGGAAGTCTGTCACACTTTTCCTGCATGTATAATTGCATAATAAATCAGAACCATCTCCAGTCTAATGTTTAAATAATGCACACATGCACACACACAGATTTAAGGCAACTAACTGGAAAACTTCCAAGTTGATTCAGCCCGCCTGATGATGTATACATATTTTTAAGCCAGTACTTTCCAGAGAGACTATAAATTGAGAGGAAACTGACATAAGCTTGAGATTTAAATTCCTGTCTTGTCGTATGGTTTTTCACAGAACCAGATATTTTGGGGGAAGGTTCCCAGTGAGTCATTGAATCCTATTCCCTATCTCAAGACAAGACTGCATAGGAATATGAAAATTCTGCTGGATTAGACCGGAGGTCCATCTAGTACAGTGTTCTGTTACTCCACTGATCACCCAACCGTTTCTGCTAAGCTTCCAAGAAGGATGTGAGAAAAAATTCCCCTGTGCGCCTCTAAATAAGAGTTGATGGGGACAAACAAGGACATTTTATGTAAAAATCATTTGTGGTAGGTGTACATTTGTGGTAGGTGCATCTACCATACTAAACAAATTAATAAATAATTTTTAACATGTTCTAAGCTGGTAGCTATCCTTTCATCTTTAGACAGCAAATTCAACTGGGTAATTTTATTCCTGAAATTTTTTTTTCTTATAAGACCCAAATTGACTTGCAACAAGCACATTCAAACAAGTCATAAAAACAATTCCCTAAACAGGAAAAAAAACCAGTGTATCAAAACTTATTTATAAGCATTGTAATCCAGAAGCAGAGCAATGCACAGCACATGGTCCAAAATAAACAGCATCTCAAATAAACAGCAACCCTGACAGCTTTCCAAAACAGGCCTGTCTTCTGAGTATACCTAAAAACTTACTATGTGGGAGCCTGTCTCAACCCTATAGGGAGAGCTTTCCAGTGTCACTTCTAGTGGATGCCTATCAAGCCTCAAGCAAGCGAGGCATCTGAAACAGGGTCTCAGATGATGACTACAGCACACAAGGTCTGTTTCCAACTAGTGTTCTGTTCCTTTTGCTCCTGTTTCTTCCCTTTGGGATCTGAGCTGTCAAACAGCTGTGCTTCTAGAAAGTATACTAGTGGTTGCCAAACGTTTTAGCAGCAGGACCCACATTTTTAAATGACACTCTGTCAGGACCCACCTAGGTTTACCAGACTTTTAAAAATGAGATCTTGGTTGGCAACCTTCAGTCTCGAAAGACTATGATATAAGCCTACAGCACCCAGTATTCCCAGGCGGTCTCCCATCCAAGTACTAACGAGGCCTGACCCTACTTAGCTTCCAAGATCAGACAAGATCGGGCATGTGCATCTAGAATTCTTAATAATTTCTGAGATTGAAATAACTGGAATTTAGAAAGGCTTGACGTTGGCTGGGCCATGGCAGTAGTTACACTTAGCACATCACTGCCATTCACATTTTTTTGGGAGGATATCCCATTAAATTCAGTGTGACTTGCTTCCAAGTTGCATAGGTTGGGGCTTTTCCTCCATCAACCCTATGCACACTTTATCCTTATCCTTTTCTGTTCAGCATTATATCTTGTGTTGAAATGTTCGTTGAGGGATGCAATTAACTGTAATCACTAAGGCATCATTTAGACACCAAATGGGCTATCATATGAGCTACAGGAAGAGAATGGCAAGATGCATCACACACATTGTTCAGAGGGAGCGACTTCTTTTGTAGGGCTATGACTGCAAGTGCATGAGTTTGGTGCATTCATTTTAAGTGTTAATTCGCCATTTATCATAGCAGGTTGCCCGTATCATGGCAAAGTTCCTATCTGATGTGTTAAAACTGTATTAAAAATAGTGACTGGGTAAGCAATTATAACCATCATTAGGAATATATATATATTCCTATATATACGTATATTCTTGTTGGCAACCTTCAGTCTCGAAAGACTATGGTATCGCGCTCTGAATGGTAGGCCGATTCGGGAGTGACAATCCCTTCCATACCGGGAGCAAGTGCAGTCTGTCCCTGGTCTGTCTCCCTGGCTATGGGCCTTCCTTCTTTGCCTCTTTGCCTCAGACTGTTGGCCAAGTGTCTCTTCAAACTGGGAGAAGCCATGCTGCACAGCCTGCCTCCAAGCGGGCTGCTCAGAGGCCAGGGTTTCCCACCTGTTGAGGTTAGGACAATAATCATGACTCAGACATAGCCAAGTAAATGCATTCAAAGGAGATTTTATGGCTTTGTGGAACTGTGGTACCATCCCGGAAGATCTGTAGCTTTGCGGAAAAGGAGCTATGCAATTTTCCAGCTTGTCCCCTCAAACTTCAGAAAGATTTCTCAACATGACTGCCTGCACTCCACACAAACAGCCCAACCCTACCTAAGCTCTCCCGCACACATGCAGCCATGCCAGCATGGCTCGCGATGCATCCCGTGGGGGAATTTAGCAGGTGGAAAGTCTCCTCACGATAAGTGGATATTAGTCCCCTTGCTCTGAAGAAAGCCCCAGCGGCTGCTAAGGGTCTTCTTGGTGATATTGTTGGTGCAGGTTGGTTGATCAGTGTCTGCAGATCAGTTCTGGGAAGGGGGATAGTACACAATGGGCCTGGTTTGCCCCCATCAGCACTCCCATCCCATTCCCTCTCTCCTCCCTGCCCTTCCTCTACCCTTTTCTGGCCATGCACTGCTTAGCACAACTCTTCTCCAGTAGGCACCACTCCTACTGCCAGCATGTGTAGGAAGGTTTGGGCCTTCCCTAGGTGGTGCACTGCAGCAACATGCTTTACGGTACATTTGCAACAGCTTGTGCTGGTAGAGTGCACACTGCACCATGCAAACCTCCATAGGACTGTGCCAAAAGGCTTTTTATTCATCTTATGTTTCATTTTCTTGCTAGTCTCTGCTTTTTGACATTTCTTAACTTATGTGAGGCCAAAGGCTTAACTCCTAGCAGCCTCAGGGCCCAGTCCTCAACAGTGTGGGCTGGCTTACTGCCGGCACGCACTGACACAAACATGCCATTAGGCATGTTTGCGGGCCCTACCACCGGGCAGCCACCAGAGCTCTGCTGCTTGGTGGTCACATGGATTACCGAGCAGTGGAGAGGTAAGTGGGGGCATGGGGGGAGGCGGGGGGGAGGTGTTTCAGAGAGGAGAGAGGTGGGCAGAGGGCAGGGAGAGGGCAGGGAGGAGATGTTATGGTGAGGGGGAATGCTAGGAGAGGGTGGGGAGGAGGCGTTCCAGGGGAAGGGAGCGGGGGGGAGGGAGGAGGGATTCAGAGCCTCCTTGTTGGGAGGTTTGTCGAGGTTCTTGATTCACCACTGACCTTTGGGTTGGCGGTGAATCGAGTAGCCCCATTGTGGGGCTACTCGCTTTACCTGGGGGGATGAAAGTCCCCTTCTCCCAAGGAGCCACTGGCAGCTGCCCGGAGCACACAGGATGCTGCGGCAGCCATTTTTGGTGCCACTGCAGCACTGTGCGCTGGGCAGCTCAGGATTGGGTTGCCCATATTAAAGGCAAATCAGATAATGGGCACAAGTCCTATATACAGCATAGACCTCTAAGATGAGATCTACCATAATTATTGTGATGGTAATTATACTGCCACACTAAGATGGGATTTCCAATACGAAGTCATCTTCATAAGAACATAAGAACAGCCCCACTGGATCAGGCCATAGGCCCATCTAGTCCAGCTTCCTGTATCTCACAGCAGCCCACCAAATGCCCCAGGGAGCACACCTGATAACGAGACCTCATCCTGGTGCCCTCCCCTGCGTCTGGCATTCTGACATAACCCATTCCTAAAATCAGGAGGTTGCGCATACACATCATGGCTTGTACCCCATAATGGATTTTTCCTCCAGAAACTCGTCCAATCCCCTTTTAAAGGTGTCTAGGCTAGACGCCATCACCACATCCTGTGGCAAGGAGTTCCACAGACCGACCACACGCTGAGTAAAGAAATATTTTCTTTTGTCTGTCCTAACCCGCCCAACACTCAATTTTAGTGGATGTCCCCTGGTTCTGGTATTATGTGAGAGTGTAAAGAGCATCTCCCTATCCACTCTGTCCATCCCCTGCATAATTTTGTATGTCTCAATCATGTCCCCCCTCAGGCGTCTCTTTTCTAGGCTGAAGAGGCCCAAACACCGCAGCCTTTCCTCATAAGGAAGGTGCCCCAGCCCCGTAATCATCTTAGTCGCTCTCTTTTGCACCGTTTCCATTTCCACTATGTCTTTTTTGAGATGCGGCGACCAGAACTGGACACAATACTCCAGGTGTGGCCTTAGCATAGATTTGTACAACGGCATTATAATACTAGCCGTTTTGTTCTCAATACCCTTCCTAATGATCCCAAGCATAGAATTGGCCTCCTTCACTGCCGCCGCACATTGGGTCGACACTTTCATCGACCTGTCCACCACCACCCCAAAATCTCTCTCCTGATCTGTCACAGACAGCTCAGAACCCATCAGCCTACATCTAAAGTTTTGATTTTTTGCCCCAATGTGCATGACTTTACACTTACTTATATTGAAACGCATCTGCCATTTTGCTGCCCATTTTGCCAGTCTGGAGAGATCCTTCTGGAGCTCCTCACAATCACTTCTGGTCTTCACCACTCAGAAAAGTTTGGTGTCGTCTGCAAACTTAGCCACTTCACTGCTCAACCCTGACTCCAGGTCATTTATGAAGAGGTTGAAAAGCACCGGTCCCAGGACAGATCCTTGGGGCACACCGCTTCATGGTTAGAAGCCTACAACATACATTGTAGTATGATGACAGAACTTGCAATAATTCTCCCAAAGTGGAATCAGCAGAAAGTAAACTAGAATCCTGCAAGTCCATATCAGATTTTACTTGGCATTCCTCTTTTAGTTTCCAGTACTACAACTCCCAATGTATACAGTCAGATATATACAGATATACAGCTATACATTCAGATATACAGTCCCCTGTATATCTGTACAAAACAGGATGAAAACATTCCTTAGCCAATTAGTGTAGCCTCACAGTTAATTTGAATCAAACTCTTAAGCTTTGGTTTCCACTCTAAATATCCCAGAGTTCAATATGCAACTACTTTGGTTAGAGCAAAGTTTAGTCCTCTGATTGAAAGTGGATAGTCCATTGGATAGTTCATGGGAAACTGAGCAGGGACATGGTTTTCTTCTCTAGATATTACTCATGAGTTCATTTTACTGGGACACTTGGCTACGTTAAGGTCAGCGTATCCAAAGATACACTTTCTAGAATGCCCTGGATTGCCTATGTCTGAACATCTAATGGAGTTTTCGTTCTCTCAGGAAGTGGTAGAGATAACAGAATATGATTTTTTAAAACCGTATCTCTTTCTCCTTTTTAATAAAATCGATCTTATCCAAGGTATCATTCCTTGAAAGCCAGCTGTCAGATTTATTGCTGGCTTGAAGCTGAGTCTAAGATTAATAACCCCAGCCCCATTTCCACAAAGTGATTCCACATGTAGGCAAGACACTTGAAGATCGGAGAAGAGTACGAGCAGATCCTCATCTGTCTCATTTCATTGCCTTGGCTCTATTACAGGCTATACATCCATATAAAAATATGTCTACTATATTACATTTATTGGTCTGTACACTTCTGCCATGGCAAGTCTGTGACACAAAGTAATTGCATGTGGGTGGGCCTAACTTGGAGGAGAGAGAAACCACATCAAGCCTTGCTTCCATACAATCATGAAATTCACCTATGCAATGAGAAACTTGAGACAAAGCACAGGCATACCTTCGAACTACATGACATTCAGGGCATGCGCTGACCTTTCATGCAAAGATTAATTTTCCCACCCAGAAATATTTATTCAAGTAAACCTTGTTTGCTACTATGTTTGTGGAAAGTGAGACATGAAATGGCTCTCAGGATTGAATTCAAGCAAACAGTCTGGGAAAACAGTCAGCAGTATTTGCCCATCTCTGCCAGTTAAACTACTAGCCTGCCAAATCCTTTGTCTCATGTAAGGCAGTCTATTTTGCTGGTAGTTGAAAAAGCCTAATTTTTTTCAGTGGGAAATGTTGGTGGCTTATCTACATCATCAAGTGTTTTGTTAGGCAAACATCTCAAGTAATTCTCTGCGATAATGTTTAAAAGAAAAAGCAAATGTTACTCTCACTCTCAACCTCACATAATAAACCTATTAAAATTGGCTTAAGTACTACAACAGAAGCTTATGTTTAATAACCAATTTGTCAGGAGATTTATTGCTTAGAGGAGGTTGCCTGAAGACCACTCACACTATCACAATCTTTTTGATTTCAAAAGGGGCCGTGCAAATCAAAAGAGCCAATGAAAGGCTGTCTCATCCTGAGGTCTTTAACTCTCACATAATGCAGCTAGCATTATTTGAACTTTTTATTGTTAATTCTTTTAGGAATCTGGCCACAATGATCTTATCTGCTAAGAAAGGGCAAATATATCTTTTCAGCAAATACAGATCTTTGCAGGCTTAAATAACTAGTTTCACAAATTTCTGGAGCTTCAGCTTTTGTATATGGATCCTGTAAAATCAAGGAAAAGCATGTACACACACACAATGTCTAGATATCTAACTAACAATAGCAAGTATGCTAGGTTGTACATGATTGGAAAGCTTCTGAGAGACTTGCACAGATTTGGTTCAAAGCTTAAGGGTGGAATACGGCACATTTGCACCTCCTTGTGAGTCGGTTAGGCTGGCGCATGGAGGTATGCTGGCCTATAGGGCTGAATTCAGCCTCCACATTGACAGAGGAAGTGAGCCTTGCATCAGCCGATCTCGGCTGATGCAAGGCTCTGGGGTGGGCGGGGAGAAGTTGGGGAGGAGGCAGGAGGGAGACGTTCCAGGGTGGGGGAGGGTGGGGGGCCCCAAAGGCAGGTGGGTGGGGAGCAGGAGGCGGGGCTTGAACCCAGCAGTTATGCTGGATCCCAACCCTGTTCCCCGAGCAGTGCAGAGCAACTTCAAGCAGCTCCGTTCTCCTCAGACTTGTGCCATCTCAGGAGGTGGTGCAAATTTGAAGAGATGCATAGGGGCTGCAGTGACTTACCCAGGGGTAAGGGGAAGAATTTCCCCTTACCTTTGGGTGAGCCACTGTGGTGTCCTTTCTCATGCTGGATACAGCACAAGCCTCCTGGCTTGCCTGTTTCAGCGCAAGATAGGATTGCACTCTAAATTATACAATTCATAGAAGTACAGAAAAATGTGTGTTGAAACAATGTTTCCCTATGGCCTACAACACACATAATTTGTTCACAAAGGCATGTAACTTCAAAGCTCTTGCTTTAATGAACAGAAACCATCTTATGCTTATTCTGATCATATCTATCGGTGGTGAGAAGCTGGCCCATCTAGGATCCAGTTAGAAAGTCCTAGGAAAGTCTAGAGCAGGGGTGTCAAACACGTTTCATACTGTTGTACAGGATCAAAAGAGACCACTGACACCAAGCTAAGTTTAAGACTTTTTATTAGGAGGAATGGAACCTGAACCAAACAAATCAAAATGACCTTGTTCCAAATTCCCTGAGGACCTGAGGCAGGCAGGCAGGCAGGCTTGAAGCAGACACAAGGCAGCAGGACTTGAGGCAAGTCAGGCAAAGGCTGGGTGGTTATTCCCTTCTCTGGTTCTCAGAGGCTCTCCCAGGGGCTCCTTCCAGCAGCTCTCTCCTCAGCTCTCCCTCAGAGCTCAGGTTTCAGCTCCACACTGCAGCTTGGTCTCTCCCGGCTCGCTCCTCACAGCTTGTTCTTCCAGTTTCTTCTCTGCAGACACTCTCCAAAGCTCCTCATAGCAGCTCTGTGGCTTGGTCTCTCTTTCTGCAGAGCCAAGTCTTGAAGCACCTCTCAGCAACCCTTCCCTGGTAGTCTCTGAGCTCTCTGTGCTGGTGCAGCCCCTTTTATAGCCTCAGTGGCTCTGCACACAGAAGCCCTCTATCTTTCTCTTGATGGTACTGCAGTCTTTTTGCACACAGCACTCAAGTCTCCTGCTCAGCCCCTCCCAGTCCTCCTTCTGTCTCTCCAAAGCAGCAGTTTTCCATTTGGTCCTCCAACTCTCAAGGGCTTGTTACAAGGTCATACACAGTACACTTTCCTCAACAGTGAGCCCATTGGCTCAGACAAACTCAGACAGGCTGTCTATTGGCTCATGAAAGGCACAGCTATGATCCTACCAGGCCAAGTTACAGCAGTCAACTGAGCCCAAGTTCTGCACATATCAATACCAAAGGTCGAATGGCATTCATGATGCCTGCTGAGGGCTGGAAGTGATGTCATTAAACAACTCATAACCAAAAAATAAGCACTTTTTCTCACTTAGGAATTCATTAACTTCAAATGACAGAAGAGAACACACACAAATCTTTATCATATTTCAAGATATGGGAGAGCCCAATTTTTGTGGGGGCTGCCCTTTTAACAGTAACACCTCAGCTTTGCGTAGCAGCTGAAATCCTGAGGGCCAGATAGAAAGCTTCTACGGGCCACATCTGGCCCCCAGGCCTTATGTTTGACACCCCTGTTCTAGAGGGGAGGCTTTCTGAGCAATGATTGATGGGAAAATTACCGTCCCTCAGCTCAGACAATTGTGAGTTGAGTTGCTGTTAGGATACAAGTCCAGCGTGAAGGCAGAAACTAGCAGCAGTAGCTAATACTGACCCACTGGCAAGAGCACAAAAATCTGAAAAGGAGATAAACTCCAGGCCCCAGCACTTCAATAGGTATGAGAATATGCCAAGTCATGCCTGTCAGATTGTCATTAGGACCTGCTGACTTCACCAGTTACCCAAAGCCTGAGAGTTGTGAGAAAGTCAAGAATGGGAAGCATTCTAGCATTATAACGGTCATGTAACTTTCTGGCTCTTTGTGGGAACACATGCACTACCTCAAGGCTATTAGAGAGGACTGTTCTCAGGAACTTTTAAGCCATTTCTGCCTGTCACCTGGGCCCAGCCCCGGTGGCCGGAGTCTCCTCTGGCGTAGGGGTCTCCTTGGAAGTAAATCACAAGTACTGCCGGGACTGGGCACCCGGGTAGAGCATCTCCTTGAGAGTAGGGCCCAAGGCTTCATTGGATCTCCAGACAGTCACATGGCTGGAAAGGGTGGGGCTGGCTGGGCCAGCTACTGGCTTCATAAGGAGCCTGGGAGGGATAGGGAGAGGTTGCTCCTTCCAGGGCTCTGGCTGGGGAGGCATAGCTGGGGGAAGGGTAAGCAATCCCTTACCTCTACTTGTTTCTGTGGGGGCTGAAAGGGTCCCTGGTGGGGGCAAATGGTCCCTCCCAGGGGAGGCACACTTGGACCAAAACAGAGTGTTGTAGACCTTGGGGGGCCCCAGAAGCCCAACTAAATAGCCAGACAGCCAACCAGCAGGGGTCGTACTGAACAGTTCAACCTTGTTGTACCAGCACAGAGGCAAAACTCCTTTTGAGGACGGTATACCAGGGCCCTTGTGTAAAGGATATCACCAGATTAAACCACTCATGTGAGCCAATCTCCAAGTCTCAGTGCCTCCTTTTACTCTGGGGTAAGTCAACTGCTGCTCCCAGGCATGGACCTCACACTGCCCAAAGTTGCATATATGCAACAGGATCAAATGTGGGGTGGGCAGAAATGGGTTAATGAGAACTACAGCTAATTATGCAGATCCCACTTTCTGCAATCCTCTCTCTCCCAAAATGCAAGTTTCAATTTACCCACCTTAGCTTGCAACCGTAGATAGCTGTAAGAGCAGGTCTGACAGAAACACGCATGCAAGAGGAGGGGTTCTATAAAAACAACGTACAGGTTTTTAAAAAACCAGCGATACTCCCAAATTCCATGGCACTATCTTACTCTTCTTGTGAACCTGTTTGTTAAGTTACCCTCTTCTGAGACACTTAAGTCCAACTCGAGAGTTATTCCACACATAGTCAGTGCGGCCCTTTGCAGACCAATGTTGAACACGCAGGTGCCTTGAGCCACTGGCTATGAGATGGGTGGTTCAACAGCACAGCCCCGTTTCCTCTTGATGCATTTGCTGTAAGCTGTAGGAACAACCTGAGCAGGGTTTTTCAATTCTTACATGAATCCAAATATATCCTGATTCTGACTTGCAAGCTTTTTTTGTATAAACTTGAGAACAGCCAAATAGGCTTGAGCACCCTGTTCACGAGTTTCAATTTTCCTGTCAAACTCTGCATGTTCAATGACAAAGAACCTTTTGTCACACTCCCGAGCAAGTGATGTGAATTTTTTTTTTTTGCTTTTTATCAAGAAGCACAAGCAGAAGACAGCTTTACTGTATTCTAATGGTTGTGAAATGAAACTGAAACAAAAGAGATTGGTTGACTGCTTTTGCCATGTTTGTGTTCCTGTCCCGTCCCGTCCCCCAACCTTTTTTGAGAAGGTGACCAAACCGTTTAACTTTTCAAGTCATCCATTGGAAAATTGAGCAGCCTGGGGTTTTACATTGCTAAGGCATGTGTGAGTCTTTAAATATTGGTTCCTGTCAGCAATAGCAATTGGAAAGCAATTAAAAGTACCCACCTGTTGACATAATTGGCAAGAACCATTTTTTTTTTAAATGTCATTTCTAAAAGCTTCACAGTCAAACTACTGACTAAATATTTTTGTGTAGCTAATCTTTTTTGGGGTGGGCATTTTAAGTTATTTAACAGCCCCGTCACCTACACTAGCCAGCTTTAAGTCAGCGATGTTCTGTTTAAAAATACGTCACCAGATGTTCAGCAATATTGGTAGCATTTCAATGAAAAGTTCGCTTTTGTAGAAATGCCGTACTGAGTCTGGAAAGCAACTAGACAAGATAGATTTGCCAAATATTGCTAGGACCAGACTTTGACTGTAACATCTGCTCTGTAGACATTCACGGTACAAAGAAAAGCGCAAACGTGGGTTGTTAAGATTCTCCCCTAACACCTGTTAAAAGTATAAGGGAGCTTACCTACAGAAAATAATGAAAAGGAATCCTTATTCTGACCCCAGTTATGCCCAGCCTTTTGTAGTCACTGGATGCCATTGCTCCTAATTAGGTTAGAATGGCTTTGGAATCTGTCTCAGAGCCTTTGTATTTAAAAGGAGTCATTGGCAAAGCATTATGCTGAAAAAAGACTATAGAAAAACTGAAGTGTGTCAAATTAAATGTCTGAAAGGCAGAATATACCTTTATCTGGGCCTGCTATTCACTGTTGTGAGCCATACGGTTCTATCGTGCTAAGTGAGAAAATGGTCCCCTTTCTACCTTTGATATACTGTAGACTGGCAGTTGTAGTGGTGTTAGGAGATGCTGGATAATGAGAGCCTTGGCTGCCCTTTGCCTGATGGAAGCCCAAGCAGCAGGGGCTAAAAAGAAAACCTGCATCTTCCTTTAGTGGCAGGTGCACTAGGAGAGTTTAAAAGAAGCTGGCTTTTGATCTTGCTGTATTCAGACCTGATTTGGATTTTGGGATCCTTTGCTGACATGGCAGGTATTGCTTTGTGCTGGTTTCTGCACCCCCATAATAACTGCTCAGCCTTCCAAAGTTACCAATTAACAGTTTGTTTAAGAAGACCCGTATGCATCCAGTGCTGTCTCCTCCAACAGGAACCAGCCCTGGTAAAGCTGCTCTGATCCTCCTGACCACTTGAGCAAAGAGAGGCATTAAACAGTAGATTAAACCTGTTAGGCCCACAAAAGGGCAACTCCAAGAGGCTGTAAAGTGTTTCTGCTTTATTAACGGTGCTTTTCTGAATATTTCCATGAAAAGTAGATTTCAGCCTCTCGAAATATATCACTTACGTGCATGCAAGTTAGTATGGTGAACCACTTGCTGTAAGGCAGATACTGCATTCTTAAAAAGATGGGATTGCTCCAGGTCATCCAAATACATGTTCGGTGGGCCATAATGGCTATGTTGTAGCACACAGTAAGTCCCACACACTGCTGTCCATGGGATTCCCTCCCTTATGATTGGTAGGCTGTTACCATGGTGACCGGCCAGTCCTGCAGGAGAAGGGACACAGTGTTTTAGGCCCAACCCTAGTGAAGCAGGTGCCCAAAGCCAGCCTCCCCATCACTATGCACACATTCATATCATTGGGCACTGTCTCATTCTTTCCTCCTCCTCCTCTCCCCTGCCCCCCATTTTGAAAAGACCAGGAAGCAGGCCAACAAAGAAATATAAGGAGGGGTGTCTCCCTGTATGGACACCCTAGGGCAGACCACCATCTCCCTTGCCTTCCATACGCTTCTGGAGGAAGCCAATCAGTAGCTACACCTGATGGACCTGGGCACTTGGCTGGACAAGGCATGAGCAAAGTGAGCATCCCGCCAGGACGGATGGTGGCTGGGAAGCCATCCAGTTCTAATCACTCCCCTGAAAATGGAAACTGTTGGCACGACATCACAGCGGTGGCCCCCTGCTTTCTCACTCAGCCCTACCACCACAACTGCTTGCTCACAGCAGCAGAGCTGCCGCCACTCTGGTCCTCTTCTTACACATTCTCATTAACAGTGAAGAGAAGAGAATGGGAGAATTGAAAAAAAAGGTAAAATGGGTGGGCGGGTGGTAAACTAGGAGACATGTCAGGCAGGCGCAGGATGTGGGGCAGCCCAGCCATTTTGCTGCTCCTCCCAGACCACCACTCAAAGTAATTCGTTCAATCCTAGCCACACTTTCCTGGGAGTAAGCTCCAGGATGGGACTTACACCTGAGTAGACAGACATAGGATTGGGCTCTCAGGCTCCTGGATGGGCCACCCCTGCACTCTGCATTGATTTTTATCGATGTATTTACTTATTTATTTTACTATATAAACTGTCCTTCTTGTAAACTATTTTTTGTTGAAAAGAGGACTATAAATATTGTTATTCTTCACAACAACAACAATGTTGATCACAGCCTTTGAGACACTTCCTTGCAATAAAGGTAGCTGTTTCCTTTTAGGATGGACCTCAGTTACACCATTGTAAAACATAGAGCAAGATAGTGTCTAGTTCACGTCTCTTCTAATAAAACTCGGATACAGATATGTTGTCAATAAAACTCAGATACAATTTGCTCTCTCCAAGCCTTCTGTTTTGTAATTAATTTCTCCGACACAGGTAAATAAAGACAAAAAAAGCAATGCTATTATCTGTAGATTTATGAGTTATTTGTAAAGTTGTTTTGCAAAATTATATAGAACATGAGAATAACGATAAAGAACTGGGGGTGATCAGGTGCAGAGGAGAAGGGAGCCCCTTTCCTTTGAATAATTGTGTAGGACAACTTTTAGCAGACGCAGCTTGTCAGGCAGCGTGATTCAACTGACGTGTTCTGTAACAGAAAGATTCTGCAGATTTATGTCGAGAAGTAGTTGGAAAAGTGACTGGGGCTCAAGGATTTCCTTAAAAGACTGATTCAAAGGACTGAGGTAGTAGAGAAAGGAGGACAGTAGGTTTTGGTGCACTTGAGCTGCATGTGAGAAACCACATAGAGGGGACAGAGGACCAATGGTCAAGTTCACCGCTCCTTAGTCTGAGGGTGACCCAATCCAAATGGCCCCCTGTGCCAGTTTTAAGTGTTGCAAACATGCTATAAAACACCAGTCTAACTCAAGAGCCAGTTAGGCCGGTGCAGAGGCCCACACCGGCTTGCCCAGTGCGGATCCAGATCCTGTGATGGCTAGAGCAGATATGTTTGTGCCAGGAGGTGGTGAGAGTGGGTGGCAGAAGGGCATTCCGGGAGAGAGGAGGGGACATTTCTGGGCAAGGGGAGGGTAGAACATGGGGAGGACCAGGCCTGGGAGGGGTGAGATCAACAACAGCAGCACACACTCTATCCTAACCCCCATTCCCAGTCCTTGGAGCCCTACATGAGCTGCTCAGATATTTGTGCCAGTTAAATAGCTGGCATTTATTCAATTAGTCCCATAGGGCAAGCTGGGGTGTTACGTGAGGTAAGTTTGGTTCCTTACTTCAGATCATTCTAATAAGAAGAGGTGTGAGGGATACACTTCCTCCAAATGTCTTGTCACCTCATTAAAGGGGGCATGGAAAGAGACCACTCACTGCTTTAGGCCAGGTGTGGGTTGATGGAAGAAGACTTTAGTCCTGACAAGCCTTCAACAATCTTGCAAGTGATGATCTCTCTCTTCTGTATGGAAGATAGACAGAGCTTCTATGAATCTGCATAGTTAGAGAAACAGCATCATAGTGGCAGTGTCATTGTACAGGAATAATATAATATTATTTTATATTTGTATGTATTTGCAGTATTTTTGCCATTAAAAAACGGTGTTTTCAATATGTCTTCCCTGAACCTGTAAGTTATACAATGTAAAACATTCTCACAATTAAATCCTGAGTGCCCCCGACCGTGAAATGATTGCCTGGTAAGTCAGACGGGGCCAGTGGGCCACAAAGACAGTTCTCTGAAATTAGAGGCACTGCTAATAAAAGAATGGCAGGCCCTACTGGTTATTGTACACGCTCATTCTCAAAGGAATCTTGCTGGCCTGAGCTGGTCTGGCCCCAGAGCTGCATATTTTTCTCTCTCGCATCTCGAGCTATGCTGATGTTACGCAATCCAGATAACTATCGGGTTAGCTTTATAGGGAAAAATTCCAGTAGCCTAGCACTTTCTCTGCATAACAAGGCTAATTTTAACCATGTAAGTTAAACATTTCCTGAGAAGACAAACAGAACAGAATAACAAATCCGGATTGGGAGATTAAAATAACAATGCAATGCAAGTATGTGAAAGCTGGGGGGTTTTTTTGGTTGTTTTTTTTAACTGATTCATAAACTGATGTTTATGATTCAGAGAAAGAAACTCAGGGCTTCCAGTTGGGGCAGGATAATTAGTGTCCACGGAAGATGTCCCAACATTTTGTATTTTTCTGACAGAGTCTGTCTCAGAGGCTTTCACAGGTTCATGACAGATAGCAATGTAAGAAGTGCAGGTTTTCTTGCCTTAAGAGGCTTACCAAACATCCAAATCCCTATAGACCGGGGTGCTCAAACTTTCAACTTTAGGGATGCTGGACCTTTAACAAGTGTATAGAAGAGAGAATTTCAGCAGGTGCAACTTGTCATCCCACAGATGATAAGCTGCACCTGCTGAAATTATCTCTCCTACACAATTTTAAAGGTCCAGGATCCCTAAAGTTGAAAGTTTGAGCACCCCTGCTATAGACCAATGCATAATCTGGAGCCTGCTTAACCTAGCTTGGGCTTTCTTGTCAACCCCATGCTACTGAGCAGACTTTCAGGGCTGATTAGGGAAGTGGGACAGGCCCAGTTTGCATCCTGCAGACTTCAGGCTGTGAGAAAGCCCTGGATGCTCCCAGAATTCCATATACCGTGTTGCTTTATCATATGTCTGGAGAACAGTGCCCTAATAACAAAGGCAGAAGTGTGGACATGGGGTTCAAATAAGACAGCAAAAGTCCTTTTTTTTAAATTAATTAAATATTTTATTTATTTATTACAGATACAGGTAAGGAAAATGGGTTATACCTGGAGCTGGTACTACACAGGTTACACGTGAGGCTATTGGCCCTAGATTACAACATGCATCATTCCAAAAATAAAAAAAGGAATCAAAACAACTGAAAAATGCACAATAATCATCAATACAAAGACTATCATATTTATCAGTATAAAAATTTAGATTTATTGAAACACTCAATACTGTTTAACTAAAATTATCTATCCAGTCATAAAGAGGCTTCCAATATTTTCTTACTCTACCTAAAACTCTCTCTTTCATTCTTTCTGTTAAAATTTCCATTTCTGCTATTTCATAAATTTTGTCTATTAAATTTTCTCTAGTTGGGACGTCTGTAGATTTCCATTTTTGTGCAAACAATATTCTTGCCACTGTAGCAATATGTACAATAAGGTATTTCTTACGTTGGTCTTTAATTTCAGATGTCACATTTAGGAGGAATATTTCTGGTTTGAATTGTAATATAATAATAATAATAATAATAATAATAATAATAATATTTCTATACCGCCTTTCTTGGTCCTCAGATTTCTCCTTAGACTTTATTCAAGGCGGTTTACATAGGCAGGCAATTTAAATCCCAGTAGGAATTTTTACAATTTGAAAGAAGGTTTCTATCTTTCAAGAAACCACAACATTCAGATGTTTCTTTCTTGATCTGGTCGCACATTCTGGCCTCCATCCTCCCACACTCAGAGCAGATGGAATAATACACAATTCAATATCTCTTGCAACAATTTATATATCATTTTCCAGTATTTCTTTGCTTTTTCACATGTCCACCACATATGATAAAAGGTTCCTTCAGCCTCTTTACATTTCCAACACTTATTTGATGACCCAGAATACATTTTTGCTAATTTCTCTGGAGTTAAATACCATCTATAAAACATTTTATATAAATTATCTTTAAAAGACATGCTTTAGTTATCTTAATATTTATATTCCAAATTTGCTTCCAGTCATCCATCGATATATTATATCCAAAAAATTTTGCCCAGCACACCATTGCATCTTTAACTGTCTCATCCTCCATTCTTATCTCAAGGAGAAAATTGTACATTTTTTTAAATATACTTCCCCTCATCAATCAAAAATATTTTATCAAAACTTATATCTTCTTCATAAAAACCTATTTTTTGGTCTTCTCATAATCTTGTTCTTATTTGCATTTTGTTCCACCAGTCCAATTTTATTCCTTTCTCTTCTGACTCAGGCTTACTTAGGATCTCTCCTTTAATATTCAGCAGATCACTGTATGATTTATTTTGGTCTTTTTTAATCCAGTTCGGATTAGTTGCTATTTCAAGTGGTTTTATCCATCTGGGTAATTTAAAGTATATCTTGTATTTTATCTGTTCCCATATCCAAATTAAAGATCTTCTTAAAATGTGTTGTCTAAAATATCCATGCTGTTTAACTTTATCATAAAACAGGAATGTGTGCCAGCCTATTTGTAGATCATGTGCTTCTAATATTAAAATTTTGGAATTTGGTATGAGTCCCCAATCTTTTGTCCAGTTTAGGGCTGCTGCTTGATAATATAATTCCTAGTCTGGTAATCCGAATCCTGCTCTTTTTTTATCCTCTTGAAGTAATTTCAGTCTTATTCTTGGTTTTTTACCTTGCCAGAGGAATTTTGTAGTAATTTTATTCATTTCTTTAAAAAAAGTTCTCTTCAAAATAATCGGAATAGTCTGGAATAAAAACATTAATTTTGGTAATATTTTCATTTTCAATAGAGCTATTTTTCCCATTAGGGATAGTTGCAATTTATTATATTTCTCCAAATCTTTTTTTTTTCCTTTCATTAATTTCGTATACTTGTCTTCCATTAATGTACTTGTCTTTTTGGTAATTATAATTCCTAGATATTTTACTTTGTTTGTTATTTGTGGTCCAAATTCTTTTAATCATTCTGTATCATTGTCTTTTATATTTTTAAGTATCATTTTGGTCTTCTGGTAATTTATTTTTAGGCCTGCCACTTCTCCATATTCTTTTAAGTCTTCTATCAAAAATTCTATGGAATTGAGTGGATCTTCCAAGATAAATACCAAATCATCTGCAAACAGTTGTAATTTGTATTCTTCACTTTTAATTTTGAGCGGTTTCATCCTATCATCTTCTCTTATTACATTATTCAATATTTCTACTGTCAAAATAAACATCACAATGGTGAAAGTGGACAACCTTGTCTTGTTGAATGTTAATCTCTCTGGTCAATTCTCCATTTACTCTTATCTTTGCTTTTTGATCCTAATATATTCCTTGTATTATCTTAGTAAATTTTGGACCAAAATGTAATTCTTGAAGACAGTTAATCATAAAGTCCCAATGTAAATTGTCAAAAGCTTTCTGGGCGTCTAAAAACACTAGGGCTAATTTCTTATCTGGATGCGCTTCAAAAAATTCCAATGTATTTATTATAGTTCTCACATTGTTTTTCAATTGTCTTTTTGGTAAAAAACCAGTTTGATCTTCTTTAATTATTTGGTTTAATATTTTTTTTTAATCTTGTAGCTAAAATTAAAGCAAAAATGTTATAATCTGTGTTTAAAAGTGAAATGGGTCTATAATTTTTAATTTCTTTTTCATCCGTGTTTGATTTATGTATCAAAGTAATTGTTCCTTCCTTCCATGAGTTTGGTATTTCTCCAGTCTCCCATATGTCATCAGTCACCTTTTTGAATGGCAACAACAATACTTCTTCAAATTTCTTATAATATTCGGCTGGTAATCCATCAGAGCCTGGCATTTTTTGGAGTTTTTGCCTTTTAATCACTTCTGTTATTTCATTTATAGTAATTGTATTTTCCAATAAATTCTTTTGATCAGCTAAAATTTTAATAGTATTTTTTTTTCAGATATTCTGTTTGTTACTGGTGTTCTGAATTTTTTTCTCCCATATAATACCTGATAAAATTGTTCAATAATTGTTTTCTTTACTTCTAATTCTGTTTTCTCTTTTCCAGTCAAATCTTTCAATGTCTTAATATAGTTTTTTTGTCTTTCTTTTTTCAGCTTATAAACTAACCATCTTCCTGGTTCGTTTGCATTTTCAAAAAAGTTTTGTTTTGCCATTTTCAATTTCTTGTTGTATCTTCTTAATCTTTTGTTGAATTCTTTGATTTGTAGTTTCTTTCTGTAATTCCATTTCAACTTTCTCTAATCTTTGTATAAAATCTTTAGTTTTCATCTCTTGTCCAATTCTCTGTTTTGCTGCATTTCTTATTGCTAATCCTCCAAAAAATGCTTTATTCGTATCCCATACAATTTGTGTTTTAGTTTCTGGATGAAAATTGGTCTTGAAAAAAAATTCTATTTCTGTATTTGCTTGATTCAAAAATTTCTGATCATTCAAATGAGTTGTATTTAACACATTTAACAAAACATTTAACAAAAACAGAAACTGTTTTTATGGTTTCTGTTAATGTGTTTTTAATATATTTTTATCTGTTTGTGAAATTATGTTTTAATCTGTTTTTATATGTTGTAAGCTGCCCTGGGTCCCTTTAGGGAGAAGGGCAGGATAGAAATAAAGTTTATTATTATTATTATTATTATTATTATTATTATTATTATTATTATTATTATTATTATTATTAACTTCCAACTATTTCTCCTTAATTTTTATTTATTATTATTAAAATTGGATTATGATCTGTATTAGGTAAAATTACAGTCTGAAATGTTCCATCTAAACCAGATATTGAGGCCCAGCACATATCAATTCTAGACCAAGAATTATGTGAATTTGAATAATATGTGAACTGTTTTTTCTCCGGGTATTGTGTTCTCCATGTGTCAATCAACTGTAATTCTTCTGCCATTTCCAAAAAAGGTCTGGGTAGGGTTCCTCCTCATTTTAGAGATCTTTTGTTAAATTTTCTGTCCTATTTAGCTTGAAAAACTGCATTAAAATCTCCAAATAAAAAAAGATCCCTGTCTTCTCCCATGATTAATTTCTCATATAATCTTCTGTAAAACTTATCTTGATGTGTGTTTGGTGCATAAATATTGACAATTAATGCTTCCCTTGTTTCAACTTGGATCTCTACAATCAGAATTCTCCCATCTTCCAACTGCCATTTCTTTTTTCTTCTTTTTTTAAAATATATTTTATTTATTCATTACAGATACAGGAAAGGAAATAGGTTTAACTTTGGGTAGGGTACAACACAGGTTACACATAAGGTTTGGCCCCAGATTCCAACATACATCATTCAGTTAACACAAAAATAAAACACAATAATCATCAATACAAAGGTTCACATATTTATCAATATAAAAAATTGATTTTTACGAAACACTCAATTTTATCTAACTAAATTTATCTACCCAATCATAAAAAAACTTCCAATATTTTCTTACTCTATCTAAATCTCTCTCTTTCATTCTTTCTGTTAAAACTTCCATTTCTGCTACTTCATAAATTTTATCTATTAAATCTTCTTTAGTTGGCACATCTATAGATTTCCATTTTTGCGCAAACAATATTCTTGCTGCTGTAACAATATGCACTATAAGGTGTTTCTTAGATTGATCTTTAATTTCTGATGTCACATTTAGGAGGAATATTTCTGGTTTGAATGGTAACACACAATGCAATATCTCTTGCAACACTTTATGTATCATTTTCCAATATTTCTTTGCTTTTTCGCATGTCCACCACATATGATAAAAAGTTCCTTCTAGCTCATTACATTTCCAACACTTATTTAATAACCCAGAGTACATTTTTGCTAACTTCTCTGGTGTTAAATACCATCTATAAAACATTTTATATAAATTCTCTTTTAAAAACACTGCTTTAGTTATCTTAATAGTTGTATTCCAAATTTGATTCCAATCATCCATTGATATATTATATCCAAAAATTTTTGCCCAACGCACCATTGCATCTTTAACTATCTTTAACTATCTCATCTTCCAACTGCCATTTCAATTCAGGTTCTAATTTGGGGTTAACATATGTTGCTACCCCCCCCCTTTTTTTTTGGTGTGGGTCTGAGGCAAAAAATAAAGTTCCCATTTTTCTATTATTGAGAAATCTAACATCATTTTTTCTAATATGTGTTTCTTGAATACAGATTACATCTGCTTTGGTTTGGTATAATTGATGGAATATTCTTCTGCACTTCTGAGGAGAATTCAGTCCATTAATATTTACAGAAAAAAATTTCACTTGTTGTTCAGCCATATTCACTTAGAATTTTTTTTTGTCTTTCTTGATATTTTCCTTGCTCTCTGTCTTGTTTGTATTTTCCTTCTTCTTCCCACTGTTCCTTCTACTTCTTCTTCTTCTTCTTCTTGGCTGTCTTCTATATCTTGATTCATCTCTTTCTAAGACAGCAAATGTCTTACATTACCACTGTGATCAACCCAACCTGCCAGAGGCTCTTGGCACCACACTCCATTTCATATATATTCTATTAAAATGCAAAGCTGGGGAATCAGCTGGGGAGCTTATTTCTAGGGCAAATGGGAAATGGGGTCCACAGATCTCACCTACAATGAGACCCAGGAACTCCATAAATCATCCAGGGCTCAAAGATCTTACTGCAGGTGTGATCCACAAAGCCTACTTTTCACATCACTGGGAGAAAAGAAAGAAACACAAGGTACTCATGTTCCTTCTTTCTCTGCTTCTCTGTAAAGCAGGAACTGGTCCTGATTATATAACCTGAAATCAAACTGATTAAATTATTTACAGAGAGACTGGCAGGTTCTAATCAAAACATCTCCACTTAGAAAAGGAACACTTACAGGTCATTATGGTTAGAAAAAAAAATAGTTACTAGGATTGTGTGCTGTGTAATATTGGTCTATTTCAGTGTTTCTCAAACTGTGGGTTGGGACCCATTAGGTGGGTCGTGAGCCAATTTCAGGTGGGTCTCCATTCATTTCAATATTTTATTTTTAATATATTAGACTTGATGCTACCATTGTATGTGACTGCATTTGGGGAAATGTTACAGACCTGTACTTTGAACAGGCTACTATGTATATGCTTTTAATAATGATAGCACAGGCCTACAAAATTGAGGGTCAGAAAAGTTTTTCCCAAACTTTATGGTGGTTTGATATGAATTTGGGGTGCTGATTCCAAAAATGGCATACCAAAACATCTAGTTTTGGCATAGCCTCATTAGTGAATGGTTCAAGCAGCTTCGTCATGAGGAAGCCATAGTGTAGGCTTCCTCATGAGGAGGCTGCTTGAATCATTCACTAGAGGCTATACTATATTTCTAAAACTAGACGTGACAGGGCAAAACGGATGTCATTTTTGGAATCAGCACCCCAAATATACCCAGGAATTGGTGTAACGTTTAAGGAAGCAAAATGTGTGTTGGCCTGTGTAGTCAATGGGACTTACTCCTGGGTAAGTGTGGATAGGATTACAGCCTAATTGTTAAAAATTTCCCTGCTTGATGATGTCACTCCCAGTCATGACATCACTTCCGGTGGGTCCTGATACATTCTTATTCTAAAGAGTGGGTCCCAGTGCTAAAAGTGTGAGAACCACTGGTCTATTTAATATTTTTCATAAATAAAAATCTTGAACCAGTCAGCTTTCTTAGGCTGTGCAGCTCCCTTTTATTCACTTAAATGTCTTCAATAAGTGCACACTAGAGAGCCAATAGAAGAATCCCTCAAATGACCCAATTTGTTATGTAGTACAGTATTATGAGAGTTGTTTCTTCCATATATTAGGTATATAATCTTATTAAGAATTGATAGATTGATAGATTGTGCCCTACTGGGCACTGTTATGATTCAGTGTTTCATTTCCTATTATCAACACTGTCCAGAATGCAACAGCTGTGCCATGACAAGCTAAAAAGAAAGGAGGGGGACAATAAAACTAGGATTAGAGGAAGTATCATAATGCATCAGGTCCATATATTTTATATGGTAAAACTTTTGGAAAGGTATCTCTTTGGATAATGATGATATATTGTACCTCCAAGTTTCCTTGTCTTTGGTGTGATCATCACAAAGTGGGACATAAGTAACTGAATGCCTAACCTTGCTGACCCAGCAGACTATTGAAAACAGGTGGAGGTGGTTTTTCAGTCCAGCAATATTACACCTTTTTAAGCAAGGGAAACGTTTACTCATACCTATGGGCAGCTGCTCTTACCCTAATCACATCACATACAATAATCGTATAAAACCACTTTAAGTAAAACTAGTAAATCACTTTCCTCCAGAGGCCTCATGGTTGGATACCTTAGCTGAATGTTATTGCTTTTGTTTAAGTTTCAAAATCCACTTTTGTCGGAAACTTATTTTTTTTTGGCAAGGTGAACTACTCTTGTAAGAAATGTATTTTGCATTCTTCTACCTCACCCCACCCTCAAAATGGGAAGATGGATCAGGCAAGAAAACAAACTTGAAACAGAGTGTTATGCATGTGTTCATGATGCAACTCTAATAGAAAGAAACTGTAAATGTGGCATTTAACAACAGCAGCTAAACCAGATCCTCCCTTTGCTTGTCGAATAGTGTTACCTATGCCCAGTTAAAAAGTCACTCTGTGTTTATAAGTAGTGGGTAATAAGTTACAGCCAAACTAGGTGTTGATGTGAATGCTTTGCTAAGAGGTGGGAGAAGCTCTGAAGTAATCTGTAATCAGGAGCATATTCTCTCTCTCTCTCTCTCTCACACACACACACACACATAGGGAGACAATCCTGATCAGAATCATGGCAGAGGGGAAGGGTTAACCCTTTCTCCTGACTCTTTTTTTCAACCAAAAATTACCTCCAGCACAAGCGTGTCAGCATTAGCTCCTGTGTTTAATACCATACCTTATTACCCCCCCCCTCCAAAAAAATATAAGGCAGAATTGTCCAGGACATCTTTCTGCACAAGTTCCACTGAAATGAGCAAGTGCAGCACAAGAACACTCTTCTGCTGTTCCCATTCATTTCAATGGGAACTGTGGAAGAGAGTTTCACTGAAGATTGTGCCATTCAGCTTTAATGCAGTGTAAGTTCTCCTGTTACTGAGGACTGTCTCAACAGCCAACTGTAATTGGAACAGTTTATTTTGAAGAAGTAATTCACTGGGAAAGCCAAAGAGCAATTTGAAAGCCTTTCAGAACAGCATTCCGTAAGCCAATTAAAAACTGTACTTTAACAAGAATTTTAGAAAAACAGACATTAAGTGCCAGCTTTGAAATTGACAAGATCAACAAAGTGATCTAAAGTGCATTCTGCTCTCTAATTAAAATCAGTCGAGGGCCACTATAATCGGTGCTTGTTGAATTGTTTTGCCCTTTAATAATGGTTCTTGTTTCCCTCCTTCCCCATTTTAGGAAGAGAACCTTTGAAGTTACTTTAAAATTAGTTACTTGCATAGTCCAAATGGCCACAGGAACACTGGGTACCTGGAACTGAGGATATTAAGGCAGCTGTTTCACCATTCTCTTTAAAGTCAGACAATAACATAGGGTGCTTAGAAACACAGAAATTGCTTCATACGGAATCAAACCATTACTACATCTAGCTCAGAACCACATGACGTTTACTGGCAGGGATAGCTCCCCAAAGTTTCAGGTAGGGGTCTCACGTAGGAGTTTTACCTTATGTGGAGATGCTCACAATTGAATGTGGGTCCTTTGGCAGGCAAACAGACCTCAGATAAAACCTGCCCCATAATCCCTTTCCTTAACACATTACCCATCAGGCATTACTGCTCCAGAACCTCTTTTCATTTCATTGGGCGCTGCATATGGAAACCATGCATTTACTGTAGGATGCACAGGCACAATTCCCGGTGGACTGCATTCTTCCTTTATTGGCTACGTGGACAATCGGCAAGACATACAGTGCCAATAGGCATGAGACATAGGTTGGCCTTTATGCAAAATTCCAGTTTTATGTTCACAGCATCACAAGCATTTAATTGTATGCAAACTTCTTCAATTTACATAATTATAAATTATGTCAAGGGGTGCAGATGTTGCATTATTTGGGGCCTGATTACACTCTCTTGCATGTAAAAGTGAAACATTCCCCCCTTCTTCTAAAAAGAAAAAGGCTATGGATGTTGTACTAATGATCTTATTGAGTGTGAGGAAAATCAATTGTTTCTTCACAAAACAAATGCCTTACAGGTTCCTCTTGTTCCTAACAAAAGAAGAAAATACTGTCGAACTTCTGATCCCAGTTGTTACCACAACACTGTTTTTGAACCATCTGTCAGGGGAGAGTCCGTTTCCTTCCGTGTTCGTGTTATTCTGTACCTGGATAGGATGTCGAGCGTTTGACAATACAAGTAATGGAAAATGGACAGACCAATAAAGATTCTGTCAGGAATCTGATGGAACATTACCAGAAAGAATAACTATGCTTCTTCTCCCATTATGCTGCCTCTTTCAAGGCAGGATATAAAGGTGCAACACTGAAATGTGGTGATGGTGTCTGGCCTAGATGCCTTTAAAGGGGGATTGGACAGATTTCTAGAAGGAAAGTTCATCACAGGTTACAAGCCATGATGGGTGCATGCAACCTCCTTGTTTTAGAAATAGGCTACCTCAGAAGGCCTGATGCAAGGGAGGGCATCAGGATGCAGTTCCCTTGTTGTCTTATGTGCTCCCTGAGACATCTGGTGGGCCACTTTGATATACAGGAAGCTGGGCTAGATGGGCCTTTGCCCTGATCCAGCAGGGCTCGTCTTATGTTCTTAAATACTTCCTTTTGACAATTTAACATTTCCAGAAGTCCTAGATGCCCTGTAGCACCAACCAAAAATACAGGCATGCCCTAAGTACCAAAGAACAGAAGACCAATGTTACATTCATCTCTAAAAGTGCCCTTCTTTACAACAACTGCATTTCACTTTTTGAGCTATGAAAACTGTGCATATGTAGGCTGGCATTTTTCATTTCCTTTCAGCTCCCACCAAGGACCTTATCTCAGCCTTTCATCTTAGATGGGGTGAAATAACCATAGCTAGTCTACTCTGTCTCTATAATAATCGTTTCTCATTTGGATGCAGGACCAAGTTTGAATGCAAATAAGGAGTTATAGAGTTAATAAGTATATAATAAAGAAATATGAATAAAGACGTGTAAATAAAATTGTTTTCTATTTTTCTAATATAAACACAATAATGCTCTTTTGCAACAGGCAACAAGCATGATATGAGAATTAATCATTTCAGCACCTCTAAGAATAAAGCAACTTGTTATGATGGGATCACAGAAAAGAGAAAATTTAGCAGCAATTTGTGCCACCACATTAGGAATTACAGGAGAGAATATTCTCATTGTTTCATCTGACAAGCCACAGTGTTTCTCACTCCCTTTCTTAGGTGATTAACACTCCTTTGCCCACTACATGAGTGGGACAGACTTGCCCCACTCCCCAGGAAGCAGAAAGCCCAAGCCTCTCTGGGATGCTGCTGATGTAATGAGACCTCTAGCCAATTGATATATATAGATATATCATATATATCTATGATGATATATGATATAGATATAGATATGATATAGATATGCCTCTTCACAGTAACTATTGCCCTCCTTGCAGATGCATTTTTCAAGAAATGCTACATCAGAATTATACTTGATTGCTAGAGTGTAGGAAGGGCCTAGCGTGGGCCCAGCCATAGTAATAGGACAATGACATGAAGTTTCCCTTCTTCAGATCCTGATGTGAAAGTGCAAGGAGAATCAGACATCACTTTGTGAACTACTCATGTCGAAAAGTGATATATAAATAGTATTAATAATAATAAGCATGTATGACTTGACATGTGCGCCTTGACATGACTGGTGAGCTTTTTGTGTTTTGAAGCTGTTTTGGCTGAGTGTGAGATATCATAATGTGCTTTCATTCCTGTGTAGAGTAACGGATTTGACTATAAAATATCAAAGCTGAAATTCTCTTTTCAGACATAGACCTGACTGGGTAGCCTTGGAAAAGTCATTATTCCTCTGCCTGACCTATGCCATAGAGTCTTATGAGATGAGATGAGGCCTGTACAATACTGATAGACAAGCAACTCTATGAATTCATGGCACTAAAAAGCTTGTTATTTTTTTCTTGTGGTTACAGATTGTGGTGGTTGACTATAAGCAGACAATAGGAACAAAGAAGATAGACAGATGCTGTAATTAATAGTAAAGTAATTGACTATCTGTCCCTGACCTCCATCCATAATTCACACAGGATGGAATTCACAGAATTCCTGGGCAGCAACCATGAGGCAACTCTTATGGATATAGACAGACCACAAACAGAAAGAATTGTCATCAAGGTGGTCTTTCTCAAGATTGTTTCAAATGTTCAGTTTCCCTTTGAATTCACCTTGGATTTCAAGCAGAGATGTCATTTAAAGATTGTACACAAATGTTTAATAAACAAAAAAAAAGCTAACCTCCTCTGTGCACCTTGTCACTGCAATCAAGCCCTCAAGCTGTTTATTTCCTTCTTCATCTTCCACTGTGATGTCTTAAGCACTTCACCAGGCTTCTTCATCTCCACCTCAAACCCCGACAAGAGATGCATAGTCTCATCTCTTGAGAGAATCTCTTGAGAATTCTCTCAATAGAGAATAGAGAATCTCTTGAGATTCCTGTCCTCTAGCTATCCTCAAGCACAAAGGAATCTAAATTACAGACTCCAATAACATGTTAAAAGGCAACATTGTTACTGCACAAACATTCGGCCTCATATACTTTCTGTCACCGAATCCAGTATGGACACTGTATTCAGACAGTGTCCATACATCTCAAAGAGTGAGATGGTTATTGTTGATATAATTTTAGTTCATCAAACATATCCATTGCCTTTACACAGGTTCTGGTACCAAGCAAAGGTACAAATGCAGAGTAACATTTAAGACTGCCCACATTTTATTTTAATCCAACAAATCTTTCTTTTAGTTAAAGCTTAATCCTTGAATGGCCTTGAGATTATGCAAGTACATGTGCCAAGCATATTTTTCTCCATGAGCAGTGATTGTGCCGTTTGGGACCAGGTGCCTCATTGGGACAAAGTGCCAGGTAAAAATGGCAGAGTGAGAAAAGGAAGGACAGTGGCAGGGGCTGAGTTTGATGTGGAGGAGGTTTGGTGGGGCGATGCAGGGAAAATGGGGAGGGTTGTGGGGAGGCACAGAAGAGGAAGCAACAGCATAGACCAGGGGTCTCCAAACCCCAGCCCGGGGGCCAGATGTGGCCCACAGCAAGCCTCTATTCGGCCCACAGCCAGCCTCTTGTCCCCTGAAAGCCTCTGGCCCACTCAACTGAACATGAACAGAGCTGTGCTCTGGTTGTGTCTGGAGGGTGTTCTGAGAAGTTGAATGAATGAACCCATCCATTCATTTATTCACTCATCTAAGTTCCATCTCTAATTTATTTATTTAAATTTTATATTTTTTTTTTCTGGACCTCAACACCACGCTAGATATTTGATGCAGCCCTCTGGCCAAAAAGTTTGGAGACCCCTGGCATAGACAATGAGGAGAGGGTGGTGAAATATGGAGGTGGTGGGCGTGAGGGCAACATGCAGGTGATATGTGGGGGAGACAGGGACCTAACGTTTGTTTGGTGAGCTTTATATATGTCAGGGGACATCATGTGGCCTTGGTCCTAGCTGGCAGGGTGGCTTGCGCCAGATCTGTCTGCCTTCCATTTTGAATGGTGCCAGCCTTTTAGCAACATACTTTGAAGAGCTGGATTAATCCAATATAACTGTTCAGTGTTCAATTCACACCTGACAGGATTCAATGAGCACATATGCAAATTGATCTCCCAGCTACAAGGGTAATTAACATGGTCTGCTGAGGGGGCTGTTCTTTCATTCATTTTGCATCTTTTGTATTGTGGTGATTTAGCAGTTGTCTGAATCCACAGTTTTTGGCTAGAAATAAAATTAACTTCTTGTTTGATGCAAACTCTCTTAAAATAAACTGTCACCTGTGGGGATGGAGACAGTGGTACCAAATTAAAATATTTGAACTTTTTTTTTAATCTCAAAAAGGCCTGATACCGTTGGGCTTCCCAAAATAAAAGTACTTCATGTTTTACACGTGTTTGATTTAGGCCCTTTTGGAATAATACACTGGTTTAATTCATATTGATCCCTAATGTATGCCTGGAGATGCAGGATAGGGTCCAAGCTGTGCCTTTGCCCCTTTGCTTCCAGCAAGATACTGATGCTCTCAAATCCACGAGTGATGACAAGAAGTCTCTGTGGATATGCATTTACCTTTATTGTGCGATTTGTCACTATGCATACTGTGAATAACCAGTGCAGTTGACAGCTCCCCCCCCCCTATGTTCTGCCTCCAGTTGTCTCCTAATGCAGTTTTTCCCTCTCTCTTTTCACTGTATGAAGATGGCTACCTCTAGAGCTCTCCTGCAAATGACTACCAAATCCAGTGCACTGGGTAAGGGTGATCAACTCATTCCCCAACATACTAGTGACTCAGAAAAGAACAATGGCCCTTTGTCACAGAAGACCAATGGAATGCATGCCCCAGGACAGTTTTTTATTTGATTCATGTTGTTATTATTCCACAAAACTTAGCTATATGTTCCTATGCAGAGTATTTTCAAGAAGCAATCATCATGACTTTTCAAAAATAAAAATGAACCACAGCAAAATATGTTTTGCAAGCAGCCAAATAAGGATATAGTTCAATCCTGGTTTTTTGAAAGGTAACATTTCTATATTTTTCTTTCTTGAGATAAAAAAGTCTAAAAATGAGACAGTATCTTCTCCTGTGTTGCTGCCTCTTATAGAGGCTTACTGTTGTTACTGTATCATTAGTTGCCTCAAGTTATAGTTGCATAGGTAGTTGTATAGGTGCCTCTCCCCTGAGGCACTTTAGGTACAGTGTAGTCACCTATAGTAACTATAGTATTATAGTAAGTATAGGTAACTATAGGTATAGTTGTATAGGTGCCTCTATTCTGACCACAGGATTTTTTTTTTTCTTTGATTAAATTTTATAGGCTTATCAATTTATATTGAAAATAAAATATTGGTATTCTTTCCCTTCTAGGGTGGAAGCAATAGAAGCAATGAACTCCCTTTAAAAAACCCAGTTCATTTCTTTCCCACCATGAAATCATGTCTGCATAGAATCAGTATCATCAAAGGCAATTTAGGCATCTGTTCACCCTTTTCAGGAACTGCAAGCTTCCTATCATTTTATACCAATGTTCACCAAATTAAAATAGTTGTACAATGGTAGTTGTATAGGTGCCTCTCCCCTGAGGCACTTTAGGTACAGTGTAGTCACCTATAGTAACTATAGTATTATAGTAAATATAGGTAACTATAGGTATAGTTGTATAGGTGCCTCTATTCTGACCACAGGATTTTTTTTCTTTGATTAAATTTTATAGCCTTATCAATTGATATTGAACATAAAATATTGGTATTCTTTCCCTTCTAGGGTGGAAGCAATAGAAGCAATGAACTCCCTTTAAAAAACCCAGTTCATTTCTTTCCCACCATGAAATCATGTCTGCATAGAATCAGTATCATCAAAGGCAATTTAGGCATCCGTTCACCCTTTTCAGGAACTGCAAGCTTCCTATCATTTTATACCAATGTTCACGCAATACTGTAACTGTTCTTTTGTCACACAAAGAGAAGGAACTGTATTCTCTCTTGGGCATGTTGAAGACTTACAGTTGATGGGAATAATCAAAGTTGATTAATGGGCAATTAGTGCCAGCTAGAAGTTCTATCATATTTGATTACCAGCCACTTGGAATATAGAATCCTTTCCAAGGTACACCCACCTGGAAAGTTGGGTAAGACAGGAGAAAATGAAATTGCTTGGTACATTTCAGTAGGTGCTAGGCTAGGAGGTGTACAGGAGTAGCCTTTTAAATCTTGCTTTGTGAAAGATGCTACTCTAGTGGGAAAATGGGCTTAAGCTGATCATGAATTCGAGTTAGGATTATCTAGGGAATTGCTCCTCAATCCTACAACACCAGTTCAACATATATGGTGTAAATAAACAAGTTTTAATAAAGACATCATAAAGCTCTAGAACTTTTTCTTCCCCAAAATGTTGACCTTACAAGACCTGTCTGCATCTCCTACCACACAAGACCAGGGGAATGAGCAAGGGATTTCATTAGAAATATACCTTTCACCATGAATGCAGACATGCATACTAGTTATTTATTTTTCACATTTTTATACCACCCTCCCTCCAAGGAGCTCAGGGTGATGTACATAGTTTCTACCCTCCTTTTGTCCTCACAACAACCCTGTAAGGTAGGTGAGAGGTTCCTGATCACCCAATTAAAGAGGTGGTCGGAGTTTGTTTTACCTGGCCGGGACATGAGAGTCCAGCCCCTCCCCAAGGGGGAGGTGAAGTGGGCGGGGTCTGGCAGCCACAGCGGACCTTTTAAAAGGGGACGAGACCCAGCCCTCTTCCTCCTTGTGCACGTGGGCACCGTGGGAATACCCGCCCGCCCACCCTAGAGGCAGTCTGAGTTTAACTGGTCGCCGTTTGGGGCCGGGTAAGAATTTTTTGCTGCCTGCCAAGATTGGCCGAGGGCAGGCAGTTTTTTCGCCTACCCCAGACTGTTATGGGCCTGGGGGGTTACATCCCCCCCTGTCTGCAAGCTGCCATTGGTCACTTTAAGAGGGCAGGTGGTGCGGGTAGGAGGCGTCAACGGGACTTTGGCATGCACCTTCAGGCGGCATAGGCAGGGCAGAACCCTATTTCATTCCTCAGGGGCTCGGCGGCACGAGGACGTAGACGGGGCCCTGGCCGGGGCCGCGGGGCACACCTCAGAGGCTCAGCGGCTCAAGGTGGTGCAGGCTGCGGTCCGGCTGCCTTCCCCTTAAGGGATAGGCATGGATGAGACGCACCGTCCCAGCAGCGGGGCGCAACTCGGAGTCAGGTGCATGCCCGCCTGGGGGCAGAGGTTTCTGGTACCGCCCAGAGGTCCCTCCCCGCACCACAGGGGCTTTCGCTGCCTCGGATGCTGCAGGTCTCAGCCTCTGCTTCTCTTGGTAACATGAAATAAAGTTGCCCTTTCTCCCATATCTGTTGTCTCGAGTGTTCATCGGACAGTGCGGAAACAAAGTGAGTGGCCCAAGGTTACCCAGGAAACTTCTTGGCTGAGTGGGAATTTGGATCTGGATCTTCCACGTCTAAGTCCAAATCCAGAATCTCCACACCACCCTGGCTCTAGTACTAATGTTCAGGATGGTTTAAAGAGGTGATGTTTTTTGTTCAGTGGTTCATAGGCATCCAGGTGATCCATGAATCTCCATCTGCAGCGGATAATAGCCTCAACAACATAAAATGGAAAGTAAATTCTCGTCAAGAGCAATATGCCATCTATTATTGTGGTAAGAGGCAAGAAATATCCTGGGAGCCATTCCCCAGTCTCATCTGACATCTCTTTCAGGCAGAAAAACACTGAGATGTGCCCCCCTCCCCAGATGTAACCCAGTAGTTCCAAAAAGTGTATTGACCTTCTTTTGTTCTGAATGACTCTTTCAATAACCTCACTGAGAGAAAGAGAGTTATAATGGCACAAAACCAAGAAGTGAAAGCTGAAATAAAAACGTTAAAGCTTAGGTAAGGTGCAGATGAAAACAATTCAAAGGGAATAGCTGAAAGTCTGCATGAAAAGTCCACCAAGAAACTCACTGGACTGTTTAATAGAATCTTTCAGGACCAGAAGTCTTTGGAACAGCATCACCAATCTATTTTCAAGGGAAAGGAGTTCAATGAGGTCAGAGGTGGCAAGGCATTATTAATGATGATGATGATGACGACAACAATAACAACAACAACATCTACATGTGCTAGGCACTGCTCATAAGGAAAACAAAACGAGCATATAGATTTATTATCTGATAATATTATACTCTTCTATGACAGGCCTATATTTGTACAGCATCATCTCTGGTTTTTGCCTCCCCCTGCCTCTGGGAATTGGATGGAGTATTGACTGTTCCTGCATCCTATAAAGTAGAGAATCGTTAGAGGTCACCACTACTTTGACAGCATGTACTTTCTTTTCATAATATTACCCTCTTTTTGTTATACTGCAAAGATAAAGTTCAAACAATCTCGGGATTAAATCCTAAAACAGGCCACAGCAAGGAGAGGAAAAAAATCACAGACAATGATTAACTGATTCAATGCAATTTAAAGACAAGCACATGATTACATGCAACAGGTTTTCAGGATTACTCAGGACCTCAAACACCAAAGAGAGAACATGAAAGAATCTATGCAAGAAAGTAACCTCAAAGAATGTTTTGTCATGAACCCAACTTATATCTAATATCCTAAGAGGGTGACTGCAATCCTAAGCACACTTATTAAGAACCTGTAACCAGTGGTGGTTTTTTTAAAAAAAAAAATTATTTTGTATTATTCCCTCATTTTAATGTAAAACATGAATGATGCATTTCTGGACTATTTTCCTAAGTCTCCGAGGTCACTGCTTCTTCTAAAACTTAGGTCAGGTGCTCACTCTTGACCTTTGCTACCAAGATGCCAACTAATGTATGTCTATATATGCTGGAGAAGGAGATACTATTGCAAAATACTGATGTACTGATGTCATACTGGTCCTATCTGCTCTATAACTGTTGTCCTGTTTGCCTGACGAATTGTATCAGGGACAAAAAGTGCACAGATTGATCAGTTTGGGAGATGGGTAAAGTGTGCAGATAATTTCCAAGCATATAGTATGATACACAGTACACCACTGCAGCAGCTTCTCTGCTCGGCTGCGGACTGCTGCTGTCAGTGCAACACTGACAGTGCCCCTTAGAATGGCCACCAGTTTGGTTTTACTGGAGGTGAGGGAATGGATTGCACCTATATGGGAACAGAATTCTGCAGCATTGATGCCCTCCACAAACCTCCATCTCAGTGCAGACATGCCCCAGAAGTCTCCTAAAGGCTATGGCAGCAAAATTGCTGGGGTAGCATTGAGGAGTCCCATAGGGCACCAGGCAGCAGCTGAGAAGGTAAGTAAAATTTTCCTTTACTTATGTTTCCCAGTTGGCCTGGTCCCCAGGCAGCCTACAAGATGCAGTGGGTACTGTGCCAGCAGCCCTGGTCTGTGCAGGCTGGCCCAGTATATGATTGGTTGTTGGGCAGCCCAATCCTGAGCTGCCCGGCATGTGGGGCTGCAGAAGCACCGGAAATGGCTGCCACTGCATCCTGCATGCTCCAGGCAGTTGCCACCTCCTCCTTGAGAGAAGGGGACTTTTGTCCCCTTCCCCTGGTAAACTGAATAGCCCCAAATGGGACTACTTGATTCTGTGACAACTCGAAGGTCGGTGTAGAATTCAGAGCATCTGTGTCAGGCGGCTAGCCCGACACGGGTGCTCTGGATCCAGTGGAGTCAAGCTCCACTGGACCCACCTCCCTTCTGCCCCGCTCCCTCCCCATCATGCCTCCTCCCCACCTCTCACCGCCTCCCCCCACCCTGGAACGCCTGCTCCCTACTTCCCTCCTACCCGCTCCCTTCCCATCACACCTCATCCCCGTCCTCTCCCCACCCTCCCTTCATCTCCCCCCACCCCAGAATGTCTCCTCCCTGCCTCCCTCCACACCCCCACCTACCTCTCTGCTGCTCGGCAGTCTACACGACCGCCGAGCGGCGGAGCTCTGGTGCTCCACCAGCACTAGCATCGGTGGAGTACCAGAACTAGGGCCCGCAAAAGTGCCTTACGGCATGTTTGCAGCAGTGCACACCTGCAGTGAGCCGGTGCACACTCCATAGAATTGGGCCCCGAGTCCTCCCACTGGCCATGCCTTGACTAGCAAGTAGCATCCCTGCAAACTCCCATAAATGCTGACAGTCTGCCCAAGTGACTCTGTGGTCCAAAGTTGAGGTAAAGACCACATGTGTCTTTGCAGCTTCTGGGGGGTTTCCACAGTGCTGCACAGAACCGAGCATTCCAAGACTTGTGACAGATTGTCTCCAGGAGAGCTAACTATAACTGCTCTTTCAACCCTTTCTCTTTCCTCTCCACCATCCTTTCCCTCTCTCTCTGACTCTTCCCTCCTCCCCCAAGATTAGAGACTGGTATCCAAAGCATAATGTTCCCTTGAATTCTTCCCCTGATCACTGTTCCCTTCTGTACTCTCTTGGAGCGCAAAATACACATTGCAAACATTCATCCATTCTGATAGATATATTCTCACCTTTGTTAAGATTGATTGAGGTTTCTTACTATACATAATATTTACGTCTGTTCTTTTACAATAAACCTTTAACCTATTTGATTGGGAGCTCTCCTTCTCTCCCAGGACTTTCTTGAAAAGGGGGTGTTTCCTTCTGCCCTGAGTTAATCTGCAACCAGTCTGGATTCCTCTGCAACAAGAACATTTCTACTCTGCCTTCACTATGTTCTCCTTGGAAAGGGCATAACTGGCCATCATGTGTTCTTTGCCAGGAATGTCTTTATTAAGTAACTTCCCCTACACCTCCCTTGACAACAAAGCCATTCCCATTAATTTCTGCCAGGAACTCACCAGGTGGTCTTAGTTCTCCATGTGCAAAATGGGAATAATAATACTGACCCATCTATACAGATTACTGAGGGCCAAACAGAACTTATACCTAAATCGGAGGTGGCACAACCTAGAAAGCCACATGATGCTGTCTTGGGTCTACCACCTTTGCACTACACACACATACAAAACCCAAACCCTTACAGTGCAGCTCACACACTACTGTGAAACCCAGAAGTGCAGAACTTCTGGTTTCATTTTCAGGGACAGCACAAACTCCTGTGCTGCCCCTTCTAAATGAAATCGGAAGTCCTGAACTTTCAAGTTTCAATGACAGCAGACCAGGAGCACGGTAAGAAAGGGAATGATCTGCTTCTTGCTGGAGTGAGCAGGAAGTGGTTCAGTGCAGCTTGTGTTGGAGGGAGATGGCAGTGGCAGATTGAAAGGCACACCAAATCTGCCCCCCAAACACCTTGCAATGCATCCTGCATCCGGTGGCTACATGGATAAACTAGCACTGCCCTGCATGTGTTTTGACAAGGTGCGTGTAAAACCAGAATAACCAAAATAAGAAGTATCTCTTATTTCATGAAAGCAGTGGCTGGAGATATAATCCTAATCAGGATCACAGCAATCAGGGAAGTGAACCAAACCCTTTCCCTGCTGAAAAACATCCCTGATGCTGTTCTTTGTCCCTAGGGCATTTGCTTGTTGCCAAAGCAGTTTATCCGAGACACTTCCCATTTTAAGCACATCTCTTAAAAACACAGCTAGCTGAAAGGGTAATTTGGCCTGGAGATAATGTATATTCAGTGCTTTCAGAACTTTTTGAATTTTACAGCACAAATTCCCCCAAATGGAAAACCCTTAAAAAGCATATAAAAATGCAACTCCTTAAGACTAAACTCTTTGCTGATATGTACAGAACCGGGGTCAAAGGCTAATAGCAAAACATGCCAAAGGAAACCTGGAAAGCATAAGGCAAAGGCTTGGGTTGTTTGACTTGATACTGTTTTGTTAATGAGAAGCTAACAATGAAAAATAGGTTTTCTGATGGGTTTTGAAGGCAGTCAGGTAGCCAGTTAGCCGTCTAAAAGGGCAAAATTGTTCCAAAGGTTCTACTACATGATCAAGATTCTTGAAATGCAAAATTAAGTTAAAGGCATTCATGTTCACATTTTATCCCTGATCAATAAAAATGTAGTGATCCATGGACAGAAGGCACCATGCATTTGTAAGATCTATTGGCACATTAGCATGTTGTTTCTATTCTTGATGTGGCATCCAAATATAGCTATCATGATATATAGGGTATGAAAACCTCCTGTGTATTTTATTACCAGAAGGAGAACTGGCTGATTTTGACAGATAGCAATTCTATTAGCTGGCCTCTGGGGCTGGTAGCTGATGAGAATTCAGTCAATATATTAACCTTAGGAGGCACTCAGACATATCCTGAGAGTGACCATGGCACAAGTAATGTGTCAAGACGGGAAAGAGAACAGTGAGTTTACAGTCTGCTTTTAGTGCCACAGTACTTAACACAGATAGTAACAGGTCGGGTACAAGATTGAATCCTGGCCTCTAAATTTCACAATTGGCAGTTTCCAGAAACCTATCCCAGCAAACAAATAAGGTGAGCTTCTCCCATGAGGTAAGAGCTTCAGTTCTTACATATATCACAGAAAGACGCAGGACTAATACAAATGTTGGCTGGGAGAAAAAGACAAGAGATGGAGAGAGCATAATTCCCTTAGGGCTGGGAAATGAAAGGACTTGCAGTACATCTGCCATTACATATATGGTACTCATTGCTAAAAATATGGAAATAGGAAATGACTCAGAGCTTTATTCCTCACTCTAGAACCTTTTCTAATGTTCGAAGGGCACTGCACAAATACATCTCTCTCTTTGTACTTCAGCTCCTTACAGATATCATTCATGTGGGAAGACACAGATGGAAGGGAGCAGCGTTGCAGTGACTATTTTCACCCCCAACCTTTGCTTATTGGTTTGAATGTCTGAGTTTATCTAAGTCAGCGATTTTCAACCTTTTCTCATCTCACAGCGCACTGAAAATTATCAAGGTATACCATTGGTTTTTGACAATTGACAACCCACTGCTGGTTGGGTTGTCACGTGCCACCTCTTTCAGTGGTGCAGATCGGAGTAGCCCATTTGGATTGCTGCTGTGTTACCTGGGGTAAGGAGAATTGATTGGCTGACCTGCCTATTCCAGTACAGGATAGGATTGGGCTGTCCGTCATGTTATCACATACCTTTTTGGTAGTGCTTCACATCAGGAATAGACCTCATGGTATTTCTATTGCTTAGACCAGATCTCAGAAATGAGCCTATGCGTGTACACATGTGTGTATGTCCAGATAAGGACCTCCTTCAAGATGCTTGTCTTGGCTCTGGACTGATTTCTTATGAAAACCTCTTTGAGGTTATAATATCACTCCAAATTCAACTGCAGATTCCTTTTCCAGATGCAGGTTAAAGGACAGGGGGGAAGCCATACTACCTCTCTCAGGCCAAGTTATGCAAATATTCATTTGACCATTTTCAGCATGGTCCCCTGTGGCTTGCACTTGAACAGTGATTCACAGGTTAACCCTGGCAAGCGATTGTTCCACCAAAAATCATTAGTATTTATAGGGAAGTATTGTATGTTATAAATATTTGAGAAATTGGAAAGAGTTTTGAATTGCAAAACAGAAAGCCAGTGTGGTGTAGCAGAGCACTAATCAAGGAGAGATGGGTTAAAACTGTCGCTCAATTGTGAGGTGGACTTGTCACCATTATCTCTCAAGGTAACATCCCTTGGAGAAAGGGCAGTGTATAGTTGTAAGAAATAAATACGATCATTTCATCTATTTCATTCTAAAATTTGTTGCTTACCCCAATAAAATCCTATAAAATCCTATATAATAGTTCATTCATGGTTTTCATTGTACAAGCGCTGATTAAATATTTCAGTAGGAGCATATTCTGAATCAAGATTGAATTATGTTTTCTGGACAATTCCAAGGATTTTTGGAGCAATTAAATGCTAACATTAGGATTTCATGACTGCCTATGCTATCCAGTTGCCATGCTCTGATTTTAAATTCTGCCAATCGGCATCGCAGTAGATGTTGTGTTTTAATAATCCCAAACAAACACAAGCAGACCAGAAAAATAAATAGGCATTTTGTAAGGACAAATTACTCAGATCAGGGCAGGTGGTATCCAGTGTTGTCAGTATCACTGGAGCATGAGCTGCTCAATTGGCATCGTATTTACGCACAGCAAACATATTTGTGCTGCTGAGCAAATCTGAGTTTCCCCAGGGATATGAATCTGTGGGCAAATAAAAACAGAGGACTTACAGCGGAATAGCATTAAGTGCTGAAGTTAAAATTCATTACTTGCTCTCATTGGACACATCATGTGAGGCCTTTCACTTATTTCCCCAGTTTATCATTCTATGTTTTTGTTCACATGAGCTTATCCGTTCATAATATAGAATTGACCTGGAACATTAAGATGCTGGAACTAAAGGTAATATAGATGTCCAAGAGACAATCCTCTTTCAAGTTCAGATATGAGCATGACCTCAGCACCTGTTTTCAAGTCGGGTTGAGCAGTAACGAACCTAGGGGGAGCAAGGGGGGCAAACACCCTGGGCTCTAGACTTGAGAGGAACACCACACCAACATCTACTCCCCCCTGCAACACCCTCTCCCTCGCAGCACTCAGTCAGCCACCAATATTGGTGTACTGATCTGAGAAACGTTCCATGAAACCCTTCCCACAGATGCATTCTGAGGGCTGGGGAAAACCTTCTGGGGCCTGAAAATCATCACTTCCGTGTGTGGCTCCCCAGCCCTCAGAATGCCTGGGGGGGGGAGGCAATGGGCACAGGAGGGAGGTACCTCCAGGTGGGGGGGTGTACCCCAGGCAGCACAGTGGCCAGGAACACCATTGGGGGGAAAAATGCAAGCTGAAGAACATGCATGTATGCATGAAACAGTCTGTATTGAGCCTGGGCTCATCAGAACTGGGTTGAAGGCACTTCATAAGAACATCAGAACAGCCCCACTGGATCAGGCCATAGGCCCATCTAGTCCAGCTTCCTGTATCTCACAGTAGCCCACCAAATGCCCCAGGGAGCACACCAGATAACAAGAGACCTCATCCTGGTGCCCTCCCTTGCATCTGGCATTCTGACATAGCCCATTTCTAAAATCAGGAGGTTGCGCATACACATCATGGCTTGTACCCCATAATGGATTTTTCCTCCAGAAACCTGTCCAATCCCCTTTTAAAGGTGTCTAGGCTAGATGCCAGCACCACATCCTGTGGCAAGGAGTTCCACAGACCAACCACACGCTGAGTAAAGAAATATTTTCTTTTGTCTGTCCTAACCCGCCCAACACTCAATTTTAGTGGATGTCCCCTGGTTCTGGTGTTATGTGAGAGTGTAAAGAGCATCTCCCTATCCACTCTGTCCATCCCCTGCATAATTTTGTATGTCTCAATCATGTCCCCCCTCAGGCATCTCTTTTCTAGGCTGAAGAGGCCCAAACGCCATAGCCTTTCCTCATAAGGAAAGTGCCCCAGCCCCGTAATCATCTTAGTCACTCTCTTTTGCACCTTTTCCATTTCCACTATGTCTTTTTTGAGATGTGGCCTTCAGCCTGTCCCAGAGCTTGGTCAAGTTCTGACTGCACCTGTGATGACCAGCTAGAATCTGGGCCCAATATATTGCTCATGTCATATATAATGCTTACCTTCAAAACCTATACATAGCTATAGGCAAGTTCCCACTCAGCTCAGATCAGGTTGGCCCATATTTTGAATAAGCTGAATGTTTTCTGAAACCCTGGGAAATAGATCCACAACTTCTTTCTAAGCCAATTTGCATCTGTTTCTAGCCATGTACTAAAGAAGGGAAGTGAGGAAAGATGTCTATATTTCTTACCACTGTATGCCTTACCACAGCAGCAGTCACCAGAGAAGTGGAGAGGGAGGGAGGGAAGTTGGAATATCACTGATGGGAGGGAAGAGTGGCAATGCTGTAAGACATTGCTCAAAAAGATAAGCAGTCCTGCCCAATTTCTGTGAACAAAATGAGGACAGATAGCACAGCCCGCCTGCCTCAATTCTGCTCACACAACGCTATGGTAAACAGAGAACCCCAGACATGAAAAGGTGTGGTTTTCAGCTCTCCTGTTTGCAGAAACAGGATTGTCTTCTGTATATACATACTACCTTTCATTCCTGCATCATAGGGCCCAATGCAAACCTGAATTTGGGCCGATTCGGGAGTGTCGCAAAGTGCTGTAAGACACTTTTGCGTCACTCTGAAGGGAGAAAGGCCAGTGCATGGATGTGCACCAACCTCCCCATGCTGATGCAAGCCCTGGAGGAGAGGTGAGTTGTGTTGACTGAGTTCAGCTGACACAGGGATCTGGGAGTGGGGACGTGGGGAGGCAACAACAGGGAGGTGTTTGGGGGCGGGGAGGACAGGGGGTGGGCGTTCCCAGGGGTGGGGGGGAGGGAAGCTGGAAGAATCCAGGATCCAGCAGTTATGTCAGATCCTAGCCTTGTTCCTGGGTGGCTAGGAGTGGCCCCGGCCACTCCCTTCTGCTCGGATCTGTGCCACCTCATCAAGTGGCGCAGATCCGAGTAGACCCATTGGAGCTGCTGCAGTGCAACACAGGGTAAGGGAAAAAATTTCCCCTTGCCTTAAGCTGGGCTGCTTTTGGCCCCAAACTTGAGCTGCATGTAGCGCAGGCCCACTGCCCTCCCTGCTTCAGGGGCAAATGAGGATTGCACACTTAATGTTCCAGGATGATTCTATATTATGAACAGACAAACTCACATGAACAAAAAAATAAAATGGAAAACTGAGGAAATAAGCAAAAGCCCTTACTTGAAGTGCCCAATGAAAGCAAGTAATGAATATCCACTACAGTCAAATTAATGCTGGCTAGGAAAGTGGAGAGGAACTTGCCTTTGCATCAACCTGAGCACACTGCCACCCAAGGTAAGCTTTTTCTCCTTCGGGAACAGAATCAAATGGCCTCTCTAAGCATTCTTTTTGAACCTTGTAGTTTTAGTGTTCAAGTAGAAGGTGCATAGGGTCCGCAATTCATATTCAAGCCAAAATGTCTCCTGCTCTAGGCTTGGGGAACGGCTTAGACTAGGAAGGCAGAAGGAGTGGAATAAAATTTGAGCTGGAGAAGAACAATGTTGGTCCTGTATTTGAAGTGAGACTTATGAGCCTGCCTAGTTTGTATTTCCAAGCCAGGAAATATGAATTTCATTGACATGGAGAGAGAAAAAAAAACAATTGGCCCACATCTTATGCTGCTGGGTCCTCCTGTCAAAATAGTTGCCTGAACTAAATAACCTATTTAGCTGGAATGAAAGGTAACAGATAAAATATTCTATTTATCCAGTGCAAGAGGCAAACCTCCTGGATATCCATCCTGCCGTGGATTTGTCTGGTCAATGACCACTGCACAGATCCTGGAAGAAACGGGGGCCAATTTCAAAAAGCACGTTTTCACACCGCTAGTTCACTGGAGCTTTGGCACTTCCAGAAATGAAAAAAGAGAATCGAGTCTAACAAAAGAGCAGTAAGGAGACGTCCCAGTAGGAAAACCGTCCTCTTGGAACTCGTTCACTTGGAACAGATGCGAGAGCCCAGAAGTACTGCAAGAAGTTGGCGCTGGCATGCACTCATTTTGGAACGGCTGCACATTCTTTCTTTAGAAGCCCTCTCAGCTCATTAATAGAGGGGCGTTGTTTTTCTTTTCTTTCGCTGAAGTTAAACAAATCCTGAAGAAAATATGTTGCAAACGTTGAGGCAGTCACAACAACGGTCCGTGCACACATGGAGGAAAACCAAGCAAAGGCAGCACTTTGCAGGGATGTTTGTGTACTCTGGGTGGAATCCACAAAGGGTCCCATGACCTTCGCTCTGCCTGTTCAAATCACAGCTGAGAGTCACAGCAGTGACTCGAGACCAGTTGGAAAACGACTGTGCAGAGCAGTAGCAGAAGTAGACATTATGGGTGAAACTGGGAAGATTTCTGCAACACTGAAGCCTTTTCTTTTCAATCAGGCTGACCAAGGAGGCACAATGGAAGGCATTTTCAGAGAAGACACAAGGGCTGCAATGCAAGGCAATGGGGGGAAAAAAGAATGCACTCTGTCTCCTTCCCACTGAAATTTACATAAAAGTAAACACACTTTGAACTAGGCTGTAAAAGCATTCTTTCCCATTTTAGCACCCACTTTATGTAAGAAAAGCCCTGCTGAATCAGGCCAAAAGCCCACTCCTGCCTGCTATTTCCCACATTGATCCACCAGCTGCCTCTGGGAAGCCCACAAGCAGGAGGGAAAGACACACTTCTCTCCCACCGCTGCTCCTCTGCAACTGATATTCAGAATTTCATTCCATAATGACAATGTCAAACCTGCAAGTTTATGAAGGTACGGTACAATGTCCTCAGCTCCCACTAGCCCACATTCTGGCCCAAAAATTCTGAACAAAAAGAACTAGAAAGAGAAACTATAACATTCACAGAGAAGGTGAATCTGGAGCACTTTTGGGAGCTTCTGGGTTGTCCTTGGTAAATTTTCAAGGGTTACAGCCCAATCCTGAGCTGCCTGGGGTGTGGGGCTGCAGTGGCCCAAAAATGGCTGCTGCCACATCCTGCACATTTCGAGCAGCCACGGGTGGCACCTTGGAAGAAGGGGACTTTTGTCCCCTTCCCCCAGGTAAGCGGAGTAGCCCCACAATGTGGCTACTTGATTCACCACCAATGGAAAGGTCAGCGGTGATTCAAAAGCCTCCATGTCAGGTGGTGAGCCCAACACGGAGGCTTTGGATCCAGTGGAGCAACGCTCCAGCGGTCCCACCTCCCTCACTCCCTGCTCCTTTTCCTCGGCACACTCTCCTGTCCTCTCCCCTCCTCACCGTTACGCTTCCTCCCTGCCCTCTGCCCTTCTCCCCCCTACCCTGAATGCCTCCTCTCCACCTCCTCCCACGACCCAGAGGTTGGGTGCCCACCTGGTGGTAGCTTGATGCCAGCCAGCGCTGGGCTACCACCGGCACTCGCCTGGTGTTAGGACCTGCAAACATGCCTTACGTGCCGTTTGCGATATGGGTGATGAGCCGGTGCGCCGAGCCCAGGATTGGGCTTTTAGTCTCCTCTTCTCTGTCTACTCAAGAAGCTCTTCCCACCCAGCAGTCTTTCTCCTTCTGTCACCTCCCATGATTGCCTGGCATAATGGCCACCTCTTCAATGTTTCTAGCTTGAGCTGCAGCTGGAGAGAAGGGTCCTATTTTCTGCTTCCCTGACAACCACATAAACGTTCATATAGATTTATCCCTTGAATTCCCTATGGCCTACATTGGCTATAAGACAAACAAAATTCAAAAAAGAGTTCTAGTTTCCATCCCACATGAATATAATTTTACATGGTCCAGAAAAGCCAAATGTCTTTTGAGTGTCATGTGTGAAAGAACTTGCAAGATTGGGGGTTTTACTTACTCATTTCTTTCAGATTTGGTCTTTGTAACCAATTCTTCAGTCTTGTATTGGAATTTCAGCTTTTGCTGTAGGCTGTATTTAGAGCTGTGAAACATGAAGGGTTTCTTTTTGGAGGGGGGGCGTGATTGAAATTTGAAATAAAACCATCAATGTAAAAGTTTGAGAGACTTGTTAGAATTTGAACTGGAAAATTCTCTCTTTGTTTCTCCTGAAAGTTCCTCAGTCAGTCACTAGGGTTAAGATTAACGTCTACCAAAATCTGAAGACTTTGGATACCTTGCTGTTGCTTTCTCCTTTCTGCAGCCCTGCAGTACTTAAACATGCACAAGGAAAACAAGGAAAAGTTGATATCTTAGATCATAGCCTAGGACTGACATGCCCATTGAACAGATGGAACAGGAGTGCTGGAAAGTAACAACTCTGCTGTGAGTGCTTCTGCAAGCAATCACAGTAGGCATTCCACACCATCTCCTGGATCAAACAAATCACTGGCAAGGGCAGTGCTGACAAGCCCAGGAAGGCCATTTCCACGCTGTTGTCTGGTCTGAACAAAATGACTGAAAATTGAACTGAAGAACCGAAGAGCCAAGGCAATGCAGATGAAACATCATGACCTTGGTAGCTAGGGGCTCCCCTAAGGGACGGGCAAAAGGACAAAGAAGGAATGATATTAAGTGGATGAAGTTCAAAGGCGGACCCTGGAAAATGGAATGAACACTTCAAGCTTAACTGTGAAGAATAAAAACACCAGAAGGGAGCAAGCAGATGAAATCAAATGCAGATGGATCAGATGCAAAGAGGAAGTGAAATGAGAAATAAGGAAATTCACCTACCCATCACTATTTACCATAGGATTGCAGCGCAATCCTAACTGCCCGTTTGCACCTCCTCAAGAGGAAGCTGCACCACTACATGGAGGTGCGCTGGAGCATAGAGGCTGCATCCAACCTCCATAGCAGCTTCCCCCAGGTAAGTTGTGTCGGCCGAGCTCGGCCGACACAGGGGTCTGGGTGGGCAGGGAAGAGGCTGGAAGAAGTCATTCCGGGGCCGGGGAAGGGTGAGCAGAGGGCGGTCCCAGGGGTGGCCAGGGCGGAGCCAGATCCCAACTCCGTTCCAGAGGAGCTCAGTGCAGCTTCAAGCCGCTCCATTCTCCTCGGACTTCTGCCACTTCAGGAGGTGGCACAAGACCATAGGGGTTGCAGTGGTTTCCCCAGAGTTATGGGGAAGAGTTTCCCTTACCTCTGGCTGATCCACTTTGGGCACCTATCCTGCACTGGATACAGTGCAAGCCTCTTGGCTTGCCTGTTCCAGCGCATGATAGGATTGCACCCTTAATGTCTGTTCTATATATTTGTTATTCTTCTCTATTGCCACTCCTTTTTGGTATTATTTCGCATCGTTCTCTTTCGTCCATACGGATTTCAGAGGCTGTTCCAGCTAGCAGCGTTATTTTCAATGTGGATGCAGTCTCTCAGTCTTTGTCTTCAGTGTGTCATTTGTCTCTCCAGAGCTTCTTGACAAACAACCCACTGAGTGTTCCACCCTGCTATTGGCTCTTGTCCAACTTTTCCCACTTTCTCCATATTTTTAAGCTTTCCCAAAGCATACGAAGCTGGAAGCATGTGGTTTTGTGAGAAAGCATGAGAGGAAAGATAAACCAGAACTGAGTTCTGGCTCAGAATCCAGTTCTCTGTCTAGTTCTGACTATCTCAGGCCTTCAGATCATGATTGGCCTTTTCTCAGAACCTGTTCTGGACCACCATCACACTGTTACCACCCCAAAGCTAATAGCCGACTTCTCTGAATCACAGCAGGTCCCTTCCACTCTCTTTACCCAAGAGAAGAAATTATCATCTAATAGAATTTATTAGTATTCTGCAAAACTACTGTGAAGTCGGTCCTATTATCCAGTCCAGGAACTGTTGTTGTTGCAGCATTTGAGAAAATTTGAAGAGACTCAACCAACAGAGGCCTCCTATTGCATCCTCATGTGGATTTTGCAAGACAGTTTAATTCTCCTCAAGAAATATTTCACATTCTCCTTATTCTTCAGTAAAGGCTGCTTGGCTACAATACTCCAGGAGGATCTTTGTAAATCCAACCACAATTAGCTACCAGCCATTCAGAAGGGAATCTTTTCTCCACTGTGTTTATTTAATCCTTCTGTTCAGCCAAGCAGGAGCTAGAATCCTGTACAGGCATTGAAGGCACTTGCTAAAGTTTTTAATTTTACCATATGAATTGGTCATGCAATACACCCTGCAAATCATGCATAAAATATCCTTGGCAAAATAAAAAATAAAAAAAAAATAGTGACATCCCTGATGGAAAGCAATTATTAATGAACTTGGCTCTCAATTAGAATGTTTCAGTTGCAAAAGAGACATGGTACAGTTGAGCTCTTCAGTATAACTGGTCCCATTCTCTTTAGAAGTCTTTAGAGAAATCTTCAGTTTCCTCCTAAACTATTTACCAAACCTGCATGCAATAAAGGAAAAGCGATTTACATTTAATGGAGCCATTAGGGAAGGGAGGATAGGTTTGTCACATTAAAATAACCTTGTAATGCTGAGTTGACAAGTATTCTTTTGGCTCTCTTATAGGGAGTGCTCTTCTTAATCTTCCTTCTCAATCCAAACAAGATCATAAGTTGAATTCAGTCCTGAAAAAAATGAGTCTATGTCATTTTTTTTTTTTTTTTACAGAAAATCCAAATTCTGAATTTATTTAGTAGAGCATATCATTTCAGGCAGCAGACTTTATCTTGATTGTGCAGTGTTGGGATTCAGGGAGCGGGGCAGACTTTGAACTGGTTCATTCTATTTTGCCATTTGTTGTTATAGTTATAAACTAGTGCAGTTACTTCTAAGGGCTTTATGCAAAATGATTGCTGAGTGTATGGGAGGACTTCCCATTTACAGATGCTGTATTCCCAGATGGACCTTGTCTATAGGTGGAACTCCTCTTCCTAAATGGAAGCTCCTCACATTAACTGAGTGAAGAGTTAAGTTACAACTCCATGCATTTTGCAGAAACTGTCTATGTATAATCAGGTCATTTTCTAAAGGATAAATTCTTGGGGTTCCAGGACTGCACCTTCTATTATATTAGGAATATGTTCGACACTCAGCTAAGTGCAAACAGGCAGTCCATGGCTCATGTGACTCCAGTGCTGTTTGATCTAATTAGCTCCATATCTAAGCCAAACCTGAAATGCTGAAATACTTTAACAGCCCATGTTTGGGATCAGGTTAATTAAAGAACTTCCTTGTACCACAGAAACTTGCTCACTAATTGAGATAATCAATGGATGCCCTGCGCAGTGTCCCAACATTATCGAAGGTGTGATTGGTGAGAACATGACAGGGTCTTTGTGATGGTTGTTCCCAGACTCTGTAATTCTACTTCCAGTGATGGGAACTCGAGTCAGGTGACTCGAGTTCAAGTTGCAAAAATATGTCTTTTACTTTGCAGACTCGAGTCACCTGCATTAATGACTTGGGCATTGACTCAAGTCTGAGGCCACTGACTTGGCACTCAGTCCCCACACATGGAGACTTGAGTCTGTCTGTATCTGGGTGTGCTTGCTTATTTTTTCATGGCATGAAAGACCTTGTGGGGTCATCACTCAGACTGGGCAAGCAACAGGGAAGTTCCAGCCAGGAGGCAGGGAAAGGTTAATGTTTTCCTTTTGCATTAAGCAGGAGGGCGAGGAGGGCTCTCTTGTTCGTTCGAAGGAACCAATGATCATTGTACCAAAGATGGGCGGTCTGATTTTTTGCTTTGGATGAGGTAGGGCAGAAGGAAGAGCCCAAGGGGGTTCTTGCCTTAGAATTGGCTGGAGAAACAGGGATAGAGAGAAAGGGGGCAGGGAAACTGGGGGAGGGGCGGTTCAGAGCGATCATGCTTTCCAACCACATGGCTCCTCATGGTTCTGTCATTACTTGGGAGAAGGAAGCCTCATTGTACAACTGGCGCAAGTGGGACTACTTCTGAGTAGAGCTGCACAGCATTGGGTCATACTGGTAAGCCTTCCAGCTGCTGCACATGACCCTCCTTCCTCTTGCCACTTCTGTCCTGGCTCTCATGCAGTCCGTCCCATCCCCTCCTGCCTTGCTTTCAGATGGGTCCGTTTACAGATGGGTCTACACAGATGGGTCCAGGGAAGTGTTTAAAGAGAACTCCAACACACACACACCCTGGCAGCAGCCCCGTTTTTTCCTGCAAAGCTGCAGCTGACTTTTTAAAGAGAGAGATTCATGACTCAAGCCTTTTTGAGTTGTGAAAACACTCTGGGCAACTTGGAAAGTCTTTCCATTAGGAATTGTTGTCGATTCGAGTTGAGGGGGGGCAGAGACTTGTGACTTGACTTGAGACAAGCAGCGCTTGACTTGCCCATCCCTGCTCTTTTCTGTGTACCTAGTGGCATCACTAGTGGAGTGCAGGGGGTGCTGTCCACACCGGGTGACACGCAAGGGGGGGTGATGCGCACTGGGGATGACACGCTAAAATAGCAGTTTGAGGAGCAACCCCATCATGTCATACACCATTGGATGCAGAATTTCCAGCGGAATGCAATGCAAAAAACCAGAGTGAGATAGCTCCTTTCCATCAAAAGTTATGGCCAAAACACCAAAGAAAAAATGCATGGAGCCCAATGGAAAGTGAAACCGAGCTGTATTGCACATTTACTCGTGGGTAGGCATACTTGCCTTAATGCGTCAGAAAGGGCAGGCTGAGGGGAATCCAACAACACCAAAATGGTCCCTATCCAATGAATGCAGTCCCAAAAAAATACCCAAGAAGGAGGTCCCTCCCTCCCAGCTGTGAGTGTATTGAGCCCTATGGAAAGTGAAACAAAGTCATGTGGCCATGTTGACTCATGAGTAGGCGAAACTGCCTTAGTCCATTGGAAAGGGCAGACTGAGAGGACTCCACCAACGTCAGAATGGTCCTGATCCAATGAATACAGCCCCCAAAAAACACCTGAGAAGTAGGTCCCTCCCTCCCAGCTGCAAATGTATTGAGCCCTATGGACAGCAAAACAGCCTCATGGTCGCGTTTACTCATGAGTAGGCAGACATGCCTTGGCTGGTGGTCAGGCCAGGCAAAGGGGAATGTGAGGACACCAGAATGGTCCCGATCCAATGCAACTGGAGCTCAACAAATGCTCCAGAAGGCAGCTTCCCCCCCTCCCCCACGAAAAAGGACCAAAAAAAAAGGTTTGAACTGGTAAGGGGAAAGTTTTATATTTTTCACTTGTAAAGCCAGGTGGGTCTTTGTATTGATATGCTTGAAACAGAAGAACTTTAAACTGGGCCCTGGGCAGGGCTGAAAACCTCACTGATTCATTTTTTTGGGGGGCGGGGGTTATTGCAGGCAAACTACAGAGAAAGTTCACTTGGTGGAACTGGCTCCCCCTTGATTAATTATTTATTTTATTTTAATTTAATTATGTTTAATTATTTTAATTTGCTTGATGATGTCACTTCTGGCCATGACAACACTTCCAATGGGTCCTGGACAGATTGTCATTCTAAAAAGTGGGTCCCGGTGCTAAAAGTTTGAGAACTGCTGCAATAAGTTGCTAGTAAGTTGAAACAGGGGTGTGTGTGTGAGAGAGAGAAACTCTACAAGTTTTAAAAATCAGTAAAATCAGAGTTTGGAAGAATAATACCATCATGTTATATATCAATCAATGCGCAATTTCATGCAGAATGCAATGAAGCAAACCACATTGAAATATCTGTGTTCTATTAAAAGGTACAGCCAAAAAGCCAGTGGGAGCAGGGCAATGGTACATCACCATGCCCACCACCTGGGGTGTTGCCCACTGCATGGGGTGACACGCAGGCCTCCCGCACCAGGTGACGCAAATCCTAGTGACACCACTGGCTGTCCCAGAGGCACTCACACACACAAACACGTGCAGCATTCACACAGCTGGCTCCACCACACACACGTGTGCGAGCTGGAGGGCTAAGGGCGGAGGGAGGAGGAGTAGCCTTGGGGGGGATGGAGCCAGGGGAGGGGCCGGGGAGGGCTCCTGGTCACCCCCCCAATCTGCACAGTGTCTGTGGGGCTACCGATCAGCTGGGGCTGGGGGGAGCAGTATTTGCATTTCCTAGCCTCCCCCACCTTGCCACCAAGAGAAGCCAGCAGGGGGCTGGTCTACTGCTACCAAGTGACATCATGATGATGATGATGATGATGATGATTGGTTGCTTGTGCAAGTTGAGCACAGAAAAACATCAGTCCAGAAAGTGGCCTAAAGGAGGCTGGGTGGGTGGGAGGGTGAGAAGGTTGAGTCCCAACTGAGCAGCAGTACCCCTGAGTCACAGGATGTGGCAATCTCTCTGGGATTACTTAACAACAAAGGAGAAACTTTGCGCTTTCTCTCCGCTCAGTTCCTCCGGACTCATCAGGTCAGTGTCTCTGCCTTGCCAGCAGTGGCTTAGCTAGAGGGGGGGCAAAGCACTAAATTTTGCAGGGAGCCTCAGACAGGGTGACCAGCTGCCATAACTGCAAAAGAAGACCAGGCACCCCAAAATGTAGGACATCCAAGAAAAAATGTAGGACATGAGAAAATAAAAGCTGAAAGCACACGTATATTGATTTCGTGTGGTTAATTTAAACACTATGTTGCCTATTATTAAATTTAAAACTATATTACATATATAGGTGAACATAGTCATGGCTGAACACAGTCACATTCTGGCAACTCCTGCGACGCTGCTGGAACCAACCATATTGGCCTGTGACATGGAGAGGGGGGATTTGCTGCATGGGAAACAGTCTATCCTCCATATCTACTTTACCCAGGCTTCGCACACTGGAGTGGATACTCTGTTCCAGAACCACCATTCAGAGCGTGATACCATAGTCTTCCGAGACTGAAGGATGCCAATATGGATTATGTATAATTTATTAATTACAGGAAGACTATGCACTGCCTGCAGGGGGCTTGCCCACAGAGAAAAGGAGGGCATCTAAGTTCTTTTCCAGGACACGAGGCTATAAAGGAGGACATGTCCTGGAAAAAGAGGACATCTGGTCACCTGGGCCTCAGTGCAGTGTGCAAGCGGCCCCTCTGGAGCCATTCTGGGCTGGGGGAGCAAAATGGAGGTGTGGGCTTGCACGCTGCGCTGAGTGCTTTGCCTCCCCTGTAGCTACACCACTGCTTGCCAGCAGGCTGGTGCGAGGCGAGCAGCGAGGAAGGCCAGCCAGACCACGCGTTCCAGGCGCTATACACAGCTAGAGGCTGAAGTTCACTGGGGTACAGCAGCCGCAGCCAGGAGGGGGGAGGGGGGAGCTCGAACCCCTGATCTCCATGTGATTTTCCCACTGAAAATCGACCCCCCCCATCATGTCAGCCTCCTGGCGATGGCGTGATCGTCACCCAAGTCCTGATTCCGTCGGGCCAGAAGGGATGGTGGGGAGGGCTGACCAGAGTTTCCTTCTCCCATCATCACTCATTCAACTGGCGCGCCACTAGCTTCCAAAACCAGCCAGGCGTGAGCGCCGTGTTACCTTCCAAGTATGAAGCCTGCAAGGCAAGTTCGCCAGAGCAAAGGGTTGACAAAGGGCATGTGGGCGCTTATCTGGTTGGGAGGGAGGTTGCCACTGCCGCCTTTCCATCCTTTCTCATCGTCAGTCTCTAGTTCATGGTTGACAGTGTACACACATAGCTTTCTAAGATTATGCCCCAAGATTTTTTTTTTTTTAACGTACACAATCATTCTTGAACTGAAAAGGTACAGCAGAAAGTTCCCAACAAACATTAGGTAAAACTATATGCACAGAAATTAAAGCTAATTTAAAATGTTCATAGAATTGCCTGGGCAAGACTTGTTGTGCAGTGCTTGCCATCAATCAATCGTTGGTAGGTGTCCACATTATTGTGTAAGCACATGCCACAAAACACTTCAAACCACTTAGCTGGGGATCTCATCTCTCAGTAACCAAACATTGCAGTTCTGAGACCTTCAAAAATATGATTGCTCTGCAACAAACTTACTGACTGGGGGAGAAAAAGGCATTTGAATGCCTCAACAACAGAAGAACAGATGTGCATTTATTGCATAATAAAATTATCATCTGGAAAGCCCCACACACAGCACTGGCCTGGCTTGGGCAGAACAAACTTTTCATGGCGGTTTAGACATGGAGCAATTTAAAATTAAAATGTGGTCAGGAGAGAAACATCTAGTTGAATCTTTTTTTTCCACCTTGTATGTCTTCTCTTAGAACACAGGAATGTTTATTACTACATTTATTTTGGGTCTGAGGATCACACTGTACAAAGTCCTGCAATAACAAATAACAGGAAGATTATTCCCTGCCCCCAAATTTCCTGCAATCCAATTATAAAGCAAGAGACAACAAGTGAAAACAGATGGATGCAAAGAAATAAATATGCAATGAAGCTCAGCACATGAAGCCATGGTTTCTACACAGCAGTTACTTGAATTCCATGCCTGGTCTCTTCTTCAGAACCCTGCTATCGTCATGAAAATTTATGTGTTTTCCATTTAAAAAAATAGAAAGAAAATAGTGCATCCTTACTTGTCCAAAGGGCTTCACCACATATCACAATATCCTTTTCAGGCCTATAGTCTATTCCACAATAAGGGAGTTCAAGAACAATGTTTTTGTTTGTTCATTTGTTTTTGTTGCTACAAGCATAATTTGTGCTGATATTCATTCATTGAAATCATATTCATATCATTATAAAATGTGCCGATTTTGCTCATTCATTCATTCGTTCATTCATTCATTTCCCAATAGTTCTTATGGGGGAACCAACTGCATTTCTCCTGCCTTTAATTCTGCTATTTTCAGGTCAATTTGCAGGCACTTTAGGATTTCCTGAAGAGAGCAGACCTGGCAAATTTCTGACTGATAGCCCTGCTGTAGAGGCCAGTAAAAAGGATATACAGAGTACAGACATAGTTGTGAGCCCGCTAACCAAACTAACAGTCAATGTACTTTGATGATGCTATATTAATAACATGGCTCGGTCATGTTGTGAGAATGGATGATGGCCGGATCCCAAAGGATCTCCTCTATGGAGAACTCGTGCAAGGAAAGTGCCCTACAGGTAGACCACAGCTGCAATACAAGGACATCTGCAAGAGGGATCTGAAGGCCTTAGGAGTGGACCTCAACAAGTGGGAAACTCTGGCCTCTGAGCAGCCTGCTTGGAGGCAGGCTGTGCAGCATGGCCTTTCCCAGTTTGAAGAGACACTTGGCCAACAGTCTGAGGCAAAGAGGCAAAGAAGGAAGGCCCATAGCCAGGGAGACAGACCAGGGACAGACTGCACTTGCTCCCAGTGTGGAAGGGATTGTCACTTCCGAATCGACCTTTTCAGCCACACTAGACGCTGTTCCAGAACCACCATTCAGAGCGTAATACCATAGTCTTTCGAGACTGAAGGTTGCCTACAGTTTGGATTAATAACAATAATAAACACAAACCAATCAATATTAGAGGCTTGACAGTGGGGCACTGTGAACACAACCATGCCTGAGGAAGCTAGGTGGAAGGTGTGCTGTCAACTCATGAGGTCAGCTGAAGGATGCTGCCGTCAATCCAAACTAGGAAGTGTACAAGCAGCATGAAGAACAGGAAGACAATGATTGGAGCAGGGTGAGGGGCAAGGAGCTTAAAAGGAAAGAAACAAATGAGATATGGATGTGGTGAAGAGGCAAAGTGAAAAAAAGAATGGGGAGAAAGGAACCAGCTGAGAATGGGACTGAATGATGGGGTGAACAGAGGCAGAGAGAGGTGACAGCAGGATCAGCCACAGCTGGGTCCCCTTTGAGTCAAGAAGGAAAAGGTAACAGGGCCAGAACAAAGGAAGGGAGAACAGCCAAAGATGAGAGGGCCTATAGGGGAGGAGGAAGAATAGCACATGGGAAGAGAGAAGGAGCGAGGGATGGGGAAAAGATGTGAGGCAGGAGGGAAAAGGCCCTGAGATCTGAGGGATATTAAGGGATTTGGCGCAAGGAAATTGATGCTGCATGGGCTGGTGGTGCCCAAACTGATAAGAGCAGGCATCTCAAGAAGGAAGAAACAAAGAAGGAAAACAAGAATATAGGCCAATGAGGGAGGAATGGCAGTACATCAGGGAGAGATGACCCATCCCATCCAGATCATCAATGAGCTGGAGAAAACTGGGGAGCTTACCTTTCATCTCGAGAGCTAGAGGCAACCCTCCAAGGGCTGCCCAGACCATGCCTGTGTCTACCTCAACACTGGCAAAATAAGATAAGCTCGTGGAAGAAATACTCCAGGAAGCACTCCAATGGACAACATCACGATGTAAACCCCTAAAACATGCCATTGAGGAGCACATGAGTATACTTGGGGCCAGACACATCTGAGGAAGACAGTAACCCTTAACATGTCCCTGGGTACCATATCCGTTACCCCCTTTGCTGAGGCTGCGAGAGGTTGGGGTAACCGGAAATTTTAAAAAGAATCATATTAAAATTAGGGTTAGAGTCAAATTTCAAAAGCATGAAATTTGCAACAAATTTCAAGGTTCTTTGCAAGGACCAATGTCAGACAATGTTCAAGGGAAACCAAATCTGTTTTTACAAGTCAACTTATATGTAGGAAGGAAGCATCTGCACATCCCCTAATTAAAATAGGTGCAGTTTATAGGGGACTGATAAATGAGGCAAATAAATGCTAAGGCATTTAAAAAAATAAAAAAATAAAAAGAATGGGAGAAAATTTCTGCTGGCAAAATGGGTTGGAAAAATCAGTTTGGAAGGAGACAGGCCTGAGCCCACACCTGCCTGCTTTTATGTGCATGTGACTTGGCTCAGCTTGACCTTGTTTCATGTCCCTTAAGCTGGAAGTCTGGCAGTGCTTAAAAGTCAGGTTTGTTATGTAAATAACTGTTCAGTGAGTGACTCAGGCAGAAAAGCTGCACAGCCGCATGGGAGCAGCTGGACTCTCGCTTTTGAAAATGGGGGAAGATCCAGCCCATTATCCTGGTCTCTAGGAAAGTGGGAAGTTCTCTTTTCACATGCACTTTTCAGGCATCCTTCAATGCCAAGCACCAAACCAAGGCTTGCATTTTAACAAGAGCTGGGAACGTACACAGGAGCTGCCTCTCCTAAAGAAAAAAAAAAGGAAGCTGGAAAGAGCAGAGCTGACACAAGATTTACACAAGTTTAGACATTTTAGACAGTGAGTGATATTTTTAAAAGGACACATGAATCTTAAATCTTCCTAAATGTTAAAACACTAAAAAACCCACTCCTATCTGACTTTTCAGTGCTGATGCAGCCACAATGCAGCCTCAAGATAAGGGAACAAATGTTCCCTCACTTTGAGGAGGCCTCCATGACTGCTCTCCCACCACTGGATGAAGCACATGCCCCAATGGCATGGCTGCATCAGTGCTGGAAAGCTGGATAGGATTGGGCCCTTGCCCAGGTATCCCCCCGCCCCAACAAAGCACATGTGACACAAATCTTGAAAGAAAACAGAGCCATGATTTATTTGAAATTAAAGTTCTAGGCAGGCATTGACAGCTACAATGGGTCCTGAATTAACTCCACCCCTTTAGTGCAGGCATCTAACTAGAAGGACCCACCTAACCCCCCCCCCCGCCAATTCAGCCACACCAATGGAGCATGTGCAGTTGTCATCCCCCATCCAGACAGGGGCAGTCTGTCCTGTCTGACAGCTTTGTTGAACTCAAAAGCTTACATGCTTTCTAAATGTGCTTAATTAAAAAAAAAAAAATCTTACTCACAGGGGCCAAGATGGCATGTTTTTCCTTTCTATAGATATTATTTTTATATATCATTACCCCATCCCTGGGTTACATTTATAGTCTCCATAATATCAGAAAGATGCCTGAAATGTGACAAAGGATCAGGAATAAGATAGCAAAACTAGGTGTTGCCCAACTAATGGCCAAAGCCTGTTATTCTAGCCATACATATTTGGACAGAAAGAAGTTATACAGTATTTCAATCACTAGAACTAGTTTCCAAGATAAGTGTTTTTAGGGCTTGGTTGTCTTAAGAATTTGTAATCTAATATAAGATGTATCTGTGATGCTTGACCAGATGCCAATGATATCACTGCAGCTATGCCAGGGACAAAGGATCATCCCAACACATTTTAATAGAATCCGCTATGTCAGTATACATGCACAATAAAGATCTTATGTATTTAAAGACATCCCAATGGAAACCACTGCACCTTTTAGGGGCCCTAAAGAAATTGTTTAATTAATCTTTTTCAGAATGCTTTAAAAAAATGAACTATGAAAACCTGAAAACCTGCCAATTACAGCAAATTAAGGAACTTGGCAAGAACATCCTTTGGAAGCAGATGGTAAATAATATTCAGATTCTTATTTGAAACAGGAGTAGAGATGAGCTGGTAGAGCACCGAGAAGCAATCCAAATGAATGAAATAAAGGCTTTTAATGTGTGTAGAAGGACTCTAGATTTTTTTTTTTAAATAATGACACAAAAAATATTGATGATTCATAATTAATCTGCTCTATCTCATCAATGGCAGCAAGATTTAAGACCCTACTTGCTGCTTTTGAGAACAATACCATTTTATTTTGCTTTGTGTACATGAACGGCTTTCACCTCACCGTTGTAAACAAAATTTCAGTTACAATGGCATGATCATGTACAATACAGGTCCAGCCTAGTTATACATGGATTTTTTTTTACACGGATTTAACTAAACACGAATGGCCACTGCAAATGAGAAGGAATGTGCTGATCCCTGGAGAAGGGGAAAATGCACCCCTTTAAAATCAGTTTAAAAAACTGAACAGTCCTTTAACAATAGCCTCCTTAATGAGAGAGGGGGGCAGCTGGATGACAATCCATCAATCCATCTCTCCCCAGGGGACCCCTCCCTTCCCCCTGAGCACATGAAAGAAAGGTGATCACTTCGCATTGGTGAAGGGAGGGGCTGAGTGAAGCAGACCACGGATTGATGGATTGTCTTCTTAATGACTCTTATCTTACATCACAAAGGTCAGCAAGGCTGTTTTTAAATCACTGGAGCAAAGAAACTTTGTTTTTTAAATTTATTTGCTATAGTTCGTTTTTTTGCCATCCATGTGAGTGCTTGGAACGGAACCCATGCGAATAATGGGGCTCAACCTGTAGAGTTAAAGAAATGATGTAAGTTATATGCCCCTCTTCACAAAAAGCCAAAAGGGATTATGAAAAGATGTACAGTCTTTTAGGAATGTCTCTTGCTCAAGTCCCACAGAGATTTAAAATTATATAACAATGGATCTTTGCTCTGGTTCTTTAGAACAGGAGTCGGCAACCTACAGCCTGCACTCTGGATCCAGCCCACCACCCAAAGTGATCTGGCCCACATGGAGCTCACTAAGAGAAAACTTATAATTAATATCAAAATAATGATAATATTAAGAAATCGCCATCTTCCAACTTTGCTTTTTCATTCCCTATTATAGTAACACCCCAGAACAAAAGTAGGGTCCAAAACTCAAGAGCTGTGCCCTTCAGCTCCACTGATTAACATTTGATCTTGTCAGTTAAAATTTCCCTCCAGTGAATAACTGACTGAGGCTTGCAGCTGTAATAACCAGACAACAAGCATTTCACCATATATCTGGCTTCAGTCTCAGCCCATTCAAATCCACATTGATCTCATGAGATCAGTTTGGTTGTAAGAATCAATTATTAGCTCTCCCAAGCTCGAACATGCAGTCCAATTTGATTTAAAACTCAAGATAGCAGGAGATGAGGCAAAAATGTATAAAGATCCTCTTAGGACTGTGAAGTCACTGATAAGATGGCAAAGTCAAGTGTGTGTTAGTCACTTAATTTGTACTCTTCTTAGGATGCTAAATTTAGGCAATGACTCAATCGCCATACACAATTACAGATATTTTCAGACTGGTAAGTGATGTAACACACGTTGCAAAAACACACCCCAATTCGTTCCTGAAAGAGCTTTTGCAACAATGTACTGTCTCCTAGGAACCCTGAATCTAATTATGTAGTCCAATTTCCCCCTGCATGTGCACATACAAGTACACACATGTATGCATGCACACACACCCCCAAGGCCCATCTTGCTATGTATATTGGTTTCATTTTCCTAATTTAAAGTACAAGTTTAAAGTACATTTAAAGTACAAGTGATGCCACTGGAGTCCAGTCCGTTTCCTTCTCTGAGCACAAGTAAAAATGTCAGCTTTTCCAATATACATGCAGACACTGATGTGGTTTCAGTCGGACATAAAAGTGAAAGGCAAGTAGTACAGATATCCCTCATGAAATAGCCTCCCCTACACAAAAATGTTGAAAGGAAAAACAGCTGCTAAGAAAAAGGACAAGAAGCAAAACAGAATACCTAAATTATTACAAGCTGAAAATGGATGGATCTATCCTCAGCTCCCACACCTTTCTCCAATGATCTCTGCCCACTTTTGTCATGGCTAGATGATGCTGGGTGCACAGTATAGAAGAAAGAGGTATAGCCTGTGCTTGTTGCTAAAGCAGATCCACTAAAATTGAGTGTTGGGAGAGTTAGGACAGGCAAAAGAAAATATTTCTTTACTCAGCGTGTGGTCAGTCTGTGGAACTCCTTGCCACAGAATGTGGTGACGACATCTGGCCTGGATGCCTTTAAAAGGGGATTGGACAAGTTTCTGGAAGAAAAATCCATTACGGGTTACAAGCCATGATGTGCATGTGCAACCTCCTGATTTTAGAAATGGGCTATGTCAGATGCAAGGGAGGGCACCAGGATGCAGGTCTCTTGTTATCAGGTGTAATCAGGTCTCTTGTTATCAGGTATCAAATACCTGGGGCTTTTGGTGGGCCGCTGTGAGATACAGGAAGCTGGACTAGATGGGCCTATGGCCTGATCCAGTGGGGTTGTTCTTATGTTCTTAGATCAGATCCCCCTAAGTACTGGAAAGGGAAGTGGAAAGGGTGGCAGGTGTCACTGCAGGAGGCATGGTGGCCTAATCCCATGGCTGAGTCTATGTCCCTTGCATGCATCCATTGTTCAGTAACCAGTCTTCTTCAAAAAACAGAGATGAGGAATCTCAATACATATTTCCAAAGCAGAACATGTAAGATATCAGACCAATGTTTGAACTCCATTATCAGTGCTTACGCAGTTATTGCTGCGAGGGGAGTCCACTGCTTCCACACAGTAAGTTCCAACAAAGCCCCAAAAGAGTTAGCTTTTGCATCTATGTTGAGGTTTTCCAGAACACATCTGAGGGCCCCTCGGTGCCTTAAATGGTACCTTGCATGACTGGATACCTTCAAGAAGTCAAAGAATTTTGAAGATCATCAAGATTCTTCTTCTCCGTTCCCAAATTGTAAGCTGCTGCTGTTCCCTTGGGCTATGTCAGATGCAAGGGAGGGCATCAGGATGCAGGTCTCTTGTTATCAGGTGTGCTTCCTGGGGCATTTGGTGGGCCGCTGTGAGAATCAGGAAGCTGGACTAGATGGGCCTGTGGCCTGATCCAGGGGGGCTGTTCTTATGTTCTTATGCTAATGATTAATAAGTTCAGTTGAATGATTCAGTTGAATGGACATATTTTGTTTTGCATTTTTTCCTGTGTGACACAGATTTACTATTCATTGGAATCATCTTTTCTTTCTTGATATTAGTTACATTTTGAAAGGACAAATTGGATATAGTTGTTAAGCCTCACCCCTTATGGATGCCCAGCTAGCATTCTGACATAGCCCATTTCTAAAATCAAGAGGTTGCACATACACATCATGGCTTGTACCCTGTAATGGATTTTTCCTCCAGAAACTTGTCCAATCCCCTTTTAAAGGCATCCAGGCCAGATGCCGTCACCACATCCTGCAGCAAGGAGTTTCACAGACTGTCTGTAAACAAATATTTTCTTTTGTCTGTCCTAACCCTCCCAACACTCAAAGGCCTGTCATGTTTGATAGGCAAGGGATAGAAGGATGGAAAAACCTACTCCCCAATTTTCCATCACCCTATCTCTTTCTCAATGGCCCCAGCAATGGAGTATCACAGAGGTTGTTGTCATGGGTTGAGCAAAGATCACTGCCAAGTCCTCCACCATCTTGTACCACCATCTTGTATCTCATGAGATTTCACAAGTTCCAAGTTGGTGACTCCTGGTTGAGCTGAGAAGAAGAGATTGTGGGGGTGTCATGATCCTGGTAAGTTTGAGATCACTGATGTAGTGAAAATAAAGGCATGCCCTCAGGGACACTGTTGAGATAGGTGATCTCAGTATCTTGAGTGAAGGAAAGGTTCTGGATTCTGAACTTGCTCCTTTTTACAGGCCTTTATTTTCTCCCACATAACTCAATAGGATCTACCAAGCCCAGTCCAAGCCAAGGTGGCACTGCAGCTGTGCCTAAATTCAACCCCACTTTTTTATTTTATTTTTTACTCATATAAGCCTGTGAATGCCATTCTTCTTCTAAGGATTGAACACTCCCTGGATCCTCTCCACAGGACCAGTGAAAATACAGATGGAGTGGAGCGAGGCAATGGTCTTCTTGATAGGAAGCAGGAACAGGAGCAGGCATTTCTAAGTCCTCCTCCAACTCTGCCATTTCATTTTGCAGAAGTGGTGCTGGAGGAGGAGGCAAATCCCTCTAGCTCACTCCATAGGGAGGGAAAGCAGACTGAGGCGTGCGTGCGTGGGTGGATAGAGGACATCCCTCTGCCAGCTCGACAGGTTCCCCAGCCTGCCACTTGAAGCCAGTGCTTCAGTCTGCCTTGAGAGTGTAGTGCCCCTGGGTCTGCGGAGAAATGAGGCAACACCACCTGGTATTTCATTTGTTGGAGGTGCATTTGAACCTGCCTTTTGAACACAGTAGTTTGTCCAGCAATAGCTTCAGTAGCAAAGTACTTGGCTTCTGTACTAATAACCGCATTGCCATTTCAGTGAGAAAATCACAGCTTTTCCCCTCCAGATTAAGGAGAAAAGTAGCAGCCATGTCATAATCCTATGCAAAAAACAAGGAGGATGAAGGATTCTACCTTTCAAGAGGGCTTTTGTCCAACTATTTCTGCCCTGAAGTTACACTGCACTCCATCCAGAACTATTCTCACTAACTCTAGCCAGCATCCCAGGAAAACACTAGTAAACTAATGCCAAGCTTCTGGTGGCAGTGGAAGTTTTCCACTGGTTTACTGTGGGAACTATTGCTGTATTTGCTCTTGCCGCTCTATGGCTGGAGTAGGAACAAATTCAGCAACAGTTGGAGCAGTAAGCCAACATAAAACTTCCATTTGAGACACCTCTATTCAGTGCCAGCCAGAAGAAGGCCCTTCTTCTGTACGTAATTGTGAACAAACTTTCCACCTTAGTCACTCTAGGAGGTGATAGAATCTGGGTTACTCATATGTATGGCATCTGGGCCCCCTTGATCAGCAAAACACATAGGCTGCAATCCTGCATATAACAAAGCTGTTTAAATCCTATTGACTCCAACAGTATTTGAGCCCTTCAGCTGTGTGCAGGATTGCAGCCTACAGGAACGAACACTATCCAATCCTAAATCATACATCTGTTCTCAAGGCATATATAATATCACTGCTAACTGATGTAGAAATAATCTGAGGTGCCCCCAATACTTAAAAAAAAAAGATCTCTGCACAAAATGTTCCAGTGTGCCCTGTGACAACTCCTATGAGCCAGAAATCCGTGTTCTCCGAGTGATTAGATAACCCATTCATTTGTTCCCTCCTCCCATGTTTAAAAGAAGGCCTTTATTATAATCTCAAATTGCCCAGAATTTAGCATAGTAGAAACGTTTGTTCCTTGTTCCAGGGGAATACACTGAGCATATTGATGGGAAAGCAGAGCAGATAACATGTGTAACTTGAAGTGCTTTTATGAAGATCTGTGTGTCTTCCTCATTTACAAAGACCTCACATCTAGGAAGCAGTTCAGTGACCACTTAGATTCATGCAGTTCCACTGAATTTTTTTTAAAAAAGAAAAGAACTTACACAATAGTCAGAAAGATCATATGGTGTTCAACAAAATGGATGGCCTCATGGGATTTTGTCTTTCTTTGGACTTGCCGAACTAGTTGTATTTTGCCCCCAGACATCCAATTCTGAATTGATCCACACACTCAAAAAATGGATTCATTTAACTGACACTAGCCATCTGAAATTAATACTGTTTTGAACAAATCAGTTCCATATCAGCATGGCCTATAGACTCCCACATCCTCCTAGTGCTCCAGTATCCTACTCTTTACAGTCTGCACTTAACCTGACCTGGATAGGATTTTTCTGACACCCCCCCATCCCATTTTGTAATACTCAATAGAGGCAGGAGTAGTAGAAGGACTCAATCCAGGCTACAAAACAGGTATGATTCCCAGTCCTCCACAATTTGCCCAGCTTCTCCAGGTGACGAATGAAAGCAATTCTAGAAGTTTATCAGGGCCTCCAGGAAATCTATCATATTGGAGCTCCCAGTATAGCTTCAGTGATTGCTGGCAAACCAAGTCACAGGCTGCATAGAAGCTGAAAAGGTTTTATACAAGTCTGGTGCACCTAAAGAATCTAGGTCTCAGGAAAGCCATATTCCCATGCTACTGAGAGGCCTTGGATGGAACACGTGGAATTCAAACCACAAGGACCTCAGTGCAGTCTCGCAGTGTCATAACTGGGATAGTATCCAAGTTTGCTTTTACTTTCCCAGCATATTGGAGGCTTTCTCTACTGCCTCCCACCCACCCAGCCAGGCATCCCCATAAAAACATTCAAGAGCTATGGAAAAAGGAAGGACCAGATGCATTTTCAGAGTGGCACGATAACCTTTGAGACTCCTAAGTGCTGGGGAGGGGAGAGGTAGCAATCAGGGAAACACCCCTTCCAGTGGTAAAAGGTATCTCCTACCACCCAAGCTAGCTGCTATCAATAACACACACACACAAGGGAGTGGAGGCTTAGTTAAGGTTTCAAAAGAAATATTTTACTTACTGTCCATACTAGATTACATGCATCTTCTGAGTAGGATCAGAGGCTCTAACACTTTAGGAATAGGAAACCCTAAAGCTGTTTCCTTTGTGTGCAAATATGTGGAGGATGGCCTGGGAGCAAGGAGCTCCAGCTGGGCACATCCTTCTGCAGTGGTCTGGAGAGAGAAAGAGAGAATGTGTGATGAGGAGGAAGGAAGGAAATTGAGTTAAGGGTCATACCACCTGCAAGAATTACAGAGAGGACAGGTAGATGCTCTCAAGTGACTTAACAGTACACTGCCATCCAGAGTTCTGCAGGCAGCATTGCACCCAAATTCCAACATGAGGTCCATTAGGTTATTAACTGGAACTGCGTTTAGAGCTTTTCAGCCCAATTTTGTAGTTTGCAACAGGGATGAGAACTCGAGTCAGGTGACTCGAGACCAAGTCACAAAACACATGTTTTTTACTGACTCGTGTACACTCAAGTCACCTGCGTCAATGACTCTGGCATTGACTTGAGTCTGAAGCCACTGACTTGGCATTCAGCCCCCATGCATGCAGACTCAAGTCTGTCTGTGTCTGGGTGTGGTTGCTTACTTTTTCTGTGGTGTGAAAGACCTTGTGGAACCATTGTTCAGACCAGACAAGCAGCAGGGAAGTTCCAGTCAGGAGACAGGGAAGGGTCAATGTTTTGGGGGGTGGGGAGGCAGGAGCAGGCTATTTTTTTTCAAATCTGAAGGAAGCAATGATCACCAGACAAAGAATGGGTGATCTGATTTTTTTCTTTGGATGAGGTAGGGCAGAAGGAGGAACTCAAGGGGGTTCTTGCTTTGGAAATGGCTGGAGCAGCCCAGGGAGGGGGAGGTAGAGAAGCGGGGGGTGGGGGTTTGTAGCATGGCTCATTTGGGCTTCATTGTTACTTAGGAGGAGGAAGCCTCATTAAATGACTGGAGCAAATGGGTCTACTTCTGAGTAGAGCTGCACAGGATTGGGTCATACTGGTAAGCCTCCCAGCTGCTGTATGCGACCCTCCTCCCTCTTGCTGCTTCTGTCTCTTCTCTACACAGTCCATCCTACCCCCTCCTGCCTTGTTTACAGATGGGATGGGGACATCAAGAGAGTGTTTAACGAGAACTCTCTCTCTCTCTCTCTCTCTCTCTCTCTCTCTCTCTCACACACACACACACACACACACACACACCCAGCAGCAGCAGCAGCAGGTTATATTTTTTCCTGCAGAGCCATGTCTGGCTTCTATCTCCGGACCGGATCAGACGGAAAGCTCTTCTACCTCTCCAGACTAAGAGCAAAGTCCAGCTGAAATGTCTGCGTGACTTCCTCTTTGCCGACGATGCAGCTGTCACTGCCCACTCTGCCAAAGATCTCCAGCAGCTCATGGATCGTTTTAGCAAGGCCTGCCAAGATTTTGGACTGACAATCAGCCTGAAGAAAACACAGGTCATGGTTCAGGATGTGGACTCACCTCCCTGCATTACAATCTCTGTGCATAAACTGGAGGTTGTCCATGACTTTGTGTACCTTGGCTCAACAATCTCCAACAGTCTTTCTCTCGATACCGAGCTAAACAAACGCATCGGTAAAGCAGCTATCACATTTTCCAGACTCACAAAGAGAGTCTGGTCCAACAAGAAGCATACGAAACATACCAAGATCCAGGTCTACAGAGCTTGCGTCCTGAGTACACTTCTGTACTGCAGCGAGTCATGGACTCTTCACTCACAACAGTAGAGGAAACTGAATGCTTTCCACATGCGCTGCCTCCGACGCATTCTCGGAATCACCTGGCAGGACAAAGTTCCAAACAACACAGTCCTGGAATGTGCTGGAATCCCTAGCATGTATGCACTGCTGAAACAGAGACGCCCGCGTTGGCTCGGTCATGTTGTGAGAATGGATGATGGCTGGATCCCAAAGGATCTCCTCTATGGAGAACTCGTGCAGGGAAAACACCCTACAGGTAGACCACAGCTGCGATACACTGACATCTGCAAGAGGGATCTGAAGGCCTTAGGAGTGGACCTCAACAGGTGGGAAACCCTAGCCTTTGAGCGGCCCGCTTGGAGGCAGGCTGTGCAGCATGGCCTCTCCCAGTTTGAAGAGACACTTGGCCAACAGACTGAGGCAAAGAGGCAAAGAAGGAAGGCCCATAGCCAGGGAGACAGACCAGGGACAGATTGCACTTGCTCCCAATGTAGAAAGGATTGTCACTCCCGAATTGGCCTTTTCAGCCACACTAGACACTGTTCCAGAACCACCATTCAGAGTGCGATACCATAGTCTTTCGAGACTGAAGGTTGCCAACTACAACTACTATGTCTGGCTTTTAAAAGGGAAAGACTCATTACTTTTTGAGTCTCTTTGAGTCGTGAACCACTCAGGGAAACTCAAAAAGTCTACCCGTTAGGACTCATTTTTGATTCAAGTTGCAGGGCCAAAGACTTGTGATTCAACTCAAACTTATTTCTCAAACTGTGGGTCAGGACCCACTAGGTGGGTCACGGGCCAATTTCAGGCGGGTCTCTATTCATTTCAATATTTCATTTTTAGTACATTAGACTTGATGCCAACATGGTATGTGACTGTATTTGGGGAGATCTGTACTTTCAACAGGCTACAACATATATGCTTTTAACAGTGATAGTCTATGGGGCTTACTCCTGGGCAAGTGTGGATAAAATTGCAACTTAGAATTGTTCAAAATTTTTCCTGCTTGATTATGTCACTTCCGACCATGACATCACTCCCAAGTTAATGACATCGCTTTCGGTGGGTTCCAACAGATTGTCATTCTAAAAAGTGGGTCCTGGACTTTTTAAGTAAGTTTGAGAACCACTGCTGTAGAGCATTTGAGACAAATGCTCTGAGAGCATTGACCGCTTATTAAGATCTATCTGCCAAATTGCTAGAGTTATACCAATGACTCAAGAATTGGCTTCAGACCTTGCCCATATTAATGGTGATCTCCAAGAAAGCATGTCAAAGTTTTAGCTGATCCACTGTCAAAAGGACCAAATAAGGACATGGAGGAATATGGAGGTGGCCACTAGTTGGTGAATACAGTTTTTCCCAAACTCAAAAATTGTCAGTGATTAGTAAGTAACAGACAGTGGCCAAATACCAGCAAAGAATTAGGAAGTGATTGTAAAATTTATTCATTATTTCAGTGGGACTTAAATAGAAAGAAGTGTTCTCTGGATTGTGGCCAAAGTCTTTAAGTTTGCACAAGATTGTTTGACCATCTTTACCCTTCATCTAATCAGATGTTTGAAAAATGATGCCCCACTTTCCCAAAATAAATCCCACAGTAAACAAAACTTATTGGACCTATTTGGTTTCTAAAGCAATGTCAACACCAAGCTTTACAGTAATAACAATATCTGAGAGGGAAAGAAAAAAAAAAGACTATCACAAATCATGCTGCCATGACATCCTCTGTCACCTCATGAAAGATGTTGTTTGAGATTCCTAATAAATCACTTTTGATTCATAAACTGGGGAGTCAACCTTCTTCAGGGCACATTGTTAATGAAGAGGCTGAAGGATAGCAGCTGAACTCTCCATGAATTACGCATTTCGATTTCTCCAAGGACTTATTTACAAATAGATAAAGTGTCCTTCCTTTGCAACAAGAATTGTGATATATCATTTCTAAAGAAGTTAGGATCAGATCCTAACTTCAGTCTGAGCCTAATAGTGGGGGGGGGGGGGGAATGGAACTGCCCACGAGTTTTTTGAAGAAGATAAGAATACAAAACATCATTATTATTACTAATGATAATATATTTGATTATTATTCTTTTTGGGTACTTTTCTGTTGAGTGAAGCCCTTTTTTTGTACTTAGTGGGTACATACAAAGAAGGATTTCGGAATAGCATCTTTCAAGAGTCCATAGCAGTAGCCAATGTGGTGTAGTGGTGTTGGATGTGGACCCAGGGATCTAGGTCCAAAACCACACTCAAGCGAGAACACACAGCATGAAGATTCATCTGTCAAGGGGCTGTTTGAATGTCACTGTGTGCTGATTGGTACCTTCTGTGCATGGCTGACGACATCATGATTGCAGCAGAGTTTCCCCAGTGCTGTGGGAGCATTGCTGGTGTTGCTGTGTTAACATTTGTTTCCACAGCTATTGTGCCCTTGACTGTGCATAGGACTGCAGACATACTGTGCCAGTGTTAGTCCTGGTGTAGCAGCTTAGCAGGACCCAAAGACCACCTCGTCAAAGCATCAAGGCAAATGTGACAAGTACTGCGTTTTTGTTTGGCAGATAATGGATATTTGCTGTAGAAATCTGCTTGGAAAGTAAATGACATCTTTATTCAAATTGTGCCATAGAGGCGTATTACAGTAGACATTATACCCTCATATACACGTGTGTGTGTACATATATATTTCCAGAGGATTACGTGACTAGGAAATGCAATGATGAAACTGTTGTTTGTTTAGAATGTTTATACTGTTTTGTGACTACTCCAAATCTATGCTGGAGGTTTATATAATACTTCCATTCTTGACTTTAATAGAAAGCTATTTGTCAATGCTCTGTGACTGGCCATATTATTCTGTTTTCTGCAGACCAAAAAGAAATGCTAAATTAACATTATATTACACTGTGTGGTTCTGGAATTTTATAATTCCCATATGTTCATTTATCCCAAATTTTCCTCAGGGGCTTTTTATTGAATCATTCCAAATTATCTTCACACCTGCAACTTATAGTCCAACCCTACCTCCACATAGGCAGCGGGCAGACCCAGGAGGGGGTGGAGCCAGGATCCGGCACATGGGCCAGATCCTGCCCCCCTCCCTGGAGGCCCAGCCTAGCTTCGGGCTGCTTGGATCTGCACCACCTCTTTAGGTGGCGCAGATTTGGGTAGCCCCATTCGGACCGCTGTCATGTTACCTGGGGTAAGAGAAATCGATTCCCTTTGCCCCCGGTTGTGCCACAGCCAGCTCCAACCCTGCACGGAATACAGTGCAGGCCAGCTAGCCTTCCTGTTCCAGCAAGGATTAGGATTGGGCTGTAAATTTTGCAGCTGCCCAAATGCCGGTGTAATGCTGCCCCCCCTCGCCTACAAAGCCAGTCGCAGCTGCAAAAGCTTTAGTTGTGCTTCTCATCTGAGTTGTAGTCTCCTGATAGGGGCTTATATACTGGGGTTGGAGTGGGATGTACAGTTTTCTAGTGTTTTCCTCTCCCCCTGTTGGTTTACTCCCACTTACACCAGCTCTGTCATTGGTAAAGCATTTTTAAGGTGTTGGGGGGTGTCTTTCATGGTTGAGATGCTTGGGATATAGTGTATGTTGACTCTGCCTCATCCTGCTCACATCTCTTCCACTTCCTCCCCCCCCCCACGTTATGCCCCATTTGTCTCCCTGTTTTGGCCTCTCCACTGGCAGAGTTGGCCAGTGGCAGAGTTAAGCAGGGGTGGCATTTTTCCTGCATTATATGGGTGTCCACAGCCCGTCCATTGTGGGTGAAGTTCTGCCCTGGCTTGGCCAGTGTTATGCTGTCATACTGAGATGTATCTTGAGGATAGGATTTGGCTGTTAATGCAAAATGTTAAGACAGAAATATAAATCTTCCTAGAGTTATATAAAACTCCATAAAGTCAGATATATCTTTTTTTTAAAAAAAAAAATATATATATATATATATACATGATAAAGATTAGAGTGTCCCAAAAGGAGAGACGTATAAATATGAGAAATGATTTTCTTATCTTCTTTTCTTCATTCCAGCTTTCAAAAACACTGATTAAAATGAAAATATATTTTCCTTTTTGTTTTGAATTTGATGAAAAGAATTAAAAATCCTTTTGTAATGCAAATCTTTGAGCCAAATGGAAAGTCTGTTGAATACCTGAGAAGTATAATATTTGATATAAAACCAATGTCCTATAATATATTCAATGAATATTAGATTTTATTGTTACTAGGGCTGATAAAAATATGAAATAGCGAAAATCTATTTTTTTTTATAAATCTCATCTCAATGATCCTAACTTAAAGATCAATAATGCTGAAATGATATGCCTGTAGAAAATATAGTGATGAAATCAATTATATACCACTCATATTTATATCTGGAATGCTTCACTCTTATTTCCGATTGCCTTTAATTTAGCTTTGTACTGCAGAAACTCTTGTCAGTTGAAAAGTCATCACTATCATGGCTATATATTTCACAAAGTTTCGAAGAAAACTCTCACTAAAAGTTGTGATATATCTCTTGGGAGGTTGATTTTAGTCCAAAAACAATTAACACCCTGATCCTATTCCACGACAGATCACCATAAAGTACATTTGCTACAGCAGAACAGCCAACTTACTGCAAGACTCCACCTTTACAACATCCCTGTGACTGACTCCCAAACTTTGGGATTGTTAGATACAACTAATAATCAATCAATTTGGGTCGTGCGACTATTACAGTATATTATTAATATTATTATTCTTTGGAAACCCCTTCTCATACAGTAGAGCCAAAATTTTTAGGCAATGTGGATTCAAGGCACTTCTGCACATGCCTGATCTTGTCTGATCTTGGAAGCTAAGCAGGGTCAGGCCTGGTTAGTACTTGGATGGGAGACTGCCTGGGAATACCGGGCGCTGTAGGCTTATACCATAGTCTTTTGAGACTGAAGGTTGCCAATATATATGAGGCCCCTATGGGATTAGGGGCCTTGAAGCATAAGCTTCATTCATTTTATAGTAGATCTGCCCCTGCTGACATGCCCACATTTCCTCTCCCCCCAAAAAACCCCATTACTTCATCTCCCTACCCACTACCCATCCCCTGTCACCACCTCTGGCGGTAGTTGGGTGCTCTGCTGGTGTATGCACATGGTCACCAGCCTTTTGCATTGGCAGCCTCCTGGCGCACATTGTCAATGCTTCTGGTGAAAACGGTGATGCCAACTGCAGCACTAACTGTGTAGTAATAGACACAATTACTAGAGGGGGCAGCTCAATCCTATCCTTGGCGGAGCTGCTAGGTGCATCGGAGCCAAAATGACGACCGCTGTATCCAGCAGACCTGGCAAAGCTGCCGGAGTTCTCCTTAGGGGAAGGGGATGTTTGTCCCAGGCCCTGCAATGGGGCTTCTCAAGTCTGCATTGGCTATTTTGCCAGCATGGATAAGAGAATCTCCACGTTGGGCTTTTCAGCCTGACACAGAGGATAGGATCTGGCGGACCAGGGCTTCACCTGTCCCAACCCCCTCCTGGGCTGGTTCTTCCTCTGCCCTGCCTTCCCCCCATCCCGGAAGCCTCTCCCACCTCAAAAACCTGCACTACCACCCGGCGGTGCCACTTACCTCTGGGCATTCCTGTGGCAATCTCCATTCAGCATTGGGCACCAACTGATACAGGCCCTGCTCACAGGGTACCATAAATGTGCTTTATGGCACCTTTGCAACACCTAGTGCTGGTGCTGGAGCTCAGCGCCACCACTAGGGCCAGATTGGATTGGGCCCTAAGTCTCACTGAACATAGTAGGACTTACTTCTGAGTAAACATGTATAGGCTTGCATTTTCTGAAACAAAATTTGCAGAAGGATGAAAAGTTTTCAACCAAAGAAATGCTGCAAATGAAGACTTCCTGTTGCCAATATCCTTCATACCCCCCAACATTTCACTGATGAAAGATGGAACACTCTTCTATATTTCCACCCAAGGTCATGCAGGTGATGTTCATTTACTCAGCAACAGAGGCTTTCTTACCCTGATTTCTGAAGAAGGTGCGTTCACCATTTCCTTGTTTAGAGTTTAACATTTAAAGAGATTTAGTGGCACATTTTAATAGCTTGCAGCTCAGACATACGCAGAACACTGCTTTGGAGAGCTCAGTATTATGCTGTTCTGATCTATTCCACAGAGCAACAGACAAGAAGATAGGTCCTGCCCCAAGGTGCTTACAAACTAACAGAAGACACAGGAGAAAGATTAGAGAGTAAGGAAGGGAAGATGAAAGCAAGGGTAAAAAGGAAGAATATGCATTTGATTCATGTGAACTTACTTTGTCTCAATTTACTAGGGAATAAAGAGTTGAGGGAAAAGAGATTCAACATAGTAGTGGTATGTTTACCATATGGCAAGATAGAGATACTACTCATTTATCAAAAGCATATTCCAAAATAAACAGTGAAAAGCTGTATTACAAACAAGATCGCAGAGCTATCTCTATTTGGCTTGTGAGCATAGCTGCATATGTCATGAGAATGTAAGAAGAGTCTTGCTGGATCAGGCCAAGGATACAACTTTCTGTACCCCACATTGGTCCACCAGATGCCTCAAGGAACACTAAAGGCAACAAGATATCCAATCTTGTTGCCACTCCCCTGCATCCTGCATTCAGAATTAGGCTACCTCTAAAACCCAGAGGCTACATAGAGCCATCATGACTTGTAACTTGTGATGGATGGACTTGTAAGTTCCTCCATAAATATGTTCCATCCCCTTGTGTCATACAAATACACATTTAATGAGCACCATTCCTGCAGAATGTTCAGGTCACACCTCAAGTGTTGCTTCCATGTTTTGCGCCTTCTGATCTGGGACTGAGCTATAGTAAATAAATCACAGCGTTTTATATAAGCCTGCTGGTGCTCAATTGCGTGCTGGCCGTTTTGCCCTGCTCCCAGCCATGGAGACAGGCCAGGCTCGGGGGTGGGACTCGTGGGCAGATTGGGCAATGCTTTGCCCAGCCTGCTCAGACCTGTTCCAGCAGCATCCCCCACCCACCCACCCTGTCATCAGTTCAAGATTAGCTGGTCACTCAATGAGGGCCGGGTAGGAATTTTTGGCTGACATACATATTGGCCTGGTGTGTCAGTTTTTTTCGCCTACCCGGGACTGGTAAGGAGCATTGCGGTGTTTTGATAGGTTTGGTCACTTTGGCATGAGACATGCAGCGTTGGGCAGGTAGGCCTAGGCTATGGTGCACAATCTGAGGTATGCAAGAGCCAGGGGTGAGCCAGAACTGCTCCCATGATGCCTGACCGGCTCAAAGGAGGCTGGCTGGCGAGTCCCTGGTCTGGAATAGGCAATGCCCACGCAGGGTTTAAGTTGTGGGTTGCACCATCCAGCTGCCTCGACCCTCAGGGGTTGGTGAGGATAGGCATGCTTGGACTTCACAAGGCCTGGAATCAGATTGACATCTCGAGGAAGTTTGGCAGCCAGGCCATCTATCCCCAAATTAGATCCCACATGTCTAGTTGGGTAGTCAGTTCCCTGCTATTTTGGGATAGTTAATTAGTTAATAAAGTGGCCCAGTCTAAATCCAAGCCTGTGTCTGTGTATTTATTGGCCGTGTGGGGTAAACAACAGCAACGGTACATGGAAGCAGGGCCAGCCCAACCATGAGACCAGTTAAAAACTTCACTTCTGCAGCAGGTTGGAACAAGAAGAAAGCTGGTAGGGATATTCTCTGCCTCAGGACCATCCACCACTTCCCCTGGTCAGCTGTTTTCCTGGCAGCCAGGACCTTGTTCTCCTCAAATGTTTGGAGAGAATGCATGAGGATAGGATGGGTTTCCCTTTTCCGATATCCAGCTCTGCCACTGCTTCTTCTTCAGTAGTCTGTAGAGAGTAGTCTCTGCATGAAGCGTGTGTGGCCTCTGGGAACAAAGTGCCAAGAGCAAGTTTAGCATCTGTGGGAGTTCAGCAGCAGGGCGAGGAAGCCAGGGCCCCAGATACTGCCCTTCACGTCCCTTGAGAAGAGGGATAGCAAACCAGCGTAAGGTTTTTAAGTACCCCTAAACAGAAACAAAAAAACTATGCAGTCAGGCAGCCAGCAGCAGGGTGGGGGCTATCCAGTGTTTTGTGTCGAGTGTCACATGTATGCCTCTGGGGCATAAGTCATGGGTGTGTCCTCGGTGCAAGGAGTTCCAGGGACTCAGGGAATGTGTCTGCTCCCTTGAAGCCTTGGTTGCCAACCTGGAACAGTAGAGGCAGACAGAAAAGGACTTCCAGGGATGATCAGGCTCCGTCCCAACCTCAGGCATGCAGCTCCTCAGCTGCCCAGGTGGGAACTCTTGGTGCTGGAGGACGTCATCTTGGAAAGGAGGGAAACAATCTCCTAGGGGGGACTCCTTCTTCAGGGGATGGGCCTGTATCCAAACGCACTCAGGATACTCCTCTGCGGGAGGGGGGTCAGGGGCTTCTTGTAGTGGGGGATTCAATTATTAGAAACATAGAGAGGGGGTTTGCAACAGATGTGACGACCACATGGTGACTTGCCTGCCTGGTGCGAAGGTTGCAGACATCACTTCTTGTCTAGACAGGCTGATAGATAGTGCTGGGGAGGAGGTAGCGGTTGTGGTGCATGTGACACCAACGACATGGGCAAGTGTAGCTGGGAGGTCCTGGAGGCCAAATTTAGGCTTTTGGATAGGAAGCTGAAAGCCAGGACCCCAAAGGTAGCGTTCTCAGAAGTGCTACCCAGAAGCCCAGGGCCAGCTAGGCAGGCAGAGATCAGGGGTCTCAATGTGTGGATGAGACGGTGGTGTAGGGAGGAAGGGTTTAGATTCATTAGGCACTGGGGAATGTTTTGGAACAAGTAGGGCCTGTACAAGAGGGACAGGCTTCACTTGAACCAGAATGGAAACAGACTGCTGGCACATAACATTAAAAAGGTAGCAGAGCAGGTTTAAACTGACCCCTGGGGAAAAACCGAGAGGAGCCGAGGGGCATCTGGTTTGGGACTCCTTACCCCTATGGGACGAGGACAGGGAGGTTAGAGAACAACAAGGTAAAGACAGAGTAGGAGAAGAAATTGGGAATGGTAGCATGATGGGATGTGATAGACGGTTTGGCACAATGAGAGGTTGCAGGGATAAAGGAGCTAATAAGCAGCCCATCCTGGGGCATTCCATGTACAAATGTTTTTATACAAATACCCAAAGTTTCCAAGTGAAGATGGGAGAACTGGAATGTCTGGTGACTAGAGAAAACTTTGATATAGTGGGCATAATGGAAACCTGGTGGAATGCAGAGAATCAGTGGGAAACCACAATCCCAGGCTATAAAACTCTGCAGGAGGGACAGGGAGGGGCGTGTCAGCCTAGAAAAGAGATGCCTGAGGGGGGACATGATTGAGACATACAAAATTATGCAGGGGATGGACAGAGTGGATAGAGAGATGCTCTTTACATTCTCACACAACACCAGAACCAGGGGACATCCACTAAAATTGAGTGTTGGGCGGGTTAGGACAGACAAAAGAAAATATTTCTTTACTCAGCGTGTGGTCGGTCTGTGGAACTCCTTGCCACATGATGTGGTGATGGCATCTGACCTGGACGCCTTTAAAAGGGGATTGGATAAGTTTCTGGAGGAAAAATCCATTACGGGTTACAAGCCATGATGTGCATGTACAACCTCCTGATTTTAGAAATGGGTTATTTTAGAATGCCAGATGCAAGGGAGGGCACCAGAATGAGGTCTCTTGTTATCTGGTGTGCTCCCTGGGGCATTTGGTGGGCCGCTGTGAGATACAGGAAGCTGGACTAGATGGGCCTATGGCCTGATCCAGTGGGGCTGTTCTTATGTTCTTATGAGTTAGAGGTGGGGTGGCCATTTATGTTAAGGAAGCGATACAATCCAGCAAAGTAGAGATTGAAGGCGGGTCTGACTCCACCATAGAATCTCTGTGGGTTAAATTACCAGGCCTGAGGAGCAATGTAATACTGGGGAGGTACTATCGTCCTCCAGACCAGAAACCGGAAGGGGACCTTGAAATGAGGAAACAGATCAGGGAGGTGACAAGGAGGGACAGGGTTGTAATCATGGGAGATTTCAATGATCCTCATATTGACTGGGTCAATTTGTGTTCTGGTCATGAAAGAGAGACCGGATTCCTTGACATGCTAAATGACTGTACCTTAGAGCAGCTAGTCATGGAACCCACCAGACGACAGGTGACTCTGGATTTAATATTGTGCGGTACTCAGGATCTTGTTAGAGATGTAATTGTTACTGAGACATTGCGGAACAGTGACCATGCTGCGATCTGTTTTGACATGCACGTCAGGGGAAGAACATCGGGCAAATCTCTCACAAAAACCCTTGACTTCCGATAAGCGGACTTCCTTCAAATGAAGAGGTTGGTTAGAAGGAAGTTGAAAGGGAAGGTAAAAAGAGTCCAATCAATCCAGAGTGCATGGAAGCTGCTTAAAACAACAGTAATAGAGGCCCAGCAGAAGTGTATACCGCAAAGGTAGAAGGGCTCAACTAAGTCCAGGAGGGTGCCCACATGGCTAACAAGCCAAGTTAGAGAGGCTGTGAAGGGCAAGGAATCTTCCTTCCATAAATTGAAGTCTTGCCCTAATGAGGAGAATAAAAAGGAACATAAACTGTGGCAAAAGAAATGTAAGAAGCTGATATGGGAGACCAAGAGAGACTATAAGGAACACATGGCCAGCAACATTAAGGGGAATAATAAAAGCTTCTTCAAATATGTTAGAAGCAGGAAACCTGCCATAGAAGCACTTGGCCCTCTGGATGGTGAGGGAGGGAAAGGGGAGATAAAAGGAGACTTAGAGATGGCAGAGAAATTAAATGAGTTCTTTGCATCTGTCTTCACGGCAGAAGACCTCAGGCAGATACCGCTGCCTGAACGGCCCTCCTGACCAAGGAATTAAGTCAGATAGAGGTTGAAAGAGAAGATGTTTCAGACCTCATTGATAAGTTAAAGATCAGTAAGTCACTGGGCCCTAATGGCAATCACCCAAGAGTTATTAAGGAATTGAAGAATGAAGTTGCTGATCTCTTGACTAAAATATGCAAGTTGTCCTTCAAAACGGCCACAGTGCCAGAGGATTGGAGGATAGCAAATGTCACACCGATCTTTAAAAAGGGAAGGAAAGGGGACTCGGGAAACTATAGACCAGTCAGCCTAACATCTATTCCAGGTAAGATGGTGGAATGCCTCAGCAAAGATAGAATCTCAAAACACATAGACGAACAAGCCTTGCTGAGGGAGAATTCTATGCTTGGGATCATTAGAAAAAGTACTGAGAACAAAACCACAAGATAAGTACTGAGAACAAGAGAAGTACACAAGTACTGAGAACAAAACCACCTTGCCATAAGAAGCAGTGATGGCATCTTGCCTAGATGCCTTTAAGATGGAATTGGATAAATTTCTGGAGGAAAAGTTCATCAAGGGTTACAAGTCATGGTAGGTACATTCAAGTTCCTGGTTTTAGAGGTAGGCTACCTCAGATTGCCAGATGCAGGGGGGACACACACCAGGACGCAGGTTGTGTCTTGTTGTCTTGTGTGCTCCCTGAAGCATTTGGTGGGCCATTGTGAGATACAGGAAGCCGAACTAGATGGGCCTTTGGTCTGATCCAGCTGGGCTCTTCTTATGTTCTTATGAAATACCAGAGTATCTTAATTACATATATCTCTTCATTTGATAAGAAAAAAAAAATCCTGACAGTTTCTTCAGGACTCTCTTGCCAGTTTATTGTAGGAAAATACACCAGTGCCTCAATTTAAAACATGCATAAGCCACTACATCCACTGGATCACTGGTGTAAAGCCACTAAAAATCAGGTGCAGGATCATGGATTCCCAGTTAGTTGTACCTAAATGTTTAGGCCTTCTACATCTAAAGGCCAGGTAGAACTATCTTGTCTTTTACTCAGAAAGCATTTTGTAGCTAGGAATGACTAGGAGGCTCTTTAATGGGCAACTTTTAAAAATAAAGATCTAGGTATTTTAAGTACAATTTTGTAATAGTTATCTACGAGTTATCTATAAACCTTAGGTTTATATCTATAAACCTTTAGGAAAATACAGAGATAGCCTCATAACAGTTATGCATGCTTTTATAAAATCCGGGCTAGATTACTGTTTTGTGCTGTGCAAGTATACACTTCAGCTGGTTCAGAAAATAGCATCCAGAGTAATATCAACCTTAAGAGATCCACACTGGCCTCTGAGGCATTTCCAGGATCAATTCAAGAAGTTGGTCTTAACCTTTAAAGCCCTAAATGGTTTCAGGGTACTTGAAAGGCTGTCTTCTGCTATATGAACATGTCTAGTTTAATATCTATATTAGAGGCTCTTTTCCTCTGTGGGAAAGTGCCCCATCAACTGATTTGGGATGAGATTGGATGGTTGTCAAACAGGAGTAGACTTTATTAGTGGTGGAGTCTGCTCTTCCTCCACAGCAGCAGTTCGTTCAAAAGACCAGTTAAAGCCTACATGTTCATCAAGTTCATCATAATGATTTTACTGCTGCTGTTCTGAATTTTAAATTGCAGCAATATTCAACTATCCTCTGCTTCTGCTTTTAAATTTTTCTAAGGGATCTTAATTATTTATTATTATGCTGTTCTCATTGTGGGTTTATTAGTTTTGTACACCAGTTCAAATATTTTAAATACAAAAGTGGCTTATAAATATTTTAAGTTAATAAAATTATTACTTATTTTCTGGAAGGGTAACTCTTAGGACTTGGTTATTTAGATCTATATGAATTTTTTTTTTTTTTAAAAAAAAAAAGGGGGCATTGTAATGTGTTCCAAACTGAGAGCCAGTCCTTAAAACACTTTGTGATTGCTTCTCAGGAATAGTCACAGGAAATATATGAGGCCTAAATGTGCTTAATTTTGGCTCTTTTGGGTTCTCTGAATCAATGAAACAAGTGTACACATTTTGCTATTCTGCTTAGATGATTCAAGTGGGGTTTGTTTGTTTGTTTAGCAATGATAATTAGAAAGGGGATAATAAGTAGATTTGTATTCATATGGTTTTTGCCATGTGTCTGATTCTCAGACTCTGCCTTCCTCTTTTAGTTTGCCCTCCAAACCTATTAATACTTCTTAGGCTGCAATCCTATACGCACTTACCTGGCAATAAACCCTATGACACTCTGTAGAGCTTACTTCTGAGTAGATATGCATAGGGTTGTACTGCTAAAGAGTTATCACCACAATATAGATGAAAAGTTGAAAATCTGAGGTTGTCAAATTGTATGTTTGACAGTGGATTCCATGCATATGTGGCAAATGCCAGATGCATGCCTTCCTGTGTATTACTGCACCCTGACCTGAAGAACAACATGCAAAATCTATGGGTGGAGACTGGTGACCAGAGAAAAATTACCCTTTTTATTTATAACATTTGTATCCCATTCACTTGCAATGAGCTCAGATTGAGATGCACAGGGTTATTCTACTGTAGCCTTACAACAGGGGTGCCCAAACAGGGCCCTGGGGCCACTTGCGGCCCTCCAGGCCTCTCAATGCGGCCCTCAGGGAGCCCCCATTCTCCAATGAGCCTCTGGCCCTCCGGAGATTTGTTGGAGCCCACACTGGCCCGATACAGCGTGAGGGCGACTGTTTGACCTCTCGCGTGAGCTGTGGGATGAGGGCTCCCTCCACTGCTTGTTGTTTCACGTCTGTGATGCAGTAGCAGCAGCAAAGGAAAGGCTGACCTTGCTTTGTGCAAGGCCTTTAATAGGCCTTGAGCTATTGCAAGACCTTCATTCATTCATATAAGTTCATCTTTAATATATTCATTTATGTAAATTTATTCAAATTTCAAATGTAAATTAATTCTTTTTCCCCCTGGTCCTGGACACAGTGTCAGAGAGACGATGTGGCCCTCCTGCCAAAAACTTTGGACACCCCTACCTTACAATAACCCTGTAATGTAGGTTGGGCTGAGGAATTGCTTACCCAGTAAGTTGTATGGCTGAGTGTGCACTTGAACCCAGGCTTCCCCATTCTAAACACATGAACAAACTCTCTGTTGGCTGTCACATCCAGTAGCAGTCCAGTGGCCACTTTGTTTCTTTAGGTGTACATTTTAAAATGTGAAGTGTGGATGCAACCACCATTTGAAAACACAGGTGTCACAGAGGACAGAGATGGACTGTGGCTCCCTATTGTGGTTGCACTCGATAGCAAACCCATGTGGTTGCTTTGTAATGTGTGAAACAGCCCTGTGTGTTATCGATGAGAGGCATGGACCCAACCAAGCCAGTTTACAACTTCACTTTGTTAGCTACCTTTTTAAGTGCCTGTGAAAAAGAGTTCAGTGCCTGAGATTGATGTCTTTCTTCACTTGCCACTAGCTGCCTCTGGGAACAAGGGCAAAGAAAGCAAAGGAAAAACAAGAAACAAGAAAATAAACAATCCCTCTCTCGCCCTTCTTAAAAAAGAGAGGCATTGTGATCTAAATCCTGCTGCTGAGGAGAAAGAGAGAGAGAGATACACCAGCATGTCCCACACGCTGTATGACGCACAGACTTCCTTCTAAACATAGAGCATATTATCAGTGTGGCTGTACATATAAACAAGTGAGTGTCTGTTGAACACCATGTTTGTCTAATGGCCCATAATAGCAAGAAAGAGCACAATAGGAGAGAGTGAGCCGAAAAAGTCTGTTTCAGGCTAGTACAGTTCCTTTTTGCTTTGCCAAAAAGGGAAAGGGTGGGAGGGAGCATTACACAAGACAGATCACACAGCTGTCCAGCAGGCACTGAACCATAGCACAAGGGCCTTGTTTAGATAACTAGTGAATCCTTGACTTTATTCTTTGTCGAAAGCACCAGAGCCGAGGCAGACTGTGCTGGGAACACTTATATAAAAAGGACTCAGGGAACCCACTTGGCATGGTATAAAATACGCCGCTCTGCATTTTCCACACCTGTGGTCTGAAGGAAATACAAATCTGGGGACTTGATGGGGTATATGTTATACAGCTGAGCTTACCATATAGCACTTTCATAGTGCAGCTCATAGGAAGTCATTATTTCCTTAGACCTGCAGGGTCTGAGCTCTGAAAAAAATTGGGTTTTCAGGCAGTTTCCCTGAAGAGCATTTGTGTACCAACTTGAGCTTCCCTGGGGAGCCAACAGATAGCACAAAATGCGAAAATAGTCATGAGACGTGTTTGGATTTCTATTTTGCATGGCAGTCTTTTTATTTATTTTTGGCAAGGGTTAATTGTAGTGCTGACACTGGAATGCAATTTTATTATGACCATGTGCTTCAGTTATGGAAATCAGGCATTCTTTCTAAACATGGGCATATGCCTCTGAAATCGAAACGTTATTGAAACAAAATGGCATTATTGTATGTGATCTGTCCTAACCTTGTAGGCTTGCCACAACAATTTTGGCCAACAGGAAGACCAGAGAGTGCTAATATAAAGTAAAACAGATTTCTCCCTTCCCAGCTAAATGGGTCACTTCTGGTGTGTATGTGTGGTTCTTTCAAACATATGCATATATTATAATGGCGCTTTTATTGACTTTAGACAAAAATGGACAATGTTTTCACAAACAGCCACTAAACGTTAATAAGCACGCACACAAATGTGCCTTGTTTTAACTTTGCCAGCACAGGGGACAAATCCAACATAGGGATCCAGTTCCCATGGCACAAGACAGATCAGTGGTCAATTGTCATTGTTGCTCGAGTGGGTGCCTTTACCTAGGACCTCATGCTCAGAATGATAGATGTGCTGAACCAAATAAAAACAAAAACAAAGGAACTGAGGGTTCCTGTTGCTCACTGTTTCTGAATGTCCATTAAGATCATACACCCAACTAAGCCTCCGTTAACTATCAGTGGCAACAATTCAGCACTTCCTGCTGGGTTTATATCCCCACCCTCTAGGGACACAATTGGCTAGCAATTACCTTTGATACACTAGTAGGCATTTCCGGAGGGCAATGAGAGACCTGAGGGAGTAGCTGCCAGCTGGGGCCTCTAGCTGTCTGAGCCATGCTTTTGATGCCTATCGTACTGGGTCTTGCATGCCACTGATTAGCTTTTCTTATAGGTGTTAACAGGCTAATGGAAAGGTCACTACACTTGGAAGATGTGCCCTGTATCTACATATGATAAAAAGCTCTCTGCCCATCAAAATGACCCCATTACTTGCCCCAGTGTTTAGAAAAGTGCGTGCAGCCTCTGTTATTGGAATGCCAGATCAAGAGCAGTTTATATCAGTAGCTCTGGGATGTACAGCCTTATAAGACTGTCTTAGAAATGTCTAAATCACAAGACACTGAAGGACTTCCCTTTTCTTCCAGATGTAGTTGACTGACTTCCATTACTCCAATTGAAATGTGGGCTTGATGCCTGGTCATGTGAGCAGAATGCCATCCCAGATAAAGAGTTTGCTATTTCAGATGCATATCAGGTGAAAAATGTTGCAAACAGCTGCTGATTTTTTGACTGTATTTTGTTGGTCGCCCCCCCTCCCTTTTTCTTTTTGCTCTTCAACAGAGTCTAGTAAGTCATTTCCAAGGCAAAATCTAGGAGAGGTCACAGCTTCCTATATTCCCAAGGATTTGCTCAGTTGCCTACTATGTTATACTGTAAATATTATGTCCTTAAGGCCAAGTCTGAAGACTTGCTGCGTTAGCAAATAAATTCCCAGGATTAAATTATCAAGGGCTAAAGCATTGCTATATTGCAAAACTTGATAGTTGCAAAACATTGGAAACCAAAAAGCAAAAGCAAAACATGATGCTGCAGTCACATCTCAATATGATTGTTACTAGTGCTGTGAATTATATTAATTCATCCTGAGCATTAATAATGGAAAGGCAAGATATAAATGTAAATAGTAAATAAACAAGTAATAATATTGTGACAGTATTATATACTGGTGCATGTGTACAGGGTCTTAGAGATATGATTTTTTTTTTTAATGGGGACTCAAAGTTGCAAATTTGCCTTTGGACAATGTCGGTTCCCTGCCCTGGAGGGGCCTGGAGCAGGCTTGCTCCACCCCAGGGAGGCCTCAGATTAGCTGGAGGGGGACAGGGTCCCAGCACCCTCATCCTCCTCCTTAGCAGAGCTGCCAAACCTGGCCTAGGAGCAGGAGCTCTTCACCTCACAGCTCCCTGCTTCACACTGACTGCCTCTCATCCCTGGCCTCCCTATTTTATGGAGCAAGCCCGCCCCCTTTGGCCCCTCCCCTTCCTCCAGGTGGGGCAGAAAAGGCTTTTCCTGTTCCTGGCTTGTTTTCTTCTGCGTTCCTTGTTTGCCCTGCCAGCCCCCTCTGGCTGGTTGGGGTGAACCAACCTTCTTTGCCCCCTTCAAGGGCAGGGAAGCCTCCCCACCCTGGGCATGGGGTGCCTGCTCCAGGGTAAGTCAGGGCTCAGGGCATCTGGGAGGGGCCCTGACAGACAAAAAATAGTAATCCATTTCAAATCAATCTAGATCCTCAAAAAGGATTGCAAAGGCTCACCTGTCTTCCTCTGCCTGGCAGCTTCCCCACATTTACTTTAGACTGAAAGGCATCAGGAAGATGCTCACTTGACTAGTCAGTCGGGTTTTTTTTTCTGCACTCCACCTGTTTGCTGAAGTAGAAATGATGCTTTTGAACATGCTCAGAAACATTATTTTCTGCAAAGTTCATGGAAATTGTGTTCTCTCACACTTGTAAAAGCTCACATTATTATAGAATCAAATGGCTGCTTAGCACTTTATGTTTATAAATGGATGCCTAAGATTTCCTAGGTATATTCCTAAAAACCAAGGGCCCAATCCTGTCCAACTTTCCAGCACTGATGCAGCCACAATGCAGCCCCAAGGTAACATTCACTTACCTCAGCGATTCTCTGACTCTCAGGGAGTTTGAGCCACAGTAAGTGTGTGTAGTGATGGAATCTGCTGAATCGCGCTGCTTTGGATAGGCGCAGGGGCTCACTGCCACTTACCAGAGCCCGTAGCAGTCTCCCGGGGGTGTGGGGAGCCCCTGTGCCAGCCTTCGCAGGGCTCCCCACGCTGCAATGATCCTCAAAATCACGATCACGACAACTTCCAGTTTGAAGTTTGTGAAACCGGAAGTGGTCACGATCGCAATTTTGAGGGTCTCCGTAGGTTGAGGAGCCCTGCAGAGTTTGGCGCAAGGACTCCCTGCATCCCTGGGAGGCTACTGCAGGCTCTGATAAGAGGCAGCAAGCCCCTGCACCCTTCCAAACCAGCGTGATCCAGCGGGTCGCGTCGCTGCCTTCCCCCCTCCCCGTCCGTTAAGGGGGCAGAAGCCAGGGCTCTCTGGTTGGGGCATTGTGATGCCCCAGAATGAGAACCACTGCCTTAGCTTGAGGAGGCCTCCATGACTGCCCCCCCTCACCGAAGGATACAGTGCAGCCCTGTTGGTATGGCTGCATCAGAGCTGGGAAGTTGAATAGGATTGGGCCCTGATTGTGTTAATGAAGTAGGCCCTCTTTGGAAATTTGTATATCGTAAAGTTATACTCCTTAGAGAGCCAGGATTGGCTGCAGTTCCCTGAAGACTGGTGCCTCAGGTTTGCTGCCATATATTATGTGGAATAGAATAGAATGTATGTATTTAATAGAAGAGGCCATTAAATGCTACTTCTTAAACTTCTTAAACATAAAATGCTACATCTAAAATCCTTAAAATGCATATGATCATAGTTACTACAAAATTATCTCTCATATTAGAAAAGAAAGCTAATGGTTTCTTCATAAGAACGAAGTCCCCAATCTTCAAAAGTATTATTTTATTCAACATCTGGAGGGCTGTTGATGAGGAAGCCAGTACAAATTACTGAGTCCTGGTGCTCTGGAAGGGGGGCCCAGGACTCAACTTTGTTGTGTATGTTTTTGTCTTGTGTAATGATTTTTAGCCAGTTTGCCCTTGCAGGGAGGGGAGGAGGCCGCTGAACCTACTCTCAGCAGCCCTTACGCTCCCTATTCAAAAACAAAATCAAGACACTGAAGAGTCTTCAGTGAAGATGAAAATGATAGAGAAATAGATGGACTGCTGGTTTGATTATGGATTTTTTCAACTTCTAATAAAACATATCAGGCTCTTATTAATGGAGTTTTAGAAAACTATGTCGATGTCTATGATTTTTCTGTAAGATAACTGGTTCAAGGGATCACTGTGTCTTAAAGGGAGAATGTTAATTATTTCACAACATAAATGGCAGATTTTTGTTGTTGTTGGCTTTTGCCTCTTGCTGGAAACTTATGGAGCTCGTGGTTCTGTTTTCTTAAGTGTTTTTAAACGCTTCAGTGGAGACAAGAATTCTAATAGTCTTGCCAGGTTTTATTTTTCCTCACATTGCTAATTTTTTTTTTAATTAGCCCACTCTGAACAACAGCAAATATATCAGTGGAATTGAAGTTTGCCTGTAAAATCACGGCTGTGATGCCCTAACAGTTTACCTTCAAAACAATCCCACTGATGTCAAGTGGAATTATCCTAGAAAATGAAACCTGTCAGACATCATGATTACCGAACAGACAGAAGATTCAGATTTGGATACTTTTCTCTGTTGCTCAGGAATTATTGTACTCATACAAAGAAATCTACATAAAAGAGGGTTTTCTGGTAGGGGTGGCGAGGGGGGGGACATGATGGATTCTGATGCCACTGCCATTTCAACAAACTGCAAAAATAAATGTTATTGGTGAGGATCAACATCAAGCTCATGGCTGACCCCCTTAGACAAGCCAGATCCACATGCATGCAGATTGTATACATGTGGTAACTGCAGTGGGAAAAACTGTGGTCAGTGTGATCTCTATTCACCATTCTGTTTACCTATAAAGCAGGCACAGCAAGCCATATAAGAGAAGCTTCTAGCCTCTCAACAATTTCCCATTGGTGGCCTGGCCAGCACTATCAGTGCAGTGGGATGACATTTTGGTTGCCAAGGAGACCCAAGTGTCATCACTGTCATGCCTCCTAGCCTGCCTAGGGCCTGAAAACGGTATCCTCCAAGCTCTCTGCCCTATGAGGCAGGATTGTCTCATGTTTCTGCAGTGAGGGATCACAACAATTGGCTTGATTACAAAACAGGGCAGAGGCATCCTAAGAGTATCATGTGGAAGAGAGTACCAAGGCTGCAATGGAAAAGGCCCAATGTTTTGTGTATTAAGCAGACAACCCAAACTTTCGCCCACCGTCTGATGGCAGTGAGGCTCCTACAACCTCACTGATGCTTGTGCAGGGCTTCCAACACATCTGGCAACGTCCTGCAGCCCAGTGTGAGTAAAAGCACTCCCCTCGTTCCTGCCCTCGCCCCTCCCCTGCAAAAACTTACTTAGGGAGTAAATCTTCCTTAAAGTTTAAGAAACATTTGTGTAAAATATATTTTATTTATGAATGGCCCCTATTTCTTTTTCACTTGATTTATTCCACACATCAATGTGTTCATTTGGGGGTTTTTTTTGTGTTTTTTTTTTTTTTTTTGGGGGGGGGGTTGTAAATGTAAGTAAATCCACAGACTTTTGTATGGGGGAGTGGATGGATAAGGTTGGCTTTGAAACCCAGTGAGAACATTACTTTGCTTCTCTGAACATAGATTGTACACATCTTTCCTTGTTCCAGACATGCCTTTTAGATGTTTTATGTTCCTATCTCTACCGTTTCATCGATTACAGACAAATGTAAAGGCTACCAAGGGAAGCAGCATTAACTGGTTCAATCTACATAAGATTTCTCAACCTTAAATGATTCATTTTATACATAACATTATGGGATATTTAGCTCACTCCAAGCCTTTGTTACAAAATTGGAGCCTATCTACTTGTTCCATGCAAACCTAGCAATTAGTCTGAATTAGAGTTGAAAGCTGTCTTTGCACAGAAAGGGTACAGGCACTTCTTCAAATATAAAAGCTGGGATTCATGTACTGTATGTTTCAGTCTTTCTTCCAGTTTGAATGAAAGAACCATATTAGGCACATCTTAGACCATAAAGATTTATATGTTACAATTTGTGGTAGGAAGACAGGTCATGAAAGCTCTAAACCAGGCGTGTCACACATAAGGCCTGGGGGCCGCGGAAGCTTTTTATCCGGCCCTCAGGCTCTCAGCTGCTGAGCCATGCTGAAGTGTTATTGCTGAAAGGGCAGCCCACTTGAAAATTGAGCTCTCCCATATCTTGAATATGATCAAGATATGTATATTTTCTCTTCTGTCATTTGCAGCTAATGAGTTCCCAAGTGAGAAAAAGTGCTTATTTTTGGTCATGACCTGTTTAATGACATCACTTCCTGCCTAATGACATCACTTTTGGCCCTCAGCAGGTATCATGAATGCTATTTGGCCCTCCGTATGAAATGATTTTGACACACCCCTGCTCTAAACACTCATCTGATTCAAAACTTTGGAAGATAACCGCAAGTATACCACATGTATGTTGGGAGCGAGGCAAACATTTTGCCACATCTGCTTCTGTCTGTGCATTGACTTTCGGAGTCCAGGCTAGGCAGGAAGCACATTGCTATACTGTACTGATTTCATGCGTGTTCATGTTGTCCCTCCCATTCATTCAAATTATGTGTCAGGGAGAAGGCTAGGGCATTAAAACAGTCAGTCCTCCACCTGCTTCTTCAACAGCCGCTTCTAGAAGCATCCGCCCAGGCCCTTTAAAATGGGGGAAATGGCTCAGGTCTCATAGGTGGGGAACGGGCTGCAGAGGCACTGAGAGAATGAGTGAAAGTCTTAAAAGAATGTTTAAGCCCCAGACCCCTCACTTATAAAGGCCCGACTTGTATAGTGATACAAGTGAACCTTTCTCTTGATAGTGATAACTTGGTTTGTTACCTAGGTTACCACCATCTGTTCCCTTCTGTACATTGCAAAATTACATAGCTAATATAGGGATTTGAACCCTTCACCCAACAGTAAGACTTATATCTCCCAACTCTTCCTGCAGTACTCTTAATTCCTAGCCACTGGAATACAGGGAGCATAGCTGCATCTTTATGCTTGAAATGGATATGGAATTACTGTAGTTCGGCATTGCCTGCCTTGTATATAGGCTTGATCAGTGCTTTCCATGAGCAGTTACTAGAGAAGTTGTATGAAGTGATTGGTAGGGAACTGAGATGGACTTGTGGGAATGACTGTCACAGTTGGTGAGTTTATTATCTTTATACTACTGTTGAGCTGCTAACAACAGAGGATCAGATACAAACAAGTTTGCTTCAGTAAAAGTAGCAGCAGCATGGCAGTAGTAATCTTGCTGGAGCCATAGGCTTGGTCTAGTTTTTTATGAACTCCTTCAGACAGAAGCAAATACACTTACCTGAGAATTTTAAGACCAATCAATTGCTTCCCAGGATGACCCACCTTCAAATTCTCCAAACGAATGCTGGATCCAGGAGACACAAAAAGAAATGACTATCTATGATCATCCACCCATTCCATATTATCTTGTTTGTTATAACCAAAAATTGATTTTCTGGAGTAACTGACCGTTCTCTGTTCCTTAGATTTACGATTTGGTAGCTCATTGTTTGTTCCCTTCATGAGTTGTTACTTCTATTTTAGAAGACAGTTTCTAAAGGTCATAAACATGGAGCCAGATGCTTTTCTGTAAGCACATAGGAGTTATTCATATTCAGTTTGGGAAATTGAAGTGACCATTTCATTTCAGCTCCAGTTACAAGGCCTTCCTCTAGAGACCTTTGTCTTGCAAATGGAGGCTGTTGTGTTGAATATTTTAGAAATTATTTCTATTCTTCTGTCTATCTCTATTTTTCCCCTTCACTGAGTTCTGTCTGGTTCTTTTCCATCTTTCCTTCTTTTCTTCATTCCTTTATGGTGCATCCATCCTCCTGAAAGCTACCAATCCATAAATCATGGTTATAAACCTTGCCAGCGTACATCGATTTGGTTGCAAGCCAAAAATCTGGATAGATAAATTCAGACAGACTGTTATTTTCCCTGATCAGCTTTAAGCAAGAGAGTGCCCAGTGCTTTTGCACAGAGAGTGCAATTGCCAAACAATTTCAGATACATTATCAATTCAACCCAAGGACTCTTTGCAATGTTCTGTTGAATCGGAACCAAGCTTTTACGATTCTCATCATTTTCCATATGCATATTTGAAAACCATGTGTACATTTCTGATAACTTTTATAGAGCAATGATAGGATTGATGTCATCTTTAGTGTGTTGTGTGAATTGCTGCTGAGGCATTTTTTAGCATATAGAGTAGTGCACAGTTGCACATATAATATTAAATAACAAATTCAGTGGCCTTTGTGTCCTTCCATTTCTTTTCTGCTGGATACTTTGATGAAAGACATTCTATGAATACCATCAAAATGTATTCTATATTCATTCCTCTTGTTGATGTTAGGAGCCACTGAGTGATAAACATGAATGTGTGAACTTGCCCTATTTCTTCTTGACCTATTCATCATTATGAGCCAAGCCTGGTACACGTCTTCCTGTAATGCACCATAGTGTACCATTTTACAGTGTACCAAAATCCTTGTCATGTCTCCATTCCATGAAATTGCAAGAAAATGCCTTTACTAAACATTTCCTAGAAATGCAGGTACAAAACAATGGATGCAGTCATGTGATCATTTTGAAGCATTTGGTCGGGAAGGGCGCCGGATGTACAGGTTGGAAATATTCACGTCTAAGATCACGATTCAGATCATCTAGCGATGCATCCTTTGCTTAGCTAATTAAGATGCTGTAGTTTTATTGGATTCTGTTTTTGCAGGGATGCATGGAAGGGTGCATTATTAGGAGGAATTGTATCAGTTTGATCCTGTCAGTTTCTGGGCAGCCTGTATAAATAAAACAGGCAGCCCTTAAAATCAATATTATTTTCAGCTCATGGAATCAAGCTGCTTTGGAAACAAACAGCAGGCACTTTACACCTTGGAGACATCAGTGTCATCAGCCAAAGAAACAAAAGGGAATTCAAGATTTTTAAATTAGCCAAAGAAGCGATTACATGCTGAAAAGGTTTACCCAGCATGGAGGAAGGGTTGTGCAGATACACTCAGATGTATCTGTTCCGGATAGCTTTAACTCCTAGGGAAGTAGTAAGGTTGCCCATTTGTTTTCAGCCCTGTTCTTCGCTGTTAATTGGTTTCTTTTATCATTCAGATTTTGGAGTTCTATCGCTCTCAGTAAAAGACTTTGTTGGTAGAATTAACAAAATAAATCCCTTTTCATGAATGTGTCTTTCAAGAATGTGTGAAATTCCACACCTCCTTCTTTGTTCCCAGCAGAGTGTGGGTCGGAGCTTGATGGGAGAGGACTGCTACCAGTGAATCAATTATTGTGAAACCACTTGACTCTAAAATGATCAGGCCAGAGAGCTCCATATTAACTTGTTTTGTTTTCTATTTCACCCTAATGCTGACATTAACTGCATTTGTGAGTATAATTGTTTTTGAATATGCTTTAATAAACAAGATACTTGTTTTGTTTTTATTGCTGATACTTATTTATCCTGACTCATTCTCTCCCCCTCCCTTCCAGGCACCAATAAACCCTCCTTTTGCCAAAAGTTGCTCCTTCTCAAGTCCAGGAGAGGCTGTTGTCTCTCATCATGCAATAGTATTATATTTACAGTACAGACTGACCATTCCAGAAGGAACAATTTTTCTGTGTGAAATTGCTATGTGTAAGTTAGAGCCCAATCCTACACACATCTACTGAGATGTAAGTCTCATTATAGTCAATGGGGCTTACTTCCGGGTAAGTGTGGATAGGATTGTATCCTTTGTATACCGCATTTTAGAACAGAATGACAAACAGGAATAACTTAAATGGGGGGAAAAGCGCACACGTTTTGTTACAGAATGCTAGCCTTATTTCATACTAAGTACTGGAATTAAATTGAGCCCCTGTGAATGGCAGCAGTCCTGAATTTGTGTAAGCATACACATAGTGTTTGTGTATTGTGTATCATATTTGGAGCCAATGTTCAACTTTTTGAGATACATTTTCCCAATTAACAATTTAATGTAAGGACATTTATTTAGGTCACCATCTTCTTAGTATCTTTTAGCACATTAACTATTAGTTAATATCTGTGATTTTCCTTAAGGCTAACAAATGAGGAAGCCATCTTGTTTTCCACATCACTGCTTTTAACATGCTGTCGCAGATTACCATGGCAACATAAGCCAGCGAGCCTGGCGCGAAGACAACAGTGTAGGCCTCATTTCCTAAAAGCATGTTTCCGCCGAAGTTGAATCGCCAATTAAAAGATTCTTTTCTATCCTCTGGGGCTTCAGAGATGCATTATAGAGTGGTGAAGTCTGCTTGATGAACGGATGTAGCTAGCAACCTTTATTAATTCTCTATAATGTTACGGCTTTGCAGATGCCAGTCAAGCAATCCATTTCTGCAATTTCCCCGACGTTTTTCTGAATATTCGAATGCAAGCGATTTCCTCGAAACAGTGGACAAGGCCCTTTGGCTGTGCCTTCTGTTAGATGAACATCACAAGGCAGGGTTCTGTATGCCCTGAAACGTCTTATGCAGAAACTTCTACAAAATCCAGAATAAATTGCTTGTCATCGTGTTCTGTCAGTGAATATGAGTCACTCATATTCAGTCAGTAAGCAAGAATTAATTATAGCTATGTTTAAAATAAGCCTCGATACTAGTCCGTGGGATGACTCTTATAACATAGCTTTCAGGCATCATTCATTCTTTCATAAAAGCAGAACTATGACACATTTCCCTCTCTCTATTTTAAAATATGGCAAGATAAAATTAGATGCTTACACTTCATGTTTATCAAATCAGAGCTAACAAATGCTTTTACAAATCTCAGGAAACAGCATTTTAAAAATGTGCAATAAATTAAGTTTTTTTTTTTATTATCATCTACATGTGGTGTTTTTAATCAAGCATAAAACCATGGACAGGAGGCTACCTGTGAACGATTTTGGCTGCAATCTTGTGCTCAAGCTGCTTAAATCCTACTGAAGTGAATGTGATTTATGCAGGTCAACTGTGTTTAGGAGTCCATCCTTTCACTTAGTTTTTCAGTCATTCAAAGAATCCAGGTAAGGGGTTGTTGAAGGAAATGAATTTAAAGTGTTTATAGGGCACAGGGAAGCAATTGACCAAGCTCTGCAAGTCTCTCCTTTGCAGCCTTCTGCAACCCTCACTGAAAGTTACAGATTACATAGCAAAGGTAAATATTAGCCTGAGCCTAGACCTTCAGTCATTCATTGTCAAGGTGATGGTGTTTATCCCATTCTGGTTGGGCTTGAACACCTCTTAAAGGATCCAGTCCATTGTCCGGGGTGCTTATTGATCCAGCTTTGCCACTGAAGGCCCACGTGCCATTATTGGCACAAAGTGTCATTCATCAATTGAGGACATTGTGCCACTTGCAGGAACTCCCAGAGATAGTCTGATCACAGTTATCCATGTTCTGATAATATCCAGATTAAATTACCATAATGTATTGTATGCATGGCTGCTTGCGATAATTGTTCAGAACACAATTTCAAAATACAGCCACTAGGATGCTAATTTATACCAGGTATTGGGATCATATCTTGCTACAGCTTAAACACCTCTGCTAGTTCTCAGTAATTTCTGAGTTCAAAGTGCTGGTGCTTACTGTTAAAGATATTTATGACTTGGCACCTGGGTATTTGAAGGATCATCCACTCCCACAACAGCATGCCCATGCACTGAGGTCTTTGTCAGAGACTCTTCTTCACGTGCCCTCACCTTTAGGTAAAAGGGGGCTCTGAAGCTGCAAGGCCACTACTTGATGGTAGCTTGATCACCGCTTGATCACCTTGCCAAGAAGAGGGAATTGGAGACTGGGCCAGAGTTGTCCAATGCATTAGGATCAGGGGACAGGAACTTCTTCAGAAGAGGGTGCACCATTGCCACCTTCAAGGCTGGCAGCAGCACCCACCCTCCAACAAAGAGTTCACCAGTCAGTTCACCAGTCACCCTATCCAGTCAGCCAGTCACTCCCAGGCAGATCTAATAAGCCATGCTTGGCAAAGGTCAAGTGGGCAAGTAGATGGCCTCCTACTCCAAAGGATTCTGCCCACATCTTCATGTCTTATAAGTTTAAGAGTCCATCACCTCTGGTCTGACAGGAACGATCAGAACTTGCAAAGGCACGGTGGCATCGGAGTTGTAAGAGATGCAAGTGATTTTATCCACAAAATGCCTAGCAAACTGGTTACAGGGGGCTTAGAAAACATGTCACAGGGGGGCTAACGAAGTTGCTTTTCTTCCTCTGGGAAGCCAGACAGAGCAGGCTTCTTACAACCCAAACTCTGCTGGATACCTTTGTGTGGATGTGATGGTGGCAGAGAAAAAAAACTTTTTTTCTACCACAAGGGCCTACAGCAGTGGTATTCAAACTGGGGCGTCGCAATGCCCCAGCCTGTGGGTCCTGGCCTCTGCCCCCTTAAGGGGCAGGGGCAGCCAGGAGACAGGGGGAAGGCAACCCTGCGGATCGCATCGCTCAGGGGGGCTGCAGGGGCTTGGGTGCACTTGCACTGGGCGCAACCTTCAGCAGGGCTCCCCAGGTCATGAAAAGTGAAAGTGGAGCGATCGTGCCCCACTCCGCAAAACCGGAAGTGGAGCACGATCGCTCCACTTTCCCTTCTAATGGGGCTGCAGGAACTGGGGTGCACCTTCCAGTCCCTGCAGCAGCTGTCCCTGTGTGCGGGGAGCCCTGCAAGAACAGCTGCAGGGCACCCCAGGTCAGGGAAAGGGAAAGTGGGGCGATTGCGCTCCACTTCCGCTTTTGCGGAGGCAGAGCGGATTGCTCCACTCTCCCAGGCGCTCGCGCAGGGCTCCCCACACACAGGGGTGGCTGCTGCAGGGACTGGTGAGTGCATCCTAGTCCCTGCAGCCCCTGAGCGACGCAATCCTGGGGATCGCGTCACTACCATCCCCTACCCCTGCTGCCTCCCCCCCCAACCCCGCAAAGACTTATTGCAGGTTTCAAACTCCTGGAGAGTTCAAACTCTCCCGGAGAGTTTGAAAACCACAGGCCTACAGGGAGTTCAGACTTATGTTTGGTGAGTTTGGGTTTTTTTTACCCATCATGAGTTTTTTTACCACCATCACCGTAGATGTCAACCAAACTGATTCATTTCACAGAACTGCTCAGAAAACCAAGGAGGCACCTCTGCTACACAACATTTCAGATGCCTTTCAGGAACAATCTTATCCACAGCCCTGGCTATTTTCGCATTCCAGAGATCAACAGAGCTACAGGTGAGTTGCCAACCCTAGCAGCAAGGAATTCCCCTAAAGTCAGGTATCCTTTTGGATCCATATGTCTCCAAGGGTGGACCATACAAGTCAATGCCCTGCAAGGCTAGGGAACATGACCAACCTAAACCCCACCAGAATTACTATAACAAACATAATAGTTTCTGGGTCAGGAAAGGCCTGAAGGATCCCTCCTATTATTTCCATCAGCTGGTTACTTCTATTAAACCTGAAATATATAAAGTGAATAGGTCGCAATATGGGTTTCCCACGGTGACTAAGTACCAAATTTCTCTGAAGTGCTAACTGTCATATAAGGAAGGGCTGTGCAAAAAGCCATCATCCCTAAAAGCCAATTGTTTTTTATCTTTTCTCTGGTCAGTTCAGTCTACCTAAACACTGCTATTGCTTAGAATTGTGCTCAGTACAAAAAATGTTTTAGAATGCTAAAGTCCTTTAGGTACATATCCATAATCATAACTGGAGTACATAAATGTTCTGGAAATAATTCAAAAATTAAACACACAGCTTTTTAAGCCCATAGACACAACCAAAGGAAATTTGTGACAAATCCCAACCTGGAATATTGCTGGTAGTCTGACTCCCACTATTTCTACATGAAATGTGTTCAGTTCATAAATAAATAGATATTTAAGCGAGATGCCAACTCTGCAAACAAACTGGGATTTGAAGGTCAAACAGGTTCATTGTGTCTTGTACATTCTAAGTGAAAGGGGTCTTTATACTAGTTCAAGACTGTGTGTTTGTGCAATCCTTTTCCTTCAAATTAGTCATACATCGCTAATTAACGATGCTTCTAGGGGTGAGTAGATGGACACATCGCCTTGTCCAAACTAAAGATTTGAGGGGGAAGGCCTATCCACTCCTAAACAAGCTCTTGTCACATCTCCCATCCATTCAATATTTTGGACTCAATAATGGACCTGGGAGTCCATATTGAGGACCTATGCCATATTAAGCTGCACATGGATTAATCCAAAAAATTGGCACAACCACTGGTGAATAGTATCTTTGGTTTGATTGGAAGGAAACACTTCTAAGGTTGAAATCCTATACATACTTTCTTGAGAGTAAGCCCCATTAAGCAGAATATAACATACCATTCTATTACTAAAATAATAGGCATGCATAGGATTCTGCTGTAAAAGTATGTAGAATTTAGCTGTAGGATTATAATAAACCATATGGGAATGCAATCCCCTGGGGGCTGGGGGATAAGGATAGGCCCTCAGTTTGGCTGTACCTGTCATAAGAGGCGACTAAACAGCTACCGGGTAGATGGGACTCGTTAGCCTGGGAAGGCAGCTCATCTGAGAGAAGGAAAACTCTGATCCCAAACCTCCACTGCCTTGTGGCTACATCTAGTTATGGAAAAGGCTTCAGGAGTCAATCTCGAGACAAAATCTGGAGCCGGAGTCCCTGAGGCAGTTCATGGCTGAACACAGTCACGTTCTGGCAACTCCTGCAATGCTGCTGGAACCAACCATATTGGCTTCTGCCTTTCCATTGGACCATTTCAGCGATGTGGAGAGGGGGGATTTGCTGCATGGGTAACAGTCTATCCTCCATATCTACTTTACCCAGGCTTCGCGCACTGGAGAGGACACTCTGTTCCAGAACCATTGTTTAGAGTGCAATACCATAGTCTTCCAAGACTAAAGGATGCCAACAAAATGGGAATGCACAAAACCTAGAACTGTTGAATGAACAAGGATCCTGTTCACATGCCTAACAGTACTGATATACAGGTAATGCTCAGCACACACTCAGTTGGATATAAGTGAATTGGACACAGGGGAATAAGTAAATATCACTTGGACATTTGGTGGTCCACTGTGAGATACAGGAAGCTGGACTAGATGGGCCTTTGGCAGGTCTCTTCTTATGTTCTTATGACATTTCTAGTGATATTATGAATTTTCTCCTAAGGTTGTGTCCACATTGGTGCACCTCCATTGTCATTCTTAAGATTTGGTGGGAAGGGTGTATCTTAATAAATTAATCCTTGTGACTATGTGTAGGATGTTTCCTGTACCTATTCTAGTGTGTAGTTGCATAATACCAGTTAATGGGATGAGCTACAACCTGGAAAAACAAATTCAAATCTCATGAAGCAATACAATAAATTCCCTGACTGGGCTCAGATAAGCTACCATGTTGCAGCATTCAACTGTCCATCTGTGATGTGGGGAAGATAATAGTACTAAACTAGTTTACCAAACTGTTGTAAAGATCACTAAGATAATGTATGTGAAGTACTGTGAGTATTTAAGAAAAGTGGTGTATTCTAAAAGCACAATCCAGTCACAGTTAAAGCACCTTTAAGGGCGCAATCCTAAGCAGTCGCAGCACTGGCACTGGGTGTCACAAACATACCGTAAGGCACATCTGTGACACCTGGAGAGGAGGGGGTGCTGGTGCTGGCGCTGACTCAGCATCAATGCCTCTCAGCCGGTGCTCCAGCAGGTCTGGTTAGTGGTAAGTGTAGGGGGTGGGGAGGGGGTGCAGATCCTGAACTCTGTGTCGGGCCGGAAGGCTCGACACAGAGTCTCTCAAGTCTGCACCTGCAAAATAGCTGGCGCAGACTTGAGAAGCTCCACTGTGGGGCTTGGGACTTCCCCCAAGGAGACCTCCAGCGGCTGCCACATAGCTGTAGAATGCAGTGGTAGCTACTTTGGCACCACTGCACCTGGTGGCGCCACTGCCTTTAAGATTGGGCTGCCTGCCTCATTGGTTTCAGTGAGAAGTGCTTAAATATTCCCCATTAAAATCAGTGGAACATCTTTGTCTGCAATAATTGGATTAGGGAGAAAGAAAGGCTTAGTGCTTTTGATGTGGTCAGACACATGCCTCTTTTATACAGCTTGCTAAATTCTAGGGATTTAGTGCAAAAAATCTTCAGAGAAGAAGAATGTAATTTCTCTTATAAGAACCCATTTTGTTTTGTCTGGGAGCACCTTTGAAATTCACCTTGAATTTAATTTTTATGAAATCTTAGTGCCAACCCTACTATATAATATAATATGAATCGCCTTTCTCTTAGATTCAAGGCAGTTTACATAGGAAGACTGACCACAAACTCCATTTCTCCAGATGTTTCTCTTCACAGTTCAGTCTTGTCCTGCTTGCACAGCTCTTGCCTTACAAGCTTTCTTAGGCAGCTGCAAATCAAGCCTCAGGCACGTTGTCAGTATGTAATCCATTTCTTTACTAATGTAGTCAAAAAATAAACTCACCGTGTGCCTCTAGCTCTCGTCTGTGGGGAACCCCTCAACAGTCCCAAGATGGAATCGAGAAAGGGTTCAGGCTACTGGGAGCAGCTCCTGATGACTAAGAAAGCAACGAGGAAACAACATTTCCTACCCACAACCCTTTCTCTGAGGCAAATGCTCCTGTCTGATCAACTTCCTCAACTCCACATAGCTTCCCCAGGAGTCAGCTACACAGTGCGCTCTTACCTAAAGATTGCCTGTCTACATGGAGTCTCCTTCTGTCTTTTTTTACCCCTAGTGAGGAATGGTGGGCAGTCCAACCCTCCCAGGCAACAATTTACTGCACTCTCCTTGACTGCTAGCAAAGACGGTAGCAGCAGCAACGAGATATGAACAACTATTGACAATGAAGAGCTGAACACTCATGAGGATCTGGATTGGAGTTAGGGTACCACTGTTCCCTCCCTCCTCCCCTGCAGTCAGGATGAGACTGAGCAATGGCATGCAGTGTGTGTGTGTCTCAATTGTTCTCCTGGAGAAAGAAGGAAGGAGACTCCATGCAGGCAGACAGGCAGCCATCACATAAGGGCCCATTGTGCACTGTGCAGCTGACGACTGGAGAGGTGGAAGTGGAAAAGGAGTGTTTGCCTCATAAGAAGGGTTGCAGGTGGGAAATGCATCTTTGTTTTCCTCATTGCTTTCTTAGTCATCTCCCACTCTCAGTTGCCTCCCTCCTAAAATCTCCCCATGCCGTCCTTGACAAGCAGAAGTCCTCGGTGTGAGTGTTAAATGACATTTCCCCTAAACTAAGGCTATCCCATTGTTTCCTATGGGAAAAACATGCTTTCAATATACGTTCAGATTTCTGGCAACACAACCCCCATGTACACTGAGAGCTGCCGGTACATGCATACAATCTGTGGTTTGTGTTTTTTTTTCCCCCCCAAGATTTTTAAAATTCAACAAATATGAAGGAGGAAGAGTTGAAGAATGAGACCCAAAATATTCGTTTTGCTTTTTTAATACGAGGGACACCACAGTAGGGCTGATGATACCTACTGAACACCCAAGAGGTGTGCCCCAATTTTTGCAGGGGAAAACAAGCAGAAATTCAGGGCTAATTGCATCACAATTCTGCATTAAGTGAAAACTGAGCACCCCTCTAACAGCATATGATGGAAAGTAGTCATATGAAAATGTTACAGTGGAGACATATCCTAAGATGCCACTGAGACCATGTTAAAGTAGGTCATTTAGTATATCCATCTCCTTTGCAGGCCATTTTTACCAACCTGCACTGCAGCATGCTATAGCTTTCCATTGTTTTATTTTTGACCCAGGCAAAGTTAGAAAAGCAAAAGTGCGCAATAAATCCTTTCTGCTGATAGGTCATGTTTTTGTAGAGGGGCAATTTAAATTGAATGATAAGCAAAATAATTTTCAGTCGGATGGCTGAGGAAGGAAATCATTGTTGCTTTGTGCACAGTGAACCATGAAAACCAACCTGACACAGGTTGATTTGACTGCACTAAACCAAAACCAGTGGGAGGGGGGACGCAATGCTTTCTCATTGCAAATAAACAAAAAGGAAATAACAGGTGTGTACGGTAACTTTTGGAAAGTAAATCTCATTCAAAATCTAAAAGGTGATTTCTCAAACATTTCTGTCTCCATAACATGCTACAAACACATATATCTACCACTCATAGCAAAGCTCCTGTTGCAATTATGTTTTATTTGAAAACAAGAACATTTACTGTGATTTAAGACAGCACAAAAACATTGATTTTTTTCCCCTAAGACTTCAATCCTATGTCTGCTGATATTGAGGAATCACCCAAATTGGGGGGAAACCCCTGTAAACATCATATAATCATAGGGTAGCACAACCATTAATTACATGTCTTGTTATCATTGCATTACATAGTTCACAGTGGTACAAAATAGATTAAAACAGCGTTGTTGCAGTGTAGTTATAATAGGATATGTCAATATGATCAATATTCAAGAGAAAAGATAAATATACTGTTGTGTCTTCATTGGAAAAACAGCGCTTCCTTTCATGTTCATAGTACATTCCATTATACAGTCAAAAATTTCAAGGGTAAGTGGTCTGATAGTCCTTTCAACACATACTTTTAACTGTGTTGAATAGCTTCCCTTGCTACACCTTTCTCTGACACAGATGTTCCAAATTCTTTTAATTTAAATTCCTTAAATTTTAAAAAGGAGTTAAACATTTCAGCACATCATTCAGAATTCAGATACTTCTATGGAGGTAAATTCCAGTGGTATTAGGACTGCTGTTTCCAAGATATCAGGTACCATGCCTTCTCCTAATTGGGCTCTAACATGTTGATGTTCTATAATTATCCACATTTGTATGACTGAAAAAGCACTGATTTGCTAATGCCCCAGTAACCCTAGGCCTCCCAACTCATGGTAAGCCGTGACTAAATTTTGAAACCGCACACCATGAAAATGCAAGCATGGAGTCCCTGTCGAAGAGCATTTCAGTGTGAATTTGTTACCCCCTTTACATTAAGATATACAGTTCACATTTATTTCCAGCAAAAGAACCAGACCGATGGCCTCAAGGAGCAGGATTGTTGAGTTCCACTCTTAGAAAACCCACCAAAAGTCTTCAGACTCTCAAAAGAGCACATTCCATTTTGCTGCACAGTGCTTTTAGAGGTAGTTCAGTGGGCTGCTCCCTTTTTCTTTTTGCTTCTACCTTTATCGTATTGCATTCTGTTTAATTTTGTTAAATTGATCATGGTTGGTTGCTCTGTGATTCTTGTTTTGTTTTAATCTGAGTATTTCACTCTATTTTATTGTGATTCACCTTGAAGGACGCAGGTGGCTTCAAAGCGTGGCATTTAAATCTGCAAATAACAAAGAAACAAGCAGTCTGTTGGATTGTTAAGGTTCATAATGCTGACATTGTAATAAAGACAGGGAGCTTCTTCTTCAGGTTTCTCAAGAAAACCAAGTGGCTCAAAAAAGCAAATAATTCAGGAAGAGGATGAAATTATATAGGTACAAACTAATGACCAATGACTCATTGAGTAGCCATGTTTGAGTTGCAAATCAGGACAGTCAGTAGGACAGAAAGTAGGTAGCAGTGAAGGAAGAATGTTGCCGCGAGAGAGAATAGGATTTACAAATTAAACAATTCCAACCATGAGAAGGAAATGGACAGGAACCAGGAAAAGTGTACTTAGGGCTCAATCCTAAACTCAGCCAGCACCAGCACTGAGCCCTAGAACCAGCACTGGGTGCCATAAATGTGCCACAAGCACATTTACAGGACCCAGCAAGTAAGGTGAGCCAGTGCTGGGCCCATGATAGTCAGACGCTGGGCCCAGGGCCAGCAGGAAGAGGACATGCCACCACCAGGGATAAGTGACACTGCCAGGTGGCGGTGCAACCTTTGGGGGCAGTGGGGAAACTAGGGTGGGGTGATAGTCATGTGAGGGACAAACAGGGTGGGAGGGGGGCATGATCAGCAGAGCTCTGCCCCGCCGTATCCTGAACTCCGTATCAGACCACAAGGTCTGACACAAAGTCTTTCAAATCTGTGCTGGCAAAATAGGCTGCTGCAGACTTGAGAAGCCTCATTACAGACCTTGGGGCTTTTCCCAGGGGAAGGGGATTAAAATTAAAACCTCTGGCTGCTTCCTGGTGCCCACTGGATATAGCTCAAGATTGGGCTGCCCATTGTCACCAAGGATTTGCCCAAGTCACTAAGCTCAAGTTGCAAGTTGAGTCACGAGTCATCGACCCCATGTCTCGACTTGCAAGTCAGAGTGTGCTCCCAGTACAACACACACTAAAGAGATTAGAACTCAATTCATTTCGAGTTCAGTCTCATTTTTGAGTCACTAGTCGAGTCGGAGCCAGTAACATCCATGACTTGTATCGTCAAAAACAACTGCTTAGCATGACTTGAATTGAGTCAACCCAAATCAAGTACCCTATTATTATTATTATTATTATTATTATTATTATTATTATTATTATTATTATTATTATTATTATTATTATTATTAATAATAATAATAATAATAATAATAATAATAATAATAATAATAATAATAATAGTAAACAGTATTTATACACCGCTTTTCAACTAAAAGTTCGCAAAGCTGTTTACAGAGAAAAATCAAATAACTAAATGGCTCCCTGTCCCAAAAGGGCTCACAATCTAAAAATCTTGGTTTTTATACCCAATACACAATACCCAATCTTGATTGTCACCTTATCTGTGACTGAAGTGTGTGTTTGATATTTGGGAGACAGTTTTTAATTGTAAGCAAATTTTACACTTCTTTAGCAAGAATTGAGAATAGACCTTTCCATGTGGCTGTGTTAAAAGTTGAAAGTATAATATGGTATTGTAAAAATGAAGTGACACTCAGGTTTTCAAAAGACAGAACAGCAACGGGAACATTTAAAGCATCAGATATAGAGACATGGTAGAGCTAGGTAATCCCCACCTATAAAATCCAGTCAGGCATCAAAACAAATGTAGTGCTTCTCAGAACTGAAATAGAGGGTACTGCACATTAAGGAAAAAAATATAGATCTATGGTCACCTTGAAAATTCTGTATTCTTACTAGTCAATCACAATGCTTAGAAGTGAAGCAGCTCTGGAGGTATGCCTTACAAAGGGCATCCTCATTGAAAACAATTCTCTGAAAGGAATTCTCCGAAACACTGTTTTCAAAAATTGCATTGAGGGAAGACAATAATGTGGGTTTCATCAGTGATGTATCTATCAATTCCACAAGGACTTAAAAAAAAACAGATTATGCCAGATACATTTGGCCAAATAATGACACTCTGATAGCAACTTGTCTGATAACAAGTTAGGGAGGACATTACCACACTTCAGTGTCTATCCTAAAGAAGAGAATTAGGGATGTAGGACATAACTTACAGCACTTGCACAAAATTAGAATAAAGTTTTAATTTAAACACCGTTGTGACACCTGAGAGGTTAAACAAGTCCATAACATTGACAAATACAAAAAGCTCAGAAACCGTATATATTTCCCTGAGGGAAAAACCCCTCAAATTGATCTACAGTGGATTGCAAAACAGCCATGCATGAGCAGAAGAAAACTTGCACAAGAGAACTTTCCCTTTACTTTCCTCGCAGCCCTTGCTCCACCCTAAAAGCCTCTCCTGAAGGACAGGGGCCCTCAAGAAAGACTGGGATGAGGCATGGGTGACTTCTGAGGGAGGAGGGAATCCACTGATGGGTGAAACCACCAACTATGAGTAGCGCTCTGCAGATGAATTTTTGTGCATTTCTTCTTCCCCCATGCACCCCTGTACCCCATCCTACCTGGACGGCCCCTCAGGAGAAAAAAGAGCTCCCCACAGCAAATGGTGGCTGGGGGTGAGAAGCTCTTTTGCCCCTTCTGCCTCTGAAGAGGCAATGCAGCTTGGTACATGAGCTAAATTCACTTCTTGGGCTTATATTCTCTTGGTAGTTTGCCATGGGAGCGTATTGAATGAGTCAGAATTCTGACTAGTAACTTATTGGAGGCAGTTGTCAGGATCTCCTGCATTTATTCCAATACAAGTGTTCAACTTGCGCCACTACTTTTGTTAGAATAACATGATGGGCAGTCCAATCGTGCATGGAGACATTTACAAGACAGGAACAGTTTTCTGCTATTGTAAAATGCAGGGATGGAAAAACGCATCATGGCTTGACTCAAGTCAAGTCACCGAGTCACCGCCCCCATGACCCAACTCGAAAAAGAGTCATCATGGGGGCATTTTCCGAGTCTCCGAATCACACTTTAGTGACTCTAATGGGCTCCAATCGAGTTGCCCCCCCCTTTAAAAAACCCACCGTGCAAAAAACAGGGCTGCTGCTGGAGAGTGTGTGTGTCGGAGTTCTCTTTACTGTCCCTGCCTATATGTAAAGAGGGCAGGAGGGGTGGCAGGGATGGTGAGAGAGCAGGAACAGAAGTGGCAAGAGGGAGGAGGGTCACAAGCAGCAGCTCTACTCAGAAGTACTCCCTTTGCAGCCTGTCATTCAATGAGCGTCCCCATCCCAAGTAACAACAGAGCCATGCCATGCAAAGTGTGATAGTTATCAGTGCCTTCCCTGCCTCCTCTCTCTCCCTGGCCTCAGTCAAACCCTTTAAAAAGCCAGCCATGGGAAAAATGGGGTTCCTGCTAGGCTCTGTGTGTGTGTGTGAAATTTCTCTTTAACTACTCCCCTGCTGCCCTCTTCCACTGTAAACAGGGCAGCAGGGAGTGGGAGGGACTGAGTGAGAGCCAGTTTGACAGATGCAGCAAGAGGGAGGAGGGTCATGCGCAGCAGCTGGGAGGCTTACCAGGATGATCCTATCCTTGGCAACCCTGCTCAGAAGTAGTCCCACTGTAGCTGATCATTCAATGAGAGTTACCCCTCCCCTCCTCCTCCTGCACTCCCTCAGCCAGTGAAAATATCAGAATGTCCATGCTTTGTCCAATGATCATCCATTCCTTCCTTCCTATCAGAGATGGGAAAAGAGAGCCCAGTCCCACCTCCCCGCTCCTACTCACATTAACCCTTTCCTGCCACCCTGCTGCAACTCTCTGCTGCTCACTGATCAGATTTATGTTTCCACGTGGTTTTCTACACTATGAAACAGTAAGCAAGCACCCCCCAGACACAGGTAGACTCAAGTCAGCATGCGTGAGGACGAGTGCCAAGTCAGGGGGGTCTTGACTCGAGACTTTTTCAGTCTCTTCCATGTGCGCAACTCACAAGTTGCAGTCACCCAAAGTCATGCATTTTCACGACTTGAGTTCGAGTCACCTGATTTGAGTTCCCAACACTGGTAAAATGGCTGCTGATGGGACAGATAGCATTCCATCAATGGTCATTTTGTATCTGCTGCTGTAAATGGTGGCCATGCTGCAGCCTTGACACCGGAGCCCAGCAAAACCCACCGTACCCCCAGAGCTGGTAAGCCACCAGTAGGAGTGGGGTTGGTGGAATGGGGCACAGGATTGGCAGATTGAGGCAGAGGTTAGGTCCTCGGGGAGGGGGGCCATGTTGTGAGAAGGATGTGGGTGGGGATTGGCGGAACCTTCTCTGCTCATATCCTGACCATTATTTCATCCTCAGCACAGCCCCTTGGGTCTGCTTGGACTTGCGTCAGCAAAACATCTGGAGTATATCCAAGTAGACTCATTGGAAGTCACATGGAGTCAGTTAAGTAAAAACAATATTTTACTAGCTCTCTGCCTCCACATCTTCTCCAACTGTTCACAAGATACAGCAGAGCCTGTGCTGGCGCTGCTGTGTCTTGTGGGCAACATTTAGTTGGGTTTGGAGACACAGGTGCTGGGGAAGGACTGACCTCATAAGAGTCACTCCCTCAGTGCACACTCAACCTCAACTCTTATTTTTGCTCCTTGCTCTGGTGATGTGCAGCTGGTTGGGCCAGCACTGCATAATGGCAGAACACAGTAATGCAAGGCTGGTGGAAATTCATTACACTGGTGTGATTTTTGTTCTGCAGTGTAAGGGCTTTAGTAGTGATCTTGTTCCCGCCTATGGTTATAACTCAAGGACAGGAATGCACTAAATTAATTGTGTGCCCCAGGATAGACTTGTGTCTTTTTAATCCAATGCAAAAGCTATTTCTATGCATCCAAATGTCTTATTATCCAGATATTTCAGATTTCTTCCAGGTCATTTGAGTAATTAATGTTATGCTAGATATGCTCTCAACCCACTGGTTGTTTTTCAAAGTCAAATATATTTATTTTAATCTGGCTCCATAGGTCATTTCCTCTTGTCACACAGCTCCTTGTAGTTTTCTAAATATTGCTATTCCTGTTTTGTCCTTCCAAGCATTTAAAGTAACACAGATCAGTGCCAAATGTTGTTAAATGCTTTTAAATTTAATTAGCCTCCTAGTGTTGACAAAGATGGACAAGTTCTAATTCTTTGTCCAAGCAGCCTTAATTTTGCAAAAACAGCAAGAAAACAAAAAGATAGCTTGTTGGTTTAAAAAACAAAAACAATGTTGCATTATTATTTTATTTTTATTTAATCATGCATGTAGTGTATATGCGATACCTTCCAAAAGCAAGATTGCAATAAATCATTTTTGTTATTTGTTGAGGGCTTTATAATTAGCATATTCTAATGTGTTTGCTTTATGAATAAGAAGCTGTACACTTTGTCCAGAATTATATTATTTTCAGCCCAAGGGCTGCAACTGAGAATGAAAATATTCATAGTACACCCTAGCAGTCATCCCTATAAGCAGCCATCTGTTTCAGCTGCAAAGCATGACCTGTCAGCTTTATTTTATTTACTGGGAGCAGTGGCACAAGCCTTTTCAGCTCCACCTCCTGAGAAGTGCCAGACACAAGCCTGAAAGAAGGCAGCTTATACCTGTTCAGTGTCAACCCTTGGCCTCTGAAGCAGTGGCGTAGCTGGAAGGAGTTCCACCCCAAAGGACACCTTCCAGGACCGTCCCCTCCCCCTCTGAACATGTCTGGAGCTGTGCCTCCCCAGCTCTCAGAATGCCTACTGGATGTGTCCAGAGCACAGTTCCGGTTGCATTTGGAGGCGGCGTGGGGGATAAGAGGGGGGCAGGACCCCAACGGCTGCAGTGGGGCAGCATTACCACCCCTGAAAGAGTGCCACCTGGGGTTCTATGACCTCTGTGACCCTCCCTCAGCTACACTAGTTCTCTGGAGGCCAAATAACACTTTGCTTTAGCAAACACAGCCCCTAACAAACACCTTCCTGCTAATTGACAGTTATGACATCCCCAGGGCCTTTTGAGAGTCCTTGCCACTCTTGGCCCCCTGGGCTCACTAGTAAGCCAAATTAGATAGGTACCTAGTTATTCTAGCTTTAGACCCACCTTGGAATAGTAGCTAGCTGCCACCCATATCTTGTGCTCAGTTCATGAGGACTCCTAAATATGGTGGGTGGAGTAATCTAACTGGGTTACTGACTTACCACTTTGCCACCTCCCAAACTCTGCTCATCCAGCTGCCCTAGAGAGTTAGTACACACACCTTTGCAATGCCTTGGCCAAAAAGATTAAAGGAAGAATGTAGGAGAAAATGAAATGGGTTATCCTTGGTTCAGAATGTACCAGATGAGTTAATAAAAATTCAAGCTTATTATAAACACAAAGAACAAAGAATTATAATAAATTAAATAAACAGAGGAAATGTTGGTTCTCATTCCAGAGACTTGTCCTAGCTTAGGGCTGTCAAACATAACGCCCGCAGGTTGGCTCCCAGAAGCAATTTCTCCGACCCCCATTATAATTGGACTCTCCCAGCATGATAATTGGGCTCTTTCACATCTTGAACTGAGGAACACGATTTGCATGTTTTTTCTTCTGTCATTTGCAGCTAATGAGTTTCTGTGTGAGAACAAAGTGCTTATTTCTGGTCATCATCTGCTTAATGATGTCACTTTCTGCTTAATGATGTCACTTCCAGCCCTCAGCAGGCCCCATGAATGCTAACTTTGGCTCACTATTTGAAATGAGTTTGATACCCCTGGACTAGCTGAACTAGGGCCCATTCCAGAACTGTGTGTGCCAGCTCAGCATTGGCACGCAGTGTCACAGTCATGCCATAAGGCATGCCTGTGACATGGGTGGGAAGGGGAGGACAGGGGTAGTTTCTGGGTGGATCAGGAGAGGGCAGGAGGTGGGGAGTGGATCGAACAGGGTGAATATCAGTGGCATATGCACATGCCACATACTATCCCCCTTGTTTTGACCCATGCTGCCTCCTTACTTTCCTTGGACCTATCCCAGTTGGTATAAGTCCTAAGAGACCCATAGGCCATCAGAGGGCCTGTACAGAGGTGAGGGAGCAAAAATTTCCTTACATCAAGGAGGCTTCCTGATGGCCCCTCACCCAGCACTGGATGCTGCATGTGCCAGCATGATCAGGCTGCATCAGTGCCAATGGAGGCGATAGAACTGGGGTGATATTCATTAGCCAACAAAGGCCAAATGTATGGTGCACAGCTCCTTACATTCGAAGCCCCATCTTTACATCCACATGTTGGTTTCTCTTTATAAGCACTGGTCTTCTACTGACTTCTTTCCCCCTTGTGAAAATGGAAACCAATGATTTTATTCTTCTGGGTGGCAGCAAACAATCTGAAACTGCCCTTTTCCAATGCACTTAAAATACAGAACTGTGCTAGTTGGGAAAGATCATTCAGGGCAAGCCACATGGGATTCCTCCTGCATCTCTAATTAGCTGAGCTAGCCCCAATAAAAGGGTAAGGTCATCAGAAGCCATTTTCTTTCTGTTTCTCAGACCAAGAGGAGTCACATTCTCAGATCTACTTTTAAAACATAGTTAAAAACATAAGATCACCTGATCATCTGTTATGTTAAATGCTATCTTAGAACTGGGCAGCAATAAAAGGAAGACTGGGGTAGAAGTTATTTCTTTTTATCATAACTTTACCAGTTAGCTAAATAGTACTGTTTTTCCTTAATTTTTAGAAAATACAGAGCAAACTGGAAATACGTAATAGTAGCTTAATAATTGAGTGTAGCCTCAACTAGAAATTGAATTATCTATTACAGATTTTGGCACAAAATGGGGAAAAAAAGTTGTATTAAGGATTTTCCTCCATTTCTGCACACTTGAATCCATAAGTTTAAAAACGAATACTGAAATGAGCACTTTTGAATTGGTTTTATTCCAAAATATCAAAAGCTGTATTTTAAGTTGAATTTTGAATATTCAGATACCCATTTAACTAAAATGTTTAATACTTTTGTGCCAAGTCCAGTCAAAAAGATTTGGGCTGCAATCCTATCCACACTTACCTGGGAGTAATGGCCCAATCCTATCCCCTGCCAGTCATTAACAGGCAGCCGCACCAACAGTATACACCAGATGGGTGGGAGGTAAGTAAAATTCTTTTATACATCTCCCAGTAGGCTGCTTGGTCACCTATGAATCTCCTCAGATCCATGTCAGCTATTTTGCTGGCATAAGTCTGAGCAGGAGAAGAAGGGGGTGTGTCAGGCTGCAAAAAAAGGGGAGGGGTTAGCTTCCTGGTGCACACTATTACCACTGATATCCACCCCTTACATCTCCAGAACAGCCCTCTGCCTTCCTCCTCCCTGCCCAAACCACCCTAAACCACCCATATCTCACCCACGCTGCCACCCCACTTGCTCTGGCACAGACCAGGCTGGTGGCATGGAGCTGCTGGCTGTTTGCACCAGCAGCTCTGATGTGCGTAGCGGTGGCACACCATTTACGACAGCACCTCAGACAAGTTCCACCATTGCAAACAACTCATCAGATTGGGCCATTAGTCCCACTGAATGTAATGGAACTTGCTTCTGAGTAGGCATGCATTGGACTGTGCTTTGGTGATTTAAGAAGGCTTAACGCGTTCCATGAATGTGAGTGCACACCTCGGTGCAAATCTGCACCTGGTTGTGATGCTCATCCAAAACCTGTTCAACTTGTTGCAAATGAGGTTGCCCCTGGCACTTCTAGTTGGTTTGCTAAATACAAGCAGCGGTGTCATGGCTGGCCAAGTCAAAGGCCGACCAAAAGCGCAGGAACGTCTTTTAGTCAGGAGATTTGCACTGTCACTGCTTCATCACATTCCGCCATTAGCAGGGGCTCAGTGATCTCTGGAAAGAAGCCCATTTGCCAATAGGGAGAGTAAGAGAAAATGCTACTGCTGCTGAGTCCATTGACAGTGGCAGCAGCACCTTTAACGCTCCCCATTGATGAATAGAGGGATTGACAACTGTGGTCAGAGGAGCTGCTGCCGCTAATTCCCCCCGTTTGCCATTGGAGAGGGTGAGAGGAGGAGCTGTGGCCACATCACTCAGTAGCTGCAGCTCGTCCTCTTGTCTTCCTCATTGGTGAATGGGGCAGCGGGGAGGGAATCAGCAGCGGCAGCAGTAGCTTCTCCTCCTCCCCCACCAGCCTCCATGCCATAGACACTCCCCAGTGATGTAGCTGAGGCAGGACAAGGGGGGGGGGGTCCATTGTCCCTCCACTGTACAGTGGTGGTTTTCTACGATCTCCACTGAGGTTGGGTGACCATGCTTACCTTGCTTGTGCAGCAAACTCTGCGAAATCGGCCCTCGTGCCCACCCTTTGTCTTCGTGTGGCTCCAAATGGAGCCGTTTTCAGAAGCAAGGGCTGTGCATACGCAGGGGAGGGAGTGACTGTGCATGTATGGGGGTGCCATGCTGCTCGTTGATTTCACCTGGCCCTGGGAGCCACCAGGCCTGACAACACAACTGCCACACCTCCCACTCACTGATAGGGAGGCAAAAGAGTTATTCCCTTTCACAGCCCCACGATTATCTCTGCTTCCATTCCACTACTGCAGCTGCCACCCTGCCTGAAATTCCCCCCAAGAACTCTCTCAGATCTGGAACTTGGCCATAGGTCCCAGCAACTCTTCTTTCTCTAAGACCCATAAGAGCTAGAGACAGGCCTGAAACTCATTTTCATCCTGTTGAGATTCGTGTGTTATTGCTGTTTGTGTTTTCCATTTATTCCCTCCATTTTTATATTTTTTACAACTATATACCCAGTCCAACACAAAGGGCTGCAACAAGGCAAGGAGGGAGACAGACAAAACATTCTTGTATTGTTCTGGCATTTTTTACATTTGTCAACATAAATCACATACAACTAAGAAGGTCTTTACAACTAACAAAGAGGTCTAAGGAAGTGGACCAGGGAAGAGGGGGAGATGTTGGTATAGGAATCCTTCTGAACTTGTTTGTGCTTTTGAGAAGCTCAGTTTCATGTCTGATGTAGTAAAGCCGCCGTGGGGTATCTTTCCCTTGCCATTTCCATATGGCAAATACACCCTCGTATTAGATATTTATCATGACCTTGAAACCCACTGCAAGTTGTAGCTCTTGTGACATCAGAAATACCAAAGCCTATGACTATTTTCAGACTGGTGACAGCAAATGGGCTGAAAAATAGCCTACAGAGTGATTATCTGAATCAGCGCTCATTCATGGGCAATCGGATATACAGCCTTAATAGCTTCATACTCCTATGATGTATGTACCTTTCTGGTGTCTAACAATGAAGATTGGTCATTGTTTTATCAATTGTTCAAATTGATCAGTCTATCACTGAGTGAGCGACTTGAGGACTTTGTACCTGAAAACCGCTCCATTTGGAGCTGTATAGAGGGCAGGTGGGCCGATTTTGCAGCATTTGCTGTGCAATGGACAGCAATGGGGGGCAATGGACCTCGCAGTCCTGGTTTAACTATGCCACTGAGGGGAATATTGGAATGAAAGCACATGTACATGTCCAGGACACCATTCTGTTTCACATCAGATGTCCAGCACTCATTTTCAAAGGGATCAGGAAATACGTAAAACACATATTTATGATACCTCCAATTTATACTGAAACCCATGCATTAGTGATGCAGTTCTGTGTTAAGATCAAACTTTAGCTTGATCCTTCCCTGCTTTTAGAAATGCATAGTAATTGGGATCTAAAATGGGGCATTGCAAACATTATGCTTTATGAATTAATCATTAAAATATATTCTTTTTAATTCTGTAACAATTGTGAGGACGTGAAGAAACTATTCACAATGATGTACTAGCTGTTGTATTTTTTTTTCTAAATAAAATGAGAGGAAAAGAATAATGGATTAAAACATAGCAAGTTAGGGTATGATCTAGCTTAAGTTAAGCCTTTTATATCCCACTGATGTTAACGACCTGTCATTAAAGTAAATGGTCCCATTATTAAGATCTATTGATTTCAGTGATACAGAATTAAGCAAGTGCTTCTATCTAAAGTAACTTGTCCTAAAAGTGGTTAAATTTAACTGGATGAAACTAACTCTGGACATTATGAAAAAGGTCAACAGAAGGTATTTTTGAAGCATTTGTAGGAAGGATTCTGTGCAAGGGATGTTTATCTATAAATATAAAATAAACAATATATTAACAGTGCATATAACATTGACATCAGTGGAAGTCAATACTAAGATTTATTGATCTGACAGATAAATATTGACCAAGGCAAAGCCAAAATCCATATTTAACTTCAGCAAAAATAAATCTTACTTGGGTCTGTAACAAGCAGGTAGTTACAAACTAGCTGACAGGTATGCTGCATTATTTTCCAAGGACATATAGTTTTCAAAGGAAAAAGTAGTTTCTCAGATTAATTTAAAAAAAAAAAACTGTCAGCCAAGGATATAATGTACAAATCTAAGCATGATTCAGTTAAAAAATAAGCACTTTTAGGCCCCATTTATTTCAAGAGGAACATTAAGTCAGTTCTTAAATCTCTCTCTTTGCAATGGCCATGATCCCTCTCCACACACAGAGGATAAGCATAGGGTTAAAGACAGCCCCTTTGTCCTTTTTCATTCTTCTCTTTCCCTTTTAACAAGTTTCTACCTACTTTTAACTTAAACCTTACAAACACATCTATAGCAATATTCAATGTGACATCAACTGAATGCAACATTCTACAGCATTTATGAGTTAGTCCAATGTAAGAAATGTAAGAAATGCTAGTGTACACCAATTTTTTCCCCCTCCATTATCAAACTGCCTATCTGTCTTACAGCTGGGAAATATGAGCAGTTTCTAACCGGTCATCTCATTATCACAGTGTTACCAAGAAAAAGCTCTACATTTCACTACCTCATTCCGTATCTTCACTGCTGCTAATGAGATGGAACTGATTGTCACAACTAAGGAAAGTGCCAATTTTTAAAAATGATATTTCCTAAAAGTCCAAGCCTTATAATAATTAAAATTTTCTGCACTATCAGGTCAAAAAGTTGTCCCCAAACAATGTCATATCCATTTCCCCAAATGAATGGAAAGTGCACAAAATTCAGAAGTACTCTGGCAATCTTAACCATGATAATATTCAACAAGATGTTGATTTTTTCTTCTATTTTAAAGCACCTGTCAAAAAAAAAAAAGTATCAAGTGGGTGTACTGTCTTCATGCTCGGTCCTTATTATATAAAGCTTCTATTTAAGTAGGGATTTGGGGTGAGGGGGAAGCCACAATCTAATAGTTCTTTCAAAACCCCTCAAATAATGCTGACATAACAAAGCAAAGTTCTCCATTCAAGGAAGGAAGTAGAAGATAAAAATTCACCCTCAAGCAGAGATTGGAACTCGAGTCAGGTGACTCAAGTCCAAGTTGCAAAAATCAGCATTTTTCAGTGAATCATTGACACTCAAGTCATGTGCATGGTAGACTTGGCAAAACACTCAAGTCAAGGGCCTCTGACTCGGCACTTGAGTCTGTCTGTGTCTGGGTGTGTTTGCTTACTGTTTTTGTGGCATGAAAAACCTCAGGAGGCCATCATTCAGACTGGATGAGCAGCAGGGAAGTTCCGGCCAGGGAAGGGATAATGTTTACTTTTGCATCTGATCAGGAGGTGGGAGGTGGGAGTGGGTTCTTGCCTATTTCTGAAGGAACCCATGGTCACTGGATGAAGGATGGGTGGTCTGATTTTTTTCTCTGAATGAGGGAGGGCAGGAGGAGGGACCCAAGGGGGTTCTTGCCTTGGAATGAGCTGGAGAAGCCCAGGGAAAAAAGGAGACGGGGAAACGGGGAGGGAGGTTCGTAGTGATCACGCTTTCCAATCGCATGGCTGCTGTGAGCTCCATTGTTACTTGTGGGGAGGAAGCCCCATTGAATGACCAGCTGCAGTGGGACTACTTCTGAGTAGAGCTGCAAAAGATTGGGTCATACTGGTAAACATTGCAGCTACTGTGAGTAACCCTCCTCCCTCTTGTCACTTCTCTCCCCACTTGTCCTACCCCATCCTGCCTTGTTTACAGATGGGATGGGACAGCAGGGGGGTGTTTAAAGAGAACTCTGACACACACACACTCACCAGCAGCAGCTCAGTTTTTTTCCCATGTCTGACACATGTATTAAAAAGTCAAGCCACACCGGATTTGCCCATCCTTGCTCTCAAGCCTGTTATTCTTTATCAGTGTGCAATGTCTGGTATTTGAATCAACAGAAGAATTTAGCTGAAATCCTCAACTTCTGAAATTAATTCAAAGTGCCTTCTCAAAGGCTGACGCAACTGTACAACAGACTGAAAATGTCACTTCTGCACACTGAAGTAGTCTTCAGCATAGGGCCAACATGCAGTCGGTTGACATGGCAATAGCCAAGCATTCTTTGCTATTCAGTTACTTTGCTTCCATAAAGTCGCTCATATACAAAAGGGTCAAACTAGATTTTATACAAAACGCATAACATGCCCCAGTGTTTTCCTTTTCCTTTTTTCAAAGTAGTGTATGGGAGGGGCTGTGAAATGCAGCAGAACCATGGTAGGGGATCTTTAGCACTTGGCTACCTCTCCAATACTGATCAATTGTACCCTGTGCCTGCTATTTTAATTAGAAAACAAGCTTCCACTGAAAGCCAAGTGAAACTTTCTTTCCTAAATAAAATAACATGCAGGGGTTACAACCTGGATCAGAACCTGGAGAAGGTTCTGCCCACTTCACAATGCACCCCATGCAGTATTTCATAAAACAGTAGAAAAACGCTGGCACACATCACACATTCCACACAACAATGAATTTGACTCTAAGCAAGATCTGTCTGTGATAACCATTTAAAAAAAGACCTGAAGACTTGATAATGGTAGTTATGTTATATAATATGGCTAGGAAAATTGGCTCTGAATTCAGCCTTTGATTAGGCTGGCCAGTTGATTTTGATGTTTTGCTGATCTTCTTTGCTGTTGAATTTACTTTTATGTGCTTTTATCGACTATTATGAGCTGCCTTGAGTGCTAGGAAGGCAGCTCATAAATGCATTTAATACAAAAGAAAGAATTTACTTGGAATGATGTCTCATTTCTGTTCTATGAGCAGTTACATTTTCCTACTCCAATAAGAGGTAACGAATAGGGTCACCTTCTATCATCTATCAATTGACTTGGTTTGATGCCAATAAAGGTGGGGGGGGGAAATTGACTGGACGGCATTTCCATGCAGTTCTCCTGAAGTAACAAGTCCCAACTGCCATTGGAATCTCTGTCTTTGGGAGGGGGGGTCACCTCTTTTTTTTTTTTCTTTTTTTACTTTTCCAACATTTTTGCACATGTGAACCAGGCCCTAAGGGAGTTGTCTGTCCATGGGCATTACTTCCATTTTCAAGCCTCAGCAGGCCTTTACTGCAAGGGATTGCACTTCCCTCAACTGGTCTCCTCTGCACTACCCCATACACTGCTGCTTTTTGTCATATAGCAACTTCAGCATCATATATTCTCAGAGTAACATATGGTCTTCAGCTGGGCGGGTGGTTTCTGAGCTCTTGAGATTCCAAAACCTTCAGTAGGGGCATTTTTGGTCATTGCTACTTCATATAGCCACGTCATGATCCACAGAACTTTTGCGATAGTAGAGACTATATAAGGGTGGAACAGATGGGCAGTGATATTGCCATCTACAGCTCACAACTTCAAGATACTCAACAGCACTGAGCACCTCCTCCTGAAACCCTAAGGAGAATTTGGAACGCTTAATAATTCAAATTTAAAAAATACAAAATGTTATGTCAAAAAAAAAAAATGCAGCCGGTAACTATCAACATGTTTGTTAATAGCCGAAGGGCAATTCAGACAAACAAGTTTTCTCTGCAACGTTCATTAGGGATTTTCATTATCATGTTATAAAGCCATTTGTGGGGGATTTTTTTTTTTTAACAAAATGCTGCATATTTATATTTATGTTTTCTGAAATAAAAATAAACATGTTTGTAAAATCTAGTAAATACAGCTTGCAGTCTGCAAGAACAGATAGGTTCTTGGCGCCATTAGGAATCCCACTCCCCCTTCTCCAATCTGGAACTGTTAAGGCATTTCAAAAAGGGAACTGCATGCAGGTGTGCATTGCCCCATTTTCAGACTCTTCTTCCAGGCTACTCATGCAAATCTACCTGTCCTCCTAATCTGAAGCAGGCAATGAATTAGCCCAATTCTCCTCTGTGCACACTGAGCTTCCTCTGTGCTGGCTGATGGCCAGTTATATGAGGCATACTTCATGTCCCAAGCTCCAAGGGAAAAGAGAACCTATGTTCCATTGTGAGACTTGTCACTTACCCAACCCACAGGGTCGGTTGACCTGCATATCTACCGAATTTCAGCTTGCTTTCAATTGCAGAAGTATCCGAACAATTTGATACCCCTATCGGTGAACATCATATTTAAATACGTATACTAGTAAATAAAGCTTGCATTCTGTAAGTATAGATGATATGTAATATACGAGATCATTCTCTACCTCAAGAAGTTCACAATGCCCCCTTTCTCCTAGTTTTTAAGAATGCACTGTTACCCTTCAGATGCCCCATCTCGTCTGATCTTGGAAGCTAAGCAGGGTCAGGCCTGGTTAGTACTTGGATGGGAGACTGCCTGGGAATACTGGGTGCTGTAGGCTTATACCATAGTCTTTCGAGACTGAAGGTTGCCAACCATTTAAGAACGCACTCCATATGTATTTGTTTGTCCAAGTTTGGGAGTGAAGTGGGAGTGATTTGCATGTTTTGGCTGCTTTGTCTAGGTTGTTTTATTAATTTGTTTTCACGGGTTTTAATTGTTTCTAGGTATTTATACGTTATTGTTGGCTGCCTTGGAACTTTTTGTGACAGGTGTGGCAAAATGGGGATATAGTAAAATTAGGAACATAAGAACATAAGAACAGCCCCTCTGGATCAGGCCATAGGCCCATCTAGTCCAGCTTCCTGTATCTCACAGCAGCCCACCAAATGCCCCAGGGAGCACACCAGATAATAAGAGACCCCATCCTGGTGCCCTCCCTTGCATCTGGCATTCTGACATAACCCATTTCTAAAATCAGGAGGTTGCGCATACACATCATGGCTTGTACCCCGTAATGGATTTTTCTTCCAGAAACTTGTCCAATCCTCTTTTAAAGGCGTCCAGGCCAGTCGCCATCACCACATCCTGTGGCAAAGAGTTCCACAGACCAACCACACATTGAGTAAAGAAATATTTTCTCTTGTCTGTTCTAACTCTCCCAACACTCAATTTTAGTGGATGTCCCCTGCTTCTGGTGTTATGTGAGAGTGTAAAGAGCATCTCTTTATCCACTCTGTCCATCCCCTGCATAATTTTGTATGTCTCAATCATGTCCCCCCTCAGGCGTCTCTTTTGTAGGCTGAAGAGACCCAAACGCCGTAGCCTTTCCTCATAAGGAAACATTTCTTCTCTTGGAAATTTCCCCTTCCTGATCTAACAGGATTAAGGTGTGCAAAGTGCACCAAGATGTCCCTGTGGAAAAAAAAATTGATGCGAGCTGACAAAAGAGGTTCAGCTGTTCACCCCACTTACCCCCAGTTGCAGCCCTGCTCCTGCTCCTGCCAGGCATCATTGCTCTCACTCAGATTTGGTTTCAGGTGCTGTCACATATCTTATAGCCCAATCCTAACCTGTGCTGGAATGGGGAGGCTGCCTGGCCTACCCCGTATCCAACGCAGGGTTGGGGCTCGGCCTGAGCAAGGGAAATTAATTCCCCTCACCCTGCGTAACACCTCAGCAGCCCCAATGGGCCACCTCAGGAGGCAGCACAGATCCTAGCAGCCTGGAGCTGCCCCAGGTCGCCCGAAAGTGGGGAGACCCTAGCCCCATCCCCTAGCCTAGCCCCATCCCCCACTCAGCCACAGCCCGCCCACAGGCCCGCCCACTGCCCACTCATCCCAACGCAGAAGTATCCTTCCCGCCCTCTCCCCACTCTCTCCAAGCCCCTGTGCCGGCCTGACCACAGTCCAGTTCTGAGCTGCCCGGGGCATGGTGCCAAAAATGGCTGCCACTGTATCTTATGCACACCAGGCAGCCCTCGGTGGCTCTTCAGGGGAAGGGGTAAGGGATCCCGGTAAGGGGTAAGGGATCTCAGGGGAAGGGGTAAGGGATCCCGGGTAAGGGATGTAGCCCCGCAATGGGGCTATTCAATTCTGCAGCGACTCTTGAGCTGGCACAGAACTGAGGAGTCCTGTGTTGGGCTGCATAGCCCAAAAGGGTGCTCAGGATCCGGTGAAGGCTCCTGGGGTCAGGATCAGGTTATCCGTATTTTTCCCCTAGTGAAGTGCATGCAAGTGCATACTTTCAAGTAAATTCTCTCCTGTACCTGGGAATTTTTTATTGTTCTTTTGCTTTGCAATTTTTCCCCTCCACCTCTCATTTCTCAATCTTTGACGCTTTCCCCCAGAAATGCGTTCTTTCCTACAAAGGAATTTTTGTTTGTTCTTTTGGCTTGCCGCTCTTCCACTCCCACCTCCCCTCTGCCTCCCATTACTCAATCTCTGATGCTTTCCCCCAGAAATGTGTTCTTTCTCACAAAAGATTGAGATGAGCAGGAAAACAGTTCAGTTTAAAGTAAAATCTCAGCTCTTCAGTGTAAACAATAGGTTAAGCTCTATTGCAGCCACAACATGGTATCAGTCCTTGGAGATAGAGTGCATTCGAACAGTTGTCTTGAAAAACAGCATCCAAAGTCCATTATTACAGCATCCTAGGGAGCCAAGCATTTTAGGCAGCTGCTGTTAAAAGCAACTGTGATGATAAAAACAAATTAAATCACTTCAGAGCAGCAGAGAAGCAAGAAGTGCATTACGAATCACAAAAACAGATTATTCCGACAGCATTATTAGCAGGGTTTTGTGCACTCTGTTCTGTTTGAAATCAGAATTCTGCACAGGGGTAATCCACGTTGTATGAGAAGGAAAGCAGAATTCTGTGTTGCTAATTATTTTGCTCAGTATACTCTGTTTTTGCTAGTTATGGGCAGGGAAAGAGAAGTGGAGCACTGGAGCCCTTCCTCTCTCTGAATACTGGAAATCTTATTCAGTCACCTGGGGTCCACAAACGGTGGCTGGCCTTGGTGACCAAATAGTGATACAAGACTCCCCCTCCGGCTTGAATCAATTTGACTCCAAAGCAAGTTGAGTTATTCCTTAGCAAATCGAGAAATGGCCTGGCTTATTTCCCAACCGTTGGAGTCCACTCTTTTCAGCACCATTACTGTAAAATCCAAGCCCTCACTAACCTAGCCCACCAGTGAAGTTGCTCCTCAAAGAGACACTGTTATTTTTATTTTGGATGTAACTTTACACAACAACCAGTTTTGTAACTCATATTCTTTCACACAATTTCTGTTTTTCTGGAATCTCTCTTGCAGAATCATTGTTCCAGCTGGGCAGCTCTAGCTGCAGGTTGGGGGGTTCTTTTGGGGTTCAGAGGTAGAAATATGCTCAGTTCAAACACAGGATGCAAAGGCACTTTATTTCTCTTAAGTCTAAAACAAAGCATATAGAACAAAGCAGACTTACCAAGTGTTATCAGGTGGGCTTACAGAGTGACACTGCGGCAGCGTTGAAGGTCAGGGCAAGCCAAGTTATTGCTATATAGGCTACGTGCTCAGTTATTGGGAAATCGGTGCTAATTAGCAAGAAAGACTGATAGCAAAATGATATACAGGTCCAACTTTGTTATACACTGATTTTTTTTACACAGATTTGACTCAACACGAATGGCCATTGCAAATGAGAAGGAATGTGCTGATCCCTGGAGAAGGGGAAAAATGCATCTCTTTAAAATCACAGTTTAAAAAAAAAACACCTGCTTTTCTTACTGTTGTAGAGAGACAGTCATGCAAGTGATCATTCCATTCTTTAGCTGAGCCAGGCAAAGGCAAGGGGTCCTTTGCATTTCTAATTGCTGACTGCCTCTCGACAACAGTAAGAAAAGCTGTTTTTAAACCACAATTGTAAAGGGACGCACTTTTTAATTTTTAAAAAAATTGCTTTTATTTAACACATTTTATGGTATCAGCAGGGAGTTCCAGAATTAAAACCCGGTGAATGTCAAGACACAACTTTATTAGGAGCAATGGAGGGGCAAGAAACCTGAAGTGGGTCTTTATTTTTTCACTGTTTTTTTAATCCACAGATTTTTTTTTAACCGGGGGTAAAAAAGGGGTTCTGGAATGGAACCCAAGCGGATAACAAGACGTGACCTGTATGTATTATTGTAAATATGGCTATTACCTGGGTTCTCATTATCTTATCAGACACGTGTGACTGATGATGGCCAGACTAATGCCAGTAAAGAAGCTCCCATCATTGGGAATAAGGATCATCTAGTAGGAGTAGTCAAATTAATACACATGTGAAATGAACATAGCCTGGAACTTTGAAGTGGGCACGCAACTTATCGTCCAATTCTCGTAACACTGAGCAAGTGCAGTGGCTGAGGTCATTGGATTGGTCCAACTTTGGCAACTTCTCATGAGAACGGCTCAATGAGACGCAGGCAGCTCCCAGAAGCTGGATGCACATTGACAGGTCCACCAGACGGAAGATGGTTGCTGGGCCTTGCACCCACCATTACAATAATAAAACATGGCATGGAGCTCTCTCTCCTTCCTTGAGAGAGATGCACAAGAGCACCACCAGCTGAAATGTGTGGCTGGCATTGGCCTGTTAATGCTACTTTCTTTTCCTATTGAGTGTCTTGAATGAGCAGTGCTATGACCAATGCACAAATCTGAACTGTGGTTAATTTCACTATGTGGAATATACACGTTGCCACTTGATTGGTCACAGAAGGTTCCATTGCTAAGATCCATGAGCTGCCAGCTTATACATTACACTGCTCAAGTTGACAACTGTGTATAAGGAGAGTAAAAAGTAGCATTTAAACCAGCTCTTAATGTAGACTCAGAGCCCAATCCTGTGCTCGGCGGCACGGCTCCGTGCCATCGAGCACTGTCACAAATGTACCATAAAGCATGTTTGCGAGCCTCACCACCAGGCTCCCGCCTGTGCTAGCCCAGCGCCAGCTAGTGCTGGGCTAGCACGGGGTGGTCACCCAGCTTCCACGGCTCGGCGGTCTCCCAGACCACTGAGCCACAGCATGGTAGGTGGGGGCAGGGACGGGGGAGGAGGTGTTATGGGGGAGGCCGACAGGGGGTGGAGAGAGGGTGGGGAGGAAGCGTCTCAGGAAGGTGTGGCGCAGGGAGGGGGTCGGGGTGGAGGTGTGCCAGGAGGAAGGAGGGAGGTGGGTCCGCGGAGCTCCACTCCGCACCACAGGATCCAAGGCGCTCGGGGAGGGCTCTGTGCCCTACACGAGCACCTTTACTCTACCATTGGTGGTAAAGTGAGTAGCCCCATTGTGACGCTGCTTACCTTACCTGGGAGAAGGGGACAAAAGTCTCCTTCTCCTGAGGCACCTCCCACGGTAGCCCGGGGTGTGCAGGGTTCAGCGGCAGCCATTCTCAGTGCCGCCGAGGCAGGGCACCCTGGGCATCTCGGGATTGGGTTGTCAGGCTATAATCATATATATTCTTACTGGAGAGTACGCCCTATAGAACTGAATGGGGCTTACTTCTGAGTAGACATGCAGAGGATTGTCAGATTGCCACCTCTACATTTAGGGGCACTAACAGAGTACTCCTGATTTCTATAGTATTATTTTTTACAAAGTTTCCAAATTCTTTCCACCTCTTAAAGGAATAACGGGATTCTAGAACAGCAAAAGAAAATCCATCCAGTCTTTGTCTGCATTTCTTAAACAAAGACAGAAATAAAGAACACTATGAAGTGCGGCAAAAACAACCCGTTTGGTTAAGTTAGAGTGAGGCCTGCTTTTCTTTTCAAGTCTTTAATCTGCATTGTCTGGGGGTTTGTTCTCTTAATCTCCTGTCAATATGTGATGAACAATCTGCCTATTGATGGTCTCAGCTGTTTCTAGGCACTCCTGCCACCCCCCATGTTGAAACTGGTCAAATTTCTGCTGGTTGCTCTTTTAGTGGGAAAAGATGCCAGACTTCTTTTTTTCCCTTCCATCCTTTTAACACACATTGCACCCCCTTCTGTGTTTTTCCCTCCACCCATCTATAGCTCTTCACTTATGTCCGTCATCCTGGAATCTCAAAAATGCTCTTCATGTTATGATTTGTTTTCAGTTACTTTGAGTTCAGCTAGCACAGAATGATCTCTTCCTGATTGCCATATCTTATTTTCACACCAAGGACACAGATGGAATGAGAATGTTTCCATAACAATGGTCACTACCTCACTTATGTATTGCCTCTCCTCCAGCACAGCAACTAACAATGCATTTGTGCATCGTTCAGACAGAGAGCTCATATCAGAGACAGAGCCCCAGATACTGGGATGTTTTCCTGCACAAGGGCCAGAGAGACCAATCCCAATTGTGGAAGAGCACCTCTGTGCTTTTGATGCAACTCCCATTCATGTCAATAAGGCTTGCTCAGGACAATCTTCCAATGGATTGGGCCCAGATTTTGCTGCAGTGGCATAGTTAATTTGGCACAAGTGAAAAACAAATTTGAAATAAAACACACTATTGAAAATATAATAGGAAAAGTATTCTTCTAGTCCAATCTACTCATTGAATTCTCTAAATGTGTCTAACCACCTCCCACAGGTCTTCATTCAATCTCAAAAAGTTTCTTCAGCTGCCCTAAGAAACATGTCTATACAACTAAGGCTGCAATCCTCACCACACTTTTCTGAGAGTCCCATTGAACAAAATAGGACTTACTTCTGAATAGACCTGGTTGGGATTGTGTCCTAAAATTATGAGGGTCTCCTCATATTGGCTCAAAATGTACATGGCTGTATATAAAATACTGGTTGAGTATCCCTTATCTGGGGTGTTTGGGATAGAATGGTGTCTGGAATTCGGATTTGTCTGGCTTTTGGAATAATTGTATAAATAAGTGGGCAAGAATCACTTTTCAAGTGGTGCCTTTTTTATTTATCAGTGGGAGGCTGAGGGCCCAATCCTATCTAATGTTCCAGCACTGGTCCAACTTCAATGCAATCCTGACATAAGGTAATAAATGTTCCCATACCTTAAGGAGGCCTCTGTGCCTGCCTCCTCATCACAAAATGCAGTGCATATCTCTTTGGCACAGCAGCACCGGCACTGGAAAATTGGATAGGATTGAGCCCTAAGGGCCCAATGGGGCCTGCTCTGCATCCTGTGGTGAGGGGGGCAGTCACAGAGGCCTCCTTAAGGTATGGGAACATTTGTTCCCTTACCTGGGGCTGCATTGTGGCTACACCAGTGCTGGAAAATTGAATAGGATTGGGCCTTAACTGTCCCTTTTCACCCCTGTGCAACATCTTTTCTAGTGGCTGTTTGCTGGTATTGTTCTGCATCTTTTTAGCCCTTTTGGGACAGGGAACCATTTAGTTATTTGATTTTGGTTCAAAATTATTATTATTATTTATTATTATTATTATTATTATTATTATTATTATTATTATTATTATTATTATTATTACACCATTGCTACTTCCGCAATTGTCCACCCCAGGATACATTTTGATGTCTCTGCATCTGTGGTTTTGAGGCCAAGACCTGACTTTGAGGGATGAGGCCAACTTTCCAAGTAGGGTTCTCCCTTCCTAATGGGGGAGCAACAGGGCACCCCCCTCCAGAGCTCCCCTGAATCTTAGGCGCTCTGTGTTATCCTTCTCTGCTCAGTAAAAACATTACAGGGCTTTAAAATCTTGATATGGTGAACATTCTTTGCAGATTGCCTCAGTCCTAACTTGCCTCCTCTTAATGAAGTCAGCCACTGATAGATTTAAAATATGTCCCGAATGCATAATGGAATTTGGGGTCAAATTTTGTGTGCGTTTCGGAAAGTTACCTCACTTCGAGGTAAAGCTAAAACTTCTGTTAAAAGAAAAGAGAAAATATTTTCTCAGGTCTCCATCTTTATGCTTGATCCAGCACATCGTTCCCCAGAGATGCGAATCCTCCTGGGATCCACATGGTAGGAATGTGTTCACATTTTCTCTGGCAAGGGCAAATTATTTTGTTTTGCAGCACATAAACTGACAATTTTCTCTTGCGCAATGGTTTCTGTTTCGAAGTTCCGTAGAATCTTGAACTTGAGCTATTATCTGCAGTCATATTTTCAAAAGAAGATCTGAGACCCAAAGAAACCCTTGAATTAACAACACACTCGCTTTACCTCTGCCCGTTTTCTTTTTCGCCAAGCACTTCCAGAAGTTTCCACCAAAGAAAAGATTTGCTAAAGTACTGTAAATTAAAAAAAAAAAATCCTGTATATAATTAACAGAAGAATTGCTAATGAAATGGAGATGCACCAGGGTTGTGTGCCTCATCGGTCTCTGTTACACTTCAGAATCTCATTCACACATTCTTAAGAAGATGATTAATCAAATGGAAGGTGTTAAATAAGATGCTTTTAATTAACTTTATTCCAAAAGTTTCTCTCTAAGCCAAAGAAAGGCAAAAGTTGCATTTTTTTTTTCCTTCCCAGCAACAGTAATAAGCCACCCCCCATACACCGACACATGCAAGCAGATGCCAGCATTGGTCCAGCAGCAGTAAACACTCCCTTCATGGCCCTTTCAAGTCTCTACTAAGCTCAGTGTAACCAAGGAGGGGTTGGTGTGGAAGCACAGAATGACACAAGCTGGAACGTTGTTGTCAACTTTGTGACACGCTACTGTAATGAAGCCAGCTTTTCTGTACCAGCATTCTAAGTCACTCCTCTCTTTGCCATCTTCTTACACCAACAGCCCAATCCTATCCAACTTTCCAGCACTGATGCAGCCCCACAGTAAGAGAACAAACATGCCCTTACCTTGAGGAGGCCTCCATGATTATTTCCCAATGGTAGGATGCAGCGTATGCCTTGTTGGCTTGGATGCATTGGTTGGGGGGAAGGTCTGCCGCCATCTCTGCCCCCTCCTGCCCTGCTCCCTCCCCCGCCACACCTTCCCCCCTCCCCCACCCCAGAACACCTCCCTCCCAGCCCCGATTTACCAATCCATCTCCCAATGCTCTCCCAATGCTCCCAATTGGAGCATCCCAATGCTGCATCAGCACAGGCTTGCACTGAGCCAGCTCTGGCATTGGCCCAGCACTGACTGTTGCACATGTGTCTTATGGGTCAGCGCAAGCCCTTCAGGATTGGGCTCCAACTCCCTAGGTGAAGTGCTAACTTTCATGGAAGAGAATGGGATGCTCTCACACATACAGGGCAAGCAGAGAACAAACAAACAAAGTGGGGGGAAAAGACATGACGTTCTGGATTGTGCCCAAGGGATTTACACCCAAAAATAGGGCTGGAACTTTTTATGTTCTTATACAGTGGCAGTCTGGTTCCCACTTTCTATTTGTAGTAAAGCTCTTCCCTCAGGGAAGCATGCCCTTCCTAGACACAAATGTGTAAATTTCTAATTTGCTAAATTAGTGTAATTTTTCTTTTTCCCCAGTCTGCAGTCAGCAATCCCTTGCTAGGGGCAAACAGGCACTTTTCAAGTGGGGCTCATCTTACTGTTTGAAGGAAGAGACTACCTGGTAACTGTCCCTCTTCATCCCAGAGCAGTGTCTTTTCTAGTGGCTGTTGCTGGTGTTCCTTCTGCATCTTTTTAGATTATGACCATTTATATATTTATTTGATTTTCAGCCCAGTCTTCTCCAGGGGCAGCCATAGTGGTGCAAGGATGCTGACACCACTGGGGACCAGTCCAACCAGGAGAGAAAATAAAGAAAATGTACACTTACTTCTTCCACTGCTCCCTGGTCCCCAGTGGACCTACTCCAATTTATGTCAGTTATTTTGCTGGTGTTGATCAGGGTGTGTGTCAGGCCCAGGACAGGAGCCCTGGATACCTCATGCACTGCTGCTGTTGGGATCTGCCCGGTCCCACCTGCAATCTGCCTCTTGCCCAGCCTGACCTCCACTTCAATCCATCCCTGCCACCAACCTGCCTGTGCTGGCAGCCGGCCTGCAGCACGGTGCCGCCGACACAAGTCTCACCAGCTACCGCATGATCAGCACCAGGCTGCAGACCATCGGTGTGGCTACAGTGATGGCGGCCTAATACGATCGTGGACCAGGAGATCCACCCGTGTGTTGCATGGATAGGATTGAACTGTTCGTAAACCACTTGATGAATTTTTTTTGTGCAAAAATGGCATATAAATATTCATCATCATCATCACCACCATCATCTGTTAATGTTTTCATGCAAAAAATACTAATCTCTCATTATGCTCTCATTTTTTATTTGTTGTTTTTCTGTGCTTGGTATACGCATGGCTGCATGTGTGTTTAATGTATAAAAGCAACCAAACAGTGATGCAGACGTGTGTGTGTGTGTGTGTGTGTGTGTGTGTATTTCAATCAAAAAAGCAATGCAACAAGTATATGTGTGTGCAACAATATTTATTGCAATGCACATATTTCCTCTCTAAGTATAGTCTCTTGTCCTACAATGGCTATTGTGGCTATTGTTGAATAAAACCTTTCATTATGGGATTGTGCTGCGTGCAGCAGCAGTAACCCACTTTTGAAAACTGTGCCATGAACTAATTTCTCAAACTTTACACCCAGATAGTTTTAATGAGCAGCATATATTGGAGCTTCTGGAATATTACATCAGAGCCTTAGCACTGATTCAGGATGTGTTTGGCTTTCTGGAAATTCTTTATATATATAAAGAGCGATAAAAATATGAGACAGAAATCCATTTGCAGCATAGTGTTTTTACGTGCCTGGCATATGGCATGCAGGTCACAATGACACTGCATGGCAGAGAGAATCCAACACAGTAATTACGGTATTGCACTCTTCCTGACCAAGTGCAGAGCTGGGTCAAATGAGCTTGCTCCAACGGCTAGCAAGCTGTTCCCCAAAATTGACGGTGTTAGGCAGTGGAGCATTATGACCCATGGAACACTTGTGGACCTACCATAAGGTCCGATGGGGCAAAAGCCCCAGATGTGAGGCGCTAGGACCCCGCAGAAGTCTCTCTGAGGCTCCCGACGGGAGCAGAAACTGTGCTTCCGGTTTTCCAGAAGCACAGTTTAAAATGTTGGGGGACTTCACAGAGGTTTCTCTGAAATAGGTGGAGGTCGTGCGAGGCTCCATAAGCCTCAGGTGAGTGGGGGGGCAGATTTCTGTGGAGGGGGCAGCGGTAGCCTGCAGGTGGCGCTATTGCAGACCTTTGCCCCAGGCACGGGGCTGGGAAGGTCCGCTGCTGCCATGGAAGTAGCAAAGCAGCTTATTCCAACTCTTGGAAAACCTTCCTGAAGATTCACAGGTTCCTTGTGCTGCAGCAGCTGTGCTGAACATGGGATTGGGGCAAGCAAGTCAATATGTAGAAGCTAGACTTGTGAATGACTACCTCTCTCTTCCTTCTGCTACAATGACCCTCCTCCTCTGCCTCTTCCTTGTCCCCACACTTTGCCATTTGAAAAGGTAGAGAGGACTGGGGAGAGAGTGGGGAAGTGAGAGCAGCCTAAACTGGCTCTGCTCCCCACTTCCTCTCTCTCTCTCTCTCTCTCTCTCTCTCTCTCTCTCTCTCTCTCTCTCTCTCTCTCTCTCTCTTTGCCTTTTAAAACTGCAGCAAGGAGAATTCAGAGGAGGAGGATGACATCAGCCCAGGGTCCTTCATCAGCATGCTGCTACTGCCAGGTAATAGACACCCCAGGCTGCCCCCCCCATGCCACCAGGGACCCATGGGCTCATTAGAGGGCCAGTCTTGTATTAGTGTCATGATTAGCACAGTGGTTGCTCATTCATCCTAAGCACTCCTTGCTGGCACAGCAGTTTCCAAGGCTGGCCTATTAATCCAACTCAGTCTCTTAATTACTCCCTTTATCTTCAAAAGATCTTTTAAAAATCAGATTCTTTCGCTGCTATACAGCTTCAGCTTCACTTCCAAATAAAATCAAAGACACGATCACTTGGTCCAAGCTGATTTCTCAACAACACTTCAGTGGCCGTTGCCACGCTATGTGACATCAACAACGTGTCTTCAGCGCATTTATTCAGCAGCAAGTCCCACTGATCTCACTGGGTCTTGCTATCTTGTAAGTGATGCTAGCAGTTCTCCCTTAATGACTAACAGCCCAGTCCTACCTAACGCCCCATGTGCCGATACAGTCACATCAACCAGGCATTTGCTGTATCCTGCAGGGGAGTTTCAAGCCACAAAGGCTTCCTCGAGATAAAGGAACACTTGTTCGATTCCCTGGGGTATACCCTTATGCCCCACTGGGTATACCTTTATAGCTGGCATCAGTCCAAGTCAAACCAGGAAGACAAGAGAAGGATAGGATATTGGTGGTACCACTCCTATCCCTTCCCAAATTTGATCCACCCTCTCCTCTACCCCAGTCTCCTCCAGGTTTCTTCCTCCCCATTTCCTTCTCCCCATTCCACCCATCCTTATCTCCCAGCTACCTATGCCTAGGCTCACTGGAGAGTTGCTAGTGTGTAGTATGTGCACCTAGTAGTTGGCAACCTTCAGTCTCGAAAGACTCTGGTATAAGCCTACAGCACCCAGTATTCCTAGGCGGTCTCCCATCCAAGTACTAACCAGGCCTGACCCTGCTTAGCTTTCAGGATCAGACAAGATCAGGCATGTACAGGGTAACAGTTGCTGTGCACCTGACTGCTTGCCACTTGTGGCAGGGGCCAGGCCATGCTGAATGGTGTGTCACCTTTTGCAACAGCCATAAAGTCCACTGTGCCTCTGAATGCAAGTTCCAGTGGCGCAGTGGTTTATTAGGATTGGACCAGCAGTGGGGTTTGGTTGAGGATTTGATGTGGGTAGTCTTTGCACTATAGTCTGGGATAAACACCCAGAGCCCAGGGGTGTATCTAGGGTGTGGCAAAATGGAGCATTTGAACATAAGAAGAACCCCGCTGGATCAGGCCAAAGGCCCATCTAGTCCATCTTCCTGTATCTCACCTGGGTGCCTCTTAAATGGAGGTGCCAGGAGAAGATTTACCGTGGCAGTGAGCAGTAGCAGTGGCAGCCCCCCACCTCTGTAGTGCACCAGGTATTTCCCAGCCTCTCCATGGGTGGGGAAGTGCACTTGTTGCCTGAAGTTTGGCCCACCCACCCTCCCGAGTATCTGTTTGGCTCCAAAATTGAACCATTCCAGCAGGGGGGTGTAGCACGCAGGCATGGAGTGACATGATGATGCAGGGAGGTCACATTGCTGCATCACCATGTTGCCTTGCCTCGGGCATCATTAGAACCCAGGACACGGCTACAAGAGACATACACCAAAGAGGAGGTATTTTATTTAAATAATTTATATCCCAACTTTTTGCCTAAGAACAAGCTTCCAAGGCAGCTGACAATTTAAAATAAAAAATAAAAATGAAAACACTTAACCATAATAATTTTGTTTTAAAGCAGTGGTGATGGATGAATGCACTGATGTAAAATGTCCTTAGATGTTTCTGTATGTTACTTCAACTGCTGCTCTTTCAAATTCTAGTAGCAGCCTCAGAGGAAATGAACCCCCCCCTTCCAGGTACCACCCCCCTAATACATAGGTAAGTTTGTAGACTGAAACTGATCTAATGGCATTGAACTTCAGTGGAACAAAATATGTTTAAATAAAAAGATTGCATCAGTATGCAGGGGCATACTGCATACTTCTTCGTTCATGCTGAGGTTTTTAAGATAAAACCAGACACAGCATTAAATGTGTCAGTGTCAAGGAGGATTTATTTTATAAGAGCAGTTGTGTGGTCACCTTCTACTTTCATGGACAGTCCCAATCGGTGACTATCGCATGGCTATTTCAAAGTTAAATATAAACGACACATTTACAGCTCAGTCCGAACTGGGCTTTTCTTCAGTAGTTCTGCTGTTGTAAATGGCCATACGGCAGTCATTCCGGAACCACCGCCACAAACAGTAGCATTTTCAGAGGCAATGTGTCAGAGCCAGTGTGGAGTTGTCGGTGGTAGCAGGAGCAAGGTGGGGAGGGGGAACAGGGGAGTGTCTGGGCAGGGAGGGGCAGGGGGAGGCTGAATGAAGAGAAAGAGAGGGGATGGATCCTGGCTTGAGCCAGGATCCACTCCCTATTCCTCTTGCCTTCCCTCTCCCTTACTTTCCTCAGACTCGCACCAGCAAAATCCAAGGAGACCCATTGTGACCATGGGGGCTTGCCCCAAGGTAAGGGAACAAATGTTCCGTTCCCCAAGGAGGCCTCCAGGACTGCCCCCACCCCATGTGATACAGTGTGCATTCTATTGGTGCTTCTGCATTGGTGGGGGGGGGGGGTAGTTAAGATAGGTTATTAATGTTGTATCCAGTTGGCCTTGAGTTGCTTTTTAAAGGTTTTGTCATGCAATATGCAAAAGTAGAACAGGGAAGAATTATTTGCACTTCCATTCTGCCCCCAAACCCCATTCTTCTGCATCATATCCTTTCTAGTGTGACAACATGGGGTGCACATGTACTTCCTCTTCCTCCTGCACTATTGCAGGAGGTGGGCTTTACTCTTGTTTTCTCACTGCATCTTGTGTGAGGTCACCTTCTGCCTCCCTCTTTTATTGCAGAACCGGGTTTTTTTTTCACAACTTTCTCCGCCTCCTCTGAAGCTCAGGCTTTTCATTTTATAGATTATTAAAACCAAATATCTCAAAAGACAGACACTTGTATAAATGTTCATCTAATTATAGTCGGATGCCAGAATTCTCCTTTTAAAAGATCAGTACAAAATTAATGTATTTCCAGTTGAGGTGGTCTTTTTTCAGTCGCTATCTACCAAAATAAGCAGAACTTCCACACTTCCCAGTATAATGCTTCACTACATGCTTTTAACATTTATATATTGCCTTTGATGTGCTAATTCTCAGGTGGCTGTGAATTTCCCAGTGTGATCACTGGGAGCTTTCTGCAGCTTCGCATTTTAAAGTCACTGTCTGATAATGTTTCTGTAGAATTGCAGCAAGGGTCGCCTCCTGCCAAGCAATTCTTCATGGGGCATTTGCATAGTAGGCATCTGGACTGAACAGCCTTTCACTTGGAAACTGGAATTGTACACATGTGGATTTATCACTCCAGCGTATCATAAAAGCTAGCGTGATCCAACAGATACAGCATACTGCCGGCTTGGATCTAGAAAAACTTAGTTGAAAGCCTCTTTTGCATATATCTTCACTGGCAGAGTTGGCACTGTCTCAGTGGTTGTCTCCATGCTAGCACAAATACAGATATATAGCTGTGAGTCAGTTTCTTGCCATGTGTACAAACCATGCATCAATGAGGCTAGAAATATTGCTACCAATCACCAAGAGTGGAAGCATATTATGAATGACACATGGACTACAGCAACACCTACAGCAGCATATTGCCTGAGAGGACAACCTGCTCCCCAGCTAAGCACCAGCTAAGGACTAAAGAAGAAGATGCACAAGATGCTCAGTCTCTAACATAAGAACATAAGAACAGCCCCACTGGATCAGGCCATAGGCCCATCTAGTCCAGCTTCCTGTATCTCACAGCGGCCCACCAAATGCCCCAGGGAGCACACCAGATAACAAGAGACTTCATCCTGGTGCCCTCCCTTGCATCTGGCATTCTGACATAGCCCATTTCTAAAATCAGGAGGTTGCGCATACACATCATGGCTTGTACCCCGTAATGGATTTTTCCTCCAGAAACTTGTCCAATCCTCTTTTAAAGGCGTCCAGGCCAGATGCCGTCACCACATCCTGTGGCAAGGAGTTCCACAGACCAACCACACGCTGAGTAAAGAAATATTTTCTCTTGTCTGTTCTAACTCTCCCAACACTCAATTTTAGTGGATGTCCCCTAGTTCTGGTATTATGTGAGAGTGTAAAGAGCATCTCCCTATCCACTCTGTCCATCCCCTGCATAATTTTGTATGTCTCAATCATGTCCCCCCTCAGGCGTCTCTTTTCTAGGCTGAAGAGGCCTAAACGCCATAGCCTTTCCTCGTAAGGAAGGTGCCCCAGCCCCGTAATCTACTTAGTCGCTCTCTTTTGCACCTTTTCCATTTCCACTATGTCTTTTTTGAGATGCGGCAACCAGAACTGGACACAATACTCCAGGTGTGGCCATACCATAGATTTGTACAACGGCATTATAATATTAGCCGTTTTGTTCTCAATACCTTTCCTAATGATCCCAAGCATAGAATTGACCTTCTTCACTGCCGCCACACATTGGGTCGACACTTTCATAGACTTCCACCACCACCCCAAGATCTCTCTCCTGATCTGTCACAGACAGCTCAGAACCCATCAGCCTATATCTAAAGTTTTGATTTTTTTTTTTTTTGCCCCAATGTGCATGACCTTACACTTACGGACATTGAAGCGCATCTGCCATTTTGTTGCCCATTCTGCCAGTCTGGAGAGATCCTTCTGGAGCTCCTCACAATCACTTCTGGTCTTCACCACTCGGAAAAGTTTGGTGTCATCTGCAAATGTAGCCACCTCACTGCTCACTCCTGTCTCCAGGTCATTTATGAAGAGGTTGAAAAGCACCGTTCCCAGGACAGATCCTTGGGGCACACCGCTTTTCACCTCTCTCCACTGTGAAAAGGAAAACCTCTAGAAAGGTTTGTCTGCATGGTATGTGCAGTTCCAGTGCAAGGCTGCTGGGAGCTCTGTGGAAAAGCCCTGAACTAGCCCTGTATGGCCCTTTAATGGCACATCAAGGCACTGTCCCTTGACGGCACACTGGGTGCTGTGACTGGTACAGGAGAGTCCAGGGACAGCCTGGCCAGGTGGCCCTCTGATGGGGAGAGAGTGCCTGATCTGGTTAGCCTCTTACATTACAGAGCCCTGCGTATCTGAGCATGCCAAGGAGCTGAACTTCACAGACAGAATGTCTTCGCATACATTCAGACCAGGAAGGAAGCAATGGTGGAGGCCAATGCTGTGGTAAAGTTCCATGGAAATGGCAGGTTGCCACCACCACATTGGCTCAAGAAGTCTTAGGGAAAGGCACTGCCTCTGGTGATTGCACTGCTCCCTGTTTGCAAAACAGGAAGATGAGTGACCCACCTCACAAGGCAGCTTTCAAAATAAGCAAATGTAAGTTGAGTGACTGTTGACAGCAAGCAGTGCTTGCCCACACATGGCAGCTTTCCTGACTGTGAATCAAAGGACTCCCTCCCATAACAAACACCTGACTGAAACTTGGTGTCTTTCACAATGGCAGGAGTAAAACAGAACCAAGAATCAGTCAGTCTTCAAAAACATTGGTGCAGCCATCTTCCACACAGTCCCCACTATCAACATACTGAAAGCCAGCAGGGTGTAATGTGGAAAGCAGTGGTCTCCAGCTTCTCAAGAGACGGAACTCCCCTCAAACCCCAACCTGCAACATGAGAACCATCTTCAAGAAGGCCCAGCAAGCAAGAGGATGGGAATGGCAGGGAATGACCATAGTTACGCTTCATTTCCAAACTAGTGGCAGCCAGTCATCATGGGCTGCTGCTGTGGAGTTCTGCCCTTTCTGCCTTCTGGTCTATTTGGGAGATGAGGTAGAGGGGCATAGAGTGCCATCGCATCCGCATCCAGTCAGTTTTGAAAGGAAGGAAGGTAAGAAGACGGAGAGTAGAGGGAGAGCCACAGCAGGAGAAAGCAGGTAGAAACTGAGGAAACCAGCTGAAAGGGGGGCCCTGGCTACCATTCAAACCATACAGGTCCAAGCCTCAAAACAAAATGGTGGCAGCAGTAGTGCCATAACCCAGCTGAAGTTGGGTTGCAACTTCTGGGTCTTGACCTCCCTGCTGAAAACCTTTGGGTCAAAGTGTTCTCCTGGGATTTGGGAGATCCAGGTTCATATCCCAAAGCATCTATGAAGCTCACTGGGTGACCTTGTGATAATCATTATCTCTTATTCTAGCCTACCTCAAAGTGTCGTTGTGATGATAAATGCAGGGTTGGGAAGAATCATTCACACCTCCCTGAGCTTAGAGGAAGGGCATGGGATGTAAATAATGTCTGCACTGAGGCTGGAAATTTGCATTTTCCCAGCAACAAAATATTGCAGTTTGAGTACTGGGAAATTGCTATTTCCCTGCAATAGATGCACTAGCCTGGGAAAAGACATTTGGATTCCCAGAAACAACTGAGTAACAACCAAGCATTTACAGCACAATAAAACAACTGTCTTGAAAGGCCTTAGATTCCTGCCAGCTCCCGCTAATGGACCTTTCCTGAAAACTCCACGAGGATTTTTGAATTCAAAGATCACATTTTCCATGGGCTGGCTTCCATGGGAATCATTCCAAAAGCATTCCCATGGAACACAATACACTGGGGGGGGGCGCTTATGTGTGTGGGGGGGTACAGTATATAACACTGATGTGTAACAGTTTTGGAAGAGCAGAGGGAAATTGACTGTCTTCCCCCAAACCTAGCAGGTTTTTGCATTTCATTATGCAGACATAAGAAGTCTTGCTTTAAAAGAGATTTAAGGATTTTCCAATAGTCTACAGTAAATACTTTATTCATTTCCAAAGGAGAGCTATGATAACTGGCTGTCTTTTTCCCCTTCAGTAATCATTGTCTAAAAAAAGAAAACCTCCAGAAGCACTTCACTTCTGTCCCTTCTCCTGGCTGGCTGCCCAGTCTCAGTGTGATGCTTTTCAACCCATCCCCCCACCATGCTACAAGCCTTCTTCAACATTATTATCCGGTGCAGTGCAGCAGGGAGACAGGACTGGATGATATGATACCATTCAGGCAATGATCCACCAAAGCAGCTCCTTTCTGGTGCAATGTGAAAACAATATTCCACACTGTGCACATTTGCGTGTGCATGGAAAAAAAAAACCAAAACAAGAGCATGGCTATATTACCTATCTACATACACAGAAATCCCCAAAATGCTTATACCAGTGAGTTTTCCACTTGTATTTATTTCATGGGCTCAGGGGAACAGACAAAGAATTCTGTTGGTGGTTTTGCAGAAATTCAGCAGCAATTTCAATAAGTGAAGACCAACCTGCTGATAATGGCAGAAGGCTCTGTTACCAGATATTCCCAGTCTGATGCTACCTTTATTGCATGATGATGTCAACAATCAGAAGTCAGGGAAAACAAGGAAATATATATATATATATATATATATATATATATATATATATATATATATATATATATAATTGCCTATATATAAACAGTATACAGTGGTGCCCCACATAACGAAATTAATTCATTCCGCTAGTCCTTTCATTATGCGAGTTTTTCGTTTTGCGAAGCGCGTTTTCCCATAGGAATGCATTGAAATTTAATTAATGCGTTCCTATGGGCAAGAAAAGTCAGAACAAAGTCAAATTTGGTTTACAAAGTGTTTATTAAGTCCTCTTTAAAGGCATACATACTGTACAGAGGATTTCAAAAATGGGGGATGCTGAGTGGGGAGCTTGAAGGCTGTAATCCTGTGCACACTTTCCTGGGAGTAAGCACAATGGGACTTACTTCTGAGGAGACACGCACAGGATTGTGCTCTAAGCTGGGGAGGACACAGCAGCTGCACTCAATTGCTTGCTTTTGCCGTGATCATGGTGGGAAACGTGAAGGCAATGGGGCAGTGAGAGGGTGAATGAGCGATGGGGGGATGCTGAGTGGGGAGTTTGAAGGCTGTAATCCTGTGCACACTTTCCTGGGAGCAAGCACAATGGGACTTACTTACATAAACTGACATGAAGATCCTCCCCTTACTAGGGTGAATGGGATCATAAAGTGACATGAAGATCCGCCCCTTACTAGGTGAACGGGATCATAAAGTGACATGAAGATCCGCCCCTTACTAGGGTGGACGGGACCATAAAGGGACATGAAGATCCGCCCCTTACTAGGGTGAACGGGATCATAAAGTGACATGAAGATCCGCCCCTTACTAGGGTGGACGGAATCATAAAGGGACATGAAGATCCGCCCCTTACTAGGGTGATCATAAAGGGACATGAAGATCCGCCCCTTACTAGGGTGAACGGGATCATAAAGGGACATGAAGATCCTCCCCTTACTAGGGTGGACGGAATCATAAAGGGACATGAAGATCCGCCCCTTACTAGGATGATCATAAAGTGACATGAAGATCCGCCCCTTACTAGGTGAACGGGATCATAAAGGGACATGAAGATCCGCCCCTTACTAGGGTGATCATAAAGTGACATGAAGATCCGCCCCTTACTAGGGTGAACGGGATCATAAAGTGACATGAAGATCCGCCCCTTACTAGGGTGGACGGGATCATAAAGGGACATGAAGATCCGCCCCTTACTAGGGTGGACGGGATCATAAAGGGACATGAAGATCCGCCCCTTCCTAGGGTGAACGGGATCATAAAGGGACATGAAGATCCGCCCCTTACTAGGGTGAACGGGATCATAAAGGGACATGAAATTCCCCCCCCCCAAGACAAACCAGGACAATAAAAAAAATAATTTGTTATGCGAAGCATAAGTCATAAAAATTCATTATGCGAGTTACCAAACTTCGCACACCGCTTTCGTTCTGCGGGTTTTTCGCTGCGCGGGGCATTCGTTATGCGAGGTACCACTGTATATTATTGCCTATATTGCAATATATATTGCAGCACCAGATGCATTTTTATAGCACACCTATCTTCTCTAGATCAGCACACTGGGATCTGTTAACATTCTCATTATGAGGTCACAGGTCTGGCCCTAGATATTATGGTTGATATTCAAAATGCATCTCACCCTCCTACTAATTAACATGTGCCTCAATCCACTGGGAAGTTGTCATTTGCAAGCACAAGAAAATGTAAGCTAATTCACAAGAACACTCATGGATCAAATCAGACTGTTTTGCTTTCTGACAACCTTGATGATGGTCAAAATCTGCTACCCAAGGCAGCTTCCTCACCTCTGCATGAGTATCCGCCACAGTGATTTTCAACCTTTTCCATCTCACAGCACACTGACAAGGCAGGCACTAAAATGGTCAAGGCACACCACCAGGTTTTTGACAATTGACAGGGCACACCATGCTGCTAGTGGGGGCTCACATCTCCCATTTGCCCTATTAATAAATAGCCTTCCCCCAAATCCTGTGGCACAGCTGTGGACCACTCACAGCACACCAGTGTGCCATGGCACAGTGGTTGAAAATGGCTGATCCACCACCTATGGGGAAAACACAGAGACACAGAACAAATCATGACCATGGGCTAGTTCTTGCAGGGATGGTGAGCCTGTGTCTGAAACTGTATCACATCAGAGTGTTGGTGGGGACTAAAGGTCCAATCCTGAACCCTCAGAGCCAGCCCTCCACTGGTGTTGAGTGTTGCAAATGTGTCATAATACACACCCATGACACTCAGCACTGGGCCACACTGGCGCTGGCTCAGCACCAGTCCACGCTGAGCCAGCACCAGCCAGAGGCCTGCCACATGGAGCAAAGGACAAGCTCTGGGCAGCAGAAAGGTCAATTGGGACGCGGGGAGGCATTCTGGGGCAGGGGGAGGGTGGAGGAAGACAGGGTGGGGGGGTGGGACAAGTGGACCTCTGCTCCACCTGATCCAGAACCCTGTGTTGGGCCTCCCGGCCCGATATGAGACCTCTCAACTCTGTGCCAGCAAAATAGTCAGTACGGACTTTGTAGCTCCATTGCAGGCCTTGGGCCTTTCCCTGGGAGAAGGAAACCAATGTCCCTTTTCCCCAAGGAGATGCTAGTGGTTGCCCAAAGCCCATAGGATGCAGCGGTAGCCATTTTGGCTTGCTGCTCCTCTGGGTGCAGGCAGATCAGGATTGGGCTGTGACACAACTGACAGTTCCTGCATACCAAAAATTCCCTCTGCATAGAAAACCGAGTGCCAGGGGAAACAGTTCTAGCCTAGCCTTTTCAATAATGTAAGCACTCTCTGTGTGAAGGGAACTGGAGGAACGTTCATTCATGTAAGGTTGCAGCCTGAAGTGATATGTCCCAAAACATAAGTTTGCTACCTCCATTAGAATTAGACCTGACTACCTGACACAGGTGTGGTCAATATTAAAAGCTGCAGTAGCAGATCTGCCATTATGTAAAAGGGGCAAATGCCCCAGGCGCGGAGCCTCACACACCTTTAGGACCATGCAGAAGCCTCACTGAGGATCCCGACATGGTCAGAAATTCCGGCAAATCGGAAGCACAGTTTAAGACTGCGGGAAAAACCTAAGGAGGCTTCTCTGGTGTGTCCTGGAGTTGCGCAAGACTCCTTTTCGCTCCAGGTGAGGGGGGGGCAGATTTGCACATGAGGGCGGCAGCATCCTGTGGGGTGACGCCATCACAGACCTTTGCCCAGTGGTGGGATTCAGCCAGTTCGCACCAGTTCTGCAGAACCACTACCTAATATAGGAAGCAGTTCTGCGAACCGTTTACTAATAAGAGGCGGGCTGGGCTGAGGGACTGCCGCCTGCTCGGTCCTTGCAAGCGTGCTTGGAGGAGGGCTGGAGCAACAGCTGCTCGTGGATTGGTGGCCAGTCCAAGCCCTGCAGCACGAATCACAGCCCAGCCTGCCTGCACAGCCTCGTCCCTTCCCCCCCCCCCAGCCACCTCAGCTCCCGGGAAACAGGCAGCAGCTTTGTCCTGGCCCCAGACCACCTGGGGGGCCCATGATCTGCAGGGGAGCCTTTTGTTCAGGGCCCTCCCCCGGCTGCCCCGCAGGGAATAAATAGACCAGAAGCAGCAGCAGGCATCCTGACATCTCCCCTTTCAGGCTGCAATCCGTGCCACACTTTCCTGGGAGTAAGCTCCATGAACTAGAATGGCACTTACTTCTGAGTAGGCAAACAAGCAGGGGATCAGGCTCTCAGTGGGTGCATGGAGTTCCACTGTCAATAAATAAATTTATTTAAAAAGTTGGATAGGATTGGGCCCTTAGGTCAAAAAATCTGATGTTCCTTGACAATTCTAGTGCTTTGTCAGATGTAAAAGGTAGAAAATCACTGCTTTATCAGCTAAGCACTTGCCTCCTTGAAAGAGGAACCTTCAAGCTCAGGAGCGTGTTTCTAACCACCCTGCAGTACTGAGACACTGAGCGGAACGAAGCTGCATTGCATGCAAAACGGGAATGGAACGTCCCGAGAGTAGTTCAGGGCACAGAACGGCGGTGCGCTCGGCTGCGTTGGTGGGCAGCTTTGGTCTGTCTGAGCAGCAGCAGCAGGAGGAGGAAGAAGAGGCACGAAAGCATCCTAGATGGACGTAGCAGCGAAGGAATTGGCTTGGCTACTCACCCCACGGTTGGTGATGTGAGGCTGGCTGAGAAAGCACTGCCCTCTCCCAGGCTGCAGTCCTGGCCGTACTTTCCTGGGAGGAAGCCCCATTGACTCTGGTGGGACTTACTTCTGAGTAGGCAGGCAGAGGATGGGGCTCTGAATCCTCCATCGTGGCAGGTGGCCCCTAAACCATGCCAGATGTTTGTGGGATGCTGCCCCATAATTAGTTTGCTGCACCCCACTGTATAGTTTTGCTTGACTGCTCCAGTAGAGTGGAGAGCTTGGCTGGTCTTACTCCCTGGACTGTAACTTAAGTGGGATGGGATGGGATGGGAGATTGTGGAGAGGGTGTGTGATGTGTATTCTGCAGCATGCTGTGCCAGTGATTTTCAGTCTTTTTCATCTCATGGCACACTGCAAGACTCTAAAATTGTCAAGGCACACCATTAGTTGTTTTTGTTTTTTTTAAATTGACAAGGCACACTATACTGCTGGTGGAGGCTCACATTCCCTACTGGCCCTACTAATAAATGATCACCCCCCCCCCAATTCCCACGGCACACCTGTAGACCATTTACAGCACACCAGTGTGCCATGGCATATTGGCTGAAAATTGCTGTGGTATACCAAGTTGAACTTCTGCTGCAAGCCTCCATCTCATCAATGAGACGAAGAGTGCTAAGTCCATAAGGGCAGGTTTTACTTGCAGCCCCAGCTCGGATCTGTCACTTATGAAGTAGTACTAGTAATGCTATTTCTTAAACACCTCAAATAACATAGAAATAGTCCATAATAAGTAAAAGCAGAACCATGCCTGCAGGATAATGTAAACAGATACCTGAAGCAAAGGAACTTGTGGCAAGTGGCTGTATATGTTATGCCAACTTTATGATTTTTTATTGCTATTTTTGGACACATACCTCTTACAACCAATTACCAGTGGTGTTGATTTTCTTCTTATATATCAATATACATGTTCATGACTATTGCTCTAATTATAACTGATAGCAGGCCAGTGATGAAAATTTTAGAGTGCATCCTAACCCACTTTCCAGCACTGACATAAGAGCAATGCAGCTCCAAGGTGAGGAAATAAACATTCCCTTACCTTGAGGATGCCTCTGTGACTGCCACCCTACTGCGGGATGCAGCACATGTCCCATTAGAAAGTTGGTTAGAATTTGGGCCTTACCCTTCTGTGCCTGATGAAATTACTGATATATAGTTCTGGGAAACTGGACTGTATATACATTTCACCTGGCACAGACGAGTAAGATTATCATCTATAACATACCACCAGTTACAACAGAACAATGGTCATGAATATTGTTCTCTACCAACTTCCATCTCTGCAAGTTTGTTGTTTAATAAAAATGAATGTGGAAGGGCATTATTTTGCCTTTTTGCTGCAAGTGTAAAAAAAACCAAGGCAAGCACTGCCTTCTGCACATGTTCAGAAGCATGGTTGACAGCACACCCCCTTTTACGATCATCATCTGTCACTTATACTGCACCTATCACTATATCACACAGCCGATGATGCTCGTATAAAAGCAAAGAAAATTGCAAGTGAGGACGCCAATCAAACAGCAATATGGAAATATCTTCAATAACAGTTTGTCAGGTATTTAACATTTTTTCATTAATATTTTAAAACTCTTTCTTAAAACAATCTAGTTTTGTGTACCTCTTTTATTGTTCTTATTTGAATATTTAATGCATGAATTATAAACTACCTTTCAGTATATCTTTTGGTACACTTAAAATGGTCATTAGGACATAGAACCTGTTGTTAATTTATTTGAATCCCATCACCCCAGGGCATGGGGCTGGAGAAGTCCACCACCGAAAAGCTGAGTAAACTTCAAGATCAGTGGTGAATAATTCCCCCCCCCCATAAAAGGGAGCAGATAATCCTGATATAACAGCACTGACATAAACCAATATAAATTTTTTAAAGGAATTAATAAGAGTCTGTATATGTATATATAGACACGATTGTAATTTTTTAAAAGGTTAATGAAAGCACAAATACTAGGGCTTTTTGCACCATAACAGACAACCCTGAATGGAATGGAAGGAGGTTGCCACATCAATAATAACTGTGCGCAACCGTTTTTTGGATCAAGCATACAAAATCTGTCAAAGAGGGACAGAGAGGTTTCTTCTTTGACATTCTCAATGGTCTGAAAGGTTTGTATTTCTTTGTTCTTCGGCATGACATGTGTTGTCTCTTTCAGCACCACAATTATATGTGCCTTATTGTAAGCCTCGGGCAAAAGTATCATTTTCTGTGCCACTGTTGTGACTGCCCTGGTATCAGATATAAGCTACTTAAATGCTTACCATCCAGATAGAAATACGGAGAGCACACTAACATGTAGTCTTCATGGTTCTCTGTTTGTTTCGCCTCCAAAATGTGCTCTCTCCCTCCCTTCTTCTCCACAGTGTGGAGAAGTGTTTCTGCACAGCATGGCAAAAGGACAAGAAGGAAAAGAAAAGTAGCACAACCATTATGTGTCTGCTTTTGCACTCTTTGTGCTTGTTTTTTTTCCCCTCGCTGCCCCTCTCCAGAGATCCTCTGCCTTAATTTTTCCCCCTGATTGCACTAGATTTATTGCTCCAGTAAATTCTGCAAAAGAGAAGGGGGGAAAGCATAGGTACTCCAAGCCCCTGGGGAATTCCAGTGTGAGATCACCTGACTGCTCAGCCCTGCATTACAACAAAAACATTCCCAAGGCTTCCATTGTTTTGCCAGGACAAATCCTGAGCACAGGGGCATGATGTGTGAGTATTGGAAAGGGAAAAGGGAAGAGGCTTTGTGAGGATGAAAGGGACATGCAAGAGGGAATCCTGCCTGGTCCCTGGGGAATGCAACAGATTTGGAAGGCAAGAAAAAAGGAGCTTGAAGTTGGTGTGCAAAAGAGCTCAGCAGAGGGTGATTCATTTGCTGAAGGTATCACCTTCTTGTTGACTGCCAACTGTTACATTATTTTGTTTACTCTTAGAATCACTATTAATCATCTGACCACACAATCCCATTCCCAAATTGTTCCAAAGTGGATGAGGAAAGGATAACTACTCAAGCTTCTCTACCCACATAACACCAGGTGCAAACAATTCCATAAAGCTATGAAGGTGTTGTGACATTGTTCAGCTATCAGTGTACCCTACCCATCTCCACTCCATTTTGCCCCGTCCCTGCCTCCACTCTAACCTCCCTCATGCCCTCCCACCTCCCCTGCTGACTTACCTTCTCTGATGAGCAACAGTGGACACAAGGGAGCTGGTGCTCTCAGCAGCACATTAAGTGGCACGCTGTTGGAGTGTCTTTTACTGCTGGTGCTGACTGCTTTATGGCAGTGGGCAGTGCACTGAGGATTGGAGCTTTAGGGCCCAATCCTATCCAATTTCCCAGTGCCGGTGCTGTTGGGCCTATGGGATATACGCTACTTCCTGTGTTAGGGAGGCAGCCTTGGAGGCCTCCTCAAGGTATGGGAACATTTGTTCCCTTACCTCGGGACTGCATTGCTGCTGCCCCAGTGCTGGAAAGTTGGATAGGATTGGGCCCTTAGTACATTAAATTTGATTATATTAAAATGCAGACATCCGTCGCTTAACAACCTTCTGCTTAACAACGGACCACATATATGATGGTGGTCAAAGCACAACAAAGAGTCTCTTAATGCAAAGAAGAGGCAATCTATCTCCCTCAGCCTGTGCAGCCAGCTAGTTTCTGGCAGGGAGTGTCTATTTACACAACAAAGGCACTAGATTGGACTGAATGTAACAATCTAATCGCATAACAACAATCATGTAACAACCTAATCGCATAACAACAGGGACTGGAGAATATATCCCTATCGTTAAGTGGCGCACACCTGTAATCTATAATGTGATTTTTTTCCTATGCATTGATTTGCCCTTGCAAGAGCAAAACTCTAGACCCGGGGGGGGGGGGGTCCAAACTGCAGCCCACAGGTCAGAACCAGCACCCTGCCTTTTCCCTCCCCAATGTGAAAAGGGCTTACTGTTCCACAGGAGAGGCTTCTGTGTTCAGGCTCTGCACCAGGATTTCCTGGCAGACGTGGAAGGGCAGAGCAAACAAGGGGAGATCGGTGGCAACACTGGCAGCCTCCCTGGCAAACAAGTAAGTTCCAGTTGTGCCAGGGAGGCTGTCTGCAGTGCACAGCAGTCTCCAGTTTGAAGACCACTGCTCTAGAGCAGGGGTGTCCAAACATTTTGGCAGAAGGGCCATATCATCTGACAACGTGTCAGGGGCCCGGAAAAAAAAAAGAAGTAATTTACATTTCAAATTTGAATAAAATTTACATAAATGAATTTATTAGAGATGGAACTTATATGAATGAATGAAGGTCTTGCAGTAGCTCAAGTCATATAAAAGGCCTTGCACAAAGCAAAGCCAACCTTTCCTTCGTTGTCACTGCTGCATCACAGACGTGAAACAACAAGTAGTGGAGGGAACCCTCGTCCCGTAGTTCAGGTGAGAGGTCAAACAGTTGTCCTCATGCTGAGAGCAGTTGTGTCGGGCCAGCACAGGCTCCAGCAAGTATCTGGAGGGCCAGAGGCTCATTGGGGACTGTGGGCTCCCTTCGGGCCAGACTGGGAGCCCCTGAAGGCCGCAAGTGGCCCCTGGGTTGGGGTTTGGGCACCCCTGCTCTAGAGCAACAGTTCTCAAACTGTGGGTCCAAGACCCAGCAGTGGGTCATGACCCAATTTTTGGTGGCTTGTGAAACTGACAGGGCAGATTAGGCTATGTGTATTAAGAATTCAACAACCTGCTACTGGGGGAGAGCAGTACTGCCCAATCACCGTTATAGCCACACCCCTTGACATTTATAAATCAGGAAGAAGCCTTGAGGGCCTGTAAAAAGTTTGAGAACAACTTCCCTAGAGGAGAACATCCTATAAAAAAGCAAATATAATGTTTCATCCATTATTTTGAACTTCCTGTGACACCATGCTGTTGCCTTTAGATCTGATAATCCCATTGCCACATTCTATGTCATTTAAATCTGTCCTGGTGAAGAGACAGAGAGGAAGAGTAATCCACCAGAACACATTAACTTGCAAGTCATAAAGTGTTCCTCCTCTCTGACAAGTAATAAATTTTGTGTTGAAGACACAGAGCTGCATTACTTCGTTTGTCCTTCCTTCTGTGAAGTGTGAATACGTTCCCTTGTGTTAAAGACTAGGACTTTTTTTCTTCAAATACTGCCATATCAAACACATATGTTGATTATTGGAGATATCTAATTAACTGAAAGTAGCACCTTTCAGAAGAGTAACACTATCCCAAAGCAGAAAGCGGACCATAAAATTGGCCCATCTTAAATTTATGTATGAAACTTCTGCTTTCCATGTTCAACTCCCATTTCTTTTTTCTAATTATGCCATTCTGAGGGCACTTGCCAGGGTTCCAAGTATTTTGGCTGGCCTTTGTTTGTTTCCTGTCTCAGCAAGTCTTCAAGTCTTACTCCCGCAGAATGTACCCCTGTTGTACCCACTGCATAGCAAGGGAGTGCGTGTGTTACAAGGCAGGACTGGTGCAGCAAGAAATGTGCTCATAACAATCCCTTCAGTACATGATGCTGATGCTGCATGCAGAAAAAGACTACAGTCCTGCACAGACGTTCCCTTTAGCACATAGTAGAATGCACAAGGAACAGCAGAAGTGTGCTAGGAAGCTCCGCACTGGCAGCATTTTCTGCGGTGACAAATGCTATACCCATGGAGAGATCATTTCCATAATTAAGAATGCTGGGCACTCATTGTCCTTAATCATGGGGAAGAACTTTCCCTGCATACACCATACAAATGCTATACCGATGGCATTACTAGGGGGTGCAGACCGCACCAGTTGACATGCACCAGGTGGGATGATACCACTACTGGCCAAAAAATTTTAAATCTTTGCATTTTCAAATAATACCATCATGTTAGATATCAATTAATGTGTACTTTCATGCAGAACAAAATGAAACAAACCACATTGAAATATCTCTGGTCTATCAAAAGTTATAGCCAAAAAACCAGCAGGGGTGGGGCAATGGAACATAACCACGCCCACCACCTGAGGCATTGCCCCACCCACTGCATGGGAGGAAGTCCATCATAAGGGTGACACACTGGCCTCCTGCAGGTGCTTGCCCCTGAGCTGCCATCCCTCTAACTTGGGATACAGAGCAGGATGGAACGTATGGAAGAAGGCTTTTCTTCAAATAGCCTAAACCCAAGTCATGAAGGACACATGGAGGGGCGGTTTGCAGAGCTTCAGATGTTCAGCAAGTCCAGATTCACTTATCCACAGGAACACAAGTGTAACTTATGTTGCGCCGTTTGCTGACTGTTTTCAGATCTTTCCATGGCCATTCTTAAGAAAGGGTAAAAAGGATTTTAAATGAGGGGATAAGACAGTGTGTGCAACTGCAGCCAGATTCACCCCACCCTTCGCATCCCCACCCTTCTTCCTTCCCCAATTTGCCCCTTTACTCCTCTTCCCCATCCCACAAACCACCACCCCACACTGCCTTACCCACACCAGTACACATCACTGACTGCAGCTAGTGGTGACAGCTCAAAAATGGTCACCCACAGCACACTCTGCAAGTCATCAGCAGCTGATTTACTGCTGCAGGATACTTCCTGCTGCCATAAGTCACATTATAGAATTGGTCTGTATGGGGCTTACCCAGCACCAAACAGGTGTAGCACACCGAGGCAGTGAATTTTAAGAAGATAAGTTACTAGGGTGCTGGTATCAGTGTTTGCATGACTATCTTCTGGTGCTCATTCTGCAGATGGATGATTGTAGCAATATCTAACTGGTCTTATCACTTGGAAATTCTTAACGCTCTATTTAAAATCCCAGGATCTGATGACACTGTTTCATTACCACTTGACGTCGTCACAAGACATCCGTAATGTGCAGAGTTCTGGAATGCAAATGCATTAGAAAGGTTCTCTAGGACTCCCAATAATGCTGTGTGCTCAGTAGCTCAACCCCTATGTCTGTCCATACTAGTGCATCATCATCATCTGCGCCATCCTGTTCCAAAGGAAAGTGGACAAAAACAATGGGAATGACCAGGAATGACACTAAAAGAAAACAGCAACATCTCTATGTTCATATATAAGAGCCCAAATGAAAGAAAATCCAGCTGGTGAAATGTGATTCTTATTCCAGGTTGGACTACATTTGTGAACTCTCCAGCACACTCCAGTAACACTCCAGCACACCTTCATAAGACTTCGAGAAAGCGCGTAAGTAGAGAAGTACTTCCTGTCCACAAAGGGTAAAGCCTATTTGCAATGTATAAGAAGGCATGGTAAAGGACTGAACACCCCCTTGGGCAGAGAAAAAGAAACAGCTCTATTCCCATGCTCAAGTATGCATCTCATCTGAATTTTTTGTTAAAATGCGGAAGCTTTATAAGACCACCATTTGCAATATTTTCACTGCAACAGTGGGGGTGGTATAGCACAGTGTTCTTCAGCCTTGGGGCCAGGACCCTAATGGGGTCACAAAGCCTCAGTTGTGGGGTCAAGGCAACTTACAGAAATGAAAAAAAGTTGAAGACCACTGGAGTAAAGGGGAGGCATTTCTAGTGTAACCCTCAAGAACCAGGAGATGGTGTCCCAGTCCTGTTCGGGTTCTCAGAAATTGTGCTAAAATAGATTTCATTAGTGCCAGGCTTCATGGCAACTTTTTCTGTTCTTTATAAGAAGAATATTTGGTTACAGTTTAACAGTGCCGGGAGGATGAAATGGGGGTGGGGAGTGGGTGGTGATGGGAGTGGGGTGGGCAGATCAGGTCCTGGGAGGGGGCTGGAACAATGATGGGTCCCCAATCTCACATTTCTCATTATTTATTTATTGGGGTCCTGGCACAAAAATGTTTGAAGTCTAGAGCATCACCAGGTAAAAATGGAAGGCATCTGGTGTAGCCCTTCAGGTACCAGGAGGTGGTGTTCCAGTCCTGCTCGGGTTCTTAGTAATTGTGCTAAAATAGCTTTCATTACTGCCAGGCTTCATGGTAATTTTTTTTCTGCTCTTTCTAATAAGAATATTTGGTTACAGTGAACAGTGCTGGAGGGTGTTACAAGGGCTGTGAGAGGGTGGCATTGGGAGTGGGGTGGGTGGTCCTGGGAGGGAGGCAGATTCAACAATGGGGTCCCCAGTCTCAGACTTTATTTATTTATTTCTATATTGGGGTCATGACACGAAAAAAGGTTGAAGACCTGGGGTATAGTGGGTTACTTTCATGCCTGTCTCAGAAGAGTTGTGACATAAGCATAGCTTCACAAGTTGAAATAGATGCAAACTGCAGTGGCATCACATGCACCGGAGGAGAGCTAAAAAACAGACAAAAAAATATTGACAGGTTCTACAGAGTGGGTAACCAGGCTTACCCATAATACAGGCAAAGCATCCCTGCGTCAATTTCCATAAAAGGCTTGTTTCAAACTCTTATCACAGTTGTGTACATCATGTATCCCTCCGATCATAACGTATGAGCTGCTTGTCTTTGTACCCTGTTTCTGGGAGAAAAGAGGATCTAAGGAAGTAAACTGCCAATCCTGGGATGCAGGCAGGAAGTACGTACATTACAGACCCTAACTCATCACACCTGCACAACATCAAGCTAAACAAAATGTCTCGGAAGCTGCTGCCTTTGTGACTTGGCTGTCAAAGATCTCTTTTCTTTTTTTTAATTGTAGGGAGGGAGAAAGCAAGGGAAGTGGCAGCAAGCCCAGCACCTGCTTAGCATTTTCATGAACATCAAGGTACAGGAATCAACCTTTTTGTCAATGTTAGCCCATTGTCTGAAACAATGATCTGAAAAGCCTCATTTCCACCTCCTTCTCCTCCTCCCCCCACTCTCCTTGCTACTGGATTAGAGGATTAAAATAAAGGACACTTGATTTTATTGATTTAATGAGGGGTGGAGAGGGGCTAAAGAGAAAGCTTCCCTGGTTTCTTGAGGGAGAAACTGGGTGCACCTCTCTGGCATTTCTTTCCTGCTCACTCAGCCTTTCCCATGCACAGCTGTGTTTCTACATTGGGCTATTACATGATGACCCTTTAACATTCAACATTGTTCTGTACATGTGAAGCAAGATCATAAGCGCCTACAGTGGTTCCAGGCTGTCACGGTGTGAGGGGGACAGGAGAAATGTGGCACACAGAGGCAGGAGATACACAAGCATGCTACTCTCTCCCACAGTTAGCAATTCTTAAAATTCAAGCTAAAGCAAGGCAGAAGGAAAAGAAATAACACCTCCTCCTTGCAAAGTAACTGTGGGTGGACTTCATCATTTCCCTCAGATATTTTATTAGCCCACATCAGCCCATTTTCAACCACTGTGCTGTGGCACATCGGTATGCCACAAATGGGCCACAGGTGAAGAACTCCACAAATGCCAAAAGAAATGCATCCCCAATGAAGTGCTTTTATTAAAGTATAATTGCCGGGATAACTAATCACATCAATACCACATAGCTAATTAAACCCATTATAGTTACAATTCCCGTGGATAGTAGGTCAGACAAAGAAGCCATCCCCTTGACTCTGCTCTGCTCACCAAAGCCATAGAAATTAAATAAAGTACACTGCCTTTCATTCAGGTTCAAAAGAGAAAAGTTTAACTACACAGCTGTTAAACAAAGAAACCCCACGAAGGCAGTTTGTGGCTGGTACAACTGTCTGCAGATTTTCAAAGGGTGCCTCATCACTCACCTAAGCTGGCATTAAGGTAAAAGGAATGATCTGGAGAAAATATGGCTCCAAACCGTTGGGGTGGGGGCAAAACCCAAAACAAAGACGTGTTGTAAGAACATGCAGAACAAAAGTGTCACCTAGGCCCAGCCCAGGTGGCTTGGAATCAACCTGGAGCAGGGTCCTCCTCAGGGGTAAGGGCCTCCTCCGGAGTAAAACAGGACTACTATCAGGACTGGGACCCCAGCCAAGTCCCTTCCCAGGGAGCAGGCCCTGGTGCCTCCTGGGAGCAGGCAGCAGGCACGTGGGTGGAAAGGGCGGGGCTGGAGCAGAACAAGGGGAGCCTCATAAGGAGGCTGGGAGGCCTAGGGAGAGGTCGCTCCTCTCCAGTCGGGAGAGGGATCCCAGAGGAGGCGAAAGGGGGTAGCCACCCCGGCCTCATCCAGACAACTGAGGCTCCTCAGGAAAGTTGGCAGACCTCAGCCCTGGAGAGAAGGGCCAGGGGCTGGGAGCCTCCAGACCCTAGTCATGCCTGGGGTCCTGGGGTAGAAATCAGAGAGGCGAGTCTACAACAGCCAGGACCCCCTCTCAACAAACCCCATTGGAGGCCAGGGATTCGAGGGGCAAGACCGGAGATACAAGGGGCCCTCCTGAGGACAGCTGAGCAGACCCCCAGCCAAGGTACTGCAGTTCTCGGGCACCCATACCCCTGGCCGACGGACAGCAGCGGGAGAGCCAGGCCTGAAGCCTCAAGGGGTCAGGCCGTCGTGGGGAACGGGCCGGGTATGCGCCGACGCCACCAGTCTATGTAAAACAAAGGGGCCTGTGACGTAACAGGCCCCATGAGCGTGAAGAACTTAACCCGAGTAAACCGACTGTGTAAATCCACTATATCTGCCTCACGGTCTTCTTTTCGCCGACGACCGACACGCATCGTCCGGGTAAGCCCCCCGTGCTTGGGCACACCCAAAGGGGCGGGGTCTCCGCCAGCCATGGACGTCACAATGGTGGAGAATGCGGGCACTCCCTCCGCGGGACCGGGGGCGCCTGCAGGGGAGGGACCACCGGAATGGATACGGTGGTGGATGGTCCAGCAACAAAAACTGGCAGAAGGGCAACAGCAGTTGCTCGTCACACTGGCAGACCAGCAACAGACTTTATTGCACAGTCTGGCCACGGCAGTACCCCAGCATGGACCCCACACGGCTGGGTCGGCGATCCCCGTCGGAGGGCCGGATCGCACCCCTCCCATCCGCTTGATGAAGATGGGGCCCGAGGACGACCCCGAGGCATATCTGAACACCTTCGAGCGTATTGCGACAGCAGCAGCATGGCCCCCCGCGCAATGGGCGGCGATCTTGACGCCATGCCTCACGGGGGTGGCCCAAGAGGCCGTAGACACCCTTACCCCCGACGAGGCGGCCTCGTACGCCACCGTAAAGGCAACCATACTGGGGACCCTGAACATCTCAGAAGAGACGTACAGGAGGAGGCTGCGAGAAATCGACCTACCACAGGGGAGCAGCGCTCGGTTGGCGGGGAACCGAATCCGCAGCAACGGACTGCGATGGCTCAAGCCAGCCGTCCGATCAGCTCAGGAAGTCGCCGAGCTCGTTTTGATTGAGCACTTCCTTTCTATTCTGCCACAAGCAGCCCGGAATTGGGTCCTTTGTAACCAGCCAACCACATTGGAAAAGGCCATCACCCTCATGGAGACCTATGACGCGGCTACCAGCACCAGCTTTGCCAGCGGCGTGCAGGGACTGAACCCCGGAGCCACCTCGAGGCCGGGCCGCGGGCGAGCCGCCAATGCACCACCTACAATACGCAGCAGGGTCCGTGAGGAGCGACTGGCACACCGGCCAGTAGATCCGCCCCCAGAACCAAAGACGCGGCCACCCTATGCGAGAAACCGACCTGATCAAGGGTTCGGAGGAACAGCAACCCTCCCACCTGCCCGGACCACTCCTATCGTTTGCTTTACCTGTGGTCAGCCGGGCCATATCCGGAGGGACTGTCCGGTCATGGAGTGTTCCCACGTAGACACGTGGGCCGCTGCCCAGGTAAGGGGGGCCCGGGAGGAAACCCGCCCACTGGTGCAGGCCTGGGTAGATGGACGCCCCGTGTGGGCTTTGTTGGACTCGGGGTGCACCAGGACCTTGGTCCAACAGGCCCGGGGCAAACCCCTGGATGCCACGCTGTTCGTCCGGTGTATCCATGGGGACATCCGACCCTATAGCCTGAGGTGGGCCAAGGTCCAGGTCAAGGGGACGTGCCAGTTCCTGCAGGTTGGGGTGGTACCCCAGCTTAACTATGGGGCCGTGATAGGGAGGGATTGGCCTCACTTTAACACGCTTCTGGTGCAGGCGGAGGCCCAAGAAGGGGCTCTTGGGGAAGAGGTGAGGGACGGTGCGGCTGGGGACGCCGAGGCCCCTTTCCCCCCGGAAAGAGACTTGCGGGACTTACAGAGGGAGGACCCCACACTGGGTCCCGCATTAGACCAGGCGGCCAACCCTCCCCAGGGAGATGAGGGGATCAAATTCGTGTTCAAACAGGACGTCCTGTACAGGGTAGGCCGTGACCCTCAGGCAGACCGGGAGGTAGACCAATTGGTACTACCTCAACCCTTGCGTGCATATGCGCTCAGGATCGCACATAGTGTCCCCACCGCCGGGCACCTAGCGGCAGGCAATACACTACAGAGACTAACGCAGAGGTTCTACTGGCCTGGCATCCGCAGCCAAGTGCAGCGGTACTGCGAGAGTTGCCCGGAATGCCAACGGGTACAACCCCGTGGCCCTCCCGGAGGGGGGTTGATCCCTCTGCCGGTGGTAGGAGTACCCTTTGAGAGAGTGGGCATAGACCTGGTAGGGCCACTGCCGGCTGCCCGGGGCGGCTTTACTCACATCCTGGTGATCGTGGACTATGCCACCCGATACCCAGAGGCCGTCCCGCTACGAAAAACCGGGGCCCAGACCGTGGCCCGCGAGCTATTGCGGGTATTTTCCCGGGTAGGGTTCCCAAGTGAAGTAGTGACTGACCAAGGCACCAACTTTATGAGCCGCGTTTTTAGAGAACTGTGGGACCTCCTCCGGGTACGGCCATTGCGGACCTCGGTGTACCACCCCCAGACAAATGGGCTGGTGGAGCGTTTTAACCAGACCCTAAAGGGGATGTTGCGCCGGTTTGTGCAAGAACAACCAGGCAGTTGGGCCCAGTTATTAGACCCCTTGTTGTTTGCAGTTCGGGAGGTACCCCAGGCATCGACAGGGTTCTCCCCGTTTGAACTGGTGTTTGGGCGCAAGCCCAAGGGCATACTGGACCTAGTGAAGGAGGACTGGGAGCGGCCACGAGGGCAACCCAAGTCCTACATCCAGTATGTGACCGAGTTGAGGGAGAGACTGACCCAGTTAGCTGACTGGGCGGGGCTACATATGAGGGAAGCCCAACTTGTGCAAAAGGGCCAGTATGACCGCCGGGTCAGGCCCCGGTCCTTCCACCCCGGGGACCAGGTGTTGCTACTGCTACCCACCACTGACTCCAAACTATTAGCCCAGTGGCAGGGGCCTTACGAGGTGACAAGGCAAGTGGGCCCTGTTGATTACGAGCTGCGCCGACCAGACCACCACCCCGAATTACAAGTATACCATGTCAATTTATTAAAGGCCTGGCGGGCACAAGAATGCCTCCTAGGAGAGGAGGAGGAATTTGGGCCTTCGGGAACAGAAGCAGGGAATGTCCACCCCGTGGGCACAGGGGGAGAACTAACGCCTAGCCAAGTTGAACAGGTAAGGGACCTCGAGAACAAGTTTGGGGACGTGTTTTCAACCCTCCCCGGGCGCACCCACCTAGCAACCCACCATATTGAGACCCAGGAAGGGCGGGTGGTGCGGGTGCCCGCACGGAGGTGGCCGAAACATCTCGAAGAGAACCTCCGCCAGGAGGTAGAGGCGATGAGGCGCCTGGAGGTGATTGAACCCTCGCGCAGCCCCTGGAGAAGCCATCCCGTCATGGTTCCCAAGCCGGATGGCTCTACCAGGGTCTGCATTGACTTCCGACAGGTCAATGAGGTGTCGCGCTTCGACGCCTACCCCATGCCCGCCGTCCCAGGAATGCTTGAACGTTTAGGGGGTGCCCAATACTTGTCTAAACTCGACCTAACCAAGGGATACTGGCAAATCCCCTTGACCCCTTCCTCCCGGGAAAAGACGGCGTTTGCCGCCCCCCAAGGGTTGTTTCAATTCACACGCATGCCCTTCGGGTTGCATGGGGCAGCGGCCACGTTCCAGCGGCTAATGGACCAGGTGCTGCAGGACCACCAAGCCTACGCGGCCGCTTATATCGATGACATTATCGTTTTCAGCAGAGACTGGGGGCAACACCTGAGGGACCTGGAGGCGGTCTTAGAGGCATTGAGGCAGGCAGGGCTGACAGCCAACCCTGCCAAGTGTGCCGTCGGGCTAAGACAGACCCAGTACCTGGGGCATATCGTAGGAGGAGGCCAAGTGCGGCCCGTAATGGACAAGGTCCGAGTGCTGCAAGGGCAGGCCAGGCCACGAAACCGGCGGGAGGTGCGTCGGTTCCTGGGGCTCTCGGGGTACTACCGTGCTTTTATCCCCAACTATGCCTCGAAGGCAGCCCCCCTCACCGATTTGCTAAAGGGGAAACCAGGAGGGAGGCTGGAATGGACCGAGCACTGTGAAAGGGCCTTCCAGAGCATCAAGGCAGCGTTATGTGCCGAGCCAGTCTTGCAAGCCCCTGATTTTGACAAACCCTTCCTGGTGCAAACAGATGCCTCAGGAGTGGGATTGGGAGCAGTACTGGCCCAAGGGGATCCCCCGCACGAACACCCCGTGATGTACCTCAGTAGGAAACTCACCCCAGCAGAACGCCAATATTCGGTGATCGAGAGGGAAGCCTTGGCCGTCAAATGGGCCCTACAAACCCTCAAGTATTACCTATTGGGAGCTCCCTTTACCCTGATCACCGATCATGCCCCTCTGGCCTGGCTACACCGTATGAAGGACACGAACCCCCGTCTAACTCGGTGGTACATGGCCCTACAGCCCTACGCCTTTAAGGTACAGTATAGAAGGGGAAAGATGCATGCTAACGCTGACTTTCTTTCTCGACAGGACACCCTGAACCCGTGGCCCCTTGACTCCGTGGCCCCGGTCTTGACGGGGGGGGTTTGTCACCTAGGCCCAGCCCAGGTGGCTTGGGATCAACCTGGAGCAGGGTCCTCCTCAGGGGTAAGGGCCTCCTCCGGAGTAAAACAGGACTATTATCAGGACTGGGACCCCAGCCAATTCCCTTCCCAGGGAGCAGGCCCTGGTGCCTCCTGGGAGCAGTCAGCAGGCACGTGGGTGGAAAGGGCGGGGCAGAACAAGAGGAGCCTCATAAGGAGGCTGGGAGGCGAAGGGAGAGGTCGCTCCTCTCCAGTCGGGAGAGGGATCCCAGAGGAGGCGAAAGGGGGTAGCCACCCCGGCCTCATCCAGACAACTGAGGCTCCTCAGGAAAGTTGGCAGACCTCAGCCCTGGAGAGAAGGGCCAGGGGCTGGGAGCCTCCAGACCCTAGTCATGCCTGGGGTCCTGGGGTAGAAATCAGAGAGGCGAGTCTACAACAGCCAGGACCCCCTCTCAACAAACCCCATTGGAGGCCAGGGATTCGAGGGGCAAGACCGGAGATACAAGGGGCCCTCCTGAGGACAGCTGAGCAGACCCCCAGCCAAGGTACTGCAGTTCTCGGGCACCCATACCCCTGGCCGACGGACAGCAGCGGGAGAGCCAGGCCTGAAGCCTCAAGGGGTCAGGCCGTCGTGGGGAACGGGCCGGGTATGCGCCGACGCCACCAGTCTATGTAAAACAAAGGGGCCTGTGACGTAACAGGCCCCATGAGCGTGAAGAACTTAACCCGAGTAAACCGACTGTGTAAATCCACTATATCTGCCTCACGGTCTTCTTTTCGCCGACGACCGACACGCATCGTCCGGGTAAGCCCCCCGTGCTTGGGCACACCCAAAGGGGCGGGGTCTCCGCCAGCCATGGACGTCACAAAAAGCCATCCACCAGCTGTACTTCACCAAAGAACTGTTGATAATGCAGCTTAAAAGACTATGAGAAATTCAGGAGAGCGGGATACAGTTTGCCTGCATGGGTGTGAGGGATTGACTGTCAGTGAGGCCTTCAGACCTAGATGAAAAGTCGATCTGAAACAGAGCAGAAGTAAACACTCTTGCCCCTCCTACACAAAAGAGGCAGAAGTAGCACCTTAATTACAATTACAGCACTTCCACTGTCTTGTTCCCCCCCAAACATTTCTGAGGCTGGTGGTTGCTCCATTCATCCCAAGTCAGGCAGCCACTTGAGGTTGGTTCTGGCTCCCCTCTTATTCTTGCCTACCTTAGGGTGCACACCGACTTCCTAATCCTACTCCCAGTTCCATACTGTACCTACCACATGAGGGAGGGGACTAGTCTGGCTCTTAGGTTCTCTCTGCCAGGGTCCCAAACAGGGATTGAAGGATCTGCTGCAAGCCTCCTCTGAAAATCGCATTACTCTCCATCCCTCCTAAAGAAACAGGTCTGTAATAAACAATGTCAGGGTGGGCAATAACCAAACCACTGCCCTTCCCAAGTCCCAACTGACCTTTCTTCTAGCTCTATCTGTCTTACCCAACTAACACAATGCCATATTCTGCCTGATGCCTCAGGAACAAAGTGGTCCTCTGGCATAAGTCATTCATACTGAGATGGACATATACTTCTTGGGGGCGGGGTGGGGGGGAAGACCTCACTATAAATATTCTTACACCAGTTGGTAACAGCTGGGTCCAACATATTCCATGTCTTGCCACCCAGTTAATGCTGTATGTGCTGTAGAAGAAGTTAAGGTTCTTTGCAAACCCCCTCATCCCACTTCTCCCAACATGGCAACTTTTGCATTGAAAGGCAAATCTCATCGGGTCGTAGCCCAACTTGCATTATTTTCAATGTCAACATTGCCACTCATTCCACCGCCAACCTATGTACGTTCAACAGGAGGTCTGAAAGGGTTGTCTCCATTGATACAGGTATATATGCTTAGGTTCTCCATGCGATCAGGCACACCTCATCATCAGGAGTTCTCTATGTAAAACAAGCTCCCCTTTTGATGTAGAGAACTGCGTATGAAAGAGAACCTGAGCAAGGAAGAGATGAAGCAGGAGCGCCAAGGAGGGATGGGAATGTGCTGCTTTTGTTCTTTGACATAAATGCTGCAAGCAACTCATTGTAAACTCAAGTTCTGTCTTCACAGCAGCTTTGAGTGATTTCTGCAGCAGTGGAACAGTTTATTCTATTAAGCACACAGCATTCTAGCAAGTAGTGTACATGGGAAAAATGCCAATTTTGTTCTGTCCTATAAAGTCATCTTGGCAAGCAGTCCTGAAAAGTTCAGAACAGGAAAGCAAATAAAATTATGAACACATCCACTATCCCTGAACAATTACCAACACATGAATATATCATTGATGAAAACTCATAATTAAGGGAAATATAAATAATTAAAAATATCTGCAAGAAAACAGAACACTGGAGGGAGAGGATCGGACAGAATACTAAAAGAAAGCTTTAAATGCAGTGTTGCCCATTTTCCCTTACATAAACAGATATGCCTGCCTTAATGCTTCTAAGGTCTGGCCTTCTCCAGCTATTCTAGAAGAGCTGTTTAACATTCTAAAGCTTTAGTTACAATTTCATTAGCGTACTATTGTTTCTTATTCATACCACAACCATGCCATGAAATGGACTGGAACATACTTTAAATTATTTCACTGCTGAGGAAATACCCAGCCTGATGAATTCCACATTGGGGTAGCCATTTAGATAAACCTCTGGGGTCTGTTTAGAACAGTGGTTCTCATACATTTAGCACTGGGACCCATTTTTTAGAATGAGAATCTGTCAGGACCCACCAGAAGTGATGTAATGACCAGAAGTTACATCATTAAGCAGGAAAATTTTTAACAATCCTAGGCTGCAATCTTGCCCTCACTTAGAGCCCAATCCTGTGGTCTGTGCCCTGCTTCCGAGGCATGGACCACAGTCGCAAACATGCCATAAGGCACATTTGCAGGGCTTACTGCTGGGCTCCCACCAGAGGTGGCTCAGCTCCAGCCGGCGCTGAGCCACCGCCCGGCGGGTGCCCGCGTTCCGCAGCTCGGCAGTGCCTGCAACCGCCAGGCTGCAGAACAGGGAATGGGGGCGTTCCCAGGGGTATGGGGGAGGCGTTCTGGGGAGGGTGAGGCATGGTTGGGGCGTTCCCGGGGGCGGGGGAGAGGCGGGTCCATGGAGCCAAGCTGCACAGCATCCAGGGCGCTCAGATAGGGCTGCTCGCCCTACACGAGCACATTCACTTTAGCGGCAACCAAACAGTTGCTGCTAAAGTGAGTATTCCCATTGCGGGACTGCTTCCCTTACTTGGGGGAAGGGGACGAATATCCCCTTCTCCCGAGGAGCCTCCCACGGTAGCGCAGGAGGCTCTGGATCTGGCGGGAGCCCTTTGTGGAGCCACCGGGTCCCGCAGCTCCGGGCAGCTCAGGATTGGGCTGTTCCCCAGGAGTAAGTTCCACTGACTATCATTGTTAAAAGAATTTACATAGTAGCTTGTTAAAAGTACAGCTCTGTAACATTTCCCCAAATGCAGTCACATACCATGGTAGCATCAAGTCTAATAAATTAAAAATAAAATATTTAAATGAATGAGGACCCACCTGAAATGGGTTTGTGACCCACCTAGTGGGTCCCAACCCACAGTTTGAGAAGCACTGGTTTAGACTATGCAGCTTTCTGGCTGACCAGCAAAATACCTCTGTGAAGGTCCATTCACATGCTGAAACTGGTATGGTGACAAGATGATGTTCAGCAAACCTAGGCTGGTTTTAGTTATGGCATGGGGTTGTGGGGTGAACAGATAGCTGATAACTCTCTGATAACTGTAAGTTATCTATCAGCTGGTAACTTAAAATGATGCGCATATAAGCACTCAGTAAGCCTGCAGGAAACCATTCCTCAAGAAGCAACTTCACAACAGAAGGCATAACATGACCATTTGGTAAGACTGTCATCCATAACATTGCCTAGTCATCAGATGAATTTTACCACACATTCATGCCTGAACAGAAGTCTGATGCTGGACTCTGGTAAAATATCTTCATTACTTGGCAGGACTTGACACAGCAGCAGACCTCCTCAGCCCTGCACCCAGGGCAAAGGTCCACAATGGTGCCCCCTGCGGGCTGTCACCACCCCCCCACATGCAAAAAGCACCCCCACACACACACTCACCTGAGGCTCATGGAGCCTCACGCAACCTCCAACCACAGCGGGGAAGCCTCTCTGAGGTTCCCCAACACTATAAACCAGTGCTAGTCAAACTTTTCCGGCCAGTGGATCCCTTGACCCCCGTGGCTGTTGGCCATGACTCCCCATCATGTACCTGAGGGCTGGAAGTGACATCATTAAACAGGAAGTGGCCAGAAATATTGACTATATTAATTATATTAAATATAATATTATATTTATTATAATATAATATTAAATATATATTAACTATATTAATATTAATTATATTAATCATATGATTAATTAAATGCAGATCTTAAAAATATATTATTAATACACAGCAATATACATGCTTTATAAATGATCAGCTGCTGATCACTGTTGGAGACAGGATGCTGGAGTAGGTAGATTTTGTCTGGTCCAGGAGGACTCATTTTTTTAAACTTTGTAAGCATACCAGTAGAATTGTTTTATCAAATGAACTTTGTGAACAACCAGTCTGACCAACATTACACACACACACCCCTGTGGACCCCAATCCAACTAGTCATTTCTCCCATTCTCCTTGGATAGGATTGAACCCTTTATTCATTTAATGAAATTAAATTTTTCCAGCAGCTGGTGGGGAAAACAAAAAATAGACCATGAAAATATATCAGAGCTGATAAGGGTTTGGTTAGGAAGCTGATTTGTCTCCTATACTAGGAGATGCACAGCTCAAGCCTATGCACATCTACTCAGAAGTAAGTCCCATTAGAGTCAATGGAGCTTACTCCCAGGAAAGTGTGGATAGGATTGGTCTGGCAATCACTTCATCAATGGCTGAGAAGTATTCCCTTCAAATAGCAAGATTCATCACTTTAAAAATACACCCTCTCCTCTTCAGTCAGATTAATAAATCACTTCAAAAACAGTCCCCTTTTTCTGTTCCTGGCCAAGTAAAGTCTGTGCTTCTCTCCCCCCCCCCCCCACCCTTTGCCAATTGCATGGAAACAACTTTAAGACCCCTGGTGACTGGTAAAATAGGAAGCGTTTTATTTGGGGAGGGGGAGGAAAGCAGGAAGGTTTGGAGATCGAAAGGGGGGAGTGGAAGAGGGAGGGGGTTGAAAAGAGAGATTTCACTTTGATGAGAAGCGATCCCAGGCTAAGAACTAGGAACCAACCAGACCAGGATCAGCGAGGGTTAAGGACTGCAAGCTGAGCATGCTCGGTACTTGCCAGACGGGGGTTGGAGTTGAAGAGCGAACACAGAAGGCAGCAGCCTCGGAGTGGAGGGAGAAGAGGGCGGGGCGGCAGCAGCCACTCTCGCAGCTGAGCAACTCCCGTTTCTTCTGCTTTAAAAAAAGCGCAGACGGGCAGAAGACAGGCTCGTATTCTGCTCAGGGGTGTGACTGCTCAGGGCTGCGAGAGGGCATCCCACACCTCCCCTTTGAGTTCCTGGCGCCTCCCTAAAGAGCCATGCCACACAGTTTGAATAACACTGCTATAAACCATGCTTCCGGAAAACTGGAAGCATAGTTTCCACCCCTGTCAGGAACCTCAGAGAAGCTTCTGCGGGGTCCTAATGGCTTGCACCTGGGGCTTTTGCCCCATCAGACCTTAGGGCAGGTCTGCAACTGACAGATAGTTGGTTTACCACATAATTGGAAGTACTCTGTGGTAAGTTCCCTCTTGGTAAATGTCTGTCTGTATTTAAGCATCCCACCTGAAGCCTTGTGCCATTATTACACTCAAGGCAACTGACACTGGCAACTAATTGGCAACTCAATCCAATTTTGGCAGCTTTGCACTGGGGTAGTCAATATGAATTTCTATACCACACATCTAAAACCAAAAATAAGACTGCCTTTGTGATAAACTCAACATCCATTAGAATTGCTCTTTCTCTGAAGTGATCGCCTGATTGTTCTGTCATGAGACCAGATGGATTTTCAGCGCATGATGAAGTGTGTGGAAAGAGACACTTGTGTCATCATGTACTGAAAATTGCTCAGGATGCACAGTGAAGCAATCAGCAACCACTTCACCAGAGGCCAGTAAAGCACATTGAACTCACTGTGTGTGGTCAGAGTCAAATTTTGTTCATCTGAATAGTCCCTCATGCACCAATGCATCTTAACTTGAGTTAAGTTCTCAAATGCACATATGTTCATTTAGTACATCAGATGTCTTTATATAGGGTGCAGCTCTCAGACCCACTGAAAGTTACCCATCCATCCGCTGTCATTGGCCTTGTGTTGCTCACAGCCTGATTGGTGACCCATTTAAAGGGCCCTTTTATAAGGCATACTTCTACAGATGAGCATCACGAGCGTTCAGGCCTTAATAGCTCCTCATGAAGACATCTTACTTAAGACAAAATGTGCTGGAAAGCAATCTACTTTACCTGTCAAGCTTTCAAACAATGGCTCATTTTGGGTAAGATAATGATATTATGTAGGAATTTCTAGTGGCTCATGCATTGAGTTGTTTTTTTAAAATGGGTATAACATTGCAGAACACATGCTGACCACCAACCCACTCTTATGCTGCCCTTATGCCACCAGAACTTGTGTTCTGACAGAAGGTACTTTACAGCAGTCACTAATTTGACCAGCAGCGGGAGTCAAAGTTGGGAGCGGTTGGGAGGCTGCTGCTGCAAGCCGCAAGCGGTGGTCCACCAGCAGAACTGTCACGTCTCCTGGAGCTGGTAAGTCAGGGCAGGAGGCAGGAGGGGAGGCAGAGAAGGGATAGAACAGGGGAGTGGGTGGACCAGGGAGGAGATGGGGTGGAACTAGGGCTGGAAAGGGACAGCAGTGGCAGCACTGATATCCTATCCCCCTTCCAGGTCAACAATCCGTCTCACAACAAAGTTTTTTTATTAGTGACCCATAAGCAACAATCATGTCAAGTTGGAAATTGGAGATCCACCGAGGAATCGGTGAATTAGCTTTTTCGCCTTTATCTACATAGAAGAAGATGCAGAGGCCCAGAGATTAGATCCAGGACTCCGATTCACATGGATTCCCTTAACAGTTGAAAAACACCTCTTGTTTCAAAGGCCATTTTTAAAAGTCCAAGGAGTGGAAGGTGTCCTCTCTTAAGAAGAGTCACCTCTGTGAGCACCTGCAGTGCTGCTTAAGAGAGCTCATGTGGTGGGAAAGACTACGCCTCCTGCCACATGTGAACGAAGTATTTTAAGCCCCATTTAGGGGCTCATGTCTTCCCTGTAGCCACTGTTCCAGACTAAAGGGAAGTCAGCCCCCAGTCACAGATTTCTCTGGAATACTTTGTATCTTTCAAATTTCTTTCCCCCTTCCCTCAATTTCTCTATCCCTCCCTCTCTTCACTCAGTACCCCTCCCAACTCCTTGCCCCCTCTGAATAATCTCCCTCATTTCCCTAGATGCTAATATGCATCCATTCACATCATCTCACATCTTTTCTCCTTCTTCCACATGTGCCCCTTTGCAGCCTCCTCTGAAGGAAGCTCAGTTTTTGCCTTATCTCCAGTTCCATTTCAAGTTTGACTGTGTGTATATGTATAAAGCTGAGGGATCTGCTTTCCTGTTCTTGTACATTCATCCCCACATTAAGCAGACTGTGTTGTGTGTGTATGCCATCTTGGTGAAATACCAAGCTCCACTAAGGTGTGCCACGAGTGAATTGCATAACGGTCCTTGCACATGCGTTTTGATTTCCCTTGTCTGCATGAGTTACACATATCACAGAGCACCCCTGGTAGCAGTCTCCCAGTTTCAACTTTAGGAATGCCATTTGTTTTACATTCAAAACGTTTAGTCTTGTTCTGAAGCCAGTTGCAACATTTGCAGCAGAAATAAATACATTAGCTGGGAAAAAAAGAAATACGTTAGCTGGGAAAAGGCAGAAATAAGAAAGCCCTGGCATTGTGGCTGGTTTCTAAGGCAAATCTTCCACTATCTAATAGTAGCACAGCAGTTGTATATCCCTTGCTTCACCTCTGGTGATGTTAACAAAATTTGGAGCATTCTGGCAGCATGAAGCCCTTTGTGGCTGTTGCAAAATGTAACAAGCCCTTTGGTGCAGCCTGACAGCAGCAAGCAACAGCAGACCAGAGGAGACTACCAGCACCAGTAAGTCAGTGCAAGGTTTTGGAGGGAGTCCGGGAGGGTGCAGAATAGGATGGAGCAGGGAGGAACAGGATGGGGAGGGGGAGAGATCAGGGCCAAGACGGGGTTGGTATCAGTGGCCGTGGTGCATGCCAATAACCTAATTTCTTTCCTGGCCTCTTTAAGCTTTAAGCAAAATGGGTCAGAGAAGATGGAAGATTTCTAAGTTAACAGTACAACAATAAAGACACTTTGGTTACAATCACCCATCATTTGTATCCATCATTTCATCCTGCACTGACCCAAGATTAGGTGTTTACCACCAAATTGAACATTCAATGGAGATGAACCATAGAGTTAAGCCCCTACTCTTAAAAAAAATACCATTAGGTTGGTGGTTCTAGCATTTCCTTTCAATGACAAAATGTGCAAATGGAACGGAACACCCAGGTACAGATGCCATTTGAGAAGAAAGCCTGAGCAGGCTCTGGAACACAAGCCATGCCACTAGATTGCCCCCTAAGGAAACCAAAGTAATGAGATTCCTCGCTCTGGCTTGAACTGATTTGCAGCAATCCTTGACTGTGGTAATTTACAACTATTGATACCCGCATAACATTTTAATTTGAAAAGTGCTTTTTTTTTTTTTACAATCACCAATCAGCCAAATCCAGTGAGAGCAATCTGCTTGTGGAAATGGGTCTCCAGCAGGGATCTGTTCCACTATGGATTAAACAGGCAGCTGCACAGAGCAAAACAAAAAGCGTCTCTACATCCAACAACCTGATGCCAGGATCCCTGTTAAAAAAACGTCATGGAGTGCATAGTCTTGGTGACTCCCATATCAGCTTGGGGCTGTAAAGAGGATGCAAAGGTCCATCTATATGGCTGAAAGTGACTGCTTGTGTGTGAATGCAACAGTTCAAGGAAGGCAGTTTGGCTCAACTGAACAGACAGGAGACAAACACGACGCTGGAAAATGCGTTTGGTGGTCAGTCTCCATTCAATGCACAAATAAGATTCCAGCTGTAGGTTCCTTATGGCAGGGGCTGTTCTCTTGGATTTGCAGGCACATCAAGGGGAAAGAGGATGATCAGGGATCCCTTTTACACTTCACCACTTATTAGTGCCATAGAGTGCTTCATTCAAAAGTTTCTCACAGTGCTGATATAATATGAATGGAAAAAGAGATGCAAAGGATGCACCTGCACAAGCAGTTTTCAGCCTTTTTCATCCATGGCACACTGAGAATGCACAAAAATTGTTAAGGAACACCATCCATTTTTTGACAATTGACAAAGTCTGCAGTTTTCAAACTCTCCAGGAGTTTGAAACCCGCAGTAAGTCTTTGTGGTCACTCAGGGGGCTGCAGGGACTGGGGTGCACTCTCCAGTCCCTGCAGCAGCCGTCCCTGTGTGCGCGGAGCCCTGCATGAGCGCCTGCAGGGCACCCCAGGTCAGGGAAAGGGAGAGTGGAATGATCTGCTCTGCCTCTGCAAAGGCAAAAGCAGAGCGTGATCGCCCCACTCTCCCTTTCCCTGACCTGGGGCGCCCTGCAGGCGCTCGCACAGGGCTCCCCACACACAGGGTCAGCTGCCGCAGGGACTGAAGGGTGCACCCCAGTCCCTGCAGCTCCATCAGAAGGGAAAGCAGAGCGATCGTGCTCCACTTCCAGCTTTGTGGAGCGGGGCACGATCGCTCCGCTTTCACTTTTCCTGCCCTGGGGAGCCCAGCCGAAGGTTGCACAGGGCTCCTCGCACCCCCAGGAGGCTGCAGGAGGCTTGGGCAAGTGCACCCAAGCCCCTGCAGCCCCCCTGAGTGGTGCAATCCTGTGGATCCTGTGGATCGTGCCGCTGCCTTCCCCCTGTCTCCTGGCTGCCCCCACCCCTTAAGGGGGCAGAGGCCAGGACCCACAGGCTGGGGTGTCGCGATGCCCCAATTTGAATACCACTGGACAAGGTGTACTGGACTGCTGGCCAGGGTTTCACATCCCCCAATGGTCCTACTAATGTGTGGCCTTCTCCCAAATTTGCATGGCATACCTGCAGACCATTCATGCTGCAGCACAGTGGTTGAAAATCTCTGACCTAGACCAACTAAAAGCATCTATTGCCACAAACTAGAGCTCGTCATAAGTGCATGCTTGTTTTTTAAAGCCAAATAACTAGCTAAGGCCCCATGCAGATTAGGGTTGCAACAGGGAGAGGAAGCTTTAACTCCACTGCCATCATGGTCCTGATCCAGATTGCTCACCTCCACCACCCCACAAGCATGGCTGCTAATTGCTAAGGAAAAACACTCCAGTTAGGGCAGATGGATTTTTTTAATTGGTCAATAGCAGCTGCAGGGGAGAGATCCAGATCAGGCAAATGTTCCCTTACCTTGAGAAGGCCTCTGAGACTGTCCTTCCACCACAAGGTGCAGTGCATGCGCTATTGGCATTGCTGCACCACCACTAGAAAATTGGATAGGATTGGGGCCTGAGAGAGGCTTCCAAACTCCAGTCCTGATTGGCTATGCGGTTCATGGGTCTTTCAACTGGGGGATGATGCTCCCATTCCCACAACAGCCCTATGACGTTCATTGCCATTGCTTCCCACTTTACGGAAGAAAAACTAAGCTGAATGAAAGTGATGTTGCCAATGAATACGTGGCACTGGTTTTGGTTATCCAGTGGACAACCTTTTCAAGTAGTTCATCTAAGCTTTATCATGATGGCTGAACTCATCTTACTGCAGTGAGGATCTGTCTGGATGGAAAACTTCTCTATAAAATCCTGCCAAGATACATAGCATATAATATATGAACAGTATACATCAGTATCATAGCTTTGGACTGTTAATGCCTTTCTAGCAACTACAGTCACATTAAAACAGGCAATTCTTTGGAGAAGCAAGTGCTGTTACTTTCTGTCAGAGTTATCCAATTTGTTACATAATGTGCAGACAAAATTGAAAGAGAGAGGGAGTGAATTAACTGTATATTTGTAGGGTTGTTTTTTTTTTCTCCCCCCTTTCCAATGATGGGAGAAGAGGAGGAGACACCTACCAGCCCACGAGGGCAAAGGTTGACTTTTGATCCTATACCATCTGGATGCAACCCACTGCTGCTCTCCCCTCACTGCCATATGGGTGTGCTGTATGGATGTGCTGCAAATTCCCACACCATATATTTAATTCGGTCACGTAGCCCACTGACCTTGATACCAGTGACGAAAACAGCAGTGCTGTCAGTCATGCTTCAGGCAACTAGAACAGTGTGATATACTCGCAATGCCTAACAACGTAATCTCAGCTCATAGAAGCACATTTGCCCAATCCTGAATCGATGCTGCTGAAAGTTCAGAAGCAAGTTCTGAATAGCACAGCAAGCATACAAATCATTTGTGATCATCCGCACAATGGAGGTGGCGCAAGCTGGGAAGACAGCACAAAAACACAAACTCATTTCCCTCGTGCCCAACAGTTTCCTACACAATGACTTTGCAAAAAAAGGGGGGGGAATAAGTACTCTGAAAACATAAACAGTGTTTATTTTTAGTGTGGTTTTCCCCCTGCCAATCACACTTCCTTAACCTCACCCTTGTCTTCTCAGGATCAAGACTAAAACAAAAACACATGATAATTACCAGACTCACTCTGGTTTGGAGAAATCAAAACACCTCCACAGACTCTCAAAAGTAAACACTGTATACAATTAACCCTTGAAACACGGGTGTTTTCCAGTATCCTAGGAAAATAATTTATATCATTTTCTGATATGCATTGTGTTCTGTGTCACCACAAGAAAATCCTGCTCTCAAAGCTGAATTTGGATCATATGGCAACCATGATCTTATCCAGACCGATGCCCACTTCTTCTGGTGTACCTCTTTTGGAGAGATGCTGCCTGGGTACCTTTTCTAGTGAAGCCTGTAACCGATGTCACCCTCTATCATGGGCAAGAGGTCAACTTCCTGATGCAGGGAACCAAAAGTGTAGTCAAAAATGTCAGGGTGCTGAACCACCACAAGCATATACTGATTGCAAGGTCACTGTGGTTCCTTCCCAAACAACTTTTCATACTTGGAGTAGAACTGATGTGTGGCTAGAGTCTGCTCCAGTGTGCATATTGGTTTCTCTGGATGGAAAGCAGTGGCATATCTAATCAAAGCCTCTTTGTTTATCTGTCTGCACAGATGTCCTATGTGTCCAAATGACATTTGAAGTGAATGCTGAGCACCAATGTGCTTTTTCTTTCTCTTTAAGCAGAAACAGTTTGCTCCTTGCGTAGTTAAAATGTGGTTAAGCCAATTTATAGAATTCATAAACTTCAGCCTGTGATTGTCTTTTCCATCTTGCTTGACATTCATTCATTACAAGATAATCATCTCAGAGTCAAACTACACATTACTTTAAGCAAGTGCTTTTGCAAATGGGTGCTATTTTATATAAAATGTAACATTTTATGTTTTTTATAATAACAGTATCCAGCTGACCCCCAGTTCAGGCTGTGGAGGGGGAGAGGGGGCTTGATCCCTACCCCCACTATGGTCCTGATCCAGACTGCCCCTGGCTGCTATTTAGTAAAAGATGTCCCATTAGCAGCAGTGAGCGCTTTTCCCCTTCGCAAATACAGTAATAGGTAGAAGGACCCAGTTAAGATCATGTTCGTGGTGAAGAAGAGGATTAAAACACCACACTTGCAATCTATTGTGGGGGAAGGGTCCAATCTAGCTGCTATTTAGCATTAAAAACAAACATGCAGATGCGAGAAAGGTACTTAATATAATATGGAATTTGACCGTAAGTCATAAATACAAAGGTCTGTATCTAGAGAATTGTGAGCAATATTTTGCCACCACTGCCTCCTCCTTGATTCTGCAGAAATCCAATCTAGAGGGTTGGGAGACCCTTGGGAACAGTGTGGGCAATGGCCCGAGGAGGCCCTGCTACAGGCTGGAGTCAGTCGGAATTGCATTCCCCTTCCACGATCAGAAATGTCTTTCCAGTCACACGAAGTATTTTTAGATTCAACTCTAAGTTCTTACAAAGAGAATCTTTGTACCTTTTATAACCTATCTACCTACCTAGAATCTACCTAGAATCTATCTACCTCTTATAACCTAAATTGGCAATGCTGTATTGTTAATTCCTCTCATCAAAAACTATTATTAAAAAGTATCAACTGTGCCCCTCTCCCATCCCTTACAGTGCCCACAGGGCCCAACTGCTTTGAGAAGAAGAAGAAAAGGCAAAAGAAGAGCTTTCGAATTTTTAAAAATCATTGTATTGTATGCTTTAATTTGTGTGAGTTGCCTCCGGGGCCTCTTTGGAGGCCAAAAGATGGGATCAAAATCTCCTTTACACCTATTTATTACCATATTAATCTAACAATATACCTTAAGTCACAAAACTCACCCATTCCTGCTCCCCTCCTCTGAAATAAGACAGGTGAAATTTTAGGATACATGAAAAGGCCATGATTCTCTCCACCTGTCTGTAATTTTGTGCATCCTTTTAACCAGATCATAACTTTTGTCAAAGGCTGCTCATCATTAGTTTTGTTGTTGGAGATCATCCAAAAGTGACTCTTTAAACCTCCAAAGCATTCTGTGCTTGTCATCTAATTTCTGTATCAAAAACACTTTAAGTTTAAGAAAGAAAGAAAGAAAGAAAGAAAGAAAGAAAGAAAGAAAGAAAGAAAGAAAGAAAGAAAGAAAGAAAGAAAGAAAGAAAGCTTTGCAAATACTCACTACTTTGATCACAGGAAAAGCAGTATAGACATCTTTTAAATAAATATTATGTTGACCATCAAGTGGAGTAAATCCAAATGAAGGTAATGAGAATATTGTAGTGATCACTGTGTGGGGGAGGGGGAGGGGTTGCTGTGCAATTCAAATTGAAACCTGAAGACTATGTTTAAAACTGAGACGTATATCAGCAGCCTTTAGAAAGCAATGAATTTTAATAAGAAAAACAAACATGACACACAATGCCGTGATATTTTTAAAACTGGCATGGAGCTCCTCAAAAACAGAACTGGCAGCATCACAAAATATACAGCTAGGGAAAACAAGACAGCTAAACCTAATCACCATGCATTCCCCAATAAATACAGCCGACAACAGGTATGGGATTAAATGGGCCACTTTATTAATTTACAACAAGCGCAACAAAGCAAAATAGGAAACAATACCCAAACTAAGTGCGGGGTTCTAAATGGGGGAAACGGCCTAGCCATCTACGTCCCCCAGTCTCATAGGGCATCCACCCGACTCCAAGCGTAGCTCAATTGTTATTAAGCCCGCCTTTCACTGTCGCCCAAAGAGGGTAAGCCAGCCAAACTACTCTGCCTTCAGGTCACCCCTGCAAGGCCCCAAAGTTCAGACCAGGGGCTAGCCAGCCTGCCTCCCCGAGCCGGTCAAGCATCCAGAGAGCAGTTCTGGTTCAACCCTGCCCTTGCTGGCTTAGATTGGACGCCGAGAAGGTCTTCTGTCTACCCACCCCGCACTTCTACCGCCACAAGGGGAGGTCAGAACTGAGCCGGGTCTAGCGCCTGCGCGCTAGATCAGGCTCAGTCGTCCCGCCCCCCAAGGCCAGCCAGCCAATCAGCTGGCAGCAAAGCCCTGCTGACGGCTGATAGTGGGAATCAGCCTGGCAATCATTGCTAGCATGCCCATACAGGCACGCTAGCTGCCTTTAAGAACATAAGAACATAAGAACAGCCCCACTGGATCAGGCCATAGGCCCATCTAGTCCAGCTTCCTGTATCTCACAGCGGCCCACCAAATGCCCCAGGGAGCACACCAGATAACAAGAGACCTCATCCTGGTGCCCTCCCTTGCATCTGGCATTCTGACATAACCCATTTCTAAAATCAGGAGGTTGCGCATACACATCATGGCTTGTATCCCGTAATGGATTTTTCCTCCAGAAACTTGTCCAATCCTCTTTTAAAGGCATCTAGGCTAGACGCCAGCACCACATCCTGTGGCAAGGAGTTCCACAGACCAACCACACGCTGAGTAAAGAAATATTTTCTTTTGTCTGTCCTAACCCGCCCAACACTCAATTTTAGAGGATGTCCCCTGGTTCTGGTATTATGTGAGAGTGTAAAGAGCATCTCCCTATCCACTCTGTCCATCCCCTGCATAATTTTGTATGTCTCAATCATGTCCCCCCTCAGGCGTCTCTTTTCTAGGCTGAAGAGGCCCAAACGCCGTAGCCTTTCCTCATAAGGAAGGTGCCCCAGCCCCATAATCATCTTAGTCACTCTCTTTTGCACCTTTTCCATTTCCACTATGTCTTTTTTGAGATGTGGCGACCAGAACTGGACACAATACTCCAGGTGTGGCCTTACCATCGATTTGTACAATGGCATTATAATACTAGCCGTTTTGTTCTCCATACCCTTCCTAATGATCCCAAGCATAGAATCGGCCTTTTTCACTGCCGCTGCACATTGGGTCGACACTTTCATCGACCTGTCCACCACCACCCCAAGATATCTCTCCTGATCTGTCACAGACAGCTCAGAACCCATCAGCCTATATCTAAAGTTTTGATTTTTTGCCCCAATGTGCATGATTTTACACTTACTGACATTGAAGCGCATCTGCCATTTTGCTGCCCATTCTGCCAGTCTGGAGAGATCCTTCTGGAGCTCCTCACAATCACTTCTGGTCTTCACCACTCGGAAAAGTTTGGTGTCGTCTGCAAACTTAGCCACTTCACTGCTCAACCCTGTCTCCAGGTCATTTATGAAGAGGTTGAAAAGCACCGGTCCCAGGACAGATCCTTGGGGCACACCGCTTTTCACCTCTCTCCATTGTGAAAATTGCCCATTGACACCCACTCTCTGCTTCCTGGCCTCCAACCAGTTCTCAATCCAGGAGAGGACCTGTCCTCTAATTCCCTGACTGTGGTGTTTTTTCAGTAGCCTTTGGTGAGGGACCGTGTCAAACCCCTTCTGAAAGTCCAGATATATAATGTCCATGGGTTCTCCCAAAACCACATGCCTGTTGACCTTTTCAGAGAATTCTATAAGGTTTGTGAGGCAAGACTTACCCTTACAGAAGCCATGCTGACTCTCCCTCAGCAAGGCCTGTTCATCTATGTGTTTTGAGATCCTATCTTTGATGAGGCATTCCACCATCTTACCCGGTATGGATGTTAGGCTGACCGGTCTTTCATAGAGCAAGCTGCCCAGAAACAGTAACTCACTAGAAGTCAATGAAGAAGATGGGTGGGTTGCATAAGACAGTATAGTCAGTTCTCTTTATATGCAAATTTAAGGGGCAGAATTGCCAACTCATTATCTACAACTCTGTTCTTGTTGTCCACAAATTCAACCTTGGCAATGATGAGAAGCAATGATGGCAATGGTGATGAGCCGTCTCTGGAAGGCTATCTGAGGGCTGCTCTGGGGCAAGCCAAGGAAGGAGCCAAAGGACAGGTGAAGGAGGTCGGGTGAAGCAACCCCTCTCTACTGTTAAATTCTGAGGCCCATAACCTTCAACTAGTTGAGAGATAGCCAGCCTGGAAAAATCTCCATCACCACAAACTTTAATGCATGGAGGAATATCCAGCACAGAGGAGGAAGCATCAGATGTTGGAGATGTTGATGAGCCCTCACTATCACCCAGCCCATAGACTTCAAGTCAAGATTCAGGTTCATAGAGTGTATGGTGAGGAGGATCCCCTGGAACCTAACCCCATTTTTCCCATAGGCTCAATGATTCAATATCTGCTAATTTGGTATCCACTAGGCTTTCCAGGAACCTAACTCTAGTGGATAATGAGAACTGATTATTGCACAACATGAAGAAGACTAAAAGTAACAGACAGCAGCATCACATTCTTCAGCTTGTGAAACAACTCTTTTGAAAGAGCCCTTAGCATCACATGAAAAAACTCTAGCTGATGAATTAAAGCAATAATTCACTATTCATTTTCGGAGGTCTTTATCAGCATTGCCTTCAGCGAACTTCTTCTGGAAGCTCAATGCCACCATTATTTTATCATAAGTGAAGAAAAGAGTAAAAAATGTAGTGTACTGCAAATGACAGTTTTATTTGCTATCTCCTGGTTAAATGGGACATTGGAAAACAATTGCTTGTGCAAGGATGCTATAAGGGGCCTGGTTATCTGCCATCCTTTCCCCTATGAGAGGGTGGAACTTGCCAATTCATGGAGAGCACTGAGAGTTGCATGACTCACAAGAAACTCTAAAGGCAGATAACTTCTCAGAGATGTGAAAATGCTGTTACAGACCCCTACAATAATAAACACTTTGTTTGAAGGTTCTTGTGGTGATTCAAGATGGATTCTGGACAACTGAAAATTGGCCTGTAGAGGTGTAACCAGCACTGTCCTGAAGTAAATGTGTATAGAACATGTTGGTATAGCTATTGCAGGCACTTGGTGTACAGTGGTCTTGACAAGTAACACAACACGCATCTCATTCCCCATGAGGCTGCAGCTAGCAAATGTTTCAAAGGGTTGTGTAATCCACTTTTAAGTGCAGTGAGGAGGAAACCATGTTGTACAACACAGCTGAAAAAGGTGAAAGGGCAAGGTTGGCAAACACCAAAAGCTGATAAAAGGCACTCTTTGTCACTGAGGTCTCCTGGGCTTTCAAGAGAAGCTCCATATAAGGTAGAAGCACTTCCAGTCTACAAACCTGCTCTTTAAGGGGAAGTGCAACCTCATCAAGGTGGAACACATTAAGAAAGAACCTGTCTGAAACAACACCTAATAGCCCAATCCTTTCAAACACACCCACTTTGATGCATCCATGGCACTGAAGTGCACCCTACAAACTGCAGGTGGGTGCGTGGCCAGGAGATCTCCAAGCAAGGGAACATTTGTCCCCTTACCTGGAGATAAGCCTCTACTGCCTGCATGAGTTCACTTGTACCTGCACCAGTGATTTAGCTGGCACAAGTAAGAGTGGACCCAAGAAGGAATCCCAAGGTGGATTGTGGCTGGGAAGAGGGATAGGCTTCTTGGCAGCACTGGTGTCATTGAAATTGCCTCCTTCCTAGTCCCAGTCTGCACTGAATGCCACCTCAATTATCATTTCCATTCCTCCCCCTCCCAGCCCCATTGTAAAGTATTATTATTTCCATATTGCAACTGGGCCTGAGAGAATGTGGCATACCCAGGGATCCTGACTTATTGCTCAGTCTCTTGTTGACTATGCTACCAGCTCTGTATATGTATATATTTGCTAAGAAACAGATTTGTTTAGGCGTTCTATACACATGCATTCTCTAACTGCTGCCCTGATATTCCAATCATTCAAACTGTGTGTATGTCTGCATGCGTGCATCTATGTAAAAAAAAAAAATACCCTTTTTGCACATGAGATTGTTCTGTGTCTAAAACATCTTGATCCATCATCCATGTGTATAAATCTCAGAGGATACCTCTTTTGCAATTGACTTGGAAAACGTCTGAAACACTTTCTTGGATACCGTACTCTGTTCTCCAGTTTTATGTAGGAAAAATACTTTTGAATATTATTATTAGATAGTCTTGTTCAAGTAAGGGCCCACTAATCAGACTTGAATTTAGATGCCTCCAGTTTTAGCCAGCAGCTTTAAAAATTCTTTTAAAATGTAATATATGATCTGATTTGCATTTCTAATGCCAAGTAAGATTCCAAATTAATTTTCAAAAAAGCCTACGTTCTTCCGCTCTCCCACTGTGCCATTAAATCCTCCATTTTATCTCTTAGAACTAACTCAGAGTAAAATTTCTTTCTATAAAAGAATCCGACATAAGCACCAAAGATGGAGTTGCAGTTCTTTGACCTTAATATGAATATATACACAAATCCTCTTTCATCTTTATTATTGAGAAGCCTAATAAGGCTTTACCCCAACTTTCCTTAATCAGTGTCTTTTCTTTTCTGATATGTCAATTTAGTTTGCTTCACCTTTGGGTGATTCCTGTTATCTTTTTGTATTCTTGAAGATTTCCAGTCATAGCAAGGCCACTGCAAGCCTTCTCAAACTGTTGATTAAATCACATTTTTTTCCTTTTCACGTAAACATTACTCAAGGTGTACGATCAGGTCATATAATGTAAAAACAGCAAACAACAAAGGAAAATATACAGGGGGCAGTTCTGCAACATACAGTTAGCTCTCATTATCCACTAGGGTTAGGTTTCTGGAAACTGTAACACTGAGGTTCTCAAACTGGGTCATCGCAATGCCCCTGCTGAGAGCCTCAGCCTCTGACCCTCCAGGGGCAGAAAAGGGGGAAGGCTGCAATGTGATCCCCAGGATCGTTTTGCTAACAAGGGGCAGAAGGTTTTCTTTTTTTATTCACAGGGGGCTGCTACAATATCCAGGAGTTGTGGAGAGCCCCGCACAGTCCTCCACAGGGTTCTCTCAGTCTTATAATACCGGAAATAAGAATGCAAACCACTTCCAGTTTCGTGATCATAATCCGGAAGTGGCTTGTGATTGCTTTTTGTCAATATTCAAAGTCTCAGGGAGCACTGTGGAGGGCTGCGCAGGGCTCCCCACAACTCCTAGATGTGACAGCAGCCCCCTGTGAGTTTAAAAAAAGCACTTTGCCCCCTGTTAGCGATGTGATCCTGGGAATTGCGTCGCTGCCTCCCCCCCCCCCCCCCCGCAAAGACTGACCTTATGAGTTTTCTCCCAAGAAGTCTGAGAACCTCTGCCCTAGTGGATAGCAAATTCACAGATCATGGGTTAGGTACAAGGGGTTAGGTACAAGGGTTGCCCTAGGGGTACTTTACCTGCCATCAGCAGAATCCAGCAGAGATGCTCAGGAAGCCAGCAGAGTGCAGCAGGAAGTGGCAAAAGATTTCTAAATGCTGCAGGGACTTTCAGACTGGTGCCTGCAACCAGCACGGATACTTTTAAAGTGGCCAGCAGAAGCTTCCAATGGCATAGCAGATAATGAGAACAGAGGCGCAGATAATGAGAGAAGGTAGCACTCCTGCCCCTCGTGGATAAGCAAATTTGCAGATAGCAAATTCACATACAGAGAGAAATGACTATATTTCATTGGGGGTACAATGATTGACATTCGGCCCTTTATAGAAAATGTAAAAGAACTGCTAGCAGGTGACCTTACCTGCCTAAAGCTCTGTGAGCTTTGGCATTTATTTTTCCACTACTCTTTTTTGTTATCTTACTACTGCTTTATTGGTGTTTTATTGTTACATAATTATTGCTGTTTTGCCCTATTAATTTAAGGCTTGTTATTAGCTGCCTTGTGAGGTTTTTAGCCAGAAAAGTGAGATACAAATGTTAAAATACATCACCAAATAAATAAACAAGCACTTATGTACAAACAGTAATCAGTATCTTGACATAAAAGCATCTGGTTAAAATTATGTGGGAAGTCAGGCAAAATCTGCGGGCCAGTGCAGGAAAATAAATGGGCAGTCAGATGTTCCTGGTGCATATCCATTGCAGTCTGTTAAATCTGCTGTCTGTCTGATTGAACGTGACAGCCATGGCTGTTCCCTAACTGCCACCAGCATTGTCATTGCCACATTTATCTGTCAGTCATATGAGCAGAAAAGGGAAAAGATGCTGAAATGGAGAGAGGACATTTCCTCCTGTCTAGAATCATGGATGTGTGGATAAGAGATGTTCATCTGCCAGGAGAAATTTGGAAACCTCTTGAAGCTTCTCTGCTGCTTTTGAATTAATAGCGGACTGCAAACATTAGATGCAAATCAGATGCTAGGGATGGTACTTGATAGTCATCCTTAGCATCTTCCTTACTGCTTCCTGTGCATGCTGCTCCGTGCGTGGGAGCTTCTTGTCACCCTCTCACCCAGTGATACCCTACTTGGAAGAAGGAAACAGTGCACAGCAGCTGCACATGTCTGAAGATGAATGTACATGTATGCCTGGATAAGCTCCTTAACATCACAGGTTACAAGCTGTGATGGGTACGTGCAACCTCCTGGTTTTAGAAGTAGGCTACCTCTGGAATGCTGGGTGCAAGGGAGTGGCAACAAGATGCAGGTATCTTGTTGTCTTGTGTACTCCCAGAGGCATCTGGTGGGCCATTGTAAGATATAGGACACTGGACCAGGTGCGTCTTTGGCCTGATTCAGCAGGCCTCTTATGTTTTTTGTTTTTTTTAATCTTCTAATCAAACTGAAGTCTGTGTAGTAGAACACTGCTGAGAGAACGGGAAGTTTATAGAAAGATATGAAAGGGCCTTCCTTCCTTCCTTTATTCCTTTAGCTGGCGTTTGGGATGACGGGTCGTCTTCTGAGCCAATACGCTGCTGTAGGTGCCGCAGGTTTCAATGCATTAATCACAACGCGCTTCCATTCATTACAATCCATGCCAATGTTTCTAGCTGTATCAATGGGCAATCGCTGGTTCTTTAAATCTTCTTCTGTACATTTTACCATGTTTTCTTTGGCGCCTTTTGCTGGATTTTCCAGCTGTCAGGTCGCTGTCACCCAAAAAATTTGTTTGGAATCCGGATGGTATCCATTCTGCAAACATGGCCAAACCAACAGAGCCTGTGTTTTTGAATCTGTTCCATCATTGTTGATTGATAGTCGCACCACGTCCGAATGGTTTCATTTTGATGGCAATCATGGCGGGAGATCCCAAGTATCTGCCTTAAGCAACACATTTGGAATGCATCTCATTTGTTGATATCCTGTTTAAGTATAGTCCATGTTTCTGACCCATAAAGGAGAATTGGCAAAATTAATGTTGGGAATAGGGGTATTTTAGTCTTAATGGAGATGTTGGTTTCTGAAAGGGCAGGGACTAGTAGCAGTGGCTGGGATAAAACAAGGCCAAAAGTTCATGAAGGCTGCCAGTCACAACTCACAATCTGCAACACTATAGTTGTTTGTTCCATGTACATCCTGCTTTTTGTCTTTGTAGACGCCAAGGTGGCTAACAAAAAAGGGGGGGAAAAGATGATACATTACCAAAATAAAATAAAATACAACAAAACACTAAAAACAATAACACCATTGTCAGAGAAACAGAGACAGACAATCTATTGGCAGCAGCTGAAATCTCACCAGCCCCTCACCCGCAATTATCTTTCTACCAATGCCAGGAGGAACAAGTGTGTCTTTAACACTCTCTTAACAATCCGAAGAGAGAAGGCAGACAGGGATAATAAGGGGCAATACGGGGATAATAATGCTAATCAAGCCTGTTCTAAGGATTATTGACATTGCAAAATGCTTTGAGCACAATATATTTTCCCTATCAGGGGCTGATTGAAATTCTTCATTATCTTTAAGAATAAGCAATAATAGAACTCAAGAGAAGTATTAGAACTTAAATCAAAACGAACATTTAACATGGTGCAAAATAAATAAATCATCCCTTTGGGTGGTGCGACATTATTAGGAAGAAAACAAGTTTGTAATAATTAAATTATGTCCTCCTTGATACAGACTTGGACATCTGCAGAATTATTAAAAGTCATCTCTGTTCAGACATATAGGCAGAAAATTAAGGAACAAGATAGAAGGAAGTAAAAAGGAAACAAGAAGTGGGAGGGAGGAAGTAAATCTTTAGCATGTCCACTGGACAAGGAGACAGAGTATTGTATCTGGTCACAGTGGTTGCAGTTTTGGAGTAAGATTAAAATCAAAGCCCTCCAAAAAGGCATCTTATACATCAGGGGTGTCCAAAGTTTTTGGCAGGAGGGCCACATCTCTCTCTGACACTGTGTCGAGGGCCAGGAAAAAAAAAAGAATTAATTTACATTTCAAATTTGAATAAATTTACATAAATGAATATATTAGAGATGGAACTTTATATGAATGAATGAAGGTCTTGTAATAGCTTAAGGCCTACAAAGGCCTTGCACAAAGCAAGGCCAGCCTTTCCTTTGCTGCTGCTGCTGCTGCTGCATCCCAGATGTGAAACAGCAAGAAGTGGAGGGAGCCCTCGTCCCACAGCTCATGCAAGCGGTCAAACAATTGGCTGTCATGCTGAGAGCAGTTGCATCAGGCCAGTGTGGGCTCCCACAAGTCTCCAGAGGGCCAGAGGCTCATTGGAGACTGGGGGGCTCCCTGAGGGCCGAATTGGGAGTCCTCAAGGCAGGGCCGGGGTTTGGGCACCCCTGTTATACATCATTAAATTTGTGCAATGTTTCCACAAACTTCACTGATTCTTAAGCTGCCAGTTCTAGGAATTTCAGTGCTCAAAGAAAGGATATAACATAGTTCAGATAATAGCTTTCATTAAACAAGTATTATTGTTTCAATAGCAAGCTTTCCAAATGCATAAAAAGGCTCTTTTTTCTTGTAGATTTAGATGTACAATCACTGACAGAGGTGATAATGCAGTTGGAGAAGATATTCCAGATAGGTTTTAAAAGGAAGTATACCAGTGAACTGGCACTAGTTCATTAATAGAGCTTCTTAAAGAATGCTAGGGGGGTGGAGATGGTATCTACCTTTCAAACGACTCCTACATGCTTAATAGCCATTCTTAAAATTAAATGGTTAAGAAAGAGGAAAAAACCAACTAACCTCTATAGTTTTTCAAATTCCTACTTTGTCATATTCCAGGAAGGGGGGGGGTAGAATATTGACGGAGCTTCTACTGCCAATAACTTCCCCCTTCCTGCTCTCGACACATCCCCTCTCTGCCCCGGTCCCTGCCTTGTTCTTCCCCCTCCCAACCCAGTTTTTGGGTATTTAATGTGGTGTCAAATTGACAACACTCTTACAGCCCAGTTCTGTCCTCCCCCTGCACTCGCGCAGTCATGCCAAAAACAGGTGCATGGTATACAGCGGGCAGAACGGATCAAGAGGGGATTTGGATTTCAATCCCCTTACACTCCATAAGCCTCCAGTTCTGCAATGAGTTTCCTTAGAGCTGCGTCAGCTAATTTGCTGGCATATGCCTGAGAGAAAGGAAGTGGAGAGGTTGCCCACAGAGAGGATAGGATCTGGTGTGCACCAACGCTGCCAGATCCACCCCCTCCCACGGCCTCCCCACCCCCATTCTGCTCCCTTTCCAACCTCTATTCCATGCTCCTCCCATCCCTTCTCACCTCCCCCACCGTCTTACCTACTCCAGTGGGTGGCCATCAATCCCCCAATGCGCAGGGGAAGGTTCCGGCCATCCTGTCAGTGTTGGGCAACACACTACTCTGTGCACGGGCAGAGCACTCCTTATGGGTGTTTTCCAGCAGTTGCCATCAGTGGAACACACATTCTGCTGGCAGCCAGGCCCAATAGGATTGGGTCATTAATGTCTCTATCCTCTCCTCCTGTCTTTAGTGCAAGAGTTGTGGATGTGTGCATAATTCCAGAACTTACTGATCTATCTTTTGTACTGATAAGGGCCTGGAGTTTACCCACAGGGTCCCTTCTTCTGCTTGATTCTTCCCAAAAGTTTGTAGCATTTGTTAAGGGTACTGTAACTGAATAGTAGAAGAGATCAGGTGTCCCTCTTCACAGTGTGTGAAGTGTTTTACGACTCATTGAGGGGCTCACTTTGCCTGCAGCCACTGATCCAAACTACAGTGAACTCTGCCCAACATCACACCTCACACCACAGCTGGAACTCTTCATTCTTTCTAGTTTATTTTCCCTTTCTCCCCAGCTTCTTCCTCTTCCTCTTCTTCACCAATACCACACTAACACCAGTTCTTTATCCCTGGCCCCTCAAGGTAACCTCCTTCCATTACGGGTTATAAGCCATGATGTGTACGTGCAACCTCCTGATTTTAGAAATGGGCTAAGTCAGAATGCCAGATGCAAGGGAGGGCACCAGGATGCAGGTCTCTTGTTATCTGGTGTGCTCCCTGGGGCATTTGGTGGGGCTGCTGTGAGATACAGGAAGCTGGACTAGATGGGCCTATGGCCTGATCCAGTGGGGCTGTTCTTATGTTCTTCATTTCTCTGCTAACACCTCCCCCTTTGTGTCATATTCCCCCTCCCTTCTGTCCCCTTTTCCTCCATTTTGCATGCTTATGCATCCTTCTTTCTTCTAAGGAGTTCCTCTTTTTCTTGTACTGCTTAGCAACCATTACCATTTAGGGCAGGGGTGTCCAAACTTTTTGGCAGGAGGGCCACATTATCTCTCTGGCATGATGTCAGGGGCCAGGGAAAAAATTACATTTAAAATTTGAATAAATTTACATAAATGAATATATTAGAGATGGAACTTATATTAATGAATGCAGGTCTTGCAATAGCTCAAGGCCTATAAAACGCCTTGCACAAAGCAAGGTCAGCCTTTCCTTCACTACCATTGCTGCTTCGCAGATGTGAAGTAGCAAACAGTGGAGGGAGCCCTCGGCCCGCAGCTCATGCAAGAGGTCGAACAGTTGCCCTCACAGTGAGAGCATTTGCGTCAGGCCAGTGCGGGCTACAGCAAGTCTTCAGAGGGCCAGAGGCTCATTGGAGAGTGGGATCTCCCTGTGGGCCGGATTGGTGGTCCCCGAGGGCTGCAAATGACTCCAGGGCCGGGGTTTGGGCACCCCTGATTTAGGGCTTAGCTGTGTGTGTCTATTGCACTGCAAAGTTTCTAATTTCCCCCTCCTGCTTATTGTACATTTACTTCCCCGACTATATTGTGTTGCACCCATATCTTTGTCTCTCTCACTCTTATTAAAAGCCAATCCACTGGTGTGTGTCTGAAGTCGTTGTACCTATGTTTCTGTGTTTCTGTACATGTTCTCAAATCCCCCATGTATGCACATTACATGTGTCTCAGCACACCCAGTAACTTCCATGATAATCCATCCAAAACCAGTCATAAACCAGGTCCTTGCATCTTTTGGACAGATGTGACACTTGGAAATATTCCTACTTGGCTGTCACAAGTAGGACATTAATATATGGGTTCATTTACAACTCCAGTGCGCAGCACCAAACATACACTTCAGTTTATACTCAACCAGTTTATTAGTTTATTAGTCAACCAGTTACTGGATATTTGGGAGAAGTTTTATCTTCCAGAAGTCAGTGACTGAGAAGAAAGAGAAACCATGGCCAGTCATCTTGAAAGAACTCATTTCCTTTTCCCAAAAAAGCATCTCCCACAGTGTCTATATCTTCCTGACACCTTCCTTTTTGAACTACTGCACCCTTCCTTGCTCATTATTTCATACATCTTACTGTCAGTCTGCCTGACATTTTGTTTCCCTTTTACCAACTGTCTGGAAGTCAGATACCTGCCTCCTGTCCAGCTCTTTGAAAACAAAATTGTGATTCTCAACATACAGCCCAATCCTATCTAAATCCACACATGGCGATGCAGCAGTGCCTGCGTGGCTTCTGCTGGACCCCATGAGGGATTTTCAGCTGCTGGAGACATTTGTCCCCTTGCCTTGTGACATTTGTCCTCTTGCCCTTGCAATTTGGGGTGGTGATGGGTTGGACCGGTTCAATTACTGCATCAGTTCAATTACTGGTACATGTTCACATTGCTCCACGCAGATGGATCAGGCCCAGGAAGGAGTTTGGGATTCAGAGTACAACTCCCCCCCGCCTGATCCACCTTCCTCCCCACCCCATCACCACCTCATTCTGCCTACCCACACCCTGTTCAGCCCACTTATTGCCTCCCTACAACCCCCTGCATGGGCTTACCTGCTCTAGCGGGTGTCCATTGGCCCACCAGCACACAGGAGGTTGCTGTGGTCTACCTGTCAGTGGGCCCACTGCTCTCACCAGTGGAAGCTGCTTACAACAGCTTAAAGCAGCATCCACCAGCGCAACACTACTTACACCAGCAGAGGAAGGAGATAGGTTTGGGTCACTAGTGCCCAATCCTATCCAAGATTTTACCACAAATGCAGCCATGACAACCGGGCATTTGCTGCACCTGCAGTGGGGGGACAGTCACAGAAATCTCCTCAAGATAAGGGAATGTTTGTTCCCTTACCCCAGGGCTGGGTTACAGCTGCATCAGTGCTGGAAAATTGAATAGGATTGGGTCCTTAGTCATGTATTCATTTTCCAACAAGCAGCAAGATCCAAAATAGCAGGATACCATACAGACAGCCACTTTCTCAGCTCCATTTCCACTATGGATTTCATCTGCTCCAGTTGCAGTCTGCAGCACACAGTTCTAGCATTATCTGAAACAACTCCAGGCCATAAGCCGAAATGGCAGTGGAAGCTGAAGTGGGGAAGGCTCAGAGCTGGATTATGGAGTGGCCATCAATGGAGAGAGAGACATAAATGTAGAGTGCATAGGCTGGGTTGGAGAGGGAGAAATCAGGAAGTTGACAGCACAATTGCTTCCACATTGTCCATTGTCCACCTTTGAGCAAAACTAAATTCCCTGTAGCAGTGAAGAGTACAGCTTTTGGCTTTCCTAACTGTGATGAGATTCCAAGGGAGAGGCAGAAAGACCAGGAAGTTGTGAAAATGTGGTGTTATGACTGAAGAAGAGATGCAGAATCCTCCTGAATTAAAAAACAAACAAAAAATATATCTGATACCTGCAGCCTGAGTTTCCTTAAAGACAGTGTAGACAAAGGTGGGAAATACGTTCACCTCCTCAGTCAAAGATTACACAGGAATATATGCTACAAAGTTGCATGATCTTTATAAACTAATGACCATCTTGGTTTTAATTTAGCATAGAAGTAGAAGCCCAAGCATAAGAACATAAGAAGAGCTTTGCTGGATCAGGTCAAGGACCCATCTAGTCCAGCTTCCTGCATCTCACATTGGCCCACCAGATGCCTCCAGGAGCATATCCATATCCTGTTGCCACTCTTTGCATCATAGGTTACTTCTAAAAAGGTAGGTTGCATATAGTCATCATGGCTTGTAAGCTGTGATGGACTTTTCCTCCATAAGCACCTCTCTGATTCCATTCCAGTTCTATGGGTCTTAGCCAGGAGTCTGGGGAGAAGTTATTCATGAAACAGTTGAACACCTCCTGCCTTGGGACAATCTCCTGGTTTTTCAGATTGCACAGACTCTACTGGTCCTTGGACGTTCCTTTCAGGCCAGCTGAGTAAGTGATCAGAACAAGCCCTGCTGAAATCTATTGCACAGAAGCGGTAGAGGCCCCGCACTCATGGCACTCTATGTGATCATTAGAACATGAGAACTTGAACAGCTGGATCAGGGCAACTATTTAGGATGTGATTATTCCCGCATGGTTTTCATTCAAAGCCTGACATTATTGTTTCAGATCCTCCCAAGGCAGCCTGCATTACGAAGCAGCAAGACATGATTTGGAGCCTTGAGAAGCTGTGCAATTTTCAGCTGACTTCATCCTGGGCTTAAGTGGTGATGGACGGTGAGCTCCAGCTTAGTAAAAGAGAGGAGGGCTTGTTTGCTTAGGCTGACTCTCCAGGGGGCAGCTCACTGCTGTTCTAATGTAAATGTTTATGAGGGGTGTAATAAAATATTAAACGGCATGAATAATTGATATTTACTTTATAGCAATTCACACTCTTGCTTGTTTGAATAAAATCCATTATTTACAATAGTCTACTTAACTAGGAGTTATTTCTCTCTTTGTTCATACCATTTGCTAATTACTTGTTCCTATGACATGCTTCCCTTTGCTGGACTGAGATGGTTGTTTTATGTCAATGTTTAACTGCTTAGTATCAATATTTCAGACATAGAATGCAGCCCAAAGACAGAGGAGGGCTACAAAAATCCATTCGCCTGCACGAGTGTTTGTTTTTCGTCCGTACATCTTTTGCACTCCAAGATCAATCCAAAAGTGACATTAATTCAGTTCCATGTCTTTTGTCTCTGAAATTGTGGAATAAGAGAAAATGGCTACAAATGCTTTACTGAACACCATCAGAAATTCAGTTCACTTTCATTTGTGCTGCCATCTGACACTCCCTTTTATTTTATTTATTTTTAAGCAAAGGACAAAAGGACCATCTTGAAAATGGTCCTTTTCTGAAAGGACCATAAAATACTGAAAAGAACCAGAAACATAATATGTAACACTATTGAAGTTTTAGCAACAACAACCAGTAACAATTTTGCTATGTTAAGCCCCATTTGCACAGTCCATCCACAGCTGGGCTTCCATTCAAATGTTACCTAAACGGCACACATAAGGCAACTGGCTGCTTACCAATAATCATTGTCGTGATCAAACAGTTCCTTTGCTGGAATGAAGTGTATACAGAAACAGGAAACAGGTAACCAGCTGCACCCTCCAGACAAGAACAGTCTACCAGTTTGAGCAGTCCCAACTATTCAAGCAGACTACAGAGGGCTTCCTAATGAGGAACAAGGAGGGAGCAACAAGTGCCTGCCTCCAACAGCTTACCCATGATGTCACTGGCTGGCTGGCTAGCCAGCCAGTCCAATGCCTGCTACCCCTTCTTTACCCACAGCATCTCTCCCATTGCTCCTCAGGTGAGGGAGGAAAAGTTTGGTGGGGGAGCTTGCAGGGAAGGGAGAGATCAGACATGAGGGGGGATATTGGAATAAGACATCATGATGCAAGGCATGAGACTGTGGGCAGGAACAGTGGACAATACCAGCTGATAACAAATAAATAAATAAATAAATAAATAAATAATCTGAAAAAGCAACATCTTTTACAAATGAGATAATATGACTGCCCACATAACCTCCTCAAATGACACAAAGCAAGGGTTGGAATGAAACCAGACCACATCTATTAATTCAACATTAATGGCCTTCATCCAGTACCTATCTTCTCAACCTCCCTCTTTAGGCACCTACTTTAGAGGAGACAGCACCAACTACCTATTGCCCCTTCCAGCATCCTCACCCTGACTTCAATCTGAGCTTGTCTACCAAAGATCCCAAGTTTTCAGCATCAACCCCCTGGAAAGGAAGCCAAATTGCACTACCTACCCAAGTTGCTCTACCTACCCAAAGTAGACCTCTGCAAGCCAGGCCCAAGAGGGGACATCCACTAAAACTGAGTGTTGGGAGAGTTAGGACAGACAAAAGAAAATGATTCTTTACTCAGCGTGTAGTTGGCCTGTGGAACTCTTTGCCACATGATATAGTGATGGCATCTTGCCTTTAAAAGGGAATTGGACAAATATCTGGAGGAAAAATTCATCACAGGTTACAAGCCATGATGGGTATGTGCGACCTCCTGATTTTAGAAGTAGGCTACATCAGAATGCCAGATGCAAGGGAGGGCACCACGATGCATGTCTCTTGTTATCTGGTGTGCTCCCTGGGGCATTTGGTGGGCCACAGTGAGATACAGGAAGCTGGACTAGATGGGCCTATGGCCTGTTCCAGCAGGGTTGTTCTTATGTTCTTGTGTCAATGACAAGTATCCCCAAGTCAGACAACCTCTTGAGATTGGTTCTCATTCTCATATTGATTCTTGCTTACCCAACCACTCCTGTCATGCACTGTACCTGCCAGTTGTGGCTTGTGGTGAAACGCCAGATCCAGTTTCAAGAAGGAAAAAAATTCATCACCAAATCAGGGGAAGAATAAAATAATCCTACAGAGACAACCACTCGCATCCAACTATTCTAACAGGTGAGTGTGATGGGACTGAAAGTTCTCCTAGATGCTCAATAAGAGGCCGCAGACACAAAACAGCCAAACACGCCCTACTCCCAGTGGACCCCATTGCCAGCCCAACCTTGAGGTAACGTGAAACAGATTGCATCCATAGAAGATTGTAAAAGGTCCATGGAGCAGTGAATTTGGGGCATGCTTCACACCAAGTCTGCAGTTGCCTTCTTCTCACCACCACTGAGAGAGGCCGCAATGATACGCTTCCTGCTCACTTGAGAGAGAAGCAACTCATCCACATCCTTCCCTTGCTCCCCATGCAGTTTCCTTAAAGCAGCAAGTGCAGGACTTCCAGTGCACTCCAGTCCTTTAAATAAAACCAGAAGTCTTGCACTTCTGGGTTTGATGAAACCATGTGAGAAGCACAGAAACAGCTTTCTTTTCTTCAGCATTACATTAAAGGCAGCAGCTGTGGCATTGGGGTGGAATTGCACCACCCCTAACTGACCCCATTCAAAATGCTTTTTGAAAGTGGAAATTCTTCAGAATCTTCCTCCTGCAACAGGAAGTTGCAAAGCTGTGGTTCTTTTTAAGGGAAAAAAAGAGAAAAAGACCTGGCCTTTGTTGAGACTTGCTGTGATCAAGCCAGCCTCCAGTGGAGGCAGTATGCATAGGAGTCTGAGGAGACTGTATGTCCAGCTGATGGCTTTCAGTGACAATTCCAAGCAATATTAATCTCCTCTCAAGCATCAGACAGACAGACATAGAAGCTACATGCCAATATTTAGGGAGGAGGCTGTGCCTGACACGGAATCTCATTGTTTTGGTCACTGTTGTGTGAGAACCAAAAAAGAAAGAAATCAACATTCACTATGTTTCTGCCTGTACAGATCAAGTGTAGATGGGAAATTGGCAAACAAATATAAACAAAATATTTCAATACTATGAATATTTTTTAAATGCTGGATTTCCTATAGCAGTGCACAATGTGATCCACTGCAGATGGTAGTCTCTCCCACCAACCGAGACCTCCACTCTGTCCGTTTCCCATGAGGTTTTTACTGCTTGGAGAGCCTCTTGCCTCAGTAGCCACCTTCGCTTTGGGAGGAGCTACTTTCTCCACACAACAAGGCAGTGGTGTAGCTAAGCTGCGGCTTGGGGGGATACATTGCCCCCCACAGTGGAGTGGTGGTTTTCCATTGTATCTGCTGGTAGGAGGGTGACAGCTCTTACCTGAGGCACGAGTTGGCAACCTTCAGTCTCGAAAGACTATGGTATAAGCCTACAGCACCCAGTATTCCCAGGCAGTCTCCCATCCAAGTACTAACCAGGCCTGACCCTACTTAGCTTCCGAGATCAGACGAGATCGGGCATGTGCAGGGTAACAATTGCTCTGAGGCACATGGCAAACATAAGTCCTCCCACTCACCCTTGTTCCCATATGGCTCCAAATGGAGCCGTTTTTGGGGCAGGGTTGGACATGCATAGGAGGGTGATAGCATCATCTGACCCAGCTAACTACTGCAATAAAGGGCATGCTTTTGGCTCCATTTTTCTTTTTCCCCTGGACTCCAAAGCTGTTCAGCCTGGTACCACTTCACAGAAGGACATCATACCTCAGGCTACCCAGCAGATTAAAGTAAGGTAATTTCTTTTCTCCTCTCTCCCTCTAAATCTTGTAACAATGCCCCTTTTTTTTCTAAAATCCTCCATTCCCTAGCGCTTGATTTAAACCGCCAGCTAATTTTCTCATTTTCCCCCATTGTGTCATCTCTGGGGGAAGAAATTCAGCCAAGCTGGCAACCTGACTCTTGTTCTCTCTTTCCCTCCTTCACATAACCTGCGTCTGTCGCAATTGAGATATCCACAGGTTTTTTTGTTGTTTTTTTCCAACCAAAACTACTTTGGCTGCATCCTGCAGGCAACTGGAGATCATGCAGGGGCAGAGAGGAAATGTTTTGTTTGATCTCCTCCTCCCCACATGGTCCCCAAGAGGTCTACCTCAATGTGCACCAGCTATTTAAAGTAGCGCAAAGGGGTAGACTGAAGTAAGCTTTGAAGTTTCAAACTTTGCACTTCAAACTTTGAAGTAGTCTACTTTATTCCAGTATAGCAAAGGGGGAATATTAGAGACCAAACAGGAAGTTGAAGTGATCTTGGGAAGGGGAAGTGTTCTGCAGAGATCAGCATTTTGCTTTCAATGGCCTCGTACCTCAGATTCCAAGTAGGTAATGAAGCTTATGGTGTTTCCCTTTGTTTGTTCTCAGCCAGCCACGGACCTCCACAGCCCCGTGCCCGGGACAAAGCTCCGCAATGGTGCCACCCCCCCACGCAGATATCTGTCCCCCCTACTCACCAGAGGCTCACTGAGGCTCACACAACTGCAGTCCACATCAGAGAAACTTCTGTAAGGTTCCCCAGCACTATAAACTGAGCTTCTGGCAAACCGGAAGCACAGTTTCCACCCCCGTCAGGAGCCTCAGAGAGGCTTCCGTGGGGTCCTAGCAGCCGGCATCTGGGGCATTTGCCCCAGGGAAGTCTATGGTAGGCACGCAACTGTTCTCAGCCTCTGGTAGTCAAGGATATTTAACTTCTGAACATCAGCTTCTCTTTAGCTGTCATGACTAACAGCCACTGCTAGATGCCTCCTCCATGAATCTGTCCAGCTCTTTGAAAAAGCCATCAGAGTTGGTGGCTATTGACACATTGTGTGCTAACTGTCCTTTCAATCAAAACACAAATTTCATAAATCAAATGACTGACGGCCCAATCCTAAGCCTTGCATGCCGGCTCACCGGTGGCATGCACTGTCACAAACGTGCCATAAGGCACATTTGTGGGCCCTAGCGCCTGTGCTCTGCCCATGCTAGCCCAGTGCTGGGCTAGCGCTGGGTGAGCACAAGAGCTTCGCCGCTTGGCGATCACATGGACCACCGAGCAGTGGAGAGGTAAGTGGAAGAGTGGTGGGAGGAGGAGAGGAGGCATTCTGGGGCAGGGGAGGTGAAGGGAGGGTGGGGGGAGCGTGGGGAGGAGGCATTCTGGGGAGGGAGCAGGGAGGGAGGCAGAACCAGTTGAACCGTATCCAGAACCTCCATGTCGGACTGGTCACACGACACAGAGGCTCTTGATTCTACGCCAACATTTGGGCCGCTGTAGAATTGAGTAGCCCCATTGTGGGGCTACTCACTTTACCCGGAGGAAGGGGACAAAAATCCCCTTCTCCCAAGGAGCCCCTGACAGTTGCTTGGAGCACGTAGGATATGGCGGCAGCCATTTTCAGCACCGCTGCAGCCCCGCATGCTGGGCAGCTCAGGATTGGGCTGCCCAGCTTCTGGTCAGAATGGCAAGTCTATTCTCCCATGATCCTTCAGGATTCCAGTTATGATAATGGAGGCACCATCAGAACACTTTGTTCAGGAAGTATACTTGTCTCCCTGTCAGGACAAGAAATAATCTCATGGCATGGTGCTTGAAGCGACTCTGTGACTTGTCAGCCTCATTATGTTGCTCCTTGATTTCATGTTTTTCCTTAAAAGCTTGACTTCTTGAATACCCATTTATCCCATCTCTCACTACTATGTGTCATCCACAGTCCTTCTAAAGAACTTGGCATGAATTGTCCTGTTAGCATGTTTTGTTTTGTTTTTGAAAAAAGGATTTTTAGCAACATAAAAACACAATTGCCATCTTCATACACCAGCTTTTCTAAATGTATAAAGACAGGTACAGTGAGAATTGATCATAAACATTTTTTTGATTGGACACAGGAAGGATAATTTGTCATCAACTTGTCTTCCTGTCATCAACCATGATCGACCTTCCATGATCAGAAGAAGGAGACCTCATTTGGATAAGGAGCATAGCAAAATGGTAGACTGCTTGATCAATTCCCAGTACCTCCAGTATTGCCCTGTTTCAGACCCAAATCTAAAGCTGCAAATCTACTAGAAGGTATACCACATGTGCATGAATACAGGACTTACTTAGGTTATCACAGATTGTAATGAACGTCTCCATTTATAATCTGATATATCTACCAACTCTCTTCAGTATCTCCTGTGGTCGTGGCAGTTGCATCAGTACCAATGAAGCCTTCACAGGTCTACTGACTGAGCAGATCTGTTCAGCATAGCACTTATATATTTTAGGAACAACAACAACACATAACAATAATCTTAAAATCAAAGTTGAATGGAGGAAATATCATCAAAGCCATAAATACATGGGCCAACCCAGTAATTAGATACCCAGCTGGAATAATTGATTGAACTCAAAGTGAATTAGAAAAGTTAGATCATAAAACATGAAAATTAATGAACATGCATTGTGCATTGCATCCAGAAAGTGATGTAGACAGATTATATCTACCACATAAAATTGGAGGTTGTGGACTTCTACAAGTACAACAGGTAGTGATAGATAGATAAGACCTTTGTTGGCATACATAACAAACACAAACACAACAACACAACAAAGAGAACAGCAGTAGTGAGTACAAGCCTATGATATATAATACATAACAATTGAATAAGTCAGGTATATTTGTCCCATATAAAACATAGTGGCCTAAGATATAAAATATACTACAACAGGTTTATCTGGTGTGCTCCCTGGGGCATTTGGTGGGCTGCTGTGAGATACAGGAAGCTGGACTTGATGAGCCTATCACCTGATCCAGTGGGGCTGTTCTTATGTTCTTATGAAAGAAGAAAAAACAGGTCTGAGTGATTTTGTAAACAAAAGCACAGAAAAACTATTGAAGGCTGTAAAAATGGAGAACATTTTAAAAACTACAGAAACAAAAGCTGAACCCAAAAAGCAGCAATTTGAAAAGAGAATGAGCAGCTGGAAAAATAAACCAATGCATGGACACCTGAAAAACACTGACAGAAAAAGTGATAACTTGATTTGGGCATGGCTGAAACTGTGTACCAACAAAAAAGAAACTGAAGGTCTGATTTTTGCCACACAAGAAGAGGCACTGCAAACAAATGCTACGAAGGTTAAAATCTTGGAAAAGGTGAAAATCCTAAGGACAGACTTTGCCAGGAAAAAGATGAGACTGTGTCTCATCTGAGATGCGAATGCAGTAAGGTCACACAGATGGATTACAAAGTCAGACACGATAGAGTTGCAAAAGTAATCCATGAGTAAAAAATACAATTTGCCAGCATCAAAAAATATTTGGGAACATCAGGTTGAGAAGGTGTTGGAGAATGAACAAGTCAAGATCCTATGGGATTTTAAAATTCAAACGGATCGACGCCTTGAACATAATACACCTGATATAACAATAATAGAAAATCAGAATGTCTGGCTAATTGATATCGCAATTCCTGAAGATGCCAGAGTCGATGAAAAAGAACTAGAAAAAATGACAAAATACTGAGACCTGGCCATTGAAATCACACGACAAAACATACCAAAGTGGTCCCTAATGTCATTGGGTACTTGGAACAATCTCAAAAAGTTTTGTGAACTACTTTAAACATTTGCAGCTTACTGAAATAACACCATCAGATCTGCAAAAAGTAGCACTTTTGGGAACATCATACATATTGCATCATACACCATCATCATCATACCAGGTGATAGCAGAGTAGAACTGGGAAAAAAATAACAAAATACAAAGATCTACAAATAGAAACTGAAAGGTATGGTAGAAGAAGACCACCGTGATCCCAGTGGTGATTGGTGCTCTCAGTGCCATTCCAAAACACCTTGAAGAGCACCTGAGCAGCCCTGGGGCCACAGAAATTACCATCCACCAACTACAAAAAGCAGCTTTACTGGGAAAAGCTTACATCTTGTGACGATATTTATAACAACAAAACAGGATAAATGTCAGGCATCCCAGGTCCTTGGGAAGGATTCCATGTCAGGATAAAACAAACCACTCAGTAATACCTACCATACTGTGTGAAAATCTATTATAATAATACTAATAGTGATGCGATATTTTTAAATGCTTATCAACCTTCCAAATTTGCAAATGAAAAGCAGCATTGCATCCTCACAGTCAATCTCCAGGGCAAGATAGATCAATGACTGCAATAAAACCTCACACTGGCTCTGGGAACAAGAAGAACTGTACTGGCAAAGCAGGCAAACTGAGTTTCTTTTGAAACCGCCGTATGATAATTTCACAAGGAGTGCCAAATTAAATATTACGCACTAATGCCGTCTAAGATGCTAAAGATTATTTGAAAAGATGAATTATAGACATGTACAAAGAGCAAAGTAATTTTCCTCTATATTAAGATACACTGTCATGCTGCTACTGCTGCTTTCCAAGGGTTAGGATTTGTTTCATCAGAATTATCTCTTGATTTATCTTTAACGGAATTAGATTTCTGTGTTTTCGGTCTATTTTCTTGTTGCCAGCTTACTTAAGTAGCAGAGCAATTCTCAATAGAAAGCTCAGAAGGAGAAAACTCATACTGTCTGGCTCCAGTAACCATAATCTCTATTACCACTCATGCATCTATCAAAATTAGCTCATTTTAAAGTCCATAAAATCCATTTGCACAACAGGAGAATCAAATAAACTTCCTATTTTTATTTTAAATAAAAATCTTTATTATCCAGGACTTTCCTCGGTCATATGATTTCCAAGACTACTCACTGCTCCTATAATATATCCTGTTACACTAGCCTCAAGCGTTCTTTAGAAAGAAAAACTCACCAAGGAAATATTCAAAAGGAAAAAGAAAAAAGAAAAACGTTGCAAAGGCAGAAACTTATTGTCTTGGTAATACAAATCTTTGTGATAAATGTATGATTGCCATGTGTATTATCAAATATTATTCTTAAGAAGAGGCTTGAAGGATTGGATGTGGGTTTGTCAGTAGTCAGCAAGATACCTCTGAAAAGTCCACATGAAGACAACACTCCTCTATTGTTTGTCCCACAGTAACAATTCATACTACTTGGAGGTTACATAACCTCCAAGTATATGGAGGTTATATAGAGCTATGGAGGTTATAAGCATGGAGTTTGCCCACTGATGAAATCATAATAACCTCATGCCCTGCCCTGCCCTGCCCTGCCCTGCCCTGCCTTGTAGGACCCACATCTGCATCCTTGATTTTGTTCATCTCAATAATCAACCAAAAGAAGTCCTGAAGAAAGAGGGTGATCCTGGGTGGCGATGAACCCCGGGGCAGTTCCATGATTTGGGGACCTTTAGGCAAGACATAAGGCCTCCTATTAATCAGTGAAAGGCAGAGGATAGAGAGGCTCACAACTTTGTATAGCAGCCTCTTTCCACCATCCCTGGACACAACTGGTTCTATACCATTTTGTTCCCCCTACAGTCTTCTGTGTGTTGGATGCCAAGTTCAACATTTCAGATCTGTTTTAACCACTGGCATACCTGGGGGTCAGGGGTGCAAGTGCCCCAGGGCACCACAAGGGGCCAGCACTGAGACCCCTCCTTACCACTGCCTGTTTTTTGTTTCTTTGCAAGCCTTTGGAGGGCTGCCTACAGCCTCCCCGGTCCCCAGAAGGCCTTCTGATAACTCTAGAGGGTCTTCTGGGGGGGGGCCAGGGAGGCAGTGGGCAGCCTCTCCGACCCTCAGAAGGCATCCAGATATGCCCAGTGGGGTGGGGCAGCCTGGCGGGTGGCACCTTGTGGGGCTGGCGCCAAGCAACACAAGGCCCAGGATCACAATTGGTTTCAACACTTCATGTCAGAGAAGCAAGCAACATCAGTTAGATATACTGTAGTCCTCTTTCAACCTTTTCTTCAAAGGGGGAACTGGGAATGGTAGTCTGTACAATATGTTGAAACTTGATTATTCATTCAGGTTCCACAAGAAGTTGGTAACGTAACACTTCTATTCAATAGGGTTCTATACAGGGTTTAGAGTGACGGAACTCTAAACACATGCCTGCAACAGGGGTTTTCCTAGGCCAAGGGGAAAGGGCCAGCAGAAACCTGAACTGTATTTTGGGTACTTTGTGCTGATAATTCACTGCACCTGCATGCAAGAGAATAGAGCAACATGCAGAAGGGCAGGAGAATGAAGCAACTTGTCCAGAATGTAAGCAACAGAGGTACAAAAATAAGAATGTACAGAATATACAACAATGGCAAAGATGTAAAACATGGGGAGGGGGTCGCAAACAGACAACCAAGAAGAAGAAAATCTGGAGCCTGTAAATTCCGACAGTTGAGAGGCAGCACAGAAAGGAGTTGGCAAGTGATGCAGGTTAAATGGGAGCAAGTTCAGGTTAGAAAAGGGGAAATTCAGAGCCAAAGAGGTCAGAGAGAGTGAACAAACCTTGGAGATGACAAGATTAAGCATATTGCCACAGCAATGAGTTTAGGGGAGGTTCGAGCAGAAAGAACAGTTTGTCTTACTATTAACACAGCAGTGTCTTCCAAGAACTTGCAATGAGGCCTTTCTAGACATAAATAAAAACTGAGGATTTTTTTATAAAAAGAAAACGGCATGTTTTAAGGGCAGGAATCAGGCTCATTCATTTAAGTCTCGGTATTATCAGAGATGAATAATCCAGTCTTGTTTCCATAGGAGCACAAGCAAAGCTGATATGACAGGAATTTTCAGCCCCCTTGTCTCCACAACAGTTCCTGCACTACTTGAAAATCCACTCTCGAGGATTGGGGACCATCCATAACAGTATAGGATGGGGTGCAGGAGGCTGCAGCGGGGGGGGGCCTTAAACCCTTTGGAGGAGGCAAATTAAAAATCCAACAGAGAGGTAGCTCCATTCACGTAACAGAGCAGCAAGGATAGGCAGGCCATATTTTCTCAGTAGTTAAATTTATAAATCCAACAAAGTGGTAGCTCCATTCACTTAACAGAGCATCATGGCTAGGCAGGCCATATTTTCTCAGTAGTTAAGTTTTCAAAAGAGGGGTGCAGGAACTTAAGTCTGTCTATACAGACAAAATCTGATCTGGAAGAACCTCAATACAGATCTGTGATCTGGAAGTATCTTAATACATATCTGTGAAATCCAAATGACATGTTATGTTTACCGTGTTTTGCTTGGTAAAAACTTATTTTCACTGCCTTGTGGCAACCTCATAGGGCTTCTGAGGTCTACGTTCAGATCTGAGCCATGGTGGGACAATAGAGGGTATTTAACCCCATTTGCTACAATCTCTGTCTCTCTCTCCCACTCACACATAGACATAAATACACACGCCTTATTAAAGAAAAAGAAAATTATTGGGAAAAGGGGGGGAAGCAGATAAGTCTGCAAAAGGACCCCTTTTTCCTCTGGTACAATAAATAACCCAGCTAGGCTGCTATCAATTAACATACACAGGAGCAGAAGCTGGTTAAGGTTTCATAAGAAATACTTTATTCATAGTTTCATAATTGTATGTACATCTTCTGAACAGAGAACCCTAAAGCTGATCTCCTTGAATTAAAAGTGCGAGAGAGAGGAGATTACGTCTGCCATTGTGGAAGTAGAGCATACATCCTCTTCCTTCAGTGGTGTGGAACAGAAGGTGCATGAGAAAAGGCAGAAAGGAAATAGCGTGAAGGACCACATCTCCTTCAAAGATCATAGAGGGCAGCTAAAAGATCTCAGGTGTCTGAACAGTGCACTGCCCTCCAGAGTTCTGCCGGCTGCATCGAATCCAAAATGCCAACAAAAAATAAAAGTCACATGATTTAAAAAGTCACATGACTTTTAAAAAAAACTAGAAAATTAATATGTTTATTTACAAGTAATATTTTATTTATTTACTTACAAAAAAACTCAATTCATTTTGTGTAGTGAGGCAGCCCCAAGGAACTTTAATGAATACTCTCCTTCCTTTCCCATTTCTCCCCAGAAAAATTAAAAAAAAACATGAAATCTTCTGGGTTTTTAAAAACTCTTTATTTTTTAATAGCCTCAGGGCTTGAGGCTATTATTAGTTATCTGGTCTTTCTATCACTCCTGTTTTCATTGGAGACTCTGTTCCCACAGTTTAATGCGTATGAGCCATGGCGTAGTCACAGGTTTAAATAGCTCCGGTCCAGAGCAGGAACATAACTGGATGCTTTGACATTGTGACTGTCACATACTCTGCCATATATGCAAAGGTTTCTTTCACACACACACACACACACACACACACACACACACACACACACACGCACATCTGTGAACAGCAACAGACACTCTGTTCAGGCCACCCTGCATGTGATGGCAGCAAAGCTCCCTGGCAGACAGCAGGAGAGCTGAGTCATCTCTGAGGTAATTTTTTCCCCCGCAGATTAGCTGTGATGCCAGAAGTGAGCCCATCTGGGAGAAAAACAGCTGTGAAGCTATATGGGTAGAAGTGGTGGGTGGGGAGATATTTCAATGCCCCATGACTGCTTTACATGTGATCAAGGCAAGAGATCCATGTTTGAAGGCATGGTGCTTCCTCCATCAGATGTCATTTGGCCCTGAATTAGTAGCTGATAAGGAGAACTATGTCACAGCCTTGGTTGCTTTTCCCATGAACAAATGAGACCAAAAGCCTGTGTCTTGGTTCAGGCAGGAAGAAGTCAATGCGAGCTGAACCAACCCTGCCAGCCCTCAACTCGTGGTCAATTCAAAACACTGCCCCATTAAAAATCAGTTGCCATTCAGAGCTCTAACAGCGAAACAGAGGAATGGAGAACAAGGTCTGGTGCTGAGCCTTGGCGAGCCCCGGCTCCAATTAATCCCTGTGTGCTCTCTGTCATGATTTTTGACATAACGTTCGTCATCTAGTGTTGTGTTTGCCATTTCTGCCCAAGGAAAATATTCCAGTGCGTCAGGAAAGAGGCCAGAAAGAAAACTATTTCCAGTGATTGACTGACACGGCTTCGCCAACGTTCTCGCACCCCTTCTTGTTCACATGCAAAGTGAGATATAATCTCTGGTGAGATGAAAGCTCTGAGAGCTGATAAGATATGATGAAATGTTTAATGGCCTTGTTTGCGCTGTCCAGTCCGATAGCTAAAAGAGTACTTGTATGATACAATCTTAAATCTGTGAAAGTAATTGCTTCTGACATCTCCAACTATGCAGCAGGCTGCCCAAAACGCTGCGTTTTCAGATACAAATTCTATGGCTAATGAAGTGAGAAGAACACAGTGTAGATACAAATTAAAGCTTCCTTACAATGAACAGCCCATATTGCCTCTTGTTGTTGTCCTTTGTAACTCTCTTGTTTTGTGTTGAGAGGAGATAAATAATCTGTTAGTAATAATCACCCTTTGGTGTTTTTTAGCAAATGCAGAGGCATTGCGATTAACAGCAAGGAATGGCCACAGGGTAACTCGTGTCTACAGTAATGAAACCCCGCACTCCCCTAGAATTTCCTTGTGAGGGCTTTTTATAGATTTACATTGTTGAGGAAATGAACTATAAAACATGAACTGCCTCAAAAACTGACAAATGGTTACCATTTCCTCAGCGTTTCAGGTGTGTATGCGCACGTGTGAAAGGAGCATTTGCTATGTCTATGTACAATTTATCCCAATACTCTAACTCAGCCATTTTCAACCACTGTGCTGTGGCACACTGGTGTGCCATGAGAGATCCACAGGTGTTCCACAGGGATTTGGGGGAAGGTCATTTGTTAGTAAGGCCAATGGGGGATGTGAGCCCCCACTGGCAGCATGGTGTGCCTTGTCAATTGTCAAAAACCTGATGCTGTGCCTTGACAATTTTAGTGCCTTCTCAGTGTGCCATGAGATGAAAAAGGCTGAAAATGGATGTTCTGACTGCTCCTTTGTCATCTCATGATGTAGCTATTTCAAAAGGGTCAGAGGAAGCCTGAGAATATTTGGAACGTGAATAAAACAGTACTGTTTTGAAAGCAATTCTTGAGTCAAAGTTTAAGTATTTCTTTCATTCTGCATTTGAATGGATAGAAACATATACAAACTCCATGGCCAGGTTTCAGAAGTCTCCATGCACTCTGGGAGTGGGGGGGCCAGTGCTCCCTAACTATCAGGGATCACATGAAAGTTTCTGGGTCGACTTATGAACTGAAAGTTTCATGGGTTAGAAATGTGATTACTCAGGTTTTCAGAGGGAAAAGAAATGTCAGAGGAGCAAATAGAAGGAAACAGATCGTTGTTTAGTGGTGTATATCAGGGTCCCATCTGCTATCATATCCATAGGCATATTATAAACCTCACCTGATATTCTGTGATAGAAAAGTAGTCAACTTAAGAACAAAGGAAGCTACCTTAAAGTAGTCCATCTGTTGACACTGACATGCAGTAAATTTGCTGTTTCAGAGAGGGCTCTTTCTCAACCTTACCTGGAGATGCCAAGGATTAAAATCAGGACCTTCTGGATGCACTTCCACTGAGTAACAGCCGCCCCCAATCTGGAACATTTTTCTTGGTACAGTGGAAGCAGTCACAGCCCAATCCTATCAAAACAGCCACCACGTATCCTGTGGTGTCAAGGAAGCAGCTGGGGGTATCCTCGGGGTAAAGGAGCTTCAGTTCCCTTACCCCATGTCAGACCCTGGCAGCCCCTATGGGTCTACTTGGAGCTGCACCAACTATTGAGCTGGCACAGAACTGAGGTGACCTGTGTCGAGTTCTGAGGCCTGGGAGGGAAAGGGAGGATTTGGTGGCAGTCTTGGCTGCTGTTCCCACCCCCTCCTGGGCCTAAACTGCCCCCTGTCCCACCCTCCCTCACCCAGTTCTGTCTCCTGCTTGCCACCCTCCCCCTGCCCAGGAACACCTCCTCGCTGCTCAGCTGCTCAGTGTGGAGGAACAAACTGGCACTGGCCTCCTTGCCAGTACCTTTTTCCTCCCGGCAGCCACAACATGGTTTACGGCATGTTTGCAACAGCTGTTGCCAGAGCAGCGTGAGGGCCACTGATACTGCCTGGCATTAGCATTGGGCTGCCCATGAGCTCCAAGATTTATGGAAGAAACACTTTTTTAAAAGAAGAAACATTTTGATTTAGTCTGATCCAAAATTATTACTAAGAATAATACCTTTATTATACCTAATTATACCTTTCAATAAAGAGTAGTTTACAGACTTTTTTTACATAGCTAAACAAATAAATAAATGTTTCCATGTTCCCAAAGAGCTCACAATCTAAAATTAATCACTTTTTTTTCTCCATTTTCTCCAAACCATCTGCCTTTTTTACTGTCACTGTATTGGTCAAATATTCTCATTTGCCTACCTGTTTTAATTGCATAGCAACATACAGAGATGTCTTCAGGTCTGATGTCAGTACATAAATCTGACTGGCCATCTTGACACATGTGATTTTATTTGCTGACATTCAAAAATTTCATTGTGCCATAACATTGCAATGCCATGCCATTTTTTTCATGTCATGTCTGATTCAATGCTGGAACATATGATTTTTATCTGTAGAAGTTATTGCCATTGGGGGAAAAATTGACAGCAGTTAAAGATATCACAAAACAATTTTAAAGAATATGTTCTGAATGATTTGCACATTAATTCCATGAAAAAGTCTAACTCATCAGAAAGTAAATTGCTACTGAAATTGAAACATCAAAAATTTCGCAGAGCTTTATTGCATTTCCAAAAGCAGCAAGAACCTTTCTCACAGCCCAATCTTGAGCTGCCGAGTGCCCAGGGCTGCAGCAGCGCCAAAATGGCTGCCGCAGCATCCTAAGCATGCTGGATAGCCCACAGCAGCTCCTCAGTGCTCCTTGGGGGAAGGGCCACCCTGACTGCATCAGAGCAGGTAGTGAGGGGCATCAGAGCAGACAGTGAGGGGCAGGCTGTTGACAGTTCATGGGCAGTTCAGGGCAGAGAGTGGGCAGAACCAGGAGGGTGGTTCAAGATTGGTAGGGGGAGCATCTTGGTGGTGGGTCACCAGTTTGATCAGAGGTAGGAAGGGAAATTTACTGCATGAAAAGTTAATTTGAAGTAGGTGCTAAAAGCCAGATCCTTCTCATCAGCTGCATATGACTAACAGTGGCACCAATGCAGTGTCTGCTGTATCCTGTGGGGGAGTTTCAGCCTTTGGAGGTCTCCTTGGGGTATGGTAACATTTTTTCACTTGCCCTGGGGTAAACCCCTACTAGAACCTGTACCACTGAAATCACTGGAGTAAGTCCATGTGGACCCGTGAAGGCGGATTGAGGCTGGGAAGGGGGGTTGCATTTGGCAGACAACATCCAATCCACCCTCCTCCCTGCCCCCGTCAATGCCCTGTTCCATGCACCCCTGCCCCACTCCTCCCTCCCATCCTCTATGCTTACTTACCAGGGTCAGCGGGGGTCCAGAATCCAATTGCATGCAGAGCCATCCACTCACCATTTGGAGTGATGATGATGCCCAGGAGCAGGTGGTAAGGGCAGAGACTAATGCAAGGCTATTGATGAATAATGTATTAACAGTATTTATATACCGCTTTTCAACTAAAAGTTCACAAAGCGGTTTACAGAGAAAAATCAAATAACTAAATGGCTCCCTGTCCCAAAAGGGCTCACAATCTAAAAAGATGCAAATGAATACCAGCAGACAGCCACTAGAACAGACAGTGCTGGGGTGAGGTGGGCCAGTTACTCTCCCCCTGCTAAAAAAAGGAGCACCCACTTGAAAAAGTACCTCTTAACCAATTAGCAGGGGTAACCAATGTATGGAGCATTCCCCAGTGTCTTTCTCCATTGTTAGAAAAGACAGAGGCTGAAAACAAGATCTGAGATCCAATCCTTCAGGATAAGGCTTAATTTTATTCCTTCCCTCCTTGCTTTCCAGGAGAAGCAGCGATGCCATTTTATCTCTGAACTGAGCACAAAAATATCTAGCAACCACTATCCACTGCGGAATTGCACATCTTTCCAAATCATCCTTCAGGAAGATTAACACTGAGCATTTACCCAGCATGAGCAGGGCATCTACAAGTATGATTAAGAAAAACAGCTCAACGTTTACTTGTCTCTGAATGGGAGTGAAACCCTAGCAGGGAGCCAAACTGAGGTCTAGGGTACTGATGTCATGAAGATACAGCTTTGATCTCTTTTGAAAATCTATTCCTTAGTGAGCAAATCCAGGGTGTCTATTCTAAAACTGTCACTATGTTTGAACATCTTGAATCATTATGCACATTAACCTTGAGAGTTATCATGAAAGAGTATTCACTGATGCACAGATAACCACAAGGTAGACAAGGGGGGGGGGGAAACTGTAGCAGAACAAGGGTTCATGGTCATGTGTTATCCAAGAATGCACTCGCTGTAGAAGAGTTTGCTAATAAAGATGCAGAGAAAGTTTCCCAAGGTCTTAAGGACAAATTTTCAATCAGATCTTTCAATATCATTATGGGCAACACCATCAATTTCATGGGGAAGCATTAGGCACCATTTAACATGCATGCCCATCATCTGGTCTTTCCTTCTCCATGACTCAAAAGTACTTATAGGAACATTTCTAAATTCCTGGAGGAAAAAAAAAATAAGACAGTATCTGTACAACCCCAAGCTAACCATTTTAAGTAGTCTTATGTTTAGCCACACACTGATTGTGAATGGAATTTTATCGGTTGTGACTCCAGTGTTTCAGAATATAATTTGAAATTAGGCTTACTGAGTGACAAATTGTGATCATAGCTTTGTTGATTTTGAATTTTGTACTATACTGATGACTGACCTGCTTTCTTCATAATGGTGTGTCTTACTTCACTGCCTATATTTATTTGTTCATTTAAAATCTTTTGGACAAAACACAACTGTAACTATAGATTTTGAATATTTGACTCACACTAGTTTTATTATGTAGAGCAGTGATTCCCAAACCGGTGGGTCATGACCCAACAGCCAGGAAAGCACTTATGTCTGGCCCCTTAAGGGGTAGAGGCAGGGGACTTCAGCAACACAATCCCCAGGACTGAGCTGCTGTTGGGGAAAGAGGGGAGGTTTCTAGCTTACTTGAAGCCAGCAACAGGATCCAGGGAGTACTGGGAGCCCTGCGGACACCTCCACAATGCTCCCAAAGCCTTGAAAAAATTTTAAAAAGTAATAGGAAGCCATTTCCAGTTTCCAGTTGCGAAAATGGAAGTGGTTTCCAATTATGTGTTTGTTTTTTTTAATTTTCAAAGCTTAGGAAGCCCTGCTGAGGTGTCCACGGGGCTTCCCACACCCTCCAGACCCCATCGCTGATTTCAGGTAAGTTAGGAACTCTCCTCCCTTTCCCCAGCAGCAGTGCAATCCTGAGGATAGTGCTACTGCAATCCGCCACCCCCACAAGCACTCCTCTCCTAAGGAGGAGTTTGGGAACCACTGGTGCAGAACAATGTATATTTTACCCATTTCATTGTTTCTTATCTGGGTGCCAAAATCAAAACAGAGCTCAGTGCCATGATGAAGGCACATCATGCACTCCAGTGCCCATGTGCTGAAATGAGAAAAACAGTGAACTTGGATTGCATATTACGGTTCTGACACTTTCAAATCCTAATCCAAAAATTACAGTAGCAATTCTGATATCTGTTTTTTATTCCACATGGTGAGGGAATGATGTTCTGTGAAAGTTCACCCACATGTTATCGAGTCATGTATGTTCTAGGTATTATAATATAAACTAATGTATATGCTGCGTATGATATAAATATGAAATACTGCACATAATTATAGGAAAGGGATTGTGGACAGAAGGCAGGGATCCTTTTTGTGTGTGTGTGTGTGTGTGTGTGTGTGAGAGAGAGAGAGAGAGAGAGAGAGAGAGAGAGAGAGAGAGAGAGTTTGTGTGATGCACATAAAGACACATTGAAACATCCAAGGTGAGAGGTCTCTATTGGTGAGTGCTTGGTCATCCAATAATGGGTAGATTTTGAATTTATGGTAACATTGTCCTTAAGTGCAGCATTTAATTTTTCTCCATAGAAATTAATGTCAACAATTCACCTGCATAGCGAAAAGCAACGGGCTTGCAACTGGGATGCAGGCTAATACTGCTACTACTGCCCCTGTCTTGGTTGACCCAGTCCGCCGTTGAGAATCTAGCCTGCTTCTGTCTATCTCGGTTCTGCTTCTTGGTCATTCTAAAATGTGATACAGTGTTGGGAATTGAATTTAGAGCAGGGGTGTCCAAAGTTTCTGGCTGGAGGGCCACATCATCTCTCTGACACTGTGTTGGGAACTGGCGAAAACAAAGAATTAATTTTCATTTAAAATTTGAATAAATTTGCATAAGTTTACATAAATGAATATATTAAAGATGAACTTATATAAATGAATGAAGGTCTTGCAATAGCTCAAGGCCTATAAAAGGCCTTGCACAAAGCAAGGTTGGCCTTTCCTTTGCTGCCTCTGCTGCATCACAGACATGAAACAGCAAGCAGTGGAGGGAGCCCTCATCCCACAGCTCACGCGAGAGGTCAAACAGTAGCCCTCATGCTGAGAGCAGTTGCGTCGGGCCAGTACGGGCTCCAACAACTCTCCGGAGGACTGGGTGCTCCCTGAGGGCCACACTGAGAAGCCTTGAGGGCCACATGTGGCCCCAGGGCCAGGGTTTGGGCACCCCTGATTTAGAGGAAGAGATTCTTTCAAATCTGCATCCACGTCCCAAAGGCTTCCAACTTGTCTTACATAGAATTAAAAACCAAGCAATAAACTCAGGGAAATGGAAGCACCTACTAACAGCCATAAAACACAGTGAACAAAAGCCAATGTATAGGACTAGCAGCAGATCTTAAGCAGCAAATGGCTATGCTCTTGTCAGAGCAGGGAACATGACTCTGGACAGGGTAGAATAGGCAGGACCTTTGCTTTGTGTCTTATGATGTATGACTTTCAATTTGGTTTATTTATTTATTTATATACCGCCTTTCTTTGATCATCAGATTTCTCCTCAGACTTTAATCCAAGGCGGTTTACATAAGTAGGCTGTTCTAAACCCCTGTAGGGATTTTTACAATTGAATAGTTCTAGTCTTTCATAGTCTTTCTAGTCTTGCAATAGTTCTAGTCTTTCTAGTCATTGAGGAAAAGAGGAGAGCTCAAGCAGCATACAAGGCCTGTCCCAGTGAGCGCAACCTGAAGGTCCTCCGAACTGCTCGCAGCAAAGTCCAACAGACTGCCAGGAGATGTGCTAACGACTACTGGCTCCAGCTCTGTTCCGAGATACAGATAGCAGCTGACACGGGCAACATCAAGGGGATGTATGATGGTATCAAGCAGGCCCTAGGTCCAACACAGAGGAAAATTGCCCCTCTGAAGTCTGCCACAGGCGAGGTCATCCAGGATCGGGCACAGCAGATGGAACGCTGGGTGCAGCACTACTCTGAGCTATATTCCAGAGAAAATGTAGTCACCGAAGAAGCACTGAACAACATTGAGTGCCTGCCTGTGCTGGAAGAGCTTGACAGTGAACCAACCCTAGAAGAACTTCACGTGGCCCTGGACTCCCTTGCCTTTGGCAAGGCACCTGGAAAAGACAGCATCCCTGCTGAAGTCCTAAAATGCTGCAAAGAGATCATCATCACTGAGCTGCATGAAATCCTCTGTCTCTGCTGGAGAGAAGGTGGAGTACCTCAAGACATGAGGGATGCAAACATCATCACGCTGTACAAGAACAAAGGTGACAGGGGTGACTGCAACAACTACCGCGGCATCTCTCTCCTTAGCGTTGTAGGAAAGCTGTTTGCCCAAGTTGTACTAAAGAGGCTCCAGGTACTTGCAGAGAGCGTCTATCCAGAATCGCAGTGTGGATTCCGAGCCAACAGGTCCACCACTGATATGGTATTCTCCCTTAGACAACTGCAGGAGAAATGCAGGGAACAACGACAGCCACTCTTTATAGCCTTCATAGATCTCACAAAGGCTTTTGACCTGGTCAGCAGAGACGGCCTCTTCAAGATTCTCCCCAAGATTGGATGTCCACCCAGGCTCCTCAGCATCATCAGATCTTTCCACAAGGACATGAAGGGCACTGTTGTCTTTGATGGCTCCACATCAGACCCTTTTGACATCCGAAGCGGAGTGAAGCAGGGCTGTGTTCTTGCACCAACCTTGTTTGGGATTTTCTTTGCTGTCCTGCTGAAGCAGGCCTTTGGAACTGCAACAGAAGGCATCTATCTCCGGACCAGATCAGACGGAAAGCTCTTCAACCTCCCCAGACTGAGAGCAAAATCCAAAGTCCAGCTGAAATGTCTGCGTGACTTCCTCTTTGCCGACAATGCAGCGATCACTACCCACTCTGCCAAAGATCTCCAGCAGCTCATGGATCGTTTTAGCAAGGCCTGCCAAGATTTTGGACTGACAATCAGCCTGAAGAAAACACAGGTCATGGTTCAGGATGTGGACTCACCTCCCTGCATTACAATCTCTGAGCATGAACTGGAGGTTGTCCATGACTTTGTGTACCTTGGCTCAACAATCTCCGACACTCATTCTCTCGATACCGAGCTAAACAAGCGCATCGGTAAAGCAGCTACCACGTTTTCCAGACTCACAAAGAGAGTCTGGTCCAACAAGAAGCTGACAGAACATACCAAGATCCAGGTCTACAGAGCTTGCGTCCTGAGTACACTTCTGTACTGCAGCGAGTCATGGACTCTTCGCTCACAACAGGAGAGGAAACTGAACGCTTTCCACATGCGCTGCCTCCGACGCATCCTCGGCATCACCTGGCAGGACAAAGTTCCAAACAACACAGTCCTGGAACGTGCTGGAATCCCTAGCATGTATTCACTGCTGAAACAGAGACGCCTGCGTTGGCTTGGTCATGTTGTGAGAATGGATGATGGCCGGATCCCAAAGGATCTCCTCTATGGAGAACTCGTGCAAGGAAAGCGCCCTACAGGTAGACCACAGCTGCGATACAAGGACATCTGCAAGAGGGATCTGAAGGCCTTAGGGATGGACCTCAACAAGTGGGAAACCCTGGCCTCTGAGCGGCCCGCTTGGAGGCAGGCTGTGCAGCATGGCCTTTCCCAGTTTGAAGAGACACTTTGCCAACAGTCTGAGGCTAAGAGGCAAAGAAGGAAGGCCCAAAGCCAGGGAGACAGACCAGGGACAGACTGCACTTGCTCCCAGTGTGGAAGTGATTGTCACTCCCGAATTGGCCTTTTCAGTCACACTAGACGCTGTGCCAGAACCACCTTTCAGAGCGCGATACCATAGTCTTTCGAGACTGAAGGTTGCCAATACAATAAGTCTTTCATAGGTCTCCATAGGTCTTTTCATAGACTCCATAGGTCTGGCCTCTCTCTGGCCCTTTGCCTCCCACGCTCCACTTGACGGCAACTCCTTTCTGCCACCGAGGGTCAGCTCATCAGTATATCAGCGAGTCGTCAGTTCTCGGGTACTTCCGGTTGTTTTGAACTGGCAGCCTCAGATCTTCAGGCATACAAGGCGGCAGCTCTACCAACTGAGCCAGACCTCGAGCCCTCCTGTCTATAACATCATAGGCGAAGGGCATGGATCCCAAGACATAAGGACAAATAAGACATGATTTTAAAGCCCCCTATGCTCTGCCACAGTCCTGCTCAAGCTCCAGAATACACAATTAACAAGAGCAAAGCAAACAAAATGATTAAGCCTGCCCCCACATCTACACTGGCTCTTGGAAGACCAATCCTGTAATTGGGGGGAGGGATGTTTATTGCTTTAGATTTAATGTTAATTTCTTTTATTATTATTGCAACACTACGCAAAAAATTGTTTCAAAATTTTATTGTGAGTTGACACAGATTTGAAGCGGATGTATCCTAAAAGGGAGGATACAGAACATTAACAACAGTTTCTTCTAGAATTTCAAATACATCCATTCCTAATTCTTACCATTGCTTCTGAAACAGCAGCTCAAAGAAAAAATCAGCACTAGACAATATATGTGGGAAGAGTGAGTTTTCTGGAAGTTTGTTTAGCTAAAAAGAAAAAAAAAAACACTAGGAAGTTGAATTGCTAACAATGAGTATTTGCCAAGAGATATTTGCATATGTTTCAGAATAACTTTAAATTCAAGGGGCTCACAGCAAGCAACCTGTTTTAATCTACAGTTGCAAACACAGGGTTTTTCAGTATAATAAACAACCAAAAGCAGCAAAAGTTTAAAAAACCCACAAATTTTATTTGTGTGATAGAACAATGATAGTATTAGGGTATTTAAGTCCTGGATTATTGTGTCCTGGTCAAATGCATCCCAGTCATTGATATCCCTGGATATTCATGTCTATTTTTTTTGGATTTTTGTTTATTTGTTTTTGGCATGCTGGGTATTTGCTCCCACAATAACTGGGCAACAAACCCCATGTTATATATCCAATGCCACTTATCCTAGCCCTAACCCAACCTTTGTGTTTTAAAATGTATAAAGTACATCTAATATACATATATTGGGACACAAATATCCAGGATGCAAAAAGAAGGGACATAAATGTCCATTACCAGGATGCATTGGATTGGGACACAATGGGGCTGTCCATAACAATGACTTAGCTATAGACAGCTCCACCACTGATCCTGCCCCCCTCTTAGGCCTAACCTGACTTCCTCCTCACCCCCACTGCCGCACTGTTCCACCCATCCCCTCTCTGTTCTGTCCATCTCTTGCCCCGTTCAAACCCCTCCCTGTCTCCCTCAAACCTTCTGTGTGGGCTTATCTGCTCTGGCGGGTCTTTGTGGATCCACCAGCGTGTGGGAGGCCAGTCCTACCTCCCTGCCAGTGGGCTTGCAGCACGCACTGGCAGAGGCTGCTTTGCTTTGCTCCTGGACCTATCCTACTCTCCACCCCACCCCTGTTGATGCACTGTTTGTGACTGCCATAAAGCAACCTCTGCTGGCGCAATAGTAGTTATTCTGGCAGGGAGAGGGATGGGATTGGGTCTTTAGTTCCTAAAACTTCCTGCCTTACACCTCTTACCTACCACTGAGGAAGCTCTGGTTGGGTCACATGGCTAATGAGTTACTGCTTTCCCTAGAACAGAACCTCTCAAATGTTGTCCCACAAGGACAAACTGCAAAGCTGAGTCTTCTCCCTTACAAACCTATATGCAAAAGATTAAAGAGCTCTGAAGTCCAAAGCAGGGCTGGATTAATGTAGTAGCACAATTCACATATGCTACAGGCCCCACATTTTTGAGGGCCCCACATTGGCTTCCCAGCTGCATTGAAGGCCCATCAGGCAAGTGGACAGGAGTATGGAGGCATGTATAGCCCAGCTGACCATGCTTTGCTTTCTCGCTGCTGCCAAGTTCTTTACCCATTCTTTTTCCTTGCTTAGAACCAGTGGTGTAGCTAGCAGGGAATGAGGGAGACTCGGAAACCAGTGGCTAGGTGGAAGTCAGGCAAGTGGCATGTGAGGCAAACGTCTCCACTGTTGTGTAAAGACACAGTCTGAAGAAGAGCAAACCCAGCAAAAGTCTTTTTATATGGCATTTGCATGCATACCAAGAGTATGTTTTATCTACCATTTGCTGGGGGCTGGGGCAAAAATCTTTTACTGATGCTCCGTTGCAGGGCCCCTTTATAACATATGCAACAGGCTGCGCACTAGCTTAATCCAGCTCTGGTCCCAAGTATCCAAACATCTTAACTGGGAAACAAAAACATATCCTGCAAAAAAATAGGGAACAGCCCCATTGTCCTCAACACCAGTGCCTATCAGGTTGGACAACCCCATTTCATTCTTTTGGATGTTGGAAGGGGCAAGGGAGGAAACAACAGGTTCAGAGTCTGCATCTGAACAAGACATACAGAAAATCTGGGTAGACAGAGCATTGGCAGGAAAAGAATTTGTACAGCCTCAAACAACTGTTGGCACTTCTGTAAGAGAAGGCATGCCCTACTTGAAAAATGAATATCTAACAGCCCAATCCTGAGCTGTCTGGAGTGCGGGGCTGCAGTGGCACTCAAAATGGCTGCCACTGCATCCAGCATGCTCCAGGCAGCCGCCACCTCCTCCTTGGGAGAAGGGGACTTTCGTCCGAAGGTCAGCATAGAATCAAGAGCCTCCATGTCGGGCATACAGCCCGACACAGAGGCTCTGGATCCAGTGAAGCAAAGTTCCACCAGTCCCACCTCTCTCCCGCCCCACTCCCTCCCTCTGGAATGCCTCCTCCCTGCCCTCTCCCTGCCCTCCCGCTGCTTCCTCCTGCCCCAGAATGTCTCCTACCTGCCTGCCACCATGTCCCCACCTACCTCTCCACCGCTTGGCAGTCTGCGTGGACCGCCGAGCAGCAGAGCTCTGGCATTCACCCGGTACTAGCCCAGCACCGGCCAGTGCTGGGCTAGCACCAGTGGAGCACAAGCGCTAGGGCCTGCAGATGTGCACATTTGCGACAGTACGTGCCGGCCATTAGCCGGCGCACAAAGCCTAGGATTGGGCACTTAATAAGATGAAGCAAATCTTCTGACCTCAACTAACAATAAATTGTACCTGCCTCCTTTTTAGTTCTTGTTCATCTGGTGTATAACGTCTGCTCTTGTGGTTGAGTCTGAACAGGCAACTCTTACTGTTTACTCCTGTTGTATGATTATGCAGAACTAACACTTGGGCATTGCTCACTGGGAGAGTGATGCCCATTCAACCTGCTTTCTCAGGCAGTTTATCAGAAAACCAAATCTAGTGAGCTTTGGCATTCATTTTTTTTTTTTTTTTGCCTTAACAAGGCACTTTAATGGCTGTCATTCTCAAGGTTGTAGACACTGTCACAAAGAAAATAAATTAATACATTTTTTCCCCTGCTATAATTCCAACAACCTTGAACTTAATTAAAATAGTGAAGAATCACTCATTGTTAAAGATCCATCTTGGCAACAACAAAAAAATAACCTTCTTGAAATAATAATAGCTATTTATACTGTACAACATGGAATTCTCTTTATGAAACACCCTATTATGCAGAAGAGCCAGTCCAGTTCCAAAGACATTATACACAAGATCGACTCGCAGCAATATTTAACAGAGTCCTATTGTCTGCTGCTCTCTAAATTGCAATTTGCCTTCATAAACTGAAAAGAGATTTTTATTCCTTTGGGGATTTTTTTCCTCTGTTTTTGTGGCGGAAGGGAAGAGAAGAAGAGAAATCAGATCTGGATTGTCAAACGAAATGAGCTTTCTAACCAGCCAGGATATTATAATACGAAAATGAAGATATTGAAATTCAGTGAGTTTTTAATTTTATTTTTTTTACCTTTTTAAAAAAATAAAATAAAATTCCACCATGGAACAATACACCAACAGTCAATCTTCTTTGCAGGCTATATCAGAAGGTAATTGGCCATGATGGAAGTTATGCATCCCAAGCCAAATGTGAATGTGCTAAGCAGACAAAGAGGTCAATTATCTCTTAGCAAAGCTTGCTACAAAGAAGGAGGTTAGTGCAGTTAGAACATGTATTTAAAATGATTAGTCACTTCTACGTTCCAATGCCACTACATTTTTCTCAACTGCATGCTCTATTTACTTAATTTGCATAAGGTTTCTCCCTGGAATATGAGTTTTCTGTTTTGCACTACATCCTTATTTATTTGGCATGTTACATACAGCATTACTCTTAAGCAAGAAAGATCTCAAGGGGGGGGGGTGATAGTCATAATAGTTGACTAGATACAATAGAACCCATGCAGGGCCAGCCCAAGACCGCCTGGCACCTGAGGGACTGTGCTAAATGCTGTTCCCCTTACCTGGAGATGTACCAGTCTCTGTTCCTCATGCTTCCTGGATTGGAAGAGGAGCAGGACTGGGGGAGAAGCAGAAAAGGAAGTGTGGGGAAGAGGAAGAGATGCATCGCTACTAAAGTGATGCTAACACTGTAGTCTTATTCACACTTAATTGGGAGTAAATCCTATGGAACCCAGGGCAATGGCATAGCCAACAGGGGATGGGGTGGGCTGCCTCGGGTGCCACCCTCAGAAGGGATGACACCACTAGTGGTGAAAATTGTGAAAATTGTGGTTAGGAATAATATCATCCTGTTATATATCATTTGATGTGTAATTTACAGCAGAATGGAATGAAACAAACTGGAGTGAACTATCCCTGTTCTTTCAAAAGTTATGGCCAGAAAACAACCAGAAAACAAAAAATACAACTGCTGTCTATAACGGAAAGTAGATTTCTTTAACTCAAAACAGACCAATGACATTGATTGTTCAAAGAGCCAATGAAATGTTAATATGACACCGCGTGGAACCAATAAGGTGCTAGTAAGGTGACACCCGGGTGACACCACTAGGGACCAAAATTGTGGAAATTATGGTTTTTAGGAATAATGCCATCATGTTATATATCATTTGAAGTGTAATTTGATGCAGAATATAATAAAGCAGATCATATTGAAATATCTGTGTTCTGTCAAAAGTTATAGCCAAATAACCAGAAAAAGAAAAACAACTGACTTATGCAACAAAGGGATTTCCTTAACTCAAAACTGACCAATGAGTCTGAGTGTTCTGAGACCTAATGAGGTATTATTACAACACCATATGAAACCAATAAGGTTTTATTATAAGTCAGCTCTCTTTTCTATGTATCAAAGCAAATATTGGAACTCCTATTCAGTTGTATAAGTATCATCAAGTTGGCCAACATGTTTTGGTTGGTTACTGATTGGTTTGGGTAATCTGTACTGTTATATATTAAAATAAATAAAGTAATGGAGGTTTCCCACGTCCTAGTGATGCCACTGCAATAAGGCTGTGAGTACAATATTGTAATTTATTCTGTTGGGTCTGGTACAGGAGGAGGTTATACCATGGGGGTGACACAATGAATTCTCACACTGAGCGATACAAACCCTTGTAATGCCTCTGCAACATGCTGCAGGCATTGAGAGGGTTCTTATTCGGATCTGAGTGCAGACATTATGAAAGTGTGTGTGGCTGCTGCTTCCATTCTCTCTGAAAGCCTCAGTGAGGGCCGCTGGTGGCTTCCAGGAATGAATTTTCAGCTGGAACTGAATGTGGGCATCTGGAAGTATGGCTGACTGCTTCTCTCCTGGATGGCCTCAGTAACAGCAGTTGGTAGCAGAGGGGGGAACTCGCCATGTTGGCTGGATTAAGCCACAATGAAAGGCACCTGAGTATTATCTTCTCTCTTTCTTATGGGCTTAGTGAGGGTGTGAATACTATGACCCTGATGTGGCAGCTGGGTCAAATACGCCAAATGGTAGTGGTTTCTTGTGATGATGGTAACGTTCACCATATGGATCAGCCCTCTCACTTGTGTGGCAGTCCTCACATCTCTAGTGTTGCGTGATCACTGCATGTGATATGGCCAAGCCATGTGGCAAGCAGCTTACGAAGGTTACAACCGTGCTGGTCTGTTCCAAGAAAAATAAAGTTTGGTGTTATCCCTTTGTTTGCTGGTTTTAGATTTGGATATCATTTTGAAATGGGCTGCTTTTAAGGGCTACAATGTAACCAATTTTTAGAAAAATAAGCAATGGTATTTGAATCAACAAATCTGACATGAACAAGGCTCTTTCTTTCCCTAAACTAGTTAGGCATTTTAATTTCTCCATTTCCTGCAATATACCAACAGTATAGTGCCAATGAGACTGTTCCATACAGTTCATACTGAAAATATCATCTGATTTCAAGATAGTACAGGTGTGCGCCACTTAACAACGGGGATACGTTCTCCAACCCTTGTTGTTATGCAATTAGGTCATTAAGTGAACATTCAGTTCAATCTATGGCCTTTATTGTGTAAACAGACACTCCTCGCCAGGCACTAGCTGGCTGCACAGGCTACGGGAGACAGATTGCCTCTTCTTTGCATTAAGAGCCTCTTTGTTGGGTAAAAAGACATTCTGCTGCCAGCAGTGGGAGTCCTGACTGCCTCATTAAGAACCTCTTTGTTGTGCTTTGACCACCATCATAATGCAGTCCATCATACCATGGATACCAGGGACAACTCTTAAAAAGATAGGGGAACATTTTAAAAAATCTTGTTTGCCAAGATGTTTTTAAACTTTCCCCAATCTTTTTAAAGGTGTCCCCAGTATCCATGGTTCCACGTATCCACGAGAGAGTCAGAATAGAACAGAACCCCAGTGGATACCAGGGCATGCCTGTGTAGATGAGCACTTATCTACACTTTAAAAATTCTTATTCATACTCATGATGGGTTTATACATAAACATGTCCACCAAAAAAAAAAAATCACAAGAATTAATTGATCAATGTCATCTTTAACACATTTTTCTATTTCAACAAATCCTATGAAAATTTTAAAATAATACAAAGGTGCATAATATAGACCAGTGATTTTTAAACCGAGGTCTTGGATTCTTCAATCACCTATCATAGATTCTGCAGTGACGTGGCTAGTGATGGTAGATACGTTGTATTCAGGCATAGTGACAGACTCTGCTCCAGGTTTTGGGGATTGTCAGTAAGCTGCTTTCCATGGGGTCCCCTTTTATGTAGCCCCAAGAGAATAGCTTCACTTCACATTTCACTACCATACTGTGAAGGCTGTGGCACAGAAATCGCCTCAAGGATCAGTAGTGGGCCATCAACCAAAGTCCAATTATCCTGACTGTGCACTATTTTCTTAAGGACAACACAGTCTTCTCCCCTTTCATGCTTCCCTTATAGCCCAATTTTATGTAACTTTCCATGCAGCAATGCACCCATGCCAACAGGGTGCATGCTGTATACCAAGGTGATTTTCAGGCCCCAGAGGTCTCCTTCAGGTAAGGAAACATTTAGATAACCCCTTGCTTCCTCTCCAGGTCTACCTGTACCTACAGCAGGTATATATAGCTGGTGCAAGACTAAGAGCCCAATGCTGAACTCAGCTTCCCCCCAGCATGCACTGTCGCAAACATGCTGTAAGGCATGTTTGCAAGGCTGACCGCCGGGCCAGCATCCATGCTAGCCCAGCACTGGCCAGCGCTGGGCTAGTGCCAGGCAGGTGCCTTCCTCCACCACTCGATGATTGCATGGATCGTCGAGCCGCAACGTGGTAAGTGGGGGCAGGGAGGGGGCGGGGTGGAGATGGTCTGGGGAGGGGGCAGGCAAGCGGAGGGTGGAAAGAGGGTGCGGAGGAGACATGACAGGGAGGAAAGAGGCAGAGAGAGTGTGGGCAGGAGATGTGCTGGGGGGAGGGAGGGAGGCAGGTTCAGTGGAGCTCTGCTCCACCAGATCCTGCACGTTCGTGTGGGGCTCGGCGCCCTATACGAATGCCTTTACCTTACCGCTGATTTTTTGGTTGGCAGTAACTTGAGTAGCCCCATTACGGGGCTACTTTACTTCTCCCGAGGTGCTGCCTGTGGTAGCCTGTGGCACAGGATCCGGTGGCAGCCGTTTTCAGTGCCACCGAAACTGCATGCCACAGGAGCTCAGGATTGAGCTGCAAATGGATCCAGGAAGGCAGATTGAGGCTGGGAAGGGGGATAGGATATCGGTGGCACCTTGACCCTTCTTGCCCCTCTTCCTCCCCCCTTGCTGACTTACCAGCACTGGGAGTCGTGGACGGACTGTTGGCATGCAGAGCTGGCCTCTCACCACTTGCAACAGTAAATGGTGTGTTGCACTTTACAACAGCAGTAAAGGGCCAAAGGACTCAGTCGTTAAGGTTGACAGACAACAAAGTGGACATATTTTCCTGAATAGCATCTTGCTTACCGTAACTGATGTTCCTCTGCAATTATAGAGGAGTGCTGTTGAGCATGTTCTGGAGAATACTTCCAGTCTGTAAATAGCAGCAGAGAAAGGGGTGTACTTTGTAGAATATGCCAAAGAATGATTCACAACATGCAGGCAACATCTGTGGTTGATAAAGGGGGGCCCACAGCTGATAAACGAAAGTGGAAAGGGTTCCTTAAGGGTAGGAAATTCAAAAGCCATTGGAGCACATCAAAATCATTCATCTGTCAATTGTTGACTTTAAACAATATGAATAACATCTAGGAGATCAGAAGTGTACTTACACTTTTTAAAGAAAAAATCTTTTTTGGCACAAAATCTTGGTATTTCAAAAAAGGTTATGCTCTATTCTATCTGGTAAATGCAGAATAAGTCAAGGCCAGAGCACAAATTAACTATACGTCACAGGAATCAGAACATAATGTTTTTAAAATATAAAATATAGCCCCTTGATACTCCATCGTATAATTGACTTTTACTGCTCACAATTGGGCAATAAAATTAAGAGCTATATTTAAATCAGTTCCTCACACACACCAATATTCTATAAAGTGAAATGCGTATAAAATAGATTCCGAAGGAAGGGGGAGAGAAAAAAAAATCAAGTAAGTTTCTTTAGGCTACCCATATACCTAAATAAAAATAACAATTTGATAGTATACTTCCCTTGCCTGGAAAAGATTTAAAAAAAAAAAAAAGAGCAAGTATGTTTTCATTTAGGTGGCAGACTTCACTGTAGAATGGGACAATTCACAAGGTTCATGCAGACACAACCATCTGTCTGAATGCAAAAGAGAAATGTTGAAATCATACCCCAGTTTGATTCATAAGAACATAAGAAATACCTTGCTGGATCAGGCCAAAGCTCCCAAATTGGCCCACCGGTTGTCTCAGAGAAGTCCCCGGAAGATGAAAGTATCCTCCCCTCCCACCTCCCTCTCACCTGCAATTCTTATTCATTGTTACATTGCCCCTGAACCTGGAGGTTGTGCATAGCCTCTATGCACTGCTAGCCTACCAACTGGTAGTCAGTGATAGATTTGTCCTCTATCAATTTGTGTAAAGCCACCTAACCAATTGACCATCACCACATCTGGTGATAGTGAAGTTCATAGATTAATTTTGCGCTGTGTAGAAGTATTACCTTTGGGCCATTTTAACACACATGCAACTCACCAGGAGTGAGTTACCCTGCACATGCCCAATCCCATATGATCTCAGAAGCTAAGCAGAGTTAGGCCTGGTTAGTACTTGGATGGGAGACTGCCTGGGAATACCGGGTGCTGTAGGCTTATACCATAGTCTTTCGAGACTGAAGGGTGCCAACCATCTCTGTCTCTCACAATGCAATCCTATTGCCATCTTGGCTGGCGCAGCAGCTGCTACGCCAGCCCACAGTGTCACAAATCTAGGCTGTAAGGCATGTTTGGAACTACGATTGAGCCAGTATTGCTGGCAGAAGGCCCTCCAGCTCCGGATTCGAGCCCCTAGCTGCCAGCAGAGGTAATTTAGGTGCCAAGTGGTGCAGCGGCTTGGGGAGAGTGGCAGGGAGGGGTGTTTCTGGGTGGGAGGAGGTCAGAACAGGGGCAGCAGGATTGGTAGAGCAGGCCTCCACCATATCCTATCCTTCCTCCAAATAGCTGGCTCAGATCCAAGTAGCCAGCCATAGGGCATACTAGAGCATTACTCAGGGTAAGGGGGAAAATATTCCCTTCCCTGAGGAGATTTCCAGCTAGTCCCAATTAGTGCTGGATACAGTGGAGGCTATTCTGCCCCACTGCACCAGCACTAGTTAGGATTGGGCTGCCTCTCTCTTGATCTCCCATCCAACGCAGCAAATCCTGCTTGGCTTCTTTGGCAGGGTGACAGCTCGACCTCTAGCCCACACCTCCTGTGATCATGAAGCATCTTGGCCTGTTCAATTGGGAAAGACAGAGCAATTTTAAAAAATAAATAAATACTGTTGTATATGTGTAGTACATGATTCTCAGAGCCACACACCAGAAAGTTCTCTATCCAAATCTAGATAGGGTTATTCAAAAGGGGATTTGTTCTCAGTGTTTTCCTCTTGTGTCTTTAGGTGTGAAATTATGATGATGATGATTTTCCTTTGGAAGTGTCAATTGACCACATAGTATAAAGGGAAACAAGTAAAGTTGCTAATTTGAAGCAAGCCTAAAGCCTTTAATATTCCTTGCACTAGATCAACCTGCGAAGTCATTCCTGTTTAATTAGTTAGGCCAAAGTATTTGCAAAACAATTACGAATGTAATTTAATTCCAGTGTTTGGTAAACATCCAGGGATTTGTTAGCTGCGAACTTATGACCTACACATTGAGTTTACTTTACAAACTATCGTTAAACCAGTCAGATAGAAATGGCAATTAAAATGTGTACCATGGCAAGTCACAGATAGGTGATGAGATGATAGGTAGTGGGCACAATCCTAACCAGGTCTACTCAGAAGTAAGTCCTATTTTGTTCAGTGGGGCTTACTCTCAGGAAAGTGTGGTTAGGATTGCAGCCATAGACAGACACATATCCTGTTTTCACTTGTGCTTTACTTTTAAGTGAATGGCACATCAGAAGGATGACTTTTCATATGTTCTTTCCCATAACTGTTCTCATTAGCATCCCAGTCCTGTAGGGAGGATGCTTTACTCTGCACATAATGGTGTTCTCTGTGCTACTGGGGAGATATTGGGTGGCATCCAGAGTAATACAGTACTTGGGTGAACAGAAGTGCAGCCTCTGGATGCAAGCTCCCTTGGAGAATGGAAGGAGCATTCCACAAATGCAACGATTCTTGGAATGAGCAGAGCACCTCCTTCATTCTCAGAGGGAGTTTGCATTCATGGAGTGAGCTTCTCTGCATGGAAGTGCTCCTCTGGTTGAACCTATCATTTGCTATCTCAAAAGTGCTCCTCTGGTTGAACCTATCATTTGCTATCTCAAAATGAACTCTGCTCTATGGGTTGCTCGGTGTGTACATCAGAGCACCCTTCTCCATGCTGGTCAGTGACATTAGCAAGGGTGGTAAGGAAGAAAAAGAGTCTTTGAAAAGGCAGGGGGAAAAAAGTGCTGCACTGGACATGAATTCTCAGAAGAGAGAACAGAAATTCTCAGAGGAGTAGCCCTGCTGTCTGGATGCTTTGGGAGCAATCTGCACAATGCTAAATGTGTAATATGGCCCAGTGGGCTTTAAAAAATGGCCTGGGTTCCCCACAGAGAAGAGCAAAACTATGGTGGGAGGGGATAGGGGCCTGTTAGGACTTTGCCCCTGCTGCAGTTTCACATGCCTCCATGTTAAAGAGAAAAAATATTCAATTGAAAGCCAGTGGAAGCTTCCCCCCCCCCCACTTTACAATTGTACATGGGGTTAGGGAAGCAATTGGGAGCAAAATCATGGTAGGACCAGTCTTAAACCCCTCCAACCTTCCCAAACAAGGTTCTGCTCTGTCTTGAGTGCCCTCATTACATGTTTAGTATAACATGTAAACTTGACCTTTCAAAAGAGCATAGTTATACCTGTAATTTGCATCCGTGCACAGAGGAGGCTAATGGGACCAACTGCCAAGTACCCAGCACAAAAGACACAAGACCAAGCAATCTGGAGTAAAATAGACCATGTGTATTAAATCAGGGACTCGAGTCGAGTCACGGGTCTCCACTCCCATGACTCAACTCGAAAATGAGTCCTAACAGGCAAACTTTCAGCATTGCCCAGAGTGTTTTCACGACTCAAAAAGACTTTCCCTTTACCAAGCCAGCTGTGCTGCCAAAGCTGCCCGAGCTGCTACTGGGGTGTTTGTGTGAGTTCTTTTTAAACACTCCCTTATTGTCCCATCCCATCTGTAAACAAGGTGGGAGGGAGTGGGACAGACTACATGAGAGCGGGAACAGAAGTGGGAGGAGGGTCACGTGCAGCAGCTGCAAGGCCTACCAGGATGACACAATTCTTTGCAGCTCTACTCAGAAATAGTCCCATTTGCACCGTTCATTCAATGAGGTTTCCTCCTCCCAAGTAACAACAGAGCCCACCAGTAGTGTAACTAGAGGACATGCAAAGCACTAAGTTTTACAAGGAGCCTCACCTCAGCTTGCAAAGTACTACATGTTGTACAGAATCTCACTGCAGGCATGCAAGCAGGCCCCTCCCCTTCAGTGCAGGAACATGCAGCATGGGGCAGCAGGTAATGCAGAACTGCCCCGTTATTGTCCATGGAAAAACACCGCAGCTGCCCCACCTGCTTACACATGAGGTGAGGCTCTCTTTACACCCACTTTCTAGGGTGATGATGAACGATGGCCTGAATTATGGCCCCACAAGATATTTCATGCTGCAAAAAAGTACGTAAGCACAGCCAGACACAGAGAGACTACAGAAAGCATGCATGGAGAATTAGTGCTGATTGAAGTGACCTCAGGCTCAAGTTAGTGCCAAAGTCATCAATACAGGTGACTCAAGTGTACACGAGTCAGAAAAAAATGTGTTTTTTGCACTTGGACTCGAGTCACCTGACTTTGGGTTCCCAATCCTAGTATTAAACTATAATAATTTATCAATCTATGGCCGAGTGGGTCTTATCTACACAACCTCCTTCCCCCTTAAGTGCAGCCACCTATCTTGGATGAAACAGCTTACCTGCCCAGATCCCCTTGCTCCAACCTGAACCCACCTCTCAGCGGCCCCAGCTTTTCAACACCAACCCTTGGAAAGAGGGTAAAGGAAGCCAAATTTCTCTGCCTACCCTAAGCCAGATAGTCTTTGAAATAAGCATCACAATTCAAGTCCAAGGGATCGCTAGGCTGCATCCTTCAGCCAGGTAGCCTCTTGAGACTGGTTCTGGTTCTCTCTCTGACTCTTACATAAGGGTGGACACCAAAACCCTACTCCTACTTCCTGTTCCACATTATACCTGATAGTCATATGGTAGTCATATGTAAATACCACCCCTTAAGGACAGTCTGGGGTAGGCAAAAAAACTCCACACCAACTGTCAATGAAGTGTAAAGCAAGCATTTGCTACCTGGCCTCTGAAAGCAAACAGCTCATCCCATGTCATGATAGCTGGGTCATACATTCCTCCAGTCTTGGAGTGTTGAGGAGCAGAGGCTACATGCAAACTGCCCTTCTTTGGTCCTATCCTCAGCTTGCTACCACCTCATCCCACTCCTCATGCAAACTGGGGCAGCCCACTCCCATGAGCTGGGTGTGCATGTGACACTGTAGCCAACCAGGAAATGAAAGTCACTGCCTTTGCATTGTTTTGGTGCTCTATCTTTGTTCATTACTTGTCTGCATATATGTAACAATGTGTATCAGTGTAACAGGATAAAATTTTTATTCAGAGCTTCTCCCAGCCTACATGAATGACTTTTAACGTTTTTAAACGGATCTACTATATTTGTAGTTCTGTACTCCATAGCTACCCATCCTTACCCACACTTACCATCAGTGGAAATTTGCTTGAATGCATGTTTGAACACAATGTTTGAACACTGTTTGCATGTAAGACCATGCAACCCAGGATAGTATTGCCACCTCTGAGCAGGGCCCATGAGAGGGAAGTGCAGGGGGTAAATTGTACCCAGACCCAGGGTCAAAAAGGGGGCCCAGGAGCCAAAGGAGGAAGCCCAAAAACTTCCTGGGATCTTTTATTTTTCATTCTCGCCAGGGCCCATGATAAAGGCTACAAGGGGGTACATCGTATTTACCCCCTTTAGGAGGGAAGCCAAAAATTTCCTGGAATCTCAGAAAATGGTGCATATATTGTGTGAAGACTAGCATTCACCTTTTGTACAAGCCTACATAGTTTTATATATTGTAATTCACAGAAATTTTGCTCCAAAGATTATATGAAATTATGATCTAATGGAGAAGGGAAGGGACCGAAAAGTAACTTTGTACACCCTGATGAAATTCATCTCAGAAACCCTGCCTCTGAGTATGTCTTCCTCAGGTTTCCATGATTTTCAGAGATCTCTGGAAATTATAAATTGAATCACTACCACAAAGCTACAGACTCTTCAGGACATATTTCCTAGACACTTGTGTTTGTGAGCTAACTTGATGGTGTGGTAAAATCTCACATCAAGTATTTGTGAAAGAAGTGACAGTAAATGAATCTGTGCAGATAATTCTTGACCCTGATGCACATGACGTCACAATCAACCAGCAAAACACTCTTTGTGAACTAACTGCCTTTAACATAAAATTAAAAAATGCTTAATGATAAAAAACATATTTTGTATTTACATTATTGATATTTTTAATCAAAAACATAAGCAAGGACATAACAGGCACTGTACAATCTCCAAAAGATCCACTCATAATTTTTCCATAATGAGCTTATTATGAGACAGAATATTAAAAAACATAATTCCATACAATAGTTCCTTGGACACTGTAATAACAGACACTGTGGTACAAACACTGATGTCCTAAAATAAGAAAGACATTATGGTTGGAATCCAACCTAAGAAATAGCAGAGAAGAAGACAATAGAGGGCAATCACCTAAAAGCAGAATGGAGGGTTTTTTAAATTCCTTTTTATTTACATTTTAAATTATTTTTAATGAAAACCAATTAAACATCACAGTCTTGGTGGGCTATTTAATAAAACTAACTGTTCATGGAATCAGATACATGCAATTATTTCACATGTGGGGAAAAATCATAAAACACATTGAAAACAGAATCCAGCAGTTCCAATGTGCTTGAGTGGTCTGAAGCACACACTGAGCATCCCCAAGCAGGCATCATTTTCTTCTTCTAAGGTGGGGGCCAGTTAAAAACATAAGAATGCAAGAAGAACCAAGCTGGATCAGGCCAAAGGGCCATCTAGGCCAGCTTCCTGTATCTCACAGTGGCCCACCAGATGCCTCAGGGAGCACACAAGGCAACAAGAGACCTGCATCCTGGTGACGCCCTTGCATCTGCTTTGTCTAGCAACAAAAAACCAGGACAAACACGTCCAATTACTGCACCAAGTCCAGGACAGACACAAATGATTCCAGTTGCTGTGGTTTGGTGAGATAGGTTGGTAGAGGATTCACAGCACAATCCTGAAATGCCCGGGGCGCATGGCTGCAGCGGCGCCAAGAATGACTGCCGCCAAATCTTGCGCGCCTCAGCCTGCCGTGGGCAGGACCTCAGGAGAAGGGGAAGCAGCCCCGCAATGGGACTACCATCAACCAAAAGGTCTGTAGTAAAGGCTTTTGTGTAGAGTGCCAAGCCCTACACAAACACCTTAGATCTGATGGAGCGGCGCTCCACTGATTGGCCTCCCTCCCTCCCCCTGGCACGCCTCCCACCTGCCCTTTCTCCGCCTCCCGCATCCCCACCATTCTCCGCCCCGCCCTCTCTCCACCCTCCGCCTGCCTCCCCGCTACGCAGAATGGCTCCTCCCCACCCCCACTTATCATGCCGCGGCTCGGCAGTCTGTGAGACCACTGAGCAGTGGAGGACTGAGCTGGGTTAGCACGGGCGCTGGTCCAGCAGTAAGCCTCACAGACATGCCTTATGGCATGTTTGCAACAGTGAGCTCCAGCGGAAAGCCGGAGTGCAGAGCTCAGGATTGGGCTCTTAGTGTTGGACCTCTTATGTTGTTCTTTTTATAGATCAGGCGGATAAAGGATCTGCTACTGTTCCACTTTCAGGAGTGCATGGCTTCCACTGTATCCCACGGGTGATTTTGGCCACTGGAGGCCTCTTTGGGTAAGCCCCAGCTGCTGCGATAGGTCAGTTTGGACCTGCACCAGCTTGATAGCTGGTGCAAATCTGAGTTGATTAGTGAAGACGAATCAGGGCTGGGAACGGGGTAAGAATTAAATGTGTGCCACTGCCAAACCCAAACTCTCCCTGGCCTGGTCCACCCTTCTAACCACCTAACCCTCCTAACCACCCTGTTCCACCCACCCCCTTCCTGAGCTACTTTCAGTAGTAGCTTCATGAAGCTGGTGTTATCACTTCTACAACTGTTGTCTAACGTGGGACAGAAGGACATGAAAAAAGATCCATAGTGTACTGCAATGATTAGCTGAAGGATCATGCAAAAATGCAGAGTAGATTATACAAAAAGTTCGTGCTGTTTTCTGATGCTGCCTGCAAATAAAATTATTTGTGGAACTGCATATTGTATACAATCTTTTTTTTAACCACACAGTCAAACTCCCAACCTTCAAATGCCGCTTGGAGCAGAGTTGTTTTATGTTGAGCTTTTGTCTTTCTATTGTTGTAGCTGAGCAGTAAGATTCATTTCTGATTCTTCTTCAAGGAGCCTGGTATTGATTCATACATACTTTCTTTTTCAGGGAATGGCTGCAATTAAAATCAAGTTGAAGATAATCTAACATCAACACACAGAACATCAAATTGCAATGGATAACCAGTTGAAAGTTTCCACGTTCTGACAGAGCCTAGCAAACTATGACTGCAATCCTACACACACTTAGCTGGGAGCAATCTCATTGAAATAAATGGGAGTTACTTCTGAGCAGCTATGCATAGGATTGCACTGTTGGCTTGGTGTCACAAGCAAGAACCGATGGTACTGCTTCTCTTTCAAGGTAAAACAAATGGTGGTGCCAGTGTTTGTTCTGGTGTTTTTTCGTTGCTAGGCAAAGGCAGCCAACCTCGGAATAAGAGTTGCCAGATGGTATAAAAATTCTGATGCTGCTACTCCTAGTAACAAGCTAGTCAAAGCATTCACCATAAACACATGTAGGGTCAGCCAAGCAGAGGCTGGTTAGCCATAAAGAAATAATTAAGCCTCACTACAGTATATGGCTAATGTCTGGCACCACAGTGTAACATACACAGATGTAAACAGATGCACAGAGCATCAGACTAGAAAGGGCAATCTTTAAAAGCACTTTAGGCTGTACTGTGTAACACTTTACAGATTCAAAGGCCTCAAAAGAAGAAATACCTTGCTTAAGTAGTGCTGCATCTATTTTTCTTTACCTAATCATAAATTAGCGTTCATCTAAAGAATGTGATCTGAAGTAACGTGTGTGAAAAAATGTGTGTGTAAGATATCATCTAATATTTGTCTATTTTATTAACTATCTTATTTAAGATAATGGATCAATTCCCCTTTCAGATGCTGATTTGGATAAATTAAGGTAATTTAAGATTAAATCCCTTTCAGTTATTCAGATAGTCTCATATACAAAGTCACATTAGCTTATTATTGGATCCACAGTCACAACAATGAAAATATCACATAAAACAATTACTGCAGACACTTGCCTATAAGTTGATCTCACAGAAGTCGAGGGCAGGTTTTGAGCTCCAAATCATGGAATTTTCTATGACCCTTGGATAAGTCGGGGGTTAAACTGAGGGAGGTCTGACTATAGTTTTGTCTGATTTTACCCAAGGCCAGATCCTGAAAAATAACCTTCCAGTAATTTTTACCGAATTTTTGTTCATTAACTTTTAAAATTCTGGTTTTCACAACATTTGTGTAAACAGTGTCGGAGTAAGTGCCTGTAAACAACATACCAGTAGAACCATTAGTCAAATCCTTCTTTAAGGTGCCCAGTGTGTTAAGCCAGAGGCTCTACATATAACATGCAACATAAACATGCAGTTAGGAGTGTGCAGTCCAGTTCACAGCAGGGAGTCAAGCAACAAGGACTGCGCTGCGCACAGTTGCAACCCTCTTTACTCAGAAGCAGACCCAGTGCTTTCCATGGTGTTACTCTTAAGGAAGGGTGCATTGCAGCCTGGGACCTTGTTTCAGATAGAAAGGAGGATCCCATCCTGGGGTTTTAAAAACCAGGCCCCTAAACTTGGGGGAGGGGGTGAAATTCTTTGCAAATGACTTGCCAGGAATGTTCTGAGCAGCAGCAAAAGAAGAAAAGGAGGCATTTCCCTTCTTCTCCAAACTGGAAGGGAGACAAAAGGGCTTCTGGGAATTGTGGGGAGGCTTTGTGGGAGTATGTGCTGCACTTTCATAGCAGCAGCCCATACAGACTACAATTTCCAGAAGCGCCTTCACTTCTCTTCCTCTCTGGAGAAGAGGCTAAAGTGGCTGCCTCTGAATACCATAATTACTGGTAAAAATTCTCCTTTTTCTCCACCTGCTTCCTGCTTCTCAGCCCATTTCCACCCCCCCCCCCACTTCACCAGACAGCTGCTGAGCCTCCATAAGCTTCCCAGAAGCTTCCAGAGGATTCTGCTTCAGTCACTGCATTGACCCGGGTATAAGTCGATCCAGGATCTCAGGCTCCATTTTTAGGCATAAATTTTTCAACCTATAGGCAAGTATATATGGTGGTTGCTCTGTAATACAATGCAAATTCTCACGTCCATCCCCTGATCATGCTCTAGCACAGTGGTTCTCAAACTTTTAACACCAGGACCCACTATTTAGAATGAGGAACTGTCAGGACCCACCAGAAGTGATATTATGACTGGAAGTGACATAATCAAGCAGAAGATTTTTTTTTTAACAATCCTAGGCTCCAGTCCTACCCACACTTACCCAAAGGTAAGTCCCATTTACTATCATTGTTAAAAGCATATACACAGTAGCCTGTTCAAAGTCCAGATCTGTCACATTTCCCCAAATGCAGTCACATACCATGGTAGCATCAAGTCTAATATATTAAAAATAAAATATTGACATGAATAGGCACCCACTTGAAATTGGTTCGTGACCCACTTAGTGGGTTCCAACCCACAGTTTAAGAAACACTGTTCTAGTATCAAAGATGCATCATCTCTCTCATCGCTGTCCTTTCCTGTGGAGGAAGATGGGCTTTAGATGGGGAGAAGGAATGAAACACAGCCCCAGTCTGGTGTGAATCCAATAATGCTTCAAACAGCCCAATCCTATCCATCCCCCCCCCCTTGGCAATGCATCCTATTGTGGGAAGCAGTTGTGGAGGTCTCCTCTGTGTAAGGGAACAATTGAATAACCATGGGGTCTACTAGTACCTGAACTAGTTAAATAGGGGATTGGGTCCGTGAAAGGGGTTAGGATATTGGCATTGCTGTCCTATTCTCCATTCCCCAGGGGATTGGGGATAAGAATAGGCCCTCAGTTTGGCTGTACTTGTCGTAAGAGGCGACTAAACAGCCACCGGGTAGATGGGACTCGTCAGCCTGGGAAGGCAGCTCATCTGAGAGAAGGAAAACTCTGATGCCAAACCTCCACTGCCTTGTGGCTACATCCAGTTATGGAAAAGGCTTCAGGAATCAACCTCAAGGCAAAATCCGGAGCCGGAGTCCCTGAGGCAGTTCATGGCTGAACACAGTCACGTTCTGGCAACTCCTGCGACGCCGCTGGAACCAACTGTATTGGCTTCTGCCTTTCCATTGGACCATTTCAGCGACGTGGAGAGGGGGGATTTGCTGCATGGGTAATAGCCTATCCCCCATATCTACTTTACCCAGGCTTTGCGCACTGGAAAGGACACTCTGTTCCAGAACCACCATTCAGAGCATGATACCGTGGTCTTTCGAGACTGAAGGATGCCTCATCTCCAGCCCAAATCTGCCCATCCCCGCCCCTTCCCTGCCCATTTTTCACCCTCTCTGTCCAGTTCCCCCTACCCCACCCCCTCTCACATCTCCCACTGACTTATCTACTCCAACAAGCAGCAGGAGACACAGTGAAATGGGGCAGGAAGGCACAGGCTTTCCCACCGGTGCTCCTGACAAAGCACTAAGAGCCAAATCCTAACCAACGTTCCAGCACTGGCTTAGCTGTGCCAATGGGACGTGTATTGCATTCTGCAACTGGGTGGCATTCACGGAGGCCTCCTCAAAGTAAGGGAATGTTTGTTCTCTTACGTCGGAGCTGGATTGCCCTTATGTCAGTGCTGGAAAGTGGTTAGGATTGCGCCCTAAGTAGCACACTGTTGGAGCACATTTTACAACCGCTTTATGGCAGTCAAGCAACATCAGAAGGTAAGCATAGGATTGGGCCCAAAAGGTAGAACTTATTCCTGGCTTCCTGGTGATCAGGAAACATAACAGAAATATCAAATAACCTCTTTCCTTTTTCTTTTTTTTTAACCCATTTTTGCCCAGCCCACAGGTGTACACATTTGGTCCCTGTTACATATATGCAACATTGGGCAGAAATTACTTAAACAAAATCAGGAACCCTGTATTTCAAAATGTCTAGTGCAAGTCGCTGATGTACAAAACCGATTTAAGCATCTACTGTAAAAGCAGCCTATGTGCACTTACTATTGTGGATGTTTTCTCCCCTCTAATCTTAAGATACCGGAGCCCTTCCTTGCTTGTAGCATCCTTGCTGCTCCAGTCTTCCAAACAGACTACCAGCCATGTGGCATGTATCAAACTGCATTGTGTTTTTTTTGTGATATGGACAAATACCCACCAGGGACAAGATTGAAACCATGAAAGAAACACTTTACACATGACCTAAGCTGGAATCGAGCTCTCTAGAGGCAAAAGGCGAGTGAATTAACCTACTGTGTCACATAGCCCTACAGTATTGATTAGTAATTACTCTTTCCAAACGAAACAAGGACGTAGGACGTAAAGTCATCTGCACGATATTCTGGGAAAATCCAAGACTTCAAAAGGGTCAGCCTTCTTCAGTCAGCCGCTCTGAAGGTTGATGAAGAAATATTAGCTGCCTCTGAAATACAATTAAAAATATATTTTAATTCTAGCCATTGTAAACAAGAGGATTCACCAGTGAAGCAGGTGTAAGCAATCATTGTGGTTATATAAAGCACAGCTACACAAATATTACAGGTATGTTGAAATAGGGATATTGCCAGGGAAAAGGAAGGGTGAATCTTGGGAGAAGGCAGGCTGACTGAGAGGAGTAGGGCCTAGTGCTTAGTGCATACACACCTCTTCCTGCTCCCTACTGCCCTTTACTGGACCAGCAGTCTTGAGTGGGTAAAAACCTTTGGTAGTTTTATCCATTCCCACCATCCCAGGCTACTAAGATAAGGCAGAGGAGGGCTGACTGGAGAGGTAGTAGCTGACCTGCCCTCATTGCAACCTGGGACAGGTCCGTGACATGCCACCCCTCAACATGCCACCCCCCCTCAGCACACTGCCCCCCCCCCAGGATACTCATCAAGGCTCACAGAGCTTCACACAACATTCCACAGCAGTTGAGAAGCCTTTTGGGTCTCTCCCTCTGTTTTCAACAATACTTTCAGTTTTCCAACAAAACCAGAAATGTTGCTTAAAACAGCTGGGGAAGCCTCAGAAGGCTTCTTGCCCACTGCTGACTGCTACACAGAGCCTCGCCTGCCCATGGAACAGCTTGAATGGCAAGGTGGCACAGTGGGTGGTAGCTGCAGGGGCGCGGCAAGCACAGTGCCCAGGGCATTTGACCCCTGCTCCCGCCCCAGATCTGCCACTGTGGAGGGGGAGCCCCCTCCTAAATCATTGAACCCCAGGGCATTTTTATTAAAAATCAAACTCACAATTATAAGGGAATTAAACACTATGGGGAAAGAAAGATAGGTACTAAAAGTACAAGCAGGTTGAGGATGAGCAACTGGGTGCTCCTCTCTGAGCTCCCATTGAATGAGTAGCTCAGCTGACTTCCTATGGGCTGGAAAATACATAATTTTGTTTTAAAGGTGTCATCAAGCTACCTGATTGAAGGAGAGGAACCCACCTGGCTTCACCATCCCACATCTTGAACCTAGACAAAAAAGTTTGCTACCCAATTAGTAGTAGCCTGCCAAACCTGGAGAAGGGATAGCTATCCCAGACATGAAGAACCCCCATCCACAAAGACACAGGCTTGCTAATCAAGGAGTTCCAAGCAGACAAAGGACAAAGGCAGGAGGTGGGGGGAGGGCTGTTTAGTTCCAGGAAAGGAGTGGGTTGGGCTGCAGAAACAGCTGCCAAATTCTAACCCTGAACTTGAAACCCTGGACCTAATCCAGGCACACCTGCACCAACAGTTTCACTGGCATGGGTCTGAGTAGAACCTTCTTCTGCTTGAAAAAAAAGCCAGAGACTTTCCCAGGTCCAGATGGTTGAGATCCTGTCTTTGTAGGAGTACACCCCTCCATATCTATTTAATAGGTACAGTGGCATTTGTAACAAGCATGCAGGAGAATGTGATAATTTTCCAATGGTACATATTTGGTTAGTGCAATTGTGTCATCTTACTTGGAAAGAGGATCTTATGCATTTGCCTTTAAATGGGATTTTGACATTTGGACCATTGGATGACATGTATGTTTATATCGGGGATAGACAAATCCAGTGCAACTTGACACAAGTCAAGTCACGAGTCTCCGTCCCTTTCAACTCATTTTTGAGTTGAAAACAATTCCTAACGGGACAACTTTCTGAGTCGCCTGGAGCGCTTCCACAACTCAAAAGGACTCAAATCACAAGTGTTTTGGATAAACGTGTCAGGCATGGGGAAAAAAAATCGGGAGCTGCTGCCTGGGTGTGTATGTGTGGGGGAGTTCTCTTTAACCACTCCCCTGCTGCCCCATCCCATCTGTAAACAAGGTGGGAGGGGTGGGACGGACTGCGAGAGAGCAGAGACAGAAGCAGCAAGAGGGAGGAGGGCCATGTGCAGCAGCTGCGAAGCTTACCAGGATGACCCAATGCTATGCAGCTGTACTCAGTAGTAGTCTCACTGCAGCCGGTCATTCAATGAGGCTTCCTTCCCCCAAGTAACAATAGAGCTCACAGAAGCCATGCGATTTGAAAGCGTGATCTCTATGAACTTTTCCCTCACTTCCCTGCCTTCTTTTTCCCTCTCTCTGAGCTTCTCTAGCCAATTCCAAGGCAAGAACTCCCTTGGGCTCCTTCTCCTACCCTCCCTCATCCAAAAACCAGGCCACCCATATTTCGTACAATGATCATTGGTTCCTTCCTATCAGAGATGGGCAAGACAGCCTGCTCCTGCCCCACCCCCACTCCTGCTCAGATGCAAAACCAAACATTAACCCTTCCCTGTCTCCTGGCTAGAACTTCCCTGCTGCTCGCCTGGCCTCAATGATGGACCCACAAGATTTTTCACACCCTGAAAACAGTAAGCAAGCACATCCAGCATTGTTAATTGTTTACGTGATGCGCTTACTTTGACATGTTTACTTTTAATTGTTGACATGACGATCTGGCATATTTTAATGAATGCAATTTTAATGGTTGTGTGATTCATTAGGGTCTGATCTTTTTTTATTGTTTTGATTGTTTTATGTTCTAATGCTTTAGCATTGTTTTACCTTGTATTGTTTTTATTGTTCTAAGCTGACTAGGTTCCCCCAATGTGTGGTGGGGTAGAAATTCTTTAAATACATTACATTAATGTGTATGATATCCAAATGTGGAAAATGTGTTTTGAATTTATTGGAAGAGTTTTGAGTGTCCTTCGGGAAAAGTTTCATCGTCAGGAGTCAGCACTAGAGCATAATGATGTATTATCAAATAACTCATATGACCACTTGCAAAGTGGTAATTAACTACAATTGGGCCTTGCACATTCAAAAGCCCAGAACCAAGGCTTCCACAGCAAAGAATATGATTTTTATGAAGGCACGGGGTGTCATACCTTTCATTTTAGAAATTACAAAGTAATTCTAATTGGTTCTAGTGGAACATAGTAGCACTTGTAATGAAATGAAATTCTTATATTTATATTTCAGAATGACAATTTCAGAAATTCTTTGGCAGAAATTCTTTGACATACTTCTATGGGAGTAGCTCATTGAATTTACTTGCTTACCATAATGCAAGTACCTTAAGCAAAAACATGTGTGCACCACTTAACGACGGGGATATGTTCTCTGATCCTCGTTGTTTTGCGATTCAGTTGTTAAGCAAACTTTCCACTCAATCTAGTGCCTTTGTTGTGTAGACAGACATTCCCTACCAGACGCTTGCTGGCTGCACAGGCTACTGGAGATGAATTTTCTCTTATTTGCATTAGCCTCTTTGTTGTGTAAACAAACACTGCGCTGCAGACTATGGAAGACTTGATTGCCTCATTAAGAACCTCTTTGTTGTGGTTTGACCACCATCATATATGCAGTCCGTTGTTAAGCAGCGCACACCTGTATAATAATTTTGGTCTGTCAAATCTTCTAGATTGAAGATGCAACATAAAGCAACAGTAACAGTGGCACATGCCAAGTGATTTTTACCCTCTGAAATCAACAGGATGTGCTCCCAGGGGGAAAAAATACATAGAGCTGTCACTTTAACTGCATATCCAACTCATTCCTTTCTTAGAAAAAGTGAAGCCTGAATGGGCTAGGAGCATCCTAAGACATGGAGAACTTAGAAAAATGGATCTATTAACCACACAGATAAAAAATGAGAAAAAGAAATAGTGAGATTTAAATGTTCTAGACTCCGCTTACCATCCCGCACATTCTTTTCCTATTCAGTACTGAACATACTAGTGCAACTGCTTTCTTACAAGCCACAGCTTTCAAATATTTTTCAAGTGCTTGGTCAGCTTCCCCAACCCCATCAGACTCCAAGATCCAGCACTATATGTTCAAAGTGAGAAGGGCTTGCTCACTGTTCGTTTCAGCTGTTACAACCTTCACTGGACTTCCATGCACCTTGTCACTATCCATCATCTAATCCTCAGCATTCTCTTGGCTGAACCGCTTCAAAGCAGAGGCATGTGTAAGGGTTTCCCATTCCAAAAATTAATTGCTACTTTAGCTGAATTTCCGAACACTAATCTGCTGCCCACAAACTGTCAGGATTTTTAGAAGGGGATGAGGAAGGAATAAAAATGTGAACTAGACTACAAATTCTATACACAACTGACTGGGTGTAAGTCCCATTGAACTCAGTGGGACTTACTACTGAGTAGACATGCATAGGATTGAGCTGCTAGTGCGCTGTAGGGGTACAAATTTGCTTAAAGATTTGATTCATTTCATTCCTTATTTTTAATTTGTCTTCATTTTATTTATAAATGATTTTTTTTATTTTGTTACATTTGTTTCAATGGGCTTTTTCCTTTTTCCTCATTCCTTTTAACCTTTCACTGCTGCCTATGGCTGCAGAAGACAGTAGAGATCCTCTGCACAGCTGCTTCTGACTATTTTGGTTGCATTTTCCCTCAGTGCTTTGGATACAACAGTCAGTCAAGGACCCTGAGGGGAGAAATGCAACCACCAATGGGTCACCATGCTGTTGTGGTGGACACCATTTTATTTTTCCACAACACGCTCTCTAGAGGAAGAAGTTACTAGCTGAAGGAGCCTTGCATGTGGTGTAGAAAATAAGGGCCTTCTCATTTTATCATCCAAACCACATTACAAGTGTATTTTAGGCATAATACAATACTTTTAAGTGACTTTCAGTAACTTTCAGTTAAAATGATACAACCTGGAGAAAGGCAGAATACAGGTGTTCACCACTTAACGATGGGGATATGTTCGCCAATCCTGTTGTTATGTGATTATGTCATTAAGTGAACATTCAACCCAATCTAGTGCCTTTGTTGTATTAACAGACACTCCCTGCCAGTCACTAGCTGGCTGTACAGGCTACTGGAGACAGATTAACTCTTCTTTGCATTACGAGCCTCTTTGTTGTCTAACCAGACACTCTGCTGCAGGCTATGGCAGTCCTGACTGCCTCATTAAGAGCCTCTTTGTTGTGCTTTGACCACCTTCGTATATACAATCTGTCATTAAGCGGGTTAACCCATTTTTGCCTGGCCCACATTTTTGCCTGGCCCCATTTCTGCCTATACACATTTGGTCCCTGTTGCAAATATGCAGCATTGGGCAAAAATGGCTTAGGCAGCGCATCCCTGTAGTTTCACTGCACGCAGAAACATGCAAGATACATGTAGATTGTATTACTGATCCTTGTGCAAAGCCAATAGCCCAAACAGTACGGCAGGGGATTTGAGAGGGCTTCCCTGGAACTCTCCTCCTCTCCCTGATCCCTGTGACACAACTTTATACTAATGAAGGTTATTGCTTTCAGTGTGTCTGGCTTAGCACTAAATCATACTACCAGCGGTGCAAGAAGCAGCTGTCTGGACATGCCCTTAGAGAATCCACACAAAACAAATATCTCAGCATCCACTGTGAAAGTGAGTAAGATTTTAACCTTTGAAACAAAGGGGAAAACTGTGAAAATAGGTAGGCACTTTCTGCCAGATGCTCAGAAAAGAGGTAAGTGATTCAAGAAACCTGAAGGAAATAGGACCTTTGAGGTATACATGATGCTTTCCTCCTATGGCCCCAACATCCCCTTCCTCAGTGTTCCAGAGTTTCAATCATGGGGGAAAGTCTCCCCATATTCAGTATTTGTCATGGCAAACCAATGCAGAAAAAGTAGAGGCCAGGGCCAGACTAGCACATGCATGTTATTGGTGGGAACATGGCTAGCACTCATGCTCCTGTGAAGCCCCTTGTGCATGTGCTCTCCTTGGGAGAAGGAATACTTGGAAAGGGCTAAAAAAAAAATAGTGTATTTTCTAAAATTTAAACTTTATGGACTGAGTTCCCCCTAATGTAGAGGAATACCCATGTATTCTTTTAAAAAGTATATTGTACACTACAATTTATTAATTTATACATTAATAAACACGTTATACTAGAACAAGGAAAACAAGTAGAGTTATTCCCTTAAGCCTTCTTCCCATGCATTCATATGCGACACAACCCCTATAGGAAGGCAAACATGCTATAAACAAGCCTGCCATTTGAAGGGGAGGGGAACAGGTTATCCCACAGTTGGCACTAGATTGGGGCTATTACACAATGTAGTGTTTTTTTAAAATGTGTTTTTATGCCTGGAAAGGCCCTTGAAGTAATTTTGGAACTTGTGACAGGTCCTTTCAAACCAAACTGCAGCCATAGCTGACTTGATTCATATGGAGTCCGTCAGGAGACAATGTACATCATGATCATTTGAGCTGGTGCACCGATTTTTGCAGTGTATGTGTGAAAGCAGGGCCAGCTTTAAGCCAATGTGGCCAGTGTTGTCATACTGGGCTGTGTGATTTGGGGCGGCCTCGTGCCGTCACGGTGAGTGGAACTTTCACTGCTACAGCTAGGATCTCCACAGGCTGTATGTCAGCGGGATGAGCAGAGCAGCTTTGTGCTGGGCCCTCTTGCCCACCCTCCCACCAAATGGCCCAAAATGGGCCTCCCAGAAGCAGATGATGGTGACATCATCATGTCACCCCCAACTATTTCCAGGCACCGCGCTCCAGACACAGTACCACAAGTGCTCTTCTTGCCCTCACAGCTGTATGGTGAGTGAGGGGAGAACAGGCTCGCAGAAATACTCCACATGGAGCCCCATCACTCCTGGGGACGGCCTGCATGAAAGCATTCACACTGCTTCCATACTCTCGACTTGCAAAATTGCGTTTGTGTGGTAATTGCTATATCCACTTCTAAAGTGTCAACAAATCGTGAAATTATTTTTTTTTCTCCTTTTGAATTCAGCACATTTGTACAGGAACCACCATAGAAACCCTAGCAATGACTCGAGTTCTGTGAATTGTTGTGATACAAAGGCACATTGAATGATTCCAAAGCAGCCATTTCAGTTTGGCAAATACAAGATATATTGTCTGTGAACATATTTCACGACACTTTTTTTTCTCTCCAGCATGAGTAGTTTCAATGTATCTGTCTACAGCAAAGAAAAGATGTGGTTCTGAGAGTCCTGGCAGAAAAGAAAAAAAGAAAAACATGAAAAGCAAGTGACAAAAAAATTGCTTCAAACAGCATTAAAAGTCTGATTTAAAGCCACAAAAGCAAGACCATTTAACAATATGGCAGACAATTCAGGTTAACTTTCAGGAACAAGCAACCTCCATGCTTCAGCGCTGAGAGACAGAACAAATCAGAATCAGCAGCTCCAATCCAGAAGGCAAAGGGCCAAATACAAGTTACATGGGGAAGCCTAGTTTGAATTCCCTAGTCTTTTAATTTTCCCATAAAAGCAACCACAGGGATCCCCCGAATTGGCTTTGAGAAGTGCTGTTGGGGAAGGGTTCACGCTAGTGCCAATGCCAGGGACTGGGGATTCTGTAGCAAAGTCCCACACGGGGAGTTCCATGGTGCTCCCGTTCACATTTGTTTGATGCTACTTCCATCACCAATACTGAGGATTCAAAGGGCAGCCTGGCTGATGGACCTTCGGATGGGCATGGACCTTCAGCCAGTGCCTGATCTGGCTAACCTTACTCCATTTCTGCTTAATGTTCTCCCATTCACCTCATTTTCTTTTCTCTCCAAAACTGCTGTTAGTATCTCTGGGCAGAACATATAGGAACCTTATGCTTTCTCCTTTAGGGGGTTTTAGGGGGAGGATTCAGACTGGGAAAATATGTCCCACATGTTAAATCGCATGCACACTTACAACATGTGCATGTCCTGGCCCTTTCTTTTGTTTCCACCACTTTCCTTTTAAATCTTCCTAATCACATGGGGAAGGATGGAGTAGCTAATGATCATGTAACCCGGTGCCAAGTTCAAAATGTTGCCCCGGAAGTGATGTCACAACCAGAACTGACATCACACCCAGGCTTTATATAAAGTGAAAATTGGGAGGAACCCACCTCCTCCCCCCAGCAGCTCACCACTTACTTGCTCTACTGCCTCCCCCCAGTCAGTGGCATAGCTAAGGCATATATCTGCTACCTGGGTCAAAGAAGATTTTGTAGCCCCCCCCCCAAACATTACAAAATCATTAATTAAGTAAATAAATAAAAAGTTATTGGTTCCATGCTGCATCATAATAACATCTCATTGGCACTCAGAACAATCAGTCTCATTGGTCAGTTTGGAGGTAAGCAAATCCACTTTTTGTTCCACAAGGCAGTTGTGTTTTCATTTTCTGTTTAATTGGTCATAACTTTTGATAGAATACAGATAGTCCAGTGCAGTTTGTTGCATTGCATTCTGCATTAAATTACCTTTCCAATGATATATAAATGATGGTATTATTCATACATACCAAGATTTTCACAATTTTGGTCACTAGTGTCAAGCTCAGCATGTTGCCCCCCTAAAGCCTGATGCCCGATGCAACTGCTACCCCCCTGCACTTCCTTAGCTATGCCACTGGGGTGCTTCAACCAAACCTCTCCCATACACATGCTACTGAACCGAGGAACTCTCACATAATGTGTAGCTTATCTCCTTAACATCTTATCTAATCTTCTGCTGGGGAAAAAGCAAGCTGCTGTTGTACAATACCAGATTTATTTATTTATTTATTTGAAAAATTTCTAACCCACTTTGCCCACATCAAAGCAAATGACCAAGGTGGCTTATAAAGCTCCACAATAAATGTACAATGTATTACAACAAAAAGTAAAAAGAAAAGCATCAAACAAAGCATGAATTGGGTTTGTTTGGTTTGTTTTGTATGGCTCCCTGGGGCATTTGGTGGTCCGCTGTGAGATACAGGAAGCTGGACTAGATGGGCCTATGGCCTGATCTAGTGGGGCTGTTCTTATGTTCTTATGTTCTCACTCTATGCGGGCCAAAGTTGCTTCACTGAAGTAAATTGTTTCCGTGAATCTTTTCAGAATTTTCAGTGAGTCTGTTGAGTTGAGAGCTTGTTTCTTTATCCCCTTCCAATATAGGCAACCCAATACTAGTGAAATTCCCCTGCACCAATGCCAGAGCATTTTGTGCTGTATGCCATGGGGAATTTTGCAGTCTCGAGGTCTCCTCGAGGTAAGGGAACATTTGTCCCCTTGCCCCAGGTATAACCCAGCCGCAACAATGGATCTACTTGAACCTGTGCCTGCTAAATTGCTGGATCTGTGTCAGCAGATCTGCTTTGGAAGGGGGATAGGATATAATGCGCACCAGTGCCACCGAACCCACTCCACTTCCACTCCCTGGCCTCTCCTGCCCCTCCTATGCCCCTCTGCTGCTCAGACACTGGGTTCTGCACTGGCTGCACCAGGGACGGTGCAGGTCTTCCCACCAGCAGTACCAACTCCAACACTGTCACAACATGCTTTACAACATATTTACAATGGCACCCGTGGAGCACTCCCTCTTCCAGCTTAGGAGTGCCATAAGGCACAGTACCTTATATTGTGCCATAAGGTAACACTTTTGATAGGATAGGATTTCTAACTTTGTTATAAATACTCTGAATTCTTAGGCTGAATGCCTCTGAGCATGTGCAAAATTATTTTCTTTGGGGTGAAAAAAAAGGATTTTCCTTAAAAAAAAAGTATCTGGAGGCAAAATACCCTTCACTTGGAATTCACTATGTACTGTAGAATCCTGCTCTCATCTGTCTACATAGAGTAGCATTGTTTCAATGGACAGTGCCTTGTCAGAGGTCAAAGAGCAAGCAGTCATATAGAAAGCTGAATCAGTCCACTGCCCCGGTGAGTCAGGCCACTGGTCCATTCAGGCCCATATTGTCTCCATGGAAGATGGTCAGAGCTGAACTTGGAACCTGCTGCATGCAAAGCACCTGTGCTACAAATGAGTGGCAGCCCAACCCCAATTATGCAGGCCTAGCTCTCACAGTGAACACACAGTGTTGAATCTATTAAAAACTGTGTCCAGGCTTCTGAACAAAGTAAATGAAAAGAAATGACATCAACTTCAAAAAGTTGGGAGCCTGTCAGTTTGCAGATGGAACTAAAGGTTCAGGTGATTATGTAAATCTTCTCAGTCAGTTCATTTAAGTGCAAATCTCATCAAAACAGGAAGAACTGCTCCATTTCAGATCAAAATCCTCAACTGCATTCCCTGAGGCCTTGAAATCTATATTTAAGGATCCAGGGCTGTGGTCGTCACATCTCTTATTTCAGCTTTTATACCCCTATTAGTTTCCCTTGGAATATGCTGGAGTAAATTATTCGAGGATCACCGTTTAAAGCTAGAGGTAGAGAAAATGAGGCCAAGAGGCTTAAATCACACGTGGAGGGGCGCCAGTTCAGAGAAAGCCCCTCACACGCATTTACAATTAAGCGACGTCTTCCCAGCAGACCAGGAGGGTAGAAAGTGCTCGCTCATGGCCCATTTCCATTCTACGCTAGAACATGGAACTAGAACAATCAAGGCAAATATTGTCCCTACCAGCTCTTTGGTGTTGTAGGAGATTAATTTTACCCCAACGGGAAATTTTTATGGGACAACTGCTGTGCAGACATGCCCCCTTATTTTCAGGGGTTCCGTTCCCCCCATGAATACCTGAATCCACAGATATGGGGCATGCTCCCTGCCCTCTGGATATGGGGGATGCCTTACCCATGGCCTCTGCGGGGCTCTGAATCATGATTACTAGCAAAAAAAAAAAAATCACTTCTGGTTTTTCAGCAAAAAAGATAGATAGATAGATAGATAGATAGATAGATAGATAGATAGATAGATAGATAGATAGATAGATAGATAGATAGATAGATAGATAGATAGATAGATATCATGGTGTTTGCAGATCAGGTGCAACTTTAACTATTCAAGTTCTCCAGTTTTCTCAAATTTTTCAAAGTAAACTCCCTAATTTAATTATTTGGAACTATCTCAAGTCTCAAATGTAATGATTTATATCCCATCTAACTCCCTGTGTGGTGATGCAGTGGCCCTAATGTGGTGTCCACTGTATCCCGCAGAGGAGTTTTGGCTTGTTGAGGCCTCCACAGGTTATAGGACCATTTGTTCTATTGCCCCAGGGTAAACCCTCACTGCCATCATGACCAACTCAGACGTGCACCAGTGATATTGCTAGAGCAAGACCGTGTTGACTGGTAAAGGTGAATTGGGCCCATGAAGGCCCTCTTCCACTGACTCCCCATCTCCCTCCCAGCCCCTGCATGATCTTACCATCGGTGGCAGGCATCCAATGTCTGTCATTGTCTGTCATTGGCCATGCTCACTGGCATCACGTTAGTGACAGCTGTAAAGCTATTTACTCTGCCAAAAGAGTCATTGCAGCAATCATTGGGCCATAGAATTGGGCCATTAGAGATGTTTCCCAGGTTTTGAGGACTTTTAATTGGGATGCCAGGGATAGAATCTAAAGCCTCACACGTGGTCTGCTAGAGAGCAATGACCCCACTTCATGCATTTGTGCCTCTATGATGGTGTTGTGGTGGATTGGCAAGGATAAGAACATAAGAACAGCCCCACTGGCTCAGACCACAGGCCCATCTAGTCCAGCTTCCTGTATATCACAGCAGCCCACCAAATGCCCCAGGGAGCACACCAGATAACAAGAGACCTGCATCCTGGTGCCATCCCTTGCATCTGGCATTGTGGATGTTTGATTTCCTTTGAAAGTGTTCTCCTTTATTCATTTGTGTATATCCTATTCATATGAATGAAATCTTTTAAAGATTTTTGTTTTTTAAATTCTGCATGATCTTTTTCCAGAACTAACTTTTACATTGCATAAGGTATATGAAAGAATAAATCCAGAAGATTTCATATAAGAACCTTTTCTTCTGCAGGGAATTTCAATCAAGATAATGGCGTTCTTTCTCCCCTGAAACATAATTGTTTATGAAATCGTATATGTACGTGTTATTTATTCCTTACCTGCATTCAAACATAATCCTCTTTCTGCCCTCGTTCACAGGAACCTGTTCTGATATATCATGAAAACAGGATTATGGCTTCAAATGAGGATTAAGCAGCAATAGCTTGGAGGACTCTTCAGAGAATATGCCTCACTCCCTTACACTGAGAGATCAGGAATCACTTCATAGAATTAATTCTGTAAATATTGATGTAATGATGTTCAGCTTCCCTTTGAGATAGTAATTTTTCTCACTTAGCAAAAATTGATGCCAAAGATATAACTGCATGGGAGATTTCCAGGTTCCCTGTACGGTTTGCATTTAGTTGTGGTCATACATTGCATCTTGCAGTTCTTTTAAGAGGCTCGTGGCCAATTGTCCCTCTAATTTCTTTTCCTTCTGCAGGGTGGTGGCCCCACCACACCGTAGGGTGTGGAGAGGTCAGGAGAAGCCCCAGCAGCAGTGCCATTCTGGCCAATGGAGGAACAGGCTGAAACACCAGCAATCATGCAGCCTTCACCCACTGCACAGGGTGTCCCCAAATCAGTGCAGGATCAGTGGTGACTTCGACCAGGTAGAGTTTCCTGGTCACGGAAGTGCGCAGCAACCAAATTATGTTACGCAGGGCTATCCGTACAGCTGCAGAGCTGCACTGCCACACAGCTTGGAACACTGATGCTCATGGTATCAAATGTGCCTTTTTACATGGTCTCCCATACAAATTACTGGAAAATGCATTTTTCAGGATTAGCTCACAGAGGTCCCAGCAAACTAAAGACTGTTTACTATATAATAAATGAATGTCTAACTGTGATGTGTTGAATTACAGCATGTAACTAAATTTTATCCAAGTCATCAAATGTCTCTTTGCTAAATGAGGCACGTTCTCACCTACGAGGATGTATCAACACTGCTACTTTCAGTTCAAGGAATCTCAGCAATTTCTGTTTCTCAATGTTCTTGTGGGGATAACAATGTTCTCGTTATTCCCTGGAAGAAGTTAGGAACAGCGCAAAAGGCCAAGCCGCTGAACTTGTGCTTGGATTAAGGGAAGTTCCCAAAAGGACCTGACACTCTTACCTTTTGTGATGGGCTCATAGCTACTATTTTTAGGAGGCTACAAGAGGACATGATTTGGCCAGAACTTGGGGGGGGGGGGTCAGGTGGTGGGGCTTGTAGATTTCATTAAGATCACCCCTTCCCAAAAAAGAACCCAATAAAGAAGCACTGCTCTTGACTTGTTGCAAATTGTTTAAGGCTGGATAGAATATCACAGCAGTTGTTATACACCACACAGTAAGCAGGGAGAACTCCTGTTGATTCTTCACCTGCTTCCCCCAGTCCCCCACCCCCAGTAGACTTTTTTCTGAAGAATTGAAGGCACAGTGTACTTTCCTGGCCCACTTTTGAATCTTACCTTTCTTCCTGACATTGAGATTTTAGGTAGTTTTGTAAACCATAAAGTGTTCAGAAAGTGATTTTAAAAGCACAGACCTAAAATCTATGTTTGGCTTAAGAATTTGGAGTGACAAATTGCCTGTTCTGGGGCTAATCTGAGGTGACTGGAAGAGACCAAAATGAGCAGAAGAGATCCATAATGTAATAATAATAATAATAATAATAATAATAATAATAATAATAATAATAAACTTTATTTATACCCCGCCCTTCTCCCTAAAGGGACCCAGGGCGGCTAACAACATGTAAAAAAAACAGATTTTAAAAAACATTAAACACATAGCAGATAAAAACATTTAAAAACACATTACAGAGGCCATAAAAACAGTAGTCAGATAAAAGACAGAATAAAAGAGCAAATCACAGAGGAATCAAGTCTGTAAAACACTAAAAGATGTATAAAAATGTTAAGAAGGCCAGAAATCAGAAGGCTGGTATAAACAACGTTTTCAGGCTTCGCCGAAAACTCTCAAGAGAGGGAGCCATTCTCAAATCAAGGGGAAGGGAGTTCCATAATGTTGGTGCCACTACCGAGAAGGCCCTATTTCTTGCAGCCGCCCCCCGGGACGTCCTTGGGTGGCGGCACTTGCAAAAAGGCCTTCTCTGATGACCTGAGATGGCGAGCCGGATTTTACGGGAATAGGCGGTCTCTAAGATATCCTGGCCCAGAGCAGTATAGGGCTTTAAAGGTCAAAACCAGCACCTTGAATTGGGCCCGGAAACAAATGGGCAGCCAAGGTAGCCCCCGGAGAAGCGAACTGACAGAGTCAAACCGCCTGGCTCCGGTGACCACACGGGCCGCCGCATTCTGTACTAATTGTAGTTTCTGAACCGTCTTCAGGGGCAGCCCCACACAGAGCACGTTACAGTAATATAATGAATGAATACAGTAATGTAATGAAATAATTAATGGGTACTCTATACTATAAATCTTGTTTTTCAAATTTTGATGACGGATAAAATTGTTTGTGGAATACAGACTATAGACCTGTCTACTGCATATTAGATACCAACATTTTCTCCATTTAGGTGGAATTGCAAACACTCTTTCCTGGGAGTAAGCCCCATTAAGTGCAATGGGACATACTTCTAAGAAGACATACATAGGCTGGCAGTGCTTGCCTGCTATCAGGAACTGTGGAATAATCCACCCTGCATAGCCACACCTCTGTCTCTTTGCCTTTTAGTACCAATTTTCACAGTTCCTTACAGATATAAGTGTACTTGTGTGTGTGTATTTTAAGTTCATGCAAAATAGTAGATTGGGAGCAAATGTAGGAGTATTTTGCAATCATTTATTTTAAAATAATCATAGCTACATATGTTGTCATGAAAAATAGTATTGTTTGGTTTAATGATAGCATTACAGAGAAACAGCATACACACAAAGAGCAACATGCAAAAAATAGCATAACACAACAGACTTCCAGGCCATGTTTTAGTATCTCAAGGGAAGTTTATTTTCATTTGCAATAAAATGGGAACAGGCAGAAACATGAAAAAGCTAATTATCCAAAGTGATCACTCCAGTAGTCCATCAATATATAACTGTTGGAGAGCAATTAGATCCAAATATTTCATAGATATAGTTATAGCCTCGTCTTACATGAAACTCCCAGTGGTCTCCCATTCAAGGGATTGACATGGGAAGGAGTTTTCATCCTGCCACCCACAGAGAGTTTTGTTCAAATTTTGCTTAGGAATAAAATTACAGAGTACAGAATTTATAGGGTACAATTTCAGCAGCATGTTAATTTCCAGCATCATGGACTGAAACGTGATTTTCTCAGACACATAAGATGAGAAAGACACCCAAGATGACACACAAGATGACACACACATGGTCGATTGTGACCGACATCTATGGAAGAACTGGTTCCATGAAAATAGTATCCTATTTGTATTTTGTAGCATGCTGCACCCAAATTCACCCTTATATCACATTTGCCACAGTCACATCTTTGTTGGTGAACTCACGCCATCCCATGTATCACATGGTAGTGACATGTATTATGTAGGAAGTGATATCATTACAAAACTTCACCCTCAGTGTTTAGGATTGTTTTCTGAGGTGCTTATTCTCTTTGGCCACTGAACTTTGGTTTTCTGTACCCGTCCAAATATTTTAGAAGTTTCGGAACAACCAACTGCTCTGTGGCACTATCCCACATTCATCATTATTAAGAATATTATATACCACATTTCAACAAAAAAGTTGACAACACACTTTACATGGCTAATGTTTCTCTGTCCCAAAAGGGATTCCATTCTAAAAAATGCAGAAGGAATACCAGCAAAGACACTACTGGGTGAATAGGGGCAGTGACTCTCCCACTCCCAAATATGAGATTGGCACCACTTAAAAAGTATCGCTTTGCCCAGTTAGCAGAGATGATGATAGAGGACACAAGTCTGTGGTAAAGCCCAAACAGGTCCATTTTTAATTTGCTGCGAGTGTAGCTGTCTTTCAGTAAATTGTGTCCGTACAAAGACAGACTTGCCATGAAGTGACCTTATGTAGTCATGCGGAACAGCACCCTTGGAGGGCCAGCAAACAGACAAGCCCCCAGTCTGTCTTCCCTCTCCAACCAACCACTCTGCTGGGGGTTCTGATCCTCTTCCAACTTGCTGACAGCAAGTAAGTGCGCAATCCTGACCCAGGCTTGGGTCAGTGCAAGTCCCTTGCACCAGGAAGTTCACAAACATGCTGTAAAGCTGTAACAAGCCTCCGCACCGACAGAGGCACTGAGTCTTGCATCGGCCCAGCTGGGCCGACGCACGGCTCTGAGGTAAGTGGGGAGGGGGCAGGGAGGAGGGGGAGGGAAGCATTCCTGGGCAGGGGGAGGGTGGGCTGTGGGCCGCCCTGGGGGTGGGCGGGAGGGGAACGGGAGGCAAGGCTTCAAGCCGCTCCGCTCTCCTCAAACTTGTGCCATCTCAGTCCAAATCCAAGGATACCCATAGGGAAGAAGGCACCTTACCCAGAGGTAAGGGGGAAAGTTTCCCCTTGCCTCTGGCTGAGCAGCTTTTAGCCCCTATCCTGCACTGGATACAGCGTAAGCCTCCTGGTTTGCCTGTTCCAGCGCAGGATATGATTGCGCCCTTTGTAGAAGACTGTGGCAGCTCACTTTTCCCTCCAGCACTGGGAGGAAACATGGGGGTGGCAAAATTGGGGGAGATTCAGGCAGCACACAGCCATGGATTGCCACTGTGTCTAAACATTCACCAGCTGTAGGAATAGGGCAATACTATCATTATACTGTTTTCTGGAGAAGTTCAACAATACTGTTCCTACTTCTGAGCAGAAACAAGTTGAAGGAAACTTTCTAGGGCTGTCCTAGTCACACAGGTTTAGAAAATCTCTCTTCTTTGTTAAATGGCCATCTGATCAATGAGAATGCGAATTGCTCTCAATGGGGCTGTCAGAGAGCAGCCCTGGCAAAGTGGTGCCTCCATAGTTGTCATTGTTAAATAGTGGGTTCATGCGAATAAATGAAGGCCAAGAGGTAGCAGCTCAACACATTTATTCCTTCTTCAGAACAGAACCTGGCAATGGAAACAAAGGCAAACACCCCTTGCTTTATACCTCTTTGCTCCGCCCAGATTCCCCACGATTGGTGCTGTTGAAACAGTCTCAGTCCACCTGATTGGCAGGCTAAACTAGAAAGCCAATCAGACGGTAGGATTTTGATCCACCACCCGATTGACCAGGCATTTTATGCAGGATTTTGATAACTTGCATACATAACAATCATGGTACAACTAACTCAATCAGAGGTTTCTAAAATATTTCGTTTGGCCTCCAAAGAACTTTAGAGGATCTCTTCTCTCTGCCAAAGCACCATGATTGATGTAAATTGCTCTCCACAAACCATTTTTAAACCAACCACTGCAAAATGGTATTTCTATGGTAATCACTGCACAACTAATTTGACCACAGTGAAGGTGGGAGATGGCTCGTGCTTCATGTTTATTTAAATACATGCCAATTAAGTCTTTGATCATTACTACACTGAAAAATCTGGGTGGCAAAAAAACTAATCAGGGCACGCATACTTTAGTTGTAGCCATAATCTTGTCGCTGCTTCCAGGAGATTGTACATACACTTTTGCCATATTAGTTGCTATGGAAGCAGAGCATTCCTGCACCCACAGCACAAGCCTATGTGTGTTTATTCAGGCATAAGTCACACTGTATTGAATGGACCCTAGGGCCCAGTCCTATTAGGCCACTGCATCATCAGAACCTGTGTTCTGGTAGCATAGTAGCCTTTCCAGCATTGCAAACTAGAACACGCTATCATAAGCAACCAGGCCGCCATAGGAAAAGACAAGTGAAGACAGTCTCACAGCAGTGGCCCACAAAGATGTACCGGTGTGGGCAGTCAGTGGGGGATAGGTGGAACAAGATGAGCAGGGGCAGGGATGGGGCAGGGATGGGGGTATGTACAGAGTGGGAAAGGGTGGTTATGGGCAGCAGCTTCTCCACTGATATCCTATTCCCCTTTCCTAATGCTTCCAGAACTTGATCCTGGATCCACTTCCCAATATCTCCACTTGGTGTTGCACCAGAAAAAGAACTGGTGCAGGTTTGAGTAGACCTATTGGGGAGAAAGTGACTTATCCTGGAGTAAGAGAATGAATAGTCCCTTACTTCATGCAGGCCTCCATCCCCTTGCAGGATACAGTTGGCATGGCTGCATTGGTAGTGGGAAGTTAATTAGGATTAACTTTAATTAATTAGATTGGGCTGTTACTCAGTAGTAAGTGTGTTTAGAATTGTGGCCCTCCATCCCCTTGCAGGATACAGTTGGCATGGCTGCATTGGTAGTGGGAAGTTAATTAGGATTAACTTTAATTAGATTGAGCTGTTACTCAGTAGTAAGTGTGTTTAGAATTGTGGCCCTAAACAAAACATAGAGTTGGCAGGAGGATATATTTCCCTAAACAATTGGATTTAATTACTGTAGCAGTGCTACACCAGCAGTGTCAAGTCTTCCATTGCGTGCTTTTGTTCAAGCCTCCCCTGAAATGGTCTTGAAACATCAGCCTGCTAGGATTAGCAACTTCGGTAATACTAGGTTGTTAGTATTAGAACTGCTGTAAGTACTAATCCCGTACCACTGCATGGACTAATAGAGAGCAAGAACTGATATATCACAACTTGTGCAACATCTTTATATTACCCTTTTCTTGTTCAGCATCCCCCATGCTTTGGGTGGGGGTGGGGGGAGCTTGTGTACTAAAATAAGAAACAGAAATGCATTAATCATGTGAACCAGACATAGCTTACTAAACATGCTTCTCATATATATCTCCATGCTGCATCAACATCTCTTTAAGGACTTTATCATCTCAACTGACACATAATCATTCCTTGCAGGTGGAAAACATTGTGCCAAGAGATAATTGGGACAGTTATTGGATCTGACTTCTCACCGGCTTTAAGGCTGTATCCGTGGCATGACTGAATCCCACTCACAGAGAAGAGTTAATGTTCTTTGTGTCACATTGAGTGATTTATGGGTACCACATGTACCACATTTGATGACGTGGGGCTAATATTATCTGATATGATGCAACTGAGGCTTGAAATATGCATGCCATTCCCCGGCTACGAACTGAATGTTTTTGAATCCTACTGCTATTAGTTTATGAAGGTTGATAACTTGACCCCAATTTATATGCAGGGAACTGTCATTTGAAAACATACTATTCTTCCAAAGGAAAACATGCAGCCTGTAAACTCAGCCTGAATTACTTGTTTCCCTAACAGGACTTCTTGTTGGTATGTGCCGTTGCTGATAAACCTTTTAGCATCTCTCTCTGTGTGCTATTCTAAATTGGACTTTTTTTTTTTGTGAGTAGCACGCTATCTTTAATAAACAGGAAAATGATGGGTTTAAAAGGAAATCTTATTTTATTTGCCACACCAGTAGTCTGGAACTCAAAAAAGAGACATTTAAGGATCTTACTAGTGTGACCTAAATCCATTCCTTCCTCATCCATTTTTGGTTTCTTTAAAGGGAATAGTGTATGGGTAGGGGGGGGGGAGTAACAAAGCGGCTTGAAAGTACAGGAGGAATAGGGAAGCTTTAGTATTTGCTCTGCCACATTCAGAATTATGGTGGGGAGTGTCACTGCTAAGAACACACAGAGGATCTTTGCATGCATGGTGGGCTTTCCATTTCAGGTTGTTTTGTTTTGTCTAACAGCTTTCACTGCATTCCTTTCTTGGGCACTCTGCTGAGTTGCAGAAGAAACAGACACAGGAGTGCAGGTGGTGGCAGCAGAAGCCCCCTTCCTCCTCCTTCCCCTATCCCTCATCATCCTCTTCCAGGCTCAGCAGCAACCCTTGGACACTCACTGCCGAAAGGGAGAGAAGACAGCTGTGGCATGCCTTGGCTCCGACATTGCAGAATGGCTGGTTTCCCGTGTCCTTGAATGCGACCATCATCCATACTCCCTTTCTAAGATCACCTGGGAGTGTCAGGAGGCACAGTGACTAGGAGGTGAGACAGACTCATGTGGCGATCAGAGACAAGGCATGCAATTTGGCAGGAAACAACAGTGGTTTCCTGTGCGTTTACGTTCATTTCAACATCAACAACATGCTAAGCCCATCAATAGGAGCTGGGTTGGACCACCCAGATTGGGACCAGGAAGCTGGGGGTTTTCTCTCGCTCCATGCACCATAGACCTAATCCAGATTCTCCTCCCCCTTGTGCAGCAGCTGCTTGGCAAGGTGGAAAACACCCATTGGCACCAAGTATGTAGTTTGATCCTACTTTCTCTGCCCATGTCACCCGCTTAATGACATCACTTCCTGCTGAATGGTGTCACAACCAACCCTCAGCAGGCACCGTGAATGCTATTCAGTCCACTATATGAAACAAGTTTGACACCCCTGGTTTAGGAAGCCTGTGACGTAAAAGTGGTCTGGATCATGTTCACCTGAAATGCACATGGTACATTTGCAGAGATACATGTCCACAAATGTTAAGAAACAACCTGAATTCTGTGCCAATCTGCTACCTGAGGTGACTGCTTCAGTCAATCTCATAGTAGGCTGGTTGTGTTAACCTGGAAACACAAAACAAGGTGATTAAGTTTGAAGACTGTTGAAGAATGTTCTGAAACTTCTGTTGACGCAGACTGAAACTGCATTCATGGACAAACAATTACGTCAGCACTTTACACATCCGTATTAACTCTCCATTTGCTTCTTGGCACAATTCAAGGTGCTGGTTCTAAATGACAAAATCGGTCATGCTTTGTCCAAAAAACAATGCCATTGAGATCAGAGAGTCAACTTAGCCAAGCCAACATCAAGCCCACAGCATCAGTGTTTGAAGCCTTTTGTTCGTCTTTGGCCTATTAGCCTGGAGTGAGCTTTGAAATGGGGCTGCATGGTTTCCTTGACCCTGAATTTCATTGGATGTGTAAACAACAACATAATTGCTTTTCTGGATCATACCAAAGATCTACATAGTCCATCATTTTGCTTTGTTTGGTGTTCAGTCCGGTGCCTCAAGAAGCTCACACAGGGTAAAGTAGGGTAAATATCTTCCCTTGTTTGCTCTGACATCTCCTTCTGGTCCTGGAGATTCCACTGAGTTAGCATGACTATTCTGTGAAAGAAAGAAAGAAAGAAAGAAAGAAAGAAAGAAAGAAAGAAAGAAAGAAAGAAAGAAAGAAAGAAAGAAAGAAAGAAAGAAAGAAAGAAAGAAAGAAAGAAAGAAAGAAAATTTCCCCCATGTTAAGCTCTGTTCCTCCAGCTCTTGTCAAGGCAAACAGTGCTTCTAATTTGTTCTAGTACTTCACACTCAAAGTTTCACTGGCATCAAATAGATTTTTCATGTGAATAAAAACAACATGATAAAGATCTTAAAACTATAGTTTCTGGATGTTGCCCACAGAAAAATCAAATGGTTTCAGACTGTGCCTATTAGGTATTTATTTATTCAGTCTGTTGACCTTCAAAGTGCCCACAGTGGTTGAAGCTATATATTTTCAAAAAGTATTAATGCAAAAAAAATGAGCAATTGTAAAATGTTGGCTCAGTAACCTAGTTCTCTTCCCTTGAGGATATCGTCCTTGCCATAAAATTCCAATCAATTGCACATACACAATTACGAAAATGCAAACATAACATTTTCTTTCAAAAGCCAGATTAAATAAAATATAGATCACCATGCATTTTCTGTTTCATTTCTAAAGACCTCATTTTTTTTAATGACTCAAATAATTTTCAAGTAACAACATTTCAAGAAGGTGTTGGTTTTCTTTCTAATGTAGCTTTTTTAAATCACTGCAAAACACCAAGAAAATTTAATGAGAACAAAAACAGAAGAATCCATGGTAACTAGATCATTTGCTCTGGAACCAGAGCTCCCTTACAAGATGGGCATCAGAGATAATCAGGTCATGCTTTGTCCAAAAAACAATGCCCTTCAGATCAGAGGGTCAACGGCAAGAGAGCACCCAGTGCAGCACCCAGGGTGGCCTAGTACAGCGTTTTGCCCTGGCACATCCAGCAACCTCGTGTTGTCACTAAATGCAGAGGCATCGCTAGGGGGCGTGTGGGGGGTGCGGGCCGTTTGGACCGCACCAGGTAATGCACAAGGGGGGTGATGCTCTAAAATCGCAGCGGTTAGGAATAACCCCATTCTCTTATATACCGTTGGATGTGGAATTTCCAGCAGAATACAATGAAAAAACCCAGAGTCAAATGTCTCCTTTCTATCAAAAGTTATTGTCAAAAAACCAGAAAACAAAAAATGCATGAAGCCCTATGAAAAGTAAAACTAAGCCATACTACGCATATATTCGCAAGTAGGTGAACTTGTCTTAGTGCGTTGGGAAGAGCAGGCTGAGAGGAATCCAGCGATACAAGAATGGTCCTTGTATCCAATGAATGCAGCCTCCCAAAAACACCCGAGAAGGAGGTTCCTGCCCCCAAGCTGGCAAATGTATTGAGCCCTATGGAAAGTGAAACTAAGCCCAGTCCTGGGCTGTCTGGGGCGCCCAGGCTCGGCAGCACCGAGAAGGGCTGCTGCCAGATCCTGCGCCTCCCAGGCTACTGCGGGAGGCGCCTCGGGAAAAGGGGACTTTCGTCCCCTTCCCCCGAGTAAGGTAAGCAGCCCCGCAATGGGGCTACTCACTTTACCACCGACCAAAAGGTTGGCGGTCAGGTAAAGGCACTCGTGTAGGGTGCACATCCCTACATGAGCACCTTGGATCCTGCGGAGCGGAGCACGCCTCCAGCCCACCCCCTGGCACACTTCCTCTGCTGTGTGGAGTCCTGCCATGCTGTGCAGCTGTGATGAAATTGGTGATGAAATCATCATGTCACCACTGACTTTTAGGTCAACTGAGCTCTGAGCAGTGTGGAGCTTGGTTGAGGGATGCATGGCCACTCACGTTAGGGAGAATCTGACTATGGCTCCTATATATTTGGACGGATGTTTTCCCCTTCTTTCCATATGCAGTCAGAAGCCTTTTGTGGCTAGACTTATAGTAGTTGCATTTCAATATTTTAGGGATTGATAAGTAGTAAATATAATGGTCTTATCCAACTTTGATAGTGTAGTTCATCTTGCCTCAGAGTTTCATTTACATTCTTAACTTTGCTGCATCCTGATTACTATAATGCCATTATTACTCTCATGCATGATGGTTCACTGGCTTATTAATTTTGTTGGACAGTGTACCAAAAATGTTTGTGTCGCAAAAATTTAGTGATCAAATGACAAAAATAAAATGCGAAAAACAAATAAAAACCAAACCTTCTGAATGTTTCAGGGCACTCAGACAAACACCATTGTGCAGAATACATTGCAAAAGAAAAAAAAATCTTTTTATACTGCTATCATGCTAAAAGGTAGACCCTGTTGAGTTCAGGAAAAACAGTATGTCATGTCTAGAGATCGTGTTTAATGACTCTTTCCATCAACCCACCTAATTCTCCGCCCTCTTCCCATTCAAGACATCTGTCCAGGTCTATTCTGGCTTAAGAACTTTGCTTGCAAGCATTGTTACACATTCAGAACCATGAGTGTAAATCTGGTAGAATTTAATCATGCAAGCCAGCCTTTCTCTTGAACATCCATTAAAAGAAATTGCTGCTGTGATTTCTTATCTGAACACATGAAATAAGTTGTTTCTTTCAACCCCGTCCTCTTCCGTAAAATCATATATTGCATGAAGAAAAGTACTTCTCTAGCTCAGCCTAAGGGTGGACAACTATTGTATTCTCACAGCTATTCCTGTTCTGGTTAGAGGGTCAGATATCTTTGACACAGACTGACATTTTGCAGCTTACCAGCAACATTACCTGTAAGGGGTCCATGCCAGTGTGCAGGCCCCTCCAGCAGCTGTGCAACCTCACATCTCATTGCGACATTTCCACCAGAAGTTCTGCAAGGATGTCATCATATCATCACCAAACGTCTGGGTTGCCAAGCTCCATGCTGCATGGAGCCTGTAAGGGAGGTGAGTGGCCACTCAACCACACAATGGTTACAATGGTTACCAGACTTTATAATAGAGTTGGTAGTTACAGCTTCATTGTTCGGGTACATGCATGTTGCAGCATGGCTAGGGGGTCACATACAAAAACCAAAGAAACATGTATCACATTTTGATTACAATTTGGTAGAAGCATTGTGAGCAGGAGGATGAAAATAAAATGATGAAGGCCACAACATCCCATGGGCTGCCACCGGTTGACTGTACCTGACTTCAGTACTTCTAACCAACAAGAGTATTGGAATTAATTTTTGTATTGTGGAATTACACACTTATCATCATCATCATCATCATTAGAACTGTGATGCTTTCATTGATGAACAGCAAGTTTTCAGATGAAAGGGAAGAAAACAAATAAACATAAAGCTACACAAATCACCCTTTCAGCCCAATCCTAACTAGGTTAGAAGGAAGATAACTTATTTTTAAGTAAACATATTTAGATATTCAGCCTCATTATTAGAAACCATTTGGACAGAGAATTTCAGTAATGAGCAATCTGGCTACGAAAATCATGTCCTTACTCATTGTTTTAGAGGTTTCCAGTTGTGAATGATAAGAGCTACAGTTAAGCAAGAAAAATGTAGCTCTCATCATCTTCCATTTAATTTCCACCAGTCATGGAGCCAAGGAGTTATCATTTGCAAGGGCAAATTCCTGCTATTCTTGCACTCATCCTGACCCCACCATCTAAAAATACAAAATGTTAGAATTTATAGAACAGGTGACATTTAAAATGAAGCATTTGTGAAGGCCATAATACTTTCCAGGCTAAATGAAGTTTGGAGATGTGGGAGAGGAAAAATAGAGAGGTATTTCTGCTGGGAACCCAGGTCTAACAAGAATTGGCTACATAACTCATTTCAATAGCCTTTTGTCAGAGCCATTTACCTCTAGCTTCAGACCAAAACATTTCTCTTCAGCATAGTAGATTACAGTGTCAAGTCACCCACCTCAAGCCAACAGAAACACACAACAACATTAAATCCCACATTAGATCCATGTTCTACTATTTCAACCTTATGTATGAATCAATCCAATTCCCCATTAAATTTGGGGTTAGGAAGCGAAAGCTTTGGGGCTCAAGCAAAGCGTCACCCACGCAAGATTTTTCTGTTATCTTACATAAAGGGAAAGATTTTTCCCTTTCTCGTTGCTGTTTCTGTGGATTGTCACCTTGCTCACAGCAAACTGAGGAAGTCTGGGCATGCGCACAGCACAGCATCAACATTAGCAATGCTGGATGACAGCCACAGAGGTATGAGTAAAAAGGGAAAGTCATTAGAAAGAGAAAATACAAAAACGTGGGATAACAACACAATGGCCAGCCCAATCCTAAACTGCCCAGTGCGCTAGGACTGCCACGGTGCCAAAATGGCTGCCATGCTATCCTAAGTGCTCCAGGTAGCTGCAGAATCAAGAGCCTCCATGCTGACCATGAGGCTGGTCCCAACCCCTCTTGCCTGGCTCCCTCTCCCACCACACCTCCTCCCCGCCCTCTCCCTGTCCTTCCCCCTCCTCCCCCACCCCGGAACACCTCCTCCCTGCCTCCTCCATGCTCCCACTCACCTTGCTGCCGCCCAGCAGCCCAGTGGTGAACTAGCTCCAGCGCTGGACCAGAGCTAAGGGCTCACAAACGTGTCTTATGGAACATTTGTGACAGTGTGCACTGGTGGTAAGCCGGTGAGCCTAGCTCAGGATTGGGCTCTTAGTTTTCACCATTTCTGCACAATCCATTTTCACTGTCATTTGAGGGGAACTACTGTAGGCATTGTGCTCAAGTTCAAATGTCAGTAAGCTAATCACATCTAAGTAAATCACAAGGAATTATTGCTCTTAACTTATTGAGCCAAATAGCATAAATGCCCCATAAAAACAAAGGGACTTCCAGATTCTCATGGACACTGTGGAGAGACTTGAATGGGACTGGGCCATATTTAAAAGATATACACAATTCTTTGGACTTCTTTCCAGAGTATAGTAAATTTTTTCTACAATGCCATGCAAAGGCAGTGCAGGACCAGATTGCTGAAGGTTCAGTTTAAAGCCCAGTGCTGGACCTTTCCCCTATAGTGAACTGGGTCCCTGTCCTCTCCAAGATTGCCAACAGAAAGTAGCAGTGGCTCCTCCCACCCTCCCTACTCCCCACCAATAGAAGCATCCACTAGACTAGAGGAAACTGAAAATTCATTTGGTTCTGTTCAAAGAAAAGGATATTCTGAGGGCACTTCAACAACAAATGCGGGGAGTTGTCCCTTAATCGCTATATATCTAGCAAATTTCTAGACAACACCATGCTTCTGATGTAATGCACTCTAAGCTGCAAAAGCTCATGCCTCAATAAATTTGTTTGTCTTCAAGGTGCTACAAAACTGTGTGGTTCTTACTACAACAACCCAATATAACTAACCATCTGGAGATCTTTGCTTTCCAATGAGTCACACATTTGAATGTTGCTAATGTGCTATAGAGAGTGGGAGAAAAGCATTTGTAAAGAATGTATGTTGTGATCAGTATACTGTAAAAATATGCCATAAAGCAGTCAGTGCCAGTCGTGAAAGGTGCTCTAACAGCACACTACTCAGCGCACTGCCAGGAGCACCAATGGGAAGGCCAGCACCTTCCCACTCATGTTATCAGTGCTCCTGCTGCTCACTGGAACAGGTAAGTCAGCAGGAGAGGTGGGAGGGTGAGAGAGGACAAAACGGGGGCAGGGAGGGGTGTAACACCTCTCCAAACCCAGAGAAGGTATGTGGACTCAACCCTACACAAATGAACTCTAAGGAAACTAAGCAGTGCAACGCCAGCACCCTTGGGTTTCACCTAGCTTCAATGTGGTCTTATTAGATGTTTTTACAACCATCTGAGCATTCTGCCCTACCTTTGACCTGGTAAGGTGAGCTGGAGTGCCCAATGGACTGGCACATACCTATTTCAGCAGGACTAGCCAGGATCTACTGATCCCCAGTGGCCAACTGAAGGAGACCATCAGTCCTCCAAACTGCCTGGCCAAGCAGCGTTTACGCAATTGTGATGATGTCAAAAAAACAGGTTTGTGTCGGTTAGCAACATTCTGACCAACAAAGAACCACATTTACAATGGTCACATGGTGGTCTGCCCAAGAGCGAGCATGCCCAAATAAGCCTACCAAGAGCACTCCGAAACCACCCCATCACTGCTCATGCACCTGAAAGGCCTTTCCCTGCTGTTTGCTGGCTGCACCACCACTGCTCACGGCACCTGAATTTGCTGGCTGCCTCACTGGCTGGTTTTTGCCCAGCACTCATCATGAAGGGCCCACTGCACCAAAGGGTAGCTAGTGGTCCATTCTTCCCTAGACCTTGGGCATCCAAGCTATTCTCAGGAAAAGCGGAAATGAAACTGCATATCGGTTCTTGGAGTAGTCCAAGCTGTCAAATGTCTCTGGGTGAGGGTGTTAGAGGAAGGTGCCCAATTGACATGAAATGCTTTCTGATATCAGTGAGAGCACAGCAGCAACACAGATCAGCAAGGCATGGAAGAAGGTTACACAGGAACCACTCAGCACCTGCAGGGTGCACAATTGCAGCCCAGGCATCTAACAAATCCATACCACTGGAATTTCTGAGGTGTCGGTATTGTGGCTAGATCCTATATACAAATTTATTTAACAGTTTTCAGTAACATTTTTCTGAGCAGGTTGAACTTATTTATAGAAGTCTTTTAAACCAACAACTATTTATAGCATTGAGATTATTTACCTCATGAGATGGGAACACTTGGTTCTTGACAGGACATCCCCTCTTCCTTTGCCTTTTTATTTTTGCTCCAAGGTTCTTATCTGTGGGAATTTAAGAAAGGAATGCCAGAAATGAAACTTGAAATGTATAGTGCTTAGCTTGAAGAAATGATAAAGGGTCACCTGTTGAGATTCCCTGCCTTAATTTCTCTATTCCTTCTGCCTATCCAAAATGATTGGCCAGGTACAGGAATACAGAATTGCAGTAAGAAACGGGAATCACCAAGTCATTTTTTGCATTTTGAGTGCAATATCGCTGCTTGTGGTAAAAGAGGGCACATGAGGGCAGAACAGGCAAAACAGGTGCAAAGTCTAGAGGTTCGTGACACCTCTTCCCTCTCTCATTGGTTGGTCTGGGGGTGTACCTGCTGCTTCCTGTCCAAGTCACTGTGCACCAGATGGTGCACCTGTCTGGGCAGCTCCACAATTTCTTATTCTTTCCTGCAACTTGGGCAGGAAGCAAAGCCTCCCAAAATGAGCTCAGAACGGGCCAGAATTTAACTGGTTTCAACTGTTTGCCAATCCCTGGCCTAGGGGTTGGTCAGGTCTGGCAGTGTCCAAGGGCCGACACACATCAGAGGGCCCACCTGGATAGGCCAACTTCTGAGCTTTCAGTATAAGTGGCAGTGGTAATGCCCAAGGTATCATCAAGGGGCAGGTAGGGACTCTGGGAGAGTCCAAAGGGTGGGCTGGTACCATGTCTGCTAGCAGCAAAACAATGACTGACTGCCAATCAAACTGGTACTTCTGGAGGATATCATATCCTCCAACATTCAGTACATATTTGGTACTCATTGGCACTGGCACACATAGTAGGGTATTACATTTCCTTTTGATACATTCTAATTACTATTCTATGTGGCTAGCATCATTGAGGAAAAGCCAGCACATTTGTCATTGAAAGCAGACACACAGTGTGCAGTTGGTTGGTGCTTTGGGGCATTGAAACATGAGAATGATTAAATTTAGAATAAACTTTTTGTGACCTTGCACTTATTCATAAGATAATAATAGCAACCACAAACATTTAGAGAACTGTGTAGCAAAGTAGTGAAGGATTCTCAATTTCAAATCTCAGCTGAGCCACTAGGTGGCCTTAGACAAGCCATTGTACTCTCCACTTCAGCCCTTCTCAAGGTGTAATATGTGGATAATAATACTTGTCTTCCCCCACAGACTTGTTGTAAGGATTACTAAAGGCTGGTTCACATGTACATGTATATCCCTTGATTTTTCATTAATTGATGACTCAACACTAACTGACCTGTAGCTGAATGTGCAAATTTATTGTTTAAAAGTACTGTAGTCAATGTGACTTCAGTTGATGCAAAGGTCCCATGGAGTTCCACAGACGTATCGGTCTGTGATGAGTCATCCACACATGCCATTCATCACTTGATAGCTTCAGTGTGATCTAGAAAGAGAGAACAGGGACATTAGAAAAATATACTCTGATATATAGCATGTCCCAAGTATTCAAGATATATAGCATGTCCCAAGTATCCCAAGTGTCCCAAGTTCACGCAGGCATGCTTACAACCTGATTTCAGAATTTCACAAGACACAATCATGACTGTTTGTATGGTGGCCTCCCATGACACCACCCCTTCCTATACTTCAAATGCTTGGCAACCTTCAGTCTCAAAAGACTATGGTATAAGCCTACAGCACCCGGTACTCCCAAGCGGTCTCCCATCCAAGTACTAACCAGGCCTGACCCTGCTTAGCTTCCCAGATCAGACAAGATCGGGCATGTGCAGGGTAACAGTTGCTGTCATGCTATAAAATCATAACCAGGAGCAGCCATTTATTCACACGAGTCTACGGTCTTTCTAAATGCCTTCAAATTCTTGCTTCAGTTTTCACAGAAAATATTCACCTCTGTAATAACAGTACTTAGATAACCTGTACTTGACCCATCTTTGGACAGTGGTGATTATCCATGTAAGATGATTTTGTAAGATAACACAGAATGATGTAGGTGCTCTTTGTTAAGACAGCTAACATAAAGTTGGATATGCCTAGAGTGTTTTTCTTCTCTTCCCCACATCATTGAATTTCAATGTGAAGAACACGTTGAAGTCCTTTCATGCCAGCTACAGTTTCAAAGTACTGTGTGTGCAGTTAATGCATTTCCATTAGAATTGCACTGTTTTTGATTGGGGAGAATATAGCAATGCTCCCATGGGAGCCAAGCATTTCAGGTGTAAAAGAGGATTTGTTATAAAGAAAGTGATTATAATGGGATTTAATGTAATTGAAAGTCAAGGTACAGTAGCTGTTCACTGTATCACTAGCCGTATTAAAGTTTTCCTTGAATGTGGATTAGATCTCCCTATATAAACAGGAAACATGGAGCCCCAGAATAAATCTCCTACATTGTACAGATTTAGTGCTCCAAGAAATAAAATCATGCTGAGAAACTTCACTGCAGCCTTCCATATTCTCTGACTGATAAAAATGGGATTATTAGTGCTCTACCGTACAGACTTGTAAGGACAAAACAAGGGGATGCTGGAGCACTGCAGACTTGGAAAATGTTATATAAATGATGTCATGAATAATTACTTGAAAACATCAGCCCGGGGAATGTGTTGGAGGATGGAGATAAAATTAATCTGCCGAGCTTAAAATTTCCCCCAAATGTTAACATTCCTGATTTTTCTTTGTTGTAAATCTGCAGTGGTTGAGAGGATCAATTTCTGATGATGCTTCTAAAGGGCAGCAGCAGAGATAATAACTTTGATGTGAGTTCTTTGTGTAAATGACTATTGTTTGTTGCTAGCTTCTATTTAATCTTCACTACAGAGATGGAGCTCTACACAGCTAAACTCTCTTCTAATGAGATCATTATTTTTTTTTTTTACTCCCCTTTCAAATGAATGTCCTTTTACATAGCAAAGCTTCAGAGCCTGGGTTTTAGAACAGTGCTACCTTTTATCTAGTCAACATAAGAAGTACTTAAGGAAAGGACAAGAAGGGTCAAGAAGGAAATGTATGTGGCATACATTTCACTGCTTGGCAGGCAAGAGTGGGAAACAAAGGAAGAAGTTCATGGCAACAAGAGTAGCTATCATTATGGGGAAAAAGTTGGGAGAAAATGGGATCCAATGAGCTACTTAGCCTAGAGTTCCTCCAAACTGAGACATTTCGTAGCAAAGGGCTGTGCGTCAAATTCATTCAAGGCATGACCACATCAGAGCTTTCCACATTACATGTTCTGTAACTTAGAATGTGAATTGCTTGCCCAGAAAGCAAAGTCCATATGACCTGGATCTTGTCCACCAATCTCACCTTCCCTAGTGTAGCTTTGGCACAACCTGTTTCCCTCGAGGAAGGCCAGCAGAGATCCATGCATGCTGGATACCATGTGGCTTGCAGGAATTGGATGGATAGAATGAATATGAGCCCCATAATCATACCCTACCCCCTTTTCCAGTGAGTGTTAGTGGCTAGTGTACCATTTTGTGGTAGGCAGAGACCACAGACTGAGAAATATAAAGCTTCAGTAGAACTAAATATGGTAGAAGACATACTTCTGACTTGGGATGAAGGGTATCCCAAATCCACCACTCCTCACACCACCTGCCCTCATGTGAGCCACATCATTAGCTTCATGGCTGGGCTAGCCTTCAATTTCAGTATTGAGAAGATATCTTGCCCATTTAGGGCCCAATCCAGGCCATGAGCGCCGACTTATCACCGGCACGCACATGCCATAAGATACATTTGCGAGCCCCTTACTGTAGGCCCAGCACTGGAGCTAGCCCAGCATGAGACCATGCTGGGTTAGCTCTGGCACTGGGCCTGCGTTGCTCTGCCCAGAGGTCACCCAGACCGCCTGGCGACAGAGAGGTGAGTGAGGTTGTGATGGGAGGCAGGGAGGAGGCGTTCCGGGGCAGGGGAGGTGGGGGAGGGCAGGGAGAAGGCAGGAGGGAGGCGTAGCAGAGGGAGGGAGCAGGCGGGAGGGGGCAGGACCAGGGGAGCTAGGCTCCACCGGATCCTGAGCTCCATGTTGGGCCTCTCAGCCTGACACAGAAGTCTCCAATTCTGCACAGGCTCCGCCACAAAATCGAGTTGCCCCACTGCAGGGCTATTTTCCTTACCTGGGGAAAGGGACGAAAGTCTCCTTCCCCCGAGGAGTTGCCACAGGCTGCCCAGTTGTCTCAGAATGTCGCAGTAGCCATTTTGGTACCGCAGCAGCCCTGCATTCTGGGCAGTTCAGGATTGGGCTGCCCGTTGCACTGAAATGAAATGTTCAGGTGTAACTTTTTTTCACATCGCTACTTTTCTTTCATACTTGTTTTTACAACCAGGTTCTGTTTGTTCAAAATTAAGTTGGATTTTTAAAAAAACTTAAATCTTTAATATTTGATGACAGAATACAAAGCAAATACAAGCATTAAAACGGCATCCTTTGTGGCACTCTGAAATGTTTGTGAATTTCAAAGACAATGAAAATAAATGGAACTCTTTGAAAACAAAGACGGTCTTTTATAACCCCTGGGTCCAGTTGCCGCTTACCACCCCAATCACTCCACCAACCAATGCAGGTGACAGCCAGTGACATCACTGGCCACCTGCTCCACCACCAGTTGATCAGCAGGGTCACATGCCCCACCAACCATCTGATTGGCAGAGCCACATGGGCTGCTGCCCAGCCTTCCGTCAGGATGCCCCACTCCTACATTGGGCCTGGTTGGGACTCACTAGTAAAAAAAAAAAAACACAATCAAAGTTGGCCTGAGATAAAAGGAACCAGCAGAGCCATGTTTCCTCCCCAACCTCTATAGACTCCAATGAGACCATGACTGGAGGCAATTTGAGTCCAGTTCCAGTTGCTGGGATGCAATAGCTGGTGGAAGGTATTTCCTATGTGCCCTGCTTGTAGACATCCCAAAGGAAGCCTGAATGCTCTTCTGGTTTCATACAGTTGGCCACTGTTGAGAACAGGCTGCTGGATTAGGTGAACCCTTGATTTGATCCTGCAGGGCTCTTCTTATGCTCACTGCCCTCCATTCACATGGCCAATACGGTTGGCCAATATGCTTTTGTTCTGGCTGGCTTCCTGAACAAATTGTTGCTGTTGCTGCTGCTGTTGTTAAAGCTCCAACTGTGCTTTGTTATGAGACTGGCCAATATTTTATAATTCACACTGTAATTTGTACTGAATTAAGACACTATTTAGTCCCATATAGGGTCTTGGTTTAGGATTGGTTTTATGGTGGCAAGAGGAAGCTCAAAGCTCTTTCCCATGGAGACGATAATATCAAGGCCAGGATTGGCAAAACTCAACGCAAAGAGCAGTTCCAAACTCACTCTGCAATTATGCTTCTTGCCATGTTGAATTTTGGAAGCGGTCCTGGAAATGAGCCTGTTTAAGCTCCCAGATGGCTGCTCCCCCATGCCTCCAAAAGCTGACTTCTTGTGGCTTCTCTCTGCACAGACGTACCAGCAGAAAAAGGGCCTCTTTGAGATTGTGTGTAACCATTAGAGCATTCAGGCATGTGGCATTGTGCTGGAGCTGTTGTACACTGTTTGCTTGTTTGCTCATTTGTCCAAGCTGTTAATAATTACTTTATCCTCCGAAGAAACAGTCTTCAGCAATCAAGATCTTCAGAAGCCACGAGAGAGAGAGAGAGAGAGAGAGAGAGAGAGAGAGAGAGAGAGAGAGAGCAGCTCCCCTCCCCCCTGTGTTCTTTCTGATACAACAGCATTCCTTCCTCATTCCTCAGTGAAGATAGAAGATTTAAATTCTTTGCAAGGAAGGTCATCCTTTCATAGCCAAATTCCTGTTTGCTTTGCTTTGTTGTCCCCTCCAACAACTAACCAGCATAACAAGTGATAGAGAAACAGAGGCTGTCCTTCACTTATTTACATGCTTATTAGGCAAGCCAGTGCTCTCCAGCAGCAACACCTCGACAAATGTGCGTAAGGATTGTGCCTCATTTGACTTGTTCAGCAGTCAGACAGACCCTGCTGGCACACTCCCCCCAGTCGCATTCTGTTCACTCTCCGAATATGCTTGCTCCAAAGAATGCTGTCAAGTACTTTCCACATTCAAAGATGACTTATTGGCTCACTGTCCCTTGCACTTATCAGCTGTTAGAACAGTGTTGTTGTTTTTCTTCAGATTTTGTCCAGTTCCTGTTGTCGTCATGATTCTTGACCGGCTTAAACTTACCAAAACATACCAGAGTGTTTGGAGAGGAACGCTATGAGTGGTGGGATGCCATGGCCCTTGTTAAATCATATGGTGGAGCCTGCCCATTGGGGGGGGGGGGTAGTTGTGAAGAGGAGAGAGGTGGGCTCCATCAGGATTAAGCTGTCTGGAAAACCTGTTGCCAGCACTTGGCAGCTTCCTTGGTTCCTTGGGAAGTTTCCAAGACTTTGAAGCTCTCTAAAGATTTTGAGAAGTTTGAAGATGTTAGCAAATCACAAAATGAATATTTGGGACCTCTCATTCCCTTGTTAAGGCGCTGGAACCAAAGCATCTCCTCTGCAGTCCTCCAGGATCCTCCTCCCTATCCAGGCCTCCACGGCCACTCTTTGCTACTGCCTCCCAGCAAGCTCCCGTCATGTCTGGGGTCCTTCATCCCCTTTGCAACCACCTGTGTTGCTGTCATCATGAAGAACAATCATATAACTTGACTATTATCTGCAGCAAATTGCCATTTCTGGAGCAAACAGCAGAAAATGTACAAAACAAAACAAAAAGAACTGTCCCCACCAACGGTAGTAACATAGTTAGAGGGGGGTTTAAAGGGTAAGTACCACACAGGCCATAACATGCCATTGGAGCTGCCTGGGATGGATTCAATGGTGAGTGGGAGGGGTCATTTACATGGCGGTTGCAGCACCTGCAACCTTACTTACCATTTTGCCCCCCTCTAGCTACACTATTGCCTTGTGGTCCCAATCAGTATCAGCCCCCACCCTATGGTTGCTTCTTGCTTAACAAGAGGCACTTTAAACGCATTTAGCCAAATGTCTAATTAATTTGACCCTCAGGATTTTATACAGCGCTCCAGAAGGGCTCTAAACACAAGCCTGCCCCATAATTTATTCTAATCCATAAGAAGAAAGGGAGGGATTGGGGTGGAAGTCAGGCTGTATTTAAAGGTGCAGTGCACAACTAATTCACTGTGCGTAAAAACACCATGCTGGAGGCACTGCTTCACCACCCATGGTGTCTGGCAACAGGGCTGCAGCAACAGCAACTCAGCAGGCATTGGTAGGAGCCCAAACCAGAAGGGAGGTTGTTGGAAGTTGTTAAAGGAGATTAATTCCTTCCAGCTATTTCAGCTAGGTCTCTGTTACTCGCCCCAGAGTGGCTGCTTCATCCTCAATCATTTCTATTTACCACTCTGATGGTCAACGGCAGCAACCTTAGATCAGGTAGGTTGATACCACAACACCCCAAAGACCCATTCTGGGGAGAAGAACCAGCACTGAGTTGTCAAATCAGCCTTCCTCTGGAATGGCCTTGTCTCAGCACTAAACCTCTGCTTCCCAAAACTAGAGGTGGCTGGCCTATATGCCTTTAACAGGGGATTGGACAGATTTCTGGAGGAAAAGTCCATCACAAGTTACAAACCATGATGGGTATGTGCAACCTCCTGGTTTTAGAAGTAGGCTGCGTCAGAAGGCCAAGTGCAAGGGAGTGGCAACAGATGCAGGTCTCTTGTTGTCTTGTGAGCTCCCTGAGACATCTGGTGGGCCACTGGAAGTACAGGAAGGCTGGACTAGATTGGCTTTGGCCTGATCCAACAGGTCTCTTCTTTATGTTAGGTGTTTGTTTATGGTAAGTAACATAGGATTACAGTCTTACTGAACACAATAGGTTTACTTCTGAGTAAAGTAAATAACACTGTTTTCAAGCACCTCTACCCATAACTCTTTATATGACAGCACCTACAGCATCCTCCACCCTCCCTACCGTAGCAACACACATTTCCTTGTACCTTTTTGGCTCTCTGACAAAGAAGAAACTCAGGTCTAAAATAAGAAAGACTCAACCTACTTGGCAAGAAAGAAATTTCACACTTGCAATCCTGGTTCACGCTCTCAATGCAGCCCTTGAAAGAGTACTGAAGTAGTCCTGTATACTCCAAAACATCTGGTAAGGAGAGGCAGCATTTGGCATGCTGCTCAGGCATAAGGAGGTCTTAGGCCAGCCCTGGCTACAGGTATGCCCCATGGTAAGTTACCAGTCCTCAGCAAATGGTTATCTGTATTCACTCACACTCTGGACTGGGGCACTGTGTGCTTCAACACAGCTGTCACCAAACTATGGCCCATGGGCCAGATCTGGTGTTTAGCAAGAACCCTCCTCCCGCAAGAGCAGCGCTTACCATTCCATCGTGTTGCTGTATCTCGGATACAAGGATGCTCTGTATCAAGGATGCTCTGGGCAGTCACATCTGCCTGGACATTCTGCTGCAAAGCCTGCTGGGACATTGGGCAATAGATGTAACTGCCAGAGTGATCCTGTGCCCAGATTGGGTGAAGAACAAAGCAGGAACGCAATGGATGGTAAGTGCTGATTGGGATGGGGAGGGCGCTTTTGGAGACCACTGCTTTTAACACAAGGAATATATACATTAAATAACAAGCCAAATGGGAGCTGAGCAAATGCTAGTATATGCAGATTTCAACTTTTACAACAGAATGCTCATTCCTTCAAAGGAAACATTTACAATAGAGAAAATCCCTTATGGTACTCAAGGAAACACTGAGGAAGGTTAACCATGGACTATAAACTAATTGACAGCCATTTGTCTTTGTACTGTAGACGAAACCAGCTGACTAAGAAATATGGCTAAAGAGTCTGATGAAGTATGAAATATGGCTTTGTCATACTGACTTCTTTTTTAGTGAAAAATGCAATTATTCCACTTACATTTAAACTTCTGTCATTGGCATTTCTAATGTACTTTTGAATGGTTTTATTTAATACAACATGAAATGTCTGCTCTATAGTTACATGCTGACAAAGCATGCTAAAACTTCAGGGCTGAACTCTTTGCCACTGCTAACATGTTTGGTCAGCATGTTTCAGGGTCATGTTAACAAAGAGAGTGAATTAGCATCTGTGGGACTAAGGACCTCATTTGAGAGCATGAGCTCTTCCCCCACAGTTAGACAAGAAAGGGCCAGAGTCTGAAGATCAGAGACAGAATCCAAGGAGAAATTCACACAGGAGAGAGAGAGAGAGAGAGAGAGAGAGAGAGAGAGAGAGAGAGAGAAGAATGTTACGTGAGGATCTGGGAATGGCAGAGAGAGAGAGAGAGAGAGAGAGAGAGAAGAATGTTACATGAGGATCTGGGAATGGCAGCAGGGAGTGTTGTTCCTTCGATTGTGGATAACAGATCATGCATGGAGAAGCTGACATGGCAAAACAGCCACAATGGGGGAAGGGAAAAGAGGACTAGGCAAGGAGGTGAGAGGCATAATCATGTCGTGCTTTTATACAGTGGGGTGCTACTCATATTACTACACAAGGCAGTTACCAGAAACTTTAACCATAAGAGGGTCTGATGAAATACTTACATTTCTGTAATCTGTATGTTTGTTGAGAGATTTCCAGGACCTTGTCTCTATTCTGGGTTCCCAGATGGGAAATAATGGTGTGTGATTGATGATGCTTTATTACATGTCTAGGCTTTTGCTAACATTTTCATCACTTGAGTCATGACAGAAGTGGAATTTGGAGTTTTATTGTGCCGTTCGTGGAGCTATTTTTCCCCCTTTTGCCTTTCCTGGGTGAACATGCATTACATTTAGGAGCTGAAAGTTTATGGAGTCGAATGACCCTTCAGGGATCCAAAGCCAAACAGACAGACAAGGAAAACACTGCCAGATTCATTTTTATCTATCCTTACTGGATAGCAAAAAAAAAAAAGCCCAAGTATTATAAAAGAAAATAAACCATCTTGTAACTTGCTCAAAAATTCTTGGCTGCATTTGCTGCTTTTCCTTTTGAAAAAACAGAATAATGTTTCCTAGCTGGCAGTTTTTAAAGCCTTCCCTTTCCCCATATTTTGGCACGCTGTAGGAAGGACACACAGCTGTATTTCCAAAACATGGTCATTGAGTAATTCTTTCTAGAAAACATATTATGGAGACCGAGTCTGCTTTATGTCAGCCTGTCTTTCACTGTGTGGGACAGGTGCCTCTTGACTAATTGGTTTCCAGTATTGTCCACCTCCATAAAAAATTCCATCTTTCTTAGTGTTTCTTGACACATGGATTTGGAGTGTTTAAAAAATTGTGTTTGCGGTAATACCTGATCCAGCCAACAGGCATAGGCTATAATGTGTTTATTTATTTAAAATATTTCTAGCTGGCCTTTCTCTCCCCTTTGGCAGGTGCCCAGGGCAGCTTCAGTATTTTTTTCTACCCAATAGTAGAATACAAAAGTAAAGAATGGGGTCTGCCTCACTGACTTTTCCTGCTCCTCCTCTTCCACGCAGAGCATTTCTCTCTGAGGGTGAGGGGCACAGTTCAACTTATAAAAGACATTAGCAAGTTGAGGTGGCCATGGTGACTTTTGGCCTTGCTGGCATTTTCTTCTCCTCCTGCCCCTCAAAGCAGTTAAGACCCTAATCCTATCCTTTCCCTCTCCTGCCAATTCAGGCACACTGATGGGGCATGCACTCCATCAGTGGGTGGTGGTCCTGGAGGTCTCTTCCAGGTAAGGGAACATTCCCTCCTCCAGGTAAGGGAAGCCTCTGGCACTAGAACAGGTCTACCCGGACCTGTACCTGTGTTTTTGCTGGCACAAGTCTAAGTGGATAGGTTGGGATAGATTGTGGAATATCCTTCCTTGAGAAATTCACCCATCTGCCTTTCAATGGACACCAAAACCTTGACTTTTTCACAGTGTGACTGTGACATGATTGCCCTAAATTGACCAGAATTGATTTTACAAGGTGCAAACTGATTTTACTTTACAACATACTGTGAATGTTTAACTTCAGCTGTTGCGTCTTTCTCTTGGTGTGTGTGTGTGTGTGTGTGTGTGTGTGTGTGTGTGCGTGTGTGTGTGTGTGTGTGTGTGTGTGTGTGTGTGTGTGTGATCCTTGCTTTATAATTGTTTTGAATTATAATGCTATCTTACAACATTAGCCATTTTGGGAATCTTGGGACGAAAAGACAAGGCGGAAACAGTCTAATAAAAATCAATGTACTGTATAAATTCTCATCTCAAAAGGTGACAGTCTCTATTAGGGCATTGGCATATGAACCAAAATGGCCCACTTTTTCAGCTGCGTGAATTGACATCTTGATGAGTTTCCTCTGTGAGTTTTCTTGGGTCTGTTCATTTTAGGAAACCCTCACTGTCCAAGTGAAGAGACCCAACAGTGTGAAAGATGTTTTTTCTAAAAGATGTACAGCTGGTGGTTGAAGCTTTTGAGTGAGAAATGTAATATCAGCAAGGCCCTGCAGTGACTGTCAGAGCTAATGCTTCTGGATCTTGGAGGGACCAAAAGCAAACACCAGTCTGTTGCCATTAAACTCCAGCTATGATCCCAGGGAGTATGCAGAGGGTTGAAAGGCTTTAAGAGAAAGAGAAGGTTCTTTGTTACCTTTGACACACAAACATCCCAGGCAAGCTACCGTTTTGTTTATCCCACTGCAAACCTCAGAACAAGCTGAACTCAAGCTGCTTACCTTCCTTGACATGACCTTTCCAGAAAGTATATCCATTCAAACATTTGAATTCAGTGAAGTAGAATTAAAATCATTGACCTTTCATTCTTCCCTAATCCACTCCCCTCTCCAGACTTTGCTTTTAATAACTGAAAACCACGTCTACATGCCATGCTGTCAATACTGCAAGAAGCATCCAGGGGTTGAGAGCCACGTAGACAAAATCAGCAGGTGAAAACTTGCTGCAGCCACTTGGACTTAATCTCCAAATTATATCAGAAGAACTTCATGCTGCCTGCATTTTTTCCAGAACCTTTGAGCTGGTTTTATTCCCCCCCCCCCCTTGTAAGCAGCAGCATGTGGGCGGGGGACAAACAGCAACAGAGGAATGCCTCTCTCCTTTGGGGAGTCTAATACATAAACACACACAAATGGATAGTTCCTGTTCTGGTCATTGAACTAAAAAGGGATTCGTTTCTTAGAAGTATCAAATAACTCTGCCAAACAAACAGTAACTGAAAAGACAGTTACAGGAATCACTAAATAGCTCATTATGAGAGAAGATTTGGAAGGTGTCACTCTTTATCTGTCTTGCTGAGCCTCCCCCCATTGTATATCCTTCCTGCCCTTCTGATCATTGTGTTGCTAGCAGTCTTAACGCTCCAATCCTATTTTGTGTCTGCTATTGTAAAAGCCTCAGTGGCGCTGTAAATGGCATGCCATTGCGGAGTGTATTGAAGCCACTGGTGCAAATAGCCAGCAGCTCTGTGCGCCAGCCAATTATGGACCCAGCCCGTGCCAGAGCAAGTAAGGCACTGGCAGGGCAAGTCATGGGTGGGTTGTGGGGACTGGAGGGGGTAGATCTTGGCAGCAATAGCATGCACCAGGATCCTATCCCTGTTTTTCTAGTCCAACCAGTCCCTTTCCTCTCCTCGGATTTAGGCTAGCAAAATAGCTGGTGTGGCTCCAAAGCAACTCATTAAAAACCTGGTGGCCTACTGGTAAGTAAGTAAAAGATACATACCTCTCACTGGCCATCTGATCATCTCCTCCACCACCACCATTGGATGCAGTGTGCGCTCCATCAGCACAGCTGCATGGAAGATGGTGGGGGACAGGATTGGATCATAAATGACAGCGTATAAAACATAAAATTTAAGTTGATTCCAGTAGGGGCTTTGGGTGGTAGCATCTAATGATCTATCTTTAGTTGCACGTGCTTGATCTCATCTGATCTCAGAAGTTAAGCAGGGTCAGGCCTGGTTAGTACTTGGATGGGAGACTGCCTGGGAATACCGGGTGCTGTAGGCTTATACCATAGTCTTTCGAAACTGAAGGTTGCCAACCATTTTTTTTTTTGTTCCCTTAAGTCAGTGGTTCTCGAACTTTTCCGGCTTGCGCTTCCCCTGATCCTTGTAGCCATTGGCCACGGCTCCCCATTATAACACTTCACCTCAGTTACCCCCAAAATGGGGATGAAGGTGTTATACACTAGAAACAAGGCTGCCAGCACTCTGAGGCTGCAATCCTAACCACACTTACCTGAGAGGAAGCCACATTGAACAAAATAGGACTTACTTCTGAGTAGACCTGGTTAGGATTGTGCCCTGAGTTTGTTAGCAGCACACCTAGAGGGTTTTGGAAAGGGGGGGGGGGAAGTGATGAATTTGCAGGAGGGGAAGACTTTGTTTTGTGTGTATCTGCTAATTGCAAACTGATGCAGACTGAGACCCAGAGACTGTTTGGCTGCAATCCTAACCCCACTTTCCTGAGAGTAAGTCCCATTGAACACAATAGGACTTACTTCTGAGTAGACCTAGCTAGGATTGTGCCTTTTGTCTTACAATAGCAGCCAACAGAGTACCCCCTCCCCCCCAAAAGGAGGCAGGAGGAAAAAGGGGAATGGCTGAAAAGGAATGGAGATTTTTTATTTTTAATCAATTTTTGGAGACAAAGTCATCAAGAGTGGCTTTTTTCTCTTTTTGGAGGGGGAGGAAAAAGAGAAAGGTGAGGATCCTGGGTTAAGCTGACACAGACCCCAAGCCTATGTAGGTCTACTCAGAAGGAAGCCCCATTTGAGTGAATGGGGCTTACTCCCAGGAAAATGTGGAGAGGATTGCAGCCACACAGAGCAAGATTACAGCTCACCCCCAAAGTAGATGGGGGATGCTCACACACACACACACACACACACACCCAAAATGCAGATGCCACCCCTGTTCCCCCAGGCAAGACGGAGGGATGCAGGCTGGGGCATTTGGACACTAAGAGCAGGCTGGGCTTCCCAAGTGGAGGACTTACTCTTCCCTCCCGCTTTGAAGCCAGCCAGGAGCGCCCCTGTGCTGATGAGATGCAGCACCTCTGAACTCCTCTCTCCTCCAGCCTTGACCAATCCCAGGATGCCCAGGGCGAGGGGCACACTGGGAAATGTAGTCCTTGGGGCGAGGTTGCACGTGGAGAGAGCTCCATGATGAGATGCGGCACCTCTGCCTGCCCAGCCAGCCTTCTCTCCCACCTCTCCCCAGCATGTTTCGCAGCCCTCCCAGCCTCACGCTGCCTGCCCTGCCCACCCCATTCACAGCTGCAGAAAAGCTGCAAGTCAGCAGGCAGCACGTGCAGCAGAGCAGCCCAGCCCCTCTCCCTGAGATGCCTGGTGATGCCCCTGGAGGCTAGCCACGCCTCCCTAAGGAGGCGGGATGCACAGATTGAATACCTCAGCTTAAATCATTAGTGTCAGTCAACTGTCAGAGTTTAAGATGATCTTCAGCGTCATTTACTTTCCCAGGAAGCCAAAAGACAAAAAGGATGCTCTACAATGGGAAGAGGCAGAGTTTTGTTTTCCTCAAAAAGATGCTGTATTGCAGGACTGGTCTTTTTATTTTTGGCATCAGTTGCTGGTGCAAATTATACAGCTCATCAGATGTGGTTTGTTAGATGCAGTAAATATACCAGTGCAAGGATTGTTTTTCATGTTTATATTCAGTTAGACTGAAGTCAGATTTCTAGTGTGTGATTTTTGTGGGAGGGGAGGATTGGAAATAAGGAAGAAGATTTTCACTGAAGACATTTTATGTTTTTTGAAACTTTAACTCTAACATGAGTCCTAATGTTTAAAAAAAATTTACTTGACTGACACTATATAAAATTCTTATGTTCCCTCCTCACCCCTTTTCTCTCTTCAGACATAGGTCACCAAAATGGCTGGCATAGGTTAGAGATAACTAACTACTTGCCCATAACTGTACAATGAGTACCATGGTGGTGCAACCAAATCCACCACACTATTAAAATACGGGGCCCAAGCCGAAGCAGTGCGCACCAGCTCACCACCAGTGCTAGCACAGCACTGACCAGTGCTGGGTTAGTGCCGGTGGAGCACCGGAGCTCCACTACTCAGCAGTCATGTGGACTGCTAGGCAGTGAAGAGGTTGGTGGGGGTGTGGGGGCAGGTCGGGAGAAGGTGATCTGAAGTGGGGGAGGGAATGGGGTGGGAGGGAGGCGGGACCAGTGGAGCTCCACTGGATCCTGAGTCTCTGTGTAATTCTATGCCAACCCAATTCTTGGGTCGCTGTGGAACCAACTAGCCCCATTGCAGGGCTAATCACCTTACCTGGGGGAAGGGAACAAAAGTCCTCTCCTCCCAAGGAGGCAGCAGCAGCTGCCTGGGGCGTGCTGGATGCAGCAGCAGTGGCGTTGCTAGGGGGATGCAGGTCGCACCGGGTGACGCACACTAGGGGGTGAAGCGCTAAAATCTTGGTGGTTAGGTGTAATCCCATCATGTTATATACCGTTGGATGCAGAATTTCCAGCAGAATGCAATGCAAAAGACCAGAGTGAAATATCTCCTTCCTATCAAAAGTTATGGCCAAAAAACCAGAGAACAAAAAATGCATGGAGCCCTATGGAAAGTAAAACCGAGCCGTATCACGTGTTTACTCATGAGTAGGCAAACTTGCTTTAGTCCATCGGAAAGGGCAGGCTGAGAGGAATTCAACAACACCAGAATGGTCCTGATCCAATGAATGTAGCCCCAAAAAAAACACCCAAGAAGGAGGTCCCAGTGCTAAAAGTTTGAAAACCGCTCCAATAAGGTGTTAGTAAGTTGACACCCTTGGGGGAGGTGACACTACTAGTGACCAAAATCACTAAAATCACAGTTTGTAAAAATAATACCATCATGTTATATATCAATCAATGTGTAATTTCATGTAAAATGCAATGAAACAAACTGCACTGAAATATCTTTATTCTATCAAAAAGTACAGACAAAAAACCAGTGGGGGCGGGGCAATGGTAGATCACCACACCCACCACCTGGAGTGTTGCCCTGCCCACTGCATGGGGGTGATGCTGGCCTCTTGCACCGCGTGACGCGAATCCTAGTGGCACCACTGTGCAGTAGCAGCCATTTTCAGAGCCGTTGCAGCCCCGCACATCAGGCAGCTTAGGATTGGGCTGCCCGTCGCCTTGACTTCCACCAGCCTATTTCAACTCTTTTTGATTCAAAATGAAAGACAAATGTTTTTGTCAACTGTGCTCTGGAATAGACTGTATTTTAAGGGTGGCCAAAATTACTAAGTTTAATGGTTTAAAACCCTTTCTTCCCCTGGCATTTTATCTTCCTTGTGTAAAAGAAATGAATTTGGTTGGTTGGTACTTATTTAATATTCATGCCTTAAAATTTCCTTTTTCAAAAGTATTCCTAATAGATAGTTTTCAAAAACAAGTTTATCAAAATTAAAAATTTTGATTCTGAAATTCTTGCTAAATTTTCAGTGTGTGCAGAATTCATTTCAGCTCCTATTTGTTCTCCTATGAAAATAAGAAATGCAGATCTAGAATTGCCCTTAGAAAAACTCATATGCACTGCATCCACAAGGGCTTTTCATTTTACAAATTTTACTTTACAGCAGGGAAAGACGTACAGGAAAGGAAACACAAAAGTCCACATTCCTCTGTGGTGGTGGTGATGTATTCAGGGAAAATTGTTAACATGTTCACAGCTTTTCCCAGTACACCTATTATTTTAATTCAAATTGTTCATGGAATAAGAGGTTATACCCAAACTCAAGGCTGGCAGAATTGCCCATTAAAATGACAAGCCAGAAAAGGCTTCATAAAAACTTCCTTCTTGCTGGTTATTGTGTGAATTCTTCAAAATAGAAATAGCTTTGCACTGTAATGTAGATTTCATGCAGAATCTCACAGATCACTCTCTGCAGGCACTTCACTTTTCAGCTGGAATCAGCTCCTGCCACGGCACGTTGTTCATTTAGTTGACAGTTTATTTTTAGACATGGAGCACAATTACTGTACTCTCTAATTCCTTGTAGATTTGTTGAAATGTTTGCTTCTTGTCTAAGGTTTGAGGGCGCCCACCATTTCTTTAGCACACAGTGCTGACGTTTTTGTTTTATTTTTATTTGTTAACACAAAAAAGTTTCTTACAGCCCAATCCTACCTAAATCCCCACGCGGCAATACATTGACACTGGCATGGCTTTTGCTGCATCCCACAGTGGATTTTTGGCTGCTGGAGGTTTCCTCCAGGGGACATTTGTTTCCTTGTCCCAAGGTAAGCTCCAGTAGCCACAATGAGGACCCAATCCAGACCTATCCAGGATTGGGCCATCACACGGAATGATTTGCAACACTGGAACAGAGGTTTGTTGCTGTAAAATGGGGCCTAAAACTCCAGCAGGAGGACTACTGCCGAACCCATCATAGTAAGTCTAACAGTGGTGGGGGTGGGTGAGAAGAGGGAGGAAAAAAAATAAAATGGTTGGGCAGCTCCACTAATATCCTACCCCCCCCCCCAAACCTCAATCTGTCTTTCCTAGTCCTCTCAAGCCAGCAAAGTAGCTGGCACAGATCCAAATAGACTGATGCTGATACTCATCAGCCCCAGGCAAGGGAATAAATTTTCCCTTTCCTGGAGGAGACTTCCAGGGCCTGAAACCTCTCCACAAGATATAGTGCAAGCCCTGTTGGCACGGCTGCATTGGCGCAGGGGGATTTAGGTAGGATTGGGCCAGTACTCAATGAGCATTCAAGTAGGAGGGAGGGTGCTGACCCAGTAGAGTTTCTCATCTTCTTTCTGGGCATCAAATATATCTAGATGGTGGGACATCCAATGCTTGGGAAAATGATGAGGAAGAAGCTAAGTCGATGATAGGGGAGATTATGGAGAAACAGAGTAATTGGCGACAATCAAGTTGAACATTTCTGTTTTCTGCATTTCCCATGTTCCTAAAGATTTTATGACCATCCTGAAGGCTTGAGAACAAGAAATGTGATTGTTCGGGGGCTTTTCTCTTATACTGCTTGGTAGCTACTTTAGTTTGGAAAAGGTTGTAATTAATTATAAAAATGTTGAAGTACACATCGTTGTTGAGAAATTAAGAACATATTTCTTAAGGAGATGAATTCCTCTTTAGGAAGGGAAGAAGCCCAGTCATGACACCCTATCACTAGCTCTCAACAGGGAGAAGAAACTGAATCTTTTGGAGGACAGGTGGGATTCAAATCTCATAAAGAGGCATTTCTTATCGTGTCCCCTACTGCATGTATGGATAGGTGTGCTTGCTCCTGGTCTGAAGTGAGCTTCTGAATCCAGGGAAGGGAACTCAATCCTACTTGAATTCCACAAAGGAAGGATTTCTTTAATTATATGCATGTCCCTGCAAGGGATAATTGTTACTAGCTCTGAATTTTTTTTATTTAAAATATCATGCTCCCAAGAATAGCACTGGGGAAAATTGCATGAAAGCATATAAAAAGGGAACAGGAGAAAAAAAATTAAATCAGGCAGTTTTGGAATGTTAAATTTTTTACAGAAAAAAAGAGGGAGGGGAAGACACGGAGTGATTCACTAAGCTCTAATGACTATGCCTTATGAGTACAGCTTTACCCAATATGTATAATGCATGAGTGGCAAAATAGGTCAAACACAAAAAACAGCCACATCTTTGAAATCATTAAGAATACAATCGTTCCACTGCATTGCCGTTTGCATAAGAGTTTGAAAGCAAAGTCTTATGAGGAATGTGAAGGATAATGAAAATCCTTGCTCTGGTGGCAGATTAGAAAGCTACTACCAATTCTGGATCCTTTTCCATTTCAGTGTAGGAGGAGCAATGGCCAATGTATCTAGAATTTCTCCTTTGTGCACAACAGGAATTGTGGTAGATTTTTGCTTTGGGCTTATAAACCTGTAGTTATTTGTGCATAAAAATATCCAAGTTCTTCAACCAACGTACAGCATGTTGGTTTATTTAAATCTCCAAGGGGGAATAGCTCACACAGCCATTAGTTTTCTACTTCCTGTTGTTTTTACCATATTGGTTTAGAACTGTGGGTGCATCTTTATATAGCCAGAACAAATGAATCATAACAATGGATGACAACTCCAGGAAACTAGTGTTTGCACCCACCCCTTGTTCAAACTCTGCCCCATCCCTAAAATCTACATATTGTTGCTGACAGCAGAGACTGAGAGTGCTTTCAGATTGTCCTTTCCAAGAACAACAGTCACCAGAACTATTGTAAATCGGAACAATATATTTGCATTAGTTTGTTTGTCCATGTGATCAGGAAATTTTAATATTGTTCCTGCATTTTTTTTCCAGGTCAGTGCGCATCCTGAGTTATTTCAACAGAAGTGGACTTTCTCTTATAAGGGTGCATTCCTTACCAATGTTCCAGCACTGGCATAGCTGTGCCACTGGGGCATGCACCGCATCCTGCAGTTGGGGGGCAGTCATGAAGGCCTCCTCAAGGTAGGGCGATGTTTGCTCCCTTTGGAGTTGCATTGCCCTTATGTCGGTGCTGGAAAGTTGGTTAGGATTGCGGCCTAAATCTATACATGTTCCATGCCACTTTCCTTCCTTCCTTGCGTTCTCCATCCACATAGATAGCACAATACATCTAATTACACCAGAGGTGTGAAACATAAGGTCCATGGCCGGATGTGGCCTGCGGAAGCTCTTTATTTGGCACGATATTTCTTCTCTTCAAGCACCACCTGCTGCTGTCAGCTGTTGAGCTGCAAAGTGACATACTGGCAGAAATGGCACTGCTGGAAGGGCAATGCTGGGAGACCCTAATTTTCATGTGGGTCACACTTTCAGCAGCGCTGTGGTGTCACTGCTGCAGGGACGGCCTGCGTGATAACTGAGTTCTCCCCGCACAGAACTTTCAGCAGTGCTTCTTCTGCCAAGGTGTTACTTTGCAGAGCTTAGCTGCTGAGCTGCGAAGTGACACCTTGGCAAAAGCAGACTGCTAAAAGTTTGGCCTGCATGATAATTGAGGTCTCCCATATCTTGAAAATATTGTCAAGATTTGTGCATGTTCTCTTCTGTCATTTGTAGCTGAGTTCCTACATGAGAAAAAAGTGCATATTTTTGGTCATCACCTGCTTAATGATGTCACTTCCTGCTTAATGGCACTACTCCTGGCAGGTGCCATGAATGCTATTCAGCCTGGTGTATGAAACTAGTTTGACAACCTTAAGTTACACTTTTTTGTGAGAGCCCTGCTGTGGTACACAAGTGATGCAGCAATATTTCAATAGCTGCTGAAATGGCACATGGGTGTGCTTGCTCCAAAACAAAAGCAACCACAAAGAAAAGATGTGCAAAGTCCACCATGCTATGCAAAAGCATCAACATTCCAGAAGTTGCTGAACTGATATATTGATGATAGATCACCAATATAAAAAAGGCACCAATATTAAAAAAAAAAAAAAAGTTCGGAATTTGGGCTTTGATTTAAAAAGGCAGCAGGCAATCCAAATAGGCCATGGGAAGGGTTCAAAGGAACACAACCTGAAATAGCAGGTCATACAATAAACAGTAAAGCACTGGTTCCCAACCTGTGGTCCAGGGACCACAAGTGGTCTGTGAGACCTCAGAAGAAAAGATCACCTTTGATCACTTTAAGTATCTTGCCGAGAGAGCTCTCCCCATCAGAGAGGGTGGAGAACAGACTGTCTAGCCATCAATAAAGTATCAGCTGCGGCTGTGGGCAGTCCCATCATCTCCGGCAGTCCAGGGGGGGGGCACTTGCTTGGGAGATGCTTCCCCATGAACCACCAGAGAGAGCAGTGAATGAACCACCTGCAGCCTAGTTGGCAACAAAAGCAGCAACCCAGAAATCTTCTCTATAAATAATAAATCTCTAATAAATATTATCTAATTATTACAAATTTAATTGTTTTTTGTGTGCAGGTGGGTAGTGTGGTCCCCAGTAATTAAAATTTTGTACGTTGTCCGCAAGTTCATAAAGGTTGGGAACCATTGCAATAAAGCAATGGTAATGAACCATACAGTGACACTATCTTCTACACATCAAGTATGGTGGAGGTGAGAAACAAAATGATGGGTCTGTTCTGCCTTTAGATAACAGGGGGACATCGATAAACTTTTTTGTGTTCCATCCAGCTATAAAAGCCATTTGATCTTCAGATTTTTACTATGTTAATATAACATCATAACATTTGTGTCTGACAAACTAACTAGAGCATTCCCAAATCTAGAAATATATGCAAAGAAGTCAACATATCTCAGGGCTGTGATACTTTAAAAGGTCTTATAGACCTCAACAGTAATACCATCAGGATCAGGGGCCTGCTTTTTTAAATAGCGTTTTCCACTTCTAAAATTGTAATTGGCAAGTCTGTTTTTTCCTCTACACCTCTAGAGAGTTTAGGGATTGGTTTCCCTTCTAAGAAATTTCTAATAGCTTACTTTTGTGGATTTGATGTCTTATATACCTCTTTTTTAAAAGGAAAGTAATTGTTCTCTGATTTCTGTATCAGAATTCTTCTCATCAACTTTGTAAATAGTGTTTATACTCCTAAGAGTGCAATCCTAACCCCTTATTGTCAGTGCTTTCCAGCACTGGCATAGTGGTGCCAATGGGACATGTGCTGCACCCTGCAGTTGGGTGTCACTCACGGAGGCCTCCTCAAAGTAAGGGAATGTTTGTTCCTTTACCTCAGAGCTGCATTGCCCTTAGTGCTGGAAAGCACTGACATAAGGGGTTAGGATTGCACCCTTAATCTTTCTTTCCAGCAGTTAGTTTAATATGCAACTAACTTGGCTTATAGGCATATTTAAAAAGTATGTGCTGTAAATAAACAATGACTTTTCTGCTGAGTAGGCATCTGGTAATTTTAACTTGCTTTTCACTATCTCCAATCTCTGTTTTATTCTGTCAGATATAGCTGTCTTATGGTTATCCCCCAGAGAATTTCCAGTAAGACTTCACTGTGGTTTTCATCTCAGTTTTTTCTTATAATAGGATGTGAAGGAAATTGCTTGACCCCTTAACCAGGTTTTAAATGTATCCTAAATAATAGCCAGATATACTTCAAGAATGTTATTCAATGGGGAAAAAAATCTTAAATGGCCTGTTTAATTTATTGACACATTATTAACTGGAAAGTATGAGTTTGTTAAATTGCCATCATAAAATGCTGGTATGCCAAATCCAGATAGCTGCCACCCAAGCAAGACTTGTCTGTGATATTGATGTTTGTCTTAATGGTTCAAATAAGAAAGGGTGCACAAACAATAGACAATCCTGAAATAAGATATATGCCATCCTGGACGAAAGTTGTGCTGTATTACATTCAAATTGTATTGTCTCCAGACATCTTGGCTGGTCTGTTAAGTTCATCTACATTAAGAGTTAAAATCTTAAATTTATTATCCTTTTTTGGGGGGTGGGGGAAAAGATAAAGAAAGAATTCAAACATTCCATAAAATCTTAACCCTAACCTAGCAAGTCATAGAAACAAAGAGTTTGAAGGGACATACAAGGCCATCTTGTCCAACCTCCTGCCTATGGCTGCAATCCTAACCACACTTTCCTGAGAGTAAGACCCATTGAAGAAAATAGGACTTACTTCTGAGTAAACCTGGTTAGGATTGTGCCCTGTAGCAGGAAATCCTCCTAGAGCATCTACAGCAGATACCTGTTGCGCTTCTGCTCGAAGATGAAGGAGAATCCACCACCTCTGTTGGTATTTGGTTCCACTGCCAAACCTCCCTTACCTTTGAGAATTTCTTCCTGATGTCCAACCAGAATCTCTTATCTTGCAATTTGAACCCATTTGACCTAGTTCTACACCTAGAGGCAGCTGAAAATAAATTTTTTCCTTCTTCCATAGGACAGTCCTTCAGATATTTGAGCAGTGCTATATCAGCCTTCTTTTCTCCAGGCTAAACATACTAAGTTCCCCCAACTTTTTCTCATAGGGCTTAAGAACATAAGAACCGCCCCACTGGATCAGGCCATAGGCCCATCTAGTCCAACTTCCTGTATCTCACAGCAGCCTACCAAATGCCCGAGGGAGCACACCAGGGAGCACAACAAGAGACCTGCATCCTGGTGCCCTCCCTTGCATCTGGCATTCTGACATAGCCCATTTCTAAAATCAGGAGGTTGCGCATACACATCATGGCTTGTAATCCATAATGGATTTTTCCTCCAGAAACTTGTCCAATCCCCTTTTAAAGGCGTTCAGGCCAGACGCCATCACCACATCCTGTGGCAAGGAGTTCCACAGACCAACCACACACTGAGTAAAGAAATATTTTCTTTTCTCTGTCCTAACTCTCCCAACACTCAATTTTGGTGGATGTCCCCTGGTTCTGGTGTTATGTGAGAGTGTAAAGAACATCTCTCTATCCACTCTGTCCATCCCCTGCATAATTTTCTATGTCTAAATCATGTCCCTCTTCAGGCGTCTCTTTTCTAGGCTGAAGAGGCCCAAACACCGTAGCCTTTCCTCATAAGGAAGGTGCCCCAGCCCAGTAATCATCTTAGTCACTCTCTTTTGCACATTTTCCATTTCCACTATGTCCTTTTTGAGATGTGGCAACCAGAACTGGACGCAATACTCCAGGTGTGGCCTTACCATCGATTTGTACAACAGCATTACAATATTAGCTGTTTTGTTCTCAATACCTTTTCTAATGATCCCAAGCATAGAATTGGCCTTCTTCACTGCCGCCGCACACTGGGTCAACACTTTCATCGAGCTGTCCTCCACCACCCCAAGATCTCTCTCCTGGTCTGTCACAGACAGCTCAGAACCCATCAGCCTATATCTAAAGTTTTGATTTTTTGCCCCAATGTGCATGACCTTACACTTACTTACATTGAAACGCATCTGCCATTTTGCTGCCCATTCTGCCAGTCTGGAGAGATCCTTGTGGAGCTCCTCACAATCACTTCTGGTCTTCACCACTCGGAAAAGTTTGGTGTCATCAGCAAACTTAGCCACCTCACTGCTCAACCCTGTCTCCAGGTCATTTATGAAGAGGTTGAAAAGCACCTCAGGATCCCAGGACAGATCCTTGGGGCACACCGCTTTTCACCTCTCTCCATTGTGAAAATTGCCCATTGACACCCACTCTCTGTTTCCTGGTCTTCAACCAGTTCTCAATCCATGAGAGGACCTGTCCTCTAATTCCCTGACTGTGGAGCTTTTTCAGTAGCCTTTGGTGAGGAACCATGTCGAATGCCTTCTGAAAGTCCAGATATATAATGTCTACGGGTTCTCTCGCATCCACATGCCTGTTGACCTTTTCAAAGAATTCTATAAGGTTTGTGAGGCAAGACTTACCCTTACAGAAGCCAAGCTGATTCTCCCTTAGCAAGGCCTGTTCATCTATGTGTTTTGAGATTCTATCTTTGATGAGGCATTCCACCATCTTACCTGGTATAAATGTTAGGCTGACCAGCCTATAGTATCCCGGTTCCCCCCTCTTTCCCTTTTTAAAGATCGGTGTGACATTTGCTATCCTCCAATCTTCTGGCACTGTGGCCGTTTTGAGGGACAAGTTGCATATTTTAGTCAAAAGATCAGGAACTTCATTCTTTAATTCCTTAATAACTCTTGGGTGGATGCCATCAGGGCCTGGTGACTTATTGATCTTTAATTTATCAATGAGGTCTGAAACATCTCTTTTAAGCTCTATCTGACTTAATTCCTGGCTTGTTCTCCAGACCTTTCTGGTCATCCTCTGATCATCTCTGATCATCCTTATCACTCTTCTCTGAACCAGCTCCAGTTTGACTGCATCTTTCCAAAAGTCTGGTGCCCAGAACTAGACCCATTACTCCAGGTGAGGTCTGACCAACACGAACATGGAAACACTGCTGCTCTTGACTTGGAAGTGACAGCTATATTAATGCAGGCTAAAATTGCATTAGCTGTCTTTGCAGCTGCATCACATTGTTGAGCCATGTCCACCTTGTGATCCACTGCAACTCCAAGATCCCTCTCATGTGCTGCCAAGCCACGCATCTCCCATTCTACACCTGTGTTTTCGGTTATTTTTGCCTCGGTGTAGAATCTTGCATTTGTCCCTGTTGAACTTCATTTCTCTGGCTGGTGGGACTTGAAATATCTATTGACACAAACAAAGGTGATTCTTATGTTTCCCTGGTGGTGGAATATGAACTTATTTATGGCAAGTACCAAATTCTAATACCATTTCTCCTTTCCCATCCCTCTTTGCTCCCATTCTGAGATCACGTGTCTTCCCTTCCCTCCCTCTTCCTGTTTCAGCCAGCAGTAGGTATCACTGGCTTGTTGGCCTCCCTCCCCTTGCTATATTTTTAATCCAAGTATATTTAGAAATTCTTTATAGTCTGTATAAACCTTCCTCCCCAATTAACTGCCATATGACTACCAAGAAGAAAATTAAGTATGAGATGTCTTAAGAGAAATTTAACACTGTACACTTCTTTGTATGCTTTGGAAACAGGGAGCCTTCATTCTGATTTTGTGTGGTTCTCTTCAATTGAGCCCAGAAGGGAAACTAAGACCACCTAATTTTCCTTCCTACTCAAAGGAGCCCTGGGTAGCCTCATTGTAGTATATCCATTGTTAATTTGTACAGTACCTTTTCCAGTTACCCAAACGGTGAATGGTCATTTCTTCTCTGTTTGCCATTACTGAAAATTATATCAAACTCACATAAAGGGAAAATCTTTTTTCAGTAAGCAAACATAGGGCCCAACCCTATTCAACTTCCCAGCGCTGATGCAGCCACAACACGGTCCTGAGGTAAGGGAACAAATGTTGAGCAGGCCCCCATGATTTCGTCACCATCACCACAGGATGCAAAACTCACACCCCACAGGCACAACTGCATCAGTGGGCCCAGAGTGTCTTTGCACAGGAATGGTTTTAAAACATATTAACATTGTCATTTTCTATTCTTGATTAACTTTGTGGACCCCACATCCTCTCCCTTAACTATGTAGCTGAATCGCTCACTTATGGCTCCCTCCTATAGCCAGAAGTGCCAGGAGCACAGAGTCCAGCCCAATGTTGCCACAAACAGTCTCGTTCTGGACTGGCATATTCTTCCTGAGCTTTGTACAAGAAGCCTCTTAGTCCTCCATTGGACAAAGAATTTGTCCTGGAATCAATTGTTTGTGGTAAATAATTTACCTACATATATCTATGTAAAAATATCCATTTTTCTTGCTCTACTTTCAGTCATGATCATTGCAATCAATGTGTGAACATATATAAAGAAAAACCCACAGTTGATATTATATATATAATGGATCACATAGCAACATTTGAACAGAGTGATACTTAGTACTGGGAAGATCAGTCTACCAAAGAGATCATTACTGCACAGTATCTAAAAATCTTCCTCTGGGGAAAGAATGCAAGAAGAAGTGAGCCAGATGTGACAGATGTTAGTATCTTTGCTTAATGCACTGCTGGAAGATGCCCAGGTACAACAATAACGAGCAAAGTAGAAATGCACGTCAAATAAAATACCACTGTCCTACTTTAGTTGTATGTCAATATCTGAGCACTGAAACCAATAACATATACAGGGTGACCCAAAAGTAGGTGAACAGTAAATAACATTTATTCCACCTACTGTCCACCTAATTTTGGGTCACCCTGTATATTAACATTAGACTGGAATAATGAACCAGATAAAATCAGGTCTGAAACATGCTAAGTATTTTCAGTGCTTCTGACCTCGGTTTCACGTTTGACGAGTATTCATACGCTTCTGAGAATTTCATGAGCACGTGTCACAGGTTACATATGGTGAAAAAGCCACGAATTGACATTTCATCGACTGCTGTGCAGCCCATTGTGTTTGGTTCAGCTTGCTCCCAATTGTTGGTACAACTCCATCTGCTGTCCAGAGGGGGCAGGATGCTGTCCAGTGAATCTGACCTTTCTATCTGTTCGTGATCCTTGTGGGGTGTGGCCCTAACCCCTTTCCTTCCCTTCTCCTCTGAGCACTCCCTCTCTTGCTCTCTGACCACTGACCTGTTAAGATGGCACACAGCAGGGCTCTGCTGTGCCTACGCCATCTTGAGCACATGGCATGTAGGGCGAGGCAGCTCTAGGGCCTTGCTATCTAAGTAATAGCTGAACCTCTGATCCTAATCAGATGCTTTAAATGTACACTCAATGGAACTGTAAGTAAACAACTTCTTTTTGCAACTTTAACAAGCCATTGCCTCTTTGTCTTTTTTCCTTAAATAGCAGTCAGCTGGGTGAGGAAAGTTCCCTAGGGTGATACCCAAAAGGGGGGATTCACTGCTTAAGCTACTCTGCTTCCCCCCAAAGAGGAAACTACTTTTAATTTCCTCCAACACCAATAATTGTCGCAAGAGCTAAATACGCATTATGTGGTGATGCATGTATCAGAGTTCCAACCCCATTAAAAAAGAAAAAGGAAAAAGAACTTTGGGGGCAATTTTGATCAGAGAACAGCAGGGAAGTGAGGAGGGCTCAACCCTTTCCTTATCAGCCAGTTCTCTGTTCCAAGTCACTCCCTTCAGGGCACTTTTCTCACTATGGGGTTCCAAAATTTTGAAGCAGCCATTTCAAGCAGAAGAAAACAATGGCAAGAAAGGGGTTAAGCATTCCTGCTAGTTCTTCACTCAGAATGTTCCCCAAAGCAGTTTGTCCTTTTAAATTAAAAAAAAAAAATACTTCAGAACTCTATATACACATTTGCACACAATGCATAGTTAACCCTTAAGTGGTTTGGCTTTGCACATACCGAGTATACATGAAGTGTTTGTTTTGGATCATACAACACTGAAAACAACCCACCCAGGAATCATTTAAGGTGTTACTTGTTTCAGGTGTCACCTGGAATTCTAAAATAGATGACACTAAATTTGTGGACATTATATTTGTGGATGACACTAAACTTTTCCAGATGGTGAAGACCAGAAGAGATTGTGAAGAGCTCCAGAAGGATTTTTCCAAACTGGGAGAATGGGCCACAAAATGGCAGATGCAATGCACATTGGGGCAAGAAATCAACATTTCACATATATGCTGATGGGTTCTGAGGTGTCTATGATGACAGAAATCTTGGGGTACTGGTGGACAGCTCAATGAAAGTGTTGACCCAATGTGAAGCGGCTGTGAAGAAGGCCACGTATGGGACCCATTAAAAAGTAATTGAGAATAAAAGCCAATATTATTATGCCATTGTACAACCTGACGGAAAAGCCACAATTGGAGTATTGCGTTCAGTTCTGGTCACCACATCTCAAAAAGAATATACAGGTTGAGCCTACTTATCAGTGGATTTTGCATATGGTGCCAGTTTCTGGTCTCAAAGGGCCCTTGGTCACTATGAAAGTTGTGGAGAGAGGAAAGAAAGAAAAATACATTGTTGATCTCTCAAAGTGGTACAGCTTGTAGTAATTTAAAGGAAATTGATGACAAACAAAAGGAAATCTTTCTTCATACAGTACATAATCAATGTATGGCCGCTATTAGGGGCATTTAAAATGTTGATCCTTAAAATAGTTAAACACCTTTAAGAAGGTGACATACAACATATGTTTATTGCCCAGGTTCAAAGGTAGCTACTGGGAATGCTTAAAATCTCCATGACTGTGAGCTTCCAAGATCACTTGACTAGAATACTGTTGGAGACATGAATGGATGAATGTTGGTCTGATCTAGCAAGCCTATTCTTCTTACATTCCGTTTCAGCTAAAATGTTTATGTTCCTAACAAGAAGTTACGTCAGAGACAGAAAATAAGTAACTGCTGTAAATTAAGAACCTGCCTGCTTCAAATCTGTTTTTGCTGGAAACAGCCAAAGCCAAAAAAAAAATAAAAAAATGTGATAGTTACATTGAAACTGGCAGGTGGGAAAGTCATGATAGATCAGTTAGGTTCTCTGTACTTATTATTCATCTTAGCCTGATCCACTGAAATAATAATTGCTAACAAAAAAAATTGTGGCTGTTTATTTGAGGGATGCAACCTTTGATTTGGAACAGTCACAGGAAAAGAACATTTGGCTCAGCATGCCTGTTCTCGGCAACATAACATCCCTGAGTTTCCCCACAGTCCTTTCTGTTTACAAAAACAACAATACTACAGATCTATCAGAAGAAAAAGCTTGGCAGGCAAAGTCAATCATCTTGTAAATCATCCATGCTGTAAAGGTAAGATTCCAAATTGACCAATAGATACCCCTCAGTGAAAAATCCAAACCATCTCTCTCAGTAGCCTCTGATATCAACTTGGATATTGTTTTCTAAGGGGAAAAATGGCTTTCTTAAATATATTTCATTCTCATTTCCTGTTTTCCCTAGCAGGTCAAGCCCTCTACATTTGATGCATATCAAGGGCAGAGGGCTTCATTCATCAAGCCCTTTGCATTTTGCAAAATATGGGCTTAGTTCTTTTGAAGAGTCCTTTTCTCTAGTGAACATCCCAACTCCTTCAGGCTTTCTAGTGGTAAAACATAGCTCCAAAATAGTTGACAGTTTAAAAACAAAAAACAAAAAAAAACCCCTCATTAGAGCCCTTTGATAGTTCTAAGTCAGTAGGATATCCTGTTGTATACAGTTCTGGAGAAAATTAATGAAATAAATGGTGTTTAATTTTTATTTTTCTTCCAAAAGCAATTTTTATAAAAATAAAGAAAAACTTGTCTATACGCATGCAGGGATACAGAAAGATTTCCAATGCAGGAGTGGGGGGGGGGGGGTGGGAATGGTAAGTATGGCACACACCACAATGTCCTATGTAAACACCCCTCCCACTTGGCATCAGAGCCATTCGGGGCAGCGACAGTAAAATACCACCTCTGCCCTGAATGGCTCCAATACCAAGGGAGAGGGTGCTTGCACAGTGCATTGCGGAGCATGCCATACTTACCACTCCTCCCCCGTCCAGCTCCACTTCTGTTCCAATGCGCTCTTTGGGCTTCTTCACACAATGTGATTTTATCTTTTGTTGCTGTACCAAGAGGTCATCGCAATTTGGCTATGTGCAAAGGGTTATTTATCTGGTGCAACTGGGGAATCATTCCTCGGAGCTTAACTATGACACTGGGCTGATCCAATATTGATAGAGTGATAACTGTGTAAAAGTAATGAAGGAGAGGTACGATATCATCATGATCATCATAATACCTTTCAACAAAAAAGTAAAACTCACAGAATGGTTTAAAGAACATACTATGGCTGGGGTGAAGCCTATTTACTCTGTTTTCCAAACTGCAGCTGCTGCTTTGGGTTCCACAGAACTCACCAAAAATGTCAAAGTGCATGCAATAATATATTTCTTGGACTTACCATTTTGAAAGGGCTAGATTAGTTCAAGTTTCAAGTTTATTAGGTTGATCAGCACATAAGCCATACACCTATTTATCTAAAATCTTAAAACCAGAGTTTAAAACCACACAGAAACAGAATTTAGCTATATCCACAACACACTGTTTGCAAAGACAGTAATTTCAGTCTTAAAGAGTCCAAAAACATAGAAAATTGATGTATCCATTTCTTTAAGAATCGATCTCTCCCTGCTGCATATTTTGGGCACTAGAAAAAGATATGCACCGGGGTGTCTAATTCGGTTAAGGGACAATCACAATAAAGCTGCTCAGGAGGAATCCTTTGAAAACGACCCTTCATTTGTGCTGTTTGTAAAGCATTGCATCGTGCAATCATATAAGCACGCCTCAACTTGGGAACCGTCAGTACATAAAAATAAAAGGGTAAAGAAAATTTAGTGGGAAATTTAATTCCAAAATAAGAAGGGGAGCATGTACGCTTAGCCTCCCTTAGAAGGCAATCCCAATCTTGAATTAATATCTTTTCAACAAGCAGTGAATGGCTTCTTCCACTGAATTTTTCTAGTGACTGTAGGCCCAGCTCACATATTTTCATATTAACGTTGTTATTCCATTTTACCCAGCAGCATTCTTGTGCTGCTAGTTTTGTGAAAATAGGAAGATTTTCAGCAATTGTATTTAAATCCGATAACAGCTTTCCAAATCAAGGTTGAAATCTTTGTAAGTCCCAATTCCAACCTTATAACTTCAGAGGCTATGCATGGGGTAGGGCGAGGAGAGTGGACATAAGACTCAGCTGTGCTTGTTACAGGCTGGAGTGGTGACTGCCCAGGGGTTGATTGCTGTCTCCTCCTCCTCCTCATCTCCACAGGTATCTGTTAACAGCAGGCTCTTGCCTAGAGGCGCAAGCCTGTGGCACACGCTGAAGGGCAAGAGCCAAAGGTCTCTTGGCCCATGGCTCTTAGCCCGTTGAGCTTGCCTCGATCTGTTGGACCTTAACCATCCACAACAAAGAGAAAGAGAGAGATAGAAGGAGGAAAATCTCTGCTACTGTGCTCCTTAGCTGAGCAAAAAAGAAACTCCGAACCAGAGCATCAAAGTAAAGGTGCTGCATGGAGGGATATCAGAAACAATGTTGATAGACCTGACCAAGAAGTGATGGTGATGGCAACAAAGGGGAAGGAGGAATAAGCCTGCTACTACATGTAGTAAGAGGTGGCTGCAAACTGTGTTTTGGACACCGCCCAATGATAGGGAACAAATCAACAATAAATGGGAGATAATGACTAATATTTAAGCTGTGTTTTATTTTTCTTTTAAGGTAGCATTGTAATTGATTTTTAACTTGTCCAGATCCTGATTGTTTGCCTTTTGTGTGTTTTTGTACTCCTAATTTTATTCCTGAAGTGCTATACTGGCTCCCTACTCCTTAATATTTCATATTTTAACATATGCTTTTATTTTATATTTAATACTTTTAATTCTTATACTTGGTCTACTGTTTAGCTATACTTCCTTGTTTATTTTTAACTCATCTTATTCAGTTAATTTTATCAATAATTTTACATTCATTATTACCATTTTATTAATACTTTTATTTAATGAATCATTGATAACTACTAATAACCCATAGTTAGCTATTGGTCGAAGCATTAACTAAACTCCCACCCTCTGACTACCTCCAATTTGAGTTCCAGTTCTTTTGGGACTCAGCTAGTGCCCAAGGCCAGGTGTCTCCACTCTTCCCCTCCAGCTTCAAAACACGAAAGGTAAACATGATAAACAAAGACTTAACACCTAACAGGGGACAGAAAAGATTGCGGATGAGCCCCCACACAAAATGCCTGGAGAGTTCTGACGAGAAATCCCTAAGAAAAGAGAAGAAACAGAAGCGGTTGGGAATTGAAAGTTTCTTCTTTCCCTCCCCCTCTCTGGAATCTACATATGCTGTGAGTACTAGCAAGAATTCTAAGGCTCTGGTGTCAGAACTTGCACAATCTAAAGATGTTTTAGTAACTCAAATGACAGAAGGCAGTAAATCCACAGCTGAGTGGAAGGGTGAAGGCTAACAAGCATAACACCTCTTGGAGAAATAGTGCAACTAGCAATAGTGCAACTAGCAACCTTATCCCAAACAACTACTGACTTCACCCTTCAACAACTGGGAGAAGCATGTTTTATATCTGCAGAAACCTTAATATTGATATTGGGACGCTTAAATAAAATGGAAGGACAAATGGAAACCCTGCCCAGAGGTTGAGTCAACCTGATCATAGTGTGGACAAGCTTCAACCTTTGGCAAACAACAAGGACATCAAAACATTATCTCCCTTCCTGGATGAAACAGTAAAACCAAGAAGCGCTAATTGTACAAAGCATGTAGAGCAGAGGAATGTACAAAGAATATTGCAAAGTCACCAGATTTTAATTTGTCTTCCTAGAAGGGATGCTCACCTTTGGAGAAGTAAGGACAAAATTCTTCTCTCTCTTGCAGAGCTTTTAAATTGCAGAATAGCTTCAACAGAACTTAATTACTCCTATTTCTTACCTGCTCAGGAGGACTAAAAAAGGCTGTTTCTAGACTTTAGGTCCAGAACTGTGCCAACTCAGATTTTTCGATTTATATGGCCATTCAGAAGAATGAATATCTTTCCACGGCATGTATTTAAAGAGTTGGGTCCTCGAAAATTAATGAATGCTAAACGACCATAAAGTAGTCACTTTTAGAACACAGATTTGATATACACATGCAGTTCAGTAAGCCATAAGAAAATAGGAACCCAAACTACTGAGAAGGTAGATGAACCAATTCCTGGGAAAGTGGAGCTGATGGATCTGAAAGCCAAACTGGGGAAACTTTTTTGAGCAGAACAGACAGAATTGCTGTAATTTGGAAAATGCTTTACTGGAGCCTGAAATGACAAGTGATATGACAGACTTGGACATTTCTGTAGGATGGTGCTCACCATTAAAAAAGCAACTTAATTCCAATTTGGAAAACATGCCTACAATCTCAAAATCAGGTACAGAAAATGCAAACAAGGAGGAAATGTTGGGAAAGGTCACCTTGTCCTCCCCATTTAAAAGTGGGGCTATAGATCCACAGTTATATCGGCCAGGGATGCTGCTGGCCGTGGACCCACATTTTGAGACTGTATTAGCTATTCTTGTTCCAGATGTGCTGTCTTCAATACGCAGCTCACAGAGCCGCACTGTGGATGGAGAGGGCAAAAGGCCTGAGATGGTGGAAAATTTTGAGCAGATTGAGGATCCTCTAGTAGAAACCCTCTCGACTGCAGAACTTTCAAATCCAAATTTGGAAGAGTTAAAGGGAAGGACACATGTAGAGCCAGAGGATACAATAGAATTAACATCAACACTGACTCCCCAGCCTTGTATATTGAATCTTGCAGAAGGCCCTTGTAATTTTGAAAGCAGCCGGTCCTGCGTCGGGCTGGGTGAGACTCCGGGAGTAAGTAACAATGTGGATAACGTGAACAACGGCACTGGTGACATTGCTGAACCCATATAGAGTAACATACTGTTAAATAGCAATGCCTTTTTCTCAGACCCTTGCCCAGGAGAAGTTCACAGAGCTGGGCTTTTTCCATCTATTGACTTGGATACAAATCAGGATCTACAAGAATCGAGATCAGTTATTCCTACTTCTATTCCTAAGGAAACGACTGTAAATTTTCCCAATCAGTTAACTAATAAGGTTGATTTTTTAGTTTAAAGGAGTCTAGGAAGTGTAGGACTACTTCTCAGAGAGCATTAAAAATTCTTAGTTGGAACATAAATGGTTGGAATAAAGCTATGACAGATCCTGAGACTATCCCCTTTTGATTGTATTTGGCTGATTTTGACTGTATTATGATACAAGAATCCTGGCTTTGTACTCCTTGGGAGCTAGATGGATATAATTCCTTCTGTTTGTCAGCTGAAAAAAGCAAAGGATGTCCCCAGGGGGGATTGTTGAGTTTTGTGTCTAACAGATTAGGGAAGACATCTCTCCTCCCCCCTTGCCCATTTAAACTAGCTATGGCAGTCAAGATAGTTATCAACTCAATAGAAAGCTTGATGGTGAATGTATATCTCCCTCCTACAACTTGTAGTCTAGACCTGGAAAGACAATGGACAGTTTTGGAAGAATATTTATTGAGTTTGCAAGGCAACTATCCCCAAGCTATCTTGCTAATTGGGGGAGTTTTTAATACTAGAATTGGTGCAAGTGATGATCAATTATTATCGTCTAATTTCTGGAAAAAAGATTTTTTCTATTATAATGCCACAGAAGGATCACTAATTTCTAAGGATAAAATTATTAACAAGGCAGGAGCTAGACTGGTAAATATGACTTCTAAACTTTCACTAACCATTATAAATGGGAATACTTTAGTTGATCCATGTGGAGAATATACCTTCATCTCACCACAAGGAGCTAGCGTCATTGATTATATGTTGATTGATGATGTAAATTATCCTAAAGTACTGAACTTCACAGTGAATGATCATGCAATGTGATCATCTTCCTATTTCCATTAAGGTGCAAGTTGAAGATGTGTTACACTCCAGTATTGGTCAACAGAAACTCAGATGCTGCCTTCAAGGCAGAAATGGACAACCAAAACCACTGAGGATGCCAAAGAAATTCTTTGTGCAGCAAAGGTACAAGAGCTTAAAAAAGAAATTTTATTTGAATCAGACATAACTATAATATCCAAAAATATGTTATCACTCGTTAGAATGTTCAATCCTATTTTACTATCTAAAGAGAGAAATAGAAGAATCTTAAAAACTCGTTGGCAGGCAAAGAGATGGTTTGATAAGTAGGACAGCAAAAAATCAATGGAAACAACTCTACAAATTTTTTAAGGAAAACGTTACACCAGATACACGTGCCTCCTTGCTTCGAGCCAGAAGGGAATATAAAGCATTATTGAAAACAAAGAAGCAGCAATTTATGAGATTCACATGGGATAGGATAATCGTGGCAGCCAATGAGAAGTCTGGTATGTCTCTTTGGCGACTAATTACTCCAATGCTGAAGCCAAAAAGTGTAGTTGGATCATCTGTATCTGTGGTAAATTGGGAAAAACGTTTTAAAAATCTTTACAAGAAGCATGAACATGAACCAGATCTGAACTTTGAGATCCATCTTGCACAGTTTACTGAATGGGAACCTGTTACTTGCAAGGAAGTCATAACGCTGATCAACAGGCTTAAACTGAGGAAATCTCCTGGGATAGATGCAATTCCTGCAGAGCTTTTTAAGATAGACCCGATCTGGTGGGCACAGGTACTCACACTCTTCTTTACGCTGATTAATAAGGACGGAATTATCCCAAGTGCTTGGAAAGTATATTTGGTAGCGCCCATATATAAGAAAGGGGACAGGACAGACCCGAGTAATTATCAACCAATCAACCTTTTAACAGTGATTGGCAAGATGTATGCACCTCTATTGCATGAGAAACTGCTTGATTGGATAGAACAGGAGAAGATACTAGGAGACGAGCAAGCGGTTCAGGAAAGGCTACTCTTGAATCGATCATTGCTTTACTTTGGCATCATTGATAAGTAAATTTGCATTAAATGTTCCTGGCACCTTATATGCAGCATTTATAGATTTAAGAGCTGCCTTTGACTCAGTGTCTCATGCAAGACTCTGGAATAAATTGAATTCTACAGCTATGCCTAAAACATTGTTAAAATTAATCATGAATTTATATACTGGAAAATCCTTATATGTTAAACTAAACAAAGATGGAGCTATTTCTCGCCCCATATCTGTTGAAAGAGGGGTTAGGCAGGGATGTGGTCTTGAGCCGCATTTATTTAATCTCTATCTTTGTTCCTAAATTACTTGATTTAGATATATATGCACCATGCTTAGATAACAAACCAGTTCCTGCCTTATTATACGCTGATGATCTTGTTCTATTGTCCAGAACTAAGATTGGTCTTAAACATGCCATTAAAGCATTCATTGCTTACTGTAGTGAAGAACTATTAGAAATAAATGAGGATAAATCTAAAATAATGGTTTTTACAAAATCAATAAGAAGGACCAGTGAAAGATGGAAAATTGGCCCATATAAGTTGCAGCTGGTTAATGAATTTCACTATCTTGGAGTAGTGTTCTAACCTTGCACGGTCCAAACATATACAATATCTTAAAGGGAACATTGAATTGACGCTACTAACATTGAGAAAAATTTTTTACATCAAAGGAGGACAGTATGTGCCAGCACTCCTAGAGGCATATAAAGCAATGGTATTGCCATGTATGTTATATGGCTCACCGATCTGGTTTTTGGGACCAATAGAACAGCTTGAGGGACTCCAGCAAGTCTTTTTTCGGAAGCTTTTAGCCCTACCCCCAAGGGCTAGATTAATAATTTTGTGGATATGAACCCATCCTTACACACCCAGGGGTGCGTGTGCACGCACACGCATGCCTTTGCGTGTGTGTGTGTGTGTGTGTGTGTGTGTGTGTGTGTGAGAGAGAGAGAGAGAGAGAGAGAGTTACTCATCATGGGCACTGTCCAATCAGCTCCTGCTACACTCATACAATATACATAATTACCATAATTACAATACAATACTATACTATAATACAATACTAAAACTAGAAACAATCTCTTTCACAAGTACAGAACATTACTTCCTTGATTAAAGCATAATAGGAAAGAAGCCTAGAAGGTCACAACTCTTCCATGCCTTAGACTTGCTCTAGCTCTTTCTGGATTTCTTTATGTGAAAATTGTCCCATGTCTTTTGTGTGCCTGTGTTTGCCTCATTAAGGGTCAGAGCCACACATGGGTAGCACGTAACTCGTCCCCAACTATGGGGACTGAGGCATCTCAAAATTGGACAGACATACCGCTTCTTACTGGTAAATACATTTTCTTCATCTTTCCAGTGTTCTTTTTTTATTTGTCATATACTTATAAAATGGCTTGAGAGATGGTCTGAGACATTTATGTGAGGTCGCCATTCACCCAGCATCCCAAACAGAATGTAAGCTGAATCAATAAAACAGCAATTGTTGATGACTTTTAAATAAATCAACAGAAGAGGAAAGATGTGTTTTAGTACCCTGTGATTTCTCTCTATCCATCTTTTTTATATAATGAAATCATATTATATCCATCATTGTCATATTGGAAAGTAACTACATCTTCCTTGGGATTTGGCATACTCAGTCTTCTACAAATTATATGCCTCCCAATGAAAAGATCAATAATCAGCAAGACAACCGTTGAATCCTTGGAGGCAAAATGATCTAAGAGGGAGAGAACCAGTGTATGAGTGAACCAGTTACTTATCGGTGGGTTTCTGGCCCCTGCTGTGCCATAGTTCCACTCTATCACCATGACCAATTAAGATGTCTGATATCATGCTGTAAAATAACGAGTGGCCACCATGTCCTGAACTTAAGTACATTTGTCCCCTCACGTTATCTGTGCAAGGAAGATTAGAATCTATTTTTTAACAAAAAGTAAAGGTGACAGGGATTTTATGAGTGAGAAACTCCCCTATAATCTCTTAAAAGAAATACCACCAAAGTAGGAAAAAAAGTTTGCAGCAGTATGGATTATCATCTCCCACAGGATGAAAAGGAGAACGAGAGAGAGTGTGTGTGTGAAGGGGCATGACTGTGTGCTAACTGTGAGTGGACTGGAAAGAGTGACAAGGGAATTGTTTTGTTCTCTTTCACATGATACTGAATAGAGCAACCAATGAAATCAACACATAGCATTTTAAAGCAAACAAAGGATAAGTTCACACAGCACACAGCTGATCTGTGGAGGTTAACTGAACTCTGCCACCCAAAGCAGCAAAGGCCAAGAGTCTAACTCTGTTCTCATACAAGGTCTAGATGCATGTACAGAAGCTAAGAATACTAACAGATATTTGGGTGACCATGCACAGGGCACATTCATTTAAACTCTCATATTCCCACCCTCAACCTCCACCCTCACCATCAAGAAACCCTAGGAAGCCTAGTTCTGTAGAAGGATGAGCACTCTTTCATGGAAAAGTCTCCACAGCCTCCTAAAGCTCCAGTTTCCAGCAAGGGGGAAACCCATGCAAGTTAATAGTCAGTTAAACTGCCCTAAACCTCAACATAGCTGATGCCTGTGGGAGAACAACAATGGAAAAGAGTATACTATGAGATCCCATACCAGTAATCCTTTCTCAAGCCATCATGCAGACTGTGCTGTGAAAAGACCGGAGAGAAATATTTTTTTAGTCAAGAAACCAGCATTAGGCTAGGTACATCACTGGTCAGATCTAACACTGGAGCTGTTTTTCTCAGTCAGGTTTGTGATTAAAATGCCTGTTAAACGCTTGGAGCTTTTCAAATAACCTTACATGGGTCTCGTGGCTATTAATGCAAGTTCCCCTAAGTTTTTTTTAGTTTTTTTTTTTTAAAAAAAACAGTGTTTCATTAGGCCAATCAGCTACCAATGCCAGGGAGCACTATCAGCCTCTCCAGAGGAAGGGGAGTTTTCAGAATAGGAAATCTGATGCCTCTTGATCCTGTTGCATCTTTAGAAAACACTCCAGTCTTTTGTCTCTTAAGGGGGAGGGGATCAAAGGGGTGGTTCCAAATCAAGACTTTACAGGGCCAGCTAATGGTTTTGCATTCAGAATGAGACACGAAGGGAGTATCATGATGACAGATGCTCTTATATCACTGGAACAAAAAATTATTCTGATCCATGAACACAGGCGAGGTCACAAGAATAGCCTCGTAAGCAAGATCTGTTTTTAATAGAATCGTAAGTATTGTACATTACAGCCCGTTATAAATTGGTTGTAATTTTCTCCTGACACTTGGTGAATTAAACGAGTTAGGATACCAAACCAAAAAAAAAAAAATACAACCAAACAAAACCCAACCACCCTCTCCAAATGCCACAAAGCAGAAAGCAAGCTCGGTGTCTGAAGGTTAATGATTGCTCATGAAAGCTACAGAAATAAATTATCTGCCTAGGGACTCTGTCACATGATCAGCACAAAAGCTGCAACAGCCAAAAATGTTTATGTAGAGAGGGAGAGGGGGGGAAAAACACTGTCAGCGTCACAAAACCCTTCCCCCACTGCGAAATCCAAGTCCCGAGCCAAACAGCTGCTCCCGACTGCCTACATTAAACTAATTTGTGCTGCAACACTGCAGCTGCTTAATTTTTAGGCTGAACTTTTATCACCAATAAGTGTTACAATAACAAGTGATATGATCCTATCTCAGAAGGAATATCAATCACCTTCCAAAACAAAGACAGTTGTAGCATAGCTCAAGACAGACAAATGCAGAGAGAGAGAGAGAGAGAACAAACCATTTTGTTAAAGAAAAAGCACAATGAGGTGTTCCTTTTGGAAACGGGCCAGGGGTCAGATGGTGACCATGTACACATCAATGTGCTAGGAAATAGGTACTGCAAGTCTATCATAAAAATAAAACCTGGAAAACGATTGTCATCTACCAGACGAAGGAATTTAAGAAGAAAAGCATGGTTTCCCAAAGCCCATAAACACAACTGTTTCTTTTACTTCTCTGAGGATAACACTGGATAATTACTACTGTTTGGACAAGCATCCCAGCATGGAGCGATTTCACAGGCACCAGCAATTGCCCTCAGCAATAACAGATACGCCACTGACAGCAAGCATTTCCATAAACAAGGCTGGATGCAGACAATAACTTTTCAGAGACAGGAAAGTGAAACAATGTGAACACATGAAAGCCTCTTATACCCAGTCAGACCATTGGTCCATCTAACTCAATATTGCTTACACCAGGACCTTGTGTGTGTGCGTGAGAGAGAGAGAGAGAGAGAGAGATTTGCAAGTATCACTGCCTCTAGGAAAAGCTTGCCACATGTCATTCTGTGGCATTCTGTGTCATTCAAGCTTGCCATATGTCAGCTTGCCACATGTCATTCTGCATGGAGGGAGAGATTTCTCCAGTAGCTTCTGCCTCCTTGACTTTTTTCCACTGGGAACCTTCCATCCCTCTCTACCCAATGTTGCCTCTTTTGCAGGGTGGAGCCTGAGATTTACTGCCTCCCAGTACTCTCCACTTCTGGTGGGGTCAGACCAGGTGCAACAGTGCTCTCGGTGAGAGCAGTGGCATTGCACAGCCCTGGAACCATCTGCATAACCCAACACCACCTACCATACCAGTACGTTGGAACAATATATCCAACTAACCTTACCCACCAAGTGATCAGGCACATCTCAGCCATCCTTTCCAGTATATTATCCCATTTCTGCATAATCTTGTGGGGCCTGGGCCATCTAAAATTCCCCACACATGATTTAAATACCATGTAATTTCTGTAAAATATGCAATTTGATGTTTGCCTGTTGGCTTCATTAAGACCAAATTAGATAGAAATACCAGCCAGGAAGCACAAAAGTAAGCCAATGGTTAAAAGCAGCCAGAAAGCAGCCTCACCCATTGGCCAGGGGCTTGGGATCACCAATGGTTAATGCAAGCATAGAAAACAGTGGCATTTGAAGAAGTCTCTCTTCCTCTTTCCATGAGTTCTCCAGCAGTTCCCAGATGTTGCTGTATGTCAGCAGAAAGTTTCTCATTCTATTGATTCATAAGTCACAACATTGGCAAATCAACATTATTATATTCATGTTTTTAAATTATATTCTGCCCTTCTTGCAGATTCAGAGCAGCTTTACAGCACACACACACACACACACACACACACACACACACACACATGCATTAAAACAAACATAGTTTAAAACTCATCCCCAGAAAAAAAATAAACTTTTTAAAGAAACAGAGAGCTAGAGAGAGAGACAAGCACAATATTTAGCAGTGTTCATACTAGGCCAGCAAAGCCCCACTGGGGGAAAAAAACCACATTTTCAGCCACTGCTGTACCTCATAGAGCAGAAGTCATCACCAACCATACTTAGAGGGTGATCAAGCCTGCAGAAGGGCTTCCTTGAAGGATCTTTATGCCTTACTCTATCCTGGAACTTAAGGACAGTTTCCAAGTAGTCACCTGTCTAGGCATTGGTGAGACCCAGACCTGAATGTTTCAGCAAGATGGGCCTCTCTTGTACCATCAGACCATAGCTGCAGACCAGCTACTTTTGTTGTCGTTGTTTTGAGGCCTACTATACAGCTGAACAGTCTGTGCTAGTCATACAGTCATCCCTATGTGCAGTTCTGAGAGGTGAGAGCAGGCAAATGACAATGGTGCCTAACACGTGTGCAAACATGTATGTGGTGCTGGCTGCGCAGCAGGTGAGCATGGCCCAGGCCAGTCTGATGTTACTTTTGCTCAAGCTGATGGCCAGGAAGCATCAGATCCCACAGACCTTTAGATAAGAACATTCATTGGAAAAACACACCTCCTCACCTCATTCCATCCTTGAAACCAGCTAAGGTTATATGTTAGCCTCTGTTCATTTTCCAAATGCATTCACACTTTTGAAACTATCTCTCTAAACCAGGACAACACTTCATTTTGGCTAACTAGCCCCACAATTCCTGCAGCATTCCAAGCCTCAGCAGAACCATCCCAGCAGACATGGATAGGTAACCCTGGCCACTTGCACCACTACCCACTAGTCCCAATAATAATAATAATAATAATAATAATAATAATAATAATAATAATAATAATAAACAACTTTATTTGTATCCCGCCCTTCTCCCTAAAGGGACCCAGTACTGTCTTCTGTGTCTTGTGTGCCATCAAATTGACAGTGCACTTATCCCCTCCTCCTCCTCCTCCTCCTCCTCCTTTGTTTGGTGAGTGTGTGTGTGAGACTAGGACTCTTTGGTCTAGCTGTGTTTCAGTCAATGTGAGAGCCCAGAGATGAGCTCTGGGCCTCTTAAATGCACAGTTCCTCTTAACTGATTCAGAAGAACTTCAAAGAACAAGGAGAATCACTTCTTCCACTTGATTCTTCTCAAGGCTTGTAGCATTGGTTGAGAGTAATCATACAGTGGGTGAGACAAGCTCTCCCACAGCACGTGAGTAAAGTGCTTTGCAACTCATCAAGTGACTAACTCCCTGCTTGTAGCCATTGTTCCAAGCTACAATGAAGTCTGACCTAAGTCACAGTGGCATCACTAAGGGGGTGGGAGTGTGTGGACCTAACCCGGTGACGCACAAAGGGAGGGGTGACACCACTACTGGCCAAAATGGTTGAAATCACATTTTTAGGGATAATACCATTATAATTCAATGTGTATTTATATTACACATTACTATATATATATCATTCAATGTGTAATTTACAGCAGAATGCAATGAAACACACCGTGTTGAAATATCACTAATCAATCAAAAGTTATAGCAAAAAAACCAGCAGGGATGGGGCGATGATGCATTGCCATGCTCACCGCCCAGGGTGTGGCCACTGCCATTGCATGGAAGGAGGTCCATTGTGGAGATGATGCGCTGGCCTCCCATACCAGGTGACACAGACTCTAGTGACACCACTGCTAAGTCATGCTTTCACACTGCAGCTGCAACACATTTTTTTCTAGGTTTATTTTTTCTAGCATGGAAGACGTCAGCAGTGCTCATGAACCATGAATACGGACTGGGTGCCCCACCAGGCTTTTTCAGAACAACTACAATGATCTTTTTCTGAAGGAATTCATCAAACATTCCCTTCCTAAGGGAATCTACTCATGGAATGTTGCCTTCTTTGGCCCTTATTTATCTGTGATGTAAAACTCTGAGCCTGGAAACCACCACTCTGGCCACTACTGTTCCCAACACAAACTACTGCTGAAATTCTGACAACTCAGTCGCAAGGTTTCCACAAGGTAAAAGTAGATTCTGACCTTTGGAGTTCAGGACCAAGATCACAAGGGAGCATGCGAGCTCCCTCTGAGAACAGAAGGAGCCTTACAGTTCACACAAAAGGCACCTTCCACTTGTGCAAGGCCCCTTTGTAAAAGGGGAACATTCCTCCCACTCTCAGAGACCACTCACGTTCACGTCCATTCTAGGAAGCAATACTCTGCAGGCCACCCTCCGTATGTTCACCTGAGTTTTCCCAGCCTACCGATAACACACGAGTACTGTGCATTCGAAACAACGTTAATAACAAGAGATTTTGCGATTCTGTTGTCATGGATTATTTTAAAGCATATCCTTCAGCAAGATACTTTAAAAAAGAAACTCAGTTTTAAAAAAAATCTCACTCATTCATATGGTAACAGCTTGAAAGCTCTGACCTCTTCCTCACCTCTTCCCTGTTCCCCCTTGCAAACCCCCCCCCCCCAAGTTAATAAAAAAACATTCCAGCTCAGTGCATAGGAGGAGGAAGTGTTCTAAGAGGGGCTGTAAAAATGTTGGTCCTTGAGTAACAGTAACGCTGCGCTTACAAAATGTCACATGCTGATCCTCGTGTTTTCCTCGGAACTATTTTCTCTATGTTTCTTGTAGAGACCTTTTCTTTCCTTGCCTCTAAAAAAAAAAAAAGTTGAGACAGACACTGACCTGAACTGGTTGTAATTCCTGCCAAATCTGCAGGCACTGTTTTGTTACATTTTGGAATTTGACTGAGTCCATGTGTCAGGCATTCACTTGCACTCAGGGAAACAGGAATGTGGAGAGAAAAGTCCTCACTCTCCTCTCCTCCCACTCACAAAACTACAAGACACTTTGCAGAGCTGTGTTCATTCTAAGATGACATTTCCATGTCACTGCTAATACCACATACTCTTATAGAAAGATCCGGTGGATCCTACCCGCTGCAGCCCGTCTCTTATGGGAACAGTTAGTGACTCCCCAGATCAAGGTGCAACAGTGGATGGGTGATGTTGCAGGCCTTAATTAACAAGAGGCTCTTGTGCAAGGGCTGTTGACAAGGGTGCAGGAGAGTCGAGATGTGGCAGAGGGACAGACTGGGTGTGAACTGGGCACTGCAGTGAGGCTCTCAAGTTGAGTCCCGAGTCTCCGCCCCCTCCGCCCCCTGCAACTCAACTTGTGCACAAGGGGGCAGGCACCCTTTGCTGACTCGCCCTCCAAAATTCTCCAGTCATTTTGATTCGAGTCAGAATCTTTTGGGTCAGGCACACCAGGCTCAGGCACGCCAGGGCAGGACCAAAAGGAACTGGGAGGCATTCGAGCTTAGCAAAGCAGGAGGGGGTGGGATGGAGAGCGGGAGGGGATAGAAGTGGCAGTCAGGAGAAGGGTTGCACAGCAGCAGCTGAGAGGTTTACATTACAAGTGCAACCCACTCCTTTGCTGCTCAGCTCAGAAGTAGTTCCATTGCCTGTCATTCAGTGAGGCAGCTTCTTCTTCCCAGGTAACAACCAGAGCCATAAGGAACCACTTCCTGGCATCCATGTCTCCTTTTTCCCTCCTCCCTGGGCTTCTCCAGTCAACTCTAGGGCAAGAACCCCCTTGGGCTTCTGCCCTCACTCGTCCAGAGGGGGAAAAAAGGACCACCCATCCTTTGACCAATGATCATCGAATCCTTCAGACAAAACAGCCTGCTCCCACCTCCCTCCCCCCCCCCACCTTCTGCTCGATGCAAAACATTAACCATTCCTTGCCTCCTGGCTGGAATTTTCCTGCTGCTGCTCACCCGGTCTGACTTGTGGCCCCACAAGGTGCTTCACATGCTGAAAAAAAGTAAGCAAGCACATCCAGACACAGACAGACTCGAGTCATTTCTAAGCTAGTGGCTCAAACTCAAGTTAGTGCCCGAGTCAGTGACACGCCTGACTCAGGTGTACACGAGTCAGCGAAATGCAGATGTTTTTGCGACTCAGACTCAAATCATGTGACTCAAGTCCCCATCCCTAAGAACTGGTACCATGTCTGTTCACTTGGCAAGGTTAAGATGTTGGAAGGCAGCAAAGCAAGGATTTGTGCCTGATCCCCTAAAGCTTGGAGCCCTTGTTATCTCCCAGGGGTGGGATCCAGAAACCTTGAATGAAAATGTGAGTGACCATATAAGTCGACAAAGCAGTGTGCTCTCTCAAAAGATCAGTGTTTAAAAGTGGTGCTAGAAGAACCCTCTGTGAGGGAGGAAACTGCCAATGAATAAACAGCTGAAAAAGTTCAGGCACTAGATAAGAAACCTTGGCAAAATCGAGAGGCTGGGCTATTAATCACCTTCTTTAAATGGGTAATGACAGCAGTGATGGTCGGATGGATTCACTTCACTGTTATGTGGAATTTATGGGGGGAGCAATCAGAGACACAGGCAGACCATCAGAGCTCTGACCACTGACAGACATACTGTGAACAAGCCTCTATTTCATAGGGCATCAGACACTGCACAAAAGCAAGGTCACTGGAGAGAAACACTGGCAAAGACCCTGGCCACCTCAATGACAAAGATGAGACAAGGCCATAAGAAAGTGCAGCGTGTCAGGCACTCATACATACAGGCTTTAGTTAGACAGCCTGGTTTGGATCCAGGGGACTGGACAGGAGAAACTGAAGGAGCTCTCTCAACAGGCTCATACAGAGCTTCTCTGGATAGAAATCCCTGAAAGGATACTAAGTGTTTTGCTTACTCACCCATGGGATCTAGGGGTTCATGGAATGCCAGTGGGTTGGGAAAGAGAGCATGTTGTGACCAGGAGAGCCAAACAGCAGACATTTGAGCTACTGGTTCAGGTGCAGAGGCCGACTTTCACAGCACTATTGCTTGAAGAGGGAGAAGAAGATGCCACCCCAACTCTACAGCCTATCAAGTCATGTCCTGATCTCTTCCTGGAAAACACCCTGGCCCAGCAAGTGCAATTCCCTGCGGTAGTGTGGGCTAGTCCTGTCCAGTATATACCTGAAAGAAATGCTCAATCTAAAAATGGACCTCTTAAGAAATTGCACTGATATAATTGTATATGTTGTATTATTATTGTATATATTGTATTATTGTATATATCACTAAACTCTTGTGTTTTTTTTTCCGTGAGCATGTATATTAAGATACTTTGCATTTTGATTTGGGTTCTTGAGGGTTTATGGGCCACACTGCCAACGTCAATTCCCATATGGTGTTATGAACAAGAGCAGCTGCAGAAATCTACATCCACAGAAGATCACAACATCACCACATCCCTGTGTGAATGAGTGCCATCTCAATACCTAACTTATAACTCATATATTAAAATTGGAATAGCGAGATTATAGAATTATAATTTGGTAATGATGTAGTAGGGTTTTTTTGTCGTTGTGCTTAATTTATCATTGTTAAATTAAGGAGGTAGATATGTGTGAATGTATAGAGTGGTTATTAGCATGCAGCAGTATACATGAAGTTTTCTTGGTGTGATGGAACAGGGTAAGAGACAGTCAGATGCCTCGGGGAAGCCTGTGCCTTCTGTGGGGTGAAGTATACTGGCAGATTGTGGAAGATCCGTGTTATGCTAAGAAGTTAGTGGTCTGCATAGTTCCTCCTTGATGGTCAGTCTGTCCCTCCATTAGTAGGGCAATTTTGGGGAGAAGTGATGGCACACTTCATTAGCCAGCACCTGCTAATCTATCATGTGACATTGTGGGAAGGCCAAGATAAGTGGATGAAGTCATCCTCCCAGAATTGCATCAGCTACTGATTGCTATGTTTGTATTATCTGCCTGAGGGAAACTTGTTACTCGTGCAGGGTAATAAATCCCAGCTTCTATCTCTTTTCCCTATGGTCTGCTCATTTTGTCTCCATATCTGAAAAGAGCCTTTGCCCTTCTGGCAAAACATTTGGCACAGTGAGCAGGCAATGGTGATGCAGTGGGGAAAGAAGCAGCAGAGGATACACATTTGTTGTGGGTCAGAGCATGGTCCCTGGCTGTCCAGGGACTGACCCTTAGAGTCCAGAATTTCAAGTCATGAACCAGTTGGTTCCACCAAAGTCATGGAAGTTGGAATTGATGGAGAATGTTCTTGAGTGCATTAAGAACCTGGGAATGAGGAGTGAGGGCAGAAGTCAGAGAAAGGTTACTGTTGCCATTCTTGTCTAATTCAGTCAAGAGCAGCCAGGATGCAAAGAACAGACTCATACAAGGGGCTTATGGTAGGCCCATGAAATATTAGACTTTAACTCTCTTTGAATATGTTTCCAAGTGGTTTCAAAAGCGGTTTGTGGAGGCTAGTTTCCTAGTATTCCAGCCTTTGTTTGTTTGTTTGTTTTGGATCTACCCACACTGCCAATGCAGCTACAAAGAGACCTCCAGGCAGCTTACAATAAAACAAGATCAAACCATCATAAATACTTAAAGCATAGTAACAGCTACAATGACAGTTAAAACAGTTTACAGTAAACTAACAACCAGCAAACAGAAGGGAGAAAAAAGTACCCAAAAACAATACTGAAAGTACCTGGAAGAATAACTTTCTTTTCACCAACATCCTAAACATTCCAATAGAACGAGTCTGACATGCCTCCCTTGCCAAAACATTCCTCAGAAAGGTGCCATAACAGAGAAGGTCCACATTCTAACAGATGCCAATCCAGCCTCATTTGCTGAAGGAATCTGAGGAAGGGCCATCTTAACAGAGTACTGCTTGGGAAGATCTACCGTGGAGGCCACATGCACTGAAAAACAAAAAGTTACATGTACAAAGAAATCACATATCTATAGTCCCAAAACTCTTTGATTGGAAGACAACCATTCCAACTTACGTCATGTATTCATGACTCAGACACTCACTCATTAAAATTCTCAATTCAATTCGTAGAACTGCACAGGTGCTAGACCAGAGATCCTCAAAATTTTAGCTGCCATGACCAATTCACTCGGTCCTGCAGGGCAGGCCAATTGATAATGTGTATATTTTGTACATGTGTCATCCCCATTGGTATGTTCCGTCAGCTTCTTGTTGGACCAGGCTCTCTTTGTGAGTCTGGAAATGTGGTAGCTGCTCTACCGATACGTTTGTTTAGCTCGGTATTGAGAGAAAGAGTGTCGGAGATCGTTGAGCCAAGGTACACAAAGTGATGGGCAACCTCCAGTTTATGTGCAGAGATTGTAATGCAGGGAGGTGAGTCCACTTCCTGAACCATGACCTGTGTTTTCTTCAGGCTGATTGTCAGTCCAAAATCTTGGCAGGCCTTGCTAAAACGATCCATGAGCTGCTGGAGATCTTTGGCAGGGTGGGTAGTGACAGCTGCATCATCGGCAAAGAGGCAGGCTGTGCAGCATGGCCTTTCCCAGTTTGAAGAGACACTTGGCCAACAGTCTGAGGCAAAGAGGCAAAGAAGGAAGGCCCATAGCCAGGGAGACAGACCAGGGACAGACTGCACTTTATCCCAGTGTGGAAGGGATTGTCACTCCCGAATTGGCCTTTTCAGCCACACTAGACGCTGTTCCAAAACCACCTTTCAGAGCGATACCATAGTCTTTCGAGACTGAAGGTTGCCAACATCCCCATTCCAGTCTCCCTTTGAGAACTACCATGTTAACCAGCATCCAGTGCCACTGGAGTGTCCCTTCATCCCCTTCTTAGCTGTGTGAATGAGGAGGACGAGGTGGCCACAGCAGCCGCACCAGCAGAGGGTGTATTTTCTGCCCCTCAGGTGCAATTTGCCCTTGGGCTGTTTCTAGGAATTCCCATGTCACCAGGCTTGATGATAGATGACTTTTGATGGCTTGGCTTGTGACCTACATTTGTCTGTTCTTGTGCCCCTACTATAAGCCCATCCCTTGAACTCCAAATCTTAATATATCTCCCCACAGTTTATTAATAGAACTGTAAATGTTAAATCAGATTGAAAAAGCCACCATCTGCAGTGCAGAAGCTGAATTATCAACAAATGCTCAAGACTGTTAATATGCAGTTTTGCGCTGATGGCTTCATGAATAACTTCCTCCATATGGTAGTAGTCACAGCTATTGGTGTTAGCTTCATTTTTAGAGTCAGCCTCACTGTGGTGGGCCCTAATGAATGGCACAATCATAGCACCTCAGCTATAGTCACAATAACTGATTTCTCACATTATGAGTAACATCTCAGTGCCTGATTGTCATTCCAGCTTGAATCACATGGAACCATCCCACTGATTTCAATGCAGCCAGGTAAGTACATATATTTCTGATGTAATGGAGAAGATGTTGCAAGTGGAGGGAGGGAGATTTAAGGCCTATAAGGGGTCCCACAATGAAGGGCTATTAGCACTACCAGAATCCACAGACTTGTGAAAGGAGACTTGCCAGGGATAGCAACTTTCTGTTGGTATATGTTGGAGCAATATGGAACCTGACAGTTCAATGTGCTCATCACACAGAGCTGCAAAAACTATATAGGGACCTTCACCACCCCACTCACTTTCAAAAGTCTCAATAATTCTTGGAGCTGTATCCTTAAACACTCTGATCTGGACATAAATTGTGATTTAATCATGGAGATCTGCTTCCAATCAGACCTGTTTAGACTCAAGAACTTAGAGCAGCAGTCCTCAAACTGTGGGTCCAGGACCCACCAGTGGATCGTGACCCAATATTTGGTCAGTCACAAAACTGACAAGGCTATGAGCATCAAGGGTTAAACAAGCTTGACGAACACATAGATGAGCAAGCCTTGCTGTGGGAGAATCAGCATGGCTTCTGTAAGGGTAAGTCTTGCCTCACAAACCTTATAGAATTCTTTGAAAAGGTCAACAGGCATGTGGATGCGGGAGAACCCATGGACATTATATATCTGGACTTTCAGAAGGCATTTGACACGGTCCCTCACCAAAGGCTACTGAAAAAACTCCACAGTCAGGGAATTAGAGGACAGGTCCTCTCATGGATTGAGAACTGGTTGGAGGCCAGGAAGCAGAGAGTGGGTGTCAATGGGCAATTTTCACAATGGAGAGAGGTGAAAAGCGGTGTGCCCCAAGGATCTGTCCTGGGACCGGTGCTTTTCAACCTCTTCATAAATGACCTGGAGACAGGGTTGAGCACTGAAGTGGCTAAGTTTGCAGACGACACCAAACTTTTCCGAGTGGTGAAGACCAGAAGAAATTGTGAAGAGCTCCAGAAGGATCTCTTCAGACTGGCAGAATGGGCAGCAAAATGGCAGATGCGTTTCAATATAAGTAAGTGTAAAGTCATGCACATTGGAGCAAAAAATCAAAACTTTACATATAGGCTGATGGGTTCTGAGCTGTCTGTGACAGATCAGGAGAGAGATCTTGGGGTGGTGGTGGACAGGTCGATGAAAGTGTCGACCCAATGTGCAGTAGCAGTGAAGAAGGCCAATTCTTGGGATCATTAGAAAAGGTATTGAGAACAAAACAGCTAATATTATAATGCCGTTGTACAAATCAATGGTAAGGCCACACCTGGAGTATTGCGTCCAGTTCTGGTTGCCACATCTCAAAAAGGATATAGTGGAAATGGAAAAGGTGCAAAAGAGAGCGACTAAGATGATTACTGGGTTGGGGCACCTTCCTTATGAGGAAAGGCTACGGCGTTTGGTCCTCTTCAGCCTAGAAAATAGGCGCCTGAGGGGCAACATGATTGAGACATACAAAATTATACACAGGAAGGATAAAGTGGATAGAGAGATGCTCTTTACACTCTCACATAACACCAGAACCAGGGGACATGCACTAAAATTGAGTGTTGGGAGAGTTAGGACAGTCAAAAGAAAATATTTCTTTACTCAGCGTGTGGTTGGTCTGTGGAACTCCTTGCCTCAGGATGTGGTGACGGCATCTGGCCTGGATGCCTTTAAAAGGGGATTGGATTCTGGAGGAAAAATCCATTATGGGTTACAAGCCATGATGTGTATGTGCAACCTCCTGATTTTAGAAATGGGCTATGTCAGAATGCCAGATGCAAGGGAGGGCACCAGGATGCAGGTCTCCTGTTATCTGGTGTGCTCCCTGGGGCATTTGGTGGGGCCGCTGTGAGATATAGGAAGCTAGACTAGATGGGCCTATGGCCTGATCCAGTGGGGCTGTTCTTATGTAAGCTGCTACTTGCGGGTGGCAGAGGGGCACTGCCATTATAGCCACATCCTTTGGCATTTATAAATCAGGCAGCAGCCTCTAAGGGCCTCTAAAAAGTTTGGGAACCACTGAGTTAGAGACTTACACCCCACAGTATACAAGTTACTTCATCTTGAATCCTCAACCCGCAGTCATTTTCAAATGGGAATATATGGTTTGACACTTGCTGGCTACAATCCAGATGATGATTTCAGACAAATGTTGAAGATTGCTAATATCCTGTTCTGCACTGGTATTTTCATGACTCATAATACTATGGATTAGCCAATTCAGAACTTTAATTTTAGGGCATAAAGCACAGGCTAGTTAAGGCAGAACACATAAACAAACAGCCAATGTTATGCATGTCTACTCAAAAGTAGGTTCCATGGACTTCAATGAGACTTATTCTCAAGTACTGTAAGTGGGCATAGAGTTGCAGCCTTAAATATGAGTAAGTCAGAGTGTCACACTAACAGACTCTCTGGCTAACATCTTCAATTCACCTCCAAACAGCAACTGGTTACCAATTTACATCATCAGGTTTTGACCACCAGGGGGCTTTTTGCTAACCTGTCATAACCTTCTGAATGATCACCAGTGACCCTGCTGAAAGTATGAGAAGGCATCAGTTGCTGGGTTGGGACTAGTGTCTGAATTACCAGCCCTGTCACTACTGTAGAAATTTACAGGGGGATAATACTTGGGAGAATTGAGGAACTGAGCTTGTGTGTTTCATTAAAGACTCCTCTACCTTTCCCTCCAGAATCTGAGTAGTAATTTGAAGTGTCCTTGGGGTTTCTGACCTTGGTTCTCATTTATGTTCTCTCAAGGAGACTTGCAAGTGACACAACAGACATGAAACCAGATTGGCATCCCAATCTACCCCCAGCCAGTCCATAGCCTGAAGCCATACATGCTATGATGGACAGGGGGTGATCAGACAGCCAGCAAGAGGTAAATAAAATACTTTTTGACCTACCTCCCAGTAGGCTGCCAGATTACCTGTGGGTCTTCTTGGACACACACCAGCTATTTTTCTGGCATAAATTCAAGGGAAGGAAGGGAGTGAGGCCTTGCTGGTGTTTCCACCAATTTTTTTGCTCCCTTTTATAAACAGCCTGTAGGCAAATGCACACCAGCCCACATCCTTAAGGGGTTATTTTAAATACACATAAAAATGTCCTACATTCCAAGTTTTGATTTTCAAAACTGTAGTGGAATCTGCCCCATTTCTTTTGTTTACCATCTAGCCCAGTCATTTTCAACCACTGTGCCATGGCACACTGGTGTGCCGTGGGAGTTTGGGGGGGGGGGTCATTTATTAGTAGGGCTATTGGAGAATGTGAGCCCCCCCCCCAAACCAACACCATGGTGTGCCTTGTCAATTGTCAAAATACTGGTGGTGTGCCTCGACCACTTTAGTGCCTTGTCAGTGTGCCCTGAGTTGAAAAAGGGTGACAATCACTGATCTAGCCTAATAAAGATTCAAGAGCTTGTTTTCACTTTATGGTTGATCTTAATAAAAATAGTGACCCTACTTTGGATTATGGATTTATCTTGAAACGTATCATCATGGCCAACTACCATTTTCTTATATTTCAAGAACTTGAAAACTTTTTGTGTCATTTGGTTGTTCCTAATAATGATATTACTAGATTGTGGCTTTTGGATATTTTTCTAATTGTCCAACATATTTAGCCTTACTAAATGGGGAAAGAGGCATCTTTTGAGTGTGGGGGGGGGGGCAGTCGTCCCTGTTCATGCCAGCATAATTATTTGCACTCCCGAATCGGCCTTTTCAGCCACACTAGACGCTGTTCCAGAACCACCTTTCAGAGCGCGATACCATAGTCTTTCGAGACTGAAGGTTGCCAACTGTACAATTATTTGCAATTGTCTCTCTTGTGACTTTCTTCCTTTTTCTTTTTCTTTTTTTTTTAAGAACTCCTTTGGGACAGAGAACCATTCCCACTTCCTTCACTGTATGAACTGCTTTGCAATTTGTTCTGTTTAAAAGCATTATATAAATATTCATGATCTGTTCTTTCCTCCTCTCATGCAAGGCAAACACAAACAGAAATAGGAGCCACAGGCTTCTGTCCCAGATAGCCAGTTCCTTAAGAACAGTGATATTATGGTAAACTGCAGTGGTAGAGGTTGCCAGGCCAGAGCAATTCAGAATTCTCCTTGAACCCCCCAGTTCCAAGCCCAGTCCATCCAGTGATCAACTGGAATCCAATGAGAGGTCAAAGTATTAATATGCAAAGATTCACACCAATATTGGCAGAACCATCTGAGAATCCACCCTGCAAGTAGATAGTCATTATGGAAAAGCTCTCCAGTCATTAACTCCCATGTCCCATTGAGGAAATACCTATAGTAACCACCCCTATGAATGCCTGCTGCAGATGGAATAGTATTCCGTCAGTGGAAGGCCCTCTCCATTTGTGCTGCAGGTGCAATGATGACACACGCAAGAGGGCTGCTAGTGCAAATAGCTTGCAAACCGTGAACATGCAGCATCGGAATGCACAGGTACCATCGGAGAAGATATGTTGCCGGTGGGGGTGGGCAGAAGGTAGGGAGGGGAAACCTCGGAACATGTGGGTAGGAACCAAAACATGTTGGAAAAGGGAGGGGTGGATCCAGCAGCAGTCATGCATGCCAGATCCTTTCCACCATTTTTAGGTCTGCCATGCCCCCTGACCATCGTCAGACTTACCAGCTATATGGTGTAGGTTCAACAAGATCCACCAGGTGGCCTATGCAGAGGCAAGGAGAAAATATTTTCCCTTATCTCCCGCAAGATTCCTGATCAACCCCCCCCCCCCACACTATAGCTTGAAGGGCATGCCTCCATAATGCACCTGCATGCTAATGTGTAGCAAGCAAAAGTATTAGGCTGTTAATGTTTGAGAGCCCAATCCTATGCCTGTCTACTCAGAAGTAAGTCCCATTACTGTCAATGGAGCTTACTCCCAGGAAAGTGTGGATAGGATTGCAGCCTCAATCAACCCAAAATGCTCTAATTGACAAGTGAATGGACAAGAGGTTTCATGGGGTGTGTGCAGGGATTTTAGGGGAGGGGTATAGTGAAATCTCTGCTTGAATCTTTGTGTCTCAAACCAGGTGCAAAGCAAATACTGTATTTATCTCCTCGTGATATCTGCTTTTTAGCATTCCTCATGAGGCTGAGTACAGTAAACGAAAATTATCAGTGGTAAAAATGAAGCATCAGCAGTTTCTTACGGATTGAAGAGAGCCCTTAAATCCTACATGGGAACAACTTTTGAAACACATGCAAGATGACTTTAAAAAGGACCTTGGATTAAATGAAATGAGGAGATTAGAATACGAACTGCAACAATGGTAGCCTGCTTTCTTTCAAATATTTGGATCCTCAGGCAAAGAATGTAGGCTTGCCATCACTTGGCAGAAAGCTAAGAGGGGCCCCACACTACATCTGCATTCCCACCAACTTGTGCATATACATTCCAGTCACTGCAGTCTCTTCAACCTTGTGTTGTGAGCTGGGCAAAGAAAGGTCACCATATGAACAGGAGGAGGGGACCCTATTTAGAACACATTCACTCCTGATGTGTTTTACTGGAATGCTGAGATCTCTTTCCAGCATAGAGTTCCCTTCTGCCCGCATCTCGATTTCAAGCACTCAGGGGTTCAGCACTGCAAAGAAATATTGAATATGGATTAGCCATCCATGCAAAGTTACTGGGCCCGCATTGACTTTTGGGGTCTGTAAGAAATCTAGACTCCTATACACAGATCTGTCAAGGGGGTGGTACAGTCCCATGTAATATTTCCAGAGGATAATTTTTAATCGTCTGTCTGTCAAGACTGAAAATTACAGCTCTGTGAATGGCTCCATAAGTTCAGAATTCTCCGAAATGCAATTCAGGCCTGAGTGAAAGAATTGACACTGTCATGAATGCCTAGCTAAATGGGAGAAAGGTCCTCTTGTCACATGACGTTAATGGAGAGCAATAAGTCCTGGATCCCATAAGTGAACAACTGGGTAATGGAATAAAAAGAAAAAAAGACTCACGTGGGGGGGGGGAGGTGGAAAATAAAAAAACTGGGATTTTAAGGAATCTAATCAATGTCTGATTAGGCTAATTGAAGCCTGGCCACTAAAAATTAATGATTTGAAAAACGGTGTGGGAAGGGGACAGGGATGACACCGAAGGATGGATGCAGAGATGGTTAAATCTCAGGGGGTGAAAGTTTACAAAGTAAAATATTTGTGAAAAACCTCTAGAATCTTGCAAATGTTACAGTCACACATGAAATTGATAGATGTACAAAACAGAATTGTACCTCCACTCCTGTTCTCCAAACACAGGGTATGAGGGAAAGTTCATCCAGTGCCATAGCTAATGATAGTGTAGCCTGGTCCCAAGCTCAAAATGTTGCCCCGGAAGTGACGTCACACCCGGGCTTTATATAAAGTGAAAATTGGGAGGAACCCACCTCCTCCCCCCAGCAGCTCACCACCCACTTGCTCTGCTGCCTCCCCCCAGTCAGTGGCATAGCTAAAGCATCTATCTGCTACCTGGGGTCAAAGAAGATTTTGTAGCCCCCCCTGCATGATAAAATCAAATTTAGGAAATAAATAAAAAGTTATTGGTTCTATGCTGTAACATAATAACATCTCATTGGCACTCAGAACAGTCTCATAAGTCAGTTAAGCAAATCCACTTTTTGTTCCATAAGGCAGTTGTGTTTTCATTTTCTGATTAATTGGCCATAACATTTGATAAAATACAGATATTCCAGTGCAGTTTGTTTCATTGCACTCTGCATTAAATTACCTTTCCAATTATATATGATGGTGTTCTTCATACATACCAAGATTTTCATAATTTTGGTCACTTGTGTCAAGCTCAGCTTGTTGCCCCCCTAAAGCTTGATGCCCAGTGCAACTGCTACCCCTGCACCCTCTTAGCTATGCCACTGAGTTCATTGGTTTGTGGTGTTTTAAAAATCAAATTGGAAAAAATACAGGATCAATTCAATGTAAAAGAGAACATTCTTTTCTGCCCTCCAAACTCCAGGGAACGCCAGCAGTGAGTCGGTGTACACTGTTTAAGATCCTGCCCTGAGTCTTCCTAAAGCAGCAACAATTTTTTGACAATTGACAAGGTACACCATGCTTCTGGCAGGGGGGCTCACATCTCCCAATGGCCCTACTAATAAATGACCTTACCCAAACGCACATATATGTGTTGTGGCACAGTGGCTGAAAATCACTATTCTAGAGAGTCAATCTAGGCTTCCAGAGTCATTCTTGCTGGTCCCAATACAGCCTCATTCCCAGACACAGCCTTTTACAGCAGCTATAGCAGCCAGAGAATTAAAGTTTCCAAAAGTTTATCCCATGCAAAACAATAAAAAAATCTACAATTTTTTTTTACTATCTGCAATTATATTATGTATATATGCTGCAAAATAAGATAAAATTCAGCATATCTGCTTATTTTGATCAGATACATGGGAGCAACAACAGCATTTTGATTGATTTTAGTACTTAGTCTACATCGACCGGAATATAAGTAGTCACTATGATGAAAATGTTGAAAAAGTTTTGATTGCCTGATGCCAGAATTTGAGATAATACAAGAAATGTTCCCAACTAATTTGTCCAAAAATACTTTCTTCGCTTTGCAATTCCATTAGATCACTTAAACAGTATTCACTGTATTTTAGTAAAATCAAAGCATACAACAGGTTAGCTACAACTCCAAGAATATGGTCACATTTTCATACTAATTACAGGAGGCATTTAGGCCTAGTGTTCACAGAGAAAATGGAGTTTAAAAATAGGTTTTTAATTTAGTAAATCCCCAGTATTGCTCATACAGTGAATAGTTCATTCTGCTGAACAGATCTCTGCAGGACCATCTCATTCTTTCACAGTGCATTAGTTTAATCACCTAAAGAGACTTCCAGCAACAAACAATGAAATCTGAACAAAAGCAGGAACTTTGAGATGAAGATACATTCTGTCATAGCAACAGATAATACAGTGAAAATTAAACAGCCTAAATACATTTCCGTATCAACCATGTAATTGTTTGCCTCGTGTTAAGTTCAGAAGGGAACAATCAAAATGTTTTCAAAGATTTGTGCTGACATTTGTCGTTCTTTGCAGAAGGCCCGTGGAAGCTTCTTTTTCCATTCACAAGATGGAATGTGTGACTGATGAGCCACTGGATATATGAAACTTGTAGTATATCTTACCACTTTAAAAGTTAGGATATAGGCAGACATGAACATTTTTTTAGTAGTTGAAGTGGCTAGCGATGGTCAGTTCAGATATCTTTTTCTCTCCCTGCCTGAACTCTGGAGAAAACAGTTCTAACAGTGCAATCCTATGCATGTCTCCTCGGAAATAAGCCCCAATTAGGGCGCAATCCTAATAAACTTTCTAGCACTGGCATAGCTGTGCCAGTGGGGCATGTGCTGCATGTTGCAGTTGGGGGGTAGTCTCAGAGGCCTCCTCAAGGCATGGCAATGTTTGTTCCCTTACCTCAAAGTTGCATTATCCTTATGCTGGTGGTGCAAAGTGATTAAATTATTCCTGAGGAAGTACAAATGGTAATATATGGGATTGATTAGATACCAACATACCCCTTCACACTAGTGATGCAAAAAAAGAAGTAGCTTTTGAAATTCAATCACAGTAGTTTCTACTGTCTCGAAAGGCTGCAAAATGTACCTTTTGGAGACCCCAGAAATTGCTGCCTCTGGGATCTATGAGCATTTGGCTTGCACTTTGCACAATTCACACAAATGGAGTCACAGGGTGAACTCCCAAAAGGACTAAAAAGAATCTAATGTAACATCTAATCCAGCCACCGGTCCCCAGGAATTGGCTATAATAAGATTGGAGTTGTACTGACAAATTAGTCGTACTGACAACTTTATGAACAAAACTAAATAACAGAACTGACAAAACTAACAAAGTAAACGGGCAAAACCTCACTCTACCATATCAAAGCAAACCAGAACGAAAAGAGTTGTACGAGCACAAAGTACAGAATCAAACACATATTTGGTATGTGTTTATACCAAGCACATATGGTCTAAAATATTGAGTGTTTTTTAATGAAATGCTAAGCAATAATAGCATTTAGGGGGTACATTGCACATTTTTAACATGAACGTTAGGAAACAAATTTCCTTTTCCCAAAAGCTAGATAAAAGATTGCAGAGAAGTAATCGTAATATAAAGGTGTGTGTATAAAACAGTGATTATCAACCAATGTGCCATGGTGTGTCACAAATGTGGGCTGTGGTGTACCTTGGGAATTTGGGGGAGAGTCATTTATTATTAGGGTCATTGGGGAATGTTAGCCCCCCACCAGCAGCATGGTGTGCCTTGTCAATTATCAAAAAGCTGGCGGTATGCCTTGACAATTTTAGCACCTTATCAGTGTGTCCTGAGATGAAAAAGGTTGAAAATTGCTGGTATAAAATATAAATAGAAAACATATAATTAAAAAATACACACTCAAACACAGAAAAATAGCAAAAACAAAAATAGTAATTGCATAGAGAAAGAAGTATTTTTTGCATTAAAATTTTATTGAACATGTAATGGCTGTACATCCATTATCTCAGTAATAGTTACAACTGTCTATTGAGGCACTAGCATAGCTGGGGTGGGTCCCAGGGGTTCCAGAACCCCAGGCGGAACTCTTCTGAGGGGTGGCAATGCCACCCCAACCACAGTTACTGGGGCCCTGCCCCCTTTTGCTCACCCCTGTGCCCCCTCCACCAGAGATGCTGCCAAAGATGCACTACAGTTGTGTCCGGTGGGTGTTCTGAGGAGGTTGTTCTCAGAACACCTTCTAAGGTCTTCTGAGAGCCGAAAAAGTCACTTCCAGTGATAAAGTGGCACTCCTTCCAGCTACACCACTGCACTGTGGAAAGTCACTATTATCCCCATATTGTAGAAGGGGAGGGAACAGTGGCTGTGAGATAAGAGGTAAGCCTGAGGCTACCTAGTGAGACTGTTGCAGAGATGAGACCAGAATTCAGGCTGCTCCAGCCATAGCTCACGCTGTTGGGCTCTACACTCAACAAGCTCTCAGAAATATACTAATTCCAGTCAACAAAAATAAAACACAGACTACGTATTATTCTGTTGCAAACTCCCACTTCGTCTATTATCAAATAATTTGTTTTATAAACGCTCCCTATTTTTAAAAAGCATTATGATGACAGTAAACACAGAAGAATGCTTTTCCCCTCATATCCTCCTGTTTATGCTACTGTGTTGGGGTTTCTTAGGAAGTTTGTTCACAAATAAAGCGAGCGGGGTTGTGGGCAAGAGAGGCTTGCCACGAACAAGTAGCTCTAGCTTTCTGTTGGCTGGGGAGCAGCGTTTTGCCAGTACAACTTCAACGCCCTGGTCAGCTTTACTCATAACAATTGCAGTTATACTTTCTAACAGCCCAAACCTATCTGCTGTTGTAACAGGCTATATGGCAGAATGCCACTGGCAACCATCTTAAAGCTACAGCCAACAACCTGCTCCACAGCTGGTAAGCAGGGGCAGGGGTAGATCATTGGTAGGGAGTGGAATTGGATATTCTGGGGGGAAGAATCAGGGATGGGGAGGGGCAGGAGGGGTGGATCCAGCTGCAATGGTGCATGCCAGATCTTATACCTTCTTTCAAAAACCTACCCAGCCCTTTTCCCTCCTCGTTCATACGCTACCAAGAAAGGTGGTGTATGTCCAAGAAGAACCATCAGTGGCCCTAAGGGCTTACACAGAGATAAAAATAAAATTTCCTTCAGGTCGCCCCCCCCCATAAACATACGTTTAATGTAGGCATTTGTGACAGACAAGACAGACAGACAGACCGACCACATTCTGTTCCACCCCCTGCCCCCCTTAGCTCAGAGTTATACAGTCTGATCCCTGTTGGCACAATTTGCCTCCTTTCCCAGAATTCCATTGCATTCAGACACACTGGGCCACTGATTTTCAACCTTTTTTGTCTCATGGCACACTGACAAGGTATTAAAATGGTCAAGGCACACCATGCTGTTGATGGGGGGCTCACATCCCCCAAAGGCCCTACTAATAAATGATCCTACCCCAAACTCCCACTGCAGACCGTTCACGGCACAACGGTTGAAAATGGCTGCACTGCACAAAGGTACTGAGTCTGCAATGTAGCGATGGCCTCACAGTCACAGGTAAGCAGTGCAGGATTAGTGCAACATACAGAGAAGGGAAACAAGTGGAAGCCATGGCTAATTGTTTGAAATTATTTTTATTTATTTCCTCTCTCTTGACTGCTATCCAGATGGCATCCTGTGCAGAATTGGGATGCCAGTTGTGGCACTTTGTGACAGTCAAACATTGGCAGCCATTTTGGGAACACTGCCACAAGAGGAGGCAGCATTAGCTGTCTGTTGCTGGACCCTGCCACAGTATCCAGAGCAAGTAAGGCAGCAGTAGAGACAGGCAGGAGGGGGAGAAGCTGGGCTGGGAAGTGGGAGGAACGGGGGGGACCCATTGCAGAGCAGGCGGCTTATGGGAGGTAAGGGGATTTAAATCCCTGATCCTCCTCCTCTTCCGCCAAACAGTGCACTCCTTTTCAGCATGGTTGCACCAGCAGGTGGGCAAAGGATAGGTTTGAGTTCTAAAACATGTAGTGTGTATAAACATCAGTGCAGGAAAAGAATACATGTGTATATCAGTGGGTTCTCTGGATGCCTGTCTGCAGCTGTGAATTCATATTTGTAGAAGACTATGTGTAGCATATGGTGGAGACGAGGACCAATGTTTGTAAGAATGAGTTCCTCTAATGGAGTGACTAAAACTGCAGTGGGACTAATTCCCTTGAACTCTGTGAAACTGAGTGTAAGCTGTGACTAAGGAACTATGTGGCTTAACTCTTGCCCTCAGCAATTAACACTCTAGAGCAGGAATTTTCACGCTTTTTCACCTCACGGCACACTGAGAAGGCACTAAAATTGTCTAGGCACACCATCAGGTTTTTGACAATTGACCAGGCGCACCATGCTGCCAGTGGGGGCTGACATGCCCCATTGGTCCTACTAATAAATGACCTTCCCCCAATTCCTGTGGCACACCAGTGTGCCACAGCACAGTGGTTGAAAATGGCTGCTCTAGAGGGCCTTAGGCTGTCTCTCATCTTAGTATGGGAAGAGTATTACTGATCTACCTTTACATATAAGGATTAAGGTAATGTATGTAGATAGCTTTGACTATAAGTGCTAAGTATTTTATTAAGGGACCACGTCTGTTACCCTGCATATGCCCGATCTCGTCTGATCTCGGAAGCTAAGCAGGGTCAGGCCTGGTTAGTACTTGGATGGGAGACCGCCTGGGAATACTGGTTGCTGTAGGCTTATACCAGAGTCTTTCGAGACTGAAGGTTGCCAACCACGTCTGTGTGAATGAGTCTGCCTGTATCTCTGTATTCAAGTGAACTGGTGTTTGGCTGTTTCTACCAGCATGTATCTGAGAAAGAGACATAAGTAAACTGAATCAATTGAGGCAATCAAAATACATTGTAGCACAGGGATCTTAGAGTCCAATCCTATCCTGGGCCAGCGCCAGCACTGGGTGTTGTAACTGTGCCATAAAGCACATAATAGCACTCTCCATGTAGGGAGCACTGGCTCAGCACCAGATGTTTATAACGGTAAGAGCTCTGGACAGCTGTGAGGACCTTGGGGATGGGGCAAGGTGTACTGGAGTGGGGGAGGGCAGGACAGGAAGAGGAACTGGGGTGGGAGGGTGGTGGGACTTTGCAGCCCAACATGGTAGCAAAATAACTGGCGCAGACTTGAGAAGCCCCTTTGTGGGGTTTGGGACTTTCCCTGGGGAGCTTCGGCCATGCCACTGGATGCAGCAGTAGCCATTCTGGTGCCACTGCACCCAGCAGTGCTGCTGGGGATAGGGTTGGCCTGCCCGATCCCTCAATTATCTGAGTGTGCTGAAAGTTTAATGCAAAAATGGAAGGATCCTTCATACAGTAACGTGTGCTTAAATCTCACTGAAGTCAGCGGGTTTAAACATGTGCAATTGTGTACAGCATTCTGGGCCAAATATATAATATAATTTTTTATTTACATTTGTTTGAAGCTGCAGATATATTTAGAGACATGCAAGCACATACAAACCTTAAGTAAAATCAGAACAAGATGTCAAAAGCACTGACAGGTCACAATGATGCTGTCTATAGTATGTGGGTAAGTGGGAGTTAGGAGAAGGGCACGACCCTTTCATCTGTGGGTGATGTTCTCAGGAAGATCTCACAGTAACAACATGAACTCCGGGAAACAGAACTTGAAGGGCTTAAAATAAGCTTTAGAAACAAAATGAAGGAGGGAAGAGCCTACACTAATTGCACAAGCCATGTACCCATGATCACATTAAATTTACTAAATCCACATTTGGGAATAACAAGCTGAAACTGCTGAGTGAATGATCAAACAGATCTTGGTTCCCAATTATCTCTAACACAAAGCTGGAACTATTTTTATTTCAAAAACTATTTTTGGAAATCTCTATTTTAACTTGCATTCAAACTATGCAGATAGCCACTGAAAAGAACTACAATGTGACACACTAAGTTTTAAACCCACTAGGACAATGAGTGTTTTAATTCCGAAGAGAGATAAAGACAACATCAATTAACAAGAGCATGAAACTACTCTTAAATTCCATGCAAAGAATATATTATTAACTTTAAGAAAGTATACTTTTAAGAAATTATGCTCCATCATCTTCTAATGAGTGCTTTGGGGTGAGTTTCCTCATGATATACATAATATACTGCCCCCATTGCTATTCAGGGCTACATTGAATTTGCATGAGTTTCCATTTTTTACTTGAAAATTGTTGAACTAACAGTGCAATACTATACATGTTTACTTTGAAGTCTGTTTCACTGAGTTCGATTAGGCTCATTCCCAGTTAAGTGGATTGAATTGCAGCCACAGGTACATTTTTTAACATTCATGTTATATCTCGATTCTCAAATTGGATCAGAGATCTCTATTAGTACGGTTGAGGAAAAAGAAACTGAGAACTGCATACAAACTCATGTTCTGCTGTCATGAACTGTAGTTAGCATTAGGACATTAATTTGACTGAGCTCCTAAAGCTGTAAAGTGGAATCAGAGCTCCACTTCCTTCAGCAGAGTCCCATATGGAGAGATATGAAAGAAGAAGGTGCATTTGGACATATACCATTTTATAGCAGCACTGGGGAACCACAGCCAGCCACTGTGATAAGGGCTTCCATGGTGTGGCTTCTGGCATGCTTCAGAATTTGCACGCATGCTATTATACCTCTCAATTTCCATAATATACGCCTTGTCGTTTTACGACTTTGCCTCTGAAGAGTCTCAAGAAAATTATAAGCCATTCGCACTGCAGCGCCACCTCCTCCCGCCTGAAGCCCACAAAAACCCCACATGTGGCAAGATGGCTGCTTTCCAGCCTTCTTTTCTTAAAGGCTTCTAAAAAAAATTCCCTGTTTGGGGTTTTCATGTGAGGAAACGAAAAGCAAGTGTGCAAAATAATTTCAGGCCAGACAGGCGTTTTATTTTTACTCTTTTCAGTTTGATCTTTGGAAACAGCCTGATGCATATTGCTGAGTGCAAAATACGATGTTTGGAGCCAGGCCTGTTGGGCAATGAACCTTGTGAGCTATTAACCCACAGCCTACAATTTGTCAGTGTGCAGGATACTGAGTCAGTAGAAAAATAATGTTAAACATCTGCGGCATTCTTAAATTCCAGATTAATTACACTGCTCCAAATCGAACGTTCGCCAGAAAATTCAGCTCTCTCCACTGCTATGCAGGGAACGTTGTGCTTCTCTTTGTATTTGTCACTCATTGCTTAGATCATGGTGATTTCTTCATCATTCCTTGCCATGCATGATATGCCCTGCCCTGATCTTTTCCCTCTCTTCTCCTTTCTCATTAAGGGCTAGTTATTGATACTTTCAAAAATAAACCCAGGGTATGAACCCCTTGTCAGATTGCTAGAGAACAGGGCCAAACTAGAGGTGACAATGTGACATGCAGCTGCACATATCTGTTCTCTCTGACATGTCTTTTAAAACCAAATCCTCCTTGGAAGACTACAAAGGAAGAGAAAGTGCAGCTTCACCCTTTCCTTCCTACACATCTTCTCACTCAAAATCTTCCTTTCCAGTTGCTTCTAGCGGGGTTGGGGGGGGGGAGAATTAAAATAGCCAGAAAGGCAAAGGAAAAGCAGCCTGTTTTCCAAAAGTCCCCCCATTCATCATTCTTCTTCTTAAATTCATAGCCTCACTTTTGGGGGCAAAAAGAGTTTGGGAGACTGTTTTGGGGGGTAATCTTTATTTCATGTAGTAGCATAGCACTGAAATTTTATTAATGGATCTCTGTGGAAGCTGTGGAGGACATTTCAAACTGTGCTTAAATGTTAATATCTCCAAAATAAAAACTACCAGCATTAATTCTCTTCAGGCAGCAGCACATTACAGCTGGTCAGAGATGAAAAAATATGTATATGAAAAAGAAAGCCAAAAAAAAAAACTGGTTGGAAAACAGGCACTATGAAGAACACTGAGTGGAATGGAATGTTTGTTAATGGGAAAACATAACAAAGGTTTCAGATAAATCACAATGTCCAAGTGCAAGTTCTTCCAAGGAACTCTAGCATTCAGAACAGCGTTTTAGTGCACAATAGAAATATAACCCATGCAGTCACTGAACTTGGCAGTCTTGAAAGAATTCAGCCTTTCCAAAAAATGAATTTTGCCAACATGTTGATCACAGATATGCTTTCCCTCTTCGTCAGAAATAACTTTTGGCTCCCCATCATTTTTATTTAAGTAATGTATTTACTAGTAATCCCCCGCTGAACAACTTACTTACACCAGTTCTAAATATCTTATATCTATAGATCAAAGCAGTTTTTCTAGCCTTCCTTTCTAGCACAGGGGTCTGACCACTGCTGGAAGCAAGTCCTTAGACTTCATGGACCACTGATTTGATCTGATATGGCAAATCCCATGTTTTTATTCAACTCCCTTTGATGTCACACTGTTTCTTTCTGTTCCAAGTGTTGTATTAGTCACAGTTAGAGTGTAAACTTCTTGCAGGAAAAAAGAATTGACTTGTTTTATTTAGAACAACTTGTGCATTTACCAAGTTCTGTGGAGAAAAGTCTGTGTTCAAATTTAGGAAGGTATCACACTGGCTCATTTCGGATCTGTTGCATTTTTCTGTTATAATAACTCTTTCCAAAGTACATCCCATGTTTTTTGCATGGGAACTGTTAGCTATTCTTCTTATTATAGAGGATCCTGGTGACATTCTTGGGAAAAGGCATTACACAGGCCAGAATCAAAAAGACTCTTCAGTAAAGCGTACCTCCTACAAGGAGTAATATAGGGCAGATTCACATATTTACACCTTGACAACTTTAACATGGATTGCAAGTGTGCAATCACACAGATTGACAGCCCAATCCCATCCACACATTCCTGGGAGTGAGCCCCATTAACTCTAATGGAACTTACTTCTGAGTAGACATGCATAGGATTGGGCTGCCAGGCTACAATCCTATACACGCTTTCCTGGGAGCAAGTCCCATTGAACAGAATGGGACATATTTGAGTAGACCTGCTTAGGATTGGAGTGTAACACTGCAGACAGGGTATTTGTATTATTTCAAATGTAATGCTTTGCAAAGGTGTCATTTCACGTCCGCTGTCAGTCACTGTATTCAGTAAGTATAAAAAATCAAGCAATGAAAATCTATATACAAACGGGCCCTAACACACATGGTAATTTCCTTACTCCTATAAACTATCCCATGATGTGTCTGGGGATTCTTATCCCCTGGGTGCTGGGGATAAGAATAGGCCCTCAGTTTGGCTGTACTTGTCATAAGAGGCGACTAAACAGCCACCGGGTAGATGGGACTTGTCAGCCTGGGAAGGCAGCTCATCTGAGAGAGGGAAAACTCTGATCCCAAACCTCCACTGCCTTGTGGCTACATCCAGTTATGGAAAAGGCTTCAGGAGTCAACCTCGAGGCAAAATCCGGAGCCAGAGTCCCTGAGGCAGCTCATGGCTGAACACAGTCACGTTCTGGCAACTCCTGCGACGCCGCTGGAACCAACCGTATTAGCCTCTGCCTTTCCATTGGACAATTTCAGCGATGTGGAGAGGGGGGATTTGCTGCATGGGTAACAGCCTATCCTCCATACCTACTTTACCCAGGCTTCGCGCACTGGAGAGGACACTCTGTTCCAGAACCACCATTCAGAGCGTGACACCATAGTCTTCCGAGACTGAAGGATGCCAACTATAGATGTGTCTGGCAGAAAAATCACTTACATGCATTTTTTTCTTTTCTCAGGCTGAGCTCCTAGGCATACTTACCTGGATATAAGCCCGGTTGAACACAGTGGAATTTACTTCCTAGAAAACATGCATTCGATTGTACTGTTAATGTGAGAAAAGATCTATTGCTTAGGTTTGTAATGCTTGTAGTGGTGTCGCTAGGGGGTGCAGGGGGTGCAGACCACACCAGGTGCATTAAGTATATAGGTACCGCTCATTGTTAAAAAAAGGCCAATTATAAAGTTTCTTTATCTTATCCCAGTAACACATCAGAACCAAAACAGTCTCAAGAAAGGAAGACAAGAGAGTATTTAACATGCCTTTTCACTGTCAACCAGTTAAAATAAGCCCCACCTGTTAATCAACTACAGTTTATTTGTTTCATAAACCAATTAGACTCATTAAAGCTTACCGCCCCCTCCAGCTGACTGACAACACACTACTGCAGAGGGGGAACACTGGCACAGCATGTTCTGTGTTGGTGCAAGCCATCACAAAAGTGCCGCAAAGCACTTCACAATGGCCTAAAAGTTGCTAAGGCCAGCATGGAAGCCTGCACTGCCCTCAACGCTCCAGCAGAAGTCCCAGCACACATCAGACCCAGTAAGTTCTGTGCCAAGCAGCGAGGGGGGTGGGAATAGGCAGGGGAGGGGGTGGGTCATATCCCAGGTGGAGTGGCAGGATCAGAAAAAGCTACTCATGCTGGATCCTATCCTCCTCCTTGGCCCCATCACGTCAGCAAGGGGCAACATGGACTTGTGCCAGCTACAGAGCTTGTGCAGGTCCAAGTTATCCCACTGCCCATTCTGGGGCTTACCCTGAGGAGACCTCCAGTATGGGCAAACCGTGCATAGGATGCAGCGCAGGTTACACTGGCCCTGCTGAATTGGCTGGCGGGAGGAGATAGGATTGGGCTGCCTGTAGGAAACTACAGCAAAAGCAATCTGGATAACTCTGTATACCTGTTCTACACTGTGATGCAAAAGACTCTTCGCACATTATGGCTCGGGTCAACAGAACTGTGTGGACATATGGACAAGGGACTATGCCACTTGCCAAACTTCCTTTGAAACTTTCAAACACAAATTGTGATAGATATGACATGTCAGTATGTTGTTCAGACAAAACAAAAAATTACACTGGGCATGCATAAGACCTTGGGTATATAGGGGGGCTCTTTTATAAGGGTTGGGAAAGGGAAAGCTTCTGCATTTACCAAAATGACTTATAAAGGGGAAACTTTATACTCCACTACAAGTACATGTAAATAGAGGTTAAGCCAGTGGTTTTCAAACTCTCCTGGAGAGTTTGAGCCACTGTAAGTGCTTGCGGGGGAGGGGGAGGCAGCAGGGGTGGGGGGAAGGCAGCAGCGCAATCCCCAGGATTGCGCCGCTCAGGGGGCTGCAGGGGCTTGGGTGCACTTACCTGAGCCTCCTGCAGCCTCCCGGGGGTGCAGGGAGCCCTGTGCAACCTTCTGCAGGGCTCCCCGCAGCTTTGAAAGCTAAAAGCGGAGCGATCGCACCCCACCTCTGCTAAAGCAGAAGCGAAGTGCGATCGCTTCACTTTCACTTCGCATAGGGCTCCCCGCACCGGGAGGCTGCAGGAGGCTCAGGTAAGTGGACCCAAGCCCCTGCAGCCCCCCTGAGCTGCTTCCCCCTGCCGCCTCCCCCCGCAACAACTTAGAGCGGCTCAAACTCTCCCCGAGAGTTTGAAAACTGCTGCCATAATGGACAAAGGTAGAGATAGGGACTGTAGAGAGTGTCAAGCAGTCCCCCCTCCACCAGGGAATGCCCTGGTGCAAGTTGTGAAATTGGATATTCTGAGATACAAAACCCATGAGATAAGGAAACCCACATGAGTAACGCTTCCTAATGTGCACTTATTCCACTGAAAATGGCAATTGCGACATTGCCTTGTATACAAAGTGAGAGCTCTGCATATCAGATTTAGGCCTTAAATGAATGGATGTGTATAGCAAGGAGGTTTACAATGAGGACCTCCTATACATAAAGTAGATCTTTGGATTCTGGCCAGCGATGGGAGGGCTATGGGTTTTCAATTTGTTTTTGCTGCAGTTTTAAAGCAGCTAGTATTCTTGCACTCTTCTCATATGAAAACATTTTATCAGCACTAATGATTTACCCTTGATCGTTATTATGGCATCTGCCCAGTGCTGATGAATAATAATAGTACATGAATAGGCTCAGTGATGATAAAGTTTATATCCGAATGTAGGTTATTAAAGGAAGAGTACACGTGATGCCTACATTTTACAGAGTGATTAGGAAATAACTTTTTTTTTCTTACCGGTACTGTCATTTCCACTGGCAGGAGATGCTAATAGGTCCATTCATCACCACTTCTGTAGAAATTATTTGGCTTGGAGAATCACTAGGGAGCACTAATTCTCATACAGAGATATGGTTCTCTGATTACTGGGGAAAAAATGCACTGTGAAACTTCAAATGCACTCAAAACCTGTTTAATTGGAACCACCATATAATATTTTTTGAAAAACTGGTAAAGAGTATGGTGAAACATATTTATTTCTGCTCAGCATTTATTGTTTCTATTGCTTAAAATCAGAAATCGGAACATGGACTAGTCATTTCGCTTTGCATGCAATGTGACACAAATGAGATGGTATGTAAGGGAATCCTTACCAGCATATAGTCTTAAGGTCATGCCGGTTGGAAATATATTTGGTAGACATGCTGAAATGCAAAGCCACAGAGACCAAGGAAAAAATGAAATAAGAATTGCTAGGACTCTGAATCACATATGCAGTGCAATACTATCCATGTTTAAGTACAATCCAATGAACAGTGCTTCAAATTAACGGCCCAATTCTAAGCTCTTGCAGCACCAGTGCTCGGTGTCGCATAAACCACTTTCCCACTGGTGGAAGACACCCAGTGCTGGCGGAGAGGCCAGTGCCAGTCGCTGTTGGGCCTCAGCACCAGAAGAACACTGGTGAAGAGCTCCCAGTGGTAAGTATCCCTGCCAAGAGGCAGGGAGCCTTTTTGGAGCAGGGGAGGGTGGAGGAAGGCAGGGAGGTAGAGGAACTCTATTAGAGGAACTTTAAATAATAAAGTTATTATTATTTAACTGTAGTGGGTTCCCCAACACCATTATACCCCACGGATTGGGCCTGGGAGGGGGTGCCGGCAGAAGCTGCCGCCAAATCCTGTGCCCCCTTCAGAGCCATGGAGCCCAACACAGGCCTCCTCAGTTCTGTGCCAGCTCAGGAGCTGGTGCAGATCCAAGGAGACCCACTGGGGACAGTTGAGTTCTACACAAGGAGACTCTGGCGACTGCTCTCATTTCCAAGGAGACCCTGGCGACTGCTCTGGCCCCACAGAACACAGCAGCGGCCATTTTGGCACTGCTGTGTCATGCAGTGCTGGCAGCCTATAAGATTGGGCTGTAAATATTCATAGGATTGCAGCTTTAGAGTGCAATCCTATGCATGTCTACTCAGAAGTAAGTCCTATTGAGTTCAATGGGCTTACCGCCCATGTAAGTGAGCACTGTATAGTATTACAGCCTTAGTCAAATACATCATTATTATTATTGCCAAGTGTGGCACTTCTACAGGGGGATGTGGTATGCATGCCTACATACCCCAGTTGCAAAACAAGCCACCAAAGCTTGTTAGTTGCTCAGCTGCTACTGATAAACTTACTACTTTGTTTACACACCCAAAGCATCCTTATCCTACACATCCAGGTATACAAAGCGAGAGCTTCTTGACTCTAATCAGTAGAACCATATACTGTACATGACATCGAAGCCGAAACAGTCACATTGCCTCCAAATACTTCAATACTGTGCCTGTGGCTTCACTGATAAGAATTGAGAAGTTTCACTTTGCAGACATGGAGATAATTGTGCAAAAAGGAGTGGTGATTTGGTTGTGGTATACTAGGGAATGCATAAATTAGCTTTGTTGGTGCAATGTTAGGTGGTAAGTGGTTTAGGAAATGATTGAAATAGCACCTGAAAGTTGGTGGGAACAGGACTGGTGATCAGAGTATGTGATCAATCAGATTCTGAAGGTACCAGTGATCACTGTGGCTCAGAATACAAAAAGTGTATTTGAAGACAGTTCCATGAATGTTTGAATTTTCCCAAATTGCAATGTTTCTTTTCTTTTCAATTTTTTAAAATCTACACGAAAATTAAGAAAGGGTTAAGTAAAAAAGGCTTTGTCAATTGGCTTGTATAATTTCCCTAGCTACACACATATTTGAAAGATCTGGCAACTTAAAAAGTCTAAGATGACACCGCAATATCTTTTCCTGTTTGTTGATGAGTCACTGCTCCTTTCCTAGTCACTGTTCATTTCCTGGAACAGAAAACGCCTTCCTTAGGGACATCTTACATTATCACATACTTTGTCCAAGCTTTATCTTCCAGAATTACAACTTGCACAGTTAACATTTAATAATTGCTTCTGCTTAACTAATTCATCACCCTTCATTGTATTGTCCTACTAATCTATTATATAATTTATTGTTTGTGGTGCTTTGCTAGATCCTTCAGTATCAAACACGTTCAAGAATAACAGTCATCATTTTCCAGACCATTCTGTTTCTTTTCCTATTTTCTCTTTTTAGCAATGATATTCTAACCTATGTTAAAGGTATTACTTTTCGTATTTCAGAATAACTGTAGGTGAACCATTGTCACCGTTATCCATATATGAGTCAAATGACTAATCAGACGTCCTTTTATCAGTTCAATTAAGCAAAGCAACACAACAGAGTTTGCAATACAAGCAGTCAGTGTGACTTTTAAGTTATAATTCAGCCAAAAAGTAAAAATAAAGTTACCATTAATTCAGACCATGATCAGTTAATTAGAATTAGGGTGCAATCCTAACCTGTGCTGGAACAGGCAGGCTGACTGACCTGTGCTGTATCCAGCATGGGTTTGGTGCAGGTACCGGAATTTCCTTCCCCTTACCCCAGGCAGCCCTACAATTTCACGAGAGCAAATCCAAGTAGCCCGAATAATGCCACTGGGGCCTGGGACAGGGACTGCGATCCAGATTGCACTGCTGCTCAGTCTCACCCCCCTGCCGAGCCCAATGTGCCCCTCGGGCCACCCTCCCTCACCCAGAAAACGTCCCCTCCCAGGCTCTGTTCCTCTTCCTGCTGCCCTGTCCCACCTGCTGGTCTGCCCGGGCTGGCACAAACCTACCACCACTGGGCTCATGGCTGGCTCCGCAAGGCCAGTGCACATCCATGCACTGGCCTATCTTACTCCTGAGTAATCACAAACATGCTTTACAGCCCACAATTTGTGATGGCTGGAAGTCGGCACAAGGGACTTGTGCTGGCTCGGAGGGGTGTTGGTTTGGATTGGGCTGCCCATAAAACAGTAAATTAGTCTATAAAACATTCCAATCTATTTTTATACATAAACAAAATAAAGCAACAGAAAAAGTTCTACTTATAACAAATAATTCAGGCTCAAATCCTAACTAACTTTCCAGCACTAGCATAGCTGTGCCAATGGGAGGGGTGCCTTACTCACACACAGATGGGGGGCACTCACAGAGGCCTCCTCAAAGTAAGGAAATGTTTGTTCCCTTACTTCAGAGCTGCATTGTCCTTGTGTCGGTGCTGGAAAGTGGATTAGGATTGCACCCTCAGTTGTTGAAGATATGTTCAGAAACAAAATTAGCCAAAATACCCCTGCTAACTGGGTAAGAAGCACAAGTGGATGCTCCTCTTTTTAGCAGGGGAAGACTAAACTGGCCCGCCTCACCCCAGCAGTGACTTTTCTAGTGTTCTTTTGCATCTTTTTAGATTGTGAGCCCTTTTGGTATAGGGAGCCATTAGTTATTTGATTTTTCTCTGTAAACCGCTTTGTGAACTTTTAGTTGAAAAGCAGTATAATAATAATAATAATAATAATAATAATAATAATATTTAAAATACCCAGGACTAGCACCAGGTTAGTGGAAATGTCTGGTTTGGGGCCATGCATGCAGACTTGGGCCACATTTATTCATTTATTTCCTTTCTCATAGATGCAAGGCAGAGTACAGAGGGAGGCTGAACATAAATCCCCTTTTATAATAAGGGTTTTACAAGTATCATTCAATGACAAAATGTCAGAGAACCCTCCATTTTTCCCTTTCCATTTTTACAACTAGTTCTATTTGGTGCCATGTTTAGGGCAACCGCAACCACAGATGGTTGAGGATTGGATATGTCCCCACATTGGCTCTTGTCCAACAACGCCCTGTGTGCAGTCTGTCCCTGGATACACTTCTACTCTTGACTACACTAGAGGGCTCTCTGGCACCCTGGTTCAGCAGGTCCTGCAGCACATGGTGTCTGGATTCCAAAATTTTTGAGAATTGGATTCCAAAATTTTTGAGAATTCTGGAAATGGTTAGAAGCATGGCCACATCCAGCTCAGTTCCATAATGCCATTAGGAATAAAGCAATGTCCAAATAACTCCCCAAACAAAATGTCTTCCTTCCACTGTCTGCTTACCTTCCTAGAAGACAGTTAAACAGAACTGAGTTGGGTGAGGTGCTCCTTCATTCTTTAGTAAAATGGCAGTCATTCAGAAGTACCTCCACAGAACCCCACTGAATCATTCTAGATGTGTAAAATACCCAGATGAGTATCTCATAGACACTAATTCAAAAGGGTGTTTGAATAGAGAGACAAATCTTTCTTTCTATATTCAGAGAAGTGGTGATATCTCTTCTTCATTTGGGTACCCACACTAGCCCTTCACATACAAAATCCCATATGCTTACTTCACATACCAGCTATGCCTTGTATTCAGATTTTCACATACATACTTAATGATTCATCTCTTCATCTCTCTCCGTACACTGCTCCTCTCAGCTTTCCTTTACCAGGCACCCCCATTTTCCTTGGACTGCTTTTCTCCCTTTCTCCATCCTCCCACTTTTTGCAGAACTCCCAAAGACACAAAGCTTTGTATATTTGCTTCTCCATGTGTCTGCTACTCACTTCCAGCATAACCTGAAGAGGGCAGAGAAAGCCTCATATACATCTCTGGCTTGTCTGGTGCTGTATGTTGGAAAAGAAAAGTTCTCCTCATTGGCTAGATAATGTACTTCTTGTTCCTTTGGAAGGGACATCCCAAGTGCCCAATATTGAAAAAACTGAGTTATTAAAAAGAAGAAAATGACAGATATACTCTTTCAGAGAGTGATACGCATATAACCCATCAACATGATATGCACTGATACAACATGCATTGACCTTTGTTTCCCTTTAATTTCATTTCAAAAGAAAGAAAGGAAGGGGGAGGGGAGGGGAGGGGCCAGCATTAAGCAATGCACATCTGAAGGAAAGGTTTACTGAGTAGAAATGTTTACCAAAAATAGCTGACTATGAAAATTCACTAGAACACCCTTAGAACTAAGTAGTTTCAAAAAGTCTTCCAGATGCACATTTTTAAAAGGCAAGAGAATTGACAATCACTCACAGAAAGCCATTGCTGCTGAAAAGTGGCACTGTGCCCTAAAAATGGGTATTAATGTTGCTTTGCTATGCAATGAACAAACAAAAAATGTCTACTTTACTAAAATTCCTGTTCTTCAGCATCCTATAGACCTTTTCCCACATAAAGGAATCACACTTCTTACTTTTGTGTGGCTAAACCATGTGGTTTCCAAGCCTCTAGCACAGCCATTTTCAACCACTGTGCCTGGCACACTGGTGTACCGCAAATGGTCCCCAGGTGTGCCAAAGGAATTTGGTGTCGCAAACATCACCCTTGGGGTAGGGAAGGACCAGGGGAGATTCCCAAGTCAACCAGGATTTAAGCCTCCTCCACCTACACCATCCTCCACAAACCCCCAAGAGCAATGTTTATTTATTTAGCTTACTCCAAGCCCCAGGTCCTATTAACATACATGTCCTTGGTTAATTATTGCACTCAATTTTTCATATAAAAGAATTCTATTAAAGCTCTAAGGGAGCTTCAATTCTCCAAGAAAACATATCTACATGAATTACAGTAGCTTTAAAACAAGAAAAGATCATATTTAAAAAGAGGCTAAAATTACCATCTTACAGGTCTCTCAGTATTTCTTCCAGGATAAAAGCTGTTAACCCCCAACTCCCTTCCTCCTGCTGTGTGTTTTCAGGCACCCAAGCCCAGGTTTTATTCTTTAAGTTATTAATGCACTACACCTGGGTAACCAACACCCAACCTAATCCATCTTAAAGGGAAAGGGACTTGCCCCACCCCATGACATTTGGGAGAGGGTCATTTATTAGTAGGGCCATTGGGGGATGTCACAGCACAGTGTGCCTTGTCAATTGTTCAAAAACTGATGGTGTGCCTTGACCATTTTAGTGCCTTGCCCGTGTGCTGTGGGATGAAAAAGGTTGAGAGTCACTGCTCTAGCACTAATGATCCACTGCTGAGTCATGCTAAGGTTCCTGGCTCTTTCCTTGGTTGCCCCAGAATGCATTGTGAAGTCAGACTGTATTTGGAAAAAATTTGCTGAACACTAATGCAAATTAATGCAAGTGCATGGAATGGATTCTTATCAATAGGACAGGAAGGAGTCTCCAAACCATTTCAAACAAACCTATCCTATGCAAGTACTTGACACCTGACCTGGCCGCTTTCTTACAGCAGAGCTTATTTGAGGCCACCCATCTCTCTCGGTAGAAATGAGGTAGTGAAGCACATAGCAATACCAGAAATCACAACCATTGGGGTGCATGCATGCATGTATGAGAGAGAGAGAGAGAGAGAGAGAGAGAGCCATCTGTGCACATGGCACTTCACATATAGTGAAAAAACCATCCCTGCCTGAAGGCTCACAATGTAAACAGATACAAGGGAGACAACAGGGAAAGGGAGGAAAGTGGAAGCAGTGAAAGACTGGGGAAGAATATGCAATGATTTATTATGCAGACCTGCTTAGGCTTAAATAGAGTGCACTGTGTGGACATCTGCATTTAACCTCTGTGTGTCAGGCCTGGTTTATACGTGACACAAACACTTGTTCAGTGTGATGTTTAAAGTATTTTGCCGCTGGATACCTGTGTGTGCAATATTAACGCACCAGTTCAGGATGGTTGGCAACCTTCAGTCTCGAAAGACTATGGTATAAGCCTACAGCAACCAGTATACCCAGGCGGTCTCCCATCCAAGTACTAATCAGGCCTAACCCTGCTTAGCTTCTGAGATCAGATGAGATCGGGCATGTGCAGGGTAACAGTTGCTGTTACCATATGCTGTTACCTCCATATCTACTTTACCCAGGCTTCACGCACTAGAGAGGACACTCTGTTCCAGAACCACCATCCAGAGTGCGATACCATAGTCTTCCGAGACTGAAGGATGCCAACAACAAAGTTCATGATGCTCCCCAGCATAGTGTAAAGCCATGGTTACAATGTGATTCCAAGCACATGGCATTCTATATGAATAATGCTTTTTTTTAAAAAACTTGCCTGCCATCGTGTCTAAGTGAGGCTCTAGTCTAATATATATTTTATAAGTACTCTGCAAATGACTGCTTGCAAGACATTAAAGGAGGTTAAATGACGTTAAAGAATCTGTTGTAAAAATATTAATACAAAAGTCTACTTCAATGAGATCTGGCTCTCTCAATTCCTTCGTTGTGTCATATTAATAGGTATTTAAAATGCGAATGTTAAATGAAATGAATTCAAGTGAAAAATCTAGCTGTTTGAACACCATTAAAGCACAAGCTGGGGATGTTTTTCATCTGAGCAACAGACAGAACTTACATTGTATAAAAAGAAATATCCAACATTTCTGTAGCCCGTATCTTATGATTTATCAATAATTTCAGGATGTGCAAAGTGCAGCAAAAAGACTTAGGTCAGCGCTGTCACTAGGAAATGAATAATATCAAGAGGAGCTATGAAAACAGGTTCTCTTCAAAAAGAAGCAGATATCCTGCTTTTGAAGTATTCTTTCAAGTGAAAGTTACCAAAGTAAAACCTGCTTGGCTTCCTCCTAGGCTGGGCCCCTGCTGAACTGGGCCAAGGACCATCTATTCCAGCTTCCTTTATCTCACAGTGGCCCACCAGGTAACTCTCAAGGTGCAGCATTCAAGACAAGATACCTGTGTAATGGCCAAGAGTAGCCTGGGCTACATATACAGCAAAATGAGGTGGCAATAATGCAAGAGGGGAATGACACTCCTCACGCTCTCTACTGTAAAAGACAAATTTTCCCTGCTAGTTAAGAACAACCCTAGGGCAGCAAACCTGGCTAACCTGTGCTGGTTGTCTACCTGCCAATAGTTCTTAACACAAGGGACCATTAAAAAGTTGCAACTCTTTTGTCTGAAGTGGTACAATCCACAGTTGTATCACTTCTGCCTACCACCTCACGCTGCTGCAGTGGTAGACACGGCTAGAAGGAGCCAGGAGCCAGAAACTCCTCAAGTCAAATTTCATCTTAACCACAAACTCTTGACTGGTGGATAAAATAAGCAGTTGCTCTAGTTTCCATAGAGCATGAGTCTTCACATAAGAGGGATGTCACCCAATCAAAGGCAGGTTGTGCAAACAAAGTCACCACCATTTTTGTCTGAACAGAGGCTTAAAGTAGAGCTGCTACTCAGTTTAAGAAAACGAAGTCAATTAATCATGTGAGTTTAAATCGATTAAATCTGCATATATTGGCATATAAGAAAAACAATAGTTCTAGCTAAAAAACATACTTCCGTTCCTTTCGATGACATATGTCCATACCCCCTCCTCCTTCATTCTCAGGAGGGAACGCCTCTAGAGCAGGCACTTGCCGTCTGCCGTTTTTGTAAGGACCTTATTTCTAAAAAATTAAATTAAAATTTGTTGCCTCATTCCATGTGCCATTAATCAAGGGCACCTTTCTCACTGATAAAAATCTTTTTACATCCATCAGTCTATCTGTCAACCAAAAGTTGCCGCTCTAGTTTTAAGAGGAAAAAAATAGGGTTTACTGCTGCTACTGTACTGTTCAAAATTCTCTCTATGTTCCAATTGGAACTAGGCCTGTACCAAGACAGACCCATCTAATCTGTGTCCTTTGACGCATGAATAGCCTAGCTGATCCACCAAAGCCTAGCTGATCCAACCGAGTTTTCTTATTTAGTGACATATTACATTAAGGGTGCAATCTTAACCAGCTTTCCAGCATTGAGGTAAGGGCAATGCAGCTCCAAGGTAAGTAACAAACATTCTCTTACCTTGAGGAGGCCTCTGTGACTGATACCCAACTGCATTGGCACAGCTATACCAGTGCTGGAAAGTTGGTTAGGATTTGGGCCTAAGTGAGTTGAATAAAGTGGGGTCATTCAGACAGTGGCTTCCTGCACATTTGCACTAAACCAGGAAATTTTGGATTCAGCTGGGTGCTCAAGGGGATGAGGAAAGGGGGGGAATACATAGGCAAGCATCTCATTTGTGGTCCAACCACCAAGTCTAGTCAGGTTTCACTATGGAAGAGCTGGATTCAGATTCCAACCCAGCAGTGACCAGACAGGGTGATTCTTAGGGAATTCAGAGGAAGCAGGTCAGGCTGTGGTCTGGAGAGCAGGAGTTGTGAACTGAAAGGTCACAACTCGAAACCACTCCAAGATTCAGAACTGGAGCCAAGAATTGAGGGCTGTCAGATACAAGGACAATTTGCTTAGGCAACGGAGCTCTTAGATATTCCCTAGACTTGACTTGACTATCTCCCCGCCTGCCGCACTGCTGATGAATGGACACATTAAAAAGTCAAACATTTTGGTCTGGAGCTAGGCAATCCAACATTATCTCTCATCCCATGTTTGCAGTTGTGAATAAGCTCAAAGGAACATAAGGGCCTTGATGATGAGGACTGGTCTTTCACCAAGATGTGGTCATCTGGACATCAGGCAGCGCAATCCTTTTTTCACTAGTGCTGGTGCAGCAGCCACTGTGCCAAGTGGTGCAGGAACAGGCAGAGGGAGCATTTCTGGGGGGAGGCCTCCACCGTATCCTATCTTCCTGGACCTAGAAAACCTGAACAGGGCTTCTATAGCAACTGTTACCCTGCACATGCCTAATCTCGTCTGATCTTGGAAGCTAAGCAAGGTCAGGCCTGGTTAGTATTTGGATGGGAGACCGCTTGGGAATACCTGGTGCTGTCGGCTTATACCATAGTCTTTCGAGACTGAAGGTTGCCAACCAAATAAATAGTTGCACATGAGTAGACTGGGTAGGCTGGAGTAAGAAGGAAAAATATCCCCTAACCTAGAGAAGACCTCCAGCCTGCTCCTAACCTGCACTGGATATGGTGTAGGCCACTTGGCCCAGCTGTATCAGCATTGGTTAGGACTGGGCTGTAACTTAGGAGGGATCCTTGGTTGTTGGACTTGGGCTTGTTGTCAGCATCTGGATACCTTTCACCTGTTGTCTATGCTTCTGGACACCTGGACCCCTTCCAACTGGGGTGATCTGGGTCACGACACACTGCTTCACAAGGTGCCTTATGAAAATGGTTGCTTCTCAACCTTTGATCTCTTTCTCTCCCAAACCTACTGTAGAAGGTTGTAAACGTTCTTTGCACACCAAACTGTAAAGCATATTTCACATGCTAAAATTGTTGCTCTTCCTTTGTGGATGATGAACATTTTTAGTACTCATCAGTTAAGGTCAGAGAGGAAGTCAATTACTTATTTTATATATATATATTAAACATTGGATGAAGGAATCCACTTCCTGGCAAGTCTATCAGACAAAAGAAAAACTGGCAGCCATTCCTGCCTTACATAATACAGAATTCTTTGTACAACCATTGTGGAACTATTTATTTTAAAAATGTGAGAATCTGTTCTCGGCCTTTGCAAGCAGATTCAAAATGAAATATTTTGATGCAGAAACCTCTTGATAGCCAGTGAGAAGAGTTTTGGTAGTGTAATTCTATGTATGTCTACTCAGAAGCTCCATTGAATTTAATGATAGTGAAGTTTGCATGCATAGGATTGCAGCCTAACAGCACAATCCTAAACATGTTTACCCAGAAGCAAGTCTAATTGTCTTCAATTGGGCTTTCTCCCATGTACGTGTGCTTTGGACTGCAGCCTACATGAGGCAACATTTTACTAAGACTTTGAATTCCCCCATGAACTGCTGATTCCCAAGCCAGACTGTCTGTTCTAGACACGAGAGGATTATTTTCCAAAAATTTTAATGTGAAGATAAAACAAAACATTACTAGGCAATGGTTCTATTACTTATTCAAACAGAATAGTACATGAGTGGCTAATGGTGATTTGTAAATATTGTGAAATAGAGTTAAGAGGCACAAACAGAGCTTTGGATAAATATGTTTTGCTTCTATCTCATTTAAATTAAGACACATAATTACTGCATGCTCCATGCTTTTTAAAAGTCCACATACTTAACTGACTATATTTTGGTCACTAATGCATGAAACTGACATCCACATGACAGATAACCCAAGGTTTCACTGACCTTGGCAGCATTCTAGAGTACTCAGTTGAGGTAAGCATGAAATGTTCTTGAACAATTGCCTCGGGCACTGTACATACTTTCTTTAACAGCAAGGAATAGCATCTTCTTGTTCCTTCTCTTAGTCTTCAACAGGCACTTTTTCTAACTCAGGGGAAAATGCCTCGCTTTAGTTTTCTAATTATTTTTTTTTTGCAGGGTATGAAAAGTATTTAACAATTGTTCTGCAGATGTTGCATCTCCACTTCTGCCTTAGGTGATTATACTGTTTAAAAGTTGAAAACAAGCATGCTAATCACAGCAATCGCATGCCAAACAACACAGCTTTCAAGTCACCTCATGTCAGTCATGCACATTGTTTTCAGTGAAGGCAGTTCACATGTTCAGCTGCTAACAACTGGTGAAGAGACAGCAAATAATGTACACGCATGTGTGAATTTGCTGAAGTCAGACAGTTGGTTACTTTTTCTCCATGTCAATGAATACAATCACTGGTAACTGGATAGTATGAATGCAACAAAAGCAAAGGCAGAATTTGAATTTCCTGAAATTTATAACATACTAGTAAGGAACAAAGATATGAAGCAAAAATGTACTGTATTTAAAAGTTTGTACAAATATGCCAACAGTATGTTTAAGAGCATCTCGGAATTTGGACTGAAGCTGTGATGGATCTATTCAGAAGACGTTCTGTCACAGATCACTATAGGGACCATACTGCCTTTCCATGTGAGAGTCATAGCACTTGACTGTATTTTCAGGAGAGGGCTTATTTTTCTTGCCTTGATATGTAAACACCAAATGGTTCCACACTATTCAGAGTGTGAAAGAGAAACAAACTTGGGGTTTTAGAGGTAGGGGTGTCATCGGCTGCTCTTTTACTACTGTCCACTCCTCCAAGTTATGGCGTCAAATAAGGCAGTGGTCGTCAACCTTTTTGTGCCACGACCCCCAAAAACAAATAAATATAGAATGAGACAGGGGACTCGTCGCTGATTGCACCCCCTTCTGTTCAAAGCGTATGGGTTGTATTTGTGCACCTCACATGGCAGCAGCACTTTTTGAACGACTCTGGTGGGGCGGTTCTGTCTCACCTAGCGCCACCCCCACACCACACATCCCTGGTGCAGATAGCAGGATAGCACTGTTGCTCCTTCACTTCTGGAAGGCAGCTTCAAATTTGCAGGTTAGGAGATAACAGCCTTTCCCTTCTAAAACCCCTCAGAAACCAGGTTCAGAGGTGAATTGGGGGGATTGAAGAAATGACTTCAGAAAATGCTTTCAGAAAAGTGAAACACCACAGAAAGAGTTATGAAAAAAGTAAGAAGGATTTTCTTGGTGTAAATACTAACTGCTGACAGGTACTTCTCCAATTATATCAAAATAGTTTTAAATAAATAGTTATTCCCTACTACCCTTTCTTCTCTTTTACTGAAAATAAATTATGTGCCTGCGTTCATATAAGAACAAGATTGTGATTATTCACTGAAATGATACATTTCCTATACTTTTAAAATTACGTTTGTTTTTTGTTTTTTTTAAATTATTTATGTATTTAAAGAATTCATACCCTGCCTTTCTTCCACCTGCAAGTTGTTTTAACCAAACAACTTATTTATGACCAAATGTATGTTGGTCATTGACCTGGTCTGCATGAAAACAACACAATCATATCTGAGGCTTATACACCTGTCTTTTGGATATGCAGAATTTTGATGGCTGCTTAAAATACTTGATTATTTTTTTAATTTCAAAGGACAGATATGACCCTTACCTTATTCAAACCATAATGAGACAAAAATAAAGGTCAATTTACTAATTAATGTAGTGGCATAGTTGCTGCTACAAAACTGCTTCACCAAGGTTGGCTCTCAAGATTCTCTAAAAATGCATGACAGTTCCTGCTGGGGGGTGGGGAGGTTCAACACATTACACCCTGTTACCAGAACAGACTAGGGCCCGATCCTATCCAACTTTCCAGTGCCAATGCAGTGCCATGGCAATGGGGCATGTGCTGCATCCTACAGTGGGGAGGCAGTCACAGAGGCCTCCTCAAGGTAAGGGAATGCTTGTTTCCTTACCTCAGCGCTGCATTGCAACTACATCAGCACTGGAAAGTTGGAAAGGATTAGGTCCTAAGAGTTCGCATGTAAATTGGCTCCTGACTTTGATGTCTCTCACCACTACATGTGATGAGCTAGCCTTTCATACTACCAATGCAAATCAGATTTGCGTAACAGCTCATGATAAACTAGAAGCCATCTAAATTATTATTACATGGATACCCTCCCTTTGAAAAGTTCATAGTCACATACTTAAGATACCCCCTTTTATCTTTAAAACAACCCTGGGATTTGGATGAAAGATTATGACTGGTCCAACATCACCCACTAAATGACATGGCTAAGGAGATATTTGAACCCAGGCCTACCTGCTCCTTGTCCAACACTCAGCCACCCCACTTTGAGTACTAGCTGTAGACCGGGGTGTCAGACATAAGGCCTGTGGACCTGATGTGGCCCCAGGAAGCAATTTATCCAGCCCCATTATAACTGGGCTTTCTAAAATCTTGAGATTATGAACAAGATTTGCACATGTTCTCTTCTGTCATTTGCAGCTAATGAGTTTCTATGTGAGAACAAAGTGCTTTTCTAGCCATCATCTGCTAAATGACATCACTTATTGCGTCCTCAGCAGGCACTATGAACACTATTAGACCCATTATATTAAAGAATTTGACACCACTGCTCTAGAATGTTAATTCCACTTCTTATGCTGAGAAATATGGTTGTTCCTGAAAACCATTTCAGGGGGAGGGGGCTGCTATACCTTGCGTGTCCCAATACACCACCAATAACCCCCAGAAAGATCCAATGCTGGTAGAAACCTTTTTACACAAAAGGGCCAACCCCTGTGGTAAGCTTCTGAAACAAAGCATATGTGCCACCCCTGCTAGACCAAAGCAGTTAATAGGCAGCCACAACTCCACCACATAGCAAAGTATTCTTGTTCCTTTATCCTCTCTTCACATAACTATTTGAACTTTGATTCCTCAAGTCTCTCCATTATCAACAATTTAAGTATTTTGTACATCATGGCCATAAAATACTGTCCCCATTGAGGTCAACAGGACACTCAAGAGCTTGTTCACATCAACGTTAGCAGTGGGCGGTAAGGTAAAGTGCCTCATTAGCATCTCATTACATCCCTGCTGCCGCAAGAGATTGTGTGACTGGAGAAACTGTAGTTTAATTTCATAATTGCTTGCAAGTGAAAGAATAACTCTTGCTCACTTGTGGAATTATTTGCTGTGGAGTAAATTGATCCACCACACATTACACTTTCAAACGTAATCATCAGCAGCATAAAAGAGTGCCTCATTTATTTACTCAGAGCAAAATATCTGAGCAGATAAATTAGGTATTGTCAATATTTGTGCCAATAAGTACACACAACTTTCTTCTAATAGAGATTTCAGAGAACTACCAGTTGTTTTTTTTAAATTCCAGATCGCCATCTGTAACATTAATATAGTAGTTCTGTGACTACAACCAGAAGCTTCCCATTCCAGACCATACAGAATAAATTACAATATCATACATACAGCCTTAATGCTATGGCATCACTACGGTTGGTGTAGTCCCATTAACTTTATTTACTTTTTAAAATATATAGCGGTACAGGTCACCTAATAGATCAGTAACTAGCAAAAAACCAGCAGCATATTTGATGACATACAACTTAATAAGAGTTCTAGTATTGGCTATGATACATGAAAATGAAAGTGGACTGATACTAACACCTTATTGGTTTCCTGCTGTGTCATAATACCACCTTATTGGCTCTCAGAATAGTTTCATTAGTCAGTTTTGACTTAAGCAAATCCACTTTTTGTTACATCAGGCAGTTGTGTTTTCCTTTTATGGCTTTTTGGAGAAGAGCTATAACATTTGATAGAATACAGATATCTCAATGTGGTTTGTTGCATTCTGTATTAAATTATGCATCAAATGAAATATAACAGTGGTTCCCAAACTGGTGGGTTTTTAACCTACCATAGAAACCAGAAAAGGGCCATTCTCCTTTAAGGGGAATGACCTAGAAATCAGCAGCAACAAGATCGGGATTATTATGCTGCCACTGGGAAGGAAATGGGGTTTTAAACTTACCTGGGGGCCATGAAGGCCCTCTGGAGGGTCTGGGAAGCCTGTGCACCCCTCTGCAGCCCTCCTGGGAGCTTCAAAGTCCTGTAAAAAAGAAAAAACAAATTCTGGTTTCATGATGGAAACAGGAAGTATTGCTTTTTCTTTGAACTTCAAAGCTCCCGGAATGGCTGCAGAGGCTCCCCAGACCCTCCAAAGAGCTTCAATTACCCCCAGGTAAGTTTTAAAAACCCTTCCCTTGGCGGTGGCAGCACAATCATACTGATGCTGCCCCCTCCCTCACAAAAACTTACAGAGGGACTTTGGGAATCACTGATATATATTATGGTATTATTCAAAAATATTAAGATTTTCAGAATTTTTGCAGTAATTGTGTCACACACACCCAAGTACATCACCCACTATGGTCTGCACCCCATTGACCTACAACTATGTTTTGTGTTATGTATGCAAGTTATGCAGGATCAAAATCCTGCATAACTGATTGGCCCAGACTTACGGCTGGCCAATCGGGTGATGAATTGAAATCCTACCGTGGGATTGGCCCTCTAGTTAAGGTTTCAACTGCACCAATCATGGGGAGTCTGGGCGAAGTTAAAGAGTATAAAAGCCAGGGGTGTTTGCCTTGTGTCAGATTCATTGCCAGGTTCTGTTCTGAAGATGGAATAAATGTATTGAGCTTTATCAATATGCCTTCCTATATTCCCAAGGACCCACAATGCACTCCATTGACCTACAACTATGTTTTGAATATGGATACACTGAGGCTGCAATCTGCAAACCATTCAAAGTAAACCCTCTATTTTAATAAGACTACTCTGCAGCAAATGGCTTTAGTGTTTAGAATTTAGGTAGGATATAAAATAATCTGGTGTCCATATTAGACTGAAAATGCAAAAATGTATCAAAGTAGATGATATTTGTTTTCAAAGTTAACTCTACCTTTTCTGCATGGTAAAGTCCCACTTTTTTTCCCATCCATTCATGATGAAAAATACAATCACTTTTTGGATTGCAGGAAAATAAATCAAATATTTCAAAGTTAGAAACCCTCTAGTCACTCAGAAAAGTTGTCATTATCTTTTTCCTTTTGTCCTTCATAAATCATATGTTCCTTGTGGGGCTTTAAAAAAAACTAAAAGAAAAAATCTCTAGAAAAAATTGAAGAAAAGAAGAGTTGAAAAAGAAGCAGAACATTTTTTTTTAAATGTTAGCATTAGAGGATAAATTACAGTGAAAGCTTTTTCCCCCCCCACCACATGTCTTTATTTTATTCAATACAAAACTGTGTTGTTGTTTTTTAATTTTATCTACTCTACATAGTAGTTATACATTTTAAGCAAGGCTCCCAAGCTATGGGATGACATTTTTTAAAATGTAGATTTGAAATGCATCAATGAAATTAACTTGAAAAAAAAACCCTTTACAACAATTAAAGGAGGTGCCTGTGTGGATTCAAAACTACTTTGGGGATAAACTTACTACACTTAGAAGTTAGTAACAGCACAATCCTATGCATGTCTACTCAAAAGGAAGTCTCATTGTGTTTAGTGGGGTGTACTCCCAGGAAAGTGAGTAAGGACTGCAACCTATGAATCGAATGATGTTTTGATACCTGTGATGGGGCTATGAAAATATTATTTTTAATGGTTGGGATGATCAGGGACAGAGAAGAGGTTTAGCCCCACCTCAATAGTATTCCCAATTGTTCAAATTTCTTCATACATGTGAATGTTTGTCTTTCAGTCCTATGGGAAAAGTAAAGTACTCCACATGGAGACAATGGCCCAGAATGCACTATGACTAACCTTGGATTCACATGTTCTCTAGTCAACTTCCTTCCTCCTCTGTATTCAATAGAAAAGTCAATTCACAATTTGATATCCTAGTTCAGTGTTTCCCAAACTGTGAGTTGGGACCCACCTGTGGGTCACAAGTTGAATTTTGGTGGGTGGTGAAATGTTTCTGAAATATTTTTAACTTTGCCAGCACCCTTGTCCAGTTTGCAGAAGAAAATTGCAGCAGCACACAATTGGGATGGAGTGACCGCTTTCATGACTGGAATGCTAACTTGTGGTATGAAGTAATCTTCATGCCCCAAATTAAAATGTCACATTTTCCAATTTTCTCTAGTAATTAGCATGCCATAGATCATGTCTGAATGCAGTTTCAGTCTTTTGTTTGGCCTGGAAGTCCATACGTGCATATCTTGTTCTCTTGTTCAGCCATCTGGGTACCCTGGAATGACTGCAAAGGTTTGGGGGAACAGTCCTTGAACTCAGTTTCTAGGGTGAGTATCGCAAATGTCTACATACAGACTCGTAAGGTCTCCAGCAGCCTTGGAGCACAGGACCCTGATTATTATTAATAATTTATTAATTATTACTAAAATATTATTTTTCTGAATCTCTTTTCTTAACCTAGTAAAGGTATATGGGTCATGATAGACTGTCGTTTTTAAAAGTGCTAAGAAGTTTTGGGAACCACTGAGCTAGACACCTCCTAACTCAGCGATTTTCAGCCTCTTTCACTTCACAGCACACTGACAAATTGTCAAGGTGCGCCATCAGTCTTCTGACAACTGACAAGGCACATCAGGCCGCTGGTGGGAGACTCACATCCCTCAATGGCTCTATTAATAACTGATATTTATTTAATAAATAAATACATTTGCCAAACTCCCACGGCACACCTGTGGGCCACTCATGGCACACTGGTTGAAAATCGCTGTAGGGTGGCTGAAGGTGTGAATCTTCCTTCTCCCCTTCAATACTTATGGAGCCAGTGTTAAAGGGCACCACATTAAGAGCGTGTGAATGCAGATCCACTGTCAGGATCAAGAATGAAAGGGTCACATCCACACACTTTCCATTGCACGCCTCTCTCTCTCTGGTGAGCACGACCTGTACTGTCCTCTCCTCCCCCTGCCAGCAGTTCCTGGAGCGCGCTTCCAACTTTCCACTGTTTGCCTAGAAGCCACCTCCTGGAGCATGGCCAGTTCTTTGGAAGGAGGCGAGGTGATCTTCCCAAGTTGCCACCCCTGCCTAGAGCCCCACTTGGACTGCCGCTTCCTGCCCCCTGGATGTGCCCTCCGCTCCCTCCTCTGCACTGCACCGCTCGCCTCCTGCTGCCACGAGGGAAGGGAGGCTGCTGCTGGTGCAACAGGGAACAGCTGCTGCTACTGTTGCACTAGTCCAGGGCAGCAGGGGGGGGAAAAAGGGCGGGAGGTCACGGTTGGTTGGTTAGTCATTCTTTCTATCCCCCCGCCTTCTCAGAGGAGAAGGTGAGGTTTCGAAAGGAAAAGAAAAGCGCGCACAGCATGGCCGCTTGGGCAGCTGGAAAGGCTGAGATCATGAGTCCAGGGAAGGGAGGGGCTGGGGCAGGCAGCAGCCACCTCTGGGTTGGGGAGCTTCAGCAGCAGCAGGAAAAAGGCCTTGAAGGGGCTGCCTTACATGTGGGGGCATGGGCAAGGAGAAAAGGAAGAGGCAGCCTATGAAGGGTGACCAGATCCTATGGGGCAGTGGTTCTCACACATTTAGCACTGGGACCCACTTTTTAGAATGAGAATCTGTCAGGACCCTTCGGAAGTGATGTCATGACCGGAAGTGACATCATCAAGCAGGCAAATTTTTTTTAACTCTCCTAGGCCGCAATCCTACCCAGGAGTAAGTCTCATTGACTGTCATTGTTAAAAACATATACATAGTCAGCTGTTAAAAGTACATGTCTATAACACTTCCCCTAATGCGGTCAAATACCAGGGGAGCACCAAGTCTAATATATTAAAAATATATGAACCAAAGAAGCGCCTTTGGGGTCTTGGTGGCAGCAAACAGTTCTGTCAGCTTAGAATGCTAAAAGACAGCCTGGCTGCATTGAACATTTGTGTTTTAAGCCAATTATTTAAGCCCTGACTCTGAAAATAACTTTATACAGTAGGGTTATTTTACACATTATTAATATGCAACCGAAATGTGCACTCTGTCCTTTGTCGGTAAACTCAAATGGAGAGGAATGCAAATATCAAACACTATATGTGAAAACAGTCTCATTATGAGGGTCAAGCTGGACAGTTCACATGGGTCAATTTAACACTGTCCTGATGGACTAAAGCCGTTGCCAGAGAGGTGACCAGGATCAGAGAGGTTTGGGACAAGGCTTGTTTTTACTTCTATTTTCCCTCCACCTCAACAGTTTCTCCCTGCACCCCTCAAATGGAGATAGTTACTTGGAGCAATTTGGAGTGAGAAGACTGCAGGGAGAAAAAGGGTTAAGTACCCCACCTCTTATCCTCAATTATCCTTCCAGAATGGACTTTTCCTATTTAAAATTCTGTAGTAGGTGAAAGGTTAACATGCATCTGCATCTAACATCCAGCTTGATTTAATGCCTAATTTTGCCAGCATTTACCATGAGGCAGAACCACTTTCATCTCAAGTTTATTATGCATCAAGCAACAATTAGAAAGAGCATCTGAATATGTCACATAAATACAACTCAACTTAATAAGATCAGGGATTAGAGATGAGAATTTCCAGAGGAGCATATTTATTCAGAAATTAGACCACTGATTTGAACGCAACTTGGGGAGTTGGATCTGAACAGGCCTGCGCTGGTCCAGCACCGGCATGCAGTGTTGCAAAAGTGCCATAAGGCACACCTGTGACACTTACCGCTGGGCTGGTGCTGGCTCAGCACAAGCCCACACTGAGCCAGCGCTGGGTGAAGGATGGACGAAAGCCGCCTAGAGCTCTGGGAGAGCACTGCGTGGCAGAGTAGTGATTTGGGACGGGGGAAGAGGCGTTCTGGGGTAAGGGGAGGGCAGAGGGAAGTGTGGGCAGGGGAGGGAGGGAGCAGAAATGGTGGCAGGCTCTGCCACTATATCCTAACCCCCCTCCCAATCTGGGAGACCCGGTTGGGCTGTCTGGGCATTACACAGGGTAAGGGAACTTAAGCACCCAAACTTAAACACCCAAGAAGATCTGGTGCTGTTTCCCAGCCCAGCTGGATGCAGCAGTTGCCATTTCGGCATCGCTGCAATCCTGGCCACTGGGAAGCACAGGATTGGGCTGCCCTTCTCATTTAAGAATAAGTGGAACATATATAATTCTAATGGTGAGCGCCTTGAGGAACTCACTTGTTCATTTGTTGGCTGGATCCTGGTGGTGTCTTAAGGCCATTTTGCTCTCACTGTCTCAATTATTCAACTGTAAAATATATATATTTTTAAATAAGACAAGGTACTGATTTTCAATTGAATGAATGCCATTGTTGTGCTGTTTTCAAAAAAGAAGACTGATATAAGGAACATAAGAACAGCCCCACTGGATCAGGCCATAGGCCCATCTAGTCCAGCTTCCTGTATCTCACAGCGGCCCACCAAATGCCCCAGGGAGCACACCAGATAACAAGAGACCTCATCCTGGTGCACTCCCCTACATCTGGCATTCTGACTTAACCCATTCCTAAAATCAGGAGGTTGCGCATACACATCATGGCTTGTACCCCATAATGGATTTTTCCTCCAGAAACTCGTCCAATCCCCTTTTAAAGGTGTCTAGGCTAGACGCCAGCACCACATCCTGTGGCAAGGAGTTCCACAGACCGACCACACGCTGAGTAAAGAAATATTTTCTTTTGTCTGTCCTAATCCGCCCAACACTCAATTTTAGTGGATGTCCCCTGGTTCTGGTATTATGTGAGAGTGTAAAGAGCATCTCCCTATCCACTCTGTCCATCCCCTGCATAATTTTGTATGTCTCAATCATGTCCCCCCTCAAGCGTCTCTTTTCTAGGCTGAAGAGGCCCAAACGCCGTAGCCTTTCCTCATAAGGAAGGTGCCCCAGCCCCGTAATCATCTTAGTCGCTCTCTTTTGCACCTTTTCCATTTCCACTATGTCTTTTTTGAGATGCGGCGACCAGAACTGGACACAATACTCCAGGTGTGGCCTTACCATAGATTTGTACAACGGCATTATAATACTAACCGTTTTGTTCTCAATACCCTTCCTAATGATCCCAAGCATAGAATTGGCCTTCTTCACTGCCGCCACATATTGGGTCGACACTTTCATCGACCTGTCCACCACCACCCCAAGATCTCTCTCCTGATCTGTCACAGACAGCTCAGAACCCATCAGCCTATATCTAAAGTTTTGATTTTTTGCCCCAATGTGCATGACTTTACACTTACTGACATTGAAGCGCATCTGCCATTTTGCTGCCCATTCTGCCAGTCTGGAGAGATCCTTCTGGAGCTCCTCACAATCACTTCTGGTCTTTACCACTCGGAAAAGTTTGGTGTCATCTGCAAACTTTGCCACTTCACTGCTCAACCCTGTCTCCAGGTCATTTATGAAGAGGTTGAAAAGCACCGGTCCCAGGACAGATCCTTGGGGCACACCGCTTTTCACCTCTCTCCATTGTGAAAATTGCCCATTGACACCCACTCTCTGCTTCCTGGCCTCCAACCAGTTCTCAATCCACGAGAGGACCTGTCCTCTAATTCCCTGACTGTGGAGTTTTTTCAGTAGCCTTTGGTGAGGGACCGTGTCAAACGCCTTCTGAAAGTCCAGATATATAATGTCCACGGGTTCTCCCGCATCCACATGCCTGTTGACCTTTTCAAAGAATTCTATAAGGTTTGTGAGGCAAGACTTACCCTTACAGAAGCCATGCTGACTCTCCCTCAGCAAGGCCTGTTCGTCTATGTGTTTTGAGATCCTATCTTTGATGAGGCATTCCACCATCTTACCCGGTATAGATGTTAGGCTGACCAGCCTATAGTTTCCCGGGTCCCCCCTCTTTCCCTTTTTAAAAATAGGCGTGACATTTGCTATCCTCCAATCTTCTGGCACCGTGGCCGTTTTGAGGGACAAGTTGCATACCTTAGTCAAGAGATCTGCAACTTCATTCTTCAATTCCTTAATAACCCTTGGGTGGATGCCATCAGGGCCCGGTGACTTATTGATCTTTAATTTATCAATGAGGTCTGAAACATCTTCTCTTTTAACCTCTATCTAAGGAAGGGGCAATCAACAATCAGCATTTAATTCACTGCATGTCTGTCATGTCTTTTCCAAATGTGTGAGCCTAAGCCTAGTCTTAGGCTGACAGAGAAATACAATGACCCCTCCTTGGTACATCTGTGTGTCCTCTAAAATGTGTACAAAACGACAGCCTTAGGACTCAATCCTAGCCAACATTCTAGCACTAATGCAGCCGCAATGCTGCCCCAAGGTAAAGGAACAAACATTCCCTTATCTTGAGGGGGCCTCCTTGACTGCACATGCCCGTTGACATGGCTGCATCACTGCTGGAAAGTTGGATAGAATTAGGCCTTAGGCATATAACTGGGCTTTAAAATGTTAATCCTTAGACTATAGTTCTATGCACACTTACTTTAGAGTAAGCCCCATCAAATTCAATGGGATTTACTTCTGAATGAATAAGGTTGAGCTTCCCATTACAGCAGATGTCCAAACTTTTCGGCAGGAGGGCCACATCATCTCTCTGACACTGTGTCGGGGGCCGGGGGGAAAACAGTATTAATTTACATTTAAAATTGAAATGAATTTCCATAAATTTACATAAATGAATATATTAGAGATAAAGCTTATATGAATGAATTAAGGTCTTACGCAAGGCCAGCCTTTCCTTTGCTGCCACTGATGTTTCACAGATGTGAAACAGCAAGCAGTGGAGAGAGACTTCGTTCCGCAGCTCACAAAACAGGTCAAACAGTCGGCCCTCACCCTGAGAGCAGTCTCATCAGACCAGTGTGGGCTCCAGCAAGTCTCTGGTGGGCCAGAGGGTCATTGGAGACTGGGGGCTCCCCATGGGCCAGATTAGGGTCCAAGAGGGCCGCAAATGGTCCCTGGACCAGGGTTTGGGCACCCTTGCACTACAGTATCCTTAATGAGAAGTAAGTTCCATTGAAGTCAGCAGGCTTCATGTGAATATGCTTCATGTGACTCATGTGAATATGCTTATAATTAAAACAGAAGCGGTAGGAAAGATTATTTCAAGGAGGCTACAGTTTTGACAGTAAAGAGACAGGGAAAGGAGGAACATATGCAATATTAGAATGAAGCACATCATGGGAAGCAGTGGTAGTGTTTCTTAAAGGATGACCTTTATTCAAGCAGTTGGTTGGTAGGTACCACCTATTATGTCTAGACCAGTGGTTCCCAACTTTTTAGCACTGGGTGGGACCCACTTTTAAAAATGGCAATCTGTCAGGACCTACAAAGCTTAAAAGACTTAAAAGACTACAAGACTTAAAAAAGAAATTTCACTTTTCTAGTCACTCAAGTCTCTGTTTTAATCCATTTTGCTGTAGTGGGAGGGACTGCCTTCTGGAGCATTTGTTGAACTCCACGTTCATCTGATCAGGACCATTCTGGTGGCCTTCAATAAGAGCTGCAGCATGTTCACCTACCTGTGAGTAAACACACCCAAGGCTCTGTTTCACTTTTCATAGGGCTCAATAAATTTTCCTTGTCCACTTGAGGGGGGACGGACTTCCTTCTGGAGAGTTTGTTGGAGCCTGCTTTCATTGAAGCAAGATCATTCTGGTGGCATTGCATTCCCTTCGGTCTGCCCTTCAAAGGGGGACAAGGTACATTCACTTCCTTGCCAGTAAACTTACATGTGCTGCTCCTTTTGGTTTCCATTGGGCTCAATATATTTTCCTTGTCAGCTATCAGCTTATCAGTTTTACAACCCAACAAAAATCCTGTCGAAGCCCCCAGTTTGGGAACCACTGGTGCATTTTAAGACATTAATATTATAAGCATTAGGGAGATAAATGATAGCTTTGAAAATATTGGATAAGTTTGATTAACCTGGACAGTTTGCCTTCAATAAAAAAAAAGACAAGAGGAGACAAAAAATTAGGGTAGTGTGCTCTATTGAGAGTATTTCAAGTGCAGTTTGCTGCTCTCTAGAACAAGCAGAGCTAATCTACCACCCCTCACTGAGGAGGGATAAATTAAAACACTGGTTCATCTCTTAATGTTTGCTTCCAGGCATGAGCAAAAATTGATCACATGAGTAGTTCTTGTAGTTAAATTTTAAATGGTGAAGCTCATCTTTTCCTACTTCTTAATTGAATAACACTTGTGCACATTAGCTCTGGGATACATCTACAATTAATTCATACTCACCAAAACCCACTTTGTATGCAGTATGGAAGTTTTGATAAATGATGTGAAAGTGATTCATGATCTTTCTTTCCAGGCTTTGGAGCGTCATACGGAGGGGAAACTCATGCATCTCTCAATACAGGTTCAGCTTATCTATGCACATGAGACTCCAAGATGTGCAAAGTCACTTGCACATTTTTTTTTGTTCATGCTTTCATATACATGCCAAGTTCATGGTCTAAAATATGGGTATGTGTCACGTGGGTTGCATGTCACTTTGCGTTTTGAGGAGAGCACAAATGTACCATTTTAGAGCTGTGAAACCTCTCTGAATTCAGTGCAAATGTATCTATCACTCTCTAGGGCTGAGCTCAGAGGGGGGAAAAAAGAAAAAAACTAGTTCTGCAAGTTTCAAGCAGAAGTAGCTGTGTTTGGTGCTGATTAGTTCCAGCCTCTCATGATGTCAACAAAACCTGTCCCAGAGCAGCTTTGCACTTTAAAGAAAAATTCTAGTTTCAAATGAATATCACATAAACATTCAGATAACATTTTATAGGTAGACAACGCTTTTGACTAGTGTAGAAATGAAGAAGACTGAAAGCTGAGCCAGTCAATGCATTAGTTTGCACACTGATAATTTCAGTTGCAAAGCTGGGAGGAAAACAGGCTTACTCTGCAGCTCAGGGAAACACCTCTTTTTTTAAAAAAAAAAGTACATGTGTCTTCACCCTGACGCATCAACTTCACTGTGGATTAGGTGCCCAATAGCACAAACTTGTGAATGCCTACTGAGAATTATATTCCATTTCTTTCACTGGGACTGATTTCTAAGTGATTGTGTACAGGATCGCAGCCAAAGTCCCTCTCCATGCATCAAGCAGAGCCAGTGAGTCAGAAGCATGTGTCACTCTGCTTTTCTGTAATATATGAGCAAACTCTCAAGGATCTGGGTTTTCTGTTAGTTAGACCACTGTAAACAAAGACCATGATGAAGATGTTGTGAAGTGCAACTGACCTTTGGCACAATAAGAATCTGCTATGACATGGATATGGATTAAATTATGCTGCAACAATTTATAATGCTAGAAATAAAATATGAGTAAACAGAAATCTTCCTGTACATCCAATACACAACCTAAAAGTGGACCAAGCAGATCCGATCTTGTATGCTTCCTTCATAACCCACAACAAATATTATTATTATTATTATTATTATTATTATTATTATTATTATTATTATTATTATTATTATTATTAACTAGGTATTTATATACTGCCTTTCTGGTCATCGGATTACTCTGACTTTATTCAAGGCGGTTTACATAGGCAGGCATTTCTAAATCCCTCAAGGGGATTTTTACAAACATAGAGGTTCTGCCTTTCAAGAACCAACATTTCAGAATGGATCTTCCTGGTTTGGTCTCACTTCTGGCCTCCAGTTCTCCCACGCAGGCTGGCAAGCAGCTCCATCTCTCACATGGAGGCAGCCAAGACGCTTCTTGCTCACACCAAGAGCAGGTGGAATCACTCAGCTGGGCTTGTCAGCTGCTTCAAGGTCTCGCCATTCTCAGCCGTTCAGGGAGCTGCTGGTGTCCTCGAACTGGTGACCTTCTGATGTTATCTTCAGGCTAACAGAGGCTCTACCCTCTAGACCAGACCTCCTGCCCAAATGGAGTGATGTGAATAACCAGCTGGCCTCTGATTGTGGTGATTCATAATGTAGAATGGTGGCAGACGGGCAAATATTGTGCAGGCAGCCCAGCTACTCCCATATAATATAGCCTGGAGTAGTGGTTCCCAAACATTTTAGCACCAGGACTCACTTTTTAAACAACACTCAAGACTCACCTAGATTTACCAGACTTTTCAAAAAGATCTAGAAAGAAATAATATCTATCTATTTATAGGTAATAACAACCAGAAAAACACCTTCAAATATTTATCTACCTATATTTATACACACTTCCAAACTTCAGGAGCTCAGATACTTGCAGGGCAATTAGTAGCTGTCTTCCAAACAACAGGAGCTAAGCTCTTTGCAGGATAATTAGCAGCTTCAGTATTTGATTTTTGAATAGCCTCAGGGCCTGAGTCAATTAGTTATCTGATTTTTCCATCACCCTTTGACAACCCACCAAAAATCAAATCGCAATCCCCACCCACAGTTCGGGACCCACTGTCCTGGAGCATGAGGGGCATTATGGAATAAGAAAATATGGGTTTAATTCAGGAACTGACAAGCAAAGACAGCCTGAACAATACTAAAATGAGTGCAACAGTTTCATCTGTTGAGTGGACATTCAGATGCCACAGCTGTCCAGTTGTAGAATGATAACAACAGGGTGTTGTAGTGATTCTGGAGTTGAACTTTGACCTGGAAGATCCAGGTTCAAATCCCCATTCAGCCATGAAGCTTCCTGGCTAAGCTTCATGCCCTGTCACTGACACAGGATCCCACCCCAAAGAATTGTTGTAAGGGAAAAGAAGGGAAGGAACTATGTATACCAATGGTTCTCACGCATTTAGCACTGTGACAAACTTTTTAGAATGAGAATCTGTCAGGACCCGCCAGAAGTGATGTCATAACCAGAATTGACATCATCAAGGAGGAAAAATTTTAAACAATCCTAGGCTGCAATCCTGCTGATACATACCCAGGAATAAGCCCCAATGACTATCATTATTAAAAGCATATACAGAGTGGCCTGTTAAAAGTACAGATCTGTAACATTTCCCCGAATGCAGTCACATACCATGATAGCATCAAGCCTAATACATTAAAAATAAAATATTGAAATGAATGGGAACCCACTTGAAATTGGTTCCCGACCCACCTAGTGAGTCCTGGAGATAAATGTGTGAACATGTTATGATGTCTACATGGCCAAGCCCATTAATGGTGCAAGCCAATGAATAAATAAATCCAGAAATAAACTCAAAAATAAATCCCGTTTTGCTCAATGGAATTTAGTCTCAAGAAAGTGTATACAGGACTGTCTGAAAGACTATAACAGCAACAACAACAAATCAATCTGAAGTTTATTCACTAGATGTGGTCTTCTCCTGTCACTTACTTCTACCTGGAAACTTATTATACTTCATTTCAAGATGCAGCTCATTTCAACCCAAGCTCTGGGAGTGGGTTGCAGTAGTTTTAAAACAAATCTTTACAAATTGAAAAATGGGATTTTAAAAACATCCCAAATAAATATAAATGTTATTAGTGTGCTAGCCTATGAATATATACTCTGAAAAAATTCCCACTTTGTTCAATGGGACATATTTTCAAATCAATTTGCATAGGATTGTAGCGTTAATATAACATGAGCTATATACTGTCTCTCAAGCAGCCCTTGGGAAACATTATTTCCTAGACATTAACATAGGCTTCTGGGTAAATTTACTTCCTGCTGAGCCTGATACTTCTTCTCATCTAAGATTCTTTGAAAAACTCTCAAAGGCAGCATCTAAGAACTCATGCTGATGATGTCACTGTTCCTGCTGTAGAAGTCCCAGAGCTTAATTCAGACCTGCTGTCTCTCATCTACACCTTTGCAACTGTTCCAAGTCAATTAATCCCTCTGGTAAAAATCTTTATCTAAGTATTATTAACCCCCCTTTCTGCTTCTGAAGAGCCCCCAAGGTGGGCTACAAAATTTTAAAAAATCATCATTGTCATGTAATAATAAAGCAAGAGAGAGAGATATCAGGTACTTTTTAAAAAGGAAAAGCAGCTTCATTAGGCTGTAAATTGGAACAGCAGAAGGGGGGAAAGGCTGCTAAACTAAGGGCGCAATCCTAACCCCTTATGTCAGTGCTTTTCAGCACTGGCATAGCGGTGCCCATGTGGTGTATCCTGCAGATGGCTGTCACTCACGGAGGCCTCGTCAAAGTAAGGGAATTCCGGTGGCACGTGTATTAGCACGCCACCGGCGTTTACCCTGCCCGCCCACGAGACACAGGAAGGGCCAGCCTCGCAGCCGATTGGCTGGGGGCTAATTGGTCTGGGGCCACGTGCAGGCTGCTCAGAGAAGCCAGCGCAGTTGGGACCAGGCAGCGGTCACCCACCCGCCCACCCTTTCACAGTCCGAGACTAGCTGGTCACCTTCTGGGGCCGGGTAGGAATTTTTGCCATCAGCCTAATTGGCACATCGGTTGATGGTTTTTTGCCTACCCCAGACTGTGGAGTTAGGGGCGGAATGGGGTTTTTCCATAGGTCTTCTTGGTCACTTTAGGCAGGTGTCGTGCGGGTTTTGGGTAGGTAAGGTCATATCGGTGTACACCGCAGGGTGGCAAGGGCCGGGTGGACTCCACGCTTGGTCATGCTGGCATTCCCGGCTGGGTGGCGCAGGCTGGATGAACCTCGGCCTGGTGGTAAAGGCGCACCGCGGGTTCGCTCGGGTGGCCTGAGCTAGCCTGCCACCCTGCCCCTTCGGGGTGACAATGAAGGGGGCGGCAGGCTTGTACTGACGCTGCCCTGAGTCTGGTGTGGTCGCCCAAATCACTATAGGGGGAAGTAGACGGGCAGCTCCGTTTCCCCCATGTAGAACCCGCATGACTTATTTGTTAGGCCCTGTTGCAATCTGAAGTATATTTAAATAGTTAATAAAGTGGCCCTTTGTACCATATACCCTTGCCTGTGTCTTTATTGGGGGGTGCTGGGTAATGTTTGTTCCCTTATCTCAGAGCTGCATTGCCCTTATGTCAGTGCTGGAAAGCACTGACATAAGGGGTTAGGATTGTGCCCTAAGGGACTGAAGCTCTATCATCTGCTAAGAAGCCTCACCCCCAGTGCTTTTCTCATGGGGGAGAAGACACAGGGATCCCAAATCGTTTTCCTCATTGCAGGGCCTCTGAGAGGAATTTTATCAGGAGGTACAAAGTTTCTTTTAGGCCCCTTTGCAAAGGGGAGTGGTGAAGCAGAGTGGGGAGGGTGGTGATGGGTGAGCAGAATGGGGTCATGGAGGGGCAAAACCAGGTGGGGGAGGATGGAGACAGCTGGAAAAGTCTTTGGACCTCAGGTCTACCCACCTGAATGGCACCAGCAGCTAGATATATAATACAGAAAACCAAGCACACTCCTAAGTCTCTCTTAAATCTTTTAAATATAGAAAATCATGCAGATAATGTGCATCATCATATTTAGGCTCACACTAGAATGGAGAGTGCCTTGTGCGTACCAAAACTTGCTTCTACAGCAGCTGTAGTCTTGCAGCTGTGTCCCTGAGCTCCTATACACTCCTTCATGGTAAGCAAATCCACAAGCCAGTTTCCTCCCAGGTCTGACACTATGTTGAGCAGTGTCATGGATGCATTCCTTGGTCCAGCGTATATGGTTTGCCGAAAGCTGCAGTAGCTGCAGCCGCAAGCTCGTGGTAGTGTCCCCAGCATCCCATGCAGGCAACAAGTCAGAGTAGATAGGAAATTGTAAGATCCCACGAAATTTCTGGGGCCCCTCCTTTTTCTCCTGGGCTCCCTTTCTGACCCTGGGCCCTGGTACAAATTACCCCCTTTATCCCCCTCTCCAAGGCCCTTCCTCATTGGGACAAAACCAGCATGGGAGTTATACTTGATAGACAAATGGAAGGAGTAAGCAGCCTCCTCCCCACTGCTTTTTGCCCAGATTCACAGCCAACTGCAGTTGCTTTTCATTTCACTAGCTCACTCTCATGTATGTGCAGACATACCTGCACATACATGTACAGAGCTAAACATTCCTACCCTCAATAAAAAAAGAGCAACTATACACTTGATCTTGGGCAGTGAAGCAAATTGTGGAATGTGTACACCATGAAATGAAGTTTATGAATTACACCTTTAAACAAGTTCAGTTGACCTTCTGCAAAGTAGCCACCATGGCTGCTGCCCCCTTTTTCCATTTGCTGTGGCAAAATGTATTTCGAATACATCTCACATATACAATACAATGGCTGTCTCTCCTGTACTGCACTTGTCTCTCACAATGTCCTGAAAAATGTTGGATTGAACCTGGACACGGTGCATCATGATCTGACAAACATTAAAGATCTATGTCACATTCCCAGAACAAATTGCTATGCCAAAAATTATGTCTTGAGGAAGCTTCACCCAGTTGTGATCATGTCAGGCTGGTCAGACAAATCATCCCTGTGACATACTAATAGACTGATAAATCATAAACAGATGAATCATAGCATTACCTGAAGAGTTGCTGTTACAATGAATATGTTTCTTCCTTAAAGACTGAGAGTAATAGCATATTTCTACTTACCTTACTTTCAAACAGATTGTTTACAGTTGTGCTAAATAGCCAGTAACAGAGAAGCAAGAAATGTCATTGACGTAGATAAGTTCTAAGAGTGCAGCCTTCTGCAGCAAACAAACAAAACACACATGCGCACACACAAGACAAATTAAGTTAGCAAAATATGAGCTTAATCACAATCTGATTAAGTAGGTTCTTGCCTGTGGAAGTTCATGACACAATAAATGGACTTTAAGAGTGGACCTGCACACTATGAGAAATGTGGCATCCAAATTGAAAAATTCTACTGACAAGTGCATCCACATTCGAGATCTCTCCCTTTATAAGATGTGGGAAACATTATCCTGATTTATATTGCCCCACCCCTGCCAGTTGCAACCAATAGTTTGGGGCCAGGCTGGGAAATAATTACATGACCACATCAGGATAGAACATGGAATAGGGTCCTTTACAAAAGCCTGTTAAGAAAAGATGGTCTCTATGAATGCAGTCAGGGCTAACCCAACCATGAGGTTCAGAAAATCATACAGTTGGAAAGGACCTACAAGGTCAACTAGTCCAATCCCCTGTTTGTAGCAGGAAATCCTCCTCGAGCAGTGCTTCCCAAACTTTTTAGTACTGGGACCCACTTTTTAAAACAACAATCTATCGCAACCCGCTACACACAAAAAAGAGATATAGAAACAACTTGTTTACTTATTAATAAAAATTAATAAATTACTAATGAATAATCAGGGTCCTATGCTCCTGAGGCTGCTAGAGATCTTACATATAGTATATGTGTAGACATTTGCTAGATTCTTTGCCAAATGGGTTTCAAGGACTGTTCTCCCAAACCTCTACAGTCATTCCAGGGTACCCAGAAGGTACTGAACTGAAGAGCAAGATATGCAGTTAGGGAGTTCCAGGTCAGACAAAAGGCTGAACCCGGGTTCACACATTATCTACTGCATGTCAATTACGACAGAAAATTGGAAAATGTGACATTTTAATTTGGGGAAATGAAAATCACCTCATACCACAGGTTAGCATTGCAGCTAATGATTTTCTTCTGCAGACTGGGCAAGGCTACTCACAAAGTTGTTTTTAAAAATGTTTCAAAAACTTTCTATGACCCACCAAAAATTGCCTCCTGGCCCACAGTTTGAAAAACACTGTCCTAGAGCATCTCCAGGCAGGTGCCTGTCAAGCTTTTGCTTGACCACCTCCCTCAGCAATCTGTTCCACGGCCAAACCGCCATCATGAATGTTTCTTCATGTCCAATCAGAACCTCTTATCTTGCAGTTTGTACCTGTTGGATTTAGTTCTACTTTCAGAGGCAGTTGATAACAAATTTGTCCCTTATTCCATATGACAGCCTTTCAGGTATCTGAAGAGCGCGATCATATCCCCTCTCAGCCTTCTCTTCTCCAGGCTGAACATACTAAGAACATACCAAGTTCTTACCATGTTCCCTCAAGGTTGACTGAGATGCTTGCTACAGATAGCGGATCTGCAGAGGGTACATATTTCCATCTGACCACTTGCTTCAACAACTCCTTCTCTTCCATCACCATGTGGGGGAAGTGCATTTGTCTCCCACTGGCATACTGTCTCCCATTTGGCATACTGTCTTGGGATGGCCCTGAATGCAGTGCATGCAGCAAGGTCCAGTATATGCCTTTTGGTTGTGGATTAAAATCTTGTTCAGAAATGAGGCATATGGGAAAGGAAATAGAAAAGAATATGAATCATGTTCAGGTTGCATACTGAATAGAATTTCATATTAAGATGCCCTGGGGATCAATGAGAACCATTTGTTTAATGCATTTATTAAATACCTCAAAGAGGAGGTGAATAATGAGGGAATGGAATCTTAGGGCTGCAGCCAAGTGATCTAGATAAGGTGAGACTAGGAGAGATAAAGTAAGAAACTACCAAAAGTTATAGATAAGGTTGCAAGCAGACCAGTGGATTTAAATGCACAGGGAAAGAACCATTTAAAATATGAGTTCAAGTAGATTCTGAATTAATAGAAAACATTTAAAACTCTAGACCGGTGGTTCTCAAACTGTTCTGGCTCGCGCCTCCCCTGATCCTTGTAGCCATTGGCCATGGCTCCCATTTCAACACCTCACCTCAGTTACCCCCAAAATGGGGATGAAGTTGTTATAATTATACACTAGAAACAAGGCTGCCAGCACTCTGAGGCTGCAATCCTAACCACACTTACATGAGAGGAAGCCCCAATAAACAAAATAGGACTTACTTCTGAGTAGACCTGGTTAGGATTGTGCCCTGAGTTTGTTAGCAGCACACCTGGAGGGTTTTGGAAAGGGAGGGGGGAAGTGATGGATTTGCAGGAGGGGAAGACTTTGTTTTGTGTATCTGCTAATTGCAAACTAATGCAAACTGAGACCCAGAGACTGTTTGGCTGGAATCCTAACCCCACTTTCCTGAGAGTAAGCCCCATTGAACATAATAGGACTTACTTCTGAGTAGACCTAGCTAGGATTATGCCTTTTGTCTTACAAAAGCAGCCAACAGAGTACCCCCCCCCCCCAAAAAAAAGGAGGCAGGAGGAAAAAGAGGAATGGCTAAAAAGGAATGGGGATTTTTATTTTTAATCAATTTTTTGAGACAAAGCCATCAAGAGTGGCTTTTTTTGTTTTTTGAAGGGGGAGGAAAAAGAGAAAGGTGAGAATCCTGGGTTAAGCTGACACAGACCCCAAGCCTGTGTACGTCTAGTCAGAAGCAAGCCCCATTTGAGTGAATGGGGCTTACTCCCAGGAAAGTGTGGAAAGGATTGCAGCCACACAGAGCAAGATTATAACTCACCCCAAAGTAGATGGGGGCTGCTCACACACACACCCAAAATGCAGATGCCACCCCTGTTCCCCCAGGCAAGACGGAGGGATGCAGGCTGGGGCATTTGGACACTAAGAGCAGGTTGGGCTCCCCAAGTGGAGGACTTACTCTTCCCTCCCGCTTTGAAGCCAGCCAGGAGCGCCCCTGTGCTGATGAGATGCAGCACCTCTGAACTCCTCTCTCCTCCAGCCTTGACCAATTCCAGGATGCCCAGGGCGAGGGGCACACTGGGAAATGTAGTCCTTGGGGTGAGGTTGCACATGGAAAGAGCTCCATGATAAGATGCAGCACCTCTGCCTGCCCAGCCAGCCCAGCCAGCCCCCCCACCATGTTTCACACGCCCTCCCAGCCTCATGCTGCCCCACCCACTTCGTTCACAGCTGCAGAAAAGCAGCAAGTCAGCAGTCAGCCCCTGGAGGCTAGTCACGCCTCACTAGGGAGGCAGGATGCACAGATTGAATACCTCAGCTCTAGACCAAAAGCAATGGCAGAGTCAGTGTGTGTGTGTGTTGCAAAAGTGTGTGGAGGATTATATCAGTGTTGGCAATGAAATGAAGGTGTCCATTCAATGAGTTGCAGTGCTCACAAGAGGAAAATGGGACCTTGAGAAACTTTTAAAAATCAGACTGTCATTGTACCCTTATATAAAGTAATTCCTTTGCCTTGAAGATTGTATTAGTCATTTTCAAAGTAACACAGAGAAAGTGTCATAATTATTTATGACTCAGCATTGTGAAGCTCTGAACTGCCTCAACTACTGTTGATTATATGGGCATTTGACAGAACCTTGAGATACCAAATCTGTCTGTAAACTAGTTTCCTACAAGGAGGTAAAATTAAATTATATGCAAGAGAAGGAAGTATAGAGAAAGGCATATGGTAGCCTTAGTAATAAAAACATATTAAAAAGTATTTACAGAGCATAATTTGTCTGAGAAATTCTGACAATTTGCTATTAAGGTAGAAAATCTAATGGTTTACTCTAAATAGAATTCAGTGCATGTATAAATAAAAGACGACCAGATCCTCACCTTCTGTGAACTTTCTATTGAATAACACTAACAGTATCTGACCCAGCAGCCAGTGTTATAGAAAACTAAAAATGACAAGAGTTATCAGTCTTCCTATACAGAGGCACAAAGTGACTGCCAGCTGAGTTAAGCCAGAAATTTCCTCAATATACATCTCTGCGATTCTATACATACTGCATAACTAGCTGAATACATTATTTTGAGATGTTTATCTTTGCTTGAATTATGGATTCAGTAAGAGGTTTCTTATTCTTTCATGGCAGAACAAATAAAATTGACTACATATTTAAGTACCGTTTCTGGCATAGGCTAGAGCTAGGAACAGGATACTAGTTTAAATGCAATATTATCTACTCCAACCAAGCAATTCTTATGTTTGCAGAATGACGTAAGGATATGTTGCTGAATTCTAAGTGTACTTTATTCGTGTACCTTTCTAAAATCTAAAAGTGTACCTTTCTAAAAGTGTACCTTTCTAAAATCATACCCTGAGTATTTTGCTAAACAAAAATAAACTAAGGAAGGTTAGATATAATGCATGGGAAAACCCATACTCAGGAAGATGCTTGGAAAGAGAGAGAGGGAGGAAAACAGCATAGTTTAAAACTGAAATCCTATGTGTCCTTGCCTGGGAAGAAGTCCTACTGAACTCAATGGAATGTGCTTCAGAGCAAACACATATATAAATTGGACTGTCTTCCTGTTAAGAGTCATCGGGCTGTATTTTTATAGGGCAGGGATTGCAAGCAGTTTGAATGAATCACTTCCCCCCAAGGGAAGCTGTGCATTTTTAGTGTTAAAGACAATATTATGTGATGACCAGAAGTATCATTCAACATTAAGACTTTCAAAAGATGAAGACTCAGACTTGATGGCAGCAGACCCATTTCCTGAAATCCAATTCTGCTGCAAGCAGAAGTGAAGTATTATGTGGGGTCTCATTCAAAACAGTGGCATAGCTAAGGAGAAGTGCAGGGGTTGCAACTGAACTGGGCAACAAGCTTTGGGGGAGGGGCAACAAGCTGAGCTTGACACTAGTGACCAAAATTGTGAAAACCTTGGTATGTAAGAATAATATCATTATGTTATGTATCATTGAAAAGGTGATTTAAAGCAGAATGCAATGAAACAAACTATGTCAGAATATCAATATATTATCAAGCGTTATGGCCAATTATCAAGAAAATTAAAATACAACTGCCTTATGAAACAAAAACTGGATTTCTTTAATTCAAAACTAACCAATGAGACTGATTGTTCCAAGAGCCAATGAGGTGCTATTATGATACAGCATGGAACCAAAAAGGTGTTAATATGAATCAGCTCTTATTTCCATGTATGTATTTCCATGTACAGTTGCCCCTACTAATTGGGTAGAGACACTTTTTCAAGTGGTGTTCCTTTTACATTTAGCAGGGGGAGAATAACTGTCTCTCTTTACCCCCAGAACAGTGTCTCTAACCAATATGGGGCAAACTTTTTATTTATTTACTTAATTCATTAAATTTGATTTCATTGTGGAGGGGAGGTTACAAAATCTTTTTTGACCCTGGGTAGTAAATGTCTTAGCCGATTCAAAGAACCCAAGGAGCAAATGGATGAGGGGAGCCGAATCCCTGCTTCTTCTTTATGCATTTTATGAAGTAGACTGTAATCCACAACAATTTATATGAAATAAATGTGTAACAGCCCAATCCTGAGCTGCCCAGGGCGTGGGGCTGCGGTGGCGGCACCAAAAATGGCTGCCGCCACATCCTGCATACACCAGGCAGCCACCAGCAGCTCCTCAGGAGAAGGGGGCTTTTGTCTCCTTCCCCTGGGTAAAGCAAGTAGACCCGCAATGGCGCTACTCAATTCTACAGCAACCCAAAGGTTGGCGGTGAATCCAGAGCCTCTGTGTAGGGCAGCGAGCCCAACATGGAGGCTCTGGATCTGGTGGAGTTTTGCTCGACCGGTTCAGCCTCCCTTCTGCCCTGCTCCCTCCCCCCCCCCGGAACACCACCTTCCCGCCTCCCTCCTCCCCAGAATGCCTCCTTCCTGCCTCCTCCCACGCCTCCACTTACCTCCCTAAACTGTACCACCCTAGTATTTTCTTACAGCTGAGCTCACTTCCAGTGTTAAAGTTTGGTTGAAAGGAAATGGAGTGTGAGCATCATACTTCAGGGAGGTAAGCCAGAAGAGGGGATGGGTTCAGCATCCTTCATCCATGTGTTGCTTTTGCTTTTAAATTGAACACGAGGGCACACACACACACACACACACACACACACACACACACACACACACTTCCCAACTTTATATATAATTGGGGGGAAAAACCCAGATTTAAACTAAGTCTGCCAATAGCTAGTTTCAGCCTAAGTAATATTGCTCAGTAATATTTTAAAACAACTTTGCAAATACATCTATAACAGTCACTATGCCAGAAAAAAAATTCCCTAAATGTTGCTTCCAAACTCTGGGGAGAATATCTGTTTGAAATGGTTACACATAATCTGTATTTGGTCAGTGGAGGCTAATACCAAGTAAGATTTTCATGAGGTTTACACTTTCTGGGGAAGTTTATCTGGCACCAAGTTCACCATTCAGTTTCTTATGGAAGACATTGTGTCTTCCAGAACTACTGCTGTTTGCTTTGACTGGCTATCTTTCTGAGGGATTGCAGGTAAACCACAGGAAACTAGCAATTTGGAAGGAAATTTGCAATGAGGGCTTAACTAGGTAGAAAACTGAGGACAGTGCAGTGCTGGCAGGGATAATTGATTCTGAAAACTTAAAGGGAAGCAGGGGGCCTCAAGGACTAACAGCACAGATAATTTGGGAAGAATCTGGATGTCAAGTATCCGAAAACATAGAAGAATAAAAGAGTGTGGGAAGGAATTACTGGCAAGGGTTTGGGAGTGATAAATTAATTGTAGAAAGGATTTAACCAACTAATCTTCAGTAAAACCAGAAAACCAATATAGTCTTAATACTTTTACACCTCCTGCTGCTATTTCTTATTAGCATCCACCACATTTCATTAACTTGAGATGTACACTCTTGTAAGTCAAGCGATCAAGGAGAAGGATCATTTGAACTAACAGTATTTTTCATCCCCAAATACCAAGCACATTCAAAGCACTGAGTGCATTACTATGTGCAATCTAGTACTGAGAGCAATCAGGATAAGTTAAACACACCTACATCCAATGGATTTTAATGGCACTTTTAATTTTAATTGTTACTGATTTTATTATAATATATACAACTTAAAATTAACAGATTTCCTATAGATCAGAACTAACACCCAGGAAATGCTCCCATCCACATACCTAGGACCCATGCCCTTACTTTTATCTGAATGATACTTATATATGCATGTGGTTTAAGTGAGAACATGCAGCAACACCATCAGAAGCCATTAAAACCCCAATGAGATCTAGTTTTCTACAAAACATTTTTATCCTCCTATCCAGGATCCTTACCATCACCAGTAGAGCCAAAGATATCCTGGCCACCATCCTTGCTGTGGCTGTTGGGACTCCCAGAGCTTCAGATGCCACCGCCACTGCAGGCTCCAGGTCATTAAGAGCCAAATCTTTTGCTTCCCTGGTGCCCAGGACTACAGTGGTGCCAAAATGGCGATTGGCGACCGCTATATCCTACGGGGCCAGGGAAGCAGCACCAGGTCTCCTCAGGATAAGGGAACAAATGTTCCCTTACCCCATGTAACACCCAGGCAGTCCCAATGGGTCTCCTTGGTTCTGTGCCCGTCGAGCGGGCGCAGAACCAAGGAGACCTGTGTCAGGTTTCCTGCCTGGGAGAGGGGTTAGGATATAGTGGCAGAGCCTGCCACTGTCCCCACCCCCTTCCAGGTCCACTTCTTTCCCCACAGCCCAGTTCTGCTCCCTTCCTGCCTTCCCCCACCCCACCCCAAAAAGCCTGCTGCTGGCTGGCAGCCATACTCACCACCAGGAGTTGTTGGTGTCTGACTGACACTGGGTTCAGCACCAGCACTTTTGCAACAGCCCGGGTAAGCAGTGCCCTGCTGTGGCCCATAGGATTAGTCCTTAAGGCAACAGAGATGACCTGATATAAGCGTGGGGAAGGGAGAGGGGCTCAGAGCACATGTGATGGCAGCCAAGAGGGCTTTAAAGGCAGTCTGTGCTTGTTATGCAGGCTGAGGGCCTTCAGGAGTCTCTAGAGAATGAAGCAGAAGCTCAGGAAGGCAATCCCCAAGGAGAGAAGGAGGAAGCTAGTACAATATATCCCCTGTCCTCTCACTACATCTGACTGAGAGAAAGAGAAGGAGTGACTGCCATGCCAGGATTGAGGGACCAGACCCACAGCCTGCCTTCAGGCACGAAGGAGGCACTTTAGAGCAAATGCCAGTGAAGGGTAGGCTCAACACTCTTTGTTAAGGATGGAGAAGCATTCTACCCTATGTATGATACATCCAGGAGGAAAGAAATGTATGTCTTCTTAAATTCAGAATTTCCTCTAGTAATATCTGGTCCTCCTCATGGAGTACGTTTCCATAACATGACGCTACATCCAAGGTGATCAGAACCACATACAAACTAACAAAAACAATTGTCTTCACTAGTACTGAATACCAGGGATGGGAACTTGGGTCAGGTGACTTGGACTCAAGTCACAAAAATGAGAGTTTTTCGCTGACTCATGGACTCATGAGTTGTGTGTATGGAAGACTTGGAAAAACACTTGAGTCAAGGGCCCCCTGACTTGTCACTCATCCCCACGTGTGCAGTCTGCCTGTGTCTGGGTATGCCTGCTTACTGTTTTCGTGGCATGAAAAACTTTGTGGGGCCATCATTCAGACCAGGTGAGCAGCAGGGAAGTTCCACCCGGGAGGCAAGGAAAGGTTTTCCTTTTGCATGGACGATAGGAAGCAATGAACCAATGATCATTGGACAAAGGATGGGCATTCTGATTCTTTGGCTGAGCTAGGGCAGAAGGAAAAGCCCATGGGGGTTCTTGCCTTATAATTGGCTGAAGAAGCTCCAGGAGGCAGAAGAAAGCTCTTTTGCCCATCTCTGAAAGAACCAGTGGTCATTGGACAAAGGATAGGCATATTTTCTTTGGCTGAGGGAGGGCAGAAGGAAAAACCCAATGAGTTCTTGCCTTATGATTGGCTGGAGAAGCCCAGGGAGGGGGAAGAGGCTTCCCCCTTATGATTGCCTTATGATTGGCTGGAGAAGCCCAGGGAAGAGAGCGAGGCAGTTCATAGTGGTCATGCTTTTCACCGCATGGTTCTGTTGTTACTTGGGGGGAGGAACCCTCATTGAATGACTAGCAACAGTGGGACTACTGAGTAGAGCTGCCAAGGATCAGGCCATTCTGCTAAGCCTCACAGCTGCTACATGTGACCCTTCTACCTCTTGCTGCTTCTGTCCCTGCTCTCATGCAGTCCCTCCAGCTCCCTCCCACCCTGGTTATAGATGAGTGGGGACATCAGGGGAGTATTAAAGGAGAACTCTGACACACACACATGCTTTGGCAGCAGCCCTGTTTTTTTCCACCGCTCGGTTTTTAAAGGGGGCAACTCGACTCGAGTCCGTTAGAGTTATGAAAGGAGGACTCAGTGACTTGGAAAGTGCCCCCTTTATGACTCATTTTTTAGTTGAGTCACAGAGGGGTTGTGAGTCTAGACTCAACTCTAGTCACACCATGCTGGGCTTTCCCATCCCTGCTGCTTAAACAATTGGCATGTTTTATGTAGGAAGGATATAAAGATGCAAATTCCTCTCTGAAAGGATCAGTGTACTGGTACTGGGAATTCCAAAAGGAAGCTAGAGTTTGATAATATAGGGTTCCTCAGCAGAAAGACAGCTGGTTTATGTATTTCAGGGAAAATGTAGAAGATAGAGACTCTAGCAGCCCAATCCAATGCATCTCTATTCTGAAGTAAGTCCCATTGTAGGCAATGGGGTTTACTTCTAGGTAAGTGTGGATAGGATTGCAGCCTAGGAAAAATATATAAAAAATATATGAAATCTTACCTATAGGTAAATGCCGAATGGTGCAATCCTATGCAGGTCCAGACTTGTTATATACGGATTTTTTATACATGGATTTAACTCAAAATGAATGGCCCCTGCAAATGAGAAGGAAAGTGCTGTTCCCTGGAGAAGGGGAAAACTACATCCCTTTAAAATCAGTTTAAAAAACTGAACAGTCCTCTAACAATAGCCTCCTTAATGAGAGAGAGGGGCAGCTGGCTGACAGTCCATCAATCCTTCTCTCTCCAGCGGACCCCTCCCTTCCCCCTGAGCACTTGAAAGAAAGGTGATCATTTTGCATTGGTGAAGGGAGGGGCTGAGTGAATTGGACCACTGATTGATGGATTGTATTCCTAATGACTCTTATGTTACATCACAAAGGTCAGCAAGGCTGTTTTTAAATCACCAGAGGAAAGAGACTTTGTTTTTTAAATTGATTTGCTATAGTGCATTTTTTGCCATCCACCTGAGTGCTTGGAACAGAACCCATGCGAATAATGAGGCTCAACCTGTACACACTTCCCTGGGAGTAAGTCGTATTGAACATAATGAGTAGACTGTGGATAGGATTGTGCTGAAAGTCTCTTATACACAACTTCTGATAGTCTTTGTATCTATCTGGATTGGAAAATAAATTCTTTTATTTAGTAATTATTTCTCAACTTCGCTTACATAATTTTTTAAAACCTAAAATTATTATTGTATCGGTCCCTCTTTTCTAAAAGTTAGGGCGCAATCCTAACCCGCGCTGGAGCAGGCAAGCCAAGAGGCGTGTGCTGCATCTAACGCGGAATTGCAGCGAGCAGCGGCTCGGCCAGGGGCAAGGGAAAGCTCTTCCCCTTATCCCTGGGTAAGGGCTGTGCACCCCTATGGGTCTCCTTAGACCCATGCCACCTCTGAGGTGGCGCAAGTCCGAGGAGAGCAGAGCAGCTAGAAGCTATTCTGCTCGCTCCGGGGACGGGGGTTGGGATCTGGCATCACTGTTGGGTCCCAGCCCTGCCCCTGGCTCCCCACACACCCTCCCCCTGCCCAGTAACACTCCCCATGCCCCCCACACCTACCTTTGCCACTTGTGCCTGCTCACTCGCGCCAGCACAAGCAGCAGCGCAGGAGCCACGGCCGAGGCTTCTGCCTCCATCCGCATGTTGGCGTATCTGGATGCGCTGACGTGGCTCCCGCCTAAGGAGGCACAAACGTGCTTTACGGCACGTTTGCAACTCCTCCGGAGCACCTATACCGGAATAAGTGCCAGTTAGGATTGCTCCCTTAATCTTGCAGAGCCCTATTGACCAAGCAATTTACAAAAATCCTTCAGATGAAATCCAAATTTGCAGCATCATAGAAACTATGCTTCTTGACTGGGCAATGTACAAAATGTTCTAATTAAAGTTATTAGTTTGGGTACATTCTCGATGCATTCGTGCCTACGTGTACAATATAATTGCTGGTGTTTGTGCACACCCTCCATTCAACTCACATTATTTATTATGTATTAATTCATGTAATTTATTCTGTTTGAATTTTAGCAGCCCATTTTAACATAAAAGGAAACTGATAAGAGAAATGCACACATGCTCTTAAAGAGATTGTGCATTCAATTATTGTTATTTCCATCATCCTGGAATGGTACCGGGCAATTATGTTCAAGCTGTGTTCCCTGACAACCCTAGAATTCCTTAATGGGAAGATCAGTAATGGCAAACAAATTTCCTTGAAAGGCAGCTGGCCCACACTACCAGTTTGCTTCTGCAGCATGCAGGCACTAGGTCATGTTGGGTGAATTCCAGGGTGTGCTCTCAATCTGGGCAGGACCACTGCAGTGTCTAAGTAGACTTTGGCCCTTGAATATGCTCCAGAATTGCCTCCAACATTCAGGGGTTCTGCGGCAACCATACAGGGTATCCATGGAAACACTGAAAAGCTACTACTGTATGGAGAGAGTTCATGCTTCTTGCAACTTACTGTAGTACAGTACTAGAAATTAATATGAATGGCAATGTCTGCAATGATTGTGTAATAGTTATGTGTGCGTAACAACTAATTAATCAGCTTACCCCTGTGATAATTGTAGATCCTTTTGCCAGTGCCTGTATGCAGTACTGATGTGTTGAAACGGTGGTTTTCTGTGGACATGCTGGCTCCAGCGTACCCTCCAGACTTAACCCCAACTGTAATAATAACAGTCCTATTCATTTCAATAGAAGCAGCTTTCTGTATTCATCCTGTTGAGTAGCCAGAGTTCAGTCCCCTTGACTCCAGTGAGTAACATAGCCTGTAATGCAGATCAGTAAGTTGTGTACATCAGAATGCACATGGAGGTCTGGGATCAGACAAATGAGCATTATTAAAAATCTCTGGTGGTCTGCTCTGGCCTTTACAATAATATTAGTATTGAAAAGTTACAGAGTTATGAACTAGTAAGGATTTTCCTGAAGATTTTGCTTTGTATCTGACACAATATAATATAATATAAACTGATACAATATATAATTTTCCCTGGGGGCTGGGGATAAGAATAGGCCTCAGTTTGGCTGTACTTGTCGCAAGAGGCAACTAAACAGCCACCGGGTAGGTGGGATTCGTGAGCCTGGGAAGGCAGCTCATCTGAGAGAAGGAAAACTCTGATCCCAAACCTCCACTGCCTTGTGGCTATATCCAGTTATGGAAAAGGCTTCAGGAGTCAACCTCGAGGCAAAATCTGGAGCTGGAGTCCCTGAGGCAGTTCATGGCTGAACACAGTCACGTTCTGGCAACTCCTGCGACGCCGCTGGAACCAACCGTATTGGCTTCTGCCTTTCCATTGGACCATTTCAGCGATGTGAAGAGGGGGGATTTGCTGCATGGGTAACAGTCTATCCTCCATATCTACCTTACCCAGGCTTCGCGCACTGGAGAGGACACTGTTCCAGAACCACTATTCAGAGCACGATACCATAGTCTTCCAAGACTGAAGGATGCCAACTGTAATATATAATTTGCATAATATTAGTGTTTGTAAGATTGAAATGTCTTAAAAACCATTTCCATGACTTTGGCTGCAATTCTATACATGCTTCCCTGGGAGTAAACCCCACTGACTTTAATAGGGCTTACTTCTGAGTAGACATGCATAGAGACTGTGCTGTGTTTCAAATGTTTGAGACAACCTGAGGCATCTAACAGCAAAAGTAAATCATATACTCAATAGATCTGTAGACATAATAATAAAACATAATAAAAATACAGAAGCAATAAAGCAACACCAAAACCAGTGATGTCACTAGGGGAGTGCAGGCTACACCAGGTGATGTGCATAGGGGGTATCACCACTACTTTCCAAAATTTTTACAATCTTGGTATTTTCAAATAATACCATCATGTTATTTATAAATTGATGCACACTTTCATGCAGAATGCAATTAAAGAAACCACGTTGAAATATATTCTATCACAAGTTATGGCCAAAAACACCAGCAAGGCACAGCTTGCCCACCACCTAGGGTGTTGCCCCGCCCAATGCATGGGAGGAGGTCCTTCATAGACATGATGCGCTGGTCTCTCACACTGGGTGACACAAACCCTAGTGATGCCACTGACCAAAAGGAGTGATCCTGGACCCCCAAACCCAACAACGCCAGCACAGCACTTTGAGCTTTAGCCCCCATAATATGCATAGACATAAAAGCCATGTTTTAAATTGTCACCTGAAGGAGCACATGTGGGACCAGACTAGCCTCCAGTGGGAGAGAGTTCCACAGAGTCCACCACTGAAAAAGCCCTGCGCTTCCTGGATACCTGTTGTATGTCTGACTAACTAGAATGCCAGATGAAAAATGAAACATTTGAACAGGTGTGTACTAGAGAAGGTGGTCCATGAGCTATTCGGGTCCCAAATCATTTAAGGCTTCAAAGGGAAATTTTGAAAAAGAAATTAATACTAAACGGTATTTTTTAAAACTTAATTTAAAAAAGAATTAGGATAGCTTCCACAATAGTATCACAGTCCATATAGAAAGTTCTTATACTATGGTGCTGATGGACCAGCACCATGTTTGTTAAATGGAAGGCATTTGAAATTGAAAGTGCCCTCCTGCCTCTGACAGCATCAGTCACTGCAATATGGTCTAGTTCAACCTTGGCATTTTGTGTATCATAACAGACCAGTCCATGTGAGCGTTTTGCAATATGTGGCAGTCCACATGTGTTTTCTCCATACACTGTGAGCAATCCAGCATTTGTACAGAGCAGGGGTGTCAAAATTCATTTCATACAGCAGGCTGAATAGCGTCCACGGTGCCTGCTGAGGGCCAGAATTATGTCATTAAGCAGGAAATGGTGTCATTAAGCAGGTGATGACCGGAAATAAGCACCTTCTTTTCACTCTTTCTCACTGATCAAGATTTGGGAGAGCCCAATTATCATGCTGCCCTTTCAGCAGCACCAGTTCTGCCGAAGCGTCACTTTGCAGCTCAGCAGCTGAGAGCAGCTGAGAGCAGCTCATGATGGTTCTGGGAGAGCCCAATTATCACGGGAGCTGAATAAAGAGCTTCTGCTGGCCTTTTGTTTGACACCACTGCTCTAGAGAGTGAATCATGAAACAGAACATCCTTAAAAACTGAACTGAATCCAGTGGAATAACATCACAATTGAGACACATGGGAACAAAGATTTTTGAGAGATCTTCTCCAAGAAAATGAGCAGATCTTCTTTCTTGTCATTCCATCAGGCCTCTTCCCCCATCTCATACTAGTCATATGAGTAGACAATTCACATGACCTGTTTTTTTTTTTCTAAAGGTAAGCGTACTGTATAATGTTTCAGTGTGAGAAGCTGTACTCTTAACTAGATCAGCACCTACTTTTATGATACCTACCATAAAATACAAGCAGAGTAGATCCCCTGAAGTGTTTTGTAAAGACTTGATTATATCTGAAGTAACTGGAGTATTGTGGCAAATTCTTGAGACTGTGGACATTTCCCCTTTTGTCGCACAGAAAAAGATTTCAAATACAATGTTTTGGTTTGCTTAGCTACATTGCATCTGTTTCTCATTACATTGACACCAATTTTAGAGTCCCTATATGGTTGTAACCCTGACCCTTCATTGGCAAGGGGGAGTTTTCATTAATTTTTGTTGAATTAAAGCATTGTTTCTCAAAACACCCTGTCCCTATTCCCTGCCAAACATGTTAATGGTGGGCCAAAGAGCAGGGCTTTGAGGCAGACTGTGAAGCAGGCTCATGAGGGCAAAGGCAGTACTAGATCCAAATCATATATAGCTTGAAAGGTTAAAACCAGTTAGGCCTGGAAGTAAACTGATGACAACTTGCCTAGATGGTACAGAATGTAAACTGTTGTACATCCACTCTCTCATCAACAACCAGGCAGCCACATTCTGCCCCAGCTGAAAGTTTCCAATCTTCAAAGGTAGCACATGTAGAGCACATTACAGTAGAACAATCTGGACCTGACAAATGCATGTGTAACTGAGACCAGGTTTGTTGGCAACATTGCTCTTTCACATGCACACCTGTGTCCTACATGTGTCATGCACATATACAATAATTCCAATTGGGGAAATTAGCATTGCAAGAGGTCAAATTTAGCAGTGTTTGACAGTTTGGAGGTTGTCGACATGGATTAGTAGTGCAGTCAACCTCAGTGTGCCTCAAAATTAGGTTAACCACCAGGAATGGGAACTTTGAATCAGTGACTTGGATCGAGTCACAAAAATGCACTTTTTTCGCTGACTTGTTGACTCGTGAGCTGCACGCATGGAAGACTTTGAAAAACATTCGAGTCAGGGACTCAGCTTCAGTGGGACTACTTCCGAGTAGAGCTACAAAGGATTGGGTGATCCTGGTAAGCCTCGCAGCTGCTGCTTATGACCCTCCTCCCTCTTGCTGCTTCTGTTTCCTCTCTCACACAGTTCCTTCCCCCCCTCCTGCCCTCTTTATGGATGGGACAGGGCAGAAGGGGACTCTTTAAAGTGAACTCACTTTACACACACACACACACACACACACAGATAGAGAGAGAGAGAGAGAGCCCAGCAGTAGCCCCATTTTTTCCACAGCAGGCTTTTTAATGGGGTGAGCAACTCAACTCAAGTACTTTAGAGTCATGAAAGGGTGACTCGGTGACTCGGAATGTGCCCACGTTATGACGATTTTTCGAGTCAAGTTGTGGGGGCAGTGACTCTAGACTCGACTCGAGTCAAGCCCCGCTAGATTTTCCCATCCTTGCTAACCAGTAATCACGAGACTGAACTTTTCAAAAGAAGGTAGAGTTTATTAAAGAAATACAGATAACTAGTAAAAGGCACATTTACTTTCAAATACTTTGCTTAGAAGATCAGTTTCCGAGATTTAAATGGTAGAAGAGGAAGAAATAATTGTGAATGGCTGTGTTTGGACAGCAAGAGTTAGTTGGAGAAGGCAACTAAAGCTTCTGGGGGAAGGAGGGGAGAGGGAGAGAGAGAGAAGGAAATGTTATGAGGATCAAAAGGAAAGCGTAGGGGAATAACCAATCTGATTCTGCTGGTTAGGGTTTTGGGTGTAAGGTCCTTTCTGAGCAGCAAGGACTGCAGGGTTCCAGGATCCAGAGAAGAAAAATAGACCACAAAAGGTACTCCTTGTCAAGACACAAAATAGAGGAGGCTTCTTAATCAAGAGCAGCTTGAACACTCCCAGCTAGTTTAGAAGTGATCTAAAATGGAGGAAGTTTCTGCTAGAAAAGAAACCTCTAAGTGCAGCCTGGATACACTCACCTAGTTAAGAAGTAACCAAGTTTTACTCCCAGAGCAAGAGCTGATACTGGACTTGTTTCAAAAGACACAAAACATTTCTGGATAGACAAAGGAGATCTTAGCTTCCCTTTAGGTATGCAGCCCAGGTTTTCTGGACTTGATTGAGTTTAAGTTTGATTGAGTTTGAGTGGGCACACAAAAGACTTGATGAAGTTTCTGCTGGACAATAGCATTGCTAGGTGAGTGTTGCTTCGTTTTCAGGAGAGAGAGTCTCTTGGCCCAGAGACTGAAAAGAATGCCCAGGGGGCCAGGCTTCTGGACAATAGAAATTTTATTATGCAGACAGAACTTGCTTTTGCTAGCAATCTTATCAGGATGGAACACCCAAAACTTACAAGATCCTGAGGGGGGAAGGAGGCATACAGATGTCCCAGGCTCCAACCCATAATGAATTAACATATATCTTGAGGATTCCAGTATCGTGCTCTCAGAAATGCCAGTTCAGAACTCCAAAATGGAGTGGACATCCATGAATAATATTGAGTCCAGAAGCATTCCCAAGATGCAGACTTGATCCTTCAGGAGGAGTGCAGTCCCACTGAGAGCAGGCTGTAGGCCACTGCCCAGATCAGTGTGTTCCCAAAAGTAAAACATTTCTGTATTGACCAGATTTAATTTCGGTGTTTTGCTCTGATACATAGTCACGTATTTAAACTGTCAGGTATGTACAACAGCCCAAAGATTTGGAAGCAGGGTGGGAAGGTTACATAAGAACATAAGAACAGCCCCACTGGATCAAGCCATAGGCCCATCTAGTCCAGCTTCCTGTATCTCACAGCAGCCCACCAAATGCCCAGGGAGCACACCAGAAAACAAGAGACCTCATTCTGGTGCCCTCCCTTGCATCTGGCATTCTGACATAGCCCATTTCTAAAATCAGGAGGTTGCACATACACATCATGGCTTGTAACCCAATGGATTTTTCCTCCAGAAACTTGTCCAATCCCCTTTCAAAGGCATCCAGGCCAGATGCCATCACCACATCCTGCAGCAAGGAGTTCCACAGACCGACCACACACTGAGTAAAGAAATATTTTCTTTTGTCTGTCCTAACCCTCCCAACACTCAATTTTAGTGGATGTCCAGTTCTTGTCGCCACATCTCAAAAAGGACACAGTAGAAATGGAAAAGGTGTAAAAGAGAGCGACTAAGATGATGACAAGAACTGGACGCAATACTCCAGGTGTGGCCTTACCATCAATTTGTACAACGTTTTGTTCTCAATACCTTTTCTAATGATCCCAAGCATAGAATTGGCCTTCTTTACTGGCGCCGCACATTGGGTCGACACTTTTATCAACTTGTCCACCACCACCCCAAGATCTCTCTCCTGATCTGTCACAGACAGCTCAGAACCCATTAGCCTATATGTGAAGTTTTGATTTTTTGCCCCAATGTGCATGACTTTACACTTACTTACATTGAAACACATCTGCCATTTTGCTGCCCATTCTGCCAGTTTGGAGAGATCCTTCTGGAGCTCCTCACATCTGGTCTTCACCACTCGGAAAAGTTTGGTGTCGTCTGCAAACTTTGCAATCTCACTGCTCACCCCTGTCTCCAGGTCATTTATGAAGAGTTTGAAAAGCACTGGTCCCAGGACAGATCCCTGGGGCACACCATTTTTCACCTCTCTCCAAGGTTGGTATCATCTTCCATGTGCAGTGAGAATCCCCCAAGCCATCATAATATTGATATTGCCTAAACATGGAGGAATGCTGTACTGCATAATTTCACAAAGATCCCAAATTTTGGGATCCTCGAGGACTCAAGGCCCTCGAGGACTCCCAATCCAACCCGCAGGGAGCCCCCAGTCTCCAATGAGCCTCTGCAGAGACTTGCTGGAGCCCACGCTGGCAGAATGCATCTGCTCTCAGCATGACCGTTTGACCTCTCACATGAGCTGTGGGTCGAGGGTTCCCTCCACTGCTTGCTGTTTCACATCTGTGATGGAGCAGTGGCAGCAAAGGAAAGGCTGGCCTTGCTTTGTGCAAGGTCTTTTATAGGCCTTGAGTTACTGCAAGACCTTCATTCATTCATATAAATTTTATCTCCAATATATACATTTATGCAAATTTATTCAAATTTGAAATGTAAATTGTTAGCTTTGTGTTCTGAGGGAAGCAGATCCACAGCTTACAAGTTGGTTCAGGGAGCAGGTGTAGATTGCTGAGTCAGCAGAATCAGCAGGCACCTGGGACTGACACACCCTGGGTGTGACCAAGCCAGCACTGATTGGCTACGCTGACTACATAAGGTTAGTCTGCTGGAGCATCCAGTGCAGCAGTAGGGGTGTTGGAGATAACTGTGGAACTGCTGCCAGTGACTGAGGAGACTGGATACTGTATGTATATGTTATTTCTGACTTATGGACTGAACCTTTGACTGTGTATTGTTGGAAACTGATTTGGATTTGTTATACTTGGACTGACTACTCTTTGTGCTGACTCTTGGACTGCTTACTGACTAATCTACTTGTGACATCCCTTGCTCAAATACATCTGCTGAAAGTACTCTGCTGTATTTCTTGCAACCTGCTCACATTGGGACAAAAACAGGGATCCTACACCAACCATACAACATCACTCTAACCTTAACATAAATTAATTCTTTTTTTCCCCAGCCCCTGAAACAGTGTCAGAGAGATGATGTGGCCTTCCTGCCAAAAAGTTTGGACACCCCTGGACTAGATGAACAAGGTTTGGGAAGTAATGATACAGGTGTGTATAGGTGTTTGTTTCTGGTGAGTGAGATAGGATTACAGCCTAAGGGCTCAATCCTATCCAATTTTTCAGCATCGGTGCAGCTGCAATGCAGCCCCAAGGTAGGAGAACAAATGTTCCCATACTTTAAGGAGGCCTCTGTGACTGCTGCTCTACTACAAGATACAGTGCATGCCCCATTGGCACAGATACACTGGCACTGGAAAATTGGATAGGATTGGGCCCTAAGTCTTACTGAACACCATGGGCTTTCTTCTGAGTAAAATAAATAACACCATTTTCAAACACCTCTACAGATTTGCTGTTTAATGCAAAAGCAGATTTGCAGATTTTGGTGGATTTCATCAGGAAAACTGCATGGAAGGGAAGGGTTAAAAGTCCAAAGAATCCAGGCACAGGATTAAAAGCCATTTTAAACATCTAGTTTGACCCTAAACTCCCCAAAGTTTATTGTGAACTGGGGTTTCATATGCATGGCAGTTGTCCTTCTAACTGTAAGAAAAGAAACAACTTTTTTAAAAGGTTGTTGGTATGTAACAGAAGGACAGATCACATCTGGTGCAATTATGCGTTTTCAACATGTGATTTAAATACAAATATGTTTAACGAGAATTGTCATTCAGATTTACCCAATTTTCAATTCATTACTGTTTATTCAAACTTGTCTTTTAGCTCAAATGTCTTCAATCTGCATTAATTCAGTCCAGATTAGGACCAGACACCCTTGCAACACAATTCTAGGCATGTCTATTCAAAGGTAAGTTCCATTATGTTCAATGGGGTTTACTCCCAGGAAAGTGCATATGGGATTAAAGCCTTATTGGTTAGAGCCTTATTTGCTTATAAAGTTCTAGCTATCAGAAAATTATCTGGAAAGAGGGGCTTCAGTGAAGTTTGTCACATACAAGGACGCCTCCCCATTCTTCTCCCATGTGCTTCTTAATTTAATGAGGTTTGGTTTCAGAGCCTGTAATCCTTTGGTGACACTGTCACTAGTCTTAAAGGAAAAACTCCAGTAAATGGGCATTTTTTCCCCAACTGCTGGCATGTTCCTGCTCTATCTCCCAAACCTTAACATTCAGGGCTGCTTCACACTGGGAATTTTTTTTTTGATACATATGTATGGAACGAAAGAAAAAAAATGGTAGACCTGTGCTTACCATCATGTATGAACATTGCATAAGTGTCTGTTTTGTATTTGGAAATGTGTGTGTGAGTTCAGAGATGTCGGTTTATAACTTTGATCTGGCAATTGCACAAAATAAATCATACTGAACTTCAGCAATGATTTCAGTCAAGTAATGATGTCATTTCTGTTCTGTTATTCTGTGAGCTGTGAAAACTTGTCAGCCTCCTTATGTTAGCCAATGAACCAGTTTCCTTACTAGCACCAGTTAGTGTTTCCTGCTTCTCAAACTTTACCCATTGATATGGTACTGACAACTGACTTTACTGATCACCTTATCAGAATCTTCTCTTTTTGCACTCTGCAAAAGAGATCATTATCTTTTCTTCTTAACACTGTCTATGTTCTGTCCTTAATGTGACACATTCTAACCTTGCCATTACCATCACCTCTTCCTACCATGCTACACCTCCTTCTCGGGACAGGGGAAAAGACCAGGTTGGGAATTAAAAGGCCACCCACAAGCACTGGTGGAAAGGACTCATAGCTGAGTGGTAGAAAGCGGCTTTGCATGCAGCAGGTTTAACCTTCAGTTCAATGATCATAACAGGGCTAGAAATGACTTTTGAATTTGTTGCTAATTAGACAGTACTAAGCTAAGTGATGACCAATTGCCTGACTTCATATCAGGCAGTGGCATATTTATGAAAGGCCTAGAATACACTTAGGTGGAGAAGTACAAAAATGAAAAGAACAGGTTCATGCACACAGATTTAGTTTGAAAAAAATGAGACAAAAGGAGAGGGATCTTAGAGAGGAACTCTGAGAATTAGATTATGCAATAGTGAAACTATTATAGAACAGACTTTTAAAAAAATAAAATGCATTGATTTAAAAATCAGATGCAATATTAAGAAGGAAATGCAGGAAGGAAAAGATAAGTTAATAATTTCTTAACAAGGGGCAACTTTATCAGTATATCCCAATGGTGAGAATCACCTAACAATGCAATCCTATGCACACTTTCCTGGGGGTAAATTCCACTGAATACAGTGGGACGTATTTTTGAGTAATATGCCTACAACCACAAAACCTAAAAGCAGCTAAGAAGGAAAAGAAAAGCCTTCAGCCCTAGCCAGAATATTAACATGAGGGGCAGTTCTTAGCCTCACTGGGAGGTCATCAATCTGGTCTCCACCAGAGGCCACACACACAGCAGGGTCTCTTCTGCTGACTTTAGGATCATACAAAGGTGGCACTTCCTTAAATATTCTAGTCCCAAGCTATATAGGGCTTTAAAAGTCAAAACCAGTACTTTGAGTTGAGCCTAGAAACAGATCAGCAGCCATTGTAGTCACAGGGATAGTAGGTGAGCTGAGTAAAATCACCTAGCCCCTGAGATCATGCAGGCTGCCACATTCTGCATTAACTGCAACTTCCAGACAGTCTTCAAGGGCAGTCCCATACAGAATGTGTAGTTAAGTCCCGATGTCACCAATCTCAGCTTGTTAGCCCAATCTAGATCCTCACCACCTCCGGACAGCATTCCAGGGTTTCAACTGCTTCCCCAGCATTAGATGACAGATAGTATGCAGATGATGCCCAGTTCTGATGACACCAAACTCCAAACTCTTGGATTACCCCTCCTAGTGGTTTCTTATAGCTATTAAACAACTTGGGGGACAAGATAGAACCCTGCAGCACTTTATAGGTCAACACCCCATTAACACCTTTGGCCAGCCCGGTTAAACATCGCAGAAGGATATCATGGTTGATGGTGCCAAATGCGGCTGAGAACCCCAGCAGGACCAACAGAGATGAATTCTGCTTCTCATGTCCCCAGAGTAGATCATCTACCAGGGTAACCAGAGCTATTTCCATACTAAAGCCTGGCCAGAAGCTAAATTGAAAAGGACCCAGTTAATCCATTTAATGCAGAGTCCACTAGAGCTGAGATACCATGGTTCAATCACCTTGCCCAGAAACAGGCAGAGACTGGGCCAATAATTCTCCTACATGGTGGAATCAAGGAGGGTTTCTAGGAGAGGGTGTGTCACATCCTGTTACCACTGGCCACACCGCCTCCTCCTCCATGCATTAACTACTCTTCCTGTCCACTCAGCCAGCCCCACACTGGGCAGATCCACCCCAACCCTAGGCATCTAGAGCAGACCCAGCACTATAAATGCACACCAAACAAAACCTCACTTGCAAATGCTAGGAGGGGGAAGACAGGAGCCTAGAATGTCTCGCATGGGCAGCAACCCCAAATCCTCACTCTCTTCTCATAAGGGCTTCTAGTGGTTGAAAAGGGGGAACCCCTTGCGCTTGCGCTTGCTCCAAAGGGGCAACTCCTTTGGTGTAACCCACTATGGGGGCAACCCGCTCTGCAGGCCAAGCTGGGCCCAAAGTCCCCCGAAAGAGAAGACAGCAGTTCAAGAGAACTTGTTTCAGCTTGGCCAGAGATGCTCTGGACAATGCTCTACTGCTGCCACTCTCCTCCCTCCACTCCAGCAAAGGTAAAAGGTGATGACAAGGCCCACTGCCAATGTTTGGCAGCTGGGGGAAGGGTTAGGCCCTATCTGGCTCTGCAGGATCAAGGGGACCAGGACCACTAGAGACCTCACCCCATAAGAGGACAATCCAAGGTGCGGGTTTTGACCAGACTGGGGATGGTTCCTTCACTGCCACCACCACTGTTCTGCTCTTTCCTGCCACTGCTGCTCTCCTGGCAGCAAAAAGAGATGTGTGATGGCAAGGCACTCTGCCAATGTTCAGCAGCTGGGGGGAGGGGTCAGGCTGGTGACCAACTACTCCCAAAAGATGACCATCCAAGGGAGATGGTTTCAACTGGGCCAGGGACGGATCCTTCGTCGCCATTCTCCTCCCTCTGCAAAACGCCGAGGGCATTGGCAAGACCCTCTGCCAAATGTTCAGGGGCCTGCAGTGTGGGCTCCTGCCTGGCTGGCTGCCGCCCACTTGACATATGCTGGGGGCTGGAGATGTGCCAGGGGCGGTGGCCTTCTTGCCCCTTGACGATCACCCTGCTGGGATCCTGGCCTCGACATGGCAGAGAGGAGGCAACGTGGGCTGCTGGGGCGTGCTCTGTTTACAGAGCCCTGATCGCGTGGCTTCTCGCGCAGCGACCCCGGTGTTTGCTCGCTGCAAGCCTATCGCCTCTCCTGCAGCCAGGCCAAGTGGGCATGAGAGAGAGAGAAGCTCCGGATCGAGGATCGCCCAGTTTGTTTGCAGAGCGCAGACGCCCCCGTTGGCACGCTGGAGAGGGGAGCGCCTCCAAAGCGTGGCTCGAAGCTGCGTGCGCCCTGCAGGGCGGGCTCCTCCGGAGAGGTGCAGGTGTGAGCGCGCTCAGGGCACCGCCACGCGCGCAGGGAGGGGTGCGTGTGAATGGATGGAGGGGAGAGCTTCGCCCTTGCTCCAGAGTAGCACCGCTGGGCGCACGCCTGCTTGGAGGCGCGCACTGGCAGGGTGCGCTTCAAAGCAATGCTGCTGGATGCAAGCTAAGAAGACCTTTGGGGGCTGCTGCTGAACCCTTTGGGGGCTGCTGCTGATGCAAGCAAAGAAGACACCCCCCCCCCTTGTGAAAGCAGCCCTGAAAGAAATGCCTGCGCACCCTGCTCTGGGGGGTGCATAGACCTAATAGCCTGATAGAACAGGGCTGGGAGGAGGCGACGGGAACAGATGAGGGCGGCAGGAGAAGAAGCCCTGAAGCTGGATCCATTATGGTGAGCAATGTCTGGGCTGTTGATGATGCTCCTCATCGCTCTTCCTCCTCCCCTTGCCACCCTCTCTCTCTCTCTCTCTCTCTCTCTCTCTCTCTCTCTCTCTCTGTGCGCGCAACCCAAAGGCTGCTGGCGGGGAGGTGGCTCCTTGGTGGATCCGAGTTCACCACGCGCACACACGTGTCGCTGAGGCAGGAGGAGGAACAGGATTCTTTGGATTCCTTCCAGTTCCGCCTGGCTCGCTCTCCTGGCTGGCTCCAGGTTTTACTTCTGGTTGCCTGCGAGCAGCCAGGCTCGCTCTCGCTCCTCCTCCCTTCTGAAATCCTATATTAGCTGTGGCCAAAGCAGGGTAAGGAACACAGCTCATTGTTGGCAGGGGCTGATGAGAAACTCACTGAGGAGCTCCGGGTCTGCCTGCAGCAGCAGCAGCAGCAGCAGCAGCAGCAGCAGCAGCAGCGACTCCCATCGCCAGATCCTCTCCGCGCGTGGGAAAGGGGGGATCGCCTGCCCTATGCGGGGATCTCCTTGCTGATTGATTCCACCGACCCCTTTGGAGCCGAGGAAGAAAGAGAGAAGGGCGTGAGGTGAGTGGCGACCCGAGTGGGCATTTGCTGCTGCTTCTCCTCCTCCCCGCAGCCCTCCTCTGAATGGGATCCTGCGCGTGTCGAGGAGTGCTGGGAAGATCCCAGCGATCTGCAGCCGCCGGGGTGGAGATTGCAAACAAGCCTGGCGGACTTTTAAATCCCCAAAGTTGTTGACAAGGAGAGAGAGAAGGTCGGCTCGCTCTGCCTGCTCCCTCCGCCGCTCTTATGTAAGGCATTCGTCCTAGGACAGATGGATGGAGCACCCGGTGTCCATGCTTTCCATAGCTGGGGGGGAGGGGGTCAGGATTTGGGGGTTGGAACAGAGAGAGGTGATCTTGCTGGGGGGCATGTTCCCTTTAGCTCCTAGGTGTGCAGGACTTGCGGGGGGGGGGGAGGTGTCCTTCGCCACTGCAGAAGGTGCCTGCCTTTCTGTGGCAGACTCCAGCAAAATCCAAATCAGTCTCCTTGTCAGGAATGTCTCTGTTTCTCCTTTAAAGGAGAAAAGACCCCTCCCGGGACGGGGCGGTAGCACTGCCTAAACCTGTTTGCTTAGGCTGGATGCAGTTCGGTGAGCCAGGGAGCATCAGTGCCTGCAACTGAAAATGTTGACCTTTCTCTGTAAACATTAACTTTTTAAAGGCTGGCGATGGCAGACCACATGATGGCCATGAACCACGGGCGCTTCCCTGATGGAACCAATGGACTTCATCACCACCCTGCGCATCGGATGGGGATGGGTCAGTTTCCGACCCCCCACCACCATCAGCAGCAGCAACACGCCTTCAGTGCCTTGATGAGCGACCATATACATTACGGAGGTGGAAGTATGAATGCCAGTGCTGGGATCAGACATGCCATGGGGCCAGGGAACGTGAATGGGGGACACCCTCCAAGCAACATGCCACCCACAGCAAGGTTTAATAATTCCCAGTTCATGGCTCCTACAGTTGCCACCCAAGGGGGCCCTTTAACGGCCAGCATGCAGTTGCAAAAGCTCAACAACCAGTACTTCAGTCACCACCCGTATTCCCACAACCACTACATGCCGGACTTGCACCCTGCCAACCATCAGCTCAATGGAGCAACCCAGCATTTTAGAGACTGCAACCCGAAGCACAGCACCGGCAGCGGCGGCGGCAGCGTGCCTGTCTCAGTGCCCCACGTCCCTGCAGCAATGCTGCCTCCCAATGTCATAGACACTGACTTCATCGACGAGGAGGTCCTTATGTCTTTGGTCATAGAAATGGGCTTGGATCGCATCAAGGAGCTTCCTGAGCTATGGTTGGGACAGAATGAGTTTGATTTCATGACAGACTTCGTTTGCAAACAGCAGTCCAGTCGAGTGAGCTGCTGACTTCTTGCAAAACAAAGGACTTTTTATCTGTATGAATGAAAACATTCCCTCTAGACACAGTATTTCAAAGGCTTTTTAGGAGCTTGAGTATCTGGGAAGCAGAGTAAACGATAAGCTTGTATAAATTTATTTTCTCTCTTTAATTTGCTGGCTTTTTTTTTTAAGCTTGGACCATCATTTCCGCTTTCCCCTCCCATTCCCTTCCTATAACAATTTTAACGGAATCAGTCTTTAGTATTTCTGAATGTACCCTCTCTCTGTCTTTCGCTGCTTAATTTCTTCACTGATAACATGCCAATTATTTCCACTGTTAGATATGAATATTGGCAAACTGCTTAATCTTGTGGATTTTCAGAGGACTAGAACTGCATTCAAATTCTGAGTTAAAGGACAAATATATTGCATTAGTTGGTTGCATGAACTTCAGGGTAGATTCCTGCACAAATACTGCCCTCTTGCTTTGTTTTTAACTATGCATTGCAGTGATACTAATTTTTTAGTCTGCTAAACTGGAAGCTTAACAAATGTGGGCCAAACCCTCCCTGATCAGGAAGAATAATACTATTATTTAAACTCTGCTGCCTGTTCCCCTTTCTTCCCCGCCCCCCCATCTGTACAGACAATAATATAGTGTGAACAGAATGGTCTCTAGTTATTGGGTAAACATTTCACAGATTTTTATTTTATTTTGGTTCTGGTTCTATCTTCAGTATATTTTTATTTTGGCATTGTGCTTTCATAGTTTATTCAATACATGGGGAGATACTACTATGTTGAAAGCTTTTTAGAAATTTGACAGTATTTTTGTACAAAACTTTTTTTGAGAACATACTTTGTTAATTTATTCTATTTTAATTTGCCAATGTCAATAAAAAGTCAAATGCTTTAATTTTTCCTAGATATCATTTACAACTTTGTTTCCTTGGAACTTTTATTCCACTTATTCCCCCACAAATGTCTGATACATATAGCCAGTTTAACTTGTTGAGCTGTTGGGTTGTGTGAAAAACATGTGAGAAGGAAAATCTACATGGCACCATTGTATGCTATATGTCATGATCAGCCACAGTAGGTGAAAAGGATTTGAACCTAATTATGACATCACAGTCTTATAAGTAACATTGTGACATGCCTGTGTGACTTTATGAAAAGTGAAATTGCCAAGAGGCAACAACTTTGTGATTTGCCAACTTACTTGCTTTAAATGTAGTTGTCCAGAATTATGATGCACAAAGTATTTATTCTATTTATCTATTAAACTTTAATTTTATAAATGCTGTCACTTATCTATCTATAAGACTTGGTTCTCAATGTAAATTGTTTTTTGTCCTACTGAAGTGTTCCATAAAGGAGACCTCAAAGGGCACTGCCAGTTTCATTTTGTCTTTAGCTTCTTGTGTGGACATAAGTGCTCTTAGCAAATTATAAAAACTTGCACTGCGTTGAAATCCATGAGATTTCAATACTTGGGGCAGGAGGGAGGAAAGAAAGAAAAGCAGGTTTTGGGTATTGGTGAAAATATTTAGTTAGACAAAGTTGAACCAGTTGTCTTATAGCCTAGAAGGTGAACACTCACAATGGAAATTAATTACTTCCATATTTTGGCATAGGAAAGCAGGAAAAAATCTTTACACAAGAAGTATGGTTTATTTGATCTAACGTTTTCCTACAGTGCCACCTAATTTTTTGTGTGAGTAAAGGATCAGATATTTAATAATGTGTGTAATCTTTTTAACACAGTTGCAGCAGTTCAGTGCTGAACTGATACATTACTCCCACCCTATTTTGTTCAGTCTCTTTCAGTTTTACCCTACAAGTTCAAAAAGAACCCCTTCTGTTATTGTCTTCACTTCAGTATAGGTTTCTTAGGCTGCAATCCTATGCACACTTTCCTGATAGTAAATCCCACTGAATACAATGGAACTTACTTCTGAATAGTCATGCATAGGCTTATGCTGAATGTTACTAATATTTACCCATATTGAGTTTCAAACAAGGTGGGAATATGTCAAACTCCACTGTACTAAGTGTGTGTGGGAGGGGGGGAGATGGGTCATGTGTGTCAAGAATTAGTTTTAGGTGTTTCCAGCATCTATCTTCTTGGATCAGTCTTACTATTGCATTTAGTGGTCTCTAGATTGGTGGCTGTGAACTTGTGTGTGATCTCTTGGGTTCTTTGCCTTCCCTTTTTAACGGGGCTTGGTTTACCTGAATCATTTGGTACCATTTGCTTTCAAGGTGCCTTTCAGTGGCGCACCTGCTCACTGTGCCCAGGGCACACTGTGATTAGGATTACGTAGATCAACCTATGGGGTGAATATGAGTGGGTAAATGTTTGGCCTTGGGATAGGAAATTGAACTAAATAGCATTTATGTTCCTTGCATCCATCTGCTGAAGATATACCACTTCCAAGTGTTTTTAAATCAGGTGGATAGAATGAAGTGAATTTGGGGTGGCAAGGTAAATCGACAGCAAAGGAAGCAAGTGGTCAACATCTTGATGTTGCACATGCTTTGCTTCAAACAGGGATTGCCTAGGCTTTAATTACTCCACTGTGTTAGGATTGAGTATTTGTATATTAGAATATTTGCATAGCTGCATTGCAACCTTGCATCAGCTTATTTCAAAACTTTTTTTTCTGTAATCTGCATCCTTGGCCTGGATTTGACAGAATTCTAAATTTTACCTGTATGGTACAGGATATTTGTCCAGAAAAAGCTACATAGCTCAAAGATAGCTGATATACTATAGTTCTATAGGCAGCTATCAGGTTTATTTGTCAATTTCTTCCATTTTTCTTTATCTGAAAGAACATGTTTCTAAATAGCTGGGTTTTTTTAACATTTGGTATTCTACATATGCTTTATGGAATAGGATTATACTCTTGTTCTCACTCCAGAGCACTCTCACCCCTTCAGCAGTAAACCTTTCCATAAATAGGTACTTTCTTGGGCATGCAGGAAAAACGTCCTGCCTACATGTGCTGAGTTGCATAACCAGTTGCAATCAATGTCAGGTGAGACTGAGTGGCCCAAAAAACCAAGCTGAGCAAACTCTTTTAAAGTGTGGGTGATTTCACACATGGTTGCAGCAACTTCAAGTTGGTGACTGGCTGGAGCTCCCCTTCTAGTGTACATTTCACCGTGGCTCTCCGTACATACGTGATACTTTTATTCATGTTACCATCCTGTTGCATTACATTTTCAAATCTCCACTTAATGTTCGGAGAAGCTAGACATACACTGAAATTAGTCCAGTGTCAGTTTTGCTGCAGCTTCCTATAGAATCATAACAAGGGTTAATACTATTTTAGATATAATGGAAAAGCAGCGTTTCCTAATCATTGCTAGAAACTCAGTCATGGACTCAGAAATTGAAGTTAGGGAAGTGTAATCATTACTTGAATGCTCAACTTCTGGAAGAACAGATCAGGTCCAAGTTGATCCAGGCTATCTGACTTAAGTTTCCCTAAAAATGTCAAAACACTTATTTACATTGGACCAAAGTGTTTAATGATCATGTGTGCAGTGACCTAGTTTACTAGCCACTGCCAGATTATTTTGCAAATGAGGTTGGAGGGGGAAGGGTTGTGTATTTCGAAGTTGCTTATAGCACAGGAAACTTGACCTCTGTACTTTGGCTGTTTTTCAAAAAGTTCTAATATGGTACATGAGCTCTACTGTTCTTTAAGCCATGGCCATAAATAGACACAGTGCTTTATTTGCAATGGAGATCAGCGATAAGCCTCCGTGTGCAGAAGCAGCACAAAAGACACTTGTTAGGAAAATAGGTGCTGATTAATAAAGCCACGTCCCTCTCTTGCGGTTGGAGGAGGAGAAAAAAACAACCCAGTGAACAGCCACTTCTGCTGGGGCTGAGAAAGACATCACGCTGCTGTGACGGATCTTGCAAGAACAGTGAGCTCCTCACAGCTGTTTATGAGGTGCTCGAGGGAGGCATGCTAAGAATAAGTTGACATCTATTGTGCAGCTTATAGTCTGAATGACTTTTACAACTGCAAAAGCCTGTGCTGCACATAAATTGATGTCAACAGTAAAGGCCAGATCCTTTAGAGCAAAATATTAATCCGCTAATCTGTTACGGGTGGTCAGTTTTGAAATGTAAACACTCCTCATTTTGGAATCTATTAGGTGTTAGTGCCACCTTGTGGAAGATGGATCAAAAGAAAAAATTCTTTTGAAGTCTCCCTCCCCCACCCTTCACACACAATGGTGAAATGAGGCATACTTATGATAGGCACATGTGTCACTGGGCAGCAGAGGTTCTGGAAAAAGAAGAAGGAAAAAGACATTGTATCCTGAGAATGAAGGAAGCAACAGAGACCAATAAGACATTTAGTTCATTTTTAATAACCATTTGTTTAAAGTGTGTATGTGCAGGGTGATCTTTAGCATATTTACTCAGGCATAAGTTCTCTGATAAGTGAACCAGAAGGCACTCAAACAGCTCCATGGTAGTCACAAATGTGGCTTACGGCACGTTCATGACACTCCTGGCCTGGCACACGGGACTTGTACCTGCCCAACATGAGGATGGGAGTGTGTTCTTAGTTTCTTTAGGATTCAGCTGTTTCTTTTTTCCCAGCGCAGAACACATCTACAAGAAGCATTGGTGGCCTTCGGTTTGATGAAGTGTACACCCACAGTGAAATGCTGTTTTAAGCTATTGAAAGGAGCTATATTCATGAAACTGCTGGGAAGACTGATGTAGAGATCAATGTTACCAAGTTCCAGATAATTCCCATTTATCTCCCCATTTCCTTTGGACTCTCCTCCTGAGATCACTGGAGTCAGACCCTGTTTATAAACTCAGTACCAACAGCTATAAAGTTGTTGAAAGCTGACAATCCTGTAAATCTGGGCATAGGTAGTTGGCTTGTTCTGGCTGGGGTCACATCATTTCAGTTTGGATTCTGCTCTGCTACTTGGTCAATTTTGGTGGCACATGCAGTCAGAGATTGTTTTAATTCACTTCTGCACCATTAGAATTTGGCTACATTTACTGATGTTTACCTGGCATCTTGCAACTCAGTATTATGGGAATGCCTTTGAATGGTGCTTGGAAACTGAAGATACAGGTACCAAACTGTTAATGGTGCTAAGCATTGTGAACATATATAGGACCAATCCTTAAAAGCAGTGCACAGGTTATCAATTAGTTTCCAGGCCTGATTCAGAATTGACCCTTCAAGCAGGGACAAGCAGATTCTCTTAGAGTGCTGTTTTCTGGGTATGTCACTGCAGAAGTAAGCCCACCTTTAATGTATTCCCAAGTAAGTATGCATAAGATTGCATCTTAAATCCTATTCCTTACCTGTTCTGACATTCCTATATCCCTTGGGTTCTGCTGTATTTGTCATCTAGCAGAAACTGTGGATTTCAGAATGTCAATAACAGCTTATACGCATCCACCATGGAGTGTGACATAAGCAAAAACAAATTCCCCTGTTTCTTCAAAGAAAAAAATTTAACTCTCTGTGTAGAAGCAGAATTGCAAGCCTTTAGAAAGAAGACACCAAATTAAAAGTCCTTTTTAAAACTGAAGATGCATACTATGCGAGACGTAATGTAGAGCTCCAACTTACACAACTCTTCTGGTTTACAGTATGGCTTTCTACTGCTTACTACGGGCAACCTGCCCCCATATCTGTGGATCCAGTATCTGCAGATTCAGTTATCCCCAGCTCTGCCCCCCCCACCCTGCCAGTCCCCCCCCTCCTGTGTCCATTAGGGCACAATCCTAACCAACTTTCCAGCACTGACATAGCTGTGCCAGTGGGGCATGTGCTGCATCCTGCAGTTGTGGGGCAGTCACAGAGGCGTCCTCAAGGTAAGGCAACATTTGTTTCCTTATCTCAGAGTTGCATTGCCCTTACATCGGTGCTGGAAAGTTGGTTAGGATTGTGCCCTTAATGTTGTTTAGAGGCTTGCCAGCAAAGTGTTTCTTCCTTTTACAGGATACTATAAGCATGCAAGCTTATAGGACGTGCAGGCAGACACCAGGGCAGTACATTATGGCTGTGGTCCTCTCCGTTATGTCCCCTCCCAGTGTTGGTCAATCTATGGGGCCAACTGAGGTGGTTACCTCAGGCAGCAGTTCGGCAAGGGGCGCCCACCTCCATCTAGCCACACACATCCATTGCTGCTTCTCTGCCCCCTAAATTGTAAAAAGAGAAGTAGGGTGGTGTGGAAGTGTGGAGGAAAGTGGTGAGATGGTGTCTCAATGCTCTATCCTCCACACTTTTTCTTCTGCTCTATCTCCCTCTTCTTTGTCCAGTCCAAGAAGTGGAAAGGGAAGGTTCTGTTGCATCACCAGATAAGGGGGGAACAATTGGCATGCCACCTCAGGCACCAGAAAGTCTTCTTGGACCTGTCCTCCCACCCTATGTCCAACTTACATAATATGCCCTTGCCATCTGATGAGCAACAATTGTATAACCAGTACAGTAGCAGTACTTTTATCATGGAACTCTCTGCTGAGGGAGCTCAATCTGGAAAGCTTTTAGAATGTCTGTAAACTTTTTTTTTGTTTTTTTAAATCATTGAGAAACTCTTGCAAGACCTGAACCAGTTTATGTTGACTGCTGGTTGTGTGTGTGTGTGTGTGTGTGTGTGTGTGTGTGTGTGTGTGTTTGAAAGAGCACTCATCTTACACATACATGTTTAATCTTGTTTGTATAGCATTATTTTTGTATTTTATTCTATTTGTAAGTTGCTGTGAGAACACTTCAGGTTAGTTGGCAAGAGAATAATTCTTCTATATAAAGGACACCTATGCTGTCTTGCCACTTTGCGAAAAGGGGTGGCAACTTCTGGGGGACACTTGGAAATTCTCTTTATGTGTATGGGGTTAGACATACGCAGCTGCCTTGTCCTGAGTGACACCAATCTAGTCCATTTGTTCCCATGGTCCATGGTCCACAGGTGGGCTGCAATATCTCGGGGGGGGGGGGAGATTGCCTTCAATCACTTCCAGTATCTTGCCGAGCAAGCACTTCCCTACTTACCATTAGAGAACACAGAGAATGGAAAGTCCACAGCCAGCAACAAAAACAGCAACCCACAAATCTTCTCTATAAATAATAAATCCAATAAATCTCTAATAAATCTTCTCTTCTTATTGCAAATTTAATTGTATTTTTGTGTGCAGGGAGTGGGTTGCATGTGGTCCACAACAATTTCAATTTTTGCCTCAGTGGTCTGCAGGCTCCTAAAGGTTGGGGACTACTAATCTAGCCCACATTTTCTGACTGGAAGTGGCTCTGCAGGGTTTCAGTCAGAGAATGGCACAGGCCTTCCTGCTGGCACTGTCTATACCTGACTTGCTGTAAACATGCTTTACAGCATGTTTATGACATCTAGTGCCAACACAGTAGCTGCTGTGCCACATTGCACAAGATTAGGATTGGACTGCCAAGGGAAGAATCTAGATCAGTACACAGAGGTCTTCATTCGGCCATACTGGTTGCTGATTTCAAATTACAACCATGTTCTGGTGTTCTTGATTCCTCTTTCCCAGTTCACTCCTAGCCCTCAAGTCAATGGCCAGATGTTGCTGTAGTCCCCAGTAAGGGCTGTTACATCCAACCTCACCATACAGTACAATCTCATAGCATGACATGGAATTACATAATACCTTCCCAAACCCATAAGGAAGGGTTGGATCATATCCTTTCAGAGCTAACCATATAGCATGGCAACCTTACACAGAAATGTTAACTATTTAAAAAATACAACATTCTCCTGTACCCCCTTTTAAGGGGACATGAGGGGAGAAGTTTAATTTCTATATAATTGACCAGTGTCCAGGTCGACTCCATGTCAACAGCTTAACTGACCAACTCAGATTTTGAGCTTCAGCTTTTGAACTTGACCAACTTCTAGGGCCAGTGCAATTTCCAAAATCTAACACAAAAAAAAAGAGAGAGAAAAACACAAAAATTCACATAGCACCAGTTACACTTCAGTTTAATGCTCTTCAGATTAACACTAGGCAGAATCATATACAGTCAACAACGTTTTGATTTGCATAGTGTTCCCCTAACCTTGCAGCCTGTAAAATAAATTGGGTGGCAGCCCTTGTGATGTCATTGTGAACCTCATTTAATGAAAGATTAAGCAATACACCAATGGATTTATTCCTGGACAAATGGACTTGACTAAACAGTCCTTTAGTTTCTCGTATTGCTTCTAAAACAAGATATTCTACTTCTGTGGGAAAATGTTGTGGTTGCTTTTCAGTGGAGACACTATCCAATGGGTGCACATGGCACTCGCACAACCATGGTCTACCCAAAAACACTCTTCAGAGCAAGTCTTTTTTCCTGGTCAATGTACCACAGCTATTCTGTGTTGCTCTAAATGACAGTAGCTTTGGCAGGGGGTCTTCTTCACACTGTGGTCAACTCATCATGCTGCCAAGAGTTCCAGGGAGTGTTCTAAATGCATCATGCTCCATCATGGCATCCCCACTAGTGAACATTGTACTAAAATGCCAAAGGAGCATCAGTGAGCATATTGTGTTTGGAGCATTGGCGTGGAACCATGCTGAAAGTGGTAGCGCTCCCACAGCCACTATTGGCACAGTTTCAAATGTGGGAAAAAACTAGCTGTGAAGGGAGAGTGGGTTGAGTTGCCACCCCTCAAGCCCAGCACCCAGAGTATTTGCCCCCATTGCCCCCCCCGGGTATGCCACTGGATGCAGCCCTGAGTGAGTTAGGAAGAATTTAACCTCTAGTTCAAGACCAAGTATAACATCTACTGCACCAACAGAATGTAGAGTGCATTCAGTTGTAAGTCTCTCCCTTAAGATTTAAGGCTAAATGGAACATTGCTTATAACATTGCTTATTAATTGCTTATAACAAACTTGGTATGGCATGGCATCCTAGAATGGCATGGCATATTTTAAACTGCATGGCATATTTTGCATGGCATATTTAAATGGCATGGCATATTTTAAACCTAGAATGGCATGGCATATTTTAAACTGCAAGATAATGTTGTGTCATCTTAGCATATTTATCCTTTTATTAAGACAAATCCTACTCTCAAGTCTTTCAATCAAGCATGGCAAATTTAAACAATGTCTAAATAATGATACAGGTTTTTTAAGGAGATTTTTGCAGTCTAAATCTGGGTTGACTCCATTCTGAGTTTACGTAGTTCAAACAAAAGAGAATAATCTGACATGACAACTTTAATGCCTGTTGGAAACGTGCAATAACCCACCTGCAGCCACTAGATGTCGCTGGCACTCTGCTCTGTGGCTATTTGGGAATAGATTGATTTGTAATATAATTCCATGTTTGGTTTTTAATGTTTGACTTCGGACTGATTTCAAATGTGCCACTTAAAATACATTTTAGCTTCTCTCCTGCTGTTGGCATGTACAATATGTGTGAAAGACACAAATTCAAGTTAAAAGTCTCTTGTTTCTGGTTTTTCAAACTGATAGATGACCAGGCAGGAAGGTATTCAATCTTGCTGCAATTTGAGAGTCACTAGTGAGCATAAGCACACCATCTGAAGAGTATTTTCAGTCCTCATGTTCCCCCCCCCCCCAATATGGGAATCACTTATATAAAAACATAAAAATTTGTTTCCCTGTATGGAAGTACCATTTTGGTCAATATTTTTAAAGCTGAAAAATCTATTTTTTTTGCCCTCCCTAATACTAGATTCCAGTCAGCACACCATTCTGGTATGCTGAGGTCAGAAGGAAAGGAGAAGGCAGGGGAAAAAATGCTGCATGTTCACCAAAAGAAGTACTACATAGAAGCTGCCACTCCCCCGGTTTCCCATACCCACTGATAAAGAAAGCAGTTTCTGTAGTAAAAAAAAATAAAAAATCCTTAATTCACTATGTGAAGAATAGAATAGTTTCTGGGAATATGCTACAGACACCAGCCATGCCTACACAAAGCAGGTGTATATTGCCACTTTCAGAGTTAATAGAAGGGAAGTTCTTGGAACAAAAAGGTCAGGTGAGAGGACCAGTTAAAATAGTTTAGATTTTGCAGCAGAGGTGTGTATGAGTGGCTGAGTCTGTATGATCTCCTCAAGCACTGGAACAGTCAAATGGACCAGTAATTGAAGGCACTTCTCAGATAAGTTGTATTCACCAATCCAAAGCTTTTCTAGTGAGTTGTAGGCTGTAAGTGACTGAGTTATTTGAAGAAGCCTAGGGTGTGATGCTGTTCTCAAAAATATATAACAGAAACAATGGAATTGATTGGCTGAGAAAATTCTAACTACTGACTGAAGTGGTCAGCAATAGAATGTTCACATCAGTCTATTGCTATGAGTTGAATTAAAATATCAGCTTGGCTAAGAAATAAGTCTGACCACACTCTAGTTTTTGAGCAGCTTTGTACTTTGCTTTTCCTAACCAGCATTTTGGGAGTAGGGCAACTAGGTGCAAAAGAAGACATTGCTGTTGTAGAATGTTAGAGGTAGAAGTGAACTTGGACATCTAGTCCAACCTCCTGCTCAGTGCAGGTAATACCTACAGCATCTCTGATAGATGGCTGTCCAGCCACTTTAATACTTCATCTTGCACCTCAATAGTTGCCTGGTAAAAGGAATTTCTGACAAGAAGCTGAAACTAATCTGAACCCAGACCTAAAATGCATCTCAGCAAAGTTTTTTCCAACCAGAACGTGACCCTAGGATGGTGTCAGAGGTCAGCCAAGTAGGCAGGACAAGCCCATCCATGAGGCTGACTGAGGCAGGGACCATCTGCCTTCATTCTTCCATTTATCTCCACTGAGTCTCTTCCCATTCCCACCATCTCCCCTGCTCCACATGTTCTCTTTTTCCTTTTCCAGTCCAAGAGAATGGGAGGCACAGTGGCTGATAGATCACCAGGGACAGGGGCAGCATTTGGCATGCCATCCCAATTGCCAGGAGCCTTAGACCAACCCTGCAAATTGGATACTGCTCAAGGCCCCATACTCTCCAAAGGACCCACCTGGCTGGATTAACCCTTTAAACCTCAGCATTGGTGGAAGTAACAGGATCCAATGTGCCATCAGGAGGCACATGGAGACCTTAATGGGGGGGGGGAGGTTCAGTGCAGGCCTTTGCCTCAGGGCCCCTAGCACTCAGAATGATGCTGACACTATCTGAACTCAATATCTTGCAATGAACTGGAATCAAACCTGTGAGGTCCATGCCTGGGGGCTGCAATTGACTTACCCCAGAGCAAAAGGAGGCACTGAGACCCGAAGATTGACTTGCATGAACAGTTTAATCTGGTGATATTCTTTACATTGATCAGGGCCTTGTTAAGCCACAAGGGCCCTGGGACATAGTCCTCTACAGGAGTTGCTCCTCTACACAGATACAACAAGTTTGAACTGTTCAAGATGCCCCCTGCTGATTGGCTATCTGGCTAGTTGGTTGGGGTCCAGGGCCCCCCCCCCCAAGGTCTACAACACCCTGTTCCAATCCAGGTGTGCTTCCTCTGGAAGGGAGGGACCAGTTGCCCCCACAGGAACAAGTAGAGGTAAGGGATTGCTTACCCTTCCCCCAATCACTTCTTCCCAGCCAGAGCCCCAGGAGAAGCAACCTCTGCCTATGCTTCCTGGGCTCCTTATGAAGCCAGTAGCTGGCCTAGCCAGCCCCACCCTTTCTGGCCATGTGACTGTCTGGAGACCCCCTGAAGCCTTGGGCCCTACTCTCAGGGAGGTGCTCTGCCTGGGAGCCCAGTCCAGGCAGTACTTGCGATTTACTCCCAAAGAGGCCCCTACTCCTGAGGACCCCTGCTCCTGAGGAGACCCCAGCCACTGGGGCTGGACCCAGGTGACAAAACCCTTAAGTACAAAAAAATGATAACTGTTTCAACATAAGCAGATCAATAATCACGAACCTATCATTCAGTTGTATTCTTACTAGTAGGGATGGAAACAAGTCAGGTGACTTGAGTCAGAGTTCTGAAAATGCGCATTTTTTTGCTGAATCATGTACATTCAAGTCACAGGCATGGAAGACTCAGCAAAACACTCAAGTCAAGGGCCCCTTGACTCGGCACTCATCCCCATGCATGCAGGCTCAAGTCTGTCTCTGTCTGGGTATGCTTGCTTAATCTTTTCATGGCATAATGGGGCCATCATTCAGACTGGGTGAGCAGCAGGGAAGTTCTAGCCATGAGGCAGGGAAGGGTTAATGTTTGCTTTTGCATCCAAGCAGGAGTGGGGGAGGTAGCTCTCTTGTCCATCTCTGATAGGAAGGAACTGATGATCATTGGATGAAGGATGGGAGGTCTAAATTGTTTGTTTGGAAGAAGGAGGAGCCCAGGGGGGTTCTTGCCTTGGAATTGGCTGGAGAAGCCCAGGGGAAAAGGAGTTGGGAAAGGGGGGGGGGTTCACAGAGATCACATTTGCCAATTTAATGGCTGCTTTGAGCTCCATTGTTACTTTGGGGGGGGGGAGGAAGCCCCACTGAATGACCAGCTGTAGTGGGACTACTTCTGAGTACAGCTGCAAAGGATTGGGTCATCCTGGTAAGCCTTGCAGCTGCTGCCACTGACCCTCCTCCCTCTTGCCTTCTTTCCCTGCTCTCATGCAGTTCCTCCTGCCCCCTCCCGACCTGTTTACAGATGGGATGGGACAGCAGGGGAGAATTTAAAGAGAACTCAAACACACCAGCAGCAGCCCCATTTCCCCCCCCCCCCACACACACACACCTGACATGTGTATCGAAAAGACCTGTGATTCAAGTTGTTTCAAGTCACAGAAATGCTCCAAGCGACTCAATAAGTGCCCCTGTTAGGACTCATTTTTGAGTCAAGTTGTGGGGGAGCAGCAATTTGTGACTCGACTTGAATCAAAACTGCGCTGGATTTGCCCAGTCTTGCTTACTAGACTACTTTCTTATTGTTTAAGAGCCATTTAGTTATTTGGTTTTTCTCTGTAAACCGCTTTGTGAACTTTTAGTTGAAAAGCGGTATATAAATACTGTTAATAATAATAATAATTTATCCTGTTGTGTACATTTTGTTTGTAAAATCTTTTTCAAAAATCCAAAAGGAACAAGATGTTGTTTTAAGCAGTACTTTCTTTCAAGTAAAATACCGTAGGTCAGGGGTGTCCAAACATTTTGGCAGGAGGGCCACATCATCTCTCTGACACTGTGTCAGGGGCGGGGCGGGGGGGGAAGAATTAATTTACATTTAAATTTGAATAAATTTACATAAAGGAATTTATTAGAGATGGAACTTATATGACTGAATGAAGGTCTTGCAGTAGCTCAAGTCATATAAAAGTCCTTGCACAAAGCAAGGCCAGCCTTTCATTTGCTGCCACTGCTGCATCACAGACATGAAACAGCAAGTAGTGGAGGGAGCCCTCATCCCACAGTTCAGGTGAGAGGTTGAACAACCGTCCTCATGCTGAGAGCAGTTGCGTTGGGCCAGCACGGGCTCCAGCAAGTATCCGGAGGGCCAGAGACTCATTGGAGACTGGGGGCTCCCCGCACGCCGGATTGGGAACCCCTGAGGGCCACAAGTGGCCCCTGAGCCGGGGTTTGGGCACCCCTGCCGTAGGTACTCATGTATAGTACATGAAATTTTTGCCAAGTAATCAAGCTCCAATTCTCACTTTGCCTTATCTCTGGGTCAATCAGAGGGCAGAGACTTTCCACTCTGAACAGGTTTCTCAGCTGAGCTGTTGCTCCTTAGTTGCTATAGTTACTTTCCAGGGACATTGCAGCCAAAGTTAACCTTTTATTCTCCTTCCTTCTGCTGCAGCCTGGTTCTGCTTGGCAAATGCTTGCAAAGCAGGTCTGTTTTTTGAAACACTAGGATGGGACCCTCCTTCCCAGGCTACAATTCAGTGCACCATTACTTCAGAATAACATCCGTGGGTCTACTTCTGAGTAAAAAGTGTTGCAAATATCTCATCTCTCTGCTGTGAATTGAATTGCACACTCTCAGTTATCAGTTATGTGTTATATGTTGTATGTAGAGCTTCTGGCTTAACACACCAGACACCTTAAAGGTGTCTTTGATTCATGGTTCTCCTTATGTTCACCTTAAAGGTGAATTTGATTCATGGTTCTCCTGCAGTGGTTCCCAGCCTTTTTCACTTGCATATCCCTTGGCAGCCCATTTCCATAAATTGTACCCTTCATATTAGCAAAATGTTTGTAATTGTAAGGCTTGTAAGGCTTGTAATACAAGCCTTCATCTCCTCCACATGAAAGCCCAGACTTCATGTTTTCATCACATATTTTCTCTTTTCATCTGTTTGAAGAACAGAAGACTCTGCCTTTGCACTGTTTTGCACCAGAAGTGTGCTGAGAAATTCTGGGTGATGGATCACTTTTCATATTATGTTTCAGCTTTTTTACTGTGCTAGTTTTCAATCACTGGTTCATACATGAATTGATGACCAAAAACTAGCTATTAGTGGGGCTTTCACAGCCAACTAGCTACCTCCCTTCCTGCCTTGCTGATTGCATTCTGCAGCATGACCTGCCATTTTCTGCCATTATTTCATTCTTTTTCAATTACCCCTAAAGGTCCTGGTGAGTGTCCCTGGGAGTACGTGAATACCAGGTTGGGAACCACTGTTTTACTGGTATGTTGTTTACAGTGCACTTACTCTGATAGTGTTTACAAAAAGGTGGTGAAGTCCAGAATTTTAAAAAGTCTAAAAATGTATCTTATGATCTTTTACTATGTTTTTAATAAATTATTTATTTATTTATTTATACAGGTATTTATATACCACCTTTCTTTGGTCATCAGATTTCTCCTCAGACTTTAATCCAAGGCGGTTTACATAGGCAGGCTGTTCTAAACCCCCGTAGGGATTTTTACAACTGAATAGTTCTAGTCTTTCATAGAACTCCTCCTTCCAGCTGGATTCCTTCCCGGTCTGGTCTCTCTCTGGCCCTTCGCTGAGAGACTACAGTTCTTAGGTAACAATTAGTGGTAGGTTATTTTTCAGGATCTGGCCTCAGGTAAAATCAGACAAAACTATAGTCAGACACACACACCCCCTAAGTTTAACCCCGACTTATCCGAGGGTCATAGAAAATTCCATGATTGTTGGCTCAAAACCTGCCCTTGACTTATCTATGGGGTCGACATATAGGCGGGGCAGTGGTTTTCATCTTCATTTCATGCACTGCAAGCAGAAGGTGTTTGATAGATTTCTGCAAGAAATATATCTAAACCAGTTCAACATGTCTAAACCAGTGACAGAACCACTTCTGAAGTTAGCACCTGAACCAGAGAGTTTCAGAGATGCTGGTGAACCTGAAGTGGAACTGAACCCAAATGTGCAGTGTAGAAACTCCCTAATTTCTGGAGGTGCAGCTTCCCTCAAGCTTGTGTCTGCTGATATTTCTTCTTTGCATTACACAGCTGTTCGAAGTCCAGAGCCCTCTTCTCTTTTGTATTTCTGTCCCCCTATTTTGGAAGCTGCATTCCAACTCAAGTATTCTTGCCTGCTGTGTCATCCACTCCTGCCCCTCCCTTGGTCCCCCAAGTCCCTCCCTTTCCAACACAGGGTAAGTGTCCTGTTGCTGTGGCTCTTTTCTCTCTGTCCTTCTTTACAGCCTCCACTTAGCATTTTCTTCCTTTCTCCTTCTTCCACAGGTAAGTGTGACAAAGATTTTCCTTGTGAGCAATAGTTGGTAATGTGACCCTAGTTTGGAGTTGGCTATGGGGGAGTTTTCTAGAAAACAGAACCATTTGTTTCATTCCATAAGCTTTAAATGCCTTGCTGACACAGGCATGGACAATTGGGGGCAAGGCAGAATGTACAACATTAACAGTCTCACTGAAGCTCCATTAAAAGTGACAAATGAAGTTAGTGTTTTTAGAAGAAAAATTAAAGCAGAATTGGGTTATTCTTGTAAGAAAACAAATAAATGTAGTGCTGTAAAAAAATCAACTTCATCATAGCTCATATAAACCCTTGTTATGAGACAGGAACCCAGTGTCTTTTTCTTCAGAAGTTTCTATTAGTTTGTGAACTGTTTGTGATTCTTACACTATGGATTTCCTGTATATTTTGAATTCATTCTTGATATGAAATGCCATTTTCAAGGTTCATTTTCCCAGTGCCAGAAGAATTTTAACTCTAAGTAAATAATTTTAAAAGATTAAAAAAAAACTATAAGTACATATAAGTACAAAAAACAAGTATAAAAATATAACTATAAGTAAATACAAGTACACAAAACAATCAGCGCAGGACAGTGACAAGTTTGTTTTCTCCACAGAGGGCAAACTATACTGTAGGCCTGGTGTTTATTTTTCACTCAGTGACTAAAATCTTCCTGGGGTGAGATGGTGGCGAGGCTTTTGTTTGTGGATATCAAGAATAAAGTCAGTATCAAGAGTAATCACTATCATTCCTCCTTTTTAGATATGCTTAAAATAACTTGTGACTTCAGAGCAGGTGCCATGTGACCTCCTGTGGGACTCAAAGGGATGGAGGGAGTGCTAAAAATAAACCAGTCCTGCAGACCCTCCTACTTAAAAAGAAGCCCTTGAGACATGGAAAGCCGTACTTTCTGTAACCCATCCCTGCAACCAAGAACAAGAACCCAAGCACGTATTTAAGAACATTTGCTTTTGTGGCTGACCAGTTGTTCAAAAACTATTCACAAATGAGTGCCAAGTGTTATGAAGTGGTAACAGGCATGTATTACATTACTGCCAGAGCCCGTGAAACTATGAGCGTGTTATATTACTGCCAGAGAGGGAGACAATTATCACTTTAGTTAAGTCAGAGCACACTCTTAACCTCTTAGGAGTATTTCACATGTATGCTGACTGTGTTGTTAATGGTCAGCAGCCAGGCTCAGCCACAGCCTTTTGAAGTGTGTCACATCCTTGCCAAAAGCACATTCATTCTAGTCTTGTAGGCTCCCGTTCCAGCTGCAGAACATGGGGTATGGTATTACCAGACTGTGGTCAGTGAGGAGATGTGAGGGAAGATATTGACACTGAAATAATTTGTGGATGCACTGTGTGTGTTCATTTATTAAGGCTGCAATCCCACACACTTTTAACACAATGGGACTTACTTCTAAGTAAACATGCATTGGATTGCACTGTCTTTCTGCCTAATGGTCAGCAGGTCCAGCAAAGGAATGCACCCTGCCATTCCTAGTTCTACATAGCGTGCTTTGGCTATCCAGACCTAATAATACTGAGCAATGCGACTGGTTTCCTTCTTCTTGTCTCTTTTCCAGTTCTGTTTCTCTTTTCTCCATATATGCATAGAAAAGTAGCATGTCAGGTTCTCTGCATCCATCGTGTGAATCCCTGAAATCTGAAGTGATACAGCCCAAACTCAAGGTTACTGTTTCAGGCATTTATGTTGCTTCTGGTTATCTAAACTGACTAATTTCTATTCACATTTCAAGGTATTACTTTAGATACTCAAGTATAAGTTGATCTCACAGATAAGTCGAGGGTAGGTTTTGAGCAAAAAATCATGGAATTTTCTATGACCCTTGAATAAGTTGGGGGTTAAACTTAGGGGGATGTCTGACTATAATTTTGTCTGATTTTACCCAAGGCCAGATACTGAAAAATAACCTGCCAATAACACAGGCCTACAAAACTGAGGGTCAGAAAAGTTTTTCCCAAACTTTATGGTGGTTTGATATGAATTTGGGGTGCTGATCCATTTTGCCCTATCACGTCTAGTTTTGGAGACATGGCATAGCCTCATTAGTGAATTGTTCAAGCAGCTTCTCAAGAGGAAGCCATGGTGTCTCCAAAACTAGACGTGATTGGGCAAAACAGATGCCATTTTTTGAATTGGCACCCCAAATATACCCAGGAATTGGTGCAACGTTTAAGGAAGCAAAATGTGTGTTGGCCTGTGTAATTGTTACCTAAGAACTATACTGTCTTTAATTTATTAAAAATATTGTAAGATGCATCATAAGATACATTTTTATTCATTAACTTTTTAAATTCTGGTCTTCACAACCTTTTAATAAACACTATGAAAGTGCACTGTAAACAACATACCAGTAGAACCATTAATCAAATCCTTCTTCAAGATGCCTGGTGTGTTGAGCCAGAGGCTCTACATAGAACATACAACATATAACACATAATGGGGAATGTGTAATTCAGTTCACAGCAGAGAGAGACAAGCAACAACGACTAAGCATGAGCAAGCACAGCTGCACATAGTTGCAACCCAAATTTATTCAGAAGTAGACCCATTGCTTTCCATAGGTACCATTCTTAAGTAACGGTGCACTGAATTGTAGCCTGGGACTTTGTTTCAGATAGAAATGAGTATTACATCCTGGTGTTTTAAAAACCAGACCTCTGCCAAACATTTGCAAAATGAAACACGGGTGCAGAAGGATCACTGTGATCCTGCCAAAGAAAATGAGACTTGCTTGATTTAAATCGAAGTGTTGAGCCCTGACCTACTTTTTTCTCAGGAGGAAGAACTGAAAGGGTTAACTTTGGCTGCAGCTAATGCCATGGTTGCCCTGGAGGCCAATAGCCCTTAATTATCTCTGCATTGTCCTCTTGCTCTTCTCTGGGCTTCTCCTGGCTGCCTGAACAGCCCTGACCCCTGAGTGACTCAGATAAGGCAAAGAGATGATTTACACTTGATTTATTGGCAGAAACTTCTTGACTTATAGGCCAGTATCTACAATACAGGTATAACCTAATTATCCATGGATTTTTCTGTGAGGGAGGGGTCGCTGCCTTGAGTGAAGGCTTTCTAAGCGCCTGGAGAGAGACTCTCTCTCTTGCCTCTGTGTGCATTACAAGAGGTCAGCAAGGCTGTTTTCAAGTTGCTGAGTAAAGGACTTTTTTTTAAAATGGATTTGCTTTAGTGTGATTTTTGTCATCCACGTGAGTTCTGGGAACGGAACCCTTACAAATAACAAGACTCAGCCTGTAGTCATGTCTGCATGTCTGAAAAGCACATGATCCCAGTCTTTTAATGTGAAAATCTGTTCTTCAAAATTCCTTCCCCAGGAGAAGGGATGGGTTGATAGTTCTCCATCTAAGATAGGGTGATACAAGTCCCTGTTCCTCAGAAGCTTCAAGGACTTCCCATAACTGATCATCACCTCATGTCTTGCACCTCACTCACATACGGGCAGGAGATTCTTCACTGTTCTGTAATGGTTGTGATATCTTGAAGGCACAGTTTTGCTTTGTCTTCTTATCGCAGCCAGTCAGCTGACCTCAAACAGGCACAGCCACCTAAAACAGTCAACAATGGACTAGACAGCTGAATGGTCTGACTCATGAAGAAATAGTTCTCATGACGTATGAGGCAATGGCCCTCCACAGCCACTGTCCTTTCTGGCTTAAAACATAGTTCTTTCCAGGGTACATAATCCCATTCAGGAGATCAGATCTCATACCGTCTCAAAGAAAGATTTTTAAACCCAGAAAAGGGAAGCAGAGTACTGCGGTAGTGGAGAGGTTACCTAGATAGGGTTTGTCAGGTTGTTTTGAAGGGCTGCATGAGTGCTTTCCCCTTTGATTGGTACCACAAGGACCACTCAGCCTGTGATGGAAGCAAGTTAGTGAAAGAATTAAGGAATAAAATTAAACTTTAAATCGGTTCCATGAAATGGCATACATATTTGGGGAATGAGGTGGGGGGAACTCTGTCACTTATGTGTACCAGCAATGTCAAAGACACTGTCAAATTGATGTCTTGGCAGCCCTGCATGCCGGGCAGCTCAGGATTGGGCTTCCCGTCATTTCTGCCCAACGTTGCATATTTGCAACAGGAATAAAATGTGTACACCTGTGGGCCAGGGTGAAATGGGTTAAGGGGCCACACCAGTTAATCTACCGAAATCCCATCATCTCTCACATATTAAACCCATTTCTGCCCAGCCCACAGGTGTACACATTTGATCCCTGTTGCGTATATGCAGTGTTGGGCAGAAATGGGTTAACAATGGACAATAAAGTGATAGTTCACCTCACAGAATAGTCCTAGTTATCTCAGAGCTTCCATGTTATTTGTTCTTTACTCATGTCACATGTGCCTTACTTATTCCCTAAAGACCAATAGCAATTTTTAGCTGGGTTTTCTTTGGAAACAGTATTTTGTTTCAGCCTAATAGCAACTGACAATCCTTCTGTTATTTTGGGAGTTCTGAAAGCAGTGCACCTGCAACCACCCCTAGATGATCAGCCAGGCTTACTAAAGGAAGGCAATGAAAAAAATCAAGCTAATTGAACTAACTGGGGTCATGCTAAACCCAACACTGGCCAAGCTCAAAAGGAGGTTCAGCTACGTATAAAGGATAGGGGACTTCCGGAAGGGCCATTTTTTAATGAGCTCTTCATCACAGATCCCGGCTTACATTTTGACAGGAATAATTAAGCACAGATGTTTCACGGACATAACTGCAAACATAATCAAGCGGACTGAAGAGGCTGCTAACTGTGAATGCCCGTCAGTAGATATGTCAGCTCTGAGCTTTCAGCAGATTACATTCCCTCCTACTTTTTATATATGTAATTTTTATGTTGATGGTGCTTACATTAATATCGAAAATCTGCTTTTCTCACCGGGGATAATTAGTTTCAAATGCCCACATGATGCATTCAGGAGGGCACAGCTAACTATACATTCTTTTTTCCTAATGCAGAGGTCTGCGATGCAAGGCACAGTTGATAGGGTTGATTACCAGTGTTGTCACACCAGTGCAGCATGGTGAGCCACAGGGTTGTCCAAGAGCAAAATGCCGCACTGGTTTATGACCATTCTACTCAATGAGTGCACAGCAAAGCTATGATCAATTGTCATTCTCTTATGTTTGATAGGGGAAAAGCATATATACCAGCATGGTATGTTCTCCAGTGGCTTTAGGCTAGTGTCTCCCTTCTTCTTCTTTTAAATTTAAATTTTAAGATGGTGAGCCTGTTTAGGACAAGCAACCAGCCACTTCATTTCTTTTGCAATACAAATTGTTTTGCAGATTTGTCTGTTGACAAATAATACAGAAATAGCATAATATATACTAGCTATATGATAGTTATAATTTTCTAGGAATGGTTGGCAACCTTCAATCTCGAAAGACTCTGGTATAAGCCTACAGCACCCAGTATTCCCAGGCGTTCTCCCATCCAAGTACTAACCAGGCCTGACCCTGCTTAGCTTCTGCAGAGTCACAGTTTTTGCTTAATCAGAGTATAGTGTATTAGTATAGAAATATTAAAAATAGGCATGAGTGCTCAGAGAGGAGGCTTGCAAGCCTACTCTCATCGACTTGGTTTCCCTTTCATCAGCGCAATACAAGCACAAAATGGAAGTATCAACATTTTACATCTCAAGGTGCACAGCCCAAAGAGTCCCTTGCTATGAACACCAATGAAGCTAAAATGCCACACAGCAACCATGCAAAACAAAGGCATGGCCTAAGCATTGCCACAGACACAGCTGCAGTTTGTTCACATGCACTCAGGTCACATAGGGAATAGGATAGCAAAAGGACAGCAAGAAAGAGATTGAATATAGAGCCCAGATTATGGAGCAAACACTAGGTTTAAGATTGCCAACCCTCCAGGAATGACTTGGAGTCTCCTGGGATCAGCATCCAACTTCACGAGTTTCCTGAAAGCAATCCTGGGGGTGCTAACATGGTCTCTGGGAATTTCCAGCATCATACTGGGGAAAAAATATAAAAAATATATCCATCAATAGCTTCAGACCGAGTTGGCAACTTCAACCAGGTCATTATAGAGAAGGGCCACAGCTCAGTGGTAAATGACATGCCTTGCGTAGAGAGGATCCCAGGTTCTGTCTCAGGCCTCTCCAGTTAAAATGATTTTATATAGCACAGGGCTGGGGAAAACCTCTGCCAGATATTGAAGAGTTGGATACAGTATAGGACAAGACCAATCAATGGTCTGACTTAGTACAAAAGTTGTGTATGTTCACAGAGTGCCTAAGAATAAGATGTCACTCATGTCGCTGGTACCAAAGGCAGTAAGCAGCTGCCCTTCGCAAACTGTTTAACTGTATTCTTGCTCATCAGTGTGCTTATCTAAGACCTAATTGTGTCTGCTGCCAGGCACTATCCCAAGCATGGAGGATGACCACGCTGCCAATCACCAACCTGAACAGCAACCACCACCACTCCCACCACCACCACCTCCCATAAACAGCTCGGAACTGCTGCCCGCTCCAAATGGCTTAGAGAAACCAAGTGAAACGTTGCCTGCCAGGCCTCTGTCCCCTGCGAGTGCAGCACATTCTCCCGCCGAAATAAAGCTCTGTGATATATCTGAGGAGTTGAGCCGACAGCTGGAGGACATTATTAAAACCTACGGGTCGGCTGCCAGTCTGGTGGAAGAAAGAAGTGCTAAAGCAACAGGCCAGCCCGAAAAGGGAGAATCATTAAATCATGAGGATGGAGAATATGAAGATGCCCATGACGAAGCTGAGAAAGAACAGCTCGCTTCTGGGGATGCCTCTGGATCAAAGGAGTCTGGTAGTCACAAAGAGCAAAAGCTGGAAAAGAAGATCCTGAAGGGACTAGGCAAGTAGCTACTTGCAGAACTGAAATGCAGAACTTAATATGACTCACTGGCTATATTGGGAAAGGCGCTGCTGTGGTCTCTGTAAAGTTTCAGTGTTTGACACTGATACCACAGCATTGCTTCTCATCAATGCCAAGAAAGCATGATTCTTTTGTTGTTGTTGTTGTTGTTGTTGTTGCTGTTGTTGGAAATGGTGCTTCCTTTGATGAGTTAAATGCTGAAAAAGTAGAAAGCATTCAGTGGTAATGTTGCACACACTGAGGAAATACCTGCCAATTGTGGATGATTGCATCCGCATCCCGTTTATGCCACCCCCAGATTTGTATATTGTGAGTGATGCAATGCACCGGGTGCAAATAGTTGATCTGGAATAGGAGTGTTTCTGTCATAGCCAAAACTACAGCTGGAGTAGTTCTTTCATCACGGCGACAGCTTTTACTTGTCCCAAACATCACAGCACAATTTGCTTCCAGGATAGGAAGCATGCCAACAACATATAGCAGAATGCCTTATCAAAATTTCCTTCACAAGCCCCTGTGCAGATTTGAGCAGAAATATTGCACATAAAATGCCACTTGCCTTTTGAAATACAGAACCTCGAGCACACCAGGTGTAGTTACCAAAGCTTGTGCATGCTGCTGCTGATCTTGATTTCTCAGAAGTACATCCTGTAAAGATGGCCTTTGTGTCCTGCCTTTGTTATTCGCTTCAGGAAAAGAAGCTACCCTGCTCATGCAACATTTGAACAAGCTGAATACACCAGAGGAAAAGCTGGACATTTTATTTAAGAAGTACGCTGAACTGGTTAGTATAGCCGTTGTGGGTTTTTGGTGGGGAAAGGAAAAGCTCCAGGTGAAAAGATGGTTTTAGCCCACCTTTTCTTCTTCAAACCCTGTGAGGAACCCTGAGAGATTATGACTGATCCAAGGTCACCCAGTGTAATTCATCAACAAGCTGATCCTGCACTGCCAGGATCAGAGGCAGGATGGCAGAGGGAGGCATTCCAGGACAGAGGGAGGCCAGGGTGCTGGGAGGAACCGAGGCAGGAGTGGGGTAGAAACAGCAGAGCCCTTCTTCACTGGATCCAGTGCTCCATGTTGGGCTGAAAAGCCTGACATGGAGCTCCTCCAGTCTGCGCTGGCAAAATAGCTGGCACAGACTGGAAGAGACCTGCTGTGGGGCCTGCACCCTTACCTGGGGGAAGGGGGTGAATGTCCCCTTCCTCTGAGAAGACTCCAGTGGTGGTAGCACCCATAGAATGCAGCAGTAGCCATTGTGATGCTGCTGCTCGTCTGAGTGCCAGGTGGCTTAGGACTGGACTGTTAGTCTCACCCCCTGCCAATGGCCCACACTGGCACCCATGATCTACATTTGCCTGCAGTGACAAAGACTGGGATGGCCACCATGGGAAGAAGCTGTCCCTATGTTCAGCCACTGCATACAAGTGAGGAATAGGAGGGTGGGAGAGACCATGGCTTCAGAAACACACATCATCAGCAGGGGTAGGCGAACCCAATATAATAAAATTCTTGTAACAAATGCAAACCAATTTATATGCTTGCTATGAAACAGAAAAAAAAAACATTTTCAAGCAGCTATAAAAACATGATAAAGTGTTCTCTGTTGTACCCCAGAGCTCATTTTCCTTTGTTGAAATTATGGTGGCTATTTTACATAATTTTATTTTCTTCATGTACTTTCAGCTAGAAGAACATCGCACTGAACAGAAAAAGCTAAAATATCTGCAGAAAAGGCAGGCGCAGATAATGAAGGAGAAAGATCAGTTGCAGAGTGAACACAGCAGAGCCATCCTTGCCCGAAGCAAACTGGAGAGTCTCTGTAGAGAGCTGCAAAGACACAACAAAACCCTGAAGGTGACACTAATAAGAGCATTCCTATAAGATCAACCTGTTTTCAAACAGGATTAAACTGTCTTGGCTTCGAATCAAGGAACCGTAGAAACTGTGGACTGTGAAAGGGCTAAATTGTTCTCCAGAATCTACAGTGTACCAATGAAAGCTTACCTCATGAGGCTCACAGCAGGTGCAGAGAGGTTGTCAAGACCACAATGTGACAGTAAAGGCTTAACCGCCTCTCCTCAAGTGCCTCAGTTCCAAACCTGAACCCCTCCCCCAGCTGCTATATGAATTATGAAGAGAAAAACCACAAGCACAATTGATGTATTTAATGACCCATCTGGCTGGCCCTTCAGCATTTATCTTTGGAATGAGCCTTGGTACCTATTTTATCCTAGTTTAATAATATAAGTTTGTCCTAATGGAACTTTCTGGTGGAGTGACAGGTGTGCTAATTGAGTGCAGCTGATGCACAAGTCACATGAGAGCTTATGTGAACCTCTGTTGATTAATGATTGCTGCTGCTTCAATGGCAGGTGATGTTCTAGTGGTGTAAATGGGAATGGCACTGTTCAAAATAGCAACTGTAATACAAAACAAACAAACTCACATTGGTTGGCAAGCCTTTTTCTTGCAGAAACACTCGCCTCTAAGCCACCACTTTTGCACTAAGTCTGCATAAGTGACTGTATGGGTGCAGTATAGGGGTTTGTTGGCATTGGAAGGCTGTTTGGGAGCTATGATTCCTGCACCACACACACAAAAAAAATACTGGCATGAACTTGGGATCCTGATGCCACAAAGCAAAAGGAACAAGGTCCTTGCACAAAACACAGTATACCTTCTTTGGTTTGAGAATATCTCTTGCCTCCTGCATTTCCAGTTCTATGCTGAAAGGTGGCTAAAACAGAAACCCAGGGTTATGTCCCCAAACTTGGCATGTGGTGGATTTACCTGATATCCCTATGAAAAGTTCCATGGCTTCTATCTTCAAGGATAACATATGAAAACTGGTGCCATGTCATAGTGCTTTCCGTTGCACCTGATTAAAGATGACAGCTGGCCCCCACTTCAGCAGGGCAGGTCGTGAACCACTTCAGGTGGCTGTGTGCTCTGCTTAGAACATCATCCAATCCACAAATGTGACAAGTGACAGAACTATCTCCATTGTTATAGTGCCAACGTGTGTACGCCTTTCTCTAACAGTTACAGTCTTTGTCATCAGCAGTGTGGTTTTCACATGAAATTACTATGCTGGTCTGCCTGTAGGTCTGATAGCAGCTCAGTTCTCCGTATGCTCTCTTTTCTTCTTGCTGCAGTATTTTAGTACTGAAGTTCTTTCCTTCAGAGGCAGATGGTTTTCTGTTCCAAGGCCAAACATAGAAAGCAAAACTAATCATTAAGCAAGATTACACTGCCTCAGCATCCAGGATCACTATGCTAACTAGGGGGGAAGAGCAGGCATAGCGAATTAACCAAATTTTGATGAAACCAGTCGGCCAGTGGTAAGAATGTATGACACTTTAGCTTATTTTTGTATTTTCCACATTTATGTGATAACATTATACCAACCACCTGCCAAGCCAGGTTTCTCCCAGCTGGCCTCAGATTCTATGTATCATCTATGTGCAGGACTTCACATTTGTCTTAGCTGAAATTCATATTGTTTGAACAGGCCCAATCATCAAGACCATTGAAATCCCTCTGAATTCTGATGTGATCTTCAGAGTGTTTGCTCTTCCCCTAGCTTTGTGTCATCTGCAAATTTGATAAGCATCCCCACTAGGGCCCAATCCTATCCAACTTTCCAGCACTGGTGCAACCACAATGCAATCCTGAGATACGGGAACAAATGTTCCCATACCTTGAGGATGCTTCTGTGACTGCCTCCCCACCACAGGATGCAGTGCACGCCCCATTGGCACAGCTGCACCAGCACTGGAAAATTGGGTAGGATTGAGCCCTCATTCAGGTCATTTGTATACATATTGAACAGCACAAAACAGAGGCATGGGGTACCACATTTGATACCTTTCTCCTGCCCCATGGAGCCATTTATCAGCACTCATTGGAAATTATTGTTTAACCAGCTTTGAACTCCCCTACCAGTAGTAGCATCTAGCCCACATTTTACCTTGTTATCCACAAAGCTATCATGGGAGACTTGCATCAAATGCTTTCCTGAAAACTAGGTACACTGTGAGTAAGGCATTCCAACAAATCTACTGGAGCATGTAGGTGCCACATTGCTATGTGGCTCAGCATTTCTCTGCACTAAAAATGGCAATTAACAACAGAAATTGGGGCCACGGCCATGCTCGGAAAAATACCCACAAAAATGTAACTTACACATTTAGGTAGTGGCATCACTAGGGCGAGTGTCACCCAGTGCAGGAGAGCAGCACTTCACTCCCATGATGGACCTCATGAAGTGGGTGGGGCAATGCTTTCAGATGATGGGGGTAGTGATGCATCATCATCCCGCCCCCCCCGCCCCCATCATCACCCTGCCCCCGCATCATTGAAATGGAAACTTTAAATTACAATACCATACACACAGTCTAACATGCAGCAACTGTTACCCTGTACGTGCCTGATCTTGGAAGCTAAGCAGGGTCAGGCCTGGTTAGTGTTTGGATGGGAGACCGCCTGGGAATACCGGGTGCTGTAGGCTTATACTATAGTCTTTCGAGACTGAAGGTTGCCAACCAATGTTATGTATTTCTGTATTTATTTCTGTGAAAATGGACAGGAACAAATACACAAAAGTGCAACACTTGCGGAACAGCTCCAGAGGTGTCACCAGGGTTTGGTTACCCAGTGTGAAAGCTCCTTGCATCACCCCGATGACAGGCCTCCTCCTGTACCAGACCATACAGAATAAATAACCATATCATACACACAACCTAAATGCAGTGGCATCACTAGGGTTGGTGTAACCCTCATTAACTTTATGTATTTATTTTAATAGAATACAGGTCACCCAACAAATCAGTAACCCACAAAAAACCAGTGGCCAACTTGATGACATACCAGTGAATAAGAGTTCTATTATTAGCTCTGATACATGGAAATGAAGGCTGACTCATACTAACACCTTATTGGTTCCGTGCTGTATCATAATAATGCCTCATAGGCTCTCAGAACAATCAGTCTCACTGGTCCGTTTTGAGTTAAGGACATCCACTTTTTGTTAAATAACGGCCCAATCCTAAAGGCAAAGCTGCTGCTGGGTACAGAGGTGCCAAAACAGATACTGCTGGATCCTGTGTCCCTGCTGCAGTTACCATAGGTCTCCTCAGGGGAAGAGGACTCTCATCTCCTTCCCCTGGGGAAAGCCCCATGCCCTGCAATGGGGCTGCTTAGTCTGTGCCAGTTATCAAGACTCCGAGAGAGTGAGAGACTCCAAGTTGGGCCTTCCTGCCTGACATGGAGTTCAGGAGCTGGTGGAGCTCTGCTTTGCCAGTCCTACCGCCCGCCCAACCCTGGGTCCTCCCCCTGCCCCACCCCACCCTCTCCCAACCCCGGGATGCCTCCCATCCACCCCTGAGTCCCTCACCCCCCCTCCCAGAGCTGCTATCTAGCTCCAGGCAGTGTCTGGCCGGCACTGGGCTCAGCACTGACTGCGCCAGTGCTGACTCCACATAGGGTGTTGCCTTACAACATGTTTGCAACACCCAGCGCCCACACTGGAGCTCAGCACTCCGCACTGGAGCACTGGCCAACTTCACGATTGGGACCTAAGGCAGTTGTATTTTCTTCTTCTGGGGTTTTGGCTATAACTTTTGATAGAATACAGATATTTAACTGTGGTTTGTTTCATTGCATTCTGCATGAAATGCCACATTGAATGATATATGATCGTATTATTCAAAAAACCCGAGATTTTAACAATTTTGGCCAATAGTGGTGGCACACACACCCCTTGTGCGCGTCAGCTGGTGCAGCCTGCACCCCCCCCTCGCAACGCCACTGCATTTAAGGTCATGTCTACTTGGACCCATTAAAAAACTGACTTTATTTTCAGGAAGAAGGAAATACACATCCACAAGATTATTCAGATTAAATAGCCATGACAGTGATACATTTTCTTGTAAAAAATGTGTTTGGCGTAGGGATAGGAAAGGCATTCATGCAGCCCAATCATATACATGCTTACTGAAAAGAAAGTCTCCCTGAATTTCATAGGATTTACTCCCAATTAAGTGTGAATAAGACTACAGCCTTAGTATCACTTTAGTAGCTCATTTCCAAGTTTGTGCTTTCATATTGCACAAATGACATTGTAAATCACAGCAAAAGTTACTGTTTTCTGCTTTTTTTTCTCCACTGCAAATGGCTAACTACTGGGAAGAAGATAGCCTTGAGTTTAAGATACTTGGCGAGATAGTTAAGAAAACTTCATTCAGTTATTATCTTTGCTGCACTTATAAAACCCTATTTGTGTCATCCTGTCCAGGTGTAACTCCTTGTTCCTTTCAAGGTTGCTATCTAATTTATTTGTGCATGCTCATTATCTGGTGAATATACAGTGTACTCCTCTTGCTGAACGCACTGGTGAAAATTCAATTTGCCCCACATCAAAAGCAAATTGGAGAAGTAGCAGTCCTGCTGCCTGATTTTGTGATAATGTAAACTGGATTAAAGCAGCATCTTAAACCTAATTAAGTGGAACCGAGCCATATAGGTCTGTTCCTTACCTAGCAACAGCACCTGAGAGCAAAGGAGCTAGACTACCACAGAGGGGAATAACATGAGTCCCCAACTTCTCCTCCCTACCAGTGCTGCATCAGCTGTCAGGTGCCCTTCCAAACAAAATTGCATCAGTTTTGTCAACTGGGTCAGTTCCGTTAATCCAGTCATCAAGCAGGTTAAATTCAGGTTAATCTGATTAATTTAGATTAGGCTCAGCCACTAACATGCTACCACTGGTTGTGGCTTTTGCTTGTAGGAAATCCCTTGTTCCCAGTCCTGCATAGTCACAGACTGGTTTTCTCTTCCTAAGACTTGAACCATTAGTCATGGACTTCTCTGCCAAAATATAAGCAGGTTTTGGCACAATGTGTTTGAAATATTATGTATGTTTAACTTGTCCTGTTTCCCAATCAGGACAGGGAGAGCACAAAATAGGGATACTGCTACCAGAAAATCATCTCAGAATTCTACTGAAAGGATTCTACTAAGTTAAATGTTTTCTGTTTCATACGCATAGGAGGAGACTCTTCAGCGAGCACGAGAAGAAGAAGAAAAAAGGAAAGAGATCACCAATCATTTCCAGGGCACACTGAATGACATCCAGGCACAGATTGAGCAGCAAAGTGAAAGGAATGTGAAACTGTGCCAGGAAAACACTGAGCTGGCGGAGAAACTGAAAAGCATCATCGATCAGTATGAAGTCAGAGAGGAGGTGAGAGCACTGTGGCCCCAACGTACAACGCATAAGGGTTAACATCTCAGATTGATTGCTGTGGTCTCCAGCCTTCTGATTGCATTTATTCCCCTTGTCAGTTTTGGTTCTGGAAAAAAACAACCGCATAGATAACGGTGGCATTGTACACATTCAACAACACATTTCAATTCACTACAAATTTCAAGGGCAACTGCAAAAATTAAAAAAAAAAATGTGTAAGCCAGGAACTCTTTGCACCTCCAGTGCTCCATTTGGTGGCAAAGATCTGTGGCGTAATAGTTTGATTGTTTTTATTGTGTTGATGATAGTTTGCTTGGTGCAGTGATCAAAGGTATTGTTTTAAATATTGTAATCATTTTAAATTATAAATTGCATTCGACACTTATATAAGGTTAGAACATAATAATTGTGAAATACGTACTTTTGTATGTGTTTTTCAGGGTTAGAGGTTTTGTTTCCTTGACTATGCAGGTGTGAGAATTACTAATTCTAAACATAACGTGCATTATGATCTCTTGTCTTCTAGCACCTTGATAAGATATTTAAACACAGAGAGCTTCAGCAGAAGCTAGTGGATGCCAAGCTGGAACAGTCGCAGGAAATGATGAAAGAATCAGAAGACCGTCACCAGCGAGAGAAGGAATATGTACTTATCAATGTTTTATTCTAGACAGGCCCAGATCACCCCTAAACATCCCATTTCATAATTAGTCCTCCCACATTTAAAATTATTCATAATACATGGTCCATAAAAGTATAGGTTGGCCCATAAAGAACAAATCCAAAAACTTCATTCTGGCAATACCTTTATTACCAAAATTAACAAAAAGACACAAACTTCTTAAGCAAGCTTTCAAGTTCTCCAGAACTCTTCATCAGTCTGGTTGTTAAGGGTAAGCTGCTTTGGCTGCCTTCAGGGAGAAAAGCAGGATACAAATTGAGTAAAGAAAGAAGAAGAAGAAGCAAAAAGGGGGGTGTCTAGTGACATGTCCCCAAAGGCCTGGTTATATAAAAGTTTTAAGACAGAATCATGATAATTTATGCTGTCTCATGTTGATTATTCTAACTAGGTGCTATGCATGATCTGAGGATACACATAGGGCTTTGTTTGTTGACCAATTTTAATGTCTCAAATAACATACAAACACAGAGGAAGATGCTACCCAGTTCTTCCTCCCAGAGTACCATCTATATCAGGGGTGCCCAAACCCCAGCCCGGAGGCCACTTACAGCCCTCGGGGACTCCCAATCCAGCCCATGGGAGCCCCCAATCTCCAGTGAGGCTCTGGCCCTCCAGAGACTTGCTGGAGCCCACGCTGGCCCGATGCAACTGCTCTCAGCATGGGAGCACGGTTTAACCTGTCACGTGAGCTGTGGGACGAGGGCTCCCTCCACTGCTTGCCATCTCACATCTGTGATGCTGCAGCAGCAACAAAGGAAAGGCCGGCCTTGCTTTGTGAAAGGCCGGCCTTGCTTTGTGCAAGGCCTTTTATAGACCTTGAGCTATTTTGAAACCTTCATTCATCCATAGAAGTTCCATCTCTAATATATTCATTTACGTAAATTTTTGTAAATTTATTCAAATTTGAAATGCAAATTAATTCTTTTTTTTCCTGGCCCCCAACACAGTGTCAGAGAGATGATGTGGTCCTCCTGCCAAAAGTTTGGACACCCCTGATCCGTAGAATGGTCCAGCAGATTACTCTGCAGACAAAACCAGGGTCTTCTGGAATCCTGGCTTGTGTATGAGCAAGGACTGGATCAATTATCAACATTCTCTTTGTGTCAGATGCGTACAGTGAAATTATTAAGTAAACCATAATTTTTCAGGTACTTGCTTGCACACTAAGCAGTTTTTCATAGCCCTCGTAGTGTGTTGCTCTTTTCAGTGTTAGTAAAAACTTGTTCACGGCTCCTTTGTTGTTTTGCAAAAGGGCAAATGTATTAAACAGCTTAAAGCAAGAGTCATTGCTAGCCTGCTTGGTGCATTAGCAGCGGGGTGTCTTTGCTGCCCCAGTGATCAAATAGAACCATCTTCACTTCTTCCAAAGAGGCCCCACAGCTTACTTATGAGTGCCTTGTGTCAATAGCATAATTACAGAAACTAAGTTTGCTATGTGATAAAAATGAATAATCAGTGCGAAATACTTCCCCTTATAATTGAAACGTGCTTCATCACACATTTCCATTGGTGCGTACCTTTTATCCCCTGCTTGTTTTCTGCACTCCTGCGGCACCTACAACGGTGTATTGGATCAGAAGACGATCTGTCGTCCCAAATGCCAGCAAAAGGAATAAAGAAAAGGACTTCTAGTGCACCATACATTTTAATTTTTCATTGCATAGTGTCATGCAGCCAGAGTTACAGGGGTAGCAAAAGGAACGGGGTTAATTCCTGCTATAGTAAAGAAATGTTCCTAACACCCACACCAGGCACTCAGATTTCTCTAACAGAGTCTGTTTCATCACTCAAAACTTTACTCTGTTTTGCAGCAGAATGAAAAGAGTATATGCTAGCACCTCATTGGCACTCTGTTTGGCTCCTAGGATCAGGCTGTTTTCACATAAGCATTGCACACACACACACACACACACACACACACACACACACACACAGGTGCTGCTAATCCCAAGAAAGCCTGACCAACCCCAGTAGCATGAAACAACAGATTCCAGCATCAGTTTGCTGCCTGTGTTCATGTGTTGTTTTAAAACATTCATTGGGGAGGAGTCCTGTTTTGACAGGCTGTTACCCTTTGGGTGCCCTAGCAGGTTTTGGCCTTCCAGCACAGGGCTGTCAGAAAGCAGTAGGGAGGAAGGGAAGTGTAGCAGGAGCACAGGCGGGCCCAAGATGATGGAAGACTGGTGTGCCACCCATGATTCTTTAATAAGTTGCCACAGTAGATGTATGCAAACTTTCAGGTTATTCATATGATGACTGCAGCAGTCTTGTGATAGCCTGATTGTGGTTATGTGACTTCTGCCACAAACCAAACTGCATATTTTAAGAAACACAAGGCTGCTGTCAAGAGCGGCAGGCCCAGCTTGAGTTCTCCCTTTCCACCTCCATAATATACCCCATGCAAGGATGTCATTACACCGTATGTATTCCCACCCCATTAGCAAGCACATTCTCATCAGCACTGGGCAGCAAGGAAGGTGGAATGCACAGTAATCTGGATACAAGACACAGAACATGAAAGAAGGGAACCTGACACCAGCCTGCCAGTTTTGGTGGCAGTTCTGTATTCCTTACAATGTTTACCTTACAATGTAGTTCTACCTAAAGTTCCACAGGGTTAGGTGGGCATCTTGTTTCTGCGTGGGAGCTCTGGGGAGTCTCATGCCTGGCAGGTTCTGCATTTCCTACAACTGCCAACATTAATGATGTCAGGCCACTAGAAATGCTGAAGAACTTTGGACTCCACTAATTGGCATCTTGCCTTGGTCTGTATTTAGTGAATTCACATAGCTGAACTTTAACCCTAGGGGCCTTTCTAGGGCAATGAAAGCTATTTGGGATGGTCTAAGAAGCTAGGTTCCAAGTGAAACTCTTTTCCCCAACAGTTTCTGACTACATCTTGTCTTTAATTAGACTACCAATTTGAATAGGAAAGGGGGAGGGAGAATGAGAACATTCAAGGCTGTACCACGTCTCATCCCAAGCAGCCCAAGTTTAACAAGACACTTTGGACATTCCTGTAATTCTAGAAGCAAACAAGAATGTAAAAGAACAACCTACGTGTGTAAAAACTGCATTCAATGGTGATGTATTTTTTATGAATTGGTTTCTGTTTTGAGCCCTCCCTAGTTTCTGCTTCATATTTTATTCATAAAAATACTACTACCAGCATCTGGCTAAAAAGTTTCGTTTCCAAAGAATACCCCAGACTCTCTTGTGTGTGTGTGTGTGTGTACCTGCTAATTTGCAGAGTTGCTTTATACATTTGCTTCTATTACAAGGCAGTGCTTTGATTTTTTTAAATCTCTTTTTAGGACTAACTTAAAACAGTTGGTCATAAAACAGGAGAGGAAAGCTCATTAGTAAGCCACAATGGATTACTTCCAGAACAATCTCTGCCTCATCAGTTCTGTTTGGTTGTGGCAGAAGCCTCTTGTATCCACCATGAGATCTCTTCCACATCCCAGCTGGGCTATGCGACAACGCAGCTCTGATGAAATTTTAAGCAACATCAAACCCCAAACAGTTTGTGAGATTAGTGACCAGCATGAAAGCTGACTTGGCCCTCAGGCTATTCAGAGTTTTGTTTTATACCATTAAACTCAACCAACCTGTAATTCCCCCCAAAAGATTTTATTTTAATCTCCTCTGTTTTTCCTCTGATGAAGGGGGGGGGGGAAGGCTAGTATTTTGAAAACCACATGAAAAGCCTTTGTGTGTATAGCATTGCTTAAGGTTTACGGTGGTTATTTTGAAAGGTGCCAGACAATATAAAGAGCTTTACAAGTAGCTGAATTCCAAGACTTTTAATTGATATGAAGTACAACATTCTCATTGTTGTTTATTCCCAGCTGCTTAACCAGGCTGCCGAGTGGAAGCTCCAGGCAAAAATGTTGAAGGAACAAGAGACGGTTCTCCAGGCCCAGGTGAAATCAGAGAGATGATTGCATGGTGTGCCCTTATCTCACCATATTTAACGTACTATACCCACACACGTGTGGAATCAATTTCCTGTTTCTATATGTTGTGCTTCACACCCCATTAATGAACATTAATCTGCGAGCATACAATAGAAGCGTGGTAACGCTAAAGACTGAAAATATTTGCATGGAGCAGATCCCTATTCATTGGGGACCTCCCCCTATTGGATACACACATCCTGCCTATTTACAACAAGGGGAATTTTCGGTGATCACACTGATTTGGGTTCTTAGAAAAAAAGTACAAAAATCCTTTAAAAATAAATGACGATTTTCCACTTTCACCTTCTGTTAGTGAGCATTTCTCAGTGTCTTTTAGTAGTCCCTTCCATTGCCCCAAATCCTGATGTCTCGGGGCCCAGTCCTATCCAATTTTACAGTTCTGGTGCTGCTGTGCCAATGGGGTATGCACTGCTTCCTGTGTTGGGGAGGCAGTCACAGAGGCCTCCTAAAGGTATGGGAACATTTGTTCCCTTATCTCAGGGCTGCATTGCAGCTGTACCGGTGCTGGAAAATTGGACAGGATTGGGCCCCCAGACATTGATTTTTCTCTCCCATTTATTGAATGCCTTAGGTACATTTCCTTTCCAGGGTCCTTAGTGTAGAGCAATTCTGTAACACAGTTTCATAACTTATTATATATAAGTTTGCTCTAAGTAGATGTGCAGCACAACCCTTCGGAAGTTTATTCAGAAGCAAACTCCACTTCCACTTGGGATTGCAACCTAAACAATACAAAAATAATTAGAGTTTCCTTTAACATGTCAATTCATTTAATATGCAGGAGGAATAGAGTACCAGAACCTTCAGTCAGTATCTGCAAGTCGGAGTTTGAAAGAAGACCCATCCATGCTAGATTAGCTCTTCTGTCTTTATCGAAAAGCAGAAGAGGTGGAAGGGGAACAGGAGTCATCCGATGCTGAAAGACAATAGGGAGTGGTTTAGAGGTGCATATATGTGTGTAGTGGGGAATATGAGTCATTTGTAGGGGAGAAAGAGCAAAAACATGAAAAGCAGAAAAACCTCTTGCCCTGACCACTAGAGGTCCCTCCCAGACTTCATCTGTTTCAAAGCCATCTGCAGACATTGCCTTTCCCTATCTAAGCATTTTTATCCACAATGAAGTCCAGAAATGTGCCCAACAGAAAGCTGGGGTTTTCAGGAAACTGCTAGGTAAAGAACTACATCTCATATTGAAAGGCAAATGTGCTGTTTACTTCTGAGTATCATTTTAATTGCTGCATATTAACTGTTTTTACCTCCTCTATGTTGATTTAATACTGTTTTTACACCGCTGCCTACTAACTGAAGGTGTCATGTTGCTTTTGGTGAGATGATTCTTGGATGAATTTTTACTGGATTTTTTTTATTATTTCATAACTTTTAAATTGTGTCATTTCTTCTTGGTTTATTTTTTACTTTGTGCCTTTGATTTTGTTAGTTACTTTGAGTACCTGTTGGAGAAAGGCAGGGTAGAAATTTCTTAAATTAAGTAAGACAAATTTCATTATTTGTATCATTATTTGTAACTGCAATACATGAAAAGCTGCTGGCAGAATCAGACCATCAGAGTATTACGTACTGTGACTGCTCTCCAGGGTTTCAGGCAAAGCTGAGCCTTTCCCAGCACCAGGATTCTTTTAGCTAGAAATGCCAGAAATTAACCTGGGACCGTTTCTGTAATTTATTTACATACTGCTTTTCTTTAAAAAATAATTATACACAAAGTGGTTTTCAGGAGGAAAATCCTGCAATAATTCTGCAAGAAGTGCAATAAACAGTCGTATAGGATAGTGCAATAAGTCACCAGGCCCTGATGGCATCCACCCAAGAGTTATTAAGGAATTGAAGAATGAAGTTGCAGATCTCTTGACCAAGGTATGCAACTTGTCCCTCAAAACGGCCACGGTGCCAGAAGATTGGAGGATAGCAAATGTCACGCCTATCTTTAAAAAGGGAAAGAGGGGGGACCCGGGAAACTATAGGCCGGTCAGCCTAACATCCATACCGGGTAAGATGGTGGAATGCCTCATCAAAGATAGGATCTCAAAACACATAGACGAACAGGCCTTGCTGAGGGAGAATCAGCATGGCTTCTGTAAGGGTAAGTCTTGCCTCACGAACCTTATAGAATTCTTTGAATTCTTTGAAGGTCAACAGGCATGTGGATGCAGGAGAACCCGTGGACATTATATATGTGGACTTTCAGAAGGCGTTTGACATGGTCCCTCACCAAAGGCTACTGAAAAAACTCCACAGTCAGGGAATTAGAGGACAGGTCCTCTCATGGATTGAGAACTGGTTGGAGGCCAGGAAGCAGAGAATGGGTGTCAATGGGCAATTTTCACAATGGAGAGAGGTGAAAAGCGGTGTGCCCCAAGGATCTGTCCTGGGACCGGTGCTTTTCAACCTCTTCATAAATGACCTGGAGACAGGGTTGAGCAGTGAAGTGGCTAAGTTTGCAGACGACACCAAACTTTTCCGAGTGGTGAAGACCAGAGGTGATTGTGAGGAGCTCCAGAAAGATCTCTCCAGACTGGCAGAATGGGCAGCAAAATGGCAGATGCACTTCAATGTCAGTAAGTGTAAAATCATGCACATTGGGGCAAAAAATCAAAACTTTAGATATAGGCTGATGGGTTCTGAGCTGTCTGTGACAGATCAGGAGAGAGATCTTGGGGTGGTGGTGGACAGGTCGATGAAAGTGTCGACCCAATGTGCGGCGGCAGTGAAGAAGGCCAATTCTATGCTTGGGATCATTAGGAAGGGTCTTGAGAACAAAACGGCTAATATTATAATGCCGTTATACAAATGGATGGTAAGGCCACACCTGGAGTATTGTGTCCAGTTCTGGTCGCCGCATCTCAAAAAAGACATAGTGGAAATGGAAAAGGTGCAAAAGAGAGCGACTAAGATGATTCCTGGGCTGGGGCACCTTCCTTATGAGGAAAGGCTACGGCGTTTGAAAGGCTTCAGCCTAGAAAAGAGACGCCTGAGGGGGGACATGATTGAGACATACAAAATTATGCAGGGAATGGACAGAGTGGATAGGGAGATGCTCTTTACACTCTCACATAACACCAGAACCAGGGGACATCCACTAAAATTGAGTGTTGGGCGGGTTAGGACAGACAAAAGAAAATATTTCTTTACTCAGCGTGTGGTCGGTCTGTGGAACTCCTTGCCACAGGATGTGGTGCTGGCGTCTAGCCTAGACACCTTTAAAAGGGGATTGGACAAGTTTCTGGAGGAAAAATCCATTACGGGGTACAAGCCATGATGTGTATGCGCAACCTCCTGATTTTAGAAAAGGGTTATGTCAGAATGCCAGATGCAAGGGAGGGCACCAGGATGAGGTTTCTTGTTATCTGGTGTGCTCCCTGGGGCATTTGGTGGGCCGCTGTGAGATACAGGAAGCTGGACTAGATGGGCCTATGGCCTGATCCAGTGGGGCTGATCTTATGTTCTTATGCAATAAACATAATTAAAACAAAATACAGAAAGCAAGTACTGAAAAGGATCCAGATAATCCAGAAACCTTTGGTGGTGAGACACCACCACCTCTCACACCCCTTGTCCAGAAATAGGAAGTTGGGACTGGCCTATAATTCCCCAACACAATGAGATCTAGGAAGGGTATTAGACCTGATCTGCTGTTGGATATGCATATAATTCTAGTGTTTGTGTAAGAGGTCTTCTACAGTAGTTTTAACAGAAGTTAATGTTGCTGAACAGTTGGTTTATTTGTATTGTTTCAACCTTTATTGCTTAAATTGTAAATTGTCAGGGAGGAGGTGTGTGCTTTGGGACTGAAGCTGTATATCAAATTACATAGCTTTTAGACCATTCTCTCTGCTGGAATAATAATACTGTAATTTGTATCTGTAAATTACTGTAAATGTTGGCTATTAAGGAAATTTAGAAGTGGATTACGGTGCAATCCTATACACCAGTGGTCCTCAAACATTTAGTACTGGGTTCCACTTTTTAGAGTGTCAGGATCCACCAGAAGTGATGTCATGACCAGAAGTGACATCATCAAGCAGGAAAATTTTTAACACCCTACAAAACAAAATCAAATCAATACACATTTACTCAGGTCCCACTGTGTTCAACGGGGCTCAGTCTCAGATAAGCATGTACAGGACTGCATCCTAAAATTGTCCTTCTTTGTTAGTTCTGTTCCTTTTGTTCTATTTATTTATATTGTTAGTATTGTGATAGTTTGTAGATAGTCACAATGTATTGTGACATTGTTGCTGTTGTCTGTCACATCTATGTTATATTTGTGTTTGTAATTTTGTAAAAAAGGAAAAGATTTTGCAGACTGTTACATGTCACAAATAAATCATACTGGCCTGACTTTATTCCAAGTAATGCAGCGCCTAATAACAGTTCTCCATCTCAGAAGCTCAAATCTAAGTAAAGAGAAAATGAAATGCTTTGCTAAACATCATTGCCTAATCATCCTGTTATTATCCAAAAGTCTGGGAGTTCATCTTTATTATCCTGCAAGTGCGTGGGATTTGTGAAGCTGATCTAATTTCTTTTCCCTGTGAACACAGATTACTCTGTATTCTGAACGGTTTGACGAATTCCAGAAAACGCTGACAAAAAGCAATGAGGTGTTTACCAGCTTCAAGCAGGAGATGGATAAAGTGAGTTCCTTGTACTTCACATTTCTAGATCTATTCTTGATACTCTCCATTTGGAACAGGAAGCTGCTGAATATTCCACAGGTTCTTTGAGGTCTACTTTTCAAGACTTGTATGTATGATTGAGAGAACCAACTTAAAAACTACTTGTCATTTCTTGGAGAGATGTGATGGACTCCTTTACGGATCAAAGAAAAAAACAAATAGTCTTGCCGTGTTCTTCCTTTCTGGTCTGTGTTCTTATGTGGCTGCAAAACTGAAAGAACCGCCTGTGTGTAAGAACTTGTAAACTCAAGGAACTGAATAGCGAACTGAAGAACAGTTGACTAGTTGGAACATGCAGAAACAGCCCACAGTGAAGGTGTTTCTGCATTTTACCACTTCACAAGGCCCTTAGCGAGACTGTGCGTTCCCCACTTTCTTTTAAAAGCTCCTTTCATTTAGGAAAGTAGTATGACAAGAAGACAATGCTGCCACCAGATTACTGGGGGCCTTGGGGCAAAGTGCTGCCCTGGGTCTGCCCCCTTTACAGCCCTTGCATTTCTCCCCATGATGCCCCACACTGGATATTGCTACTGTCAGTGTTGCCAGTGGTACTGAGGGTTCAGGTCTCAGTCTAGCCAGGTGAGTCTGGCTCTAATGGCCCAACCTGGCAACCGCAGATGCCACATCTGCAAGGAGAAGTTGCACGTATGACTTTACATAAAAATTATTCAAAGTCAACATAAGCAAACCCACCCTTATGGGGTGCTTAAATCATGCAAACGCTTAATTAATACAGGTGGGGCCCCGTTTGCTGGGACAATCAGCATGAGTAGTAATTAAGCTGTGTGGGCATGAGAAAACTCCTAGGCACTTCCTTTGGCGTCCTTTCTTTGTCATCCTAATGCAAGCAGTTTCACCTGAAGGACAGGAGAAGAGATCCTATAAAGCAGTTGGAGGGATAGGCAAGCATCTCCTTTCACAAGGAGGATGCATCCACACAGTTGTGAACCACAGGCAATTCAGGGCCAATTCAAGGAGTTCAGGACCAATTCAAGGAGCAGAATGGACTAACGTTGGGAAAACTATCAGATAATTATCCCATGAGACCTGATGTGGTTGCTACAGGAGCTCTATGGGCCTTGCTCTCTGCCGAGCTGGTACTGTGCATTTGACCTTGCACAATATTTGCAAGTAGAGGTTTGTTGCTGGCACAGCAATTCAGGTGCCTGCTGCTGTACAGGCTGAGTCAGGCATTTTATGAACTCAGAGGCCAACATTGTCCTCTGCCAGCTTTAGAGCCTCTATCAACATCTTTGTTCATTGTCACACCTGTTACAGCTTTATAGTACTAGTTGGTAGAACCAATCAGAGCCAGCCCATCCATGTCACTGTCTCAGACAGCAGCTGGAACAGAAGAAGCAGCATGGAGGAGAGTGATGAGCTAGAGCAGGGCTGTCAAACTTATTTCATATAGTGGGCTGAATAGCTTTCACATCATTAATGACATTATTAAGCAGGAAGTGATGTCATTAAGCAGATGATGGCCAGCAATAAGCACTTTGTTCTCACACAGAAACCCATTAGTTGCAAATGACAGAAGAGAAAATGTGCAAGTCTTGATCATATTTTCAAGATATAGGAGAGCCCAACTATCACATAGGCCACACTTTCAGCAGTATCTCCAATGCCACAGCGTCACTCTGCAGCTGAGAAGTGGTGTGTGAAGTGATGCCTCTGCAGAAGTGTTGCTGCTAAGAGGGTGGCTCATGTGATAATTGAGCTCTCTCAGCCATAGTGACCAGATGCCAGAACCGCAAAAGAGGACAAGGCACCCCAAAATGCAGGACATCCAAGAAAAATGTAGGACACGACAAAATAAAAGCTAAAAAGCTAAAAACACTCATATATACGTATTGTTTTCATGTGTTTAATTTAAAACTATATTGTTTATTAAACTTAAAACTATATCACATATAATTTATTAATTACCAGAAGGCTATGCGCTGCCTGCTCACAGGGAAAAGGAAAACATTGAAGTTCTTTTCCAGTTCACAAGGTTAAAAAAAGAGGGCATGTCCTGGAAAAAGAGGATGTCTGGTCATCCTGCTCCCAGCACCTTGGCAGCCTCTCCTTCTCTCACCCCTCTTGCTCCCTTACCCCAGTGGTTTTCAAACTCTCTGGGAGTTTGAAAACCGCTCTTAGTTCTTGTGGGGGCGGGGGGAGGCCGCAGGTACTCAGGGGGCTGCAGGGGCTTGGGTGCACTTACCCGAGCCTCCTGCAGCCTCGCGGGGGTGCAGGGAGCCCTGTGCAACCTTCTGCAGGGCTCCCCACAGCTTCGAAAGTGAAAGTGGAGCGATCACGCTCCACTTCCAGTTTTGCAGGAGTGGAGTGCGATCGCTCCACTTTCACTTTCGAAGCTGTGGGGAGCCCTGCAGAAGGTTGCACAGGGCTCCCTGCACCCCCGGGAGGCTGCAGGAGGCTCTGGTAAGTGTACCCAAGCCCCTGCAGCCCCCTGAGCGGTGTGATCCTGGGCATCTTGCCACTGCCTCCTCGCTGCCTCCTCACTGCCCCTGTCCCTTAAGGGGGCAGAGGCCAGGGCCCACAGGCTGGGGCATCACAACGCCCAAGTCTGAAAAGCCCTGCCTTACCCCATAGTATTCCTTGTCTTCTGAGGTCTCCTTCCATCTCTCTCTCTCTCTCTCTCTCTCTCTCTCTCTCTCTCTCTCTCTCAGAGCTTTAGAAGAAGTGGCACTGCTCTTTTTTTTCTAGCACTATATATTTATTTGGGTTTTTTGAATTCTGTATTTCAATTACTATACATTTGTTTTAAGCTGTTGCAAACCTTTTTTCATTTTCCACAAACAAAAATAAACTAACCCACATAACACATAACACAAAAAACACTTCACAAAAAAAGGGGGTGCAGGAAATCATATATCATTATCACATATCCCTGAAACAAATAAATCATTACATATCTTAATCAGTTTCCTCTTCTAACAGAAGTGGCACTGCTGAAGGGGTGTTGCTGGGAGACTCCAATTATCATGGGGTCCATATAATGAGCTTTCAGGGGCAGCAGACAGCCCATAGGCTACTCTTCCCTATTTCCTATTCTGCTTCATTCCCCCTCTTCCTTTTGCAATTCAAGGAACAGAAGGAGCAGGGGCTTCCTTAGCTAAGGGGAAGCACCATTTGGCGTACCACCTCAGGTATCAGGGGGTCATAAGCCAGCTCTGGAATCATTCAATAATGGCCCAATTATATCCAGGCTGGCTGTCATCGCAGTACGTCTTCCTCTGGTGCCGAGTGCTATAAAGTGGTCAGCACCAGTCATAAAAGGTGCTCCAGCAGTGTGCTGAGTACCACACTGAGTAAAGCCAGGGGTTTCCGGGCCATGTTGTTGGCTCTTCCACTGCCTGCTGGAACAGAAAAGGGGCAAGGAAGAGGTGCAACTGGGCACGGAGGCTGTAAGAGGGGGTAGATCCGGCAGCAGTGGCATACACTGGATCCTATCTTCCATTCCCACCCCTTCCTCTCCTCATACTTGAACTACCAAAATTACTAGTGCAGGTCCAAGGAGATCCATTGGGGACTGGGATACTTACAAATGCGTAAGGGGATTTAAATCCCCTTTCACCTCTGAAGCCTCCTGATCTATCCCACACTCCTGAATACAATGTGTCCATTTTTGGCATGCTGCACCAGCAACAGGGAAAGGATAGGATTGGGCTATCTTAATGTAGGTCTTAAATGTGGACTTGAGCTATGCTGTGCTAACGAGAATGAGACCTTGTGAAAAGGTGTTCAATACCAATTACACAGTTTGGGCTCAAGTTGTAATGCATGTAATACACTTTAAGATTTATTCCAAACAGTAAATGGTGTGTGGTGTTAATTATTCAGAAAGCCACCCTGTTATTACGATGCTGTAATGCTTTTGTGGTTCAAATGTTTTGTTATTCATCATATTAAATAACTGATTGAAAGCAAGTGCTAATAAAAAACGCTAATAAAAATGCATTGTAGGACTATTACAGATGAGTGTTGCAACAGGTAATACTGCAACTGCAACAGGTAATAAGTGAAATCACTGGCTTACTCTTGCCTCAAAGGAAAAAAAACACAATTTACATAGGCTTACTGCTGCATGCACTAGAAGAAATTAGTTACATTAGCAGGTGTCTAGCTGGCACTTGGGTAGCTTTGGCTATGTTGATTCTGAGGACTTTCTTTTCCGCAGTCTAAGACAATCTTAACACAGACAGATCAAAACCAGAGATCTTTGTGAGAGTTACTCACAGACACATGCCCAAATTAACAGTTGTTTTTGCCATCTTGATAATTAGAGATATACTGTAATATTTGATCACTGTTTTGGATCAAAATGAGAACAAACAGTGGAACTCTGAGTAGCCCAAGAATTCTGGAAAGGGCTGTAACATGTGCTCTATCACCACTGAGCTATAGCCCATTCTGAAATTCTCAGACTACTTAAAGGGCCATAAGTCAGTGGAAGAGCATCTTCTTTGCATGTAGAAGGTCTTGTATCCGTACTCTTATCCTGCGGCAAGCCTCCAGTCATTTTGCTGGTGCAAAACCAAGAAGAGTAAGAGAGAGGGAAGAGAGTTGCATTGGCAGTGGAGTTTAGTTAGGTTTGGGCTGTAAGAGTATTGGTTCAGCTAGTTCAACATTGACAAAACTGTGACCCTTCAGTGTTTCAGGCTGGTGTCTGAAATACTGGGAATTGAACATGAGACCTTCTACAAAGTACATGCTCTTCCACTGACCTATGGCCCTTTAAGTAGTCTGAGAATTTCAGAATGGGCTGTATTTAAGAGAAGTTAACTGAAGTGTTTTTGTAACTACAGTGCAAGTTTGACATTCTTTCTGTGAACTGGGCCTTTTTGGTCTTTTCTAGATGACCAAGAAGATGAAAAAGTTGGAAAAGGACACTGCTACGTGGAAATCAAGATTTGAGAACTGCAATAAAGCTTTGTTGGAAATGATTGAAGAGGTGAGAAATCTGTTCTTGAATATTCCCCCACTCTTTTTAAAGGATCAAGAGCATCACCTACAATAACGTGGAGGCCACTATCCTATAGATTTTACAAATAGGTATCTGAAACAAGAACTATTGTGAAGATTTCAGAGCATCAGTCACAGGATATACACCAGTGGTCTTCAATGTTTTTTGGGCCAAGTACGAGACTAGGGACCCCACTACCAATCCTGTACCCCTTTCTAGGACCCTATTTGCCCACTCCCATCCCCATCACCACCCACTCCCTGCCTTCATAATGCCAGCACTGTTCACAGTAACCAAATATTCTTATAAGAGAGAGCAGAAAAAATTACCATGAAGCCTGGCACTACTGAAAGCGATTTTAGCAGAATTGCTAAGAACCTGAGCAGGAGTGGGACACAATCTCCTGGACCTGAAGGGGTACACCTGATGCCTCCCCCTTTACTTGGTGGTGCTCTAGGTCTTCAATCTTTTTCATTCCCATAAGTTGCCCCACAACTGAGGATTCATGATTCCATTGGGGTCCCAACCCTAATGTTGAAGAACACTGATATACACAATTTACCCCCTACCACATTTTAGCCACCTTTTTGCTGATACAGTTAGAGTGATTAAAGAGCAGTCAAAAAATAGTTGTTTTCCACTCTTGCAAAAAGATTTGCGGAAGTGAAGTACACAATTATTTTAGCACATTAATGGCAAACACTACATGAAGTGGGTGCAGTGGTGTCACTAGGATTCGCGTCACCCGGTGCGGGAGGCCTGCGCATCACCCATGCAGTGGGCAGGGCAACACCCCAGATGGTGGGTGTGGTGATGTACCATTGCCCCGCCCCCACTGGCTTTTTGGCAGTACCTTTTGATAGAACACAGATCTTTCAATGTGGTTTGTTTCATTGCATTCTGCATGAAACTACGCATTGATTGATATATAACATGATGGTATTATTCCTCCAAATTCTGATTTTAGTGATTTTGAAAACTTGTGGAGTCACACACACACACCCGTGTCAACTTACTAACACTTTATTGCAGCAGTTCTCATACTTTTAGCACCTCGACCCACTTTTTAGAATGACAATCTGTCATTCTACCCATTCTACCCAATCTGTCCAGTACCCACTGGAAGTGATGTCATGGCCAGTGATGTCATGGCCAGAGGTGACATCATCAAACAAATGAAAATAAATTTGCTTGGAAATGGAAAAGGTGCAAAAGAGAGCAACTAAGATGATTACGGGGCTGGGGCACCTTCCTTATGAGGAAAGGCTATAGCGTTTGGGTCTCTTCAGCCTAGAAAAGACGCCTGAGGGGGGACATGATTGAGACATACAAAATTATGCAGGGGATGGACAGAGTGGATAGGGACATGCTCTTTACACTCGCACACAACACCAGAACCAGGGGACACCCGATAAAATTGAGTGTTGGGAGAGTTAGAACAGACAAAAGAAAATATTTCTTTACTCAGCGTGTGGTTGGTCTGTGGAACTCTTTGCCACAGGATGTGGTGGTGGCAACTGGCCTGGATACCTTTAAAAGGGGATTGGACAAGTTTCTGGAAGAAAAATCCATTACGGGGTACAAGCCATGATGTGTATGCGCAACCTCCTGATTGTAGAAATGGGTTATGTCAGAATGCCAGATGCAAGGGAGGACACCAGGATGAGGTCTCTTGTTATCTGGTGTGCTCCATGGGGCATTTGGTGGGCCGCTGTGAGATACAGGAAGCTGGACTAGATGGGCCTAAGGCCTGAGCCAGTGGGGCTGTTCTTATGTTCTTAAACAATTATAAATAGTTAAATTAAAACGAAAGAAATAATTAAATAAGGGGGAGCCAGCCCTGTTCCACCAAGTGAGTTTTCTCTGTCGTCTGCCTGCAATAACCCCCCCCCCCAAAGAATCAGTGAGATTTCCAGCCCTCCCCAGTGCCCAATTTAAAGTCCTTCTATTTCAGGCACATCAGTACAAAGACCCACCTGGCTTTACAAGTCTGAGAGCCCAATCCTGGGCCTGTCTACTCAGAAGTAAGTCCCATTAGAGTCAATGGGGCTTACTCCCAGAAAAGTGGGGATAGGAGTCCAGCCTCAGAGCCCAATTCTATGCATGTCTACTCAGAAGTAAGTCCCATTAGAGTCAATGGGGCTTACTCCCGGGAAAGTGTGGGTAGGATTGGGCTGTGAGGGAAACTGCATGTGCAAACTAGAAAACATTCCCGTACCAGTTCAAGCCTCTTTGTTGGTAGTTTCTAGTGGGGGGGGGGGAGGCTGCCTTCTGGGGCTTTTGTTGCGCTCCAGTCCCAACAGATCAGGAATCTTCTGGTGTCCTCACATTCCCATTTGCCTGGCCTGACCACCAGCCAAGGCACATCTGCCTACTCGCGAGTGAATGCTACCTGAGGCTGCTTCGCTTCCCATAGGGCTCCATACACTCACAGATGCATTCAGAATCAGGACCATTGTGACGTTGGAGTCCTCTCAGTCTGCCCTTTTAGACGGAGCAAAGCAAGATCGCCTACTCGCGAGTAACAGAGCTGAACACACTGGCAGCTGGGAGGGGGAACCTCCTTCTTGGGTGTTTTTTTGGGGATACACTCATTGGATCAGGACCACTCTGACATTGTTGGAGTCCTCTCAGCCTGCCCTTTCCGATGTACTATGGCAAGTGTGCCTACTCGCTAGTAAACGCATGATATGGCTCACTTTCACTTTCCATAGGGCTCCATGCATTTTTTCCTTCTGGTGTTTTGGCCATAACTTTTGAAGGAAAGGAACGATCTCAACGGGGTTTTTTGCATTGTCTTCCGCTGGCCGTTCCACATCCAACGGTGTATGGTATGATGCGGTTGCTCGTAAAGGCGCAATTTTAGCACGTCATCCTCCCAGGGCATGTCACCCGGTGCGGCCCGCACCCCGCTAGCGACGCCACTGAGTGACTGAGAGGATAAGAATGGTGTTGCATGTGGGAAACAATGTTTATGGATGGTGCACTTAGGCATTACTTCTGAGATGGTACAGTGGCAAGTATAAATAGGGAGGGTCTGGTTTATAGTACTGAAATAAATTTGCATAGCTGGAGTTGAGTGTGTGAAAAGGCATCATATTTTCCCTGAGCAGATTTTTTAAAATTACATGATTTAAATACTAGATGATAATGGTGCAAACCCAACTTTGTTCACAATACAGCCCTTGTAAACTCCTGGAACTTAGGGCTAGGCATTGCAGAAATGAAAGTCATTGGGGATCTGCCACATTCTACAGTTAGAACTTCCTTATTTGTCACTTTGCCCTGCCCCAGCCCCATGAAGTAAATGTTAATTTTTGCAACAGTTAATCAGCTCCACTGAAATGCATAGATTACATCAAAGGCCCCAGGGCCCGAGGGCACAAAAAACCCATGAGCTGTAACATCTATGATACAAAAGTGACCATGGCAGTGGCATGATTTGCTTGGGGTTAGTCTTCAAGAAATGTTTTCCAACAGAACAAAGGAGAGAAGGAAAGTCGGAGGATCTGGCTCCTCTAATTGTCTTGTGCCATTATCAGCTTGGCAGTCTTCAAACACTGTATTTCTCATTCTGTTACACAGAAAACCATGAGGGCCAAAGAATATGAATGCTTTGCGGTGAAAATTCAAAGACTGGAGAATCTCTGCAGAGCACTGCAGGATGAAAGGAATGTTTTGTATAAAAAAATAAAAGAAGCAAAATTTCCTGAGGAGAAAGATGAGGATGAGGATGAGGAAGAACACAAACAGACTGAGCAGGAGGACATCCTGAGCAATGAGGCTGGTCCAACCTCCACTGTTACCGACCAGGCTGCTGCTGAGCTGTCTGTCACTAATGAGAATATTCTGAAAGATCTGGCTAAGAGCTTCTCAGTGATCCATCACCTGGAACCGTCCCTCCTAGCCACCAATGAAGACACCAGTGAAGCACTGCATGACCTACAAGCAGGTGGCCCGGTGTGTCCTCCAGAGCCAGTCCTGCTTTCCCCTGTACACCAAGTTACAGGAGATTCCACCATACAGCCAGCAGCATCCATGCCCAAAGCAGAAGAATGCAAAGGGGATGTTGTAGAACAACCTGCTCAAGGTCAAGCAGCAGTTCTGCAGCTGCAAGATGCTGACATGGAAGATGTTGATTAATGTAATATGTAGAAGTGGTGTCGCTTTCCAAAATGCCATCCCTTCATCACCCTTTTTATTGGTAAAAAAGAAATTTTTGAAGTTTGACAACATTCAGAGATTTGCTTCGCAAGATCATGGGGGACATCTTGCCTTTGTGCTAGTACATCCCATTGGCACTGATGGGTTTCTTCATCTTATTCAAAACTAAATGCTTTCCTAAAAATAGAATAAAATGAATCTTCCTCACCCACCATTTCCTGCACATTTGGGACTTCCTCCTGTAATGGCACAATCTTAGGAATATCTACTCAGAAGCAAGTTGCACCAAGTTCAATGGAACTTACTCCCAGGTAACTGTGTAAATAGGATTGCAGCCTTAGGGCCCAATCCTATCCAATTTTCCAGTGCCAGGGCAGCTGTGCTTATGGGGCATGTGCGGCATCCTGTGGTGAGGAGATAGTCACTGAGGCCTCCCCAAGGTAAGGGAACATTTGGTCTCTTACTTCAGGGCTACACTGCGGCTGCACTGGTGCTAGAAATTTGGATAGGATTGGGCCCTCAGTTACTTTAATTCAAAAATAACTAGAACAGGTTTGTAATATTAGTTTGGTTTGATACAGCACAATGTCATTTCAAGTACAGTAAGAAACGTGTGTTATGGACTTGTGACAACAGAAGCTAGAAAACAGTAAAGGGAAGGATTATGAAAAAGTAGACCAGGGAAACAATCTGTTTAGTGTGATCTTCCAGCCACTTCTTCCAGTCATTCCTCAGTTTGACCAGTAGAGTGTAGAGTGTATATCCCTGGGACACTGATCTTTGTCTTACACCGTTTAAAAAAGCCCCATTATATTTAGCAAACCTTTCTGCTCAATGAAGAATTTTGTTCAGTCTAAAGCTATTGCTTGTCCCAATGAATGAAATACAAAGAGAGGTTACATTATACCTTTTATTGGACTAGTACAGGAGCACATAAAATAGAATTTTGTAAGACTCATTGAGTTACACAGAATATTTTCAGTTCAAACAGAACTGAAATAGCTACATTTCTGAGAAAAAGAGGTAAGAGTGCAATCCTATCCTGCACTGGAACAAGCCAGGAGGCAAGGGGAAACTTTTTCCCTTACCCCTGGGTAATAGCTGCTGACCCCTATCGGTCTCCTCTGGAGGTGGCACAAGTTTGAGGAGAGCAGAGGGGCTTCAAACCACTCTGTTCTCCCTGGAAACGGGGTTGGGATCTGACATAACTGCTGGATCCCAGCCCTTCCTCCCTCTCCCCGCCCACCCTCAGGGTCACCCACTGGCACTTTTACGACCCTCCTGGGCCAGCGCAAGGGACTTGCGTCAGCCCAAGACGCAGTTAGGATTGCACCCTAAATTTCTGAATTACTAAGTCTGCAATCCTATGCAGTACACACTTCCTTGGGGATGTCCCACTGAAATTAATGGGGCTTACTTCTGATTAGACCTGCACAGAATTGTGCTGTCACAATGGACTCCTAAGTGCTTCAAAGCTAGTGCCATTAAAATCAAGGGTATTTCTTTCCAAATATCCATGTTCAAGATTCTGGCACTAGTCACTTCCAATGAAAGCCTATTCACAAAGTCTTTAACATTTGAAATGCAGGTCACGTTGACCTGAAAGGAGCAGTAGGTTATAATTATCTGCTAGTTCCCTAAAGATGTGCATTTGAAAATATTCTTGACTTTCTAAATTATAAATCCTCCCTGCCATGTCAATTTTCTGCGTGCAAAGAGCTTTTGTGCTCACATCACTTCCAACAAAGCAGCTCTTCGTGTACCTTCTGAAGTGGTACTTGCTGGAGGAAATTAAAAGTAGTTTCCTCTTTGGGGGGGGGGAGCAGAGTAGGTTAAGCAGCAGACCTCCCCTTTTGGGTATCACCTCAGGGAACTTCTTTTACCCGGCTGACTGCTAATCAATAAAAAAGACAAAGAGGCAATGGCTTGTTAAAGTTGCAGAAAGAAGTTATTTACTTACAGTTCCATTGAATGTATATTTACAGCATCTGATTAGGATCAGAGGTTCAGCTATTACTTAGAGATGGCAGGGCCCTGGAGCTGCCTCGCCCTGCATGCCATGTGCTCAAGATGGCCTGGGCATCAGAGCCCTGGTGTGTGCCATCTTAACAGGTCGGTGGTCAGAGGACAAGAGGAAGTGCTCAGAGGAGAAGGGAAGGATAAGAGTTAGGGTCACACCCTAAAAGGGTCACAGACAGAACAGGTAGAAAGGTCAGTCACTGGGCCATAGCTTGACCCCTTCTTGACAGCATCCTGCCCCCTCTGGACAGCAGATGGAGTTGCATCAACTCCAACAGTACTGACCTGCAAGGACCAGTTCACGTACATCTTCAGGATGTCTGAATCTGCTCTTAGGATCAGGTCATCAGTCACATTAAATGTTACATGTAAAACTACCAAACGTGATGTTTCACTGGATTCCAGAACCTACGACTCAACAAAACAAATACGATGGAAACTGGAAAGTCTCAAAACTTCTGCAATGTTGATCTTCCATTTTTGTTGTGGGTGTTCCTTAAAGACTGCCTATATTTACGGTGGCATTTTAAAGTTTTCTAAGCTAAATTGCGTACCTGTGCTTCTATATTCATATTCTGTTTTGGAACCTAACTAATTCTCTAAAAATCAAATCAATCACATATATTCCTTGTTTTGAAACTTTGCTCTGTATTACTGTATCATTTGAACAAGTATGGCCACAATCAGCAACACAGTTGTCATTAAATCCCATTTAACTAAATGGACATTAAACTTGTAACTGTGCACTGGATGGTGGGCTGCATAACTTTACCTGTATAGCTGAACTTTTTCAGGATTAAATGACCCATAACTGTTGAATTCCAGTCTGAATTTGATATGAATGATTTTGCTTATTGTTACCTTAATACTAGTATCTTAAACATTGAATTAATACCATTTCCACATCTACTAAAACATTTTATTTGCTTACCTGGTCTTCTCTCCTGGTCTTAAATAGTCATTAATTTTCTAACATTCTTACTAAAATCACATCGCTCATGAGAGGTTTTGGGGGTGGCACTAAACAGATATTTGCTTTAAATCTCAGCACTTGAGAGTGTTCAAAACACATGATATACATTATCTTTGCGATTAGATGAAGCAAACTGTAAAGGTAGAGCAATGTTGCTTTCCTTAGGTGACTGATGCATTGTGCCATGTCTAGGACCATCTAGTGAGGTCTTACATGAGGACAGTTTTGAACCAGATTTGGACGTCCGACTTGCACTCCTACCCATTAAACAAAATCAATTCTTATTAATTAATGCTACTCACAATGAGGTTGGCTGAACTTGTTGCTTCCTCAGGTTCTCATGGGAGAAACCATGACAGATAAGTCAGTCTGATAACACATAAACTCTCAAAACATAAAACTGGAAGATACGTACAAGTACTCACTGTTAAGTAATTATAAATCTGAAATGGCTAAAATTTATCCATAGTAGTTCTTTTCAAAGGGCACTCCTGCATGTGTGAAGACTGGTAATTTTCAAAAATATACTATAAATGCTAGAAAGGACTACAAAGGTGCACACACATACCCACAAAATAATTCACATTTAGGCTGAGTTATATCACTATTTTGATCTTTCTTTCTTTCCTTATGTCTCCACCCACCACCATAGCCTACATCATGACAAGCCAAGTGAATGATTAATCAACTACAAGTCTACACTTGAGATCTGGATTCAGCTGACACACCTGTGATGCAGAATTAACGAAAGGCAGCATTAGCAAATGTATAGTGATGAGTATGCACATTTTGAGAACTTGACACAGGTCCAAGTTAATAATAGCAAGAAGCTGTTGCAAATGGAAAAGGCTCTGGCTTTTGATATTTTCTACCTGCCTTATTCGTAGTCTGAATCGATTCTCATGAACTGCATTAGGTCTCCTTGCAAAAGTACACATAGAAGGATGACGCAAAGCCATACTCCTGAAAGCCACAAAACATCAGAATTAAGATTTCCAGTCCTTTGAGACATTTATCCTGTGCTTCAGCTGAATGAGGCCGGAAGGAGTCACCCTTATTTTTATGACCATTCAAACAGGTGGCTAAAGCTAAGTAGCTGTACATGTGGTTAGCATGCAGAAGGTCCCAGGTTCTGTCATTGTCATCTCCAACTGCAGAGTTAGAAATGAGTTAAGCTAGTCAGTTGCTACTGGTCACAGCTGATAGTACTAACCGTATCAGATTAATGATCTTACTCAGGATAAGGTAGCTTCATTTACATGTGTGTGAAAAACAGGTATGATTACTATTTATGATATTATATGTGATATATACGTGTGTGTAGTATTGGGGCTAATGTCATTTGTGTTTGCTCACTAATGGTTTTATATTAAGAATAATAAATTATGGAAGGAATAGCGATTGAGAAATGGAGCTGCCCTTACTTACTACTAGCTAGGACTTTTTCAATAAGGTAGCATGTTTGTTGAGAAAAAGAAACACTAACTTTCTTGCACTGCTTGCATTTCCGCTGATCAGCAACAGAGGGGAATGAAAAGTAGAGAGCCTGAAGCTAAGGAAGCCAAAGAACAAGCAAAAAAATCCAGCCAGCAGAAGTCCTTGGCAAGAGTATAGAGGCTTCAGGACTGTGTGTGTTATGCAGATGGAAGAGAAGCAGCAGCAGATGTAAATCCCCCACCCTGTCCCGAACAGCCACTGATGCTATAGGAGGTTGAGCAAGACAACTATATGAGCATAAAAGTTAGAGAACCAAGTAGGGCTTGTTGAGCAGCCTATGGGGACAGATGGGACAGATCCAGCATCCCAGGATCCAGAAAGGAATTTATTTTAGGGTTCTGCTCAGGTTTCCAAAATATCTTAGTGAGAAAGATGCTTCTGGCTTACAGATAGACTCTGGATTTCTATCTAACCAACAGGCAACCAACATACCAAGTGGTGAAAGTGAAGAATACTCACCATGCAACAAAGCCCCCAACCTATGTCATGTATTTATAATGTACGGCCAAAAAATAACACCACACTTAATGAAAGACAACCAAGTAAGCACGTGGCAAGAAAAACTTACCACTTGTGAGATGGTCACCTATACTGGGCCATGGAACATCTCTGAACAAAGATAAAACAAGCTTACACTTTTGTGTTTCAAATAACTTCTGGCAGGAGTTAGTTGAAAACACACATGACTCCGGCCCTACCCATGGGAATCATACCTTTTAAAAAGAAGAATGTGACAAGAGAAACACATCTTGCATCTTGCACTTAAGCAGTCAAGTGAGTCATGCCCTTGATCTCCAAAGCTGCTATTTTCTTGGTTTCAGCAGAAGGGTGTATCATTACTGGTGTTAGCGGACACTATTGTAGGGACTTGGGCAGGGAAGCATAATGAATGTCCCCAGAGTGTACAGCCATTTATGCTGTACAAAATTAAATGCAACAGCCAAGCTGCCTACACATGGAAAAGAGCCGTGTGTGCAGGCTGTGAAAGTTCAAAAATAGAAAATCCCTCACAAAGGTGAAAGACTTCAAGTGCCTTTTTAACACAAGCAAGTCAGCAGACAACAAGACTTGCCATTCATTTTCTGAGCTGTTGTATTGCCGGTTTTCAAGGATTGTTTCTCCAAAATATCTCTTTGCTAGAGGTGCTACCTGATCATTGCAGAGTAGAGATGTATAATTGCTCCCATCTGCCCCCAATTGCCCTCATACAATGTCTCATCTTACCTTGAGTACACAGTACCCTAAAGTCTCTGTAAAATGTAACTTTTTCATTGCAAAACCCTTCTTTTTTTGGTGCTTTGCCATGAAGTTACCAAATTCTACATCTTGACTGACTTGACGCACCTGGTATCTGACCATACATAGTCTGCCTACACAGGAATCAGGGGGTGGGGGGGTGGGCGGGTAGTTGCTTCATTAGCATGAACTCCTTGATTGAATTTGGCCACATTGATGAAGATAACTATGGTTGCAGACTCTTATGTTGCTAACAACTTTGTTTACTTCAAGTCAGGAAGCTTCCAGGATGCAACTTTTGTTGACAGGTTCAAATGAGTTGTGCAAGCAAGGTACAGCCACTTATGGAACTTTTCAAGGATCAAGGCTTCTTCCAAGCTAACCTGATTGGCAGAGGTGGGGGGATTGCTCTGACAATTCAAAGTGTGGCCTTCTTCTAGCCCTGTGAGCTCTGAGGCCTCTTCCTATCAGTCCTGCTTCACATGCCTGGTGGTAACCTGGGTCATACTCTGCTTTTAAATAAAGAGGCTTATCAAGCAAGAAAAGGTAAATGTGTTCAATGGTATCTTGGAACTATGTTTCAATCAGAATATTTAGTTCATATATCTTTATCACGTACAATTTCACTTTATCATTGCTAACTTGCTAATGACCAAATTCTATTTGCACACCACAGCATCACTGGTGCCCATGCAATGCCCATCATAGCCTAAGACTGTCCAGGCAGTGCAACACTAACTGTGCACTGATGCCAGCGCAACAAGGGCTAAATGCCATACCTGTCCTGGCAAAGCAACATTGGTGCAGCCCTTCCCAGTAACACCCGCAACAACCACAGAAACAGCATGTTACTCAGAGTGACATCCTGATGGCAGTATGTCATCGCCGTGATATCAGCACATCGTCCATAACACCTGGATGTGCTAACTTGGTGACATAGCCATGAAGTTGGTGTGGCATTTGTGTGTCATTGATGTAATGCTGAAGGAACCAATCGTTGCATCCAAACCACCTCAATACTGCCAGCCAAAGCAGCACTGTCAGTAACAGGTACCTGTGAGGTCTGGTGCACCAGTTGGTTCACTGTCTGAAAAGGCAATTGTTAAACTATTTTGCCATACATGTTGTGAGGACGAGAGACTATTTGTGCAAAGTGCTCCCTTTGAGCACTAAGTGCCTTTTCACCATAGATCTCATCAACAAGGTTTCCCTTTCAGATCAGAGAAGTACAGGCATGCTCCCTTATCTGTGGGGGTTGCGTTTGGGAACCCCCCCATGGATAGCTGAAACTTTGGATACTGGTGAACGCCTGTCCTCGTGGTCTGGGAACCCTCGGCGCTCCCCTCGCCTCTGGAAAGGGCCTCAGCAAAGGCCGAGTCTTTAACGTTCATATATATAACGCTTATATACTGTGATTATACATAATTTGTACACCAAATGCCTATGCTCCAATGTATAGGCTGTATAGGGCAGGGGGTGGCAGGAAGTGCAATTTCCCATTTTTTCATTCCCTATTGCTCCTTATTGGGTTACACCTACCTACACCAGTTCGATTGTTGGCATAGCATTTTTCTTATGTGGGGGACATGTCTGTTGTCTGGAGAGGAGTTAGGATATGGTGTATGTTGACTCCTCCTCGTCCTTCCCATATCACACCCCAATCTCCTCCCTGTGTTGGCCCCTCTGATGGCAGAGTTGCACTGGTATCCAAGCGACATAGGCACAACTTTTTTATGATGTTGTGTCGGCATCCATGATGTGTCCATCGACAGACAGGCTTCTAAATTTCTAAACTGGCAGAGCTGTGTTGTCGAGCCAGAGTATACGGAAATGCACTGGCTTTGGTAACTAAAGCAAATACATCAGCTACTGGAGTCCTGCAAAGCGGCTCTATCCCTCACTCAGCAATGGTGGACCAGTCACCTTCTAAGGATGCAGTCTTACACACACTCACCAGGGAGCAAGTCTCATTGAATTTAATGGAACTTAACTTTTCAGTACATAAATGTAGGATTGCATAGTTATAGCCCAACCCTAAACAACTTTCCAGCACCAATGGCATGCAGCCATGCCAACAGGATGTATGCTGCATTTTGTGGTGGAAGTAGTCACAGAGGCCTCCTCAAGGTAAGGGAATGTTTGTTCCCTTACCTGAGGTTGCGCTGCAGCTGCACTGACACTGGAAAGTTGGTTAGGATTGGGCTGTTATTCATATCTACCTCACAGGATTGTTTTGAGGATATCCCTATGTACACTGTCCCAAGCCTTTTGGAGGAACAGTGGGATACTATTACAACTACAAGTGCTACTACTCTAAGCAGAACCTACAATATTTGGCATAAATTTAGATGGTGCTCAACCACTATTAACTCTTAATGCACCAATATAAAACCATCACAACACAGTTTTCTTTAATTTATTTTTTATACAGATAAATCACAACCAAAAAACACCACACAAAAATGGCAATATAACCAATTATTTTAAATTTCAGCAACATTCATTTGCTATGTACATATTCTTTCCTCTGCAAAAGTGCAATCCAAAACTTTTTCTTTAATTTTTTAAAAAAGGCTTTTTCTGACATAGTGGGGCTGGCTTTGTGACCTCACAACATTTTGCCCTTGAATACCTCGTACAATAAAATCAGAGATAAATGAAAATAAACTTGATACATGTCTTCCTATTAACAGAACACACTGACAGAATCACATGTTGCCTCAAACTTTGCTCTCTTAAAAATCCAGTCATTCTACGTTAGGTATCAATGGAGAAAGGATCCAACACAGTCTTAAGCACATTGGTGCACTTAAATGGACTTTTGTGCCTGTGTTGATTTAGAGCCAAGAATGGACTCCTGGATGAGATAAAGCTTCACAACTCTGGCTTATATTCTGCTGCTGCTAGGTTGTTTAGAACTACATATACATTTTGAACTGCTTTTTCCTCAACAAGGACAGCATTTAGAGTACTACCATTTCAAAATGGTACTACCATTTGCAGTAATGCACAAAAGAATGATCATATCTGTAGATTTCAAACTATATTTTCATTTTGTACAAGTGTGTGCCACCGAGAATTTTCTGTCATACCACTGATGTATCTTTACATTTATCAGTGCAACTGCTTAGTAAATAATAGCATCATCACATCTGAGAAAAAACTATCTGGACAGGATGGGAAAATTTAGCAGCTTGCTTTCTCACTACACACTAAAATGGATAAAAAGGAGAAAAGAAAGGCTCCCCAAATACAACATAGTGCTTGCAGGAATCTCTTGGAGGCCAGATCTCTCAGTCACAATGTCAATTTACCCTTCCCTGTGCACCCCCCCCCCAATCAAAGCAGTTTGACTAAGGAGATACCTTCCAGGTTAAATAACCTAGAATACACCACCCACTGAGGAAATGAGATCACCCCACAGGTCGCTGCATCATTACAGAACCCTCAGAATGACTCTTCATTTCCGATGGAAGAAATGCTTGCCAGGTACAATGGAGTGTAACAAAATGGCACCAGGTTGTTGGGGGCTCTGGAGCAAAGCCTTGAGTGAGTGAGTGAGTGTGTGTGTGTGTGTGTCCATGACACTTCCCATCCACCAGCAGTACTGCATGATCAGGGGTCAGACCAATCAGGTGGATCCTCTAACAAGCCTGACACCACCCTGTACATGGCTTTTCACCCGACTGGTGCTGTTTCCGGTGCAGAGTTGCTTAGGAACAAGTATTGACCAGGCTCTAAAGTAGCATGTAAGGAACAACTGCATACCTGGAAGGCATCTCTCCCACCAGAAAATGAGAAGTTATAGCATAAGAGAGACATAAGAAGCAGCACCACACTGAGTTTCCAATCTGGTTTTGTGCAGTTTGTGGTCTGCCATCCAGCCATCCCTGTCTGAAATATTTCATTGAGCAACATGATGAGAAAGTCAGTTCATTCAGACCCCTACAAATCAAAGACAATGGTCTTCAGGAGGCATTTTTAATATTTCACAGCTAAGCTGATTTCAAAGAAATAAGTATTTAGTGTGATGATTCCAACACACAGTAGCTATACATATATTTCTAAAAACGCATAAAAATGTAAAATGGATTGGAGAAACTGCTTATACATTCTCTTTTGACCCAATCCTAATAGGGCCTTACACTGCCAGAACTAGCATTCTGGCAGTATAAGGTCCTTTACAAAGTATGACATGCTATTCAGCAAAGCTTAGCCATCACCACAAGTAGTGAGCAGCCAGGTTCACACCAGTGGCCTGTCCACATCTCCCCGGCACTGATAAGTCAACATGGGGGCAGAAGGAAGGCGGGGAGGGGGAGTAACAGAGCAAGGAAAGAGGCAGGGAGGGTAGACTGAGGCCAAGAAGAGGGCAGTATTGGTGGCAGCTGCACAGCAGGTATCTGATTCCTCTTCCTGGACACTCACTCTTGTGACAGCTATATAGCTGGTATAAGTCCAACTAGACACTGCAGGGCAGCAAGGGCTTACTCCTGGGCAAGTGAACAGAAGTTTCCTTACCTGGAGTCCTCCAGGGCCTGAAACTCCCCCCCATACGATATAGCGCACATTCCACTAGCACAGCTGCTTTGCTGCACAGTGTGTTATGTAGGACTGAGTCACCAATGCTTTCTTCAGACAAATGTAACATCCTTTTTTGCACAACACTCTGGGTTCAGCCCTAATTTTTTTTATAATGTATACTTTAACAACGAATGAAATTCATCCTGCAAGTATACTTTACAGATGCCCCACACACAATTATGCAGATATCTCCGCTGATACTCAAGTATAAGAATGCCAAACCTTAGATTCTAACGTGTATATGACCAGCTCTAGTGCACCCACTGCACTCCACATGAACAGGGTTCCTCCTTATTCTACAATCTTGGGGGAAACCTGAAACATGTTCAGACTTTGGATTGCAGACCAGATTCCTAAATTATGCCTCTTTGTTAAAAGGCAATTACATTTACTTAAGAAGCTACGTGCAACTTCTCCACGTCCAGCCTGCAAATTTTCCTTGCCATGATCATTTGTAACTTCAGGTTCTGAGTGTATTCCTACAATTCCGATTTAGGTCGCAATTAGATTATGCTAAGTATTAACAAGTGGATGGAAAATCAAAGATGGCCCTCTGAAGTTGCCAATCTAGAAGCAACAGGTTTGTAGAGGGCATGGTAGCTGTGGCAAAAGGACTAGCTAGCAGTCCGTGTTAGAGGAATGGAATACACCATGCTCCATGGCTTTTCTCAGTGACCTTCATGTGAAAATTGTTGCCGACGAGACTGCCGAGTGTACAAACTATAGAACAATAGAACTGCTTTCAGGGTAGGAATCAAACATACGCATGACTGCAAGATCAGGGCTTCTGTGTTGACACAGATTATTCAAGGGAAAATTCATCAAGAACAGAGAAACTTGGAAGAAACTTCAGGCCTCAGGTAGTAAAGGATATGTTTTCAGAACTGACCAGCATTCCTTTCCTCATGTACAAAAAAAGTCAGGTTAGTGGAACATGATTTGAAATCCATGCAAAATGCCAAGATAAATGGCATCTGAAAATGCTTGTACGTTAATACCCAGAATACAACAAAATATTTAGTTGTCAAGTATACAAAACAGGCGTCCTGTTCTGAATAATTGAAAATCTCAAAAACAAGAGTATTTTTGGAAGTTAGCATTCTAAGTAGGATTCTTTTAATTCAAAGACATGGTACCATGTAAGCTGGGCAAGCAGTAAAGCCCTTGTAGGGCAGGGACTTCATAAAGCTAGGCTGAAGTCCTAGATCACCATATAGTATACTGTGCATTATATATTTGCTTTATTATTATATATTTGCATTCTTCTGAGAATATGTGAATCATTTAAATTACACTAGGTTGCGGTTTTTGACTTATTAGTTTGTAGAAAGTAATTTTAACTAATCTTCTTGGAGAGTAATTTTTTAGTTCTATCAAACTAAACTTCCTCTTCACATAGATCACTAATATTTAAAGGTCAAGGGACCTGTGCAAAAAAAAATGTTCTTAGATTAGCCAAATTCAAAAGATTTAATATTTTCTGTCTTTTAGAATGTACATAAAAATGTTGATAAGAAGACTATAATAACAATCAGACATGCAAAATCCAAAAATGTTGTGCGTATTTTTGTTCCTCAGTTATACTGATTTTGATTTATGTTGCTTGGATGTGCAAAAAAGTCAGTCCACTCAATACTTTCATTTTTTTAATCCCTCAACTCAATCTTAAATTCAAAGTTTTACAAAAGAAGTCAAAGTGCCATTTAAAAAGTGGTACCAAATCGTCTATTTTAAAACCAACTGTTATTTAACTTCATCTAACAACACACATTTTATATGTCAGATGACCTATATTATGGCCAAGATTTAATGAACCATTAAACTAATCCAATGACCTCAGATTTGTGATTCTTGAACTGCAGAACCTCTCACACTACATGATAATGTGCTTTTGTAACAGCAGAGTTTCAAAAGCAGTTTGTGATATGGCACAGAGGCCTGGTGTTCAAAGAACAAAGACTGAAAAAAAATCTACTGGGTTAGCGCAAACCTCTTCCACGAGGCTACGTAACTCTCAGGAAAACAACGTGTGTCTTTAATTTACCATTTTAAGGGCCCAATCCTATCCAACATTTCAGTGCAAATGCAGCCCTGAGGTAAGAAAACAAAAGTTCCCTTGCCTTCAGGAGGCCTCAACTGCCTCAGCACTGCAGGATGCATCTCATGCCATGTTGGTACGGACACAACAGCACTGGAACATTGGATAGGATTGGGCCCTAAGGCATACTAGCTGAGTACACCATATGGTATTATGCATAAGCTCACATATACACACACACTCTTAAGGTATGTCTGGACTAGTTTTTTGGCATGGAATATAACTTTAAACTGGGAACTGTTGCACATCTCAGATTAAGCCTGACTCTAGTTAAGAATTTTATTCTTAAAAAGATTAATTCTTCATATTTTAGTACTCTCCAGATATCAAAGAGGAATTATCTACCTTTTTTTAAAATTTGCGCTCTAACCGACAGGCAAATGTATTCACAGGCAAACGTATTCAATGGGCCACATGAAACAGCATCATTCATTTAGTTTGTCTCTTACTTACTACAACTGTGCAATGAGAGGCAAGGGTCAAAACAAAACCAAGAATTGCAGCAGATGGATTCTGATGCAAACACGCCCTAAATAACTAGTTTGCATTCAGCTGAATGATCATTCTGAGCACCACAAGAAAGCCCTAAAATGCCTGCAAAGACTGTTGTGAAACATCACAACTTATTAACATCTCAAGCTTGTTTAGATAGAAGCAACTTCCCCGACTGCTAGAATTACAATGTTAGTGGAAACAGTATGATCTGTCAGTGAAAGTGGCTCTGATTATCAAATATATATTCCAGGAAGACACTATGCAAAAATAAGTTTTGTTTAAAAACAGTGCATTTTCCGACATAGCATTACATTCATTTGTCATAATGTTTAGGCTTACCTCATCAGACAAAATCTCAAAGTATATCCGCAAGCACTACTTATACCAGTGGTTCCCAAACTGATGGGTTGTGACCCACCAGGGAAGAGGGCACTTCCCCTTTGAGGGGAATGACCCATAAATAGGCAGCAAAGCAATCAGGATGATTGTGCTGCTGCTGGGGAGTGAAGGGTTTTTAAAACTTATCTGGGAGTCACTAAGGCTCTCTGTAGGGTCTGGGGAGCCCACAACCCCCTCTACATCTCTCCAAGCAGCTTCACAGCCCTATTAAAAGAAAAAAAAATAAAGACCACTTCTGGTTTCACAATGAGAACAGGAAGTAGGTTTTTTTCCCTTTTTCTTTTATCAGGACTTTGAGGTTGCCAGGAGGGCTGCAGAAGGGGTTGCAGGCTCCACAGACCCTACAGAGAGCCTTAGCAACCCCCAGGTAAGTTTTAAAAGGCCCCCCTTCCCCAGCAGCAACACGATCATCCTGAGCATGTTGCTGCCCCTCCCCTCCCCTCCCAATACTTACAGGGTTCCAAAGGAGTAGGACTTTGGGAACCACTGACTTAGACTATCAAGACCTATCTTGCTCCCAGGGATGACAATGGCAAAATTCATTAGAGAACAAAAATGTGGGGTTTTCATAGGAGGCAGGCACACACAGGGATTCACTGATAATGGGAATCCCACAGATAACTGCACAACTGTAACAGCAATCTGATCATTTACCTCATCCATTCACAGCAAACTTGAATGAGTGGAGAGGATTAGAGTGTGGCTTGTAGATCAGGCAATAGACAAATTATGCCAACTTGCCATCCTCTCCTCTCAATAACCCCAAATTATACTACATTGTGAAGTATACTGGAGTGTATGGAGAAGAGCAGATACAACTACAGAGTACTCTTTATCCTGAAGCCCATTACCACATTTTGTAGAGATTTAATCTAGATGAAGAAGCAGCCTTAGTACCCCTCCCAGTACATCAAGACATTTATGAAGATTTCCCCTTTCATCCAAATGTACAAGAATGTCTTTCAACCAAAAGACTGGTTTTCTTTAACAATCCCTATGTTTTGAAGTTACTATGCCCCAATTAAAAAAATAAAATAAAAAAAGTGGAAGAATGACATTCTCCTCCCTGCTTGGGCAAATGTAGAAAGGGAGAGACTCGCATCATCTCCAACCTTTACTGAGACTGTGGCAAGAGGACTGTGGTCTTAATGACACACATCTACATAGGAACACGTGTACACAAAACACACAAAGCTGCTGTACTTTCTGTTAGAAAAGAAATTAGGTCATCTTCCCCCAACCCTCACAGGACAGATCTTATAAAAGATATGTAAAATAAAGGAACAATACTCATAAAATAGCTATTACTATGGCAAAGCTTTTGTCAATAAGCCTCCAGAACTTTAAATGAAGAGAATGGCTTCACAAAATGGTAGTCCAAGTTTCCACAATGTGGGCACTGCTGAACATTGCTGTATTCCGAGAAATACTGCATCCCAATTCGTACATCTATAACAGGTTTCCCACAATGTTTACAGTTCAGTCGAGCCTGTACGGGAGAGAGGAGGAAAGAACAGAAAGGCTTCTAAAAACATCTTCATTTGCCTCTATTTCTCAATTACATCATACAGGCATTTACTTACTGGTAGACACACAACATGCAATTAGCCAAAGAACTGAAAGTTGATTCTCGCTTATGTTTTGCACTTGAAATGCATACCCAAGTACAAAGTACATGCATGTCCCATCAAGTGTGAAGGGTATATATGAATGAAATTCGGCATGCATCCATTCCTTTTTAAATTTAAAAACAAAATCTCTCATGCAGTACCTAGATAGGATTGGATCAGCAGTTCCCAATGCGTTTTTTTTAAACAAGACACAAACCCATTTCTACACATTCACACTCAACAGATGTATGTATTATATTGTATGTACATGTTTTGTATTCAGGCATAATGTCCAAGTGCAAAAAGTGAAAAGTTTCCAACTGAAATTAGCCCTATTTGAAGTATATTTTATGCATATTCCACCAATGTTTAGCAGAGTTGTCATTGATGTAGTAAATCTGCAGTTTTTTCAGGCATCCATCAATCTATAATGACTGCTCATTCCAAATAAATGACTTGAAACAAGATTTTCTTGACATTTCGCAGACTTTAAATGCTCTCTCTCTCTCTCTCTCTCTCTCAAAGTAAAGGGACGATATATCAAGTAGATTGCAGCTGAGATACTAAGTCACATATGATGAAGTTCCTTTATAATAAACTGGGCATACTTTTAAGTAAGCCTACCAAGAATTCAAATGTTAGAGTTCCATTTAATTTGTTTCCATGAACTAGCTAGTAACTTTAGTGGAAGTACAACTATCCGTGTTAAATACACGGTAATGGCAATCTCTCTCAATAGCTAGGAAGCCACAGAAAAGGCCCAGAAACTACCACTGGGAAGTCCCTAATAGAGTTTTGGTTTTCTAATAATTCCATGATGCTGTGCCACATTTTTTGCTAATGTAGGTCATCTGAAAAGGAAATAAAAAACCAAGTATTATGAATGCCCAGAGTGTAATGTGTGGTTGCTAAGAGATTCTGTATTTAAACCTTTTTTTGTTTATTATACCAGTTGCCCTGAAAATACTGTACTTATGTGCTAAAGAGAGGTACATAACCTTAGCAAAATAAACAAACATAATGCCACACATCTTTAAATTGCTGTTACTGCGACTCAGTTTTTAACATTTACTGGCAGAAAATGTGTGTAAGTAAAAAACATCACATCATATAATCAACCCTATCCTTTGGGGGTTTATCAGATAAATTAAGTGATATCACACAAATGGCTACAACAAGATGACCACATTAGGTTAAAAAAGCATCATGGAAAGCTATCCTTATTTATCATGTTTCTGCTGGGGACTTTTCTCTTTTTATTACAGCTATCCAAGGACAGACAGCTCAGTCACATTAACATAACCAAGCAGAAATTACAAATGTAAAGATAACAAAGGCCAAAACACATTTTGCTTCCTTAAACATTACACCAATTCCTGGGTATATTTGGGGAGCTGATTCCAAAAATGGCATCCGTTTTGCCCTATCACGTCTAGTTTTGGAGACACGGCATAGCCTCTTTAGTGAATGGTTCAAGCAGCTTCCTCATGATGAAGCCTACACCATGGCTTCCTCATGAGGAAGCTGCTTGAACCATTCACTAAAGAGGCTATGCCGTGTCTCCAAAACTAGACATGATAGGGCAAAATGGATGCCAGTTTTGGAATCAGCACCCCAAATTCATATCAAACCACCATAAAGTTTGGGAAAAACTTTTCTGACCCTCAATTTTGTAGGCCGTGTAATCACCGTAGCAGTATCACCACACAGTGCATTAGTGAAAGCATACGATCCAAATGTTGTAATGCATTCGTTTCAATATGGCTTAAAATATTAACTATTGTGCAGATAATCTCTAGGAATATCTCAGATTTTAAAAAACAGCTGAAAGATTAAGATCATCACAATTATCATGACTGTGGAGATAGCTAACTGTGAAAAAATTAGTACTGCTACTACTAGTTTTATCTATAAGAACATTTTTTGCATATTTTAAACAAGAAAAACAGCAATTACTAGTGCCCCACAAATACGTTATCCCCATCAGGAGCAAATATGCTTATAAACAGGCAAAAAAATGCCGTGACTAGATGATTATGTGTTATGAAATTTATAGTTTGGTCCAATGAAGAATTAGGTATGCTTAATCCCATAATTTCAATGGTTTTTAGGCATGTCTACTTTTGCACATGATTGCTAGTTTTGTAACAATAGTAAAGGTGATTTCATTCATATGTGGTAGAACTTCTGTCCCATCATGCTGCTGCTCTAGGCTCAGAGGCACAACCTCATCCTGACCTAATTCCCAATCCTATAGAAACAACAGCAGATTCCAAAGTCCCCTCTGCTCCCTAGCTCCACACTTCTTCCTGCTGCCAGTGCTAGGCGAAAAGTCAGCCTATCTTCCAGCACGCACACACCACAAATATGCATAAGGAAAAGTTTCCACTTCCTGCTACTGCTGCTTTGTTACCAAGTCCATTTTCCATCAACTATGTGATATTACGGGTTTTCCATGGAGTGAAATGCCATTGTGTTATCATCTTGAAGCAGTTTTATCTTCAAGTTCTGTAGATGCTATTAGGCTGCAATCTATACACTTACTGTCAGGTAAATTCCATCAAAGTCAATGGGGATTATTTCTAGGTAAACATGCATTGGAGTGCACTGAATATACTATATTTGTGTTGGTCAATTCAGAAGAATTCTTATTTAAAAATATTGGTCAAAAAGCTGAAGCTCCTATTTTTCTGCAAAGCGATTAGCGACTTGGATAAAAATTATAATTCTTTATTGTCAATCTTAATCCCTAGGTCTCCACAGACTGTAAACATTAAGAAATCTCTAGATTTCGCATTATCTAGTCATTTCTGAATTGACTATATATACCATATCTGTTAAAATTAATTCAAGTAAAATCTGATCTTGTTTTCCAATACAGACCTGGCAACAGGGAGAAGCTGCTAGAATATCATAAGTGTACATGGTTCCCAGTTGATGCCAGCTTCCATCCCACCGGGACTTGCACTTTATGCAGATAATTTTGTGAACCCCTTCTAAACAGTCTACACAAACAGCATAGAGGTGCATAAGCCTTCCTGTGGAGAAGAAGACAAAAAATATTTTTAAGGAAAATATTTATAATAATATAATATATTATTTAATATAATATAATACAGGAAAATAATATAATACAGGTAATTATATTATGTAGTAAATGACAGAAAGAAAGACTAAGAAAGAAAGAAAGATACCATAGTCTTTCGAGACTGAAGGTTGCCAATATATAAATGACAGAGTATGACAATACCACTATAAGCAATGTGAGTAACATTTTTTGTTCGAAAATGTAGTATGCATTCTGCAAAAATAGATACGTTCTCTCTGTTGCATCACAAGATCTCTTAAAACATCTTAAAAGGGAAGTTCCATTTTTCACAAGTGCATTTCTGGCTCGCAACTGCAAAATTCTCTTTCCTCAATCCATAGCTCAGAACTCCAATATCCTAATATTCTATCCTGTCAGTGCCATGAGAGGGGAGGGGGATAAAACTGCCATGTGTTCAAGTTATTCTAGTACCTGAGGAATTTTTAAACTTCTGTACATTATACTTGTCTCGAAAGATCTATATGCCATTATACATACATAACATAAAAATATTATAGAAAGCTATCAAATAGATGGAACATGAACAAAGCTGGACCACACCTAGGTGGGTACATGCTTTAAGTCAGGGCTTTTCAAACTGGGACGTCACGATGCCCCAGCCTGTGGGCCCTGGCCTCTGCCCCCTTAAGGGGTGGGGGCAGCCTGGAGGCAGGGTGGAGGCAGCGGCACAATCCCCAGGAACCGTTGGCAGGGCAACCCGCAGCAGTGAAAGTTAAAGTGGAGCAATCGCGCTTCACTTCCGCTTTAGTGGAGGTGGGGCGCGATCGCTCCACTTTTACATTCACTGCTGTGGGCAGCCCTGCCAAAGGTTCGCACCAGGCTCTCGGCACCCTGGGAGGCTGCAGGAGGCTTGGGTAAGTGCACCCAAGCCCCTGCAGCCCCCTGAGCAGCGAGATCCCGGGGATCGTGCTGCTGCCTTCCACCCGCCCCTGCTGCCTTCTCCCCCCCGCCCCCGCAAGCACTTACAGTGGCTCAAACTCTTCAGGAGAGTTTGAAAACCACTGCTTTAAGTTAATAATGATATGAATGGTTAGGAGAGATGAAGGTGAGAGAAATTATTCTCTGCTTTTCAAACATTAGAAGGCAATACATTAACAACAACCAAAGTCAGGGTCAAACTACACATTATGTATAATTCATTTTTGGCTCTTGGTCCTTCCCTTCTGTGATTTAAATAATAGTGCAAAGAGATACAAAAGGGTTCAAAACCACAGCAAGGGCCTAAATGTAGCAGAAGCAAAATGTGAAAGTGCCCAATTGCTGTGGATTCACAGTATACACAAACTCTAATACTGCTGTCATTTCTTTTGAAGGACCATGGTCAAGTCTACATTCCCATCACACAATAGTGCAAGTGCAAAGTGCATATAGCCCTGCTCCAAGCTGCTCCTGAAAGTCAAGGGACAGTTGGGAATGGTGTAAGATGTGGCACTGAAAACTGCTTGGGTATGAATAACTCTCCAGAAACCGGACACAGACCTTCCAGAGCTCATTAAAAGCGCCTTCTTATTTAGAAAATACTTATTAATAGACATAGACCAGTGTTTCTCAACCAGTACAGTACAGGTACCACCAGTGATACTTGAGGTGGTGTCTGGTGGTACTTGCAGAACCCCTGGACTCCTACCACCCAATAGCGAGACCAGGAATGGGACACAACAAACTGGTAGAAGGTTCAGCTCAGCAGCCAGAGCTCCAAAGCATGCTTTTTATGTGCTCTAAAAAGCCCTCCCATCCACACTGAACCCCTTACTGGTGTTTGTCATGTCGCATCTGGCCTCCCAACCCCAAAATAAATGGTGATGATGTTATCACTAGTTACTTCTGGTGGTACTTTCAAAAGATGGACCATGTGAAGTGGTACAGCAGAGGACAAACCTTGACAAACACTGACATAGACACTGCTGAGAAATGTAACTTGAAGCAGAATGGACTTTCTGACAAGGTGAACGCAGGACAGACAGTTGATTAAAATGGGGATTTCAACACCTATAATGTAATTACTATGCAACAGATTTTCATCAAAAGAAGAGCAGCATATTTCCAATCTTCCTGAATTTTAGATAGAATCTAAACCAGTAAAAGAAAAAACTAAAGGTATATTATAGTGGGCAAAGAATATAAAAACTAGGTGAAAACTGCACTTCAAAAGAACACAGAAACAACTATATTTTTGCCATTTCTCATCCATTCTTTTCGAAATTTCACTGTCTTATAGAACGCACAATGTAGAGTCTATGGCCCAAATCCTAACCAAATTTCCAGCACTGGCATAGTGGTGCCAATTAGACGTGTGCTGCATCCTGCAGTTGGGTGGCACTCAGAGTCCTCGTCAAAGTAAGGGAATGTTTGTTCCCTTACCTCGGAGTTGCACTGCCCTTATGGTGGTGCTAGAAAGTGGGTTAGGATTGCGCTCTATGTGTAACATTTCACAACATTGGGACCAGTCATATTGATCTTATATTAATTATGGCCACATCTGGCCATTGGGCCGGGGTTTGGAGACCCCTGTCCTATTCCTTCCTGGCCTCAATCTACCAACCTAGGTCCACTTGGACTTGTGCCAGCAAAATAGCCAACATTGGTTAGAGCAGATCCATCTAGGCAGTGGGGGCTTGCAAGGGAACAAATGTTCCCATATCTTGAGAAGGCCTCTGGGACTCAAAACATCCCTGCAGGGTGTAGCACATGCTGTTGGCATGGCTGCATCAGTGCTGGGGAAGTTACAGTGGATCGGCTGCCCTGTCATGCAGTCAGTACATTTAAAAATTATTTTGTTTTACACTCCAGACCCTTAAAAATTGTTTTACACTTAAAACCCTTAAAAATTATGTTTTACACTTAAAACCTAAAGGCATTCTCAGCTGTTGTACCATGCATATGAAATATCTTTTCTAGAGAAAACTGCCCAGTGCCAGATTTTTTTCCCCAGTTAAATGAATATAATGTATTTATGTAGCGCCAGCTATGTACTGTATATGAGATTTTACAACCTGCAAATAGACATGAAAGAAACAGCAGATGAGAAAGAGAGTGAGAGAAATTGAGGCAGGGAAAGAATATGCTATTATATCATGCATGTATACTTGGGTTTAGTTGCAATATAGGGCAGTGCCATCACTAGGCTTGGCATCACCCAATACGGGAGACCAGCACATCACCGCCATGCTGGACCTCCTCCCATGCAGTGGGCGGAACAATGACCTGGGTACTGGGCATGGTGATGCACCATCACCCCACCCTGCTGGTTTTTTGGCTGTACCTTTTGATAGAACGCAGATATTTCAACATGGTATTTTCACTGCATTCTGCTGCAAATTACACATCAAATTGTATATAAAATGATGGTATTCCTACAAATAGCAATTTTGGTCACTAGTGGTGTCACCCCTCCACAAATGTCACCTTACTAAAACGTTATTAGTTCCATGCTGTACCATGACATCTCATTGGCTCTATGAACAATCAGTCTCACTGGACTGTTTTGAATTAAGGAAATGTACTTTTTGTTATACGAGACAGTTGCATTTTTGTTTTCCGGCCATGACTTTTGATAGCATGGAGATGTTTCACTTTTGTTTTTTCATTGCATTCTGTTGTAAATTTTGCATTGAATGGCGTATAACATGATGGTATTATTCCTACGAACCGTGATTTTAGCAATTTTGGTGACGTGCGCCTCCCCACATGCGTATCAACCAGAGAGATGTGGCCCACATCCCCCTAGCAACGCCGCTGATATAGGGTATAGGAAGAAAATAGTTGGACCAATGGTTTCATATTAAAGGTGGAGTTTGAAGAGGGAAGAATAGAGACATCACATAGATGATGCGGTATATAGATAAGAGGCAGCAAGGAAAAAAGGATGGAATCATTTCAGGGAGCAGAAGACCTTCAGATAGCTGAAAACAGTGGACCTACAGATCTGACAGTCATATGCAGGAGCGTAAAAAGGATATGACAGGAAAGAGGTACTCCAGCACATTGCAGTTAGTTTAACTGTTATTTTGTCATTTTGATTATGTTGATCAGTTGTAGTTTGCTGCTTTCTGTAATTTTAATTCAGGAGCTTTTACTGAATTTATGATTCTGTTTTTATTATTATTATTATTATTATTAAGAATATTTATATATTGATTTCAATAAAAACTAGTTCACAATGCGGTTTACACAGTAAAATAAATCAATAAATGGCTTCCTGTCCTCATAGGGCTCACAATCTTATAAAAAAAGGATGCAGGAGAGACACCAGCAACAGCCACTGCAAAAGGCATCATGCTGGGATATAAAGAGAAAGTTGCTCCCCCGCCCCCCAAATATCAGGGGATACCGTTTTAGGAAGTACTTCTTTGTCCAGTTAGCAAGGTTTTAACATATACGTTACCCCAGGAACTTCATGATAGCCAGTGGCACTTAAAAGCACACAATAATAAACAAACAAAAATAAACAGCAGCAAGTATATGAGAATAGGGTATGCTGGAATTTAGTTTGAGACATTTAATTTTAATAACAATTAACATGTTATTACTATTTAAAAATAAAAACTGACTAAGCAAGTTATTTCAAATGAACACTGCAGGAAAAAAGCTGTCAACACAAAAAATTACTACAATAAATCTTGAAAAACAAGAATACTAAAACAGACAAACCAGTGTGGTATAGGGGCTAGAATGCTGATATCCAGATTAAGATCCTCATTCAGCCATCAAGCTCATTGACCTGAGGCCATTCACTTAGCTTCACCCTATTTCACAGAGATGCTATGAAATTGGTAGGGGACAACAGCTCCATTCTAGACCAACCTGAGCTCCATGGTGGAAGGGCTGGACACTAGTACTTAAGTTACCTTTCTGTTCTACACACTATTCAGCAGAATAATTGCTAAAGCATCTGACAGTGCAATCCTATGCACCTATGTATATCTACTCAGACGTAAATCCCACTGCACTCAAAAGGACTTACTCCTAGGTAAGTCTGAATAGGATCACAGCCTGAATTGCAGAACACATATGTAATCACCTTTAAATTGTTATCACTACATACAAGTAACAAGCAAGTACAGAATTAGCAGCCCAGACCTATTCCATCCCTGCTGCCTATGAACTGGTGCCAGAATGGCTACCACTGCATCCTGTGGGGAGAACAGTCTGGGAGGTCTCCTCTTACAGAGGGCAGCAGCTGCAGGAATAGAGGCAGTGTCGCCTACCCCTCACCATCCCCTCCACTGGTAGGCACCTACAAGGCTGGCTGGGCTAAAGTGTGGTGCCTGTTACTACTGTGGAGCTGCCCACTGGTGGAGAGGGTGGTGAAGAGATGGCAACACTGTTTACACTCCTGCAGCCACTTCCCTCCTTAAAGGGTAAGGAGAGAGCAGCAGTGCAAGAGCAAAGCCCTCCTCTCCCCTGTCAGTACCTCCACCTTCCTGCCCACCTGCCTGACCGGCCTATTCTCCTCCCCCTCCTCCTCAGGATAGCGACAACTGCCCAATCCAGCTGGAAATGTCAAGTGACAATGTGTCCTTAGAGCACAAATTGGCAGTTTTGTTATTGTCCTATTTAAAGTTGAACATGCCACTGCTAGCCAATCATCAGCAGTGATGTTTATGGGCAGAAAGTTACATTTATGCTTGGACTTACTAAAGTCATATTTGTGCATGTATGTCAGCAATCAATAATTTAGCCAAAAACTTGCAAGGTGTTGTGTCAAACCTTATACCATTATATACAGATAGGTATCACCTGAGAAAAACCAGCGCTGTTATGTTGATCAACTACAGACATCCGGAGTAACCCCAGCAAGGACTGCAGAACAAGCATCTCAAAAATGTTTCACAATACCATCTCCAATTCCATAGATACTGGAATCTTATACACCTTTGCTAGGAAATGGTATTGCGGAGCTTCCTCTGAGGTATCTCAGACGAACAGCTGCACACATTCTGATCTCCCACAGAAAAGAGGGGCTGACACTATCCAGAACAAAATCGCAAGCCACTTCAGAGACTTGAACTGTGATATGTATCATCTGTGATTAGAAAACTTTTCTTAAATTTCTGTTGGTGGCATCTGTCAGGAAGGGGGGGAGATATTGTTACATATACTGAACACGTCTGATGGCCTGATCCGTAGCCATTTTGGGAGCACTGCTGCAGAAAATGGCAGCACTCCCCACCCAACACCAGACTACTCAGCGTTTGCCAGAGCAGGTAAGCCAACTGCAGGGCAAAAAGGGTGGTGGAGCGGGGGTGGGAAGTCTGCAGAAGGGGGTAATCTGGTGGTGACTGTGTGCACCGGATCCTATCCCCTCTTTTTCAAGCCTCTGATTGGCGAACAGAGCTCAGTGCAGCAACATGGAGGTCGCAGAGGGGGCTGCAAACCTCCAGGAAGCTTCGTACATTTAAATGCCCCTGGGTCCTCACAGCGCCACAATTGTTGAGGCACTGTCTGAGCACATATACCCAGCTCCCAACCCACACCCACAACAACTTACAGGGTTCCCAACTCCCTCAAAGGAGTTTCAGCCTAAGTCTTACAGAACCCAATGGGGGTACTTTTGAGTAAAATAAATCACACTGATTTCAAACATTCTACCTATGGGTCTCCTCAGAGCCAAGTCAGCTATTTAGCTGGAGTTAAGTCTGAGAAGAGAAAGGGGGCAGTACAAACCGAACAATAAGGGATAGTATCTAGTGTGTGTGTTTGCTGCTGTGATCTTCCCCTTCCAGTCCTCTCTGCTCACCGCCCTTCCCCTCCCTTGAAGACCCCCAAACCTGCCCCTCCCCATCCCGCTGCCAACTTCCCAGTGCCTGCAGAGTATCCCAGAGTTGCTGCTGCACACACGCCCCACTCACCATTTCCAGCAGTGGCCTAGCAGTGCGCAACAGTGCCCTGGCTTTGCCCTAAAGGACCCTGTGATGCTGGAACACTAGTTTAATTGCTCTTTGAACATAGTTTTTTTGCCCCTTTCCTGGAATGTTATTAGGCCTTAAGTGATGTCAAATGAATAGACGTGAAAGAGAGATTTAACAGTAGATTTTCAAGGCAAAAAGGAAAGGCATGAAAACTGGATGCCCAAGCTGCACTGCTTACACATTTAAAAACTTGTTCTGGACAGTTCATCAAAGAGACGTGATTAGGACTGTGTTTAAAATATATATTTAAGAATTTATAGTTTATGATTACTGCAAATAAGTAATGCTTTTGGAGAAAAACTTAAAACCATTACTGTTTTGCAGTAGTCATAAATGAAAAATTAATCAACACCTTTCTGTTTAAACAAAGTATAATTCTTATCTCATTGATAGATCCATATGTTCTCCAGAGACACACACAATTAATGCTGTTTTTCTTTTCAGTTGCCATTTCTCCTACCCCCATCTCATCTGATGCCCTCTCTCTCTAAACCCCTAGACTGTGAACAGAAATGAGCTTCAAGCTATTTGTATTATGATTAACCCAGAAAGATGTCTATCCGTACCCTTTATGGCTCACCAGCTGCTTTTGTCAGCAACTGGCCTCTATAAAGCTACTCCTCAAAAAAAGCCACAAGACTAGATCTCATACCATACAATATTAGGATGTTGAACAGACAAATGTACAGCTTATTCCAAATCTCATAGCAAACAAATCTCTGCAAGTTTACTGCAATACAGAATACAACTGTTCTTGTTTGTTCCATAATTCCTGGAGGAAAGCTTTGTCAGCGTGGGGCTAATACTGTAACTGGTCAGTTTTTAGGTTTTGCAGGCTACATAATATTTCATTTAATAATTACCCCTTCAAACTTTTGTTTCATCAGTTTTCACTCAATGGTATCTAAGATATCTAAGAGATCTATTAGTCTTACAACAACTCAGGCAAAGCTACACATTACACCAAAACATGTGAAACAAAACTACTACTTCAATAAAGGTAATTCCCCAAACAGAAGCAGTGAGGACATTTCTTTCTCCACCCTTTGCTTTTACTTTACAATCTATTCGCTCATTTCCCTTCCCTTCCCCTCCTCATCAAGCATTCTAGGTGTGTGTTTGCCATAGTAAACATAGGTATAGAACTGGCTGGAATGATGTACTTCTCTTACTCAAACACTGCTGCTCCACTACAAATTCCTCCTCTTCCCCAAGCTGCTTCCCTAGAACAAGCAGCTACCAGGGTTTCACATGTAACAGAATGCAGCCCAGTAACAGGAGATGCAAAATGCAGCACCGCCATTTAAAAAATTAAACAAGATTGATAAGCAACCTATACCTTGGAGGTGACAGGGAACATCATATTCAATTTCATCGTGTCTTGATGGACTAAGAAACAGAGTTCCATCCACCAATGGAAACTGTTCAAATACTGGCAGTGCCCTGTGGCATAATGCACAGTTGACAACATTTCGGTGACTAGCACTGAGTGCTGCAAGAATGAATTTTCGTAAGTCTTCTCCTTGACCCACTTGGGCATCATCTTCCATCCGAACATGGAAAGTGTTCAGTTTATGACGGGGTATATGAGCAAGGAGTTCAGAGAGATCAAGCCTCCTCAGAAACTGTACAGGGGCATCAAAATGTCCTGATCTATGTGCTTGTAGCCCAGATGTCCCATAATCAAAATGAGCATTCCTGAACATGCCACTGTTGGGCATGCTCTTCCTGTGAGGTTCTAGATGAATGGCATTCTTCAAAAATTCTCCCAAGTATCGTGAAGAGCGGGGCCCACTGAAATGTGTGGGGGCAAGAACAGAGTAACCTGCTGGAGGGGACTGGCCTGGAGAACCACAGGGAGAACGGATTGGATAGCTACTGCTAGCAGTGCCTTTTTCTTGAGAGTTCTGCCTATCCATTGAATGCCGCCGCTGGATATCGTGGTTTAGACCTTTCTGCGGTTTGTTGGCAGGCCTGCATTTTTTTACATCTTCCGAGGATTCTGATGTGGATCTTCCAGCACTCCTCTCAGACACAGATTTCTTCTTCTTTTCATCTTGCATTCGTTTTACCTGGTACCAATCTGTGTCTTTCTTTAAGTGGCCTTGCCCACAGCGGCAGGAACAAAACCGAAAGGCAAGATCGTACCCCTTCTTTGTCCACATGTTTTGTCGACACTGCTTTTCATTCCAACTCCTTGCTCTCCCAATGCAGTTAAACTGAGCCAAAATGCTGCTCTCCCACTCATAAAAACACTGAAGGTGCATCCAAGTGCTGTATGGACAATGTTCATTGTTGCATACAACTTTCTGGTAGTCATCCTTCTCTAGGTCAACGGGACGTCCAAAGCTACATATCAGCGGGGTAGCACAAGGTGCTTCTAAGGGGCAAAAAACAGATAAATGCATCAGCTGTATTAAAAGCAACTGAATATTTGCCTTTTAAAAATTCTTATTACTGTGCAGGTGAAGGGTTCAGAGTGAGGATTTAATCCTGAACGCAATTCAGGACTACTGAAACGCACATAAAGCTTGATACATATATGCATACTATATGAACTGAGGAATGTTAAGCATGCGCAGTAAGGAAACTTTGTGTCATTTTATAAAAGTGGGAAAGTAGCCATTGATGCATCAAACTTTATTATGTTCCTCATCATGCATAAATTAGAAGCACCAGAGGACATGCAAATAGATTGTTGAACACATTCTAGTCAAGACACTGTGGGTTTAACATTATATATGGAAGTATGTTTTCATCAAACTGGTTATAAAAATAATTCAGCATATTGGGGTGGGAAGATCATGGCTGTGTCAAAAGATTAAAATCCATGTTGTTAAAAAAGTCCAGTGTTTTGTTCTGTAACTTTTTCAGAGAAACAAGCTTGACTAGGACACATAGCAACGTGTCCTATCAAGGCTCATTTCCCTGACAAAATTACACAACAAAACATTGGACTTTTTTAACAACATGGATTTTAATCTTTTGACACAGCCATGGTCTTCCCACCCCAATATGCTGAATGGTTGGATTGTTGCTGGCATGAAAACTATGGACATAGGTAATAAAAATATTTTAGCACATTATACAGTGGACCCAGTATCTGCAGGGAACCTGTTCCATTTCTGCAGATAGTAAATTCCACGGATAATGGAATCTGTCGGGGCCCCGCATGGTGCTACCATTCCTGATCTGGGGTCCACACCTGGCCCTCTGAAGGTTGTGCATGGCCTCCTCAGAAACCTCTCGAACACGACTGGAAGGCACTTTCGGTTTGGGACAGCAAACCAGAAGTGCTTTCCAATCACATTCCAGAGGTCTTTTGAGGCCCTCCAGTCACAGGCTCAGCATCCGCGGATATTCAAATTTGCAAATGACAAGTTTGCTAATAAAGAGGGCCCACTGTACATAAAATGCTGCCTAGAAATCAAAAAAATTCTGTGCACTCTTAAGAAAAAATGCACTAAGCTATGATTCATTACTTCGAGAAGATGAAGCCCTTCTCCAAAATGCTTTTCATTTTAAAACCAAAGATGAACCAGAAACATGATTAAGCTTTGATTACTATTTTTACCAACTAAACATGCCATGAAGAAGTTATTAAATTAAACCAATTTAATTAAATTTGCCTTAATAAAACATTCACATCTACAGACACAGCTAAGCAAAGGCAGACTGATGTGTGAAGATTCTTCCAAGCTCTGTGATATAACAAAATGCCTTGCATTCCAATGTTAGAATTTCCCAAGGCTTTTAATATACTTGAAGAACTTCAGTCAGCTAACCTTCATGGCTCAGAAACACACATTCTAATTAACACAGATTTCCAATGCTAAAAAACCTTAAGCAAAGCAGCTTTCAAAAATCACACCTGTGAAGTAAGCAGTATCTTCAGGGATACTAATAGATACCAGGAAATAATTTGTGCTAATTAAGTATCTCTATAAAAATAAAAATATAATGTAGCATGTTAATATGTCTAAAGTAAAAATACAATGTAACGTAACTCAGGTTCAATTAATTCTCCCTACTTCAGACTACAAGAACATAAGAATTACTAGTGCTCAATAATAAGATATGTGCAGAGTGCTATGCCACTTTCTACACAATTTCAAAATTCAGAATTACAGCCCAATCCTATTCTTGTGCAGCGCCAGCACATGCGCCATAAAGCACATATGCAATGACTCATGAGTAAGAAGCACTGGCAGGAAAGCCTGTGCTGATCCTGAATACAGCCCCACAGGGCTGATAAGTTCAGCAGTGAGTGTCACAAGGGCGGGGGGATGAACGAAATGGATGTAGGGAGGGGGGTTTCAGATCCAGGAAGGGTGGAGAAGGCCTCCACAATATCCTATCCCCATTTCCAGGTTGGAAAGCCCCAGACTGATCTTCTCAGACTCGCACCAGTGATTTAGCTGGTGCAGATCCAACTAGCCCCACTGGTCAGATTGCAGCATGACACTGGATAAGAGAACCAATGTTCCATTACCCCGAGGAGACCTTCAGCCCACTCAGTTCCAGTGCTGGATATGGCATGGGATGTGCGGCCCCGCTGCTCCAGCGCTGGATAGGATTGGGCTGCCCCATCACCGTATTTGCAATGCAGACCATATTTTCCAAGCATTTCAGAAAAATCTTTGCTCATCCTCAACTCTATCTGAAAAAAAATATGTCTGCATTTGAATATAAAAATAAAACATGATCTATGATAAGAATGAGCTGTGGCACGTTTACTTAATTTTTACCCCACTTCCTTCCCTGAAGGGCACTCAAAGCAACTTACCAAAAAAACAATCATAAAACCATATTTAAAACAGTCATCACAATTTACCATTCAAACATTCTTGAACACTAAAAATCACCTAAAAAATTGCAATAAAACAAAGCTAGCAGCAAAACCTTTTCAGAAAGAGCAAAACCTATAAAATCTGATCAGTGTGGCAAATAATTTACATCCACGATTTAAAAGGCAGAGAACCCAGAAGGCTTGTTTGAAAATAAATAACTTTAGGCCCCCTCCCATGGAAACCTCTAAGGACAGAGCAGTTCAAAAGATAAGAGGGAGGGAGGCTGGTACCACTACTGAGAAGGCCCTATTTCTTGCCTCCTGGTTCTCTAAGTAGGCTATCACTGAATGCCAGGTGCAAGGAAGCGCAGAATATCCTACCGTTCATCTAGTTAAGGATCAGAGCACAGATGAAAGTCAAAATGGATGAACATCAAAACATAGCCTTATTTAGCTTGCAAATTTATTTTGGCCAGTGAAAAACATAAAAGTACATTCACAAGCAAACGCATGTGAAACAAACAGAAATAAAATAAACATAAGAACATCAACAAATGTCATGGAAGATTGGATGAAATCGGACAAAAGAGGAAAGCACGTGGACAAAATTTGAAAAGTAGTTACAACTGAAAGCAGTTGAGAAAGCAAGTGATGAAAGTTAAGTGGATGAAAGTCAAAGAATGCCTGTATCATGTTGTCTTGTGTGCACTCAGAGGCATCTGGTGGGCCACTGTGAGATATAGGAAGCTGGACTAGATGGGTCTTTGGCCTGATCCAGCAGGGCTCTTCTTATGTTCTTTACGGCAGTCACAAAAGGTGACAAGCCATTTGATGCAGCCTGGCCAATGATACAAGCAGCAAATGGCCAGGTCCATGTGCCAGAGGACCAGGGACACCCACCAGCACCAGTAAGTTAGCACAGGAGGTTGGAAGGAGGAAGGGAGGGGTGGGTAGGAGGGCGGATTAGGACCAGGAATATCCTATCTCCCTTCCCAATTCCACTCAGGCTTGCAGCAGCAAAACCAAAATTGCTGGGACAGGTTTGAGCAGACCCATTTAGGCAGTGGAGGATTATCGCACCAAAGGTTCCTTTACCCAGAGGAAACCTCTGGAACTGCCCCCACACAGGATGCAATGCAGCATGCTCTGGTGGCACAGCTGCATTGGCAGGGAGGGGTTTAGATAGGATTGGGCTGCCCGGCTGCAATCCTTAACACATATACCTAGGACCATGGTTCCTTGAACTCAACGGGACTTAACTTCTGAGAAGATTTACAAAGGACTGCACTGTAAGGAATTTTCAGGGATTTCACCATCATCCTTCCCCCTGCCCCAATCTTTTAAGCCAAAAAAAGGGAGCAAGGAGAACACTTAGCTCAGTTCTAGAAACAGCAGTTACGTCCTTCCACAGCACATGCAACAAAATGTGCATACTGTACAAGTTTTTAGAAAAGGTATGCTAATCACAGTAGCTAGACATATTTGCATAATTAGAAAACCATATTCATTACTGCTTGTACAGTGGAGCTTTTAATAATGATAGTATCTTCAAATCTTTGTTGTTATATTAGCCATATCACACTTCAGGCTATGGCTGCATCTGATCACTTAGCATCAGGAGCCCTAAAAGCAGCTTAGATGCTGTAGAAACAAGCATCAAGAACTACTTGCAAGAGTTTTAAATCAGAAGGAAAACAAATTTCAAACAGGTCTGGATTATAGTTAGACAAAATACAGTAGCTCAGCACTACCCACAGTGTGGGTTGCAACAGACTGGTGGGTCACAAGCCCACAAAAGGTGGGTTGCAGACTTGGCTCCCTGCCCTTGTGTCTGAAAGGCTCCAAACAGGAGCCATTCCAGAAGGAAGAATAACATACCTGGAGCCTCCTCCAGTCACCAGGCCAGGAACCCCCCCTACAAGCCTCCACAGACTTCAGAATGGCCTGCAGAAGCCTCCTAAAACAACATCTGGTTTTCAGAAACCTATTTCCTGTTTGCTTCCAAAAACTGGCTTTTAGAGGCTTCTGTGGGCCTTTGTAAGGCCTGTGGAGGCCCAGATAGTGGGTCACCGGCCCTGCTTGACCTGCAGGAGGCCTCCCGGGTCTCCCCTGGCATCGTGAGGTGGGGTGTGGTACAGGGAGCTTTGGGGACCCTACTACCTGAACCAACACAGGTATTTGGCATTAGTCATCTCTCCTATTTTCAACAGAAATAGGAATCTGAATTTCACTGTATTCTTTAGTCCAGCACTTCCCAAATTTAGCCAGTGATGACCTTTGCCAGTGCTCAGAATCTAGAAGTAAACGGTGATGACACGTTTCACATCATTTGATGACATCACTGCCACTTCTGGGTTTGGAGACCTGGAGCGACCCTACGAAAAGGTAGTAAGAGGCTTTGGGAGGGTGGGCTTTCTGAATCTCAGAAACCATGCGCAGGAGCCTGGCCTCCTGCTGCTGTTTGCAGAGTTGGGCGATAGGCATCCCCATGATACCCCAGTGAACACCCCAGGCGTCATGACACACTGTTTGGGAATCTCTACTTTAGTCTGTTAGTTACCAAAACTGTTTTAAAATGCTTATTGTTTGGACATTTGGGCTTATTTGGAAGTGAAGGTCCCATTTTTCCTCTTTCCTTTCAAGAAACAGGTCCAAGGGAAAATTGTGCTATTATGCTACATCAGGACCAGTTATTTTCAACCAATGTGCCATATTACATTTGTGTGCTATGAATAGTTTGCAGGTGTGCCAAGGAAGTCTGAGAGAGGGTCGTTTATTAGGGCTCCAGTGGAATGTGAGCCCCTCCCATCAGCAGCATGATGTGCCTTAACAAAAAACTGATGGTGTGCCTTTTTGATTTTAGTGCCTTGTCAGTGTGCTGTGAGATGAAAAAGATTGAAAATTGTTGACTCAGACACACATATCCAAAGTAGCTCTTCTTTCACTAATCTTGCTCCATTTATCAACACCACCCAACTGGAATCAAATCCACTGCCAAGTCAGTGATCATAACTTCCGTCTTCTATATCAGATTAAACATGATCAAGAACTACTTCCTTTTAGTTCCAAACCCAATCCCAAAAGCTCTACAATCAACGCTGCTACATCTGTGAATTTGCAACTCAGTTTCTTCCTTCCATTCTTTCCCTTCCAGAATGACATTATTACTATATTTGCATTGCACTATGCTTTCACTGTTTGCACCCCAATAACCTTGCACTCCATTAATTATATGCATATACAGCATACATTCCGTCTCTCCCACAGAGTTAACAGCTGGTTAACACTGACTCCCAACATCTTACTCTTGCCTTTGACCAGTGCTTTTGGGGCCAATATTTACATTCCTATGATTGCCAGGGGTAGTGTGGGTTGCATCAAAGATTTGGGGTATTCAGGAGGGCCCCTGTATCCACAGATTTGGTATCTGCAGTTTCACTTATCCATGGATACACAGAACCCAGGGAAGTCCTGTGCCCTCCACATGCCCCTTACAAGTACCTTTGTTTACTGCAATCACAGTGCAGGTGCTTCTTGCTTTACTTTCTCCGTTAACTGAAGAACTAAACATGCAGACAATCAGCCAGCACACTAGAGGGTGACTAACAGAAAACAGGACAATTCCAGCTTCCTGTTAATTTATCTGCAGGCTTGTTATCTGTTCTTCACTGCAGTTTTTTGGTTAAGGAATAAAGTTAAGGAAAAAGCACATGCACTGCAAGCACTACTACAGTAAACAAAGATATTTGTAATGAGCACATGGGGCCACTATTTATATCGCATTCCCCTGTATACATGGTTTTCTTATCTGCTGGGGGGGCGGAACCCCGTGGATACAGGGATCCGCCTGTATCTCTTCTTCCTCAAGCTGATGACACTGCCCATGTGTATTGAGGGAAAGGAAATTAAAGCTGCATGGAATGGCCCTTTCCACTCCAAGGAGCACCGAACTGCGGATACATCTAACAGGGTGGCTCAGTTCAGGCATGTCAAATCATTGTGTGCATTAACTACAGTTTAAAAGTCAACCCACAGTTTGAGCTTCCTCATGCACAAGACAAACCATGTACTAGAGCTTTCATTTTCTGTTCTATAGGCACTCAGCTCCATCAGTTCATTCCTATCCCCATGCTGCTGCAGCCTAAGGCAGAATGACAGTCAGAATTATAGCTTGTCAATTCAGACCATTTGATAAACCATAGCTAACATAAACCACTGTTTTCAATGCATGGTTTCAAAATCTGGTTTGGGGATTAATTGAAAGGAACACTTCAGCCCTTTCCACAGCATAGAAAAAGTTTTGCTTCAATGAGAGAGTTCACGTATAATGGGACACCACAATTCCTTAGTATGAGAATAAGCCAGTGAGAACCACAGAGGTACACACACCACATCGGGCACACTTTCCCTCTTTAGTAGAACATGAGAAGAGGAGAGTGAATGCTTTTGCTTTCAGTATGACGTAAGCCATGTTATGATTTATTCCAACCATCTTTCAGTAAAACACATCAGGATCAAACTATAGTTTCAGACCCTGATTAGTTATCTAACTGTGGTTTGAATTCCTTGGGTTTTATTAAGTGGTTTTCTTCAAACTGAAAGAGGAAGCTTTCATATTTCTCTCACCAGCAACAGAGAAAGGAAGTGGGAGAATGCAAGCACCCAGTTCAATCCCAGGTTCACTTTTGTTGTGAGAAACCATGGTTTCCAATTAAGACTGAATCTGACCAATGGCTTTACAAGACTACTTGAACCAACAATGCCAAATTCTGTACTTAGGTTAAAAAAAATTTTCTGCTGAAAGATCTCTTGGATAAACAAGCAAATTATTTATAGAATTTATATCCCGCCTTTCTATCCAATGAAGGGCACTCAAGGTGGCTCACACTTAAAACCATATTAAAAACATAAAACGTACATATATGTATAAAAGACATTTAAAAATAAAACACAATAAAACCTGGATCCCGAATTAAAATACATTCAAAAAGTGCCATGCCCCCTGGTGTCAGCATAAAAGGCTTCTCTGAATAAAAATGTCTTAAGCCCCAGCCGACAGGACTATAAAGAGGGAGCTGTTCTCAATTCCAGGGGGAGGGAGTTCCACAGACGGGAAGCCACCACAGAGAAGGTTCTCTTTCTTGCCTCCATCCCCCTCACCTCCGCAAGTGGCGGCACAGTCAGAAAGGCCCCCCCCCCGATGACCTGAGAGAATCGGTTGGATTGTGTGGAAGGAGGCAATCCCTCAAATACCCTGGACCCAAGCTGTATAGGGCTTTAAAAGTCAAAACTAGCACTTTGAATTCAGCCCGGAAACAAACTGGCAGCCAATGTAGCCGCCCAGGCAGCAGCCCAACTGAGTCAAATCGACAAGCCCCAGCAACCACACAGGCCACCGCATTCTGCACTAGTTGCAGTTTCCAGACTGCCTTCAGAGGCAGCCCCATGTAGAGCGCGTTACAGTAATCCAATCTGGATGTCACTAGGGCATGGGGCAAGTGGCCAGGTCTGAGTGCCCCAGGTATGGTTGCACTATGGTTTGACTAGTATTAAGAATAACAACATGCAAATTGAAGCTTAAGAGAATAGCACTGAGTACATGCGCATATGCGCTCTTTTTCTCTCTCTCTCTCCAGAAGTTACATGATGTTTATAAACCCAAATCTTTAAAACAAAAATAAATATTGCAGTCTGAGCAATAACATGAACATTAGTTTCTCACAGTGCAATCCTATGCATGTCTACACATAACTATGTCCCACTGAATTCAGTGGAACTTAATCCCATGTAAGTGAGTATAGGATTGCAGCCAGGCACCCCAATCCTAAGATTCCCAGTGCCTGGAGGAACAGGGGTGCAAAAATGTTGACCACTGTTTACTGTGGGAGCCAGGAAACCACCAGAGGTCTCCTCGGGGGAAGGGGACATTCATCCCCTCCACCAAGTAAGGGCACAGGACCCGCAATGGGGCTTCTCAAGTCTGCACCAGCTATTTTGCTAGTGCAGAATTTAGAACCTCCATGTCAGGTTTTCCCGCCTGACATTTCCTATGCTTTATGACATGTTTATAACACTTAGCACCTGCACTGGAGTTCAGTGCTAATGCTAATGGCCCATAGGATTGGGCCCTCAGTTGTCTAACCAAATAGATGATCTCCTATGGAAAAAAAAATGCTATAGGAAGCAAAGAAAACATTTTTAGATTCAGTCCACATTGAACTCAAAGCATAGGCTCTCCAACCCTGTTTTGAAAAACCCTGTCTTGAAAAGATGGCAACTGGGAAATGACCAATGGCAAAATATGCAGTATATGTTTCTGATCTATGCATCATGAAACAAGCACTAAGAGCTGCTATGTTGGGCTTATATGTGGTCAAAAGATTTCGTGAGCCAGATACATGGAACAAAGGCTCTTTAAAGTCTAAAGCAAGAAAACAGAAAAATGTAATATTAATGAATAGCAGGTGTCATTACATATTTTCCAGAATGAGTAAGAATCCATTTATTCCTGAAGTGACAACAAGGACAATTAAAACAGAGAATTATAAAATCAGCACACTGAATGCCTCTTCAGGACAACTTTGCATGTGACCTATATACAGGTGGGGCCTCAGTATCCACAGGGATCTGTTCTTGGGCACCCCCTCCCCTGTGGATAATCAAATCTGCAATTTTCAGCCAGAAGGCGTTCTGAAGCCTACAGAGGCAGCAGGACTTCAAAAAGCCCTCTGTAGGCAACCAGAGCACAGCTGCAGTTCTCTTTGGAGGGCTCAGGTTGGCTCAAGACAGGCTCGGGGGACCCATGTTGAGCCAGATCCACAGATACATAATCCGCAGATACAGAGGCCCCACCTGAAGAGTGAATTTGCAGGTCTGGGGTTATTTCACTAACATGACAAACAAACAAAACCTTACTTGCCAGGGTACGTCAAAGTTTTACAATGCTTTTATCACCTAAAATGGGACTTTCTGTGCAGCAACTATGAAGTAATAAAACAGGCCTTCACAAGTTTACTCCAAATCTGCTATGAACCAATGTAAACATGTTGATACAGTCCTCATGGTATGTCCTGCATCACCTGAAAATTACATTAAGAGTGTTACATTAACACTGCTATGTTAGCTTTCTATAGGTTGGAAACTTATGACATGGGTATTGGGATGAATGGGTATTTGTTGTTTGGATGGCATTTGTGAAGAAGGTACAGGGCCATTAACAGAACTGTACCATATGCTTATTGCCATGTTTGTTTGAATCAGTAGCTTGCCAGTAGAACAGCCCATACAAACACACTACTTCATTCTGTCCTACACAATCCATTTTTTTAAAATAGTTGTCAACTAGGACTTTTAAAATTGTGAGTAGACACATAGGGAAAACCAAAGCACCTCATTAAAAAAGAGACACATGCCCAACTTCATATTATTCCTAATTTTCACCACAAAAAAATTGAGGATGCAGTATACAGCCATATCTTGAATAATACGAGAATTATTCCCGTACTTGAATAATACGAGAATTATTCTCGTACATTCCCAAAAGTTGAGAATTAGATGAAACAGCGTTATAGGAGACATTGTTGATCCAATAAGCAGGAAAAGAGTGCTGATTAGTCCAGAATGTACTGCTCCCATTGGCTAGAATGAACATAAATTATGCCAGCACAAGAAGTGCTGTAACAGATCAGTGTTAAAGGAAGCTGTGTTATGGAAAGTACGGCTGTACTCTTACAATAGTCATGAACAACTACATTTCACGATGGTCTAAACTGGGGGTGCCAAACATAAGGCCCGTGGGCCAAATGTGGCCCCCAGAAGAAATTTATTCAACCCCCATTATAACTGGGTTCTTCCAATGTGATAACTGGACTCTCATACCAGTTAACAAGAATACCAGATAACAAGAATCTCACTTCATATCTTGAAACAACATATCTTGAACAAGATTTGCATATTTTCTCTTCTGTCATTTGCAGCTAATGAGTTTCTATTTCTGGCCATCATCTGCTTAATGATGTCACTTTCTGCTTAATAATGTCACTTCCACCCCTCAGCAGGCACCATGTATGCTAACTTTGGCCCTCTATGAAACCTATGGTCTAACATTAGAGAAAGCAGTAGTGGCAGGATTCAGAAATTGATTTCCCAAGTACTCGGTAGTCTTCTTTATAACAAAGACAGGTTAATGATCCATAAAATATGGACTGACAGTCTTATTCCAGATCTGGAATACCAAGTGCCTCTAACATTTTTTGTCCATGTTAACATAATATTGCAGTACAATTAAGCAGGTTATAGCATATATTAACTTTGCCCCACAAAGAAATCTTATGCACGTCTGCTAAGAAGTAAGCCCCATTTCATTAATTGGGGCTTACACCCATGTAAATATGCATAAGACTGTAGCCTCAATTACCATGTTGCTGAAGCACTCCATAAGTCAGACATAATGCTAGTTCACAAGAGCACCATCATGATGATGCAACATCAAGTGGTAACACTTGCATATGTGAACAAGCCATCACATGTCATGTGTCACAAAGAACTTTCACATCGTCTCAGGCACTGCATTTTGTTTTAATATTGCCTGCACATTTAGCTGTGAATCAAGTGTTCAGAAATCTAGTCATACAAACATTCATGTGAATTACCCACCAGCTCATTAATTTCAGGTGAAAGGAACACAAATAACTACATCAGCCATTTTCAACCACTGCACCATGGCACCCTGGTGCAGCACGAATGGTCTGCAGGTGTGCCATGGGAGTTTGAGGGAGGGTCATTTATTAATAGGGCCATTGGGAGATGTGAGCCCCCCACCAACAGCACAGTGTGCCTTGTCAATTGTCAAAAAACTTATGGTGTGCCTTGACAATTTTAGTACCTTGGCAGTGTGCCCTGAGACGACAAAGGTTGAAAATCACTGAACTACATGATACACCCAAATGCTTGAGAACTGAGAATCAACTTAAAAATATTTAAGGTGAGTGTGCATGAAATGGAGACAAGCTCCTTATAAAACTACTTAATACTGAGTCATACCATTAGGCCATCTTTGGGCTTCAGGTGCCAGGCACCCAATCTTAGACCTTCAGCATGCAAAGCAGGTGCACAACCACTGAGCTTTGCACGCTAGGCAAGTGAGAGGTTAACAGCTTCTTCACATGTGAAGACTCAACCAGAACTGAGCCCTTTTGGGACAGGGAGCCATTTAGTTATTTGATTTTTCTCTGTAAACCGCTTTGTGAACTTCTGGTTGAAAAGCAGTATATAAATACTGTTAATAATAATAATAATAATAATAATAATAATAATAATAATAACTGTATCAAAAAAGTAGGGCTGTATCCAACTTTGCACATGCGACTGTTTCCAATTACACATAACATACATACATATTTCCAATACTGTATATGGCAAGTACCAAATTAGAGGTGGTGCAATATTTATTTATTTAAAATATGCACGTGTCCCCTCTTGACCTCCCCAATAGGAAGTGCCAAAGGCAGCTTAATGTATTTTTCTGTGTACAGTATTAGTAGTACTTTCGCCAAGGGGATCACAATTACAATATGATTGCTCTAAAATTCTTGCACACAAAGTTCTAGTCCTTGAAAATCTTGATATATCAACTAATCCAGGGGTGCTCAATAGGTGGATCGCGATCTACCGGTAGATCGCAAGGCAAAATGAGTAGATCACGGAGCCCTGTCTCTCCAAACTGTTAATATGTCAGTTTCGTCTAGTGACTAGACAAAACTGACATATTTAGCTGACACTAAACTGAAACTGACACTTTAGCTGCTCTTCAGGCATGCAGCAACAAAACTGACTAGACTCTATAGTCAGTTTCATCAGTTTTGTGGCGCTGCATGCAGGAGCTAAAGTGGGCGGCCGCGGGAGGGAGGTGTCTGTCAGACGCTTCCTTCCCCCCTGGTAGATCTCCGGGCCTTGCTGGGTTTCAAAGTAGCTCTCGAGCCAAAAAAGTGTGAGCACCCCTGAACTAATCCATGCTGAGAGAGAGACACAAGTACCATGGTGTTTTTTTAATTTACCTTTTCACTGCAGCAGCTCCCATCAAACCACAAACATTTTTAAACAGTCATACCTTCCAGTGGTGGGCCTGGAGGATGGGTGGGGGCAAATGCCGAGTGCTGCATCCACATGGCACTCCAGACCAGGCAGGGGGCCTTCCAAGGCTTCCGATGTGATCGTAAGCAGTACTTCCAGGAAACCAGAAGTGTGTTTAAGAACATGGGGAAGCTTCAGAAGGATTTCCCCAGTCATATAGGCTGATGGGTTCTGAGCTGTCTGTGACAGATCAGGGGTGATGGTGGACAGGTCAATGAAAGTGTTGACCCAGTGTGCAGCGGCAGTGAAGAAGGCCAATTCTATGCTTGGGATCATTAGAAAAGGTATTGAGAACAAAACGGCTAATTTTATAATGTCGTTGTACAAATCTATGGTAAGGCCACACCTGGAGTATTGTGTCCAGTTCTGGTCGCCGTACCTCAAAAAAGACATGGTGGAAATGGAAAAGGTGCAAAAGAGAGCGACTAAGCTGGTTACTGGGCTGGGGCACCTTCCTTATGAGGAAAGGCTATGGTGTTTGGGACCTCTTCAGTCTAGAAAGGAAACGCCTGAGGGGAGACATGATTGAGACATACAAAATTAGGATAAAGTGGATAGAGAGATGCTCTTTACACTCTCACATAACACCAGAACCAGGGGACATACACTAAAATTGAGTGTTCGGAGAGTTAGAACAGACAAAAGAAAATATTTCTTTACTCGGCATGTGGTTGGTCTGTGGAACTCCTTGCCACAGGATGTGGTAACGGCATATGGCCTGGATGCCTTTAAAAGGGGATTGGACAGGTTTCTGGAGGAAAAATCCATTACGGGTTACAAGCCATGATGTGTATGTGCAACCTCCTGATTTTAGAAATGGGCTATGTCAGAAGGCCAGATGCAAGGGAGGGCACCAAGATGAGGTCTCTTGTTATCTGGTGTGCTCTCTGGGGCATTTGGTGGGCCGCTGTGAGATACAGGAAGCTGGACTAGATGGGCCTATGGCCTGATCCAGTGGGGTTGTTCTTATGTTCCCAGCATTGTGTGAGGCTGTGCTGCATTTGGTAGGTATGGGGGCAGCATTGTGGACCTTTGCCCTGGGCCATGGCTAGGAGCAGGTTAGTTACTGATACCTTCTTCCTTTAGCTTTCTTTTGTATTGATTTGTTACAGCATGCTTTCTTCCAAAGAGACTGACAGTCATCCTAGCCAAAGGGAGCAATGTATTCCGGGTGAATCAGCATCCATTTCCTGTCCATCAGATTGCCACTGTCTCCAATTCAACTGTTTCACACAGTGCTCTACTTTTGGAGAACACATCCCCTGTGCTAGTCAAGGTATTGCTGCATAGGGAGCTTAGAACACAGCTATTCTCCACAAATGCAGGAAACAAAGGCTTTCTTAAAGTCTTAAAAGTCAAAGATGAACTACTGTACTAGATTTGAGTCTCTTTTTCCTTATCTCCTCACTTCCGCTCCTTTTAATATTTTCACCATAACACTTTCAAACATATTCCTGCCACTATGCGGGTGAGAAGCATCTTGGAACATGCAAACTGGAATTCTCCAGATTCCAGAAAGAGCCTACAAGAAGCCACAGAAGTGTTTTGATGATTGCCAGGCAACCTCTGGATCACCAGTAAAAAAATTTTTCTCAAACAACAAAATAAAAAAAAGCCCCAGTAACAAGCATGTCAGTATTGTATCTGGATAAAGATGCTCTAACACAAAACCAAGTCTTGCTTGGAAAACACATGGGCTGAGCTAACAACTGGAAGTGGATGATGGGCCATAGCATTCCACCAATTTTGGAAGCTGATATATTAAGGCTTCAATCCTATACACACTTAACTGAGAGTAATCCGCAATGAATACAATTGGACTTACTTCAGAGAAAACATGTACAGGACTAAGCGGTTCCAGCATAATATTTTTAATGGAAGCAGTATATAAGCAGCAAAGGGAGCATATCTCCCTCTTGCTCACCCACCCTGGGCTCAATCACTCAGACTGAGCCCTACCAGTTTGTGGACAAAGAAACAGTCTGGGAACATATCCTTACTGAGATGCAAAAATAGCCATCCCTACACACATGCAGCAGAGGCCTCCTCCAAATGTGTTGAACATCAGCATCCACATCCTAAATTTAGTACAAACTATCAGATTGCTATATTCTGTCAGTAATGGGCACTGTGCCGAAAGCTCCTCCTAGGTGAATGCAGATTTCAATGTTGTTTGACTGAAGGAGTACATTAAAAATCTGGAGACTCTGGGGTTAGTTCTACTGTCTAGCAGTGTTGTAGGCAATAACACAGAAGTAACCATTCCTTGGTAAAAGATTCTTATGGCAGTGATTCCCAAACTTTCATTCAAGAGACTGACAGTAAGAACCTTGCTTGCTCACACAGCTACCTTACCCTCTTTCTGGCTGCCATTTGCCTTGAGCACAGAACAATGGATGAGGTGCCTTTCCCCCCACATTTATCCTTCTTGAAATCAGTATCTCTACTCTTTCCCCATAATATATGAACCCCATTCCTTCCAAAACTGAAGGAATCATAGACTTAGAGGAATACAACCTTTTCAAGGTGGAGGGAAGAAGATGAAAATTACTTCTTGCACTTCATTACAATGAGTACACACACACACACACACACACACACACACACACACACACACACGGGCATGAAAATATGAAGCTGCTTTGCAATGAAGTTGTGCACCATCTGTTTGCTTAACACAATACTGTTTACTTCGATCTGCAGCAGCTCTCCCAAAACATCAGGATCAACCAACTGAATTAGAAGAAATACATTTGGCTGCTGCGCTGCCTGGTACTGTACTGCAAACTATAGGCCCATGGTTATAAAGCATGTATAGACTAGCAGCAGTGCATATTCATGTGCTCAACCGTTCCACTGCCCCTCCTACTTTAGCAAAGTGGCACACTACTACCCTATGCCTTAACTCATCTCTGCCAGCATGTCCTACATGCCCTATCTGTACCTACATGCCCCTATATGTTGTGTGTGTGCATCCATGGGCACAGATGGTTAAAACAGGATGGGTGAAGTATAGGTACCTCAGCAGGTTGGACTCTCTCAGCAGTTGCGCTATGAGCCAAGGGAGTGCTTTGGCGAAGGAGCACTGCAGCCTAAGGCTGCAATCATATTCACACTTTCCTGGGAGTAAGCCCACTGACACTGATGGGGCTTACTTCTGAGTAGACATGCCTAGGCTTGGCCTGCCAATGGTTTCTGGAGCCCTGGCCTGGCCAGAAGCGAGGGCCAAAGGATGGAGAGGCCCGGGCGCTGGAAAGGCCAGGACCCTCACGGCTCCCCTTCCCCTGCCCGCCCAGCAGAGCGACAAGCGTGGTTTGGGGCCACGTGCTTGGCCACCTCTCCTCGGCCAGCGACGGCCTCCAGCAGCCCCGAGGAGCAGGCGGCAGGAGGGCCTGGGCGCGCCGGCGGAGGGCCAGGAGCGGGCCCCGCTTCCCTTCCGCCCGCCGCCTCCATCCCGGCCTCGCTCGCATCCCTGGGCCGCTGCGCCATCGAAGGCCCGGCCAGCCCGCCGCGAGGCAGGAGGGAGGCCAGCCAGCCGGCCAGCGAGGAGCAGCTGCCCCGCCGCGCGCCGCCGCCCTGCCCCTCACCGTTCTTGGCGTCCCCCGAAGCCGAGCCCCCCGCCGCCGCCGCCGCCGCCGCTCCCCCGCAGCCGCCCGCGCCTCCTGCGGCCGCGGCCGGCCCGCCGGCCCCGGCCGCAGCCGCGGCGGCCAGCGCTCCCCCGGCGCTCGCTGCCCCCGCCGCCGCCGCCAGGGCTCCATTTTCCTGCTCGTCCCCGCTGCTGTTGGCGCGCTTGTTCTTCTTGCCCTTGCTGCTCTTCTGGTTCGGCATCGCCGAGGGAGCGGCGGAGGGTCTCGCTGCTGCCACTCCCGGTCTACTGCAGCTCCATTGTCGGGCGCAGGAGCGAGCTGCCTACCCGGCCACGCACGGCATGCACACCCCGCACGGCCGCGGGAAGGGGCCGCGCGGCGGAAAGGCGTGTCTCCTCCGCGCTTGTTTTGGTTCTGCTGCTGCTGCTGCTGCTGCTGCCGCTGCCGCCCAGCTCCGCTCCCCGCCAGGCCCTGGTGACAGTGGGAAGCCCGGAGCGAGTGGAGGGAAGGGGAGGAGGAAGGCGCGGCTCAGAGGCTGGGCTAGCAGCAGCAGCAGCAGCAGCAACAGGGGGGCGCTGAGAGCCCAGCCTACGCACGTCTACTCAGACGTAAGTCGCACTTTAGTCAGCGGGGCTTACTCCCAGGTAAGTGTGGACAGGACTGCAGCCTAAGGCCCTAGTTGGGAAAGAGCAGCAGCAGGGGGGCGCTTAGAGTCCAACCCTAGGCATGTCTACTCAGAAGTAAGTTGCATGCTAGTCAATGGGGCTTACTCCCAGGTAAGTGTGGATAGGATCACAGCCTAACAGCCCAATCCTAGGCATGTCTACTCAGAAGGAAGCCCCATTGAGTACAATGGGGCTTACTCCCAGGAAAGCATACGTCGGATTGCACCCTAAGGCCCTAGTCAGGAAAGAGCAGCAGGGAGGCGCTAAGAGCCCTGGCAAGCCTGGCTGGGGCTGTCCTGGATCTGTGTGCGGGTCTTCCAAAGGAGGGGACTCTCACTGGATGTCAGTCTGGTCCACCCTATCAGGGATTAAGCAGGGGAATGATGCAGGATCAGGAGTCCCTTGCAGTGCAATCCTTGGCACGTTCACTTAGAAATAAGGCTTGCTCAGTTCAGTGGGGCCTATTGTCAGGGAAGGGTTGTGCAGGATTGCAGTTTAACTAGGTTAGTGATAAGAACCAGGAAGGTATTAGAGACTACTAGGTTACTGAGGAAATTCAAAAGTGTGATTTTGTGTGTGTGTCACACATGGAAACTATGATACTTGTGGGGTTATATCTTGCTGCAGGGCAAAATCGCATCACTTGATGTAGGAGATATAGTGGTGCAATTTAAAACAGAAAAAGTCTAACAGTGAAAATTGTATGTGAAAGTGAAACTGTTTTCAGGCACAACCCTATGAAAACATTTCTTGGTGTTTTCAAAGAGTGAACTGGTTTGGTTTCCCAGAAACTAGAAAGGTACAACTGAGTGAACTTTTGAAGACATTGGCAGGGTTTTTTTTTTCTTTTTACTATTTTTTTTTTAGAAAAAAAATTCTGATAAACTCATCAGCATTCAGTTCGAAGGCAATAGGAATTACCTTAAGAAGATAAAATGCATTGTGTGTAATATGTAGCACAAGTCTATGGCTAGTTGCTGAAAAATACAGTACTACAGTTTTCAATAGGGCTTACCTCCAAGTTGGTGTGATAAGAATTGTTATTATTGTTGCAATAGATAGCATTCGTTTCATAAAATAGTACTATCTGGTAATTTTATATTTTACATTGGCAAGTGGACAAAAAATAAATTCTGAAAAAAGAGAACCAGAAATATTATGTTAAATTTTATACTCTAAATTGTAAATAAAGCTTTACGTTATCACACAGAAAGGGAACAAATTTCTATTTCTAGTAAAAATGCCTTGCAGCACTATCCCATGTACAACTTTACTCAGGCCCCCTGATACTGGAGAGACACCATCTGTGATGTGACCAGTCTGCAAGGCACTTTGCCAACAAAGTCACTCATATTTGAATTTTGGCATTGGATGTCATCTATGATATTCTTCAGGCATCTGTGTGATTTTGGGCACAATCCTAATCAGGTCTACTCAGAAGTTAATCCTATTTTGTTAAATGGGACTCTCAGGAAAGTGTGGTTAGGATTGCAGCCTTTGATGGATACATTTTGCATACATACACACAATTTATTCAGTCTGAGGATATGGACAGGATTCTTGGAAACATAAGGCTTACCACATACCCATTTGATCCTTGCCCAGTCTGGCTGCTTGTAACAGACAGGTCTGGTGGTGTGGGTGGAAGCAGTGGTGAATGTTCCTTGAGCATATTTTGTCACTCCTCGAGGAGGCTAGAATGCAATCACCATTGAAAAAGCCATCACTGTATCTTGGAACTCAGATAATATTCTGTCAGTATCAAATCCACCATTGCCAGGTAAGGTGATTGGATAGATAGGGATGACCCAACTTAAGGTTTTTCTGGATAATACTGATATCATTATAAACCAGGGTTCGGTCCTGGTTACAGGACTGAAATAGCCTTGATTGCTGTGCTTGATTACACACTTAACAGAGAGAGTGTCTCCCCTCCCATTCAGTTCTGATAATCACATGGGGGTTTAAAAGTAGGTTTAGCACATCTGTAGAGGAGCAGTTCAAGAAGGGAGAGGAGGTAGGATGTGTATGTACTGTGAGCTGGTTCACCATGGAGCCTGTTCAGGCTGGAAAGTAAAGTATTGTCCAAACCAGCCCATTAGGCTCTAACTTGGGATGTGTTGTTTAGCAATAGTAGTAACCATATGGGAGCCTGATCATAGCACAGAAGTGAGGAGGTATTTAATCCTTTAGTTCTGTGTCATAGTCCCACCCAAAATCACCCTTCTGATTTTGAACCTCCAAAGATGCCATTTTCTGCAAAGACACATTAGGGGTTGCAGTGCATTTTTTCTGCTGATACAATACATTCTTTACAATAGAGGGCTCATAACCTTTGACAAGGTCAACCCTGAACTGGGATCCAGGTAAACTACAATTGAATATCTCGCTGAGTTATGCCTGTGATACATGTGTGAGCTTTGTCACGTCTCTAAGGGAAGGCCACAAATCTCTTGCCCACAGAAGTCTTTCCTTCCTGTTTTTGAAAAAATTCTCCAGATTTTTAAGGCGGCAAGCACTCCTGACAGAAACTGCTATTAGGAATGAATGTCAGAGGTCTCTCTTTGGGATAGACTGTAAGAACAACAGGAAGCTTGGCCAGATTCCTTTTTTAACCATCACCCATTTACAGACAAAGGGCCCAGTCCTATCCAACTTTCCAGCACTGAAACCACCACAGTGCAGCCCTGAGGTAATAGAACAAACATTCTATTAAGGAGGCTTCTGTGAATTCCCTGTGACCCACAGGATGCAGTGCATGCCACATTTGCACAGCTGCATAAGAGCTGGAAATTTGGATAGGATTGGGCCCAAAAGAAAGTTCTGTTTGTTTTGAAAGGTAACTGCTTACCCCAGATAGATTTTGTGGTATTTACAATTTAACCCCAAGGAAATTTAATGGTACTCTGTTTAATTATCAGCTATGTCATAATACATAGTACACCACCTCATGGCCTGTAAACACAAATAGAAACACACAAACACATATGCATGGTTTTGACTAAGATTTGCTGTACAGGCCTGTGCATGTCTACTCAACAGTAAGTCCTTTTGAATTTAGTGGGACTTATGCCCAGGTAAGTGTGTTAGGGTCCAATCCTATCCAACTTTCCAGCTGTGATCCAGCCATACCAATGGAGCATGCACTACATCCTGCAGTACTCACTGAGGCCTCCTCAAGGTAATTTGTTCCCTTACTTTTGGGCTGCATTGCGGCTGCATTAGTGCTGGAATTTTGGATAGGATTGTACTCTAAGGGATTCAGGGCCCAATCCTAAACAGTGCATGCTGACTTACCGCCAGCATGCATTCTTGCAAACATGCCATAAAGCACATTTGTGAGCCCTTAGCACCAGTGTTCCACTCGTTCTCTACCACTCAACGGTTGCCCAAACCACCAGGCAGTGGAGAGGTAGGTGGGGGGATGGAGAGGAGGCATTCCGGGGTGGGAGGAGGCAGGGAGAGGGCGGGAGGGAAGCATGCCGGGGGAGGGAGCAAGGTGAGACCAGTGGAACTCAGCTCCACTGGATCCTGAGCTCCGTGTTGGGCTGCACAGCCCGACATGGAGGCTCTTGATTCTACAGCAGCCCAAGGGCTGCCATAGAATCGAGTAGTCCATTGCAGGGTTACTTCCCTTTCCCTGATGAAAGTCCTGTTCCCCCAAGGAGCTAGCAGCAGCAGCCCTGTTCCGCACAGTCCTAGCAGAACGGACAGCTCAGGACTGGGCTGCCTGTAATGTCCCAAAAGCAGAACTACCCTGTCTTTTAGATCAGTTTGGGTCAACAACTATGACTAACACATGACTAACACCTCACTCTTAAGCCGCTCTGCAATTACACCTTTGCAATCTTAGTAATTTTCACTGGCACATTATATGCTGTGTTCCATTTCTATTGTACATGTTTATAAAAGACAGCTGGTTGCATAAGATTAAAGAAACCAAATCATGTGTCCTCCCTTTTGCCTTTCCCTTTCTCACTCTTGTCCTTTGCACTCTTTTTGGGATTCTAGCATGCTGCTCTTAAATTGAATTTACCGTCCCCTCTCCAAGCCCCCCCTCCTAATCTACAAATGGGCAATTTGTGGCCCAGAAGCTCAAGTCAGCTCTCCAGGATAGACTCCACTTCTACAGTTATGAACCTCAGCTGCTGTTTTACTAGTGATTAAAAAAAAACATACTGTCAAAGGCATCTTTAACTTCCTCCTTTGACAGCACCAGAAGGTCTGTCAGGGTGCTTCTTCTATGTGCTTCAGTTGCTGATTACGCTGTGACAACCATTTACTAGATCCAGTTGCCAGAATTGTATGATCCCTTATTACAGCTTCCAGGTTGTTTCTGGGTCCAGTTCAAAGTGCAGGTCATGATCTTTAAGTCCTAAATGGCTGGGGACCAAATTAGCTAAAGGGCCACCTTCTCCTATACAAGCCAGTCCACCCATTGTACCCACTAAGATCTTATGGGGAGGCTCTGTATCTGCTAAGCTGGAGTTGGGTGAAGAAGTCCAATGGAGCTTGACTGGCAAAAAGCTGAACTCCCAGGAGTTTTGGCCAAGACAGCAGAGAAATCCAAAAAGGGATCTGGGAAAAAGGTGCCTGCATAGCAATCCAGCTGGACACTAGAGTAGAGAAGCAGTGTGTTTTCCAAAAGACAGAGGAAACCTAGTGCAATATCTGAATGTTGCAGTAAACTAATGATATCCTCCAAGACAAAAGGATTCCAGGGCTGAATGGTCAGGATGACCAAGATAAGTATGTCTTTAGCCAAGAAGCCCGCCTACAGCAATTTCTCGATTTATGCACAAGTTGCTAGGCTTGGCTCTCAACAACCAAAAGGATTTCCCCTCCCCGCCAAATCTCTTTAATGATCAAAAGATGTCCTCAGACAAGTTAAGGATTGGTGAAAAAATACCTGTGATTGAATTTCGTTGTCCAGGAACTCAGAATTGCCTATGTTTAATAGGCTTGCAGATGGAGAAGTTCAATGGAGTTTGACTGGCAAATATATATATTGGCAACCTTCAGTCTCGAAAGACTATGGTATCGCGCTCTGAAAGGTGGTTCTGGCACAGCGTCTAGTGTGGCTGAAAAGGCCAATCCGAGAGTGACAATCCCTTCCACACTGGGAGCAAGTGCAGTCTGTCCCTGGTCTGTCTCCCTGGCTATGGGCCTTCCTTCTTTGCCTCTTAGCCTCAGACTGTTGGCAAAGTGTCTCTTCAAACTGGGAAAGGCCATGCTGCACAGCCTGCCTCCAAGCGGGCCGCTCAGAGGCCAGGGTTTCCCACTTGTTGAGGTCCATCCCTACGGCCTTCAGATCCCTCTTGCAGATAAAAAGCTGTCAAAAAGTTGGCAAAAAGTGCTTCCAAAGCAAAATCTTTGAGAGCAAGGATTTCTTTCTGCTCCCAGAATTCCTTAGGCACTTGTAACTCTCCAGCATAACCAAACTCTTGCCAAGTGGAACAGCCTCAAGCCCAGGGAATCAATTCATTACAAAAGGGGAACTGTACTTACACCAGTCTCATCTTGAGAAACTGGAGGGCTTTATACCCCTCCACAAATCCTCTGAACTGTAACAGAGGATCATAGGAGGCTGCTATGTGCTTCATTTTTCCCTCTTTCTCATTATAATTTGTTATCTTTATTTCACCTACAGCAACTCTGTCACCCACTGAGAAATAAAGGAAGCAAGCAAAAGACAAACATCAATACTACTATCTGGGTTTTATACCTTTGTAATAGAGTTTAGTTTGCAAACGTACATTATCAGGAAAATCTCATTTTCAAACTGACAACCATTCAGACAATTTAAAATGCATCACCTGAGACAAATAAAGGTGTGTGTGTCATATATTTTGTTAACTTTTTACTCCTCAATAATTTGCAAAAATGCACTCACCATGGAATTTAAAAAAGGGTTAAATTCCCAAAAAAGAAAATCTCATTTTGGCTAGAAACATAGGAAAATACACCTTCATGCAAATTTGATTTGGTCTAAGAATTCTGTATATATTCATTTATCTGAAAAAAATAATGCCACGTAGATAAGAAAGCTGAGTTAACCCTGCAGTAACAAAATCTCTACATTGTCATGAACCCCTTGCAGAAGTAGCTCGCCAGGATAACTGATTATTTTCCTTCGTTTTGCAGCTTTAAGAGTCCCCACTAAGGCTTCAAAAAGGTTGGCACATTTTTCATCAGCAAAGAGTACTCCAAACTTCACACTCAATGTCCCATCGGCATCTGGGCAAAAGAAAAGAAGTATGACATGACTTGTACAGTGATCCATAACATTGTATTGGTTCTGCTGGCAATACAGGAATGGGTGGAGATTCTCACTGACTTTTCCATTTTCATTAGATTGGGCGTATTTTCCTATTTTGCATGGATTTTTAAACTGTCACAAACCACTTCATGAACAGTGCTTTGTTTGAAAGACAAGCTATAAATATTGTAATAAATAAATATTTCTTCATTTTCAAGAAAGTGGATGCTATCAAGACATGGACTCTTAAAGGTCCTAATCCAGCATGATCTTAACCTGGGGTCATGGATGGGATTTTGTCCCACTGTGGGGAATAACATTGCTGCTAAAGTCCCTTGTGCTAGTAACACTCAAATGTATGCCAGTGCAGTAAATTTATACCATCCCTCTGCCACTATTAGCCACTCCAACAAAGCCCTTATGCCAACAGGACACTACCAGTAGAAAAAAACAGAGACAGGAACAGTGGCCACACACACTACAATACAGCCCAATCCTGGGTAGATTGGGCTGCAAGTCTCACTATCACAATGTCACTTTGGCAGTCCCCCACCACCAATCACAGGCAAGGATGTTCTCCATCTAGTGCTACACAGACCACAATGCTTACAGCAGAGACAAACAGGAAACTGCTGTTTTTCTTTTTCAATAGGCTCCTTCTGAAATGCATGAAAAAAAATAGAGAGCGAGCCAGTGAGTGAGCCATGCTGCACACAGCATGAAGGCACCATGATAGGAAAGTGCACTTGTCACCCTCTGTCATGCAGCTTTCAAAGGAACTGGACATTATAAAGAGATTGACTAATCTACACAATACTGTCATTGGAACTAATTGTAATCCCCGATACCCATTTGGAAGTGAAGGAGCTTCAGATTTGGCTACGACTCTTACCACCATAACAGCAAGGGAAGAGCCAAAAATAAAGTAATAAAAATATTAATATAATATATTAACATAATTGGAACGCACCACAAAGCAGAATGTTGGAAAGTGAGGTATGCTTGTATTATTTTATTCTGATGTTGTACTTCTTATATGCCCTGAGCATAGGAAAGGCAGTATATTTTTAAATTAAATAATCTGCATCTTATGAAAACTGAGTAAATCCCCACCACTGCTTGTTTGCGTTTTAGATGACTCAGAAGAGACACACAATGGAAGCAAGATAGTTTATTTTTCCACTGCAACATTTCATCTGGCTCTCTTTCCTTGGTACCAGAGCACTAACAACTCAAAGTCCATCTGACTTCCCCACTCTTATGGTTACTGTGGGTATGATAACAAACCAATCAAGTAGTGCTGCCATGGGGTAGAAGGGTACATTATCAGTGATTACTGGCAAGCAACCAAAGATGTTGGGTGTTATAGACTGCCCAAAATTCTAGAATTCAAAGATTAGCTGCATGAAAGAGGCATGAACAAGGCAGACACTTGTTCAAGGCAGATCAAGCAAGTTCATTGGACAGCATTACTTCAACTTTGCCATCTTGGATATCATACTTTATCATCTTAGGGGTCTGCAGCATGTCCCAGCCATTTCCCCTGTGAATCTATGGCCAGTGATCAAACCATGGACCTGTGCCACACCTGTGCTGTCTGACCGAACTACAGCTCCACATAATAATGTAGACTGAGGTAGGCTATGGAGCTGAAAAAATTGGGAATAAGTGTAGTCCTTGATCCCTATCACAAATGAGTGTTGGAAGTGAGGGAGCTTTGGATTTGGCTCAGACTCTTATTCACCACTGAAAGAGCAAGGCTAGAGTCAAAAATAATAAATAATAATAAAAATATTAATATTCCTGGAGAAAAGGATGGTAAACATGCCTTTAGAGACTACAAAGATCCCTTCATATTCCTCTGTAGCTGTAGAGAGTATTGCTTTCTGGTGGGGGGGGGAGAGGCTTGGATTCCAGTTCTGCTACCATTCTTTATTAGCATCCACATTTATTTTTGCTGGAGATGTTCCCAGAAGATAGACATTCCCTTGTAGTGGCCATATTTACATCATCGAGGACCAAGCTTGAACCCACACCTCTTGTTTCCTAATGCATCTTTCTCACTGAAATACCAGCCATGGCATATTACTGCTTGCTTGTTGCTGTTGTAGTGTTTGTTGTTCTCTGGTCATGTGGCCTCCCCACCCCCTCCCTTGCACCAAGAGCCACTACACCAATCTAATTTGGGGACTGTCCCTCTATTTTTAAGTTTAAAAGAAAATCTGATCACAAGTCTCCCATGTCACATCTGTTTGGGCTCTAAATAACTTTTAGGGTCCAATCCTATCCAACATTCCAGCGCTAATACAGCTGCATTGCGGACAGAGATAAGGGAATAAAGGTTCCCTCACCCCTGAGGACTACCTCATGACCACGGTGTTTGGGCCTCTTCAGAAAATCATGCCTGAGGGGGGACATGATTGAGACATACAAAATTATGCATGGAAAGGATAAAGTGGATAGAGAGATGCTCTTTACACTCTCACATAACACCAGAACCAGGGGACATACACTAAAATTGAGTGTTGGGAGAGTTAGGACAGACAAAAGAAAATATTTCTTTACTCAGTGTGTGGTTGGTGGAACTCCTTGCCACAGGATGTGGTAATGGCATCTGGTCTGGATGCCTTTAAAAGGGGGTTGGACAAGTTTCTGGAAGAAAAATCCATTACGGGTTACAAGCCATGATGTAACCTGAGGTATGTGCAACCTCCTGATTTTAGAAATGGGCTATGTCAGATGCAAGGGAGGGCACCAGGATGCAGGTCTCTTGTTATCAGGTGTGCTTCCTGGGGCATTTGGTGGGGCCTCTGTGAGATATAGGAAGCTGGACTAGATGGGCCTATGGCCTGATCCAGTGGGGCTGCTCTTATGTTCTCAGGGTGACTACCCCCAACCCGCAGGGGGTAGTCAGGTAGTGACTAACCCCCAAACCACAGGATGCAGTGCACACTCCAGTGGCATAGCTACATCAGTGCTGAAAAGTTGGATAGGGTTGGGCCCTTCATTGCATGTACTGTATAACAGTGATGGGTGCTTCTGTCAGCATTTAGCCAAGTGAAGAGCAGAATCTTTGGAATTCAGCTGCATCAGAATATAGGTTGCTGTTGAGACAGCATGACTTTCAGGTGTACCAGTTAAGTCCCATGTCATCTGAGAGGTACATGTCAGTGTGAAAACTTCAGCTCTGTTGAAATTGCCAAAAACTACACCTTCTAATGTCGGAGTTGTTGTCAGAAAGTGTTTTCAGGAATCTTTATTGACATAGGTTCAATTTCATGTGATTCGAGTGTAAAACAGAGTTATACACTTTTACCTTAAAAAAAATTAACCACTGAAGTCTGTGTACTTACTTTTGGTCCCCAGTCGTTGAATCTCTTCAACTAGAAGGCTGATTTCATGTTCAACATTCATTGTTGCCTACAAGTGAATTATTATTTAATTAGCTTTACTCCATCCCAGTTGAGATTTTAAAATAGGATTCATGATCCCCAAAAGAGTCATTTGCACATAAGAAAAAAGTTAATGCAATTAAAGCTTTCTTTGGAATTTTTTCTGCAGCAGCTCCCACTCTCAGAGAGACAAGCTGCTGTTTAGTTTACAAAGTAGCCTATTTGCCTAGAAAACTTCAAAGGAAGCTTTGATTGTGCACATGGTTCCCTTACTCTCATATAAATAACTTCTTTGTATTGTGACTCCTAGTTTTTAAAATTTCTTCATACTAGCAAATATACCAAGAGAAGCTCTTGCATGTGTAATTAGGAAGATAGTTTGCTAAAATAAGCTTACTTTTCATGTATTACATGACAATGGCCATTCAGAAATATCTGTTGAAAGCATGAAGCTTGATAGAAGAACTGGTTTCATATGAGAACATAATGTAAAATATTTGTCACTATCATCTATGCAGTAAATACAACTAATAACAGTTGCAACATCTCTCTTTAAAATAGTTGTTATGCAGGCTCACAGATGTATACAGGTATGCTCATATCATCCATATGACTGCAGGAAACATTGTTTAGCACTGATACAGGCAAAGCATCATCCATATCAGTATTATTTGTATTATTTCTATTTTTGTACAACAAAAATAGATGCCCCAAGGCTGAGACCATTTAAAAATTACAACCGTCACGTTACAGCCAATCTAAATTCCACCAGGAGCTTGTTACTATATGGCAATACTGTGCAGTGGTTCATCATGCAGACCATGTCCTTTTCACTGTGCTACCACAACAAACTTATGATAATTTGTTCTGGGTTGGGGAAATTGTCCAATCTGCAAAGAAAGCAGTGCACCCAAATGGTTCATAAAGTGGTAACAGCAGCCATATGAAGCAATGCAAAATTACCATAATGAGGTACTGACAACATGTAAACCAGCCCTTTTAAAAGAAAAGGGAAAGAACAGATTTTTTTACCCCCAAATACAGTGAAATTCCAGATGATGAGCAAATCATACAAGTCTTCAATGAGTGCTGGCCAATGGTGTCCTACCATTAGCGCAGGTAGGACATGATGGTAACTCTGGATTTGCTACCAAGCATATACTCAAGAAGGAACAGCAGCTATTCCTGGCTGTCTAATGACTGTACCTGTACAACACACATTCCAAACATGTTTATCTAATTCAGTGGCTCCCAAACTGCAGGTCAGGACCTGATTTTTGGTGGATCGTCAAAGGATGATGGAAAGATCAGGTAATTAATTGCCTCCCCTGAAGCTATTCAAAGATCAGATACTGTAGCTGCTAATTACCCTGCAAAGAGCTCAGCTCCTGCAGTTTGTAAGCATGTGTAAATATAAGGAGATAAATGTTTGGGCGTCTTTCTCTGGTTATTATTATTTTAATATAATGCAATATAATATATCTTTCTAGATCTCATTTTTTAAAAGCCTGGTAAACCTAGGTTGTTAGAGCGTCGTTTTAAAAACTGGTTCTAGTGCTAAAAAGTTTGGCAACCACTGATCTAATTCATTTGTTAATTGTTACACATATACTTTAAAAAGTTGTGTGGAACAGTTTTCGATTAACCACGTTTCCTTTCAAAAGAAGGGGTTTTTCACTACAGTGAAAAGTCTGGAAAATGTTTTACCATACATAGGCAAATGCTCATAGAGTGGTAGCACAGCATTCCAACAGCATATGCTCTCACAGTACTACCACCTCTTCAAAACATGCTCAGCCAAAGTCCTATCATGCAATGTCCTATCATATTTGCTGAAGCAAATTATTGAAGCAAATTACTTTTTATTTAAACCAAATTAATTATTATTTGCTGAAGCAAATTACTTTTGAGAGCAGGTTTAGCATAGTGGATCCTAAAAATCAGGACTTCCCTGATTCAATCTCAATTTTGCCATGAACGGAGGTAAGCCACTTCCTCTCAGCTTCAGTTTCCCATCAGCAGTATGGGGAGAATAAACCTTACTTACTTACAACTTGTAAAGATTAGACGGTAATACATATTAAGTGCTTTGATTACTTGAAAAGTGCTACACGAATACAGTACGAAGAACCAGTCCCCTTTAAAAATTAGAATGCTGATAAGTGATTTCTGCACAAGAATCAAGTAACCTGCCTAGGACTAAACCCATAAGAAGAGCCTGACAAGGACATAATCCTCTTCAAGGTTCAGTCCACAAAACAGCACATTATTGTGTTTCCAAAGAAACGCCCATATGATCCCTTTAAAATTCTACCTGTGAGCACACAACATCACAGCAGAAGCGGCCTATAAACTTCAAATCACTCTTCATTTTCAATCTTTTCACTACGACCATGTGGACTACAAAACCACTTCCCCCCCCCCAAATAACTGACAGTGTAATTCTATCCATGTCTACTCAGAAGCCCCACTGGGTTCAGTTGGGCTTACTCCCAGGTAAGTGTGTATTGTATAGGATTGCAGCCTAAAGGTTCAATTCTGTCCATGAGATACACCAGTGTATGCAGGTGTAATGACAACCCCACCAGAGTAGAACCCCCCTCTGCCGCTATGTGCCCATAGGCCTCTGCCTGCTCAGCTGCTGCCTGGGGATGTGACTGCCCTGTGGGGCCACATTGAACAGGCACACGTAGAAGGTGGCCAGCTGTGGCTGCAGGAGGCTGATACGGCCCATGACAACCAGGTCCATCTTGTGGAGACTCTTGGCAGGGTCATGCAGACTGTCAGTGTCATGGACTAGCACCAGCAGCACGAGCTTGCACTGGTGGATGTGGCTGCCCTGCTGAAAAAACAGAACTATCTCTTGGGGATCCTGGCTGGAGTGCTAGCTGAGAATTTGAGAGGGGAACTGGCTGCAGGGTGAGGACCACATGAGCGCCCTAAAGGCAGGGCATGTGGCCAAGGGGCCAGTCGCTAGGGTCCCCATCTCTTTCCCTGCCTCTCTCCCATTCACCCTGCCCCTCCCCTTCCCCCTCTGCATGAATCCCACATGCAGCCTGGAGCTGGCTACACTTCCTGCAGGTGGCCTGTTTATTTTTCACCTTTTTTCCTCCCTCCAAGGAGCTCAGAATGGTGTATATAGGAAGCTAGCATGTGCCCAGGCATGACTTTTGCCAAGTTGCCCTTGGATCAATGGCAGGTTGACCTGCAGGCTGTGGCTGATGCACAGGTTGCCTTGTGAGTGAGGCTGTGTGGGTACACTGGTGCTTAGTGGGCAGTGGCAGGTGTGGGCACTGCTCCGACTGCCTGCCTGCCAGCATCTCCTCCCTCATTTGGCCTCTCTGCCGACAGGTACCCTGGTGTCTGAGTGATGTCTGAGCTGTGTCCACACCTTGTTTTTACAGCACTGCACCAGGGTCTGTTATGCATCTATTGGTGGGCAGACTTAGGGCCAAATCCTATTCAATTTTCCAGTGCAAGTGCAGCTGTGCCAGTGGGGCATGCACTGCATCTTGTGATGGAGAGGCAGTCACAGAGGCCTCCTCAAGATATGGGAACATTTGTTCCCTTACCTTGGGGCTGCACTGTGGTTGCACTGGTGCTGGAAAGTTGGATAGGGTTAAGTCCACAGGCCACAATCCTATACACCAGTGTTTCTGAAATCGTATACAAGCCTGAGTAATAATAATAATAATAATAATAATAATAATAATAATAATAATAATAATAATAAAACTTTATTTTTATCCCGCCCTTCTCCCTAACGGGACCCAGGGCGGCTAACAACATATTAAAAAACAATAGAATTTAAAAAACATTAATACAAACAGATAAAAACATTTAAAAACACACTACAGGGCCATAAAAACAGTAGTCAGATTAAAAGAGTAAAAGAGCAGATCACCGAGGAATCAAGCCTGTAAAACTAAAGGATGTATAAAAAGTTAAGAAGGCCAGAAATCAGAAGGCTTGTTTAAACAACAGTGTTTTCAGGCCTCGCCGAAAGCTCTCAAGAGAGGGAGCCATTTTCAAGTCAAGGGGAAGGGAGTTCCATAATGTTGGTGCCACTACCGAGAAGGCCCTATTTCTTGCAGCCACCTCCCGGACCTCCTTGGGTGGCGGCACTTGCAAAAAGGCCTTCTCTGATGACCTGAGATGGCGAGCCGGATTGTACGGGAGTAGGTGGTCTCTAAGATATCCTGGCCCAGAGCAGTATAGGGCTTTAAAGGTCAAAACCAGCACCTTGAATTGGGCCCGGAAACGAATGGGCAGCCAATGCAGCCCCCGGAGAAGCGGGCTGACAGAGTCAAACCGCCTGGCTCCGGTGACCACACGGGCCGCCGCATTCTGTACTAATTGTAGTTTCCGAACCGTCTTCAGGGGCAGCCCCACATAGAGCGCGTTACAGTAATCTAACCTCGATGTCACCGTGGCATGGATCACCGTGGCCAGGTCTGCACGATCCAAGTACGGTCGCAGCTGGCGCACCAGCCGAAGCTGAGCAAAGGCCCCCCTAGCCACAGCCGCCACCTGGGAATCCAGGAGCAGCTGCGAATCCAGGAGGACCCCCAAGCTGCGAACCTGCTCCTTCAGAGGGAGTGCAACCCCATTCAGAGCAAGTCGATAATCCAGCACCTGCATCGAAGATTTCCGAACCAGGAGAGCCTCTGTGTAAAATTTCAGCTTGTTAGCCCCCATCCAGATCCTCACTGCTTCCAGACAGCGCTCCAGGCCCTCAACCGCCACCTTGGAGTCTGGAGGAAAGGAGAGATAGAGCTGGGTGTCATCAGCATATTGATGACACTTCACTCCAAACCCCCGGATGACCTCTCCCAGCGGTTTCATGTAGATATTAAATAGCATGGGGGACAGAATTGAACCCTGCGGCACCCCGCACCTCAAGGGCCAGGGTGTCGAACAGGCATCCCCCAGCACCACCATCTGGGACCGACCCTCCAAGTAGGAGCGGAACCACCGCAAAACAGTGCCTCCAACTCCCAACTCGGCCAATCGGCCCAGAAGGATACCATGGTCGATGGTATCGAAAGCCGCCGAGAGGTCCAGCAGGACCAACAGGGACGCACTCCCCCTGTCCAGTCCCCGGCGTAGGTCATCCACCAAGGCGACCAAGGCAGTTTCCGTCCCAAAGCCCGGTCTGAAACCAGATTGAAAAGGATCCAGATAATCCGCTTCATCCAAGACCCTCTGGAGTTGGGCCGCCACTACCCGCTCAATTACCTTGCCCAGAAACGGGATGTTGGAGACTGGCCGATAGTTATTCAACACAGTGGAATCCAGGGAGGGCTTCTTCAGGAGGGGGCGAACCACTGCCTGCTTCAAGGCAAGCGGCAATGTCCCCTCCATCAAAGAAGAGTAGACCACCCTCCCCGTCCACTCAGCCAGTCCCACCCGGGCCGCTCTAATCAGCCAAGCTGGGCAAGGGTCAAGCAGGCAGGCAGACGGCCTCACACTCCAAAGGAGTCTGTCCACATCCTCAGGCTGCACAAGCTGAAAAGAATCCCACAATACTGGACAAGCAGTTGCCAAGGGGACATCAACAGACATTGTCAATGTGGCATCCAAGTCGCGACGAATACGATCGATTTTATCTGCAAAGTGTTGGGCAAGCACATCACAGCGGCTGACCGTGTATTCCTCCTGGTCCACTGGCGGGGCCTGATGGAGGAGGCCCCGCACCACACGGAACAGCTCTGCCGGACGGCTATCAGCAGACGCAATGGTAGCAGAGAAGAACGATCTCTTCACTGCTACCACCGCCACGGAGTAGGCTCTATAATGAGCTCTACTCCATGTCCGATCGGATTCATCATGAGTTTTCTGCCACCGTCGCTCTAGACGCCTGCCCTGCCGCTTCATCGTTCGCAGCTCCTCAGTAAACCAAGGAGCCGCTCCGAGTCTGCGGCGTGGCAGAGGTCGCTCCGGAGCAATCTCATCCACAGCCCTGGACATTTCCCCATTCCAGAGGTCGACCAGGGACACAGATGAGGCGCCAGTCTTGGCAGTGGGAAAATCCCCCAGGGCCCTCAGGAAGCCTTCAGGATCCATTAGCCTCCGGGGGCGGACCATAGAAAACGGTCCCCCGCCTCTGCGGAGGTAGGAAGTCGCAACAAGCCTAAACCCTACCAGGAAATGATCTGTCCATGACAACGGAGTGATGTTGATCTCCTCTACCTCCAGATCATTGCCCCCATGCCCAGCTGTAAACACCAGGTCCAACACGTGTCCTGCTGTATGTGTCGGGGCCCAGATCTTCTGGGACAGGCCCATGGTTGTCATGGCAGCCATGAAATCCTGAGCTGCACCTGCCACAGGGGCCTCGGCATGAACATTGAAGTCCCCCAGCACTAACAGGCGGGGGGCCTTCAATGCCACCCCCGAGATCACTCCAGTCAGCTCAGGCAGGGAGACTGTTGGGCAGCAGGGCGGGCGGTACACCAACAGAATCCCAATCCTGTCCGGTCCTCTCAACACAACATGCAGGCACTCGAACCCGGCAAACTGCTGGACAGGGCACCTGGTAAGGGAGATGGACTCACGATAGACCATTGCAACTCCCCCTCCCCATCCCTGCAATCTTGGCTGCTGCAACACCTGGAAACCTGGCGGACACAGTTCAGAGAGACTAACGCCTCCCTCCCCGTCCAACCAGGTCTCTGTAATGCATACCAGGTCGGCTTTCTCATCCAGGATCACATCCCGGATGATACAGGTCTTGTTATTCACCGACCTGGCATTCAAAAGCAGCAGCTTCAGATCCAGGGACTCACCTCCAGGACCACCAAGTACCCGAGAATTGAGGGAAGGACCAGAAGGGGAGATAATCAGAAGGGGAGTACACTTCTGTACTGCAGCGAGTCGTGGACTCTCCGCTCACAACAGGAGAGGAAACTGAACGCTTTCCACATGCGCTGCCTCTGGCGCATTCTCGGCATCACCTGGCAGGACAAAATTCCTAACAACACAGTCCTGGAACGTGCTGGAATCCCTAGCATGTATGCACTTCTGAAACAGAGACGCCTGTGTTGGCTCGGTCATGTCGTGAGAATGGATGATGGCCGGATCTCAAAGGATCTCCTCTATGGAGAACTCGTGCAAGGAAAGCGCCCTACAGGTAGACCACAGCTGCGATACAAGGACATCTGCAAGAGGGATCTGAAGGCCTTAGGGATGGACCTCAACAAGTGGGAAACCCTGGCCTCTGAGCGGCCCGCTTGGAGGCAGGCTGTGCAGCATGGACTTTCCCAGTTTGAAGAGACACTTGGCCAACAATCTGAGGCAAAGAGGCAAAGAAGGAAGGCCCATAGCCAGGGAGACAGACCAGGGACAGACTGCACTTGCTCCCAGTGTGGAAGGGATTGTCACTCCCGGATTGGCCTTTTCAGCCACACTAGACGCTGTGCCAGAACCACCTTTCAGAGCGCAATACCACAGTCTTTTGAGACTGAAGGTTGCCAATACAATACAAGCCAATTTCAGGTGGGTCCTCATACATTTCAATATTTTATTTTTAATCTATTAGACTTGATGCTACCATGGGATGTGACTGCATTTGGGAAAATGTTACAGACCTGTACTCTGAACAGACTACTATGTATGTCCTTTTAACAGTGATAGTAAACAGGACTTACTCCTGCGTAAATGTGGATAGGATTGCAGCTGAGGATTATTAAAAACATTCCTGCTTGATGATGTCACTTCTGGTCACATCATCACTTCTGGTGGGTCCTGACAGATTCTCATTCAAAAAAGTGAGTCCTGATGCTAAATGTGTGAGAACCACTGCTATACACTCTTTCCTGAGAGTAAGCGCTGTTGAACGCAATTCGACTGACTTCCGAATAGACATGCATAACATTGGGCTGGGTTACTGTTGCACCAGCATGCGTATCTCAGGGGCAGAACTGGGCCTTGTGGGATGGAAATCCTGTATTGTGCTGGTGTCTGCATGAAGGTAAGCAGCACACTCCCCTTGCAAGTGGTTTGATCGTGTGCTCTGTAAATGAGTAAGCCTGCTGGTGCAATGAGTAACTTCCTTCCTGGCGCTGCACACAGCCAAGTTTGGTCATGGTGCCTCAACTAGTAGTGCAAAGACTTGGAGAGGCTGCAGCCAGCCAGCCAGCCAGCCAGCCACACATCAACTGGCGGGTGTTCTGTTCCCTTCTGCCCCAGTGCTCCAGTTGTCCCTTGACATTCCCCTCCACGGGACGCATAGATCACCTTTGTCTCCTGCTGAAGCGTCCACATGCCCCTGTCGCAAACTTAAGGGGGGTTAAGTTTTAGGAATTTTAGGAATGGGTTAAGTCAGAATGCCAGATGTAGGGGAGAGCACCAGGATGAGGTCTCTTGTTATCTGGTGTGCTCCCTGGGGCATTTGGTGGGCCGCTGTGAGATACAGGAAGCTGGACTAGATGGGCCTATGGCCTGATCCAGTGGGGCTGTTCTTATGTTCTTATGTTCTTATGGGGGTTAAGAGTTCTTGGTTTTCAAACCCTAAAGCCCTCAAGGCCCCCTGTCCAATAGTACTGCCACCACCTTGTACATGGCAATGTCTCAGTCCAGGGACACTGAGACCCTCTAGGCTTAATTCTATCCCTTGCAGGCACTGAGTGCTTTCTCCAATTAAAGCTTCAGTCCTCAAGTTACTAGGCCTCAATGAGCACTTGGTAGCTTTCTGAACAGCTAGGCAGGATTCTGAATCTTTGTCCCCAACAGACAATGAAACAACTTAGTAAAAGGGATTCTAGTTTATTAAATACATAAGGTTACATAAGGCAGCAAATGCTAGAGGCATAAACATATAGGAAACATATCAGCAATAAAATAATAAAGCTAGCTGGCTATCTCTATTAATCCCTATCTCTCACCTGGGTCAGCTTCTCTTGTAGATCTTTTAGCTCCAGGCCAGATGCCCATGGTGGACAATGGAACTCACCAGGTGCAGGATGTTGCACCCAAAACCTCTGTCCAAGAAAGTCAGACCCTTGGGCCTCATTATTATACTTCTTAAGCTAATAGTACTGAGGTGACTTCATATTTATTTAGACTTTCCAATCAGAACTTTTGAGGACAGAACCTTCTTGAAGTGGGCCTGGTTGCTAGCTCACTTACTTAGTTCTTACTCCTCCCAACTGGAGATTCACAGCTAATCAAGCTGTATTTCATCAGCTTGATAAGGAGACTCTGTCTGCAAAGGCGCTACATTCCAATGGGTTGTAATTCTTGTTGTCTGTCCTTTCTGGCCAGCAGAGGAAAGACAACAATCTTTGTGTTTGTTTACTCATTCTTGCAGCTAGGAACTGCTAGCAACTTCTCCTTTACTGACTTAGTTTGGTTCAGGCTCTACAAGCTAACCAAGGCTTAACATGTACATATTCATGACAGCTCCGCAGCACAGCACACGAGAAAGAGAGGCCAGGAACAAGCCGCATGTGTCACAAACACAATACGGGAGCCTGTGTCAGTTCGGGCATGGGAGAACTGTTGGCTTGCAGACAATCGCATCACAGCCCGCCCCGGGCACGCTGTGGGGGTCGTCGCGGGGGGGGGGGATCTGCAGCCAAGCAGGCATGCTCACGATTGCAGTCCTCAGCAATGTGTGCACCCAGAGCCTGCCTGACCACGTGGAGCCATTAAAAAAAGAGTGCCTGCCAATCACACTTTCGTAGGAGTAAGCCCCATTGACTATAATGGGCCTTACTTCTGAGTAGACATGCACAGGATCAGGCTCTCAGGCTGCAGTCCTATCCACACTTACCTGGGAGTAAGAACCATTGACTAGAATGGGACTTACTCCTGAGTAGACATGCCTAGGATGGGGCTCTGAGCCATTTCCGCCCAACGCAACAGGGATCCAGCGCGTACACCTGTGGGCTGGGCAGGAACGGGTCTAACAGCAGGTCCATCTCAGGCTGCCCCCAGCAACAGCAGAGCACTGCTCGGTCGAGCTGCAAAACGCTGCCCGCTCCTACCTCGCCCGGCACGCATCCCTTGGAAGCACGCGAGCCGAGCGGCTTTTCCCGATCCCCGAAGCCGCGTGGGGTGTCACATGGAGCCCGGTGCGGAAGTGCTGGATGGTGGCCACCTCCTTCTGTTGCAGGGCCGCCGGCAGACCCTCCGTCTCCCTCCCGAGGGCAGCCACACCGATCTACACCAACAGCGAGCACTTAGCCGGCTGCAATTGTAGCCAGTTTGTAACCAGCTAGTCGAGCGGAAATCCAGGCTGCAATCCTATCCACACTTACCCGGGAGTAAGCCCCATTGACTATAATGGGTCTTACTTCTGAGTAGGCGTGCATAGCATTGGGCTCCCAGTCTCTTCTCCCCAGGCTCCTCGTGGTGCAGCCTCGATGCGCCTTCCACTCACCTATGGGATCCCCCGGTGCAGGGTCTTTGCTTTGGCCGGCTGGATGCTTGGAAAGGAGCCGCTCTCAGCAGCCCCGTGCAGGAGGAAGTATGGCAGGGAGGGAGTGTCAGCGAGATGGGGGGGGGGAAGCGGCTGCTTTAAAAAAAGTGGGCTGAAAGTGAGCGAGGAGAAGTGGAAGTGCCGCCCACATCAAGGAAGGGAAGCGGGGAGGGCTGCAAAGGGGCCTGGAAAGGTGCCTTGCAGCCCAACCCTAGCCACACTTTCCTGGGGGTAAGCCCCATTGACTCTAATGGGACTTACTTCTGAGTAGACATGCATAGGACTGGGCTCTTGGTGGTCTTCTTGGTTGCTTGGAGAAGGGAATCGGGCTGGGATTCACCCCTTGTGAGCGCTTGTGAGAAAGAGCGGGGCGTCGTGTTCACAAGAGAAGTGCAATGGGGGAGGGCTGCTCCTCCTCCTCACACCTGTGTGCTCATTGCGTGACAACTGCAGCCTCCAGCAGGGGGGTTTGATTGTGTGTGTGTGGTGGGTGGGTGGGGATAAGCCCACACATGAAGATGTGTGAAGAAACCTTCAGACACAGGACTTGTATCCCCTCAGATACAAGGCTGTTCAAGAGACAGTTCACACATTCCACTGTGGGTCAGCTGATACACAGGAATGTGTGAACCAGCAGAGGACCATTTTTCCCTCCAACACCTAGGGTGTTGTCTCTGTATACCAGCCATTGTCAACCACTTGTACTAGCCATGGCACATTGGTGTGCCGCGAGTGCTCCACAGGTGTGCCACAGGAATTTGGGAGAAGGTCATTTATTAGTAGGGCCAATGTGAGCAGCATGGTGAGCCTTGTCAATTGTCAAAAACCTGATGGTGTGCCTTGACAGTTTTAGTGCCTTGTCAGAGTGTGCTGTGAGATGAAAAAGGTTGAAAATCACTGCTGTATACCTTGGAAAAAGAATGTTAATCACTCCTCCCTTCTTCACCTCCAGCTACCTCTTTCTGGGTGCAGGGTTTCAACAAAAGTACAAGAGGAAAAGCAGCTTAGGACACTTCTTTCCAAGTGGTGCCACAAAGAACAGAACCCATATCATGATATGCAGGCACATCAGGATTGTACCAGTTCCATCTACAGCGACCATTTTCAACCACAGTGCCATGGCACACTGGTGTGCTGCAGATGGTCGGCAGGTGTGCCATGGGAGTTTGGGGGAGGATCATTTGTTAGTAAGACCACTAGGGGATGATAGCCCCTGCTGTCAGTGCAGTGTGCCTTATCAACTGTCAAAAAACCGATGGTGTGCCTTGACAATTTTAGTGCCTTGTCAGTATGCCCTGAGATGAAAAAGGCTGAAAATCACTGATCTACAGAGAGATGCTGCAGATTAGAAAGCTTTCTCCTCATCACAAACTCCCTGCATACAGAAAGCTAACCGAGGGGACACAGGGTTTAGTCCAACATTTCCTTGCAATGTTCTCTTTCTATATGCAGGGAGCCAGGTTTTTGGGGGGGAAAGCATTTTATTTAAATACTCCCTGGCTCCCTATATGCAGGGAAGCAGGTTGGGGGGAGCATTTAAATAATTCTCCACCAGCAGCCCTGAGTGGTACAGGCTCAAATAACTCTACCATATGCTTAACATGAACATATAGTTTGCATCTATGTCTGCATTATATACATTCTTACCTGGGAGACACCCTCACTAAACTCAATGGACTTATTTCTGAATAAGTAACACAGTAAAGCTTTTTTTGTGCACATGTGTACATGTCTTTGATGTCATTTGGAATATACAAAAACCTTTGTATAAAACTAGCTGAGGGCTTGCAGGTAAAGTGGATGTACATTCCCATTTCAGCCTCTGTGCATACATTTTCTTCATCCATGAACAGATGTGCTTTTCATGAAGTGCATTATTGGTCTTTCAAACATCAATATTACCAATGAGTTGTATAAGGAGAAATTGGAGAAGTTTTGCTTGTGAGCAAAGGTAAGATGAACCAAGTGGAGCCATACTGATGTAATTCAGGATAAATGGGCAGTTATTGTGGTGATTTTCAAGTCACCTATAACATCCACAGAGAACAAAATGAAACAATGACACTCAGGCTGCAATTCTATACATACTTACTTGGGAGTAAGTCTCAGTGAACACAATGGGGCTTACTTTTAAGTAGTCTTGTACTGTCAACCTGAAGAGGAAGGAGAACAGGGCTGTTTGGGACTACAACTTTGATACAGTTGTGGGCTACTGTACTCTGACATCAAACCATCAGTCTTTTCAAGGAGCACAGAACAAGGAGCTTGCACTGGAGCTCTGCATGGTAAGAGAGAAAACAGAAAACAGCATTTAAAGACTGGAGTGAAACTATTCCTTAAGGGCCAACTTGGTGCCAGGCTGCTGAGGGCCCAGCAGTTAATTGGGTCTCCTGCTAAAAGCTGTTTTACCACCATTAGGCTGTGTATTATATTACTAGCCTCATTTATAAGGAACGATTCTAAAGGTTGACATGCCTAAGGCTGCTCTCCTATGCACACAATCCCTGGGACTAAGTCCTACTGAATGCAATGGAGTTCTCCTTAGTAGACATGTGCAGCATTGTGTTATGAAGCTACAATTCTATGCACTCTTAATGGGAGTGAGCCCTATTATCCTTTGTGAGGCTTTCTTCCAAGTAAACATGCATTGGGATTGAACTGTTAGATTGAGAACTGAATGCCCAGGTACTTAACCCTAGGCCATAGGGACTCCTTTCTAACCTTTAGCCTAACCCCTAATCCCTCAAAATACTCCCCACAATGTATAACAAAGCTCCTTTTTGCTGCTTGAGTCAAACAAGGAATTCATTCTTTAACTACTTCCTAACTACCACAGGACTCCCATAAACCTACAATGACTATGGAGATGGAATTTCAGCATGTGCTACTTTTCTAGCTCCCAAGGGATGTCCTGCCAAACCTTTCTATTCTGCATAATGATAATAGATGTAAGAGATTCTGTTCTGTTCTTCTGTCCTTCTGACCACCTTAAGAACAGGTACTTTGGCAGAGCCCTCTCCTTTATGTGCCATTACTGTGAGACACCAGAAAAAGACCCCTCATGTAAATTGCAATAGAAACTCGCCAGTTTGGACAATACTTTAGTACCCAAACCAGACCCATGCAATTAGCAACATGGGCGCTCATGTCCTGGCCTCTTTTCTCATTTCTATTAGTTTTTCTAACGTGGGTAGGGGTGTGTGTGTGGCCGATTGTTCAAGGCTTAGCAACACATTTTGATGGACAGTTCAAACTCTTCTCTACATATAAAAACTAGCTGGGGAGAGGAGGGGCCAGGACACAGCCTCAGCATGCAAGTTACTAATCATGTGTAGCTAGTTTGGGTGCTATAGAATGGTCCAGACTCACCTTCAGCTTCTATACAAGGGGTCTTTTTCTGGCTAGTTTGGAGACTGAAGTGTTGCCTGAAATGACCCCCCTCAGAAGAACAGCTATGTCTACTCTTGTGTGTGTGTGTCTGCTGGTGGCACAGAGTAGCAACTACAAACTTCTTGTTGCAGTTGGGGGCTAGCTACATGATGCGCTCAAATGCATTTCACTGGGTTGCTTGTAAGGTCAAACTGCTTCAGAGAAGGGCATATTTTGAACAAAGAAGTGGTGGAAGAATATAGGAAACTTCCTGATCATGCATCAGCCCCTTGATCCATTTAGCACACTGTTGAGGATATTGGTTGACTGATAGTGGCTTTGCCCTGTCTAGGGGTGTTGGGGATTGATTGTGGAACCTTCTACACGTGAAGTAGGTTTAGCAGTGAGCTACAGCAGCTCCCTAACCCCACTAAGGCAAAGCAAGATGCTGGTCACTCACTGCAGTAAGACAGAGGCTGAGAGCTTGACAAGATGCCTTCAAGCCCAGTCAAGGGGCTTTCCCTAACCAGCAAGGCATTCACCTTTTTATGATTGACCAGAAATATGCATGAAGGGGCAAAAGAAGAGGAGGCGGCAGGTCTGGAACCCATACCAGCCATTCTACAAAGCTATTCTCTAACCTTTTCCTATCCACTGTTTCTGCACTCCAAATCAGCTGAACACAGGCGTGGCACCGGGGTGGCACCAGGCACCATTGCTCAGATCAGGCACTGGCTGAGGACCCATGACCATCAGAGGTACCAATGGGCTTGGCTGTCCCTTGGTGATGAAAATGGCTGGGAGACTTGTGCCACCGCTGTATCTGGAATCTCCATTGGCAAATGAGAGCATTTCCCAGAGACCCCTGCATCATCATTTATTTATTTATTGGATTTGTATTCCGCCTTTCTCCCTGAAGGCACCGAAGGCGGCTAACAATCACAATTAAAATACAAAGCATAATAAAATGCAAATAAACATTAAGAAACAATTAAAAACAATTAAAACAAAATAAAATGCAGTCAGCAGCTAAAAACACATAGTAAAAGACATATTTTAAAAAGCAGCCCTTATTGGGCCTCGAAGGCTTTCCTAAATAAAAAAGTCTTCAGGCCCTGCCGGAACGTCACTAACAAGGAAGCTGTTATCAACTCAAAGGGGAGAGAATTCCACAGTGCAGGCGCCACCACCAGAAAGGCCCTGTTTCTGGCTGCCATCCCCTTCACCACTCTCAATGACGGTACAATCAACAGGGCCCCTTCTGATGACCTCAGAGAACGGACTGGACTATGCAAAAGAAGGCGGTCTCTCAAATACACTGGTCCCAAGCCATTTAAGGCTTTAATGGTCAAAATCAGCACCTTGAATTCAGCCCGGAAACAAATGGGCAGCCAATGCAGCCTCCGGAGCAGTGGCGTGACAGAGTCAAACCACTGACCTCCAGCAACTACACGAGCCACTACATTCTGCACTAGCTGTAGTTTCTGGACCATCTTCAGGGGCAGCCCCACACAGAGTGCTTCGGCTGGTTCCGAGTGCTTCGGCTGGTGCTTCAGCTTCGGCTGGTGCGCCAGCTGCGGCCGTACTTGGATCGTGCAGACCTGGCCACGGTGATCCATGCCTCGGTGACATCAAGATTAGATTACTGTAACGCACTCTATGTGGGGCTGCCCCGAAGACGGTTCGGAAACTGCAACTAGTGCAGAATGCGGCGGCCCGTGTGGTTACTGGAGGTAGGCGGTTCGACCCTGTCAGTCCGCTTCTCCAGCGGCTGCACTGGCTGCCCATTCGTTTCCGGGCCCAATTCAAGGTGCTGGTATTGACCTTTAAAGCCCTATACTGCTCTGGACCAGGGTATCTTAGAGATCGCCTGCTCCCGTACAATCCGGCTCGCCCTCTCAGGTCATCAGAGAAGGCCTTTTTACAAGTGCCGCCGCCTAGGGAGGTACGTGGGGCGGCTGCAAGAAATAGGGCCTTCTCAGTAGTGGCACCAACGCTATGGAACTCCCTTCCCCTTGACTTAAGAATGGCTCCCTCTCTTGAGACCTTTCGGCAAGGCCTGAAGACCCTTCTGTTTAAACAGGCCTTCTGAGTTCTTGGCCTTTTAACATCTTTTTAACATCTTTTAATATTTTTTTTACAGGCCTGATTCTTTTATGACTTGCTGCTGCTCTATGCTCTTTTTACCTATTTTTTTTACTCTGACTGCTGTTTTTAGTATGTGTTAATATGTTTTTATTTGTTTTTTAAATTGTTTTTAATATGTTGTAAGCCGCCTTGAGTCCCTTCAGGGAGAAAGGCGGGGTAGAAATAAAGTTATTAATTATTATTATTATTATTATTAGTGCATTACAGTAATCTAATCTAGAAACAATCTAATCATTGCTTCTTTTACCTGGTGAGAGGGCAGGAGTTGCTCCTGCCACCATTCACTAATAAGCTAGCGGGTGTGGGGGTCCAAAACGGGTAGCCCTATCCAGAACATTGCCCAGGTCAGGATCACTATGCACCAGACTGCATACACATCTTTTCTGTTTTCCAGATTCAAAGGGCATTTTTATTCCATAAATGGGAAAACTGAGGGGTGGGTTTTGGAGTGGAGAAGATGCTCAAGAAAGGATTAAGCTCCATCACTGGTCCCTACAAAACTGCTCTTTCTAAAAAAATCTAACATTCAACTACCCAGATGTACAAAATATTTAATTTCTGGGGCCACATTAAATACGTTTACTTAGAAATAAGTTTTTCTTAACAAATGTGCTCAGGATTGCTGCCAGGAGTCTCATTTCTTCAGTAAGGTCATGGTGCAACTTTGTTTAAACAAGATCTTGACACAGATTCCAAACATCAGGGCTCTGTTTTTTTAATGTCAAACCGTAGTAGCCTGGCCACCTCTTTTGACTGCGACTGAAAAATAAAAATAATGAGGTTCCAAGAACTGCTGTAATCCAACTACAGTGTGTGAAAACCAACACATAGCTAGCTCAGTAACACAGGGAAGCTCAGATTCTACTTTATTAATTTGTTGTAAAGGACATTACATGTCATTATGGTTTTAGGGATAATTTTAATTCATGTAGTTTTGAAACATAACAATGAAGTTCTGGGCAGCACTAACTGAGGTCAAAAGTGAGGAAGCAGACTCTGCATTTCCTTTTAAAACATCTGCAGACAGCTAAGCGGGAGATAGGCATAGCTATATTAGTTGTAAGACTTCCTTTTTGCTCTTCAGCGTATCTCACTTAGAATATGAAATGCTTGCTCTTTATAGCTATTTATTTAAGACATTTATATCCTGCCCTTTTGCCCACACAGGGGCCACTAGGATGGCTCACAATAGACAGAAAACAATGTATAAAATAGGTAATTCAGTCATTCATAGAATAATTCCAGGTCTGCCCTCCTCCTTCTGCAGCTATCCCAATCCACTGAGAAGTCCAACTCCCTGCTGAGCCCAAAATCCAGACTACAAACACCACTGCACAACTAGGCAGCATGGAAGCCCACATTAGAGGCAAGTCTTCTCTTGCTGGTTTATATAATACTAATAATAATACTAATAATAATACAAGTATTTATGTACCTCCTTTCTTTCTCCTCGGACTTTAACTCAAGGCAGTTTACATGGGCAGACTGTTCCCGTGGGGATTTTTACAATAACAGAAAGTTTCTATCTTTCAAGAACTGCACAACATTTCAGATGGATCTTTCACAGTCTGGTATCACTTCTGGCCCCCAGTTGCCTCCCATGCTGGCTGACAAGCAGCTCCTTCATCTCTCACTTGAAGGGCAGCCAAGACGCTTCTTCGCTCACACCAAAGAGCAGATGGAATAACTTAACTTGGCTTGGCTTGTCAGCTGCTTCAAGGTCTCGCCTTTCACAGAGCTGCTGCTGTCCTCGAACTGGCGATCTTTGGATGTTATCTTCAGGCTAATGGAGGCTCTACCCTAGACCTCCTACCCATACACAGTACCAAAAGTTCATTCTAGGAGGTCTAGATGCATGAATCTGTGCAGTGATACAGCTAAGTTTAAGATTAAGATACAAGCTGATATAGTCCACATGGATGCAAAGAATAACCTTTCACATTCATAATGTTAAGGAGTACCCATCTGCTAGATAGACAAAATGTGAGGCAAAATGTATAACAGTAAGAAATTTACTTTAAAGGATTCGGCACCTTGTAAAGCAGAATAGTTGCCCAAAGCTTCTACCAATGTTTCATACTTTCTGTTTGAATAGAATTTGGTAGTGGAAGTGAGGAATAGCTTCTGAAACCTATGACAAGGATGGTAGCCAAGGAACTAAATATGGTCCCCAAAGCACCTTTTCCTAGGTTAGAACCTAGGTGTGGCAATTTTTTTTGCTGATCCCACTTGTTTCTAGAGAATGTAGGTTATCTAGATCAATTTCAATTAATGCTTAAATTGGTTTTGGGACAGAGGAAGTTTCCCCAGGTGGACAATCTACATCAGAAACTGGACAAGGGGGTATATTTCTATTGATTCTACTGAACTTTTCAGCAGGATTCTGTACCATCAGCTATCATGCCCTGCTGGACCATAAGGAAATGCAGTCTGAGAAGATGAAACTGGTGGAAGTACCATCTTCAACATCTACATGAAACCACTGGGGATGGTCATCCACAGATTTAGAATGTGATGTTACCAATATAAGAGACCCAGTTATTTTTCTATTTATCTATTTTTCCTTTCTGTAAGATTCTAGTGAGGCTGTTGACTGCTAAACTTGTGCCTGAGGTTAGTAATGACTGGAGGGGAGAAAGTGAACAAACAGAAGTTAAAGAGGTGCTCTTGTGTAGCCTAAACAAGACAGAGGTGCTCTTGGGTAGTGCAGCTCCTGCTCTGAGACCTGGAGTACAGCCCCTCATGGACAGGATAGTACTCCCCTTGAAAACACATGTTCACAGTTGTGGGTACTCCTGAACTTGACCTTGAGCCTAGATATCCATAGGACAGCTGTGGTCAGGAATATTTTTGTCCCGCTAATTGGTGTGCCAGCTGCATCTGTTCCTAGGGAAACCAGATCTGTCCGTGGTGTGGTGACACGTCTTAGTCACATCCTGTCTGAATCCTTATTGGAATGTGCAGGAGTATATGGGGTTGCCTTTAAAAAGCATTCAGGAACTGCAACTAGTCCAGAATGCTGTGGCCAAAGTGTTGATGACAGTGGGATATAAGGACTACATGACTCCTGTGCTGTAAAAACTGCATGGGCTCCTAGTCCATTTCTAGGCAAAATTCAAAGTGCTGGTCTTAATCTTTAAAGTTCAAATAGTTTAGGACCCACATATCTGAAGGACCATTATGAACCTGTAAAAATGTAAAGATGTCCTCTGTGTCCCATCAGCATCTGATGTGCATTCAGTTGGGACACAGAAGAGAGCCTTCTCTTCAGCAGCTGCATTACAGAATTTCTCAGGTGGAATGCATGCCTTGTGTCCCCTCTGGCAAAGTGTCCTCGCCAGGTCAAAACCCTCCTTTCTTAACTAGAAATATCCCTGCTCTCTGTCTGTACCTTGGTAATGATGTTGTTTTGTCTCCAACTGTTAATGTTTTATATTGCTAAAATGGTGTTTTATCCGCTGCTTTTATTCAATTGGCTCTTATGTGTTTTGGTCATTAGATTAATTTTATTGTACTGTGATTGCACTGTTCAAAAAGGAATCATACCCTTTATTTCTTGTTGGTCTTCTTGAGCACTTTTATGTGAATTGGAAAGGTAGGTTATAAATACCAATAATAAGGGAAAAAAGAAGTGGATCTACAAGTGCATTTACTGCCAGTCTTCCACTGGAAAGGCAGTGTGCCCTAATACACGCCCCTCTACACTGAACTTCTAAAAACCAAATCCTGTTCATGTGCCAGCACAACAGTCATCATATCCTAAGCCAGTCTCAGCAATGCTGCTGCTACAGTGCACCAACACTGGCAAACAAGAGCCAAATGCCAAGTGTGTCCCAACAAACTACTGCTGGCACACTCCTTTCCAGCATCCCCAGCATCCAAACACCAACAGAACCTGTCCTGACAGCAGCACATTATCAGCATGACATCAGTGCACCACTGCCATGACATCCTAGTAGATGGAGATGCACTGGTGTATCTCAAGGATAGGACTGGGCTAGACTTAAGACAGATGTGGTGGTTCCTGGGTGGCAGACCAGATGATGTGAAAATAGATCCATGAAGGCATAAAATTTCAAAACCTTGAGCGCAGGACAAATCACCAAGACCCAAAACAGAAGTCAGTAGGCGGACATTAAAATTCACCCTCTCATCATTATTTCATCTCTGTTGAAGCTATTACAGCAATTAATTAAAAGCTCAGACAGCAATTAATTGTACAGTTTTTTTTCCAGTCCAGTCCTATGGAAGAGTTACGGAGAATGAAATTAGTCCAGCTTTGATAAATACTTGCACTAGCTTCATGTATGTAAGTGTGGATTTTTTTTCTGTTTGGACATAATACAGACTAGGATTTGATGACAGGTGGCATGAAATTCAAGGACTAACCATTATGAGGGTTATCAATAACACCGACAAAAATGCTCACAGTTCTGTTTTGGAACCGGGCAGAAAGAACATGAAGCCCTATAGGAAAGGGGTGCAAACATAAGGCCCAGGGGCTGGATGCAGCCCATGGAAGCTCTTCATCTGGCCCTTGGGCTCTCCCAGCACCACCATCAGGTGCTCTCAGCTGCTGAGCTGGGCTGAAGCATCACTGCTCAAGGGCATCCTGCATGATAATTGGACTGACCCATATCTTGAAAATATGCTCAAGATTTGCATATTCTCTCTTCTACCATTTGCAGTGAATGAGTTCGCTTATTGACACCCCTTCCTGCTAAATCAGGGGTCGGCAACCTTAAACACTCAAAGAGCCATTTAGACCCATTTTCCAGAGGAAAAAAAACCTCAGGAGCCACAAAACCCTTTTGACATCTAAAATGAAGATAACACTGCCTATATAGTGTTTTTTTTTACCTTTATACTCTTATAGGTCCCGTTTTTATAATGTAGCCCCTTCTTGTAGCTTTTAGTTAGTTTTGTCATACATTCTTGTCCTGTGCTTTCAGACACCTGATCCTCTATGGTGTTTTGCCTGATTCCAAGGCCATTCTCTGCCTGGAGAATTATGTCCACTTTAAGCAAATTAGCTCCCCTTCTTTCCCCCAACAAATGACCCTGGTTCTGCCCTGCACTCCTGCTGGACCCCATCTCTAGGGTAGCTCGCCTGTTCAACCTGCAGAGGTCCTCTCTCCTGCCAGCAGCCTCCTGCCACTACAGCAGACCCTGGGTCGTCAGCAGGTCTTGGGCACAGCAGCCACACTTCAAACTCCACAGTGTCTCCAGTAGTCCATGTAGTCACAAAGTCAGTCAGAGTATCCAGGGCAGAGTCCAAAGTCAATAAGCCAAGTCACAGTCCAAGGTCAGATGCCAAAGTAAATCAGTCAGAGTATCCAAGTCAAAGTCAATAAGCCCAGTCAAATCTCCTCTCCTACCTACACTCCTTCTCCAACCCACACCCCTCTTCCTGCCTCAGGTGGATATATATATAAGGATATATCCCTGAGGGCCCTATTGCCTTCAAGTGGCTGCAGCTGTGCAGCACACTCTGCTGGATGCCCAGGCCTTACCCTTAAAGGGGCCACTGCTGACCTCCTCACCAGATCTTCCAGGATTCCAATACTTATGGTGGTTATGACATCTGCTTATCTTACATGGATACTAAAGAACTCCCCCCACCTTCCAGAGGCACCCTGCTGGAAGGAAAAAAGGACAGACTCCGGAGGTGGGGAAGAGAAGAAGCAGGGGGGGGGGTCAGCCACAGGCCAGCTTCTGCCCTGCCTCCCTGCCTGTCCTCCCTCACTCAGGCTGCAACCCTCTTCACACTATCCTGGGAGTAAGCCCCATTGACTACAATGGGACTTCTGAGCAGACAAGTTGGTTGGAGCTCTCAGGTTGCAGTCCTCTCCACACTTTCCTGGGAGGAAGCCTCACTGACTACTTGTGAGTAGACCTGCATAGGAGGGGGCTGAGGGTGCAGCCCTCCACACCTTCCTGGGAGGAAGCCCCACTGACTACAGCGGGGCTTACTTGTGAGTAGACCTGCACAGGAGGAGGCTCAGGCTACAACCCTCCACACCTTCCTGGGAGGAAGCCCCACTGACTACAGCGGGGCTTACTTGTGAGTAGACCTGCACAGGAGGAGGCTCAGGTGGGCAGTGATGGAGAGGAGGGCAGTGAGCTCAGGGGGCGGAAGGAAGCAGCCTGCCCTCCCAGCACAGGTGCCTCCTGTTACCCCCTTTGCCACTTTCACCCGGAGAAGCCGCAGCAGACAGCTGAAAGAGCCACATGCGGCTCTAGAGCCACAGGTTGCCGACCCCTGTGCTAAATGATGTCACTTCTGGTCCTCAGCAGGCACCATGAATGCAATTTGGCCTGCTATATGAAATTAATCTGACACCCCTGCTATAGGATCTCAGCAAAGTCCTGGATCCAGCACCACTCAGGGGACGACAGGCCTCTTTGCCAGGAACAAGCAGATTAGCTGGTCACTCATGATGAGGGCTGGGTAGGAATTTTTTTTCTGTCATCTGAATTGGTCGTGGATGACGTTTTTTTTGCTTTCCCCAGACTGGTGAGGGAAGAAAGGCAGATTTCATGCTTTAAAAATTGGTCACTTTGTTTAACAAGGTGGCCCAAGTTAAACCCAATCTGTACTCTGGTGTCTTTGATGGGGGTGTGTGAGTGTAAAGAATCAGGGACGTGCAGTGGCTGGGGAGGCAGGTGAGGCAGAGCCCCACTGGAGTCCTTTGAAAAGCAGTGCCACCGCCATGTGAGGTGCTCAAGCACTCTCAACCCATGTGTTCCGTGCATGGGTTCAGAGTGCTTGAGCAGCTCACAAGGCAGCAGTGCTGCTTTTTGAAGGACTCCAGTGGGGCTCTGCCTCCCCTGCCTCCCCACCCACTGCACATCCCTGAATAGAATGCCGGATGCATAGGAGTGGCAGTGAGATGCAGGTATCATGTTGTCCTGTGTGCTCCCTGGTGGGCTGCTGTGAGATACAGGAAGCCGGACTAGATGGACCCTGGGCCTGATCCAGCAGGGCTCTTCTTCTGTTCTTAGAGCCAACAGTGAGGGACTCTGGGTCACTGTTGAGCAAGGCCAGGGGTGTGTTGCTTCAGGGCCGTGCAATGGGTGGGGAGGCAGGTGAGGCAGAGCCTCCCCACCAGAGTCCTTCGAAAAGTGCTGCCACTGTGTGAGGCACCCAAGCACCCACAACCCGTGCGCTCTGCGCGCCCTCCCTCCACTCTGCGAATGGGTTGTGGTGCTTGGGTGCCTCATACAGCGGTGGCGCTTTCCGAAGCACTCCGGTGGGGAGGCTCTGCCTCATCTGCCGCACCTGCCTCCCCACCCACCACCGCACGAGCCTGCGTTGCTTCCATTCACAAGCTTCGCTCTGCTGCCCAGAACTCTCAAGACTGCAGGCGGGGGCGGGGGGAGGCGTTCGAAAGCAGAGTTTGGCTGCGTTTGGAGAAGGAGCTTCTCTCTCCTCCTGCTGCCTGCTCGCTGCAGCAGACACCCAGGCCGGCAGGGGAGCCCGCGAGCTGTATGCGGAAACCACCCGTCCAATCCTGACATCACGCCCAACTTCACATCCGGGTCTTGAGCTCGACTTGCCTCTCTCCGGGAACAGAATCGGACGAACCCCAATCGAATAGCTTTAGTGTTGACGCGCGGTGGCTGCCGGGAGCGGGAGTGGGCGTGGCCACACCGAGCGGGGGAGAGAAACTTTATTAGGAACCCTCCCCCTCCCGCACTCACGCACACACTCCTCTTCCGGACGCGAGCGAGCGCGCGCGCGCGGCCGCGCCCCCTTCTCCTGGCCTCACGCTTCCTCTGCCTTCCCAACCGTCCCCCTCCTCCCCCAGGCAACTCCTTCAGGAAGGGAGGGAGGCGAGCAGGCTCCGCGAGATCCACCAGCAACAGCTAAGGCGGCGCGCGCGTCCTTCTCCCCCCCCCCCCCTGCTCGAGCCCGGCCCGCTTTCTCCCAGCTGCCGCCCTCGCGCCAGCCAGCCAGCCAGCCAGCCGCAGAATCGACTCCCGGCGGGGCCGGGCGGGCCAGGTCGGCGTAAGATGGAGGGTCTGACGCTGAGCGAGGCGGAGCAGCGCTGCTACTGCGACCTCTTCTCTTACTGCGACACCGAGAGCACCAAGAAAGTGGCCTCTAACGGGCGCGTCCTCGAGCTCTTCCGCGCCGCGCAGCTCCCCAGCGAGGTGGTCATGCAGGTAAGGCAGGCGGGGGTGTCAGTGCGCGCTCCTCTCGAGCCTCGTCTCCGCACAGGCACACAGAATGCACACAGAAACACACACACACACAAAACATAGACGCACAGAACAGACACACAGAACATGCACACACACAGACACACAAACCCACACAGAACATACACAAAATGCACACACACAAAAACATAGACACGCAGAACAGACACACGCACAAAAACATGGACGCATAGAACAGACACACAACATGCATACACAGACACACAAAAATATGCGCACACACTCACATAGAACATACAAAAACAGACGCACAGAACAGACACACGGAACATGCACACACAGTGACACACAAAAATATGCGCGCACACCCACACAGAACATACACAGAAAAACAGACGAACAGAACAGACACACAGAACATGCACACACACAGACACACAAAAACATGCACGCGCACTCACACGAAAACACACAGAACATACAGACATGCAAATGTGCATGGGCATACACAGAAAAACCCACAAAAACATAGGCACACAGAACATACACACAAAAACATACAGACACGCACCCACAAAAACAGACAACACAGAACGTACACACACACACTCCACCCCTCAGAGTTGCTCCTCCTGAGATGTCCTGGCTGAGTGCGGAGTGACGGTCATCCCCACAGAACAGGCCAGTGAGGGAAAGTGACTAAGCCATGGTCTTTCTCTTTAGTTAAGCTGTCATCCTATGCCTGTTTATTCAGAAGTAAGGCTTCTTGCGTCACTGGGACTTTCAGGTAAGTGTGCAGGTGCCCTCCGATCCTGGTACATGTGTTCACTCCCACCATGTTTCCCTGTGAATGTTCTGGTTCGAGAAGCCCACACAACATTTTTCTCTTCTTTTTTAGCTTTTTTTGTTCAGCAGCGAGAGAAAAGACTAATACCAGTTGGTAACTAGTGAAGAAATGTATTGACTGTTTTATTTAAACCCACTTCTATCTACCAAGAAATGTAGAGGTTCTGTAGATCAGTGTTCTTCAACCTTGGGGTCAGGACTCCAGTGAGGTTGTGAAGCCTCAGCTGTGGTGTTGCAGCAACTTATAGGAATGAAAAAGGTTGCAGACCACTGGACTAAAGCATCACCAGGTAAAGGGGGAGGCATCTGGTGTATACCAACAGGTCCCAGGAAATTGTGTCCTAGCCCTTCTCAGTGTTCTTTGCAATTGTGCTAAAATAGCTTTCACTAATGCCAGGCTTCATGGCAACTGTCTTTTCTCTCTAATAATTGTTTGGTTACAGTGAACAGTGCTGGGAAGGCATTATGAGGGTGGTAAGTGGGCAGTGATGGGGCCAGATAGGGTCCAGTTGAAAACCACTGCTGTAGTTTGATCATCACATAGGAAATGCCCTTATTTATAAGAACATAAGAACAGCCCCACTGGATCAGGCCATAGGCCCATCTAGTCCAGCTTCCTGTATCTCACAGCGGCCCACCAAATGCCCCAAGGAGCACACCTGATAACAAGATACCTCATTCTGGTGCCCTCCCTTGCATCTGGCATTCTGACACAACCCATTTCTAAAATCAGGAGGTTGCACATACACATCATGGCTTGTAACCCATAATGGATTTTTCCTCCAGAATCCAATCCCCTTTCAAAGGCATCCAGGCCAGATGCCATCACCACATCCTGTGGCAAAGAGTTCCACAGACCAACCACATGCCGAGTAAAGAAATATTTTCTTTTGTCTGTCCTAACTCTCCCAGCACTCAATTTTAGTGGCTGTCCCCTGGTTCTGGTGTTATGTGAGAGTGTAAAGAGCATCTCTCTATCCACTTTATCCTTCCCATGCATAATTTTGTATGTCTCAATCATGTCCCCCCTCAGGCGTCTCCTTTCTAGACTGAAGAGGCCCAAATGCCGTAGCCTTTCCTCATAAGGAAGGTGCCCCAGGAAGGTGCCACAGCCCAATAATCATCTTAGTTGCTCTCTTTTGCACCTTTTCAATTTCCACTATATTCTTTTTGAGGTGTGGCAACCAGAACTGGATGAAATACTCCAGGTGTGGCCTTACCATTGATTTGTACAACGGCATTATAATGTTAGCTGTTTTGTTCTCAATACCTTTTCTAATGATCCCAAGCATAGACTTGGCCTTCTTCTCTGCCGCCGCACATTGGGTCAACACTTTCATCGACCTGTCCACCACCACCCCAAGATCTCTCTCCTGATCTGTCACAGACAGCTCAGAACCCATCAGCCTATACGTGAAGTTTTTCCTTATAAAACTTAGGAAGAGATACAGGTCTGATCATTCACTCTGGCCTGAAGTTTGTTTTCTTCCCTATTTTCACTAATAGGTTGCTTCTATTACAAATATTGCTATCGGTTTCATTGTTGCACCAGCACTCTGAACTGTAGGTTACAATTTCTCGGAAAGGATGAGAGAAGATGATTAACTGCTGTAGTGAGAAGCTAATTTTAGTGCAGCGATTGAGTTCCCCTTTAGATAGGGTTCTGCAGTTGAGGAACCACGTTACTTATTTCAGTAACACTACCTTAAATATGATCTGGTAGTGTCTGAAATGGGGCTTTCTAGACAACCATGAAAGTGACATGACTTATGCTGCACTAAAAGACAGATAAACATGGCTCCTTGCCTAGGACATAAAGAACTGCCTTGTACTGCATAAATACTGGTGACACTAGTTTCAGGTGGAAATTTTTCTCTACTCTGTCTGGAGATGTCAGGGTTGATTTTGGGACCTTCTGCATGCAAAGCATGTGCTCTGCCACTAAGCTATGATCTCTTCCTTTAGCAATCCAATGCTATAATCCTATGCCCCTTTACTCAGAAGTAAGGCCTATTGTGTCACTGGGACTTTCAGGTAAGTGTGTATAGGATCACAAGCCACTGTAGCGTTTTGGAGTAGTACTTTAGCAAGAAACCATAGGGATAATCAGGTTTGTAAATGAGCAGTCATAGAAATATGTGACTTGGTTTATGCAAATATTGGATCCCAGCAATATAATCTGTCAGGAATCAACTGTTTTCTAAAAGTACTAAGTTAATAGTTTGTAACACATATGTTCAGGTACTTTATAAAGTTGTTATAAACATAATATTAATCAACAAAAGTTAGTATGGAGTGGTAGGGTTTGCATGAGAGAAAAGAAATTCTAGCAACATGAAGTAGATGAGTGTGGGTGGAAATTTAAGCATTGTTACATTGTCTTAATGTATTGTAAGTCTTCACTGCGTGTTACTAAGCTACTGCTGAAAAAACTTGTACAGAGGAATTGGGCCAAGACTACCATGTTAGTTGCACTGTACCTTGTATAATATGGAAATGGCCTTGAAGTTTGACACAATTGGAATCCATCTAAAAGATAAATTCCCTGGCACCTCAGCCTGTTTGTCTATGAACACAACTGTTAAGAGTCAAATTTCAGTTTCTGTTGTATGTGATGCGCAACAAATGTTGTTTGAGTACAAAATTGTTACATTTGCTGTGTTTACTGTTCATTTAAAAAGTATTGAGTTAGGAAGCTTAAAATGAGTGTGTGATCTGTTTTTCAGTAAAAGTTATGTTGGGGGTGAAAATATATGTTGCTCTGTATTTTGGAAACTAGCAGTATATACTTTTCTAGTTAATACCAGCTATTGATTTTATTTGCTGTTAATTGTAAACTTAAGTTTCTCAGTGTTTGGAGATGATAGCTATCTTTGGTGTTAAGAAAACCTAAGTGGAATAGTACTCTCTTTAGTTGAAATTTCTCCATCAAAGAATTAGCTTGTTTGTACTTGCTGCTATTGCCTGCCATTTCAAGCTGGGTCACACAGTGTTTAAACATGTTTACCCATGTGCATCTGTGTAGATAGGCATTATGCCATTTGAACACACACATGGAAATCACTGTATGCACAGTGCTGTGTAACTACCTCAGATTGCAATTCTGTGATTTTCACAGTTTGTATTTATTAACACAGTTGTTCTCACATTTAGCACTAGGGACCCACTTTTTAGAATGAGAATCTGTCATGACCCACTGGAAGTGATGGAAGTGGAAATTTCTTAACAATCCTAGGCTGCAATCCTTCCTACATTTATCCAGGAGTAAGTCCCATTGACTCTCATTGTTAAAAAGATATACATAGTAGATTGTTAAAAGTATAGGTCTGTAACATTTCCCCAAATGCAGTCACATACCATGGCAGCATCAAGTCTAATATATTAAAAATAAAATATTGAAATGAATAGGGGCCCACCTGAAATTGGCTTGTGTTGGGTCCCTAATGGGACCTAATGGGTCCCAACTCACGGTTTGAGAAACACTGTATTAACATATTTGTTTCCTGGCCTTTCATCCCCTTGTGGACCATAAGGGCAACTCAAAACCTTTTAAGACCCCAATAAGATTGAGAAAACAGAAAAACTAGAGAGCAACAAAAAACAGAGCACCTGGTGTGCATTTCTGCTACGTCTGTTGGGGGAAGGGTGTAAAAGTACTTGTGGAGTGGACTTTAGAAGTATGAAAGAGTTGGTAAGGTGCTTTGTCTCTTAGAAAAGAATGTCTCAGGATGATCACTTTGCCCAGCAATAGGATTGCATCAGCAATTGTGTTAATCTGTAGTAGATGTTTTGCTTCAGTCTCTTTGTGATTTGGTCTGTGTTATGCAGACCATCTGATTAATAGCTTAATCTGATTAATAGTTTAAACTAATAGTTTCCAGATTTTAGCAGGTACAAGACCTGCTTAGATCCTCACACTCAGGGTCACTATGTCCTGATTAATGTGACCAATCACTTTTGTCTTACACAGTTCTCTAGTTGTTCTTGAACATTGGTCCTGAACAAGCTCTTTCCCTCATGTTCTTTTACCACAAGATTAAAGTCTTGTCCACAGGACAAGGAATGGAGTCCTTGTCCATTCAAGTGTTTTTATCTTCTTGAATCAAGCTTCCTTGTTTAGTTCCAGCTCCAAAGAAAGCTAAAATCAATTATCAATAAAAATAGAAATCAAGACACATTATCATATTGCAGTCTACGATAGAGCCCATACTTGCAGGGAAATGATGCAAAGTTAGGGCTAGATAGTAGTAAAGAGCAGGAGAATTGTCCATGAAATATGTCCAGGGCTATATCCCATAACAGGAATGAGGCTGCAAAGTATAGGAATAATGCAAAATAGGAGCCAGATAGCAGAAAGAAATTCATTGGCATATGTCTAGTCAGGGATAGCCCACTTCCAAGGAAGCTGCTGCTCAGGGCTGGGGTTAAGAAGCTGAGCATGTGCCCAGAGTTGCAAGAGTTAGTGGCTTACAGCTTGTTATTTCTGATGTTCTGAAGTGATTATGGTAAGATATATAAAAAGCAGGTTTTCAAAAGCAGACACTTAGTATTTCCTCACATGCTGGTTCTGCCTTATATTATTCTGTCTAGAATGAGCTTATCTTTGTCAGTATTTTTTTTTTTAAAAACTACGCAACTTGATAGAGAGGTGGAACCTGAGTACATCTGGTCCAGCAAGTGACTTTTTAAAATGCTAGATTGTCTGTCTTTAGGTGCTATTCATTGGATTGGAAATTTGAGTTGTACAGAAGTGGCACATGGAGTTTGCTTGCGATTGATTTGTTTCCAACTAATGTATTGCTATCTCTTCATTCTAAATTGTATTTTTTAAAAATTTGAAGAAAATGAATATATTCACATTATTGAGCAGCAGCAATGTTAACGTGTATTTTTTCTGCCTACAAAGATGAAGAAGGTGAAAGATTTTGGCTGCCTAGTAGCTTATTGCCTTAAGTCTTGTATCATTGCCATAACTTCTGTGTATTGCAGGCAATGCATTAAATCCTTTCAAACTTTTGCTGTGTTTCACTTCATTTTTGGTCATGCAACTGAATTGGTACAGTCAATGTCATACAAATGATGACCATATTCACTGTGTCTATTGTCTGTACTGAAATCTCTAACAAATATTTAATGTTTATGTAGAGCGAATCACTGTTTTCAAGTGGTGCAGTTTTCCATTTATGAATATTGGGAAAAAGTAATGCATATAAGCTGCTGGGAGACTCATGTGATCAGTGAAATCATTTCCTACCTATTTTTTCTTTTGGATACTGTTCATAGCATTGATATAAGTCATTGCAGAGTTTTGTGTTAGAACAAGACAAAGTCAGTAACAAATATAGTACAAGTAGTCATTCCTCAAACCTGCCATTATGGTTGTAGGATCTATAGGATCCTTGTGATATTCTGTGGTTAGAGAGCCTGTGATACATCTGTTCATTGCACTTTGAAGACAGAATCACTTCTTGGTTCCCAGGTCATACTTTACTGATGATTGATTTCAGTCACCAGTGTTGCACCTGATGATTTTGCAAGATGTGAGTTTTGAAATGAAATGCTAAAAATATCCCTTTTTATCTCTGCATACTGATGTATATCTATCTGTGAGAAAGATTATAATTTGAGTGTACCATACTGTCCCAAAGTGCATCAGATCAGAATTTCAACATGGCAGCTCATGAATTCCAATGTCGAAACACTTGATTTTTCTAGTAGTATTGAGACAAGTGAAAGTAAAGATAAATTGCTGCATTGGTGTATGATATTGGGACAAATTTTTCCATCATGAACTGTAGTTAGTCAGAACACATATGGAATAACTAGATGGAAAATGCTTGAACAATTTGCTAGCATAGTTGTTGGGTGAGATGCAAGAAGTAATCTGATGTGGGTTACTGCTGTGCTAACAGTCAAGTGCATATAAAGTACAGTGAATTATGAATTCAGTTTGCTCATATGTGATGGAAATTTTTGTTTTGCAATAGGATCTGAAATCCTATTTTTATGTTTGTGTTAGATGTTTGTTTTTGAAACAGTGGGTACTGGAGTGCCCATTTAGAATTGTCATCTCTCTCATACACAGACACGAATGTGCTGTACAGTACTACATACAGACTGTCTACAAGCAGGATAATAATTGGTGGTAAAAGTGTACCCATAAATGCAGAATGACTTGATTACAACGTGCAGCCATTGTCAAATGACCAAGTGTCATATTGCTGCTGCATTGAATCAGATGTTGAAACTGCTTTTTGCTTTTGATAGAACCGATAAGCTCCAGTCATAAGTGTCATCTCATGTTAATTTTTGTCTTTCTCCAGATCACTGAACTATGTGGTGCGACAAGACTTGGGTACTTTGGAAGAAGCCAATTCTACATTGCTTTGAAACTTGTTGCAGTGGCTCAGTCTGGGCTCCCACTACGTATGGAAAGTTTAAATTCAGGTTAGCCTTTGAAACTGATCTTGAAATATAATTGGCTGGATTATTAAAGTGTGGTTAATAATCCTGTGCCTACCTACAACACATACCTAACATTTCTGCCTTTTTCTTATGTGACTTGCTTTAGTGATTTTTCAAGTGTAGTTCTTTCTGCTCTGAAGCATGAGTTTTGAAGTGGCACAGACTACAATGCCATTCTGCTGTATAACTTTTGAGGGTGTCTTTGTGCTGTATTTTATATGAAAATGGGTATGTATAAAACTTATTTTCTTTACAATAGCAAGTAGCAAACCCCAGTAGCTTTGGGATTGCTACTACTTCAGTGTACAAGGGAAAGTCCCTATCCCACAATTTGTATTTGCTTAGTGTCTGATTGTAGTGGGAGAATTGGATACAGATGAGAAGCTTAAGCTTAGTCCTTACTAACTGTGTTAAGAGCCACCTCCTAAGTAATGGTTCTATTATAGTTAGCAGAAGAAGAGCAACTGTCCCTCTTCACCCCTGCATAGCATCTCTTCCAATGCACTTTGTGCCTCTTGGATGGGCTCTAATGAAAGTGAATGCCACAATAAATCAGTTAATTAGTAAGGTTTCACTATATTCTCTGGGTAGTGTTTTTTGCATCTCTTGTTTACACTGTGAGTTGTTTTGGGACAGGAAATCATTTTTTCATTTATTTTGTTAAGTAAGCTGTTTTGCAAACTTATTTGAAGAGCAGCATAAAAATATTAAGTAGTGTCCAAATTTAGGTTATGGAGATTATTTATACTTAGAAGATGTTATGATTTATATTGTTGTAGTATACGTTAAAAGTTGTCGTCCCCCCCACCCCTCTACAACCAAACCCAGGCAAGAATGAGGTGGTAATGGCTGGTAGGACTTGTACACTCCTTGGGTCTATCCTAAAGTAAGAGAAATGGGGATTTCTCTGGAAGAGGAAGGGGTTAATTATGGTCTGTGTGGGGATGCCCCTCCCTCTGCACGAGACAGGGCTGGACTGCTGATGTTGTCTCCTCTCTTGGTGGGGCGTCCTGTCCCAGTCCGGTCCTGGCTCGCTAAGGGGCAGGTCGGGTTTTTTGCTGGCTCTGTAGAGCTCAGTGTTGCTTCCAACTCTCTCCTTTCTTCTCCAGGGTTTCTCTCCCTGGCCTCTTTCCCCTCCTTTTTTCCTCTCTCCTGCACTTCCCGACCCAGCTCCTCTGTCAGTGATTGGGCCCGCTTTGTGGGCAGCGTCAGGGGTTTTTTTGCGAGCTACAGCATGGGCCCAGCTCGTGGGTGGCAGCTCCAGAGGCCAGCGTGGAGAGCACCAGCCCCTTTGGGAGCAGGCAGGGGGGTAAGCGACCCTACGAGTCAGCGCTTCTTCCAAGCATGCCACCGCAAGAGCAGCCTCTCTTTTCCCTTTTTCTCTCCCTCTTTCTCTTCCCCCCACCTGCCATCCTCCGGAGTGGCCACAGGCCTCATCCCAGAGGTTCTCCTCCCACACGCTCCGGACGCCTCCCACACGCTCCGGACGCTCCTCCCCACCCTCAGGAGGAAGGGGAGACTGCGCCCGAGATGCCTACTCCCCTTCCTTGCTGTGGCGTGGAGTTAGCCCCGGAGCTCCTTCCCACCGCGCAGGCCCTGGTCATGCACAGAAGAGAGGCCAGCTGCGCACCCATGCACACTGCCTCTCTGCCTCTCCTGGTGTGGCTGCAAGCCCCGGGGTGGTGGTGAGAGAGAGAGAGAGAGTTGTGCGGGCGGCAGGTGTGGAGCGCCTTCGGTGCGGTCGCGGACCCCGGAGGCACACCTTCCCCTCTCTGGCCTATGGCAGTGAGAGGGAAGGGACCAGGACAAGGCAAGGGCAAGCAACAGGTGGAGGAGCAGCAACCCAGGTGCATGGGAGCAGCACCATCCTGCTCAGCCACCTTAAGGGGATGGAGGCACAGGTGCGTGCAGGTGCCCCATCCATGGCAAAAGTCGGATTCAGTGAGGGGGAGGATTGTGGCCCTTCAGAAGGGGGCATCTCCAACTCTGGTCCTACCAACAAAAGGGGTCAAACCATCTCCCCCACCCCCCAGGATATCTTTGCCCGGGTCAGGGAAGCCATGGGGGGATGCTTAAAAAGGAGCTGCCTTCCTTCATTAAAAGAACAGTGAGGAAGGGAAAGAAGTCAGGGAAGAGGGAAAGATCACCAAGCTCCCTTACCTCCTCCCTCTCTACCTCGACAGTGTCCTGGTGAAATCCTGGTCCAAAAATCAGGCGCTGAGGGACCTACATGTCACCATGGACTGCCTCCGCTGTCATGGCTTCGTGATAAACGAGAAAAAGAGCTCGATGTTACCTCAACAGCAGATAGAGCACCTGGAGCTGTGGGTCGATACCTCGACCTACGGCATCTCGCTGTCCCAGGAGGGACAGAGAGCTCTTGAGACCCTCCTAAGGGACATTGTGGGGAAGAAGGAGGCAGACTTTATGCAACTTGCCACCCTGCAGGGCCTCATGGTTTCCTGCCAAGATGTAGTGGTCTGGACCCAGTTTCATACCCATCCCCTCCAGTTGGCTCTCTTTCCCTTCCTCCATTTGGTGGAAAAGAGTACATTGCCCCATTCCTGTGACGCAACAACTAAGGAACGGCCTACAGTGGTGGCTGACCCCAAGGAGATTATCACAGGGGGTCTGTCTGGAGATACCGACCAGGACGATTGTATCCACAGACGGCAGCCTCCTGGGGTGGGGGGCCCACCTACAGAAAAAACTTGCACAGGGATTCTGGGACCCCAGGAAATCCCAGCACAGCATCAACTGGCTGGAACTATGGGCAATCTGCCTGGGACTGCAGCAGTTCCAAAGCAACATACAGGGGACCAATGTGTTGGTAAGAACTTACAACACGACAGCAAAAGCCTACGTGATCAGGCAGGGAGACACCAGGTCCGCGCAACTCATGCGGGAGGCCTCCAGTGGGCAGAGAGCAACCTAGCCTCCCTGTGAGCGGAACATCTAGCGGGAGCAGAAAACATCACGGCAGATTGGCTCAGCCGTCAGTCAATCAGCGAGACCGAGTGGCATCTCCATCCGGACGTGTTCGCGATGATAGTTTCTAGATTCTTACCTGTGAATATCCTGTTCTTGGAAGAGGAAGGGGTTCATTCTGCCCACCACCTCCTCGGCGAGATCCCTCTATTGTGTTCCCTCAGTGGCTTCTCTGTTGGTTGGGGGTTGGTAGCTAGGGCATCCTGAGGCCAGGTCCCCTCCCTCCTATCCTAATGCTGGAATCATCTGTTTTTTTCTGCTGGCATGCTGGCCAGGGTGTTGGCAGCGGGCTTTGACCTTTTGCCGTGTGTAGCTAGGAGGTCGCGGTGTTCCATTCTGGGGAATCCTGGTGTTTGCTGTTCAGTTCCAGACTGGGACAGGACAGGATGCCCCACCAAGAGAGGAGACAATGTCAGCAGTCCAGCCCGGTCTCTTGAAGAGGGAGGGGCATCCCCACACAGTCCAGAATGAACCCCTTTCCTCTTCCAAGACCAGGATATTCACAGGTAAGTGTTCCATTTTTTCCACTTGTATTACATCATACAAGTTGGTACGCTTTGAAATTTTCAGAGATTGGTTAGTGTCTGGAAGCACAGGTTGTGGCCAACATTCCTTCGAACTTGTTTTCTAATGCATGGAGCCCTATAGTGGCCAACGTAGTTGTCGCTGTCTATCTGGAAAGCTCACAGATGACATCATTGCCGAGCTGACTGGCAGAGAGCTCAATTCTGCCATTTGCATAGTTCAACCCGGCCAAGTGGCTGTTGGTAAATGGAGTCGCTGCCTCTCTCATGCTGTGTGGCATCTGTTTTCAGCTGTGCAAGGCTTCCATTAAAGCTGCACAGCCACACAATTCCCAGACTGTGGCTACTTACCATAACCAAAAAACGGTTTAGTATATCCCAAAAGTTATTTGGGCTTGTGTATCTCAAACAGAAGCTCTGCAGACTAAATGGCAAACCATTTTTGAAACTTGGTGGCTTTCAAAAGTATTTTGACATGGCAGGGCAGTTTGGCAGTGTGGAAGGTAAAGTTTGAATTTTCCTTTGACTTCTTACTTACAAGTTTCTCCACAACTATTAGAACTAACCTAATGTTAAAAAGTAACCTGTGATACTCTGTATGTTAAACCTGACGGTTGCATAAAATGCTCACTCTATTTTGAGCCACCTTCTTGTACCAGGTTACATTTATAGCCATACTAATAAAAGTGAGTTCATGAACATGTTTTGGAAATGACAATAAATGTTACTTATAACAATACTTAACATTCTGGTTCTTATTTTTAATTGCTAAAAAAAGTCAAGCTTAGTCAAAATCTGATTCTTAAAATGTCTTGAATGTTAATATAATGTAACTATATTGTCAGTTGTAACTGATTTTAGTTACTATCAAAACGTAATCTACAAATATGAGTCTTTAACAGCACTTTTGAATAAAATCACATTTTAGTTGATGAAGCATTATGTAATGTATAAGAATTTTAATAACCTTGTGTGTTATTTTAACAGTCAAGGACCTCCCTCTGCCCAGATTTGTCATGCCAAAGAATGAACAGGAATTGAGGCATTCATCCTTATATTCAGATGCTGATAACCCATCCTCCTATTCAGGTGCAATTCCTCCCCCACCAGGCAGAATACAAGTTAAAAAAGGTTCTGTGAGCCACGATGTGGTTCAGCAGCGTCTATCAACAGATCAACAGGTAATGAAATAAAAAGACTAGACTATTTTCTGTTTTTATACAGTGGTTCTAGAATGTTAAGATACAAAGAAATTATCACTTATTTACTGAAACGCTGCATATCAGTTTTTAGATCACATCATCTTTCCTCTACCTATCACTTCTAGACTTTGTCATTACAATGGGAACCCATGAATTTGACCTGCTGTGGGTTCCGAACCCATACCTGGAGGATCCACAGAGGACCTTCCAGACATGACTGGAAGCTTGTTCTGGTCATGTCTGGGTGGCTTTCTGAGGCCCAGGGAGGCCACATGCAGCTTCTATGGACCTCAGAATACCTCTGGATGCATATGGAGGTCCTATATGGAGGACCCACCTGAGAATTTTGTTATCCAGGAGTTTCAGTGTCCATGGGGGATCCAGGAAGGTATCTCCTGTGGATAGCGAGGTCCAACCTGTACATGCTTTACATTATTCTAGAAAATTGTACCAAATGGAATAAGACTGCTGGAAATCACCTTGAAACCTGAAATTAATCGAATCCATATTATAATGAACATTTATAGTTGATTTTTGTGTATTTTTAGTTCAAGCCAGTCTTTCAATTTATAAAAATCACTATGCGTTGATTTCAGTTATGAGCTAGATCAGTGGTTTTCAACTTCTTTTGTCTCACGGCACACTGACAAGGTACTAAAATTTTCAAGGCACACAATCAGTTTTTTGACAATTGACAAGGCACACCATGCTGTTGGTGGGAGGCTCACATTCCCCAACGGCCCTATTAGTAAGTGACCCTCCCTCAAACTCCCACGGCATACCAGTGTGCCACGGCACATGGGTTGAAAATGGCTGAGCTAGGTATTTGCATGTGTGTGTATACACACATCTGTGCATGCATGTAGGAATTGCACTAAGCTGCTTTCTTGTAGTTCAGTTACAAATCAACCTTCTTTAGATGTCTTGCTTATCAGTTTAGAATTTTTCTATTGATTTTTCTTAACACAATGTGTGTCCATGTTCAAAGGTTGACTAGGATACTTGTAATACCAAAGATAAACTAAAGAGTTTACATCAGGGTTTCTCAAACTGTGGGTTGCAACCTGATTATAGGTGGGTCGCAATGCTGCAACTGACAAGCAGATGAGCAAAATGCATTGAACCCTATGGTAAGTGAAACTGAGCGATACCGCACATGTACTTACGAGGAATATGTCTTGGCCTGTTGCGAAGGACAGGTCGAGAAAGAATCAAATGCCACCAGAATGGTTCTGATCCAATGAAAGCAGCCCCCAACAAACACTCAAGAAGGAAAACCCTTCCTCCAAGCTGATGAACATTTTGATCCATGTGGAAAGCAAAACTAAGCCACATGTTTGTGTTTACGTATGAGTAAGCAACCATGCTTTGGTTTGTATGGAAAGTTGGGCAAAGAGGAGTGCAAAGCTACCAGAATGGTCCTGATCCTATGCTCATGGAGCTCAACAAGTGCTCCAGATGCAGCTTCTCCACCATAGTACAGTAAAAAGAGACTTGAGCTGATTAGGCTTTTTTCACTCTTATAAAGCTAGGTGGGACCTGATGGAGTGTAGTTTTAGAAAGTGGGTTCCATAATAAGTTTGGAACCATTACTTGATTGGAAAGGGTCGTTGTCTTTTACAGATTCCTCCCCCCCCCCCACTGGAGTCTCATTTCCTCTTATTGTTCTGGGTTTTTAATCTATCCCAAAGAAAAAAACATGTTGGGTTTAAAATTGATTTTGTCCCAAATCACACTGAATTGGCTTAAATAGAAGAACTTAAATTGAACTGGTCATTGGGTAGGGCTGAAAATCTTACAGTGTCTTTTGGGGGGGAGTGTTGAGGTCTTTGCAGATAGGCTACAAAGAGAATTCATTTGGTGGAACAGGGCTTGCTTCCCCATCTTCCCTTATTTGTTTTATTTTAACTATTTCTAATTATTCATTTTAATTTAATTTTAGCCTGCCTATCTAGGGAAAATGGCACAATTTCAGAGCTTGCCAAAGGCAGTTTCAGCGCTTGCTGCATTCTCAGGAAAGCACTTCCTGGTTAATGATATCATTACCTGGGATACTGGACAGATTGTCATTCTAAAAAGTGGGTGCTAAAAGTTTGAGAACCATTGGTGTACATCAGAGGTGCCCAAACTTTTTGGCAGGAGGGCCACATCATCTCTGTAAACCGCCTTGAATAAAGTCTGAGGAGAAATCTGACGACCAACAAAGGTGGTATATAAATACATGTATTATTATTATTATCTCTCTGATGCTGTTGGGGGCCAGGAAAAAAAGAATTAATTTACATTTCAAATTTGAATAAATTTACATAAATGAATATATTGGAGATGGAACTTATATGAATGAATGATGGTCTTGCAATAGTTTAAGGCCTGTAAAAGGCCTTGCACAAAAAAAGTCCAGCCTTTCCTTTACTGCAGCTGCTGCATCACAGATGTGAAACAGCAGACAGTGGAGGGAGCCCTCCTCCCACAGCTCACGTGAGAGGTTGAACAGTTGGCTGAGGGCTGAGAGCAGTTGCATCAGGCTAGTGCAGACTCCAGCAAGTCTCTGGAGGGCCAGAGGCTCAGGGGGCTCCCTGAAGGCCGGATTTTAAGACCTCGAGGGCCACGTGGCCCCAGGGCCAGGGTTTGGGCACCCCTGGTCTGCATAATCATATTTAACTCATTTTGTTGGATAACTGTTTAACCTTTTGGTGTTTGTTTGGGGACTTTTATTCCACTGTTTTGCCTGTCCATTCGACTTTTAAGGCAGTTTAAATGGCATTCCCAGAAATACAATAAAAATGCAATCAATAAATAAACAATTTTTTTTAAAAAGACAAAAAACACAGAATACTAAAACTGAGAACAGTAAACCAAAAAACCAGACCAACTTAGACTAAAACCAATTGAGAGTGGAAGATTAAACAATATGGACGTGGGAGTGCTCCATTTAATTGTCTGAAAAAAAAGCCTTGACCAAGCAGTGGAAGAGTAAATAGGCCTCAAGAGGAAAGAAATTCCATAGCTTGGGGGGCTGAAATCTTAAAAGGGGATCACGTTCTAGTCATGTGTCCCTCTAAATGGACTTTAGAAAGACAGGGAGCGTGGAGCAGGGCCTCTACCATTGAATGGGGGTGGGTGGGTGGAATATGTTGCTTTTTAAAGCAGCGGTTCTCACATTTAGCACCGGGACCCCACTTTTTAGCATGAACATAAGAACATAAGAACATAAGAACAGCCCCACTGGATCAGGCCATAGGCCCATCTAGTCCAGCTTCCTGTATCTCACAGCGGCCCACCAAATGCCCCAGGGAGCACACCAGGTAACAAGAGACCTCATCCTGGTGCTCTCCCCTACATCTGGCATTCTGACTTAACCCATTCCTAAAATCAGGAGGTTGCGCATACACATCATCGCTTGTACCCCATAATGGATTTTTCCTCCAGAAACTCGTCCAATCCCCTTTTAAAGGCGTCTAGGCTAGATGCCAGCACCACATCCTGTGGCAAGGAGTTCCACAGACCGACCACGCGCTGAGTAAAGAAATATTTTCTTTTGTCTGTCCTAACCCGCCCAACACTCAATTTTAGTGGATGTCCCCTGGTTCTGGTATTATGTGAGAGTGTAAAGAGCATCTCCCTATCCACTCTGTCCATCCCCTGCATAATTTTGTATGTCTCAATCATGTCCCCCCTCAAGCGTCTCTTTTCTAGGCTGAAGAGGCCCAAACGCCGTAGCCTTTCCTCATAAGGAAGGTGCCCCAGCCCCGTAATCATCTTAGTCGCTCTCTTTTGCACCTTTTCCATTTCCACTATGTCTTTTTTGAGATGCGGCGACCAGAACTGGACACAATACTCCAGGTGTGGCCTTACCATAGATTTGTACAATGGCATTATAATACTAACCGTTTTGTTCTCAATACCCTTCCTAATGATCCCAAGCATAGAATTGGCCTTCTTCACTGCCACCGCACATTGGGTCGACACTTTCATCGACCTGTCCACCACCACCCCAAGATCTCTCTCCTGATCTGTCACAGACAGCTCAGAACCCATCAGCCTATATCTAAAGTTTTGATTTTTTGCCCCAATGTGCATGACTTTACACTTACTGACATTGAAGCGCATCTGCCATTTTGCTGCCCATTCTGCCAGTCTGGAGAGATCCTTCTGGAGCTCCTCACAATCACTTCTGGTCTTTACCACTCGGAAAAGTTTGGTGTCATCTGCAAACTTAGCCACTTCACTGCTCAACCCTGTCTCCAGGTCATTTATGAAGAGGTTGAAAAGCACCGGTCCCAGGACAGATCCTTGGGGCACACCGCTTTTCACCTCTCTCCATTGTGAAAATTGCCCATTGACACCCACTCTCTGCTTCCTGGCCTCCAACCAGTTCTCAATCCACGAGAGGACCTGTCCTCTAATTCCCTGACTGTGGAGTTTTTTCAGTAGCCTTTGGTGAGGGACCGTGTCAAACGCCTTCTGAAAGTCCAGATATATAATGTCCACGGGTTCTCCCGCATCCACATGCCTGTTGACCTTTTCAAAGAATTCTATAAGGTTTGTGAGGCAAGACTTACCCTTACAGAAGCCATGCTGACTCTCCCTCAGCAAGGCCTGTTCGTCTATGTGTTTTGAGATCCTATCTTTGATGAGGCATTCCACCATCTTACCCGGTATAGATGTTAGGCTGACCGGCCTATAGTTTCCCGGGTCCCCCCTCTTTCCCTTTTTAAAAATAGGCGTGACATTTGCTATCCTCCAATCTTCTGGCACCGTGGCCGTTTTGAGGGACAAGTTGCATACCTTAGTCAAGAGATCTGCAACTTCATTCTTCAATTCCTTAATAACCCTTGGGTGTATGCCATCAGGGCCCGGTGACTTATTGATCTTTAATTTATCAATGAGGTCTGAAACATCTTCTCTTTTAACCTCTATCTGACTTAACTCCTCGGTTAGGAGGGGCCGTTCGGGCAGCGGTATCTGCCCGAGGTCTTCTGCCGTGAAGACAGATGCAAAGAACTCATTTAATTTCTCTGCCATCTCTAAGTCTCCTTTTATCTCCCCTTTCCCTCCCTCACCATCCAGAGGGCCAACCGCTTCTCTGGCGGGTTTCCTGCTTCTAACATATTTGAAGAAGCTTTTATTATTCCCCTTAATGTTGCTGGCCATGCGTTCCTCATAGTCTCGCTTGGCCTCCCCTATCACCTTCTTACATTTCTTTTGCCACAGTTTATGTTCCTTTTTATTCTCTTCATTAGGGCAAGACTTCCATTTACGGAAGGAAGCTTCCTTGCCCTTCACAGCCTCTCTAACTTGGCTGGTTAGCCATGAGGGCACCCTCCTGGATTTAGTGGAACCCTTCTTTCTTTGCGGTATACACCTCTGCTGGGCCTCTATTACTGTTGTTTTAAGCAGCCTCCATGCACTCTGGAGAGACTGGACTCTTTTTACCCTCCCTTTCAACCTCCTTCTAACCAGCCTCCTCATTTGAGGGAAGTCCGCCCGTCGGAAGTCAAGGGTTTTTGTTAGAGATTTGCCTGGTATTCTTCCCCCAACGTGCACGTCAAAACGGATCGCAGCATGATCACTGTTCCCCAATGGCTCAGTAACGTTTACATCTCTAACCAGGTCCTGCGTACCGCACAAAATTAAATCCAGAGTCACCTGTCCTCTGGTGGGCTCCGTGACTAGCTGATCTAAGCCACAGTCATTTAGCACGTCAAGAAATCCGGTTTCCTTATCGTGACCAGAACACAAATTGACCCAGTCAATATGAGGATAATTGAAGTCCCCCATGATTACAACCCTGTCCTTCCTTGTCACCTCCCTGATCTGTTTCCTCATTTCAAGGTCCCCATCAGATTTCTGGTCTGGAGGACGATAGCACACCCCCAGTATTACATCGCTGCTCAAGCCTGGTAATTTAACCCACAGAGATTCTACGGTGGAGTCGGACCCACCTTCAATCTCTACTTTGCTGGATTCTATCCCTTCCTTAACATAAAGGGCCACCCCACCTCCAACACGCCCCTGCCTGTCCCTCCTGTAGAGTTTATAGCCTGGGATTGCGGTATCCCACTGATTCTCCGCATTCCACCAGGTTTCCGTTATGCCCACTATGTCAATATTTTCCCTTGTCACCAGACATTCCAGTTCTCCCACCTTTGCTCCTAGACTTCGGGCATTCGCATAAAAGCATTTATACACGGAATGCCCCAGGACGGGCTGCTTATTCGCTCCTTTGTCCCCGCATCCTCTCATTGTGCCAAACTGTCATGAGAATCTGTCAGAACCCACCAGAAGTGATATCATGACCGGAAGTGACATCATCAAGCAGGAAAATGTTTAACAATCCTAGGCTGCAATCCTACCCACACTTATCCAGGAGTAAGTCCCTTTAGTATCATTGTTAAAAGAATATACGTAGTAGCTTGTTAAATGTACAGGTCTGTAACATTTCCCCAAATGCAGTCACATACCATGGTAGCATCTAGTCTAATAGATTAAAAATAAAATATTGAAAGCAATGGGGACAAACCTGAAATTGGCTTGTGACCCACCTAGTGGGTCCCGACCCACAGTTTGAGGAACACAGTTTTAAAGTATACGGATCCCAGGCTGTTGAGGACTTGAAAAAGTAATAACCAGCACTTTGAATTGAGTCCAGAAAAACACAGTGATAACCAAAGAAGTATTACCAAATGAGATTTATATATTCCTGAGCATTAACCCCAACAAGTTCTCATGCAGATGCTTTCTTTCTCAGCTGAGGTAATAGGCATTGCAATACTTCAGTTGTATGTTTTCTGACACACTAGGGAATAGAGAAAAATAGATTGGTTTTGGGCTTCTTTTTGATCAACTAAGCTTGATGCCTGAATCCCAGGCAAGTTATCTGAAAGCTTGCTTCAATAAATGTAGTTTAGGGTCATGGTATAGAGTCAGATATGCTCTCATGTTAATTTTTATCTATTTCATGATATTTTGAGAAACTTTGTTTTTAGATTAATTATCTGAGTTAGTATGAAAAAGATTTCTAATTGGTAAAATAAAAATGAAGTCTTACAATATGAAAAGTGGGAGTCACAAAAGTGAAACTTCTGTAAATATACTCTAAGCTTTTTTAGAGTAGCACCTACTTATGAGACTAGTTTTAATAAACTTTTACAGCCAATGGATTATTTTGAAGTCAGAAATGTATTGCTATCTTGAAATATTATTCTCAGAATAACTTTGCACTCCGATATAACAATGGAGCTTTGAGAAACAGTACAATTCAGAAGCAGTTGCGCAAGTTGTTTCACAGGAAATGATTAAATGTTTTTAGTAAATATTTGAGAGTTCTGCAGTTTTTGTGAAAATTTGAATTCCACTTGTATTATGTGGATTAGGCCATGATCACGTTAAATAGTTTCCTTTCTCATTTCAGTTCTTGAACTTCTCTCACTTCTGTATTACACCTTGTGCAAGCCTTTCAGGTTTGCAAATGTTGCCACTCTCAGTTTTCATTGTGCAGTGTGTCTATAGTTTTCTGGAGATTATTTCGCTCGTCAAAATCATGTGAATTTTAAACCACAGACATCTATTTCTATAACTTGTATAGAATTTTAATTCAAGGTTACTGCACGTTGTGTATTTTAGGTGCTTCTACAGGTAATACATTATGATAGTTGCATTTTATTCGACAAAGAGATCATTTATCTGCTGTTAAAAACATTTGAGTGTGATACCATAGAAAAATTTGTTCTGTAAAGTTGCTCCCATCTTTTCAAGGAGTAGATATTCCTGACGGAATCGAATATTTTGTTGCTTGTATTTTTGTGATAGAAATTTATTTGAAACAGGACAGAGAGCTTATCTGGGTAACTTTCGGAGATCTGCTTTTGAATAGAAATTGACTGTTGTGCAGCACTATTTTAAGCATGTTTGCTTAAATGCATGTTTCATTGCGTTCAGTCAGACTGACTCTCTAGCATGTGTGCGCTTAGGTGTTTCTTACTATGGGCTGGTCTTAGTAGCCAAGGCGAAATGTGAAGTCACCAGGACCTTGTCCTTCCTCTACAATGCAATCTTACACATGTTTATTGAGTAAATCCAACTATTCAGTGGGAATTACACACAGATAAGTAAGCATAAGATGGCAGTCCTAGTCCCTGACCTTACACTGAGTTTCTGCACAAGGTTGGGGACAATCTTCTCTCCCACGCCAGCAATCAGCTGGCAGCTGTAGAAGGCATGTAGGTTGGGGTGGTCACTGCAGTTGGTGAAAAGCAGTAGACAGTCTTGCAATGGCCTTTGTTCAACATTAGCTCTAAAGCTGGGAAGAGAACAGGACTTTGTTTTGATGCTAGATGGGTGAAACGCTTGATATCTTTGTGGTTCAGTGCTAAAATAGCCAACCTCCACTGCCAGAACACAAGCTTGGATCTTTTTCATTGGACAAGCAAAGTACTTGGGATGCCTACGCACTGCCAAAGTGTTCAATCCAACCTTCTCCCTAGCTTCGAACTAGAGAAATGGATAGGATTCTTCCTATAGTTGAGCCATGCCATGCGAAGCTCAGTGCAACAGTGGGGAATATCTTGTCATAACTGTATTCACACTTGCTATGGCCTTTATCAGAAGACTCCATTCAAGACCACCATATAGTATTTAATGAGGATATAAGGACATGTACTTTGGAGGTACCTCTACATTCAGTCTCTTCACTCAGTGAATTGCCTGTGTATTCATTTCTATTGTGGAAAGATTTGATAGCAGTTGCCTTCAGGAATACAGCAAGTCCTCACTTAAGTTGTTGATAGGTTCTTAGAAACTGTAATTTTAAGTAAAACAACTTATAACAAAATCAGTTTTACCATAGACTAAATCCGTGATCTTCAACCTTTTTGTGCAGTGACCCTAATATAGAGGTTCTCAAACTGTGGGTAGTGACCCACTTGATGGGTCGTAATTGAATTTCTGTTGGGTCACGATAAGATGGCAGTCGCCATCTTGAAAAAGGGCAAAATGAAGTTGGCGGCGCCATTTTCTAAAAGGGCAGACCTGGGTGGCGCCATTTTGAAAAAGGGCAAAGTGACCCAGGCGGCAGCATTTTGAGACAGGGCAAGTAGACCCAGGCGGCAGCATTTTGAGACAGGGCAAGTAGACCCAGGCAGAGCCATTTTGAGACAGGGCAAGTAGACCCTTGGGAAGCTATTTTAGGCTTCCAGGCACAGAGTAAACAAACAGAAAGAGCAGCTTGCACATGTGCAGGGCAGGCAGCATGCCACTTTTCCGCTGTGAGTGTGTTACTGCCCAGCCCCATTCAAAGGAGGGGAGAGGAGAGGAGAGCATGCTTGGAGATTTTCAGGTGAGTGCTCCCTCATTCTTGGGGGCATGCAGGACCCCTCTGTTTGGCTCCCTTTAACCTTAGGTGGGCGAGAGGGAAAGTGGAAAAGCGCCCTGGAGTGGGGACCATGGGTGGCGGCTTCAGTGCCCACACTTTGCTGCCATGCGCTCAGCCTGGCGAGAGGGAGTGTGGAGAGGCCAGGACAAGCGAGCGCTCCCAATATAGCTATCCCACTGTTTGGCTTCTTTTAGCAGCTGGGAGGAGAACAGTAGGGCATCCCTATCTTCCCAGCCAAGAGGGGGATGCTCCATGGCCCTGCCCCACACTTCTCTGATGCACACCCTTAAAAGTAAAACAGATATGATACATCTCTCCAAGTGCCTTGGTCATCTCTTCTGCACTGAACATATGTCTGAGAAGCTAGAGACGGGGTTGGACTAGATGACCTTTTAGGTCATTCTATGATTTTGGTGATCATCAGGGTTGTGTGTGAAATGGGCTGAAAGTAAGCACTGAGCATATGTTTGAGAAGCTACAAATGGGTGGACTAGATGACCTCTTATGTCCCGTCTAGTTCCATGATTTTGGTTATCTTTAGGTTTGTATGTGAAATTAACTGAAAGTAAAGTCAGTGTATGGCAGAGAAGATTTGGAATCTTCAGGGTAATTTGTGAATGGGGTGCATTACTGATGATGGGAATGTTGGTGGCTGTCCTGGCAGCTGAGTGATTTCAAAGCCCACAAGGCTAACTCCTTGCTTGTATCTCTGGTTCAATCTTCAGAGAATTACAGCTCTGCCATGGTCTTTCACCAGTTTTGCTTTATTGTTGCCAGCTGACAGTTCTGGCATATGTTTAAAACTTCCTACTCCTTGGTGGTGGTTTTACAGATGCAAGTTGTTAAACTTTCATATTTATTCCTGGAAGCACTAAGATATTCAGCAGAAATGGAGAATTACTTTTTAAATATAAACACCAGACCTTTTCAGAGCACAGAATCATGTCATTAATTTTGCAAACTCAGGAGCCCTGACTTTCATATTGCCCTATGCCCGCCCAAACACTGTTTCACCTGCTGGCATCCTTGTCTCCAAAGCACTATGACCCAGGCTAGTTCCAGGGAGTGAGTAAGAAGATTTAAGAACTTTTGGAGAATGTCACAAAGCTACATTAAACGATGTTCCCAACTTAACACAATGGGCAGTTAAGAAGGGCTTACTTCTGGTATGGTATAATGGTAGTGGGGCGGGGGACAGAATTGGAAGAAGCTTCTGAGCTGGAATACTTTCTCTTGTAATTTACAGTTTGAGTTCCTAGGTAAGAACAGTGATGTCACTTCCTGTCTGATGAAATAACTTCCAACTCTGATATCACAGTGATGTCACTTCCTGCTTGATGATGTCACTTCCTGCCATGATATCACTTCCAGATTGATGACATCACTTCCAGTGGGTCCCAGACAGATTGTCATTCACAGAAGTGGGTCCCAGGCTGAAAAGGGTGAGAACCACTGCCCTAATATATAAATAAAAAAATAAAGTATGACACTGGAGACCCCACTGTTGATCCTGCCCTCTCCCAGGATCCTATCTACCTACCTCCACCCACATTGCTGTCCACTCCTTGTCCCCATTACACCTTCCCAGCACTGTTCACTGTAACCAAATTATAATAATAATTCTTATTAGGGAGGAGGAAAAGTTACATGAAGCCTGGTGCTAGTGAAAGTTATTTTAGCACAGTTGCTAAGAACCTGAGCCAGGACTGGAACACATTCGCCTGGTGTCTGAAGGGATACACCAGAGTTGATTTTTTCCTTCAGTTAAAAAAAAATGCTTATAATGAAACTATTTTAAGTGAAGACTTGCTGAATTAGTTCAATACTTGCCAATGAAATACTTGCTGTATTAGTGTTGCAAACCAGAGCTAGCAATTCTGCTTGGCCAATTCCTTGCGTTAATGTTTGAATTCTCTTATGCTCTCACAGAATGTGATATGTAATAATGCATAATTTATACTGAATGGTGGTCAAATTAGTTTGTAATATTCCTTCGAATATTAATTTTCATTTAAGGAAAGAGCTGTATCCTTGTAAAATAGCTCATGCTAGTATCCGGTCTGTTTTTTCTTGATCTTTTTAACATTTTGTCCGTTATTTGCAATGAAAATGTTGAACTGTCTCGAACAACTATTCATTGTAGATAGCATATCTGGTGGCAGTGATCATGAAAGCAAGAATCCTGCTTCTTCCCCCATGCCTGGCAGCTTAACATTTTCATTAACAAATCATCTGTTTTTGCTTCCAACCAGCTACCAAGTTTCTGCAACAAAAGGAAATAAAGGTTTTTCTTTTAGCCTGTTCTAATCTGCCAGCAAGCTAGAAGCAACAGGGGACTTAATTCTCCCCCCCCCCCCACCAGAAAGAACATTCTGGCTCTGTTTCTCAGGTCACCTAGCACTTGAGCAGCAAAGGAAAGCATAGTCTGGAGTTTGCCATTGGACTAAACTTTGCTGCATGGAGATTAATATGAAAGAGAAAGTTCTCTCTTGTAATTTAAGTTATTTTGTGTTTGCAAAAGAGAACATTTAAATTATGAAGTGTGTAATCCTTTTAAAACTGTCAGACTATTAAAATGCTAGTCTACAGTGTTATGTATTTGTTTATTTGTGCAGGATTCTCAAAGTAGCCTTTTCTCAAGGTGACCTAGCACTTCATTTTATTACTTTCTATATATGGCTTGTACTATTTCAGGACAGTTTCTACATGTTAGATGTGTTTTCATTTTTGTCTTGTTGACATATTCCTGCTGACAATGTTTATATCAATCAGCTTCTTCAGCGACTTTACTGTAATGATGATGCACAGTAGGTTTTTTCCGACGAAGCATTATGATGACTACTACACAGTAACCAAAACACTAGAAAATACAACAGACCCTTTGCAAAGACTTCCAACTTCCCCCACTCAAGGGAAGAATTGGGACACTGCTCTGTGTGGTTGCTGAACATGGGGGGGGGGGGGAAATGAATCACAGTTGAGGTTTTGCAGTCTTTGGTTTTGACATGCACAGTTGGTCAGATGAATTAATAACTTTATTTTTGATTTGACTTATATGTATTTGTGTTTTATTTGACTGCCCCCCATTTACAAATCAGTAAAACCTATAGATACATCTTTGACACACTCCTTAGAGATAATCACCTGAAAAATACCAGTTGCAACTTTGGAACTGTCAAGCTTGCCAGATATTGTATTGGCAATGGTGTCTGTATATAGTTAATTTTATGAAACAATAGATCTTTAGAAATGGAAAAGTTTCTGCCTTGGATATCTGGTTATGATGAAAACATGTTGTTTTGGTAACCCTCATATCTGTAGCAAAACCCAAACCCATCCTAGCAGGTTTGGGATTAAAGTTAATGGTCTTTTCCAACTTCTAAGTGTATCACAGGCTTCTTCTGACAGTTGATCAGTAATTACTCTGCTTCCATCTCACCACTCAGAGATTCACTCACCATTCACTCAGGACCTTGCAGAGGGCAACCCCATACCATTATTGCCAATGGAGGGATCCTGATCAATTTGTCAGGTGAAGTGTTTCTCTTTGTGACCTTAATTTCCATCGAGTAGGCAGGTTTATTTGGACTTCCTGCCCTTATGAACAATTGTTCTTAGAGAATTAGTATCCATTACACACGGTTCTGTTGTACAAATCTATTATAGTTTCAGACATCATCAATTGATGACTTACTCCAAAGGGTCTTGGATCATGTGGAAAGAAACTACTGTGGATACTTCTGGCCTGCAAAATCAAAGGTGGTGTTGTCCCTTTGAGACCATGATGCAGCTTGTGAGGGGTACACTGTATATGCTGTAGAGTTGTCATTTGGTTCTGTTTCTGCAATTCCATTTAAGGTGGCTTTGCCAAGGAAAATGTTTGTTTTAACTTTCTGAGGCTGGACTTTCTTGACAACATTCTAGCAAGGAGTTTAATCATCTAGTTTATCAACAGGTTGGATTTTCCTAATTCTGATAAGGAAAGGTTTGAAAATAACATTGCAAACAGTTGCTCCATTTGGTGCAGACATTGGAGAGATCTCTGTTTAGCAGAAGCCAGCAGTTGGGCTGGTAACTTAGAGTTTTGATGTGACTAGTTTTAAGTAACTCTTTTTAAATTCAAATTGGCATGAAAGTGAAACATCCCTTGGGCTCCCTCTGATTTTGCAGAGGGGGTTTTCGAATCTGAACAAGGCTGTTGCATGATCACTGTTATCATATTGCCTCTAAAGCTACAGTTGGTGTGCAGTTCATGAGAGCAGCCAGCACAGCCTTTCTTGGTTTTTCTTAGACAATTTCCAAGTATTGCTTCTCTCTTATGTGTGGAGCCCCAGAAACCTCAGACTAGTGCTGCTAACCTGAAATTGATGTTTTCTGAATCATCTTCTGTACAGTCATACATTCTGTCTTTTTTTTTTATGGGTTTGTGTCATGTGGTCATGAAGATGTTTGTCTTGCCCCTTGAAATTGTATGGAAAGCATTTGAGCAGGGGAAGAGGCAGGGGTGCTTCCTAGAGTTGTATAAGTTTCAGTGCTGTGCTGTGGCAAGTGCACAGTCTCATGGGTGGGAATGTAAGAAAACCAACTGAACTGAATTCTTTCCTTGTAGGTCATGCTTTTCAAGTTCATAGTATAATTTATATCTTATATTGATATTTCAGTGTTGGTTGCTGTATGATATGAGGAACAGCCTAACTGGATATCTTCAAAGATCTGGTTGAAATACATAAATAGAACTATATCTGACTAGAAAGTGGAATGTCTTGTTCTCATATTAAAGAAAAGCATTTCAGCTTCAGTGATTATTACAGTTTGTTTTCCATAGAAATTAAGTTTTGGCTTAGTGGGTTTTTTTGTGGTGCTTCAGTTTTATTTTCTTGTGAGTTTGGATTTAGAAGTGGCTAACCTTTTCATTAAAAAGGGGTCAGCAGTGTTATATTCTCTGCTTGCCTTTGAAGGAACTGTGATCACTAGCTTGTTTCATGAGGGCAGTCAGATAAGTACCTTTACATAACATTTAGAGTTCATGTGCTGTGCTGTTTACTTGATATCTCATCTTGTTTTTGTCCTAGAAATCCCAGAAATATTAATTCCCACAAGTTTTTTATGCTGCTTTGATCAATTTAAGTATAGGTAGCGTTCCTAAAATGTATAAAATTTGTCACTTTACACTTTAATATTGGCCTTCAGCTAGTTTTCTTTAACAGCAGAGAGCAGAGATGGACAGACTTTAGATTTCTGGGAGTCATCCCCCCCCCCAAACCACCAGAGCCTTGGGAGCTTCCAGCACAAATTTTATTGGCTTGGGAAGATGAAGCTCTGGTTCAATAAAATGGCAACTTATACAATAAGTTATGGTTTTGATTATTTTTCTACCCATGTGTAGTACACTTTGCTCAATAATATGTCCATTCCTCAAGTTTGGGCTGGGGATTTGAATCTAAGTTCCCAGGCTCCAGCAAGGACACAAGAAAAGAAATTCAAAGTACTGGGGCAGGGGTAAGTGTGAGCAGGCAAAAAGTTTGGAAGTGATATTAGATCATAGTTGGTGCTGCTGGTCATTTGAGAGTAATCATCTTTTGGCATAGAGAACATACTGTATTTTAAAGTTGCATTTGACATGTTTATTTGTGCAGGTCTTCTGTCTGAATAAATTGTATTCAGCCTCTTTTTACTTACATATAATTATCTTCCGTGTATTCAGTTTATACATTTGAAGAACTAAACAACTTAATTATATCGAATTCTTTAGCATTTTTTACCACTGCAGCTCTTTTACTATTAGTGGCTCTTATTCTTGTTTTGGAAATAACCTTGTATTCAAGTATAGATTTTTTTAACTTAAGTAACCAGCGTTACTCTTAATACAGTTCTTTGTGCTGTAATCACAGGGCTTGTTTAAGATCTATATTGCTTAGTAATATCCACTTTGGAGTAATAATGTTATCAGTCTTTGGGGATAACAAAATAAGTGAAAATTGATCTGACTTTTGAGATCTGGTTTCTGAGAAGCTTGTACCGCAAGTGAAAATGAGTGGCATTACTTTACATGGCTAATATCAAAGAACTGGGTCCCTTGTGATTTCTTGTTAAGATTACTCGAAATGGAAGAAATTCCAATATACCCATTTTTGTATTTATATTAACATTCCTGTATGCAATATTAAAAATCATACCTGTTCAAAAAAAAGATGGTTGAAATTATGTTAAACACAGTAGTGTTCTTTAGTCAGTTGTTTTAGTTGCATAGTATACCATTTTTAAAAGTTCCTTTGTTTTATTAGGAGTCCACATCTCCAGTTGTTTCACCACAGCAGTCCCCACCAGCCTCTCCACATACACGGAGGAAGCACAGCCGCCATCCCAGCGGAGGGAATAATGAGCGACCTCTTGCTGGACCGGGGCCTTTTTGGGCTCCCTTTAGTGAAGCACAACCAGGTATAAATAAATGTCTTGTATTATAACTCAAGTGTTGCCTGATGTTGTGGATTTCTATAATAAACTAGGAGGAGAACCTAATGTAGGCAGTGACTTCCAGTGTATATGGTAGGCTTTCCCTCTCTAGCGAGGTATGGTATATGTCTTGAATATACCCTGGACCAGTATCAATAGCACCTTCATTTTCATCTAGGTGCAAGCAGGACCATCCATCTGTGCCGCCTTCTTCACCTCAGTACAGTGTCCTATTTTTTACTGTGACATTGGTTCTGGACTTGATTGGACAACCCTTATGGAAGTGCTGTTCATACCATAAGATTTTTTCTTGTTGTGCTTCATATTTCTGAACCTGCTTGTTTCTTTGACCTGCATGATAACTTCTTGTTAGGCTGAGCTACTTAAATTCTCTTTGGTCATGTGTACGCTTGAAAAAGCTGAATCATTCTTTTATTGGTACAGAAAGTGATACAGGTTAAGAATGCATGACCATTGAAACCTCAAAGTAAAGTTTTAAAAGATATTCATAAGAGAATACTTTATTTCAGGCTACCACTTTTTACCATAACTTTCAGTCATTTTTATAACATCTCATGTGAACAAAATTTAGTTTAGAGGATGACTGATAAAATGCTATAATGAGACTGCAAATTTTGAAAAATGTTTATAGAAAAAAATTATGTTGTAGTCAGATGCCTAGGTAGTGATTATTAACATTTAAGAGATCAGATAGCTAATTCTAAATGCTGGAAAATAAAGTATATTTCAAGATATTTTCTTAAACAGGAATTGTAAGAAATTTGTGTTTAATTTAGTATTATGTGATGCTGGACAATGTGGGGGGAGTATAGGGCTACAGCCAGGGGTTTTCTGTCTGCCTCACATCTAGTGATGACAATCAAGTCAGAGCCATTGTCAAGCAGAAAACACAAGTATCATTAATAGGCAGATACCCAACCAGCTAATGATGTATTTACATTGAATTCTTTTGTCCCCACAAACTGTATCAGTCCTTTTCAGAAACAGTGCTAAATCATGGTTTTGCATTGCAAGTACAAGCCTCAGGTTTGCAGGGTCACTCTGTACCATTCTCATGTGTACCTTCTCATGTGCACCAAATGAATAGTATATTCATTTCTAGTTTAGTGACAAACCATTTGCTGTTTCAGGAGATCCCAGAAAGCTAAGATTGGCACAACTCATTGTTTCCTGCAAACCCAGTCTGATCCTGGTTTGTAGAAAGGCTATGGTTTGCAAATTAACACAGTAGTTTCTAATCACTGCATGTGGGGGAAGGGGGGAGCATTGTGTTTGAATTCAAACATTACACAGGCCAACACTTATCATTGCTTCCTTAAAGCACCAATTCCTGGGTATGTTTGGGGTGCCGATTCAAAAAATGGCATCCGTTTTTCCCTGTCACGTCTAGTTTTGGAGACATGGCATAGTCTCTTTAGTGAATGGTTCAATCAGCTTCCTCATGAGGAAGCCTACACCATGGCTTCCTCATGAGGGAGCTGCTTGAACCATTCACTAATGAGGCTGTACTATATTTCCAAAACTAGACATGATAGGGCAAAAATGGATGCCATTTTTTGAATCATCACCCCAAATTCATATCAAACCACCATAAAGTTTGGGAAAAACTTTTCTGATCCTCAATTTTGTAGGCCTGTGTTATCAGAACCCTGGGGCCTAGTCCATTTCAGGTAGTGGTTTTGGTGGAGTAAGATAAGCAGATGTCAGGTTGATGCCTGGGAGACAGCAGTAACATTGAATTGACTGATAGGGTACACTTAAAACAGCAGGGAAGTAGGTTTTCACTGTGGCTGACCCACAATATTTTCTCAGTACCTTCTCAGTTAGGTTAACCTTGTTTTTTCTCATACCTGGAACAATTTTGTTGTGTGGTTAAATATATACAGTGAAGTAGCATCTGTTGAACAGGTTCTACAACTTATTTTTATTGTAACCTCTATCTAGTAAATTGATATGCATTAGTTAACATTCGCAAGATCAGTCTCAAATATTAACTGAGAATAACTCTGTATACAGATGTTCTCACAGAAGTTGTCCAATATCAAAATTTTTATGTAAGTCAGAAAGCCAAATATCTGTTGGGTGGTAAGAATAGCTATGTTCCTGGTAGAAGTATAATTTCATATTGGACTCATGTGAAGAATCTTATTTGCTGTTTTTTATTAACAGCATATGATGTTAAAAAGTTGTCTTAGCAACTAAACATCTTAAGAATCTTCAGTTATTGGTCCTGTACAACTCTCATTTGTTTCAACAGACCACTCAGAGCAGGTTTCTGATACTGTAGGTTGAATGTCTTTTGGACTCTATTTTGATTTCTAAATTTCATGCACATGCAGGAGCTGAACTGCTGCAAATTGCGAAATGGGCTGAAATTGGCTACATGAGGCCCCAGCTTTAATTCTTTACCAGGATGTCACTACAGTTGGCCAATATCTTGCTTGCAATAGAATTAACACAAATTCAACTTTACATGGTTGACAAAACACAAAGCAAGCAGTTTAAATAGTGCAGGTGATTCCACCTGCCATTCTGCTTACTGAATACTAGTGATGTAGACTTGAGTTGATTGACTCAGACTCGTATTACTTCAGTGACTCGACTGCATAAATAGTGACTTGACTTGATTTTTAATGACTGCCTTGCTGGTCTTGGTTCAGTAACATAACTCATTGTCTGGAGTTTGCCTTGTCATCTATGACAACATCTGACGTGAGTGTTAATTTTTTTTACTGACTTTTGTGTGTATCTTCTTGATTTTTTAATTGAAACTCTGTCTCTTTCACACACTCACACCTGTGCACCACCACCACAATCTTTTTTTTCCTGTTAAAGTTGGCTCCCTTACTTGAGACTCAACTTCAAACTGGACTTGAGCGTATCTTGCAAGGACTTGAGACTTGAAGGGATTGAGACTTGGAGTAAAAGACTTGAAAATATCACTGCTAACTATGTAAATACATGCCCTGGAGGTAGCCTAAGATTGGTGAATGAAGTTGTTCATGTTTAGTTCCAACCTGTCTCATCATTTTTAAAGATACAGTATGCATTTTCTGGATGTCGGGGACTTTCAAGGCAATTTTGAGTATACAGTATATTTTAGTTTTATGCACTGACTCTGGAATGTAATCCTCTTGCAAGATGCAGGCCAGCTGTTTGTAAATAATAATAATCTTGATGTTATCATTGGACTGTAGATCCAAGAACTTTAAAATATTAGAACTACTACTTAACCTTTCTCTAATGCAAGACTCTTCTATTATAAACTGCTGTTTCCAAGGAATGCAGTATTTTTCCTCACTCTGCCAATTCATAGGTATTCTTAAATAATAACTATAAAGCAATTAATTTTCCACTGTATTGAAGTATTCAAGTGACATTTTATAACAAAAGGATAGGAACCAAGTAAGGTCTTAATCTGAAGGTATTCATTTGTTTCCATTCAGCATAATCAGTAGTCCCAAGTACAAATGATATGTCTGTAACATCCTCCTAGGGCTCATCAAGAGAGTGCTAAACTTTCACTTGTGATACAGTAAAATTAAGAACCCAAATCTCTATTTGTGTAAGCCAATAAGTGGTCAACCTTTTGGCAGGTATATCAGAAGTACTATGCAGCACTACTCTAGTGTGCCTATGCAGTCCTCTCTCTGCCTGCATGCAATCTTGTCTCTGATAACCTGAACCAGGGAGGAAGCATCAGCACATCAGAAAAAGACACAGGAGTGTGATCCTAGTCCATTCCATGGGGCTGTCCGGGCCATAAGTTTGCTGAACCTTGTTATAGATTGTGCTCTGGTGTCACTGCCAAAATCATAGTTTGGCCACTGGGGTTGTCTTGTTCTTGTCTACTTTTTCTTCATTTGTGGATTGTGTCCATCCCCCACATTACATCTTGGTTTTTGATAACCAGAGTTTAAGTCTGACTTGGTAAACCATGATTTGTCTCCAAAGCAAAATTGAAAACCATAGATTGAATTAAGCTTCTAGTTTGGAAGCAAACGATGTTTTTTCAGATGTAATGGCAATTGTGGTTATGATTTGGAGATGGAATTAAAGTGTCTGTCTGAGGCATGACCCTGATGTTCAAACTGTTTGCTTACCTGACCAGTGAATGAGCTCATAAACCAGGATCCAAAAATCTGCTTAAGCTCACACAAGGAGTGTAGTTTAGTTTAGTTAGCCATGGATTTCAGTCTAGACTTCTAAAGTTCCTATGGGTTCAAAAGCATTTTTCAAGTCAGAGTTGTCTTCATGACTAGGTTGTACTGAAATCTTGAAACTGAATTGTGTTCTGATTTTTAGGCTCCTGTAACACTGGTGATCCAATGTGGTCTGGCCATTCACCACCACCACATCAAGAAAACTGGGTCAGTTTTGCAGATAACACACCAGCAAGTACTATTTTAGCCATGCATCCTGCTTCTGTCCAGGTGTGACATTTTATTGGTATTCTTTTGATTTGCTTCATTCCAATTAATGTCAGTCATTTTCATATTGTCACTAAAGACTCATGCTGTGAATCTAAATGTGAGTGTGTTAAGATCAGACTCATCTGTTCTTTTTCTGAAATACAAACTATCTCACTGAGTGGAAGTCACGAAAGAATTTTGATCAACAAAATTTAAGCTTAACCTGCAATTGCAGAATCAATTTTTCTTTTTGCATATAATTTTTTAACTGCTTTCTGCATGTGTTTTCACACTCTTGTGTTGCTTACATGGCTGTTGCCATTTCGAACCTATTTAAATGTGTGGAGTATTTTCTGTTTCTTTATAGCCCTGCTTATCTAGTACCATCTGGAAGACTTTTAGAGCTACTGCAATAAACAACTGTCCTTTCCTTTCATAAACAAATATAGGAACTGTAGGCCATCTGATAAATTCAGAAAATGCTGAAGAAAAATGTTTCATTGCAGGACCAGACAACAGTACGAACTGTAGCATCAGCTACAACAACAAATGAAATTCGTAGGCAATCAAGTAGTTATGATGATCCTTGGAAAATAACTGATGAACAAAGGCAGTATTATGTAAATCAATTTAAAACCATTCAACCTGATCTAAATGGATATATTCCAGGTGAGTTATTTAAAAACAAGTTATGATAGGTTCTCATTTTAATTTTCTAGCTGCAAAGAAAGTTTTCTTGTGGAGTTTTGCAATGAGTGCTTTACTTAATTTTTTTGATAGAATATGACACCTGAATATTTTAAAACTAATTTTAGTTCCTGGTGTTTCTAATATTTCTAGTACCTCAACATTATTTTTTTAATTCACACACATTTATAATCTTTAAGTCAATAATCCTGGAATGAAAGTTATAATCACTATTTTAATATTTTTAGGGTCTGCAGCTAAAGAATTTTTTACAAAATCAAAGCTTCCTATTCTTGAGCTTTCGCACATTTGGTAAGTGTGAAATATAACTTGGGTTTGGGGATAGTACCATTGAAAGAATCACAGTTCTTTTGGAGTCAGCTGAAATTTTGCAGTTGTAGTACCTTCTATAATTTGCATCAAAACATCTTGCTTCTAAAGTAATCATGCATAACCTGGAGACATTTAAGTCCAAAAGTAAGCTTCTGCCTGCCCTGACTAAGCAAAAACCTAATTTTGGTCTCTAACCTGCATGGAATTTGTTAGGATTATAGTTCTAGGCTCTGTAATGCTATGAATTTTTTTCCCGTTTATTATAAAACCTGATCTTCATTAAAACATTTCAGGTAGAGGTATATATATTTATTTCCTAAAGAGTACAATAAACATACACTTTACAAAAAACTTTTTTTTCTCTTAGGGAACTGTCAGATTTTGATAAAGATGGTGCATTAACATTGGATGAGTTCTGTGCTGCTTTCCATCTAGTAGTTGCTAGGAAAAATGGCTATGATTTACCCGAGAAGCTACCTGAAAGTTTAATGCCCAAGCTGATTGATCTGGAGGACTCGGCAGGTATTTTTTTCTATCTGATAAGCGTTGAAAATAATATTAAAGGCAGTATATTATAGCTTTAGGAAATAAAATATATTTTGTTTAAATCTCGGTCATGTTGTTACAAGTTGCATTTGTAGATAGCCAGTCTGCATCTTACGCACACTAGACTCACAAATTCAAGTATATACACTCAAGCTTCCCCCCCAAAGAAAGAGAAAAGCAACAATTTAAATAGTGCTAGTGACTCCCCCGTCATTCCACTTACTCTGTTTATGGTCTGGTGAAAGTCTGTAATAGGAGGATGAAGCTGCTGTTCCATCAGTTACCATGTGTGTTGGCTGTAAGGGAGTTTTTGACTATTTCCAATTTTGGCATTATGCACCAATCTCAGAATGTTACCCTTGTGTAAGATGCTGGCCAACTGTATATACTGATTTTTTAATGCTAGAAATTATTTTCCTCTTAATATGAGCAGACAAGCAAGCTAAGCATCTGTTGAACTGTAGACTAAGGAGACCAGGACACTAACATCTTCTCCCTTCCTCCCTTGTATTAAAAAAAAAAGATTAAAATATATACTTTACTACCTCAGCATATATAGGGGTTTCATTCCCAAAACCCACGGATAATCAAATCTGCAGGGTCAGGGCATGGTAACCCTCAGAATGCAATCAGAGCTCTGCTCTGGTCATGTTTAGAGACCCTTCTGAGGGTCAGGGAGGCCATGTGCAGTCTCCCCAACCCTCAGGATGCCTCTGGAAAGCCAAAAATCGACACTTCTGGTTTTCAACTGAAGACCACAGAAGGCCTCCTGTGGGTCATTGCGCGTGTAAGGCAATCTTACTTTTGGGTATAAGTAATTGGGCATAAGTTATGTTTTCTTGAAGCCAAGGTGGCTCCCCTGAAGAACCTGGGAGAGAGAGTTATGTGGTTATGACCTTCAGTTACATGATGGACATTTTTACTTTACAACAGATAACTCCATTGCTATTACATAGACTGAGTCTCCAAGGAAGGAGAATATCTTTGAGAAAGAGGGAAGTTATCTTTGGAAGGATCCCATTCCTTGGATAAGGAATCCATATTCTCTCATGTGGAAGTTGATAGGGGGTGGGGTCTTAGTGAGTAACTTGAACATTAGGAACTTAGAGATATGGGTTTGCTGTACATGTATGCCGCACAGTGACTTGCCTTTTGGGTACAAAGGTTGCGGGTGTCTACATCTTCTCAATATAAGTAGATTGTAGAGTAGTGTAGGAGTAGAGTAGACTGTATTGGGGAGGATGCAGCAGTCATGGTGCACATTGGTACCATTGATGTTGAGAAACGTAGTTGGTAGGTCCTGGAAGCTAAATTAGGTTACTAGGTAGTATGTTGCAGGGCAGGACCTTCAGGGTAGTATTTTCAGAAAAGCTACCTGTTCTACACGTAGGTCCAGCTAGACAAGCAGGTCTCAACCTATGGATGAAATGGTGTCAGCAGGCAAGGTTTAGATTTGTCAGGTATTAAGGAATATTTGGGGACAAACTGAACATCTCCAAAAAGGAATGTCTCCACGTTAACTGAAACGAAATCAGAATGCTGATATTTAACATAAAGAAGGTGGCAGGGCAGCTTTTAAATTAACCTCTGTGGAAGCCAGTAGGAACTGGGCAGCATCTGGTTCATCCCAAAGCATCGAAATTGCAAATGTTCTAGATAACAGGAGTCAAACATAGGGTCCACAGTCCAGATACAGCCGGCGGAAGCTATTGATCTGCCCCCCCCCGTGATAATTGGGCTCTCCCAGAATCTCCATCAAGTGTTCTCATCTGCTGAGCTGTAAAGTGCTACATTGATAGAAGCAACACTACTCAAAGGGCAGGACTGGGAGAGCCTAATTATCATGGGGGACACCTATTCAGCAGTGCTGCTTCTGCTGTGGTGTCATTGCTGTAAGGAGGCCCATGTGATAATTGAACTCTCCCAGCGCTGCCCTTTCAGTATCCCCACTTCAGTCAAGGCACTGGGAGAGAGAGATGGAATGAGGTTTCAGAAGGTGAGGAGCGGTGTGGAGGTAGAGGCCTACCAAGAGTTGTGAGAAAGGGAGAAGGTGCTGAGGTACTGGGAGAGCCCAGTTATCATGTGGGCTGCCCTTTCAGGAGCACTCTTCTGCTGAGGAATCCCTTTGCAGAGCATCTTCCAGCTGCTGAGCTGCAAAGTTAAATGCCTTGGCAGAAGCACACTCCTGAAATGGTGATCCGTGTGATAATTGGACTGACCCATATCTTGAAAATATGATCAAGATTTGCACATTTTCTCTTCTGTCATTTGCAGCTAATGAGTTCCTAAGTGAGGGAAAAGTGCTTATTTCTGGTCGTCACCTGCTTAATGACATCAGTTCCTGCTTAATGACGTCACTTCCGGCCCTCAGCAGGCACCATGAATGCTATTCAGCCTGCTGTGTGAAACGATTTTGACATCTCTGTTCTAGATCATCCAGAAGGAGAGAGGGTACCATTTGGAAATGAGCGTATGTAAGATAGGAAAGTTGGTCAAAGAGTAAAAAGTTTCAGGGAAAAGGTGCATGCGAAATTTGAAATAGGATACAGTGAATAGATGTTTATATGCAACTGTCACAAGTCTCTGAGCCACGATGAGGGAACTGGAGTCACAGATATGGTAGCCATTATAGAAAACTGGTGAAGCAGTGGGAGATGGTTATTTCAAGGTAACAGTCCTTTCTGTTGAGTTTGTATGTAATAGAATCTAACAAACTAGATAACATAGGAGGACCAGTATTCTCTGCAGAATCACTGTGGATAGAAATACCAGGCCCACAATCATTTAGCTCTCAGAACATGCTGTTGTGCTTCTGACCAAAATGATGAGGATGATCTTAGCTTGGAAATCAGATCAGGATGGCATCCAAAAGAGGAAGTATTAACAGTAATAGATGACTTCAGTTGCCCTCATTTAGTAAATTCATGTTCGAAGAGAGAAAACGCCTAGGATATAGTAAACGACTGTTGCTTAGAACAGTTGGTCTTAGAACTTGGGGGGGGTGACCCTAGACTTAATTCTCTGTGACACTTAGGACTTAATACAAGTGTTGGGCAATTGGGAAACAGTGGCCACAGTACTATCCAGTTCAACATGCAGTACGTGTATTTGTTGGACTTCCTTGGAAACATTCCAAACATATTTGCATTCAAAAGTGGGGACTTCTCCAATAATGAAGTGATTGGAAAAGGAAGCTGAAATGAAAAATCAAGAGGGTCAAATCTGTTGAGTGTATTTTAAACCACAATAACAGAAACGGAACTAACAGTGCAATCCTAGTCATGTCTACTCAGAACTAAGTCCCATGGAGTTCAGTAGGACTTACTTTCAGGTAAGTGTCTAGGATTGCAACCTTAAATGTGTACTACTAAGAAGGAAAGACACAGTGAAATCCAGGAGGTTGCTGACGTAGCTCATGATTGAAGGCAAAAAGCTATAAAATGCTCGAAAGCTTCCTTCAGAAAATGGGAGCCTTGGCAAATGAGGAAGATAAAAGGAACCTGAAGACTGACGAAATAAATGAAAGCTGACAATAAGGGATGCAAAAAGAGTATGAGGCATGCATGGCTAAAAATGTAAAGAGAAACAATAAGCATGTCTTTAAATACATGAAAAACAGGAAACCTGCCAGGGTGGTAGTTGAGCCATTAGTTAATGAGAGAACAGAACATGAATATGGAATTTTCAGAGAAACTGAATGAATTCTTTCATCTGTCTTCATTACAGAAGCCATATGACAGCCACTCATGAGGGCAGCTATTCACTGACCTCAGGGAGGGAAGAACTGGATCAGATAGAAGTGACAAGGGATATGATTCTATAGCATGTTGACAAATTAAAGATTAAAACAATCACTGGATCCAGATGACATCCATCCAATAGATTTTAAGGAACTCAAATGTGAAATTGTTTATCTTGTTAAAAAAAATGTGACTTGCACTTTCAATTGGCCTCCATGCCAGAGGACTGAAAAGTAACCAATGTCACTCTGCTATTTAAAAAGGGATCCAGGGGAATCTGGGAATTTACAGATGCATCATTTTAATGCCTGTTCTGGGTAAACTGGTGGAAAACATAATTATATAATGTATGGAAGAGCAAACCTTGCTGAAGGAAAATTGACCTCGTTTCGTCATGGTTCCGGTGGACCACTTTTATGGATTAGTAAGTGGTGAAAGAATAGGAAACAGGGTCGGAAAAATGGGCAGTTTTCCTTATAGAGAGAATTAAGTGGACATCTCCTAGGATATATCTTGGGACCATTGCTTTTTAATTTGTTCATGTGCTCTGGAGTTTAGAGGTAAACAGGGAAGTGTTCAAATTTGCAGATGATGCTGGACTATTCAGGGTGGTGAAAACCAAAGCAGATTGTGAAGGTATCTAAAGGACCTATCCCAAATGAGTTAATCAAATAGAAGTATAAAGTGATGCACACTGGGGCAGAAATATACCAGCTTCTTGTATACAATAATGAGATCTGAACTGTCAATTATGAACTGGGAAAGAGATTGTAGGACCATTGTGGTAGCTTAGTGAAAGCAAACATTGACCCAGTGTATGCAGCTGTGAAGAAGACAAATTCAACTCTAAGGGTCATTAGGAAAGTGATCAGGTATAATACCGCTAATATTACATAGCCCATATAGAAGCTGACAGTGCAGCCACATTTGGAATACTTTGTCAGTTCTGGTCGACAGACCTCAAGGATAGTGTAAAGCAGGAAAAGACGCAAAGAGGATAACCAAAATGAACCAAAACCAAATGATAACCAAAAGGAACATCTTCCTTATGAGGAAAGACTACAGTAGAAAGGTACCAATCATATGACTACGTTCTGTGGCAATTGCCCTGTGCCTTGCAGGGGAATGGTGGCAGAATTGAAATATGGCTTTCTCTCCTGCTTGTGGGCTCCCTGAAGCAATTAGTAGCCCCTATTGGAAAGAATGTTGGGCTAGATGGGCACTTATCTGATTCTGTAGAGTTTTTCTTATGTATATATGAACAGTACTTATGAAAGTAAGAAATATTTCAATTGTTCATATTCTCCAGTATTTTTTGTTCAGAGAGTACTTCAGTATTTGTGGAATATACAATTAAATTGCAAGAATACTTTGATAGGTAAAATAGTAGTTTGACATAGGGTGTAAGGAAGTTATCACTTTGACAGTGCAAATATTTATCAAATAGAAGGTGTGCATCCTGTCTTACTAGCAGGCTTCCATAATAATTGAATGAGTCTGATGCTCAGAACAAATGATGGCTAGTAGTGTGGCTTTAACAGAAAGCTGTTGTACACTGATGCAGTGTTGATACAATATTCTTGGCTTTTACAGTGGTTCCTGTTTCAGAAGTGGGGGATCAGTCTGGTGAGGTAGGTTATGTAAGTTCACCAGCTGAAGCACCTCCAAGCAAATCGCCATCCATGCCATCACTAAATCAGACATGGCCTGAACTAAATCAAAGCAGTGAGGTGAGCAAAGTGTTTTTTTCTTGCTTCTGAATGTTCCTCATTTACGATCTAATGTGTACTGCAGTATGGCCTAGAGATGATGCTATGCCATGTAACACGGTCTGTCTTCTCTTTTTGAGAGTTAACTGCAAGTAAGGGAGAGCACTGGGATGCAGGTCTCTTGTTGTCTTGTGTGCTCCCTAAGGCATCTGGTGGGGCCACTGTGAGATACAGGAAGCTGGCCTAGATGGGCCTTTGGCCTGATCCAGTGGGGCTCTTCTTATGTTCTTAATTTGTATAGATGCCATTTATTCCTGTTTAGATTTGGTGGTATATCTACAGCTGAATCTTCAGTTACTTCTAGATGCAGCTTCACACATCTGTGATATATAGGTCAAAAAAACTTGATAGTAATATTGTCCATGCTTATGCAAAAGTCTCAAGTATTTCTGAAACCTCATTTGTTCCTAAGACTACTTTATGGGATCCTGGTCCATGGAAAATATTTGCAGGTTTTACATTGTCCTCTTTTAGTCTAATCAGCTACTGTTAAATGAACATAATCTCAATTCTGTGTTTATGATTTGAATAAAATTATCATCCAGTAATTGGAAAAGTGTATTCTAACATGAAAGAAATGTCTAGATAAGCGTATGCTAACCACATAATTGTATAAATGAGTAGTTTTAGGAAAACTCCGCAATTACAGCTGATTCCACAGAATACAGTATACAAAATAGCATTACCTACCTTAAGGGGGAGTGATGGACTTATTTAGTTGGATTTTTTAACTTAAGTTGTAGGGATAGATATTTATGTAACTATGCCATGCTAGTTTGATAATACAGGCCAACACACATTTTGCTTCGTTACACCAATTCCTGGGTATATTTGGAGTGCCAATTCCAAAAATGGCATCCGTTTTGTCCTATCACATCTAGTTTTGGAGACGTGGCATAGCCTCTTTAGTGAATGGTTCAGGCAGCTTCCTCATGAGGAAGCCTACACCATGATTCCTAGCTATGCAGGAACCGCTCATGGGATGACATGAGAGAGTATCTGAGAAGCAGTTTATTGCAGTGTTTTGATTTGACTAATAGTTGCTCACCATTCTGCTAACTGAGAAACATTAACATTTATTCTGAAATGTAATCTATCTTTCAAATCCTAGATCAAATCCTTAATTGCTTTGATGCTTGATTATTTGTCTTGTGGCTGTTTTTGTGTTGAGCTTGAGAAACTTATTTGGCATTTAGCTTTGTAACTGAGCATGTCCTATATCTTGTTGAAATGATTGTAAAGGCAGATTCCCTATTGATTTTACAGAGTTTGAACTTCAAATCCTTTGCATTGCTTTAATTATAAATTAAATATTCTCCACCTGCATAAAATGTACTAGAAACATTTTCAGGGATTGCATTGGCAAGTTGAACATGAATCTGATTGCAGTACTCCAATTCAAAAAGATAAACATTTTTGATATTTTAAAAGGAAAACATATTCATGATTTTGGAACAGCTGAGGTTCAAGAACAATGTAAACAAATCTCATAATTGATAGCAACATCAAATGTTCTAAGATGTTCTTATTTTCATATATGCTGTTTTTCATTTAAGGAAAGCCTCTAAATTTTGCTTACTTGCTTGTTTAAACCATACCATTCCTAAAGAGTCAGGTATTCCTAATTGCATTGAAAAATTATGGGAGAATCACTAATTATGCTTTTAAAATGTGTATTGCCAATTTTTGCAAATGAAACATCTGCCAGTGCAACCTCTGAACTATGCTTAATCTCCAGGGAACCTTTTACTCCATTTCTCATGCTGACTTGTCTCTCCTCTGTCTGTTCAGCAGTGGGAGACATTTAGTGAACGCTCCTCGAGCTCACAAACTCTGACCCAATTTGATTCTAACATTGCACCAGCTGATCCTGTAAGTCAATCACTTAGCTTGCTTGTTTGAAATTAATTTTATTAACTCTGAATTTTCATTAATTGTATTTTGCATGATTCTATAATGCTTGGTGGGAGTTATTTTTAACTGCTTTAAAATTATGACAGGAATTTGTGTGTAGCGCTTCAAATAATGAAATTGAGTCTTTTATTAATATATTCAATGTATTTGAATTCTGAATTTATTTTAGAGCAACACTCAGAATTCTTTAAAATCATGGAACTTGTTAGCTAGTTCTGCAGAAAAGTGTTAGAAATTAGAAGTTAAATTCAGGTTGATCACCCTGTATCTGGAATGCTCTGAAATCTGGAATGCTTTAGTGCATAGACATTTTTACAAACTTCTAATAATTGTTTTGTGTGCCAACTGGAGCAAGCTGGCACAGCGCAGTGCATGCTAGGATACTATCCAACTGAAATCTGAAAGTTTGTAGTGCACAGATATGTATTTTACTTTAAAAAAACATGTTTTGTGCCTCAGTGGGAGCCAGCCAGGATAGCACAGTGCATGCTAGGGTGCTAACCAGCAAGGGTGGCACAGAAGGAAGCACAGAACCAAATGGGCAGCATAGGGGGCCTTGCAGGGGTTGATGGGAAGGGGCGAGCCAGGGGCTTCACCCACACCAGACAGCACATTGCAGACCATTCCGATGGGAGGTTCATTCTTTGCCTACAGGAAGCAGGTTGCTATCCCTAAAATACATGTGTATCATGTTTAATCAAATATTCTAAAATCCAGAAAATTTTGAAATCCAGAACACTTCTGGTCCCAAGAGGTCCAAATAAGGGATACCCAGCCTGCATGTCGATTTGCTAAAGGCCATGATTAGCAGGGATACCAGGATCATCTGGTTCTCCCACATCCAGATTCATCCCTTTGTCCGTTACACTCCATTAGGTATAGGCATAAATGTCTTTGTATACCTCTCATAATTGCATGCATGAACCACTTATTTCTCTGTGATACATCTCTTCTTTGTGCAAGCCCACATGGAGAAGTATCTCTTATTTGTATGGCTTACAGTGGCTATGAGTGCAACAGCATGCAGTTGGAAAGAAACCTTTTAGAGAAAATACGTAACTTGTAGCTTCAGATGTCATACTGGTCCTAAGAGAAACGGTCTAATTATTACATCCTCTGATTTCCCATCAGTACAGTACAGTATTTCTTAAACTTGATGTCCTTCTTGCAGACTTCCTTGGATATATCCAATCCACTGACATGGCTTCAGTTTGTGTTTTCATAGAATCTGTGCACAGCTGTAGTTTATGCTGCTCAGTTTTGAGCATAAGAATTAATACAGTAGGGCACAAACATCATCACAGAAAACAATCTCATATTCCCTTTTGAAACCAACTGAGGGAGGACATAATGGGACTGTGGTGGCCAGAATCTTTCATAAGTTCTCTGACTTTCTGCAGCTTCTGTGATTATTATAGCTGTTTGACTGAAATGCTAAACCCCTTCTCCAAGGAGGAAAGTGTCTTGGCTCTGTTGCAGAATATTTTTGTTTCCTGTATCTGTGCATCCCTGGGGTGCCTGCTCCACAGTTTGAGAACCACTGCCCCAGAGTACCAAACTTTTGGGAATTCATTTCAAAGTCATTGCGATTGTCTTATTTCCAGACTCTGCTTTTCTTTTCCATAGAATGCATTTCTGCATGTTTGTGTGTTTTCAGAAGTAATAGCTAGCTTTGAGTGATAACATGTGCCCCTTTACAAGTAGTACACAGCAAGGCAAAAATAGCCCTGCTAAAGCCAGAAGCATAGGGATTGGTAGGGCAAACTCCTCTCACTCAATACAAATTAATGATTATTGCACATCAGCCCTAGAGCAGTTTAGAAACATTTATAACATTGTTTGAGCAGAATGGTGAAATTTTAGATATTTGATTAGGAAATGAATCTTTTCCTGGTAGTGGCTTGTACTATTCAGAGTGGAAACTCCTTCAAAGTTTGATATGTTTCCACATCCCTAGCTAGCAAGAGAGATGCCATCCTCTGCGTGGAGATCACAAATGAATAAAGCTGACCTAAGGCACATGATTATAAAAAGTCACTGTTAAATCATACATGAAGTTTCAAGAGATGTAAATCTATACTTGACTTACAAGTAATTGTACACCTGGCTTAAATTAATAGATGTTGTTTCGCTGTAGCATAAGGGTAGGGTTGCACATTCACTTTGGAGCTGTTTTTTGTCTCTGTGGTTCTCCCACTACACAGGCAAAGTATATGAAGCACACATGCTTGACCATTGCATTTCTTTATGGTGCAAGTCAAACTCACTATTTGGTAATACTGTAAATAGAAACATAATGTTGAATCAATGCTTACACTTTGCATGTGTTCCCTTCTGTATGGTGGAAGCAACAGACAAAATTGGAACAAAACCAAATGTCACACTGTACCTGAAAGAGTGTATGAAGCTGCTCAGCTTAGAGCAATTTATTGGTTTAATGTTATCTCTCTATATCCTAGGACACTGCTATTGTTCATCCTGTTCCTATTCGAATGACTCCAAGTAAAATTCACATGCAGGAGATGGAACTTAAAAGAACTGGAAATGGTAAGATTAGTTGCTAATAATTGTTCCTTTAGAATAGGGGTGTCCAAACTTTTTGGCAGGAAAGCCACATCATCTCTCTGACACTGTTGGGTGCCAGGAAAAAAAGAATTAATTTACTTTTAAAATTTACATATATGAATATATTAGAGATGGAACTTAAATGGATGAATGAACTTTCCTTTGCTGCCTCTGCTGCTTTACAGATGTGAAACAGCAAGCAGTGAAGGGAGCCCTCTGCCCACAGCTCACACAAGAGGGCCAGAGGCTCATTGGGCCGGATTGGGGGTCCCCAAGGGCACAAATGGCTCCCCGGGTCAGGGTTTGGGCACCCCTGCTTTAGAATAATGTGTGAAGAAATAAACATTAGTCTTCACAAGTAAAATTAATCCTTAATAATTGGATTGAATTCAAAATTGCATTTGTTTCAGTATCTATTTAGGTAATTAGTCCTAAAAACATTACTATCTTTATCCTGTTGATTTTAATTGATGTGTTTAGAGTGAATTGTAGCCTCCATGGTGTACCTTTATATTGTATGTATAAGATTTTCTTGAGCAGATTTTGACGCTGGAAAAAGTTGGGGAATTTGGACTGAAGCCTGGTGATTGCTTGGGGTGTTTAAAACTACTGTAAGACCATGCTATCCAAGTTTAAAAACTGGCAGCAAAGTTTATTTTTGAGACTCAAGTTTTTTTAATGGAAAACTCTATAAAGCAATATATGTAGAGATGGTGTTATACATATAAATAGGGTTGAAGAACAGGTATAACTTGTACTGGAAAAGCTTTGTTGAGCTGTTGAGAATTTTTATACTGTGTTTCATACTGCATTGATGAGGGAATTTGAGAATAGATTTGGGAGTGTGGTTTTTCATGCATCATTTCCTACCGTTTTAACATTACTTTCTATAATGTGACTTAAATCCTTAAAAATGTAGCATTTAAAGTTTTCTGGTGCTAGTACCCTCTCAGCATTAGCTAAAATTTGCCATCAAACAGGATGGGGAGATAAATGTGTTGATATTAAATACATATATTCTTTCTCTAGATCTTACAAATCCTACAAGTCCTTTACTTGTGAAATCACCAGATCTTGCAGAAGAAAGTAAACTGAGTTCATCTGTAAAATTTGTAGGTGGAAATTCAGTTGGTAAGTATCAGTGTTCGCTCCTCAATAGAATGACAACCTATTTTAGTTAACTTTAGCCTAACCCTAACTTGGCTGTCGTACTGTATTGTTTCTTTAAAAGTGACTTATACCACTTTATCTGGTGCGTGCCTGTGTGTAAGAGATGGTTGTATTCAAGGCTATTTTTTGATAGCCTAGTCTTTCATCCAGGCTAATCAGGTACAGAACTAGAACAAGTTGTGATTTTCTATTCTGCTTCTAGGTAAAAGAGTAAACATATATTTTTCTCCGGAAGAGTTTTCTAGAAGTTAGTTTACGTGACTTGCTTCCCTTTTTGAGCAGTCTGAATTACTTTCATACATAAGCTTATTGCAACATAAAGGTTAAACTATTTTGTAATGTTTTGTAATGTGTGCTTCTTTGTGTATGTGTGAATTGAAAAGCTAGTACATTCAGAAGTTCAGTCCATGTGTGCAGTGTGGAGAAAAACTGTACTCTGTACTTTTAAATTTTACAAAACACACATTTATTTTGATAGATGTTTCAACAAGAACATTAAATGTGTGAAGTAGTCCTTAAGAACATATACAGGTTGGCCCCCAGTATCTGCAGGGGTTCCTTTCTACTGAGGGCATCCCTGGCCCTCAGAATGCCTTTTAAAGGTATAAAAATGTCGCTTCCGGTTTCCCCAAGAAACTGGAACTCACATTTTCTTTTGCCTGAAACAGGCATTCTGGGCCCCACAGAGGCCACTGGCAGACATGCACAGTCCTAGAACATCCTCTGGGCACAAACAGAGCACAGCTCTGGTCGAATTTGGAGAGTCCAGGTGAGCCCCCCATGGATAATGAACCCATGGATAATGGAATCTGCTGATAACGATGGCCACCTGTACAAGATGTACTTTTCAGCTATCCTTTTGCCCTCAAGGACCACTACACATATTTCAAGCTCTCACTGCTCCTGTTCTAGCAGGAATATGTGCAAATTCTTCTAACCAAGGGTATATTCATGCCCCTTGTGAAGTGTCAGTTGCACAGTATGTTGGTATGCACTGTCGTGAAGTCATGTGACTAGAAATATTTAGGATGATTGCAACTACACCACCTGGTGTCTGTGTCAACTAGGTCTTACAGCTAGGGAGCTGAAAATAGTTAAAGTGCATTTTCCACTCTTCCAGTGTGCATATATAGGTGGAATAGGAATTCTAAATGTGAAAATAAAAAAAAAGCAGGGTTGGCAGTTACTTTTGATCAATTCAAAGTAAAACAGTAAGATCCAGAAAACGTGAAGACCAGATTTATCGTATGAAAATGCTTGTATGGAAACTTGTGCTAAGAAAATTGAACAATTATATGTCATGTCCAGTACACTCTCTTAATTGCTGAACTCATAAACTTTATAATTCTGTGTAGTAATCTAAATCAATGAGCAGGGTGATTGGATTTTTTTCTTCTACCAGCAGATGGTTACAGCAGCTCAGATTCCTTTACTTCAGACCCAGAACCTATTGGAAGCACTGTAACTAGACAACGGTAATTACTTGCTTAATATTTAGGGTACTAAAGTAGTCTGTCTTCTTCAATCTATCCCCTGGAACATATATTTGTATTAGTCTGACAATCACTACTTCATGTATGTTATATAACTGTAATTCATTGTTCTTGAAGAGCTGTGTTCTGGCTGTGTGTTGCTGGTGCTCAGCTAGTGGATCGGAACTGACGAGTTGTAACACAAACTAAAGTGTTTGCTTCAGTAGTGGTACCATACTATTTTTTTCAGAAAAATAGCAGGGAAAAGAGAAAATAGGTGACCGTACGCAGAGAAATATTTGCTTAATTTGTATTGAAGGAGAAAATTGGATGCATATTGTTAAAAAAATTAGAAGGGGAATCCAATGTTACTATTTGGATTAAATCTGGTTCCTGTGTGTAAAGTGACTGTATAGATATCTATTACATGCAGATACATGTCTATACTGTACTTGTTATACCTTTTTAACATATATGTACCTTGATGTACCTTTTAAAGTACAACACAGCTTTTCTGTTCCATTAGTAAGCAGTCTTTGTGAAACAGTAATCTGTGGCTATGTGTATAAGCTCTCAGACAATTCATAGGTAACATGAAAGTGGACTTTTGAACTTCTAACAAGCAGCACTGAAAAACATCTTTTCCTGCTTTGGAAAGTTGCTCTATTTCACAGTTGTATGTTAGGACTTAAAAGTGGCCTATCCCAGCCCTGAAGCTACATTTTGGTTAGGATTGAGATCTTGGTCAGGCTTTTCTTTGGTCCTGAGATTAATGCTTCCATAGTATTAGGTACTTTTGTAGGTTTATCACCATTATTTAATTTAGTAGTCATAGTATATGAAGAGTTCCTTTCTTTTACTTTGCAGCCTGAAATGAGGTTGGGCAACATATAGCCCCCTGGTCAGAAATCTATCCACAGGGTTGACTTAGAACACTGGAAATTATGTGTGGTGTCATTAAATTTCTAGTCTCTTTTAGTGTCATGGAGAGCTGTAACTTATGCTGGCAGTATATCTGAAAGATCTACTGATCCCAAAACTGTTTTCCAGTATCACCACATATAAAACAGCTCCCCCACTTTTAAAAATGTTGAAGTATAATATAGTTAAAGGATGCCCTGTACTGCAGGTATTTGTTTATTGTAGTTAGTGAAGAAGAAATCATAGTATGCTAGGAATTGTTTTCTGAAAACAAATGCGCTATCACTTTCATATCTGTTTGATGAAAGTGGTTAACAAATAATGTCTAAGTGGGACCCTGTAATAGAACAAGGTGCCCATTCTCCCAAGTCCAACTAAGAAGTGCAAACATGTTCTTTGGATTATGACCTGCCACCCACAATACAACATACTTTTCAATGATCTTCAGTTAGTTTTGAAATCCACCTCTTTAAAGAACGAACTACTAGTAAGGAATTGGTTGCTGCTCTGTTCTGAGAGATAAGCATATAGGGGTTGAGAGTTACAATTTGCAATAGAATTTCTGTAGTTCCATTGTTTTTCAGGTCACATTCAGGGACATCTCCAGATAACGCTGCTCCACCTCCACCACCACCAAGGCCTCATCCCTCTCACTCACGATCATCATCTTTAGATATGAACAGGACTTTCACAATTACTCCAGGTAGCTGCTGTTAGATTTTTGTGTTAAAATTATTAAGTAAATTCCGTGTGTGTTTTCTCATATGTGCATTTTCAGAGCAATGCAGATATTTTTTGCTGCACTGTATAAAATGGTTTTTCTTCAGCTATGCCCATATATTCATGTGCACCTGCCAACATGCAGGGCACGTCATTAGTCTGACTAAGCAGGTTTATGTCCCAGTCTTGCCCTCTGCCACTTGCACCCGTGCAGCCACATCAGGGAGACATGCATTGTGTCGTATTGTGAGGGGGTGTGCACTCAGTATGCCTCCTTCAATGTAAGGGAACTTTTGTTCTCTTGCCTCATGATAAGTTCCCTGGTGCCCTGTGGGTCTCCTCAGACCTATACCAGCTCTATTGCTGGCGTAAGTTTGAGGATACTAAACAGACAGCATAGCTTGAACTGAGGTGTCTTGGATTCAGCCTGCGCATTTGCTGCTGACAGCCAGGTCCCTGCCCCTGTCCTCTCCTGATCCACCCAGTAACTCCCTCTGTTCTACCCCTCCCTTCCATGACATGCCCCCACCCGCATCAGTGTACAGCACCAGCCTAGTCCAGTGGCCACAGCAGTGCTACTCCAGTGCTGCTACTGCTTTGCAGCAGTAGCTCAGAATGACGATGGTACACTGCATGACATCACAAAGCCATTTCTGATAGCAGAATTCTGTCTCGCTGTTGTAGAGCAGCCTATAGGATCCGGCTGTCAGTCTATGTAAGCTCATAGCACAATAAATCTAGAAATCAATGTAATTCAGGAAACATTTACCCAAAAGATAAATACAGCTAGTAGAAAGCGCTTCTCTTGAGGTGCAAACTGGATAAGGCATGTTCAGGTGATACTGAAAAGTCTTCACCTGAACTGACCCATAATGAGTTTAGAAAAGATCACTTTTCTCAGTTCCTGATTCTGAACTTTGTTGAGAAGAAGCTGTGTAGGGTAAGGTGCTTAGCTAAAACTAATGTTTTTTGTAGGTATAGAGGCTAAAAATATTGCAGCTCAATTCTAAGCTGCTCAGAAATATGTGCTCAGAAATAAGAGCCCAATCCTAAACGGTGCTCGCTGGCTCACTGACGGAGTGCACTGTCGCAGATGTGCCGAAAAACACCTCTGTGAGCCTCAGCACCAGAGCTAACCCAGCACTAGCGCCAGTGGAAAGCCAGTGCTGCACCACTCAGTAGTCGCCTGAACTTCTGGGTGGTGGGGGAAAGGCAGTGGGGAGGGAGCAGGGCGGGACCAATGGAGTTTAACTCCACTAGATCCTGAGCTCTGTGTCAGACCCTGCAGCCCAACATGGAGCTTTCAAATTCTGCGGCAGCTCCAGAGCTGCCATAGAATTGAGTAGCCCCATTATGGGACTTTCTTTACTCAGGGAAAAGCAAAGAATGTCCCCATCTCCCAAGGAAGCAGCAGCGGCTACCCAGGGTGCACTGGATGCCGTGTCAGCTGTTTTTGTCGCAGCACTAGCCCTGTTCACTCAGGATTGGGTTGTTTGTTTTTAGTGAAGTTTGGTTCCAAATAAATATATTATAAATTAAAGCCTTAGGCATTTAAATAACTTTCTCAGTTAAATGGAACTTAAAACAGTTTGATCGAACAGTGTCCCTTACAATTTTGGAGTAAGATTATAAGATCACAATCTGTGATGTTGTTGTGTAGTTAGACCTTATGGTTTATACATCACTTTTGAAAACATTTTAAATCACAGGAATGTGTCTGAACATTTCTAAGTAAATGTGCAGATTGTTGAAGAGTTGTCTGCTGTATTTACCTGCATTTTTGAAAATATTGTAGTTTGCCTTGAGTGCAGTATGGTTGGGACGGCATTTAAGACTCAAAGTAGTTTGAGTAGAATACTTTGCCTGTTTAAGGCAGTGTCTGTAATGTGAAAATTCATGGGAATGCTATATGATTAGTCAGATTCACTTTCTGGTGTGGGTGTGACACCAGAACCAGGGGACATCCACTCAAATTGAGTGTTGGGAGAGTTAGGACACACAAAAGAAAATATTTCTTTACTCAGCGTGTGGTTGGTCTGTGGAACTCCTTGCCACAGGATGTGGTGATGGCGTCTAGCCTGGACGCCTTTAAAAGGGGATTGGACAAGTTTCTGGAGGAAAAATCCATTATGGTTTACAAGCCATGATGTGTATGTGCAACCTCCTGATTTTAGAATTGGGCTATGTCAGAATGCCAGATGCAAGGGAGGGCACCAGGATGAGGTCTCTTGTTATCTGGTGTGCTCCCTGGGGCATTTGGTGGGCCGCTATGAGATACAGGAAGCTGGACTAGATGGGCCTATGGCCTGATCCAGTGGGGCTGTTCTTATGATTTGTATCTTGAGTTGTCGGTTGTGCAAGCAGCTTATTCTGGTGCACCTTGTTTTTTTCTGCTCTCTGCTTGTGGCACACTTTGTGGCCTAAATTACATGGGCTCTTCTGTAGGGTGCTGATGGAAGAGCACCTTCTCTTTGAGATAAGGCTTTTGAACCGCATGAGCTTTCTGTCCTTTTAAATCCTATGTAAAAATACAACTGAGAAATAGTGCTTCAGTTGAATCCTAGTTGATGTATTCAGTTTGGTTTTTAAATAAAGTTTAAGAATTATCAAGAACTAATTTGGCTTTTCTGTTTTGTAGGTCAGCAGCAGCCTGGAGTGATTGCCTACCCCCCTGCAGTGCCTCCAAGACCTCAGCCCTCACAGGTGATATTTTTTTATTTCTATTAAAGTTATAAATTGTTAGTATCTTCTGGTAGCATTCTTGTTGTGATTGCACAAGGATTTTAACTGTACTTGCATGCCCCAGTATATGCAGGGGTTCCGTTCCACAACCTCCCTATGGTTAACTGAAACCACAGATACAAGTGAACTGCTTCCCACCCTCTGGAGGTAAGGGGAGCTCTGCTCCCTTCACCTCCAGAGTTCTCTGAGCCCAGCAGAGGCTGTGCACATCCATCTGCAGACTCAGACTGAGCCTTAGAGGTAAAAAAGATCACTTCCAGTTTTTTGCAAAACAGGAAGTGATGTTTCTAATGTCTTATAAAGCAGTGATTCTCAAACTTTTAGCACCAGGACCCACTTTTTAGAATGAGAATCTGTTGGGACCCACCAGAAGAGATGTCATGAACAGACGTAACATCATCAAGCAGGAAAATGTTTAACAATCCTAGGCTGAAATCCTACCCACACTTACCCAGGAGTAAGTCCCTTTAGTATCATTGTTAAAAGAATATACATAGTAGCTTGTTAAATGTATAGGTTTGTGACATTTCCCCAAATGTAGTCACATACCATAGTAGCAGCAAATCTAATATATTAAAAATAAAATATCAAAATGAATGGGGACCCACCTGAAATGGGCTCACGACCCACCTAGTGGGTCCCGAACCACAGTTTGAGAAACACTGTTTTATAATATAAAGCATTGGGAAGCCACAGGGAAGCCACAGGGCTCATAAGGCATTAAAAAGTACTTCTGGTTTTTTTTAAAAAAAAAAAAGCCCACACACAACACGGAAGTAATGTTTTTAATTTAAGCCTCACTTTGAGCCTGGTAGAGACCACAGACAGATGTGTGTGGCCTCTGCTGGGCTCAGAGGACCCTCCGGAAGTGAAGGGAGCAGAGGTGAGGGGAGCATTGTTCATATAAATGATGGAGTCGCCTCAGAAAATGCATACACATTTCAGACAATACCTTTTCAGTGTCAGGTCCAAAGCTTTCAAAGACAATGGAATATATTTAAAAAGCTTTCAAACAGCAAAATCCTAGTACAATACATTTTGTAGTAACAAAAAAGGTTTTCTTAATATTGAAGTAAACTTACCTACTTAGACAATTTTATTAGTTTGTTAGTAGACTTTTCAGAAACACAAAAGTAATCTGCATTGTTGTCCATCTTATTGTAGGCTGGAGGTCATGTTCATCGCCCAGCAGATGCTGAAGGTCTAATAGCTCATACCAGTACCTCACCTCAACAAATACCAGAACAGCCAAACTTTGCAGATTTTAGCCAGTTTGAGGTTTTTGCTGCATCGGGTGTAAATGAAGAAGAAGAGGAAGAAACTGAGAAACACTCAGAAGTTTTGCAGGTCTGTACAGCATTATTATGTAGCATTGCATGTTAAAATGTAACTGCTGTTGTACTGTATTAGCCTTACTGATTACAACTCCCAGATTTTTTTGTTTCACTAGTTTGCCAAAGGACTTGTCACTCCCTTCAATTCTTATAAGTTGCCAAGAACAATACAACCCTAACACTGATTTGTTCAACTAAATATTTCTCTAACAGATATAGGCCAGGATCCAAAGAGCGACGTTAGATAGACCCAAGGTCACATCCACTTCACTTACTTAAACAGGTCCCTGTGCCATGCCATAAACATATCTTGAAATTCTGTCAGTTACGAAAGCAGCTCACCATGTGACATGCAGCACTTGTTGGGTGATTCTCTTGGACTCCAAACATAGTAAATATTTAACATTTTATATTTAACATCAGAAGCATGTTTTTTATTGAACACTTGGACTTGCTTTCATAGATATCTAACAGAATGAGAAGGTCTGTGGTCCAAAAGAAATAATTGGAAATGCAGCTACTTTTTTAAAAAAAATTTTTTATCCTACCTCTGGGTTCTACTAATCCCTTAGAGCAACCTACACTTTTTCCCCACACAAAAATTCAGGGAACAGGAGAGTTCAAGGTCCAAATGAAATTTAGCACCTTTAGTAGTCAATACAGCTCCATAATTTGTACAGTTATGTACTGGGTATATAATTAAATGAATATCCAAAAGAGAGATGTAACATTAGTCTGCAATCTTCCCTATCTTTTGAGAGAGTACTTTAGGTGGCTGCTTGTATGGTTATAATCTAACCTTTGGAATAACCACCAGGCGAAAGAGAGAATCATTCACATAGTTGTGAACAAAGCATCTGCTGAAGAGTGATTGTAGTCCTTTACTTCTTGTTTTATAGGTGGAGAAACCATCTGATTCTGCAGGACCTCTCAGAGTTGCCAAAGGAGATGGAAGACTTGAGGACAAAGCACCTTCTAGTACCCCTGCAAATGTGGTATATAAGATGTGCAACTACCTACTTAACTTTGAAACTAAACTTTACAAAATGTATTGGGTAGCAGTACGGAAAGCCATATGGCTGTGAAAGTTCATAGTAGTTTTAAGTAGACTGTTAAATAGAAAATTTTCTAAAAGTAAAAAAATGGAGTCTCGTAGCACCTTAAAGATTAGACTCCCTGTTGGGTTTTCTACAACAGATTAGCATGGTTACTCCTCTGGAAGTATATAAAATAGTGATTTTTAGCTAGAAACCATTGTGAGTGGAAGTGTGCCCAACTATATACTAAAAGTGGTCATCCAAGATTGCTAGCATGTTTCCTGAAGTATCAAAAGCTGTGAGTGGGACTCTCTAGTAAGAAGGAACTGTGAGCTTCTAAATGGCCTTGGTAGGTTTTTTCCTCTCTTATCTAAGAAGCTTCTGTTTTTTAGCTTGCTGTAACTAGAGGTGATGATGACAGTAATTGTTTGTATCCTAACCTCATGAAGAGCACACCTGTGTCATCAGAAACGCCTTCTGCTCATCTTATCATTAGTGTTTGATTTGTGATGGCTTGGCGACTGTTTGTTGGCACAGTTCCGAAGTGATAAACATGCATATGTAAACATGCCCTGTGTTTCTCAGTACTGTCCTGAATGGTACATTCACATTTGTCCTATATATTCGTCATCTGAAGTACAAGAATTGTTGAAATCTTGTCTACTACCTTCTACTAGCATTGCTCACACTCAAGTCCTTGCTATATTCTTGCTGCTATTCAGCTTTTCTCCCTTTAGCTTGCAGCATCTTGGTGCTAGATTTCTGTACTTTGTAAAATAGAGAGAATGAGTTAACAACTTTGGTGTGCCTGTGTACGAAGGTCCTGACACTGTTGGCTATGCTGATTCTCAATATTTTTTCAACTCCATCACAACCGATGAACTTGCATAATTTCTATCTTGGACATAGGTCTTTATTTACCCTAATTATTTACCCCAAGTGAAGGACTTGACCATGATTTTTTAAAAAAAGGTTTTGATGCTTCTCATCAAATCTTAATAATCAGCAGTGTTGATACGTGCTGTAATCATGAGGAAACTTTTTAAACAAAAGAACAAACTACAGAGAAGTTTGTCTGAGACTGTCATTGGTCAGTTCTCGTAGGATTGAGACTACAAGACTACGGCAGACCCACAACTCGCCTTTCAGTTCAAAGAGTTATAAACTTCTTTGATCATCTGCCACCATGCACCCTTTTTGACCATGCTTTCTAAGCTGGGGATGGGGAGGAAGAGTGATACCTGGCAGACACCAGTTAACCTCTCTGACCTTGGCCTAGGTGATGGACAACTAACTTCCCCTTCTCTTTTGAGAGGCAATTGTAGAGCCCATGCATGGGCTGCCCAAGCTGAACTGCTGCTCACTAACTAACCCACACCAGTTCACATGTGGGTGCACCACCATACCCCACACAACCACTGCATGTTGGCGTGTGCACACATCTCACCACTTTCATCTTCCTGTTCCAGTCTGCTGCTACTTTGTAAATTGGCTTGGTGGAGAAAACCCTAGGAAAATAGCCTAGACTCTGCCAGCCACTTCACAAGAAGTGGTGGTGGAGCTAGGTAAGCCCTCCCCATTCTCTTTTTTTGTGTTCTCTGAGTGTGCAGAAGCGGATGGGGATTCCACACACTGGTTGTCGCATCTAAACCAAGTGTTGGTGCCTAAACATGCTGCATTCATGCTCCTGTGCACTGCAGTCCTAGAACATAGATCCCTGTTGCATTAATGTTGCATATGTAGACATCTCAAATCAGTTTAAGCATTGCACTGGCTGCACGTTATTCCACAAAAACTGAGTTTTTTTAAAATGCTTGCTGTCACTTTTAAATAGGCTTAAATCAGCCATTTTCAACCCTTTTCAGCTCATGGCACACTGTTAAGGCACATTCCCAGTTTTTTACTTACATTAAATTACTACATTACAATTAATTTTTAATTAATATAATTAATACAATTAAATCATTACATGACAAAGGGCACAATCCTACCCAGCTCTACTCAGAAGTAAGTCCTATTTTGTTCAATGGGGCTTACTCTCAAGAAAGTGTGGTTAGGATTACAGCCAAAGGCTAGGGGGGCACATTGGGGGGGGGAATGTGCCTGTGGGACTTACTTCTGAGTAGACATGCCTAGGATTGGGCTTTTGGTTGCACTCTTTTTTCTGAAACACAGGAACAGGCAATTGGCACTTCTCTCTCCTCCTCTCCCCCACCCACCCCCTCCCACAGGCACATCCCCCCCACCTCTCATAATTGCAGTTAACACCTCTCCTACTGTCCCTCCCCTCACTCATCCCCACCTTCCTTGCCTTCTCTCCAATTCTCTCCAATTGCCTGCTCCTGTATTTCAGGAAAAAGTGTTACCAAAAGCCCAATCCCAGACGTGTCTACTCAGAAGTAAGTCCCATTATAGTCATGGGGCTTACTCCCAGGAAAGTGTGGATAGGATTGTGGCCCAGTGCACTTCCTCTGAAAGGCAAGGCAGGGAGGCTCACTTTGGGGAGCTGCAGGTAGCTGTGGCAAGGAGAAGGGACTTTGCTGAACTCTCAGCCAGCCCATTCTTAGGCTGGTGGACTCAGCAGACAGGAAGGTGGCTTCCTACCTGCTTGCCTGCCTCTGACTCCCTCTGCCCAGACCTCCTCCAGGCTCCTTGGGCTGCCCAATCAGCATGCTGGGCAGGCAACAACGGACTTCATAACCAATCCTAGGCATGTCTACTCAGAAGTAAGCCCCATAATAGTCAACAGGACTTACTTCCAGGTAAATGAGGATTGGGTTGCAGCCTTCCTCTTGCTCACAGCAGGAGATGCAAAGCAGCGGCTGCTCCTTTTTGCAGCTGCAGTGTGAGGATCAAAGCAGCCGCTTCTCCCACGCGCAGCTGCTGTCTGCTGCCTGCTTCCTCTGGTCCCGCGGCACACCTGAGGCTGGCACAGAGGTTGAAAACCGCTGGCTTAAATAAATAAAATAGGCCTCACAAAAAATTATTTTTAGTGACATTGTCCTGCAGATTAAAAATCCTTATAATTAGAATCCATACCCATCTATTGTTCTTAATCATAGTTTTGGTGCAGCCTTACCTGGAGATTGCTTTGCCACAGTGTCCTACAGCTACCTGTAATGCTTGGTAGGAGTACATGGCTGGTAGAAGTTGTGTTATAAGTTCCTGTTCTTAAAATTCATATCAGTGTTAATTACAAACTTTGTATTGGTAGGTTTGGAGAACTGAAGATGTTAATTACAGTATGTATCAATAAACTTGATTAACTCTTCCAGGGTAAAGGCACCACACCTCTTGCTCCACCACCAAAGCCTATACGCAGAAGGCCAAAATCAGAGGATGAGCTGAGACCTGAAGCTGAGGAACATACACAGAAAACAGGTGTCATAGCTGCTGTTCTTGCTTCACAGCCATCTATTCCTAGGTAACCCAAGATGTATATAAGTACCTCTGATACCAAGACATTTTCATTTAAGTAGCAAACTTATCCATTAAAGAGAGATGCAAATTGTTTACTGTGAATTGTTAAATAAAGCCAGTGTAAACAATTTTGAGCCTAAATAAAAGTACAGAGACATTTTAGTATAACTGCTAAATATTTGTATAGCAAGTGTGATGACTGTAAAGATTCAAGACTTTCAGTGTGAATTTCAAATCATACTAGAATCTCTAGGTCTAATAAGCATACAGCTTATTCTGTCACATTTCCTTTGCTTGTGATAAACAGGACTTGCAAGCATTTTGGCACAACTATTACTGACCAAGCATTTCTGGGAACTTGGTAGTCTGAAATTCTCAACAGAAGTCCATGGGGAACCAGGTTGAATTCCCTGTGGCCAACATTTATGGTTGAGGTGCCCTATAAAGTTTGTTTCCCCTTATTCTCTATAACATACCTATATCATAAATATCGCAAAGTTCTCAAACTGAAGTAGAAGAACTTACACAAAGATACGTCTTTACTTCACAATTTTGGTACCAACCCCTAACTCTTTGCAGAAGACCTGGATTATTTGGTTATAAACTTGAATGTGTCAGTATAGTTATTTATGACACTGTACTAGAAATATTAGTATTATTATATACCACTTTTCAACAAGAGTAGTTAACAAAGCAGTTTACATAGTAAAATATAATAAATCAATGTTAATGTGGTGTAAATCAATAAATGGTTCCCTGTACCCAAAGGACTCACAATATAAACAAATACAGGAGAGACACCAGCAGTAGCCCGTGGAAAATAAACACCATACTGGGCTGAGGTGGAACAGTTTCTCCCCCCCCCCCCAGTAAATATAAAAGGACACCAGTTTAAAAGGTGCCTCTTTGTCCAGTTAATACTGTCAGTGGTAATAAGCTAATAGAAGGTGGTTATTTTGACAAAGGCCACAATTCAGAGCATGCAGATTAATTTAGTGCACATACTGAGGTTTCATTTTTGTTGGAAACATCTTTTGAAACCATATGAAAATTTCAAAGGCAGCTTGCAGTGCGCTACAGGGAGTTTGCTTTCAAAGCAGAAATCTGGAAAGTTCCTCTGGCTGTGTGCAGGTTTTACAAGTAGCTCTCTGAACTGGCCACTGACAGGAGAGAATGCCAAAGGGTTAAAATCTACATTTTATTAAAAATTGCCATGTGACTAAAGGCTGTGGTTCTCAAACTTTTTAGTGACCCTAGAGCAGTGGTTTCCAAACTCACTGGGTATTTGGGACCCGCAGTAAGTCTTTGCAGGAGAGGGGGGAATGCATTGACACAATCCCCAGGATTGCACCACTGCCAGGGGCAACAGGGGCTTCATTTTACTTACTGATAGCAGCAACAGCTTCCTGGGGGTGTAAGGAGCCCCACAGATGCCTCTGCAGGGCTCCCCAAGCCTTAGAAAATAGAAAATTAAGATTGCAACCCACTTCCAGTTTGCAGTTGCAAAACTGAGTCGTAATCTTTATTTTTACATTTTCTGGGGCTCCCCACTCACCCAGGAGGCTGCTGCTACTGCCAGTAAGTAGAAAGAAGCCCGTCACCCCTAGCAGTGGTGAGATCCTGGAGATCATGTTGCTGCATTCCCTTGCCCTGCCCTTTAAAGGGGCAAAACAGAGCTCCTCAGGCTAGGGTGTCACAACACCCCAGTTTGAAAACCTCTGCCGTAGAGGTTACTGTCCAATTTATAAATGCTAAGGGATGTGGCCCTAATGGTGATTGGGAAGTAGTCCCCCCCCCCCGAAGTAGTTATTTGTTTAACCTTTGATGCACATAACGTAATCTGCCCCATCAGTTTTGCGATCCATCAAAAATTGGGTCACAACCCACTGGTGGGTCCTGGACCCACAGTTTGATAACCATTGGACTAAGAAATTTAGCTATAAACTAACTTGTTTGAGCCATTTGGTGTCCACACAGATTATGAGTATTCTGACTGTTTTCTGACAATCTGACAGTTTCTGACAGTTGTTTCATGAAATATTCCCTCAGATCAGTGGGAAAGGACAAGAAGGCTATTCAGGCATCAATCAGACGCAACAAGGAGACCAACACTGTTTTGGCCAGACTGAACAGTGAATTACAGCAGCAATTAAAGGTAAGATTATAAGAGTCTGCTAGATCAAGCCATTGGCCCATCTAGTCCAGCTTCCTGTATCTCGGTGGCCAACGAGATGCCTCTCAGAGCACATAAGATAACTGGATGCTTATATCCTGTTGCCACCCTCTTGCATCTGATATTCAGAGATTGGTTACCTCTAAAACCCGGAGGTTGCATACAGTCGTCATGACTTGTAACTTGTGATGGACTTGTCTTGCATAAATCTGCCCAATCCTCTTTTAAAAGCATCTAAGCCAAATGCCATAACCACATCCTGTGGCAAGGAGTTCCACAGATTAATTACACGATAGTTGAATAAACATTTCCTTTTGTTCTGACCCGTTGCCAACACTGCTCCAGCAATCTTATGCCCGCATTCTGCTCATTCACATGTACACGTGTGCTTCCAAATAACTGAAATTGGGGAAATTAGCAAGCGAGAAGTCAGTCCAGCAGTGTGACAAGGGATTGGATCATTGGTTTGAATGAGCAGTACACCCAACCTTAAGGTGTCTCAAAATTAGGCTAACAATAACCCCAAGACAGAGCTTTTTTCAAAGAAGATAGTTTATTAAAGAAATACAGATATCAAGTAACAGGCGTGTTAATTTAAGGTCAGTTACAGAGAAGAGGGATACTTGCAAATAACTGTATTTGGCAGCAGGAATTAGTTGGAAAGGTGACTGAATCGTTTGGGGAAGAGAGAGATGCTATGAAGATCAAAAGGGGAGAGAAGATAATCTATCCTAGTCTGCTGTGAAGTTTGGGTGCAAAGTCCTTCTAAGCAGCAAGGGCAGGGCTGCAAAGGTTCAGAGGAGGAAAATACCAAGAATGGAGGAGACTTTCTTCTAGGAAAAGAAACCTCCAAGTGCATCATGGACACCCCATCTTTTTTCTGAAGTTATAAAGAAGTGGAGACAAAACCTCAAAGCACACCTTAGTAGAGAGAAAGTTGGCCCTGTTCAAAAATGGAGGTTTCTACTGGGACACAAACCTCAAGACATTTTGCTGAAGAGAAGGTTGGCCCTCATCTGCTTTCTAGAGCAGGAGAAGTTATAGGAGCTTTTACAAAGGAAACAGGAATTTTGGGCAGGACAAAGGCATTTGGGGAGCTTCTTTAGCTGTGCAACCTGACCTTCCTGAGCCTGATTGGGTTCTTCTAGGAGGACACAAAAAGAGCTTGATGGTTCATCTCTTATCTTTGAAGACCATGTTCTTCAACCTCTCCAGACTAGGAATCTCAACTTTTAACAGGGTCATGTTTTTGTTTGCAGTCATAGCTGCATGTAGTAACTGGTGTGTAAGCCCCTAGTCTTCTCAGATTTTTGTTCTCTCCCCACTCTCATTCTTTGTTTTTAGAATTAGCAGCAAAAAGAAGAGTGGAATAGGTTGTATGGTGAGAAATGGAATAGGTTGTATGCAGAGAACAGATTAACACTAGCCTATGGTAAAGATTGACTGGGTTTTTCATTATGTCTTTTCACCATGGTGTATAAATGGCAAATCTTTCCTTTACAGGATGTTCTTGAAGAGAGAATTTCGCTGGAGGTCCAACTGGAACAGCTACGACCCTTCTCTCACTTATAAGCCAATTGCCGTTAACTGTGAACTAATTAATTCTGAAAGGGGAAATTGGGTAAAAGGCCTAATTAAAGATTCATATTCAGCTCAGTGCACTCTAACATTTTTGTGATTGTTTTGTCCTCTGTCCACAGTTGTATTTAAGTAACTTTTATAATTTTAATACAAAGAATTGGAATAAGTGTTTCCTTGAATGTTCTATATATTGGCACTGCCACCCCTCCCATTTTCTTGGGAATACACAATTTAAGTTGGGGCCAGATTTGTACAACTCAGTGGCCTAGATCCCAAACTGGAATTGGTTTTCTGTGTTTCACATCAAAGACCATGAATAAAATCATCCCAGGTGGTCTAAATGGATAGATACCTTTTGATACAGAAGCACATATTTATCATAAATGCCTTTTGCACATCTGTTTTTGACTGTGTAAGAGAAAAGACAAATTAACTATGGTCATCATTTGGTTTATCTTCAAGCCACATCTTTCAACCTTGCAAGGCATCCATAATTTCAAATGGCCTGCTATTTTTAATAATCCTATGCCTTCCAAGTGCCACACAAAGTCATGCTACTTTGCCATACCAAACTTTGGTTGTCCTTTCATGTTTATGTATTTTGTACATGACCACAGCTTGACAGTCATTGAAATATTTCCATTAATGACCCTGATTTTGCCGTGTGCACATCAGTACATCCCTTCTGTTAATGGGTGTTACTCTGTCATGCACATTTCCTGAACACCTGTAGTTGCATGCTTTGCACATTACTTTTACCTTTAATTGACTGACACAAGACTTTACTGTAACCAATTCCATGGTCAAAAAGTGTCAGTACCGCAGCTCTTCTTATCCTGCCCCAATTGCCCTATTTTTGTTAAAGAGATTTGGGTTACCATTTTTCCTCATGTCTCCAAGCCTTATTCTTCTGGCTTGTGAATAGATTTCATTATTAATACAAAGTTCCCTGAGTGTATCTTGCTATTCAGGTTGATGTACTGTATTAGGATTTGTTGTATATTGTATAATACACACCTTTTGATCTCATATGTAAATTTGCATTAATGCTGACTAACAGCAGATATTCTATTTAATGGCTTATTCTGGCTGTGGGATCATAGATGTTAAACTGCATGGATATATCTCAGCAGAATCAGAACTAGCAATTGTGTGATTTTTACACCAATAAAACAGCACAATATTTTAACTTTGGTGAATTGTGTTTAACTGAGACTTAATAGACACATTCAGAATGCGTTGTCTGGTTCTAGCTTGCAAGTAAAAATTTTTATTGAGTATTCTGCAGGAAAGTAGTTATAAAGAATTTTGTTTTCAGTATCAAAGTGTAGAATCTCCTGTAATCTGTGGCCACCTGATCAGTTCTAATTGAAGGCAAACTGTTCTTCAGGCAAGAACAATCACTTGGCTTGGATCCAGAGTTCCTTTGCCCTCAAAAGGGTTAGTTCCAATGCACTGGAAAACGGTTATATCAGAAGAGTGAATTGAAAGTGAGACCAAGTTTTCTATTAGCTCAAGCTCTTCTGTAGAATCTCTTCATGGCCTGGAGTTTAATAAGCTATTGCTTGTATTCTCTCTATTAGATTTTGTTATACAAGGCAACCCCCAGTATATTGTGGCACTGCCCTGTAAGAGGTCTTCTCCTAGTACTTGCACAAGAGTTGCCAGAACAGCACTAATACATTTTCTCCTTCTGCTCATGATTTTTAAACTTTTGGGAAGGCACATAAAAAAGGGACATTCACTTTGTCAAGCAGGAAAAATTCAAAATCAAATTAAGAATCGTATGATAAGTAAATGCATGCATTTAATACAGTATATACTAATCATTTTTATGCACTCACTGCATGGCAGGAGAAGGAATATTTTCAGTGTTGGAATGAACATTTTCATTTGGGGGCTGTTGCACAGTACACATTCAGTTTATCTGTTTGATGGATTCAAGATATATAATTGGAGAAAAATTATTGCTGCTGTGCAACATGTAAAGTAGCTTTGATCAAGTGCTTGGAAAACATTTAGAATCAGTAATACAAGTAGAATCACAGAATCTTCAGTCACCAAAGAAACTTGTGTAGAAGCAGCATTGAGCTTGCTTGTTCTGCAATATGGTTCTGAAACCCTGCCCCCATTTCAAACTTTGCTCAGATGTTGCATGACAACCCTATGGTGATGTCGTATTAACTCTATAAGGCAAAATTGCTGCCCTTATTCTCCATTCCCACCCCACGTGATGCACTAGGAATATTCCCTAGCACTGTTCAGTGCAGGGGGTAATGCTATGTTCCCAATGCTGGACCAAGAATATAGATGTCAGTATGATTAATATTCTGAGACAGATTTTCAAAAAAAAGTAAGCCTCACTAATGCTATCGCATTTTTTTGCTATAAATGTGGTACATTAAGTTCTAATTACAATTTTTTGGGGGGGGGGGGTCTCATATCACCTACTAAAATTTTATAAACAAGTGGACTTGAACACAGATCAAATTAGAAAAGCTCAGTGTTGTCTGTCCTAGAAGTAATGAGCAACTAGTAAAAATGTAAATCTTACAAGTAATTTACATTCTCTTCTATACTATAGCTAATTGCTCTTTGCAGCATAGAGAGCCATATGAACTTGTCCTCTTCCACTGTAGTACATATTAGTTGACACCTGGGGCCTTGGAGAAGAAAAGCATTCTTTATGTCTGTTGAATAGAAATAGTTTATATTAAAGGCAACTTACTCTAATTATGAATGAATGCCAAACAAATCTTCCTACACCTAAGAAAGAGGTCATGTAGCCAGAGGTATGATTGAGTTTTTGCATAGCTTTCCTACATTCTAGAATTCACATTTCCCTACACTACAAGGAAAATATGAAAAGCAGACTGAATTGCTGACACCCTTTCTACTCCACTACTCAATATTTCACTTTTATTTCCTCATTGTCTTGTTGAATGTAGATTTCTATATAACTTAGCTTCTTTACAGTGCCCTACTTCATATTTGGAGCTCTATAATAGATTTAAAAGCAACAGTTCCCCCAAAGAAATGCAGTGACCTGCCAAAAGAATGAACCATATCTAAATTTAGAGAATATATGTTCCCTAATCTAACAAGAGGGAGTCCTTGTTATGGCCAGAAATGATGAGGTCTTTTGGCTAATCCCTCCTAGAGGGAAGAACTGATATTCTTCAACCTTTTGGTGCTGAACATTCTTCTGATCCTTTAGGCCACCAGTGACTGCTGCACACTGGGAATGCGGTCCCCGGCACAACCGGCACTTACTGTTACAGCATGTGGCGGGACTTCATGTCCCTAGATCGGGACAACGCGCCAATGGCCAGACCTGTCTATGATACGATGCCCTGGTGGGCATTGCGCCTAGATTTCTGCAAAGCTGTGACTGCCCAGAGCATTGTGTCATCTGGATCTGGGGACATTAAGTCCCATGGTGTGCCAGAACTGTTAAGAACTGGTTACAGGAGGGAAGGATTCACTGGAACCCTGGATCCAGCCCTGCTCTATGCAAACATAGCATCCATATATCAATAGCTGGTGGACCAAGAGGTATCGTCCTGCATTGGCAGACACCTACAGGTTGGTTCAAACTAACCCATTGACTTTAGTGATTAAATGAGAGGTGTCGCACAAATTACATTTAATCCTTATTCTGCCCATTTTTTTTTCCAACTTGGGATCCTTTTCAGTTAAACTGAACTCTAGAGTACTCACGCTTCCATTTTGGTATTGTGGAAATTAGAAGTATACTCACTCTTTTTTCTCCTTGAATTTCACACCATTCCAGCAGAATTAAGAAAAGTCTAAGGGTGAGTTATCAGAACAACCACCACGTACATTGATTATGTAATTTATCACCTAAATCAGGGTGCATCCTCTAGTTTAAACTAGTGCTTCCCTCCCCCATCATTTAATATACTATGTTTTAATATATGTTGCTATAAAATCTGTTCATTTTTAGTCAGTCAGAGTGACTGAAAGCATTGAGATTAGCTACCACAATAAACTAGGGTGTGCAAGAAATTTATTTATTTATTCTTTAAAATTTATATCCCATCTTTCCCATTCTGAAGCAAATGCCCAAGGAAGCTTATAAAGCTCCATAATAACTGTACAATGTATCACAATAAGTAAATGTTTGATATGCCATTTAAGTCCCTGTTCATCATTCATCAAAAATACTCTTCACAAATTCACCCTGTTTTCATGATGGTGGGGGGAGCAAGGGGTTTGCTTTGAAATGTTATAGAGTAACAGGCTTTTATTTTTACACTATTGTTTAAAGCATCAGGTAATGCCGACCTCCTATTGGTGTCTCCCACTTGACAGCCACCATGATTTCTCCCCACAATGCCCTGGATGCTGAGTTGGTCCAGGGTATTGTGGGGAAAACACAGGAGGTAGCTTCAGGCAGGCACTCCAATATGTTTTTATGCATTAAAAGCCCCCCTCTCTGCTTCCCCCATCATTCTTAAAATGAATGGGGCCCATAGATGTTCATTTCATGTTAAATGAAAATTGAACCAAATTGGCCTGATTTAGTTCAATTTTTCTAAAAATGAATGCACACCCTCTAGGATAAATCAAACACCTATAAAAGCAATTGTTCAGAAGTTTTCAACAATTGCTGATTTTTAAACATTTCAAGAAGCTTTCTGGTTTTTTGCATTATCAAATTTCTCTTAGTGTTAGAATTTCCCAAGCAGTAATTATTAAAATACCTGAACTTTAAGCTAGCTAAGGAGAGCAGATGTATCTGTTTGTTGCATTATTGTTTAATATAAAATTTAAGCTGGAAAGAATTTTTTTAAAAGAGATCCTGACATTGTGTGCTACATATTTATAATTTTAGGACCAACATACATTTGGAATCCAGGATGTCTTCAACAATGAGCCGAGGGAGGGGTATGACTGTCAAGAACTGGTGAGTAGCTTTTGGGGTCCGTTCAAAAGGCTTATATGCGATGCTACGTTTTGAGACAACCAGTATATCATTGAAAAGGAAAAGGCTAAGGTCATGGATGTGTTCATAAACTCTGAAAAAAATGAACAAGATTATTCTTCCAAAGTGTATTAAATATAGCAGGTTTAAAACACTTCTGAGAAACTAGTATAGATATTGGCCAATGCTGTTCTTTTTGACATGTGAAATAACTAAAGAAATTGATGTGTAAAAGATTACTGCAGTGTAATCTTTCTAATCTTTCATTTGTTGTACAGTTTTAAGCATTATAATTCAACAATGTAAAAAACATAACTGGAGGAGATGCATAGTTCTTACCTAGGGATCAGTCTATAGTTATTGACAGTAGGTCAATGACTAAAAGACTGTTATCTAAAAGAGACATTAACTGTAGTGGCTGCCCAAGCCTTCTGTTAGAATTCAAAAATTAGAATCCTTCCAAAAAATTATATGCAAATCCATATGCAAACTGTTCAGCAATCACTAACAGCCTCCAGCAAAAAAGGCCAAACTTGCAAAAACACACTATCAACCAAACAGTAAGCCACCTCCATTTGCTTTCCTTCACACTCCAACTAAACATTTATTCACTTACCCAAATGGAATACTGCCTTTCTCAGAACAGTACCTTAGCTGGGCTACATCTTGTGCCCTCATTAGGTATCTATTGGCTTTCAATAGCTGCTGTGAATTAAATATAAAATGATTAAAAATTATACAGACCAAGCTTGCTGTTGTGTGTTTTGTATGTGATTCCTGGTGAGTGTTAAGCACATACTTCAAGTGTTCTGTTTTAAAACATCCTCTGAGGTCATCAGAGGTGGCCCTTATAACCACGCCACCCTTGACAAAGATGAGGGGGATGGTAGTGAGGAATAGGCCTTCTCAGTGGTGGCATCCCGATTGTGGAATTCCCTCCCCTTGGAATTAAGAATGGCTCCTTCTTTGGAAACCTTTTGGCAGGCCCGTACAACCCTTTTATTTAGATTGGGGTTCAATAGCTGACATGGTGGGCTGCTGTTTTAGTCAATGAAATTTTAACTGCATATGATCCATTGATGTTTGTTTCATTTGTTTTAATTGTTTTTAATGTTATTAATTCCGTAGGCTGCCTTGATTGCCCTCCCCAGGAAAAAGATGGGTTATAAATTAAGTAAACACATAACAAATTTTTTCACCTCAGGTCTACAACTAATTTTTGTTCATAAATAGCCCGTGCACACTAAGGACTTAAATTCAGCAGTACCTCACAATTAAACACACATACTGAAACTCACTGTATAGAATTAAGAATACCTGTCAAAGTGTTTCTTGGAAGACATCACAGTCTGAACTAGAATAATTAGTTGTCTGTTGTTCTGTTTGAGCATAGGGAAAAGGAAAGTGTGTCTACTATCAGTGATTTTCAGGCTTCCCAAAGCTAGGGAACCCATGATAAATGCCAACCAGCATCATATATGCACATGTTTACTGTGTCACATTATCCTGTTAATATCATTGACACACTCACCACTTCAGTGCAATGTAGACATTTGATGTGACAGCACCCTGCTTTTCTTGCCACTTGATTGCACTGCAGAGCATAACACAACTGTGGGAACACTTTTATCCTCCACATTTCTTTCTAGCCCCAGCATGCCTTTAATCCACTAACAGCCCAATCCTATCCAACTTTCCAGCACTGATGCAGCTGCAATGCAACCCCAAGATAAGGGAACAAATGTCAAGGTGGCCTCTGAGACCGCTCCTCCCCAGAATGTAGGATGCACCCCTTTGGCATGGCACTGAAAAGATAAGATGCTCTACCCCAATTATTCCAACAGCTTTTTAACACACACATTGTGTGTTGTCACCTATTTTCCACATGCATGTGTCCCGTGCCTACAGTTCTGCCCTTTGAAAACTTTAGATCTTCAGTAAGTTTACTCGGTTTCTTTGTTTATTGATGAACACACAACCCACCCTTTGCAGATCATTCTACTTGTATCAGACAGATGTGTTTTTCTCCTGTGCTGCTTTTTACACACATGGAGTACTTACAGGACACCCTTGGATGATTCTTTGCGTTGTTAATAATTGATCATCCCTGTCCGCATTCTGTTTTAGCTAGAAATTTAAGAGTGAAGATAAGGTAAGATGGCAATCTTGATAGGTCAAGACAAGTAAAAGGTGAAAGACAGAGAAAGGGTAGCTAGGCACACACAGACTGGCACAATGGGTGGGTAGCCTGAAACTTGTATTTTGTGATTTAACCAAATAGATAATTCAAGGTGCAGGGCAAGGCCATCAAGATGAATGGCTGAGGAATTTGGCATATTAATATATACAGTAGGAAATATCTGGGAAGACTCTAAGGTGGAGACAATTCCACTCGAATTATCTAAGGTAGCAATATGCTTGATTGCATCTGGCCAGGAAGGCTCTTGTCAGATGGACTTATTTTCCAGTTTCACAAGGCATTTGCACAGCTCATGAAAGTGTATATGGAAGGGTTGGCCCAAAATCTCTGGGAGCCTGAGGCAGAATGCCAAATGCTGCTCCCCTTACCTGGTCAAGTGCCACCTCTGCTTCAACACCTCTAGTCCTCCACTCTCCTCTCCTACTCCATCCCTCTTCTTTTTCCAGTGCAGGAAGTAGGCAGAAGAAGAGGAGTAATGGAGTCCCCCCATCAATCTGCTGCCTGAGGCAACCAAATTCAGTTGGCTGCATGGATGGGCCAGCCCTGGCAAAAGGGCATGGTTCCCACCCATTCTGCTGGGATCTTTGGGTGCATACTTTGGCTCCTTCTTTTAGAGTCCAGATGGGGAGTTGCACAGCAGCAGAGGGACTGCATGAATGAATATTTCCTTGTTGCCTAGCCCTGACCCTCCCGCAAGCTCCTGCTGAAGGAATACAGTAGATGTACCTGATCTATGTAATCCTTGTATTGTTTAATTTGCTTAATTGCAGTAGTCAGGTCTTTATGGTCAGTATGCTCTGGAGGAGTGTGACACTGCAGCGCATACAGGAGAGTTTTGTATTCTTCAAACCTCTTTGAAGGGCACAGTAGAAGTTCCTGTAGACTGAATATCACACAATTCATGCTTAGTCAGGAAAGTAGTAAATCTACACTGTACAGATTGAAAAATTGGTACCCAGGTATCATCTCCAATTGGAAACAGCAACAGGGTGGATTTGCCTTTGAATTCACTTCTGGGTGTTGCTTTTAATGTAGTTAACCAGCAGTGAAGTGCAACTGCCAGACTGTAAGTTTAAAATATGCCAAGTATCCAAAGGAAAAATATTTATGAATCATTTTCTACAATTCCAGAATTCCACATTGAAATCTGCTCTGAAACAAATCGTTGTACTCTTTAACCCATTTCTGCCCAGCCCACAGGTGTACACATTTTATCCCTGTTGCATATATGCAAAGTGGGCAGAAATGGCTTAAGCTGGGTATTCTATGTTTCTCTCCAATTAAAAAAACTTTTTTTCCTATTCTTATGTTAAACCAGCCACCACATTCTGAGCTGTTGGCAAGTTTATAGGATCATAGCACTGATGGTAGACTCCAAACAAATCTGCCTAGGTAAATGGCAAGAAATGGCCAGATAAGGTTTAGTTATTCCCCAACCCCCATGTATCTTTCAGCAGGAAACCTGATTAAACTATAAGGTTTACTTACCTCTTCATGTTGGTAACAACAGTCTTGTCCTGTCTCTTCAAGAAAGCACGGAAGGGAGGAATAGTTTCCCTACACTGTGAAAAGAAGTAGTTTGGCTCGTAGTGTAAATTGATGCATAAATTAAGGATCAAATAAGAACAAGTGATAGGACTTTAGAGAACCCATTACTATGGTATGCTGTGCCATATTTGTCTTCAAACTACACCTGGGAGATCTAAAGCCTTGTCCTACGGTGGTGGCAGCATCTGCTCTCAGTACTCTTGAAGAAAAACAGGTTATTTAGTATATTTGCTGCCCTAAAGAGCTTGTGTGAGGATAGGGAGAAGGTCTATGAGGCCCTTGTTCCAAATCTTAAAAGCAAGGGGAACCTGAGAGCTCTAGAAAGGCAAATGAGACAAGACTGAAAAATGTTTCTCCCATTTTCCCAGAATGCTGCTTGAACAGTTGTGACTCAGTTTACGCGGCACTGCTTTGAAGTCAGATTGACAGAGCTACGTGGGACAGAAATGCTCCAATCACTTGTTTCATGCACAGAGTTCACTCTCTAGTGAAATAGCAGAAATGTTATTTGACTTCCTTTCACGGTCTCAAAAAATATAGCACAAGTGTACCCATCTGAATAAATAAAAATGCTCTTGAATTTATACAGTTACTGCTCTGGGTTGTAGGGCACAAAGTTTGGTCATGATGGCTTCACCACCTCCAGGTTCAATAGCATTGCAGGGGAGCAATGACAAGAGAAGTCTGCCTGTCGTCTTCTATGAGCTTGTAAGGGTTGGAGCATAACCCAGACAGAATTTGCAGGCCTGAATATGGCAGGGCCTTCCATAAGCTTCCATGTAAGCCTATGGGTAAAGTGCTGAGTCATCATGACAAAGGATCCACAGTGCACTGCAGTGTAAGTATGTGGCTGATGCAATCACAGGGATGAGGTCATGCATCACAAGACAGGGTGAGGTAAGAGGATGATGCAATACTTATCCTAATTAGCTCACAGGTCCTTATAAGGAAGGCTGTGAGAGCCCTCATTTGCGGGTTGTTGGTGGTTGTGGAAAGTCGTGTGTGGTGTGTTATTTGCTGTGTCCTCTCAGCTGTGCTGCAAGTGACTTCGCTGTGCTGTTTTGTCTGTCTTGCTGCTGCAGTTAAATATTTGGAAATACAGACTTATTGGTGGTGGACATCTGCCATGTCTGTGTATTCTCTACTGCAGTGTTTCTCAAACTTTGAGGGAGCTTTACTCCCTCAGTAAGTTCTTATGGGGGAGGGGCTAGGGCAGTGACACAATCCCCAGGATCGTGTTGCTAAGGGGGGCAAATGGGGTGCTTTCCACTTACTTTGATTTGGGGGTGCAGGGAGCCCTGTGCAGTCCTCCACAGTGCTCCTGGACTCTTGGAATCTGCAATAAAAATGGGCACAAAGCACCTCCTGCAAAACAGAAGTGCCTTGTGCCTGCTTTTACTGAAGATTTCAAGAGTCAGAGAGCACTGCAGAGGACTGCACAGGGCTCCCGCATCTCCTGCAGCAATACATTGTTCAAAGTAAGCACCCCCCCATCACCTCCCTCCTTCTCCTGCCCCTTAAAGGGACAGGGGAAGCATTACACAAACTATCACAACCCACCAGTTTGAGAACCACTGCTTTACTGGGTTGCAAGCTCCATCCTTGAAGCTGCATTCTGCTACTCTGCTGATAATAAGCTCTCTCCTCGACAGAGCTTCCCAAAGACAGCTGGTAGGCCACTGTGGGAAATGGGATGCTGGATTACATGGACTGTTGGCCTGATCCAGCACAGCTTTTCTTAATTTTCCAAAAGTATCTTTTGTACAGCTTCTAGGGTCCAAGGAACTTCATGCAACCTTCCACATAGGTAATGTTTTCATAAAAGTAACTGTTGTGCCCTTGTAGTTGTACTCCATTTCTCTTAGAACTATTTTTCTACTCCTAAAAGAACAAGCTATCGGCATATTTTATCGCTGCTTTAGCAGACATTATCCATTATCTCATATAGCCTCAGAATTGTTGCCAAACTACATCAAAATACAAATGTTCAATTTGTAAACCAGGCCATTCATAAAGGCCAAGACACAGAGTTAAACTGAAGTGCTTTTGTCCTTAAGGAAATAATCAAGTTTGGTGTTAAGACGTTTCTATGTTTGCCACGGGCTGCCAGAAAAGGAATACTGGATATTTTCTATCGTGGAAAAAAAATGTTCTACCAAGACTCATTAGAGCCATTGGTTAGGACTAGCAGTTTAACATGTTGGCTGCACCACCCACTTAGGATTGCCATACGATAGCAGCCAAGGAGCACACCTGCTCTCACTTTGTAAGAGATAATGTTTGTGGCTAGGGCACTCAGGGTAGCCAGAGGAGCAGATTTAATGTTTAGTGTAATGTTTAGTTCAGTTTCTAAATTAGGATTTAACTTTGTGTCTGAGTTGATCTGTCCAGAAAAAAGACACTCTTCATGCTTGTTCTTAGATAGCCACAGCAAGAAAAAAGAGGCAGTTCTGCTAGTGGCTCTTGCTATTGCTATCACTGAAACTTCATGTACCATCCACTGGACTTGTACCTGTCCAAGGCCTCCGACAAGGACAACCATCATTTACAATCTATAAGCACTGAAGACCGTCTTCACAAGTCATAATATGTACCTTATCAATGGTTTTCAGGATCACTGAATAGTTGTTGAAGAAGTTTGTGTATCTCTGAAGCTGTTGACCAAATTTAATGAATACATCTCCTAAATTTTGGGCTGGACTCCATTCATTAAGTCTCTTTGTTAGTGTATCTAAAAACCACCTGCATTTGACATAGGAACAGAATCAGACTAATGGTTACCATAAGCCCTGTTATTACTAAATGTTCCCTGCATATACTGAATGCAGGAAGTGAAAGTGGGGAAAGAGTTCCCAATCCTACAGTGTACCCAAGTGCTGCTTTTTTCTCGGGAAAGACAAAATGCAGTTGTCAGGGGAGCGACGATACTGTCAAAGTCTGGGACCAGGTGGTTGGTTTACTCTCTCCAATTTACCAAGTGGTTAGATATACAGTGAGTCCTTGGAATTTGGGGGAGATCTGTTCCAGGACCACCACCCCCCCCATGAATACAGAATTCTGCAGATAATGAAATCCATGGGAGAGGGAGCTGCATGGTGCCGCAATTGCTTACCTGGAAGCTGTGGATGGCCTCCCCACACCTCAGAACACTTCCCAGTCATGACCAGAACTGGGGAGTTTCCAAATCATATAGTGTATACAGGCACTGTTTTTTTCCTCAGGAAAAATAAAGTACACAGCCACCAGGAAAATTACTGGTAATATTTTCAGCATCTGGGGCCAGCAGGCACCATAGTCAGTGTACATGGGAGACCAGTTAGTGCAGGGAAACCCTTTTTCTTTTTGAAATGGAAACTAACTACAGTGGGCCCTTAATATTCATGGGGGATCCATTCCAGGACCCCTTGCAGATATCAAATTATACAGATATTGAAATCTATGGCTGGAGGTCCTTGGAGGACCTCCTGGACATGACCAGAAGTCACTGGTACAAACTGGAAGTGACTTCTGGTGGCATCTGGGAGGCCTCCTGAGGCACAGTGAGGCTGCATGTCAAACAGAAGGCTGCTTCTGAAAGGTAAAAGTCGCTTCGAGATGCTTTTGTGGGCCCACAGAAGCCAACAGAGTGGGTCACAGGTTCGACATGACCCAGAAGCAGCCTCTGGAGGCTCCCAGTAAATCAGTCCGACCAGCGGTGTTGCTGTACCAGCTTCCGGAAAGGTATAAGGGCAGGTGGGAGGGGCTCACCTTGCAACCCACTGCACATGGGCTAATGACCCATACTTTGGGAAACACTGACCTACAACACGTCTAATCCAAAGGCATCACACCCAAATCCCAGCCACATTCCACTTGTTTACTTACTAAATATTAATCCTAATATGTTGCAAATCAGTCTTCGAAACACACCTATTGAGCTGCAAGATGTCCAAGATATCAGAGAAGATGGTTTGAATACTGGGACAGCTTAGGATGGCTCGATTAGAAGCCACTGCTGCCTTCAATGGCTTAACATAAATATCCCTTACAATTTCCAGAGTATGCACATAGTTCTTCTCACTTAGCAGAAGCTCTCTGGCAAAGCCTGTTCGCTTATCTGGCATGCCCTCCTGAAGTGTCCCACTCTAAAAACAAATCACATAAACATTTCAGCAACATTTGTTGGGAAAGTTGTATGCATCAACAACCTGGAATAGCAGTTAACTAGGAATACGGCTGAGGTATGTTTAAACTGCATAAGTTACCTTTTGCAATCCTTACAACAACCTGTAAGGTTAGTACTATAATCCTCTTATTGCAGACAGGGACCTGAGGCAATGAGGGAGCAGTTGGCCTAAGGCCATTTACAGTGTAACCCTATGCATGTTTACTTAAAGTGAATCCCATTGTGTTCAACGGTGCTTCCAGGAAACTGTCTATAGCAATGGTTCCCCCTCTCCAGGAAGCTGTGGAAACCAGCCAAGGGAGCCACGGAATCCTCACAAAAAACTTGGCACCCTATACAATGTATAGGATTGTAGACATAATGGGGAGCTGTGGCCAATGAATGGTCCAGTAGGTCAAGGAAGCCGCTAGTTGAAAAAGTTTGGGAAACACTGAATTTCAAGTCAAGGCTTCCTAAAAACCCAGGCTGCAGTCCTAAACACACTTACCTGGGAGTAAGTCTTATTCAATTTAATGAGACTTATTTCCAAGTACACATGCATAGGATTGTGCTGCCAGTCTTTAAGCGATTTTCAACCTTTTTCATCTCATGGCACACTGACAAGGCACTAAAGTTCTCAAGGCACACCATCAGGTTTTTGACAATTGACGAGGCACACCTTGCTGCCAGTGGAGGGCTCACATCCGCCATTGACCCTTCTAATAAATGACTTACAAATTCCTGTGGCACACCTGTGGACCACTCGCAGCACACCAATGTGCCATGGCACAGCGGTTGAAAATGGCTGCTCTAAGCCACTACACTAGCTCACGCATAATCTACCTCTAGATAACTCATTTTTAAGTGTTTCCCTATTCTGAGTCTTCATTTTGGGCAAGCTAAAATTTAAGTAAAACAAGTAAAAAATTTAAGTGCATAATGGAAGACCAAGGTATTAGTTGCCTCTGAAGAAGAAGAAAAAAAATTGCATATTTAAATCTCCTTTTGAACAAGTGTATGCTCCCCCACAGGAAACAAAAATGTGATTTCTCTCCTGTTTAATAAGGACCACCTTCCTTTCTCCTCCTATCAATTTCTCACACAGAATAATTCTGTATATCAGAGCTCATATCTAATTTGAAGCTCTGACACTGCTAAGAATGGTATACAGTAATGTGCTTGCATTAGATACTGAAATCAGCTTGATTTGTTCCTTCCAAACTGGCCATCTTGGCTATAAGTTTCTACATGAAAAAAATTACATATGACACATCTCATTAGGCTTAGAAGTTATGGAGAATCAGCTGAGATGGAAACTCAAACCACTTGTATCGCTTCTATTTGAACAAGCTGTCCGTCCCATTCAATCAGAGAAAAATGTTCCAGAAGAGACATTAGAAAAGCTACAGTGGGTGCACCAAGCTAGCAAGTTGCATAAAGAGATCTTTTGTACCTTGACTGATACGGATGCAAAACTTGCTTCTGGGTTGTTTTCAGTTAAGAAAACCTGGCTTCTGCCTTCTTCATTTGTACTATTCTTTTTCATCAGGAAATCAGATAGAAACTCCATAGAGTTCTCCTAAGAAAGCATGAGATAATTACAACAAAACATGCACTGCCCCTTCCTTCAAGAACAGCAAATTGTTGCCTTCAGTTAATCTGTACACCTATCATCCAAGCTAACTGAAATTAGTTAGATTTACACTGGGCCTAGTTTATGAAAATGAATAAAGGCTGCACAACAGCAGCCACCTTAAGTGTCCTATATTTTAGGAGGCGAGGTGAGCTATGCATTGTTTAAATAAATATTCACTGATCTGATCCTATAGTCTCTTAAAGGGTTAGTTTTCATTCAGTCCCTACACAGAAAAATCACTAAAAATTAGTGTTTCCGAGCCTGGGGGTCACAACGCCCCAGGGAAGGCATCCATGTTTGCTTTTGGGACGCTGCTGCCTTAAGGCGGGTAGCGACCTGACTGAGGAACTGTAGGTTCTGTTAGTACGGCACTTCCAGGTTTTGCCACTGCTGCTGTCAAACACAAGTAAGTAAAAACGGGATATTTTTTTTACTTGCATTTGATGGCAGCAAAACCTGGAAGTGCCAAATTACAGGTTCCCAGTTAGATCGCCACCCTCCTTAAGGGGTAGTGTCCAACCAAATGTTAGGAACCGCTTTATGAATTTGATTTATGAACAGTTCTACATTCGAGTAATCATATTTGAAGCGCTCCACATGTGGGTTTCCCAAATGTATTTGTTCGCATTCCAGTGGCAGCCACAAACAGGTATCACTGACCTAGAAAACTGTTATGGGATAAGGCTGAGGTATTCAATCTGTGTGTCCCGCCTCCCTAGTGAGGCGTGGCTAGCCTCTAGGGGCATCACCAGGCATCTGGGGGGAGAGGCTGGGCTGGGCCGCTCTGCTCTACGGGCTGCCTGCTGACTTGCTGCTTTTCTGCAGCTGTGAACGAGGTGGGTGGGGCAGGCAGCATGAGGCTGGGAAGGCGTGTGAAACATGGTGGGGGAAGGTAGGAGAGAAGGCTGGCTGGGCAGGCAGGCAGAGGTGCTGCATCTCATCATGGAGCTCTCTCCATGTGCAACCTCGCCCCAAGGCCCAAGGTTCTACATAATACCAGAACCAGGGGACATCCACTAAAATTGAGTGTTGGGCAGGTTAGGACAGACAAGAGAAAATATTTCTTTACTCAGCGCGTGGTCGGTCTGTGGAACTCCTTGCCACAGGATGTGGTGCTGGCGTCTAGCCTAGATGCCTTTAAAAGGGGATTGGACGAGTTTCTGGAGGAAAAATCCATTATGGGGTACAAGCCATGATGTGTATGCGCAACCTCCTGATTTTAGGAATGGGTTAAGTCAGAATGCCAGATGTAGGGGAGAGCACCAGGATGAGGTCTCTTGTTATCTGGTGTGCTCCCTGGGGCATTTGGTGGGCCGCTGTGAGATACAGGAAGCTGGACTAGATGGGCCTATGGCCTGATCCAGTGGGGCTGTTCTTATGTTCTTATTTCCCAGTGTGCCCCTCACCCTGGGCATCCTGGGATTGGTGAAGGCTGCTTGGGAAGGAAGGAACCAGCCTGCTCCTAGTGGGGGGGGGGGTGTCCAAATGCCCCAGCCTGCGTCCCTCCGTCTTGCCTGGAGGGAACAGGGGTGGCACCTGCATTTTGGGTGTGTGTGTGAGCAGCCCCCATCTACTTTGGGGCAAGTTGTAATCTTGCTCTGTGTGGCTGCAATCCTTTCCACACTTTCCTGGGAGTAAGCCCCATTCACTCAAATGGGGCTTGCTTCTGAGTAGACCTACATAGGCTTGGGGTCTGTGTCAGCTTAACCCAGGATCCTCACCTTTCTCTTTTTCCTCCCCCTTCAAAAAACAAAAAAGCCACTCTTGATGGCTTTGACTCCAAAAATTGATTAAAAATAAAAATCCCCATTCCTTTTTAGGCATTCCTCTTTTTCGTCCTGCCTCCTTTTGGGGGTTGGGGGTACTCTGTTGGCTGCTTTTGTAAGATAAAAGGCACAATCCTAGCTAGGTCTACTCAGAAGTAAGTATTGTGTTCAATGGAATTTACTCTCAGGAAAGTGGGGTTAGGATTGCAGCCAAACAGTCTCTGGGTCTCAGTCTGCATCAGTTTGCAATTAGCAGATACACACAAATCAAAGCCTTCCCCTCCTGCAAATTCATCACTTCCCCCTCTTTCCAAAACCTTCTAGGTGTGCTGCTAACAAACTCAGGGCACAATCCTAACCAGGTCTATTCAGAAGTAAGTCTTATTATGTTCAGTGGGGCTTACTCTCAGGTAAGTGTGGTTAGGATTGCAGTCTCAGAGTGCTGGCAGCCTTGTTTCTAGTGTATAATTATAACCCCTTTATCCCCATTTTGGGGGTAACTGAGGTGAGGTGTTGTAATGGGAAGCCGTGGCCAATGGTTACAAGGATCAGGGGAGGCGCGAGCCAGAAAAGTTTGAGAACCACTGGGATCAGGCTTATAGTCTTCAATAAGTCTTTTCAAACTGGGGCGTTGCAATGCCCCAGCCTGTGGGCCCTGGCCTCTGCCACCGTAAGGGGCGGGGGCAGCCTGGAGGCAGGGAGGAGGCAGTGGCACAGTCCCAAGGATTGCGCTGCTCAGGGGGGGCTGCACTGTATTGGGTGCACTTACCCAAGCCTCCTGCAGCCTCTCGGGGGTGCGGGGAGCCCTGCATGACCTTCTGCAGGGCTCTTCGCAGCAGTGAAAGTAAAAGCGGAGCTATTGCACCCCACTAAAGGGGAAGTGGAATGCGATCGCTCCGCTTTTACTGCTGTGGGGTCATGCAGAAGGTCGCGCAGAGCTCCCAGCACCCCCGGGAGGCTGCAGGAGGCTTGGATAAGTGCACCCAAACCCCTGCAGCCCCCCTGAGCGGTGCGATCCTGGGGATCACGCTGCTGCCTCCCCCCCCCCCCACAAGCACTTAGTGGCTCTCAAACTCTCCCAGAGAATTTGAGAACCACTGGTATAAGGCATTATACCTTTTTCATCTCATGGCACACTGACAAGATGCTTAAATGGTCAAGGCACACCATAAGATTTTTGACCATTGACAAGGCACACCATGCTGTTGGTGGGGGGCTCACATCCCCCAAAGGCCCTACTAATAAATGACTCTCCTCCAAACTCCTGCGGCACACCTGCAGACCATTCGTGGCACACTGGTTGAAAATGGCTGCCTTAATGAGTATAAGGCATGAGTGTAACACCACCAGACAAAATTGCTGTTTGTGATCTCCCTAAGGGCAGATTGTACTGCAAGAATGGGCTCTCAGGAGAGCAATGGCCTTATGATTTGAACAGGCACAGTGTCAGGCTGGTACAACAAGGACACACAGAGGCCTTTTTGTGGCTGTCCGAGAAGAGAAGGCACAGACCTCACCAATGCCTCCAGTATTCTTGTGTTGAAACCTCATAGGCAGCATCTCCAGCCACACTCAAAAGACATCTGAGCTTTGGCACAAAGGTGATAATCTTTATCTCTATTAATGCAGTTCTGTTTAACAAATGGAGCAGACACATTCCTATATGCCATCTTTTACACAGACTGAGAATGCCAGTGCTAGGCTGATTTATTTATTCATATCTTTCCTTTCACTAAGTAATCTTGAGGTAGTGAACAAAAATATGAAACCATTTAAAACAGTGTACATAAAATCAAATTCAACCATTTAAATTAGTAATTAACAGACAAAATATGACATTCCAGCAAAAGGTTACAGGCTAAAAACTTAGTGAAACAGGTGGGTCTTAAAGATATTTTCTGAAGCAAAAGAGAAAGGGGACCTGTAATCCTTCTACTTTCCCCTTCCTGCCCACCACCATGCACCTTCTTCCTGCTGGATGCTTAGCTGGTTTGCTCTCTCTAAGTGCCCAAACAGTCCTGCAGCTGCAAAGACTGCCCTCTTATTATGAGTATCCTTAATTATGTACAAAGTTTTTCCATTATGTTTTGTAATTGACCACTCTGGTTGTAATGGAAATGCGCAAGATGCCTCGAGGAGACAGGATGTGGTGTCAGCTGCAGCCCCTTTAAGGATTAAGGCCTGGGCTTTCAGCACAGGGTGCACTGCACAGCTGCATGCAGCTACTAGAGGTAATGAGATCTCTAGGGATATAAGAAGCACCTGATGTAGGAAGGTAGTAGAAGGAGGAAAGCTTGAGACTGGATTAATGAATTAATGGCTGAGGGACCATTGGAACTGCTGATGGACAGATGGGTGAATAGACTTTAGAGAATGCTGTGTGGCTGCCATGCCCAAGACCTACTGAGGACCAAGGTGCTGCTGTAGTGGCAGGAGGAGCTCCTGGCAGGAGAAGGGAGGAAGGAGGACCTCTGCAGGTTGCAGGTGAGTGGTGGGGTCCAGCAGTGCTCCAGGGCAGAAATAGGGCCATCACTGGGGAACGCAGGGGAGCTAATTAGCTGAAAGTGGGTGTAGGTTCTCTAGGTGGAGCTTGGCCTCGAAATCTGGCAAAACACTGGTTGACCATAATAGTGAGAAGGAGTGGTGTAGCCCTGGCAGCTGTAATTTCAGGGGCCATATGTCATGCAAATGTGAGGTTTGCATTGGCTACTAGCACCATGGGTTTGGCGACTCAGATTTCAGTGCCAATAATATCAAAATTCCCCCCTCCTGCTATGCGTTAGTTGGCTTAACTAGAGTGACATGGGAGTAGCCCCCAAAAGTCAGAATTCAGAACATAGCAATATTACTTATAATACCTTAAAACACAACAGGCATCACTTACACAGTGCCCTCTTGAGAGTTCAGCTAATCCCTCAGCCAATGCCTGAACTAGTTCGCAGTTGTCTTGAACTTCACACCAGCTCATGGTATCAAATACGATCTGACCTGTATATATCAGATGATAAACACATCACTTTAAAATCCAACAGCCTTGCCATTATAGAATGAATTCATTTGGATATTTTTTAAACTGCAAAGTAGATTCCACAGCAACCTATATTTTATGGGTTCAATGCACAATGGACTTCAAGGCCGGGTCACTTGCCTCTGTTAATCAGCTCGCTAGTCAAAAACATTACCTGCTCCTTCATATGACATAACTACTGGTGGAGCCCATCTTGAAGTGATGGTATCAGAATATGATAGCACAATTATAAACCTGTTTCTATAAACCTTAAAAGTCCATGGAGATCCCTGGTTTAAAGAAATCTGCATGAAAGGTACCCCAAGTGTTTGCAGTTCATGGATGGGCCAGCCATACCTCTTCCAGTAGTACCTCTAGGGCAGGGGTATCAAACTCATTTCATACAGGAGGCTGAAGTTGGCATTCAGGGCTGCTGAGGGTGGGCAGTGATGTCATTAAGCAGAAAGTGACATCATTAAGCAGCTAATGGCCAGAAGCCAGACCTTGTTCTCGTATAGAAACTCATTAACTGCAAATGACAGAAGAGAAAATACGCAAATCTTGATCATATTTCAAGATTTGGGAAAGCCCAATTTTCAAGTGGACTGCTGTTTCAGCAGTAACACCTCAGCATCTGAGAGCCGGATAAAAAGCTTCTGGGGGCCACATCCGGCCCCCAGGCCTTATGTTTGACACCCCTGCTCTAGAGTCTAGACCAGGGGTCTCCAAACCCCAGCCTGGGGGCCAGATGCAGCCCTTGACAAGCCTCTATTCGGCCCGCAGCCAGCCTCTTGTCCCCTGAAAGCCTCTGGCCCACTCAACTGTACATGACCAGAGCTATGCTCTGGTTGTGTCTGGAGGGTGTTCTGAGGGCCAGGGAGGTTGTATGAATGAGCCCATTCATTCATTTATTCACACATCTAAGTTCCATCTCTAATTTATTTATTTAAATTTTATATTTAAGTTTTTTTTCCAGCCCTCAACACCACGCCAGATATTTGATGCGGCCCTCTGGCCAAAAATGTCTGGAGACTCCTGGTCTAGAAATTTAAAAAAAGACTTCCTGGAGGAAGCATATCTCCAAACCCTTTTGCAGATCTTCACTATGACTGTTTTATAAATAAAACAGAGATCAGTGGAATGTTTGTCCACAGAATTTCAAATTACATTGTAATAGTTTACCAATTATCTTGCCAGTCACGTTCTTCCTCAAATCACATAAATATGGTCTCAGATTTTTCCTGACGGCCTGCAATGCATCTTCCAGCACTTCTGTCCATCTGAGCCATATCTGCAGTTTAACTTCAGTGAAATAGATGGATGGAGGACGGTCATTCTGATTTCCAAGCCATTCACTGAGAACTACGACACAGATGATTAGTTTCTTTCAATGCCAATCCTTTCTGCTTGCTAGTGAGAAGAAGCATCTTAGGAGTTTCTTCAGTTCACTGAAGAAGCTCTATTTTCGCAAAAGAGAAGGGCATCTTTTACCAATCTCCCCATACGCCTGCATCCTCCAAAAATCTGTTCCTGGAGATCACTTACAGGAAGGAACTCTCCTTGCGATTAGAATTTGTTACTGCAGACAAATGCTAATCACAAGAAGGGGAGGACTTCATGAGCATGTTGGTGGTGAGGGACAGGAATTGCCAGCACACTCTCCCTGCTTCACTTCATCCCTCCATATACAGGTCCAGCCTATTTATACACGGATTTTTTATACACGGATTTGACTCAACATGAATCGCCCCTGCAAATGAGAAGGAATGTGCTGATCCCTGGAGAAGGGGAAAAATGCATCCCTTTAAAATCAGTTTTAAAAACTGAACAGTCCTTTAACATCAGCCTCCTTAATGAGAGAGAGAAAGAAGGCAGCTGGCTGACAATCCATCAATCCTTCTCTCCAGTGGACCCCTCCCTTCCCCCTGAGCACATGAAAGAAAGGTGATCATTTTGCATTGGTGAAGGGAGGGGCTGAGTGTAAGCTCTCAGCACTTTGTAAACTTTTGGAGAATGACTGATGGATGGATGGTCGTCTTAATGATTATCTTATCACAAAGGTCTCAGGGCTGTTTTTAAATCACTGGAGCAAAGAAACTTTGTTTTTTAAAGTTATTTGCTATAGTGCGTTTTTTGCCATCCACATGAGTGCTTGGAACAGAACCCACGCGAATAATTTGTCTCAACCTGTATAGGAATATATGACAAGTTTTATGAAATCCTGGTTTTTTCTGAAACACCCTGTTTCTGAAAGTTTTAATACCCGTTGACTAATGTTAATGTGCTGTATAAAGCCATAATAACCAGCACAAGGGCCTGTTCAGAAATTTCTTGGTTCCAGAATTTGATCTGGGGAGTTCACACTCTCAGCCCTAACCATCCCCCTACAAAGCCCCTACCCCTGCATTTTTAACAGCCCAATCCCATCTCAATCCCCGCACAGTAATGCAGCAGCACTGGAGCAGCTACTGCTATATCCCATGGGGGAATTTTCAGCTGCAAGAGGTCTCCTTGGGGTAAGGGTATATTTGTCACCTTAAGCCCCAGTACTCACTGTTGGGCAACTTGGACCTGCAGCGACTCGATCACTGGCAAAAGTCCATGTTGACCCAGCAAGGCAGTTGAGATTCGGCATGCACCGCTGCCACCAATCCGTCCCAGGCTTGATCATCTCTTCTCCCAACCTCCATCACCACCCTGTTCTTAATATTCTTCTGTATGAAATATGTATACTATTTCTCCACTTACTGTGCTGATATGCTCCAGTTGCTATTCCTGTGGGAGTTCTAAAGAACACTCCAGTTAGATGAGACAGCTGGGAAAGGACTTCCATTCCTGCCTCTGGAAATTATAGAATACATAATTCTATAGAAAATATAGAAAATTTACAACAGAATACAATTATTAGACCTCACAAAGGCTGTAATCCTACCTGCACTTTCCTGAAAGTAATCCTCCGTGACTATAATGGAATGTCCTTCTGAGTTGTCATGCACAGATTGGGTGGTAAAAAAATAGCTATCAATATTGGCTTACACTATAATGAACCTTAATGTTTCAAAATGAATCTTAATGAGCCAAATGAACCTTAATGTTTTAAAAATCCTAGAGACAATCACTTCATGCATTTGTGAATCAATAGTCCCCAAGGAAAGTGTCATATTTGTTCTGAGATGAGTGCCCTTTGGAGAGAAAGGCAGGGTAAAAATCAAATGAATGAAACAAACCATATTGCATCTTTTAAGAAAGAAGATGTTGCATCTCAAAACAAAGGAGATGCTTCATTGATTCAGTGGTCTCATCGTATATACGCATCACATTCAATTCAATTCAGGACATTATTCCCCAACTGCAGTTGTGTAGCAAGGGGGTAGTCCGCAATAACAGGGTGCCTCCATGGATGTGTGTGGCACTTGTTGCCGCTCATGCTGTTGCTCATGAACTGTCACTCATTAGCAATAACACAGAGAGGCCACAGCCCACCCGGAATGGCCCACAAGCAGCAGCTGGCAATGACTCCGCCGTCATGTCACGGCTGGCACTGAAGCAGGAATGGGGAGAGCTGTGGACCCCGATAGCGCAACAGCAACAGTGCCTGCTGCTGAGGCTGCCACTGGAGATAAACACACTCCACCCAGTGCCCATCACATGCACCAGGCGACTGAAGCAAGGCAGAGCTTGACCTGCCCAGCAGTCACACAGCCCTGCCATGGATAGTGGCAAGGCAGTAGTGTGAAGGGAAGTAGTAGACTGAAGGGTGGGGCAGCAAAGGGCCCCCTTCCCCAGGCATTTCCCTTTCCCTTTGCTCTGCCCCCCTTTTTCCTTCTCGGTTGGCAGGTTTATCACATCAAAAAATGCTAAAGCTCAGCAACCCAGAAATTTGGTGATCACCAAGCTTCCCACACTGGGTGTCACCAACCCTAGCAACACCACTGCCCAACTGTAATGGAAAAATAAAAACTATTAACAGAAACCTCATATCTTTCTAAACAATAAAAATCAGCCAATAAAACCTCTATGAGGACCTCCCATATTTGTTATATTTAGATCCTCTACCTGTTTTTCATTCTGAGGTCAGAATGAAATTTCATGTAAATAGGGTCTCCAAGCAGTCAGCCATCCAGCCACTGACCAGATCTAGGTGTTTTTAGGTTCAACAATATGGTTGTAACATGTAGCAAGACCACAGAATAGGGAAAAGCAGGAGTGAGAAGCTGAGTTTTACAGAATTTCTGGGTCAGGGAGGACTAAAAAAAAACTGACAGGAAAAAGAAGCTGATATATAAACAATGTTTCAGATGTGCAACACTTGGGGGCCAATTCTGACATCAGCAGTGCTAGCAAATATTACGACTGAGCAAGTGGTTACAGCGCTGCAATATAAAAACATGATCTTGCACTCTGAGACACCATGGTTATGCAGGGGCAAATGTAAGCACTATATGCGTCTTTCGCAGGGGCAAGTGTTCTGAAAGGCAGAAGAATGCATGTGAAAATGCAGGCGCTGTTTGGTTTGGTTTTTGACACTAGTCCTCATTTCTTAAGTACTAGAGAAGTAGATGACTCATATAGCTCTAGGGCTGTTGCGGATTTGTGGGATAAAAACCTTAAATACAGGTTAAAAACTGAAAGTAAAGAGCTGAGAGTATTGTCAGCCTCTTCAAAGGAGCAATACATTTTTGAGATTTCATGGGATTTTCTAATGAGCTAGACCTATTTGTAAGCGAAGTGGAAGTACTCATTGTTATAGCTGATGTTCAACTAGAACTCACCTGATGCTGCCAGAGAAACAAAGATGTCTACATGACCCTGTTCTTCTAGAGAGATGACAAAGCTTCCTAATTTCTCCCAGAATTCTCTCACTTCAGGCTTAAGCAGGGTCTTGGTACCGATTCTGTATCCTGAAAGGAAAGTACATAAGTAAGCAAGGAATACAAACATTGAGATTTTTATTCTCTTTCTTTTTGATCAAAACTTGCCTTTCTAGGACCAAAAGGCCAAAGTTGATATCCTGAACCTCCCCTTCCCATTAAGGGAACTGGAGCTAAACTGTCTGCTATACTGGTGATGCAGGTAATGGATTCTTTATTTATCTTAAATGAAGAGAAGCTTGAGGAGCTCTGAATACATACGAAAGAACTGCAGAGAAGGCAGGAACTCCTTGCCCTTTTTCATCCCATTTTCAAGATGGCACTGTCCCAATGCTGCTTTTACCCATGAGACATACTGGGACAACCAAGACATACTGGAAAATTCATGTCTACCTTTTTGCACTCACTCCTTCTCCTCGATATGTGTCTGCCTAATTTTGTAATTTTCATTTTGCTGAGATGTATCTAGAGTGCTTGTAGTGCTTAAGAATTAAAAAAAGTTGGAAGATTGTTACCCTCTATCTCCTGCATGACATATAATGTGGATCTTAATCAGATGAAGCTTCACCTGGACAAGCAGGAGCAAATTCAAATTACATAAAGGATAAGAAAAAGGTAAGAAGAAAAAGTCACACAAACATACATACACATTTTGCAAGGTTTCATAATGCTGAACTAGCTAGAGAAGAATAAGCTTGACAAGAGTATTCCATTGGGTTCTACACTTGTTGGATTGTGCACTGTGGAATGCTAACTGTGCAGACTACTTTTAACAACTGTATTTCACATAATTCCATTCTTTTCTCTGAAGGATATTTATCCGGTTAAGGATGTCCTTCACATTCAAACCGAAGAAGAGGTGAATTAGAACAACTTGTTCAAACGGATTTGAACAATTCCACCAACTCTGAGCAAGTTCAGTGTTTGGCTGACAACAACTTTTTAGACTAGAACTGGGGTCGGCAACCCGCGGCTCTGGAGCCGTATGCGGCTCTTTCAGCCGTCTGCTACTGCTCCGGAGTCTGGGTGAAAGTGGCAAAGGGGGTGACAGAGCGCCTCTCTGACGCCTCTCTCTCCTTGGGCGGCAGCGGTGTGGACAGCATGGTGGGGCAGCTTGTGGGCTGCGGCCTCTCCGTGGTGGCGGAGGCGGGTGCAGTAGCGCTGCCTCATGGCCCCGCTCCTGCCGCCTTGCACGGAGTGGCCCAGCCGAGGCAGAAGCAGCGCCGCAGCCAGCCCCTTCCGCTGCTCAGGCGCCCGGCACACATGCTCACAACGCCCCTAGCGGCATGCCACCCACCCGCCCTGCCCAGGCCCACCCACCGCTGCTGCTGAGGCCGGCCCTGCGTGGGCGCCCACCGGGCCTCCTCTCTGCCCCTCACTGGTTCTGCCATAAAATGGCTTCTGAGCTTCCACAGACGCCTCCAGCCTGGCCTGGCAGAAGGGCGGAGGAGGACGGGATCGCCTTTGCCACAGAGAAGCCCTCTGGCAGGCTCAGTTGGAGCCCAATCCTATGCATGCCTACTCAGAAGTCAGTCCCATTGGAGTCAGTGGGGCTTACTCCCAGGAAAGTGTGCCTAGGATTGCAACTTCAGAGCCCAATCCTGTGCATGCCCACTCATAAGTAAGCCCCATTGGAGCCAATGGGTCACACTTCCAGAAAAGTGTGGCTCGCATTGTAGCCCAAGAGCCCAATCCTATGCCTGCCTACTCAGACAGTCCCATTACAGACAATGGAGCTTACTCCCATGAAATTGTGGATAGGATTGCAGCCTCAGTCGCTTTCAACTTTAGGCCATCCAATAAAAAGGTTTGGGCTAAAGGTAAATGGTGCCTGAAGTGCACCAAGTGAACTCTGTAGCAGTTCATTCATTTCAAAAATGCAACACACTATAGTTTTTTATACATAGCATAAAGGTAAAAAAACTATATATGCAGTGTTATCTTCATTTTAGATGTCAAAAGGGTTTTGTGGCTCCCAAGGTTTTCTTTTCTCCGGAAAACGGGTCCAAATGGCTCTTTGAGTGTTTAAGGTTGCCTACCCCTGGATTAGAAGAACCAAACATGCTAAATATCTTCATCACCATCTGATAGTTAGTATTAGTGAAAAATAAAAGTGTTCCCCACCTTGGAGTAAGTCAATGCCTCTGGAATCTCCACCACTAACAATTCCAATACTCTTTGCTGTTCGGCCATCCAAGGCCTTTTCTACATAATAGAGGAGACCTTCCAAAGTTGTGCCGCTGTACTCGTACACGACAGGAACCACTTCAGGCTTAACACTGTCCACAATCATCTAAATTAAAAAATAAAGGAGGTAGTGAATGGGAAGTTTGCAGAATAAGAGGGGAGGGGGAAAGCCATGGAAAATTGGTCTCCCTTCATGGATTATGGATTGAAGGCACTGGCCTATTCCTTTATTGGGGACATCAAAATGCTCCTGATATTGGTTAGACTGAAAATGTTCATTAGAGTTTCTGTTCAAAGCTGAAAGGAGTTTTAACAATATTTAAAATGCTAATGTAAATATCAGTTTTCAAAATTATAACTTGACTGCAGATAATAACACACACAGAGCAAGGAACAAACAAGGGATATTAAAATGGTGATATTTAACTAGCCATCCTAAAACTCATTCAATGAGGGGCTCATGTGTCTCTTTCAGGCCAGACTACTTCCTATAGTGTGAAGGAGTGCCTGACATGTATTGGTTATGTGCAACATTCAGACATCTGTATATTCAAGCAGTCCCAGGCATAAGAGAGACAGCATTTTTTATTCCTGCACATTGAAGATTCATTTTCTCCATAAGGCAAGTTCCTATTTTCTGGAGAGTTCTACAGAATCTTAAGAGTTGCTACACAACCACAGTTGCTCACTGGACCATGCAGTAGAGAGTGCTAGAATCTAGCCTGACCTGTAAAGCAGTCATTGCACTTGCTGTGATAAAAAGGTTCTTCCAAGCCCAGCATAGTACCACAAATACCCAACACTGGCAAAGAAGAGGGTCTTCTCAGACTCACTTGAATGGTGTAAATCACTTTAGGGGAAATTACAAACTAAAAGGGACAGTGATTTAGCTGCACTGGCATACCTCTGTTTGAAGGCTTTCTGGACTGAGCTGCCCAACATCTTATAATTAGGGTCGGCCTCATTTCTTTTCAGCCATAGTCTATTCAGCACAATCACTTCACTGACAATGGTTAAGTGTTTACTCAGTTTTCAGAACAACAACAAGGATTCTGAGCTTGACTAGATTTTGGAAAATGTGCCTCTCTTTATGGGAACACCAGAAAGAAGCTAGCTCATTTTTGTACTCCACCAGCTATCTTCTTCTACTCCACTTTTCTTCATAATTTTGGACTCCATCCTCTTTTAGCTATTTATAGATGTAATAGCAAAATGTCTGTCACTATGATAGGCAAGAGGTAGAGGTAAAGCAGCTGCTGTACAGCCCAAGCCTCAGGTTCTATCCTGGCATTTACAGGTTGGGCTCAGAAAACACCCCCACCTGACAATCTGGAGAGCTGCTGCCAGCCCTACAAGACCCCATAAAACCAAGTATACCTCAAAAGCAGGAACATGTGATGATATCAAGACCAGGTGTGGCTGAAGAGGTTGTGCCTGGTTAGTGTACCTTTGGAAAACTGTGCAACAATGGTGATGAGGTGAGGCAGGGTACAAGCTGCAACCAGCAACATTCTTTCTGTAATAGAAGTGAACACGGGAGGCTAAAACTTAGCTTTTTAGGGCATAATACCCAAAAAGAAGACTTGAGATCTTTGAGATTGTAGGGAGACAGGGCAAACTGATTACAGAATAAAGAAAGATCTATCCCAATTCCAAATTTGAAGAATCCCATAGTGCACATAAACGTATTTTTGAAAAGTTGCTCTCTCTCACACATGCTGGTTTGGAGCTATTCTGCCACTATTTCATCAAGTTTCAAACACAGCAGTTAGAGGCAATATCTCCTTATCCATGGGAAACACAAAACATCTGTTTATGACTGCACTTGCAGCCTGTTGCTGAATTACTCTGTGTAATACATGCGGGACTTCTCTTCTTGTGCAATATTAGATTCTTTATAGCATCAGATAATCTCTCATACTTTTTGAACTTGAACTTTTTGAATGAAGTGGGAAAGAGCTGTTGTGGTTGGAAATTCCCCTACATTCCATTCCTCTCTGCAACTTCCACGGTCTTAGCAACTGCAAGGGCATAGGGGAGGAGAGGGAACACTGCTCTTTGCCACCACCAGAAGGCCACTGTGTAACTGTACCACCCAAGGCCGCTGAAGGCAGCCCAATAGCACTCCCACCTTTCTGCCAGCACCACCCCTAGTGCTGCAACCCTTACTCAGCTTGTTTCTTGAATCAAAGCAGAAAATATAGAGCATGCTGGGATCACTCCCAGAGCACCTGGCATTTCCTGCCATGTTAAAGAGCAGAACCTGCACCCCAATTTCTAATTGATATGAGCCGCTCTGGGAAACATTTGTCTGAATAAACAAACAATATATGCTAAAAACCAACCCACTTTCTGCTGTGATAAAAGTGCCTCTGTAAAATGTATCCCTTCCTGGAACTCTGTAGTGTGTGCCAATGCCCCTGGGCATTGTGGATGCCTTCCAGTGAGGCCTGCCCCAGTTTGAGAATTGATGGTTTAAGACAGTGTTTTTCAGCGTTTGTCCTTCTCCGTACCATTTCACTTGGTCTACGCATTTGAAGTACCACTGGAAATAGCTGAGATTATCATCAGTTATTTCAGAGTTGGGATGCAACGAACACCAGTAAGAGGCTCAGGGTGGATGGAAGAGCTTTTTCGAGCACAGAAAAGTATGCTTTGGAGCTCTGCCTGTTGAGCCGAGCCTCTTACCACTGTTTGTTGTGTCACATTCCTGGTCCTGCTGCTGGGTAGCAGGTGTCCAGGGGGTCTGTGACTACCACCAGGCACCACCTCAAGTACCACTGGTTGAGAAACACTAGTTTAAGAGGAAAACTGCCAATTTAGATTCTCATTTCTGAAAATGCTTTTTGGCTCTAATAACTTAAGAAAAAGCACTGTGCATCGTGTCTTATAATGTCAACCTTTTCACATCGTGCAGCAAGGAAGCTGTGCCAATAATAATGAGATGTACCAATAGCTACACCAGCAAATGGTTTTCATAAATGAACACACAACACCAGGTTGCAAGGAGATGCTCCTTGTATTGCCAAGTCAGTGTGCATGCTAGTCTCTAAACAGCAAGAATGGAAGAAATGTAAGATGATCTCATTCAGGGTTGATTGATTGTTCATTGTGCAATATCATGTGACCAAAAGATTTGTCATGGTTCATACAATCTCTGTCAAACAAAGATTATATACATAAAATGGGGGGTATAAACTGATGTCTGTAAGAAGTTCACATGAGGGCACAGAATGAGGTAGGGTAAAGAAAAGTTCTATACCCTAAGTTCACTTAACAGTTGAGGGTAACTTGAGGAAGCTGGAGCACATTCACCACCTGATGCCAAGCAAGCCATCTCAGGATGCACTCTCACATCTCAGAGCCTCTTCAGAATCCTCTTGTCTTGTTTTTCGGATAGTTAAGGGCCAAAGAATTAGGCAAGCTTGTTCCCCTTCTGCTCTAAAGCCATTCTGATCTGTGCAGCCATTTGGGATAGGTTAGTCCCTTTGGGGCATTTAGGGATGTCCCTCATGCATTTAAAAGGCACAAAGACTTTAAGATACAATATATACTTAATGCCTTGTACAAATGCTGAGAGGGTAATTCTGGTAGGTTGCACTGATTCCCTGAGTTTAAAGCACTCTAGTTTCGTGTCCCCCCCCCCCCCCACTCCAAGCTTTGGCCCTGAAACTATTGCAGGAGCTTTCAAGGCTTCTTGCCCTCAGGTCCCTAAACTTGGAGTCATGGCCAACCTGGATGCTTGGCTTGTACAACCCTCATTCTACAGCAGTTTGAGGGTTTCAGGGTAGAGACCTTCACCAACCCTGCAAACACCTAGTGTCTCACCCTCTGCATGCACCCAAAGGAAGTGGAAGGGAGGTTACAAATAAACAGATGTTTTCGCTGAAGTCTTTTAAATCTTGAGTCCAGCTTACCTTTTCAGTAAAGTTTTTGAAGTGAACTCATGTTGCTTCTCCGTTGTAAGAGTAACACTTGGTACAGATTTAAATTCGTCAGAAAACTGGTTTGAAAATGAATAGTTGGAAGAAGACATTCTTTTCTGAAAGTATTTTAAGAAAAAAAATTGAGCTATAAGTTCTGTTATTGAAAATGTCTTGAACCAAGATGAAACTTAAGCTCTGTGTGTGCATACAGAACTAAACTATAACAAATCAGTAACATATTATGGAAAAATAATACCTTCATTAGCCACAATGCTGCTGGCAACTCGGCCTTGTCACAGTTCGTCTGGGACAACTTTGGCTGAGATCTGAAAAATCCTGAGATTTTTGTTCCACTTACCCAAGGTGGACGAGTTTTGAATAATTGCTCTGAAAAGAAGTTGCATTAGACAATACTGTTTAATACCATGGTGATGTGCATTTCTCATACTGTCTGTGTACATCTTTCTAGTTATCACATTACACAATCAGTTTGAAAGCATGTTCTCATGCAGCCATCTGTATAGATTTTAGTTGGGCTGCTGAACACATTGCAGCACTCCTACATAGAAGGCATCTAACATGTAGCAAATCAACATATAACCTGCATATCTGTAGAAATCTCATGCCTGCATTTTTTGCATCATGAACACATAGTATACTTGCATGTTAGAAAAACATACTTAATCAAAATGGAACCTCCCTTGTTATTCATTTTGGAATTGCTTTTAAAACAATAACTAAAGATTAGTACAACAAGTGTTCAGTATGCTACTGTAATTACAGCATAGGCAGTCCTATCCTAATCTGCCAGCTGGCCTGCGCTGCATCCAGAGCAAGGTTGAGGCTGGCTATGGCGCAACTGGGCACAAGCAGAATCAATTCCCCTTACCCCAGGTAACACAGCAGTGGCCTGAATGGGGCTACTTGGATTTGTGCCACCTAAAGAGGTTGTGCAGATCTAAGCAGCCCAGCAGTAGGTTGGGTTGCTGGGGGGGGGGGGGGTTAGAATCTGGCCTAAGTGCGAGATCCTGATCCCACACCCCGCCCAGGCCCAGTCCTCCCACCGAACCGCTCCCCACCTGCCCTCCCGCCGCCCCAGAATGTCCCAGCTCCTGCTGTCCCCAAATCCCCGCGCCAGCCTAGGGAAGCCAGCATGAACTCACCTCCCTGTGTTGGCACGGAGGCTAGATCCAGCCTCCAGGGCAAGTGCACATCTGTGCACCAGCCCAGCTGACTCACAAGTCAGCGCAAACATGCCTTACAGCATGTTTGCAACAGTACTGGGCCGGCACAAGTGACTTGCGCTAACTCAGCACAATCCTAGGATTGCAGTCTAGTTCCTTTTTGGAGGACAACCTAATAACTTGCTCAGAAAAACACCCCCACCTTACTTTCACCCACTAAAGAAGTGTGAACCTATACTGTTACATTTCCCAGAGGTTCCAGACTCATCAGAAAATCATTGCTATTAGAGACAGCTATTATACTTCCATATGAAAAGCATTTATTTTTAATGACATTCAACAACGGAACAACCCACTGTAAAAATTTCCTGGACAAGCCCCATTGAAATGAATGGGAGATGTGCAAAAATACATCCCTGCTCTTAAATCCCTTCAAATTACACAATGGAGGCACATGCAGGAGAAATAACCTGGTGACTCTGCCCACACAATTTTAATGCATTGCTACATGTGTGAAGAGCAAGAGCCATCAAATAACCAAACATCACTGCCTTTCATTCCTTTGTGAAGGAATGAAACTGCAGAGATTTGTTTTTTATTTCACTGGAGCATAGAGACACATTTGCCCAACCCTATTGCTGCCGGAGTGTTATTTTTACAACTGCTGTAAGGCAGACATCGCTAATGGAATGCACATTCTACTGGCAGCAGGCCCAAATAGGATTGGGCCTTTAATATTTTAGTACATGAGGTGCCCTCCATTATAAAAAAACCACCAAGTCACATTTTTAAATCAGACTTACTCTTGTGTAGTGCCAGTCTCTCCCTAATAATTCTTTGTAGATATTTTTCTTTTTGTTCCTCTTCCTCCTCACTTTCTGATTTAGATTTATTGAGAATGCCATACATTTCAGTCACTTCTCTGGGTGTTAAGTAACCCAGACCAATTGCACAAGCAATATAATGTTGTTTCCAAGCACTGTATTCATTTTGTGTAGGAGTGTAGGGTAGAAACCATCCAAACCGAATACATTTTGGCATCCACAGACAATCCTTTAATAAGGAAAGTAAATACAGAAGATTTTTTTTTAAAGGGAACATGATCATTAAACAATAGCAACACATGACTTTTTATGAATCATGAAGATTTGTGGCCTAGTTCCAATTTACAAATAAAACAACAATTTAGGGATCAGAGCTGGGCTATGGGATCATGGATGCATATTTTCCCTACTTGTAAGAAACTCCAGGTAAAGTGAAATCCAAGTACAGTAAAACTCCAATGGCCTTGCATCCAAATGTCTTGCATTCGCAATAGTCTGGCATGAAATTCCTATCTATATATTGCCTGGGAGTGTTCCTAGTTCAGGAATCCTCCGGTCACCCCTACTCAAGCACAGTTGTGCCTGACTCAGCAATGACATCACTGAGACACTATAGGAAGCCTATAGACAACCCAAGAGGCTTGACAGTAAATAGCACAGCTGTTACTTTAGTGATGGGGACACTAGATTCAGGGATAATTGAGGGCAGGATAGTATTGCCCAACAGTCCCGCTCTTCTCTAGAGAAACAGCTTTTAGATCATTGTTACGTCACACAGGTCACTCTCAAGAGACCATGTACTAGTGAAAATAAAAGATTTAAAATATATGTAAATAATGAAATTCATTATTTTCTACTTGGAGATACTGTATTGACACAAAGTATATTTTTCAAAGTTAGATGCTCTGTGTTTAGAAACTGGATAATGCTTAAATTATTTAACAATTTATGAGAGGACTAAGCATGCTGATGAGCAATAATCTCTCATGATTTGTCTCACTCATAACAACAATATGCTTGGAGAGTTTACCCTAAATGCTCCAACACCAGAAAATGACAGTGCACATCAACTACATTTTGGTACAGTTAAGCAGACTTAAATGTATTGAAAGCAATGGGCTTAAGTATACCTAACTTTGTGCTGGATTGTAACCATTATGCTTTTGTGACAACACAAGATTTCCCATTTTCAGAACCAACCCTAACATTCTGCCTCAGAGAATTATTTTGGCATGCTATTACAGGGCAGAAAATTGTCCTTTAAAAAAACACTGCATTCATTCTATGTGCTTGGAGAGCTGACTGGGGACCAATGTAGATTTGTTTTGCTACCTTGCACACCAAAATATCTTATAGCACAATTGTGTGCACGTAAATTCAAAAAATCCAGTAAATTCAACAGGGCTTACTCCCAAGAAAGTGCATATAGGTTTGCAACCTTTGCCTATCCTTGATGATGTCACCATCACAAAAGAGTAAGTCATTCTTCATTTACATGGTGCCATTTGAAAACAAAGGAAGTTCCTGTTGTACAAATTGGCAGATGCTTCTGTTTTTAGCAAGGCAAGTTGCAGGCACCCCAGGTTTACCTGTTCAGTTAAGAACTTCCAGTGCCAGTTGACTTGGGCTGAGGCACACAGATCCTTGGGGTTGAGGAAGCAGAATATGTATAGAGATAAGAAACGTGGTAACAAGGTGGTAAAGTCCACTTTGGTCACAGGGATGTTTTCTGCAAACCAGGTTTCAAATAACCTATGAACAGACAAGAGAAACAGGTTGGCCCTAAGTGGGTGACTACACCCCGAGTGACATTCTGTTTGCTGGCCAGATTATTGTCTCCTTTCAGGAACTAATTGTTATGATAAATACTAAGTATTTATATAGCACTTTGGAGTGTTCAAGGCACTTCACACATACTGCAAGCCTTACAATAACTCTGTAAGATAATTACAGTATTACTATCTTCATATTGGAACTCTAGGCCACGGATGAAAGGAAGTGGCTTGTCCATGGCCACCTCTTTTGTGTGTGTGTGTGTGTGTGTGTGTGTGCATGTGTGTGTGTGTATGAACTGGGGTATTCTGGGTGTATAGCTCTGGCTCTTAGCAAAAATGCTACACCAGCTTTCATGGCTAGCAACAGAGATTCAAAGAGACTCACTTCAGTTGTGATTTATTGCATTTCTTTAACATCCAGTGGAGAAACTGATTGCGCTGCTTGTCCGTCCATAGGTCAAACCAGTGGCTTATAAGCCTCACTCTTTCCTGAAAGAGCTAAACACAACCACAGATTTCTCTCACAGCACAGTAAAGCAACACACAAACCTGCCATTCCATTAATTGTCTGTGATCCTTGGGATCACAACCATCTGACATTCATAAACAAATAAAGTTTGTTGTTTCTCCAACAAACCCTTTATTGCCAGAAGTAATCTGGCTAACCTGATGGTCCCTAGATCACACCCCATATTTTATTTATTTAAGAGATTTATACATTGCCTTTCCTATGCTAAAGGTAGTGCACAACATAAAAATAAATACAACAGATAAAAACATAAGAAAAATGTATAGGAGTCGATTAAAATATAAAAATAGCAATACAAAAACAGCAGCAGAAGATTAGAAGGGTTCCAAGGAGAATCTCCTTCCTCCTCAAATGCCAAGCAAAGTAAGTAGATGTTTAATCCCTCCTGAGAACCACATAAAGACAGGGCTGTCACCCAGATTCTGAAAGCTCCAAGTGGCACACACCTCTGCTGAAATGTCACCATCACCCAAGAGTAAGTCATTCTACAAATATGTAAGTGTCCCCTGTTTAAAGTATGCAAATATGGATGAATATTCATTTGTGGGAAAGCTGTGGGTTATATCCCAAGTCCTCACTCTGGCACAAGGAAATCTTAGGATTCAATCCCACATGTGTGTGGAATGAGTAATTAAGATGTGGGGCACAGTGATTTATATCTATTACTGGATTTCAACAGACCTTCGCTTACCTGCTTGTTAAGAGATTTGTTTTCGATAGGTGTCCAAGAACTGAATCGTGTCTGCAGGATTTCTGTGGTTGGATTTTGAGAGGGATTCACTGTGCCTCGTCCAAGGAACCCCAAGTTCTCCAAATGCCATTGTTTAACATGATGCGGTGCATGTACTATGGGAGCTGCAGTCATTGTAGAAGCAGGTGCATAGGTTTCCTCAGCTCTGCTACACAATTCAGACAGACTACTTTTAAAGGTTCCTAGAAACAGAAGATAGATGGGACTCTTTCTTGGAGACTAGCCTTTTGAGTTCAGAAATTAATTAGGCTTTGTTTCCAACCCAAACAACCCTGGAGCTCTGACAAGCATTTCATAAAGTTAAATGCATTAAGTGGAAAGAACACAAAGCACCATGTCCTTCCTAAGAGCTGTTTGCTGGTGTTGCTTCTGTATTGTTTTAAGATTGTGAGCACTTTCAGGACAGGGGACCATTTATTTTGTTGATTTTTCTCTGTAAACCACTTTGTGAACTCGTCTTGTTGAAAAGTAGTACAGTACTGCAACCTGAAGCTAGTTTAGAGATTATGGTATTTGATTTTCAAGTGTCACAAGCACAACACCAGAGCTTTCCTGAAGCAGCAGTTTGACCTTCCCGAAACTTCGCTGTGTGTGTCTATGCTTGCTGTAGTTGCCTGTATTTTTCTAAACGCTTGGAGATTTTTACCTGGAAGGCCAATTATAACTAAAAAATGTACACACTTCAAAACCAAGCACACTATCCCAGTTCAGAAGTTATTCCCACCATGCCTCTCACATTTCCCCATCATCAGCCTCCAGACTATGTTGCAAATTAATCGTTTGCGCGTCACCTTGGGATTATTACAGCAAAACAAAAGGCACTTAATTTAGAATCCTTTTTCTTCTGTAGCCTAACATGTTTCAGTCAACTGGGTCTAAGAGACGATTAGAGAATATCACTGCCAACAACATTCTAGCACATGGTTGATACAAAGCAAAATAATACACTATTCCTTCCCCCGTCCCGCTGGTTGAACAAAATAGGGAGTCAGAAGGGTGTTACTTTACCTCAAGGGAAGTTGGGTGCCTTTCCCCCTTACTATGAGAGAGCTACTGGAGACCTGCTGCAAGAGCCAGAACTACTATAGGATTGGCTGAAGGTCAGTACTGTACTTCCCTGCATCACCATAGGAACCAAACTGCACAACAAACTGCACTCTGGGCTTACAGCCAAGGCAGGATTACACAGAAAGGGAATCACTCTGGGCTAATTCTGATACTATATATTTGCACTAGTACAATCTCTTGGATTTTTGTGACTTTTGAATCATACAGTTGTCAGGCTACATTTCTTCAGGCTGCTTTTTCTGGTAGGGTTGCCTTGCCCGATTTCTGTTAGGTGCTTTTCCTGGAATGGAGATTGAGCAATGGTAAAGTTTCACCTGCTGATATCTGTTATGCCACTAAAGGCAAGGGACACCTTCATGGAAAAAATGGTGGCAACCCTGACACTTACTACTCCCTGCCCACCAAAATTTAAGCAGTGATGAGGCAGACTAAGACCAAGGACACCAACACGCTCTGCTGCAATACCGTACAACAGCCTCTAACAACAAATTAACCTTCACAGCCCAATCACCAGAATGCTACATCCTAGGGGGGAGGGAAATTCCAAAGGCCTCCTTACAATAAGGGAACTTTTGTTCCCTTATCTTGGGATAAGCCTCCATACCACAATGGGTCTTCTCAAATCTACAACATCCATTTTTCTGGCATAAGTCTGAGGAGAGGGACCAGGGTTAGGATTAAATGCAAGTTGCTCCTACTAGAACCACCACTCCCTCCCCCGGTCTGCCTCCCGCCATCCCTACCCAAAAGCTCCCCCTTTCATCCCCTTCCTTATTCCAACGTACCGCCCCCCCCGCCCGCACATTACCTGCTTCCTGCAACAGCTTACCTGTCTCAGTGCAGGTTGCCCTCTGCAGCAGCATGCCAGGGCCACTTAAGGCCATTTGCCCCAAAATGGCCACTGGCGTCATGCTCTTTGCAACGTTATACAGGTATATAAGCTATTATACATGCCTTTAAAAAGTCACAGAGCCTAGTTAAGACTGGGCCCACACTCTTAGTAAAAGACACAAGGAAACAGTTTCTCATTATTCTGTTATGTAGAAGCTGCCACTTCTTTATGAACATAGGCTTGGATCCAAAGGGGTCCCTTAAACAAAGAAACATTACTTTGCCCCCCCATTCCATGCCCACAGCTACACTCCCCAACACCAACATCACATGCCAAGGTTCCCAAACTTTAGGAATGACGTTTCCAGGTGGAAAAAAAAGTAGCAGAAAAGGAGGGAAGAAAATCCCTGCTACACAAGAAGAATGTCACCATGGCTCTTTGGATCCAAACTACAGAATCCAAGGACAAGAGTAATGAGTACTCCAAGTCAATTTCTGATACTGACATTGAACAGAAGACTAGTCTACATGCTACCTTATCTGTCTGGCAAGCTGCTAGTTTTCTACGCCATGCTTTAACATGTGGCACAACTTTGGAAGTTCTAGATGACATAGAAAACTTCCATAACAAAAAATGGATGGTGCCATAAACATCCAGTGCTGTTACAGAAAGCCCACATCATCAGTAGTCAACAAGTCAGGCAGCACTATGGAGTCACCACAGAAATCAGTTTGTCACGTGAATTCGATACCATGTATGCCTTTCCTGATTATGTGCATATCTGAACTATACTTGTGATATCATGGTTTGGGTAGTTCAAACCGTTTGGACTAAACATCTGAGCTCGCTACAGGGCTCAGGTGCAGGATGGCAGGTGCAATTACTACTGTGCTGAAATAATTCAAATCAGAGGCAGACAAATTTATTATATTTCAGTGCTACAAACAGAATCAGTGCTACAAACAAAATCAATCTATAAAATCATAGAAGGAGCAAGCACTCTTAGTTTTTTCATGTACATCAAGTAGAAAGGAGTTGTTTTCTTTTAGGTCCCTTACAGAATTATAATTATAGTGTTACATAAGCCTAGGCACAATTGTGCATAGGTATACAATTATCTATATTGATAAATAATGGGTTGCCTTGCAGGTTTGTTTTAAGGCTGCAATCCTATGCATGCTTAATTAGGAGTAAGTCTTATTGAACTCAATGGGATTTACTTCCAAGCAGACACAAAGGATCTGGTTGTAAGATAATATTTGTGAAGCACTTTGAACAGATAGGAAAGTATTATTGTATTATGACTGATAAATTGTTTTTTAAAAGCCACTTTTCCTCATGCAAGTATATAGTTTTAAGTAAGAAACTATAGCTCCGTATATACCTGGACTGGTTGTTCCTTAACCTGAAATTGGTTGTCCTGTCAGGGCAGTTTTAGACATGTTCGAAAAAGCAGAAAGAATCCCTAAGAATCCAAAACAAAAAAGCTAAACTCATAAAGGAGTCAAAATGACTGTCTAAAAGTGAGGTGACACAAAGAGCAGCAACATCCAGGTTCAGAGGGTAAAACAGAAACACACTTCTAAGAGATTTGGAAGATTCAATTTGAAGGAATTTTGATCTCTCTTCTAGATGGCACATTGTGGTAACAACAATCTCCAAATGTAACTAGTGACTGTTCTCACACCACAGCAAACCACAAAGCACCTTTGTTCTGACCTTTAACTCTGCCAGTCAATTGAAAATAAAGGGCAGTCATCACAGAGAAAGGCAGATGTAAGACTACAAGAGAAGACATTGCAACAAACACAATTTCATACAGCAAATATATTCAACAAAGATCAATGCCACAAATGTTGCCACAAAGGTCCCATGCATGGGGTTGTGTGGCTTTGAGATTGAAGACATTGTGGTTACCCTGTAGCTCGTTAAAAATTTCTTTAAATAAATAGCGATCAGTTTTCAAAAAGTGATCGGTTATTAGAAAGTTACCAGCTTATGCCTTAAATAAAACAAGATTTGCAATGCAGCCTGCAGTGGAAATCTTTTTTTTCTGCCCCTGAAAATATAAGCCACCATTAAGACCCATTCACTGGTAGACATGAATCATTTTGTAGCCAAAAAGAAAAAAAGACAAACCTTAAAATGAATTACTTTATTGCTAAAATAAATTTAACTTTCATAAATAAACCATATCAACCAGTTTGCTAATTATCTACATTGTCAGAAGGCAGCTACACCATGCTCATGGCTAACTGAATCAAAGCCAAATACAGTATATTATATTAGAACTGATATTTACATAAAACTCCAACTGATCTGAACACTGAGCATTAGAAATTCACTTTCAAGTTTTCCCAACGTTTCAAGTTGGATAAGGCAATAATACAAAGCATAGCAGCAAGATATGGTCATTTAGTACCCTAGACCCTGACTCTGACATGGTTGCAGCACTCACAACTGCTAAGAGGAATGTGCGAACATATTCACTTGCATTTGAATACTTTGCTGCAAAAGCAAGAAAGAGTCCACTGGAAATTAAGAAGACACCCTGGATTCCAAAAAAACAAACACAACTGCATTTTTAGCTTGTGCTGGCATTCGGAACATCTTGAGCATCTGCTAAATGAAGTTTTTGTCTGAAAAAAAGAACAGTCAAGGAATTGTGTTCCATAGGATTGCTATTCAATACTTCTAAGAGCCCCGTCCTCCCGTGGTATTACATGTACATTGGGAGCAGTTAGATACAGAACCTAATAGTCCACAGATGACTTACCCCTACCCCACCCGCACTGTAAAAATTACCAAGGGCGCAATCCTAACCCCTTACGTCAGTGCTTTCCAGCACTGACATAAGGGAAATGCAGCTCTGAGGTAAAGGAACAAACATTCCCTTACTTTGAGGAGGCCTCCGTGAGTGACACCCAACTGCAGGATTCAGCACATGTCCCATTGGCACCGCTATGCCAGTGCTGGAAAAGATTGACATAAGAGGTTTGGATTGCACCCTAATGCAATTTTTTTTGTAATAAACGAAACTATAGTACTTTTAGATTTCAGGTCTGCAGGATTAAAAAAAAGTTTGAAAGCAGATGAGAAGCTGAACAGATACCAAGTTGTTTATACTATATGACTCTTCATCTTTCAAAAATTAGATATACAATCAGGACAAATAACTGCATGTTGTGTTTTTTTTTTACCAAACCAAGGCATTCCACAAAAAGGATACATAGAAGAATTCAGTTCTTCCAGCTGAAACAAAAGGAAACAATAAATGTTGCACTTCAAATGCTATTAAAAATACTAATTTTCAATGGTACATATTTAAAGATTATTGCAGAACTAAATTCAGATTCACAGAAATGAAAATTTAATTACCACCACTGTACAGTTTTAAGAATTCCTCTGGTCAAACTACTACTACTATTACTAATTCAAATCAGCAGAGCTAGGCTTCCCAAGATTTAGTGAAGAATTAATGTTTAGGTCAGTGGTTCCCAAATTGGTGGGTCACAACCCAACCATCTAGGAAGTTCTGCCCCCTTAAGGGGTGGGGAGGGGGGAAGACAGTAACATGATCCCCAGGACTGCACTGCTGTGGGGGGGGGGGGAGTTTTTCCAATTCATCAGATTAAGTACCAGCCTCTGAGAGGTCAGGGGAGCCCTGCAGGCACCTCTGTAACAGTAAAAAAAAAAACTTGATTGAAAGCTACTTCAGATTTTCAGTGACGAATAGGAAGTGGCTTTCAATCAAGTTGTTTTTTTTTTTAACACTATTACAGAGGCTTGGAGAGACCTGCAGATGTGTGTGCCCCTCCCAGAGGCCAGCACTCCATCTGGTAAGTAGGAAACCCCCTGGGGGTTTCCTGGGGATTACATTGCTGCCTTTTCCCCTCCCCCCACACACTTACAGGAGTTTGGGAAGCACTGGTTAGGCAACACTGAACCCAAGTTTTATATGCATGACTAGAACTGAGCACATCTAAGAAGTAAGTCCCACTACAGTCAGTGAGGCTCACAACCAGATAAGTGTGGATAAGACTGCAGCCTTAGAGTCCAATCCTAAGCATATCTACTCAGATGCAAGTCCCATTATGGTCAATGGGGCTTACTCCCAGGAAAATGTGGATAGGATTGCAGCCTTAGGGCCCAAACCTACCCAAATTTCCAGTGCTGGTACAGCTGCAATACAGCCCCAAGCCAAGGGAACAAATGTTCCCTTACCTTGTGGAGGCCTCCATAACTACCCTCCCACCACAGGATGCAGCACATACCCCATTGGCACAATGGCTGGAAAGTTGGATAGGAAACTTTCCAGGACTGGAAAGTTGGATAGGATTGGGCCCTTATTCACTTATACTTCTATACATTCACTTATACTTACATCTGAAAGCAGTCTATCCAGATTGGAGTCACTAGCTAGTTTTCTCTTATCTTCAGGGAGTTCCTCCAACTCTCCATAAAGTTCCAGGTTCAGGCGAGCCAGCTTCTCCTGCATCCCTCGCACATGTTCCATTTGTTCAATGGAACATTCATTACCTAGACAATCAGAATGCAGAGATTTTAAGTAAAAAGTCTGACAATAATAAGAGAAAAAGAAACCATCTTTTTTGCTTACATCCATATAAATAGGAAATTCCTTATTTACTAAGGGCCCAATCCTATCCAAATTTCTAGTGCTGATGCAGCAGTGCCAACGGGGCATGTGCTGCATCCTACAGTGAGAGGGCAGTCACAGAAACAGAAGGCTCCTCAAGGTAAGGCAATATTTGTTCCTTTACCTCGGGGCTGCATTACAGCTACATCGGTGCTGGAAAACTGGACAAGATTGGGCCCTTAATCAAGTTTAATTCCTGACGCCAAGACAGCACAGCAAAAAATAACTTTTATTTCACATTGGAATGTAGAGCAATATGGAGTATTTGGATGGGACAAAGAGAGAGACTTTCTCTTGTGCATATTCCCCTGCCCACACCAAATTCTGAAGGGTAATTTCAAAGTACAGTACTAAGCATTTAGAATTGTTATATATTGCTTTGCAACAAAAAGGGGTCATAAAGTAGCTTACACAGAAAAATAAGTGAGAAAATGGTTCCCTGTCCCAAAAGAACTAACAATCTCAAAAAGGCACAACTGCAGTACCAGCAAACATTTTAAAAGTTGCTATGATGCAATGAACAGGGAAGATCCCTCTTCCCCAAATATAAGAGAACCACTACCTAAAATGTGTCTCTTTACCCAGTTAGCAGGGTTTCAGTATAGTGTTTAATAACAAAATGCAGCTGCAGAAGTTACAGTTGGAAGGTGAAGGTGTATGACAGATGTAGCTCTTCACCCTTTCACCCCACACTGAAAAAAAAAATCAGCTTTCAGTCCAAGCTGCATTTTTCCCCTGTAGGAGAAAAGAAGTCTTAAGAGGCAAGGTGGAGGTTGAAAGGGATCATAAGGCATGATGAGGAACTAAGTCCAATTTTGAATATCTAAGGATGATTTGCATAGCAAAAAAGGATGCAGGATAGACTATTATACACTATGCCTGCTAGAACTACCAAGACCTTTCTCACCTACTTCAAAATGCAGCCACTCTACCTTGTGAGAGGAATTAAGCAAAAGACTCAAAGTTCATGCGTTGATGTTAAGAACTGAGACATCAGTCATCCTTCAAACTGGACTATTCTCCACCAACATATAATAGAAGTGTCTGTAAAAAATAAATATTTGTTTGGGGGGCTGAAGAAGAGGGCTAGAAAAGTTACCGAATGCTTGAAGTTTGCCAGAGTGGAAGTCATTTAGAAGACTTAAAAGCCCTTTCTCCATCTCTTGAACATCTGATACATCGGTGAGAAATGAGTGCTGAATTGGAGCTGACTGTGCCCCTTTGCTTTCTGTTCCTGATGGTTTGGCTTTTTCTTTCATGCCTCTGAGAAGAAGAAAGATATTTAAAATCACAATGATGGACACTTTGTTTTCAGTCTCGCTAATCTGAATGATGATTCAGTCAGGCAGGTTTAACAGCCCCACTATGTTTTGGTTTCAATTAGCAAAGAAATTTTTCAAAAAGTATCTTATGCAGAATCATGTTGAACAAAAGTTCATAACTGAAAACGACAATTCAAGCCACAAGTGAGATAAAAAAATTAAACAATCTGTTATTTTGAGAGAATTAAAACTGTCCTAACAATAGACTTAAGAATTTTGAAGGATTTCTGAAAACTTATACATGCGGTTTAAACAGCATGTAAACAAGATTGTATGCACTTGACTAAAGGAGAATTATTCCTAAAATTAATGTAATAATATTCTGCTATTTCAATGTTTTGGTTCGGGGTTTTTTGGGGGAGGGAAGGAGAGGGTTCTTTCAACTGTTGTTTTAGTGGTTTTATATTAAATGTTTATACAAAGTCTTGGGTTTCCTGCTGCTGAAAGGCAACAAGAAAATGTATATATAAAATAAGATTATGTGACACTCCTTTAGCAACTCCAGCTGAACTACACAACTATAAATGGTCACTTAATAATCTTACATCATATGCTCCCTGCTTGAAGGCTGTAGTGTCAGAGCAGAGAAATCAATTTGGCGAGCTTTGATGGTCAATAAAAAGCAACATATTAGCACTTACTTTTTAAACTTTGGTTTCTGTGAAGGTGGCTGAGGTGCAGGGTTTGAAAATGCTGTGCTTTTGCTAGGAGGCACCGAATTTTTCTTATTGTTGACCACCTGACTGATATGAGAAGTGGATGATTTTGGACTCCTCCTCTTGGTTTTTCTTTCTTCCATTTCCACAGATTGTCAATAACAGAGACAAGGCTATTCCATACCATGGGCGCGAGATGGAAAAAAGAGAAGAAAATATATTCTTATTTATTACAAAGCCTATACTGATTATGCCAATGATTCTATATAATCTGACCTACTTTAAAGTCAGTACTTATGGTTAGACAAACTTCATTTTTACTGCCTTCTGGAATATGGCTGACACAAGAGAAAACAAGGACATTCACACTCAGGGCCCACAGGAAGAGGGTAAAGGGGATAATTTGTATCTGGGCCCAGGTCCCAAAGTAGGCAGCCCAGAAATTTCCTTGGATCTTATATTTTCCAATCTCACCTGGACTCGCTGCCCACGTGGGACGCTGGGGGCAGTGCTGTGGGCATGGTAGCGGTTGCTGCCTCCAGCTATATACACTGAGCTGAGGAACGCACGCATGACACTTCTTAACATGGTGTCAGATCTCGGAGGAAACTAGCCTGCTGCAGTAGCTTTGTGGCTTGTGGATCTGCTTACCAAGAAGGAGTGTACAGGAGCTCAGGGACACAGCTGTGGGGCTACAGAAGTCAGTTTTGGGGTGCAGGACTTTCGACTCCAGTATGAGCCTGAATAGATGGTGCTGATTTTCTATATTTAAAAGATTTGAGAGATTCAGGAGCAAGTTTGGTTTTCTGTATCACTGCTGACACCACATGGGCAGGGAGACCTGGCTCTGCATTGGGAAGCCCAGCAGACCTGGGCTCCAAAGGCTATTCCAGCTGCTACCCCCTTCGGGGAGGGGGGAGGTGACAGGGGTGGGGGGAGGGAGAGGGCAACTTTGTCCCCCCTCATAAAACTCCCCTCAGAGGCCCTGGGGAGGAGAGCAGAGGCATGTGCTGAGTGCTGGCTGACACAGGGCCCCGCCCAGAGGCGAGGCAGCTGGGCCTCCCTCGCTTCCAGAGGATCTTCAGAGGCCCTCAGAGGTCACACTCACTTAGTTCCCTCCACAGCAATGGGGGGAGGATGAACTCCGGCTTAGACAGACAGACAGACCCTCCCCTCACCTGCGGCTTCACATGCGCCCGCCTTGCAGGAGCTGACTGTTTACGGAAGCAACGGGCATGTTCATCACGCGACCTCTGCGGAAGCCTCGCCTGGGGCTCCCCTGTCACGTGGCCACCGGCAAGTTTCTGAGACATTATGGGGATTGTAGTGCGAGAGCTCTATCCCGCACGGTTTCATTTTCAAGGAAGAGAACTACAACTCCCAGAACCCCCTTCCATTTATTGAACTACAAAGTCCACAATTCGTTTTAGGAAAGAGGGACTACAGATCCCACAACTTCATTTAAAAGGAAGAGAACTACAATTCCCACAACCGATTGCGGTCCGATGGAAACAGATTGCGGGAAAGAACCGGGCGGGTGGCTCGATCATAGGCTGACTCCTGAGTTCATTTGGAGGCCACTCGGCCTCCTAAGCCTCACCTAGAAAACAATGGAAGACTCTGTGGTAGCTAGTTGCATCCTAGAGAGGCCCTGATGTACCCAGCGGTGGCTCTTTAGGTGCACTTCCTGTCTTGGCTAGGACGCTGATGCCATAGAGTCTGCCAGCCCGGCCCGGAAGTGACGGAAGCGTAGACGGTGGGAAGGGAGACCAATGGGCGGCCTGGCAAGGGTGCTGCGGTTGCCAAGGCAACGCGCTCTCCTGACGCTGGAGTAGCTTCAGGGGGCCGAGGAACGTGGTGCTGGTGGAAGACTGGGCTACGCTTCCCTCTCCGCTGGCTGGGGCTGAGGAGTGAGCAGCTGGGTGGGAGGAGGCGGAGGCTGGTGCTGCTACTGGGCTGGCTATTCCACCAGGCCCCCTCCCAGCACCCTGCCCCGCCCGGGCTGGGCCTCGTCCTCTGGCCAGGCAGGCAGGCCCAGCACCGCTGCAGCCACAGAGCGGCCTGAGGCCTTGAGGAGGCCTCCAAGACTGCCCCACGGCACGGCTGCCCACACTGGCAGGCTGGGTGGGCCTGTCCTCAAGCTCCAACCGCAAGGGAGGCTGCCTTCACCTGGTGCTGCCCTGGACAGTCCTCCTGACTGGGCAAAAGGCCCTTTCCAAGCGGTGCTCCTCTCATTAGCAGGAAGAGAGGAACTGGCCCTCCTCGCCCAGCACTGACTTTTCTAGTGGCTGCCTGCTGGTGCTCTTCTGCTTCTTTTCAGGTTGTGAGCCCTTTGGGGACAGGCAGCCACTAATTGCAGGTATGCACACTTAGCAAGGGGATATGTTCTCCAATCCCTGTTATGTGATCAGGTCATTAAGTGAATACTCAGCCCAATCTAGTGCCTTTGCCGTGTAAACAGACACTTACTGCCAGGCACTAGCTGGCTGCACAGGCTACTGGGAAGAAATTGCCTCTTCTTTGCATTAAGAGCCTCTCTGTTGTGTAAACAGACACTCTGCTGCAGGCTATGGGAGACAAGATTGCCTCATTAAGAGCATCTTTATTGTGCTTTGACAACTGTCATATATGTGAACCATCATTAAGCAAACGGTTGTTAAGCAGCGCATGCCTGTATTTGATTTTCTCAGTAAACTGCTTTGTGAACTTGTTGAAAACTGGTATACAAATACTATTATTGTTATTGTTATTATTATTATTATTACTATTAAATCCCTATCTTCAAATACAACTGAAATTTTGGGTTGTTTTTTTCTTTGTTTATTATTGGCCTTTTGCTTAAGATCAAGTGAAACATTCTCTATTAAAAGTTAATCTGGTATTTATACACCACCTTTCTCAAAGACTCAAGGCAGTTTACATAGGTAACTGAACCTTAAAACCCCATTTTCCAAAATAGGATTTTTAGAATTAGTATTCCATTCAGAAATACAGAACCTCATTTTCTCCAGATGTTTCTCTTCATAGTGCAATTGTCACCTTGATTGCAGAATCTAGCATTTTCCAGGCTCTCGGAGGCAGCTGCACCAAACTGGTTTCTCAAAGATGTTATCTGTATTTTTGCAGCTGGCACCTCCACACACCACTTCTCCACAGAGATATGCCAACAGCCTTTTAATCTCTCTGTCTCCCATCCAGCGGTGGATCCTGTTCAGCTTTTTCAGGCAAGGCAACAGCTCAACCTACACCCCCTGCCCCAATATTTTATTAGGGCTAGGTTTCCTCTTTGCAAGTTGTTGTTGTTGTTGTTGTTGTTATTAACAACAGTATTTATATACCGCTTTTCAACTAAAAGTGCACAAAGCGGTTTACAAAGAAAAATCAAATAACTAAATGGCTCCCTGTCCCAAAAGGGCTCACAAGCTAAAAAGATGCAAAAGAATACCAGCAGACAGCCACTAGAACAGACAGTGCTGGGGTAAGGTGGACCAGTTACTCTCCCCTTGCTAAAAAAAGGAGCACCCACTTGAAAAAGTGCCTCTTACCCAATTAGCAGGGGTTATATATTTTAAATTGTGTGCCCCCTCCCGCACTCATTTCCCACACTCATTAATATATAAAAGTTATATATTTTAAATTGTGTGCCTCCTCCCACACTCATTTTTCTTCAGAAGTGCAGAGCTGAGGATCTATCCAGCCAATCACTATCAGTACTAGGTTGCCATGGCTTGGAGCAAGCTCTTGACCTGGGCCCCTTGGCATCCCACCCACTTCCTGATGCGGCACATTGGACAGTATCACTGCTACCAGTTAAGGGGTATCCTGGCAGGTGGATCCTCTGATTGGCACAGGTCTTTGGCCAGTGCCCAACCTGACTGACCTGTGACATCACTCCTGTCAAGCTGGTCATTTTTACAGAGACAGATGTGCACAGACTGAGGCTGCTTGAGTAAGCACTTAAGCATACTCTTCTTCCACTAACAGAAAAAGCTGTAAGGTGAGCAGAAAAATTGGGTGGGAAAACTCCTGGAAACCTTTGAAGGGAAGAAAAAGGAGCTTGTTTTGGGTGTGTGAGGGGTGTGTGCTCACCCCTGTCTCCAGGTCATTTATGAACAGGTTGAAAACGGCTTCTACAAAGCACTGAAAACTGATTATGTGGCATTGATTACTAGAGCCTGTGAAAAAGTATGTGCTGATTCTCCTTTTTAAAGTTCAGAGTAACTTGCTTAATGTAAAGCAATTAGATATTCTTTGTTTATGCTTAAATGCTTTTGTATCAGATGTTTCATTAATGTAAATTTATCTTCCTTCCATCTGCATTTTCAAAAGTTTTGCAAACCTTGTTATTTATAGACCAGGTATTTCATTTTTAATATACCATTAAATATATATTTTTAAATACACCGTTGTTAATAATGAATATTATGTTTCTTACTTGCACTGATTCTCAAAGTTCCCCCTAAAGCTCAGCAAAAAGGCTGATATAATGAGCAACAAATGAACAACATTTCCCTGCCCCCATGCCACATCATTGGCTGGAAGAGGAGAGAGAAACACATATAGCCCCATATATATATATATGTAATATATCATTACATCATGATAGTGGGAAGTGATCTTATGTGTAACAGAGGAGATGGAGCATCTTGAACACAAGGATGCCATTTTTTGGTAGCAGCTCCGTATTGCATGTTAGGTGCAAGTATCTTATGACTACAGAACTTACAACTGCCCCCTGCTTAACTCAGCTGAGAGGGATCTGTTAGTGGTGGCTTTTTTATATTTAGTGAATGGAGATCCACTGTCTATTCATTGCAGCATAGTGTCGTAGTTATATGTCAGTGGGGCAGCCTTTGAACAGTACATGTGATTGTCCTGTCTAGTTTTGTCTGACTTGCAGAATGTGTATTATAAAGCAGGAAATTACTTTTTATTTGCTATTTGCTCCTCAGAATCTGAAAAAAAAATCAGATTGTTTCATGTTTATTTGGTTAGAGTGGGAAAGGATTTGTACAAATGTATAATTTACTGTGTAATTGTGACTCTCTGTGGAAATGATTGTACTTAGAACAGTCTGCACAGATGTAGTAATGGGGCTTGTGGTTGACCGGTAAACAAATAGCCACTTCATTGCCATCACAAATTCTTGCCCCGTATTTCACCCTGAGTTCATCTTGTGCTGAGCTGCAGCCTCTAGCTCTTTGGTAATTCTTCCCTGTAAAAATGTGCTTAGCCTTTTTCCTCCAATGAAAAGTAGGGAGGGAACCTGTAGTGCAAGCATATTGACTAAATTAAGTTTTAAAATAGAAATAGTCCCCCACAGTTAAAGGGATGCAATTAGAAATATTCTGTTATTAGTTATAGAAAGGTAGCAGCCAAAAGGATTCAAAATTAATAGCGTTGATTTTCACTAAGTTAACTGAATTATGTTTTTCAGCAAATAAGCATTGTTTCTATGTGTGAGATCTGGTTTAAATTGCTCCAAGTGGAGAATTCAGTAATCCCCGATGAAGAAGCTACTTTCACACATTTGCATCCAACAGCATTCCTGTACACCGCTGCCATTTTCCAGTGGTGATTCACATGAGTATAGTGGCCAATTTTTCAGGTGCTGTGCTGGCATTAATTGTCACTGAAAAATGGTAGCTGTATCAAGGGAGTTCACCAAATCCGGAGTTACTTTCTCCATGTAACTGCATCCACAGGGATAATGGTATTGTTCTTTATGGAGAGATTTGTATATGTTTCAAAATTAGCTATGTGCACAGGGTGGCTATCCTAAAATAATCCTGTGATGGTGGGGGAAGTAGACACCTCTCCCTTTTCCCCCCAACTTGAAGCTTTTGATCAGCTTTGCCAGCCTGTCATAAGCCATCATTGATCACTGGCCATATGATCAGACTCCACCAGATGTTTATGTGGCTTTCTTGTCTGGACAAAGAATAATGGCCAGGCCTTCCACTAGGATTGGCACTTATCAGGGTATTGGGCATACAAGTTCATCTGACAGATCAGAGGTCACTTTAGCAGGCTTGGATGGTTTTGAATCAGAAAGTGTTGTGCACTCATCCAAAAGTGATTTTAGTAAGAAACTGAAGATTCCTGTGCTTTTTGCTGCATCTTTTTTAGGGTGAATGCTGAACATAGCTGGGGTGTGTCTGACACTATGCAACCTTCTTTTTTTGTGGGGAGGTGAAGAACCATAAGGGATCTTCCTCGAAGTTGTAGCTAGCTATATACATTACATGTTATTTTGCCTTTCTTGACGTTGATAATGTTTGCATTGTAACTCAAAGACACCTCCTTCCCATCCCTGTGTTTTATTTTGAATAAATACCTTTGTTTATTATTTACCAATCCCCTGTCTGGCTGCTTGCAGCCAGGACAGAGCTTTGCTCTGGATGGACCACTGGTCCAGTACAATACCCAGAGATGTTAAGCTGTGGAATGGAATTGAGCAGTCTTCCAGGGACCTCGACTTGGCCCTGTTACCACAAATAATTCCAAGCTTTCAGCAGCATACTGGAACACTTGGGAAGAGAAAATTAAGGTTCTGCTAGGAGAACAGGGGCATTTATTAAACAGTTAAATTTCCTTTTTTCATCACATCTCCATGTAATGGTCATCAATTACTTGTTCTATTTATCTGCTATTTATCTATTTATTGACAAATGTCCAACACAATGTGAATGGGTTTGCTATCTGCAAGTGGCTATCGTGCACAGACCTTTTAAGTGCCTCGATGCTTGTGCAAAGAGTCCCAAGAAGGATTGTGCATCTGAAACATGTAAGGGTGTTTTTGGAAGAGTAGTGCAAGATGCCTTCATTATAACCCCCCTGAGCTTGTGTTCTCCCTGGTAGTTCAGCCTTCAGAAGCCTTCAGGTAGCCTTCAACTAAACTTCAGATAATGCTGATAGAGGAAAAACATCAAAGAATGCTGTAACTGAGGCTTTCTCATGGAGGTTTGGAACATGTTCACAGAACTTCTATATGACCCTTGTGGAACACATTTACCTCAGCATGTTGGATTTATTCCATTTTGGGGAGAAAGGAGACAATTAGTGTTTTCTGTGTCCACTTGTGTTTGTTTTTCTGTTGGACTTCCTGTTGTTGTTCTGGCCCTCATTTTGTCTCACTCAGCAGTAACAACATGGCTCTCTCTCTCTCTCTTTGTCTCTCTCTCTCTCTCTCTCTCTCTCAAACAGAGCCTTCAAGCATAACTACTTGGTACTAAATGTCCTTGACTACCAGTGAATTAAGTAAAAGAGACACAAGAGAGACACAAGAAACTCACTCTCTTCCCATTGCCAAGCTTGAATTACTTGCTAAAACTGGGAAATTAGTTGGATGCTGGGAAATCCTTTTCTTCTGCAGCCAACTCTTACCAGCTAGGGAAGGAGGCAGCTATCCATCTGGTAGGGTAGGCTGAGATTTAACACCTAATCTGCAAGTGTGCATAACTTTTGGCTATTGGTCTGATATAATGGAGGGTCACTATAAAGTATTTCAAAAGGCAAACAGGGTCAGAAGATGAGGACTTTCCAAATAAATGAGCTTTGTTGAAAAACAAGACCAGAAATGGAGGGGAGAGTAATGGATTTTTGTTGAAAGGCTGTTCCCATAAAGGGGTCAATCTGTGGAGGATGCTCTCAGCCAAGCCACTGGAAAGTGGAAGGAGCAGAGCTGGCACATCATCAGGTAAGGGGGAAGCAACATTTGGCCTACTGTCTTAGGCCTCAGGAGATATTGGGCTGGCCCTGAATTCTATGCATGTGATCAGGGGGCAATGTCCCAAAATAAAGTAAAAACAGAGCCTAATTAATTTAAGACATCTCTGACTCAAGCATCCACTTAGAACTGCAGCACCCTCCTGGCACTTGAGGAAAAGGATCTTTCTAGGAATAAAGTTCCTAGCCAGCCAGCATCATGGCTTGGTTGGGCTGGCATCTGCCAAGCTCAACTCATATCGTGTTCACCCTGGCTTCCACCTACTTGGCACTGGAACTGGATTCTCAGGCTCTTCCTCTCCCCAACTGGGCAGTTCCCTTTGGGGAGCCTAGCCCCCTAAGACATGAAAGCCTGGTTTTAAGTTAACTCACATGCAAATGTGTTCCTCCCATCAGATGAGCAAAACTGGACCAATGCCCAGATGTGAGCTAGTTTCAGCCAAGCCTATACCAAGCAGTCAAGGGACTCCATTTTACATTTGAAAGAGTAAAGCTATGTGTAATACATGACTATAGCTTTGATCAGAATGGAGAACCTGACAAGTCATTTCCTTGTTGACCTCAATATACACAGAAAGCTGTGATTTGGTGAAAAATAAGAACTTTTCATGGGAGAGGGGTGTTTGCTCATGACAGGTGCCAAGACACAGCAATCTCTGGATGCAAAGGTGGGGAGAAAGGCAGGAAGGGACTTGAAAAGCAAATGGGTAGGCTCAGTTGGCATCATTAGGGTTCGTGTCATCCGGTGCAGGATGCCAGCGCATCACACACACACACACACCCGTGCAGTGGGCAGGGCAACACCCCAGGTGGTGGGCATGGTGATGTAACATTACTCCGCCCCCCACTGGTTTTTTGGCTGTACTTTTTGATACAACAAAGATAGAACACATTCTGCATGAAATTACGCATTGATTGATATATAACATGTTGATATTATTCCTCCAAACTGTGATTTTAGTGATTTTGTTCACTAGTGGTGTCACCCCCCCCCCCAAGGGTGTCAACTTACTAATACCTTATTGCAGCAGTTCTCAAACTTTTAGCACTGGGACCCACTTTTTAGAATGACAATCTGTCCAAGACCCACCAGAAGTGATGTCATGGTGGAAGTGACATCATCAGGCAAATTAAAATAAACAAGTATAAATAATTAAAGTAAAACAAATAATTAAATAAGCAGAAGCCAGTCTGGTCCACCAAGTAAATTTCCTCTGTAGCCTGCCTGCAATAACACCCCCCCCCCCCCAAAAAAAAAATCCAGTAAGGTTTTCAGCCCTACCCAGTGCCCAGTTCAATTTAAGAACTTCTGTTTAAATCAGATCATTGTCAGGATCAACCTGGCTTTGCAAAAAGTCTCAAAAAGGTTCACCTTATCAGCTGAAGCCTCTGTTTTGATCCTTTTTAGTTGGGGGGGGGAGGCTTAAAATTTCAGCTGATCAAAAGAATCTATTGGAAAATACAATTATTATAAATGAAATAACAGAAGTGATCAAAAGGCAAAAACTCCAAAAAATGCCAGGCCCTGATGGATTACCAGCCAAATATTATAAGAAATTTGAAGAAGTATTGTTGTTGCCATTCAAAAAAGTGATTGATGATATATGGGAGACTGGAGAAATACCAGTCTCGTAAAATACAATATCTAGTAGTTAAGCTCAGACTTTCCACACATCTTTTGTTGTATCGCTCTTTTATTTGTCTTTAATTATTTATCCCCTAAAGTTGTTTTTGAATAAGAGCTCTTTGAAGAGTAAAACAAAGCTTCAAGCTTGCATCTATAGTCTTCTCATCTGCTAAATAGTGTGAGTGAATAGGATAGGATCACACACACCCTTGCACTGGTGCAATGTAACTTATCCTGCCATTGTGCTCGTGCAACTAAATGAAAACTTGTGCTGGTCCAAGGCATTTACATTCTACAGCTATTGAAAGATCCAACATCTCCACCCTTTACCCCTTGACTAGGCAAGTTGGAAGATATGATCACAACTAGCTCATCGGCCAATCACAACACAGATTACAGATAGATGGGTGGGTAAACACAGCTCCCACTTCAAGATGTGTGGCTGGGTGCCATATGACTCTACTCCAACACATCTGGAACTTGCAGTATGCACGAAGGAAAGAAGAGAACAATGATGAAAGGGCACATAGGGAAATATTTGCATAAACTCCCAAGGACAATAGAGTCACTGGGAAAACACTGTTGTTGTTTGCAGTATAATAACACAGACCTCAAGCTTCCCACAGGTATCCTGCTGTGTGACTTTAGGCAGAAAATCTGACTACCAAGTGTTTCAACAGCAGTTACAATGCACTGCAAAAATGAAGATTCAGAGACGGCCCAGCACTTATGGAGTAAGAAAAGTCAACTCACACTCAAACACGTTAAGAAGAAATAATACTAAGAACAAAGCAGCAGATTTAGGTGACGGGTTCTGGACCCCACCTCCCAAAGAATACAAGTAAGATTTCTACCCCACTTGGGCAGAACTTATAACCACCATTGTTATAACTATCTCCCCCAATACATTTATTTCTTCAATAGATGAATCTTCAAATTAACAATTCACAGAGCAGATCAGCAGATACTCAACAGGAAAAGATGGAGAGGAAACGTGTACAATAAGGAAAGGATTTGTGAGGGTAAATGTCTCCCCATGCTATTTAATATCTACATGAAACCGCTGGGAGTGGTCATCCGGGGGTTTGGAGTGGGGTGTCATCAATATGCTGATGACACCCAGCTCTATCTCTCCTTTCCTCCAGACTCCAGGGTGGCGGTTGAGGGCCTGGAGCGCTGTCTGGAAGCAGTGAGAATCTGGATGGGGGCTATTAAGCTGAAATTAAATCCAGATAAGACAGAGGCTCTCCTGGTTCAGAAATCCTTGATGCAGGTGCTGGACTATCGGCTTGCGCTGAATGGGGTTGCACTCCCCCTGAAGGAGCAGGTCCGTAGCTTGGGGATCCACCTGGACTCGCAGCTGCTCCTGGATTCCCAGGTGGCGGCTGTGGCTAGGGGGGCCTTCGCTCAGCTTTGGCTGGTGCGCCAGCTGCAGCCGTACTTGGATCATGCAGACCTGGCCACGGTGATCCACGCCATGGTGACATCGAGGTTAGATTATTGTAACATGCTTTATGTTGGGCTGCCCCTGAAGATGGTTCGGAAACGGCAATTAGTGCAGAATGCGGCGGCCCGTGTGGTTACTGGAGGCAGGCGGTTTGACTCTGTCAGCCCACTTCTCCAGGGGCTACATTGGCTGCCCATTTGTTTCCGGGCCCAATTCAAGGTGCTGCTTTTGACCTTTAAAGCCCTATACTGCTCTGGGCCAGGGTATCTTAGAGATCGCCTACTTCCGTTCAATCCGGCTCGTCCTCTTAGGTAATCAGAGAAGGCCTTTTTACAAGTGCCACCGCCTAAGGAGGTACGTGGGGCGGTGGCAAGAAATAGGGCCTTCTCAGTAGTGGCACCAACGTTATGGAATTCCCTTCCCCTTGACTTGAGAATGGCTCCCTCTCTTGAGACTTTTCAACGAGGCCTGAAGACCCTTCTATTTAAACAAGCCTTCTGAGTTCATGGCCTTTTTAACATCTTTTCTACATCTTTTAGTATGTTTTTATAGGCCTGATTCCTTTATGACCTGCTGCTTTATGCTCTTTTTACCTGACTTTTTATCTGATTACTGTTTTTTATTATGTCTGTCAATGTGTTAATATGTTTTTATCTGTTTGTTAAATTATGTTTTAATCTGCTTTTAACCTTTTGTAAGCCACCTTGGGTCCCTTTGGGGAGATGGGTGGGGTATAAATAAAGTTGTTGTTGTTGTTGTTGTTATTCCCCATAAGTACACAGATGTGGCCGACCTTCTTTGGCAGCAAAGCAGGACTGCACTGCCTTATTTCTTTTACAGACCATACTTTTCATATGTTCATAATGGGATGGACTCTTGCCATAGAAAGCAAGGAAGTGTCTGCACTGAGTTCCTCCTAACTCTGTGAAATGCCAGACCAACTACACCTGCACTGTGGCCACCCTATCTATTGATGCAGATAGTCATTTGCCATATATGATCTTATTGCTATACTGTTCAAGAGAAGCAGTCAGTCCTGGAAAAACAATAGCTACTGAGTAGCAAAATGCCAGAAAGATCTAGAAAAGGGTAGAAGTATGTGTGTGGAGAGAGGACAGGGTGTGACAGCAGGTAGTATGAACTGCTGTACTTGTATTAGCAGCATCTCCTCAAAGTATCAAGAACGAGTTTTTTTAAAGTTTTTTTTGCCTTGTTACCACAAAAGGTCACACAAACAGGTTTATTGAAGACTACAAAGGATAGTGCTGTGACTGCTCTAGGCAAATGGTTATAAATAGCCTCACTTTTGTTCAAGTTCCACTGCCTCCTGAAACCTACACCCACTGCAACTTTTAATTCAAAATTGAAATCTTGATATTATGCCTGAATGTATGCCCCAAACATTATGGAACATCTAGCCTCCAAAAACTGGAGGACAAAATTTGACTAACCCAATAGACCAGCTATAGCTGAACTTGGAAGTTGAACCTTTCAAGTAAATTAAATATTTATCACAACAGAATTTGAGTACCAGTATCTTCTGTGTATCTTCTACCACACAAATTGTGATTTTTCCTTGCCCTTTCATTTTTTCTCTTCTGCCTCTGGATCTCACTATCACAAAACAGTTATTTCACTATTGTGAGTTCCCATCCATATCCGTTGTGAATTGTATGGAAAATACTGACTGTGAGTAAGTATTAAAACTAAGAGAGTTCTAATCTTCCTGGAGTGGAATTTCAGCTCATCTTCAAGCTTTTGTTTGGCATTGCTAAACATTGTGCTACAGTGTCAGGGGTGAGACTTGATGGCTGTTCAAATACAGCACCCACATCTGTGTAAACAAACCCAGCCTTCAATGATGTCATTTGCTGTAGAGCCTCCATATACCACTGACAGTGGCAGAAATGTGGACAGTATTTACATGGAATATCATATAACATTTAGCAGAATATAATCTGTAACATCCTATGGAATTTTTTTTAATTAATGACAGCTTCCAAAATAATCTGACTCTTTCTTTCTCATTCCCTTTCCTCTTTAAATTCAAAGTTAATTTTGCAAGTTAGTTATTTTTTATTAATTTTTCTCTTGCATTTATATAATGCCTTACTGGCAATATAGCAAAGATAATTTACAAATTTACAACCAAATCCTAACTAACTCCCTAACTAACTCGCTACAGCAGCAACAACGCGGCAATTGCTAAATCCCACAAGGGTGTTTTGGCCTCTGGTGGCCTCCTTGGGTTGGCAACTTTGGTCCTTAGCCCTGGGGTAAGTTCATGCTGGGATACCAAGACTACTTGGAGTTGGGTAAGTTTCATAGTTTGCATAGACCTGTAAAGATGGATTGAGCCTGGGAAAGGGGTTTGAATACAGCAGATACAGCTGCCGCCAAACCTGACCCCTTTGCCATGCCATGCCACCCACCCTGATCCCTTCATGCGCCCTGTGTACACTTATTAGGAAAGATACAGGACTGGGGTGAAGAGGGGCGGTTACCCTCTCCTAAATATAAGGCAAGCACTTGAAAAAGTGTCTCTTTGCTCAGTTAGCAAGGATATATGTGTACAGTTTGCATTTTTTTTTTTGTTTCTCTAGACCAGTGGTTCTCATACATTTAGCACTGGGACCCACCGGAAGTGATGTCATGACCGGAAGTGACAACATCAAGCAGAATATTTTTTTTTTAACTATCCTAGGCTGTAATCCTACCCACATTTACCCAGGACTAAGTCCCATTTACTATCATTGTTAAAATAATATACATAGTAGCTTGTTAAAAGTACAGGTAACATTTCCTCAAATGCAGTCACATAAGAACATAAGAACAGCCCCACTGGATCAGGCCATAGGCCCATCTAGTCCAGCTTCCTGTATCTCACAGCGGCCCACCAAATGCCCCAGGGAGCACACCAGATAACAAGAGACCTCATCCTGGTACCCTCCCCTACATCTGGCATTCTGACATAGCCCATTTCTAAAACCAGGAGGTCGCACATGCACATCATGGCTTGTAACCCGTAATGGCTTTTTCCTCCAGAAACTTGTCCAATCCCCTTTTAAAGGCATCCAGGCCAGATGCCATCACCACATCCTGTGGCAAGGAGTTCCACATACTATGAGAGCATCAAGTCTAATACATTAAAAATATTGATCTAAATGGGGGCCTACCTGAAATGGGCTCATGACCCACCTAGTTGGTCCAGACCCATAGTCTGAGAAGCACTGCTCAGTTAGGAATTCTGCATGATCGGGATTCCCTGTTGCATAGACAGCCTACACATGAACAGTAATATGATTGCACTGAACATGTGACTTCGGAGGGGCAGGATGGATGAGCACAATCCCATGGGGAGGGCTCAGCAAGCTCACTCTCCTTCCACTCCATGCATTCTCTATGTAAGTGAATAAGATTCATAACAGGAATAGGTAAGCAGTACAACTACACCCAGAGGTACTGAGAGTTTTATGGGGGAGGGGGTTACAAAGATTGTTTTGAGCTTCTGTCCTTATCCCTTCAAATTTCAAATGTAAATTTGGCTGTGCCCTCCTTTTTTGGTTTCCTTTGGTTTTCAGGCCTCCTTTTTGCCCCCTGGGCCCAGGTATGAAGTAACACCTGTAATCCCTTCTCAGAGACCTTGACTACACCCACACTTCCCCACCATTATAATGTGATTTGGAAAGAAGGGAGCCAGGGAAAAACTGCCACTTTGTAAGCCTCTGCAGAAAGATTTTTAATTACAAGATGCAGTACTGTTGTTTTTTAAAATATTTGATTCATATGACGTTTAATAATACCTGTTGATTTCCTGGGCATGGTTTTATAAAAAGAGTCAGAGATTTCAGACCCATTCAGATGGTATATCTGCCAGCCTGTCCAAATCAGGTTTTGCTTCCCTCCGCAAAATGGGAAGCAGAGCGCGATCGCCCCACTCTCACTTTCCCCGACCCCCGAGGAGCCCTACAGGCGCTTGCACCCAGCTCCCCACAGCCAGGGACAGCTGCTGCAGGGACTGGAGGGTGCACCCCAGTCCCTGCAGCCCCATCAGAAGGGAAAGTGGAGCGATTGCACTCCGCTTCCGGTTTAGTAGAGGTGAGACGTGATCGCCCCACTCTCACTTTCCCTGACCGGAGGAGCCCTGCAGGCACTCGCGCCTGGCTCCCCGCAGCCAGGGACGGCTGCTGCAGGGACTGGAGGGTGCACCCCAGTCAAAAGTGGAAGTGGGGCAACTGTGCACCGCTTCCAGTTTAGTGGAGCGGGGCGCAGTCGCTCCGCTGTCACCTTCCCTGACCTGGGGAGCCCTGCTGAAGGTCACACAGGGCTCCCCGCACCCCCGGGGGGCTGTAGGGGGCTTGGGCAAGTGCACCAAGCTCCTGCAGCCCCCCTGAGAAGTGCGATCCTGGGGATTGCGCCGCTGCCTCCTCCCTGCCTCCTGGCTGCCCCCACCCCTTAAGGGGAAAGGGACCAGGACCCTCAGGCTGGGGCGTCGTGACGCCCCAGTTTGAATACCACTGATCTACTGTATTCATCTTCTAATGCTGAAGCTGGGATTAATACCCCAACCCACAAATCCTGACACACAGCAGCAGACAGCATGCACATGACTAAGGGCCCAATCCTATCCAACTTTCCAGCTCCAGTGTAGCCACAATGCAGCCCTGTGGTAAGAGAACACATGTTCCTATACCTTAAGAAGGTCCTAGTGACTGCCTCTCCACCACAAGATGCACCGAACACCCCACTGGCACAACTACACCAGCACTGGAAAATTGGATAGGATTGGGCCCTGAGAAAAGATTTCTGCATGTTCACTTGTAAAACAGACTTTTACTGCTGGTTTGGGAGAGGGAAAATAAGTTAAGAAAGGGGGGACAATTTCAAAAGGTTTAAGAAACCATTCTAAACTGCATTAGCAGAGCTGAGGGATTAAAGCGTTCCCACACACAGCAAAACTGACTTCTGTTGAGAGTTTTACTTGGAACAAAAACAGAGAACTGCTACCATTGCTACACACAGGCAGAAAACAAAGAAAAGAGAGGTCTAGTAAAAGTAGGAGAGTGCAACCCTCCAGCCTTTATACAAGAAACAAACACTCCTTACTGGTGGAGGCTAACATTTGCACACTTATGGACCATATATGGTACACTTGGCTGCTCAGCAGACATGTGTCAGTATTCCAAGAGCTGAATGTTCCAATTGTTTCAGTGGACAGAATAGCTACCAGAGCTGAACTACTAAATCATGTTATTGCATATTAGTTTTTAGAAACCTGTAATTTTAGTGGTTTGATTTTGAAATTGCTAAATATTAACATTTTAAAGATTTCTTTGTATTTCGATTTTGAAACCATTTGCCTTCTCAGTATTGTTACTGTAGGAGAAGAGACTATACCTTGGGGCTCAGTGTGCTGTTTTTAGAAAATATGTATGGATATTTGATTTTATATATGAAGGGAAAAATATGGACAATAATTATTAAGACTAATGAATATAATTCCTTAAACAGGCAAAGATAGTTTCTGCTGAAGAAGGGGACTGACATTTTGGCTCAGACAGACATTTGACATTGGCCTAAAAAGAGGGCTGTTCGGAGGTCAGAAGAATGTTTATTTGAATAGACTTTGGATTTCAACCAAAGATGATGGCTAACACTTGTGAGACTTCCTGCCAGATATGTTTGCATATGTCCTGTACAACTTCTGCCCTTCAAGTACTATGTGGGTTGGAACAAGGAGAGATCATTTTCTTCTCTCCCACCTCAAAACTAAACCCAGGTGGCCTGAGATAATTCAGGGTGGCCCTGCTTAATAAAGTGTGCCCATCTTTCAAAGCAAGATGGACAAGTGCAAAGAAGAGGGCATTCTAAGAAGCTGCCTTTGCCAATCCCATGCCTTATTGTGCTTCAGGAGTTTTAGAAACAATTAACATCACCAAAGAATACCGGCCTTTCTTGTCCACAAGGATTTTCCAACATGTGAACCAAGCTCCTAACATATGAACAGTCCATACTATTGCAGCTATGGTGAGGCAATTTCCTCTGGGCACAACCTATGGGTGCAAAATGTGGATAGTTAAAACCAACAGCTATGCAATGTGGATAGTTATTAAAATATTCTCAAATACTGAAATAATCTGTTCTGCTAACTGGGAAAAGATGTACCTTTCAAATGGCACCTGCTAATATTTAGAGGGGGAGAGCAACTGTCTGCCTCAGCATGGTGTTCCAGTGACTGTTGCTGGTGCCCCTTTTCCATCTTCTTAAATTATGAGCCTTTTAGGAACAGGAAACCACTTATTTATTTTGTAGCTATGTAAACCACTTTATGAACCACTTTTGTTGGAATAAAACATATGAACATTCTTAATAATGATGATGATATAATGCTTTATTCTCAATATGGAACAATTAGGCATGTTTTCTATATGTTCAATGAAAAACCCAGCATCGGTACAAACTGTGGGGCAGCAAGTGCTTGAGCATGACAGCTTGTCACTGGCTTTTTGCCTACAGAGGAGGAAAGCAATTCTGCCATTAAATACTGCCAGGGAAGGAGGGAGAACTTTGAATTTAGGCAGCAGTGCCCTAAAAGGTCCACAGTCATTTCACCTTCTGCTTTCCCAAGGTCGCTTCAGAGAGACTCTTATACTCTTACTTCATTGTTCTGTTGCACATAGTTGCTGACATTACTTGAGGGGAAGAAAGAATGAAGAACCTGCACTGGTCATGGAATTCAATCCTATGCATGTCTATGCATTATAGTCACTGGGGCTTACTCCCAGGTAAATGTGGATAGAATTGCAGCCTTAAAGCCCAGTCCTATGCACGTCTACTCAGAATAGGTCCCATTCTAGTCAATGGGGCTTACTCCTGGTAAGTGTGGATAGGACTGCAGCCTGAGAGCCTGATCCTATACATGTCTACTAGGAAGTGTGTCCCATTCTAGTCAATGGGGCTTAATCTCTGGTAAGTGTGGCTAGGACTGCAGCATGAGAGCCTGATCCTATACATGTCTACTAGGAAGTGAGTCCCATTCTAGTCAATGGGGCTTACTCCCAGGTAAGTGTGGCTAGGAGTGCAGCCTGATCCTATACACGTTTACTAGGAAGTGAGTCCCATTCTAGTCAATGAGGCTTACTCCCAGGTAAGTGTGGCTAGGACTGCAGCCTGAGAGCCTGATCCTATACATGTCTACTAAGAAGTGAGTCCCATTCTAGTCAATGGGGCTTACTCGCAGGTAAGTGTGGATAGGATTGCAGCCTGATCCTATACACGTTTACTAGGAAGTGAGTCGCATTCTAGTCAATGGGGCTTACTCGCAGGTAAGTGTGGCTAGGACTGCAGCCCTACTCGCCGACACCAAGCGGCAGGAGGAGTTCGGGCGAAGCAGAGAGAGCGGCGTTCTCTACCTTTGGCTGGCGAGGAGGAGCCCGGGCGGGCTGGGAGAGTTTGGAGAGCCACAGGTAGGCGGCGGCCTTCCTTTCCTCCTGCAGGTTCCAGCTGCCCCGAGTTTTGCGGTCCCTCCTCCCCCTCCCCTTCGCTTCCCGGGCTGGGCTGGGCTGGGCGCGCAAGAGAGCGACTGGGAACTGACTCCGGGTGGCGACGCGGCGGGCGCTTGGCTCTGCGGGGCGAGCCCCTCCTTCCTCCGCCTCGGGGAGAGACGCGGCTCCCTTTCCTGTTGCTCGGCGAGGGTCCTGCCGCTGCCCTCGCCCAGCCCAGCCCGCGGGAAGGCGCTGCGCCCTCGCCTGCGCGCCATGTACCTGTGGCGCCTCCTCTCCGGCGCCCCGGCCAGCGGGGCTGGGGGCGGCTGCAGCTCCCGCACGTGAGGTCCGGCCTCTCCTCTCCTCTCCTCTCCTCTCGGGCTTCCCGGACTTCGCTCCCCCTTCTCGGGAGCACACAAAGCGCAGCCCGCGAGATGCCTTTCCCCCTGCGCACGGTGGCGCCCCTCAGGCTGCGCGGCGGGGAAGAGGGCGCGCGCCCCGCGCCCGGGGACAAAGGAGGCGCCGCGCCGGGGGTCCTCTTCGACTCCCTGCAGGAGGTCTGCGCCCACTCGCTCGTCTCCCTGCTGGGGCAGCTCTCCGACCTCTCGCACTGCGCCAGCGACGTCTTCGGCGGCATCCAGAGCCAGGCAGACCGCTTGGGACGCCGCAGCGCGCAGCTCCAGCGCCGCCTGGACTCCCTCCGGGCTCTCGCCGCCCGCCTGGACCACCGCAAAGTCCAGATCCGTGAGTCTCCCTCGTCCTTCCTTAAGCCCCCTTGGCCACCCCGGGTGTGAGTGAAGGACTGTGGGGCGCCCGCTCGTGGGAATGCTGCAAGGGAGGCGCGCGGGCAGAGCTAGTCCCACAGGGAGGGAGACCCCCACGCCCCCCTCTCCAGACAGAAGTGTGGCCACCTCTTCCCTCCCCACCTGAGGGCCGTGCTGGGCCATAGTCTTCCTCCTGCCAGCTTGCCCTCTCTGAGGGGGTTGTTGTAGGGGAGAGGCAGGTGGCTCCTGCAAGGTGTGCAGGCTCCACGGGTTTGGTCACATTGCTGAGCTGCTGCTCTGCCTCTCCCAGTGAGGATCCTGTGCAGCAAAGGTGTTTTTCCTATGCCAGGGCGTCAGCCAAAGTGTTCTGAAAGCAGGAGGTGCCTTCCTTAGGTTTGGTGTGGAATTGGGGCATCTTCTCTGTGTTCGCACACTTTTTTTGTGTAGAAGGCACATGTGCGTGCAATGCGTGTATGTGCTCAATAGACAGGATGGTCTCCTTGTGAACTGCGTGCTTGAGGTGCCTTCAGGGTGGGAGAAGTGTCATATTCTCAATAGGAGACCTTTCATTAAATAAGGGCACTCTAGACACCATGTTTCCACATCCCTGTGCTTATGTATCATGTTAAAGAACAGTAGAGACAAAGGTGGAATGAAATACAACTGATCCAAATTGTTTTGTGTAAGTCTATATGAGGAATTATTTCATCCTTTTCCCAAATGCTAGTGGAAATGTATTGATTGATCGGCAGTCCAGTCCTAACTAACAGCCCAATCCTATCCAACTTTCCAGCACAGATTCAGCCATACCAATGGAGCATGTGCTGCCTCCTGTGGTGGGGAAGCAGTCACAGTGGCCTCCTCAAAATAAGGGAACATTTGTTCCCTTATTTTGGGGCTCTGTTGTGGCTGCATCGATGCTGAAAAGTTGGATAAGATTGGGCCCTAAATCTCCCTCACTGATGCAGCTGTGCAGATGGAGCATGTCCTGTACCCTGCATGGTCAGGCAGTATCTGAGGCCTCCATGAGGTAAGGGAGTGTAAGCCTCTACTTTCCAATAGGTCTGCTCAGACCTGTGCAACTATGAATGTTTCCAGAGGACTGAGGATCTTGAGACTAGGATACTGGTGGAGCTGCTTCCCCTAGTAATTGTCCTCAACATGTTTCCTCTTCACCCTGATTCCTCCCCATTTTTCTCCCCTGTGCCCAGTTCCACATCCCCCTGTGCCAACTTACTGATGTTCTTGGTATCCTGGAAGACCGTTGTTGCTTTGCTGCTTGGTTGTGTGCAAAAGGCCATTGCACTGCTGGAGCATGAGTTCCATCAGTGCAGTGGCCTGTTCAGATTGGGCTCCTGTTCAGTTAAGAGGAAGCTTGTTTGGTAATGTTGACATTTAGGCAGTGATTCCCTCAGGGACCTATTGACTTATCAAAGTCTGAGCACACTCTTTGTCACATCATTTTGGAAGATTATAGATCTTATAATAGGCTTATAAAGTGACTTTTTCATCCTTTTTCAGTTTAAAATTATGTGGATACAGTTTCTTTAAGAATATCACTAAAACCTTTAGTAAAATTAGGAAAAGTTACATGCACTTTACATGTACATGAGAGTTACATGAGATCTATTGAGCTCAATGAGTCTGAATTCAATATTTGATTTTTCTGTGTATGGACCATACTGATTCTAATGTACATACTGAGTGTTCTTCTAGATCTAGCTGTAGTGATGGGCACATAAGTGATGTCCATCAGGGTTGTCCTTAGGAGCTGCAGGGCCCAATGCAAAACATTTTTTGTGTGGCCCCCACAAGGGTGAGGGCCCATACTCACCAGGATGAGCGGCAGTGGCAAGGCACCTGACAGCAGTGTTGCTACCAACTGCTTCTGAGAGGGGCCGATTTCAAGCCAGTCAGACTCAGAGGCAGGCAGAAGAGAGAACTGTTCAGTGACAATGCTCTGCTCACTGCTTTCTCCTTGCAGTGTCTTGGTATGGAAGATTCCATGTCAGAGCGTCAGTTTCAGAGCAAGTGCCGGCTGTGGGTGCTCCACTCACCACCGTAGTTTGGGTCCCTTCCTGGTGCTGTACCCAATTTAGCCAAATTGGTCAAATTGCCCTAAGGCTGGCCCTGATGTCCATAACATGAAGTGCCTTTTGCCATCTTTGGTTGTGTCCCCCTACCGCTGAGGTATTCAATCTGTGCCTCCTGCCTCCTTAGGGAGGCGTGGCTAGCCTCCAGGGGCGTCACCAGGCATCTTGGGGAGAGAGGCTGGGCTGGCCTGGCCTGGGCTGCTCTACCTGCTGACTTGCTGCTTTTCTGCAACTGTGAATGAGGTAGGCGAGGTAGGCAGCGTGAGGCTGGGAGGGCTGCGAAACATGCTGGGGAGAGGTGGGAGAGAAGGCTGGCTGGGCAGGCAGAGGTGCCACATCTCATCATGGAGCTCTCCATGTGCAACCTTGCCCCAAGGACTACATTTCCCAGTGTGCCCCTCGCCCTGGGCATCCTGGAATTGGTCAAGGCTGGAGGAGAGAGGAGTTCAGAGGTGCTGCATCTCATCAGCACAGGGGCGCTCCTGGCTGGCTTCAAAGCGGGAGGGAAGAGTAAGTCCTCCACTTGGGAAGCCCAGCCTGCTCTTAGTGTCCAAATGCCCCAGCCTGCATCCCTCCGTCTTGCCTGGGGGAGAACAGGGGTGGCATCTGCATGTTGGATGTGTGTGTATGTGTGAGCAGCCCCCATCTACTTTGGGGTGAGTTGTAATCTTGCTCTGTGTGGCTGCAATCCTTTCCACACTTTCCTGGGACTAAGCCCCATTGACTCAAATGGGGCTTACTTCTGAGTAGACCTACATAGGCTTGGGGTCTGTGTCAGCTTAACCCAGGATCCTCACCTTTCTCTTTTTCCTCCCCCTCCAAAAAAGAGAAAAAAAGCCACTCTTGATGGCTTTGTCTCCAAAAATTGATTAAAAATAAAAATCCCCATTCCTTTTTAGCCATTCCCCTTTTTCCTCCTGCCTCCTTTTGGGGGCGAGGTACTCTGTTGGCTGCTATTGTAAGACAAAAGGCACAATCCTACCTAGGTCTACTCAGAAGTAAGTCCTATTGTGTTCAGTGGGGCTTACTCTCAGGAAAGTGGGGTTAGGATTCCAGCCAAACAGTCTCTGGGTCTCAGTCTGCATCAGTTTGCAATTAGCAGATACACACAAAACAAAGTCTTCCCCGCCTACAAATTCATCACTTCCCCCTCCCTTTCCAAAACCCTTTAGGTGTGCTGCTAACAAACTCAGGGCACAATCTTAACCAGGTCTATTCAGAAGTAAGTCCTATTATGTTCAGTGGGGCTTACTCTCAGGTAAGTGTGGTTAGGATTGCAGCCTCAGAGTGCTGGCAGCCTTGTTTCTAGTGTATAACACCTTCACCCCCATTTTGGGGGTAACTGAGGTGAGGTGTTGTAATGGGGAGCCGTGGCCAATGGCTACAAGGATCAGGGGAGGCGCGAACCGGAAAAGTTCGAGAACCACTGCCCTACTGGAAAGAGATAATCTGGCTACAGTTACCTGTGTTTTGATAATGCCCAGCTTGAATATAGGAACGTGTTAGACATGACTTTGAAAACTATCTGGAAATGTCAACTTCTTCAGAATATAGCAGCCAGGTTGTTGAGGGACCTGTTATGAGGAACATATTTCTATAGTTTTTAAAGATTTTCACTGGCTTCCGTTGTGTTATTAAATGCAATTTGAAGTGTTGAACACTCCCTTGGTTACTTTTATAGTTGAAAGGTGGGATGAACATCTTTTAAATCAGTGGTTTCCAGCTTTAGGAGCCCCAGGACTATTGAGGCAAACACTGGAGTTGTTGTATGTAGACCATATGCAACCCCTTCCATCCTCACCACACACAAAAATACAATTCAATTTGGTAGCCCATGAGGGAGTGCTCAGCAAGACACTGGAAATGCCAGCTGTGGGGGTCCATTCTCTGCTGTCTTTGGTGGTCCATGGGGAAGCATCTCACTGAGTGAACGGTCCACTGATTACAAGTAAGGGTGGAGAATGGACCCTCCTGCAGCTGGCTCATCAGCAAGCACTGGACCACCAGGGAAGGAGAAAAATGAACTACCTACAACCACAGTTGACACTTCAGTGGTCAGTGGGGATGCGCTCACTTGGAGAGACACTGGAAGTGATCAAAGGTGCTTGTCTTTCTTTTTGTCCTGAGACCTCATGGACCACTTCTCAGGGTCTCATGGACCACAGGTTGGGAACCACTGTTTTAAATAAACAAATATAACTGAAAAATGACTCCGTGAAAAATTTGCACAGCTGACCATGTTCAGGCTTCCCTTTAGAGGGAGTTCCATTACTGTAGTTTTGCCACTGACGTATTTCATGTTACACCCTTCCTGATTGTACTCATCAAAAAGACAATATTTCTAGTCAGGTGTCCCTGACCGATTTTATGACGCTTAAGGTTTCATAAAAGAGTATATTTCCCTGTGTTGTGTTTACAACATTCATTTCATTGATTTCAAATAAAAGTACTGTTAAAGCCTACAAGCAGAAGAGAAGACATACTTCTTCTCTTGTCTTCTCTTGTCGTTGTTCCTTTGTGACTGGTATTCAGAAGTGTTCTGCTGAAACTGAAGGTAACATGCTTCCTGCTACTGCCCTTTTAACTTACCTTTCTCTCATGCTCTACAAACATTCCTAGTTGTGTTTTCCGTGTATCTAAATTCGAAATCTAGAAGATGTTTACTCTCATACATTATTTGTTTTGAAAGAGGAGGCTCCTATGGAAATATTATATAAATAATTTTTAGTGTGATTTGCATGTTTGGGCTCCATGCTCTTGACCAGGGGTGTCCAAAGTTTTTGGCCGGAGGGCCGCATCAGCTCTCTGACACTGTGTCGTGGGACGGGGAAAAAAAGAATTAATTTACATTTAAAATTTGAATAAATTTACATAAGTTTACATAAATGAATATATTAAAGATGAACTTATATGAATGAATGAAGGTCTTGCAATAGCTCAAGGCCTATAAAAGGCCTTACACAAAGCAAGGCTGGCCTTTCCTTTGCTGCTGCTACTGCATCACAGACATGAAACAACAAGCAGTGGAGGGAGCCCTCATCCCACAGCTCACACTAGAGGTCAAACAGTCGCCCTCATGCTGAGAGCAGTTGCGTCGGGCCAGTGTGGGCTCCAGCAAATCTCTGGAGGGCCAGAGGCTCATTGGAGACTGGGGGCTCCCTGAGGGCCGCATTGAGAGGCCTCAAGGGCCGCAAGTGGCCCCAGGGCCGGGGTTTGGGCACCCCCGCTTTTGACTATTCAGGGTTCATGCAAAGCAAGTCAAATGAGCCGCACTTCCTTTGTGTTATCAAAGAGTCTGTCATCCAGAGTTCAGAAGCAGAGCATGACATGGCTTTCCTCCTGTAAGCTCTAGCCTCTTTCCAGAAATGCTGTAGCTCCTGTGTACTGAATAGTGTTTGGCATTTCCTGCTGGCTCAATGCAATGAGAATTTTTGTGTTTGTGTGTGTCCTTTCTCCCCCTCCACCTTTTCATTTCTGCAGTTGTCCCACTCAGTGAAAAGCAGTGCTACAGTGTGTGTGTAAAGGATAGCGAGTTCTGGAGAGCAGAGGAGCTTGTTTTTCAACATTTCTGATGGGTATCAGTTTTCAGCCTTAATTTGTCACATTAGGTTTAGTATTTGGACTACTTGCTTAAATTCAGTTTTGTATATCCGTTTCTTTCTTTTTTACCATTTTAATAGATTGCAAAACAGTTGAAAATAGCAGAAATCAACACAACAAAAATTAAAGTAACCTTACAGTAGTTTATATTAATGCGGAATATGATTAATCTTAATTCTTCCAACTTCATATCTTTATTCAACCAATCTGTTCATTTCTGTCTAGTCATCAATTTGCTGTGCACGCATATTGTTCAAACATTAAATGTGTATAACTTCCTTAATATATGTATTATTGTCCTTCTTGGGTCTTAGTCTTTTTTCAGATTATCTGTGTTATGAACAGTGATTGCACTTAATGATGCATGCGAAGTTTATTGGTCAACTACTGGAATGTGTTTATAATGAGAGAGGCAAAAGGAAAAGGGGAACTCCCAACAGGATGCCAAATGTTAGGTGGGATTTATGATAGAGAGAGAGCCTCTCTGTGCTCATCTGTATATTGAATGAATATGCTAGGATGGGGATGGTAGCATTGCAGCAAACTCTGCTCCTTGTTGTATGCAAGTTTGTTTGTCTGCAATGTACTAATAGTTTGCTGTTGCCTAGTTTGTTAGAATGTGTATATGCACATGCAGTCAGGTCTCCTGCTTTTGAATGATTCTCGACCATGTGGAGAGGTCCCACATGCATATAAATACTATGTATGCACATAGTGATGTTGCAGACATGCAAACATGTTCCAACTTCGGCTTTAAAAAAACAACTCAGTATGAGTTGTTTCTTGGAGTACTCATTGTCCATTTCCAAGAAAGAGCTTTTTGTATGCTTCCTAGAGAATAATGAAGCTGGATAGAATCCCTTGTTAGAAGCTTGAAAAAAAAATTGTACAGGGACATTTTGACTAATGTGAGGACTTTTAGTTTTTCTGTGGCTGGAAATTTGAAAGTCAGAGGATCCTGTCTTATTTTCTTCTCTTTCCCCTAGAAGAACCTTGAGAAACATGAGGATGGTTGTGAAAGCTTTTAAAATATGTTCCTATTGTATTTGGAACCTAGAAATAAACCATTCTACTTGGCAATATTCCTTTTTTTTGTTTTATTGTACTGTTTCTGCATTTCTATTCCTATCAGTGATAATTTTTGTACAGAACATTGGAGTAATGTGGAGAGGCTTCTTTGCTGGTATGAACACCTCTTTTCCCATTTATTCCAATAGTTAATGTGGTTGGATGGCTGCAGCTCTTTCCTCTATAGCCACGCAGTGTTAGGAAGGAAATGCTGTGCAATGCAACCTGTGACTGTTTTTTGTTTTCTTTGGAGTCAGCTGTTTCCTCAGGGAAGATCCCTTTTGGCTCACCACACCTCCTGCTGCAACAAAGAAAAATACTGTGATGGGTCTTTCCTGTGTATTAAATGCATTACTGAAAGAAGCACAGATAGAAGAGGAATCTACTCATTTACACCATGCTTCTTGTGCAGACTCGCCTCTAGATGAAGTGGGGTTTCAGGGAAACTTCCATGCAGCAGAGTTAACCCTGCAGTTTCCTTCTGTATCCATGTTTTTTCCTGGGAAAAACTTTTAACTTTGTCTTGCTAATTTTCCTTTGAAAACCTTACCTTCTGTTGACATTGTGGCTGAGCACGAGTCAGAAGCAGGATAGGCGACATTAATAAAGGAACATGGAATGTTTGTTAGATGCTTGTTAGGAAAGGGACAACAGCCTGATAAGATTCACCACCATTCCATATTTTTCCTGAAACATGGAAAACGCTTTGTATAGTATGCAACCTGAACAGAGATTTTGTAACGATATTTTAAAAACATACCCTTTAGCACTAGAGCCTCTATACCAGGGGTTCTTAATAGGTGGATCGTGATCTACCAGTAGATCGCGAGGCAAAATGAGTAGATCGCGGAGTGCCGACCCCCCCTTCAGGTGCCTCTGGGAGGAAACGCTGGGAGTAAGGCCCATTGTACTCAATGGGGCTTACTCCCAGGTAAGTGTGGCTAGGATTGCAGCCTCACAGCCTAATCCTAGGCATGTCTACTCAGGAGTAAGTCCTGTTATACTCAGTGGGGCTCAAGGTACACCAACATACATTGTACACATAAATGTTATATGTTATGATGGCGCGAACATTGTAAAAAAAACTCTGGTAGATCTCCGGGCCTTGCTGGGTTTCAAAGTAGCTCTCGAGCCAAAAAAGTGTGAGCACCCCTGCTCTATACATTTGTTACATGCCGTGTTAGGAAAGGGGCAACAGCCTGATAAGATTCACCACCATTGTTCTGAAGCCCTTTCTCTTAAGATCCTACTGTGCGGTTGTTAGGCTTGCTGACTGTAATTGCATCTCTCCCGACTAAGGGCAAATTACCTAGAGAATGTTGAATACAATTCAAATTACATTAAATGGTTTATTGCAAAACCCCCTTAGAAACTAAGGATCATCTGACTGAACAGGTTTATGTACGTCCCTGTTCTGTAATTATACAGAAAACTGCTTAGGAGAAATTTGCCCAATGTTACATCAGTCAGACAGCCCAATCCTAACTGAATTCCTGTGTGGAGAATTTGGAGATGCAGCAATGCCAATGCGTTGACGACTGTATCCTGCAGAGGATTTTTGGCTGCTAGCAGTCTCCTCAGGGGGCGGGGACATTTGTCCCTTTGCCCTGGGGCAGGGGTGCCCAAACCCTGGCCCGGGGGCCACTTGTAGCCCTTGGGGGCTCCCAATCAGGCCTGTGGGGAGCCCCCAGTCTCCAATGAGCGTCTGGCCCTCTGGAGACTTGCTAGAGCACGTACTTACCCGCCGCAACTTCAGCATGAGGACAACTGTTCAACATTTCACCTGAGCTGTGGGATGAGGGCTCCCTCCGCTACTTGCTGTTTCACATCTGTGATGCAGCAGTGACAACAAAGGAAAGGCTGGCCTTGCTTTGTGCAAGGCCTTTTATAGGCCTTGAGCTACTGCAAGACCTTCATTCATATAAGTTCTATCTCTAATAAATTCATTTATGTAAATTTATTCAAATTTTAAATGTAAATTCTTTTTTGTCCTGGCCCCAGACATAGTGTCAGAGAGATGATGTGGCCCTCCTGCCAAAATGTTTGGACACCCCTGCCCAGGGGTAAGCGTCAGTAGCTGCAACAAATCAACTTGGAGAGCAGCAGCTGAATTTGGCAGCAACGGTGTGCGCCGGATCCTATCCCTTCCAATAGCAGCCTTCTTGCTGCCTTTCTTTCCTTGAACCAGAAAAATCGCTGTTGCGGAAATGAAGGAACTCACTGTAGTGTGTCTCCTGTTCCAACCTCCCCCCCCCCCCCCGCTGAATACAGCAAATGCCTTCTCAGTGTGTGTGCACTAGTAGTGATAGGGAAGGATACAACTGGGATGTAAAACTCATTGAGTTGAATGGGACTCACTTGCAGGTAAGTTTGTATAGGATTGCAGCCTACTACAGTGAAGAATTAGGTGTACTTATTTAACGACAAGTAGTCCATCAGGACAACAAGAAGAAGTCCATCTTCCCAAAGAACAAATCTTGGTTATTGTTTTAAATGCAGCAATAATAGTTTCTTCGCATTTTATTTCACTAGCGTTCCACACACACACACACACACACACACACACACACACACACACACACCCGTTTTGATAAAAGAGGCCAGATAGAAGTTAGGCACAGACCATACCTACAGGTAGAACTAAATCAAAACTGCATTTTTGCAATACTGCAGAAATGCATCTTTTTTCATTTCCTAAGCAACAAATTATGTGAAAAGCAAATAAAGAATGTCCGTGAAAAGTGACAACTTCATGGCAGTGAGATTTTTATCCTCATTTTGTATTATGCTCTCTTTTCAAGGAACTCCGGGTAGTGTATTGTTTTTCTCTCTTGAGTCACACGATGACACTGTGAGATAGCTAAGGCTGGGAGATAGAACCTAGCCTAAGGTTTCTCAGTGCTTTTTATAGTGGGAATTGAAATGGGTTTCTAAGTTCCAAAACCAAACTGTGTATACAGGATCCCTGTTGGTTTATTTGCATACATTAATGTAAGGGCAAAAGCAACGGGCTTAAGGGTGATTATCTCTCTGCTGCATTATCTTTTGCTAAATCTGAATCCCTTTGGAGCAAGGAACCGTCTTCTCATTCCTTTTACTATGTTAACTGCTTTGATAACTCTTTTGTTTAACTTGTTTTTTTGTTGCAAAACAGTATATAGGTTGAGCATCCCTAATTTGAAAATCCAAAATACTTAAAAACCCAAAACTTTCTGAGCATTGTCATGATATCACAAGTGGAAAATTCCCCATTTGACCTTATGTGATGGACTATAGTTAAAACACAGCCACACAATAGTTTATTTAGGATCCCCAAGGGGGAAAAATTCCCCTTCAGCTGTGATATATATTTTCCATGCACACCCAGATTCTCGCATGCAAACACACCCCCAAAGTAATAAAATGGCATGTGTGCAGGCTGGGCATGCCAAGGGCAGGCTGTATATATTATTTGTATTGTTTAAAATAACCTCCAGGCTATGTGTGCAAGCTGTATATTAAACATAAAAGATTTTCTTGTTTATACTTGAGTCCCAGCCATAAGATATCTCAATCATTATGTATATCCAAATATTTCAAAATCTGAAACACTTTTGGTCCTAAGCATTTTGGATAAGGGATACTTAACTTGTATAGGTATTCTGAATAAATACTACTTACAGGATCATCACAGCTTACTTCAGTTTGAGTAATTCACTAAAAACAATACATCTAATATGTATTTCACATATATGAATTCTGGTGGTATTAATTAGCTCTCAGATTAAAAAAAACATTTTTAAAACAAAGCAGCCTGATGCTAACCATTAAATTCTATTATTATTATTATTATTATTATTATTATTATTATTATTATTAACAACAGTATTTATATACCGCTTTTCAACTAAAAGTTCACAAAGCGGTTTACAGAGAAAAATCAAATAACTAAATGGCTCCCTGTCCCAAAAGGGCTCACAATCTAAAAAGATGCAAATGAATACCAGCAGACAGCCACTAGAACAGACAGTGCTGGGGTGAGGTGGGCCAGTTACTCTCCCCCTGCTAAAAAAAGGAGCACCCACTTGAAAAAGTACCTCTTACCCAATTAGCAGGGGTTCTATTGATTTTATAATTTGTTTTGATTATTTATATAGTGTCATCCATGTAAATGGCAGTTTATTTAGAGTGAAAAGATACTACTGCACTGAGGGGTTTACAGTATAAATTTTGGCACAAGGGAGACAACAAGGAGGGAAGGGATTGGAGCAGGGACAAGCAATGGAAAAATATATGATTCTTTCAGTGATTTCAGTTGGTTTTTCTTCTAAGCAAATTTGTTTATGATGGTCGCCTTAGAGTTTTGTAAATTTTGGCTTAAGATGCATTAACTGAATTCTTCCACTTGATAAACTTTCTTTATTACTGTTCTGTAATAAACCTGAAAAAATGTGTTTTGGAAACTCCTAGTAACCAGCACCATTCAAAGTACAGGTCCAATCTCCTAATCTGCAGATTTCCAACCTGTGGATTTCACTGGCCACAGGTTCTGAACCTGCAGTGGAGGGCTGAACCTGAGCTCTCGGGTCATGACCAGAAGTGTTCTCCAGTTGCATCTGGGAGCCAAACGCAGCCTCTGCAGGCCTCAGAAATGCATCCAGAGATGCTGCAAAATTTCTAGTTTTTATGAAAACCAGAAGCACCTTTCCAGCACTTCCGGGGGCCTTTCAGAAGCCATGCACAGCCTTTGTGGACCTCATAACACCTCTGGATGTGAGCGGAGAACATCTCTAGTTGCTTCTGGAGGTAATAATGGATTGACCTGCAGATTTGCTTATCTGCGGGCTTTGGTGTCTGCAAGGGGTCTGGGAATGAATCCCCATGGATACCAAAGTCCAACTGCAATCCTTTTTGGGTTTTTATGTCATTGAATATTTATCAACAAGATGTGATCAGATCTGTGTTGTTGGTTACTGTTGAGAAATCACACCTAACTGCTAATTATAGCATTAATCAATGGGTGTAGTCAAGGAACAAATCTTACCTTTAGCAACCTGTTGCTTTCATTATGTACCTGCAAATCGGGTAGAACAGGTGTGGGTAAATTTGGGAGATGGCTTGGGAGGTAGCATTTTCTTACTTTTTTGTATAAGTCAAAGGCACTGCATATACTCATGTATAAGCCAATCTCATGGATAAGTTGAGGGCATGTTTTACACCAAAATAATGGAATTGGCTGTGACCTATAGATAATTCGAGGGTGTATGAAAGTCCTTGAAGTAGATAATTTTTTCCCTGATTTTACCCAAGGGTAGATCCTGAAAAACAACTTACCAGTAATTGTTCTGAAGCAGCTATTTTCCAAACAGGAAGAAAGGTGAAGGAGATTATGGACATTGTAGGCTTTGTGAGGAGTACAGTATTTTCATAGCTGCAACCCTTACAAAGACTGCTTGGAGAATAGCCTGTTTCTGTGCTACTTCAGAACGAAACAGCTGTTTTTTTCCTTTTACCCCAGCGTTTCCCACTTCTTCTGCCAGTCTGCCCCTTACATCACCAAGCAGCTGTTCCAAGAAGGCAAGGAGGCCTTACCACACTGACCTGTGTATAGTCAACCCATGTTTTCAGGGTCAATTGTAAGGCATTCATTTTTTTTTTACTTAAATACAAGTATATACAGTAGATTACACAGGCCTACAAAATTGAGGGTCAGAAAGGTTTTCCCAAACTTTATGGTGGTTTGATATGAATTTGGGAAGCTGATTCCAAAAATGATATCCGTTTTGCCCTATCTCGTCTAGTTTTGGAGATATAGTATAACCTCATTAGTGAATGGTTCAAGTAGCTTCCTCATGAGGAAGCTGCTTGAACCATTCACTAAAGAGGCTATGCTGTATCTCCAAAACTAGACGAGGTAGGGCAAAACGGATGCCATTTTTGGAATCAGCACCCCAAATATACCCAGGAATTGGTGTAATGTTTAAGGAAGCAAAATGTGTGTTGGCCTGTGTTATTAATCAAAGGTAGGTGGGTTGGTGGTTTGTGTGCTTCATTGGCTTTGTTGGCAGCCATTATGTCAGCAGCTGGATTGGGCTGGTATATGTGTAAAACGGCCTAAAATATGAAGGTAATAACAACTTGGCCCTTATTGTAATGCTTAACATATAATGGGTGATGGAAGTGTCCCCATCTGCATTTTCTCCACGATGTTCTATAGTTATGTTTAATTTTTCTTGTACTCCTCTCCTTTGCTTTATTCCTTGTTTGCTTTATTCTAGGCATTTGTGTTGTCACATTTTTTATTAAATAAAAAATATATAATTTTCTGAAAGCTGTTTGGTTTTAAGAGTTGTTATATGTACGCATGCATAAAATTCATGTAAGTAGATTACTGTACTGCTTCTTAGTTGAAATCATGGCTCTGTAACTGATTCACTAGTTGAATTCTGCAAAATACTCCATAAAACGCTTTGGGCATAATCCAGTTCAGTACAGATGTCAAACCGTTGAAGACTGCCGCAGGATTCAATAGAGCCCTGGTTTTCTTGTCCCACCTGCCAGTTTGATCACAAGGACAATCAAGGCAATTGGAAGGCCTCTTTGCTTAGTCTGTAGCATTCAAGTTATTTGTGCTCTTGAGCACAAATCATTTACATGGTCCACAGAGAGGGAGAAGGGATTATGAGAGATAAGCTGGCTGCTTTTTCTTCAGTGTCCCCTGGTGCTGCCTGCTTATGTTGTGGGAGTGTGTGTGAGAGAGATGACTCTGTGCATGTGCTCTCTACGCTGTGCCTGCACTTAGCTGAATTCTTTTCATCACAACCCAGGACTCAAATTCCTACATTTTTAGTGATTCTGGCAGCTTAAAGTAATCCTTGACCTAAAGAGATGTTTAAGTCAAGCACAGGGAAAAATGTAAAAATGGGATTGCATTGGCTACATATAGTGGAGAGTGTGTACAACGTAACTGTATGAATTAAAGGTTTGCTATTAATATAGTATAATGCCTACCTGTTGACTGGACATTGTTTGATTTTTGTTGTATTCAGCACAAGCAATATTGGACAAAGTGAAAGAAATGTACCAAAGAGAACTAAGAGAATTCTATACAAATGTATATGTGGGAAACAGATGGAGGGCATGATGGGAAAAACTGACTACAGCAGCATATCTTCAAATAATAGGACCAACACCCAACCCACTTTCTCCAGATATTAGCATCAGACTAATTGGCATACATGCAAAGAAACCTGTCAGACAGGCTTGGTTAGAATAGTGCTCATGGGGAATGGTGAGGCTGGGCTGTTATTGCCACTAAAATTGTCAGTTGTCTTCTGTCTCCTAATCATGCTGATAATTGTCTATTGACAAAAGTTATAATAACACACAGTGCATTGAATTAGCTGCATAGTTTTTGTTCTCTTAAAATTGTTGTATAAACCAGGGATGAAGTATTTAATGTTAAATCTTGTTTGCTCTCATTTTTGCATTATCCTCCTGTTTTTGCAGTCATCCTGTTAATCATGCAGCAGGCCTCCATTGTCCTGCAGTTTTAAAACAAATAAGCAGCCCAATCTTATTCTCATGATGTGATGGTGGACCTTGTGATCTGCCATATCACATCACTCTCAGGGTTGCTAGTTGCTTCTGGTTTTTAATTTTGTTCTCTGGAATTGAAAGAATATTGGCAGAAAATTTATATTTATAAAAATGCACTACAGGTTGCTTAAAAAGGCTGAAAAAATTTCAGAGCACAGAGAAACTTAACACCCTTTGAATTTGGATAGCATATTGAAAATCAGTATTATAATTTTTTAGCTCTGTACGGAATTGACCCTTAAACATGTACAGTGATGTAACTACATAAAATAGTGGTATTTGAGACTGTCTCTAGGAATTTGAAATATTTTAGTAGCCTTGCTGGTAGTCTGTATTGTATTGTATTTGGGATGGTGAAGTCTTTGACTGATTGGCTGAGCTGGTTCAGTCATTCCAACTGCTATGGTAACAAAACTATCCAAATGTTAGAAATCCAGTTTCTTTGAGATAAAGGAAACTTTTCAGGGGGGGGGGGGAATTCAGCTAACACTCCTGTCAGGGGCTCATTGCCTGGCTGGCTCCTGCCTTACCTGGAGGTGCAGGGGGAGCAGAAGACAGGTGGGGGGGAGCCACGGGAGGCTGAGGGCAGATCCTGCCAGTTGAACCTGCGGGCTGCCAGGGAGCCGTGGGTGGGAGGAGGAGCAGCCCCCCCAGAGAGGCACTCCTCCCTGAAGTGCAGGGGTGCCGGGGGACGGATGGGGGAGCGCCCCGGGCAGCAGTGGGCGCAAACCCCCAGCAACCCCCGCAGATGACCAGGCACTGTGGGGAGCTGGGGGCGGGGGGAAGAGCAACCCTCTGGGAGGTGCCCAGCCTCCCACCCGCTGCAACACAGGTGGTGCGGCTCCGGCATTGGCCGCACCTTGCCTCACCTGCAGCTGACCGCTCGGGAGGCAGGGAAGGGATCCCTGTGGCTGGGTCTGGTGGGGGAGGACGAGCGGGGAAGCACGCCGGCCTGCAAGCAGCACCCCCAGGAAGGGCACCTCCCCCCCATGGATGCTGCCCGGTCTTCTCGCCCCATGGGGGGGGGCTCATCCAGGAGCAGGGTGGCGGGGAGACAGGTGGGGAGGAGCAGCAAGAGGCAGGCTGGGGCACAGAGCCACTCAGATGGTGAGCAAGCCTCCTGCAGACTCAGACAGCAGGGCGGGGTTGGCTCCAGGACCAGGTGCCCGGGCTGACTGGGTGAGAGGGGTGGCACCGGGAACTCCATAAAGGCCGGGGAGGCCAGTGATGATGAGGAAGCCGGGCAAGGTTAACAGCCAGGAGGAAGGCTGCATGCCCATGAGACCCAGGCTACCGTAGAAGCCAAAGAGGAGGACCCGGATGGATGTAACCCCCCCTTTTTGGACCTGAGGCCACTCAGCCTCAACCCAGGGACCTGGGTGAGTCTGAATCCCTTTTTGGCCAGAGGACCCTCAGCCTCCTCCCCAGGATCTGACAACTCCCTGGGTTTTTTGAAGTAATCCCCTCTGTTGCTACCATACCTGAGTGTGAGAGATCGAAAGCAAGCTCCACCTTGCTGCACGTGTTCTGGCTACAGAGGTTTTCCGCCCCCCCTTCCCCTCCTCAGCCTCTTTGCAGCTCCAGGAATGTTACTGTTCCTTGCAAGGGGAACCTCTTCCAGGGCTATTTCCCTGCCTGGGCGAGGCGGAGCCTTTTTGCAGTGTTTTGGGCTGCCTGGAAACACAGTTTGAGAAACACTGGACTAGAGAGAGGCTGCACACTAGACCAGGGGTGCTCACACTTTTTAGGCTCGAGAGCTACTTTGAAACCCAGCAAGGCCCGGAGATCTACCAGGGGGGAAGGAAGCGTCTGACAGACACCCCCTTTAATGTATGGAGCCCCTGCTGGAGTCTAGTCAGTTTGGTCAGTTTTGTTGCTGCATGCCTGAAGAGCAGCTAAAGTGTCAGTTTCAGTGTCAGTTTAGCTACTGACTAGACGAAACTGACATATTAACAGTTTGGAGAGACAGGGCTCCGAGATCTACTCATTTTGCCTCGCGATCTACCGGTAGATCGCGATCCACCTATTGAGCACCCCTGCACTAGACCATATATTGAGAAATGAGAACTTGAAACAAAATAGATGAAGGAATATTGTGTAAATGGGCAGAGGAGATGGCCTGAAAGAGAGGACAGAATTAAACTCACAGCTCATAAGGCCAGGAGAAGCCTTGGGTACAAGCTTTATTAACCCTCTTTATATGTCTGTGCCTACTACCCCTTCTCCCAGAAACAGAGCAGACTGAGGATTCTGTCTGTTGTAGATTGCTTCCTTCTCCCATTGTCCAGTAAGTGTCCTACAGCACAAGTTTCGGGATGTCTGAGGCTTGGCCCGAGGCAAGGAGAAACTTTTCCCCCTACCCCAAGGAGAACCGCAGCAGCCCCAATGGGGCTACTCAGATCTGCGCCACCTAAACTGGTAGCACAAATCCAAGCTGCCCCAGGCTGTCCCGCCTCTCTTTCCCCTCCCACCCCTGGGAATGCCCGCCATCTGCCCTCCCTTGCCCTGAAATGCTTCCCTCTCACATCCTCCTCCCCATGCCTCTCTCAGACCCCAGCGCCAGTTGAGCTGGGCCAGTGCAACCTTTCTGGGCTCCGGGGCTCACATCAGCACGGGGAGGCTGGCGCGCATTTATGCGCCGGCCTATCTACCCTGAGAGTGGTGCGAGAGTGCTTTTTGGCACTTTTGCGACACTCTTCAGCCAGCGCAAGGGACTTGCTCTGGATTGCATCCCTTGTGGCTTACCAGGTGATGGAGAGGGATATAGCTGTGGTAGCAGTTTATCATCCTCCTTGCTGGGTGCCATTTTAAAATTCTCGATTAAAATATCCTGGTACTCGATGCTGCATTGAAATGGGACACCTGGCAAGATGGACAGATTGCTGCTGCTCCATCCCCCATTGCTCAGTAGACTGTAGGGATGCTTGGAGATAGGACTGCTAGGTACAGAGCAAGTTTGGCCTGTAGGGGAGGGGGGCAGTTCAGACTCTGGAGCAATCTTTCTGATCTGTGTTGTCTCTACCAAGAATACATTAAAGTTCAAAGAATATATAGTAGTGGCTTTCAACCAATTTTTGGTTGAGATCCGTGTAACAGTTGTGATATCCTACAGAAATCCAAACATGTTCCTGTTCCTCACAGAACATAGAAAAAAGTGCAAACTGGTAATAGGTAATTTATTTAACAATAACAAAATTAAAAGGCAAGCATTTGTACTAGTTAACACTTATAATTAGCATTTAAAATTGCAAGCTGTATCACAAGACTAGACTGGGTGACATGTATGTGAACATTTCCAGTCAAGGAGAGGGGGGGGGGGATGACTGGCTCATACAGGAATTAAAAGTGAAGCCTGAGGTTGGAGGATCTGCAGTTTCATGGTACTCGGGTGGAGACTCATGGAACCTATGACTTTTGCAGAACTGATTGAGAAACACTGATTATGTGCTTTGAAGATATATATTTCTTGAACTGTGTAATGATATGCCTAGCACATATATGCTATAAACTGAGAAGCCCTTACTTACACAGCCACCCCCCCATATCTGTGGAGGATTCCCCCCATGATACTGAAACTGTAGACCAGTGGTTCTCAAACTTTTAGCACTAGGACCCACTTTTTAGAATGAGAATCTGTCAGAATCCACTGGAAGTGATGTCATGACTGCAAATGACATCATCAAGCAGGAAAATCCTAGACTGTAATCCTACCCACACTTACCCAGGAGTAAGTCCCATTTACTTTACTATCATTATTAAAAGCATATACATAGTAGCCTGCTAAAAGTACAGATGTGTAACAGTTCCCCAAATGCATTTACATACCATGGTAGTATCAAGTCTAATATATTAAAAATAAAATATTGAAATGAATGGGGACCCACCTGAAATTGGCTCTTGACCCACCTAGTGATTTTTGCAGCCTGCTGCTTGAAGGCTAGCTTACACAAGGGAAGGAGCAGGATGAGTCCCCATTGCTTCAATTGCCAAGCATGGCTGGAAGCTTTTCACTGAGCTCTTTAAAGGGGACATTTAAAAGGGAAATGTCAGCTTGGAAAAAATGTATTCTAGGCATGGGGCTCAGGATGGCTGCCCCAGTTGCTCTACTGAGGAGGACATCTGGGTTGCCCTAATCTGCTCGGTTGAAGTTTCTGCCACCAAACTAGACTATTTTCTTTTCCAAAAGGTGCCTACTATGTTCTTTAGGGGCCATGGTTATTAGTTTACACAGTGTTGTAATTATAAAACACAAATTACAGGGGAGCATCCTTTCATCAATACATGCAGCCACAATGTTAAAAACACTGCCACTAACTGAGAAGCTACCTAGAAGGCTTGTGTTTGCATCGTTATTTGCATTGGCTATATCCTTCCCTCCATGCACACAGCCATGATGTTAAAAGTACTGTTGTTGGCTGAGATGCTACCATATGCCTGTGTTCACATCTGTTGGTGTATCTATTGCTCACAAGGTCCCATTGACATCTGTTGTGAGATTCCATTGTAAAGTGAGGGTCCACAATGCATTTAAGAGTTGTATAGAAGGGCTGTACTGCCAATTGTGGTTTCTACTATCATTGCAATAGTGTAACTTGGCAAGCTCAGAGATGACAAGGGCCAAAAAGCAATGGTCGGTTAATTTTACATAGTGATTTTAACTTGCTAATTCTCCTTCTGAGCAGGGAGAAGGGTGGATCAACCCCAGGAAGTGGATGGGTTTGGCAGCAGCAGTGCTCACTGAATCCTAACCCTCTTCCTGTGCCTGATCTGCATTCACTAGTCAACATGAACTTGCACCAGCAATATCGCTAGCGCAGATGTGAGTTGACCCTTGGCAGGAGTGGGGACTTACCCTGGGGAAGGGAACAAATGTTCTCTTTCCCCCAAGGAGACGTCAACATGCTGAAACATCCCTGTAGAATACAGCAGGCACCATCTTAGCATTGCTGCATTGCCGCGTGGGCAGTTAGACAGGATTGGGCTATTATTCATCCAAACTTCATCACCTTTGTTTTCTTGAAGATTTTAGGGCATGTATGTTCTATCATTTTCTCTGAAACTGTACCTATTGAAACCTCTGTATAGACTGAAAGCTGAAAAAGGAGTTGAAGCTGAAAAATGAAACATTTTATGTCAGACTGCTTCAGTGCTTCAAAAAATTTCGAGTTCATAACCAGTTTCAAATGGAGTCATATGTGGTTAAATTAGCCAGTATATTCTGACTTCACACATTTAAATCTAGTCTAGACAAGAACATGTGTCATTGTACATCACATCTCAGAATATCAACTAAAAAGGGTAACAGAGCTGGCCTGATTTGACCTAACTGGAACGAAGGAAAACATGAATTTTCTTTTGATCCTGACAGAGACAAATCAATGCAGATCTTCACTTAATTTATTTTTTTCTTGATAATTTCCTCCCTGTATAAGCAGTAAGGATTTGACTCTCTGTGTATTATATGTATACAGTATTATCCAGTAACATGAATTAAAATAATCTGCTTAGAATAGACTCTGCTACAAAATCCAATTTTCAGGCATTGGTATAGTTGAGCATGTTTTCTTCAACTAAAATCTTGGCTGATTGATAAATCTAGAATACCTCTAAATCACAGCTGGTAATGTTAAATTCACAGGTTCAGAACCTCATAGTTGGAATATATTATTTGCACTATTATTCTAGGGTGCAATCCTAACCCCTTGTGCCAGTGGGACGTGTGCTGCATCCTGCAGTTGGGTGTCACTCACGGAGGCCTCCTCAAAGTAAGGGAATGTTACATAAGGCATTGGGAAAGCATTGACATTGACATAAGGCATTGGGAAAGCATAAGTAAGGGAAAGCATTCACATAAGGGGTTAGGATTGCACCCTCACTCAGTTTATTATATTTCAGCTACCTGTTCACAAGAAAAGGTATTGTTCAACAGAGGTTTTGTGTAGAAACTCACTGGAGACTATGGGTTGTATTCAAAGGCATTCCTTGTTTCAGAGGAAACCTTCAGTTATGAATTAAATGCCTGTGCCCATTTGGATACTTTACATGCTTGCTTGCACATGTTGTATAATATGTTGTGTTGTGCTGGGGGGGGGGCTTGTGTGGATAAAGCTAAAATGTTGTATTGTCACATCTTGGAAAAGAAAAATGAAACTTGAATACCATCTCTTCTGACAGCAAGCAGACAAGTGGTCAACATCAAAAGCCCTAAGATGTTCAGGTTAAAAAAATAATTGGGGCCTCTGACCTAACTCATGCAATATTAAATCCTAATTGTCAAAAGCAGTGACAACTAGATCAGGGCCATTGAACTTGAGACATTTCCAAGCCCCCCTTTGGAGCAACTGGAACAAGCTTCCATATCAAGCAGTCTTTTGAAACAAAAAGTTCAGAAAGACTGCACAACCAAAACTTAAAAGTAGTTGGAAAATGTATTTAAGAACTCAACATAACCCTTTTAATTACTCATCTGGATGGTAAAGTTTAAGCTTTTCTTTCCAAGAGAAATTCATAAACTTGTAAGAATGTCCAGCGCCACATGCATAAAGGCAAACCAGTGATTAAGGCAGCTGTATATAATGTTCTCAGAAGGCTTGTATCTCCATATGGAAGGAGTTAAGTGCAAGTTTTGGTTGGGGGCAGGGTGCGCTGGTCAAAATGAGAAAGTTTGTGAAGTTTCTTCACATTGTAATTATGATCCTTGAGCTACCAAGTCATTTAAAAGTTAAGAGCATATCTAGTTCACAGAAACTTTATTTTATGTAGTATATACAGTAGTTAATGTTAGTTTGTCATCACTTTAAATTCATTAAATAAATAAATAATTTAACGGGAGGACAATATAATTTGCATACATATTTGATATGTATTAAATATAATAATTGCTTTTAACCGGAAAAGAGTTTGGGTCCATTTTTGAAGTTTTGACATTCAGAATATTATGCTCTCTGAAATTGCCTTTTCAGGGTTGTGCCTGTCATGTTTGTTGTTTTTTTTTGTTTTTTTGTAAGACCTCTAGCTCAGAGTTGATCTGCAAAACCAACTTTATTGAACAGTGCCAACAGGTCACATGTAACTATTTTTATTGCTAATGTAGGTACAGGGGGAGTGTAACTGGCCCACCTCACCCAGCAGTGTCTGTTCTAGTGGCTGTCTGCTGGTGTTCTTTTGCATCTTTTTAGATTGTGAGCCCTTTGGGGACAGGGAGCCATTTAGTTATTTGATTTTTCTCTATAAACTGCTTTGTGAACTTTTAGTTGAAAAGCGGTATATAAATACTGTTAATAATAATAATATAGGCATCCCCTCTAAACAGTGGATACTGGATCCACAGATACAGGTAGCTTTCTGTAGCGATTAATTGCAGCAGTATAACTGCCTTGGTCTATGATAGCAAAAATAACTAAAAGTCTTGTGACACTTTAAAGACTGTCCACACTAGACCAGCCACACTAGACGCTGTGCCAGAACCACCTTTCAGAGCGCGATACCATAGTCTTTCGAGACTGAAGGTTGCCAATACAATACGTAAGCGCTTGTTCAGAAAACCATATGTAACAATAAGGTGTTGCCCAACTTTTTCTTCTTTTTAATATGTTAATTATTTTTAGACAATTTCTCTGCGATATTGTAATCAAATGTGCCAGTATTTAACAAAATCCTGAAAGTGAAACTTATTCATTGGTCAACACTATCTAATTCAAAAACATTTAATTAGTTTCTCTGTGTATGCTATCATAATTAATGATCACAAAGCAACTTGCTAACTTCCAAGGGCAAGTGCTCTTGGCTCTCTGGTGAGCAGAATATACAACTGCACACAGATCCAATTTCCTGAGCTCTCATTTGTGCTCTACTTCCTAGAATAAAAACCAGGATCCTTTTTTGAGCAGCAAAAGAGATTCCTGCCATTTTTAGCATTGCCAAATCTCAGCACAAATCAGACAAGTCCCAAGAGATATTGGGAAAAAATCTCTTCATGGGCTAGTTGGAAGAGAAGGAGGGTCTTTTCCACTGGAGTGCAAAGGGAAGAATGGCAGGCGTGTCTCCCTTGGTTTCTTCCTTTCTGTTTACCCAGCACTAATTAATATGCCTTCTCTCCCCCAATGTCTCTGCATACCCAGATTACTTGCAGAGGAGAGGGATTGCTGATGACCCAGGTAGTCTCTAGCTTTGTAAACTGTGTTGACATTTGTGCACCCATATTCACAATGCTTGATGCTGTTTGTGTCTAGAAGAGTTCTACCATACATTGTGCCTTCGTGGCCTTTTGTAGTTCCAAAACATATGCAGAGTTGGGATAAGGAAAAGAGAATTAAACATCTTGACTGTCAATTTTTTGTATTTTCTGTGCCACTCTGAATTTTTATCTGCAAATTTAAGGAAGAGCTTCATGGTACTTTTGGATATATTAAAATGCTAAACTTAAATATTGAACTGCAGGCAGACCTATATTGTGATTGAAGCTCTCTTCAATTAAAAATGGAGAGGGCACATATCTTTTTAGCAGTCTCTGGTTTGGAAACATAAATGAGAATTTGTAGAAGTCACATGTGAAATAGTCCTTCTACTTGTTCTCCAGTATTTTCCCAAAGATTTGTCAGTATTTTAAAAACCTAGAATTCACAGTAATGGGAAGAAATACGTGAGAAACATTATCTCTATTGCCAACCTTAATTTCATTTAAAGTATTCAAGCTGCATATTTTAGAACCTTTAAGAGCGCAGGTAGTATCTTGACTAATTATTTTACCATCAGGAGCTGCTTCTAGAAATAAAATAATGCTTCTTTCACTCAGCTTCTGATTGTGGAAGTACTGTACTAATTGGGATGCTACCCTTTTTTAATATTTGGATTAACACAGTTCAGCTCTCCCTTGTTTGCCTGCAGCTGTAAATGTTAAAGCTGCTTGTATGTTCACCTTTCATTTCAGGTTATTTTATGCAACAAAATTTGAGAAACTTCTTTGTAGCAGAGCTAGGGAATGGTAGCATCTTAAGTGTGTTGAAGATGAAAAACATTATAGTACTTCTTTGGACCTTATTTTCTTATGGCTGGGTTGTACTTTTTTTCTTTTTCATTGCATTAGCATAAATATTACAGAAACACTGTAGTTGCACCATGTGTTTATGTAATTGCAAAACTGTCTTGTGTAATTTTGAATATAAAGCAATGAAGAAGGGACGATGTTTTTCCATGTTTATGTTTGAGATTGCTAGCTTTCCCAGACCAACACACAAGTCTTAAATTTGTAAGAAAATCTGCTTTTAGAAGAAAAAAATACGGGGCTCTTACCCGATTCCCCACTTTTCCCAGGCTTAACTCTATTGAGTAAAAAGAAATCTGCTCTATAGGGTTCTCCTAAGAGTTGTTATGCACATTACCCTCAGCACAGGCCTATATAGCCTTGAAACAAAGGCTCCTTGACGTCGAGCAGCAGGACCTTTATAGCAGTGCCTTCAAAATCAGCTCTCCATAACATCTTCATCTTTCTATTCTACCTGGAAGGAGGCCTATGTATTTTGACTTCTTGGAATGCCCCCAAGAATGAAGGGCGTTTACTTTAGCAAAATATAATGTCATTCCATGTGAGCAGCTATTTGGAAGATATAGCTGCAGATAGAGTTTGCCCATGCAGGTTGGGTAATATAGAAACACTCTATCATATTATATTGCCTTATATATCAGGATCTTTGTATTATTGCCGATCTTGGCCACTCTCTGGGGTTGGAGTGACCAGAATAAAATTATATACATACTTAGTGGGGTAAATGAAGGGCTTTCTGGGGTGGTGGCCAAATATATAAATATGATAATTAAGAGGCGTTTTTCTATGATGGTCACAAATGGTTGATACGTGACAGCAAGGCCTGGTTGGTCATGGTTGGAGGTGAACTGTTTGATTCATGTATCCCTCCATCCAATCTTTTGTTTTATACTGCTTGGATTTTAAATATGCCAATAAAGGTTTCTTGTATCTTGTATCTTTTAGAAGAAAAAAATTAAGTGTAAATACTGATCTATCATATAGGATTGTTGGAAGAATTACTGACCTCTGTGAAGTTTGAACATTCATAGCTCTACATAAATGTTTATGATTATTGCTGGAACTGTAAACAATAATGTTGATTACTGTATGTAAGCATGTTTAAGATGATATAAAGGTGTACATTCAGTCTTAATGATCAAAAACAACTTCTCTTCTAATGAAGTAATGCAGTGGTTCCCAAACTCTCTGGGAGAGAGTGGCCACGATCGTGCTACTGCTTGGGAGCAAAAGGTTGTTTTTTAATAAAACTTAACTGTGGCAGCTCTGGCCCTCTGGAGGTCTGAGGAGCCTGTGGACTGCTCTGCAGGGCGCCCAGTGCCTCCAAACAGCTGAAAATAGTGAAAAACTGCCACTTCTGGTTTTCACAAAGAACGGAATCCTGTTGTAAACAGGGCTACCTGTACTGAACAATGACTGTAAACAATTGAATTAGGTTTAAGCTTATTAATGAATAGCAAGAAACTAATTTACAACTTTTAACTGTTTTCAGGGTTGTCCCTTGGGAAAGGTAGAGAAATGTCCAGACATTTCTAATCTAGTTTCAAATAATAGTGACTTCTATGAATCCTGTGAAAATTTGTGCTCTAGGCTTTTTTGGCTAAGAACTTTAACCTTCCTACGAAGTCATGATTAAACTTGCATGAAGTTTGTTTACATCAAGATATATAAGAGTCCTCACCTGGTCTCATATTCGAAGTCCTTTTGTTTCCTACCTCTAGCATCACTTCATAACATCTAGAAGGATTAGTTTTCTGTCTATCATAGAGAATGCTGAGAAAATTTAGGGTCCAGTTCTATTCAGCTTTCCAATACTGATGCAGCTGTGCCAATGGGGCATGAGCTGCATCCTGTAGAGGTGGAGGCAATCATAGAGGCCTCCTCGAGGTTAGGGAATACTTATTCCCTTACTTTGGGGCTACATCGCAGCTGGACTGGCACTGGAAAGTTGGAAAGGATTGGGTCCACAAAGTTTTATGTCTACATATGTTAATATGTAGGGGTGTTTGTAATGGAAGATCAGAAGATCATCAGGTGGATGATGTGGTGTTGATAGCGATTCCATGTTTTTACAGCTGTTTGACAGCTCTGGGAAGGGCAGGGCTGGCTCTACAGCTGTAAGCAATCAAGGCCAATGAAGACCTGAGCTTCATTTGACCTTGATGGGACTTTGAATGGACGTGGACTGAAGAGGTGGCTCACCTGAGCCTAATTTGGACTTAACAAGGGGCTAACAAGGTAGCTCACAGGTGAGTTGCATTTTGGATTATGAGACATCCAAGGATAAAAGGCAGCTTTAGAAGGAGCAAAGCTATGCTGACCCAGAGGAAGACACTACCTGACCCAGACCGACTGCCAGGACTCTGCTGGAGGACACAGAAGAGCGGACTGCCAGGAGGAGACACTCTGCTGGAGAGGACACTGCTAGAGCGGAGGGACTGTGCTGCAGAAGACTGGATTGGGAAGACTGGACTGTGCTTGAAGACTGGATTGGACTTGGACTGGAGGCTTCAGACCTTTACCCACTGAGTTAAGTGGAGTTTTGGAGAGGGAAAGCCTCTGGACAAGAGGACTTGCAGGGAGTGTATGTGTTTGTAGCAATAAATTCTTGTAAATTGCTCAACTGATAAGTAGTTCTGTTCATTTCTTTGCACACCGCAGCTGTTGATCCTAGAGATAAAGAGGGTGTTAATTAGCCAAAAAGTGGGCATTAGAAGGGGGTTGGAATATTTGGAAGAGACAAATTGGCATACTCGGCAGGATTGCAAGACAGTGTTTCAGCTGATAAGTGACAGGAAGTCAGTTACTAAAGGGAGGGGGAAGGTGGCAAACAATATTTTAGCATGTTGCATACAAAGTCTGCAAAGTCTGATCTTTGGAAATGCATATGCAGCAAGATATACATTGTAGAAATGCAGACAAAATAAGAATCATAACTAATCTTTTCAATTATTCACTTAGGGATCTACAAGTTGTCTCAAAAATATACAGACATTTTAATGAGCTCTAATTCATACATTCATAGAATCATAAAGTTGGAAGGGAGCTACAAGGTTAGCTAATCCAATACCCTGCCTGTAGCAGGAAATTCTCCAAGAGCATCTCCAGCAGTTGTCTGTTGAGCCTCTGCTTGAAAGGTCTTCAGTGAGGGATAATCTGCCACCTTGATAATTGTTTCAACTGCCAGACTACCCTTACTGTTAAGAATTTCTTCTTGATATCCAACTGGAATCTCCTTTCTTCCCGTTTGAATCCATTTGATCTTCTACTTCATTGTAGAAGACCTGCAACAATTAAACATCTAAGGCAGTGGTTTTTGAACATTTCTGGCCCGCGACTGCCCTGATCTTTGTGGCCATTGGCCGCAGTGCCCCATTATATCACCTCACCTCAGTTACCCCCAAAATGGGGATGGAGCATGGAGGTGTTACAATTATACACTAGAAACAAGGCTGCCAGCACTCTGAGGCTGCAATCCTAACCACACTTACCTGAGAGGAAGCCCCATTGAACAAAATAGGACTTACTTCTGAGTAGACCTGGTTAGGATTGTGCCCTGAGTTTGTTAGCAGCACACCTGGAGGGTTTTGGAAAGGGAGGGGGGAAAGTGATGAATTTGCTGGGGGAGAGGAAGACTTTGTTTTGTGTGTATCTGCTAATTGCAAACTGAGACCCAGAGACTGTTTGGCTGGAATCCTAACCTCACTTTCCTGGGAGTAAGTCCCATTGAACACAATAGGACTTACTTCTGAATAGACCTAGCTAGGATTGGGCCTTTTGTCTTACAATAACGGCCAACACGGGAAGTCCCCCCCCCCAAAGGAGGCAGGAGGAAAAAGGGGGATGACTGAAAAGGAATAGGGATTTTTATTTTTAATCAATTTTTGGAGACAAAGCCATCAAGAGTCGTTTTTTTTCCCTTTTTGGAAGGGGGAGGAAAAGAGAGAGGTGAAGATCCTTGGTTAAGCTGACACAGACCCCAAGCCTGTGTAGGTCTACTCAGAAGTAAGCCCCATTTGAGTCAGTGGGGCTTACTCCCAGGAAAATGTGGAGAGGATTGCAGCCACACAGAGCAAGATTACAGCTCACCCCCAAAGTAGATGGGGGATGCTCACACACATACATCCCAACATGCAGATGCCACCCCTATTCCCCCCAGGCAAGATGGAGGAATGCAGGTTGGGGCATTTGGACATGGCCCCTACTAAGAGGAGGCTGGGCTCCTCCTTCCCAAGCAGAGGAAAGTGATGCACTGCTTGTACTTACTCTTCCCTCCCAGTTTGAAGCCTGCCAGGAGCACGCCCTGTGCTGATGAGATGCAGCACCTCCTCCCACCAAGGCCCAGCCAGGCTTCTCTCCCACCTCCCCCACCATGTTTCACATGCCCTCCCCCCTCATGTTGCCCTACCCACCTCGTTCACAGCTGCAGAAAAGCAACAAGTCAGTGGGCAGCCTGTGCAGCTGAGCAGAGCAGCACAGCTATGGCCACCCCTCTCCCCCCCATGCCTCATGACACCCCTGTCGCCTAGCAGCGCCTCCCTAGGGAACTGGGATGCACAGATTGAATACCTCAGATTTAAGGGAAGCAATTGACAAGATGTGTGGAACCATCCTGAAAGGGAGATGGGCTAGCCAAATATCTTGCGTCAGCCTAGAGGTTTTGCAAATAGGCCATAAGGCATGTTTGTGCCACAGTGTGAAAAGGGAGCCTGGCCCAAGCTCCATGGACTAGTGCAAATGGTAAGCCTGCGCTGGCTGGGTCAGACTGGCACAGGGGTCTTGGGGGATGGGGAGGACGAGAAGGAGGTGTTTCACAGTGGGTCACAGGTGAGCAGGGGGTGGGGCCAGGATCTGGTACACACAGCTCTGGGCTGCTCAGATCTGTGCCAACACTTGAGGTGGTGTAGATTCGAGTAACCCCATTGGGCCTGCTATAGTGTTACCCAGATCAGGGGAAGGAATTCCCCTTGCCCCAGACTTTGCTGCAACCAGCTCCAGCCCCACGTTGGATATGGGGCAGGCCAGCTGGCCTTCTCATTCCAGCATGAGTTAGGACTGGGCTGTTAGTCTAATTAACTGGATCAAGCAATGGCTCCTATGCTTATCATTTGCAGTATATCTGTGAATTATAGTAGAAGTGTGAATTATAGCATAACAAATTTGACAGTATAAATTGTGCATGCATTTCTTGACACCCTGTAAATTATGACTTTCAATGTTAACACTGCCAAAGCAGCTTTCAGTGCTATTAAAGCAATCAAAATAAACAATAAATGCAAATGTATTCTATAATTCCATCTGTAATTTGGTCTAGAGGTGTGCAGATATTTGGGTTGTTTCCCAAGGTGGTTGTCTGAGCAGAAGCAGCCTGTTTTCCATGGGGGGGGGGGGAAGATATTGTTACTTTAGCCTTCCCTCTGTAGCTCCCTAAGTCTCTGAAAATCCCGCTGAGGGATGAATGATTCTGAAGTAGATACTCAGGAAGCACAGGGAGCTGCAGGGGAAGAGGAGATTGGCAAAAAAATTGCCCCTTTACCTTGTGCTAGGCAGGACTTCTTCTGTTCATGGTTGAAGACCTTAGAAAACAACATTTTGACTCAAAAAACAAAATACAGTCATGCCCCCTTATCCATAGAGGGTTCGTTCTGGAGTCCCCCGTGGATAACTGGAACCCCCTGTTAACCCCTGGGGATATGGGTTAACGCATGTCCCTGTAGTCCAGGCACCCAGAGGCGTGGGGAACGTTGCTTCCCTCATCTTTGGAGGGGCTTCTTAGCTCAAATAAAGTGATTTCTAGTTTCTGTTTCATGGGGAAACCGGAAGTGACATTTTTAAGGCTTTATAGACATCTGCAGATACAGGTCCCTACGTATTATTAAATTATATAGTGCCATTTATTTGCATGGGGCTTTACAGAGTTTCATAGGACAGATTCTGTCTGTCTGTCTGAAGAAGTTTCACTATGAAATTAAGATAAATGCATCAGATAGTCCAATCCTACTGAGGTTGTATGGCAGCGGAATTTGCAAACTGTTGTTGCAAAGGGTGTGCTGCTGTCATGTGCTGTGGGACCGCCTGTTCAAGTGGTCATAGCCCTGCACACACTCAAATGGCTCACACATGCTGTGCCAGCGCAGGTAAGTTGAGGCAGGGGAGGATTGGAGCAGGAGTAATGTGAGCAGGGGGCGGTTTGGGGGCGGATCTTGGCAGCAGTCACATATGCTGGGATCCTGTCCCCCTTTTCCTGGCCTGACACACCCCCTGAGCATCTTATCATTATTATTATTTTTTCCTGGATTTGTAATCCACCTTTCTCCCCGAAGAGCACCCAAGGTGGCTTATGCCAGACTTATGCTAGCTAAATTGGCAGCTCATGGGAAGGTAAGTAAAAAAGATTTTTTTCCCCTTTTCTGCACCCTCATATCCTGTGTTGGCAACCTTCAGTCTCAAAAGACTATGGTATCGCGCTCTGAATGGTGGTTCTGGAACAGCATCTACTGTGGCTGAAAAGGCCAATTTGGGAGTGACAATCCCTTCCACACCTTCCGCAGTCTGTCCCTGGTCTGTCTCCGTGGCTATGGGCCTTCCTTCTTTGACTCTTTGCCTCAGACTGTTGGCCAAGTGTCTCTTCAAACTGGGAAAGGCCATGCTGCACAGCCTGCCTCCAAGTGGGCCGCTCAGAGGCCAGGGTTTCCCACCTGTTGAGGTCCACTCCTAAGGCCTTCAGATCCCTCTTGCAGATGTCCTTGTATCGCAGCTGTGGTCTACCTGTAGGGCGCTTTCCTTGCACGAGTTCTCCATAGAGGAGATCCTTTGGGATCCGGCCATTATCCATTCTCACAACATGACCGAGCCAACGCAGGCGTCTCTGTTTCAGCAGTGCATACATGCTAGGGATTCCAGCTCGTTCCAGGACTGTGTTGTTTGGAACTTAGTAACTGAACTATTTGATCACTTGTAATTCTAATTAGGGTGATGAAATAATTAACAAACAACCATTTCAGTTCTATGTTAAAGACTCTCTGGTCAATCAGAGTTCATTGTACAATTCTGTAGTGCTAGGTTTGTTAGTTATTCTGGTTCAGGCACTTTTCTTGTTGGTTCTTGTAAATTTAATTAATGTTTCTTGTAATTCTTTGCACCAAAACCACACAAAGCATTAGAGAAGATTTTCTCTTCTCTCCTGCAGCTATTTCCAGGATGAGATGAATAGTCCAGGCTATAAATTCTGGAGACTGAACGAGTGAGAGACTTTTTTTTTATTGTCATCTAGAATAAAGACTATAAAGACACCAATTATTTAACTATAGTTTTAAGAGGTAGTAAATCAACTTTCTTTTACTATTAAATGGCTATTGGTTGTTTATTATGAGAAATACTTGGCCCATTTTTAGAGAAATATGACTACAAATTTGTGTATTTCTTAAGAATGTCTGTTTCTGCATGGAGCAAACAGTGTCTGAGGTGTTTAAAGGTATCATTAAGGTTTTAATCCCAAGGATGGATAGGTGGCATAAAGTCTAGCTAAACTCAGTAAGACAGACTTGACAGTATACAGGAGGTTCCCATATCTGTGGATCCCATATCCACAGTTTTGCTTATCTGTGGATCAAGTCTGCGCCCCCTGATCGCCCCCGGAGATGAGGAGAGCCTCTGGAGGGTCCTCTGGGCCCAGCAGAGGTCATGCACATCCACCTGTGGCCTCTGCTGGGCTCAAAATGATGAAAAGAGTGGCATCCCCTCCAAAAAACCCCCTCACAACTTCTGGTTTTTGTATTTTCCAAAAAACTGGAGGTGACATTTTTCATGCTTTATAAAGCATTAGGAGGCCTGGGGAAGCCCTCAGTGAGTGGGGGATGTTCCCTGCTATCCACTGTTTCGCTTAACTGCTGGGTGTTCTGGAATGGAACCCTGTGGATACCGGGGCACAACTCTAAATTTAGATTGGACTCCATGAATGTATATTTACGACTCTAACAGTACAATCTTATACAGAAATAAGTTCCATTATGCTCACTTCCAGGAACATAAGAACAGCCCCACTGGATCAGGCCATAGGCCCATCTAGTCCAGCTTCCTGTATCTCACAGCGGCCCACCAAATGCCCCAGGGAGCACATCAGATAACAAGAGACCTCATCCTGGTGCCCTCCCCTACATCTGGCATTCTGACTTAACCCATTCCTAAAATCAGGAGGTTGCGCATACACATCATGGCTTGTACCCCATAATGGATTTTTCCTCCAGAAACTCGTCCAATCCCCTTTTAAAGGCGTCTAGGCTAGACGCCAGCACCACATCCTGTGGCAAGGAGTTCCACAGACCGACCACGCGCTGAGTAAAGAAATATTTTCTTTTGTCTGTCCTAACTCTCCCAACACTCAATTTTAGTGGATGTCCCCTGGTTCTGGTATTATGTGAGAGTGTAAAGAGCATCTCCCTATCCACTCTGTCCATCCCCTGCATAATTTTGTATGTCTCAATCATGTCCCCCCTCAAGCGTCTCTTTTCTAGGCTGAAGAGGCCCAAACGCCGTAGCCTTTCCTCATAAGGAAGGTGCCCCAGCCCTGTAATCATCTTAGTCGCTCTCTTTTGCACCTTTTCCATTTCCACTATGTCTTTTTTGAGATGCGGCGACCAGAACTGGACACAATACTCCAGGTGTGGCCTTACCATAGATTTGTACAACGGCATTATAATACTAGCCGTTTTGTTCTCAATACCCTTCCTAATGATCCCAAGCATAGAATTGGCCTTCTTCACTGCCGCCGCACATTGGATCGACACTTTCATCGACCTGTCCACCACCACCCCAAGATCTCTCTCCTGAGAGAGGAAAATGCGTATAGGATTGCAGCCCAATCTTTCGGCAGACAATTATAACAGCATTGAAGATTACAGATTATTATAGCATTTAGGCTAACCTACATTAAATTCTACTCAGAAAACTTATACAGAGCCTGAAGAATATCCCATTTTGAATTTCTTTAACTATTAAGTTGAAATAGTCATTCTACAGAAGAGTTTGACTATGTAAATCAGGCTATTGTTTCTGCAACTGCAAAGAATAGGAAGAGAGGTGACGATCTATTACTTCAATCTGAGATAACTTGAGCAGTCCTTACTGTGCTTCTTTGTCTGGTGATTTGGGTCATCTGCCTTTTCAGTAATAATGAGTTTGGATCCAGGTAGCTATGTGTTATACTCTTAGATTCAAAGTGCCATAGGGCTTTAGAATTTTTGTGTATTGCATTAAAAAGAATTCAAGTGAATTCTGAAGTTCCTTCTTCTGTAATGTTTATTGCTTACCCTCCCCTGTTTTATAGTATAAGTATTTAGATTTAGGGAGGCTGTTTTTGTTAATATGGTGACGGATGGGTTAGAGAAATAGAAGCACAGTTGTGTGGTGGGGTACCTGTGGTAGATAAATCTTCACTTAAATCTTCCCAGCTTCGCTGGCCTTTCGCACTTTTACCAATAGCCATACTGTGGAAGTGTATTGCAAGGAAGGCGAAGAATCAACAGGATGTGGAGCAGCATGAGGAGTGGGATTGCTGGGTTTTTATTATTTCCAAATGAAGCTTTACTTGTTTGAGAGTGTTTTTTAAAATGCTGACCCTGTTAAGGATTAGAAGAGCAAGTTGTCTAAATGCATAATTGCAAAAGCAAGAGAGCAGACAAAGAAACAATAACTGTATTTTTGAAAGCATCAGTAGATTTCTTCCTGTACTGAATACTTCTATCTCACATTCAACTGACATTTCAAGATTACTGCCTGAAAATCTCTGCGGGTTGACTAGTTCCGAATGTTTTTAGACAAGAACATTAGCCTTTAAATCAGTACGTAAGCTGCCTTTTAAAAATAAGTGAATGTGCTTGTGAAATAGCGTATTGGATGCCCAAAATAGGCTCTTGTCTTCTAGAGGCACATCTAATTCAGAAGGTGGCATCAACATAATTGTCACGATTTTCATTTTAAAAAGAAGGCAAGAAATCTTGGCAAAAGTATAAAACATTTCTGTTGCTTGCCTGGCTTGTGGCCTAGTGCTAAATATTTGCTTCATGGAGTCCTTACCAAAAACAGGAAACTGAGTAACAACTAAAATGCATTCAGGTTGTCTGTCATGTAGAGGAGACACCCTGTCAGTTGCACACAATTTAGATATATAGTAGAATGGTTGTGGCACCCTAGACTTAACATTGGTTATAGCTGAGTGGTTCTTTAAATTTATTGTACTGAGGACCTATATGCTTGTTGGTTTGTTTGCTCTTGCAGAGCACCATTATTTCTTATCTTACAGTCGTTGTTTCAGAGGCTGTTGAAAGTCTTTTGAATTACAACTCAACTACTACACATACTCTATAGTTGTAATCCCAGGTGGGGTTATTAATTTAAATTCCATTGAACCTATTGGCACTGCTGAACAAGTAAGCTGCTTTCCAGTTTTAAATGTTAAAACTAGGGGCAAAATAAGAACATTCCTTAGCATCTATAGGAAATCTATGGAATGGTAGGAAAGCTTACTTTTCTGTACAGTACAGTAGACTGTTCCCACAGCGGAAATCAAATGTGTCATCAGTGGAAATGGCTAATTTGGGAATGGCTGTCCTAGAATCTCACAGTGATGCCTTTTTTTGTCAGTGTGATTTTAAAAGAACCTTTAATGAGGGCTAGCTTAGCCAAATTGATCTTTTTTAAAGGATTATAGCTTTAAAAAAATGCTTGGGACATCATAGCAATCTTCCTTCTTAGTTATGTAATTCATGTTTATAGCATGTTTATGTAACACTATAGTTATGTAATTCATTTTTATTCCTTCATTAGCTTTCTTGGTTCAGCCCAAGCCCTCCAAAGCCCCTCTTGCCACTCCCTACCTCTTGGTCATCATATTACTACACTTCGCCTTTATTTTTCAACTCTACCACTCTCAAATATCCAAAGGCGTCCTGCTGCAATGACTTAACTCTTTCTTCCTTGTTGCCTCTTATGCTTCAGGCTTCCTCTTGGCAGGGCTGGCCCATCCATGCAGTGAAATGGTCTTATCAGGACAGCTGGGTCTTCTTGCACCTGGGGTCATGCCTTAAGATGCTGTAATTATCTGGAAGTAATTGCGGTGATGTGATGATGTCACCACAGTTACTTCCAGCATGCTCAGAGCGATTTGGCCGTGTACGTTGGTACTGTAAATGTAATAATAGTTTCAGTTGACAGCAACTGTTACCCTGCACATGCCCAATCTCCTCTGATCTTGGAAGCTAAGCAGGGTCAGGCCTGGTTTGTACTTGGATGGGAGACCGCCTGGGAATACTGGGTGCTGTAGGCTTACCAGAGTCTTTCAAGACTGAAGGTTGCCAACCATTTCAGGACTGAAACTGCCTTTATCGTCCTGATTGATGATCTATGACAGGGGTGTCCAAAGTTTTTGGCAGGAGGGCCACATCATCTCTCTGACACTGTGTCAGGGGCCGGGGGGGAAAAAGAATTAATTTACATTTAAAATCTGAATAAATTTATATAAATGAATATACTAACGATGCTTATATGAATGCATGAAGGTCTTGCAATAGCTCAAGGCGTATAAAAGGTCTTGCAAAAAGCAAGGCTGGCCTTTCCTTTGCTGCATCAGAGACATGAAACAGCAAGCAGTGGAAGGAGGCCTCATCCCACAGCTGATGCGAGAGGTCAAACAGTCGCCCTCACGCTGAGAGCAGTTGCGTTGGGCCAGCATGGGCTCCAGCAAGTCTCCAGAGGGCCAGAGGCTCATTGGAGACTGGGGTCTCCCTGAGGGCTGCATTGGGAGTCCTCGAGGGCAGCAAGTGGCCCCAGGGCCGGGGTTTGGGCACCCCTGATCTATGACATGAAATAGGTGGGGGAGTTCTGCTGGGTCTGTGGCGATAAATACTACTGACTATTGTATTCTTCTGGATTTCCTCTCAGGGTTGGGATTAGGAGGCTCAGTGTTGTAATTGTTTCAGTTCTGCTGTGGGAGAGGGTGCAGATGGTATTGCTAGGAGACCAGCCCCATGGCCTGTAGTCTTTGGGTGTCATAGGTTCCCTTTGTTTACTATGCTGTTTAAAATTTCTATGAAACCACTGGGAGAGGTTCCCTGGGTTGAGGTGTCATCAGTACATACATGACACCCAGCTATATCTCACAAACGGACCAGTCCTTCTGAAATCCCCCCCACTGGTATAGCCACGCCAATGGAACACGCACTGCATCCATGGGAGGAGGGCAGTTGAAACAGTCTCCTCGGGGTAAGTGTACTTTCTCCTCTACTGCTGCCGTCTGAGCAGCGTCTGAAAGCCTCCACTGCTGCCGTCTGAGCCCTATTCAGATCTATGCCTGCTGTTTAGAAGGTGAAAGTCAAAAGCATGTAACAGCAGTGGTAAGGGAAATGGATGGGGTTAGGATATTGGCACACTTGAGTGCCGTTGATACTGCCCCCAGTCCACCTCCCTCTAGGGCAGTTGTTCCTAAACTAGTGATCCACCAGCCTGGGAAGCACTGGCCAATGTCCCTTTTAGGGGCGGGGAGGGGGGGAAGACAGCAATGTGATCCCCAGGATCATGCTGCTGTCAGGGGTGGGAAGGGGGTTTTCAAAGCTGCAGTCCTTGGGGGTCCAGGAAACCCTCCACAGGGCTACCTGTGCCAGCAAAAGTGTAAAGAGAAAAGGGAACTTCTGGTTTTTGCAACAAAACCAGAAGTGCCCTCTTTTCTTTTTATATTTTTACACTTTTGCAGGGAGAGGGAGTGCTATGGTGGGTTCCCTGGACACCCCAGGACTGCAGCACTAGCTGCAGGTAAGTAAAAAAACCTGTCTCCCATCCTCAGCAGCACTATCCTGGGGATCGTGTTGATATTATAGCCCCTCCCCCACAACAACAACTTACTGTGCTCCCAACTCCCTTGTAGGAGTTTGGAATGCACTGCTCTAGGGAGATCTAGACATGCAGCTGCCATTTTTTATTATTGCTGTGTGTTTATCCTGATATCTAGTTTTGATCTTTGTAAGCCTCCATGCACTTTCTAATTTAATGCTTATGTACTTAGAAAGAGTCTCTGAACAGGCATAGTTCAGAGATGAGTAATAGCTCATATAGCTAGCCATATATATGAGGCCTCAGGCATTGTTTTCACTGGTTTAATGCAGGAACACATTTATTGTTTTCTGTAAGTTTTGAATAAATCATTTTAATTTTGTAAATCCTTGTCTATGAATGATCTGTTGAAGTGAACAAGTTGCCCGGCACTACTGTAGCCTCTAACAGACAAGCATCTGAAAAACAATGTTGTTGTTTTTTTTGAACACAGGAAGACTTGGGAGGATGTAGGTTCCTGTATAGAGTCTGTATGTATTGTGTATATGGAGGGAGAATGAGGAAGGAAAGGAAAGCTGAAGTCAAGATACTCGGCTTCCTTTGTACCTGAGAGATGTAGCAGACATGCCTTTTCCAAATCTGTTTTTAGATGTTTTGAAAATGTTCATATCCACAAGGAAAGTATTCATGTCCAGAATGGAAGTGGATCAGAACTTGGAAGTATTGGGCACTTTCCCTTCCCCAAATTCAAACAATTCTGCCAACAATACACATGTAACTTAGAAAATGCACTACAGTATTTTGGAACTTTTGTAAACAAGCTACAAAATACTTGGTGTGTGTTGCTTGCCTTCTTCAAAGTACTCTTCCATTCCAATTAATTAAGAAAAAATTAAACTATGTGATGATTTGAGCCTTTCTGTTGGATGACTTCAGTCTTATTGCCAAAAACATGTTATGTGTTAAAGATACCTCTTGAAGATTTGACATGCTTTTGACATTTGTTGCTGATCCACTAAAAATTGTTCTGAAGTACAAAATAAATCAACGTTTGGGGTTTCAAAAATTTCCTTTTTGGTTTTGAGCCTTCTTAATGTAGTTGGTGTACTTTCATAAATTTCTGTGCAATATAAAACGTTAATGTAATTCTCCTGTGCATGGAAAAAGCACTTGCCATTTAGATATTGTAATTCCAACTTTTAAATTTCTGTTAAAAGAAATGATGATATAAATTTAAACATTACTTACAACTATTGGGTTGAATCCAGAGCAACACAAGCAGAACCCTGCTCACAGAAGGTGATTTTCCTCCTGCATTCTCCCCATAGTGAGTCCCAAAAATTTGCTCTTGTGGATAAGAAGCGCTCCAAAACCAACTTACCTTTCACAGGAAATAATATCTGACTTTGGGGGCAGTTTGTATCAGGAAAACAATGTGGGGAAAGGTTTCCTTCCCCGTCCCCTCCCAACTGTGCTGCAGTTCCAGTCTGGATCTTTTGATAGGAGGAAAAATAGTACTCCCAATATGGGATTAAACAGGTTTCTTTAAAACTGTCCTGTCTAGTTTAACCCTCAGTGATGAACATAGAGGAGCAGAAGGAAATGAAAAGTTTTCTTTCACCCATTGTTTTGCCAGATGCCCAGCCCAAGCTTCATTTAAAGAATTATGCCCACTTTAAGCTAATTAGCACCCCTTCTTTCCCCAACAATGACCCTAGTTCTGCACTACTGGACCCCACCACCAGGGTAGCTCGCCTATTCAACCTGCAGGGATCCTCCTTCCTCTTCTTTCCTGCCAGCAGCTCCTCCAGCCACTACAGCAACACCTTGGTCCTCAGCAGGTCTTGGGTGTGGCAGCCACACACCAATCTCCAGTGTCTCCAGCAATCTCTGTTCCAGCAGTCTCCAAAGTCTATTCATCCATCTGTCCTTTAGGCTGCAATCCTAAACCATTTTCCAGCAGTGACATAAGGTCAATGCAGCTCCAAGGTAAGGGAACAAACATTCCCTTGCTTTGAGGAGGACTCCATCAGTGCCACCCAATTGCAGGATGCAGCGCATATCCCACTGGCACAGCTATGCCAGTGCAGGAAAGTGGGTTAGGATTGCGCCCTTCGTCGGTTAGTCCATCAGTAGTTCCAGTAGTCCATCAGCCATTAATTCCTCAGTCCATTAATCCTTCAGTTCAGTTCAGTTCCTTCAAGTTTTCCTCCTTCTACTACCCATCCCTCTTTTCCTTCCTGCAGGTGCTGTTTTTATCCCTGAGGGCCCTATTGCCTTCAGGTGGCTGCAGCTGTGCAGCGCACTCACTGCAATCTAAGGCCCTTGTGTTAACCCCATGCTTGCCTGACAGAGCAAGAGGCCACTGTTGAAACCGCACCCTATCTCCTCAAGGGATCTTGTGCATTTCTATTACACCCATTGCCCACTGGATCATCTATCAAGGAAGCCATCCTCTCAAAGTCAGGACTAATTCTGCCTGTGTTTGCAAAACTGGCAAACCTGTTACCCCAAACCACTTGGAATGGGAGAACTGAGCCTAGTTTCTCTTTTTGGGGGGGGGGGGGGAAATTTGAAAATATATTGGTTCTTCTCCTGCAATCCTCAAGGTGTCTGAGAAAGGATAGAAAGGACATTAGTCCTCTCTAAGATGTTCTCAGTGTGCAACCCAGTGTCAGGGATTGTGAGTAGATTAGCGAACTGGCTAATGCAATGTTTCTCAGACTGGTTCAGGACCCACTATGTGAGTTGTGAGCCAATTCCTGGTGGGTCCCCATTCATTTCAATATTTTATTTTTAAGATATCAGACTTGATACTACAATAGTATGTGACTGCATTTGGGGAAATGTTACAGATCTGTACTTTTAACAGGCTACTATGTATATGCTTTTAACAGTGACAGTAAATGGGACTTACTCTTGGGTAAGTGTGGTTAGGATTGCAGCCTAGGATTGTTAAAAATTTTCCTGCTTGATGTCACTTCTGGTCATGCTATAGCTTCTGGTGGGTCCCAACAGATTCTCATTCTAAAAAGTGGGTCCTGGTGCTAAAAGTTTGGGAACAACTTGGCTAATAGATTAACGAACTGACACACACACAGTAATGAACTGACACTGGCGGACGGACAACAAATTGGCATACTGACTAATGAACTAGCTAATGGACCAACCAAACAGAGACTGCTGAGTGGTGGAGAGCTGCTGCTGTACCTAGAAGAACTGCTGCTTGGAGGTCTGGAAGGAAGGACCTGCAGCCCTACAGGCAAGCCAGGCCAAGGGGGCTAATTAGCTTGAAGTGGGCATAAGTTTTCTAGGCCAAGTTTAGAACAGGAATTTGGCAAAACAATATATACACAAAACATAGAGCTGCACTTAAGGACATCATGGGGCATCCACTATTCTCTGCATCTGGTGACTCACTCTCTTCCTTTGTCCAAAGCCTGATCCTGGTTTTTTTTTTTGTCAGGCTTAACTGTGACATAATTCGGATTGCTCCCCACCCACCACCCACCCCCATGATTTGCCTGAAGCCTTATGGAATCCCCATCAATCTTCAGTGGACTACTGAAAGCTGCCTTTAGATTTTAGTGTGGCCTCCAGGAATGTGCATCATATTGAAGAAAATAAATATAAATAAATATTTAGTAAATTCAGTATAAATAAGAATAGCTTCAGTCAGTCAGAGTTGACAGTGCTGGGCAGGATGATGGGAACCGGATATGAGTGCATGGCTAAAATCAGGAGGGGAGTGGATCTCAAACATCTTTAGTTTCTGCATTATGAATTCTGACACATGACTTGAAAGAATGCTGTAAATCATTAAAACTAAACTGGTGTTAATAAATTAAACATTTGCTTTTGGAATCAAAACATCCTTCCAATTGCATGCATTCAAGTATCAAATTCTGGAATAACTGAAACAGAAACCTACTGATTCTCTTGTCCTAAAATAAACAATCCTTGATCAGGTAAGAATTTCTAAATGAAAGAGAGAATATCAGGCATTTTTACTGCAATTCAAGCTTACACTATTCCATCAGTTAGCTGGCAAGTATGCAGAGGTGTTAATTTTGCACATGTTGAAAAAGTGGTATTTCAGAAATATTCCATATGCATATTTGTTTGTACATGTGCTTATACTTTGTGTAAGCATACATGGATTTTGTAATATTTGTTTTATTTGGCAAAAATGTTGATATTTGGCCAGTTTCCAAATGTGTGTGAAGTGCAGAATAATCCTGGTTTATTAATTTTGGAAAAATGACAGAATATGAACTCCAGGATGCTGTAGATATTGTGCACTCATGCTGTTGCTGCTATATATTCTATTTCAGGTCTCTCAGATGTTTAATCTACTGGCTTCTAAATGCCCATTTGAAGACTGTCCTTTGAAGAAAGAATTCTTGGCAGCTCTAATATTATATTGAATCATCTTCATACACATAAAGACTGAATATAGGCTGCAATCCTATACACACTTACCTGGGAGTAAATCCCATTGAACTCACTGGGCATCTACATTCTATGTAGATGTACATAGGCTTGTACTGTATGTCTGAATAAGCTTAGTAAGATAAAGTTTACTGCTCCACTGGATCCTGAACTCTGTGTTGGACCTGTATTGTATTGGCAACCTTCAGTCTCGAAAGACTATGTTATCGCGCTCTGAAAGGTGGTTCTGGCACAGCGTCTAGTGTGGCTGAAAAGGCCAATCCGGGAGTGACAATCCCTTCCACACCGGGAGCAAGTGCAGTCTGTCCCTGGTCTGTCTCCCTGGCTATGGGCCTTCCTTCTTTGCCTCTTAGCCTCGGACTGTTGGCAAAGTGTCTCTTCAAACTAAAGATCCAACATAAAGATCTATTTCTGTGTTGGACCTAAAGATCCAACATTGAGTCCTTCAAGTCTGTGCCGGCAAAATGACCAGCACAAACTTGAGAAGTCCCATTGCGGGGCTTGGGGCTTTCCCTGGGGGAAGGGGACAAAAGTTCCCTTCCCCTGAGTGGTGGCCTCGCAGTGCTACAGGATGCAGCAGTAGCCATTTTGACGCACCTGGTGGGGTCATCAGCTTTAGGACTGGGCTGCCAGTTTTTTGAAAGAGCCTCAGGGACACTTAAAAAAAATCTTAAAGGGTTTATTTGTCTTTATTTTACTGCAAATTGATACCTGTTTTGTGGGTGGAAAGGAATCGGCAACGCTTAGCCCTTGTATGCGTTCTGCTCTCTTAACCATTAAATTAGTGGACAATGGAACTATGGCACTGTGCCCCCCCCCCGCTATTTATAGTTTGCAAGAATTCTGAAGAGCACACCTGCTTTTGGGTGTGAATCAACAAGTTTGAATATGCTTTAACAGATCACCTTTTAGAACAAAATGGAATATCTTCCATTTTACAGATACTACAGTGACTTTTAATTTATGAGTCAGGTTTAAAGTAACTAGAAAATCAATTTATTCTGTGTGTGTGAAAAGTCACCCATGTTCTTCCCTTTCTGTCTTTCACTTTAATTCTGTTGATTTTGCTTTTCAGATGTAGTGCTGAAACTCAATTTTCTATCTTTACAAAACTAGAAATTGACCTTAACATTTAGGGATGTCTACTTTGATCATGTTAGAAATAAATCAGATACGCTGGCCATGTGCCAAGAATCTAGAAAATTGCATAAAGCCTGTGGGATCACTGTGAGAGACTTTAAGAAGACAGGAGGCTTTGATTTCCAAGAAAGCAATAAAATTCCATTGGACATGGAATTTTCCAATTGGATGTGGGAGAAATGCCTGTATAATTTGAAAGTAATTTTTTATAAACATGTTACTCTAATGAAAATATATAGAATCTACGGCAACAAAGTAGATTCTGAAATGTATAACCAATATTTTGTCTCAGTTATTCATAGTTATGCAGTTGAAATGTTTATACCAGGGGGTGTAAAACATAAGGCCTGTGGCCTGAATGTGGCCCCTGGAAGCTCTTTATCCAGCGCCCAAGATAATTGGGCTGTCCCAGTGTCACCCTTTTGGCAGCACCTTGACTGCTGAGACTCTGGAATGGAGAAGGAGAAGGCAAGGAATGCTGTGGGGAAAGGGGCAGACCAAGAGAGAGGGAGACACTGCCAAGGCTCTATGAGAGCCAAATTATCACGTGGACCACGGATACAGTAGTGCTGCTTCTGCTGAAGCATCTTGTCGCAGACCATCTCTCAACTGCTGAGCTGCAAAGTGACACCTCAACAGAAGCCGCGCTGCTGACAGTGTGTCACACATGATAATTGGACTCTCCCATGTCTTGAGAATATGATCAATATTTGCACATTTTCTCTTCTGTCATTTGTAGCTAATGAGTTGATGTGAGAACAAAGTGATTATTTCTGGCTTAATCATCTCTTAATGATATCACTTCCGGCCCACAGCAGGTGCCATGAAAGCAATTTGGCCTGCTATATGAAATGAGTTTTATACCACTGGTTTATATACTCACATAAAATCTCGGCATCTCTGACTTCTTCCTCTGTCCTCCTTCTTCAAATTCGGAGTCTCAAGTCCATTCAGCCTAGCCTAGGTTTTGTGCTGCTATCTTATTTGACATCAAAGCAGATGATCTAGGTTGCCCTAATTCTGTGTCACAGTACGCTTGTGTAGCAAGGAAGTCCTGTCTGCTATTGGTTTTGCTGTCCAGAAGGCTAGGCAAGGCAGACAGAGTGCTCAGTGAATTTGGGGGCTTTTAAAATTAACATGCCAAGTCTTAGAAAAATGACTGTTTAAGGGCCCAATCCTATCCAGCATATGAGCAGTGGTGCTAAAGGGCTGCCACTGCACCTTATGTGGATGCAAGCAAGATGGGAGATCTCCTCGGAGGATGGGGATGTTAATCCCCTTACCCTAAGTAAACCCTGCCTGCTCAGTGGAGCTTCTCGAATCTGTGCCAGCTATTTTGCTGGGGCAAACTCAAGAAGCCTTGTGTCGGGCTTCTGAAGCAAACACTGGGGATATGCCCCTGCTGGTCCCACCCCCTCCTGGGCCCATTCCACCCCATTCCACCTTCCCCCTGCCCAGAACCACCTCCACCAACCCTCCTGCCACCTTCTCTATGCCCCCACATTGCTTGGAGTTTACCCGCACTCCTCTGGTGGTCAGGGCTCCCACTGTGGTGCTGATGGGGCATTGCAGGCCTCTCTTCACCGGAGCTGGTTACTTCCAAGGTGGCACAAACATGCTTTACGGCATGTTTGCAACACCCGTGCCAGTGCTGGGGCTGCAGCACCAGGATCGGGCTGCCCATGTCGCATGGTACTTTCAGTGCTATGGCCTTTTGAATGATATCTTGTAAATGTAAATTAAATAGTTCAAGAATTGATAGATGAAAATACATAAATGTAATATGCTCATTACAATGATATGTATGACAAAGCTTGGAGGTGCAGAAAACAAACGAATATGACATTAATAAGAAAAAGCATAAAGGATTTCTTCTGCAAGCTTGATTTTTTTTTTTAAGAACAGTTAAGGGTAACCAAAGTATGTGAAAATATTTTCCACATAGCTCACATTTCTGATAGTGTAGGAAACAGTAGGGGGAAATTCCTCATACATTGGTACATAGCCAGTATTGATACAGTGTGTGATTTCTATTTACCCTTTTTCTAGATGTGAATTGTTGCAGTCTTCCTTTGTATTTTAATACATAGAACAAAACATGTAGAGAAAGCAGGAAGTACTCTTAAACCCTTTACAAAGCAATTGAAATTCACAGGTTTCACTTATACTGCTTAGCTGCAACAGTGAAGCTAACCCCAGTCTGGACATCACAACAAACTATGATTACATCAAACAATGTGAAAGAAGGGGGGGCAGGGAAGTTAACTTGTATGTTTCTGGTTTTCAGATTATGGTTTAGAGATCAGGTTCTGTGATGACTGAAATGAGAAATTACTATTACAGTAATTTTACAGTATTACAGTAGTGTTACGGTAGACTTATAAACAGCTATATTGGTCTTTTATTGTGTGTGACATTAATCCCTAAGGGTAAAGCAAGGAATCACAGAAGGTTAGAATATCCTGTACAAATTGTTTTCTGACAAGAGATCAAGTCATTTATAAAACTTCATCAAACAGCAGTTTTTAAGCTCTAGATGTGGTGAGTTACCTTGTCGTCTGCATTTGATAATACTCTGTTGATGAACATGACAGTATGTCCCCTAAGGAAATGCTTCTATTGGCTTTGATCAAGGGAGCATATAAACTTAGTTTTGCATCAACACTGCAGTATATTGATTGACTCTCTGGCATAAGGTACTAGGGAAGACAAGAAGGAACCTCTGAATCTGCACTTTGTTGTCTCTCATGATGAGTCTCTTAGTGCCTGCAGTTCGTTTGTCCTTCCAGATTCTAAGGGAACCTTAAGGTTTTCCCTGAGATTATAGCATTCTAAAAACTTCAAGGTCATATTTAGGTGTTGCCTGGGGCACAACTAGTGTAATCTAATCCTAGGCCCATTATACTTTATTTCTGTCAAGTACCACCAATAACTCATTTCTCCTTCATAACTGTCTAGTTTTGCCTATGATCCAGCATTATGATGCTCCTCGTACTCTTATTTACCAACTACTATATAAATATGATGATTTGGATGAGTTAGAATACAAGTTGGGCATCCGTTATCTGAAGTAGTTGGAACTGGAATTGGATCTATGAGTTAATTGGTACTGACTGCCCTAGGCAAAGACAAAATTTTTGTTTCCATCGTGCTAGTTTGGTCTTGTTTTGGAGGGATTGATTTGGATATGATTGATTAGAAAGTAATTATTGCATTTTTAGTTTTATACCACTATCTTGCACCTTTTCTGGATACACAACCAACTAGACCAGGGATGCCCAAACCCTGACCCGGGGGCCATTTGCGACCCTCAGGGACCCCTAATCCTACCCGCAGAGAGCCCCCAGTCTCTACTGAGCCTCTGGCCCTCCAGAGACTCGCTGGAGCCCACACTGGCCCAACATGACTACTCTCAGTGTGAAGGCCGACTGTTTGACCTCTTGTGCGAGCTGAGGACCAAGAGCTCCCTCCACTGCTTGCTGTTTCACACCTGTGAAGCAGCAGTGGCAGTAAAGGAAAGGCTAGCCTTGCTTTTCGCGAGGTCTTTTGTAGGCCTTGAGCTATCATGAGACCTTCATTCATTCATGTTACATCTCTAATATATTCATTTATGTAAATTTATTCAAATTTGAAATGTAAATTAATTACACAGACCTACAATTCTTTCTCTATCCAGTTTCCACCTGTACAACTGAAAATTCTGAGTTTGAAACAAGAAGTGGGGGACCAATCCTAATGATTGATTGACTCACCGGCATGCACCTGACATTTCCGTATTGGTTGCTGTGATCTTTGAGAAATGACTTGATTACACTGGTTGAAAATGTTCCCCATGGGGTCAAATTTCTCATTTGCTCACCCCAGATATCTTTTATTTTTCTTTATAAATTCATCAAGAATTCTGAGGAGTAGCACAGGCCATACCATTCCTATTTTTGTAGAAATGTGTGGGCAACATCCATAGTTCCCCTTTCTCCAGATAAAAAGTCCTTGTTCTTGAGTAAGGGAAACAACAGATGCCACTACTGGCTTCTTCATTTTGTTAACGTGGCGTTTAATCTGTTTCAAATTGCCAAAGTGCTGGGCAACATTTGCAACCCAGCTGCTCCACAAAAATGGCTCTTACCAGACTGACACTACTTGCAGCTGCTAGAGCAGCGATTTCATAGGCCTACAAAATTGAGGGCCAGAAGTTTTTCCCAAACTTTATGGTGGTTTGATATGAATTTGGGGTGCCGATATTTGGGGTGCCAAATATACCCAGGAATTGGTGTAACGTTTAAGGAAGCAAAATGTGTGTTGGCCTGTGTTTTTTTTTAACCGGCCCCCAATACAGTGTCAGAGAGACGATGTGGCCCTCCTGCAAAAAAGTTTGGACACCCCTGAACTAGACAAGTAGAAACAGTTGTTTTGTGAATCAAAAATAAATGATGCAATAATGAGAAGCCAGAATAAAAGGCACTTATCATTTGGTAGCTATACTAGTGGGGGTTTAATGGCCATCATAAGCCCCACTTACTTTATGAAGATTTTTGTCAGGAGGAGTCGGTTTAAAAATTGGGCTCAGAGTTTCAAGATAATGAGTTCAGATTTACAGCAGTTCCAAATTAGTTTCAGGCTTCTTGTCTTAATTCACTCCAGATGGATGAGATTATAACATGAAGTATGAGTAGAAAATAGAAATTGTTTTCAGTATGATGTTTTCCTAGAAGAACATGCTGTTTTTGATTGATTTCTTCGTTCTTTAAGGACTCATTTGCATGGCAGTTTAATAGTTGAAAAACTTTACCTGCTTTTTTTCAATTTGCAACTGGAGTTGGCAATACAAAGGGAAAACCAATTTTGAAATACAGTAATTTGTGGTACTTCATTTTGGAGTCAGATTCAAACTATAAAATCAAACTATAAAATTTTTTTTGTACATGCTCATGCAATATTATCATGGCTTATTTTCAATATTGCTGGAAAAACTGCTCTAGAAGATAGAAAATTGTTTATTGTAGTAATAAATAATAACGGTGCTTGCGTAGACTGCCGAGCAGCGGGGAGATGGTGGGGAGGAGGCATGTCGAAGGAGGGAGTGGGGAGGGAGGAAGGCAGGACCGGTGGAGCAACGTGCCACCAGATCCAAATCCTCCACATTGGGCTCACCTCCCAACATGGAGGCTTTTGATTCACTGTCAACCTTTTGGTTGGCGCTGAATTGAGTAGTGCTTTTGCCTGAGGAGCAGTCGGCGGCTGCCTGAAGCGTGCAGGATGCAGCAGCAGGATTGGGCTGCCCAGCTACCCAGTGAGTTCATGACAAATGTGAAAGTGAAACAAGGGGCTTCCTGTTTTGTAATGCAATCTCTTATGGCCTCATCCTATTCCAATACCATACCAACATCGTACAAATGGCAGTGTGACATCTGTCATATCCTAAGCCTATCCAGGCAATGCCATGCCAGCATAGCCCTTCCAGTAATGCTGGTGTGGCCAACCCAATAACACTGATGCAACCATTCACAGCAAAGCTAACAGTGTCCATGGAAACCCAACACAGCTCATTGCCCATGTTACTGTGATAGTATCAAGCCCTGTTTCATGTTTCAGAAGTCTTCCAAGTTTCTTTGATACAAATGCGCACAATTCATTGTTGCTTATATTGGTAACTTGAAGAAAACACAGGTCATGAAGAAAACACATGAACTGGAGGTTGTCCATGACTTTGTGTACCTTGGCTCAACGATCTCTGACACTCTTTCTCTCGATACCGAACTAAACAAACGCATCGGTAAAGCAGCTACCACGTTTTCCAGACTCACAAAGAGAGTCTGGTCCAACAAGAAGCTGACGGAACATACCAAGATCCAGGTCTACAGAGCTTGCGTCCTGAGTACACTTCTGTACTGCAGCGAGTCATGGACTCTTCACTCACAACAGGAGAGGAAACGGAATGCTTTCCACATGCGCTGCCTCCGACGCATTCTCGGCATCACCTGGCAGGTCAAAGTTCCTAACAACACAGTCCTGGAACGTGCTGGAATCCCTAGCATGTATGCACTACTGAAACAGACGCCTGCATTGGCTCGGTCATGTTGTGAGAATGGATGATGGCCGGATCCCAAAGGATCTCCTCTATGGAGAACTCGTGCAAGGAAAGCGCCCTACAGGTAGACCACAGCTGCGACACAAGGACATCTGCAAGAGGGAGCTGTAGGCCTTAGGAGTGGACCTCAACAAGTGGGAAACCCTGGCCTTTGAGCGGCCCACTTGGAGGCAGGCTGTGCAGCATGGCCTTTCTCAGTTTGAAGAGACACTTGGCCAACAGTCTGAGGCTAAGAGGCAAAGAAGGAAGGCCCATAGCCAGGAAGACAGACCAGGGACAGACTGCACTTGCTCCCGTTGTGGAAGGGATTGTCATTCCCGAATTGGCCTTTTCAGCCACACTAGACGATGTTCCAAAACCACCTTTCAGAGCGCGATACCATAGTCTCTCGAGACTGGAGGTTGCCAACAACAGGAATATTGGTAACTTGCTGTATAGCCTGTAGCCACCCTATTTGTTGTTGGTTGTTAGGAGAACTTTACATTTTGATAGGGCAAAATATACCAGAGTCTCCGTGTATCAGCAGATCCAGTGTCTGCGGATTCAGGGCCCAATCCTATCCAACTTTCCAGCACTGGTGCAGCTGCAATGCAGCTGCTAGGTAAGGGAACAAATGTTCCCATAGTTTGAGGAGGCCTCTGTGACTGCCTCCCCACCACAGGATGCAGTGCACACCCCATCGTCACGGCTGTGTCAGCACTGGAAAATGGGATAGGATTGGACCCTCAGTTATCTGTGGGGCCCCCTGCGCACCTCACACCCATGGCAATAACTTAGGTTTTTTTAGTAGTGCTAGAATGACAGGTGTTTCTTGTTTTAACAAAGCAACATTCTTGCTGAACTGAAAAACGTTCTTCCTGTTAACATTCAGTTATTCTTCCTCTATCGTGCAGACTGGTTGCCTGAAGATCACATGCTTCAGGGAAGCTAGTAAGTTGCTTTGTTCCAGCAAGAAACACCAGCTCTTCCAGTTCTACTAAACAGAAATGAAGGCAATGGGTATGGGGGCTGCTATATCCATAGGGTTCCCCCATATGCACAGTTTTCATATCTGTGGGGGCCCCTGAAACAGAACCCCTATGGATATGGTGGGGTGGTCATCTGTACTTTGAAGAGGCACGCTTGCTTTCATTTTGCATCTTGATATAGCTGTTAATGCTCTATTTGTTGATCAAGCATCACAGAATTAATTTGTATAGGATAGTATGCATTTCCATATTATACACTACTTTATTAATTGTTACCTTATTATTATTCCCAGATATAGGGAATTGAAATGTAATATATTATGGTTGGGTGTGGTAGAGTCATGTTTTGTACTTTGTGCTAGAATTTTTTTCCATACTATGGTTTTTGCATCTCTGTAGAGATTCTGAATTTATAAGACAATCAAAGTGGTGTGCTAATGGCGGTGTTCGCTCTAAGCCAGAGATTTTCAACCAGTGTGCCATGGCACATTGGTGTGCCGCAAATGGTCTGCAGGTGTGCCATGGGAGTTTGGGGGAGGGTCATTTATTAGTAGGGCCATTGGGAGATGTGAGCCCCCTACCAGCATTGCAGTGTGCATTGTTAATTGTAAAAAAACTGGTGGTGTGCCTTAATAATTTTAGCACCTTGTCAGTGTGCTGGGAGATGAAAAAGGTTGAAAATCACTGCTCTAAGCTGTACACCTGTGCAGCTTGAAGCTTGGTTTTCCCGGAAGTCTGGTGGTGTCATATGAGGTCATTACTGGGTATCCAGAGATGCCACCATGCAGCCATGGAAGGGACCCGTGCAGTGGTGCGAACCTCTTGAGGGAGCACTGGTTAACAGGTGTCCAAATACTACAGAAGTATTTGTGTGAATATCTCCTAATGGGCAAATCTTTCATGCTTTGGGGCAGAAATTTCTATCAAAATGCAGAATTCATATCTTCTGTGCGTCCCATGATTAAGAACAGAACAGCTTTACAAAATTAACATAGCACATTCCACAGTTTCTATTTTCATTGTATCCATTACAGATGCTTTCTTGACCCTAGTGTACTTTAGCAAATTTAATACTGTTCTAAGCTTTTAAAAATGATTTTTCAGCATGACTGTATAATCCTAACAAGCAGATCTGTTTTCCTTAAAATTCTTAGTACTTGGTCTCCAAGACACTTTATCCTTTTTATGCCTATAATATTCCTAAATTTCCTGAGACCTTCCTGCTCAAACAGCCATTTTTTAGACTCCAAAATTTAGCCTATGTGTTGATAACCCAGAAATGTCATAAATCAAATAGAGAAGGGAGATTAAATGCTAATAGTTATAGGATAATGAAGAAAATTCTCTGTGTAAGTTATATGCATGTGCCTGTGAATGTTTGTTTTATGGAAGCTTTTATTTAAGAGCTAGCTGGAGTACCCATTCTTTGAAAGCAGTAAAAAAGTGATCACTTTCTACCCTGTTGACAGTCTACCATCTAAGATGTAAAGAATTGTGTAACTACAAGGCTAGTGCTTTTCGTACAGTACTTTGCAGTTTTACCCTCCAGCACTAAGATCACCAAGTTACTTGGTTTATTAGCCCTTGTCAATGAGAGAGCAATCTTGCCTTACATCAATGCCAGACTCTTTTAGGGAGTATGCCTGGGACTTATTGTTAGTCATCATGAAGTTAGTCATTCTCTGTGTGGGAATTGCAATCTTTTTAAATTAAAAAGGGTAGTCTGATCAGATGATCAGAATGCATGGATTAAATACAGTTTCACTTTCTGCACATCCTATAAACACTGTAGCCTTGATGACATTGCACCTCAGGACCTTGATTTGAAGCCTTGTGCCATTAGAAAGTTTTGGTGGATTCAGATTATGTAGCAACATTACTGGTGCACCAACTTTTAAAGTAAGATGGTGGGCTGACTTTCCAGGGGGATTTAATGTGTTAAGGAATCAACAGGGTGATATGTGTCTGATACATGTTTATCACCATATCAACTGGACACCACATGGACAGTTTTACCACCTTCTACAAAAAACGCAAGTTGTCTCATGATGTAGTTTTTATTAGTGATCCATAAGCAGTAGTGGAGCGGGGGGGGGGGAGGAGCTGTAAGTCCTGCGTGACTCTGAAACTTACCATGTAAGCTGCTCCTTCCTCTCCGGGTCATTCTGAGGAACTTTTTGCCCCAGAAGGCTCCAGGAGCGAGGGAGAGGGGCAGCTTACATGGTGGGTTACAGAGCCATGCAGGACTTACAGCTTTGCCCCCCTTCTGGCTCCACTACTGTCTATAAGCAGTGATTTTTGCCAAATTTCAACTTTTTTGGTTTACAGGAAATAGGAGATAATTTGATGAGCCAATGAGTCAGGGCAATATGAACACTGCATGGGCAGTTTTTCCGCTTTCTATGAAAACACAAGCTGTCTCACAGTGCAGTTTTATTAGTGATGCATAATCAACAACCATGCCAAATTTCAGCTTTTTAGCATAACAGGAAAGAGGAGAGCCACTGATTATCAGTGTTTTTGCTTTTTTGTGAAGATAGTGGTAAGGAGGTAATTGAATGTTGGAAGTACATGAAGAAATCACCATTCCTTGGAATTCACACCCAGATTTCCAAAAAATCAGATTTTTCTTCTAATTAGCAATGAGGTGGCCAAGTTTGCGGGTGCCAACACATTATTCAAGATATTGAATAAAGGCCGCTTTTAAGGGCCTGAAGCTAAACACAATATCTAAGGGAGGTTTGTCCTTTTTTGAAGCCTGCTGATCAACAGTTGCATTGTTTTGATGAACTATTATTCAGCAATAATAGTTTTCTTCTTAAAAGAAGATTAGGTGCTATATGGAAGAAAAAGATCAGGTATTATATGGAATTGGTTATAGAAAGAAAAAATCATTTTAACTCTTTGTTTTGTAGGGGAAGGCTTGTTGTCATTGTTCATGTTTTGTGTTAATTGAATAGTTGGACTCTTAATTAGGGAGAAAAGGTTGCTTTAGCAGTACTTTGATAATTTCTACCAGCTGTGGAAGAGAACTAGAAGAGAGAAACCTATCAATTTATTTTATCAAAATAAGTATCAAAAGCTGCTTGGATTTCATCATTGTCATCATCACCACTTCCTTTATTGCTTTTAGCCTAAATCCTTTGCAATCTGCATTTTGGTTTACTGTCACCACCTTACTTTCACTTTACTATGACTTTACCAATAAAGATTTATTTCCATCACTACCTAATGCACATCAGTCTAAACAGTTGTGATTGGATGTGGTTGGGTCTGATTCTTCTGGTTTCAGTGAGATTCCTTGTTAAGTATGTAGCCAGTGGTTCATGTCTAAATTCATAAAATAAAATAGAAAAATTCTGTGCCCATTTAAAGATTTCTATGATAACCAACAAACTTTGCCAATATGATTTGGAATTAGATTTGTAAAGGAAATAGTTTCTGGAAACTGGAAAGGAAATACATTTCCGCTAAATTTTAAGATACTGTCCAAGCAAATTGCAATATCTGACTGGCTGCCAGTATGCAAAACAAAAGTTTGCCTTACACTACTCTTCAGTAGTATTTGTCTTGGCTGTGACTTGCTCTAAACTGAGAGGCAGGCTAGCTATATTTGCATTCATTTCTTGACTGGTGTTTGGATACAAAATAAATCTGGGCTGTATTGAAGAAAGGATGTTCTCTAGCATAATAGAGCTTATGCCAAGCCTCCTCAGAATTTCTAAAAAAAATTATTCCCTTGATTTTTTAAAGAGCTGTGGCTTACTGGAGTAAACATTAATCTGTGTATCATTAGGCATACATTTTATCCTTCCTGGTAGGATAAGAAGCCTTTGGAGAGATTAATTCAATTCCTTGAATGCATTTATGAAAAATGTTTTGCATCTTGTACAGAGGTGGCTATTAGGGGGTCTTCCACAATCCTGATCCAACGCTGGGCTCAGTTCTCCTTTACTCTTCAGCAGGAATCCAAGTGTGGAGAAGAGTTTGTGCAGCAGTGCGGGAACAGGACTGCCCCACTGGTGTCCTCTGAGAATCACAACAGCCTAACCTATTGATAGTGCCTGCGTTCCACCCAATAATTTGGTGCAAGTGGGTGGAATGCATCCATGATCACCGGGTTAGGCTGCAGCGATTTTCGGAGGATGGGCAGTCCTCCCTCACCTGCTGCCCCTACACCTCATGTTCCTGTTGTGTAGCCACCTACTTCCTCCTATATCTCCAGGTTACATGGGTCTGCCCGACATCTTGGGTCTACCCTTCAACCTCCCTGCCATGATCATAGGCATGCCTGCCCTCAGTGTGCTGTGACCCCAGCTGTCATCTTGTGAGAAGTCAATTCGCAAGAGATATGAGTACACGTATCTTTGTTTGTGACCTGACAATTACGTGAGTTGATATTGGCAGTTCAACTCCTGTCAGCAGCCCTGAAAAGACAGTCCCATTCTGTTCCCACCGACCCCAGTCAAGTACTGACAGGTTGTGTTTTTGTGTCAAGCACTTTGGCCTCCAGCTCCATATACTCCACACGTCAAGCGGAGCGTGGGAGGTGAAGGGCCAGAGAGAGACCAGACCGGGAAGGAATCCAGCTGGAATGAGGAGTTCTATGAAAGACTAGAACTAGTCAATTGTAAAAATCCCTATGGGAGTTAGAACAGCCTGCCTATGTAAATTGCCTTGGATTAAAGTCTGAGGCGAAATCTGACGACCAAAGAAAGGCGGTATATAAATACCTGTATGTATAAATAAATAAATAAATACTGTGATCTGGTAGTATTTAAAGAAAGTAGCGTGAATCCATCTGGGTTTCCACTGAGAGAGTAGACTTGCAACAGAGTACAATTAAGTGGATATTCTTTCATTGCTTTTTAAGGGAAGAGCTTTTTCTTGAATAGTTCAGGTTGGAACTCTGTACACCAGTGTTTCTCAAACTGTGGGTCGCGAGCCAATTTCAGGTGGGTCCCCATTCATTTCCAATATTTTAATATATTAGTCTTGATGCTACCATGGTATGTGACTGCATTTGGGAAAGTGTTACAAACCTACTACAAGAACAAGCTACTATGTATGTTCTTTTTACAATGATAGTAAATGGGACTTACTGCTGGGTAAATGTGGGTAGGATTGCAGCCTAGGATTGTTAAAAATTTTCTTGCTTGATGATGTAACTTTGGGACATGACATCACTTCCTGTGAGTCCTGACAGATTCTCATTCTAAAAAGTGGGCCCTGGTGCTAAATGTGTAAGAACCACAGCTGTATACAAAGCCCTTGGGTCAGTGAGTTAGAAGAATTCTCTCTTCAAGCCCTCAACCACTCAAACAGATTTAGACTGCAATCCTATGCACACAATAGGATTGTAAACCCAGTTGACATACTTCATAGATGTGGATATGATTATGCTGTTTTTTCTATTCCATAATTATATATTATCATTGAATTGTGGGTGGATGTTGCATGTAGGGATTTATCTACTGATGTTCTAGGACTTTTTAACTTTATAAATGTACAGATTAAGAATTTGTGCAGTGGCTTCACTTTAAAAAGGAATTGTTTTCATGATATTCATTTCAAATCATTAAGATGCTATAACTGAATCGGATTTGGTTTTTTTCCTAGATGGGTTCTCTCCTTTGCCTTGGCTGTTTTAATTTTAAAATAGCTGTGTATGCCTAATGAGTAACCATAAAAAAGCCCATACAGACTTTGCCCACACGGGTTAGGATGGAGGGATTCAGTGGATTACGTTTAGATGAAAGTCCCAGGATTGGGCTGTGTCTCTATTACCCCCAGCACCCCCAGTGTCTTTTTTTCTGGCTTTTTATGTGCATCTTTTTAGTTAGTCTTTTGGGGAAAAGGAATCATTTATTTTTTTCTCTGTAAACAATCTTATGAACTTTTTTCTTAAAAGATGATATATAAATATTCTTACAGCCCAATCCTATCCGTTCCACTGCTGATATAGCTGCCCAAAATTGCTTGTGCAGTGTCCTTCTGGGGTACAGGTCCTGGAGGTCTCTGCTGCATAAGACAACATTTATTCCTTTATCTGGGGGTAAGCCTCCAAGGTGTGGAGGGATCTACTTGGACCTGCACAGATGAAATCACTGGTGCAAGTCTGCGTGGACCCAGGGATCGAGGCAAGGGAAGGAGGTTTGGATTCAGCAGCTGCTGCTGACACAGAATTCCCCTCCTTCCTGGACTCAGTCTGCCCTCTTCCCAGTCCCTGTTGCTGCCCTCCCCCCAGCCCATTCTACCCCCCCAACAACCTACTTTCATTGGGAGTCTCTCATGTCTTGCCACTGCACGTGGGTCTGTTCCAGCTTCACTGGTGGCATACTGGAAGTATGCAGCTCTGCACGCTTTAGGAAGACCATTTGTGGAAGACGCTTTAGGAAGGCCATAAAGTGCACTTTGCCACTGGATTGCTAGATCTAGCAGTGGCACCCACCAATAGGATTGGGCTAGTTAATAACACTAATAAACATCTTAGGAAGTGTTCTCAGTGTACAAACTTGTCCATGATGTGGAAAAATTGAGGTTAAAAATTGTCATAGCTTTAAAACATAATGTGAGAAGCAGCCCATAGTCCATTGCCATTTCTTCCAAAGAAAGGCTTCACTGGCAGGTGAATTTTGTTTGTGTTGAGCATGATCCTCTCCCTTGGTAGTCACTTTTCACTACTTTTCACTGTTACTTTTTACTATTAAATTCTCAACAGAAAGTGTCAAGTGATGCTTTGTGCGTGAATGTCTGTACTATGTTTATATAAGAAAGCCTTACACCGTTGTTGGCAACCTTCAGTCTCAAAAGACTATGGTATCGTGCTCTGAAAGGTGGTTCTGGAACAGCGTCTAGTGTGGCTGAAAAGGCCAATTCGGGAGTGACAATCCCTTCCACAACGGGAGCAAGTGCAGTCTGTCCCTGGTCTGTCTCCCTGGCTATGGGCCTTCCTTCTTTGCCTCTTAGCCTCAGACTGTTGGCCAAGTGTCTCTTCAAACTGGGAAAGGCCATGTTGCACAGCCTGCCTCCAAGCGGGCCGCTCAGAGGCCAGGGTTTCCCACTTGTTGAGGTCCACTCCTAAGGCCTTCAGATCCCTCTTGCAGATGTCCTTGTATCGCAGCTGTGGTCTACCTGTAGGGCGCTTTCCTTGCACGAGTTCTCCATAGAGGAGATCCTTTGGGATCCGGCCATCATCCATTCTCACGACATGACCGAGGCAACGCAGGCGTCTCTGTTTCAGTAGTGCATACATGCTAGGGATTCCAGCACGTTCCAGGACTGTGTTGTTAGGAACTTTGCCCTGCCAGGTGATACAGAATACATCGGAGGCAGCGCATGTGGAAAGCATTCAGTTTCCTCTCCTGTTGTGAGTGAAGAGTCCATGACTCGCTGCAGTACAGAAGTGTACTCAGGATGCAAGCTCTGTAGACCTGGATCTTGGTATGTTCCGTCAGCTTCTTGTTGGACCAGACTCTCTTTGTGAGTCTGGAAAACGTGGTAGCTGCTTTACCGATGCGTTTGTTTAGTTTGGTATCGAGAGAAAGAGTGTCGGAGATCGTTGAGCCAAGGTACACAAAGTCATGGACAAATAAGCCTTACACAAATAAAGCTAATAGTTATCTATTGTGGAAGATGAATTTTTTTGTCCTAGTAGTTACATAAAATGATCAGGTGAACTTGCATTTGCTAAGATATATAACTGGAAAATGGTGTTGGTTTTAAATTTGCCTGCATCCAAGTAACTTTTTATTTCTGTTTGGTCATACTGCAGTCAGAAAGACATTCTTAAAATGAAAGAGAATAACACTTATAAAACCTGTGTATAATTTATAGGTTTAATTTTGTTTGAGAAAACAAGAAAAGGTCACTCAAAATAACTTGGTTGTGGGGACACATTTCACCAACTCCTAATTTTACAATCTTATTTAGATTATTTTTATTCTAATATCCATGAGGAAAATAAATTTTGATTGGGTTGCTCAAACTTAATAGCTTTCTGAATTTTAAGTGGCAAAGGGAGGATAACGAGGTGTGTTGATTCAAAAGACATAAGCAACTCCAGTCAATATTTTATTGTTGTTATACAAAGAGGTACATTGGAGACAGAAGAGTGCTTGTCTCCTAAAGCCTACAGTCTAATAAGCAGGTGGCATTGAGAACGTGTACAGGCATATATCAAGCATCTTGTTTTGTTTTATAGCATGTGCATATTCACTTTGCTTTGCCTGTAAATAGATGTATATTGGTTAAAAAAAAGTAGGTCAAATCAATACAAAAATGTGGGTGTGGAATTTAAAAATCTTAAATTGCTGACTAATGTTTTATGTATAATCTTTTGACTCCTCTAAGACTACAATCCTATTCGCACTTACCTGGCAGTAAGCTTCATTCACTGTAATGGGAATTACTTCTGAGTAGACATGCATAGGATTGGATTCAGGTTGCAATCATGTTTGTGCTTATCTGGGAGTAAGCTTCATTGAGTAAAGACTTACTTCTGAGTAATCTGCATAGGATTGCACTGTACTTTTTCACTTAGATCACTGAACTGTGAAATATTGACTTTTGAAGGGTGTACTTCCTTTTTCTGTCATCCTTTTACTTGTTTTTAAGTATTGTTGCAGTAATCATAGATAGATGCTGTCCACAAGTGTTCTGAATTTTCCCAGCTGTGGGTTGAGGTGACTGGACAAAATGTGAAACTGTAGGATTTCTATTGTGTCATCTTCAGTTAATTTTCTTTTTCCTCAGTTGATACTATACCTCTGTTACCAGTGTACAAAGGGTTACACATTCCCTGCTACGTACAAAATCTGAGAAGTTACAAGCACTTACTGTCTCTCTGCTTCTATAGCTCTCCTAAGCCCCAAGCCTGCCTGGTAGATTTGAATTTACCTTGTTGGCCTCGATAGTAATTCTGTGGAAGTTCCACTACTGAGGTAGATCCCATATAGATTTCCTTCACAATCATTAGGTATGATGATAGTACTCTCATAAAATACTGTAGATCCCTCTAGTTGTCAGCTTCTCCCTCCTGCTGATCACAGTCAAATCAGTAGGCAGACCTTGCTATTATCCCTTTCATGATACCAAGGAAGAGCAGTGGAAAAGTGAGAATAAGCTTGAAATTCACATTCAAATTCAGCTCTTTTGCCCAGAGTAAACAAACTGGGCAAAACCAAAATGCTGTTCTATGCAAAAATTGCACTGGGAGAAAAGAATCGGAGAGATGTTCTTTTAGGAATTATTTAGATGTCACCTCTGAACTTAATTCCTTTGATAATAGAAGTGAAGTGAAACTTAATTTTTTTCCTTAAAAAAAAAATCTCTTTAGCTGAATACAATTATAAAGAATGGGAGTGGTTATTTGTGGTTAAAAGTCTCAAGGATATTTTGCCACAGAAGATTTCTGTATTATGAAGCCACAACCACATCCATATCCAGTTCTTGAAGAACTTATGTGGAACATGGTATACTAATTTAACAGGTTCTTAGATGTGGTAGTTTCTACTGGGACTGTTGTCTGGAGAAAAGCCATTACTGAATGGAGGAAACCCCAAGAGAAATAAGATTAAATCTAAGGACTGAGCTTGCTGAAGGGTTTTTAATTCAACATCCCACTATAGACCAGGTCATTAGCAGGAGCAGTTGCAAGCTGGGGTGAAGCTACACATAACTGCTGCAAGCATGTTGCTGTGAATGTGAAATAGGGAAGAGGGGCATGTTCTTGTCTCTTGATTTTCTCTTGCAAAACTAGAAAAAAAGCCCTTTATCAAAAGCTCTTGGTGAAAGCAGTTTGAAGCAATTAATGAAAAAAATGTGCACTGAATTACAAAAAACTGGATTGCTATATTTTAAACTCAACAGCTTGGTTGCCGTTTTGGAAAATGGCCACCCTTTTTCATGTATTGTTATGGAGGGTGGTAATATCTGTTTGGGGGGTGGGAGGCAGTGGCATTGTGAAAAAAAATATGCTGAATTAAAAGATCAGAGAATTCTCCAGATATTACAATATCATTGTCAATTTGTTTCATTGCAATTTGTTTTGTGACCAAAACACAGTCCTGTGCAGGCTTCACATGGGGAGGGGTTATGCCCATCATAGTACATGCGGCCATGTGCGTTCTAAAATGAAAATATGATAAAGGAGTTACGTGTGTTAACAGAAAAATGGATTGAACTTGCAGTACAAAACTGGTAAGTGTATGCTGGTCAAATATTGAGATTTTACAAATCTTTCCTTTATTGTACCTGGTAAGTTGGTATTCAGGGCAGATGCCCAATCCTATCCCTCCCCCTACTGATGTAGTTGTGCCAAAAAGGGGTGCGCTGTATCCAGCAAGGGGGACAGATTGGGAAGCTTTGTTGGGTAAAGGGGAATGGTTCTCCTTCAGTTCTTTAGGGTACAAGCCTGAGGAGAAGAAAGGGACAGGGAGCCTCTGAAGAACGGGATAGGATCTGGCACATGCCATTGCCACCGAATCCACCCCTCCCGCTACTTCCCTGCCCCCGTTCTTCCCCCTTCCCACTAGTTTCACCCCACCGCTGCCTTACCCAATCCAGCAGGTGCGGCAGGGTCTGGCAGCGAAGTTACAGTGCTGCTGCTTCTTTTAGCAGCATTCACAGAATGATTGCAGACAGCGCACTGTGCACTCTGTTGGCAGCCATTTTACGACAGTAGAACTCACAGTGTTTGTAATGGGCTGACTGTGATGACTTGAAAACATAATATTTTAGCCGGCTTATGAAATACAGGATGGAATAAATTTGGAGCGAGTGTGTTTCTTGGGAAAAGAAAATATTATTGTATTAAAGTAGATAGCCAGTATATTTTGTGTCAGATTTCCATTTTTGCCTGTGAAGTATCTGTTAAGATTTGCTGACTCCAGTCTCTGTTACCTTTATTCTTTTCTTAACCTGTTTTAGGATGTAGGCTCTCCATTCTGTTTTTTATTCATTTTTTACATCGCATTTCATTTTCTCATCCCCCTGTTGGCTTTTCCCATTTAATATAATTTCTCAGCCTCTGCCATTTAACTCTGCAGTAGGTTGGGTTGGGTTCGGTTGCAGTTGGGTTGGGTCCCCCTGGGGGCTGGGGGCTAAGAATAGGCCCTCAGTTTGGCTGTACTTGTCGTAAGAGGCGACTAAACAGCCACTGGGTAGATGGGACTCGATAGCCTGGGAAGGCAGCTCATCTGAGAGAAGGAAAACTCTGATCCCAAACCTCCACTGCCTTGTGGCTACATCCAGTTATGGAAAAGGCTTCAGGAGTCAACCTCGAGGCAAAATCTGGAGCCGGAGTCCCTGAGGCAGTTCATGGCTGAACACAGTCACGTTCTGGCAACTCCTGCGACGCCGCTGGAACCAACCGTATTGGCCTCTGCCTTTCCATTGGACCATTTCAGCGATGTGAAGAGGGAGGATTTGCTGCATGGGTAACAGTCTATCCTCCATACCTACTTTACCCAGGCTTCGCGCACTGGAGAGGACACTCTGTTCCAGAACCACCGTTCAGAGCGTGACGCCGTGGTCTTCCGAGACTGAAGGATGCCAACACACAGGTTGGGTTGAGACATTAGCCACTCCAAAGGAAGAAATGCAGGTTTTTTTAGATTAAAGAGGTAGTCTTAAAAGTATGATCAGTATGAGTTTTATCCCTGGTGTCTTAACAAAAATATTGCAGACATGCACAATTTGAAATGTTATGACTATTCAGGGAGATGTAATACAAGTTCTTTTCAAGTACTTTGTCTGTATTGTATACCTTTGTTTCCCCTCAGTTTCTCTCTCTTATTTTTGGAAGGACAAAACAACGTACAGTGAAAGGATGTGGGAAGTGAAAGGACGAAACAAAATGCAGTTTGAAGAAAGCTCTTTCCTTCTGTCTTTCACTTCCTCTTATCTACATGATCCAGAGTTTTCCAGGATTTTGTTTTGCTCTGAAGTTGTTCCTGTTTGGAACATCCAGCATTTCTTTTTTTTATTCTGTTCTCAAAGGTGTAAACTAATGCAGTAAAGAAATGTGAACTGTTTTGTACTGCCATCTTGTGGCCTTGTAATATACCAAGGAGGTTGAAGCTACTTTAAGAAAAGCAATGTGTCATCCTCTGACTTTACTGTAACTAACATGACAAACATTTTTATGAGCTTGTAGTTCATGCTGCTTGTTAAGATGAAGCAGCTCATACTTCACTACAACAAAAGGACACAAAGTCTGCGTTGGGGAAGGGATACCTGTCCATCACGGCTCTCTGACCATGTGTCATACTGCTTTCTGTTAGGGAAACCAGCAAATGATTAACAATTCATTCCAGTGCCAATGCACCGGCACCAGCACGGCTTGCACTGCATTCCGCGGAGGAATTTTGCATGCTGGAGGTCTCCTTGAGGTGAGGGGACATTCGTCTCTTTGCCCCAGGAAAGCCCCGGCCAGCGCAACTGGTCTTCTTGGACCCACACCATTTAAATCACTGGTGCAAGTCAGGCAGACTTGTGTTGGCAGATCAGGCCTGGGAAGGGGGATAGGATATGGCACGCTGCTGATTCTACCGCCTTCTGGGACCAATCTGCCTGTGTTTGACAAAACAAGGTTGAGCGAAATATTGCTAAGTGAGGACTTGCTGTATTTTTTAAATATTACCTTGGGTTCTCCATTGTGGGGAATGTTGTTTTGTGGCATGCTGATGGTACAGAGTAATGTGTGGGATGGAGGATGGAATCCAACCAAAGTTAAAAAGCCCCTAGATTTTTTCCCCATTAGTTGTTTTCCTACTTTCCTACTTATGCAAGTGCAAAGGATCTTCCATGTCCCCTCCTCCTCATTGCAGACTTCTGTGGGCCTGATCCAATTCAGTGTTTGCCAGCAAACTGTTGGTGTGCACTGTTGCAAATGTACTTGTAAGTCACACCTATGACAGTTAGTGCTGGGCCAGCGCAAGCCCATGCTGGGCCAACTGGATGCCTCCCGGGACTCCAGGTGAGCACTGGGCAGTGGAGAGATGAGTGGGGATGTGGGAGGAGGCGTTCCAGGATGGGGGGAAGGTGGGGAGGAAGGCATGGTGGTTGGGAGGGGGCAGGACCTGCAGAGTTAACCTCCACTGAATCTGAAGCCCCATGTTGGGCCTCACGGCCCAGCACAGATGAATATCCCCTTCCGCTGAGGAGGCATTGGGAGCTGCCCACAGCTGCCCAACATCCATAGGTTTGGGCTGTTTGTCCCCTGAAAAACCCTTCCTGAGTGTTGGGAGACCCTTGGGAACCAGAAGCATGTGGTATGGGTTACTGGAAGCAGAGGAGGAATTACTGAAAATTGACTGAAAATTACTGAATTTTGACAGTTTTTGACAGGAATTACTGAAAATTGACAGGGAATTAGAGGACACGTCCTCTCATGGATTGAGAACTGGTTGAAGGCCAGGAAACAGAGAGTGGGTGTCAATGGGCAATTTTCACAATGGAGAGAAGTGAAAAGCGGTGTGCCCCAAGGATCTGTCCTGGGACCGGTGCTTTTCAACCTCTTCATAAATGACCTGGAGACAGGGTTGAGCAGTGAGGTTGCAAAGTTTGCAGATGACACCAAACTTTTCCGAGTGGTGAAGACCAGAAGTGATTGTGAGGTGCTCCAGAAGGATCTCTCCAGACTGGCAGAATGGGCAGCAAAATGGCAGATGCGCTTCAATGTCAGTAAGTGTAAAGTCACGCACATTGGGGCAAAAAATCAAAACTTGAGATATAGGCTGATGGGTTCTGAGCTGTCTGTGACAGATCAGGAGAGAGATCTTGGGGTGGTGGTGGACAGGTCGATGAAAGTGTCGACCCAATGTGCGGCGGCAGTGAAGAAGGCCAATTCTATGCTTGGGATCATTAGGAAGGGTATTGAGAACAAAATGGCTAGTATTATAATGCCGTTGTACAAATCAATGGTAAGGCCACACCTGGAGTATTGTGTCCAGTTCTGGTCGCCGCATCTCAAAAAAGACATAGTGGAAATGGAAAAGGTGCAAAAGAGAGCGACTAAGATGATTCCTGGGCTGGGGCACCTTCCTTATGAGGAAAGGCTACGGCGTTTGGGCATCTTCAGCCTAGAAAAGAGACACCTGAGGGGGGACATGATTGAGACATACAAAATTATGCAGGGGATAGACAGAGTGGATAGGGAGATGTTCTTTACACTCTCACATAATACCAGAACCAGGGGACATCCACTAAAATTGAGTGTTGGGCGGGTTAGGACAGACAAAAGAAAATATTTCTTTACTCAGCGTGTGGTCGGTCTGTGGAACTCCTTGCCACAGGACGTGGTGCTGGCGTCTAGCCTGGATGCCTTTAAAAGGGGATTGGACAAGTTTCTGGAGGAAAAATCCATTACGGGGTACAAGCCATGATGTGTATGCACAACCTCCTGATTTTAGAAATGGGTTATGTCAGAATGCCAGATGCAAGGGAGGGCACCAGGATGAGGTATCTTGTTATCTGGTGTGCTCCCTGGGGCATTTGGTGGGCCGCTGTGAGATACAGGAAGCTGAACTAGATGGGCCTATGGCCTGATCCAGTGGGGCTGTTCTTATGTTCTTATGACTGGAGATCTTTTGTACAAGGAGCTCTTAAGGTGCTTTCATCCGGTTCTGCTAGATTACTCTCAGTGTTTCATTAGTGACCAGCCAATACCAGTTTTTATTTTTCAGAAGCAGATAAAGGTGATAAATAAGTTGATTTGTAGTGAATTTTGTATGACTAATAAATTTGTAAGCCTGGTTTTCTGCACCTCTCTGGATTTTGCAGTCACAACATTGTGATGCATAATTCAATTAATTGATTGACTATGAAAATTCTAAAAGAGGAAAGGCATATGTCTATGTTTCTTTGTCACTTATAACCAGTTTTTTACTTGCTTGCAGATTATTGTTGAGGTGGTGGGGACTGCCCCTAATCAGTTGCACTATGTGGGGTAGATGCACTTCTAATCAGTTTGGAATGCAGTCTGAATGATTTTCTCATGAAGCAGTGTCTGAACAAGCAGGAGTGATGCACATTTTGGTCAACTGCTCTCTATTTACAAATTGTGCGTGAAGGCCTGTGTCCACAAAGAGGGCACCTTCGTATGCTTTTATTTAACTTGGAATACATCCCTTGACTAGCTAACAATAAATTCTGATACCCAAAAATAAGTGACTGAGAAAATGGCTATTCTTAAGAAAATGTCCTTACTGTTTTGTTTTTTTCTCCAAGCTTTCTCAGGGAATTTGTGAATCTAAATGGTTCACCAGCTGCTGTGCTGAGTCATCAAAGACGAAATTATAGGAACTGCAGAGATTAGTATGATAGTGGTGCCAGAAACACAGACCAGTCAGATTTAGAACTTGTTTTGTTCACTAAACAGAGGCTGCAATCCTAACCTCAATTTCCTGGGAATAAGTCCCATTGAACACAATAGAACTTACTTCTGAATAGACCTGGTTATGATTGTGCCCAGAAAATGATATTTTAAATTTTAAACATTTTTGATATTATATTTAGTTAAGTTTGTTAAAATATGTAAATATGTTAGTGAAAGGATATACATCTTCAGGAACAAACTATAGTGGATACAATGGGCCTTACAACTATATTAATATAATAAAAGATGCCTATTGTATTTGCTTGAATGAAATGTTAAACTGTCTTTTTTGTTTTTGATTAAAGTATCTTTCTGGTTTCTGTTGAGTATAGGTTAGTATGGGCTCCTTTGTACTACCACATTGTAATTCAAGTTCTTGATTGTGGTAGATCAAATGTAGTTCTCTGGTCACTTTGGTTCTTTGCTACTTTTTAGTAGCTTCTGTTAATTTTGGCCTTTTGGTACAACCCCAGACCAATTTCCACAGGCTGTGCCAGGGTTTCTTAAGATCTGAAGGATGTTACCAAAAGGAGCAATTTCATGATGGAAAGAACCTAAATATGAAAACCACTAGAAGTTGCAGAGCAAGTCTAGTCGAGTGGTCATGGAACTGTCTGCAGAAAGGAACGCAAGTGGTGAGTGCTGTCAGTGGAGAGTAGAGAAAGCAGGTTCTTCTAATTTCCCTATGGTGGCCTATGGCAGCCTATAATTTCCCTATGGTGGCCAGTATCTTGGTCAGAGATCAGCCATTGCTTTAAGACTCCCACTGACAAGAGAAAATGCTGGCATACCCACTGCAGCTGAGTTCAGATGCCCACTATCTTCCCTGACCTGCCAATACTTGCATAATTTTAATTGTTGCACCAGTGTGCTCACTTCCAGCTGCTTCACAGTGATCACAAGAGGCTGAGAAATTCTTGCCCCAACAGGATTGGTTCTCACAGGTTTTCCATACAAGTGTACATGCTAACTTATTGCTAACAGAACATAATAATTTTCAATTGGCAACTGAAATATACCTAGGATCTAATATTATTCAGCTCCCATGCCTTTTGTGCTATAGAAAAATGTTTACTTAGAGATGAGGCACTTGTGAAAGTAATTTATTAGAGGCACTAAGCAAATTACCGTATTTATCGGCGTATAACACGCACTTTTTCCCCCTGAAAATAGGGGGCAAATGATGTATGCGTGTTATACGGCGATGTCTCTTTAAGGGATCCCGTTCCCAATAGTGCCTAGGGGCGGCACAGCGTCGTGACGTGATGTCAGCGCTGCGCCCGCCGCATATTATCACAGCCGCTGGCAGCTGATGAATATGGTAAGTGGAGACCCTTTCTTTGGGGAGGGGAGGGGGAGGGATTGAGGTGAGGTGGCATAAGTAATGCTTTGGATGGTGAAGAAGATGAGCTGATTTATGAAGATAGTAGCAGTGAAAGCAGCAGTGTTCATTGCGATTTTGAAGATAGCAGTGAAGATGAAGAGTTTCTTGGTTTCCCAGATAGTGATTTCTGAGTAAACTTTTGTAAAAACAAAATATCCAAGTTTCTTTTGTTAAAACAGTTGCTTTTACTGTCCTTTTACATTATTTACCTTATATGTGGTAATAATATTAATAAAAAAAAGTTCTGAGCTACCCTTATTTTTTTCCTGAAATTTCCCTCTTAAAATGAAGATGCGTGTTATACGCCTGTGCGTGTTATACGCCGATAAATACGGTACGTGTTTCCTGAACTGAACAATGTCTTTCAGGAGATGAAATAAATAGCCTTCATTGGTTGCTGGAGTTAGATGTATTCAGAACTTGAGAACTAAATCTTGAAATGACAGACTATAAAGCAAAAATACAAGATCACCCAGGTGTAGTCAGTGAGTGATCAGACCCCGCATTAGAGTCTGTGATAACCTTTCAGTTCCGGGTCATCACAAGCTCAAAATAATACAGAAAATATCTCTGAATGATGTAATATGCATAATGCTTTATATAAAAAGTCAAATATTTCTCTTCTGGTGGTCTTTCTTTTGTACAAAGAGCAGCTTTAACATGATTTGCCTGATAAAGGGTCATGGTTTCAAGTTGAGATTACAGGTGGAGCCTCTTCTTCACGATATGTTTAATCATGAATCTGACTCAACATGGGTCCGCAGGACCTGCATGGAACCAGACTTGGCCACACTGGATACTTCCAGAGGTGACTGGAGTTGTGCTCGTCGTGTTTGGAGCTGGGTGGACCCCAAATTTCACATGACTTGATTTCACACGAAATTTGGTATTTGCATGGGTTCCAGGAACGGAACCCTCACAAATAATGAGGCTCTACCTGTATATACATAGGCCATAACATATTTGTTTGTATTTCATGTAGATTTCATTGCAAATCTGGTTATTTTTCAAAAAGAGGCACACCATAGATAAAATGGATTTTAAAATATATTCTAAGTAATTAATCTGATATTCACCTTGCTTTCAACTTCTTGGTTGCTGGTGGAGTGTGGGAAGAGGTATGGATGAATGGACTATACTTTGTAGGAGAGAATGCATAATTATGCCTTTTTGTAGGTATGTTTACTGTCCTAGAAAAACAATAGTGAATATTAAAGTGCATTCACGAGAGAGAAAGAGAGAGAGAGAGAGAGAGAAGTAATAGTACAGGTTGAATCTCATTATTTTCGAGGCTTCTGTTCCCAGAACTCACATGGATGGCAAAACAGCACTAAAGCGAATCAATTTAAAAAACAAAGCCCCTTTGCTCCTGTGATTGAAAAACAGCCTTGCTGACCTTTTGAAATGCACACAATCAGTCTCCCTCCAGGCGCTTAGGCTTCACTAGGAAGCAGCAATCCTTCCCTCCACCAGGAGCCCCAGTGAGGGGGAAAGAATTGAGGAGGTGATAATCGCTACCATTTAGCCTTCTTTCAGGTGCTCAGGGGGAAGGGAGGAGTGAAGCCTGCAGAGAGAATGAGTGATGGATTGACTGCCCTCTCTCATTATTAAAGTGTGTTTTTCTTTAAAGGGCCCTTCTTATCAGCTTTCAGATAGAAAAATCTGTGGATACTTAAGTTATACCTGTAATCACTTGCATGACTGTCTCTCTACAACAGTAAAAAGCAGTTTTTTAAACTGTGATTTTAAAGGGGTGCATTTTTTCCCTTCTCCAGGGATCAGCACATTCCTTCTCATTTGCAGTGGCCATTCGTGTTGAGTCAAATCCGTTTATAACAAGGTTGGACCTGTAGTTAGAATGTCTGACCACAACCAGGGAGTCCAGCATTTATGGTCCCACTCAGCCTTGAAATTCAGTGGTTTGATCCTGAGCCAGTCTCTGTCTCTCGGTCTAACCTACATCACAGGATTGTTGTGAGGATGAAAGGAGGTAATCTTGAACTCCTTAAATGAGAAAGGGCAAGATATGACTGCAATATTAACACTCTTCAGTGTGTGTTATAATTGACAATTACATTTTTACGCACACACACTCCGTTTCTGTCTCCTAAAATGGAACAGTAGTAAGTGCCAGTAGTGATATAGTATTTTAATATAGAATTAAACCATGAAACTCATTTCTCCTTTTTCAAGTGTAATATTCTGCATATTAAGCCCTTTACTTATTTTCTTCTATAGATCAGCCCTCCTAGCTTGGGGATTTGACCCAATGTGGAGGACCTCACTGTACCTCCCAAACATGACAGGTAGAGTCTTACAGTTGTGTTGAGAGAGAGACCTTCTGAGGCACGGGGAGGCCGCATGCGACCTCCTTATGTCTCAGAAGGCTTGCTGGAGCCTTCTGAGGTATGGGGAGACTGTGCATGGCCTCCTTGTGCTCAGAACACCTCCAGGCATGAACAGAACACCTCCAGAACACCTTCTGGTCATGTCCGGAGGTCCTCATGGCTTGGATCTGCAGATTCAATGATTTGTGAGTTTCGGTCTCTGCCGGGGGAGGGGTGTCTGGAATGGATCCCCTGCAACTAGATACTCTTCTTCTAACTTTTCTTCTATATTAGGAAATGGGCTTAAATTGCTAGGTGAGTCTAGCCAAAGTTTAACACTTGAGGGTTCCATTGTTTTCAACAGAGGATATTGAGTGTGTGTTGCTAACACTCTCACTGAAATAAATAGGACAAGAGTGCTTCACTTTGGCTACATTGTGTCATAAGAGTGTACTGAATTCTTTCCTTGAAACTTTTTTAAATATTAGAAAATCCAGTGTAATATAAATCCAGCTTGTTTCCCATTTAGGTTGCATAAATTATGTTTGATAATGTGGTACTATACAACTGATATCTTTCCAGCATTAAATTCCCTGCAAATGTGCTATGTTGACTCTCTCTCTCTTCTCTCAACCACCCCCCTTCTGTTCTTATTTCAGGGCAAAGTATTTTTGTGAGATAAAATATGAGATGTCAGGTTTATAGTCTTGAACTGTAGTTGTTACATCCTCTGTGTGAACAGGGACCTTATAGGATAGTACTGACCTTGTCACAATAAATTGGGCTATCTTCTTCTTCCTCCAGTAAAATATTATGGCAAAATGACACCATGTTTTACAATAAATGTCACATTATTGCTCTGCTTGTATTGTACAAATGGAAAAGTTTTCCTGTATTATTGTAAGTTCACTGTTTCATTCTGTCCATTATCCAACAGTGATATGAAATCAACATTACCAACATTGTTTGGAGATATCTTGCTGAAATTTTTGTTCCTGGCAGAAGAGTTGTATCACTGAATTTAACATCAATTCTGTTTGATATTCTACTTCCAACAGTCTCCCACAGCATGAGTCACAATCCATTTTTAAAAATTATTATTTTATTTAATTTTTTAGAATGTGACCCCTCTGGGATTGGGAACTATTTTAAAATTTATTTTGCAATGTGAATTGCTTTATGAACTTTTTTGTTGAAACGTGATAGATAAGTCAGCCCTTTATCCGTAGAGGTTCTGTTCCGGGAACCCCCATGGATGCTGAAATCCGTGGATAATCGAATCATCAGATTTTGGGCCCCTGAAAACCTCCAAAGGTAACAGGAGCTGCAAGGCATATAAATGTTCCATATATATAACTGGAAGTTGTGGATTTGGGGGGGGGGGCCTGAAACCGGCACTCTGAGGCTCGCAGAGGCCACAGGCAGATACGCATGGTCTCTGTGGGCCTGTGCTCCAGTTGCCTCCAAAGGGTCCAGGTGGACCCTCCCCTGGGGGTTCAGAACCCACGGATTATGAAATCCACGGATACTGAATCTGTGGATAACAAGAGCTAGCCTGTATAAATATAATTATAGAGTAATTATGGAGTGATGATAATTACTCTAAAATTCTGGCTTTTATTGCAACAAAAGTCTGCATGATTGTTAAAAAAATTGTACTTTTGAAATTATCAATGCACATACATACAAAAAAGCATGATCATGCATTCTTTCCTACAAACAAAAAGTTCAGGCATCCATACATCTTCCCCACATTCCATCTGCAACCGAGGAGCTGAAAGCAAGGGGAAATTATCTTACTAGTACCTGTAGTAGCAAGAGAATGCGTAATTAAATATATATTTTGATCCTTGGTATATAGAAGGTCTCTATCTGTGTGTGTTTATTCTTAAAGGGGGGTTAATATAATACAGTCTATTAAATTATTTACTGAAGACAGTTGGCCAAGCCATTGTTCAAGGAGCCAAAGGTCACTGGGTAGACCTAGCTGATTCATAGGTAATCTGATACAGTATTTAGCTGTTTGCTTCCCGGGCAGACATTTAACCTAATCCTTTCATTATGAGTCACAGAACCATGGCTTTTCAGGGGAGAAGGAGTTATTTAAATGATTTTGGAAGGGTGCTATTAGCCAGTTTTGTGAGGCAGTATATGTATCCATTGTTAAGGGTTGGTATTCCTCTTAAGACAGTAATTCCACCATAGCTGGTGGCAACTTAATGATCAGAAATGTATGTATGTATTCCTTTGTATCCTGCTTTTCAGCCATAGACTTATCAAGGAACTTTTCTACTTTTAAATGGAATAATATGACAGTTATACTGATTGCTTTGCCATACAGACAATAAAGCAAAGCAGTGATATAAATGAGCAGATTTTTCAGGACCAATCATATCATAAATTCAAAGTTCCTATGAACACAGAGTATTGCTTACAAACCGAGACACAGGGAGTCAGCCTGACCTCTCTAAGGAAGTTGCTCCACAATCTTAAAGTAAGAGGCCGCTATCAAAAAAGACTTACTCCTGGATGCCAGTAGCCACTTTCTGATATCAGGAGATTCACAAACAGGGCCTTTGTGGCCAATATTAAAGTCTGAGAAGGTTCATATGGGAGGAGTTGGTCCTTAAGATAACTGAGTCCTGGACTGTTCAGGGCTTTAAAGACTAAATCCAGCATTTTGAATCAGGCTTGAAAGCCTGCTGGAGCATTACCAGCAAAGCTGAGCCAAAACCAGTGTAATGTGCTCTAAATACTCCACTCCACTTATGGCCACATTGTGTACCATTTGAAGCTTCCAGTTTTCAAAGACAGTCCCAGATAGCATGCATGTCTTCTGCAGTATATTTTAACTTCCTTATATGGTTTAACTTGACAATATTTGCATATTATATATACATATTAGAAGATAATATCTGTGTTTCATGTCACATATCTCATACAACTGGATTATTCATAGACTCTAGAACTGATGTGGCTAAACCAGTGTCAGAAGCCTGCTTTCAGTGTGTGCTGTGATAGTGTACGGGTTGTGACTTTCACATGTCTCCAAGAGTTCTCCTTTTGAACTACGGTTTCTCTGTTAGAAATGTTAACAATAGTCCTTCATATACAACTGTGACACAATGGAAATATCCAAAGCACTGAATATATAGGAGATCTTGTAATTCTTTAGTTTGTTTTGGACGTTGAGACTCTTACTATATTGTGTTTCCACTTTATGCCTGCTGGCTCTCACCAACCAACAGTTTCAAGAAAACAAACACCAAACACTGATATTTGACTTTCAGTTCTTCTTTGCTCTATTAGTAAATTTTTAACCCAAGGTAAGATATGTGGCAAACCCATTGCATGATTCCGTTTGCAATGAAAGTGTAGGTGTTTTAAAATAGAGTGTAAACTAACTAAAATGCTATTGTTGGTAGTTGTGTTAATATTGGTTACTTGATAATGTTGATTGTGGGAGTGAAGCAGAACATATGTGTTTGCACCTATATATTGAAAATTTCCTGTTTATTTGTGGCTCTTGTTCTCACTGCCAGTATGCAAGTCTGTGTGTGTGTCCCTGTGTGTGTGTGATGTATGTCTAGTATTAGTCAGTGAGTGATGTGCCATTTAAATATCAAGATTTTTATTGCCTCTTGTGTAAGTCAGCTGAGGTGCCCTTGAGTTATCTTAGTTCTGTGTTCCCAGCTTAGAAGTTTGCACTGTTGTTGTTACGCTCTCTGTCATGGAAAGGAGGAGTTTGCTTCCTCTATAGCCATGCCTTTAGGGGAGAGAGAAAGGGAGCGAGCCAGCCTATCGTATTTCACTCTAATCCTAACCGATCACTATAGCCAGGCAGTCTCTTTTATTGTTAAAGAGAATCCTTCTGGAGATTCTTTGCTAGGCTTTTCATTAAAGGGTGAGCAGAATGGGTGAGCTTAGGAATCAGAGTAGCAGTGCCATTTCCACACAGAAAAGAGGGAGCTGTTTTAATTTGTATCTTGGTCTGGCAACTTGTTAGCAGTATGTTCGTCTTCCTGACCCAAGAAGCTGTTGTTTTTTTATGAGCAATAGAAGACTGGATTACATGCATTGTGCTGGCGAGTGATACTGTGGAGAAGAGAGGGGCTTCGGATGACTGCTGAAGACGATGTGTACCTTATTATTTTACTTCCACGAATTCAAATATGCTTTTCTGAAGCTTATATTCAGGGTGTCGTTCTCTGTTTTTCTTGTTTGCCTTGTGTTTTGTTTGGCAGTTCCCAAAGTACTGTAGTTAGAAGCAGACTCTAGAGAATTATACAGACACAGTCACTTGGTTCCATACTCCATGCAGGTTTAAACAGAGCAAGTGTTTTCATGAAGTTTAAAGAAACACTGCAGTGCTGGGTCTGTATTGAGAAGACTCAACAAGGGTGTTCTTAAAAGTTGCAGTGTGCTTGGTTTTTGGAGAAAATGAAAAAGGAAAGTTCCTCCAGGTCATTCCGGTTTAAACCTAACCAAGGATCCCTCTCGCATGCTGTGAGCTGGATAAACTTCTCTACTCTGTCCAAGCAGACAAAAAGGTTGTTTCGCAGTGATGGTGAACTCACGTCTATATGTGGGCAGCAGGTGGAAGAGGATGACAACTGGACTTACAAACCTCAGCATAGATATGGTAATTTTTGTTGTTGTTAATGCATATTTAATTATTTAATTGTATTATTGCTCATAATCTTTTCATTAATCCCTTTCCTCTTTTTTCTGTTTTTTTCCACTCGCTGCCTTTCATTTGACCTTTTGGACTCTGTGACAAGTGTTTCCTCATAGTGTGCTCAGCTGCTTTGTGGTATACTGCTTGAAAAGAGCTATCCTAGAAATCCCACCAATAGGAGACTGCGCTCTCTTCCTTTAAGTGCTTTTTAACATGGCAGCTGTATTGTGATAACTGCTCAGCCTATAGCAAGGATTCACTGAAATTGCATGAGGAGGCATAGAAATCTGAAAGTGTGAACAATTGGAAACTGTGAGATTGATTTATCAAAATGTATAATCTATTATTTGAACATCTTGGGAAGGAGATGAAAACATTTTGCAAAGGGTGTTAATATTTTTTTCTGCATCTGTAGGTATGTTTGTGTGGGGGAAGGAGCCAGATGACACAAAGCCCATGAATATAGAGTGGGTACCAAAACTAGATATCTAGAGTAAAAATGGTTTTTCTTCTCCATCTGCTGAAAAGGCATGCAATGAAGGTGGGGGCAAAGGGGAACATAGGGTTGTTTGAAGGATACCACAGTGACAGCAGGCCAATATGATACATCTGTGTGTGCACTATATAAATGCACTTAACTCTCATGAGTGGGGCATCAGTTTATCTACCAGTGACACAGTTTTCACTTGGCATGGCTCTGTCCACTTTCATAAGAACTATACATTCAGATTGCATGAAGCAGTTGTGTTGCTCTTTGGCACAGGCACAATTGCTGTCTTTGACTGCCATTTTTCTAGGATGTGTTCCGTTACCACTTCCTCTTTCCCTTTTCTCTTCCTTTACTCTGTTAGTTATTTCATACTAATCAAAAGCACTTTTCTACTTTAAAAGTCATTATTTATTAGCTTTATTTGTCATTCCCAATAAACTAAGCATGCCAATATTGAATTGGGACTTGGTAGTGTTGGGGGAAAAAAATGGGTTTTATTGTATGTTGAAGTAATCATTACCCATCCTGGCAGATCTTGAAAGAGCAACTCATCATAATCCATTGAGTTACTAGTTACGGCGTCATGAATTCTATAATATGATATTGTTTCACTGGCACGCCTCTATGTGCTTAGATGATAATCTTCTTGAAAATCATATAGTATAGCATGCTGGCACTGTCACTAGATATCGTAGAATTCATACAAATGCAGTGCAAGTAGAAAGTATTCCACCCACGCTCATAAAAAGGCTTTGAAAAACCATTTTATTAATAGCAAGGTACTTACAAGCTCCTGTATGTGGGAAGAGAGGATTGGGGTGTGTGTGTGCACAGAAGGCCCTGTGGGTGCTAGAATTAACTTGGATGTTGTGTTTTGGATCTTGGATGTCTTGCTGTTCCAGAGCTTGCTCTGCATTGTATGGATTAGAGTTTCCAGGGAAAGTGCCAGCAAACTGCACTATGAAACTTCTAAGAGGACTGTCCCCTACTGTTTCTCATCTAGGTGCTCTCGTGTCTCTTGTGTTTTCCCACTTCTTTGACACCCTCCTGGTGGAAGAATAGGATTCAGTAGTAGCTGGTAAAGTCAAATCTAAAATTACAGGCCTGGTGCTAATAGTACCAGTGCCTTGAATGTCTCTTCTAGAAGTATTGGTTATTGCATAGGGAATTATATACATGCAGTATTCTTAATAATAATAATAATAATAATATATTTGGAAAGCATCCTTTAGTTACATCAAGTGCACTGTCCTTAAATCCATGCATACTTAGGCCTTTCCAACCACCAAAGTCATATGCATTCTTCTGAGATTGAAGTAAAAAGATAAGTGAATGCTGCCCCTTTATATGTAGCTACCTATTCAATCAGGCGAGACTATCATCTTACAAAATGCCTTGTACTATGTTTACATTTGGAGGCTGATAAACCCTTTAAAGTTTAAAGTTCTGGCAGTCTAGAGAGGTGTTTGGTCAAAGCTTTCTGCAACCTGAGGCACATTTTGGGGGTGGAGGGTTGAATCAGATGCAAAAGAATTATTCTATTCTACTTATTCTACAAGTAATAGTGGACGCCGCCACCACACAGGACAAACACTAAAGAAGAAGGAGACTTAGGGTGCAGTCCTAACCCCTTATCTCAGTGCTTTCTAGCACTGGCATAAGGGCAATGCAGCTCTGAGGGAAGGAAACAAACATTCCCTTACTTTGAGAAGGCCTCCATGAATGACACCCAACTGCAGGATGCAGCACATGTCCCACTGGAAAGCACTGACATAAGGGATTAGGATTGCACCCTTATTCTATAAATAGAAAAAGGGTAAAAGTGAATCGGTTCAGGTAATTTTGCAGAAAACAGATTCTTTTGGAAAAAAAGTTTATATTGATCATATGCTGTACAAGCTAATCCATGACAAGTGGCTTGCACTTTACCAAGGCAATGTTAAACTTGTTTAGGATTGAGACAAACGTGAATAGCTAGCTAATATAGGGTGAAAAAGAAGATCAGGGGTATTTTTTTCTTATGAGGTATTGGCTGTTGCTAATGTCCTTGTTTGAAGATTATAGATAAAGTGAAAGTGTCTATAGATTGAGATAGCTGTTTTGAATGCCCTGTGAGGGAGAAAAAGCGGGGTGGGTGGCTGGGTTTGTATGTATGAATAAATAACTAAATATCATATGGAGATGGCAACACTTCCTAGATGTACGTGACAAGATCTTGAATTTTTCAAGTCCTGTACACTGATTCAGTTCCAGAGATCTGGTGTGGGTGACTAATACAGTTTCCTCATATTGACACACTCATGCTGTTGCTTTAAAAGGTCTGTCTGTGAGCTCATTGCATTATGTTATAAGGGCCCAAAGGTGAGTCTCTCACTGTATGGGGCACTCCCAGTTTATGTTAGTCCTAGGTGTGGGAACTTCCCAGTCAACCAGAAAAACTTAAGGTCTGAATGAAGTGGTTGGATATAGATCAGCAACTTCAGGCAAAAGTGACTAATGTGGGCAAGGAAAGAGCCATGAGATGATTTCATCTCCTTCATGAAATATAGACAAGAAGCTAGCTAGAAACCTTCTTCCTGAAACCTGGTCAGAAAAAGTGTGGTGTAATGGACAGAGTGTTCAACTGGAACCATAGAAACCAAAATTCAAATTGCTGCTCAACCATGAAACTTACTGATTTTTCATAAAATTCACATACTGTATTGACCATCTCTGAGTGTGCTCTATCCCCATGGGGCTGTGGTAAGAGTAAAATGGAAAATAAGAACATATATGCTGCCTTTGGAAGAAAGGCAAGATATAAATGTAAGTAATTCACAATACTTTCCCCATGTTTCCCTTCCCTAAGGTTCTAAGCAAGCTCCTCATTGCCATATATGGATTGCCATATTTTTATGACTCTGGAATAAGTGCTAATGGTCTGTTTTTGGGCTGGCCTTTTTTACTTTTGTTGAGCACTGATGCTTCGTACTGGAGAAAACTTAAAGTTCATGTCATTCCTAGGAATATGTAATGAATTTGTTTTGTCCAGGCTATCTGAAAGAAGAGGTGAATCACTTTGATTTCTTAACCTTAATTTAGACTACTTAAGAGCTGATTTGACAATGAGTGAATTTGTGTAGTTGCATTGCTGTCCTCTGGTTTAAGGCAGCTCTTAATGAGACCATGTAGACCATGCTGGGAGAATGTTGGCAAGTTAATGTTTCTTTATTTTTGCTGGCAGTTGTACTTGGTGTTTAACCAGATCATCAGCTTTACATGATCTAGGACAAAAATAAACTGTGGTTTGAAAGTAAGGCCAAGAGCAAGAAAATGGAGGAAAAACTTTTAACTAAAATGTGCTGCTGCTCTATGAGAGTGCACCCAGATGTTAGCTTATTTTGCTTGAATTTTACTGCTGCTGTCACTTACAAAAAGCTGCTTAAAGATCCTTTGTTGGCAGTTTATTTTATTTTTATTTTAAAGAGGGCAAAATTGGCAAAGCACATCTGCTCATGTATGATGTATTATATTTCAATATGTTATGTACTGTTGGCTCTATTAAGAATTATGTTCCTGCATGTTCATTACAATTTCACCAGACCTTGTTGCAAGGGTAGTTTTTCTTTTAATGAGAGTTTATACAGTCAGTCAGTGATGGGAAAAAAAAAGATGTGGGGGTGAACACAGTGCATTGATTTTGATTGCAGCATTATTGTACACTCGACTTATGGAAAATAAAGAAGTCCATTGTAGAGAGCACAGTAAGGGGTTGGATAAGTGAACTATTTTTCCCTGTAATTGGACAGCAACTATAAAGGCCTGAATCACTTGTAGTAATAGAAATTGCAATACATTTTTTTTCTTTTTGAGGAAGGAATGTGGAGATGAGAGAGTAGACACTATTTAAATCATCCTAACTGGTACCTATGGAAATAGTATAAAAATGAAATTAGTTTTTGCAATAATGTGGTTACTGGTTATACAGTATATTGGAATTATAAAGTGTATGACGGAAGGACGTTTCATTTGTTATAAAATTCCTACATAGATACAACAATTTGTAGTTTGCTGTACACAACAATTGCTTTTGTGAATTTTGTTTCATGTAAAGATGGTGTGTCTGTGCTAGAAAGCCATGGCCAATTGTATGGAAGTTCCTAGCAATTTTAAACAGTGAAATACATATAAGTGGTGATCTGCATATAAGTAGTGCTATATACTTATAAGTGGTGATCGTTAGTGCCTACCATGTCCTATAAAGAAGTGCATTTTGTAGGAATTTAGCAATATTTGAAATGACTGTGTGCACGAAGCACCTGTAACAGGAAAATAGTTAAGGCCAGACCTGCCATTACACAAGCTGCTCTGACAGTGAGTGACTTGCTACTGATAGCATGGGAGCAAGGAAGCCCTACACTAGCAGTGGTGGACCACTGAACCTCCATTAGAGCAGGCAGGCTGGTGGAAGGTAAAGTTCAGGGCTGAGCAGGGAGCAGATCTTGGCAACAGTGGTGTCCATGAAATCTGATAGCTCAGGCCCAACACACCCTCTTGGAGCTGCTGGATTTATGCCAGCAAAATAGCTTGCATGAATCTGAGTAGGCCCATTGCGATCCAGAGAGTGGTAAAGTAGGTAAATACAATTTTTTAAAACGTTTATCTCTGCTGTTGCCTGGGTCACAGCTGCCCTGCAGGATGCAGCGGAGTATGTTTTGGTGCTGCTGTATCATGCAGGTCCAGGCCTGGATACGATTGGGCCGTAGATGAATTTTAATAACTTTGGGGAAAGAGCTCATATACAGCGTGAATGCACGGTTTCTATAATACAGTATGAGCCCATAATAAATTAGTTGAACTACTCTAAAATGAGATTGGAGTTTCTTGTATCGTGCTTTATTTACTTCATGTGTAGCTGTGAATGCCTATGTCCACAAAATGTATGCATTGTCAAGCCAGAAGGCTGTACTCACTGAACCTGTAAAAAAAAAAAAAAAAACTGAATGGTGATCAGTCTCAAAGGTTACAGAATCAAAAATGGAAGTTGGTTTTAGTGACACATTGAATTTACTAGAGTACTATAAGCTATGAGGTGTCTGCTAACAAAGGCTGAATCATCGTAATGCACAGAGGAAGTATAGAAAATAGCTTGAAAGGCACAATTCAGATCAATTTAAGAATATTTTTGTTAAAGGAAATGGTGTTCATAACAGAAGTAGGAAAGGTTTTTATGTTATGTAAATTGTATTTTCCCCTCTTCCTTTAGACCAGTGTTTCTCAAACTGTGGGTCGGGACCCACTAGGTGGGTCGCGAGCCAATTTCAGGTGGGTCCCCATTCATGTCAACATTTTATTTTTAATATATTAGACTTGATGCTGCCTTGGTATGTGGCTGCATTAGGGAGATGTTACAGACCTGTACTTTTAATAAGCTACTCTGTATATGCTTTGAACAATGATAGTAAATGGGACATACTCCTGGGTAAGTGTGGGTAGGATTGCAGCCTAGGATAGTTAAACATTTTCCTGCTTGATGACATAACTTCTGGTCATGACATCACTTCTGGTGGGTTCTGACAGATTCTCATTCTAAAAAGTGGGTCCTGGTGCTAAATATGTGAGAACTACTGCTTTAGACAAAAGCATTGTGTATCCGTTTTGTTCTTTCAGATTTACTCTGCCCATCTTTGGAACACAGATGAATTGAGAAAAATCAAAGATTTAGGATTCAGGTAGCCCCTTCCTAGAAGGAACTATATTTAGTTTGGGATTTGCATTCTTGATGTTTTGTTGTTTCTTATACAAATGCCTCTGGGTAATGTAACATAGGGATTCCTGATGAAGTTGCATCTCAGGTAGCAATAATATATTTGTCTAGCAGATTTTACTGAGTTCTACTAATCCAATATGCACATCATGAAATCAAGATGACATGTGAAAGTATATCTGATGTTACCATATTGTCAATATCTGTTGACCACCTTCTGTTACATTGAGGGTCATTTCTATCCAGCTTTCCAGTGCCTATGCAGCTATGCAAATGGGACATAAGAAGAGCCCCGCTGGATAAGGTCAAGTCTAGTCCAGTTTCCTGTATCTCACAGTGGCCCAGCAGATTCCTCAGGGAGCACGCAGGATAACAAGAGACCTATATCCAGGTGCCCTCCCTTGCATTTGGCATTCTTAGGTAGCCTACTTCTAAAATCAGGAGGTTGCACATACACATCATGGGTTGTAACCCGTAACTGATTTTTCCTCCAGAAATTGGTCCAATCCTCTTTTGAAGGCATCTGGACTAGATGCCATCACCACATCCTGTGGCAAGGAGTTCCACAGACTAATTACATGCTGGGTAAAGAAATATTTTCTTTTGTCTTTTCTAACTCTCCCAACACTCAACTTTTGTGGATGTCCCCTGGTTCTAGTGTTATGTGAGAAGGAAAAGAACATCCCTCTATCCACTCTGTCTACCCCCTGCATAATTTTGTACATCTCGATCATGTCCCCTCTGAGGCACCTTTTTTAGACTGAAGAGCCTCAAACGCTTTAGCCTTTCTTCATAAGGGAGGTGCCCCAGGGCAGTAATCATTTTGGTCACTCTCTTCTGCACCTTTTTCATTTCCACTATATCTTTTTTGAAATATGGCAACCAGAACTGGATGCCGTACTCTAGGTGTGCCCTCACCAGCAATTTGTACAATAGCATTATAATATTGGCTGTGTTATTCTCAATATCTGGTCTAATGATCCCAAGCATGGAATTAGCCTTCTTCATAGCCACCACACATTGGGTCGACTTTCATCGAGCTGTCTACCAGCACCCCAAGATCTCTCTTCTGATCTGTCACAGACAACTCAGAACCCAGCCAATATACTGTATGAAGTCTTGATTTTTTTGCCCCAGTGTGCATTACTATACCCTTACTTACATTGAAGCGCATCTGCCGTTTTGCTGCCCAGTCTCCCAGTTTGGAGAGATCCTTCTGGAGCTCTTCACAATCTCTTTGGGTTTTCACCACTCAAAAAAATTTGGTGTCGTCTGCTTGCTTCTTAACCCTGTCTCCAGGTGATTTATGAACAGGTTGAAAAGGACCAGTCCTAGGACAGATCCTTGGGGCACTGCGCTTTTCAACTCCACTGTGAAAATTGCCTGTTGCCACCCACTCTCTATTTCCTGGTCCTCAACCAGTTCCTAATCCATGAGAGGACCTGCCCTCTTATTCCCTGACTAAGGAGTTTTCTCAGCAGCCTTTGGTGAGGGACCGTGTTAAACATCTTCTAAAAATCCAGATATATAATATCCATGGGTTCTTCCACATCCACATGCCTGTTGACCTTTTCAAAGAATTTGAAAAGGTTCGTGAGGCAAGACTTATCCTTACAGAAGCCATGCCGATTCTCCCTCAGCAAGGCTTGTTTGTCTATGTGTTTTGAGATTCTATCTTTGATGAGGCATTCCACCATCTTACCTGGTATAGATGTTACACTGACTGGCCTATAGTTTCCTGGGTCCCCTCTCCTTCCTTTTTTAGAGATTGGTATGACATTTGCTATCCTCCAATCCTTTGTCACACCAGTCTTTAGAAAAGGAAGGACAGGGGTCTCGGGAAAGCATCCTGTGGTTGTGGGGGCACTCATGGAGGCTTCTGCAAGGTAAGGGAATGTTTGTTCCTTTGACTTGGGGCTGCATTGTGGCACATTGGCTCTGAAAAGTTGAATAGGATTGGTCCTCAGTGTGGTTTCTACATTATTGTGGGTTATGTAAGAGCACAAATAATGGAGATAGTAACATGTAGGAGAAAGTGATATGAACCGTCTTGTGGAAGTGTTAGAAATTGGGTTTTTAAAGATATTTTTTCCTTTAAAAAAATTTCTTAGGATCTCCTTATGAAATACTTGGTAAACTTAACTTGTTGCTTTCTTCAGTGAACTATATATATGATGTGTGTACATGCGCCCCTGTGTGTGTGTGTGTGTGTGTGTGTGAGAGAGAGAGAGAGTGTATTCTTTCTCTGCTTTGCTTGTTGATTTGTTGTATTTTCTCCTTCTGAATTCAAAAATCATAATTGATTTTGGGGGGGGAGAAAAACAAATTTTTATGCAGTGAAAATCATATGTTTAATGTATCCTGCCTATTTTATCTTGGGAGTTTTCTATGGAATTCAATGCCTTTGGGGTTGAGCATTAAGCAATTTCTGCGCAGTGTTGCATATATGCAACAAAGATAAAACGTGTGCACCTGTGGGCTGGGCAGAAGTGGGTTAAGTAGCAATTGAATTAAGACAGTATGCTCTTTGTTCACACACAACTATGAGGATCTGCTGGGCTGGCCAGGCTAATTTGTTCATCTGTAAAATTCCTGTTTGAATGACCACCTTAAATAACTTTTCTCTTTTAATAAACTCCACCATTCCAAATGTTATTAAGCACTTTTTTCTTGTACTGCATCCTTTACCAGAATCCAGTTTCAATAAACACTCTCACACTGGTGTGTTATCATTGACCTTAACAGGATAACACCAGTGTGAGTTGCCATGGAATTTCAGTTTCCTCTGGAACAGTAGGTGGTGGTGATGTATGATAAAGCTGGGAGCTGGCAGGCAGAGAGAGTGAACAGTGGAGAAGACATGGCTTAAAGTCATGAATACTTCTTCCTATCCTTTTCTCTGGTTTCGGCTGCAATCCTATACACACTCACTTAGGAGTAAGTTCTATTGAACTCAGTAGGATTTACTTCTTAATAGACATGCCCAGGATTATGCTGTATGCTGTCTTGTTCTCTTTCCAGTGCTATTTTTTTTCCTTTGATTATTCTGAATGGTAGTGGTTTGTTACCCTCTCTTCTAACTGAATGCAACTGTTTTGCCAATGGCAGAAGACATAATGGCACACATGGAATCACTTCATAAAAATAGTAAAGGAACATTTAAAAGGTGGCTGCATGCGTAGTTATAACAATAATATTTAATATTTAATCCAATAATGTACAATGATAGTAGTGGTATCATTTCACCTGTCCTTTGGCTTCCCACAGAATGGCGTAAAAAGTAACACGGAGAAAGTGTGACTTTTCTGTTTATCATATATTTATAGTCCTTTAAAGAACTGGTGTGGTCTTTAAATGGTGTGATCTCTTCTGTAGTTCCCTATCTGTAAATTGGAAATGCTAATGAAAGTGTTATAGTATGTCCAGTGAGAGCATTCTGAGAGCATGCAATACAGGAAGCGTGGCCCTGATAAGTACGGGAGTGGGAAACCACTGAGAGACCTGTACAAGCTCCCTTCAACTCTTTAAAAGAAGAGCAATATATAAAGATCCCTAATAATTACAAGCATAAGATCTGTTGTAAGAATTACTGATTAAAATGTTATAAAAACTGCACCATTTATTTTGTACTAGAATTTAAGCTATAAGATACATTATTGGAACATTCATTTCTGTCTTTAACTGATGCTATTTAATTTAAAGTGTTAAAAGACGTGGCACATTGAAAGTACTAAAGGACTAAATTCAAAGTTGTCCTGCCACTTCCTTGTAAAATAGGGAAATATACAAGGAAATTCTTTAAACTGCTCCTCTCTTAACGCCCCTCCAACTGGTGCAAATTTCTAAATTCAATCATTTTTTAATGGTAGCAATTGCTATAAATTCCAGAGTAATAACTACTTGTGGTTTTGGTATGTGATGCTATAATCACATGGATAATCGGGATAATTATATTGTATTGGCAACAAATGTTAACTTGGACATTCTAAAACTACAGGTTCAGCTTATGGTGGTTCGCAAGAGTCTATTTCAGTCTTGATTTGAACTGTTATCAGTGTGTTAAATTTGGAATACAGTGGGGGGGGGAATAGACTCCAAAGTAAAGTATCAGTATCAGTACTGTTTTTCCTATATTTTTAGAAACTGCTATGTTAATACTTTTGCTCTGTGTATTTGCATGCATGTGTGTAGTTTCAGTGTGGTGACATTTTTTCCTCAAACCCAGGGGTGTCCAAACTTTTTGGCAAGAGGGTCATATCATCTCTATGACACTGTGTTGGGGGCCAGGGAAAAAAGAAGTAATTTACATTTAAAATTTGAATAAATAAATTTACATAAATGAATATACTAGAGATGGAACTTATATGAATGAATGAAGGTCTCACAATAGCTCAAGGCCTGTAAAAGACCTTGCGCAAAGCAAGGTCAGCCTTTCCTTTGCTGCTACTTCACAGATGTGAAACAGCAAGAGGCAGAGGGAGCCTTTGGCCCACAGTTCAAACAGTTGGCCTTTGCGCTGAAAGTAATCATGTCAAGCCAGCACGAACTTCAGCAAGTCTCCGGAGGGCCAGAGGCTCATTGGAGACTGGGGGCTACCTAAGGGCCAGATTGGGGGTCCTTGAGGGCTGCAAATGGCCCCCAGGCCAGGGTTTGGGCACCCCTGCTCTAACCTTAAGATTTGTTTCAGAATTTAAGTTGACAGTATTTTTATGTTTATTTCAGAATTTCATGTAAAAATAAGTGTTGGTGCTTAAGTATCATACCCAGCTGCTTTAAGTTGTTCATAACTACTTTTTAAATTGTAGTATATAATTGTTCAATGGAAACGGCCAGGAGTATTTCTTCGAGCTCCAGTAGGAGGTTTAAGGGTAAAAGGCTGTTTTCTCATTTTGAACCTGGGAATCCTGTTTAACACCTGAGACATGGAATTGTAATGTTGTGCTCCCTTATAGCCTAATCCAGGGGTGTCCAAAGTTTTCTGCAGGAGGGCCACATCATCTCTCTGACACTGTGTTGGGGGCCAGGGAAAAAAAGAATTAATTTACATTTAAAATGTGAATAAATTTACATAATATATAAATTTAATATACTAGAGGTGGAACTTATATGAATGAATGAAGGTCTTGCAATAGCTCAAGGCCTATAAAAGGCCTTCCACAAAGCAAGGCTGGCTTTTTCTTTGCTGCTGCTACTGCATCACAGACATGAAACAACAAGCAGTGGAGGGAGACCTCATCCCACAGCTAACGTGAGAAGTCAAACAGTCGCCCTCACACTGAGGGCAGTTGCGTCAGGCCAGTCTGGGCTCCAGCAAGTTTCTGGAGGACCAGAGGCTCATTGGAGTCTGAGGTCTCCCTGAGGGCCCCACTGGGTGTCCTCGAGGGCCCCAAGTGATCCCAGGGCCGGGGTTTGGGCACCCCTGGCCTAATCCTATGCATACCTACTCAGAAGTAAGTTGTGTTTAACTCAGTGGGATTTATTTTCATGTCAGTGTAGATGGGATTCTAGTCTTTGGCCCTAACCCTATCTTTTTCCCTCCCCAACTGATGCATCCATGCTGCTGGAGCTGCATCCTGCAGAGGTGAGGCAGTCCTGGTAAGCCTCTGGTGGTAGAATGGGTCTATTCAGACCTGTGCTGGTGATTTTACTGGCCCAAGTCTGAGTGAACCTAGGAAGGTAAATCAAGACCTTTAAGGATAATAGGTGCCTTTCTACCTCTCCCCACCTTGCCTTTCATGCTGACTTACCAGTGCGGGAGGGGGGAGGGGATGTCCAGGGACCACTGGTGGGCTGCTTGCCACTGGTGGTGGTGGCAACCTGGTTCTCTGAACAGTGTGTTGCATTTTGTGATAGCTGTAAAGGACCTTACGCCGTGAGAACGTTAGCCACAGAGGTGTAAAGTCCACATATGATTGGGCTGCCCAAGTAATAAATGGTGGGAAATTATGATGAGTCTGCAAACTGCAGATGATTCAAGTCTTTGAGTAAATACCAGGGATGGGCGATTCGACTCGTAAGACTCGGACTTGAGTCACCAAATACGAGTTTCCCAGACTTGTACAGACTCAAGAAGCATTTGAAACCAGAAGTGACTCAGGAGTTTTTCTCAGGAACAAGTAGAGACTTGGAAACTCGAGTTGCTCAAGTTTCCTTTGCAGTAGAGCTACAAAGGATTGGGGTCGTAAGCCTCCTGGCTGCTGCAGGCAACCTGCCTGCTGTTGTGTTAACTTTCCCCTCCCACCTTGCCGAACTGGGACACCTCTGCCCTCCCTATAGGTCTGTCCATGCTTGGCACTCCTTCTGAGGGTGGAATTGGGGGTCGTGATGTGAACGGGGGTGGGTGGGTTCATTGTTGGAGTTCATAAGGAACCGATCAGCACTTTCTGTACTACTGCACTCACTCCAAGGACAGCAGAGGTTTTGTTTACAGATGGAATGGGGACATCAGGAGAGTGTTAAATGAGAACTCCAACACACCCGCATACACACACCATCAACAGCTGCGTCTTTTTTCTAAGGAGTCGCACCTCACTGGTTTATTGAAAAGACTCTGACTTGAGTGAGAGTCCTAAAAAGGCTCTGGCCGAGTCTTGAAGGCCTCCCATTAAGACTCGTGCACAAGTCAAGTCTAATGGGGCCGGGACTCAGAACTTGATTCAAGTTTTGTGGTGGATCAGCACATCCCTGGTAGGAAAATTGTTTGTATGAGCATTGTTGTGCTTGTGCTAGTTAAGAAACAAGCCTGTTATCTTTAATATTTAGTTGACCCAGCAGAACCAATAAGGCTATGTAGCTCCTGATATTGAAAAATGAGCATGATACATTTTTATCTTGATAAGGGACTCCTGAATCACTAATTTTGTAAAAGCACTATTGGTTTTTCTAATACAAGGTTGTGGTGCACCATCGAACATGCATGTCTATTAGCTGAGGGTTAAGGAATCATGCTTTCTGATTGGCAGCTCTGATTTAATGATTACCAAGTTAAATCACGGTTCCCTGCTGCAAGATAACACAGTCAGGCATAGTAATATACTTTGCCTGATTAGCTGCACCTGCTGACTATTCCCAGGATAAAGCAAAGGGTTTTATTGCCACTGGTGTAAATCTCAGATGGTGGCTGCTATCTTCTTCGTTCCTTCCCTTCTCTTGCATTGCATTTACTTGTTTTGACAGAGTGTATCTTGTCCTTTTTTGTTTTTTGGTGGACAAAGCTCATCTTAGGTTAAAAATGTATATAGATGTGTAGGTCTTGTACACTAACAATATTGAGCCTTATGGAAATTGAAACTGTGTCATACGTGTGTATTTACTCATGATTAGGTAAACGTGCCTCAGTCTACTTTGAAGGGCAGGCCAAGAGGAATGCATGGCCATCAGAATGGTCCCAGTACAATGAATGCAGGCCCCTAACTCAAGAAGGAAGCCCCCCCCCCCAAGCTGACAAGGAAAATGTATTGAGCCCTACGGAAAGCAAAGCTGAGCCACATGTGCATGTTTACTTGTGAGAAAGCAATCATGTCTCAGTTCTTATTGAAGGTCAATGAAGGGGAAAGCAAAGCCATCAGAACAGTCCCAATCTGATTAATGTGAAGGTCAACCACAGCTTCTGTGTCTGGGAGGTATTCTGAGACATGGGGAGGCTACGACAGCCTCCCTGCACCTCAGAGGGTCTCCTGGAGGCTTCTGAAAAGCACTTCCAGTCATTTCTGGGAGGTCCTTGAGAAAGGACAAAGGGTTGGCACTCCCATTAAGTCAAATTCATGGGTGTGGAACCAATGAATGAGAAGGGTCACCTATATGTAACTTTAGACTTTCTTAATGTAAAATCCAGCTGTCTAATTTTCAAAATTTCAGCAGTGTTGAAACATAAGATTGTGGATCTAGTTCTGATCATGTTAAATTAAATAGTAAAAAAAAAACATACTTTTTGCAGGTGGTGGTGGTGGTGGTAGTAGTAGTAGTAACTTTATTGTCATTGTGCTACAGCACAATGAAATTTATGCACCTTTGAGATACAAGCATAAATATGTACTACAATTCCAACAATCACACTCTACACACTCACCCACACGTTCTATACAACATGCATCATAATATAAAAACAGTATAACAGACCATAATGCCCAGGAGCATGGTAACAACTATATCGCCTTATTCAACGTAATTATGGCTGTGGGATAAAAACTGTTCAGGAATCGTGTGGTGCGTGATTTAATAGTTCTGTATCGTCTACCCGAAGGCAACAGTTCAAAGAACTTATGAGCCGGATGGAAGGGGTCTCTCAGAATACTATGTGACTTCTGCAGACAGCGAGGTGTATAGATGTCCTCCAAAGCTGGCAGATGAAGGTTGATGAAGTGCTGCGCAATCTTAATAATTCTCTGCAGAGCTTTTTTTGTCCCCTGCAGAGCAATTTCCGTACCACACCAAGATATCATAGGTTAGGACACTCAATGGTACAACACAATAGTAAGACACTCAATAGTAAGACACAAGCAGCTGCTGTGACAAATTTAGCCTTCCAAGCTTCTTCAGAAAATATAACCGCTTTTGTGCCTTTTTTATCAACATGCTGGTGTTAATAGTCCATGAGAGGTCCTTTGTGATGTAAATACCTAGGAATTTGAAACTTGCAACCCTCTCCACCTCCTCACCATTTATGTATAATGGTGTGTGTACATCTGTGGATCTGTATGTGTACAGATCTGTGGATTCTGAACCCGTGGATAAAAATGGCCCACTTGTAAACAGGTTGCAGATTTTCCAGATTATTATTTACCTCCAGTCCTGCATGAAATAGTTTTTTAAAATTTAATTAATTGGTACTGGTTTATCAATAAAATATATCTTAGTGTTTATGCTTCTGTTCCTCCACACTTGGGAATTTGATTTTTTTCCCAGTGTTGAGATTTCAACATGCAAGCGGTAAGTTGATTCATATTCTTGTAAGTACTCAAGGCATTAATATAACACAGGTACTCCTGACTGCCGCTACTTATTTGAAAGTTGATTGGACATGGTTCTGTATCGGTTTAGAGCACATCCTCAAGGGCTTTGGAATACCTGTACTAGATATGTGGCATGAAGTCTGTTTGTGTCTGTGAGTGGAATGAGACTATAGTTTCATTTCAAAAAGGAATATTGATACCTAGTTGCAGGTCATATGCAAGGCCAATTCACTGTTTCAACTCTTCATTTAATTTAGTCCTACACAATTTTAATCAACTTTAAGTTTCTGTTTTTTTTGTTGCTTACTGATTCATGCTCTATTGTCTCATCAAAGAATATGTGTGCATGTTCGTTTCCATTCATATGTTACTGTCTTAATGGTTACTTAAAGTATTTCTCATTCCGTATGGGCTTCACAGCTGCTCCCAATTTATTGTCCTCTGGGATCTTCATTAATGCGTTGGTTGTTTTTCCCTTCCAGATAATTAATGAATGCATTTTAAAAAGACTGGACTTAACATCAACCATGGGGCTTGATGCTTGCTCTGGTACTGTCATCTTTGGAACATCTTCCCAGAAATGCAAAATAGAAAATAATGTGCATTGGCACAGCTGTGTGCTATAACATAGCAGGGGATAGGATTGAGCTATTATATATGAGCCTTCAAATTCTACCAGCAGCACTGGCTTCCACTATTCCTGGGATCAACGTCACTGATTATGAAGATATTGTGTCCTTTATACCATTTGACCCTCCCTTACTGTGAATAAGGAACTCTGGGACTAGTAGTTCTTGAGAGAGTATCAGCCTTACCCTAACTTGCTCTGGAACAGGCAGGCCAGTGGGCTTGTGCTGTGTCCAGCACAAGTTTGGGGCCACCACCTCAGGAGGTGGTGCAAATCTGAGCAGAATGGAGCAGCCAGAGGCCACTCTGCACTGTCCAGGAATGGGGTCAGGATCCTAGCCCCGCCTCCCACTCCCCACCCACCCCAGGAACGCCCGTCGTCTGCCCTCCCCCCACCCCTAAATGCCTATTTTTGGAATGATATGCCAGTATAAAACAATTTGTACTTTTATATGCATATGTACTTTTCAGCTACAAAGAAAGCTGTTTTGTGGGAGGTTTCACAGGACTGCCAACTCCTGAAGTTCCAAGGGGGGGAGGACACAGCATGATATTATTAATTTTTATTATTTTGCCCTTTGGTTTCTAGGATACACTGCTGTCATACCAAGCTCTTTTCTTTGGAACTTCCATGATAAAAAGGAAAGCTAAGGTTCTTCATCGTCTATCATTGGCCATGCCCTTTTTGTAGCTTTGTATAAATCCTGATGTTCTGAGGTATGTGGTCAAAACTGCCACTGAAGCATTGTACAGCATACAGCATTTGTTTGGATAGAGACATAGGATAAGTAATGAATGAATAGTGAGACGGAGAATGAACCTGATGAACGGAGAATGAACCTGAACAGGATTTGCCTTGCAGCAAGAGTAATTTTTCAGATTTGCTCAAGAACCTCTTTGGAGCTAGTACTAGGGTCATCATGGGATGATTTAGGTCTTCAAGAACCATGGCTGACATCAAGCTCAGTGACAATTGTTACTCAATTATGTGTATTCTCACTTGCTTCATACATTGGTGTGCGTGCTCTCATACAACATGAAGACTATCCAAATGAAACACATCAATACATTCCAGAACAATTACAATTAAAATTTACAAAGAGCCAGAGTTTGCAGTTCATAGGAAACAGATGAGGTGGATTAAGGGTGATTTATTTTTCCTAATGCTGACCAATTGATGAGTATGAGCTGTTTTCAGTAGAAAAATGCTGACAGAGGAGAGAAATGCATTCAGGTTTGTACAGTGCTAGGCGTGACTGCAGAGGCACAGTTACCTCTTTTTTGTAATAGTGGGTGGTGTTTCTTTTGAACTGAGAGGAGGTGGGAAACAGGGAGGTGTCAGCGCTGTTGTTTAGAAATCAGTGGGAAGGGCAGCAGCTTCCTATAGCAGCACGAGTTGGCTTGCTGCCATGTATCTCAGGCTGTGTGCTTGAGTGGGGCAGGCTGGGGAACAGCTGTACCTAGCACTAGTGCATTGCACTCTCTAAGCACACAAGACCGCTTTGCTTCCCTCCATGGAACTATCTCAGGATGTTTTGTCTGAAAGGTAAGGAGAGTTTTTAACAGTGATGTGCCTCTTGTTTATAGCCAGCAGGAGTCAATGGCTTTTTTAGGGAGCAGTTCTAATGGTAGATTTGCAACCTTTCACAACTCTTAGAACTTTGTGGGAAGTTTTAATTTCTTGTCATCCATTGTCTTTTATGAGCAGGGAGAAGACTCATTCATACTTGGGTTACTTCAAATGCTGTGTGTCACACTTTTTCATACAAAAAACAAGCTGGCCTTATAGATAGCAAATTACCAAACTTGCCAAGTATTTGATGAAGCATTGTCTGTGTTGCAGGAACTTTTGAAACAGTTTATTGGGTGTAAGATGTGCTCTGTCAGAATTATTTAATAGGAATCTGTTAGACAATACCATTGTTTAATTATTGACACAACAGTGTCAGACCTAATGAATGCCTGAAGGTGAAGGTGGCAATTTATTTTCATGATAAAAAAAATCATACAAAGAGCAAACACTAGCTGTGCGGTTTAGTATGAAGCATAGATGAAGGTTTGTGGTGCTAAACCACAGTGTGTGGCGCAGATATTTCTGATATTGCTTTTTCTTTATACTTTTGGTCTTAAGACTGAGTCCTTTCATTTGAAATTGAGGTACTGTGTAGTGAAAATGTGCTGTGGATTTTTTTCCTTCTTTCAAGGCTTATGTCTTTATTTTTCCAAACTTGCTGTTTTGGTCCTGAAGTAATTCAGTGATATATGCTTAAGAGAAGAGCTAGTGGGTTTTGCTAAGTTTGCAGTTTTGTGTCAAGCTATAGAAGTAAAGAGACTATCTGTAGTCTACACTTTAAAATGGTCACTTGTTAGCTTTTAAATTCTTGTTCAAAAAAAAAATCCTTGTACAACTCTAGTTGATAAGGGAGGTTCCCTTTCATGCTTTGTTCCTATTTGTACTATGAGCTGCATATTATATGTGAATGGGAGTGGGGAGGAAAAAAGAATATATTCTTGGTGAGAAATCTTATTGCAGCTATTGGTTGCAAAACTCTTGGCACTGCTAACAGCTGATAACCTAACATTTCATATTCAATCTGGTAGGTTTGGTTCAAATAAACAAGTACAATTTTAAATAAAGTATTTGTAATGGATGGCCTTTTGAATACTACTTCATTATTATTATTATTATCTCTGTTGATTTGAAAATGCAAATACTTACTGTATTTCTTTTAATTACCCCCACACACCTATGTGTTTTCTCATAGCATTTCTGTTTCATTCTATGGCTGGGTCTGTATTAGGCAGCTAAGCAGTACCAAGTGTCCTGCTTTTCACATGGAGATATAGGTTAGACTTCACATGCACAGATCTCAGGAAAACGGCACCTTGTGGTTAATTTTACACATTAACGTTTACTGTATGAATGGGGACTAGTGCCATTTTATAGCATGTGGTCTTTTCTGTTTCCTAAGATAAAATCTTATGACATTCTGAAACAATAGGTTTATGAGGTACAATACCAGCAGCAGTCATTCCCCACCCCCATGTTTTTTAAAAACTGTTGTTGGCTTCCTTTCACTGACTCCTAGCTGTTTGATATAGCCTAATCAATTTACACACAGCTTAAAATATAATGAGATAAGTAGGAAATGCTGGAAGGCATGAATGGGATATGGGCTTGTTTTCACTTCTTTAAACAGTGCAGCATGTTGTTTAGGCACCATGTTTGGAGTTTCTTCATAGGGCTTGACAAACATTGGATGTTTTTGATTTTCATACTAACGTGACTCAGCAACTGCTGCATGTAAGCATCTATTTCTTGAATACTGTTTATGTTTGTGCTTAGTATTCTATCTCAGAGGAATCATTTGTTGCTATTTAGTTGAAATTATGAGGGAAAAGCATGGGCAGGGAAGCACTGAATAAGGGCTTGGTTAAAGTACTTGCTACTTGAAGGATGCAATTAAAACATTGATGGATTGTGAGTGAAAATATGCTTCCTAATATGCAAAATTTCTGGTCCTGGCCATTTCTGAGGATTGTAGTTTTTCAGGCTTCTACCACCTTGTACTCTGTTCAAGGCCCCACCTATTCAGCAAAGTTGTAGTTGTTTGTTTAGCAACATGCCTGTCTTTTTAACAGTGTGACATAAGCAAAATAAGCTCTCTGAGACTCGCAGCCTGATCTTCAGCAGTCAAGGAGAGGAAAGAGTAATGGCATGAGAATGGGTAATGGCAGTTGTATGCTTCATTTCCATTGAGAACCAAGCCTAAAGTTTCTTGGAAATGTGGTTTTGGGGCAAGTGTAATTTTAAGTAGAGGGAAAGGAATAGCACTGCATGTGTGGTTCCAGGCCAAGAGGTCAGCAATTAATTTAGCAGTAGGGCGAATGTGATGTTCAAAGCATGTGAAATGGCACTTATCCTATCATACAATCAGGGAGTCAAACTACATAAGTATTGTATTACAAATTAGGTTCAGTTGTAGTTCTTTTTTCCCCTTTTTTTTAACTTAGCATCTGTACCATGAGAGGCTTGCCTAGGTGTGGGCAAGCAAGCTGAAAGTCATTTTGGAGAAGAGTGAGGTAGTCCTTCTAAACAGTGAAAGTTGCAAGCGTGATGAAACTTGAAATTCTACTTCTGGTTTAATCATGCTCGCAACTTTCACTGTTTAGAAGCTGCAGGGAGCCCTGCAAACGCTCCGCGGGGCTCCCCACACCCCCTGGATTCTGGGAGCACGTATGTTTTGTAAAAAAAATAGCACCCCCTCCCCCCCGCAGGGGTGCAATCCTGGGCTTCACTTTGCTGCTTTCCCCCTGCCCCCGCCCATTAAAGGGAACGGGGCATCATTACACAAGCTGGTGGGTCGCAACCCACCAGTTTGAGAACCACTGTGTAATTGGACTGGAGGAGAAGGGCTCATGAAATGGTGGAAATTAAAAGGAAGCTGTTCTGAAGCTATACTTTGAATTGTTTGAGGGATGAGAGAGGAGACATATGAGATGATAATAGTGTTGTTTCCAAACATTTAAGAAAAATTCGATCAGATATCCTACATTGAACTATGCTTCTTTTTGACTAAATCATTTCATAATTTAATCATAAAAAACATACAGCCAAGAGTGCTGTAAAGGGGATGTGTATGATCTTTGACTGTACTTGGGGCATTTTTGTAGTCTTACTAGCTTTACAGCTGTGGATTTTTAGAAGAAGGGAAGGGGAAATATTTTCTGCTAATAATAGTAAGAAGTTATGTTGGAGGCCATCCCTGAAAAATCCTGGGCATGTGGTTGCTGCTCCCTAGAGGAAAGGTCTGTGCTAGAAATGCAGATTTATTTTCTTTTTTTTTAAAGACATCAATGGTCTGTTCACCAGTTGTCTTATGTGTAGTGTGCATGTAAAGGCATTCTTTGGATTCTTTTCTTGGCAATGTCCTTAGCAAATATCTGAAGTTTGGAATCAGAAACAGATTGTTTCTGGTGTCTTGAAGCACATGCATTTTCTACGTTGAACTAGCAAACTGAATACAGTTTGTATTCAAAGATCTGCTCCTCTGAGAGTAGAAACACATTTTTTTGGTATGATTCCTTCATTAGAATTTAGATTTGATTAGAATTTTGGTATGATTCCTTCATTAGTATTTAGATTAGATTAGGCTCAATGAAAGCAGTTCTACTCCTGATGAGCTAAGTAGCAACAATCTCTCATTAGTTTTAATGGGTCAGCTATGCAGTGAGAGATGTGGATGTATCCCTATATTTGGATAAAGTACATGGAAGTGTATTTTTTGGCACTTCTAAGGGACAAATTCTTTAGTTCCCCACCGATGGGCCAAACTACACATAACATTAAACCTGTAGTTTGGCCCTATTGGGTTTATTTTTGTTTTGTTAAATATTGGTGTGGAAATAGGCCTGAAGCCTTTCCTTGTCAACAGAAAAGGGGTTGGCTTGTTCTGTAGCTGATATTTAAACTAATGAAAGCTAAAAAATGTAGGACTAAACTGGATATTTAATGTAATGGCCATTATGTTTCATCTCAGACACACTGTTCACAGACCACGCTTTGGTCCTTAGTCCTACACTTCTTAAAAGCTTAGCTTGACCTAATGTGTATGAAGCAAGTTTTTTATTATTTGGTGACTGGTCTTGTCATATCATTCTAAGTACAGACCAAGGACTTGTTCAGATGCCACAGAAGCGACTGAAAGTACTTGAACCTAGCTTTCTTAACTGGCAACTTCTATTTTCAGTGGTTATGTGACACATTTCCCTTTGTTCTTTTTTTTCTTCGTCTCTTTCTGTCGATATTTAATGGTATAAGAAGAACAGAACAGTATGGTTAAAAGATGTTAATAGAAGTAGATATTTTCTAGTTGCATAGGCCAAGTGTACAAAAAATGAAATGTTGAAACTGTCATATCCCCTGCATTGTTTATATACCACTGTACTCTGAGTAAGAACAACATAGTTTCCTGAGTTCATATGTAACACAAAACTGATTTGTTCACTGCCCTCCTTTTTATGGAGGGAGGCAGTGGCGTTCTTGGCTACCCAGGGAACACCTCCAGGGCTGCCGTCCCTGCACCTGTAGGTGCCATCCCACAAGCCCTCTGCCTCCCCCAGGTGTTCTAAAGGCTGGGTAGACTCTCAGAGGGCAACCTTCGGATCAACTTGCACATATTGGTGGCTGACTAAGAGCCGTGGAGGGGGGTGTGCTGTGATGTGGATTGCAGTGCACTGCCCCCCCAAGCCTGGAGCAGAGGGCATTTGCATCCCTTGCCCCCCAGGTATGCTACTGGAGGGAGGAGCCTAGCATGTCCACCCAGAACTCTTCGAAGCTCATTCATGTTAAGCTAAACCATGTCTGAACCAGACCATTAAATGTAATTAAAGTGCATATGTTCCGTTTTAGCAGTGAACTATGAATTACTGACACAATCTGTAATTTTTAGTTACTATCACCCTAACAAACTTTCCAGTGCTGATGCAGCTGCAGTGCAACTCCAAGATAAAGGAACAAACATTCCTTTACTTTGCAGAAGCCTCCATGAGGCACAGCTACATTAGTGCTAGAAGGTTGGTTTCGATTAGACTGTGTGTCTTACTTTAAAAGTTAAATGTTCACACCACAGCAAATTCTAAAGTATACCAGACAAGTATGTACAACTGTTCACAACTATGGGTATGGAAAGAATTTTTAGTTCTATAGTGGTGTGTGAAATAGAATACATATCATTTAAGTAAGCGAAATAGAATATCATTTAAAAAAATCTTTACAGATTTTTCAGAGGTTCAAATCAAGTCCTGAGTATAAATCAATCTCACAGATAAGTCGATGGCAGGTTTTGAGCCAAAATCATGGAATTTTCTATGATCCTCGGATAAGTTGGGTGTTAAACTTAGGTGGGTGTCAGACTATAATTTTGTTTGATTTTACCCAAGGCCAAATCCTGAAAAATAACCTACCGGTAGCTGTTACATAAGAACGGTATAATCTCTAATTTATTAAAAATTTAGTAAAAGATCATAAGATACATTTTTATTCATTAACTTTTTAAATTCTGGTCTTCACAACCTTTTTGAAAACACTATCGGAGTAAGTGCACTGTAAACAACATACCAGTAGAACCATTAATCAAATCCTTCTTTAAGAAGCCTTGTATTAAGCCTGGTGTATTAAGCCAGAGGCTTAACATGTAACATATAACTTATAACACATAACTGGGAGTGTGCAATTTCATCCACAGTAGAGAGACAAGCAACAAGGACTGAGCAGGAGCAAGCGCAGCTACACATAGTTGCAACCCTATTTAATCAGAATTAGACCCATTGCTTTCCATGGCTGTTATTCTTAAGGGTGTACTGAATTGTAGTGTTGGACTGTTTCAGATGGAAATAAGGATTACATCCTGATGTTTTAAAAACCAGACCTCTGCCAAACATTAGCAAAATGGAACAAGGGTACAGAAAGGTCGGGTTGATCCTGCCAAAGAGAAAGGGGCTTGCTTGATTTAAATGGAAGTATTGAGCACTGAGTGACTTTTTTCTCAGGAGGAGTGAAATGATTAACTTTGGCTGCAGCTTGCCCTGGAGCCCATCGCCATGGAGATTGATTGCCTTGTAATTATCTCTGTATTGTCCTCTTGCTCTCCTGGCCTTCTCCTAGCTGCCATGATGTACCTGAACAGCCTTTACTCCTGAGTGACTCTTGGATAAGGCAAGGAGATGATTTACCCTTGATTTATTGGCAGAAATTTCTCACCTTATAGGTGAGTAATTCTTTGGCAAAGTGTAAGTTGTATTACTAACTCTCTAAAATAGGAAGCCTCAGTTACTAGCTTCTGATAGTCTAGAGCAGGGGTCAGCAAGTGAAAGGGGGCCAAATGTTTGATGATGGTGTCATCACATAACTTCTGGGTTGTCGAACTCCTGGATGTGGCCACGTGGAGTCCTGTGCTGCTGCCCTAGACTTGTAAGGAGGAGGGAAGCCAGAGCATTTTTCACCACTTCGTGCAGGTGCCATGACAAGCATCCCCTGCGGGGTTTTGCTATTTCCAAGGTGCTCTTGAGCAGGTCACAAGACAGAGAAGAGGCTTTGTGTAGTGAGGAAAGAGGTAGTAAAGGCATTGGAACAGTTGAACTGTTGGGTGGTGCTTGTGGAGATAGATGTCACCTGTCTCCAACAGAATGGATGGGACAGTGAGTGAGTGGTACCACTGTGCAGAACAGAGACTCCGCAAGCCTGAGTGGGTGACTCCACCGTTCCCTATTCGGCACTCAAGTGACTTGAACAGGAGACTTTGCCTCCCAAGCCAAGGTCTGCATGAGCCAAATGACATTCAGTGGTGGGCCACATACGGCCTGTGGGTCATAGGTTGCTGATCTCTGGTCTAGAGTACCAGTTCTCAAACCTTTTGGTCTCCGGAGCCCATTCCACTCTTAAAAGGAGTTTCAAGGAGACTTTGTACTTATGCAGAGTCTTAGGGAACCCCAGAGTGTCCATGCAACTGGACAGGGGTGGATGGCCACCTATGGTGTACTCATGGAATTGCTGAAGGGGGCTCAGGGAACTCCAGGATTCTTAGAAACATTCTTTGAGAAATGCTACTTTAGAGGAATTCCTGAAGGATAAGTGTATCGCTTGTGATGGCAATCTTTAGCTTCCATGGTCAAGAGATAGTATACCTCTGAAAACCTTGTTGTGGGCAAGAGCAGGGTGAGGGCTTTTCTGTCATGCCCTACCAACAATGTACGATTATGGAAAACAAAATGCTGGACTTGCTGAACCTTTTATGTTCTTATTTCTACTTTGTTGCTGGAAAGTTTGAAAGTTAAAGGCTTGCAGAGAGTTTGAAAGTTAAAGGCTTGGTTGTAGCAGTGGTATAAATACTTTGTCCTCCCTCTTTCTCAAGGACTGGGTGGTGCTTTGTTTTTGTGGTAAGGGTTTTTGTTTTCATGGACTTTACAGAGGCATTCTTGTGCTATGTTACCAAAGCAAATTTTGATTCTTATTTGATATATTTCTATCCCACCCTTCCTGCCACAGCTCAGAGTGTGAATGTCACAAATTCCTGCTAGCTAGATAAGTTGAGAGAGTAATCTCCCCAAAACTATCTAGGAAGCTTTGTGACTGTGAGATGAGGGATTGAACTGCACCTCACACATAACCAAGCCATACACTCCATCCATTACAGCACATTGTGTAAGTTATGAAACATTTGTAGAGGTGAACATTTGCAGACACAGAGCTTCATTTTCAGAATATTTTAATCTAAACATGTTTTGAGATGGTTGCTTCTTTCATGTTTTTATTTTTGCTGTTGTTTAAAGAATGCCAAACACTGCTGTTACTCAACACAAACAGCAATGCCAGAGCCAGTTACTTTCAGCAAGCAATAGTTACATTCTTTGTCATAGCTGTGTCCTAAAATAATTGCCTCTGAATGCTAGGAGTTGCTGCTGAGAACAGCAGTTGCCACAAAGTCTCACAGTATGTTCAGCTTAAGAGAAAAATTGCTGAAATGAAAGATAAATGCTATAATTTTCAGCGAAGCATGATACGCTACACTGCTGTGCTATATCGAGGCTCTAAGAGCCTTCATCTTTTTGTAGATGGATCATATTGATGGTTGTAGTTTAAATATTTCTTTCTGGTAAAATGTATCAGTTCTTCAAAAATTCAGCAAATTACAATTAACTCCTTTTTATATTGATTCTATTGTATTTTTTATTATTAGGTGTATTTATATAGCGATTTAAAACAGTAATTCAAAAAGCATATTTTTATGGATTGTCCACTATAAAAGGTGGTTATCGTAAGCTGTAATTCGTTATCATATCTTATCGTAAGTGATTGCTGTCTGTAGAAAATTGCATGTTTTAACTTGCTTAGATCTGTGCTCTAAGTGACCACCACTGTACCCTTAATTTCATACCGATAGAAAGGTAGAATGTAGTTTTCACTAAGCTGTAAATATTTCACAGTTTTAATTACCTTAACTTTCTGAAGACTTTCACGTTGTGATTGTACTTATCACACTTGTGATTGTACAACAGTAAGGTGATAAATATTGACTTTTATCAAATGCAGAATGCCGTTTTATCCATAGTTACAAAAAGAGAGGAGACAAAAGCATCTTTCTGAAGTTCATTGCTGGTTTCAATTCTCTGAGTAAATTTGCCACTAGCCATCATGGATGTGGACTCTGTATAAGTATTATGAGTGCTGTGGACAGTGAGCATTTTTTCCCTTAAAGATAGCAAAGCCTTGCTGTTTGTGGTGAGAGATGTGGTTTCTGTCTTTCGTTAGGGTGGTACAGTTCTGGAATTGGAATGGAGAAAAAGAACCCTTGTCTTCCTGTCCTGTCATGCCTGGTCCAGAGCTAAAGCTGCTGTTCTGTGACTACGTTGTACAGTACACTGAAGTAAAGAACTACTTATATTGGTACATATCTTAACAAACCAAATTGCAGACTCTGGGCCCAATCCTTTTCTCTCCACCACCTGTTGATGCAGTGATGCCAAAATGGCAACCGCTGCATCTGATGGTGGGAGGGACAGTTCAGGAGGTCTCCAGCCTCTGCGGCACAAGTGGATCTTCCTGTACCTACACCAGCTATTTAGTGGGTGTAGGTCCATATTGACCCACACTGCAGGATCAGGCCTGGGAGGGTTCAGATATTGGTGGTGATGGTGCCACTGATCCTGTCCCTAGGACTTTATCTGTCCATCTCCCACCCGCCCTGTTTCATCCCTTCCATGTGTCCGTTCTGCCCTCCCACCACCCCTACCTCTCCTGTTATCTTTCAGGGGAACATGCAATAATGATGCATGCAGTAATGATGCAATAATGATGGAGGCGGGAAGGCACAGGCCTTCCTCCCAGTGCTCCCAGCAGTGGCTAAATCATGCATTGTTGGAACACCTTTTGCGACAGGCACTGACTGCTTTACGGCAGTATATGCGTACGGGGAGGTGAGGAGGAGACATTCCGAGGAGGAGGCAGGCTGTTTATTGTAATCCTCATGTCTTTGTAATGTGTTGGATGTATTCCAACAATTACCCAGCATGTTCTAGAAACTAGGTGATCCATGCATGGTTTGTTATACTGTCTTAACTAGCACACAGAAGACAGTACACTATTGCTTTTGGGTTGTTATGTATTCTCACACAGCATATTCCAGTTCTGTTTCTTATCAGTTATATAGGAAGCTGCTTTATACAGGCTCAGACTATTGGATTGTCTAGCTAAGTATTGTCAGCACTGACTGACAGTAGTTCTCTAGGGTTTGGGACAGGGATCTTTCATAGCCCTACCTGAAGATGCCAGGATTGAACCTGGGACTGTCTTCATGTAAAGCATGTGCTCTATCACTGATGTTAGGCCATGTCCCCTATGTGTGCTTTTGGATGTCAGCTTTCAGTTGTCTTAGAAACAATGTCGGAGAAACTGCAATTTGTTCTTCAGTCCCTTGGTCTCTTGCTCAAAGTCATTCAAGATGAAGCTTGAGTGTCTATATTTGAGGAATATTGCTGTTCATAAAAAGACTAGGCATCAGGAATGTAACAGTGTTGTCAAAAGCTCCTTTAGGAGCTTTATGTTGTTAAAAGGATAGTGCAAGTAGGGGTGCTATTTTTTGGTTATTGTAATCCAGGATGGTCCTGTATTTGAATGATCAAGCCTGATGCTAGTAATCTTGTTCCAACTGTATCTGAATCGCCACTTAAAGCAAGCTGTAAATGTAGCTGCTTTTCACAGATGTAAAGAATGCTTTGCTCACATAGTGCTAGGATGTGCCAGCCTGTGGCTTTGTCATTCTATTGTTGCTGTAGATTAGAGACATTTCTTTCTATTTATTTTTGGCAGAACATCTTTGGTCCCATGTTTTTCTGATGCTTCAGCAGCTGCACGGGATAGGCTGAGACCTCCAGGATCACACAACATAATAGCTTTTGTTTCAGCATCCACAGGGAGCTCTTTTGAAGAATTCATTTACTAATTTACTGTTAGAGTCCACTATTTCCAAAGGGTTCAGAACTGGGTACTCTTCCTTCCTTATCTGTACCTAATTCATTCTGAAAACAGCACTTATAATGAAAATCTGGATGGGTACAAGTATTAATTTAAATGAGAAAAATCCTGAATTGTTCCAAAGCCATTTTGCATTAAAATCACCCTAAATACTTAATACCATAATGCAGAGGTTCCCAGACTGTGAGTTAGCACCCACCAGTGGGGTCATGACCCCATTTTTGGTGGAACACGAAACTAGCATAATTGACAAGGAAAATGTATTCAGCGCTATGGATGCTGGAGCTGCACATGTCCATTTACTCACCAGTAGGTGAATGTACCTCAGTTGACTTCGGAGAGCAGTCTGAGGAGAATGTAGCACCACGGGAATGGTCCTGATGAATGCAAGCCCCAACTAACTCTTGAGAAGGAAGTGCCCCCCTGCTGACAAGGAAAATGTATTGAGTGCTGTGGAAAGCGAAACTGAGTCACATGTGTGTGCTTACTCATGAGTAGGTGACCATGCCTCAGCCCTTAACAAAGACCAGATGAACACAAGTCACCAGAATGGTCTCAATCCAGTGAACATGGAGCTCAACAAATGCTCCAGAAGACAACCCCCTCATCATTGTAAAATATTTTTTTTAAAAAGGCTCAACTGGTAAAGTGAAACTTTTTTTGAAGTCTTGTAAAATTAGGTGGGTCCCAATAAGAGTGTCATTTCAAAAGGTGGGTCCCTTTGCTAAAAAGCTTGGAAACCATTACTCTAGTCTTCTAAAACTCTACATGGGCATGAGGGGAAGTATGGAACCCTGCCTCATTGTATAGCAGAGAGTTGGAGAAAATGATAAGCAGTTGGTCATTAACAGCTTCTGGGATTTCTGAGCCCAATCCTGAGCCCTTAGCAATGGTCCACTGCTGGTGCTGAGTGTTGCAAATGTGCCTCAGCAGTGGTGCTAGCTCAGCACCAGTGAACTGCTGCCACTCTGCAGTTGCCCAAACCACTGGACGGCGGAGAAGTAGATGGGGCATGGAGGGAGGCAGGGAGGAGGCATTCCAGGGCAGGAGGAGGCAGGCAGGGAGAGGGCGGGGAGGAGGCATGCTGGGGAAAGGGAATGGGGCGGGATGGAGGTGGGACCAGAGGAGCTCTTCTCCTCCAAATGCAGACCCTTCGTGTTGGGCTGCTAGCCCAACTCTTGATTCTACAGTGACCCAAGGGTTGCTGCAGAATCAAATAGTCCCATTGCAGGGCTACTTGCCTTACCTAGGGGAAGGGCACAAAAGTCCCCTTCCCCCAAGGAGCTGGCAACAGCTGCCCTGTTGTGTGCAGGATGCCACAGCAGTCCCGGCACAACAGGCAGTTCAGGATTGGGCTGTTAAGACAGCTGCTGATTTCTCAACATGGAGCTTAGTTACAGGCTAGGGAGTTGTGGTCAACTGCAGATTTGGGGGGATGTAATGTTACAGAATGCACACCTGCTCTTGTTATGTGCTTATGTTGGAAACTCCAGTGGCAGACCAGTATAACCTGAAAGTTTTGAAGCAGTTCTTTGAAGAAAGGAGAATCACTTAAGGGCAGTTCTGCATGCAACTGACTGTGCCATGAACATCTTGTGTGTCTGTGGCATCTAAGGCCCATGAAAAATCTGACTTCCCTGGTCGGTGTAGATGCTCAGAACAATTTCAGAGGATTGAAAATGGGATAGTAATTAACTGGCAAGGAACATCAAGAGGTTCTTGTGTGTTTTAATTGGAAGCTTTCTCTTAGTATCCTGTCTAATTAATTGCTCAGATACCACAGAAAAATGATATTGTGGTTCAGTTTTCATTTGATGTTTTGCACGTGCTAATAATTCAAAATTTGACTGTAGTCCTTGACAGTTTAAAACTGAAATAAATTAACCTAAGGTGCAACAAGCCTTAGTCTGTTGCAGCAAAAGCAACCAAGGTTACCCCTCTGGAAACACATGTGACAATGAAGAATCCATGCAGGCACTAATTCGTGCCATATGGTATTTATACTCCAGCCCCAGATTTTTAAGGCTGATCTCATTACTTTCAATCAGTGTTACCTCACAGTATCCAATTGAAATATGACTAATTGTTTGAAAATCCGTGTTTGGTTTCCAGACCAATTGGTTACCCAGTGTGATCTTCTTATGTGTTTGGAAACCTTAAGTCTACTTGACTGGTGTAAACCAGAGTAGACTAGACCAATGTAGTCTTATTTGTCTTAGTCTGCAATTCTGTACATGATTACCTGGAAGTTAGTCCCATTAGGGAAGTTAGGACTTCTGAGGGCGCAATCCAAACCTGCACTGGAGCAGGCAAGCCATGAGGCTTGCACTGCATCCAACACAGGTTCGATAGCTGCAGTGGCTCAGCCAGGGCAAGGGGAAGCTCTTCCACTTACCCCTGGGTAAGGGCTGCTCACCCCAATGGGTGGTCTTGGACCTCTGGAGGTGGCGCAAGTCTGAGGAGAGCGGAGTGGCTTGAAGCCACTCCATTCTCCCCAGTGACGGGGGTTGGGATCTGGCATAACTGCCGGGTCCCCACTCCTGGCCCCCCACGTGCCCGCCCCTGGGGTTGCCCATCACCTGCCCTCCTCCCACCCAGAAACGCCCCTCCTGCCTCCTCCACACACCCCCAAGCCTACTGTTGCCGCTTGCGTTGGTGTGGGCGCACTGACACAAGTGGTGGCAAGGAAGTCGCTGCAGAGGCTTCTGCCGGCCTCCACATGTTGGTGCATCTACATGCGCTGACGCGGCTTCCTCCCACAGAGGCACAAATGTGCTTTTCGGCACAATTGTGACCCTCCCAAGGGACTTATGCCGGCCTATGTGGCAGTTAGGATTGTGCCCTGAGTTGTCACACATAGGATTACGCTGTCAGTTACTTGTATTGGTGTGTGAATTGCAAAATCAACATAATTTACAAAGACCAACCTTTTATCTGCGTAATATTGGAACTAGGTGCATCTCTTCCTAATGTGAATTACAGTTATTGCTTTATGTTGTTTCCTTGTGGGCAATTTGTCAAATATTTCAAACCAGTTCTGTTGAAGGTGACATCTTTGCTACATGCTAAAGCATGAAATAATTGCTAAGTGTTACATTGCTACTATTGTTTTAAAACTGTTTACCTGTTGACAACACAGTTCTTAATCTTTTAGTTAACTCGCAGCCCAATCCTATCTAACTCTCACCAGTCTATGCAGCCACATGACAACAGCATGTGCTGAAACTTGGGGTGGGGGGTTTATTCCAGAGGCCTCATTTGTTCCCCTGCCCAAAGATAAGTCTTCACTACCCAAATGAATCTACTCAGTCCTTGTGGACCTAGGAAAGTGGATCAAGGCCAAGAATAAGAATAGGGTATCTTCAGTGGTGCTGCTGCCAACCCCCCTTCCCTGCCTCAACACCCCCCTCCCCGTCCTAGTCTCTGCCCTATCCCTCCCTCTTCCTACCCCATTTTGCCTGCCCTCTGCCCACCTCCTCACTGCCTTATTTGCTCCACTGCTGTTCTGGTCCACTGTCACATATCTGTGGCTGCTTGCCACTTGTGGCTGTGATCCGGCCATGCTGTTGTCTTTTCTAACAGTCATAAAGCACATTGTGCCACTAGAACGCGAGTTCTGGCAATGCAGGGGCCCTGTAGGATTGGGCCAATTTTTGTACATATAAAGCAGGATTGGGTTAAATTTTGTACATAAAAGCAGAACAAACTGAATTTCCAGTTTATATTCGGTTATTTTACAGATTATGTCTGCAGTATGATTTGAAGATTACATTCCTAATATATTATCTCATTTCACTCAAGAACAGTTTCAGGGTTCAGCGAGGTTGGGCACTGGCCAAATACCCATGCCTGTCAAAATGCCCACCAGCCTGGAATGACCTCTGAACCCCCGGTACTGTGAGAGTAGAAGCTCTCAATACACAATTGGGGTTGGGGACACCCTGGGGGATCCAGTACAGGACTCTGACTGAGTGCCTTCAGCATCCTGGTGCCAGTGCTGGATGTCATATAGCAGGCACAAGTTTGTTCTATATTTTATCAAGAGATTATCTCAGGCATAAGTTTAATTAGTTGTTAAATATCTGTTGATGTTTCACACTCATGAATGTGAGTGGAATGAACAATTTGAAATGCCTATAGGATGTACAGTTTTTTTAAAAAGCCTGCTATTGTGCTGCTGTTCTCCTTCCATAGTTTTCAAACAAATTACCGTAGATACTCGTATATAGTACGTGAAATTTTTGCCAAATAATCTAGCTCCAATTCTCACTTCGCCTTATCTCCGAGTCAATCAGAGGGCAGAGACTTTCAACTCTGAACAGTTGGCAGCAGTGGGAAAAGGGGCTGCTTTGGCTCTCACAAGGCATGGGATAAAGGAGCAGCTGCTTTGCATCTCCTGCTATGAGCAAGAGGAAGGCTGCAACCCGATCCTCCTTTACCTGGGAGTAAGCCCTGTTGACTATTATGGGGCTTATTTCTGAGTAGACATGCCTAGGATTGGCTGAAGCCCTGGGCACTGGGAAGTATAGGATTGGGCTGCTAGTCTCTGTTCATGATCTTAAACATGCATCTATAGAGGACAGATATACAGGGGAAAATACATGCCTTCTGTTTACATCTTCAGCACATATTCATTTAACGTTGATGGAGTCAAGTTGGGTTGGCCTACTACCTCCTAATCTACGTGCGTTCAGCAGATGTGAATGGAACTCTAGTCGCCTACACTGTATGTGTGATTGAGGACCCTGCTTTTTGCAGATTCCTGATCATATGAAACCTACAGTTTTACACATAGAGTTGTACTTCTGTAAGGTTTTGTTTGCACCTTCTGATGGATGCTGGCAGGTGGAGCTAGCAGGTACAATACCACTTGCCTCTCCTTCACTCAGTAAATTCAGTAAATGCAATTTGAAAATGTGAACAGTGTTTGCTCTTTTACTGAGAGTGAGCGTCTGCTATGAGACGTCTGCTGTGAGCGTCTGCTATGATGCCTCTTCCTACAGTAAAGCTCATTTTGTGGGTGTGGGAAGCCCAATGGGTACTCCCCATTGTTCAGGAAAGGTAGCACTGTGCTATGTATTCAGTTGTGGGACACCAGCAATATTTTCTAATCCTGGATTTTACACCTAAAGTATAGACAGAATGCTAAACCTCTCTGAGCCTCCATTCTTATCTAATGCCTCTCTGAAGGAGGTGTTATAAAGATTCATTTGTTTGTCCATTCATAACTTATAAATGTATAATGAATTATTTACCATAACTTTAGATAGAATTGAGTGGGGTTTTCTCCAAACTCTGATAGCAAATATTTTAAGTGGTTCCTTCTTTCTCCTTAATTCCTCTCACTCGAGTTCTGATAACTGTACTGTATTACACACATGCAATTTGTTTTGCCTGTTTTTCTTTTTTGTTAAATTTGGGTGGCAGGAAAACAAGTTGGGAAATGCTTTTGTCTTCTTTTTTGGTAACTGTCTCTGTTGCAGTGAGCATAGTAACTTAGCTTTAAATAAGCTTTTAAGATATGGCCATCTGTGTGGGTGACTATAGTACCTGGTGTTCGAGTGTGACAAATAATCTGGGATAAAGCTTAAGAGAAGCATCCGAGTTCAGCTGGAACATAAAGAGGCCAGTTTGAAATCTGTCTTGGATGGATGTATTTCATAGGACTGTTGTTGGATTTATTTGGGTGCCAGTTAGTCTACTGTGGGACTGTGTTGTTCCGCAAGTGACACCTAATCAAATCGGTATGTAGGGATCATACCATTTTATGCCAAGGTGATTATAAAATTGAATTGGTTCTAGCTAAGATAGCAAGATCTCTAGTCCTGCAGAATTTCATCTGAAAGCTTTTCATCTGAGACTTTATGGACAGAAATACTAGGGATACTGCTTGGAGCTACATCTTAGAATGATTGCCTACGTGCACTGCCTCCCTTCAGATCCAGTGGTTGGCTGTCTGCACAGGAATAGGTGGCATGCCTGCTACGATGATGATGATGATGATGAAGATGAAGAACTTATTCCACTGTATTCCAGCAAAATGGGGACCAGTCACACTAAAGTCCATGAGCACATCAGGAAAAAATTGCTGACCAAAGACAACAGTACTTTGTGGCCAAGTAAGAATGGATCATATCCTTTACTAAAAAGTTGACATTCAACAGAGTGTTTATAATCTTTATTCTGGATATTGATACATTTTTCTTTTTGGCAAGACACTATAAACTAAAGAAAGGTCTTTGCTTGTGTCAGAGGATCTCCATTTGAAGTTTTTGTAAGAGTACAGTACCTTCTAAAGTGAGGACGGAACAGTATTATCTGTATATAATGCTGTTTCATGGTTGTTGAGAACCTTTTGCGATATGTTTCCTTGTAAAATAAAAAAAAATTAGAACACATTTTAGTTTAGTTAAAATGCAGTTGTATTAACTTTTGGTGGACTCAATAACAATGCTGTTTTACTTGGTGTTTTATTTAGTGTCAATAGGATGCTCTATGAAATTTTCATTGAAAATTGTTTGTAGTTAAAGCTTGAGCCTATGCATGTCTACTCAGAAGTAAGTCCCATTAGAGTCAATGAGGCTTACTCCCAGGAAAGTGTGGATAGGATTGGGCTGTTAGTCTTTTACACATTTAGGTTGAAAGGTACTAAATGCCTATCTTAAATTGTGCAGCAGGTAAAATAGCTCTGTATTTGTAATGAGACTTTCAAAAAGGGACAGAACATTGAATCTTACATTTTGCACCTTATATCAACTGCTTTCTGTTTTTGTTACTGTTTTATCTCTGTCTGTCTGTCCAAGCAAGGGTAACCAACTGTTCTTGGAAGTGCTTTGAAAAGTGATTGAGAACAGAACAGGCACAAGGCAAAGAGCTTTCCTGGCAAGACTTTCTGGCTCAGATTGTGGCATTGCTTTTGAATGACAGGAGAGTGAGCAAATGAATCCACAGGTCTATTGGAGTCCTCCTTTCAGTTTATACCCAGTCTTCTGTAGTGGCCTGTTTGATAACAAATATTCCTGTTACCTGTTTGATAACAAATATTGGAAATGCTGTTTTCAAATATTGAAAACACCCATATTATATCTGCCTTAAAATTTCATAACATAGGACCCAACTTTTAGTTTTTAAGTAATCTGTTTCTAATTGTAACGATGATATCTCAGCTAGTGCCCTTTATTGAGGGTGAACAGATAGTGCTAGCTCTTTAAATTACATTTCTCAGATCAAGTGACCAGCTCAATGCAACAAGAAAGTTTGACTCTTCACCAACTAAGAAAATTGCACTGGTTCCTTTTCATTCTCCAAAATATTCTCATTTAAAATTAAGGTACTTTGAATAGAAATCCATGATATTGAGTAATTAATCACTTCATTCACTCTTGTTATGAGCCTAGGTGACTTTCCACTAAGTTTATAACTATCATATTTAAACTGCAGCTTCAATGCAACCCTGAGGTAAGGAAACAGATGTTCCCTTACTTTGAGGAGGCCTCCATGACTGCCGTCCCCCACACTATAGGATGCAGTGCATACCCTGTTGGCACAGTTGCATCAATGCTGGAAAGTTGGATAGGTTTGGGCCCTCAGTTCATCCAAATGCCTTAATACGTATATGTGTTCAGCTCCTTAACTGAACAGTCATTCTTGTTTTACTGTGGATTTAAAAATCAATGTGGATTAGAAAACATAAATCATTTATTTTGACTAATACCAGCAGCTTATGTACTAATTGAATTATAGTTTCTCATTACTGAATAGCTCTGTTTTGATAAGGAAATCAGTAGCTTTTTTCTGCAAGAGCTCTCACTGTGTCATAAAGGAGGGAATTATGCATATAAAGTACTATCCTTGATAAAAAACAAAGAAACTGAACTTCTGTAAAACCAAAGCAGAGATTAACTGCTTGCTCACTTTCCAAAGCAGAGATTAAGATGCTGCTCACTTTCATTCTGGGCACAGTTGCAGGTGCAAACTGTAAACAAAAGCAAAAATAATATGGATTTATTCCCTATGTGTCTGCTGTTCTTCTCAGCTGCTAGTTGTGCATGCCTTTTGTTTTTATTCTGCATACAAGGATGGGACTAAAATAATACTTAGCATTTGTATAGCACTTTCTTAGTGTACAAAGTACTTCATGTTTATTATCTTGATGTTGTCCTTGTAACAACCCTGTGCAATAAATATTATTCCCATATTGCCACAAGCTTAAAGGGCATAGCTTGTGTAAGGCAATCTAGTTGGCTATTTGGTAGAAGTGAGATTCAAATGAGGGAAGCCATAAGAACGAAAGAGGAGCCTTGCTGGATCAGGTTCACTGTGGCCCAGCACCTGCGTTTAGGAGCACACAAGACAACAAGATACCTGTGCCCTGTTGCCACTGCCTTGAGATCATGATTCATGGTGGCAGCCCAATCCTATGTGGGCCTTATGCCGCTGGAATTAGCACTCTGGTGGTGTAAGGTGCTTTATAGTAGTTGCTGTCAGGAGCAACTGAATTGTTCCACAAGCAGCAAATTCTGGTGGTGAGTTATGGTGATACACCAGCAGATCAGTTGCATTTCCTGGTGCTGATAGGGCAGTGTGGGGGGTGGGTGGAATGGGGAGCAGAATGAGGTCTGGAAGGAGGTACAATTGGCTGCAGTAATGCCGCTAATATACTTTCCACCTTCCCAGGTGGGCTGAGCTACCCTTCTTGCTCCTTTTGCCCATCGTTTAGCTCTTGTGTCTTCCTTGCATCAAACTCCGTTTCCCATCCCAGGGCCAATTCTGTCACCTTCCTGTCCTTTGTTCAGCATCTCCTGAACCCTTCTCCCTAAACTTCCCAGCCTTTTCTGCAACTCAGCTCGTTCCTCTTCCCTGTTCCTCTCTACAAGTCCCTGTCTTCCTATAAAAATACACAGCCACCCTTGCCCTTAGCCTGCTCTTTAACTTGCTCACATCAACTGCCCTGTGAGTCAACATTTATGACTTTGTGTGTGTGTGTGTGTGTGTGTGAGAGAGAGAGAGAGAGAGAGAGATTAACTTTTTCCTGTGAGTTACAGCTATTTATATATTATAAAACTTTATGAGTAGTTTTATCTGAGTTATTCTTGTTCAGCTTTGTTTCTCTGAGTGTGTGAAGCAGTTATTGCTAAGTGCATGAGTATCTTGCACTGTTCTCTTTTCTTTGTTGGAGACAATTTCTTAGAATTAGGCAGCATTGTGAAAATCATTTAGATTCCAACAGTGAAGGCAGAACAGAATGGGAAGTATAAGACAGAAACATGACCCACAAATATCCTTTTCATCATTACTTGCACATCCTCAGTGACACACACCCCAGTAACCTAGATTTACTGCTGGCAGACAGACAGCCAAAGGACATAATCAAACAGTATTTCAGCACCTAAATACCTGCCTCTATTGTGAGCACCTATTTATTATGGGCCAGAACTGTCTATATCCCTTCAAAATGAACTTCACTGTTTCTTTCACTATAGCCACGTATTACTTAGGGAAAGGAGTTAAGTCAGATAGAGGTTAAAAGAGAAGATGTTTCAGACCTCATTGATAAAGATCAATAAGTCACCGGGCCCTGATGGCATCCACCCAAGAGTTATTAAGGAATTGAAGAATGAAGTTGCAGACCTCTTGACTAAGGTATGCAGCTTGTCCCTCAAAACGGCCATGGTGCCCGAAGATTGGAGGATAGCAAATGTCACGCCTATTTTTAAAAAGGGAAAGAGGGGGGACCCGGGAAACTATAGGCCGGTCAGCCTAACATCCATACCGGGTAAGATGGTGGAATGCCTCATCAAAGATAGGATCTCAAAACACATAGACGAACAGGCCTTGCTGAGGGAGAGTCAGCATGGCTTCTGTAAGGGTAAGTCTTGCCTCACGAACCTTATAGAATTCTTTGAAAAGGTCAACAGGCATGTGGATGCGGGAGAACCCATGGACATTATATATCTGGACTTTCAGAAGGCGTTTGACACGGTCCCTCACCAAAGACTACTGAAAAAACTCCACAGTCAGGGAATTAGAGGACAGGTCCTCTCGTGGATTGAGAACTGGTTGGAGGCCAGGAAGCAGAGAGTGGGTGTCAATGGGCAATTTTCACAATGGAGAGAGGGGAAAAGCGGTGTGCCCCAAGGATCTGTCCTGGGACCGGTGCTTTTCAACCTCTTCATAAATGACCTGGAGACAGGGTTGAGCAGTGAAGTGGCTAAGTTTGCAGACGACACCAAACTTTTCCGAATGGTGAAGGCCAGAAGTGATTGTGAGGAGCTCCAGAAGGATCTCTCCAGACTGGCAGAATGGGCAGCAAAATGGCAGATGCGCTTCAATGTCAGTAAGTGTAAAGTCATGCACATTGGGGCAAAAAATCAAAACTTTAGATATAGGCTGATGGGTTCTGAGCTGACTGTGACAGATCAGGAGAGAGATCTTGGGGTGGTGGTGGACAGGTCGATGAAAGTATCGACCCAATGTGCGGTGGCAGTGAAGAAGGCCAATTCTATGCTTGGGATCATTAGGAAGGGTATTGAGAACAAAACGGCTAGTATTATAATGCCGTTGTACAAATCGATGGTAAGGCCACACCTGGAGTATTGTGTCCAGTTCTGGTCGCCGCATCTCAAAAAAGACATAGTGGAAATGGAAAAGGTGCAAAAGAGAGCGACTAAGATGATTACGGGGCTGGGGCACCTTCCTCATGAGGAAAGGCTACGGCGTTTGGGCCTCTTCAGCCTAGAAAAGAGACGCCTGAGGGGGGACATGATTGAGACATACAAAATTATGCAGGGGATGGACAGAGTGGATAGGGAGATGCTCTTTACACTCTCACATAATACCAGAACCAGGGGACATCCACTAAAATTGAGTGTTGGGCGGGTTAGGACAGACAAAAGAAAATATTTCTTTACTTAGCGTGTGGTCGGTCTGTGGAACTCCTTGCCACAGGATGTGGTGATGGCGTCTAGCCTAGATGCCTTTAAAAGGGGATTAGACAAGTTTCTGGAGGAAAAATCCATTACGGGGTACAAGCCATGATGTGTATGCGCAACCTCCTGATTTTAGAAATGGGTTATGTCAGAATGCCAGATGCAAGGGAGGGCACCAGGATGAGGTCTCTTGTTATCTGGTGTGCTCCCTGGGGCATTTGGTGGGCCGCTGTGAGATACAGGAAGCTGGACTAGATGGGCCTATGGCCTGATCCAGTGGGGCTGTTCTTATGTTCTTATGTTAAAGGACTTCATAATAAAAGTGTTTGCATTATTGTCAGATTAGAAAATTCTAGAATTTATCACATGGTTGCCACAGTTAAGCTAGGTTAACTGCTTCAATATGTTTGTGTGGCAGTAAATTAATAAGAACAGAATGAATGATTTTCACTGGGAAGACATTTCTTTTATTTCAGTTGCAACTGAAATATAATGCTTAATTTTTTTAGTATTTGTTGCATAGCAATGACTTTTGTCATTCTGTCATCAATAAAGTTTGATTTTTAGTAGATGCTTCTTTATTGAATCTCTTATGACATAAGACTAATGACTGAACTATGATATTTAAAATATGTAGTTGTGAGATAGTTGGGGCAGAAATAGATCAGGACCAGCACACCCCTCGGGCACAGGCCAACATGGGATGGGTCCAGCCCCGTTGACTGCCTCACAATTTATAGCAAGCCTAAAACTAGTACATAAGTAAATATAGAGTATGCTTTCTTATTTCTGTATGTGATGAGTTGCATGATAGGAAAACAGAGTCACCACATGTCTTTGTTTTCTTATACACTAGCTTTATGTTTATAGTGACTTGCATGGCAAGCAATGGGCTTGCTCCTGGGGTCCTCTGCATTATCCTACAAGGTCTCTGAGAGCAAATCAGGATGGCAGCAGCTTTCTTCTCTTCCACTGTCCATGGGTGGAAGGGGGAGACTGCGCCAGCCCACTTAGCAAGGGTGCAGGGGACCTGTTCAAAAGGAGGAGAGGAAGGGAGAGGGAAACCAACCCATGTCACCATCACAAAGGGGAAAGAGGAAAAAAAAGATAGGAGGAGGAAAAGAAACAAGCATGGGATGAGGGGAGAGAAGGTAGATGGATAGATAAATAGTTTGACAGTTTAAGTCAGCTCCCCATGTTCCTGTGTGGAAGGGGAAGAGAGAATGAGTGAGGCATCATGGAGAGGGGAGAATGTGTGCACAAGGACTTTGAACACAGCTTTGCTCCAGGGCCCCTCACGCCCTGTGAGAAGCTCTTTTTTTCTAAGCAGAGTTTGGTCTCTTCCACTGAGGATAGTTTTGTCATTCTTGTGATCTAACCTACTGATAGGAACCCTGCAGGCATTGATGAGGTTCACTGTTTCTTCCCTGCTATCTACTAATTTTCCTTATCTATTAATGATGATGGATATTATCCTAGTTCTTCATGAAAATGTAATAATGTAGAATCTGTGGCAGAGGGCTACTGTTTATCAGCCTACAGCTCTAAGCTGGATTTTTACTCTCTCTGTAGCCCTGTTGTTACCTGGTAGCCCCTCAGGTCTTGAAATTGAAGTGGGTGCAGTTTTTATATGATTAGAAGATGACACTGCATTTCTTCAGCATCTGTTATAGAGCTGGATTCTCACTGTGTCTCTTCTGCCTTCCATTTCACATGCCACAAAATCTTACTTTAATACAGCAGTCTTGGAAATAAGTGAAATTGCACTCCTTATTTGCAGATTAAAGGGACTCTATCTTGCCCCATCCCCAGGGTGTCTAGGAATCTGTAAGGGGTGGTGGACTGGTGACAAATGGAAACCAACAGATTAGCTGGGGGAGGGGTAGAATGCTGGATTTGTATTAAAGGAGATGCCATGGAAGGTTGTGTGCTATTTACAAAAGGAAAAAAAATAAGCAGACCAGAGCCAGTAAAATGATTAAACTCACATTTAGTTTGGCCTTAAGAGGTTGACTTTGACCCATAGAAGTGCTCAACTAAGCTTGGTAAAACCACTTCTAGGTTTTAGGGTGTCTACAGATAACATACAGAAACTTTTAATTGCCCATTGCAAAAGATCATCAAGTAGATGGCATCTAAATAATAATAATAACTTTATTTTTACCCCGCCTTTCTCCCCGAAGGGACTCAAGGCGGCGGCTACTACTACTACTACTACTACTACTACTACTACTACTACTGTGGATGCTAGGAATAGAACAGGTTACAATGCCTGATTGTCTGACAAGCAACTTGGCAAAGCTTCATTAGGGGAAGGTAGTCTGTTCAAGATGAATCACAGATCTCCCATTTTTCTGATAATACTACACTTTAATTAACTGATTAACTAATGAAACAATGGAGAAACTATGAACAACACAGTAGTAATCTTAACAGTGCCTCCTGAATTTACTGTGGTCCTGTTACCTTCTAGTATTCCTTTAAAACATTTAGCAAGGGAGTACTGAAGCTGCCTTTTTAAGCAGTGTTTCTCATGATGTTAAGGAAAAAATGAGACAAAACTGGGGAAGAGGGAGTTAAGTAGAAAAATTTCAGTGCTATGTTTCTTTAAGGAACTAAAGCCTCATATATTTTTCCTTTCTTTATCCGTATGTGTATCCAAAGATTGTTCTGTAGGTGTTCATATGTTGCCTGTCAGAGTAATGGAAATCCTTCCATCAGTTACATGCAATTTTACACATTTCATTAATTCACTAGTGCAATGGTTTTTCCCACTTCTTCTATCTGCTATCTCATTTTTGCTTCATTTATTGACACCTTTCACAAATCTAAGAGGATTGGTTACAGTGGGCTATCAATCCAGCACAAAACAAAAGTGGTTCTTCCTAATTTGTCTAATTAGCATCTGATATGTGGACCAGCTGCCCCCTTGAACAAAAGTAGATGATCAGACCATCTTATTAATTGCTTATTAATTCTTGCATGCATCTTAAGCATATCGGAGACCTCTATGAATGCAGTGAGGCAAATTCATTATGAGAGACAGGAAAATGAAAGAGCAATTGTATCTTTGGAGAACAGAACGTAAAGGCCATGGAAGATGTGTGTATCATCCTAATACGTCCCATCTGTTTTCCCTCTGCTCTTTGTTAGCAAAATTGAAACAGATTAAAGAATAAAACTGAGCAATTGTAGCAAAGCTGTGTGTATGTGGTAGCTGTTTTTCCTATAATTGAGAATCCTGTTTTCAAAAATAGAAATACAATTCTTCCCTGTACTGCTCCTTTCTTCTCTCTCATGCCCCCAAGAATGCAATATAGGCATTTTTATTATATGGCTTTATTCTTAGGGGAGGTATTAATGCACATGTGTTCCTTACTTGTTAATGCTAAATTAAAGATTGTATGTGTTTTGTTTAAAAATGAAAATAAATATTAGATCCGAAACACATTAGATGCAGCAAACCACAGGGTGGTAGTTTTCACTGATATGACCTTTGTCACTTAGACTAATCAATTGGGTTTGACAAGATAGCTTTAGGCAATAAGACACATGAAGTAGGAATTGCACCAACTTTTTGGTAAATTAAGCTTGATAATTTTAGTCATTTTAAAATGTTAAGGAATTATAAAGTTTGCTTAAAAAGAAAGTTTAGGCACAATCTAATCTAATTTAGGCACAATCCAGAAAAAAGTTGGGCCATTTAAATTACATTGCTTTTAATGGGAGAGTTAGGTATGTGCAGAGTGGGTACATACATACATACACATACTGCAGCGAGTCATGGACTCTTCGCTCACAACAGGAGAGGAAACTGAGCGCTTTCCACATGCGCTGCCTCCGACGCATCCTCGGCATCACCTGGCAGGACGAAGTTCCAAACAACACAGTCCTGGAACGTGCTGGAATCCCTAGCATGTATTCACTGCTGAAACAGAGACGCCTGCGTTGGCTTGGTCATGTCGTGAGAATGGATGATGGCCGGATCCCAAAGGATCTCCTCTATGGAGAACTCGTGCAAGGAAAGCGCCCTACAGGTAGACCACAGCTGCGATACAAGGACATCTGCAAGAGGGATCTGAAGGCCTTAGGGATGGACCTCAACAAGTGGGAAACCCTGGCCTCTGAGCGGCCCGCTTGGAGGCAGGCTGTGCAGCATGGCCTTTCCCAGTTTGAAGAGACACTTTGCCAACAGTCTGAGGCTAAGAGGCAAAGAAGGAAGGCCCATAGCCAGGGAGACAGACCAGGAACAGACTGCACTTGCTCCCGTTGTGGAAGGGATTGTCACTCCCGGATTGGCCTTTTCAGCCACACTAGACGCTGTGCCAGAACCACCTTTCAGAGCGCGATACCATAGTCTTTCGAGACTGAAGGTTGCCAATACAATACAATAGGTATATGCTTATTTTTCTGCCTTTATAAAATCGGTGCTTGGAAGTACTTAGATTTGCTAATTGGGTAAGAGGCACTTTTTCAAGTGGGTGCTCCTTTTTTTAGCAGGGGGAGAGTAACTGGCCCACCTCACCCCAGCACTGTCTGTTTTAGTGGCTGTCTGCTGATATTCTTTTTGCATCTTTTTAGATTGTGAGCCCTTTTGGGACAGGGAGCCATTTAGTTATTTGATTTTTCTCTGTAAACCGCTTTGTGAACATTTAGTTGAAAAGCGGTATATAAATACTGTTATTATTATTATTATTATTATTAGATTTGCCTGGTTTGGGTCTATTACATGAAATGACTGCTAGAATATTGAGCTGTATTTTAATTTTCATAAATTCTTGACATGAGATAAGTGAACAAATGTTTCCTTAGCTCGAGGAGTCCTTTGGGTGCCTCGTTGGCCCGAAAGGATACAGCAGTGACCATTTCAGCTCTGCTGTACCATGGCACAGTCCATTAGGACTATAAGGCTTTCAGATTAAGGGCCCAATCATATCCAACTTTCCAGTACCAATGCAGCCACAGTGAAGGCCTGAGGTAAGGGAACAAATGTTCCATTACCTTGAGGAGGCCTGTGTGACTGCCCCTCCACTGCATGATGCATGGTTGGCCATGCATTGGCCATGCAACCATGCATTGGCATGGTTGCATCAGCACTCGAAAGTTGGATAGAATTGGGCTCTAAGGCTGCAAACCTGTATGTAACCTATGTGGAGTAAGCTGCACTGTGTACAGTGAGATTTCTGAGTGAACATGTGCAGGATTACGCACTTCAATTATGATTTGATAGTTACAGTTGTTGAGTTGGAGATAATATTGCTTGTCAATATTAGTAGGAATAGAAAAATAAATTATTGAGTACCATTGATGTTGCCTGAAGGTGGCAGCATTTTGCCTTGCTCCTGATATTTCAAGGTTCTTTTCTAGTTTGGCAGGCAGCTAATTATGTTCCTCTCCCACTCCCAACCATCTGTTTTAATTTTTTTATCACAGAAAAATGGACATTACAGGTAACTTTTATGATAGCTTTTTCTGAATATGTTCTTAAAACCATTTTGCTTGAGCATGAAATAGTGACAAACTATAATGTTCTAGTGCATTGTGTCATATTGGAGCAAATATTAGATTCATGTACTTTCCATTCTGTTATGATAAACAATATTTAATTGTTATTGCTAATAAAGTAATGTATTTAGTGATTCACTGTGAACACATATACAAAGCATAAAGGATTACCAGTTAGATATGTGGGTTTCCTTTTAGGTATATGGGTTTTTCCATTTAAAAGCAGATTAGATAAATTCACAGAGGTCTATCCTAGACATGATAGCTACATGCTAACAGTGGGAGAAGAGTTTGCCTCAGCTCCTGTCTGAGGGCTTCCCAGAGACATCTGGTTAGCTACTGTGTGAAATTAGGTTGCCAGACTAGCTAGGCCTTTGGTTTTATCTAAGAAGTGATGCATTATTAAGGTGAAATTCCACATTCTACTATTCTGAGCAACTACACCATATGGTTGTGGAACTTTCAGACAGAAAACAAGTGATTTCCAATTTTCTGCTATTTTAAGGGTGAAAAATATTTCCATTTTCAAAATTATGACATGAACAGTTTAATGACACTGTGGACTTATTGGGAGAACAGAGTGACTAAGGACCAGATCCAAATAGCCTTGCACAGGCCCAGCATGGGCGTGCAGTGTTGCAAACATGCTGTAAGGCACACCTGAGACTTGGCTGGCTCAGACACTGGCTCAGTACGAGCCCACACTGAGCCAGTGCCAGGTGGAGGAGCAACAACCGCTGCCTGGAGTTCCAGGTGAGTGCAGGGCAGCAGAGTGGTAAGTTGGGATGTGCATTCTGGGGCAGGGGGAGGTGTGGGGGGAGGGAGCAGGGCAGAAGGTGGGCAGAGATGATGCCATACCCTGCTGCCATATGCTAACCCACCATCTGACTTGGGGCCCCTGACACAGGACTCCTTGAATCTGTGCCCACTCAATAGTGGGTGCAAATCCAAGAAAACTCATCAAGGCCACTTGGTGATTAGACCCTGCGATTTTGGCGATGCTGTGGCCCTGGGAGCTGGAAAGCACAGGATTGAGCTGTTAATTCATAAATAGGGATGCATCTGTAACTCAGATCTGCTGGGATTACTCATAATATTCTAAAAGCTCAATCCTAGTAGGGTGTGTACAGAAAGAACTAGCATTTGGTAGCAAAAGCTCCTTTATGGCTGTCACAAAACGCAGCATGCTGTTTCATGCAGCCAAGCTGCAGCTGAAGCAGCAAGTGGCTGCAGTGGTGCACCATTCACCCACCCATGACCCTTGGCGTGGGTTTGTAAGGGTGGGAGAAATGAGGGAGTCGTGTGAGTGGAACAGGATGGAGAGAGGGAGGAGCAATGTGGGAGGAGGGCAGGTGGAAGCCAGGAAGGGTACAGTATCAGTGGCAGCTGTGCCACTGATATCCTTCCTGCTTTCCCAGATGCACTCAGATTTGTGCCTGCTATATAACTGGTGCAGATCTGAACAGACCCAGCTGAGAAATGAGGGCTTACCCCCAGGAAAGCGATCAAATGTTTGCTTTCATGGGGGAGACATTCAGGACTGCCTCCCATAGGATACAGTGCATATTCCAGCGATGTGGCTGCATTGATAGGGTGGGTTTAGGTAGGATTGTTAATCATCAGAATCCATCAGCTCGGGTAAATCAAGATCATTTTAGAAACTTCTTGGCATTACAGTCTTGATGCTAATTTGTCTATTTGTATATATATTTTATTTTCCTGTGCTCCAGAATGTGCAGCTCTGAGTGTCTGATAGTGAGCCAGAAGCCACACCTAATTTTTGTGTTGACCTGGATGTAATTGCCACAATTTATCTATTTTCAGAACCTTAGCACCTTTCTGCCTATTTTTCAATGGTGACTATTTAACCTTTGTATGTTGGGGTTCTTAACCCGAGGCCCCTTGGCGTAATAATCTTGATTATACCTCAGCTGTGAAATATGCACTCGTTCTTGATTTAGTTTGTTATTTTTCAGCACTTGAAAAAATTTGCTAATATTTGCAACTTAAAGCATGAATGCATGAACAGTTGATTAGCATTGAGGTTTGAGTCTTGAAAGTGGGCAAGTAGACTGCTGAGCAGATGGTAACCATAGATTAAATAAACTGAAGCAGAGGTAGAAGTGTGCTGACTTGCTGTTGATCTTCAAACTTGGCATATAGTGATTATTGCAAGAAAAAAGTGGAGGGAGTTACTGTAGCATAGATGCAACCTCAGGGCTCAATGGAAAGTTGGATAGGATTGAGCCCTTTGTCCCATCCCCTCTGTGAATCCATTTTGTAATTGGGAACTTGTGCCTTTGTAGTCTTGACTTCTGTCCACTGGGACTCCACCCTGTATGTAATAAGGCAAAGAACCTTCAAGGTTTTTTCACATCACAAGCATGGTAAATGTACCATGCTGAGCTTTTATTGGCTAAACTTTCCTAAGGGAGATGGTAATTCATTTGTTTTGATCGTATCATTGACTTTTCTTACACTTTAATCACATTTTCTTCTTTTAAGGTCAATCTTTCTCTTGACCTTACAGTAGTGTTTTCAATGACACATTTGACTTTTCTGTCTGCTGCTGACTCAAATGTTTACATTCAGACTAGGCATCTTAATTAAATGCCTGCCTTGAGTAGTATTTAAATTAAATCTATTTTTGTTTTAGAGGTTCATATAACCCTAAATTATTTTCTAATATTACTGGTTTGTGCAATTATTTGTTCATGTTAGTAACTGGAACCATCTGTATACTTGATTGGGACTTGGAAATTGCAGTCAGTTGGATAGCACTTGTATTCTAACTCCGTAAATGAAACTTTCAGATCCTATGCATAATACTTTTATATAATACTGTGTCATTGATATTTTACCATTGTGCAAGCATCTGAGATTTGTGATTATTTTCAAGATTTAATGGTAGGTCAGAATAGAATCTTTACTATCATGTATGAATTGCCTTCAGAGTTAAGATGGAGTGATGAACACTTTATAAAAAAATTTTGTTTTATAGTGTTACAGAACTGAAAAGGATATCATGAAATTATGAGTATTACAGTGCTACAGATTTGAACCTGTTGCAACCAAGGAACTGTTCTGTGAAGGAAATTTGGGGGGGGGGGTTACTCTCATACCCACCATTAAATCACAGTTGCCATGGTTCTCGGGAAAAACCAAGAAAATAAAAAGTTTCAGTGTGCAGTGCATATCAGTCTTACTAAATGAATGGAAGGAATATTCTCAAAACACTGAGCGTACCTAAGAATTGTGTATTCAACCCATATTCAGTTACCTTGGCTGTACAGGAAATTGGCAAGACCTCACAATGCTGGCCTAGGAGAGGATGGAGTGGGGTTCATTTTGTGTGGTCAAAAATCTTTTACTTACTACTGAGTAAAAGGTTTTACCCACTCCATCTTCTGGTAGATCAGCATTGTGAGGTGTTGCCAGTTTCCTGTACAGTGGCCCTTAGTATCTGTGGGGATCCATGCCTGGATCCCCCTCTGCAGATGCCAATTTCCTCAGGTAATCAAATCCATGGGGCCTGCGCACAGCCTCTGTGGGCTTCAGAAAGCCCTCCTGAGGCGACCAGAGCACAGCTCCGGCAGCCTCCAGCGGGCTCAGGTTGGTCCAAAACTGACTCAGCGCATGCCCAGGGGACCCACGTTGAGCCAGATCCAGTGGCGTCGCTAGGGAGGTGCGGGGGGTGCAGTCCGCACCGGGTGACGTGCACTGGGGGGGAGTGACGTGCACTGGGGGGTCATGGGCTAAAATTGCTGTGGTTAGGAATAATACCATCATGTCATATACCGTTGGATACAGAATTTCCAACAGAACGCAGTGAAAAAACTGGAGTGAAATATCTCTTTTCTATCAAACGTTTTGGGTAAAAAACCAGAAAATAAAATATGCATGGAGTTCTATGGAAAGTAAAACTGAGCAGTATCGTGTGTTTACTCGCGAGTAGGCAAACTTGCCTTAGTCTTTCGGAAAAGGCAGGCCAAGAGAACTCCAACGACACTAGAATGGTCCTGATCCAATGAATGCAGCCCCCCAAAAACACCCACAGAGGAAGTCCCTTCCTCCAAGCTGACGAATGTATTGAGCCCTATGGAAAGCAAAACTAAACCACACAGTTGCGTTTACTCATGAGTAAGCAAATGTGCCTTAACTTGTGGTCAGGCCAGGCAACAGGGAATGTGAGACCACCAGAATGGTGATGGAACCAGAGCTCAACAAATGCTCCAGAAGGCAGGCTCCTCCCTCCCACTAAAAATGATAAAAACAGAGGCTTCAGCTGATAAAGTGAACTTTTTTCTTTTGTAGACTTGCAAAGGCAGGTGGATCCTGCCAGTGATCTGGTTTAAACAAAAGTTAAATTGAACTGGGCACTGGGTAGGACTGAAAACCTTACTGACTTTTGGGGGGGGGGTATTGCAAGCAGGCTACAGAGAAAATTCTCTTGGTGGAACAGGGCTGGCTTCCCCTTATTTATTTGTTTTACTTTAATTATTTATAATTATTTATTCTAATTTGCTTGATGTCATCACTTCCAGCCATGACATCACATCCAGTGGGTCCTGGACAGATTGTCATTCTAAAATGTGGGTCCCAGTGCCAAAAGTTTGAGAACTGCTGCAATAAGGTGTTAGTAAGTTGACACCCGGGGGGTGACACTACTAGTGACCAAAATCACTAAAAATCACAGTTTGGAGGAATAATACCATCATGTTATTTATCAATCAATACGTAATTTCATACAGAATGCAGTGAAAAATCCACGTTGAAATATCCGTGTTCTGTCAGAAGGTACAGCCAAAAAAGAGTGGGGGCAGGGTGTTGGTTCATCACCACGTCCACCACCCAAGGTATTGCCCTGCCCACTGCATGGGGGTGACGCGCTGGCCTCCTGCACCAGGTGACCTGAACCCTAGTGAAGCCACTGGCCAGATCCACAGATACAGAATCTGTGGATACAGAGGACCCACCTGTACTAGGTTCAGAATGTTCACAACAAACATGTTTTCTATGTATAGTCTGGAAAAACCTTAAGCTAAAGTTGCAGCCCATGACCTACTACAACCAGAAAATGTTCATTGGCTAAAGGTGTGTTTATATTTCTACATTCTCAAAACAGACAAACTGTAAAAGGGAAATCTCTCAGATGTCACACAGATTCATTGCTCTTCATATACCTAAGATACCACTTAACAGAAACCTTAGAGAAGAAGCCATACTTAACTTTTTCCAATTAATAGCTTATGATAGAACTAAGAAATTTAAATGTATAATAAAGCCATGAAGCCCACTTGTATACAGACTCCATTAATCCAATCAGCTTTTCTAATGTGATACAATGCCATGACACATTTCTTCTACAAGAAGTAACGATAAATAATTTATAAATTATAAGGCAGTCTTTTCCCCCTTTCAAACCAGCCAGACCCAGCCATCCCATGGCATTTTTCTTGAGAACAAAAGTGAGTTTCCACCACAAAGGCAGTCCCGAGAGGCAATGAATTCAGCTGCCCTCTCATTTTGAACTCAAGTCATTCACAATGGTCTCTTTCAATCTCTGCCTTCATGCATCTTGATACTTTCTCGTCTACTAAGAAGTGATAATTAATTGAACCAGGAATCCAGAAAGCATTCAGAAAAAAGCTGTATTTTACTCATAAGAACAGCTGTAAAAGGGGGGAGGGAGACCTATGCACCACTTAATCCAAAGGGGGAGCCATGCATAAAGCAAGGCTTTGCAAAGAAGAATGAGTAGGTAACTGCTTTAAAGAAAACATAGAAGCTCCTTCATTATCTACACCTAGGAGATTAGGGGAATCTGGGAAGGAGACTGAGGGATGAGGAATAGGAAGGGCAGAACATAGAAACAACATAGCACAAAGAATAAAGAGGAAAAGCCCAGAGCTTATTGTGATAATCCTATTTAGTCCACAGCATAATAAAACTTGATTATTTTTTCCTACCTCTGATTTTCTGCAGTTAAACCAGAACTGCCACTACAATCTGACAGAGCACTGAGTCAGAGTTGGAATTAATAAGGTTCTTAATCTGTAAGAATTTCGGGTTTCAAGTATTTTTTCCTTCATCTCATGCTTTTGGGTTAGATTACTGTACAAATCAAACAAAACTCATCCCACCCCGTACTGAGCCACAGGAATCCATGCAGGAACAGCAGCAACATCTTTTGGTTGGAAGTGCCATGTGAAATAGCCCAAACAGGGTGGAAATAATTTGACGTTTAGTTTTTAAGTCTGGCCCCATATTGAGAGTGTGTTACTGGACTGGAGAGCTGCCCAGCTGAGCTGTTTCTGATTGTTCAGGACCTGCTCCATCTGGCTCCTTGGATGGTGGAGATGAGCAACCTGATGGCTTGCTGTGACCAAATTGCTAGGCACTGTGCAAATAAAACCTGCAAATCTTAGCCATCACAACTGGATGGACTGACTGACTGAATGGATAAAGAGGATGATGAATTCATCCTTGATGGAGGAAGTGTTGCTGCAGACTTTAAAGTTGGTGGTAGCGAATCTCCTGCTGAAAAGTCCCTCCCTATACAGTACTGGATAATTTCTGGCCAGTTTTTAGCCTCTCGTTTCTGGTTAAGGTAAGCAGGTGGTGGCATCCTAGCTTCAGTGCTTCCTGAAGGAAAGCTTTTCTTGGAGTAAGATAATTATTTGAATCCCTTTCAACCTTGCTTGACTTTGGGACAGAAATGGCCCTTTTCACCCTTTTTGCTTTATTTCGTTCCCCTTGAGGATGTAGATGCTCTGAGATGTTCCCAGCAATGATGTTCTTTGGTTGACCAGTTATTCTGCAGTTATTCTACCAGATATTTGGGAATTTTTGAGCATGTGTGTAATACTAGTACTGTGCATTTTTATTCTAGTTAAGCAGTAGGTAAAACCTGAAATATATATATTTTCATGTAGAATCCAGCAGACATGATAAATAGGTTGCATGTTGGCATCCTTCAGTCTCGGAAGACCATGGTGTCACGCTCTGAATGGTGGCTCTGGAACATAGTGTCCTCTCCAGTGCGCGAAGCCAGTGCGCAAATCCCCCCTCTCCACGTCACTGAAATGGTCCAATGGAAAGGCAGAAGCCAATACGGTTGGTTCCAGCGGCGTCGCAGGAGTTGCCAGAACGTGACTGTGTTCAGCCATGAACTACCTCAGGGACTCTGGCTCCGGATTTTGCCTCGAGGTTGACTCCTGAAGCCTTTTCCATAACTGGATGTAGCCACAAGGCAGTGGAGGTTTGGAATCAGAGTTTTCCTTCTCTCAGATGAGCTGCCTTCCCAGGCTGACGAGTCCCATCTACCCAGTGGCTGTTCAGTCGCCTCTTACGACAAGTACAGCCAAACTGAGGGCCTATTCTTATCCCCAGCCCCCAGGTTTAAATAGGTTAAAACTTCAGAATTTTAGTAGGACTGGGGAATATTGAATAAATTATAGTGGAATATTGAGTTAAGTCCATGCCTGCATCCTTTCATAAAATTGCATTGCAAAATGTCATTCGTGTTATATATACAGTATCCTGTTTTTCATATTTTGGAATCATGAATTTTTAAAAACTCAAATGATTAACAACATCAGTAGATAATAGTAAAGTTTTTTGGAAGACCTTTCAGATGGGAAATGTAAGAATTATTCAGAAGAAGTTTGAGTAATGTGATGGGAGGGAAAATCCCATTGTTTCACAGTTATGATCTTTTATGTGATTCTCACTGTCAGGGTTCCTATCCCAGAGGACTATCATGGAACAGGTCAGCTGGAAGGATATTTGTAAGAAAGGCAAAATGATGGAAAGGCAAGTTGGGTGGAGTACATATTTGAACTATGCCACAAAGAATCAATCGTGTCCTCGTTCCTGATTGTTCAAATATTTATAACATGTGCAAGTCTTTAAAAAATAGCAGGGTTGCATTTTTGAAATTATTGCATGATTGTGTGTGTGTTATGGTAGGTACAGGTTGTTAGAAATATGAAAATACATGTGATTTAACAGCCAAAATAGGATTTACTACACACACACACACACACACACACACACACACACACACACACAGAGAGAGAGCTGAGTAGAAACACAGTACATCATTCTTCTGCATCAAATTTCATAGTTTTACTTCTTTCAGCGCACTGACTTCTATGATCTTCTATGTAGTCTTCACATCTTGTGATGTCACTTCCAGATTCTTTGGCTCTGTTTCTAGAGCAGCCGTCTGTGGTAACAAATTGTCTGTTTCCTCTGTTGGCTCTTTATATATAAAGCTGGCACAAGTTCGAGTGGATATGAGAAGGTGGATCAAGGCTGAGAAGGGGGATAGGGTATTGGTGGTGCCGCTACTACAGATACTGCCCCCTGTCTGGCCTCATTCCACTCTCCTCCCTGATCCATTCTCTCCCCCTACACACCTCCCTCTTGCCCCTCACGCTGATTTACTGGGAGATGTCAGTGGAACACTGGTATGTAGACCTGTCCGCACTGAATACCATGTTGCACTTTGCAATAGCTTAAAAGGGCCTTATGCTGCCAGAACAGTAATTTTGGCAGTGTAAAACCTTAATTGGATTGGGCTGTAAGTTTTTTACTTTACAGTATGTTGCTAGAGTCAGATCCAATCCAAGCCATCCAGCTTGTGCCAGGAAGCAGCTGAATGTCTCCTTGGAGGAAAGGGACTTTTGTTCCCCTGGGGAGAGCCCCAAGCCCCACAATGGGGCTTAAGTCTGCGCTGGCTATTTTGCCGGCACAGACTTGAGAGACTCCGTGTTGGGCCTAATGGCCCAACACGAAGTTCAGGATTCAGAGGAGCAGAGCAGATCCTGCCCCAGTTCCATCCTCCCCTGCCCCCCAGAAGCCACACCGCCACCCATTGGTTGCATTCGTCCCTGGCGGCGGCGAGTCCTCTTCCTGCCAACACTGGGCCCAGCGCTGGCCTTAATCACCAGGTGCCATAAACGTGCCACCGCTAGGGCTCAGTGCTGGTTCTGGATACCTTTAGGATTAGACCCTGAATCTTCTACCTGTCATTTATTAAAGCAGGAGATGTGACTTGACAGCAACTTTGCTATCCTTTTGAAGTACAAATGGTAGACAACTCTTTTCATGGAAATTGTTTCTAAAACAAGGAGAACGCTACTAAGGATTATTTCAGAGTGGGAAGTTAAATGCTTTTACATGTTGGAGAAGGCAAACAAGCTACTTTATTTTATATAGTTAATTGTTTTACAAAGAATAGTGCATTGTTGGACACAAGCCCTTTAGAAGTCACTAATAGTGTAAACCTGTTTGTTTCTGGAGTTTTGGTGTGCGTCTTGGAGTTAGATTGGTAACTTACTCAGAGCTTCATATAGCTTCCTTTTTTTGTACAAAGTATGCCAGGAAAGTGAAATTATATGCTTTTAATTGTAGCTTTTGCAATCATGGTAAATATGACATCCTTTCTAGTTTTTCATTTGTCTTGGATTCCTGTTTGCAATTTTGGAGGGAAGGGGGCCTCCTCCTTGTAGAAAGGATTTGAGGAGAGTTCTTTCCTGAAATTGGCTAATGAGAAAATTTGCCCTACTAATTCAGTAAAGTTAAAGAAGTTGTTGCATTAAATATCTGCCCAGCTCACAGGTGTACATATTTGATCCCTGTTGCGTATATGCAGCGTTGGGCAGAAATGGCTTAAACATCAAACTGTCAAGGTTTAGAAAATACTCAGATCCTTCAGGAGAGAAGATGGATAACTGTCAGGCTGGATTATTTCTAATAGGGGTTAACTATAGAAAAAGTTTGTGCACTTACATTTTGTTTTGTGCACTTGTGATAAGACAATCCACCAAAGCTGAGAAAATTTCCTATAAGCTTATGCTTACACTCCCCTCCAAAATCTGAACCCATGTGGTCTCTTTCAGAGCTGGCTGGGATGGCCCCTGCTGTAGGCGTTTCTTTGAGGAAATGAGAATTCCTTTCAGTGTCAAGCTAAGGCATTGCCTAGCCTGCCTTTCAGACTGACTTATGAGCCTCAGCATTGTGTGAGAGTCATGCCGTGCTAAGTACAATGATACTGTAATTAGCATTTTGCTCCGCAAAAGTTTTGAGTCATTCCTCATGAAATAGTTTTGTTTTTTTAAAATCTTCATTTCAGGAAGATTTTATTTTGAATTCTTTTAGGCCATTTAAATTGATTTAGTGTCTTTTATTTCATTTCTAAGTTGGTTTTAACAAAGCATGTTGGTAAATGAATGAGAGATTGAGCCTAGAATTGTACATGTTTGCATTTTTAAATTTGTAGTTGTGAGGAGAGGGATATACCCTTCTGTGTGACGTTGATGCAAGGAAACCTCCAGCATCTTAGAAACAATTCAGATGTAATCTATACAAAGAAACTACAGTATTTCTGATTTGCACAGAAAAGCAAGGCTGATACACAGCGCTCTGGAGATTCTGCTGTAAAGCCCTTCAGAGCATAAATGTTGTCCTTGGTAGAGGAAGGAGGGGCTGCAGACAGTGGGTGGGTTTCAGAAACAATAGTTGAAAGTCTCACTGCCCTAGGCAGTTCAGATTCCATATACTGTACTCACAGTTAGCCTGGGAGATGAAAGCAGCCACCTCTTCTTCAGGCCTGTAAAGAATTTTGAAGATCTTACTTGGACAGAGCCAGGGGAAATTACAGTATTTAGAATTATTCATCTTTGTTGTGGACTACAACCTGGAATGGCTGGAAGGGAACTGTTGGTTTGCAGGGGGGCAGAGGGAGGGAAGAGCAGCAGAAACATATGAATGAGTCTTGAAGCTGGAATCTTCATCTTGCTACAATGCAAACATAGACAATGATTGGCTCTTCCCCCTACCCCCCTGCTTTCTTTCACATGTTGTAACTGCAACCACTAGCATTAGGTTTCAGAAGGAAGCTTTCAGGTTCAAGGACTGCTAATGGTTCTAATTGGTAGGACATTAACAGCTAGCTCAAAGTTGAGCAGAAAGAAGAAACAAAGCGGGAAGGATGCAGGAAGAAGGCAAAAAGTTAGGGTCTGTGAAAGGTGTTTGGAGAACTCTTGGTTCCTTGCACGATCCTCTTGTTTTCCATAGGATTCAAACTGCAGGAGTATAGATAGGCTTTTCCAAAATGGTGATGTTCATCAACACAAAGCTCAAATCCTTAATCAAATTTTTCAAGAAAAAGAGTAAGTAAATGTGGCTTATCTCATTAAATTCTTAGTCTGTTGAAGTGTTTGCAGAAAAGCTGAATTAATGTTAGAGAAATGATTAATGACTTCCTTTCACTTTTCCCATTGTACAACCTTTTTAGTTCATCGTGTTTTATAGTAGGTACAAGCAATTTATTTAAGGCAGCAGACTAAGCACCTGCCCTTTTTGTTGTGACAGTAAACTTTTGAATTCTCCTTAGCCTGTTCACTTTCCTCTTTGTTTGGGGTAAAGAGCCGCCTTTTCTTCCATACAGTATGTGTAGGACAGTAGACCTGAAAGCCATTGTGTAAATAACTTGGTGCAGGCAGCTCATTTGTATGCTGAGATGCTTAGCCAGCTAATTCAATCCAATTTATTGGAACAGCCTTTGTTCACAGCAGCAAATGGACACAAGTTTAACTTGCTAACATTGTACATGCATTTTGTTAGAACAAGAGCACTCTGCATTTACCCTGAAACAAAACTTAGAATCCAATCCTATTCATGTCTCCTCAGAAGTAAGTCCCATTATGGTCAGTGGGGCTTACTTATAGGTAAGTGCAGATAAGGTTGCAGCCTTGATCTGGTAAGACTAGAACATCAGACACTGATACAGCCAGGCTAATATAATACTGCAGGTGGCATTTGTCACCTTCTCTGCAAGTTGTTTTTCCTGACAGTTGCTTAATAGTGATTTCATTTGCTATAAGGCGAGGGTGATTGATGAAATCAGATAGCGGATGCCCTCTCTGTTCATTATTTTTTGTCTTTGACCTCCGATTAGGAAGGGCAGAGATGAACAGTGTCAGCATTTTATCTGTCTTGCTGCATGAGGTGTTCCTGGTTATATCCAGTGTAAAGGATGTAGGAGTAACGAGTGTCAGCAGAATGTGCTTAGGTAATGCTAAGGACAAACATATAGTCATATGCATACAAAAGTGCTGGAACTATAATCATAAAGGAGCGAATTGTGTGTAAGGCAATGTGGCTTATGCATATAGGAATAAATATTAATTTGCAAATGCCTCTAGGGGTAAGTAGAACCAACAGTTTTCCATATCACTTTTTTGTGCTACAGAATGCTTTTCTTACTCATTCACTTTTTAGCATACAGTGTTTCTAATCTGAAATAGTAATACAGTGTTTTGTTGTGCTAGTCTATATGCATTAATAACATGCAAGGCTTGCTCAGACTTCCAAGTGTGTCTTGTTGTGAGACCTCCTGTGTCTGGTTAAGTTTTCATCACTGCCGCTGCCTAATCTGTGAAAATTGAGTTGATGGTTGTGAGCAGGCAGGACTCTGCAAAAGGTGGGACAGCAGTAATGAAAGAGGGGGGGGAGCATTATGTGGAAAATCTCTTAATGTGGAGAGGTGTGGTCGCAGCACAACTGGGTAATGAATACTCAGCCACAGGGCAGTTGGGCAAGTTCACTTAAGCATAACAGCGCTTAGTTTAAAAAAAAAAACCAAGAAAAAAAGCAGAGATGTAGTGTTTTTGCTTGGGAGAGCTAAAAGGAAGAATAACATGTGAGCTTAAGGCCAAGTACTGCCTGGGGAATAATTAAATGTCCCTGTCTCTCTCCCCCAATGCCACTCAATGCCCTTTTCCTGCTTCTACATTATGAGACAAAGTATGAAGATATAAGCAGGCTTATGGATTGGTTTGGATCATTAGAATTTACAGATGAGCCATGAAAGTGACAGTGCTGAGTTTTACTACATGAAAATAGAAAACTGGGTTTTTGAAAAATTAGTGTGTGGTATACAGCTACGATGAGAAAAGATAGTTATCTGGTCCATGATGGTGTAAATAAAGTCATCAAGGAGTGATTCACACTATCTCTGGTGTAGTCTGTTCATAGAGTGAGACATGAGAGTGAATCTGGGGCTTGCATGCACTATCAGTATATAGGTCATTGAGTGAGACTTGGGATGTATGTGTAGACTTCTGAGTGTGTTTCCAGATTCCTCTGAAAAGTATTTTGGGACAATGGTTTATAAGAGGCTGAAAAAAAGATGACTTTCACAAGCAAGTATTATGTCATCTGAGGAAAACCAGTATAGCATTGCTCTGTTCCTGAAGCTCTGTACAAAAATGGTTCTGGATGAGGGGGTGGAAGCTGGGGCAGCACTTGGGTTAATTAATTATATTTGGATTCAGAAACCAAAATGTCTCTGAATCTCAGTAAGAGCAATATCCTTTTTATTTCTCATTCTTCTAAATCAGTGTTTCTCAATGTTTGTCCTCAGCCTTACCACTTCACATGGCCCACCTATTTGAAGTACCACCAGAAGCAACTGGCAATGACATCATCACCAGTTACTTCCGGGTTGGAAGGCCAGATGCAACATGAGAAACACCAGTAGGAGGCTCAGGGTGGACAGGAGGACTTTTTTAAGCACAGAAAAGCTTGCTTTGGAGCTCTGCTGAACCTCCTACCACACTTTGCTATGTCACATTCCTGGTCTTGCTGCCGGGCAGCAGGTGTCCGGGGGCCCTGTGAGTACCTCAAGTACCACTGGTGGTATCTATACCATTGGTTGAGAAACACTGTCCTAAATCTCTTTTATCTTTCATACCATTATTCAGCATGAGCTTGATAGAGACACAGGTAAGAATTATTCCCATTCTACAGAAAGGAATTAAAAAGTAGTGAATGTGAATGTGTGAAAGGTGCCTTGCTCCTGCAGCAAGTCTGTGACTGAATCAGAATATGAGCCTGGGTTCTCCAGGTCCAAGTCCAGCATCCTAATCAATGGGTCATGGTTCAGAAATGGTCACTATTATCTAGACGTGCCAGATCCATGTCTGTCTGCAGATAGTGTGTACATACTTCAAAGGTGCTGACATATGGAGGAAAGATTTCTTTCCCTTTCATGTCATTCTCTACTGGTTCAATCTCTTGGCTGTTTGAACTCTCATTTTACTCCACAGTGAGTGAGGGATGGGATTATTGATACATTTGTGCCCCAGCATACCTAAAGATCTCTGATTAAGAACGCAGCAATCCTAGTATAGTGGCTACATCATTACCTATCCAACCAGTGTTGGATAACTACTGCTTTACTTCATGGGAGCTATCTCTTGGAGATATTACAGGGTTCTATATTCCAGTGCTTAAATATATATGTCTCCACTGAGAGCGATCATCAGACATTCAAACTGGTGTCATCAGTATGCTGATCACAACTAGCTAAGGACCTTTGTACTGTGGGTTGGATGAGGTTGAATAGAAGGCGCATCCTAACAAGATAGAAGAGTTTTGGCAGGAGTCAGACTATGTGATTCCAGTTTTACTGTATTGCACAGACTGCTCATCCCCCTGAAGTATTAGGTTGATATCCTTGTTGTATCCCTGGATCCTGGCTTTGTTCAAGGGCAGCTGTGACCAAGCTTAAATGTTCTCAGCTGTGTTTGATATACTGACTGCTCCTCCTTGTGCTGGATACAGAACTTGCCACTATCAACCATGGTTTGACAACCTTGCATTTGAATTATTTCATTGCACCCTAGGTGGGGATGCCATTGAAAATGTCTTAGAAGGTACAGTTGGCACAGAATTCTACAGCACATCTTTTCATGATGATAAGCTGCAAACAGAATATTATTCCTTTCCTTAAGCATTGCCTGCCAATTTAACCTCTTTCAAAGTTGTTGCTTTTAATTTTAAGAGCCCTAAATTGTCTGGCCCTGTATAAGTGGAGCCATCTTCTGCACATTTTTCTCAATCCACTAAGATAAGGGGTGAAGATATGCTTTGGAGCATGGCCATTAGAGTGGCTAGGTCAGTTCACACCCAAAACAGGGCCCTCCTTGCAGTTATGAGTATTTTCATGATTTACTGTTTAGATTGCAACACTTTGAATAGCTGTGTTGCAAGAACGTGTTTTATGAATAAAATATGATGATAAATAGTAGTTTGGGCACCAGCTTATAACGGGAGAAATGGCAATGCATATCTCCTGTATTTTCCCAAATTATTTTGGGGTGCTGAAATAGCTTAGTAAGTTTAAAGCAGGGGTGCCCAAACCCTGGCCCTGGGGCCACTTGCGGCCCTCAGGGGCTCCCAATCCGGCCCACGGTGAGCTTCCAGTCTCCAGTGAGCTTCTGGAGAGTTGATGGAGCCCATGCTGGCCTGACACAACTGCTTTCAGTGTGAGGATGACTGTTTAATCTCTCACCTGAGTTGTGGGATGAGGCCTCCTTCCACTACTTGCTGTTTCATGTCTGTGATGCAGCAAAGGAAAGGCCGGCCTTGCTTTGTGCTAGGCCTTTTATAGGCCTTGAGCTACTGCAAAACCTTCATTCATTCATATAAGTTCCATCTCTAATAAATTCATTTATGTAAATTTATCCAAATTTAAATGTAAACTAATTCTTTTTTCCCCCAGCCCCAACACAGTGTCAGAGAGATGATATAGCCCTCCTGCCAAAATGTTTGGACACCCCTGGTTTAAAGGCATCATTACATCTTCTGTATTTTTGTCTTTGCAGCTGTCTCCAATCTAGATGAAGAGAGTAGGTGGACAGTGCATTATTCTGCCCCCTGGCATCAGCAAGAGAATGTATTTCTACCCTCCTCAAGGCCACCCTGTGTGGAGGATCTGCATCGTCAAGCCAAACTGAATCTGAAGTCAGTACTGAGAGGTAAGAAGTTGATGATAACATTGTGACTGATGCACAGTATCCCAGTTCAAATTATCATTATCCTATGAATCTTATTTTTTTATCCAATTTTTATCCTGCCTCTCCCCCAACAAAAAACAGCAACAGCATATCACAAGCGAGATCACAAGCAGTCAATAGATTTTGATAATGAACTATCTGTCTCAGGATCACATACTTCTTCCTTCCTCTGCACACAAGTAGTTGGAAATCTTCTCATTTTTAACGAAAGCAGTTTCTCACTGTGTATGAACTTAGGAAACTATGGTTTGTTTCAGGGATGGGAACTCGAATCAGTGTCTCAGATTCGAGTCACAAAAATGTTATTTTTGCTGACTCATTGACTCGTGAGTCGCACGCATGGAAGACTATGAAAAACACTTGAGTCAGGGACTCCCTGACTAATGACTTGGATTCTACTCCAACTCGAGTTACACACCAACTGTCACGGGTTGCACTGCTTCCCTCTAACAAGAAAAACCTGTCGCATTCATTCAGGAAGCCGTTTTTGGCATGTGCGAGCTCCAGCACCAGCAGCTAGCAGGGCATGCTATGTAACTCAGAGATGGGCTGGGTGGGTGGAGCAAAAAGGTTAACTTTTTGTTATTTGTGCTCCAAAACATTAGCAGGGTTAATGTTGCTGCTCCTGCTGCAGTTTCTGCAAAATGTAACAATTTACGTGGGTTTTGCCCAGAAGCCAGACAGCGAGGTGCCTGTGCTGCATCTGTTAGCCGAAGGTTGCGTCTCCAGAGCATCCATTGACTGAAGGATGCGTGGACGCGACTCTGGGAGAGGTAGGGGGTGAGGGGGCAAGAGCAACCATTTTTCCCCATAGGGACAAGTGGGTTTTGCAAGCAGAAGGAGAGGTGCAGGAGGTGGGAACAAGCAGGGGAGTGACTTCTATCGCTTACACTTTCGTCCAAGCCTCTCTTGGTGGAGTTTCCCTGACATCCTCCTGCTGGCTTTTTTTGCTGCATGTTCTGTTGCAGAAGGGGCCAGTGCATTCCGCATTGCTGCCTGACAGGTGTGGTGGAGGAGGGGACAACAGAGGAATGTTTAAAAGGGAATGCTGAGACACACCTACAGCCCAGCGCAGCTCCATTTCCTTCTGCCAAGCCGTGACGGGCTTTTCCTTTCTTACTTGTGCTGTCCCTGCCCAGCACCCTCTTGCCTGGCTGAGCCGGGACACACCCTCACCCTGCCATGGCTGTGAAGTGAAGGGGGAGTTTCCTTCATTGCAGCCAGGGCAGAATCACACAGGGGGAGGGATGGGGTGGGTGCATTCTCCGTTGCTGTCTGGCATTGGAGTGAGTGGAGACTGCGGGGAAGAGTTGAAACACAAAGTCGAAGTGTGCACAGTGCTAACATCCCCATTTTTCCCGCAGCAGGCTTTTTAAAGGGGGAGATGATTTGATTTGAGTCCTATCAAGTCGCAAAGGGGCAACTCAATGACTTGGAAAGTTCCCCTATTATGGCTCGTTTTCAATACGAGTCGTTGGGGGGCGGTGACTATCGACTCAAATCAAGCCCCGCTGCATTTCCCCATACCTGGTTTATTTTAACTAGCTAATTACAACAAGCCAAAAACTATATCAAGTCCTTGCAGTATGGCTGCTAGCTGTACTTAACTTGTTTGGACCTAACTAGCGTGGTCCATGTCTTAGTTACTGCAAGACTTGACTGATGTTATGTTCTTTATGTGGGGCTGCCCTTGAAAACTGTTCAGGAACTACATTACTGCAGATTGTGGCTGATGTATGGTTGTAAGAGCTTGGCAGTTTTACAGTCAAGCCACTGTTCCAGCGGCTGCATTAGCTACCAATTTGTTTCCAGGCCTAATTCAAGGTGCTGGTTTTGACCTTTAAAGCCCTTCATAGTTTAGGACTAAGATATCTATAGGACTGCCTTCTTCCATGCCAACCGGCCATTCCCCTAAAGTCACTGGAGTGTGCTCTGTGTGCCATCCCTGACTGAGGCCAGGTTGGCAGTCAGTAGGGCAGGGCCTTATATAGGTATGTGGTATATAACATACCATAGTATGTGACTGCATTTGGAGAAATGTTACAGACCTGCACTTTTAACAAGCTTTTACGTATATTCTTTTAACAATGATGGTAAATGGAACTTACTCCTGGGTATGTGCGGGTAGGATTGCAGCCTAGGATTGTTAAAAAATTTCCTGCTTGATGATGTCACTTACGTCATGTCATCACTTCTGGTGAGTCCTAACAGATTCTCGTTCTTAAAAGTGGGTCCCGATGCTAAGTGTGTGAGAACCTCTGCTGTAAAAGTTTCCAAGGTCATGTTTGTGCATTGGTTTGAGCAGCTCAGGAATTCTGCTCTCCCTGGTGGCTATAGCCAGCTTGTCATCTCCCCCCTCCTTTTCCCCTTGCCTGGAGCTGGGTCTGACAGAGGAAGCAAACTATCAAATGCTAGAATTATAACTCTGAAGGGCTAGATTTAATAGATCAGAGTAGGCATCTTTGAATCTTAGAACTAGTCCCCTAAAAAAATGTCATTATTTTTCCTTTCTACGCAGGCTCTAGCTTGCATATGATTTTAACGTAACGCAGTTTCCCATGTAATAAAAATGTAGAAAAGTGACCAGTTTCTGTCCTATTTATATAATATTTGCAGGCTCTTTGTAATTACATGTTACAGCCAATATTGATTCTACATTTTCAGTGCATAGATATACCATTTGGTTTGTTGCTGTAGGGCCCAGTATCTGTGATAATTCATTAGTCATCTCAGTTTATTGGGGCATTGGATTTACAAGCAGGGGGTGGAGATATTTTCCTTTGTCAGTCTGGTTCCAGCGTTAGCTTAAGCAGCTATTGTTGAAGAGCCTGAATTAAATTAAATCCCAAAAGGCATTTGGTTTAATGATGTAAAATTAAATGAATTTAAAAATTGACAGCCTTCTCTATGTATAGCACTAATATTTCATAGACAACAATATGCCCTTGTTCAGGTTTTCTTTTTGCCATGCTTCTATTTGATCAATACACAGAAAAGCAATATGGGTCATCCCTGCCCATGGAGAAAATTTTCCCCTGCTGAGAAAATTACTGTATTCATAAGTTCAATTAAAGGGCTGTTAAGCAAAAGAGAACCATTTAATAGGAACAACAGTTTTACCTTCAGGTTTTGAGTGAGGCTATGAGCTCTCTGCCAATTTAAAATACAGTGTTGGAATAAGAGAAAGTCAAGGGGTAGTTTGAATGTTTCGGCTAGGCTAACGTGTCCAAGACAGGAAATAAACTCTAGTCTTTCTTTGCTTTTGTTTAGCAGACAAATTAGGGCTGGTAGCTATACTGTATGCATTCTCTCTCCTCTTTTAGCTCCTTGAATCTCATCATAGTGCATGTGTTGCTATTCTGATAAATTTATCATTTCAAATACTCTTCTGAAGGATTCTGAGGAGGTCTGTGCAAAGGAAGCTGGGGAGCATCTACTCAGAGAGAGTATTACTGTTCATGCTGAGAAATGAGATGTACTGAAGCATATAGAGAATGCAGAGAAGTAGATTTACGGCCCAGTTCTGTGTTTCTCCTCCTCCTGCTATGGGTCCCTCCAAACTGTGGGTCGTGACCTGATTATTGGTGGGTTGTGAAGCTGACTAGTGGATAGCTGACAACGAAAATGCATTGAGCCTTATGGAAAGGGAAACTGAGCCACATGTATATGTTTACCCACAAGTGGATAAACATGCCTCAGTTCCTGGCGAAGGGAGACACAAGGCCAACAGAATGGTCCCAATTTGATGAATGTGCTCCAGAAGGTGCCTCCCCCCATAGTAAAAGGATAAAAACAGGTGCTTGAGTGGCTGGTAAGGTGAAAATGTGTGGTTGTGTTTGTTTTAGTCTTGTAAAGCTAAGTGTGTCCAACAGAGTGATGTTTTAAAAAGTGGGTCCCAGTGCTAAAAAGTCTGGGAAACACTGCTTTAGGAGAATGACTAGGATCAAGTAGAAAAGTATTTCATGAAAGAGTCCAGAGTAGGATGAACAGGAAAAGAACATTTTGCTTTTTGACTTTAATCTGAAAGACACTCTACTTTTAAAATGCAACCTGGGCCCATATCCTAACCCACTTTCCAGCACTGGCATAGCTGTGCCAATGGGACGTTCCAAGCCTCAGGGAACGCTGTGCAGGGCTGCCTGCACCTCCTATAACCTGCTGCAGCCCTGCCTTCTGAAAGTAAGTGCAAAGCACGCTCCCTCACCCCTCTTAGCGATGCGATCCTGGGGATCGCGTCGCTGCCCTAGCCCCTCCTCTGCAAGAACTTACTGGGGAGTAAAGCTCTCTCAAAGTTTGAGAACCACTGCAGTATTTGCTTCTAACAGGAAAAAAGAAATACTGGTATTTTATTTTGTATGTACATACTAATTCCAGTTATTGTTTCACCAAGGAATATCTAGAATGCATTGGTCTAAATGTACTTATCTTTGTTTTAGAGCAGGGGTGCCCAAACCCCGACCCTAGGGCCACTTCCGGCCTGCAGGGAACCCCCAGTTTCCAATGAGCCTCTGGTCCTCCAGAGGCTTGCTGGAGCCCATGCTGGCCCGACACAGATGCTCTCAGTATGAGGGTGACTTGCGTGAGCTGTGGGATGAGGGTTCCCTCCACTGCTTGTTGTTTCTTATCTGTGATGCAGCAGTGGCAGCGAAAGAAAGGTCAACCTTACTTTGTGCAAGGCCTTGTATAGGCCTTGAGCTACTGCAAAACCTTCATTCATTCATTCATATAAGTTCCATCTCTAATATATTCATTTATGTAAATTTATTCAAATTTTAAATGTAAATTAATTCTTTTTTTTCCTGGCCCCTGACACAGTGTCAGAGAGATGATGTGGCCCTCCTACCAAAATGTTTGGACATCCCTGTTTTAGAGTGACTTTTTGTGACTTTTTAATGTTTATTAAGCATAAGAGACAAGCTGCTTTAGTGCTTAAAATAAAAGATAGGAGTAGATAGGAGTACTGCAGTGTGGAAGTCTTAAGTTGAAAGCGCAGTATACTGCTATATTTTAAGCACATCTTTTATCTTGTTTGCTCACCTAATTCCCACAATGAGAAAATTCCAGGAAAGTGACTGAAAAGCCACTATTGGCATGATTCAGGGAATCCAATTGACTTTCCAAAGATATGAAGCTGAAATATCCATTACGAATGATATTTGTTAACCAGCTGTCACTGGGGAGTGCTCCTCATGATTATCTCCATTTGTTTTGGACTAATTTGGTTTTCTACGGGGATGTAGTCTTAATACATGTATGGGTGATGAAGCATGATTGCTTCAGTCATGCCTGCTTATCTCCGCATTTGCAAGCTGAAAGACGGAAAAGATTGGGCTTTCTGTCCTGTGTGCCTGGCCTATGTTACTGAAATAGCCAAAAAGCAAACAAGCCCCAAAACATCTTTATGCCTTTCTTTCCATCTTGTTTCCATGCACATACATGGTGTAAATATGTGTGTGCATGTGTGGGATCTTGTGTTTAAATGATCCCTATTGGGTAAACCCAGTGGTTCTCAAACTCTCTGGGAGAGTTTGAGAGTGCGGGGAGCCCGGCGCGACGTGCAGCAAGGCTCCCCGCAGCAGTGAAAGTAGATGCGGAGCAATCATGTCCCACCTCCGCTAAAGTGGAAGTGGAGCGCGATCACTCCTCATCTACTTTCACTGCTGCGGAGAGCCCTGATGCAGGTCGCGCTAGGCTCCCTGCACCCCCGGGAGACTGCAGGGGCTTGGGTACATGTATCCAAGTCCCTGCAGCCCCCCTGAGCGGCGCAATCCTAGGAATCACGCTGCTGCCTCCAGGCTGCCCCCGTCCCTTAAAGGGGGCAGGGGCCAGGGCCCGCAGGCTAGGGCATCATGACGCCCCAGTTTGAAAAGCCCTGGGTAAACCCAATGCAGTGAAAAAATTGGCATGTCAAGAAGAATTTGGCATGCAGTTTTTCAAGGTATAGGGAGCAAAGTCTGTAATGGCAGGATACCTTACAGCCAACTCTCCCATATAATTCTAAAGATACATCAAGATCTTTGGGTAGAACCCTGATCTCTGTATGCTTCCTTAATCAAAAATTGGGTGGTTACTACTAGGTGCAGTATCACCTTTCTTTTTGTGATGCCCCTGACAAGGTCCGTGGGGCAAGTTCCTCACTGAGTTTTATTGACTATCCATACAATACGAACTGGAAAAAAAAGTTTTCAACTAATTCTGTGAAATTTCTTTTTATATGAATACGTTCTCTTCATATGAATATGTTCTGTCCAGAGAGGTAGCAGTGTAAACACTGACTTTTACTGGCACCTATTTTTAAAAAGCATACAGGTGAGACATCAATATCCACTGATTTGGTATGCACTGGTTTGACTCACCACCAGGGTGACCAGATATCCTGGAAAAAGAGGGCATGTCCTTCTTTTAGCCTCATGTCCTGGAAAAAAACTTAAATGTCCTCCTTTTCCCTGTGAGAGGACCCCTGGAGGCAGCTCATAGCATTCTTGTAATTGATAGACATGGATATGACAAAATAAAATCTAAAAACACTTGTATATTGATTTAATGTGAGTTAATTAAAACATTACATATTAATAAATTTAAAATAATATTACATATAATTTTACATATAATCATTTTTAGCTTTTATTTTGTCATGTCCTACTTTTCTCTTGAATGTCCTATATTTTGGGGTGCCTTGTCCTCTTTTAAGCTTATAACATTGGTCACCCTGTCACCACTGATACAGAGGTCTACCTTTAAATGCCTTGTAACAAGGAAAAAAGCATCAAAATCCAATTTCCTACCATTCCACTGTGTCAGTTATAATTTCATTCCACATCTAGTGGCTGAATGCAGTATAGCATCTATACCAATGCATTCTGAGGCAACAATGGAGGCACAAGAAATCTGGAAGTGGGTCTTTAAAACTATTTTTTCAATGATTTGGTATCCACTGATTTTTTTTTTTTTATCCATTGGGGGTTCCATAACGGAACCCCAGTGGATAATGAGGCATGACTTATATATTTTTAGTATTATGTAAGAATCTCTCTGTGTGCAGCCAGCTCATCCAAGATGCAAATTCGTATCAGGCAGCAGATTGGGAGGGAGCAGTGAACAGATGCCTACTGTCTCCCTCCAATCTGATCATGATGGAGCAGACCCCCTTATTTGGTTCCTTCTGCCACACAGTCTCTAAATTTACGAGAAGCAGAAAAGAGCTGCATGAAGGAAGGAACCTCTTATGGGGCACATTGGTCTTTTGGGGGGGCAGCACAAAGGGAGGCACTGTTGACCAAAACTGATGCACTTGATTTGAGTTATTGCTATTAGATGTGTTCATAAAACAAAGTTCTGTGAACAACAACTTCTGTTGTTGCGCTGTTTTAATGGTGGAAAAGCAGCAATTTTATGTGGGGCCAGCATTAGTCAAATAAACTGTCTTCTCTAATCCAAATATATTTTGGTTAATCTGCTTTTGGAAGTATATCTATTGGAATTCCTGACTTTGTAAAAATAGTACAGGGTTTCTCTTTTCAAAATTGCTCTGTATTGTATTGTTGACAGAGTTCACGAACCTGCTTTATATTCTATGTTGGCTGTTTTTCAACAGCCATTCAAGAGCAGCAATGGTATTGCTCTGCAGCATCTTTTAAAACTTAACTTGACATGGAGCAGTCCTTGTGATAACCCGTTCATGCTGATGATAGAGGGATTTTTGTCTGCAGAAATTGGTCTTGTTCCAAGATGAATGCTGCGTTGTGCTGTCCTGAAGCTGTTGTTTGCCTTATTTAGACCATGAGACAGAAATAAAACCTATATCAGCATCTAAATTAGAGTCCTTTTTAAAAAGTTATGTAGTGTTCCAGATAACTGTAGAAACTAAGTTTGTTGCCAGTTGGGGTGTATTTCTGTGGCATGTGCCATTGATGGATTTAAGGATTTCCAGCTCCTTGTATGGGTTAGAAGTGTTAAACTGTGTTCAAGAGGCTTACTGCAGACCAGGCAGCTTATGTGTAGCAACAACTTTAGGGACAGAACCTAAGACTCTTGCACAGAGTGCCATCTCAGTTGTGTGCAACACTGATTGAAAGCATTCAAGAGATGGAAATTATCAGCATCGTAGACTGTGAGAGTCAGCTGGTATACCCAAAGTCTATCCTCCCCTACAAATTAGGTGCTGGTACCTATACCTACTACAAAGTAGCATAACTGCGGGGGTGGGTACCTGGGGCTAGGTAATGCAATGATGCCCCCTGCATCATTGTCATCACCCCTTCCTTTGCGCATGCAGTGGCCCAGCCCCAGAAATGGCTTCATATGGAGCCGAAGGGGTGGGAGGGTGTTTGCTGCATGCCTGACATGAGTGCTTTCACCCCCCCAGTGGAGAAAACAGAAAACTACTACTCCATTGTGGGATAGAATGTCCCCCCCCAGCCCTGGCTTAGCTATGCCACTGCTCCTGCTTCTCTTTCCCCCACTACTGCTGTGCTGCCTAGAAAACTTCAGCCTCACTATCTGCCAGGAAAACAACCATGCAAAATTAGGGTGGTTCTGTGAATCTGTGCCTGTGCACGCTCCCTCTTCTCCTGCTTTGTGGTCTTTGTCAAAGCCAGTTGTCTGTCAGTCTAGTGTCTTCAGGAGAGCAAGGGAAGGATCAAAATGTCATTGAGCTTCTATCCTGAAAGTAAGAGTGTGTGTGTGTGTGTGTGTGTGTGTGTGTGTGTGTGTGAGAGAGAGAGAGAGAGAGAGAGAGAGAGAGAGAGAGAGAGAGAGAGAGATATGAAAAGCAGTCATTACTTCTCACACAATAGTCATTACAAGCAGTCATTAACACTCACACAGTGTGTATGAGAAGTTGAACCACAAAACTACCCTGAATTTATTTAAGCAGGCCATTGCAGCTACATGACTGCCACTGATAGATTTTTATTTTTCACCAGCTACAGAGGACACTTCCAGGATAATGACAGTTCCTATATGGTTTTTTTTATCCTGGCTTTTCTTTTTTTGTTTTTGGACCATTTTCTGTGGAATCAGATTTGTACAGATCCATCTGCCTTGCTGATTAATACGCCAGAACAAATTATCATAAGCCAGTTGGCTTTTTAATTGTAGGCTTAACCAGTTGGGCTGTAACTGTGGTTGTGTGTTTGGGGGGGGGGGGAATTCAGGAGAAGTTACATGACCATTTCTGAGAAATGAAATAGTTAACCCTTTGATTTGACTATGTTCTGTGTGCACTGTGGGAAGGACAAAATACAACTTATTTATTCCTCCCATGGACATGTGTAGAATCTTTATCCATATACATTTTCTGAAGTACTTTGAACTAGACCAGCAGTTTTCAACCGGTGTGCTGCAGCACATTGGTGTGCCACAAAAGGTCTAGAGATGTGCTACAGAAGTTTGGAGCACAGCAGTTGAAAATAGCTGAAAAGCTCTTCTGGGTTCTGCAGCTCTGTTTTTTTAGGGCAACTGTTTGTAGTAATGAATTGTCTGTCAGTGGAAGAAGAGGGACAAACAATGTGTAAGTACAGATAGTTGTTCTAGAAACAGAGCTGCAGAACCCAGACAGTTCTCCAGGAAGCAAGAAGTGGCAGAACAAGAGGCAAATACCATAAAAACATTGCAAATTGCTGATCTAGACAAACGTCACAGGAAGAATATTGGGGGCTCCATCCTATCCAACTTTCCAACACTTATGCAGTCACAATGGAGTCCCAAAGTAAGGGAACAAATGTTCCCTTACCTTGAGGAGGCCTCTGTGACTGCCCCCACCACCACAAGATGCAACGCACACCCCATTGGCATAGCTGCGCCAGCTCTGGAAAGTTGGATAGGATTGGGCTCTGGTGAGTTGCTACTTTGACCACTGCTATAATCTTCAAGTGATCTGAAAAAAATGACTTCTACAAGGCCAGCGTTGTAGGATCAGCCCCAAAGTGTGGTCCCTAGAGTCTGAAAGGTACTGTGTACTGGAAAGAACTATGTAGTGGACTCCCACTTTACACTGGTTTCACTTTACAATCAAATTTACAATAGACTCTCTGTAGTAAAACAGGACTCACTATACAACAACAACAACAACAACAGTATTTATATACCGCTTTTCAACAAAAAGTTCACAAAGCGGTTTACAAAGAGAAAATCAAATATTTTCTGTAAAGCATTGAAAGGAGCAGGCAGCTAGGTGGGCCATTAAAGTGCATCCTCTGGCCACTGAAATGCAATGTAGATTCACTCTCCTGATCCTCCAGTTTCACCAGGTATTGCTCTTTCAGTCATCTGAGTTATCAAAGCTAGGCACTTCCTTTCCGAAAAATTGAAATCTGAAACTTTCAGTATGCTGAGTTCTGCACCAAACACCAATTAACTTTTAAGAACAGTTCTTTTCCAACAGTGTATGTAAACGTAATTGCACTAATTCAAATAATTAAACCATATTGTGACATGATTTGCTTACAGACAGAGTTAACAGGAAATGTTAAAAGTAATGGTTGTTTTTTTAAAAAAATGTTTTTGAATAATCACAGAAGGCAGGACAAGCAAATTAGCAGCAGCTCCAGCACTAAATGTCTGTGAGGAAAGTAATAATTCCTTTCTAGACAGTTTAAGGCTTAATGATTTAAGGCTTAATATGCAGTTACAATCTGCTGTTAGAAACTTTCCATGTTTTGAAAATTAGAGTAGTCTCTTCCTAAAAGTAGACACAGCTTTCTGGCAGCCCAGTCCTGACCCACGCTGGAACAGCATGGGGTTGGAACTGGCTGTGGCTCAGCCTGGGGCAAGGGGAATTAATTCTCCTTACCCCAAGTAACACGGCAGCAGCCCCAATGGGGCTACTCAGATCTGCATCACCTAAATCACTGATACAGATTCGAGCAGCCTGGCACTGTGCTGGGTCACCTGGAAGTAGGGTTAGGATCCAGTCTAGGTGCCAGATCCTGGCTCTACCCCCACCCAGCCCCAGGCCACCCACAGACCCAGCCACTGTCCTTGCTCCCCCTCCCCAAAACGCCCTCGTTCCACCCTCCCCCAGACCCCCACACCATCCTGACTCGGCCAGCACAAAGTCACTGATTTCCTGGTGCAACAGCACCAGATTCAGCCTCCAGAATCCGGCACCATCTGTGCGCTGGCCTTCCAACTTCTGAAGTGGCACAAAAGTACCTTTTGGCACTTTTGCAACGCCTCTGATCCTGCACAAGAGAGTTGTACTGACCCACGGGTGACTCAGGATTACACCCTAAGTTTATAAAATAGAATTTTCACTGATACATAAGTTATTACCAAATTGACAAAGGAAATATGCATAATAATTGAATGTATATTTTTAGAGCATGGTGCCAAGCCTTGTCTATCCAATATTTTCCCTGGACTTTCATTATAACGTACTTATGAGAAGAACTAAATGATGAAAGATGCATAGTTCATATATAGTCAGTTCTCTTTACCTGCTGGGATTAGGGTTCTGGAAAACCTAGTGGATACTATCATTGAGTCTATGGCAGCGCTTCTCAAACTGGGGCATTGCGATGCCCCAACCTGTGAGCCCTGGACTCTGCCCCCTTAAGGGGTGGGGGCAGGGGGAAGGCAGCAATGCAATCCCCAGGATCACGCTGCTGGCAGGGGGTGCAGGGACTGGCATGCACTTCCCAGGGGTGCGGGAAACCCTGTGTGACCCTCTGTAGGGCTCCCCATGTCTTAGAAAGTGAAAGCAGAGTGATCGTGCTCCACTTCCGGTTTGCAATTGCTCCAGATCGTGATTTGCAATCGCGTGATCGCTCTTTCTATCGCGTGACTTTAACTTTCTAAGACATGGGGAGCCCGGCAGAGGGTCACGCAAGTCTTCCCACATCCCCTGGAGGCTGCTGCAGAGCCTGCTAAGTGCATGCCAGTCCCTGCACCCCCCTTAGCGACGCAAGCCTGGGGATCACGTCGCTGCCTTCCCTGCTCCCCCACAAGGACTCACTGCGGTCCTCAAACTCCCTGCGAGTTTGAGATCCACTGGCCTCTGGGAAAATGGGGTTAGGTAACAGGAGACCCTCCTCACCATGCACTCTATGAACCTGAATCTTGACTTAAAGTCTGTAGGACCGGGTGATAGCGAGGGCTCATCAACATCTCCAACATCTTATGCTTCCTCTGAAGCGCTGGCTATCCCTTGATGCATGGAAGGTTGTGGTGATAGCGATTTCTCCATTTAGCTGGAGTCCCTGAGACTCAGTGTGCTGGTGTTGCCTTCTGCTTATAAGGAGACCATTGTCTCTTCTCCTGCAGCCTCTCTCACCCCTGCCTGCCTGCTCATAGCTACACCTACCCCCACCTACCCTGAATGCACTGGCACAGTATTCACAGATATTGAGAACAGAGTCGCAGATAACAAGAGGTAGGTGGAAATTCTGCCCATTGAAGATAGGTAAATTTGCAAATGGCAAATTCACAAATAGGAGTAAATGTAGGACTAAATTTCACATTTGTCTACTCAACTGGGTATTTATATTTGTGGCCACTCCCAGAGTTTCTTAGAATTTGGCAGATGGGGTGGGGGAATAACATCACACATCAAAATGACACAAAACTGGCTGCATCTGCAGAGATGGGAGAGAAACTTGTCATACTTTCTCAAGCAATCATTCCCTGTTCCCCATCCCAACGCATTTTTTATTTAAAGCAAATTTATTTTTCACCATGTAACCTACTCCTTCAGAGACAAAACGTTCAGGATCTTTTCACAACCCAATCCTATTCTGTCTTCTGCCCTGTGATACAGCAGCACCGAAAAGGCCGCCTCTGTATCCTGTGGGGCCAGGGAAGCAGTCCTGTGTCTGGTGCTGGCAACCCCTATGGGTCTACTTGGAGCTGCCTCAGCTGTTTAGCTGGCACAGAATTGAGACCTGTGTCAGGCTCCAAAGCCCGGGAGAGAGGATAGGATTCAGCAGCAGCCAAGGCTGCCGTCCTCACCCCACTCCCAGGCCTAAATTGTCCTCTGGCTTGCCTTCTCTCTCCCAGTTCCACTCACTCCCCGCTGCCCTCCCCTTGAGCCTGTTCAGCTTGACTTGCTGTTTTGCTCTGGTGCAGGAACATACCCTATGCAGATAAAAATACTCTAATCAAGGCAATAGCTGTGTGTTGCCACCTTAACAAATATCTTAGAATAACAGTGCAGAAATAACAAGCACAAATCCTATAATTAAAACAAATGTGTAAGACTATTTTTGCTAATATGTTCTGAACAGCATGTCATAGGTTGTCTTTATTTGACAAAGGCTCTCTTTTGACTCCTAGACATCTGCTGAGACTTTGCAAGATCTTCTCAGTTTCCCCTAGTGTTTAAAAGAGATAAGTACCTATGTAACATGATGAGTTCAGGAGATGAGAAATTCTGATTTTAAAAAGAAACAGTGAAACTGGTGAGCTGCCATAATCCTGCACCTCTAAGTTTAATCACAAAGTTTGCATTATACTCTATTCAGAACACTGCAGTTAAAATCTGTCTTTGATGGACTTCCAGTCCTTGGGGGGGGGGGGGGAAACAGGTTTTTGTTTTTAGAAGTTGTTGGAGAGCACATTTTAATTTGTTTCTCCTCATTGGGGCTTGACTGCTTTTGTGAAAGGCTTTTGAAACTAGGTGATGGAGTTGATGAATGAATTAGATTACAGAAAACTTGGGTCTAACTTTGCTAGGCTTTGGCCTTTTTAAGAGCTATCTGGAAAGCAAAAGGAAACATCTGTTTCCATGTGGCCCTTCTATTTACCCATTCCACACAGAAGTATTTTCCTGAAAAGTCACCTTAATATTCTTCCTTTGTGGGAGTCGGGAACTTGTTCTAGAAGAAAAATGTCATGTCCTTTCTGCGTATATTGTAATGGTGTAAATCAAAGTGCTGCTTCTCTCAATCAAAACTAGGGAACAGTTTCTATCATATTTGAATTAGTTCATGCACCTTTAAAGCACATAATGATCCTTTTTGTAAGCTGACAGTCATTGGTGTTCAGTAAGAAATGTTTGAAGATTTGGTCAGGTGTGCAGAAGCAAATAAGTACTAGCTTCCTAATGCTAAAACAAGTTTCCCCATCAAGAAGAACTATTGCAGAGATGGTATATGAGGCCACATATTCAAATAAACCATGAATATTAAGGTCATTTCATACATTGTCTGGAAGCAAACATTTGTTACAACCCAATCCTATGGGACTGTATTGCTGGCAGAGCTCCACCAGCTGTGGCTGCCTTACAGCAGTCACAAAAGATGCTCCAACAGCATGCAGAGGCATGCGCTGCTAGATTTCTAGTGGGAAAGATGCAGTCCCACCCATGAAGGTAAGGAGGTGGGGGAGGGTAGAACAGGCTATGGAGCAGGGAACAATGGATCAGCTCTGGGAAGGGGGCAGATTCAGCTGCAGCAGCAGTCATCATTCCCTTCCTGGACATGTTTCCACAGCCTGAGTCCATGCAGACCCACCAGCATTTTTGCTAGCACAGGTCCAAGTAGATCCCTCTGTGCTATGGAGGCTTGCATCCAGTAAAGGGAACAAATGTTTCCTTACACAGAGGAGACCTCTCAGATCTCCCCCCGCAGGATGCTACACAAGCCATTTTTGACACATTTGCATTGGCAGCGGGAGGGAATTGCATAGGATTGGTCCCTTAGACACAGAGTGTATACTCAGTGTACTTGCAGTCAGTCCTGGCTTTCTGATCAGTATGATACACTTGCCTCCTTCATATATTCATGCCCCCAAAATGTAATGTATGAGTAATACATTTTTACAGGTATCTCTAAAATTGCTTTCCTGTAATTTTGAGATAATCTCACACTGTCCAACAGTGTTTAGAATTTAGAAATAACCATATACTTATGCTGGGGGTGCTTTGAATACTGTTTCTTAGTTCCAGAATTTTGTGTATATGTGTGTTGGCAACCTTCAGTCTCGAAAGACTATGGTATCGCGCTCTGAAAGGTGGTTCTGGAACAGCGTCTAGTGTGGCTGAAAAGGCCAATTCGGGAGTGACAATCCCTTCCACACTGGGAGCAAGTGCAGTCTGTCCCTGGCCTGTCTCCCTGGCTATGGGCCTTCCTTCTTTGCCTCTTAGCCTCAGACTGTTGGCAAAGTGTCTCTTCAAACTGGGAAAGGCCATGCTGCACAGCCTGCCTCCAAGCAGGCCGCTCAGAGGCCAGGGTTTCCCACTTGTTGAGGTCCACTACTAAGGCCTTCAGGTCCCTCTTGCAGATGTCCTTGTATCGCAGCTGTGGTCTACCTGTAGGGCGCTTTCCTTGCACGAGTTCTCCATAGAGGAGATCCTTTGGGATCCGGCCATCATCCATTCTCACGACATGACTGAGCCAACACAGGCATCTCTGTTTCAGCAGTGCATACATGCTAGGGATTCCAGCACGTTCCAGGGCTGTGTTGTTAGGAACTTTGTCCTGCCAGGTGATGCCGAGAATGCGTCGGAGGCAGCGCATGTGGAAATCGTTCAGTTTCCTCTCCTGTTGTGAGCGAAGAGTCCATGACTCGCTGCAGTACAGAAGTGTACTCAGGACGCAAGCTCTGTAGACCTGGATCTTGGTATGTTCCGTCAGCTTCTTGTTGGACCAGACTCTCTTTGTGAGTCTGGAAAACGTGGTAGCTGCTTTACCAATGCGTTTGTTTAGCTCGGTATCAAGTGAAAGAGTGTCGGAGATCACTGAGCCAAGGTACACAAAGTCATGGACAACCTCCAGTTCATGTGCAGAGATTGTAATGCAGGGAGGTGAGTCCACATCCTGAACCATGACCTGTGTTTTCTTCAGGCTGATCTTCAGTCCAAAATCTTGGCAGGCCTTGCTAAAACAATCCATGAGCTGCTGGAGATCTTTGGCAGAGTGGGTAGTGACAGCTGCATCGTCGGCAAAGAGGAAGTCACACAGGCATTTCAGCTGGACTTTGCTCTCAGTCTGGAGAGGTTGAAGTCCAAAATAGTGTGCTGCAGAGTGGTTGCTTTTGACATACCACAGAACACACTTAGGGCGCAATCCTAACCCGTCAGTACTTTCCAGCACTGACATAAGAGCTACGCAGCTCTGAGGTAAGGGAACAAACATTCCCTTACTTTGAGGAGGCCTCTGTGAGTGACCCCCAACTGCAGCGTGCAGCACATGTCCCATTGGCACCGCTATGCCAGTACTGGAAAGCACTGACAGTAAGGGGTTAGGACTGCGCCCTTAAGGTATTAACCATGCAATCAGGCAAATTAACTAGCCACAGATCCAGAAAATGTTATTCAACTTTCAAATGGCTCTTTTCCCAAGATACTGCATGTTCATATTCACAAATTAAAAATTAACTGCATTATGGAATGCTTTTTTGACACTTCCAAAAGTGATATATTTATATTATATATATGATATATTTATATCACTTTTGGAAGTGTCAAAAAAAGTGCCTGAGCTAGATTCAGAATGAGCGTATGAGACTCCCTCTGTAGCTTTATTTTGCTACAGCAACTCTTCATGAAACCTTTTAGTATGGTTCTAATCTGTATTGTTCAAGTGTAATTCAGTTCCTCAGAAGTGTAATATAGTTCCCCCCTTTGCAGCAGATTTTCTGGGAAGGTAAAAGTAGCAGTTGGACTAAACAGATTATAATGTTCAACCACATCTTGAAGCTCATCTGAGAGAAGGAAAACTCTGATCCCAAACCTCCACTGCCTTGTGTCTACATCCAGTTATGGAAAAGGCTTCAGGAGTCAACTTTGCGGCAAAATCCGGAGCCGGAGTCCCTGAGGCAGTTCATGGCTGAACATAGTCAAGTTCTGGCAACTCCTGTGACGCCGCTGGAACCAACTGTATTGGCTTCTGCCTTTCCATTGGACCATTTCAGCGACGTGGATAGGGGGGATTTGCTGCATGGGTAACAGTCTATCCTCCATATCTACTTTACCCTGGCTTCGCGCACTGGAGAGGACACTCTGTTCCAGAACCACTATTCAGAGCGTGACACCATAGTCTTCAGAGACTGAAGGATGCCAACGTACATCTTGAAGATTTCATTTTTCCCTTATGCTTCAGCGTCTGTCACTGTTTACCCATATTTCACTGAATATCAATTAGGAACAGGACAGTGATTGGGAAGCAGCTACAGAAATGGGTTTTTAGCCAATTTGGATGCAGTGGAGGTAGATGGGTAATTGCTTGGAAAACGTAATTTAGGCTTTACTCAGTTTCTTCATCAGAACTCTTTGTGCTTCGTTTGAAGCAGTCCAAGTTAGAAGTTTTCTTTAAATGAATGTTTTTGTTCTCCATTATCAGTGGGGGGGAAAAAACAACATTATACAAGTTTCTTCATCCTCATGCAGAGAGGTTGGCTAAGTAGTCTGTGCCAAAGCTGCTTAGCAGATGGCATCTGAGAAGTCAGCAGCATCTCTACTGAGGTTTAAAGCATATTATGGGTCTGTCAGACTGGTGAATAAGACCCCATCCCTCCTTCATATTACTATCGTCCTTCAAGTAAATGGTACAGTAGACAGCCATCTGTCACACCAGACCACCTTTTCAAGAAGATCAGTCCGTCTATTTTGACAACTTTTGTCTTTTGAAATAAATGAATCTATAGGTGTGCCTTTTACACATCAAATGTTTTCTGTTCTCACGTACACTGTAAATTTTGATTCATGGCAAGACATCGTTTAGGTTAGTGTCATGTTGTCTAAGTCTATTTGTTACATCAGGTGATTTGCATGCGTTCATTCTTTTGTGATGACATGCAAAAAGTGTAACAACCTGATTCTAACTAACTTTCCAGTGCACACACTGCATTTTGTGCTGGGGGGCAGTCACAGAGGTCTCCTCAGGGCAAGGGAAGATTTGTTTTCTTACCTCAGGGCTTCATTGCATCGCCATTGCATTGTCTGCATCAGCTCTGGAAAGTTGGTTTGGATTGGGCTGTAAGTATGTGACAGCCCAATCCTAACCTGTCCTGAAGCATATCCAACATGGGGTTTGGGCTGCCTGTGGCTCAGCCTGGGGCAAGGGGAACACATGCACCTTAACCTGGATAATGCCACAGCAGCTGCACCTCAAGATGTGGCGCAGTCCTGAGCAGACCAGAACTGCTCTGGGCTGCCCGGGACTGGGGTTAGGATCTGGCACAAGTGCCAGATCCTGGCCCCACCCCATGCTCACCCGCTGTCTGCCCAAGACTCCCTGGCCTCCTGCACCCCGAAATGCCTCCTTCCCACACTCCCCATATCCTCCCTAAGCCCCCGTGACGCCTGCCTCGGCCAGTACAGCCTTTCCCTTCTGCCAGCGAGCGGGGCTCGTGTCGGTCTCTGGAGACTGGCGCACATCTGTGTGCTGGCCTTCCTTCTGGAGTGGTGGTGCTAAAGTGCTTTATGGCACTTTCGCAACACCTCTGGGCCTTGAGCTGGCTCATCCCAGGGGCTGGATTGTGCCCTGAATTTGAAGTAGTTTAAAAACTGGGAGCTAAATTTAGGAAATTGTTTTTAAGGAAATTATAAATTATTAACTTAGAAATTATTAAGATATCAGGCTAGAAATGTGTTTATTTGAAGTGATGTTCCATTATTATGGAACATAATTATATTATGGATATAGAGGTGAGTGAAGGAAATAAATATTAACAAAACTAGATTAAAGTTTGGGAAAGAAGAGAGGCAGACAAATGGCATACTGTGGTGGTGAGGCCATATCTTTTAATGTTTTGCTCTTGAGTCAAAATGTCACAAGCCTCTGTGACAGTGTGGGGGCATTGGTTTAGTCAAAGACTGAAGATGGAAAAAGATTTACAGATTTGTCCTTTAATATGTATTTTATGTTACTTTTGATGGCAAGAATCTAGGAATGCCTTTAACTGGGGGTAGGCAACCTGGAGTGCCTTCTGAAGTGCTAACTTGCCCTTTTCAAATGTGGAATTTAGAATGAGAAGCAGAACTCAGTATTCTGGGAATATTGGCATTCCTTAGTTTTTAAAAGAAGTTTGTATTCCATGTTGGTGTAAACAAGGGAATTATGGTAGAACTGATCAGGACTCCCAGAGGCAAGTTAGAGAGGTCTGGTCTATGTGGCTGGTGGGAGGAATGGAAGTTGGTTATTTCATAGGTCTTTGCCCTTCCTGATCGTGACTAGCAAATCCAAGATTGTGAAGGAAAAAAAAAACCGTAGAGAATAACATGCTTGGTTTGTAGAATTTATTTATTGTACAGAATATTTTCTTGGTGCAGGATTTGTCACCAAGATGCATAATTTTGTCAGAGAATAGAAGCAGTTGCTTTTATCCACAATTGCTAAGGGTATTTTTGAGATTTGAATGTCTCGTGTGTGGTGCTGTGAAGCTCCATTTCTCTGTAAAACTTGCCATTTCTCAGGTGCATGCTTCTAAAGAACGGTGGATTAACAGCCCAATCCTGCCCTTCCCTGCCTGCCCCCACTGGTGCAGCTGTGCCAAAAAGGCAAACGCTTTATCCAGCAAGGGGGGATCAAGAGGATTCATAAGGGAAAGAGGATTTAAATCCTTTTACCCCTCCATAAGCCTCCTTCCGCACAGTGGATCTCCATGGACCTGCACCAGCAATTTTGTATTGAGAACCCTCCTAGCTCCCTCACTGGCTTACCTGCTCCAGTGGGTGGCCAGCAGTTCAGCAACACGTGCAGTAAGGTTTCAGCCTTCCCACCTGCACTCTGACAGCGCACTTTATGCGCTTTATGGTCCTTTATGGTTGTTTTGCAGCAGCCATTGCTGGCAGAACACCTGTTCAACCAGCAGGGCAGTCCAGTAGGATTTGGCTGTAAGTTGTCTGCAACTGAATAAACTGACATTTTTGTTCTTCTTGCATTAGAATTTGACTACAGTTACAGGAAAGGAGGTGATATCTTTTTCTTCTTTTCCCATCAACAGAATGTGACAAGCTTCGGAGAGATGGTTATCGAAGTTCTCAATACTATTCTCAGGGTCCAACCTTTTCCTCGTCTTCCAGTGCAATCTGTGGAAGTTACCAAGATGACTATGAAGAAATTGAACAAAAGGTAAGATGGCAGACACCTTAAAGATAAAACAAGAAATTATACAGATACACACTCCAAAATCAAATCAGCATGTAACTACTGAGGTGCAAATTACACTTTCTTTAGAAATTATGGCCTGATTCTGAGGCGGTGTTTTGAAAGCACCACTTTAAGATCTTGCTTTATAGTGTAGCTCAGCGAAAGAAAATTACAATGCACATGTCCTGGTAGCATTCGAGATGGTTTCAAACAGGTTTGGTTAGTTTTCATTGCTTGTTTGAACAAATAGAACATAATACCATTATTGTTTTGTCAATAATCTAGTTCTATAAAAAATACAATAAGCATTCAGGATTAGCCATAGTATTTTGTTTCATCCATAAACAATGTCATAAATAAAAAGCAAACTTCGTACTTCATAGCCTGTTCCCTGTTTGTACAATGACACGTACATGATAGACTTTGCACTGATATTTTGTGCTGTGGTTTCTTGCTGTATTTTGGTTGATTTGCTTTGCTGTTATCTGTATGGAATCTCTTCTTGGGAATACTGATCTCTTGCGGAGATATTAGGCTCTGTTATGTTTTTAGCACATTACTCTTCATGCCTTTAGCACATTACTCTTCATGTTATGTTTTTAGCACATTAGCTCTTCATGCCTTTATCTAGTATTTTTTAGTGTGTGAACTGGAAAGCCTACCAGCAAGTGTTTCTTGCTTTAACAGGTTGCTGAAAGCAGTATTCAAGCTTTTAGTGTAACTTGAGCAGGCTGCTGGCAGCCTGAATGCTCTAAGACAGGGGTGCTCACACTTTTTTGGCTTGAGAGCTACTTTGAAACCCAGCAAGGCCCGGAGATCTACCAGCGGGGAAGGAAGCGTCTGACAGACACCCCCTTTAATGTATGGAGCCCCTGCTGGAGTCTAGTCAGTTTCGTGAGTTTTATTGCTGCATGCCTGAAGAGCAGCTAAAGTGTCAGTTTCAGTGTCAGTTTAGTGTCAGCTAAATATGTCAGTTTCGTCTAGTCACTAGACGAAACTGACATATTAACAGTTTGGAGAGACAGGGCTCCGCGATCTACTCATTTTGCCTTGCGATCTACTGGTAGATCGCGATCCACCTATTGAGCACCCCTGCTCTAAGATAATAGATCAAAGGTTAACAGGAAGCAACTTCTGCTTCTGTCCTCTTCCAGACATTGATAGTCCAATCCTAACCAACATTCCAGTGCTGATACAGCTGTGCCAATGGGGTGCACATTACATTCTGTGGTGGAGTGGGGCAGTCACAGAGGCCTCCTCAAGGTAGGGAAATGTTTGTTCCCTTAGCTTGAAGCTGCATTGCAGTTGTACTGGTGCTGGATAGTAGTTTAGGATTGGACTGTGTGAGTCCTCAGTGCCTCAGGACTCCTCTTTTGATGCAGAAGGATCTAGTTCTTAGTCTTCAGCATTCCTTTGGCACTTGTTTTGGGCAAATAGGAAGGAGCTGTAGCTTAACACCTGCTTTGCATGCAGAGGATCCCAGGTTCAATCCCAGCATCTCCAAGTAAGGAAGAAGAAGTTATTGCTGGAAACCTTGAAGAGCTTTTGTCAGCCAGTGTTGATAATATTGAGCTAGATGGACCAATGGCCTGACTTGGTGTAAGACACCTTCCTGTGCGTTCTGAACTAGATGCAACTAGATAACAATAAGAACAGCTAACATGTGAAAAATGCATTCCTGGCCCCTAGTCTGAAGGAGCAGGTCCGCAGCTTGGGGGTCCACCTGGACTCGCAACTGCTCCTGGATTCCCAGGTGGCGGCTGTGGCTAGGGGGGCCTTTGGTCAGCTTCGGCTGGTGCGCCAGCTGCGTCCGTACTTGGATCGTGCAGACCTGGCCACGGTGATCCATGCTACGGTGACATCGAGGTTAGATTATTGTAACGCGCTTTATGTGGGGCTGCCCCGAAGACGGTTCGGAAACTGCAATTAGTGCAGAATGCGGCGGCCCGTGTGGTCACTGGAGCTAGGCGGTTTGACTCTGTCAGCCCGCTTCTCCGGGGGCTACATTGGCTGCCCATTCGTTTCCGGGCCCAATTCAAGGTGCTGGTTTTGACCTTTAAAGCCCTATACTGCTCTGGGCCAGGTTATCTTAGAGATCGCCTACTCCCGTACAATCCGGCTCGTCCTCTCAGGTCATCAGAGAAGGCCTTTTTACAAGTGCCGCCGACTAAGGAGGTACGTGGGGCGGTGGCAAGAAATAGGGCCTTCTCAGTAGTGGCACCAACGTTGTGGAACTCCCTTCCCCTTGACTTGAGAATGGCTCCCTCTCTTGAGTCCTTTCGGCGAGGCCTGAAGACCTTGTTGTTTAACCAAGCCTTCTGACGTTATGGCCTTTTTAACATCTTTTATATATCTTTTAGTTGCTTTTTTACAGGCCCGATTCCTCTAAGAACTGCTGTTTTATGCTCTTTTAGTCCGACTCTTCTGACTAGTGTTTTTATGGGTTCTGCTAATGTGTTTTTTAATATGTTTTTATCTGTGAAATTATGTTTTAATTTGTTTTATATGTTGTTAGCCGCCCTGGGTCCCTTTTTGGGAGAAGGGCGGGATAGAAATAAAGTTTTATTATTATTATTATTATTATTATTATTATTATTATTATTATTATTATTATTATTATTATTATTATTAGTTGGGATGTACTGTGTGAAACCTTTTTTGAGGGTGTGAATTGACCCTAGCTCAAGGCAAGGTAATGTCCATGCATGTAGTCCCCTTTTCATTTTTTAAGTGTGTGGTTCCCCATGATGAGTACAGTATATTGTCATGTGTATTGTCCTTTTAATTTAAACATTATTTATCCCAGTAGTTTACACCTCTTTCATCGCTTGAGTACATTTGCTCTACATGGAAAATGTGTCATTTCAGATAGTGACATTTCTGTTTTCTGAAATTATGGATACTATATCATTATATATACTGTGTCTGTGTCTTTTTATATATGTCTTTGTTTGTGTGTGTGTGTGTGTGTGTGTGTGTGTGTGTGTGTGTATTTCATTATTTTTGTTTGTCACTCATTCTTTCTTTTTTCTCTCACTCAACAGTCTAGTCTGTTAGACTGCCTCCCTCAGTCTTGCCTTAGTGTCTGCTGTTGTTTGGTTCCATGGAAGATCAAGGTACCTAGTCTAAAATGGGAGCATCCAGCTGTAGTGTGTGCAGCTTGATGTTGCTATCATGTTAGAATATTCTCACGCCTTACTTTTGTTCTTCCTTGTGCTCTAATTCTTATCCTTCATTTGTCACCCCAGTTGCTTTATTTCCTTGTACAATCTTTTTCAATATTATTTCGGTGTTGTTGACAACTTAGACTATGTAACATGATGGACATGCTATTTTTACTCACTCTTCAAATTTTATTAGCACTTGCTGTTCTCTGAACTGGCATTAGGAATAGTTATTTTCTTTTACAAGTTATTATAAACTTTGTTGTAATATGGATTACTATGACTTGCTCCATAATTTAATGCTATTTAGAAACTGCATGTGCTGGGGACTCATTACATTCGTTGTCCCACTCCCTAGAACGTTTTTTTAATTTGTTCAACCAGGAAATGCTTCTTTTTAGCAATTGCAGATGATATCCATTATTAAATGAAAAGTGTAGATGAGAATGGACAATAAAACAGAAGGGATTTTAAAATCCAGTTCTAAATGTAAAGTTTAGGTAGTATCCTAAGGCTCCATGAAGCTCTGTCCATTGTTGGGAAGTCCTTCCAAGAAGTAGCTTTCTGTGATGGAGCAAGCCCCATGGTATGAAGTTTTGTTAATTCTAACAAAAGAACTCTGGACCTTCCTGCTTATCTAAGAAAGGACTAACTATTTGAATGCTATTATAATTGCTGTATATACCCATGTATAACTCTAGGAATTTAAGTCTTAAAATGAACCTTCAAAATCTGGATTGATTTATCCACGGGTCCCACGTGAGTGCCTCAGAGCGCTGCCAGCTGGGTCAGAGAGTCAAATAAGCCAGGAGCACCAAAGTGGCAGAGGTTGCCTTTTCCACAGCAGCAGCACATATGCCTAGTTTTCCCTCCTCTTTCTATGCCCAAAACTTGATCAACTTATCTACAAGATCAACTTATACACAAGTAGTATATATGGAACAAGAAGCTGACGGAACATACCAAGATCCAGGTCTACAGAGCTTGCGTCCTGAGTACACTTCTGTACTGCAGCGAGTCATGGACTCTTCACTCACAACAGGAGAGGAAACTGAGCGCTTTCCACATGCGCTGCCTCCGACGCATCCTCGGCATCACCTGGCAGGACAAAGTTCCAAACAACACAGTCCTGGAACGTGCTGGAATCCCTAGCATGTATTCACTGCTGAAACAGAGACGCCTGCGTTGGCTTGGTCATGTCGTGAGAATGGATGATGGCCGGATCCCAAAGGATCTCCTCTATGGAGAACTCGTGCAAGGAAAGCGCCCTACAGGTAGACCACAGCTGCGATACAAGGACATCTGCAAGAGGGATCTGAAGGCCTTAGGGATGGACCTCAACAAGTGGGAAACCCTGGCCTCTGAGCGGCCCGCTTGGAGGCAGGCTGTGCAGCATGGCCTTTCCCAGTTTGAAGAGACACTTTGCCAACAGTCTGAGGCTAAGAGGCAAAGAAGGAAGGCCCATAGCCAGGGTGACAGACCAGGGACAGACTGCACTTGCTCCCGGTGTGGAAGGGATTGTCACTCCCGGATTGGCCTTTTCAGCCACACTAGACGCTGTGCCAGAACCACCTTTCAGAGCGCGATACCATAGTCTTTCGAGACTGAAGGTTGCCAATACAATACAAAGTATATATGGGTAGCTAGTAAAAATGTTTAAGTGCATTCAAACAGAGACCTTTCTTCAAAGTGATGTTGCTTCCTAGTTCCTTTCAGACATAATGACAGCAAGCAGCAATTGCAGGTTTATCATACCTACAGTATACTCATTGCCCAATCCTATGGGACCTTGTACTGCTGCAACTACCTTTCTGGCAGTGCAAGGTCTTTACGACTGTTACAAAATGCTGTTTTGTGCAGCCAGGCCACCATCACAAGCAGCTGTTCATGACCCCAGCACCAGTATGTCATTGCAGGGGGCAGGAGGGAGTTTGGGGTGGGGAGGGGGAGGAACAGGGAGGAGACCAGAGTGGGAGGAAAGGCAGATTGAGGCCAGGAAGGGTGGTATTAGTGGCAGTAGCGCTGCCGCCAATATCCTCTCTCTCTTCCCGGCTACTCCTTCCCAGGGCCTCTTGGACTTCTACCAGCTAAATTACTAGTGCAGATCCAATTAGACCCAGTGAAGCAGCAAGGGTTTATACCCAGGCAAAGGAACATATGTCCTGTTACCTGGAGAAGACCTCCAGCACTCCCCCCCCCCCGCATCACATGCACTAATGGCATAACTGTATTGGTGTAGGTTTTTTTTCTTTTGATAGGATTGGTTTGAAATGTAGATCTATTTGTCCACAATATTTTTGTATATCATTTAAAAACTTTTTTTGTACAATAATATTTGAATAGTTATAAAACAGTATTAGAAATGTTAGGAGATTGTATAGTTGTCTCCAGGAATATTATTTTGTCTGAAGACAGAATGGTTTAGTTCTGGATCAGAGGCCTAAAAGCTAATGAATTAATCAAAGCGATATGATTTGGAGATGTTCAGCAATGATGATGGCCTTGTTCAAGCATAATTTTGAAACCATAATTTAATGTTATATGTGCAAAATGTAGCAAATGTCAGGCTTATGGACTCCCCCTTACCTTTTCTTCTTCTTTCAGGTGGGGATGGGAATAGACCTAAAGCTTTTTTATAGTTTGAAACAATCCATGGTTTTTTGTTTTGTCCAAATAAGGGAAACTGGGATTTGTACACAACTCAGTTTCCTGTAAAAGAGCCAAAACATGAAACAGCGGTTTTTCCCAAACTGCAATAGGATCTTTAAATCTTTCCCCCTTGCATATGAAGGTGGAGGGGAATGAGGCAATCAATCCTGAGGTTCTTCATAACTCATGCATATAATGATGATGTCTAATCATCGTTTCAAGTTATATGTGAACTAGGTCATTATCTACTTTTCCTTGGGATACTTGCTATGTTTTGGTTAATATCTGCACCACTCAGCTATGAGATAGCCTCTGTTCTTAAAATATAGTTTGACAGTAAACCCAAATGTAAGCACAGTGGGCCCTTGATATCCGCAGATTTGGAACCCCCAATTTGACCATCAACAGGATCTGAACCAATGGATTTGGGCCCACCTGGGCCCTCCAAACCTGACCAGAGCTGTGCTCCAGTTGAGTCTAGGGCCATTTCAGGCCAACAGTGACTTCTGGTTTCTTGGGAAAACTGGAGTGATGTTTTTATGCCCTTATCAGGCATTCTGACAGCCCAATTCTGAGCTGCCCAGAGCGCAGGGCTGCTGCAGCACCAAAAATGGCTGCTGCGGTGTCCTGTATGCCCCGGGCTACCACCACCATTTCCTCCTTGAGCTGGCGCAGAATCGAAGAGTCCCATGTGGGGCTCACAACCTGAAATGGGGCACAGGATCCGGTGGAGCTGACTTTCGCCAGTCCCTCCCCCTGCCCCTCCCCACGCCCAGTGGTGTCACTAGGGGGGTGCGCATGGTCCGGGCCGCACCGGGTGACGTGCACGGGGGGGTGACGTGCACGGGGGGGTGACATGCTAAAATCGCAGTGGTTATGAGTAATACTGTCATGTTATATACCATTGGATGCAGAATTTCCAACAGAATGCACTGCAAAAATCCAGAGTGAAATATCCCTTTTCTATCAAAAGTTATGGCCAAAAAACAGGAGAACAAAAATGCATAGAGCCCTATAGAAAGTGAAACTGAGTTGTATTGCACTTCTACTTGCGAGTAGGCAACCTTGCCTTAGTCTGTCAGAAAGGGCAGGCTGAGAGGAATCCAAGGACACCAGAATGGTCCTGATCTAATGAATGCAGCCCCCAAAAACACCTGAGAAGGAAGTCCCTCCCTCCAAGCAAACAAAGTTATTGAGCCCTATGGAAAGCGAAACTAAACCTCACAATCACATTTACTCGAGTAAGCAAATGTGCCTTGGCTGGTCGTCAGGCCAGGGAAAGGGGAATAGGAAGCCACCAGAATGGTGCTGATCTGGTGGAACTGGAACTCAACAAATGCTCCAGAAGGCAGCCTCCCCCCCCCCCACTAGAAAGGATCAAAACAGTGGCTTCAGCTGATAAGGTGAACTTTTTTGAGACTTGCAAAGCCAGGTGGATCCTGGCAGTGATCTGATTTAAACAGAAGTTCTTGAACTGAGCACTGGGCAGGTCTGAAAACCTTACTGATTTTGAAAGGGGGGGGGTGTTATTGCAGGCAGGCTACAGAGAAAATTCACTTGGTGGACCATGGCTGGCTTCTGCTTATTTAATTATTTGTTTTACTTTAATTATTTATACTTATTTATTTTAATTTGCCTGATGATTTCACTTCCACCATGACATCACTTCTGGTTGGTCTTGTACAGATTGTCATTCTAAAAAGTGTGTCCCAGAGCTAAAAGTGTGAGAACTGCTGCAGTGTGAGAACTGCTGCAATAAGGTGTGGATGTGACTACACTAGTGACCCCCAATAAAGTGGGGATGTGACTCCACTAGTGACCAAAATCACTAAAATTACAGTTTGGAGGAATAATACCATCATGTTATATGTCAATCAATGCGTAATTTCATGCAGAATGTGTTCTTTGTTCTATCAAAAGGTACAGCCAAAAAACCAGTGGGGTACATCCCCACACCTACCACCTGGGGTGTTGCCCCGCCCACTACATGGGGTGATGCACTGGTATCCCACACCAGGTGATGCGAATCCTGGTGATGCCACTGCCTACGCCTCCACTCATCTCTCCACCACCGGGTGGTCCAAGCGACTGCTAGGCAGCAGAATGCAGGCCCAGTGCCAGAGCTAACCCAGCATGGGCTCATGCTGGGCTAGCTCTTGCACTGGGCCTGTGGTAAGGGCTTGCAAATGTGCCTTATGACATGTTTGCGACAGTGCATGCTGGTGGTCAGCTGGTGCGCAGGGCTCAGGATCAGGCCCTGAGCCCCCAAGAAGCCACACAGGGTTTCCACACAGGTCCTCAGAAAGCCTTTTAAGGGCATAAAAACGTCATTTCTGGTTTCCCTGTGAAACAACAAGTCAATTTTTTTTTTGCCCAAAATTGGCATTCTGAGGTTTCAGAGAGGCCACATATGACTCCCACAGCCCTCAGATTTCCATCCAGACCTTACCCAAGCATAGCTTGGGTCAGGTTCAAAGGGTTTGGGGTGCCAAAATCTGTATATTTGAACATCCACAGATTTTTGCATCTGGGAGGGGGCGATACGGGGATGAAACCGCAGTGGCTAACAAGGGCCCCTGTAATGACTGTTCAGAATAATTTGAAGCAGCAAACAGCTATATAGCAGCCTACCCAAGTCTATAAAAAAGAAAAATGGGTGATGTAATGGATCAGAATTTGTGTCTTTTTTGTTTGGAGTACATAACTTAAAATTGTCTAAAAGTATGGTGCTTGGAAAAATAGCAATAAGAATGATAAATAGGAACTGAAGTGCCTATTCTCCTTTTCCATTATAAAGGGCTATGAGGAGGCTTGGTTTTTGCATGCTTACCTGCATTTCTGCTAACGTTCATTTTTCAGGTGGTAAATTTAGTGAGGCTGTTGATTGTGCAATAAAAGTAAAGGCAATAATTAAAAGTTTCAGGTTTCTCTGTTGTAAGAGGAGATTTTTAGAGATTGAATTTGTCATTTGAGAAGTCTGAATTTTTAGGTGACCTCTTAGTAGAACATACTGAAACATAATATTTTGCCATTGGAGAGAATAGTGTAAGAAGAACATGCTTGAAAAGCAATGTACAGAAAAGAAATTACTCACATTTCAGTTGCTGAAGCAAGCTAAGTTCAGTGCTGTGTAATTCTAAATAAAGGCAAATCAAACTGTGTAACAAGAAAAGATATACTGTGTGATTTACAGCCCATTCCTAACCTGCCCTGCAGCAGGCAGGCTGGCCGGCCTGCACTGCATCCAGAGAAGGTCTGGGCCTGGTTGCAGCACAAGTCTGATTAAGGGCTATTAATTTCTACAATTAATATTCTACCCTGTGTCATGCGGCAGCTGCCCCTATGGGTTACTCGCGTCTGCGCCACCTAGAGGTGGCATAGATCTGAGCAGCCCAGTGTAAGGCCAGGCCCCCCATGATGAGGGATAGGTTCCAACCTAGGTGCCGCCCCCCTCCCAGGTCTGGTCCTCCCTACTGCCCGCTATACTCATGCCCTCGCCAGACCCCCTCCCCCTGCACCTGGTAACTCAACCACGACAAACTCACCATTCCGCCAGTGCAGCAGGGCTGGAATTGGCTTCCAGACGTGCACTGGCCTCCTGACTCGTGCGGTGGTGCAAAAGTGCCATGTGGCACTTTTGCGACACCTCTAGGCTGATGCAAGGAACTTGTGCTGGTCCATGAGTGCTCCTGGATTGAGCTCTTCTATACATTGTGCGAATTAAGCAAATTTGAATATATATTTTTCTTCACTTTAGCTTACATGAGTAATAGAGGAAGCAAAGAGCTACACAGAGCAACATCAGAAATCCCTATCTTTCTCCTTAGCTTCTGAAAATTCACCTGGTGAAATGAGGAAAGTGATTTCTCTACCCACTTTCAGGGTTTTTGTATTTCTGATTTCTGAGTAGTGGTCAGGACAGCTACCTATTTCGTCTGCTAGGCTTGCCCCCTGTTTCCTCAGACGATCATCCCCAAAGAGAAGTAGGAGATAAACATTTATCACCAAGGACAGGAAAGTGAAAATGATTGAAAAAAGGGGGCATTCACTTTAAGAAGGATCTTGGCTAGGGTAAATTCTTACAGCAATCTGCTGCCCCTTTTCCCTTTGTCTCAGTCTGTACCGTTTCAGATGTACATGGGCAGAGTAAAAAGAGGTGTGGAAACCCAGCTTAGGACAAGCATGGGCCTTAGTCATTCCAGAACTGAAGTTTTCAGAACATTGAGTGGTTGGTAGTGCCAGCCCCCTTCTAAAGCATTCCAAGCATAAACATTTCAATTGTCTCCTCAGCTGAGGCAGCACTGAACTCTTTGCTTCATACATGCTGGGAATGTTGAGGTGAACAGAAGATTTTTTCCTGTTGAAGAAGAATTATTTTTGATGTACCAAAGCTCAACAGGTGAAGAGGACAGTGGCTGCTTTGGTTGAGTCAAACAATGTTTAAATGCACTACAACTTCGAGAGTGTGAATTTGTGACAGTTATCACAATTTATTAACCAGATAACAAGCTAATTCATTTCTTGCATGTCAGATATTTTTGGATAATCAGAGTTGTGTTTTGCTTTGTGCCATCCATCTGATCAATACAGTGAAGCAGAAACTGCTTTTGAAAGGTGGTTTATTTAAAGCTGTGTGATTTCCTCAAAAAAGAAAAAGTTCTATATTGTTCATTTACATCTTTGTCTCTTGCCATGGTCAAAGAGCCCCTGGTGACTGGTTTATGGCAGCTATGTTCTTGAATACAATACAGGGTCAACAGAATGTGACAGTTATTCATTTTGACAGTGTCAACCAACCAAATAAAAATTAGGTTACTGGGGCTTATCGCACATCAGCACCATGCTTGAAGTATTACTCCCTTAGCACAAGTATTGGAGGAAAAAAGCCTTTTCATGGGTAATAAGATAAACAAAAACACACACTACAGTTTACAGTTGCATAACATTTTGGCTCATGTTTCTGTCTTTATGATTTGATCTCTGTTTTTTAAAAAATCTGCTATGATTGATACACAGTATGAACATTACCCTTATATAACTGTTCCGTGGAGCTTTTGTATGTAAATTAATACATACAAAATTAATACATACATACAAAATTAAATAGTTTTGCTATTCTAATGTTAAAAGCAGTGGTGCCAAAGAGCCATCTTACCAGATACTCCATTAATAGATCTTCCCATTGTAAACTGTCCTGCTAATTCAGCTTTTAAAACTTTGTAATGTATATTTCTTGTTTATATTTATTTAGAAATATATATATTTCTCCAGGTCTCCTAATATCTTAAAAGTCATTTGGAATTTTAAAAAAAGAGTTAGCCCTGCTTTGGAAAACCACTATATGCATGCAAAGCCTAATTTTCAAGGAATTCTTTGAGTATGAGTCTTTGACAAATACAACTGCTACTTTTTAATGGATCCATTCAGATGGAGTTCTTGATGTATTGTACATAGAAGCCTGAGGCCACTATTCTACAGTTTAGAAAATTGCTACCCAATTCTAACTAAAATCCCATGCAGCCTTCATGGCATCCCGTAGGGGACTTTCGGTTGCTGGAGGCCTTTGCGGCGTATGCCCCCGTGACCCATTGTGGCTGCTAGAATTTACTCTGGGGCAACTTGGACCTGTGCTTGGACCTGGGGCAACTTAGACCTTATTTGACTCTCATAGAGACCTTCATTTAGAAATGAATAACAAGTAAAATGACTGGCCCCAATCACCAGCTTAATGATGTCACTTCCTACTTAAATGACATCCCTTCTGGCCCCAGGAGTTAGGTGGGTCCTAATACACTGTCATTTTAAAAGTGAGTTGTGGTGCTGAAAGGTTTGGAAAGCCATGAACGGCTTTTCCAGGCCTCCTAATATCTTAAAAGGCATTAAAAACATCACTTTCCGTTTCTCCATGAAACCTGAAGTGCGTCTTTTTTAGCATTAGAGCTCAGTCTGAGCTTGGCAGAGGCCAAGGAGCTCAGAAACCACTCTGGAGGTAATAGAAGCGGAGCTTCCCTCACTTCCAGAGGGGGAGCAGGGGGGGCAGTGTGTACTGGGTGCCCCAGATCCAATCCGCGGATAAATGTATCCATGGATACGGGATCTGTAGATATGGCCTTCCCATATTTTTTCTTTTCTTTTTGGAATAAGATTAGCAGTTTTTCTACATTTTTGTCTCTTGTGACAAACTTATAGTGTAAATTTCACTTTGTAGTGTTCAACCCCTTCTCCTGAAGAGGAACAGCTTATTAGCATCAAGAGACCCAAAACACCAGTTTCAGATGAATTCTCTGATATCAACACTCAAACCAATTGGACCAAATCACTTCCATTACCAACGCCAGAGGAGAAAATGCGACAGCAAGCACAGGCAGTCCAAACTGATGTCATACCTATTAACGTAACAGGTAGGCTTTTAATTTTGTTGCCTTGTGGTATGGGAAACATCTCAAGTGGATATTGGTTGCTTTTTTAAAATATGAAATTACATTTTGTGGATTCTAATTCTAAACTCAACTTAATTTTCAATATTCATGAAAATTTACAATGCAAGCCTAATTACAGTGAAAATAATAGTTAAATGATTAGTGACATTTGGGGGAACAGGGTTCTTCCCCCCCTTTCTAAAGAAGAAAAATCTTCTTCACAAACTTTTAAGAGCTTGTAAAAAAATATTGCAAAGAGATCATCTTCAACATATGACTTTGAAACCATGTTAAAAAGTTAAATATACATCCTGAATTTTTTAAAAACAACAATTGTAGACAGTTTTTTAAAGAGACTAATAGCATAATCCTGTTTATAGGGCTTGCTCCCTGGAAAATGTGCACAGGATTGCAGCCTCTTTTAACAATTTAGGATCTATTTGTCTTTCAGATAAATATTTTAAAAGTAACACTAGCCAGCAGTTATACATTCTTGTCTGTCATTGTATAGCAGAAATATTTTCAGTGCATAAAGTGATGGGGGGAACCTTTAGAACATGTGAGAGGAGAGTGTCTCCTTTTATTAGCATATTATTAGTATCCATAGATCTCCGTAGGAGCTATTTAGGAACTGTGGGTTGTATCCTTTGTTTCCTTCCTCTTGAGGATGGACTTCTTGCTCCTGAGGAACATAACTTAGGATCCAGCTCTGTATAAATGTAGGTTATATAGGTGTTTCCAAATGCTGTGTGGTAGTTTCACTGATCACAAATTTTCAAAATTTCAGAAATTTATCCTGCAAAAATCAGCTTGATTTTGGGAAGTATTTGGTGACATTGTGTAAGTGTAGAATTCCTTTGAGCAGCAATGCACTGGAGGAGGAAAATAGAATGTAGTATTATGCTCTTTTATTAGATAGCAAGGGGTTGGTCAATCTCAGGCAGCTTGTCTGCTGCTCCTTACTGGTGCACTGCTATAGAAAGGAAGTGAGAACTCATGCAGATTGGTCTGCAACTGTAGCTTTTCTGATCACACAAGCCCCACAGACTTTCACTGTGCTTTGGGTGTTTAATTAGATACTACATGAAAGTGTTAAAACAGCAGGTTTTTTTCATAATTAACTTGGGCACTAATTTCTTTTGTGTGATTATTAAAAACCATTTAACCTTAATATTTATCTTCTTTAGAGTTTTTCTTCTGAATATATTACAGTTCAAGATAAATAAGGAATATCTGAAATGAATTCTAAGGGAACTTTCTAGAAACTACTGAAATACTACAATTTACCATTAAGAAACGTAAAATACTCTTTCATACTAATCAGTCACATAAGCTAATGCACTGTTATTTTCCACCAGTTTCTACCTTTTTCGGAAATGTAGGTTATATAGGTGTTAGATGCTGGTCAGTTCAGACATAATTCTAAGCTATGATTTAGTGCTAGATGAGTGCACATTTAGAAGCTTCCTTCCCTCGTGTGTGAGAGAGGAGACTGAAAGAATATGGTTTAAGAACAAACTGCAGTTCTGTATTATGTACAAAGTCAGAAAACTATGATTGGTTAAGTAACTAGTTAGAACAGGTCATATCAAACTGATCAGTCATTTTTTTCAAATGCAACTTCATTAACAAACGGTAGTTTCAAATTCAGTATGTAATATGAATTGTTCTTAATGTGAAAATAGACTTCACTCTCCTACTTTTGGCTATCACCAAGAAGAGGGAAAGAGCATGTGTACCTATGGCTCCCTTAGTTGTGTTTACATAGCACTAAATCATAGTTTGGTGTAGCATGAAAACCAGGTTTAGGGAAATAGTATTTTAGACAGTAAATCTAGCCATATTTAGTTTCATAGAAATTTGACAAAGCACATATACACAGTAAACAACTCTAAAGTACACTTAGAGAGAGGATAAACAGAGCAAAAGAATATTATTAAAATAGTAGTAAAAATATTAAACATTAATATTGAGATGGGTAACTTGAGCCACTATTGTTGACTCAGACATACATGAATGTCATCTCTTTAAGCCAAAAGAGCCAAGGAAACAAATGTGTCTCTATCACCTTTTAAATATCACTATATTTAAAGACCTGTGATAAAAAGTTTTTCCTTTATTTGTTTTAACCCATTTTTGCCCAGTTCACAGGTGTACACATTTGATCCCTGTTGTGTATATGCAACATTGGGCAGAAATAGCTTAAAACATATGTATCCTGTCTGTCTCCTTAAATTTAAGATACCAAATTTAAGGTGGCTAAAAACATAAAATTACATATAGTATGATACGAAATATAACCTTCACCTTAGAGTCTTTTGTAAAGAAAAATAATCTGTTCCATTTGCTTAAATGAGAAACAAAGCAGACAAATTATATTTCAGTTGCCGTATTTTAAATAGAGTAAGATTTATAAGGGTGAAGAACATTTGTTTTCTTATCTGTTTTTGCATAAGATATTCATGTTTATTTGGACCAGCTGTCATAGATTGGGCTATCTCAATAAAATATTAATGTTTCTGAAATAAAATATTTACCCTAGATGTGCTTCTTAGAAATTAGTAGACTTAAAAGAAAATCCATTAATAGTGAACATAGTTTATCACCTCTCACTTGGTTGCACAACAGATGAGACCCTCTTTGGTTACATCTGTCAGGTTTCATAGATTGTGGTCTCGTGATTTTGATGGGTATCTTGAAGGCACTGGGGTACTGCTTTAATCTGACAAGCTGCTGACTGGCTGTCCAGGTTTGGGAATGGATTTAGTCTCTTGGATCAGCAGGAGTGAGCTTGCTTTGGAAAGGATATATCCAGAGTTTTAGTGCTCAAATGGTGGCAGCATATGTTTTTAAGAGATGCTGGCCTAGTTATTAATCCTGGGACAGGTGGTGGTGTCTGGTGTGGGTCTTACCCAGATACAGAGGATACCCAGATACAGAACTTGGTGGTGGTTATGCTCAGCTAAGGCACCCAAATTTTTTAAAAAATTAAAAATAAAGGTCTTCATTCTGTGAATTTTTTGAAGCACATGCATATGTAACTGGCTTTGTCTGGCTGCTCCTTGATGAACAAGAGCAATTTAAACAGGTGTGTAAACCAACCTGCTGCAACCAGTCTCCTGAAATGTAGTCAAAAAAGACTGTTAAGAAAGTTGGGGCGCAATCCTAACCAACTTTCCAGCACTGGCATATCTGTGACAGTGGGACATGTGCTGTATCCTGCTGTTGAGGGGCAGTCACGGAGGCCTCTTCAATGTTTGTTCCCTTAGCACAGAGTTGCATTGTCCTTATGTCAGTGCTGGAAAGTTGGTTAGGATTGCGGCCTTGGTTTCTTAAACACATGCACACACGTTTAAATACAGTTAACCACAATTTAAACCTGTTGAAGTTTCTTAACAGGCTCAATTCACATGATTTTGGGTGAGTAGTACAGACAACTATTAATCAAGTGGTAATGTAAGAATATCTGCTTGTAGTTACTTAGTAAAATAGTAATCAGTAACCCTGTGTTGAAGATTAAAGTTATAGTGTTATAAAGTTATATAGTGTCAAAACATTATAGAGAGTCAGAAATCTGGGGATGCACAGAAGTGGTAAAATTCTCCTCAGCACTTAGCGAAATATTGCTGGCCTAGAAAGTAAATTACCACTTGGTGAATGATCATTTATATTCACCTTTTAGCTTCTATAATCTTTTTACCTAAGTTGCCATTGTTTCCTTTAGTGATAGATTTGGGCACAATATAAAGGACTGTGGAATTAGTTTTGGGTACACAGTGGGACTTTTGCCCCTTTTCACCTTCCAAAGGACAGACCTCCCCACTTTTCAACCCTGAGCCACACAGGGCGCTACATTTTAAAATCAAAGAAACTTCAAAAGCTTTTTCAACTTGAGATGGGGGAATTGTTGCTCAGGTTAAAAAAAAGCAAAACAGAAGCCCACTGGGCATTCCTAAAGAGAAGTCTAAAACCCACAATAATTTGTAAGAACCTGTAGTGCTTCACACTTTTTGTCTGCCAAATGTTTCACTAATTAATAATAGGATACTTTGGGGTTTCAATATTATCCTGGGAGAAACAAATTCTTTGTATATGACAACATTGGGTTGAACAGCTGTTTTTTTAGTCTTTGCTCTCTTGTTCTGGAGAAGCCTTCAAGTCAGTATACAGGATGCAGCATCGTTTAGGTCATTGGCTTTTCCCACATTTTCCTTGTGCCTTGATGAAGTATCCAGATTCAGAAACAACACATATGACATGTACAGCAGTTTCTAGAGTTTGCCAAAATCACTTTTCAATGAGAAATAACTTGGCTACCAAATATTAAAGTAAAATTTTGAAGAATTATGTTCAGAAAACTTTTTTTAAAACTAGTTTCAAATGGGTGTGACTTTTCCTTGACTTCTGTCAGGGCGGAGTAAAGTTATTGTAATATAAATCTAAATGTACAGGATAGTTACTATCAAAGGTTCCCTAGATGAATTTAATATTGAGAAGAATTTGAAGAATGTGAACTATTTTAAGGGGGGGAAATGTAATGGAGACTCATAAACCACCTCTTACAGAAGAACCAGTGTGAAAATAGTTTGAAAAAAATTAAAATGACCAAGTTATTAACTCTTTTGAAACAGTGGATTTTTTTGAAGCTATTCAACCTACAGTAACGCAGCTGGGTCCAGTTATGATACAGCACATGGTCAGCTATAAGGCTTTGTTCTCTGACATGCAAAATGTAAACACTTCTGTGCAACAAAAAATGCAGTGGTTTTTAGCAACCCTGGAATATATGCACTCTGATGATCTATACAAGTTCATCCTCCGTACACTCACTTCCATAAGTTCTGAATTTGCCGCCTGATCTTTTCCCCTCATCTTTGTTCAACAGTCATCCACATTGCATACCAGAGGCTATTACTTCTGGCACGATAACTTCTTTCTACTACAAAGATCCCTCTCTAAAGACTGAAACCATCATAGCTTTAGTCATTAATGCCCTGTTCATAAGCACATTTATTTAGAAGGAAGTGTCATTAATTGTTCTTTGGCTAATAGTTGAAGTTGACATGATTTGTCTTATCATTTAGTACATATTACTTGGATTCATATCTTAGATCGGAGGTCTCTATTCAGCTGAAGGGCTGCATCAAATATCTACCACAGTGTCGAGGGCTGGGAATAAAGTTAAATATAAAATTTAAATCAATACATTAGAGATCAACTTAGAAGAATGAATAAATGAATGAATGGGCTCAAATGTGCAGGATTTCTCCAAGCACCAACACAGCCCAAGAAATAAAGCACACACTTAAATGGACCCCCATTCCCAACCCACAAGCACAACTCTGGTTGTGTTTGGTCAACTGGGCCAGAGGCTCTCAGGGGATCAGAGACTGGCCACGGGCCAGATAGAGGCTTACTGTGGGGCTGCATCTGGCCCCTGGGCCGGGTTTGGAGACTCCTGCCTTAGATTCATTACTTGAATTTTTAGGAAAAAATAATACACTCTGTCTCTTTCACTTCCTCAGGCAACATGAAAGGACTGGACATAATATACCTATAATTGTCCAGCTCTGACATCCATGGCTTGTTGTGATTAATCAGATGAAAATCTGGCTTGATAAAACTAAGGTCTTTGATGGGAGCATATGACTCCATACTTAAGCCTTAAAGTGACAAGTGCTGTATCTTTTCCTTAAGTGTATATCCATGCTATATGACTGAGCTAACATCATATATTAATGCCTTTTCTTCATTTCTACAACAAGTAAGTGAAAGAAAGTGCATGATGTCAGCGTGCTTGAAAGTAATGGTGCTTTGCTTGTTCTACTGTATATCAGGGGAGCATTTTGACCGCCAAGCCAGCATACGGAGGTCTCTAATTTACACAGACACTGTGGTAAGGCGGCCGAAGAAAGTGAAAAGGAGAAAGACTATTACAGGAATCCCTGACAACATCCAGAGAGAGCTAGGTATGGCTCATCAGAACTGTATTCCATTACAATTAATAATTACTGCTTACTGTGACTAAACTCGTAACATTTACCTGCACTCATGAAGCCAATACAGTCTGATGGCCTATTAACAGTTTGAAATAAATGTATATATGATCAGTGAGAAAGGGACAGTAGTTGATTCCTTTTCCCACCTGGAAATTACAGGTCCCTTCTTACTGATTTTACTGAATGTGATGCAAAGCTGTCTTTTAATAAGTTATAGTATGTTAGATTTCCTACAATAGAAATATGTAGGAATATAAGAGCTGTTTTCAGATGTTACTTTTTATTTACATGGACTTAAGCTCTCGACTCAGAGTGACATAGGAGTGTGAGTCTCCTGTTCATATCTCTGGAAGGTACCCCAAACTGGATTTGACTTCCAAGTAATATTTTTAAAGGAAATAATAATGTGAAAATTTGCCTTGAGAATTTGTACTGAATATGTGCTAGGCGTATCAGATTACAAATTGATCATAATCACATATTTTTAAAATCTGTTCTCGGTTTCTCTAACATCGAAAGCAGATAGTTTTTAAGTGCTCCATGCTACTCGTGGACACCATGTTGAAGCTGTCTACTGCCTAGCTGAATGCAGCAGAGACTTTTAAAATAGCACCCACGAGTAGTGTGGAGCCCTTTAAAATGGCCATGGGAAATTTGAAAATGCTAGATGGTCAAATGCCTTTAATACCTCTCAAGACTGTCAGGGTCCGTTCTGACCACTTTACAAAAACTTAAGCATTCCACGAATGTAATCTGCAGTCTGGTATCCTGGAATAAACCCCATATGATCCTTATGCACACAGGAAGAGATGAAGCTATTGAGCCTTGCTGCCCATGTTGCAGTAAAAAAAATCAAAAAATCTATAGGGTGATATCTATAGGCTGATAAGATTTAACATCTTCAGAATCACATTAGCTTAGGGATTGATCTTAAAATAAGATGCCAGTTCCACTTTCTGCATCACTATGGGCGCAATCCTAACCCCTTATGTCATTGCTTTCTGGCACTGCCGTAGCGGTGCCAATGGGACATGTGCTGCATCCTGCAGTTGGGTGTCACTCACAAAGTCCTCCTCAATGTAAGGGAATGTTTGTTCCCCTACCTCAGAGCTGCATAGCCCTTATGTTAGTGCTGGAAAGTACTGACATAAGGGGTTAGGATTGCACCCTTAGTCTTTATTTAATAGAAGTAGATTTACAGCCCAGTCCTGTGCATGTCTACTCAGAAAAAGTAGAGTCAATGGGGCTTACTCCCAGGAAATTGTGGATAGGATTGGCTGTTATTCTCCAGGTAGGATTAAAGGTTGTTTAAGGTTTAGTTAACACTTGTCACTGGAGCATGGTCTGACACAGTAATGGACCCAATCCAGCAATTAGCAGCCCAATCCTAGTCACCAGCTACATATGTGCAGTGGCTGCTGCACTGGCGTAGGGTGTTGCAAACATGCTGTAAAACATGTTGCGGCACCGTGTGAGTAAGAAGTACCACTGGGAAGGCTTGCACCATCTACCAGCACTGAATACCTAAAAGCAACCACAGGTATAGGTCAGTTCTGTACTGAACAAGGGTGTAATGGGTGCAAGGAGAAAGTGGGAGCCGATCAGGGCTTGGAGAGGATGGAATCAGCAGAGGAGGCCTCTGCAATGTCCTTACCCCCTTCGCAGACCTGGAAGTCCTACAGGGGGGCTTTTTGGAATTGTGTCAGCAATATCAGGCTATCAGTATATCAGATGTCAGGCTGAGGCTTGACACATGGTAAGAGAACAAATGTTACTCAGTGCCAGCACTGCTCAATCCCAGCTTAGCCATACGGCCACATTGCATCAGGCTAGATAGGATTGGGCTGCCCTTTGGACAAATTGTGAGATGCCAAAATATAACCTAACCAGTAAGTATAATTTTTGCCTCCTGGGTTTATCAGAAACACGAATTCATTAAGAATTCATTTCTTAAAGAGTTTCTAATTACTTGTGAGAATGAGGACAGCAGTGTTTTTATTTATTTGAGGGTCTATATATATATATATATATATAAAGCCCTTTAAGATAATGCATCTTCCCTTAAGATTCCTAATAACATTTTTAATTACCAAGACTGTTTTTGCTAGGATGATTCCCACCCTTCAGTTTTGATGAACCTGCAGCAATAAAGTGGTCATAAAAACAAAGATTATTTAGAATTCTAGTATTCTGTTTTATGTTTCCTTGCAAGAATATAATGTCAGATTTATCTTGTCTGATCACCTTCATTTTCTTATCATTATAAGACAGGAAAAATGATGAAAGGTAGCAGCGCCTTATAAATTTGAGATGATATAGTCCGTTCTTAATGACTATAACTATTCAGAATACTTGCCTCTTGCTTCCTGGATAAAAAAGTTGAGGTAGGGCAGGTAACAGTAAAAATGAAAACAATGCATATTGATACTGACAAGAATTCATTGTAAAGAAAAGAAGAAGAAAAATATAGACACTGGGAACACAATCCTAACTTAATTTTAGGCTAGCACAAGTCCCTTGCACTGGCCTACAAGTGTCATAAATGTGCCATAAAGCACATTCACGACGACTTGTGAGCTGTTTAGGCCAGCGCCCAATCCCAACATTTGTATCAGTGGTAGCACCAGCATAGGTCCTGTGGCTGCTGCGGCTTAACCTGGGGCAAGGGGACTAATGTCCCTGTCCCGAGGAGAGCTGTAGCAGCCAAAAATATCCTGTGGGATGCAGTGGAAGCTGCACTGCTCCATTGCAGTGCATGGATTTAGGTAGGATTGGGCTGTATAACAGGGTAATACAAACTGCAGTATAAATTGCGCCTTCTTCAGTTTGGAGAACATAAGAACAGCCCCACTGGATTGGTTTTTCCCCTTAACCCAGGGAGAGCCACAGCAGCCCCTATGGGACTACTTGGATCTGCGCCACCTGAATTGGTGGTGCAAACCTGAGCAGCCCAGGACTGCCCCGGGCTGTCCAGGAGCAGAATTGGGATCCGGCATAAGTGCTGGATCCTGGCCCCGCTCCCCGCCTCCCACAGTTCAGCCTGCCTGCTCACAGTCCTTTCCCCACCCACAAACAATTCCCTCCAGCCTCCTCCCTGCCTCCCCCTCGCCCCCCCCAAGACCTCCACGCAGGCCGAGCTCGCCTGATGCAATTCACCTTTCCCCAGGGCCTGTGTCAGCACAGGGAGACTGGCGCAGTTCTGTGCGCTGGCCTGTCTCCCCTTATGTTGATGCAAAAGTGCAACGAAGATGGGCCGGCACAAGAGAGTTGCATTGGCCGAAGGGTGCCTCTGGATTGCGCCCAAAATGTCAATATTATCCATATTAGCGTGTTTCTTATTTTATTGCTTTCTGTTCTTGTAGATGTCATTCTCCCTCCTCCTTTTTATTATTATTATTAGGCTCTACTGTTTAGAATTGCCAGCAATGAAGGGGCATATTTCTTCAGTCTTTTACTCTAAAGGTCAAATTCTGACTGGAAAACAACACTTCCAGTAGGAACAGGACTTCAGTCTATGCTTTTTGGAAATCAGAAGAATCTACAAAGTAGGCAAAATGCATTAAAATATGTGTTAAGGTTTAATTTGTAGTCTGAAAAAGTAAAAAAAAGTTACTATTTCATACTTGATGTCCTTAACTTTTCTCCAAACCTTCACTCTCTCTAATGCTAGTGTACCGTATGCCAATGAAAACAAGTGAATGTGGCCTACACTGCTATTAAAATTTATGGAAAGAATGCCCTTATTTTTCACAGTTCAGTTGCACTGAACAATTAAGAGAACAGAAAGGCTCTGGGAGGGAGTTCCTTATCTGACATGCCATAAAAGCACTCAAGAGTAGCTCCCAAGCAAGAATTCAAAACGGCTGCATTTTCCTTTGTTGTGAACGCTGCTTTGGATAACAGACTCTTTCCCCTATACTGTTTTCTGCAGTACTATAGGATATTTTTGACAGAAGAATGTGCTCTTTGTAGTAGTCTTTTAATGCATTGACCTATAAGGATGTAAATACACACTGTGCACTAAACAGATGGGCTTTCTGCCAACTCATTGGTTTTCAGACTGAGTTCTAGAGAACTCTGTGGCTTTTTGGAAGCTTATCAGTCACTGATTTTCAGTGAAAAAAATCAGTAATGACAAACAAGCTCTCCAGATAGAAAGCTTGTTCACCATTACTAATCTTCCTAGCATGTGCAGCAGCAGCTGAACCTAGGTGGTGTTCTAGATCAGACTCTCTGGGCACAGTAGGTAATAGTGAAGCCAGCACTCGGTGTGAACTTGTTTGTGCACCCTAGCACATGCCCCAGAATGTGTAAAATACACTGTTGTTCTACAAGAGAAAAACAGACATTGGCAGTCTAGTCAGTGTGGAAAGGGTTTCTGAAGGTAGAAAGGTTCTGAAGGCAGAAAATTTTAGCTACCCAATCCTAAATAGCTACCACTGCTTCCCCCGTTGCCACCTTGTTCCACCCTTCCACCACCCAGCCCCACCTCCCTTGTACCACCTCCTGCCTGCCTTGGTGGGTCTGTAACGCTTCACCAGCAGGTGGGGAAGGTAGTTGCAGAGGTCTCCTCTGCGTAAGGGAATATTCATTCCCTTACCTGGGCGTAGGCCGCAGCAGAACATACATTCCACTATTGGCTGGCCAACATAGGATTAAGCCATAAGATAAAGTCAAACCTCCTTATGCGTGGGGGTTTCACTCACTCATTCACCCACCCACCCACCTGGTCTCAGCTCACAGGAAGTTTAAAGACATACCCCAGCAGCGCTTCTGCAAAGCAACTGGCTGAAGTCAACCAGTCTCCTCAGCTGCCTGCTTGCTTTGGGTCTTGCTCACATCCCCTTAAGAACATTGAAACCAGGGGGCTTCGCCTGGTTCCAGTTCCTCCTCACCCACAAGATTGGAGTGGACAAACTTTCAATTTTAGGAATTATATAGAATCCCATCTGTCATCCCACAGATGACAAGCTGCACCTGCTGAAATTCTCTCTCCCACACAATTGTTAAAGGTCCATGATCCCCAAAGTTGAAAGTTTGCCCACCCCTGCACAAGATGAAGGGCCAGCCAACCAGCTGCAAAGCTTCTCTTGACCCCCAACACATGAGGAGGCAGAAGCCAAAGCTTCCCCCCCTTGTTTCAGTGGTCTTAAGAGGATGTGAGGTGAGCGAGCCCCAAAGCAAGCAGGCAATCGAGGAAACAGGAGATCTCAGCCAGTCGCTTCTCAGAAGCGCCCTGGGGATAACTCTTTAACCTTTCCTTCAAACTGAGACTGGCTTATGAGGATGGGGCAGACCCCATGAGGGGTGCACAGTGGCGGCAGCGGTGGCGGCAGCAGGAACGAGGGGGGGAAGGGGATCGCAGGGCTTTAGGAAAGCACAGCCTCGTGTGTGTGTGTGTGTGTGTGTGTGTGTGTGTGTGTGTGTGTGTGTGTGTGTGTGTGTGTGTGTGTGAGAGAGAGAGAGAGAGAGAGAGAGAGAGAGAGACTGACCAGCAGGAACCACGAGGTGTGGCAGCTCCTTCTGTGGGGTAGCTTCCACAATGGGGGGGGGGAAGCACGATCTGGAAATAGCTCCAAGCACCCAGAGACTGCCTCCCAGCTTGCCACATGAGGAAACAGAAGCCCACACACACTTATTTCTTGTTTAAAAACATTTAAAGGGACTTTTTTTTAGCAACTCAACGTGGATGGCCATCTGCGTTGAGTCAAATCCGTGGATACAAAATCCTGTACAATCCTGTACAATGTACAAAAAATCATCGACATGTACTTCTTAGATGAAATACATTCTCTTTTTTCATTTTAATTGTATGCCTCAATTTAGCCCCAGCCCCATCATTCCCTTTGCACTATTGCTGGCCTGGCACATACTACACACTAGTCCCAGCATAGCTGTTGTCATGCTGCCTTCCTCCAACCCTCAACTATATATCATGGCAGCAGGAGACTGGTGGCTCCTGACGCACAAAGGCCTTCTCCCACACTCCCATTGGAGCCCAAGGAATCAGAGAGTGAGAATTTTGCAGGCTCAGAAATCTAATAGCAGAGGGAGCCCCTTTTCCTTCTCCTACGTAGTCCCACCCTGAGACCTACTGACGTAAGAAACCAGGACTGTGAGGAGGAAGGGATCCCTGTCTATTAACAAAGTAGCAATAAATGTGATAAAATTAAGTTGTTATTGAATATCATCACAGTTGGAACAGCACCTGAAATAGAAACACACAAGTGAGGTTGCCAACCATCTTATTCCAACAAAGCTCTTGTACTTTTGCAAATTATCTAACAGATAACAAAGTGGTAGGTGTCAGTGAGGTTTGGCTGCACCAGATGTGTCACTGTCATGAAGTTTCCATAGTAACAGGATCCTGTCAGCAACTCCACAGAGGAACAGTTGAAATTATTATTAATAATAATAGTATTTATATACTGCTTTTCAAAAAAAGTTATCAAAGCAGTTTACAGAAAATAACTAATGGCTCCCTGTCCCAAAAGGGCTCACAATCTAAAAAGATGCAACACCAGCAGACAGCCACTAGAAAAGACACTGCTGGGGTGAGGTGGGCCAGTTACTCTCCCCCTGCTAAATAAAAGAGGAGCACCCACTTGAAAAAGTGCCTCTTAACCAGTTAACAGGGATCACACTAGTCACTGCTGTTGGACATACTGCAGGCTTCCCTTGTGGTGTGCACAATGGAGTATGTGGTCACACGGAACAGCTGCCTGTGGAAAGCAAAGGGAAACAGAAAACAAGGCATAGATCGCAGTATCAGCAACACATATGTCCCAAACCTGCCTGGGCCTTATGCCACCAGAATAAGCGGAGGGGGGCAGTATCAGCAGCAGCAGTACACACCAATATCCTAACCCCTGTCCCAGCTGTGATCCTCTGATACAGGTCCACGTGGACTTGCGCCACCTATAGAGCTTGTGCAGGTCTGATTATATCTGGCAAGGCTTATCCTGAAACAAGGGAAGATATGTTCCCTTACTCCAAGGAGACCTCCAGATACTGCAACTGCCCTGCAGGATTCAGCAGATGCCACATTGGCACTTCTGTACTGCCACACTGGGAGTTATGTAGGATTGGACTGATAGGCTCTGGATCAGAATATATACTCAGTGTTTATGTGAAACAAAGTGACATTATGTGGGTGCAAATCTGTGCTCTGTTGGGTTTGAGAGAATGGTGCCTGGCAGAGTTGCCTTTTCCTCCCCTGTTAGAGATTGCACTGGAACTCTTTAGGAAATGACTATTATTTATCATGTGGCAGTGTTGCACTCATGAAAAACAAGAGTTTTGAGTTGAGTGTTGGACCAGCAGTGGTATTAGCTGTTGAAAAAGGAAGGCAACACAGTTTATAGCAAAGACTAACAATATTGAAGAATCTGGAGTTGGGTATAGATATTATGTAGCATCGGTAAGTTGTGGCATAGGATTTCCCCCAATCCATTGGTTAATTATGTGGAGTACATTGCCCTTGCTTCCGCTTTTGGAATAGTGGAGTGGAGATACCACTGTTTGGGGAAGCAGGCTGTTTGTGCAAAGTTCCCTTTCCTCATGGGTTTCCATCACGAAGGCTTCTGTGTGTGTGCTCTAAGTGTTGATAAATTGAGGCCAGAGAGATACAGCCCCATGCCACGTACCCTATCATCTGCATTGTGGCCCTCCTGGCAGGAGCTTTAGTAAAGAGATGGGTGTGCTGTCATTGGCTACAAATTTGTATCCTGTGGATAATTGTATCCTATGCTCTGCCATTGATAAGTGGATAGCGCAGAGAGGGAGGCAGGTGTGTGAAATTTTCTGTTATTTTTTCCCGTCTTGTAGCTTTCTATTTTTTTTAATTCCTACACCAGCTCTAATGTTGGCACAGCATTGTGCTGACATTTGAGTGTGCCCAGTATCAAGTTAGTCCACTTCTTTGTGTCTCACCGGTGTCTCCACCCTGTATTAGAGTTTACACTGGCTGTAGTTTGCAATGGTATTAAAGATACATCAGCACTGCATTAGGCCAATGTCCAAGAACATGTGCCAAATCTTACAGGACTCAGAACAACAATTCTCAGGTATAGGACTGAACTATAAGAGATCATATAACATCTTGACAAACTCTGTATTGTGCTGAATGCAACAAAAGCTGATATGATTTAAAACCTTTTTAAATTAAAATGTGGGGTGTCTGGAAGTATAGTATTGGTTATCCCCAGTTGACCCTCGCTCTTAAGTTATGGTAACTGTTTTCATATAGTTTGTTCTGAAGCCCAGCATTTTTACGTGAGAATCATCATACTGTAAATGCAATCATATTTACTGCCCAGTCATGTCCGTCACTGTTGCTGCCAATGCAGTCGCACTGACAGTGTGTGCAATGCATGGGGGGGGGGGCAAGCAGGAAGCCTGCCAGAAGTAAATAAAAATATCTTCTACTTACCTCTGAGTAGGCCTCTTGGTGGCCTATGGGTCTCCTCAGATCCAAGCCAGTTATATAACTAGTATGTCCAAGGAAAGAAAAGGGGTGGGAGATAAAGTGTTAAAAATGAGTGGATAAGTTTCCAGCACATGTTGGTGTCACCAGGATCCACTCCTGCCCTCCCCCTTCACTTCCCAAAACTCTCCCTTTGTCCCTCCCCTCCCACGATACATATCCACTACCAACTTACCAGCACTAGTGGAGCTTCTGCAAGCATCTGCTACATGCACCATGCCACTGCCCCATTTGTGGCACCAGCCCAGAAGCTCGCAACAGCAGCCCAGCTTTCACACGGGCATAGAGCCTTCTTGCTGCTGGAACACTACCTCTGGCAACACAAATCTGCAATAGGATTGGGGCATAGGTTTATATTTGAAACAGATGAGCATATTTGTAATACCCAAGGCCAACAAATTGTATTAGACCTTTGGTTTTTGTTTTGTTTTGTTTTGTTTGTTTGTTTGGTTAATGAGTATAGAAAAAAGCCTGTGGTGAAACGGTAATTTGAATAATATTTGTTCTGTTTAACTTCAACAGTTGGCACTGGTAAAAGTGACTTCCGTGGCCATTCACTGTGTGTTCCAGATCACTATTCCACACTAGGAAGACTTGATTGCTATCACTCTGCTATGCAGCAATCTGAAACGAAGGACTCTAGCTGTCAGACAGAGGAAGTCAAAGTGGTGCCACCTTCAGTGAGACGAATACGAGCACAGAAAGGTCAGGGAATTGCAGCCCAAATGTCACAGTTCTCCAATTCCTCTGGAAACATGTCTGTGATGAGTGATTCTGCTGGGGTTGCATTTCCCTCTCGCCTAAACAGCGACCTGGGTTTTTACAGCCTACCTCGGTCTGGGGCAAGAGTGTCCCTGCAATTACTAGAACGTAGGCATAGCCTCTCTAAGTCAACAGAAGATGGAATGTTGTCACGCCCAACAAGCAAACTGCAAGTGGATGATAGTGCAGTTCACATGGGGAAGAGCAGTAGGGCAGGGGTGCTTCAAGGACCACAGTCCCAAGAGATGAAACATGCAGAAAGCCCAGCATGCATGATCTCTCCCATTGCTGCGTACTCGGCCAGCATAATGCCAAATGCTACTTTATCGTCCTCATCAGAGCTAATTGCTGTTCACACCACGCAGAGCGCAGGTTTGCTAGGCAGTAAAACCGCCAATTACTCCTCATATACAAAGTCTAGAGGCAATCTTGTTGCAAACAATATAGCAACCACAAAAGAGCAGCAACAGTCTTCTAGTGGTACCTGGAGTGAGACTAGTTCAATGCATCTTTCACAGACCTCAGACACTTCTATCCCATCAAATGCTGTGATGGTGCTTGCTCTTGGAGATTTGGGAGTATCTCGCATTGGTGCAGGATCAGTAGAGAATGGGCATCAAAATATGGCCTACAGCTGTAAGAGCAGTTTTCCAAGTCACTCCCAGGACAGTGATAGCAAGAGTGAATCCAGTTACTCAGTGGACAAAACACAGGGCAATGGGCTGAACAACACAGAGTGTTGTGCCTACCAGCGTTCGGGAAGTGAGGAGATGCCCTTACATAAGTCAAACTGTGCCACTTCGGGCTGCTCCACGCCTGTGAGTATGGGCAGCCTTGAAAGAGTCTCGACCAAAGAAGACTCAAACTCTTTGTACTCTGTTGATCATGATGGCTATTACACCTCCATGCATGTGGACTCTGGGCTCAAGTCTGGTAAAACCTGCAGCAAAAATAATGAATTTGGAAATCCAAGGCATAGTGTCATTAATGTATTTGATGGGGTTGCGAAAAAATCTCTGGGGGACTTGTCAACCTGCAGTGACAAGTTCCTTTCACGAAGTATATCCTTAAGAAAGGCAAAGAAACCACCACTACCACCATCCAGAACAGACTCTCTTAGAAGGATCCCTAAGAAGAAATCTCAGTCCAATGGTCAAGTACTGGATGACATGCTGATTGCTAGCCTCCAACACTCCCTGCAGTTGAACCTTAAGTCTAAAAATGGCAGCTCCCCATCTCAGAGCCCCAGCAGTGATTATGATGACCCTTGGGTGCTACGCTCTCGTAGTCAGAGCTCTGTGAGTGCCAGCAGCAGCATGATATCTGCAACTGGCTTGAATATGTACTCTATCTGTGCTGTCACACCCTCACAGAGTGAGACAAGCAGCATGAAGTCAGAGTATGCTGATCAGTGGGGTTACTACGGTGACTGTCCTGGGATGCCAGATGATCCCTTGAAATCCCCAGTAATTCAGTCTGCTAATACTGCACCCAAGTTGAATGATTATAACATTAGCCGCTTCAATGAAGGGTCAAGGGCTACTATTCCACAAGTGTCTAGTGCCTTGACCAAACCAAAGACCACTTCCCCAGAAAAGTCTCATAGAGTGACATCGCCATCTAGTGGATATTCTAGCCAGTCCAATACACCCACAGCACTTACACCAGTGCCTGTCGTTTTAAAATCTGTTTCAACAGAAAATGGGAAACCCAAGTTGAAACCTAAAGTGCCTGAAAGAAAGTCTTCCCTGCTGTCCTCAGTTTCACTGTCTCCCTCTTCCACCTCTCTTTCTTCCAATACATCTACTGAAGGGAGTGTGAATGTGAAGAAATCAGATCCTGCCATGAGCTTCCCTCTAGTTTCTCCTTCGATGCCAATGTCTCCAGACTCTGATGACCATCTTCTTCCTCCCCCACCTCCCCCCTTAACAGATGTTATGGATCTGCCTCCCCCACCTGGATCTCCCAATTTCCCTCCACCACCACCTGAATCTGTTATGGGTGCATCTTTTCCTCAGAGTGTTCCATGGTTTCATTGTCCACCACAGGATGTATCAGGGAGTCATTTCTCTCCCTCATCTGTTCCCATTCCATATCCTCCCTCTCCCCCTTTCCCTTCTTCAGGTCCTCCGCCAGCCCCACCACTGGACCCAAAATTTACAAACAATGCATATAAACATATGTCATATTCTTTCAAGAAATATAATCAGGAAGATTCCTGTAAGAGCACAATAAAACAACCACTCAAGGAAGGTCCCATTAGACCCACAATGCCCCTAGTAACCACCCAAGCACTGCAGATGGTACAGTTGAGGTCTGTGAGGAAAACAATGATGCCAGAGGTGGAACCATCCATTCAATCTGCTTCTGAAACCAATTCTCAGGAAAAATTGACTCTACCACCTTTAAAACCATGTGTGTCAATAAGACACAGTGATAGCCTGGATGAAGATGAAGTCAAATTCCATGGTGCTTCTGACAAGAGCACTGACAAAAGTCCCAGTCAGAGGGGTTATCCAGGTCTCTGTGGTGACACCCCTGAACCTACTAGTGGTAAAATATCTGGAAATACAGCCAATCTCGCTACATCGTTTGCCAATGATTTACTGCCAGCAAATGTTGAAGAAGCACCAGTGCAGAACAAAGGTTCCTGCTCTGAACTTGCAAGTTCATCACTTCAGGGACAGTCAGGATATCTCAGCAAGCCTCAGGATATATTACCAAACAAAAAACCACCACCTGTTTCAAAGAAGCCCAAACTGTTCCTGATTGTGCCACCCCCACAGCCCGATGTTACAGCAGAAAAAATAACTGAAGTGGGTGAAACAGTCAGAAGCACTCCAAGTGTATCTAATAGTGATGCTGCAGTTCCACAGTACAGTCAGGCTAAACATTATCTTCCTGATGGACTCTGTTCCCATGAAATGGACTCTGGCAGCCTGGTTCCAGAAGGAGGAGCTGTAGGTTCCATCTCTTGTGAGACAGTGGAAACCAGTGTCCCTACACTGCAGCTCGGGCAGGAGGAGCAGTCTTGTTTATGTGAAGATAGCAGCTGTGCCAGAAATGGAGTATGTGTCTGTACAGCAGACAAACATCCATCTCAAGGGGATGAAAGTGGTAAGTCTGTTTTCTGTTCTTCATTTTCACCTAGTGTATTGGTGATTAGGCATACTTGGGAATGAAAGTGGGGAAGGTTATTCTGTTGAGTTCATTACAAAACCTTCAGTTTTCTTAAAGGAAATCAGCTTCAGTTAATTGTGTGTAAAGAATTCCTATTGCATTCTTTATTTAACTTAATAAAGTGAGAAATCAACTGTAAATCAGGATTTGATTAATCTATCTTTATTTTAAATATTCCTGATATAAATATGTAGCTTTTAAATTGAGGCAGTAGTGTGTCATTATAGGATTGGGGAAGAGGAACAAATCTTCAAAGGGAATTTATATTTGAGATAAACAGTAGTCTTTTACCGATTGCAGTTACCCAAAATAATTTTTGTTACCAGTTTTTTTTTTAAAAAGATGGAAGTATAGGGTTTTTTTGGTTAGAAAAATATAGAGGGTTTTTTTTTTCTCTGTTCACTGCTGAACTAGGATCACTGTTTTCTTCTGATGTTGGTAGTTTCTAATGCTTCATAATTTTCCCACTTTCTTTTTAGCTGAGTTGTTTGAATCAAATACAGCAAATAGCTTTTTACTGCAGAGCCCTAATTATGGGGAAGGCAGTGAGATGGTGGCAATGCCAGCTCGCCCAAGGACCACTGAGGATCTTTTTGCAGCAATTCACAGGTATTGCTTAATCTGCCTTATTTGTATTTCTGCATCCATTATCCCTCATAGGGCACAATCCTAACCAGGTCTACTCAGAAGTAAGTCCTATTTTGTCCAATGGGGCTTACACTCAGGGAAGTGGGGTTTGGATTGCAGCCATCGTTTTTTTATAAAGTTATCCCAAGTTTCACAATGTTGTTTTTAATGCTTTTAATTTTTTTAAACGCTTTAGAGCCCAGTAATATGCATCTTTAGTTAGAATCGGTCAGCTATATGCACCTTTCATTCCTTTGAAATAACCTTTCATAAATTCTGACACTAAAGTTTGCTGCCAGTGAAATCAAGTGTGATAGGATTGTCAGTTTTGCCCCTTTAAGTGCCACGTGACTCCTTGTGTATTTTGTACTGTTGCTCTCAATCTGCTTGATTTAACATATACTGTTGCTTTCTCTGTGTACCTTTTGTTTTCATTCCCTCTGCCCTCCATCCCTTTTCACTCTCCTTCGCTGATTATATGGTGCAGTTTGGGACAGAGGCTCAACGCTAATGCTTCATGGCAAGCTTGGCTTAAACTGGCAAGTAAACATGATATATCAGTCATATGTCAAAACATATGGCAATAGCTGGATTATAGATTGCCATAATCCGGTTGAAGATGGGATACTATTTTGTGGCACGCTGGTTTGTCAGTTGACAAGTGCAATACAGACGTTCTTCCCTTGATTAAGAAAAAAAGTTGATGACTAATGTGTACCATATTTTATTGGGACTGTTGCAGATATTGTTCTTCAGCTTGTCTCTTTAATTTGATATTTTTAGACAATAATAATTTTAAAAAGAGAGAGTTTAAGGAAGCTTTAGCTAGAAAGCTAAAACTTACCCTGAGAAGAAATAGCAGTCTTAACTTGGAATATCTAAATGTGCAACACTGGTTCCATCTTGTGGTCATTTCTTGCTATGTATTAAATAGATTTCTGAAATGTCAAAGTATAATTGAAATATGGCTATATGAGTCTCTCTCACACACAGCAAGTCTCCACAGGTTCATTACATTAGGGGCTGCACCCATGACTCTAGCATGCATATATAGACTTACTTGCTGTGTGGAGGAATGCTCTGGTCTGTTTACTTTCATAGAGGTCAAAATGACGCCCTTGTGCTTGGGTCACCAGTCTTTTGGACAAGCTATTCCACAATAAAATGGGTACAGGCCAGGTTCCAAGCTCATTGACTAATTAGGCAAAGGGTGCCCCTAACAAAGTACAGCACATTAAAATATAGCATGGAAGTCTACTGTTCATAAAAAAAGAAAAGGGGGGGGCAAGAGCTGAACCTGTGGGCGGCCATAAAATAGCTCTTTGAATTTATAGAATTCATCCTGTTTGAGGAAAGGAGAGTGGCTGCATTCACATGATCCACTCTGTTGGTTTGTCATTATGAGAACAAGCAGGCCAAGTGTTGGGCTTATGTGCTCCGCTTCCCTTCCCCCCCCACACACACACACATGAAAGGATGAGATAAGAAGTGTCTGAAAAATTAGTTGCAAACCTTTTCTGAAGCCTTTCATCTCATCTCTTCTCATGTGACAGAGGGAGTGTGTGAGCTTGGGGCCCATGTCTGCTCATTTCTGCAAGGACAAACAAATGCTATGTTGCTAGGTCTGAATTGGGCCAGATAGTTGCTGTTGATGTAAAAGGGCAAACTCTATTGTGAACAAGCCCTGAATAAAAGTTTGTTATAAAGACTAGAGAACATTTCTCTGGAAATTCCTGGAATTTGATCTTGTAGGCTCTTTCAAGTCATTTACTGTAAGAATAGGCATTGCTGCCCATTAACTGACATAGCACAATTTGATGTTTAATTTTTCCTCATGCTGTGACATAGTGTGAACTGTATCTGTGCCTGTAATGGGAGACTTCTTATAATGGCCAGAAAGGGGGATTATAGAGTAAGCTGGATGTGGACATAAAAGGAAGTGCAGTTAAGTCCCATTGTTTTCAATGGCCTTGAAGCACATTTAATTTTCTGTGATGAGATTTGTATATTTCTTGCAAGGGTCATAGTCTGTATTGCACAATTATACAAAGTGATGTAAAGTGACGTGTATATTTTGTGGTAAATCTTGTTCATACTATAAGTACAGAAAGCACTTTTATGTTTTTTGGTATTATTGCACAGTACTACGTATATACCTTTTTCCTCTGGGTATGTTCTACAGACCCACAAAGATACAACATTATCTAACCTCTACTAGCATACACTTATACACCTCTCATTTTTCCCCTCAATATTTCCAGTCTTTTCTCATTTTAAACACCATGTCATGTATCGGCAGACCTTTCTTTCTTTCTTTCTTTCTTTCTTTCTTTCTTTCTTTCTTTCTTTCTTTCTTTCTTTCTTTCTTTCTTTCTTTCTTTCTTTCTTTCTTTCTTTCTTTCTTTCTTTCTTTCTTTCTTTCTTTCTTTCTGGGTTGGTTCAACTAACAAAAAGGTTATCTCCTTCCTTTCCTCCTTACGTCTGGCATGAAGCTTTGATGACAAAAACCTGATTAGTTAAACCAGAAGTTCCCAAACTGGGGCATCCTGATGCCTCTGCCAGGGAACCTCCATCACTGCCCCCTTAAGGGGCAGAGCAGCAGCAGTGGTGGCGCCACAATCATGGAAGTGCTGAGGATACAGGGGCTTTTTCTTCTTACCTAGGGATTGCCTAGAGAGACTGGGGAGCCTCTGCCCCCCTCTCCCCATGCCTCCAAAACTCTGTAAAAAGCAAAAAATAGCCTCTTCCCATTTCACAACAAAAAATAAGAAGTGGCTATTTTTTCCTTTTTTCAGAACTTAGGAGGCCTGGGGAGACCTGCAGAGTGGGGACACAGTCCCCCCAGAGTCTCTGGGGAGCCATAGCGACGCCTAGGTAAGTTAAAAACAAACTCTTTATCCCTGGCAGTGGCGCAATCGCGTCACTTCTCCTCTCCCCTCCCTTCCCTCCAAACACTTACAGATTCCCAAACTCTCCTGAGAGTTTGGGAACTGCTAAGTTAAACCAAAGTGCTGTGTTTTAGCAATAGGTTACAAATAGGCTATGAAACTAGGATCAGATCCCAGCTTCATATCCTGGTCTGAAAACTAGTTAATCCACAGCTTCCCGGTTCAGAGAACAGAAGGAATCATTGTTTAACCAACCAGGATTCTTTCATGTATGAGGTGAAGGGGTTCGGCACTCATTTCTACCACGGTCATAATCCCTCTCTCTTGTGGAGCTGAAACTCAAACTGTTGAAACTGAAGCCATACATGACATGATAATGTGTGCTTTAGATAAAATTATTTGTAAACATATACATGATGCAAAAACATTGTTTTAGAAACTCTTATGTCACATTTTTTAAACATTAGACCAGGGCTTTTCAGACTGGAACGTTGTGACACCCCAGCCTGCGGGCCCTGGCCTCTGCTGCCTTAAGGGGCAGGGGAAGCAAGGAGGCAGGGAGGAAGCAGCAGTGCGATCCCCAGGATCGCACCACTCAGGGGGCTGCAGGTGCTTGGGTGCACTTACCCGAGCCTCCTGCCGCCTCCTTGGGGTGCGGGGAGCCCTGCACGACCTTCTGCAGGGCTCCTGCAGCTTCAAAAGTGAAAGTGGAGCAATCATGCTCCACTTCCGGTTTAGTGTAGGCAGGCCGCAATCGCTCCACTTTTACTTTCCAAGCTCTGGGGAGCCCTGCAGAAGGTCATGCAGGCTGCAGGAGGCTTGGGAAAGTGCACCCAAGCTCCTGTAGCCCCCTGAGCGGCCCGATTCCCAGGATCGCCTTCCCCCTGCCCCCGCTGCCTCCCCCCGCCCCCGCAAGAGCTTAGATCTGCTGCATCAGGCCATTCGTTGTGGCTGAGGCAGAAATCTCAACTTGGAATCATGTTTATCCTTCCCTCTCCCCCCCCCCACCTGCTCACTGCATGAGTGGACTGGGCTATACAGCTTGTATTTGAATGCCTTTTCTCTGTGACCCTGATTTTAAAAAAACTGTATTCTTTCCATATGCAAATTGAGTTGTTCAAATAAATGTAGAGTAGCTTTACTTTACAGTTCCCTTTACTTACTTTCTGCCTGTGGGGGAGGATTAGGTACATGCACAAGCCCAAGACATAATGCTGAGTGCTAGTTTCTCCCCCGGACACTGACGAGGGAACTCATAGCTCTGACTTTTGAGCTGGGTAACCACAAAACATTTTGATTACTTTGTTATATATTCTAAGCCAGAGAAAACGAAATAAGCCATACGTGTTCAAATGGAAGTCCTAGCTTTCTTTTTAAATGAGCTGCATTCCTTGGGCAACATTAATGTAAAATTAGTGTTAACTTGAAAGCAACGCTACAGTACTTGCATTTTACCCTATGTAGCTAATAACTCAGCTACTCCGTTTTTACCCATAAAATGTGTAAGTTTCCCCCCTATGCAGAATAATCCTTTGTTTTTAAGCAATGTCCTTTTCCTGTTCTGCAAGTTAATGTGGCTGCTTTTAGATGATACTATGTGCAAATTACCTTTTGATAGACTAAAATGCTTGTTAGGCTGTTAGCTCCCCACAGAGCATATCAATTTCATTTAGACTCCATTAATTTTAATTCCCTTGGCAATTTCATTCTGAGAACCTTGGCAAATGTATCTAGGATATATTCTGTAGGCTTCATTCATTTGGAGGAGAAGGCTTCATTTGCAAGATGTTTCATTAAGAAAATATGATTTAGCAAGATTCAGATATTTCCTTCACAAAATATTAATGAAAAAGTAAGCCTCAGTTTTCTTGGATATTATCACTTACAAGTAATTAAGTGAATTTCCTGTACAGTTAATAAAAATAGGTGTTTTATTTCTGAATCTGACTCTTGTTATCAAAATGTCACCATTTCTTTTTCCAAGAATATATCCTATTAAACTCTGAACTAGTCCCCATATTTTAGCTTGTTACAAGCCTTTTTTTCTGTTATGTGAGATAAGGAAATTCCCTTATATGAAAGGTTCATATTTTTCTATTTTTTTTCTTTCTTCCTTGTACATTAAAATCACAGATCCAAAAGGAAAGTCCTTGGCCGCAAAGACTCTGAGGATGACCGGACACGAAATCATTCTCCATCACCCCCAGTTACGCCCACTGGTGCTTCCCCAAACCTAACTTCCCTCAAGCAAGCAGGATCCATTCAGAGAAATATTCGCAAGAGCAGCACTAGCAATGACAATTTCAAAGCACTGCTGCTTAAAAAAGGGAGTCGCTCTGATACCAGTTCACGCATGTCGGCTGCAGAGATGCTAAAGAATACAGACCCAAGATTTCAAAGAGGCAAGGTAGATTCTTTGTGGGACCCTAGTGACAGTACTGCAAGCTGTTCTCCTACCAAGAGCAGACGGGCCCAAGAGGAATGGGCCAGGAGTGAAGGTCTGATGCCAAGAAGCCTGTCCTTTTCCAGCACCAGGTATAGCCGATCGCGAACCCCACCCTCTGCTGCAAGCAGCAAATACAATGTTCGAAACCGGATCCAGAGTAGCCCCATGACTGCTATTAGTGAGGGAGATGTGGAAGCAATTGAACCTGTGGAGAGCAGGACTCGTGGGACTTCAGAAGAGGGGCAGCTTGATGTCTTCGACAGTGATGAAATGGACATTAATGAAGAGGTGGGATCAAGTGAGGAGACCACAGCTCACTTGGACTTGATAACTTAACTGGTTCCTTTGAGGATGTGTGTATGCCCTTCAGCTGAAAAAAAAATGAGGATTAATAAGTAAGGCACTGTGGTGTTAGACTTTGAGAAGGTATGCGTAATGAGTAAGGAGCCAGGCCTAGTAGAAAGCCCAAACTAGTACAGTTTGCCAAGCATTTAACACATGTATAGCAGTAACAATACCTCTGCATGGCTTGGTTGGATGGGGCTTGTGGTTTAAAAGAAACATGCAGCCAGACATCTGTATTAAAGCCTTAAAAGTCCTCTAGAGGGGGAAAAACCCCAGATAGTCTTGGGGGGTGTGTGACTTTTTTTCTGAGGGTGTAAAAATTAGAGTTGACCTGCTAAGAAAATGGGAAGCTTCTGTGGTACAGGGTGGCAGTAGCTTTTTAAGTGTTATATTTATGAAATCTAGTAATCTCTTGGAGCAGGGAAAGGTAGAATGAACTGGGCAGCCTATTAGAGTTAGCAGGGTTGGCATTGTCCCATGGCTTTTTCTGTTGTGGGTTGCTCTGATAGCAGAACAGGCCAACCAGATTTTGAATTAATTTTTTAGAAGTCCAACAGGAAAGAAGCACTGTTGTGACACAGAACTGACTGCTGTGCAGCCGTATACCAGACCCATCTGCTGGGCTCTCCAGAAGCCTGTGTTCCCCTATGAATTAGTTCCTTTGAATGGAAATGGAGATGTCCCTTAGGAGAATTGAAATAAAAGGCTGCAGATGTGTGACGAGGATGTAGCTATATCTGGGGTGTGAGAGGAACTCAATAAGCAAATCACTTATTTCTAAATTCGACATAAAACCCAACGTCTGAGAAGTTACAGTATAGAACTGTGAAGTGTTCCCTTTTTCAATTAAACTATGTGGGAATTGCATTGTTGCCAGTTTTTTCATGTTTGTCAAAATGGGAAAATATTTGAATGACAAACATATCATTTGAATCAAACACTTGCTAACTTTTGGTTACCAAAGAATACATTAGAAGTAGTTTTATTTTTTGGTCTGCAGTCAGAATTTCCTTGATTTGAGGAAAGAACTTTAACCATTTAGCAGGGTTTGCCTAATTTTTTTGAGTATTTTACCATTGACAATTTGTGTCTTTTAAAGAAATGTTTTCTTACACAAAAAGAAAGTAACTGATAACAAAAATCAGGTGGTAATTTTGACCACAGTTTTTTTTAAAGAGTTTTAGTTTTTAAAAAGAATTGCTGCATAACTTGATGGTTTGCAATTTTTACAATGTTTGTACATTCTGGACAATTTTTGTCCTCCCACTGTTGGAATTTTTCCATTTATAGAGAATGAGAAGAATTCTCTATGGAGATAACTTATTTTAATGAAAAACATTTGTGACACCATTTCTTTATCTTAGTGCTGGTTAGTAAATGTAAATTTAAGGGCCTTCGTCTGCTCAAGAAGAGGATGGTGACAATGCTGTGACTCTGCTTCAATAAACAAGGCTGCCATTTGTCATCTTGTGTCTCAAGTCAATAACAGAACACTTGGAAACCAATGCTGAAACCCAACCTATGGCAAGAAAGTTTGTGATGTGTTTGGACAAGTAGGGTCTGTGGACCTGGCTATGGCATACCATCTTGTCCGCCTCTTCATGGCTCCATGTTCTGCAGTGCAATAGACAAGTGGTTCTCAAATCTTTTAGCAATGGGAATGACAGTCTGCCAAGCCCCACTGGAAGTGATGTCATTAACCTGGACAGAAATGACATAATCGATTCAGGCTTAAAACCTCAGCTGCGTTCAGCCAAAAGTCCCACTACACAGCATGCTTGTGTTGTTAATTTACATAGCTCAGAATTCAAACAGTCCAGTTCCCAAGTCAAAACAAAACACGGATCCTTCTCTAACCACACAGACCTCCCCGCTTTCCAGCATACCATCTTCCTTCCTATTCAAGGCAAAGCACCATGCCTTCTCCCGGTGGGAGCCCACCCTGCCCAGCAGCTCTATACCCTGTATTTTCAGCTTTGTATTTTCAATGGCAGCTGAGCTAGGTGCTATGCAACCCACCTGAAATTAGCTCATGACCCACAGTATGAGAAACCCTACAGCCTGATCCTACCTAAGTTCCCCAGCGCTGATGTAGCATTGTTGGTATGGTTTGTACTGCATCCCAAGGGAAATTTATCTGGTGGAAAGTCTTCTAAGGGTAAGGGGAACCTAAGAACAGCCCCATAGATCAGGCCATAGGCCCATCTAGTCCAGCTTCCTGTATCTTACAGAGGCCCACCAAATGCCCCAGGGAGCACACCAGATAACAAGAGTCCTCATCCTGGTGCCCTCCCTTGCATCTGGCCTTCTGACATAGCCCATTTCTAAAAGCAGGAAGTTGCACGTGCACATCATGGCTTGTAACCCATAATGGATTTTTCCTCCAGAAACTTGTCCAATCCCCTTTTAAAGGCATCCAGGCCAGATACCATCACCACATCCTGCAACAAGGAGTTCCGCAGACTGACCACACGCTGAGTAAAGAAATATTTTCTTTTGTCTGTCCTAACTCTCCCAGCACTCAATTTTAGTGGCTGTCCCCTGGTTCTGGTGTTATGTGAGAGTGTAAAGAGCATCTCCCTATCCACTCTGTCCATCCCCTGCATAATTTTGTACGTCTCAATCATGTCCCCCCTCAGGCACCTCTTTTCTAGGCAGAAGAGGCCCAAATGCAGTAGTATTTCCTCATAAAATACTTTATGAGGAAAGTAACCTTTCCTCATAAGGAAGGTGCCCCAGCCCAGTAATCATCTTAGTTGCTCTGTTTTGGACATTCAGCCCCTTTCACTGAGGAATGCCCCAGCTGCTGCTATGGGTCAGCTCTGACCCACGTTAGTGGTGTTGCTGGCATAAATCCACACTGAGCTGGGGAATCAGGCCCAGGAAGGGGGGAAGATACAGCACACACTGCGTCGCCAATCCAACCCTCTCCTGGGTCAGATTAGCCCTGTCAGCGGCCACTCTGTCCTGCCCCTTCCCTGTCATGTCCTGCCCCTCTACCATTTAGCACAAATCTTACCTTCTCTGGCAGGTGCCACACCTTTTGCTGGCTAAAGGGAGAAGGCCTTGACCTTCCTGCCAGTGGGCCTGGATGGTGCATTGTCACAACATGCATTATGGCACAGAGACCCATTAGGATTGGGCCAAAAAAATAAACAACTCACAGTAGAAACATAGTATGTGTGTATGTACATGTGAGTGTGCATGCATGCAAGCATATTTGCTGTTGTGATGTGTGACATTGTCTCATGCTTCTGACTTACCAGAAATGTTTTAGACTATAAAGGACTCCAAGTTTGAGTCCTTTTTTAGTTAGAAGTAAATATCACAGGGGTTAAAGTAAATAAATCCTGACAGTAACTTCTCACCTTTATGGAGACATTATTTTGTCCAAATTTTGTCCAAATATTTATTTGCAGCAGAGAGCATAGGTTGCAGAAGGAGGACAAAAGTGTTTGATATCTTCTGGTGTCAATTTTTGTCTTTTACCTTGGACACCGTTTACCTTTTCTAAGCATAGGCAACCTGTCACATCTTTATATTTACTTTCAAAAACTCTTCTCTGTTGCTTAGGTCAGAAGGCCTTGTATGAATTTGCAGCACATAAGCCTGCTATAAGTAGTCATGCCATCTTACAGCAAGATTTTTCTGATTTAAGACAGCTTTGTCTTCCAGATGTGCAAATGAATACTTTATATTAATTTAGATACTAAATGAGACATACATGTATGTCTCCTTTTTAGCTGGCTATTATCTAGGTCAGGGATAGGCAACCTTAAACACTCAAAGAGCCATTTGGACCTGTTTTCTGGAGAAAAGAAAGCCTCTGGAGCCACAAAACCCTTTTGACATCTAAAATGAAGATGCTTTGCAGTGGTGGGATTCAAATAAATTAACAGGTTCTATATCCTAATGACCATTTTAAGTATACCAAAAGATATACCGAAAGGTAGTTTAATTCATGCATTAAATACTCAAATAAGAACAATGAAAGAGGTACACAAAACTAGATTGCATGTCCAAAACTACTGCATGTCCAGTAGCCCCCCCCCACATTCCCATCAATTATCCAGACACCCATGGGTGCACGTGGGAAGGGGAGTCAGGGTGTTAAAACCCCATTTGTTTATGTGCCCTCCCCCACACTGGCAGGCGGGTGGCGCTGCGGCTCGGGTGGGAGGGGACGCACAGCGGCGGGGGGGCTTGCCCTCTGAGGTGGCGGAGGCTCTTTGGGCAGGAGCTGCTCCGGCGCCCTCCTCTTCATCCCGCCCGCGCAGTCCATCTCTGATCTGGCCTCACCTGTGTTGAGGCTGGAAGTTCAGCACTTTGCGACCCACTGGGAGAGCTGATCCCAAGACAGGAGGAGCCTCCAGGCGCAGGAGCAGTCTATTTCAATCCCGCCCACCAGCCAGTTCGGCCGGGGAGGGGAGGCGCGGGGCTGGCAGCTGGACTGCTTCTCCCGCCCTCGTCAGCGCAGCTGCATGTGCGGGCGCGCCGGCCATTTGCACCCTCTCATACATTCATCCGCGCAGCCACAGGAGGCATTGGAGCTGCGCGTGCGCGCTCACACAGGCTGGTGAGCAGCAGTCGTGTTGCGGGAGACTCACGTTGGCCGCGTCCGGTGCAACCCCCTTTCCCCCGGGACGGGTTGGCCCTGCATGGAGCCGCAGCAGACGGCTGAAAGAGCCGCATGCAGCTCTGGAGCCACGGGTTGCCGACCCCAGCTCTAGGTCCTCTATGTGCAAGAGCAAATGTGAAAGGGTGTCAGAATGGACAAAAGAGAAAATTAGCTAGCAATAGCAAAACAGCAACAGTTATTCATTTTTCATGAATCATTCTTTAACCTATCTTTTAATGAGTCAAATTTCACACCTTAGTTGAGTACATGTACAGGAATCCATACAATATCCAAATTAGGAACAAAATAGTGCCTTAGAGTTTCATGGGCAAAAAGACAACCTGACCCAGAAATTCTTTAAAATTACACAATTTTGTCACTGCACTATAGTATGGAGTGAAATATGAGGCTAAGCATCATATGTTAATTTTATCATAAAAGTGGGTCCATCAAACTGGTTCTTCCAGCACAGTCCTTTGGCTGAAATTGTGTTTTATCTCATTGATATATGCTTTAACATGAGAAATACTCCAAAGGCCAGAATATCAAACTCAAAAGGATTGGAGGGTCAAGTCTCTAGTCCGCAGATGCTCAGGGCCACATTCACCATTTTTCTCACACACATGTCCCAGTTTGGCCAGAGACTATCAACCCCATCTCAGTTACGTACCCAACTGGTAGAAGATTAGAAATAATTTGATTCTCAGCACATTAGAACAATGGTTCTCAAACTGGTAGGTTGCAACCCACCAGTTCATGTAACACTTCAATGTCCCTTTAAGGGAAGGGAGGCAGCAATGCAATCCCCAGGATCACATTTGTAAGGGGGGGGGGAAGGAGGGGTGCTTTGCACTTACTTTCAGAAGGCAGGGCCGCAGCAGGCTATAGGAGGTGCAGGGAGCCCTGCACAGCGCTCCCCAATGCTTGGAACCTTCGCTAAAAGCAGGTGCAAAGTACTTCTGTTTTGCAAGAGGAGCTTTGTGCCCACTTCTATTGTAGATTCCAAGCCTTGGGGAGCGCTGTGCAGGGCTCCCCGCACCTCCTGTATCCTTCTGCAGCCCTTCCTTCTGCAAGTGCAAAGCACCCCCCCTCACCCCCCCATAGTGACACAATCTTGGGGATCACGTAGCTGCCCTAGCCCCTCCCCCGCAAGAACTTACTGAGGGCGTAGAGCTCCCTCAAAGTTTGAGAACCACTGCACTAGAACATAAACTGTGCATTAATATACCAAAAGAATATTACATATGCATTCATAGTACAAAAGCCTTGCACATAGCCCTGAAGAAGATTCCATTTTTGAGGAATGTGGTGGGGTGCCAGCAGCCCTACTAGGGACCATTAATGCACCATTCCTTTGATACCTCTGACTTATAGTGTCCGGTGCAAGCCTAGGTGGAGCTTTGGTAACTGAATGTCCATCCACTGATTTCAGTGGAGCTGGGGCAGGCTATGTAGACAGAGAATTTACCCTTAGGAAAAGGGAACTTAAGAGCCCAATCCTATGAATGTCTACTCAGAAGTAAGTCCCATTATAGTCAATGGGGCTTACTCCCAGGTAGGTGTGGATAGGATTGCAGCCCCAGTCACATGTTCAAGGTATATTTTGCTTCTCCACATTGGTGCTCACTTGAGTGGTACAACAACATCTTTGGGTTTTATATATGTTGGGACTACCTATGAGACCATCTACAGCAATCTTTACATCTAATTCATATTGGCATGAGTGAGATTTCAGGGCGCAGCAGTTTATGTAGTGAGAGAAACAGGAAATTATATATATACCATAAAAATGTATTTTATCCATTAGAGAAAAAAGTCATTTTGTTAAATTAAAGTGTTAGACTATAATTTGCATTACTAGGATCTAACTTTTCTTGATAAGCCATACTTCATTATGTCTGTTCAGCAGTTTAAACGGACTATCATAGCCAGCACTATAATAGACCTTTTCTTGAAAAGATTTTCCATCCCGTTTCAAGCTTTCGGCAAGTGCCAGTATTTCCTCTTGGTTCTTTCTGGCCTTGGCAAAGCCTCCAAAGGATCTGTTGAGAACAGCAAGAAACAAAAAGCTCTGATTTACACTTGCCAAGGTTACCATCTAGATGGCTTGAGACTGTCTATGGGAAAATACAACATCAGAGCAACCCATGCAAAGTCAACACTCAAAACTGTGCTAGCTGAATAGTTTCCCAGAATAGATCATTAAAATGTTTCTAAAATGTTTAACTGAAAAGTATTTTTCTAGTTGCCAACAATGCTCCATGGGAATGCTTTTATTTATACCGGAACTAACTTAGATTGATGTAACCAGGAAGGATGGGATTGTGGTGGAAACATTTCAGTACTGCTTAAGGAATCATTTATTGCAGAAGGACAGCTGCTCTACCAGAAAGTCCTTTTCCTGAAAGCTTCTTCTGCATGCCCAATCTTCCTCTGTAGGTTAGGATGTTCCACGTGATGGAATTGTGGTAAAGCACTCTGCATGCTGGTTCATACTGACTGGCAGTCCCTGTCACTATGCCTCGTGATCATGCCTGGCCAGTGCTAAGCTCATATTTGGGAAGCGTTCACTGGGCAGCATCACTTGTAGGAGCAGCACCTCCATGTAGGAATAGTTGGCATGATTTGCACAACTGTGAAAACTCAAACAGCTTTAGTGCAAACTGGGCTGGTATAGAGCTACAGAGAGACACCTTTTAATCTATGTAGTGACTTCTAATAAGCTCTGTCTTCATACAAACATTGTTTTACGCATGCTTGGTGCAATGCAGTGGGACTTGATGACAAATATGAACAGTCTTAAACACTGCAGTGACTACATAAGGCTGTTGAATGTGGCATCACTGCAAGAGGCATTGGCTCAGGGCCCAAACCTAGGTGATGCACACTGGCCCAGAACCAGACATGTGCTCCAGTGCTGGAGCAGGCTCAGCATGAGCCCGCACTGAGCCAACGCCAACTGGCACACAGAGGACCACTGCCTGGAGCTCTGGACAAGCACCAGCCGGCACAGAGGTAAGTCTGGGCAGGGGGGAGAGGGAGGGGGGGCAGAGGTGGCTACCACCATATCCTAATCCCCCTCCTGGCCTGGGAGACCTGACATGGGTCTCCTCAAATCTGCGCCCACCCAGTAGCAGGTGCAGATCTGAGGAGATTCATCAGAGCCTCCTGGGCATTTCATGGGGTAAGGGAGTATAAGCTCCCTTACCCCGTATAGCTCCAACGCTGCTTCCCAGCCCAGCTGGATGCAGCGGTAGCCATTTTGGCATCGCTGCAGCCCTGGGAAGCTCAGGATTGGGTTATCAGATGATACAGCGAACTATGCTAACAAGTTTTTTGACCACATATTTCTTCTTCTAGCATGCTTCGCTGAATTCATTGTTTTCTGGTACATTAAACTGATTTTGTGATTTCAGAATCAGGTTTTGTTTAAAACCTTAGTTTGTAAGGATCACAGAGTAGCTCTGTACATACAATATGTTAAATACATTAACAATATCTGCATAGTGAACAGTTTGTTCAGTTATTCAAATGGTATGTACATAACAGTACATCTGATCTGTACCAGTCTTCCCTGTAAGCTGTATGACTGTACAGCTGTTATCAAAGCCTCATGCAGCTTCCTTCTCAGCACTCCAGAGCTAAGTGATGACAATGACATCACCAAGTGCTCCACAGCTGCCCCCACACCTCAGTACACTGCAGGTAAAATTTAAAAGGAGCACTGATCTGTACTCTATAATTATAAGCGGACCAAACCCTGGGTTGACTTTTAAAATGAACACCTGCACAGTCATTCACACAGGCACCTGTACATAACTGCACTATGTGAAAAGCCCTAGTTTGATTGTGATTCATAATCCTGGTCTGTAAAAATTCCTTAAACCATGGTTTCCCAGTTTCACATCACCCAACTACGATTTCAGCAAAGCAGGAAGCAGTGAAATCAACAGGGCACATACATACCTTATTCCCAAAGATAACATGTAGACCCACTCTCCTCTTGGTTTTGGCAGGCAGGAAATGAGAAGATGGAACACTGCACATGCCCGATCTTGTCTGATCTCGGAAGCTAAGCAGTGTCAGGCCTGGTTAGTACATGGATGGGAGACTGCCCAGGAATACCGGGTGCGCTGTAGGCTAATACCATAGTCTTTCGAGACTGAAGGCTGCCAACCTACAGGGCCATGTGGCATTGTAATTTCTACAGTTCCATCCAGCAGAACAATCTGGAGCAAAATTACTCAAGACCGTGTGGCAACTGGCTACCTTCTGCAGGGCTACTTGCACACCTGAGAATATTTGTCAGGCTCCTAATTTTAGCAGTTTGTTGAAAGCTCCACAGATTATTGAATCCTATCTGAGCAAAATGCATTGTACAACAATGTTAACAGCCACAAGGTGGCAGCTGGAAGTTAGCAGATGTATTTTTCATGATATGTGAGTAGCCCTGCTGTGGAAAATGTACGCTCAGATTAGCTGTTGTGTTAGAACACCAGGTGTGTTTTCCTTCACAACTCTTTTTCTTGTTCAATTTCAAATCAATCTGTGCTTGTGGTTCAATACTGAAATTTCAGTAAAGCAAAAAACAACATCTTAGGGAAATATAGGGAAAAGTAATATACAATTGGTACATAACATCTAGTTACCTGTCCAGTACCTTACATAGGTACCAAATTAGATGTGCACATAAACTTATAATCTAAAATTTGCAGAGATGCATGGGTTAATGCTTACCTGACAAACACAGTAATTCCTGGCCTGGTTTCAATGAAGACCTCTGCCTCTGAGGGTTTAGGTGGATTTGCCTGATGTTGAGCTGGCAAATAAAAAGCAACTGTTGTAGTGGACTCGCAGAACGGGCCAGCCCCTGGCTGCACAAAACATGTCACTGGAGCTGTCATATCTATCTTTATTCCTGAAAGAAGCAAGAAGTTATTAGCCACAGCAGAAGAGTGCTCAACATACTACCAGAACTTTTTAAAAAAGCTTGACAGTTTGCAGAACAGGCAACAAAAGGACACTGTGGTGAATCCGGTTCACTAAAAGCACAGATGTACATAACATTTTCAGAGCAGTGAAGTTGTCCTGGTAGTTTCCTCATCACATTCAGTTCAGGTATACCTATCCCTTTCCAGCATTGGGCTCTGGAAAAAGAGCTCTTCAATTTACAAGCAGTAGCTGCCTGTGCATAGTGCTGACTGGCTGCCTGTTATGATGTCCCTAACTCCCCATCCCAGAAGCAATTTTGTCCTTCTCAAAATTAAGGAAGGTACAATACCAGTCTGAAAGACAGGGAAGGAAAAAGATTTACAGCTGAAACCATTAGATTCGTGTGTGTGCGCGTGCACGGACAGGCGCATGTGTTTGTTTATACCCCACCTTTCCCATGCCAAAGCAAATGCCCAAAGCAGCTTACAGAGCTCCATAATAAAGTACAAAGTATAGTAACAGATAAGAAGAAAAACAATAACATTAAATTTCTGCCCAACGTTGCATATATGCAACAGGGAACAAATGTGTAAACCTGTGGGCCGAGCAAAATGAGTTAAACAGTGAAACAAAACAAAGCAAGACCTAACACGTACACTGAGCCACTGGGGAACAAATAAGTCCAGGTTGATATCAAGTCACAGCAGTATTTTAGACATGCAAAGGACAAATATCTACTCAGCAACCAAATGCCAGACAAAACAGGTATATTTTGAGCCCCCTCTGAAAAGCCCTGAGGGAGGGAGTAGTTCTCAATTCCCCTGGAATGAAATTCCATGGGTGTGGCATCACTACAGAGAAGGCTTGCCCCCCCCCCCAGGCTGCCATTCCTCTCACTTGGGACAGAGGCGGCACTTGTAAAAGATCCCCCTCAGATGAATGCAGGTTGGAATGTATGGAAGGAGGTGGTCTTTCAGATCCTGAATCCAAATCACGGAGGACCTTAAAGGTTAGAACTAACACCTTGAATTGGGACTACAAGCAAATGAGCACCCAGTGTAGCTGCTGAAAAAGTGGTCCAGCAGAGAGTCATACAGGGGTGTCAAACTTGTTGCATACAGAGGGCCAAAGTTAGCAATCAGGGCTCCAGCTGAGGGTTGGAAATGACGTCGTTAAGCAGAAAGTGACATCATTAAGCAGCTAATGGCCAGAAATTAGACCCTGTTCTCATATAGAAACTCATTAACTGCAAATGACAGAAGAGAAAGTACGCAAATCTTGATCATATTTCAAGATTTGGGAAAGCCCAATTTTCATGTGGACTGCCATTTCAAGCTGTAACACCTCAGCAGCTGAGAGCCTGAGGGCCAGATAAAAAGCTTCCGGGGGCTGCATCCGGCCCCTGGGCCTTATGTTTGACACCCCTGATCGTGACCCTGTAACTACTTGAGCTGCATTCTGCACTAATTGCACTTTCCAAACTGTTTTACAGGGTAGCCCCATGCAGAGCACGTTACAGTAGTCCAATCTTGAAGTTACTAAAGCATGGGTCACCATAGCCAGGTCCAAACAGTTCAAGCATGGTCTAAGTTGGCGCACCAGGCAAAGCTGGGTGAACACACTTCTAGTATTACTATCATTTCAGTCATAAAGCCTGAAGGAAGTTCATTCCAGCTTGAAAGTGGGCCAAGCTTTGCTTTCATATTACATCTGCCTTCAGCCCAAACTTCTGCCAAAAACAACTGGCCTTTGGTTAAGTTGCCATTTGACATGGTGAAGGGCAGCAGGGTCTGGAAATAAGGTTTGGTTGCCTGGATATGGCCAGTGGAGTCACTGCCAGTGCAGGACATACCAGGGAACACCTTGGGAAGGGGTGATATCACTACTGGTCAAAACTGTAAAAATCTTGGTATTTTCAAATACCATCATGTTATACAGCATATAATTCAGTTTGTAATTTAATGGAGAATGCAATGAAACAAACTGTGTTAAAATATCTGTATTCTATCAAACTTTCTAGCAAATAACCAGAAAAGGAAAGCACAACTACCTTATGTAACTAAAAGTGGATTTCCTCAACTTAAACCGGCCAATGAGACTGATTGTTCTGAGAGCCAATGAGATGTTATTAAGAAGAGCCCCGCTGGATCAGGCCATAGGCCCAACAATCCAGTGGTCAGGTCCATCCACCTGATGGAGAGAAGGTCCAGGGGGGCTGAACTAGAGTTTTTCACCTTCAACTGTAATCAGAAAGGTAAAATTCAAACCCATTAAAGGAGCTGACTAGTCTGAACCAGCATACATTTTGTTCCAGTTCATACTAGTTATGAGTCTTATACCGACCCACTCGTCCCTTTGTTGGATGTGAACAAAGGAATTCAATGAAGTATGTGCTTTCAAAGAAGGTGTTATAATTAGATAGTCACCTTAGATTTTATGGTTTTCACTTTTCTCTAAATTAAAGTGCTTGTTTTTTTATCTTCCCCATTCCCCTTTTTGTCTTTCTTACTAATTTCTGTCTTTTTTTACAAACTATGTGCCTGTTTCTTTCTGATCAGGTCGAGCAGCCATTTCCCTTTTGCTCTGTAACAGATCATTCAGGGGTCAGTGTTACAGAGAGCAAAAATGGATGCAGACCATTTGGGGTTGGTCAGGCCAGGTGGCTTCCTGAATTGCTCCTATAGCAACTGGCTTCTGTACAGAGAGAATCTCAGCTATTAAATTACCACAAACAGGAGGTAGGGCGTGGAAGGGCATCTCTTTTTGGATGACTCACAGCTGTCAACAAGGTACCAGACACTGCATGGAAAAGTCAGGAATATGAGCTGTGCACCTAACTTCCTCCAATGTGGGCTGTGGAAGACTTAGTGGATCACTGTATCATCTATGAAGCAAACTGGATATGTATGTATCACTTAGTGAATATTTTTCTGCACATTTACAGGTTGTGTATACATACAGTATTCTCTCTCTCGCTACTGGTCTCTTATATTGGTTGATGCATACAATATATATATTAATTACAATTGGAATGAATAGCCAGTGGTTTATCTGTAAAATAAACCATCCAGTTGTTCAAAAGGATTAGCAGCAACACTTTGAGAGCCTCCATTACCATAGCAGGGATGAAATCTGTGCTAGCAGTTGCATGCCATAAGGAACTATTTGGTAGCTAAAGGCCAAAGGTGAACTCTGGGCTGTTGCATTTGGTCTGAGTTTTGAGACAACTTACAGCCCAATCCTATCCAATTTTCCAGTGCTGGTGTAGCCATGCCAATGGGGCATGCACTGCAATCTGTAGTGGAGGGACAGTCACAGAGATCTCCTCAAGCTACGGGAATATTTGTTCCCTTACCTTGGGGTTGCATTACAGCAGCACTAGTGGGCCCTCATACCTTTTTACTCAAACCACCGGTGCACTGTTCATATGTAATTCACTGTCTGGTAACGAGTCGTAGGCTGTCATCCACTGAGGACTTATATGTACATGGCTTCCCAAGTCACACTGCAATGCCATAAGACCTGCCATACACTCTTTGGGGAAACGCTCTTTCTCCATTATTGGGGGGGGGGGGAAATATCTAAGTCCTCCCTTGACACACAAGGTTGGTTCTGCAGTTCTCTGGACTATGGCCTATAGCAGGGTTTCCAAACTGGGGTGTCACGACACCCCAGCCTGTGAGCCCAGGCCACTTTCCCCTTAAGTGGCAGGGGGGGAGGGAGCAGGGACTGAGATGCACTCACTAGAGCCTGCAGCAGCCTGTCAGGGGTGCAGGGAGCCCTGCGCGAGTGTCTGCAGGGCTCCCCACAGCTTAAAAAGTGGAAGCACAGCAATCACACTCTACTTCTGGTATTGTGGAAGTGGAGCATGATTGCTCCACTTTCACTTTTTAAGCTGACGGGAGCTCTGCAGAAGGTTGCACAGGGCTCCCCACATCCCTGACAGGCTACTGCAGGGACTGGTGAGTGCATCCCAGTCCCTGCCCCCTCCCCCCTCCACCCCTTAAGGGGAAAGTGGCCAGGGCTCACAGGCTGGGGCATCACGACACCCCAGTTAGTGACATGGTCCTGGGGTTCGCGTCTGTTTCGCCCCCGCAAGAACTTACTGCGGTTCAAACTCCCTGAGAGTTTGGAAACTACTGGCCTATAGGAAGAGATGTATAGCAATAGTCCAAGGATGTTCACTCAGAAGTAAATCCATCAAGTTCAATGGAGCTTACTTCCATGGTAACATATGCAGGTTTGCAGCCTGATTCAGTGCATCACCTGTGAACCACTTGTATACTATGAACCACTATACAAGGAAAAGAAAGGGCACTAGGGATTTGTGAATGAATAAGGAATTTCCTAGCTCCAACTAGAAAGATGACATATTCCCCTCTGCCATTCGCTACACCCACCCTGTCCCAAATCCCTGGATACCTGCAAGTGTAACCTTCAGAAGATACTGCACTGATTATATCAGCCTTACAGCTAAGCAATGAAGACGCTGCTAGTTCTCCTAGTCCCCTTCATTTGCCAGCCTACAGCTTCCGTTGACCTGAGAGGTTTTTGGGGCCAAGGGCATTTGCTGGCTGCAGTGGACTCCTATGTCCAAGCTTAGAGATTGACTCCTTCCTGCCAATTCCCCTGAACTCAAGAATTCCAAAGGCAACAGCAAGTAACTGCTTCACCATGGAGCCCCAACAGCTTTCCACACAATGTGCTCAACTGGGTACGCCTCTCACATTTCAAGGATCTATTTGCTATCATGATTATGTGGGGATGCATACATAATTTGGCCAGATTAAGAAGTATTTTGAATTGCCATACCTGTGGATGATACAAATACTGCCTCTAAAAACAGGTATCAATTTTCCCTTGTATTTTAAAATACTGAAAACACTATGAATCCTGTATGCTTGTGCAAAGGGACAAGGATAATGAAAGGAAACAAATTAAATATACTGAAATATATCCTACCTTTTTCATTCTTGCCCTTAATATAATTGAGGAGTTTCGTAAAGCCAGTATTGAGAGCTGCATCCCAGTCCTGCGTTTTAACATAGGTACAAACCCATTTGGCTGGTTCATACTGTCGAATTTCATAGTCAGGAGCCTTTAAAAGAAATCATAAGTACACTGATAACCACAGTATAAACTCTGCACACTTACTAACAAAGACTTTAAAAGTGGATGAGAACAGGAACTAATAAAGGACATTTGTGAACCTTAAGTGTAGACAAAGGGAAACTGTGCACGTTGTGATAGTATAGGTCCATTTCTTGTTAACTTATAAACACTAAAATTCAATTTTATTGAACTGAATAATACCATTCAAATGATTCCATTTTATCTCAACAACATCTTTGTTGTTAATTGCTAGTCTGCAGCCTGATCCCAAACACGCCTCTTCAGAAGTAAGTCACACTGAGGGCTTAGGGCCAAACTAGGCATCACACAGCAGATGCAGACAACAGTTTGCCAATGGCTTTATTTTAATGAAAAACAACCATGGGAGGCAGAGATCAGGAATGGCAAAGAAGGACTGCTTTTCCCCTCTGCACCCCCTTTTTTACACAAAAATCTCCTCTATCCCAGTTGCTTTTATACCCACAGAGAGAAAGATTTTCCTTTCACCCACAGATAAAAAGTTTGGGTAAGAGCAACTGAGAGTGGGGGGAAAATTTCAGAGGGGAAAGGGTTAAGCAGCCCCTTACAGCTCCTGCGACCAATTTTAATATTAAAAACCATATCATTCAGAGTACCTCAATCTTTGAAAGGATACCTTCTGAATATTTCTTGTAACATTTTAAGATTAGTATCACAACCCTAAATGTATTTATTTTAAAGTCAGGTCCGCTAAGATTAATGGGACAATCCTGTTGTCCTCCTGCATTTGTCTACACAGGCAGGAAGGGATAGCAGCAATATTTAATGTATGATTGTGATTATTTGAAACTACACAAGACATAGTTGTTAACTGGTGTTCAGCAACTGATACAAGTCTCAGCTTGAGACCTAAGAATCAACTAGGTATTGTCACTGTATGTATGATGTTCCCAAAAGCGCCACTTTTTGCAGATCTGATGGTGTTATTTCAGTAAGCTGCAGTTGTTTAAAGTAATTCACAAAACTTATTATTAATAATATACCACTTTTCACCACAAAAAGTTCACCAAGCAGTTTACAGAAAGATTAGATAACTAAGTGGTTCCATAGTGCTCATAATCTAAAAAGATGCAGAAGGAACCAGCACTAGCCATTAGGAAAGAGACTATTCTGGGGTGAAGAGGCTGAGGCTGCAATCCATACTTACAAGAGAGTAAGCTCCACTGACTATAATGAGACTCGCTTCTGAGTAGACATGCATAGGATTGGGCTCATAGTCACTCTCTCCCCTGCTAAACAGGAGCATCACATGAAAAGCAGCTCTTTGCCCAGTAAGCAAACACATGGTGATCACATAAGGAAAAGGACATATTGTTCAATGACCAAGGCTGTAATCTTATACACACTTACCCGGCAGTGATCCCCACTGAACTCAGTGGAGCTTGCTTCTGTGTGGACCTGCCTAGGATTTGCACTCTCCCTACGACCCAATTTCCCCTGAAATACTGTACTAGTCTTCCAATAGGGACTATGAATTGTCAAAACACTGAACTAGCACTAGTAGTGTTACAAAATTTATGGTCGCAGTGTGATGGTATATTTACACTTATGGTCACTGTTCAGCTGTGAGCCCTGGTCCAGTGTGTCTCCCCATCTAATGCACAAAAGACTGCTTTGCCCAAGCTGGGCTCAGCAGTCCTTCAACCTCTTGTCACAGCTTAGCTCTGGAAGGTGTGAAGCACACAGGAGAAGAGCTCAAGGTGTGAAAACCTGCTTCCTTGCTCCTGAGGGACTCCGCACATTGCAACTGGTGAGCAATAGAAATGGATCAGCTTCAGAAATGGGTGTTAGGATCAAGGTTGGCAATGGAAAGCCTGGTCACCTGGCTTGGCAGTGCTGTCCACTTGGGCATCTCCAGGCCGGAGGAGAAAAGCGCTTGCTTGATGGTCTTCAGCATCCTGGGGGAAGAAAAGGCACAAAGTTATAGGAGCAGAAGCCCGGCAGCTGGAGAAACCCCAACACACGTGCAACTGTGCCCAGAAAGGGTTGACTGGGGCGCCCTGGGCAGCCTCTCGGGTTGGCACTGGCTGAGGAAGGCGCAGCGCTCTCTCTCGCTGCTGGTCTTCCCAAGCCCATCTCCATCTCCCCCCAGAGCCCCCTCCTGCCTGCTCCTCTGTCTCCGGGGCCGAAGCAGGCCTCTCCTCGCTCAGGTGCAAGAGTCCTGCGCGCTCCGCTCGCCCTGCGGAGGGAAACGCCCGAGGGGCGCGGGGAAGGCGCTCCTGACGGCATTCGGGGGTCACTGGGCCTCCCCACGCGAAGCCTCCCCATTGGCCGCCCGCAAGGCATGGACGCGCCGGAGCGCGCCTGGCGTGGGGTGACTGGTGGGGCAGCCGGAGCGGAGGGGGAATGCGGCTGGGCCTTGGTGTCAGACGCCGCCTGTCGTGCTGGCACAGGGGCCGGGCAGTGAGCTCATGGCACGCGCGCAGATGCCAGGGGCGGGTGAAAGGGGCTCTTTGAAGCGCAGGCCTCTCCCCCCTGCACGCCCACACCGCTGGGGAGGGAACACAGGCGCCCTCAGTGGGGCCGCGCCTCTCCAGAATGCGCGGGGGCGCGCTTGGCCTCAGGCGCTGATGGGGGCAGGAGAAAGTTGGCAGCACTCAGAGAGGCGCAAGAAACTTCGCTCCAGTCGCTCCTTTCCCCGCGATCCACCCATCCTTTTCATTTACGCTGGACCACAAGTCTGTGCACACTTACCTGCGAGGAAGCCCCACTGGGAGTAAGTCCCACTCGGTGAGACTTCTGAGCAGGCAGGCAGAATTACTCCCTGGATTGCCCAGAACAAAATTGCTAAGAGATGTGCGGTGGCGGGCCACTCATCCCAGATTAGCTTCTTCACGCTTAACAGGACACAACCCAAGTGCGGCTTGCCACCCTCCATGTGTGTGATGTGAATGAGGGATTTGCACAGGGTGACCAGATCCAATGGAGGACACAGTGCCTGTACCTTTAACCATTGCATAGAACAGTGATTTTCAAACTTTTTCATCTCACCTCACACTGAAAAGGCACTAGATTTGTCAAGGCACACCATCTGTTTTCTAACAAGGCACGCTGCACTGATAGCAGGGGCTTGCCAGTGGCCCTATTAACAAATGATCCTTCCCCAAACTCCCCTGGCACACCTGCAGACCATTTGCAGCACACCAGTGTGCCATGGCACAGTGATTGAAAATGGCTGGTATAGAAGAAGGAATTTGGGCAGGTGCAGCTCTTTAAGCCCTTCGCTGTTGAGCTGCACCTGCCCAAATGTCCTCTTCTCTACAAAAGACATAAGCAGGCTGTCCTCCATTGGATCTGGTCACCCTGAAATGATTTGCATCTGCATATAAGTAGTATAAGTGCACCAAAGAGCCACAGCAACAAATCAGAGCTCTTTGGCACATGTTCCCTAATATTAAGGGTTTGTCATGCTTCGAATGCCTTTGACAGCAAAACTGGCTGGCAGGGTATTCTGAGAATTTTTTTCAATATCTAGAATGTGTGGGAAATTCCTCCCCAGTCCTTATGAATTCATCCTGTCCAACAAAGTGCCTGTCTCTTAAACCTGAGAACTTTGGGTCCTTTTGCTCCTTCACCCATCTCACCCACCTCAATAAATTTATCCTGGCTCCAGAGCCATTTTCATTATTTTTAGCTTCACTGTGTATTGTTCAGAGTATGTGAGACAGTCCTGTGATGTTAGAGAGCATTAAGTGACCATTCTTGCCTCTTTTCTTACTCAAATGCCTGGATCCCCTGCTTCCCACCTTGCACATGAAATCTGATGGTCAGGGATACTTAAAGGGCAGGGGTGGCACAGCTCTGGTTCAAAGCAGCAGTTACACTTCCCCACTCTCTCCCATACACTTGTTATGTTGTCTCCTGGCCCTAGAGGAGAATGAGGGTGGGAGTCTGCCTTGTTAAATACTGAATAAGAGAGTACTTTGGGAAGGGTCAAGTGGAAGGTTTGCTTTCCCCTACTCTGGGGAGACTCATGGATTGCAGTCCTTTATAAATTCCACCACCCCTTATAGCTCTAGAGAGGTTTGAAACCCTCCTCCCTTTATATTAGGAAAAAACCAAGCTTGTCTTGGCTCAGCTTTCTTGAGTAGAGTCAACTGGGAAGAACTACTGTATTTGGAATGAAATTAGTCAAAAAGTGTAAGCTAAGCTGTTTCCTGAGCAATTTTCCTGGTAACTGTGGAAAGAGCAAGAATGGAACAAAGTGGGTCAGAATGGATCATTAATAAACAGAACAGTTAGAGAAAACAGCAGGATACATTAGGGGCACTTGGGACCTGAAACTGTTCTCAACACATTCCCAACTCAAACCCACCCAGAACAGGACAGATCAAGCCAGAAAGAACATTTATGAATTCACTATCATACAAAATACAGCAGCAGTGTTAGAAACACATGAAAACATTATTTGGGAAATGGCTCCCATGCAGAGTTGCATTCTCTGTTCTCCAAAGGGCTCACAATCTTTAAAAAAATGCAAAAGAAATTACAAACACTAGAAAAGACAACATGCTGGGGTGAAAGGGACAAAGGGGTCAAAGGCTCTCCCTCTGTCAAATATAAGAGGACACTACTTTAAAAGATACCTCTTTGCTCTGTTAGCAGGGTTTGGAATGCTTTCAGGTGTAGGATATTGTTCTCAAGTGACTCTGGCATATCATGCTGTTTTCTGCATTTGTTTAATTTTTTAAATGCCTGTTCTCATCCGGCTTTTGCACCATTCCCTTTTCCTATCAGTGAGTGTGCAACCATGTCAAAGGTGAAAAGAATGTATTAAAAAATACAATAGCTTGCTTGTTAAATATATTGGTTCTAAATTTCTTTAAGTCACATTTAATTTTGAAATATTTGTTGTAATTTTGTCATATTATGTAATTTGCATGTTAAACAATGGCTAAAGATGCCTGTCCTCCAGAGCAAATTTCTTTTAAAAAAAACACACACAAAACACTATGGTGGGGTATTTGTCCCTGGGCTGCCACATAATGTGTGAAGCTTCAGGCCTATTGTTGTGCTTTCCCTCCCTTTTTACTGTAACCTGCTCTGAGTTCTGAGGATAGGTATATAGCAAAAATGGAAACAAACAACAAGGGTGGGCACTCGACTTGGTTTGACTTGAGTCATGCTAAGCAGCTGTTTTTGACTCCTTGAGTCAACTCAAGTCATGGAAGTCACTGACCCAAACTCAACTTGCAATTCAGAGCCAGTGACTGGAAGAAGAAGAAGAAAAAAAAAGAGAGTCTGGATGCAAAATGACTAAAGTCCCTAATGCTTTAGTTGAAGAGTGTATTCTTGCTTACTTGTTTTTTCTTTGATTCTGCTGCATATCAAAAGACCACATGGGTTATCTGGAAGCCAGCATTCAGAAGGATGACAGTAGCAGATGTGGAAGGAGTGGAGGTTGGTTCCACAAAGTGGGGGTTGAGAAGATTGAGGGCAGGAAGAAGGCTTAAGCATTGGGGGGGGCTGTGAAGTTTTGCTCAGGGAAGTCCTTGGCTCGTGACTCTTCTCATTTCTTAAAATGACACTCAAGTCAGAACTTGAAAGACTTGAAATTTCTCAATTCAAGTCAAGTCATGATGTCCACACACTATGACTCATGAGTCAAGTTGCAGGGTCACTTATTCATGTCTCATGAGTCAGGCTCCATGACTTCAGCATATCCCTGATAAATAATACATGGAAATGAATGTAATGGTAAAAAAAATTACTGTTCAATAAAGTAGTCCTAGTAAAAATTTGGGGTGGCCTATATGTTGTTTTGCCAAATTACAAGGCCAAGCTCCACCTAGAGAATTATGCCCACTTTCAGCTAATTAGCTCCCCCTCTTTCTCCAAAAATGACCCTAGTTTTGCCTTGCAGTACTACTGGACCCCACCATCAGGGTAGCTCACCTGTTCAGCCTGTAGAGGTCATCCTGCTTCCCCTCTCCTGCCAGCAGCTCCTCCCACCACTACAGCAGCACATTGGTCCTCCACAGGTCATGGGCATAGCAGCCTCCAAAGTCATTCACAAATCCATCCATCAACAGCTCCAGTGATCCATGTCTCCAGCTTTCCTCCTTCTATCACCCACACCAAACTCTCCCTTCATCAGGTACTTTTATGCCTGAGGGCCCTATTGCCTTCAAGTGGCTGCAGCGGTGCAGCACACTCTCTGCTGAATGCCCAGGCCTTAACCCCCTAAAGGGGCCACTGCTGATACCACATTCTACCTCCTCGCCAGATCTTCTGCAATTCCAATACATACGTGCTTCATGATAACTCAATGAAAGCCTTTCCAAGCATGTGCCCACCACACCAGTGTACAGGGAAAATATTCTGGGAAAGGGAGACTCACAAGGATTTGGAACCCGTGTGTAAGAGGAGATACTGGCCATATTAAGCAATTCTTTTGTGTGTGCTTTTTATAAATGAAGCAAATAAAAATCAGATTTGAAAGGAATTAGTCCTTGCAGAGTTAATATCTAAAATGTGGATGTTAAAAAAACAAAAGAGCTAATGTTCTTTGAGTTGTAGTTCTGGAGCTGCATGACACACATTTCAAGCATTAAGCTGGCTAAACCTATGGAGCAGCTTTGACAAATACATTCATAAAGGTCACGTAACTGTAATAAGATAAACTGTAGTAATGATCTTGTACTGGAGGGGGGGAGTGGATGAAGAGAGACAGAAGAAGAGAAGGGACAAAAGAGAGAACCTGATGTATTTAGCACGTCAACTTTGATGCAATATCACTTAGGCCTCAATACTATCCACACTTTTTTGGGAGTAAGTTGCATTTAACATAATGGGAATTACTTCAGAGTAGACACTTATAGGATTGTGCTGTTGATGATTTTACATTACATGGATCTTTTCACCTATCTATGGTCACTATGATAGACAATGGGGCTCAGTGGATAGCAACCAGCACCCACCTGCATGCCCCCATTTTGTCCTTGAACTGGATTAACTGGGATGGTAATGAGCATTACTATTCTGTCACTGTCTAAGATTAGGTGCGATCCAGGCGGAAGGAGGCTGTCTTAGACAATCGTCATTCCCAGTTCAATAGAGAGCCTGCAAATCCCAAGGGATCCCCTTAAACAACGTTTGGCCATCTTGGAAAGAATAGTCAGCGCAGACTTGAGAAGCCCCATTGTGGAGTCTGGGGCTTTCCCCAGGGGAAGGGGATGAAAGTCCCCTTTCCCTGAGGAGACTTCTGGAGGCTTTGGCGGAGGCGCTTTTTGTTGCTGCTGCACCTGGCAGGACCACTGGGGATAGGATTGTACTGCCCGTTTCTTTTGCTGCATTGGGCAGTGATAATATCCGATGCTGTAAGGATGCTTTTTGTATACAGCATTAAGGAGAATCATTACATGAGACCAGCTTTCAAGCAAACTTCTAACATGTGTTGATGAGAGTTCTTACAGATTTTTTTTTCTTTTCTTAAAAAAGGGCAAGTACTTATTTGGGCAACATTTCATGGTTGATGAAAAGCTCTTCATCTTTTATAGTATTTCAATTTCCTTTTATATATCTATAGATTACTTTTTATAGGTAAATAATGTTGTTTTTATTTATGTATCTACACTCTGACCTTCAATATGTGTATCTTCAGGATGCCTTAGGAAAAAAATGAATAGAACAATATAATTAACATTAATACAGCCTTAGAAAATAATACAATTTGAGCAACAATCACAATCAGTGAATATTCACTCCTGGACTTGTATTTGTAACTAGTATTGACTATGAGCTATTTCACGCAGTCCCTCTGGTACATAGACTCTATATGCAGTGGGGGCATGACACCGCCTCCTTCCACATATGATTTGTGGCTACATTCCTATGAATGGGACAAGCATATTGTCATGAATAAGTCCATGTTAGGCCTAAGTTGGCATGAGAAGCCTGAACCAAACTAAGAAAGTGTAACTGAGGAGTTGCTAGCAGTTCCCAGCTGCAGGAATGTGGGTAAATAAACAAAGAGGAAGGAATGTGTTGTCTCTCCTTTGATGGCCAGGAAGGACAGATAACAAGAATTATGACCAATTGGAGTGCCTGGCACCTCAGCAGACAGAGAGTCTCCTTATCAAGGGTGATTGAGTGCAGCTGTGGATCTTCAGTTGGGAGGGGTAAGAACTATGAGGGTTACCAACCAGGCCAACTTCAAGAAGGTTCTGTCCATCAAGAGTTCTGACTGGACAGTCTAATAATTATGAAGTCATATATGAAGTTGGCAACTTTCAGTCTTGAAAGACTATGGTATCGCGCTCTGAATGGTGGTTCTGGAACAGCGTGAAAAGTGTGGCTGAAAAGGCCAATTTGGGAGTGACAATCCCTTCCACACTGGGAGCAAGTGCAGTCTGTCCCTGGTCTGTCTTCCTTGCATATGGGCTTTCCTTCTTTGCCTCAGTCTGTTGGGCAAGTGTCTCTTCAAACTGGAAGAAGCCATGCTGCACAGCCTGTCTCCAAGCGGGACTCTCAGAGGCCAAGTTTTCCCACCTGTTGAGGTCCATTCCTAAGGCCTTCAAGTCCCTCTTGCAGATATCCTTGTATCACAGCTGTGGTCTACCTGTAGGGTGCTTTCCCTGCGTGAGTTCTCCATAGAGGAGATCCTTTGGGATCCGGCCATCGCCCATTCTCACAACATGACCAAGCCAACGCAGGCATTCTGTTTGTCGGAGGCAGTGCAAAACTAATTATTTAGTGTACTTAGCAAAACTAATTATTTAGTGTACATTAAAGATTTGTTTTGTTCAATTCTAAATTTTTTCTATATTGGAACAAGAGTTTGTAATTGAAACAGATTGGCATGAATCAGTTCAGGCACATAGCACCTGCATAGCGTATCTTGGGTAAAAGTTAACTAAAAACACAGTCCTATTCGGGGCTAGCACCAGCACCAAAAAGCAAGTTTGCAATTCCTTTAGCGTAAGCAGTACTAGTGCAAAGGCCTGCACCATCCACTGGTGCTGCATCTGAACATGTGGCCATCAGTTCTGGTAAGTACAAGGCCAAGTGACACAGGAACAGAGGAAGGATGGAATCGAGGCAGGGAGGAGGTGTAACGGTACGGGGAAGAGCAGAATGAGTAGATCAGGCCCAGTTGGAAAAGGAGGCCTCTCTGCCCTAACCCCCTTCCTGGGTCTGGATGCTCTTCATGGCATTTCTCGGACTTGTGCCTGTGATTTTGCAGGTGCAGATCCAAATGTCCTATTGGGCAGGCTGGGGCTTGACATAGCATAAGAAAACAAACATTCCCTTACCCAGAGGAGACCTCCAGCCTGTTTCTTCCCAGTACTGGATATAGCATGGACACTGCAGCCCTGCTGCACCTGTGCTGGATAGGATTGGGTTGTAAGTAGTGACTTGTGACTGGCTGAATTCACATGACTCCTTGTGGCAGTAGTTCTCAAGGGGTTACTTGATAAACTTGCTCAGTTGATGGATACTGCTACTTGCGCTTATTCTGTATGTCAGTTGACCTTAATTCAGTTACATGCATTGTTTCTGAATTATCTTTAACAGCCTGAGGATCATGGCTGTGCAAGCCACCCTATAGTTTCTTTACTTATTATAATAATTAACAGTATTTATGTACTGCTTTTCAACAAAAAGTTCACAAAGTGGTGTACAGACAAAGTTAAATAACTAATGGCCCAAAAGGGTTCACAATCTAAAAAGATGCAAAAGAACACCAGCAGACAGCCACTAGAAAAGACACAGCTGGGGTGAGGTGGGCCAGTTACTCTCCCCCTGCTAAATAAAAGAGAAGCATCCACTTGAAAACGTGCCTCTTAACCAGTTAGCAGGGATACTTATCTTATGCACACAAATATCTATATGAATTTGTACCAGACTCTGAGATCACTGCTATAAGGTATGAAAAGTCAAGTGAATATTCTAACATTCTTCAGTAAACAAATGTACTGGGGATAGAAAATAGAACAAAGGAGATTAGAGCAATGGGTGGGGCAAAAATTTACTGAATTTATATTGTAAATGCTTATAGAAGTATATTTTCTGTAGCCATAAGAGGACTAGAAGTAGATATTATGGGTAGTAGTGAAAGTTGTGATCTGTGATAGTTGGATGTAGAGGTGTAACAGACATGAAAACTTTGTTTTAAAAAGTGTGTAATTTCTTGAGGAATTGGGGGGAAAAATTGTATTTCGCACTCAAAACGTCCTGGTGTTATGTTCTTGTGTGTTTTTATTTTTTTACAGAAGTTTCTCTTTTGTAGATGACATAGACAATATTAGCAAGACCAGCTTTAGATATTTTTTGACAGCCTAGTTAAAAACATCAAGCTTTTTGTCTTGATTCATATTGTCCCTGGGTTTATCTTCATATGACCCTTGTTCTATGTGGTGTTGCCAGGCATGCAAAAATGATCACACACATGAGAATCAAGGGGTTCTGTACTAAGTACCTGTTCTGCTTTGCCTTCAAATTTTGCAAGATTTCAATGGTAATAATCTTTGGAAGCTTTTTTTGGGAGATAGGATAATCCCATGTATTATCCCAAGTACATTCATGCACTTAGAGCCAGGGTGGTGTAGTGGTTTGAGAGATGAATTTAAACCTGGAGGATCCAGGTTTGAATCCCCCCTCAGCCACAAAGTTTCTTAGGTGACCTGGGGCCAGTCACTTTCTCTCAGCCTCACCTACCTCACAGGGTTGTTGTGAGGGAGCAGCTATGTACATACCCGGAGGTCTTTGGAGGAAGGGCAGTGTGGAAAAAAAAAAATTAAACTTGCTGCCATCCTTCCTGTCCCCAACCAGTCCCTACAGATGTATTTTCCTAACATCATAAGGAAAAGTAAGATAATGCCAGTGTTTGAAAAAAGCAACCTAAAAAGAGTTTTATACTTTTATTGTATTTTAATTTTTCTAGATTTAATCAATCATATGCCCAGAACAGAATAGATACAGGGCTTGCATTGTCTTTATCTAAAAGTAGAAAACAATTTGAAAACATTCTGCAGACCTCATTCAATTGGCGCTTGAACCTCTTGTTGTGCCATTATTTGCCATAGGCCTGTCTTCCTTAGGGCAGTTGAACTTTTTTGGATCCCTTATTCTTGTGTTCAGTTCTTCACAGCAGTCAGAAGAATAATGTAAGGCCTATGCAGCAGTTGTAGCCTCCTGCTGAAACATCATTTCAGCAACATCATGTTCATTGGTTGACAAACAGGCATTTTTAGGTCTCCCTTTTTGGATTTCAGCCATTACACTGTCTAGATTTTGGCTTTGTGAAGATTCTTTTTCAAGTTCATTAAGTGTCCAAGAACTTACTACATTTTTAAAAAATGGTAAAAGCCCTTTCAGTAACTGGGGTGTGTGTGTGTGTGTGTGTGTCCAGCATGTTTGCTCTTCATCAGAGCTGTGAACAATCCATGTAAATCAGACTTAGCTGCAACAGCTCTCTGTCTCATCCTATGCAGCAAATCCATTGAAGTTGCTTAATTTTCTGAGCCATTTTTAAAATGAAATCTATTAATCATTTGAAGCTCCTTTGTGCTTGTAAATATTCTCTTCTTGAGTTTAGCTTATTTTAAACCCATAACAGGATGATAACCTCAGCCAAAGGTGTTTCTGTGGATTTATTGTTGTTTGGTCTCTTCATAAGGAGGCACTGGATCCTGAAAGAGCTGAATGTGGTCTTCTTCCATGGACATTTTCATGGTGGCCTCTTCATAGGATGGAGGCAAGCAAACCGTGAGAAAGGCGGTTTCAGGGAGAAGAGTGGAGTAGTGGAAGTTCTGCTCACTACTCCAGGGCAGCACTGAGAGGAAGTCAGTCACCTCATGCTCAGGAAGGGACTCTGGGAGGTCAATGCTGAAGATCTGAGCCTGAGGGTTACGTCGCTGGCAGCGCCTGTAGAGGAAGAGCAGCAGGAATGCCAAGAAGAGCATCATGGTAGCTGGCAGGATGATGCATAAGAATGGCTCTATATCTTCTTTGGTTGAACTTATTCTGTGCTGACTCTGTAATGACAACCAAAAGAACAAAACGTATTAAACTTTTGGCAATGTTTAACCGATGCTCCCCCCTCTGCTTTTTCACCAGCTTGAGCTCTAATGTTTGCACATATCAGCTTGCCTAGCAGAATTATAAAGTGTATGAATTTATTTTGGCTCCTGAGTAGAAGGTTACCACAGTTCCAGGTGGCCGTCCAAGAAATGAATGCAGAGTCAGTGATTTCCTCATAATTAAGGGAAACACAACTATTGTCAAACCCATGCCTACCTGTATTGGAAAGCCAAATTACGTGCATAGTAGTTTGGAGCTCAGTGTTAGCCATGATGACTAGCCCTATCCTAAGTGACAAACAAAATCTACAGCTATCTGGTTTGTTTGCTGTCCATCAACTAAAAAGTAACAAATAAAAAAATTAGTTAGGGCTTGCTCACACAGGGAAATACTCTCCTTGCAGTCCGTTTCAACCATTCCTGGGTATCCCAATGGTGTGTTTATAACTCTGATGGAAACCAATGTTCTGTAAGTACACCCACAGTTGTGAAGGTGCCCCCACAATCATGGGAATCATGAGTGTGCCTTACAGAATGCCAATTTCACAAAATATACTTAGAACTAACTCTGTGTTTAAGGAGACCTTCAGTGAAGAACTTCAGAGGCTTGTTTGAGGAAACCTTCGAGATCCATCCACAGAAGTGGCACTGCTAAAAGGGTGGGTCAAAAGATAGTTGGGCTCTCCCAGGACCAAGGGAAAGGAAGAAGTGAAAAGCTGCTGAGGTGCTGGGAGACCCCAGTTACCATGTGGGCTTCTCTTTCAGCAGTGATGCTTTTGCTGAGGCATCATTTTGCAGGGTACCCCCAGCTGCTGAGCTGCGAAGTGATGCCTCGACAGAAGCGGCACAGCTGAAAAGGCTGTCCGCACGATCAAGGTTTGCATATTTTCTCTTCTGTCATTTGAGGCTAACGAGTTCTTAAATGAGAAAAAAGTACTTATTTCTGGTCATCACCTGCTTAATGACATCACTTCCAGGCCTTAGCAGGTGCCATGAATGCTATTCGGCTTGCTGTATGAAATGAGCTTGACACCCCTAGTCTATAACGTACACTCTTTTTCCTGCACGAAAGTAGCAATAGATATTGCTGCTGTGTGTACTGGTGTTATATCACAACAATGTATCAAATTGCACACCATGTAGAAAAGTCTTCTGCTTACAGAGTAGTTGTCTACATGTGGTTTTATATAGTGAACCCAAATTAATATAAAACTTGCCTGCAGTTTGCTAAGAACTGATATAGCAAAAAGATGGATGACGGTCATGGGCTGATACTAGTCTGTAGTGAAAACAGTGTATATTTATGAACTTAAAAGTCAAAGATGATAAAGTGAAAATGCATCACTTAAAGTGCCCAGTCCTAGGCTCCTTGCGTGCTCCCTGGCGCAGCAGCACTGAAATGGCTGCTACTGTATACTGCAGGGCAGGAGAAGCAGCCAGAGATCTCTTCAGAGTAAGGAAGCATCAGTTCCCTTACCCCGTGTAGTGCCCCTGCAGCCCTAATGGGTCTACTTAGATCTGTGCTAGTGACCCGTGTTGGGCTTCAAGGCTCAGGAGGAGGGACAGGATCTGGCGGCAGCCTCGGTCATCACCCCTGCCTCCCTCCTAGGCCTGATCTGCCTTCTAGCCTGCCTTCCTTCCACCCAGTTTTGCTCATCTCTGCCTTTCCCCCGTCCTCACCCTGCCTAGAAAAGTCCAGTGTGGGTTTTCTCACCACCCGGTGCTCCTCTTCCTAGTCCCACTAGCGCATAAGTTCAGCACCTGCCTGCAATGGCCTTTCTGCTGGTACCTCCCCATTTCTGGCCACCACAATGTGCCATATGGCACATTCGGAATGGCTGTTGCCCAGGCAGAAGGTCAGGCTGCCAATTATTTTTGTTGGCAAACAGATATGGAACAATGTAATTTAATCGTAATTTAAGTTAGGAATTGTTTATCGTGCACCAGGAAGGCAGTGGAGACAGAAATGTTATAACAAAGGAGAGGCTGGTTAAAATCAAATAATGAAAATACAGAAGTATGAGAAGCAGGGGCAATGGGTGCGTGTTCAACAGCCTTTTAAAATGTGGCATAGATGCCCCCTTAACTATATTTTCATAACTTTAATATTAAAAACAAACAGCAAATTTACAATTGTATTAAGAGTTGTTAACAAAACCTATTGTGAAATCAAGCAGGCTGATGCTGCTTCCTTTTAAAGATATAGGAAAAAAATAAGTTGTGACAGTTCTCCATTGTACCATTTTGGTGCCATTTGCAGCCTAATGGTTTGATCATAAATAGGATGCATTCCAAATGACAGTGCTTTTTGTCTTCATTTATATGAAAGGAGAAATGAATCAATATTTTCAAACGCAGAAGAGGTGGGAGCATTAACTGCATAGATTTCCAATATGAATATCTGGATGTATTTGGCTATTCTGTGTTTAGTACATAAAGAAACCTGCACTGTAGTCAGATTGCTCCTAATGGTGCATTTAAGAGGCTGGCACAATTGAGACTGGAGACAATCTCCTTTGAAAGAAGGATTTCTGCTTCTGGTTTGAACATGTACCCCTTTTTAGCCCTCTGGTAAACTGATTTTGCAAAACGTTTAACCTTCTGAATTATTTTGCAAATCTGTTTGATCAAAGGTGACAGTAAAACAAAATAAATTTAAATGTACATCATGAGAAACAGTGTCTTTCTCAACAACTCTCAGTTCCCTCCAAGACTAATGGCTAATTTGTAGCCATGATGTCCTTCCCTGGAACAAACATAACTATTTTTTAAATAGAACCTTTTATCTGGCAGTCCTAATTCTCTAGTTAAGCATTTTGGTTGACAAAAGAATGAGGGAAAGGCATTGGATGAGTTTCGTGTCATTTTTGTAGGAGGAGCTGAATTGCCTGGTTCCATTAGTAGTAGGAAATTCAAATTCCATGTATTTTTTCATATTAGAAAGTGACCTGTTGATTCACATGCTTCTGCTAGGCAATTCTTCACCTTGTAGAGCTGCTATGTTAATGAATGGTTGGGACTGCTTCAGCTGCTAAATATACTATAACAGCAGTATACTGTAGCACTAGTGTAGTCCAGGAGTGCTTTGTGTGTTCATTGCCATGCCTGTGTGTGGTTCTTTAGTCTTGTAAGTTCTCTGGTAAACTCTTCATAATATGAGTGTACTTATGAGGTAAGAAAAGTAGACATAGTTTTCTTGCCGGGGGGGGGGGGAATTTAGTTTAGGTGATTGCCATGGATGGGAATTAGTTCTACTTGAAATCGATAAAAGTGGAAGTGATGTAGAAAATACAGCAAGATATTGTAAGTAGGATATTGTTTGATATCAGAAAGTTTTAATACATTAACCCATGTCTGGTTCAGATATGAAAACATCAAGAGATGATGTGCATATCTGAATGAGCTTTCGTAGTTCTGGCTTAACAGACAGACCTTCCAAATCACTCTGTGGCAATTCAAACATAATACTTTTCCATGGTGACAGTTCAGGTTTTTGGTGGAGCATCATCAGGTGTTGATGATAATCAAGTGATGGGAAATACTGTACATGCTTGCATGAATAAGAACACTCCATATGTGCACAGACACACCTTACCCTTCATTGAAGGGCAAGTGATGAAGCTGAAATCAGCCTGTTTCGCCGCAACTGGACTGCTTAACTTAATTTGAGTTAAGTACAAACATGCTCTAAGACACATCACTTTGCATGTTTCATTTCTGATTCAGTATTATTAGTGCTTTCTTTAAGAGATTGTGAGCTAAGCTATTTTCTAGACACATCATTATCAAGGGATATTCATTTACATCTGGAGCAAATAAGACTCTTAAAGTCTCGTCCTTCAGCTATAAACTTTCATTATATACCAGGCAAAGCCAGAAAAACAAGGCAGACATTTTTCATCCCCTCTTCTTGCCACACTGTAATTTGTACAGCTTGGAGAACAAGAGTTTGTGCTTGATATCTCCTGCCCTTAAGATCTACAGACACTGTCCAGCAAGAGAGAGAATCAGATGTACAGGTGAAAGAAAAAAAAAATCCATGCTTATAACCAATAGCAGTTTTGGACATAATATACTTTACTCTCAAGTTGTCAGATAAAAGAACTATGACCAGGAAGAGAACCAAAAAGAAAATAGACGGATTTTTCTGAAAGTTAACCTTTCTGCTATTTCTTCTGCAAAGTTAACTTCTGCAAAGTTAACGATGTTCCATAACTATTCCATCTCAACATTACTTTTAACTTTTATCCTCAAACAAGGCACTTTAAAAAGACAGCTATCCCTCCAAATGGGCATTGGATTAGTACAAAGAAGAGCACTGGATTAGTACAGACCTGTAGCTGTGTTTCCAACAATGGCGCATCTGGTTCGCTAGTTAACCAATCATAGTTTCCCCTGTCAGCATGTCCAAGTTTCTTCCAGTTGCTGCCTAAAAGCCACCTCATGCTTTCATGAACCTGTCTCTGTTTGTTCTTCCTCTCAATTCAGATCTTTTGTTTCTGTGCCCCTTCTTCTTCCACTTGGCCCAGCAAGGACGTCTCAGCTCCAAACCATTTTGAAATTATTTCCTATTTAGCACTCGCCAAGAAGAAAAAGGTAGAGTACTGACCAAATGAGACTCAGATGCTACTCTGTCTCCCAACTCAATCTCCCTGGATTTGCTTCAGTGGCCTACATTACCAGAAAAGCTGGCATCAGGTATCAGGGATGGGATAGCGCTCTGATTGGAGGGTTTCCTGCATTAGGATTATTGAGGGGAATTTGCATGAGAATCTGAAACCACATGGTCCTCACTCTTGGTAGATAAATAATTTTCTAAATTTAGAGATCTAATAAATACATTTGAGAGTGGAGGAACAGGAAGGGAGCATCCATGCTTAAAGAAAGAGAAGTGCTTCCACCTCTACAAAGCAGGAGATAAAAAAAAATCAACCACATTTCTTATTTTTACTTAGATTTAATGTAAACAGGGAAAGCGGTTTCTGGGTAGGCAGGCAAGGGCATAAGGCTGAAAGCAGTGCTGAATTATTTAGGAGTATTAGAATGTAGATGTTAATGATAAATCCGCAGAGAGAGCTCTGCCAGAAAAGGGCTTTGGCTACAGAGAATATACGATTGCTTTCAATAATGGCAATGCATCTGATGTGCTTGATTCTGCTGTTTAGGATAACCATTATTCATTAGCGTGTGTGTGTATAAGTATATGAGATATATATGAAAGAGAAAAAAACCAACCCTCAGCCACAGTTAGGCTGCAATCCTATACATACTTCACTGGGAGTAAGCACCACTGAACACAATAGGATTTTCTTCTGAGTAGGCATGCATAGGCTTGTGTTCTCCACTGCTTGCTGTTTCACATCTGTAATGCAGCAGTGGCAGCAAAGGAAAGGCCAGTCTTGCTTTGTGCAAGGACTTTTAGGCCTTGAGCTATTGCAAGACCTTCATTCATTCATACAAGTTCAATCTCTAATATATTCATTTATGTAAATATATTCAGATTTGAAATATAAATTAATTCGGCCCCCGACATAGTGTCAGAGAGATGATGTAGCCCTCCTTCCAAAACGTTTGGATACCCCTGCTCTATGGCATCTGTTACTCCAGGAATGTTAAATGTCTGGAGAAGACATGTCAAATACATTACCTTTGTGAGACAGTCATACAACAGCCGCAACAACACTGCAATTGTAAGGCAAGGTATAGTGAATGATGACGGGTTAGCCTTGCTGCAGGAGAGAGGATTGAGTGAATATTTTGTGTTTAGAAAATTAATAATAATAATGACAAGTGTACATATGAAGAGAACTACTTACCATTCAGTGGAATGCCAGCACACAATTGCCAAAGCAGTGGCAGGGCAATGTTTTGTGTTTGTGCAGAGAGTAAAGGATGGAAACAGAAGTTAGAGGCTGGTAGTTTCCTGGTAAATTAGTTCACAGCGCCATGTTAAAGGTTACAGAAGCACTCCCATTGTTGTTTTCTGCTTTTCCATCAGTGAATTGAAACTGGACTATAATGGCAGACTGTGTACTTGACCGCGGTGTGTTCTCAGCATGAGGAACAGAAATATTTCTTTGGTCAGCTTTTTGACTTTCTGCCAGGGGTGCCTTGCTCTTCACCCCTCAGCCACAAAGGTGGTCCCACTGCTTTTCCCCCAACGACCTTCAATACATAATTTGCAGTTTAATATAAAAGCCATAAGTAAATATATTGTGATAAATAATTAATTTGCTGCGGAGTTGTGCACTCTGCACTTCCCAGCACTACATCAAGTAATGTCTGCTTTCTTTCTTTCTTCTTTTCCTATTCTAGTGTTGGGATTTCTCTATTTACTGTGCTTGCTGCCAGTTGGCTGGGTTTCTGCCATGGCGCCATCCTGTGTCTGCCTTTCCCCATTTGCCTGCATACTTAAAGGAAGAGCACACAGCTAGAGAAGCCACAGTAGAGAGGGAAGGGGTGTGCAACCCTGGTTTCCAGAAAGACCCCACACAGACTATGCTCAGAGATGGAGAAGGAATTGTCCAACTTTCGACAGAGTTGCAGTTGCTCACTCAGGCTTGCTGCCTCCATTTTAGAAATCAAGTGCTAATATAAGCTTTTTACAGCTCCAGACATTTCGCTCTTCTTCTTCTCCATGTATAGGCATGTGCTGCTTAACAACTGTTTGCTTAATGATGGACTGCATATATGACGGTGGTCAAAGTACAATGAAGAGGCTCTTAATGAGGCAGTCAGGACTCCCATAGCCTGCAGCAGAGTGTCTGTTTACACAACAGAGAGGCTCTTAACGCAAAGAAGAGACAATCTATCTCCAGTAGCCTGTGCAGCCAGCTAGTGTCTGGCAGGGAGTGTCTGTTTACACAACAAAGTGCAATAGTTTGGACAAAATGTTCACAATGACCTAATCCAGGGGTGCCCAAACCCCAGCCCTGGGGCCACTTGCGGCCCTCGAGGCCTCTCAATGCGGCCCTCAAGGAGCTCCCAGTCTCCAATGAGCCTCTGGCACTCCGGTGATTTGTTAGAGCCTACACTGGCCCGATGCAACTGCTCTCAGCGTGAGAGCAACCTCTCACGCTGTTTAACCTCTCGCATGAGCTGTGGGATGAGGGCTCCCTCCACTGCTTGCTGTTTCACATCTGTGATGCAGTAGCGGCAGAAAAGGAAAGGCCAGCCTTGCTTTGTGCAAGGCCTTTTATAGGCCTTGAGCTATTGCAAGACCTTCATTCATTCATATAAGTTCATCTTTAACATATTCATTTATGTAAACGTATGTAAATTTATTCAAATTTTAAATGTAAATTAATTCTTTCCCCCCCCGGCCCCCTACACAGTGTCAGAGAGACGATGTGGCCCTCCTGCCAAAAACTTTGGACACCCCTGACCTAATTGCATATCAACGGGGGATAAGAGAACGTATCCCTCTTAAGTGGTGCACATCTGTATAGGAAATGCAGAATGATCAACATCTCTGTTTTGTCATATTGAATTTCTGATGTACTTGCACTTGGGTGAATGCACATTCAAAGTCCCTAGTGATAAGAAGCATCCTTGGAATGGCTTTTTTTGTTTTTTTTGTTTTTGTTTTGTTTTGTAGGACTGGTCTGGCCCAGGTTACAGCTGCTGCCTCATAGCTGGAGCTTCAGTGTAGTAGGTGCTGTAGATGGGTGATTTTTTCAACCCATTTTGTTCAGAAGAAGCAAGCAGTCATGCTGATCCCATTGGTCACTCCTCAGAAACACTGTGGCTTGGCAAGCTTCTTTCTCTCTTTTCTTTGTGCCAGTTAACCCATTTTTACAAAACCCATAGGTGTACACATTTGGTCCCTGTTGTGTAAATGCAACATTGGGCAGAAATGACTTAAGTAGAGGAAGAGTGTTGTCTGTGCTAGATATCAGCTACTGGGTGAGAAGCAGTAAGGCACTCTTCTCATTTCATGTGGGAATGGGGACACCCAGTTCAGAAGATGCATGTAGATTTCTCTTCCTGATTTTGAGAAGTCAATGCAGAAGATTCCTCATTTTTCCCCCCTCCACGGCATCACACTGAGCAACAGCTGATTGGAAGAAGAGCATCAACTGCTTCCCAAACCCATAGGAAAAGTACATCATAAAAAACAATGTACCTATCACAATTTTGTAAGGTGCACCTACATTCTCCCCATAATACAGATTGGATGCCCTGAAGACTGAGGCAGTGTTACTTCCTTCAAGCCAATCTAGAAATTTCCGGCTTATCATACATGTTCAGCTACTAAACTTTGGCCTACATACTTGTCAGAATTCTAAAACCCTGAAGTGGTTGACTCAAACTTCTCCAGTTGGTCAAAACTCCCCACTCTGTCTTATACAGAGTACCCCATGATCCCAATCTCCCTGAGTGGCAAGTACTATATCTCAAGTTCAGGGAGTGTTGATGGTCTCACAATTTCCAGTGCTGTGTTAAGTAGTAACACACTCTACATACTCTACATCTGTTTCCAGAAAACAGACAGCAGAGAAAGGAAATAGGAAGACATTAACTATACAAAGGACTTGTATAGTAAAGGCCATTGCTAAATGTAGATGCTAACTACCTTTCATTGGTACAATTGCAGGCACAAAAGCTCTCTGGTTTACCAGATTTCCATTTGTTTTTCGATTTGTTCATTCTAGTTATTAAGAATAACTGAGGCACAGTTCACCTTAACTAGTGTGCAGATCTTAAAGCATTCTAACCTGATGTGTCGGCTCAGCTCTTGCACAACTAAGGTGAAGTGCTGTAATATTTTTTATAACTTTCATTTAAGAAATCAGCACTTTGTAGCACTTCAGTTGAAGTCTGATACCGCAGAAGTAAGCTGAGAAGCTCTCAAACCCCAAGTTTTTCTGCTCAATATAGTATTGTTGGTTCCATTGGAAAAAGGAGCCTTACAGAGTAAGGGTGAAGGTGGAAGTGGCAACTGTATCAAGTTTTGTGTGCCTACCTGAGGATACTCCAATTTCATAAACAAATGAAGTTGTTGCTTATTATGATGTATGATAGTAGAAGATAATATTATTTTATTAATTTTTCACATTTTTATACCGTCCTTCCTGCAAACAGCTCAGGGAGGAGTAAACAGCTGCTCCCCTCCTTTTGTCCTCACAACAACCCGGTGAGGTAGGTAAGGCTGAGAGAAAGTGACTCGTCACCCAGAAAACTTCATGGCTGAGGGGGGATTCAAACCTGGTTCTTCCAGTTCTAAGTCCACTTCCCAAACCACTACACCACCTGGTTCTCAATATACTTGTTGTACTAAGTTTTTTGTGCAGCTTCTGTAAAAATCAGGATAAAATACAGCCATAGCCCTGGGCACAGCAATTATCTTTTAAAGATTAATTAATTTTTTCACAGTAGAGCAAACCCAGCGGCACTAGCCAGAAGAATATTATTAGGAAAGTGAGAGTAATTGTACTTTATGGAGACCAGATAATACAAATTGAAGTGGGCAGGTTGATGAAAGCCTTCATAAGAATAGCCTGCATTTTTTCTGCTATAGGGTTAATAGCAGCTTTGAACAATGATTTTTAGGTCAGGAGACATGAGCTGGAGCAGCTTAGTGGGTAAAAAACAGTGCTATGAGTCAGGACTTTGCCAGTTCAAATCTTGCTTCTGCCATTAACTCACTAGGTGGCCTTGGGTAAGCCACTCAACCTCAACTTGCCATGTGCAGCATGGGAATAATATTTAGGCTGCAGTTCTATACATACTTACCTGGGAGTGAACCCCACTGAACACAGTTGTCCTTACTTCTAAGTAAGCGTGTGTAGGATTGCACTGTAAGTCATATAAAGTGATCCAAGTATTTGAAGGACACGAGTCAGTTTCTTAGATGTAGCTACTCTTCTGCACTGATTTTTGTAGGAGAATTCCAGACAGCTGGCACAAAGGCATATGTTTTGAAAAATTTCCACTGTCAGGAGGCAGGAGTTAGTGACACTGGATCCCTTTTACTTGCAAAAATGTTGCTCTCTGAACGTCATTCTCCAGTTGCCTGAATGTGCCCTGGATTATTTCCTCCTAAATGTATTAGCTTGCATTTTTCCAGGTTGAGTCTCATTTTGTTAATTCCTGCCATTTGTCTAATCCTTTTAGGTCTGTCTCTAGTTGTTTCCTATACTTTGTATGTATGTAGCTCTCCCTCTGGTTTTGTATTATATGTGGATTTAGTTAATGTGCTTTTAAACATCATTAGCGGCAACAGTTCATGAAATAGGATACAACTCGACCATTGCATGACCTCACCATGAAAACCCTTTAGCCAAACAACCATTTCTGCTTTGCATGTAGAGTTCGCAGTAACAGTGCAGCTGGCTGTTTGCATGGGTTTGTTTTGACAATTGACAATAAAAATCAACTAATAAACTATAAAAAACAGAAAAGATTGAAAACATGTAAAACAGACTGCTTTGCAATTAAAGCTGCACGTAACATCCCCCTCTGCAAATTTGTCAAGATGAAACAAAAAACCACACCAAATCTTCATTGTTTTAAAAATCCTTACACAGCTCTTCTAATACCTTTTGCAGGAAAGGGATTCCACAATGAGAGAACCCATTGAAATGGCCTGTTTGTTCTTTGTTAGTTAGTTTCCTTTCACCATCTGTGAAGGAAAGTCCTATACTGCTAGTTTTTATTTGACAACTTTCTAAATTGTTGAAGTGCGATCCTTTGAGCTGGTGCAGCCCTGCCACTGAAAGGCACATAGCTGGATGAAGGATCTTATCACAAGAAGATTTCTATCCATGGTTGGAACTGGCAAAGTACTTACTAGCCAGTAGTCATTGTGGGTGGTGTTTCTTGGAAGGAGGCTTGTGCGTTTGCACTGATGGGAGATGCAAATACAGGTCAGCTGCAAGAACTGATTGGCCTGAGAACCTGCTGTGTCCCCATATGAACCTTCAAGCCTGCTCTGATCATCTGGTTGAGCCCTACTAAGAATCCCACCAGCTAAGGTAATTGAAATAGCCACTGGGTCTAGGCAGAAAGTCTTTTTTGCAACTGCCATAAGGCCAAGAACAATGTCTTTGGGGAAGAATTCACCATTCTTTTCACTTCTTCAAGGCAGTTTTTTAAAAAAACAAACTAACCAGAGGTTACTGGATTGGTTTTATTAAAGCTGCTAAATTGCTTATTGAGATAATGAATTGGTTTTAAGGTAATCTTATTTTTTATGTTTTAACATTCACTGATCTTATTGTACAAAACTCTTTCTTTATTAAAAACAAAACACCTGTCTGAAGCATTTGGAAGGGTGGAATAGATGTTAAAAGTGGTTGGTAGATAGGCATATGATTTTAACACCATGAATGACATCAAGGCTTGGACAGGTTGCACACTGGCCAAAAGTTCACACTTGTTAGGGGGCCTACCTGGGCAGGCGGGGCAGGCCTATCTTCAATACTGGTGGCAGTGGTAGCACCCAGTGCATCATTACAGGGCAATACAGGGTATTGCACCAGGGCGTCTAGCAACTTGGCATCAACACTGTGTATTGTGGAGCCAAGGACCAAAGTAACAGCTTGTCTTGGAACTTGAGGGTTTCTGGCTCCTAGCCTTATGCTCAAACTACTGGAACATCATTTTCCTTTCTAAGATCAATGAGTGATGCTCAGCACATGGTCTCAGCATTCGAGTGCAAGTTTTTGAATTGAAGTGTGCATTATTAAAGAGAGCATTTGCTAGAAGACTCTTGGGGATTCTTGTTGCTGGTTTTAATTTAGCAGAATCAGAGGTGGAAAAATCGGCATGGTCCAAGAGCCCAAGAATATCTCTTATGATTTGGGGGGAGGGTTCACAGCCAAACACTTTCAGTGGGTCTGTTGTGGACTCTTCCTACCTCTAACTCTGTTCACCAAACTCATAATACCCTGAATGTGTGCAAAATAAATTCTCCCTACAAAGCAAACTGTCTTTGGTGGAAAATTATACAACATAAAATGCTTCATTGTATTGCTACGGGCTTAGCTATACAATCCTAACCCACTATCCAGCACTGACATAAGGGCAATGCAGCTCTGAGGTAAGGGTACAAACTTTGAACCCTTACTTTGAGGAGAACTCTGTGAGTGCCCCCCAACTGCAGGATGCAGCACACGTCCCATTGGCACCGCTATGGCAGTGCTGGAATGTTGTTTAGGATTTGGGTCTTAGACTGAGGGCGCAATCCTAACCATTTATGTCAGTGCTTTCCAGCACTGACATAGCGGTGCCAATGGGACATGTGCTGCATCCTGCAGTTGGGTGTCGCTCATGGAGGCCTCCTCAAAGTAAGGGAATGTTTGTTCCCTTACCTCAGAGCTGCATTGCCCTCATGTCAGTGCTGGAAAGCATTGACATAAGGGGTTAAGATTGCGCCCTGACTTGTTGTGGTTACTATTCCGTTTTAAACTGGTGTTTTGTAGTGATGAATTTCACTGGAGGAAATGTTGCAGAGGCAAAGATAAACACTCTCTAACTCCCTGCTGCACTCTTGATCCAAATTGTTACCCCATGAAGCCTCTACATGCAAGCAAAGCCAAGCCTGTATGTGTTTAACATCACATGTAATTTGGCCCTTATCATCCAATCTTATGCATGTTTATTCAAAAGTAAATTCCACCAAGTTTATGGCCCAAACCTACCTGGGCTGGGTGATGGTGATATGCCTCTTCCATTGTCCTAACTGCCATAAAGCAGTCAGCACCAGTTGTAAAAGATGCTCTGGCTTTACTCTCAGCTACTGGAGCCTTCCTACCAGTGCAAGTGAATCCAGAATCTATACACTGCCGGTGGGAGGGAGGGGTGGGGAGGACGGAATGGGGCAGGGGAAAGCAAAACAATGCAGTAATGGGGGCTGGAGAGGACTGAACAGGGCAGCAATGGGGCTGGGCATGGATGGATCAGGTCTGGGAAGGGGCAGGTTCAGCTACAGCTGCACCTGTCAAATCCTGATCCCCTTACAGGAGCTGATCCCATTGCATGGGTCTATTTAGCTAGAACAGGTCTGAGTATACACCTCCCTATGCAGTGGAGGCTTACCCTTAGGTAAGGGAATGATTGATCCTTGACCCAGAGGAGATTTTTGCAACCCAGCCCCCCCCCCCCCGGAGGTTGCAGCAATAGGCATTTTGGTGCCACTGTATCAATGGGTAGGAGAAAGGACAGAATTGGGCTCTTGGTGGGGTTTATTCCCAAGTATGTGTGTTTAGCATTGCAGCCATTCTAACATATTTTTCTTATTATAGTGAAGTTCATTTTAATGTTAGAGGATCCCCTTGTCTTGGGTACAGTAGGTTATATAGACAGACCATCACTGAGGGAAGATAAGAGAAAGGGAAAATGGCAATTTCCAGAATTTTAGGAAAGCATAAAGGTAATTTTCCCAAATCAAGCAATTTGGAATGGGTACATTTGAAGCTAAATTAAAATATTAATACTGAATGCATTGTGATTTAGTTACTGCATTTTACAATTTGCTTGCTTACTTTTTCCAGAAGGGAAAGTGTCTATTGCATCTGACAGTCTGTGTTTGCATAACAATGTGGGGAGTGACAAAAGAGAGAATTTGAAACAGGGTCTATTCGGTGACAAAGTACATTTCAATTATTTGCCCAATGAGTGCTTCCTTAGAAGTGGGATTCATTGTGCTTAATAACAATGGTTTAATTAAAGCAAGGCATGTTTTACTTCTTATGTTGCCCTTCACTATTTAATCGGGTCAGTAATTATTGTTAATACTCTCTTCTATAGACATTGAAATGATTGTAATTCAGCTCTTGGATATCCTAGCCCAGTGCTCTGATCATCAGCTGGTACTGTCAGGGGGCTTGAGAAGCTACGAAACTGATAGGTTGACAGAGATAAAGGTACACTGTGCAGAAAAGTCCAGATTAGAAAGCTTTGCATGTCGTTGGTGTTCAAAATTCATAGCTTTATTTAGGGAAATAAATCTTTGTTATAGAAGATGGAAATGGATCCTGCAGCTAGTCTGTCTAGGTACATGAATTCTCTTCACAGAGAGAGAGGGAGGGAGAGAGAGAGAGAGAGAGCACGCAGAAAGGAGGTCTGAGACTAGTATTCTGGGTAACCAAAGAGCATGCACTACCTGAGGAGAGAAAAGCTCAAGGATGCATTGGAGGTTGTGCAAGAAATGGTGACCTTAGCGTGCAGGTGTTGCCCAGAGGCCCAGCCACTTACACCAACCCAGAAGACCCTTGTGGAGGCAGGCAGGCAAATGGGGTCTCAGTTGGTATGCCATGTCTCCAGACTTCCCAGGTGCTGGGAAGAGCTCCAGAAAGCCCTGTGGCAAGGTGGCCAAAGCTCCATTCAGCCGCCTGCCTCCACAAGTGTCTGGAACCGCAGCGGGAAGTCCAGGATCTGGGGTGTGGTGGCCCCATGTTGTTCACTTTTCTTCTTCCCCTCCCAATATTTCATATGGAAGAGGTAACATCCCTAGGAGATCATGTGCCCAGATGTCTCTGCAGTGGTAAGGGGCTTTTCCTCAGATTTCATCTAAACAGAAAAAATTTATATGTGTTGCATCACCCATACTAAATAGCCAAGAAGTTGGGATCTAGCAGTCACACTTTCTACACGAGATGGTGAGCAGCATTGCATTGTCAGAAAACGTTACTTACAGCAGGACTTTTCTTTTACTACTTGTTGTAATAGATTTGACCCATGCCAACAACATATTATTCCTGCCCTTGACCAATGACCTTGAAAGAACTGCTCTGAACCTGTGGTACCTCAAAGTTCTTTAATAGCCTGCATCTGAGAGGCTATTATTCAGCATTATTTAAAAACAAAAAAGTAATGTTTTGAGTGAGAGATTTTTTATAACATTTGAACCACTTTGGGCTTATGAAAAGCTGCATACAACTGTTGTGCAGTGCAATCCTATGGAATTTTTCTTGGAGGTAAATATCACTGGTTTTAATGGCACTCCCTTGTAAGTGTGTATAGAATTGCAACCTTAGATATAGGATTGCCTTGGAATAGATATCTGTGTGGCTAGAATGGTAATTGAACAATGAAGGGTCAATATGTATATTATGCAGAAAATCTGTGATTGCTTCCTCTGATGCTTTACTTTTGTTTATACTCTGGTGCTGTGGGGGCTCTGAACTTGATTGGAACACTGGTGCCAGAGAAGAGGGTTTTAATGCCTCCTCAAGCCATTTTCCCAAGCTAAATGGTCCCCATGTAGCTGGTGCTAGCCTTGAAAAATAAAAGTGCCTGTACCCTCCTGCCTGTAGGAATACAAACAACTTTTTATGAAGGACAGGGGTGCAGTTTTGATCAGAAAAACATCAGGAAGAATTAAACATACCCCACCCCCCCAGTTCCTCTGATCCAATCAAATTCTGGGCACACTCAGTAAAGTAAAAACAAAATATCAAGTGATCTAATAAAAAATCTGCAACATAATAGTTTGGCCTTCAGAGAGATATTGGATTACTTATCTGAGAAAGTGTGGAGCATATGTTAAAACAGTAAACCCGTTCTTTAGAGAATAGGGACACTGCGCATCACCCGGGAATTTTGAAATAAATATCCAAATTTCTATGGATTTTTATTTAGAGTGCTTCCTAAATTTCATAGTATAACTTCTTTTTACATATTCCTAATGTGCCCTTGATTTAGAATGGAAAAAGCAGCCCTTCTGAAAAAGGCCGTGTCAGATTATTAGGATCTCCAGGCAACTACGCTGATTAAAATAAACGTGTGGGTTAACCCACATACATTTTGGCTCCGTGTAGGGATGGCAAAAGATTACTCTGAGATTTAACTAGATAATGTAATCATCTGCTGTTGATTAAGCCAGCCCCACAGAGTCACTGCCTGTTGTTTTTTGTAGTTTTGCTAATCTCTACAGAAAAGCTTACTTTTCATTAGTTCCACAGCGAACCCACTAGAATGGTTTCTGAGGGCTTTTTCAGGCCAGGTCCCCAATGACAGGCTCTCTAAAGCTTGCCAGGGCACTTTTGGTTATGTTGTTTTATAATCTTTCACTGAATTACATGGTTTAGTAACGGGCATAAGAGGACTTACAGTTCAAGCCTAGGCATGTCTACTCAGAAGTAAGTCCCACTGTGTTCATTGGGCTTACTCCTAGGAAAGTGTTATAGGATTGCAGCCTTTACTACTACGTGGTTATCTCAGTTTTGGCCTTGCCTGGCTTCTTCCCTCACATTTTCATTTAGGGTAGGAATGTCTTACACGAATGCCTTGGTTAAATTTGCAGTAGAACTCCTCTGCGTGAACTTTAGATCTTCATTTGCTTTCCTAAAACATTAGTGTAAGATCCACTGCTGACACTCTTGTTCACAAAGGCATTGCTTCGTACTGTACAAGTGGCTTCAGTAAGAAAAAACCTATAAGGGCTACTTCCCACCTTACATTTTTAAGTGTACTCTTAAAAACCTTAGGTGTGCACCTAAAAATGCAATGAGATGTGTGATGTAATGTGTGAATGAGACAAATATGTGTACTGTGTTTGGTTGCATCTATCTCTAAAATACATATATGCTCTCTGGCAAACCTGAGTTTGCTGTGTCATAACATGTGGGGTGGGCGATCCTAAAATGCAGATATAACAATTCAAGAAGAATATTCATAATTCACATGTTACTTTTACCATAGGGGTGCTGCTGAAAATGGCATCTGCATGACATGTTTTCCACCTGGAACAGTTGCATTTGCAGTGTGCAATGCCCTACCACATGCTGGATAGTCCTACCTCTAATAACCACGAGTGGAAGCAGGGTCACTTGCTATGCGCTGGCTGCACTCCATGCAAAATGAACTCTTCCCTGATACAGTAGACGAGGGTGGTGTAGATTTTCCTAATGGAGATGCCCTTTTTGGTATACTGTCTGCCCCATCTGTTATTAATTGCTGCTGGTTTATGATTTTTATGATTTTTGTTTTGGTTTTTTTAATGTGATATTTTAATGTCTTATTGTGTTTGATATTTTTGATTGTTTTTATTATGATTTTGCATTTGCAAGGGCTCAATCCTATCCAATTTTCCAACACCAGTGCAGCTGTGCCAATGGGACATGCACTGCATCTTGTGTTGGGGCAGTAGTCACAGAGGCCTCCTTGAGGTATGGGAACATTAGTTCCCTTACCTTGGGGCTGCATTGCAGCTGCACCTGTGCTGGAAAATTGGATAGGATTGGGCTTTAAGTCACCTTGAATGCCCTTCGGGGAGATAAAGTGGGGTATAAGTTTAGTAGATAGATAGATCTATTTATCTAACTGCAAGTGCCACTGTTTTTCAGCAATTTCTGTGGTCATGTTGCCACTTACATAGTTAAAGATTTTAAGGGCTCATAAAATAATTCAGAGTGTTTTTTTTCCCCCCCCAGGCACATTTTGAAAACATCTTCATTTGTTTAGTGTCTTCTGTTCAGACCTTGCTGCTAAAAGAATGGGATTGGGGGGGGGGTGAGGTATTTTTTGTTTTTGCTGATGCAAAGGTAGGTGAATTCTTTCCTCTATTAGCTTGCAGATGTAAGGAGCAGTGACTTCATGATACTAACCAGAAAGCTATAAATAAATAAAGAAAATGTATGGATTGATTGAAGGGGTTTGGCAGAGCGAAGTCATTAATGTTAGATAATGGGAGCTTTTATTCTTTGTCAATTAATGAAAGCTACAGTAAGGCATTACCTTTTCTGTTTCCACCTCCCCCTTTTTTGTTTAATGAGCTCACTGATCCTGCTGAAGGAGACATGAACCTTGGGATTTATATTTTAAAAAAAGAAGAAGTTGAACTACTAAATATTTAATCAGTGCTATTTCCATGACAAACTTTCTGATCCGAAGCCAACAAATGCAGGAAGCACAAATGTTCTTTGTGTAAGTAGAAAGGAAACCTGATATGCCTTCCATTTCGTGGGAGTGATCCACTTCGCAAAGGACAGCTCTAGAAGTCTGCTGTAGCCACCAACATATCCTCAAGGCCTGGACAGAACCACAGCCCGAAGTGATGGCCTTTTAGAGGGGACAACTGGGTGAAATGGAATTGATTTTGTAACCTAAGGCAGCAGACTAGATTATCATAATTACTGTGGGCCTTGAAAAATAGATGAAGAAGCTGTAAAATAAAATGTCAGGAAGGTCCGCAGTCAAATAGGGAAGGAGGCAGGAGAAAATCAAACCTAGTCTGGCAGCTTAGCCAGGCAGATTTTTCTCAGATTGCTGTGACCTGGTTTGTAAAAAGGGAAGGTTTATCTGTCAACCAGCGGTGGTGGTGGTAGTTGTAGTAGTAAAAAGCCCTTCAACTGTAGTGCATATATTATTATTATTATTATTATTATTATTATTAACAGTATTTATATACCGCTTTTCAACTAAAGGTTCACAAAGCGGTTTACAGAGAAAAATCAAATAACTAAATGGCTCCCTGTCCCAAAAGAGCTCACAATCTAAAAAGATGCCAAGGAATACCAGCAGACAGCCACTAGAACAGACAGTGCTGGGGTGAGGTGGGCCAGTTACTCTCCCCCTGCTAAAAAAAAGGAGCACCCACTTGAAAAAGTGCCTCTTACCCAATTAGCAGGGGTTAATCTCTCCCATTCTCTCTCTCTCTGGCTTTAGAGAAAGTCTCTTCACAAAGCTTTCTCTCCCATGGCACCCTTGGAGATATAATCATTATAATCAACTCATTTGTCTATGTCACTGGTACCTCAAAAGCTACATGATCGGAAAGGTCCATTGTACGTAAAAAAGGCTGTACTGCCTCAGAAGGAAGGTTGCTTTAGAGCAGCGGTTACCAAAGTTTTTAGCACCAGGACCCACTTTTTAAAAATGACATTCTATCAGGACCCACCTAGGTTTACCAGACTTTTAAAAAAGAAGATCTAGAAAGAAATATTTATTTGAAATAATAACCAGAAAAATACCCTCAAAAATTTATCTCCCTATATTTACACATGCTTGCAAACTTCAGGAGCTTGAGCTCTCGTAGCATCTACAGTATCTGATTTTTGAATAGTCTCAGGGCTATTTATTCAGCCCTGAGGCTATTCAAATGACTTCTCTGATATTTCCATCACCCTTTGGCAACCCACCAAAAATCTGTCCACGACCCACCAGTGGGTCCCAAACCGCAGTTTGGGAACTGCTGGTTTCGAGGAAGCCAAAATAATCCATCCAAATGGAATTAAACAAGTTACTTCTAAAGGCAGAATGTTTAACCTAAATTCAAACTGACTGTGATGCTGAGATTTAGCAACCTGCACTTTTTGCCAGAAGGTCCATAAGATTATTAAACATAATTACAGCATTTTATTCATTCATAATCTGTTAATCTTGAAGCAATAGTTTAATAGCTATTGGCCAGTGGCCGGTATTCAAAGCACGTTGTTAAAGGTCTGGGCAAAGTAGATGTGGTTATAGATGACAGCTCAGTTGAGTTCAGACCCAAATGCAAACAGACAAACATGACTTACTGATTAGTCCTGTTCCCAGCCATGCTATAGCATGCAGCTGTGCCAATGAAGGCTGGGCTGCCTGCTATGGGGGAGGGGGGAGGAGCTGATTGGACAGCCTGCAGACTTGCCCTCTGGTGCGCTGCTTGATTGCCTATGGCTCTCCTCTGACCTAAACCAGCTACATAGCTGGTGCAAGTCCAAGGAGAACCACGGATGGGAATGGTTGGGGGATAAGATCTGTTGCGTGTGACTGCTGCTGGATCTATCCCTCTCTCCCAACCATTCCCCTGCTTCCTCCCCCAGTGCACCCCGTTACTCCCCTCCCTCCCTGTGGCCTGCGCCTGCCACCAACTTGCCAGCACCAGTGGAGCCTCCTGTAGCACTATGCCTCTCAGTTTGCAGCAGCAACCCAGCTTTCACACCACCTTAAAAGGACCTAGTGCGGCTGAAACACTCATTCCAGGATTGGGGCCTTACTCTTATTTATATTTTTTGTTGCCGCAAATTAATGTTAAGATGTCAACAAGAGTGCCATTGAGTCATTCACCTCTCACTCTTGAATGACTTCAGTATGGGCTAGAGAAGGGCAATCAGAAAGCTGAAATGAAGAAGATAGTAACGAACTATATTTTTGGAAGTCTTATGCTCTTTTTTTGCATTGGTGATAATGGTCCAAATGCTGCAACCCCCTAAGAATAGTTTGGGGAGTCTCAACACAGACCAATTTTCTTTCTTTATCCAGTTTCCACCTGCACAACTGAAAATTCTGAGTTCGAAACAACAAGTGGGGGACCGATCCTAACGATTGATTGGCTCACCGGCATGCACCTGACATTTCCATATTGGTTGCTGTGATCTTTGAGAAATGGCTTGATTACAGTGGTTGAAAATGTTCCCCATGGGGTCAAATTTCTCATTTGCCCACCCCAGATAGCTTTTATTTTTCTTCACTTTATAAATTCATCAAGAATTCAGAGGAGCAGCACAGGCCATACCATTCCTATTTTTGTAGAAATGTGTGGGCAACATCCATAGTTCCCCTTTCTCCAGAGAAAAAGTCCTTGTTCTGGAGTAAGGGAAACTGCAGATGCCACTACTGGTTTCTTCATTTTGTTAACGTGGCGTTTAATCTGTTTCAAATTGCCAAAGTGCTGAGCAACATTTGCAACCCAGCTGCTCCACAAAAATGGCTCCTACCAGACTGACACTACTTGCAGCTGCTAGAGCAGCAATTTCACAGGCCTAAAAAATTTGAGGGTCAGAAAAGTTTTTCCCTAACTTTATGGTGGTTTGATATGAATTTGGGGTGCCGATTCCAAAAAAGGCATCCGTTTTGCCCTATCTCATCTAGTTTTGGAGATATAGCATAGCCTCATTAGTGAATGGTTCAAGCAGCTTCCTCATGAGGAAGCCGTGGTGTAGGCTTCCTCATGAGGTAGCTGCTTGAACCATTCACTAATGTGGCTATACTATATCTCCAAAACTAGATGAGATAGGGCAAAACGGATGCCTTTTTTGGAATCGGCAAAACTAGACGTGATTGGGCAAAATGGATGCCATTTTTGGAATCGGCACCCCAAGTATACCCAGGAATGGTGTAACATTTAAGCAAGCAAAATGTGTGTTGGCCTGTGTTTTCAACCTTTTTCATCTCACAGCACATTGACAAGGCACTATCAGGTTTTGACAATTGACAAGGCACACCATGCTGTCAGTGGGGGGAGGGGCTCACATTCCCCAGTAATTCCTGTGGCATATCTATGGACCACTGATGACACACCAATGTGCCATGGCGCAGTGGTTGAAAATGGCTGTGCTAGAGAGAGCAGGTTGGGAGGGGATCGGTGTGTATTTATGACTGTGGGATACAATCAGAGAGACAACTGTTTTTAGAATTGTTCAGGGTTCTGCTCTGAACTTTTTCTTCAGGAATAAGTCTCTTTTGCTTATGTGTCTTGGACGACATATTCAATATGTTGTCAGAATTCAACTGCAAGGCATGTTCTTATCGAGTATTTATTTTTCTAGTACCTGTTTTTAAAAATCCAATATTCACTGTATGAGAATACATAGCCTAAAGCCAGGTTGTGTGCATGGTCGTGCATGCATATGTGTGGGCTTGTTTTGTTTAGACAGAGTAACTGTGAGTGTGGTGAATTTAGTCAGAGTCTTACAGCCCAATCTTATCCTTTCTGCCTCCTGTTAATGCAGCAATTCCAAAATGGTGACCAGGGCATCTTATGGGGGGGGGGGCAGTTGTAAAGGTAGGTAATGGAATATTTGTTCCCTTACCTGGGGGTAAGCTTGTGTGGCATGGTAAGGTACTTTGCTGTTACAAGTCCATGTTGAGCTGCACCACAGGATCAGGCCTTGTGTTGTCAACTTAGGCTTGCTCTCAGACAAGCAGGTATAGGATTGGCAGACTTAGGAGCAAGGCTACCATTTTAAGAGTAGTTGCTTTAGAGGAAGCCCTCTTGCTCATTGGAATCTTCATCTGAGAACAGGTTGAGCCTACTTCTCTGTGGATTTTATATCCACAGGTCTGGCTCAACGTGAGTCCCCTGGACCCATGTTGAGCCAAGCTTGGCCCAACTTGAACCCTCCAAAGGCAATTCTGTGAATCCCAAGGTCTTCCTGTACAGGTACACTCATTTTAATGGTACGTTGCTAGTGCAAATATAGTACAGTAAAAGCCTAAAAATGAATATAATCGAAAAGTGATGCAAAGCAAAGTGCCGTAAAGTGAGGTATGCCTGTACCTCCCTTATACTGTAGGTGTGTCCTGGAAAAGAATGTTATGTAAAACAGTGCTATAAGAGGCAATTATAAACACTGTTCTAATTTAGATTCATTCACAAGACTGTATCAACCAGTGCATTAGGTTGGAGGCTGTTATATAATGACCGCTACTGCTGTCACTTCTACATGACAGCTGTGCAAGAGGATGGGAGGAGCTGCTCCCAGGAGGATGAGACAGGTTGTGACTCTCTTTGGGAACTACAGGCTTCTTATTGAAGAAAGTACCTAAAGTAGATGGCTTTACCTGCTGTTGCCTCTCCATCATTTCCTGGTAGCAATCAATTAACCCCATGCTGGCCAAATTCCACAGCTTCTGTTTGCTGAAAGCATGGTGAAGGTACAGCTCTACTTTTTTTGCACTAAATTTTAATGGATTTATGAATTTAAACCTTTTTGTTTTTTATAACACTATAAAATTTACACTTGGGACAAAGCCCACTAAACCAAAACAGCATTATAGAATGTAGCTAGATTTTTCAAGCAACTCCACACTTCTTGTAAGGTTTGCTCCCTATGTTAAGAAAGTCCACACACCAGGCTACAAGATGCTTTTGTTTTGCATTTTCTTTATTCTACAACACAAGCAACATAAATAGTCATAATTTGTTTTAAAATATCTTTAAGAATTCCCTTTGAACAAAATATACACAAAATACATTTCGCAAACAGCTTACAGCAAACTGTTGAACATACACATGGGAAAAACAAAACTAATGCTTCACAAAAAGAAGGAAAGAGGGCCTGGAGAAGTAATTTTTTTATTTTAATAAGATCCCAGGGATGAACAGGGCAAGATAAGGACAGTTTAATAACAGGTATTCACAGTTGTGTAGGTATAAGCTGACTTTGGGCCCATTCCCATCCAACTTTCTAGCACTGATACAGCTGCAATGCAGCCCTTACCTTGAGGAGGCCTCTGTGACTGTCCCCCACTGTAAAATGCAATGCACGCCCTGTTGACATGGCTGCATTCACAATGGAAAGCTGGATAAGACTGGGCCCTTTGTATGGCCACCTCTATGTGGCATGCAAAGATAAGTCAATGGAACAGTACAGTCCATTGCATCAGGAGTTCTCTACCTGAAGCCACCCCTTTCCCATGTCAGCAGGTCTCTAGTGCATGGGGTCTGCACTAGAAGGGCTGGAGTATGTCCAACAGTACAAGTAGGAGGAACTGGACTGCTCCTTGCAAAAATAGTTTGGGCACTCACTGCATTTTCTCATATAGCTAGGAATCTTATTTCAGTAGTCATTACAAGAACATTTGTTTTGTTTGTTCCCTTTTGAACAAGTCAGATCTTGGCTGTATGAGAAGAAATAGTCTCTTTTAGAGATTTGACTGACTGCATTAGATAGAAAACTGGCTTACAGCTGCTTAACTTCTTAAGGTGTTTTGATGACACCCTTTTCATATAATAAGCAGTTTTGTTATTCTAAGGCAGCAGTTACAACTATTTAGTGCATTATATTTTCCCTCAAATGAAAATGGCCTTTCTTTCTTTCTTTTTCTTTCTTTCCTTCTGCATTAGAAAAAGAAAGCCCAAGGTTGCCACCAATAGGAGCAATTGTATGTTGAGTTCTCTCTCCTTTATGGCACTGTTCTGAGCATTTTCCCCACTTCCTGGTGTTGACAGGAAGGAAAACGGTGACTGTAATGCCATAAAGGAAAGGAAAAAAACATGACACAGATATGCCATTTTTGGTAGTAGCCCATGAGCATATGGCCCCACTCTATGGTTCTGCTCATAAAAATCTCCTGGCCTTTGTGTACTGAAGCATTGCAAACTCACGCGCGGAGCTATCCCCTCTGTCATCAAGGAAGCTCTTGTAAACAGGGAGATAAGTATGGCAGAGAAGCAGGTGGCACAGAGGCACCCCTGTGTACAGCACTTACCTTCTCAACATGTGGAATTCAAAATATTGGTTCACATGTAATATACAGCATATACCTTCCAGTAGAGAAGCAAAAATATGATTTCTGCATTTTAAGAATCCTTTTTGGCATTCAGGAGAATGGATGCAGAAAGACTGAGTGTGGATGTGCATCTTTTTCCCTCTACTTAATTACTCTGTGAGACAGACACTTACAGCAACAAGTTAGAATTGCATTAAAAAAACCCTACTAATGACCAATGTAGGCGTGCAGCACTTGAAAATGTTCCCCTAAAAATCCAACTTCACAAAGAGAGCCATAGAAACACTGCATATTCAAATTGAGAACCAAATAAAGAACAAAACACATACATGTAATCAAATGTGGGCACAACAGCATCTTCATTTACAAAAAAATTTCATCATTTGCAATAGAGAGAAGGGTTTAGCAGCTGACAGAACTTGTACATTCATTGTCTTTTGTTAACAGCAAAAAAAATATGAAGGGAAATGATTGTTACACTTCAAGGCAAACTGCAGTGCACCATAAACCAAGCTGATGAAGGGTGCAATCCTAACCACACTTTCCTGAGAGTAAGCCCCACTGAACAAAATAGGACTTACTTCTGAGTAGACCTGGCTAGGATTGTGCCCTAAGACTCTTATCTCTTTTAAGTTAAACTGCTGAGATCAATAAGCAGGGCTGGCACAAGGCATTATGTTGCACCATCCAAGAGTTGTAGCATGGCATGTTCTGTGACATTCTGTGATGCTCCACTTGTATCACAGGCTACTAGTTTTTTGGTTTTTTTTTTCAATTTCTTTTAAAAAACAACAACACTGTAGCAAGGACTGCCTGTGCAGTTGGGCTAGGCTTGCTCAAATGCCCTTGAAACAGACTGAAACGTGTGGTTGGATGGCTGCCATTTTCAGTTTAGGTTTTAGCAGTAGCAGTAAGGAAGACACTGAGGCCTCCTCCATTGGCTCAGCTGGGACTAACTACTATTTAGATTTTCCCAACCCAGAGCTGATTCTATCAGTTGCCCTGCTCCTGGACACAGCTGAGGTATGACAGAGACCCCCCACCCTACTGGCCTGTAATCAGCTTCCTTTAGGACTCTGACTGATATACCAGACCCTTGTTAACCCTATTATACCAGAGCCATTCTTTCACCTCATGTCCCTTTTTGTGTTATGTCTATCAAATTTAATATATTTGTAAATTACTTTTCGCACACCTGGCAGAAGGTGGTATATTAATATACTAAATAAAAATCACATTTTTATTTTAAATTAATTTTTAATTCCCTTTAATGCTGACATTTAACGTTATAGTATAAATACTGAACAAACTGCACACATTTGATAGGAAAAAGCCTAGTTAATAGCTTTTATATTTTCAGCTGTATATACTGGAGAACTTGTCTTAAGAAAAATGATTTAAAAGAGCCTGTGTTGCTATTGGATGGTTCTGGAATGGAACCAATGGAAAGTTGGTCTATTGAATCCCACTCAAACATGCTCACTGGTGCCTGGACAGTCACCCTTTGTTGGCACAGAAGAACAGTATCATGTGCCTAGTTTACAACACTATATTTTGCAGGAAACAAAGATGACCTATAGTAATGCATTCTTTTTCTTCACTCTCTGTGTTGACTTCTCCTCCCTTGATGGTCTTTGAAATCTATGCAATAGGAGCATGTATTTTTCTACATAGAATTAACCATTCCATCTCTGGCTCATCTGGTGTCAGGATATTTTCTAGAATATTTTCAGCAGCATGACTTTTTCCACACAGCACCTCTAGGATGACAACAAATTGTATTAGAAGTGCCTGAGAAGTTCATGTACAGCTGGTACATCTCAATAAAGAAGACACCGGATTAAACTTGTGCTTCAATTTTGAAAACTGTCAAGTTTGGAAGCCTCTTTTTTTCATTGCATGTTCTATAGGAAAAGTTAAACTGGCCCAGGTGATTAGATTTACTTATTGAATCTTCCACTACCTTGTTGTATGAATGCAGAAATGGCAATCTGCCTGATTTGGGGTCCCAGTGAGGTTTGCTGCTAACGACATCCCTAAGCAACCCTGCTACTCACAAGTAAATCAAATCTGCAAGCCTTTTGATTTGGGAGGACAAAATTGCATTTGAGTAGAGAAATGCTGACATCATGAAAAATGCAGCCCCTTAATCTGACTGTCTACTGACAAATATACTTTGTATCCAGTAAAGCATTTCATGCTTGTCAAGTGGAAGGTGTTTATTTCACTATACTTTCCACTCCCTTTGCTCCAGCAATACAATATTTCAATCTACCTTTTCACCTGTGGAAAATATGCAACATCAAATGTGCTAAGCCTAATTTAATACTTGGTATTCGTTTGTGAAACTCTGTGCAAGAGGACATACAGTAGGATCACAGACTGTTTTAGGTGTGAGCAAGACTGGACTGAACTTTTAAGCAGTTAATAGCATGTGATTAGTTATTAATCACTATCAAGAGGCAGTTACTTGAACAACCCTTAACCAGCCCAATAACATTTCCAATAACTACACTTTATATGTATGCACTGAAGTGTTTCCTTGGTAATGTAACAAATACCTACTATACAATGATGTCATAAACTCTGCCCACTCTTCCCAGCCATTCTCTGACAGCCTGACGAACCCGGATGTCTGTCACGTGACAAGTCAGCTGACTGATGCAGGGAAACACTGCTGGCTGGAGGGCTGTGAAAATTTGGTCTGGAAGGGCCTGGATCTGGTTAAGAACTGTCAGTACCATGTTGGTCCATGCCTAAAATAATACAGGGGAAAAAAGAGTGAAAAAATGGTCTGAGTTGGTATAAACATAGCTATAGACTTAGTGCCCAATCCTATCCAGTTTTCCAGTGCCGGTGCAGCTGTGCCAATGGGTCATGCACTGTATCTTGTGATGGGGCAGCAGTCACAGAGACCCCCTTAAAGTATGGGAACATTTGTTCCCTTACCTTGGGGCTGCATTACAGCTGTACTGGTGCTGGAAAATTGGATAGGATTGGGCCCTTAGCTGTTAAAAAAGTTTGAAGTGCAAAATAAGAATGATGATTTCAGATAAAAGGGAGCATCAAAATTAAATAAGCTCACCAGTTGCCATAGCCTTCCTTTACAATTTAGAAAGTGTTTTTTTCCAACTTGAAAAGAAACCTAGATAAGCAGAAAACTTGGTTGTGACAGGAACAAATGGAAGGCCCTTTTCTATCCCAAGCTATCTTGGTGCACTGAGCATATGGTGCACCTGGGCCACGGCAAGATGTATGGAGAAGTCTGTGGGACAATGGAACCAAAATAATAAACTAAAAGAAATACTCTATAAGGAAGGCAGCAGATAGCATCAGCCAGTGGCATAGCTAAGGGGGGGGTCAAGGGAGTACATTGCTCCAGGTATCAGGCCTTGAGGGAAGGTTGGAGGAGCTTGAAACTAGTGGTCAAAATTGTGGTACTCTATGTTCTATATCACCGGAAAGGTAATTTCATACAGAATGCAATGAAACAACACTGAATTATCTATTCTACAGTACATCGTAGCAAAAGTTATAGCAAATAACCATAAAAGGAAAACACACCTGCTTTATGTAACAGAAGTGGATTTCTTTAACTCTGAATTGACCAATGAGACTGATTGTTCCGAGAGCCAAAGAGGTCTTATTATGATAAAGCATGGAACCAATAAAGTGTTAGTACGAGTCAGCTTTCATTTCCATGTATCATATACAGTTACCCCTGCTAACTGGGTAAAGAGGCAATTTTGCAAGTCCTGTTCCTCTTAGATTTGCCAGGGGGAGAATACCTGTCCTTATTCACCCCAGCACAGTGTCTTTTCTAGTGGCAGTTTGCTGGTGTTCTTCTGCATCTTTTTAGATAGTGGCTCCCTATCCCAAAAGGGCTCACATAGCTATTTTATTTTGGGGGCAATCCAGAGGCACCCTTGGGCTGGCGCAAGGGACTTGAAGCTGCTCTGAACTCCCTGGGAACAGGGGTCAGGATCCGGTATAACTGCCGGGTCCCAGCCCCACCTTGCGCCAGCCCAGGAGGGTCACAAATGTGCCATAAGGCACGAATGTGCCTCTTCGGGAGTTGGCAAAGCTGGTGCGCAGAGGCGTGTGGCCTGCGGTGACTGACACAAGCCTCCGTGCCGAGCTGAGTTGATGCAAGGCTCTAGGGTGGGTGGGGAGGAGGCCGGAGGGAGGCATTCCAGGGTGGGAGGAGGATGGGCGGTGGGCGGCTCCAGGGAGCAGGAGGTGGGCTTGGAACCTGGCAGTTACGCCAGATCCCAACCCGTTCCCAGGGAGTTCGGTGTGGTTTCAAGCCGCTTCACTCTTGGACTTGTGGTGCAAGTCCAAGGAGACCCATGGGGCGAGGGTGCCTTACGCGGAGGTAAGGGGAAAAGTTTCCCTTTACCTCTGGCTAAGCTACTTTGGGCTCCTATCCTGTGCTGGATACAGCGCAAGCCTCTTGGCTTGCCTGTTCCAGTGCAGGATTGATTGCGCCCTTTGTCTGTAAACTGCTTTGTGAACTTGTTTTTTTGGTTGAAAAGCGGTATGCAAATGTTCCTAGTAATAATAAGTAGAGCTAATTCTAGAACTCCTATTCAGTTGTGTGCATGTCATCAAGTAGGCCACTGATTTTTTGTTGGTTATTTTTTTGTTGGGCGACCTGTGCTTTTTTTTGCTTTCCCTCCCCACTTTCGAGGGGAAAAAAATGCAGAAAAGTTGTCGGCTGCTGAAAGCGGCGTGCAATCACTCTAAACACACTGTAACTAATTGGCAGTGATGTTGTGATGTCATTGCAATGACTTCCAGAATTTGTCAGATTGTGGTGTAAAAAATTTTTGTGCCTCTGGGTGCCAGATGCCTTAGCTACACCACTGGCATCAGCAACTACTGAGTGATACCAGGAACGGTAGGTGCATCACAAGCAACCTGATAGGAGCTGAAGCTATCAGAGGAAGCTCACAGAGAAGCAAAGTATCCTTACTGAGGCTTGATATTCGGCAAGGGGGCCTGGAACCCATTCCCGTGTGCGTGGATAGATGTAACATGTTAATATTTTGCCTACGGTGCCAAATGCTTCAGGCAGGCCCTGGGTGACAAAATAGGAGTGTTCCATATTCTAGAACAATTAAGATTTCTATAAGAGACATTTCCTGCTTATACCCAAATGAGGACCGGAACTGCTTTCATTTACAATATATACATTTACTCCATTTTCTTACCTGTATTTGTGCCTCACCATCACGGATAGATATACTGAGTGAGCTGACTGTAGAACCAGAGCGCGGCCTCTTCTCTTGTCTCAAAATCTCTGGTCCTGCACTGAAGGAGTGTCTCATTTGGCCTTGATCGACCAGATTTTGTGGCCTTTGTGGGAGGGGTGAATCTGGTCCCCTTGTGCTTAATGGCTCCCCTTTCTTGTCAGCTTTCATCTCTTTGGTGAACGTGGCCATGTTATGCTGCTGTTTTCTCTTCTTGTATTCAGTCATGAGCTTTGATATGGTTTTATCTGTGGCTATGGTGTAGATTTTGTTGCCAGCACTCTCCCACCATTCTTTTTTCCTGCCTTGGTCTTTTTTCTCTCCTTTGGGACTCAGGGGTGGAAGAAGCAGCACATCTCCATTTCCTCCCTTAGGAGTGAGATTTTCAGCGAGAGAGTCTCTAATTTGGCTTTTGTCATCTTCCGAAGGGGTGTCCTTCCCAGACAGCCCTCCTGTAGATGGGGTGGATGTTTCAGACTGAAATGATGGAAGAATAAAGAAAGGGTCTCCCCTGAAGACTGGGAGCTCATCTGCACTATTTTCCAAATCCAGGTGCATCTGAATATAATTGTTACATAGTTCCATGCATAGCTTATGAAGCCTTTTAATTAGCCAAGCCCAGTCTGCATTGCTGACTGGCTGAACGCTTAGTGATGGCAGCCTGGCTCTCCATTGTCTCTTCTCCTTCCCTCTTGGTGGGCTTACTTGAGCTGTCTCTTCAAAAATGTCCTCATCTTCTGAGGAGCACTGCTGGGATGAGTCAGTGCTTCTCTCGTCATCCTCAAAGAGGATTTTCTTCACTTGTTCTGCAGTGATGTTTTCCTGGTTGGTCACAATAGCACAGATCAAGGCATGGAAGTAGATGTTAAAGCTCATGGCTGACTGGCGGTACAAGTTGGCAGCTCCACCAATACCAGATACCTTCTTGAGCAAGCACTTCAGCCCAGTTCTTGTGTCAAACTCTCTGGCTGTCCTATAGGAATCCAGCAGCAAGTCAAAGATGACAGCCAAATTTTGCATAGAAATGTACCTGAGGAAGCCAGCCAGTTTGGTTTCTGGCAGTTGTTGGGTCGTCTTCTCTTCAGCTTGAGAGGGCCCTTTCACAAACTCCTCCAACAAGATATCATATAAATTCTGCAGTAGCACTTGATGGGACAGCAAGCTCACCACTATTGTTCTGAAAGGGATACTTCATGCAGCGGGGGGGGGGGAAGGGAGAAGAGAACAGATTTAGATCACTATCACTAAGACTTATTTAATCAGTCAATGAATCACATTTAGGCTCTTCCACTAAGAAGCTCAGTGGGGAAATACTTAAATTTCCAAAATAACCTGTATTCAGAAGATTTTCACTATTTCTTATGCTTCTATCCCACCTTTCTTCCATCATGAAACTCAAGGTGATGCAAGATTGGGCTCCCATGGGGTCCCCCCATCAAAACATTAGCTTCAGCAATGTAGCTACATTATATGCTACCAGGACCATGGCCCAGGACCCCATTATTGAGAGAATAATATAACACACTCCAGAGGGGACAGGTGTAGTATCCCAGAATTTATCCATGAGAGATTCCTCCTCACAACTTACATATAACTGTTATTTGAATGCTCCAAAATTTAAACAAGGGGGTATTTCGTACTTAAGTTTTTAACAAATAGTGTCACTAAAGTACTTCTGCCCAGCCCACAGGTGTACACCTTTGATTTCTGTTGTGTATATGCGACATTGGGCAGAAATGACTTAATCTTTCCTTTAAACAGTTTGCAGGCCAACGGCCCAGTTCTTTCAAAGGCCTGTGCCGGTGCTGTAAAACACTTTGCGGCAGCACAAGACCGAGGCTGGAGCCTTCCTGCTGGCACCAGCAGAGCAACAGAGGCCCTCTAGAGCTGGTAAGTTCAGCACAGCAGCAGGGGAAGGTGGGAGAGTCAGTGCATGCCAAATCTCAAGGCCCTTCCCAGGCTTGACCCACCTGCACGGATCAACACAGACTTGAACCAGCGATATTGCCAGTGATACCCAAGTTGAACTGGGGCTTACACCAGGGCATGGGAATAAATACCACCTTATCCAGAGGGAACCTCCAGTAGCCAAAAATCCCCCGTGGGATACAGCATAGCATTTAGGCTGGATTGGGCTGCAAGTGTCCAAACCACTAACTTTAGATTTAACTTTTATAATTACCATTCCAAATAAAATCAAGTCTTTGCAAATTCACTGCAAGAATTGATTCATTGCAAAATACAAATAAGCATTATTAATTTACAATATTAAATGCAAACACATTACAGAATAATTGTGACTCATTATTATTATTATAGCAAGGTAACACTGTACAGACTATAAACTATAAAGTTTGAGGGTTTTAACCAGCCATCTAGGGGGTCCTATGAAGCAGCTTCTGACAGAGGATCTGTCAGGAACATATCGATGTATATAAGGTTCTGGATTGATCCAAAAGAGTAAAAGTGAAAGGCCAAGAAAGTGCATGTGGATAAAGGAGGACAAACAGATAAAGAGTTCATTAAAAATATAGCATTTAAAAACAGAAGACACTTTTTCAGACAGGACTGAATACAAACATCTATCTGTTCTTGTCTATAATCAAATGCAATGATGCTTCCATTCAGCTACATGGAATGTTAAGTAACCACCATGTATTTTTTCAGCTCTAGGTCCTTCTTATTAAATTGTGCTCTGAGCACAACATTGTTCTGTTGTGCTCTGACACTCTCTAGTGGCTGTTCTTGAACAGTGTTTTTTATGCCTCAGTCCAAGCTTGGACTATCTACTGACCAAAGTGACGTGCCCCACTGCATGCATATTTTGATTTAGTGGCAGATGTGGCTCTGGGTTGTGTTTCCTTTTAGAGTGTAGGCAAGTCATTCATAGTGAAATATTAAGAATGCCAGCACTGTGTGTGCTAGCTAGTTTCCTTGCTACCCAAGGTCATTAATGGTAAACTAGCAGATATCCCACAATAACATATTTGGTGCTTTTGCACAACACAGTGGTGAGGAGGGGAGGTTGATACACAGGAACTTTCTCATGGGAGTTAGGCTTCCACTTCACAAGTGTTTCATAGAACAGTCCCCATCCATCATGGGGCTGCAACTACAATCGTACTAGCTCGCTTACTTGCTGAAGAAAACCAAAGTGCAATCATTTAAACTAGGCAGTTGGTAAACTGCAATTTCCTTTTGCTCTAGTACACTTGGCTAAGATGATACATTCTCTGGAAGAATGTGAATCAAATGTTGGTTAAGAACGTACATTTGTTTTTTGGCATGAAACCGCATGGGAAGAAAAGAAGCTCCCTTACCCAAGTTTCCTGTGCATTTATGCAGCATTCCAAGGGGGGAAAATCAGAAAGAGAAACTCCACTCAGTGAAAACAAGATTTCAGCATTGTTACTGATTTGTACATGCAGGACACGCTCAAGCAAGGTATCAAATATTGTGATATGCCTTCTATGGTCAGGGAGCAGCCATACTTTACCATAGATAAAACTGCTAAAACAAATTAGGAAGTCTTCATACATTGTTTATAACACAAAGGCACCTTTTGTGTAGGCAAACAAAAGACAGCATGAATGTTGTTTGTTCTGCACCAGTTGCATAGCTTAAGCAGAGGCGGCTTAATCCAAAAGGAAAAAAAAAGCCCTCCAACACAACGCACACAATTATGGCACACACATTTTTCAATTTGAAAATCTCCAACTGGGGGAAGGGCAAGTAACCATGAAGCACTCCAAACCCTAGGCAACTGAGGAAGGTTTGGTCCTTGAGACAAACCCAGTAGCACAAAACTTGCTCCCAGGAAAGAAAACAGCCACCCAGGGTGCCCTCTGGGGGAAGAAAGATGGGATAGCAATACGATAAATAAATAAATAAAATATGAACAGAGACGCCTGCATTGGCTCGGTCATGTCGTGAGAATGGATGATGGCCGGATCCCAAAGGATCTCCTCTATGGAGAACTCGTGCAAGGAAAGCGCCCTACAGGTAGACCACAGCTGCGATACAAGGACATCTGCAAGAGGGATCTGAAGGCCTTAGGAATGGACCTCAACAAGTGGGAAACCCTGGCCTCTGAGCGGCCCGCTTGGAGGCAGGCTGTGCAGCATGGCCTTTCCCAGTTTGAAGAGATACTTTGCCAACAGTCTGAGGCAAAGAGGCAAAGAAGGAAGGCCCATAGCCAGGGAGACAGACCAGGGACAGACTGCACTTGCTCCCAGTGTGGAAGGGATTATCACTCCCGGATTGGCCTTTTCAGCCACACTAGATGCTGTGCCAGAACCACCTTTCAGAGCGTGATACCATAGTCTTTCGAGACTGAAGGTTGCCAATACAATACAAAATATGCACAGCTGTGGAAGAGATTAATCTTGCCTCTGCCTCTCTTCTTGCCCATTCATCCAAACTATGTAGGGTAGGCCTCATGGCAGCTACAGTCATGGTTGCTCAATGGAACCTCCATAGTCAGAAGCAGACACAGAGGACAGAACAAGCAACAGGGACTAGCTCTCATCTTCATACCTTCTTGTTAACTTTTAAAGCTATTGAACTGGTTGCAAACAGAAGGCTGGTGAACTTTGATCTGATTCAGCCAGGCAACTAACAAACAGCAGATTTCAAAATGTCAACCATAAATATGGAAATTGGATCCAAGAGCTGACATCTTTATGCAATACTTCCTTGCGAGTCACTTTACACATTTTATCCTCCCCCCCTCCCCCAAACTGGCTCATCCACATCCAGCGTCAACAGTTGCAGGCCTCAGAGTTGCAATAATGGTCTGCATTCTACGTATGCTTGCTGTTGACACCAAGGTCACTCTGCGAATGCTAAATATGACCTGAGGCAAGACTAGAATGGTGGGATGAAAAAGTGTCCTTCACTGCAAATAATGGACTATAGTCACACTTGGGATCAGTGTTGACTGTCTTTCATCCTTCACAATGACAGGCACATTTGTCCAGCTTTAAACATTTGTGAAGATTTTCCCTTTCTTTCCCACATTTTCTTCATGGGTGACTTGTATTGCTTTCCCTTTTGCATTAGAAAACCTTGCCTTACCTCTTCTGCGTATGGCCATTGGGTTTCTTGTCAGGAGGCAGTTCAATGATAAGCACGCAAGACTGAGCATGTTCAAATCCCTCTTTGTTGTTTGGAGTTTTGGGGGAGCACTGAGTATCTAACATGAACACCTAGAGAGCAAATTTCATGTCAAAACTTGCCAAGCTCCTGTGCCAAGTGAGGGAAGGAGTACAGCACAGCAACACAACACACAATTTGCCAGTGTCACGCCCTAGGTTAAATCTCTGGCCTTGAGTGATGCCCCACAATCTTCTTCACAAAACAAGTCTGGATCTGGGATGAGATCTTAGAGGAGGACCCCATTGCCAGCCCTAACGACTGTGGATATCAAGAATTCCACTCAAACAAGACTGAGCAAGGTGTGAGACTATAGTGAACTGCCCATTCAGAATAAGGAGTAGCCAGTACAGGCTCAATTGATCAACAGTCCCAGTCAACTACAAAGCAGTTCCTTCTATATCGTAAGCCTAGGACTGCAAATGGAGTTAATAAAACTGCAAAGAGCACACAGAACAAGTGATGATCCTCTCCCTCCAACAGAGTAACTTAGGACCCAATCCTATCCAACTTTCCAGCACCAACGCAGCTGTACCAATGGAGCATGGGCTGCATTGTGTGGTGGTGGTGGTGGGCAGTCACAGAGCATCCTCAAGATAAGGGTACATTTCTTTGGAAGAAATGCATTGTAGCTGCATTGGTGCTTGAAAATTGGACAGGATTGGGCCCTTCGACTTGCTTACTGGGTCACCGAGTGCAAGAATAGATTTCATTACAAACATTATCATGTCTTCTTAGAGACCTCAACTAGGGAAGAGAAGCAAGGTTCAGAAACACCCAGAAGATGTATTAATTCTAGCCTTTTTTAATTGGCTAAAGAAGCCATATCTTTATCAGACTCTCTAAAAACAAAAATACTCCCCACAGCCACCCCATAAAGAAAAAGAAAAACTTAAAATGTTAACAGATCTAACTGGGAAGTGGTTGTAATGCAAACAGTTTGGGCCAATGTTAAATTCCATGGATTTCACTGAGAGTGTTAAGGTTAAACCAACCTTAGCTCAGGTGCAATTTTGCACACATTTGCTCACTATACAGATCCTGCTTTGGGGGCATGGTCATTTACCTGTTGGGCCATGGCCCGTATTCTCCAATATTCTGCTTCAGCACGAGGTGAAAGGGATGGGGCTGCCACTTTTACCTCACAGGCATCACCACTAAAGTTTTCAGAACCACTGTGGAAATAGCCCAACAGATTCTACCAAAAAAAAAAACACACAGTAACATTCACATCGTACACGGTTTGTCGAGCAGCCAATAAGGCATTTTACATTGATAAAAAGTTCTAAGCTTAATTTGCTACAGCATTGACATCTGAATTTCCCTCAACCATGTGATGAATTTCTGGTTTCTTCTCCTTTTTTAAAAGGCTCAGAAATGCACTTTAATGTATGTCAAACCTGCAATAAACATTTACTAAGGTGGACATGATGCACCTATCCTCTGTGGCAAGGGGAATTAGCACTAGCCACATAGACTGGCAACTGGATCTGTGCTGTCAATATAAGGGAAACAGACTTAGGGCACAATCCTGAAAATGAGTTGGGCTGGCACAAGTCCCTTGCCGTAAAGCATATTTGCGCCTCCTCAGGAATAAGCTGCGTCGTCGGCGCACAGAGATGCGCTGATACACAGAGGCTGAATCCAGCCTTCTTGGCAGCTTCCTCTGAAAGGCTTGTGTCAGCCCAGCTGGGCCGACACAAGGCTCTGGGGTAGGTAGGAGGGAGGACTTCCTGGGTGGGGGGAGGACATGGGGGTGGGCGGGCGGGGAGCAGGAGGTTATGCCGGATCCCAACCTCCATGCCCAGGGTGATTGGAGTGGCTTCAAGTTGCTCCGCTCTCCTTGGACTTGTGCCACCTCAGGAGGTGGCGCAAGTCCAAGAAGACTCATAGGAGAAAAGATGCCTTACCCAGGGGTAAGGGAAAAAGTTTCCGCTTGCCTCTGGCTGAGCTGCCTTGGGCCCCTATCGTGCGCTGGATACAGCACAAGCCTCTTGGGTTGCCTGTTCCAGTGCAGGGTAGGATTGAGCCCTTAATAGCTTTAAGTGATTCTGGGGAGGTAGATCCATGACTGCTACTCCCCCATTTGAACACTGAGAATGCACGGAGCCACAATAAGTCACTTGGCTGAACTTGTGGAGTTCATGTGTGAACAGCAGATGCTCCTAGTGCAACAGAAATAGTGGCTTCTGATATACCATGCAAGTGCGTTTCTGCTTCCCGTAAACAATGCTGCCATGCAAGCACTCCCCAAAGTGGAAGACGTGGTCATATACGAACTGTTGTAGGTCAGAGTAACCCATCTAAGAAAACACGGGGAGGGACAGCATAAAGGAAAACATAGTCATACCTTCACTGGCTCAAGAGTAGCTGAGAACGCATCCTGGAGCGCACAGCATGCCAACCTCCACATTTCTTCTGTAAAAACAGGGCCAGCTGTCACTAGTACATACCTGTAGGCAAGGAGAAAGATGGTTGTACAAACTCTTTCTGTTTACAACAGAATCACAAAATTGGGATTGGGAAACCAAACAGCTGTTCTTACTGATGCTGAACTACAAAGAGCCAAGGGTGGTCCAATGTTTAGACCAGAGCAGCTTGGGACAGATATCAAGCAAGCTGGTTATACTTCCAGTGCAACATCGAAGGAGGAACTCTTGCATCTCTCCCCACCCCCATGAAGTAGCATACAAGTTCCAAGTACATTAAAGAGCTCCTGTATCCACTCTTTGTGCTTCTAAGTAAGGGCTTGAAACTACTCCCAACTTCAAGTGCCAGTTCAGCCACAGATATATTGAATGCCTTGGGGACACCTGAGCCATCAAAGACTCCATTATCTGTTGGCAAAAGGAGGATAAAATACACCCTAACAATAGAGAGTTGCTATAAATGACAAATCAATTGGAAAATATTGTGGCTTAATGACACATTATGTCTTTGAGGAACTATCCTCTCAATACATCATATTTTACCAGCGTAAACTGAGGTGCCATGAGAAGAAAGCAAAGATAATTTATCATATTCAAATGTGTCAAGAACTATTATGCAGCAATAATAAGTTAACTCCCATTTCTTTTAAGTAACTTTTTATTTACCACATACACATCACTGCATTTCTTGATGGGGAAGAAGGCACGGTACAAATGTTCCCTTATTCCCTAACCTCTGTACTTGTGAACACTACCTGAACTGTGGAATATGTTTCCAAAGCACCTATGGAAAAATACCTGATGTGTGATGCAACTTTCTCTTTTGGGGGGAAGTTTAGTAAGACAGTTGCACAATCTCCTGCTTTATTGCTAATGTCAAAGGTTAAAAGCTAGATTTTCTGGATTGTGATCTGTATCTGTGATCTCATGATACCTCACATAAAGAGACTAGCAGAAGTATCTTGCTAAGGTTATGATTTGTCAGGTGCTTTCTTGGTTCAATGGGAGAAGTCCCTAGAGATAAATCCTTCTTTTTCTTCTAGGGAAACTACCAAAAAAGCAAAATAGCACTGATTTGGATTTTAACAGTCTCCATTCCCTCCTGTAACTTAGCTTGTATATGTGACTAAAATTGCATATGCTTCTCCTGTTCACACCCTGCCCCCACCCCTGGTTAAGAACATAAGAACAGCCCCGCTGGATCAGGCCATAGGCCCATCTAGTCCAGCTTCCTCTGTCTCACAGTGGCCCACCAAATGCCCCAGGGAGCACACAAAACAAGAGACCTGCACCCTGGTGCCCTCCCTTGCATTTGACATAGCCCATTTCTAAAATCAGGAGGTTGCATATACACATCATGGCTTGTAACCCATAATGGATTTTTCCTCCAGAAATTGGTCCAGTTCCCTTTTAAAGGTATCCAGGCCAGATGCCATCACCACATCCTGTGATAAGGAGTTCCACAGACCAACCACACGCTCACTAAAGAAATATTTTCTTTTGTCTGTCCTAACCCTCCCAACACGCAATTTTAGTGCATGTCCCCTGGTTCTGGTGTTATGTGAGAGTCTAAAAAGCATCTCTCTATCCACTTTATCCTTCCCACACATAATTTTGTATGTCTCTATCATGTCCCCCCTCAGGCGTCTCTTTTCTAGGCTGAAGAGGCCCTAACACTGTAGCCTTTCCTCATAAGGAAGGTGCCCCAGCCCAGTAATCATCTTAGTGGCTCTCTTTTGCACCTTTTCCACTTCTTCTTTTCTTGTGTCATTATCTATATTAAGGGTGTCAAGTATAAGGTCTGTGGGCTGAATGTGGCCCCTTTTATAATTGGGCTCTTCCAGTTTGATACATTGGGCACTCTCATATCTTTAAAATATGATCAAGATCTGCATGTTTTCTTTTCTGTCATTTGCTGCTAATGAGTTTCTATGTGAGAAAAAATGCTTATTTCTAGCCATCATCTGCTAAATGATGTCATTTTCTGCTAAATGATGTCACTTTCATTCCACAGCAGGCACCATGAATGCTAACTTCAGGCCTCTGTATGAAATGAGTTTGACATCCCTGACCTAGACTGTAAGCTTTTGGGGGGGGGGGGTAAAAAACCTGTCTTTTCACTCAATGTAAAGCTACACATTGATGGTGCCATATAAATAAATATATACATTCCATGCAACTTCCATTCTCCACTGTTGCATTTAGTGTCAAAACTGTTTTCATAAATAACAAATTGCTGTCTGCTGAGAGATGGAAAACGTACATTTTAATTTACCCTATTATTGGGTAATGGGTTGACAAATATAGAAAGGAAATCTGCATTACCTGATACAAGAACAGCCAACTCTTGAGATAGATTCCGTGGGTTCTGCTACACAAGCTACCAGTAACTTGAAGAGATCTTTCAACATTGCGTTGATCATATTCTCATAGCCAATATCTACAGAAGAATTAAGGTTGTTGGTTTTGGTGTTCCAGATTTGCAGTGCAGAGGAATAATTTGTGACTGGGGAAGGTTTTACTGAAATTATACTGTAAACACTGATAAGAATGGCTGAATCCAGTACATTTGCCCTCAGCCAGTATTATATAGACCACTGACTAAAGACCCAGTCCTATCCATCTTTCCAGCGCCAATGCAGCTATGCCAGCGGGGTGTGTGCTGCATCCTGCAGTAGGGGGATAGTCACAGAGGCTTCCTCAAGGTAAGAGAACATTCGTTCCCTTACCTTAGGACTGCATTGTGGCTGCATTGGAACTGGAAAATTGGATAGGATTGGGCCCTAGTTCAGCAAAAGTGTTTATTTTATTTCCACAATTTCTTTCTCACCTTTTTATCTTAAAACAAGCACAAGGTAGCTCATAGCTGAAATGCATAAAATATTACTGTGCTCATGTTGGATTCTCTGTGTCTTGGTTAAAGTCATGCTGTGTGTGGAAAGTGGTTTGTGGCATTAAACACTGAGGTTTGGTTAACATTCTGAATCTTTTTTTTTTTTGGTCTTTTGAACTATTTGCAGTTTTGCTTTTTTTAAAACCTAAAATGCAGCTTCCTTATTTTCTTAAAGACTCCTTGTCTACTCTTTGTCTCTATCTGGTGTACCAACTATAAGCAGGGATAATGCAAAAGATTTTTCAGGATAATTATAGGGATGTTTGCTTGAGATTTAGTTTTTGTGCAGCAGAGAACACCAGTATAGTTATATGTTTGTAACTATACTAGATTTAGGGCCCAATACTATTCAACTTTCCAGCACTGGTGCAGCTGCAGTGCATCCCCGACATAAGGGAACAAATGTTCCCTTACCTTGAGGAGGCCTCTGTGACTGACTCGCCACCAAAAGATGCAGTGCACGCCCCACCGGCACAGCTGCATCAGCACTGGAAAATTGGATAGGACTGAGCCCTTAGAGTTCTATTATGCTGGATAGTTTGCTGTTGGGAAGAAGCTTCTTTCCCCAGTTCAGATAGGAGGGTAGCTTTTTATTGCGTTTTAGTGCACACACACAACAATTGCACTTTTTTTACTCAAACATAATTATCCTCTCTGGTTCTCTAATTATTATTGTATTGCCAATATTATTATTCTTACGACTAATTAGCACTGATCACGTAAATTGGAAAATACATTCTTTACCCACTCTCCTAGTGCATTAGCTAGTTACTGATTCATGTAAGACTCTTGATTATTCTGTTAACTATAAACACCAAGAGACATGTTTGTCCACAGTGATATTTGACTACTGAGAATAAATTGTTCGTACCTGAATGTATGAAACTTTGAATATGTTCTACTACCAGTTCACAAGAAAGGCCAATAGCATGCTTGAAATTAGCAGATGCCATGTCCCAGTAGGAATGATCACTGTGGCTGCGGTGGAGCCAAAGAGACATTGTAGGGAGTAGAAGATGTACAACAGCATAAATACCAAATCCAGGACCTGGAGGATTAAAAACAAACAAATAAACAACAACAAAAAACCAACACAAGCATGATAATGGACTTCTGTCTTCAAAAACACATCTAGGATCGCTCAAGCTGACATCTATGTCTTATACTCATTGGCCTTCTTTGTCCAGATTAACCAGAAATGAAAGCAGACTACAACAGAAGTGTCACTATCCAGGGAACTGCTCCATCTTTTAATACCTGCCTTTGCAGGGTCCCGTTAGGTCCCGTTAGGGAGAAGGGCGGGATAAAAATAAAGTTTTATTATTATTATTATTATTATTATTATTATTATTATTTGCACTTCCATGCAAATAAACTAATGGCAGCCTCCCACATTATGTTATCCTCCAAGCAGGGGTGTCCAAACTTTTTGGCAGGAAGACCACATCATCTCTATGACATTGTGTTGGAAACTGAGAAAAAATAATTAATTTACAGATATAATTTGAATAAATTTACATAAATGAATATATTACAAATAGAACGTATGAATGAATGAAGGTCTTGCAATAGCTCAAGGCCTATAAAATGCCTTGCACAAAGCAAGGCCAGCCTTTTCTTTGCTGCCGCTGATGCATCACAGACGTGAAACAGCAAGCAGTGGTGGAAGCCCTTATCCCACAGCTCACACAACAGGTCAAACAGTCACCCTCATGCTGAGAGCAGTTGCATCAGACAAGCATGGGCTCCAGCAAGTTTCCAGAGGTCCAGAGACTCATTGGAAACTGGGGGCTCCCTGCAGGTCAAATTGGGAGTCCCTGAGGGCCACAAGTGGCCCCTGGGTCAGGGTTTGGGCACCCCTGCTCCAAACTTTTGAGAAAGCACAAGTATAATGCCTGTAATTAGAACACATTAGGGTCCTGATTAACTCAGGAAGCAAGCATCTCATCCATAGCATTTATGATTGTCCAATGAAGTCATGCTCCAGAGTTTATTTATAGGGAAGTGAGGTCAGCTTCCAGGAGAAAGACCTTCTCAGTGGGAGTCCCAGGGCGCAATCCTATCCTGTGCTGGAACAGGTAAATCAAGAAGCTTGCGCTGTATCCAGCACAGGATAGGGGCCATAAGCAGCTTAGCCAAAGACCAGGGGAAACATTTCCCAAAGCCTCTGGGTAAGGGCTGCTGGCCCCAATGGGTCTCCTCGGACTTGTGCCACCACTGGAGGTTGCACAAGTCCGAGGAGAGAGGGGAACTGACAGATCCTAGCCCCGCCTCCCTCTTCTCACCCACCCGCTCCCAGGGCCACCCATCACCCACCCGCCCCCTGCCCAGGAACAACTCTCTCCCTCTTCCTCCCTGCCTCCCCCACGCCTACCTTTCATCCTCCCAAGGCAATGGGAGGAAGCTGGAGCAGTGACTTCTGTCAGCCTATGCAGGCCGGAGCTTTTGGGAGTGCCGGCCTGGCTTCCTTCTGAGGAGGTGCAAATGTACCTTATGGCACATTTGTGACCCTCCCAAGCCGGCCCAAGGGACTTGGGTTAGCCTAACTCGATGTTAGGATTGTGCCCCCAAAGTACTAGAATCTCTTTCAGAAAGCATCCCTAATCTGCTATTGTTGCAATCTCTTAGTCTGTAATTTGATGTTGTCTTTTTAAAATGTAATATTTGTTTATTTGCCTATTTTTACCATCTTCCTCCAAGGAGCTCAGGGCAGTGTACATGGTTTCTTCCCTCCTTTTGTCCTCACAACAACCCTGTGAGGTAGGTGAGGATGACTGTGACTGGCCCAAAGTCACCCAGGAATATTGTTTTTATACTATATTTAATTTCTATACACTACTCATAAAATTTGGTCTGTAAATTCAATCAATTACCAGGTATCTTGGTAACATCTCTCAACAGTTCAAAGAGCAAATCCAGAGTGGGAGGCTGGTGTTGACGTGGGCAGTTGGATATGGCAGTTGTCAACTCTTCTAACAGAATGATCCAGACATTGATAAGGCCTGGGGAAATAAAAATTTATCTGAGAAATTATGCATGAGTGATACAGTACATGCCTTTTTGCTAGATAATTTCTCTTTGTCCAGTTCAGTCGATTGAAAGTATAGAAAGTGACTGTGAGGTGTTGATCACTTGCTTCTGTCATCTTGATTCCCAGTAGAGATGGATTTGGACATTTATTAAGTGAACAGGAACAAACAAAAAATGATTGGAGTTCCTTATGTCTGCACTGGACCTCCCTTGTCAACCTTTCACATCTAGTGAAAAACTCTTTAGCAAAGATCATTCACTTCTTTCACCATTGTTGAAGAACTCCCATATTCTCACTGGGGCACTTGACATGAGTTTCAGTTATGTCCGATTCCTGTCTTTTAAAATTCCTTCAGTACGAATACGAAGTATGGGTGTGCACATGCCAACAGTGAAACGCCCCTTCATGGGAGTCAGAGTCACATGTGTATCCCACACCTGTGTCCCTGCAGAGCACTCTTGATAATGCAGAGCATCATACAGATCCTGCAAATTCTAGAATTGGGTTCCCTTATTTTTTGGCAGGATTGCAGTTGCTTTTAAACCATGGATCCACAGAAACTAGAGCTAATCAGCTGTTTATCTGGCAGGAAGGGGGGAGTGGAGGAGAGGCAGAACTGAGCCCCTTCAAATAACTGCTCAACAGGATTTAAGCTTTAAAGAAAGAGCTGTTTGACTGTTCTGGGAAATCCCAGGCAACATCCCATCCTGATGGGAATACCTGCTGAGAAGACTACTTCCTTATGCGTATGTGCTCTAACTGGATCAAAACATTATACTGATGGTGTTAACTCACAGAGAGAGAGAGAGAGAGAGAGAGAGAGAGAGAGAGAGAGAGAGAGAGAGAGAGAGAGAGAGAGTACTACACAAAGTATCATGATACTAAGAGCCCAATCCTAGGCATGTGTACTCAAAAGTAAGCCCTATTATAGAGAATGGGTAAATGCGGGTAGGATTGCATCCTAATACTTTTGAGACAATTGATAATCTCAACCTTTCCATTCTACTGAATTTATCTCCTGTCAATGAAAGTGATGTCAGATTGCAATTTGTGTTTCCCAAAGGAGGATACATTTTCTGTGTATCCAAACGTATGGAACAGAGATAGAAAATGCCCTCGTCCTATCCAAGAAGCCACTTTGGGTAAGTACCATTTAGAGAATTACATAAGTGCTAGTGAGAGCTCGTGCCTCTTTAAAATCACACAGTCATTTTTTCTTCTTACCTGTGTTGTCATCAAAATCAGAAAGGACACACTCAATGCCGTCCTCACTACTAGCGGATCGCTCCTGTATTCTCTGGGGTAAGTTGGCAAGTCTCCCACTGAGAAACATAGGCTTCAAGGGCATTTTGTAGATTTTGGCAAGCAACTGGAAAAAAACAAACACAAAAACAAATATAAAGTACTGGGATATGCGCCAGCACGATACCATGTGACTCAGTTTAATTCCTAAATTTCATGTGGAAGACTCAAGAGTGAAGGAATGGTTTGTTAAAACATTTGGAGATTTTAGCATAAGGAATTTTGCCAGTGCTGCAATTCATGCTATAATGTTACAATTACAAGTCAGTTGAGCCATCTGCAAAAAAGGAAATGAGCAATGTGGTGCATGGTTGCTAGCATATTGCATTTTATCCCATACAGCTGTGACACCTAGTTCAACATGGGATTTTCCATATTTGCAAGGGATCAGCGTGGATTGTGCATGGGGAGCTGAGTCTCATTGTACTGATCAAATGCACACAAGACCTGGATCAAAGTGTCTGTCACCTGTGGTGAGTAATCGGGCAATATGTTTTGCGTTTAAGCAGAAGAGACAGATGTCCACCAATTATTAGGAGCAGTAGTGCTTTCCTCTGCTTGCTCAGGCAGGAAAACATTATAGAGCACTGTGAGATTTGCACATATTTGCGCACCCCCACTGCTACTGAAATTCCCCCCCAAAAAGAAATTCATGTAAAATTGTATTTTGTAATGCAAACATTAGAAATGTTTTCAGCAGCTGCTAGTAGTTCAAAATCCTGAGCAATGATATTTTCACAAGTGATGTTAAGATACCATTTTAGTCTGGAACACATCACTCATCTGGGTGCAGACTACTTCATGCAGTGGGCTACTGATATGATGTGGCTCACCAGGAGGGCTCAGGGCTTATCTCCACATTGCAGTGACCAGTGCAAAAAGTCAGCAGACACAAGCCTCACTTCATAGTACAGACCTCTCAGGGATGCAGTTCTGAGCAGCTTGCACGGGTCATTCGTTCCATGTGAAGTTGTCACAGAGGACAACAGCATCATTGAACACACCTGAGAACACCGTCGGAGGTAATCAAGAGCAGGAAGGCACAAGTCTGTAGATGTGGATCCTGATCCTGGCAGACAGTTGCCAATCTCCTTACAGTCTGCTTCTCCTGTTAAGGGGGAAAGAAAAATTGAGAAAGAACATCAGTGCTCCAGGCAATGAGGTTACAGGTTCAATCTCATTCTTCATGACTGTTCCGTTTCCAGAACTCATGTGGATAGCAAAAATCATACTAAAGCACATCCATTTAAAAAACAATGTCCTTGTTTTGTTTGTACTGTATTGTATTGTTTGTATTGTCTTGTTGATGTATGTTTGTGAAAAAAAAAATCTTTAAAAAAAAGTCGCTCAGTGATTTAAAAACAACCTTGCTGACCTTTTGTAATGTAAGGCAATCAGTCTCTCTCCAGGTGCTTAGAAAGGCTTCATTGCGAGGCAGCGACCCCTCCCTTCCCCGGAAGCCCAGAGAAAGAATGGAAGAAGTGATTATGACTTGCACTCTTTCAAGTGCTCAGAGGGAAGGGAGGAATCATTTGCCTGGCTGTTCTAAGTGCCTGGAAAGAGAAAGATTGAAGGATTGTCTACCAGCTGCCCTCTCCCCGATTAATGAAGCTATTGTTAAACGTCTTTTTTCCTTTGATTTAAAGGACCCGTCTCATTGCGTTGAGGTAAAATCGCAGGTAAATTAGGTTATACCTGTATTATGAGCTGGTATGGTTACTATGGAAGCCAGTTATTCATTTCTAACCCACATCCCCCAAAATATCTAGTTTATGACAGTTAACTGGAAAGACAGAGGTAGAAAGAATCCTGTCAGTGCAGAAACTAGGCATAATGGATGCAGCTTTGCTTGCACAGAGGGCTTCTCGTGGAGGAGACACAAGCACCCTGATTGCTGCAGCAGCACAATACTCATTCTAGCCTAGACAGAACTCTCACTCCAAGGGCGCCTTCTCTGTGCCTTATTTTCACACCCAAATTGACACATTTTGTGTCTTACTGGTATACAGGCAATGCACAAAAGAAGGGTGCCTCATGAAGGAAACTGGAGGAAAGCCAGTCGCTGAATGCTTCAATGTGCGGTGTGGGAGGGCAAATGTTCTTGCTGCCATGTAAAGCATTTCATTGTTCAAACAGTTGCACTACTCTAAATTCCCTTGGTGGTTCTTCTAGTTGAGAAATGCAAGGAAGAAATATACTTGCATCCTGCCTTTTGAAAAATTACACACCACACCACTCCACACTAATTACCAAGAAGAAGCCTTTGATTATTCATCTCAGAGAGTTCTGAAAGTATTTGCAGAGTTTTGGCAAACATGAGTGAAATGAAGACATAAAAGAGGACTGTGAGCCCAATCCTAGCCACATCGATTCAGAAGTAAGTCCCATTGTGTTCAGTGAGGCTTACTCTCATGAAAATGCATACAGAATTGGTCTGTGTCTCTGAGCAGCAAATGGAAAAAAGGACTCGTTTGGTCCATGTGAAAACAGACTAGAAATACCATCCCAGCAGTCTTGGAACATCCAAATTTTTCTGAGAAATTAGAGCAGAACTTCATAATAGCTCCCTGAGTACATCTGCTTAATCACAGAGCCAAACTGTTAATGCACATTCAATGTTCCCAGAACTGCACACATTTAAAATGCGTAAAATCTAAAACAAGCATTTCTTGATTTAGACTGCTGTTTGGTATAGAGGCCCGCCATCTGCCACTTCAGATCTATTTTTTACTTTTCCCAGAAGAGAATTCTGAAAGTACACACTTGTTTTATCAAAGTTTAAACAAACAAAAAGCATTACCCAGTCCTTTGACAAACTTCATAAGGCACATGATATAACTGGTGGCCGCATTGGCAAAAACCTGGATGTTGTCTGTATTTAGAAATGCTTCAAAAACATCAAACACAGGAGCCTGGCATTTTCCTGAAGAAACATGAAGAGGTACAAAGCTGGTATAGATACACATGAAATGTCTCAGATAAAAGAACCCTTGCCTACCCTCCAAACAGCCCAGCAGTTTCAACGTGGAATTTCTAATAGAACTATGTGTGTGTAGTCCCCAACAGCTGCAAGCATATGTCCCCAGTCATAAGTGATTATTTACAAACAGACCTGTGCTGACACTGTTTAGCAAGGCAATGTGTTTTGGGAGTGTGGGCTCGTACTCTGCTGAAGTAGCATCCCAGCTCCATCTGCTGGGCGTTAGTAGTTACTGTACCTAATTTGGTCAAGTTTTTTCTTTGGGTCCATCCAGTCAGGTTCAGGCATTTTTCATCAACCTGCTTGTACTTGTCCTCCTCACCTCCCCCACCTGCCAATTTGGTTTAATTCCCTTTATTTTGGATTTTTAATACATCAGTTACATTCTACCTCTTTGTCTGCCTATCATTCACAGGTACTTCAGAGGGTTGCCTTGCTACAGTGGTTTTGATTTTTAATACGAATACCTGATGTTCAGTGTTCTCAAGGAGGGCTTTTTTTCCTAGATCCCTCCCCTGCCTCTGTAGCCTGAGGTGGATGTAGCAGATAGAAGCTACCAGCCCCCACCATTCAACTGCTGACCCAGTAAAAAGGGAAGTGGAGAGCTGGAAGGGCTAACCACTAGAAGCTACTCGCCTTGGTCAGCCTGCCCTCTTCCGGTACCTTCCCTGATAGTTACCAAAGGTAAACAAAACTAATTCAGAATAAGACTCTCCTCCAGCCCCATTGTACAGTTTATATATAATCTTAAATTGGCACAATATTTTATGAAAAAATTACTAATCATACAAATACTAATTACTGTGCACATTTTACAGATAGAGTCAGCAGATTATAGTATGGAACAAACAAACTGTGCATGGGTGGCAAATCTAATGTGTGATGCAATCACCAAGCGGATAATTAGGCAGATTTAAATCCCTACGGGGATTTAAATAACCTGCCTATGTAAACCGCCTTGAATAAAGTCTGAGGAGAAATCTGACGACCAAGAAAGGCGGTATATAAATACCTGTATTATTATTATTATTCAGTGCCACTAGAAGTAGTGACTAGAGGCTAGGAAAAGCCCAAAATGGAGTGATCAGTGGTTTTGATGTTGCTTTTGTCTATGATAAATAATCTTAAACATCCTCGATGGTTTTTGTAACATCACACCAAAAATTAGAGAAGAGTCTTGCTAGTTTTACAAGTAACAGTGGAAAAGAAACCTTGTCATCAGTTTTTCAGTCTTTTGGAAAAATTGTTATGGTCACTGAAAAGATCTGTCAGAACTGACTAGTGGTTCAAAACATTAACACAGTTCCAATCCACCAAAAACGTCAGCCATGAATTACTGTAGCTATTCAAAAACTCTCATTTTAAAAAACTCTCAGAAGTGGGAGAAAAGGATACAGCAATGTCTTACCCATTGAATACTCTCCAACAAGATATTCCTTCGCCTCCAATTTGCTGCTACTATGAACGGTTTCTAAGGCACTGAACAATGGCCTCCAGCCTGACTGGATCCGTGTTGAGCACACCTCCACCAGCTCACCTATCGATGTAACCACCTGGCACAATCAAAGCATAGAAAAGTATTGTAAAGAAAATACTTTGCACAGAGAAGAAAACAGTGTTTTCCTATATGCTACAGAATAAAGCTAAGTATTTGGTGGGTTGCTATGGATCATTTTGGCAGGAGGGCCACATCATCTCTCTGACACTGTGTTGGAGATGGAGAAAAAAAGAATTAATTTACATTTAAATTTGAATGAATTTACATAAATGAATACATCAGAAATGGAACTTATATGAATGAATGAATTTTACTGAGCTTATTTATAATGCACATGAGAACTATAATACAGGCATGTAGAACTACATGAGAACTAGAAACTGTTTGCCACACACCTCTTGCACAGTGAAAACATACAGACTAAGCCAGAAACACATGGAGGCATAAGTTGTTCAGAGGCAATGGGGGGGGGAGAGTAAAATAACGCAGAGGGAAAAGCTGAAAAAACACGGAGACTATAAGAGGACTTGCTCTAAAATGCTTGCCTGGCAGCCGTGGGCCAGCACAGGTTCTAGCAGTCTCTGAGAGGCCAGAGACTCATTGGAGACTGGGGGCTCCCTGAAGGTTAGATTGGGGATCTGCGGGAGCCGCAAATGACCCCTGGGCCTGGGTTTGCCCACCCCTGCTATAGAGAACCAAACATGATTTAATAAAAAGCATTTGTCAATAACAATTTTCTAATTGCTGCATGTGTGTTTGTGCGTGTGCACACATACCAATCTATGTCATAACCATCCAAATTTTATGCAAAGAAAATTCAAATTCTGAGACTTGCATCTACCATGAAAACTTTGCTATACTGTTTATTAATTTATCCCACTTTGACTAACCAGGGGACAGAGCAAGCTATTCAGCAGGTGCTAAAGCCAAAATATCTCTGGCTGCAATTTTCACTGACCTGTTGACTGATTTTGCAGATTCACAATAGTGCATTGCCCTCACTACTAAAAACGTTTCTCTGCAGCCATGATGAAAAGACACTTGATTTTTTCTTTTAAAAGTGAATGCTGAGAATTCAGGTCCCACCCCCACCCCACCCCAAAAAAGAAATAACTAGCAGGTGTCTGCACTAGTACTGAACTGCAAGTGAAAAAGAGCCTTGCACACAATCTGCTCTCAGCAATCCTGGTTAATGAAAATTATAATAAGAGTCAGAGTTATCACTAATTTAACTTATAACTTGATGGCAGACACCATTGCCATAGTAATCAAGATTGTCCTTGCCTGATCCTGGACATCCTCGTCACAGAGCTCCAGTTGCATAATACGCTCAAATGGACGGAACAGTGTCTCGTTAAAGTGAAAATGAGGGGGCTCATTCCAGTCCGTCAGAATCTCTGTTAGGATGTCATGGATGAAAGAGACAGCTTTCTGGGAAACATGTCTTTCTTTATGACAGGCAGCCTGCAAATAGAGAGAGTGAAGAGCTAAATGTTAGCCCTGGAAAAACAGTACTTTACAACAGGAATTAGCAGGCAATATTAAAGGAAAAGGGGGAATCTAGCTTTAAAAATAGCTACAGTCTACTGGAAATGATCTTCAAAACCAGTGTGCTGCAGAGGAGAGTTTTGTGTGGACACACAAAAGGCAGTTTCAAATTCCTTAGAGGATGGTACAGAACAAGTTGCCAACAAATAACATGTGGATTAAAAATATACTATAGCGTGTTTTCTAAACAGGCTTAGAAGTGCATCTAATTAATTTTTTATTTTACAAAGCAAGGAATATTGTGAACAAATGCCATACTTAGTATTCCACAAAAAACAGCATCAATATATGTTGCATTACTAGGTAAAACCCCTGGGGGCTGGGGATAAGAATAGGCCCTCAGTTTGGCTGTACTTGTTGTAAGAGGTGACTAAACAGCCACCGGGTAGATGGGATTCGTTAGCCTGGGAAGGCAGCTCATCTGAGAGAAGGAAAACTCTGATCCCAAACCTCCACTGCCTTGTGGCTACATTTAGTTATGGAAAAGGCTTCATGAGTCAACCTCAAGGCAAAACCTGGAGCTGGAGTCCCTGAGGCAGTTCATGCCTGAACACAATCACGTTCTGGCAACTCCTGTGACGCTACTGGAACCAACCGTATTGGCTTCTGCCTTTCCATTGGACTATTTCAGCAACATGGAGAGGGGGGATTTGCTGCATGGGTCTATCCTCCATATCTACTTTACCCAGGCTTCGCGCACTGGAGAGGACATTGTTCCAGAACCACTATTCAGAGCGAGATACCATAGTCTTCCGAGACTGAAGGATGCCAACCCACTAGGTATGAAGATGTTATATTACCACCTATATTAATAGGTATACTGAGAGAAAATAGGTAATGGGTCTCTATAACTTGAAGATGTTTTCACAGTGAGCTATGCAGGTTCTGCTTCACTGGCCCTAACTTATTATTGTTAAGTATTTATATAGCAATTCAGATGTGCTCTAAGACATGGATTATAGCAGGAGTCCTTTAAGACCTCTGCAAGATAGGCAAAGATTATCCCCATATTGCAGATGGGGGGGACGGGGACTAAGAAACAGTGAAACTCATTACTAGTCACAAAACAACAGGGCAAACAGAACTGCTATATCACCAAGGTCTCATGAACACATTCTACATGCTATAGGCTGGAAACAGAACAGCAGGAGATTCAGACAGCTTCTGCTTTACCATTTTCTAGCCCCATTTAGCTTATGTCTGAGCAATGCTTTAGAGACCAATGGCTATGCAAGTCCCCTCATATAAAACTATTTTTCTCCAAAGCAACAGGGTATAATCTTTCTTACATTTCGTTCATAGGTATGCCATCTCTTTAAATAATGCCAGCATTGCCCTTCGCAATTTTAATATAATATCCAAAAGCATGATGCAGGATCTTTTTCTTCACTATTCGTCTCACCTCCACTAGATGAGGTGCCACTAAGTTCCAGAAGCGCATGAGATGGAGTAAAGGACGAGATTTACTCCTTACAATTCGGAGCATAGCACCTCCTAGACGGAACAAATGGAGCGCGCTTCTCCTGTCCTGGGTAGATTTTACTTCTCCTATGAAAAAACACACAGTCACGGAGTACCTGTTAATATGAATAAAAGCTTAATATCAAACACAAACAAAACAAAAGCCACTTGAACCTTTCTTCTGCTATGACTTCCAAGCTAGAAGCTTACCTGGCATTGCCAAGGAGTAATCAACAGTGTCTGTAACCGAATGAAAGAGCTGAGACTGAGAAGCCTTCTTCAGCTGATACAGGAAGCCTCCTAAGGCCATCAGATTCAACTTGTCAACAGCATCTTCAAACAGCCTGCAGAAAGAGAAGCAGAATATACAATTCAACACAGTCAAGACATAAAGACTCACTTTTAATTATTTAAAATCAATCAATCAACTGGGTCAAGCAACTGCTTCACCATATCCAGTACAGTCAGCCTTTGGCGTCTGCAGAGGTTCCCCGAAACCCCGCAGATGCTGAAACACATGGGTAACTCACCTTACGCAGGGCTCTCACCTTACCTCCGTTCACAACTGGAAGCACCCACTGGTTGCATCCGTGCAAGCTCTCCAGGCCTAAGAACACCTCTTGAAGGTATTGGAAAGGCACTTTCAGACAAACCAGAAGTGCCTTTCAGACACCTGCAGGAGGAGTTCTGAAGCCTGGAAGGTCAGGTGGGGCCCTCCATCACAGGTTCAGAGGTCGCGGTGAATCAAATCTGCTGAACCTGTGGATTAAAAGGATCTCTCTATACATGTGTGAATTAAGTGTGTGTACATTTTTTTGAGATGCTCTGTAAATGTCCATATTTGGACATTTGTGAAACTTATCTGGAAATTGCAGTACTCATGTGTGAATATCAACATTTGCCAAATTTTGGACATTCCCATGAAATGTACTTAAGATTTCTTGGAGAAACCCATGGTAATTCTCAATGCACAGTTGTCAGTACCTGTCAGCCTGGGTCGAGAGGGTGAGAATTGCCTTGGCTGCGCTACTTCCATTCATCAAGCTGCCTCCACGAAAGTCAAAAGTTCTTCCTTTGCTGCCTTCTTTGATGAGCTCCTGAATGGAAACTGGCTGAATGACAGGGTTGTTGCTCAGTGTGGTCTCTTGCTCCAGGGTCAATTCTTGAGGAGAGTCTGTAGGTTGATCTTCTCCCTGTAGCCCTCCTGTGGCCTGTTGGGCCTGAGTAATAGTGACAGGTGGCTGAGACGTGCCATCACTGAAATGAGCATGCTCCAGAGTGCTGATGTATTCACATACTCTGAAAAAAAAAAACAAGAAAGTGAACCATGAGAGAGGATTCTGCAGATTTATTTCGTGCTGTTCCATATTCATTCCTTAAAGAGTGTCTGCAGTAATCCTTAGAATGAAAAGCAGTTTTGTAAGCAGGTAATTTGCAAGTAGCATCCAATGATTAAAACAATAGTTTTTTCCATTATAGCAGCAAGCAAACCTTAAGAGCTCACCCATCACTAGTCACAGTAGACTATATTCACTTCCAGTCCTCAGCAGGCACCATGAATGCTGTTCAACCTGCTGTATGAAACTAGTTTGAAAGCCCTGTTCTAGAAGGTTCCAAACAAAGCTCTGAGTGGGCACAGATTCCATGTGTGACTGCACAGAGACTATATAGAGCTATCCTTTATAAAAAGAGGAGTAATAATCTGTGTTCTTTTTGTAGTACACCCTTACTGTCTACTTGCTTTTATGGAGTTAGGATAGTCTTTCCAAAGGTAAACAGAAAGTTAGGCAAGCTGCAGCCAGAGTCTAGTCAAGTATAAAGAAAGCTGAATAGAAATATGGCCTAAAATTGGCTCAAAATGAACATACAGTTTCTGACTTCATACCTAAACACATGTGGCCAGCAGTCTTGATTATGGCTTCCCATCTCCAGTCCCACATTGAGAATGGCATCCATGCACAAAACGTGAGCTGTGTGCAGGCAGATCCCTTGGACTTTCCCCATTTGCTCCAGTTTTTGTTCAACCTTCTGTTTCACTATTCCGTTACAAATGTATAATAAAAAAGATTGAAAGAAAAGATTATCACTAAGGCAAGAGACATGAGAATTTCAGTGTAGAACAGGTCTTTTTACTGTATTGGAGTGGTTGGAGGGGAAAAAAAACCACATATACTCAACTTTCTTTGGTTTGATTGAACAAGAGGAAAATTCAACATGTAAAATAAGCAGTTCCCACATATCTTATTCCATCACTAGTTGCAGCAGATTTTCTAGCCTCTAATTTTTTGGCCACAACGCTTCACACACTTACTTGGGGGTAGGTTTCACTGCAATCTACGTTAGGTTACAGACTATATCTTATCCAATAGGATTTTTTATTTTCACTCTCAGATCTATATATAAGCTTTTGTTTCTCTGCTAAAACCAGTGGCGTCGCTTGGGGGATGTGGGCCGCACTGGGTGACGCACAACAGGGGGTGACGTGCACCGGGGGGATGACGCGCTAAAATCGCGGTTTAAGGAGCAACCCCGTCGTGCCATACACCGTTGGATGTGGAATTTCCAGCGGAATGCAATGCAAAAGACCAGACAGAAATAGCTCCTTTCCTTCAAAAGTTATGGCCAAAAAACCGAAAGAAAAAAAATGCATGGAGCCCTATGGAAAGTGAAACTGAGCCGTATCACGCGTTTACTCGCAAGTAGGTGTACTTGCCATAGTCTGTCGGAAAGGGCAGGCTGAGAGGAATCCAATGACACCAGAATAGTCCTGATTCAATGAATGTAGCCCCCCAAAAACACCCAAGAAGGAGGACCCTTCCTCCTAGCTGCGAGTATACTGAGCCCTATGGAAAGCGAAACAAAGCCTCGTGGCCACGTTTACTTGGGAGTAGGCAAACTTGCCTTAATCTGTCGGAAAGGGCAGGCTGAGAGGAATCCAATGACACCAGAATAGTCCTGACCCAATGAATGTAGCCCCCCAAAAACACCCAAGAAGGAAGTCCCTCCCTCCCAGCTGTGAGTGTATTGAGCCCTATGGAAAGCGAAATGAAGCTACGTGGCCACGTTTACTCGTGAGTAGGTGAACTTGCCTTAGTCCATCGGAAAGGACAGGCCGAGAGGACTCCAACAACATCAGAATGGTCCTGATCCAATGAATGCAGCCCCCCCAAAACACCTGAGAAGGATGTCCCTCCCTCCCAGCTGCTAATGTATTGAACCCTATAGAAAGCGAAGCTAAGCCACATAGTCACGTTTACCCACCAGTAGGCAGACGTGCCTTGGCCTGTGATCAGGCCAGGCAAAGGGGAATGTGAGGAAACTAGGATGGTCCTGATTGGACAGAACTGGAGCGCAACAAATGCTCCAGAAGGCAGCCTCCCCCCCCATTAAAAAGGACAAAAAAAAGAGGTTTGAACTGGTAAGGGGAATGTTTTCTATTTTGCACTTGTAAAGTCAGGTGAGTCTTTATCTTAATATGCTTGAAATAGAAGAAATTTAAACTGGGCACTGGGGAGGGCTGAAAATCTCACTGATTCTTTTTTTGGGGGGTGTTATTGCAGGCAGACTACAGAGAAAATTCACTTGGTGGAACAGGGCTGGCTCCCCCTTATTTAATTATTTCTTTTATTTTAATTTAATTATTTATAATTATTTATTTCAATTTGCTTGAGGATGTCACTTCTGGCCATGACATCACTTCCAATGGGTCCTGGACAGACTGTCATGCTAAAAAGTGGGTCCCGGTGCTAAAAGTTTGAGAACTGCTGCAATAAGGTGTTGGTAAGTTGACACGGTGTGTGTGTGTGTGTGTGTGTGTGTGTGTGTGTGACTCTACAAGTTTTCAAAATCACTAAAATCAGAGTTTGGAGGAATAAGACCATCATATTATATATTAATCAATGCGTAATTTCATACAGAATGCAATGAAACAAACCACATTGAAATGTCTGTGTTCTATCAAAAGGTACAGCCAAAAAACAAGTGGGGGTGGGACGATGGTACATCATCACACCCACCACCTGGGGTGTTGCCCCGCCCACTGCATGGGGTGAAGCGCAGGCCTCCCGCACTGGGTGATGTGAATCCTAGTGATGCCACTGACTAAAACCACTATTTTTGCAGAAGACCCATGCCCAAAAGGAGCAATCTCTGTTCTGGACCAGCCCCCCAAATAAATGTTCCAAGGATTCCAAGCATTTATAATACTGATTCAGCATGGTAGAATGACCAGTATGGGATCCGTATTATTTCAAAGTAGTAAACCAGTAGACTTCTTGATCAGTTTACCTTGAGCGATGGCATCACTAGGCTCTTGGGTTTCCCTCTCCTCTTGGACACATGAAGCTGCAGCCATTTGTGCAAGGGCAGAGGCACAATTAGCAGCAACACCTACAACAACAAAAAAGGCACATTTTTCGTTCATAATTTAAATAAATCCCAATAAGCCTGTACTTGCTAATCATGTGGCAGGATGAAGGGAAAGACACAGCGCTCTGCATCAGGCCTACTGCAACTCTGTATTAGCATCTACCTATCTAGACATTGCAAGGATTACATTCAGCAAATATTCATCTAGAAATGCCACCTATACCTAAAGCACAGCTGAGCCGGGCTGCCTTTCTCAGTCCATCCAGACTCATGCAGATGGCATCCTTCTCCTTCTGGTTCTGCTCCTTGACACCTTCGGCTCCTAGAATAAATGCTAATCCTTTGGAGCTCCCTGCCATGCGGCCCGTCAGAGGTGTTGATAAGGTATCAATCAAATTCTTCCAACAGCCAATTAAAAGGTATCGGGCAAAAGCAACACCTGATGCAACAAAGAAATGAAAACAGAGTTAGTTCCACAGTGCCTTGAAAAAGACAAAGCATTACTCACTGTTACATTTGAAGATGATCCATTCTCAACAATTCTCAACTCTTTTGCATGAACTTGTGCAGATAAAACTTGATGATATTCTTGAACCTGTCACACATCTGGGACATGTCCACAATATGTGGGATTCACATTGTAATCCCCAAGTCATTCATGGGATTCCGAATACTAACTTTACTAATACTAACTTTGCTTTAACAGAGCAAGAGGGATAGGGCTCTTTAGCTACCGCTATAGCTCAATGGTAGAGCAGCTGCTTGCAGAAGATTCAATCCCTGGCATATCTGGAAAACCCTCTCTGAAATTGCTGTGGTCTGTCATAGTAGACAATGCTGAGCTAAATGGACCAAAAGTCAAATTCAAAATATCATCCTATGTTCCAAAGAACTTTAAATATGTCTTAAAAGTTGAATTATCTGGCATTCCTGGAGAGGGGGACAAAGCAATAAATTTCTTCTGGTGCCAGGATGCCCGTGTAAAGCTGTCCCTCCCCCTCTGCCTCTGAGTCGTTTGGGAAGGTGAGAGCAAAGCAGAGGAGACACCTCCACTTTGCTTTCATAGCCATGACTGGCTTAGAAGCCATGGGGGAGGGGCTGCTTTACATGCTGGTGCCTGAAAAAACTTATAGCTTTGCCCCCCCCTTCCAGGAACGCCAGTACTTCCTGGGTCAGGGGTTCACAAAGTGTGGATTGTGACCCACTGGTGGGTCATGATCCGGGCCCTCCTGCCCAACCCTGGGAGTGTTTGGCTCCAAACTGGAGCCATTCTGGAAAGGAGGGTGCCAGACCAGTGCTGGCTGGAATGACTTACTAGGTCCCTCTAGAGGCCTGTTCCAGCTCACACTGGACCAATGACCCCACTCTATTGCCTTCCGTGGGCCTCAGAATGGCCCGCAGCAGTGTCCAAAAGCTACTTTTAATTTTCAGAGGTAACTTCCGGTTTGATCAGAAGTAGTTTTGGATGTTTCTGTGAGCCATTCTGAAGACCATGGAGGCCAATAGAGTGGGTCATCAGTCCAGCACAACCCAGAAGAGGCCTCTGGAGACACCAGGTAAGTCATTCTGAACAGCATCGCAACCCACCATGTAGGACGAGGTGGGTTGTGCTGGAATTACTGAGAACCAGTGACCTAGGGCATATAACCACCAAGAATCAGGTACTCGATCTTCAGTAAGCATAAACCACAAAAGTAGCATGAATTGTGAAAATGCTGTTGATTCAAGAAAACAAGCTGTTCTTCATGGAAGCATTTTGTCCTTTTACCAGAGTGTATTTTGTTTTAATTAATCTAATGAAAAACTACATTATAATAAAAAGAGGCTAGACTATTTGAGAAGGTTAAATCATTAACTAAACAAAATGTACATTTTTTTTAATGTGTAAATTTTAATCAACCATGAATATGATTCACGTAGTGCAGACATCCAATTTCCGAAATGTCCTAACAAGAAAGTACGACTTCAGTTCACTGAAAGCAGGGAAGGAAAGAACAGGCACACGAAATTAAAAGGGAGGGCAAAGATTGCCATCTGGCTTCTTCTACCAGTATATGTCTGTTGAATGCAAATATGGGTGACACTTCACACTATGCGGCTCTCCTACCTGCCATAACAGCATCATCTGGCTTCCAGGTCTGAGAGAGAGGGGACTGGGTGGATGCAGAAGCCATCAGTTGCCCTCCTATTGCACTGCTTCCCAAACCATCAATGTCTGCAAGGAAAAACAATAGCAGGTTACTATGTAGTGTAGTGAAAGAAATGGTCTCAAAGGGTCAATACACACATCCATCCATGGGGAATGGGTTGCAAGTTAAGCCAGTTAAAGAAGATTTTTTCTAACAAAGCCTGCTGCCTGCTTGCCAACCCCCTCTCTTGCTTGCCAAACAGAGCTTGCTTCTGCTATGCTCTCCTCCCTTCCTCACAAGGGCCCTCTAGAAACTCTCTACTACCATGCTTATTGTCCAGTAAGCAAGGAAAGGGGCTTGCAGGCAGCTTTGTTAATTGGCACTTCGTTAACCAGCAAACTCAGTTAACTAGCATCTTCATCCACTGCCGCAGGTGGGTGGAGATCCCAGTTAACCAAATGAGCCAGTTAACAGAGCTGGTTAAGCAAGTGTTTGGGGAGCGACTATATGCTTAGCTCGATTAAGCTGCAAAACAGTCCAGGATCTCATTACACAAGCAAGATGCAACTAAAAGGATTTTGTGGATATACCTATTCATACATAACAGATAACTGTATACAATGGTATCTGGTATCTCTGGATGCCTGTATACAATACCTTTAGATGAACATTTCTTATTGTCCCTGTATCCGAGTTGTTATACAATCATGGTACTGACCAGTTAGCATGGTGATGAGCGGGAGCGTGTGCTCTTCAGGGCTCCCCCAATATCCAGCCTCCCCAAGAAGATTTCTCTCCAGCACTTGATGGAAAATTTCTTCAACCCAAGCCTGAGAAAATACCATTAACGCTCCACTGGATTGCACCTGTTTCATAAACTCCTTCTGAAAAAAAAAATAAAGAAAATCTTTGGGCTAGCCAGGCATTACCAGACATCTTGCTTTTCCTCCAAGACACCTAAATATTCTAGTATGATCAGGAGGCAGAAAACTGATTACAAGCTTAGATACAATTACTCATGTATCTATGTGCTCTGTCTTTCTCCCCATTGTGGTTCAGATATAATGGCAAACCAAAGTTTGGCATTCTATGCATGAACAGGCACAAGTTTTAGGCTCAAGCACCCCCTTCTCTCTCTACCATTTCCTCACTCACTTTTGGATTCTCATTAAACAATACGTTTTCCATTTTTTGCCAAGAAACTGGAAATAAGCTTAAGAATCTGTGGTGTACGTAGGAAGGAGAAAAGGGAGCAAACAGGTCTGAGACTTGAACCTCCTTGTGCACATAATGCCAAAGCATGATTTACATCTGAACCGTCTCTCTCTCGCTCTCTCTGCATACAGTGCATGTAGGCAGATAGCATAAGAACCCTCTCTAAATACATCTTGCCCTACAATGAATAATAATCAGGGCACACAACACTCCCTGAGACAGGAAGAAATACTTGCATTAATGTTCATTTTTGAACTCATCTTCCAATTATTGCTTTTCAAAAGTCTCTTCCACTATTCTGACTACCTCCCTCCAAACTTGCCAGCTGACCCCTAATATAGCTATTCTGATTTAAGCCCATGGGTCTGAACTGGATGAAATCTTCATGTTCCTTGAACGGTGGGAGAACCAATTACACAAACAACTCTAGGTGCAACAAAATCTGTGATTCTTTCCTTCCAATAAAGGACTCCTTCAGACACACTTGGATTTTGTTCCATGGAGGTTTTTGCCAGCAGGACAGCAGTCATTCAAGAAACTGCAGATGGTGCTTTCTTTCCCTAGCTCTTGCACCCCAAACACTGCTGGTATGGTTTTCTTTTGCATGCCATAGCCACTCACCATTAAGACAGGGGACTGGGCAGGTTTCTTTCGGTAGTAGTCTGCATTGAATAGCTTTAGGTTGAGTAGAAGTGTGTAGTGAGAGATCATGTAGAGACTATCTGCATTCATCAGAATCTGCAAGCTGAAGCTGGTATTCCCTTCGAAACCTGGAGAGTGCATCATACCTAACAAACAGAGAGATAACCAGTGCTCTGAAACCCAGTTTTACTGGATTGTACACTTCTCCCTACGTTGCGCATCATACTTAGTAGAACTATACTCCATTTTTCTGTAACACTCCCACTGGAGGCCATCACAATTAATATGGAAATAGGTGCTATTGTCAGCAATGGGTTAAATACTTTGGTGTTGTAAAGAAAAGGCTGGTCTCTGGGAAGACCTGAAGGTCTCTGGATAACCTGCCTCCCCTTGCAATTTCACTTGAAGGAATTCCTATATATGTTAACCTGAGCAACATGAAGGAAGGGCAGATTACCAGTGTGTCAAAATAAAATAAATAGGGTCCAGTTGTATCTATTGAAAGAAGGGCTCTTTAACTGCAGGTTCTTCACACATTTCATGGTCTGACTGAATCATACTTGTACAGGTAGACAACTAGAAAGCAATATTGATTTAATTTTTATGATGTAAATAAAATGTTATAAAGTGTGAAAAAGGGGACACAACTCAGAAGCCACACAGTCTGTTTCTGCTGCTGTGTGTACTGCTGCACAACACTCAACAACATCTGATGCTATTGGAGGGGGCTTTTGACACTGGGGTTGATAATCATCTTACACAGAAATTTCCGAGAAAATATGGGGGAAACTTTCCCAAACATCCTAAGGACACAATTTTGCATACAAAGCAATTTGGCATATTAGAGTGCGCAACTAATTAGTAATGAACAGAAAAACATGTTTCTGAAATATACTAACTAAGAATGAAAACTTTGGTCATCTGGGTTTTGGAACAACTGCCACTAAAATGGGTTAGTACTAGTATTTCCTCATGTACCATCTGAAAAAGCTGAAGCCACCATGTGTGTACTATGTATCATGATACGTAGCTCCCCAACCTATAACTGAGACAATGTAGTGACCAAAAAGAGTTAAGAGTCCACTTTTCCATTCATTGAATGCACCCAATGGCTAAGTTGGAATGAAAACAACACAAGAATTTTGCAGGAAAGCTCCCTGATCAAACTGGAACTGGCTATCTTGTTTGTAGATCAGTCCTGTGAAATCCAGTGGGCTTCAGAATTCTGCCAAAACCTTCTTCATATGGGTTCCTTTTGTAAAATAAAAGGTTATGGTAGAGTCAGGCCCCCATTCCACATAAATCATAGACTTAGTTAGATCCCCTCTGACCTAGCTAAAAACTGTGAAGATTGGCATCACATCTTAGTACCCATTTCCTTTTGCAGGCACTCCAAACTGTGGTCCGCGGGCTGGATCCAGTGCCCTTGCTAATCCCTACCCCCACGTGACTGGAGCTTACCATTGAGCAGGGAAGGCTTCCATTGCCGCCACCACTTGCCTCCCAGCTTCATCTGGCCACTTCAGCATTCTGCTGCCCCAGCAAGCACTGCTTCAGGATTTCCTGGAAGACGCAGCAGGGTGTAGTGAACATGGGGGAGAGCAGCGGCGACAAGGCAAGCCTCCCTGGTAGAACGGTAAGCTCCAGTCGCACCGTGGATGCTGTTTGCGGCATGCAGTTGTCTCTAGTTTGGAGACTGTCCTATTGTAATGAAAGTTTAAGTACACGTAAGCACATGAAAAAACTCAATGTGCTTCTCTATCTTCTTTGTGTGAATATCTAGGTTATAAACCCTGGGGAGGAACCCAACTCTTCACTCTGTGTAAATCACAATGTACATTAGTAGCACTATATAAAAAGCAAAAACAATGTACCAAAGATGCTTAATCAACAATGTTCTGTAGCAGATAGTTTCTCAAAAAATCTGAATATTCATTTAATACTGGAGGTAAAGCAAGTTATCTGCTCACATACCTGAACAAAAAGTTGAAGAGAAACTCTGGAAGGCCAAATCTACCTCTTCTGCACTAGGAAGAGAGATAAGCCGAGGGAGAAGAGCTTCAAGGGCTTGAACAAATAATCTGGCACTCTGCTGATCTGCTTCCTGGTTCTTCAACAGTTTTAAGGAAAGGGTTCGTAAAGATTTGTGACCAGGGCAGTCTCTTGGGGTCTGCTCTTCATCAACCAATGAGCAGTTGTCTGACCCTATGTCTGAAACATCTGACCTTCCAGAATCTTTCTCTGCTGCCATGGAATATTGGTCACATGAGTCAAATTCGGTCCTAGAAAGATCCTGGTCATCGACACTGAAATTACTCTCACTGTACCTGGATCCACAAGACCGTGCCCTGCAATCAACTGAAAGGAAATTAGTTATATCGGGATAAACAACCATATGGCTCCGTTGAACAACATCTGGCTGGTCAATAGTTTCAGCTTCTGGCACTTTATAATGAATCTCTTTGCCCCCTTGTCCACCTGGTGACTGTAGAGAATTTTTACGGATTTCAGAATTATCTTCTGGAGTAGTCTGTCCCAGGTCACCTTCCAAGGTTGTCTGACCAGTATCTGTGGTAACGCTAATGCTAATATCAGGACTCTTCTCATTGCCTGCATCCCAGGCGGTATGCTCCGAGGACAGGATACGTCTTTGCCATCTAAAATCAGCATCATTGATCTCCATGGAATCCCTGCTTGTCTCAGACCCGTCTTTCAACTCTTCCAAACGTCGGAGAAGTAGATGGACCTGTTCCTCATCCAGGCCTTTCCCTTGACTTAACTCGTCTAAAGTTCCAAGTAGGGCACAGACACAAGACACCGAGGCATAGCAGGCTTCAATACCACCTTTGATGCAAGCTTCAGTCATCCCATCCAAGATGCTACAGTTTAAAAACATAAAAACACACTTTGTTCATTCTTTGGTGGAGTGGGCATCTTAGAACATTCCAGCATCACTAATGCATGAGGAGACAAAGAAATTCTCTTGTAAAGCGGGGCAAGAGCAAGTAAATGCTTGGTTGTTCTTTGAATGAGCTGGTATTTGACACTGCCAAACTCAATGTGCTAATCTCAAAAGGTCAAATAAATTCACAAGTGGCATTCATCTCTACTATACTATTTATACAACGTTTTTCCAAAACCACTTTGAGAGTTTGACCTTACAACGTCCATCAAGTATCTTCCATAGTAATAACTTCTGTAGTGGTAGCAGTATTAGTTTGCCACAGCAAACACAAAGAAGAGTTTTGTAATCTCTTAAACACTAACACATTTATTTTAGTAATGGTTGTAAAGTATGGGTTTAATGCTAAAATACATTTATTAACCATTCAGTCACTACAAAGTGCTGTTTTAAATATCTATAGTGGATTAAATGCATGACAAGAATGTTGGACAGTAGATCTCTTCTAGGTTGCAACCCTAAGTAGGGTTGGGAAAGACTCTTGTTTGAAACCCTGTCAGTCAGTGTAGACCAGGGCTGCACAAACCCAGGCCCGCGGGCCATTTGTGGCCCTCGGGAACCCCCAATCTGGCCCCCAGGGAGCCCCTCATCTCCAAGGAATCTCTGGCCCACTGGAGACTTGTGAGAGCCCTTGCTGGCCCGACACAGCTGCTCTTTGCAGCAACAGTGAGGAAAAGGCTAAGCACTCACAGCACAGCAGGAGCCCCGCCCATCTGCAACCCTCCCATTAGGTTGAGGAGGCTGCAGCTGAGTCCAGGCATCGGATGGGGGTGAGAAGTCCTGGGTCTGTTTGTGCTGCTTGAGTGTGCTTGGGGTGGAGGAGAGGGTGCTGCAAGGGAAAAATCATGGGATGTTTGAATGCAGTTGGAGAGCATGTCTACTTAACAGTAAGTCCCATCAGAGTCAGTGGGGCTTACTCCCAGGAAAGTGTGGCTCCGATTGGGCTGTGAGCGCTCAGTGTTGGAGGTGGGCGCTGCAGGGGAGAACTCATGGGATGTTTGAATGGGGAGGAAACCTACTGCTTTTGCTTGTTGGGGCTATGGCAGAGAGGAAGATGGGAGGTCCATTTGTGGATGGGGAAATACACACAGCTCTCTGCCTGCTTCTAAGTTTGTTTGGTGCTGGGTGCAGGCTGGGGGAGGGACAGGGACTGAGAGAGGGAGACAGGCAGCTCCCTTCTCTGTCTGAATGAGGAGAAACAAACTCCTGTCCTGAGGGGGCAGGTGCCCACCAGCTCCCTGACTGTGTTTGTTGCCAGGATTGGGGGGGGGGGGCGGAGAGTAAAAACATGCTTCTTCATGGGGGAAGAAAGGAGCCCACACTAACTCTGTTCTATACTTTTGTTTTGTTCTGTACTTTTCCCTAGGAAGAAGTGTGTTATATGTGTCAGGAATTATTTTAACAACCCCCCTTTCCTGGATCTCATGTTATTATAAATAAGCTTAGTAAAATTCATTCATTCATATAAGATTGGTCTCTATTCATTTATGTAAATTTATTCAAATTTGAAATGTAAATTTCCCCCAGCCCCAGAAACAGTGTCAGAGAGAGGATGTAGCCCTCCTGCCAAAATGTTCAGACACCCCTGGTGTAGACAATACTGAGCTAAATGTACCAAGGGTCTGACACGGTGTAAGACAGATTCCTATTACTTAAGTGTATGAAAATCAGAATTATATAAAATCCGCCGCATCCCAAATAAGCAACACACATGTCAATTTGGTGTGGACTCAAACCACTAATAGAATGCACTTAAAATCTTAAGAAGCTAAATAGAAAAATGGTGCATACAGTTTGAGAAGATCCAGGTGCGACTTTCTTTTTGAAATTGACCTCTTTCTGGATTCTGGTTCAGAGGAGCAGGGACCTGCCAAATCACAGAGCCGTCGAGGACTACCAAGTATCTAAAGAGAACATAATTCAACTCTGTATGAGATATGAGAAACTTCATGCAGCTCAAATAAATGCATGACTCAAGTTATCCTGAAATTTTCAGCAGACTAATCTGTCTTAAGGTCATATTGAGCTAATTAACTATGAGACTTATGAAGGAAAGTAGAGCTTAGGAGCCTATATATTCTGACTGCAATATAAATTTGTTCTGGGTTATAATGTTCACATTTTCAGCTGTCCTTGAAATAACACATTTAGAAGCCATTCAAACAGTCAAATGAATAGGCCCTATCTTTTAATGAACACCGTGATATGCACCCCAACCCAACCCAACGTTCCTACATCATCACAGTTTAAAGTAAATTAAAAGATCATTTCAGAAGATGTCACCTTTACCTTAAGTAAAGGTAAAAGCATTGTGAAATGCCACTGATATATTCAAAGTAGTTGTTATTTTCTCCAAAAAACGATGATACCCCAAGTGGAATGGATATTCCTCTATGGCCACATATAAGTCACATATAGAAGAAATTCAATTATTGTTTATGTCTGACCTGCTCCTGTAATTATTTGGTGAGAAATGGACAGTGTAAGTGAGGCAAACAGCTGTTTTGATGTATGTACTTTTGATGACTAAAACTGCAGAATATGCAAAAAAAATTTTTTTTTTCCTAATGGTACTTCCATAGGTTAATGTCATAATGTGAAGTGGTGGCAAGGCACTATTCTGTGTTTACTCCCATGGCAGGCCTGTAGTAGTCATTTGCATATTTACTTCAAAATTTGTATCAGCTTGGGTTGTTAAAGCCAATTGTGAACTTGCCCCTGTCATGTATGTTTGCACTCTTAAGGGCCTACTCTCAGAAATAGTGGCTTAGTGGCTATAGCTAGCCCAGATAACAGCAACTCATTTATGGGGTTGGCTGCTGCTGAAAATACATTTAACCAGTGCTAGCTTTCCTACACAGTCTGTTTATAAGCTACTGTGCAGCCTGGGCCCAGTATACCTTGCAAGATGTCTCCACTCCAAACAGTCTCTACATTCCTGGAGACCTGATGGAGCAGCCCTGCTATGTATCCCTTTGATGTTGTAAAATCTTGGTGGAATTTTTTTTGGGGGGGCGGCTCTCTGTGGTACCAAATCTTTCAAAGAACTGCCCAGGTAGCCTACTAAGCTACCTTGCTGTTAGAACTGAGGTGAAGGATGAATATCTTTGTATTTCTCAGAAATCTGAATGATCAAAATGGAGGTTGCTGCCAATTGTTTTTGCATGTCTTACTGCTTTGTCCAGTCACTTTCTTGTTTTATATGGATAAATTTGATAAATAATTACATTTGCGTAGTCTAAAGATAATTCTACTGTAATCAATTTAAACAAAGTTTAAAAGTTGGGAAAGGGAAGGGACCCACTCTCCAGCTTCTCTCCTACTTCACCTCTTTCATGATCTTGATAGCTTCCACTCTGTGCTGGGGTGGGGGATACAGGAGCATACGATGGTAAAGAGACTGCAGTACAGGCTTCATGGATTCGACAGACCCCACCAGCCGCACTAGTTCTGCTGCAATGTAGTAGATTGTGCGTGCAACAGGACTACTAAGGGCAGGTGCAGTTGAAGAACAACCTGACCCTCGCCCATGATCGGAGACCCCCGAGGAAGGAGAATCAACCTCATGGCTGCTGCTGTGAGCAGAAGTGATTGTTTTATCATGGACTGGATTTCCCAGGATTACTATCAGGGCAGGACACAGCTGCTTCCTAGGAAAAAAAAGAAAAAATTAAAAGAGTGGCAAATTATTTTCAAATATGTTACTCTTTCATGGGGGGGGGCAATACAGCTATATGGATGAGACCATTGTACAGTGCTCTGAACCCAGGCAAAGGCTACAGAAATTTAATAATATGAAAATACATATGTAAAAATATCATATTCATGGTTTTAGCTTTTCAGGTACTATCGTTTTTACTTAAGCAGGTTTTCTGTTGCTGTTCTTTACAAGCTAAGCATAATGTTTTTATCCCCAGGCAATGTTGTGGGCATCTGCTGAACGAGCCCTCCCAGTTCCCAAGAAAAACCCCTGGGTACACAGTTTTATCAGGGGAACTACATCCTCTGCTTTGGGAAGGCTTGAACAGTTGCTCATCATGTCAGGAAAATCAAGACAAAAATGGGCATATTCAAACTAACGGCTTTAATGTACTTTTGCATAATCACCCAAGGGACATGTGTCAACATTTTGCTCTTTGGTGAAATCAGCCGCTATATTTTTACAGGTAGTGTATGTCTCTGGCAAATTATCCAGGGTTTCTCTCATCAGCTTCAGAGAAATGTTCTTGTAGCCCATGTGTCAGAAATCATCCCTATTACTTCAAGCATAGAAATTTATCTTTTGGCTGCTAGTTTCATCAGTATCCAAATGCATGAGAAAGTCTGGATTAGTGGTTATGAAGGAGTCTTACAGCTGGAAGCAGAAAGAGACAAATGCCTGATGTATATTCTAGTATGGATGATACTCTTCATCCTTTTAAAAACAATGTAGTCTGTTTCATATTTCCTCAGATATAAATATGAAGGTTTATATAAGACTAACAGGTCAGTTGTGTGCAGTACTGGGCTGCTGGCTGGACTGCTTTGCAACAGTGGAACTGTCTGCTAGTCTGTCTGCAAGATAACATTCTGCTATCACAAAATGTTCACCAACAGTATGCGGAGTTGACTGTTGCCAGCCATTTTGGGAGTGCTACAGCAAGAGGTGGCAGTGCTCCTTGTCAGTCACTGGAAAGGGTAAGGCAGGATCAGAGAAAGGGAGGGGTGAAACTGGGCTGAAAGAGCGAAGAATGGGGTGGGGTTTGTGGGAAGGGGTGGATCTGGCGATGATGGCACATGCCTAATCCTATCTCCTCCAACAGCAGCCTCCCCACCCCCTTTCTCTTCTTGGGCATTCACCAGCTAAAGAGCTAGCACAGGTCCAAGGAGCTCCATGGTGGAGCAGGAAGCTTACGGAAGGATATACTTTTCCTTTCGAAACCTCCCAGTTGGCCCCAGGATGAGGTGCACCAGGATGAGGTGGGAGGGCACCAGGATGAGGTCTCTTGTTATCTGGTGTGCTCCCTGGGGCATTTGGTGGGCCGCTGTGAGATACAGGAAGCTGGACTAGATGGGCCTATGGCCTGATCCAGCGGGGCTGTTCTTATGCCCCCCTCCCCAATACAGCACACTCCTTTTTGGCATGGTGGCACCAGTAGGGAGGGAGGAGGATAGGATTGGGCTCTTACATCCATTATTTTTTGTCTGAAATAATATGGTAAGGCTACTTACCATACGAGGTCAGTGAATCCTTTATGATGACGCATACTAGAAGAGGAACTATTCAGCATGGAGAGGATGCATTCTAGGTAGAGAAGTTGCACTTGCCGATTCTCACTAACGCATGGAAACAAAATGTACACATTCATTTTAAACAAAGGCAGCAAAAAAGCAGGTGCTTATTCTCCTTCCTGTTTCATGGGGCAATATAAAAGGAAGGATCCTGCCCATGAAAATAGAAGGGAAAGCAGTTGAATGCAATTTCTGAAAATCAAATTCACCTAAAGAGAAATACTGCTTTCTTTTTTAAAAAATGGAGGTAGCTCCTCAAACTTCAACAGAGATATTTCATGGCATACGCAGTGCCTGAAACTATTCGCATTGTATCTGAATATTTCACCTCATCTAAAAAAACAAAACCTAACACAATCTTGTTACCGAAGGATCAAGCAAATGCTTAACTGACTCCCACTGATATCGAAGGGAACCTCAGAGCACTTATGGTCCAACGTTATTTTTGGAGACTCTGAGCCAGGTACTTAATCACAGCCTGTCAAGAACTGATAGGCTTGGATAGAAACACACATTGTTATGAATATAAAAAGATGCGTTCAGATAGTTCAGTAGTACCAGGATAAGCATCATGATGCATAGGGAGAGGACATCCAAGTGTGCAAGAGCTTCTACATTAGCTACATGCTTCTGCACATGTATTTTCATGGTTGTGTGGAATATAGTGACACACATTCATTCCCCTCTACGCTTACATCCTATTGCTGGCTTTGCTTCATTAAAAAAAAATCCCTGACGTTAATCACAGGGTGTAAAAATACTAATCTGGTTTAAAAATCAGATCAAATGACATGTTAACAAAACGAGCCCTTGTCCCAATGCCCTGAGAATTGCTCAGGGCTATGTTGACTGACCTTTGGAAGAATGAGGAAGGAGAACCCTTTCCCTCTAAAAAGCTCACACAAGTGCTTCCTTAACTGATCTTGGCAACAAAGTCAAACTATTTCCACTTTTCACCAGAACTAGCATGAGTGTAGGTTTTTACTGTTAATTAAAAAGTATCTAACACCAAACTCCACGCTGATGCCTCTCCACTTCTTTAGACACGTAAGAGCAGTAGAGTATGGTTAAGGCTGCAATCCTAAACACACCTAGGAAGAAGCATGACTGAAAAAAAGAAATTTATTACTTCTGAGTAAAGATTCGTAGGATTGTGGTTTCTGAAATGTATTTTCTCTACTCTAGTAGAGTCTCATGGGACACCAATAAATTTAATAAAAATATATATTCTTTTTTAGGTGCCCTGCCCTGATAGTCTGTAATCAGTAACTGAAAATTATAACTAGGTAAGAGAAGGAGGGAACAAAGATTCATGGACCCCGCTCAGGATCTCTCCCATATTACCCACTGGTGTCTCCAAGTCTTCATTTTTAATTTTTTACAGACCCATTCAAGAGCTTTCATGGAAACATTAAATAAATAACTTCCTAGCATTTTAATGACAAATGACTCTGAATACTAAGAGTATACAGGTGATACAATAAGCTGCTACCACTACCGTTGAGGACTTGGTGACCATTTTGGGAGACTGAACACTTGTTTCCATCAAAATGCAATAAATGACCAGTCTCAAAAATGGCTGGCTCAACCAAAGGAGCACCAGTGTACAGAATTAATTGTTTTATTTGAAGTTATCATTTAGTTTATGGGGGTTTTTTTTTTCAGACTTCACTACTGGAACATTGTGATGCATCACCCAGCACCAGCATGAGAAAATAGAAATAGTAAATCATTCAGTCATAGTCCTAGCAGTCTTTTGACTTTTCAATAATTTCGCATTTCAATGTTTGACATCCAAAACAGTTCCTACACTGTTTTAAAATCCACACATCAGAAGCATAGACTGATCAAGCAAAGAGAAAGAAGCTACTTGGCCAGCAGAGGTTGTATGCAAGGCACCGAGAACCAAAAATATATTCTATCCCCCTTCTTGTGCCTTCCAAGTGTCTGATGCCACTGTCTGATCCAGCAGCCCTTACTGAGCTTGCAGATGGCCAGGTAGGAAGAAGACTGGACCCCATCCTGTTAGTTGTGATGCTACCATTTGTACTAAAAAATAAGGGTGGAGGCCATGTTAGTCACTTAAGGGAATGATTTGGTAACAAGGGGCACTTTGCTAGCAAAATAATATTAGGTAATGCATACTATTATTTAGTATTAACTCTACTTTCAAGTCATTGTCCAAACCTGCATTGTTGCAGTAATTAACAATATGCTTCAATGTTTAGCAAACAGATACTATATAAAACAGTTACTGCTAATAAACTGCTTGCTGTTAAAAAGTAGATACCATTTACAAGTAATTACTGTTATTTTGGTGCACAAGTAATTATGGTTCCTAAACTTAATATAGGATACATTTGCAATGATAATTACTGGGAAATTGTTAAGTGCCTGCTTTTCTAGTGTATATCAGTGCTATTCTGTAGTTACCCAGTTCACTCCTCAATTAATTTTTCCATGATACTGTTAATATGTTGCAGCATAACAAGAAAAGCACTAATTCCCTTGAAGATAAATGTGTGCTAATTACAGTTACGCTACAGAATATTTAAGAAAAAAGTCAGCTTACCATTCCTCATTACAAAGAAGATAAAGTATGAGCAAAACTGACACAGGGCAATTTTTGGAAGGAAAGATAACAATGCAAACATTGTTGTGCCCTACTTTCTTTGAAAATGGACCACAAGTCAAACAAGCTATTTCGTTGTGAGTACTCTGAATGGGATCCTTCTAGTCAAATAGTGATCCTGGAGCTGGTAAACTATCCAGACCATCACCATGGTGGAACAAAGGGGTAAAATTCCCAAGCAGCCCTGATCTAGATAAGGATCCACAAAGCATCTAGTCCCCAAAGAAAACAGAAGCAAGCCACTACACAGCATGTGCATAAAGTAACTTCTAATTTGACCCTAACTTCAATGCAGGCTAGAAATGCAACTTCACATTTGATGTGAAGTGACAAAACCGCTTGTCTAGAACTGCATGCCAGTTAACTGGTGCTTATCACTTTGTCTCAGTTGTGCAGTTAGGAAACCAAATGTTTGCAACTGAAAATTTGCCTGTTGCTTTAATTTGCACAATATATGCCAAATGGCCAGATCCCAAAGGATCTCCTCTATGGAGAACTCGTGCAAGGAAAGCGCCCTACAGGTAGATCTCAGCTGCGATACAAGGACATCTTCAAGAGGGATCTGAAGGCCTTAGGAGTGGACCTCAGGTGGGAAACCCTGGCCTCTGAGCGGCCCGCTTGGAGGCAGGCTGTGCAGCATGGCCTTTCCCAGTTTGAAGAGACACTTGGCCAACAGTCTGAGGCTAAGAGGTAAAGAAGGAAGGCCCATAGCCAGGGAGACAGACCAGGGACAGACTGCACTTGCTCCCAGTGTGGAAGTGATTGTCACTCCCGAATTGGCCTTTTCAGTCACACTAGACGCTGTTCCAGAACCACCTTTCAGAGCGCGATACCATTGTCTTTCGAGACTGAAGGTTGCCAACAAGGTGAAGGTGATGCCAAATGCTAACTTTGATGGTTAAACTAAACATGACGCTATTCTTCTTCCCTTCTGTGCGGCTGAGGGGAAGAAGTAAGCACTGTGTGGGATGAAAAAGTCTAGAAAAGAGGGATGCTACATAGGCAAAGGAGTGTGCAAGATAGGAGTCCTGTTCCAACAGTGCCTCTACGTATATGAAGGCTACAGATCTATTCTTCTGAAAACAAAATTGGGAATCACTAGGATTCAGAAACAGATGCTGGATGTTATGATACTAAACCTGATTCTATACTATCTAGAACAATCCTAGTTAGACAAGCATTTCCCCACTCCTCATTTATATTCAGAACTCACCTGATCACGGTCTGAAGTTTTTCACAGAGGATCATGAAAACAAAGACAACATCATCACAAAGGGACTCTGCTGTAGATTCTTCAAAAGGGACAAAGGGCACATGTTAGAAGCAACAGGCATGTGTCAACAAACAACAAAACAGAGCAGACAAGTGCATCTGTATCCACAGTTTCAGTGACTGGGACTTAGGGCAGACAATGTTGCAGAAGACAGGAGTATGGATCTGCAAGAGAAAATCTCTTAGAATATGCTTGTACAGAAGTTTTTTATGCTCTTACTTCAATGATCTGGCACAAAATTAGAAGGAATTTTGGAACAAAACTGCTGGGAGGGGCAGGAAAATGCTGCGTTCTCTAGATCTGAACAGATTCCCCATGCAGTGCACTCCATGTGCACATAACCACTCCAGTCAGATCATGAGGAATAGCTATGGCCTGTCCTTAAGGAAGGCTAAGGGGGTATGGATCCATCAATATTAGCATATTCTTTCATCTCTGGCATCTATCAAATCTCTAAAGATAAAAATGCAAATGCTATTTTTAGATTCTGACAGAAAAGCTCGTTGCATCTGTAATACTTACACACTGTTTCCAAAGGTTCTGTCACTACAACCAGCTGGGTGAAGTAGCTAAATATGTTTGACAAGTATGTGTAGGTGGGAGTAAAATACATTGTAAAAGGTAGCATAGTATTTGAAAAACAGTGCTCGGTTTGAAATATCACCATGGCAGTGAGGAATTGCAGGGAGATTCTAGTAAACTATGAGAGTGGAAAATTAAGAACTCAGGAACTGTGGCAATGTAAATAAAATATGTGGCAATTGTACATAGGCATGATGGAGGAAATAAAGGAAATTGAAGAAGACCCGTGGGGGAGGGTGTGGTTTCTGAACAACAGTGAAATACCTGGACTCTTGAAGCCCTGAAGCATTGCTGTGCTTTCTGTTATCTGTCAAAGGATAAAGAAATGTATTGCCATTTGCACACAGAGAAGAAATTTAGCAATTTTACTGAAGGTCACCAACTGCTTTGCAGCTTGCAGACATACAACCAAACACTGAAGCTGCTCTTGTGTCAGAAAATATATTCAAGCAACTACCAAATGATAGCCCAACTACACTGGATTGACAGCAGATTCTGGAAACCTTCTGCTGTTCAAGAGATTCCAAGTAAGTTGCACAACATTCCATCTTAAGATACTTTAGTCACTAAAATTACTCACAGGTGTGTGCCCCATGACTGTAAACTCTAATGGAAACAGCATCCTGAGAGACAAGTGCATATTGTACAGTAGGTTGAAAAGTTCAGGTAAAATGAACCCATGAACATGCCTTTTTGATTCACTCAGCCAATATCTCCACCCATTTGCAAACATGCAGCCTGCAGAATTCATTCGCTTGGACTCCATCCAGGTGGTGAATGCCAGGTCCATGTTTTTAACTCACCACATCATCTTATGCCATAAAACCACTGGGTATATCTTGAAACCTAACAATATTTGTTAGGAAACACTGAGCAGAAAAGGTTTTCACTTGCTCCTGTTTAAGCATGCCCAAACTTTTAACACTAAAGTGATTTTTATATCTACAAAGCATGGTACAGAAGAGCAGTGCACTAAAACAGATACAGATGGCTCACCCAGGAAATACTATGGTTACCACAGGACTCACCGTATTTTCTTGTTTCTGCCGTAACTGTAAAGTTAAGTCACTCAACATCTGGCTTAGGGTTGCCCTCACAGCTGTATTTATACTCCGCTGATGATAGCTGGACAGATAGGTTTCAATGCAAATCTGGGGCAGAGAGTGGAGGAAGGAATGACAGTAGCACATTGGTATTAAAAGCAAAGCAATTATATTAGAGAGACATCCAGTGAGTACAAGCTTTAAATTCTGAATCACCAGATTGGATACATATCATTTACACTGCAATACCCAAGAAGAAAAATAATGCAACTCCAGTCTGAAGGTCTATTTGCTTGTCTTATGGCCCAATCCCATAGAGGGCCTACAGCAGCAAATCTCCCTCTAATGGTAGCAGAATCCTCTACAAGAATCCTTGTACAAGAATCCTCTTGTACAAATTGTTGTGTCACTATTGTGTGTGCTGGAGCCACTGGCAGAACTGGCCAGAGAGTATGCACACCTGCCACACATGAATCAAGCCCATGTTGAATCAGGCAAGGTGCTGGGGAGAGTAGGTTGTGGTTGGTTTGGGGGAGGTTTGGAACAGGGAGCAGGAAGGGCAGAGAGCAATTCAGGGGCTGGAGGGGTTGATTCCAGTAGCAGTAGTATGCACCAGGATGCTATCCCCTTTTTTCCAGCCCAACATGCCCCCTGCCTCTCCTCAGACTTAGGTCAGCAAAATAGCTGAGATGGATTTGAGGAGATCCATTGGTAATGAGGTGGCCTATTGGGACATAAGTCAGATTTTGTTTATCTCTCCTAGGCCATCTAGTTGCCTCTCCCCATCACTGAATGCAGCAGATGCTCCATCAGCACAGCTGCATGGTGAAAGATTGGGCTCTAAGTTTTCTTCTTCAGTTTTGGCATCAGATGCTTACTTGTTTCATTCAAAACATAGACAAATTCTTACTAAGGTGGTAAACCTGTGTTTGGGCTGTGCCACTTCAGTCTCTCGGTGGGGGGCACACATGATTTAACATTCCCCCATTTTTTAAAAAAAGACTGTATAGATAGAAAACTGGGCATCAGAAAGATTCTAGTGCAGCTTTTGTCTCCTACCAGCTAGTTTTCCATGTGCAGCCAAAGATTGTATGGAAGAGCATTCCACTGGGTGAATGCCACCTGCGATCTAAAATGGTGTAGCCCCCACATAGCTGAGCTAGACCCTAGTTAACAGCATATAAAATCATTATCTTTGCAGAGCCTGTCTAGTAACTTGATTTTATCATTTAAGCTTATGCTGTTTTTAGGCAGTTGGATTTGCAGTAAATACTTGCAAAAGCTCAGCTAGAAACTAATAAAGAACATGACTTCTATGGAAATCAAGACATTACCAGTAATTGCCCATCCCAATTCTCTCCAAGACTTCTGACTGGAAGGCCACAACAGCAGTCCCATTACTGTTGCCAAATGGAAACAGAGCATAGGAAGAGTGGAGCAGTGCAGGGGAAGCTTAAATTCGAGTGGAAAAGGGAACACAACTTCTCCCTGATTTATTATTTCCAGTAGTGTGAAAACGTACCACAACTGCTGTTTGAATCACTGAAATCCAACCTGATTGACAACACATTCAAGTTGGTGGCAGTTTAGCTGTCAAGAGGAAGAGAGCACTTACCTCAGCAATCTTCAGTACTGAACTTCCATTCAGCTCAAACGTAGGCGTGTAAGTTATACAGAGCAGGACCTATAAGCAAGGGACCAGAGCCTTAGCACAGTGATAATGGTCAGGGTTGCATACTGTATCCAGAAAGATGCAAGATCATTGCACATCCCCTCTTTTAGCTGATTACAGAGTTGGAACAAAACAGAAGGTCAAATCCAACCTTCCACAAAATCAGAGTTTATTGCTGAATTTCTATAATTGAAGAAGAATGTGCACCATGAATACCTGGCACCTAGATAGGAGAAAGCTCAAGTCAGCTTAGTAATTCATTAGACTCTATAGGAAAACCAGAGCCAGGATGGTGTAGTGGTTTGGGAGTTGGACTCAGCCCTGGAAGATGCTGAGCCCGTGCCTCAGGTGGCCTCCCAGACACAACTAGAAGCCACTTCTGGTTCATGTTGGTAACTTCTGGTTGCACCCCTGAGGAATTCTGAGGTGCAGGGAGGTCATGTGTTGACAAGCCTTTAGCATCTCCCAGGCCTTGAATTGTTGTCAGCCAGGATGCAGCAGAGGGGCTTTGATGTCCAGGGCCAGTGAATGCAAACAAAAGTAACTGCTGCACTGATCAGTAAATAGATGCACCTGTGTAAGGTGGGAGCCATGTGACTCAGGGTACATGTGAAGAGTCACGTAGCCCATGGAGGAATGGTGCAATGAACCACTGGGCAGCCAGTAAGAGAGGGTCACAAGACTATGAGGTCGCCCTACTCTGATTGGCTGGCCCCAGTATATAAGGGGGGTATATAAGGCCCCAGTATATAAGAACAGATATCAAACATGGGTTGCTGTGGTGGAAATTCTAGGTGAAGTGCTGCTGGTTTGTTCTGGGACTCGGACTGCTTATCGTTACTGTGTCTTGCTCTATCCCTGACTTCTGGACCGTCTGACTGACTACTCTTCTGCCTGCTCCTTACCAATACATGCTTCTATACTCAACAAGCCTGTGTCTGTGGTTTTGTTTGGGACCAGTTGCTTCCTGTGCTGCCTCACAACGCTCCTGTGCCACTCTGCTACTGGGAAGGCAAAGGCCATCCTCCTCTGCCACCCCGACATTGGCTTCCCTGTGCCTTAGAGCACCTCCCAGATGCGACTGGAAGCAACCTCCGGTCACATCTGGGATGCCTTCTGAGGAGGTTGGGAGGCAAGCACAACCTCTGGAGAACCTTGCCCGGCCTCCAGAGTTTATGCAGCACTCGTGCCCTGGCCCCCAGTGTATTTCAATACTGTGTGTGTGTGTGTGTGTGTGTGTGTGTGTGTGTGTGTGTGTGTGTGTGTGTGAGAGAGAGAGAGAGAGAGAGAGAGAGAGAGAGAGATCAATTTTTATTGCCCTTTTAGTGGAGTGGACTCTATATAGTCAGGCACCCATTCAAAGCCCCAGGGCAAGAGACAATTAGTAAAAGATTCATAGCTTTGGGGGGGTTGTGCACACCTTTCTCAATACATAAAGCATAGCATGTTTAATTATGAACAGACTGAACATCATGACTTTGAATGAATCAATGGAGTTGCAAAAAGGCTCTGCCATCACTGGAACCTATTCTTCAGTGAGATCAATGCTTCAGGCATCCAGGTAAAGACTCACATCAGAGGGGGAATAATTGTTAAGCATGTGACATGTTGAATGTTCCCTAAAGAAAGAATCCATTAATCTGCCGGTAAAAGGTAGAACTTGACTTGAGAACTAAGTGAAAACTCTATTTATATAGGACAACACTGGTAAAAGCAAAAGGAAATTTAAACGAATCATTTACTAGGGTTTCTCAGAGCCTCTGGCCGTAGTTTTTGCCTTCAGAGTTATGATGATTCAGGAAGGTTTTTTATTTTTTTAAAGAATAGCAAAAAACAAAAAAGCAGAAGGGATTTGAATACGTATTTCAGGAGTGACAGGAGAAGGAAAAAGTATGCTACATTTCTGTGGGTCGCAATTCCCTTTAAAGATGAGGTTTGCAGTCTGTATGTAGTTCTGGGCTCTTTGCTCATTAATGCCCAAGTGGCATCTCAGGCAAGGAGTGCTTTTCATCAGCTGTGGCATGGTTACCCTGCGTAAGTAATATGGGGGGGGGGGGAAACCAACAGCATGCCACTTTTTATGTACAGAATCTTGCACATGCCACCTGCCTTTGATGGTGTCCCTGCTGGGTGCAGCTTGGCCAGGATGCCCTGTGTTATTGAGAGGGGGTGGGGCCTGGCACTGCTTGCCACCAGCAGCAGCTAGGTCCATCACACCAAGTGCTTTTCATCAGCTGTGGCCACACCAAATGCCAGGCCAGGTAGGTAGCGCCCCAGCATGCTTTGCACATCAGTGGCCAAACTGAACTGCACTAGCCACAGCTTGGTGGCAGCCTTCACGCTGAGCCAGTCCATGTGGTCAGGTATGGAGGCTTAACCCAAGTTGCCAGTGGGGGGGATAGGCTTGGCAGTGTGTGCCATTTTGAAATAATTCACATGCAACTAGTGGCACATGTGCCACAGGTTGGCCACCGCTGAACAATTACCTTGTCTCTGTCAGTAACGTCTTGGTGCTCTCTAGGTTAGATTATTGCAATACAATGCAAAGGTCTGCCTTTGAAAAACATTTGAAAAAGTACACTTGGCTAAAAACAAAATGAAGTGTCAGTTCTGGCCTTGAAAGTCCTAACTAATCCCAAATGAATCTGCCATTTGCCACATTCACTTGAGATTACGGAGGCAATTACCAACACAGAGCTTTGCTTCCATGGCTCCAAAGATCCAGACGGGATGACAGTAGCCCCCTCTGTCAAAAGACAGATTTAAATTATCCTGTTCATGATTTTTGAGGTGAGAGGAATCGATGTCCTAAGTTCCCATGTACTACTGTCTAATCAGGGGTGTCAAACATAAGGCCCATGTGCTGGATGTGGCCCCCCAGAAGCAATTTCTCTGGCCCCCATTATAATCGGGCTCTGACATATATCAAAATTATGAACAGGATTTGCACATTTTCTCTTGTCATTTGCAGCTAAAGAGTTTCTCTGTGAGAACAGAGTGCTTATTTCTGGCCATCTTATGCTTAATGTCACTTCCTGTTTAATGATGTCACTTCCGGCCATCAGCAGGCACCATGAATGCTACTCAGTCCACTACATGAAATGAGTTTGATGCCCCTGGTCTAAATCTTAAGTGTCTTAAATATTTTAGGAAAAAAATCTGAATTGTAACTTTGCAATGTTTTTAGTAATCTAAGAGGATTTTAAAAGAATTTCATTTTAATGTTTGCCAGCTGTGGTACTATTTAATGGTTAGAAATAAAAGCTTGAAATAAAAGTTAAATATAGATCAGCCCATGGCCTCACCAAGCTGAGCTAGGAAAAGGCCCTGTATGTAAAGTCCTAGGGAGCCGTGCCAATCAGCATAGACACTATTGACCAGACAGACTAAAAAAAATCTGACTCCGCCTAAGGTGACTGCATGTTTATATGACCTTTTTAAAGCCAACACCGCACACATTTTTAAAAGGGCTTTAATGATTGCACAGGAACCTGCTCCTGCTCCAGCAAATGCACATTACCACTGTTCATAAGTTAAGCTCTATGACATCACACTCTTCCTCCAGGGAGTGAAGGAAAAGACCCTACCTCCCACCTGCCCATCTAGATGTAAACATATTAGCAAACTGTCTCAGTTTGCCAAGTATTCCTCCCCCTTTTATAAAATGTTGCTGCAATGAATGTTTTTTTTTTTGGGGGGGGGGGGGATTTGACTCATACTCCTATAATAAAACCAGCTATTATGTATGCTCTGTACCTGACATGGTAGAGGGAACAAGGCTGCTTACAGACTTTGAAACAGGAATGGTTTCAGGGAACTCAGTCTATTAATATTATGAAGATATTTATAGCACCAAACCAGGGGTTCTTTATCACTTTAATTAACAGTACAGAAAAAGACTCATAAATACTAGAAAAGGTCACTGCTGACAGAATTTCAGAGAAATAGTTGAGCAGGGAATAGTTAGTTATTTCCATCTCTCCATTTTCTTTCCATGAAGCAGCTTTCTCAGCAGTTTCACATTTTCTAGGACATTGAACAATGCAAGATTGAGCCACATCAGGGAAAATTGACACTCAGTAGCCCATTCGGATCTATTGATTATATATAATCTAGAGTTGCTAGCTTCCTTTTCCTCCCAGAGGTCCTGCATCTTCACCCTGACACGAGGCATTTAGATGGATAATTTTTACTGGCATGCAGATAAAGTGATAGGAAAAGTTTCACCTACAAACCTAGTACCTATGAGGAAGCTATAACTACTGATGAAGGAAATCAGTCTTCCACTGTTCCAGCTACTTCTGTCAGCAGTGAGGGGCTTCAATGTATTCTCCTTCCTGGAGTGTGGCGGATTTGAGAGCCTTAACAGACGCTTGGCAAGAAGAGGATGTCCAGGTAGTTCTCACCAAAAATTACCAGAACATGTAGTAGTTCTGCTACATTTTATGCAAACTTGAGAACATGGGCAACCAGGTGCATGCAGGAGCAAAACCAAGGAACTTTGGAGGAACTACAAGATGGTGAAGGAGGGCAATAGCTGTTCTGGGTACTCCAGGGCCAGAGTGTCCTCCTTCTACATCCTTGTGACCAGTTCCTGTGTGTAGACAATGGGGTGGTTATATCTTGAATGAGAGGTTGAAGGGTGGTGCAGCAGAGGAGGTGCGCTGCTACGCTGAGGGACCCAAGAGAAAAAGTGGTCATGAGCCTGGTTTTCATCCTTCCTGCAGACAGAACCTTCGCATTCAATGAGTCATCCCAAGTTGTGAGTAATGCAGATAGCCCACTGAATTGTCACAACATACATCTTCAGAACAATGTAATTATTCCTTACTCCCCATTGTGAAAACTTTGGAAAGTGGGGGGGGGGGGAGAGAATCAGTCAGTAGGGGTAGGGAGAGCTGAAAGGAGAGCGATGATGACTTTCTTTCCTTCGCCACTGACCACAGTAAGGATCAGACAGGTACTGCAGTAGTTCAAGCTGTGCTCTCCTTTGCAGACATAAAGCAATGGAGACCTCAGATGACTAGGGTGGAGAGGTTGCAGCATCTGGAAACCCTCTGCAGAAGTCAACAGTCCTATTAAATATTATCAAGAACGTTCTCAATACTAATCAGGATTGGCACTGATGCTTAGGGTTTCGATTTCAGAAGCTTCATGAGTCTGGAACCCTCCAGCAATTTGTAATATAGGATACAGTAGTGGACTCGGGGCAGGGGGTGTCTTGGTTTCTAATGCCACTAAGGCTCAAATCCTAATCAACTTTCTAGCACTGACAGCTGTGCCAATTGGGCATGTGCTGCATCCTGCAATTCGGTAGCAGTCATAGAAGCCTCCTCAAGGTAAGGGAATCTGTGTTCCCTTACCTCAAAGCTGCATTGCCCTTACCTTGGTGATTGCAAGTTGGTTAGGACTGCGTTCTAAGTCATAAAGCTAAGTCATAAAGCTCACCAGGTCATCTTGGGCCAGCTCATTTATCTGCCTCACCTTCCCCATGGGCTTGCTGCAATAATAAAATGGGAAGGATAGGAGGAAAGCTTTCTTTGAAGGAAGAGTAGAATAAAAATGAAATTAACACAATTAGGAAAGAGCTCACACATTGCTCTTGGAGACATACTCAAGATAGAGGAACAAACACTGCTACAGACTTCAGAATCTTTTCTATCAACCCTTCTCTCCCAGTGAAAATTTAGTGAAATCCTTTATCTCCACAATCACACAGAATAGAAAGAGGCAAAAGTATACAACAGCACATAACCAGACAACAGCACAGCCAAAGTTGTACACATGGTGCTGGAATTGCCCTTCAGTGACCCTAGAATATCCAAAATTGGGCATAAGCTATTGGAACAGTCTGGGCTAGATTAAACCATATGGGATGTTCCATAATATTCAGGGATTGGCAACCAGAAAGACTGAGTGTTGCTGGTTTTGTGATCAAATACTTCACAACTGTCCTTAGCCAATCAGGCCAAAGAAAGTGAGATACAGTAGAGGTTTTCTTTTTCACCATCTGATACAACTATTCTCATGAGGGAAATAAATGTCTGATGTGTCTGAGTGATAATCAATCTCCAAGCCAGAGAAAGAGGTAAGAAGCAATCTACTGCATTAGCAAACAGAGCTGGACACAGATACAAACAAGCAAGAAAAGGACCTTTAAGAAAACTAAACAGGAGTGACCAAAATAAACAAAACATAAATCAGATTCCTGTGGACATACTAAAGCAGTATGTTATCTTGGGTGACATATCACAATTCTGGAGTGCTGGATTCATGGAGAAGAAGTTGTTTTTAGGGAATAAATTAACAAAGGATTCTATCAGAATTATGTTCCCCTTCTGAAAGCTTTAACTTTCTAGAAAGAGGATATTAAAACTAGGTGGCGGCAGTGGCAGTTATAAAAATGGCATCATGCAGTCTAGAAAGCATCCATTTTAGACACAACCTTTCATCAGTCAGACAATCACTTCCAACAAAGAACAAAAATTAATAGGAACAACTATTGCCCCACCTTTGAGTTGCTGATGCCAATAAAGCACTTGTTTTAATTTGATTTGCTGTGATGAAAATGCATGTGTGCTTCTAAGTACAGCTGCTTACATTAAACTTTTTTTTTTTTAAAAAACCCTGGTAAGTCTTTCACAGGGGTTATGGTACTGGAGCTGTGCCAAAGGTTTGCCTATGAACACAGTCAGTGTAGAGAAAAAAGCTAAACATTTATACATTTTTTTCCACACTTGTCTGATGCTGTTATGCAGCCTCTCTCACACCCAAAGCTCAAAAAAGGTCAGCAGGTTTACTGGACCCGTGATGGGCATCTGAACATGGTTGGTGGGCGGTGTTTGTCTCAGTGTGACACAAGTTTGCAGGCCCATGTAAAGCAAAATTTAAAAATGGTAGAGCAGGATTCAGACTGCCATGGAAAGATGAGAGCTGGTTGCCCATGGATGCAGACTGTTCCAAGGGAGCTACAGGACTGAGTCAGACAGGAAGTCTCCCCTGCAACCACGCAAGTACTGACGTCCATGGAACACTAACCTTCATCACTTCTACCTGTAGGTCTTCGTTGAGATACGGAGTCACCCTGACTGCGTTCAGCATCTGATTAAGCAACTGCTTGTCATCAGAGTCTGTTTCCATGGTTACAAATCTCTCGTCAGACAGTAGCTTCTGCACAGAGAAATGGGGTTATCTCCGAGATTCTGGATTTGCTTTCTACATAATACTGTTATAAAGAATCATATTTACAAACAAAATACCTTGTTTTTCAAACCCTATAACAGTATAAAATCTATATAACGACCCTTAAAAAAGTAGTATTACATGTGGTAGTAAGATCTAGTTGACATACACAAGCAACTCATGATTATTTAAATGATTAAGATGTACATGAGAATCTATCTAAAATATAATCAGTTTCGTGCCTAGCTAACAGGGTTATTTAGGCCATTTCTGTGATGAGCAAGTATGTTTTCTGCTCAAAAGAGGAAACAATTCTATTGTAAATTCCTATTAATAACATAAGAATCATCTTTCTGGATCAGGCCAAGGGCCCATCTAGTCCAGCTTCCTATATCTCACAGTGGCCCTCTAGATGCCTCCAGGAGCAGACAATACACCTGTATCCTGTTGCCATTCCCTTGCATCAGGTGTTCAGAATTCAACTACCTCTAAAACTCAGAGGCTGCAGGTAGTCATCATGACTTGCAACTTAGGACGGACTTTTCCTCCATAAATCGGTCAAATCTGCTTTTCAAGGCATCTTGATCAGGTGCCGTCACAACATCCTGTGGCAGGGAGTTCCACAGATTAATTTCAGACTGGATACAGAAACATTTGGGTACAGAACCAGTTCCTGAGACCTATGAAATCTTAGTGTGAACACTGGAGAGGTCTGAACACCACCTTATCTATAGGAAAAATATGAGCACAGGGCAGTATGGCACAAATTTGCTCAGAATAAACCCAACTGCACCCTTCCCCTCAGTTTGTTTGAGGTAAGCATGTTACTTTCCCCCACTCTTCCTCCTTTCCTGTAAATGGGGGCAGAAGACAGTATTCATCTGCTTTCCCACCATTACCTATTACTAGAAAGATCTGCACACAAATGTAGCATAAGATCAGAGTACCACAATGCATGTGCATACTGCAGGTTTGTGACAGGCCTTCAGTAACCAATGGACAACAAAACTCACATTAGTTCAAGGTTGTATAATGTACGGTGTAAAGCCATGGCCCACACTAACCTGTGAGAACTGGTCTAAAATCATTTTAATACCCAGGCTAACATTTTTTAGGAACTAACAGCCCAATTCTATCCCTAGAGGCTCCACCAGGTGGAGCGGTGCCAAAATGGCTACCGTCGCATCCAGCTGCACTGCCGGGGCTGCCATATGTCTCCTTGGGGGAAAGATACTTTCATCCCATTTTCATGGGGAAAGCCTCAAGACCCACAACAGGGCTTCTCAAGTCTGTACCAGCTATTTTGCCAGTGCAGACTTGAGAGCCTCTGTGTTGGGCTTTGCAGCCCGACATGGAGGTTAGGATACGGCAGAGCAGGGCTCTACTAGTCCCACCCCCCTCCTGCCCCTACACCCTCCCCCTGCCCCGGAACACCTCTCCCACAGTCCGTACCACCGCCAGGAGCTCTTCCCTTGCTCCGGGCAGCACCGTCTCATGCTGGACCAGCACAAGCACTCCTGACACTCTGGGTGCTGTAAATGTGCTTTACAGCATGTTTATGGCACCCAGCACTGGAGCGCAGTGCCAGCACTGGGAGTGAATATGATTTGGCCCTAAAATGTCAGTGAGTCACCTGTGTTCAAGATCCACAAAGCCATCCCAGTGATGCCACATTCCTACATACCTGCATCCCTGCTAGAGCATGCTGTGCCAATTTCACATTTTTGCTTTCCATAGCGAGCTGGAGTGGAAGGAGACACTTCTCCCTGATTTTGAAAGAAGGAAAAATACTGTTCAACACATACATTCAAAAAAGCCTGCACTGTGTCAACTACTCTTTCACATTCACAGTATGTATGACTTTTATCCCTTTCTGAAGCATACATGAAGAAATGCTGCTGTTGGAGTTGTAGCAGTAGGGACCTCTTATCTCTGGCTACAGGATTAGGATGGGGCTGCAAGATTATGCCTTCTCTCTCCAGAGCAAATCCCTACCATCAATAATTGCAGTTAATGTTGATTAATTGTTTAACTGTAATTTGGGTTAACCAGATTTCCCTTTTAACCAGGATTTCAAGCTGGTTAAGCTTTCTGCAGTTAAAAGCATTAACCAAGATAACATTGATGCCTTTAAGTGTGGTTAAGGCATAGTGGGGAATTTGCTTCAGAGAGAAGAAAGGCTGGAGCAACAACGCACATGGCCTTTCTCCAGCATTGTATCTGTATTAGCCCAAACTCCTGATTGTGTTCCTGGGTGAGATATAAGTAAATTTACAAGTGCTCTTTCAACTGGAATAGAGGCAAGGCATTTTCCTAGGATGGCAAGCAAAGAAATATTATTTCTTTAATTAAAATTTTTGTTTTGTTACCTTGAAATTCAAGTGGTACGCTGCAGCACCTCCTTGATCACCACCTTTTGCAAGCAACTGAAAATTCAGCACCCCCCAAACACTAGAACAGCAATGTATTATGTCTGAAACACATCAGGTTTCTACAGATTTATTTAAGAAAATGGAATACTCTCCCAACATAATGACATTAAATTTAACATTTGACAAAATTTGACAAAAGTTAAAAACAAAGTAGTTGAACAAATACAGTTAGATTGTGTGTGTGTGTGTGTGTGTGTGTGTGTGTGTGTGTGTACATTCCAGACTCTGAAGTGCAAGATGACAAATATAATGGCTTACATGCAAAAAAAGGTTGAGTGAGTGTGCGCTTTCTGAACATTGCTGCATGCTCCACCTTCTCACATATATCTATACTGCCTTAAGAGATATGGGTGGTAATTCATTACAAGCTCCAGTTGCTACCATCATTTCAGTGACTTGGCAATCACTCAGACAACTACTTTTCCCCTAACAGAAGCAGTAGCAGATTCCAATAAAAATGAGCTAGTCAATGCTTCATTACAACTGAAAGCCATGTAAAATCTTAATGGCTCATTGCACAGCTCTTGTGTACTTCAGTGGAACACTCACAATCTGCAGTCATATTCTTTAATTGATAAAAATTATATTTCTTTGTAAATCTAAGAAACTAAGCACAACACTGAAACAAAATGGATTAAAAACAAGGACTGATTCAATTAGTGAATTTCCCATTTCTGAGAAAAGCATCGAGCTGAAGAGCGGATTAACGTTACAGTTGCTTCTCTATTTCCATTCCAGCATTTAACAAAATGAGCTGCCACTATGTTATTTACTTATCAGTAAGATTTTTATCATCAATTCCTTAATCTTAAAGTACCTACAGCCACCTAGACAGATTAGAGTACCTGTATCTGATTAGTTCAATATTCCGGAGGTTTAAAATTTCAATTTAATTCCATGTTATGATGTGCTAGGAGCCTGTGGCCTTGAGATGGACCAATATTTACTTCACCATAGTCCCTGCTTCTACCTTGGAGGGAAAGGGACTGTTATTTGTCCATTTATTTTGGTGATTATTTTGCAAAAGCTTTCACGATATTGCTACTGCTATAAATATTCATTGCACGTACTGCGTTACCCACACAGACACACAACAGTTTTGTGGATTATCACAGTTATTGGGTTTTGTTTCTTAAGGCTGAAATCCTATGCACATTTATTTGGAAGTAAAGAACTAAGGTAACAGAAAAAGAAATTCACTGAGTAAAAAGATATCAAAACATTTCAGGGGCAAGACTGAAAGGATCCATTACAACCCCTCCCCACTCCCTTTTCACTCCACGTTGGCCTTACTATGTTGGTGGATGTAGCTCCACACACCAGCGGGAATGCTCTGGCCTTCCTGGCAGTGTTGCTTGTATGTGCACTGTCACAAAATGCTTATAATAATAATAATAATAATAATAATAATAATAATAATAATAATAATTTATTAATGGTATTTATATACTGCCTTTCTTGGTCACCAGATTTCTCAGACTTTAATTCAAGGCGGTTTACATAGGCAGGCTATACTAAACCCCAATAGGGATTTTTACAATTGAAGAAGGTTCTGTCTTTCAAGAACCACATTTCAGATGGATCTTTTTCTGATCTGGTATCACATTCTGGCCTCCATTTTCCTCCCACACCGGCTGACAGAGGCCAAAGAGCAGGTGGAATAACTCGGCATAACTTGGCTAGGCTTGTCAGCTGCTTCAAGGTCTCGCTGTTCACGGTGCCAGTGGCCTCGAACTGGCGACCTTCGGATGTTATCTTCAGGCAAACGGAGGCTCTACCCTCTAGACCAGACCTCTTGCCTATGTGTATGTAACAGTACGCTCTGACAGAACATATGCTTCATTGGCACAAAAAGACCATAGGATTGGGCCAAAAGAAATGGGGCACTCGCCTACATCCTGGACTCTTTAACATTTGCATCCTAAACAATATAGTAATATACAAGTATGCGAGAAGTGCTACCACATTTCCTTTACTTTCACTAATTAACAGCATCCTCCCTGAAGTCACGGCTTTCACCTTTTTCAGAACCTAAATTGCTGCACACTAAAAAGCATAAAGATGAGCAAGAAGTGAAAAATATTGATTCACACCTCCCACTTCCTGAAGCAGCAAGATTTGCCAGAGTCAGTTTCCAAGTCAGGAGAGTGCACTGTTGACTTATGGTAATTTTGTTATACTGGAATGCTTACAAATACGTAAGGGAGGGAAGAAGAGCACAGCAGAAAGACAGCCAGACAGTGTTGGGTTTTAAAGCAGGATCAATTTCTCAAAAAAAACAGCAGGTAGTACTTCCCAAACCTTCTTCCCAGTCAACTCCAAAATCTCAGACTTGTTTTGCTTTTACCCTGGAAGTCAATGTAGCTTCCAAACTTTAGTCTACTGAAAGTTGCCATCCACACAAGACCATTAAGCAAGCAAGCACTCAAGGCACATCAGCTATTAGCGTGACAGTTTCACAATCCATCAACAATCAGGTCCTGACTCACAGTTTGAGAAACATTTTTGTAAGCTATTGCCTTCCAACCAGGCATAATTTTTAAAAACCTTGCTGTCAATGCCAGGACTCCATATGATGGAGCCTACAAAGAATAACTAAAGGTGCAATCCAAACCTGCAACAGTAGAGCCAGGCCACAGTGGCCTAACCCTTAACCATTGCAAGTTAGGAGGTTGCTAAAGTCACCTCGGGTAAGGAGATATTTTCCCCCTTACCGAGCCCCAGTCTGCCCTATGCGGCAATTTGGATCTGTGCTATCTGTTTAGCTGGCACAAATCCAAGTAGCCCGTGTAAGGCTGCCTGGCATGGGAGTGGGGGTTAGGGTTCAGTGCATGCTGCAGTCAGTGATCTCACCACCGCTTGGTTCCACTCTCCCCTGTCCAAAAACACCCCCTCCTCACTTCTGGAACGCCCTCCTGCCAACCTCTCCCACCCCCTGCACTGCCTGGTGCAAACTTATCCTGGCCAGCTGCTGCAGAGGGCTGGATTTGGCTTGGTGAGGTGGTGCAGCCTCCGCACCAGCCCAACCAACTCCCGAGTTGGTGTAAACACGCCTTATGGCACATTTCCAACACTTAGGAGCAGGAACAGGGGGTCTATACCACCTCAACTGTTAGTTTGGATTGGGCTGTCCGTGAGACAGATTGGAAAACAAGCATGTATTTCTCACAGCAAACATGTGAAGTGTCTTCACCACCCATGTACATGCATCTGGGAATCCTGATAATGCATGTGCATGCTTGTATGTTACCTGCATTTCACATATCCGTTATAGAGAACACTGGTGTAACTCTGGCTTCCATGCAGCAAACGTATTTGCTGCATAAAATACAGATCAGCTCTACTTCTTTGAAAGCCCTTCTTTTGAGGACAGCAGAGAAACTAGAGAACACTTTGGATTAAGAGGGGGTTATCATTCCAATTATGGTGATCCAGGATGAACTTAATGTGCTGTGTAGCCGTCTTCCATTATTAGAATGACAAAAGAGTACAGGTTCCATTTGTTGGATCTTTATAATGAGGAAAGGAGCAGCTTTATCTTCCTGAGGTGTCTTCCTCAAACAGCTTTTGTACACACAGTGAGATGAGAAGAGCAATACTTTGTAAAGTTCCTGGAAGAAACTGCTAAAGGAATTATTAAAATGTCAGCCGTGCTAAGCACTGACCTTTCCCACATTTTGTTTGGAATTGGCTGAGTTACCTACTTCTTGCTTCCAGGTCTGGGAAGCTGTTGCTGTGGTCAACACTTCCTGACAGGCGGCTAAAACCTAGGACACTAGCAAGGTCACAGAAAGACAGCCAGTAACTCTAAGAATCAGATAATAAAATGAAAGTTCAACTACCTCATTCTAGAAGTAAAAGACTTGAAAAACGTGAAGTGAATAGTAATGGCTCATTAATTCAAGCTCTGAATGTAAATGGATATAAAAATGAGAATTGGCATAAATAGAAATGTCTCTTCTTACCATGTCTGTAGAACATTAACAACCCTGGTTGGCCTTAAAAGATGATACCTAGGGATGTGCACAGTGTAACAGTGTCTGATCAGTCAAAATGTGCCCCAATCCCATTTTAACTTTTGTGTAACGCTTATGCAAGTCCCTTTTCAGTGCCAAAAAAATGGCCTACCTGCAAGTGGGATGGGGACAGGGCCTGCTATTCACATCTTTTCTTGTCTTTCGACCTGACTAAGGGCCCAATCCTAATGGAACCTTGGACTGTTGGAAGGAAAAAGAATTCCAGAAGCATGAGGTCCTTTATGACAGCATGAAAGCCAAGCCAGGCTGTTGCTGAAAACTGCAAGAAGCACAGTACATGGGGCAGCAACTCCAGGAGGCTCTGATAAGTTGGTGCTGGGGGCAGAGAGAGGGGAGGGCATGGAATGGTCTGGTGGGTGGATCTCAATGGGAAACCTGTATGTCAAATCTTATCCCCCATTTTGCGACCTGTCCCCTCTCTCGTTTCGGACTTATACCAGCTATATGTGTGGGACTGAGAAGACCTATAGGCCATAAGGGGCCCTGCGCAGAGATAAGTAAAAAAAATAGCTCTGGTAGGCCTCCTGATTGACTCCACTCCCACCATTGGATGCAGCACATGCTCCACCAGTGCAGTTGCATCGGTAACAATAGTGGGGGATAGGACTGGGCAGTAAGATGTGTCCATCAAGAACAGGCAATCATGAAAGCAGTGCCTACATGTATGCCTTTAACAAAATATGGGGTGTGGGGAGAACTGCACTAATACTGTCAAATGGGAAGCTGAGGTGTATATTGCTGATGCTTTCAGCTTTGTGAGATTGTTTGTTTCAGTGTCTATATGGCTGCTTCTGTGACAAAACTGAACAGTGGTGACAACAGCACAGTCAAACAGTTATTATTAAGAATATTTATATACTGCTTTTCAACAAAAAAAGCTCACAAAGTGTTTTACACAAATAAAAAGATGTATTTAAAAAGTAAATACAGCTGTGCTATCCATCACAAAACATTCCCATAGGGGCCTACAACACTACTTCAACTACATCTCATATGGTCACAGTATAAATAAGGGCTACAAAACACTGCTTGAAGAGATGCAAAAACAGCATGACCTTGAGGGAAAAATCAGATTTCAATGCAAGTCTACCACATCTTCTCAGCGTAAGGGTAGCCAAACTTTCAACTTTAGGGCTCCTGGACCTTTAACAACTGTGTAGATGAGAAAAATTCAGCAGGTGTAGCTTGTCATCCGTGAGATTAACAGGCTGCACCTGCTAAAATTTCTTCTTCTACACTAGGGGTGCCCAAACCCTGGCCCTGGGGCCACTTGTGGCCCTCAAGGCCTCGCAATGTAGCCCTCAGGGAGCCCCTAGTCTCCAATGAGCCTCTGTTCCTCCAGAGATTTGTTGGAGCCTGCACTGGCCCAATGCAACTGCTCTCAGTGTGAGGGCGACTGTTTGACCTCTCGCATGAACTGTGGGACAAGGGCTCCCTCCACTGCAGTAGCGGCAGCAAAGGAAAGGCCAGCCTTGCTTTGTACAAGGCCTTTTATAGGCCTTGAGCTATTGCAAGACCTTTATTCATTTATATAAGTTCATCTTTAATATATTCATTTAAGTAAAATTATGTAAATGTATTCAAATTTGAAATGTAAATTAATTCCCCCCCCCCGGCCCCCAACACAGTGTCAGAGAGATGATGCGGCCCTCCTGCCAAAAACTTTGGACACCCCTGTTCTACACAATTGTTAAAAGGTCCAGGAGCCCTAAAGTTGAAAGGTTGGCCATCCCTGTCACAGCATAACATGCATTATAAAGGTAGAAGTGTGGTAGTTCTACACCCAGGCCACAAGTGATAATTGGTAAGTGATAATACAAAACAGATCATTTACCTAAAGAATTTAGGCTAGGTCAACTGTGTAGAAACTGTTCAGGTTGCCAAATTCTATGATCCAAAGCAGGTGGTCTACTCGAGGGAAATGCTTCAACTCTGCATTTGTTATAGAGACTCAAATTCTTTTTCCTTGTATCAGGGAAAAAGTAACAAATTAATTTGGCTGGATTATGTTTTACTGGATGCAGTTTCTCTGTCTTTAGAAACATGGACATTTTATAGCCCAATCCCAATTTGCGCTGGAGCAGCCAAGCCAGTGGGCCTGGGCTGTATCCAGTGCAAGTTTCAGACAGCCAGAGGCCCAACCAGGGGCAAGGGGAAACATTTCCCCTTAACCTGGGGACAGCCACTGCAGTCCCAATGGGGCAACTCGAATCCGCGCTACCTAAGGAGGTGGTGCAAACTCAAGCAGCCCGGAACTGCTCAGGGCTGCTCAGGAATGGGGTCAGGATCCAGCATAACCGCTGGGTCCTGGTCCCGCCTCCTGTCCGCCCTGGGAACGCCCACCCTGCCCCAGACCCCTGCGCCGGTTGAGCTCGGCCAACACAAACCTAACTTTCCCCGGGGCCCGCTTTGGTGTGGGGAGGCCAGCGTGCATCCTTGTGCAGGCCTCTTCCAGTGGCACAAAAGTCCTTTACGGCACTGGTGGGCCGGCAAAAGGGACTTGAATCAGCCCATCTCCTTTTTAGGACTGCGCCCTTAGAACGGTAAGGAGATACCATGTTCAAGTAAATGCAGTACGGTCCAGTTCATTTGTTACTTTCTCCTTACGCTGAAGGCAAGAGGCATGTGCCAAGACTCATACCAGGCGGAGAGCTCATAACTCCCAAATAGGCTGTTTGTCAGGCTGAACAGCAAGCAAGCAACATTCTCTGTTTTATGCAGAACAAGACTGCTTATCAATACAAACATTTTTAATTTCTTCAAGTAGTCTGGGTAATTGAAAAATTGTTTTTGGAATTAGCATAAAACCCCAAGAGGTTCTGTATATTGTATGACCACCTGGGGCTCACCATCAAAACAGATTCATGATTAACTCACTATCTATTCCAATTGAAACCTAGTAGAATGTTTGAGTAGACATGCAAGAACTGCAAATTTTGCTCAGGTGTTGCCACTAGCAACACAGGTGAAAGAAAAACTCAAGGGCAGCTGCAGATAATGATTTCTATGTTATTATTTCCTGGGACACTTACATAGAAATCCAGGTTATTAGGACAGGCATACTGGACAGGTATAACCTAATTATCCATGGATTTTTTTTTTTATCTCAACATGATGAGAAGGGCCCTTTAAATTAAAGGGAAAAAGTCATTTAACAATAGCCTCATTAATGCAAGAGAGGGCAACTGGCTAACAATCCATCAATCATTCTCTCTCCATACACTTAGAACAGCTTCACTCCAAAGCAAGTGATCCCTCCCTTCCCCCTGAGCACATGAAAGAAAGATAATCACTTTGCATTCTTTCGGAAGTTCTGCACTCTGGGTGAAGGGAGGGGTCCCTGGCTTGGAGCAAAGCCTTTCTGAATGCCTGGATAGAGACTGATTGATGGATGTCTAATGCTTCTGTCTTACATCACAAAGGTCAGCAAGGCTGTTTTTAAACTGCCTAGCAAAGGGACATTATTTTAAATGGATTTGCTTTAATGCAATTTCTGCCAGCCATGTGAGTTCTGGGAACAGAATCCTCATAGATATCGAGACTTAACCTGTAGTTGATTTGAGGCTAAAGCAGACATGAGTAAACCATTGGAAGTTATCAGAAGCATAACCAAAAAGCCAATATTGGCTGAGATAAGCACATGGCATAAAAAGACCATTACACATCTACAGGTAACATAATTGGATCCATCTTCATTTCTCCCTTCAACAAGAGAGCCATCTCAATATACACAGCCAGTCTACAGCAGCACAGCTTGTCAGAATGTGGGAACATTAAAAACACAATGTACTTGCTGAAGAACAGATGAACAACAAAGGAAAAGATAAAAATAGCAGTCAGCACATGTGATAATACTGAAAAGTGTCAAAGGTTAGGTGTGACAAAGAGACACCCTGAGGCTCAATCCACAGCAGGGATCAGAAACAGGAGGCCTCATAGCCAAATATATTCTGAAAAAACATCAGTCAGCCCCCATCTGCTAACCTAGAGGCAATAAAAATGGGAGGGGGTGACAATGGGCCTTTAAATCAGCAGCCCACTCTGAAGGGAGGAGGTAACCGGAGTTCCTGCTTCCTGTTAGCCTCTCTGTAGCATACAGACTTGTTGCCTGTATGTTGGGTTGTTCAGTTCAGCAAACATGTTTAAGCAAGAAACACTAGTGCTGCAAGCACTACGATGGAAATCAAAGGTACCGTAATGGGTGTGTGGGGGACACTATTTACATAGGGTTCCTCCATATCTGTGGTTTCCATTTTCTTTCTCACTAGTTTCTGAATGCCAAACCAATCTTCAAAACCAGATGCACCCTTGCTTCTTTGGTTCTAAGAGGATGAAGACTATATAGCCTCAGTTATGTTCTCCAATACTTTATCCATACTTAAGTCTCAGGACAAGATGCAATCTTACTTGCAGCAGTTGGTTGTAACAGTATTCCAAATGGATATAAATCCATTCAGTATAGAGTACTCTAAGAAATGAAACACAATGACTTTTCTTCTTTAACTATGCCAAGTGGACCACATAAATAACTCAAGCAAGATGGATCTGGGGGATGGATACAGTGTTTTTAGGTATGCATAGTGATCATCAGCTTTGCAGTACTATTCAGTGTGCTTCACTTCTCTTGGTGGCACTCCTCCAGCACAATCAATCACCTACTTTGATTTAACACCACTCAGTTTAATGGCTAGCAGCACATAGCAACTTCCAGATAGGGAAGCTTGTAGGATAGGCAGAAGGGGAAAGGGGGGCAGTTAACATTAAGATAAAGATTGTTTGCTCACTTCTGAGTGCTGCTAGACTACATGGACAACTTGACTCTGATTAAGCTTATACAGAGCTCATTCATTTCTGCTGTAGTTGCAATTATCCTTATGCACAAATTAAACACCCCAGAACAAAAGTAATATAAACCATGGCCTAAAGCTAAAAGCAATGACACAAGACCTCACAACATTATTTGCTTCATAAACACAATGGAGCAAGTGCCAGATGGCCAGCAAACTTGCTGGCATCTGTAGCAATTATGAAGCTAACCCACTGTGAATGGGGGAAGGGTGGGGTAGGAGAGCAAGAGAACCATTTTCTCTGCCTACTTGGACTCCCAGTGAAAAATGATGGTAAAGAAATCGGATGGAAGAAAGAGTTAAATCAACACTGCTCACACACTGAGTAAGTTAGGCTATATTATAGGCTCAAACCTTGCATGAAAGAGAACTTTAGAATGACTTAAAAGCTACACAGAGGAAGAGTGTGATAGTCCCTCGATCTGATTCACAAGGACTTTTCATATGCTCTGTGTCCTGAAAGTTTTGGGAGCTTCCACAATCTCTGCCCAGTTTGGTGCCAAAGAATAAAAATGGGTAGAATAAATTTTCAAAGTATTATTGAACTAATTAGTAGAAGCATAATGCTAAACTACAGATTAGGTGACAACGTATAAATAACTCACACTAACAGAGTCCTGTTTTTCATCATTCAATATATGGCTAAAACCCCTTATGGACGCCAATCACTGCATACTGTATAACAAGGTTTTCTTCATTTAGCAGCCATATGTTTACCGAAGTTACCTTTCTGGATGAGAATTCCTCTCCCCTTCCCCAATTCTTGGACTTGGTATCCACTGTTCCTTACAGACATATTTCATTTTAACTCCATGCAGCAAATGCACAAGTATTTACAATAATTGTAAAATAATAATTGTTGAGTTTCGAAGAGAAAATAGTACATTTTGCATATAATGTAACATATAAAGAATTGGTAAAAAAAATAGTGCACACAACAATAACCTACATGCCCTGTTGCATTTGCTATGATTCAATACTTCAGTGGATTTTAATTTAAACAAAATAACTGTAGAAAAAACTACCATAGATACTCAAGTATAGTCCATGAAAATTTTGCCAAGTAGTCAAGCTCCAGTTCTCACTTCGACTTATCTCCGGGTCAATCAGAGGGCAGAGCCTTTCCACTCTGAACAATTTCTCCGCTAAGCTCAGGCAGGCACCAGAGTGTCTGAAGGACTCTGAAAAGTTTCTGTTCTTGCTAAAACAGGCTCATTAGACAGCCTGTTTGCTCAAGCAGGCTCATTTGTTTCTATAGTAACTTTCCTGAGAAATTCCAGCCAACCCTAACCTTTTATTCTCCTCTGTTCCCTTTTGCTGCTGCAAACTGGTTCCCTTTTGCAAAGGCTTTGCATTTGGCAGAGGTCTTTTTTTTCAGCACCAGGGTAGGATCCCCTTTCCATTTGAAGCAATGTCCCAGGCTACAATTCAATGCACCATTACTTAAGAATAACTCCCATGGAAAGCAGTGGGTCTACTTCTGAGTAAAAAGGGTTGCAAATATATGCAGCTGCATCTCTCTGCTGTGAATTGAATTGCACATTCCCAGTTATGCGTTATGGGTTGTATGTTGTATGTAGAGCTTCTGGCTTAACACACCAGATACCTTAAAGGTGGATTTGATTCATGGTTCTCCTGCAGTGGTTCCCAACCTTTTTCACTTGCATATCCCTTGGTAGCCCATTTCCATAAATTGTACCCTTTATATTAGCAAAATGTTTGTAATTAATAATATAAGCCCTTATCTCCTCTATATGAAAGCCCAGACTTCATGTTTTATCACAGTGTTTTCTCTTTTTTATCTTTTCTCTTTTCTGAAGAACAGAAGACTGCCTTTGCACTGTTTTGCACCAGAAGTGTGCTGAGAAATTCTGGGTGATGGATCACTTTCCATATGATGTTTCAGCTTTTTTTACTGTGATGGTTTTCAATCACTGGTTCATACATGAATTGATAACCAAAAATTAGCTTTTGGTGGGGCTTTCACAGTCAACTAGCTACCTCCCTTCCTGCCTTGCTGATCGCATTCTGCAGCATGACCTGCCTTTTTCTGCCATTATTTCATTCTTTTTCAAGTATCCCTAAAGGTCCTGTTGAGTGTCCCTTGGAGTACGTGAATACCAGGCTGGGAACCACTGTTTTACTGGTATGTTGTTTACAGTGCACTTGCTCTGATAGTGTTTACAAGAAGGTGGTGAATGAGGGAAGGCCCTGGAAGTTACAAGTTGTATGTAGCCATTATGCTGAACCAAAATATTCCAGATTCAAATACATCTCACAAAGAAGACTCATGAGAAAGAGCATTTTGGGATATCAGAACTTACGTCAATCAAATGTTATGTTATGTTATGTTAGAGAGAAAATATGTATGTTAGCATGTTCACAAGCACAGTTGCCAAAAAAGTAGATATAAGGAGAGTTTAGATCCATTTTACCCAGAAGCCTTAGAGGGGAGACTACGAGCTGGGAGTCCTCAAGGGAAAGTCTGTTAGGAAGGAATCAAGGATACATCCCCAATTGCTCTTTTATAAGAACAAAATTAAAGGAGAAGTTTAATAATGTAGAGGAAATGGGTAAATAAGTTAGGGAATAAAAGAATTAGTTTGGAAATAGGGAATAAAGTAAAATCAAATGAACTCTGTGTCACCCTTCAGAGTTAGAGCTGGGCTTGCATAACAGAGAGGCCCCAGATAACAAGTGGAGGTAGTTAATTGCTTAAGCAATAAACCAATTTGACACAATCAAGATAACAGCTATTAGTTGTCAAGCTAACTAGTTAAAATCAAGCTGAAGCTTCAAAGAAACTGTCAAAGTGATGGATAAAGATAGGCTGTAACAGAGGTCTGAAATGCAGCCCCCCATCTGCATGTCAGACTGGAACAGAGAAGCAATTTGGATTTTAAAAAAATCCAAATAGCTTTGAGCCTCTTAAAACCAAAAGACATTGTTAAACCAGGATAAAGTTTTAAAATAATGTATTTACAGAGGAACAGTGTAACACTTAAAATAGGCTGCAGACTGAAATGCCTACATTTAGACAAAGAGAGCCTTCTATGATCTCTAAAACAGTAGCAAGATTAAAGCCAGACAATAAACTGATGAACCCTAATGGGGGGTAATGAGGGTTAACTGATGAAGTCGTAAACAGAAGCAAAATCATTCTAAAAAGACTCTTAATTCCTGCAACTGAATAGGGAGTCAGGAGCTTGCATTCAAGTTTGCCTGTAAGTAAAATGCAGCATGAAATATAAGAGGTTTGCAAATCAAAGTAATTATTAGAAGCAAAATGCCAGCCATAAGAGTTTAACAAAAGCCAGCAGCTCTGTAACTTCATTAACATATCTATTATTATTATTATTATTATTAACAGTATTTATATACCGCTTTTCAACTAAAAGTTCACAAAGCGGTTTACAGAGAAAAATCAAATAACTAAATGGCTCCCTGTCCCAAAAGGGCTCACAATCTAAAAAGATGCAAATGAATACCAGCAGACAGCCACTAATAAGATGCAAATGAAAAGCAGCAGACAGATCTAGATATTTCAATTAGAACTTCTAATTGAGAAATAAGAATAGCACCAAAAGCAAAATGCAATATGTTTGCATGCATTCTTTAATCAATAATAAGAAAAGACTTGGGTCTGCCTTAAAGTGAGGCTTGCAAAATAGATGCTGTACAGCTAATTTGGAATGTAGAAAGCAGAAACAAGCTTGCTCCCTGTCAGCTTGAAAACTTGTCAAAATTTATTGCATCTCACAGATAGGAATTAAAAGTCAGCATGTATGATAGAATTCTTCACTGCTTAATAATTAAAGAATATTAGTAACAAATATAAAGGTATTTAGAATTGATTTTATTTTAGCTTTTAGAATTGTTAAAATTAAAACATAGAATGAGCTAGAAAGCTAAATGAGAAAATAGCTAAAATTCAGATATGCTTTAAACCACAAGCCAGCCTGGAGTTAATTAAGAGTTTGACAGGAGACTCCAGAAAAGTTATGGTTTACAGATAAGACACAAGACAGATAGAAAGCTAAGGAGGAGACCAGACAGAGAATAACTTTCCTAGGCGCCAGAATAGATAGTGAATTTAAGAATATTTCTAGTAATAAGAATAATTAATCCTAGTAGCCATAGACTCATTAGCAGAAAGTCTGTTCAATATCAAAGTTGACAGAACAGATATGAAACTAGTGGAACTACATATCAAATTGACAAAGTCCGATAAGAGACAATTATCTCAGGAATGTGAATCTCTTGAAAATGCAACTTATATCAGAGGAGAACTGAGATTTACAGAAGAAAGAAATCACTTAATAACTTTGTGTGGAAAACAGATATAAAATATTTGAAATCAGATTGGAAAAGAGGATAAAATAAGCAATAAAATAAGTATAAACACTAATTAAATAAACACATAATTACAAAATTAGGGTAATTAGGAAAATTGAGATAGACACACAGTGCCCCCTTTGGAATAGTATAGACATTACAGAAAGGGGAGGAGTTCTCCAGGTATGGCAATAGCCAATGAAAAATCCCCATTTCTGACATCATAGGCTCTAACAAATAGGATTGGGATTTTCTCAAGACAAAGGACCCTAAAGGTATATAAGGTAACACCCAGCAGGGAAAGATGCTTTTTCTCTGGGACACTGAGAGACCACAGCTCTCTGTGTTCCCCATTTTGAACCACCAAGAGAAGCCCATTGCTGGCAATGAATAAAAGCTTGGAAACCACCACAACTTCAGTCTGCTGAGTTTGTTCTTGAACCCTGATTCGCCGTGCAACAGTGAAGACCAGAATTTAAAAAAAGAATAAAAATGTATTTTATGATCTTTTACTATGTTTTTAATAAATTAGAGACTGTACAGTTCTTAGGTAACAATTACTGGTAGGGTATTTTTCAGGATCTGGCCTCGGGTAAACTTAGACAAAACTATAGTCAGACACCGCCCTAAGTTTAACCTCGACTTATCCGAGGGTTATAGAAAATTTCATGGTTGTTGGCTCGAAATCTGCCCTCGACTTATCTGTGGGGTCAACTTATAGACGGGTGTCTGCGGTGGTTGTCCAAGTCAATCACGAAGCCATTTTTATACATCATAAATTTGCATTGAAAACTACTACATAGTATATAACCACTGGAATAATTAGGTCCAAAGGGAAGCAGTGTTGCCAATTCCACGTCAAATTTAGCATCCTACTCAAAGTCACTCTCAACAGACATGCTCCATTCTGAACTAGATTACTATCTAATTTTCTGTCAGTGCTTACCATATTTCCCAGAACTACACAGAATGGTCCACCAACAAGACAGGCACAACTTCTTCCTTGACAATTCCCATGCAATAAAGTACAAACATTCAGTAAACTGTCATCACTTGCAAGATTTCTAATATCGAATATATTTTTTTTCTAAATGCAAATCATGGCCAATAGGAGAAGACAAATGTCTCCTGGTAACTACAGTGCTTCATTACAGCAATCTAGTAATTAGCTACCTAGCGTTGGTGTACTGTAGAGCAGTGTTTCTCAAACTGTAGGTCGGGACCCACTAGGTGGTCGTGAGCCAATGTCAGGTGGGTCCCCATTCATTTCAATATTTTATTTTTAATATATTAGACTTATGCTACCATGATCTACGACTGCATTTGGGAAATGTTACAGACCTGTACTTTTAATAGGCTAATATGTATAATCTTTTAACAATGATAGTCAATGGCACTTACTCCTGGATAAGTGTGGGTAGGATTGCAGCCTAGGATTGTTGAAAATTTTCCTGCTTGATGATGTCATTTCTGGTCATGACATCACTTCCAGTGGGTCCTGACAGATTCTCATTCTAAAAAGTGGGTCCCAGTGCTAAATGTGTGAGAACCACTGCTGTAGAGCATTACAGGTCTTCTCAGTATGGTCTTCTTAGGAAATGAAGATGACCTTTAAAGATGACCTTTAAATGAAGATGACCTTTAAAGGTTTTGACCTTTAAAGCCCTATACTGCTCTGGGCCAGGGTATCTTAGAGATTGCCTACTCCCGTACAATCCGGCGCGTCCTCTCAGATCATCAGAGAAGGCCTTTTTACAAGTGCCGCCGCCTAAGGAGGTACGTGGGGCGGCAGCAAGAAACAGGGCTTTCTCAGTAGTGGCACCAACGTTATGGAACTCCCTTTCCCTTGACTTGAGAATGGTTCCCTCTCTTGAGACTTTTCGGCGAGGCCTGAAGACCTTGCTGTTTAAACAAGCCTTCTGACTTCATGGCCTTTTTTTAACATCTTTTAGTTGCTTTTTTACAGGCCTGATTCCTCTAAGAACTGCTGTTTTTTACTCTTTTTTATTCTGACTTTTATCTGACTACTGTTTTTATGGTCTCTGTTAAGGTGTTTTTAATATGTTTTTATCTGTTTGTGAAATTATGTTTTAATCTGTTTTTATATGTTGTAAGCCAACCTGGGTCCCTTTAGGGAGAAGGGCGGGATAGAAATAAAGTTTATTATTATTATTATTATTGATGCAAAACAGAACAGCATGACCAGATTCAGGCATGACTGACATCCTGCAATGAGGTTTTCCAGTGCAGAAATCTCAGGATCAAGGTGTGTTGGTCTTTGTCAAATCAATGACAGCAAGCAACTCGTTGCTTTCAGATATGGAAGCAAATACTTGAGCTTGTTTCCCATTTTGATAGAACCCAAGAATCACATCTAGCAAAAGTATAGATGGCCACAAGAGAGACCATTATGTATGGATTAGAGCAATGGTATTCAAACTGGGGCGTCGCGATGCCCCAGCCTGTGAGTCCTGGCTTCTGCCCCCTTAAGGGGCAAGGATGTGGATCGCGCCGCTCAGGGGGGCTGCAGGGGCTTGGGTGCACTTGCCCAAGCCTCCTGCAGCCTCTTAGGAGTGTGGGGAACCCTGCGCAACCTTCGGCAGGGCTCCCCAGGTCAGGAAAAGTGAAAGCGGAGTGATAGCGCCCCGCTCCGCAAAACTGGAAGCGGAGCACGATCGCTCCGCTTTCCCTTCTGACAGGGCTGCAGGGACTGGGGTGCACCCTCCAGTCCCTGTAGCAGCCGTCCCTGTGTGTGGGGAGCCCTGTGCTAGCGCCTGCAGGGCTCCCAAGGTCAGGGAAAGGGAGAGTGGGGCGATCGCACTCTGCTTCTGCTTTTGCAGAGGCAGAGCAGATCGCTCCATTCTCCCTTTCCCTGACCTGGGGCGCCCTGCAGGCGCTCGTGCAGGGCTCCTCACACACGGCTGCTACAGGGACTGGCGAGTGCATCCCAGCCCCCTGAGCGACGCAATCCTGGGGATCACGTTGCTGCCTTCCCCCTGCCCACTGCCTTCCCCCGCAAAGACTTACTGCAGGTTTCAAATTCTCGAAGAGTTTGAAAACTGCAGGATTAGAGTGACAGGGACAAGTTACAAATATGTCATGAATGGCTGACAATCATGATGTAAGACTGGTGTCTATCGCTACACATCCAGATCCAGAATAAGACATTTTGACTGTTCTTGCTTGTATGCTGTACATGAAGAAACAGCCTTAGGTCACATTCTATGTTGGACCGTTATTGAATCCTTATAAGCAAGAAAGCAGTGTTTTTCTGTGTGCTGTGTAGGAAATGATATTCTTTCCTATGGCTTACAAAACCTTCCTTCCACCCAAAAAGGGAAGGATAACATTTCTGAAGTTCTGGCTCAAGTTAACAGGTGCTCCTTCCAATTGGAGTTGTGGAGTGTTTTTTTTTGTTTGTTTTTTTGGTCCCTCTCCAAATATTTTAACTATTTGGAAGCACCAGCTGCTCAGCAGACCAATTCCATTTTCTTCCTGCCAACAAAACACTAGTCTGTGGTAAAATCTAAATGGGTGCTTTTATACTTTTCTGCAAACTTAGCCATGTTCAGTAAAATTAAGTTTGCATGCTCACAAAATGCCCAAAGAACACGTCCGTAGTAGAGGAAAGAAATCAATTCAGGAAGTCCATGGGGACAATTATCACCTGTGAGACAGGGACAGTAAGATTATTACGAAAAGGTTTTTCCAGCAGTTAAATCAAGAGACAGGCTGATTGTCCAACCTCAATTTATCATTCTTTGGAAAGAATTTCATTAGCAAGAATGACATGTTGCCACCGTTGAATTTTCTTTTTTTCATATGGTTTCTATTAGAATTGAAGAAAATGAATTGAAACGATAAACTGAGTAATCATGTTCTGCTAAAGAAGAAAGAAATGTAGCAGCTGGGAAGATGAGAATCTGTGAAATAGTTTTAGGATATCTAAAAAATAAATTGGGTCTATCATCATATAATCTTAAATTGTAGTCTCACACCAATTCTATTTGATGGGCAGACAGCAAAAGAGTTTTAAGGTATGTTATGGTCTTTGTCAAACAAGTCCATTATAAGACTTGCAAGCTGGTTTAAATCATTGCTTTGCTTTAAATTGTTTTCTAAAGCTTTTTTTTTTTTACTTGAAAGAAATAAACTATTCTTGCTTTTCAACATCCTGATGCTTTCACAAAGGCTACATTTCAAATTTCTGGCATTTTAGAAGATATTCAACATGGGTCCGATATCTGTTTTGATGTCTATAAAATCCAAAATAAACAGTGGAACACAGAGATTTTAATTGCTCAAGAGGTAACATTTATTTATTTTTAATCAACCACACAATAACCAAAAGGCAGTCTGAAATCAAGAAGAGAAGCAAACTAAGGTGCAACACAGCAAGGAAAAAAAAGAGTAACTATGGACGCTTATAATATTGTAGTTAGAATGTGCAATACTGTATTACTAAATGGTCACATAATAAATCATATTACTGGCATCGGCTCTATCCTCAGTATGCTTCATGCTCAGCCTCGCCCACCATCCCCCCAAAGCTGCTGTATTGTCAGTGCCCAAAATTTAGCAAGTGCATATGATCTATAGCAGGAATGTCAAACTTATTTTATACAGAGGACTGAAGATTGCTTTGGTGCCTACTGAGGGCCGGAAGTGACACTATTAAGCAGAAAGTGATATCATTAAGCAGGTGATGGCCAGAAATAAGCACTTCGTTCTCACAAAGAAATTTATTAGCTGCAAATGAAAGAGAAAATGTGCAAATGTTGATCATATTTTCAAGTTATGAGAGAGCCCATTTATCAAGCTGGGAGAGCCCATTTATAACAGGAGCTGGACAAATTGCTTCTGGGGGTTGTATTTGGCCCATGGGCCTTATGCTTGACATCCCTGATCTATAGATTTAGGGCCTAAGCACAAATTGCAGTATCAATAAAACATGTTTTCATACATGCAAGTGTCCAGCTTTATCATGCCAGTTTTTATAGCTGCATATATGTATGCATTTGCTGTTTTTTTAAAATCCAGTCTTCCAACTTACTTTCAAGGGGGGGGGGGGAAGGAAGAAAGGGCATAAACGCCCATAAGGTGAACCAATCCACTATCAAAAATTATTTCAATTTTTTTTCTATTACCGAAGTACTTTTGCTATTTTATGGCCTTGAAAGATGAACAAAAGCATTTTCAGTCATAGGAAATATAAATTGCCTGAAAAATTGGCAAGCGTCATCAATACTCATTTATCTAATTATCTATGGCAAGAACAAAATTGCCTCCAGGCAACCTGCAGCCAGACTGATTACAGAGCAGGCAGGCAAAGGTCAAAAGCAGACATGGTCAGGTGGATAAAGCCCACAGAGGCCAGAGGCAGAAGAGGGAGTCAGTACTAGGCTGGGCTCAAGTACTGAATAAGTAGGGTAAGACAGTTCAGTTCAGTGTGATTACTCAGACTGGAACCAAGTCTGGAGCAGCCATCATATGGGGTCAAGTAAGGTCCTATTTGCACCTCGGGCTGACAAACAGGAGACACAGCCCATTAAGAACATAAAAAAAACCTTGCTGGATCAGGCCAAAGGCCCATCAGTTTCCTGTATCTCCTAACAGCCCATCCGATGCTGCTGGGGAGCACATAAGATGCCTGTATCCTGCTGTCACTTCCTTGCATCTGGCATTCAGAATTAGACTATTTCTAAAATCCATAGGCTGCAAATAGTTACCATGTAACCCGTGATGGACTTTTCCGCCATAAATCTGTCTAATCCCCAAAGCATCACACACAACACAATAAGGGGTTTATTTAAAAAAGGTGGTATGACCCATGAAGAACTTTAGCATATGAGTTTTTTAAAATTACTACTACTAGTACAAACATTTAATAGATCTTCCAAGCATTTACAAGCATTCTCAAAGTAATTCTTATAACAATCATGTTGTCAGGTACATCAGTGTTATATAATTCAAGACATGTACTGTATAATATCAAATCAAAGGGAACTCATAGACATAATCCACAACAAGTAGATGGGGGGCAATCAGAGTGGGAGAGTGGCAAACAATTCCACAGTTCTCTCCCCCCCCCCCCACTAGCTCACCAATATCCAACAGATGCATGCTAAGGCCATAGGGCCTGAAAAGAAACTGATAAGATAGACTCATAAGCCACATGTCTCCTATTGCCTGCTAAAGAAGCTCTTTCAGTCTTCATCCTGCCATTGTTATTGCCTGGCAACAGTTTGATGGTTTGTAACATTATGTTGCAGTCATCTGCAGGCAGATATAATCTGAAATCTGCCCACTGCAGTGGGTCTTTCAAGTGCAGCACAAACCGAGTGCCCTCTCTCAAGACAGTAGAGTGCAAGAACCTGTTACGTGCAAGAAAAATACATGACTCATTCTGACCTTTTTGTCAGAGCTTTCAGATCCCAGTCTCTCTCATTCCCCTTGACATGGGCCAGGGTCTGCAAAGACTGCATGTCTTTGGGCAGGCCTTTTATGTTCTTCTTCCCTCAAATTGCAAAACACCTAGTTGCAGATGTGATATAAATTAATAATAATAATAATAATAATAATAATAGGCAGAATTAATACTGGTGGCTCAACAGGAAGCATTCCCAATTTTTCCAGAAGCTCTTTGCTCTCCATCTGCTTTCAACTTGCTAAATTGATTTTCTGACTCCAACAATTAGGACAAAGCCAAGGAACAATGGGACTGTGTGATAGCAACTCCACTTGTTCCCCCCAGTAAAGCATGTGGTAAGGGAGCTCTTGCTCAGTATACGATTATCATGGAGGCATATCTTCAATAGGTAGGAAGCTCCTTGGTGGTGGTAATAGATATTGAGAGAAATGGAGAAGTAGGGAGTAGCAGCCAACCACAACAGCCATCATATTTTCAACCCAAGTCACAACAAGGTTTTCTTTGGATCCGACAGACTTTTGAGTAATATAGTACTATGAATCCAGAAAATTATGGGAAAATGATGTGACTCACAAGAATGCTTTCTTACAACACACCTCTAAATGTACATTTTTTGTACTGCATTGTTACTCTTGACTTCAAAAACAAGCAAGTCTCAAGCACAGGAGGCATTCAAACTCTGACAATCTGACCACGCCTAACTCTGCTGGCATGTGAAACAAGATAACATACTTTTCTTACCTTAGTTGATATGGAGGGATCTTGGCTGCAGCCCCTGGGGATTCTAAAGTTTCTGCATAGAAAAGGGAGGAGAACAGTGGCACAGAACAGTCAGGACAGATCTCCAAAAATCTCTTAACACCTTAGCAAAGACAGTGGAACTGTTTTGTGGTCTGTGCCACAAGGGGTTCCTGAAGCATCTCAAACATGCAATCACACACCACTAAGCACTAATATTCCTGGTGGGCAGACTTTTCAACTTTTGTCCAGGATGGAGTAAAGCCTAATTATGATCTTGGTCCAAACATTATTGGAACATCCTGCCATACACACAATTGGGCTAGATAAACTAAAGGGTGGGCTTCACCATATCCTTTCATTGTACCCTTACAGGAAAGCACAATCTGAATTACTGGTTGTGAGTTTAGCATCTGGGAATGTTAATGAACATATAACACAAGGGCATGATCTTGCGTTGGTGGCACAGATATTTTTGAAGGCAGGTATGAGGTGAAAGGGAAAAAAAGTACTCAAACTTATTTGAAAATATAAAGCATTTGCACATAAATTAGAAAGCTATTAGTATTGCTGACTCCATTAAAGATGGAAGGTCACAATTTGTGTACATATCTACCATAAACTCTGCAGCTGAGTTACATTTCTTAGCATGCAATCCTCTCAAACACATTTGGGAATCAGTGTTAAGTAACAGATTGCATGTTTGCACTGTTGAAGCAGAACTATTGTGAAGACAAGCAACTCTCTGCACTAAAACTTACTAGGCCAGCCTCAGACAATCATTTAAACTAACATATTGTGAACAAGCCATGATTTAAGGGGTGGGTGCCGCTACAAGGATATCACACTGTGCTCCAGAATTTACATTGGTTTCTTAAAACCTCCTAAGCACTATACAAAGCTTGGGCCTAGACCCAAAGAAACTAAGCCAGTATCCTTTGCAAAGAAATACTGTAAGGCACCAAGGGATTTTGAAGCTATTGCATTGGAAACAAAGCTCAAAGCACTATTGACTGAACTAGTTTGATGCCTTCTAATGTTCATGAACATGGATGTGCCTGTTTGGTACAGATGCGCATCCCACTGCTAGAGCCACAAGCTGTTAATACAATCAGCTGGGCATGACTAGAGCTGAATCAGGACTGAGAATCAGGACTGGGAAATTTAGATCACAAAGGTTAGACCAGACAAGACTTTAGTTCAAGGAGCACATATATTTTACATAAAAATAAAACCACAGTTGCTGTAAAACTTGGTTGGCCCGCACTCAGGGAAATGGAAGCTGCTGCTCTTTGTGCAACAATTAGAAATATTCCCCTGTTACTTCAATATTTTTAATTTATATCTTGCTCTTCCAAAAAAAACTGTTCAAAGCAGTCAGCTTACAAGGAAAAAAATCCATTTCTATCTATACACACACAGAGAACTCAGTATCCATAAAAGGCACACAGTAGTTCACACACAACCTTGCATTTAAGGAGTCCTTAAAAGTTGACCTAACAAGGAAAATGATTTTACAGTGATTTCTAAATCTTGCAAGATTGGGTACAAGGAAAATTCCCTGTACAGGGCATCCCATTGTTTCAGTCAGGTAGAGAAGATAGTAGAAGCAAGGTCAGACATTATTTCCCCTCTCAAGTTAAGTGCTTATGTGCAGGATCCCTGCTTTCCCTTATCGTGAATGGTAAGAGAAAGTCTCCTAGACAACATTTATTTTATTGAAATTTAAGCTGGGCTTAATTTTTCCTGATGAAGTGACATGTGTTTAAAATGTATTTAAACCTGGGCTACATTGTTCCAGTTATTCACAAGGCTCCAGCCAATTACAGGTTCAACTCTACACTTACTTCTGAATAAACATGCATCCAATTGCACTGCAAGGCCCTTTCAAACTATTGAAAATTAAAAACAAAACCACATGGCTAACACCCACAGCTACAGCAGAATTCATTTGTTAATTTACATTGGTACAAGCTTTTGCAAGGACACTTATTTTAAAACACATATAAAAGTATACTGACTACATGATGAGGCACATGCAAAATAGGCACATTACTAAAATATCACTGTGAAAATATTACTTGAAAATATTGCCACTGTGAAAATATAAACAATGCAAGTCACAAAGCCCAGGGAAGCAACACAGAGCAATCTGCATGAATAAATGGCATCAGACAACTGAGCTGTGTTTCTGCTAATGAAGAGGTGGGTAGGAAGCATATTTTTTTTCATTCTTTTCTTTTACTCACTTTCACAAGCTGTTTGAATCCCTGCAATCAGCCTCTCCTTCTGCCTGACCCAGTGATGCAGTTTAAATGAACCTTGGTTTGTTTGTTTGCAGAAGGGAAATTGGGCAATCACAAGAGAAAAGCAAGTAACTGTGCTCTACCTAGCAATATCAAAATTTTAATTTAGCTGCCCTCATTATGCCATTATACTTTCTTTTAAAAAATGCATTACCTATGGCTACGTCCTTGTATGTTATGGAATAACCCTGCTCAGTTCAGATGCCGGGTCCTGTTTATCATCTCAAAGCTGCCAACACAGAACTTTGGGGTTGCTGTTTTGATAGCTTTACAACAACTGGGGGGAGGGCAGAGAGAGCTAAACAGTTGATGTTCCACTTAAGGCACTGGCAGAGTGATATAGAAATTAGAGCAACAGAATCACTAGGGCTGTAATTACTGAAAGAATTACTAAAAGCATACTACTGAAAACCTCCACTACTTTCGGGGAGAACAATGGGGGGGTTGGCTTTCAAATACTACATCCTAGAACAGTGTTCTTCAACCTTGGGGTCAGGACCCCTATGGGATCGTGAAGCTTCGGGTGTGGGGTTGCAGCAAGACCACTGGACTTGAGCACCACCAGGTAAAGGGAGAGGCATCTCTGGTGTACCCCTTCAGGTACCAGGAGGTGGTGTCCCAGTCCTGCTCAGGTTCTTAGCAATTGTGCTAAAATAGCTTTCATTAGTGCCAGGCTTCATGGCAACTTCTTCTGCCCTCTCTAACAAGGCTCTGGGCTGGCTCGGTTTAGCCCCAGAGGGAGGCGCTTCCCAGGTGCTTGCTGGAGCAGTGAACAGTGCTGGGAGGGCATTAGGGGTGGGAGTGGGTGGCAAGGGGGAAATAGTGGGAGAATAGGAGGTCCCCAGTCTCATACTGTATTTATTTATTGGGGTCATCATGGCATGGAAAAGGTTGAAGACTCCTGCCCTAGAAAAAGCTGGGCAAACAGTGCTGCTCCTCAAAACCCATTTTTGCCCAGTCCCCAGGTGTACACTTTTGGTCCCTGTTGCGTATATGCAACGCTGGGCAGAGACGGCTTAACCTAAGGGGCGCTCAGGCTCAAGGCCAACAAATCACAGCCAGCAGCGCCTGAATGCCCCGTTCGAGCCCCCGGGGCTGTCGCAGAGAAAACACAACACAACACGGAGCAAAGCCCGCGCACGGCTGGCACAGCAGCCCGGGTGGTCGAGGCACGCAGTGGGCTGTCTGGGAAGGGGATGAGACTGAGAGCCCAAGCCTAGGCATGTCTACTCAGAAGTAAGTCCCATGCTAGTCAATGGGGCTTACTCCCGGGAAAGTGTGCATAGGATTGTAGCCTGAATAATGCATCCTCCCCCCCGCGAAGCTTTGGAGGAGGGGGCGCCTTGGAAGGGCATGCAGCAGCAGCCACCCTGGCAGGGCGCAGGGGCTGCCCTCTGGTGCTGGAGCAGGGAAGGGCTGGCAGGAGGAAGCGCGTCCCCGGTGCCTGCCTGCCTGCCCACTTCCTTACCGCTGGCCCAGGTGCAGCTCTCCTTGATCGCCTTGTATTTGCTGCCCGAGGCTTCCTTCTGCAGCTTCCTCAGGGTTTCCTCCATCCTGCCAAGCGGGCGCTGGGAGCAGAAGCAGGGCGAGGGCAGGTTCGCAGGCAGTCTCTCTAAGCAGGCGCTATGCGCAGCATCCTCCTCGCTCCGGCTGCTGGTGTTGATGATGAATCACGCTAAGCCCCAGGACGAGGACACGTCACTGGGCATCGCTGCTCCCGCCTCCAGTCCTCGCTTGGTCGAATCCAGGCAGCAGCAGCAGCAGCAAGCAGGTTCTGAGGGAGGCGCTTCCCAGGTGCTTGCTGGAGCAGAGCAGCCCTTCGCCACCCCCAGGGGACGGGCAAAACGTGGCTTGGGAAGGGGCAGCCTGAATGAGGCACGTGCATTCATCGCAGCCCTGCTTCCTTCCTAAAAAAGAGAGAGCATCTCAGGCCTGCAGAAACGGTACAGTATGCAAACTCCTCCCCCCAGTTGAGAGCCGGAGCCTATTCATATCTACCCACTGTAGTCAATGGGGCTTACTCCCAGGTAAGTGTGGATAGGATTATGCCCTCAAGCTTTTGAGTGGAAGGAACATACCAGGGACGTGTAGTGGGGGGGCAGGTGAGGCAGAGCCTCCCCACTGGAGTCCTTCGAAAAAAACCACTGCCTGTGAGGTGTGCAAGCACTCACAACCCATGCACAGGGTGACCAGATACAATGGAGGATAGAGTAGCTATACATTTAGCCAGTGTATAGAAGAGAGGATTTTGGCAGGTGTTAGCTTTTTAAACCCTTCTATGTTGGGCTCTACCTGCCAAAATTCTCTCTTCTAAACTGTGGTTAAAAGTACAAGCACTCTGTCCTCCATTGTGTCAGGTCACCCTGCTGTGTCTGAGTTGTGAGTGCTTTCACACCTCACAAGCAGTGGCCCTTTTCAAAGTAAAAGTAGGTCTGCCTCACCTACCTCCCCACCCACTGCACATCCCTTCACTACACATGCTCAGTGGCCCTCTTGTCTGGGGTTCAGTGTCCAATCCTATCCAACTTTACAGTGCCAATGCAGCCACAATACAGCCCTGAGGTAAGAGAGAAAAAAAATTTCCTCTGTGACTGCCCCCTTACCACAGGATGCAGCCCATGCCCTATTGGCACGGCTGTATCAGCACTGGAAAGTTGGATACGATTTGGTCCTAAGCCCAGTGGCACAAATTAAATCTTGAATAAGGGCTTTTCAATGCCTTTTCATATAGGGAGGCAATGCTTGTTTGCTCAGTCACTATTTTTGTTGCCCACTGTTCAGTATGAGGTATTTTGTTGGATAAATAAACCCTATTTTTTTGAGAAAAAAGGGTTAAAAATTATATTGACTTCATACTGTTTGATATGTCCCTCTCCAGACCTCCAAAACCTCCTAAATTATTTTCCTAGCAGATGTTGAAAAAGCAAATCCTGACCAACCACTGACCAGGGATTAGAACTGCTTCTGCCCCTTATAGTTGAAAATCCTATGCATACTTATCTGGGAGCAAGCTTCACTGATGATAATTGGACTAACTTCTGAGTAAACATGCATAGTTTTGGGCTCGAAGGGCACAATCCTAACCCACTTTCCAGCACCAACATAAGGGCAATGCAATGCAACATAAGGGAACAAACATTCCCTTACTTTGAGTAGGCCTCCATAGTGCCACCCAACTTCAGGATGCAGCACATGTCCCATTGGCATCTCTATGCCAGTGCTGGAAAGTGGGTTAGGATTTGGACCCACATAATATTGGCCTGGAGCAGCATATCTATCACCACTACAAAACCAGTTCCCTTTCCGCCTTTGTTGTCTCCTTTCATTCCCTCTCACTTCCCAACTGCTAGCAACTGAGGGCTAAACTACAATGACAATTGAATCATTAGATATGCTGCACAGCACAATTCTATGTATGTCTACTCAGAAGTACATCCCACTATTGTCAGTAGTGTTTCCCAGGTAAGGATATCTAGGATTGCAGCCAGGCAGCCCAGTCCTATATAGGATTTGGGCTGCTGGCTGGAGCACTTTGTGACAGCAGCTGTCACAAAATGGCCACCAGGAGCAGCCAGGAGCACTGACAGTGTGCACAGCTGCTCATTTTGGGAGCACAGCTGCAAGAGGTGACTCTGGACCCCACCATGCTGAGCAGATAAGGCGGGGCAGTGGAATGGGGCAGGGAGGCTGTGGGAGGGGGTGAATCCAATGGTTATGGCCAGTGGTGTAGCTAAGGGCATGCAGGGGGTAGCAGTTGCACCGGGCATCAAGCTTTAGGGGGGCAACAAGCTGAGCTTGACACTAGTGACCAAAATTGTGAAAATCTTGGTATATACGATTAATACCATCATGTTATATATCATTGAAAAGGTAATTTAAGGTAGAATGCAATGAAACAAACCCCACTGGAATATCTGTATTCTATCAAAAGTTATGGATAATTAACCAGAAAATGAAAACACAATTGTCTTATAGAACAAAAAGTGGATTTTCTTAACTCAGAAGTAACCTATGAGACTGATTGTTGTTCAAGAGGTGCCCCTCTTATATTTAGCAAGAGAAGAATAACCATCCCTCTTCAACCCAATACAGTGTCTCAAACCTATTGGGGCACACTGATAGAGAGTTTTCTGGGACTTGGTCTCTGGGTCAAATGCTAAGCAGACACAGACTCCTTTACAAGCGTATAGAAAGTTTATTTACTTGCTATTTACAGATTAGGAATAGATTAGGATGGATACAGGTTCGAAGTTACCTCATGGTGGATCGTTGATTTCTCCCCGAACCATACCCAAAACTCCTTTATTTGTACTCTGTCACAAACAAGTGACCCATGTGATATTGCATGTCATTTCCCTCTCCTTATTTGGCATACTGGTGCATGGTTCCAGCCCTAACTGGGAAGTCTGTCAGCCATGTATGGAGAAGTTTCTGGCCTGCAACTTTGATTACATAAGACCCTGGAATGTTCCTTTTGGGAAAGCTATGACGCACATGTTTTTCTCTCTGCAGATCATCTTGACATAATGACTTTTCCTATCCTGATTTTAACAGAAAACTAGTCAAAACTTTGGCTCCTAATTTCGGGTGTTTTTCTTATCTGAGAGAAGTTAGGTTAACCCTTAAAATATCTATCAACACTTTTTTATTTATTTATTTAATTAATTTGATTTTGTCTGGGGGGGGGGCTACAAACCAGATAGCAGATAGTTGCCTTTTCACTTTTGAAAAAGCCCAGACGTGACATCACTTCTGGTTGTGACATCACTTCTGGGGCAACATTTTGAGCTTGGCACCGGGCTACACGATCATTATCTACACCACTGGTTATGGCATGTGCCAGATCCTAACCCCTCTGTCTGCAGCCCCTGCCCTGTTGCTCTCCTCGGACTTGCACCAGCTACAAACCCCAATCCTATCCCTGGCTGCCTTGGTAAAGTGGTGCCAGAACAGTCGCTTCTGTATCCAGCAGGGCCAGGGAAGCAGCCAGAGGTTGTGTGTAAGTATGTATAGGACTGCAGATTTAAAGTCATCTTTTTGTATTTTAAGAACAAACTTGTTTATCTCTTTCTTTTCTAGTATCTTAGTTAAACTGTAACACAGATTCATAATTTGAAATTTTAAAAAGTAAGAGTTTCCTGCCTTAGAGTTGAGCAGTAGGATGTTCTAGTTCTGCATTTTCTTTAGAGCAGTAAACTGAAGAGAAACAGAATATTCTGATTCCTTCTTTTACCATCAACATATTTATCTCCTCTCATCTGACTGTAATGCTTGTGTTCAATTACTCCTGAATTTTTGAGAGAAGGATGAAGGTAAGAATGATCCAGGAGAAACTGGAAGTAATAAAATATTGGGATACAATAATTAGTGAGCATTAGTGAGCATTTACATTTGTTCAGAAAGTGAAGGGGTAAAGCCACTTCAGATTGCTGCTGGTACTACATTCATGGAGATAGCAGGAGGCATTCCCTGTTGCCAAGTCTCCACCAGTATTTGCAGCAGCATGGAGAAAAAGCCCCCAATCCACACAGCAGGCTGCTGCACACAGTCTGCCTCATACAGACAGCTCACATAGGAAACAATTTCTAGCTGCCTCCATGCTTGTGGCTAAGACATGCACACCAGTCCTTTGGTTACTATTTATACCAGTGCTTCCCAAAATTTTTAGCACTGCAACCCACTTCATATAAGTAAAGAAATGATTTATATAAATAATTAACAACTCCACGTCAGTCTGCAAACTTGAGTGTGTTAACAGGCTCCAAAGCTTTGTCAACTGGGAAGTGCCCCCAGAATGCCTTGTGGCACCATAGCCAGCTCAACTGTGTTCAGGTGCAGCCCGCACAGCTGGCTCAAGTCTCCTGCCAGATCTGGAGCCTGTGAAACGCTGCCCTAGGACGCCTTGCAACCCACCAAAAATTTTCTCGCCACCCACAGGTTGGTCCTGATCCACAGTTTAGAATCTACTGGCTTATACCATATACCTACCCATTTTTATACCTGACAAATCAAATGTGTCACAGCACGTTTTGCATAAAACAAGCACACTGTAATTACTAACCTGCTACTAACAGGAACTGGCATGGCATAGTGAAGAAAATGACTATATTTTACCACCAGCAGCTTCTAGGGAAATAGAAAGGGTCTCATGCTAACTTATTAATCCTGATTGTCAGAAGGGCAGATTTATTCAGTTGCTTAAACTACAAGAGAAGTTATTAACAAGGCAACACCACTGTCAGGGATCCTACATTTGTTGTTTATTACCTTTCTTCTCACAATTACATTTCTTCTGAGAGTCAAGATACACAAGCCTCATCATTTATGCATTGCTCAATCTTAATTAACGTATAACTTGCTAGTGACAGATTTTACCATTTCCAATGTGTAGCTAGAAGTACATAAGAACATAAGAACAGCCCCACTGGATCAAGCCATAGGACCATCTAGTCCAGCTTCCTGTATCTCACAGAGGCCCACCAAATGCCCCAGGGCATTCTTTTTCTAGGGCAACTATTTTCAGTGTTTTTGTTCTCATAGCACACTGACCTCTGTGGTCTTGATGGTCTTTGCTTCTTGTGATGTCATTTCGAACTTGTGGCAGATTCTTCCAGGTTCTGTGGCTCTGTTTCTGTGGCAACTGTCCACAGTAGTGTAGAGATAGAGTGCCACATTACCAATCGTACCCATTTGGTAGACATGGAGCCTTATATTCATAGTCCCACAGAAATCAGTGACAGCTTACAAAAATTAACATTGCCAAGACTACAGCAAATCAATGTGATAAATGTTCACAACAAATCACTCCCTTTTAAGATAATGTCACAAGAAACCTATGTGTTTTATGAATCCATAACATTTGCACGCCTAAAACACATGATTTTCTTTTAACATTATCTAATGTGATTTTTTTTTCATATTCAGCTGTCTGGTGGGTGTTCTTCTTACAAGTGAGTGATTCATTGTGAACATTTATCAGAATATAGTATGGTAAGCTTATGTAAGCACCTTTTCCCCCTTTCCAGCATCCTCTGAGAACAGCCAGACTGCAGATCACTCTGTATTTCAGAAGTTGGATTTCTCAAAATTGCACTCCTTATGTGCACATATGTAGGAGGAAGTCCTATTGAATTCAGTGGGGCTTACTTCTGAGCAGACCTGCATAGGAATGTACTGTAAATAGTACTTGCCTGAGGGGGTGGGCGTTATGAGTCAAATCAAGCTATCCAGAACCAAATTCAGATTAGAACAAAGCCAAAGCATGTGCATCACTCACTACAGCCAAGCCACCAATGCATGATGTGACACTCCATAGAAATAACATTTGAAGGACCCAGAGGGTATTCTATCGCATATATGTCTATAAAATAGTGTACAGGAAATTCTGTCAGAACAGATCACTCTACACAAATGCAGTCATTAGTGCAGAAACATGCTTGAATTTATAGTCCCTGGACTTGCTTCACACTCAGTCAGTACAACTTTACCAGTGCCCTAATCCAAGCTATTCAGTCTCTGAGGGCCAAACAACAGGGTATGTGCAGTTGTGCACGGATTGTAATTCCTCTGCCTGAAAGCAGCCCCTGAGGCTGTGAGTTCTAGTGAAGAAATGGCAGCAAAGGAGCTACTTGATCCTTTCTGTTCTGGCAGTTTTCCCCTTCCCATATCATCTCTGCAGCTCCTTTGTGCCCTGCAGGGGAAAGGTTAAGCAGCCTACTCCCTGCTACTGGCAGCGTTAGTGTCAGCTTGTAATTTAAAACACACACACAGTGGACCTGGCATCTTATTAATCTACTCACTATCTTGCTGTTGACATTCCTTGTGGGCTTGAAAGATTTGTTTCTGGACCATGGAATCCAAAAAGCCAAAACATATATCCAAATATATGTTACTCCAACTTTTGGTACAGGTCAATGTGTACACAAGAGCAATGCTAGCAAGGGAGGTAACTTTTTTTAGAATAACATGCAGATCATGCTAAAAAACATGCTAGTAACATGCTTAAAAAAATGAGATCTGTATAGTTGCACTAAGTGCCTGCTGCCCAGTTACACCAGGTAACTAGAGGCTGGTTGAACCTGGAACAGCAGATTATACTTGTATTTTTTCCCTCCTAATGTCAGGGATTTTGCGCCTTTCACAGCTGTGAGAAGCAGAAATTCAAAAAGTGAAGCTTTTCCCAGCATGCAGAGAAAATCTTTCTGTTTCTCATGCATTTCTTGAAAACACAGAAGCCTGACTAGTTAACAGAGCTGACAGACACACAGATACTGTGTGGAAGCAAGTTTTTTCTTCTGTACTTTGTGTAGTATCCCAGCTGACAAACGGTAGATGTGACTGGGACAGCCATATTTGCTTGTATGATCTGCCAGCCTCGTTCACTTATAAAGAACAGGGGCCTAATTTTAACAGCATAAGGGACAAAAGGTGAGAAGAGCTGACTTTTCTGTTTTCTCCTATAGCCAACTTCCGAAGTAAGCCAAATTGTCCCTCTCTGCTTGCACTCTTTAGGTTAGGATGGTGGTAGCCAATAGAACTATCAGTTTATCTACCTCTTTTCAGCTCTGAGTGAAAAAGGAGCACAGAGGAGAAAAAGGTGTGAGAGCTACACACAATTCACACACACACAAAGTTAACCTGCCTTTTTCTGGCAACCTCCCTGACAGTTGTGACCTGACAATTTCATACAATCAAAGAATTGTCTATTTGGGTCATATTTCAATTTAAAAGCACAACATATGGCTATTTCTCCTACTTTAAACCATTTATTGCTCTTAGGGCACAATCCTAACCCCTTATGTCAGTACTTTCCAGCACTGGCATAGTGGTGCCAATGGGACATGTGCTGCATCCTGCAGTTGGGTGTCACTCACAGAGGCCTTCTCAAAGTAAGAGAATGTTTGTTCCCTTACCTCGGAGCTGCATTGCCCTTATGTCAGTGCTGGAAAGTCAGCAAGCTGTCTGTCTTGTCAACTTAACATGGTGAAATTCTTGTCATCCAATAGTTATTTTATCACAGCAAGGCCACCTTTTCCAAATGTGCAAAGCAGCATACAAGGCTAAAAGCAATTAAGGCATAACAGCACGGTGGGGAATTACTCCAAGGCTCTAGAGCAGAGATTGGCAACCTATAGCCTGAGTGTTGGTTTTGGCCCACCTGCTGAAGTCTGGCACACACAAAGCTAGGCTTCGGAGGCTTTGCTTCCTGCTCAAGTCACTGCACACCAGATGAGGAATAGTGAAGCTGCCTGTTCAGGCTCATGGAGTTCCCATGCAGCACAGGGACTCTACAAGCTCGGGCAAGCAGCTACATCATTCTTTTCCAGCACATGGGAAGTGAAGCCCCCAAAGCTGAGCTCTGTACAGCTTGGCAACCCAAAAGTTCAGCAGTGATGTGATTATGTCACCACCAAACATCTGGACCCCTTAAAGAAAAAAGTTGCCGATTCCTGGTCTAGAGGGAGCCATCAATTTAACAGAAACTGAACCTGTAATGAATTCCCTGCTCCTCATTTTTTATTTTTCAGCGTTTATGAAAACTTTTAACTCCCCAGATGCTCCTGCGCAGGTTCAGCAGCCTAAAAGGTGGGGGGGACATACTTTGCATGCAGCCATTGTTTGAAAATCCATTATCTAGCCCCACATATGTTTGGGGAGATTCTTCCATGTACTGAGATCTGCGTACACTTAGCAACTGGGCAGTCAAACCTGTCCATCTAGATCAGTGATTTTCAACCTTTTTTGTCTCATGGCACATTGACAAGGTACTAAAATTGTCAAGGCACACCATCAGTCTTTTGACAATTGACAAGGCACACCAAGCTGTTGATGGGGGGCTCACTTCCCCCAATGGCCCTACTAACAATACAATAAGTTACCTGATTGGAGGAATGGAACACACTTAGGGTGCAATCCTAACCCCTTATGTCAGTGCTTTCCAGCACTGGCATAGCAGTGCCCACGACACATGTGCTGCATCCTGCAGTTGGGTATCACTCATGGAGGCCTCCTCAAAGTACGGGAATGTTTGTTCCCTTACCTCAGAGCTGCACTGCCCTTATGTCAGTGTGCCGTGGCACACTGGTGTGCCACGAATGTTCTGCAGGTGTACCGTGGGAGTTTGAGTGGGGGTCATTTATTAGTAGGGCCATTGGGGGAAGTGAGCCCCCCATCAACAGCTTGGTGTGCCTAGGCAGTGATACTGTTAATAATAATAATAATATTGTCATCAACAAAGCAAAGTTATATATTTCTGAGCCCACAGGACATGGGAGTTGCTCGCTGCCAGTTACCTGCATGAACCATTTATTGGAAGCTCTGCCGTGAATACAAGAGATTCCTTGAACAATTTAAGTAAATTAGGCTAGGGATTGTCTAGCTATATCATGATCAGGGAACCTTTGCTGCTTTCTATGCAATGTGGGGGGGGCAGTGTGCAGCTAGTATGCAAATTTTCCCAGTTTAAGGTGATTAGGCTTGAAGAAGTTGTGGTTGAGAGTTTGAGTAGCATTCCAGCTCCATCTGCTGGCCATTAACGATTACTGCATACATTTGGGGAAAGCGTTTCCAGCCATAGATTGGAGAGTGGGGGATGAGATCAACGGTGCTGACACACATCATATTTATCCCCCTTTCCAAGTCAGCTCTGCCAACGTGGATCAACTCAGAACTTGGGCCAGCAAATTAGCAAGCACAGGTCCAAGTAGAACCATTGTCTCAGCTGGAGCTTTCCTCAGGGCTAGGGGACAAATGTTCCCTTACCTCAAGGAGTCTTCCAGACTTCTAAATTCCCCTGTGGGAGAGTGCACTTGCGCTAAACTATGGCTCCTTTTTCTTCTGTTCCACTCGCACCAGTGCTCCTGTGTTCATTTAACAGTGCATCTCTAAGCAAATATCTTTCCTATTTATCCAAATATTTTAGATAATCCCACCCACCATCTCATTTGAATGTGAGGTTCTGCTCTATTTCATTCCCCCCCCCCCAAACATTTAATTATAACTCTCACTCTGTGTAGGATAATCTCTGGAAATATTTATTTTATACATAACTATGATTTAACTTGTTCTAGCAGGGGTTGGGGTTCCCTGGTGACACCTATCCAAGAACTGACCAAGCCAAGCCCAGCTTAGCTTCAGCAATATGGCTGTATCTTGTGCTCTCAGATCATACCTTGGGACCAAATAAATATGTTCTTTCCCTTATAAGAAGAAGTTATCACTCTAAAGACATTGGGCGCAATCCTAAAGGCACCTTATGCAAATTAGCAGGCACAGGGCTGGCATAGGAGGGTCGCAAACATGCTGTAAAGCACGTTTGCGCCTCCATGGGTGGGGGCCGCGTCGGTGCATTTAGATGCGCTCACGCGCGGAGGCAGGCAGAAGCCTCCGCAGCGGCTCCTGTGCCACCACTTGTGTTGGTGCGCTTGCGCCAACACAAGCAGCAAAGGTAGGTGTGGGGGGCAGGGAGGGGGTGGGAGGGGGCGTTTCTGGGCAGGGGGAGGGCGGGCGATGGGCAGCCCCGGGGGCGGGCGTGCAGGGAGCCGGGGGCGGGGCTGGGACCCGGCGGTTATGCCGGATCCCAACCCCCATCCCTGAAGAGAACGGAGCGGCTTCCAGCTCAAGAGGTGGTGCAGGTTCGAGGAGACCCATTGGGGCGCACAGCCCTTACCCAGGGGTAAGGGGAAGAGCTTCCCCTTGCCTGTGGCTGAGCCGCTGCACCCAACGAACCTGTGTTGGATGCAGCGCAAGCCTCCTGGCTTGCCTGCTCCAGAGCATGTTTGGATTGTGCCCTTTGTATCTTAACCCAGGTGCTTGAAAGAAGGCCCTGAAATGGAAATTGTGGGCATACATTAGGTGATGGATGAACATTGTAATTTGGGAAGGGCCAGCAGAACTGAGGTTTCACTAATAAATCAGCTTTAGACTAAATTTCTTAAGATATGTACTTGCCACATTCTCTAGATGTGAATAGTAAGGAGTTTCAGCCATTAAAATAACACATTAGCTAAATGTTGTTTCCAAAATTTCTTAGCTTTGTATCTTCTACCCTCTAGTGGTTAATGTATGTTGTTATTTTGTTCTGTTTGGCAAAAAAGCACAAGGATGTAAGGTCTGGTTGCTATACTTATATCAACTGTACTAAAATGGAAGGCAACCTTCATCCTGAAAATTGAGCTGTTTTAGATGTACGGCTTTTGTGTAACGCTGCCAGACATCTAAAACATCTGTTCATCCAATTGTTCAGATAAATGGGAATGTTGTTTTCCGACCGTGAAGTTCAACTGTATTAGCCAGATAATGTTTGCTTTTAAAAATTAGTTGGCAACCTTCAGTCTCGAAAGACTATGGTATCGCGCTCTGAATGGTGGTTCTGGAACAGCGTCTAGTGTGGCTGAAAAGGCCGATTCGGGAGTGATAATCCCTTCCACACTGGGAGCAAGTGCAGTCTGTCCCTGGTCTGTCTCCCTGGCTTTGGGCCTTCCTTCTTTGCCTCTTTGCCTCAGTCTGTTGGCCAAGTGTCTCTTCAAACTGGGAAAGGCCATGCTGCACAGCCTGCCTCCAAGCGGGCCGCTCAGAGGTCAGGGTTTCCCACCTGTTGAGGTCCACTCCTAAGGCCTTCAGATTCCTCTTGCAGATGTCCTTGTATCGCAGCTGTGGTCTACCTGTAGGGCACTTTCCTTGCTCGAGTTCTCCATAGAGGAGATCCTTTGGGATCCGGCCATCATCCATTCTCACGACATGACCAAGCCAATGCAGGCGTCTCTGTTTCAGCAGTGCATACATGCTAGGAATTCCAACTTGTTCCAGTACTGTGTTGTTTGGAACTTTGTCCTGCCAGGTGATGCCGAGGATGTGTCGGAGGCAGCGCATGTGGAAAGCGTTCAGTTTCCTCTCCTGTTGTGAGTGAAGAGTCCATGACTCGCTGCAGTACAGAAGTGTACTCAGGATGCAAGCTCTGTAGACCTGGATCTTGGTATGTTCCGTCAGCTTCTTGTTGGACCAGACTCTCTTTGTGAGACTGGAAAACGTAGTAGCTGCTTTACCGATGCGCTTGTTTAGCTCGGTATCGAAAGAGTGTCGGAGATCACTGAGCCAAGGTACACAAAGTCATGGACAACCTCCAGTTCATGCACAGAGATTGTAATGCAGGGAGGTGAGTCCACATCCTGAACCATGACCTGTGTTTTCTTAAGGCTTAACATCAGTCCAAAATCTTGGCAGGCATTGCTAAAACGATCCATGAGCTGCTGGAGATCTTTGGCAGAGTGGGTAGTGACAGCTGCATCGTCGGCAAAGAGGAAGTCACGCAGACATTTCAGCTGGACTTTGGACTTTGCTTTCAGTCTGGAGAGGTTGAAGAGCTTTCCATCTGATCTGGTCCGGAGTTAGATGCCTTCTGTTGCAGTTCCAAAGGCATGCTTCAGCAGGACAGCGAAGAAAATCCCAAACAAGGTTGGTGCAAGAACACAGCCCTGCTTCACTCCACTTCGGATGTCAAAGGGGTCTGATGTGGAGCCATCAAAGACAACAGTGCCCTTCATGTCCTTGTGGAAAGATCTGATGATGCTGAGGAGCCTGGGTGGACATCCGACCTTGGGGAGAATCTTGGCCGTCCCTGCTGACCAGGTCGAAAGCCTTCGTGAGATCTATGAAGACTATAAAGAGTGGCTGTCGTTGTTCCCTGTATTTCTCCTGCAGCTGTCTAAGGGAGAATACCATATCAGTGGTGGACCTGTTGGCTCGGAATCCGCACTGCGATTCTGGATAGACACTCTCTGCAAGTACCTGGAGCCTCTTTAGTGCAGCTCGGGCAAACAGCTTTCCTACAACGCTAAGGAGAGAGATGCCACGGTAGTTGTTGCAGTCACCCGTCGCCTTTGTTCTTGTACAGCGTGATGATGTTTGCATCCCTCATGTCTTGAGGTACTCCACCTTCTCTCCAGCAGAGACAGAGGATTTCATGCAGCTCCGTGACAATGATCTCTTTGCAGCACTTTAGGACTTCAGCAGGGATGCTGTCTTTTCCAGGTGCCTTGCCAAAGACAAGGGAGTCCAGGGTCACGTGAAGTTCTTCTAGGGTTGGTTCACTGTCAAGCTCCTCCAGCACAGGCTGGCACTCAATGTTGTTCAGCGCTTCTTCGGTGACTACATTTTCTCTGGAATATAGCTCAGAGTAGTGCTGCACCCAGCGTTCCATCTACTGTGCCCGATCCTGGATGACCTCGCCTGCGGCAGACTTCAGAGGGGCAATTTTCTTCTGTGTTGGACCTAGGGCCTGCTTGATACCATCATACATCCCCTTGATGTTGCCTGTGTCAGCTGCTATCTGTATCTGGGAACAGAGTTGGAGCCAGTAGTCATTAGCACATCTCCTGGCAGTCTGCTGGACTTTGCTGCAAGCAGCTTGGAGGACCTGCAGGTTGCGCTCACTGGGACAGGCCTTGTATGCTGCTTGAGCTCTCCTCTTTTCCTCAATGACTGGTTGTAACTCCTCAGAGTGGGCTTCCAACCAGTCTGCCGTCTTGTTGGTCTTCTTGCCGAGTATGGACAAGGCGGTGTTGTAAACGGCATTCTTGAAACGTTCCCATCTGTTGGATGCATCTTGGCTGGGCCTGGAAGAGATTCCTCAAGTGCTCGTGCAAATTCCTCTACTTTTCTCTGATCCCGGGTCTTGCTGGTATCAATGCGAGGTCTTCCTTCCTTTTTCGTGTGATACAGTCGCTTTGTTTGCAGTTTCACTGTGCTGCACACCAGGGAGTGGTCAGTGTCGCAGGCAGCACCCTGATAACTGCGTGTGATCTTGATGCTGGGAGGGCTGGAGTGTCTGGTAAGAATCAGGTTGAGCTGTTGCCAGTGCTTCATGTTGAATAACGTGTTGCTGACACAGAGACTGTGATGACAGCAAAACTCTAGCAGGCGTTGGCCATTTTCATTCATCTTCCCAGTGCTGAACTGACCTAAGCAAGTGGGCCATGAACTGTTATCAGCACCAACTCTAGCATTGAAATTGCCGAGGATGAACAATGGCTCTTTTACGGGGATCTTCTTGATAGTGGTGGCCAGGTCATCGTCATTTAATTTTAAAAATTAAGTAACCATTTAAGTGAATTTTATAGCATCCTTGTATTACTTAATTATAAATATATTTATTGCAGACTTGCTGCAGTTTTTGTATAAACACTATACAGTTTTTGTATAAACACTTAAAATACACTTTTGCACCTTCTGTTCTGTAAAGAGAACTTATCCAAATGGAACTAGTAGCAGGGCTGAATACCATCAAACTTTCCAGCGCTGACACAGCAGGCCAAATGGGACTTGTGCTGCATCCTGCATAGGGGAGGCAGTCACAGAGGGCTCCTCAAGGTAAGGGAATGTTTGTTCCTTACCTCTGGGCTGCAGTATAGTTTGTAATTGTCACACATAGGAAGCAATAATACCAACAATACAGAAATGATTTGATCAGGAATGGGAAATTGTAATACAAGACAAACTCATCTTTAATTACAGCAACTTTGAATCATGAAGTCAACAATTATTTTTAGAATGTTGGATACATTTTCTGAGTTCTACAGATCTTATTAAATTTTTCTACATGAAAGAAAAAGATCTATTTTTTATTTTTTAGCTAGCAATACATAAGAACATAAGAACAGCCGCACTGGATCAGGCCATAGACCCATCTAGTCCAGCTTCCAGTATCTCACAGTGGCCCACCAAATGCCCCAGGGAGCACACCAGATATCAAGAGACCTGCATCCTGGTGCCCTCTCTTGCATCTGGCATTCTGACATAGCCCATTTCTAAAATCAGGAGGTTGCACATACATATCATGGCTTGTAACCCGTAACAGATTTTTCCTCCAGAAACTTGTCCAATCCCCTTTTAAAGGCATCCAGGCCAGATGCCATCACCACATCCTGCGGCAAGAAGTTCCACAGACCAACCACACGCTAAGTAAAGAAATATTTTCTTTTGTCTGTCCTAACTCTCCCAACACTCAACTTTCGTGGATGTCCCCTGGTTCTGGTGTTATGTGAGAGTGTAAAGAGCATCTCTCTATCCACTTTATCCTTCCCATGCATAATTTTGTATGTCTCAATCATGTCCCCCCTCAGGCGTCTCTTTTCTAGGCTGAAGAGGCCCAAACGCCGTAGTCTTTCCTCATTAGGAAGGTGCCCCAGCCCAGTAATCATCCTAGTTGCTCTCTTTTGCACCTTTTCCATTTCCATTTCTTTGTTGGCAGCCCACCAGCCCACTTCCTGCCTGTCTTTGTTGGGAGCCCTCCAGCCTGGATCCTGGTAGCATTCTACACAGAAAATGGGGTAAACTGCTATTCACAATTTCTGGTATCCATGGTGGAAGTAGGAATATAACCCCCACAGCTATGGGGAGAAGACTGTACTTGGAAATTCTGTAGTTTGGATATTAGAAAATACTGGACTGAAACACTGGGTTGTTAACTGTACTAATTTTTTGCCTGTTTTTATCTTTGTCTTTGACAAGACAAAGTGGCTTAACAAGAACCTTAATATCATCCCATGTCTTATATTTATTTAAAAAAGAAAAAAAAACTTTATTTCTGTTTTTCAGATGCAGAACAAAATAACCAAATACATATTATGAGAATAAAATTTTATTCTGCATCTGAAAAACAGAAATAAAGTTGTTGTTGTTGTTTTTAAATAATAAATACAAGACATGGGGTGATTTTAAGATTCTTGTTAAGCCAGTTTTACTTAAGGGTCAGATCATTTGTTACAGGCTGCATCATAATCAAGGCAGGTCTACATCTGGCTATAACTATTTATCCAGGTGTAAGCTGCTGACTCACAACCAATATTGGTAGCTGTCTTCATATGAATAGAGTTAACACCCATTTAACAAGACTGATTCATAAAAAAGTGATTTAAGGCAAGAGTCCATCCTTAAAGTCTAATTATGATTCACTGCAAAAAGAATACTGCTGGGCCAACCCAGAAGTGATGAGCCCATATTCGTGTGTCTTTGCCATTCTCATATAAAGTTGGGTGGGGAGAGAAGGGGTGAGGCAGGTCTAACAGTTAAAGGGACCCATAGGAAAGGGGTGAGGTGCTGAGTATGCACACTGCACTCCTTGCATTGCCTCCCCATAGTCAGTTCCAGTCACTTCTCCATTCCTGGTTCTGATATTGGAAGTGAGATGGGTACAGACAAAAATGCTTGAAGGAATGGACTGAAAGGAAGTACAGCATGGAAGCTGGTGGTGATTTCAATTTTCCTACGTGCTCCTTAAAGACCACTTACCTTCATTTAAACATAAACAAATATCATTGTCCTGTTTAGTTTGGCCCACAGACCACACCAGAAAGAGTTACAGCATTACCCAGCAGAAGGCGCTATAAAATAAGGGTTTGTTACTTGCAACCACACCTTTTAAAACTGAATGGCATGCACCATGTGTCTGAAACAATCAAGGCTGCAAACCTAGAAAATATGTTTTAGGTAATTGCTTTCAAACAATTCACTGATTGAGGTCCAAATCCTAACCAACTTTCCAGCACTAGCATAGCTGTTGCAGTGGGACATGGGCATGGGCTGGCACAAAAAAAGGGCATGGGCTGGCACAAGTCCCTTGCACCAGCCCAGTGGTGTCGTGAATGTGCCATAAAGCACTTTCACTCCACCATCAGAACAGATAGACCAGCCCAAGCCCTGCTGGGCCAGTGCAAAGGTAAGCCTATGCTGGCCAAATCAGGCTGGTGGGGGGGGTCTGGGGAGTGTGGGAAGGAGGTGTTTCGGGGCAGTGGGAGGGCAGGCAGCAGGCAGCCCATGGTCGGGACATGGGTTAGCAGGGGGTGGGGTCAAGATCTGGCACTTGTGCCAGATCCTATACTCAGTCCTGGACAGCCCGGAGGAGCTCTCGATCTGCGCCAACTCCTGAGGTGGTGTAGATCTGAGTAGCCCCATTGGGGCTGCTGCAGTGTTACTCAGGGTAAGCGTAAGGAATTCCCTTTGCCCTGGGCTGAGCTGCTACCGGCCCCAACCCCATGTCAGCCAGCCTCCCTGTTCCAGCGCAGGTTAGGATTCTGTTAATATTTTTGTTCAGCCATTATTGCCTCTGGTGACCTGAAGTTACTCTTTTGCCAGTTTCCTCATACATTATAGGCCAGTTTAATGTTTAAAAAACACAACAATACTGTAGTGCATGTTGTTAATATGCAAAGATCAAGACTACAGTTGTGCAAACCGAGGTTAAACAAACTCTCAGTGTGTCAAAAATACTGAAAGGGATAAGTGACTCCTAGGATAGTTGTCCAAATCATTTGCAGGAAAGTTATGCCAATTTCATGCCAAGAAATTGAGAAAGGGAGTGCTGATTAGGGACCAGATCTGTAGGATCAGGGGCCACATCATGACATTTATGTTCTGATACAAGCAGAACATGTTCTCTTACAAGCTCTTACATGAACAAGCAACTCTTACAAATACATTTATAAAGGCCCTGATCCACATCTGTAGTACTGCATGCAGCAGTTAGTTGCAATATGTGATTCATACAAAAGCACCCAGTTGGCAAGAATTAATCATCGGTTCAGAGATAGCAAAGGAGAGTAGTATTTCAAAAGTTTATGTGCCAGTATTCAGTATTGCTATTCTTAATACAATTAACAAATAGATAACATGTATTAACAATAAAACCAAAACAACAATATAGTAACAATAAACAGTAGAAGCATAAAATCACCACAGAGGGAATAAAGACCTAGAGGCATGGTAAAAAATTAAATGGCCAGAAAAGATTGAGGTGTTAAAGCATGCCTGTAATTTTGCCTGTAAATGTTAGATGCATGAAATTGGCCCTTCTTGCCAGAGGACTGGAAGGTTGTTTTAGTTTCCTTTGAAGTTGTTCTAATTTCTTGAAACACTTTCACTGGATGCTTGTCTACTTCCAAGCTCAACTCAAAGTGCTGGTGCTCCACTTCAAAGCTGTACGTTGTCTGGGTATCTGAAGAAACCCTTTCTCTTGCACACATCTGCACAGATGCTAAGACAACCATTGGAGCCCCTCCTCCAGGTGGCCCCATCCTTAGAAGAGAGAGGTGGTAACTAGGAACAAGGTCTTCTTGGGCATTGTGCTCTTCATTTGAAATGTCTTCACCAGAGAGATGGCCCCACCTGGCAACTACTTTGATGTCTTCTTGATGAGAGGCTGACAGTTAACATTCACGTGATGGATCACTGCCTGAGGCACCTCTCCCCACTCTTTCATATTGTTGAAGCACACTCTGTTTTCTGTACTCTGTTTTAATTTGCTCTTCAGTCGCCAGTCTTCTACAGATTTGAAAACCAGGAGGATGCTTGTTAATTTTTGTTCTAGGTGCATTATTATTTTGTTCTAGGTGTATTATTATTAAGAATGTTTATATGTCACTTTTCAACAAAAAAGTAGTTCACAAAGCAGCTTTCATAGGAAAATAAATCAATAAACGGCTCGCTGTCCCCAAAGGGCTCACAGTCTAAGAGGTGCAAAAGAGATACCAACAGCAGCTGCTGGGAAAAGTACCATGCTGTGGTCAAGAGGGATAGTTGCTCTCTTCCTGCTAAATAAAAGGGGGCACCACTGTAAAAGGTGCCCCTTTGCCTAGTTGGCAGATATTGGATATTAAACAATGGAAATACATATTTGTCCTATAAGAGGTTATCCACTGTTGAAATATTTCTGAAAAGCTACTGAAATATTTCAGTAGCTGCAGTGTGTGAAATGGCAAGCTGCTTTAGTGTACATGGGCATGATACATTAACACTAGAAACGAGGTACGTCCATTCCCCACTTTAAGATTAATTTCTAGATGGGAAGGAGCTGAACCCTGAAGAATGACAACTTCAGCAGCTCATAATAAAAATTTTAAGCAAGACATTTTGCCTTGAGGCAAAAACAGGGGCAGATTAGAACAGTGATTTACCAAGAGCAGGTACCAGATAAAAGAAACTATCCCTGATAAACAAGAATAGTTGGAGTGTATGCAGTGATACAGCACAATCGCAGCCAGACTGCATGGCCTGTGCAGTATCCAGTGCAGGGTTGGAGTGGGCTGGAGGTCATCTCAGGGAAAGGGGATATTACTCCCCTTACCCCATGTCAAGCCCCAGCCTGCCCTATGGGACTACTCTGACCTGCACCAGCTATTTAGCTGGTGCACAACTTAGAAGCCTGTGTGTGGATCTGAAGCTGGGAGTGGAGGTTAGGATAATGCGTTTGCTGCCACCACCAATCTCACCCACGTCCTTGCTGCTCTGGTAATCAAGGGCCACTCTTTAGTCAATCAGAATGTTTTAAAAATTGATTAATGTAATTAATCCCGTGGGCACTGGGAAGCAGCTAGAGGTGTCCTAGGAGGAAGAGGACTTTCCCCTGGGGAAAGCCCCAAGTCTCACAATGGGGCTTCTCAAGTCTGTGCTGGTTATTTTGCTGGCACAGACTTGAGAGACTCCATGTTGGACCAGATGGCCCGACAAGGAGTTCTGGATCCAGTGGAGCAGAGCCCCACTCGTCCCACTCTCTCCCACCCCACTTCCTTCCCCTGCACCGCCTTCCCCATGCCCTCTCCCTGCCCCAGGATACAATCCCCCCCACCCCGACAAGCCTCTCCACCTCCAGAGTTCATCTCTTGCAGCTGGCACTGTGTTCAGCGTGGACTGGCGCTGGGCATGCATCAGCGCTGACCCAGCACTGAGTGTTGCGGGCGCGCCTTACAGAAATATATTTCTAAAACTATTTTCTACATTTCTAGGGACCTCCCCAGCCATAGCTACACCTTCACATTCAAACTCTTACAGTTGTGGCACTCTTTTACAGTGCTGTTGTCATAATACCGAAATACCAAAATACCGAATAGAACTTGTGCAAGACGAAAAGTGCTCTGAACATCATATCTGAATCCCTAATTAAACACTGACATTGCAACCACAGTCCACATACTTTACTTGGAATTAAAGGGCTTCCAGACAGTTCTTGTGTTAGGTACGCTGGTTTAGTATATTGGACACCTGGCAAGTCACAGGGAGATTGTGCTGATCCTTGACTTGACTGTTCTTTATCTAAAAGAAGATCACTGTGTGGTTTAACCCAAAACAGCCACTGTAGCACAGAACCCCTGTACTAACTCATCAAGGAAGAGATGCCATTTTACCCCTTTTTGGAGAAGTCATCCACCATGAGGAAACAGGACTTTGGATGCAGCGCTGGGCTGTTTAGAACAATGGATGAAGCAAAGTTCCAAGGAAGGAGTGTTCTTCTCCAGACTCATGTTTGTGCATGAAATCACTCTAGTTTAAAGCCTTATTTAGTTCCATTCACATTAGTGACAAACTAAAATGACATGCAGCGGCTGGCATGTGTAGAGTCTGCATATTGTGGGAAATTCTAATAGCTACTGTGCTTCATATTTGTTCACCAACTCTCTGCATCAGATAATCTGGAATGTTCTGCGGTATGCTCATTCTTGGCGACATGTGGATTGACAAGTGTCCAAAAGAGGTGTTAAGGAAAATGTCCTCTAGGGTGTAGCTCCTATTAAACATGAATTGTTTGTGTCCTAACTTGGTGTGGTATGGAAATTGCTCTGCAGGGGACAAAAAAGCTCTGCAGAGAATTATTAAGATCGCGCAGCACATCATCAGCCTTCATCTACCAGCTTTGGAGGACATCTATACACTCACTGTCTGCAGAAGTCACATAGTATTCTGAGAGACTCCTTCCATCCCCTCATAAGTTCTTTGAACTGTTGCCTTCGGGTAGACGATACAGAACTATTAGAGCAGCACCACACGACTCCTGAACAGTTTTTATCCCACAGCCATAATTACGTTGAATAAGGCGATATAGTTGTTACCATGCTCCTGGGCATTATGGTCTGTTATACTGTTTTTATATTATGATGTGTGTTGTATAGAATGTGTGGGTGAGTGTGTAGAGTGTGATTGTTGGAACTGTAGTACATATTTATGCTTGTATCTCAAAGGTGCATAAATTTTGTTGTGCTGTAGCACAATGACAATAAAGTTACTACTACTACTACTACTACTACTACTACTACTACTACTACTAATTGTAGTTGTCTAAGGAAATATCAAATCCATTCAAGATTAACAGGCCAATGCTATTCTCTGGTAAAGCATATGAGTGGGACAAAATGGTGGCGTATGTCCCTGTGATGCATGGCATGGGATGAAGCCACATGGAGCAGTAGTGGGGAAAAGGCTTCTGAATTTGAGGCAATGACATCATCGGCAAGCCTAGCAACCCCATGAGATACTGTCAGCTGGGCAACTGATAGCAATTTCACTGACTGGGGCAAGTGCAGGGAGCCCAGATGTTTAAAAGGATGAGAAGGGAAAGGCAAAGGAGCAAAATGAGAGGCCAGAAGATGATGGAAGGTACAAGAGGGAAGAAGTGGGGAAGAGTTCCTCAGGGAGATCAGGCAAGAAGGAAGAAGAAAAGGGAGGACCAAGAAGACACCCCAGAGAGGGGGAAGGAAAGAGGAGGTACTGGAGAGGAAAGATAGAGAAGAAGAATGAAGAGCTCGGGGGGGGGGGAAAGAATGAAGAGCTCGGGGGGGGGGAAAGACATACAGAGGTGCCTAGCAGAGAGTACCAGAAGAGGCTGCCTGACCTGAGTGGCATATTGCCCCAGAAAAGGGCAGTGGATTACAAGGCAAGGTTCCTTATTACAAGGTGAGCATTGGGACAGAAGATCATCACTTTCAGGTGCAAAGCCTCTCTTCTCCTCCGCTTGAATGGAGCTAACATCAGGGAGGGAAAAGGTCCTGGACCTGAGGGACTTTCCTATATTATTTGTACCCTTTCGCCCCTATTTTCTTTCTGCACCCCTTCTACTCAATAACCTGTTTCTGGCTGTGATTGTGTTGGTGGTGCAACTGTATGGCTCAGAAATGAGTGGAAACTGATGTGATGTGTGAGTTCTGATGGCTTCAGTTGTCAGATCCTCCTGTGTTGCTAGTGCAGTACTGCTACAGAAAACATGACAAACGCTGTTTCGGTGAAGCAAATTCCATGGCTTAAAGAAGTTAGAGTTCAAGTAGAGCTGGTGAGGCAACAAACAAACTCCCAGCAAGTGGAAAACTCAGGCAATCTACACTGGGACTCCCCATGGTACTCCCTGTCTGCCATTTGATGATCTACTGCCACTGCTGCCGAGGGGTCAGCTTGGCCAGGCGGGCCTCTGATGACCATGAACCCTCAGCCAGTGTCTGACCTGGTTATCCCCTGATTGATTCTGTCTTGCTTCTAGACTAGGGTTCCCCAGCCTTTCATCTTCCAGGGCAAATCACTCAGAGCCCAGTCCTATGCAGAGACATGGAAGCAACCACTAATACAATCAACTAACGTTCCACAACTAGTGTTCCACAGCAGCAGCAGCAGCAGCAGCAAAGCACCAAAAGGTCTTGCATACTGTTATAACAATGTACTCACCAGTCAATAAAAACCAAAACTGATGCAGCTGGATATCAGCTTCTTTGGTAATTGCAAATGTAGCTCTACCTCTCTTCTGTCCATAGACGTGTACCTTTGATGTAATCAACGTATTTATCTTTGGACTTTCTTCCATTTCCCATGGCATCCTATGATGTCCAGGAGCATCTCCTGACAATAACGTGTTTGCTGCACCACCATTATCTATCGCTTTAATCTTGCAGACCATTTCTCTGCAGTCCATAAAACTATGGAGCTGTTTCAATACCTAATATCTAAAAACCGGAGATATAGGCAAGTGTAAAGATATACCTGTTGGCTGGTATTTAGATGCTAATTGGGCCTTTGGAATGGCACATCTAATTTAGTAGAAGGGATATCATTTAACTAGACTCCCTGTTTGCAGAAAAATGCGTGGCACTCTCCTTATGCCTAGTATTTGAAGGAGAACCACTGCAAGTGACCAGAGTGTGCTATATTTTGCTATCATAAAAATCCTGTTTTTTAATCTGATCTGCCGTATACGGTACAATAATGATAATGAGCTTCCATAACTATGCTTTTAACAGGAGGAGTAAGGCAAGATTGGATCTCCTGTGATTTTTTTTAAGGCTAATTACAACCTCCAAGCTGACCCAATTCAGATCAGGGCCATGGCATTAGAGAAGGAAGAGTTCTTTAACCATTTCGCTCTATGCCATTTTCCCAATCTTAATCAATCCCCTGGAATGTCTGTTTGAAAAGCATTTCCTCTCCCCCAACACATTGGTCTCAATGTGAACTGGTGGGTGCAGCAGACGCATCTAGGCCCTTAAGAAAACCTTTTGCAGATCTTTGAACGTCTTGTCTTGATATGCCCCAAGCCTTAGAGTGCAATTCAGAAGAGTGCTCAAGCCAGCTCAAATCCCTTGTATCGTCGTCCAGGTGTTGCGAATGTGCCATAAAGCATATTTGCACCACTATGGGAGTCAGTGAAGCCAGCATAGGAATGTGCCCCGGCCTCCCTGCACTGGAACAAGACCTAGGAAAAGTAAGTTTGTGCCAGCGATGGGCAGTCAGCATGGGGATTTGGGGAGGACAGAACTGGGGTGCTCTGGAGTGGGGGAGAGCGGTGGCAGGTTGGCTGGGCCCAGGAGGGGGGTGGGACCAGCTTCTAGCATTTAGGCTGGATCCTAACTGCCTTCCTGAGCAGCTCTGTCTAACTCTGGGCTGCTGGAATCTGCGCCAGCAATTAACTGGTGCAGATCCAAGTAACCTCATTGCAGTGGCTGGGGCAGTACTTGGGGTAAGGGAAAAACATCTCCTTGCCCTGAGTTGAGCCACATTCACCTCCAAACTTTCGCTGGATACAGCACAGGCCAGCCAGCCTGCCTGTTCCAGCGCAAGTTAGGATTGGACTGTTCCTTGCAGCTCAGTGAGGTGTTAGAGTGAACTACACATGTTCAAGGTGCAGCTTGGGAAAATCACATTTTGAATATTTATAAAAAAGCTCCCTGCAGGATGAAAGCTAGCACAGCATGGGGATAGAATCACTCTCCCTGAGATGCTAGTATTATAACTGCAGGGAGCTGTTTATGTTTCAATTGTATTATTCTTTATTATTTTTGCACCTTATATTTCATTCCTATTTTGGCACTTCACTGTTTTCCTCTGGTGTAACTCGCTTTGAGCATTCTGTTTAGTTTGAGGGAAAGATGGTATATAAATTACGTAAATATTTAAATGATTGAGAGCCAAATCCTATCCAATTTTCCTGCGCTGGTGCAGTCTTGCAAAGAGGGCATGTGCTGCATCCTGCAATAGGGGGGGGGGCAGTCATGGAGGCCTTCTCCAGGTAAGGGAATGTTTTTTTCCTTTTCTTGTGTCTGCGTTATGGCTGCACTGACACTGGAAAGTTGGATAGGACTGGGCCCTTATATCCCAGCTTTGAGCGAGCTTTCAAAATGGGCAAGTTTTCAAAAACATATGCTCACCTCCAGTCTGAAGTCTCCAGTCCAGGCATCTCTACATGTGTAGACAGACTGGCCCTAGTCTACACTGTGTCTGAGGTTGACACAACCACCACTACACACACCCCCACCTTGCCAGCTCTGGCAGAGCTCTGATTTTCTTCCTGCTCATTCCTCTTTGTAAAGGTCTGGGGAGGGAGCCAGAGGGGCAATCTGCATAGAAAGACTTGCCCAGCCCGAAACAAGGGATGACCATCAGGGGTCAGTCCAGAGATTGAGCAGTGCAGGTGTTGGGCAAGCTCAGGGTACATGCAGAGCACCTCTGTCAGTTCACTGCTTTTCCCAGCCCGTTGGCTGAGGTGGCTGCTTCAGGCCACCTGAGCAATCAGGCTTGTGTATTGTGTGAACCTACATGAAGGAAGTGGTTTGATTCATGGCTGTCAGGGAAGCTAGGCACTTTTGTAAACACTCTGAGGTAGGCTGTTAGTTCAGTTGAGCCAAACCCTAAAGAGAAGGGAGTTGAGGCTAGATGGAAGATGACTCTGTGGATCAGGAATGTATGAATGATAGAGAGATTACAGAAAGCAGTCTGGGAGATAATGGGAAGGGGATTGCAGTACTGGGACTTGAAGATACACAGTTTGTGTAGTTTCCTATTTCTTTCCAGCTTTCACATTTGCAGATAATACATCAAAATGTACATTTCCAACATTTCTGGATAGTCAAACTAGATGTGATCTAGACACGTAAGTGAAGCCTCTATAGTTTTTTTTTGTTGTTTTTTAAAGTAAATAATGAGGAATGACTATGAAATGCTCCAAAACCATGGGAGAGGTTGGGGTACTTTGCTACATTGCCCTTGTCATGGTTCCAATCCCAATCATGCCCCCCCATTCAATTTTTAAGAGCAGGGGGACCTATAATTGGTATTGGAACCACAGTAGAGGCAGAGTACTAAAGTATCCCTAACCCCTGCTGCAGTTATGGATCACTTTGTCCCTTCTTGGACCCAATTTACTACAAACAAAACAAAAACTGGAAATTCCATTTAGGGTCACATCTAATTAGTCCATAAGAGACTAAACTACAAATCAGGGCTTCCCAGTTCAAATTCACCTCTGCTATAATAACTCACTAGGGCCCAGATCCTAACCCACTTTCCAGCACTGGCATAGCGGTGCCAATGGGACGTGTGCTGCATCCTGCAGTTGGGTGTCACTCACGGAGGCCTCCTCAAAGTAAGGGAATGTTTGTTCCCTTACCTTGGAGCTGCATTGCCCTTATGTCAGTGCTGGAAAATGGTTTAGGATTGCACCCTAGGTGACCTAAAAACAGTTCCCAAAAAGGTGAGGAAAGTCAATCCCGCAGCCTCAGCCTGCACCATGGAGATAGCAACACAGGTAGTCGCCAACTTAAGGACATCTAACTTGCTGACACCCCATATTTGTAGGCATCACACTTCCATGCAAGTGCAATCTGTCCACTCCAATGTTTTTACACAAGCACAATAGCGCTGGTTTGGAGACAGAGAGCAATGCTGTTTCTGAGAGGGAGAGAAACACTGCATTTTGGAGACACAGAAGTGGTGGATAAAGCAGAGCAAGTACAGTATTTAATGGAACTGCACCTGTGTTTCTCTCCAACTAATAATAAATATTGTAAGTTGTTGCAAAATGTTATGCAGCTAATCGAAATGCAGTTCCCATCTAAGCTGCTCTAAGGAGCTCTTTGTACATTACATAACAACAAGCAGGGTTACCACATACATTTGTTAGGGAGTGAATTATCAATTTTATTTCTCTAAACATTTCTATTTCTGTTTTTCAAATACTACAGAAAGTTGTTCACTTGTATGTTTACGTCACATAAATATGTAATGTTTCAACTTGAGTGCGTACCTCTGGAACCTAACCTGTACTTAGTTCCTCATGGGGCTGTTGTAAGGACTACAACATAATACATATGAAGTGCTTTGAATGCACAAAAGTGCTGTACAAATGCTAATTTAATTGTCATTCAGCTCAGGTTACAAGAAATGACAGCGGAGAACCTCTCCAAATTAATGTGTCACATAGAGTAATGCTGCTCAAGAAATTCCTATCATGGGGGCAGGGAGGTGGAAAAGTAAGAGCTAAATTTAAGCTTGAGGCATAAGCAAAAGGCCATTTGCAACTTTAATTCCCGTGTTTATTTGCAAGTAAATACCATAGATTCCAACAGAATTTGGAAGGAAGGAGTACATTGGATTGCAACTGTAGCTGGTAGTCTAGAATCTCATTGAGGATTAGGCTGCTACAGTATACCTGAAATCAGCCCTGCTATTTACCTTAAGCAGGTTTGTTGTGTACTACTGAAGGTTAGTTTTTTGCAGCAAGCTTTCGTCTCCTTTCATTAACAGGAAAGCAACAGTAGCACCTCAGTGCCCACAGGCTGCAGTTTTTGCTAGGAAGGGGTTAAAGGCCTGGGCGTGCACTTGGATTCCAGTTTTGTTTACCAGCCAGTTTCTCTCTGGCTCAACAGGTTACTGCTGCCGCCACTGCTGTTCTTTACTGACTGGAATCTAGGTGGGGCTTTCTCCTCCCTACCAGCTTTTCTTTTGATTCAAAGGGATCTGGCTGACTCATTCCCCTCTCACACACCAGAGCAGTGCAAGGAAGCCTCCGTCCAACTCCTGCAGCTTTGATTCACCTACTGTACTTGCTGCTGAAAGTTGCCTGTGCGCAATGATCCGGTGCGGCTTGGCCTGCTGGAGGTGCAGATGGCTCCTGCCCCTTCTCTTGGGGCTAGCCATCATCCTGGGCATAATTGCACTGGCAGGCAGGGGATGGCTGGAATCCGAATCAGAGCCCTACGTTCGGCAGGCATCACTCTGGAGCGACTGTGCCAAAAACAATCCGATGGAGTTAAACTGGTATTGCACGTCTCTCATGGATTACAGTAAGTATTGTTGTGTACAGTATTTGGTGCGTGAGTGGTGTCTAGGGCGACCTTCCCAATCATTTAATCAAAGTTCTGCCATCATACATGTATATTAAAGGTGAACTGGCACGTATAAGCATGTATTCAAAGAATGGGGGGGGGGATCCACATTAAGAATCTTGTTTATGTGGAGGAAAAACTGATTAAAGTGTTCAATAACATATTGTTGCATACTGTGTAAGGATCACACTTTCAAATGCTGATACACTAAATTTAGAATAAAGAGTTGTTCATTTGGGACTAGGCCTAGAGGTATGAACAGCTTGTTCATACTGATATTAACTAAAATAACTTCAGCTTGTTATTAACTAAAAGTTTGAACTACGGTTATTAGCAAAAACTATCACTTGTCCAGTCCAGTAAGGAATGGGTCGTGATGGGGTGAGCCTGGGTCATGGATAAAGGTGCAACAGGCAGAATTGGGGTGAACTGGCAGTAAAGGAAAAGGAGAGGAAAGAGGTAACAAACAAGAGGCAAAGGAAACAGAGAGAATGTCAAGGGTGAGAACTGAACAGCAAGGCCTTCTGGGCTTTCAGACAGTCTCCTCAATTAATCATGGAGCACAAAGAGGACCCACATTACTAAAACAGTGGGGAAAAGGATAATTCTTTTAGGCTAGTATTTAAAAATATCAATTCCCTCATTGCTTCAAAGGCTAGATGAAGTAATAAAAATTGCCACTCTCTTGATATTGTTATTTAATTATGTTATTTACAAACTTATACCTTGCTTTATCCCCCTGAATATTTATATGCTGCTTTTCAACACCCTCCCAATTATAAGAGGGCAACATTTTAAAAAATGCCTTTGCCCAGTTAGTTTACTCCAATAAAGTGCATGGCCTTATTCACCAATATTGGATGGATGGTAATAGATCTGCTTTGCTTTAAGTGTACGAAAGGCTTGTGCTATGACAAGGGTCATGACAGAATTGCAGCTTCTAATGGTTTAGAGACATGGCCAATCAAAGAGTTTTCTCCAGTACAGAAATTTCACATTCTTATTTAGTAATCCTAAATGTACACATTTTCATGGTCATATATCCCACATTTCTAAACTAAGATATCCAGAATGCTACCCTTTTTTAAGCATGCAGAGTCTATACTTAATAAAGTAAAAACCAGAGATCAAGCAAGACAAGTTATGTTTTGCCAAATGTATAGGTAAAAATAGCAGGTAAGCATAAGTATTCAGTCTTGTTTCTGTCCATGCCAACAATCTATGTGCACAGCTACTATACTTATGACTTAGGGCTTGTGAACACCTTGAAAGATAATTTCTTTCTTTGAATAACAGACTCCTATGGACTGCTACAAATTGCTTTTAAAACAAGTAGTAGTTTACTACATGAGGCACCTGTGTGAAAAACTTTCACCCAAGTTTCAGCGGTAGTATATAACTCTTTATGATTCTCTGAAATATGGCTATAGAGGAAAATATACATTAATATGCTCTTTTTATTTACAAGTAAACCACAAAAGAAGGCAGTACGAAAGCAGTTGGATTCTTGTTGTAATATATTAGTTTTGGGAGCCATACAGTGTCCAGAGAGCAAAGGTAGCAGAGAAAATCTGATTTTAGGAATGGAGAAGCTATACTGCTCTGCTGATCCTCAGTATATCATTTTAAAGTAACTCAAATGTGTTTTTCAGATTGGTAAAATTAAGGCATTTATGTTTTGATTTTTTTTTTCTCCAAAGTTCAGCAAACTGAGAGTAGGTGCATAAAAGTGCTAGCAATGCTATGCTAGCCCCCTGCCAATTTCTTTATCTTCCTCTTATGAAGATAAGATAAAGATGTTTTATTTTCTTAGGGTGAGTGGAGACTTCCAAAGTTTCTAACTCTACAAAACATTTATGAACATTTAGGGATTCTTATAATGAGCAATGACAATAATCTATGCTGTATTTTCCTTTAATTAAGATGAAGGTTTTAAAAATTGTGTCTTGATTTTGCACAAGCTTTTGAAGAACCTGAACACATATGTGTTGCTGGAATAGCCATACAGTGTTTTTCTTTCCAACCACTGAAAATGGCTACTGGGGGTGAGAGTACCCATTTAACCAGCACTATCTTGCTCTGGAAATAAATAAGGCCAGACAAACCCCACCACAATCGCTTTGATCCAGAGATATGTGTGGGCAAAGCCCCACCCCCATAACTGTAAGAGCCTTTTCACAGGTGAGGTTGCAGTAGCAGCAACCCCACCCCTGAACTACATACATTTGATGCAAGTTTGAAACAGATCTGACCTAAAGGACACACAAATTGTACATGAGTAGACTCTGTATGTGCAGTCAAGAACTTCTTGCACATTAAAGAGATGAAACAGCACTTTGCAAATGAAATGCAGGCTATCCTATGGCAAGATATCTTTAGAGTACATGGATAAGGCTCTTCATGTTGTGGTGTTTTGTTGCTAAGGTTAAAATGATTAGGACTGCATTTTATCTCTACACTGTGCTGTAGCCAATCCTGGTAAGCTGACTACTGCAAAATTAATTGCAGCAGCTTCTTTGTATGAGAGCTTCATTTATTTTTAAGCGGCAATTATATTCACCAGTGGGGATTAACCCATTTCATGATTTACTTCAGTAATTTGTTTGTACATAATCATATCTTGGGGAGATGGTTTACAGACTTCTGTTAAAGACTTGTGCTGTGAGAGTCTTTTGTAGAAAAATTATAACAACACACATAGCTTGAATATTCAAATTTTTTAAACATTTTTTATAGATCAGTGGTTCCCAAACTGGTGGGGTCGCGGCCCATCTGCCTGGGAAACACTGGCCAATGAGCCTTTAAGGGGCGGGGAGGGGGGGAAGGAAGCAACGAAACCCCCAATATTGCGCTGCTGCCAGAGGCGGGAGTGGGGTTTTCTACTTACTTGCAGTTAGTTCTGGGGAGTCCAGGGTGTGTGGGGAGCCGTCCACAGGGCTCCCTGTGCCTTCCGAAGTGTAAAAAATATTTAAAAAATGGGCATGTGCCTGTTGTTGTTTGTTTGTTTTTATTTTTTACACTTTTGAAGACAAGGGGAGCCCTGGCGGCACCCTGCATCCCCTGGACCCATCCCCAGCAGCAGCATGAGGCAGGAGGTCTGGTCTGGGCAGGAGGTCTGGTCTAGAGGGTAGAGCCTCTGTTTGCCTGAAGATAACATCCGAAGGTCACCAGTTCGAGGCCACTGGCACCATGAACGGTGAGACCTTGAAGCAGCTGACAAGCCGAGCTGAGTTACTCCACCTGCTCTTTGGCCGCTGCCCTTCAAGTGAGATATGAAGGAGCTGCTTGTCAGCCTGCGTGGGAGGAAACTGGAGGCCAGAATGTGATACCAGATCATAAAAGATCCATCTGAAATGTTGTGGTTCTTGAAAGACAGAACCTTCAATTATAAAAATCCCTACAAGGGATTTAGTACAGCCTGCCTATGTAAACCGTCTTGAATTAAAAGTCTGAGGAGAAATCTGATGACCAAGAAAGGCGGTATATAAATACCTGTATGATGATGATGATGATGATGACGACGACCCTGGGGATTGCGTTGCTGCCTTCCCCCCTCCCCCGCTACAAATTGCTGTGCTCCCAACTTCCTTGTAGGAGTTTGGGAAGCACTGTATTGTATAGACGATACTGAATAACAGTTGCTTTTTGGGAAAGAATTATAAAAAATTTATACATTCTTTGGAGGCATCTTTATATATGGCCTATTTATTTCCAAAGAAGAATGCCTAAATATTTGTACATTCTTATGCGTATGTGCTCCTTGTAAGCTAATTGCAGCAAGTGACCTAATAGGCTTACGTGTCACATAATAAACTAGTCAGTCTGTAAGGTTGCGGCAGAGGTTCCAGATTTCCTAACATTACTTATCATCCATTTGCAGTGTGTTCTTCATAGCTTGAAACAGAGGATTAGTCGGTGTACAAAATGGCAGCAGTGAAGAAATAATTCAAATTCAAATCTGTGAGCAGCTTTACTCTGCTGTTTGTCTATTCTTCCCACTCATAAGGATGCCAACGTCAAGAAAGTTCACCCATTAATTCTATCATTGGCTGCATCCATGTAATCAAGTTTGTATATGTAATTTATATGGTATATGGTATGAATATTGCAGAAAGGAGGAAAGAAAACCACTCCCTCTATACGAGGAAATAAAATCCTCTTCTTGCAATGATTCCCAAATTGCCATCTTCTTTAAGCCCAAACCTGACTCCCCTCCCCTGCCAGTGTAACTAGAGTTGTGCCGGCAGCTTTATTACTGTTGCAAAGCAGCCTCCACCATTGTGTGCTGCAGATCTGCTAGGAGGCCACAGAAACCTCCTGCACACTGCCTACCACAGCAGGTAGGCTTGTGTAAACGCTTGGAGGGAGGCAGGGAAGAGGTTAAATGGGGCAGAGTGAGGGCAGAACAGGGGGGATAGGCAGAATAGAGCAGGAGGAGGATGGATCAGGCCCAGGAGGGAGGCAGGATTGGCAGCAGCACATGCTGAATTCTGAGTCTCTTCCCAAGCATGATCTGCCATGACAGAATAATGCGACTTGTGTTAGCAACTGAACTGGTGTAGGTCCACGTTGACCCATAGTAGCTGCAGGGACCTACCCCAGGGCAAGAGAACAAGTGTCCCCTTCCCTGAGGACACCTCCAGCAGCTGAAAATCCCTGTGGTATTTAGCAGAAGTTGTTTCAGAACTGCTGCATGGGGATTTCGGTGGGATTGGGCTGATAATTACTTTAGTCTGAGACATAACTTGAAGTCTTTACCTGAACTTTTTTTTCCCCCACAATACAAAAACAGCCTTGGTGGAGTTGTGAGTTGGTGAAAGAGTACAGGGATGAGTGGCTTAATGCTCTCCCCCAGCCAGGTGGTTTGCCCTCAATTGCCCTCCAGCTGCTCTGTGAATCATGAGACGGAGAAGGTACAACTGTATCTCTTTCTTTATAGGTAGAAAAACAGCAGGAACAGAATAATTTTAATGTGAAACACAGTGGAAAGGGAGTGAAGTATCTTCTCCACTCAAACACACAACATCGCATGGTTACTTTGGGTCAGGACTGGTCCTCTTATGAGGCTGGGTGAAGTGAAGATACCTGGTGGGAAGTAACAGATTGGCAGAGGACCCATTCCCGCCCCCTGGCCTCTGCTGCTGCCTCTGCTCCTTCTCCTCTTGTTCTCTAATTTTAGAAAGGAGGAGCCTGGGAAGCAGAAGAGGACCTGTGGGGAAGAGAGTAGAGCGCTGACCTACATGATCCATCACGAGTAGTACCTAGGTTCTATGTGAGGGTGTGGCTTAGCCTTGGAGAGTCCCCTCTCTCCATTAGGAAAAGAGCTGAGGGAAGGAGTGGGACATGTGCGATTTTATTCTTAAACTTGCTAAGAGGGGCAGGTTGGGCAAGTATTGTCAGAACTGGCCCACAGTGTTCACCAGCAAACCTTCTTAAGCAGAACTTGAAGCAAATTCGGATTAGGAGGGATGCTAGTAGGTTTTTGCCTGGCTTATTATTTATGTTGATGCAACACTCAGTCATGTTAAAGTAGGTGGAAGAAAGGAAGAAGAATTCTCACATAAGAAGCTTGGGAAGGGAGTGTGTCATCCCATAAAAGTAAATTATTGAACCATGAATAAACAGAGACTTTTTAGGAAGGGCTTGCTTTCCGGAATGTTTATTATAATAGCACCATAGGTGTATAGTGATCAGGACCAAATCATCAGAAGTCCAACTGTTTAGATGTATTTATACCCCTCTTTTATGCACTCACAAAAATATTTCTAATAACTTGAGGAACAACTAAGCTTTATAATTATGAGTTATGTCAATTACTACGTGCGTCACATCTACATAAGCTGTACTAACAGATGCTTCAGTGAAGGTCTATATAGCCTGAACTAGCCTTGTCCTTTGTTTATGAAATAATTGTCTGTTACTAATCCCATGGCTGTAAAACTTTGATTAATGTTTAGCCCCAGCAGAAACTAAGTTCATGCACATAATGGATCTTCAGGCCAGCTAAGGAATTAGAAGCATTGCTTTCTCTCTCCCTCTAGCACCTTTTCTCTTTGGTGTATTTTAACCATAGGTAATGCTAACCAGGCTTGCTATTGGCCATGATTATGAGATCTGGGTTCATAATTCAGGCTCAGGGTTCAAAGTCTTATTAATATGGATTTTTAGTAGTTAAAAATAGTTAAGCAACTGGGAGCATATATGCATTGGCTCCCAGAGCCTTTGCAGATAATATTATTGTGTGATAAATGTTTCTTCTAGCTAGTGAAGTAAACCTACAGTATATTGTTGCTGTGATCCCCCCATAGCTGGAATAGCCATTGCAGCATGGACAACCTTTTGACGTTTGTTTTTTTTACCATTATAGAAGCTGGGCTGCTGTAGTCCTCAAGCAGCAAACTTGTATACCCTCCCTTAACATGCAAAGATCTCCCATAGTGAGTCCAAGCTGTTTTGTGACCCTTTTCCCTCTGTAGTTTTCAATCTAGGTCATGTGGTCTTCTTCACCACCACAGAAATAGAAGCATGCTATTTTAGAACTGTGCTTTGATTTGTTCCAAACAGTCCTTGGAAAAGGAAGATTAGTTTCCTTACTCTAGCTTTAACGCTAGTTAATTTATACCTGAAACATTTCCCAACTAGTTTAGCATTGAAAATATCCAAGAAAAGGAATGCCACAACCTAGGAAATCTACTCTGTTTCTAAGCTGATCTGAACAGATTTCTCTTACAGTACAATTGTAGGAATATTGGAAGTAAGGCTCACCTTCCTGTGTTCAGGATTTCTTCAGTTCAAATCTCACTTCTCTTTTAACTCACCAGGTGGCAAGTAACTCCCTCTTTGCCTCAATCTTTCCTACCTGCAAAATGTAGAAATGCAAAGCTTATCCCTTGTCACTGAATTCTGAACTGCAGCCTTAATCTTTCTGTGTTTCTAAACCCACCATACTCTTATTCTGACTTCAGCAGATATGGTAGATAGATGACAGTGTCTGAAAGAAAAGGCATCTATGGTAGTAATTTGGGGAAAATGTCCTTGGAGCAACCACATTATGATCCAGAAAATTTAGACTAGGTACTTCTCATTACTTCCCCTTCTTCCTCTGTTTGCTAGTTTGTCCATTCAGCTGGAGGCATATTTCAGAAATAACAATTCTTGTCCTCACAAAACAAAGCAAAAAGTGGTGTAGCTTGATAAGCTCCTGCACACTGGGTGTTCTGAGTATATAACATACAGCTACTTGTTTTTGTGATGGTCTCCCCTTCCCCCTGCTTTTTTGAGGGGAAGAAATTGCAATTAGGCCTTTGCCCAAAGCTCCAGTTTGGTGGAGAGAACTACATCTTCATGGTGGAGTGAAGGGCTTGCCCAGTTCCTCTAGCCTACTGTATCTGTGCTGCATTCAGCTGAATGTATGAACTAGAGCGACAAGAGGTATGACAAACCTTGGTAGACTGGTTGCAACCTGCATGTATCTAGCCATCCAACCTTCAAAAGGCTTTTCCCTTTTACTCTTGAAACCAGTTATGAAAGTGGTTTGGGTTGCATAGAATGAAGTAGGGAGACCTTCATGAACTGGATATGAACCTGCTTTATGATGCCTGTGCTTCTATGTTCCAGAGCGGGGTTTTTCAATCTCCCTCCATCCTGTACTATGTTTGCAGGTAGCATTTCTGTGAATACCACCAGTTCTGCATAGTTGTGGCTGACTCATAGTTGTGGCTTTGTTCTACACTCATTTCCCAAACCATACCTGTTTTTAAAGGATGAAACAGTGCACAGCCATACTTTGCTTGCACCCAGTCCCAGACATCTCCACTTCCAGCACAGCGATTTTCAACCAGTGTGTCATGCTACACTGGTGTGCCGCAAATGGTCTGCAGGTGTGCCCTAGGAATTTGTGGAAGGGTCATTTATTATAGGGCCATTGGGGGATGTTAGCCTCCCACCAGCAGCCTGGTGTCAATTATCAAAAAGCTGATGGTGTGCCTTGACCATTTTAGTACCTTGTCAGTGTGCCCAGAGATGAAAAAGGTTGAAAATTGCTGTTCCAGCATGATTGGACTAGCCAGGACAGTGTCATGTGGTCACCACTTGGGCAGTGAAGCCAAATACCAATGGTTATATGGTGAAGTATCACTGTTGAAAAACATCATTTCAGAGGATGAACATAACAGTTTTGGGCAAGTTCTCATTCTAGAACCTAAATAATAAATATTCCTGTTTAACAAAATGTTGTAGCACAATCCTATAAATGTTTGTTTACAAATAATTCTGAATCTGATTTATTTAGTGAGACTCATCTAAGAAAAGTTTGTAAAGGATTGCAACCGTCAATATTAAATAAATCAAATTTTAGAACTGCCAGCTTTAACAAAAAGCAGATCTGAAAATTATGCAAGAAACTTGGAATTGTAAAGATCTGGACTAGAATAATTTGTTGGCAAGAGCAATTTGTTGTGTCTCAGATTAAAATTGATTAGCTCCAAATCTGGGGCTCCTTGAATTTGTCATTTCTTGCAAATTAAAATGTTTCAATTAAATCCAGAGATTTTTAATTGGGGATATCCATACCTCCAAAGGGTATGGGAACCAAATGATGGGCCCAATCCTATGCAATGTGCGCCAACTCATTGCCGGCGCACACTGTTGCAAACTTGCCGTCAGGCCCCGAGAGAGTGCCAGTGCCAGCTCAGTGCTGGGCTAGCACTGGTGGAGCACTGGTGCTCTGCTACTAGGAGGTCTCATGGACTGCCCAGCAGCAGAGACGTAGGTGGGGGGAGACGGGGAGGAGACATTCCAGGGCGAAGGGAGGAAGGGAGAGGTGAGGGCGGGGAGAGGGTGGGGAGGAGGCGTGCCGGGAAGGGAGCAGGGCAGTAGGGTGGCGGGACTGGTAGAACTTTGCTCCACTGGATCCTGAGCCTTTGTGTCAGGCCGCCTGCCCGCCCGATATGGAAGCTCTTAATTCTACACCAACCCTTGGGTCGCCATAGAATCAAGTAGCCCCATTGTGGGGCTACTCGCCTTACCTGGGGAAAGAAGACAAAAGTCCCCTTCTCTTGAGGAACCTCTGGCACTGCCTGCTGAGCACGCAGGATGCAGTGGCAGCCATTTTCAGCACCGCTGTAGCCCTACATGCCTGGCAGCTCAGAATTGGGCTACCTGACTCTATCTCTGAACAATTAAAAAAAATATTGTTACATTAGATTAACTATTACCATTATCAATATGGATTGAGGAATTCTGTTCCTAGCTATTCATACGTAAAGTAAAATCAAACTTTGACATCTTTTGAAGTCATACTGGTACCTAATAAGACCGGTAGTGGTGATGATTATGATTTCAACAGTCTGGTGAAAGGGGTATGGAGACATATTGGACAAACCGTCGTAAAAAGGTTAAGAACCTGTGATCAAATGGCTACTACGTTGGCTACTACGTTGGTACTGAGTAGTACTCTGAAGGCTGCATACAATCCTTATCCATTAGCTGTAGCTAAACTGAGTTGTGCTACTTTCACTGGCCTCCAGTGTCATCTGAATCCAACATCTTCCAAATTCTCTTCTTGACGGTTCTTTGGTAGCAGGTAAACTAGGATTGGAGTAAAGAGGAAAAAACCTGATTGAGGATGCAATCCTATACACATTTATCTGGAAGTAAGTCCCATTGAACTCAATGAGGCTTACTTCTGAGACGACACGCACAGGATTGTGCTGTGAGTTGACTGAATAATATATGGGCTCTCCAGTTTCTTCCACTCCACAGAGTAGGCACTCTCCATTCTCAAAAGGACAAATGAATTCTGAGAATCAGCTTCTTAAACCTAAGCATCTGATAGTTGCTATGAATACCTCTATAATTTAAATGCAAGACTGGACTCCTGGCCATAAATATGGGAGGTGTAAGGGTATGCTAGTTGGGCCATCATAATGTAAAACAGTAATAAGTGAAGTATAGAAAACAGTGGGATTATAATATGATTACATGTAAAATTATTTTCATTTTTAAAAAGTTAGATGTTAATGGTCTTTCTAAAGGTGCTTGTTAGACATTCTAATGGACAGAATCCTGAGCAGATTTACATAGCTGCTTGGCTCATACAATTTTTTTGTATTATCTCTGTAAGTAAAAACTAGTGCCTTGCTTCTTATTCTAGTGAAAGCTGTCTATTATCCAGGCAAGGGAGGTCTATACCACCCTCTGTGGGAGAGGTTGTCTGATCACTAGATCGCTAAATAAGATTTGGGGGCCCAATCCAATCCAGTTTTCCAGCACTGATGAAGCTGCATTGCAGCACTGAGGTAAGGGAACAAATGCTCCCTTACTTTGGGGAGGCCTCTGTGACTGCTCCCCCCCCCCCGAAGCAGTGCATACCCTGTTGGCACGGCTGCATTCATACTGGAAAGCTGGGTAGGATTTGGCCCTTAATTATCTGATAGCCTTATGTGCCCGGACACAGGCCTTAATCCTACTCAAGTCATGCATAACAGCTGGTCCCAGAGGAAGGAGCACCCCTCCATACATCCTAAAATTCATCCAGTTCTATGGGACCTGGATGAGCATCACAATCTATAATAATGAGATGATATTAAAAAATTACTTCGCACATTCTGTTCAGGACTGTGTTCCTTTTGTATTGACACAATACTTTGATAATTTAAAAGCATTTTGTGTTTTTAAGGACAGAATCTCTGTAAAGAGGAAGGAAAAAGAGCAAAGGAAGATGTGATGCATGTCCTTGAAATACTTAACTGTTTTATCTCTCTCCCTTTTTTCCCTTTCAAAGGTTGGGGTAGAGCTGCAGCAGCTACATACCTCGTGGGCTTCATCATCCTGTGCATCTGTTTCTGCCTGTCCGTCATAGCATTTTCCATCGACATACTAAGGTTCAACTTTGTTCGTGGAATTGGAGGCTTGCTCTTTGTTGTTGGTAAGGCTTTGTGCAAGCTGCTTTTTCAACAGCTTGTTTATCGTTTAATATGTGATTTTCTGAGAATGCTTCCTTTCTTCCCCAACTCTGGTTCTATGCAGAATTCTTAATCTTTCAAAAACAGATGACATTTGTTTTAAAAAAATGTATACCCCACTTGGTCCTCTAAAAAATTACAACACGTACAATAAAAAAAATAACAATGACATCATAGCGCAAGAAGAAGCAATAACAAATATCAAATTCGAAGAGAAGAGGCGAACTAGAAGCACAACTAGAGGGAGAAATCTTGGTGAAATAAAAAGATCTTTAGTCCCTGTCAGAAGGGACAGCAGGGAGGGTGCCATTATTTATTCTAGAGGGAGGGGTAGTGACACCACAGAGAAGTCCATCCCTCTTAATGCTGTCAACCTTGCTTCAGATAGCAGAGGCATACATAGGAGAACCCCCCAGATGACCTCAGGGGATGGGCTGTCTCAAAGTAAGAGAAGGCTGTCCTTCAAATACTTGACTTCAATCCATAAAGAGCTTTAAAGGTAATCACCAGCACCTAAACTGGCAGCCAGTGCAAGTGTAGGAGTAGCAGCTTGACCAAGCTTCCATTGACCTCTACAGTCGGCACTAATTACAGTTTCCAGATAGTCTTCAAGACTAGTAGAGTGCTTTGCAGTAATCTGAATGTCACTAATACATGGACGACAGTGGTCTGGTCTGCCTGATGGAGGTAAGACAGCAGTTGGTGCACCCCTTGGCCACTGCCACACATTAGCCTTGTATTAATCTGGAAGTAATCAAGACTGTAACAATTCTGGAAATTTGAGATTATATAATAGCATACATACATATCAAAAATGGAAAAAGGCACCAAATTCCCATCTATATTTGATTCAGATTTGATTGGGCAGTTTGATTGGGCAGTTAATGGCTTTGCTGTGGGAATTCTCCAAATTCCAGAGAATCCTCCTAGGTCTTATCTACTTAAACTAGTATTAAGTACAGTGTTATATCACTTTAACTGTTATAGGCTTTCCCAAAAACACCCCTGAACACTGGGTTTAGGAAGCTGCTGAGAATTCTCTGTTTTGAAATTCCTGTCTGTCCATACAACTATTCACAGTGTTCTGTGAGAAGAAGGAATGTTTAAACAGTTTAAGATGATAGAGTGGATAGAAACAGATCTGCAAAGTCCAGGTGTGCCTCTGTATCCGTGGGAGTTCCGTTCTGGAACTCCCCACGGTTACCTGAAACTGCGGATATGGGGAACGCCTGCCCCCCCTCTCCAGAGCCAATGGAAGCTCCGCTCCTCTCACCTCTGGATGGGGCGTGGCCCGAACCTGATCTGCAGATACAGGATCCATGGATATGAGGGCTCCCCTGTACTGGGATGAAAACTCAGCTCAAAACATCTTGTTGACAACTCAAGAATGTCCATCCATGCTGATGCGCAGATTAACTGGTCTCAGTACTGGCCACTAACTGTCTGTAGGAGTAATTTATTAAGCATTAATGAGAATATGATTCATTCCAAATGACTGTACAGGAGTAAATGAGATTAATTGCAGCTTCTAATCATTTTTCTTCCTTTTATTTCTGTTCAGCTGCTTTCCAAATTATAGGCTTGGTCATCTATCCAGTGATGTTCACAGAAGATATCCCACTGACAGGAAGCAACATGTTCAGCTGGGCTTATGGCTTTGGTTGGGCAAGCACTGTTATTGCGATCGGTTGTGCATTCTTTTTCTGCTGTCTGCCCAACTGGGAAGACGAAGTTCTGGGTAACATAAAACCCTACCCCATCTATGGCTATGGTGTGGACGCATAGAACATGTGGCGTGATGTGGATTTACGTAGTAGAAAGTAAAACTGTGTAAAGGAAACACTATTCTTTCTGCTTTATATGAAAGATCAGTACTTGTGTTGCCAAATTCTCATCTCATAAAGAATTATGGAATAGTTTTGCCCTAACAATGTTACCTTCGCTAGTTTTATAAGGCATTTGTATATTTTCAGATTTGGCAGTTCTTAAGTTTTTCCTTCCTTCCTCCCATTTAAAAAACTCTGTACTATATAATATATTTTGATAATATTGGCCCCCTTTTATAACTGCTTTTGTAGGAAAGGACAGTAGTGATGGTGAGCAAGGAGAGATTTTGGAATCAAGATCTGAGCACCTCCCAGATCTTATTCTTAGCCATAGCATTTAAGAACCTCATCTAGTAACATGACTCCAAACTGGATTTCCAAGAAACTGCAATTGGTTACCAAAAAAATTAAATGAATGCTTCTTAAAAAATATAGTGTAAATATCTACACATTCAGAATGTAGTTTTCTAAGCACTGTTTCTTGCTCAAATCATATTCTCTTCAGTGAGGCTTATGCTTGGAGTACTGCTTGAAAGATTGCAACCAATATGACTGCAACTCTCAACCAGTCACTAAGAATCCATGTTGGAGTTGGTAGTAGGATTACAGCTTAAACATTTCCTGTGTACAGATATAATATATATTGGCATTTTGCAGTTCTTCAAGCCATGAGTGAATTGCACGGATTTCCAAAGCTTGCAAATATAGTTCTAAACACAGTAACATATATCCACCACAGAGACATTTTTAAATTGAGGAAAAAATGCTTTAGAGTGCTTCCCTTCCTCGTTCCCCATAACCTATATAATAACTTTTTATTATATGGGAGAAAAATAGTGGAATAAGCTGTAACTTTTCCAGAGAGATTTGGAATACCTTTCCATGACACAAAGAGGACTAAAGCGTGCTGCAATAATATTGGAAATAATACCTGCAATCAACATGTACTTGTATGAGTACTCCTTCCCCACGTATAGGACAAATAGAAAAATCACAAGACAACTTTGATTCCTGTTCATTCGGATAACTGTAAATTTCCTAGATCCAATAGATTAAAATGTTTCTCATATCATTTTACAAGACTGACATTTGTTATCCAAGCACCTGTTAAGATTTTGAAGTGCACATGATCCAGCAATGGGATAGGGTACCTCAGCTGTTTAATTCATGGGCATGATCCATTCAAAATTAAGTACACTTAATCTGCATGATAGTTAAGCATGTATTGAAGGATGCAATCCTATGCACAATTACCTGAGAGTAAGTTCCATTGAACTCAATGAGACTTACTTCTAAGTAGACATGCATGGGGTTGTGCTTAAATCAATGGGTTTTAAGTGTTAATTCTGAATGAGTAGTGCCTATTAATAACTTACTTGAAGTCTTTTTTCCCCCCTAGGATTTTAAAGTGCTCAGTCTTTAACCAGAATAGGTAGTGATATATAGCCAGCATGTAGGAGACACAGCTTGTTTTTAACAGCTTGTGTGTTCCTTTTAATTTCAGCAATTTCTGCCCAATGTTGCATATATGCAACAGGGACCAAATATGTACACTTGTGGGCCACGCAAAAATGGGCTAATCATGACTGAGAACCCTTAGTGGAATTTAAAACTTATAAAAACTATATTTATTGTGACAACTTCTGAATTAATATGTTACTAATGAGGGTTTCAGTGTGCCAAATATTGTACTTTTTTATCACAGAATTTTTTTGTATTTGCAGAAATGTCATATATTGCCATTTATACTTTAAGACCTGTTTGTGTTTATAATTCTCATTGTCAAAGAATCAAGTGTCAAATTTGCCCACTGTTGCATGTATTAATAAAGGTTGGTAAACTTATACAGGTTGTTCTTATGGCCAAAAAGGTCACAATACTTATTAAATTCAGTGGTCTGTGAGCATTCTTTACACTATGTTGGACGGGGCCTTCCTACAGGAGCAATACACAAAACGAAAGTGGATATGCGTAATGTTTTCTCAAACAAATCTGAAGTATCTGTTATGTCTTCTAAATGTTTGTACTTATTGACCCATCTTCAAAAACAGTTATGGATGGAATTTTTTTTTTCTTTTTTAAAAATCTTAATACAGTATGCAAGTAGGGTAGGAATCAATGGTTGGCAACCTTCAGTCTCGAAAGACTATGGTATAAGCCTACAGCACCCGGTATTCCCAGGTGGTCTCCCATCCAAGTACTAACCAGGCCTGAGCCTGCTTAGCTTCCAAGATCAGATGAGATCTGGCATGCACAGGGTAACAGCTGCATCACACAAATCATTTTGCAGTTCTTAGAATGCCATCTTAGACCATCAATTCATATAGAAGCCTATAAAAACTTGTCTTTCAGCCATTTCAGCATGAGACGGCTGCAGGTAAAGGCTTTCTGATTTCCAGCCACTTCAGTCTTCAGTGAGCTACTAGCATGCAAGAATCACTATGGGCCAAATCCGGCTTTGCCAGGTCACTCAAAACCATATTAAGCTTGGATGAGTGGGTGCATTCCAAATCCAATCTGAAATCAGACTGTGGCTAGAGGCTTGGCACACTGAAACAGTTAGCATGACAGGAAGCACATTATAGAGTTCATGCCATAGTTTCCATGCACCTAAATCAAAGTGTGAATCAGCTCTAAGTTTTTGGACTTTCTGTAATGGTTGGAAGACTAATTATGAGGGGGGTGGTCTGCTTGAATTCTTTTGATGCAATCTACTTTGTACACTTCTTCTAGAAGTTTGGTAAAGTTTCTGTAGATTTGGGCAAGAGCTTACAGTCTGAAGTTGTAAACTTCTATGATTTTTCATAAGTCTTTCATTCTACTGAACATTTCCCCTGTGTGCCTTTAGCAGACCAAGCAGATCAAGCCTCCTACTTGCAATATTTAGCCCAAGCTTCACTTCCATTTTTTGGGTTCTACAATAATTATTCTTCCCTATTCTTCTATAAATTTAAACATTTGTTTTCTTTTCATTCCCTATCCTCTGCTGGAACAAAAGCCTGCAATTCACAAAGTAGCTGTAGTCTGTACAGAATGCATTCCAAAGAAAAACACATGTTCAATCTGCATGGATTTTACAGGCCACAGAATTTGATATTTTAATGCTGGATTATTGGCCCCTTAAGGAATGATTTATGTTCAGGTGTTTACAAGTAATTAACTTGAAATACTGTAATTGCTATCAATTTGTACAAAACAATAGTTTTATATCACACATACTTTAGTGAAATAAAACAGTTTTTATATATTCAAATGGTGGGAGTATTTTGTTCCAAAACTATGGGCAGTATTTCATCATTGGGAGCTCCCTCGAGAAATGGGAAGAGCCTTCTGTTCATGGAAGGGGTCCTAGCATGAGCTTATGAGCACTGAGGCTGAGCCAGCCTCCCCAGGCCTCAGAAGGAGGTCTTAGAAGATCATTTCCCCGGCTCTCCAATATCTTATAAGAACTTAAAATGTCATTTCTTGTTTTCACACAAAACCAGAAGTGACCTTCTAGGCCTCTGCGAGACCTCAGAAGAGGCTCTGGAGGTGACCAGAGCATAGCTCTGGTCACTTTTGGAAGCCTTAAAGGGTACCAAACTGCAGATTTTTATCAGCTTGTTTTGGTATCCATGGGGCATCTGGAACGGATCCCCCACAGATACCAAGGCGCTACCTGTATAATTTAAAGCTGCAGTTGTCTTTGCAGGTTTTTAACAGAGAAAGGAAGAATAAAAATCACAAAATAAACATTGACAGATTAACAGGTAGTAATTTAAAAGGTAATAGGAAAAAGGCTCTTAAAGGGACATTAATCTCACATGTACACACCTAGAAGCCGGTCTCACTGAACTCAGTGGCAGTTACTTCTGAATAAGCTTGCACAGGGTTGCAAAAGAAAATTTTTAAAAGGGTGGTTGAGTTGGCACCTTTGATGAGATAATTAGCATGTATCACCTGTGAATTCTTTATTAGTGAGGGCATATTTTCATAATTACTCAAGGTGTGGTGGCTTCAGATGAAAGTTTGTGCCAGAGATAGCTGAATAAAGACTGTTGTAACTGCAAAGACATTAGCTTTTCAAATGCCATTGCCAGGTTTGGGAACTCAACTCGGAAGACTGGGACTTGAGTCACGAAAATGTGTGTTTTTCACAGACTTGGCAACTCGTGAGTTGCACGCATGGAAGACTCTGAGAAAGACTTGGATCAGGGCCCCTCTGACTCACCACTTGCCCCCATGCACGCAGACTTGAGTCTGTGTCTGGGTGTGTATGCTTACTCTTGTGGCATGAAAAACCTCGTGGGGCCAGCATTTCGACTGGGCAAGCAGCAGGGAATTCCAGCCACAAGCCCGAGAAAGGTTAATGCTTCCTTTCCCAGCCGACTGGAAGGGGGGAGGCAGGAGCAGGCCTTTTGCTGTCTGTGATAGGAAGGAAGGGATGGATGGTCATTGGATCATCCATTGGCTGAGAGAGGGCAGGAGGAGTTGTCCAAGGGAGTTCTTGCCTAATGATGGGCTACAGAAGCCTGGGGGGGAGGAGAAAGGAGGAGGTGATTCATAGAGATCATGCTTTCTTCAGCATGGCTGCTGTAAGCTCTGTTGTTACTTGTGTGGAGGAAGCCTCTTTGAATGATCTGCTGCAGTGGAACTACTTCTGAGTAGGGCTGCAAAGGATTGGGTCATCCTAGTAAGCCTCACAGCTGCCGCATGTGACCCTCCTCCCTCTTGCTGCTTCTCTCCTGGCTCTCTCGCAGTCCCTCCCACCGTTTACAGAAGGGTGGGGACAGCAGGGGAATGAGGAAAGAGAATTGTGACAAACACACACAGGCATCAGCCCCATTTTTTCCAGGGAGCTGCAGCAGGCTTTTTAAAGGGGGGGGGCTCAACTTGAGTCTTTTAGAGTCACTAAAGGGCAACTCAGAAAGTGCCCCCATTAGGACTCTTTTTTGAGTTGAGTCATGGGGGGGCGGTGACTTGGCGACTCAACGCAAGTCAAGCTGCGCAGGGTTTTCCCATTCCTATCCATTGCAAATCACTAGTTGCATTCTGAATCCAACCCAGGCTATTGTTTTTTCCCCGTGTGCCACCATGATTTAAGCTCTTGGTCAATGGCGCGATTTACAAGATGTCCACTTTGAGGAAGGACTGGAGGATGGTAGGCTACAGAAAGGGAAGGCACCCTGAGAACCAAGACTCAGGGGTGAGCACCCTAGGCAGAGGTGGTATTGGGATATGACAACAAAGCAATTGCCATCATGTTGTGCCCAGGGCTGGCTCCATTCCCTTCAGTGGGAGGACCCTGCCTTCACAGACTCAAAGTCCTACTAAGCCACTGCCTCTGCCAACCTTTTCCTGAGATAGAATTGGAGATATCAATTGGGGAAGGGGTGACCAGTTACAATGGAGGACAGAGTGCCTATACCTTTAACCATTGTATAGAGGAGGGAATTTTGACAGGCGTAGTGAAGTAACTACTGGGCAGAACGTAAATGCTAGAGCTTCCATGTAGTGATGCAAACCCAGGGGACCCAGTTTTCTGTATTATGCTTTGCTCTCTTGGGGTATAAATGAATTGGGTTGTAAATGAACAAGAGACACAGAGCTTTCACAAATGCTTTACAACAGGTCAGGTAAGAAAAAACAGAGAAGTTATCTCTATTAAAGAGTTTACCTGTTTTCAAATCTGGAATACTGGCCAGCAGCTTGAGCATCTGCAAGGCCTATTGATCAGTAGAGGGATCACTGTCTACTGGAGCTGCCTAAAAAGGCTATTGACGAGTTCAGTGACTAGCAGTTGGACACAGGTGAGTGTAAGGAGGAGGTGGACTACTACCAACCCAAACTCATTCCACCATTGTCATTGCCACATATTCTGCTTGCTACTGTTGGCTTCTTCCTCATTGCCTTGCCTTGCCTTGCCAATTTGGTGGCTTACAGTCTCTCTCTTGGTTGTTACGTGAAGGAGGACCAGCAGTAGCAGGCAGCCTAGAAAAACTGTTGCAGAACAAACAATGAAGAGATAATAGTAGTAATGAGGAGGAGACTGGTGGAAGGCAGCTGCTCTGCTCACTCACCCTATCAGTGAGGAAGAGCAGCAACCATAACCTCCACCTTGTGCCTTCATCTCTGATCCCATCCGGGACTGATCCATCTACAAGGCCAACGGAAGTGGTCACACCAGGCAGTGGAGTGGGGGGTTGCCCAACACTGCCCACCTACTTGCTTTCACTGCTCCTCCTTCTCCTTCCGCTCCCTGGATTGAAAAAGGAAGAGGAGGACAGAGAGGAAATGTGTGGGAGAATGCTGAGCTAGTACATTGGAGGGTGGCAGGAGCAGAAGGTGGCATTTCATTGGGTAAAGGGGCAGCAGTTGGCATGTCACCTAAATCATTAGGTGGTCTTGAGCTCACCCTGATCCCACTCCTCACATTTTAAGTGAGCCCACTAAGGGCATTTTGCCTGAGCGTCCCCAAAGATAGAAAGTTCCGCTTGTTACCATATACGAAATATTTGGATGCAGCTTGTCTAAGAACAAATTCCTAGCGCTTTCACCAAACTATAATTCTCAAAATGCTTGTGCTTCCACTCTTTCTGCACTTGAGATAAACCTATGGTAAGCCTCAGCAAGTTGTTTAGAACAGCTGTGCTACTTTTGCTGCCCACAAATAATGGAGACACCAGGAAAAAAAAATAAATAGGTGGTGCTAAAGGGGCAAAGTGAACTGGAGAAGGTGAGCTTTGTCCCAAACATTTGGTTACTGAAAGAAAAATAATGGTATGTTTTATATTATCTCTCTCCTATCCTAAATACTCTCCTGTCCTTTTTCTGAGAGTAAATTGTGGCAAAGGCCCACGCTTACAGGACTTACAGAAGTTGGATCTGCTGATTCTTAGGTAACTCGGTGAAATGGTTAAGCAGCCTCAAGCTCTAGGACTTTGGAGTAGTGCCTACACCAGATAGCTGGGGGCAAAGTACTGTACCAGTCTCCTTTTACACTCCCTGATGGCACGTTGGGTGCTACCACTGCCATTAATGCTGGAGGTTCATAATTTGGCCTGCCAGGTAAGCCTTCTGATGGCTGTGGCCCTTCAGCCAGTGCCTGACCTGACTGACCCCTGCTTTGGAGAGTCTTTTTTTCCATTGCCAGTAGCTTAAGCATTCATTACCCATACTGCTCTTCAGATTACTTTTAATTTGCCACAGATAATATTCATTCATATTTTTTTTTCAAATAAGCACAATGATCCTGCAAAGGGAAGAGTTGTTTTTTTTTTTTAATGAGGGGGGGGCTATTTTAATGAGTGGAATGTTCAGCCCCCTCTGGTGCAACTTATGCTCATCCAAATATTGTGTCATTTTTCTTTGCTCTCTTCTCCAATGGTATTTTTCTTTGATGTGAAATTGTCTGACCATAGAAAGGTTAAATGCTAATGGCAATGGGGTGTGATTGCTGCTTAACTTAATTAGTAGCAAGCAGAGAAGACAGGCTCCAAGGTGTATACAGTCCCAACCCTGAATTTTCAACCCGTTTGACAGGTTGCTGCAGCTACTTGCTCATTTTAATTTAGGTGGAGTTCTCTTCTTTTGTGCCTAGTGAGATCACAGAGCCACTTCTCCAGTTCTCTCTCCCCCTTGCTTTCTTTCTCATTCACACACACACACACACACACGAACGCACACACATACTTTCTTCAAACATTTACTAAACAGCCATTTTCCCCAGGGAAACAGCAGGAAGATTTTCCGTTTTCCAGTCCAGACACTCAAGATCCCAACAAGATGGTTAAGTATGGCCTGGACTACACACGGTGCAGATGGATCCTGCCTCTTCTTCTGGGTTTAGCAATGATCTTTGGCATCATTGCGCTGGCTGGCTGGGGCTGGGTCACCTCACAGACCCTTCCAGTTACATTGCAGGGCTCGTTATGGCGGTTATGTACGTACTTCGAAGACTGGGATTGCCAGTCCCTCATGCAGTATGGTAAGCATCTCAGTAATGATGATACTCAAAATGTGTGGAATATGCAAGCAAAATTGTCATGAGGTTTAAAGAAGAAAGTAAGGTGGTATTTACAAATGTGGATGTGCATGCATAATGTTTTTCCAGAATGCTATAAAATATTTCCTAGTGCTGTGGACCTGACCAGACCTGTCCACTTTTATCAGTATCTCTTCAGTCTTTCTCCTAAATGGAACTGTTTAGAATTATATATATTTTTTAATTTAAAAAATTGCAACACTGCATACCAAACTAGATTTTAGGCACTGTGACAAAGATACCTTCTGAAATGCTCTCTGTGCGCACGGCCTTATGTGTTTCTATATGTGAGTAATATTCCTCTAAGTTTTCAAGGAGTAATTGATATCCATGTGAATGAAGGACAAGTACATATAAGTAATGTTTAGTTCATGGATTTCATCAACCCTGAGTTTTACTTACAAGACGAAGAATGGTTAGGGGTAAAGTTGGAGGCAAAGAGATGTAAGATTTGCAGTGTATTACCTTCTGAGTGGATGAATCGGCCCATTGCCAGCATTTAAGAGAAAATATAGGCAAGAAGAAGACCTTACAAATAATTAGCACCAAATATCCAGACATTTGGTGGGGTATCAATACTGTTGGAATTTTCCATAGATAAGCTAGTCTCAGAGATTTCAGCTAAAGCTTCCAATTTAACTGTCAGTACAGTAAATCCCATAATGTCTCCCTAAATTTCCTTCTCACGTTCTAACCTTGCTGCCCACAACTGAAAAGAATATCTATGTTTAAAAAAAGTCTTATCTTTTTAAAATAAGATGGCTATGGCAATATATTGGTGTGAGTGTGTGTGTTAGTAGACTAGTGTGAAAGGATGTTCAAAAACCCTTTAAGGAAGGGCAGGCAACATTTTGTGCTGTTATTATTAAGGTGATGCTTTATCTATCCATCTATCCATGTATTTATCTAAGGATTTCCTGTCTTTCTGCCTACAAGGTGACTCATAACAATTGAAATATGCAAGAAAACAATTACAAAACCATTAAAACCCCAACATAAAATAATCCCAAACCAAAAAATAACAGAACCTAGAGGTTAGTACAATTGGAGGACCATAGAAACAGCATGAGAGAGTACTAATTAAGTAAACACCCATTCAAATAACAGTTTTTACAGAACAGTGAAAGCTGTTGATTGATTTAGACTTATGGTTAGTTTTATCTGGACTTTCCTGTGGTTTCAGGATGTGTGTGTGTAGGGAGAGGGAGAGCCCTTGGAGTCAAATGGTGTAATTGGTAGGGAGACAAAGAAATAAGGCGATACGACATCCGAACACTGAAGGGGTTTCTTCAAGCCTTCTTTTACCTTTAGTCCCTCCCTCTTAGAACAACCAACCAATGGGAGAGTTGTGATATGGTGGCAATCCCTGTCTCCAAAGGCTGGAAAAATAATATTGATAAGCGAAAATCAGTTTGCAGGCCTAGATTGCCACCCCCCCACTATGAAGAACTTCTTTGTAGCTGACATTTTTTTTTACTTTGTTCCAAAATGATATCAAAAGAAGAGCTCTGCTGGATCCGACCAAGGGCTCATCTAGTCCAGCTTCCTATATCTCACAGTAGCCCTTCAGATGGCTCCAGGAGCACTCAAGACAACAAGATACCTGTATCCTGTTGCCACTCCCTCACATCTGGCATTCAGAGATAGGGTACCTCTAAAATTGGAGGTTGCTGTTTGTGGCTTGTGACCTGTGATGGACTTTTCCTCCAAAAATCTTTCCGATCCCCTTTTAAATGCATCTAGGCCAGGTTCCATCACCACATCCTGTGGCAAGGAGTTTGACAGATGACTGTAGTTATATGTTGGGAAAAGATATATTTCCTTCTAGTATTTTGTCTAGTATGATTAGGCTGCAATCATATATAAACTTACCTGGAAGTGAACTCCCTTGAACTCATTGGGGCTTATTTCTAAGTAGGTTTGCATAGGAATGCACTGTTTGCTTATTTGTTTATTTATACAGTACAAATAAAGGTGTATCCCACCTTTCCCCTTGAAAACCGGGGCACTCAAGGTGGCATATAACATAATAAAAGAAGTACAATCAAAGACAAAATACAGTACAATCATCCTTCTTTTGATTGTACTAAAAGAAGACAAAATACAGTACAATAATCCTAAATATAGCATGCTAAAAACACTAAAATATTACAAAACTTTACAGGGGCTGAAGTAAGGTAAAAACAATTAAATTACCCTTTTAAAAAACAACAACCCAGCAACCATAAAATTCAAAAAGCTGCTCACTAAAAAGGGAAGGCCAAAAAAATAAATAAATGTTTTCAGCCCTTGTGAAAGGCTAGCTGGGAGGGGACAGTTCTTAATCCCACTGAAAGGGGGTTCTATAATAGCACCACTACAGAAAATGCCCTGCTCCTTGCTGCTACCAATCTAATGTCCTCCAGAGATGATATACGCTGCAGAGACCCTCAGCTGAGCTTAGGGAAAGGGCTGGTTTATATGGGGAATGGCAGTTCCTCAAATACCCTGATCCCAAGATGTATAAGCAGGGGCGGTGAATCCATGAGGTTACTGAAGAAATTACCTTAGGCAGCAGATTGGTGGTGGTGGGGTGTGCCACCAGATGGGCGTGCCATCTGCTCCTCCTCCTTTTTCCTGGATTGTAAAAAAAAGGGGGGGGAACAGAAAAGAAGAAATTCCCTGTTCAATACAATACAATAGGCACTCTGTCCTCCATTGTATCTGGTCACCCTGCCTCCTTGACACTGGGGAAGATTCACTCCCAAAGCTGGTCAGCCCAATCCTATCCAGCAATGGGACAGTGGGGTCACATGGCCCACCCTGTATCCAGCACTGGAAGTGAGCAGGTTGGAGGTCTCCTCGGAGTAAGGGAACATTTGTCCCCTAACCCTGTGTTGAGCTGTTCAATAGGGTTACTTGGATTTGTGTAACTGTAGGGTTTCCAGGCCTGGGAAGGGGGTTAGGATGTGGTGGAGGCCTCCTTTCTGGCCTGATCCAACCCTGTTCAGCTCTCTCCCGGCACTGTTCGGTGCTGTACTTACCAGCACCATCAGATGTCCTTCCCACCAGCGCTCCTTATTCCTGAGTCATTGTAAACTTGCTTTAAGGCATATTTGTGCCGGTGCAGTGGTCACTACACCAGTGCTAGCAGTCTTTAGGACTGGGCTGTTAGTCTCCTCTATTTTTCTTTTCCTGGTTTTGCTCTTGTGACTTGAAGAGCAGCCTGACACACTGAAATTAAGCAGGTCACCCTGCTTATGGAAAGCTTTACCTACTAAATTGCAGTATGACAGGCTGTTGTTAAAGTTATAGCTGTAGTAGCGGCAGTAAGGAAACATTGCCCAAAATGTCCCCAATGAGGCCTAAAACCAGGAGTTTGGATTAAGATTAAACTTGATTAAGATTAAACGCAAGTACCCCACACTCTGTAGGGTTCTCACTCTGCTCATACTCCACCCCCTTTTGGAGTGGGCTCCTATCAGGAAAGAGACAGAAAGTAATGTCTGTTGGTTCTTAGACATTCCCATTCTGGCTCAATCTAGCAGATTGTCTGCTGACAGTTTACCACAGTTTACCCTTGTAAGTGGCCAAGAAAACTCTGAATTGCATTACACACACGCACACGCACACGCACACCATGACAAGAAGGCTTTGAAGTAGATGAGAAATTGTGGATAAAAGGTAGAGACAGATTTTTAAAACAGAGATTCCATATTATCATAATTCTTTAAAAAAAACAAAACCAAGTACGTGGTAGGTGACCACATCGTTCTTCAAATAAAACTGTACAATAATTAAGTTGCTAATATGCACTTGTGTTCTTTTTTCAAAAATCACTGGTATGAGCATGTCTAGAAAAGTTAAGCACATGATTAATGTTCTTCCGTGACCACAAAGTTTGTAGTGGTTTTTCAGGGAATACCAGCCTGAATGGTTTTATTAACTCATGAAACTTTCATTTTCTGGCTGCAGCAAGTCTCTAGAACATGGTGTGCTTTAACGTTTGGGATACCCAAAGGCTCAGGACAGGTATATACCTTGGGCTTAGAAGAGTACTGTATACCAGAGTTTCTCAACCAGTGGTACAGGTATGACCAGTGGTACTTAAGGTGGTGTCTGGAGGTACTCACAGGACCCCTGGACACCTGGCAGTGAGACCAGGAATGCGACACAAAAAGCTTTATGCCAATGATGGGCAGTGACTCCTCTCACCAGCCAGCGGGAGCATCCTCTAGAGATCATGCAGTGACAACAGGGGCCTCTGAGGAATGCTGCAGAGGATGTTGCTGGGCACAGTAGGGGAACAAGTTGCTTGGTTGACTCAGACCAATGCTTCCACTACTACTTGACTGTCCAAAGATCATTCTAGTTATGGGGGCCCCCTGATGGGCATGGGACCTTTGGTACCAACCTTTCCTGACCTCTGATGCCACCCCTGCTACAAAAGCAAAGAGATTAGGGCAACAATGGCAATAGTACTACCCAGGGATGGCCCATTTTTAGGCCAACTGAAGCGGTTGCCTCAGGCAGCAGATTGGAGGGGCCATCCATCTCTGTCCACCTTCTTGCCTCCACCACACCTCTGTCACCTTCCACTCCTTGGGCTGGAAAAGACAGAGGTGGCAGAAAGGAAGAGAAAATGTGAAGGGGAGAGGAGCTACTAGAACATAGGAGAGTGTGAGGAGCAGAGGCTGGCACATTGAGAGGTGGGGGGGGGGCAGAATTCAGTGCCTGAGGCACCAGGAGGTGTTGGACTGGACCTGATGCTAGAGTCCATCATTTTTAAGAGACTTCAGATGATCTGAGGAGATGTTGCCTCCCATGGGGTGCATACATATTTATTTCATCTTACATCTGCATCTACATTTATTTTGTCTTACCCATCAAACAGGTTTTGTGGGTCTTTGAAACAATACAAGAATCTATTTCAAAGAAGCAAGGATAGGAAAGTGTTATGTACCAAGAGCAATGCCCAAACCTCTTTCAAACCATCAGTTGCTTCTTTCAATAAGAAGCATCCATCTCCAGTCTTTCACTGAAAGAGCTGTTCACGGAAAGACAGTGGCCAAGATATTATATGAAATCAGGTGTTCCAATTCACATATATAAGCATACACATTGATTCCTCTCTTTAACCGAATAGTTGGACAAACATTTATGACTGTGCCATCATGGTGGTAAGAAGCTGATGTCATTTACTTTGTTTTCAGCCTGGGGAAGAGGTGCGGCAGGCACGTTTTTGGTCGGGTTCGTAATCGTATGTATTTGTTTCGCGCTGTCCATCATTGCATTCGCCATCCCTACGCTTCGTTTCAACTTCATTAGAGGAATAGGAGGGCTGTGTTTTGTTGCCGGTAAGACTGTGTAGCAAAGTAAAGGGTACTGTAAGATGAAGCAGGTTCAATTTTGGTTTGCTGACAGTATGGTGTCTGTGGGTAGAGGAAAACAGTAGAGCCCTTTAAAGCAAATAAGAATCAGAGGTGTCATTTCAGATCATTTCAGTAAGCGGGGGAAGGGTGGCTGGGTTAACTTTCTTATCATAATTATGCAAAAAACCATCTGTTTCTCACCCACACCATTTTTATGTGCCTATTTCATACATAGACCTGTTTAATTGTTTAAAGCAATAGTAATTCAAACCAGATTTGGACAAAATCAAACCTGGCCTGTTATATAGGAGGGTAGGGTGGTCTAGGCTGCAACTCACAGCCACTCTGGGCATGATTCTGCACCACTCTGGGGCCTGGGCTGCATCATTCGTTTTCTCCAAGGAGATGAAAGACATGCCCCAGAGTGGTGCAGAATTGCACCTGGAGAGGCTTGAACTCCCGGCATGATTCCAGAAGTGATTCTGGTGGCGTGATGATGTCACTGCAATTACTTCCAGGTCAGGCCCTGGGGGACAGCAGAGAGGTGACCCCAGGCAGCAAAAAGCCCAGGACTGAAACTGGTGGACTTTGCTGCCTTCCTAAATGGCAGTCCTGGAAGTAAAATGAAAATGGGATACTAAAATAATAATGCCGTATATTTTATATTGGTATATTTTCTGTTGGTGTAGAAAAGTGCCAGAATGGTGCAGAAATCTTTGTTATTCAAAGAGCACAGTTCAGATATTCTCTAAATGCACATACAGGAGAAAGCAGTATAACCCTTAATTCTGTCCATACAGTTATAGACCCTTAAGCAGGAAGGCTTCACAACTGCACAGGGAAATCCTACATGAGTTTGTATGAGCACAGGTTTGTTCAGATCTTCTGCCAAGCACATGTAAGGGGCTAAACCAGGGTCAGCATCTGTAAATGGGTGCAATTCCTATCCCTGCTTTGTGTATGTTCACACAAATGTTTCAGCAGTGCTTAAAGCTTGCAAATGCCAACCTCAGTATTTGTTGATTTGCTAAAAGATCACATTTTGTATGCTTTATCTTGATTGTTCTTATGTAAGATTTGTTCCAGAATATCTAACTGCTGTTTCCTTGGTGTAGTACCTTCTTTTAGAGCAGGGGTGCCCAAACCCCGGCCCTGGGGCCACATGCGGCCCTCGAGGCTTCTCAATGCAGCCCTCAGGGAGCCCCCAGTCTCCAATGAGCCTCTGGCCCTCCGGAGATTTGTTGGAGCCCGCACTGGCCCGACGCAATTGCTCTCAGCGTAAGGGCGACTGTTTGACCTCTCGCATGAGCTGTGGGATGAGGGCTCCCTCCATTGCTTGCTGTTTCATGTTTGTGATGCAGCAGAGGCAGTAAAGGAAAGGCCAGCCTTGCTTTGTGCAAGGCCTTTTATAGGCCTTGAGCTATTGCACAACATTTTATAGGCCTTGAGCTGCAAGACCTTCATTCATTCATATAAGTTCATCTTTAATATATTCATTTATGTAAACTTATCCAAATTTATTCAAATTTTAAATGTAAATTAATTCTTTCCCCCCCCCCCCGGCCCCCAACACAGTGTCAGAGAGATGATGTGGCCCTCCAGCCAAAAACTTTGGACACCCCTGTTTTAGAGGCTACAGACCAAGGAACATAGAGGGGCCATAGCTGAGTGATAGAACACATACTTTCCATGCAGTCAGTCCCTGGTGTTTAGAAATTGTATTGGGGAGAAGATTTGGTCAAGATCCCTGCACAGACCCAAGTGCACTGGGCTAGATGGACTAAAGTTTGTCTTGGCATAAGGCAGCTTCTTATGACCAAAGTACTTCTTTGATAAAAAATATTGGATATCTTTCTGTTTTTATTATTACTCATTTTGACTTATTGTTTTGTTTTCATTTTTTTGCAGCTGTGTTCTCACTAATGGGTCTTATTATCTACCCTGTAATGATGACAAGACCTCCCTCTATTATCCCACCATTTTCTCTCGTCCAGTTTGATTGGTCCTATGGCTTTGGGTGGACTATGTGCCTTATGGCACTATTCCTTGGATTCTTCTTTTGCTGCCTTCCTCTCTACGAAGACCAGATCTTGGGCAATGTCAAACCTTATTATTATACTTAATATAGAATTGCTTAGAACAGCAGATGCGGCATCTTACTGATTTCCGGAATGTTGGGTTCTGAAGACACATACAGACTAAAACCTCCCCTTGCATCTTCATCTCTACACATTATCAGAAGCAGAAAAACTTAGCAGCTTTGAAAACACATTTAAAATCATTTTAGGATTTGTATTTGATGGGCTAGCCAACTAAGGGCACAATCCTATCCGACTTTCCAGCAGCAGTGCAACCACAATGCAACACTGAAGTAAGGGAACAAATGTTCCCATACCTTAAGGAGGTCTCTGTGACTGCCTCCCCATGAAAGGATGCAGTGCATGTCCCATTGGCACAGCTGCACTGGAGAATTGGATAGGATTGGGTCCTAATGCAGTTGTATTACTGAGCTATTGCAGATGAAGCAAACCTTCACAAATAGCTTGTTATGCTTAATAGAAAACATGGATTGAACTTAACTTGATCTATCCATACTGAAAGGAGAAATAGCAATGTTGCAAAAAAATAAAAGAATGCAAAGACTTTTCTTTTTCAGGCAACATATGTGAGATAAAAATATTTATATACCACTTTACAACAAAAATGTTCACAAGGCAGTTTACATAAAATAAAATCTGTCAAAGAAGACACTAATAGTCAGTGAAAGCATTATTTAGTCGAGGCAGCCTTGATTCATTGAAGTTATCCTGCTTTCAAACATTAATTACCCTAATGTTAGAGACAGGAAAATAAAATAAAATTCCTCTTGATGGCTGACATTTCACCTCCCTGCTTATATGCTGTGGTATGGAATCAGTCAGAAAATGGTTACCATTGTGGACCTTTATAATGTGGGACTTGACCAGTTCATGCCTCTGACATGCAGATCAAGGCCAGCCCAAGCCTTCTTGACACCTGAGATGGCATGTCAAATGCTGCCCCCCTTACCCGATGAATATGCTAGCCTATTTTCCAACATTCCAACTCAGAACTCTCCTCCCTTTTGTATTTCCTCTTCCTCTTTGTCTCCCACTTTCTTTTCCAATCCAGAGAGTGTAAAGAGGAGGAGAAGCAGTGGAGACAGGTAGGCAGATAAAGATACTGCCTGGAACAATTGCTTCAGTGGGGCTCATGCATGGGCTTGCCCTGATGCAGGTCATACGGCTTCCTGGAGCATCTCTGCAGTTCATGCATCGCAGATCCACACCTGATATTTCCACATTACTAAGATGACCCTGAGCAAATTCTACTCTAGACACTTAATTACACATCTCTCAAATATAATTTTTAAAAATGTAACAACAGAAGTATGTCGTTTTTCTATTTTTTTTTAAACTGGAATGTAAATATCTCTTTATAGACACAGGCATACTTTCAAAACATTCCCTTTATATCTCAAAACAATTTATAATGAATAGCTGTTTCTCATAGGATATTCTCAAAATTATTATGCTGTTTATCATGCTGTAAGCTAAGCTATAGAAGACAATGGTTTGCTAACTATTCAATTGTTTTGTTATCTATTGTCTCTTAGGTTTGTCACTTAGCCTTCCTTAGTGGTCAAAGCTTGAATAAAATCCTGTATCTATTGTATCATTATTTTTAAAAATCTATATTAATGGGCTTTTAGTGGAGGCAACTAGTTTGTAACATATTTTTTTTTGTTTTTTACATGCTACAATTGGCCAAAAGCACCATGATTCCTCTTTGTCATAAAACTGAATGGATACAGATGCAGAAAAATTTTTTATTCTGCAAATTGCAGAAAATTAGGGAATTGGTCTAAAATACAGCCACAAGGAATGGGTCTCAATCCCAGGCCAAGTTGTAACTGCTATTAAACATTTCTTTCTTCACTTTTCCTAATAATTTTACAGTCTGGTCAAGTGCAAGTATACATAAGACTATAGCCATAGATTGTAAATGCCTATGGGCAGGAACTGTATAACTTCTGTACACTGTATAATACTTAGGCTGAAATCCTATACACACTTACCTGGGAGTAAGTTCCATTAAAGTCAAAGAGACTTGCATCTGAGTAGACATGCATAGGATTGTGCTGTTAGAGTGCTAGTTAAGTGTTAAAGCAATAGCAGTAGAGGACAGAGTGTGGTGTATGTGCTTGGCCATAGCAAGGGTGAATGAAAGGGGGAAAGCTAAACCAATCTCCCCTTTGCTTCCCCAATGCCTTTTCATTGTTGTTGGGTTCCCCCCCCCCTCCTGATGGGTTGCTTCCAGTTAAAAGCTTCATCCTAAAAAAAAGGCTTTCAAAAAATAGGAGGGGGTGGGGGGAAATTAGAAGTGTAGTTAAGAAAAAGCTTCTGCTCCTCCCTTCTCCTTGCATCAGTCAAGTTGATATACAAAATGAAATACAGATAATTAAATTGGCTGTTGGGTATACCCAACACTCTGAAGGTGTATCAAGACAATTGAGAAAGCACTCATCACATTGAGTATCAGAAAACAAAAGGTGATTGTCCACCTTAACTGCTAGCTGGTAGATTCTTTGTGAGCAGAGAAAAGGATATGGCAAACCCTTTGCTCCCAGAAAGTCAAACCTGAAAGGAACTGTCTTACCAGATAACAATTAAGTACTTAATTCTACTTAACTCTAGTCTATGCTCACCTTTCTGGCATAATTTTGAATAGTTCTTAACTGCATATTAGATATGAGATTGTACAATTAAAATGAGTTAATAAAACATTGCTGTCTGCCATTGTATGGTTGAAACATGAAGAAGATTGCCTAATTTTGAAATCCTTGGATCAACAAAACTGCTTATGCAGGTGGAAGTGCTGCTCTGAAAGCCCATGGAATTGCTCATCTGTTCAAATATAGACTTTGGAATTCTGCTAGATCAGAATCTTAGAATCTGAACATGCATTAAAATGGCAACATAGATCCTTGCAAAACCAATGGCCCACTGGCACCCACATAAGGCCTGTAAGTGGGGTGAACTACACATATCAGAGGTTCAAACTCATTTCATAACGGTGGCCAAATTGCATTCATGATGCCTGTTGATAGCTGGAAGGGATGCCATTCAGCAGGAAGTGATGACATTAAGCTGGAAGTTATGTCATTAAGCAGGTGATGACTAGAATAAAGCACTTTTTCTCACTTAGGAACTTATTAACTGCAAATGACAGAAGATAAAATATGCACATTTTGATATTTTCATGGCAGAGCTCAATTATTATACGGGCCACCCTTATAGCAGGGACACCTCAGTGCAGTTAAGCAGCTGAGAGCAGCTGATGGTGGTGCTGGAAGCTGTGGCGTAGCTAATGAATGTGTAGCCCGGTGCGGAGCTCAAAACTATGCCCCGGAAGTGATGTCACAACCAGAAGTAACATCATGCCTGGGCTGTTTGTAAAGTGCAAATTGGGGAGAAACCTGCCTCCTCCCCCCAGCAGTTCACCACCCACTTGGTCTGCCACCTCCCCCCAGCTAGTGGCATAGCTGCTACCTGATACCTGGGATCAAAGATTTTGTAGCCCCCCCTTCCATGACAAAATCAAATTTAATTAAGTAAATCAAAAAAAGTGTGCCCCTTATTGGTTAGAGACATTGTGCTGGGGTGAAGAGGATGGTTATTCTTTCCACGCTAAATATAAGAGGAGCACCACTTGAAAAAGTGCCTCTTTACCAGTTAGCAGAAGCAGCTGTATTATGGTACATGGATATGAAAGCTGACTCATATTAATACCTTACTGGTTCCATGCAGTATCATAAAACCATCTCATTAGCTATCAGAACAATGTCTCATAGGTCAGTTTTGAGTTAAAGAAATCCACTTTTTGTTCCTTAAGGAAGTTGTGTTTTCATTTTCTGGTTAATTGGCCATAATTTTTGATAGAATACAGATATTCTAATGCGGTTTGTGCATTAAATTACCTTTCCAATGATATATAACATGATGGTATTATTCATACATAGCAATTTTTTCTGCAATTTTGGCCACTAGTGTCAAGCTCAGCTTGTTTCCCCCTAAAGCTTGTTGCCCAGTGCAACTGCTACCCCCTGCACCCCCTTAGCTATGCCACTGGCTGGAAGAGCCCGAGGGCCTGATAAAGAGCTTCTGTGGACCACATGCTGCCCGCGGGCCTTATGTTTGACACCCCTGAATTATGTTGTCTGTCATTAAGGGACAGAGGCAGATCCAGTGTTTGTGTTGGGGGCGGGGGGGAGCCAAGAGCAGTACCAACTCCAGAGCCTCAGTCAACAAGGTGGGTAGACCTGGGCTCAGTGTTGAACTTTATGTACTGGCTGGGTAGACCTGGGCTCCTGTTTGAATTGGCCTCTGTGGCCAAGGTTCACTGGGCGGGTAGACCTGGGCTCCTGCCTAAACATGGATCCCAGATCTACTTGCCAGGTAGACTGGGGTTCCTGGTTGAACTGGTCTAAATGGCTGGTTTTCTGGGCTCCCATTCCGCCTCTTTCAGGCAGGTAGTCCTGGGCTCCCAGTCGTGCTTGGGCTGTTTCCCATCCTGGTAGGCACCCTTCCCCTCTGGTGCCAGTTTGGGGGGGGCACGCACCCATCCCCTCCCCCCCTTGGAACCTTTCCTGTTAAGGGATAGGCTGAAGATGGGAAAATTTTATTCTGATGTTTTTATCATGATGCATTTATTTTTTTTTATTGTTTTTATTCATGGAAAATAAAAACCAAAGAAACAATTTTAAAAATAACAATAAAAGAGCAGATAGCAGATAAAATAATGTATAGCAGCATGAAAGTTAAAGGATCCCTAGGGAATACCTCCCTTCTCAAAGGGGTCTTCAAACCCCACTTGAAACCATATACCAAAGAAGCTGCTCTCGGATCTTCTGAGATCTTCTTTTCCTAAGCAAAGCTGCAAAAAATAGCTTTTTTCCTGCTCTCCGAGTCCAAATCAGATATTTCTTTGGACTTATCACACCAGAGGTTCACTGTGGCAAAATTATGGAAATTCAGTTTTATACACTCACTCAACTCATTCAGAGAGGGGGGGGGGAGCTCCTCAGTAATCCTTTGAGTTGCTTAGGGTGAGATAGAGTGACTTATTCAAGTGAACTTCAGGCCTGACAGGAGACTTAAATGGGATATAGAGACGGTCCTTTACCTAGAATAGTAGTTCTCAAAATTTTTAGCACTGGGACCCACTTTTTAGAATGACGGTCTGTTGGGACTCACCAGAAGTGATGTCATTAAACTGACCAGAAGTGCCACCATCAATTTAGGCTTCAGATCAGTCTGAAGCCTAAATTGATGATGGCCACAGTCAGCCAAAAGTCCAGTTTCACAGTGTATTCCTGCTGTTATTTTGCATAGCTTGGAATTCAAACATTCCAGCTCAGTAATCATAAGAACATAAGAACAGCCCCATAGATCAGGCCATAGGCCCATCTAGTCCAGCTTCCTGTATCTCACAGCGGCCCACCAAATGCCCCAGGGAGCACACCAGATAACAAGAGACCTCATCCTGGTGCCCTCCCTTGCATCTGGCACTCTGACATAGCCCATTTCAAAGCAGAACACAGACTTGGATTCTTCATCAACCACACAGCCCTGCCCCCTTTCCAGTGTCCCATCTTCCCACTCATTCAAAGCAAAACACCATTCCTCTCTCCCACTGGGAGCCCACCCTGCTCAGCAGCTCTGTACCCTGTATTTTCAGCTCTGTATTTTCAATGGGGGCTGAGTGAGGTCCTATGACACCCACCTGAAACTGGCCTGTAACTCACCTAGTGGGTCCCGACCAACAGCTTGAGAAATGCTGACCCAGAAGATCTTAGAAAATTAAAATCTTATGAATCTGTCATTCAGTATGACAATTGGGAAAGATAACAGAGGTTAAACATATCTAAAAGAGTTTGTTATCTGCAGATGAAGTGGATATTTTTTTTTAATTTAAAGGAATTAAGAGTCCTTTATTTCTCATACTTGTGATAAGATTGCTAATAAAGAAGGAAAAGGGCTTCCAAAAATGGATAGCTTTTAAATCTAAGCAGATGAAAATCAAAGCACTGTGATACATGCCTTGGCTTGTGTGTCAAGTCTCCCACAGACACTGCCTAGGCGTGGCTCTTATTCATCTAAAACCTGAGCCAACTGAAACACAAACATTCTGTTCCCAGACGGTAGTTAACAGTTCTGTGAGAGTTTCAGTGTATTTAGAAGAGGTGTCATGAGATAAAAGCATAAGTGAGAATGTAATTTCTTGTCACACCACTAAATAGGCTTTATTCAGGCCATACACTTTGTAACATTCCCTGTCTCCTTACAACTGTGGCTTTGTTTTTGTCATTTACAATATACAACAAATATTTGTGACAGGGATGTGGGAGCACACAGGAAGTGATAGCTGAGGAGCGCAGGTAGGGTAAGAAGAAGCTGGGTAGAAAGAGAAAGAAGCAGCCTGGTGGAAGTCCTCTAGCCTTGGCTTTTTTGCACCTCCTTGCCACCACTTCCTTTGAGTTCCTCTAACTTCCTTGCTTCCACCTAAGTTTGCTTCTGGTAAATGGCATGGTGTGTTTGCGTGTGCACATGTGTAGATGGTACTGGAAAGAAACATGGCCATTTACTAGCACAAACCCATCTGTCCTCATAGCACCTTCTTCTTCACCATCTGTCAGAAAACAGACCTTCTGGTTAGTCCATTGTACGAGTGCTGCCAGAATGACTGCATGATAATACTTAGGAATGCCCATTCCTCCCTTCTTCCTTTGAGTCTCCATTATTTCATAAAGCTTGCTGGACCACCTCTGTTGCTCATGCATCTCAGCCACCTGATGCACCTCACCCACACCTGATGACTCACACACTTCAGAGACTGGTGCAAATTCTAGATACTTCCTCTACACCATCTTTCAAAGATGAATAAGAAAATGTAACAGTAGAAAAAAAATGTTCTACTTAAAAAGCAAAACAAAACTGGACATGTAAATGTCACCATATAGACATTCCTTTCTATACACACTTTCAAAACATTCCCTCCTGAAACAATGTATAATGAAGACCAGTTTCCCAAAGGGTATTCTTCCGACTGTCCAGTGCCTGAAGCCTAAACCTGTTTTGGTATTCCAAGTCTTATCAGCGACAAAGTGGTGAGGAGAAAAGAAAGAAAGAGGAAGAAGGGTGGTAGAGTGAGATATAAAGGAAAGGAAGAAAAACACAGAGGCTAGAGATTGGTAGCTGGGACAGCTCAAGGGCAGGATAAGGAACAGCTCTCCATGGATCAAATTTGGCCCAAGAAGTTGCTGGTTGTCGGCTAAGTGTACTAAAGTACATGACCACAAAACAGGTCTAAATAATAATAACAGTGCAGCTATCCAGTCATGACCATACATGCACAAGTATTTTAGAATTTAACATTTTCCTAGGAAAATCTCCAAACTTAGAAAAGGCGAGATTGTTCTGCACGTTGTTTCAAGAGGGTTTAGGGTGTGTTCAGCTGCACACTGAAAAGCTGATTCAGCAGAAAATTCTCTCTTGAGAGGTGGCAACTTCAGACCTCAGTTGCAACTTGTTTGGTGGCTTTGCCTGAAGCTAGGGCTGAACGAAGCCACACCTCACTGGATGAGACTCAACATAAGCAAGGCATGCATTGCATACCGTTCTCCTGAAATTGCTGGAGGGCGGAAGATGATTGCTGGGGAAGCCATTCCAGCGACAGGACTCTTTCCCATGATAGAGCTGTGCTAGTGGTTTAGAAGCTTCTTTGCTGCATTCAAGAGCCTCACCCTCTTGCCCAAGTTTTCAGTTACTACACGCACTTTTACATACCAGTGACACAAAGATTTCAAGAGCACTGAAGGTAGCCATTTTTTGGAGAGCTATGATGAGAGGAAATTCATCACAGATACATAAATACACACTTGAGATCCTCTACTAAGTATCAAATTAACTTTTTTTAAAACTCAGTCAGAGCAAGGTGGCTTGTGCAGGGATGGAAGGGCAGGATAAAATTTGATTGGTGTTTCCTACAGCAAAGAATAAGCACATAAAGTGATGCCTGCCACAAACATTCAGGGACATGCGCTGGGGAACCTTACTTGGCTCCTTGGCACATTCCACTGTTTGTTTTATATGTTGTGTGTTTTACTAGGGTAGCTGTTGTAAAACATAATAGACACATGAAGAACCAAGGCTGTTGTGCACAAACAAGAGGCTCACATCATTCTGAAGCACTTAGGCTCTCTTTTTAGTGTATGTGTTTCCGTAGCTTAGCAGCAAACAGAATGCTGGCATACACTGCAGCTACTGGCTGATCATTTCATTGCTGTGTGCCCCACCTCCTGTTGGGGCACACCACTGCTTCCTCTAGAGCAGTGTTTCTCAAACTGTGGGTCGGGACCCACTAGGTGGGTCGTGAGCCAATTTCAGGTGGATCCCCATTCATTTCTAATATATTAGACTTGATGCTACCATGGTATGTGACAGCATTTGGGGAAATGTTACAGACCTGTACTTTTAACAGGCTACTATGTATTTGCTTTTAACAATGATAGTCACTCCTGGGAAAGTGTGGGTAGGATTGCTAGAATTTTCCTGCTTGATGATGTCACTTCCGGTCATGACATCACTTCTGGTGGGTCCTGACAGATTCTCATTCTAAAAAGTGGGTCCCAGTGGTAAACATGTGAGAACTACTGCTCTAGAGAAACTGGTGTTCCCCTACAGAAACTGGTGCAAGGCACAAGAACAGGGTGGTGGCAGGCTCTATCCCTCTTTCTGAGGCATTAATGGAATGTCTTAACTCAGTGGTTCTCAAACTTTTAGGGAGATATACTTCCTAAGTAAGTTTGTGTGGGGGAGGGGCCAGAGCAGCGAGGTAATCCCCAGGATCGCATCACTAAGGGGGGGTGAGGGGGGTGCTTTTTACTTACTTTTACTCATGTAGGGCTGCTGCAGCCTTCAGGAGGCGCAGGGAGCCCCGATCAGCCCTCCACAGGGATCTCTGATTCTTGGAATGCTGAGACATAATGGTATGCAAAGCACTTCCTCTTTGCAAAGTGTTTTGCGTGTGATTATGTCCCAACATTCCAAGTTTCGGGGAGCCCTGCGGAGGGCTGCAGGGGGCTCCCCGTCCCTCCTGGAGGCTGCAGCAGCCCTACATGAGTAAAAGTAAGTAAAATGCACTCCCCCTTGCACCCCCCTTAGTGAAGCGATCCTGGGAATTGCCTCACTGCTCTCTTCCCTTTAAGGGATGGGGGAGCTATTCTAGAAAAGCTGCATGTGTGGAATGTGCCATTCATATGCTCCTTAGTTAATCCTGGGACTAAGTCCCAATGAACACAGTGGGACTCACTACTGAGTAGCCTTTTATAGAGTTGTACCATTAGATTGAGTTAGAAATATAAATCTAAAACCTATATAGGCCAGAATGCTGATTTGCATTACAGATGCCTCTGCTCTTATTTTTCCATGCAAGTTTAAAAGTGAACTGTATATCAAAAGAATACCCTACTTTGGGGGAGGAGGTGCGTGGGCTCACCTTAAAGTTAAGTTACAAAATGTGTTTTAACTTATTATGAATACAAATTATGATAATACAGTAGCCATGGCAACTGAGGATGAGAGAGAAAGAGAGGTTGCTTAAGCCACCGAGTGAGTTCATGCTGGTTGAGGTGAGATTTGAACCAGGGAATTCCCAGTTTGTGGTTATGGCTACAGTACATCAGCTCTGAGTGAAACAATCCTTCCTTCTTGTCAGCTTGATGAAGAAGAGAGTTTTGAAGTTCAGGAAAGGCATTTCAACTTAAGCCAAATGTAGGAAGTGTCGAATGAATAAAATTCCCTGGTCCTTTGAATACGGTACTGAATTAGTGTGGTAATGGTAATAATTAACCTGTGCAATTGAACAGTCCTTTCTCCATCACGCAGTAAGAAAATGGCAAGCATCAGCCATTGATTGAAACGCTTGATATAGCACCAATGGGTCACACTCAGTGTATGGTGGAGGAGCGTGGGCAACCACAAGGATGAAGGCGTGAACACAAGGGGTGTGTGATCAGAGTTCTAATAGGGAAATTTCCCATAGGACAACTGAGAGTTTATTGTGGGGTGAGCTCATCTTTGACCATTCTTTTCTTTCTTGATGGCCCTTGATCACCCACCTCTGGTGGAGATGTGCAGGTGGTCATCTCCTATTGCATAACACTCTGAGAAGAATGTGGCTGCGGACTTCTCAATTCTCAGGAGACCTGTGTCAAGGCTCTTGAATTGCCACTGGAATTGGTGAGAGAAGCCGGGCCGGTGGCACCTTTTTTAATGACCACAAATGGTCCTGTTTATCCTAGAGCCAGGAAGCTCCCAGGGTGGAGCATTGTTACTAGGTCTGAATAGGATGGCCAAGCAAAGTGCAGCTTGTCATGGAATTTCCCAATGGAAGATTCCTCACAAGCGAGCAACTGGGGAGGGGGTAATGCTGTTCCAGGGAACCAATATTTGGTCTTTTACACAAAGGCCTGTGAGACCTGATGCTTTCCTGCCGACAACCCGAACAAAAGCATCAGAAGACTGGCCTGAGTCATGCTCTCCTGACATATATTCAGCCCCACATATACATGTTAGGCAACAAACTGTGTGTAGGATGGCAGGCCAAGGATGGAAATCAATTACAACTGTGAACGCCTAATGATTTGAAAACAAAGCAATCACAATGTGAGTTCCACAGATCTGTTTGTGATCAAGATGCCACAGAAGGAAAGAATATTGTATCTAAGATTAACTTCTGTTCATCAAACATTTCCTGCTCTCTGCATAGAACTGTTTCTGTTTTAATTGGCTAACTATGGCCTATTAACCAACGTGCCCAGCCCTCCCCTTATTTTCTTTGTTTCTAATTCTCCCTAATTCTCTTTAATTCTTAAATGCTCAGCATGTACCCTAACAGGCAACATGTGGAGATTTTTATCTTCAGTGAGACTGCTTTATTGGTACTAAGCACTGACTGGATATGATCAAAATCTTCAAAGACAGCTATTGAGTTACACCAGATGTTCTACGTACTTTGCATGTCCGAACAAAAAAGGTGCAGTTTTCCTATATCACATTCCTCTATGACGATATAAAACATAAAACATTCCATAGGGTGGAATGGAAAGCAAAAACCACTCAGGAAAGAGAGCAAAGACGACTGTGAATGACCACAGGTGTCTAAAGAATGTCTTCATTGTCCTTTGGCGATATGGTGTGCTGTGTATTACACATTATCATTTATTATTATTGCCAGAAAACTGTAAGGACCCAATCCTCTCCAATTTTCCAGTGCCAGTGCTGCTGTGTCAATGGGGTATGCACTGTTTCCTGTGATGGAGAGGCAGTCACAGAGGCTTCCTCAAGGTATGGGAACATTTATTCCCTTACTTCGGCGCTGTATTGAGGTTGCACCAGAGCTGGAAAGTTGGATAGGATTGGGCCCTAAGTCAGGTAATTTGGCCTTTAGCAAGTGTAAGGTGTAATGAACATAGAAATGGAAGTCGAGCTTTCCTTAACAGGTGACAGATAAACGCATGTACATGTGTGCATTTACGCAGGCACACATCAGAGTCATGTGAGCATTACACACTATGTACAGGGAGTTCTCGCAGGGTTCCCCAGTCTATTAAATGAGGGGGGATTTTTGTTCTCAAGCTTTTGCACTCATAGGACTAGTCTGTACATGCATATTCATTGTTTGAGGACTGTAAGAGCAAGTGATAATTTGCATGCATTCACTGGTGGTCATTACAGATATAACATTGCAGAGAGACCTTCATATTGCCTCAAATACAAAGGGACAAACTATACAGGAGAGCCTTGACCGCCTGACCTTTTAAATGAAATGCATCTGGCGGTAGCTTTTAGAGGAAGGATTGAGGTCCCAATCCTATCCAACTTTCCAGCACCAGTGCAACCGAAATGCAGCCCTGAGTTAAGGGAACAAATGTTCCCATTCCCTGAGGAGGCCTCTGAGGCTGCCTCCCCAACACAGGATGCAGGGCACACCCCATTGGCATGGCTGCACTGGCACTGGAAAATTGGATAGGATTGCCCTCTCAGTTGTCTGTGGTTTCAGTATATACAGCTTTTGCAGAGATTCAAAATGGAGAAGAAAATGTATGGTTTTGGAGATTGTATGTCTCTATTGGAGAGTCAACTATGTCTGGAGGAAGAACAAGCCATTACCAAAATGTATAAGTTATTATTAAAATATGATACAGAAGAGGAACAGGTTAAGGAGTATATGATATAATGGGTGAGAAATGTTGGTCATGAGATAACCATGGAGAAATGGGACAGCTTGTGGATTAAAGATTAAAATTTACATTGAATATAAACCTTAGAGAGAACTTTTATAAAATGGCATATAGATGGTATTTGAGTCCAGGTAAATTGGTAAAAATGTATGAAAATGTACCATATGGATGTTGGAAGTGTAAAAGACAAAAAGGAACATTTTATCATATGTGGTGGATCTGTTCAAAAGCGAAAAAATATTGGACTTTGTTACACCAGCAAATGCAATTGATATTGAAGGTAAATTTACAAATGAAAGCAGAGGTTTTTCTGTTGGGAATATTGGATGATTCGATTCAGAAAGACTAGGAAACTATATGTTTTTATGTATGACAGCTGCTCCAAGAATACTATATGCCAAATACTGGAAAGTTCCAGAGTTACCTGCACTGGAAGAATGGTGGCTAATGGTATTGGATTGGGCAGAAATGGAAAAACATACAATTCTTCTTAAAGAAAGTCAGTAAAACCTTTTATGGACAATTGGAAACCATTCATGGATTTCCTGCGCATTGAGGGGAAAATGGACCAAATAACCTATGGATTCGATGAGCAGATAGGGGATTTAATTTTTATTTTCTCTCTCTTTGTGTGTGGTGAAAATGTACTTTTTAATAAGTAGTAGACTGGTAGCTAATAGCTAGTAGTCGCCATTTGATAGCTAATATTTTGTATGATTTTGTAGTTGAACAAAGAAATGTAGTTCAAGATCTTTGCACTTGCCACATAACTTGCAATATCTTTACTTTTTAATTTTTTTATTTGTTTTTAATCAAATAAAATTAAAAAAAGAAAAGAAATGCAGCTGCTGGGATCAGGAGGTTGCCAATTTGTTTACAGTAGTAGTGGGGCAAAATGGGTGCTAACCTGACCCCTCCCACTGTTTTCCAGATCAAAATGCCCTTTAAGCAAGGCATAAACGGCATCTAAGAATAGCTACTTTCTAAGAACTACTTTCTGAAAGGTGAGGTAATACGTTTATGTATTATTTATTTGTTCACTATGTTTGTGCCCTTTCACAAGGAGCTCAAAGTAGTATGTATAATCAAGTTTTACTCTTGTAGCAACTCTGTGAGGTTGGACAGGATGACAGACAACGGCAGGCACCACATTAGCCAGGAAGCCTCATGCCAGAGCAGTCATCTGCACACAAATTTGCCCTGTTCTTGCCCAATAGGCGACCTTTCCAGTTTCTTCCACCAGTTTTCACTGCAAATCTGAAAGAAGAGAAATGAATGCTATTTTCTTATCATAATCATAAGCATGATTTACAACTTATGAAATGAAATGATCATATTTCACTATTTATACAAGAAAAGTTAAATGCAAGAATGGTGTGTTTACAACTAGATAAGTCACTTAGGGTGCAAACCTAACCAACTTTCCAGCACTGACTTAGCCACAATGCAGCCCCAAGGTAAGGTAACAAACATGCCCTTGTCCTGAGGAGGCCTTCTTGACTGCTGCCCCATTGCAGGATGCAGTGCATGCCACATTGGCACAGCTATGTCAGTGACAGAAAGTTGGTTAGGATTGCACCCTTAAACACACACACACACACACACACACACAAACACACACAGCCCCCAATCCCATCCATCTTTCCAGCATTGGTGCAGTCATGCCAATGGAGTGTGTGCTGTATCCTGTGTGGAGGAGGCAGTCATGCAGTCCTCCTCAAACTAAGGGAATGTTTGTTCCCTTACCTCAGGGTTGCATTGCAACTGCATTGGCACTGGAAAGTTGGCTAGGATTGGGTCCTAAGGATGGTAACCAAACAAGTAAATTGCCTTGTAGACACGGCATCATTTATTACTACAACAACGACTCACTACTGTTGCAACAGACCACAGAAAAACACCCTGTTAGTTGGGTCTCCATTGAGTAAAGCACCATTACCACACCCTTGTAGTATATTTCAGTAGAAGCCCATAATGGGCACAATAATTAAACACTAGTCATTTAAGTGTTCTCATCTTTGCTCTTCTTTTGTGATGCTACAGTGATAACTATGAATAGTTCTGTTCCCATAAAAATAGGCTGCAGTGGTTGAAAACCATACTGACAATATTAACAGCCAAATCCTATTGGTGGGCTACACAGCAGTAGCATTCCCAGAGGGAGGGCACAGTGCTATGTTTTGCAGGGCGCCTCAAAAACACCACGGAAGCTGCCCCTTCCTGTCACCATCCGAGCTGTTCCAGGTGAGAAGAGCAACACAGAGGAGATTCAGTGCTGTGCCCCCTCTGGGAATGCAACTGATATGCACATGCCCAATCTTGTCTGATCTTGGAAGCTAAGCAGGGTCAGGCCTGGTTAGTACTTGGATGGGAGACCGCTTGGGAATACTAGGTGCTGTAGGTTTATACCATAGTCTTTCAAAACTGAAGGTTGCCAACCATGCAGGCAGATCTTGCCACCCACCAGTGTATCCCACAGACTGCTGGCATGCTAGGCCCTTGGCAGAGCTTCCGTCAGTGCAAAGGCCTGGAGGCTGTTCATGTACCAGTAGCCTGAAGATCAACCATCACCCCAGTGTAGGTTACTGGGGGGAAGACTGGAGCTGGAACAGGACAGTTTAGAGGTGGGAGAATGAGGTTTTCAGCAGTAACAGCAGCCAAAGAGATAATAATAATAATAATAATAATAATAATAATAATAATAATAATAATAACTTTATTTCTACCCCGCCTTTCTCCCCGAAGGGACTCAAGGCGGCTTACAACATATTAAAAACAATTTAAAAAACAAATAAAAACATATTAACACATACTAAAAACAGCAGTCAGAGTAAAAAAAATAGGTAAAAAGAGCATAGAGCAGCAGCAAGTCATAAAAGAATCAGGCCTGTAAAAAAATATTAAACGATGTTAAAAAGATGTTAAAAGGCCAAGAACTCAGAAGGCCTGTTTAAACAGAAGGGTCTTCAGGCCTTGCCGAAAGGTCTCAAGAGAGGGAGCCATTCTTAAGTCAAGGTGAAGGGAGTTCCATAGCGTTGGTGCCACTACTGAGAAGGCCCTATTTCTTGCAGCCGCCCCACGTACCTCCCTAGGCGGCGGCACTTGTAAAAAGGCCTTCTCTGATGACCTGAGAGGGCGAGCCGGATTGTACGGGAGCAGGCGATCTCTAAGATACCCTGGTCCAGAGCAGTATAGGGCTTTAAAGGTCAATACCAGCACCTTGAATTGGGCCCGGAAACGAATGGGCAGCCAGTGCAGCTGCTGGAGAAGCGGACTGACAGGGTCGAACCGCCTACCTCCAGTAACCACACGGGCCGCCGCATTCTGCACTAGTTGCAGTTTCCGAACCATCTTCAAGGGCAGCCCCACATAGAGTGCGTTACAGTAATCTAATCTCGATGTCACCGAGGCATGGATCACCGTGGCCAGGTCTGCACGATCCAAGTACGGCCGCAGCTGGCGCACCAGCCGAAGCTGAGCGAAGGCCCCCCTTGCCGCAGCCGCCACCTGGGAATCCAGGAGCAGCTGCGAGTCCAGGTGGACCCCCAAGCTGCGGACCTGCTCCTTCAGAGGGAGTGCAACCCCATTCAGCGCAAGCCGATAGTCCAGCACCTGCATCGAGGATTTCCTAACCAGGAGAGCCTCTGTCTTATCTGGATTTAATTTCAGCTTGTTAGCCCCCATCCAGATCCTCACTGCCTCCAGACAGCGCTCCAGGTCCTCAACCGCCACCCTGGAGTCTGGAGGAAAGGAGAGATAGAGCTGGGTGTCATCAGCATATTGATGGCACCCCACTCCAAACCCCCGGATGACCTCTCCCAGCGGTTTCATGTAGATGTTAAATAGCATGGGGGACAGAATTGAGCCCTGTGGCACCCCGCATCTCAAGGGCCAGGGTGTCGAACAGGCATCCCCCAGCACCACCATCTGGGACCGACCCTCCAAGTAGGAGCGGAACCACCGCAAAACAGTGCCTCCAGCTCCCAACTCGGCCAATCGGCCCAGAAGGATACCATGGTCGATGGTATCGAAAGCCGCTGAGAGGTCCAGCAGGACCAACAGGGACGCACTCCCCCTGTCCAGTCCCCGGCGTAGGTCATCCACCAAGGCGACCAAGGCGGTTTCCGTCCCAAAGCCCGGCCTGAAGCCAGATTGAAAAGGATCCAGATAATCCGCTTCATCCAAGACCCTCTGGAGTTGGGACGCCACCACCCGCTCAATTACCTTGCCCAGAAACGGGATGTTGGAGACTGGCCGGTAGTTATCCAACACAGTGGAATCCAGGGAGGGCTTCTTCAGGAGGGGGCGAACCACCGCCCGTTTCAAAGCGAGTGGTAACGTCCCCTCCATCAAGGAAGAGTTGACCACCCTCCCTGTCCACTCAGCCATCCCACCCCGGACAGCTCTTATCAACCAAGCTGGGCAAGGGTCGAGCAGGCAGGCAGATGGCCTCACACTCCAAAAGAGTCTGTCCACATCCTCAGGCTGTACAAGCTGAAAAGAATCCCACAACACAGGACAAGCAGTTGCCAAGGGGACATCGTCAGACACTGTCAATGTGGCATCCAAGTTGTGACGAATACGATCGATTTTATCTGCAAAATGTTGCGCAAACACGTCAAAGCGGCTGACCGTGTATTCCTCCTGGTCTACTGGGGGGGGGCTGATGAAGGAGGCCCCGCACCACACGGAACAGCTCTGCCGGACGGTTGTCAGCAGACGCAATGGTAGCAGAGAAGAACAATCTCTTCGCTGCTACCACCGCCACGGAATAGGCTCTGTAATGGGCTCTACTCCGTGTCCGGTCGGATTCATCCCGAGTTTTCTCCCACCGTCGCTCTAGATGCCTGCCCTGCCGCTTCATCCTTCGCAGCTCCTCAGTGAACCAAGGAGCCGCTCCGAGTCTGCGACGTGGCAGAGGTCGCTCCGGAGCAATCTCATCCACTGCCCTGGTCATTTCCCCATTCCAGAGGTCAACCAGGGCCTCAGATGAGACGCCAGTCTTGGCAGTGGGGAAATCCCCCAGAGCCCTCAGGAAACCTTCAGGATCCATTAGCCTCCGGGGGGGGGGGCGGACCATAGAAAACGGTCCCCCGCCTCTGCGGAGGTAGGAAGTCGCAACAAGCCTAAACCTTACCAGATCCTTTGATATCAGCCTGCGCCCAACATGCTTCCCTTGGAACTACCAGATTTACACCAGCAGAAGAGCTGGCATAGATCCTAGTAAACCATTGGGGACCAGAACATGGTGGAGTAGGTAAGTAGAAAATTTATTTACAGGCCGAGCATAAGACTGGGGTGTAAGGGTTTTAACCCTATCAAAACAAGGCAAACAATTCAGAGGACATTTTAAAATGCATATCTTAAATAATGTGTTAATGTTGGAATATTGAAAAGAGTGTTTTGTGGAAAGACTGGCTGGGTAGGGTGATACAGATAATTGCTTTTATAGACAATAGACTTCATGAGAAACGGGTTCTGAAATGTGTCAGCAACTAGTCAGATGCTGAGAGCCACACCAAATGCTATTTCTTATTCCAAGTGCACGTTCTTTCATCTGTCACTTCTGGTTTTGAAATAAATGAATTAATTATGTGAGATTTTCAGAAGGTGACACACCAGTACGTAAGAGCACAAAGTGCAAAGTAATATAACAAGAAGAGAGCAGGAGGGGTAATACCTGAGAGAAGACAGTCATGGCATCAGAGGTCAGGCACCAGCCAAGGCCCATACTCAGAAATGGACCCGCCCAGTTGAGTGATTCGCTGAAGCTGTCACAGATTCCCCCTCCCATGTGCCAGTGATGATGATGAAAGAAGCTGCCACCCACTGCTGTCTATGTTCAGTGCTAAGATGTTGTACACAGTGCCACCTGCAGGAAATCTCTTACAGTGAAGAGGAAACCTCTAACACTCTCTTAAGGAGTGAAGCACGAATGAATAAAGTTATGGGAGCAAATGGAATAAAAATGCATTTAGAATTTTTTCATGCTCAAGTATTTATTTCTTAAAGTATCACTTCTCCACCTCCTCTTCGGGGGGGGGGGGGCCACCCACAGGGATTTGGGGAAAAACACTGCAGATGATTTTGTTCCTTTCTCCTTGTTGTTAATAAAAATGGAAGGGAGTTTCCATATCCCTGTGTGCCTAACTTCAGGGAGAAAATTAAGTCACTAATAAGAAGAAAACAAGTTAGAAATAACAGAGCATTTCAGTCATTTTCCTCATCTAAGGATAAAGCAAGAGATATCTGATCTTGGAACACAATGCCCTTAGACTGGCGCAGAATCAAGAACCTCCATGTTGGGCCATGAGGCCTGACACGGGGCTCTGGATCCAGCAGAGGTGAGCTCCGCTGATCCCACCCCCCTCCCGTCTGACTCCCTCCTTCACCATGCCTCCTCCCTGCCTCCTCCCTGCCTCCACCCTGCCCTAGAATGCTTCCTCCTCCCCTCCCCCACTCCCCATTCACCTCTCCACTGCCTGCCGGTCTGGGCAACTGCAGAGTGGCAGAGCACCGGCTTTCCACTGGTGCTATCCCAGCGCCAACTGGCACTATGCTAGCTCCAGCACTAGGCTGGTATCAAGGATTCGCAAATGTGCCTTATGGCACATTTGCAACTGTGTGCACTGGCGGCAAGTCAGTACACCCTCAGGTTTGGGCTCTTTACCTTTATTTGTCCCTCTTTGACCTGTGGGAGTGTGTCTCTACCTTCCTCCCTTCCCCTGTTCTCTCCCGCTCTTCTGATTCTCCAAGCATGCAGACCTGACCAGCTGCAAGGAGTTCACCATGTTATATGGTCCCATATGCCCATGCATAGGGAATAGCTGTAGGATTCCTTGCTCTGAACTTTAGGACCTATACAGTCAACAAAAATACTCTGCTTAATATAGATGTCCAGACATAGTTTTTTCATCAAGGCTGAGAGAAAGTAATTGTGCTTTAATTCAATATGATAATAGTATGCAGTTCTTAATTACAGCTGCTACAATTATGGAAACTCGTCTCTTGGAGACTCGTGAAAATCTCTGAACACCTTCCTGAAAGTGCTTTAAGCCCTTTTTATTTGGCATTGGACACTTAATAGAGGTTCAAATGGAAATGATCCCGTGTTGTATGTGCTCATGTGGGCATGCTTTGGGGTTCTGTCCGCTTTGGGGTTTTGTTTTGGTTTATTGGACTGTGTTTAACCATATTAGTATACAGTAGTTACTTCAGATCTGTGGCCCCTTCCTAATGATCTGCTGGAACATGAGAACTGCAGCAGTATGTCACCCTCCTGCACCTCCAGGGTAATACGAGAAGCCCCAGGCAATAGGGACCTATCCATGTGCTGTGACTTCGTGTTACACTAGTATCTCCATTCCTAAAAGCGGGGCATTGCTGAGAAAAAGATGGAGGGAAGGAGTGTGGGGTACAGGACCAGCCTGAGGCCCCCTGAAGCCTGAGGCAGTATGCCAAACGCTGCCCCCCACCCAACAATGTGTTAGCCTCTGCACACCTCCTATTCTCCAGAGTTCTAGCTCTGCACTCTCCCCTCCACATTTCCTCTTCCTCTCTGTCTTCCTCTTCCATTTCCAGTCCAGAGAGTGGAAGGAGAAGGCAGAGAACATAAATCGGCCAATATGTTGCCTGATGCCTCTGCTTCAGTTGGCCTCATGAATGGGGTGTCTCATCTGGCTCTGAGCTTTGTACAATATCCTGGCGAGGTGGGAAGGAGTCAGGCTGTAGTGATACTGTAGTGTAGTAGAGTAGCGCTGCCAACATAAGAAGGGAATCAGTGTTTCCATGAATAACATAGCCTTGTTCAGTGTGAACGTCTGCTGTTTTAACACACATGAACCCATGCAATTCAGACTCCGCATGTTCACAGCCATAGTGTGCTGAGCCAATCTCATTTCCTTTATTCTGCATACATTCTTCTGCTGTTAGCCAGCTTCTTTGTTGCATTTCTCCCCCACCTTCCAGCCCTGGCTCAGTGAGTCCTTTATTTTGTGTTTATTCCAAAAGCGGAATAGCCTTCATCAGTCCATCTCCTTCTCCTTCTTCTCAAAGAGTCACATCTTTAGAATAACTTAGGGCCCACTTCTATACAACTTTCCAGTGCCAATGTAGCTGCAATGCTGCTGCATGGTATGGAAACAAATGTTCCCTTATGTTGGGGAAGGCTCCATGACTGCCCCATTACTGGGTACAGCGCATGCCCCATTTGCATGACTGCTGCACCTGTACCGGAATGTTGGATAGGATTGGGCCCTTAGTGAAAAGTTTGAGTTAGAAGTAAGTAGGACTTTACTATCAAAGCAAGACTGTTCTCTTCTACTTTGTAAAGTGCTGTGAATATTAACAGCACTGCATAAATAGTAAATAACAACTATACTTCTCAAGAACTGTAAATTCATTCAGCCAAAAAACTTAAATTACCATCTATAATCTCCAATGGCCCACTAGATGGCAATACAGAGTTACAAAATTGAAGGGGCAGAGAATGTAATATAGATGGCCTTAAAGTGGGTCCTTCCTAAATGTACTTTCGTCATCTTACCTTATCTAAACACAGGTGTATAGTTGGATAAAAGAAAGACTGCAAAGAAAAGCATAAATGCATATATTTGTCTTAGAAAAATATTGCAGGAAGGAAAACATAATTGGGTCACCCACGTTTTTCTGGCTGGCCTCCTGCGCTTTCAACAACTGCTCATCAAGCAGAAATTCACCCAATGAAAATTTTCCTCCCAGTGCATCTGCCTCTCCCAAGAAAAACTTCACCTGCTGCATTTCAACTTGTCACATGAGGTATCAGACAGGTACCAAGCAGGGCCAGAAAAGGCCTAGAAAGAAAGTGATGCACGAACTATTACTGCAATAATTAACTGTACAGTGGAATACATGGGGACTTTAATATACAGTATTTATGTATGTTCTCTAAATGTGATGCATGTTCCGACTGCAGCAGGACTACAAGTTTAAATCAATTGCTATAATCTCTGATTGCAGCCTTAGAGCCCTATCCTGTCTAATTCTGCCTGTCGATGCACAAGAGTGCTGCATCCTTTGGGGGGGGGGAGTCCCAGAGGTCTCCTCTGGGGGTAAGCCTCCAATGCTGCTATGGGTCTATTTGAACCTGCAATTGGCAATTTCACTGGCATATGTCTGTGACCCCGGAAAGATATATTGAGACCAGGAAGGGGGATAGGATATTTGTGCTGCTGCTGCAGCCAATAGTTCCGCATTCCTAGCCTAACACTCCTCTCCTTCTCTGCCCAGGTCTCAATCCTTCTCTCTTCCTATTCTGCCCAACCCTGCCCCTCCCCGACTTACTGGCACCAGGGCTTCTTCACACGCCACTGATGTGCAGCTGCAGCCACTCGCTGCCTGTGGCAGCAGCCCAGCTGAGCAGAATGGCGGGTTGCCTTTAGTGACTGCTGTAGAGCACGCTGCATCATCGGAATGAGTTCAGGTGGCCTAGCAGGCCCTTATGGTTGGGCCTTGGTTTAAAATCGGCTTCTTCTTAATGGGAGCAAATAGCTAACAGGTCTGATAGTTTGTGAAACTTGAGATTTTGCTAACATTTCAGCATGTTCACATGGGAGCTTCCCACTCTCCTGGTTCATTTCTGTAGTGCATAACAGAGCCTCTGGGTTTACTACAGAAAAAGAGGCAGTTTCCCTTAGGGATGCTGCCTCTTCTCACTAACAGGAATCCTGTACCTTTAAGACATGGATAAATTTATTCACTGATTCCTCCGCTGTGCAAAGGAAGCACAAGAGCCTTGCCAGGAAAAACGGTAGCAGTTCTATTTCCCCTTACATAAGGACATAAGAACAGCCCCACTGGATCAGGCCATAGGCCCATCTAGTCCATCTTCCTGTATCTCACAGCGGCCCACCAAATGCCCCAGGGAGCACACCAGATAACAAGAGACCTCATCCTGGTGCCCTCCCTTGCATCTGGCATTCTGACATAGCCCAATTCTAAAATCAGGAGGTTGTGCATACACATCATGGCTTGTACCCCATAATGGATTTTTCCTCCAGAAACTTGTCCAATCCCCTTTTAAAGGCATCTAGGCTAGACGCCAGCACCACATCCTGTGGCAAGGAGTTCCACAGACCGACCACACGCTGAGTAAAGAAATATTTTCTTTTGTCTGTCCTAACCCGCCCAACACTCAATTTTAGTGGATGTCCCCTGGTTCTGGTATTATGTGAGAGTGTAAAGAGCATCTCCCTATCCACTCTGTCCATCCCCTGCATAATTTTGTATGTCTCAATCATGTCCCCCCTCAGGCGTCTCTTTTCTAGGCTGAAGAGGCCCAAACGCCATAGCCTTTCCTCATAAGGAAGGTGCCCCAGCCCCGTAATCATCTTAGTCGCTCTCTTTTGCACCTTTTCCATTTCCACTATGTCTTTTTTGAGATGCGGCAACCAGAACTGGATACAATACTCCAGGTGTGGCCTTACCATAGATTTGTACAATGGCATTATAATACTAGCCGTTTTGTTCTCAATACCCTTCCTAATGATCCCAAGCATAGAATTGGCCTTCTTCACTGCTGCCGCACAATGGGTCGATACTTTCATCGACCTGTCCACCACCACCCCAAGATCTCTCTCCTGATCTGTCACAGACAGCTCAGAACCCATCAGCCTATATCTAAAGTTTTGATTTTTTGCCCCAATGTGCATGACTTTACACTTACTGGCATTGAAGCGCATCTGCCATTTTGCTGCCCATTCTGCCAGTCTGGAGAGATCCTTCTGGAGCTCCTCACAATCACTTCTGGTCTTCACCACTCGGAAAAGTCTGGTGTCGTCTGCAAACTTAGCCACTTCACTGCTCAACCCTGTCTCCAGGTCGTTTATGAAGAGGTTGAAAAGCACCGGTCCCAGGACAGATCCTTGGGGCACACCGCTTTTCACCTCTCTCCATTGTGAAAATTGCCCATTGACACCCACTCTCTGCTTCCTGGCCTCCAACCAGTTCTCAATCCACGAGAGGACCTGTCCTCTAATTCCCTGACTGTGGAGTTTTTTCAGCAGCCTTTGGTGAGGGACCGTGTCAAACGCCTTCTGAAAGTCCAGATATATAATGTCCATGGGTTCTCCCGCATCCACATGCCTGTTGACCTTTTCAAAGAATTCTATAAGGTTCGTGAGGCAAGACTTACCCTTACAGAAGCCATGCTGACTCTCCCTCAGCAAGGCCTGTTCGTCTATGTGTTTTGAGATCCTATCTTTGATGAGGCATTCCACCATCTTACCCGGTATGGATGTTAGGCTGACTGACCTATAGTTTCCCGGGTCCCCCCTCTTTCCCTTTTTAAAAATAGGCGTGACATTTGCTATCCTCCAATCTTCTGGCACTGTGGCCGTTTTGAGGGACAAGTTGCATACCTTAGTCAAGAGATCTGCAACTTCATTCTTCAATTCCTTAATAACTCTTGGGTGGATGCCATCAGGGCCTGGTGACTTATTGATCTTTAATTTATCAATGAGGTCTGAAACATCTTCTCTTTTAACCTCTATCTGACTTAACTCCTCGGTCAGGAGGGGCCGTTCGGGCAGCGGTATCTGCCCGAGGTCTTCTGCCATGAAGACAGATGCAAAGAACTCATTTAATTTCTCTGCCATCTCTAAGTCTCCTTTTATCTCCCCTTTCCCTCCCTCACCATCCAGAGGGCCAACCGCTTCTCTGGCGGGCTTCCTGCTTCTAACATATTTGAAGAAGCTTTTATTATTCCCCCTAATGTTGCTGGCCATGCGTTCCTCATAGTCTCGCTTGGCCTCCAGTATCACCTTCTTACATTTCTTTTGCCACAGTTCATGTTCCTTTTTACTCTCCTCATTAGGGCAAGACTTCCATTTACGGAAGGAAGCTTCCTTGCCCTTCACAGCCTCTCTAACTTGGCTGGTTAGCCATGCGGGCACCCTCCTGGATTTAGTGGAACCCTTCTTTCTTTGCGGTATACACCTCTGCTGGGCCTCTATTACTGTTGTTTTAAGCAGCCTCCATGCACTCTGGGACAACTACATGCAACCCTTGGGACAACTACAGCATGCTTGAAGTGGGAAAACAGCTATACAGGCTGCACAAGTTGTGTCCATCTCTTCCAAGAATTTCAAGTCATGGGGAAGCACTGCAGGTGGTGGCATCCTGTCCATGTGTTTTGAGGGCTCTGGGTACATTGAACCACCTCACCTGATCTACTGTGCTCAGTTGTGATTGTGTGTCTGAGCCCAGGACTCCACCAAGAGGACTCTGCAAAGGAATTCCCTCTGCTTGCTTTGAGGACAATTGACCAAGAAATTCTTTTCTGAGTATGTGTAATGTATACATGTGGGGGAAATCTACTGTTTGTGCAAAGCTAGCTTCTCGTACTGTCGGAGATATGTTTACAACTGCTGAAAAACAGTGCTGTAAAGCAGTGGTGGAATGCTTGTTCCGCCAGTGGAATTGACCAATAGAATTGGGTTGTTAGTCAAAATCCACTTACATTAAAGACTTAGTTGCCTTTAAGTGACTAACAACTCAATCCTATGTGGTTTTTATGTGAAAGAAAGAGGAAATCCTTACAAGGGAGAAGAGGCGTGTCATGGTGCAAGCAAGGAGAGGAAAAAAGAGTGAGGCGGGCATAAGGACATTAGGAGGGTTACTCTGGGGAACTGGGGCTAGAAACTCAGGAGTTTTGTGGTAGTGGTGCATTACTCCTAGCCACAGTGTCCAGCTAGCTGAAGTGAACTAGAGGGGAGGGAAGAGATAATGTCACCCCCCCTTTAAGCAATTTAATGGGTAAAATGAAAAAAGAAGGTCTAAAGCAGCAATTTTCAACAGTTTTCATCATGTGACAAGGCACTAAAATTGTCAAGGCACACATCAGGTTTTTGACGATTGACAAGACACACCATGCTGCCAGTGGAAGGCTCTCATGCCCATTGGCCCTACTAATAAATGAACTTCCCCCAAATTCCTGTGGCACACCTGTGGACCACTCGCGGCACACTAGTGTGCCACAGCACAGTGGTCTACTTTATGGTTGGTCTACTCTAAAGACATGTCTGGTGTACAGGCTGGTATGTCACTTGGGACAGCAAATCCCCTGGAGGTGGAGCTCCCACATGGGACGAGGAGGTGGAAGTGACACATGCATAGGACTGCGCTGTAAGAGAATGTGTACTTTGACCCTAAGCAATTGAGTGTAAGGAAAAATGGATAGGGAAGAATAAAAGAGGAAAGTTACATGCCTTATCAACACGGTGAATACAGGCATCGTAAGAATAGCCCCACTGGATCAGGCCATAGGCCCATCTAGTCCAGCTTCCTGTATCTCACAACGGCCCACCAAATGCCCCAGGAAGCACACCAGATAACAAGAGACCTGCATCCTGGTGCCCTCCCTTGCATCTGGCATTCTGACATAGCCCATTTCTAAAATCAGGAGGTTGCACATCATGGCTTGTAACCTATAATGGATTTTTCCTCCAGAAACTTGTCCAATCCCCTTTTAAAGGCATCCAGGCCAGATGCCATCACCACATCCTGCGGCAAGGAGTTCCACAGACCGACCACACGCTGAGTAAAGAAATATTTTCTTTTGTCTGTCCTAACCCTCCCAACACTCAATTTTAGTGGATGTTGCACATGCATCAGTGCATATGAAGTGATATCAAGGAAAGCTTGGAAAGGAAAGAGAAGTCTTGGACATGCAGGGTTTGAACTACATTGAGAGTGCAATAACATCTCCCATTCACTTCCATGGGGTTTGTGCAAGAGAGCTTTCAGGTGGATTTTTCTGTTTTCCAGATAAGGGGAACTCATTTAATTCACTTTCTGCAGCATCAAACATTATATTTGAATGTCAGTGTACTGACTTGAAATGAGTCTACTAATGAGAAGATAATCCATCTCACCAAACTGGCCAACCACCTAAATTTGCTCTTTTGTCATCTTTTTCGAATGAAGACAAGACACTCCCTCCACAGTACAGTATGAGAAATTTGTGACCTTGAACAGACTTCAGGCTTCACAAATAAGCAGGCTGGGGCTGGGGTGATGTGAATACGTTTGTTGTTTGATAAACGAGTCAGATCAGTACGTTAAAGGTGATGTGAACTGGAAGTTAGAATATTCTCGGGAATTTTCCCAAGCATTTAGTGATTTTGTTCTTAATAGCATTTTGTTCTTTATTGCTGTCTGCCAGTAAATGCCAGTGAAGGCCAGGACTAGAAATGAATATGGACGCCAAGGCGCTGTTCAGTTGCTAATAAGGAAAGTGGCCCTATGCAAATATTTCTGTTCAGTGTTAGTGGTGAGGAAGAGCAGCAATGAATCTCTATGGGTACTTCATATACATTTACTGCATTGCTCTATCCTGAAGAGGCAATCATGTGCCTTTCTGGAAGCCTGGTCAGCTCTCTCCCTACATCTCAAGAGCTCACATTATTCAAGGGTAATCACCAGTTTTTCTTCCGGTACCAGAGTAAGTTAGGGACTAATGGCAAAGTAGATTCAGAGGCAAATGTTTTACAAATGAGACATACGCATTTTTTTTTTAAATTCCCAAATTTATCTTACCTGAGCCAAATGTTACCAGAAGTGCTTTTTAAAAAACATAAGGAATATGTGTATGTGGGGAGGGGGGACAACTTTGTGTGCAGGGTTCCTGTGTGATGCCACAGCTATGTTCTTTGGCATGGAAAGGGAAAGGCGAGGCATGGATGCAAGGGGCAACAAAGGCCGGAAAGGAAAGGAGGAGTGGAATGTTTTTGATCCTTGGTGCCAACTGGCCTGGTGGTCCTTGAAATGGGGGTAACTTGGACACTGGAATGGGGGCACCAGTGGGTTTCCCAAGACACATGACTGCAAGGCAGAATAGGGCAAAGTTCAAAAAAGGAATAACCTGGCCAACCCCTGACACCATCCCTGTGTGTGAGATATCCATTTCTATGGGGCCTAGCACATAGAAGGACATTTTCAGGTAATGTTTGATGTGTGAAACCTGGAAAGTGCTCTGCCTCCTCACTCACTCTATTGCTATGTACTTTTGCCATGCTGTAAATTACTGCAGCATGAGAACAGGAAGGAATCACAGCACAGCTTGAGGACAAGTGTAAGTGTATATAGAAGACCGTGCAGGACAGCTGTGCAATGAATGGCCACCTGTCACAGGTCACGAATACTGGTGATATATCTGGGTACTTGTTTTATATTTGCTTCTTACACTTAGATCCCACTCTTTTGCCAAAGAGCTCAGCACCAGTTCACATGAGATTCTCAGGCGCCTGCCATCAAAGCCGTGCTCAGGGCCAGACTTGCCTCACTTCCACTGTATCTTGAGAAATGTTCTCTCTTCCCCTCGGTTGTATTAAGTTATGATTAGTTGCAGCCTGTATTCTGTTTTACCCTCACTTTTAAATATTATTTTTAGTTAAACTCTGCATTTTCATGTGTGCTTTCATTTTTTTAACTGTTCTGTAAGCTGCTTTGAATTCCCCTAGACTTTCTTTACCTCATTTATGGCATTATAGTGCCTATGACTGTGGTAATTCTGAATAATGTGCTCAACCCATTTCTACCCAGCCTGCAGGTATACACATTTTGATCCTTGTTGCGTACATGCAGTGTTGGGCAGAAATGGCTTAAGCAATGTGTGCATCATGAATCTGAGATGTCAGCGAAAGCATTCATGAAATATATTTTATTATTTTCAGTTTGTTTCCTCACTTGACTTTTGAAGTCGGAAAGGACTTTTTTTCCTTTGAGACTCCTGAGATTCTCCCAAAACGTCAGGGTAAGCCCCCCTCCTTAATAACGCTCTCTCCCATTCTTTGGAAAGCATGTGCACACTCCAATTACCCTCCCACAAGATGCCCAGAAACCAAGCAGTGGATGGGTGACCATCCTCTCCCACTACTGCTACTATGGTTACAGGTTGTGGTGTAAAGGAGGACTTGTGACTGTTGCTGCCACCTGTTACCCTGATCTCCTTATAAGTCTCTTTATTAGGCCTGAACCCTGCCTGGTTTACCAGGTGATGGTGAGGAGCAGTAGCAGTAGCAGCCATATTTATAAAATGGAGCATCTTCTCAGTGGTGTAGCTAAGCTGGGGCAGGGGGGTACATTGCCCCCCTGTGGAAGAGTGATGTTTTTCCTCTGTCACCGTGGGGGGGGGGGGATGACAGTATTTACTGGAGGCAGCACTCCAGCCCACTCTTGTTCCTGTATGGCTCCAAATGGAGATGTTTCCTGGATCAGGGCTGCGCATGTGCAGGTGAGGTGCCAGTGAAGATGCGGGGATGATACAATGATGCGGGGGAGCAGCATTGCATCACCTGGCCCAGATATCCGTTCCCCCTCAGCTAAGCCTACTGAACCTTTTCTCTTTACCTGTCCTTTTTATCAAATCCTGGATGCTCCCCATCAATTGGAAAACAGGACATCCCAATGTAGGCCCTTTCATGGGCATGGGCCCCTGCTCATGCCCCACTGGGCCCTATCTGTGGTTCTACTCCTGGTCACCAACCTTACATCTGTCAGTGATGAACCAGTCAGCAGGGCCTCTGTGGCCAATCTCAAGCCTGTATGGAAACAGGCAGTCCTAAGGGAATCAGATCCCAAGCTATTGAGGGCTCTAAATGCCAAAGACAGCACTTTGAATTGGAGCCCACTGGAAACATATTGGTAACCAGTGCAGCCCAGCGCAAAGGCTCTTGTCTGTAGAAGAGGAGATTTCAGATTCAGATTTGACCTTGGGTGACAACTTGTGCCTGCTGAATTTCTCTCTTCTACACAACTCTTCAAGGCACAGTCCTGGCCTCTTTTGCCCCATCACCATAATCCTATGATTAGGTAGTATACCTATTTTGTAAGTTTAATATATTATATTAAAGATAAGAAATATTAAAGGTGACCACATAATTGTGGAATGTTGTGTGCATCTGAGAGAACAAGAAAATGGGCAAAACAAATATTTCTTTTCCAGCAGGTGGCACAAAACATTGTTAAGGCATAGGTATGTACAGGTTGAGCCTCATTATTCCCGTGGGTTCGCTTCCAAGCACTCACATGGATGGCAAAAAACGAACTATAGCTAATCAATTTAAAAAACAAAGTCTCTTTGCTCTGGTGATTTAAAAACAGCCTTGCTGACCTTTGTGATGTTAAGATAAGAATCATTAAGAAGACAATTCATCAATCAGTCCTCCTCCAAGAGCTTAGAAAGGAGCTTCACTCAGCTCCTCCCTTCACCAATGCAAAGTGATCTCCTTTCTTTCACTGCTCAGGGGGAAGGGAGGAGTCGCCTGTAGAGAGAAGGATTAATGAGTTGTCAGCTAGCTGCCATTTCTCTCATTAAGGAGGCTATTGTTAAAGGACTGTTCAGTTTTTTAAACTGATTTTAAAGGGGTGCATTTTTCCCCTTCTCCAGGGATCAGCACATTCCTTCTCATTTGCAGGGGCCATTTGTGTTGAGTCAAATCCATGTATAAAAAATCCGTGTATAAATAGGCTGGACCTGTATGTAATTTTAATGACAGCATATTATTTTTCCATTTTCAGAATCTTACAGTCCAATCCCACTCCTTAGCGCTGGAACTCACTTTAAAAAAAACAACACTCTATCGGGACCCTCCTAGCTTTATGAAACTAAACCAAAAATACAGTTTCATCTCACCAGCTGCTGAAGCCTCTGTTTTATCCTTTTTACTATGGTAGGGAAACCAACTTCTGAAGCGTTTGTTGAGCTCCACATTCATTGGTTCGGAACTGTTCTGGTGGCCTTGTGTTCTCTTTACCCAGGCCTTCAATAATATATGAGGTTCGGTCACCTACTCACGAGTAAATGCACACATGTGGCTGAATTTCGCTTTCAGTACATTTTTCTCTTAACAGGAACTTTCTTCTCTAGAAAAAGAAAGGGGCCTGCATTCATCGGATCAGATGGTACCATTCTGGTGGTACTGTGCTCCCCCAATAAGATTTATTTTTAACAAAGCAATGCAAAAATAAAAACAAAACTCCAAAAGTGTTTTTCTACCCAGCTGCTTCAACATGCTCACAAAGGCTTTTCTCCTATCAAGCTGAGTAAGCAAAGAATAAGGCTTATCACCTGACTCCATGAGCTGCTGCATTGACACAGAGGCTCACATGAACCACTGCAAGGGTCACATTCCTGACAGTAGGACACAACTCATCTCCTCATGAAGTCAAATCTTGTGAAACAATTTTTCAAATGCCTTACAGATGGTAAGCAAACCTCTTCCCTTGCCCTTATGACAGGGAAGGAAATCAGAATGTGTTTTTTTAACAAAGAAAAGGCAGGGATAAGGCAGGCTGTTCTTATGTTCTTATGAATGAGGTATCCTCCCTCAAAAAAAAGAATATGTAAGAAATTATCTAAAAACAATTTGTTCACAGACTGAGCACTCAGATTTCACTTTGAGTCACTCCAATGTAGCCACTTGTAACATGGGCTAACAATTGTTCTCTAACAATGTCCCCATAGGTCAGGACTTTCTGTCAGATCCATATCTTCAGTCTACATAAAGTGTTATGAATCACCAATCCAGCCATAGTTTAAAGCAGGGGTCTCCAAACTTTTTGGCCAGAGGGCTGCATCAAATATCTGGCATGGTGTGGAGGGCTGGAAAAAAAAAATTTAAATATAAAATTTAAATAAATAGAGATGGAACTTAGATAAGTGAATAAATGAATGGATCTCCTCTATGGAGAACTCGTGCAAGGAAAGCGCCCTACAGGTAGACCACAGCTGCGATACAAGGACATCTGCAAGAGGGATCTGAAGGCCTTAGGGATGGACCTCAACAAGTGGGAAACCCTGGCCTCTGAGCGGCCCGCTTGGAGGCAGGCTGTGCAGCATGGCCTTTCCCAGTTTGAAGAGACACTTTGCCAACAGTCTGAGGCTAAGAGGCAAAGAAGGAAGGCCCATAGCCAGGGAGACAGACCAGGGACAGACTGCACTTGCTCCCGGTGTGGAAGGGATTGTCACTCCCGGATTGGCCTTTTCAGCCACACTAGACGCTGTGCCAGAACCACCTTTCAGAGCGCGATACCATAGTCTTTCGAGACTGAAGGTTGCCAATACAAATGAATGGATGGGCTCATTCATTTAACCTCTCTGGCCCTCAGACACCCTCCAGACACAATCAGAGCACAGTTCTGGTCATGTTCAGTTGAGTGGGTCAGAGGCTTTCAGGGGACAAGAGGTTGGCCGTGGGCCGGAAAGAGGCTTGCTGTGGGCCACATCTGGCCCCGGGTAGGGGTTTGCAGACCCCTGGTTTAAAGGAAATTTCAGAATTGGTGAGGCAATGAGACTTCCACAAACCATGTCTGTGACATCACTATGAATAGTTATGAATTGTCCTTGTTCTTTTTAGTACCACTGATTAGAAAAAAGTAGTTGTTTTCTTTAAGTGCTGTGGGTATCAAACAAAGAATTTAGGACTTTGTTTGTTTTGAACCACCATGACCATAAATTATAGCAAATGATGTTTTTTAACCATTGTTGGTCAGTCCATGAAATGAGGGATGACACTCAGTGGCAAGCAGGGAGTGGCAAACAGACGAGGGGTACCTTTCACCGCACTTCTGCCTACTGCCTTCCTCCTGTCCACCACTGATGGAGTCAATCCAACAATTGGAATAGTGATCTGGCTCACCACTGCCTTACCTTGCCCCTGCCTCCCATGGGGGTCTTCAAACAAAAAAGGAAGTGCCAAACACACTGGGAGTGTTCCCAGCATGCTCTGGACTTCTTGCTTTGTTTAAAGGCCTACATGGAAGGAATGAGAGTGGTTCTCAAACAATCTGTCAGGACCCACCGGAAGTTATGTCATTAACATGGAACAGATATCACTGCTGGAAGTGACCATCATCAAGTAGGAAAATTTTTAACATCCCATATATAACAAAATCAAATTAATTTAATTAATTAAGCAAGCTTGAAAATGTATTTGAAATAAAGAACAACCCTCCTAGCCCACCAAGCAATTGCTGATTGGTTTTTTAAAAATTTCCCCAAAGTCAAAAAGGCTGCAATCCTATCCACACTTATCGGGGAGTAAGCCCTATAGACTCAGTTAAAAGCATATACATAAGAGCCTGATAAAAGACCGTATTTGTAACATTTCCCCAAATGCAGATACCATGGTAGCATCAAATCTAATTAGTTAAAAATAAAACACACATTAAAATGAGTGGGGAGCCAACTGACTCATGATCCACCTAGTGGGTCCCAACCCACAGTTTGAGAAACACTGAGATAAGGCATCCATGGCTTTTTTTGAGGGGAAGAATATGGCCACAGGGGTTGCAACACTATGGAGGTGCCTCCAGTAGTCCAATAGGGTCCTCTGGCCTTAATCATTGCAGCATGATGAGACTGAAGACAGCTTGGGAATGTGTTTTGTCTTCAGTGCTTAGCATTTATGTTGCACTTGTAGAGAATATCCAGAACACTTTGTGGTAACCCTTGAGAAATCGGCATTAGCTCTGTATTACAGAAAACAGCCTGCAGAATTGGGGCTTGCCTAAGGCCACCTAATGAATTCCTGGTGGAAGTTACATTTGAACTAGGGACATGCTGGTTTGAAGTTAAGCCACTCAGCACATGGCAATATCTTTTGTCTGTCTGTCTTGACTTCTAGGTACATTGCTGAGTAATTGATCAAGTAAGTCCCACACTAGTCCCTGAAGGCAGACTGGCTTTTTTTTGCATGCTGTTGCAAATACAGCACACCTTTTTGAGTGCTGGAATGCTGAAAGGAAATTGCACTGACCAAGGTCAATATACAGCAGCAAAATCCACAATCATCTTTGAGTGCTGTTAGTATTGCTGTCTGGAAAAAAATAAATAGCTCCAAAGCATTGGAAGATTTGGTGAGGCTAGGTCCTGAGATTTCCAAGCAGATCCTGTCACAAAGAAGCACAAAAATATACTTTACATGTATTGCAGTTCTTCCTGCTGCAGCACTGAACAATGTGAATGAAGGTCACATCCAGACATTACTCAGGTCAAACAACCTGTTGCCATGATATGTGGGCAGGTATATCACACTAAGATCCCAATTCTGTCCTTTCCCTCCCCCACCAATGCAGCTGTGCCATCATAACACGTGCTGCATGCTGGGGGGGGGGGCGTCCCAGAGGTCTCCTCCAAATAAAGGAACCTTTGTTCCTTAGTTGGGGGTAAGTCTCTGGTGCTGGAATGGTTCTACTCAGACCTGCACCAGCAATTTTGCAAGTCCAAGTGGACCCAGGAAGAGGTATAGAATATTGGTGGCACTTCTGCTGTGAATACCACCCCCTTTCAGGCCATGATCCACTCCTCCACCCCATGTACTCCGCAGTCCTTTCTCTCGCTGCCCTGTTCTGACCATCTCTGCCTCCCTCCAGCCCTCCCCCCCATGCTGACTTACCAGCCCCTGGAGGGGGGCATCCAGGGATTGCTGGTGGCCCACTGCTGCCTGGCTACTTCAAATTATGTGTTGCATTTGGTGACAGCTGTATGCCACCGGAACCCTCCTTCTGGCAGTGTAAGACCCACATAGGATTGGGCTGCCCCACTTGTATCTGTGTTGGGCCAAATTGTGCAAATGTATCTCCTTTTTTGGAGGTAATTATAATATTAATATAAGTTCCCTGTCTCCTCACTTCCCCCTTGGAACTGGTTTATCAGCTTAGGAAAGCATCTGCATTCAATTGGGCATATGAAAGGTGATTAACTTATCTTGCCAAAATCCAGCGTGCCCCCTCCCCCAAAGACATCAGGGAAATACCCAAGTATTTAAAAGGCTTGATTTTCGGTTCACTGAGAAGACTTGTCATTTGCATGAGGTACTTCAGTATGATCTGGAATCTCTCTTGTGACTGAGATATGAGAGATATGAGTAATAGCTTTGCAAGGGTGTTCGGATAAGAATCAAAGAGAGTATTGAGCAGCTCTCGATCATTGATCTTCATTGATACCTTGTATTCAGAAGTGACTACCTAGTAGCGTATGTATGATGTGTAGCTTGTATCCATCCTGTTGTGGACTCTGTTAAAATATTATTGCCCTCCCTCCTCACATGGCCTGGTTGGTGTAGCCATGATCAAGCCTCTGGGGGAACAGTAAAACAGTCATACTTCCCTTCTATTTAGGTCTGTGTAGTTTGTCCTTTATCTAAAGCTTTTTTTTTTCCTAAAGAGGAAATTGCCCAACCCTCTGTCTCCTCTTGTGTGTATGTATATGTGAGTGAGTATTGGGGTGATAAGACCCCATAAGCCCCCCCCCCCCAACAAACTGTTCTGGCTCTTAGGTTTGAAGCCTGAACTCTGCTGCTATACTCTGATGTGCTCTTCTAAAGACCAGCTTATTACCTCAAGAGGCAGATTGGCAGGGGCCCACCTGCCCTGTCTACTACCTCACCCAACTGGCTGATCTCTTCCTGCTCCTCAGATTCAAAAATGAAAAGGGGTGCAAGTGCCAACTCTCTAGAGTCAATAGGAACTTTTAAGATAAAAAGATGCCCTAAAACAATGTTTTAGGATGGGGACAAATATATTCGGGAATAGATGAGAAAAATAATTCATTTTTTTCCTGACATATTGTACAGTGCCTTGTTGTTTAAGTGCTTACAATACAGTAAATATTCAAAACCTAAGAGCATTTCCTTAAAAACAAAACAAAATGGTAATGCAAGAAAAACCTGAATGCTGAGGCAAGATTGCTTTCCACATTGGTCAACAACTAACTGCACAAGGCCATTGTGAGGAGAGGCAGGAGGCTGAAAGGCAGGATCCCACTCCCAACTTTGAAAGTAGACCTTTGTTGAGTCCTGTGCTCTCATGATTCCGATTGCTAGCTGAGGTGGGGGGGCTGGTGGTGGCGGGAAAGCTGGCATTCTTTAGGTCAAATTTGGGCCTGGACTTTCAATTGCTAATGTTTATTTTAGAGCCCTGAGATGAATCCCCTGTCTGTCCCCCTTTCCCAGTGTGGATACTTTTAACCTCCTAGAAAGCCCTAGGTATGTTCAACAATCAAAAAAGTTGCTCAGGCATTATTTTGCTGGCAGTCTTTGTCTATGAGAGATTCTCTTAATAGAGGAAGAATATGTAGGTTTGTGGATTGGGCTTCTCCTTCCTGGAATGCCAACTTCCACCCCATTCCAGACCTGGCAGGCACTCAGCAACTGGGCAGCCAAATCTGTCTATCTGGAATATCCAAAGGGATGGGATGGGATGGAATGACTAGGTGGGTTCCACTCCTTCAATCAGGTGACTTGACATCACCAAAGTTATATATTTCCCAGCCCACAAGAAGTGAGGGTTGTTCTTTGCTAGTGGCTTGTATGACTCATTCATTGGGGACTTAGAGAAGAAAATCCCCAATGAATGCAATGTCACTTGTGAGTGCAGTGACTGGTGATTCCTTGAGCCAAGTCAGTAGCTTAAATTAGCAACCATCAGCTAGATCAGGGATTTGTTGTTGCTTTGTCTGCTAGCATGCAAACTTCCTTTCCTTGGGGGAGGGCTGTGGGCTGAGAGATTGAGTAGCACCCCAGTTCTGGTCTGCTGGGTGTTTATGGTGATTGCATTCATTTGAGGAAAACTTTTCTTTATGCTTTGCAGTCAAGCTCTGGTATTTTTCATTAGCCTACTTGTATATTTACCACTCTCCCTTTTCCATCCATAGTGTTTAATCTCCTTTTTGTTTAGACTTCTAATAAACTAGTTTACATCGAGACCCTTTGTCTGCCTGGTCTATGTTCATGGATAACTCAAGGGACTGTCACATCTCTTCACCCTGCAGGTGCTACCGTGGGTTTGGATTTTCAGCAAGAACCTGCTGGGATTCTGTGGTCTGCTGAGAGGGGGAGTTTTCAAGGTGGCCCTCCTCTAGCCTGGTCTCTGTAGCCTAGGGTGGTTGCAGCAGATGCAAACTACACAGGTTTTTTTTTCCTCTTCACATGTAGCTACTAGTCTAAGTAAAGGGAAAGCAGGGAACAAGAAGAGGTGTGTGTGCACTAACCACTATTCCCGTTGGTCAGTCTGTCTTCCCTGTGGAAGTCCCCTTTCCCTGACAAGCCCAAACAAGGGAACAAAGAATAAATTCTTAATTGCATCTACATCAACCTGGATCCAAGGAACTAGGAGCACAGAAGAAGGATCCATGTACATGCTTAGAACAAACCTATACAGGTATAACCTATTCATCCACAATTCTTCACCCAAGGTTTTATCTCAAGATGATGAGAAATTAAAGGAAAAACATCCCTTTTATAAACAGCCCCGCCTACCATTGTAATGGGGGACAGCTTTCTCTTTCTCTTAATCTTTCTCTCTTCAAGCACTTAGAAAGGCTTCACTCTTAGGCAAGCAACTTTTCCCTCCCCCCTGGAGCACATGAAAATGCAAAGCAGAAGTGATTATAACCTCCGCTTTGCATTCTTTCCCCAGTTCCCTGTGAAGTGAAGGGAGGAATCCCTTGCCTCAGAATGAAGCCTTTCTAAGCACCTTGAGAGAGATTGTTTGCCTGTTGCCACTTGTTGTGCGTTACAAAGGTAAGTAAGGCTATCTTTAAATCACTGTTCAAGGGGACATTGTTTTTTAAATTGATTTCCTTTAATGCAATTTTTGGCATCTGTGGGGGTTTCTGGGAACAGCTACCTGTACCGGATACTGAGAGTCAACCGGTATCTCCATCTAAAATATGATCAATGAAGTCAACTCAATCTCTCCCTGGCCAGAGACGTTAACAGTGCTTTTGGACCCATCATCACTGATTATCTCTTAGGCAAAGGTCATGCTGGAGCTGTCCCCTCCTCCCAGTAGCGCAGATGCCGAGACACCTACTTGTGGCTCACTCTTGCTCAATATGTATGGATGTATTCAACTTTCCCAACAGGTGCAAGAATAAAATAAAAGAAATTCTTAAATAATTTATTTTTACTATGGTTTTCTTTTCCCAGTTATACATCGGCACAGAGTTTTTGAAAAAAAAAAGAAATAAAAGTAAATTATTATACTAAAATTGTGCAAATTTAAAATTACACTTTTGAAATATTATAAATATTTTCATTTCTTCACATTTAACAAAGTTCACAAAGTTATGTATAGAAAGTTCAGTAGCAAAAGGGATGACGTTTAAAACTATTTCCAGCTAAGGTGAGGAGAACTAGCAAAGGATTATATACAAGAAGCAAAGAAGAACATGCACCAATTTGTATGCCTGCTCATTTCTACAAGTCTTATTCAGAGCAGAAGGAAAAGGCTCATGGATAGACACAATCAAGACTGCAGGGCTTCTTCTGGTACACATATGGGTCTGGTAGATAACACAGCTAGAGTTAATGGTGAGGCAAGGGACATCTGCTGAAAGCCGATTCCTAATACTATTGAAATACAAGAGGTTTGGACAGGAGTAGTGCTTTGCACTCAGTATATTACTTCCTGTATCATTTCAGGATTCACTCAGAAGTCTTCCGCAGTAGTAATGAGATATAGCGTAGGGCATAAAAAAGGGTGCAGGCCTGAGGCTGGCTTCCTTTTGCCAGACCTTTCCCATACCTGAGATTTCACTGTGACAGTGAGAGGCTCAGAGCAGGAGATCAAAATGTAACTATGAAAGCAACATAGCAGTTCAACATTTTCCACTGAATTCTGTGATGTTTGGGACAGTGTGGCTCCCCCCGGATCCAACTTTCACTAGCCAGCAGAAAGGAAAAAGCAGCTTGTGTGTGAACCTTGATATGATTTTCTCTGGCAAAAAAGAAACAAACCACAGGACATGCACTTCTCTGTATCTGGCATAAAAGAATCTCATGTGCAGAGGCTTGGACCAGGCCTTTCTTATCTTTGTTCTGTGCCAATCTGTGTGCATGACTAACTACATGGGGAGACGCTATCTTCTGCTTGGAGGCACGCTGTGCAGCATGGCCTTTCCTAGTTTGAAGAGACAATTGGCCAACAGACTGAGGCAAAGAGGCAAAGAAGGAATGCCCATAGCCAGGGAGACAGACCAGGGACAGACTGCACTTGCTCCCAGTGTGGAAGGGATTGTCACTCCCGAATTGGCCTTTTCAGCCACACTAGACGCTGTGCCAGAACCACCTTTCAGAGCGCGATACCATAGTCTCTCGAGACTGAAGGCTGCCAACATGATCTTCATTTTGATTATTTTCTATCTTTGGATACTTAGAAGGAATAGGAGCATACGCAAGTTCTTTCCCCATTTCGACATGATAGTAATTAGGTTAGTAGAGGCATTCTTGTTAAAAACACATACTGTATTTTAAACAAGGACATTGGCCAAGGTGTAAAAGGTTATTGCTGTTCTAGATACACATAAGGAGATCTCCGGTTTGGGAGTTAAAAAACCAACTGGCTACTTCAAAAAAGGCAAGCAAGCAAAAGTCAAATTGTCTCTCATAATGGATAATAACCCAGTTTCATTTTTGGATTCTACTAAACTCTGCATTGAAGAAAAATGAGCATTTTCAGATTACACTGCAGCCTCACACTGCATAACCATTGTCCTGCAACAAATTGTTCATCCCAGACCTCCAGTCAGTTTCCTTGTATTCAGAATAACTAAAACTCAGTATCTGGAAAGGATGCAAGAGAGGTAACAGTAAAAAGGGAATGCAAGAAGCACATCACTTCAGACTGCATATTTGCATTGAACAAAGCCTGAAGAAGAGTGGGAAAAGGAGTCTGTAGACCTGTAGTCAAGTATTTGGTATAAATGTCCTGCAAAATTCACCTGTACTGAGAGCAAATTGCTTTTTCTCCCAGGATACATAATGTTGGAGCATGCACTTTGATCAATCTGTGTGCCACAATCTCTCTCTCTCTCTCTGTGTATATGTATACACACACACACACACACACACACACACACACACACACACACACACACACGTACAAATGAATAAAATTCAGCTTATTATTTGCCCCATAAAGTCACACATCTTTTTCATACAATGTGAATTGACCATGCCATGATGGGACAACTGAGTGTTTTGAACATAGCACCATTTTCTTTTGCAAGGCAAAACTCAGCTTTAAGTATTTCTCCACTCCTGGTGTTAACCATACATCTGTTTGAACTGGTAGCATTCATTGCAATATCCATTACACTTGTTATTGCCATAGTGATCACAGGCAGGGGCTCGGCAACGCTGTTTAGGAAGTTCATCAGTTGAGGGTTCTCTCCGAGGTCCCCCAGTCTGTGCCCGCTGACTGGTGTGGAGACATTCTTGACAAAGTTCCCCATTTCTGGAAGCTAAGTTGTTCCTACAAGCGACTGTGTCACATTTCCGCCTTGGAGAGCTTGGAGGCATCTGCCGTAGGTCTCTGCGTTGTCCTGTTTGCTGAAAACATTAAAACACATTGTCAATCTTCAGTGCCGCAAGAGGTCTCATCTCTATTTACTTCTGACTGTGCTTTTGCTCCTGTTATTAAAGCCGCATTATTGACAGGGAGATTTCTAAAATAAAGCAAGGGAAGGAATTTAACTGGACTCACTGGTTCTGTAAGCTGAAAAACGCATGCTGCTTTTGATCATGCTATGTGAACATCATGCAGCTATCTAGGTAAGGCCTAATCTTTACAAAGCTTGGACATAGTTAAGAGGTTGTTGTCTTCCCATTATAATGCATGTATAATGAATGCCACCAGTTCAAATAGATGTCTGGTTAGTAGCAAGAGCATAGAAAGAACAGTTTTGCCTTGCAAAAACAAATCAAGTTGCATATAAATATATGTTCTCTTCTATTTAGATCCACAAGATATAAGGAAAAAAAGAAATAGAGGTCATGTCTTGTTATCCACTGGGGTTCTGTTGCAGAACCCCCAGTAGATTAAAAAAAAATTAGTGGATACCAAATCAGTGGAAAAATAGCTTTAAAGACCCGCTTCCAAGTTTCTTGCTCCTCCATTGTCACCTCAGAATACATTGGCATAGACGCCATACCACATTCAGCCACTAGATGGAGTGAATAATGGAATATAGTGGAATGAAATTATAATTATTTAACAACGCGAAGGTAGGAAATTGGATTTTGATGCTTTTTTTCCCTTGTTACAAGACATTTAATAGTGGACCTCGGTATCAATGGTAAGTCAAATCAGTGGATCCCGAGGTTCCACCTGTATGAATTTGCAAACATGCTTGATTTTCTTTAAAATCCTGCAGGTTGCAAAATGGAAAAAATCAAATGAATAATTGCCCAATCACATGGGCTAAGTTTCCAAAAGTGTTCAGCATGAGGTTAACAAAAGGCAAGTTTTCCAGATGTGCTCCACGGGGTTCCCCCCCCATAAAACTTACATATATTTTCCATCACATCATACTGTGGCACTCTAGTAACTTTGCTAACTACTGTGATACAGTATGAACAGAATTACAACTAAGAGCCCAATCCTAGACATGTCTTCTCACAAGTAAGTTCCATTGTAGTCAGTGGGGTTTACTCCCAGGTAAGTGTGGAAAGGATTGCAGCCCAAGCCACATATATGGTCACAGAAACAATTTCCTGGTTGTTTGGAGTATTTGCATTAATTTGGCTAGATAACAAAAGCAGGATGGAGTGAGAGAAACTGGTGGTAATGTTCATTACATTGTCCTCCTGAATTTCAGACAATATGTTAGTGACGTTAGTGACTTAAAGGGTTGGAACTGAAATGTACAATGTCTTAAATGGATTTATGAAGACTTTCTAAGAGGTAATTACATTCCTCCTTGATCAGTGCACAATATACATTCAGACAACTTATTTCCTTCAATCTACTGACCTCTGATTGTCTCACTAGTTGATCTTCAGTCCTTCTGGCTTCACGGAGTCGCTTGCTTTGGGCTTCAATAAAACATTTCTGGCAGTATCCCTCAAGCATTGTGCTACCAATGGTGTCGCACTCTCTACCTAGGCAGGAAACAGTGTTCTGGTACATGGCAGCAGAAGCTCCTGAATGTCCTGAGGCAGGAGAATTTCGCTGAGATTTTCTGTTATGAAGCAGTGAAGCATCTGTTATGACAGAACAGGAAGAAAATTGTAACTTCCATGATCAAAGCAAACTGTGGCTTACTCCCATGTAAGTGTGGATAGAATTGCAGCCTTAGTAACTGGAACTGTTTATTAACAGTCGCTTTCTTGTACAGGAAAGCTCTCTATCCCTGACCCATGCCTTGACCTTCTTAAGCTCTTCCCTGCCTCAGTCACTCCACAAACACAAATCAAACTTTCCTTCATCTAATTACTATTCACATTAGCAGTGCAAAATTTGCTTCACACACTTGATTGTCAGGCTTCGTATATTAGGCTCTTAGCATCTAAACAAATTTTCTCCTCCCTGTGCATTGATCTATCAGAGCAGGACAATGTTTTCTGAGCAGTTTAAATGGTGGTTGTGCTCAGTATCATGAGATACTACGGTGACTCCCTCTCCTTTGAACCCAAACTGGATCTGTAGCAAGGTTTTAGAAAGCCCGCATCTACCTCATGTGTTGCAGTTGCAAGCATATGCAGCTTGGTACTCGCTTTCTATCTCTCTCTTGCGTAGCTCAGCAAAATCTGAAAAGGGCACTGGAATTTTTGACATTCTGTTAAATGACTAATGCCGCTTAAAGTATGCTGGGCATTTCTGCAGCAGCTTTATGTTCCACATTATGACACAGAATCACAAAACATTGAGAAGTATGTTTCATCTCCCTGTTTCGTTCTATTTGCATTTGCCCTTCCTTTGCCATTTCAGCGTGAACAGAAGCACCTTTCCCATGGTAATGTGGCACAGAACAAAAAGTACATTTGCTTGCTCACCTTTATTCTCCCGGTACTCAAAGTAACAGAGTGTGCAAAAGCCTTTGTTCTGCAGAGTTCCAAAAAAGCTGCAGCCAGCTTTCCTGCATTTACTGCTTCCCTTCCGGTCTTCCAACCTCTGGGGTAGAATGTGCCCCACTGCATGGGATGGCTCCACCGCATGGTTGCTCGTGGTTGCCTGGAAGGACTGTTGAAGGAGGCTCTGTGACAGGTGGGAAGGATCAGACGAGGATCTCTGGTGGCCCGAAGGCACAATACCTGAACTGGCATTTGACAAACGGTCCGTAGTCCTTCTGAAGCAAGTACTGCACATGCCATTGAAGGTCCTGTTGGTCTCCTTGAGGCAAAACGAACATGTCACACAGTCTGAATGTCCTGGGTCATTTGGGTTATCACCAGAGCTGAGCTCTCTGGAATTGTAGCAGCGTTCACAGAGTCCATTATATTGCACGTTTAATGTAAAAGGACAACCTGGGGTCCTGCACTTCATTGCGTTGGTTTCGCTGTACAGAAAAAGGCTTGGGGCTGTGGGAGGTGCAGAGCGAGGCCCTGGTACCAGGTCTTTGGATGTCCGTACAGGAAGCTTAGAGTGCTCACCCTTTGGTGAGCTGGATCCACTTGTCCTGGATTTCTCAGACCCTGTTCGGAAGTTCTGCCTCCTGGCTTTCATTCCCTGCTGCCTCTGTTCAAAGCATTCATGGCAGTAGGGCTGGGTGCTCACTGACATATAGAAGGGGCAGTTGGGGGTTTCACATTTTGCCTCCACCAGCGACAGTTGAGACAAAGACAACTCCAGTCGGTTTCTGACACTCATTTCCCTCCCAGCAGGCTCAGCATTTTCTTGCCACTTCTTGTACTCATGCTGTACCAACTGAAAGTAATCTTCCACCAGGTTAATTTCTTTGGGCAAGTTGCCTTCATCCAACCTTCAGGACAAAGAAACAAGGAACTGGTAAAGGTAATGAACTTAAAGCGCTGGAATGGCTGCTTTCTTACATTATCAAAAGTGCACCATTAAAAATGGTACACAACATATGAAGGCAGAATAGAAAAGGGCATGATCGGAAAAGGGGGTACATGTCTCCATGCTGTGGCAACAGAAAGCAGCTACCATCAGTGTCTCTTTGAGCAGGTTAGCTTCACACTGTCTCAGCACGACTTATAGAACTGGGCTAGGTTGCAAGGAGACAAGTAGGCTGTGATCTCTATAAAGGAGGCATTCCTATTCTCCTCCCTCAGTTGTTGGATATCTTCTCCATTACATGGCAAAGCACTTCTGTTTTCATCACAACACAATTTTGACTGAGCCACACTACACAAACAAAGTGGCAAAATCCTGGATGTGACTATTTCAGCCTGTAGGTAGAAAGGTGTCACGTTTGTGAATGCTCCACATAAAGAAAACACCTTAAATGTTGTACAATGACTAGTTTAGTCTAGCATCTACCACCAATAGTCTTGTATCTACCACCATAACAGTGTGCTAGATTGTAGTTTTTATTTTTGGGACCTGATCTATACAGGCTCAATGCTAATCAATCCAGACCAGAATCTAGCCCTGAATTTCCTTTTGTTGTTCTCAAACTACTGCGAATGGTGGGAAACTATTCCATACAGTATTAGAAAAGCAATAAAAAACAAAGGACAGTAAAGGCAAAAGGGATGATCCAGTCCTAGGAATACTGAGGACGAGTGTGGCTTGTTGGATATACTGTAGTGGATAATGTTGGATTTGGGTGAGGCATCATAACTGAGTGTTACTCGAGGGTACAATGACATTGCTGTCTCCTGTCATTACCTCTTTGCAGGAAAAGGAGGATATAAATGTGATGAATAAACATGAACTGCCTAAAAAACCATCTGTATTGAGATCCTTAAGGAGAGTATAACCTTATTTTGTACTTTCAGAACCATCAGAATGTACTTATTTGGTACTGGACATCTTTGAATTCTCTAGGACTACACACAGATAATTCACAGCCTGAAAAGGATTCCTGAAAGTGAGAGATGGAATACATCATTCAGCAAGGTTTTCACCAAGTTATAGAGGTGGAGGAAGAGGAGAGCCAGACTCACTTTGCAGCATTAATGAGATGAGTTGTCCCAGGATCCCAGCCTTGCACAGGAATTTCTATTAGCATTAGATAGTCTCTTAGCAGCTTTTCTTTCTCCCTTTCTTCAGAATCTGTTAGAAAGTGCACCCTGAAGTCTTCAAACCTGCCTCTTTCATAACTGACCAGTGGGACTGCCCGGATCTCTGTGGAAAGGGAAACAGATTGCTGCTGTGGAATCAAATATAGCGGTGGACATGATACAACAGTGAGAAATACGAACAGTCTATGTTTAACAGCCTTCAGAATTAACAAGCTGTTATTAGGACTAATAACAAAATAGCAGAAAGAAGGGGAGGGGCCACAGCTCAGTGGTTGAGTGTGTGCTTTGCATCCAGAAGGTCATAGGTTAATTTACAGCCATCTCTAGTTAAATGATCAGTAGTAGCAGCAGCAGTAGTAGTAGTACTTAACATTTGTATATGCTTTTTGAGTATACAAAGTACTTCACATGTATTTTCCTGATGCTATCCTTACAGTTTAGTTTGCTATGTAAACCACTTTGTTATTATTAAGAATATATATGGTTACCCAATAAAAATGTTTACAAACCTATCACATGAATAAATATCATGATTCTCATATGCATCTCAGAAGCTGAGAAGGAACAATTTGCCTAAAGCCACCTAGTGAGGATTCATGGCAGAAGTGAGATTTGAATCAGGGAAGTCCTGATTCACTGCTCAGTCTCTCACCCCTAGATGTTAGTGATTTAAAAGACCTGCCTCATGTCTTGAGGAGCAACGTACTAACAAAGTAGACAATATGGGGCCAGGTGTTCTCACTCCGTATGAGGGAACTTCAAAATGGGACTGGAATTACCTACGGCCCATTCAAAAGTAGGTGAATAATGCCTCCCCACTCCCTCAATATTTCATACACAACATCAGATAGCTGTGAACCTCTGGAGAGGGGGCACAAAATTATTACTGAAAGACTACAGAACACATGGATAATATTCTGAGATATACCTGGGCCACTGTCCTTCAGAACAACCAGTGGAGTGAAGTGCATACTGTCATAGGCAAGGACGATGGGGAACCGGTAACACTCTTCTGCTGGCCAGTGGAGAGGCAAGTAAATCCCACCAATGTTCAGTGGTGAAAAGCTGGAACCTGACTGCAAGCTTCGAAGCATTTTGTCTGTTCAAGACAAAGAATCAACAAATTATTATGAGAAAGTATTAAAGCTTGTAACAGTTGATATAAAAACCAAATCTGCTTTTACAAAAAATAATTTTTAACTTCACAAGTATGTTGATTCAGTTTTCTTTTTAAAAATGGTAAAATCAAGATAATACAACAGGTAATCATCTTCATCAATTGCAAAGATAATCAAAACATTCTTTTTTTCCCTTTCTTAGCCCATCTTTCCTTTAAGAAGCTCAAGGTGGCATACATGGTATGTCCCACCAATTTATCCTCACAACAATCCTGTTCAGTAAATTAGGCAGAGAGGTAGTGAACAGCCCACGAACTTCACCCCCAAGTTGGAATTCAAAGCTAGTTCTTCTCCAATTTTCATCTTTCACTCTAACCACTAAACCACACGGTATTTTGGAAATGTGTCCATTTAAACCAAATGATCTGGTGGATGGGTGTTTCCCTGTTTTTGTGAACAGCAGAACTCTACAAGTTGTCAAGTGTCCATGTCAATTTCTACTAGTAATGATCTGAATGTCCCCACCTTCCATTTCTGCAGGATGGTTATGTGCACACCCAGGCAACTTTCTCTTCAAGAATGCACCGGGAATGATGCTATTCCATGACTTAATATCATTCCCCAATGCATTCTGGGGAAAAAAGAGTGGGCAACTAAAGTCAGCCATTGGGAAGACAGCTGCTGTTGCTGTCTCCACCTCCTTTTGCAGCCCCTCATTAAATTGTTCTGTTTTGTCCCAAACTGCCCTTCAGCACCCTGAAATCTGACAAAATAGATGGAGGTGAGTAACTTCTACTATTGTTTATTGAAAACATCTGAACTCTCTTTGTGGAGGCGTGGCCTCTATCACACTAGAATGTATCTTCCTTTGAACATGGTACTTTTGCAGTACAAAAATGTTCATGTTTTAGTAACATGCATAATTCAGGCAAGTCCATGTGATCACCACACAGACACAGGAAACAAAAACAAAAAAGTATTTCAGTGCCTTTTCCAAGAGCAGCCTCAATGCTTATCACTAAATCTATAAAAGTACCTACCTGCAACAACTATGATTGGTCGTCTTAGGATGTTAACAAGGACAAAGATATGGATTTCTTCCAATGAGTTGTACTGAAGCCCCCTATGAGCAACTGATGTTTCTGCAGATGCCATTTTGATGAGGTTCTCCCATTCATCCTCCCAGTTCTAAAGGAGGAAAATAAAAAACATATGAAAACCATATCAATCATTATGCAAAGCTGGAGGCCACTGTGCCAAAACTTTCCTTTGAAGTATTTTCCCTATGCTGCCTTGAACAGAGAAGTCAAAACAAGGAAAACGCTTCACATGGGGTGATTTTTCTGTCTATGCCTATCTAAATGTTCCTAAAAGAGAGGATGGGTTTTTTTTCACTTGTGCGATAGCAGATTTCCCAAGAGCGTCTCTCCATAACAAGAACAGAGGGTTGCCAACTTTTAGAGATGTGGGTGGTCCCGGGAAATAACCCATCTCTGTGGAACTTACTTAATTTGGAAACTCCATAGTAGTGAAACTCTTTGTTAATAAATTGGGCAATGCAGTACAGTTAATGGACTAAAATGTTTTACTTGGTTGACAACACTGCAATTTTACTTTCTTAAGCTTGTTTCCATAATTGCTTCTCATCCTGTAATTATGCACAGGAAATCATGATGAACCCAACCATACCAGGGTTTGAAACGTGCTTCACTGCATAAATCAGAATGACTTACCCTGGTGTCATAGCAGAGTCCCGTTGCCACAAACTCCTGTGATTTAAGTGTCTCTCGTTGCCAGCGCAGTTTAAAGTTCCATGTATCCACTTCCTTAAGTGTGCTAAAAAGGGTTTTTCTCAGGACAAGGTCGACATCTTGGACACCCCACATGTACTGGGATGCAGCATGCATGAGACAGTTTCCATCACCTACCGAAAGTGAACAGATTAGGTTTGTAAAAAAATAAATGTAAAAGGTCAAAAGTCAGTCAGTTCCATAAATCATGACATACATATTGTAAGTTGGGTATTTCAGAAAGCAAATCTTCATATGAAGCTGCCTTATTCCGAATCTTCCCACTGGTCTGTTTGGCCTAATATTGTCTGAACTGATTGGCTGTGTCTCTCCAGGATTCCAGGATTTCCATTCCCAACCCTACTTGGTGAGCCAAGGACCTTCTCATGCCAAATATGAGCTTTATCATTATGTTTTGATCCCACCAGGTCCAGATGAACTGGCACCATGTCCAAAGCTTTCAGGGGAAAAAACTAAGAGCCCAATCCAAATCTGGGCAAGTACCAGTTGCCCGCGTGCTGCCCAGAAGACAGCTGTCACAAAAGTGCTGTAAGGCACTTCATGGCAGCCAGAATGATGGAGGTGTCAGGTGGGAAGGCTGGCGTGGACAGGCACTGGGCATTCACACTGGTTGGAGGAACCGTCAGAAGCATCAGTGGTAAGTTCCCCGCCAAGTGGTAGGAAGGCATTCCAGGGCGGGGGGAGGAAGGGGGGAAACTGGGCTGGGGAAAGGAGGGCAGGAGGACAGTTCAGGTCTGAGAGGGGGTGGGGTGGCAGTAGAGCCGGCAACCACATCCTATCGCCTCTTCTGCACCTGCAAGCCCTACACAGGTCAAGGTGGATTTGTGCCAGCAATAGAGCTGGTCCAGATCCTAGCATACTCCTACCGACTGCTAGGGTTTGACAAATGGTAAGGGAACAAATGCTCCATTACCTCAAGGAGACCTCCAGCTGTCTCCCTGGTCCCGCAGGATATTGCAGAGACAATTTCGGCACCACTGTACCGCAGCACAGGCAGCTCTGTTAGGATTGGGCTGCCCAGCTTCCTGGGAACATGCATGCAGGCACACATAGGAAAACAAATGAAATACAGTATTAGCTACTTTTACTCCAGCTCAAAACAGTCCATTTAACAGTTGACATGGCCAGGTGCATTTCCCTTTTACTTCACTTGCCATTTACAGTCCAGCAGGTAGTGACTGAAAACACTCCAAAGGACACTGTTCTTTCCAAAGTGATCAGAGTCCACACAGTCAGCACTGGGTTTCATAGGCTTTGCATTTCTCTACCCAAAGCAGTTGGAGCAAATGGGAAAGCAAAGGAGAAACTGAAACTCTATTTATAAGAAATGGTCATAAATTTCCCTTGGACATATATTGGATGCTATGGTTATGAAAAACAAATATTCTTGTACAAAGCAGCTTCCTCTGTTTTAATCTTGACAATTTCAGTTCTCCCTATATTAATTTTATTATTTTTCACATTTTTTATACCACCCTTCTTCCATGGAACTCAGGGTGATGTGCATTTTTCCGCTCCTCCTTCTGTATAAAATATACAACCATATAAGTTTCTAGCCCTCATGCTTGCAAAGAAAATCCCTACAAAAATTTGTAATGCAAAAAAACAAAACAAAACAAAATATTTTACAAGATCTCATTTTCATACTCCCTTGACAAATGGCCAAACTGTTTTAGCAGGGTCCTTTTTTACCCTAAGCAGAATTTGATCTACTCTAGTAACAAAGCTGAAACGTTTTCTGTAATGGGTCTGGAACTTAACAACACCCAGCACTGTGCAAGCCCTCTGAACTGCAAAGAATGTTCTTGCTGACCTGTCTTTGAGCAATCACATCTAAAACAAAAGTTGGGAAATGAAAGGGTCAGAAAAAGAAAGTCATGGCATTAACTACTGAGCTGATCTACAGTCTTCTAGCTTCGTAGAAGAAAAAAAAATGGCATACAAATAGGACAATCATTACATCCTGTTAAAATTTTCCCTTTGCAAAATCTAGAGCAAAGATAAGAGGTCTTTTTTTTTTCTTGTGTGTGCTTGCTTTCAGTTCTTTATTGAGAACCACCAGTTCAAAATTCCCTAAGCAACATTTGGAATTCCCCAGTGTTAAGACATTTGACTAGCAATTGAGTAACAGCTATTGTACTTCTTGTTCTGATGTGGAGACATTTGAACTGTGAAGCACAGACTGGACTTTCCAAGTGGGTGTGGTCAGAGTAAGCTGGAATGTCTATTCATTATAGAAGCGAAATTGCTAGTCAGTAGATGTTGGAATTTTTTTAAATTACATTGTTTCAATCCTCTTTTTTCTGTTTTTTTAAATCAACACATTCCCTCCTCATAGCATCAAACTACTGTGGTGCGTAAATCACTTTAATTTCTGCAATTGCATGTAATCTTTTGTTAAAATGTTTTGTACTGCAGTCATAGAAGCTTTTATTTACTGTACTTGCTCTTAACATCAGTCAAAAAAGTATCCTCTGAAAATACATCTGTGACTGTATGTACCCCAGCGTTAAGTCAACATTGTTTTCTACAATGCTTTCTCTACAATGATTTCTCTTATTTATAAACCACCCCCTCCCACGTGCACAGAACCCTCTATATGTACAGCTCTGCATGAGGCGAGGGGTTCCCCCACTTAGATTTTCTACTGAAGCACCCCTCACCCAAAAGCAGGGCAAAGTCAATGGGGAACTGAGAAGACTCAGCAGAATGTCTATGGAGATCCCCTCCATGCTTATAATGCTACATGCCCAGAGGATTCTGCAGGTGTGAAGGGAATGTATTGTGTGGTTTATTTTATAAATTCTATTAATTCATTCTTAAAGACCCCTGCTGACGACTTTCTTAAGACTCCTGAGAAAATGTAAAATCTGTAATTAAAATGGTTTCAAAAGAGACTCATGAAGTTACAAGCCCATTTTCCTGCCTTCCACGATTTATCCTAAAAAAATCCAGTTTTTAACACACCCTTTTCTCTGTATACACCCAGTATCGTCAAAGTTAGGTTGAGCAGACAGTCTGTTACCACTATATTACACTCACATCTATCATGCATAACAGACAGAAAAAAAGCCAGTTCATTTTCACATTTTCTGCCTCTAACCAGAATACAGAGAGAGATATAAATAGTCCAGCTTTGGAAAGGAGCTTGGAACCGTTTTAGCTGTCTAACTTTGGAGGGTTCCAATGAAGAGGTCAATGAAAGAAAGCAAGGAAACACTGGTAAGGACCAACAGCTTCTATACGTATAAATACAATAGCCCATTACAAGGCCTTTGTTTGGGATCCATCTGCCATTTCTAACCCTTGACCAGGAAACCTTTTAAATTCTTTGATTCTTTAATTCCTTGTACTGCATTCTCCCTTACATCTCCCTAGGGCCAGCCCATCCAAGAGACCAGCCCATCCATGAGAACAACTGAAGTAGATGCCTCTGGGCCCAATCCTATCCAACTTTCCAGCACTGATGCAGCTGCAATACAGCCCCAAGGCAAGGGAACCAATGTTCCCTTACCATATGGAGGCCTCCATAACTACTCTCCCATCACAAGAAGCAGTGCACACCCCATTGGCACAACTACACCAGGGCTGGAAAGTTGGATAGGATTTGGCCCTCAGGCAACAGATGGGGACTCCATGTCTGTTCTGCTTGCCTTCACTTCACTGCTCCTTCTCCTCCTCCTCCTCCCTGAATTGGAAAAAGAAGAGGCAGACAGAGAAGAAGAGAAAATATGGAGAGGATAATGCTGCTGTGAGTACTGAACACTGGAGAGTGGGAGGAGCAGTGGCTGGCACATAATCAGGTAAGGGGAGCAGAATCTGGCGTGCTGAATTAGGAATTCTTGGGCTGGCCCAGCTCACACCACAGTTGATAACAACTGACCTACTCAAAAGGCTTCTGTAGATCTATAGCTTGGGATCTATAGATGCCATGAGCAACATCCCTAACAGGAAATGACAACACAGGATATACATTTTAAAAATAAATAAAATTTAATGATATGTGCATTCACTTTCCCGTCCTCTGTGAAGGGATGTGAGTTCACTAAATTTTGTCATAGCTCTGGGAAAATTCATCCCCCATATTAGTTACATTTAACAATGTGTAGGATACAGGAAAATTTAAGAGAGAACTTGATGAACTAATAATATACAAAACCTTGTATCTGTGGGTAGCTACAGACATTAGGGAAGTGACAAAAAGAGGAAATGGACATCCTCTTTCCCCATTTGCAGGATAATGCTAGAAGCAGCAACCTGCATGTACGTTCCAGACGAACATTTGACTCATGTAGCTTCCCACAGAATCAATGTGCAAGTCAATGTGGGATCGATAAGGAATGGTTTACCACAGGTGTAGACGGAGAAAAGATTGTGTGCAAGTTATTTGCATATCTTATTTTTGGTACTTCCCATATTATTGGAAGCCTTAAATAGTACCATCTCTCTCTGTCCTGGGATAAGATGATGAATTTAGATATTTGTCATGTCTGGAAGAATGCTGGCTAGGCAAATATAACATTTCAAAAGCAGGTACTGTTTTTAGCTGCCTAGAGCTCAAAAGGAAATTATAAAGAAAGAACATGATTAATAAGCCCTTTGATATGCATATGGATTTGCTGGTTATTAGTTTTACATAAAGCTTAATGGGAGTTTTATACCATGTTGTAAACAGTGCATTGTCAAAAGCCTTACCAAATATTAGCATCATTCTCTTCTAGACTCTTAGATAATGAAATCTGTTATAAAAGCAGCTTTACAAGTCACCTCCATTCCCTTCACATTCTTCCTCAACATTACTGGTTGAGATCCAAAGACCCCCTTTAGGTATTGTCCAAGGTTTTTTTTGACTTAAAATAAAAGACCCTCATATTTTAATTAATGGGCCCAATCCTATGTGCCATGGAACTGCCAGAACTTGTGTTCCGGTGGTGCAGTGTGCTTTACAGCAGTCACAAAACACAACCTACCATTCTGCACAGCCAGGCTGCCACTGCAAGCAGTGGTGGTATGCAAGTGGCCTCCATAGAAGCCACAGTGCTGGTTAAGTCACTGTGGGGAGTGGGTGATGTGTGGGCAGAACAGTGAGAGGGAGGAACAGGGCAGAGACTGGTTTGGAGAAGGGTTGTTGAGGCCAGGAAGAAGATGGTATCAGCAGCAGCAGCTCTACTGATATCCTATTCCCTTTCCCAGTGTCCCAGGCCCACTCAGATTTGCAAAATAGCTGGTGTAGGTCTAATTAGACCCATCAAAGCAGCGGAAACTTACATCTTGGCAAGGGAATGTTCCCTTAGCAGAAGGAGACTTTTGGGACTGCACTCCGCCCCCTTACCACAGGATGCTCTAGTGATGTGGCTGCATTGGTGGGATAAAGGTGTTTTAGACAGAATTGGGCTGGCAAACTACTTTTAAAACTTCCCTCCATTTCAAAAGGGGTGTACCATGAGGCATAGAGGATTGCCAGCTGAGACACATAAGCCCAAAGTTCCATGGACATGCAGAACTTTGGTCAACTTTATTTCATCTGTGCTGTAAAGCCGTTCTTGAATCATCATGGCTTCCCTATTCTATGGCGCAAGCTACAAGTTACCTGTACAATTGCCTGTATCACTTTCTCAGATTACAGGTAGCCTGTACATGTCATTACATGTCATTTTTGTGATCTGTACTGTATGGACATCATGTTGAACAACAGTGCTAATAGTAATACTCCACGTTCGGAACTGGAGTTATGAATTATGCTTTTTGCGAAATGCACTTAATTGTCTTCTCTATATTAAAATGATCCAATCCGACTTTATATTTATTGAAACATTTATAAATCCATTCCACACTATTTAATAAGGCATCAAGTCAGCTCACAGCTTTCATAAAACAATAAAATCTTATTTAAAATAAATGTCGGTTATAGTGAGACAAAAACAAATCAAGAAAAGGCCAAATGGAACAAAGAAGTATTTATTGCCCATTTAAAAATGGGCAGCATGGGAGCCAGCTGGGCTTCCTGGGGGAGGGATTTCCACAATTGGGGAACCGCTGCTGTAAAGTTGCTGTCACACATTCCTACCAACTACAGCTGCCTAGGCAGTATGCAACAGGGCCCCATATGCAACAGGACCCCAGAAGTATACACAAGTTATAGAGACTGGGAAAGAAGAAAGAGCAATATGATTTAATGCATATGTTCCTATAAAAATAAGTTACTTTTGTGAACTGTTCTGAAGTTCGTATGAGAAAGAGCCCTATAAGAATAGGTGTAAGACACATCTACTGTCTTCAGCCTGATACTTCTTTGGCATCGTGAGCATTCATTTAAAACCCAATTTTGCAAGAAGCAGACAAGCAACCAATTCAATGCAGCAGGCAGTTCCTGCCTTGAGGACCACATTCATAAGGCTTGTCTACATGAAACTTTTAAACTGGTTTGTACATTTATTTATGCTGAAATTTATGCTCTTGTCTTTCAAGACTTCAAGGTGAAGGAAGATGGCATTCTTGTATGACAGAGCCACCACGTCAGCTGTTCATGTGGACTGGCTCATCACTTATGATGATTTGTTTCACACCAACATAAAGCAGTGGTGGTCATGCTGACATGGTGATGTTCAAGTATAGATTAACTTTTGGCTCCTAAGCTAGTCTGAAAAGACCGATTTTCTGAAATCAGAAGCCCTGAGTTCATTTTTTAAAGCTCTTGAGATAATTCTCAAGTACTCAGCATTGAAGTCTTTGAAGGAAGAGAGGAAAAATACATGAGAAATAAATCTAATAGCTGCATGAATGAAATGTAACACTAAGAGTCAGTTGATTCCAGTTCCTGGTTAGGTTATCTGAGAAGCTTTGGATGGTACAAGGAAGTGCCAACCAAATAGGAAATGCATAAACTGTCATTTCAAGAACTATGCTAGAAGCCCCAAAAGAGGATGTTGAAATCACATATATATTCTCTCTTAGCAGTTTAATGCAATACAAACCCCACATAAGTGTTCATAAAGTCACCTCACTCTTGTGGGGACAAAATATACAACTTGCACATGAACTTAACGCACCCAGATTCTTGAAAGCAACAAACGGATGTATAGTATACAGATTCACAAAGTCACAAAATTTACATCTATGTGTTTGTTTGCCATTATGCATAATTTCAACAACAAGAAGAAAAAAACCTTTCATTATTTTAACTTTTGAAAAGCACAATTCTAGCTGAGCAACTTCTACTCCGGTTTCATTCATGAAATCCATAAAGCAAATGTGTATCTGGACTGCGGAGGCAAAGATACAATATGTTCAACTCACCATTAGTCTTCAAAGGCATAAGTTTTTTAACTTCTCGGCACCAGTTAAGCTTCCGTTGACGTTCTAGTGAGGTCTGGGTTGCTTGGTCAACAAGGGCTTTTTGAAGTATCTCCTGAAATTGAGGGCAAAATTGGCACATTCTGAACATTTCAATGGTGTATCTGTGCATGGTCTTAAAATGGTGGATTATTCCATTGGTACACTTGACAAGGTCTTCAGGCATTCTCTCTCTTAGCTTCACAGCCTTCAGCATGTTGCTCAAGTACAAAGCTTGTGGAATGATTTGTGGACCAGCCATTTTCAAAGAAGAAACCTAGGAGAGAAACAACATGAGTTTGAGACGGTTTCTTGTAATCTTCTCCCTGCTCCCATTCCCCATATGGCACATAACACTTTTTATTCATGGTTGACTTTACAGCAGGAAATTTGTCCTAAGTGCCCTTTCTCAATATGTGCTCTAGAAGAAATGAACAGTTTCTTCAGAACAACTATGTTGAAACCATTACAGCCACTGCTTACATTTGCTAATGGTTTGTCACACTTTCTAAGCACCTGTTGCTGGAAAATACATCTTTTATCTAAGGAGAATACTTTAGTTTATGACAGTTGTAGAGATATTACACCGAGGTATGCCCAGTAGTACAGAACTAGAGATTCAGGATTACTCAGCTGTAATGTATTCAGCTGTCAAAAATTTCCTCTTAGCTTAGAATCCCCCTATATAAGTTTTCCATTTATATTCCCCTTATGATCAGACTGACTGGTGACCCTGGGGATTTTGATATCTTTTTTGGTGCCTTTCCTACAGCACATGGCACAACTTCAGTTTCTTGACCTGTCTATCCTTAATTACATATGCAGCACCCAAGTTCCCCGCATGAACATTTGGATGGCATGGAAAATATGCTTACGGTTTGGGGAGTAGGAAGATACTCTCAATGTTAAAGTAACTGGACCAGCCAGTCCTAGAATTCTGTAAGGCAGGCCTCTACTATGTGGATGACAGGGCAGGAGAACAACACAACCTAGGACCCAACTACTATTTAATTGAGGGTACAACGGTCTCATGCTTGATTTTCACAGCACTAAGTTACACCCAAGACTGGACAAAGAAAACATCTAAAAGAATGGATTTGCATTGGTTTTCTTTCTGCTTCCATTTCTATAGGTTTACTGTCCAATCCTACTCAGCACTGGTGCAATGGGGCCGCATGGTCTATGCTGTATCCAGCATTGGTTACAAGCAGGCTGGAGGTTTACTTGGCGTAAGGGGACATTTGTCTCCTTACCCTGTGTAAAAGCCCAGGATGCCCAATCAGGCTTTTTGGATCTGAGCCAGCAATATTGCTGGTACCAGTCTGAGAAGGCCCTTGTAAGGCCGCCAAGTCTGGGAAGGGAGGATACAGTAGAAGCCTTTTCTGCTGAGCCGCCCCCATTCTACCCTCCTCCTCCCCTGGTACATGCTCTCCGCATATCCGTTCCACCCTCCTGCCACCTTCTTTCCACCTCTGTGTCCCTTGGCACTGCACTCATCTCCACCGGTGGCCAGGGTTCTGGATTCAGCAGAAGGGAAGGCAGTACAGGCCTTCCCACTGGTGCTACTTCCCCATGAGTTGTCATTAACATGCTTTATATGGCACATTTGCAATACCTAGCATTGGCATAGCGACAGTTAGGACTGCACTTTGGGTTAGTTTTTTTTCCTATAGGTAAAGTCTAAAAGGAGCCCCAATATATGCATTTCAGCTGCTAAACTTAACAGGGTGTTTTCAAATTTGTTGTTCAGAAACAACTTTTTTATTTATTTAAATCACCACCACCCAAACAGGATCTGAAGAATAACATGACAGAAGGCCATTGAAAATGTTTGCCCCAACATGGAAAGGTATTGACAGACTCTGAATAAAAATGTAACATCAATCCTGAACCACTTGTCTAGAGGACATTTTAGCTAAAATCAATGCTTCTAAATTAATATGTTTAGCACTGGGTTGTAAATATACCATGACACTGGGCCAGAACACTCATGGAATATGATGGGCAGTCCAATTCAGCGCACATTCCCATGTGCCAATGCAGTGGCACAAGCACTGCATCGCATGGGGGAATTTAGCAGGTAGAAAGCCTCCTTGAGTAAGGGGACATTTGTCCCTTGCCCAGGGGTAAGTTCCAGCCTGCACAATGGGTCTACTTGGACCTGTGCAAGCTCGATAGCTGGCATAAGTCCACGTTATCTCATGTCAGTGGATCAGGCCTGAGAAGAGGGCATGGGATGTGACACATATATATTACCTTTCATCTTGTACAGCAAAATATGGAAAAGCACAGGTACAATTCTAAAATTACTCTGCCTTCCACAAAACTGTTCTTTCAGATACAATCTATAATCCTATGTAAATTTAGGCCCACTGAACTACAAGAGTGTATTTATACATGTGTTTTGTGTGTGTATTTCACACCTCAAGCTAGATGCCTGATCCTGCAGGTCTCTAAGGAGAATAGACAGTTCAGATCAGTGCGAAGAATCACACAAATAAAGGATTTCAACATTGATAAGAGATGCATGCTTAGGCCCTCAACTGGTTGTTTCCAGAGTTGAGAAATAGTGGAGTATCCAATTTGTTAAGCTCAATTAGGATGGTAATTAACATGCCACTTCTGCCAGCAACAGCTGTTCTCCTCCTTTTACAACTCATGTCAAGGATTGATGTATGCTGCCCATTTAAAAGTCATAAGTGAGCCTAATCCTGGCTATGTTTACTAATGAGTGAGTCCCAATGAGTTCAGTGGCAGTATAATCCTGTTCAATTCTTGCACTGCTGGAGTGTTCTTGGGCTGGAAGCAAGGCCCTTTACAGATTTACAGCAAAATGCAACAGATCATTCAGTGCAGACTGGCTGCTGCAGCAAGCAACACACAGCTGGCTTGAGGCACGAGTGGCCAGAGGATACCCAAAGGTGCCCATAAGTCAGCATAGGGCATGGGAGGGTGGGAGGAAGGAGACGGAATGGGGCAGGGAAGAACAAGGCAACAACAAAGCAGTACTGATGGCAGCAGCACATGCTGATATCACACTCCCTTCCCAGCCTAAATCCCCCAGGTCCATGTGGACTTGCACCAGTGATACAGACCCTGGGGGATGGTGCAGGTTTACCCCAGGGCAAGAGAACAAAAGTTTCCTTACCCTGAAGATGCCTCCAGAAATTCTCCCATGGAATACAGTACACACCATGTTGGCTCAGTTGCATTGCCATACAGGGAGATGAGGAAGATTGAGCTGCCCGACTCACTTTTGGAGAGGGATGCTCAGGGCATTACAAGCAATGAAACCGACTCTCATGACATCTCACCTATCACATCTCATCCTATGGAAACACTATCACTGCTGCTATAAACACATCATCACTGCTGCTACTGACAATGATATTATTCATTACTGTTTTAAAAACTAGGCAATACTTTGCAAAGGATATGAAAACATAAGGCACCTGCCATTTCCAAGCTATTTCTGCCAAGTCAGTGAAAAAGAGATGAATTTTGACAAGGGTTGCCAACTTTTCAAGCAGCCACTGAAGTGTATCTTTAACAGGAGATTGATTAGCAAGTGGTAACTTTTATGACCATGCTGTAAAAAGCTTCACCTCCTGATTTCATATAAAGCTGCTATTAATTGCACAAAAGGAGACCAGACCACTTTTGGTCAGTAGTCAGCACTAATTCTGATATATTGTGGGTTTCTCTTTTCTCCACAAAGAATGCCCAGGGAGAAATACACATGAAAAATGTAATTTGTGAATGAACAATCAAGATGTATTCTGTGAAAATGAATGGAAGCAGAAGGGAACAGGAGCCCAATTGTGCATCCTTCCTAAACCTTCAAAAGACCCTTGCATTCCCACACACTTCTGATGTGTATTTCTCCACACAGAGAAAAAAATAGACTTGATTTTGACTTATAGCCTCATCCTGTGCATCTCCTCTCAGAAGTAAATGTCTCTGAGTTCAATGGGATTACTTCTGAGGCTATGATGTGAAGGCACATGGTGGCCTGGCTAAACTGAAAAGGGTCATTGCTTGGATGGGAAGCCATCTCAGAATTCTAGATGTGTGCTAGAGTTCCATGGCAGAAAGGCAAGAATATAAATGTAAAAGATATGTGCCACTGTAGCCTTAGACAATCCACAAACCTCTTGCTGAAGTATCATGGTTTCCATAAATTAATGTAAAACTAATAGGCAAGATAGCTCTTCTTGTACTGTTGTGTATTTTTTTAAAAACAAAATACAGAGAATTTATCAATGCCGTTGCAGGATGACAATTCTGTAGGTCCACAGAATACAAACAACTGGAATGAGACTTTTATTTCACTGGTTCTCTCTCCCAGTGCTTATATGGAGCACAATCACCAGAAGAATTATACCTTTTATCTGCTAACCAAGGAGGCAGGTCTTGGAAGATAGCCTTAGGCCTTCAATCCTTGTACTCATCTATCCTCAGATATTCTAATCAAGCATCAAGGTCTTGGCCCCAGCAGGAAGGAATTAATCCTTCAAATTTATCACCATGCAGGAGGCAGTTCTGCCTGACTGCTCACATCATGCAAAAATTGACTTTACACCTTCTAGTTTAATCCAAATCCTTTGTAAGTTCCACAGACATCAGTGCAATTTAAGGGTGCTGTTCCATTTCAAACATTCGGTTAAGGGGAGCTACAGGACGCAAACTTGTCTTTGCTTGGGTCCAACTGTTGGGAGTGCTTCTAGCAAAAAGTTTCTTTCCTTGTAACATTAGGCAACTGAGGCCCAAATCCTAACCACAGCACTGACATAGCTGTGCCAATAAAACGTGTGCTGCATCCTGCAATTGGGTGGCACTCACGGAGGCCTCCTCAGAATAAGGGAATGTTTGTTCCCTTACCTCGGAGCTGCATTGCCCTTAGGTCAGTGCTGGAAAGTGGGTTAGAATTGCGCCCACAGGAAGCTGCCTTATACTAAAGCAGACCACTGAACCATCTAATGCACTATTGCCAACACTGACTAGCTGTTGCTCTCTAGGGTTTCAGACAGTGGTAATTCTCTGCCCTATCTGGAAATGCCAAAAACCGAACCTGGAACCTTGTACATGCAACGCACATGCTCTACCACTAAGCAATAGTCCCTGTCTAGTCAAAGCATCCAAAAAATTATAACAGACTTTGATCTGGAACAGGAAACTCCAAGTTGCAGTCTCTGTTCCACCTGGAAACTCATTGGGGGACTCTGGACCAGTCACTATTTCTCAGCCTAACCCATCTCATAAAGGTGTGTGAGAACAAAAGGGAGGCCAAGAGTCAGAGGTACGTTAGAGAAAGGGAAGTATATAATTGTGAAAAAAATCCATAATGTTGGAATGACCAGGCATGACTACAGGCTTGCAAAACTACAAGGAATATCTCCACAGTTCACATTTCTCATGCATGCGTGTGCCTGCTGTAAACAAATACTATGTGCCCATAAACTGTTTAATGAAATTAAGGAAGTGTAAGATCTCCTAGTTCCAATCTGAGATACACTTGAAATAACATTATCTATTTCAATGGTATTGTCATCAAAACCCCTGATTAGGGATCCATTCACAAATCTCCTGAAGTCCACCAGCTGGGAATCACTGGTGTAGGAACCAGTAATCTGTAATCTGGATTGTAATCTCTCCAATCCTTCATTAATGTGCCCCTATTAGAAGGAATTAAAGACTAATCAACTGACTCTAGAAGGACTGGTTAATATTATAAACAAAAAGAACCAAAGATATTAGAAAACATCTTGATGAAAAGCATGTACACATGAAGAGCTTTTAGCAATAATCTAGCTGGGCTTCCATTCCAAAAGGCACATAATGAGAATCAGTAGGACTGGACTGTGTCCTTGTTTTTCTCCAATGCACTTGTTGTGATACAAGGAATCATCGTTAGCATTAAAAGAGCTGAAATGAATTTTCTGTGACATAGGGCAACATACAGTTCTCCACATAGCTTATGCAAGTTTTTGTTTCAAAACGTGGGAACATGCATATTTCATAACTATTTGAGAGAGCTGTCATAAAGTTATATAACTATGTGCCACAATGAAACAAGTATTACTGGTATGTGTATGCAGCAGGGCTTGTAACCAGAGCTTAATTTGTACCAGGCTCAACTCTGAAACATGTTTTTAGTGCCAGGTTCAAGCCCAGGCCCAGTACATGTAAAATAATAAAGGAATGTTCCTCTGGGTATGTGCAGATTGCCCAGTGGTGTGGGTAAGGCCATCACAGTTTCTCATTCACACCAAGGGTAAAGAAGCAGAGTTTCCAGAACACAGGAATGACATGGTTTCAAGAGTGGTTCGCAGAACGCATATTTCTTAATGGAAATCAAATTTCTTTTCCTTTCTCCCTAAAGAAACAAAAGCAGGAAAACCATAAACTGGATTTACAGCCAAATGTTCTCTTCTAGCTGAATGTTTGCTGCCTTCCATTACACCTGTTTGGTGTAACTCAAAAACTTGCACACACTGGCGCAAATGGAGGGGAGGGAATATTGCACCCAAACTATGTTTTCTTCTCTTGCAAGTTCCTGCACAGCGTCAACCCAGTTCTCTATCCTCCAACTCCCTGTTGTTTGTTTACACAACACAGTTGCACTGTAAAAAAAAGGTCAGGGACCTATTTCACAGTTCTGAGGATGGCTGGTAAAAAACCCAGAATGGATCGGTTATGCTGGAAGGGAGAGCGTTTTTGAAGTGGAAACACACACAGAACAAAGCATGGAACGAAAATCTAGAGGCAGGAAGAGTCCCCCCCGCTAAAGAGACCCGGCTAGATGTGCAAATCCACAGGAGGGGATGCGTCCCCCCCTCTGGGACCAGCATGTGCTCCTCCAGGCACGGCCCCCCCAGCAGCCGCAAGAGCAGCCTCCTCCCCAACCGCAGACTTACTGATCGGCTCTTCGGAGACGCGGATCTGCCAGTCGTGCCCTCAATGCAGCCGAGCCAGGCTTGGGGCACTGCCGCCCAGGAAAGCCATGGCTCCCTCGCCCAGGAAGATGGAAGGCAGGCGGGCGGGCGGGCGGGCGGGGAGGCGTGTTTTGCCGCGATCCGCTTTCGGAGCAGGACTGCGGTGGCCAGACAAGCCTGGCTTTCCTTTCTCGGCTGCCCCCCGCCTCGGTCCTCCTGCTGGTCCTCGGCTGGAAGCCCGAATGAGCAACTCTCCGGCTGCGCTGGCCCCCCTCCTTCCCTGTTGTAGGTCGCGGAAAACACACACACTCGCAGACACAGCGAGCAAAAACCCCGGCGCTGGGGATTTCCACCTCCGCCAGACGCGCGCACACACACCCGGAGAGGGACTTTCCGACATGTGACACCAGAACAACAGCTGCGAAGCCAGCCAGCCAGCCCGCCCGCCCGCCCGCTCGGGGCCGCAGACCCTGCAGGGGGCGCTGCGCGAGAGCCCAGGCTGCCAGGCGCACAGCCGCAAGTCCTGCGCGCCCTTCAGAAACCTTCTGGGCTGGCAGCCTGGCGCTCTGCCCGCCTGGATCACCTCCAGCCTCTTCCTCCCCTACATCCACGTCTTCAATGTCTTTAAAATAAATGATGTTCTCCTATTATTTTGTTCTCCTGTCATCATCATCATCACCATCATCATTGTTATTATTATATTTTTGCACGGTCATGTTGTTTTTGACCAAATTTTGTTTGTATCCACCAATTGAGTGAGTCCTTCCCAAGGACTTATTATTATTATTATTATTATTATTATTATTATTATTATTATTATTATTATTATATTTTCCCACAGTCAGGTATTTTGGCTGGTTTGTTTTATACAGACATCAAGTCCTACAAAAGGACCTGAGATGCCTGGTTTTTATCCTATAAATACTGTTGCAAAATGTAAGCTGTTCCCTGGAATGCTGAGTTTTGCGGTTGGCAGATGGTAACTTCTGAGGCCCCAATGCTGTTCAGGTGCTCTTCAAGGTGTTTTGGAATAGCACCAAGGGCACCAGCCACCACTGGGATCACTTGGGTCTTCTTCCACCACAGCCTCTCAATTCCTATTTGTAAATCTTTGTATTTTGTTATTTTTTCCAGTTCTTCTTCTGCTCTGCTATACTCTGGTATTATTATTATTATTATTATTATTATTATTATTATTATTATTATTAGTATTATTATTATTAGTAGTAGTAGTAGTAGTAGTAGTAGTAGTAGTACTGTCTAGGTTTTCATGGCCAGCAGTAATCCAACAATTTAACATGACCGGATGGGAAGACCATAGTTGTATCAAAGGATTAAAATTCATGTTGTTAAAAAGGTCCAAAAAGGTCCAACATTTTGTTCTGTAACTTTTTCAGAACTTCATCAGGGAACGAGCCTAGATAGGACATGTTTCTAGAGAGGAGGTCTGAAACCGCAGTTAGGAAGCAGCACCCTCCAGGTGCTTAATGAGAAGTTAATTGCTTGGCTGTAGAGTTCCATTTTGCTGTCTAATAATGTGTCCTATCTAGGCTCACTCCCTGACAAAGTTCTGAAAAAGCTACAGAATGAAACATTGGACCATTTTGGACCTTTTTAACAACATGGATTTTAATCCTTTGACACAACCATGGTCTTCCCACCCAGACATGTTAAATTGTTGGATCATCATCACTGCACCCACCCTGTGGTGGCTGGTGTTTTCTAAATAGCAAGTCCTTCCCAAGGACCTTTAGGATAGGATGTTTACATAGTAGAATATGTGCAGTTCCAAGTAGAGCTGCCTTTTGCAGCTCATGTATAGTAATTTCATTACCACCTCAGGTGTACAGGTGTTTGTCCAAGTTTGTTTGAGGTGGGGCCTAATGCACCCACTACTATCAGTACAATTTTTGCCTTTCTTTGCGATAGTCATTCTAGTTCAATTTTTAGATCTTTGGATCTGGTTACTTTTTCATATTCTCTGGCTTCAGTTCAGGCATCTTCAGGTGTTGCCACATCTATAATCTAGACCAGTGGTTCCCAAACTGTGGGTCCAGGTTCTACCAGTGGATCGTGACCCAATATTTGTTGGGTTGTGAAATTGACAGGGCAGATTAGGCTATATGCATCAAGGGCTAAACAAGCTGCTACTGGGGGGGGGGGAGCACTGCTGTCCTATCACCATTATATTCACAGAGGCTTGAGAGGCTGGCTGGTAAACTGATACTTTTTTTTAGGTGGGTCCCAATGCTAAAAAGTTTGGGAACCACTGACTAGACCATTTACTTTTCCACTACAGTTAAAACTGGTGTATTATGTGCCAGATATTTATCTGTTTGGATGCAGAAATCCAGAGTATTTTAATCTCTTCAATGTCAACAATTTTGTCTGGTTTGTGGTCCCACCATTTCATGGGCTCTGCTAAATTGTATTTCTTGCAAAGATCCCCGTGCACAAGGCATGTTACTTGGTTGTTGTGGCTTTCCAGGTAATCAGTCTGTGAGATTTTCTTACATCCACATACCCAATATTGGACTGTTCCTTCTGCACAAGTGGAGTTTGCTATCATTGTAAGACTTTTCAATCTAGGTCTTGATCACATTTGTTCTGAGTACCTGTTCTTGTCCCACTGATAATAGCCTTTCAGTCTCCTCCTTTACTTTCTTTAGTCATCACCAGATCTTTTTCTTAATTTCACTTTCAGTATTCTTTGAATATTGGTCTTCCTCTGTGATCTCTTCTCCAAGCTGTCAATTGTTCCTTCTGGTATTGATCTTTTGCCCCCTTATCTTTTGGAATGCCTGCTTTTCTAACCCAATGCTTCTTCTTGACTTTTCCTGATGTAATCCATTAGGCCTCTCGTTTCTTGCTAAACTAATTGCTTGATGGACTGCATTCCATGCCTACCTTCATTGTAGCGGTGCCTGAAGGATGGTTGAGACCTGCCTAACAAGATGTGATTGACTGGGAGGAAGCGCTGGGAAGAGGACTGAAGGCCTTAGAGGAGATTAAATCCACTGGAACTCAGGCTGTGTTAAAATAAAGCTATGCTGGTGCCTGCATCAGTGTGGTAAAACTCCAACTTGCGAGTCTCATGAGTACTGTATATCTAACCTCTTCAATGTGGAGGTTACCCCATGGGATGAGGTGGGTGCCCTGGGGGCTGCTACACACTTTCAGAAGCAAAGGCAGTGTTATGAATTGCCTTGGTGTGGGAAGAGTCCTTGAGTGGTGGATCCAAAATTTACAAAGGCTACTCTTTGATATGTTAAAGGCCAAATTACTGAGGACACCACAACATAGTGGATATTAAAGGCAGTTTCAACTGCTTCCCTAAAAAAGCCTATAGCACCATTCTGAAAAAGGACAGTCAATGCCCAACCCCCTTTGACAAAGCAAGCAAGCAAAGAAATGTGTGCCTTTGACATGAGTATGCATAATCTATAAATTTATGTTTTTTTTGCTCAGTTTCTGCAGTGTAAAGAGTTCTGCTTTTTTTTTTATATATACAGAATATGTGTTAATATATACAGGCCTACCTAAAACACAAATTTTATATTATTGCCCCAAAACTAATTGGTCTTTTACAGTCATCACAAAACATGACACACAATTCCACACAGCCTGGTCACCACTGCAAGTAGCAGTTAGGTCAGCACACCAGTAGTCCGTCTGTGACCCCCGGCACTGGTAATTCAGTAAGAGGGAGGGCACCCTGAGGCTAGGAAGGGGGCAGTGTCAGTGGCATCAGTGCTGGCAATATCCTATCCCCCTTCCTGGCCTCTATCTGCCTTCCCGGATCCCCAGCTATATAGCTGGTGCAGGTCTGAGCAGACCCATTCAGGTAGTGAGGGCTTACCCTCATTAGGGGGCTTACCCATAGGGGACCTTGGGAGCCTCTGACTTGTGAGAGGGAGAGATGGGGCCTAGGAGGGAGCTGTGAGATCAGTGGTGTCACTAGGGTTCACGTCACCTTGTGTGGGATGCCAGCGCGTCACCCTCCATGCAGTGGGCGGGGCAATGCCCCAGGTGGTGGGTGTGGTGATGTACCATCACTCAGCCCCCACTGGTTTTTTGGCTGTACCTTTTGATAGAACAAAGATAGAACACATTCTGCATGAAATTACGCATTGATTGATATATAACATGTTGATATTATTCCTCCAAACTGTGATTTTAGTGATTTTGGTCACTAGTGGTGCCACCCCCCCCCCCCGAGTGTCAACTTACTAAAACCTTATTGCAGCAGTTCTCAAACTTTTAGCATTGGGACCCACTTTTTAGAATGACAATCTGTCCAAGACCCACCAGACGTGATGTTATGGTGGAGGTGACAACATCAGGCAAATTAAAATAAGTATAAATAATTAAAGTAAAACAAATAATTAAATAAGCAGAAGCCAGCCTTGGTCCACCACGAGAATTTCCTCTGTAGCCTGCCTGCAATAACTGTTGGAGTTTGGAGCAACTCCGTCTGCTGTCCATAGGTGGCAGGATACTGTCCTGAAAGGGTTAAGCCATGGCCCAGTGACCCTACACTTTACCTGTCCCCTTTTGGTGACCTATGTGGGGGTGTGGCCCAGACCCTATATAACCTTCCCTTCTCTCCGAGCACACCCTCTCTTCCTCTCTGGCCTCTCACTGAACACTGACCTGACGGGATGGCTCACAGCAGGGCTCTGCTGGCGCTGCCATCTTGACCACATGGCACATGCAGGAGGAGGCAGCTTTATGGCCTTGTTATCTCAAGTTTAGTGTAACCTCTGATCCTAATCAGATGCTGTAGACATGCTTCTATGGAACCGTGAGTAAATGACTTCTTTTGCAACTTCAACCAGCCATGTCGTTTGTCTTTTATTAATTAGCATTCAGCAGGGTGTGGGAGCTTCCCTGGGGTTGATTCCCAGCAAGAGGGGGGATCTGCTGCTGAAGCTACTCTGCTTCCCCTCCAAAAGAGGAAACCACTTTTTAAGATTTCCTCCAACAATAACACCCCTCTCCAAAATCAGTAAGGTTTTCAGCCCTACCCAGTGCCCAGTTCAATTTATGAACTTCTCTTTAAACCAGATCACTGTCAGGATCCACCTGGCTTTGCAAGTCTCAAAAAAATTCACCTTATCAGCTGAAGCCTCTGTTTTGATCCTTTTTAGTGGGGGGGGGGGGGAGGCTGCCTTCTGGAGCATTTGTTGAGCTCCAGTTCCATCAGATCAGGACCATTCTGGTGGCTTCACATTTCTCTTTGCCTGGCCTGACCATAAGCCAAGGCATGTTTTCTTACTCGTGAGTAAATGCGACCGTGAGGCTTAGTTTCGCTTTCCATAGGGCTCAATACATTCGTCTGCTTGGAGAGAGGGACTTCCTTCTCAGGTGTGATTGGGGGCTGCATTCATTGGATCAGGACCATTCTGGTTGGATTCCTCTCAGCCTGCCCCTTCTGATGGACTAAGGCAAGTTCACCTACTCGCGAGTAAACGTGCGATACAGCTCAGTTTCACTTTTCATAGGGCTACATGCATTTTTTGTTCTCTGTTTTTTTGGCCATAACTTTTGATAGAAAGGAGATATTTCACTCTGGGTTTTTGCATTGCATTCTGCTGGACATTCCGCATCCAACAGTATATAACATGATGGTATTACTCCTAACCACCGCAATTTTTGCATGTCACCCCCCCATGTGCATCACCCGGTGCGGCCCGCACCCCCCGCACCATCCTAGCAATGCCACTGTGTGAGATACAGCGCATGCCCAGTTGGCACAGCTGCATTGCCTCACAGTGAGTTACTTAGGATTGGGCTGTAGACCTGCAGCAAAAATATTGTTTTATTCAGTATATAAATGTGTTCTCATTTGGAGCTTTTTCCAGCTCCACATATCATGTGGTAACTGAAAGGCTAAAAAAATTAAGAACTTCTGTTGAGGAAGACCTTTGTTGATAGCACACCTTGGCTCTTATGGATGATACAGACTGTGTGAACTCATTCCAGATTACTCTGTTAAATTAGTGATCCAGTTCTTAAAAATTAAACCATGTGATTACACCTTATGCAATACGATCACAAAACATTAACAAGAAAACATTTCCTCTCCATTTTTAGTCCTGGAAGGATGGGGGAATGAAGACAACTTGACCACCAGTAAGGAAATTAGGACCTGATTCAGAGCCTGGTGCACTGGCTTACTTTCAGTGTGCACTGTTGCAAACGTGCCATAAGACATGTTTGGGGGCTTTACTGTGGGCCCAGCTCCAGAGCTAGGCCAGCATGAGCTCATGCTGGGCCAGCTCCGGTGCTGGGCCTGTGTTCCACTGCCTGGCAGCTTGCCCAAACCACCAGGTGGTGGAGATGTGGAGGGGGGCTTGGGGGGTAGGCCTGGGGGAAGCGTTCCAGGGCGGGGGAAGGTGGGGAAGGGCGGGGAAGAGGCATGGTGGGGAGGGAGGGGGCAGGACAAGCGGAGCAGAGCGGAGCTCCACTGCATCCTGAGCAGCCCGACATGGGGCTCCTTGATTTTGCAGCAGCTCAAGAGCCACCGCAGAATAGAGTGGCCCCATTGTGGGGCTATTTCCCTTACCTGGGGGAAGGGGACAAAAGTCCCTTTCCCCTGAGGAACTGCTGTGGGCGGCCTGGTGCTCGCAGGATACCACAGCAGCCATTTTTAGGGCTGGAGCACCGTGGCTGGGGGGCCGCTGTCACTCCCAGTGCTTCCCACAAGCAAGCTCCTGGTCTCCCCAGGTCCAAGGACCCAGGAGCCTCCAGTAGCTGGGGTGGAATGTCCTCCCTTATGTCCTCCCTGGGGCGAGTCATCCCAGATGAGTAGGACCCTCCATTCTCCAAAGGGGCTCTGGGAGCCTCTCCCAAGCCAGAGACAGGACTCAGCAAGAGTGTGGGCCTGGTAAACCTTCCCCCAGCTCCCACCTCCAGGAAGGAGCCCTGAGAGGAGCCACCTCTCCCTCTGCCTAGCAGTCAGTCCCGAGTGATCCAACCCTTCCAGCCTTGTGATCAGCCTGGGTCCTACTCCCAGGGAGACCTCATGCCTGGGGGCTGTGTCCAGGAAGTACTCTCTCGGCTACCCTACTCCCGAGGAGACCCCTGGTTCCACGTAGACCTCTGTAGCTGGGGCCAGACCCAGGTGACATGGAGGTAGAAGGCTTTTTACCCTTAAGGAGAGCAAGTATGGTGCACTGAATAGAGCATTGGACTTAAGATTATGGACCTCTTCAGATGTTTTCCAACATGTGTTCCACATGAGAGTGTCTGCTGAGCTGCATCCTTTCTAGTGACATCATAATGATGTATACGCACACCCTCCTCCGTGATGCAAGTTTGTTTCCAGTGACAAACACTGATCACAGGGCCTTCTAGGAACATTCCATTCTATTCCATTTTACGGAGCCAATGCAAAGATTTTGAAAGGTGGTGGTGGGGAGAACTATGCATGCTTCCCAGGTGCTCTTGAAGGAAAAGCATGATAAAGCGAATTCCTGCTGTGCTTATTCAGGATTACTTGGGAAAAAATGCTCACATCTAATGGTTTGATATTAGAGAAGTGGCATTCCACAACCATTGATTGGCATTCCTCGTTGAAGTCGATTAGTTGTGCCTTAAAATTTTTGATCATATTTCTGTTCCCACAATATCTTATTTCAGTGGTTCTTAAGCTTTAAGCACTGAGACCGACTTTTTAAATTGAGAATCTATCAGGATCCATTGGAAGTGATGTCATGACCAGAAGTGACATCATCAAACAGGAAATTTTTTTAACAATCCTAGGCTGCAATCCTACCCACATTTACCCAGGAGTAAGTCCCATTGACTGTCATTGTTAAAAGCATATACATAGTAGTCTGTTCAGAGTACAGGTCTGTAATATTTCCCCAAATGCAGTCACATACCATGGTGGCATCAAGTCTAATACATTAAAAATAAAATATTGAAATGAATGGGGACCCACCTGAAATTGGCTTCCCACCCACCTAGTGGGTCCCCAACCCACAGTTTGAGAAACACTGTCTTAGTTGCTTGTTTTTACAGTACATATTTATGACAGTTCCTTTGTCTTATGACAGTTTTCTGCCCTCATCCCCCTTTTGCTGGTGCAGCCACACCAAAAACAGGCCGCTGTATCCAGTGGGAGGGCCATATCGGGGGGCTTCAGCAGGGAAAAGGGATTTAAATCTCCTTACTCCTGTGTAAAACTCTTGCTCTGCAATGGCTATCCTTGGACCTGTGTTAGCGATTTTGCTAGCACAAGTCAGAGGAGAGAAAGCTTTCATGGAATAGAAGCTACTTTGGGTTCAATCCTATCCTTCTCCCCCACCTACCACTGGTGCAGCTGTGCTGGGAGCCCACTGTATTCTGCAGGTGTGGAGGGGATGATAGAGAAGCTTCAGAGGGGGAAAGGAGATTTACATCCTCTTATTCTTCCATAAGCCTTCTGCTCCACTTGGGTTTTCTCAGACCTGTGCCATCTGTTTAGCTGGCGCATGTCCAAGGAGAGAAAGGGGGCGGGGAGGCTACAAAATAAGAGGATAGGATTCAGTATGTGCCCTTGCCACCAATCCACCCCCTCCTGCAACCTCCTCACCCTCCACCTCCCCACACCATTTTGTAACCTTCCTGCTCCTGCCTTACTTGCTCCTGCATCCATGGTGGCGAGGGGTGGGGAGCGCGGTTACCCCTTGCAGCAGTGTTCTCAAACTGGCCACAGAACGAGTGATCTGCACTCCATTGGCAGCCATTTTGCAATAGTGGAACTCTGTGCCACTGTTGCAAAGTACTCCGGCCGGCAGCCCAGTCTGGCATAGGATTGGGCTGTAAGACAGTTATAGCAATATAATATTAGCTGTAGTTAAGTAAGTTTGTATTTAGGAATAACTGAGACTTAAATCAATCCAACTGGGTTTGATGAAATTTGCTGGTGAAACGAATGTTCTGCCAGCATAGACTTACAACAATTGCACAAACTCTTCTGGCAGTGTGTGAACTTGTGTGCTGCTAGAATGCCAATGGGAAGACCCACTGACCTAGGTAAGTCAATGGGGGAGGTGGGATGGGGTGGGGGTAGTATGGCAGCAATGGGGGCAGAGAGGGTGCAAACCGGTTCTGGGCCACTGAATTCTAACCCCCTTCCCAGACTGATCCCATGGCACAGGTCCATGTGGATTTGCACTTGTGATTCCACTGGTGCAGGTCTGAGTAGATCCATCCATGCCACAGAGGCTTACCCTCGAGCAAGGAAGCGTTTGTTCCCTTACACAGAGAAGACCTCAAAGACTGCCCCCCCCTGCAGGATGCAGCATGAAGCTGAATCAGTGGGGGGGGGGGGAGGAATCATAGGATCAGGCTATTAAATGCTTCTTAAACCATCAAAATCTCAGTACAAATGCGATTTGCAAGCTGCAGACCTAGACACATTTACCTGGTAGTAAATTCATTTAACTCAATGGGAGTTGCATATGATTGTACTGTGAGATAGTGAAGGAAGTGTAAGGTGACATGAAATGTAATTGACAACAGTTACTACTCATTGGTAAAAGGGAAGACCACCTTTTAAGATTTTCCTTTTCATGCCTTTTTACAATAACACACTAGAGCCAGAACAAGCTCAAATAGACAATGAAAGATGTCGTTGATTGATCTTTCGGTTAAAGCTTGCAAATCCTGTTCGTAATTATTTTGCCATCAGCCAAAGTATTTGGAAGACACTTAGCTACGGAATTGCCCTCGGAAGAGGGGAAACCATTACTCATCTCTAAGGAAAGATGAGAAGCAAGATAGGAAATCCCTTCAGCCTGCAATGCAGTAACTCAAGTTTACAACTCTATTCAGTGGTCTCATCTTCCAGGCAGTTCTTGGCAATGTTGATGGTTTTCCTGCCTGACCCTGTGAGATTCCTCAGTATGTGCATTGTGAGTGCTTGCACACCTCACATGTGGCTGCGCTTTTCAAAGGATTCCGGTGGGGAGGCTGTGCCTCACCTGCCTCCCCATCCACTGCACATCCTTATACATGTGTATTCATTTATATGTTGTCCAGACAACAAAAACTAGCTCTCCTCTCTTCTCGCCCATTATCCACTTATCCTTAAATATCTATAAGTATCCTGAAGGAGACTTGTCAAACTATATAGGGGTGGTGGTGGGAAGAGAACTAACAAATGGTTGAATCTCTCGGCGTGCTTTGTTCAAATCAACCTTCATCAGGATGGAGAAAGGAAAGCTCATCTCAGAACATGCATTATGGGTTAGCTTTTCCAAAACCCTAAGTCTCGCGGTCCCTGACTTGTATCATAAGGTTTTGCAGAACATGCTTTCAAGAATGGAAGGAACTCTGTGATACGGTGCCTATGCTTCGGATACAAGCCTTTGCAAGTTGTAGTCTAAATAAGGGAAAACCTCTAGTGCTGGAAAAAATGTTTATTTGTAGCAATTCCAGATAAAAATGTTCACATCAACTGACACATTTCAAAATTCTTCCTTGGAGGAGAAATTTAGATATAGTTGTTTACACAAATCATAGAAACTCTACTATAATTTGTTCTTTGTGCACTTAAATACTCTGTTTTGCTATATACCCCTAGTAACAGATATTCTGGTTTTATACAAGAAGTTGACTCTGTGAAGGCCTAGGACTGAAAGTCTTGCTGTCCCTGACTTCCAATGGACTTACTTCTGACTAGACATACCTAAGATTATGCTGTCAATCATGCAGTCTTGTTCTTTGTCTTTCCCCTTTCTATGCATGAATTCATCACTGAATATACAGGCCAACACACATTTTCTTCCTTAAACACACCAATGCCTGGGTATATTTGGGGTGCTGATTCAAAAAATGGCATCCGTTTTGCCCTATCACGTCTAGTTTTGGAGACACGGCATAGCCTCTTTAGTGAATGGTTCAAGCACCATCCTCATTAGGAAGCCTACACCATGGCTTCTTCATGAGGAAGCTGCTTGAACCATTCACTAAAGAGGCTATACTATATCTCCAAAACTAGACGTGATAGGGCAAAATGGATGCCATTTTTGGAATCGGCACCCCAAATTCACATCAAACCATCATAAACTTCGGGAAAAACTTTTCTGACTTTCAATTTTGTAGGCCTGTGTTATTGGACAGAATTCAAAAAGTCCATCAATTGACAATGACGGCAAGTAATTCTGAATAGTTTTGAGTTTTTTATTTACTGGGAACTAGCTAAAACTGTGAGGCCAAGAAGTTGGTAAAATTCTTGCTTGGCCCTAAGTGTCCACATATGTGGTGGCAGTGATCAGAATTTGCAAGAACTTGTATAAAAGGGAGTGAGACGACAACTCCTTCATGTGAGCAGATTAATGACACAGGGCCCAATCCTATCCAATTGTCCAGTGCTGGTGCAATTGTACCAATGGGGTGTGCACTGCATCCTGTGTTAGGAAGGCAGTCACAGAGGCCTCCTCAAAGTAAGGGAACATTTGTTCCCTTACCTTGGGGCTGCATGGTGGCTACATCAATGCTGAAAGCTGGATATAACTGGGCCCACATACAGCTAACACATCAATAGTCTCTGAATGCTTGCTTAAATAGGAAATTATAACTCAAACAGAGAACTGGATGACATTAATGTGGATGACATTTGGAATATTATTTACAAAGTAGGTGCTATCCTAAGTTGTTCTTCCATGAATAGAGAGAACATTTGTTTGTGCAATGGGGAGAATTTTCACTAACTTTCCCTTCAGTCTTTGAAAATTTGCTTTTGAGGGTTGGGAAATCCTCTGGAACAGGGAATTGTAGAAGTAAAATTGTTCCTCCCCTTGCAAATGGGTATGTCCTTTTTCATTGGAAGAATGACTTTGCAATTTGTGATACCATTTAATAATATTTAAACTGTTTTGTGGATATTTAAACCTACTCTTGGTGTGAGCAAGAAGCGTCTTGGTTGCCCTCCATGTGAGAGATGGAGCTGCTTGTCAGCCTGTGTGGGAGAACTGGAGGCCAGAAGTGAGGCCAAACCAGGAAGATCCATTCTGAAATGTGGTTGGTTCTTGAAAGAGAGAACCTTTATGATTGTAAAAATCCCCTTGAGGGATTTAGAAATGCCTGCCTATGTAAACCGCCTTGAATAAAGTCAGAGGAGTAATCTGATGACCAGAAAGGCGGTATATAAATACCTAGTTGTTGTTGTTGTTGGATGTTTTGCTGCACGTATTTTCCTAAAACTGAATAAGTGACAACCATATGTAGCCATGGGAATTTTAAGTGAGGGGAACTGGGGGACTCACATACAATATAAATTAGGTAGTAAACATTGAATAACTAAAAGAATGGACCCAACCATCGCAGGCTTATCTTCCACTTAATCCAGTCCCTAATTGTTCTCCAGGTCATGCCTTTATTTTCTTTCTCTTGGAAGAAATGCATACATTTTTTTGGCTCCAGTTTCTATAGCCGCTTGTGTCCCTTCAGCATAATGATAACCAGGTACAGTGGGGGCCTCTCAGAAAAGAGGCCCTGAATGCAATGTATGTTCTGCATCCAGGACAGACAAAATACCTCCTGTGCCTGAGACAGTGTGCCAAATACAGACCATGGCTTACCTGGTTATGTATGAGTGTCTGCTCTGCCATCATTTTGGACTGGAAAAGAGGAAGTGAAGGAAAGGAGAGTGGTGGGTTACAGATACTACAATGGGCCCTCGAAGCCGCTGATTCAAAACAGCGGATTTGATCATCAACTGGTTCAGAACCCATGGATTCAGGCCCACCTGGATCCTCCGAACCTGATCAGAACTGCTCTCTGGTTGGGTCCAGAAAGTGATCTGAGGACTGGGAAGGCTGCACATGGCTTCCTCGATCCTAAGAATGCTTGTTTTGAGCAAAAAGAAAAAGAAAAGTTACTTCCAGTTTCTTGGGGAAACTGGAAGCAATGTTTTTATGCCCTTAGAATGCCTTATAAAGGCATAAAAACATCGCTTCCAGTTTCTCCAACTGGAGGCCCAGGGAAGCCAGTAGGGTTCAGGGTGCCCAAATCTGATTTGAACATCTGCGGATTTCAGTATCTGTGGGGGTTCTGGGAATGGAAACCACAAGGATAATGAGGGGGCCCTGTACATGGTTTCTGCCATATTCCATGCTAGGTCAGTTATTAGGAATAGTTCAGAAGAGTAATATTCATGTTGTTTCGGTGGCAGCCTCAACTATGTTACTTAAATTTGTGAATAGTCTAAAACTAATCCTAGAATCTCTGGCCATGAAACACTTATGTTTCCCAATGCATCCAATCAAAAGACAGAGTTTTTTTTTTTAGAGAGGTCACGTACACCTCCTGTATGATATCAGCAGGCTTTTGTGTCAGTGTTGAAATGTATTTGTTCCATTGCCCTATGAGGCCAAGATCATGTGCAGACTTTCTGACCTAGAAATGCCTCTGTGGTTACTGAATCACAGTAAGCAAAAACTTAACAAGGAATTGCATATGGATTATGCACAGGAAGAGACATGGATATACATCTTAAGTTTACATTCTAGAGAAAAAGAATCAGCAGTGGATATGAACAACTCCTTGGAAAAGAAACTACATTTCAGATTACCTAACCATTGTGAACAATGTCCAGTATTCAGTGATGAACTCATGCGTAGAAGGGAATTGAAAGGGGAAAGACAAGAACAAAACTGCATGATTGACAGCATAGTCTTAGGCATGTCTAGTCAGAAGTGAGTCCAATTGTGTACAATCAGGCTTGTTCCCAGGAAAGCATGGATAGAACTAGAGCCTGCATGAGTGTTCCATGAGACTCTTAATGCTGGATCTGTTGTATCAAGCAGCAGTCAATCAAACTTAATTGGAATGTGGATACTTCCAAGTCAGTTTTTACAAGTTGCTTAAACACAAAATTAACATATCTGACTCCTGCAATGCACAGAGATGCTGTGTCAATCCTGTGCAGATTGCTGCTGGCCCAAATAGACAAGCAGGATAGGTGCCAGTGGTACAAAAATAGCAGCAGCAGTAGTGTCAATCTCATGTGGCAGCTGGCACTTCTTGTAAGGGGTACTTCCTCCCCAGGTCCAGGCCATCCATGATGACAACTGAAGCAGTTGCTTCAGTTTCGATTGGTGGAGGTTCCCATCTCTGTCCACCTTGCCTCCACAGCTAGTCTGTTTCTTTCCACTTCCTAGTTAGGAAAAGGAAGAGGGGGGATAGAGAGGAAGAGGAAATGTGGAGGGAGGGCAAGCTGAGTTAAGAGTGGGAGGAGCAGAGGCTGGCAGCTTGGAGCTCGCCAACCTGGAGGTTCGGCGATGATGTGTGAAATTATTGTTGAGTATCTGGAGATGCAGTTATGACACAGTGCTGATTCCTCTCAGCAGCAGCAGCAGAAGGGGTCTGGACAGGGTGCAGATCCTTTACAGGGAACATTGGCTGGCACAATATCAATTAAGGGGGAGGAAGCATTAGGCATGCCTCAGGAGTCATGAGATCTTGGGTCGGCCCTGTTCCTTCCCTGCTTCCTATTTAATTTTATCATGGCTATGGGAAGAGACTGATTGGAAGCACACTCAGAACTTCTTGTGTGTAAATCCTGTGTGCAAATGTCATACCATTTAAATGCCCTTAATAGGGAGGTATGCATGGGCTAACAAATGTGAAAAAAACCTGTAGAGCCCACAATATAACTGTGCTGAAACTGCAACTGAAAAGACAAACCACATATTTTGTCTGCCTACTCAGATGGTTATTCTGTCACTCTTGAAAGGGCTAGGCTGAAACATCTATCTGACTCTTTAATTTTTAGTGTATGTAGAAGTGGGAGAAGGCAGCCTGTCAGAGTTGTTTATCTACAGATTGTGGGATGGAATGAAATCTCTTGTAACCAGAACCACCAAGGAATAATGCATTGATAGTAGAAGAGGGGCTTGAGGACATGTGCTTAGTATGGGATTTTACTTTGGTTGGTTCTCAGGCAAATGCTACAGGTCCACTAAACTGGCAGCACTCATGGTAGGACTAATGGTAGTGGTAATAGAGATCCTATGTTCCCTCAGGCAGCAAAGTAAAATCACTCACAATCCTATGCACACTTTCCTGGGAACAAGTCCCATTGAACAGAATGGGACATATATTGGAGTAGACCTGCTTAGGATTGGGCTGAGAGGCTTCAATCCTAACCACACTTGCTGGAGGGTAAGCCCCATTGGCTATAATGGGGCTTATTTCTCAGTAGACATGCATAGAATATCAGCAGTAGAAACAAAATCCAGCATAGCAATCTCAATAGCCACTCAAACAGAATCCTATTGACTGCTGCTGAAGCACTCATGTTGGTAGATGTGTCACCCAGTGCAAGAGCTCATTGTGTCACCTCCATGGTAAACCTCCTCCCTCATAAATTACAATATCATACACACAACCTAAATGCAGTAGCATCACTAGGGTTGGTGTAGCCCACATTAACTTTATTTATTTATTTATTTATTTATTTATTTATTTATTTATTTATTTATTTATAACAGTACAGGTCACCCAACAAATCAGTAACCAATGAAAAAAACCAGTGGCCAACTTGCTAGCACTCACACAACCGAAGAAGAGCCCAATTCTATCCAACTTTCCAGCTCTGGCGTAGCCACAATGCAGACCCATGGTAAGGGAACACATGTTCCCATACTTTGAAAAGGCCCCAGTGATTGCTGTCCACCACAGGATGCAGAGCACACCCCATTGGCACAACTGTACCAGCACTGGAAAACTGGATAGGACTGGTCCCTAAGAGTTCTAGTAATAGCTCTGATACATGGAGATGAGAGCTGACTCATACTAACATTTTATTGGTTCTCTGCTGTGTCATAATAACACCTCTTTGGGTCTTGGAACAATCAATCTCCTTGGTCAGTTTTGAGTTAAGCAAATCTACTTTTTGTTACATAAAGCAATTGAGTTTTCCTTTTCTGGTTATTTGGCTATAACGTTGATAGAATATAGATATTTAAATGCATTCAATGCAATGTGAATTAAATTGCACATTAAATGATATGATGGTATTATTCAAAAATACCAAGATTTTCACAATTTTGGCCAATAGTTGTGACAACAAGTGAGAATGACAAATGAAAAAAAACACCCAATTCTGCTGAAATGGCAGGAAAAACCGGTGTAAGCAGAAATAATACTGGAATTTGAGCAAGAAACTATAATAAACCAACAGCAGTAAAAAGTTCCATGGAATATTTCATAGATCAGAACCTTGTGTTCATGTCTCATGAGTTTTCACAAGGCTTTGCAGTGTTGCATAAGTTTGTCAGACATCACTACCAGAGATCATTATTACTATGCAACCTGCCTCACCAAGAGGGCTGGAGTTTTTAAATATAGTTTCAGCTCCCTGATCACTTAACAGGTATACCTCCTGTCTTTATTTTCTTTGAAAAAACTAGGGAATCTAATTCTGTGAAATTTTGTGAGTGAGACTAGTAGTCAAATCGTCACTTGGATCAAGCTGGTACATGGAGCCATTTACAGGCTTGGAAAAGCTTTCTGCTGCAGTAAAATTTGTTTTGCTTGACCTTTGAGGAGGGAGGAATTTCACTTGACCTTTGAGGAAGGAAGAATTTTGCTTGACTTTGAGGAGGAAGGAATCGCAGTGAAGTCCAAGTTATGATGAGAAAGGTTCTCTCCTCAGACCTGTGCAGTAACAGTGAACAAGAAGGGGCACACAAAAGTTGCCCCTTAGAGGTGTTTTCTTTTTTTAAAGGAAGTTTTCAAACTCTGCCAACCTCAAATTATCTATAGTGAGGTACCTTGCTGTTGGCTGTGGGCAGTCCCATTTTGGCTACTTATCTATTGCCATCAATAGATAATGAGTCTCCAATGAGGCTTTGGCCCTCCAGAGACTTGCTGGAGCCTGCGCTGGCCCAACACCACTGCTCTCAGCATGAGGACGACTGTTTGACCTCTCACCCGAGCTGTGGGACGAGGGCTCCCACCACTGCTTGCTGTTTTACGACTGTGATGCAGCAGTGGCAGCAAAGGAGAGGCCGGCCTTGCTTTGTACAAGGCCTTTTATAGCCCTTGTGCTATTGCAAGACCTTCTTTCATTCAAGTTCAATGTCTAATATATTCATTTATGTAAATTTATTCAAATTTTAAATGTAAATTAATTCTTCCCCCCCCCCCAGGCCCCCAACACATTGTCAGAGAGATGATGTGTCCCTCCTGCTAAAAAGTTTGGACACCCCTGCATTAAACAAAAGGCCACAAAAAGCCAAATGACTCTGCTGGCAGCATTTAATCTTTTTCTGAGATCAACATAGCAGATCAATTAAGAAGAGAAGGCATCAAGACACACTGCTCTGTGTCATATTTTATGACCTCAAAGGAAGCAAGGGATACCTACAGCCATATGGTACAATCCTTTGGCTGCATCTTTAATGTCATCAGGCAGAAAACATGAAAAACAACATTCCATGCTAATGCCTTGTAATTAAGCATTTTGATAAAGGGAAGAAGCTGGGAAAATGAAAACTATGCACTGCTTTACCAAGCTATTTTGTGTGTGTGTGTGTGTGTGTGTGTGTATTGTGTGTTCTCTGGCAAACTCCTGTCATATCCTTATGTCTTACTTACACTATAGCCTTGCTCTCACACCTTTTTCGTATCATGCATCTACTGAACAGTAGCATCACTAGGATTCGCGTCACCCGGTGTGGAAGGCCTGCCGTCACCCCATGCAGTGGGCAGGGCAACACCCCAGGTGGTGGGCGTGGTGATGTACCATTGCCCTGCCCCCACTGGTTTTTTGACTGTGCCTTTTGATAGAACACAGATATTTCAATGTGGTTTGTTTAATTGCATTCTGCATGAAATTACACATTGATATATAACATGATGGTATTATTCCTACAAACTCTGATTTTAGTGATTTTGAAAACTTGTAGAGTCTCTCACACACACACCCTGTGTCAACTTACTAACACCTTATTGCAGCAGTTCTGAAACTTTTAGCGCCAGGACCCACTTTTTAGAATGACAATCTGTCCAGGACCCATTAGAAGTGATGTAATTGCCAGAAGTGACATCATCCAGCAAATTAAAACAAATAATTATAAATAATTAAATTAAAATAAAATAAATAATTAAATAAGGGGGAGCCAATCCTGTTCCACCAAGTGAATTTTCTCTGTAGTCTGCCTGCAATAACACCCCCCAAAAAAGAATCAGTGAGATTTTCAGCCCTCCCCAGTGCCCAGCTTAAAGTTCTTCTATTTCAAGCATATCAAGATAAAGACCCACCTTGCTTTACAAGTGCAAAATAGAAAACATTCCCTTTCCCAGTTCAAACCTCTTTTTTTGGTCCTTTTTAGTGTGTGTGTGGGGGGGGGGAGGCTGCTTTTTGGAGCATTTGTTGCACTCCAGTTCCATTGGATCGGGACCATCCTGGTGTCCTCACATTCCCCTTTGCCTGGCCTCATCACAAGCCAAGGCACGTCTACCTACTTGTGAGTAAACACAACCGTGAGGCTTTTCGCTTTCCATAGGGCTCAATACACTCACAGCTGGGAGGGAGGGACCTCCTTCTTGGGTTTTTTTTGGGGCTGCATTCATTGGATAGGGACCATTCTGGTGTCGTTGGATTCCTCTCAGCCTGCCCTTTCCTTTTTTTTAAAATTATTTTTTTTAAATTTTTCCAAAAACAAAATAACTAACACATTACACACAATACAATACATACAATACATAAACACAATATTAGAGGGTACAAGATATCATACATCACTATAACTAATAAATCATTACATATTTCCTAATCCAGTTCCTCTTCTATGTTAGCCTCTTAATATCATTTGTCATTTATCTAGCATATCATATATAATATATCATATATATAATACAGTCATCTAAATACCCTATCTTATACTTCTACAACTTTATTTTCAACCAAACATAAAATAATTTTCATTACTCAATCTATATCGGTTTCACTGTTGATCCAAGCTCTCTAAAAATCTGTCAATTTCCACCACATTTATTTTTTTCTCTATCCTTCATTGGGATCTTCGTCTTTCCAATATCTAGCCTATAAAATCCTCACAAAAATTAATATCATAATCCAATATCTAACATACTAAATTCTAACAACTTTTAATATCCTAATAATTACATATATCATTTCTCTGTCTATAACATCCAAAATTAATATATCCTCATGACTAAATACATAAACACATACATAAACATCCAAAACAATATCACCTAAAATTAATTCTAATTCATTAAAATTATCCTCTAAAATTCTAACATCTATTAATATCAAGCTAACTAAAAGTTTTAGACATATTACATATTACCTATAAAGCTTATATAAATTCTCATTGACATCTAATACACTTTAATTTCTAACATACAAAATTAACACATTACTGTCTTTCTTTTTATCAGTTCCCTTGTCTCCAACCTAAATATCCATAGGTCTGCCAAATCTCTTCTCTAGACTTTAACTTTCCATCTTTTTTTTCTAATAAATTTCACATGAATTCCTCTTAACAGATCACAGTTTAATGTACTTGCTGTTCTTGCTAAATCAACATCTTGATGAGTCATTTCCTTCACTTGATCATTCCAATCTATCTCAGTTGGTTGAAGTATTTCTTCTTCCTTCCTTCCTTCACTTGATCAATCCAATCTGCATCAATTAGTCGAAGTATTTCTTCTCCTTTCTGGTCTGGTGAATTTTGAGTTTTTATCTTCCAAGCTATCTCCATTAACCTTGTCTCTTCCAATTGTTTGTTTTGTCCTGTCTCCAGTGTTTTGGATTTATATTCCATTTATTTGCTCTTTTGTTGATCCTCTCCTGTTTGTTGCATATTAGACTCATCTGTCTGTTGAATTAAGATTTCCAGGCTAATTTGGATTTGTAAATATCGATTTGCTTGTTGCTTTCCCATTCCCAGTACATTTTCCATAATCCTTTGTTTTTTCTCATGTGATGCAGATATGACATCTTTAAGTTGTACACTAAGATCATTTAGTTGTGTAGTTAACACATCCAAACTAGCTTGAACCCGCAGAGATTGATTTGTTTGTTGCTGTCTTATCGCCACTAATTTCTCTATATTGTCTTGTATTATCTGCTTCCATTCTTTCCCTTTTAGTTCCTATTGTGCTAGTTTTCCCAAGCTGGACTCTAGGGCAGAAAAGCTCCTAACTTTCATTCCTTTTCCTGTCATCCTTTTTCTTCCTTCTTATTATTTCTTTTACTTCCCTTGTCAAGTCCTGTTCTTGTCCTTGTAGTATCTTTCTTAGTCCACTAGATGTCCCTGTTGTACTTATTTCTGTTGTTTATATCTTATTTCTGTTATTTATATTTGTTTCTATGTCAACCGCATTCTTTTCAAGATGATAATCAAAGGAATGTAAACAATCAACAATTTTTGCAAAACAAAAAAAAAGCAGGTCTCCTGCCGCTCTCCACAGGCACTCCATAAGCTCTCCACAGGAAAACGAAACTGAACACTCCACAACAATAATTGTATTCCAAGACGGTTAATTTGTAATTCAACAAATTTTAGATTTATAAAGTTAGAGTTATGCACTCATATTTCTATAACAAGCTTGGCAGATCTCCTCCAAAGCTTCTTCTCACATCAACACACAAATAAGCAGAGAACGCCTCCCCCTCCTTCCTCTTCTGCCAGGAGAGGGAAAGCCTGCCCCTCCATCTCCTTCTCTCAGGCAAAAGCTTAATCAGGCAGTCAGTTAATGCCAGACATATGCAGTGGAACAACACTCACTTGCTTCTTTCAACTTCCTTCCCTGCTTGGAGCCTTTGGCTTAATTTCAACATTGAATCCTCACCATCTCCGACATTGATGGCTGGGTTCCCTTGGAGAAAAAACAGTCCCTGGCTGGGCCCTTCTTCTCTGAAACCATACACCATCTGTAGGATCAAGGCCTCTCCCGACCACTGATCCTTGGATCTTGGAGGGGGGCAGGGCCTGAGGTGGCTGAGTAGCTTGTTTTTCTGGACTCCTGGAAAGCTCTTGGAAAGCACGCTATTTCTTCCCAGAATCACGGGTCAGCCTGCCCTTTTTGACGGACTATGGCAAGTTCGCCTACTCATGAGTAAATGTGCGATATGGCTCAGTTTCACTTTCTATAGGGCTCCATGGATTTTTTCTTCCGGAGTTTTGGCCATAACTTTTGAAGGAAAGGAGCTATTTCTGTCTGGTTTCTTGCATTGCATTCTGCTGGACATTCCACATCCAACGGTGTATGGCATGATGGGGTTGCGCCTAAACCCGCGATTTTAGCACATCACCCCCCTTGCGCGTCACCTGGTGCGGCCTGCACCCCCTGAATGATGCCATTGCTACTGAATGTATAATTGGGAAGGGCCATTGTCCCTACCCTGCTCCTGGCCTCCACACATCTACTGACCCTGCTCCCAACCTCCACTCAGTCACAGAAGGTGAGAATTCAGGTTTTCTACACATCTACTTGGTTTAGGCTTTGTGTGCATGGCCAGAAGTAGTCCAGTCAACATATGGAAGGAAAGAACAGGGGTTTTGCCAGTGGCATTGCTGCCCCGCCCATCTGAGCCATTCTGGGCGGCAACAGCAATGCAGAAGCGATTCCTCCACATTGCTCTCACTGCCTGAAATGGCTCCGATGGCAAGGGTGAGGGACAGCTTACAGGACATGTTGAGGAACCCTGCAAAACCTAGCGCTATGGCTCCCCTTTGGGAATGTCATGGATATGTACAGTTCAGGCCTAGTAGCATTGCAAGGCCTGAACCAAGCTAAAACAGTAACTCAGAAGTGGCTTGCATTTCCTAGCTGCTAGGATTTACAACTCAATGGAAGGTGATTATGTAGCACCTAGGCAGCCAGAAAGACGCCCATCAAGGATGGACTGCAGCTGCAGATCTCCAGGGGGGAGGGAAGAGCTGAGAGGGCGAGCTTCCAGCCCCACTTCTGGACGACAGGGTCTTTGTTCCTTGTCTCTGAGTGAGAGAGGTGGTGGGTGCACATCCTGCCCCACCAGGACTATGTGGCCTCTTAGGTAACTGAGGATCTAGAAAAGAAGCTGACCCAGGTGAGAGTCAGAGATTAATGGAGTTAGCCAGTTAGCTTTGTGGTTTTATGCTGATATGTTTCCTAGAAGTTTTTTATGCCTCTAGCATTTGCTGCCTTTTGTAACCTTTTTGTAACCCTATGTATTTAATAAAGTAGAAAATCTTTTTATCATGTTGGTTCATTGTCTGTTGGGGACAAAGGTTCAGAATCCTGCCTAGCCGTTCAGCAAGCTACCAAACATCTTCACTGTGGACTAGTAACTTGAGGACTGAGACTTTAAGTAAAGAAAGTGCTCAGTGCCTACAAGGGATATAGTTAAGCCTAGAGGGTCTTGGGTTCCCTGGACTGAGGCACTGGCTCTTACAGGGTGGTGGCAGTACTACCGAACAGGGATCTTTGAGGGCTCTAGTGTTCAGAACCAACAACTCTGAGCACCCCAAAATCCTGGGAGTGTGAGACCAACGGTACGACAGGGAACATCACATAAAAGGTGTCAATATACTCTCTATTTTAGGTTTATAGGATAATTTTTTCCCTTGTGTTTACTTGTACAGTAGATCAAGAGCAGTTCTACAGAAACCAAAAGCAGAGCCAGTATAAAATTAGTTTGTGAGGATCAAATTCCCATCTTGTTTGTACCTGATAACACTCAGTATACATATGTGTAAAACAAAAGTTCTGGATTTTCCTAATGTTGTTTGCTTCCCATCAGCAAATAAAATGGTTGTGATTATTAGCAGAGGGAAAAATCCGCTGTGCAAAAGATAGCTAGTTTCCATCCATGTACTCATTTTGCAGGCATTTTCTTGGGAAAGTTTTGTTTGTGCTAATTCCAGAATGTCAGCAGTTTCCCAAATGCCCAAGTCCCAATTTCCTGTAACTTTCCTTGGATAAATTATTTGTATGGTTATTTCTCATGTACAGGATATGCTTAATACAATCATATTACTTTTGGAAGTTCAAGGAGCGAAGCATTTCTGTAATTTAGACTCTGAACTAAATCAAGTTAATTTATTGACTCATTCGTTCAGAATTCTAGGCTTGCCATACAAAGACATCTTGCTTTGAATCTTGCTAGCAGTGATTGCTGTGAACAGGGATCAATTAATGAATCACTGATAGCTGAGGGTGGTACCTTCCAAAAATTGCTTTCTGTATAGCAATACATTCACAAATATGTTTATGCCATCAAACGTTGACCATTACCCCTCCCTTGACACAGGAAACCACCAACTGCTTTTGTGGGAGAGGGAGGAGAAGAGGAAGGTATTGTGTACTTTATTGGAAGCCGAATGTGAACCACCTCTTAGGAGGTGGAAACAGGGCCACTAAGGGCTGGCATTGGGTCTGGGGGAAGATGCCTGATTGGGCCCCTCTACCAAAATGTTGTAATAAATTTGTTTTGTACTGTATAGTTTGTTTTGTCATGGACCAGGCCCCTAGATGCCCAGGCACCAGGAATTTTGCCTTTCCCTTCCCTTGCTCCAGCCTGGATGGAAAGGTAGCATTCCAGTGCCTAGAGACAAAGAAATACATTTTGGAGAGGTCTTTGTTTTATTGTGAGTTTGCCATGTGGGAACCACAGTTTTGAACCACTGCCTTAGTACCTTGACGTAAATTACTTAGGCATGTTTCCTGTATTCAGCAGGAGGACTCAACTTTATGATCTATGAGATATATGCCAAGTCAATGTTTCTGTAATTCCACCAGATTCCTAATTTTAGGCCATCTTTCTTCCCCTTATCCTGCTTTGTGGGTCCCTGTTTCTTGCTGTTACTTCCTCGGCCCACTTCAGTTTTGTAGTCCCAAGTACTCTTACAACTTACCAGTTGCACACTGTCCCCATTTGTGAAATTTTGCTCTCAGCGAACTACCTTTTATTTGCCTCACATTGTTGCACTTTTTATCAGCATTCTGGGCTTGCCTCTGCTCCTCCCTTACTGGGGAGAATATTTATTATGAAACTGAGCAACATAGTTGGAAAGGAGGAGTTCTGTCAGCAGACATTTAAGCCTCCTGTATATTTAAAATAGTTTGTCTGCTAGAAATATTGCTCTGTAATGGACAGAATCTCATAATCAACATGATTGCTGAGTCTGCTAGGGACCAATACAGATGTTACAGGCAGTTGTCTTTATCTTTTCCTCAACTTTTTGATAAACTAAAAGTGATCTTCAGACCCAGTTTAAATGGGGCAGGGGTCTGTGTAACCTTTCCATTCAGCCCTTGCTTTTCTCACTCAAAATCATTCCCAGCTGCTTTTGTCTCCATAGGAGTTTTTTTTTTTTAAAAAAAAAGCTTGGTAATGATTTTGCGCAGAAAAATGACTGGAGGAGAAACCATTTCTCTGTTAATTGTGTATTTTGAAGCAAATACTAGCTGTACCCCCCTTGGACTAATAGGAATTTTGTGGGAGGAGGATTTAAATCAGGCAAAATGCATGGAATAGAAAGGCTGAAGTCTCAGGTCCTCTAGTGCTGTGATTTCAGTCCAATTGAGCCCCCATCCTCAAGTGGTATTTAGAGAAGGAAAGGACTCTGGGATATTCCATTATAGTAACCCTGTTCAAACCACCCTGCTAACCATGGTGAGAATCTGAACAGATGCCTGATCAGTGTTTAAAGTAACCACATTCATCTCTGAGGACACTGAGGATATTCAACTCTGCCCCTTCCATACAAAGGATGAATGAACCATGAACCAGGGCTGATGATGGCCATCAAGCACACTGGCATCAGGGCTGTAAGGTCCTGTTCCCCTTTCATGTGTTTGCAGAGCTCAGAAGAGAATTATGTCTGAACAGAGCTAGTATTTTCTTGTTCCACTTTTTGTTCCTTGGTTTAAAGCAATTTTTTTAAGCTTCCACCTACATGAGGAAGACTCCTTCTGTGTGGTGATTTAGGATTCTGTGATTCAAGTAACAAACAAGTCAGAATGAATAATCATGTATAATCTAAGCTGGTCTCGAAAAAATAGCAATTTTCTTTGTAGGTTCCTGGTACTGTTGCCGCCTGTGGTATGCAGGTGCAAAAACATACTTCCTATCCAGAGGATGGGAAAAAGTCACAAAGTTGTGCTTTTATCACTCCTTTTTTGAATTCAAATTGGAAAGTCTCCCTTTGGAAATGTTTTGGTGTTTGACTTCTGTAATGAGTGAGTTTGAGTTGGGACTTGGCAGGTCATGGGTGGAAATCAGGAAATCTTCCTCATTGCAAGCAGTTGGGAAAAACAACTGGTTGAGCAGGGAATTTTTTTTCAATCTTCTTCCCTCTGACTTTTCAGGGATTATTGTAGTCTAGGAAATCATCTATTGGGTCCTGGGGCACCTTCAAACTCCAGGTTTCTATGTGGTTCTATGGAAGATACAAAGAGGAAAGTGAACCCTTTAAACGTCTCCCTTAACGCTGGAACCCACTTGCTGCCCCCTGCTTTTCCTACTTCCCCACAATTCTGCTGGGCAGAGTGAAAGGGGGGGGGATATGATCATGCTAACTACAATCTTATGAGTTGGTGGGAAGGTTGAGAGGAGGATGTCTGCCCAATGGATTTTGCTGCCCCTTGCCACACCCCACTTTTGTTCTGCTGGAACCCCCCTTACCTGGCCCAGGAATAGGCAGCAGCAGTGGTGGTAGTAGCAACAGTAATCCCGTGGGCAGGCATTCCCCTCCCAACTTTCCTGCAAGGTCCACTGGCTGCCACTTTGGCCACAGAGGCCTCCTGGAAGTGAGGAGGAAGTGCTCTTTTCCAAGACGATCTGGATGTTCCCAAGCAACATAAGTTCCATTACTTGGGACTGTATTGGCCTCTGGGCTGAAGGAGGGAGAAGGAAGTACCTGAGTAGGTGCTTCTTCCACCCTCCCTTCCTCAGAGACAAATCAAAATAACCCAGAATTGCATTTTGGCACCATGTTTTTGTTACTCTGTATGCAAGTATATGTGAATTCAAGAATCGCTTATCACAAGAATTCAAAAATAAAAAGTCAGAAAGTCTAGATTTTTGGACTTGGAGACAATCAAGGGTTCTGGGTTCTGGGTTGTGGGTTCTCACGATAACATGGGATCTCAGCCAGTTGACCTGTTCAAGGTGTACAGCTGTGTGTGTTCAGAAGTGCTTCCAGACCTCCTACTAAACCCACAGTCGGGAACAGGGCCAGTAAACATAATGCTGCACTGCCTTCCCTGCATTCAATTCAAGTTTTTGCCAGACAGAAAGCTTGTAAATTGAATGCTTCCTCCAACTTTGCTCAGGCCCCCGTATCCCTGCAGAATATCTTGCTATTAGACATCTCTGGTTTTCACCTTATCATGAGAGTCTATAGTCCTATTCACTACTGCAGTAACAAATGATGCACAAGGGCTAAAAGCCTCTTCATGACTTGGTACACTGGGCATCCAATGTGAAGGGTGCCCAGTGTATCATGGGGAGGATCTCTCGCTGGGTACAGTCCATTTGTTGCTTCAGACAAAAACTGTACACAAGGTTGGCAGGGAGGGGCTGGTCTGTGACAGTGTTTATAGATGTGCTTTTACTATCCTTCCTCCCCACCACACTATTAGTCTGTGAGACAAATGAAGAGCTGTCTTATACTGTCTGGTCTGACAAGCAACAGTATCAGAATGTTGGGCACAGGTAATATACAGCCTTGCTACCTGAGATCCTTTGAACCAGATGTGCCAGGGATGGAATCTGGAACCTTCTGCATATCAAACAAGGTGAACCATGCTGGAATTACTTAGTGGCTTATTTCAAGGGTTGTTGCTAGTTACTATGGAATGGGATACTTGTCAGTGTATACACACATACATTCCCATGTGCACATATACCTGTGTGTGTAAAAAGTTTGCTAATGATGAAATTCCAAAGTAGTTGAGTCCTCTTATTTCTTTATTTGCTTAAGTGATACAAGATTTTTTAAATATTTTAATTCTTTTCCATAGAGAGGAGTTGAGAATGTGCCCAAACCAACCCCATCCAGTTATCTTATCCCATTCAAATTTCCAGTACTGATGCAGTGGTGCCAATGGGATATGCACTGCATCCTGCAGTGGGGGATGATGACGGACGGTCACTAAAGCTTCTTCAATGTAAGGGAACAATTGTTCCCTTAACCTCCAGGCTGCATTACAGCTGCTTTGGCACTGGAAAGTTGGATAGATTGGGCCCTTGAATGATTATAAGAGGTTTGCATATTTTTCCCCAAATGTGCCAGATCTTTTCCTTTAGATGTTTGAGTATGTCAACTTGAATGTGGATCAAATAGTGCTAAGAACCAGTTGGGCTGTTTTCCTTTCTCTTAACCACATGACAGTTGTCACATAAGGAATTAGTTATCTGCATAATGTGCTTGTGTGTCTGTTTGAGGGCTGATAATTTAAAGTGAAGAGATGTTGTAGCCTTTCGTCACAAATGCACGCAATGGAAGTGTGCTTCACTGGGATGACAAAACAAAAGATTTGCGTTTAATGTTGTGGTGATCCATGGAACATGCGATCTCTGTAAAGGATCTTAACTCATGCATGTTGCAACCAAATTGTCAGGCCGCCAGACAAATATCCAAAGAAGTGGCCACCCCTACTTTTGTGTGCAATTGTGCGTGTGCAGTTCAAAGTTCCACTTAGCCATGAAGTTCAGTGGGTGAGCCTGGCTCATTAACTATCTACCAACTAGCTTGCAGGATTGTTCTGAGGGTAAAGTGGGGGAGGGGAAGAACTTTGTGTGTTTGGAGCTTCTTGGTGGAATAGAACACATACAGAAAAGGCCATCTTAAGCATTCATCCAGTGGCCTGGAAATTTAACCACTCTCCACCTGCAAAAGTAATTTCTTCCCAAGGAAATATTGACATGTATTACCAACCAGTTGACCTGCCTATCTGTGCTGTCTTCTAATATATTTTTTTGTTACACACACACACACACACACACACACACACAAAGGGGAATGCCAAAATTCAGAAACAAAGACCAGAAGAAGTGACTCAGTGTTTCCTTAAATGGAAGGCACTAGCAACTTGGGGTGTGGAGGGGAGACGACTCCTTTGAAATTAGCTCAAGATGTTCTTATGCAAATTGGAATTGCACAAAAGTACAATTTTTAGTGGATGGCTTATGAGAAAAACCAATTATAAATTGATTTCTTGAATTCCTGGGAAATGTTGGTGAAAATCAGGGGTCTTTGTTCCAGCAAGTCTCCATTTGCTAATGAAGAAAAGTCAACCATCCCCCCCCCCCGTTTAATCTTTCTTTAACCATATGTGTTTCGGGACACCTTTCTTGGACCTTATCCTATAGTGCAATTATGTCACCAGTTGCTGTACATTTTGCTACGCCCCTTAATTTTTGTCCTGTTTTGTGTAATCTTGTACACCATAGACATGTTTACAGTACCTCAGGTTGGAGAGGGCATTTGTGGATGGGTATGGTGAAAGAAGACAACGACAGAGTGGTCTGTGCAGTTGCGTGCCTGCCATAGACTTCCCTGGGGCAAATGCCAAGGCGCCGGCCGCTAGGACCCCACGGAAGCCTCTCTGAGGCTCCCAACGGGGGCGGAAACTGTGCTTCCGGTTTGCCAGAAGCACAGTTTATAGTGCTGGGGAACCCCACAGAGGTTTCCCCGGTGTGGGAGGAGGTTGCGCAAGGCTCTGTGAGCCTCTGGTGAGTGGGGGCGGGGCGGATTTCTGTGCAGGGGTGGTGGCGATAGTCCACCAGGGGCGCCATCATGGAGCTTTACCCCGGGCGCAGGGCTGCGGAGGGTTGCGCCTGGTTCCGTGGTCTGGTCAACTCAGGGATCAGCCATGGGCCCTTGGATGTACCTGTACCTTTGGCAAAAATCTCAAGTTCTGACCTCTTACCTCTGCCCTGAATATTTATTATGAGAAATGAAAAAGACTCACTAGGAATATTTTTTTAAACGTTGGTTTGTGAAATGTAATCCAGATGATTAAATGTTAAATGTTGCTTCCCTTCCTCCTACTGAGATTTGACATGGTACTCCTAAGTCCGAGATCCCCAAACTATGGCCAGTGGGCCACATCAAGCCCATCAACAATCTTGACAGTCCTCAACAATGCAGTCCTCCTCACTCCTCCATCTTTCCCCCCAACCCCTGCTCACCACCAAACACCTTCTTTGTCCTTTACTTATTATTATTACTGTCCTATATTATATTATTCTTCAGCTTTACATCTTGTTTATAGAAACGCATTGCCTTATGCTGGTATAGCATCCTTTGGCAAGCAGCTCTGTTGCCTGCCAGTTGCAATGGCATTATAAAAGTGGTACATGGCACCAAGTGTTGTGTATATAGGATTGAGCAAAAGACATCCAACACCCAAAGTGATGGCTGAAGTGCCTTTGGATGTTCCATGGAGGAACTATCTCCAATTTTGCCTCAGCGTTACAGAAAAGCTGTTCAAAAGTATACAACAGAACACATAATTGCTAGTGTGGCAGTGGCACTGTATGTGCCAGCATGACTCCTTCAATCAGTTTGCATAGGTGCATAACACCACAGCTTGGTGACATTACTACTGGTGTAGCAACCACTGTACCTCCATCCTAGTATTTGTGATATTCAGTTCTTTTCCATTCGAGTACAGTAATCAAGATATGTGAAAGGACTGACATGAATTCATTGCCCGAGATTGTTGTCGCTGAATGTATTACCACAAAAAACAACTATGTGATTCTTCTTCCTTAAGGAAGGAGATTGAGTAATCCTTGACAGCTACAAGTTACTTACACAGGAAATACACAAAAAGGAATGGTTATAAATTGCATGTGGCTGACGTGCAAGAAATTTGTTCCTCTAAACAAATGAAAAAAACCCCTTAAAAGGTTTATTAATTGTATTTATAGCCTGCTTTTCGTCCATCATGGAATTCAATAGGGGGGTGACGGCTCCCAATTGGTCACCTATTCAGGCACTACCACACCTAGATTGTCCTAACTTTGCACAAAGGGCTGTATCATGTGCCCTGAGACCATGCCCTGGAACCCATTTTTCCTGCTAAATAATGAATTCAGATCCCCAAAGTAGGATCTAGTATTTAGGTCTTTTGCTTTTTATCCTGATTTTTATCCATAAAAATAAAAGTGGCATCAGAGGTTGGCTAGGGTGGGCACTGGTTGAGGCTCATGCCCATCAGAGGGACCACCTGGCCAGGCTGACTCCTGAATTCCCAATAATGGTGGCAGTGGTAGCACCCAATGCTGACGGTGCTATGGAGTGTTTAGAGCATGACTTTTCTCCAAAACGTCCAAGTCACGGGCAGTGGGAAAAGTCACCTGAGATTATTGGATAATCTCATTATCCAGCTACAGCATCATGTGACTTAGAACCAAAAGGAAATGTTAGGGTAAATACTTTACTAGTAATGGAACAACTGATTCAGTGGTAGGATCAAGGAGATCAACAGAATCCCCCAAATGGCAGCTGGTTAACCTGTCCTAAATGTTATCTTTCACGTCACATTGTTGGGCTGCCTGTGTAAAAAACTTTAGAAAATGTCATATAGTAATTTAAGTGTAATAGTGTAATACTAGTACAAGAATTAGACTTTAGATATGATGACCCAGTTTTCTAATGCTCCAGACTAGAGGGACCTGTATTCATATGATAGCATTTTGAATCTCCCAGTCCAACCCCCACACAGCCCACATAGTTTTTGTATTTTTTTTAAAGAAAGGATCTGAAGAATAATGATTTCATTTTTGTCTCAAAGGGGCGTTTAGCATAGTTTTGGTATTTCCAGCACCATCATTTCAATTTAATTGGGTTTTGAATTTCTACATTGCACATACGTAATGTTTCCATCCATTCATTCAGATGCTTTGGCGTCATGAAGTTATGACACATTCCGTAACTATGATACATCATCATTCATTTTTTAATTTAATCTTTAATCATCAATTTTTAAAATCAAACTAATTTTCTCGAACGTGGACTCTGTGGCAACAACTGGTCCGAACAGAGTCTCTGAGCCTGACCTTGAGGAAGCCGAACCAGAGCTGAACCAAGCCTAACACTGAGCCAGAAAATGAAAGAACCCCAGAACAGGAGCTCTTATGTAGCACCCTCAGAGCCTGAGCCCCTGAACCTCCTGAAGAACAATCCCATCTCATGCCGGGAACTTTGTGCTCAAGGAACGGATAAGGCAGCATATCACCAAGAAGTGAATTCTAAGAATTCCATTCTCCAAGTAGGGCAGTGGAATCCAGGAGGGATAGCCTGTGATGGCATATTTAAAGGCCTATTCTACCTGTGATCCTTGTCAGAGCAACTTGCTCTCTTGAAGGAAGGAATTGCCTTTAAGTGGCTTGTCTTGTCCAGGCATACTTAGCTAGACTTAGCACAATGTAGTCTGAGGTACCAGCAGTACAATCACACATCACCAGCAAATCCCAAATGTATTCCCTGTATTTGATGGCCACAGTATGCTTTGGCTCAATAACAGGTAGGTGCTTCTTTACTCCAAATTCTCACCCCTATTTCTACCTGGCAAAACAAGGGTATCTTAACTATGCACACTGAGTGCACTGCATATATAGGGGCTGCTACATATTATGCCTACTGTTGATTAATGAGTTCGTCCCAGAGATATGGCAATTTTAAATAAGGTGTGAGGCGAGTATTGTCCATATGCCATTCTGCACATGGAGACCCCCATTATGGTACATTAGAGTGTGTTGTCCTGGCTACAGTGTAGGATTTGGGCTGTGGAGACCTGAGTTGAAATCTGTGTTCTGCCATCAGAGCATGGATGGCCTCTGACAAGCCACTGTCTCTCATCCTAACCTACCTCACAGGGTTGCTGTGAGGATAAAATGGGACTACCATACATATAGCTAGAGATGTTCAAAATGGTGTTATTTATTTTACTTAGAAGTAAGCCCATTGGATTCAGGAGGACAGAGGGCCCAATCCTATCCAATTTTCCAGTGCTGGTGCAGTTGTGCCAGTGAGGTGTGCACTGCATCCAGCAGTGGAGGGGCAGTCACTTGGGCCTCCTCAAGGTATAGGAACATGTGTTCCCTTACCACGGGACTGTATTGTGGCTACACTGGAGCTGGAAAGTTGAATAGGATTGGGCCCTTAGGCTGTAATCCTATCTTACTTACCAGAAACAAACACCTCTACTTATAGCACCCTACAGAAGTTGGCAACACAAATGCTATCATTAAATATAACAGTCATTAAAATCAAGATGCCAGATTTTTGTTACAAGAGATTCTATGATCCAAAGAATATGGAATCTAGAGAGTTACCTTAGCTGCTCAGTGGCTTTGATGTATGTTGTTCTCAGATGTTGAACTCTTTTTTTCTTTGAAGAATAGATTTCCACCCCCATATTACAAAAATTACTTTTGAAAATCTCTTCCCTATCAAAATATTGTAATGGATGGCCATTCAGCATGAAGGACTTCCATTCAAGAAACACAAAACCAAAGTCCTTTTAGGCGACTAGATTTGTGGTTCTTTGGATCCCACTTACATTATTTAGATGACAGTGTCCTTCTATGAACTCCAGTAGTGTTACAGCAACCAGCGTACTTAAGTGGGCTTAAAAGAATTGCAATCTATTTCCCTTCAGCGAATCTTAAAAACATTATTTGCTACCAGACATGTTCAAGGTTTGACATTTGGTTTCCTTTTACCTTGCTCAGAAGGAAAGCATTCCAAGCCCATTCACTTCAAGCTGGCATTGCAAAAGCTGTAGCTGGTATAGGTGATGATGAAATACATACCGAGGCATGTCAGTTGCCCAATTCTTACTCTAGTGTGAACTTTTTGCCACTGTTCCCCCCCCCCCATAATAAATATATCCAGAGATTTCACAAGTAAATAGCAAACTGAACTTCTAGGGAAATGACCAGGTTTCTAGTTTTCATTTCCTCAGAATTACAAGCATGTGTGAATAATTTTAGAAAATCAGCAAATATTTGAAATGAGTTGCTATGCTGAAATCTCTAAACAAAAATGAGTACACCCCCTGTATCCACGGATCCCGTAACCGCAAATTCACTTATCTGTGGATTGGGTCTGGCCCCTCCTTCTCCCACCCTCAAACTATACCCTGTCTGTCCCACTCACTGCCCCCAACTGCTCATGATCCCTCGAAAATACCCCCACTGCCAACCTACCTGCATCCAACAGTGGCTCTCAGATGCAGGTAGGTTGGCAGTGGGGGTATTTTTGAGGGATCATGAGCAGTTGGGGGCAGTGAGTGGGACACATGGCCCCAAAGCACATGATGGTGTCACAGCCTTCACACCATCAATTCAGGGCTTAAATAGTGGCAGATCGCAAGACTACAAGACTCTACATAGAATCTTACTTTTTCTCCTCAAGAATGCAGGTATACCCCGTATCCATGGGGGTTCCATTCAGGGGGTTCCATTAAGTGAAACCGTGGATATCAGTGAATGCCTCCCCCACCCTCTGGAGCCAAGAGGAGCTTGACTCTCCAGAGGCAAGGGGAGCTCTCTGGAGGGTGGGGGGAGACATTCCACCATATCTTCAGTTTCACTTAACCTCAGGGGGTTCCAGAATGGAACTCCCCTTGGAAACAGGGGCACGCTTGTATTCTTTAGGAGAAAAAATAAGACTCTGTAGAGAATGCTATTCTAACATTTTCTTACAAGTAAATGTAAAGTAAAAGTAAATGTAAATAAGTACAGTAAATTTTTTTAAAAAGGCAGAGTCTTCATTGGAACAGAGCAAGCTCCAACTTTAGGCAGGCTGTGGCAACTGAACTTCATGTGGCATTTATACTTTGACGGCCATGAAATCACTCTTATCAGCCAGTAAAGATTACTCTTTGGTTTTCTACAACAAAATGTCTTGAGCCTTGTTTGAGAGCCAAATGTGGACCCTCAGGGCAGGTCTTGGAACTATTTCTGTGTGAGAGTTGTGTCAAAAGTTCATGCTTGCTAGCAGCATCGAAGGTGATCTGTCTTGCAATCCACCACTATTTAAACCCTGGATCGGTGGTGTGAAAACTGTGTCACCGCGTGCTTTGGTGCCATGTGTACAACAGCGGCCCTCAGATGCAGGTAGGTTGGCAGTGGGGGCAGTTTGAGGGATCATGAGCAGTTGGGGGCAGTGAGTGGACCAGGCAGCGGGTGGTTTGGGGATGGGAGGGAGAGGGTATTTGTTTCTAGTGGTGGGAGAAAGGGAAAGTTGATTTCAACATCAGCCCTGACAGCCATCATTTTGGTTTTTCTCAGAATATCCCTGGACGTTCTGGGGCATTCTGGAAGAAAAAATAGTAACTATACCACTTTTTCCTGGAATACCCACAATAACATCATGTTCTGGGCCATTCTGGAAAAAAATGAAATGGCAGCTGTCATGGTAGCCACTCAAATCAGGTTCTCTCACAACCAGAAGGGGAAAGAAGTAATCAAATGCAAGGATAGAGGGAGTTACACAGTGCATATAGTCCTGAGCTCCTTGGAGGAAGGACAGAATAAAAAATGCAATAAATAAATACCTGTTACTGTTGAAGAAGGTAAGCCCTTTCCCTCCACTAATCCTGACGGGAACAAATCAGCACAAACTGGAATCCTGAATAAGACTCCCATTCGTTACCTTCTGAGTTCATTCTGGGGCATGTGGCAATTGGACTGAATTGGCCCTATTTGGTTCAGTTTTCTATTTGTCCAGAAACCAAGACAGATTGGGGACCAACCAGCCAGAATGGCATAATGGTTCTGGTGTTGGACTAGGACTGAAAGATCCAGATTCAAATCTCTGTTCAGCCATGAAGCTTCCTGGCTGATCTTGAGCTAGTCACTATCAGTGTCACCTCACAGGCCTGTGGTAAGGAGAAAAGGAGCCATGTACAACTTCCCTGAGCTCTTTGGAGAAAGTGCAGTACAAAAATCTGAAAAATAAATAAAATGCACACGCAATGGATAGAAACTATATGCAAACATTTCTTAGGGGCAAGACCAGACAGCACAGTCCCACTTCCTCTCCATGTGATTATAGCTATCCATATAGTCACATACAAAGAGTCTGTTATGGAAAGTTCTTCTTTCCCTGCTGCATATTATATTCATTAAATGTTCCATAGTAGCCTGTCCTGTATTGGCTTCTGAAGCAGGATGTAAAACTGACCAACGCTGGGCTGATGCAAGGCTCTGAGGTAGGCGGGGAGGCAGCGAAGAGGCAGGAAGGAGGTGTTCCTGGGTGGGGGGAGGGTGGGCAGTGGGCAGCCCTGGGGGCAGGTGGGAAGCAGGAGGCGGAACTGGGATCCAGCATTTATGCCAGATCCCAACCCCCGTTCCAGGGGAGATTGGAGCGGCTTCAAGCTGCTCCGCTCTCCTTGGACTTGTGCCACCTCAAGAGGTGGTGCAAGTCTGAGGAGACCCATAGGGGAAAGGTTTCCCCTTGCCTCTGGATGAGCTATTTTTGGCCCCTATCCTGCACTGGATACATCGCAAGCCCCCTAGCTTGCCTATTCTAGCACAGGATAGGATTGTGCCCTTTTTGTCTTAGAAACACTGATGTCAATTAATAAGTCAGAGACATTTCCAACATATGCACAGGCCTTCTTCTTTTGCTGTCAGAAACAAGCATTGCCTCTTTCCCATTCTTAACCCATTTCTGCCCAGCCCACAGGTGTACCTGTTTGATCCCTGTTGCATATATGCAAAGTTGGGCAGAAATGGCTTTTAAGCTCTACCCTCTTCAGTGTACACACTGAATTTACAACCCTACAGTTTACTGATTCCTCATCCAGGATCATGTAGCAACTGTTACCCTGCACATGCCTGATCTTGTCTGATCTTGGAAGCTAAGCAGGGTCAGGCCTGGTTAGTACTTGAATGGAAGACCGCCTGGGAATACTGGGTGCTGTAGGCTTATACCAGAGTCTTTTGAGACTGAAGGTTGCCAGCCATCCAGGATCTTAGATCTCCTCTATCAGCATCGTATACAGGGCTTTTTTTTCTAATGGAACGTGGGGAGACGGAGTTCCGGCACCTTTTTGCAGGGGCCCCTCCCCTTTGGAGGCATTCCAGGAGGGGGGAGCAAAATAGAGGCATTCGCTGGGTGGGTGATGGGAGGTGCAGGGTGGGCGGGCGCCTGGCCCCTGCCTGACCGCACAATGACCCCCTCCTGCCCCCATCTCCAAGCTCCCGCCTGAGCCCAGCCTGCCTCCCCTCCCCCTGTGCCCTGCTCCCCAGCGCAGCTCCCAAGCCGGTGGAGGGTGCGGGGGACACATGCTGACACCGAGGAGGAGGACGGACAGATGGACAGCCAGCCAGCCAGGGAGACGGGCTGCGGCACCCACGGAACACCCAGGTACTGGCTTGGCGGAGGAGGAGGGGAAGGAAGCTGGCTGGTGCAGCCCCGTGCCAATCTGCAGCACGAGCCTAGGCTTGTCTACTCAGAAGTATGTCTCATTGTGCTCAATGGGGCTTGCTCCTGGGAAAGGGTGCATAGCCTTGCAGCCTGAGAGCCCAAGCATGTCTACTCAGAAGTAAGTTCCATTGTGTTTAATGGGGCTTACTCCCAGGAAAGTGTCATAGCTTTGCAGCCTGAGTAGACAGGCAGAGAAAGGGCTCTGAGGCTGCAGTTCTCTCCACACTTTCCTGGGAGGAAGCCCCACTGCCTCTAGTGGGACTGACTTCTGAGTAGACAGGCACAGGAGGGGCTCTGAGGCTGCAGTCCTCTCCACACTTTCCTGGGAGGAAGCCCCACTGCCTCTAGTGGGACTGACTTCTGAGTAGACAGGCACAGGATTGGGCCCTGAGGCTGCCATCCTATCCACAGTAAGCCCCATTCACTAAAGTGGACTTCTGAGTAGACATGCATAGGATTGGGCTCTTAGGCTGCAATCCTAGGCACTTTCCTGGGAGTAAGCGCCATTGACTAGAATGATACTTACTTCAGAGTAGACATACCTAGGATTGGGCTCTTAATCCTGGCAGAGATATATATCTGCACCCGTTTTCACATGCTAAGGGCAGGTGAAAAGGGATTCTACGTGTGTACAACGTGCTGTCCAGCCTTGCCAGAGATCCTCCTCATCCTTCCCCCACAAGCATGCCCTCCACCAGCCAGCGTTTGCAGCTCCTCTCCAGCAATGCACAGCAGCTGCTCAGGACAGCAGAGAACATACAATTGCATGCCAAGCGCCTTCCCAAAGACACAGAGTATTCTGATACCTGAATTAAACCATATTTAATCGCTTGTTTGCAAACGTAGCTGTTTCTAGGTGCACCTAAGAACACCTCTCGTGTAAGAATTCCTTTTTTGTTCTTACTCCCACAGTTGCTTAGAGTAATTTTACTACATGGAGCTCATGTAAGCCATTTTTTGGAATCCATTCACTGCTTCCTCTCCTCAAAGTAGTGCCACACTACATACTACATGCTACAAGTGCACTGTATAGTATTTTTCCCCATGTGTAGAAAAAATAGCTAGGGGGAAAGGGATGTGGAGATTGACAGCCTAATCCTATGCATGTCTACTCAGAAGTAAGTTAATCTTTAGGGGGCAAGCACATAAAAAATATTTTATTTCTCAATAAAAAATGGTTTAAAAATAAATAAATAAATAAATAAATAAATAAAAGATTAACAAGTTGTGAGTTCCTGCACCTTTTTATTTACAAAAAAAAGCACTGGTCATATGTGAAAGGCTGCTGCAGCTCATATCAAAATGAAAAGAATCGGCAACACGATGTGTCATCGCAGGATGGAATTTCCCCTCCTCCCAAGATATTTTGGTCACGTCAGAGTGGGAGTGCTAGAAATTGTATATGAGCGACTTGAGGTGGGGAAACACGCTAGAGGCACTTGGAAAGGAATCGGGCTGGTGATGGTTTTCCCCCTTCTCAAGCACTGAGAAGGTTTTGAGTGGGCTGGATCATGTGTGGTCACAGAAACATTTTAAAAATAACCAGAGCTCTGCTAGGTGGGCTGCTTGCTGATGTGGGGGCACTAGTGTGGGTGATGCCAATCTTTCCCCTGAAAATAGCTGCATTGACAGGCTCTCCTGCCAATACTTTGGCTTACTGTCTGCTTTATTGGGAACAGTCACTTCTGGTATAATGTCCTGCATAGAGCCATGTGCACCATATGGCATATTTTGGGAGGTACTTTATGTTGCATTCATAAACAAGCCTATTGATGTTCCAGTGATTGAAGGCAATAATAATAATAACTTTAATAAACTTTATTAATACATCAACATTTCCAGCCAAAGGAAAGAACAGGGTATCATACAATTTTTAAATGTTTTAAAAAATTGAATCTTCGCCTGCAGGGGCTACCCAGCCACTTCAAGCAGCAAGCTGGGGAAGGTGCTAGGCTGACCCTGGATCCATCCAGCAACAGCGGGCCACTTCCCCTGGTCCTCCCCCTGCCATCTACTACACCAATGTGCTGCCAGAGTATTTCTTTGCCTGATCTCTTCTTGAAGCGAAAGCAAGAGGAAGATGCAGCTGCAACTCCCCCCTCCAGCAACACTGCTGTGAATGAGCACAACCCAGCTTGAGGAAGAGGTGGTCATTGGTGTGATACTGTTTCTGTACATCATTAGGAAAGGTGTCACTGCCTCTGTCACCTCTTTTCCTCACATATCACTCCTAGGAGGTTCCACTCCCCTTCTGGCAGTTTGCAGCTCCTAGGAGTGGAACCTCCTAGGACACTCTTCACCTGCCTGTTTAGAAGAAGCTATGTGAGTGGAGGAGGTGAGGAAGAGGAGGAGATTGTGGTGGCATGTGCTAGCACACTGGATTTTTTTTTTTTTAAAAGGAAAGAATGAATGATGGCATTCGGCATAGCTTCAGACACTGCTCTGGCTTGAACTGGACCTGCTCCCCTGAACAATTGTGTGGAGTTGATCACTCGTTTGTTAGCATTGTTTTCTGTGGCTGGTTGTCTGGGGCCTCAGACAGAAGTCTTACATAGTGCTGCTACCTGAGATTCGTTAACCAGAGGTTGAACGGGAACCTTAAAACATGAAAAAACATATGCTGTTCCACTAGGCTCCCGAATATCAGCTGTTCAGTGTGGCACCATAGGATAACTTACAGCCCAATACTATCCATACTTTCCTGGGAGTAAGCCCAATTGACTCTAATGGGACTTACTTCTGAGTAGACATGCATAGGATTGGCCTGTGTCTTGGGCCTCTGTCTAGCCTGATTGAAATGGCATTAATGTTTCTTTTCTTTTTCTTTTATATTGTCTGTGGAGCAGATTAGATAAGTGGAGAATGTGTGAAGTATGGAGGATGTTTGGGGCATTTAGGAAGCATTGCACATGTCATTTTAAAATTTGGAAATAAATTTCTTATTGATCAACTGGGCGGGGTTCATTTTTACAAACATGACAACTGTATAATGATTTTGGTTTACTGAGGGAATCAGAAATGAAGGTACTGGTGTTTATTCTATCATGTATGTAATTCTCTCTCTCTCTCTCTCTCTCTGGACCTCTGGACCTCTGGTTCTAATCTAGCTCTCTCTCTCTCTCTAGACCTCTGGGTTTGCACAAATGCACAAAATGGAGCCCAAGTAACCTCAAAGTCATTTCTTTTTTGTGGGTGTTTTATTGTTCAAATGTGTTCAGCTTTCTCATGACTGCCAAGCCAAACACCTTATGGATCAGATCAAAATGAAAGGGGGGGGGGGATATTCACAGATTTCCAGTTCAGTATCACTCGTAAATTAGCTGCCACTAATATTTTTTCTGGAACAAGAATTAAATTTCTTTCCAGCTTCAGTTCAGTAGTATTAATCGAAAGCCCATATTTTGTATGTGACCTTTAATTTCCTGGATTTTACCACAAACCACTTTCCAAAAGTATTTTACAGGTATATGCATTCTAGGCAGTGTGATTATTACTTTGCAGGGCTTTTTAATGTTCAAGACCTGGGTTCCATGTTTCTCAAGGTTTTTAGCTTGGAAAACATATGATTGATGGCTCAATCCTATCCACTGCTTTATGACAGTGGGAAACTGTCCTGCTGCCCTAAATTGGCTGCTAATGACACATGGACTGTGCCGCTGGCAGCCATTTTCAAGTTGTCATCGCAAAGTGGTGACAGCATCAGCAGCTCATTGCCAATGGTTGCTCCAGTGCAAGTAAGTCAGACCAAAGGGTGGGAGGTGGCCAGGGATGGGTGTAACAGAGAAGGGAGGGGGCTCCTAGAAGGCATAATGGAGTGGCAAGGCAGTATTTATAGGCAGTAAAGGCACTGCCAATATGCCATGCCCCCACCCAGCCTTACCGTGCCTCTTTGGATCTGATTGGACTTGTGCTAGCCAAAGAGCTGGTGCAGGTCTGAGTTGACCCATAAGATTATAGGCGCTCCCTTACACTATGGGAGGCCTCCTGGGAAAAATATTCCCTTCCACCTATGAGGCCTCAAGATTGCCGCCCCCCACCCTACGATGCAGTGTGCACCTCCAAGATGTGGTTGCATCAGCAGTGGTAGTGGGGAATAGGGCTGGGCTTTGAGATATATAAAATTATGCACAACATGGAGAGAGTAACCAGAGAGAAGACTTTCTCCTTCTTTCACAATACACTGTACGAGAAGCAGGTGTCATCCAGTGAAACTCCTTGGCAGGAGATTTAGAACAGACAAAAGGAAGGACTTCCTTGGTGTACATTTAGTCTGTGTAACCCATTGCCACAAGATGTGGTGAAAATCTCTAGCTTGAATGGCTTTAAAAGAACATTGCACAAATTCATAGATGACAGGTTTATCGATGGTTGATACAGCAGCACCTCCTGTTTCAGCAGCAATTATGTGTCTGAATGAAAGTTGTAGGGAAGCAATGGCAGGAGAGAAGAATGCCTTTCTCTCAGTTTCCCTTTTCCCAGGGTGCAGGTCCACTATACTGCCCTTCTGCATCATGCTGCCCCCTCCCTTGGATACTTATGTTGCCTCACATAACCTCTCATGGCATTCAGGATCACTGCAAAAGCAGAACACAGGTTCCTGGAAGTACTGCTTAAGACTGCGTTGGAAGCCTGAGAAGGTTTTTGGAGCGGTCCTGAATACCATATGGGGCTTCACCTGCCCCTGGAATGACTCTGGAATGCAGGTGGAGGTGGCATGGCAAGTGGAGGCAGCAGTGGTGGCGGTGCAGTGGGTGTGGTGGTGCCGCCCCCACAAGGCCCACGGGCATGGCACCTGGAGCTTTTGCCCCTCTGCCCCCCCAGGCTTTCCACTGCTTTCGCTCCTGCTTCTGGGGTTCCCAGAGGCAACTGGTGTGCTAGTGTGGGAAACAAAAGGCTGAACTAAATTGACCTTTGGCCTGATCCAGCAGGGCTTTGCTTATCCTGTAATGCTAACTTACAACACTAGCAACCCAATCTTTTCCCCTACCATTAGCGATGACACAGCTGCACCATGGAGGCATGTGCTGCATGTTATGGTGTGGGTGGCAATCAGGGAGGCTTGTGAGAGGTAAGGGAAAAATATTTTCCCTGATGGCCTATTGGTCTCCTCAGGCATAAGTCCATGGAGAGAAAATGGGTAGGGCAGGTTAAAAAAGCAGGGATAGGATTTGATGTGTGTTTGCCGCAACATCTACCCTCCCCAGCCCTCTCCACAGCACCCCCCCCTCCTCAAACCACGCAGAAATTCTCCCTGCTCACCCACAAAATGTCCCTCTGCCAATTTATCTGCCCTGGTGTATTCTACAGTCCACACCAGTTCAACTCTGATGCTGCTGCCACTTTATGGTGACGGCTCAGATTGGTTCAGCGGTGGTGCATGCTCCACCATTGCAGGGCCTTTTATGAAAGTAGGACACTGTCCTGCTGTTGTATATTTGGGGCTAGGATTAGGCCATAGATACATTTTACCAGATATATCTTTCTTTTTCTTTCCTATTGTCTGTCTTTCTCCTTCTTGCCTAATACACATTCTGTCATCCATCCCTCTCTTCTGTCCATCTTCCCACTCTCTTCTCCCCTTCCCTTTTTAATTCATTTTTCTCCCTCTGTAGTTCTCTATTTAAAAAAAATATGAGTGGAAATCAGTAAATCCTTCCTTTCTCAGGAACAGAAACTGACACCAGGGCAAGGGAGAGAGGCTGTTCAAAGGTTAATTACTCAGTCATTCAGTCTGCAAGGAAGTCAATAAAATAGGCTGAGCCTTAAAAAAAAAAAAAAAAAAGGAAACACTTTTAAAGGCACAGGAGTGCTTTGTCTATCCACACTGGACGAGCTGGTGTTGCAATTGCATTTTGCCACCAAAAGTGTCACCACAAATCAGATCTGGGGGGAAAAACACATAGGAGGACAACACAGAATACAATGAATTGCAGTGACCTGATGCAATGTCCTCTGGAAACAGGATGGTAGTTCCAGGAAATGAGCCAATATGGAAGCAACCCTTGTCTCAGTCCCTCTTCCTTCCTCTTCCTCTTTTTCTCTCTCCTTTAGGTCTCGTTTTTCTCTTTCTTTGTCTCCCCTCATCTTTCTTCTTCATCAGTGATTTAGAATTCTCACGCTATCCATAAACATGCACTGGAAGGTCAAAAAGAAATACTTCCCCAACTGGACAGTGGCTGCAGATGAAAAGGCCATTATTTTTGACATATTATTTATGTCAAAAATAATATGTAATCTTGAGTATATGTCCCAATATGTATTGATCAAGGGTGCCAAGGAAACCCAGCTTTCTTACATTGAAATACAAAGTCCTACTTTGGAGGTGTGCAGTAAAGGAGGCAGAAGGACATTTGTGTAAACCTTTTCCTTCCTCCACAGATATCTGCTTGGGACCTGAATTTGAGAACCAGCATCCTCAACAGTAGTGGGCTGGGGCAGAGGAGAGGACAGAATGGCTAGAATTATGACAGATGGTCTGGCTCTGCCACCTCATTGCACCCCATGTGACTGGGGAGAATGGAGGTGTGCAAAAGAACTTTATTTCCTCCTACATTCCAAGGATGGGGACATTAACTTGGACTCTGTTATTTGATGGTGTAGGCACTTTCCTCCACTCCCTTCTCCTTACCTGCCTGAGTGCAAAGATGGCTATCAGGAGCTGCTGAGGATTGTTTGCAGGCTTTCTGCTAAAAGCTGTGGGGAGGATGAACTACCTCGGGAAGGAGAAAGTCCAGACTTAACACACTCTTGCAGGAGTGCATTCAAGGCAGTGATGCCAGATCTGAATCTTGCTGCTGAAGATTTTTTAAATGCACATTTAAACATTGTGTCACCTCAGCTCTTGTCATCTACCTTAGGTCAGTAGGCAGTTTTGTTCTAGGTCACTCCCATGATGGACCTCCTCCCATACTAGACCATACAAAACAAATTACTATATCATACGCACAACTTAAATGCAGTAGAATCACTAGGGTTGATGAAATCCCCATTAACTTTATTTATTTCAATATATAACAGTACAAATTGAGCCTACTTAACCATGGATTTTATATCTGTGGGTCTGGTTCAGCCTGAACCCTCTGAAGTTGACCGGAGCTGTGTCTGCCCATGGCCTCTGTGGGCTTGAGAATGGTCCCACAGCATGACAAAGTTTCCTTTGGGAAACTGGAAGTGACATTTTTAGGCCTTTTAAGGCATTCTGAGGCCCAGGGAAACCCTCAAGCAGACATGTGTGGCCTCTGTGGGCTTCAGAAAGCTCTCTGGATGCAATGTTCCAGTTGCTTTTGGAGGGTTTAAAGGGGTCAAAACCATGGAATGGCCCCCCACAGATACCAAGACCCTACCTATGCAGGTCAACCTGCAAATCAGTAACCAACAAAAAACCAGTGGCCAACTTGATGACACTCACACAACTGAATAATCTAGTATTTGCTTTGATACATGGAAATGAGAGTTAACACCTTACTGGTTCCCTGCTATGTAATAACAACACCTCATTGACTCTCAAAACAATCAGTCTCATTGGTCAGTCCTGAGTTAAAGAAATCCATTTTTTGTTACATAAGGCAGTCGCGATTTCCTTTTGGGGTTATTTAGTTATGACATTTGACAGAATACCGATATTTCAATGCAGTTTGTTTCCACATTGTTATGATATATAACATAATGATATTATTCAAAAATACCAAGATTTACATAATTTTGGCCACTAGTGTTGTCAAAGCCCCCAAGGGTGTCACCTGCACCCCCTAGTGACAGCACTGGCTGTGTTGAAAATGCTGGGATGACTGTAACAGTCTGAATAATTCATTCATTGAAGTGTGAGTTTTAAATTCTTGGAATCTGTTCAATCACTTTCTGTTTTGTTCTTAATGTGGGAGATTGCAGTATCTCTTGTTGAAGACCTTTCATTGAGAATTTATGAATGGGGTAAGAGGGAAAGAAAGACTTTTTCTGGATGAGTTCTGACCTGTCACTATTGGCTCTTTGCTCACTGCCTGATAAAACCCTGCTAATATGCAGGAGCAAGTCAACTCCAGCTGACTGAACGTCTACAGGAAGTGAGCAGACATGACAAGGCTGGAAAGTACAGAGTGAATTGAAGACACCTTTAAACACACACACACAGACAGACAGACACACACACATGCTCTAACTGACTGTGTGTGTGTGTCACAAGATTAGAAAATCCAGTGACATTGGGTATTTCTTGCACAACTCTCTGGGAACTATGCTTTGTGCGATCACTGAATCTTTTCTACGGAAAAGCATACTGATTCATTCAGTAGAATCATATACCGTATGTTTTAAAAAGGAGGGCATTTGAAAAGCATCTCTCTTAGTCTGAGACATTGCAGTCCTACTGAATATAGTTGTGTCCCTGATTTCAAAAGTTACAACCAGGAAATTTCTTGTTTTTGAAATTTGTACCTGGAGACCCATAGACAGAAAGGAATCTGTTTTTAAAGCTCATATTTGTCTATTCTTTTTTATTTTGACTGCAGGATGTGGCATAGTTGTAGCAGCACATTTAACAGTCATCAGGAGTAGCATTAGAAACAGGGGCCCTTTTTGCTTTTGTTTACTTGTCACCCATCCCAACACTGGGGACTACATTGTCCCTTACCTATCCCTATTTTATATGCTTTACAGAGTGGGTACTTCTTGAAATACACAGCAGTTCACGAGCAACAGGCAGTCGGGCCCAAAAATGCCAAACTGATACAAAGGGAGATAGGGACAGCCCCATGCCTGTTGGCTGAGGAAGCTGTGTAGAACAGGTGTACTGCAGGATGGGGCTTGGGATTTTTCACCTTCATTATTTCCTGTGGGTTTTGATGGCATGAAATTCTGCCAGAGTACAAAGAAAATCACCAAATGCAAAAGTAGAGGGTGAGCAGGCATTTACAACTGAAGAAAACCCCTTGGGGGTTGATTGCCCACTTCTTCCTTGAACAGCTCTCTCTCTCTTTGAATCCAGAGGGTTGAAACAGCAGCTGCTGCCCTACCAGAATCAGAGCACAGGCCTATCCAGGCTAGCACATGGCATGCAGCAGTTTCTGCACTCTGCACAAATGCTGGGGGGGCTGCTGTTGCCATGCTGGCAATCAGGAATGTCTCCTCAATTATTCTGCTTAGGGAAGTATGCAAAGCATAGTCTGCATTTGTTAATGTTTTTCACATTTGACCTGAGCTGGAGAGCTATGCTGAAAAATGTGAGCTGAAAACCCCCTGTTTCAGTCCTAGTTTAGAGCCCAATCCTAGCCAACCTTCCAGCACCAGTGCAGCTGCAATGCAGCCTTAAGATAAGGGAACAAATGTTCTCTTACCTTGAGGAGGCCTCTGTGACTGCCACCCCAACAAAGGACGCAGTGCACACCCCATTGGCATCGCTGCACCGGCCCTGGAAAATTGGATAGGATTGGGTCCTTAGTCAATTGTGTAGTCAGAGTTTCTGTCACTGGTTTTTCTAGTGTAACCGACACACATGGTTGGACTTGATCTGGATCAGGACCACAGTGAAGTAAGGTGGTTTAACCCTGTTGTACAGGGAATACATGCTATTGGGCAGGAAATACATGCCTTTTCCTTCGAAAGCATTAACCCAGATTAGACTAAAAAAAGTCTCAAAGAAATCTTTAATCTAACCCTAGTCATGTAACCCTAGTTTGACCCCTGCCGGATATCCTTAGGCAGGCCTCTCATCATCAGCACTACCTATCTGTAACATGTTAGTGATGTAGTGACTACTGTCTATCTTACAGTGTTGTTTTATTGAGCTAATGTACGTGAAGCAGTTAGGGAAAATGTCATATGAGGATACAAACACTCGCATTATGTGATTCAGGAACCAAAGATTTGTTTTTTGTTGTTTGCAAAAAGGTATTTTTGGTCCCTACATTCTCCTCTCTACAACTGACTTAAAAAACTAACAGCCTAATACTATTGGGCATTGACGTTCCACCTGTGCTTAACTGCCTTAGGGCAGTCGTGAAAGACACTTCAACAGTGCTCAGAGTCGTGCACTGCTGGAATGCCGGCAACAGGGCTAGCAGTCTGCCCACCCTCGCGTTTACGGGTCTTTGATGCTCATACTTATCCTTTAATTTTGCACACCATTATATATACCTAACATAATTACCCACCCAGAAAAAATAGTCACTCACCCGCCTCTAGAATCCTGACTACTGGGCCTGACTGGCAGGTAGGCCAGAGTCTTCCTGTGCATGCTGGAGGATTCTCCCAGACCCATCAAGGCAGGTAGAATGGTGGGGGAGGTGAGATGGGGGAGGCAGAATGGAGGTGGGCGAGGGTGGGATGATGGTGGGTGGGGGAGGGTAGAACAGGAGGCAATGGGTGGGGGTGGGCACATCAGCTCTGTGAAGAGGGTGGTTTTGATGGCAGTGGCCAATCCTAGCCTCCTTCCTGGATCTGTCCCATGGCCTTGCGCAGACCTGCATCAGAAGTTTTGCTAGTACAGGTCTGAGTACATCCCTCTGGGCTGTGAAGAATCATCTTCAGCTAAGGGAACAAATGTACTCTTATCCAGAGGAGAACTCCACAACAGCTCCGTCACAGGATGAAGTGGTAGCTATTTGGGCATCACTGCATTGGGGGGGGGAACCCCACCAATTGGGCTGAAAAACTATTAACTTTATATTTTGGATTCTTTATGCTTTGTTTTAGATTTCCTAATTCATTCACTGACTTGATTTGTTGATATGCCAACTTACGATACATCAAATACCAAAAACTATATACCAAATTGACTGGCTATTAACATGACAAACAGCCCTATCCTATGTAGGCTGACCGTCCTGTAGTATAGTGATGCTGAAATGGCTGCCACTATAACCCAAAGGGCCAGGAAGGCAACTGGAAGTCTCCTCACCCTGATGGGTCTACTCAGATCTATGCCAGCTCAATCACTGGAGCAGAACTGAGAAGATCTGTGAAGGGCTTTGAGGCATAGGAGAGGGGATACCATGTGGTGACAGCCTCTGCTACCATCCCCATCCTTCTCCCAGACCTGAACTGCCCCCAGGCGATCCTCCTCCTGCCCAGTTACACCCCTTCTCTGCCCTGTTCCACCCTCCTTGTCTACCCACTGCATAGTGGTTCACTTACCCTGGCCGGCGGGGACAGCTCCAGCACTGCAGAGGCCGCCAATGGCACTGGCCTCCGCATAAAGTATGGCTGCAACATACTTTATGGCACATTTGTTATTGCAAATGTGCCCACTCCACCAGCGGCAGCCGGCTTACAAATGGGCTTTCAATGGCGTATTGCCCAACATTCTGCAAGATTCAAAGGAAATAAATCCACAAGCAAAAACAAATTCCAACATTCATTTCCTTGAACAGACATTTTGGTTTGTAAGGTGCTACAGGGCTCTTTCTCTGAAAACTGGTGGCTGGCTGAACAGTATTAAGCTTTGTAAACTTTGTTCTGCTATCACATCTCACTTGCACACGCTCACACTGACTTTCCCTCCCACTACTGTATTGCTTCTCAAACCTAGAAGAGAGTATGTACTGAGTGAATCCATCTGAAGTGCTTTGAACCCACTTTCTCTCAAGAAAAGAGGTCCGCTGTCATCTGCTAAATTAACATGCAATTCTTGCTACTATGAGTTCTAAATGAAAAGTGAAAATGCCAAGACATGGAGGAGGTTATAGAGTAATTGCTTGTATTCTCATATGTTATTTTCCAACATTTTTATACTGTCCTTCCTCTAAGGAGCTCAGGGTGATGTACACGATTCCTTCCCACCTTTTGTCCTCAGTACTTCTGTGTGATTCCTTCTCCATGAAGTGCCCCATTGGATTAGTTCCCATGTAGCTTTACCCCAGTGTGAAGCTGATTCCTTGTGAGAATGTTCCATGGCCCACCTCCATTGCTGGGGCTGTTTGAGAGTTTACCATACTTTAACCCTGTGGGAGGCTGCTTCTGCATGGGTTCTCTTTGGTGTCCTGTCTTTGACTTCTACCATGTGACTACTACCATGACTTTTACCACATGGATTCTCCTCACTGTGTGAGTTTCCACACTAGCACCAAATATTTCTAGATCTCTATTGTGGTTCGGAATACAATGCATCTGATTGTGTAGAGAGTTTCCACACCACCAACTGATGTCTTCAGAAACATTCTGAAGACTACTGATATGGAAACTTACCACGTGATGGAGAAAATCCATGCCACAACCCACACTAAATATTGCAGCATGGACATGAAGAGTGTGTGGTAACTGCCTTCTGCAGGGACAAGGCTAACATTTTTATTCAACCATGCCTTCTCATACATTGCATCCTTTCTCAAATACTGGACATGTTAGCTACCATCCTATGTACTATTCCTGGAAGCATTTTCAGGAGCTAGAGGTGATGTTATCATCCATTGACACCAAGGATTCTGACCTTTCAATCCATCTTGTGACTTCTGTGTCATGTTACAACATTGTTAAGTAGACAAACAGGAAACTAGTCTAGAACAGGCATGCAGACAGTCTCCATTTGTGTTTAGCTAGACAGTCTCTAAAATTATAGAAAGTACAATCTGTTCATCCTGAATTGTAAACACTGACTTTATTTTTTGCAAACATAGGTGGATAAACAGATATGGCCACTCACATTCCCCCGGGCAGGGGGTGGGACAGGATCTGGCACTTGGGCTGGATCCAACCCGGTGTTACATGGGCTGCTTAGATTTATGCCACTGATTTAGGTGGCGCAGATCTAAGAAGCCCCATAAGGCTGCCCAGGGAATTGCTCGGGGTAAGGGGAAATTTCCCCTTACTCCAAGCTGCACCCCAGCCGGCACCAAACCTACACTGGGTACAACGCAGGCCAACTAGCCTGCTTGATCCAGCACAGGTTAGGATTGTGCCCTCCATGTCTCCCTCTTATGATTTGGATGATTATTTCCTTTTTTTATAGAGAGAAACTAAGTAATTTCAGTTTGGAGTTTGGGGTCGAGGATTGTTGTTTTTTGGTCTTCCGGTCTCAGCCTTCACAAATTCCTTGATTTTAATGGTGCTGTCAGCATTTTATGTTACAGGGAAATTAAATAATGCACAATCAACACAACTGTTTAGCAATTATAGATTGTTCTGATTGACTTATCACCTGATGAATAATCAATTAGTAATAGCTAAGTAAAGTTACGTATCAGAATTTCTGTGCAGTGGTGCTTCCTCTTTGAGGGTATTAAAGGAAGGGTGAGATAAATTACAATTAGAATTACAAGTTAGAATTGCTCAGAGTTACAAGGGAAAGCCATGTTTTATTTATTGTTGATATTCCCTGTTTCAGTAACATACTGATTACAAAAGCCTTCATCCACTATTAAGAGCTAAGGCTTTTGTTAATTAATTTACTGATCTGTGCTGCAGTCCTAAACTAGTGAGTTAACAGCCCAGTTTGATGGTTTTCCCAGCCATAACCTCCTGAATGCTAGTGGATTGATCTCCTTGGACCTGCACCAGTTCTTTAGCTGGCACAAGTTCAAAGAGACAAAGGAGTGGGCATGTCGCCCGGCACTAGAGGGGTTAGCTTCCAGTATGTCTCCCATTCTGGATGCTACCCTCTCCTACCTCTGAAGTGCCATTCCTGAGTACATCTGACAGCCCCATCCTACTTTACTCTCCGTGTGGTTATGCAACCATATCAACAGCGTGTGTGCTGTATCCCATGGAAGAGTTTCAGACCCCGAATCTCTCCTCTGGGTAAGGATATCATCACAGCTGGCCAGGACTCCTGGGTATGTCTCTCGTGAAGGGTTGGGGCATGCTGGCTGAACCTTGCAGCCCAGCTACCACCATTGTGATCTTATTCATGCTCACTTCCCTTTTGGAAAAGGGAAAGTACGAGAAGAGAAGTGGGAATGGCAATGGTGGTGGCGGTGAGGATTTTCCTCTTCTTCTTCCTCTGGCCCTGCTATTGTGGTCCCACTGCTACTCACTGCTTTTTGAAACAGACCAAGCAGGCAGTGAATGGAAGAGAAAGTTTATAGAATGCGGGGTGTCCTCTGGGCCAGTCCTATCTTAGGTTGGCCTGAATGGTGTAAGGCCACTGGTACAAGGCAGCAGCCACATCATAGGGGATCAGGCTGGCTGGGAGTGGTAAGTAAAGAAAAATGTTACCTCTGTGGCCACACCATGGTCCTCTATGGGCCTACTCAGATCTAATCCAGCTCTTTTGCTGGCACAGAACTGTTAGGCTGAATGGAATGTGTCCGGTCTGGGACGGGGAGGGAAATAAGAATTGGCGAATGCTGCTGCTGCTGCTGCTGCTCACTACCATATCCCACCCCCAGTCTGTCTGGCCCAGCTCGATCCTTACCCCGCTGACAGCATGACTGCACCAACAGCTGCACCAAACCTTCTGACTGTGCACCAGTGGCAGCACTCTGCATGTGACGGAGAGACCGTTGTGCCAGCATGCCACAAGAAGCGAACTGGGCCCATAGAGTGTCAGTCACACCATTGTCCTCTGATGACTTCCTCTCCTGCTCACTACTTGCCCAGCCCTTTCAAAACATATCAGATGAGAAGAGGACTGCAGCAGCCAGGCTGGAGAAACAAGAAGAATACCCCTGGAGCTGCCACCATCTCCCCATTCATTCCCCATACAAAAGGGGTAACCAGCAGAAAGAGGCTTGCTGCATATGGGGAGAGAGAGAGCGAGAGAGAGAAAGAGAGAGCGAGCGAGCGAGATAGAGAGAGAGAGAGAGAGAGAGCATAATATCGCCTCAAGCACAAGAGAGGCTTGGATCTATTACAACTTTCAGATCTAAAACTCTCAGGAGTAATTGCAGTTGTTCTAATTATTATCCAGATTAACAAATAATCTCAAATCTAAGCCTAAAATGTTCATCTGTGTTTTGGATGGGAGATTTTCAAGGAAAAACCCACCGTGATAAAGGAGGTGTGATGAATCAGGAAGTGATCTGCCAAAGAACTGAAGTCATCCTTGGCCAGCTTCATGTGATTTGTTACAGATACTAATGCCACACTAACACCAAGAGACCATTAAAAGATAAAAGGCAAAAATTCCACTCCTGTGAACTGAAAATATAAAGCGGTAAGTTCAGATGCACCACCTGCTCTTCTTAAGGAGGTAATAATAGTGTTGGCATCTCACACTCTGTTGAAGCTTCCCAATACCTCCTCCCGCCTGGTTCTTCTGGCTCCAACTGGGACACCACTGCTGCTCAACAAATAGAGCTCACACAAGCCACAGCTGGTTTGTTAAGGAATGGAGACCAAGAGCATGCCTGAATTGCTTTTCTAAAGGCCACTGAAGAAAGCAGAAGTCCCAAGCAGTATACAGATGTCCTGGTTGCTCTGGTTTAGTGGCTACTGACTCATATCTCCTACCGTTGTCTTATGTTTTTGCACGTGCACTTCAGGTCACAGTTAAAGACTGCCCTCTGACAATCCCGACTCACCTCAGCTAGCTTGTGTAAATCATCCTTGGTAGTTGCAGGGTAGGGTGGAGAGGAGTAGCTTTTCCTTCTGTCAGGCATGCTGCAATGGAGAAGATGCACAAAAATGTAATGAAAATGTTAGGGTTTACTTATTGTGGGGAAAGCATAGCTGACAGGATTTTTAAAATAAGATTACAACTCAGGAGTCTTAACAAGAAATGATAGCACGGCTTGTTAGTTGTTGAACATTGCCAACTTTGGGCCCAATCCTATCCAACTTTCCAGCACTGGTGTAGTTGTAATGCAGCCCCAAGGTAAGGAAACGAGTGTTCCCATACCTTGAGGAGGCCTCTGTTACTGCCCCACCACCAGAGAATGCAGTGCCTGCCCCATTGGCATGACTACACCGGCACTGGAAAATTGGATAGGATTGGGCCCTCACTCTGCTGTTGCCATTTTTTTCTCATTGGTCGGGAGCTTTGCACAATACCCTCAGTGCCTGTTCAGCTGCAGTACTGGAAATTCCTGCCTCAGCAATCCTATTAACCATAGCTTGAGTCCAACCCTCCCTCACCATTCTGCAGAACTGCTCCTTTAAATGTTAGATTCCATCCATTTGCCTGAATACAGGAATTTGTCAGATGCCGTAGACCAGGGGTGTCAAACTTGTTTCATACAATGGGCCAAACAGCATTCATGATGCCTGCTGGGGGCCGGAAGTGATGTCATTAAGCAGGAAATAACATCATTAAGCAGATGATGACCAGAAATAAGCATTTTGTTTTCACTAAGGAACTCATTAGCTGTAAATGACAGAAAATATGCAAATCTTGATCATATTTTCAAGATATGGGAGGGCAGAATTATCCGCACTTATCACATGGGCTTCCCTTTCAGCAGCACTGCTTCCGCTGAGGGGTCATTTTGCAGCTTAGCAGCTGAGAGCAGCTGATGGTGGTTGTTGGAGAGACCATGAGGGCTGGAGAGGGGCAGATCAGTTCTGGGAGAGGGGCGGGAATGGCAGCAAAGGCTTCCCCTGTATCCTAACCCCCTTCCTAGGTCCTATTTTCCAACATGAGGCTGCTTGGATTTGTGGCAACCCGGGGCACAAGGGAATGTGCCTTAACCCCTGCTAATTGGGTAAGAGGCACTTTTTCACGTGGGTGCTCCTTTTTTTAGCAGGGGGAGAGTAACTGGCCCATCTCACCCCAGCAGTGTCTGTTCTGGTGGCTGTCTGCTGGTATTCTTTTGCATCTTTTTAGATTGTGAGCCCTTTTGGGACAGGGAGCCAATTAGTTATTTGATTTTTCTCTGTAAACCGCTTTGTGAACTTTTAGTTGAAAAGCGGTATATAAATACTGTTAATAATAAATAATAATGAATATTCCTGTACTGCAAGGGTCCGGCTGGCAGCCTTCTTTCCTGAATAGGATGCAGCGTTCTCTGTGGGACAGGGGATAGAATTAGTATCCTGATAATATACCATTTACAAAGTTGCTAGTGGAGGTGTAACATAAACATTTGGCCAGATGTAGTGTCAGGGGCTGGTGAAGCTGACCACTGGCCAAGAATCCGTGTCCGACAGTGCTCACTCCTGAACCCTCAGTACTAGCAATAGCAGCAATAGCTCCAAATGCACCATCAGGGGGTGGACTTAGGGTGCTTTGGGGGACCTAGTGCAGGCCTTTGCCCCAGAACCCCCCAACAACCTGGCACCAGTGCTGGGAGGGCAAAAACAATACGAACACATGCAGAAGCCACCTCTTCATGAATCTTTCTTTCTGCCAGGTACAAAATATTGCAATTCATCTGTGTTTTTATAGATCTACCTGGAATTTTGAACAGATAGGAGAAACATGAGCAAATTCAATCCAGACTATTTCTCCACAGGAGTTTGGATTCAGAAACAAAAGGATGAGAATGTAAGATGGAGCATGAGTTCATTGGTCTCATCCAAATGCTGGTGTACCAGAAGGTGACACAGCTGCACTTGAAGTTGTCAGAGGGATTCTGGAATTAGAAAATAGAAGCCATTCATTGGCCAGATCAACTTTCAGTTGAGGTAGAAGCATATGGAAGAGGATTATGATGATGGCAATGATGGGAGCAAGAGTGGTAAGAGGGACTGAACTGAATGGGACTTACTTCTGAGTAGATATGCATAGGATCGTACTGTCAGAGAACAAGTGCCTTCTTATACATACAGATGTGCCCCATATCTGTGGGGGTTCCATTCTGGAACCCCCACCCACCCCCGCAGTTATGTGAAACCATGGATATGGGTGAATGCCTTCCCCTTGTCTCTGGAGGGTCCTCTGAATAGAGAAGAGACTGTGGACATCAGTCTGTTACCTCTGCCAGGCTCAGACTGAGCCCAACACTAAAAGAAACACGACTTCCGGTTTTGTTTGCAAAATCCGAAGTGACGTTTTTCACTTCCCCAGGCCTCCTAATGCCTTATAAGGCATTAAAAGTGTCACTTCTGGTTTCATTGAGAAACCAGATGTTTTTTCTTTGTGTTGGGCTCAATTTGAGCCTAGCAGAGGCCGCAGATGTCTTGCTGGGCTCAGAGGACCCTCTGGAGGGATGCACGCGGGGGATGCATGCAGGGGGGACTGTGGACCCGATCCGCAGATAAGGGAGTCTGCAGATATGGCATTAGCGGATACACCCCTCCCCCCAATATTTTCCATCCATTCCTAACAGGGGTTTTGTACTGTGAGGGGTTTTGCAGCCGGTCACCAGAGATGGAGTTGCAAGATGAGGCACTCATATGGCGTCCAGGCAATCCTTTCCCCCTGTTTTCTTCTCATCAAAATAGTTGCATGCTGCTGTGAGTTTTATTCCTTCCCCACCCCCTGCACTGATCTCCTGGGCAGGGAGGCACATTACCCGGCCTTAATAGATATTCTGATATTTGGGCGGGTTGCTGGGTGGTCGATTTCCCTCCAGCCTATTCTCTCAAGGCCAATCTTGAAGTGATAGAAATGTGTGTTGTTAGCACACATTGCACTCTACAGCATAGAACATTAACTAACTTTCCACACTGTCTTATGAAGAACTCTGTCTAACTTGAAAGCCTGCATAATTGCATACCAATAAAGGTTGATCCAACGGAAGATAATTCTTCGGTTTTGTAAGTCTTGCTTTCTGCCCCCCCACGTATATTTTTTTTCAAGAATAAGAATGCCTTCAAAGTGAAAAATGCATAACTGAGTCATAACAAAAATACTATTCCAAACTTTGCTTTCATATTAAATATTCTAAATCTCTATTTTGCTTTCTCTTTCCCTCCTTATTGAGAATATGCTTATTGAACAAGGGCTTCTGCTTTCAGATCTGTTATAGGACGGATATGTTTCCTTCCCAAAGATAATAAATATAATGACAAGTGTTTTTTTTTCGGTCCCATTAGGTGCATTCCAAGTTTGGGTGGCAAGAAATTCCATATCAAGTAATTCTAGCAAATGCAGCTTGATTAGCATGTGTCATTGAAAACAAAGAAAAACAACAGGAAGACAAAGGCAGAGGTAAGTAAAAAATCAAGAGATTCAGTAACTGCAATTTAACACCTTTTTTAATTAGGTAAATTCTGAAACTAAGAAGCACTGCAATTACTTGAATTTTGCAGCAAAACAATAATTTTTTTAGTTATCTGGAACGTGCAGGGTTCCTAAGTTTTGGAATAAAATTCTCATAATTTTTCCAGTTGCAGGATGAGGGGTTTTACTAGGAAAATGGTGTAGAGGAGGGGTAATTCTCTCCCCAATACTAATCTAAATGACCTTCCTTGCTTCATCTCCATGGCTGGGTGATCTTGGACTAATCACATCCTCACAGGGTTGTTGTGAGGATAAAAGTAGGGAAAGAATAAGGTGAACTGCTCTGGGCTCTTTGGAGGGAGGATATAAATGCAATAAATAAGTAAGTAAGTAAGTAAGTAAGTAAGTAAGTAAAACCGGCTGCTTTCGATGACAATGGAAAAAATAACAGATCGAATCATGGATCATTATCATGTTATCTAAGATGGCTCTAGGGCCAGCCAATGAGTTCATGGCTTAGGCAAGCTTTAAAGCAGGAATTTCCCAGCTTGCACTCTTAGGATAAGTACAATTGTGTTTACAAAAAGGATCAGCACAGGTTTAGCTGCTATGGATTGAGCTAAGGCTTCCCTGCCCTGGTCCCATTCAGATGAAACATATACAGCCTCCAGCCTGAATGTCGATTGCTTCTTTGTCTTCACCCCTCCCTCACCCTTCAAGCAAGTTGTTCCCCTTCGTATTGTTTTGCTTTCCCAAGCTCCTTGAATGTTTATCTGATCAAACATTGTTTTGCTTTTTCAGTTTTTAAAAGAAGTTTCATTTAGATCGTTATTCATTTAGAAATTTTGGACCAAATTTGGGTGAGGCAAAAAAGGGCCAACCCATCCAGCCCACCTTTTCACCACTACTGTAAAACAGGTATGGGAGGCTACCATTTCCCCCAGAAGTGATTTTACTTCATCGTGTAGCGCTGTTTGCAAGGACTTCTGGGAGAAAAAATGCCAGCTGTTCCGTGGCCACCAAGTGAAAGCACTATCCCCCCCTTCATTTTCACTGCCTGTGACCAGGCGGCATAAATGGACGGAGAAATTTCAAGACAGCAGTATTTTATACATCTGTATGGAACAGGGTAATGATGCAAGAGCATCCCCTCTCTAGTAAGTATCTTTTTCTCTCTGAAGGAAACTGAATGAGATGTTCTCATTGTACAGATCAAGTAATTTACATGTGTAGATTCTCCTGCAGAGATGGCTCCAAAGGTGTAGGCTGGTGAGACACTGTGAGGGAGCTCTACCCAAGCAAGGGCCCTCATTCATGTCTAGCCAACTCAGCCCCTGAGATAGCAAGGGGCAGTGCTGTTCAGCACTGTCCAGTAAGACAGGGCCCATCATGACACTTGCTATCTGCTGGTGCAGCTACTTCCCACCATTGCCTTATCAGTGGACCAGGACTTTATGGCAGTGGGTTCCGAATTGTGAGCCATGGCTCTCCAGGGAGGCATGGAAACTAGCCAGGGGAGCTGCAGAATACTTGCTAAAAACCTGCCACCTTATATAATAGGATTATAATAGGATTGTAGTCCTAGTAGAGAGCCACAGCTAATGGCCCAATAGGTCAAGGAAGCCACCAGTCAAAAACATATGGGAACCACTGCCCTATGGGGAGACTTACAAGGGAGGCAGTGGGGAACAGGCAGCAGCAGTAGACACGAGTCCTCTTTTCATTGCTCTGCCACCAGTCATAATAGTGACAGCAGGGAAAGAGACCTGTTGCTCACCCACTGCCTGGTTTGCTTTCCCAGTTGGTTACCATTTTTGCTACCCACCTAAGAAAGCAAACTGGGAACCAAGAAATAGAGAGGCAGATAGCAGCATGAAAGCAGACTTATATTCCTTGTTACCGAGTTCAGTGGTACGGGGGGGGGGGAATAACAGACACATGCATACAAAGCGTGGGGGAGCAAACCTTTGGGTGGTCTCATAGAGCTCACCCCCCCAAAGCTGAAGATGCCGCTGTTCTCCTAGATTACTCGTGGGTACTTGAACTCTGTCTTTAGCTACAAGTTGTAGTTTTCCAGATTTCTTTGAGGTTTGACGGGTTTTTTCTCTCCCCTTCTTCAGACCAAAATCTAGATGCATGTGGTTATAATGGGAATTTTTGCACCACAATCCGGTTTGCTTTTTTAAAATGCTTTGGAAAATTTAAGTGGTCTGATTTTGCATTGTCTGCCAGAGTTGTTTTTTTTTTTTAATTAAATGAGTGTTCAACTGTCCATGTTAAATCAGTAAGAGTGTGAAAAAAACACATTACCTGCTCCTTCCTGCTCATTCCCCATATTGTTCCATTCCTCTTAAACTGAAGTTAATTGGATCATGTGCTGCCACCTGTTGGAAAGGGTCAGAAACAACAATTACATTAAAAGATCGCTTGAAAACCTAGAATACATCCTGTATTGGAAGACCTTATTGGTTTGGGTTTTTCCAGACAGTACAGATGTACCTCACTCTAAGGCACTTTGCTAATGTGTCACTTTTCAATTATATTCATGTTTGTTATTTTTGATGCTTGCCTTGCTCTTAAAGAGGTTTTTTGTAGTGACTCCAGTTGCACACCAGTTGACTCCAAGCTGAATCGAGTGAGTCAATCGGTCTCATTTTGTTATCCATGTGCTCATGTACTATATACACTGTAGCATTTTTTATTTATTATCTTTACATTTGCATTTTTTTAAGCTTCTCATGTGCAAAAAGATTGAGCTGAGGCAAACCAAGCAAACATACACCAAAATATACCCACATATCGCGCACAAGTATTTTGAATAAATTTTTAAAAAATTATCTGAAATTTAATTTTCAAAAAATTTCTTTTCTTTTCCATTAGCCTAATGCCGTATAAGTTAAACGTTAAATACTGAGACTCCATGATAATGACTAAGGGCCCAATCCTATCCAATTTTCCAGTGCCAGTGCAGCTGTGCCAATGGGGCATGCACTGCATCTTGGCATGGGGCAGCAGCACCCCTGAGGGCATGAAGGGGATCATAGCTTTGAATGTTCCTTCACATAGAAACTGTATATTAAAAGTTAACACATAAGCAGCAGTGCGGTGATAAATTTTGAAGTGAAGGAGCTTGTCATGACTCTGTTCAGACCCAAATTCCCATTACCACAACCCACTAAGATTATACAACAACAACAACAACAAAATCAACTGTCCATTTCTTTGCTAGGACATTTTACAGCCCAGTTGTATCCAAATCCCCCCCCCCCACTGATGTAGCCACACCAACAGAGCACTCGCTGTATGGGGGGGGGGAGGGGAGGCAGTCAGAAAGGTCTCCTTGAGGTAAGGGAACTTTTTGCTTACCCCAGGGAATGCCTCCACTGCCACCTTGGGTCTCCTCGGATCTACCTCTGCTGGTTGGCAGCCATAAGACCAATGCACGTAATGGAAGCAGTAAGGGAGACAGATGGGGTTAAGATATTGGGGCCTGTGGGTGCCACTGGTACTGCTGCTGGTCTGCCTCCCTCCCCATGTTCCACCCACTCTATTTCTTCTCTGCTACCATTGCACTTACTTGTGCTGGTTTGGTGGCCGGCCTCCCGCAACGCTACTGGTTGCAGCAGCACACTCAAAATGGCTGCCAGTGGCACACTGTGCAGGCTACCAGAAACCATTTTATGACAGCAGAGCTCTGTTCGGCTGTCGTTAACCTCTGCTTGCACCTGCCCAGTCACAGATAGGATTGGGTCATTATTCTCCTGCCACCTCTTTTGAAACGTATACATTTACGGATTCAATTCATTTCATTCCATACTCTTGGAATGGGTTGCAATAGTATAAACCAAGTGTATAAAAATGGAAAATAGAATTAAGAAATTTTCCAGAAAAATATAAAGGGTATATTAGAAGAGTAGCCTATGCATATTTATTCAGAAGTAAGTCCCACTATATGCAGTAGTGTTTAGACCCAGGTTAATTTCCACAGGATAGTAGCTTTGATGCAACATGAGCTACATATTATATCTCAGGTAGCTCCTGGGAAAAATGATCTCACTACATAAATTCCTAAGCAAATTTCTCAGTTTATCTCCTGGTGCTTTTTCTTAGATAAAAGGCCTTTGAAAAAAAAGTTTCAGAGGCAACTTCTGAGCTTTCCTGCTGATTACATCACTGCTCCTGCATCCTGAGGATGTCCTGCTCCCCTCACTTCCCCTAGATTGCACCGCTGCACATCATGGATAAAGATTCTAGCCTAGATACCTCATGTGCTAGTTGTCTACATTCAGGGAGAGTTCTTCATGTAGTGGTGGGGAATCAAACTTGCAGCTGCTCTGTGCTGTCTCCAGAAGTTTTCTCTCCTTGAACACCTATTTTTTAAATTCAAGGTGGTACTGATGGAAGCATATGCAATTCTTCCTTCCTCCCAAATTTGCAGGTACTCCATCTATATTGTTTCTATGACCTGAGTACCCAGAATATGAACAAATCATGGATAGCTGGCAACTTAGAGCCCAATCTTGTGCTTGGCGGCATGGCTCTGTGCCACTGAGCACAGTCACAAATGTGCCGTAAGGGACATTTGCAGGGCTCACCACCAGGCTCCTGCTGGTGCTAGTCCAGCACTGGCAGGCGCTAGGCTAGTGCGGGGCAGTCGCCCAGCTCCTGCGGCTCCGCAGTCTCCCAGACCGCTGAGCTGTGGAACAGTAGGCGGGGGCGGGGCAGGGAGGAAGCGTTCTGGGGAGGGGGGAGGCTGGCAGGGGGCGGAGGAAGGGCAGGCAGGAGTGTGCCGGAGGGAGGGAGGGAGGAGGATCTGCGGAGCTCTGCTCTGCAGGATCCAGCGCGCTCGTGGAGGGCTGTGAGTAGCCCCATTGTGGGGCTACTTACCTTACTCGGGGAAAGGGGACAAACATCCCCTTCTCCTGAGGCACCCCCTGCAGTAGCGCAGGAGGCGCTGGATTTGCCAAGTACAAATCCAGCGGTGCTGCCAAGCCTGGGCGCCCTGCGTAGCTCAGGATTGGGCTGTTACAACCCAATGCTGAGCTGCCTGGTACAAAGGTCCACTGCAGTGCTGAGAGTGGCTGCTGCAGCATCCTAAGTATGCCAGGCAGCCACTGGTGACTCCTCGGGCAAAGGGGACTTTTGTCCCTTACCTCCAAGTAATGGAAGTAGACCCACAATGGGGCTACTTGATTCTGCCATGGTTCTTTAGCCAGTACAGAATCAAGGAGTCCCATGTCGGGCCATGTGGTCCAAATTGAGGCTCTGGATCCAGTGGAGCTGAGCTCAGTCAGTCCCGTTCTGTCCTCTCCCGCCCCCTCTACCACCAGCCTCCTTCCTGCCCTCTCCTGCCCTCTCTTGCCCCGGAACACCTCCTCTCTGCTCCCCCATGCTTCCACTCACCTCTCCATCCCTCGGTTGTCCGGGCAAGCCTCCAGGCAGTGGACCACAGGCCCAGTGCCACAGCTGGCAGATTGTGGGCTCGCACTGAGCTCGCTCTGGTGCTGGGCCCGCGGTAAGGCTCGCAAACACACTTTACAGAACATTTGCAACAGTGCACGCTGGTAGTGAGTCAGCACACAAGGTTCAGGATTGGGCTGTTACTCAGCTACGACACTTCACTTGAAAATAAGTCCCACTGTTTTCAGTCAAAATAAATACACATCAAATTACAGTCACAATGGAATCTCTTATGTACTTACATGCAAGTAAGTCCACACACTGATGCATAGGGTCAGCGTCCGGTCAGGGGGAGGGCAGATTGGCTCCAGGGGGGGGAGGGTTTGGCAGCAGTGGTGGCTGCCTAATCATAGCCCTCTTCCCTAACAAAATTTGGTGGCCAGGTCTATGTGGACCTTTAACAGTGATTTCATCAGCAGAGATCCAAGCAGACAAGCTACGGACACTACTCAGATTAGTCCTCTGGAACTATTTCCCCCCCAAAGGATGCAGCTTGAGCTGTTTTGGCATTGGATTGGGCTGTCAAGTACCTTGGGATAAAGCGGTAATGAAAATGTGAGATGGTAAAATGTATACCATCTTAAGCCAAGGGATCACACCAATCTCACCTGACCGTATTGCTATTTCTTAGCAGCAATATTCATGCTGATGAAGAATGTAGAGATGGCTCTTGGCAGATCAGCTGTACTGGGCAAATGCTTTTTAGCAATTGTATGGGAAACCCCTCAAGCTGTAAAACCAAACATCTGAGTCTCACAGTTCACAAGCTCTAGCCTTCCTGTTACTAAATGAGTTCTTCAGCAATTGCATTATATTATGCAATGCAGTCTCAGAAGGATGACAGCATGAGAGATGAGCCACAGACCTAGTCATTGGCTCCAGTGCAGGAACATGTTTTGCCAAGTTCTGAATACAGACAAGGCTAGTCTGCCCACGGACGTGGACCTCCGCAGCTCTGTGCCCGGGGCAAAGCTGCACGATGGCGTGTCCCACGGGCTATCGCCGCTGCCCCTGCACAGAAATCCGTCCCCCCCCACTCACCAGAGGCTCATGGAGCCTTGTGACCTCCACCCATGTCAGAGAAGCCTCTGTGAGGTTCCCCGACACTATAAACTGTGCTTCTGGTTTTTCAGAAGCACAGTTTCTGCCCCCGTCGGGAGCCTCAGAGAGGCCTCCGCGGGGTCCTAGCAGCGGGCTCCTGGGGCTTTTGCCCCATCCCGGTCTCTGGCAGGTACGCAACTGTCTGCCCAAAGTTCCCATAAGACCATTGCCTAGGATATTAAATTAGAGAACACTGACTCTAATTGAATGACCATTATGATCTTTTTTCTACTAAGTTTATTTACTTTATTGCCCAATCCTATCCCCCACCACCAGTGCTAACGCAGCCATGCCAAAAAGGCATGTGCTGCATCCTATGGTGGTGGGGCAATGGGACTAACTGCAGGAGGTAAGTGAAAACATATTGCACTCACCTCCCGGTAGGCAGTCCAATTGCCAATGGGTCTCCTTGGACATAAAGTTACCTATTTTGATGTTGTATCATCGAGAAGAGAAAAGGGGTTAGAAAGGTCTAGAAAGAGGGGATAAGTTCCTGTGTGCACCATGGCTGCCAGATCCATCCTCTCATGTCCTGTTCTTCCCCCTCCCCATCCAGAAACAGCCCCAGGCCTCCCATTCCCTTCCCCTTCCCCCATGGCCTGCTCTCCCTCCCACACTGGGGGTTCCAGGGGAGCTGCTGTTGCGTGGCTGGTACCACTCACTGTTTCCAGTTGTGGTCTGATCACGCACTATACAGTGTTGTGTTTTATGATTCCCTAAGTCAGCTGCACTGCTGAAATGTGAGTTCCTGCAGTGCAGACTGATGATAGGATTGGGCTGCTAGGCTTGTAGCTGAGGCAAGTTTTCTCAGTGTGAGTATTGAAATCTTCTTCGATTCTGAAACTGTTGGATTACTTCAATGGAAGGCTTCAAACAAATGCTGTGATTGGCTATATCCCACACATTAACAGTTGAATATTATATTGTCAGTTGAGCATCACTCTGAATACAATAATTTCGTCACTACAAGAAGGGTAGAGAATTAAAGCCTTGAACACACATTGCTCTTAAGCTTTGTGAGTGTTTAACAGCCTGATCCGATCCCCTACTATGCTATTGCATGTAGCCACGTCAATGCATACTGTTTATTGAGTAACAAAATGAATGAATTTATACCCTGCCTTTCCAGTTCAAAACTGCACAAGGTAGCTTACAATAAAAATAATATTTTTATGTGTGGGGGGGAGGGTAATCTGAAAAATCTGAAACTTTTTACTTACCTCTGTGTAAGCCTACAGGCTGCCTATGGGTCTCCTCAGACCTATGCCAGCCATTTTGCTGGCCCGAGTCTGGGGAGAGCCAGGGGGCTTTAGGAGGTGGGGTTTCAGGGATAGGATCCTGGCACAAGTTGCTGCCAGTGGGATCTACCATCTCCCTCCCCCTAAACACCCTCTGCCTGATCTTCCCTGAAACTTCCACTAGCCTTCCTCTCCCCGTTCATGACATGGCCCTGCCGCCGACTTCCTGAGGTGGATGCAGTCTGATTTCCATGGCAGTGGGGCTCTGATGCTGCCACTGCTTTGCAGAGGTGGCTTGAACTGGCCCAGGGGTGGTGCACTCCACTTGCTGCTGCTGGACATGGTGTGACAGTGGGGTGCCCTCCTGCTCTTGCAAACGGCCCATAGGATTGGGCCACAGCTAAAAGTCACTCCATCCTGATGAATGGGCTCCTTTCTCTGTGGCCATTTTCTTTATAATGTCCAAAGTACTCTAGCACTGAACAACACAGGATAGCTGTCTTGCATCCCTGGCACTCATTATGACGCCATTGCTGCCGCACAGGGATGATCAGTTGATAGGATCCAGGTTTACCGTACTGATAGTCTCATCAATGTACAATAAAATGATGGCTCACAGGCATAAAGGAAAACAAAACTGTATTCAACAGTAGCTAGAGATATTCTACCCTTGAAAATTACATCTTTCTTTGCCTGAGCACGTGTAGTCCATAATTACAGTCTTTATTGCTATGTGGCACCAACCTTATTACACAGTTTGATCACACATGTTGGAAATTGTTTGTCAAAGCACTCTTCCAGCCATGACTGTCTGGAAAATAGAGTGCCTCCCTTTATAATACTGAAGTTGGGTATTCATGTGCTGGTAGTTGAGGTGGGAACTTCAGAACCATCTTCCTGAACTTTCTGAGTTTCTCTCCCCCCCCCCCCAAGTGAGTGCTGCTAAAATACAGTTCCCTGGGGTGGTGCTCAACGTGGAATCTGTAATATCTGTAACAATTAGAATATGTAAGCAATATAAGGGCACAATCCTAACCAACTTTCCAGCACTGACCTAACTACAATGTAGCCCCAAGGTAAGGTAACAAACATGCCCTTATCTTGAGGAGGTCCCCTTGACTGCCTTCCCACTGCAAGATGCAGTGCATGCCACATTGGCACAGCTATGTCAGTGCTGGAAAGTTGGTTAGCATTGCGCCCTAAGTGTATGGTTAGGATGGATCTCATGAAAGATCCCACAACATCTGTCACCTACAAAATGTGGTGTTGGAAGGTCATGAGATCACCCAAGACATATTGTTAAGTGGATCACAAGTAAAGCTACCCTGAGCCTCTGGAAGGGTGGGGTATAAATGTTTTAAATAAATAAATAAAATAAATTATTGCTTTGCTATGAAGTGCTACTACAAATGAGGTCCATTGGGTGACTATGTGGAATCTATTTCACGAAGTTGTGTTTCTCAATGTTGTTAAGGCTTCAGCTAGGAATTGGAAATACTGCTCTGTTGATTAGAGATACTTTAACAGTTTGTTCAAGTATTTATATTGAACCTGAACAATTATAGAGGCTTCATACTGCTTGCCAGTTGAATAAACCAATATTGTAAACTGCTGTCCTCCTATTTGATGTCTAAAACAACCTCAGCACACATCATCCCTAATAATTCACTAGTATCCTAGAACACTGTTTCTCCCACTAGGTGAGTTGCGAGCCAATTTTATGTGGTTACCCATTCACTTCAATATTTTATTTTTAGTATATTCGACTTGTTGCCAACCTGATATGTGACTGCATTTGGGAGATCTGTACTTTTAACAGGCTGCAATGTATACGCTTTTGACAATGATAGTCAATGGGGCTTACTCCTGGATAATCTTTCAGGTGATTTTACTTAACCCAGGAATTTTTTTTGCTATGTCAGCTCAGGGCTCAGAAATTGCTATATTTACATTCCAGCTGAAGCTTCTGGGAAAGTCTGCCACTTTGTGCTTTGAATGTAACAGATCTGAAGACAAAGATAGATCTGGAAACTTGCCTCCTCTTTGGAAGTGGCTGGTTTGTTGTCTATTTGCAAATCAAATGCTCTGGCAGCTCCAGTAAATTTATGTTCAGACCTAATAAAGATCATGCAGGTGCTGGCTCAGTTTAGCGGTACTTGTCAGATGACAGCAGCCTAGAGGGCAAAGCTTGTATTTATGAATTTAATGACCATGTATTGTACGTGATTAATTATTTTTTACTGTCTGGCGCTTAGATCTTCTCAATGATGCAATATCAAAAAGGTAAAAGCAAGTATGTTTTCCTAAATCATGTTATATGTTTTTTATTTAGTTGGTCAGCTAGTCAGCTTAACAATTTGTTTGACACCTTTCATCATCTGTATTTCCAGGGTGAAAGTTACACAAATTTAATAAATTAAATTTAATAAATTTAATAAATTTTAAAGAAATTAAAAGAAATTAATTAAAGTTAAAGAAATTGGTTCATTAAACAAATTTAATAAATTTTTAAAATACATTTTTAAAAATTTAAATTATAAATTTAAATTATAAGATTAAATTAAAGCTTGGATTAGCAATTAAATCTTAGAGCAGTCTGGAGCCGCATGACAATAAGAAAAGCAATAAATATGCTAGAATAAAACAGCAAACAAAAGAGGCATGAAAACCACTTCACCCAGAGATAAAAGATCTGAAAATAAAAAGTTTTCGCTTGGAGCTGAAAAGATAACAAAGTGGGTCCTGCTAGGAAAGCCTTGCCATAATTGATGCCACCATTGGGAAGGTACTATTTTCTTAGTACCTCCGAAGTGGCACCAAAGGTGACCTTCACTGAGTATTCCATTGAATTATGACAATCCATGTTGAGCCTCATTATTCACGTGGGTTCTATTCCAAGCACTCACATGGATTGCAAAAAAACGAACTATAGCAAATCAATTTAAAAAACAAAGTCTCTTTGCTCCCGTGATTTAAAAACAGCTTTGCTGACCTTTGTGATGCAAGATAAGAGTCATTAAGAAGACAATCCATCAATCAGTCCTCCTCCAAGTGCTTCACTCAGTCCCTCCCTTCACCAGTGCAAAGTGATCACCTTTCTTTCATGTGCTCAGGGGGAGGGGAGGGGTCACCTGGAGAGAGAAGAATTGATTGAAGAATTCTCAGCCAGCTGCCCTCTCTGTTTCTCATTAAGGAGGCTATTGTTAAAGGACTGTTCAGTTTTTTAAACTGATTTTAAAGGGATGCATTTTTCCCCTTCTCCAGGGATCAGCACATTCCTTCTCATTTGCAGTGGCCATTCGTGTTGAGTCAAATCCGTGTATAAAAAATCCATGTATAAATAGGCTGGACCTGTAATAAACTTTATATTGCATTTTTTATGTACAAGTTAGTCTTCATATCAGATGAGCCAGCATTAACTCTGGAAAGTGGGTTTGTCTCCAATTTACTTTGGTTGTCAACTGACTACACAACAGGGATGAACTTGTCTAACCCAGGGAAATTCCTACCTGGTTATGAAACTAGTTCAGCTTGTCTTGTTGTGAAAGTAGTCTTTGGGCTAGACTAGGTTTAGTTGGTCTTCTCTAGAAGGAAGTTAGAAAGCCTTAAGATGTCAATAGGTTTTCAGCAAGGAACATTTGTGTACTAATGGTGCCAAATAGGGTGTGCATACAAAACACTGTTGCTACCACAAGCTACCCTTGCAACAGCTTGGTGTCTTGCATTGTGACAAGGTGATGTCCCAGAGGCAGGCTTTGATGTTGATCAACCTTACGAAAATTCCAACATTTACGCAAGTGAGGACCCATCCAACTTTGATACAGAAATGCAGTCTCTGCTTTTGGTTTGGGGCATTTATCTCCCTCAGAAATGCATAGTATAAAGACAATTGCAGGAAGCTAAAGTCTGCTTTCTTTGTTTAAAAACAAAATTTGTGCCAAGTGAAACAGGATTCTGGACAAGTTGGAATCTATAGCCTCTATAAATTGAATAAATTACATATGGGGTGTGTGTGTGATTTCTGTGCCATATCCTCTGTAAACATGCTGTCTCAGTGGTATACATCTCTGAAAGGTTCTTTCAGAGATGTATAAATATATACATCAATATAAATGAAATACTTTTAAAACAATATAAAACACATTATGCGTTTACAAACTGATAATTAAAAGCTACTCCAATAATCCAGATTCTTTTCTGAAAAGAAAAGTTGCAGTTCATCCTGTGAAGTCCATAATAAAGTTGTCTAGAAAAACTTATCAGAGTGTGCTTGCAACCAGACTTCAAGAAATGACAGGCTGTCATTAGGGTTGTCTCAGCAAAGTTTAACACATGAGCAGGAATGTAAAGAAAGGAGGTCTAATACACACACATGCAAGCACACACACACACACTCCTTTTTTTTTTTCTCTTGCCACTTGGACAATGGCACACAAGGACTGGAAAACCAGTGTGGGGTTGCAGAGTGTTGGATCTGGTCCACTGGAAAGTAGTTTCAAATCCCCACTGAACGTCACTAGGAGATGGGTCAATTTGTTTTTCAGCCTATCCTACTTCCCAGGTTTGCTGTGAGGTTAAAAAGAGCAATCCATATATGCAGTCTTGAGAGGATAAGAGGGAAATATGAATAATAACCACTTGGAGTCCTCTTCTGAGATTTCAGTAGTCAATGGTGATGCACCTTCAAGCATCTCTCCTGACTTGTATTTTTATGCCACCTTCCAGGCCAAGGTCTCTCAAAGTAGTTTACATATATTTTAAAAAATCTCATGCATAATAATCAGGTTTCTAGCTAAAGCTACTGGTGGATATTAAAGCTGCACCAAGCCATTGTAAATCGCTCACAGGAAAATGGTCACCATGAAGAACCTGGCAGCAGATGACAACAGCAGATGAGGCATGACTCCTTCTCTGTTGGGTCACAAATGTAAGAGTGGTTTTTGGTTGCCATCTCCCTCATATCAACTCTATGTGGTAGCAAAGTCTGGTGGGGGGGGGAAGTAGTACCAGTCCTCACCCCAGCCCAGGTGTTCTGGTGGCTGCTAGTTTCTGAGGGAAGTCAGGTGTAAATCATTTTCAGTAAAGAGGGCAATTAGAAAGAACTAATAGTTGAGAAACTTGTGAGTGTGTTTTTTAAAAGAAAATTCTCAAGATGCTGAAAACCTGTGTCAAATGTATGTCTGTACTTGCATAGAATGGCAGAGTATATGTAGCCCTGACTGAGGGTAAAACTTCCAGCAGAAGATGAAACAATTTATTTTGACATTCATTTTTGATGTGGCAAAGTCCCCACCAAAACGGCCTTTCCCTATCATACTCACAAAGTGACCTTTTCTTTTGAATGCAGCACTGAGCGGTGAAGATGGGTATTTACCACATCCTAGAGGACTTCAGTTTTCAGTATATCACCAGGATGTGGTAGATACCAAATCACTCCAGAAGAAAAGGTTACCAGACACAGAAACGATAAAGGAAATATTCCCTTATGATAACTTCATTCCATAAAAAGTTGAGAACTGAAGCAACTAAAAGTAAACAAGACATCCATATTCATTTTATCATATATCTCATGGTCTTAAGTCCTCTTCAGGTGGTTGTAACTATGAAGAGTCTTCATGATTCCAATGCTGACTAGCCCTGCCCTTGTTTCATCAAAACCTCAATCAGCATTTCAAATCATGAGAATAGGAGGGCTGTTCACATGTTAAAGATCTGCATATCCAAGTGCAATCATTACACAGGCCTACAAAATTGAGGGTCAAAAACGTTTTTCCCAAGCCATGGTGTAGGCTTCCTCATGAGGAAGCTGCTTGAACCATTCACTAAAGAGGCTATGCCGTGTCTCTAAAAATAGGCGTGATAGGGCAAAAAGGATGCCATTTTTGGAATTGGCACTCCAAATATACCCAGGAATTGGTGTAATGTTTAAGGAAGCAAAATGTGTGTTGGCCTGTGTTATTAATGGGTACCTAATCCCAGACTGACTTCTTGGATGTGACCAGAAGTTGCTGGCATGAACTGAAAGTGGCTTCTGGTCATGTCTGGGGGCTTCTGAGGACGCTGGGAGGCCAAGGGCTACCTCCAGGTAAGTTTTGTGGTGCTGCACCAGCCCCCCACCGATTTCATTATCCATGAATTTCTGTATCTGCAGGGGTCCTGGAACAGATGCCCCGCAGATACCAAGGACCCACTGTATAGTATATCGAATAATTGATCTGTAAAATGAATCTAGCACAGGCAGTCCAATAGAAACGTGTACTGGGTTATAACATTCTGAACTTGGGTGCAGCATAATGTGTGAACAACTGGGGACAGCTCTTGCCTCTTCAGAGAAACAGGGAAGGACAGGAGCAATGTCAGCATTGTAAATGTGGAGACTCTCCATATCTGAACTGGGCATCAGTGTCTAAAGAAACGTATCTGTACTTCAAGCTCCTCTACATCCTCACAAATGTGTGTAAAAATAATTTCATTTGTATACTTTTATACTTATTTCTCTTTGTTCACAATTCAAATTATTTATGTCATGAAAGATATGCAAGTTGTGGTCCTCAGTTCCGTGATATATTGATTTCTTTAAAAAAATCAGGTTCAAATTTTGTCTTAGAATCATTATCTAAATATTCACTCTTCTCCCCCAGTCTTCCTTTCTTTAGTCAATCCAGTGTTAAAGAGACTGAAGTTTTCATTTCACAACTTGAAGACTAACCTATTAATGAGGAGATGGTATGGACCATGTTGGATGCAGGGCAGTGGTGTTGCTAGGAGGTGCAGGGTGTGTGGGCCGCACTGGGTGATGCGCTGGGGGGGTGATGTGCTAAAATCATGCTATTAGGAGCTACCATGTCATGCCACACACTGTTGGATGTGAAATGGCCAACGGAAGACAATGCAAAAAACCCTGTTGACATCGCTCCTTTCCTTCAAAAGTTACGGCCAAAACACCGGAAGGAAAAAATGCATGGAGCCCTGCGGAAAGTGGAAGTGAGCCGTAGCGTGTGTTTACTCATGAGTAGGCGAACATGCCTTAGTGCATCGGAAAGGGGAGGCTGAGAGGAATCCAACAACAGCTGAATAGTCCCAATCCAGTAAATGCAGCTCCCAAAAAACACCAGAGAAGGAGGTCCCTATTCAGCCCTATGGAAAGCAAGCGAAACCATGTGGCCGCATTTTCTCACAAGTAGGCGACCTTGCCTTGCTCCGTCGAAAAGGGCAGGCTGAGGGGACTCAAACTCAGAATGGTCCTGATCCAATGAATGCAGCCCCCCAAAACACTGGAGGACCTGGTCCCTCCCCCCCCAGCTGCGAGTGTATGGAGCCCTATTGGAAGCGAAGCAGCCTCAGGGTCGCATTTACTCATGAGTAGGCAGACGTGCCTTGGCTGGTGGTCAGGCCAGGCAAAAGGGAATGTGAGGACACCAGAAGGGTCCCGATCCAATTGGACTGGAGCGCAACAAAAGCTGCAGAAGGCAGTCTCCCCCCTCCCCCACTAGAAAGGACCAACGAAGAGGCTTGAACTGGTAAGGGGAATGTTTTCTATTTTGCACTTGCAGTTTCCCTCACAGCCAAATCCTACCCACACTTTCCTGGGAATAAGCCCCATTGACTCTAATGGGACTTACTTCTGAGTAGACAGGCATAGGATTGGGCTGTCAGACTTGTAAAGCCAGGTGGGTCTTTGTATTGATGTGCTTGAAATAGAAGGACTTTAAACTGGTCACTGGGGATGGCTGGAAATCTCACTGATTCTTTGGGGGGGGGGGGTTATTGTAGGCATACTACAGAAAAAACTCACTTGGTGGAACAGGACTGGCTCCTCCTTATTTAATTATTTCTTTCGTTTTAATTTAACTATTTTATGTTAAATTTGATTCTTTTATGATTCTTTTATGATTTGCTGCTGCTCTATGCTCTTTTTACCTGACTATTTTTTATCTGCTGTTTTTTATGATACGTGTTAATATGTTTTTATTTATTTTAAATTATGTTTTTAATCTGTTTTAACCTGTTGTAAGCTGCCTTGAGTCCCTTCGGGGAGAAAGGCGGGGCAAAAATAAAGTTGTTGTTGTTGTTGTTGTTGTTGTTGTTGTTGTTGTTGTTGTTATTATTATTTTAATTTGCTTGATGATGTCACTTCTGGCCATGACATCACTTCCAGTGGGTACTGGACAGATTGTCATTCTAAAAAGTGGGTCCAGGTGCTAAAAGTATGAGAACTGCTGCAATAAGGTGTTAGTAAGTTGACAAGGGTGTGTGTGTGACCCTACAAGTTTTCAAAATCAGAATTTGGAGGAATAAGACCATCATGTTATATATCAATCAATGCGTAATTTCATGCAGAATGCAATGAAACAAACCACATTGAAATGTCTGTGTTCTATCAAAAGGTACAGCCAAAAAACCAGTGGGGGCAGGGCGATGGTACATCACCACGCCCACCACCTGGGGTGTTGCCCCACCCACTGCATGGGGTGACGCACAGTCCTCCCGCACCAGGTGACGCAAATCCTAGTGACGCCACTGATATAGGGTCTCTTTATGTGTAGATGTCAAAGGATACAAAGTTGGTCTGACCACTCAAAAGTCCCCAACCATCCAAAGAATCTCATTAAGAAGTGGCCACTCTCTTCACACGGTTGTGGCAGTTGCAGATTTTCTGTTCCTCAGTCTCCTAGCTTGCTGGTCATGATCTGAAATAAGACTACAGATGTGTCAGCAAATGTCCCAAAATGTCCCAATAAGAAGAAAGAACTGCCCTCAGGGTAGCAGATCAGGGAGAAAGAGGGTAAATGGCTTCATCTCTTTCTGGCCCCTTGTTGGTGTCATCTGCTCCTGTGCCAGACATGCTTTCTGCAGTTCTACCAGCTCTTCTCTGCATTCAACCTCTGACTCTGCATTTTTCTGACTCTGACCATAGGAGCTTTAGGTTGTGTGTGTGTGTGTGTGTGTGTGTGTGTGTGTGTGTGTCTGTCTGTCTGTCTGTCTGTCTGTCTGTGGGTGCAATCCAGACCAGATTATGGGCCAGCACAAGTCCCGTGCGCCAGCCCAATGGTGTCATGAAACTGCCGTAAAGCACTTTTGCACTGTCATCTGAGGAGGGAGGCTGGCCCAAGCACTGCGGGCAGGCAGATAAGGGTTGGGGGCTGAGGGAAGATGGTAGGGAGGTGTTTCATGGAGGAGGGAGGGTGGGCGGTGGGCAGGTAGAGATTGAGCAGGGGATGAAGCCAGAATCCTGCACTTGTGCTGGATCATAACCCTGGTCCCAGATGGTCCAGAGAAGCTCTGGGCTGCTCGGATTTGCACCACCTCATGATTTTGAGTTTTGTTAAGAAGGCACAGGAAGTTCACATGGATGGACCTGGTACAAGTATGGTTCACTTAAATTAATGAAAGTTGCAGAGGAGCAACTGGGCAACTGAAAGGGTTGGGTTGTTACTATGTTCTGTGACAGAACTTGTAATTACACATGTTGGTTCATTTAGAAGCACTGCCACCATGTGTTTGATATGGAGAATTTCATCATCAAAAGCACCTTACTGAAAGAAGAGGTTTTCAGAAGTGAATACTGTGAAAATTCTCTGGCAATGCACATAATGTCGCAAATACATTTCATCACTCTCCTTTCAGCAGCAGGGTTTTGTAATATAATATCCAACACATATGGAATATCAAGGACAAAACCTAATAAGAACATGTTTATGTGATGGCTTGGGTTTGAAATGCTGTGTCAGTTGTCATAGATTCTATCACACAAAAAGCTGTCCATTGAATGCCTGTGAGATTTGTGCACTCACATTCCACACTGCCATAACTCCTGCAATAAATCCATTATCTGAGGACAGAGGCCCAATCCTATCCAACTGTACAGCATTGGATTACACTATTACAGTACTATTACAGTACTATTATAGTACTACAGTACTAATAGTACAGGCACTATTACAGTAAGGCACAATCCTAACTTGCCCTGGAGCAGGCAGACCGGTGGGCCTGTGCTGCATCCAGCACAATTTTGGGGCCAGAATCAGTGCAACCTGATGCAAGGGGAAAACTCTCCCCTTACCCTGTGTGGTGCAGCACTGGCCCTAGTGGGCCTACTTGGATCTGAGCCACCTCGGGAGGTGGCACAAATCCAAGTAGATCAGAGCAGCCTGAGGCTGCTCTTTGCCACTAGGGATCAGGTTCAGGATCCGGCATAATCGCAGGATCCTGGCCCAGCCTCCTGCTCCCCACCCACCTGCCCCAGTGGCACAGGACCACCCACCACCCAGCCCTCCCCCTGCCCTAAAATGCCTCCTTCCTGCCCTCCTCACTCCCCCCCACCCCTGCTGAGCTCAGCCAACGCAAACATACCCCACTGGGTCTGGATCCGGCACGGGAAGGCCAGTGCAACTCCTTGCACTGGCCTCCCTGACTCTAAAGTTGGCACAAATGTGCCTTATGGCACATTTGGGATACCCACAGGTCGGCACAAGTGACTTGTACCAGCCTAACCTGGAGATTAGGATTTCACTGTATTTCATCCAGTTAAAATTGTTCAGTGACCAGAAGAGGGCAGTGTAAGACAAATAAGTCTGCAGCAGTAAATTTTCGTTGTTAACTGCAATAGAGGCTGCTGTAATATAACCTGGTTTCTGTATGCATGTATTTATAATGGGCTCTTCCAGTTTTTAAAAATGTTTTTAAAAATTCTTAAGCCCTTTAACTCAAAATACAGTACTTGAAAATAGTGCTTTGCTTTCACAAGGGATGGACAGTAAGTACGAGTGAATTGTTTCCTTCCAGGGTTTAAATCAGCTACTATGCTTAGCTCCATAAGCCTCATAATGCCAGCACTGAAACATGACAATGAGCATGCTTCTGAGCATGTGCAGAGTACCTTTTACTTTCTCACTGAACCACTGCAACCAGTCACCACACTCAGTGTGTGCAATCCATTGCACTACAATCAGTGGTCAGGGCATCAGAATTTAACTTGAGGGCTGAAATTTAGCTAATTTCAAACTCTTACCTTTACTAAGTAAGAAACAAATCAAACATGCTATTTTATGATGTGGTACAGACCTTTGATAGGACTTCTGAAGAAAATGTTCATGTTTATCATAAGAAAAAAGATTTTAAAGTATAGAGAGACATTTTCAAACATGGCACTGGCGGACTTAGAGGGGGGCAAACAGGGCAAATGCCCCGAGCACCGACCCTCCAGGGGTGCTTCTGGACCCTTGCCCCCGCCCCCCCAGGAGGAGCGCCCAGGAGCGCTGCAGAGAGGCAGCTTGCTACCTCTCCATCAGTGCCTCGGCGCCAACTGAGCTGCCCCCGTCCCCTCCTCCTTTATAGGAGGATAGGAGACAGGCGCCCTAGAGAGGTACTGATGCTCTAGGGCGCCCATCTTGTCTCCTCCTATAAAGGAGGAGGGGTGGCCGAATCGGTGCCAAGATGCTGCCTGAGAGGCAGCTTCCCGCTGCCTCCCAGGAACGCTCCTGGATGCCCCTGCTCCGCCTCTGAGGGCATCCCTCAGAGGCAGAGCGGAAGCAGCGCATGCCTCCTCCGACTTCGGAGATGCGTGCTGCTTCCCGGTCTGGGGTGCCCCTGCTCTGCCTCTGAGGGCATCCCTCAGAGGTGGAGTGGAAGCAGCATGCGCCTCCTCCAGTGTGGAAGGCTCCATGGGGGTCTCAGTTGCCTCCTCCGTTCTCCCTTGTTTTCAAGGGGGAACAGAGGGAGCAGCTGCGTGGAAGTAATTGTGGTGACAATGACGTCACCGCAGTTACTTCTGGGTCAGGTACGTGGGGGGCGGAGAAGGGGAGCGAAACGGGGTGCGGGGTGCGGAATACTGGGGGTTGTCCCGGGTGCAGGGACCCCCAGGAATGCCTCTGAAACAAGGGGACCTTTCACCTGCAGTATGGGGTGGTATGGGTAACCACAGTTACCCATGTATAAATAGTCTCATTCTTGCCTCCTGTGTCACCAGAGACTATGCCCAGGAGGTAACTTGTGCTTCCATAAGCTCCCACTTTTATCATAGCACTAAAGTGCTTTCAAACAAGTGTTTAAACTGGATGTAAAATTTCTTCTGGTTTTTTCCCCCCTTAATAACAATAGTGGTTGGTTCGAATGCTTACAAAAAGAGAATCTGTAGCAAATGGAACACTAACATCACTGCACTGCATAGCGCAGCATGGAATATTGTTTTATCTCCTGCTACACAAACCATTGATCCACTCAAGAGTTATAAGAAGCTGGCAGCTGGTCTTATGCATCTCCTCATCCAAGTTGTCAACCTCCACTGTCACTCTCATCTAGCTCCCTCCTGCTTCATACATCACTTTCTATTATGCGGAGAGAAATTGTTCTGTAAGAGAAGTAATGTAATGCACATGCGTGTTTTTTTCTGGCCTTGGGAAGCAGTTTTCCAGTGTATGAGGATGTTTACAAACACACGTTTCTAGTGTTTTCTACATATGCTTCAACTATGTGTTACATCTACAATCAGGGAGAAGACAGAGCAGGGGATCATTCAGGAAATGGGGATCTGATATGTTCCTTATCAGGCTGGATAAAAAATGGAAGTGTTTTCTTCTTCTTCCTTTCTCTTCTTTCAGTGTTTGCTTATGGCCAGAATGAATTTATTTTTTCATCCGTGTTCATGAGCGTGAGTTAACAAAGATATGACAAATGATAGGAGCAGGGAAGGTCTTCATCTCCTACTTTTGGGCTTCGCAGAGACAGCTGACCGTAGAAACAGGTCTAGATGAACCTTTGGCGTGATCTGGCAGGGCACACCTTCTGTTTTTTAGTTACTCCAAATTTAGTCTTCTGAAATAAGAGGGCACATGGTGTATGCAGACCCCAAGGTATGTGATGTCACAGTGTCATTCACGCATCACATTGTGCAACTCTTTTGTGACATGAATTTTAGCTTCACTGAAGAAAATGTAACTTCTGAAGCACTTTGCCCAAAGATACCTGAGGGATTGCCAAGGAAAAAAGTTACCTTATCTTGGGACTGAAATTTTCTATTTTAAAATAAAAAGGAATTAGAGACCTCATTGATTTGCTTGAAGTTGGATCCAGGACTTTGAAAATGATATTCTATATGAATGTTGGAAATTGTGCTCTGCAAGTCTGTGTTTTCAGTGTGATGTTACTATTTTTATCGTCATGTATTTGGATTTATTTTTCAATATTTTAAATTGTATGGATGGCACGTTATGTATTTGTGTTGTGCTTTGTGCATGTCAAAGGCCTTTCAGAGATGCAGGGTACTGCAGCTATGAAGCTGCAGTAACAGCATGGCTCAGGCAAACTCCTGAGCCCTCAATACTGGTAGCAAAGGAGTGGGTATGGAGCTTCACTGCAGGGCTTTGACCCAGGAACCCCACCCACCTGGCACTGTAGTAGTAATAATAGTAATTGTGGGATATGTTCCCACTAAAATCCAAAGAGCAAGCACTTAAAAGAAGCAATGCCACTTGTTTCAGAGCAACATGCACTCTTTGCCTAGAGACACTAGAGAGAGTCTTTTCAATGAAAACTGCTACTGATGTAGAATAGAGATTAAGAGCATGAGTTCTGAGCCTGACTGAAACCTTGGTTTAGCTATGGACAGACCAGGTGGCCATTGGTACACCTTGGCTTTTCGTAGCGCAAACTTGTCAGTATCCTTTCGTCAGCTAGAAGCAACAATTCAGTGTCTCATGCAAGAACTCTGGTATACCAGTTAGAGAGACCATAAGAATGGCCCCACTCTTCCATGATGTTGCCCTTAGAACTCTTAGCAGCTGCACATAAAAAGCTTTCTTTAGCCTCATGTTTCTGTAGCTGGCAACATCCGACACATTAGTTGTCTTCATGACTATCCATTCCTCCCCTAGACCATGCCACCCATATTATGGCTGCCCTCCTCCTGCAGCTTCGGTCCTAGTGCTTCAGGTGAGTGACTTGAAGAGCTCCGGCATGAACAAGAGAGACAAATCTGCATTCAAATGCTTTCTGGTTGTTGATGGGGTAATTGCTTCCGTAGCTCTAAACCTGCCTATAAGTAATTTTCAGTGTTCCGAGTTTATTTATGTTATTATCTATCTTACTTACTGAAATTATCTAAGGGAAATAACAAAAAGAAGGCAGTCACTGATGAGGGAAACCAAAGGATGCAACATCTGCCTGGTTATGGTACATCACTATTCAAATCCTGACCCAAAACTTCTGAATGCAAGAATACCCCTTCCTCAGTCTGAATCACAAATTGGTATTAACAGAATCATATCATTACTGCAAAATCTCAGACTACTGTAGTTCAAGAGAATCATATCATTACAACAGTACAGAGAGTACGTCTGTTTCAGAGCCCGTAATCCACCCACCCAAGTATGACTCAAAGTAAAAGAACCACAAGCCACATCTTCCAAGTCACTGAATTGTCATTCACATGAAGTAAGATGGTAATTTTTTTTTGTTCTTACAGAACTAGCAAGACAGCAATGAACCCAAGATATTCAACCTTCTAATAAAATAGTAATGCTGCTAGCTCAGCGGCTCATAAAACATTTACAATCTGCAGCTAGTAAAGTGTAAACAAGAGATTTAAGCCCTGCTGCTGCTTAGACATATAAGAAACAAGTTTGGAGATTAGCTGGAAGATTATTCCACACAGGTTAGGACAGAGGTTCATTAAATGCTGTCTGTCTTCTCATTTGCTACAACAAACTTAGAGGGATGCCGAATTGGACCCTTGGAAGGAAGCCTGTCTCTAAACAAATGTCACTTCCACCACGATAGTCAACATCCTGGCAGGCAGCTCCAGGCTGTTATTGTTAAATGAGCATGGCCCTGGCCCATGGCCCTGGCTGGAAAAAAGGCTTGGTACCTGTGGAAAGGGGCCGGGACAGCCATCTTTTCTCTTTGTCCAAATCAGGCAGTAATGGACCTATATCTCAGTACTGCCAGTTCTCTTCCTGGTGTGATCAAGAAACAGAATGCAGGCTGTAGATTTGCAGGTGATGGGGCAGGGCTGTGTAGCCAGCAGCAGGTTTGCAGATAGGAGCAGGTTTGATCCTTAAGGGCTGGAATCACCAGGAGCACAAAAACAGTTATTGGCTCTTACTCCCATGGTATCTACCACCTTCACCTCTTTATCTATTTACTTGAAAAGATGTCTGTCCTGATTCCTTACAATGGCTTGAAGACTAACAACTCTGTTAAAAACTTAAAATAAAAACATTTTTTTAAAAAACCAATAACAAAACACAATCAAAAATAATACAACAGCGCCAAGAAACCCAACACAAAGATTCAAACATAGCAAAGAAAGATGTGGAGAACAAAAATGCTGTTGAAAGGTATCTATATGAAAAAGAGATGGGGCACAGTAGACCTCCTGATGGAGGGCATTCCATATGGAGGGGGGCACCACCTCTTCTACATGTCTCTTCCAACCTCACTTCAGATATATGAGGGACATACCTATTTACTTGCTTGCTCCTGTATGTGAATTGTGACTACATCCTGCTATGGGTAAATGAAAGTGCTCCTCTTGGAGACATTGTGAAAAACCTGTGACTTCACACCTGACATTGGGTGGTGTCACTGCAAATACATGCATATGCATGATGTGACACTATACATGAATAAACCAGAGTCTGCTCCTCTCTTGCAAGACTGTGAGCCCAATCCTATGCATGTCTACTCAAAAATAAGTCCCATTATAATCACTTGATCTTACTCCCAAGTAACTGTGGATAGGATTGCAACCTCAAGCATTTTGCTGGTGCAGTATAGTCATGGTACCTTCACAGTCAAGTTTTGGCATAATTGAGTGAGTTCTGTGGGTGGGGAGATTAGGATTAAGAAGATAGAAGCACCGCAGGAAGCTCTTGCCCTGAGCATCAGTGGTGCATACACTGCTGTTTACTGCCACCATAGATGCCTTGAATGGCTATCCTCTCCCAGCATATCACACAAAGTATCAGCATCCAGAGAGGAGTGATGCCTACTAGCTGTGATGGCTTTAAATGCAAATTAGACGCATTCATGGAGTCTCGGTCATGATGGGTAAATGCTACCTCCTAGTTCAGCAGTGGTATGCCATGGGGGAAGAGGGTTGTTGCCTTCATGCCCTGCTTGTGTACTTCCCAGAGGCAACTGGTTGGTCACTGTGGGGAAAAAGGATGCTGGACTAGATGGGCCTCTGCTCTGATCCAGTTCTTCCTTTAGGAGGAGGAGAAGAGAACCACCTTCAGATTCAGATTAACTATCAGAAGGGCCCTATACTAGGAGGGATCTGTGATCAACACAGAACATGTAGTCATTTTGTCTGGTTCATGGTTCATCAGTTATCATCACTGATGCCTGGAATGTCAAGTTATATCTGGCATGGGTTATATCATGGCATCAGTGATCAAACACTACAAATAGAACTTCCGGAATGCTTGAGTCCATCCCAAACATAATGCTTTTTCTGTCACACATTTAGCTGAAGGTCATTTGGTGATGTGATGTACATGAATATATGAACCAGTCCTTCATATGAATGGGTGCAGAGTGCAACTTCCCCTGTTCCCATTGCAAGAGAGGTCAGAGGTGGGGGCAACAAATGAACCTAGCCTCAGTGTTCTCACGGAAGTGTTGAGCCCAGGTGGGAATGTGAAAATGAGTACAGTGCCTTCATATGATCAACTCCAGAGGCTTGTGGCTTGCATGACTATGGTCCTATTGAGAATACATGGGCTTCAGAGTTGTTTGTTGCATGTTTATGCTGTGATTTGGGTTTGTGAACCTTTTGGATTCTTAAAACACCCATCTTAGCTATTCTTCTGCTAATGTAGTGCTATAAACACAGAGTGTAGTTACTGCACTGTGTTTATTGCAAGCAAAATATAATTTCTGATTTCAACATAGCCATAAAATTGGTGGCTTTCTTTGACAAGTCCCTACTTCCCCATCTGTAAAATGGAAGTAGTAGTACTCTAACTGACCTGATAAGGATTGGAAAGCACATTGTATATTAAAAGACTTCAACATAGGAGTGGATTCCTGCTATTCAGGACTAAAGTTTACTTGGGCTTAAGAGCCATTCAAGATACTGTGACTGACTCCTAAGTAAATTTGCATAAGATTGAGTGCAGATCACTTAATGGAGTGAGAGTGAAAGGAGGCTCTATTTTAGCTGGGATGCTCAGTAGAGGATGGTCATTTCAGAACTCAAACTGGTATCTTGCCTGCAACTTTAATTGTGTATGTTGCTTTGATTAGTGAAAGGGGTTTGGATTGACTGGTGGGAAACAAAGAGTTCAAGACAAAGTCTGTTTATAGCTTGTCCCCATATGGATGGCTCAAGAAAAGGTCTGGTGCAATAAAGCAGTGTGGTGTGCTGGTTATAAACCCAAGAAAGGATTCATTGCTATAAGACCTTATTCTGTTTAAAAAGGCTGGGACAGTATTGCCAGTTTCTGGAAGTCACAGTAATGCAATTTATTTTGTAAGGTTCAGTGAAAAAGGCCACAGCATATTGCAGTGTGCATGCTGCCAGTCTTAAACAGTTGAACAATCTGTATAGTTAAGGGGGGAAGAAGGGGGAAAAAAACAACCATAAAGTTCCTATCACAATGTGGAAAGAGAAGATTTGAAAGGGCAAAACAAAACTTTGACAAGAACAGAATTTCTGCCTTGAGATGAATTTGGAGGTTCATACTTTCTGCCCAGCCAGGGACTGAACCAAGGGGGGGGGGCTATGGGTGTGTTGCCCCCCCCAACTGTTTTCCAGTAGACAATGGCACCCACTGGGCTAGGGAGCAAAATCAGACATGAGGTGAATGCCCACTGTGTGGGTGCCAGCGAGATTGCCTGAAATGGGAGCCCAGAGCTAGCCAGCCAGTAGACCTGGGCTCCAAGTCCTGGCAGGAGCCCAGGTCTACCCACCCACCCACCCTCCTTGGCCAGGTAGGCCATCAAGTTCAACCCGGGCCGGAGCCCAGGTCTACCCACCTGGTTGACCTGGGCTCTGGAGTTGATAGTGCTCATGGTCGTTCCCCTAAACATCCCCCTCCAAAGCCCATATGAGGAATTTTAAGAGAGGCAGAGAGGTTTGAAAACATGGCAAGTTTTGAACTTCCTTAGTTTTCTATCAAATGCTGCCTAAAACCGATTCTGAATTAATAAGTTCCTATTCAAGTGAGTTGTCTGTGGAATGTTGAGGGGAAACTTAGGACCCAATCCTATCCAACTTTCCAGCACCAAAAGTTGAGACATCCTGCAGTGCAGAGGCAGACATGGAGGCATTGGTTCCCTTACCTCAGGACTGCATTGTGGCTGGATCAGTGCTGGAAAGTTGTAGAGGAGTGGGCCCTTAAAGAGTTTCTCAGGTCGGTGAAAGTCTGGAATTTCTTAAAAGCTGTATCTTTGAACACCAAAGGCCAGCTTGGATGAACCTTCTCTCCTGATCCAGTCCACTTGCCTGCCTTTCTGTCTCCTCCATGATTTTTGCCACACTCATAACATTCACACTCAGATATGTTCTCTGTCTATAATATAATCACATGTGCATACTTTCAATAATCACACAGCAAAGAGGATTCTGACAAGGTCAGTTGATCATGTAGGGTTGATAAAAGTTGCACCTGAATGAAGGCACATCTCCAGTGCGATGGGGACGCCACTGGAATACTTCCCTCAGCAAGCCTTGGAAGATAGCCCTGGTCTGATCCAGAGGCCTCCTGGAACCCAGAAACACTCACTAGGGACATGAGAACATACCTATCCTCATTACCAGTATGCCCCCTCTATTCCCCACATTGTTTCACATTTTAAATAGCAAGTGGCATGGAGACTGAAGGCTTGCCAGCCATGGTCCTAGTAGAGATGGGAAGCTTCTATTCTGGCTGCCTTCATAGTAGGCAAATGGGTCAAGGTGCTTAGCCTGGGGAAAAGCTTGCCCCATCTCTCCCTGGTCACTGTGATTGCCTTCTGCTGCATTCTCAGCAATTGCCACACTTCTACTTCCTTCCTCTGCTCTTTTTATGGACATTCTTGGTGTGTGAGCGTGTATGTTCAATAGGTCCGTTTGGTCCATGCAGTGTTGGAGGAAATCTTAAAATTGGTTTCTGCTTTAGGGGGGAAGCAGAGTAGCTTCAGCAGCAGACCCCCCCTCTTGCTGGGAATCAACCCAGGGAGCCTCCCACACCCGGCTGACTGCTAATTAATAAAAGACAAACGACAATGGCTGGTTGAAGTTGCAAAAGAAGTCATTTACTCTCGGTTCCATAGAAGCATATGTTACAGCATCTGATTGTGATCAGAGGTTACACTAAACTTAAGATAACAAGGCCCTGGAGCTGCCTCGTCCTGCGTGTGCCATGTGCCAGCAGAGCCCTGATGTGACCCATCTTGTCAGGTCAGTGAGGAAGAGAGGAAGAGAGGGCGTGCACGGAGCGGAAGGGAAGGTTATAGTGTCTGAGCCACACCCCCACATAGGTCATCCAAAGGGGACAGGTAAAGTGTAGGGTCACTGGGCCATAGCTTAACCCTTTCAAGACAGTATCCTGCCACCTCTGGACAGCAGACGGAGTTGCACCAAACTCCAACACGCAGAACCTCAAAACCCACTGAAATTCTTCCTGCAACACAACAATTAAAACTCCAGGGGCCCAATCCTCCTTCACCTTCAGACACCCTCCCCTTTTCCACTTTGGGTCCCTTCTAGCATTTCTGACAAGGATTTCATTGAAAAAGGATTTCATGTTCATGTGTTTCAGAGGGCACAGGATCAGGCTCTGAACCTGCTCAAACAGTGTCCCTCTAGCTTTGTTGAACGTTGACGGCAGCCGCATATTTGCAGCCCCCGCTTGCGGCTGTGCTGCAAACTGTAATTATTTCTTTTAGTGAGGATGCATAAAACTTTCCAATTGCATTTAATTCAACAGAAAACAATTTCTATATTTCATGTCTCGGCCGCGAATGAAAGTGGAGATAGTTCATCAAAGCTGATATGTGGTATAAAAAAAGCTGGGAAGCTCAGGGGTATGAGACTGCATAAAAATGTTTTGTGTCCTGACCAGTATATTGCTTTAAAAATTTTTACAATCAGCCCCAATTGTTCATTCTTACCATGCAGAAGATACTCACATATTCATTTTTAAAAGGGCAAATCAACCATAATTCAGTTTATAAACTGTGGAGCTGGTTGTGAATGTCTGGATGAATATTCATTAGGATCTCTTAATCTGCCATCGATGATGATTCATTAGGCAAATGTAAATATCATTCACTTTAATTGCCCCTAAACTGACTTAACATAATATTGTCATTAGCAAATTATTAGTTATTTGTGTAACTAATGGTACATTATGGTGCACACGTTAAATGGTCAAATATATGATTACAATTATGAAGGTGTTTTATTCTGGGTGCTTTCTAAAACTGTGGGATGAAATATAAAGGAGTCGCACTGAATGTGGTATGTTAATGGGGCAGTTGTCGGACTTTATTATTACAATTATTTTGTACCTTTATGTCCGCTGGAATAGACAGGCCATTTATTGTGGCCAAGGCTTTGATGGGTTACAGATTGCTGTCCCTTTTCTTTCCACATCAAAGGCTCTGGTGATTTTCACAAGCGGCTAACCTGATTTTAACTAATGAACTCAGTCCTCAGTTAATTATTGGTGGAAGCAACCTAAGTTCCTACCATATGACCTTTTAACTGGATGACCTGAGGAAGGACTGGGGGAGTAATGGGGCAGAGGGGGAGCATTCTGTATGATACCAGGCTACGGAGGGTATCTATACCCCAGTCAAAAATACATTGTACTTGAATTGATTTTAGCTTAATTTTCTTGCAACTTGCTTCTGAATAAGTGTGCTTAGGATAATAGCATGAGGATTCAATTTGAAAAGCAATTAAGTTGTACTTCAAACCACTTGAGTTGTCGTGCTGAAGTCAGTGGAATTCCTAAGACTTGAGGCTTTTCTCTACAACCCTCAGGATTATTCTTGCAAAGTTATGGGCTTTCTAATGACAACATTTAACTTTTTATGTGTAATTTTACTTTCCTTTACTCTTTATTGTTGGGTTGAAATGAGTGTGAATCTATCCTGTCCCATCCTTAAAAAAATAAAAACCCAAAATATTTAAATGAGCTGTGGATTAATAAAAGGAAAGAGAGAAGAGAGTTGGAGAGCTTTTCCTCTGAATTCTTCTTGAGAGCTTTTCTTAAGTAAAAGGGATGTAAATGAGTAGCAAGGGGAAATGGACCTTTAAGATGATCAACTTTTGCGGACTTGAAACATGAGGCAGATACAACTGTTTCTTTCTGGGCAAGGTTACTTTGTAGTGTTGTGAATGGTTTGAAAAATGGGTGTCATAGATCTTCAAATCAGGGGGCAATTCATGTTTAGAAATCTTCCAGATGTGCCTTGACCAGGGATCTGAACTATCCAGAAGAATAATGGTGTGCATACTGCTATGGACTAGATATGTTACAAAGAGACTACCAGAACTTACATCAAGAATGAAAGAATGGGCATAATCTTATTTTGGATTCTAAATAAGGGCACAATCCAGAGAAGAACTTGGCCTGGCACAACTCCCTTACACCAGCTCAAGAGGGTTGCAAACATGCCATATAGTACGTTTGCGCCTCCTCATGAGCAAGCTGCCCCAGTGCACGGAGGTGTGCTGGCACATGGAGACTCCATGGCGGCTTGCACGGTGAGCCTTGTAGTGGCCCGGCTAGGCCAACACAAGGCTCTGGGGTGGGTGGGGAGGAGGCGGTGGGTGGGAGGCAGGAGGGAGGTGTTCCAGTGTGAGGGCAGGAGGTGGTGGGGGGCCCTGGGGGCAAGCAGATGGGGAGGGGGAGGCGGGACTGGGATCCAGATCCCAATCCCCGTTCCCGGGGGAGTTCAGAGCAGCTTCAAGTTGGTCTGCTCTCCTCTGACTTGTTGCAACTCAGGAGGTGGCATACGTCCAAGGAGACCCATAGGGCCAGGGTGGCTTACCTGGAGGTAAGGGGGAAAGCTGAGCCACTTTGGGCACCTATCCTGTGCTGGATACAGCACAAGCCTCCGCCTAAATGAAATTATATTTTTCCTAGGAAAGGGAACACCCCCTTGCCCAGAGATAAGCCTCTGCTGCCCTGACGGGTCTACTAGGACCTGTACCAGTGATTTTGCTGGCACCGGCCTGAGTGTACCCAGGTAGGTGCGCTGAAGACAGGAAAGGAGATAGGATATTGGCAGAGCTGCTGCTGCTGCTGCCGCCGCCGCTGCCGCCGCCACCACCAATATCTGCCTCTTTCCCACCTTCAACACACCCCTTTCTGCCCACCCTCACCCCATTCAGCCTACCCCCTGCCCCCTATGCTGACTTACTGGAACTGAGGCTCCTGTGGAGGCTGCTGGAGGAAATTAAAAGTAGTTTCCTCTTTGGGGGGAAGCAGAGTAGCTTAAGTAGCAGACCCTCCTTTTGGGTATTACCCCAGGGAACCTCTCTCACCTGGCTGACTGCTATTCAATGAAAAAGACAAGGCAATTGCCTTTAACAAGGCAATGGCTTGTTAAAGTTGCAAAAAAAAGAAGTTGTTTACTTACAGTTCCAGTGAGTGTATATTTACAGCATCTGATTAGGATCAGAGGTTCAGCTATTACTTAGATAGCAAGGCCCTGGAGCTCAAGATGGCCTGGGCATCAGAGCCCTGCTGTGTGCCATCTTAACAGGTCAGTGGTCAGAGAGCAAGAGAGGGGTGCTCAGAGGAGAAGGGAAGAATAAAGGGTTAGGGCCACACCCCACAAGGATCACAGAGAGAATAGGTAAAAAGGAGTAGAGACACTGGGCCATAGCTTGACCCCTTCTGGACAACATCCTGCCCCCTCTGGACAGCAGATGGAGTTGCATCAACTCCAACAGAGGCCACTGGCGATGTAGCAGGTTTGTAGGTTGGGGTCTGACAAGACCTGCAACCACCTAGTTTTTAATAAGTTCACACATATAAGAGGCAGGGCCAGCCCACAGATGAGGCAAACTGAAGCCCTTGCATGGAGTGGCAATTTTGAGGGAGGGCAGTTTGAGATGGGGAAGAGGGGCCCCATACCCCATATCAGGGGTGCCCAAACCCTGGCCCTGGGGCCACTTGCGGCCCTCAGGGAGCCCCCAGTCTCCAATGAGCCTCTGGAGATTTGTTGGAGCTCACACTGGCCCAACGCAACTGCTCTCTGCATGAGGGTGACTGTTTGACCTCTTGCATGAGCTGTGGGATGACGGCTCCCTCCACTGCTTGTTTTTTCACATCTGTGATGCAGTAGCGGCAGCAAAGGAAAGGTCAGCCTTGCTTTGTACAAGGCCTTTTATAGGTCTTGAGCTATTGCAAGACCTTCATTCATTCATACAAGTTCATCTTTAATATATTCATTTATGAAAACTTATGAGAATTTATTCAAATTTTAAACGTAAATTAATTCTTTTTTTCCCTGTGTCCCTTTCCCTTTTTTGACACAGTGTCAGAGGAATGATGTGGCCCTCCTGCCAAAAACTTTGGACACCCCTGCCCCATATCATTCCACTGCCTCACCACAGATAGATGTGCCCCAGGTGGCACTCTGATTCCCTTCCTGCTTGCTCAAAGTGGATGACAAGAAGATCTGGGAAGCAGCAGCACTCTTCTGCTCTAGGAAGAAGGATGGGAAAACCAAGCCATGGCTGCCTCTTCATCTCCCTGCCTCCAGCTGCTTAACAAAGCAGCCAAGTGGACCAAGAGATGGAGAGGGTCTGCTTCCTTCTCTCCCTTGAGCAAGGAGCTGAGCAAGGTGAACATGGAGGCTGAATCCAGGGCAGCTGAAGCTGTAGGTAAAAGAAAGGAGAGGGTGGGGCAACTTGGTTGCTTTCTTCCCCTTCCTTCCACCTGCAGGGGGGTGGCTCGTGCTGGGTTCAGCTCTCTCCAATCAGTCATGGACAGGGAAGGCAAGTGCATGCAAACATTTTGGGGAAGAAGGCAGCAGTGTGTGTGGGGTTTGTACCAGGCTTGCTTCTCCCCTCCAGTACCTGCAGGTGGGTGCACACTAATGCACAGGTAAGTTCTTTTAAAAAAAATTGGGGGGGAGAAAGTAGCAGCTGCAAGGATTTCATGCTAAGGTTGTGCATGGTGGCAAAATTATGCATGGCTGACCTTGGAGGCATTGGCTAGGCCTGATAAGAGGAGTTGCTTTGCTTACCTATATTTGATTTATGTGTCAACTTGGATATAAATTCTTTTCCTGTGTGACAATGTTTGTCATAAGAGTGAATTGTGGGGAGCTTTCAGTGAATGAAAACTGTAGCATGGGAATGCAACTCCAACTTCAAAACTTCCATGAACTAATGTTCAATATTTGTATTATAAAACACACAATCATAACATGTAGTGGCCATGGAGAAAAACCAGCCTGTGAGTGCTGACTTGTAGCTACATCAGCTCCGTTGAGAGTCGGTCATCAGAACCTTGTCAGAATGCAAAAGGCTCAGTTCAGAATCAGCTTCTGAAGTATCATTGCAAACTCTCAAAAAAGAACTTTTCCAGCACTCCCACCCCACTGGAGTTGATCCCAGCATGTGCTGGAACCAACACAGCAGTCATATCAGGAGCCGATACCCATGCAAGTCAGCTTGTTCCCATGTTTTTGACAGGCTGAGATGATTGTTGGAAGAGCAGTAGCTGAATTGTGCAGTCCTCGACACTGAAGAAATGAAAATATTTGTGAAACTCCTGTCCTCATACCAAGAATCATCTGATCCCCCGCCTACCATACAGTGGCAAAGCACTTCCCCTACCTGCTACTCATAGTATTAATTTACTGTCATGACCCAACCCAACCAAGTGCACCTGAAGAAGTGTGCCTTCTTGTTGTCCATGGGGGGGGGGGTTCATGCACTCACTAACACAGGGGTTCCCAACTCTTGCATCCAGGTGATGCAACGCCTGACCCCAAGCTCAGCCACCCAGGCCGGAACAGTCAGTGGTGAATTGAGAATGGGCCAGTTCCTTGGCTGAAAGAGGAGTGGGAATCGGCTGGTTCATCAGCTGCTGGTGGTGCTTGTTGGCTTGTTGCTGCATGATCTTATGTTCTTATGATCCCTGGCTCAGTTAGTCTGGGTATCCAACAGGAACAGGCTGCTGCAGTCGCTTTCAGCTTGGCTGGCTAGCAGCTGATTTTCGAGCCAAGGGCTGAGTGACTGAAATGGTGTCCCTGTGAAATGTATGTCAGCACTGCACAAAAAAACCACCATTAGTAGAGGCTGAGCTTTGGATCAGAGTTGATGTTGCACTACTTCCCTTCTCTAATTTGTCCCAGCCTGGGCTAGTGGTTCCGCTACTTGTTATTGCAAAATTCTTAGAACGCAGGGCAGGGCGTAGAGGAGACTTTACTCTAGATCAGTGGTTCTGTTAAATGTATGTTACCCTGCACATGCCCGATCTTGTCTGATCTTGGAAGCTAAGCAGGGTCAAGCCTGGTTAGTACTTAAATGGGAGAGCGCCTGGGAATACCAGGTGCTGTAGGCTCATACCATAGTCTTTCGAGACTGAAGGTTGCCAACCAACCAACCGGCACAGGGACCCACTTTTCAGAATGAGAATCTGTCAGGACCCACCAGAAGTGATGTCATGACTGGAAGTGGCATTATCAAGCATGAAGAGTTTTAGCAGTCCTAGGCTGCAATCCTACCCACACTTACCCAAGAGTAAATCCCATTTATGTCATTATTAATAATTATTATTTATGTCTTTTAATAATGACGTACATACATACATACATATATTTAAGCTTGTTAAAAGTAGTACAGGTCTGTAACATTTCCCCAAATGCAGTCACATACCATGGTAGCACCAAATCTAATATATTAAAAATAAAATATCGAAATGAGTGGGGACCCACCTGAAATTAGCTCGCAATCCACCTAGTGGGTCCTGACCCACAGTTTGAGAAACACTGCTCTAGATCCCATTCTGAAAACAAAGCTAGTTACATGTTGTGACTGTCTCCAGGGTAGCACTAAGGACCACACCTGCCTCCATGGATAATCTTCCCACCCTGATAATGTCAAAATCTGGCATCCAATAGGTTGTTGCCACCAGCCTCATGAACTGAAGGCCACAAAGTAAGCCTTCCACCCAACTGGGAGTCTGTCCACACTTGGAGTCTATCCAGACTGGATCAGTTGGCTTGTGTAATTCACTTACTATTGTAAAAATAAAACCTCCAAACCCTTTTTAAACATCTGTGACTGTTTAGCAAACTGTCCATAACAGTCATCCATAATTTAGGGACGTGGTGGGAGGCATTCTGAATAAGGATGTAAAATGTTGGGAGATGGGCAGAAAAGTTGAACAAGATACAATTCAGCAACAGCAATAGTTATTTTCACAACAAATCCAGGATGAGTGAATGCTCATAAGAATACAAGAAGAGCCCCAGTGGAGCAGGCCAAAGGCCCATCCAGTTTCTTGTATCTTATAGTGGCCCATCGGATGCCCCAGGAAGCACACAAGATAACAAGAGACCTGTATCCTGGTGCCCTCTCTTGCATTTGGCATTCTCAGGTAGCTTACTTCTAAAGCAAGGAGGTTGCACATCCAATTCCCTTTTGAAGATATTTAGGTCAGGCATCAACCTAACATCCTGTGATTATTTACACAGTGGGTAAAGAAACATTTTCTTTTGTCTGTTCTAAATTCTCCTGAGACTCAATTTTAGTGGATGTCCCCTGATTCTGGTGTTGTGTGAGAGGGAAAAGAACATCCCTTTATCCACTCTATCCGTCCCCTGCATAATTTTGTACATCTCAGTCAGAAAAGTCAGGTTCCTTTTCTCTAAACTGAAGAGGCCAAGTAAGTGTACCCAAGTCCCTGCAGTCCCCCTGAGTGGCGCGATCCTGGGGATCGCACCACTGCCTCCTCCCTGCCTCCAGGCTGCCCCTGCCCCTTAAGGTGAAAGTGACCAGGGCCCACAAGCTGGGGTGTCGCAATGCCCCAGTTTGAAAAGCCCTGCCCTAAACCAACTAGCCATTTTCCATGTTCTCTCGGCATCCACATTTTCATTGTGCACAAGGAGGAGACCCAGTGAGGGTTTTGGTGTGCATGGATGAGTCCTATGTACATAAATGTGTGCAATTTCTTTCTTACACATGTTGAATGAGTAGATGGCACGGGGGATATCCAGTGCCCATCTTGGAGTTCAGGTGGCATGATCAGTGGGAACAACCTGGTTTACTCTCACACATTCACTGAAGGTGTGTGTGTGTGTGTGTGTGTGTGTGTGTGTGTGTGTGTGTGTGTTAGGAGGTACACAGCACTAGGGAGAGAGCCCATGGCATGTGTATTGACTCGATATTCAAATGGAAGAGTGTAGCTCTCCTCTCTGCATGCATTCCCTGATCCTAGATATGAGAATCTTCCCCTATTCCAGCACTGCTTAAGTTATGAGCAGGAAGGTAGGGAAACCCTTAATTAAATCACTGACTCCCCCCAGTTAGTAAAATCCTGACCCCCTTTCAATTTCCAAAAGCAGTAACTAAGGAGTCCACCACGAAATGTCAGAGGGTTGGGCTTCCTCTGGCTTTCTGTAATTTGTGCACTGATTCCATATCTGCCAGTAACAAGAAACTGAAGATGTTGCTGACAGACAAATGCCAAGGAAAAGCATGAAAATATTGTACCAGATCAAGTATTTTCTAGCCTGTTCTCCCCTTGCAATGGTAACAGGCTTGCTGGCCGTGATAAATCTAATAAGGAGGAAGATAAAACAACATTCTGTTCCCCTACAAAAAATCCCTAAGGGGATCAGCGTGCCTGTGGATTGTAAATCACACAAAATCAGCCGACACTGAATTGCAATAGTATTTAAAACCCATAATTGCTGTTGATTAGAATTCAGCCAGGGACTGTGCATAATGCCAATAGGTGACCCTTTTCCAGAGGTGCTCTAGTGTGATTGCTGAGGCCTTGTAACAAATGCCTGATGCCATTTAACGATGGAATGACATATCTCTGATATGCAAATTTTTACAGCACAGCAATTAAGCAGTTTAGATTTTTACAACAGTGTTTGGGCTCTATACAACAACAAAAAAGAGGGCCCAATAAAGGCCTGTGATGGATGGGCCAATCCCCACTGGAAATATACCATGTAATCTTGCGGAGACAATGCATTATGGATAGCATTGTGATTATTGGTTGTTAATCTCCCTCCCCCTTCTCCTAATAACCTTCTCCCCCCTCCTCCTGCTATAGTCCACTGATGAAAACGACATGGCTGCCACATTGTTGGGGGCACGAGCCTTGGATACAGATGGGAAAGTTGGGGCATTGCAATCTGCTGTGCACAAGGAAGGCAGTGAAAAGGGGGCTTGCAGCGAGGCAGCCTGTCAGCAGGGGACAGAACTGGGGGCCATATGCCTCTCTTCTTCTCCCTTCTGTCACCAAGTCTGCTGCCTCGTCCTTCTGTCAGGGGACACTTTAATGATGAACATGTTTGAAACAGTTTTGTTTACCTAGCAGCAGCCTTAATTAGACACCTTAAACCATTTTTGAGTTTGGATTTGTGCCCGGGTGTGTGATAATCACTTCGTATATGTGTTCCCTCCCCTTTCCCAATGCAGCAAGCTAGTTCTTGCCGTCTCTTTTTAAATAAACACTTCCAAAAACTATTTGTGCCTCAAGAACTATATCCCATTGTACAAAACGAAAAAGGGAAGAGCCCTTCTTCAGTCCTGCCTTCATTATGCTAGGAGCAGTCAAAGCGAGAAGGACAGAGGAATTTCTTTCACTCCAATGTGATGGATGTAATGCATATATACAAGTTGCATATATTTACACATTTACTATTTAGACATATTTAGACATTTGTCCTACACCCCAATCTGTAGCAGAGCAGAGTGGAAGCTGGCATGATTTATGTTCCTTACTTTCCGACTCATGTTTTTAACTTGAGTTTTATCTTGGGTGAATGGAAATTTTGCTTTTAAGCTTTCAGGTCTCTGAATGGGATCAATATTCTGTTGTTGTTTCTATAAATCTCATAAATATGTTTTCCATATTGAATAATATTTTTTAAGTTCTTTGAAGAAGATTGCGAGCACAAGCCTATGCACATCTACTCTGAAGTAAGTCTGATAGTGTCTAGTAGGGCTTACTTCCACAAAAGTGTTGTAAGATTGCAGCCAGTGTGTGATTTTTCCCTTAAACTGCATAAACCTCCAAAGGCAAATGTAGTTCACCCAGCCAAGTTGTCTGCCCCCACTTTGTGTTCTAGCTGTGAGCTATTCTGCAGTGGGGTGTGTGTGTGTGTGTGTGTGAGAGAGAGAGAGAGAGAGAGTGTTTAGAAAACTTCACCTTAGTAATTTCATCAGAGACCTGACAGAGAATGGTGTTTAAATCCCAAGGACGTCTGGCTGCCTTTTAAAAGGCCACAGCAGGCAACCAGCACGGAGAACTGTAATTTCATTTATCAAAGAAGCAGACTGTACATTTCAGCAAAGGATCCTTCTGTCTGTTAACTCATAAAGCAGACCGTGCTACAATAATATTAAAGTATTTAATTTGCTTTTCATTATTTGGGCTGTTGGTTCACTGCCTTACATTTCAAAACAGAACAATTCAATTTTTATGTTTTTTTTTAAGTAATATTTTGGCTGTCGTGCATTGGCACAATGCCAGTGTAGAGCATGCATACACTTCCATTGGGACCAGGGCAATTGTTTTATTAACGTTGTTTGTTTAATTCCAAGCACAGTACATAAAAAAAAATCCACTGAATTCTTGTGCATGTATCATTTAAATGAATGAGAGATGTTCAACAGCATGGTAATTCTGGAGTTTTAGGGCCTAGCTTAGCCTATGTAAAAGCCATACAACTTTAAACTCAACTAAATCCCCACTATATATAAAGTGACAAGAACTGGGAACAAAGACAGTTATGAACCTGGGCACTAACCATTGCATTCATAGGCAGGGCTGGTCAAACATGCATTGCATATTCTTTTCCTACAAGAGCACACATTAAACTGCGACAGAAGACAGATTTCAAGGCAAAAACACTATTGGGAAAGGTGACCCTCAAAAAGGTTCATTCAAAAGTTTAAAATCTCCTGGAAGACAACAAACGGAGAGCATACAGTAGACATGTATGTGCATAGGCATGCTGGGGATCATGGTTAGGTTAGGATTGCCAGTTATCAACCCCGGAGTTCATGCTTTCCCCTTTATAGCTCAAATGCAATTGGAAAAAATGCAAGCAGCAAAAGAGCTGGTGCAAGTCCAGCTCCACCTATCAGAGAGGTGGAGGTTTACTTTAAGGAGGCCTCCGGGATTACTCCCCTGCAGTGTGTGCTGCATTGGTGGTGGTTAGATAGCACTGAGCTATAAGCCTCACTAAATTTGATGGTATTTACTTCTAGATAAATGGGAACAAGATAATAGCCTTAAAAGGAGAAGGATGATCTTCAGGATGACACCCGGAATTACAGTAGCCAGACAGAGAGAGGAGAACATGTGTATGGAGAGATTCACATTCAAACAAATTTAAACACTTGCTCCAGATGCAAGGGATGCAAAGAAGGGATGGCTTCTGTATCTTTAATGGCTATCTTTTAAAAAAAATGTTGGAAGGTTAAGGCTCTTCTCACCTCCTTCTGACAAGCTACACCTGTCAGCTGGGCCAGCTCAAGACCTCTGATGCCTGAGGCAGTGTGCCAAAAGCTCCCCCTTTAAGCCATTCCTGTCCAAAGTTGCATATATGCAACAGGGACCAAATGTATACACCTGTGGCCAGGAAAAAAAGGGTTTTGATCAATGATGGTTCCTACTGCTGTTCCACCCCCCCCCCCATCCTTCAAAGTTTTAAATTAACACTCCCATTTCCTCTTCCTTTTCTAATCCAGGAACTGGAAAAAGGAGAAGGATTAGTAGAGGCAAGCACTATTTACTCTATTTTTATTTCTATTGCCCTCCAATGCTTGGTGTAGCTGCTGGCATCTGGAGCTGTCATTGCTGACCTGTGAGGCCATGGAGTTGCAGGTGGCACACAACAACATTGTTCAGCTGCTGAGGGCTTCCATTCCAGTTGTGCAGCCATGCCGTATACTGGAAAGACTCAAGGTAACTAGGCAGACAATAATGAGCATTCTCTATCAATTTGCTGCCTGAGGCAACTGTTTCAACTGACCTCATGGATGGGCCAGCCCCACCTGTCAGTATGCAGTGTTCTTGCTCTAGTGATTACTTTGCTGTGTGATGTAGTGTACAAACTGGGCAATCTCTAATGTTAGTATATTTTTACAGAGTACACCTATAAGAGCTAAAAATGTGCTGTTCTTTCAAATGAGCATTGAGATGCTCAGGAATCTATTGTATGTATTGTATAGGATGGGAGCTCTAAAAAATTTGGTGAGTGATCATGGTTATGGAATTTGGGCCTTAATCCTATTATTAGGATAGTAGTAGCAGTAGGTAGTATAGCATTACTCATGTGCATTCTTGGCATTTCTGACAGCACATGCTATTACCACTTTGTTGATGTGAAGTATGTCAAGGTCTGGTTAGTGCCTGGATGTGATCATCTGGGAATTCCCTGTATGATGTCTTGAGTTCCATGATGAAAGAAAAGCATGATATAGATGTAATAAGTAACATATTTTCAGCTAATGTTGTATTAGGCAGGTAAAGAAAAACACTTAAATTCAAAAAAGTCAGGTTTGGAGATAGAATGGTGCAATACCCCATGTTGTTTAATAACATTACAGTATTGCTTATTCAGAAATGGTGTATTGGAGAACAGTTCATTTTAATGCTCATTCACACTTAATACTAGTTTAGCACAAGATTTGCTTCCTAAACTCGGTTGAAATGTGCTCAGCTGCTCAAGGTTAATTGTACTGTATTCTTCACCAATTCACACCTCATTAATGAGGTAACACTTACCCTTGGCTAGCCTATCACTGATGTATTTTTTCTAGAATTGCGCACCTATATTGCTTTTCCAGTCAAGGGAAGTGAGAAGTAGAAGGCCTGTTTGCCTGTCTTCTGTGTGTACTTTCTGATTTGTTAGCTTTTTGCTGTGTAATTTTTCACTTATTTGGTACAGTTATTTGGATGTCTTCACCTTCAATTGCTCCAATTATCTCAGCTACCATACTACATTGCCACAGCCTAGCCAGGAGTAAACCCAGATGAAGTGTTCACCCAGGAGTAAACATAATTATACACCATGGTCCGCTGCCTACTCATAATCTGTTTCCACCCAATTTCTCTGAGAACGTACCATCTAAATGTACCATCCTGGGTACTGTGCAAATCTGGTTTGCAATATGTAGACTGGGCAGATAGTGTGCCAAAGTAAAGAACCTAGTAAAATTTACTGAGGTGTGCATGCAGATATGTTGCCTCTCATAAGCAAGTGGGTCCTCCAATATAAGGAGGAATTGCTTTTTCCTCCTCTAAACTTGTTTGTTTGAACAGACTTCTTACCACTGGGGTTTTTTTTTTCCTTTGGCTTGTTTGAATAATTACTTCTGATCTTTCGGCATTAGTTAAACAATTTTGAATATCGAACTACCAGTGAGAATGTGCAAACCTATCTATCTGTGAGAAGGGGGCATTCTAAGATGCTTCCTAAATGAAATCTGCCAGCAAACTGAAGCAGGTTTTCCCACCTTCTTAAATAAGCATTCCCATAACTGTGGGAATTGCCATCATGGGCAACGTTTCTGTGAACTAGATATGCTCAAAATTTTCAATGTGAATCATGTAATTCCAACCTCAAAGTACTTCTGTGATAGTCCAATTAAAAGTGTCTGAACTTGAAGGCCATGGTCCAATAAAAATTTGCCTGACGTTTTACAATTATCTGGGGAGGGCATTTTCAAAAATTCCATGATCCGGAGATCACCACTATTTCAATGGTGGTGATCTCTGGATAATGGAACCTTTGCAAATGCGCTCAAACATTTGCTGTAATTTATCTTATGGTGCCTGACTTTTGGATTGCCTCGGTTTACTGAAGCCATCTAACGAAAGAAGGATAAAGTCGTTATGCAATAAGCCCACATAGACTTCGCGAATAGCGCATCAACCTGCAAACACTTGTGCTGGAAGGTAATAGAAAGTAGGTGTTTCAGGAGCAAGACACTACTGTCTGGACAGAGAAAGGGTGAGAGCCATGTGGTGGCAGAGAAGGAATATATATTGCAAAGTTAGTGGTGCCTCTTATTAGTTCTTCGAAATGCTTTTACTCTTTCTCAGTTGCTTACCAGGGATGTGCAGCATGGGGGCAGCAGGTGAGACAGAACTGCCTCACTGGAGTCCTTTGGAAAGCACTGTCATGTCTTTGAGCGTGCAGGCACTCACAATCTACGCGCTCCAGCTGCCGTTCAGAGTGTGTGGGTTGTGATGCATCATACACATGCACTCATTTGGGAACCAGGATTGGCTATGGCTCCCTATCTGGTGTACTTTCAATTGTAAACTTGGTTTACCCAGCATAATGTGTGAAAAGACCATGACAATCTCTCAGTGAGACTGTGGTTTAAAAACAAACAAATCTACAATGTGCTGAGAAGACTCGGCTGTTTACTGGGGCAAGGCTGAGATGGTCAAAAACTGCCCAGAGTGTGCTGCTTATTTTAGATTTCACATTTAACCACAAATTAAGTCAGTTCATGGTATTCTTTTTATTATAAACATAGAGCCTAATATAAAAGGGGACATGATGGGGTCCCCTTCCTGAAGCTAAGTGGGTCATCCAAAACTGGTCAATACCTGGATAGATCACACCCCATGTATACTTCCATGTTAGAAACAAGATTGGATATGAATGTAAAATAAATGAAATCTTGCACGAGTTTTGAGCATATAGCAAAAGTAATGGGTAACAGTTCTCTTACTTTGTCATAGAGCTTTTAATTCCCAAGGGACAACTAGAATAAGTATGTGGGGAAAGGGTCTGATTATAGTTGTGTTGGTGAGAAGATGGAGCAAAGGCTACCTCACTCATTGTGGTTTTTGAGGTGTACAAAACAAAATGGTTTAAGTATAGATTTAACAATATCTATCACACAGGTTTCGTTATGTGATATGTCTACACTAGTGTGACTGTAATCATTGTGTGCCAGTTAAATGATCAGATTGCAAACTGAGAAAAGTTCTTTTGTTGGGGTATACTTTATTTATTCTAGATTCCCACAATCTGCTGGACCCTTAATGTAAAAGTTTACATCTTTTCATACAAAAATTAATTTCTCTTTCACAAGTTCCACTCAGATTTTGTTGCTAATAAAAACAAGGATGTAAATACTATTAAGTAGAAAACAGCCTGCTGCATAATTGTTTACCAGCAATTACAGATTATATCGAGCCATTCCTTGAGCAGAAACAGTTTTTTCCAAGATGCCAGCTCCCTGTACCTTGAAATTTTATTAGGCTAAGAATTTCATGCACCATATGTTGTAATACGAGACTAGCTGCAATTGAACAAACAACTTTCTGATATATAAGTGAATGATAACCTGATTTTAAATGTGTTTATCTAATGAGATAGTAACTGTAATTTACAACACATATAAAAACTCCCACTGTTACTCCTGGTGCACCTTTTGGCTAAAAAGGTTGATGCGCTGAGATATGCTAATGAATATGTCTTGGTTTTTACCAAGTCAGTAATAAAATTTGCATTTGATATTGTGCACAGTAAACTGGGTTATTAGCTTTGAAAATGAGTCTCATAAAATTTAAATATAGGCTTAAATCATATTAACTGTCCTGTAGATTTTCTGAGAGGCTTTAAAGCATTGTGTTTTGTTTCCATAGTACTGAGAATGCAGATGTCATTTTGCCTTCAGGGGGTGTCCCAAAATGATGCATCTTTGGGAGTCTCAAATATAAATAGCAAAGAAATTCATCTAAGCCGTTGTTCTTTTTTGACATTTTGGGGTGCGACCTCAACTTAGGAAGATTTTGCTGGGTCAGAGGGTAGAGTTGAAGAAAGGTGGCAGAAATCAATACTTTAAAGATGTTTACTGAATGCTTGAGCACCAGAAGTAGTACACACCTAGAGCTGCTGTGATTTCCAAACACATGAAAAGATTCAGGTTGTTTTGGTTGTTTTCCAAACCCATGAAAAGATCCAGAGGTTTTGAGATAACTTGGATTATGCCTTATCAATCATACATACTGGTGTGAACATGCATGCCACACTTTTAAACTAGTTTCATGCCTGTCTAATCACTGCTCTCAACAAAGGCACCCTGGAAAATGCAGTCCTATGAGGGAATTAGGACTCCCTCAGGAAAAAAAAGTCATTGTTTTCGCCACGCTACAAGAATCAGAGTGGCTTGCAGAAAAAATGGCAGTTAAAACCACAACTCTAAAGTACATCATGGTTTGAAAGAACTGAGATGCATATTTTCTTGGTTTAAAGATAACAAGCATCTCTTAGCTACAGTATATGAGTATCTACATACCATACTGCTGGATATATGACCATTCTCACACACCTATAAGAATCTAGAGCCTCTGTATGAACCACCTTTTGTACTGCTGTAGACAAATATACATGAATCCAAGGTTGCTCGGAGAAGTACTAATTTGGGTAGTATGGTGCCAGTTTATGTTGTGGCCAGTAAAACTCAAGAATTCATTTGCATGGGAGAAAGGCTGGCCGGCCTTTCACCATAATGAGGTGAATGAAGGTGGTTGCCTCACATGGCAGATCATTGGGGGCCCAGTTTTTGGTGGCAGGAGAGTGCTCACCTGCGCACTGCTGCTGCTGCCACCACTGCCAGTTTGCTCCATGACATGTGAGTGCTTACCCCAGCTGTCTACTTCTACTATGTTGCTCAGACTTGATAAGGTGGCACAGAGAAGGAAGTGGAGGAGGGGAGAGCGGTGAGGCCTTGTCCAGCCTGCCTCCCCACCTGCAGATAGGGGGGGCACACATGGGAAGGCAACAGTCATGGTGAGGTACTCAAGCTGCCTCTGACTTCAACCAGCACCCCTTAAAAGTGCGTTGAGGGCTAGCAGTGGTACCTTCTGTCTCCCACCTGTTGATAATTTGTCACCTGAGCAATGGGCTCAGTTTGTCTCATTATGAGACTGGCCTAACCTTAAAAAAAGATTAGGATGATGTACATGGTTGGTGTTACCCCTTTTATTCTCATATCAACCCTGTGAGGATGGTTAGGCTAAGAGAGACTGGCCTATGGTTGTCCAGTGAGCCTCATGGTACAAGCAGAGATTTAACGTAGTGTGTCCCCAGATCAAGACGAACACTAATTGTTATGCCACAGTAGCTCTTCAATGCTTTTTTGCCTTTTCTACCACAACCTGGGATAATTTGTTGTACAAAGTTACCCTTCTGCTGTGCTCACAGCATCATTAGCAGTGGAGAGGTGAAAGGAGGCATTTTGCTCTCTTAGATGGATTGCGGGTTGCTTCACTCTTCTGTCAATGTTGCAGGGCAAGTGGGTAGTCCAGATTTTTGAAACAAGGGAGAAGATTTAGGAGGAGACCCTACGTCTTTGTCATCTAGATTAGGTGTAAGAGGCCACAGATATGCCTGGAATTGCTGCTTCCGGAAGGGAAGGAGAAAGGACTGCACTGCACAATCACTTAGTTGTCTCCGGCCAGGCCATATCTGTTTTGTGTCCAGTTCTGGTCACCACAACTCAAAAAGGTTTTAATGGAACCAGTGGTGATGGTTAGGGGCCATGACTGCTAACTGCTGCCTGCCCTCCCACCAGCCTGGCTGCCCCCCCCCTCGGTAAGGCCTTTGGAGGGTTGGGAAGGATGCACATAGCCTCTCCAGCCCTCAGAAGGCCTTCAGAAGGCCAGACCAGCATTACATGGACCACTTGAAATTGCGGTTGCAGATCCAAGTAGCCTCATAGTGTTGGCTGGTGTGCAACCTGGGGTAAGGAGAATAAAATCCTTTTACTCTGAGTTGCCTCCCAGCCTGCACCTTTAGTGTCCTGGATTCAGTGCAGGCCAGTCAGCCTGCTGTTCCAGTGCAAGTTAGGATTGCACCCTTAGTAGTACTGAATCAGGAAAATGCTTTAAGAGGTAATGTATGAATTTGCTATCTTTATTCCTTACCTCCTTAAGCAATTTCCTTACCTCGTAAGGAAAGCCTGCCCCACAATTTGAGAACCATCATGGGTTATAAGCAAATAAATGAGATTAGGCTGGATGATAGTTGTACATTTGTAATTCTGCTGCTTTAAAGTGCAAATGAACCAATACCTTGTATAGAACAGCATCCCCAAAGTCTATTAGTTCCTCAAGTGATAACTTCCAGCACTGTTATGATTTATGAACCCTTTATAACATATGGGTTATGAACCCTGCTAACTGGATAAGAGGACAGGATTGTGCTCTAAGCTGGGGAGGACAGAGTGTAATGGAAGATCAGAAGATCATCAGGTGGATGATGTGGTGTTGACAGCGATTCCCTGTTTTGACAGCTGTTTGACAGCTCTGGGAAGGGCAGGGCTGGCTCCACAGCTGTAATCAATCAAGGCCAATGGAGACCTGGATGGACACCTGAGCTTCATTTGGCCTTGATGGGACTTTGAATGGACATGGATTGAAGAGATGGCTCAGCTGAGCCTAATTTGGACTTAACAAGGGGCTAGCAAGGTAGCTCACAGCTGAGCTGCATTTTGGATGATGAGACATCCAAAGGATAAAAGGCAGCTTCAGAAAGACCAAAGGCTACCCTGACCCAGGACCAAGAGCGGGACGCTGACCTAGCCGGAAGCTGGACTCTGACCTAGAGTGAGGAGCAGACGCTGACCAGAGGGAGGACCCTGACCCAGAAGCGGGATGCTGACCCAGAGGAAGCTGGACGTTGACCCAGAGGGAAACTCGGACGGACCCACACTGGGAGAAGGGGACTGCCAGAACTCTGCTGGAGGACACAGAAGAGAGGACTGCCAGGACCCTGCTGGAGGAGACACTCTGCTGGAGAGGAGGAACTCTACTGCAGAAGATTGGACTGGAAATACTGGACTGTGCTTTGGAGACCAGATTGGACTTGGACTGGAGGTGTCAGACCTTCACCCACGGAGTTAAGTGGAGTTTTGGGGGAGGGAAAGCCTCTGGACAAGAGGACTTGCAGGGAGTGTATGTGTTTGTAGCAATAAATTCTTGTTAATTGCTATAGATAAGAAGTTCTGTGTTCATTCCTTTGCACACCACAGCTGTTGTTCCTAGAGATAAAGAGGGTGTTAATTAGCTGAAAAGCGGGCATTAGAAGGAAGTTGGGATATTGGAACAGGACAAATTGGTGTGGTCGGCAGGAGTCGAAAATTTGGCAGAACACAGAGCAGCTGCACTCAATTGCTTGCTTTTGCGGTGATCATGGGGAGGGAAACAAGAAAGCACAATGGGACTTACTTCTGAGGAGACACACACAGGATTGTGCTCTAAGCTGGGGAGGACAGAGCAGCTGCACTCAATTGCTTGCTTTTGCCGTGATCATGGGGGGAAACGTGAAGGAAATGGGGCAGTGAGAGGGTGAATGAGCGATGGGGGGGATGCTGAGTGGGGAGTTTGAAGGCTGTAATCCTGTGCACACTTTCCTGGGAGCAAGCACAATGGGGACTTACTTACATAAACTGACATGAAGATCCTCCCCTTACTAGGGTGAAAGGGATCATAAACTGACATGAAGATCCTCCCCTTACTAGGGTGGATGGGATCATAAACTGACATGAAGATCCTCCCCTTACTAGGGTGGATGGGATCATAAACTGACATGAAGATCCTCCCCTTACTAGGGTGGAAGGGATCATAAACTGACATGAAGATCCTCCCCTTACTAGGGTGAAAGGGATCATAAACTGACATGAAGATCCTCCCCTTACTAGGGTGGATGGGATCATAAACTGACTTGAAGATCCTCCCCTTACTAGGGTGAAAGGGATCATAAACTGACATGAAGATCCTCCCCTTACTAGGGTGGAAGGGATCATAAACTGACATAAAGATCCTCCCCTTACTAGGGTGGATGGGATCATAAACTGACATGAAGATCCTCCCCTTACTAGGGTGAAAGGGATCATAAACTGACATGAAGATCCCCCCCTTAAGACAAACCAAAGCAAAACAAAAAAAAATTCGTCTTGCGAAGCACGGGTCATAAAAATTCGTTGTGTGAGTTACCAAACTTCGCAAAACGCTTTCGTTCTGTGAGTTTTTTGGTACGCGAGGCATTCGTTATGCGAGGTACCACTGTACTGTTAATAATAATAATGGTAATAATGGTAATAAATAAAAGCTTGGGGGGGGAGGGGATAAAAGATACATTAATGAGAATATTTCTGTACTACTCAAGGATTGTGGTAACATGAGGAGAGAATACCAGACCCTTTTTCAAGATTAAGAGCCTTTTTTATTTTAGCACAATGAATGTCACGCAGATGTAAAGAGAGAAACACTTGTCTCACTTCTTTTTGCATGCTGAGCAAACACAGTTAACATAAGCATCAGGGCCCAGGGATGCTTCATTTGGTTAGGCTGACTGCCAAGAGTAAATTGGATGAACAGTAAAAGAATTCTGAGAAAGAGTGCACCGAAAAGTGTCTGATATGAGCTTTCCAAATGTGCAACTCTTTGGTTACTGTTTCTGGAAAGCTCCCTGCCTGGTTGCCACACCTTTAGGGCAATTTGTCTGATGTTTCCTGTTGAACACAACAGTGCTTTTCAAAGCCCTTTCATTTGGCGACAGCAATGACATATTTGTAATTATTCTTGCAGGGGAATGACACTTTGGCTGTGACAGTTTATTTTACTGTCATTTCACTGATGAGCAAAACACTAGACCATGTTGTTGTTTGTTTCATTCCTAGGAAACCCACTGCAGAGATCTTTAATTGGCACAGACTGAAATTGCTGCCCAAGATGTCATGACTGGCTTTTTCTTCTATTTTACTGTAAAGATAGAACAATTTTTTGAGTCTATTATAACAGGACTGCACACCTTTTGATTACCTGGCCAAATGCAGTCTCCTGGCCATGTATTTTGCCTTGCCAAATCCTTGAAAAACTCCCTAGTTTTGTAGTGTCAGGCAGGAGAAGGGGTTTAGCAAGCCCCCCTGGACTGCCATTCCTGCTGGTGAGCTGCAATTCATTACAAGTTCCACTGGCAAAGCTTGCTGCACATCTTGTCATATTTTAATAATGCCTTGTAAACTGATGATAGCAAGAGTTAGTATTTTTCTATAGTGGTCAAGGCATTTCACTATTTCATTTGCTGTTATAGTATAGTATCCTGTAAGGCAACCCAGCATAATTAACCCCAAATTAAAGGTGGGGAAGGTAAAATAGACCCTGATAAATATTGACGTACTTAAGATCACCCAGCAAACATGATTTGAAATGGGATGTTCTGCTCATGGGTCATGCTCATAAACCCTACTTTCAGCAAGTCCTGTAAACCACTGGTCCTTATCCCATTTTTGCTTGGCCCACAGGTGTACACTTTGGTCCCTATTGCGTACATGCAGTGTTAGGCAGAAATGGCTTAAGCTGATGTTTAGCTGTGACATAGGTATATTTCCCAACACATGTATTGTGTCCACAGGTGAGGAACTGGCTGGTTCTAGCACAGCTGGTATGCCTTGAATTGTGCTGTCCTACAGCTCAATTCAAACCTTTACTTGTGCTGGTACAGGACTCCAGTGCCGGCTCCTGAGTGTTGCAAATGTGCCATAAAGCACATTTGTGGTGACTTGGGAACAGGCAATGCTGGCACACAGTCATGTGTGGCCTGCCATCACCAGATCCTGTCCCTGCACCAGTGGAGCAAGGTAGGTTTGTGCCAGGTGGCACAGGGGGTAGGAGAGGGTAGTGGGAGGGTGTTCAGGGATGGGGAGGAAGCATTTCTGAGTGGGGAGGGCAGAATGAGGGAGGATTGGGACCATAAGGGGAGTGAGATCAGCAACAGAAGTACATGTTGCATCCTAACCACCACTCCTGGGCCAGGTAGCCTTACACAGGCTGCTTGGATTTGCGCCAGCTAAATAGCTGGTGCAGATCTGAGTAGCTCCATAGGGCATGCTGGGAATTGACATGCGGTAAGGGGAAAAGTATCCCCTTACCCCATGGTGACTTCTAGCCTGCTCCTAACTTGCAACCTGGCTGTACCAGCACAGGTTAAGATTGTGCCAGATGGCTACCTAATCTGCCTATAAACTGGCTTTGTAAATATATAGTTGTATACTAACCATAGATAGTGTAAGAAAAGAAAGTTGAGGTGGCGAAAAACTCTGAATGTGAATCTTATTAAACAATGATTGTCCTGTTAAATTCTATTAAACCATTGATAAAATAATTTCGCATGTCCTTCAGTTTTATATTAGAATTTGTTTCAAGGAGCCTTGTTTAAATCATAGGAACAAAAAGGTTATACCTATTTTTGGGTGTACTTTTTTCTTATTAGTTAGTTTTTAAATTGTGCCTCAATTACAAAAAACAAACATAATTTTAAAAAAATAGAAGGGTTTTACAGTATGCCGTTTCACTCTGGTCCTCTCACCATTTGGCACTCCTATGTTTATACTATTGCATTTCACACATGTTATCACTCAGTATTGGATTCAGTGGTGCCAAAGAATGACATGATTGAAATACAGTTGCAAACATACGGCTAAGCAGTTTCATTTTGAAACAGCTCAGTACTATGTGAGCCTTGCTTTGCATCAGTGGAAGGACTGGGCTGCTGCAGAGATGGTGCATGCAACACACTGGCAACTATACACGTGCCACCACAGCACCCAGCTACTGCCAGTAGGTTGGTGCCCGGAGTGGGCTGTCAAAATGGAAGGGAGGATTGGTGTGGGGAGGGAAGGATTGGGTTGCATATAAGGGCCAATTTGGGGTGTGTGGAGGAGGGCAGGGACAGATATCAGCAGAAACCCTATGCCTCCTTTCCATCCTTGACATACTCCTTTGGGCCCGCTTGGATTTGCACAAGCCAAAGAGCTGGATCCAAGTGGACTCATTGGGGTTCCTGGTGTGGCAAAGTAGGTAAGTACAAATTTCTTTTACTTGCGTCTCTGTTGAGTCATGATCCCCAGTTGGCCCACAGCATGCAGAGGAGCCCATGCTGGCACTGCTGCATGCTGTTTGCCAGCTGAAAATAAGATTGCACCATTAATCGTTTTAGAGAACAATCCTATGCTTCTCCTTCAGTGACATGCAGAGCCTCACCTAACCCAGCAAGTTAAAATAAAGTAAAGGATCCAACAAGTTTTTTCTACAAAATATCTTTTGCCTTCCCCAAGCTGCTCCTTTCTGTTCTGTGTGTTCAAAGAAACACATACAAACATGGAAGGAACAACGAGAGCTGCTAATCAGCTCAGTTGCGAAGGTAGCTTGCAAGGTACAAAACAGGCAGGGACACCTGTGCAACTGCCTTTAATTAAAACCACCAGGGAGAGCTACCCCTGTTTGCCCAATAATAAAAAAGACAGTGCTTGTGTCATCAGTTACTGGGGAGGCAGCAGGAAGACTTGCCTCCAGCAGGTTAGGCTGTAATCATGGGTGCAGTCCAATTAAAAAAAAGCAGGATGGCTGGTTTCCAATAAAAAAAATAGCAGGATGCCTGCATCAGCAGGCTCTGGGGAGGTAGCAGGAAGAGTTGCTTTTTTCCTGCTTTAAAAAAACAAAAACATTAAAAAGGCAGGGAGGCTGTGCAAATGACTGGTCTGTAGAGCACCAGGAGAGGAAGCTTTTTGGTTGCTGCAGAGGACCTGTGCAGAGCTCTCCCTACATCCGAGTGTGGGAAGAGGAGGTGATTAAAAAAAAAAATTATTTCTGGAGATTGGGGCGGGGGGGGGGTTGAGAGAGTGTGTTCCAGAGACTGGGCTTAAGGGGAGTAGAGTGTGTATTGCCTCCCCGGGCCTGGAGCTCACCACACATCTACTCATAAGTCTATTCAGAGGTAAGTTCCATTGTTTTCAATGGGGTTTACTCATGAAGTGTGCATAGGAATACTATGGATTCTGCAGTCCTGTACACACTTTCATGGGAGAAAGCCCCACTGAACACAATGGTACTTACTTCTTAGTAGATATGCCTAAGATTGGGCTGTTAACATCGCAGGCACTAGCAGACACCTGTGCAGAGTGGAGTTCAATGACTATTATTTTGGAAGCATTTATACAGTGAATGCTTGCTTTATGTAAAATAACTTTTAGCACAAGACTGAAACAATCCTAGCACTAGTGATAGTGCCCATCCATGCTAATTATTTAAATTCAGAACAATATATGCCCCAAGGAATGTTGGGAGATCTGTATGTACCTCTCACATCCCCATCCAGCTTGTTTTCCCTGTTCAGTCATGTTGCACAAGCTCCAGACTGAGCAGAGTGGGAGAGCTGGGTGAGGATATGGGCGATGTGTACATACCTCGCATGCCCTGTAATGGCATGTCATATGCTTGCATACATGTTCCTGATTGAGGGGTGAAAGAGCAAAGAAACAGCTCATTGTGGAGTCCTTTTGGAATCCTGCCACATGTGGGCTCTCTGCTCATAGATTGTGCCACTGCGTAGCAAGGTAACATTACCTATATTATGAAATGATAAATATTACAAAAGAATGTGAAAATGATATCGAATCTTCTGTACTTATGTAAATCTATAGTGCAGCCACCTTTGGAACACTGTGTACAATTCTAATGGCTCCCTGTCAAAAAAGGATATTGTAGAATTTTTAAAGGTGCAGGAAAAACCAATCAAAATTATCAAGGCAGAGGACCACCTTCCCTACAAGAAAAGGGTAAAGTGTGTAGGTCATTTTAAATCTGGTGGGGGAGCCTCTGTGAGTGGGGATGGGGTGTGGAGACACATGATAGAGATTTATAAAATAATGAATGCAACTGGCAAAGGCAGTTGCAAATGTTTTCTTTGTGGCTCATAATTTCTGGTCACACAATGAAAATGAGGAGCAGCAGATTCAGGATAGACACAAAGAAAATACCGCAGACACTCGCCTATAAGTAGATAAGTCGAGGGCAGGTTTTGAGCCAACAATCATGGAATTTTCTATGACCCTCGGATAAGTCGGGGTTAAACTTAGGGGGGTGTCTGACTATAGTTTTGTCTGATTTTACTGGAGGCCAGATCCTGAAAAATAACCTGCCACTAATTGTTACCTAAGAATTGTAGTCTCTAATTTATTAAAAACATAGTAAAAGATCATAAGATACATTTTTATTCTTCTTAAATTCTGGTCTTCATCATCTTTTTGTAAGCGCTATCAAAGTGCACTGTAAACAACAAACCAGTAAAACAGTGGTTCCCAACCTGGTATTCATGTACTCCTAGGGACACTCAACAGGACCTTTAGGGGTACTTGAAAAAGAATGGAATAATGGCAGAAAAAGGCAGGTCATGCTCCAGAATGCCTTGCAAGATAGGAATGCCTTGCAAGAACCAGCAAGGCTGGAAGGGAGGTAGCTAGTTGGCTGTGAAAGCCCTACCAATAGCTAGTTTTTGGTCATCAATTCATGTATGAAACAGTGATTGAAAACCAGCACAGTAAAAAAGCTGAAACATAATATGGAAAGTGATCAGTCACCCAGAATTTTTCAGCACACTTCTGGTGCAAAGCAGTGCAAAGGCAGAGTCTTCTGTTCTTCAAACAGATAAGAGAAAACACTGTGAAAAATACATGAAGTCTGGACTTTCATATAGAAGAGATGAGGGCTTGTTTTATTAATTACAAACATTTTGCTAATATGAAGGGTACAATTTATGGAAATGGGCTGCCAAGGGATATGCAAGTGAAAAAGGTCAGGAACCACTGCAGGAGAACCATGAATCAAATCCACCTTTAAGGTGTCTGGTGTGTTAAGCCAGAAGCTCTATGTACAACAAACAACTCATAAAACATAACTGGGAGTGTGCAATTCAATTCACAGCAGAGAGATGCAGCTGCATATATTTGCAACCCTTTTTACTCAGAAGTAGACCCACTGCTTCCATGGGTCCTATTCTTAAGTAAGGGTGCACTGAATTGTAGCCTGCTTCAGATGGAAAGGAGGATTCCCATCCTGCTGTTTCAAAAAACAGGCCTGCTTTGCAAGCACTTGCAAAGCAGAATCAGGCTGCAGCAGAAGGAAGGAGAATAAAAGGTTAACAAATTGCTTCTAAGGAGCTGTGCCTGCCTGCTGCTTGAGAAACTTGGCCTGTCTGCCCTTAAGAAAGGAAACTGTTCAGAGTTGAAAGCCTTTGCCCTCTGATTGACCCGGAGATAAGGTGAAGTGAGAATTGGAGCTTGATTACTTGGCAAAAATTTCATGCACTGTAGGCAAGTATCTACGGTACTTCTTCATGCAACTCCCCGATTAACTTACTGAATATCCTAACAGTGTTTCTCAAACTGTGGGTCCGGACCCACCAGGTGGGTTACGATCCAATTTCAGGTGGGTCCCAATTCATTTCAAAGTGTATTTTATTTTTAATATATTAGACTTGATGTTATCATGGTATGTGACTGCAGTAGGGGAAATGTTACAGATCTGTTCTTTTAACAGGCTACTATGTATAGGCTTTTAATAATGGTAGTCAATGGAGCTTACTCTCAAGTAACTGTGGATAGAATTGCAGCTTTTGGGATGGTTGGGGAATTGTTTTTAAACAGATCAGCAACTGCTTGGGAGGTTAGGAGGGTTATTCTGTATTCTAAAATGTTTAAACTTATACTTATTGTAAACTTTTATTTGCATAGTTAATTGATTAATTTGATTTGATTTTGTCACATGGGGGTGTTAAAAATTTTCTGATTATGTCAACCACTCACTTCTGGCCATGACATCACTTCCAGGTTCATAAATCACTTCCAGTGGGTCCTGGACAAATTGTCATTCTAAAAAGTGGGTCTCAAGCTAAAAAGTTTGAGAACCACTGTTCTAAGATGTGGTGGCGGCCACTGTCTTAGATGGTTGTAAGAGGGGATTAGGCACCTTAATGTAACAGAATTCTGTGAATTGGATCCTGGATATGATGAAACCTCCAGGTTCGAAGGCAGTGTACCTCTGAATACCTATGGCTGGGGGACAACCAAGAATGACAGTTACCTTCATGCCCTGCTTATTGGCTTCCCGGGAGCATCTGGATGGCTATGGCCACGCTTGGAAACACGACACTGAACTCAATGGGCCCTTAGTATGACCCATCAGGGCTTTTCTGATGTATTCTGCTCTGCAGCCCTTAATGGTTCTCCAGACCTGGAGGCAGTTGTGTCTCCTTACCTCGTGAAAAAGCAATATCTAGGCCTGTGCAAGAGAGAAAAGGAGCAGTACTTTTGAACACAAAAGCTAAGCTACCAGCATCAAACCTGCTGAGGAATTAGAAACCTGTATGCTCTATGGGCTGATTATCTTGCTCTGAATGCAGGCTTAGTTTGTGCATTGCATTCTGTTTCCCGTTTCCTTTTCTTTCTTTGAAAAAGATGCACTTCTGGGGGCATCGGTAGGGGGTTAATGCAAGCCCGGCTTGACACAATACTAGAGGCATTTCTAGAAGAGGCCTGCAGTTGCTGCAGAGGCACATTTGGCCCAGGCTTCCAAAGAGGCAGGCGCTGTTACTTCAGAGGAGTATGCTGCCTGCCACGGTTGGCCCATTAGTATGGAAATGAGGCATGCGTGTGACAGGTGGCCTTACAACCAACACAATTAACTTTCTCCATTAGCTGACACACCAACAAAACAGATGCAGCATCAATAAGCACGCACAAAAAAATCCCCTCACAAATACTGAATAAGAATGGCATTCTGTACATCCCCATTATTTATAAGGAGTAACAGCCAGTGCACATTACTTAATGGGTGATATATATAGATATATATATTTTAAAGAACAATATTTTTTTTGGGGGGGGGGGGGTTACCATAGATTAATAGGGCCATAGGGAAACTTCATGGCAATAAAATGAGGTTTGCCTCAGCTGTTCAAGGAAAAAAAAAATATTGGTGTGTTTTCAAGATCAGAACAATTAGTTCCTGGACCAACATAGGAAGTTAGGGACCTGGAAGTGGAAATGGGCTTCAGCTCAGCTAATTTGTTTTGTAAGTGGAAACAAATAAAACATTGCCTTGATAAAATCATTGCACAAGAGAAACCAAACAACTTTCGGAGAATGTAGTTGGCAAGTGCAAGCTCTTTGCACAACTTATTTCCCAGCGCACCTTTGCACCTCACACTGAAGCTTCCACACATGAAAAAACCATGAGGACTTTAAGACCGGATTTCTTAGTTACTTAGCTGCAAAGAGGAGCTTCTAGACCAGGGGTGTCAAACATAAGGCCCAGGGAGTAGATGCTACCCATGGAAGTTTTTTGTCCAGCCGTCAGGCTCTCAGCTGCTAAGCTGGGCTGAGGTGTTACTGCTGAAAGAGCAGCCCTCATGATAATTGGGCTCTCCCATATTTTGAAATATGATCAAGATTTGCCTATTTTCTCTTCTGTCATTTGCAGGTAATGTGTTCTTAAGTGAGAAAAAGTGCTTACTTCTGATTATGACCTATTTAATGACATCACTTCCTGCCTAATGACATTACTTCCAACCCTCAGCAGGTGTCATAGATGCTATTTGGCCCGATGTATGAAACAAGTTTGACACCTCAGTTGTAGACTCTGGATGGCTGGTTATTCACTAGCTGTAATAGTCCTATTAAGAACAGTTACAGTAGCACAATATATAGGTCCTGCCTCTTTATCAGCAGATTTCCTAATCAGATTTTCCTACAGGGTGGGCTGACCTGTACCCTCTGAACACCACTGAAGCACAGATCCAGTCTTGTTCAGAGGGTGTTCTGAGGGAATTACCATAAACCTCCCAAAATACATACTGCCTCTTTAAGAACTGCTGAAAAATACATGGTTGGCTGGCAACCTTCAGTCTCGAAAGACTATGGTATAAGCCTACAGCATCCGGTATTCCCAAGCGGTCTCCCATCCATACTATCTCTTTAAAAATTACAAGAGATGGGGGGGACTGACACCAACTGAGGGAACAGCAGCTTCATTCTCCAATCTCAGGCTCACATTGAGGCATATATTTAGTAAGTAGAATGGCAGGCGCAACCTCCATCACTATTTACATTTTTCTCTCTCTGTACATGGCTTTTTCGCCAAGCTTGTACAAGTAAAATCTACATAAGATGCTGGCTGACTGTATATCACTTATAGTAGCATGTCAGAGAGTTGATGGAGCATAGTGGCTGAGGCTAAGCTACAAATCAGGACATTGTTGGCTTTTCTCTCCCTTGTGCCATGAACATGCTTGGTGGCCCTAGGATCGGCTGCAATGTGGGGATTAGAAGACTTACAGTATTGTTGTAAAGACACAATCTAGGGAACACACCACAATTTTTTTGTTTTTTTGTTATTTTTTATTTTGTTATAATTTTTTTATTTTTTGTTATTACACAATTTTTTTTGTTTTGTTATATGAACATTGCAGCTAGAACAAAACTTTGAATTAAAGCAAGCAACAGATGGGAAGAACTGGGTAATTCAAGAAACCATGTTCCTTAGATGCACATGCTGATAGAAGTAGCAGACAGGATTCTGATGTTCCCAACCAATTTTGTTGGCTTGGAGGTAGGGATTTCCAGGTTGTGCAAGTCATGTGCACTTATCTTTCTAGCCAGTATTAGGTAGATTTTGGGGCTAGTGATGGAACACATGCTTTGTATGCAGGAGGTCCCCCAATCAGTACAGGTGGCTCTAGTTAAAGAACCAAGTTGTAGAAGATAATGAGAAGAACAGTCCCGCTGCCCCCGCCCCTTAAGGGGGCAGAGACCAGAGCCCTCTGTTTGAATTGTGCTCTGGGTCTTTCTCTTCATAAAAAGCAAAGACAATATATTTCTACCTCTTTATTCCAAAATAAAGTGTATGAATTAATGTACACAAGGAGTTAACTTGCTGCTGATACATCAGCCTTCACAGTGACAAATGCTCCAGTTAAATGGGAGCCTGAATGTTACCCAAATCTAACTGCAAATATTATAGCATCGTAGTTATTCACAGGCCTGTGAGAAATGCCCTCCTGGGGAGGTCTCAGTGTAATTCCTCTACCACATTTGGCACCCTTGTTAACAGATATGCCAAGGACTTAAAGGGCATGACAGCTGTGGTTTTCACATCCCTCTTGAGGGGAATCTTTCTGGGTCTCGCTTGAAAGGTAGATTTAATGGAACAGCCGAAGAAGCTTTTGCCACCAGTTTTTGCATTGTATGCCTGTTGTGTTTGATTAGCTGATTTGAGTCCCAGGGGCCCCGAATTACATGCATTAAATTAATCTATGGACAGTCTGAGACAGAAAGCTAAACTTTGCTTCTTTAGATCAACTTGACTTTAAGCTTATCTAGGACTACCTTTCCTTAGGTCAGCCTGCATGCCAGTTATAGTTGGGCAAGCAAGTCTTAGGCTGCATTCATTTTTCAGTTTGGAAGAGAAAGTGGCATTTCTAGCATGCCTCAAGCATGCTTCTAGCAAGGTTATTTTAAAAATGACAAAATGGTGTCTAGTCATACTGGAGTCATTGAAATCAAATGCATGGAGGCCAGAGTGTTGTAACTGTTATATATATAGGCTGCCAAGTTCCTGCCAGTAGAAATAAATACATGGAGGTGGTCATCTTTTTTTTAGCTCCAATTCAGATTTCTTGCATTTCAAATTGCTAGCATGGTGACCACACTAGAATGTGAAAATGAAGGAGGAGTTCTGGCTCAGTTGGTAGAGCTGCCGCCTTGTATGCCTGAAGATCTGAGGCTGCCAGTTCGAAACAACTGGAAGTACCACGGAACTGACTACACAGACACACTGATATACTGATGAGCTGACCCTCAGTGGCAGAGAGGAGTTGCCGTCAAGTGAAGAGTGGGAGGCGAAGGGCCAGAGAGAGGCCAGACCGGGAAGGAATCCAGCTGAAACGAGGAGTTCTATGAAAGACTAGAACTAGTCAATTGTAAAAATCCCGGGGTGGGGGGGGGGATTAGAACAGCCTGCCTATGTAAACCGCCTTGGATTAAAGTCTGAGGAGAAATCTGACGACCAAAGAAAGCCAGTATATAAATACCTGTATAAATAAAATGAATGTGATCTAAGCGTGCTGGAATAAAAAAAAAGAAAGCTCTCTAGTATGTCTAGCACTAGAAGCTGCAAAATGAACACAGCCTTAATTTGTATGCTCCCATTGAAAGAAGTTAGACTAGGGACAGCCCAAACCAGGGCTTTAAGTGTGATGGCCCCAAGTCTGGAGGACAACCTTTCTTGAGACAGGAGGAGGAGTCCATTTCTAGCTATTTTTCATAAGGATTGCAAGAATTTATTTCTGGAGATAATCTGTTGATAAATGTTTCATAATTATTGTTCGCTTTGTTTTATGATTTATCTTACTGTGGTGTTTTTAAAGAATGACTATTGCTGTGGATAGTGGAAAATCAGCATATTGTATTTTCAATAAATATATTTATGTTTGTAGAAAAATTGTTTACTATGTTGGTCTACAAGGGAAAAAAAAACCCCAAAATAGTAGGCTTAACATCTTCATGAGAACCAACAAAAATTTTAATATTAACTTTAAAATATTTTAATTTTAATCAGGTGATTCTAGACATATATTTTCCTGCCTAATTGTAGTGTGCATCAACCAATAGATATTACAAAATGATCCAACTAAAGTTGAGCACTTTTAAATCCTGTTGGCTTCACTGGAAAGCATTTAAATACATCCTTAAGACTGCCATAGAAATCAACAGAACTTAGGACCCAATCCTATGAAGATCCTATTTGCTCAGCAACAGTATTAGGTGTTGTAAATGTGCCATAAAGCATGTTTATGGCACCGCGGGGGGGCCCCACTGGCTTTCCTCAGGACAAGGGGACGAAAGTCCCTTTCCCCCAAGGAGATGTCTAGCTGCTTCCCAGCACCTGCAGGATACAGCAGTTGTCATTTTGGCACTGCTGTTCCTCCAGGCACTGAGAACCATAGAATTGGGCTGACCATGTGGTTGACTTTGGTTGGCCCGTTTTCATGGCTGGTGACAGGTTCTGGGACAAAGTCCTGCACTGGGACCCCACCCCCACCCCTTGCCACCAGCACTGAGAATTCAGTGATCAGCCCAGTCAGGTTGTTATTGGCTCTGTAAAATACACGTGTTCTGTGCACACAGGGGAAAACAATTCTGTGTAGGCACCCAGTACAATAACCAGCGGAACAACAATACCATTCAGTGTTGAAAGAAAATAAAAGATGAGGGCGAAGGTGCACAACTGTTTACTATAGTGTTTAAAAACGAAAAAGCAGGGGTTCAAACTGGGCCTAACTGAATTAGGGCCCAATCCTATCCAATTTTCCAGTGCCAGTGCTGCTGTGCCTATAGTGTATGCAGTGCTTCCTGTGTTGGGAAGGCAGTCTTGGGGTCCTCCTCAAGGTATGGGAACATTTGTTCCCTTACCTTGGGGCTGCACTGCAGCTGCCCCAGTGCTGGAAATTTGGATAGGATTGGGCCCTTACCTCTCACACACTTAACCTAGAGCCCAATCCTGAGCTTGTCTGCATCAGCAGCATGAGCTTACTGCCAGCGCAGGGTGGTGTAGTTGTGCCATAAAGCATGTTTATGGCACCCTGATTGTAGGGATCATTGGTGCTGGAAGGACGCTGCCCAGAGCAAGGGAAGAGCTCTGCGAAGCAGTAAGATTTGTTGGGGCGGGAGGGGGGGAGGTGCTCTGGGGCAGGGAGAGGGCAGAGGGAGGGTGAGACAGGGGAAGAACTGGAGAAGGGGGGGTGTAAAGCCCAACATGGAGCTCCTCCAATCTCAATTGGCAAAATAGCTGGCACAGACTGGAGAAGACCCATTGAGGGAACTGCACCCTTACTCAGGGGAAGGGGACAAATATACCCTTCCCCAGAGGGGAGACTGGTGGTACTTGAGGTGGTGTCTGGTGGTACTCACAGTATCCCTGGACACCAGTTGCCTGGCTGCAAGACCAGAAACGTAATGCAACATACAGCGGTAGGAGGCTTGGCAGGTAGAGCTCCAAAGCATGCTTTTCCATGCTTAAAAAAACCCTCCAGTCCACCCTGAGCCTCTTACTTGTGTTGCATTGCATCTGGCCTCCCAACCCAGGAGTATCTGTTTATGAGGTCATCACTAGTTACCTCTGGTGGTACTCTGAACAGGTGGACCATGTGAAGTGGTATAGCGGAGGACAAACCTTGAGAAACACTGCGCTTGCCAATAGTCACACACAATGGAACCCTGGGGAAAGCAGAAAGAAGGATGAGAAGACAGAAGGGGGAGGAGAGAGGAATTTCTTAGAAGGAGAAAGGGAACAGCAAAGGCGGGGAGGAACATAGAGTTGCCTAGAAAGGGAAGTAGGGTTTTAGAGGTGCAGGGAAGGAGAAAGGGAGAAAGTGCCTTCTAACTTGAATGGACCTTTTAATGCCATAATCCTGTTGAACTAGTGGGAATTGCTTTTGAGTATTTAATTTTAAAAAAGGTATAGCCTGTTTTTCCCTCAAAGAGCATCCAACGCACATAGAGGCCTGCATGTCTGTTCCTCACCATCTGCTCCCATAAAATGTGTGGCTCTTTATAATGTTCATTTATTTCATGCTTAATAGAAAATAGCAACTTTTAATAAAACATTTATGCCCCCACGTTCAGTTGGTTAGGTTTTTAAATACCCCTCTTCCTGCCTCTGCAGAGGCTGGAATGGAAAATGTATGTGGTAACTATGAGTAGGATTATGGCTTATTTCAAAAGCCGTTTCACATACTATGCAGAGGCAAATCCAGACTTAAAAAAGAGAGCACCTTTCATGCTTCCCCTCCCCCCCCACAACTCTCTGCTGAAACTTCCTGAACTCTTGAAAAGCAGCAAGAGCCTGCACTAACAGCAAGCACCTCTGTCAGCGGTTCCCCTCATGGTTTCTGGGTATTTCCCCCCACAGCTTCCTTAGCTTCCTGAGGGTACCCTGACCCTCAGCAGTGATTTTTCAGGGAGCTTTGGTGGGTAAAGAGGCCTTGGGCTTGGGCTGGTGCTTTCTATACATCTCATTTTTGTTGCTTTCTGTACTCATTTTTGTGAAAAAATGAAATCTGCAAAAAAATAAAACCGAAAAAGCGCACCTCTATGCATATAGGCTGCTGTGGCTTGACACAGGTTAAGGGAACAAATGTTTCCTTACCTCAGGGAAAACTCCAGGTGCCTCTTTGGCCCATGTAGCATACAGTGGCAGCTGTTTTGGCTCTACTGTATCATGCCACAGGCAGCCCATTTAGGATTGAGTTGTAAGTAATCTTGGTCCAATGAGGTCGTGGTTCTGTCCATCTGGGTGTTTCTTCACACCCTGGCCACCCCTACTTGTCCTCCGACCTCATCAGGTGGGCTGGAGCACCTAGTGGACTGACTCAATCTTAGCCAGTGGGCTGGCCAGGATCTGTTGTTCTTTAGAAGCTAGCCAAAGGACAAAAGCAATGTACAAAACAACCTGCCTGCCTATGTGGTCTTTTTTTTTTTTTTTGCAGTGGTAATGATCTCAAAGTGTCTCAGGAAAACAAGGTGGGGAGGGGAAGGAACAAGAGAAGCTCAGTCATCACAAGGCATAAGAGACTGCAAGACATTTTGGTGGAGATGGAAGTTCTCAGAAGGCTCCATCTCAAGAGATTTCCAGTTGTGTGGGTTGTTCTGGTTTTCTACATCCTACCTACTGGATTGTGCCTGCTGTGCAGAACCACAGGACCCTGGATCAGTGTCCTGGTTGCTGTTCAAAATCAGGTCATGACACCATCCAAACCCATAATGTCTCTCTGGCTTGGTGCAAATGAGCAGACTTTCAACTGTCTTTTATGAGCAAGACAATGTGCCACGTGCATGGTGTAGAACTCTTTCCCACTCCATGCACACTGAGCATTTTCCTGCATAGGAAAGAGTGAGCAGCCCCTGCACATGCAGGAACCCAGTCTCTTAAGCAGAAACACATCTGAAATTACAGTATTCTCCCTTTGGATACAAAACTTGTTCAGTGCCACTACAGGATATGTGCATAATGTGAAATGGGAGCCTTTGAAGTCACAGGGTGACCAGATATCATAACTGCAGTAGAGGACAAAGCAACCCAAAATGTAGGACATCCAAGAAAAATGTAGGACATGACAAAATAAAAGCTAAAAACTCTAATATATTGATTTCATGTGGTTTCAACATTATATTACTTATTATTAGATTGAAATATATTATATATAATTTATTACATATAATTTATTAATTACAAGAAGGCTATGTGCTGCCTGCAGGGGGCCCACTCATAGAGAAAAGGAGGACTGAGTTTTTTTCCAGGACATCAGGTCACCCTGTTTGAAGAGAAGTTTAAGGAAGCAATGTAAGTTGTCTTTTCTCTCTGATTACATGACTGGAGGTGTGTGTTTTTATTTCATTGGCACTCAAAAATCACAACACTGCATTCTGTTCTTCTCATTTTTGTAAAAAGCAAGCAAACCCAAATCTGCACAAAAAAACCCCCATTTTCTAACATCTAATTGTATAATAACTGTGGCTGTATCTATTGGCACTATACCTCCTATATCACTTACTAAGTACACTTTTAAATCTATTATAATTTATGAAAATGTGCCCTTGGAATAAAAACCACATATCACTGCTTTCTGCACTTTTTCCGGGGGGGGGGGGGGGACACAAAATCTGCAAAAAAAAAAAAAGTTTAAGAACACCTCTATACATGACATGTTTTCCTGATTTTGTGAAGTGCCTCAGGACAAGGCCTCTCAATGGGGGAGACATTTTTTTGCCTGATTATGGGAGTCTTTAGCATCAGCAACCTAATAATCTAATTGGATGCCCTTAGACAGCCTGCTCTTCATTGAATCATTTCCTTTTCTTGCTAGGCTCCAGTTCTTGCCCAGCTTACTAATAGCCTAGTGCCTTTCAAATAGCCATAATCAGTAGTTCTTACTATATAGAAAGACACAGTTGTCTCAATTTTTAAAACTTAGAAGTGGCGATCTCATGGCAATCAACAGGTAGGTGTTAATGAGGTGGCTTGAAGCAGGGAATGAATGGGGAAGCAAAGCCACTAGGCAAAACAATGTGGGGAGCGATAGAGTTGGGTAAGATCTCCTTAATAGGGGTTTTCTATTTACTCAGCAATTAACTGCAACCTAATGATTAAAATAATAATAATAAAAATAATAATAAAACTTTATTTTTATCCCGCCCTTCTCCCTAACGGGACCTAATCTTTTTAATGATTAAAAGAGAAGGTGAAAATCAAGTCCAAGATAATGCAGCATCACCACTCCTGCTTTTTTCTTCTCCCTTATTCCTGAAACTATTATTTCTAAAATATCAGTAGTAGCTAGGTGCTGGACAAAGAGAAAACAGAATAAAATCCTGTGCCCTAGTTAGTAGAAATAATGATCAGCTTTTTTTCCAATTAAGAATAGGGCTATGATCTTGTACACACTTACTCCCAGTAAGTCCTATTGGATTTAGTGGACCTGCATAAGATTGTGTCTCATAGTTCTTCCCATCCAATACCTCACAGTAGCGCTAGTGAGCTTTGGATTTTAGCAGGTATCTCCTGAGGGTCTATGTGAGCTTAGAAGTAAGTTAGTCAAAGAAGAAAGCACCATGAAAAGGGGAAATTACACAACAAAAGATATGAGCCCATGCCTTTAAAAAGACATTGTCTATACAAGCCCCCAGTATCTATTCTATGATAAATAGTGAGTTAAATGAAATTGAATATGAATCATAATGATGATTGATGGACCATCACCTACCAGCTGATAGGCCATCACATGCACCCCAACACCTGAGAAGGGGAATCTTGCCATCCATCATTTCTGAGATTTAGTCTTCTCCTGCCACTCGGGACTGCAACCTGGAGTGTTCCTCAGTCCATTTCTATGTCTACAGCAGGGGTGCTCACACTTTTTTGGCTCGAGAGCTACTTTGAAACCCAGCAAGGCCCGGAGATCTACCAGAGTTTTTTTTTTTTACAATGTTCGCGCCATCATAACATATAACATTTATGTGTACAATGTATGTTGGTGTACCTTGAGCCCCACTGAGTATAATAGGACTTACTCCTGAGTAGACATGCCTAGGATTAGGCTGTGAGGCTGCAATCCTAGCCACACTTACCTGGGAGTAAGCCCCATTGAGTACAATGGGCCTTACTCCCGGCGTTTCCTCCGAGAGGCACCTAAGGGGGGGGTCGGCACTCCGCGATCTACTCATTTTGCCTCGCGATCTACCGGTAGATTGCGATCCACCTATTGAGCATCCCTGGTCTACAGCATCAATTGACTACAACTGTTTTCCATTCTTTCTATTTTGACTAATGAAAGTTTACTATCCTATGGAAACTATTCATGCCTTGGTAACTTCTAGCCCATGTTATTGTCTCTGTGCTCTGTATGTGCTCTGTGCTCTGTATGTGCTCTGTATGTAGGGCTTCATTTGAATGCAATTCAGAACCTGCCACTAGTGCAAAATGTGGCACTTTGTTAGAGCAGTGGTTCTCAAACTTTTAGCACCGGAACCCACTTTATAGAATGAGAATCTGTCAGGACCCACCGGAAGTGATGTCATGACCAGAAGTGACATCGTCACGCAGGAAAAATTTTAACAATCCTAGGCTGCAATCCTACTCACACTTACCCAGGAGTAAGCCCCATTTACTGTCATTGTTAAAAGCATATAAATAATAGCCTGTTCAAAGTACAGATGTGTCACATTTCCCCAAATGCAGTCACATACCATGGTAGCATCAAGTCTAACATATTAAAACTAAAATATTGAAATGAATGGAGACCCACCTGAAATAGGCTCACAACACACCTAGTGGGTCCTGTCCCACAGTTTGAGAAACCTCTAGAAACTTCTAAGGCTTAGAGGCCTTGGCCACTAGATGTATATTACATCAAACATTTCGTACATGCAATATTTCCTTTTGCTTTCTGGACATAATATAGGCTGCTCATTTAAATCCATGATCGCCTAAATGGCTTGGGCCTTATTAGGTGGTTAGATTTTCAATTTTTGTTTTAAAAGCAAACTTAATAATCTAGTAGTCTTCCCTAAGCCCCACAGATCTTCAAGGGGAAGAAACTTGCGTACAGAAAATGAAAGTGTGATTTAAATTTCAAACTTCAGCCACTCATCAGAAGCACAAGCCCTTAAGGAGAATGTGACAAAAAAGCTGCTCTCTTCCAGTGTAGGGAGAAGTGGGCAGGACAGTGAGGAAAGACAGGGTTCTGATTTTACTATGAGGCTTCTGTTTTCACAACTCAGACCCCATTCTGCTAGGCAGGCTATAAAACTCTTTCCAAAGTGAGTTCTGAATCGGTCGCCAGGAGTGGCTTTCACTCTCAGAACGGCTTCTCTCATTGTGTGGCTTCTTGCTAATCCAGCATGCAGTACCAGTACCTGGATAAATTGTTTGCTTTGTGTCTGCTTTGTCTGCGTTGCACAGGAGTTCATTGTGGGGAATATAAAGAAGTGAGATGGCAGATGTGTGGTATGGAGAGTCCCCCACAGGCCCTGCACCTCCAAGCGCCACTGTGTCTCCCTTTCTCCCCCTACCGATTGAGGCTTATTTGTAACCAGGGGAGCCTTAGAGAGTGAGAAAATAAAAGTCTCTGTGGGCTATGCCTCTATCCACACAGTATTTCTAATTAGTTAAGTGAAAGGAACATTGTATCATCATCATAATTTCAACTTCAGTACAGTTGTGGTGCTGTCAGGTGTTGTAAAAAAGCCTGATTAAAGTATGTCATATGAAACACCAGTAATCTCTTGAAATATGAAGCATCATAATATGGCAAAATGAGATTGCATGTACTTCTTTCATTCTGCCTTTATCAGGGATGATAAAGGCAACATGAGAGACGTATGAACTCTCCCTTCAGCATGAACTGCACAGTTTCTGCATGAGTTCCACACTTTATTGATAGTGGTCATTTTGCCTGCAACGTAACACATACATACAAGATGTAGGGTTGGTTCTGACATTGTTGGGTGTGGTTGCCCTGCAGCCACTGTTCTTTGCTGCTCAGGAATGTCAGAAGAGAACCCTGGGAGTTCATAATGTCATCAGACTCTCCCATAGAATCTTCTACCATTATTTCAGCCAAATCCTAACTGAACCCCCCTTGCTGATGAGCCAAACCAATGGTGTGTGCGCTGTATCCTGTGTGGGGATAGTCCTGGAGGCCTCCTCAAATTAAGGGGTTCATTCTCTTACCTTGGGGTAAGCCTCTGCTTCCCTGATAGGTTTACTTGGACCTGTGCCAGCTCTTTGGCTGGTGCAACTCTAAGCGGACCCAGAGAGGTGGATTGAGGCTGGGATACCAGCAGAGCTGCCGCCACCAATAACCTCCCCCTTTATGCCCTCAAAACATCCCATCCCCACTCCCTTCTTCCTCCTCCACACCCCATTCCACTACTTTCCTTACACTACTCACCCCCCACCCCACCAACTTACCAGCTCTGGGGCATCACATGGCTACTGCTATCCACTGTTTCAGCCCTGTTGCAAGTGAGGCTGCAACATTTTGGCTGCTGTGCCACCAGAAGGTGAGCTCCGAAGGTGCAGTGGCCTGTTGGGATTTGGCTGTTAGAGTTGCATGGGAAGTGACCAATGAAGGGTAACCACCCTTCACCTATGACCTAAGAACTGGTAGTGATGATGACACTCCAAAAAGGAATAGTTTCACAACTGTTCAGGAAGGGAATACAGATGAACTATTGCAGTAAGTAACTCAAGAGTCCTGGAACCATCCAGACTCTCTCATTAACATCTGTTGTCCTTGCAGTCTCAGCTGGAGTTTTGAATCTTCCAGCAATAATTACACTGGATTTAGTGAGGAACCACCAACATGAATGGAGCCATGTCTGTCTAGCAAAAACAGAGTCTTCTGAACTGGGTTTCTCATATGTTGCCAGGCTGTGCAGCCACACAGCTTCAAGCCAAGCTCCACGCAGCACAGAACTCAACAGCCCAGAAGCTGGACACTGTGCATCAAAAGACTAAATGAGACAGAGGAAAGATTGCTTGTGATGCCTTAAAAACTAATACATCTACTGCAGCATACACTTTCATGGAATGCAGCCCACTTTATTGGAGTCACCACAACACTGTCAACCCAACTACAGTAAAGGGTGTTTCAGTGGTTGTTACAATAGCAAGTGCCCAAGCTCAGTCCCCTGGGGATAAAAAAAAGCTAAGTTTCATGTGTTAAATGTATTTGCATTTAAATGTATGCAGATTTTTAAAAGATATTTCCTTCTCCTTTTGTTGGAAAGAAGAAAAAAACACCCCAGCATGGAATTACAACAACAACATGTTGGAATTGGTGCAACTCCGTACGCTCTCAAGGGGTGGCAGGAGACTGTCCTAAAAAAGGGTTAAACCCAGGCGACCTCTACCTGTCCACTTCTGATGACCTATGTGGCAGGGGCGTGACCCAGACCCCATATAACTCCTGAGCACGGTCTTCTCCCTCTCTCTTACCTCTTCCTTCTTTCACTGATCGGACAAGATGGCTCGCAGCAGGGCTCTGCTGGCGACGCCATTTTGAGAGCACATGGCATGCAGGACGAGGCAGCTATAGGGCCCTGTTGTCTTACGTTAGTGTACCTCTGAACATATTCAGATGCTGTAACCATACTACTAAGGAACTGTGAATAAAACAAACTACTTTGCAACTTCAACCAGCCAATGTTGTTTGTGTTTTCTTGACTAGCAGTCAGTCAGGTGTGGGAGGCTCCCTGGGGTTGATTCCCAGCAAGAAGGGGGATCTGCTGCTGAAGCTACTCTGCTTCCCCCTTAAGGAAGAAACCAGGTTTAAGAAATTCCTCCAACACAACATTGGCAGGCCAGTTGGATTTGGCCAGAAGTGAGCCAATTTCAGGCACAGATTAGTAAAACCTCTACAGTCTGCCAAATTTGATGTACGTTTTCCCCCAGTGATTTCAGATGAAAACGGGTACTCTTACACAGCATTCCTATTGTCACACAACTGATCACTGCCTCCACCCCCTTTCTCATCCACGGTTACCCTTTGCTGAAGGCTTTTTGATGGCAGTACACATTCTGCACCATAGCCTGCTCTGTGCCGCCTTCTGAAGCAGCTCAACAGTGTTAACAGAGTGACCAAAATGTAAGGATATTTCACAGATGCAGAATTGTTGCAACCCAAGCAAATTCTGCCACATTGATTATCTAGATGGGCAGATATGAAAGGGAAGCCCAAGCACAGTGGTTCTCAAACTTTTTAGCACCCGGACCCACTTTTTAGAATGACAATCTGTCCGAGACTCACTGGAAGTGATGTCATTAACCTGAAAGTGATATCATGGCCAAAAGTCACATCATCGAGGAAGTGCTTTCCTAAAAACGCAGCAAGCCCAGAAATTGTGCCATTTTCCCTTGTTAGGCAGGCTATAAATAAATAAATAAATTAAAATAATTATAAATAATTGAATTAAGGTAAAACAAATCATTAAATAAGGGGAGGTGAGTTGGGTAAGCAGGTCCTATTCCACCATGAGAATTCTCTCTGTAGCTTGCCTGCAATAACTTCAAGCCCCTCCCACTTCCAAAATCAGTAAGATTTTCAGATCTAGCCAGTGCCTAGTTCAATTTAAGTTCTTATATTTAAGACAGTTCAGTGTGATTTGGGACAAAACTGAATTTAAATCCAACATGTTATTTTTGTTTTGTTTGGGCTAGATTGAGATTCAAAGCTTCCTTCCAAACAGCATAAAATTCTAAAATGATGAGGAGAGGAAATGAGACTCCACTGTGTGTGTGTGTGGGGGGGGGGGGGGGGGAATCTGTAAAAGACAACAACCCTTTCACCACTGGCACGCACTTTTTAAAATTACACATTATCAGGACCCACTTAGCTTTACAAGACTAGAAAAGAAAAAAAAGTCTTATTGGCTCAAGCCTCTTTTTACTGTACCATGAGGGGGGCTGCCTTCTGGATCACTTGTTGAGCTCCACGTTCATTAGATCAGGACCATTCTGATCGTCTTGCATTCCCCTTCACCTGAACTGCATCAGGAACCAAGGCACATTTGTTTACTCGCTAGTAAACACGTGCATGTACCTTAGTTTTGCTTTCCATAGGGCTCAATACATTCATCAGCTTGGAGGGAGGGAGAGACTTCCTACTCAGATGTCTGGGAGTGCAACAGACTGATGAAGGTGGTAAGCAGGCATGGGGTGCAGATTTGCCACCTTTTCTAGTCTGCCCAGACTGCCAGGCTGTCACTCTCCCAGTCGGCTGCTTGAACCAGTTGCTTCTCCTGGGTGGGTGGTCTGGCCCTACAAATAGTTGAAATCATGGGCTGTGAGACATCTCACCTGTGCCTAGTCAATAGACACAGTTGGAATAGTTTGTAGTCACTATACTGTTAGTTTGTGTATATGTTCCATCCAAATACTCCGTGTTCTTTCTAATACCCACTTTTTGGCTAATTAACACCCTCCTCCAAGAACAGCTGCTGTGGTGTGTAAAGACAGTGGTATTCAAACTGGGTTCTGGCCTCTGTGCCCTTAAGGGGGGGGCAGGCAGGAGACGGGGAAGGCAGCAGCACGATCCGCAAGATTGCACCACTCAGGGGGGCTGCAGGGGCTTGGGTGCACTTGCCCAAGCCTCCTGCAGCCTCCCGGGGGTGCGGGGAGCCCTGCGCAACCTTCAGCAGGGCTCCCCACTTCAGGAAAAGTGAAAGCAGAGCAATTGTACCCACTCCACAAAACTGGAAGTGGAGCATGATCGCTCCGCTTTACCTTCTGATGGGGCTGCAGGGACTGGGGTGCACTGCCCTTCCCAGAGCTGTCAACTAGCTGTCAGAACATGGAATTGCTGTCAACACCACATCATCCATCTGATGATCTTCTGATCTTGCATTACAGTATATCACCTGAAAGATATATATATTTTTAGAGCTAGGTGTTTTCTTCAGACCAAGTTGTAAAGAAATCACTTGTCCATTTAGCTAACATAGGCTGCAATCCTAACCAATTTTCCAGCACTGACATAAGGGCAATGCAACTCCAAGGTGAGGGAATAAACATTGCCCTACCTTGAGGAGACCCCTGTGACTGCCCCCCAACTGCATGATGCAGCACATGCCCCACTGGCACAGCTATGCTGGTGCTGGAAAGTTGGTTAGGATTGAGCCCACAAGAACATAAGAAGAGCCTTGCTAGGTCAGGCTGGAGGCCCACTTAATCCAGTGTTCAGTTTTCCACACTGACCTCTGGTCAGCCACAAATAGTTGAAGGCATGCTCCTCTCCCACTGTTGCTCCGCTACAACTGGTTTTTATACTGTCTCTGATCCTGGAGGTAGCATGTTGCCATCATGACTAGTAGCTAGTGATGGACTTACCCTAGAGAAGACATTGTAAGACCACCTAAGCTAATGGCTGTCATCACAACATCCTGTGGCATCAAATTCTATAGATTAACACTTTGTGAAGAACTGCTCACTTTTGTCAAATTTTCCAGCAGTCAGTTTCATTGGATGACTGGATGGGGGGAGAGGACTACTCTATCCACTTTCTCGGTACCATGTATAATTTTATAAACATCCATCATGTCCCATCCCCCAATTAGCCACCTCATTTTGGACACTGAAAACGATTCAAATGTTGTCTTTCCTGGGCAGGAAGGAGCCCCAGGCCCTTGATCATTTTAGTTGTTTTCTTCTGCACATTTTCTGGCTCTATGGGATGTGGCGGCAAGAACAGTACAGGGTATTCCAGATGCAGCTGAACCACGCGGAGCCCAATCCTGTGTTCGGTGGCATGGTTCTGTTTGCAAGCCTCACCGCTGGGCTCCCGCCTGTGCTAGCACAATGCCTGCCGGTGCTGGGCTAACGCTGGGCGGCTCAGCGGCCTCCCCGGATTGCCGAACCGTGGCACGGCAGGTGGGGTGGGGGCGGGGGCAGTGAAGAGGTGTTCCAGGGAAGGGGGAGGCAGGTAGGGAGCAGAGAGAGGGCGTGGGGAGGCGTGCCGGGGAGAGGGAGGGAGGCAGGTCCACAGAGCTCAACTCCACAGAATCCAAGGCTCTGCGCCCTACATGAGTACTTTTACCTTACCGCCGGCAGTAAAGTGAGTAGCCCCATTGCGGGGCTACTTACCTTACCCGGGAGAAGGGGATGAAAGTCCCCTTCTCCTGAGGCGCCTCCCGCGGTAGACCTGGACGTGTAGGATTCGGCGGCAGCCCTTCTTGGTGCCGCTGAGCCTGGGCGCCCCGGGCAGCTCAGGATTGGGCTGACATTTGTCTATTCTCTTCTCAACTTACGGCTGAGTAGGATTACCTGGTCAGATGCATCCCAAAACCTGAAGTTTCTGCCATGGGGCCTGGCAATGTCACAAGCTTGCAACCCTTGAAAGAGAAAATCTGGTAATGGGGCAAAACCTAACAGTGACCCAAACATCACCTGAGAGTAACTATTGCTGCCCATCCACCTGAGAAGGAAGCAAAATGTTGAGAAAGCAGGGTCATTTGGGGCAACCTGGCCGCCCTCCTCTTAACCCTGAACAACCAGATGTCCCAAGCTTTGAATGTGTACAAAGCAAATACTGGTATGTTATAGAAATCCAAACTTTTCTGCTTAATGGAAGTCTCGCCTAAAATTTCCAGGAAAAATGGTGTACGGGGGAAGCAAATGAAGGAAAGAGACCCAGAGCATTGTGCTGACCCAGCTCTGCTGGCTTCACATGTCTCAAAATGCATGACTCCATTACACAAGGTTTAGCTAATGAGGAATGAGAAAGATGTTATCTATTAAAACAAATGGCAACTAAATGAATCGGGGCTGCTTTTCAAACTGTTGCCGCTTAACAAAACCCTGGCAAGACATTTTCTGCACAGGATATGAATCACCCAAACTCTCAAAACAGCGAGACCAAGGCCACCTACATTCAGAGTTTGTACAGTATGACCTTAAGGCCCAACATCTACCAGAAGTTGAGTAGAAAAAGGCCATGCTTGGAAGAATAAAAGGGTTTACATCAGTATTAAATAATTCTCTCTTAGAGATGCAAATTTCTAATTAGTTACTGTGGAAACTGTAGGGGCCTGGAAGTAAGCCCTGCACAATGAGCGTGTGAGTTTACTTTTTTGATTTACTACAGGGCTGTAGTAGCAGAGGGAGGGGAGACAGGGAGAAGGGTGGAAGTAAATTCATTGCTTTTAACATGACAACAGAATAAAGTGCAGTGAATGAAGTGACTTTGTTTGGTGTGTGGCTGTTGTTACGGACCCCAGAGGAACTGTACGTGACACCCTCTCGCTTGTAACATTGCTCTGGAATTGTAGATTAAGAGTTGACAGCAGAGTCAAAGTGAATATTCTCAGCAAGTTCTGCATTCATTGTGATTTCATGAAATTCACAGGGCATGAACTCAGATTCCAATGGATGTTTCTGTTCAAGAACTTTGTATCTAAAAGTTGCTTATTGAGCACTTATTGGTGAATTTGTGGGTTGGCCTTTCTGCGCATTTTTCATGTACACCGTTGTCTTTGTGCCTTCTCTGTGTTCATTTGTTCTTTATGAACTTACCATTTATTGTCTGGAAGTGAAGACAATGCACACTTAAGATTTCATGAAGAATAACATGTTTGTTTATTTTGCTGTGTATACCACTTTGTAACCTAAGAGGTATAGAAATGTTTTATAACAGCAACAGTAATAATAATGACAATGTTTTGTGTGATTTGTAGGAAGCAATCTTTTGACAGTGTTCCAAGGAACAGCTATTCAATCCTGTTAAGTTTGAAATGTGGAAAGCCATCTATTTTGTAAATATTAACTGGGCTTTATCTCCATATTTTCCGTAACTGATAATATAGTAATTATAGTAACATTATTGACATAGGATAAACACATGCAACTGAATTCTCACTGTTCCCTTCCATTCCAGAACACTGCATCTGGTATTATGTGAGGTTTGGGGATTATTTTGAAGAAGAGAAGAACTTCAATTTTTAAGTCAGATCGCTCATTGAAGAGATTTGGTCTCATTTTAAGATGATCAGTTGTCCAATGCAAAAGCATTAAGCTGATCCCAAAATATTGAAACACTAATCTGATGATGATGGGTTTTTATATTCTGCTTTTAAACAAAAAGGGTCACAAAGCAGTTTACACAGCAAAACAAGTAAATAAATGGTTCCCTGTTCCCAAAGGGCTCTCAGTTCAAAAAGGTGCAGAACAAACAACCCCTGGAAAAAATGCTATGCTGGAGTGATTAGGGACAGTTGCCTTTCCCCTGCTAAATATATGAAGACCACCACTTTAAAATGCACCTCTGAATTGTTTACTGATATCTTGTCTCAGTATAGCAATGTTTTCTGCAGTGCCTATATTGTTCTCCAGTATGGTTAAACTCAATCATTCATTTGAGCGTCCTCAGGCCCTAAAGTTATTTAGGGGTATACTGGCTCTCCCTAGATGTGCACTTTATGCAGCTTCTTGTTTAGAACTGGGGTAATCGTTGCTGGAGACTAGGGTGTGGCAGCTAATCTTTAAGTACTGACTGCGTGTCCTTTTTTGAACTAGCCAGGATAGTCTGCTATACCTCATGATTTCTGAACGTGATACGTGTAGCTCACTAGAGTCTGGAAGAAAATAGAATCTATGGGCCTTCTTTTTGACCATCTGGTCCTGTCTTCGGAAATAGAACTCCTTTCAAAAGTTAAACAGAGGCTTGTGGACATTGAATTTCAAAACCTTCTTAGCCAGGCCACATGAACCTGTTCCCCCTTAAATTTCCACATTCCGTTAGCTCATAACCAGAAGGCTCCTTATCCGACTCTTTTGATTAATCCTAAGGAACTTCATGTAATTACACAAGCTAGATTTAATGTTGTTCCTTCGGCAGTAACCTCAGGAAGGTACCATAAGGTCCCTCTTCTTGATTGGCTCTGCCCTTGTTCTCTGCTCCAGGTCAAAACCCTTTCCCATATATTTTTCTCTTGTTCAATCCATTCGGATATGTGCTCTATTATGTGTGCTCTATCTAGAATCTAATCTAGTGAAGAAGAATGGGCTCCCAGAGCTGTTGAAACTTGTATACCTATTAAATGATGGCCCAGTAGATGTGTTGCAGGGCACTGCTAATGTCCTTTTGTCAGTTGTAGAAAAGTATGGAAAGAGATTGGTGTAATGTATATTTGTATGGTCTGTTTGCATTTTAACCTTAAAATTTGTGTGACCTTTATTTTATTTTTATTTTTAATTCTTTATTTCTTCTCATTTTACTTCTTATTTTACTTTAATGACTCATTTGTTGGAACATGAATTAATGCCAATGAAGGTCTCTAAATCTAAACTCAGTATAGCATTGTTTTCCTGTCAATATTCAGATTTAAAAATTTTCAAAACATTACACTGTGAACTATAGATGAGAATGTTATTTCTCCCCAAACATTGCGGGGGGGATGACGACAATGATGACGATGACAATGTTTTTGCCTTACCCCATTTGCAATAGGAGGGAGATTTGAGTTGGTTACGCCAGCATGGCCTGGTTGTGGGGGGCAAGTCAGCTCTTCTGTCCACTGAGAGAAGACAAAGCACCCTTCCACCCCTCGTGGACTCACAGAATGGGGTAAGTCAGCATCTGAGTAGGTTCTTTTTCCTTCTTTTAGCTTGGCCAAAGCAAGGTTCTCCCCACCTGTGCCTACTCCATATTGTGAAGTTGATATTATTCCTTTTAAGTCACCCCTGGCAGGGGCAGGGCAGGTTTGGGAGGAATAGTAAAGGAAAGGACTAGGTAATCCATTGAGGCTGTATGTTAGGGTTGGAGATCACCCTAACCTAGATCACGTCTTCTAGGCTGCATCTGTACTAACTAGTCTGCTCAACTTGAATATGAAATGAGCCTTTCTTATAAAATGCATGATGAGAGTAGGAACCTGTATTTTGTTAGTCTGCTCCCCTGGCCAAAGGTGACCACCCAGGAAAAGAAGCAAAGCGATGTCAATATCCTGGACCAGGTAGGTTTAATCCTGCACTGCTGTTGGGGAGAGGAGTTTTTTTATCAGATACAACATACTACAGAATAACTACCAATGAAGTTGTGGCCCAGTTCAATCCAATGTACTGTCACATGTCTTTATTGGGTGTGGGAGCAAAGCTAACTTCTCACAGGAATGAAAGTTGTTTTCCAAACAACTGTGAAACTCAGACAGATGAGAAATCGCTTTGGATGCCCACAAAGCTGACTTTGTAGCAAATTATTGTCGGACTTGTGAGTTGATTGCCTCATGTTCACAATGTGAGCCAGAATTCTTGTGTTCAGAATTCTTAATATGCGAAGGCTTCTGAAGTTGGCTCATACTTTGACATGCTCACAAGGTGATGATGTGGTGATTCAAAAAGGCTACCTTGAGGGTGGAAAAATGTTTGCTCATCAATCCTATAGCCACAGCTCCCTTGTTGACTTTAGTCATATTTAAGGTAGGAGGATCTGTTTGGTGTGGATTTATAGTTTATAGTATTTAATGCATAAATTTTTAAACTCTGAGGGCAGAAGAAAGAAAAGACAATACATCAATTAGTTTTGTTTTGCAATACATCATACCAAGATGAATAAGACTCTTGGACCAGTAAGGTCTTTCATTAAAAGTTCTGCATAGATTAACATTATTTTTACATCCCTATTTTATTATAGTCTGTGAAATTAAAAAATGCCAAACTGTAGAGTGGAAAGGGTGCAATCCTAACCTATTTTCCAGCATCAACATAAGGGCAGTGCTGCTCCAAGGTAAGGGAACAAATGTTCCCTTACTTTGAGGTGGCCTCTGTGAGTGCCACCCAACTGCAAGATGCAGCACATGCCCCATTGGTACAGCTATGCCAGTGCTGGAAAGTTGGTTAGGATTTGGGCCTTAGTCACAGAAAAAGGAATTTATGCAGGCCATTCTGATTCTGCTGAAGGCTGATTACAAGATTATCATTATTATTTTGTAAGCTCATCTGAATACATTTTAGGCAGCCAATAATTTTCCTAAGTGGTACAAGGCTGACTAATAATATGAGACAACTAATTAACCTGAAAGCAAATTCCAGTTGCAATATAGTTTCTTGATGTTCAGAAAGCAGTTGACTGGTTGGAATGGGACTTTGATATGATAATCACTTCAGGGTTAGAACATAACCCAGGTGAAATTTGCAGGCCTGAATAAGGTAGGGCCTAATGTATGTGAAGTGCTGAGTCACCAGGTCTCAGGTGTAAAGTGAGCTAGCTGATGAGTCATGCATCGTGAGACAGGGTGTGGTAGGAGGAGGAGGCACCACCATCCTGATTTGTGCACAGAGCTTTATAAGAAAGGGTGAAAGCCCTCATTTGTGGATCGTTGGTGGTCGTGTGAAATTGCTGTCTCCTCTCTGTTTTGCTGTGCTATTGCTATTGTTGTAAATTTGTAAATACAGACTGAAATGGTGATGGATTTCCTTGTGTCTATGTACTCTCCATGTTGTGGGCTGTGTCCTTCAAGCTGCATTCTGCTCAACAACCAGATAAGGAGCTACTCCCTCCTCCACAAACCATTAATAATAATAATAATAATAATAACTTTATTTCTACCCCGCCTTTCTCCCCGAAGGGACTCAAGGCGGCTTACAACATATTAAAAACAATTTAAAAGCAAATAAAAACATATTAACACATACTAAAAACAGCAGTCAGAGTAAAAATAGGTAAAAAGAGCATAGAGCAGCAGCAAGTCATAAAAGAATCAGGCCTGTAAAAAAAATATTAAATTAATATTTAATACATTAATTCAAGCTGTATCCCATGATGCATTTTCATTCATAGGGAATATAGACAAAGCATTATTAATGTCCAGCTAGATGGTTATTTTGAGTTGGAGACAGAAATTTGTCTGACTGACCTTTGTAGAATTCATAGAAGCAATCAGTTCATATTACAGATGGGGCCTTGGTATCCACGGGGGATCTGTTCTCGGACCCCCCACAGATACTGAAAATGCACAATCTTCAGGCCCTTAAGCCCTCCAAAGGGGACCAGAACTGTGCTCCAGTTGCCTCTGGAGGGCTTTCTGAAGCCCTCAGAGGCCGTGCCCTCAGGGGCATTGAAACTGCAATGTGATACTGCAAAATCTGGTAAGAGTCTCAACTCAGTCAGCCGTGCTCCTCCATGTGGTTTTTGTGTGCTGGGAAAGGCCCACCCACCCTAAGCCTCTTACCGCCCTTTGCAGTGCGCATCAAAGTCTGAACCCGGAAGTAACCAGCAATGATGTCTTTGCCAGTCATTTCCGGGAGCTGCACATTGCATTTGCAGCATGGGGGTGTCATGGGGTCCTGGAAGATTGGGAAGCGCTGGCATACTTTAGAGCCAACCAGTAGTGCTGAAAAAAGAGAAACAGTGGCAGCCACCACCAACTCAGTGGTGTGTATGTATGAAGCATATAGCCTGTAGAGGTGAAAAATGCAACTTCCGGTCTCCCTTGGGAAACCGGATGTGATATTTTTATGCCTTCTAAGGCATTCTGAGGCCCGGGAAAGAAGACAACTACAGAAAGCGGGAGTCAGGGCTGGGATCCTGAAGTTATGATGGATCCCAACCCTGTTCCCGGGGAGAAAGGAGTGGCTCCAAGTCGCTCTGCCCTCCTCGGACTTGTGCCACCTCAAGAAGTGGCGCAAGTCCGAGGAGACCCACAGAGGCCAGCAGCCCTTACCCAGGGGTAAGGGGAAAAGTTTCCCTTTGTCTCTGGCTGAGCCGCTTATGGCCACAATCCTGTGCTGGATACAGTGCAAGCCTCTTGGCTTGCCTGTTCCAGCACAGGATAGGATTTTGCCCATAATCACAGAATGAATGAAATTTGATGATTGGGCTTGTTGGAAGTTAAAAATAATAATTTGACATGAATGGAAATTACAGGATATTCAGAATTCTTGGTAGACAATCCAAATAATACAAAAATGTAAGTGTGATGAATAGGGTAAAACCAAGTGCAAGTTCGATTCCATTTTGTAGGCCAGGAACCATTTTGAGCTGCTGTGAGAAAACTTTGCTGTTTTGGACAGTGTGAAATTCCTCATCGGCCTTCTTAGTAATGGCCTAACTCAGAAACATGATAAGGTGGCCTTCAACACCAGCATTGAGCTCTCTAGTTAAAAAGAACATGGTTCAGTTGTGATTCTCTAGTAGGGAAGGGCTGAGCATGATTGCATGGAATTGCATCAGCTGATGAGCTCACTTTCTAAAAGTTTTGGCTGGTCCAAGCTTCTGCTTGGTCAGAAATCATTTTAAGGGACTGTATATAAACCTGCTGCTGGGTTAGGAGGGGGTCGTTTGTCGCTCTCTTGCCAATCCATCATGGAGCCTTGTCCATATCACTGCTGGTACAACAGGTGAAAGAGCTATCCTCCACCTACACACAGAAGGTCCAGATAAGAAGTAGGGATAAGTAAGCCTGGGAGCTTAGCTGTATTGTTTTAGTATTGTATATGTATTATATTTATTCTCTTAAATAACTGACGGCCCAGTCCTATCTACCGTTTATGCCAGAATGTGCCGGCAGGGCTGACGAGGCCCAGAAGGGGGTGGCAGGTTAAATTGTGGCAGAACACACCAAATCCCGACCTCCTTCCTGGGCCTGGTCCACATTCATGGATCATCTTGGACTTGCCCCAGCGATCAAGGTGGCACAGGTTCAAGTTGACCCATAGTGGCTGCTGGGGCTTACCAGCACCGCTGCATCGCCACACAGAGAGTTAGTTAGTATGGGGCTGTAAATGCCTTTCATGAATGTGTTACCAAATTTCTATCATCGTATATTTACAGGCTTCTGTGTAAGAAGGAATTGAACCATCTGAGTTCTTCGATTCCTGCTTAAGTCACTCTATCAAAGCAAACCAGAGCCTTGAAGTGAGTCTCTGGAATTGGGGGTCCCAGAGTTTACAAGGACTGGGGAGTTAGCCTGTAGCTTCAGCTTCACCTTAAGAAACATAAGAACAGCCCCACTGGATCAGGCCATAGGCCCATCAAGTCCAGCTTGCTGTATCTCACAGCGGCCCACCAAATGCCCCAGGGAGCACACCAGATAACAAGAGACCTCATCCTGGTGCCCTCCCCTGCATCTGGCATTCTGACATAACCCATTTCTAAAATCAGGAGGTTGCGCATACACATCATGGCTTGTAACCCATAATGGATTTTTCCTCCAGAAACTTGTCCAATCCCCTTTTAAAGGCATCCAGGTCAGATGCCGTCACCACATCACCTTAGTAATCACCAATTACCTTAGTAACTGAAGGACTGGCTGTTAAAATAGGAGTGGTGGCAGCTACTGTAGGGCAAGTGCCGTTAACAACTGGTATTAGAACCATTCCTTAGTGGGGCTGTTGGGTCAGTGAGGTGTGTGAGTCCAACAGGAAGGAATATTCAGTTGGATTCAAATGTGTACAAATAGAACAATGCTCACAAAAAGGTTCTTTCTTTTCTTCCCACTGCAGCCCTGAGCCCCCCTGAAAGACCATTCCTGGGCATTGGAGGGCCCTCAGGAATGGCATGGCAGGGGGCTGAAGTGGGAGAGAGAACAACAGTGTAGATACTTCGCATGAGCAGAACTCACAAGGTTAACAAGATACAGAACACAAAAAGGGTAAGTATGAGAAATTAAGAGGAAATAAGTTGAACTAACTTGAATGAAATTCATGATATTAAGCTGGAAGCAAAGATTCTTTAGTAATATATTCTCCTTTAGTAGCTTTAAAAGGTTGTGGTTCTGAAGTAAAACTGATAAGTTTATTAACTGGAGCAAAAATAGAAATATCTCTAAGACTGAAATCTTTGCTGTAAGTGTTGTAACTTGTTTGGCTTTTCAGAGACTGATGTGCTTAGGAACTCTTAAACTGGTGAATCAGGGATGGTCGTGTAAAAAGAGATTATTTTAATTACTTTCAGTCTTGATGGCCCTTAATTATTATGTTTGGAATTTACTATTTGGGCAACTTGTCACAACTTTCAATAGTGTAATGTTCTATCCATTATTTCAGGGATAGTAATAACCATGCTTTAAATGAGAAAGTTAACAATATGAATGCAACTGAGGCCTGCACCTTGAAGAACTGCAAGCTTAAAATGCCTCTGTTAAAAGTGTTGATCTCATGACTGTCACATTTTCATGGTGATAAATCTTACAAGTGTCTTCATTTTTTACTGTTTAGCAGCATGGAGGGAGGTCCTTCTCACCTCATTAATGATTTTATTACAAGTTTTGAAAGTGATTAAGAATAAGACAACATTTTAATTACCATCACCTATGGAATGTTCACTGAAAGAACAGCAAAAAATAAGCTGACGTTAAAACATTGATACATAAACAATGGAAGGGATCCACTGTGGTCTGCAAAATGCTCGTGCTCACGGCTGGTTATGTGTGTCTAAACTGTGTGAGGGAACTGGGAAGGAAAGTAATTTGAGCAAACTAACCTGGGCTGCTTCTCATTCTTTGTCATTCACCACCCTTGTTGCCTTTTGAATTCCAGCAGTCGAGCTGCTTGTGTCCTGTTTTAGTGCCCTTAGTAAACCATCTCCTCCTTTTAACCAGGCCTGATGGCCCCAATGGAGTGGCCATGACAATGGATGTTCATTTTACCGCTATAAAAGGGCTTAATGATTAAAAGGCCGCATCATTGCACTCTGTCACAGAACTCATTCTTCCACTCCTATGAAGCCCCTTTGATTCAAAATGTTCTTTTGACAGGATCAAGAGTGGTTTTCATTCAGCTGGGCAGCAGAAACATCTGCATTTTCTATCCTCTACCTCCTACTCAGTGCACATAGTTAATGTGTAATTAATGAAACATCCCTTCGTGGAGTGGCACACAATCACCATAGGTCTCCCACCAACCTCGCTTCAGCTCCAATAATGCAGGTCTGCTTTTATATCCTTGTACCCTCATTCAGCAATAGTAATAAACCTAGTACCAGGCTTATCTAGCCAGCTTACATCTTAATCTTTCTTTCCCCTCGATCTTCTTTCTCCTCAGGGAGGGAAAAAAGGGATAAAAAAAAAACCTATTCAATTTCTTTTGGGTTATTCAAGCACAGTGAAAATGGGTGAACCAAACACACAGCAACATTCAAAGTCGAATAGAGAAAACAAGGTTTTAAAAGGTCTAAGGAAAGGACCATAGTTTGAAACAGAGAACTTGGAAAGTAATCTGGTGAGCTAAAAATGCATGAAAGTTTTAAGGGCACATTAAAAGGCATGCTAAAAGTTTGGATGTCCTGATTCCCACTGATATGATGCAAGCAGAACCCAGCCCTCCTCTGCTTGCTAACACAGAGCAATGTGTAACTCCACATCCTTTCAAACCATATTGTCTCAGCGCCAATTCAGTTTCATTCAGTTTCAAACCATATTGTCTCAGGGCCTCAGGGACTTGTACAAGGAGGCTGCTGAAATTGGTCTGCATTTGGTCCAAAGAATTTTCACAGCATATTTCTAGGGATGACTGGTGCTCCCAGGGAGACTTTCTGTATGAATGGGCCACATTATTTGGTGAATCCCTGTTCAGCGCTGCCACTGTGCAGAAGCATTTCTGGTGAGGTAGAGTAACAACCTAGTTGGCATCCACATGACTTAGAAAAGGAACAAGAGGGCAAAGCATAGCTTTTCAAAGTAAGGTCAAAATATTGCCCCTTATCATGCTAGTAATTTTCAGTGGGACGAATTCACTATAGTTGTAACATGGGAGTAGGTATATGGTCTGCACATTTTGTTTTTCCATGAGCGTTCTGGAGGCTCATAAAGCTCCAGGCCCTTTGATATAATCCACACCTTGATAAAAGTTCCTTCCCTATTATGTTATCCTGCATAGTTTCAGTATATACGTGAATGCCACTGTCACGTTGATGGGTCCGGTTGTATGGGATCTCAGTGTTGCCATGCTGCTCTGAAAGTGATGCAGTTGGCTGTGAAATCCTCAAGAGATTGGCTCCGCCCACATTATAGTATTCAGTCACATACCTTGGCTGCTGTGCCAATGAGGCTGTGAAACGTAGCCTAGTGGTCAGTGGGTTTGTTGCAGCTGCACCAATGCTTAACTGGTGCATCCATTTGCCACCAGTGCTTCATTACATCAAGCATGAAAAAAGCAACTAAAGGACACGTGCCAGCCAGTTCTCAGATGTGAGCCTGCCTACCATTATGAGTTTCAATGGGAATATATTTTCATCCTTGAAATGAGGAAACAGATCAGGGAGGTGACAAGGAGGGACAGGGTTGTAATCATGGGGGACTTCAATTATCCTCATATTGACTGGGTCAATTTGTGTTCTGGTCACGATAAGAAAACCGGATTTCTTGACGTGCTAAATGACTGTGGCTTAGATCAGCTAGTCACGGAGCCCACCAGAGGACAGGTGACTCTGGATTTAATATTGTGCGGTACGCAGGACCTGGTTAGAGATGTAAACGTTACTGAGCAATTGGGGAACAGTGATCATGCTGCAATCCGTTTTGACGTGCACGTTGGGGGAAGAATACCAGGCAAATCTCTAACAAAAACCCTTGACTTCCGACGGGCGGACTTCCCTCAAATGAGGAGGCTGGTTAGAAGGAGGTTGAAAGGGAGGGTAAAAAGAGTCCAATCTCTCCAGAGTGCATGGAGGCTGCTTTTTTTAAAACAACAGTAATAGAGGCCCAGCAGAGGTGTATACCGCAAAGAAAGAAGGGTTCCACTAAATCCAGGAGGGTGCCCGCATGGCTAACCAGCCAAGTTAGAGAGGCTGTGAAGGGCAAGGAAGCTTCCTTCCGTAAATGGAAGTCTTGCCCTAATGAGGAGAATAAAAAGGAACATAAACTGTGGCAAAAGAAATGTAAGAAGGTGATACTGGAGGCCAAGCGAGACTATGAGGAACGCATGGCCGGCAACATTAAGGGGAATAATAAAAGCTTCTTCAAATATGTTAGAAGCAGGAAACCCGCCAGAGAAGCAGTTGGCCCTCTGGATGGTGAGGGAGGGAAAGGGGAGATAAAAGGAGACTTAGAGATGGCAGAGAAATTAAATGAGTTCTTTGCATCTGTCTTCACGGCAGAAGACCTCGGGCAGATACCGCTGCCAGATAGAGGTTAAAAGAGAAGATGTTTCAGATAGTCAGATAGAGGTTAAAAGAGAAGATGTTTCAGACCTCATTGATAAATTAAAGATCAGTAAGTCACCGGGCCCTGATGGCATCCACCCAAGGGCTATTAAGGAATTGAAGAATGAAGTTGCAGATCTCTTGACTAAGGTATGCAACTTGTCCCTCAAAACGGCCATGGTGCCAGAAGATTGGAGGATAGCAAATGTCACGCCTATTTTTAAAAAGGGAAAGAGGGGGGACCCGGGAAACTATAGGCCGGTCAGCCTAACATCCATACCGGGTAAGATGGTGGAATGCCTCATCAAAGATAGGATCTCAAAACACATAGATGAACAGGCCTTGCTGAGGGAGAGTCAGCATGGCTTCTGTAAGGGTAAGTCTTGCCTCACGAACCTTATAGAATTCTTTGAAAAGGTCAACAGGCATGTGGATTTGGGAGAACCCGTGGACATTATATATCTGGACTTTCAGAAGGCGTTTGACACGGTCCCTCACCAAAGGCTACTGAAAAAACTCCACAGTCAGGGAATTAGAGGACAGGTCCTCTCATGGATTGAGAACTGGTTGGAGGCCAGGAAGCAGAGAGTGGGTGTCAATGGGCAATTTTCACAATGGAGAGAGGTGAAAAGTGGTGTGCCCCAAGGATCTGTCCTGGGACCGGTGCTTTTCAACCTCTTCATAAATGACCTGGAGACAGGGTTGAGCAGTGAAGTGGCTAAGTTTGCAGACGACACCAAACTTTTCCGAGTGGTAAAGACCAGAAGTGATTGTGAGGAGCTCCAGAAGGATCTCTCCAGACTGGCAGAATGGGCAGCAAAATGGCAGATGCGCTTCAATGTCAGTAAGTGTAAAGTCATGCACATTGGGACAAAAAATCAAAATTTTAGATATAGGCTGATGGGTTCTGAGCTGTCTGTGACAGATCAGGAGAGAGATCTTGGGGTGGTGGTGGACAGGTCGATGAAAGTGTCGACCCAATGTGCGGCGGCAGTGAAGAAGGCCAATTCTATGCTTGGGATCATTAGGAAGGGTATTGAGAACAAAACGGCTAGTATTATAATGCCGTTGTACAAATCGATGGTAAGGCCACACCTGGAGTATTGTGTCCAGTTCTGGTCGCCGCATCTCAAAAAAGACATAGTGGAAATGGAAAAGGTGCAAAAGAGAGCGACTAACATGATTACAGGGCTGGGGCACCTTCCTTATGAGGAAAGGCTACGGCGTTTGGGCCTCTTCAGCCTAGAAAAGAGACGCTTGAGGGGGGACATGATTGAGACATACAAAATTATGCAGGGAATGGACAGAGTGGATAGGGAGATACTCTTTACACTCTCACATAATACCAGAACCAGGGGACATCCACTAAAATTGAGTGTTGGGCGGGTTAGGACAGACAAAAGAAAATATTTCTTTACTCAGCGTGTGGTCAGTCTGTGGAACTCCTTGCGACAGGATGTGGTGATGGCGTCTACCCTAGACGCCTTTAAAAGGGGATTGGACAAGTTTCTGGAGGAAAAATCCATTATGGGGTACAAGCCATGATGTGTATGCACAACCTCCTGATTTTAGAAATGGGTTATGTCAGAATGCCAGATGCAGGGGAGGGCACCAGGATGAGGTCTCTTGTTATCTGGTGTGCTCCCTGGGGCATTTGGTGGGCTGCTGTGAGATACAGGAAGCTGGACTAGATGGGCCTATGGCCTGATCCAGTGGGGCTGTTCTTATGTTCTTATCCTTCCCATTATATACATCTTGTTATATACATTCAGTTATATGGTTTCTATGTTCTGTTTTAATCTCAGTTACAAAGCCGCTTTGTACAAAGCCACTCTTTGTTTAAAATCATGGCATGAGATGTCCTCAGAAAGATTACTACTGCTATTTAACATTTCTGTTGAATATAGGACAGAATAGTGGCCCAGTCCCTAACCACAGAGCCTACAAAGTCTGCATAGAGGGATGAATGGAAAAAAAGGCAAGGGATGATGGGATGTGGAAATTCAGGTAACCTTCAAAAAAATAGCTAGGGGGCCCCAGAAGCATAGTACAAAAGGATCCTCAGTACAGTAGCATTACTAGGGAGGTGCAGAGATGCGGACCTCACTGGGTGATACCATTGGGGGTGCTTTACATAACTGACCAGAAGTAGGATCTCTCCACACACACACACACACACACACACACACCCCTCCACCAATTTTTCTGATTTTTTTTCTGTGGAAATTAGAAAGATGAAACTTGTTCCCTGAATAGTTTTCAGATAGTTAGGGTCATTTAACTTATCAAAAGGGCAAAGATCACTGTTTCAGGGGCAGTGCACCACTGGAATTGTTTGCATTCACTCCCTGCTGCCACTGTAATTAGAAATGAAATTTTGTCATATTGTTTGTAGCAAGGGACGAGACTTCGGAATCCGCATTGATTGAAGCCCTTCAGTAACAGGTAAATCCTGTAATCAGCTGTGGAATATACTCTTGTACAAACACACCTAACTGATATGCAGGAGTTAAATTCAGCCATATTCAGTCATATTTATCACTTTGCCTAATTTCCTCCCCCTTTTTTGGTTTCCACAGGGCCAGTTATATCTGTCTGGGGTGGGGCAGAGTGAGGCTCCCTCCACCCACAGGTGCAGCAGCTGTACCCATGGCCAAGGTTCCCCACCTACATTGTCAGCCACAGCAGAGGCTCCAGAGCCCAGGCCTACCAGGCTTCCTGATGCGGAGCCCAAGTCTATCTCCTTGGTAGTACCACCTATCCAGCTCTACTGATACCACTGCCTCAGCACAAAAGGCAAGGGAGCTGCCTCTGCCTCACATAATTTGAGCACAAGAGGGGGAAGTTTTTCACCAATCCTCCTTATGGCTCGGACTTCCCTGCCACCCCTTCCCCCATGCCACAGGTCATCCTGTCCTGGAAGATGCTCAACATTTCAGAGGGCACCGAGGGCTGCAGAGGGGGAGCAGGAAGTCCCTGTTTCATTCATGCAAAGAAAGCTAGGATTCAGACTGAGATCTAGGAATCTGATCCACCCTGAGCCACTCCCAGGTATTCAGCAGATGCAGGTCTCTATATAAGCTGATGTTGATTTGTATAATCTCTTCACTCACTTTGATTTTAAAGTGCAGGCTAGAAGAGACTTGAAGGAGAAACTGCATGATTTTAAATCCTAGCATAGCAAGCGAATCCAATTTTGGAATTGGAAAGACATTAGTACTGCAGCAAGAAAAGAGAGCATGGATTCTCATTCTTTCACATTCAAGCAGCTTTTCAGTACATTTCTGGCCAAGGACAGTAATATTTAATTACTCATGTGGGCAGTTCTAATATTGTAGTGTTAAGACACAAAGACTCTGGGAAACTATTTTCTGAAGCAGGTGGTAGAGAAAAACCATGGGCAATTTTTCGAGAGGAAAAAACCCCAAAACATTTCCCGAGTAGGAAAAAAAAAAAATCCTTACAAGGAATAAACTGGATACTATAGCAGAGCCCCTCTACATGGGTGAAAAATGGAGAGATTGCATTGCAGTCTAATAAATAGAAATTAGCAGAAGGTAGAAACAAATCATCACTCTAGTCTATGCCGTTCTATGGTCATTTTATACCACTCTGTAAAATCCCAGGACCTTGTATCATTAATTTTGGCAAAACCTTAGAATGCCATTCATTCTGCCAAAAGAGTACTTTGATCTTGATAAATGGTTTAGTTATGATAAAAGAATCATTTGAAATGTGATGTCACTGCCCTATCAAGGCTGGATTCACATGTGTCATTTGGTAAAGTGCAGCATAAAGTTGGCACACAGGCATTGTGTGGACCCAATCCTACCCCATTTTCTAGTGCATCCAGTGCATCCGCAATAAAGCCCCAAAGTAAGGAACAAACATTCAGGACAAACATTAGGAACAAAGTAAGGTCATGACAAAGTAAGGAACAAACATTACCTTGAGGAGGCCCTCAAGGGAGACCTTGAGGGAACTGTGCCCTCCCACCTGCAGGATGCAACACACACTTGATTGGCAGAGCTGCATGAGTGCTGGAAATTTGGACAGGATTGGGCCCTTAAGCATGTTTAACTCAGTTTTGAATTGCTGCTAGTAACTAGTAAATATATATTTAAACCCATCAGAATGTTAGGTCCTGACAAAATGTCACATGTAAATGTGCCTGGTGAACCTTTCATTGTCCCTTTTTCCAAACAAATGCAGTTTTGGAGGGGGAGATTTTGGAGCAAGGAAGTGGTAGCAGAGACAGGAATCCCTATCTCTTCCCCCATCCACTGCTTCTCTGCTCTAAATTGCACTCAGTGGAAAAAAGCTTCAGAGCGCAGTCCAACCCAAAAAGTTGAGGTGGAAGTGGGGGATAGAGAAATAGCTATGCACCCCTCCCTATTGCTGCTTTTCTGCTCCAAATAGCCTCTTCACAAAGTGTTCCCCCTCCCCCAATATAAAAAACAGGAAGTCAAAGCCACTGGGGATTTGCTATGCATACTGACTGCAGCTTTGCAGATGGTGTGCATGTTTGTGAGTGTGGGGAGAGTGATCCGACAAGACAGCCTGCAGGAGGTAAATAATTTTTTTTTAACTTACTTCCAGGTACACTGCCCAATCACCTATGGATATATCCTTAGAGCAGTGTTTCTGAAACTGTGGGTCCCTATTCATTTCAATATTTTATTTTTAATATATTAGACTTGATGCTACTATGGTATGTGACTGCATTTGGGGAAATGTGACAGACCTGTACTTTTAACAAGCTACTATGTATATTCTTTTAACAATGATAGTCAAAGGAACTTACTCCTGGGTAAGTGTGGGTAGGATTGCAGCCTAGGATGGTTAGAAATGTTCCTGTTTGATGATGTCACTTTCGGTCATGACATCACTTCCAGTGGGTCCTGACAAGTTCTCATTCTAAAAAGTGGGTCCCAGTGCTCAATGTGTGAGAACCACTGCCTTAGAGAAAAGGGGCAGGTGACTTGGAAAAGAGGGGATAAGATCTGGCATATGCTGATGCCACTGAAATCCATCCCCTAGTGCCCCCTGCCCTCCCCTGATCCTCCTCTGAAACTTGACTGTAGGTTTGGACCCTCAGTCTATCTTCAAGCTGGCTTGGCCAAAATCAGTGCTATGGATAGGGACTAAATTTCCTGGGAAGCAGACTCTAATGCACTCTTAATCAATGTATTGACAAGCCAAGTCCCAGCTAGTTGTCCTTCTACAAATTTTAGCTGATCCGTGAAATCAGGCTATCAGATCTTTTTTTTCTATCATAACAGATCATGTCCCAAACATTTATTTCAAAATTTGATATCTTTTTTTCTTTGCATATATCATTTTTTTTTAAAGACTGGTCGCGGAGTGCCTCTGCACATGTGCAGAATGCTTTTTCTTCACGATAGATTAACCACAGACATGCTCCAAATGTCTGGGATTAGATGAACTGGCTTCTATTCAGGTTTCAGTCCCATACCTCTTTTTCTTTAAAAAATACAAATTAAGCACAGCCTACATCACATAAAGGCTGCGGTCACTCAATTGTACTTCTCTTATTGTGAAGTCTGGCTCAAGATGGGAAGCTCAAACCAGCTTGCCAACATATCCTTAGTGTAAGGGGAGAGAAAGCTTCAAAGAGGCATTTTCTCTCTTGATTCCAAAGTATAAGCGAGTCAGGAAAAGGATATAATGTTTGTCATGGGGATTAGCCCCCTACTGTGTCTGCTACATATGAGCACATTGAAAATTGCTAGAATACAGCAGAAAGTGTTCTGCATCTCTACAGCTGAACTGAATTCCATGCATCAATGGGGGGGGGGGGGAAGGCTGATGATGAAAATCACAGCAAAAGGCAACCCAAATCCAGGGCTGTAAGCAAAAGCTTCTCCTACACCACAAACCTCCTAAACAAAACTAAGCCATGTGCAAAGGCAGTGGATGTTTTATAATAAAGACTCCATAATCATTTGCAAGGAGGTTTGTAGGTGCCTGGAGAGTGCTCAAAATACTCACAAAGCAAAGTGGATTCTTGTTTGTTTCTGCTTCAAGGAAATGAAACTAATTTAACTTCTAATGCAGTCCCGGATGAAGGGTCTCATTTTGCGTAGAAACAGCATCTTTCAATTGAATCATTTGCTAAGGAGGGTTCCCCTCCTCTGCCACAGATGATATTATGGCTGCAATTCTGTGCTGGCTGACTGGGTCTCACTGAGATCCGTGGAGCTTATTCCCAAGTAAACCAGCAGCCTAAATAGGAAAGAAGCCAAATTTGATTATTTCTACCTTACAAAGGCTGCATCCTATGCACCCATACCTGGCAGTCAGTCCCATTGACTACAGTGGGACTTCTGAATAGACATGCATAGGATTGGGCTCATAGTCATAGTCATTGGGCTTATACCATAGTCTTTCGAGACTGAAGGTTGCCAATACAAAGGATTGGGCTCAAAAGAACCCTGTTTTTCAGTCTGGGCACCTGACCTAAACAACCACTCAAATCTAAAAGGTAAAGTGATCATAACAATGATGTTTCTTGTGAGTAATGCAGCTGGCAATCCTGTGTATACTTACTTGGGAACAAGCTCTACTGAGCACACTCAGATTGCCTTTGAGTAAACACCAGTGTGTGGTTCTGTTCTAACGTTAAAGATGCTTCTTGCCTCTAACAGCACGGTCTTAAAAGATGCAGTACTAGCAAACATTTTGGGCAAATCCAGCAACAATCCTGCCTGCCATGTACCAGGAAATATGGAGCTACAGCATGGTTCTGCAGCATCCTGGCAAGCATCCCAATAAGTCAATCAAGTCTTGTCATTCAGTGAAGCTGTAGAACAGGGGTGTCAAACTTGTTTCATACAGAGGGCGGAATAGCATTCATGATGCCTGCTGAGGGCCAAAAGTGATGTCATTAGGCAGGAAGTGATGACATTAAACAGGTCATAACCAGAAATAAGCGCTTTTTTCTCACTGAAGAACTCGTTAGCTGCAAATGACAGAAGTGAAAATGAGCAAATCTTGATAATATTTCAAGATATGGGAGAGCCCAGTTTTCATGTGGGCTGCCCTTTCAGCAGTAACTCATCTTGAACTTGTACATAAACATTATCCCACTATCAGCAAATGAAGCACCATGACCACCTTGCTATTGCAGGCAGATGGGTTTAGAGTTAGGGTACAAGCCAATACAGAATTTCTTATACTCAAAGCCAGCCATCCAGACTCTGCTTTTGGAAAGACTGGGAGCCCTAACATGTTGTCTGTGCTAGCCAAAATGTACCAGAGACATCAGATATTATTTGAAGGACTTATAAATGGGTAAGTCTTTAAATTTGCTGAAATCTGATTTCTGCCCATGTCTCCACATTATTGTGCATTACATATTGTGCATATATGTGCATTACTGTACATGTTGTGTTTCTATGATATGTTTAGATGGTAAAAATGCAAACTCTAAACCATTACAGCAACAACATCAAGATTGGATGTAGTGTTGAGGTGCTTTGAAATGGGTAATTACTAACTTAACTGTGCTTATGAACTTGTCCTCATTAACTTAATAATTAGCAAGATCTTGTTTGATCTTGGAGTTCATTAGACATTGCAGCTGGAAGATGGTTTCAGTTGTAACACATCAAAATAGACAATTAAAGTGATAATAAAGAATCAATACCATTTTCCTACTTTTTAGGTTTCCTGGGGTCGCTATGTGCCTAATTAAACAGCACGGTATTTTTTTAAAAGTTATTTTGTCCGCTTTGGTTTTGGATTAGCACAAGGAAACCTTGGCATTATCAAAAGGCTATCTGAAATGAAGCTATGGATACAGGATGAACCTAAATAGCATGTAATTGGGTAGGGTGTCTGTAATCATGAAGCTCAAATTAGCTATAGGAAAGATGCAGTTATCATCCAAAAATAATTTGAGCTGATATCCCTGTCTTGAAATCCATGGGACGAAATAGTCTTGAGGTTCAGATTTCCCAGGTTCAAGAGCAGTGCTACCAATACTGGAACACCTATGCAAATTGTTTAGGGATGTATGCCTGAAAGTTTCAGAAAGGGCTGCTCAGATTTCACAGTCTTGCAGTTTTTCCAGTATGTCTCAGATCCCTTACATTACATCAGTCGAACAAAACATTTGCATTATATGCAGACATGGACCTCATGTATTGTGTTTGCAGAGGGTAATAGGAGGGTCTTTGCAATTTCGGATAAACGACTTTTTTAATTCAGCAGTTTTATGCTGTAACCATAAACTTGGCAGAAGTTTATACTGGAACAATTGTACAGAACAGTGTGTCTGTGTAGCGTAACTGGAGGCCACTCCCCCATTATCAGAGTTCCAGAAGTGGAACCAAATAGTGGCGCATTGAGCAGGAAGACAAAAGGTAGGCCGGGCCTGAGTCGTAATTACAGAAAGAACCTTTGGGTCAGCATGAAAATGAAGGACTCCATCCTCCCAGTGTCCCGTCCCTTCTGGTTTGCCTGTGCGTATTTTGGAGAGAGAGGAGCAGGGTACAATTGCATCAAGGAATCGGCTGCCATTCAGAAATGGAGGTTGGGGGGAAATAATGAAAGCAGCACATTAGCGCCTGGCCTGCTGGGCTCACACAGCTGAAAGCAGCCAGTGGGTGAATTTCCCAGCATCCAGGAACTTTGTCTCAGTTCTGTAGGTTTGCTCAAGTGTGCGATGGCTGTTTGCAAGGGAGCTTTCCCGCTGGGTGGGTTTGCTTTCCTCCCAGCAGCTCCAAAAAGGTGAGAGCACTCCTTCATGTCATCTCTTGCTCTTGCCCCCCCTTTCCTGCCTCCACCAAGACAATAGTTTCTCCAACAGGTCCCCTCGGTGAGTGAGCCGTCCCCTCTCCCAGCTCTCACACTGGGACATTTTTCCACATTTCCAGGATTATGACCACTTTAACTTAGATCTATGTGTGTTGCCTCCCCATACAAAGAAGCACTTGGGGACAGGATTAGTAGGATTAGAAGAGATTCACATATGTCCAGTTCAAGCAATTGGTATTCAAAGCTTTACACTTTCAAATGCCACCAAGAGAGAGAAAAGGAGCTGGGAGCTGGCTTTGCCTTTCAGCACCTTCATGAAGCGGACAGTGCTTTCTTTTTCTTTTTCAGTTAAAATTTTTTTTTATTAAGTCTTTAAAGCTGCAGTGACTAAAGGGAAGAATTCCCCCCCTTCTTCTCTCTCTTTAATTAGATGCAGCAGCAGACTTTAGTGTCTTTCCAGCACTATTAAGCAAGCCTGTGCTGCCGAGAAAACAGACAATCTCTATATTCTGGAATCGGCATCTTTGACAAAACTGGGACCAACTGCTCCTGTGACCTGGTCAGAAAACACAGCTGTTTCTTGGCACTTCTGCATCTTTTATCTTGGAGGGCAGAAGACTGAATAATGTACAGAAGATGGAGACACCAAAATGTGCAGGCACTTGCTGTATTCTGTCAAAATCAATCAGGAACTAACCTAGTTGCATGTCAGGGATATTTCTGTGGGAAAAGAATTCAAAAACTATGTCAGTGGTTCTCACACATTTGGCACCTGGACCCACTTTTTAGAATGAGAATCTGTCAGGACCCACCAGAAGTGATGTCATGACTGGAAGTGACATCGTCAAGCAGGAAAATTTTTTTAACAATCCTAGGCTGCAATCCTATCCAGGATTAAGCCCCATTTCCTATCATTGTTAAAAGAATATACATTGTAGCTTGTTAAAAGTACAGGTCTCTAACATTTCCCCAAATGCAGTCACATACCATGGTAGTATCAAGTCTAATATATTAAAAATGAAATATTGAAATGAATAGGGACCCACCTGAAATTGGTTCGTGACCCATAGTTTGAGAAACACTGCTCTTTGTTAGTTACGCAAATGTTTTCAAATTCAAACACATTTCTGGAATAGTTTGTTTTAGAATCTACCTTTCTCCTGCTTCTGAACTGGCTTTTTGCTAGCTTGATCAATTCTTTTCTAGACCTGAACAGAAGGAGCATAAAACTGCATTAGACTAGAGACAGCAAACAATCGGTTTTGACTAAGGCATGCTTCGTAGTCCATGTTAGACATTAGAAAACAAAGCCTGCAATGCTATACACATTTACCTGGGAATACACCCCACTGAATTCCTATTTCTGAGTAGACATGTATAGGATTGTGCTGTAATGTACATTCATTTTAATGAGCTCTAATTCATACATACTTCATTGTAGAAAACCTGCAACATTCAAACATCGAAAGCCATCCCATAGGGGAAGCCAAAAATCTAAGTGAAACTATCCCAGCACACATGTTGGTGGATATCTACAGAATCCCAATGATGTCAGCAGTGTGTAGACACCAGTGGAGAACATTTTAAGCATTTGGTCTAATTCCATAACTAATTAATTAATTAACTGGGTCAAGCAACTGCTTCTGTATACACTATATGCTGTATATGTGTGAATTATAGCATAATGAAACTGACACTATAAAGTGTGTATACACTCTGTATGTTGCTGTCACAATTACAATACAAGAATCAACATTTTTTGCTATAATTTTTATGATGCATTCTATTCACTTCAATCAGATGTAAAATTACACTCCGTTTTTGAAGTCTTTTGAGCAAAGGGTTAGTAATACTTGCTTTTAAAGGTTCATCTACACAGCCAATACCATTTCAGCCAGTTTTGTCCTGAAGTTTCCATTTTTGACATCCTACAATACAACAGAATTACAATTAAAAAGACATAATGCAAATAAGCAATGGAACAGTGGCACTGAGAATGAACCATGATTCGAAGACAATTGCCTTAAGCAATGGAAGATTTTTTTTTTTTACTATTTTCCAAAATAAAAACAAACAACAAATATAAACAAGCACATAACAAACACAAACTCAATACACAACACAAAAACACACCATTGGAGGGTGCAGGCAATCATATATCAATTTATCTAATCAATCAGTACATATCTTCTAATCTTGTTCCTCTTCTAATTTAACCTCTTAATATCATTTATCTATCATATCATATCATATATAATATATCATGTATACAATATATTCATCTAAATGCCCTATCTTATACATCTACATTTTCAGAATGGTGTCCATGCAATAGAAGATTTAAATATGAAAAAGCGCCTGAGAAGGAAGTTTTGAAGAGGTATCTGAAAGCAAAAGAGAGAGGGAGACTGGCAGATCTTCCAAGGGAGGCCATTTCACAATTTTGGCATTATCAATAAAAAGGTGCTGTGGGCCGAATCCTACCCAATGTTCCACTGCTGATGCAGCCATGCCAGTGGGGTATGCACTGCATCCTCTGGTGGTGGGGCACTCACAAAAGCCTCCTCAAGGTAAGGGAACATCTAGTTGGAGACCTCTGATTATTGCTAGACTTGGTCAGGGTTGCACTTGCTGTTACAAGTAGAGACAGAAGGAATGCAATGCATATCATTCATTTCTGGTCACGCTGCTCTTCATAATATAGGGAAAAAGCATTTTTCTTGCTACATATGTGTATAAAAAGTTAATGGTTCACTGACTCTAATGAAAAGGGTCCTTTCAGCTCCTATAAATTATCTTGTGTGTTATAATGCTGCCCAGCAGGCATTAATCACCCTTCAGTAGATATTAGCAAATTACCACCTACCAAATTCCTTTGCTTCATTCAGCATGCATTGGAGTTAATTGAATGACACTGAAGTTCATTGAAAAGCATTGTATCCTTATGTAATTAACTGCCAAATTCTGCCTACTGAATGTTGCCTGCTCTGACTCTGCAGTGGAAGGATAGCAGAACTAACAAGGCACCATGTTTGAAACGATGGCATGTACACCATACCATGTACACAAAACCTCTTTTCCTTATGAGGGCAAGAAAATGTACTGGTCTTAAGATGTACTATGTTCTAAATGTCCTGCCCCACTGAGCAACATATGTGGAAGCAGCATAGATGTTTTATTAATTGAGTGTTTGCATCCTGTGCTACTAATTAGCCATCAGTATTTATTTAAGTGCTGACTTGGTGGTCAGCTATTTATAAGACAGATAAAAGACACCTGCCCAAGGATTGCTCAAGGAACAAACTCAGCCTGGTCCTGCTTCTTACTCTTGCAGGCTTCTTCCTGGAGTTTAAAATCTGATGATTCCTATAGCAGCAGTGACTGAAGAGAATACCACTAATACCATTTTGCTCCTCCACACTGCTTGGAGGAGTCCTCCCTTGAGAGGAGGTCCTCTCCATTATTTGAAGTAGTTACTCTTCCATAGCGTGGCCATACCACACAGAACCAGAGGGGAGGGTAGACTGTGCCTGCCTCCCTGGAATGTTTGCACCTACAAGGAACATGCAAGGAGGGAGCTCTGTATTGCTCTGGACCTAAGTGCTTGAAAGACTGTGTGCAAAATCCCAACCCCTTATGTCAGTGCTTTCCAGCACTAGCATAGTGGTGCCAATGGGACATGTGCTGCATCCTGCAGTTGGGTGTCACTCACGGAGGCCTCCTCAAAGTAAGAGAATGTTTGTTCCCTTACCTCAGAGCTGCATTGCCCTCAGGTCAGTGCTGGAAAACACTGATATAAGGGGTTAGGATTGCACCTGTTCTCTCTCCCTGAATCTGCCCATCATTTTAGAATATCTCTGAGGGCTCTGTTGCAAATTCTCCCACCAATGAAGATGCAGTTGGCAGTTACTCATGTCAGAGCCTTCTTGTAGTGGTGCCTGGTCTCAGGAATGGCCTCACAGTGACTTTAAGAAATGTTCTTGCCTTACTGGCATTTCAGGGGCAAGTCAAGTGAAAGTTTTTGTTTTTTTTTGTTTTTTTTTGCTTGAACTGGTTAATTGGTCCCCTTTGGGTTGTGTTGTTGGTTTTATATTGTGTTTTTAATGTGTAAGCCACTTTGAGCTTCCTTTTCTGGGATAGGAAAGGTAAGGTATGAAATCTTTCAAATAAATGCACTCCTACTTGGAGGCAGAGGCCTGATCTGTAAAAGGGCTTTATATTTGAGGCACATGGACCACAATATGGGGTGTAAAGCATTCCATTCAGGACTAGTAATGGTGCCTGAGAGACTTGAGAATCAAATGGTATTAAGATTTTATCAAGCCCAAATCAGCATAACCCATTCCTGTTAAACTGCTTTATGAATGTCATTATTCCATGTTATACTTGGTGTAGATATTATTTCTCCCAAGAGAATTATATTCCATTTACCTTAATGTGTTTAAATTAAGAGAGAGAGAGAGAGAGAGAGAGAGAGAGAGAATTAAAATACTGAATGTGTGGACTTAAAGTGTAATACATTTGTCGTATTGGTGAAAGACCACGATTAAACCAGGTAGGAGGAATTCTAAAGGACTCTCATGCAAAATAGCTTTTTGGAGACTCTATTGCCAGTTTTCTGCCCCAAAGATAGGTCTGTACCATCAATTCATTCAGCAAAGCTCCCGGAAGTATTCAAGGATGTTCTTTTCTGGGGCACTTCACATTTTCTAGACCACAATGTGAAATATTTTGCTACTTGGAAATGTGCACTTGCCAATATTGTAACTGCTATGTAGAATTTGATAGTGGCATTATGGACACGTAGTGCAGTATGTTTAAGCATGTGTGTTGTAATTAATGAGGTTTAATTTGTGTCATCATTCACCAGATCTCAACTCCAGCATCAGTACTGAATATCAAAGCTTAACCCTAAAATATACAAATACGTCCGGGTGCCAGTAAATGGGTATCTGTTTTGGATTTAAATAGTAAAGGTTGTATTGATTTTGGATGCATTGAAAGTTAGGTGCACCTCAATCCTGGTATGTAACTAGGTGTTAGTCCACTGGACCCAATCTAACCCTTTTATGCAGGAATGTAAATGCAACAGAGCACACATGGCCCAGTCCTATACTAATCACAGTTTTTGGTGGGGCTAGAGGTGTACATGTTTTGCAGTTCTTATCCAGCACCATAAATGCAACAGACCACAGAGCCTGGCATGGAGGTTGGGCATGTTATTTTTTATTAAATACCATCACACCCATCCCCCAAAAAGGTGATGGAAACTATGTTATCCTTCTCTGTTTTACCCACCCAAGAACCTGATGAAACAGGGAAATCCCATCTTGCCTCAAGTGTGCGGAGTCATCAGTGGCAAGGAATCAGTGTTTTATGTGCCAGGACTGAACAGGGAGCTTCTTGACTGAGGAGGGATTTGAACCCAGCTCTCCCTAATCATAGACTGACACTTCATTCACTATACCAAGAGCATGGTGTGCACCCGAACACCCCGGCCAAGCTGGATCTAGCATCTTGGCTGATACCTGCAGACTCCCTTTAGCTGGGGATGCTCCTTGCCATTACATACTTCAAGAAATTGTCTCTATTGACCTTGCTGCAGCCTGGCTCCAGATCCTGTACTTTCAGACCAATCCTAACCAACTTTCCAGAGCCAATTCAGCCATGTCAATGTGGTGTGTGCTGCATCCTGCAGTGGGGCAGCAAGCATGAGGTCTCCTTAGAGTAATTGGGTAAGAGGCACTTTACCCCTGCTAATTGGGTAAGAGGCACTTTTTCAAGTGGGTGCTCCTTTTTTTTAGCAGGGGGAGAGTAACTGGCCCACCTCACCCCAGCACTGTCTGTTCTAGTGGCTGTCTGCTGGTATTCATTTGCATCTTTTTAGATTGTGAGCCCTTTTGGGACAGGGAGCCATTTAGTTATTTGATTTTTCTCTGTAAACTGCTTTGTGCACTTTTAGTTGAAAAGCGGTATATAAATACTGTTAATAATAATAATAGGGTAACATTTGTTCACAGCTGCATCAACACTGGAATATTGGATGGGATTTGGGATGGGATAAACAGTATATTTGGTGTGGAGGCTAGCCTGGACCTAAGAAGTTGAATGCCCTGAGTAGGGGGGCAGGGCCTGCCATTGTTATGTTATCCATGATGCACAGTTATGTACAGTAAAGTATGGCTGTGGCAAGCCAGGCGAAGGCTCCATGCATCTGTTGCAAGGGGCCATTTGCATAAGGAGATCTCTCCGCACCCAGCCCTCCATGCACCAGTGACATACAGTGAGATCCAGGCCCAGGGAGGCAATAATACACACTCACTCACTCCCTTCCTCCCTTGCTTAAGTCAGTCTCTGAAATATGCACACTCTCCTTCCCCCTCTGGAAATAAATTTTTTAAAAACTCACCTCTTCTTCCCCCACTGGGAGCTAAGCAGAACTCAGCACAGCCCCCATGTAGCAACTGATAAGCTACTTCTCCTAGTGCTTTAGAAGAGAGTGGGTCATTTGCACAGGTTTCTTCACGTTTTTTTTTAAGAAAATAGACTCTTCCAGTTGCCTCCCCAGAGTTTGCTGATGCAGCTGTTCTGCTAGTTTTTGATTGGCTAGTGAGCCACCATGCTTTTTTTTTTTTTTTTTTTAAATTGGAAGACACCGATATTTACAGCCTAACCTGCTGGAGGCAACTCTTCCTGCTGCCTCCCCAGAGACTGATGACACAAGTGATGCCTTTTTTATTATTGGGCAAATGGAGGTAGCTCTTCCTGGTGGCTTTAACCCATTTCTGCCCAGCCACAGGTGTACACATTTGATCCCTGTTGCATATATGCAACCTTGGGCAGAAATGACTTAATTATATCAGCCTCCTGTCTCCTGTCTGTTTTGTCTCTTGCAAGCCTGAGCTGATTGGCAGCTTGCCTTGTTCCTTCTGTGTTGGTATGTGCTACTCTAAATGGACTGAGCAGAAAGGAGCAGCTTGGGAAAGACAAAAGGTATGGTTTTTATTTTTTTATTTTTAGGGTCCTTTTCTTTTTTAACTTGCAAGGTGATGTGAGGCTCTGACTACCCTACCTGTGCACCACTGCCATGCATGAGGCCAGGGAGTGTGATCATTTCAACAGGTCAGGTCACTGGGAAGTCCAACTTTCAATGGGTTGCACCTTTCACCAATTTAGTAATTTCCACTATTGCTGGTAAAACTTCCAGCTGGAATCAGGCTGTGAATCTGTTATTTTATAAAATGTTGCTCCTTCAGTTCAGAGTGGTGGGACCTCCTGTGTCAATATGGAGTTCCCTGACTTGGAAGGGCTTCCTGAATCTCTCACTGTAGCAAAAGTGATATTGGTCTGCAGGCAGAGCTGGTTCCTTAGTGTTTAAATGTAGACAGAAGCCTGCTCATGTAAGAGTTCCATACGCATACTGAAGCATATACATGGGGCTCTTATTTAAGCCTAAGTGTCAAATATATCTGTGGGGTGGAGTGTTAAAGACACATGAAAGCAAAAATGACAAATTACTGAGATTCTCATAAACTTATTACACAAATTGCCCCTGGTGTCAAGCAAATAAAATATTCAAGTAAATAGAATATTCAGAATTAAGATTTATCTTCTAGTTCTGTTCTTTACATACAATTGATACATCCTAATAGTCAGTCTTATTGCTCACATGACAAATAACCAGTAGAAATGCATTATCAATGACTGATTATACAGGCCTACAAAACTGAGGGTCAGAAAAGTTTTTTCCAAACTTTATGGTGGTTTGATATGAATTTGGGGTGCCGATTCAAAAAAAGGCATCCGTTTTACCCTAGTTTTGGAGATATAGTATAGCCTCATTAGTGAATGGTTCAAGCAGCTTCCTCATGAGGAAGCTGCTTGAACCATTCACTAATAAGGCTATACTACGAGGGTCGCCCAGAAAGTAATGCACCACATTTTTTTTCTCAGCCTACAGTAATGGTACAAATGCGAAACTTTAGATATACATTATTTGAATTTTCAGGAGTGCGCACACAAATTTTTGGTTTCTTCAGACAGATAGCGTAGCTGCAGCAGTGTTTCGAAATGGCGTCTGTAAGTGATGTACGTTACAAGCAGCGTGTCATCATTGAATTTCTCACTGCGGAGAAAGAAACTGTTGGGAACATTCACAAACGTTTGTGTACAGTTTATGGAGAATCTGCAGTCGACAGAAGTACGGTTAGTCACTGGGCACAGAGAGTGAGGCCATTAGAAGGCGGTTTGGCAGAGCTCCAAGATTTGCAGCGTTCGGGGCGGCCATCCACGGCTGTCACACCTGACAAGACGCAGCTTGCTGATGTGCTCATTCGCGAGGACCAATGCATAATGACTAGGCAGTTGACGCTGAAGCTGTCAATCAGCAAAGGAAGTGTGGATGCAATCATCCGTGCTCTTGATTACTCAAAAGTGTGTGCACGATGGGTTCCGCGCTGTCTTACGGTGGACCACAAATCTCTCAGAAAAAACATTTCTTCTGAGTTGCTGAAACATTTTGAAGATGAGGGGGAAGCGTTCTTGTCCAGGATTGTGACAGGTGATGAAAGCTGGGTTCACCATTTTGAGCCCGAAACAAAATGACAGTCGATGGAATGGCGTCATCCTCAATCTCCACAGAAGAAAAAATTCAAAGCAACTGCTTCCGCCGGTAAGGTCATGATCACTGTGTTTTGGGACTGTGAGGGCATCATACTCATTGATGTGATGCCAAGAGGCAGCACCATTAATTCTGAAGCTTATGTGAAGACATTAACCAAACTCAAGAAGCGCTTCCAGTGACTTCGGCGCCATAACAACCCAGGTGAATGTTTGATTCAACATGATAACGCTCGGCCTCACACAAGTTTGAGGACTTTGGAACACATCACTAAATAGGGTTGGACTGTGTTACCCCATCCACCCTACAGCCCTGACCTAGCTCCCTCAGTCTTCCACTTGTTTGGGCCATTAAAGGATGCCATTCGCGGAAGACATTTTGAGGATGACGAAGAGGTGATTCGCACAGTGCAGAAAAGGCTTCGTGACCAGAACAAGGAGTGGTACCGACAGGGCAGACATGCCCTTGTGTCTTGCTGGAGGAAGGCCATAGAACTGGACGGAGATTACGTGGAAAAATAGGGAGTGTAGAAGAAACATCATTCTTTCTTGTGTGTAAGTTTCATTGTGTTCAATAAATAATTGTTGAAGAAAAAAAATGTGGTGCATTACTTTCTGGGCTAGGCATGATAGGGCAAAAGGATGCCATTTTTTGAATTGGCACCCCAAATATACCCAGGAATTGGTGTAACGTTTAAGGAAGCAAAATGTGTGTTGGCCTGTGTTATAAATACAAGTCCCAAAAAAAATAATCAATGTATATAAGCAACATGCATTTCCATCAAAATCAGCAAGGGCCACCTATTCCACTACTAATTAATACCTCTGTATATTTAACGGCCTCAAAAGGCCCACAGGCTTACTGTAATCCGTTCATTAAAAGTTAAATTTAGTATTCAGGTACTGCCTTTTCTTGAGTACAGTGAATCAAATGCACACCACTGAATAAGTAATTTTGTTCGTTTTCACAAACTAATTTCATGCTATTAGTAGCAAATGTCACTGAGGATTAGCAATTCATGAACAGCAAATAAACCTAATTACGCTTTGGAAGCTGACTTCCAATACTCTCCGCCTGACTCCCCATGGTTGATGATGTTTGTTCTGAAGGAAAATGTTTCCTTTTTCTTCCTTAAAGTTTTGCACTCTGTCAAGTTTCCATATCCCACTCTAGGAAGCAGTTGGGTTACATTAATGTCATACATGCTGTCTACTGAAATGTACTGAACTGTTGCACAAAAGGTACGGGGGTGACACCCATTCCAGAGCTATTTATCTGATAGTTTTACCATTAATTTCAATTGGAGGTGGATTGAACTCCAGATTTTGTTCAATAATTGATCAATAGTTGATTTTGAGCATAAGGCCAATTGAACCATAAAAGTATCTTATTTGCTAGCTTGCTTGCTGCAGGTTTATTTCTTAGGCCACTTTATCAGCAAGTCCAGAAGGGCAGCCATTTGAGTCTGTTGCATCAAAAACAGCAAAGAGCTCCGGGCTGACAATTTTTGGGCCAAGACTCTTGGGTCATGATTTGTCAGAGGCATGAAATGCCCCTCTAAGTTGGAGATGTACTGTACATGGCACATGGAGGGAAGACAAGCTTTGAAAAATGGTGCCAGGAAGGTAAGAGATAACAAGTATGTAAATAATTGCTGGGAATACAAAATCCACCTGAGGTGAGAACGACCCATTCCCAACTAGTGTGTGTGTGTGGGGGTGCAACTAGTGTGTGTGTGTGTGTGGGGGGTTAAATCAAGGGTCTAATTGCCCTAAGGGTCTAAGGGTTAAACCCTTGGTCTAATTGCATGCACCCTTGATTTAAACAAGGGTTTTCAATGTTGGTTTTATTTTGCAATTTATTGCTAAAAATGGATGTGATATCTGACTACACATTATGTACTACACACAGTACACCTGGAGCTGCACTCTTTTCCACCTTCCCTAAATGTGGTTGAACATTCTGCTGGTGTAACACCACCACACTACGCATTGCCCCACATAGCTGGCTGTTGTCATTGGTGAAGCTGCCATGCCACTCATTGTGTGTTCAACTGAGATAGTGTGCAGAGAAAGGTACAGAGCAAGGATAGCTCCATCTGTTTCTAATTACCTGGAAAGACGGAAAATTCCTTTTATATATATCTCAAGAATATGTGTGTGTGTGTGTGTGTGTGTGTGTGTGTGTGTGTGTGTGATATCACAATACATCACAAGAATTTATATATATCACAAGAATGTTCTGATGATTTTAATTTGCATATTATAAGGAGCAGATTCTGTATCGTTTTAGTTAGGTCCAAAGTCCCTCTTGATGCAAAATACCTTCCTGTTAAGGACAGATGCTGAACCATATTCAGACATAGCAGAAATAAACAAACGGAAGTCCAACATTAAATGTCGTCTGACTGGCATGTAATCCTTTAGAAAAAAATCAAGTCAGCAATTACTGCCTATAGAAGTTCATGTGTTCCACTCTCAGAGTCCTTTGCCAAAGCAGAACTGTATAATGAATCTTGCTGGTCCTAACCAGCCATGCTGTTTATGCATCATTAAAATTAAACTTCCACTTCTGCCCTCAAATTACATTTCCTGTATTTTCTCTCAATTAGCTCTTGAGCAGCTTCTGCTGTTCTGGGACTTTCTCACATCCTGTGGAAGCCTTGCAGACAAGGCTGTTAGGAAATGTTTTGAACCTGTTCTCATCAGGCATGATTTCTCCTCTTCATGGGGCTAGAATGCTTTTTTATTGATAATGTGGTTCCAGAAGGCAAGAGACAGAGCTGCTGTTTTGCCGGAGTACATCAGATGTTCCTGATATGACGCTGTTCCCTGGCTCAGCTCCCTTCAATATACGTTTCTGAACCTTGTGGGCCTGTGCCTGCCAATCAGACTGAAAGGTCATTTCTTTCAAATTATCTGGAATGAGTAAATGGTTTGGGATAGATGGACTCTGTGCCTTCAGTGGTCAGAGCTTGATCCAAAGAAAGCTTGGTGGCTTACTGATTATTGAGGTTACATACAGGGTGACCAGATGCAGTCAAGGAGAGGCTGCCTATACCCTTAACCCTCTTCTCTCGTAGAAGAGGGAATTTTGGCAGGTGCCATTTTTAAACCCTTCCATGTTGAGCTGCACCTTCCTCTTCTATATGATGGTTAAAGGTATAGGCACTCGTCCTCCATTGCATCTGGTCACCTTGGTTATGTAAAGCTTGATTTCCCACTTAAAACATCCGCCAGAGAATCTGATGCCTACTTCACTCTATTTACACATGTACATGTGCACACAGAGACTGAGCGCCCAATCCTATGCATGTCTACTCAGAAGTAATTCCCATTATAGTCGATGGGGCTTACTCCCAGGTAAGTGTAGATAGGATTGCAACCTGAGACAGAGAGAGAGAGAGAGAGAGAGTGTGCGCGCAAGCGAGCGCTGCTGTATGTGGAATCTATATTTTAGGGGCTGTCCTGTGTTGATGCAGGGAAGAAGCAATGACTCTTAACAAATTCTCCTAAACGGAGTGATGACAAGTGAAGTTAAACTGAAATCAATAGAAGACATTCCAAATGACTGTGTAAATCACAATAACACTGTCAAGCAAAAACATTTTGAAATTATTAGTGACTATCTTTAATCCAGTTGTAATGATTTTCAGATTCAATCAAAGGATTATCACAGTCAGTCTTCTTTAAAATTACTTTACAATTCTTAATATAAGCAAATATGTTTCTCAGTGGTACGATAATGGATTGCTTTGCTAACAGCTTGCAGATTTAGGCTTCATGTCTTACTAATATCAGTAAGACCTTTGAAGGTGTAACTAATAGGAAATTAATTAGCTAACTGGATATTAACCAGACCTGTCCCATTACAAAAAGGAATGGCTGGTTCATAAAATCTGTTGGATGGCAGACAATGGTGGTGTACAGATCACCAGAAGTGTGTGACAGTTCCACCTGAAATCAGTGAGGCTTCTGTCCAAGCAAATGTATTTTGGACATGTCTACCAATGAGGCAAAATGGCTCTCCTCATTCAACTGAAAATATAGGCTATACTGAGACTCCACTATTGTTGTTGTTGTTTCCTTGCAGAATATCTGAGCAACTTTTTTGAAAATTGGCATTCTGAACAAATCTCAGGCAAAGAAGTTGGCATTAAAACATTTTTTCCCCAGGAAGGGTCATGGTAACTAATATTAAATAGCAGGTGTTTGTTTTGAATGCTATTCTTTGATCTTAAGAGACACTTGCACATGGAATGTGGAGATTGCCCCTGGAAACTACAGTTCTTAACTGTTGATTAATGGTGTTGCTATATTATGACCAATATAACTACCAGGGGTGTTTAGATGTGAGATGCCCTCAGTTATTCTTGTGTCTGATTTAGGTCTGGATCTTTGCAAAAGTCTTGAAGTAGTAAACATCTTAAGTCTGCAGTCATAAGCCCCACTACAGGCTATTTCACATTTGTGTGGGTACCCACAGCAAGTGCTGCCCGCTGGGCACAATCCTGCCAAAATGCAAGGTACGAAAAAGTCCAGCATTTCAAAGAGAGAAGTCAGCAGGTGCTGAAATCACTGGAGATGATATCATAACAGGATGGGAAAGTATTGAACTTCCTGTCATTCTGAATGTCTCTTGGGCCTTGGCATGAGGCTGCAATCCTATCCACACTTACCTGGGGGTAAGCCCCATTAACCTTACTGGGACTTACTTCTAAGTAGACATGCATAGGATTGGGCTCTGAATGAACATTCCCGGCCAATGTAGACTTGGTGCTGTGGTTGCCAAACCGGGTGGATGGGAGATTTTCATCACGTGTTGAAAAAGCGCACTCATCATCATCAGATCTGCCTTGCACAAGCCCAGGCTGGTCTCTCAGAAGAGAGGCTCAGAGGTGTTTTACATAGTGCTCTGACGCAGACTCCAGCTGAAGACTGGTACCAAATCCTGAAGGGTCCCCGGCGTGCCGGGCAACCTGGGCACCCGGGCAAGGCAGAGACTCTTCTGTTTTCCCAAGTGTGCCATTCTCTGCCAGGGAGTCATTTCAAAAGAAAAAGAGAGAGAAAGAGAGAGCGCTTAAGGGTCATCGCTATTGACTTAAGGAAGGGAATCTTCCTTCCCAGATTTGGGGGGGGGGGGGAGAGACTTGCTCTGACCCCTGGGACTCCACTGGTTATTCCTACGCCCAAACTCTCGGGCAACTTCGGGCTGTTCTTCTTCCACCACCTTTGGAACAGAAGCCGGGGGTACTGCGGGCGGGGAGGATCCCCCACACAAGTAGGTCCCGGTTTGCCCGACGACACACTGGAGTTGTGTGGCGGAGTTGTGGGTGCTGTGGTGGGGGGTGCGATCTTCCCCCTTTTGCTTTCCGCGGGAGAGGGAAGCTGCAGCAGCGCATGTTTGCTTAGAGGTGAGCCCCACACGGGGCTTCTCATTCCCACGTGCTGCTAAGGGTTTCTCGACCCGATGTTTCGGGCAGAGCTAGAGCGAGGCATCGGCTGCAGCTGGAGAGCGCAGCAATCGCCGCCAGCCTGTCCAGGTGGGAGCAAAAAAATTCCTGGGGCGATCCTGCTCCGTACCAAGAGAGCTTAGAAGAGATTCGGGCTGCAATCATAGGCACACTTACCGGGGAGTAACCTCCATAGACTATAATGGGGCTTACTTCTGAGTAGACATGCCTAGGATTGGGCTCTCAGGCTGCACTCCTAACCACACTTACCTGGGAGTAACCTCCATAGACTACAACGGGGCTTACTTCTGAGTAGACATGCATATGCTTGGGCTGTCATTCTCCGAAGGAAGGAAGGGAGCTCTTTGGACCTCAGTCTTCCTCGAGGGACCGTGTGGTTGGTCTCCACCACTCTGGACATCCCGCGTTGTCTTTAAAGACAAAACCAAAGCAGAAAGAGATCATGTTGTGTGATGTGACATGAGATACCGGATGCCCTCAGACGTTGTACAACGGGAATGAAATCTAATATCAACATTTTATACACATAGCCCAATCCTAGGCATGTCTAGGATTGTAAACCGTACTCAGTAAACCGTACTGAGTTCAATGGGGCTACTCCCAGGAAAGTGTGCATAAAATTGCAACCACACACACACACCGCCATTCAGACGTGACTTTTTCAGACTTGAACAAATACTTCGGCTTTGAGTCAAGGAGTTCTCTCTTCGGCAGAGGAGGAAGGCACGAGCTGCTGGTGCTTCCTCCCTCCCATCCTTTCTCTTGCGAAGGGTCTGTAAGCATTTGCGGCGCTGAAATTCAGCTTCAGAGGAATTAATGGGGGGTCCAGAGTCTCCGCGCTGTTCAGAGCCGAGTGGCCGCCCTGGAATACACGGCGCAAGCGAGAATGTCTCTGAACATACGCAGAGTGCATTTGGACCAGGACCAATTCAATTTAGAATTCGTAGTATAACCTGAGCTTCTCCACTTGATTTTTTTTTTTTAACGCGTTAAATGTGCTTCACTGTAGTTTTCTGTGCTGTAACAACCGAAGAGAAATGAAGGCCGGGTTAGGATCTGAATTCGGAGCTCTCCTGTCCTGATCACACAACACTCTAACCAGTGTGCCACACTGCTTTTTTTCCCCCGGGTGGAATAACACGCTATTGCGTGGGAGGCCCTCCCTCCCCCCGCCTAATCCCTTCTCCTTCTCCCCGGAGGAGTCTTGCCTCCGCCCTGCTCGACCACGACCCTTCCCGTGCGCAGAGCTTCATCCAGCGCCCTTCTGTTCCCACCGAGGGTCATTTGTGCGCGCTGAGTGTGTGGGACGGGGGGGCGCGGAGATGGGGCTGCGAGAGGTGTTTGTTCCTGGCCAGAGCAGCAGATGCTTTCACAGGAATCCGGGCCCGGAAAGGGCCTGCTCTCTCCTGCTTCACGAGTAGAAGTCCCACCAGCCCAAAGGATCAGGCCGTTCCTGGGGATCCATCCAGCCCAGCTCAGCCCCCCCCCCCCGGAGAAAAGGCCGGGGCTCCGGCTTGGCCACTGCGGGATCTGCTGGTAAAGTCTCTCTTTTCCTCCCCTTCCCATTCGGGGGGGAGGGGGACACACTTGATACCGAATCCAACTGGTTTCCTTCTCTGAAACTTCTTGGAAGTAAATCTCGTTCCTTCCCATTGAAGGAGGAGTAGGCAGGGGTGGCCTTCGGTTGCAATCCTAGCCACACTGACCTGGGAGTAAGCCCCACTGACTATAATGGGACTTACTTCTGAGTAGATGGGCCTAGGGTGGAGCTCACAAACCAGGTCAAGTCTGAAGAAATGTCTCAGAGCCCAAGCCTCTGCAAGTCTACTCAGAAGTAAGTCCCATTCTAGTCAATGAGGCTTACTCCCAGGAAGGTGCGGATGGGATGGCAGCCTTGCGTCAAAGCGACCAGGCTGAGCAGTCCTCTTGCCAGCCACGAGATTCCCTTCGAAGTTCCGGCTCTGCTGCTCTGAGGAGTGCGGACCCCAACCCGAGCCGAGACCCTTCCCTGCTAGCAAATGTTGTGCCGGCTGCAGGTGCCTTCCTCAGCCCGCAGCTGCCGCTTCAACCAGCGGCCCAAAGCGTTTTGCTGCCTCTCCGGGCGCGCTGACTGCGGGGAGCGAGCGAGGCAGGGAGAAGCTCCCCGGTGACAGCCGGGACGCACTGACCGACGGCAGGTTGGTGGGACTCCACTCACTGTACATAAGAACATAAGAACATAAGAACAGCCCCACTGGATCAGGGTGGGGGTCTTCAGTTGGACAGCAAGGGGGCTCCCTCCCCTTCCCTCGAGTCTGATGCACCGTTGGCTGCACGTTCTGCACCACCACCCCCATCTCAGCAAACCTCTCCCGACGTGCAGCTCTGTCCACTTTGGAGAACACGTGTTCATCATTCCCGCGTGTGAAACGTCCCAGCGCCTCCAGTTGAGGTGCGCGTGCTCCAGTTCTTCCTCTAGTCACACTAGGTGGGGGGGGGGGGAGGCGTGTTCGAGCAACCCACCCACTCAAGGCCAGGCAAACGCCCGGTGTCCAGCAGTAGAAGGGACCCCCTTCTGTTCCCTGAGCACACTTCAGCCAACAGGGGAGTCAGACTGCCCCAAGGCTCCTTAAGCATGCATGGGACAACTTGGACAACTTCCGGCCTCACATGCTCAAGGCAGGCCAGCTCCTCAGCCATTCTCACCCCCCCATCCCCACCCTAAGCACACCTGACTAAGGACCCAGATTGTTGGAGGAAATTTAAAGTAGTTTCCTCTCTGGGGGGAAGTAGAGTAGCTTAAGCAGTGAACCCCCCCTTTTGGGTATCACCCCAGGGAACCTCCCTCACCTGGCTGACTGCTATTCAATGAAAAAGACAATGGCTTGTTAAAGTTGCAAAAAGTTTACTTACAGTTTACTTACAGTTTACTTAAAGTTTACTTACAGTTCCACTGAGTGTATATTTACAGCATCTGATTAGGATCAGAGGTTCAGCTATTACTTGGAGATAGCAAGGCCCTAAAGCTGCCTTGCCCTGCATGCCATGTGCTCAAGATGGCCTGGGCACAGCAGAGCCCTGCTGTGTGCCATCTTAACAGGTCAGTGGTCAGAGAGCAAGAGAGGGAGTGTTCAGAGGAGAAGGGAAGGAAAGGGGTTAGGGCCACACCCCACAAGGATCACGAACAGGTAGAAAGGTCAGATTCACTGGACAGCATCCTGCTCCCTCTGGACAGCAGACGGAGTTGTACCAACTCCAACACCCCTTCTCAACTCTGGATGCACGAGTCTAGCAGATTCATACTTTCTCATAGACTCTGGAATTTATCTCTTGCTAGTGGCTTAGTCAGGATGTCTGCTATCATTTCTTGGGTTGGGCAGTAGTCCATCCTGGCAAGTCCTTTCTTGATCATATCATGCACAAAGTGATTTCTGATATCTATATGCTTAGTGCGTGCATTGTGGCTTTCTGATTGTGCCAATCTGATACAACTCTGGTTGTCTTTAAACACTTGGATTGGCTTTTGTTCATCTATGCCCAAATCATTTAAGAACTGACAAAGCCACATTACTTCTGTTTCTGATGCAGATATGTAGTCGGCTTTTGTGGAAGAAAGAGCAACAGAGGTTTGTTTCCTGCTTGCCCAGCTTATTGCTCCACCCCCATACAGAGCCAAATGTCCACTTTTCATTCAGTCCTGTCTTGTCCCCAATCTGAGTCAGTGTAAACTACTAATTGAGGCTTTTCACTGGCTGGCTATTTCAGTCTGAAGTCTTGGGTGCCTTTCAGGTATCTTGCAACCCTTTTAACTCCAAGCTAGTCCCATTTTGTGGGAGAATTCGTTTTCCTGCTCAAAATCCCTACAACAGTAGCAATTTCTGGCCTGGTTGTGTTGGACAGGTAAAGTAACCGGCCTATTGCTTCTCTGTATTGTGTATTGTCTGGGAGAGGTTCACTTTCATCCTTTTGTTTAAGAAGGTTGGTTTCCATTGGTGTAGCTATAGCGTGTGCATCTTTGAGTCCTAGTGACTCCAACAAGTCCAAAATCTTTGTTTTTTGGCTGAGAAGAAGACTTCCATCTTCCTCACTGTCCACTTGCATACCCAAGTAATGAGTGACTTCTCCTAGCTTCTTAATTTCCACCTCTTTGTTCAGGTGACTTATTATGTCTCTGTAGTCTTGTTCCCTCTCATAAAAGCACAAGTCATCTACATAAATCAAGAGATATGTACATTTTCCATCCTTTTGTTTTGTGTATAGAGTAGACACTGGTCTGCTGCACCTTTTGTGAAGTGTTGTTGTGTTAACATCTGGTCCAGTTTCTTATTCCAAGCTTTGGCTGATTGCCTTAAGCCATACAGTCCCTTCTGAAGCTGGCATACAAGGTGAGCTTTCTTGCTGTCTGTGAAACCTGGTGGTTGTTTCATATAAAGCTCCTCTTTAATTTCTCCATGGAGAAATGCAGTTTTAACATTTTAATGGCGGACACACATTTTCCATGAAGCAACTATGCTCAGGAGCAGTCTTATAGTAGTGTGTTTCACTACGGGTGTGAAAACCTCATCAAAATCCTCTACATATTTCTGGAAGTAACCTTTGGCTACCAGTCTCACTTTGTAGTGCTCTGTTTGCCCATGTGCATTTGTTTTGGCCTTAAAGACCCATTTGCATCCTACGGCCTTTTTACTTGGTGGTAACTTGGTTAATTTCCATGTTTTGTTTTTGTGTAGTGCATCTATCTCTTCTTGTGCAGCTCTTTTCCACTTACTTGATTCATCTGCAGGCATTGCTTCCACTTCTTCCCAGAATTCTGGTTTGCATTCTGGCGACGACCTTGCGAGGTAGGTCAGTCCAAATCGTGGAGGTGGTACGCCTTTGTTCTCTCAGGATGAATGTCTGGGTTCTGCTGGAACCTGGTCTGCTCCTGCAGCAACTTCTGGCTCCAACAATTCCTCTTCCCCATCAGTCTCCTCTTCTGCTGCTGCACTGGACTTAGACTTTGGTGATGAGGGTTCTGGTATGCTGTTACGGTAAACTGGTACATACATGAGTTCCCCATTTGTCTGTGACAGACCATTAATGAACCTTTTACCTTTGTCAGCTCTCTCATTCTCAGCAAAGTATAGAGCATGCCTAGTGGTCACCTTTCTGGTGTGCATGTCCATAACTTTGTAACCTTTTGTTCCTGGAGCATATCCTATGAAGAGACCTTCTTCAGCTCTGAGATCTAGCTTGGACCTTTTCTCCTTTGGAACATAAGTATAGACTTTGCTGCCAAACACTCGAAGATGCTTCATGTCTGGTGCTCTGCCATGCCACAGCTCAAAAGGGGTTTTGTTGTCTAAAACACCCTTAGTGGGTAGTCTGTTTTGCAAATAGTTGGCTGTGACTATTGCTTCACTCCAAAAATTTGTGGGTAGCTCTGCATCAGTTAGCATGCATCTAACCATTTCCAAGAGGCTTCTATTTTTGTGTTCTGCAATGGTGTTCTGTTGTGGCATGTATGGAACAGTCAATTTATGTTTGATTCCTTGGCTTTCTAAAAGTGACTTTGTGTGCTGTGAGGTGTACTCACCACCATTGTCTGTCTGTAATGCACCAGGATTCCTTCCAAATCTGTTCTTCACCATAGCTAGGTATTTTCTGAGCATCTCAGGAACTTCACTTTTCTCTCTTAGTAGATAAAGCACTGTATATCTCGAAAAATCATCCACAAATGTTAGTACATATCTATAGTTCACTAGTGAGGGACTGGGCATTGCGCCAGTTAAATCACTGTGTACAATTTCCAAGACTTTGGTGCTGCGCTGTTCAGTCCTCTTTGGGAAGGATGGACTGACTGCCTTGGCTTTGATGCAGCATACACACCTGTCTGGATGGTTTTCACAGTGTTTTACCTTTATTCCTTTTGCAAGGTCCTTGTTTTGCAAGTCTAGGACTGCGGTTGTGTCCCTGTGTCCCAGCCTGCGGTGCCACAAGTTCAGACAATCATTGGTACAAGTTTGTTTGGCATACATCAGCTGTTCTTGCTGGTGCAAATCTAGAAAATAAACTCAAAGCCTTGAGCCATTAAAGAACCATCACTGTTTCTTGTTATGGTACAGCTGTCCTGCATGAAGTTAACTGTGTATCCATGTTTGGTTAATGTTGATACACTAAGCATGTTGCCATTTATATTGGGAGAATACATAACTTCATGTGCTGTGACTTCATTTATCTGATCATCTACCACACAATTTAGCTTTACTTTTCCTTTTCCATGAATTTCAATTTTCTTTCCATCAGCTATAGTAATCTGACCTCCTATGCTGGTGTCCAATTCTTGGAAAAAGCACTGCCTTGAACATGTGTGGGAGGAGCATCCTGAATCTACAATCCATGTTTGTTTCTCTAATTTTTGCTCCTTCCTGCAACAACCATGTTTCTGTGTTTGGTTTGAGCTGTTGCTTGTAAATCTGTGAGTGGGTCTGCCAAGCCCCCTTTTCTTCTGGCTTGGGGCTGAGCTTGGGTGTTCTTTTACACCTGGCTGTTTTGAATAACAATAGCGAGCCAAATGGCCTTGTTTTCCACATTGGTTGCATTTCAGGGGTCCTTTGTTTAGCTTACTCTCTGCCCTGTAATTTGATCCACACTCAGCCAGGTCTCCTTGCCTATAGTTCGTGCATTCTCTCCTCAACTCTGCTAATATGTCTTTATACAGTCCTCTCTCTTCCACTTATGATGACTTAAAACTCCCAAAAACTGATTCACTGAAGCATCCAACAAGATATGCCACTCTTGATCCTCTGATAGAACCATGCCAGTGAGTGCAAGATCATGAAAAAACTGGGTCATCCTGCTACAGTACTTATCACAGTCTTCTTTCTTTTCCAATCTGAGGCAACACAAATCATTAATCAAACTGAACTGGTCTTTCATTCTGACCAGTTCAAACTGTTCAAACTGAAAAGTTCGAATCAAACTGAATTGGCCTTTTCAGCCACACTAGACACTGTTCCAGAACCACCTTTCAGAGCGCAATACCATAGTCTTTAGAGACTGAAGGTTGCCAACTACATGGTCTTTCATTCCTGTTTTTGAATAGGTTTCAGTTAGGATTGTAACCATCTCTTTTGCTGTTATTAGCCTCTTGGAAGTAAGGCAACTGAAGCTCAGTTAATGATCTGAGCCTTCCAATCTGCCTGATCCCATTGTTCAATTGCAGCCTCTCAGCTAGTTGGGTGCTCTTTATTTAGAGCAGGCAAGGCTCCATACATTTGTATTTCTGCCTTTATTCTACAATACCAGTTGTGGAAGGTTTTGGGGTTTAGCCTGACCATTGGTTGTATGGCTAAGGCTTCCACATCTGTTCCTTCTGCCATCTTTTACTTAGCAAGCAAGTTCAGCCTTACACAAGTGAGTGGGGAGAGATTCCAAAAAAATCAAAAAAGCAAAAATAAAAATTCTTCCAAGGTATCTGGGCTTCCTAGTACATAGTCCCTGGGTTTCTTAGTGCATGGTCCCTGGGCCCATAACCTGTTGGAGGAAATTTAAAGTAGTTTCCTCTTTGGGGGAAAGCAGAGTAGCTTAAACCCCCCCTTTTTTGGGTATCACCCCAGAGAGCCTCCCTCACCTGGCGGAATGCTATTCAATGAAAAAAGACAGAGGCAATGGCTTGCTAAAGTTGCAAAAAGAAGTTGTTTACTTACAGTTCCATTGAGTGTACATTTAGCAGCTGATTAGGACCAGAGGTTCAGCTATTACTTAGATAGCAAGGCCCTAGAGCTGCCTCACCCTGCATGCCATGTGCTCAAGATGGCCTGGGCACAGCAGAGCCCTGCTGTGTGCCATCTTAACAGGTCAGTGGTCAGAGAGCAAGAGAGGGAGTGCTCAGAGGAGAAGGGAAGGAAAAGGGTTAGGGCCACACCCCACAAGGATCACAGAGAGAACAGGTAGAAAGGCCAGATTCACTGGACAGCATCCTGCCCCCTCTGGACAGCAGATGGAATTGTACCAACTCGAACACAAATGACGTCCTCCACACACAGCCTCCCCCATCTGTCCACAGCCAATTGACCAATCCATTCTCACTTCCTCACCCAGAGCCAGCCCATGTGCCCCCCATCCTCCCATACCCCCCATGATCTAGCTCAGCACCCTCTCCACCCCCCCAGGTTTCCTCTTCTTCTCTGCCACCCCCTCTTCCTTTCCCAGGCAAGGGAGTGGAAAGAGAAGGCACAGCAGTGGAAGGGGTAGGCGGACCCCACCAATCTGCTTCCTGAGGCACCTGCTTCAAGTTGGTCTCACGAATGGGCCCGATCCTTGCCAAAGTCCTTGGCCCCACTCCTCCTCCCCTGTATTTGGAAGTTAGTCCTCTATTGAACAGCTTGTTAACTGCCCTCATTGGAGAGGCCAAGACGGACTGGTTTGGGATGAGGAGCTCCCTTCCCCTCCCCCTTTCCATACTTCTCCCAGCGGCCAGCTGTGGCCAGCAAGTAGTCCAGCTGTTCATGAGACCTTAAGGCCACGATCCGTGCCCACTGGGGGGGGGAGTCAGTCCCGTGGGACTCAGTGGGCCCCATCTTCAAGGAAATACTTTTGGGACTGGACGGCAGGGCTGTTCCCCTAAACACCTTTCCTTGCGAGGAAGCGAACTCTGAGACCTGACAAGAAGGTCCCCTGGCAGGGCCTGCTTCTTTCCCGACTCAGGGCGCGGGACTGTGGCTCAGGCTGCAGTCCCACCAGTAATGACTGGGGAGCAAACCTCGTCCAGCCGGAGGGGCTTCCTTCGGAGCCAGGCATGGCGAGGATCGCGGTGTGCGCCCCACTGCTGGTCTTTGGTTTCAGGCAGGAGATCTAACCCGGGGAGGGGGACAAACTCGCTTCTGTCCGGCTTCTCCCCAGTGGCTTCTTCCTTTGGCTTGCCGAGGGTCAGCGGCATTCACACGGACCCCCACGGCCACTGCCCAGCCCCTCTTTTCGCACTGCAGAGCCGATTGCAGGAGTCGCTCCGTGGAAAGAATCGACTTCGTTCCGAGACGAAAAAACGCACGATGGGTCTTTGGTGGCTGGACTCGGGCAGTTGGAGCCACGAGCCGGGGTTTTCCCCCCCACCTTCAACACCCTTCCCTTGAGCAGTGGAATCACCAGAATGACTGGAAGCCAACTCCCAGTAATGCCAGTGGAACTGGCTTCTCAGTAACTGGTCTGAGCACTAAGGCTGCAATCCTAGCCACACTTTCCTGGGAGTAAGCCTCCATAATGGACATAATGCGACTTACTTCTGAGTAGACGTGCATAGTAGACATGCAGCATGTCTGCTCAGATGTGAGTCCGATTGTGTCCAATGAGGCTTTCTCCCAGGAAAGTGTGGCTACGATTGCAGCCTTAGAGCCCGCTCTTAGGCACGTCTACTCAGAAGTAAGTGTCATTATAGTCAATGGAGCTTGCTCCCAAGTAAGTGTGGCTAGGACTGGGCCCTTAGTCATCTACTTACTGGAATCTACGGAGCAGGCAAGTATTACTTCAAGACCAGGGTGTCTGGAGGCGGGACTGGAAAGTTTCTCAGTCTCCCGGTATGATCTTCGGTCCGTTTCCTGAGGACTCTTCTTTCTTTCTTTCCTTCCTTCCTTCCTAAAAAAGGAGCTGCAATTCTTTCCCAGTTTAACATTCGCGGGTCATCAATGAAAATAGATCCACCTAAAAATGCCAGGAGAAACTCTTGAAAGGAGGGCGAGGAGGTGCTTGCCAGTATTTCACCCCCACAGACCAAAGCAAAATGTCCTTTTCGTAATTGCCAGCATTAATTTCTCCTTAAAAGAATACGAATCATCGCCCTCCGACACGTCCGGGTGGATGCAGCAGACGGGGGAAGGAAGCCCCACCAAAGGCCCGTTAATTTGGGCATTATAAAGTGGGAGACGGGGGGGGGGCAGAGAGAGAATAAGTGGCTTATTCGAAGAAAACGGCCGCTTGTTTGAGAGAGAGAGAGAGAGAGAGAGAGAGGCTATGATCCTATAAACTTTCCTGAGAGTAAACCCCATTGAACACAATAGCGCTTACTGCTGAGCTTGTGCCCTACGCACGTGGAACTAGCCAGTGCGACCTGCACAAAGCAATGAAGCCGAGATACCCCGGGTTTGCAAGCAACTGTTGGTGGAAGCCCTCCTCCACTCATTGATTTCAAACTAGTCCAGTTTAATGCAGGGGGTAGCGCGAGCTCTAGGTAAGGCGGGGGAGAATTGCCCGATTCACATTCCACGTCAAGCATTTCCTTTACAGTGCGATCCTGTCCCAATATTAGCAGATAAACCCCACTGAATTCAAGGGGGACCCACAACCCAGTGCGGGTGCAGAGGACGACAGCGTTAAACCGTTTTATTTCGGCGGAGATTATCGAGGCAAGCACGTCGCATCTCTCAGCAGTGAGTAAGTGTGGAAGGAGCGCTGCTGACATCCAGGACTCCGTTTGCTTTCCACGCAAATTCAACAGGGGTCGAGGCACAAAGAAGCTCAGACCCTGTCCAGCGGCAGCGAGGGCCCTAAATTCAGGGGCTGTGAAGATCACTGGCTTGAGAATGGTGAAACGTAGATTCACCAACGTAGAATCAACGTTCTCGGGAAAAGGACCAAACTGCTCCTCTATTTCCTATGAGGCTACTCATAGGTGTAAGGATTTTCCTGGGTGTGTGTACGTATGTGTGTTCACGGTGCAGCCCGATCTTGGTTGGAAGTAAAACCCACTCAATTCAATTCGGCTTCCTCCGTAGCCAATGTGACAAGCAGCCCAATCCTATCCCCACTTTCCTGGGAGTAAGCCCCATTGACTCTAATGGGACTTACTTCTGAGTAGACATGCAAAGAGTGGGCTGCAACCCTACCCACACTTTCCTGCGAGTAAGTCCCATTGACTCATGGGACTTACTTCTGAGTAGACGTGCATAGGATTGGGCCGTTGGGCTGCAACCCTACCCACACTTTCCTGCGAGTAATTGACCCTAATGGGACTTATTTCTGAGCAGACCTGCGTAGGACTGGACTCTAGGTCTGTAGCCTTCAGGTTGGATCCGCAATGACTTTTCCTACGAGGGACTCCAAACTCTGCTCCCCGGGTCCTGGGAAGTTCAGCTCATTGTTCCTGGCTCTCAGCTATAGCCTCGTATTCTTTCTCCTCCCTTAAATTCACGGGATGACTTTACATATAGCGGGGGGGGGTTCCCCCCTTCTCTCCCCCAGCCTGTCTCCGGGGCTCCGTCAAACAGCGGCCAGGATGGGAGGGGAGAGCCGTGCCTCCTGGAGCCCGGAGGGCCCGCGGCGGAGGTGTCCCAGGGTGGCTGCAGCGCGCATCTGAATGGGGCCGCCCCAGCGCAGGGCGTCCTGCTCACAAGCCCCCTCGGAGCCAGGAGGGCTCCTTTTGTCTCCGCGCTCGCCGGCAGCCCCTATAAAAGCCCCTCTTCTTGCGAGGGCGGCTTAGATCGAGCGCGCACGCAGCACACCAATCAGCTCCCCGGCCAGGGAGGCGGGGAGCTCTTTCTCTCCGGCGTGGGCTGCCGCCTTCTCCTGGGCAGAAGCGCTGGAGGTGGCTCCCGGCTTGGTGGCTGCCCTGCCTTCCTGAGAGGGGGGACCCTCGGCTGCCTGCCCCCCGCCCACCAGGACCATGAATTCTGACTCCAGCTCGGTGTCCAGCAGAGCCTCCTCGCCAGACATGGACGAGCTGTACCTGCGGGACCACCACCATCACCACCACCACCACCACCACTCGGTATCGTCCACGCAGAGCGAGGTGGGCGCCAAGGGCTCGGGCGAGGGTCTCCCCAGGGCGGGCTCCAAGGGCGCCCCCGGCGAGGGCGGCAAGTACAAGATCAAGAAGCAGCTGTCGGAGCAGGACCTGCAGCAGCTGCGGCTGAAGATCAACGGGCGCGAGCGCAAGAGGATGCACGACCTCAACCTGGCCATGGACGGGCTGCGGGAGGTGATGCCCTACGCGCACGGGCCGTCGGTGCGCAAGCTCTCCAAGATCGCCACGCTGCTGCTGGCGCGCAACTACATCCTCATGCTCACCAGCTCCCTGGAGGAGATGAAGCGGCTGGTGGGCGAGATCTACGGCGGGCACCACTCCGCCTTCCACTGCGGGGGCGCCGTGGCCCACTCGGCGGCCGGGCACCCCGCCCACGCCCCCGGCGCCCTCCACCAGGTCCACCCGATCCTGGGCGGCGGCCCCCTGCCCTCCGCCAGCAGCGCGGCCTCCCTGCCCGGCCTGGGCGCCATCCGGCCCACGCACTCGCTGCTCAAGGCCCCCGCGGCGCCCCCGGCCCTGCAGCTGGGCGGCGGCTTCCAGCACTGGGCAGGCCTGCCCTGCCCCTGCAGCATCTGCCAGGTGCCCCCGCCGCCCCACCTGTCCGCCCTCAGCACCTCGGCCAGCCTGGCCCGCCTCTCCACAGAGACCAAGGACCTGCTCAAGTGAGCGCCGCCGCGCCGGCACGGACTGGGCTACTTCGGGCACGGACGGACCCTGGCCCTGGGGGGCGAGCAGGAAGAGCCCGAGCAACTCGAAGCAGCCCCGCGGGCTGGCATGCATGCTTCTCTCCTCTCCACGCCGGGGTCTCCCCTTCCCTCTCGCCCTCCCCCTTCCCCTCCCTCGCCATCTCATCTTGTGCATTCGTTGTAACGAGGGGATCTAGTGTAGCAGGAAAGGATCTGGCAAAGGTACCGTTTTTAGTTGAATTCTGGGGGGGGGGGTTGCTTTATTTCTTCAGTGACTTTGAAACCCCTGTGGGTTCATGGGGAGGGGGAGGAACAGGGGAGAAGCGTCAATGTAAATATCTCCCTTCAAAGGGATGGGATCTTCTTTGTACCCGTTCACAGCTGGACAAGGGATCTCTCCTGGGGTCTGATTTCGGGGTTTAGGATCTATTGCCAGCACTTATTTGGAAGTAAGCTACCGGACTTGAAATCAATGGGCACGATCCAGCAAAGGGACAAATACTTTTAAGGCACGATCCTAGGTGCGTTTCCAAAGGTCCATTTAGTTCCATTGACTCATGAGACCTGGGGTTGCAGCCAATTCATGGGAGGGAGGAAGGAGTCCCATTGAGATCAGCCGGCTTAGCCTCGAGTAATGCAAAGGATTCGCCGATTCGCCCATTGATTTCAACGGGAGAGCCCTCTGAAATAAATGGGACCCCTGAACTGGGGTGTGCTCAGTGGGACTTACTTCCAAGTGACTGCCTTTCTGGACTGGAGAGATGAGGCGACGAACTGCCCGTGGGTCCGAGATCCTTGGGCTTTAAGCCGTTTTATGCTGGACACGCACCCGTGGAAAGAGGTGCAGACGAGTGCGAGGCACGAATCGGATTGACTAGAATTCCATTTGAACCCAGTTCTGCTGGGACCCCCCAGGAACTCGAACTTCTTGTAGTTTTCAGACGAGACGTTCGTTCTCGGGAGAATGCGCGCGTGGGGCTGCGGGTGTCCCGCGTGGCGGCCACGGGGCGGGTTTTCCTTGTAACAAGGATTTAGGAACGAACGAAGGCTGCAATCCTCTCCACATTTCCCTGGGAGTCAGCTTCATTGACTAGAATGGGGCTTACTTCCGAGTAGACAGGCGTGGGCTTGGGCTCGGAGTCGCGACCCCTCGTAGTTCCCGCGCACCCTTCCTACCCTCTGCCAGGCGAGTCCCGTTCTACCGCGTGGGTCTCACCGTGGCCTGGAATGGGGCGGGGAGCTCAGGGTGACCCATCACTGGGTTGTAGGGCAGCTCGCCCCAAATTTCCCCGAGTTCCAGCACAGCCTGTCTGCTCAGAAGTAAGCCCTATTGTACTAAGGTGGGTTTATTCCCAGGCACGTGTGTTTAGGATTGCAGCTGGGTTGGCTGCTGCGCCCTCTCTCTCTCTCTCTCTCTCTCTCTCTCTCTCCCTCTCTCTCTCTCTCTCTCTCTCTGCAGGCTGGGTCCTTCTCTGACTCCCTCCCGGGAACTTTTCTCGGGTGGATCTTCCTCTCAGTTTCTCTCCCTCCCTCCTCCGGGGCGCTTGCTTGAAGCTATTTTGTTAGGGCCTCACAGACAATGAATGATGATGTGTCTTTATTTTTTATATATTCTCGAGAACGATCGATATATTTATTATGATGGACCAGTGTTTCTGGATGAGATTTCAAATTAAAAAGAAAAAAAAACCCAACCAGATCCATGCTTGTTTTTTGTTTTGTTTTGCTCTCCTTTCGGGTTTGCCTTTACACACGTTGCAAGGGGACGGGACGGGTACGAAGTTGGCCGAACGGGGATGGACTCGGGACAAACAACCATGCGAGGCTCGAGAAACCCCCCATCTGTGGATCCCCAGCCGGATCAAGAAAGCCTTTGCCCTTGAAGGCACGGCTGTTCGATTCCGTGGGCCTTACCCCCGAGGAACCGTGCCTAGAAGATCGCCCTGCACGTGTGAATAACAGCGTGAGCTTCCGCGTGACACTTGAAGGTCGGCTCCCATTGCAATCAGTGGGGCTTACTCCCAGGGAGGATATCAGCCCCAAGCCCCCCAATGCAGGCGCCACTGCTTTCCCCATCCGGAATCTTTCCCGCAAAGAATCCGAATCGGAGCTCTCCGCTAAACTAGCGATAAAATCGCTGGCGTCCCGCTTGCTGACCCACTGATTTTCGACCCCCCAACCGCTGGCAACAGAGGCTCGTTCCCTTTTGAAGCAGGAATGAAATCTCTCTCGTTTTCTAACACCCATAAAATGACTGCGACACCAACACACAATGGACAGGCTCGGCAAAAACAAGTGCGGGCCAGCAGAGGGGCGTCATAAATCAGTGGGCTTTGTGTGCCCCAGAGCGAGTGCGGAGGCCCAACTCCCAGTCAGGAGGGACCCTCGATCCGCAGCTCTCCGGGCAAAACTGAAAGCTGGAAGGAGCCCCCGATGCAGTTGAGTGGGCGATGTTGACCTTGGGGTGGGCGCAGAGCTGTCCTCAGAACCACCCATCCAAGTACCCGCTCTGCGCTCAGAGACGTGTGTTTCTGCGACCCTGAAAGTCACGCCAAGTGGGGCACGACCCGAAGGCTTGTTAGGCTCCTTTTCAGAGACTGCCTTTGCTCTCTGCGCGATCTCGGGGTGGACACGAAGGGTCCAGGGCAGGGTGACCAGACCCAATGGAGGACAAGGTGTCTATACCTTTAACCATTGTACAGCAGAGGGAATCTTGGCAGGTGCAGCTCTTCCCTGTTGAGCTGCACTTGCCCACATTCTCTCCTCTACAGGCACTCTGTCCTCCGTTGGGTCTGGTCACGCTGGCCCAGAAGGACGACATTGGAAGTGACCTCTGAACAGCTGGATTGACTCCCTTCCCCAGTCAGTGCTCATCTGTGCCGTACTGGATCTGTGCTGTGCTGGATCTTCTCTGAGTCTGACTGCTCCTGGGTCCGAAGAAGCACTCGCCTTGCCGGGTTGGTCTGGCGTCACTCCGCGAAGGGGAACTTCGTCTCCTTGTCTAATCCCATCAGAGGCTTGGCTGGTTGGAATCGCCACTTGCTTTCTCAGTTGGAAAACCAATCAAACAAACCCAACAACTCTTGGGGTGGACTCGAGGTAGTTGTCTTGGGACTATTCCAGAATAAGTGGGGACAGCCAGAAGAATTCTTTAAAAATATAGAGTCACTACCACGCTGGAATAGCATCAGGCCCTTGTAATTAAAAAAATCTATGTAATAAATTCTGTGAGATATAGTTTTAAATTTAATAATCAGTAATATAGTGTTTAAATTAACCATATGAAATCAACAGTGGAGTGTTGTGTTTTTTTTGGTCATGTTCTACATTTTTCTGGGGTGTCCTACATTTTGGGGTGTCTGGTCTTCTTTGTCGGTTAGGACATCTGATCACCCGGGTTGATTCGTTTCTTCTCCTTGATTGACAGCCCAATCCTAGGTACGTCTACTCGGAAGTAAGTCCCGCTGTGCTCAATGAAATTAACCCCTAGGAAAGTGTAGCTAGGATTGCAAACCCAGTGCCCCGAACGATCAGGAAGCGTTAGTGTGAGTGAGTGAGTGAGTGCATGAGTGAGTGAGTGAGTGAAACGTTCGCTCGAATCCAGCGGCTGAACCGTCTTAAACTAAAACTCAGAGAAAGAGAGGCGTGATGCTGAGATGGTGCACCCCAGAAGGGAAAACGCAGGAAAGGGGACGTCAGGAGCCTGGGACTGCAGTCTTTCCGAGCCTCTTCTTCTCCGTCTCCAGCATAATTCCACGTAATTCCAGCATAATTTTTCTTTCTTTGGTTACGAAGGCTTTAAAAGACAAAAGCTCTGTTCCACCCAAAGTGAGGCTGTTTTGATTTTCATTGAACTCGATGGGAGATTGCAGTGTTTTTTTTATTTTTATTACTTTTATTATTATTTTTAATTTTAATTTCTCCTTTTATAACTAATGAAGCTAAAGTGCTTCGAAAATTGTCTCTTCTGAACTTGCCCTTTCCCCAAACTAGATTATTTCATACGTTTGAATAACATGAAACAATTTCTGTTCCTTCCTTCCTGAACTACTATTTATATTCTCCAGGACTCACTCACTCACTCACTCACTCACTCACTCACTCACTCACTCACTCACTCACTCACTCACTCTCTTTCTTTCTTTCTTTCTTTCTTTCTTTCTTTCTTTCTTTCTTTCTTTCTTTCTTTCTTTCTTTCTTTCTTTCTTTCTTTCTTTCTTTCGTTTGTTTGTTTTCATATAACAAAGAAACAAAAGCTCTTGCCCAAACACACTTCCTAGGGAGTAAGTCCCATTTAACTTTTTCCGAAAGGACAGGTCTCCTTCTGCCACCACCACCACCCCACTTGCAGGGACTGCTGTGCAGGGACAGATGCCTAAGTGGCTCCCGGGCTCTTGGGCCAGTGAGACGGAGCTGCTGCAGCACCAGTGGTGCTCAATCCCAACGCTCTGACGTGAGGAAGTGACACGTGTGTGTGTCGGACAATCCTGCGAGCCAGGATTCATTCCACCTAGACTGGGACAGCTTCAGCCAAACCTGGGTTGACTGGATCACTGGCGAAATCCTGGCCAAGTTGAGCTCTCCAAATCTGTTTCATTGGTTGGTTCCGAACAATAGCAGGTTCCGAAGCAACCAAAGAAAGATGAAAGAGAATCTGCTTCTGGTGGCAGAGGGACTTTCCTGCAAGCCTCCCCCCCCCCCCACGCCTGTTCCCCCAAACACTCAGACACTGGCCTCCTTCGCTTCTTAGAAACGGACCACAGTGAGGAGACCAGGAGCAGATCTACCCAGGAAAGTCTGGTGGTGTAGATAGTCAGTCATTGCGGCTTTGCAGGGGTGGTTGAGACGCTTTCCAAGCATTGGAACAGCCACAAAGGCCCCTCTGGCTGGGTCCAGGAAAATGCAGCAAAGGTCCTGGCAGTGAAGAACAACAGGGGTCAGTTCGGAGGAGGCACACCAGGTTGTCTGATTGCAGAAGAGCAATGACTGTGTGTGGCTGCTGCACACAGGCTCCCAGAAGGGACCCATTTTTGCTGGATCCCAAGTCCCAGTCCTTTCAGGGGATCCTGTCCACAGTTTGGAATACAAGCCTGAAAGCTCCCAGCTGGTCATTTTCTTTGGCTCTTCTGGCCTAAGCAAACCAGTTGGATCTGGGCAGGGCCACAAGGGTCTCCCACACATCTGAGGCAGGCTGTTGGTGACAAAGCCATATGCATTAGCACAAAAAAAAGCCTTGCAGTGTAGGCCACAAGCCAGGAAAATGCCCCTCTGCAGTGAGCCTTACTTCTGAGTAAAGGTGTCTCAGACTGCCCTGCATGTCTCTGGGGAAAGCCTCCCCTAACATGCGCCCAGCGGGGATGCTGTTCATGGCCACATCTGAGATTGTCCCTCCTCAGAAAAACCCTGAAGATGCTGCAGTCACTCATTTTTCACTCATTTTACAATTCACAGTTCAGACCCACTGAATTGACAAGAAGGAATCTCTGCTTTTGCGCCATGTGTCATCTCATTCATTTTCAATTCCAGCTCTGTGGCACTTTCTCAGGAGCAGGAGCTCAGAGGAAGGGCACTAGGGATGTTGGCTTGAGTTTTGGTTCTGACTTCAGATTACTGTTTGAGCTCTCCCCTCTCCCTCCCACTGCTTGGCCCTTAGGCATGGTGACTAGATGACCTCTTTTTCCAGGACATGTCCTCCTTTTAGTCTCCTGTCCAGGAAAAGAACTTAAATGTCCTCCTTTCCCTGTAAGCTGCCCCTGCAGCTACACATAGCCTTCTTGTAACAAATTCTATTTAATAAATTCTATGTAATATAGTTTTAAATTGAATAGTAAGTGTTTAAATTAACCACATGAAATCAATAAAGGAGTGCTTTTAGCTTTTATTTTGTCACGTCCTAGATTTTTCTTGGATATCCTACACTTTGGGGCACCTTTTCCTCTTTTGTGGTTATAGTATCTGGTTACTCTGCCCTCAGGCAAGGGCCATGAGTCTCCCTCACTGATGGTTCACCCACCACCCTGCCACTGGATGGCTTGGCAACAAACTGAGTGCCTCTCATGTCTTTTGATGCCTTCTCCAATCAGGGTCCAGACCCAAACCACCAGGCTGCACTGACTGCAGCAGTGGAATGCCCTAACTGCAGGGCATCCCTGTGGCCTACATGTCATCTGCCTGATGCTGAGAAGGGCCACACTTTTCACCCCAAGTTCCAAAGTTTTGCTCTTCTGCTGGCCCTCCAAACCTCCCTAATTGCTCCAAGTACAAAGTGCACCCTCCTCTCCACTCCAGTTCCCAATGGATTTCCCATTCAGAGCAGCTGAGGATCTTGTCCTGCCACTGTGAATCCAAAGCACTATCCCAGTCTCAGTTCTTGGTTAGGCCATTGCTAAGACAGCACCTTCCAAGGCCCACCCAACTTTCCCCAAGACCAGGGCCATTTGGAACTAGCTTTGGGCCCCCAGGGCAAGATGCCTGATTGCCTCCCTCCTTCCTAAATTTTCCTTCAAAACAAATGTTACTATATTTTTAAAAGAATTTTTAAATTCAAGTTTTAATTTGGCATGAGCAAGATTGAAACTAAATGAAAACATTTGTCAGAATGGGATAATTTTCTCACTCTGTGTAGTACTACTGTGTTTCTTTACCCCAGCAAAGTCTGCCTCATTTGCTTTCTCTTCTCCTAATAAAGCAGGGGCATCCAAGGACTGCCATTCACTATCACCCTTATTACTGTGTGACAATTTGGAAACAAAACCCAGGTGACATAAACTTGCCTGGACTTTTAAAAAAACCTCTCTCTCTCTCTCTCTCTCTCTCTCTCTCTCTCTCTCTCTCTCTCTCTCTCTCTCTTTTCTGTGTTCCAGACATATATTTGTACTCTGTACTGCTAATTTCATCTTCAAACAACTCCAAAACACAAGTAGACTTGATCCAATGCCATGGTCACATACTAAATGAGAGGAAGGGGTGGTTGACTATTGAGGCTAGAAATTCTGTGAACTGAATGGAGTGACCTACTGCTTGGAGCCTGGTAGTTCTGGTCCAAAGGTGCACATTTCACATTCCCATGTTTGAATTGTACTAATATGTGTTGGAGCTTATGGAGAAGACTTGGACTGCATTTTCACTACAGGTTTAATTCACTTTCAGTGCACTTCTGTTCCCCCAGCACATTCTGGGGGGGGGGGGGGCGCTATGGTTTCTTAAGACATCTGAGAGAGCTAACAAGGGTCTCCGGAATGCATTGGGGGAATAGAAGCCTGCTGAAAGTGAATCAAACCTCTAGTGGAAATGCAGCCCTGGGTGGGCTGAGGTTTGATGTGCCCAAATTTATTTGTAAATTTGTTTTGTATTGTATAGTTTGTTTTGCCATGGCCTTGGCCCCCTGGAAGCTCAGCCCTGGGGAATTTTGCCCCACCTCAGCCCCCTCAGAACTGCCCAAGTCTTCAAATTTTCTCCTGCCTTTCGTTTACCACAGAATGCCCCTAAAGAGCAGGATAAACAGGAGCACTTCATAGAGTGATCTATGGAAGGGGGGAAAGATCCTCGTAGTTCACCGATTTATTTAGTGCATGTGATTAGCTGTTCAGGCATCACTAACCAGCTTTATGCAACCCCCAGCATGTGTTAGTGCCAAGCTGGACCAGACCAAAGACCATAGAGGCCAGAATTGTTTGTAAGAGTCACAGGAGCTTGCAGGGGCAGATGGCCCACCAAAAACTGGCTAGTGGGCCACAATCTTCCACCACTGCCCAAAGGGAAAGCTGAACTTCACAAGCGGAAGGCAGAGAGTTGAAAGGGGGCTGCTGCTTATGGTTTTATTGAAGCCAAGGAAGTGCTACCACCAAGACAGTAACATAGTCTGAGCCAGGCTTAACCCAGAACGTCTTCTCATGGTCTGGCTGAGTCTGAGGACAGGCGAGGTGATTGTAATGAAAGACTGGCTAACCTCACAGTCCTAGGCATGTCTACTCAGAAGTAAGTGCCACTGTGTTTAATGGGGCTTTCTCCCAGGAAAGTGCATAACGGATTGAAGCCGGAGTCTTCCGAAAATTAATTTTTGATCTGATTAGATTTGTATCCAGTTTTTCTCCTTGAAGGGCACCTAAATTAGGGGATTCTGTACCGCGCCCACAAGTTCCCTCATTTCCTGCAGCCCTGTTACATGTCCTTCCTTTCCTTCTCCCAACTCACAGCAAAGAATAACCTCCGTGAAAACCCTCTTAGGACTTGCGGGATGCCTCCTGAGTCCTAAAGTCAAGGGCTGCACATGGTTGCTGTTCTATAACTGCACTTTATTGGGAGCAAGGCTGGGATGAGGGTGGATAAAACGGTCTAGTACTTGCCTTTTCCCTGCAATAATCTTTCCAATATCCCTGCAAGGTAGGCCAGTGGTTTTGGCAGCGCTGGATTGCCTGAGAGCCACGCAGGGATTTGGTGGCTGAGCAGCTGAGGGGTCAGTCCCTGCCAGCCATCGCAATGCAGCTGGTCATTGAACCACTCTGGCTTGTCTCTCCCCCCCCCCCCCCGCCGCCCCCCATTCGCGACGCCAAGGACAAAGGAACATGAACTTTGCCCAGATCATTAACAGGCTCTTCGCGCGGCCGAATGCAATACAAACCCGCCTGGCCGAACAGCCTGCGCGTCTCCTCCCCTCCCCTCCCCACCCCCAAAGCGCCCTGAGAAGGAGTTCATCGCCTCGCCACGGATTGGAGCAGAACATCCCGAGTTTGGAGGCATCTGAGCGCCTCCAGCCCCATGGTGTCGATTTGCAAGCTGTGTGGACGCTCGGTTGGGCTTGGGCTTCCCATCTAGGAAAACGCACACACGCACACACACACACACACACACACACACACACTCCAGGGTCATGAATTCGTTGGGTGCAGGGAGGCCACGGGGAGCTGATGAAGGGCCCAAGCCTAGGCAGGTCTACTTAGAAGTAAGCCCCACTCACTGTAGTCAATGGGGCTTACTCCCAGGTAAGTGTGGCTAGGATTGCAGCCAAGCGTGGAGGCTTCTCTCGAGCTCTCGGAAGGGAAACGCGTGGAGATGTTCGAATCTAGATGACTAATCATTTCGATCGTCTTCTCAGTTCATCTGAACAGGGATCCACACACTCACCCCAACGCTTACTCGAAGGAAGGACACCGCCCAGCCTTGTGAGCGATCCATACACGCGCTGGGGATGGCGCGCGTCTGGCCTCTGAGAATCTGAAGAGTTTCCCTTTCAGTGGGTAGTAGATCAGGGACACCCATGGATGGTGTATGACAGTCCTGATCTCCAGGCAGCCTGATGCGAGGTGCGCCTACACAGAAGTCAGCCCGACAGTGTTCAGTGGGGTTTCCCGCAGACGAACTTCTCTTCCTGCACCTCGGAGAGTCCGGGTTCGTTTTCGGAAGCACGACGGAGCAGGCAGGCCGGTCTTCTCGCCCTTCCAAGGCGCCGACCTTGCGTAGTCTCAAGTGCAACATTTCCGATTTCAAACCTTGCTGATTTTTAAAAATGAGATATTTAAAAAGAAGAAAGAAAGAAAGAAAGAAAGAAAGAAAGAAAGAAAGAAAGAAAGGGGAAGGTCGTTTTCTCCTCTTCCTTATGTACACAATGAGATGAGACGGTATTTGAAATCCTTGTAAGTGCGCCAAGTGGTCCATTCGCGAGCTCACTAAGACAGTAACTGTAAGCCGTCCATCAATCGACTGGACAAATGGCGAGCCGAAGGGCGACGAGGCTTGGCTTGCCCAGGAGGGTCACCAGGTCCAGCACGACCCTCTGTGGATCTGAAGGCAGGCAGGGTCAGGGTGACCAGGCGTCCTTTTTTTACAGGGCGTGTCCTCTTTTTTAGCCTTCATAAATTAAAAATTAATTTTTAGTTAATTATTAAAATTAATAAATTCTATGTAATTAATAAATTCTATGTAATACATTCTACCTATTATGTAGTTTTAAATGTAATAATGAGAAATATAGTGTTTAAATTAACCACATGAAATCCATATCCATGAGTGTTTTTCGCTTCTATTTCGTCTTGTCCTGCATTGTTCGTGGACGTCCTACATTTTGGGGTGCCTGGTCCTCTCTTGCGGTCATGAGATCTGGTCACCCTGGGCACGGTGATCATCCCAAAAGGATTCAAACAGTGCTGGGTTTTTGGCTTAGCTGTCCAGCCTCCTTTGCCCCTGCCAGCAAGGGCAGCCATGGGGGAGACCAGAGGAAGTGGAGTGACTTTCTCTCCTGAAAAGTCCCTGGTGTCACTTTCACTAGATCCCTGTCAACCTAACTAGATCCGCACTCCAAGAAACTGCAGAGGAATTGTTGATGAGGGACCTGGAAAGTCCCTCTTTAGGCACTGGATTTCATGCCCTAGTTAAATTAGGGCTGCAATCCCAGACACGTTCACCTGGGAGTAAATCCCAGTTAACTCAGTGGGCTTACTTCTGAGTAGACATATACAAGGTTGCATTGGAGGTGGTCTCTGAGCTGGAAGTAGAGCTCTATTTGCATGCAAAAATCTTCCATGGTGAGTTAACGGATGTGATTTTTCAGCCTCTGGAAATTATATTCCTTATCCACTTTTTCTTAAGGATCATTTGATTATTTGTTTCTGTAATTGTGGAAAAATAATTTACTCCTCAGTGAGCCATAGGCAAAAAATATGATTGGCTGGGACAATTATAATAGTGGGTGAACCTTTGATTGGTGCAGTCCCCCTTCACAACAGGCTGGTGAGTGTGGGAAGGGGGGGTTCATTTAGAATAATTAGTGAGGATCTGGAGGCACTGCTATCTTGAAGGTGGACTTCATGGGACAGCAGTTCAGGAAATCTGGGAAAGAACCCCCTCCCCCAGGGGAATTTCCTGCTTCAATCACTCAGAATCTGGGGGCTCAGATGGAGGTGAATTAGGGCCCAATCCTATCCAACTTTCCAGCACTGGTGCAGCTGCAATGCAGCCCCAAGGTAAGGGAACAAATGTTTCCATATCTTAAGGAGACCTCTGTGACTGCCTCCCCAACGCAGGAAGCAGTGCATACCCCATTGGAACAGCAGCACTGGCACTGGAAAGGTGGATAGGATTGGGCCCTTAGTTGCCTCCATCAGTACAGTCCACTGTGAGGCTTTGAGGAGAGAGGATCATCAATCCAGTGATGGCTGCTGGACCCCAGAGCTTCATCTGTGGCTCATCTGTGAGGGGGGTGGGGGTGGCAGCACTTTTTTAGTGGTGAGAACTGCATCCCTTGTGAAGATGTATCTGCTCATCACCAATGACACTAGTTCTGATCCTGCAAGCCTTTTAAAATTTTAATTAATAAAGTCGTGGCCCAACTTTTATCCAGTATACCTACCTCCACTCTTCTTTCTGGATGGTGGCCACAAGTAACATTCCATCTCACTGCAGTCGCTTAGCAACAACCTCACTTTCTTATAGAACTGGAGCAGAATTGAGATTATGTTCCCCAGTTGTAGGGACTGACTGAGAGAATCTCCACTTTTGAGTCCACTTTCTCATGGCGTTCAGGAGGAAGAGACCCTTTTTGGTGAAGAGGAATGGCCACACCCCAGTGGTATCTATTGAGTGAGCAGTTTCGAATATTTGAGGCCGAAACTGCTAAATACAACTATTAAAAGTGGTACAAATAAACAAACAATTAAGTTCAATTGAAATACGAGTATATTGGTTTGACTTCCAAGATAACTTCCTCATCCACAGGGAATGAGGAGCCCATGGGGAGGCATTCTCCTTTTATTGTTATTTCTCCTGCAGCTAATCTTCTGTTCTTCCTCTTTCCTGGCTGGCAGGGAAGATTGGCTGCAGGAGAGATAACAAGAAGCCCCTTCAGCTTCCCTTGCCTGTAAGGCCAGCTAGTGGGAAGATGCCCTCAGGATTCTAAGCAATAGCCCAGTTCTTTTACTCAGGTGGGTACATATAGAGGAACAAGCTCTTACAGAAGGAGTGAGTTGTGGATTTCCATATAATCTTCCTATGCCATGGACAGTGATTGACTATATCCTTATTATAAGCACAGTATATACTAGATAAAATTATGGCTTATATTGGATGGTCAGTATTCACATTTTTTACAGTCTTTTTTTAGTGAGCAGAGGTGCTGAAGGCAGAAAATAAAGTTGGAAAGCAGTACAGTACAGTACAGTATCAATATCTGGAATGAATGAAGTGAGTTTTGTTCAGTGCCTCTCCAGACTGATTACTAGCTGGGTGCTTTACTTGGAGATCAAGAAGGGTGGAGAACCAACTGGCATTCCAGTCCTGGAAATGCTTTTTAAGACTTCCATGGTATTGACTTCCCAGTAACCCTATTTAGGATGGTAGCCTGTGTTAACTGGATTAAAGTTTGTTAGTCCAAGTTCAGCAGAAACAGCTCTGGTTACCATTATAGCGTGTCTACTTTTCTCCTTTGCTTGCCCCCACACTGACCAAATCTTCCTCCTGCTCCAAGCAATGGTTTTTTGACCTCACGTGTATAGCTCTGTAACCTTCAGGGTCCTTGTCTTCTGTACTCTGGAAAAGGATGGATTATGCCCTTTTTGCCCAAGAAGGTCAGCGCTGGGCCGGGTAAGCTCCATTGTCCACACTTCTCCCCTATTTTTTTTTTTAACACGTGTTTGCTTTTGAAACCTGCTCCAAAAAAGTCAAGTGAGAGCCATCCTCTTTTTGGGGGAGAGGGGGGTGTTTCCCAATCATCTGCATCCCCAAACTTGCTTTTTTTGTGTAGACTTGACTCTGATCAGTTGAATTAGTTTTTTTTTAGTGGAAAAAACTAATCTGTAATAATTTTCTCAAGCATCTCCCTCCCCAGAGAAGCACATATTAGACTAGTGGCTCCCAAATGCTGCGTTAGGACCCACTGGTGGGTCGTGACCTGATTTTTGGTGGGTCACCAAAGGGTAATGGAAAGATAGAGAACTATTTGCCTCAAGCCTTGAGGCTATTCAAAAAGCAGATGCTGTACTTGCTAATTACCCTGCAAAGAGCTCGGCTCCTGCAGTTTGCAAGATTGCTGCTAATTGCCCTGCAAGAAGCTGAATTCCTGAAGTCTGCAAACATGTGTAAATATAGGGAGATAAATGTTTGAAGGTCTTTTTTTCTGGTTATTATTACTTAGAAATAAATAAAATACTATTTCTTTCTAGATCTCCTTATTTTAAAAGTTGGGTAAACTTTGATGGGTCCTGATAGAACATTGTTTTAAAACATGAGTCCTGGTGCTAAAAAAATTTGGGAACCAGTGTCTTAGACTCTTGTATTAACATGCAATTTCACACTTCACAGTTGATGTCTTTGCAGCATCTTTTTTTGACTGACTTCTAAGAACCGCCTGGTATGGCAGGAGGTGAGACTGTGTGAACTACAACAGAAAAGCCCAAAGCAGCCACCAAAACAGTTGCTCATTGACTCTTTACCACCCAGTTCCCCCACAGCAATGCTGAAAGGAAGGAAGCAACTCCAAACCCACCTGACAATCTGAGAACCAAGAGAAAGGACAGGGGAACCCACTCCCCCATGCTTCCTAGCTATTGGTGTTGCAGGTGCAGGGAAAGGAGAATTGTAGTCTATCTTCTGGCAGCCACAGCAGTAAACACTGGTGAGCCAGTGTGGTGTCAGTGGGGGGAGACATACTTCCAAGTCCCCACTGAGCCTCAAAGCTTAGTGAGTGACCTTGGGCAAATCACGCTCAGTCTAACCTCAGCCTGCCTCCCAGGGTTCTTATAAAATACCCCCCTTCTCTCTGCATGCGCTTTCCTGAGCTCCTTGGAGAAAGTGCAAGATAAAAATGTAATTGTTGAGAATTAGTGGATGCATATTGAAAGCAGAGCTCACTGGTTGCCCTATTGCCTGAAGACCTCTTAACCGCCATATGAGAAAGGAATTTCCCCCTTTTCTTTTTGTTAGGAGATGGGAGGAAAAGGTGGTAAGGCTGTGGAAACAATGGTATGGACAAGAGCATTTAAATCTGTAGATTGCGTTGGGCTTAGCCATATTTCAGTGTGATGCAAATTATTTATATCCTTCTTTCCCTTTGTTATTCTGTCATTGATAGACTATATCTTGTTTTTGTCAACCTCTTAACTTCTCACTACAGTGATAAATGTGTTCTAGCATCCTTATAGTGGGCTGTACGTGACCATTGTGGCTCTTCTGTGATTCAGGGCAAATGTCCTTAGAAAAGTCTCCTGAAAACAAGCAGGCTGCAATGCAGGGAAATCAGTAGCTGAGTATGGTTTCTTGCTTCAAAAGCTGGTTAAAATGGATCACCACCAATCAGGGAATAAATATTCAGTCATCTGCCACTGGACTAGTCTTTTCCAAGCAGTTGAAAAATGTGCCCTGGTCCTCAAAGGACACACCTGTTATCTGAAACAGTTTTTAACCAGCTTGTTAAGTCAGCTTTGACACATCAAAGAGCCTGGACAATGGACACAAACTTTAACAATAGTTTTGCCTCCAGCAAAAGCCTCCGTCAAAGCCAGGCTTGTGCCAGTTGTATTATGGCCTCCAATTGAAAATAAATTTTACTTGAATAAGTACCTCAGCCTGATCAGAGGCTCTGCCGCCAGGGAGACAAAAGCAGTTGGGGATAAGTTATTGACTTCACTGACAGCCTGAATGGACTTCATTATGCCAGCCCACTCTTGGTAAATGTGTCAGGTTTTAAACTGAATTAGGTGGCAGGTGCAGGAACCATTTTCCTGCCCCCCTTGAGACAGCAGAGGGCCAATCATCACCTGATTCTACAGACAAACGTTTAGATTTGGGGTTTTTTCCAAGCTGCGTGCCCATAAGTGAAAGCATATTTAAATCATAAGACTTCCCTGTTCCCCCTTCCCATTTTGCCTGTCATTGGCCTGTAATGTTCCTGCCAGAGTGTCATGCAGGCCCTCTGGTGTAATGTGATTGTGTGTTTCCTCTTTAGAGCACAGATGACAACGATGGCCTTGATTTGTCTCTATTGTGGGTCACTCGAGGTTGCCGATTCCACCTTCTAGCGCCCACTTCTGTTCAAAGTGATGGCAGGTCACAAGGGAACAAGGTCTCTTCCTTTTGTAATCCTTCAAGCAGAATCAAAAACCAGTACCTTCTTATATAAAAGTATTTCAGAAGGTTGCTTGCCCCAATTGTCAAGGTGATAGAAAGTGAATTCCTGCATGTTTTCAATGGAGTGTGTATGACATGATTTCATCTGCAGAGCTAAGGGCTTTTTTTCACAGCTATTTTTTAGATTCATGGTTACCCCCACAAGTAACTCCTGTATCTATCTCGTAATACATGAGAAAACATATTGAGCATGAGTTTGGCCAAAGCAGGTTGAAGTTCTATTGATTTCAATAGCAGAAATCAGCACATGGCATGCCTTTCCTATTGAAATAATGGGACATCAGAGTATTTCACTTTAACTGAATGACCATCTCCTGACACAAACAGATTCACACACTCAGCTGGCTCCTATCACATCCTTGTGATCCAGAACTGTTTCCTGAATGAATTAATTCACAGGTATGCAGAAGAAACACTTTGTTTTTTGTGTGTGCATGTGTTCAGTCACTGCTGAAATGCTTTTTGTGTCTGGAAAAAAGCCCAAGAAGCAGCAATATCTGGTATACAGGTTACTCTTTTCTCAACATTATTCTGAGCAAACCTTATGGCTTCCCTGTGTCCTTGTGGTAGTCTCATACTTGGAGTGACAGTTCAAGGTCCTTTGCTGAAGATATATTTATTGTATTGTGACACTGATGTGCAAGTTTTACTCAGCTGTTGCAGGGAACCCAAACATCTTTCCCCATGCTAACCTCGTATATTATGGGAAAACTGTATTTTGCCAGCACTCAAACCACAATACATGCCTCACTGGAGAACTTCTAGTAGAGGTTCAACAGGCAAGTGCTGGAGATGCTCTAAGAGGATTTCCTGCCACAAGCAAGGGGTTGGACTACTTGACCTTGCAGGCACCTTCCACCTCTATGTGAATATTCTATGATTGGAGAAATACATATGCCTTGTCACTGGAAACCCAAGTTGCCTCGGTGGCACCAAGTTCCTTTCTCTAGTTGTACCTCCTCCTAGTTAGAGCTATTTATACTCTCACAACCTCCAGGTCAGACTACTGTGATGCATCATACAGGAGCTTCCTTTGAAGACTGTCTGGAAACCTGAGTTGATCCAAAATATAGCTATTACTTGGTAACTGAACTGGCCAGTGGGAACATAGTTCATGAGTGCTAAATCAGCTTCACTGGTTGCCAGTCCATTTCTGGGAACAATTCAAAGTGCTGGTGCTTTCTTATACCACCCTATAAGGACTATCTTCTTTGACATAAATCTACCTGCACTCTGAGATAATCTTTAGAGGCCCTTCTCTGGGTGCCCCCACCTGTAAGGGTGAGTGGTGCTGAACAGAGATTAGAATCTTTTCAACTATAGCATCCCATACAAGGGGGGCTTGCCAGGTATCTGATGACTTTTTGGGCCAAGGACTTTTTCTTTGATCTGACTTTCTCTTTGAAGGTAACTCTGCCCTTGAATGACTGCATGAACTGGACATTGACATTTGATCTAGTCTAACTGATATATAAGTTCATGTATTATATGCCACACACTAAATAAATAAATAATAAATTGGGCCAAGGAAAAACCTTTCTGCTTTTTCAGGCCTTATCACCCACTCACTGCCTTTTAAATGGTTGCCTGGTTGGTAACCTTCAGTCTCAAAAGACTATGGTCTTTTGCCTACAGCACCCAGTATTCCCAAGCAGTCTCCCATCCAAGTACTAACCAGACGCTGCTTAGCTTCCAAGATCAGACAAGATCCAGCATATGCAGGGTAACAGTTATTAATCTGCAAGGTTTACTAGTAGATAAGGTTTGTATCTACTGTTATGATGTTCTATTTGGTATCTGCTGCTGGTTTTATATAACTGTTTTAATGATTATTTTTTAAAATGTTGGCAGTAATACACCACATGTATGCAGTCCTGGAAGCAGCAGTGCAATATGGCCTTTTCATTTTGCTGTCTTCATGCTTTAATTTCTATATTTAGATTTTATCTCAGTCCATCCCAAGTGCAACCTGTATGATGACCAGGCTAATCAACAAAACCAGCTGTGAGGTCCATGCCTGGGGCTGGCACAGGGGCGGCAGTCGACTTAACCTGAAGCGAGAGGAGGCGCTGAGACCTGGAGATTGGCTTACACAAGCAGTTTAATTTGGTGATATTCTTAACATTCATCAGGGCCTTGTTACGCCACAAGGGCCCTGGTATACAGTCCTCAAAAGGAGTTTCGCTTCTGCGCTGGTACAACAAGGTTGAACTATTCAGGACACCCCCTGCTGGTTGGCTGTCTGGCTATTTGGTTGGGCTTCCGGCCCCCCCCCAAGGTCTAAAACACCCTGTTCTGGTCCAGGTGTGCCTCCCCTGGGAGGGAGCGGCCAATTGCCCCCACCAGGGACCCTTTCAGCCCCCACAGGAACAAGTAGAGGTAAGGGATTGCTTACCCTTCCCCCAGCCACTTCTCCCCAGCCAGAGCCCCGGGAGAAGCAACCTCTTCCCAAGCCTCCCAGGCTCTCCTTATGAAACCAGTAGCTGGCCCAGCCAGCCCCATCTTTTCCAAGCATGTGACTCTCTGGAGATCCCATGAGGCTTTGGGCCCTACTCTCAGGGAGGTGCTCTGCCTGGGAGCCCACTCCCGGCAGTACTTGCAATGTACTCCCAAGGAGACCCCTACTCTGGACGAGACCCCTGCTCCTGAGGAGACCCCGGCCACCAGGGCTGGGCCCAGGAGGCACCAACCCAAGGTAAAGTCAAACTTGTGTTAATGAAAATGATTTTTATACATGACTCCAACCGCTTTGCATGTTACTACGAAGCACTGATAGTGAGTGAGCAGTTTGTGCATGTGTGCTTCAAACACTTCTGAATAACACATGAAGGGAAAAGTCATATATTTTCCCATGAACATAAGAATATAGGAGCCTTGCAGGATCAGACCAAGGGCTGAGTCCAGCTTCAGATATCTCATAGTGGCCCACCAGATGCCTAGGGAAGCACACAAGGCAACAATATACCTGCATCCTGTGACCACTCCCTTGCACCTGGAATTCAGAGATAGGTTACCTCTAAAACCTGGAGGTTGCATACAGTCAACATGACTTGTCACCTCCGAAGCATCCTGATCCCTCCCCTGCTGGATACAGCGCATCCGTTTTTGGCACAGCTGCATCAGTGGGGGTGGGGGGAGAGGAATAGGATTGGGCTCTATGTGTCCTATTTTATTTAGTTTTTTGCCTACATATTTTACCTCTCAACATTTTTTTAATGGTCTTCCAGGACCTACAAAATAATGCAAGATCAGCTGAACTTCAGACACTTGGATGCCAACTCTCATTACTTAATCATAAGACTCAGGACTATTAAGAGTCTTTAAAAAGAGAACTAGTTTTCTGGCCAAGGAGAGAAGACCTGGCATATGTCATTGGCTGTGTGCCTTGTTTAAGTTAATGAGCAAGAACGATGCCCCTCTTGCTAAGCACAAGAGACACCCTTTCTGGAATCTGAAACTTCGGTGATGGATAATATGCACGTTAATGTACATACCACAAGGCTGTATGTATGTTTCCATATTCTTGATAACTGTTCGCATACATTGCAATATTTATATACAGTTCATTTTCATCCACAACTTCCTTATTACTAAATGGCAGTGGCAGCCCAAACTGCTTCAAGAGCCAGGCCTGACAAACAGATTGTATTGGGGGGGGGGTGGACTTCTGTGTTTGCTTTTTTAAAATATAAATAGCAGCTGTGTGGGGCCCTGATTGAGATTCTGTATCACAGTTAGTGGTGGGGGCTTCAATATTTTCCCTCTGCCATGGTCTCAGCCCAGACTGGGCCTCTTTTGCAGCTGCTGTTTGACCTGCACAAGAAGTTAAGATTGGCACCAGTGTCTGACTTATTCTGGAAAGCTTGTGCATGATCAAACCAAAGAGACACACTCCTTTCAATGTCAAGAAGAGAGCAAATGGTGGAATGAAGTGGCTGCTTCAGGTGATGGGCTGGGGAAGGAAACAAATTGGGGAGAAGTTCTGTGTACTCCTCACCTGCCTGCGCCTTCTTCCAGCCCACCACCTGCCTGGTCACTCCATTTTGCCACTACCCCATCCTCTTCTCACTCGCTCTTCTTGGAGGGCAAGCAGAAGAAAGATGGGGGTAGGATTCCTTCCTCTTCTGCCTGCCCTCCCCTATCTTTTAAGAACATAAGAACAACCCCGCTGGATCAGGCCATAGGCCCATCTAGTCCAGCTTCTTGTATCTCACAGCGGCCCACCAAATGCCCCAGGGAGCACACCAGAGCACACTCTTCTCCATCTTCAGATAAGACCTGGCAGGAGGAGAAATGGATTCTACCTTGCTGTGAAGATGTAGAAGGTGAGGAGGATTAGGATTACCATCCCCTCATGTTGCTGCATCTTCAAAATTGGCTGCATGGGGAGGTGGAGGAGGAGGCGGCAATGAGAGCTGGAGTGTGCTTGTGGTAATATGTGTGCACTCAAAAAAGGGGAAGGTGCAATGTGGGCACTGCTTTGGGTGCCTCTTCAGCTTTGCCAGGGACTGAGATGGAAACATATGGAAATATTTCCTATTGAAATTAGCGAGACAGAAAATAGGTGTTTTACTTACAAAACATGTGTCCTATTGGGGGATGCAAGGGAGGGCACCAGGATGAGGTCTCTTGTTATCTGGTGTGCTCCCTGGGGCATTTGGTGGGCCGCTGTGAGATACAGGAAGATGGACTAGATGGGCCTATGGCCTGATCCAGTGGGGCTGTTCTTATGTTCTTATCACCTGCTAAATAAATGATATTTATTCAATACCTCAAATGAGTATTAATTGTGAATCAAACCTGCATATATTTGGGTATATTTATAAATATCGTATGCAGGTTTTGATACTTTGAAATCTAAAAAAAATTGTATATAATTGTGTTTGAATAAAATAGACCTTCTGGAACACAATGTATCCAATAGCTGTTTTTAGATTATGCTCATATATGGCAGCAGGCATCACTGTCAAAGATGTGCAGAAGAGAATGGGAAGTACCTATCATAAGGCTTGCAATTTTTATATTTTAACAGTTTGCTTTTTTCAGTCTGTTGCTCAGTTAACAAGGGGCACCTTTATAGTTGCTTCAAAGGTTTTAATTGACTAATCTATCTGATGAATTGACTAAATGTTGAATTCCTAAAAGGACTATGTATTGCTATTTGCACTAGGTTATCAAGTTTGCTCTTAGCAAAAGTATTCTTAAATCCTCCTATGAGGTAGGCATATAATACTGCAGTCCTCCAGGAAGAGAAGCCTGCAAGAACTGGGCTACTGGCCAGAGTGCTTTGCAACAACTGCACAGGGTGCTCGATCAGCTGCCATTTTGGGAGCACTGCAAGAATCAGCAGTGCTCTCTGGCCGTTGTTAGACTTCGCTGTGCCCGTCAGAGTAGGTAAGGCAGCAGCGGAGGCCGGGGATGAGATGGGAGGGGTGGAACTGGGTGAGGAGGGGGGAGTAAAAGGAGTCAGGGAGGCTGTGGGAGGGGGTGGATCCAGCCATGATGGCGTGTGCCAGATCCTACCCCTTTCCAGCCTCTCTGCCCTCTTTCTCTTCTTGGTCTTGCACCAGCAATAGAGCTGATGCAGGTCTGAGAAGACCAATTGAGGAGCCGGAGGCTTATGGAGGGGTAAGGGAATGATTCCCCTTTCCCATCTAAAGCCTTCTGAACCACCATCCCCTCCTTGGATGCAGTGCACCCATTTTTAACATGGTTGCATCGGCGGGGGGGGGGGGGGGGGAGAAGATAGAATAAGATTAGACCCTGAGTCACAGAAAATCAAATGAATTGCACTCAGAAAATCAAATGAACTGCAATTCCAAACATATTCTCTGGGGATGCATTCACAGTATACTCCACATCCATTATCAAATACTTCTACACCTTAATTAGCAATTGCATATAATTGACTGAGGACCCAATCCTATTCAACTCTCCAATGCTGATGCAGCCATAATGCAGCCCTGAGGTAAGGGAACACATTTCCTTACTTTGAAGAGGCCTCCACCATTGCCCCTGAAGTGCAGGATGTAGTGCATGTGCCGTTGCCACGGCTACACCAGCGCTAGGAAGTTGTATAGGATTGGGCCCTAAGCTAGCACAGAAGTCCTTTACACTAGAAAATGCAATTTCCTTTGAAATTATGAAGAATATAGTTTTCAGAATTCAGTAAAATATTTAACAGCCCAATCCTATCCTGCCCTGGAACAGATTGGCCAGCTGATCTGGCCATGGACCTGCCTGCCATGCTCACTCCTCCTGCCTCGGAACACCCCTGTTCCAACCTTCCCTTGCCCTCCCTGAACCCCTGTGCCAGCCGAGGCAGGCTGGCTCATACTTACCTGCCCACTGGCACAGCAGGGCCCAATTTGGCCTACTTCCTCCTGCAGGTGTGCAGACGTGCCTTTTGGCGCTTTTGCAACACCCAGAGGTTGGCGCAAGGGATTTTTGCCGGCCTAGGGCACAGTTTGGATTGCACCCTAGGTCATCTAATGGCATTTCTCAATGCATTGGATGAATGCCTGTTTTCAGCTCCACGATTTGACACTGTATTTTGCCATAGCCTAGCGGGAGGGGCTGAACTCATCATACATAATTGGAACCTAGTCACATGAACCAGGATCATTATTGGGGCATATATATTTCCTTATATGTGAAAAAGACAAAAGTTGTCTGCTTTTTGCCATTACTTTTTGCAAAATAATTATTGGAGATGTGTATTCAGCTCTCAAACATCCAGCGTTCAGATGCCTCCCACTTAAATGGATCAAAATCCGTCACCTATAGAATCAGAGCGAAGGGTCTAGGTGTGCTCTCTCTCTCTCTCTCTCACACACACACACACACATGCACACGCACACACACACATATACGCACACAAAAACCCCTCTTCGGAAACAACCTGAATTTGTTCTTTAGGGCTATCTGAAGACTACTGTGTGTCAACACAGAAAAATCATTTCTCACAGTGGTATCACTTGCTGGATATGTTCCTCTCCCCCCCTCCAAACTTGAACAGATGGTGCTTCATAGTTGGTCACAAATGGCTGTCAGTGAGTTTGTCTGCCTGCCAGTAACCTGTAGTTTGGGGACTCCCTTGGAGAGTGTACCAGCACTGAGTCTGCTGATAGAAGCATCCAAGAAAATGATCCATCCTTTCTTGTCAGGCACAAAATTAGCCATCTCACTTTCAAACTGTTGGCGAGGGGGATATGAAAGAAAAAAGGACACTGCCAAACTCGCTGACGGTTTTTGAGCTCTCATTGTGTGACTAACACAGATTGCATTAAAAGCAGCCATTATGATGGCAAGGTTGAAATGAATGTAAAGGCATACATATGTATGACAATATATTATATATGAATTTATATGAGAGATCAACCCTTCTGTTGAAATTAGCATTTATTTCAACATTTTGCTATCTGATACTGCCTTCCTTATCAGAGTTTAATTCCCCCCCAACCTATTTAAGCTACAAAGCCTGTGATAACCTTTAGTGACATTGTTCTGCAGAAGTGGTGGGAGGAATCCAGAGCCCGTAAATGTCCCCTTGCTCCCATCATGTTCACTTTTGGCTTCAGACGCACAACTAGAAGGCAACCAGCCAACCCTGCTGTCCTCTGTGACTGTGGCTTTTTACCAGCACTGGTGAGCAAAAGGAAGGAAGGGAAAAGAGGGGGCAGAAGAAGGTGAGAGTGTATGTCAAATATGTCATCATGAAAGAAGGCAATAATTCACAAAAAAGTCTTTAAAATTTTATGGCTAATTTCAATATTAGAGTATTTTCAACAGTATCTATATTTTGGTCAATGCAGTACACTGGCGTCACTAAGGGGTGCGAGGGTGCGGGCCGCACCGGGTGATGCGTGGGGGGGTGACGGGCTAACTTTGCAGTGTTAGGAGCTACCGTGTCATGCCATACACCATTGGATGCGGAATGCCAGTGGAGTGCAGTGTAAAAAACAGAATTGAAATAGCTCCTTTTGTTCAAAAGTTATGGCCAAAAAACCGGAAGGAAAAGTGCATGGAGCCCTATGGAAAGTGAAAGTGAGCCGTAACGTGCATTTACTCGTGAGTAGGTGTACTTGCCATAGTCGTTGGAAAGGGCAGGCTGGGAGGAAATGGTCCCAACAGACACCAGAATGGTCCCAATCCAAAGCATGCAGCCCCCCAAAACACCCGAGAAGCTCCCCCCACCCAGCTGTGAGTCTGAGCCACGTGGCTGTGTTTACTCGCGAGTAGGTGGACTTGCCTTAGTCGAGGCAGGCTGAGAGGCTCCAAGGACGTCAGAATGGTCCTCATCCAATGAGTACAGCCCCCAAAAACACCAGAGAAGGAGGTTCTTCCCTCCCATTCTATGGAGCCCTATGGAAAGCAAAGCAGCCTCACAGTCGCGTTTACTCGCGAGTAGGCAGACGTGCCTTGGCTGGTGGTCAGGCCAGGCAAAGGAGAATGTGAGGACACCAGAAGGGTCCTGATCCGATGGAGCTGGAGTGCAACAGAAGGCAGCCTTCCTCCCCCCCCCCCCAAAAGAACAAAAAAGAGGCTTGAATGGTAAGGGGAAAGTTTTCTATTTTGCTATTGCAAAGCCGGGTGGGTCTTTATCTGGATATGCCTGAAATAGAAGAACTTTAAACTGGGCACTGGCAGGGCTGAAGATCTCACTGATTCTTTTTGGGGGGTTATTGCAGGCAGACTACAGAGTAAGCTCCATTGACCACTACGGGACTTACTTCAGAGTAGGCATGCATAGGCTTGGGCTCACAGGCTGCAATCCTACCCACACTTTCCTGAGAGTAAGCCCCATTGACCACAATAGGACTTACTTCAGAGTAGATTCAGTTGGTGGAACAGGACTGGCTCCCCCTCATTTAAGTTTTATATTTTAATTTTTTATAATTATTTATTTTAATTTGCTTGATGATGTCACTTCTGGCCATGACATCACTTCCAATGGGTCCTGGACAGACTGTCATTCTAAAAAGTGGGTCCCAGTGCTAAAAGTTTGAGAACTGCTGCAATAAGGTGTTAGTAAGTTGACACAGTTGTATGTATGTGTGTGACCCTACAAGTTTTCAAAATCACTAAAATCAGAATTTGGAGGAATAAGACCATCATGTTATATGTCAATCAATGCATACTTTTGTGCAGAATGCAATGAAACTCTCCACATTGAAATATCTGTGTTCTAACAAAAGGTACAGCCAAAAAACCTGTGGGGCGGGGTGATGGTACATCACCACGCCCACCTGGGGCGTTGCCCCGCCCACTACATGGGGTGACACGAATCCTAGTGATGCCACTGATACAGTATAATAATATCTAGTGGCCACAATCTAACACAGACTTTTGTGTTAGACCAATCAGCTTTTGAGTCTACCAATCAGCATAAGCCAGTGTTTCTCAAACTGTGGGTTAGGTCCCACGAGGTGGGTCTCAAGTCAATTTCAAGTGAGTCCTCATTCATTTCAATATTTAACTTTTAATCTATTAGACTTGATGCTACCATTGTATGTGACTACATTGGAGGAAATGTTACAGACCTTTACTTTTAACAGACTGCTAAGTATATGCTTTTAACGATGACAGTAAACAGGACTTACTCCTGGGTAAGTGTGGGTAGGATTGCAGCCTAGGATTGTTAAAACTCTTCCTGCTTGATGTTGTCACTTCCAGTAATGACATCACTTCCAGTGGGTCCTGACAGACTCTCATTGTAAAAAGTGAGTCCTGGTGCTAAAAGTTTGAGAACCACTGGCATAAACTTACTTAATTGTTCTGAATCTACCTACCTACCTACACACATGTGCTTGTACAATATTTTTAATATTGTTAACAATGTCCCTCAGTATTTCACTCAGCCATGAAGCTTCCTGGGTGATCTTGGACCAGTCATTATCTCTCAGTCTTACCTACCTCACAGGCTTGACCAGTCCTTTGATGTGGATCTGCACCAGTGAATGCAATAGCGCAGGTCTGAGCAGATCCTCTGCTCTGTGGAGGTTTACCCTGGGTAAGGAAATGAATGTTCCTTTATTAAGAGGAGATCTCCACAACTGCCCCTCCCTCCCGCATGATGCAGTGATAGCCATTTTGGCACCGCTGCATTCATGGGGGGAAGCATAGGATTGGGCTATTTGAGAGGGAGGGAGTCATTAGCTTAGCCATTAGTTGGGGGTTCCTCTCCATACACACTGTCTCTCCTCCTCTAGATCTACTGAAATAGAAGTACCATGTCATTCTCTGCTGCAACTGTCTTCTACATACTGTAAAGGGAATATAATCATTCAAAATATTTTTTTTAACGCAATATCCAAATCATGAATATATTATTTAAGAGTGTGGCTGTTTTGGTTTAGAAATCATTTTTAAGTTCTTCATATGGAATTGTATAAAAAGTGGCTTCAGAATACATATTTGCTTTGAGCCCTTATTGCCCAATCCTGTCCCTCACTATTGACACTGACGCTGCTGTACTGTGGAGCACACACACTGCATCCATTGTTAGTGGGGTGATAAGACAGCCAACAGGAGGTGAAAATATTTTACTTACCTTCCAGTAGGCTGCCTGATTGCCTATGGATCTCAGACCTACTCCAGTCATTTTGCTGTTGTAGGTCTGAGGAGATAAAAGGGACAGGGTGACCTTGGAAAGAGGGAATGGGATATTAAGGATGCCAATGCTGCTGAAGAGGGAGGAATGGGACGGAGACCAAGGCATGTACGGGTGTTTTTCAAGACTGAGAAAGGTAATATTAGCAGTAGTAGCACCATTGATATTTTATTTCCCTTCCAGGCCTTGATCTGCCTTCTTGGGTCCAGTTGGACTTATGCCAGCAAAACTGCAAGTGTTCCCTTAACAGGAGGAGACCTCCAGGACTGCCCCCCTGCAGGATGCAGCCTGCATTGGTGGCAGAGGGGTTGGTAGTATTGTGCTGTTAATGTGATTGCTGGGTAATCCAACTATCTTGTGAAATCTTTTCTAGTGGAATAAGGGTAGATTACCCCATATCCAGAAATCTACAATCCAAACTACAGTATTCTGAGATCTGGACATTTTTGTCAAAGACTTTTTTAAAAAAAAAAAAACCTTCTGTAGTGTGAACACTAGAAGGTCTTGCTCATTCCCATGTACAATGCAGGTAATAGATGCAAGTTCTGTTTTCTGCTCTGTGGTGTGTACCTGTACAGTCACTGTTGAAAAATGGCAAACAGGCATTAGGCCAACAGACAGAATACCAGAGGCCACTATCTGTGCTCATCTGTGAAAAGAACTGATGAATGCAAAATGGAAATAAAGAAGGATAACCTTGGTAGATCCAGGCTTCTGATTGTGTCTCTCTTTAATAGATCCCTGCAGAATGCCTCAGGATGACAGGACACAGGTCCCATTTTACATCAGAAAGTTCTGTGAGTGGTTGGAGCTGTCTGAACTCCTCAGGGCTCTTTCCCCTATGGATCTCCTCAGACGTGCGCCACCTCTTGAGGTGGCACAAATCTGAGGAGAGTGGAGTAGCTTGGAGCTGCTCCATTCTCCCCAGGAAAGGGGGTTGGGATCCAGCATAAGCACTAGATCCCAGCCCCGCTCCCCATGCACCAGCCTGCCTGCTCCCAGGGCCACCCACTGCCTGCCCTCCCCCCACCCAGGACGCCTCCCTCCTGCCTCGTCCCCGCCTCTCCCAGAGATTTGCGTCGGCCCATCCAGGCCCACACAAGCCTCAGCGAGGAAGCCGACGCGGAGATTTATTTCAGCCTCCGCAGGCCAGCGCTCCTCTAAGTGCTGGCCCAGCTTCCTCCCAAGGAGGCGCAAATGTGCCTTACAGCATGTTTGCAATCCTGGGCCAGCGCAAGTGACTTGCGCCAGCTCATGGGTGCCTCTGGATTGTGCCCTGAGTGGGGGAGGAATGGGGGAGGGGAGGCTGCAGGAGGGGCTGGATCTAGTAGCAATGGTGAGTGCTAGATCCCATCCCCTCTTTTAACAGCCTTCATGCGCCCTACAAAGCTGGCGCAAGTCCAGGGAGACCCATTGGCAATTGGGAGGCTTATTGGGAAGTAAGGAAAAAAAATTTTTTTTCCAAACCTCCCAAACTGCCTCCCTCCCACAGGATGTAGCAGTAACCTTTTTGGACTGGCTGCATCAGCTGGGATGGGGGGAGTAGGATTGGATTGGACTCTTTGCTTTGTTTCCTAATCTGGGTCATGCCAACTATATACTCCAACCGCTCAAGATTATTTTGAGGATACAGGCTATAGAACTTCACTGACTGTTGTCATGCATCCACGCTTCCAGAACATGCCATCATATTCTTGCAGTCAGGAACTCTGAGGACTTGACTTGGAAACTTTCCTGAGACTACTTCAAAGTTTGAACTTGGACCTTCCACAGTAAATTAGCTGTTCTACTGCTGACTTCAGACCTCTTGCTACTTGGCTTGACTTAGTTACCTAGTTCTGTATGTGATCATGTCTCAGAGCCTGAGCTTCAGGCACAGAAGGGATATGGATCACAGTAGACCATGGGATGGGCCTGTAGAATGAATGAAGCCTCTGCATGTAATGGTCATGACTCAAGCAATGCTTAGGGGCCTTCTGCTCTTGTCTAGTAAACAGAACAGAGTAGCCTGGCTGCTGTATGCTTTCCCTCCTGCTTCAGACTCAGGACCACTCTTCGCCCTAGCCTATCTTTTGCATCTTCCTTAAAAATGAGATTCTTATCCTGCCCATGTGAGCTCCACAATCATCTGGGAACCTTCCATGACAGAGACAGGGGACCTAGTGTATCTTTGATACGAGCCAGCATTCAGTACAGCTGAAACACTTTTGTGAATGAACCGTTCTGTGATAAAGTCAATCTTTTCTTGGAGTATAGTAGGGAAGGCAAATGGTTTGGTTCCAATGGTACAGATTGCCTCAGCAGTGCTGCTCTGTAATATCTAAGGGGGGAATGCACTTTTGTTCCTTTTAAAAATCATTGATCAGAAGCAATAGTTTGGACAGACCCAGCAATAGTTTGGACAGACCCTACCTACCCGGAGCTCAGCTGCACCAGGCTAATTTCCATAAGCATCATGTGGTGTTACAGAAACCACATTTTGCCAAGCTGTCAACTGTACAGCCTTCTCTTTGCTAAACAGACTCCCATTAAAACTGTCTGCACAATTTGTCAGTTAAATGAGGTACAAGAGGGACGCTCTATTTGCCCCTAATTAGCTGTGCAGACTACCTTTGTCTGTTTGATTAAGTATTCACATTATCAATTTTGTTTAATCTGATTCATTTCACATACCTCCCCTGGGACTCAGCCCATACGGTTAACTAATCTCTGATATCATCTCTCGTATCAAGGTGCAATGAACTCCCACAGAACACATTTTCTAACCACACATCCCACCCACCCCCACCAAAATCTTCAGAGAAGGGAGATCTTGCACGATGAACCAAAATTAAGCTGGCTGATTGGAACTGAGCATTGACATATTTGGCCAAAACCATAACAAAGTGGCATCATCCCCAACATAATTCCTTGCCAGCCTTTGAATGCTTTCCTTGGAGGGGTTAAATGAAAACATCCATCTAGTTGGGGAAAGCCTGTGATCTGGGTTGTTTCGTTTTGGTCACAGCTTAATCATGGATTACAGGTTTCACTTTGGATCCAAGGTTTTAGGCAATGGCAAATGCTTCATTAACTTACACATCAGAAAGAGAAGACATCTAGGTTTCCTCTTTCCTTGCTTCTGTGGTAATGTTCGAAATGTGACTCATGGACCCCACCTGCAGTGAGATGACTGATAACCTCCAGAGTGCAAATCTTTTTCCATTATGTAATGTTCTACATTATATTTAAAAAGTCTGCCATTTGCATTTCTTTTTTCTTTGCGTCTACAAAATCTCCCTAATTATCAAAGCGGTAGGAAGTTCTTATTCCCCTGGGGGCCGGGGGATAAGAATAGGCCCTCAGTTTGGCTGTACTTGTCATAAGAGGCAACTAAACAGCCACCGGATAGATGGGAAATATAGATTTTTTTATTTAAAAAGTTTCATACTACAATAAATAATACAAAGGAAAGAAATCACATTTTACATTTTCAACTACAGTCACATTACATCAACTGTTTAACTAGAACACAGATACATCATGTTATAGGTGGATTCACCCCATCTAACCACTCCCACCATTTTTTCCACCTGACTGTACCGGTTCTCACCCTTTCGTAAGCCGCGACACCGTATACTCTGGAGACCGCAAAGCGGACCCATCCCTGCGTGTTGGTGGACTTTTTCTCCTTTATTTCTTTGCCCCTTTGGATTCCCAGCACAAAAAGGGCATACAGATTTATCAATCTTACCGTAGACCACGGCACCTCCCATGTATCGTCTCTTCCCCTCCATTGTCCCGCATTACTCATCCCCTTGGGTCCACTCATACCTCCCACTGGCTCCTTCCCAGAGATGACAGTCTCCCAGGCCTGTTGGGCCAGTTCAATTAAAAAAGACAAAGAGGCAATTGCTTGTTAAAGTTGCAAAAAGAATTGTTTACTTGCAGTTCCATTGAGTGTACATTTACAGCATCTGATTAGGATCAGAGGTTCAGCTATTACTTAGATAGCAAGGCCCTAGAGCTGCCTCGCCCTGCATGCCATGTGCTCAAGATGGCCTGGGCATCAGAGCCCTGCTGTGTGCCATCTTAACAGGTCAGTGGTCAGAGGCCAAGAGAGAGAGAGAGAGAGAGAGAGAGAGAGAGAGAGAGAGAGAGAGTGCTCAGAGGAGAAGGGAAGGAAAAAGGGTTAGGGCCACACACCCACAAGGATCACAGAGAGAACAGGTAGGAAGGTCAGTTTCGCTGGACAGCATCCTCCCCCTCTGGACAGCGGACAGGTAGATGGGACTCGATAGCCTGGGAAGGCAGCTCATCTGAGAGAAGGAAAACTCTGATCCCAAACCTCCACTGCCTTGTGACTACATCCAGTTATGGAAAAGGCTTCAGGAGTCAACCTCGAGGCAAAATCCGGAGCTGGAGTCCCTGAGGCAGTTCATGGCTGAACACAGTCACGTTCTGGCAACTCCTGTGATGCCACTGGAACCAACCGTATTAGCCTCTGCCTTTCCATTGGACCATTTCAGTGATGTTGAGAGGGGGGATTTGCTGCATGGGAAACAGTCTATCCCCCATATCTACTTTACCCAGGCTTCACGCACTGGAGAGGACACTCTGTTCCAGAACCACCATTCAGAGCGTGATACCATTGTCTTCCGAGATTGAAGGATGCCAACACAGGAAGTTCAGGACCAGTTTTTTACATGGTAAGTTGCCTTTACATGAAAAGAGTATGGTTTTGACATCTGAGTTTCCAAAATACATTCTGGGCAGAGGGAAGGAAAAAGTACAACATACACCCAAATCAACAGTGTGCAGTCCCCCTCAAGCCCTTTCTTCACCCCAGTCAACATTCAGAACTTCTCTCAAAACTATGTCTCTCTCCCCCTACCTCCCCCCCCCCCACACACACACACAGAGAAAGAACATTGGCTTCACTATCACTTCAGCTGTCCTTCATAAAATGCATTTGTATTGGATAGATCCCAACATGCTCTAATTTTCAAAGATTGTCTAAAACAGTTGAGATGGCTGTTTTTTTCTTCTGTTGTATTCAGAGCCAGCCAACTGAAGTAGTTGCCTCAGGCAGCAGGTTGGTGGGGAGTAACCTCTGCTGCTCTTCCTCCTCCTACATCCTGGATTGAAAAAGGAAGAGGAGGACAGAGAAGAAGAAGTTACATGGAGGGGACGGGTGTGCTGAGCTAGAGCATCATATAGTGGGAGGGACAGAGGCTGGCACATCATCAGGAAAGGGGGCAACATTTGGCATGCTGCTTCAGGTATCAGGAGGTCTTGGGCCAGCCCTGATTGTTTCATCATGTATTTTGTTCTAATGATTGGTGAACTTTCCTAGGCTCTGAACTTGATTACAAACAGACCTGACTTCGCTCTTTTTAAGGTCTGGCCCATTCTGAGCTCCAGATCTTGGCATGTTTCTGATAATGTCAGGAACACTGAAGCCTGGAGGCCTCCCCTTCCTTCCATTTTCAAGCAAGTTCCCTTTTCAATCTCCCCATTACTCTTCCTTTCCCTCCAAACTTACTTGTCATTGGCAGTGGTTTTGCCACTGGCACTGATAAAGTTTCAGCAGGAAAGGAACATGGAAGGTTGCAGTGGTGGAGAGACAGGTTCTGGAGGTCAGGACTAATCTAATTATGAGTTGAGCTTGAACTTCAGAGAGATTTGAGCTGAGCTCCTAATTAGCCCTGAAGTTCTGAACTGTGGGAGTTCATATTGCAACTCTCCTGTTTTGGCTGCATCAAATTGTCTTTGTGTACATATGTACTCTGCAGGCTACAACTCATCATTTTGTTGGAAGTTTGCTTCCTAGCTCATTCATTCATTGATCTCCCAGATTTAGCAATGACAGGAACAAATGTTTGCTGTGCTTTTGAATTTATCAGCTGGTCTCTTCCTGGCTATATCTTTGAAAACTTTACTGTAGTGCCACTGAATTCAGAAGAGAAATATTGATTTTATTTTCCTAATACAGCATGTGAAATCATGTAAAGTGGGCCTCACCATGATCAAGCACTCACATAGGGAGTCCAGTTCTCAATGAAAGCTATTTGCTTAAGGACGGAAAATAGAAACTTGTCTCTGCTCCTTATTCCAGCATTCTATGGATTAGAGCAGAGAGATCATATTACATACTCTAAGGTGTGGAGGATATGGAATGTCACTAGCAGGCAGTGCAATTGTCTTCCTGAGCATTATGGTTTATTGCAGTACAATTGCCTCATGATCATTATGGCTTGTCAATGGGTATGTACAGTTACATCAAATCGATATTAAGGACTTTGTCAACAATTCAAGACATGACTGTTCAGATCTGATTCTCACATCACATGGGAGACCTCTTGAAAGGCATCCACATAGCTATTCCACATGGTAGCGGCATGAGAGAGCTGTTCATCACATGGATCACCCCCAAGGCATGTCTCCTCACCACTGCCAGATCCTGGAGTGTGAAAGAAGAAGAAGAGCTATAATTCAGATGCCTTTCACATCTGCAAGAAACAAGTAAACAAACACAGAGATCTGCAACACAGAAGAATGCAAGGATTGCTGCCCTAAATGGTCCAAGTCCAAGAAGAATCACATTACCCTGACTTTTCCCCTATACTTATATCTCACAGCTTTTGCAAATGTAACATCAGCTTAAATATCATTCTGCTACTTCATGTAGGATATTGCCTTATATTGTAGGCCAGTGGTTCTCGCACATTTAGCACTGGGACCCACTTTTTAGAATGAGGATCTGTCAGGACCCACCGGAAGTGATATCATGACCGGAAGTGACATCATCAAGCAGGAAAATTTTTAACAATCCTAGCTGCAATCCTGCCCACACTTACCCAGGAGTCAGTCCCATTGACTATCAGATCTGTAACATTTGCCCAAATGCAGTCACATACAATGGTAGCATCAAGTCTAATATATTAAAAATAAAATATTGAAATGAATGCGGACCCACCTGAAATTGGCTTGCGACCCACCTAGTGGGTCCCAACCCACAGTTTGAGAAACACTGTTAGGCATACTGCATTTAGGTTACTGTTAGGATATGCTGCACTGATGACAAGTAAATTGCAGGTATAAGCAAGGTGAAAGGGGGAAAGAATTATGTGCAACTGTATATCTTAAGGACTGAACCTCTTGCATACATCTCAAGTGACTGGCCATTCTGTGAGTTGGATGTCATCCAACTAGCACAGGGAACAGAATGGAAGTGAAGAAAGTGGTGGTGAGTAAGAAGCTTTCTTTTGTAAAACAGCGTAGCCCTTGCTTCACTTTTGCAGTACGCATCAGCATATTTCACCGGCTGCCCTTCCAGACACTTGCTTGAGTAGTTTTTTTTTAAACTGGAGCATTTAATAAGTTGCCCCTAATTGAAATGGGAAAAAATCCTGCTACTATTTCAACAGAGCTGTTTAAGTTAATTGATAAAGCTTCCCTTTTATTACCAGGGTAGCCTTCTGTGTGAAAGCTGTACAGGTGATTGCCCCGAAAGGCTCAGATTGTGGAAATCTAGCAAATATTGGAAATTGCACTGGCAAATTAGCAAGGCTCCCAAAGCAGAAGTGACAGCTCAAGTGGACGGGTGGAGGGGGCTGCACTGCAATCCCGCACCAATTGGCCAGACTGATCATATGGTCTAATCACAACAGATCTGGCGAAATAATGGACACCAGATGTTATCGCTTTGTAGACGGCCTGTCCCCGGGGATTAGCAACGAAAGGAAAGCGAGAGCATGATTCTGTCATATATATTAATAAAATAGGGTTACCAGGCATTTTGTTGGTGAGTGCCTGGCCCATCGTCTCATTTATTTCAATGTGGCTGCTAGTTCCTCTGTCAGGAGAATATGGAAAGCAAGGCAGTTGGAAACGAACAAGCAATAGGTCAAAAATAGACCTGGAGGCATACAAACACAAATAAGGGGCTAGATCAGATGAAAACATGCCAAGTGACAGAGGTTTAGCAGGGAAGAGGGGCTGATGACTATATATCGGATGCTGCTCAATGGAACTGCATTAGGCTAAAATGACAATGAACTGCCCTCCTCTTTTATGCCTTGTGATCCAACTGAGCACAGCCATAGAGCATAGCTACAAAAACAAGAAGTCTAGAATCCCCAATGGATTCTAGACACGACTGGTGGGCTGCCCTTGGCTTGCTGAGTCACATGTCATGCAGAACTGACTAAGCAGCACAGCATCCTCCCCACCTCCCCCATATGGTCAGTGGGCTTCACTGATGGGTGTGGAATGAGGTCTATTGTACAGCCTGTGTCCCCCGGGAAATATTCTCAGAAGAAATTCAATGCTGTCTTCTGCTTTAGGTGTTGTTAATGTTTCTCTCTCCCCCCCCCCCCCAATCCTTCTTGCAGTGCTGTGGATGTATGTAGCAGGCTATGAAACATAAGAGGAAGGGCTGAAGGCTGCAAGAATTAATCTCTGTTCATTTTTCTTTGTGAAAGAAATGGAAATATGTCATTGCTGAAGTTTGGGTACTGAATTCAATGGCACAAGAGTTGTGATGTAGTGATTTTCTAAATGACAAAGATGGCTTTATATTTTCTGAATCACAGTATCATAGATACATCCATACTTCTTCTTCATAAATCTACCTCACTTTTTTCCCTTTCAGAGACTGAGGGCCTGATCCCATCAGGCCCGCACTGACCCAGTACCGGTGCTGTGTGGCACAAACATGTTGTAAGGCTCAACATGAGCCCATGCTGAATCATTTCTGGGTGGAGGCCGGTTGAACAGAGCTCTGGGTGAGCACTGGCCTTAGGAATGTTGAATGGGGGTTTGGGGAAGGCATTCTGGAACAGGTGGAGGGCAGGGGAAAGGCAGGGCGTGGTGGGAGTGGGGCGGGAGAGGGTGGAGACAGCAGCAAGCTCTGCTGCCATATCCTGACCCCCCCAGTCCAAAAGACCCAACACAGGTCTCCTCGATTCTGCACCCACTCAATAGTGGAGTCCCATCTATATCCATCTCTTAATAAATCCATCTCCACTCAATATACTTCATGTAGGATGAAGTAGGATGGGTAGATTCATGCAGAAGATGGGTAGATTCATGCAGGTCCCAAACGGACCCATCTCTCATGTTCTGTACTCCTGCTTCTGCTACTCCAGTATATCATGTACCTTCAAGCTGGTATAGCATTTACAGTAACTCATAGCCCAATCTCATTCTGCCTCCTCCCCAGCTGATGCTGTACAGCCCATGCTGCATCCTAAGCACAGATTGTCCATGCTGGAGGTGTCCTCAGGGTAAGCTCTCAAGCTGGCACAAGTCAATGTTGTCCCATGTTGGCAGATCAGGCCTAGGGAGGGGGATAGGATCTGGTGCACATGGCTGCCACTGTTCCTGCCCCCTCCCAGGAGCCACTCTTCACTCTTTAGTGAATGGTTCAAGCAGTTTCCTCATGAGGAAGCTGCTTGAACCATTCACTAATGAGGCTATACTAATGAGGCGCTCGTATATCTCCAAAACTAGACGTGATAGGGCAAAATGGATGCCCGTTTTGGAATCGGCACCCCAAATTCATATCAAATCACCATAAAGTTTGGGAAAACTTTTCTGACCCTCAATTTTGTAGGCCTGTGTTATCAACCCAATCCTACCTAACTCCCCCCAGAGCACATGCTGTACCCTGCAGGGGAAGGGGGGAGTCCTGGAAGCCTCCTCAAGGTAAGGGAACATTTATTCCCTTATCTCAGGGTAAGCCTTTGCTTCTCCTTAGGTCTAGTCAAACCTATGCCAGCTGTTTTGCTGGTGCAACTGTTAGTGGAGCAGGGAAGAAGAACTGAAGCTGGGAAGGGGACAGAATATCCCCAGAGCCACTGCCACTGATAACCACCCCCTTCCCACTGTCAACAGACACCCACTGTCCTGTCCAAGTCCCCACCTCATTCTTCCCTCTCCCTGCCCCATTCTTCCCACCCCACCCCACACCCACCTGCACACCAACTTACTGGCATCAGCATCTTTGAGGGTTGCTGTTGTGCAGCCACCACAGCTCACTGTTTCTGGTGGTGGCCCAATTGCACACAATAGCACATTGCATTTTGCAACACCAGAAAGGCCACTGTGCTGCCCAAATGTGAGTTCTGATGGCACGGCAGCCCTGATCAGATTGGGCCCCTAGTCTTTTAGTGTTCTGACTCCAACTAGGAATTGCTGTTTGTGTACAAATTTTACATATTTTAAATTACATTTGTATCCTGCTCAAGGAATTCAAGGCAGCATCCAGCAGGGTCTCATCACCACTCCCTTTTATTCTCACAACAGCCCTGTGAAGTAGGTTAAGAGAGGATGATTGGCCCACAGTTTCCAAGTGAGCTTCATAGCTGGGTGGGAATTTGAAGCTGGACCTCCCCAGTCAACAACCAACATGCAAACTTTGGTTTATGCTCTCATGAAGGTAATAATGGAATCTTTTCAAATTAAACCTGCCAATTTATTTAATCAATTGGCTGTTTAAAGTCAGCATGTGAGTTCTTCACAGTAGTTTGAGTGTTGAAAAGTAAGCGTAATTACTAATTATCTTGCCAGCGTTAATGTTGTTACTTTATTACAATGATTATTTTTTTCTTTCTTCTAACTAGCACTTTAAAAGATCCATGTTTTGATTGATTGTCCTGTACCTCATCTGGAAATCATCTGGCATTCCAAGTGATATATCAGTAATCGCTTCTTTTCCTGTTCTGAATGTGTTTCATCTTGAATCAGCTTTTATTGTTTGCAAAATGTCAGGAAATAGGAAAAATTTGGAAAGAATGTTTTCCTGGGACAGCACACAAAAATGTTAGTGAGTGCTTGTCGGTTCTTGACAGTGATAGAATTCCCCCTCCCTTTAAAGCAGTTCCTGAAGAGCTGTCTTTTTGCCTTTAGCCAAGCTATTATCAGTTCTATGGCATTGCTCCATCTGCCTTTATTCCCGCAATTCTAAAGTCAAAAAAGAAAATTATTTTCACATTAGCAACTCATTAAAGGGCCCCAAATTTGTAGGCCCAATCACTGCTGGAGCCAAATGCATTGTTTTTAACACATCTAAATGCCTGTTTGGGGGCATTGTTAGATAGCCAGGCCTGGCCTGCGGGACCTTCTGTCATGCACATGGTTAAGTGGGGAGGGTGGAGCTGTGTCACAGCCATCCATCACTATCCATCAATGTCATCACCACCTGCAGGGATACAGCTAGTCAGTCAATCTGATAGATGGCTAGGTAGCTAGTCAGATCCTCAGTCTTCGGTCAGGGAGAGAGGACAGCATACTGTACCCTCTACTGTACCTTTGGTCTTCCCCACATATTGACTGGTAGGAAGGACCACTAGACACGGACTTAAAGAACAGAAGCCGAACAACCCTATACTTCAGCTGCTGCTTGTACATACTCAACTGATGCTGATCTTCAGTGGATGACTTGTACATACTTAGTTGATGCTGATCTTCAGTGGATGACTCCCAAACCACCAGCATTTCTGATTCTACTTCATGTGTCTCAGATTTGAAACCCATTCATTGGCTCTCACACTCAATTCCCAGCTGCTTGATTTTGTCATCTTATGAGAACAGGGGATAGGAAAGGGTAAAAATGAGGGAATGTGGCAAAGATTTTTGTTCTGAAACAGTCTGAAGCGAAGCACTAGTGAAATACCTTTGGGACTTCTCAAGTTCTGTGTGTGATGCTTGCAACTGATGCATCTGATGTTTCAAAAATGTATTGTCTTCACCCACCCCACAATTTCCTTTTGGACATTTTCTCCAAATTGTCCTAACAGAAAACTGAAGCCCAGAATATGCCCTTTATCCTTCTAACCCTCTTCCTGAAATACTAGGACCTTAGCATCACTATCTGAAGTTCCAATATGTTTAGGGCACTTTCCCTCCGAGAAGAAAAACAGGACCTTTCCTGGCTGAGTAGGGCGGGGGTGGGGGAGAATCATAAAGAGTTTGATTAGGAGCACAAAGGCCTTCTCCCAGGAAGTGTGTGTGTACAATTGACTTTCCTCCGCAAGGCCTTTTAGCATTCAGAAAATACATCTGACTGTGCTTATGGACCATGGAGATCCACAAGGTGCTTGCAGCTGGTACAGATACCTCATTAGAAATTCATTTTTTTCCTGTCATAATAACAAAGTGCAGAGCAGCGGTGGCAACATAGTTTCGTATGGGAAAGTGCACAAAAGGGGACAGCTGAAAGAAGCTGTGCTTTTCTCCTGTATTCCTTTTTTAAAAAAAAGCCTGATAGAATCATCTTCAAAAGAAACAGCTTTGTTCCCCTCCCTCCCTGCTTCCCCAACTCCTCAGATGCTGAATTTATAGAATTGCATTATATACACCTATTGCAGCAAGTTTGCTTCTTTGAAGCAAAGTCATCTGACTGTAGCATTGCTCTCATGGTTTGTTTCCTGCTCAGAAACTGAACACTCAGGTGGGTGAAATGGATGCAATATGTTGGCCATAAGTTTCCAACTACCTGGAAACATTTTATGCATCACTTAGTTCTTATAAAAGCAGTGCTGCTGATAATGGGTTTTTGTGGAGGGTGAGTGGGGGTGGGTGGGTTTGGAACCTTGGAAACTGACATGTGGAGTTACCACCAATAAATATGAGGATACATTTAATATGAGAATACATCACACCAATAAATATGAGGATAGTTTTCCCACTGGAAAGAGTGTAAGGGAATATAGCTACAGCCACTGGCTCCATCCACTCTCATGGAGTATGCTCAATCATTGAAATGGGGACTCAATTCTTTATTTACCATGTAGATCAGCCATTTTCAACCACTGTGCCGTGGCACATTGGTGTGCTGCGAGTGGTCCACAGGTGTGCCACAGGAATTTGGGGGGAGGTCATTTGTTAGTCGGGCCAATGGGGGATGTGAGCCTCCACTGGCAGCATGGTGTGCCTTGTCAATTGTCAAAAACTTGATGGTGTGCCTTGACATGAAAATGATTGAAGATCACTGATGTAGATGCTTGAAATGACTCCTCCAGAAACTTTGCCTAAGTTGGAATCCCATATGTCCTAATGCAAAATCAGCACATTGCATTTCATATCCAAGTTTAGATTCTGACTTATGTAAAACCTCAGTTAGAATACAGGGTTGCTGCTGCAGTCTAAGGTGATCTGACGAGAGCTATAGCAAAAGAAAGGATGCAACTGATCTTAAATCAAATAAGAAATGTAAAGCAGAGAGAAGCTTTGATTACGATAGTAATTGCTTGTGTACCCTAGGGACGTTTAAATGCCAGGCATCCCATATATTAGGCAGTGTATCGTGCACTGAATCGTTCAGTGAAAGAGCAACAGAATGACAGAAAAGTCTAGAGGATATGTGAAATGACAGTGTAATTGTAAACAACAGCTAAATATGGTCAAGGAATATACACTGTCATGTCAACATTACTGTAAATTCAGTTTCATAACTTAATGAAAGCTGTAAGTGGAGACCTTTTAAGACTGTGCCCAGTATTCAACGTCCAGTGCAATCACTGTAGGCATTTCCAGGCATGCGACTACAGTGGCTTGGGTCCCCTCTCTGTGTCTTACACACAAGCCACTTTAAAAACTGGATTCTGTGGCTGACTGATTGAAATATTCCGCATTCAGAAGGTGTGTTCTGCTCACAGGAGGACTGCTTCAGAACTTGTAATGGACTGTTGCCAGAAAAATGAAACTAAATCCAGAGATGCTTTCCCCCTCCGCCATGTCTTGCATAAGCAGAATCATGAAAACAGCTGGAGAACTTAGCTACTGCATGCTAGTTTTTTCACAAGCACTTGCTGAACAGCAGTGGCAGGTACTTTCCTTCCCCTCACAGTTCTTGGATCCAGTGTTGTCACCATGTGGTTGGGAGCACAGGAACAAAGCCCAGTGCAAACTAGGTCCACCCCATGATGGTACATTAAGTACTGAAGATTCAAGGGTTGATCTGGGCAAGTGAGCCCTCTGACGGGCATTGCTGGCCAGAGTCTGACCTGGTTGATTCCTGCTGGCACCCCTCTTTGCACCCCACCCACCATATTTGAAGTGAGATAAGATGAAGGGTCCATCACTGGGGACTGACCTAACCTTGTGATTATTATTGCAAGGGATTATTCTTGCAAGGGACTGCTTGATGCTGGAGACTTTGACTGAGGAATATGTCCCTGCAAACGGCCCTGCAGGCATTTGCATTCCATATATAGGAAAAGTCAAAAAGCTTTCAGGTATTATGACAATACTCCTACACTACTTCAAAGGAAAGCTAGATTGGAATGTCTCCTGTCCCTTTCAACGCTGAGATTTATTTCCTACCATATTCTCAGATTTCAGAGCAGTATCCATATCACATATATGTTGGCATCCTTCAGTCTCAGAAGACTATGGTATCGCGCTCTGAACGGTGGTTCTGGAACAGAGTTTCCTCTCCAGTGCGCGAAGCCTGGGTAGAGTAGATATGGAGAATAGACTGTTACCCATGCAGCAAATCCCCCCTCTCCATGTTGCTGAAATGGTCCAATGGAAAGGCAGAAGCCAATACGGTTGGTTCCAGTGGCGTCGCAGGAGTTGCCAGAATGTGATTATGTTCAGCCATGAACTGTCTCAGGGACTCCGGCTCCAGATTTTGCCTTGAGGTTGACTCCTGAAGCCTTTTCCATAACTAGATGTAGCCACAAGGCAGTGGAGGTTTGAGATCAGAGTTTTCCTTCTCTCAGATGAGCTGCCTTCCCAGGCTAACGAGTCCCATCTGCCCGGTGGCTGTTCAGTCGCCTCTTACAACAAGTACAGCCAAACTGAGGGCCTATTCTTATCCCCATGATCAGAAAAATCATTCTTAGGGGCACATAAGAACAATTTCCAATGCTACTGGGAAAAAGCAAAAATTATATCTATTGCATCAATTTGTGTAGCAGCAAAGGGAAACAGAGAGGAAAAAACAGAGGAGATATTGGCTTCTTTGATTCCATCCTAGTTATTCCACCTGAAATTACTGAATGAAAGACAGCCAGCTCTTACCATGGTAATGTCCCTACATATGACTGTTCCATCAGGGGGAAAAAAAATTAGAATAGCAAAATAGATTTAGGGTGATGCCATAGGCATCCTTGTCAGTCCAGGTCAGGATATGGAACATTCTAAGTGCAGGTGGGAGGTATGCTTTATCAACAGTGACTCCATGCTTGGAGACAAGAGTAAAACTAAATACCTACAAACCTTTGGTTATGAAGATGGCTTCATGCTCTCACCCAGCGCTTTCAGTCCCAGTTCCTCAGAACCTTAGGCTGCAATCCCAATTGCACTTTCTCACTGGGAGTAAGTGCCATTGAACACAATAGGACTTACTTCTGAGTAGACCTGATTAGGATTGTGCCCTTAGTCCTTGAAGACCAGACAGAGCCAGATTGTCAAAAAACAGCCTGTTATCTTGCAGCAAAATATGTCTGGAAAAAGGACACCACTACCAAAAGGAGGGATAAAAGGAGAGCTTGAGTGGAGCAGGATTGGAAATTTACTGAACTTTTGCCTGTTGAATCATATTGCTTTGAACTAGGTATAAAAGGCTGGCTGTGTACTGCTGACCTTTGCACATGATCTGAGAACATTCTCCTTGTGCCTTGTTTGGATAACATGCAATAAACAACTGTTTCTGTCTCTTCCATTCAAAGTGTTTTTGGATTGGGGCACACGGAGCACCCCATCATGCCCTCAAGTTTTGGGGGAGATAACAAGGGCATACTCTAACAACAGTACAAACATATATTGGTTTATATAAATATGTATATGAAGTTTCCTTAATTACCAAATCAAATCATTGATCCATCTGCCTTAGTATTGTTGGAGTTGGTACAACTCCCTCTGCTGTCCAGAGGGGGCAGGATGCTGCCCAGAAGGGGTCAAGCTATGGCCCAGTGACTCTGACCTTTCTACCTGTTCTCTCTGTGATCCTTGTGGGGTGTGGCCCCGACCCTTTATCCTTCCTTCTCCTCTGAGTACTTTCTCTTGTCCTCTGACTATCAAGACTATGCACAGCCAAGCAAGACTATGAGGAACGCATGGCCAGCAACATTAAGGGGAATAATAAAATCTTCTTCAAATACGTTAGAAGCAGGAAACCCGCCAGAGAAGTGGTTGGCCCTCTGGATGGTGGGGGAGGGAAAGGGGAGATAAAAGGAGACTTAGAGATGGCAGAAAAATTAAATGAGTTTTTTGCATCTGACTTCACGGCAGAAAACCTCGGGCAAATACCGTTGCCTGAACGGCTCCTCCTGACCGAGGAGTTAAGTCAGATAGAGGTTAAAAGAGAAGATGTTTTAGACCTCATTGAAAAATTAAAGTTCAATAAGTCACCCAGCCCTGATGGCATCCACCCAAGAGTTATTAAGGAATTGAAGAATGAAGTTGCAGATCTCTTGACTAAAATATGCAACTTGTCCCTCAAAACGGCCATGGTGCCAGAGGATTGGAGGATAGCAAATGTCATACCAATCTTTAAAAAGGGAAAGAGGGGGGACCCGGGAAACTATAGGCCAGTCAGCCTAACATCTATACCGGTAAGATGGTGGAATGCCTCATCAAAGATAGAATCTCAAAACACATAGACGAACAGGCCTTGCTGAGGGAAAATCAGCATGGCTTCTGTGAGGGTAAGTCTTGCCTCACAAACCTTTTAGAATTCTTTGAAAAGGTCAACAGGCATGTGGATGCAGGAGAACCCATAGACATTACTGTATTTTTCGCTCCATAAGACGCACTTCCCCCCCCCCAAAATAAAAGTGGGGGAAAAAGTGTGTGCGTCTTATGGAGCGAATACTGCAAAAAAGAGTGCACATTATGTTATGCTTCATGCCAGTTTATGCTCACATTCACCCTAAGAAGGGGGAGGATCTTCATGCCAGTTTATGATCACATTCACCCTAAGAAGGGGGAGGATCTTCATGCCAGTTTATGATCACATTCACCCTAAGAAGGGGGGATCTTCATGCCAGTTTATGATCACATTCACCCTAAGAAGGGGGGATCTTCATGCCAGTTTATGATCACATTCACCCTAAGAAGGGGGGATCTTCATGCCAGTTTATGATCACATTCACCCTAAGAAGGGGGAGGATCTTCATGCCAGTTTATGATCACATTCACCCGAAGAAGGGGGAGGATCTTCATGCCAGTTTATGATCACATTCACCCTAAGAAGGGGGAGGATCTTCATGCCAGTTTATGATCACATTCACCCTAAGAAGGGGGGATCTTCATGCCAGTTTATGATCACATTCACCCTAAGAAGGGGGAGGATCTTCATGCCAGTTTATGATCACATTCACCCTAAGAAGGGGGGAACTTCATGCCAGTTTATGATCACATTCACCCTAAGAAGGGGGGATCTTCATGCCAGTTTATGATCACATTCACCCTAAGAAGGGGGAGGATCTTCATGCCAGTTTATGATCACATTCACCCTAAGAAGGGGGGATCTTCATGCCAGTTTATGATCACATTCACCCGAAGAAGGGGGAGGATCTTCATGCCAGTTTATGATCACATTCACCCTAAGAAGGGGGAGGATCTTCATGCCAGTTTATGATCACATTCACCCTAAGAAGGGGGGATCTTCATGCCAGTTTATGATCACATTCACCCGAAGAAGGGGGAGGATCTTCATGCCAGTTTATGATCACATTCACCCTAAGAAGGGGGAGGATCTTCATGCCAGTTTATGATCACATTCACCCTAAGAAGGGGGGATCTTCATGCCAGTTTATGATCACATTCACCCTAAGAAGGGGGAGGATCTTCATGCCAGTTTATGATCACATTCACCCTAAGAAGGGGGGATCTTCATGCCAGTTTATGATCACATTCACCCTAAGAAGGGGGAGGATCTTCATGCCAGTTTATGCTCACATTCACCCTAAGAAGGGGGGGGGGATCTTCATGCCAGGATGGATGGATGAAAATGGAATGAGAATATGGGTTGAAAAGGTGTGGTCCAAATGTCCTGGAGGACTTCTGAAAAAATGGGTGAAAACATCATGGGACTCAGTAAAGGAGGAGATCCTTGCACAGTCATTCAAAAAATGTGGCATTAGCAATGCCTTAGATGGAAGTGAAGACAGTATCTTATATGAAGACAGCGAAGAAAGTGATGTCAGTGATTGTGAGCAAATTAGCTTCATAAATTCTGACTCTAGCGATGATGAGTTCTTGGGGTTTCCAGAAAACTAGAGTACTCAAACCTTTAAGTCTCTCCATTTGTTAATGACAGTGATAATGGTTCTTAATGCCACTGTTGACTGTTGTTCACTTTACATGGTTCAAATGTTATTCTGTTATAGTTTATTAAATATTTTATTACACTATCTGCTTCAGAATATTTTTTTCCTGTTTTCCTCCTCTAAAAAATAGGTGCGTCTTATGGTCAGGTGCGTCTTATGGAGTGAAAAATACGGTATATATCTGGACTTTCAGAAGGCATTCGACACGGTCCCTCACCAAAGGCAGCTAAGAAAACTCCACAGTCAGGGAATGAGAGGGCAGGTCCTCTCCTGGATTAGGAACTGGTTGAGGTCCAGGAAGCAGAGAGTGGGTGTCAATGGGCAATTTTCACAATGGAGAGAGGTGGAAAGTGGAGTGCCCCAAGGATCTGTCCTGGGACCGGTGCTTTTCAACCTCTTCATAAATGACCGGGAGACAGGGGTGAGCAGTGAGGTGGCTAAGTTTGCAGATGACACCAAACTTTTCCAAGTGGTGAAGACCAGAAGTGATTGTGAGGAGCTCCAGAAGGATCTCTCCAGACTGGCAGAATGGGCAGCAAAATGGCAGATGCGCTTCAATGTCAGTAAGTGTAAAGTCATGCACATTGGGGCAAAAAATCAAAACTTTAGATATAGGCTGATGGGTTCTGAGCTGTCTGTGACAGATCAGGAGAGAGATCTTGGGGTGGTGGTGGACAGGTCGATGAAAGTGTTGACCCAATGTGCGGCGGCAGTGAAGAAGACCAATTCTATGCTTGGGATCATTAGAAAAGGTATTGAGAATAAAACGGCTAATATTATAATGCCGTTGTACAAATCGATGGTAAGGCCACACCTGGAGTATTGCATCCAGTTCTGGTCGCCACATCTCAAAAAGGACATAATGGAAATGGAAAAGGTGCAAAAGAGAGCAACTAGGATGATTACTGGGCTGGGGCACCTTCCTTATGAGGAAAGGCTACGGCGTTTGGGCCTCTTCAGCCTAGAAAAGAGACGCCTTAGGGGGGACATGATTGAGACATACAAAATTATGCATGGTGAGGATAAAGTGGATAGAGAGATGCTCTTTACACTCTCACATAACACCAGAAACAGGGGACATCCACTAAAATTGGGTGTTGGGAGGGTTAGAACAGACAAAAGAAAATATTTCTTTACTCAGCGTGTGGTTGGTCTGTGGAACTCCTTGCCACAGGATGTGGTGATGGCATCTGGCCTGGATGCCTTTAAAAGGGGATTGGACAAGTTTCTGGAGGAAAAAGCCATTATGGGGTACAAGCCATGATGTGCATGTGCGACCTCCTGGTTTTAGAAACGGGCTATGTCAGAATGCCAGATGCAAGGGAGGGCACCAGAATGAGGTCTCTTGTTATCTGGTGTGCTCCCTGGGGCATTTGTTGGGCCGCTGTGAGATACAGGAAGCTGGACCTATGGCCTGATCCAGTGGTGCTGTTCTTATGTTCTTATATGACCTGTTAAGATGTGCACACCAGGGCTCTGATGCCCAGGCCATCTTGAGCGCAAGGCATTCAGGGCAAGGCAGCTCAAGGGCCTTGCTATCTCTAAGTAATAGCTGAACCTCTGATCCTAATCAGATGCTGTAAATATACACTCAATGGAACTGTAAGTAAATAACTTCTTTTTGCAACTTTAACAAACCATTGCCTCTTTGTTTTTTTAATTGATTGGCAGTCAGGGAGGTTAGTGAGTGAGTGAGTGAGTGAGTGAGTGAGTGAGTTAGCAGTGAGGGAGGTTCCCTGGGGTGATACCCAAAGGGGGGGGTCTGCTGCTTAAGCTACTCTGCTTCCCCCCCCCCCCCCAAAGAGGAAACTATATTAAATTTCCTCCAACAAGTATTGTGTCCATTAACTGGCAGGGGCTCTCTGTGCTTTCAGACATGGGTCATGCTCCATTTTACCTGGGCAAAGAACTGAGGATTGAACCAGGGACCTCCTGCATATAGAGAAAAGGGGAGGAGGGACATGTGCTCTACAACTGAGCTACACCCTCTGAATAAAAGTTGTCAAGACCTCTTCCAAAAAAGATTGGGAGTTCAAATTTGGTGGGGAGTGCTGATAATTCTGTCTTAGACATCTCTAGAGCCATTCAAGATTTACAGATCTCCTGGGAAAGACTGCTAAATCAGTACACCTGTAGTATTGATATTGCAGGTTAATGGCATCACATCCAGTGGGTTTTTGGAAGCAAAAAAGCGCAACTGTAGTGTGGATAGGAGTTGCATGCTGTTAGCAGGAAAAATAGCACAATGTGTGGAACCACCATTATAAATCTGTTTCCAGCCAACTGTGATAGTACTACTCTGGTGTGGAAACATCCTTCCACCTTGACATGCGTGTCTCTTTCTCCCTTCCTCTAGGCTTCTGAACTACTTTAGCATGGAAGAGCCTCTGGCTCAGCTTGCCAGACAGGCACAAATGAAAGGAGAGAATGAACTCCACAGCAGTACTTGAGCATTTAAAGACTCTTTCACCTGCCTGCTTAGAATGAGCACCTCAGACTGAAGGTTCTGCAATTGTTTTAGGAACATCTATTTATTCATGCTAAAGGACTACTTTAGCAGTAACACTTGTTGCCATCTGAACTCGATTGTTTTTCTGACTTTATTTTTCTAAGGCTCCCCGCAATTCGAAACACTTTTGAGCAGACCTTCATGTTCATTAAATGTGTGAAATGATGGAAGGAAAGTGTGAAATGGTAATAGTCTGTTTGTGGTTGATTAATAGAGATTTCTTCTAACAATTCCCAGATCATTCTAGGGGTCATTGGAATGGAGCAGCTGTAAAGTCAGCAGGAGTAATTTAGATGCTGCCCAATGGGGGCCCACGTGCTGGCTTTGCAACATAAGTGGGAGATGTCCTGTGCACTCCTTCCGGATGGTAGGTGATGAGTAGCCACTGCTGTGGCAAGTTAACATGACGATTCGCTTCCAAAAGCCTTCTGTTGTGAAAGAAAACTATAATTAAAAATTAATAATTGGATTGCTCCCTCTATGAGCAGTTTGCTTTATTGCCAAATAGTATTACCAATGTTATTGTAAAAAAAATAAAATAAAGATAAAAACCCCAACAAGGAAAGTAACATCACTGTCAAGTTGTTTACTTCTTCTAAAGACAACTATGCAAACTTATGGATGAATATTCTTAGTTGAAAAAGCCCTTGCAACTCAGTTTGGTCCACTATCTTGGTAGGAAGGAAACTGATGTTTTTGTAGGGGAAAGAACTTACTTTGTTTAGGCACTGCGATTTAAAACATTTTAAAGCAACTGTCATGGTTGCCTTACAAATGATGCCAAGGTAACATCAAAGTACGCCTTAACATAGTCACAAGGGGTACAATTAGAAAAATGGTGGTGGGGGCATTTGGGACAAGACTGGGACAAACGCTGAAAGTAATTCACTTGCTTTGGTAACAATGGTAAATGTGTGACAATGATGTATCCCAGAAGGCAAGGAGTGTGCCCCCTCCCCATTGCTGGGCATTGGGTCCCCCCACAAATCCAATTCCAGGGTGATGGAACAATTATCCAGGAACATCAGCACATCATATTTTCATACTATAAACAGCTCACGGCACCAAGGATGGCTTTCCTGAAGAAAGCACATAGCATAAATTTGAAGGGTGTGAAATTGACATGATTAATAATTATAGTTATTAGCACATGCACCAGCTGCTCAAGTATGGTTTATCCCTTGATTTATGGTGCTGTAAATGCCCATCTCTCCGTCTGATGCAGAACCGAGAGCTATACAGCAACCATGAGCATCGTGCATCTTTCTCATTGCCAAGAAGCTTTGCTTTTTTAAAAAAAATGGACCAGAACTCACCATGGTTCAGCCGGGATGGAAGTCACCCTTTTGTTTTCATGCCTGCTTTTAAACCTGTCTGCTCAGTGTCCCCCAAGCCTTTGAAGTTTGGATTGCAGTTAACAGGGGGCTATAGTTTTTCCCACCCTCCCTTCACTCCTTCATTCTGTTGCCAGGCTGCAAACAATCACTATACATATTACAGATGAAACCATGAGGAGTAACAATAGAAGAAGCAAAAACTAATCATCGAGGTGCCAGAAGTGAAAACCTTTGTATTCACAGCCAATGTGATCCCTCTCTCCCTTCCCACTGCTTCTTTAACTCACACATCACATTTTACAGCATGGGTGGTTATAAAGGCCAGCAATTTACAGCTCAATCCTAAACATGTTTAGGATTGAACTACAATGGGATTGAATCCCATTGAACTACAGAGCAATTCTGGGGGAATTATGCCTTTGAACACTGGCAGGAATCCCAACAAAGAACCTTTGAGTTAAGTTATGAGGTGCATGGTTGATACCTGTGTCATTTGGGTAGAAATGTCTGTTGGCACTTAACTGGTAAAATCTGGCATGACTTGAGTAGAGCTTACCCAGAACAGTCATATGGGCACCCTTGTTATCCACCCAAATACCTTCAATTTGAGTCATATATCATAATGGGGCATGTCTGCAACCAATGCCATTTTATGTGGAAATGTGTTCTGACAATATAAAAATGAACATGATTTTAAGGGATTTCTCCCTCATTAGAGACCCTTTTCTTCATAAAAGTCTATTTATAAGGTACATGTAATCTCCCCCACACAATTTCTGTGCTCAGATAAAAGTCCATATGAGTTGGGCATTGCTTATCTGAAGTGCTTGGAAACAGAAATGTTTTGGATTTAGGATTTTTCCTTGTTTTTGAATGCTTGCATATGTATAATGAGAGATCTCTGGGATGGGGCCCAAGTTTAAACACAAAATCATTTGTGTTTCATATACCCCTTATACATTGCCTGCAGGTAATTTGATGATGTTTTTAATAATTTTGTGTTTGAAACAGTTTATGATTTCATTTCTTTAGGCAAAAAAGAAAAAAAAATCTTGTTGGCACACCAAAAAGTTCTATGTTTCAGAATATTCCATATTTCAGAAATCCAGATAAGGGGTATTCAGGCTATATGAGCTTTCAGCTCAACCTGGTCACCTAGGTGCATTTTACATATTGTCTGTAGTGCTTATTATTAAGAGGCAGATTATAGGCATATTACACCCTGAACGGGAAACTATCTGCAGGCTCCCAATTAAAATTGAAAGAAAAAGACATCTATACGTTTTGAGTTTTGTTTCCCTGAAGTTAGCTCAATGACTTCCTTGTCCTGTGCATTCTGCAAGACAATCAGTCCTTCAGGAGAACGGGGCTAGTGACACTCTTGCCAATTAACCAATCTTTAGTTGGGACAAACAGGATCTAATTACAGCTTTATTTGATTGACTGCACTGATTAAGTAATCTTTTCAGTCCTACAAAAATGAAATATATATATATACTTCATACACACACACACACACACACACACACACACACACACACATTTCCTATATATATATATATATATATATATATATATATATATATATATATATATATATATATAAGGTACAGATGAAAACAATGATATCATGACTTTTTAAAACTTTTATACTCTGCCCTACAATGCAAATCCAAAGGAGATTCTAAATAAAAAGAATGAAACAACCCAATTAAAAAAAATTTAAAACATACAATGCTAAAACAAAAGAAAGGGGCAACAACAGAAAACAATATTAAAAAAAGTCAAAAAGTTAAAACACCTGGCAAAATAAAAAAGGTATTTACTTGACTCTGTAATTAATGAACCAGGGACCTCTGGGGAGACTTTCCCATTTTTAAATGGCAGTGCTTGTCATAGTAGTATTGTGAATTCATAGTAGGAGTTGAATTCAGTTCAGGAGTTGGCCCAAATGGGATGGGCACTTGGCCAGTGCCCATCTGACTGACCCTTAAGGCAGTTACAGACATGGCCCCTGTACTACCTGATCTGTGAAAGGCCACCCCCCCTCCTGCAACACACCACCCTGCCTCCCATAAGTACCAGGACACATGGAGACTTGCATAACCTTAAGAACATAAGAACATAAGAACAGCCCCACTGGATCAGGCCATAGGCCCATTTAGTCCAGCTTCCTGTATCTCACAGCGGCACACCAAATGCCCCAGGGAGCACACCAGATAACAAGAGACCTCATTCTGGTGCCCTCCCTTGCATCTGGCATTCTGACATAGCCCATTTCTAAAACCAGGAGGTCGCACATGCACATCATGGCTTGTACCCCATAATGGCTTTTTCCTCCAGAAACTTGTCCAATCCCCTTTTAAAGGCGTCCAGGCCAGACGACATCACCACATCCTGTGGCAAGGAGTTCCACAGACCAACCACACGCTGAGTAAAGAAATATTTTCTTTTGTCTGTTCTAACTCTCCCAACACTCAATTTTAGTGGATGTCCCCTGTTTCTGGTGTGGTGTGAGAGTGTAAAGAGCATCTCTTTATCCACTCTGTCCATCCCCTGCATAATTTTGTATGTCTCAATCGTCCCCCCTCAGGCGCCTCTTTTCTAGGCTGAAAAGCCATCTGAGGCTTCTGGAGTACTGTTAAAATTATTTCCGCTTTTCCAATGGATAACACCAATGGGTGCACCAGACACCTCAGACAGCTTTAGGAGCACCTACAGGAAGGTTGCACTGGGCTTCGCCTCCCCCCAGAACAGCTCCAGAGGTCAGACAGAGGCGGCAGCATTGGTGAGCGGGTAGAGGCGGCACTGCAACTAGTATGGGGGTACCTTCCCCATAGGGCCCACAGACAGGGTACCTGGGGCTTTTGCCCCCCCCCCCCCCAGTCCCCAGGCCTGCCACTGCCTTAAGGTTGCCCCTGACCCCTGGTAAGTGTATCTCTATCCCTCATTTATTCATGTTTCAGTGAACCCTTATAAGCAATAAAAAATATAAAACCAAGAGTTTCTCTATGAATCACTTGTGATAAATTAAGGTCCACAGACTTTAAAGTGTGTTTAAAGTCACCCTGACTTTCTCAGGGTGTTTGTACTGTAATCCAAAATGAGTTTCAAAAAAGTAAGGTCCAGGTCTTGCTCCTGAGTTGACATGCAGGATTCTAGCTGCTCCTTTAAAATCTCTCCTTACTAATGTGCATTGTTGGGGTGTTTATTCACTTGTTAATGTAGCATGGACAAAATTGTTCAATTTATGTGGTGAAGGATTTCTCATGAACTGTTGGTCACATGAGAGCCGCTGTCACGTGGAACCACTTTTGCCAGTCTGCAACAGCGTCAGCTGCAACAGGCACAACAATACCTTGCTATTTGTTCTAGCTTTGGTTTGGAGAGTCGGGAGTTAATCAGGTTTGGAGTTGGGGGATTTAAAAACAACAACAACCCTATGCAATTGTAAGAGCCCCTGCACCCTCAGTCTCTTCCCAGCCTGAGAATTTGGTGCAATAAGGGGATGGAAATGATAAGGTCCATACTCGCTGAGTGTTGGCAGGGCCAGCTGGATGTGGTGGGTCATGTAACAGTTTGGAAAATTGGGAGTGGCTCCCCTGCTCCCCTGATACTTCTCAGGATGTTTCCCCTGGATCTTGTCCTTCAGTCCCCTTTGCTGCCTCTTTTACCAGGAGACCCTCCACTCCACAGGCCTTCTCTCCCTGGGGTCACACCCAGTGTCCTCCCCTAGTTTCCTCCCACCAGTGCTTGGCCACAGTGGGTGAGCAATGGCTAGGCTGCCTTGGCCCACTGCCCAACCATAGCCTGGCAGCAGGGGCTGCACTATGCAGGCCCCATGTTTTGGCTCAAGGGGAGCCCTTCCCCTTGGTGGGTCATCTCGAGCTGCCACCTCTTCTTCTCCTTTCACCCCTTCTTCAGACCCCTCTGCTTGGCCCTTCCCCTTCCTGCCCTTGCCTTCCCCCCATCCTGCTGCTTCCCTTCATCTCCTCCTCTGCCTCCTTCTCACTTGCTCCACCTTCTCCTTTGCTCTTCCATGCTCCACTCTTTCTCCTCTCTGTCTCCTCTGAGCTTCCTTGCTCCCATCTTGCTCTCACTTGCTCAGTTTCTGTCTCCTTCCCAGCTCTTCCTCAACCCCTTCTCACTCTCTCTGTCCCTCTTTCTTTATACCCCAATTCTTTTGAGGTGCCACCTCTCCCAGCTGTCCGGACTATCTGGCCACTCTTCTTTTGCAAGCTTGGTCCATGTTGCCCCATTTGGCAAATCAGGCCTGGGAAAGGGGATAGGATTCAGTGTGTGTGGCTGCCTCAAACCCATCTCCTCCGAGGCCCAATCCATGCACCCCACCCCTGTTGCCACCCTCCCCGACCTTCCACAGGATGTACTGCTCCCTGTGTTGGTGTGAGCAGGCCAGAGTGACCCTTCATGCCAGCCCATCTATGACACTGCAAAATGCTTTAAGGTACTTTTACAACAGCAAGCACCAGTGCAGTGCACAGTGCACTGGCCTGCACATGGGTTAGGATTGTGCCATAAATCTTTAAATTGAAACTGAGAATTGTGGCTAGCCTCTTCAATATATTTTGGAAACATCAAAAAAAGGGTCTGGCTCTTCAGCTCTTTTCTCTGTTATTTGTACTGTGGGTTTGCAAATCATGTGGTATACACATAGCTGAAGAACAAGTGGTCTAAATCTATATTGTAGCTTATCTTGAACCTCGTTAGAGATTATGTGAAACCATAATCATAATAATGCATAGTATTTGAATAGCACTCCATTCAAATGAGCATGCAAGGTGCTTCGCGTGGATTATCTGGATGTAACCTTTATTTACAACAATCCCTTAAGGCAGGGGTGTCAAACATAAGGCCTGGGGGCTGGATTTGGCCTGCAGAAGCTTTTTATCTGACCCTCGGGCTCTCAGCTGGTGAGCAATGATGAGGTCTCATTGCTGAAAGGGTGGCCCGCATGATAATTGGCTCCCATATCTTGAAATATGATCAAGATTTGTGTATTTTCTGTCATTTGCAGCTGATGAGTTCCCACAGACTGCTTACTTCCAGTTTTGACCTGTTTAATGACATCACTTCCTACCAAATGATATCATCACTTCCAACCCTCAGCAGGCATCGTGAATGCTATTCAACCCGCTTTATGACATGAGTTTGACACCCTTGCCTTAAGGCATGTATTATGATCTCTGTATTGGCCTCAGGAAGCAAATGCTGAGAGGATGTGGCTCACCTAAGGCTACTGAGGGAGTTTATGGCAGAGGCAAGACTTAAATTGGGGGAATTCTGCTTCACAGCTCAGTCCCTTAGCTACCACATTTGCCCCGGGCTCTTAAAAAAAATACTCTTGCATAAATGTTTTAATTGTATGTGTTTACATGTATTGTATGTATCATTGCATGCATATGTATGGACCATACTTCAGATGTTATTTGACTCAGTGCAGCTTTTCTGCTCACATCCCAAAGCCTGTATTTATTTTTTTCCTGGTTTCCTAATATGGGTTTTATCTTCTTCTTTCCTCACTTTTGTTCTTAGCACTACAACTAATTAAACATTTTTGTTTTCCTAGTCAAGAACATATCATGAAATACATTTTTTTTTTTCCTTTCAGGGTTCTCCTAGGCAGAACTCCAAATGCATTGGGTACTGTTCTCATAACAAGCTTTCTTCCAATAATGAGATAAAATCTGCCAGTGAAGTTGCTAGCATGTACTCGACAGATGGGATCATACTTATGTATTTGAAAAGAATGGTAATATATTAACAGGTTTAAAGAAAATGGGTAGGCCCACCACCCTTCTCCATTGTATTGGAAACATGGTGTGGCACTTTGAAGTTTCTGTTGGTTTCCAGCTAACAGATTATAGTTCAATATTTAGCTCTTGGTATTAACCACATTGGCAAAATGAGCATTAGGCACAAAAAAGAAACTCAGCACCTGGGGTAACTATTGAACTTGTCAGAAAATATGCTATCCAGATCGCCATGCAGCTTTCTTGATGAGCACATGGGCTGAAAGAGGGATTTGCTCAAATCCAGGCAAATCAGTGACATAATAGGTGAGTTATAAGGAACGTACTGTTCCCTGTGAGATTGTACAAGCACATCTAGTAGAAATTGCGCAACAGTGAAGCACTGACAATTTTATGCTATGCTTTGTGCAACAAGTTTTGTAAGTGCAAAGCCAATTTAGGATCCCATGAGGATTTCTGTGTGTAAATCTTTGCAGTGCAAATGGTAATTTTTGTATTAACTATCTTTATAAATTTGTATCCAGAATTTAAAATGTGAAGATTTAAAATAAAAGCTTGTTGAACTTCAAACACACACACAAAATCAGACACCACTTTACAGAACAATAATCCCATAACCTTAAAAGAAACATGCTAAACAAGAAAAAACCATTTCTGTTGATATACACGTTCTGACTTTCCTCCTCCATGGTATACAGTACAGTATGTAGGTGTGTTGCAATGCTCGCTTTCTGTCACTAGGTGACATTATTTGTACATATAACTGCAGTACAGTTGGAGCAGTACCCAAGTGGTAAAATACAAGAAAGATTTCCTTGAAAACAACCAGTCTTCATCCTTTCTAGATGGTAAGAATAAAAACATTCCTAGCTTCATGGCATCAGACCACACAGATATTGTACAAGCAAACAATCATGTAGTGGGCGGTGAGAAGCCAAGCAACTTCAATAATGTGAGATGATTTTTAAAGACTGTTTCAAAGTACATTAGGATCCCTTTTTTTACTATACTATTATTAAGAATACTTATCTTCTGCTTTCCAACAAAGTGGTTTACATAGAAAAACCCTCTCGGTCCCCAAAAGGCTCCCTGTCTAAAAGGAGATGCAAAATAGACACCAGCGACAGCCACTGAAAAAGATGTCATGCTGGAGTAGAGGGACAATTGCTCTCCTGCTGCTAAATGTAAGAGGACAACACTTTAAAAGGTGCTTCTTTGCCCAGTTAGCAGGGATAATGGTTTTATGAAAGGAAGACCCATTTGGAATAGAGTACAAACCCTTAGCAGTGTTTGACTGTGTAAACTCTCCTTACTACCAAGTCGCTCTATTTAAATCTTGGGTATTTTAGAACCACTGATATTCTGTGGGCACAATTCTAACCAGGTCTACTCAGAAGTCCTATTTTGTTCAATGGGGCTTACTCTCAAGAAAGTGTGGTTAGGATTGAAGCCTAAGTTGCATTGATACATGTATTTTACTACATTTATGCTTCCTTTTTTAGTCAAGATGAGCTCTCAAAGTGACCTATAATTAAAATCACTCAGAAGATACAATAAATGTAAATGCGTGTGTGTGTGTGAGAGAGAGGAGGAGGACTGATGTTTGCATCTCACTATTCCTACTTATATTCTTGCATTTTGAGTTGCCATAGTCAGCTTGGCTTGTTCATTTCTTCTGTGCATTTTTGTCTAAATCTTTTGCAGAATCTTCAAAAACCAGCAGTAGATGTGATGATGACTGTATGGTAGAACACTGTGGAGTCCTGATTACTATAGTAGAGGGATGTACAGCTCAGTGGCATCACTAGAGTTTGTCACCCAGTATGGGAGGCCAGCATGTCACCCCTATCATGGACCTCCTCCCACGCAGCGGGTAGGGCAATGCCCCAGGCGGTGGATGTGGTGATGTACCATTGCCCCACCCTGCTGTTTTTTATAACTTTTTTTTAGAAGTACAGGTGCAGCCTATTTATCCATGGATTTTTTAGCTGCGAATTTGTCTCAATGCAAATGGGGTGGGGGAACCAAAAGTCACACACACCTTTGCCTCCTTTGCCCTGCACTCCATTGTCTCACTCCATTTCCAGGCAGCCCAAAACACTACAAAAAGACTCTGCCTCACCCAGGCAGGGAAATTGCCCTGGAGCCCTGGAAGAGGCTCCCCTTGCAAAGGAACAGTAACACTCCTGGAGCCCCTGAGCCAGCAAAGAGGCTGAAGAGGGAAGGAGGGGGGGTCTGAAAATCTCTGTAGCCAGAACATGTCCAGCAAGGTGGAGTTCTCTCTCTCACTCTCACTCTCACTCACACAGGGGCAGGTGCAGTAGCAACAGAGGGGATTGCTTTAAAAACCCAGGGAGTGTTTGCTAAATTTCCCCCCCCCCATTGAAATGGTGGAGGCAATCACTGACACAAGCAAGCCTTCCCACCAAGCAAAGCATGAGATATAGCCTACAATCCTCTCCACACTTTCCTGGGAGTAAGCCCCATTGACTGGAATGGGGCTTGCTTCTGAGTAGAAACACATAGAGCTGGACTCTTAAAAGCTCAGCGGAACAGCGGGATGTCAGTGGGAGGGCTGAGTATGGAGGGGAGGGGATCGATAACAGCTACCTTAGTTTCCTTCTATCTGGAAGTATCAGGCTGCAGTGTATTTGCGTAACTCTATGGAATTTAGCACAATGCCGAGTCATGAAATGGAACTAACGCGGATAAATAGGCTCCATCTGTATAACTTTTGATAGAATAGAGATATTTCAACACGGTTTGTTTCATTGCATTCTGCATGAAATCACACATCGACTGATATATGACATGATACTATTATTCAAAAATACAAAGATTTTAAAAATTTTGGTGAGTAGTGTCACCCCCCCCCCCCGTGTGCATCACTTGGTGCAGCCCACACACTTCCTAGTGATGTCACTGGTATAGCTCTATTATTTTTACACAATGAAAGCAACTTCATTCAATACTGCTGTATCTGATAGGGCCTAGTAGAACAGAAGCAGGTGAGCTGCCAGCAGTCAGACATAATGGCAGGGGAAGCATCTGAGGGCCCAACCCTATCCAGGTTTCCAGCACTGGTGCAACTACAATGCAGCCCTGAGAACAAATGTTCCTATACCATAAGGAGGCATCTGTGACTGCCTACCCACCACAGGATGCAGTGCACACCCCACTGGCACGGCTGCACTGGCACTGGAAAATTGGATAGGATTGCGCTCTTAGATGATAGTTCAACAGCTCTCATCCAAGTGCTGGTGGGTGTTAACCACTGGGCCCTATCTTGTTTCTGCTAGATCCAAAGGACTTTCCTCAAAAAAGAGAAACAAATGGGGCAGCACAGATGATGACCTTCCTCAGAAAGAATCCAATAGCTCTTAAGGGTTTGGCAGAACTGTTTTGAAATTATTCTATTTGCTTGATATAGAAAGAGGGTAATCAGAAGTCTACACATCCTTATTCTCAGTGCCCTAACCACCAGGAAAAAAGTTGGATTCAAGCTTCTGGCACTGAAATTCCTGGAAGTTGTGGGGAAGGAAAAAAGAGTTAAGTCTGCAATCTTCTGCATGTTTTACTGTGAGTAAACCTCATTTCCCAGAATGGAATTTACTTCTGAGTAAACATGACTAGGATTGGGCTGTAAGCTTGTACTTATGTACAGTATTTATTTGTAAATCTCCTTGCAATTAGTGGGATAACCTCTAAGTAAGCATTGCTAATATTAGACTGGAAGGCTGTCCATGTATTTTGGTGTATGTCCTACTGAAGAGAGACTTCCTTGTTACTAAAGTTGGGCAGTAAGGGTTCAGCCTTGCTTCTGTTGTGGTCAACAGCATGATTAGATGCACTCTAAACCTACCTGCAAGATCTTTACATAGGAGGGTTGCAGAGGGTCTTCAGACATTTCCATATTTGATATGACTAATACTTTTCAGGACTGGATTGTACAGAATGTTATGATCATCTGTGGTCAACAACACCATAATGTTGTGTCTATCACAGCAAAAACAGTGTATTAATGGAGCCATTAATCACCATCAAAACTGTATTAGGAGTGAAGATAGCCAAAAAGAGCTTAACTGACAGCAAGTGGCCATAAACCTGTCCAAAACCTAATTTGATTACCATCATACCAGCATCTGTGCCTCTTACGAGGGTTCATTTTTTTGATGAAATTAAGTAGACAAGCCATTCATGCGTATAATAGACATCTAAATCATAGTAAACATGTTGCTGGCAACAGAAGTGGTTAAAGAAAGTGGGAGATTGTTTTGCAGGCTGCATTTTGTACACATCAAACTGAAGGCATTTTTTGCACAACAGTTGGTTTAAAATAAAAAAGGACGCCGCCACCATCCTCATCTTGCGCAATGCCAAATCCTGAAAGTGAGAAGCATTTCAATCCACAATTAGTCCTGCAAATCAGGGGACTGCTGGCACTTTGCAAGACAAACTGCTTTGCCAGTCTGGATATTTGGTCTTTATTGATCATGAGTGATCCCTACAAACAATCTGTTTTATTTGTAAGCAGTTGGATCCATTCTGGATTTTTTGCCACAATAAATGGGACAGTAGGGGGCTGTGGGTTCTGAGGATTGCTTCCAGAGGGTGCAGCCTGCACAGGAATACGTTTTCCAGTGACAACTGAACTTACGGTTTTCATATACATTTCCGAAATCATTCAGTCCCCCCAAATGGTGTTTTTTTAATTCCATATTCCAGCTTCCCAATTACAGAGAGAGAAGCCAGATTTCATAGTTGATTTCCCCCTTGCCCCTGCTTTTCATATTTTTGAAGTGTGACACTAGGCATCAGTTGTAAATTATTTTTGCAAGATTCTTACAAGAGCAACAGAGTTTGTGCAAGATTTGTTTCTGTGTCTTTGGTAAGAAGGAATTTGGTGCCCTCCCCCAAATTCTCAAGTCCTTCTGCTCTTTTTTCACTCAACAGCTGGTTGATGCTACTAACTTAATATGAAGGATCTCTAAACTATGATAGAAGTGCCTGACACTCTTTGCAGTTAGGTCCTGAGATTGGCCAGGATGGCATCATGGGTTTGCCAAGGGCCCAGGCCAGGCTGACCCCTTTATCCTCAGTAACAGTGGCGAGGCAGCACCAACATCAGAGGGTGGGCAGGGCCCAGGGCAGAAGTTTGTCCCAGGGCCCCCAGCAACTTGGCATGAGCAGTGGGGTCAGTTGCCCTATCCTGCTGACACTACAGATTTGGGAAGAATCTTTACCCCTTCCCATTTCTCACCGACTCTTTGAAGCCACTCTCTGATCTGCTTAATAAGCAGCAGCGACCTTAGTTATCTAAAACAGTTACCTGTACCCTGAAAGTCTTGCATATTGGACCTAATTTAGCCACACTGGCTTTCATCCTTTGACAAAGGGATGTCTGTCTGGCTTATGGTCATACAAAGTTTCCATGAGATGAAAACCATACCTTGACTAATCTTTGCTCCTGATCAAGGAACATAACAAGGTATGTTCTGTATGTACAATCAGTTCTCTTCATATGCAAATCTGCTACCTTCAAAATGGCACCCGTGATCAGCGTGGAGCCTTTGAAGCAACCAGGGGAAGCAAAAGCCCTACAGGTAAGGTACCTCTTCCCCTAACCCCAAGGTTTGTTATATGCATATTTGCTTTGCTAGTGTTTCTAGGAACCTAACCCTGTCTGATAGCAAGAACCGACCATGTTTGTGCACCTGTTAAAAAGATTCTCCAGGTACTGCTACTGCATATCTTCTGTTGATTTCATTGGGGCCTATATTGGGGCCTATATGGGAATAATGGTTGGCAAATGGTGCATTGTGCATGTCAACAGCATTGAAGGACTGCTATTACCGCTCCTGATCAGAAGTTCTAACACAGAAGTTGTACTGACGTTTGCCTCTGGTCACATGACCTCAGCTTGTTGGCCAACTAGGATAGCTCATGGGGTTGTTTTGAGGCTTAAAGGCCTGCAAGGTCTTTATGTTCTAAGGGCGCAATCTTAGACAACTTTCCAGGACTTACCTAGCCACAATGCAGCCCCAAGGTAAGGTAACCAACATGCCCTAACCTTGAGGTGGTCCCCTTGACTGCCTCACCGCTGCAGTGCACACCACATTGGCATAGCTATGTCAGTGCTGCAAAGTTGGTTAGGATTGTGCCCTAAATTTGTTAGATAAGTCATAATTTTAAAAGGATGGGATAATATTTATCAACTGTATATTCCACAAATAGTTTAGGATAGCTTCTGTAGATATACATTGAACAAAGCTGTCAGAAGCTTTGTCAAAGCTGCGGATCGATGCATTTTCCAAACAGCCTGAGTGACATTTATCTCCAGTTCTTTTTATGAATCACAGCAATGCTAACAGTGAACATCTTGCGTTTGCTGTGAGCCATGCCTAAAGCCATGGGAAGCTGTCTGTCGTTTGCAAGCTGATGTCTTGTAGGCAGCTCCGTCTTACCTGAGCTTGCAGATGGGCCATTCCCCAGGTGGGCCCAGCCAAACACTTCTCATTAATCATTGCTTAAATCCCTCTCAGGGGGAAGACCTCAGGTTAGACATCATTTGGAAACAAATTGGGTGAAAAATAGCTCTGACAATAAGGAGCCTTCCTGAAATTCCCCGGTGAAAATGTCAGCAGTGTGAAAACAGCCTCTTCCAGGACACTAAATGATCTGTCAGTTAGTGAATGACATTATAATCCACTTTTATGCCACAGACAGCTCTCAGCTTTTGCTACACTTCCCCCTTTCTCCCTTTACTTTCTATTGCGCTTCCAAAGCTTGGGCGGCAATAAAAATGTAAGCCACTGGCATCCTGTTTTGCAGGTTCCATGGAGTCTGAAACATTCACTGTTTATGCAAATCCAATCATCTTTTATCACCAGTGAGAACTACATTCCAAAGAGAAGAAGCAGACAGGAAGTGCACCAAAGAAGAGAAGGAATATTGTAAAAGCTGAGAAACTGAAAAGGTCTGGCTTCTCAATTAATAAGAAACTAATGTGGCTTCTCTGTTTGCTTCTCTACCTTGGAAAAGAAACACATTTACATCCATTAATTTCAATAGGAGAGCTTTAAGCATGAGTTTGATATCTCTAGTGCAGTGTTTCTCAAACTGTGGGGTTGGGACCCACTAGGTGGGTCGCGAGCCAACTTCAGGTGGGTCCCCAGTCAATTCAATATTTTATTTTTAATACATTAGACTTGATGCTACCATGATATGTGACTGCATTTGGGGAAATGTTACAGACCTGTACTTTTAACAAGCTACTATGTATAAAAAATTTTCCTGCTTGATGATGTCACTTCCGGTCATGACATCACTTCCGGTGGGTTCTGACAGATTCTCATTCTAAAAAGTGGGTCCCAGTGCTAAATGCATGAGAACCACTGCTCTAGTGTAGCCAAGAAATGTGCAATGCAGTCTTATGTTTCCTCAAAAATCAGTTGCACCAAGGACAGTGCAACTTACATTCTGAGAAGTGCATTAAAGTGTGGCAGCCTTAACATTGCTTACTTCTGGCTGGGTTGCACCCAGATATAATTTTAAATGCACGTTTGAGCCATATGCACGTTGGAAATGGAAAAGGTGCAAAAGACAGCGACTAAGATGATTACGGGGCTGGGGCACCTTCCTTATGAGGAAAGGCTACGGCGTTTGGGCCTCTTCAGCCTAGAAAAGAGACGCCTGAGGGGGGACATGATTGAGACATACAAAATTATGCAGGGGATGGACAGAGTGGATAGGGAGATGCTCTTTACACTCTCACATAATACCAGAACCAGGGGACATCCACTAAAATTGAGTGTTGGGCGGGTTAGGACAGACAAAAGAAAATATTTCTTTACTCAGCGTGTGGTCGGACTGTGGAACTCCTTGCCACAGGATGCGGTGATGGCGTCTAGCCTAGATGCCTTTCAAAGGGGATTGGACAAGTTTCTGGAGGAAAAATCCATTATGGGGTACAAGCCATGATGTGAATGCGCAACCTCCTGATTTTAGAAATGGGTTATGTCAGAATGCCAGATGCAAGGGAGGGCACCAGGATGAGGTCTCTTGTTATCTGGTGTGCTCCCTGGGGCATTTGGTGGGCCGCTGTGAGATACAGGAAGCTGGACTAGAAGGGCCTATGGCCTGATCCAGTGGGGCTGTTCTTATGTTCTTATGTTCATAATTACGTTGAATAAGGCGATATGGTTGTTACCATGCTCCTGGGCATTATGGTCTGTTATACTATTTTTATATTATGATGCATGTTGTATAGAATGTGTGGGTAAGTGTGTAGAGTGTGACTGTTGGAATTGTTGTCTATATTTATGCTTGTATCTCAAAGGTGCCTAAATTTCGTTGTGCTGTAGCACAATGACAATAAAGTTACTACTACTACTACTACTACTACTACTACTACTATCCAAGGGATTATCTATATACTTCAGCAGGACCTGCTGCTCTCCCAAGTCAGTATGTATAGGACTGCAGCAAACATCTGCAGAAATCGAGTACCGCTTTAACCAGACCATTTTAAGCCTTGGAACAGCCTGAGAAGCAGCAGACCTTGGAAGCTCTGATTCTGTAATTTGGTATTTGGCAAAGCAGCCAAAATGTCTTAATTTAGAGTTGAGAGTTGCAGACAGGACCATGCTTCTCCTGAGAGCACCAGAGAACGTGTTGCTGCTTTTCTCTTCCCATCCCCTGTTAGTATCTAAGAAGGCTGCACTTCCAGAAGGTGTGAGAGCATGAAATCCAGTATGGTCCCACTTCAGGGATTACAGTACTTATTAATTGCTCAATAGGAGATGTATACCCTATTGAGATTTAGAAGTAGGAGATTTATATATTACCATATCCTGATTACATGAATAAAATACTGGGGGGAGGGAGGGGTTGCTTTTGAGTCAGAGAGGGAAGCAAGTTAGACAGTTTTTGAGAGGGGCTAGGAACTTGTATCTGTTTCTCCCTAGTTAATATCCAGTTGCCCAAGCTCATTCAGAAAGTAATCTTATTTGGGAAGCCAGTTTTGCACTTCCAAAGATATCCACTTGACCGACTATGCAAACTATGTATGGTATGGCAGTAAAGGGGCAAATAAGACCTACCTCCATGTGGTGGTCCTCCTCTGAACCGTGACTCCACACAGGTGCTACACCACTGTAAAAGTAAACCTCTAGTTACACTTGTGTGTTTAATGTAACATGTAGTTAGGCCCTTAGATTCTTGTCCTAATGAAAGTAATACTTCAAGACAGGGTGAATATTGCAGCTGTGCCTATACCTTTAAGGGTGCAATCCTATCCTGCGCTGGAACAGGCAAGTCAGGAGGCTTGCGTTGTATCCAGTGCAGGATAGTGGCCAGAAGCAGCTCATCCAGAGGTAAGGGGAAACATTTCCCCTTACCTCTGGATAAAGGCTGCTGGCCCCTATGGGTCTCCTTGTTGTGCTACCTCCTGAGGTGGCACAAGTCCAAGAAGAGTGGAGCGGCTTGAAGCCACTCCATTCTCCCTGGGAACAGGCGTTGGGATCTGGCTTAACTGCCGGATCCCAGCCCACCCGCCTGCCCGCCCCCCCTGGGGCTGCCCTCCCTCCCGCTCAGGAATGCCTCCCTCCCGCCTCCTCCCCACCTCCCCCACGCCTACCTTTTCCTCTTACATCAGCCCAGGCAGGCCAATGCAAGACTCAGTGGGGAAGCCCCCATGGAGGCTGGATTCAGCCTCTGTGTGTCGGCGCATCTCCTTGTACAGATGCGGCTTCCTTGTAAGGAGGCTCAAACATGCCTTATGGCATGTTTGCAACCCTCCCGGGCCAGTGCAAGGGACTTGCATCAGCCCAAAGCGCAGTTTGGATTGCGTCCTAGCAGCCAAGGATGTCACTGCTTTACCTCCTGCCCTTTCCCAACAGTCCCCTCATCCACCTTCTCTTCTTACTTGCTGCAACAATCAAGGCTGTAGCCCTGTAGCTAACTCTTGCCACAGAGCTGCTAAAATCACAGTCTGGATCAAAGCTGAAATTTAAAGTGTGTGAAGCTTGGGAATGACATTATGATTCTGAGCAATTGATATTTGACTTGGAGGTAGGGAATGTGCTTGGCATCAATCAGCAACTGACCTTGAGCAGGTATACATCTCATGGTTCCCAGTCAGAAAAATGGGAATAGAATTGCTCTCCCATGAAAAATTGTTGTAAGGATAATACAGATGCTGCAATTAGTATCTATAGTTAGAGCCAGCTTGGTGTCATGGTTAGAGTGTTGGGCTAGGACTAGTGAGGCCCAATTTCAAATCCCCATCCTCACGAAGCTCTCTTGGTGACCTTGGACAAGTAATTAGGAGTCAACCAGATCTCCCTCACAGGGCTGTTCTGAGGATAAAATGGGGCTGGAAAGAATAATGTATACCACAACGAATTCTGTGGAGGAAAAGTGAAATATACATGTAATAAATGACAAACCTGGAATTTATCAAGAGCTACATTACAGACTTCTATGTGGTCAGGATTTTAATCACTGGCACAAGATACTGTGAAAGGAATGCTTCTCCCACATAGTTGTGGCATTTGCATGTCTCCAAAAGACCCTAGAGATGCCATGGAGACAGAAAACCACAACCATCATGCAGAATTAGCCTCAAAGCAAGGAAGCCCCAGAGAAGTCATTGAGCAAGAAGATTTATTGCTTTATTTGACAGACTCTTATTGACTAACCTAGGCATGACACTTCTGGGACTGGGAGCCATCAGTTTGACAGCCAGTAGGATAACACAGGCCAATTTGGTGACAATCTTCACAGTTTTTTAAACCTCAGTCTAGGACTCAAGTACAACCTTTACAACAAAAGTCGAGGCCCCTGCAGCAAAGGCAGCGAGAGTGGGGATCTTCTGTCACAGGTGAGGATGTGGAACACCAGAAAAATGACCTCGCTGGATGGCACAGCAAGGAAAGGTGCTGTCTGTTCAGCTCTGTCTCCCTTGTCATTAGCCACACTAATGATGAGAAACAGTTTACTTAATCTTAATAGACTAGCAGGGAGAGACAGCTTCATATTATCTAAATCAAGATGGCAAATGCGTTGCAAGTACTGGTCAATGCTAAATTAACCCCTTCACAGCATGGCTGAGAGTGCCCAGAATATATCTATTGTTTGTGATTCAGATAGCTTTTTTTATTATTATTATTGTCTACTATGTAATTAGCAGATGGACCACTACTGCAAGATGCAGTGGGCTTAGATGGCCTTAAAGAGGGATTGGAGGCATTCATGGCTGTTAGGCTCGCTATGTGGAACCACCTCATTTCAAGATGGCATGCCACTGAATCATAATAGCTGGCGAGCTTTCGTACTTCGTGCTCTGTTTGGGGACTTTCAAGAAGTATCTGATTGGTGCCTCCGTGGGAAACAGGGTACTGACCTTGTTACCAAAAGGGCTTTTTTGTTCAGGGGGAATTATTACACTACCCTTATTGGAACCTCAGGATCGCAGGCTGGATAACAAGACAGCGTAATGCAGAGAAATTCCCTTTAGCTCAAGGAGGAGACTGGGAGAAAGATAACTTTTAATAAAAGATTATAGCTTTATTACAAAAGCACAAAGGTAAACATAATGCACATGGAAAAATGATAGGTATATGTTCTTTGGTCCTAGTACTTGAATCCAGTGTACCTAGCTTTCATGGTGGATGCGTGTGGAGAGTATTTGGTGCATCCGAGGAAATTAGAAAAAGGGAAAGGTTGCAGGGAAGGATTTTAGGGGTCCCTGGTCTGCCAAACCCAGTTGCTAACTAAAGATGGGGGGAGAAGGGGAGAAAGAGGGGGTAAGAAGGAAAGAGTTTCAGGCGCCAGATCTACCTGTCCTGTAGAGCAGTTGGGGGGGGGAGTCCTGTGTCGAGGACCCTCTGACACAACACAGATGTGTTGTGTCCTTGGAGGGGGGGCAGAGAGAGCAAGCATGTGGCAGCCCTCTCTTAAAAAGGGTTTTTCTGACTGTCTGAGCTGGATGGTAGCTTGCATCATCCACACAGTCGGGTACTTGGAATATGTAAAACATTGTAAGGATTATCAGCAAAATTCAATAGGGTCAAATAACTGTCTTCCTAGCTGGGGGAGATTACACAATACAGTAAATACAATAAATACAGTAACCTAGGAGGGCAGTTCAAATTTGCATACAGTACTTAAACAGTGATTGAGTTAAAACAATACAATGAATAGGAGACACTCAAACAATGATTTACGATGCCAGACTTCTTCCTAGAGAGGTGGAGGTTGTATAAGCTTGTGACTTGACCAGAGTTTATGGAAACGTGTGCTGGGAGAAATATGGCCTGCATGATGTTTTAGTAACATAACCAGATATAAAATCACAACTAAGGAAAAAAGGGATTTTCACTTAACAACCTATGGTGTAGGATTGCCACCTCCGGTTTGGGTGATTTTTTTCCCAAGATGACATGGAAACCTGGTTAAAATCTCCAGGATAGCAATCAATAATCACCTGGAGACTGATGCAGATTCTTGGAGACTCCAGGCCAGTCCTGGAAGATTGGCATTTCTGCTTTTGCCTGACCAAGGTCAGGACTCCCCTCTTTCATTTTGGAATCACCACTATCAGTGCCTGGGTTCAGTGAATTCTGACATGCCCAAAGAGAAGTTCCAAACAAGTAGCTTTCAAATGTTCAGGGATGTTTCAGGGAACCTAGCTTATTGAGGAACCAGTTGCTAGTTCTCAGTGTCGCCCTGCATGAATGGAGCCTTTGTGCCAGGGCAGGTATGTTGGTCAATGACAGAGCACATGTTCTTTTCCTGAAGAAAGTTCTGGGTTCAATCCTTGGTTGAGACTCTCTCCGAAACCCTGGAAAGTGGCTGACCTTCAGTATAACCATTGTTAGATGGATGGACCAAGGATAAGAAGGACATAAGAACATCCTCGTTGGATCAGGCCATACTCCCATCTAGTCCAGCTTCCTATATCTCACAGTGGCCCACCAAATGCCCCAGGGAGCACACAAGACAAAAAGAGACCTGCACGCTGGTGCCATTCCTTGCATCTGACATTTTGAGGTAACCCACTTCTAAAATCAGGAGGTTGCACATACACATCATGGCTTGTAACCTATGATGGGCTTTTCCTCCAGAAATTTGTCCAGTCCCCTTTGAAAGGCATCTAGGCAAGATGCCATCACCACATCCTGTGGCAAGGGATTCCACAGACTAACGACACACTGAGTAAAGAAATATTTTCTTTCATCTGTCCTAACTCTCTCAATACTCAATTTTAGTGGATGTCCCCTGGTTCTGGTATTATGTGAGAGAGAAAAGAGCATCTCTCTAGCCCAGTGATTTTCAATCTTTTCATCTCATGGCACACTGACAAGGTATTAAAATTGTTACAGCACACCATCAGTTTTTGGACAATTGACAAGGCACACCTTTCTGTTGGTGGGGGGCTCATATCCCCACTGGTCCTATTAATAAATGACCACCAAACTCCTGCGGCACACCTAGGGATCATTCGTGGCACACCAGTGTGCCACGGCACAGTGGTTAAAATGGCTGCTCTATCCACTCTGTCCATCCCCTGCATAATTTTGTATGTCTCAGTCATGTCCCCTCTCAGGTGCCTCTTTTCTAGACTGAAGAGCCCCAAATTCTGTAGTCTTTCCTCGTAAGGGAGGCACCCCAGCCCAGTAATCATTTTACAGTGCAATACTATCTTGCACTGGAACACACAGGTCAGGAGGTCTGTGCTGTATCTGGCACAAGATAGGGGCCCAAAGAGGCTCAGGCAGAGGTAAGGGGAAACTCTTCTCCTTACCCCTGGTTAAGCCACTGCAGCCCCAATCAGTCTCCTCAGACTTGTGCCACCTCCAGAGGTGGCATAAGTCCAAGGAGAGCAGAGCAGCTTGCAGTTGCTCTGCACTGCTCAGGGAAAGGGGTTGGGATCCAACATAACTGCCGGGACCCAGCCCCATCTCCCTCTCTGCACCCACCCGCACTCAGCTGTCATCCCACAATGTATCTCTTCTCATGGTCCATCTATCACAGTGGTTCCCAACTTTTTTCACTTTTGTACCCCTTGGCTGTTTTAGTTGCTGTTATTTCAAATTTATATGTTTTCAACTACTGTTCCACATCTGATAACACATGAATTGATGACCAGTTGCTGGGGCTTTCACACGGCCCAATCCTATCCAACTTTCCAGGACTGGTGCAGCTGCAATGCAGCCCTAATGAACAAACATTCCCTTATCTTGAGGAGGCCTCTGTGACTGCCTCCCCACTACAGGATGCAGCGAATGCCCCATTAGCATGGCTACACTGGCACTGGAAAATTGGATAGGATTGAGCCCACAGCTGGCTAGCTCCCTTCCTTCATGCCTTGTCAGCCCCTCAAGGCATTCTAATCCAGACCTGCATTTTTATGCCATTATTCAATTCTTTTTCAAGTACCCCTAAAGGACCTTGTAATTTGAAATACTAACAGTAATAGAGGCCCAGCAGAGGTGTATACCGCAAAGAAAGCAGGGTTCCACTAAATCCAGGAGGGTGCCCGCATGGCTAACCAGCCAAGTTAGAGAGGCTGTGAAGGGCAAGGAAGCTTCCTTCCATAAATGGAAGTCTTGCCCTAATGAGGAGAATAAAAAGGAACATAAACTGTGGCAAAAGAAATGTAAGAAGGTGATATGGGAGGCCAAGAGAGACTATGAGGAACGCATGGCCAGCAACATTAAGGGGAATAATAAACGCTTCTTCAAATATGTTAGAAGCAGGAAACCCGCCAGAGAAGCGGTTGGCCCTCTGGATGGTGAGGGAGGGAAAGGGGAGATAAAAGGAGACTTAGAGATGGCAGAGAAATTAAATGAGTTCTTTGCATCTGTCTTCACGGCAGAAGACCTCGGGCAGATACCGCTGCCTGAACGGCCCCTCCTGACTGAGGAGTTAAGTCAGATAGAGGTTAAAAGAGAAGATGTTTCAGACCTCATTGATAAATTAAAGATCAATAAGTCACCGGGCCCTGATGGCATCCACCCAAGGGTTATTAAGGAATTGAAGAATGAAGTTGCAGATCTCTTGACTAAGGTATGCAACTTGTCCTTCAAAACGGCCACGGTGCCAGAAGATTGGAGGATAGCAAATGTCACGCCTATTTTTAAAAAGGGAAAGAGGGGGGACCCGGGAAACTATAGGCCGGTCAGCCTAACATCCATACCGGGTAAGATGGTGGAATGCTTCATCAAAGATAGGATCTCAAAACACATAGACGAACAGGCCTTGCTGAGGAAGAGTCAGCATGGCTTCTGTAAGGGTAAGTCTTGCCTCACAAACCTTATAGAATTCTTTGAAAAGGTCAACAGGCATGTGGATGCGGGAGAACCCGTGGACATTATATATCTAGACTTTCAGAAGGCGTTTGACACAGTCCCTCACCAAAGGCTACTGAAAAAACTCCACAATCAGGGAATTAGAGGACAGGTCCTCTCCTGGATTGAGAACTGGTTGGAGGCCAGGAAGCAAAGAGTGGGTGTCAATGGGCAATTTTCACAATGGAGAGAGGTGAAAAGCGGTGTGCCCCAAGGATCTGTCCTGGGACTGGTGCTTTTCAACCTCTTCATAAATGACCTGGAGACAGGGTTGAGCAGTGAATTGGCTAAGTTTGCAGATGACACCAAACTTTTCCGAGTGGTGAAGACCAGAAGTGATTGTGAGGAGCTCCAGAAGGATCTCTCCAGACTGGCAGAATGGGCAGCAAAATGGCAGATGCGCTTCAATGTCAGTAAGTGTAAAGTCATGCACATTGGGGCAAAAAATCAAAACTTTAGATATAGGCTGATGGGTTCTGAGCTGTCTGTGACAGATCAGGAGAGAGATCTTGGGGTGGTGGTGGACAGGTCGATGAAAGTGTCGACCCAATGTGCGGCGGTAGTGAAGAAGGCCAATTCTATGCTTGGGATCATTAGGAAGGGTATTGAGAACAAAACGGCTAGTATTATAATGCCGTTGTACAAATCGATGGTAAGGCCACACCTGGAGTATTGTGTCCAGTTCTGGTTGCCGCATCTCAAAAAAGACATAGTGGAAATGGAAAAGGTGCAAAAGAGAGTGACTAAGATGATTACGGGGCTGGGGCACCTTCCTTATGAGGAAAGGCTAGGGCGTTTGGGCCTCTTCAGCCTAGAAAAGAGACGCTTGAGGGGGGACATGATTGAGACATACAAAATTATGCAGGGAATGGACAGAGTGGATAGGGAGATGCTCTTTACACTCTCACACAATACCAGAACAGGGGACATCCACTAAAATTGAGTGTTGGGCGGGTTAGGACAGACAAAAGGAAATATTTCTTTACTCAGCGTGTGGTCGGTCTGTGGAACTCCTTGCCACAGGATGTGGTGCTGGCGTCTAGCCTAGACGCCTTTAAAAGGGGATTGGACAAGTTTCTGGAGGAAAAATCCATTATGGGGTACAAGCCATGATGTGTATGCGCAACCTCCTGATTTTAGAAATGGGTTAAGTCAGAATGCCAGATGCAAGGGAGGGCACCAGGATGAGGTCTCTTGTTATCTGGTGTGCTCCCTGGGGCATTTGGTGGGCTGCTGTGAGATACAGGAAGCTGGACTAGATGGGCCTATGGCCTGATCCAGTGGGGCTGTTCTTATGTTCTTATGACCTGGCAAGTACCCCTGCGGGTACACATACCCCAGGTTGAGAACCACTGATCTATCGAAAGTATTACCAGAAATAATTGGCGATGATGTCCTTGCCATTTACTTCCAGGTTGGGAGGCCAGATGCAGTATGAGAAATACTGGTAAGAGGCTGACAGCCCAAGCCTATGCATGTCTATACTCAGAAGCAAGTTCCATTAGATTTGATAGAGCTTACTCCCATGAAAATGTGGATAGGATTGGGTTTCAGTGTGAGCAGGAGGGTTTCTTCAAGTGCGTGAAAACCACACGCTGGAGTTCTGCCTGCTGAGCCTCTTACCACTGTTTGCCACGTCGCAGTCTTACTGCTTGGCAATGAGTGTCTGGGAATGCCACACAAATCACTGGACACCACATCACATACCATCAGTGGTATGCATATCACATATTCAGAAACACTGTTCTAGACCAAACACCACAGGTGCCAATGGAAGCTTCCCTCCTGGGGCAAATAGCAACTAGGGAGGACAGGGTTCTTTCTTTCTTTCTTTCTTTCTTTCTTTCTTTCTTTCTTTCTTTCTTTCTTTCTTTCTTTCTTTCTTTCTTTCTTTCTTTCTTTCTTTCTTTCTTTCCACAGTGCTGTCCGGTGTGGTGACATATAGATCCTAATATACTCAGAACCTGACTTCACACAAGAATACCCCCCCCCCAAAACAATTTTTTTTAAACTGATTTTTTTTAAACTGATGCAGATCTAGCTCTTCCTGATCCTGCAGAACATGGCCCCAGGGGAGGCCTCCTTGATTTGTGAGTACCCTGTACAAAACCTGGGGGGGAAAAAACCCCAATATTTTACATTGAGCAACCTGTTGTGGCAACTCGGCTAATTGAGCTAATTATTTCTCACCTTGTAAATTTTGACTCCTCTTTCTGCATTAGATGCATTTGTGCACCAGTTTGTTCTACAGCTGATTGAAGGGCTTAAATCAAAGTGGATTATAAAGTCGAATCCATTACCATAAAAAAGTATACAAAAGTTTTGTTCTTACTTATGGCGGGGGGGAGGGTACCCTGCAAATAATTCCAGTACCTCAGCTGCACTGAAAACAGTGATCATTGCCCTCCTGGTTCATAAAGTGGGGTGACTCTAACACTCTGAAAAAAGTTTCCTCTTTTCACAGAAATTTTTTAAATAAAAATCAGAAAATTCATGATTTTTTTTTTTTATCTCACTTCTTTTAATGAGTACATGCATTCTTGGTTCAAGATGGGTTTTAAGTGAGAACTCAGCATTGTGCCACAACAGGCACTCTCAATAAGTACAAAACTCTTTCTGGAAATAGAGATGTATGTTGAGGGAACTCTTCTTTACAGATACAGGAGGGCAGCAGATGAAAATCATCAGTGACTATGCAGTGTTGGCAGTAAAAAGGTGAAAAAATGGAATGGCATCTGGACTCTATGTATGTTCAGAGACTTCCAGGGGGAAAGCAGTTTCCATATTCATTACAGCTTAGTGAGGAAGAGGAGAAAGGGAACAAGGGGAAGGCAGCCATAAAACAGGGGAGTCCTTTTGTAACTGTGTCCAATATGGTTTCTTTTGATTGTTCATTCTCCATAGTCAGGGACTCCCCGTGGATTCTCATCTGTTACCCAGGCCCAGCCATACCTGCCTGACTGTGTGAAAGTGGCTCAGCTGTCGGCTCTGGATGTGGCTAACGGATCACATCTATCTCCCAGGCATCTACAGAGTTCACAGGGCTCCAAGGATCAAGCCCTGGACAAGAATACAAAAGCAGGTCTGTATAGAGAACAGCCAAACTTCTGTATTGTCCATTCTTCATTGTATGGACATTGGAGGTCACAACCATCTAGCATTCTTGCTTTCACAAGATAGGTTAGAGGGTGTGTGGGAGTGTGTGCATTGCTTGCATGTATGTGAGGGGAAGGAGACACAATATTGTTGGTTATTTGGAAAAATTACTCAGATAATAGCAGCACAAATCAACTGTGCAGCATAAAGTATATATAGTATTTGCATTGATGCTCCATGGACATTATAGCTTACAGAATATGCAATGGGAAAACTTGCCAAAGTATGCATTTACACTTAAAAAGGTAGACTAATTTATTTTTAGATTGCATTCAGAGAACATTTTCTATAAAACCGGAAAAGAGAGAAGACTAGAGGCAAAATTACGTGCTCAGAGCACTGGCTGAGTGTGGATATCAAGACCTACCAAATGAGAACTTCATTTAAAATTGTGAAAAGTAAACTGTAACAACGGAAATGGCATATATCTTTTAGTAGTGTTTGAAGAAAAAGATTGAATGGAGTGACATCTAGTGTGGTTCCTGAAGAATTCCAAAGAAATTATTCAAAGAACACAAAAGTGGTAGCCCATATATGACAGTTGTAACAGGAATTCAGGGATTTCATATATTGTCTGTTTCAGAAAGCACTTCAATTAACACAAGCTACCAGTCATTTCCCCATAATTATTTTAGTCGCTTTGCTCTTGTTTCAAAGATCACAGAGAATTTAGTGCATATCCACTAACTAACTGATGATTAAACTGATCAGTCAATTGGCTGATGAAATGGGCTTGCTCAAAGGAAAGAAAAGGGTTTAAAACACAATCCTATGCATGGTTACTTATAAGTTCCACTATTTTCAGCTGGGCTTACTCCCAGGTAACTGTGTATAGCAGTGTTTCTTAAACTGTGGGTCATGAGCCAATCCCAGGTGGGTCCCCATTCATTTCAATATTTTATTTTTAATATATTGGACTTGATGCTACCATTGTATGTGACTGCATTTGGGGAAATGTTACAGATCTGTACTTTTAATAGGCTACTATGTATAACATTTTAACAATGACAGTAAATGAGACCTGGATAAGTGTGGGCCAGATTGCAGCCTAGGATTCTTAAAAATTTTCCTGCATGATGATGTCATTTCTGGTTATGGCATCACTTTGGTGCATCCTGACAGATTCTCATTCTAAAAAGTGGGTCCCAGTGCTAAACATTTGAGAACCACTGGTGTATAGGATTCCAGCCTCAGGGCACAATCCTAACCAGGTCTACTCAGAAGTAAGTCCTATTTTGTTCAATGGGACTTACTCTCAGGAAAGTGTGGTTAGAATTGCAGCCTCAGTTCAGTAGGATTTATTCACAAGGCCTATGTATGTGTCCATAAGCATTCAGCCTTTTTCTTTCCAAAATTTCCACTAATTCCTGATAGTTTCCTTGGTGAAAAATAAATGTAAGGAAGTTCTTTCCTTTCAGATCTATGTATCCATAAATATTCCATTAAAAAAGGTTTTATAGATTGTCAGTAACACATGTTTTGAAGCTCTTTTTTTTTTTTGGTTTGAAATTCCCCATATGAAGAAATGACAGGCTCACAACTATCAAGATAGATACAATTTTCCTTCCTTCTTTTCTACCTCCCTTTGCCCCTCTATTTCTTTATACCTCCGATGTTGTCCCCTCCTTCTCTGTGCATCTCCCTCCCCTTTCCTCCTCTTCCCACTCTCTTCCATGGAGCTTTTCACTTTCGGAAAATGGCCCAATGAAAAAAGATTTGCTGTCCCATTCGTTCCGCACTGCCCCCATAAAAAGCAAATATTTTCAGGTTGACTGAAAGTTTAACTTTGTTATTTTTTTTATTTTTAAAGAAAATCCAGCGTGACCTGGCACGTGTTGATGCCCTTGCCACTTAACAAATTACTTGTTTTCTTGACTGAAGTTAAACACTGTGCAAATTCCCCTTGTTCATGTGTTCATTGTGTGCCAATGTCACTGAGAAATAATAAAAGCTTGTTCAGCTTTTTGCAAGGTGGGCCTTCACCAATTTAGGCCAGATTACTTCATACTATACTTCCACAGCTATCGTGCTAGAATCTAAACTGAAGTAACTGGCCTGTCTCCATTAAGATCAGGAGAGAGAAATAGCAGTTCACATAAGCTGAGATCTAGTTTTATGTGCTTAGAAGGTGAAATAGGACAGTGAATCCTAATGCCGAAAGACCAATGCTACAATTTGTTAATTCAATATGGATTACACGTTTTCTTTAAGTATATAATAGAAATATCATTTCTTTATTTAATTTTTACCCCTCCTTTCTCTTTGAAGAACACCGAAGGCGGCTAACAAACAATTAAAATATATAAAAGAGAAACTTACATACTGAAAGTAAAATTGAACTTAGAGCACCAATCAAAAAGCAGGAATGGGCACCATTTGCTCTGGTAGCTTCTGGCCTTTTCTGTATGTTTGAGATTTGCATGTTTACTTTTGCAAATCGAAACGCAGGTTTTGAGAGGTTCTTTTATTTTCAGAAGGTTAGAACCTAATTAAACCATTTGACGGAGACAGAGTGAGTCTCCCTCCACCCTTTCACTGTGGATGCTGCCGCTTCTTTAAATGACCTATTAAAATACCAACCATATTCCCTAGCCTGAGTGTTAAAAGAGTTTCTTTTTGTGGATGTATGCTCCATTGAAGTCCCATGGAAGCCATCACTTTACAAAACAATAACTCCCTTTTTCATTTATATACTGATGGCCATTTCTCCGGCAAGGTCCTGAATACTGAACTGGTCATGCATGGATTGCCCTTTTCTGTGAACCTCCTTTCTAGTGTCTCTTATCATGCCATTTAATTTTCAAAAGCAAGAAATATTGGATAGTTGTAAATCTCTTCTCTCTCTTTATCCAGCCCGCACAGTCCATCCCAGTTTATATGAAGCGCTACCTCTCAAAAGGGTTTTAAGACTGGGGTCAGCTGGCTGGCCATACATTTCCTGGCAGGTGGTCACTTGGGAGAGTAAAGGTGAGTTGAAGTGTCTTTTTGGGAGTGTAATTGTCATGGTGCCTTCTTGTCATTTCCAAGCGTTCTGTGACAAGCTTCTCTGATGACAGAGTGCCGGCCTAACAAAAAACTCTCTTGTCTCGACACAGCGCTGCTCATGCAGTATTTGCAGAGTGCTACTTATTTGGAAAGCAGACAAATGTGTCCAAAAGAAACTTGGTTAAAGAGAAATACATTCATTTTCAAATATATGTATTAATTTTCAGCTAGGTCATACTGCTCCCAACAGTATCAATACTCAGTTTATAAAATGCTCGCTCACGTTTAGGCTAGAGGTAGGCATGGGATTTAACAAACTGTCAAGAGGATTGAGGGCCCAATTATAAGTGGCCCAGTTCCGGCACTGAGCCCTAGTACGTTTATGGCACCCTCAGAGTAGGAAGCGCATGTGCTGGGCCTGTGCCAGTCAGGCATAGCGCCCAACATCAGGAGAAGGAGGACGTGCCGGCACCAGGGGTAAGTGTGACTGCTGGGCTGTGATGTGGCCTCTGGGGAGAAGGCAGAATGAGAGCACGGGAGGGCAGGGTGGGGGAAGGAACTGGGGTGGAATCGGCAGAGCTCTGCTCCCCTGGATCCTGAACACCATGTTGAGCTAGAAGGCAAAACTGCAGACTTGAGAAGCCCCATTGCAGGCTTGGGGCTTTTCTCGGGGGAAGGGGGTGAAAGCCCCCTTCTCCCAAAGTGACCTCTGACTGCTTCCTGGCACCCTCCGGATACAGTGGTAACTGCTATGGTGCCTCTGCTTCAGCAGGCGCTGGGAAACTCAGGATTGGGAAACTGCAAGAACCTAGGCAGCAACGTTATATGGAGTCAAACCAGTGGTCCATCTAGTTCGGCATTTTTCGAACTGGTCATAGTCTAATTGCCTCTTGCATGAATAGAGGGCACTTCCACTTGCACAGTGCAAGGGAAGGTGGTTTTCACCAATCTTCACTTACCCTCTGTACCATTCAACAATCCTGTTCTGGAGCTGCACAAATCCTGGAATTTATTGGGGGGAGGGGGGACAGGGGACTGCTGTGCTGAAGAGAAGTTGTGTTTTTCTTATCTGGTCATTTGGCTATAAAATTTGATATAATGCAAATAATTCAATGCGGGTTGTTTTGTTTGCATTCTGCAATAAGGGCCCAATCCTATAATACTTTCCAGTGCCATTGCAGCCACAATGCAGCCTTAAGGTAAGGGAACCAATGTTCTGTTACCTTGAGGAGGATTCTGTGACTAACTCCACACCATGGGATGCAGCATATGCCCCATTGGCATGGCTGCACTGGCACTGGAAAGTTGGATAGGATTGGGCCCTAAATTACCTATTGAATGATATATAACATGGTTGTATTATTCATAAATACCAAGGTTTCCACAATTTTGGCTACTAGTTTCAAGCTCCCTTGCTACCCCCTCAAGGCCAGGTACCTGGGGCAATGTACCTGCCCTAGCCCCCTTAGCTATGCCACTGGTAAGGGATGTATGTATGTCTGGGCTTTCAATAATCCTCCCCACCATCATGCTCAGAATAGGGAAGAGGAGATAGCTATGGTGTGATGCTCCTGCCTAATTGTGAAATTTGCTATGTTTTGATCACAAAGCCCCCTGAGCCAATCAGGGCTAGGCTCTTTTTGATGTCACAGGCTGTTTTCCAGGAGAGTTTAAGTCTGGTCCAGAAACTGCCAGGGCACCTCTTGCTCTTTGGTTGCAAAGTAGCATCACATATGTGCTCATGATGGGCATACCATACCATATCTTTGTTGCAGGGCTGCAACAGATCTTGTTTCTGTTTCTTTTTAGCATCTTTTAGGGCAGGGGTGCCTAAACCCCGGCCCTGGGGCCACTTGCGGCCCTCGAGGCCTCTCAATGCAGCCCTCCCCAGTCTCCAATGAGCCTCTGGCCCTCCACAGATTTGTTGGAGCCTGCACTGGCCCAACACAACTGCTCTCAGTGTGAGGGTGACTGTTTGACCTCTCACGTGAGCTGTGGGATGAGGGCTCCCTCCACTGCTTGTCATTTCATGTCTGTGATGCAGCAGCAGCAGCAAAGGCCAGCCTTGCTTTGTGCAAAGTCTTTTTATAGACCTTGAGCTATTGCAAGACCTTGCCACAGCTCCTCAAGTTCAGATTGTAGGACTGTTCACATACATAAAGGAATGGAGAAGGATCACTTACGGCCTGGTGAGTGGAGCACCTATTAGATAGGTGTCTGTCTCCCTACTTCATTCTTTTAATGAGAGTGAACAGGGAAAAGGTAGCTCATACTGCCACTACCCAGCGAGTCTACATGGAAGGAAGCCTCCTTGAGAAAACCGCACCCAAACAAAAAGTAGCCCCCAAATGTGTGAAATCCTTTTAGAATAGAATACTGGTGTTCCCAGAAGGGGGAGGGAGACACCTCCACTTTGCTTATTCTGCCACACTTGAGTTGGCATCCTTCAGTCTCGGAAGACTATGGTGTCACGCTCTGAATGGTGGTTCTGGAACAGTGTTCTCTCCAGAGCGCGAAGCGTGGGTAAAGTAGGTATGGAGGATAGGCTGTTACCCATGCAGCAAATCCCCCCTCTCCACGTCGCTGAAATGGTCCAATGGAAAGGCAGAGGCCAATACGGTTGGTTCCAGCGGCGTCGCAGGAGTTGCCAGAACGTGACTGTGTTCAGCCATGAACTACCTCAGGGACTCCGGCTCCAGATTTTGCCTTGAGGTTGACTCCTGAAGCCTTTTCCATAACTGGATGTAGCCACAAGGCAGTGGAGGTTTGGGATCAGAGTTTTCCTTCTCTCAGATGAGCTGCCTTCCCAGGCTGATGAGTCCCATCTACCCGGTGGCTGTTCAGTCGCCTCTTACGACAAGTACAGCCAAACCGAGGGCCTATTCTTATCCCCAGCCCCCAGGGATAAGAAATCTGTGTCTTCTGCCACAAATGGCTCTGAAGACAAGGGGAAGGGGCTGCCTTACAAAGGCATTCAGGAGCCTGAAAAACATTTGTCCCCTCCCTCCAGTGGAACAGCTGTGTGGCAGCAACTGAAAAATAACATACAAATTCAAAAGACATGAAGACCAGATATCTTGTCTCGCCACTCATCAGGTTTTTATTCCTTTGTGTAACAGATCCATGGCTCCACAACCAGGCACTCAATGAAGAAAGAGCTATGAACTGGTGAGCAGCCTCTCTCTTAGTGAGAGACCTCACGGGAAGTGGAGGGTTCTCTGGTTTCGTCACTTTCTCACATCAGTTCACATGGTCCTTTGCCTTGTCTTGGCAGCATTATTGATCTGTTCTCTCATCAACAGGTTCTGGAAGGTATGACTGCAAGAAGAAGAAGGTTGTAAGAGGGCAGTAAGTGGCAGCCAGTGTCCCTTTTCGCTGTACTGACAGAGAGCCACTACCCCATAGCGTCAACCTCAGACCCACCGCTTTCCTTGTAGTTTGGGGAATATGACATCATACAAGCATTATGCCTACCATGTTTTGGTCTCTTCTGTGGCTACATCAGCCCCGGCATAATTTCCTATATCTGGACTGATGAGCCCCATTTGACAGCTCATGGAATAGATTTATGCATTCTTTGGGGAGGATATGCACCTGATAGAAGCCACTCTGCAATGCGCAGCTCTACTTCATCTCCACTCATCAGTGAGAGTGAGTTCTGATGCCTGGTATATCTTTGTATCCACCAGATGCCAATCTTTTATGTCAAAAACATCCTTGGACTCATTCTGCTGTTTGACCAGCACTTTGTCTTTGGCAGGCAATGAAATCCTGAGAGTGTCGGGAAGTCTACTATCTCTACCACCTGTTGCCCCAATGAAAGATGCAATTGGACATCTGAGGCACCTTCCCAAATGACCTGGAGCTGGGCTAAAGAAGATTCGCTATGAAGCCATGAACCACCACCCAGTCAAATTAAATATTAGAAAGACTTTGAAGGCATGGGGGTGCCCAACCCCTGAGTCAGACTCCCAGGAAAAGCATATCCACAATTTGTCCAGCCTCCCGGCCTCATTGAGGTGCACCCATGGCTTGTGCCAGGCTATTTTGCACCCACCTCAGAGTTAACTGCTTGCACACACCCCAAAAATTGCCAACAATTTTCAAAACTATGCCTTGTAGAAAAACAAAAAGCACAAAACTTGAAGTGGTTAAATTTTAAATTGCAAAAGTAAGTAATACAAGTTGTCCCCCCAGTATCTACAGGGGATATCCAATTGGGTGCTGAAGCATTTTCTTTTGTATTTGAGAAAGATAATCAAATATGGTTATACAGGTTGGTCCTCCTTATGAATTTGAATTAACATGGGTCCTGACCTGCATTTGGAGGGCTTCACCACAGTGGTGTAGCTAGTGGGGGGCAGTCCACCCCGGGTACCACCCTTAGGGGGTGTAACACCACAAATGCCCCAACATGGCTAACATCGCGATGGTTAGGCGTAACCCCATCATTCGTCCCTCCAAGCAGAGGGATGTATTGAGCCCTATGGAAAGCTAAAGTAATCCACACAGTCGGGTTTACTCATGAGTAAGCAAACATGCCTTGGATCCTGGTCAAGTCAGGCAAAGGGGAATGCAAGGCTAGCTGCATGGTCCCCATCTAATGAAAGTAGAGCTCAACAAATGCTCCAGAAGGCAGCAACCCCCAAAGAATAAACCAGAGGCTTGAGCTGGTAAGGTGAGCACTGGGGAGGGCTGAAAATCTCACTGCTTTATTTGTGTGTGTGTGTGTGGGGGGGGGGTGTTATTGCAGGCAGGCTACAGAGAAAATTCACTTGGTGAAACAGGGCTGGCTTCCCCTTATTTATCTGTTTTCCTTTAATTTAATTATTTATATTTATTTTATTTTGCTTGATGTCACTTCCAGCCATGACATCACTTCTGGCGGGTCCTGGACAGACTGTCATTCTAAAAAGTGGGTCCCAGTGTTAAAAGTTTGAGAACTACTGCCTTAACTCAAAACAGGCTAATGAGACATGTGTGTGTGTGACACCCTAGTGGCCAAAGTTCCAGAAATCATCACTTTTAGGAATAATACCATCATGTTATCTACCATTTGATGCAGAATTTCATCCATTGCTTGTGGGGAAATATTCACTGCATTTATTTTTCTGGCCATTATTATTATTCATGCCATGTCATGACTATTACTACCTCTGTCTCACATACCTCACAGGGTTGTTGTGAGGACAAAATAAGGGGAGGAACCACGTATACCACCCTGAGCTGCTTAGAGGAAGGGTGGTATAAAAAGTGAATTAAACAATATAATAATTAATAATTGATGGATGAATGGATTGACTGATTAAGTCATATGGGGTGACAATTTATGGGCACCAGGTGTCAAATGACCTAGCTACAGCTCTGCTTCACCAAACCTGGTTGTTGTTTTTTAATAAAAACCAGAAGTACCTCTCAGAAGCCTCCAGGAGGCCTTCTGAGGTGCACAGAAGTGGCACGTGATGAAAAACTAGAAGTGCCTCTCAGAAGTTTTCAGGAGTACTTCTGAGAGGCATTGAAGCCACACACAACCTCCTTGCACCTCAAGAGTCCTCCCAGGGGCTTCTGAGAAGCACCTCCAGTTTCACAAAATACTCACAAAATCTGCTCTGCCAGATTCCCAGCCCAAGATCTGCTTAGAGAATTATGCCCACTTTTAGCTAATTAGCTCCCCTTCTTTCCTCAAAAATGACCCTGGTTTTGCCCTGCAGTACTGCTGGACCACACCACCAGGGTAGCTCACCTGTTTAACCTACAGAGGTCCTCCTTCCTTCCAGCAGCCTCCCACCACTACAGCAGCCCCTTGGTCCTCAGCAGGACTTGGGCACAGCAGCCAAACACCAGTCTTATTGTCTCCAGTAGCTTCTGATCCAGTAGCTTCCAAAGTCCATTCACACATCATTCCTCCATTAGCCATCAATTCCTCAGTCCAGTCCTCCCTTCCTCAAGCTTTCCTCCTTCTGCTGCCCACACCAAACTCTCCCTTCATCAGGTGCTTTTATGCCTGAGGGCCCTATTGCCTTCAAGTAGCTGCAGCTGTGCAGCACACTCTGCTGGATGCCCAGGCCTTACCCTTAAAGGGGCCACTGCTGATACCACATGTACCTCCTTGCCAGATCTTCGTCGATTCCAATACAGTGCCTCTCAGAAGGCCTCCCAGATGCTTCTAAGAGGCACTTCCAGTATAATGAAAAACTGAATGTGCCTCTTAGAAACCTTTGGGAGGCTACCTGCTCACACCTCAGAAGGCCTCCCAAAGTTTTCTTCCTATTCTACATCAAACCAGAAGTGCATCTCAGAAGCCCCTGGAAGGCCTTTTGAGGAGCAGGGAAGCCATGTGTAGCCTCCCCACACCTCAGACTACCTCCCAGGTGCAAATGGAAGACATTTCTGGTCATGTCTGGGAGGTTCAGTGAGGCCCTTCAGACATGGACCCTCCTTAAGTCAAATCTGCAGGTCCCAAATCAGCAGATAAGGAGGACCAACTTGTTTATTTGATTATCTTTCTCAAATACAAAGGAAAATGTTATAGCACACTAATATAGCACTCAAATGGGGGCAGTAGGGGTGGCCTGGAGACTGTTGCCTTGCGCAAAGCAGTTAAGTTATAGCCATTTTTTGGAAGAGAGACCAACACAGCAAATAAGCTGTTCAGAGATAGTGGAGCCATGAGGAGTCACAGTCACTGTTTTATGTATGTTGTGGTATTTAGCTTAAAATAAAAAAAATATATAAATTGTTAGTTGCATTTTTTACATGGATTAAAAAAAAAACTAATCTGTATAAACTCTGCCCCTCAATGGTCAGTACTAAGTCCCTCTGAGGTCTGCCTCCTAGGCAGCTGCCTAGTTGGCCTAATGATAGTGCCAACCCTGGCTGCATCTGTGCACATCTTTCCTCAGTTGTGGCAGGCACAGCATATTTTCATCTAGGGAGCTCCTAACAAGGGGCAAGGAGGCAAACAAGAAAAGGATACTCTCTGCAATCCAGGGCTTTTGTCATAGTGTAAGCCACACTAGTTCCTTCTCCTGCACTGTCAGTCATCATCTGGTGGACTTCCTGACACTGTAGGAATCCCAGGAGCACTGAAGATTTGCCCCTTTGAGGGCAGGAAAACTTAACTGGTCTGTCCATATCATAATGATTCCCCACTCCAATTTTCAATGTTCTTCCCCACGTTCTGCACCTCTGTTCTTCAATCAAGGAAGTGAAGTTCCCTCAACTTGAAACACTTTTTGATAGGATGTACTTCCCAGCCCTGGTTTTTTGCAAGAATGTTTCCCAAGAATTAAGTGAAATGGTGTCTCACTGCTGCAGCCCACTGATCAAATCAATCATTGCGCACAATATATCAGCCAGTACTCAATAGATGCCTCTGCTTCCCACTCCAGAAGTTTTAGAGGAGTGTAAGAGGAACACACTTCCTCCCCCATTGTCCCCCCCCTTAGCTACACCACTGCATAGGTTCCCAACTATTCTCTACTTTTTTTGGTGGGGGGGGGGGTGCTGACAAACTGGTATAAGATGTGGAACATACCAAGACAAAGTGTTCGATTTTGACTGATTATGTCTTTAGTCATTTTAAAGACATTTATCATTCATATTAAGTTTTAGCCTTTAGTTTTAGGCTTAGTTTTTGGTTTTAGGGTTAGTTTTAAATTCTTTAGTTTTTTAGGTTGAGTTTTAGCTTTTCAGTTTCCAGTTTTTACTTTGTTTTAGCGTGGTGGCAGTTAGATCACCTGCCCCCCCTTTTCAGGATTGGCTTAGGTTCTTTAGGTAAAAAGTTAGACCTTGGCACTCAGCCTGGAAAACTGTTTATAGTTCAATATTCAAAGACATTTGTTGGATCTCCCTCTACAACACCCATGTGTTAATTATACTTTTCAAGCAAGAAAGGAAGACTGTAGCCCATAGTTTGTGATGGAAGAAACTGGTGATAACAAATTAAAAACACATGCCATTACTTTCGCCTTTTCTCATTTTTGTAAAAAACAAAACAAGAAAACCTGTGAAATATGTGAAAAAGTTTTATTTTGTTTTTATTCAATGGGGGGGGGGGTAATGACAGTGACTTAGGCCCAAATCCTAACCAACTTTCCAGCACTGGCATAGCAGTGCCAATGGGACGTGTGCCACATCCTGCAGTTGGGGGGCACTCACGGAGGCCTCCTCAAAGTAAGGGGATGTTTGTTCCCTTACCTTGGAGTTGCATTGTCCTTATGTTGGTTGGAATGTGGGTAAGGATTGTGCCCTTCATCTGCTTACACTATATCAGTGGTTCTCAAGCTCTTAGCATTGGGACCTACTTTTTAGAATGAGAATCTAAGGAAAATTAGATTAGACATCCCACTGGAAGTGATGTCATGACCAGAAGTAACTTCATCAATCAGGACAATTTTTAACAATCCTAGGCTGCAGTCGTGCCCATGCTTACCCAGGAGTAAGTTCCATTGACTATCATTGTTAAAAGCATATACATAGTAGCCTGTTGAAAGTACAAGTCTGTAACATGTCCCCAAATGCAGTCACATACAATGGTAGCATCAAGTCTAATATATTAAAAAATAAAATATTGAAATGAATGGGGACCCACCTGAAATTGGCTTGCGACCCACCTAGTGGGTCCCGACCCACAGTTTGAGAAACACTGTTAGGCATACTGCATTGTTACTGTTACATACTGTTAGGATATGCTGCATTGATGACAAGTAAATCGCAGGTATAGCAGCTTTAGCAGGTATAGCAGCTAAAATATTGAAATGAATGGGGACCCACCTGGAACTGGCTTGCAACCCACCTAGTGGGTCCTGACCCACAGTTTGAGAAACACTGCAGTATACTATCTATATCACCTACTTTTATACATTAAAAGTGATTATAATTTATTATAATATGAATTTTGAATAAAAACACTTTCTGCACTTCTACCTTTAGAAAACACAGAAATCAGTGTAAAAAAATAAAATTGTTTTCTCGCACCTCTACTCATCGATCTTCAAGCAAAAATTAAGTAACTTCAAGCAAGTATTCATAGACTCTCATACAAGAAGTGGAAGATTTTGGATTATGCTTCATTCTGGAAAATATTCATGCATGGAAAATGTTTATCATGGCCAAGAACGGTTCAGGGTATAGTTTCCCCTCTCATTTTTCCTACGTACTTAATAAATAGATTGTCAATAACTTGCATTTCTGCCACACCAAGAATAAACCACTTCTCTTGTATTCTGTGGACACAGTGAATGTGACTAAATAATATACTCTGAGTGGGAATTCATGTTGACTCCATCAATTTTCAGGGTTCTATCCCAATCCTCTCCATCAAAATCACTTCAAAGACTCAAAACAGATTGATTCACACATGGCCATTACCAAAACTATCCTCCAGGGCCTGGGGGAGCAGAGAAAAGGAGAAGGATTCTTGTCTTATGTTTCTTTGAACCCACTGTTGTCTGTCTACTTGTATTTACTTTGCATGGCCTATGGCTGAACCATGGAAATTAAAAAACAAACTGCTATTCAGCAAGTCATGTCAAAGGTGACTGCTATGCCAAAGAGTTGACTGTGGGACAAACATTCACTCTGCTTCGAAGGCCTCTTCTGCAGAGCTGCTGTCTCCACAGTTACATACCTGTCTGCAGAAGCCTTTAGTTTATCTTGTCTATGTGGGAAGTCCTAGACGATGCCATCAATCTGAGAGATGAGAAGGATGCTCCCTTGACACCGAAACAAAAGCTATGGCTCTGTAAGAAAGAACCCTAGCTACGTGCCTAACAAAGTTCTTTTGAACTGCACGATGTTCACACACAAAGTGTCAGAACGGTCGCCATGTTCACATGCGAGTTTTGTGCTGAGAAATGAAAGATGCCTCATGAATGAACCAAGTGGGTTTATCAAACACCCACAGGAGGGTAGAGTATATATATACACCTCATGAGAAACCCCATCAAACTCAAGGACTTGCTTGCATTTGCTTATTTTCTCCCAATGATGGTTTGTGACATGTTAGTTCTTCCCTGTAGTAGACCGATAAAAGTTAAGATGTTACGTTTGCCCCAAGAACCAGCTTTTGAGAGCAGATCACGTAGTTTCCTTTCTCTCTGGCATACTTTAGCTTCCAGAGGATATTGTCCAAAGTCCATACAAGGAATCGAACAAAAGGCTCCAAAATGTTTGTTGTGTCAGACATTTCACTTTACTTCCAGTCATTGGTAGGATAGTAACTACCTACATTGGTAGGTAGTAACAAAGATGTCCAAACACTTGAAAATTCGCCTCTTATATGACTTTGGGAATTTGTTGCCCTCTGCTTGGCTCAGTATTAGCTTTGTTTGTTCACCACCTTGTGTATCCTGAGAAAGCAGAAATAGAGGCTATCTGAGTTTTTTTGCAAATCTATTTCTGTGCTTTGGGGACCACAGCATAGAAATGACAATTAGTCAAGCTAGCTCAGTATTGTCAACATGAACTGAAAGTGCCATTTCAGGGTTTCAGATAGGCATTTGTTTTTACCTTTCTAGAGATGGCAGAGATTGAACCTGGTACTTTGGGCGTGCAGAGCATGTGCTCTACCACTGCACTCTCGGACAGCTCCTCTATGCATCAGAGAATGTCTGTTCCATGGAAAAATGCCTACGTTCCTGATGTGGGTCCAAGTTACATGTATCGCCCCAAACCGTGAAACTAAAAGACAATGCACAATTCACTTTGTGTCCTCTACTGGGCATCCTTGTAACGTGCAAAACAATTCTCAGGAACTCTCATTTTTTATCTTTCCTCTCGACTACCATCACAACTATTATGCTGGGGATTTTCAAATTTCTGAATATGTAGTCAGCATCTCATATGAAATGCATGAAGATGGAGCTCTTTATCTTTCTGCTAAAAGGGGATAATCACCCTACCCCAAATCTTCTGCAGTACTGCCAGGTGTACTGTTAGCTCTATTGTGTACTACACCTTTGAGAGTTATCCAGGAGGGCTTCAGGCTGAGATAGGCCACATGAATGAACTAGTGTTTCTCAAACTGTGGGTCAGGACCTACTAGGTGGGTCGCAAGCCAATTTTAGGTGGGTCTGCATTCATTTCAATATTTTATTTTTAATATATTAGACTTGATGCTACCGTGGTATGTAACTGCATTTGGGGAAATGTTACGGTTCTGTACTTTTAACAAGCTTCTATGTATATTATTTTAACCTTTGAGAATAAGAGGAGCAGAGGCTGACACATCATCGCATAAATGGAGGTAGTATTTCGCACACCATCTCAGAAATCAGGAGGCCTTGGACTGGTCCTAACTGCTATATATGCATACTATTTCTGTGAATCATTCCTTTTCACTTTCTTCCCTTTCACCTCCAGTCTCTAACTTTTTGTATGTGGAGCCCATTACTGTCTTGGTCCCTCCCTTGCTACCTCCATAATAGTCTTGTAGAAATGTGTCATTCTTATTTAAAAAACAGAATTACGGACACCTATTCCATATATTTACATCTCTAGTTTAAAGCATCCCCAGGTTTCTGGGATTTCTAGGCATGCTGAACCCATGCACCTGAAATCCACATGCCATACAAGATGGCGCCCATCTCTTGGTTGATCCAAATGGACTGACAGGAGCAATGCAGGTGGCTCAGCCAAACCACTAACTGCAGCATTAAACCCCCATTCTAGCAAGTTTTTATTCCTAGAGAGACTCTTCTTCTCACATCCTATCTAGCACTGCATTTTCTGTGAGGAATGGGCACACAGAGGTAACCTTAGTTGTGCCAGAACAAGAGAGTGGGGAAAGTGCTGAGACAGAATGTGATAAGCCCAAATCCCCACACCACAGTGAAGCTGACTGGGTGCCCCTGGGCACGTTCCCATCTCCCAGCTTAACTCAACTTACAGGGTTGTTGTGAGAATAAATGGCTACTCCTCATAGCCACTCAGAGGAAGGGCAAAACACAACCAAAGCAAATAAATGATACAGAGGGAGCAGGTGGCTGCATAACAATGTGCTGTAAGGAAAACAAACAACACATCATCAAATGTGGTAGTATACTCCTGAGTGAAGACAGGGTCTAAACCTTATATCAGTCAAGTAGTAGGTAGGCTTAAAAAATATATGACATCTTTAACCATCCTTAACTCAATTTTTTCCTCCTTCCAGACACACTCAGCAATCCAATGCACAGCAGTTTATCTGTGTATGATACAGCCCCCTTTTATCCCCCTTCATGTGTCCTCTGAAAAGACTGTAGAGAGTTCAAAATGTGGCTCTGTCGTTTGGGTTGCTCCGAGTTCTATGCTTCTCATAATACAAAGTGTTCAAGCGTTGTAGACATCCAGGGTTTCATCACTTGCTTGCCTTTAGTGCTGGGAACACAAATAAGTTCCAGGAGATCTATCATATGATTCAAGCTATCCAATCAGATTGCTTAGAAAGGGAAGTAGTTGCCAAAAGAGCAGATGTGTCCAAAGTCTGTACCCGTTAATTTCGTGACCTACTAAAATCACTCAGAGATTTATACTGCTAATTACTGACTTTGTTTCTGATTTAATCACCCTTTGCTTCACCTTTCTAAAAATGTGAGCATAGCTCTCTTTTTGTGAAGGTATCATATTGTGTGATATGCCTTAATCTTTGAGATAAAAGAAATGCATGCTGCATTATCATTGAACAAAGGTTTAAAAGAAGATAGCATTTAAACAAAGGTTTGGCAAACAACAATGAAAGCTTATATTGTCACTCATGCTCAAGCAATTAACTAAGGTAGTGTTGAAAAACCGTACCCATTTTAGCATTATAAATGTGAAGTTGTGAAGATAAAAATATATGAGAATTTCATAAAAGAAGCAAAATATACACCCAAATCCCTGGATCCCTTAAAAGAGCAGTCAGCACTGGCAATACCAGGCTATTATGCAAGTCAGGCATCAGGCAGTGCTCTCTCTCTCTCTTTATCTCTCGCTCTCTCACACACTTCTTCCATACACTGTAGGAGAAGACAGGATGGGTCTGATGCTTGTCCAGATTTTCTCCTGCATAGCTTGAAGGCATTTGCTAAAGCACACATGCTTCTCAGACTCTTGAGAAACAAATCAGAGCCCCAGCACTAGCAACCTGGAAGGCTGGGACTGTAGTGAAATTTATCAAAAATTTGGAACTGCTTCTTAAGTGACATAAAACTTTGGGAACACCTATCTTGTGTGGTCTCTCAGTGAATACCTGAAAGAAGTGTCCTTTGCAGCTTTGCGAATGAATTCAATATAGGATCCAACACAGTTCCACTGTTGTAAATGGTTACTTGGCAGCGTACACAGTGCACTGCCATTTTGGGTCCTCCACTGCAATCAGCAGGGGTGCTGGAGGCCCAAAATCACTGACAGCTACCTCCAGCAGTGAAGGTAGTGGTGAGGACAGGTGGTGGGTTAAATGGGGCAGGGAGAAGAACTGGAGAATTTTTGGACTGGGAGCATGGGTGTGTGGGATGCAGAACAGGGGTGCATCCCACCAGCAATGGGGTGTGCCAAATCCTAACCCCATTCCCTCTCCCTTTCCCTCTCGCTTTCTCACCAAAGTAGCTGGGTTAGATCCAGGAGATCCATTGGGGCAGAGAAGGCTTGCCCCCAGGGTAAGGGTATGAAAGTTCCCTTACCTTGAGAAGACCTCTGGACTGCCCCTCCTGCAAGATAGAGTGGTGTGGCTGCACTGACAGGAAGGATTTAGTTAGGATTGGGCTGTTGATCTTTCAATCCTTTATCAACACTTAATGTGGTCAGAAAAAGGGGGCTGGGAAAATTTTAAAGGGAATTTCAAGGACCTCATTCTGGATTTGTCATTAGTTTTCCCAGGATGGTGTAGCGGTTTGGGATTTGCTTAGACCTGGAAGATTCAGGTTCAAATCCCTGTTCAGCCATGAAGCTTCCTGGGTGACCTAGGGCCAATCACTATCTCTCAGCCTCACCTACCTCACAGGTTATTTTGAGGACAAAAGAAAGGGAGGAACCCTATATATAACCTAAGTTGCTTAGTGGAAAGGTGGTATAAAAAGTGGTGGTGGGGGGAAATAGTCATTCTGAACAGACTTCTTAGTTCATTTGGGCACAATTCACCAAGAAGTTCACTTGTGGAAACCTTACTGAAATTGGAATGGCTTGACAAGAACACTCTCCTAACTGAAATAATCTGCATTATGGTAGGTATAGATGTGGGGTTCCTTCCAAGAAGAATTATTCTGAATGATCAACAGCAGCTGATAAAGGCCTTTATAGTCAAAAAGTTCTGTTGGTCTAGTTGTAAATTTCAAAGAGCAGTTGTTCCACTACACACTAAAACAGGGCTCTCCAAACTAGGGCCCACAGGCCAGATTTTGAGCCTGTGCTAACTCCTCCCCTGGATGAATGGAGCTTACCATTCCATGGAGAGCCTCTCATCTTTGCGCCCAATGTCCCCGAAATCTCATGCCGGCCAGCCATTTCTGCTTTCTGTCACCCCAAATGGCTTTGCGCCAGGATTTCCTGGCAGATGTGGCTAGCAAGCACAAGTTTTGGGGTGTTCAGGTGCGAAGATAAGAGGCTCCCCCATAGAATGGTAAGCTCCAGTCATGTGGGAAGGCTGTTTTCAGCATGCAGTGGTCTCCGGTTTGGAGACCACCACTCTAAAGTCTCTAACCTGAACAATAAATGATACCCGAGGCTGTTTTCACAATAAACAATAAATACCTGAGGCTGTTTTCACCTGCGACATTAAAAAAGCACCACTAAGCTTCTCTCACACACTGTTCATGCCATGTTTGAGAATGTTGTTAATATGGGATGGACTTCACAAAATAAGAAAAGAATGCATATAGTCAACAATATTTGATTCACATTTGTAATATACAGTAATTTAAAGAAAAATCTGGCTAACATGAAAAAACTCTGGCTGTTTGTAATTAAATCTTCCTCACCTATCAGGGGAAAAAAATATGTACAGTGCTTTAAGGTTTATACAATCTTTTTCATTGATTTGCTAACAATGATTCAAAGGTCAGCAGCTTCATGCATGTACAATAAATATATTAACATTAATATGTTTCAAAATCTGTTGCTTCCCCATCTAGGGAAATTTGTTGTCAAGGCCTTAATTCTGTATGAAAGGAATGTTGTTTCATTGCAGATCTAAGATTTCCGACAAGGCAGACAATGAGCTTTCTGAAAGGCGAGAGCTTGGGCTTGTTTCTTTTTTATAAACTCACAAACATGGTCAGACATAGCTTTCCTTTCAGCCAATTAAGCTGTTTTAAAGCAAACTGGTCAAACAGTGACATCATAGTGGGGGGCCATGGAATCAATTGGATGATATAGAAGGCAGAACATTTAAATGGTGGCTTCCACCATTGTTTCCCCTGTCTGAAGCTTTTCTCCTTGGCCAATGCTGCCCGAGTGACCCTATACAATTGGGGGAATTCAAAGTCACTGACCTCAAGAGATGCCGTTAAGAACGCAACTGCAGAATAAAATTTCATGGTTGGGAGTCTAACGTACTGTCTCCTTCCATGCCTTGATGGTGACAATATTTAATCTGTATGCCTTCTTTCCATTATTATCATAGCATCAAAAGAGATAAATGTAATAGATAACATGGATGATCATATATTTCTGCTAAAAACCGTACCTGTGTGTACATGACAGTGACATTCATCTTAGCAAATACCATAAATAGGACAATTTCACAACACAATAGTGTTGCCTTTGATAGAACGACAGTGAATAATTGCAAGTGGTGATTTTCAGTACACTGGTGCAGATTATGGACTCTTTCCCTAGCATATATTTCATATGACATCCATTGTCTTCTCCAGCTGCTGGATATAAAATTGGTGAGTTTCAACATCTGTCTAATGACCACACGGTTTCCCATGTGCAAAGAATAGGCAAATTCAAAACATTCTGTTAATAATTGGGGACACTGGGGGAAATTTTCTCTTTGCCATTTCTTAATGAGGACATCAAAACCTGCATTCAGCCAGCCAGCAGATACAAAATAGAACCTTGGGAAACCTAAGAATGTGGCAATTGCTATTATAACAAAAAAATATAGTATGTGCAACTTTTGTTTATTTATTTATTTTTTTCTTGGTCTGGAAAGGCCATACTAGATAACATGGAGGCATTTTAAATAGTAGGAACCTATCAATGTTTTAAAATTACATTATTACCTTATTGTGGAATCTTGCAGAGATAATGCCAAAATACCCCAAATATTAGCCCGTGTGACTGGATTAGCCCGTGTGACTGGAATATCCAGCCCATGTTCTGGATTTTTCTGTAGGTCAGATATGGCTTAAGCAAATTAGAAGATGCTGCTCTTCAGCAGTAACTGAGCCTTGGTAGAAAGTCAGTGCAAAAGTTACAAGCCCAGCTGAAAGTGTACTGCCGTGTCTGTTTTACCTTGCTGCTACTTACTGCCTTTACCTAGCCTTCCACCGAATGTATAAAGTACACTGAATGTCTACAACAGCAGAGAAGAAAGAAAAAGAGAGGAAGCTGTCTCCTTCTAAGGCCCATCACAGGTTTTACATTCTGTCAAGAATAGCCTATTGACATGCCATCCAATCCTACAGGGCCCTTACAGATATGGAACTCCTACCCTGCTTCCTTACGTGCCACTGGCTGCAATCCTAACTACACTTCTCTGGGAGTAAGCTCCATTGACTAGAATGGGACTTACTTCTGAGTAGACATGCATAGGATTGACTTACTGCTGCATTGTAAATGGCATGCTTCTGTTGCTTGCTTCGGGGCTGTCAGTGCAAATAGGTAGCGATTCCTGGGTGCCTCTGTAGTTAAGGTAGAGGCAGTTCAAGGGCAGGAGGGGAAGGAGCAAGGTGGTCAGGAGGTGTTTCGAGGGCAAGAGAGGGCAGAAACAGCAGCAGGGCACACCAGGATGCTCTCCCTGTTTTCCTGGCATCCTGCTTTTCCTCAGACTTGTGCCAGAAAAACATATCGCTAACATACAATAGGTCCAAGGAGACCCATTGAAGGTAAGATGGTTTGCAGAGGAGTAAGTTAAAAAAAAAAATCATTCTTATTTACCTCTGGTCATTTGGTTACTTTGGCCATTGGTGACACACAAACCCCACCATTGCACGCAGCCGTGCTCCATTAGTGTGGCTGCGTGGCTGAGGATGGTGGGGGATAGGATTGGGTTCATAGTTTGTGATGCATCATGTATGACTGAAGTGAAGTGTACTTAGAGACTTCTCTCAGGGCACAATCCTAACCAACTTTCCATCACCGGCATAGCTGTGCCAGTGGGGCATGTGCTGTAGCATGCTATTGGGGGGCAGTCATGGAGGCCTCCTCAAGGTAAGGCAATGCTTGTTCCCTTACCTCGGAGTTCCATTGCCCTTATGTCAGTGCTGGAAAATTGGTTAGGAATGCGACCTCAGGCTCTGAAGTTGCTTTTGGGAAAGATCCCAAGAATGTTGTAGATCTGCTGTAATTCATTTTTTATTTAGACAAGACATTTTATTTAGAACATACAGGGCTTGTTCAAACTTACCTCTGGAACAGGCAGGGCAACCACCAGGCTCTCTGTTGGGACATAAGTATATGGAGGGGGCACTTAGGGGAAGTAGCATCTCTGCTTGGGATATATGCATACATCACAGCCACTCACAGAAGTGTTGCTGCAGTCATGGGAATCACAGTACCCCTGCATGAAGGTACACCTGCCTGTTAAGTCCAGCCTCTAATCCCACTACCAGAGATGCAAAATAAAATAGTTCTGGCAGTTTCTTATCTTGTTCCAAAACATCAGAAGTTTGAAAATTGGGGCCTTTTGTTCTAGTAAGTGGAGCCACTTGCAGAAAATGTGAAAAAGTGCTCACACCCTGAATATTATTAAAAAGGCTTCCTTGGACTCCGCAGGGTTCTTGCAACTAAGGATGGTTGAACTCACCAGATGTCACCTCCAGCTAGCCAGGAAAGGATCAGAGCTCTCCCTCCCTTCCCATTCGAGAAGAACTCAGTTCAGTTTGCATGTCAATGGAAGTGTCTCCACTTCACTCTTGCCATTCTCCCCATCATCAGCACACCTGGCGAGATGAACAGCAACAATGACAGTGCACCCTGGGGAAGAGGAAGCCATATTCTCTCTCCCTCCCCATCACTCTGGCACATCCAAAGCAATGCACCACAGGAAAAGCAGCAACAGTGCTGCTGTGTGGGGCCTAACAAGACACTTTTCATCCCCACTGCTTCTCTAATGTACTGCTCCACATAGTATGCCACACAAAGGGCACAATGGCTGCTGCTTTCATCACCAGGAAGTGTAAGTAAAGGATGGCGAGTCTGGCAGGAAGGGGAGACAGGGAAACGTCTCTCACATTCAGGCTCAGAGAAGAATACTTGGTGCAGCTGAAATACCTTTTTCTTTTTCTTTAAATAAAAAGCACCACTGAGAGGTAGGTTAGGCTGCAAAATTGTGATTTGGGTAAGGTCACCCAATATGCTTCAAGGTTGAGCAGGGATCATTTGAACATTCAGGGCTCGTTCAGACTTGCCTCTGAAAGTTTAGGAAGCAAGATAACCCTCCTTTTATGTCCAGAAACCTATTCCCTACACTAGCCTGGCCTTTGCATTGAACCACTGGAAATCTAGGACAGGCTCCGGAGAACCATGCAAGTACATAGTTGGGTGAGCCCAAGGTGACTTTGTACATTTTTTTGTTGAAAAGTATTCCCTTCTGCTGCATGCAGGCTCCTTTTGATATTGAGGGAAGTTTCTAAAGCGGTTTATAATATAAGATGGGGAGGGTGTCAGCTTGTCCAATAACTTTTTTTAATCTACCAAGCTAGTGTAGGCACCTTACATGAGCTTAAGCAGCTGGTTGGATTCCAACCTTGGCTGGTAGATTTCAACATGAATTTAAATGATCAGGTGCACCATTGTCCCCTAGACAAAATGAGAACAGTCTAGTAAAAGTAGTATTAAATCTCAAATTGCCAGAGGTAGACACCCAAACCATCTTTGAAATGCTGTCCTTGGTTCTGAAGGCATCATTGGAATAGTGACACAACCTGATGTCCTTACAGCTGTAGTCGTACAACCCAATCCTGAGCTACCCATTGCACCAGGACTGCCACAGCATCCTGCATGCAACAGGGCAGCCACCAGCAACTCCTTGGGGGAAGGGAACTTTCATCCCCTTACCCTGGATAAGGCATGTAGCCCTGCAATGGGACTACTCAATTCTGTGGCAACGCTTGGCCCAATACAGAGGCTCTGGATGCCGAGGTGCGGAGTTTCTCTGGTCTCGCCCCCTCTCTCCCCCTGGCATGCCTCCTCCCTGCCCCCTTCCCACCCTCACCCTGCTTCCCCTGCCCCAGAATGCCTCCTCCTCACTTCCCCCCACACCCCCAACTACCTCTCCATCACCCAGGGTTTGAACAACCGCAGAGCATTGGAGGTCCACCTGCACTAGTCCAGTGCTGGTGCTAGTCCAGCACTGACACTAGCCCAGCAGTGGTTCACCAGCACTAACCCAGCCCAGCCCAGCCCAGGGTGAAGTCCCCTTCCCTTGAGGAGCTGCCAGAGGCTGCTGTGTTGCATGCAGGATGCTGTGGCAGCCATTTCGGTGCTGTGGCAGTCTCACGCAATGGGTAGCTCAGGATTGGGCTGTACGACTACAGCTATAAAGACAGCAGGTTGTGTCAGCAGCACTGGACCGGTGCTGAGGGCTGCAGACAAGCCTTACGGCATGTTTGTGACAGTAAGCACCAGCAGTAAGCTGGCACACACTGTTCAGTATTGGGCCCTTAGGCTGGAGACAGAGAATAATGTTTATGAGACTTGAAAGCTGTCAGGCAGAGCTACGGTTGCCCTTGACGTACACACACACTTGACGTACACCAATGGACCAAACAGAATTTTACAGGTTTATGAAACACCACAAAAAAACTGTTTGCTAGCAGTGACCATGGGATAACTGTGTGCATCACAGCCAACAATGCCTCTCTGTAGCTACCTCCAACACTCTTAAAAAACACAAAACAATCATCTGACTCTTGCCGGATGGAAAGCCATTGGGCGCTGTAGCTCTTCCTCACTTTGTTAGGCTTTGTTTTCCTGTATCTGTTACTATCTCCTGGCTATTTGCTCCTGTTCCTGTGTAGACGCATGTTAAACATGATGACTCGCTGTATAGATGCCATGTGTTGTCATAATGTAACATCATTAAACAAAGTGTTTAGAGCAGTTTTTAGCTGAGCCAGAACATGAACAACAAAACCCGCCAATTACAGTGTCATTTTCGGTAGTTGTTAAGGTTTCAAATGTCTCCAACTTTCTCTGGTAGGCCATATTGAGCATGTCAGAGTGAACATCTGAGATAACGATTTGCTAGGCAATGTGTAATTCTCGCTCCCCCCTTTTTTAATATCAGAGAAGAAAGAGTTCTTTATAATAATTTGGCTCCAATGTCTACACACATTGCTCCAGCGTCTGTAGCAGCATGTGTTTCTAGGATTGTTCTGGAAGAGAAAATGCAGAAACAGCAGGGAGCAGAAGATAAACAGGCAATTCGTGACTCATTAAAACCAGCACTGGTAGCCAACATTGTGGAGTGTGTGAAGGCCCCAGATCCAGCTCGCCTATAAACTTTTCTTTACCAGCTGGACTTAGCATCTGTCAGAGTTTGGAAGGAGAGATAATCTGGTACAAATGATTTCAGTGTGTCGCATTTATTAACCTGCCACCTTACATAACACTGCTGCTGATTGGGAACTCGGGGAACTGTTTGAACAATGACACAGCTTATTGTTGAAATGTTACGACTTTGCTGTTAAAAAGGCTTTTAAAAAATTGCAACAAAAGGCAACTAAAAATTATAATGAAACTGACTTGAATAGCAGCAATGCTGAGAAACGGAGGGGCCAGACGACTGTTTTAAGCTGTTTTTTTTTTCTTTTCAAAAAATCTCTGCTGCATTTTCTACTTCACATCCACAAACAGGAAAACATTTTTGTCACATTAAATTTTAGACATAACTGTGAACAGAACAAATGCCACACAGGGAATTCCAGTGCCTAAGTCCACCCCCTCTCTCTGTTCCTCCAGTTGGATGTAATTTAGTTGGCAAGTGCCCTGCTTCTAACTGCAAAGCCTGTAATCCTATGCACACTCACTTCAGAGTAAACTTCACTGTAGAACTTGTTTCTGGATAGAAATGCACATGTCTGGGCTACAAAAGTGGTAGTCAAATGGCTAGTCCCATTGCATTGAAAGAGAGAAAAATATTTACATGTATATGAACATTGTAAACAGGGTGTCCAGATACAATGAAGGACAGAGTACCTATACCTTTAACCACTGTATAAAGGAGGGAATTTTGACAGGTGCAGCTCAACATGGAAGGGTTTAAAAAGCTGCACTTTCCAAAATTCCCTCTTCTCTATAATGGTTAAAGGTATAGGAACTCTGTCCTTTGTATATGGTCACTCTGATTGTAAACTTTACCAAGGTTTACATCCTTACCTGGGAGGAAGTCCCATTGAATACAATGAAGCTTACTTCTGAGTAGATACAAGTCCTTTTATTGCAAGTCCTTTTCCTTTGTCACTATTGCTTAGAGCTATTACCTTGTTTTAAAGGTCTAATCCTGTGCAAAATTAAGCCTGGCACCGTGGCTTAAATTCCCTTTCATTTCAAAAAGAAAGCAACTGGGCACTGCAGCTATGAAGATCTTGCACTGTGATTGTACAGGCTAGTCCATAATGGTCTTTGAAACACTCACTTTTGGAAACCTCTCATACAGTAAAGTAATATTAAATTTGCATGTTAAGGGGTGGCTTGGACAAAATATTCCCCCCTCCCAACACACACAGATATGTGGTGGAAGGATGACACACACAATATAGAGGGGCACATGCATATGATCCTCCACCATACGATTTTAAGGGGCCAGCACAAATATATTGTCCTGAACTGCCTTCTGAATCAGCTTTGTAGTCTTAGTTGCAGGCTATGTTGCAGGGGGAAAAATGATTTAAATATTAGTATCCACAATGTCATCTAAATATAGACTTTCCAGAGCTTGTTTGACAGAGCAAATTTGCAAAGCAGGGTCTATTTGTTCCTCTTCCAGATCAGCTGCCAGAAATTTCAAATTAATGGGGATGTTTATTCTTTATTACAAAATGTGCACACATTATCTGATAAAATATGGATAAGCTGCTTTCCTGGAGCAAAATGCAGATGCCATTTCAAAATAAAGAAAAACTGCAGAGACTTTGCAAAGTGTGTGTGTGTTGGGGGGGGGAAGCAGGCAAAGGAACACCTCACATTTCATAATGGTTAGCCTATTATTTGTAGTTTTGAAACTTTATTGGTCCCCGATCTAATCTTTTCTGAGTATAAAAACATTAACATATGGTTTAACGCAGCACAGGGCTAGAAAGTCTGTATCCCAAATGCACATTGTATGCAGGGTGACATTCACACTAAATATCATCCCACAGGGTCTGTACTCCATTTTACCTGGGATTGGAGAGCCATGAAATCTCTGGAAAAGTTGTTCATGAGTCTGAACCAAATGGTGCACAGTGTACTGAGATAGTAACAGTGTATGCTTCTGCCAAAGGTTGTGGCTCAAATGTCTCTCTAAGTAACATTAAAAATCTGCTGCTTCATGCCTATGAATTTCAATATTTATAGTGTTCAATAAAATGGTCCACTGTCAGAGAGAGATGTGCCACTGTGCACTCTCTGAGCAGATGGGCTGCAATATGGCACATTTACATGGACCAGCTGTGGAGTGCAAAAATGAATGCTGGTCATAGGCAAGGTACAGGCACCACATCTGGAATGCTAACAGACTGGCCTCTGTATCCATTGTAAAGTTTCCTGCACTCTGATTTAGAGCTGCTCACCAGTGTACCTTAAACTGCATCAAGAGTCCTCATTAACACAAGAGACTACAGTGAGGTTTAGAGCCTGGAACTTCTCTGTTGGGCATCTGTTAGAACACAAGAATGGTACTCTGTAGTCTCTTGTTGAAGCACCCCGGGGAGAAATTCTTTCATGTACAGTGCTGTGTGTTCTAAATTTAACTTCTCTTATGCTTTCTCCCATATATGATGGAGTATTTAACATGGTCTGATAATAGCAGACAACATCTCCCTTCCCAATCCCATTTGTAAACACATTTTAAACCTTGATTGAAATGAATGAAAGAATGAAAAAATGTAAGATGCCTGACACATAAAAATAATAAATGCTTTTCACTAAATTTTTATGGTTAGTATCCTCAAGAATCTAAAGGTCTTCGGGACATTATGGACTAGCAAATTCACTCAACAGGGAGATGCAGATTACCACAGCTCCATGATGAATGTAGCTCTGTAATGCATTTGCTTGTTGCATGAGTTTGTCATAGTTGACAAACTTTAGGTATATGCTTAAAGCATCCTAGCTTTACACCTAAAAGTGCAGGGCCCCCAAACACCACATTTTCTGCAAGTGAAACTGAATATCATTTGGCCTCCGATTGTTTCAGGCTGATGCTGTAACACATGAAGTGAAATGAATAGCCACATCTTTGAAGACCTTTGTTAAAATCACTATATAGCCTTCCCTGCAAAGGTATAAAAGGAACTTAGGTCAGTGATAGCATGGGTGCATGGGCCCTCCAAACTGTCATGCCAGCGGGGAAGGGCGTCCTCTGGAAGGGAGAGCAAAGTTGGGCCCCAGGGGAACGCCCAGTAGGTGGGGTGTTGGTGGCAGGATCACACCTGGCAGGGAGCCCAGGACTACCTGGCAGGTAGATCTGGGCTCCAAGTCCAGGCAGGAGACCAAGTCTACCCACCCAGTAAACCTTGGCCACAGAGGCCAAAGTTCAACTGAGAGACCAGGTCTACCTGCCTGGTTGACCTAAGCTCTGGAATTAAGGTAGTGCTCATGCCCTCCACCCAATACAAACACTGTATCTGCCCCGAATGATAGTATACCTACTTTGCTTGAGGTAGATTCCGTGTTCAATTTGTGGCATCTCCAGGCAGGGCATAGAAGAAAATGCTGCCTGAAATCTTGCAGACCTGCTGCCTGTCAATGTTGTCAATACTGAGCTAGTTGGACCAATGCTGTCACTCAGGATGGCAGCTTTCTGTCTTCTTAAATGAACTGACAATAAGCATACAACACACCTTTATTTATTCAGCAACTGTAGGATAACTGGAAGAACTAATTTGGAAAAATAGTTTATATTAACTAATTTATATGCTGGATGCTTTCTGCTATAAATATTTCAAAAAAATCACACAATCTATAGTTATTCTCTGTAACCACCTGTAATAGTTCTTAATATTAAATATTCAAATTGTTCTGCCATAGCCATTTATTATAGCGTGTAGCATAGGGGGTGTTTAAGTATGTAGGTACAGAAGCTCAGATTCATAGGGTGCAATCCTAACCCCTTATGTCAGTGTTTTCCAGCACTGGCCTAGCGGTGCCAATGGGACGTGTGCTGCATCCTGCAATTGGGAGTCACTCACGGAGGCTGCCTCAAAGTAAGGGAATGTTTGTTCCCTTACCTTGGAGCTGCACTGCCCTTATTTCAGTGCTGGAAAGCACTGACGCACTGGCGTCGCTGGGGGGGGTGCGAGGAGTGCGGGCCACACCGGGTGACGCGACCTGGGGAAGACGCGCTAACATCGCGGGGTTAGGAGCTACCACATCATGCCATACACCATTGGATGTGGAATGGCCAGCGGAGTGCAGTGCAGTAAACAGAATCGAAATCGCTCCTTTCGTTCAAAAGTTATGGCCAAAACACCGGAAGGAAAAAATGCACGGAGCCCTTTGGGAAGTGAAAGTGAGCTGTGTCGCATGTTTACTCATGAGTAGGTGTACTTGCCATAGTCCGTCAGAAAGGACAGGCTGAGAGGAATCCAACAACACCAGAATGGTCCTGATCCAATGAATGCAGTCCCCCAAAAAACACCTGAGAAGCTCCCCCCTCCCAGCTGCGAGTCTGAGCAGAAACGAAGCCACGTGGCTGCGTTTACTCGCGAGTAGGCAGACTTGCCTTAGTCGAAGCAAGCCGAGAGGCTCCAAGGACATCAGAATGGTCCTCACCCAATGAGTGCAGCCCCCAAAAACACCAGAGAAGGAGGTTCCTGCCTCCCAGCTGCCTCCCTCCCAGTCTATGAAGCCCTATGGAAAGCAAAGCAGCCTCACTGTCGCATTTACTCACAAGTAGGCAGACGTTCCTTGGCTGGTGGTCAGGCCAGGCAAAGGGGAATGTGAGGACACCAGAAGGGTCCTGATCTGATGGAGCTGGAGTGCAACAGAAGGCAGCCTCCCTCAGCCCCCAAAGAACAAAAAAGAGGCTTGAATGGTAAGGGGAAAGTTTTCTATTTTGCACTTGCAAAGCCAGGTGGGTCTTTATTCCGATATGCCTGAAATAGAAGAACTTTAAACTGCGCACTGGCAGGGCTGAAGATCTCACTGATTCTCTTGGGGGGGGGGGAGTTATTGCAAGCAGACTACACAGTAAGCTCCATTGACCACTATGGGACTTACTTCTGAGTAGACATGCATAGGCTTGAGCTCACAGGCTGCAATCCTACCCACACTTTCCTGAGAGTAAGCCCCATTGACCACAATAGGACTTACTTCAGAGTAGATTCACTTGGTGGAACAGGACTGGCTCCCCCTCATTTAAGTATTTCTTTTCTTTTAATTTAATTATTTATAATTATTTATTTTAATTTGCTTGATGATGTCACTTCTGGCCAGGACATCACTTCCAATGAGTCCTGGACAGATTGTCATTCTAAAAAGTGGATCCCAGTGCTAAAAGTTTGAGAAGTGCTGCAATAAGGTGTTAGTAAGTTGAGAGGGGTGTGTGTGTGACTCTACAAGTTTTCAAAATCACTAAAATCAGAATTTGGAGGAATAAGACCATCATGTTATATATCAATCAATGTGTACTTTCATGCAGAATGCAATGAAACAAACCACACTGAAAAATCTGTGTTCTAACAAAAGGTACAGCCAAAAAACCAGTGGGGGTGGGGTGATGGTACATCACCACACCCACCTGGGGCATTGCCCCACCCCCTACATGGGGTGACGCACAGGCCTCTCGCACCGGGTGACACGAATCCTAGTGAGCCACTGCACTGACATAAGGGGTTAGGATTGCACCAATATTCATATTATGCCATAGATAAGAGCATATTTATTAGGAGGGAGTTAATTACTCAAAATCCAAACACAGATAAAAGATTTTTCTAAATCTTGATTAAAAGTACATGATGGCATAAAGGGACAAGCATGTAGATCAGGGGTGCCCAATATGTCGATCGCGAGCTACCAGTCGATCTGGAGGCGAAATGAGTCGATCACAGTCTTCTGCAGGAGAGTAACTGGCCCACCTCACCCCAGCAGTGTCTTTTCTAGTGGCTGTCTGCTGGTGCTCTTTTGCATCTTTTTAGATTGTGAGCCCTTTTGGGACAAGGAGCCATTAGTTATTTGATTTTTCTTTGTAAACCGCTTTGTGAACTTTTAGTTGAAAAGCGGTATATAAATACTGTTGTTGTTGTTGTTGTTGTTGATCATGCTGATGAGTTGTGATTCTCAGCACAAGGTCCATTGAATGCGCATGGGCTTGTACACATGGAAAAGGGCTTTTAACGGTTTTTCTCAGCAGCTCTCCATGTCTCACCAGAAACAGCTTCTAAATGTCTCTCAAGTGCCAAGCACAGCTTCTGCTGTGGCACAGCAGAGCTGCCTTTAAAATAGCTAAAAGTCCCTCTGTGTACACACATCTATGAGCAAGAGCCATAATTTCCACTGTTAGCCTTTTATTTTAATTTCCCAGAAATATTGTGGCAATTACTGTACTGACAAAATCAACTCCATACTTCCATACTCCACAACACCTTCAGAAGATACAGATCCTCATACAGTAGAACCTCTTTAAGTTCACCACCTAAGGGACTGGAGGAAATTGGTCAACATAGGGAGGTGGTCAACATATGGAAAAAAAGGGCATTTAAATATTATCATGTTTAGCTCCCAGGACAACAAATGCAAGGCCAAGTTATTATTTAGATTGGATTTTTAAAAAGTTTTATTGCAAATATCAATGAGAATTGATCCTGTTGTGATGCTTACTATTTATATCATCTATATCTCTATCAAGAGACAGAGAATAAACAGCCCACAATCGGTGTTTAAAAAAACCCCTGAAAATTCATAAGCTTAAAAAAAATTGCAAGTTAAAAAAAATACTTGGTTTCATAGCAGACAGGCAGACCAATGCTATCCCTTGCCAGCCCATAGCATGTAGCATGTTACATAGCTCCAAAAGCTAAACAAACAAACACTTTTTTTACTTAGGCTGCCTGGCCTCCACTGGATCTCCTCAGATTCACTAAATGCCAGAAGGTGTTTGATACGGTCCCTCACCAAAAGCTGTTGAGAAAACTCCACAGTCAGGGAATAAGAGGACAGGTCCTCTCATGGATTGGGAACTGGTTGAGGACCAGGAAACAGAGAGTGGGTATCAATGGGCAATTGACAAAAAAAGTGGAGAGAGGTGGAAAGTGGAGTGCCTCAAGGATCTGTCCTGGGACTAGTGCTTTTCAACATCTTCATAAATGACCTGGAAACAGGGATAAGCAGGGATGTGGACAAGTTTGTGGATGACACTAAACTTTTCTGAGTGGTGAAGACCAGAAGGGATTGTGAAGTGCTCCAGAAGGATCTATGAACAAGCAACCTCATGTCCTTCACAACTTGGTACATGTCCAGGTACAATCGGCAGCCGGCACAGGTCTCTCGGCTATGTGCAGTGTGCCCATAGAACCTATAAAAACCCTTTCGCACGCGCTAGCAAGCTTAGGGGAGGGATTGTCGCATGGCTTCTTGCTTTTCCAAGATAGGACAAACCAGATAAAACACAGGCCCACAGTATCGCGTTCAGTGGGCAACTTACGGGGGGTAAATTAATACTCTGTGCAATGGTCGAAGTGGTCAAGATACAGCTTATGGAGGTGGTCAATATAGAGAGGTTGGTCTCCCATAGTATATATGCCGTGTCTGTCCATACTGTGAAAATTAGGTCAACTTAAGAAGGTGGTCATTATAGAGAGGTGGTCAACTTTGGAGGTTCTACTGTATGTAATAGTTTTGCTCTATGGTTGGTGGAGATCACATGGTGAAAAGTGTATAGAGCTACTTTCACAACTGGCATGGAATAATCATAGGAGATTCTTAATCTTTCTGTCTTTCAAAGCTCCTCAGATAGGACAAAGGCAGCTGTTAACATCACAAATAACTCTAATGGCTTGTCCATCAGACAAGCAGTGTTCCACTTGAGAGTTGTCTGGTCTGACATGTGCTTGTCATGGATGGCTGAACACTCAAGTTTTCCCATCTTGGAGGGGGCACTCAGAGCATGGTGCTTCTGACAAGAAACATATCTATTTATAACCCATTCAGAGAATGTATGTGTTCACACTGGGAAAAGTGTCAAACTAACTGCGCAAAAACTTTTGAGACAGATAGAGCATCCTAAGCACATTTCTCAGAAGTAAGATCCGCTCAGTTCAGTGGGGTTTACTCTCAAGATCTAAGGCTGCTAAACTATCCACACTTCCCTGAGAGTATGCTCCATTGACTATAATAGGACTTATTTCTGAGTAAACAAGCATAGGAGTGGGTTCTAAGTTAACATTTACAAGAATTTTATCAAAGAAATCAATGCAACAACTTTAAATTAAAATGAGAAGTCTATCAATGATTGATTATCCTAATAATTGTTTTGAGTTGGAGTTTGTGATCCTGTTTATCTGTTACCATTTGTGGGAACAAATTTTGGAACATATATTTAAGCAAGGCCACAGTCTTATTCAGATGCAATACCAGCCACTACAAATGAGCAACAAAGCAACAGTCAACAGAGCCAACCATGAACAGATGCCTCAACACACACGCAAATACAAAAATGTCAGAGAAACACACACACACACAAACACACACACACACACGCACACACGCACACACAGAGGAACCTGTGCAGCAAAGCTGGTCTGCACATCTTCAGGTTCAAGAGAAAAGTGCAACAAAAAGATGCCCCTTTGTTGGGCCACTCCTCTGAGGGTGAGGGCTGCTACCAAATCAAGAGGCTTTCCAGACAGGAATGGATAAGACTTGCCAAAAGCAGATAACATGGATGATTACAGTAGGAAAGAATGTACCACAAAATGGAAAGAAATCTACTGGCAAAGCGACCACCAAATGGACAGTAGCATGGACACTATCAAAGACTGAAAAGTGATGATGATAAAATTCTGCTTCCCAGTGGGGTCATTAGGGGGGGTGTGGGGTGCAGACTGCACTGGGTGATGTGCATGGGGGGCTGTGTGTACGTGACACCACGAGTGACCAAAATCACTGAAGTTGTGGTTTGTAGGATTAATATCATCATGTTATATACCATGTGATGTGTAATTTACAGCAGAATGCAATGAAAACACAGGAGTGAAATATCTCCTTTCTATCAAAGGGTATGGCCAAAAATCCAGATAACAAAAATGCAACTGTCTTATGTAACAAAAAAAGTACATTTCCATATTTCAAAACGAACCAATGATTGTGCAAAGAGCCAATGAGATGTTATTATGACACAGGAACCAATAAGGTGTTAGTAAGGTGACACCGTTGGGAGGGTGACCCCACTTGTGACCAAAATTGCTAAAATCACGGTTTGTAGGAATAATACCATCATGTAATAACCCATTTGATGCATAATTTACAGCAGAATGCAATGAAACAAACCACACCGAAATATCTGTGTTCTATCAAAGGGTATAGCCAAAAAACCAGCAGGGGTTGGGAAATGGTACATCACCATGCCAGCCATGTTGTTGTTCCACCCACCGCATGCGAGGATGCATGGGGATGGCGCACTGGCCTCCTGCACTGGGTGACACAAACCCTAGTGACACCACCCTGCTTCCAGAGAAAGTATGCAAACCATTCAAAAATGGATAGAATAGTGTTTCTCAAACTGTGGGTCAGGACCCACTAGGGGATGGGTCGCAAGCCAATTTCAAGTGGGTCCCCATCCATTTCAATATTTTATTTTTAATATATTAGACTTGATGCTATCATGGTATGTGACTGCATTTGGGGAAATGTGACTCATCTGTACTTTGAACAGGCTACTATGTATATGCTTTTAACAATGATAGTAAATGGGACTTACTCCTGGGTAAGTGTGGGTGGGATTGCAGCCTAGGATTGTTAAAAATTGTTCTGCTTGATGATGTCACTTCTGGTTATGACAACACTTCTGGTGACAGATTCTCATTCTAAAAAGTGGGTCCTAGTGCTAAAAATTTGAGAACCAATGGGATAGCTTTTCCTGGATGTGAAGTTAACAGTTCCTAAACTTGCTCAAGTTTAGGTGTGCCCTTCCAGGAGGACACAAAAGCTTGATTGCATCCCAATCAGAGAAGTTCCTGAGGGACAAAGGGTACGGCAGGGTGTATACTGCACCCATGCAGAGGTCATTAGTGGGGGAGGCTTCCTGATGAAGGAGTCCAAAAAGACTGTCCAACTGAGCACCGGGCAGCTGGAACAATTTAGTATCCAATAGCAGAGGCGGTCCTGGGGCTTTGTCCATCCGGGCCTCCTCCAACTGTGCCACCCCTGTCCCTGACCAGAAATTAATTGTGGTGATGCCATCACTTCACTGCAATCACTTCCAAAACCACGCTGGGAATTGAAGCCACTCCCAGCACAATTCTGTACTGCTCTGGGCTGTCCCCTTCCTCCTCTCCATAGGAGATGAAAGTCGAAGCCCAAAATGCAACTGAATTGCATTGGGAATGGCTGCAACTCTAGGAGTGACGCCTTGTGGGAGACAAAAGATGCGGACTAGAGTGGTGCAGAATTGTACCCAGAGTGGCTGCAAGTTGCAGCCACTACAGAAATAATTCTGTGCTGCTCTGCCGCCTCCTCCTTCCTCCCGTCCAGAGGAGAGGAATAATGTGGCCTAGAGTGGCATGGAATGCTGCGCTGGGCTGCGTCTTTCCTCCCCTCCTATAAAGGAGGAAAGGAAGGGATGGCCCAGATTGGCATGGAAGTATGCCCAGAGTGGCTGCAACTCGCAGCCACTCTCATTTCAATTCTGGGCTGCTCCCTCCTTCTTCAGGAGGTTGTTTTAAGGGAAAGAAGCCAGAGGAGCTGTCAGCCTCTCTCTCTCTCTCTCTCTCTCTCTCTCTCTCTCTCTCTCTCTCTCTCTCTCTCTCTCTTTAAAGATAAAACATGGGCAGCAGGAGGGCAAGGCTGGCAGTGTCACCCCTGCAAGCATTGCACCCAGGGTATTTGCTCCCCTTGCCTCCCAGGTACACCACAGTGCAATAGGACTTGTGCTTGCAGCAAAATTATTTCAGAATGGAGCACTCAAAATTGCAAGATCTTAGAGCAGCAAGTCCTAAACTCTCCGGGAGTTTGGGAATTGAGGTTACTGCTTCCAGGGGAGGAGAGAAGGCTGCAGTGCAATCGCCAGTATCGTGTCACTGCTGGGGCAAAAAGGGATTTTTAAGACTAACCCCTGTCAGCGCTGTCTCTCTGGATGGTACAGGAAGCCTGCAGACCCCTCTGCAGGGCTCCCCAGTCCTCTACAAAGCTAAAAATAGCTATCACAACCCACTTCTAGTTTCACAGTCCAAACTGGAAGTGAATCACGATAGCTATTTTTAGCTTTTTGGAGGCTTGAGGAGCGATGTAGAAGAGTCCACGGGCTCCCCACACCATCCAGAGGGCCTCAGCTGTCGGGGGTAAGTCTCAGAAAAACCCTTTGGCCCCCGGCAGCAATGCTATTATGGGGGTCACCTCACTGTCTTCACCATCAAAAAGCCTGGTGTGTTGTGCTGCACAGTTTGCCTTAAAGGAAAGGAGACACATAGATGCCCCACAGTGCTCCAGCCTTCCTTTCCCCTTAATGCTCCCTAAGAGCTCAGCATCTCTGCCAGTGGTATTGCATCAGTGTCCAGGGTATGTCAGAGTGCTGTTTTTTTCAGCTTTGTGCTAATGCCCCTGGCACATCTGTCTGAAGGTAGAGTTCTGCACTGGAAGGGCCGTCATTGCGCTGGTGTACGTGGAGAAATGATGGTGTATCTCAAGGATAGGATTGGGCTGTTAATTTTAATTCTTCATTGATGCAACTGACAGCCCAATAATACAATAATAATAATAATAATAATAATAATAATAATAATAATAATAATAATAATATGGAGAACTCGTGCAAGGAAAGCGCCCTACAGGTAGACCACAGCTGCGATACAAGGACATCTGCAAGAGGGATCTGAAGGCCTTAGGGATGGACCTCAACAAGTGGGAAACCCTGGCCTCTGAGCGGCCCGCTTGGAGGCAGGCTGTGCAGCATGGCCTTTCCCAGTTTGAAGAGACACTTGGCCAACAGTCTGAGGCTAAGAGGCAAAGAAGGAAGGCCCATAGCCAGGGAGACACACCAGGGACAGACTGCACTTGCTCCCGGTGTGGAAGGGATTGTCACTCCCGGATTGGCCTTTTCAGCCACACTAGACGCTGTGCCAGAACCACCTTTCAGAGCGCGATACCATAGTCTTTCGAGACTGAAGGTTGCCAATATATATATATATATATATATATATATATATATATATATATATATATATATATATATATATATATATATATATATATATATATATATTATAATAATAATAATAATAATAATAATAATAATAATAATAATAATACAGGTATTTCTATACCGCCTTTCTTGGTCCTCAGATTTCTCCTCGGACTTTATTCAAGGCGGTTTACATAGGCAGGCAAATTAAATCCCTGTAGGGATTTTTACAATTTGGAAGAAGGTTCTATCTTTCAAGAAACCACAACATTCAGATGTTTCTTTCTGATCTGGCCGCACATTCTGGCCTCCATCCTCCCACGCTCAGAGCAGATGGAATATCTCGGCTCAGCTTGTCAGCTGCTTCAAGGTCGCACGGTGCCGGTGGCCTCGAACTGGCGACCTGCGGATGTTATTTTCAGGCAAATGGAGGCTCTACCCTCTAGACCAGACCTCCTGCCCAATCCAGTGTATGTCCCCCCCAAACAGTGATGCAGGGTGCTGGGTAAGCTATGCTGCAGCCTGTGTGGAAATTTTGAATGCTGCTGGCCTCCAAAAGGTAAGGGGACATTTGTCCTCTTACCCCAAGCTAAGCCCCAGCAGCTGCCATGGGGTAACGTGAACCTGGGCAATCTACATTGCTGCTGCAAGTCCATGTTGCCTTCTGTTGGCTGATTGGGCCCAGGATGGGGGATAGGATACAGCGTGCACTTCTGCTGCTGATCTCACCTTCTCTGGTGCTCAGTTCACCCACCCTGTCCCTCTTGCTGCCCTTCCCCCCACCCTTTTACACCCCTCGCTATCTTCCCCCTGCCCTGTTCCACCTCCACACTGCTCAGCACAGAACTTACCTTCCATGGCACAAGCTACTCCTTGTGCCAGTGCACAGGGGCTGGAGCAGACCTTTGCACTAGTGCTGACAACCACTATGCCATTGCAAAGTGCTTTACGTACAGTATACAGTGTGCACTGTATTGTTGCACATGCTGCTCAAAATTATACTTTGTATTACTAGCCATTTTATAACAGGCAAATTAAGGCTTGAGTTTATCCATGGGGTTAAATATATCTGTGACAGATGCCCTATTCCCCACCCCCATTTTCCCTTACTTTTGGACCCTTGTAACTCTCCAGAAGCTCCTGTGCAGTTTCAGCAGTTGAAAAAGCTGCTAGGACATACTCCTACAGCAGTTTTTGTCCTTTGTGAAACACCGTTATCAGCTCTTAAGGATTTGAATCATCCTTCCTTTTGTAGAGTGACTGAACCTCACTGATTAAACCTCACCAAACTTGTCTATTTAGGTAATGGGATGGGATAGAGTGGCCATGTGCCAGATACCACACAATCACAAAAGGCAGAACCTTCACGTCAACTCAACCTGATGTCAACTCAAATACAATATTTTTTTTCAACAGAGACACTTCAAACATTTGTTGAGAGTCAGCACCTGTCAAGGAACCAAGCTATGAAAGACCAAATGATATCCATGCTTGCATCAGCCCTCTCACTGTCGCCATGCCCTCACTGTCCTTACTTCACTCCACATATTTGAGATTCAGAGAACCTTATGGTCTATCTAACACAGAGTCCAAGTTATTCATGTGTTCCAATCAACTTGCCTTGGCAGACCTTCAGAAGTGAGCTAGTGTCTCAGTGCTGCTGAAGTCTCCCACAGGCAAGCAGGGTAGTCTCATATGCATATAAATTCATGCCAGTCTTTGGATTTATCTTGGAAATAGAAATGAATAATATATACACCATGATAAACACTCACTGGGGAAATCTAAACAGGCGATCCGTCCTGCCGCTAAATTTTTCCTAATATCTATCATGCTACCTTCTTACTGACCTGGGAGATTTTGTAAAGCAGTAAAACTGTCACCAACCAGTAAAATGAGAAATGGGGTGGGTGGGAGCGTGGGAGATGAGGACATTTGCATTCGACTTTGTCCTATGAAGACCAAACATTAAAATGCTATTTGGTAACTTAGTAATAGAGAAGAATGGCTAGGCAGTATTCTTTTTTTAGGCCCAGCTCTTTTAAGTGTCTCCTTAAGAGAGCTCGGTAGGGTGTGTCAATATTGCTCCCCATGGTAATCATATGGTTTGCCTATGCAGACGCTGAATTGTTTTGTGGATGTGAAATATTGTGTGTTACCCTGTGAGCAGTGGAGTCAGTGGATCTGGGGGCCGTTGTTGAGACTGACAGTTACATTGTGCCTATGAATAGTGCAAAGGCAGAATCAAAAACTCAAGTGGACCCAGACAGAATGTCCTGACCTTTAAGAAAAAAGCTGATTGGTTATGGTATATAAGCTCTCCTTCATCTTTCAACATCATCCATTACACCTTTCTTAGTGAATGCTAGTAATTTATGAGGACGCATAGATATGTTTCCCATAGATTCTTTATCAGAGAAACAAGTTCATGACAATATAATATCCTACATATAATTATTTTAAGTATTTTAGATTCACATTAGTTTGTTTTTACACCTACGCTTTCTTATGCAGTCTTATAATAGAATTCTAACTCACTTAAATAGGAGTCAGTGAATTACAATGCCAGTCTCCCCAAATAAATTTGTGGCATACCAGTCTAACAAAATATTTCCACAGTGCACAAAAAGTGAGAAGTGGAAAAAGATCTATCCTTATAGCCACCATGAAAAAATAACCCAGCTAAGCCAGATAACAGCCATGAACATCATCATCATTATTACTTTATATCCCTCATTTGAGTTTCTAAACTAGATTTATGGAAATATTTGTAGCAGACATGATAGATCATGTAAATTTAATGCGCTATATTTGGAAAGATTGCATCGTAAAACTTAAAAGAAAAGAAAATCATTGTGACTGTTTGCACAAGTTGTGGAAAATGCACATGCAGCATCAGTGATACAGGAAAAAAAATATTTTTACTTGCTGTAATGCAATTATTTATAATGCAATACTGAATGGATCAGTACTGCTGTATCTTAATGAATATATAGTGAACTAATACCATGATTATCTTTTTTATTGTTGTTATTACTAGGTGTGCTATTTTATTGTGTGGGGGAAAGGACAAAGAATATTTTTGACATAATCTTTTAATAAATATATTATTTTATCAGCAGGAGGAATGGTGTTAGTATGAACAGCATTTAAAAAAATAAGCTAGGGATTCAGCAACTTTAAATAATAAATATTAACAAATTGGGAGGGTCCTATGAAATTCACAGTGGTGAGGAAAGTGCACGGGAGAAGGCTGTCCATCCTTTATTTTGCCCTCCCCTTTCACATCTGACTTGCTTTTTATGGATCTGCCTTGTACTGAGCGAACCCATTTAGGGATGGCATCAAGAGCTGGCCAAGGTTGCATCCACATCAGTCAAAGAGTCTACATGGCCTGGCCAACCCCTAAACCTTCAACATCAATGGCAGCAGTAGTACCAGTGCACTGTCAGCAGGCAGACAGGGGCCCAGTACATGGCATTGCCCCAGAGCTCCAAGCAACCTGGTGCTGACACTGAGACCATTGGTCCATCTAGCTCAGTATCATCTTCTCTGCTGATTGATAGTAGTCCTCCAGGGTTTCAGACAGAGGTCTGTCCCAGTCCTATCTGGAGATGGTGGGAAGCAAATCTGGGATTTTCTATGTACAAATCATGTGCTCTAACCACTGTGCACTGGCACCTCTCCATCATGACTACAAGGATATTTTGAGGAAGTCTTGGAGCGGGTGGCTTCATTGAAATGGAAGCCACAGTTATTGTCATCACCACAACCACCATTTATTACTTATACTGTGTTTAGAAGTCATGGCCCAGCCTATCAGTTTACAATCTACTACAATTTGACATACAAGGAAAGGAAATTAGGAGGACAGATGGATAATGAGCCACATATAAATAAGGAAAACCAAAATGATTCATGGAGACAAATCAAGATTAAAAGTTCAAGAGATTCAATAACATCTTAAATAAAGGAAAAGAAGCATTGCATCAATGGTGGAAGAACATTCCAAGCAAAGAAGCCAATGACATAAAAGACATGGCAATGGCACATATAGGAGTGGCATCAGAGGTCAGTTCTGGCACTGGTCAAGGGCCCACTCTCATTTGAAGGCAGTGATCAATGAACCCTCAGTACCAGTGACAAGGGTGACACTCAGTACATCATCGGGGGGTGGGCAAGGAGGTGCCAGAGAACCCAGGGCAGCATTCCCTTTGGGCACATGAGTGACAAGGTTGGTATCTGAACTGTGAAGAGATCAACATGGAGTATGAAGAGAAAGCAGAGATGAGAGACAGCAAACACTAAGACCATGAAGGCACTTTAAAACTAATGCAAGAAAGGTAAAACTAGCTGCCCAATCCTATCCTGGGCCAGCCAAGAGCATGCAGTAATGCTGGGGTAGGCTTCACTGCCTGTGACAGGCCGGCCAGGGACCAACTAGCAACAGAGGCAAGTGAAGCACTTTTTTACTTAGACCTGCTCTGCCACTGCCTGGTCCACAATGGGCCTATTGGGATCTGTGCCAGCTCTTTGGCTGGAGTAAATCCAAGTGGGTCCAAGGGGGGTATGCTGAGCATGGGCTTGGAGGCATAGGATATCAGCACCACCACTGCTGCTGGTATCTGCTCCCAATCTGCCTTTGACAAACCCCCAGCTCAGCCTGATCGTTGCCCCAATTCTCCCCTGGAACATGCCCTCCACTGGCCTACCTGCTCTGGCAGGAGCTCAGCACTCCATCTGCGTGTGCACGCATTTGGCAGCTGTGTGCCTGCCATCAGCTGTAGAAAGATTCCCTTTAGTTGTTTTTGAAAAACTCCAATATTCTGTAAAGTTTCTATGAACATGGGAGTAACCTGTTGTGGTTCTGTTCCCCGGGAAAGGAGAATGTGGTGTTTTACGTGAGCTAGACTGCACGTGATACTGGCAAAAACATAGGCACAAATAGCCTCATTATCGCAATAGTCCTTTAAAACTAGCATAGGACAACTGTCAACATATAATCAATGTGCCATGCTCTGGGGCAGCTATCTGGAAGCAGCTTCTTAAACAAAGCAACCTTTTATCACCTGTATGATTTTATTTTTCACTGATGTGTTTGTAAAATATAGATTTTCTCTTGTGAAACAATCACTATATTTCAAAAGTGCTTTTTTTGTTAGGGGGACTTTGATGTCTGGCTAAAAGGTAGCCTCTTCTGTGCTTTTTTAAAAAAAATTTTTTAAGTACTGTCTTGCTGCCCCTTGTGTACTACAGAATCCTCTGCCTAAGTTAATGACCTTGATTTCTGTAGTGTTTGATCATGAAAGCTTTAAGACAGGCCATCTGGTGAATTTTTGTGTAACAGTGTTTTCCCTCCTAGTCCTACAGCATGCAGTTTACCTTATCCTGTACAGTACAATTCATCACCCACAATCCCCCAAGTTTACACTCGCTCAGTGCTGCTGAAGGGCAATTTTGCCACCTTGTTCTGTGAGAAGCATTAAAAAAAAATCTTCTAACTCAATTAGCATTCTAAAGAATGGGTTCAGTTTTGTGCTCCATTAAAGTCAGCTAAATTGATGCCCTGCATGTCTTTATTTCAAAAATAAAGCTGAACAATTAAAGCCCATGTCTCTTTGCTCAGCTTTTGATTCCTCACAAAGCTTTCCCACTTGCCGCCTTTGGACATAATGTTAACAAAGTCAGTTAACATCAAGAGCTGCGGTAACAGGCATGGCAGAATTCCTTGTTTTTGCTCAATCAGTCTGTGTTCAAACTCTCCGATTGATTTATTTGTCCAGCCTGACCCTTCATCACCACTTAATTATCCTTGTATAATGTTTCAAGAGCCTCCTGACATAAGGGAAAAGACAATTGCTGATGTTCTGGGAAACAACTGTTGACCTGATGGCCAAAATGATGGCTGCAGGTTGAAGGTTGGTTTAATTTTGAAGATAAAATGCCATTCTGAAGAGGTGTGGCTGGAGACACCTAGCTGGAGTGCTACCAGCAGCCTGCTCAGTTTGTCAATCAACTTGCAGAGCTACTACTTAGGACACAACTAGTGAAGAGTTAGGTATGAAGCGATGGCTGCCCAGACAACAATATGAATTTAGGATTTGCTCTTGTTTAAAAATAAACACTGGGCTTAATTCTGATCTCACACTTATTTGACATCATTGAAGTTTAAGTAAATTAACAAGAGGTAGTACTATCCCATGTGTTATAGCTTAGTAGGTGAACACAGTGGCTCTCCTGGCCCCTGTGCCTCCCCAGGGCAAGTCTGGAAATGCCACCCCCACTGGTGAGTCCAGAGGTCTTCTGAGGGCCAGAGACTCCATGCATGACTACACCAGTCCTCAGAAGGCCTTCTAAGGCCTCCCAGAGGCTTTAGAAAAGTACGTCCATTTTTTCCAGGAAAACCAGAAGTACCTTTCTACGGCTTCCAGAGACATTAGAAGGCCTTCTGTGGGCCTCTCCGGCCCTCAGATCACCTCTGGACATGAAGGCAGGGGTGGAAGCAGTGGGCAGCTCTGGGGTGACACAGCCGTGTCACCTAGGAGCACTTGCACCTGCTGACCCCCTCCCCCCCAGTACACCAGTGGATGAACAACTATATGGTTGACACAATCCAGATGAAGTTAATGCACAATTTTTTATTTCAACATGTCTCAGGGCACAATCCTGTCTTGCGCTTGAACTGGCACAAATTCCTTGTTCCAGCCCAGGAGGGTTGCAAATGTGCCATAAGGCATGTTGGCGCCTCCTCATGAGTCGGCTGGGCTGGTGCGTGGAGGCGCATGGAAGTGCGCTGGTCCACTGAGGCTGAATTCAGCCTCTGCGCTGACAGAGGTTGTGAGCCTTGCATCGGCCTTCTCAAGGTATGAGAACATTTCTTTCCTTGCCTCGGAGCTCCATTGCAGCTGCACCTGTGCTGGAAAGCTGAATAGGATTGGGCCCTAGAACTCTAACACAAGCTCCATGGCCCCAGACCAAACCCATGAACTTCATGGCTGTAGTTTGAGAAAGAAAAGACATCTGGAATCCCACATCATGTCTACTTTGAGCTCTCAGTTTCTCTTATGGCCCAATCTTAATGGACCTGGGCAGCAACAGAACTGAACTTGTGTGAACCAGTCTGCACACTCTGTGGCACTCTGGCAGCACACTGAGTAGCAAGCTGCTGAGACGCAAGTGGGAAGGCCAGAGTCTTATCAGTGGATTCCCAGTTGTCTGCTGAGCAAGGTAAGGTGGAGGGGAGGTGGTGAGGGGGTGGGCAAGAGCAAAATGGGTCAGGAAGGGGGCAGAACCGGGCAGGAAAGGGGCGTAATGAGTGGCAGGGAGGCTCTGGGAGAAGGTGGATCTGACAGTGATGATACATACCAGGTCCTATCCCCCTTTTCTGCAGTCTCCCTGCCACCTTCCTCTCCTTGGACTTGCGCTAGCAGAATGGGGAGGAGGACAGATCGCACTCGGGAAGGGAGTGGGTTTAGTGGCAGCAGTGCATTTTGAATCCTAACCCCATTCCCAGGCTCAGTCTACCTTCACAGGTCAACATAGACTTACACCAGCGTTGAAGCAGCAGAGTGGCAGCAGGGGCTTACCCTGGGGCAAGCAAACAAATGTTCCCTTCTCTCAAGGAACCCTCAATGCACCTAATGCCATGTTGGCCACAGCATCACCATGTGAAGAGATAAGTAATGGGTTGCTCCTCCTGGGAGAGTGCAATTGCACTGCAGCCTTAAATTGTAGGGCCCTTCCAGGCCCTAACCAACCTTCCAGGACCTATGTAGCCTCAATGCAGCTCTGAGGGAAAGAAACAAATGTTCCCTTACCTTGAGGATGCCTCCAAGTTATGCCGGATCCCAATTCTGTTGCCCGGCAGTTATGCTGGATCACAACCCTATTCCTTCAAGCCGCCCCACTCCTCAGACTTGTGCCACCTCAGGAGGCAGTGCAAGTCCGAGAAGACCCAGAAGGGCTGCAGTGGCTTACCCGGGAATAAGAGGAACAGTTTCCCCTTACCTTCAATTGAGCCACTGTGGTTCCAGTGCAAGATAGGATTGTGCCCTTAATCTCAGTCATGAACTAGTACAAGCATCTCCAAACCCTAGCGCAGGGGCCAGATGCAACCCTCAACCAGTCTCTATCTGGCCCACAGCCAGCCTCTGGTCCCCTAAGAGCCTCTGGTCCACTTGACTGAACACAACCGGAGCTGTGCTCTGGTTGCATCCAGAGGGTGTTCTGAGGGCCAGGGAGGCTGATGCTCTTTACACTCTCACATAACCACAACCAGGGGACATCTACTAAAATTGAGTGTTGGGAGGGTTAGGACAAACAAAAGAAAATATTTCTTTACTCAGCATGTGGTCAGTCTGTGGAACTCCTTGCTGCAGGATGTGGTGATGGCATCTGACCTGGATGCCTTTAAAAGGGGATTGGACAAGTTTCTGGAGGAAAAATCCATTATGGGTTACAAGCCATGATGTGTATGTGCAACCTCCTGATTTTAGAAATGGGCTATGTCAGAATGCCAGATGCAAGGGAGAACACCAGAATGCAGGTCTCTTGTTATCTGGTGTGCTCCCTGGAGCATTTGGTGGGCCACTGTGAGATACAGGAAGCTGGACTAGATGGGTCTATGGCCTGATCCAGTGGGGCTGTTCTTACGTTCTTATGTTCAGGGCACCTTCTAAAAAACATCACTTCCTTGTTTTCCCAAGAAACCAGAAGTAACTTTTTGTGTCCTCTGAAGCAATGTTTCTCAAACTGTGGGTCAGGACCCACTAGGTGGGTCGCACGCCAATTTCAGGTGGGTCCCCATTCATTTCAGTATTTTATTTTTAATCTATTAGACTTGATGCTACCATGGTATGTGACTGCATTTGGGGAAATGTTACAGATCTGTACTTTTAACAACCTACTATGTATTATCTTTTAACAATGACAGTAAATGGGACTTACTTCTGAGTAAGTGTAGTAGGATTGCAGACTAGGATTGCTAAAAATTCCAGTGGGTCCTCCTGACAAAATTCCAGTGGGTCCTTACTCCTGGGTAAGTGTGGGTAGGATTCAGCCTAGGATTGTTAAAAATTTTCCTGCTTGATGATGTCATATCCGGTCATGACATCACTTCTGGTGGGTCCTGACAGATCCTCATTCCAAAAAGTGAGTTGTGGTGCTGAATGTGTGAGAACCACTGCTCTGAAGGCTTTGGAAGGATTTTTGAAGGTTGGAGAGAACTCCCCTCTCCCCAGAACACACTCCAGCTGTTTCCGGTGATGTGCAGGTTCTGAGTTATCTACTCCTGTATATTTAAGTAAGCTGCTTGTGGGGTGGGGGAATGGGAGTCCATTTAAATGTGTGCTTTATTTCTGTGGTGTGTGCTGGTGCTTGGAGAAATCCTGGAAATTTGATAATGAAAATAAATTTCATTCATTTATTCATTATCTAAGTTCCATCTCTAATGTATTCATTTAAATTTTATATTTAATAATTTATTTCCCAGTCAACCCAAGCACCATGCCAGATATTTAATGGGACCCTCAGGTCAAAAAGTTTGGAGATCCCTGAACTAATAGATTGTCTTAGGCATGTCTCTATCTAACATAGGGTAATAATATTGATCTGCTTTACAGGGTCATTGTAATGTACATGAAGCATTTTGTACCATCTTATAGAAATGCAAAGGAGTGTTATGCCTAGAAAGCAGCATCTTTTTTAATATTTACAATCAGGGCATCACTTGTTGGAAGGCTGAGGACAACACCAAGTGTCACTGAAAGTTGTTCAGCAGTCCTGAACAACTTGAGTGTCAGGTACTCAAATGTGTGAACTGACTGGGGTCACATCAGGGTGGTTTTATGGCACTTAAAAAAAAAGCAAAAGGATTCCACAAATGGCAGCTTTTCATTTTAGAAAGTGCTTCAAAGTGCTCATAGTTTAGATGAGCAAAGTTTTGAAAGAAGAAGAAGAAGAAAAAACCCTTGTCTGAGAGATGGAAAATTTATGACTCCAAAGGGCAGTGTTCTATCAAAAAGTTTGGCCAAGGCCAATGCACCTACTGGGTGATGTGAGGACACAGCAAGATGAAAGTGAAGTCAGTTCATTTCTTCCCATCAAAACAAAAAGGTTGATGAAGAATATACTTGATGTCCTGCTGTCCCCAGTTACCTGGGAGTTTGGAGCCTGCCGTTTGAATAATGCTCCCTGTACAATAGGGATGACAGCAGAAGTGTGGAGAGACTGATGGGGCTTCCTGCAGGTTCAGCTTTTATAGTTCAAACTCATTCTTTACTCTGAGGATAGAGCAGATAATAAATGTGTAAATAAATAGTTAGCAATCTTCGGTCATACAGCAGAGTAACTAGTCTCTTTCTTGTCACTTCAAAACTACACTTGGAAAGAAACTCTTGCAACTGAACCCTGCCCCTATTGCTTCATATTTCACTGTGGATGTTTGCATGAAACGAATAATTTGCACTATTTGCAGCAGAGTATGAATAATGCAAAATTAAACCGCTCAATGAGTTGTTAACCAGGGCTTTAGTTGAAGTGACAAGGCTCAACTATGCATGTTAAATTGTCAAGTGAATGATGCACCCACCAACAATATGGCCCACTACTATATGTACATGCAGCATGATCAAGGGGTTCCTTATGCATGTAGGAATTCAGATGTGTGCTGGGGCAGCTGCATAATGGCCCCCCTGTTGATTTCAATGTTGGGAGCCATTCTGTGCCTGCATTCCTATTGTGCTTCATGAGCTGCCCTTAACATTAAACCCCCAAAAGAAGCACACTTCTGCAGGAGTACTGTGTGCTAAACAGATTGCACTCACAATCTGGGATCAGAAATGGTTGGCAACCTTCTGTCTCCAAAGACTATGGTATAAGCCTACAGCACCTGGTATTCCCAGCTGGTCTCCCATCCAGGTACTAACCAGGTCTGACCCTGCTTAGCTTCCAAGATCAAACAAGATCAGGCATGTGCAGGGTAACAGTTGCTGCTGGGATCAGAACAAATGTGTTCAATACAGACCTGGATATGTTTGTCCAATACGAATGTTGTTAAAATGGCATCTTGAACTTACAGTCCAACAAAGGTGATCATTGTTTCATTACTGCTTTCAAGGGCGTAACAGCCCAATCCTAAGCTGCCCAGTGCCCAGAGGAGCAGCTGTGCTGAAATGGCTTCCACTGCATCCTATGGGTACTGCGACAGCTGCCAGAGTCTCTTGGAGGAAGGGGACATTTTTCCACTTCCCCCGGTTAAGGGCACAGGCCCCACAATGGGTCTCCTCCAGTCTGCACCGGCTATTTTGACTTAGTTTGCCCTCAGTAACATCATCAGATAGACAAATCACATTAATCATCTTGTTCACTGAGTAATCCTTGAATGCCTGGGATTGCCCGCATAGCTAAACCAAGAAGCATCACCCTCATATTCAACCGATTTGGTTTGTTCTAAACTATGTCACCATGTAGCCCAAACAGATTCATTATTTTGCATTATGACATCATCATAACGGGATCACCAATGTGACTGACAGGATGATCCTATCTTGCAGCTGCAGATCGACTGGTGTGCAATGTCATAAAAGTTGCACTGCTGCTGTGCATTTCAGGGCCACAGGTACAAACAGCTGGAGACCCTGTGCGCGTGGCAGTGGCTGCAGGGTACCTTGCTGGTGCAGGTAAGGTGTCGGTTAGGGTGGTTCAAGGGCAGGAGAGAGAGGAGCAGGGTGTGGAGTGGAACAGGCAGGAGGTGTTTCAGGGATGGAAGGGGTGAATCCTGCCAGTGGCTGTGCATGCCAGGATGCTATCCTTGTTTTCCTTGCCCAGTACACTCCCTGCCTCTTCTTGGATTTATGCCAGCAAAATAGCTAGTGTGGGTCTGAGGTGACCAGGTGGCCACTAGTCTAGATGGCCACTACCAGGAGGTAAGTAAAAAAAGACAAAACTGTTTTACTTACCTCTCCCAGGCCCTCTGATTGCCCCCTCCATGGCATGCAGTGCACAATCTGCAGGTGGTGCTGTGGACTGAGGGGGGATAGGATTGAGTGGTAAGACTGATTTATACGACGCTTCCTAAAAGCTAACTTCATTTAGTATGGTTTGACTTACTGCTGAGTAAACGTACATAGAATTCGTTGTAGTTTGGGGATAAAGATAACAAACAGTAGCTGGGAAAATGGTGCTGAAGCTGCAACAGCTCAGAGAAACCAAAGCACTGGAAAATGCTCACAATCAAAGCACTTTGGAAGAAATAATTTCTGTCCCCAAATCACTACTAAAATAAACTTTCCCCAAATGACAAACAATTCATTGTAGACCTGGGGAAAATTCTTTTCTGCTGGTGTTGCCATAAGTTACATCAGTGGTTCTCACACATTTAGCACCATGACCCACTTTTTAGAATGAGAATCTGTCAGGACACACTGGATGTGATGTCATGACTGGAAGTGACATAATCAGGCAGGAAAATTTTTGACAATCCTAGGCTGCAATCCTACCCACATTTATCCACTGTCATTGTTAAAAGAATATACATACTAGCTTGTTAAAAGTACAACAGGTCTGTGACATTTCCCCAAATGCAGTCACATTCCATGGTAGCATCAAGTCTAATAGATTAAAAATAAAATATTGAAATGAATGGGGACCCACCTGAAATTGGCTCGCGACCCACCTAGTGGGTCCCAACCCACAGTTTGAGAAATACTTTTGTTATTGTTTCTTAACTCTGGAACACCAAAGCTCCACAGATAGCAACAAAACAAAACCCTTATGGCTGGTATTCTAATCTGGAAACTTTAATTTCTGTATTTCTGATTAACTTGAACACTGGAAACATATGAGATGAAGCCTCTCTTTCCAAAAGTATAGACAGCAATTTGTCAACTCCTGCCAATACATTTAGTTCTACAGCGGGAATGACTTCAGTTGGGTTTTTTTCAGCTGGGTGGATGCCTATGTGCCAGATTTGCAAATCAAATGCTTTGCCACTGGCATGGGGAAAGGAAACCGTAACTGCCACACTCCAAAACGTCTGTCTTTCCAGTCACCTGGCAGGATTTACAGCCATCGACACAAAACTGCATCTGTTTTCAAGGAAGTAGTGAACAGGGCAGTTGATATCTGTTTGGATGGATTTTTTTTGGTCATTTTCTCAGTTATCAATTTAGGCCCGATTAAATACAACTATCTGTCTTTCTAAAGACAAGAATAGATGGTTCTAGAATGATTCATGTACAGGTTGGCAGGGTGCAAAAACTTTTTTCTGGTGTGCACAAAGAATCAACTTGCACGGCATGGAGAGAAGCAAACACTACCCTCAATCCATATGCATTTATTAATGTCTGGACAGTGCACCCATGCATACAGTAGAACATCGTGAGAGCTGAATCCACATGATGGACAGCTATAGTTTTGTAAACATTTTGATCTCACAGTGAACATCCTCAATACATACAACATACGCATGCAGGCGCTCTTCAGGTATTCAGATGAATCTGCAAGGCAGGGAGCTTCTCACACTTACACCCCTGTGCGCATCCCACATATATCACAGATACTTGAGTATAAGTCAATCTCACAGATAAGGCAAGGACAGGTTTTGAGCCGAAAATTATGGAATTTTCTCTGACCTTCAGATAAATCGGGGGGGGGGGGGAGGTTAAACTTAGGGGAGTGTATGACAGTGGCGGACATCACCAGCTCTGTGCCCTGGGGCAAAGGTTTGTGATGGTGTTCCCTGCAGGATGCCGCAGCCCTCCCACACGAATCCACCCCCCTCACTCACTGCAACGTTCATGTGACTCCAGGACACACTGAGGAAGCCTCCTGAGGTTTCCCTGCACTCTTAAACTGTGCTTCCAGCAACCGGAAGCACAGTTTCCAACCACATCAGGAGCCTCAGTGAAGCTTTCACATGGTCCTAGAAATGCACGAGGTTCCACGCCAGGGGCATTTGCCCCTTTTACTTAATGGTAGATCCACCACTGGTGTCTGACTATAATTTTGTCTGACTTTATCTGAGCCCAGATCCTGAGAAATAACCTACCAGTAATGGTTACAGAAGAACTGTACAGTCTTTAATTTATAAAAAATTTAGTAAAAGATCATAAATACATTTTTATTCATTAACTTTTTAAATTCTGTTCTTCACAGCCTTTTGTAAACACTATCAGAGTAAGTGCACTGTAAACAACATACCAGTAGAACCATTAATCAAATCGTTCTTTAAGGTGCCTGGTGTGTTAAGCCAGAGGCTCTATATATAACATACAACATATAACACAAAACTGGGAGCGTGCAATTCAATTCACAGCAGAGAGACAAGCAACAAGGACCGAGTGTGAGCAAGTTCACCTACACATAGTTGCAACCCTATTGACTCAGAAGTAGACCCATTGTTTTCCATGTGTGTTATTCTTCAGTAATGGTACACTGAATTGTAGCCACGGATGTTGTTTCAGATGGAAATGAGGATTACATCCTGGTGTTTTAAAAACCAGACCTTTGTGAAACATTTTCAAAATGGTGCAAAATGTAAAATTTTCAAAATGGTGCAAAATGTTTTGCAAAATGTTTGTAAAACATTTTCAAAAAAGGTGCAGAAGGGTTAGATGTGATCCTGCCAAAGAGAGTGAGGCTTACTTGATTTCAATGGAAGCCTTAAGCCCTGTCTTACATTTTTTCTCAGAAGGAAGGAGTGAAAGGGTTAACTCTGGCTGCAGCTTGCAGTGACTAATGCTTTGGTTGCCCTGGAGACAAATAGCCCTTAATTATCTCTGCATTGTCCTCTTGCTCTCCTCTGGGCTTCTCCTGCCTGCCTGAGCAACCCTACCCCTGAGTGATCAGCAGATAAGGTGAGGAGATGATTGATTTATTGACAGAAATTTCTCAGCTTATAGTTGAGTATCTACCATGATTCATGTCTGAATGAGGCTTTACACAGCTCACTCATTTCACAGCTCTAAGCTATCACAACATGATCTCACCACAAGCTACTGAAAATCAAGCTAGTAGCATGATGGAGGTATAGAAAGTACCATGTCCCCCATAGCATGGCAACCACTGCCTATAGTGGCCAACCTTCTTAACAGGTGTGCCATAAGTCAAATGCAAAGTATTAAATAGTGCCACTCTAAAGCATACTACAGTTCTCCATGCATTGGTGGAGTTTAGCCTGTAGTTTAGTGAGCTAGGGAGCAGTACAGTACAAGTGAGGCAGGCAGGAGTGCAAGTCTTACCTTTGCCTATGGTTTCCAGAGTGTGTGCCGCAACACCCTGGTGTGCCACAGAAAGCAGTCAGGGGCTCCACAGCACGCTCTCATTCCTTTGTGAACCGCTTCTTGCTAGCATCACGCAATGTTAACAGGAAGCAGGTTGGAGGGCTGCAATTAACACAACACTATCAAGAAGTGGTTCACAAATCCCCCATTGCACAAATGATTTATCTGTCTCTGTGTCTCATTCTCTCCTGTGCTGCCCGCTTCCTGTTAGCCTCATGTTGATTGTAGCCCTCCTATCTGTTTCCTGTTAGCATTGCACAATGGGGGAGAATTTTCTCCCTTCCCTATATTTTCTGAGAACATAGGAGGCCCGGACTCCATTTCCCATCATGCCACATCATGGGAGAGTTTTGTATACACATACAAATGTATACATACTCATAAGAAAGGGTGCCTCTGAGTGTGTAAAGAGTGTGTGTCTCTTAAGTATACCACCTGTTTTGAGATTGATTCTGATTCTGGGGAGCCACTGCCAACAACCAGTAAGACACATGGAGCCACAGTAACAACCACAGAGCCACAGGTCGAAAAAGTTTGGAAACCACTGCTCTATGCCATGTCCAGGTCCCCAGATTGTTCTACTCCTTTGCTGGAGCACCTCTAACTTCTGCCATCTCTGCTACTTGTAATATCTGTGTCACATATTCGTCTCTCATGATGACTCACATATACACATATCTGCCTGTCGTTCAGACTGCTTTATAATTTGATGAAGCAGGTTATTACTGGTTTATTGTAAGACACATTTTCTCAGGTGTGATGGTGCTTCCTGTTATCTTGCTGAGACAGATTGTGTAGCTGGTCCTCTGAAAGTTTTCCAAAGTGCTAAGGAACCTTATTTTTGTAATTCTGGTGCTGCAAAGGCAGAAAATCCTTTTGCATCCTGTGATCAGACAATAGAATTGCGTGATGTTACATTTTTATGCATGGGCTTCCACAGAGAATCAGTGTTATGCCTGATTTGCTCACACTATGTGTATTTGGTTGAAAAGTCAGGCTGTTTGGACCACAGATAGACAACAAATGTTGGATATGATCTCTCCTCCTGCAAGCTATGTTTGAAACTGCATTTTCTATAGAATAAAACACTAATTCTCCAGAATTTCCAGATATACATATATAAAGCTTCTTAATAATCTAAGCAGTCTTTTTATTTCTATTCCTTACAGCATCATCTTACAGATGATGCAAGAATTCTTTGCTCTCCTCTGCAATAAGGCCTGGAAATTGGCCTGTAGAATCAGTCACTCCCAGTGTCTAAAAGAAGAATAGATCAAGCCTTGAATGTTCATGTTGGATATTGTCTGAAAGGTTGCCCATCATGTTACTGCTTGGAAGCTCTGGCGGTCAGGGATGACACGCTCCGGCTTCCCTATTAGACCCCCTACACAGCCCGGACAAAGGAAACGGCAGGCTCCCAGCCAAGCACATACATTTGCAAACTGCCGTCAGTCAGTTCCCAAGGCCAGAGGCTGGATGCCATTAACAAAGGATCTGTGATCTGGGGGCTCAGCCCATTTCACTCTCCCTGCCGAGAGAGTGGCGCTTCTCATGGACATCTATAGAGGTTGTTCGCTCCCCGGTCAGGAAAGAGCTGCCAAGGAGCTGCTGCTACTGCTTCATATTTTAATCAAATGCCCTTGCACTCGGCACGGGAGTTGACAACACATGAGCTGTACTTCTTGAGCTTCCTATCAAATATAGGTTTGCTGTATAAAGGAACTTGCCACATTCTTGATTTCTACAGTCTGTTTTAAATACAAACGTGAACTAACCCCAGTCAGGAATTAGCTATTATATTTAGCTTCAGCTAATATGTAGCTCTAGGGAAAGTGCACTCTTTTACTGGCTTTGAAATGAACATGGGAGTTAAAATGTATTACTATGGGGGTTGAAATAATTGTTGCATATTCACATATTCTCTCCTCCATCTTTCTCTTCTCTCTTTTGCTGCTTCCTTTTCAGTTTCCTGTTTTGTGCTAACCACAGAGGCCAGGACTTCCAAGTGAGCAAACTAGGGTTAGTACTTGTCCTCCAATCAGAACCATGCATTTCTTCTGGTTTAGGGGAATGCTTTGCCAATGTGGATATTGTGTTTACTAAACAGCAAACTAAAAGGGAAGCCACACATAGGAATGGAAGATCAGAGAAGAAGGGAGTGCTGGGCTCACAGCTCAAACCATGTTTTGGAGAATTATTTAAATTGTGCTATTGTTTCAAGGAAGTGTAGATTCCCTCTCCTCATTATAAACTGCCACCATTTCCATTCTAGGAGTCACATAGCCCAATCCTATTCTTCCCGCCTGCTGATGAGTTGACACTAAATTGGCTACCATTGCATCCTATTGGGGGAGGGGAACTGTGGAGGTCTCCTCTCAGTAAGGGAACATTCATTCTCTTACCTGGAGGTAAGCTTCCACAGCACAGAAGGATCTATTCCGACCTGCATTAGTAAATTTGCTGGTGCAAATCTACAGAATAAGGTCTGGGAAAGGAGTTAGGATTTGGTGGCCACCACTGCAGCTGAAACTGCCCCCTTCCTGGACCTGATCTGCCCTTTGTCTGCCCCCATCACTGCCTTCTTCTACCCTTCCCCAAACTGTTCCTCCCTCCCTCATTTTATCCAGTCCTTCCCTGCCATCACACCTGCCTTAGCAGGACCTCCAGAATTTAATGATGCATGCAGGCTCCAGCCTTCCTGCCTTTGGGTCAAGGCACGAGTTTGTTTCTCTCAAGAAATCAAAGACGCTTATTTCCATTTTGGTCAGCCCATCATCCTAACCAGCAACTTAAATTTCAATAATCAGGATAGATCCTTCTTCCTAACACCACATCTTGGGTTCTCCTACTTTCTCTTAGAAGTACTGTACTGGGCATTGAATAAATGGGGTTTGGAAAGCACCTTCAGGAAGAATAAATCAGAGTACCCTTTTGCAGAACAAGCTGAATAAATTTTTCCATGTTGTTTCCCACGCTAGAATTCACCTTGGAAGGCATAATGTTGTTGTAGGCTGTTCCACATGACTGAGGTGATGCATTAAATGGCCCAACCTTATCTAACACCCCATGAGGTGATGCAGCAGCACTGGCACAGCTTCTGTTGCATCTGGCAAGGGAGATTTGGCTGCTGCTGGTCTCTTCCTTGTAAGGAGAAATTTGTCCATGTGCCTGAGGCACCCGAGGTAAGCCCCAGCAGTCACTATGGGTCAACCCAGATCTGCACCGGTTCAATCGCTGGCACAAGTCCACATTTACCTATGCAGGCAGATCAGGCCCAGGAAGGAGGTTGGGATTCAGGATGTGCTACTGCCCCAGATCCCAGCCCCCCTTCCCAGGTCTGACCACCCACCTGATCACTGTCCCGTTCCACCAACCCCCTTACCCATTCCATCCATTCTTCCTCTCCCTACCCCATTCCACCCCCTGTGCTGGCTTATCTGCTCCAGCAGGACTCTTGCCTTCACCTCTGTGCTCTAGCACTGCACACACACTTCCAGAGCACACTTTACAGATGCTTTGCAGCAGCTGGTACTGGCAGAACACAAGTTCCACCAGCAGGACAGTCCATTAGTACTGGGCTGAGAGTAAATTATTTATATATTTCTGGCAGCAGAGTGCACTAACCACACTACTATAGTTCTGGGTGAACTGGGCCTAAATCCAGGAGCAAAGAGAACTGTTTATATCCATATTTACCAGCAAATGTAACATAGCTCAAACATGTATGAAAATATAGTGACCAAAATCCACCAGGTTTTAGGAAGCAATTCTTATTTTTAAGAGGCATGTTAACACACCAATAACAGAATGAATTATTTGTCCTGTGTGACCCTTGAAATTTCATTTCATGCTCTGATAGATGAAGTTCTGTAGCCCCAATCTTAATGTTTTCATTCATACCTTATTATTCAACCAAATACTGTGTTGAGAGAAAGAAAGACCCTTCAGAAAGAGGAACCTTAGCATATGAATAACTCTTAAGCATTACACTTAGAAGGGCAGTCTTTGTGTTGTGGAATGCAGAGATGTGACGTTTTGTATTTCTGTCAAGAATGATTCAGGAAGTGAGGTTTTAATATATACTTTCCCAAAACCTCTCAAATATACTTAATATACATGCTTTTTGTGATACGAAAAGGTAGTTTAAAAAATATCACTCTATAAGCACTGGTTCCCAACCCATGGTCCACGGACCATAGGCAGTCCTCAGTACCCTGAGACGTAGTCTGTGAGGTCTCGGGGGGGAAAAAAGATTGCTTTCTATCACTTCCAGTGTCTCACCAAGTGAGTGCCCCCCCCCGGACCACCAGAGAGGGCAGAGAACAGACCACGTACAACTTCTGGCAGTGTAGCCCTTAGTTAGGATTGGGCTGTTAGACTATACCCACTTACCTGGAAGTAAGTCCTACTCAACCCAATGGAGTTTACTTTTAAGCGGACATGAATAGCTTTCTGCTGCAATAATCACAACTCTTATTCAGGACCCCATAGGTGTATGTTTTCACTGAGATGCTTGAAAGCCCAGTTAGATGTGACTGTGGCAGACCTGCCTTTTTCAATGCAGGCCTGCTCCAAGCATGTGTAAAGCAGAGATGGGGCTGCTGAACTATCCTTTCTGCAGTCTGTCCTGCAGACTTTCTGCCAACTAAGCTCACAGTATCGGAGTGTAAGGTGATTGATTTTCTGCCTGGTAAGCTCACAGTATTGGTGCCTGCTGGGAAAAAAAGTGGAAAAGGGTAAGTTGAGGGTTGTACGGATACATATCTCCACTAGTTACAATGTGCATATCCTGCTCTTCTAGCATTGGCTGTCACATATATCGTTCATGCTGATGTTCAGAATTCTTTCATCCTAATTTAAGGGCTGCCTGATCCCATGCTAGGGAACAACAATACATCAAGGAGAAGGCTGGAAACAAAGGACTGGTCATTCCACTATATGTTATATTAGAATCCAGAAGTTTTAATAACATTACTGCATTCATTGTGCTAGGACAACATTTCTACAAGGGCACAGATGCAAACACAGATTTTATGAGCAGTAGCTTTTACTAAGGAGCAACATTTATAAGCTGTAATTTATAGCTTTTAAATGCAAAGATATAATGCAAATAAGTTTTCCCCTCTCTCTTCTCCCACTGATCAGCTCATGAATAAGGCTGAAAGGATTTCAGACCATAGACAGAGCGAGTGCAAGGAAGAGGAGATGAAGAATGAATTAACTTGCCCCTGATTTCCCTCCCCCCATCCCTTACTTAAAATGCCCTCAACTGACCATAGGATCACTTCACAGCTCAGCATGAAAACCGGGTGCATACCTATGTTTCCTTGATAATATATAGTACCCCTCCCATCTCAGGCCCGAAAACAGGAATTTACTTGCCTATCATGCAACAAAAATGTAAGAAATGTTGTTAGTCGCAAAACAAGATGTCTTGGTCTTGACCATAGGAAGGCACAATGACAGTTAACATGAAGGTTGATGTCTAATTGAATGTCAGTTTTCTTGGCAAGAGCATCCTAAACATTTATTCAGGTCATCTGCCTGAGAACATCTCTATAATGTGTCATGTTTTTGTGACATGATTGAGGCTTAGGACCAAAGTACATGTGACGCTTAATGTGTCAGAGTGTGGTTACAGGTGTACGTTTACTCTGTGCAGCAGTCATGTGGAGCAACGATTGAATTGGAACCACAATATTGAGGTGGAGGGTATGAAATTGTTTACGTCTGTGCAGTTTTCTTGCTGAAAATTGCCTCTACAAAGCTATTGTTCAACCCTAAAAATGCAATTTGCTAGAAATGTGGTCTGAATTCACTTCAACCACCCCCTCCCCTCTTCTCATGATGGGAAAGGAGAAGGAAAGAGAGGATAGGATTCAGGCACCTTGTGGATATTTGTGGTGAAATCTGGGGATGGGGTCACACAGATTTGTATGCAGAAGGACCCATTTTCAACCTCTGGCATCTCCACTTGGAGCTGAGATAGACCCCTCTCTGAAAAACCCTCTTCCACAATGATGATACTGAGAGAGATGAAGCAATGTTCAGACGCAGTTTAAGGCTGCTTCACATGATCGGATCTAAATAAAAAGAAATCAATCAATTTGCCTACCATGTGACCATCTGTTTTGGCCTATAAGAATCATTCTCAACCCTGTGTTCAGAATTACTCATGGAGCCCATATATTTGCTTCAGAGATACAGTGCAAGGAACCCAGCTCTCTTTTGCACATAAGGCTCCTGATCCAGAAGTGGGATTAGTACGCAAAAGAAAACCCTAATATACACCCACTTTGCTGGATTAGTGTGACTACAAACTAATTGTAGGCAATGAATGCTACTATCCTGCACTAGCACAGAAGAAATGTACTTTTATAGAAAACAAAACTCCCCTTAGGATACATCCACCATACATATGTCAGGCAGCCCAGTTCAAACCTGAGCTGGTGCGGTTGGGCTGAGAGGCCTACACCATATCCAGTGCAGTTTAGGAGCAGGCTGGAGGTCTCCTCAGGGTAAGACCTCAGGTCCCTTACCCCATGTTGAGCCCCAGCCTGCTCACTGGGGCTACTCAGATCTGTGCCAACTGGCACAAACCCTAGAAACCTTGTGTTGGGCTTCCAAGCCTAGGAGGGAGGATAGGATACAGCAAAGGCCCTTGTTAGGATTGGGCCGCAAGTGTACCTATACCAGGGGTGTCAAACATAAGGCCCGGGGGCTGGATGTGGCCCAAGGAAGCTTTTTATCCAATCCTTAGGCTCTTAGATGCTGAGCAGTGCTAAGGTGTTACTGCAGAAAAGGCAGCTCAAATGAAAATTGAGCTCTCCCATAACTTGAAATATGATCAAGAATTGCATATTTTCTCTTCTGTCATTTGCAAATAATGAGTTCCTGAGTGAGGAAAAAGTACTTATTTTTGGTTTTGACCTGTTTAATGACATCAATTCCTGCCTAATGGCATCAGTTGCGGCCCTCAGCAGGTGTCATGAATGCTATTTGGCCCACTGTATGAAATGGGTTTGACACGTCTGACCTATACAAGACACATGTTTTCAAACACCTCTGTCAAATCACACTTTATGTTTTAGGTGTGTACATTTCTTAGATGTATACCTCAAAATGTAATGTGTGAAGAGGTTCTCAATCCAATCTTACTCAGTTTCTTTCTTTCAATAAACCTTCAAAAGACAATAGAGAACATTGCAAGCTCCATAAATTATGCCATGCTGAAAATGTTTCAGTAAAATTCAAATATTAAAATTAAAGCCGACAGATAAGAGTAAATCTCTACTAAAGTTTCTTTTACTGTCATTAAACTGTTGCAGCACTACTCCAAGGTTTAAAATATATCCATTCTATTTAAATCTTTTGCAATAACAGAAGAAAAATTTTAATTGCCAGTAACAAGCGCTGACGCAACTCTCATACAAGAATTACATCAATTTAGTATATATTATTTGGGCAACTGGAAAGATGAGTAAAAGAAAAGCAGTGTAGAAAATGCTGTTTTCTGTAATTTATTTTCATGGATCTACACAATCCCCCCCCCCAAAAGAAAAATCTGTTGAGCTCTGAGACAAATTCACATTGTCAACAAAAATGTGTTAGCCATGATCAAGTCTAATATTTGAATTTAGACTGTCATTATTCCAGGTCCCCAATGTTTATTTTTCAATAGTCATTAAATATTCATTTAAATAATGTTTCTGGAATCATTTATCTGTTTAAACACAACTATAATTATATAGCTACAGATGTAAATATGTGTCATCAGCACAAGAAAAATAATACCAACTGCATCAGTACTTTCAATCCTCTCCCTAGCTTTTTTACAATGAAACTTTTTAAAAATATGGTATTGTTCTTATTTGTCTAATGTTATGTTAATCTGAGGATCATTTCATAACCATCAAAAGAACTTGAAATTTTATTTAAGCTTAGGATTTATAGCAATCCCACAAGTAGTACATAAAAATAGATTTTAAGGTTGTTTTGTGTTGCAGAAGAACATGGGTGTTATGAAACCTACACAAGTAGGTTTCAAATAATTTTCAACAATTGATAAAAAGATTGTATACAATATCTCATCAAATGTCTGAAGACATTCACCTCAATTTGAAATTATTTTTTAAAAAATAATTGATTAATAATAAATAATCAATGAAATGTACAAATGTACATTAATAATAAATAATCAATGAAATGTACATTTACAATTATATTTAAAAACATTTGCTAAAAATGCAAGCAGTATCCACTCGTCAGTCAATGCAGTAACACTGAATATATTTTATAATACATTAGCAATTAAAGTGAAAAAAGATCAGGCAAAATTATTGGGATTTTTTTTTTTTTTGTACACGAGAATCTTATATTAAATCACATGAGAAAAAAATGAAAGAAAAGCAAGACCTGAGCATTGTTTTTGAAATCATCAAAACAGATCTCTCCAAGTTGAAACATAGTGGCTTGCTAATTTTACAACACTATATCAAACTGAAATTTACCTGGCGTTTCTTTCCAAAATCAGAATACTCCTAAATTATTTAGCATGGAAAAGCAAATTTTAAAATCAAGAAAATTTTTTGATCTGCCATGTGAGATCTTTGCATCCTACAAAAAATAAAGTAAAAAAAAATAATCAGGAATTTCTAAAAGTTTAATATGCCTTTAAAAAATTAACACCACTGAAAATCCTCCCTCCAAGCCTTCCAGTTGATATCCCACCCGCTTTGGACATGGGTATGTGCTTCAGTTTTACTCAATAATGCAGCAGAATTTCACAGCCATGCAATCAATGTTGCACTGCCAATTTCTTTCTATGTGCTTAGCCTCAAAGTGTCAGCACTTTGAAACAGAGACTAAAGTCTAAACAAACACCTAAAAGCCAACACTTACGGTAAGTCTGTTTAAAATCTATATTTTAAAATTATTGTTCTAAATGGTTTTGAATAGAGCACACTGATACTCCTCTCTGGAGTATCTAAGGGCCTTTCGAGACAAACTCTGCAATGAATGTGCAGTTGACACAAAGTTAATTCAGTTATTGGAGGAGTCCAAACATATATCTGTTGTGAAGTAATTGGTAGTTGGGCACTGGGGAAATGCAATTTTGCTGTTCTGAAGTACAAAATGTAATGTGATTGCATGAGGGTTCTGGGTACTCTTTGACTAGAGCGAGAGAGAGAGAGAGAGAGAGAGAGAGAGAGAGAGAGAGAGAGAGAGAGAGGTTGACTACACTCCTCTGTACCTTTCCAGCACAGGAACATTCAAGGCACCTTTTATAAAAGAGAAACAAAAGCTGACAAGACTGACCCTGGCCCTGCAGTATTGGCCCACTAATATTTCTTTAAACATATTTCTCTGCTTTCTGTCCCCAGCCCTGCTGTTTTTCACAACATTTGCAAACAGGTGATCCTGTGTCAGCACAGTGACATCACACTGCAACAAAAAGTCTACGTTACCCCCATCCATTGTGTGGAGAGACAATATTTCACTCCTAAAAACTCCTGGGTGTTATGAAGTTTACATATGCACCAGAAAGAATGCGAACTTCTTGTAATATAAAATATATATTAACTATTTGAATGTTAAATGTTTGGTCCATCTAGTTCATTAGGGTCTACTCTGATTGACAACATCTCTACAAGATCTTATGGGGGGATATTTTCCCATCTCTGCAACATGATAATCAATATGAGGATTGAACCCAGGGTTCTCATGCATTATCACCAACCTAAAGTCCTTTTTTCCTTCAGTTATGTCTCACACTCACATATTCCATAGACTCACAACGTAGAACACATAAAATAGCACAAGAATGAATGTCCATAGTGTACTTTGGATAAATTGTCAAAGATTCAGTGCCTTGGAGTTATAAGAAAACAGGGCACAACCTTTCCATTCTCAGAAAATTACTAGAATTTTTGTTTGTTTGTTTAAGCCTTACAGCTTCTACCTTTTTGAAACTACTGGACAACATGACCACTTTTGCAGTGCAATCCTGTGCATGTTTACTCAGAATGAAGTCCTGTTTTGTCCAATGTAGTTAACTGCCAGTTACTGGTAAGTGCGCATACTATTTTTCTGTGGTTTCATTACCACTAGTAAGACATTAGTGTTCTTTTCAGTGTAATTTATACAGCTGACATAAGACTACTATGCTAGTTGCTGTGTTACAGTGACACCAAGTGGATTTACAAGGCAAGTACAATGTCTTAAAAAGTGAACCAATATTGAACCAATACCCTGAACATTAAGTAAGGATGATTGACTATAGTCAGAAATCCTGCACTTTGCTGTCAGCAAGTGATAGGAATCTTCATGTGGAAACAATCTTATGTGCCTCGGTTGCTTTCCCTATCAGGCCCAGGCACAAATATGCTGTTTAGGGAAAATCTCACGTGTAGTACAGTAGTTGCCTATGGGGGGAGGGGAGAGGAAGGGTAGTGCTTCACCAAAGTCCACAATGTGGCTAACAAATATGGCCCAGTTACTGGCAAGGCCATGCTGGATCTCTCCAGGCCTGTAAAGTCTGTGATCTTGGGGCCCACCATAGAGACTGTGCCATTCCCCCAGAGACTCAGACATCCCCCAGGTCCTGTCCCATGCTGCCCAGACACCTCGCCACTTTGGCCAGCCTCAGCTGGATATCTGCCTACTTGGCCATATATGCATCTGAGACCTGTAATGTCACCAGGATACCATCTGGGTGATATGAGGGACCAAGTCATCCTATGACAAGATTGGATGAAGGCCAGATGGTATGGGGGGGGGTGGTGTCCAGGACATGTCAGAGGCACATCTGACTGGAGTCTGAGTCCCAACAGTGACATCATAGTACTACATAACAGGATTTAATCCCATACAAAAATGGCTGCCATACCAGTCCCCTACCAGCACTAGCTATTTGTAGCCCTGGTCAGGGCAGTGGAAGAGAGCTTTCAACCAGACTATGTGGGTGGCTGTGGAGCAGGCCATGAGTGCCCACACTTACTCAATGGCCAGCTTAGAGGCTGGCGGAAGACCATCAAGGCAGCCTTCCACAAGTAGTCCCACTGCATTGACCATGGGCAGCTCAGCACCACCCTCACCTCTACAGGTAGATGCACTGGGACTACCAGCTGGGGACTACTATCATATGGGTAGGTAGCTGCAAGGCTAGGAGGGAGCAGCCAGCACAGGACTACTGCAGGGGCTGGAGGGTGGCCATTCCAGGTTGGAGGCAGCACTGCTATTACAAATCTCCCCAGCAGCCACAGGCCAGGCAAAAATGAGGCTGGCAGAGAAGGTGGAGGAGAAGGTGGCCAGAGCACCACTGCCACCCTCCACCATTTAGGGGCCCATGCAGCAGTAGCAGCAGGCTCCTGACGATCCACAGGTGCAATAGAGGAGGATGCAGCTGGTGGCAGTGAAGTGGGCCAGCCATGATGAGGCAGTTGCATAACAACCAGACACAGTGGCTGATGCTGACAGACCTTTATTAGGCCCAGACATGTGCACAGCCCCTGGGCACCTGCTGGAAATCCACAGGAGTTGGTGCAGGGCTGTTATGATGGCCAGTCACCCATCCACCTCCAACAGCTGGTGTCAGAAGCCATTTTACCCAAAGGCACACCAACAGATTCTCTTTTGCTTTCCCAGGTGACCAGGAAAAAAGGGGCAGATTGGCTGCTTCTTTCTCAACATCCCAGTGGCACTGAGAAAGGAGCAATCAGCTCCTGTCCTTTACCTTCCTGGGCCACTGGGAAAGTAAAGGAAGCCTCTCAGTGTGCACTTCTTCAGTGATCAGAGGCATTGAAAGAGGAGCATGCATGAGCAGCAGCTACTCCTCTCCTCCCCTAGTAAATGGCTTCCTGAGAGGCCCCATATCATTGCTGGATCCTATCATTGCAGGAAGCCCACTTGCAGGTGGGGAGATAGGAGAAATTAAACTAGGATCAAACCATACCTTGGTTTGCAGGCAAGCTATGATTTGTCCAAACCATAGTTTGCTGGGTTTATATGAAATGACAAATGATGACTTTCGGCAAGGTAAAAATGGAAGTTCCGAACATCCATTCTTCTGCCTGAAGGAAAGGAGAAGGAGAGGAGAGAGCATGTGAGCTTGGCTTAAAGCTGGCCATTCTCATAATGGTAAACCATGGCTGGCTATTACAACTAAGTGTAATCATGGTGAAATGAATGCACAAATTCCATTCAGTTCAATGAAATTTGCCCCAGCAAGTACAGCGGGCCCTCGGGATTGGTCGGGAATCCATTGCTGGACCCCCTACAGAAACCAAATTCCACAGATAATTGAATCTGAAACTACTTACATGGGGGCTATACCCCTGCCATCCGGAGGTTGCATGCAGCTCCTAGCCTCTCAGAATGCCAGAGGTTTGCTAGCAAACCAAAAGTGCCTTCTAGTCACTCCAGGAGGCTTCTGAGGCATGGGGAGACTGTGCTCAGCCTCCTTTCACCTCAGAACACCTCCCAGATGTGACCAGAAGCCCCTTCCAATCACATCCAGGAGGTTCTCTGAAGCCAACCAACTGCGGGTTCGACATCCAAGGATATTCAAATCCCTGGATGCCAAGCCTGCAAATAAGGCGCGCCCACTGTAATGTGTAATATAATTCATGATAGTACAGTAGCATAGAGACAGATCAAAGATTTGTTTTAATTGTTTTTAATCATAATGAATCACTATGACCTAAGAAAAGTCACCCAAATGTAGTCAAATGTAAACAAAAAATGGAAAATTGAAGTTAAGAGTCCTTATAAAGAGAGGCAAGTGTGACTTTTATTCCATAATATGTTTTCCATTGTGTTGCAAAAGTGCAAGACATTTTTCATGTGTCAAGCAATGATTTAATTTGACAGGAGCGTAGGTATTAATATTTATATTATCTGTTAAAACCACTAAAGCAGTGAAAGTAGAATAGGTTAACACTTTTCAGCTACTTTCATTCTGAGGTGAATGTTTCCTGTGCTGTGGTGAGTAATGTGTTATTACTATGGTTGTCATCTCCTTAGAACGTACAATTGTATATGAAATGTGAGCATTAGTGAATGGTTGGCAACCTTCAGTCTCGAAAGACTGTGGTATGAGCCTACAGCACCCGGAATTCCCAAGTGGTCTCCCATCCAAGTACTAACCAGGCCTGACCCTGCTTAGCTTCCAAGATCAGACAAGATCAGGCAAGTGCAGGGTAACAGTTGCTATAGTTGTTGCTATTTCATTTCATTGCTATTTCATACAATCATGTAAGTATATAAAATGAAGCATTGATTGTTCTGAATACTTGTTTTGATCATATGCAAAAAGTTTTCCTATGGAAACCGTCTTTTAGAGACACCCCCAAGTGACACTTGGTTCCTTGCTGGAATCGTCTGCTTTCTGCAGTGAACCTGCACAATATTTTTTATACTTGTTGGTCTGGGTTGATCTATGGGGGCAGGAGCTGGTGTGTATGTGGCCATGCCAACTGTAAGGATTCTACAGAATCTGTTCCCTTGACTTGGGGACAAACATCAGAAATCACAATAGGGCATATTTGCGGAAACTTCATAAACAGTTCTGGAGATCGATATGGCTTCTATCTTTCCTGGGATTGGGCTTTTATATCACTGCAGTATTATGAAGTATACAGTTCTTATGAGGCTGTTAGAGTGGGTATCTGTGAGCTATGGTTAAAGGGAAAATTTCAAAGATCTGCATGAGGATCTATGAAGATCTGATGAGTGGTGATGACTAGGGACAGGGCCTTGTCTATTCGTGGCTCCCCTTTTCAGCACAATCTTATGCATATCTGCTGAGAAGTAATTCCCATCATGTTCAGTGAGGCTTACTTCAAGGAAACTGTGGATGGCCTGTGTGAGCTGAGGCACCTTTTATTGCCCTTTAAATGATTGTTTTGATGTGCTGCTGTGCTTTTTATCATTTTACTCTTTTTATTGCTTCTACCGCTGTTCTAGCCTGTCAGTTTTATGAGGTGCAATTTTAATGATGGAGCTATTTATTTTCCACCAGCAGTAGGTTTAATGTACTCCACTATTTCAGGATACAGGTGGAGTGGGATGCATGTTTAAATGCTCCATAGTGGTGCAGCAATTCTTTGCTTATAGAAAAGTAGCACATCAGGGAGGAGAGTTTGACTTTAGGGCCAAAGTTGAAGTCCCAAAACAAGCTGGCTCCAAAATTAATTCCTGGCATGATTTTTTCCCCCCAATACACACTTTTTTTGGGGGGGGGGTTGTTTTTTGGGGGGGATGGGGAGCATCATGCACATATGCAAACTACATCTGTTGCCCATTCTGAAATAAGCCACTCCAGGAAAAGCTTTTTCCCCTCTTCTGCTGTCTGACAGCCCAATCCTATGTATGCCCACTCAGAAGTAAGTTCCATTAGTGTCAATGGGGCTTACTCCCAGGTAAATGTGGATAGGATTGGGCTGTAAGGCTGCAATCCTATACATACTTACCTGGGTGTAAGCCCTATTGAACTCCACGAGACTTACTTCTGAGTAAACCTGCCTAGGATTGTGCTGTTACACCACTGGCATGAAAAATAGCCTACTCTGGCTCAAAAAATAAAAAAGGCATGCCCATTTCAGTGGCTGCTTTTCCAACTCCTGGCATCCTTTAGGAGACTGGGAGAAGGGCGAGCCAGGCGTTCTGCAGAGCTGTACCCAGAAGAGGCACGGCTGCAACCATAAGGGAATATCCGGCTGGAAAGCCCCGCCGCCACCCCGCCTCTTCGCAGCCGACGTCGGGTGGAGCTGCCTTGGGAGGGCACTGCTTCTCCCCGGCCTACAGCGGCGGAAGCGAGCGAGGCTGGGCTGCTTCCCCCCCGAGAGCAGAGGGGCCAGTGCGATGGGGCTGGTGCGCGCCTTGGTCGGCCTCGCGCTCTTCTCCTGGGTCTGCTGCGGCCAGCCCGGTGCGTGGGAAGGTAGGGCCGCGGAAGGGAGCTGCGGGCGCAGGGAGGAGGCTTCCCGGGAAAGCCACACTGCGTGGGAGGGCCGTGATTTCTGCGGGTGGAGGAGCTGGGGGGGCCCTTGCTGGGTCCACTGCCGGGGAGGTGGGGTTGGGTGAGGCATCTGGTGGGTCACTCCTATCCACACTTGCCTGGGAGTCAGCCCCACTGAGTATAATGGGGCTTACTTCTGAGTAGACATGCCTAGGATTGGGCAGTGTGAGATGCAGGAAGCTGGACTAGGTGGGCCTTTGGCCTGATCCTCTTCTTGTGTCCTTAGCAGCCAGTTTCCTGGACTTCTGGGATTCAGACCTGGGGGTTTCCCCATTTCCCTGTTTTCTCTGCGTTGTCTCTCTTGAGCTCTTGTTTTGGTGCATGATCTCTGTATGGTGAGACGCAATCTATCTAGCCAAGTCCGATAGAGGCCAAGTGTGGTGTCTCTTGGGAATGGGGTGGTGGGAGTGGACAGGGGTGTGTGTGTCTTCTAAACTTAACAACCCAGAGACGATTGGCACAGCTCCATTTCCTGCCTTTGTTTTTCACTGGAGTCCTTAAACATCCTTAGATGAGCTGATCTGACTTTCCTCTGTGCCCAGATTAAATTGGCTCACCTTTTGCTTTCTTTGTTCATGTCTAGGCTGTGATCTGCAGAAAGTTGTTTTGCTGCCCCCTTCATCTCTCTTCTCTATTCCTAACTTCCCCTTTTGATTTTTCATGCTGTGTGCATCGCCACGTGCAACATATCCTCTGAATTAATGTGAAAGAGTCATCGCCCCTTTGTTCTATAGTTGCCATTGTAATGCTGGCATAGTCAACACCTCAGTGTTGGCATACACTGAAAGACTGGGTAGTGTCTGTCCACCTCTTCACCAGGCTGCTTACAGCATGGAGAGTGGTTTAGCAATGTCAGATTACTTTGGCGTGCCCCACAATCGGGCACTCACTCACCTCTTCCAGTTGTGTCTCAACTCAGTTCTAGGGTTTAGCAGGATCTGGCATTTACCAGGGCTAGCCCCAGAACCTGATTGAATGCCAAAACTCAGTTCCAAAACATGCCAGAGAAATAACCATAAACAGTACTTCTGAATATGAGATAAAGTAATTTTTCTCCCCAATGAGCCATCTCCAAGTGAGGAGCTAGTGATCTCAGGTCCCAGGAGTGGCATCCAGCCCCGAAGATGTTTTTGAATTACATCTGCCAGCTTTCTTCTTGATTTCTTGTAAAACTTTGTAGTTTGGGGAATGTTATCTTGCTTTACGGTTTGGGGAATGTTTGCTATCTTTAGGCAAAGTTTGGGGAATGTTTGCTATCAGTAGGTAAACTGTAGCAGGACATGACCATCTGAGAAGTGTGGCGAAATCACTTCCTCCCAAGTGAACATATACTAAGCAGGTAGAACTGTAAAAATGCAAGAAGTTTATTAAAAGGCTAAAACAATAAGTAGAGATAAGGAATAAAAAACAAGGCACTAAGGATAAAGGGGGCTGTTGAAGTGTTGGCAAAGAGATTGAAATGCGAGATGGTTGGTTGGCAACCTTCAGTCTCGAAAGACTATGGTATAAGCCTACAGCACCCAGTATTCCCAGGCGGTCTCCCATCCAAGTACCAACCAGGCCTGACCCTGCTTAGCTTCCAGGATCAGACAAGATCAGGCATGTGAGATGGAAATAAAATGAATTGCGTGAAGCAGTGAACTGAATACTGTTCCTTTTCTAATGATTCACACTGTCCCAGGAGTGTGGTCCTTTCACTCACACAGGCAAGTGGGTGTGCCTTTTGCAGAGTGCAGCTGCTTATAATGATGGACAAGTCAGTGCAATGCACCTAAGAATCCTTGTGTGTTAGCTTAAAAAACCTAGAGTTGATGATGTCATGGGTCCATCTAATTTGATAGGTTATGACCACTGGGGCACCACACTTACCTGCCCCTTGATCTGGTTAGATGTGTTGGGATGCCCAATTGTCATGTGCCAATGTCAGTAGGGGGGCTGGCTAGGGTCTGTTGTCTTAGGCGGACCTGGATGAGATAGATAGCAAATTCACAATGTGACACGTCACCTTTGTTGTGCAGCTTTTCTGCAATGGTGCTGAATTCAGAGTCTCAGGGAAGCATCCCAGAACAATGGCCTCTGGGGTGGGGAGTGGGTGGGAGTGAGAACGTTCAGACATAGGGAAATATAGGCAAATAATAAAGGAAAACAAGAGAATTTCACCACAATGTCATTAAAATTAGTGGGGCATACTTTGGACTATAACTTAGGATTGCCTTGTTACTGCTTATTCACACAAGGAAGTTGGCGAGAGTTAAGCAACTTGACTGCTGTGTGAAGGATTGCTGTCAAAGTGGTTTATGATGATGTAACCATAAGAGGTCTGTTAGTTCCTGGCCTTTTTGTTTTTGTTGATTAGGTGATTTTTGAACCACATTCTGAGTAAGCCTAGGGTTTCTCAATTACAAGACCTGAATGATGGACAAACTTCCCTGAAACACAAATTTCTTGCCACCTTTCCTCTTTTGCAATGCACAGCTCTGTACAGTATTCATGACTCATATATCATGACTCACTGGATGTATTCAAGACTCATCCATCCACCCACAGAGTCAGACAGGTAGGGTTCTGGCTGAGAACCAAGTCACCCAAAAATTCACCTGGCCAACCCCTCCCCTATTTGGGGAAGATGTTGAAGGCTCAGACTGAAGAAACTAATCATAGTTTTTTCATCTTCAGTCATAGAATACAGTGATTTTTGGAGTATTTCAAACTTTATAAGTACTCTAGGCTACAAGTTCTTCTAAATGTGAATAGGCAGTAAATAGAAATAAATGAGGAAACATGCAATGTGACCACAAATATGAAACAAATTAAATTTCTATGGGCTATGATGAAACTTTGTACCCCAGGGTGCTGCTTTTTTCCCCCACTATTCATTAAATGAACTTTGCTCAGCAAAAATAGAGTTTGTTCTTAAAAGTTTAGTTTAAGAACTGATATTCTAGATCAGGGGTGCTCACACTTTTTTGGCTCGAGAGCTACTTTGAAACCCAGCAAGGCCCAGAGATCTACCAGGGGGGAAGGAAGTGTCTGACAGACACCCCCTTTAATGTATGGAGCCCCTGCTGGAGTCTAGTCAGTTTCATCAGTTTTGTTGCTGCATGCCTGAAGAGCAGCTAAAGTGTCAGTTTCAGTTTAGTGTCAGCTAAATATGTCAGTTTTGTCTAGTCACTAGACAAAACTGACATATTAACAGTTTGGAGAGACAGGGCTCCGCGATCTACTCATTTTGCCTCGCGATCTACCGGTAGATCGCGATCCACCTATTGAGCACCCCTGTTCTAGATTGTAGTTTGTGAAAATGGAGATTTTTGAACTTGGTCATTACAAGTCCCTTACCATCAATATGAAATTACTGTCCCAGATTTAAAGGTGACAAAACAACCTTTAGTGGATTTCTTTTGGTAGAGTTCAATTTTGCAGTGGTCTCTTTAAAATGCTATCCTGCATGTCCACAGAGGCCTTCTTAGTATGAATTTGGAAGGACCATAGTCATCCTTTGGCAAATAGCAGTCATGGAGGGGGGCTTGGTAATAATTTCATGGGGAGTTTCCCTATGGTGCAGTATCATTTAGATTGGGTCCACCACAGGTGCTATTTGAAAAAAGAGAAAAACATGCAGGAACAGGGCACGCACTACAAATAGCATATAATTTGGCCCTAAGGAACCGTGATTTGCTAAGTGCTGGGAATGTCTAGCAATGCACAAGTTATATCAAGTTTGGAAAATACATGGTCAACATAGTCAGTAGTCTTTTTCTTATGTTTGATTTTAACTTTTCACATTCCTGGAAGGCACTCAGCTTAAAATAATCAGATACAGAGGATCCCTGTTATAAGTGTCCTCCCCCCCCCCACTGTTATATATTTCCAGCATTTAAATCCTCAACTTTTTGAAGAACTAGCCTAAGAATAATATGGGCTTACATCCTTTACCACCATGGCTCTGTGCTCTTCTTTAATCTCCCCCACAAGCTCTTAAGGCATCATTATTTATTACTGTTATTGTCAATTTTGGCATTATTGTCATAATTAATAAGAAAAACATTCAGGGCCTAGAAAAGGTAAAAGCAAGAGAGGTGTCTTTGTCTTAAGCCATTTCTGCCCAATGTTGCATATACACAACAGGGACCAAATGTATACACCTGTGGGCTGGGCAAAAATTGGTTAAATAGGGTTGAGGTGCTCTTCAAGAGACAGCTGAGCTGTGAACTACAACAGGCACTTGTCCACAGGTGCAGCGGGAAGAAATTTCTCCTTTTCATGTCTTCATTAGGTGCTTGGGCTTCAGAGCATTGGCCTTCCCTAGAGAAACCTCGCCGATTCCACAGGCCCACACACATTTTGCTTCCTTAAACGTTACACCAATTCCTGGGTATATTTGGGATGCCGATTCCAAAAATGGCATCCGTTTTGCCCTATCACGTCTAGTTTTGGAGATATAGTATAGCTTCTTTAGTGGATGGTTCAAGCAGCTTCCTCATGAGGAAGCCTACACCATGGCACACATGAGGTGGATTATGAGAGGAAGCCCATGAGACTTGCCTGTTGGAGTAAACTCTTTTGACTTCAGAAGAAATCCCAGACTATTTGTTTATTTCTATTATTCATAGTCTCTTTTAGCCATAAGGTAACAAAAGAGCTTCAAATATATACACAAATCACTCAAAGGTACAAAATATGAGCATTCATAAGTTGTGTTTTTACTCAGAGTTGTCCAAGAAGCTGCTGACATTTCAAATGATTGTCTTGCATCTGTTCTCAGCTTCTCTTGGGCAAAGAGTTTCTCATACGCAGCTAGATGTACCAATCTCGCCATTCATCAGAAAAGGAAATGATTACTCAGTTTGCTTCCTCTCTCTGTTATTAATGTGAAATGCATTATTTTAGGACCAAACTACATATTACATCTTATATTCACTCCCGAATCGGCCTTTTCAGCCACACTAGATGCTGTTCCAGAACCACCATTCAGAGTGCGATACCATAGTCTTTTGAGACTGAAGGTTGCCTACTACATATTACATGAAACTCATCATTAAATCAGATGTCCTTAACTTTTCTTTCCTAAATAGGATCTTGTGGAGATCCAACCTGGATGGGGGACCATTAAATTGAAGGTTAATGTTTTTTTCTCCAGGTACAGTTCCAATCTGATCCCCTTCCTCCCAGCAACTATTTGCCTGAGGAGAAGTTAGGGATCAGAAGGCTTTGCCTTATAGCAAAACTACTTATAAAGGGGAATTCTTCCCCCCCATAAGAAATAGTTTGTTTTTAAAAAAAAATTTTTTTTATTATTTTCCAAAATAAAAACAAACAACAAATATAAATAAACACAAACTCAGTACACAACACAAAAAAACAAACACAAACACACCGTTGGAGGGTGCAAGCAATCATATATCAACATATCTAATCAATCAATACATATCTTCTAATCTTGTTCCTCTTCTTGTTTAGCCTCTTAATATCATTTATCTATCATATCATATCCTGTATAATATATCATGTATACAATATATTCATCTAAATGCCCTATCTTATACATCTACAACTTCATTTTCAACCAAGCATAAAATGGTCTCCATTGCTCTATCTGTGTTGGTTTGCGCTATTGATCCAAAATCTCTGTAAGCCTATCCATTCCCACCACATTCATTATTTTCTCTATTAATTCATCTTTCATTGGAATTTTAATATCTTTCCAGTATCTAACATATAAAATCCTTGCAGCAGTTAATATCATAGTAACTAAATACACGTCATTTTCTTTATCTATAATATCTAAGGTAATATTAAGCAAAATTGACCCTGGTTTCCATGATATCGTAAATCCAACGATCTCTTGTATTGGATTTCTTACCATTTTCCAGTATACTTGCATTTTTTTAACATGTCCACCGCATATGATAAAACGTTCGTTCTACACATTTACACTTCCAACAATTTTTTGATTCATTTTTACCAGTTTTACTGGTGTCATGTACCATCTATAAAACATTTGATATATATTTTCTTTAAAATTTGTCACTCTAGTAAATTTTATGTTATAATTCCAAATCTATTCCCATTGTTCTAATGTAATATTATGATCTATCCATATTTAACTTTTACAATTGAAGGAAGACTTTCTTTCGTTTTTGAGATGAATTTAAGCCATTTATGTTGACAGAGTAAATACTCCATCCTCCCTTAACCATCATGTTTCTTTTTACTATTCACCTCTGTTTGTCTTCTTCTTGTTGCTATTGGTGAATGACTCCTTGCCCCTCTAGTTTCTTCCTTTTCTGATTCCTCAGTTATCTCTGAATCATCTGATTTCTTTTCTTCCAGCTCCATTTCTACAATTTCTAGTTCTTTTCTTCACAGTTCCTCTTCCTCAGTTTCTTCATTTCTCATCTCATCTTTCATCACTGTACTCAAAAACTTTTCTGCTTTCATTGTTGAATTTATATTATATCTCTGTGACTGGAATTGAAAAAACATACCTTCCGGGAGAAGCCATCTATATGATATTTGCTTTCCTCTTAAGAATTTTGCTAGCTCTTCATATTCTTTTCTCTTCTTTCTCACTCTCCGTGGGACATGTCTCAGAATTTTCACTTTGCTACCCTCCACCATCCATTCCTTTTCCTGTGAGATCTTCAATATTTTCTCTCTGTAAAAAGTTCTAATGAATTTCACCTGGATTTCTCTTGGTAGTTCATGTTCTCTTCTTGCTGAATCCAGATCCATGAGTATCTCCTCTGTTGGCGTGTCGATCCACTCTGATATTAAATCACCAGTCAGACATTGTGTATCTTCCCCTTTCTTTTCTGGTACATTTTGTATTCTCACCACTCGAGCTGCACTCTCCATCTGAATTTCCATTAAAGTTGCCTCTCCATCATATTGGTTCTGTTCTATCTCCAGTATTCTAGATTGATCTTTTGTTGTCTTTTCTTCTGATTTTCTAATCTTTTGTGTATTCTCATCTGCTCAGCCTTTAACAGCTTTCAGCTGCACACTGAGATCATTTAGTTGTGTAGTTAAAACATCCAGACTAGCTTGAACCTGCAGAAATTGATTTGTGTGCTGCTGTCCCATTGCCACTAATTTTTCTATATTATCTTGTATTGTCTGCTTCCAATATTTCCCTTTCGGTTCCTCTTGTGTTAGTTTTCCCAAGCTTGACTCCAGGGCGGGAGAGCCCCTAACTTTTGCTCCTTTTCCTATCATCCTTTTTCTTCCTTCTTATGTCTTCTTTCCTGTAAAACTCAAATATCTGTTATCACATATATCACTATCAGTTACCCTTATATCACATCACATCATCGAGAAATCAACTGTTCACCCATAAAAACCAACACAAGGAAATTTTAAGTCAAATAAACCTTTGCCTTGCAATATTTTTAACGCCACTAGATGTCCTTAGCGTATCGTCTTCCTTACTTCACTTGTCAAGTCCTGTTCTTGTCCTTGCAATGTCTTTTTAACTCCACTAGATGTCCCCGCTGTTCTATTCTTCTTATTCTGTTGTTTTGATTCTTTTGCTTACATTTGTTGCCGTACCAACCACATTCCCTTCCAAGAGATAGTGAGATGAATTCAAAACAATAAACCACATTTGCAAAACAAAGAAATGCAGATCTCCAGCCCTCTCCACAGGCACTCCAGGATCTCCAAAGAAAAACGAAACTGAGCGTTCCAAAACAGAGTTTATATTCCAAAATGATTAATTTGTAATCCAATGAGTTTTAGATTTGTAAAGTTAGAGTTATGCTCTCATATTTCCACAACAAACTCGGCAGGTCTCCTCCAAAGTTTCTTCTCACACAAGCAAACAAAGGAGCAGAGAAAGCCTCCCTCCTCTTTCCTCTTCCCAGAGGGGGAAAATCTGCCCCTTCTTCTTCTTCCCTCAAGCTTAAGGCAAAAGCTTAATCAGGCAGTCAAAGAAATAATGTTAACAGGGATTAATGGGGACCCATGCCCCACACTGGACTGTCTTCCTTAAGAGCTAGTGGAATAAGGTTAGAGAAAATAAAGAGTAGCTTGCAGCCCTGAATACAGGGTGGCCCATTTGTGATGCACATTGAGAACTTTGCATCAGGCTGCAAATTGGGAGAAGTGGTGAGTTGGCAGAGGGTACCCAACACCCATCTGCCACAGCAGCAGTGGTGGATGCTGAGAGAGAGTGGTAGATGAAGTCGGCAAGGGTAATTCTACCTGTTACCCCTATTAATGACTGGTTCTTGTAAGACATTTTAGCTATGATTGTTGAGTTGACCACTAATAATGATCAGTATACAAAATACTGTTGTAGTGGACTGTATTGGAAAAAGTAGTGGCCGGGCAGCCCAATCCTAAGCTGCTCAGAGTGCAGGGCTGCCATAGCAGTGAAAACAGCTGCCACTGCATCCAACATTCCCCAGGCAGCAGCCGCCACCACCACCTCCTTGGGAGAAGGAGACATTCATCCCCCTCCCTCAAGTAAAGGAAGTTGCCCCGCAATGGGACTACTCAATTCTACTCTGGAGCTGCCGCAGAATCGGAGAGCTCCATGTTGGGCCATGGGGCCCAACACGGAGCTCAGTCCTGCCCTCCTCACTCCCTCCCCCAGCATTCCTCCTCCCGCCTCCCCCCATGCTTCTACCTACCTCTCTGCCATCCAGCAGTTCAGGTGACTGCCAAGTGGCAGAGCACCGGCTTTCCACTGGCTCTAGCCCAGCGCCAGCTGTCACTGGGCTAGTTCCAGCGCTGGGCTGGCACTGAGGACTCACAAATGTGCTTTACGACACATTGTGACAGTGCGCACCGGTGGTCAGCCAGCTTGCACTGTTTAGGATTAGGAGTTATGTAGTGGCCAGGGCCAGCCCAAGACCACCTGGAACCTAAAGTGCCATTCCAAATGCTGCCCACTCTTATCTGGTGATATTCCACTTTCTTCTCCTTCCATGCCCTGGCTTGGAAAAGCAAGAGGGCACAGAATGGAAGGGAACTTGTGGAGAGGAAAGTGATAGGTTAAGGCAGGGGTGTCAAACATAAGGCATGCAGGTCAGATGCAGCCTGTAGGAGCTCTTTATCTGGCCCTTGGGCTCTCCCAGCACCCCCATCAGCTGCTTTCAGCTGTGCTGTCACTGTTGAAAGTGTGGCCCATGTGATAGTTGGGCTCTTCCAAAGTTTAAAAATTTTAAATTACCTAGATGGATAAAACCTCTCGAAATAGCAACCAATCCGAACTGGATTAAAAAAGATCAAAATAAACCATACAGTGACTTGCTGAATAATAAAGGAGAGATTTTAAGTAAGTCTGAGTTAGAAGAGAAAGGAATAAAGCTGGAATGAAATGCAAATAAGAACAAGATTACGAGAAGACCAAAAAATAGGTCTATATGAAGAAGATATAAGTTTTGATAAAATATTTTTGATTGATGAGGGGAAGTATATAAGAAAAATGTACAGTTTTCTCCTGGAGATGAGAATGGAAGATGAGATAGTTAAAGATGCAATGGTGCGTTGGGCAAAAATTTTTGGATATAATATATCAATGGATGATTTGAATCAAATTTGGAATACGAATATTAAGATAACTAAAGCAGTGACTTTTAAAGAGAACTTATATAAAATGTTTTATAGATGGTATTTAACACCAGAGAAGTTAGCAAAAATGTACTCTGGGTTATCAAATAAGTGTTGGAAATGTAATGAGCTAGAAGGAACTTTTTATCATATGTGGTAGACATGCAAAAAAGCAAAGAAATATTGGAAGATGATACATAAAGTGTTGCAAGAGATACTGCATTGTGTATTACCATTCAAACCAGAAATATTCCTCCTAAATGTGACATCAGAAATTAAAGACCAACTTAAGAAACACCTTATTGTAAATATTGTTACAGCGGCAAGAATATTGTTTGCGCAAAAATGGAAATCTATAGATGTACCAACTAAGGAAGATTTAATAGATAAAATCTATGAAGTAGCAGAAATGGAAGTTTTAACAGAAAGAATGAAAGAGAGAGATTTAGATAGAGTAAGAAAATATTGGAAGTTTTTTTATGATTGGGTAGATAAATCTAGTTAGATAAAATTGAGTGTTTCGTAAAAATTAATTTTTTTATATTCATAAATATGTGAACCTTTGTATTGACGATTATTGTGTTTTTTTGAGTTAATTGAATGATGTATGTTGGAATCTGGGGCCAACCCTTATGTGTAACCTGTGTCGTACCCTACCCAAAATTAAGCCTATTTCGTTTCCTGTATCTGTAATGAATGAATAAAATATATTGGGGGGGGGGGGGGAAACAAAGTTTAAAAATATGATCATGATTTGCATATTTTCTCTTCTGTCATTTGCAGTAAATATTTCTAAATAAGAAAAAAATGCTTATTTCAGGTCACAATCTCCTTAATGACACCACTTCCTACTTAGTGACACTACTTCTAGCCCTCAGGAGGCACAATGAATGCTTTTCGGCCCACTATATTAAATGACTTTGACAACCCTTGGCTAGGGCATACAACTATTCCAGGCAACTGGCTTGCAAGTCTGCTAAAGTAGCCTGTGCCACTTAAGTGAAGGACTTGCCTGCTGATGGGATGCCTGTTCTGTACATCCCTGCAAAGATGTCCCAGATGTGTTCATAGTCATTCTTAGTTGATGCATAATCTGCTGTCTTGAAATCTATGTACATGTATCCTAAAATGTTGAATTTAAGTTGAGTGCAGAATTCAAGTTGGGTTCAGAGCTGTTCATTAGCCCATTTTGGCCCTGACCTGCTTCCATGCATTTGTCATAAGCTCTAAGTATGTTGTAGATCAGTGTTTCTCAAACTGTGGGTTGGGACCCACTAGGTGAGTCATGAGCCAATTTCAGGTGGGTCCCCATTCATTTCAGTCCTTGTTGGCAACCTTCAGTCTCGAAAGACTATGGTATCGCGCTCTGAATGGTGGTTCTGGAACAGCGTCTAGTGTGGCTGAAAAGGCTGATTCGGGAGTGACAATCCCTTCCACACTGGGAGCAAGTGCAGTCTGTCCCTGGTCTGTCTCCCTGGCTATGGGCCTTCCTTCTTTGCCTCTTAGCCTCAGTCTGTTGGCCAAGTGTCTCTTCAAACTGGGAAAGGCCATGCTGCACAGCCTGCCTCCAAGCGGGCCGCTCGGAGGCCAGGGTTTCCCACTTGTTGAGGTCCATCCCTAAGGCCTTCAGATCCCTCTTGCAGATGTCCTTGTATCGCAGCTGTGGTCTACCTGTAGGGTGCTTTCCTTGCACGAGTTCTCCATAGAGGAGATCCTTTGGGATCCGGCCATCATCCATTCTCACGACATGACTGAGCCAACGCAGGCGTCTCTGTTTCAGCAGTGCATACATGCTAGGGATTCCAGCACGTTCCAGGACTGTGTTGTTTGGAACTTTGTCCTGCCAGGTGATGCCGAGAATGCGTCAGAGGCAGCGCATGTGGAAAGCATTCAGTTTCCTCTCCTGTTGTGAGCGAAGAGTCCATGACTCGCTGCAGTACAGAAGTGTACTCAGGATGCAAGCTCATTTCAGTATTTTATTTTTAATATATTAGACTTGGTGCTACTATGGTATGTGACTGTTTTTGGGGAAATGTTACAGATCTGTACTTTTAACAAGCTACTATGTATATTCTTCTAACAATGATAGTAAAGGGGACTTACTCCTGAGTAAGTGTAGTAGGATTGCAGTCTAGGATTGCTAAAAATTCCAGTGGGTCCTCCTGACAAATTCTCATTCTAAAAAGTGGGTCCCAGTTCTAAATGTGTGAGAACCACTGTTGTAGATGCATCTACACAGGCAGAGCCCCTCTTCCCAATTTTAATGTATAGAGATTCCCTAATTTTGGACTTTTGTGCAAATGGATGTTCCTTGAGAACGTTACATCTCCACACACATGAAGGTAACTAGAAAAGACAGGGCACAGTCTTGCACCTCTCAGTAGGTTCACACGTTTGGACATAGATATAGATGTCTTCTTGATTACACTCAAGTTTCATTATTCTGTTGCATTGAATCATATTTATCTTTTTAGTGCCTCCACCAACAAACGTTATCATACAATCATATAATTTCAACACCTCCTTATTCTGGGATTACACAAGTGCGTCCTTGGAGCCTCTCTTTACAGTGAGAATTGATTGCTACATGGGGTAAGACTTGATCTTCAAATGTCACTGTTTAATCTTGCATGTAATATTTTTTCCCTGAGTTTTTGACTCATTAGACATCTGTTGCTACTCTATAATGAATAGGAACACAAAAAAATTGTTGTCATGTTCTGTAGTACTATATGTTTAATGCAAACTTTTTTCTTTTGCCAAAGCGACACCAAATATGTGGTTGATACCTGTGTAAACATATCGCAACGTTACTGTGATCTTACTTACAAGATTCCTTCAACATGTACTCGAATGTTCTGGGCATATGTTAAAGCTGTTGCTGGGTCACATGGATCTTCATATGCACGATCTGGACTATATGAACTATTCCATCATGGTAAGTTGTTTTCTAAACATAACGTTTTAGATCTTGACTATTAGCCATTTTTAAGAGTGCAGTAATATTGTACTTCTGCTTTAGCTATGCATCGTATGATGTCTCTGGTGTGTGTTCATTATTTTAATCACTTCTATGGCACCCATCCATGTCCAAAGTTGGGTATAACTGTTGTGGTTGCAACAGTTCTATGTGAAGAGTCAAGTGTGATTAGCAAGCCCAAAGCAGCCCAATGCACTTCATAGCCATAGCCTTGCTATGACAAGACTTGGGAATATGGGCCATTGTGTCAGCCATTTGTTGCATTTTAACATTTCCTACAGTTTGAGATACTCTAGTTTTCCAACTAGGCCAGGCATTTCTCTAAGTAAAGCTTCCATGGTAGGAGCAGCTGGGTCCTTACTGTATCTGTGTCATATAGAAGATATTTTCCCCAAGAGATGCATCACCTGGATACAGCTGTAGGGTAGAAATATGCCCAATAAATATTTTTTCCATTTACAGTGAAGTGGTACTCACTCCACGAGAGCAAGTAGAAGTTGGAGGTTGGCTTTTGTTTTTGTTGTGTTTTTTTTTATCAGGGTGAAGGTGTTTGTGTCCACCCCCCACCGGCAAAGTGTAGTCCTTGTTTTTTTATGACTGAGGAGATAGGAAATATTGAGAAGTCAGACAGTTGAGTGGCAAGTCCCTCTCTCTCCTTATAGGTTTTACCAGGTTAGATGTTGTTGCCTGACAAGCCTTTTTATATAAAGCATGCAAGGCGACATGCAGGTTTGGTGCTGGGTACCTGCTAAGGGAGCATGTTCCAGGTCTGTAATGTGGTTTCAGAAGCAGGACATGGCACGAGGCCTTAGAACCACAGGCCAAAAAGATAACCACACTTTTAAATTGTTAGCACAACTACCACAATTCCACTCTGTGAGGCTGGCTTTGATGGAGCCTTGCCTGATTTTTGGAATATTCCATGAACCATCGCACTTTGCTCACCCAGTACATTTGGCCGTAGGAACCCCTTCCCAGCTGCTCTCATCACTCTGTCCAATTCTGACCCTGCATTGTTTCTAGAGTGCTGGGTAGCCACATTGGGCTGAAGCACCAGATTGCAAAGCATTGTCCTTGAGGGATTTCTGTCATGGTTCCTGTTACATGCTGATCGGAGCACTGGGTGAAAACCTTGGGCAGCAGTAGTGAAAGGATATTGTGAAACTGGAAGCATTCTGCCACATTGTGATTCCGATATTCTGGCTCTGCCAAATACTTTTTTCTGGATAGGACTCTAGCTTCTGGTTGTTCAAACTGGTCTGTAGAGTTGGGCTTTTGGTTACACTTCTATCCACAGATTGATTACAGAAAAGATTGTACAGGTTAACTGTGGATCAGGTCCACCTTCGCACCCCCTCCAGAGGCAAGGAGAGCTGGGCTTCCTTCACCTCTGTAGGGTCTTCTGCGGACTGCAGAGGCTGCACACCAAAGGGAAACCAGAAATAGTGTTTTTTGGCCTTTTTTGCCATTCTGAGGCTTGCAGTTGCCACATGCAGTCGCACGTAGCCTCTGCGGGCCTCAAACCGAACCTGATCCAGACCTGAACCTGATCCAGATTAACGAAAAGCACAGATATGGGATCTGTGGATATGGGGGTCCCTGTACCTGCTTTAATTTCTGTATTAATAACTGTTTTGCCTTTATAAAAATTTAAACATTGGCTAGATCTACATTTCTTATTTGATTTGAGTGTTGCACTGTGTGCCTTGCTATTAATAGAAGGATTCAACTATTTCAGGTCGCATAGGACCACCAAAGCTTCACCTTTCTCTTCAGAATGCTGAAATCAATGTTTTGATTGAGGATCCTCTCACTCCGTATTTTGAGGACAATTACCCACTTAGCGTGAGACAAAATATCACCGACCTCAGCTATCTAGTATATATGAGGCCTAATGGAAGCTCGGAAAGGGTATGTTTAAGACTAAAATGCATTTTCCTAAACTAAAAGCTAATTCTGATGCAATGCAGGAAATAAAATGGCTTTGAATAGTCATAGTGTGCCAGCTCTAGCTTTCCACTTGGAATGTGAGGTATTTCACACATTTTGTAGGAAATTCCTTTTGTTGTACAGGACATTAGAAGTGGTCTGCAGATTGGACTTTGGGTAGCACAATCCTGACTTGCGCTGGAACAGGCAGGCCTGCTGGTTGTGGCTTTGCCCGAGGTAAGGGGAAATAATTCCCCTTACCCCGGATAGAACCTCAGTAGCCCCAATGGGTCTACTCGGATCTGTGCCACCTCAATTGGTGGCACAAATCCGAGCTGCCCGGAGATGCCCAGGCTGCCTGGGAACGGGGCTAGGATCTGGCATAAGTGCCAAATCCTGTCCCCACCTCCCGATCTCCACTCACGGGACCACTTACCCTCTCCCCACACTGAAACACCTCCTTTCTGCCTCCCCCTGCCTCCTCCCCTCCCTCCCTATGCCTCACCCAGGCCCCTGTGTCAGCCTGGAAAGGCTGGCACAAACTTGCCGGGCCAGTCTTTACGCAGTCTTCCCTGACTTACAAGTTAGCGCAAACATGCCATGTTTACTAATCTTACTGTTTCATTCGTACAAAGTTAAAGGTGCTCTGCTTCTTTGCGGTTAAGCAAGTACTGTATAAGTGGGAGACAATAAATCCTCATTTGCCTGCATTACATAGGTGAGGGTTTCCTGTCTTTCTCCCTGCTGATAGAGTGGAGAAGGTCAATATCTCATGCCTGAAAGGGTCATTTGGTCTGTCTGTTACTTTCTTACCAAATAGGACCTTGCTTTGTGTACCACACAAAGATCATGCAATATCCTTACATGAATGAGCACTGAATGTTTTGCAAATATTGCACACTTCAGAACAAGTATACACAACAAGGGTACACAAATTTTTAGATCCAACACCAGAATTTTTTTTTTTATCTAAGACTACTGTGTTTTTGGATGGCATCCACCTATATCTCTTTGAAACAATAATTGCACTTTACTTGACTCTTGCCCCCAGTCTGTTGCTGCTGTTACATTGGTTTTAATGAGACAGATTTATGTATGTGCTCAACTTTTAGGTATGGGAGATAATGTGATTCAGAATTCATAATGATGGTTGAACAAAATTACTTTGTTGAAAAAACTTCTTTTTCCTTTTTTTGGGGGGTATGTCTTATTTTAAATATTTGTGCTATCCAACGCAGTTTAATAATTCAACATAAGCATACTAAAGCAATTCAGTATGAAAACACAATCAGCAAAAGTCAAGTGGGTATAATAGGGTAAAATCTATTACACATTAAAAGCTTTGGTGCTTTTTTAAAAAGCTTTTTAGTGCCCACCACTGAAAAGGTCTTCTCCCCAATCTCCACATACCTGACTTTTGAAGTCAGGTGAGGATTGACATAAATCTTAAACCATCGGTAGCTTTCATGTGGGATAACACTGCTGTTTTGTTTTTTTTTCCCCCAAGTACCAGGTCCCAAGCTATTTAGGAATCTTAGGCCCAAATCCTAACCAACTTTTCAACACTGACATAGCTGTGCAAATGGCTGTACTGCATCTTGCAGTTGGATGGCAATTGTGGAGGCCTCCTCAAGGTAAGGGAATGTTTGTTCCCTTACTTCGAAGCTGCATTGCCGTTACCTTGGTGCTGGAAAGTTGGTTAGGATTGTGTCCTTAAATTGTGCCTTGATATTCACGGGAGCCAGTGAAACTCTTTCAGTCCAGTGAATATGATCAGACCAGCATGTGTAGTTAACAGTTGTATTCTGGACTAGGTGAAGCTTCCAGACAGTTCTTAACCATAGCACCATGTATAGCACATTGTAGTACTGGTAATATAAAGTAGATGTTAGATAATGATATTTAGGAAAGTACTTCACTTGTCTGATGAAATGGGGTTTGGATCACATTAGTTACTACATTACATTTGTTAGAGTTATATTCAAAGAAAGTTAGCCATGATAAAGCACCACTGAAATATATGAGACCAGTTAGTTGTGACTAACTTAAATCTCATTTATTTCAGTAGTTCTTCCAGCCCAGTTCTACCTAAGTTCTCATGCAATGGCACTGGTGTGGGGTGTGCTGCATCCTGTGCTTGAATTTTGGCTATTGGAGGTCTCAACAGGGTAAGGGGACATTTGTCCCCTTGCTCCAGGGTAAGCTTCAATGGGGGTACACTGGCCTGTGCTATTGAAGTCACTGGCACAAGTTCACATTACTTCATGTCGGCAAATTGGGCTCAGGAAAGGGGATAGGATGTAGCATGTGCCGGCACTGCTGATCTCCCCTCCCCTGCCCCGTTTGCCACCTTCCCACCACCCCATTCCACCTCTGCACTGCTCAACACAAACCTTCCCTTCCCTGGCATGCACTTGCTTCATTCCTATGGCATGCATAGGAAGGTTTTGGTTTAAAAGAGAGCAGCCAAAGGAAGCTGTGCATGCAACTAAATGTGAGGGGTGCAAAAGGAAGAGAATGAACTAGACTCGGGGTTAAAAAGAAACATCATTGTAATGAAATAGGGGCAACAAAGCAGAAAGGGGAAGAATGAGGGAACTGCAGCAGGTTAGAATTCGAAAAGAGAAGCCTAGAGAAATAAGCTGAGGACCATCAAGGATATGCAATATACATAATGGGAGGATGACAATAAAAACATACTGTTGAATATCTGAATAATTCAGAAAGAGAATAAAATGCATATAGAAAAAAATCTGACTCTGCCTCAGAGCTTGTAAAAAGAGCTTTCTCCATTTGTTAGTCTCATGTGGTTTAAGCTGAGTACAGAACAGCTAAGCAGTCCTCCCTATTTACTCCTGTTTAACTAAACAATTTGCAATTAAAAAAATAACTAAAACTGACCTTTGTAAATATGACTCTTACAGCCTGAACCATTTGAGGCAAAGGAGGAGGCATGTGGAAAACGTTCCTGTACCATCAGTCTTACAGTTCAAACTCCCGATGTCGTGTACTGTATTTCAGCTCAAGGAAATTCAGAAGAGGAAATAGAGACAGTTTTTGAAGAATCAAAAGAAAGCTGCATAATTCCTTGGGTCAAACATTCATTGGGTAAAGAAATAAATAATAGTACTTTTCGTGTAGCACTTTCTGCAAGGTAAAAGTGCTTTCGTGTGTTATCTCTACAACAGTCCTGGAAATCAGACGAGTAGGGTTATGTTGATATTACAAGTGTGGCATGATAGGAGCAAGATTCAAGTGAGGGAAATTCTGGTTCACACCTTGTTTCTTAGCCACTGTGTTAACACCAACTTTAGTTCAATATTTGATGATGGAGGTAGCTTCTTGAGATGCAAAACAGTGGATCACATTGGGGAAACTAGTAGGTCATATTCCAGCACCATCTTCCAGCTTGGTTCAGTCAGCAACCACCTCTTCATATGAGCCTGAATGCCTTATTTGGGCCTATATGGACTGAAACCATAGCCTCTGTACAAACTGAAACTAGCCTGAGCGCAGATTTGCCTGATTTAGTAGCCATGATAACCTTTTTCCTCTCATGTTCTCATACTTGAGTCAGGAAACCCTGGTAACAGATTGCCCAGCTGGAAAACAGGCAGTGAATTTCACAACTAGCAACCACCTGTTATTTTAGAACAAGAGGCAAGAAATGTCCCAGTTGTTACTCAACTGGGATCTGATTGCATCTGGTGTGCCGGGCAGCCCGGTAGCCAGGATTCTAGAGGTGGGGGGGGAACCATTTTTTCAGGGGGGGGGGGGGCAATTATGTCAGGTATCTATACTGGTGTGCAAAATGAAGGATAAGTATGGAGAAACATCAAAGACCCATAACTAACCCAAATTTCATTAGGAGGAAATATTTCAGGTAGTTGTTGTTTTTTTAAAGATGCATTCATTATCTCTAAAGCAATCTAACAGTGATCTGCATAGAATAAAAGCTTCTCTGTATGCAATGTAAAATCTATCTGTCTGCATAGAAATAACATGCAACTTGTCCTTTCATTTTGGACACTAGTGCAATACACAGACTTGCAACACTGCAAAAGTAAAACATATCACTATGATACAGGTAGTATTTACTTGTATTGAAAGCCTTTCATTTGCTGATGACAAAAGTAAATTTACTTTACCAAAAAGCAAGAAGAAAGATATTGAAGTAAAATATATATTTTAAAATATTGAAGCAACGCCATGAAACATTAGTTTTTTTTTTTTACATTACTCATTACTTTTAAAAAGCAAGGTACAGAAGATTTGAAACTACCTAGTAGAGCTGAATTCTCCTATCTTTCTGAGAATTGAATCAGAACCTTTTCCACACTTAAATTCTTGGTTCTCTTTAGCTCAAAAGCTAGGTATACTAAATTAGCCATTCTTGAGTGAGACATTGATAGTCTTTGAGGTCTGTTAATTCGTGTAAGCACTGAGAAGGTCGATTCACAAACTGCTGTGCTACATGCAAAAGTTCTTACTGCCGCTAACATACTGCAACAATATTCAAAGGCACTCCGGTGTTTTGTATATTTCACTGAAGAAATTTTGCTTTTCAATTTTGTTCTTCTCAAGGAAACATTTTACTACTTTCATTTCTTCTTTACTTGGAATGGTAATATTGAAATTTTTTAGATAATTAAGCCTACCATTTTCATCATCTAAATTTTCTGCTGCAGTTATTGCCTGAAGAATCTCTTCATTGTTGTGGAATCTTCTTTTTATTTCGGCTAGCACTACATCCAGAATTTCAAAAAAGTCAGAAGCATGCTTACTGTGAGTGTCACTACATGATGCTCAGTTACCTGTTGTTTCAGACACCACATAATCATCAAGTTAAGGAATTAAATTTCCTTTTCCTTGGCATTTTTACTTCTTCCTCTTTAGCCAATTTTGATGTTTCCTGCAGAATTGATTTCAAAGTCTCACTGTTTAAGTCTTCTTGTGAACTTTCTGTAGCTTGAATTGAGTTATAGGCCTGCTCCAAGGAAATGTCATGACTTTGGAGTCCCTTATCTACTGGAAAAGAATTTCCAAAATATTTTTCATTACCACTAGACAAAATCTAAACTCTTGCTTCTGCATTATAAGATGGAGACCAGTGCTAAGAACCACATCTTCCCCAGCAAATCTTTTCCCATTGATATTAGTTCAAGAGTTTCTGATATATGTTTGTATTCAATCGAATACAGTCCTTCGATCGAAATCCTGCGTAACTGATTGGCTCGGACTTATTGCTGGCCAATCGGGTGAGGCATTGAAATCCTACCATCCGATTAGCCCTCTATTTAATGTTTCAACTGCACCAATCATGGGAAGTCTGGACGGAGCTAAAGGGTATAAAAGCCAGGGGTGATTGCTTTGTGTCAGATTCATTCAGATTCATTGCTAGGTTCTGTTATGAAGATGGAATAAACGTATTGAGCTGTTATCACTATGCCTTCCTTTATTCGCATGGACTCACTATATAACATACCCCACGGGACAAAAAGTTGTATAATTCCACATACTGTCCAAAAAATTCCCTCACCATTGGCACAACTTCAAGTGCTTTAACTACAACTAAATGCAGCCTGTGGTTAAAACAATGCACGTATGGAATTTTTCTTCAGTTTTTTTTTTTAATTAATGCCTGCACACCACCTTTCTTGCCGCTCATAACTGATGCTCCATCGTAACATTGGCTCAACAGATTGTTAGGATTTAAACCATACCTTCGGAAAGTTGTGTTTTTAGGCAGCAACTGTTACCCTGCACATGCCCGATCTCATCTGATCTCGGAAGCTAAGCAGGGTCAGGCCTGGTTAGTACTTGGATGGGAGACTGCCTGGGAATACCGGGTGCTGTAGGCTTATACCAGAGTCTTTCGAGACTGAAGGTTGCCAAACAACCAGCATCCAAAGCAGTTGTTGTCTCTATGGATAGCATGGATTCGTAAATTTCACCATCTTTAACATAACTAGTAGCAATTGCTATATTTTCTCTTCAATTTTTGTCTTTTGTTCCATCCTCCAAGACAGGAAAAAATGGGACATCTGCATTCTTTATGTCATTGGACACTTCCTCTTGAATGAGATCAGTCATTACTTTAACTAGTCATTACTTTAACATTACCATGATGTGTATGTGCAACCTTCCTGGGCATCCTGAATCCTAATTTGTTTAAATAGGATTCTTTCCTTCCTCCCTGCTGATACCGTGGAGTTCTGCTATTCTATTTTTCCAATTGGTATATCAATATCATGGGCATGCTCTTGACTTTCGAGCATGCTCCGTCCATGTAAGGCTATTGGGGAAGGGAAGGGGTATTCCTTTACTATTTTATCTAAATTCATTTAATTTACCATTTTATTACCTAGGAAGTATCCAGAATACATAGAACCCACAATGTTGTCTGTGAATGGCTTGGTTTCTCATGCAGACCAATAGGCAGTCAGCTGTATAAGTTTGCTCTTAATGTATAGATAGTTAGGGCCAAACAACTTAAGAAAATCGTAGACCCAGGTCTCTTGCAAATTTTGTCTTACCTGTGACAATGATACTGAAGCCATGGTTTTTAAGGGGAAATCCTAAGTACTTTCCACTTGGGGTTCAGTTAGATGTGCACTTAAGGCTGCAGTCCTAGCCTCACTTACCTGGGAGTAAGCCCCACTGATCAAAATAGGACTTACATTTGAGTAGACATGCATAGGATTGGGCTATGATTGCCTCAGTTGGGGTTTGGATTTAATTTTAAATAGGAGATTATTTGGGGAGGAGGCACTTAGGATGCTGTGAGCATATGACACTAGATTAGTGTTCTTTTCTGCTCTGAATTCTCTACTTCGTAAGAGCCTGTCTCTCTCAATATATAATTAAAAAAATAAAATAAATGGCACATATTTTAAGCTTCTTTCACAAAAGCCTTTGTTTTCACAGACAGTGTACATTCATTATACCTGTGTATCCAGATTGTGGTTTGGAGTACTTTGTGAATTGGTTGTGCAGTGCTGAGATACAGCCTATTAACTTATTGAAAGTATCCTTGCTTTAGCAAATACTAAAGGCATACAGTGCCCTCTTAATGCATCAAACAATATCTTTTTTATCTTTGTAGATTTAAGAGGGCCCATAATTGGTGGTAGTCTTGCTGCTGCTGTGCTTGCAGTGATTCTTACGATCGTTGCTGTATGCATATGTTTAAAAAATCCAAATGTTAAACTTCCAAAGTCTCTGGTAAGTTCTATGCAGGCCAACAGTCTTTTACTTTCTATCCATTCCTATAGCGCTGAACTCTAGATATTATGTCAATAGGTCGATAGCCAAAACAGCATCACCCATAGATAACAGGCAGGTACCTGAAAGTAGATAATTACTTAGGGGTATGAGAGTTTTAAAGCTTGCTTTAAAAAAAAAAAAATCTAATGGGGGCAACCTTACATACAAAAGTCATTAAATAAGACTGCTCATTAATCACTCCATTGTGAGAATTGGATCATTTGCTGCCTGTGGGGTGCAAGGATCTGCAAGATGTAGTGGGGATTCATAGCCGCCTTGAGTGCCCTTACCAGGAGAAAGGTGGGATATAAATTCATTAAACAAATAGAGAAGCTACATGGATGTTAGCACAGTCCTTTCCTGCCAAGAATCAAGCAGGAACAGGCAAGAGGAGGAGGTTTATTTTCACAATGCCGCAGAGGAGAGAGAAAGGAGGAGATGGAACGGACAAAACTGGAATTGCAGTGAGTGTGTTCCACAGTTTTATAGTGTGATTGAAGAATGCTTCATAGAGTCCAGTGGGGCTTACTTCCAGGAAAATATGGTCAGTAGGCTAGAAAAATCGGAGGAGAACGGGGGGAGGGGGAGAGAGAGAGAGAGAGAGGCGCCAGAGGCTCAGACAAGCTCTAAAACTCTAAAAGTAAGTTCCACTGTAAGACTCAGCTTCTTTCCACATTGTTCTGAGACTTTAAAAAATGGACTGTGAAAAACTGGTTTGTGCTAATAGCTTTTGAGCTTGCAGTCATACATCAGGCAAACCATGCTTTACAGTAACTTCTCTGATCAAGACACTCTAGCCAACTATTCTCTTCTCCTTCAGAGTTCCTCTTCCCCCTCATTTTGAAATAGGGGGAAAAAGGGCATGCAAAGTAAAGTGAGGAGGGTGGCTGGCAAGATCAGCTGGTGAAGTGCCGACCTGTTGCCCACCTGCAACCTCAGTTGGCCTCATGGGCAGGCCACCTCTACATCTGTATGGATGTGTGGCCCCACTTGCTCTCTGATTAGTCACATGCAATTCAGCAGTTACACATGATTATTTTGCTGGTGGTGTTTTGGCACATCAGCTGTTTTATAGACTTCCTTTTCTGTTTAGAACGCATTAGTGAAACTATGACTTTGAAGATGTTTAGTTGCAAATGGACTCGCTGTCCCAGTCTCCTTGTTTCCCTCTAACATCAGCTTCCATTCAAAGAAGTTATCTATGCCCATGTGTGTATCAGGTTCCCATAGGCAGAAGTTTCTTTGGCTGCAATCCTTTACATACTTTCCTGTGAGTAATTCCCATTGAACACGATGGGACTTACTTTTGAGTAGATATATTGTACATAGGAGTGTGCTCTTAGGAACCTTGCTTGCAGTGCTGTGTCGGATTAAGGAACGGCCACTGTGCATTCATGAAGGCTATTTGCCTTTGGTTTCCAAGGATCAGAAGTGAAACTGCTGCTTATTTTGCGTTTAATATTTCTAAGAACTGTACAAAAGGTATAGATGTCTTGTTGCCGTGCAGGCTTATTTAATAGAATGGATGCAAGCTGAGCAGGGAGGGAAGTGGAATGTTAGTAAATTCAGACACCAGCTATTACATAATGACTTTGCATAATCCATAATCAGCCTACCTCCATATACTTGATTTTAATATGATGAGAAATTCTTTGTGAGTTACCTTTATAAGAATATAAGAGCCCTGCTGGATCTGGCCCAGGGCACATCCAGTCCAGCTTCCAGTATCTCCTTTAATTGTCACCTGTAACACCTTTAGTTGTCAAAGGACATAGTTAGCAGCTAATTGTTTCTTTGCTTTACCTGTTTTCAGGCTACTGTGGTAAGAAGCATAAAACCATCTGAAATACAACCAGAAAGCAAATGTAAAGTATCAATTTATAAACCAATGATGCCAAAATATGAAGATGAGAGCTTGATAGAACACACTGATCCCATAGAAGAGCTTCAGACCACAGATCTCACTGATTGTGGTGAAGTCAATACTGGTGACTCAAAAAGACCTTCAAGTATAGCAGGAGAGAGGAGCATCCAGGATGGCACTGCTGTAGAAATTCCTGAGAGTGAACACAGCCTTGAAGTAAATGACAACTATTCAAAATCTGTCAGTGGCCAAGAAGAGCCATGTAACATGCTTCCAAGTCTGGATGTTCCCCCAGCAGATGTGCGACAACCCACAAACATAGGAAGATGCAGAAACATTTCGGGGTATGATAAGCCTCATTGGCGTGACTCAAATTCTGATGGAGAAGCAGCACTCATCGTATAGAAGCTTAGTGATGAGCCAGAAGCCTAAATGTAACATTTGTCTTTAAAATTACACTGCTTAAAATTGTAAGAGTTCTTTGGTTATATACAAGCATTCACTGGAGGCACTTCTAAGTATTTTAAGCCTAACAACCAATTCAGATATGAACTCTGAGATTAGCATTTTCTGATGCCAAAGAAGTGACTGAGATAGTTTCATGAAAGCCAGAATGGCTATACATGATAGAACTATACATAGCATTTAGCATTGTAGAACTGTATGCGAAAACGATGATGAATATTTGGGACTTTCACAGTTAAGACAGAAGTGCCAGGAGGAGTCAGGAGGTGTGCAGGCCATGAATGCAAAAGATGCCAGTTTGGACAAAGAAGTATCATCCAAAAGAGACCATGGCAGCTCTCAAATATCGGGAGAGGGGAGAATTCCTCCAGCAAATACTCATTTAGATTTTGGGAGTTAAGAGGATGAAGTTAATATTGATGAACCTTTGTTTTTAGCTATCCTAAATGTTTACAGCATTTTCCCAATACTATTGTAAAAACTCTCTGTTGCCAAGACAACAAGGTGATTGATTTTATAACATGATTTGAAACTGAGATCCTCTCCTGAAGCAGATATCCTTTCCTCTCTTTGAATGTCCAAAGAGGTATTTGCCCTCCCTCTTTTTATCACTTTTTAAATTTCGGACATGAAAGGGTCTGAGACAAAGATAGTGACATTGTGAGAATCGGTAGCAAGAATTCCAATCTATAAGCTATGTTTGTGAATGCATCTATGTGTGCAGTCTTCAGTGTATTATTACTTTGTTTTCCAAGCTCCCATCAATCCTATTCAAAGAATTCAGTGCTGTACAATTTCCAACTAATGCTGACATCTTTGTATTCTTGTACTGTGCATTTTATTATTGAGCCACTATGACTAACAGTTATACTTTTGAAACCACCACTTTTATACTTTAAAAATAACGTTTTAAAGCAACAGAATCTGGGTGAATCTGAGTGGTTCATTGAACTTGTGCTTCTGCAATATGTTGCTTCTTTCTTCAAGTGCTACAACGTAAACGCCAAGGCAGGTTGCCATTGGTCACTGCCTTGCTTTGCTCTTGTTCCTAATTCTGCTCCATCCTGTCAGCTATGTTAAACGGGTGGGCATTCACTAAGACTATCCAGAATAGTTTTTCCCTGGCAACTGCTTTTAAGAGGATTGTTTCCCCCACAGGAATTTTTTATAAGCTATTTTGTTGACTGGATCCTAGATGGATGTCAGAATGGCACTTAGAGAGCAAAAAGTACTAAGTTGCTCTTTCACACTGAACACACATTCATGCGTATTGCATAGCCTCCCTGTTATTTCGGTTGTGACCTAGAAATATGTCTGTGGCCCAAGCTAAGTGCCAGTGTGGCATGAAATTCCGGCCAGACTTTTGTTCTTCATGATACAAACAGTGATACAAACAGACATCAAACCAGGTTCAAATTTAGCCCCCACCCCCACTCTCATCTGAAGGAGCCTCATAAAAATTTTCCAAGCTGCCATACCTTGCTCACAGTTCTCTTATTTGCTTTGTGGACACACCTGGCCCAGTCTTGGAATTTCTTACCATCAGAGGAAAACAAGCCATTTAGGAACTTGGCTCCCACCTTCATCTCTTTCCCACACAGATACAAATTCTAGCCATTAAACCATGTGCTGATATAGTGTCTTAGTTCTCTTTTTTAAAAATTTAATTTTATTTAAAACAAAAACATACAAACATAAATACAAAACACACACACACACACACAACACCTTAAAAATACCTCCTTACATTATAGCAATGGTGAAGTCACAAATTCTAATTGTGACTTATATTACATATCTAAAGCTCCAGTTTTTTCTGACAGTGTTGTAGTTCTCTTGAGCAACAGGATACACCCAATCAAGCCTTCCTGTAAGAAAGGCATCTCCAACCATTTCTTCAGTCTCTTACAGTGCATTCCTAGGCATGTTTATGATAGAAGTTGAATGGGACATTTTCAAGGACATGTGCATAGAGTTACAGCCTGAATCCCCTTATCTCCTCCAAAAGAAGGGCACTGACATACCCATGAAAACCAGGATGAACTAGTGCACATTTAATGGACAAAGGATTAGTATGGAATGAGTCCAGAGACTTTAGAGACAAAAATTATTATTATTATTATTAACAGTATTTATATACCGCTTTTCGACTAAAAGTTCACAAAGCGGTTTATAAAGAAAAATCAAATAACTAAATGGCTCCCTGTCCCAAAAGGGCTCACAATCTAAAAAGATGCAAATGAATACCAGCAGACAGCCACTAGAACAGACAGTGCTGGGGTGAGGTGGGCCAGTTACTCTCCCCCTGCTAAAAAAAGGAGCACCCACTTGAAAAAGTGCCTCTTACCCAATTAGCAGGGATAGGGACAAAAGGGATAGGGACAAAAAGACCTACAAGAAGTCTGACCAGACCTCCCCATCCATTGTTTGTTCTCCTTCCACCTTTCTCTGGTATCTTTGAGAAGTACCACTGTGTTGTGTTACACACTACCTACCATCTAATCAGCTACGCAATAATTACTGTGTTAATGCCAACACCTAACAAATTAACCCACCCTTTATCTTTTTAATTTCTGTTCTTCCTGTCTCATCCTTCCTCATGTGTCTTTCTCTTCCTAAAGAATAAACAGAACCACTGTGCAGTGCCTGCTGGGATTCACTTTTGTTTATACTGTTTGAAATGTATCTCACTTCCTTATCTTTTGCAAATGTCAGTTTCCTCTGAGCTGTGCCACAAGCCAATGGCCCAAAAACCTTAAGAACATGCATGTTTGGGTGCATATGTTTGAGCATGTGTATGTGTGGTAGCAGTGGCCATACTCTGAAGCTGTTTCTGCTGATAACAGTAAGGTGAAGCCAGAGCTGCATATTATGCAAAGGTATTTGTGACCTTTCAAGCAAGCAAGGTTTACCCCCAGTTATTTTCTCTGAATACTTTGCAGGCTGTCTGGTTTCATTTAAGTCCTTAATCAAGCCTGTATAGCCTTCATAAATGGCTTGGTTCTGCATTTATGCAGAGTTATGCTGAACAGGAGAATTCTGCGTGTGTTTATAGTTCTCTATTCACATAGATTTAGATTTTTCTCCCATTTCTAACTAAGTATGTTCTTCCTGAAAGTGTGCTTTTCAGATTTTGGTTCTTCTTACAAACAAGTGTAAATAAAATAAATGTAATTGTATAATAAAACATGGATATGATTAAGCTAATGTGACTGAAAGAATTTTAAATGTAAATGTAATTATAGAAATATAAACATTTCTGTAGTAGCATTTGCCTAGTTTTCATACTGTTGGAAGAACTAGTCTCCTACTGAGCTGAGTTTTCTTCGTACTTCTCAATGTCTTGAAGATGAATAGAAATTGCACCAAAAGCAGATGGGTTAGCTGAATTCAGTATTCATGTTCACTGAAGTAACATTTAGGGATTATACTTTACACAAAGAATCACCTCTATCAGATCAAGAAATGTGGGGTGAGTACATTTTTAAAGGCTTGTTTATGTCAAAAGAAGCAATTTTAAGCACATGCTTAACTGTCTCATTGAAATCATTGAGGCCATATGACATATGATGCTAAATGCATAGTGTACTAGAGTTAAGACTTTACTCTCATGTGGATCTGTTGATTCAGATAATGTGAACATTCCTTTATTCCTGAATAGGAACTTGTAGGTAGTTAAAAGGAATGCAAACTCTGGCAAAAGAGATGCAAAGAAAAGAATCCTTGCAAAAACTTCTTTAAATGCACCAGAAGCAGGAAACCTGTGGTGGAGGCAGTTGGACTGCTGAGTTATGAGGGAATAAAAGGGGAGATTGCAGAGAAGCCACCTGACTTATTTTCATTTGTTTGAGATTTTGACAGATACCCATGACTGAACTGATCTCAGGGTCAGAGTCTGAAGAACTGGTGGGTGAGGTTCTGGGTACAGTGACAAATTTTAATATGAAGAAATCACTGTGAACCCATCTTAATGTTAAATTACTGATCTCATAAGTGTTTTTTGTTTTTGTTTTTAACTAGGCTTATGACAAAGGATACTGGGAGGCTGCCAATATAGCAAAGGTTTGGGATCCATGAGGGATCTGGGAAATTTTAGGCTGATCAGCTTAATGTTTGGTCCAGGTATTCTAGTGAAAAGCATAATTAAAGGTAACATCATTAGGGATATAATAATAATAATATTGGTATTTATATACTGCCTTTCTGGTCATCGAATTACTCCTCTGACTTTATTCAAGGCAGTTCACATAGGCAAGCTATCTCTAAACCCCTGAGGGGATTCTTACAATAACAGAAAGGTTCTGTCTTTCAAGAACCACACAACATTTCAGATGGATCTTTCACAGTCTGGTCTCACTTCTGGCCCCCAGTTGCCTCCCACGCTGGCCGGCAAGCAGCTCCTTCATCTCTCACTTGAAGGACAGCCAAGACGCTTCTTTGCTCACACCAAAGAGCAGGTGGAATAACTCAGCTCAGCTTGTCAGCTGCTTCAAGGTCTCGCCATTCACGGAGCTGCCAGTGGCCTCGAACTGGTGACCTTCAGATGTAGAAGAACAAACCTTGCTAAAGGAGAATCAGCATGGTTTCTGGAAAGGTAAATTTCACCTTACTAATCTTATTGAGTTTTTCGAGAGGGTCAACAGGCATCAGAATAGAGTTGACATTCTGTATACTTGGACTTCCAAAACCTTTTGACACCAAAGATCCTTGAGTAACCATAGCAGTCCCAGAACAAGAGGACTGTTCCTTTTGTGGATGGGTAATTGCTTAAAGAACAGGAAGCAGAGAGTAGGAACAAATGAACAATTTTTGCAGTGGAGGGAAATAAGTGGGCCTCATGCTTTAAAACTTGTTTGTCGTAAACAGCGAGGTAGCCAAATTTGCCGATGACACCAAACTGTTCATGGTGGTAAAAACTAAAGCAGACTGTCAAGTGCTCCAAAAGGACTTCTTCAAACTTGGTGAATAAGCAGCCAAATGTCAAATGCAGTTCAGTGTAAATTGATGCACACTGGGGCAAAAAAAATGTCAGCTTCACATATGTTTTGATAGGTCCTGAGCTGTCAGTGACTAATCAGGTAAGATCTTGCCGTTGTGGTATCAAGCTCAATGAAAATATTGACCCAGTAAGTGGCACTGCTGAAAAAGGCAAGTTCCATGCTGGGGTCATTAGGAAAGGGATTGAAAAAAATATACTGGTAATATAATAATGCACCCATACAAATATATGGCATGGCTGCATTTAGAATACTATAGTTCTGATCACCACACCACAAGAACAATAGTGTAGAAGAAGAAAAGGGCAAAAGAAAAGGGGAATAAAATTCCTAAACACACATCTAATGTATTTACAGTATTTGTCTTTAAGCCATAACGTCTCCATATCTGCATATCTTGACAATTCAAGCATTCGAATTATACTCTAAACATGGTCATGTCTTTAAAAGTTCCAAAATGGCTCCCCAAACCTTGGCTGTCTTCCAAGAAAAGCATTGAGAATATGGCTGTGTCCCTTTGGAACAGTTGCTTTGATTAACTAGATGCTTTTGAATCTTTGAACTTTGTTGGCCTTCTCAGAATCTGTAGAACAAGATCTACAGTGCTCCTTCAAAAGTGGGCTTTGGATGTTTGCACAGTTGCTGTGAAGAGCAAATAGAGAACTTGGAATACGAGGCAAAAATGGTATCCATTCAGTTACTCATAACCAATACTTCTAGATCTCCTGAATAGTTGGAGTGCAAAGTGCTTCACGTATTCTGTTGTAATTCTTGTATTCCTTTGTAAAAACTTATTTTTACGTTTTTAAGTATGTAAAATGTATTTCAGCTGGGGCTTGCCTATGGGAAAGGGAGTGATTTGTGTAAGGCCACCATGTGAGTTCTTGGCAGAGGCAACATTCAAAACAAATGTCCCAGTTCACAGTTCAGTCTCTTCAGGAAAAGGATATCAAAACACTACATGTAAACACTCAAGGGTGACAGAATGAAAAAAAGGTGAGAAACCTCAGATAAAAATGATCCCGTCATTCCAAACATAACATATTCAGATACATATTCAGGACCTTAGCCATGTAATGAAGGAGAAGCCCAATCTTATACAATAGCTTTCCTAAATCCAGCTGAACACCAGTAATTTGGTTAATTTCGCTATATAATGGGGTCAATGCCTGGTTCAATGTGGCTCACTCTGTCTCTTTGGTTAGTTGGTTTGGACTGCTAACACATAGCTTCCCACTGTGAATCACCAAATGATTGAGTGATACAGACCACCAGCTTCCCCAATTATTATAGGTGCCCCACAGAAAGATAATGAACCACAACATAAATTGTAAACAGCCATTTGTAAAGGGACAAGTAATATGTAAATCAAGATAGGAGATGCCATGACTTTGTTTTGTTTCTTCTCTGGTTCGGCATTCAGAACAAGAAGTTGTTTCATCTAAGCCATAAAGGTCACCAAAAATACATTTCTATTTCATTGGCCAGAAGGGCAGACTTTCAAAATCTGATACTCAAAAGACACAGCTCACATAGAGAGAGAAAAAAACCTGATAAAATGACAGCAACACACCAGATGCTCCAGCCTCATAAATTAGGAAAAGATTATGCATCACCAGCTGTACCATATAAATGCCCAGTTTTTTATATTACACCATGACTCTTGGTGTTTATCATATGGTCTAGCATCTGGGCAGCCCTGTCTACCTCCTATATATCTGCTCTAATCAGACATGGGTTTTGGATTGTTTATGTATAGGGCTTGTTCCTAGCTTGGATTGTTCCTTTAATCTACTCTTGCTATGAATAAGACAGGATGTCCGTAAAAAGGAAATAGCAGCATTAAAATGGCCAAGTAGGCAAAAAAGAAAGAGAACCTCAAACTGATACTGCCTGAAAAATGCAGATGGAAAAGGGCTATGGTTCTAAACCATCTTTGTTTCACAAGATTTTATATTCTCAGCATTCTGTCTCAACAAGAATATCTCCTAATAATTCAGAGGTTCTTAGCCTGTGAGGTCTGCACCCCAGGTGGCCCCAGGGGGTGCAGGATGTGCTCCCAGAATTCAGAAAAAAATTGCATTGATTCATTTTTTCCTCTTGTTGAGATGTAATGTTTTTTTGAAACTTAGCCATTCAGTGCAATTTCATGAAAGTAACAATTATCGAAATATCCATGAATAAGCAGTTTAAAAGTCTCCTGAGAGTTGCTTGAGTCACAGAAGGTTAATAACATCTACTTTAGAGTTTGACTTTTGTTTTCTGTTGCAAATGTCTTTATACAGTATAGGCACACAATGAATGTGTACCAACTGCAGTAAGAAAAGTTGGACTTTCCAAATCTATATTCAATATTCTCTAATTTTCCTACATGGTTGAGACTAACAAGGCATTCCCGATACCTAAATACTTTTGTGTGTTTTTGAACTTTCTGCTGAAAAATTGTGATCTGACATTGCAGTCGTGCATGCAGTCTTATTTGCAACCCACAAATGGAGAATCAACTCTATGCTTTGGGGAGAGTGATCCACAAAGAGGGAAGAAGAGCTCACCCGTATTGCTTGATGAAGGATGAGAAGCTGCAGGTAGGGAAGCCTCTGTATTCACTTGGGAATAGGTAGCCATCCCAGTAGCTGCAACATCCCCCTTCCTCTCCTCTCATTCCGCCATGTCCCTTACACTGAATTTGATTTCTTGGCTCCCCATGACATCATAACTGGTTATTTGGCATGCTATCACATTCACATTGTGATCTCTGATTGACTGGAACCACATTGTGAGAAGGGCTCAGTGCTAGTGGATAAAAGTAAAAGTGGCACCAAAGCTGTTTCCATGGGGGGGGGGGGAAGTGATGCAAAAAAAGTTGCTTCCAATTGGGGGGGGGAAGTGATATAAAAAAGGTGTGTGTATTTGTGGGAGGGGGGATTTTCAGTGAACATTTTCCTTCCAAAGCCCCTGTTTAGACTGAACATGTTAACCTGACAGTATTTGGCACACTATTCATTTCTTTGCAGTTTCTTTCAATGAACATGCATACTCAGTTGCTGTATTTTTCATTGGTGCCTGTCCCAGTATTAATATCCAATAGCCACCAGTGGTTAGCCAGCTATGGCTTAGCCCAATTTTGCAATAACATATGGACAGGGTAGAAACTCTTCCATCTCTCTCTAACTCGCTCGCACACTTGCTCACAGCATTCTGCCCTGCATTTTGAACAGATGTAAATTCTAAAGCAATGGTTTCCAAACTTTTTGGGGGGGCACTGCCCCCTTGCCTCCATACTCTTCCCCACTGCCCCCTACCCTATAAAAAAATAATATTCACAAAAGCAGTTTACATGACCCACTAAGGAAGAGAATAATAAATTTCAAAACAGTAACAATTGCACATTTATTCAAAATGCAGTAAAAAAAGTTTTAGCTTAGTTTATTTAACAACGTTGAACTTGATCCAGTGATGCCAACTTTTCAAAGTCTGATAGTGTTTATCACAATTTGATTTTTTTTAAAAAGATGAGTTCTTGAGTCTGCCTTGTGAAGATGTGCCTTCTTCAAATGTTCAATCAGTCTCAATAGAAAAGACCTTTTCACATATTAGGCATATTGGTAGCCACTGGTTTGTTAGTGCTGCTGGTATAAATCCATTCTTCAGATATTCCAAACTATATGGACTACATTTCTTTGATTTTTCTGCTTCTGCCATTTCTATTCAAAGACAAAGAGACAAAAACACATGTGGTGATGAAAAGCACATGTGGTGATGCACATGTATGCTGGTTTGACTAGAGCTCTGGTTCTGTATTAAAATTCTAATAATTTCCACCAGATTTCAGCACTAGGCAGAAACTTAGAGTGCTATTTGCCAACATGGTGCTGTAAGCCCACCACCTCCAACACTCCCCTGCTGCCTCTTGCCTCTTAGTTCCCCTCTGAGTAATCCCACCACCCCCACTTTGAAAACCACTGTTCTAAAGTATTAGGTAAACACTTCAGCTTTATGGCTAAAGTGTTAGCCATAAATGCTTAAATTTTGGTAAAAGACGTGGAATTTATTCTCTAGTCTTGCAACACGGTTTTTGCAGCATGCTTCTTTCATATTAATCTTTTGTTCAGCCTCTAGTTTGTTTTAGGAGCAAAAATATAACTGTCCATAAGTGACTGGAGGGTAGGAAAGCAGACTGTCACATACTGAATTTTTAAAATAGATTTTTAAACCCATTTCTACCCAACCCACAGATGCACACATTTGATCCCTGTTGCGTATATGCAACGTTGGGCAGCAATGGCTTAAAAGACTTTGGGCCCAATCCTATCCAACTTGCCAGTGCCAATGCAACACCTAGGTAAGGGCCTCCATGACTGCCCTCCCCATTGCAGAATGCTGTGCACGCCCCATTTGCAAGGCTGCATCAGTGATGTAAGTTGAATAAGATTGGGCCCTTAATGTGATGGGGTAAGCCAGAGGCATAAAACCAGTGTCACACGGGGTAGAATGGACATTCTGTCAAGGGTCCTTTCACCCTCCATTTCTGCAAGGCCAGGGTGCTTTCTGCCACAGCAAACAGCTGATCATTTGAAATGTGACTACTGTATATGCCTCCCCCCCCCCCCGCAAAACCTCACAAGTGCCACTGCTTCCTGCTCATGATGCCAGAGAGCAAGCAGCCAGGGTACCATACAGTTAAAAAAAAGTTCCAAGTTGACTCTCTGCTAACATAAACAAAAGTAGTAACCTGCAAATTAAAATCTTCAAATGCAGTGCATATCTCCCATTGTCAGTAGATGGCACTCTTGCTTTCTTTTCACTACCAGTTGAAGACCAGCTTTAGCAGTAATTGATCTCAGCTCAGCCTGGAAAAAATAGCTGTAAGTAGTTGCTCTCATATAAACAGGCATTGTTGATTTAATAATGTGCCACTCAATTTTCTGACTCAAGTAAATCACAGAATGGAGAAATGTATTGCTTCTTTAAACTATAGTTGGAAATAAATATGTCGCTGTGTGTATATTTTCTTTTGTCAATTTATTTTCCATGTAAGTCTTCTCAGCTGACGCCAAAATGAAACTGGAGATGAGATCAGCTTTTTCCTCCCAATTTCTGAGAGCACTTGTAATAATGCATCCTTCACTATAAGGAGTGGCCCAGAAAGAAATGATGTGTGCAGGCAGAAAGATCCAGCCCTGCCAAAAGGGCATATGCCAATTCTGTAGCATCTGGGAACCCATCACACAATCTAGATGACTTCATGCTTTGAATGTAGCTACTCTAATGGTCAGTGCAGGTCATCAAAATACAGTATCAAGCAGTTCATTAGGCTCTAGCCATCAGCTAGAAAAAAATTGAAAATCAGAGCCCCACCTGAAAATATTGGGGTATAATCCTGTCCATTTCTGTTCAGAAGTAAGTCCCAATGTATGCATTCAATGGAAAATACTCCCAGGTAAGCATGCTCAGGATTGTGGCTTAAGCCACTTCTTTTCTCTCTCACAGACCTGCTCACACATCTGTATGTCCATATATAGACATGGCAGCTAGCCAAGAATGCCCACTATGACCACTGCAGTAGAAAAAGAGACACAGATGCAAATAGGGATGTGCAGCTGTGGAAATGAAATGAGAGCAGACTCGGTAAAGGTGAGGGTAGAAATCAGGACTCTCGTGCTCAAGTGGTAACTGTGCTTCTGCTCAGTTTTTAGGTTGAGTCACAGAGCCTCTGTGGTGAATGGGGACATTTCACTCATAAACAAGCTCCTGTCTGCAGGCCTTTCCGGAGAAAGAGGAACTTCTGTTAACTGGAGCACTTTGAAAATGTGCTGCCTCAGGGCTGAGGACTTCTTGGGACTGGAGTTTAGAGAAGTGAGGGCCTCTGGCTCTTTGGTCTGCAAGGAAAAAAGAGCACAGGGAAGATGAAGTAGTGACCTTTGTCTCCACTCAGCAGTTTACCACAGAGAAGTAAAACCACTCCAGTCTATTCCAGTCTGGTGAGGGCATTTCTGTCCACTGAGAGAAAGAAAAGCCCCACAGTGATACAATAATGTGCTGTGGATAATGACGTAAATGGATAAATCGGAGTTCTGAAAATATGGTGCAGATGTTTACACAGCAGTACATGCAACAACTAGGGAAGGTGCAAGCTCCTCTGATGCGAACTGGGGCTGCAATGTTATGTATGTTTGCTGAATTCAGTGGGAGCTGGATTTGTGTAAACACTCATAGGATTGGCTGCCAAGTTTTGTGTGTGTGTTGACTAGATCTCCCATCATTGCCACCCCCAACTTATTCAGTACTAACAGGGACAGTTATGTGCTTTCCCATTTCTGTTGATTGATGGTGCTGTAGATTAATAGAACAATTCTTTTGGAACTGAGTTGGTATCAGGTTGTGCCAGACTGTGGAGCATCACTGCAGTTGAGAACACCCCCAGTGGGTCAGCAGGGGAATGAGGGAGCATAAATTTCATACTTCCTCTTCCTTCTGTTCCCTGCCAGCCAATGGGATAGGGGTATTTCTCCCAACCAGCAGCACAGGGCCTCAGAGGAATTTTATCAGGGGGCATGAAGTTTTTTTTTTGGGGGGGGGGCACTTTGCAAAGGGGGAGGGGTGAAACATAGTGGGGGGAGGAGGGAGGGAGCTGGAAAAGTCTTTGGAGCACTGGTCTACTCACCCATGTGACATCAGCAGCTAGATACAGTCATACAGAAAACCAAACGCACTCCTAAGTCTCTCTAAAATATTTTAAATCTAGAATATCTTGTGGAAAATTAGCATAATCATATTTAGGGCACAATCCTAAACAACTTCCCAGCAGTGACCTAGCAACAAGTTAAGATAACAAACATGCCCTTACCTTGAGGAGGCCCCCTTGATGACCTCCCTACAGCAGGATGCAGTGCATGCCACATTGGCACAGTTACATCAGTGCTAGAAAGTTGGTTCAGATTGCAACCTTAGGCTCACACTGGAAACGAAAGTGTCCTGTGCATATCAAAACTTGCTTCTGCAGCAGCTGTAGCGCCACAGCTGTGTCCTTGAGCTCCTATACCAGTGATTTTCAACTGCTGTGACGTGGCGCACTGGTGTGCCATGAGGCTACCTCAGGTGCCACAGGGCCAAGGAGTCAGGCGGCAGCAGCAGCTGTGCATGTGGGAGAAGCAGCTGCTTGAAGCGTGCGCAGGAGAAAAAGGAGCAGCTTGGATGTTCCTGCTGTTGCTGGTGCCTGCCTCACGCACTGATTGGGCAGGCAGCCAGAAGAACCTGGAAGAGCTCCCGGCAGGCCAGGAACTGGAGGAAGTGAGGGCAAGCGGTGAGAGTGAGGAGGGAGTGAGAGCGAGCCTGAAGGTGGAAGCAGGTAGGAGCCAGAAGCAGCTGGCTGGAAAGGATTGGAGAGACCCTTTTCCTTGCCAGCAATGCCCCAAAGTGACCCTCCCTGCCTTGCCTACACTGGCAAGACTTTGGCAGTAAGGGCGCTGGGTCACAATCCTATCCACACTTACCTAGGAGTAAGCCCCATTGACTATAATGGGGCTTACTTCTAAGTAGATGTACAGAGGCTTGGTGGCACTCTTTCTTGAATACATGAGCAGCCAAGTGATACTTTTCTCTTCTCCCCCACCCCACCTCCTCCCTGCTTGCACACACATCCCCCCATCATAACTGCAGTTAACCCCTCTGACTACCCCTCTCCATCCCCCTCTTCCCCACCTTCCAAAGTTCAAAACCAGTTGCCTCCCATTCTCTTTCTCTCTCTCCCCTCACCCTAGTGAATCCTGCACTTATTTCAACCACATCTCCTCACTGCCCCTCAAACCCCCCCCCCATTTCTCCAGTATGCTCAGTCTCATCTCTCTTTGCCAGCACCTCCTGGCATCTCAGAGCATATCAACTGATAACAGTTTGAACAGACCTGCTTCAAAACATTGTTCTTCCTTTCCATAAACCACATACACCTCCCTCTCCAAGCTTCTGGGGAATTTCTTTCATTGTCATGTAATGATCTAAGGCTGCAATCCTAATCACACTTTCCTGAGAGTAAGCCCTACTGAACAAAATAGGACTTACTTCTGAGTAGACCTGGTTAGGATTGCGCCCTCAGTGTATTAGGTTGCAATCCCAACCACACTTTCCTGAGAGTAAGCCCCACTGAACAAAATAGGACTAAGTAGACCTGGTTAGGCTTGTGCCCTTAGTTATATTAATTAAATTAATTGTAACATAATGATGTAATTAAGAACTAGTAGTGTGCCTTGACTACTTTAGTACCTTGTCAGTGTGCCGTGAGCTGAAAAAGGTTGAAAATGGCTGTCCTATACACTCCTTCATGGCAAGCAGATCCGCAGACCAAAGAGCTACTGTAGCAGGACAGTTTCCTCCCAGATTTGACACCATATTAAGGAGTGTCATGTATGCATTCCTTGGCCCAGCAGATATGGCTTGCCAGTAGCTGCAGCCGCACGCTGGTGGTAGTTTCCCAGCATCCTGTGCAGATGACAAGTCTGAGTAGATAGGAAAATGTCAGATCCCAGGAAATTTCTGGGCCCTCTCCTTTGGCTCCTGGGCCCCCTTTATGATCCTGGGCCCAGGAAAAAATTACCCCCTTTACCCCCTCCCCTAGCCCTGTAGCAGCATGTTTGCCAGCTGCAAGAAGCATCCCCACCCCACTGGCCAACAAGGAATAAAGGAAGCAATTGTGCATCCCATCTTCCCTACTTGCCAGTGGATATGTCCACCAGTGGGCCCCTCAGGGTACATCTACCCACTGGTGTTAGCCCGGCTTTGGAAACTTCAAACACACCACAGCTGCTTGTGTCCCAGAAACTAACTAATGTGCCTCTATTTTGTCTTTATTACCCCTGAGAACAGTACACTGCAACAGCCTATGAAACCGATAACTCCATCTATCTCTATGAAGCCAATGCAAGATTTTCCCATTAACTATAATGGGAAATCAATAGGATTCATGGTTGGAGGAGAAGCACAACAAAAATAACTATCAGAACATAAATACTCTGGGGGGGGGGAGGAAATCTGAATAGAACCACCAAAACATAAATGATCTGGGAGAAAAAGACAAAAGCATTTCTAACAGTGAAACTCAGCATGTGTTTCTTGGCAGAGATTTCAAATCATGGTTTTCTGCTCACAGCATGATGCAAAGCAACCATCAATATCATGCAATGTGGGAGCTTAAAAGTTGGCAGAAAATGACAAGCTACTTTATATGGACAGAAAAAACACCCCAAGAGTTAAGTCCTCTGCGCACCAAGGTAAACTGGCATTCAACAGCCAGTTTACAAAAGGAGGGCTTGTAGTTCTAACCTTCAGGTTTCTTGTTTCAGTGGTAATCTGAGGACATGTCTTGTATAAACCCTGTCTTGAATACAAGGCTGTAGTCCTGTATAAACCTGGAGCAAGAACTGATTTCAATTCCTCTACATTCATTACCTTGAGTGGATAAAATATTCCAGTGCCAGTGCAGCCGTGCCAATGGAGCATGCACTGCTTCCTGTGTTGGGGAGGCAGTCACAGAGGCCTCCTCAAGGTATAGGAACATTTGTTCTCTTACCTCCGGGTTGCTTTGCAGTTGCACTGATGCTGGAAAGTTAGATAGGATTGGGCCCTTAGTCACTTATGACTTGCAAATTTGACTACGTTAAGGATCCTTTGAAATGACATAATTGTGAGAAGTGTTAGCTTCATGGTTAGTTACAAATTTATTGGAATATTCTTATGTATAAATGTATTGAACTTAAGGATCTGACATCTGATATTATTAATATTTAATACCAGAAGAAGGTTTGATCAGTTAACTATTTGGACAAAGTTATCAAGGGGTAACTACACTGTTGCAAAATCTCCTGTGCTACAAAAATTGTATGGAAATGACAATGAAAATCTGGTTCAATGTCATTCATTTAATAATGGTAATCAAGGTAGACATTGTAGAAACAGACAAGTTGATAGTCATTTGCAGAACAAATTGACCAGTATGGTGTAAAACTGGTCTCCATTTATTTCTGATTGGAATACTCGCTGTAACTTGTATTCATTGGCAACAAAATATTTTGCAACATTAACAACAGCAACAACAAAGTAAAGACAATCTCAAAAATGAAAGGTCTTTCATTTTCCCATTCAAAATAAGAAAGCACATTCTACAGTGACAAAGGACGTTTTCCATGAACAGCACCAGCACCAAGCAACTGTTAACTGTAGTCTTAAAATACAATTGGATAAAAATCTATGAGACAAGACATTCTTGATTGCATGCACTGAACTTATACGGATTCAAGTATAATCCCCCCCCCCATTTCAAGTATCAAGTATAATCAAGCTCAGCCCCCCCCAACATATCCTGACCAAGAAAAATAACAGTTTAACCCATTTCTGTCCAGCCCACAGGTATACACATTTGATTGCTGTTGCAGATATGCAACATTAAACACAAATAGTTTATTCAGAAAGGGCAGATTCCACCCGACATTCCACTTTCCCAGTATACACCCTGGAGCAAGACTGAAATAAGAGAATGAGGCTGTTGTTCCCTTCATCATCTCAGTTCCCATGTGTCTCTCATACCGTGATTTTAGTTCCTAAAGAGATTGTACATTTGGATTTAAAGTTGTTTTGACTTTGTTAAGGTGGTTTTGATCCACTAAAGCAGCATTTCTCAAACTGTGGATTGGGACCTATTTTCTGGTGGGTCCCACAGAGTCTCCAATGAAAACACAGGTGATGGAAAGATCAGATAACCAAGTGCCTCAAGCTCTGGGGCTATTCAAAAATCAGACAGCTGCTAACTAACCTGCAAAGAGCTGAGCTCCTGCAGTTTGCAAGCTTGTGTAAATAAAGGGAGAGAAATGTCCGAGTGCCTTTTTTCTGTTGGATTTTTTTCCAAGTCTGTCAAAGACAGGTAATAGGGGGCTGGTGAAGGCTGGGCCACATAACTAAGAGCCCAGTACCAACTGGCCCTTGGGCTGGGGCAAGTCCCTCGCACTGGCCCAGAGATGTCACAAAAGTGCCATAAAGCACTTTCATGCCATCAGAAGAGGAGGAAGGCCAGTGTATGTATGTGCCCTGCAGAGCCATAGCACCAGTAGGTCCGCACCGGCCAACTCAGGCTAGCGTGGGGGCTTGGGGAGGGCAGGGGGAAGGAGGGTGGGCCTGTGGGCAAGCCAGGCCTGGACAGGGGGTGGAGCCAGGATCAAGTCCTTGTGCTGGATCCTAACCCCGCTCCTGGGCAACTCGGCGCAATGCTGGGCTGCTCAGATCTGTGCCACCTCTTTAGGTGGTGTGGATCCAAGAAGACCCATTGGGGCTGCTGCTGCGTTACCCAGGGTAAGGGGAATGAATTCCCCTTGTCACAGGCTGACCCGCAGGTATCCCCAACCCCTCTCTGGATACAGGGCAGTCCAACTGGCTTGCCTATTCCAGAATGAGTTAGAATTGGACTTCAGGTCCCTCCAACCTTGAGGCTACTCATTAGGACTGCCCCATTATGAGAAAAGGATCTAGTATTTTTCAAGCACATACATAATTTCTTTCTAGATCACCTTTTAAAAAAAATCTCATAAAGCTAGGTGGGTCCCAACAGAGTGTCATTTTAAAAAGTGGGTCCCAGTGCTAAAATGTTTGAGAACCACTGCAGTACAGTATTTTCTGCCATTTATCACCATGATGGAATCATAAAATCCTTTCTACCCTATGAAAGGATTAATTGAAGTCCCATAAAGCAACTTACATTCCTATTCTAGATATAATACATGGAATTTTCATCCACATAAAGATAGATGCACACATACTAGGCAGTAAGTACATTTAAAATAATGGGACTTATTTCCGAGTAGACATGCTTAGGGTTGCACTATTAGGCTCTTAAATGTCTGTGACATTTCTGAAAATGAGTTTAGTCTGAAACACTTGTGAAGATCTTGTTCCTAGCCAATAATATATACATTCTGCTTTAAAATCCAATTCTTACAGGTCTACAGATATTGATGTAAAGTCTGTTTGCCTACAATTCAAATGTAGGTCAACAGCTAATCTAGTTTAAAGAGGGGGCACACACAATATCACTGCAGCACAGATTCCGCTGCGAGTTTATCTTGTAGATTACCTTCAGATATCCTTTCCACAATCACAACAGAATTGCAAAATAACCTGATTAACAACAACAGCTAGACATCAAAGCGAACTGCCCCACATTATCTCAAAGTAATCTACTACACATCTTGTCTCACCCTCCGATCTTAATCAGTCTGTGCAGTTGTGACAAATAGCCCAACCTGATTCCGCTTAGGAGAAGCATGGCACAAAGTTCCAGCAAGTATTTCTGTTACTCTTCTTTTTTGGGATGCCTAGGAAGAAAACCATGACTCCAAGGGAAACAGAAAGAACAGGGGAAGCTCTTTCTGTAAGCACACATTTCAGTGGTAACCTCTGGTGATGGGGAGCTATAGTGTACAACCAGGAATGTGAGATTTTGCCTAGGGAAAGGTACATTAAATTCTGTATACTTCTCAGAATACTCCTACCTTCATTACAGAAAGTCAGCTGTGTACATTTCATGCCTCCTTGGTTCAATTCATATATCACAGCAGCCAGGGCCAGATTAAGCTAGTGCAGGGCCTGTAGCATATGCTATACAGGGGCCTGCTACTGAGTGTCAGCAGAAGATTTTTGCCTCAGCCCCCAGCGAATGGCAGATAAAACATACTCTTGCTGTGTGTGCAAATGCCAGATAAAACTACTCTTGCTGGTTTTGCTTTTCTTCACACTGTGTCTCTTCACAACAGTGGAGACACTTGCCTTGCATGCCATTTACCTCACATAAGCTGCATGTGCCAACTACACAGACTGCCCCCTCAAGTTCCAGCTCACCGCTCACTTCTGGCTGCTCTAGAACTCTGAGCAGTGAGCCCAGCCACTTACTCATAAGAATGTAAGAACAGCCCCACTGGATCAGGCCATAGGCCCATCTAGTCCAGCTTCCTGTATCTCACAGCGGCCCACCAAATGCCCCAGGGAGCACACCAGATAACAAGAGACCTCATCCTGGTGCCCTCCCTTGCATCTGACATAGCCCACTTCTAAAATCTAAATATTTTCTTTTGTCTGTTCTCCCAACTGACTCAGCCACTGACTCAACTCCACTGAGTTGGGGCCATCAGAGTGACTCCACATAAAGTTCTATGCAAGAAAAAAACATCAGGGAAAGAAGCGGGCAGTGGCAGGAAGGCAAAAGAGCAGCTGCATGGACTGCAGCAGTGCACCTCCATCTTCCTGCCACTTGCCTGACAGGCCTTTGATACAGCCGGTGCGGGGCCCTCAAAAATGCAATGCCCAAAGTATATGCTACATTTGCTACTGTGTCAATTCGGCCCTGACAACAGTGGACAAGACTGGAGCTGCTTCTGTATAGTTTTGTTCCTTGGCACACCAGTAACATAAGTGTAAAGACACATTTTAGACTGGGGAGGGTGAATGATGTGACTCCTTTCTATATGAACCAATGCCTAGAAAGTGCATTGGCAAGGAAAGGGACCATATCATTCCTCTGCCTTCATGCTTCAGGAGCAGCATAGAACTGAACCAGGGAAATGCAGTCCCCATGTTACTGAGACAACATACAACAGTTGGATGTGTTTGTGTGTGGGCTTCCAACAAGCTCTAAAAGCGTGCCATTTTTTTTCAATCACATGGCTATCAAATGTCATTACCATGTCATATATTTTACAAGAATTGTCGTCTGTAGACTTATAGTTAACTGGGCGACATTGATGTAGGAAGTGTTTGTGCTGTTGTTGACTTTCAGGACCAACGTGAGGTCTGCTGCTATGGATGCTGACATTGTCAATTTCTGGTGGCAGATAACAAGATGTGGATAAATCATTACAGAGTGATGGGTTGCTTCAATTACCTCTTATCCTTTCTCCAACCAATGAGAAAAGATTGCAGGTATTCTCTTTGGGATTCTCACAATCCAATTAGATGATACTGCAGTTTCTGAAGGTAAGCAGGTGGTAAGCAATGCACTGAGAATTACAATGATCTGGAAAGGATCCTGCTGTGACTGGCTTCCAAGTCATGAGGACTTGGATTTTATGGAGAAGAACCACATTATGGGCCCATACAGCAAGCTTGGGCATCAAAATGACTATCAGTCCAGTCCTATCCCCCAACAGCACTGTGTTGCAGCTGTGCCAAGGAGGTGCCTGGTGCATGCTATGGTGGGGGTGTAACCAGGAGGTCTCCTCAAGGTAAGGGAACTTTTGTTCCCTTACCTCTAGGTACCCCCCCCCCAGTGGCCTATGGGCCTCCTTGGGCCTATGCCAGCTCTTACAAGGAGAATAATAATAATAATAAATAATAATAATAATAATAATACAGGTATTTCTATACCGCCTTTCTTGGTCCTCAGATTTCTCCTCAAACTTTATTCAAGGCGGTTTACATGGTCAGGCAATTTAAATCCCCATAGGGATTTTTACCATTAGAAAGGTTCTATCTTTTCAAGAAACCACAACAATCAGATGTTTTGTTCTTGATCTGGCCGCACATTCTGGCCTCCATCCTCCCACGCTCAGAGCAGATAGAATAACTCGGCTCAGCTTGTCAGCTGCTTCAAGGTCACACGGTGCCAGTGGCCTCGAACTGGCGACCTTCGGATGTTATCTTCAGGCAAATGGAGGCTCAACCCTCTAGACCAGACCTCCTGCCCAGGTGTGGGCAGGAGTAAGGAGACAACATGGGCTAAATGTTGGTGCATAGGATCTGGCATCCACATTTGCCACTGAGATCTGCCCCCTCCAGCCCACTTCCCGCCTTCTGCACCCAAATCACCCAGTTACTTCCCATGTCCTCCCCCACCTCCCCCATAAAACACCCTCCGCACAGGCCTATCTGCTCTGGTGCAGTCTGCAGGCTGTGGCAGTGCTACTCTGCTGCCGCCACCACTTTGAGACAGCAGCTAAGAATGGTCCACTGATATCACACTACACTGTAGGTCTAGATTAGTTCAATGGTACTGCCAGACTTTCTGGGAAAAAACTCTCCCCCTTCTAGTTGAATTATTTTTTAGTGAACTGGAGGTGTTTATTTCTGGTAAGATTGGTTTACAGCAGTGGTACTCACTTTTCCGGCCAGTGGCTCCCTTGACCCCTATGGCTGTTAGCCATGACTCCCCATCATGTTCCTGAGGGCTGGAAGTGACATCATTAAACAGGAAGTAGCCAGAAATATTAACTATATTAATATTATAATATTATAATATAATTATATTATATATATTAATATAGTATTATATATTATTATATATTATTATATATAATATTATATTTATTATAATTAAATATTAAATCTATATTAACTATATTAATATTAATTATATTAATCATATCATTAATTAAATGCAGATCTTAAAAATGTATTATTAATACACAGCAATATACATGCTTTATAAATGATCAGCTGCAGATCACTGTTGGAGACAGGATGCTGAAGTAGGCAGATTTTGTCTGGTCCAGGAGGACTAATTTTTTAAAACTTTGTGAGCATGCCAATAGAATTGTTTTATCAAATGAACTTTGTGAACAACCAGTCTGACCAATATTACACACACAAACACATGCACCCCTGTGGACCCCAATCCAACTAGTCATTTCTCCCATTCTCCTTGGATAGGATTGAACCCTTTATTCATTTAATGAAATTAAATTTTTCCAGCAGTTGGTGGGGAAAACAAAAATAGACCATGAAAATATATCAGAGTTGATAAAGGTTTGGTTAGGAAGCTGATTTGTCTCCTTTACTAGGAGATGCACAGCTCAAGCCTATGCACATCTACTCAGAAGTAAGTCCCATTAGAGTCAATGGGGCTTACTCCCAGGAAAGTGTGGATAGGATTGGGCTGGCAATCACTTCATCAATGGCTGTAAGTATTCCCTTCAAATAGCAAGAATCATCACTTTAAAAATACAGCCTTTCCTCTTCAGTCAAACAACAAGATTAATAAATCACTTTAAAAACAGTACCCTTTTTCTGCTCTTGGCCAAGTAAAGTGTGTGCTTGTCTCTCCCCTCCCCCTTTGCCAACTGTATGGAAGCAACTTTAAGAGTCCTGATGATTGGTAAAATAGGAAGCGTTTTATTTGGAGAGGGGGAGGAAAGCGGGAAGGTTTGGAGATCGAAAGGGGGGAGTGGAAGAAGGAGGGGGTTGAAAAGAGAGATTTCACTTTAATGAGAATTGATCCCAGGCTGGGAACTAGGAACCAACCAGACAAGGATCAGTGAGGGTTAAGGACTGCAAGCTGAGCATGCTCGGTACTTGCCAGATGGGGGTTGAAGAGCTTTGGAAACAACATGCAGCAAACAAAGAAAGCGGGAGCCTGGAAGTGGAGGGAGAAGAGGGCGGGCAGTGGCAGCCACTCTCGCAGCTGAGCAACTCCTGTTTCTTCTGCTTTTAAAAAAAAAAAAGCGCAGATGACAGGCAGAAGGCGGGCTCATATTTTGCCCAGGGCTGTGACTGTACTGCTGCGAGCGGATATCCCGCGCCTCCCCTTTGAATTCCTGGCGCCTCCCTAAGGAGCCTTGCCTCACAGTTTGAATAACACTGGTTTACAGCCTAAGTCTAACTGAATACCATTAGCTTACTTCTGAGTGAAATAAACACTGTTTTCAAACATATCTAACTATGGATTTGCTTTTGGGGGGGGGTGAATTTCCCATCCCAATGCTATGCAAAGTCTTCTTAAAATAGCCTCTGAAATCCATGTGTGATAAAGTGATATCCATCTATACTGTACAATATATTTTGGAACAGATGCAGCAAAGATGACCACCAACAACAAAGAAATGATTGCATCCTTTCATCCTGATAAACCAGGAAATGTAAATCAAAGCCAAAATCAGAGGAAATGAGTACAGTACTCTGTGTCTGATGGCACTTCAGTTGACTCAAAGAGTTCACAGGAAGACCCATTCGGTCCAAACCTCTCTGTTGTTTCTTAAATAGCATGCTCTGAACACAGCCTTTGCTGTTTTATGCTTCCTGCACTGAAAGTAGCATTATTATACACATATTGTGTTGCCATTTGATGTCTCAAAACTTGCAATCATTAACCCAGATATGACTGAAAAATAAAGTTGTTTGCCTACATCGCCACCAGCATTTTGTCCGCTTATTTCAAAGTGTCAGGATTCCCTGACTTACCTGAGAGTAGAGCCGCCCAGGAGCAAGTCCCCAGGCTAGGTAGCCGCAACAGCAGGAGGAGACAGCCTGCCTCAGCGCCTGCGGCTAGCAGGGGAAATGGAGCCATGGAACGGCCACAGGCCCTCACATCCACCCTCACGCTCACCGCCAGTCACTTGAGTTCTGATATTCTGATAATCCAGCATTCCAACAATCCAGCATCAAAATGAATGTGGAAGTGATTCAAGTTCCACAAAAGATGAGTTGCAGTGGAAGCAATTGAACCAGGCAAATCTGGTCAAGACTGGATTGGTCTGGCACTGACATTGTGTGATGCTGGATGCTCTTGTGCTTTCTCTTGCCGTTTCCATTCATATTGAACAGAACTTTCAGTGTATTTGCCTTTTAGTGTGTAGTGACGGCATCCAAGGTGAATGATATTGGTCATTTACATTATAACCAGGATGATGCATAGTTTTACAGCATGGCAGATGAATACTAAATAAACATCAAGACACCAAAACAACAGCTTAAACATTGGAAGATCTGAACTGAGCGTTATTGTTCTGTTTAAGTTCAGTTTTTGTTACTGTATTATGAGACTGAAAACAGCTAGATACAAACAAAGGCCAACCAGGCATGGAACCTTTGAGTGACACTACAGTACTGTACTCCATTCCATGGTACTTCATTGTATCACTAAGAGTCCAACCCTATGCCTATCTGCTCAGAAGTAAGTCCCATTATAGTCAATGGAGCTTAATCTCCAGAAAGTATGGATAGGTTCGCAGCCTAAGGACCCAATCATATCCAAATTTCCAGCTCTGGTGCTGCCACAATGCAGCCCCAAGGTAAGGGAAGAAATGTTCCCTTACCTTGAGGAGGCCTCTGGAACTCCCTTCCCACCACAGGATGCAGCGCATGCTCCATTGGCACAGCTGCACCGGCACTGGAAAATTGGATAGGATTGGGCCCTAAGTGACACTGCAGTCCACAAAAATCTAAAGATTATGATGATACCCAAGATGATGAGTACCAAACTTTGCAACAGTAATGGTGGGTGTTGTTCTACAGTTAACTCTTCAATCTATGATTAAATTTATGCTTTAAGTTTTGCCCCTCCCAATGACAAGACAAATTCTATAATCCCATGTAGGTCTCAGTAATGCCAGATTATTGGAATTTTACTGCTTCATGCAGTCAAAATAAGAGTGATAGAAATGGTTTGGCAATGCCATGACTTATTTAGGGCCCAATCTTATTTAACCTCAGCAGTGGCGCTGAGCTCCCGTGCCAGTGCTGAGTGTCACAAGGCACATCTGTGACACCCTGAAGGGAGTCAGTGCTGGTGCCATCCCAGCATCAGTTGGCACAGGGCTCGGCACAAGAAGGACACCACCCTGATCACGGTAGGCGCTCCAGACAGCGATGAGGGCCTTGGGGGTGGGAGGAGGCATTCTGGGGTGGGGGAGGACAGGGCTGGGGGAGGAACTGGGGCAGAAGGGGTGGGTGGGACTGGTGGAGCCCTGCTCCACTGGTTCCTATGCTCCATGTTGGATTGAAAAGCCCAACATGGAGCTCCTTCAGTCTGTGCCAGCAAAATAGCCGGCACAGACTGGAGAAGACCCATTGCGGTCCCTGCACCCTTCCTCAGGAAAGGGAACAAAAGTCTCCTTCCCCCAAGGAGGCCTCTGGCAGGGCAGTGATAGCCATTTTGGTGCCACGGCACCTTGTGGAGCCACCAGGGATAGGACTGGGCTGTTAAACATCTATTAATGGAACAAGTTCATTTTCCCCCTACACACACATACTTGCTATTAGTATTCTGAATGTGGGTATCATGTTTTCAATCACAATGTTATCAAATGGATTATGTTCTCTTACCTTTTGGATAAGGCAGACAATTTTCAGCTTACTGATTCAATATTAATCAACATAGTGATAAGAACAGACACATTTCTTTTGTTGTCTTCCTTTATATATATATAATTTGGATGGAAACTCGGAACCTAACTCCTCTTGAAGCATTATTTATAATCTATTATTTATATGACTTTTCTTTTTTTCTGTGTCCTAGTATGCATATTTATATGCTAGACAGCCATATAGTGGTACTCTGCATATGGTATTTCACAATCAATTACAGCTGTTTCACTTTGTATTTTTGTTTCTTTGAGAAAATGTGTTTGTGTGAAGTGGCATAGGGGGTGGCTAAGGATGTGGGGGTTAATAGCCCCAGATACTTTGAGGGGGTGCCAACCTGCACCCCCAACGGCAGACTTGAGGCAAAGAAAAGCAACCTTCTGAGCTTTGGGATGGCCGCACGTGGCCTACCTAACCCTCAGAAGGTCTCCCAGAGGCCTTAGAAAGGCAATCCTTTCTAAGGATTTTTTGCTGAAAACCAGGTGTGCCTTCCAAGGGGAGTGTTAAAAAATTTTGTGCCCCCAGGTGCCGGATGGTGTAGCTTTGCCACTGTTTGTGTGTGATTGTACAACCACATAACAGGCCCAATCTTATCCAACTTTCCAGAGCTGATGCAGCTATACCAACAGGGTATGCACTGTATGCTTCAGTGGGGGGGAGGGGGCGCGTGGGGGCATCATGGAAGCCTTTTCAAGATAAAGGAACATTTGTTCCCTTACTTTGGGATTGCATTGTGGGTGTATTGGCGCTGAAAAGTTGGATAGGATTGGGTTCAAAGTGTGTTTTACCTAAAAATGATTTAGGTTAAAAAAATTATTAAAATATTAAAAATATATATTCAAAAGTATGAACAGAATTGGCATTCAGTGAGTGATAAAATCTTTATCTGTGGTGGTTCATTAACAGAGTTGATCAAATAGTCTATTCCTATGCACACAATTCTTATAAGCGGTATGGCCTTCTCTAGAGAGAGGTGCCCCATCTGCAGCTGTTCTACAAGCTTCTGTAAGAGCTGCAGTTGCACCAGTCATTTGCAGAGATACTCCTGTACCACAGAAGTAAAAGCAGTACTGTAGTGCTACACTAGCTACCAGAGACCTCTATTTTAAACCATAGAAAGAATATAATAATAATAATAATATTATAATAACAATTAGGTATTTATATACCACCTTTCTTGTCATTGGATTACTCCTCTGACTTTGTTCAAGGCGGTTTACATAGGCAGGTGTTTCTAAATCCCTCAAGGGGATTTTTACAATCATAGAGGTTCTCTCTTTCAAGAACCAACCACATTTCTGAACGGATCTTCCTGGTTTAGTCTCACTTCTGGCCTCCAGTTCTCCCACGCAGGCTGGCAAGCAGCTCCATCTCTCTCATGGAGGGCAGCCAAGATGCTTCTTGCTCCCACCAAGAGCAGGTGGAATCACTCAGCTGGGCTTGTCAGCTGCTTCAAGGTCTCACCATTCTCAGTCGTTCAGGGAGCTGCTGGTGTCCTCAAACTGGCGACCTTCTAATGTAATCTTTGGGCTAACAGAGGCTTTACCCTCTAGACCAGACCTCCTGCCCATGAGTGAAATGAAAGCATACAGTCAAATGCTGGTAAGGATGAACATCCCTGAAAGTTGTGTTTTAAAAGAAAAAGAATACAACATTTTAATATGATGTTTCTTTAAAAAAATCCTGCAGTGCAAGTTGCTTCACACCTTCCCACACATATTTCCCAATATTGTTTATCAGTGAACCATGATTTTCGTTAAAGTCAGCATATGGGGGCAGCTGAGTTTGCTGAAAACGCTCATCTCAATATTGTTCTGACTCTCCCAAGGACAATGGTTTCCAAAACGGTTGCCCACTGCCACATCCCACCTTAAGAAACTATTGCACACACCTGGGTATTGGGTACAACAGTGTTTGACTACAGTACTAACTTGGAGATAAGATATATGTGGGTTAACTAACCTCTGGAAGTAGGTGGAGAAGTACAGCATCTTTCCTCCAAAACCAATGTGTTCGCATGTCTCATTTTCCAGATATGTGTTGATTTCAATCCTTCCACCCAGAAGTAAAACCACCTAAGCATCTGAATTGTATCTACCCACTTTCAAGATCAACTGTAGTACTGAAACAGGGTAATAATAACACAGGCCTACAAAACTGAGGGTCAGAAAAGTTTTTCCCAAACTTTATGTGATTTGATATGAATTTGGGGTGCCGATTCCAAAAATGGCATCCGTTTTGCCCTATCACATCTATGGCATAGGCTTCCTCATGAGGAAGCTGCTTGAACCATTCACTAATGAGGCTATACTATATCTCCAAAACTAGACATGATAGGGCAAAACGGATGCCCTTTTTGGAATCAGCACCCCAAATATACTCAGGAATTGGTGTAACATTTAAGGAAGAAAAATGTGTGTTGGCCTGTCTAATTAAACTGTTCTCACAACACCTGAATCAAATATACTTCCACAATACACATGAGTATGGGGGGTAACTAGGGTTACCAGATACAAAGGTGGATAGTGTGCCTATACTTTAACCATAGTATAGAAGAGGGAATTTAGGTAGGTACAGCTCAACATGGAAGGGTTTAAAAAGCTGCAACTGCCAAAATTCCCTCTTCTATACAATGGTTAAAGGTACAGGCACTCTGTCCCCTTTTATCTGGTAACCCTAGGGATAGTTCCTATCATTTATAGCAAGGGTGTCCAAAGTTTTTGGCAGGAAGGCCACATCATCTCTCTGACACTGTGTCAGGGGCCAGGGAAAAAAAGAAATAATTTACATTTAAAATTTGAATAAATTTACATAAGTTTACATAAATGACTATATTAAAGATGAACTTATATGAACGAATGAAGGTCTTGCAATAGCTCAAGGCCTATAAATGGCCTTGCACAAAGCAAGGCTGGCCTTTCCTTTGCTGCTGCTACTGCATCACAGACGTGAAACAAGAAGCAGTGGAAGGAGCTCTCATCCCACAGCTCATGTGAGAGGTCAAACAGTCACACTCATGCTGAGAGCAGTTGTGTCAGGCCAGTGTGGGCTCCAACAAATCTCCAGAGGGCCAGGGTCTCATTGGAGACTGTGGGCTCCCTGAGGGCCGCATTGAGAGGCCTTGAGGGCCACAAGTGGCCCCAGGGCCGGGGTTTGGGCACCCCTGATTTATAGCTTAGCAATCTTCAAGAAGAGCACTGACCAACCTCTGAGTCATTTCAACCTATGCTGAAACATGATCCAACAATGTTTTGCATTCCTATGAATAGTCTGCCAAATATTTCCCTACCTTGTGCCTGAGAATGAGTGGCCTACTCACTTGTCAGTTCTTTTCCTGGGTGTTATTTTCATCTTCATTTTGCAGTTACCATGTTTATTAGATACATGCAGAGCTGGCCCAAGACCTCCTGAGGCAGCATGCCAAATGCTGCCCACCCACTGACTGATGTGCCAACCTCTGCTCCTTCCACTTTCCAATGTTCTAGCTCTTTCCATCTACATTTTTTCTTTCTTCTTTGTCCCCCTCTTCATTTGGAAGTGGAAGGAAAAGGAGGAACAATACAGTAATGACAAACAGTAATGTACACCTCCCTCAATGTGCTGTCTGAGGTGACCAGCTGGCCTCATGGATGGGCTAGCCCTGGATACATGGGGCTTTTGTAGTGTCAGCTTGCAGGGAATACTAAGAAACTAGCTGAACTTTGCTTCCATTGCTGAGACAAACAGCAGAGCAACCAGAGTGTTGTGGTGGCAGTAAGTAAACTTCAAACATGGACCCTCTCTCACTGCTGAACCATGCACATGTGCAGAAGTGAAATCTGCTGCCAGTTACATCACACATGTGCAGGCAACACACTTTGTTGATATTAAGCAGAAAAACAAGCAGAGGAGGCAGGATGGCACTGGCCCACCTAGACAGTCAGCCCTAAAAGGCAGGAGTGTTATACATGAGTCCAGCTTGGGAGGGGGGCCAAATTAGCAAACTTTGCAGGCCAGAGATAGCCTACAGATCATACTCTGTGCACTTCTTATATATACCAGGAAGTCTGGTCTAGAGGGTAGAGCCTCCGTTAGCCCGAAGATAACATCAGAAGGTCGCCAGTTTGAGGACACCAGCAGCTCCCTGAACGACTGAGAATGGCGAGACCTTGAAGCAGCTGACAAGCCCAGCTGAGTGATTCCACCTGCTTTTGGTGTGAGCAAGAAGTGTCTTGGCTGCCCTCCATGTGAGAGATGGAGCTGCTTGCCAGCCTGTGTGGGAGAACTGGAGGCCAGAAGTGAGACCAAACCAGGAAGATCCATTCTGAAATGTTGTTGGTTCTTGAAATAGAGAACCTCTATGATTGTAAAAATCCCCTTGAGAAACGCCTGCCTATGTAAACGCCTATAGAAACGCCTGCCTATGTAAACCGCCTTGAATAAAGTCAGAGGAGTAATCCGATGACCAGAAAGGCGGTATATAAATACCTTGTTGTTGTTGTTGTTGTTGTTGTTATGTAATTATATAATTACATTATATGTGCATGAAAATTCAAAGTAATGCCAAGAAAATTGATTCTTTTTACGCTTCTCTGTTTGGGGGGGTCTATTCAGACTCAAACAGCCTTCTTCCTTTGCCAGAAATTTTTTCCTGTGCTTGTAGTAGACGTTAAAAAAAACAACTGTCTTATGAAACTGACGGTGAAGGGGCGTTGTTGCCAGCTTTGCTTTATGAAATAAGGTTGAATCACTGTTGTTAAACAGAATCTAACAGTGTTTGAAGTTGAACCTATAAATTTGTGTCAAACAAAATCTATGTCATCAATCTCATCTCTTGGCCAAGCTGAAGAACCATTTTGTTTTGGCCTATTCAGCTTTTTTCTTCCTCCCGGTGATGTCTCTGGAAGATTCAAGTCTCCCGTATTTCTCATTTTATGAGACAAACCAGTCCCCATTCCATAAGATGAAGCGTCACACAGGATAGTATTAATTCTTTGGGGGATCAAAATGCAGCAGGAGCTCTGAGAATTAAATAACCTCTCAGAAAGCTTCTTCTTGTCTTTTTGCCCACGGCCACATAGTGTCCTCCTCAAGAGATAATGTCAGGGTTCTAAGAGGGCTGAAAGATTTGGGAAAAGCCGAACATTGCTTTAACATACCCAAGGCTGCAATCCTATGAAACTGACCTCTAAATTCAATTGAATTCAATTAGATTTACCTCTACATAGACATGCATAGGATTGTGCTATAAGTATGGTTGGAGCTATGATTTGTTTTGTGGAGCAGGTAGTTTTTCAAACACTGTGACTTTCTCTGCCATATAACGGACTCCATCTTTTTCAATCTTGTAACCCAAGTTATACTTCTGGTCTCAGGAAAAAACATTTCTTCTGTTTTAAGTGCAATCCTGCTTCCTCTTATCTTTGTAATACCTTCTCCAATGATAAGTGTTTCTGATCACTTTTGCCACTGATGAGAATATTATCAGTCCTCACCACCACTCCAGCAGTCTCCTTCAAAAGATTTCCCATGGCTCTCTGGAATATCCCAGGTGCTGAAGAAACTCCATAGGCCAGGCAAGCAATTGTATTGGTACAAACCGTTGTGGAGGTTTATTGTGGTAAATTTCTTACAGTCCCACTTGCTGGTAGGCCTGGGTCATGTCCAAGTTGCTAACGTGCTGCCCCTGCCCCAAGCACTACCAGCAGGTCTTCTGTGCATGGAGTGGGTAACTATCAGCCTTGGAGAATTACTGTGACTGTAATCCCCACAAATGCGGTGGTCTAGTCTGGTTTACCACTGTTACAACTGGGATTGCCTATTCTGAAAACAGGGGACATGCCTTCTTTCACCTGTCTGTCCAGTTCAGCTTCAGCCTTCTCCAAAGGCATATGGGACTTGTCAGGCCTTTGAAGTACAGTTCTTTGGCTGGTTCCCCTTTTGGATAGAAAGTTTGGGTCTAATCCTCTTCACAGTACCAAGCCACTCTTGAAACACTATATGATGGGCATCTTTGACTGCTAGCATCTTCTTCAACTCCATGTGACAAATTTAATCCCTATCCAATCTGAATTCTATTTGCCAAACAGGTTTGGCATTTTCCCCTTTATGACTAGTGCTTATAAGTCCTTCTAGCGTCCTTTATATTTTACAGAGAAACACACTGATCCTATCACAAGATTGGGTTCCCCAGCAGAAGTCTTCACTTTCACTTCTGACTTTACCAGTGATTTCAGACCTGCTTTAGTCTGTTGATAAGTCTCTTCTTTTATTCATTAATGACAGTGTTTCTACATAGTGGACAAAACTGAAGAAAACCGTTTCCAAAGTAATCCTATGCATGTTTTCTCAGAATCCCTGTATTCAACGGAGCTTATATAAGAGTACATAGCACAGCAAACTTCAGCTCTTTGCAGATTGCAACCATGTTTTTTTTTTCTTTTCATAGATAGAACCCACTATTAGAAAAACCACACTGGAGAAAACATCTGAAAGGATGGTTATTGTGGTATTATTTAATAACTAATTATCTGTAGCTTTTTCGGCTTATTTGCTACACACGACTGCTTTTATTCAGCACATATTTAAGAACAACCGAAACCTTACTACGAAGCTGCTGTTCCAGGCAACAGATCTGACTGAGATGCCCTTTTCTTGTCTGTAAGCAATATCTCTGAATATTTTAAAAATAAACCCCAGTCAGAGCAGAGGATGTCATTCTGACTTTTTGCTTTGAGAATAAAAATATCAGCACTGGTTGATGGTATATTTAATGCTTACAAAATCCCATCGTAACTACAGTTGCCAACTGACCAGGGGGGAAAAACTGTCCTGGTATGTTTTGAATGGGGTTGCACTCCCTCTGAAGGACCAGGTCCTCAGTCTAGGGAGAAGGCATCCCTGTTAGTCCCTCTGGACCTCTTGGCAGCTTTTAACACAATGACTGTGGTATCCTTCTGGGTCAGTTGGCTGGGTTGGGGCTTGGAAGCACCATCTTGGTGTGGTTCTGCTCCTTCCTGGCTGACAATCCCAGAAGGTGGTGCTGGGGGATGTTCATTCTGCACCCTAACCCTTGAGGTGTGTGATGCCACAAGGTTCAATTCTATTTGCCATTCTGCTTAAATCTATGTGAATCCACTGGGAGAGGTGATCCAGGGATTTGGGGTAGAGAGTCATCAATATGCTGATGAAACCCAGCTCTCCTTTCCACCTGATTTAAAGGAGACAATCAGGGTCCTGGATCACTATCTGGAAGCAGTTGAGAGTCAGATGTGGGCAAACAAGCTGAAATTAAATCCTGATAAGACAGAGGTTTTCCTGATCTGGAAGTCCACAATGCAGACTTGCAATTGCTGATCCAAAGAGCACAAAACAACCCAGGACAACAGAGATTAAGCCAGCATGTGGGAATTGTCAGGAACTGCCTGGAGCTGTCACCTAACCACCTGGCATGAGCTCTTGGCCAGTGGTTCAATGCCAGTCTGCATTGTGGATGCAGGACAGCCTGATCAATGAACCACTGGCCAAGAGCTCATGCCAAAGGCTCACTGGTCTGGCATGCCAGAAGCTTGGAGTACCTGTGGGGGAGGCACAAGGCCCAATCAGCTGCTCCCAGCAAGAGCTTCTACCAACCACCCAACTATTTTCATCCACCCAGCAGTCAGCAGCCAAACAGCAGTCAGTCATGTGCTCTCTCCTTGACTTTCTCTCTTCCTCTGCCAGAAGCCTGATGTACCTGTGGAGTCAGAAAGCATATAAAAGAAGGATAAAGGGAGCACTGAAAATAATGAAGAAATATATATAAAAAGAAACATGCAGAACATGCCACCAGCTCTATTTCCCCACCACACGCACACACACACCCTTCAAGTGTAGGTTTTCTTAGGAGTGGAAAGTTTTCTTAGAAGTGAGAGGAAACAGGCAGGAAACTCAGGTTTAGGCTCCCTGAGTTTTCTTGGAAACTGTTTGGAAAGCCTCAAGCATTTCCTAGAATTCTCTAGTTAAGTATGAGCAAACTAAACCTATTCAGAGACAAGCCAAAGGGAATTCACCTATCATTAGCAGAAAGCCAATTACTCACATCATGTGTGAAGATTACACGCAGTAAAATAGACATTTGCAATCTTCAAACATGGGGCAGTATACATGGCTGTAAACATTACCTGGAGACAGGGGTGAGTAGTGAGGTTGCAAAGTTTGCAGACGACACCAAACTTTTCCGAGTGGTGAAGACCAGAAGTGATTGTGAGGAGCTCCAGAAGGATCTCTCCAGACTGGCAGAATGGGCAACAAAATGGCAGATGCACTTCAATGTCAGTAAGTGTAAAGTCATGCACATTGGGGCAAAAAATCAAAACTTTAGATATAGGCTGATGGGTTCTGAGCTGTCTGTGACAGATCAGGAGAGAGATCTTGGGGTGGTGGTGGAAGTCTATGAAAGTGTTGACCCAATGTGTGGCGGCAGTGAAGAAGGTCAATTCTATGCTTGGGATCATTAGGAAAGGTATTGAGAACAAAACGGCTAATATTATAATGCCGTTGTACAAATCTATGGTAAGGCCACACCTGGAGTATTGTGTCCAGTTCTGGTCGCCGCATCTCAAAAAAGACATAGTGGAAATGGAAAAGGTGCAAAAGAGAGCGACTAAGATGATTACGGGTCTGGGGCACCTTCCTTACGAGGAAAGGCTACAGCGTTTGGGCCTCTTCAGCCTAGAAAAGAGACGCCTGAGGGGGGACATGATTGAGACATACAAAATTATGCAGGGGATGGACAGAGTGGATAGGGAGATGTTCTTTACACTCTCACATAACACCAGAACCAGAGGACATCCACTAAAATTGAGTGTTCGGAGAGTTAGAACAGACAAGAGAAAATATTTCTTTACTCAGCGTGTGGTTGGTCTGTGGAACTCCTTGCCACAGGATGTGGTGACGGCGTCTGGCCTGGGCGCCTTTAAAAGGGGATTGGACAAGTTTCTGGAGGAAAAATCCATTACGGGGTACAAGCCATGATGTGTATGCGCAACCTCCTGATTTTAGAAATGGGTTATGTCAGAATGCCTGATGCAAGGGAGGGCACCAGGATGAGGTCTCTTGTTATCTGGTGTGCTCCCTGGGGCATTTGGTGGGCCGCTGTGAGATACAGGAAGCTGGACTAGATGGGCCTATGGCCTGATCCAGTGGGGTGTTCTTATGTTCATTTTTTCCCTATACCAGTTTACAGCCATTTTCTTTGTTTAGTGCAACCTATATGGACATAAAAGAACTGAAGTGCTAATGCTATTCCAACAAGTGCCTTTCCTTAAAGATATCCTTGTTAAAATGATTAGAAATGCATTGCTCCAAATGAACCAAACTCAAATGCCCGTCAAAATTTTGGCTTACCTCATATTTTCACTTCCTGCCCACTTGCCAGGCCAGAATGCCAGATGCAAGGGAGGGCACCAGGATGAGGTCTCTTGTTATCTGGTGTGCTCCCTGGGGCATTTGGTGGGCCGCTGTGAGATACAGGAAGCTGGACTAGATGGGCCTATGGCCTGATCCAGTGGGGCTGTTCTTATGTTCATTTTTTCCCTATACCAGTTTACAGCCATTTTCTTTGTTTAGTGCAACCTATATGGACATAAAAGAACTGAAGTGCTAATGCTATTCCAACAAGTGCCTTTCCTTAAAGATATCCTCGTTAAAATGATTAGAAATGCATTGCTCCAAATGAACCAAACTCAAATGCCCGTCAAAATTTTGGCTTACCTCATATTTTCACTTCCTGCCCACTTGCCAGGCCTAAGAGTTGCTATTAAAATGGATCATTAAAATACAGCAAACTTTGCTGAGGATCAGGGAAGCCTAATCTGACGCTATCCATATACACTGAGAAATGGGATAGGAGCAGGCCTTCAGTTCAGTTTAGATACCAGCTCAGCTGTGTCTTTATGTCTTTTATTTGCCCCTAAAACAAGGGCCCTCTTTCCTCTCTGTCTGAAATCTGACAGGCCTGATCCCTTGGAGAGGAAGTAGAATGCCTAAAAAAATGTCATGCTAAAAACAGACGTGAAAGGCAACAGAAGTGCAGCTGGATCTCCCATTGAGATCAAGGGGAAATGAAAACAGGTGGACTAACAAAAAGGAGCAAAATTTGTGATGAAATAGATGTGATTTTAACAAAAGAATATCTAAATGAATGAAGATTTAATTTTTACAACTTCAGTGGAATAGTGGGGGAAAAAACTCTTTTTCAGCCCTAGTAAATTCTGTCCCACCATCAAGGGCTGGCTGGCCCACCCCAATTGGCAGCCAGTAAAATCCCCCTTTTTTCATCTTCCTGCTAATATACTGAACAATATCTCAAACCAAGATAGATAAGTTTCCATGTTTGCTTTCCCTTCATAAGCACCTGAATTATTCCTGCAGTATGAGGCTGTCTGAGATACAAGAGCAGGAAAAGCCTGATCCCACCAGCTGAAGCTTTCCCCCAGCAGATATGACATATGAAAGCCTAGGAAGGCTTTTTCCTCCTGCATGGTCCCAAGCTAAACCTGATCTCCCTCCCATTCTGTCACTCTAGAGCTGACTGCGCTTTATTTTGCTTTGACTACTGCCAATTCTTTTCCCAGCATCTGTCCTGTTCCTGGGTCTTCTTCCAGTTTCTCACTCCCAGCATTGCTAGCTGGATAGACCATGTGTCATGATTCCTAGCTAGTAAATGCAATACTTCTCAATGCAGTCCAAGTCCAACAGCTGTACATGCACCTTGGGGACGTCTTCAACCAATCCTGACTGGGTATTCTGCAAGGTTGCACATGCTTTTACCCTGTGTATAAGTGGAATGAGCAAGGCTTCCCCCTCTGCCTCTGGTGATATCTATTGATAAAAGTCAATGTATTGGTGATTGTACAATGTTTTCTACGGATAGGAACACAATTTTTAAAAAAATGCAAATCCAACTATATAGTATTTTCAGCTAGATAGTGTACTAGATAACTTTAAAGAGATTTTTTCTTCTGCTTATTTTTCTGATTGACAGCAGAAAATTGTTATGTTTGTATGTTCAAATTATCCACTGGACTTCTTCCACCAAACTTAATTGGATTCTTTGGGGTGGGGGGGAGAAAAACAAAAGCTTTGCATATATGCCTGTGATTTTTGAATGCCTCTTGACACCATTTCCTTCCAAATTCCTGCGTGGTTCCAGTTCAGTCCATCTGGCAGTGTGGAATGCAATTTGGACTCAATCTGAGAATGTTATTTACATTTCTAATTTAGAGTGTTTCCAGCAACATGTGTGCAACTTCATCTTCTGAATGCATCTTTCACATTTATGCATTCTGGGTGGAGTGGAGAGAAAAGTGTTACTAGATCAATGGCTGGAAGATCGGGAAGAAGGGAATTGCTTTAATTAACTGGATTATAAATTCATAGAAGGCTTCTGTTAAAGCAATAAAACAAATTTTATTATACTTAACCGCTTGGTTGATTGATATTTTTATCCAGTTCTTAGCTGCAATAAAATGTGTATTGTATCTTTGCAGCTGTTTTTATCTCCCAAGCTCATATGCACACAGACGGAGATATTAAAAAGGTCCGAGCTGACTAGGGAATAGGGTTGCCATGTTTTGCAGTCCTGTTCCTGAATTTTTGCTGAACACAGATATTCAGCAGGTGGCAACTTCCCCATCATTTATCTTCATGACACAGAAAGCATCATTTCTAGACATTGAAGCAGGGCCAGTAAAAAAAAAAAGAGAGAGAATTTGAAGCACAAGTTCCAGTGTTTCTGCTTTTCCCTAATGTCAGTGGGGCTACATACTCTCAGAAACCTAGTGACAGCTGTTTCTCACCCTTCTTCCAATAAACTCAGAACAGTGTTCTGTCTTCACAACAATCCCATGAAGTACTTTAGTTTGGAAGATAGTGACTGGACAAGGTGTTGAGCCTGGCTTGTTCAAGGCTGAGTTCCATTATCCAGTCATAAGGATTTCTATAGAGGATTGAGCGCCCAATCCTATCCAATTTTCCAACACTGTGCAGCCACAATGCAGCCCCAAGGTAAGGGAACAAATGTTCCCATACCTTAATGAGCCCTCTGTGACTGCTGTCCCACCACAAGATGCAGGACATACCCCATTGGCACAGTTGCACTGGCATTGGAAAATTGCATAGGACTGGGCCCTTAGAGGGTAGACCAGCACCATTACAGAACAGAGTAAGGAACGTTAGGGACATAGTTCTTATTCTTGATACATTCACTAGGAATAAGGAATGAGGGTCAAGCATAGTCCATCCAGGCCCCAGTATAGCTCCTAATGATGCCTAATGCTTCTCAGCTATGTTCTCTTGACTAGAGACAGAAGCCAGAGGCTCTTCAACTCTCTCTCCCTAGCAGAACCTCAGAGGCTCTTTAAGAATTCTCCCAAGAGACACCAGTTGCTTGTTCTTGCTTGCAAGACAATTGACTGGCAGCTGCCTAAAGGAAGGGCTCTACCAAGCATGAGTTTGGGCTTGTACATAGTGAGTCAGCTGGAGAAGCCAATTGTATTGCTGATCTCCCAGCACTTGGAATTACCTAACTAAAGTAATTTTGGTATTATTTTTATTCTGTTAAGCCTGGATAAAGCTGGTGCACTCTCTCCTCCCTTCTCTGCAGGGCATCTTAGAAGTGTTTGTGATTCCATATAAAGATCTCAGAAATCGACTCCCACACAGGAACGCACTAGTGGGAATGTAAAAGTGCAAGGTTTGAAAACAGAATAAACATTTTGGAAACATAATCATCCTAATGATACTAGTTTGCATAACCACAAATTCAGTTTGTTCCAGTCCTGAAAATCTTGTTGAACAGACTGTGCATCCTATGATAAATACATTGCAACATTCAGATGTCTCTGATATTTCAGATGTCTCAGATATTTCCAAACGTTATTTATCAATTTTTATGGAAATTAAGATTGGAGGTGATGTTTCTTTCTGTGCAGAGGGGTTAAGAGGCATACAGACCAATCCTATCCACACTTTCCTGGGATTAAGCCCCATTGACTCTGATGGAACTTACTTCTGAGTAGACATGCATAGGATTGAGCTCATAGTCTCTAGTTTTGACTAACTGACCCATAAAGCCCAGTATTTTGTCAGAATGATTAATTACCTCTTGCACCGCTGATAAAGCAACATTGCTGGAAAAGATGTAGCAAAACAGGCTCATATATTTACCATTGGTGGGAGTGTCCTAAAATATATCAGTCAGACTGATTGCACACATTATAAAACTTTCAGTGTACTTTTTGCCCTTAGATCCTATGATACCATTACTGCATGAGGAAGCAATGCGATTGCTTCAGAGAGAGCTGATTGTCCTCCTTTTAGTCATGACAAAATTCCAAACCGCAACAGAGTGGAAAAATAGAGAGCCTCCTCGGATTCAAAGATGATATGACAAGATATGGGAAATATTAAGTATAGATGCAATTTTGCATCAATTGAAAGCTACAGTGAATCCTGGGTTTGATAATAATGTTATGGCTTAGAAAAATGGCTCCCAGGTCAAAATGTAATTAAGGGCCAAATCCTATCCAACTTTCCAGCACTGATGCAGCTTCAATACCACCCCAAGGTAAGGGAAGGGAGAGTCCCTTTTTCCGAAGGGACATGGAGAGAGCGGTGGGGGTGAGGATCAAGGATGACCTGATGCAACAGGGAGGAAAGGAGGGACTCAGCGGCCGAGGGCTCAGGAGGTGCGGACAAAAGAGAGTCGGACGCCCAGAGATGAGAACAGTAGGAAACCGCAAATAGGAAGAAGAGAGGCGGTATGAGATATAGAACACAGCACGAAGAAACCTGTCCCAGGCTCCTGTGGGGACCAACAGGTTCCAGGTACTTCAGATGCAAGAGGAGGAAGAGGCGATGGAGGGAGAAGAGGGTGTATTGGAATCGCGGAAGACCTGGTGAGGAGGTAGATGTGGTGTCAGCAGTGGCCCCTTTAAGGGTAAGGCCTGGGCATCCAGCAGAGTGTGCTGCACAGCTGCAGCCACTTGAAGGCAATAGGGCCCTCAGGGATATAAGGAGCACCTGAGGCAGGAAGGGTTTGTGGGTTGTAGAAGGAGTGCAGGTAGGAGAGGAGACTGACTGGGCTTATTGACTTTGGAATCGGACCTTGGACTGTGACTTGGTGTATTGACTTTGGACTTTGACTTGGATATCCTGACTGATTTGACTGACTTACTTACCTGGAACCTGACTGTAACTCAGCTTATTGGCTCTGGGCTCTGATTTGGCAACTTTAACTGATTGGACTGACTGGCTTGGAATCTGTGGACTGGGACTTGACTCTGACTTTCGCTTGCTGCACTTGTGAGTCTAACAAGGGAAACTAATCAGCCTTAAGTGGGCACAAGGCCCAGTGGGGAGGAGCTGTGGCAAGACAGAGGGTCAACACGAAGGATCTGAGGAATGGAGGAAAGAACGCACAGGTGAACAAAAGAAGACCAGGAAAAGGCAAAATGAGAAAGACCATTGCCAATCCCCCAGGGAGATGGGGACCTGGGAAGAAGACCCTAAGCCTCAAAGACCAAGAAATCAAGAAAGAAAGAAGGTGAGAAGGGACTTCCCGCCTCCAGAGGATGCGAAACAGAAGATTCTTGCAGACCTGTGGAAGGAGCGGGAGAGTAAATATAAGCATCTGGTTGAAACCAATAAATTCCTAAAGGTGTGGCAGGAGAAACTGAGAAAGAAACTCTCCACCGAAAATATCTTTGAGATCAAGAAGCTGGGAGCCAAAATAATGATCACCAATGCACAGTTGGCACGGCTAGAAGAGGAGACCACAAGGCTGGAGGAGGAGATAGAGAGGGGGACGGTGTCCAAATGACAGGTAGCCCGAAGGGAATTGCAGAGAGGAGAAGCGGCACTGGGAAAGGAAATCAATGCGATGGTGCAGAGAGAGAAGAGCCCCCCACCCTGTCCTCCTGATCCGCAGACAAAGGGGGTGGACTGAACTGACTTTTCAGACTGGGAAGCAGAAGGCCGCGCTTCAGCTGAACATAGGGCTACGCTTCAGGACCCGAACCCTGAGGAGGTAGAATTAATGGAGGTTCAAAGATCTGACCCGTCTGGTGCACACCACACAGTGCGACAGATGGAAACGGCACAGAGATAAGCAAACTGGACACATCAGACCTCGCCAAAGCCATAACAGTCAAATATATGATTTGAGTAGGATTTTTAGTAGTAATTTTTCATTGGAATTCTGTTATTTTATTATATTTTATATCAATGGCTCAGTTAAAATTAAAAATATTAACATGGAACGTGAGGGGTCTGAGACAACATGAGAGGAGAGAGGAAATTCTTGACGCCATGAATCGTCTGAATCATGACCTCGTGATCCTGCGGGAGCTAAATTTTAAGGGTGAAGAGGACAGGAGCAATGCTCAGAGGTTCTGGACGTGGGGACCATCCATTTGGTCCTATAAGACCGAGGGGACGGGAGGAGTGGCTATTCTAGCGTGAAACCGAGATGACCTGCAAATTCAGAGGTCAGTGGAAGTGGTCCTGGTCATCCTCGATTTTAACATCGTCGGGATGTGCACATCCAACTTTGTGCAATCTACAGCCCGATCCAGGCCGGACCTAGGAAAGAACTGTGGGCCAAACTCAAGGATTACGCAATCACCAACAGGTCCCTCATAGTCGCCGGAGACTGCAATAACGAGAATAGAAGACAGGCGTAATCTCAGAGATATGACAATGGGACTCCCGGCTAAAGATTGTCCTCTGACCCCGGAAGAAAGGAACCTAAATGCCTTTTTGCTTAATTTAGATTTAGAAGTTAAAGCGTTTTTAATTGATAACGGGTTAGATTTTTTTCCTTTAAGTTGCAGGAAAGTTTATATAAGTAATTTTCCACAGATGGGCAGACGGACGTTTTACTTACTATCACCTGATGGTGGCCAGCAGATAGACAGGGTGTGGACAGAGAAGGACTGGATGGTGCAATCTTGCAGGATAGAACTGACCCCTTGGTCAGATCATGGGTATAGATCCCTTCACAGATGAAGAGAATAATAGATGAATACAGCAGGGCCTCGGGAGCGGTGATAAATGAGGATAAAACCAAACGTTATTCTCTTGGGTCGAGGGGGAAAAACATAGAGGTGAGGGCCATGGGGGCTGTTTGATGAAACAGATGAAAGGAAACTAGAGGTTCAAAAGGTGGAATCTGTAAAAATTTTAGGTATAATTTTTGGACTGAAGCAAGAGGGTGGGAAGAGAACTGGAAACTGTGGGCCTCTAAGGTGGAGGAAAAACTGAAGAGGTGGAAAAAATGGAACTTGAACCTGTACCAGAGGGTGCGTTACATCAACGTGTATTGTGTTCCGGTGGCGTCCAATTTGGCGGCGATCTATCCCCCGCCAAAACTGGTGGTGGATAAGGTTACCCATCAGGTTTTTGTTTTCTTGTGGGGCACTGCCTTCTTCCCTCTTGCCCAAGCGATGGCATATAAGAAAGTGAAAGAAGGAGGACTAGGGGTTTGGGCCCTGGGACCTTTGTCCTTGGCGACCTTTGTCTTCTATAACTTTGGCAACTGGGCGAAATGGAGGCAGAGGCCGCAGGAAGGGGGAGCCTTTGCATCTGTATGAGCCCAATTCAGAGACACTTGGGAAAAGACAACCTGGGGACAGAAATGGTGGGCGAAAGAAGAGACGGGATATGTACTCACTCAGGCGATAAAACAATCTTTGCCGGAGTACATGAGGGAGGCGGTGACTCTGATGAAGGAGCTGGGGCTCTCGGCCAAGCTGTATAAAACCAGCGGGCTGGAAGGGAAACAACTCAAGCGTTACGTGTATGAAAAGACGGTACGGGAGTTTATCATGAGGCCTCACCAAGAGAAACAGCAAAGTAAGACGCACTGTTCCGCATACCTCTTGCAGGAGGAGGTGGCGCACAGTGCCTTTAGCGAGAAGAGAATCCCCTTTAGTTTATGGGAATTAAGGTGGAGGGCTTTCCATCAGGTCCTCAGGGTGGGAGCAGCAAACCCATGATTGCAAGAAGATTAGAAGAGGTGCAAGAGGCCGACCTGTTCTGGGTCAGGACCCTCTAGATCGGTAAGCGCCCCGCTGCTGATAGAAACAGTAGCCCATTTCATCCAAGAGTGTATGCCGGTGAAGGAGTTGTGTAGCGAGGGCCTTTAAGTGGCCCTAACTGGCCCAACAGGCCTGGGAGACTATCATCTCTGGGAAGGAGCCGGTGGGAGCTATGAGAGGACCCAAGAGGACAAGTAATACGGGACAACAGAGAGGAGGAGACGATAGGTGGGAGGTGCCTTGGGCTACGGTAAGATTGATAAATCTGTATGTTCTTTTTGCACTGGGCATTCAAAGGGGCAAAGAAATAAAGGAGAAAAAGTCCACCAACACGCAGGGATGGGTCCGCTTTGTGGTCTCCAGAGTATACGGCGTCGTGGCTTGCGAAAGGGTGAGAACCGGTAGAGACAGGTGGAAAAAATGTTGGGAGTGGTTAGATGGGGTGAATCCGCCTATAACGTGATGTATCTGTGTTCTAGATAAACAGTTGATGTAATGTGACTGTAGTTGAAAATGTAAAATGTGATTTCTTTCCTTTGTATTATTTATTGTAGTATGAAACTTTTTAAATAAAAATCTATATTTCCCAAGGTAAGGGAACAAACATTAACTTATTTTGAGGCGGTCTTCATGACTACCACCCCACCACAGGATACAGCACACACCCTATTGCAGCTTTCCAGCTGCATTGGTGCTGGAAAGTTAGAAAGGATTTGGTCCGGGCAGCCCAATCCTATACTTGGCGGCAACGCTAGGAGCAATGGTACCAAAATGGCTACTGCTGAATCCAGTGATACCACCGGGGCTGCCAAATGTCTCCTCAAGGGGGTCTTTTGTCCCCTTCTCCCGAGGAAAGCCAAGCTCCTCAATGGGGCTTCTCAGGTCTGCACGGCTATCCTGGAACACCTTCCCTCACCCCAAAAGTCCTTACTGCTGCCCAGAGCTCTTCCCTTGCTCCAGGCTACATCCATCCAGTGCTGAGCCCAGCACCGACTGGCACTGTGCTGGTGCTGGTACTCCCTACACGGAGAGTACCATAATGCTTTACAGCACATTTACGACACCCAGTGCTGGAGCCCAATCCTGAGCATGGCGGCGCCCGTGAACAATGTTACAAACGTGCCACAAGGCATATCAGCGACAGTTACCGCTGGGCTACCGGCTGTGCTAGCCCAGTGCCAGCCGGTGCTGGGCTACTGCCGGGCCAGCACGGGGTGGGTGCCCAGCCTCTGCTGCTTGGTGGTCTCACGGACCGCCAAGCTGCAGCACGGTAAGCAGGGGTGGGGAGGGGGGCAGGGAAGAGGCGTTCTGGGGAGGGGTGGCCAGTGGGGGGTGGGGAGAGGATGGGCGAGAGGTGTGCCGGGGGAGGAAGCAGGGAGCCAGGGTCCTGTCCTGAGAGGCAGGAGGCGGGATCCTGTCTGTTCATGCAGGGCTCAGTGCCCTACATGAATGGCTTTACCTTACCGCCAACGTTTTGGTAGGCAGTAAAGTGAGTAGCCCATTGCAGGACTGCTTCCCTTCCCCTTGAGAAAAAAATGAAAGTCCACTTCTCCCAAGGCGCCTTCTGAGGTAGGCTGAGGTGTGCAGGATCCGCTGCAGACGCACACCCTGGGCAGCTCAGGATTGGGCTGTCAGAGCCCAATCCTGAGCTGCCCGGAGCTCCCAGACCCGGTGGCTCCATGGAGGGCAGCCACCGGATCCTGTGCCTCCCGCGTTACTGCGGGAGGCTGCTCGGGGGAAGGGGATGTTCGTCCCCTTCCCCTGAATAAGGGGGGATAAGCCCCGCAATGGGACTACTTACTTTAGCGGCGACCAAAAGGTTACTGCTAAAGTAAAGGCACTCGTGTAGGGTGAGCAGACCTGCACGAGTGCCAAGGATCCTGCAGAGCTCAGCTCCGCAGATCTACCTCTCCCCCGCCCCCAACACGCCTCCCCCATGCCCCTGGCCACACCTCCCTCCTCTCCAGAATGCCTCCCCCACGCCTCCGGCCACGCCCCCGCCTTCTGTTCCATAGCCCGGTCTAGGGGACCACAGAGCTGTGGAACCCTGGCAACTGCCAGGTGCTAGCCCAGCGCCAGCTGGCGCTGGGCTAGCTCTGGTGGGAGCCCAGCGGTAAGCCCTGCAAATGTGCCTTATGGCACATTTGTGACAGGTCCACAGCACAGAGCCGTGCTGCAGACCTCAGGATTGGGCTCTCAGTCAGCTAACCAGAAATACAAAAGACCACTCAGATATTTTTCAATAGTACTTTATTGATTACAGGGTATATATTTGCTATGAAATTATTTTATGCATGTACGCAGACAAAACCTTTTGTTATACTTTTTGTTCCCGATGTTCTCATTCATTTTCTTGATTAAGTTAATTTCTATTTTCTGTTGTTCTAAATTATATGCCATAGACTGTTATTTATTTAAAAATGCAATGAATGCTTTCTAACCATTTTTAAAAAATGAGGGTTTTTTTAAAATCTGAAAAGATGTTTGTCAATGAGAAAAAGTAGTTCTAGAAAAAAGCATCATTTTGTTTGAGATGATTACATAAGAACATAAGAACAGCCCCACTGGATCAGGCCATAGGCCAATCTAGTTCAGCTTCCTGTATCTCACAGCGGCCCACCAAATGCCCCAGGGAGCGCACCAGATAACAAGAGACCTCATCCTGGTGCCCTCCCTTGCATCTGGCATTCTGACATAACCCATTTCTAAAATCAGGAGGTTGCGCATACACATCATGGCTTGTACCCCGTAATGGATTTTTCCTCCAGAAACTTGTCTAATCCCCTTTTAAAGGCGTCCAGGCCAGTTGCCATCACCACATCCTGTGGCAAGGAGTTCCACAGACCAACCACACGCTGAGTAAGCTCCTTGCCCTCCCTGGAAACACTCCAGTCCACCACTCTCCTCTCCTCTGCACTTCCACTTCCACCCCTTCCCTCTCCAGTTCAGGGAGTGGGAAGAGAAGCAGTGGAGGATAGTGACTGGGCAGCCCTTGGCACTCTGTTTCTTGAAGCTACCACATCACAGGTTATAAAGTTCCACAGACCAACCACACGCTGAGTAAAGAAATATTTTCTTTTGTCTGTTCTAACTCTCCCAACACTCAATTTTAGTGGATGTCCCCTGGTTCCGGTGTTATGTGAGAGTGTAAAGAGCATCTCCCTATCCACTCTGTCCATCCCCTGCATAATTTTGTATGTCTCAATCATGTCCCCCCTCAGGCGTCTCTTTTCTAGGTTGAAGAGGCCCAAACGCCGTAGCCTTTCCTCATAAGGAAGGTGCCCCAGCCCCATAATCATCTTAGTCGCTCTCTTTTGCACCTTTTCCATTTCCACTATGTCTTTTTTGAGATGCGGTGACCAGAACTGGACACAATACTCCAGGTGTGGCCTTACCATAGATTTGTACAACGTCATTATAATATTAGCCGTTTTGTTCTCAATACCTTTCCTAATGATCCCAAGCATAGATTGGTATCTCAAATATAATCTCAATGAGATTATATCTTCATAATCTGAAAAAAATTGAGATGATACACATATTTCAGCAAGCAGCATTTTAGGAGAGATATTACTCCCTTCTCTTTATCACACAGGGTGAAATACCTCTTATGAAGCTGGTACCTGCCATTTTTACAGGCATCTGTATTTCAGAATAAAACATCTTTAAAACATCTGCTATCCAACTGGGGAAAACATTTGATTTGATCAAAATGTTGTTAGTTGTTAAAACTAACCAATTATTCAATCAAACTTTGTATCCTATACTATTTGCTTACATGCCTAAACTGACTCATCCTGAAGGCTCATCCTAATCATTTACTTATTTATATAACGTTTTATCCCACATTTCCTTTTCACCTGAGAACTTCAAGATGGCTTACAATAATTTAATAGCAGCAACAACAACAAAAAACAGAATAAAAATACAAATCAGTAAGAAAATCAAAGAGCAAAAACACAGAGCAGCACTTCTCATATAACCAAAGTAGAGAAAGGCCAATATTCCAACCTGTGCTGGAACAGGTAGGCCAATTGACCTGTGCCAAATCCAGTGCAGGTAAGGAAGTGGCTGCTGCCCAAACTCGGAGTAAGGGGATATTTATTGAGATATTTATCCCTTCACCTCATGTTGTGAACCAGCCACCCCTATGGGGCTACTCAGATCTGTGCCAGCAAAATTGTTGGCACAGATCTGAGCAGTTCGGTATAACCTTGGGGTAGATCCTAACCATTGGGGGTTTAGGATCAGGCCTAAGTCACTGAGGCCTGTCCCACCCATTCCCAGGCCCAGTCTGCCCACTGGCCTGCCCTCCCGCACCTAAAAATGTCCCCATTCTGCCCTCTCGCCACCTTCTTCAACCCCTAGGCAGGCATAAACTTACCAGGTCGCACAGGGTCTGGATTCAGCTTCTCAGGCCAGCACTTGTTTCAGCTGACACTAAAGAAGATACAAATGTACTTTATGACACATTCGTAACACTTGCTCCAACCCATCTCCTCTTCTGGATGACGCCCTAAATCAAAGAAAAAAAACAGCACCAACACAGAACTTGACTAAAAGCTTGCTGGAACAGAAAATTTTTCACATATTTATGGAACACTAGAAAAAAAGAGACCTGCTCTAATCTCAAGAGGCAGGGAGTTCCATAGGAACCACCACTAACTTGGTTGAGAAATACCCTTTGAAAGAGGGTGCTCCTCTATTTAGCAGAGAGAGATTAACTGTTCCTATTCACAGCATCTTTTCCAATGGCTCTTTGGTGGTATTAATTGCATCTTTTCTTTTTTCTTGTGTATACACAAAGATGTCAACTCTTTCAATTCTTTTGTTATGTAGACTGCTTTGCAAACTTTTTTGTTCAAAGGTGGTACATAAATTTTTTTAAAAATAACTGTCTGGGTACTCTAGAAGGCACAGAGGGTGGAAAGAGGTTGTTGGGGAATAATTGCTGTAGCCCTTTGGTCTCCTCTCCTTTCACTTCCTCTCTGCCTTATTCACTTTCTTCCTTTTAAAATGGCAGAGTGGGAAGAAGGAGAAGAACAGCTTTGGTGAAGAAATACACTTGGAGAAGAGTGGACAAGAGTGGAGATTAGTATGGGAAGTGGCAGGGCAGATGTAGAGGAGGCACATGGGCATGGAAGAGATGGGGAAGATGTGGCAGTCCAGCAAGGTGGAGCTTGGACAGCGGGCCAAGGAGGTGCAGAGGAGATGGAGGGATATGTGGTATGAATATTGGTGGTGGCAGAGGAGACAATGCATTCTTTTGGGACTTCTGGAGGAAACATGGATTACACAATGCATTAAATGTCATCTTTGTGTCAGGCCCACCTGGGAGCAGCTGGTGCCAAGACCCAGCTGCTGCCCACAACTCTGACCTGACCATCCAGGAGCATTGTTGGATCCTGGAACACTCTCAGACTCAAAATCTGTTCCTTCCAGGGGAGTGCTATCCCATGCAGAATAAGCTGGCACTCCATCCCTAGGCCAGGTGACCAACAGCAGCTCTGTTGACCTCATCTGGACCATTATGGAGTCCAGAACTTGCAAAAGATCAAAGCCAGTGAGAAATGTCTACTGCTCCAATTCCATCTGTTGGTGAGGAATGCCTGAACTCCCGAGGACTGTACCAACACAGGGCTTGCTAGTGACTAGTTGCCGCCTTGTACTAAAAGGGAACTCCAGCCTTGCACCTGTGTGAGAGAACTGGCTTGTCTTTGTCCACAATAATGTTCAGCAGAGTTCAGCATAGCCACACTGCATGTACACATCAAGGCCTAAGACACAAGCATGTGCTTCTCTGTTTCACGGCATGAATCCCAGGAATAGCTGAAAAAGAAAGAAAGCAAGAGTGCCTCTGAGGACATGCAGAAGGCACGCAGCAGCCTGCGCTTCCTCAGAGGCACTCATGCTTTCTTTCCACTTCTGCTGTTTCTGGGATTCATGCCAACTCCGCTAGTAACTTCAGGCAACGCCGACACGCCTGGGACTAAAAAATACAGGGCAGAAAGTGGGCCTTATCAGATGCGGTGCCTGGCATCTCAGCAGCACCAGCCTTGGCTGGGACTCTTCCTCTCTCTCTCCTTTAGATGTGTTTCTCTGCCCCTCCTTGCCCAGGAGGAGGGAGGGAAGAGGGAGGGACCCAACACTTGTGCAGTGGGAACAGCTCACAGTGTTTACAGCTACTGCAAACTGAGAAGGAGCCAAAGCAGGCACGAGTCTGGTTTCTTGCTGCTGCTGCTGCCACCAGGCGACCATATGACCCCACCACTCCAGTCCATCCCCTCTCGATGTATGACCCCCAAGCCCTGAAATGGATGTCAGCTCTCTGGTTCCTCGTGCTGCAGCTGGCTGCTCTCCCTCTTGCCCCAGTGGCATCAGGTAGGTCCTGGACCCAGATCCGGGCTTTCCTGCTAACAACTTCCTCCCATTCTCCTCACTGCTTCCACTTGTGTCCTGCTCCTTCTAGGAATCTTGGGATGTAATGATGATGATGATGCCAATGCCAGATCAGATTGCAGGACCAGTCTACGACCATTGAATGGCACTGTCCGAATAAAAGACCCTCCTCAGTGGACTCCTGAAAGAAGAGGGGTGCCAGCTAGGCTAGGGCATCACTGAACTGTGAATGAATTGCTCAGGCTGGCACCTGTTGCAGTGCCAGGGCTGAGGCCTGGAATGGATGTCCTAACAAATGAGAATACTTCTCAGGGTGTATCTGTCACCAAGTCCACCTTCTAAAGAGGCAGGCACAACCTGCCAATACTGGACAAGCCTCCTAAACATAATTGAGCCCTGAGAAGTGAGAGTGAAAGAGAGAGGTGCCATCAGTGCTGGTGCCTGGATGATTGAAGCCCTTGGGCAAATCCCAGCCCACCCACTGACGGTGCATTGGGTGGGTGCATTGGGTGGGTGCACCATCAGTCAGACCCTGTCACTAGCACTGAGGGGTCAGGGATCAACCCGGCTAGATGTGCCCCCTAATGGGTGTGCGCCCTTGATAGCTGCCCAACCTGACCAACTTCTGGGTGCCATGCAGGGTGGACTGTAGTGGCATCCCCCCTATCTGTTTCAGGTCATACCCAATTATTCCTTAAGACATCCAATCAGGGCCGCATTAGAACTTTTTTGGGCCCTGGGCACTCCCCACTATAATAATATCAATATTAAAAATTATTTTTGATATGACTTAGATTTTTGTGGGCCCTAAAACTTTCATTTTTTTCTGATGTTAGAAAAAAATGAAAACATTTTCCTCAACCCTAAAGGTTCATTTTTTTTCTTCTGATTTTAAAAGATATTAAAACATTTTTGTGGGTCCTTAAAAGTATCATGCCTAATGGATAAGTCAGCCCTGCAACTAACATCTGGACACTCAGTCCTTCTGTGCACTAGTCTTATAAAGGTGCAGTCCCCTTCGGGGACCAAGTCCACAGCTTAGGAGTATTGCTGGATGAAGCCTCTCTCCTGGATGTTCAGGTGACAGCTGCGGCCTGTGGGACTTCCGCCTAGCTTTGGGTGGAACATCAGCCTGCATCCATTTCTGTCTCAAGCAAGCCTGGCTTGTTCATAGTTAAATGCAAGTTATGTCCTACAAACTACTGTCTTTCTACATGGGGATATCCTTAACCACACCCTGGAAATCTCAACTGATGCAAAATGCTGCAGTGAAAGTATTTGGGGGTAGGTGGGAGGATGGGGGGGGTAAGACTTTACAGTCATGCCACTGCTACCCCCACTGCTTTGGTTGCCAGTTTGTTTCCATACGCAATTGAAGATGCTGGGTATTACCTTTAAAATCCTAAAGGTCTGAGTAGAACACCCCATGCTGCAGAGGCTTACCCCAGGAAAAGGGATGAACATTCCCTAACCAAGGGAAGACCTCCACAACTGGCTGACCCCCTTTGCGTGATGCAGCAGTAGACTTTTTGGCACTGCTGCATCAGTGGGGGGATGGATAGGATTGTGCTCTCAGTCATGAGCCCTGTCCAGGGGATGGTGAATTTGAACCACCTGTCACCACCTCGCAGTAGAGCAGTTGCTCTCCCTCTCCCTCGCAAGTGCCCATTCGTTTTCATAGAAAAGTAGACTTTCACTGAATGTGTTTGAATTACATCCGCATTTCATTTTAAATCACCTTATTTTTAAGGGAACCTTAACGTTGCATTTTTAAAATCTTATTTTAAAGAATAGTGTGTTTCCATCCATCCTGCTGCCTACATTCCTCTTATTTCAGCAAAAGCAGGGTTGGCATCGCTCATGTGGTGATCTTTAAAGTTCTGTGCTGCCCCCAGCAGTAGATCTAAAAACAGTTTTTGGGACTAAGTGAAAAGAATAAAATTATGAAATACAGGTGCAGCCTATTTATCCATGGATTTTTTATCTTCTGATTTGTCTTAACGCAAATGGGGTGGGGGAACCGAGAGTCACACACACCTTTGCCTCCTTTGCCCTGCACTGGTGTCTCGCTCCATTTCCAGGCAGCCCAAAACACTGCAAAAAGGCTCTGCCTCGCCAGGCAGGGAAATAGCCCTGGAGCCCTGGAAGAGGTTCCCCTTGCAAAGGAACAGTAACACTCCTGGAGCCCCTGAGCCAGCAAAGAGGCTGAAGAGGGGAAGGGAGGGCTGAAAATCTCTGTAACTAGAACGCATGCTGCAAGATAGAGCTTGCGCTCTTTCTCGCTCATATGCTCTCACACAGGGGCAGGTGTGGTAGTAACAGAGGGGATTGCTTTAAAAAACCCAGGGAGTGTGTTTGCCAAATTCCCCCCCCCATTGAGATGGTGTAGGCAATCACTGACACAAGCAACCCCCCCCCCAATGGTGAACATAAGAACATAAGAACAGCCCCACTGGATCAGGCCATAGGCCCATCTAGTCCAGCTTCCTGGATCTCACAGCGGCCCACCAAATGCCCCAGGGAGCACACCAGATAACAAGAGACCTCATCCTGGTGCCCTCCCTTGCATCTGGCATTCTGACATAACCCATTTCTAAAATCAGGAGGTTGCGCATACACATCATGGCTTGTACCCGTAATGGATTTTCCCTCCAGAAACTTGTCCAATCCCCTTTTAAAGGCGTCCAGGCTAGACGCCATCACCACATCCTGTGGCAAGGAGTTCCACAGACCAACCACACGCTGAGTAAAGAAATATTTTCTTTAGTCTGTTCTAACTCTCCCAACACTCAATTTTAGTGGATGTCCCCTGGTTCTGGTGTTATGTGGTGCAGGCAATCACCGACACAAGCAAGCCTTCCCACCAAGCAAAGCATGAGATACAGCCTACAATCCTCTCCACACTTTCCTGGGAGTAAGCCCCATTGACTGGAATGGGGCTTACTTCCCATTGTTTTTTGTTTTAACAAAAAAAGTGTTTTTTGTTAATTGCACCAAGTCACAGAATGGAACTAACACAGATAAATAGGCTCCACCTGTAGTTTAACAAATCATTAGACAGATTCAGATGAATAAAAGATCTTTTAAGATGATTATTTCATCTTAATATTGTGTTATTAACAAGTTAATAACAACTTAATATGTGTTTAGAGTGGAACAAATACTATAATGATACAATCAAAGTGCTTGTAATTTCATAATAAGATTCAGATAGGTGGAATTGAGGTTGCTCTTTGTAGAGGTTTAGAGCTTTTGTAGGTTTCTTGGAGGAGATGCTTAATCCATGCAAGATAACTAGCTCTTCAAGCTGCAGTCTTGCAAATGACAACTTAATAAGATGCATTTAACCAGTCCCACCCACCATGCAATTTAAAGTAAGGCCCACATGGCATCTGGTGTGGTATAACTTGGGGCAGTTTGGACATTCCACACATACCCCAACTCTTGAGTATATGGGGCAGAACAGTGTGCTGGGAGGATGGAAGCTGTGTGCTCCCTCACTTATAATTATAAAATTGGAGAAGTCTGGTTGAACTTATCATCCAGATCAGCTCTACTGTTTGTTGCTGCTATTTTGATGCTGGGTTGGTGGTTTTTAAAATTCCTATACAATGGTTAAGTACATGAGCTATAAATCTGCTCTGACTGAAATTTCACCAAGTATCTTCATACAACTATCACCAACCAATCAAGTAACTTCACCAACAATCTTCAACCAATGGCATAGCTTCAACCAATGGGGGCAGGGAGCATTCCACCCTGGGTACCATCCTTGGGCGGGGGTGACACCACTAGTGAAAAAAATTGCAAAAATTGCTGTGGTTAGAAGTAAAACCATCATACTGTACACCATTGAATGTGTAATTTACAGCAGAATGCAATGGGAAAAAACCAGAGTGAAATATCCCCCTTCTATCAAAAGTTATGGCCAAAAAACCAGAAAAAAATACAACTGTCTTATGTAATAAAAAGCCTTCTTTAACTCAAAACAGACCAATGAGACTGATTATTCTAAGAGCCATGAGATGCTATTATGACCCAGCATGGAACCAATGAGGCATTAGTAAGGTTACACCCTGGGGGAGGTGACACAGGGATAGATCCAATGTTTGTGTTTGGGGGGGCATGAGTACTACCTTAACTCCAGAGGCCAGGTCAACCAGATGGTTAGACCTGGGCTCCCACCCGAACTTGAAACCCAGATCTACCTACCGGGTTGACTTGGGTTTCCATTGTGAGACTGCCCTCTGGGAGCCATCTCTTCCAGGCGGGTAGTCCTAGGCTCCTGCCTGGACTTGAAGCCCATTTCTACCTGCTGGGTAGACCTGGGCTCCCAGCCACTTCTTCCAGGCAGGTAGATCTGGGCTCCTGCCCAAACTTGAAGCCTAGAGCTCCATTCCAGGTAGACCTGGGCTCCCATTGTTAGACTGCCCTCTGGAGCCACCTCTTCCAGGTGGGCAGACCTGGGCTCCAGAAGCAGGGGAAGTAGGTTACTGAGTACTATGTGCATAGGAGTGATAGCAGGGGAGGGCACTGACATTCATCCATTGCTTGTGAGGAAATATCCACTTATTTATTTCCTGTAATTATTCTTATTCACTTCATGTTATGACTATTACTGTCTTTCAGCCTCACCTACCTCACAGGGTTGTTGTGAAGACGAAAAAGGGAAAAGAACCATGCACACCACCCTGAGCTCCTTAAAGGAAGGGTGGTATAAAAATATGAAAATAGTAATTAATGTATGGGGTGTCAAAAATTTATGACCCTGGGTATCAAATGACCTAGATACACCTCTGACCTCAGTCTTCCATTTGTGATATGTGGGTAACAGTGGCATATCAGGCAGGGTTGTGGTATGAAATATGAGATGCTTAGAACACTCAGGAAAAAGTATTATGACATTGGTGAATTTGTTGAAAAGTTGTATAGAAATATTCTCTAACTAATGATAAAAATAGTAGGCAACTTAGGACCAAATTCTTTGGGATCTTGCTTGCTTTACAGCTTACTTTAAAGCAGTTGCAAAAGGCAATGTCCCATTCCCATAACCAGGTTGCCGCCACAAGCAGCCCAGGAAAAGTCCACCACTGTTGTCAGAGCAGGGGGCAGGCCGGGGGCAGAGGCTGTGTGGGATGGGGCAGACAGGGAGGAACTGGGAAGAGACCAGCGCAGGGAAGGAGTGTGTTAAGGCCAGGAAGGCAGGAAGGTATTTGCAGTAGCAGCATCACCATATCCTATCCCCCTTCCTGGCCTGGTTCCACATTCCTAAGTTCACTCAAACATGCACCAGCAAAATTGCTGGTGCAGTCCCATTCAGGCAGTGGAGCCTTTCCCTTCCCCTGGGCAAGAGAAAAAAATGTTCCCCCACAGGACGCAGCGTGCTCTCCAGTGGCCTGCCTGCTTCGGCGAGAGGGGGTTTAGATAGGATCGAACTGTTAGATATGCTACTTCTCACTAGCGCTTTTCTATTTCTAGTCAGTTGAATGTACTTGATTTATGCAGTTCTATTTATGGTTACCTGAACTTACTCCCACACAAGTGGGCATAAGACTGCAGCCTTAATGTCAGCCTTTTTGTATTTCAATTTAAAATGTATTCATATGGTCTACTTGTTACCTGCATGACTGTGGAATTATGTACAATGTCTTGATCAAGTCAGAGCACCAAGAAAAGTCTGTAAGGCTTTGATAAATTGGCATTTGAGCTGTGTGAAAATTATTCATCAACTGCAAATTCTAAGAGGCTCGTAAAAATTATGTGGAAAAAATGTTGTTGCAGACTGAGATTTGGGAAAAAACCAAGTAGCCATTTGGGGATAAAATGATCACAAAACTATTTCATTTGGCTGTTGTCACGCAATGAATATTTTCCATGTGTAGCACTTGACTTTCTTTAGAGGAGGGCAGCAGAAGCTGCAATTAAATAAATTGCCACTAGAGCAGCATGCAAATTGCCGTTTGCATTGCAGATAAGTCAAATGTCTTTGACTTATCACCTTGGATCAGGTTTGGTGATTGACAAGGCATAATGTGGGGCTTGCCTCAGATAGCAGATTGACTGGGGGGCACCAGCTTCTATCTGCCCGATCACTCCACTGTTCCTCTTCTTCCTCCCACTCCTTGGATTGAAAAAGAAAAGGGGGGTGAAGCGGAAGAGGAGGAGAGGAGAGCATCCATCTCTCTTTCTTCCTTTATGAATGCAAGGAGAAGGAGCAGAGGCTGATACATAACCAGCAGGCCAAGGGGAAATAGCACCTGGATACCATGGACATTCTGCTGGTGCCCCTGTTGTCATTCTTCCCCTTCTGTTGTGAGAGAGGCTGCAGCAACCCGCTTCCAGTCAGGCATGGTAAGGATCATCACCACCACTGCCTTCTTCTCCCCTACCACCCAGTGGCACTTGAGGCAAGTCTCCCATCTCACCCAACTTGCCTGCTTCCTGTTCTGCTGTTGTTTGCCTTGAAATGGAGTGGCATGGCAGATCCCAGAACAAGTCGCTGGGAGAAAGAGAAATGGAGTGGTGCTTGTCTGGGCTTCCGTCTTCTGCCCTGCTCTTTTTCTGTATTTCTAAACATTGAGCAGAAGAACAGAGAGAAAAAGACGTAAGTGGCAAATGGAGGCTGGTTGAGGTGATCGCAGACACAGCGAAAGGGCACAGGGTGCCATCTTCCCCCTTCTGCAGCCTGGGACAGCCTTCCTCACCTTGCCTCATGGCTGAGCCCACCTTGATCATCACATAAGGGGGGACTAGGATTTGGCAAGTTGCTCAGGCTCCAGCATGTCTTGGGCCTGAGACATGCAATGGACATCTTTGATATTGGACATCTTGACTCTCCTGCAGATCAAATTGTTGGATGTCCTTTGATATTGGACATCTGTTTGGGCTCTGTGGTCAAACTTGACCTAATATCACTTTTGAAAGAAGAAATTAACTATAGATAATAGTGAAGTCCCTTCAGGGATTTGAACTGGCAAGAACTCCTGGCACCTGACGCTATCTGAAATTCTGCCCCCTCCCCACCTAATGATGTTTTAGCTTCTACTTCTTGCACTCCCTGGAATAAAAAAGGGAGAGGGGGACAAATCAGCCAAGGAAGCATGAAGAAGAGCACTTTAGCCCACGACTGAACTGCTCCTTCCCCCTCTCCCTTTTCAGAGTGTATGTGTCTGAATTGGCCTTCTATATGTGCTATTACTATGACTTTAAATGTAATACTATTAGCAGTGCAAACAGGGGGGTAGTTTGAATAAACTCCCTCCCCTCCGAAGGATGAAGTTAGAAAGTCTGGGAAGAAACAGAACTCTTGTTTCTTGCACAGTGCAAATGCACTTAAAGGGGTCAATTTTATAAGTATCCAAATTGGACCATAGTGTTGCGAACTGGAAATCTAAGGTGTGAAGGAACCTGGCACTAGAGCAAGACCCAGACTGCTTAGATGCTGCAAAAGGGGACACTTAATAGTCCAAAGATACTTCATTAATGGGAATTCTCCCTAAAAGAGTAGGACTCTTTCATACAGCATACTTGGGGGAAGGGCTGAGATTGAGAGTGGTAAGCAACTCCCCTCCCCCATACCTCATACCTGATGAATGTGCAACATGGGGAAGGAGAGAGGCAGCTTCTGACAGGCATATTTGATCTGCATATTTCCCCTGGGAGCTGGGGATAAAAACAGGCCCTCAGTTTGGCTGTACTTGTCGTAAGAGGAGACTAAACAGCCACCGGCTAGATGGGACTCGATAGCCTGGGAAGGCAGTTCATCTGAGAGAAGGAAAACTCTGATCCCAAACTTCCACTGCCTTGTGGCTACATCCAGTTATGGAAAAGGCTTCAGGAGTCAACCTCGAGGCAAAATCCGGAGCCGGAGTCCCTGAGGCAGTTGATGGCTAAACACAGTCACGTTCTGGCAGCTCCTACAATGCCACTGGAACCAACCGTATTGGCCTCTACCTTTCCATTGGACCATTTCAGCGACGTGGAGAGGGGGGATTTGCTGCATGGGAAGCAGTCTATCCTCCATATCTACTTTACCCAGGCTTCATGCACTGGAGAGGACACTGTTCCAGAACCACCATTCAGAGCGTGATACCATTGTCTTCCGAGACCGAAGGATGCCAACAATTTGATCTGCGGGAGAGTCAAGAAAGACTGTTGTGAAGCAATGGAGGAAATACAAGCACCTTGCGTGCAGAAATGCCCACAGAATTGAGGCTGCAATCCTATCCATACTTACACGGGAGTAAGCCCTATTTACTATAATGGGACTTACTTCAGAGTAGGCATGCATAGGATTGGGCTCTGACACAGCCAGCTGATTGCTTGAAAGGCATGCTCTGCTATCTCCCGCCATCCAATGCTCAAACTTTATATTGATAAATCAAGCAAATATTCCAAAGATGCTTAAGGTTGCAATCCTAGCCACACTTTCCTGGGAGTATGTCCTATTAAGCACAATAGGGCTTACTTCTGAGTAGACATGCATAGAATTGTGCCCTTAGCCCCTGTGCACTCACCCCCCTAGGAAACCAGAACCTGGCTGTGCCGCTGGGACTTCTCACCGTTCAGTGAAGTGGGGCATGATACACAATACTAGTTTGAATACCACTGACGTAAATTAATGCAGTGGTGGACATGAAGAAAATAAAAAAGATGTGGTGCTCTAATTCTCTGTTCAGTGAAAGTGCTGCAGCACAAAACACTGGCATACACTGTTGTAGTAGCTACACCAACATCATCCTATTATGGGCAAGTGGGGTAAGACTTCCAATATACCTCCACACCCCACCCCATCACCATCCTGTTCCACCCTCCCCTGCCCCATTCAACACCTTTACCCTCCCCCACCCTTGCGCTGGACTTACCTGCTTCCCACTAGCATGCCTGGGCCTTGGGTTGTCGAAAAGTATTTTATGGTGCTTTCACAACAGTGTGCACCCACAGAATGCATGTTCCACTGGCACACCTCCTTGTTAGGATTGGCCATAATAGTTCCAACCCTAATTCCAGTGTAAATAATAATGATAATATATATCGCATAGGGTTAAGATGCAATCTCGTTTCCCAGAGAAGCTTAGATTGGTTGTGGGATATCCTCTCAGCCATAGAAGAAACATCAGTGGCAGATCACTCAGGCAGATGATTTTGCTAACAGCATTTAGAGCCCAGATAATCCAGCCTATCTCTACACTGGTGCAATAACAGCCCTGCTGGCATAGAAGTCTCCCACCAATGGACATACTACAGATGCCACCACAATGCCAGAAAAATGCCACACCAATGTTACTCAGATGCCACCTGGATGTCAGAGCAACTCTACCAGATGAGAGGCCCAAAATGGGGATTGGGGCTTAATGTGGGAGGGACAAGTAGGAGTAGGGACAACCCCATTCAGATGACTGACATCCCTGATGCAGGAAAAATGCTATGGCCACAACAGAACTGACTTTGATATAGAATAACCCCACAGGGAACAACTGCACCTTCCGCCAGCCCCCCTTGCACTGTCCACTTTTCTATAATGGAGTATAGGACACAGACTGCATTTGGCAGTCAATCACAACACAACAACTCCAGTACTGATGGCCCAATCCTATCTAATTTTCCAGCACCGATGCAGCTGTAATGCAGCCCCAAGATAAGGGAACAAATGTTTCCATACCTTAAGGAGGCCTCTGCGACTGCTGCCCCACAACAAGATGCAGTGCATGCACCATTGGCACAGTTGCACAAGCCCTGGAAAATTGGATAGATTTAGGCTCTAAAGCCCCCACCAGGGTGATTACAGCTCGGATGAAAAGACAAGCTCAGATGAGACTACAGCTCAGATGAGAATAGGTGTGATTAATGCTGTTGTCTATTCCTTGTTACTCCCTCTGTGTTTCTCCTTGCTCCTCACAGGCAGCTACCCCACAGGTGAGGCATCATACAGATCCCAAGGGACACCTATAGCCTTCCTGCCTGCAGTGGCCACTGTGAGCCCAATTGTTGCTCCACAAGAATGCTGGCCTACTTGTTCCAATCAGGCCCCCATAGATTTGCCAACTCCATGGCAGATAGCAAATCAACTGGTGCAACCAGATTACGCAGGCACCTGTTAGTTGGCCATTTGTTAGATAACTTGCATGCTGCTTGGAACATTAGCCTTGCTGGGAACAGATGGTTGGCAACCCCACTTGTGAATTTCCATTCAGATGCTGCTTCGTCTTTCTTCAGTCTTCCAATTAGGAAGAAATAATTACTTCCTTCACCTCCCTCATTGTTTCTTACCTCAGCTCTTCTTAAGGTGGGGCTCTGAGGGCCCAACCCTATCCAATGTACCAACGTAACCGCACCAATTGGTTTCCAGCACCAATGTAACTGCAAAGCAGCCCCAAGGTAAGGGAATAAACATTCCCTTACCTTGAGGAGGTCTCCATGACATCCCCCTCCAGCCCTAGAAAACTAAATAGGATTGGGCCCTGAGACGGGAGGGGCCTCTCTGCTCTCAGGCTAGCATCTTCACTCCATGATGGTTTATGTTGTCATGGCAGTTGGACAGAAAGGCAGCCTACTGCCAGCCACGGCAGCAATGAAGCAAAAGCCAGGGGGTGTATGTGGGGTTGCTGCAGTGAACACCCTGTATCCCATGCCAGCTGAGTGATTGGCCCATTCAGTGCTCCCCCTGAAAGGTCCATGTGCTACAGCTGAGGTGAGCCTGATCACAGTGATGCAAATTGTTAATGTCAGATGAAGTGCTCTTTGCTATGGTTAAATGTGGAAGACATCACAGGGGAGAAGCCATAGAAATTTAGATGCCTGTAAGGATTGTTTGACACATGAAGAATCTGCTACACAGTAATTGAATAGAACTGTGTTAACCCTAATGACAAATGAACATGTCTATATTGCCTTGCACACATATGAGAGGAAGCCTGACTTCATGGCAGGTTCCCATGGTGTGTGTATGCAGTTCAATAGATGTTGCTTTATTCCCTTACGTTATGTTTGGGTGGTTGGTTTAATTTAGTGTTCAATATGTTTGTATGGTTGGGTGTCTGATATCCCTCAAACCTGGGCACTCTGGGCTGGTTTTTTAGCAAACGATTTACTGCCAGGAGAAAGCACAGGGAAGTTTCTTGGAAGTTTTTTCTGCTCATCTGACTGTATTATTACAATGTGGTCCAATGGAATGTGTCAGTTTGTTTGTGTGGGATGCCTTGGACCTGAAGTTCCAACTTCCAGGTTGTGGTTGTGTGTTGTTTTTTTTTTAGAAACTTTGTACTGTGTCATTCCTTACAAACTTTATGCAAAAAGAGAAAGATTCTGCCCAGAATGAAGACTTTTGTAGACGTGAAATCTAGTGAGAAAATTTGCAGGTTAGAGAGAGATTAAACTCCGAGCCATTTGATATTTGATTTTTCTCTGTAAACGGCTGTGTGAACTTTCTGTTGAAAAGCGGTATATAAATACTGTTAATTATAATAATAACCACCCCTGGCTATTCAGAAACAAGGTGCGAATGTTCATTAGTGTTCCAAATGAAAATGCAGGTGCTGATATAATTCAGGGTAAATTGATGGGGAAACCTCATTGAAATGAATAAGTGTGAACATCCCTTGTTTTGCAAGAAGTTCTCAGAGAACAATTGTGCAATATTACATTGCAATCTTCCTCTCATTGAGGTTTATGGGGTTATTCCCATTCTTCCCACACAATTCCCTTTCACTGCTCCACTTAGCCAGACTTGTTCAGAGAAACTACTGGAAATACGGAGAATTGACATGAGAGTCCAGGCCTGGCTTTGCTCCATGTGACATTATTAAGTGGGTCCTAGAAAGGTCATATTGTTGGGCTCTAGAAATATCATTCTGAGCTGCTTTGCTATCTTGTAAAATGCTCTAGTTCTGCATCTTCATCTTGAATGAGAATGTTCTGATTAGCCTGGAGCCCTTAGAATTCTCCCATTTTAAGCAGCCACCTGTTTTGCCTGTTGGGATGGGCAATTCCAGAAAGCCAAGGTATCAATACTCTACCTATTTAAAGGGTTAAATAAAAAGATATTTGAAGTTCCAAACATCATCAGACCAGACTTGTACTATGTGCTAAATTGAGAGGTCCCTTCCACTGCCTGACTAGATGCACCCTCTTCACTGGAAATCATTTTCAGACTATTGGAGTGTGTGGGAGTGATCTAAAATTTTTCCTTTAAAATTATTTTGAAGGTAATGAATTGGGCCTTAATGGTTTTATTTGTTTCTGTAAGAGAAAGATGAGTTAAGTTCCAGGAGGCAAAACCCAGAGATAATAAGGCAAGTCAAAGCACTGTTCCAATAAATAGTCTTTAGCTAGCCTTAGGCATTTAAAAGTCTCGTTGATTACACCTAACTTCTCTTGTGGTTCCACCTATTCCCTGGAAACTTGACCCTGTTTCAGACAAGTTGGTCAACATGAGATATTTAGGAAGATATTCATCTGAATTATACAAGAGCATTTTCAAGTAGGATTACCAACTCTTACTGGATTCCAGGATCCTGACATAATGTTGGAAGTTCCTGTAAAAAATCTTCAGGATTGCTTTCAGGAGTCACTTGGAAATTGATGCTGATTCTTGGAGACTCCGGGGAATTCTTGGAGGGTTGGTAGCCCTAGATTCCAGGCAAGGCAGAACACAATGATATGGAGATAAAGGTCACCAAGGCCCTTTAGGCATCATATCTTAAGTTATTTAGCTGTAATTGAACTTTTGTTGATTATGCATAACTGCAAGCTCTACAAGTATCCATGATGCATGTGTAACAGGAATTTATCCACATCAGACCTTCATTATGTTTTGCTCAACCATTTAGGGCCTGTTTTTGGCACTGAAAGATCAGGAGGAATAGTGTCCCTGCTTCCCAAAAGAGTCTGATAGGTGCTCCACTACGGAGTAATTTTTTAACCATTAGTTATGATTATAACTGGGTGTTTTCAAAACAGAATTTGATGCTGCAGTTGATACATTGGTGTGTAGCTAACTCCACTTTTGATGGCTATTCAAAAGTCTGTGATCCTATGATACAGTTACAGAATGCAGGGTTTTGATCTTATGGTTGTATTCAGTGGGCATATCATTCAAGTGCAGATGGTAAGAATTACTGGGACAATGTAATAGCTAGCAATAGGAACTGCATTACTAGGTAGACATATTCAGAAAATAAATTTTGGTTTGCTTGCTCTTTCCACTTCAAGCCAGTCTATAGAAAACTTCCAGTGGATCTGTGTGGGTGCCAGACTCACCAGGTCAGGTGGCAGCGGCGGTGTGGGTGGGGGGTTTGGGGGAGGTTGGGGGGAGCAGGCTGGAGGGGCAGATCTCAATGGCAAAAGAGTATGCTGAATCCTATCCCAGATTTTCCAACCCATCCCCTTACTCTCTTCAGATTTACACCAGAGAAATCGTTGGTGTGGGTCTGAGGAGACTCATGGACAATCAACTGACCTATCAGGAGGCAAGCAAAGGTTTTTCCTTACCTCTCTCTGGCTGTCTGCGCACCTCCCCACCACCTAACATGCAACATATGATCTGGCAGCAGTGTTCTATGGGTGCTGGATGGTAAGGGATAGGTTTAAGCTGTCAGTTTGCACACCTGGGATTTCTTTCACCACTTGGGGAAGTGGGAGGAGAGCACATGGCAACAGTATGAACTTTTTTGTATCACGTTTTTATGCAGAATGCTTTGTATTCTGTATGCAGGTTGTGTGACCCCAACCCTTTCATTGTACTTCATTCATCTGCAAAGGACTGTGGTCCAGGTTCTCTTATATGTTGGTTTAGCTGCAAGTGTCTGACTTTTACTTTGAAAGCAAAGCATGATACTTTTTGGCAAATTTGGCAGCTGTTTCATTCCGTGATATTACTTAAGGGCTGCTGTACTGTTACCAGTCTTTCTTGTCTGTGATATTATCCTCCTTTAATCAATCTAATCCGCTCCTGCCACTTTGCACCTCTGCTCCAATGTGTAGTCCTGCCAATCTCCTCCATTCTGGTCTCCTGGAAATTGCTTCATGGGCAACACTGTAATAGTAAAATCATTTCCTCCACCTCACCCCCAATGACAGGATCTGCTGCTGGCACCCTTAAGGGGTCTCCCTCCATAAATAGCTTCTGTCACCATCCTGTCAACACTGTTTTCCTCACAACCTGATGACTGTAATGTCTAATAATAACTGCATTGTGGAAGGACTGACTTTGGAGTCAGCAGTTGTACATTAGGTACAATGCAATGCAACTTCTTGGGTCCTTCCCACTGAGTTACGACTTCCAGGTAAGAAAAATAGTCTCCTCAAAGCTCCCATCTTTCTACAACTATACATAATAAATAGGGGCAGCTATCTTGTATTCAGGGCTCTGCATATCCCCCATGCCCACATAGAATCATTGCATAAATAAAGGTAAACAACCTTGTTCGTGTGATTACCTGTGGCTGAAGCAAATAAATTGACTGATAAGAACTTAGTATATAGGTTGAATTTTGTCATCCAGGAGTTCACACTTCCTATCTCTCCTTGTGCTGGACAACTCGTCTGTCCACTAGTGGTGAGTCCCTCTGCCTCCACTGCCCTGACAAGGATTTTCTAAATTTAACAGATCGTTGTGTTAATCATAATGGCCTCTTATTAATGGGTTTTCTTTTCTGATTGTTCCTATATGCTGTAACCTGTTCGCTTCCTTTCCCAACAGCATCACCATGCACTTTGCCCAGCCCTAGGAATGTTCATTTTGTCTCCAAAAATATGAAGAATATCTTGCATTGGTTACCACCAGAAGGGATAGCAGAGGATGAATTGAGTTATACTGTGAAGTATTTAATGTACGTTTTGACCATTGATTTACCTTCATTACCATTACAAGTTATTTATGTACATTGGCACTTTTGAGTTGCAAATGCAACATTGTGATTGTTTTTTCAACAACTCTGAGAGAGGGGTCACTATAATTGCATGGGAAGCTGCTGCTGCTGCAAATGCAATCAATGGACTGGCTCCTTGAAAACAATCCTGGACCTCCAGGAATGCTCATGAGACTCTTACCTTGTCTCACCATATACATACTCCCTGCCAGTTCCTAGAAGAGGAAGTCTACAATGCTAGGTTGGATCTCTGTGGGTATGACAATACAAGAACCCTCTTCCTTTTTCTCCTGAGCTGCTCAGCTTAGCAGTGAATTCTCACCTGAGAATGAGAAAGAGGGAACTTGAAGCAGAGCCTCCTCACCAATTCCTGGAGAAGTATATGTAGGAGAAGGCCATCTTTCAGAGAAACAGGGTTATGACCTCAAAGGTTCAGAATTAGCACCTTGAAGACCCAATCCTATCTAATTTTCCAGCACCAGTGCAGCCCCAAAGTAAAGGAATAAACATCTGCGATTTGTCACCCCACCACAGGATGCAGCATGCACCCACATGGAACAGCTGTATCAGCACTGGAAAGTTGGATAGGATTGAGTCCTGAATTGAGTTCATGAGAACTAGCAACCAGTGCAGATGGGCAAGGAATTGGTGACTATGTCCCCTCCAGCCTACTGTAGCCAAAAGGCAGATCCCAGAATTCTGTACCAGCTACAATCTTCAAACCATATTCAAGTCCAGTCCCTTGTCGAGAATGAAATATGAACAACACTGCAAGATCCAAGTCTAGGGGAAAGATTGCAGGCACCTTAACATCAAAAAATGAGGGTATGGTCACTGCCTCCATTTATAAATTGAGCAGCACTGCATGCACGAGGTTGATAGCTCTTGAGTTCAGTTGGACAGATGTGGATCCCCTGCAAAAGTATAATGGGATCATTACAGAGAAGTATCCTGGCCTATTTGATTTTATTATATTGATATAAGTTTTGGGGATGCTAACAGTTATTTCTCTTTTCCTTACCTTTTGAAATTCAGATACGGCACAAATAAATGGATAAAGAGTTCATCATGCAAAAATACAAGTCGAACCTGGTGTGACCTCTCCCTTGAAACCTACAACCACAAAGAGCTATACCATGCCAGCGTAAAAGCCTTTTCAAGTGGCAGCTGTTCCAGCTGGGCAGAGTCTCTGCGGTTTAATCCACTGACAGACTGTAAGGAGAGACCTAAGCCATTTCCTGTGTTCATACCAGAGAAATAAAAACTCTGGATGAAAGAAATTAGCTTTGGGTGTTTGCATGCTGCAAATGAACTTCTTTCAGGGCACACCAGCCAAAGCCAAAAATTGTGCAATAGGCTCAGTTGAAACATATTTGATATATTCACATAACAGATCTTTTGGAAGTCTGTTTAAATATGCATGAAAGGTAGTTGCAAAGCAAGTGATAGTATAAACAGGGCTTACAAGTTCCAGCTGTGATTCCTTTCCTACAGTGCATTAAGCTGTATCTAGGCAGTTTGTTTGCCCATCATCTTCTTCTTGAGCCTGCACAAGCGTGGGCAAATTCATGTGGCCCCTGAATCCTTGTCTTGTCCTCATGTAACACTGTTTGTCATGAGAACAGGTCATAAATTGGCAAAGTTCTGTTCTCAACCTCCATCACTCACTTATGCAGTGACTGATAAGTGACTGATCCCGCAGGCTGTCGTTGCATATAGCTCAGGGTGCACCACAGACCGAAGAGAAGGGTAGCCAGGAACAGCGGTGCCAGAATGGCTACTGCTGTATCCAGCAGGGCCAGGGAGGCTGCCAGAGGTTTCCTCAGGGGAAGGAGACTTTATCTCCTTACCCCAAGTAAAACCCTGGCCCCCGCAATGGGGCTACCCGAGTCTGCGCCAGCTATTTTGCTGGTGCAGACTTGAGAAGCCTCAACTTTGCAACCTGACATAAGATCTGGAAGAGGAAGAGGCCTCAACTGGTTCCACCCTCCCCTTTTGGACCAGTACCTCCCCCTGTTTCGCCCTTCCCCCACCCTCCCCCTACCCTGGAAAACCTTCCCACACCCTGAAAAGCCGCACCGCTGCCCAGTGGTGCTACTTACTGTTGATGGCTCCTGTGCAGCGTCTTCGTGGCGCTGAGGCCCAGCACTGGCACTCCTGCCTTGTCGGGTGCCACAAACATGCTTTACGGCATGTTTGCAACACCTAGCGCAAGCAGTACACACATATCACCAGCATTCAAGCCCATAGGACTGGGCTCTCAATCCCTTTCCAAACGCACTGTCTTCTAGAAGCAGACCATTGCCCTTGAAAGAGCAGTGCCCTGCCAACACTAGAGGTCCAACTGGAGCTTTCTCACCTATGGTGGAGAAGCAACAGCTTCTGCAAATATTTGCCTTTGCCTCTTGGCTATTTAAACATGTTTACATGTAGTTTGTATGCTTTTTTTGCATAATAATCTTCATTGTACAAACTTTTCAATCTGTTCCCTTTATTGAAATTTCTAATGGCAGCTCTCATCTCACTGCACTGTATTCCCATTATATGCACATTGATATGATAGCAGTAATTTTGTATCATTTTTTAACATTTCTGAAAAAGCTCACTGAAGTCCATGGCTGCATTCCAAAGAAATGCTTACGCTCACCCTGCACCAATATGACTTGTTCTCTTTGAACAGCAGCCGCTCATCCCAGATCAGAAACTGTTTTTGAAACTCCCTTTGGAGTCAAAACCACTTGGACGTATGACAGAAGGTGGGTGGGTGGGGAGTCTGCTGGTTATGAAATACAAGTCTAAAACTCACTATATGCGTGTATATATAAACAATGCATATTTCACTTTCTTTTAAAGATCAAGGGAAACGAACAGGAGTATTTAATTTAAGAAGTCAGTGGCCCTTAGGAGATCACAACAATGGATCTGCAGGAGCAGAGGGGATATTATCACTGTTGCCTGTTGCTGCTTTTGTGTTGTTATAAATCACTATGTATGTTTGTTTTTCCAGCTCACATTGATCCACCTGCATTTGCCATATCTTCAACAGAAACATCTATTTCAGTCATTGTGGTTCCACCAGAGAAATGGAAGGGAGATCCTAAAGAGAAACCAGAGTATTTGCACCAAATATACCCAGACCTGCAATATAATGTCTCTGTATTCAACAAAACAATAAGGAAAAAGGTCAGATTAAACTGTTGTAGGTACCACTTTTAAACAATGAAACCTGGTGGTTGATTAGCCAGACTTGACCACTTCTAAGATGATCTTTTTCTTCATTGTTCTGCTGTCTAAATATGCAGCTGAGTGGGTAGAGGATCATGATGAAAGCCAAGGCATAATGGGGCGTGCTGTGAGGGTCAAACTAGATGTGATGATCAGTCAGTTACACAACAGTTCTTTTCTTCAACCCCTCTTCCATTTCTTTTCAAAACTAAAAGCAGCCATCAGAAACTGCAGTCTGATCTAGACGTCTCTGTGTGGAAGGGAGATGCTTTTCCTTGTGGGCTGGTTTAATACACTCCAGAATGTGTTCCCCCTCCTAAGCAGTAAAAAGAGGTGGAAACAGGGCCTGGCAGGGTCTCCAGAGTTAGGCATCATGCGCAGAGAAAAGCTCTGTGCAGCAAGAGTTGCACAGTGGGAAGCATAGTGGGAAGGTGGGGAGAAAATGTCATTTTCATTTTATCATTGTTCTCAAGTGGAACCATGGTTAGAAAGTTGCTGTCTTTCGGTGGTTCTTCAGCGTGTTGTGATCTGCAGGAGGTCTGGTCTAGGGGGTTGAGCCTCCGTTTGCCTGAAGATAACATCCAAAGGTCGCCAGTTCGAGGCCACCGGCACCGTGAATGGCGAGACCTTGAAGCAGCTGACAAGCCCAGCCGAGTTATTCCACCTGCTCTTGGAGAGATGAAGGAGCTGCTTGTCAGCCTGCGTGGGAGGAATCTGGAGGCCAGGAAGTGATAACAGACCATAAAAGATGCATCTGAAATGTTGTGTGGTTCTTAAAAGACAGAACCTTTCTTCAATTGTAAAAATCTCTATTGGGATTTAGTATTGCCTGCCTATGTAAACCGCCTTGAATTAAAGTCTGAGGAGAAATCTGACGACCAAGCAAGGCGGTATATAAATACCTTTATTATTATTATTATTATTATTATTATTATTATTATTATTATTATTATTATTATTATTATTATTAGTGAAGGTCAAAAATGTAAAAATGCCATCTTCTTTCTTCTAGTGGATGTTCAGTATTAAAAACAACAGACTGGATGTGCTCCAGTTAGAGTCAAATACAGTGTACTGTGTCACAGTGCAGGTATACATCACCCCGCTTCTGCTTAGTGGATATTCCAAAGAAAATTGCATTGCTACTCTGAAAGGTAAGCAAAGGACTGCAAAATACCCTGGGAATACTGGAGGCAGAGTGGGTGGAGTTGGTCCTAAAATAGATAAAAGCAGATGAGAAAAACAACAAACTACTTCTCTTGTACAAATCAAAACGAAAGACCCCTTGGCTTTATAAAGGCATATAGCGTTGCTCCTCAGCTACACCTCTTTTTGAATAACACAATCAATTGCAGACTATCTCTAGCCATGTATACTTGGGCCCTAATATACATACTGTTCTTTGCCAAAGGACTGTATGGAAGTAGGAACGTACAGATCTCAAAACAGCCAGTACATGCCCACACTACTGTGCCTGTGTGAAAGTGCTGTCACAGCTATCTGTAACTTAGTTGTCCATAACTCAAGGAGACTGCTCCTGTGTGGCAATCTCCTCACAAGTCTGATAACCTGTTGTTAAGATCAGGTCAGGTGTGCTGTTAGGCCATTGCATATACTTCTTGCAGTGTGCCACCTACTAGTGGAGACAGCTATTTATGGAGCTACTCAGGTGAGACCAGGAGTCATCCAAACCTGTCCAACTGGTGAACCACAGAGAATGATCACATAGAGTTCAGCAAGGAACCACTGCAGGAACTGATGTATCGGCCTGTAGGTAGAAAGATCTATAAAGTTCATCTTGGCAACTTTTGCATGTAGGAGGAATCATGGGAGTGTTCTGGGGTGTTCTGAGATGGTTGGATTCATGGCTGTCATGGAAATGTACATACAGTATTCTGCCAAGAAAGTCATTTTCAAATATCCTGTCCAAAGACGGCAAAGGCACTAGGGCGGGCATAAATGAGCACTGGTTGTATTTTAAAATAGTACTGCAATTTTATTTACCAAAGTGATTTCATAACTGACAGTCCAATCCTATTCTTTCCCCTGCCATTGCATGCAGCTGCGCCAAAATAGGTTGTGCTGCATGCTGTGATCACATGGGTCTTCTCGAACCTGTACTAGCTCTATAGATGGCGCAATTCTGAAGAAACGAAGGGCGTGTCGGGAGACTTTGTGGGGTTAGCATCTGGTGCAAGCGATGTATGCTGAGACACACCCTCTCCCACCTTCAACACACCCCTGCTCCTCTCCAATCCATCCCATTCCTCCCACTCCCTGCCCTTTTCCACCCACATTACTGACGTCAATGGGGCCTCTCAGTGCCACCATGTGCAGGATGCTCCTCAGCTTCTGTGGCAGCACCACACACTTCCATAACGTCATTTGCAATGCCATAAGGCTCACTGTGCCACTGGCTCACTCTGTCACTAGTTCCAGTGGCGGAGCCAAAGAATAGAACTGGGCCATTAAATAGCATTAAGCGTATATTTAACTTATTTTTTTTGCTTGTATCCAGGTTTTTGCTTTTCCATATTGATTGTCAGTGCTCCCAAGCTTACAACTGCCACAAGTACACTAGTTTTACAGGTCTTCTTCATAGAAGTGCCTTCTGATCTGCCTGCATTGTCTCAGCCATTTATTTTTATGGTGAATTGAGTCTTAATATTAAGGGAGAAGGGCCATAGGCATTCTTTTACACTTGCATAACAGCATTTACAACATTATGGGATTTGCAATTATATGGAAGTCTCCTTTTGGGAAGGATGCTTTGGATTTTGTATGATGGCTCTTACATAAGAAGAGCCCTGCTGGATCAGGCCAAAGGCTCATTTAGTCCAGCTTCCTGTCTCTCACAGTGGCCCACCAGATGCCTTAGGGGGCACACAAGGCAACAAGAGACCTGCATCCTGGAGCCCTCCCTTGCACCCTCTCTTCGAGTTAGTAACTCTGGGCCACAATTATTGTTAAAGTTGTGCTGAAAATAGTTATGTTTTGTTCAAAAGAAGCTGCTCTCTGTCCTTTTGGAAACTAGAAAACATATTCTCTGTTACAATACACTCCAACCTTTACATAATTGCTAAATACTTCTTCCTCCAAAGGCAGGCTGACCTGAGCTTCCCACCAGTTGAGGAAGGAAAATCAAAAATCACATATTCTACAGATCTCTAATATATTTTCTGCTCCACCTAATTCAGGTTAAAGAATGATTTTAACGAACCCACTTTTACAGCAAGCTGTTTTCATCTTTGTAATATGAAATTGGCGCATTTTGGGTTTCATTTTGATACTGAAGAGCATAATTTTGAATCTTTTATTAGAAACAAGCAAGTCAGCCCTTCTTAGTCCTTATTAGCAGTCTATGTATCTCTAATAATTGGCATAAATTAGGCAATGAAAGAATCTGCTGGCAGGGACCTCAGTAACTTGCAATGGAAGAACAGCCTAAATATAGAGTTTAAAAGAATCTAACCCAGCTGTTAACAGAGAATAATTATTTTACTGCTTACATATGTATTTTTGGAAGAAATGCTATTTCACAAAATGCTGTCTTATATGTGGACAGTTTTTATTGGGGGGTGGGGATGGTGATGTCACTAATGTCACTAATGACTCCAGTGGTGTCACTACTGAGTGCACGACTGCCCCGGATGATACTCTCAAGAAACTGAAACCACTAGGGGCCAAAATTTTGAAAACTTTTTGGAAAATTTGTATTTATTGATAATACAACCGTGTTATATATCATTGAAAAGGTAATGTTATGCAGAATGTAATGAAACAAACCATGTTGAAATTTCTATGTTTTATCAAATATTATGGCCAATTAACCAGGAAAAAAACACAACTGACTTATGTAACAAAAAGTAGATTTTCTTTACTCAAAACTGACCAATGAGATTGATTGTTCCAAGAGCCAATGAAGTGGTGTTATGACACTGCCGGAGACCAATAAGATGCTGGTATGAGTCGGTTCTCATTTCCATGTATCAGAGCTAATACTAGAACTCTTATTCATTTATGTGAGTGCCATCAGGTAGCCGCTGGTTTTTTGTTGGTTACTGATATGTTAGGTGACCTGTACTGTTATATAAATAAAGTTAATGGGGGTTAAACCGACCCTAATGATGCCATTGCATTTAGGCTGTGCATATGATATTGCAATTTATTTTGTATGGTCTAGTACAGGGGTGTCCAAACTTTTTGGCAGGAGGGCCACATCATCTCCCTGACACTGTGTTGGCCGGAAATAAAATTTGAATAAATTTACATAAATGAATATATTAGAGATGGAACTTATATGAATGAAAGAAGGGCTTGCAATCGCACAAGGCCTATAAAAAGCCTTGCACAAAGCAAGCCCAGTGTTTCCTTTGCCTCTGCTGCTGCATCTCAGATGTCAAACAGCAAGCAGCCCTTGTTGCACAGCTCTTGCGAGAGGTCAAACAGTCACCCTCATGCTGAGAACAGTTGGTTCGGTCCAGTGCGGGCTCCAGAAAGTCTCTGGAGGGCCAGAGGCTCATTGGAGACTAGAAGTTCCCTGCGGGCCGGATTGGGAGTCCCCGAGGGCTGCAAGTGGCCCCCGGGCCGGGGTTTGGGCACCCCTGGTCTAGTATAAGAGGAGGGCCATCATGGGAGCAATGAGCTCTCACTCTGGGTGATGCATACCCTAGTGACACCTCTGACTCCATAAACAATATTTTATGCAATTCTGGCTACCTTCCATGGTTTTCACTCTTTTAAAAATCTCACTTACATTGTCAATTGAAAAGAAAATTTCCTGAAATCCCAATTAGGTATTAATTTTTTTTAATATCATGTCGGTAATCATCATCTCTTTCTTTTTGTTCCATCCCTCTTTTAAATGGAGCCTGTTAAGACTCCTACATGCAGCTGTCAGTCATAAATGCTGCTGTAGATCTGAGAAATGAACAGCGTCTAACATATTATGCTCTCTCTGCAGATCCTGCTTTCAAGCAGACAACAATCTTGTTGGAATGTATCTTGCCTGTTCTTTTGATAGGCCTTTTTATTTTAGTGTCAAGCTGTTGTATATACAGATATATCCACATTACGGAACAAACATACCCTAAGAACTTGGTAAGGACTCTGCATTATCTTTATATATAATAACTTATATAATATATTATATTATAACTTTTTATATTATATTATATAATAACTTAATAATATTATAACTGTACATAATAGTTCAGAATTCTTTAATGCTACAGACCTGTAGTCTATCATGCCCCATATGCTTAAGATCATATTGCTGGGCCTGCTCCCCACTTCCTAAGCAGTAAGAAGTTCCTGGAGCCGTGCTAACCACATCATGATGAAGAGAAGAGGGATCACTGGAGGCTTATGGTGCCTCTTCAGTATTTGCCTTATTTACAAATATACAGGCTGGGCTAGCATTGGATGGAGGCAGAAAGCAGAATACTCCTTACAAGCAACAAGAGGCTCTTCACAGTTCCCCAGATAGGCATTCCTTTATTATTGTTGTTGATAGTGTTATTTTAAAAATTTATACCTCTCCCATGCCAAAGCAAATGCCCAATGTGACACTTACAAAATTACACACACAAACACACACACACACACACACACACGAGTTGAACCATGGCGGGCACTGTTAAGGTGTTTCAGGTCTTAGCTCAGGTTCTCTTAGTTTCTGTTCCATTGTCTGTCTTTCTCTACCCCTATTCTCTTGTTCCATTGTATGGGTAGTGAAAGTGTGCCAATAAACCTTTACCCTTTAATGACACATTCCTGAGGCCCCACCCCACACTCCCCATGGAGAAATCTGTCCAGGGAACAGAGATCCTCCCCATGATTAAGAATTCTGGAATGCCTGACAGGCAGCCAGAAAGTGCTTTTGTTCTTCCTCACATTCCCCTCCTGGAGGGAAGAATCACAATTCATTTTTTACTGCTCTCCTTCTCCCCCCCCCCTCGCATTCAGATGACTTTCCACCTTCCAGGAAGGTATCTTATTAAGGCAGCATTCTGCCTTATTGCCTTAGGCCAAACCTTAGTGCCCCACCCATTCACAATATCAGATTCCAAGTCCATAAATATACCTTTAAAACCACCCAATGTGGTGGCTCAGCTATTGCAGCTGTATGGGGGGAAATGACACATGCCTAGAGCAGGGATGTCAAACATAAGGCCCATGTCCCAGATGCGACCCATGGAACCTCTTTGTCTGGCCCGCTGAGCTGTGCTGAGGTGCCACTGCTAAAAGGTCAGCCAGTATGATAATTGGCTGTCCCATATCTTGAAAATATGGCCAAGATTTGTGTATTTTCTCTTCTGTCATTTGCAGTTAATGGGCTCCTAAGTATTTTTTTTTCTCACTTATTTCTGGTCATGACCTGCTTAATTGACAGCTTCCTGCTTAATTACATCACTTCTGGCCCTCAGCAAGGCATCATGAATGCTATTCAGCCTGCTATATGAAACAAGCTTGACACCCTGACCTACAGCATCAACCAAAGTGCCCCATCCTGGAAGGCCCCACTGATGCAAGAGAGAATTTGCATGACTCTCGGGAATTAGTATAGATAAGCCCAGTTCATATATTATTTTGCCCACAGAGTTTCATTGATAAGGTTGCTTTCTGTGGGGGTATTTAAACGAATGAAACAGGGCTTTGCTGAAGACTAGAATTCCAAGAAGGGCTGGTGCCTTCCTCTCAAGGCAGAGAACATAAGAATATAAGAAGAGCCTCGCTGGATCAGGCCATAGGCCCATCTAGTCCAGCTTCCTGTATCTCACAGCGGCCCACCAAATGCACACCAGAGCACACCAGATAACAAGAGACCTGCATCCTGGTGCCCTCCCTTGCATCTGGCATTCTGAGGAAAAATGCCAAAGAATGTCCAAGTCTCTTGTGCACACATTAGCACAGTGATGAAGAGCAGGGATGGGAACTCGAGTCAAGTGACTCCGATTCAATTTCGCAAAAAATGCATTTTTCAGTGACTTGTTGACTTGTGAGTTGCATGCATGGAAGACTCTGAAAAACACTGGAGTCAGGGGCTCCTGACTGGGCACTCACCTCCACACATGCAGACTTGAGTCTACCTGTGTCTGAGTATGCTTCCTTACTGTTTTTGCAGCATGAAATCCTTGTGGGACCAACATTCAGACCAGGCGAGCAGCAGGGAAGTTCCAGGCATGAGGCAGGGAAGAGTTAATGTTGCAATGAATAAGGAGGAGGGGAAGCAGGAGTGGGTCTCTGATAGGAAGGAAGGAATAGATTATAATTGGACGCAGGAGGAGGAGCCCAAGGGGGTTCTTGCCTTACAATTGGAGGAGGGAGGGGGGAGGAGCCAGCCAGGAGTATAAAGCTAGGCAGGCCATCGCATGAGGCTCTCTGCAGACGCGTGTGGCCTCTGGGAACCAAGTGCCAGGTAAGGCACAAGAGTTTAGCATCTGGGCGAGTTCAGCAGCAGGGCGAGGAGGCCAGGGCCCCATACACTGCCCTTCCTCTTCCCTAGAGAAAAGGGCTGCTATCCAGTGTACGGTTTTTAAAAGAACCCCTAAATAAAACAACAACAACAACAAAAAAGCTATGCAGTCAGACAGCCAGCAGCAGGGTGGGGGCTATCCAGTGTTCTGCATCGAGTGCCACATGTATGATTATATGCCTCTGGGGCATAAGTCATGGGTGTGTCCTCGGTGCAAGGAGCTCCAGGCTCTCAGGGAACGCGTCCGCTCCCTTGAAGCCTTGGTGGCCGACCTGGAGAAGCGCAGGCAGCCAGAGGAGGACCGTGGGGAGACTTCCGGGGACGATCAGGCTTCGTCCCAACCTCAGGCGTGCAGCTCATCGGCTGCCCGGGTGGGAAGTCTCGGGACTGGAGGACGTCATCCTGGAGAGGAGGGAAACAATCCCCTAGGGGGGATCCCTTCTCCAGGGGATGGGCCCGTATCCGAGCGCACTCGGGATACTCCTCGGCGGGAGGGGGGTCGGGGGCTTCTTGTAGTGGGGGATTCGATTATTAGAAACATAGAGAGGGGGGTTTGCGACGGATGTGAGGACCGCATGGTGACTTGCCTGCCTGGTGCGAAGGTTGCGGACATCACTTCTCGTCTAGACAGGCTAGTAGACAGTGCTGGGGGAGAGGTAGCGGCTGTGGTGCATGTCGGCACCAACGACGTGGGCAAGTGTAGCTGGGAGGTTCTGGAGGCCAAATTTAGGCTTTTAGGCAGGAAGCTGAAAGCCAGGACCTCAAAGGTAGCGTTCTCTGAAGTGCTACCTGTTCCACGCACAGGGCCAGCTAGGCAGGCGGAGATCAGGGGTCTCAATGCGTGGATGAGACGGTGGTGTAGGGAGGAGGGGTTTAGATTCGTTAGGCACTGGGGAACATTTTGGGACAAGCGGGGCCTGTACAAGAGGGACGGGCTCCACTTGAACCAGAATGGAACCAGACTGCTGGCGCATAACATTAAAAAGGTGGCAGAGCAGCTTTTAAACTGATCCCTGGGGGAAGGCCGACAGGAGCCGAGGGGCATCCGGTTCGGGACTCCTCATCCCTATGGGATGAGGATGGGGAGGTTAGAGAACAACAAGACAAAGGCAGGGTAGGAGAAGAAATTGGGAAAGGTAGGGTGATGGGATGTGATAGACGGTTTGGCACAATGAGAGGATGCGGGGACAAAGGAGCGAATAAGCAGCCCATCCTGGGGCATTCCGTGTATAAATGCTTTTATGCGAATGCCCGAAGTCTACGAGCAAAGGTGGGAGAACTGGAATGTCTGGTGACAAGGGAAAATATTGACATAGTGGGCATAACGGAAACCTGGTGAAATGCGGAGAATCAGTGGGATACCGCAATCCTGGGCTATAAACTCTACAGGAGGGACAGGCAGGGGCGTGTTGGAGGTGGGGTGGCCCTTTATGTTAAGGAAGGGATAGAATCCAGCAAACTAGAGATTGAAGGTGGGTCTGACTCCACCGTAGAATCTCTGTGGGTTAAATTACCAGGCTTGTGCAGCGATGTAATACTGGGGGCGTGCTATCGTCCTCCAGACCAGAAATCTGATGGGGACCTTGAAATGAGGAAACAGATCAGGGAGGTGACAAGGAAGGACAGGGTTGTAATCATGGGGGACTTCAATTATCCTCATATTGACTGGGTCAATTTGTGTTCTGGTCACGATAAGGAAACCGGATTTCTTGACGTGCTAAATGACTGTGGCTTGGATCAGCTAGTCACAGAGCCCACCAGAGGACAGGTGACTCTGGATTTAATTTTGTGTGGTACGCAGGACCTGGTTAGAGATGTAAACGTTACTGAGCCATTGGGGAACAGTGATCATGCTGCGATCCGTTTTGACGTGCACGTTGGGGGAAGAATACCAGGCAAATCTCTAACAAAAACCCTTGACTTCCGACGGGCGGACTTCCCTCAAATGAGGAGGCTGGTTAGAAGGAGGTTGAAAGGGAGGGTAAAAAGAGTCCAGTCTCTCCAGAGTGCATGGAGGCTGCTTAAAACAACAGTAATAGAGGCCCAGCAGAGGTGTATACCGCAAAGAAAGAAGGGTTCCACTAAATCCAGGAGAGTGCCCGCATGGCTAACCAGCCAAGTTAGAGAGGCTGTGAAGGGCAAGGAAGCTTCCTTCCGTAAATGGAAGTCTTGCCCTAATGAAGAGAATAAAAAGGAACATAAACTGTGGCAAAAGAAATGTAAGAAGGTGATAGGGGAGGCCAAGCGAGACTATGAGGAACGCATGGCCAGCAACATTAAGGGGAATAATAAAAGCTTCTTCAAATATGTTAGAAGCAGGAAACCCGCCAGAGAAGCGGTTGGCCCTCTGGATGGTGAGGGAGGGAAAGGGGAGATAAAAGGAGACTTAGAGATGGCAGAGAAATTAAATGAGTTCTTTGCATCTGTCTTCACGGCAGAAGACCTCGGGCAGATACCGCTGCCCGAACGGCCCCTCCTAACCGAGGAGTTAAGTCAGATAGAGGTTAAAAGAGAAGATGTTTCAGACCTCATTGATAAATTAAAGATCAATAAGTCACCGGGCCCTGATGGCATACACCCAAGGGTTATTAAGGAATTGAAGAATGAAGTTGCAGATCTCTTGACTAAGGTATGCAACTTGTCCCTCAAAACGGCCACGGTACCAGAAGATTGGAGGATAGCAAATGTCACGCCTATTTTTAAAAAGGGAAAGAGGGGGGACCCGGGAAACTATAGGCCGGTCAGCCTAACATCCATACCGGGTAAGATGGTGGAATGCCTCATCAAAGATAGGATCTCAAAACACATAGACGAACAGGCCTTGCTGAGGGAGAGTCAGCATGGCTTCTGTAAGGGTAAGTCTTGCCTCACCAACCTTATAGAATTCTTTGAAAAGGTCAACAGGCATGTGGATGCGGGAGAACCCGTGGACATTATATATCTGGACTTTCAGAAGGCGTTTGACACGGTCCCTCACCAAAGGCTACTGAAAAAACTCCACAGTCAGGGAATTAGAGGACAGGTCCTCTCGTGGATTGAGAACTGGTTGGAGGCCAGGAAGCAGAGAGTGGGTGTCAATGGGCAATTTTCACAATGGAGAGAGGTGAAAAGTGGTGTGCCCCAAGGATCTGTCCTGGGACCGGTGCTTTTCAACCTCTTCATAAATGACCTGGAGACAGGGTTGAGCAGTGAAGTGGCTAAGTTTGCAGACACCAAACTTTTCCGAGTGGTAAAGACCAGAAGTGATTGTGAGGAGCTCCAGAAGGATCTCTCCAGACTGGCAGAATGGGCAGCAAAATGGCAGATGCGCTTCAATGTCAGTAAGTGTAAAGTCATGCACATTGGGGCAAAAAATCAAAACTTTAGATATAGGCTGATGGGTTCTGAGCTGTCTGTGACAGATCAGGAGAGAGATCTTGGGGTGGTGGTGGACAGGTCGATGAAAGTGTCGACCCAATGTGCGGCGGCAGTGAAGAAGGCCAATTCTATGCTTGGGATCATTAGGAAGGGTATTGAGAACAAAACAGCTAATATTATAATGCCGTTGTACAAATCTATGGTAAGGCCACACCTGGAGTATTGTGTCCAGTTCTGGTCGCCGCATCTCAAAAAAGACATAGTGGAAATGGAAAAGGTGCAAAAGAGAGCAACTAAGATGATTACGGGGCTGGGGCACCTTCCTTATGAGGAAAGGCTATGGCGTTTGGGCCTCTTCAGCCTAGAAAAGAGACGCTTGAGGGAGGACATGATTGAGACATACAAAATTATGCAGGGGATGGACAGAGTGGATAGGGAGATGCTCTTTACACTCTCACATAATACCAGAACCAGGGGACATCCACTAAAATTGAGTGTTGGGCGGGTTAGGACAGACAAAAGAAAATATTTCTTTACTCAGCGCGTGGTCGGTCTGTGGAACTCCTTGCCACAGGATGTGGTGCTGGCGTCTAGCCTAGACGCCTTTAAAAGGGGATTGGACGAGTTTCTGGAGGAAAAATCCATTATGGGGTACAAGCGATGATGTGTATGCGCAACCTCCTGATTTTAGGAATGGGTTAAGTCAGAATGCCAGATGTAGGGGAGGGCACCAGGATGAGGTCTCTTGTTATCTGGTGTGCTCTCTGGGGCATTTGGTGGGCCGCTGTGAGCTACAGGAAGCTGGACTAGATGGGCCTATGGCCTGATCCAGTGGGGCTGTTCTTATGTTCTTATGAAGGAAGGAATAGATTATAATTGGACGCAGGAGGAGGAGCCCAAGGGGGTTCTTGCCTTACAATTGGCTGCTGAATCCCAGGAGGAAGAGAAAGGAGGCGAGGAAGTTGGGGGGTGAGGGAGATGGTCTATAACAACCACATTTTCCTCCACATGGCTGTTACTTGGGTGACGGAAGCCTCATTGAATGACTGGCTACAGTGGGACTATTTCTGAGTAGAGATGCCAAGGATCGGGTCATTCTGGTAAGCTCGCAGCTGCTGCGCGTGACCCTCCTCCCTCTTGCCACTTCTGTCCCGGTCTCTCGCAGTCCCTCCCACCCCTCCTGCCCTCTTTACAGATGGGACAGGGCAGCAGGGGAGCCTTTAAAGTGAACTGCCCCCCTAATGAATACAGCAGCAGCAGCTCTTTTTTTCAGCAGCAGACTTTTTTTTTGGGGGGGAGGGCTCGACTTGAGTCCTTTAGAGTTGCAAAGAGGTGACTCAGCGACTTAGAAAGTGTCACTGTTATGACTCTTTTTCGAGTCTAGTCACAGGGGGTGGTGACTGTAGACTCTACTCAAGTCAAGCTCCATTGGATTTTTCCCATCCCTGGTGAAGAGTGGCAGCACTGATTTCTTTGCTGTTGCTCAGAGTAACCCAAAGCAGATACAGCTTCACAGGACCATGAACATGGCTGAAGTCAGACTCTGCACTACAATGTGTTTTCCCAGGGAGAACAGCCTGCTTGGAGTTCTGCAGGTCCCATCCCACTGGCTGTCTCTGAATGCAAGTAAAGCTGGAGGAATCGGAAGAGCTCACTCACTCCTTGCCTTTGCTTGCATTTCCAGGCAAGACTTGAGGGAGCCCCAACCACGGAGCTGCTGCTGCTGGCTGTGCCTTTTTTCTCTCTGGTTTTTGCTGTTGTGGCACCATCTTTGTTATTCCAAGCGGCTGGAAGGGAGGAAAACAGGGAAGATATGTAGTGGAGGGGGCAATTAGCAGCTTCTCTTTCTCTGCAGATATGATTTGTTTGGTACTTTCTTCTCTTCTCCAGAAGCCAGGAGAAGGCAAGTAGTGCCTGACAGACCTGGGCTCCCAGATGGACCTCTTTCTCTGCTCTAAATGCCATTTTGCCCCGGGGCTGTCAGGGACTGGTCTGGGACTATTTACGAGCAAGCCATGCATTCAGTCATGGTGGGGTGGCCCTTTCTTATATTGTGTGCTGCATTTTCTTATTTCTAATAGGCTTCCTCACCCCCAGAAACTGGTTTCTAAAAATTAATGAGCATCAAAATGAAAATTCTTGCCAAGAGTCTTTGCCCTAAACAAGGACTAAAGTATTGTATTCTTGGGAGAAAGCTCTACAAAGACAACAAGGCTATATTTATACACTAAGATGCATCTTAAAGGAAAAAAAACACCAATGCTTGCAAATTACTGATGGATGAATTAATTATCTCCATGCAAAAGCAAGTCTAAACTGAACTGGATTTAGGTTGTTCCTAGCTACCCCGACCCTTGTTTGGCTGACTGATGTTTCAGAAGGATTTGAAACACACATGAAGGAGGCGAAGATTACTTTGCATTGGATTGTGCTGCTTTTAAATTTAATGCAATCTCCTTTATTTATGTATCTAAAGAACAGCCTAGTATGAAAAAAACATTCGTCACCTAATTAGACAACCCAAGAAGAAATAACCCCTGTCAAAATATCTACATATTTAACTTGTTGATTTTTCTTTCTCCCCCCTCCCCCCCTTTTTTTCTTTTTAGCTAACCAGATAGAAGTGATGGGTCGGGAGAATTTTTTAAAATTTATTCTGCTCATAATTGGGCTTTCTGTAGCAGATATTTCTAGACAAGTTTTTAATAGCATTGACATGCTATAGCCATAGTGGTATATTTAATAATGTTAATCAAAGATATGAATGGAGTCTTTCACCCTCAAGAACAGGAGACTCTGAATGTTGTTAGAATCAAAGGAAAGCTGAGAGAGGCAGGGGCAAAATACCTTGCCAGCTGCTCTGTGGCCCCCTATGGGCCTACTCAGACTTACACCAGCTCTTTTGGTGGCATAGTTCTGTTAGGGCAAAGGCAGCATGTCAGACTGGGGATAGTATTTGGCATCTGGCTCTGCCGCCAAGATCCATCCAGCCCCCATCTGGCCCAGTCCAATCCCTGCCCCCATCCATCCCCACAACTGCGCCAGTGCCTGGTCTGCACAGTGTCTCTGCCAAAAGGCAGCCTTCCAGCCTTTGCAACAGTGGCAGCACTCTGCCCACTGACAGAGAGGCTGTCCTGCCAGTGAACCTCACAGTTTGTTGGCACACCTCTCGGTCCACCAGCATACTGCAAGGATAGAACTGTGCCCTAACAGCCCAATCATATTCCCCACCAACCCGCTACATGCAGTACTGCTGACAAAGACACACTGCACGCTATGAGCCAGCAGAGACCAGAAAGCCCTGGAGAGGAAAGGGAAAGTCCAATCCTACCTAACTTCCTATGTGGCAGTGCAGTGGTGCCAACATGGTTTCACTGCATCCTCTAGGGGAGTTTTGGCCTCTAGAGGCTACCTCGGGGGAAGGGAACATGTATTCCCTTCCCCTGGTGTAAGACCCATGGGTCAACTTGGACCTGCACCAGCAAGATCACGTGGAACCATGAAGGTGGATAGGGCCCGGGAAGGGGATTAGGATTCAGCAGATGCCACTGCCATCAAACCTGCTCCCTTCCTGGGCCTGATCTGCCCTCTTCCCTGCCCAGTTACTTCCCTGTTCTACACACCACCAATCTGTTCCAACCCCTCCCTGCCACCCTCTCACCACCTACACACTTACCAGCGGCATTGGGCATCCCTGGTCACCACACAGGCCCAGCCACTTGCCACTTCCAGCAGCAATTAGATCATGCTCTCCAGTGTGTCCTGTTTGTTCTGGCCATAAAAACCCTTTTTACTTACCTCTCCATAGACTGCCTGGTCTCCAATGGTTCTCCTTGGAACTCTGCCAGCTCATTAGCTGTAAATACAAAGAGAGTCCAGGGGCCTGGAAAGAGGGATAGGATGCAGCATGCACTAGTGTCGCCATGTACTTCTCCCTCCCACCCCTGTCCTGGCCTGCTTCTGCCCCACCAATGACTGCAGATGACAGCAGAAGTTCTGCATGTGTACTCGGAAGTAAGTCTCTTTGAGTTTAATGGGACTTACTCCAAGGTCTCTGTGTAGAGGATTGCAGCCTTAATTTAATTTCTAATACAGGTCAAAATCAAAGTAATGCTATCACTGTGCATAATGCTGTAGTGTGTTTGCAGTGTGAACATGACACTGAAATAACAGCAAAGAAAGGAAACAGTGGCTGAGAATAGCCCTGAAAAAGGCAGAATTTAGCGGGGTTGATGGACTTGGGGCACAATCCTAACCAGGTCTACTCAGAAGTAAGTCCTATTGTGTTCAATGGGACTTAACTTCCAGGAAAGTGAGGTTAGGATTGCAGCCTCAGTCTCCACCAAGAGACGTTCGCTCCCAAAATATTTGAAGGTGAACATTTTGTAGCATCCTACTTGTGACTTCTTTCACTGAAATCAGTGAGACTTAGCAACAAGTAACTTCAGCTAGACTGGAGTCTTATAGTACAGTAGAGGCTGCAAGTGACAGATTTCTCTGTTTCATTGTCTGGGTTTCTTTCCAGGTTCTAAAGAACAGTAAGAAGCATCAAGGAGACCTTTTTGTTCCCACTGAAAAAACAGCAGTTAGCTTCATCAGTGTTATTATTGTCGATCAATGTAAGGCTTTGCAGGAGGACATTCATTTACGAGGCAATGCTGAGAACTTTGCTGGGGACCGTGCTGGAAACAATGCTGAGAAGGAAACTTCAAAAGTCCCAGAAGATGAACATTCTCATGAGACTTGCCACAATGAGGAAGCTGTACTCGAAAATGAACAAGATGGGAATGGGTCACGCGTGACAAGACTTCATTCTCATGATACCCGGGGCCAGAGGCAGAGTGAAGATGTTGTTGTTTATGAGTTTGATGTGAGAGGTGAAGATGCAACTCCAAATGAAGAGGAGCAAGGAGAGCTTTGCCTAAAAGAAAATATGGGTGCCCTAGGCAGCTTGCCAAAAGCATTATCAGGCTTAGCAATGGAAACAGAGCAGTCTTACTGCCCTCAGTATGATGTTGGACCTCCAGGTGCTTTTTCAGTATACAAACTAGAAGAACTGCTTTCAAACAAGGTGGTCCCTGTAAACCTCCAAGTTTCTCTGATAAACCTGGTGGCTTTAGATCAAGACTTTTGCCCCGACTGTGGCGTAGCTTCAGACATTTGTTTGGCACCTGATAAAAAAGAGCCCTTTTGGGATGAGAAGGGTGTCATGCTCAGAGAAACACAGGCTCTTACATTCACAATGACGAGAAATACTACAACGTCATACTGTAGTTGTACAAACGTCATACTTCCATTTGTAACATTGACCAGTCGGGACCAAGAGGGAGCTGAAGGAGATCACGAGCAGAGCACAGTCATAGACTGGGATCCCCAGACTAGAGCACCATTTTTGCTTGATTTGTCCAGTTCAACAAATGAGGAAATAACTGAGACTGAAAAGTGTGCAGAATTGCTGGAAGAAGGGATGTTGTCCAGACTTTACAACAGGAAGTGCTCTGATGATCTATCAGAGGGAGACGAGGAAGCATACCTCTTGCAACTGAAGGAGCAATGGGAACTGGAGATACAAATGCAAAACTAAACATTTTTTTATCTTGCTTTTGTGACTTAGCTTTCTGTTTTGAGAAAAAAAAATGATTTTGTTTTATAGTTAACCTCAGTTGCTTACAATATCTAACTGCCCAATGCTATTCACCCTCTCCAGCCTCTGCTTTCCCCACTATGAACCTCCCTTAATGGCGCAATCCTAACTGGTAGTTAGGCTGGCTCAAGTCTCTTGCACTGGCCCAGGGGTGTAGCGCAAATGCCATAAAGCACTTTCACACCACCCTGGAGGCAGTTAGGCTGGCACAAGGATCTTGCTCCGGCTGAACTGCACCGTCTCGGGCCCTGGGGACAGTGAGTTTGCATTGGCTGAGTTTGCATCAGGACGCAGGGGTCTGGAGAGGGCATGGGGAAGGGCAGCAGGTGGTGGGCGGCAATGCCAGGATCTGGCTGTTATGCCAGATCCTAACCTCATTCCCGGGCAGCCTGGGCCCTGATAGAGATCTACTATCTCTGAGTAGCCCCATTGGAGCTGCAGTGGCTGTCCCCGGGTTAAGGGGAAGCAATTCCTTTTGCCCCTGGCTGAGCCACTAAGTGCCCGAAACTTGCTCTGGATACAGCGCAGGCCCCCTGGCCTGCCTGTTTCCAGTGCAAGTTAGGATTGTGCTGTAAACCACCCATGACCCAGCCCCTCTGTCACCTGACCTGGTTTTGTGCAGGCTGGGTACATCAGTGGCAGGTACCTGGGCTACCAACCACTTTGATTGGTGCCTTTAACATGCCTGGCAGATGTGCACCATTTCTGCCACCACTGCAGCCTTTGCAATAGCAGATCTCAAGAACTGCTGTTGTAAAGGCCAAATGAGATTGGGCGATAGGTTGCTGAGCAACAAAAAGCCTTTCATTTAATGCCATCTTGTACTAGTGCAAAAGTTTGAGAATCATGTTGATGTAAACCAAAATATCTTGTTCTAAAGTCTTGTAATTAATTATAGGCCAGAAAGGAAGGAATATCAGATGCTTAATATCACTTGCAGAACATGAGACTTCAGTGATTCAACACATCTGCTTGGTCTTGAACATAATTTACAGCTCTATCTTTCCTTCACTGCCCAATGGCGACAGTGCCTGTCGCAAAAGGTATTCTGACAGCGCAAGAGTTAGCACACTGTAGTGTAAACTGGAGTCCACTGGTCGTTTACATGCGGGGTGTTCTGTGAACACTTGATAGCAATAGGTCGGGTAAAGAACTTCAGTAAGCAATATTAGTATTTTGCCATTCTTTTGAAATGCCTTCATATGTAATGTGGAGCTGTAGAAGCAAAAAAGATAAAATGTATGTCTGTTACATTTTTCATCAATGCAGCAGGAGTAAATCAATGTTGACACTCGTAACATCCTGGAGGAAGTCACTTCTATTAACCTAAAGCATTCTGATCACCTTAAATTAATCCAATTATCAGGCCTGACACTTCCATCCAGTCTGAAGAATTGGCTGCAGTAGGAGCCTCTCCATGGGAAATCATAGCGACATTCATTCTTTTGAACAATTTTGAATAATCAATTACATGGACAATTCAAGCTAATAAAAGAATTCACAAGCTGGAGCCTGACATTTTGGTTACAGAATTTTGGTAAATTGCATGTAATTGGCCTCTAATACATTCAAGGCAAAGTTCCACATTGAGGAAGAAATGAATGGATGCTACACACCCATGAAGTGGTTTTTTAAAAAGGCACTCATTAATGCTGTATCTTTTCCTACTTTTCTTTGACATTGTTCCCTTGTCAATGTACTGTCTTGATGTTCCAAGAGTTAGGGCGCAATCCTACCCTGAGCTAGAACAGGCAAGCCAAGAGGCTAGTGCTGTATCCAGCGTAGGATAGGGGCCCAAGGGGAAACTTTTTCCTTTACCTCCAGGTAAGGTGCCTTTGCCCCAATGGGTCTCTTTGGACATGCGCCACCTCCAAAGGTGGCACAAGTCTGAGGAAAGCAGAGTGGCTTCATGCTGCTCCAAACTCCCGGGGAATGAGGGTTGGGATCCAGCACTCAAGCCCCGCCTCCTGCTCCCCCCTGCTGGGGCTGCCCACTGCCCGCCCTTCCCCTACCCTACCCTGACATCTAGATTAGATTATTGCAATGCGCTCTACATGGGGCTGCCTTTGAAGACGGTCCGGAAATTACAACTAGTACAGAACACGGCTGCTCGTGTGGTTGCTGGGGCACGTCGGTTTGACTCTGTCAAGCTGTTGCTCCGGCGGCTACACTGGTTGCCGGTTCTGTTCCAGGCCCAATTCAAGGTGCTAGTTCTGACTTTTAAAGCCCTTTACAGCTCGGGTCCAGGGTATTTGAGGGACCGCCTCCTTCCCTACAATCCTGTCCGTGCTCTTAGATCATCTGGGGGGCCCTTTAGACTGTGCCACCACTAAGAGATGTGAGAGGGGTGGCGGCCAGGAAGAGGGCCTTCTCGGTGGTGGCCCCTGAACTGTGGAATACCCTCCCCTTAGAACTGAGAACTGCTCCCTCGTTGCTAATGTTTCAGCGTGGACTGAAGACCTTTTTATTTCAAAAAGCTTTTAATTGTTGACAGGCTGGCTGGTGTTCTTGCTTTTTATATGAAAATCCACGGGGTTTGTTTGTTTTTAGTTTTTTATTATTATTGTAAATTGTTTTTTAATGTATTTTTAAGGTGTTTGTAAGCCGCCTTGTGTGCCCGCTGGGCAAAAAGGCGGGTTATAAATTAATATAATAATAATAATAATAATAATAATAATAATACCCAGGAATGCCTCCCTCCCGCCTCCTCCCTGTCTTCTCCATGATCACCCAGAGCCTTGCGTCAGCCCAGGCAGGCTAGCGCGGAGGCTTGTGTCAGCCTCTGCAGGCCGGCACACCTCTGAGCACCAGCCCGGCTTCCTCCCGAGGAGGTGCAAATGTGCCTTACTGCACGTTTGCGACCCTCCTGGGCTGTGCAACGGACTTGCGCCGGCCCATGGGCGCCTCAGGATTGCATCCTTCATGAAAGAAAGAATAATACCTTTGAGAAGAGACCCTGCGTGTTGAGAATGGTTTGTCATATGCAAAATGGATGTGATGCCTGTTCTCAGTGGCAGCCCCCAGTTTGTGGAATTCTGTCCCCTGGAAGGACCAGTTGGCCCCAACATAGGCAATAGCCTTTCACTTCTGTTTAGCCCTTCTCTAAATCATTTTAGTTCTGCTGGTCTTTGACATTTGTTCTGTGACTGCTGTCTGCTGTGCTATTTTTTTCTTTTGAGGGATAGTTTTAAAAAGAGTTTTGATAGTGTTTGTCAATTTATAGTGTTGTAAGCCACCGTGGTGACCCCTCCTTTAGGCAAGAATGGTAGCCTAACTCACTAAATAATGAGTAACTCATTAAATAATGGCTTATTGCAGAGGTTCTCAAACTGGGGCACTGCAACACCCCAGCCTAAGAAACTCTGTCTTTCCCCTTTAAGGGACAGAGAAGGCAGAATGCAGTGATACAGTCCCCAGGATCACGCTGCTGTGGGGGGGGGGGTGACAGGGGCTTCATTTTACTTGCTGGTATTGGCAGCACCCTCCCAAGTGTGTGGGGAGCCCTACAAGAAGCCTTCGCAAAGCTCCCCGAGCTTTAAATTTCAAATTTAAATTTAAAAATTTAAATTTAAATTTAAAAATTAAGATCACAACCCACTTCCAGTTTTGCAATCAAATCAATCAAGTTTTGGGGAGCCCTGCAGAGGCACACCCCTCCCAGTGGCGGACCTCCCATTATATTTGATTTGGCAAATGCCCCAGGCATGAGCCTTTGGGACCCCACATAAGCCTCTCTGAGGCTCCCGATGGGGTTGGAAACTGTGCTTCTGGAAAAGTGGAAGCACAGTTTAAAGCAGGAGTGTCAAATGTAAGGCCCAGGGACCAGATGTGGCCCGCGGAAGCTTCTATCTGACCCTCAGGCTCTCAGCTGCTGAGCAGTGCTGAGGTGTTACTACTGAAAGCGCAGCCAAAATGAAAATTGGGTTTTCCCATATCTTGAAATATGGTCAAGATCTGCAGCTAATACAGTCCCTGATTAAAAAGTGATTTTTTTTGTTATGACCTGTTTAATGACATCACTTCCAGCCCTTAGCAGGCATCATCATAATAATAAAATAATAACTAGGTATTTATATACCTCCTTTCTGGTCATCGGATTACTCCTCTGACTTTGTTCAAGGCGGTTTATATAGGCAGGGGTTTCTAAATCCCTCAAGGGGATTTTTACAATCATAGAGGTTCTCTCTTTCAAGAACCAACCACATTTCAGAATGGATCTTCCCGGTTTGGTCTCATTTCCGGCCTCCAGTTCTCCCACGCAGGCTGACAAGCAGCTCCATCTCTCACATGCAGGGCAGCCAAGACCTTCTTGCTCACACCAAGAGCAGGTGGAATCACTCAGCTGGGCTTGTCAGCTGCTTCAAGGTCTCACCATTCTCAGCTGTTCTCACCATTCTCACCAGCAGCTCTTCAGGGAGCTGCCAGTGTCCTTGAACTGGCGACCTTCTGATGTTATCTTCGGGCTAACGGAGGCTCCACCCTCAGTATGAAACAAGTTTGACACCCCTGGTTTAAAGCCTAGGGGAAGCCCCAGTAGCCTGCAGTTGCATGAGGCTCTGCGACCCTCAGGTTAGTGGGGGGAGGGCAGCGATAGTCCATGGGGGGTGCCATCGCAGACCTTTGCCCTGGGGTGCAGGGCTAGGGAGGTCCGCCACTGACACCCCCCCTCCCCCAGGAGGCTGCTGCTGATATCAGTGAGTAAAATGAAGCCCCTGTTGCCCCTGGCCTGAGGATTGCATCACTACATTCCCCCCTCCCCTGCAAAGACACTCTCTGAGAGTTTGGCTTATGGCTTTATCCTAAGAATTTATTTGCAATTGTAGAAAATTCAAAGGAAAATACAATATATTGTCAATGCATGGATGAGCTTTTTGTTGTTTTACAAATAAATGTCATACAGATTTTTCATCAATTACTGTGTTTACGATGGTGTCTTAGAGAAAGAAGTTCTACAGCATTCGTAATGAAAAGTGCCACTGTCTGGTCCTGGTACCACACCTAATGCCTAACCAACCATCTTGCTAGACTAGGGACCTTTTTCAATCTGGAATTTGAAGGAATTTACTGCTGCACATTCTTGTACAGAAATAAGCACCAAGATATTCCTCAGCTTTGTTGTTGTTGAGAAATGCAAGTAACTCACATGGTGAGGATGAAAAGAGTTATTCTGAAATATGTTTACATCTGCTGCTGGCTTTGATGCCAAGATATTATAAAAGGCTTCTAACAAGTCCCATAAGCACCTGGAAATGTGGCCAACAATGTTCAACAATTACAAGAAAGGGAACAAGACAAAAACCTGTTGCATGAATTTACAGTGGATAGCATGGGAAAAGCTTAGTTATTTTAAAGGTTTAATCAGCTTAGGATCAGGTGTCAAGAATGTTGTGCTGTGTTTCTTGACATGCCCTGTGATTCATAAATCTCAAAATGTTGATATGGAGCTCTGCTTGTTTGTTTTAGTCTATATCTGGGGCAGAAGCTATCTCCTTTTTGTTGTAAAGTAAAAGTGAAAGTAAAGTTCAAACTCACAGGTACAACAGAGCTGTTTTCATGTTGGGAATGTACTTCCTTATGCATGGAAGAGCCAACACTGGAACAGGCTAGAGCTGAGCTCACTAAGGCAAACTAAAAGATGGCCTCACCTCTGCCAGAGACCATTTCTCCAAATCTATAGGCCACCATCAAGTACAAGAGTTATGTGCACGTAGGCCCCATAAAAATCAATGGGATTTGAGTATACCTAATTGTGCATTGAATTGTGCTCACAGGGTTTGCTGCATTCTTCCAAAAGACACAGAGCAACATCAAATTTCTCCATTCTCTTATTTGCCTCCTCATAAATATGTCAGCTAAGGGTGTCTATCTAAGCAACCTGCTTGACTTAATCCCAAGGATCTCATTTGTCACCTGAGACTGTCTGAGTCACCATCACATTCAGACATAACTGGGCTAAATGGATCTGCCTCAATAAATTGACTTCATATAAGCACATGTTTAACGGCCCAATCCTATGTGCCACCATCAGCAGCAGAATAGCCATATGCTTCCGGAACACTGCCTGTGATGCAGTAAAGGCCTCACACATAGCAACTGGAAAAAGGTCCACTAATGGTAGTGAGTTGGCAGGGTGAGCTGAAAGGGAAATGCGGGTGGCAGAATGGGGGGGAGGACAGGGGCATGTCAGAAATGGGAGTGGTAGCACCCAGGGTAGACAACTTACACTAGATGCTGTCCCCTCCAGAACAAGCTGACCCACCCCTTTTGTCTCCTTGTACTTGAGTCAGCTTAAGTTCAGGTCAGAGAAAGCCCATTTTCAGTCAAGGGGCTTATGGAGAGCTAAGGAAAAATATTTTCCCTTTCACCTCCCAGTTGCTGCTACGCTCACCACAGCAAACAGTGCAGCGCGTTTTCATATGGCTGCATTCTATGGCAGGGGAAATCACAGGTTTGGGCTGCAAGTCTCCTACTAACGTTAATGAAATTTAAATGCGCTTATCATTAGTTAGCTAGCACCCTTACACTGGGTATCTTTTAGAGTGTGAGACTGGTGCCCCAATCCTATCCCCAACCATTAACACTGATGCAGCTATGCTGACAGAGTGCAGTTGCATCCAATGGTGAGGACTGGGTGATTGGACAGCTAGCAGGAAGTAAGTAAAAATATTTACTTATTTAGACCTATGGGTCTACTAGGACCTAGGCCAGCTATTTTGCTGGCATAAGTCCAAGGAGAGAAAGGGGAACAGAGCAGCCTGGGAAAGAGAGTACACATCTGTGCCAGTTGCTGCTGCTGGGATCCACACCCTCCCCCAAATTCCCCCTTTCCCTCCCACTCCCCATCCATAACATGCTCACACCACCAACTTATCAGCACCAAGGGAGGTTCTGAGACCTAAGGAAAAGATCACTGGACACTTCGCAGTTACTCAGTGCTCCAATCCAGTGAAAGAAATCCATCCACGGACACAGGTTTGTGCGGGTCGGTTTCCACATTTGCCCATGGAAATGGTAGCAGATGCGATAGTGGCTGGAAAGTGAGTGCCCTTTAGTGGAATAGAAAGGCGGGATATAAACAAACAAATTAACAAACAAACCCATACGCAACACCAGTAAATGTACTCATATACTCCTGCCCCATGCACACTCCACCAAATAGGTAGTCAGGTCTGCCAGCTTGATAGTACTGACCACATAATAGGTTTCCACTTCCTCTTCAGTGCTGTGAGAGCAAGAAAGAGACTTGCTCCTCCTTTGGAACAACACACTTTCAGTCCACTATTGGTGGAATTGGAAACCAGAGCATTGAGTGCACTAGAATGCTACCATTGGGTAAATAGTATTGCTTCCAATTTGTAGATGATCGCCCTGATCCATCAGTCTACTGTTGCTGATAAGCATCCAGAAGTGAACTCTTCTGCATGCAACAGCTTCTCCATTTATTTCCCAGGAGAGACAAACTCTACATGTGCCAGACTTTGTGTTCCCTCCACTGGGATGAATGAGGCCTCTCACATGTTTCAGTGATCTGTATGCACAGTCATGGATGGATCTGTGGGCCAGTTAGATTATGTTAGAAAAGAAAGGACGGGGAGGTAACATCAGCACCCAACAGGGCCAGAAATGAACCAACGCCTTCTTGTTCTCAGTTCTGTCTTCTCAACAATAAAGCCTCCCCTCCCCCAGGACCCTACGAATATTCTTCATATTTAGTGGAGTCGGGAGAGAATACTTGGGATGGTAGTGTTTCATCTCAGCCTTTCATCCTAATAACTCGCTATCTTCAAAGACTAAACTGGCATTCCTGCTTTCAGTAAACATAACTTACAACATAACATGGTTCTGTTTTAATTAAAATAAGCAAATTGGCAATCGATGCTACCCCATGGCAAACTTGGTCAGTCCAAATACCAAGAAAAAAAGAACCCAACTGCGGTGGAACATGAGAGTGATTCAAACCCTTCTTATTAGCGCTCTGGTATTTGCTATCTTGCTGGCAGCATTTTTGGGTCTTTGGCAGCCTGGGGCAGGATGTGTACTTTGGATTAGAAACTGGCCAGCACCCATCTCTGCGGCAGTTACATCTTGGCACTTATCACTGATACATTGGCACAGGGTGTGTGTGTGTGTTCATTTGCAGCCCTCGGGGACCTCCAATCTGGCCCACAAGGAGCCCCGAGTCTCCAATGAGCCTCTGGCCCTCTGGAGACTTGCTGGAGCCCATGCTGGCCCAACACAACTACTCTCGGCGCGACAGCCAACTGTTTGACCTCTCGCGCGAGCTGTGGGCCGAGGGCTCCCTCCGCGGCTTGCTGTTTCACATCTGTGAAGCAGCAGTGGCAGCAAAGGAAAGGCCAGCCTTGCTTTGCACCAGGCTTTTTATAGGTCTTGAGCTATCGCAAGACCTTCATTCGTTCACATAAGTTCCATCTCTGACAAATTCATTTATGTAAATTTTTGTAAATTTATTCAAATTTTAAATGTAAATCAATTCTTTTTTTCCTGGGCCCCAACACAATGTCAGACAGATGATGTGGTCCTCCTGCCAAAAAGTTTGGACACTAAGGGTCTGGGGGTTCAGCACCTCTTCCCCAAACAGTAAAGATGAGGCTGAAATTTATTTATTTGTTTGTTTGCTTGTTTGTTTATTTATTTCCAACCTTTCCCATGCCAAAGCAAATTCCCAAGGTCGCTTACAAAGCTCCATAATAAATGTCTAGTGTATCACAACAATAACTAAAAAAAACAAAGCGAAGCATTTAAAATGTTAACATTAAACACCAAAACAATGAAACAAAGCAAAACCTATCATTGAGCCATGGGTGGGGGGGGGGCAAATTAGTCGAGGAAAGCAGTCAAGCCACAGAGCTATTCCAGAGGTGCAGGGGGCAAACATCCACCCATCAACCAAATGAAATGGGTGAGCAGCAGCACCAACCACAATGGTGATGTCTCCCTCGATACAAATGTCAGGTGCGTGGGCTTTTTAAATAGCTGTCTGTTGTTACAGACCAGACTATACATTACACATTACTGAAGAATGGGTGAGTTTGGCCCTTTGGATGTTTATATTTAACTAGCACAAAACTGTGTCAGGGATGGGGATTTAACTCCTGGCCCCCAACATGGTTTCAACCCCCATCAAACACACACCCCAACACACTATTTAGTTTTCAGAAAGCCTCTCCAAAGCCAAAGGAATCTTTTTACAAAAGCAGTAAACAGTGAGCTGGAGAAGTGCACAACTCTGTGGTATAGCTAGAGGGTGTGCAAAGCACTAAGCTTGGCAGGGAGCCTCACCGCAGCGTGCAAGGGGCCCCTCCCCTTTGGAGCCATTCCAGGTGATGGGAGCAAGACGGAGACAGATGCCTTTGTTTTGCTCCCACTGCCTGAAATGGCTCAGAAGGAGAGGGGCTCCATGGGTTCAAAGAGGTTCCATGGGTCGCATCTGGGACATGGGCCTTATGTTTGACATCCCTGCTCTAGGCATGTGTCATTTCCCCTTTGCACACCCTCTAGCTATGCCACTGGCACAACTTTAAGCCTTGCAAGGGCTAAGCATTAAATGCCCCCACCCCACAGTTTCAGGGCATGTCATAGCTCCCCCTCGTGCAAGCTTACAGTAGGTAAAGGAAAACAAGGACCAAGCTCACATGACCTTTGTAATGTGTAGTTTGGCCTTAAGTGCGCAAAGGATTACATGACTGTAGTCAAAACTTCTGGAAGAAAGATACGTCATCATCAGGTGCCATTCAAGAGTAGATTTGGCTCTGTAGATCAGAATGGAGGTGCCTTCTGGCCTGACAGTTTGACCAGTTAATGTAATGATTTGTTGTTTTAGTCCCTTCTGGCTATCAAATATACTGTATTTTCTTGGCATTACAATGACAATTCCTCTATCAGCCAAATGTTCCTGTAAAAAGCAAAGCTTAGTCATCAGGATCCACTGAGGAGATGGTGCAGCAGTCAGTTGTTTTCCTTTCTTTCAAAGTTTCCCCCTTTCCCTTGGTCCTCACTGCTATGGGATTTTGAAACGGAAAAGCAGATCTGGTAATGTGGTTAGTGTGTATCTCCACATCATCTTTTGTTGCACTGACATCAGGGTCCTGGAGAGATTTATTTAGGGAATCAAACAAGCAGCCCTGTTAACTTGCTTTTGTAAATTTAGCTTCTTCTCTAACTTCTGATCATGGCGATAACGCAGCAGATGGCTCTGCTGTGTTTTGGTTTGATTTGATTATTTGTTGCTGCAGCATGCCCTACCATCATGTACGTGAGAAGTTGCACACAGCCGAGAGAGCCACTTCGACCCACAGAGTCACTTCAACCCAGTCGGCAGCCTATTATGTTGTTTCTTAGGTACAAGAACTTCGCATTTGCTCCATGTATCACCCACCCTTGAATTATACATGGCTCCTAATTCTGGGATAATTTAATTGCAGATGAAGTAAGACACTGGTTGATATCAGTGCAACAACAGGTAAAGTGCAGTTACACAAACACTCTATTAAAAACCAGATTTGCTTCTTCCGTATCAATGAGAACCAAGTGAAATAAAAAACAAACAGAATCCACCATCTCCTCAGTTGATTCTAATGACAAAGCCTTTCTGTTCACATTTTGGAACAGGAAATTCCATATTTTCCATAACAGGACATTGCAAGATTTCTTTTCAAAATAACTTCTAAGCCCAATGGAAGCAAGGAATCACAGGCTGGTGTAGCAGAGTGCCAGGAAAAATGAGACTAGGTAAGCGGAATGGATGGACTAAATGCAGAGGTTATTGCTGAGGCAGTGGTATAGCTAGCACCACTGGTACCCACAGCAGACTGCTCTCACCACCGTCCCCATGGCTGCTGGAAACCATGGACAACCCTGGTCTCTACTTTGAGATCCTCCCCAGTGGAGGCCAGGTCTACCCAGCATTCAAAGTGGTAGGTAGACCTGGCCTCCACCTCAAGATCCTCACCAAAGAGTCCAAGTCTACCCAGCACTTAAATATATGTTCAAACTCAGCTGGGACACCTCTGTTCCTGTGCACATTGTGGCCAGAAGGGGTGGGGTCGGATGGAAGCAGCAGTATTGGGCTGCTAGAAAGATAAATTGTATATAAAGGCAAGCAATGTGGGAACTACCACACCCTTATTGCTGGCACCTCAAAGCACCAATGAGGTGCTCCAATTTTCATGCCAGCCAGAGAGAGACACGCAACATGACAGACATGCAACGCTGGGACTTCCTTATAGCGGGCACCCAGAGCAGACCATTCCCCCGCCCCCTTGTTACACTACTGTGCTGAGGTTCTTTCCCTGCAGATGACCACAAACAACTGCTGCCCACTCCTCTTTAGAGCACTTCCTGACCCTTCGGCCCTGTGTAAGTCCTGGAATGGACTGCTAGTATGGGACCAGCTCAGGCACTCCAAATACCAACCTGCGAGTCCAGTCCAAAGTGCTTGTTGGGCCAGTGCAATTCCCTTGTGCCAGCCAGGGAGTGCTGCAAACGTACCATAAGGTATATCTTTGAAGACTTCGGGTTTGAGGAGACCAGTGCTAGGAAATGCACCGGCCCCCCCACACCAGATCCCGGCCAGTGACCAGTATGCGCCATTCTGGGGAGGGAGCAATGGTGGGTTGGAGAGGGCGGCAGGAGGGCGGAACGGGGGCATTTGGGGACAGGAGAGGGTGGACCAATGAGTGGACTGGGTTGAGGAAGGGGGTGGGACCAGCCTCTGGCACTTAGGCCACATTCTAAGCCCCTTCCCAAGCAGCCTGACCAGCAGTTTAACTGGAACAGATCCAAATAGCCCCATTGAGGGGGCTACCGTATGATATGGGGTAAGGGGAAATAAATCCCCTTACTCCGAGTTGCGAGGGATCCACCTCCAGCCCTATGCTGGATACAGTGCTGGCCAGCTGGCCTGCCTGCTCCAGTGCAGGATAAGATTGGGCTGCGTATCATTAAATGACTCAGTTACAAGCACAATGGCTGGCCCTCTGACATTCAGTTTGGACAATGTGCTTTGCCTTCTTTCTACCACATTTTCTCCAATCTTCTTATTTTGCTTTCCAACTTGGGCACAACATCGTATTCTAGAACAGGGGTGTCAAACCCATTTCATACAGAGCATTCATGATGCCTTCTGAGGGCTGGAAGTGATGTCAATAGGCAAGAAGTGATGTCATTAAACTGGTCATAACCAAAAATATGCACCACTTTTTCTCACTTAGGAACTCAATATTTGCAAATGACGGAAGAGAAAATACACAAATCTTGATAATCTTTCATGATATGGGAGAGCCCAATTCTCATGTGGGCTGGCTGCCCTTTCAGCAGTAACACCTCAGCACTGCTCAGCAGCTGAGAGCCTGAGGGCCAGATAAAAAGCTTACGCGGGCCGCATCCGGCCCCCAGGCCTTATGTTTGACACCCCTTTTCTAGAAAGTTCTTCATATGAACTGGGTTCATATTTTCATTTCATTGTTTATCTTAGCAATAGGTCTGATCCAGAAAAACTAGATTGCTACTTTTTTTACTTACCATACTTTAAAAGTCGCAAGTTGTGCCATGTATAGCAAACATATGGGGAAACATAACTGCACATAAGGTTCTAGAAAGTGCAGTGATAAGCAATGCTGCGCAGAATGTGAAATCATGTAGAATACAGGATACTGAAGAAGGGAATGTAGCATTGAGCAAAAACAATGTCTTTAAGTTGAATTTCAATCTTAAAACAAGAAAGCTGGACATGTCAGCTGCAGTGTCAGGTCTACTCCACCTAAATTTATTATTGACATGCAATTCTTTATTGGGGTACAAGAGCTTCATAAGTTGCACTCTTGTCTTTATAACTGAATGTCATCCATTCGTTTTTAAAAATAGTCACATTAAGATTCAAGAAATCTGAAACATTTGGGGCAAAATCCAACCAACATTAAGCGCAATTAATGGCCCGATCCTATGCTGGTGTCACGTTGCTGGATCTTGCAATCTGCAATCGTAACGCTGGGACTGCTGGTGCCTGAGCCACTCCATTGTTCTACAGCTCACTGCCAAAGTAATGGGAGCCAGTGGCGATGAGCCACAGAGCATCTGCTGGAGCAGGTGGGTTGGTGACGGGGGCAGTTCAGGGAAGGATCAGGGACAGATTGGGGTGGGGAGCAGGCTGAGCTGAGGCAGGAAGAGGAGGGAGAGGATCTCAGCAGCAGCTATCCTATCCCCCCTTCCTGGCGTGGATCTGCCCCAGGAATCTCCTCAGACTTGACAGGAATTCAGCTGCCATAGGACCAAGGAGACCCAGTGGAGAGTTGGCCTATGGAGAGGTAAGTAAAAAAGAAGAACCCTGCTGGATAAGGCAAAAGTCCCACCTTGTCCAGCTTCCTGTATCTCACAGTGGACCACCAGATGCCTCAGGGAGCACACAAGAAAGCAAGATACCTGCATCCTGTTGCCACTGCCTTGCCCCTGCTATTCTGAGGTAGTCTACTTCTACAACCTCCCGAGCATATATGGGCACACTCCATCAGTGGTGCTGCATGGTCTGGGCTGGCAGGGGATAGCATTAGGCTCTCAGCCTTGCCGATTCTAACAAAAATGTCAAGCAAGGGTTTAAATCTCTTCCATTGAAATCAGTTTGACTGTGGCTGCAATTCTATAACACTTTCCTGGGAGTAAATGCCATCAAATAAAATGGGAGTTACTTTTGGGTAGACACGCATAGGACTGTGCTGTTAATATGCTTAACTTTGGCTAGAATGATCATCATCTCTACCCCTTTGTTCAATTTAGGATGCAATCCTAGTCCCTTATGTAAGTGCTTTACAGCACTGACATAAGGGCAATGCAGCTCTGAGGCCAGGGAACAAACATTCCCTGACTTTGAGAAGGCCTCCGTGAGTGACTCCCAACTGCAGGATGCAGCACACGTCCCATTGGCACCGCTATGCCAGTGCTGAAAAGCACTGACATAAGGGGTTAGGATTGCACCCTTAGACAGCCAATGGGGCAGTCATTGCTAATATGTGCATCCACATCATTCACCTTAATTATAAGGCTGGAAGTCTCACATGTGCGTTTTGGCCTAGATCAGTGGTCTCCAAACTGGTCTCCAAACTGGAGACCACTGCACACTGGGAAAGGCTTTCCTGTTGCAAATGACACAATTCCACCAGGGAGCCACTGTTCCAAGCTGCCGATCTCCCTGAAACTGAACCTCACACAGCGATGTCTGCCCAGAAATGCAGGTGCAGTGACTGCTGGAGCAACGGAACCTGGAAACGGCTGGCCTGGGCATGTTTTTGGGAGATCAATAGCTCAGAACATCAGCTCCTCGGCAGAACAGTAAGTGCCGTCCATGTAGGGGATGGATCTGACCAGCTCGCAGGCTGGAGTATGGAAAATCTTGGTCTAAATGACCCTACAACATGGATCTGGTAGTCCTAAAGTGACAAAAACATTAAAAATTGTTAACCCATATTTTAAACCATATACTGGGCATGATAAAGCAATGGAGAATGCTGGCCACAAAGCCAGCACAGGGAATCAGAGGAAGAACTTTTAATAGTTGCAAGAGTCAACAAATTAAGAGGTGGTGGTTCCTTAGCCAAAACACAGAAAGGGCTTTTTCCGAGATGCAGCCATGAGAACTCTATTAATTAACTCCTGGAGCTTGGCCACAGCCATTGGCTGCAGAACTAAGCTGCAGTGCTAAACAATGTTTGGGCAAACTGGAATAGCTCTGCAGAAACTCAATTAATAAATGCATTGCACAGCATTTCAAATCTCTTGCCAGGCCAAGCTATTTGGGAGCTGTCACTTTTGGTCAAGCTGGCTGCTGAATTCAACATGAATTTTGCTTGCGTGGAAAAAATATGGGTTCAAAGTTGAATTCCTACTGCCTATGAATATTTTGTGCTTACAAGAAAGAGAGGCCTTCTGATCGTCTTTGCAGCTCTTCACACATGAAATCAACAAGCAGGGCTGTCCTATGACCCAGCTCTGATGGCCACAACGATGCCAGAGCATGAACTGGCACATAGTAACTGTTACCCTGCATATGCCTGATCTTGTCTGATCTCAGAAGCTAAGCAGGGTCAGGCCTGGTTAGTACTTGGATGGGAGACCGCCTGGGAATACCGGGTGCTATAGGCTTATACCATAATCTTTCGAGACTGAAGGTTGCCAACCAAAAAAAGCAGCAAGAATATTTGAAGCACAATTACAGCAACTGAAAAAAGAGGCCATGGAGCAACAGTGAAGATGCTGTGAAGCCCCTAGAAAAGTTCCAACTACCACACTGAAAGATGCTGCTGCAGTTGCAGTAGCCATGCATGAGAAGAACAAATCAACCTGCAACAATGGCAGGTACACCATGATATCATGCAATTGACACCTGCCATTGACTCATGACCCATCTAGTGAGTCCTGACCCACAATTTGAGAAATGCCGATACAATCCATTCTTGACTCCCTAGAACACACCAGCCATAAGGAGTACCATCTTCAGGACAGTTCACATCATAGCCCAGTGCTTAAGAGATTAACAACTGGTACCTGTAAATTTGATTGCTGGGAGGAAGCCTGTACCCAGAACCCAGAGATGACCAAATCCCCACCCCCCATAAGAATGGTTTGAGCCCTTCTGAGGGACCAAGATTGCCACACAGTTAATGTCAATTGTGCAGCATTTCTGTTATAGAGGACCATGCTTGCTGTTGCAGAAAGTGAAGCAGACAACTCTCAATGGGGCCTTTATCTCTCTCTTAAACTAGCCCATGAAGTAAGCCCTTTCCTCCTCCAATCCCATGAACAGGATGCGGTCAGCCATATAGGGTGCAATCCTAACCAACTTTCCAGCACTGGTATAGCTGTGCAAGTGGGGCATGTGCTGCATCCTGCAGTTGGGGGGGCAGTCATGGAGGCTTTCTCAAGGTAGGGCAATGTTTGTTCCCTTACCTCGGAGTTGCATTGCCCTTATGTCAGTGCTGGAAAGTTGGTTAGGATTGCGGCCATAGCCTATTACTAAAAGTGTGGAGCTGCAGCTCAGTGAAATAGCACAGGCCCTGCAGACAAGAGGGCCCAAAGTCAAGTGATCCCTGGCTGCAGACTCTTAAGGCATCCCTTTTATCCACCAGTGGCAATGGCGGACACTGCGGAGTCAGGAAGACTGCTGTTAGTGCTTGCCCTTCGTCATTGCTGGCACAGAAGTGGCTACACAATGGGCAAGAGGCAGATGCTCAGCCCTGACAGGGTGCAATGGTGGTGGGCAAAGCCTCCACTTGTGTGTTTCATGTTGAGGACCGCTGTGGTGAGGAATAAGGAGGTGAGGGAAGTTACTTATCTGCTCACCCTCATCAGAGTAGACACTACTCAACAGAACAGACACAGCAGTCCCTGCTTTTACTGAACAGTATCATTTGTGCCATGAATTCTGAAGGAGGAATGAGGCTACCAACCTTTTGGACCTAGCAGGGCTCCTGTGCTTCTGAAAGCTGCACAACAGTCAACAGACTCATGGATGAAGCATTTCCCATCCCCATGCTCTGTGCATGGTGGACTTCACCCATTCCACATGCATGTTGGAATATGTGTTAAGCCCAATCCTATGAATGGGCTGCACTGGTGGAACATGGGCTCAGGAGGACAGCAGGATTGGCAGTGCTGGTGCATTCTGTATCCTAAACCCCTTCCAAGGCCAGATACACTGACATGGATTAACTTGGACTTGTGCCAGCAATATTGCTGGTGCAGGTCCGAGTTGACCCATTGCAACTGCTGGGGCTTACCGGAAGAAGGTGACAAATGTCCCCTTACCCCAAGGAACCTCCAGCAGCTGTAATTCCCCTGTGGGACGCAGAATAGCCCGTGCCAGCACCACTGCATCACCACACAGGGATTTAGTTGGGATTAGGCTACTATACAGCAAAAAAAAAATGACACATGCTTGAACCATTGACCACCACAGCCCTTGCCACCTGCTTTGATATATTTTACTGCTGTATATAAACTGCTTTGGGAGCTACTCTTGTTGGAAAATGGTGTATAAATATACAGTACTTAGTAATGATTTGAGAGCTAAGTTTTCTGAAGCTGTGTTTGTCCCTTCTTTGCTTCCTATATCTTCCTCCTAGCATGCTGAGATTACTCACACACCACAGTGCTCTCTCCTTAGGGTTTATTCTCCCTAAGCAAGAACAGTGCAAGCTGGTAACTGCTGATATGACTTTTCACCAGCACTTGTGCACTGCAACAAAAGGAAATGAGCACTTCTAACTTCTCAGTTCCTCTTTGCTTCGGTCGTTGCCCAACATGTGCAGCTGTCGGCACTTCCTGCTATCGTCCCCGTAGTTAAGACTTTGTTTGTCTTTGGTGTTGCGAAGGACACGAGAACAGAGGAGGAGACAGATGGCATGGCTGTAGGCTTTGGCCGACAGCAGAATCATTTTTGTGCTTGGGTGTGTGTCTCTGTGTATGTATGTCTATTGATATTTGTATGAATGTTTCTCAGGAGGGTTTGTTGGCTGTGGGGAGGCAAGGGGGAACAGGGCTCTGGTACAATGGCTAGTTACAAAAGGTCAAATCAGACAAAATATTGACTGTGTGCTTAGTACTTGCCTGACTCAGTCTTGTATTTTGCCCAGTAGTGGTTAGGGGAGCACAATCCAGAAAGGGTAAATCATGTGGGAAGGAGGTTGTTAACTCTTTGCCCCCAGCCTCAGGCCTGGCCCAAGCCCTTTCTGCACTTGAGACTGAGCTGTGTGGCCCTGGCTTCCCCCCTCCCCAGCACACAAAGTACCTGTCCCCATTCCTTCTTTTTCCCCTTGACCAGCTCAGTGTGAGTGCGCTGCAACTGAGGGTCTCCCAGGGTTCCTCCAACCCATTGTTTCCCCCTCCTCTTTCCTGACAGCTTTCCCCCAAGCTCATCCCCCACAAGCAGCAGCTGTGTTGGCAGCCACAGCCCCACACATTTGCTTTTCACCAGCTGATCATTCCTGCCATGCTAATGCTGCCTTTTCACAAGGCAATGTGCAGGCCAAGGACCAGAACAAGGGAGAAGATAGGACGCTCCACCTACTTTTTCCCAGCTGGGGACAAAAATTGCCTTTGAGCCTTGCATTTTTGGGATCCCTTTTTTGGGGTCCCACAACTCCCCAGCAACCATCTGTTCTGCAGGCTAGACCAAGAAACCTTTAGCCCCTGCTGCATGTTTGCAGCCCAACACAGCGTGTATGTCAGTGGACTGTGGTGCTAATCAAAAGACATGGCAAGGAACTACTAGGATGATCTGATGCCTGGATTTGTTTCCTGTTTCTCAGCAGGTTAGCACAGCGGTGGGGAGGAGGCTGCAACGTCAAAGATGATTGTGCCCCCACCCAAGTAGACCTGCCCGTAGTCTGAAAACCTTCAGCCTCAGTCCATCTTCATAAAACTAGCTTTTTTTTCACCTGAAGGCTTTCAATTATTTGATTTTAGGATTTTAGATCAAACTGTGCTATGGTATGATATGTTTAAATTGCAGTTGATGCCACGTTGTTGTTTATGTCACTGGTGGTCTTGTGAGGCTTGCAGATGGATTAGATGGGTGGTATACAGCTGACCAATCGGGCCTATTTCTGTCCCTTTAACACAGATTTGATCTGCGGAAATGGACAGACCTTTCCCATGGCACGGCACAGCACTAAAAACCATTATATGCCAATCCCAAAATCTGACATTGCTGTTGCAGGGGCCAGTTCAAAGTCATCCAAAGCTGATGCAAACACATTCATCACAACAACATGAGACAATTGCTCTCACCAGCTTCACAAGTACAGCTTCTCATTGCTAGGATCCTGTGACTTGCCCACAATGGCAATACTTGCAGAGACAATGTCGCAGAAATGGAAGGATGCCCAATGGCACCACAGTCTGCTCCTCTCACTCCAACACAGAAATAATACAGCGTCTGCAAAGGCCCTGAGACTACATTTTATTCTGTTTTTCTTCAGGTGACATTAAAACAGTCACTACTCCATGCAATAGTTTTCCAACTTATTTTATGAAGCCCACCTGAGGACCTTGTCTGTAGGGAGGTAGACTCTAGGGATGAAAACGATGAACTTTTTGAGAAGGCAATGCTGCCACCTAGCGGATGTCATCTCAAAACTGATAAGAGAGTTTGGGAGAAATAGGGGGAGAACAAAGAAGCTTTTGAATACTTTGATGAACAGCGATTTATCTGCTAGGAAAATCACGTGGATGGCCAGACTATAGATTTGTAGAGGATTATAACAACACCTTCATTAGGGTTGTAGAAAAGTGAATTTAAAAGGTTCCTAAATTGTGCTAACTTAAAATGGATTTTTGGTATGTAATGGGAACTGTGAAGTGCCTTTGAGGGTTCAAAGAAATATTGTGTTGTAACCCGGTGAAGTGAGTATTATTGCAGCTGAGGAAGACTGAGGATGTGGCGGAGAGCGCATGCCTAGGGCCACTGAGTGAAAAGTCAAGGCAGAAGCAAAATTCAAACTAGGGTGAGCTTGATTCACAACTCAATCTCTCTGTCACTCTGCTATGCCATCTCCCCTTAGATTGCTCTATATATCAGGATAACATCATCTGTACACAAATGCAAAGCACCACATATCAAAGATCTCTGTTTTACAGTATCACCCCTTTGCTCAGCAAACCCCTCCCCTCCCAATTAAAAAAAATCCTGGTGCAGGCTTACAAGCATTCATGCACATGCACATTTATTCAGCACAGTGCTGCAACATTTCCCCACCCCCACCCATGGTATAAATGCTCTGCTTTATCAGCCACAGGGAATTTCAATGAGTTATCTCTCCTTTCTCAAAATGAACCCTGTCTCCCTGTTTCTGATGCATTTGCATTAATCAATTAAAACAAAAACAAAACCAGATAAACATAAGACAGGAAGAGTTTGGGGGAGGCCCTGGTCTCCTCCAAACACACAACTCCCCTGGAAAGTGGTCTGGTTTAATAAGATTGTTCTTGCGCCTGTCATCTAAGCAGATGAAAGGCACCAATAAAACAGCAACTTCAGAGCTTTGGCTAAGAACAGACAAACCCACTTCAATCACTCCTGACTAATGCAATGTCAAGAGTGTTGTCCTGGTAGAGCTATATCATTTCCTGGATTCAAAGGGAAGAAAAGCTTTGGAGAAATTAAGTATACCAGAAACATGTCCCAGAAATGCCCTATTATCGAGGATCAATATTTCAATGCTCCAAACTAGTACTGGGTTTGAAATCTGCACCAACACCCAGAGAGCTGCCTTTTTCATCTTTTTCAAAGGGAGGAATGGGAACAGAATGCCTCTTGTGCTCTCTCTTGCAAAGGCTAGCCAATCTATGTTTCAATATGCTTTCTAATGTTATTTACATGTAGAACACTGTGCCCTGTAACTACCTGCTGCACAGTGAGATTCTTCTGAAAGTGCAGTGTGTGGCAACCTTGTGGTCTCCCCAAAGCACAAAACACATTCCAACAAGAAATCTAAAAATAACATAAAGCTATAGAAGGGCAGAATGTGGATTCAGATGGCTCGAGGACCCTGGTCAGCAACTAGAGCCACTCTGAGGAGGGATCTAATCACTTGAGCCCTTAGCCATGTTAAGGGACTTAGAGCCCAATCCTATCCATCTCCCCTCCTCCCGCTGCCATTGCAATGATGCCAAAAACGCTATCATTGCATCCTGTGGGGGGGGAGCAGTCATAGGGGTCTCCTCTGGGAAAGGGAACATTTGGTCCCTTACCAGGGGTAAGCCTACATGGCATGGGGGGGGGGAGGTCTAGTTGGACATGCACCAGCTAAACTGTGATGCAAGTCTATGTTGACCTGAGATGGAGCACTGGGCCCAGGAAGAGGGTTAGAATTTGGTGGCTGCTGCTGCTACTGAACCCACCACCTTGCCAGACCCAAGCTACCCATCCCCTGCCCCTGTCACCTCTGCCCTTCCACCCTCCCTTGCCTCTGTCCCACCTAGATCTTCAGGTTGGGCCCTTCTCTGAATCTGTCTCAGGTTGGCATCCACTGGAAGCAGGACCTTTTCAGCGGTGGCACCTGCCCTGCAGTGTTATAAAGTGGCAACGGGGTCAAACCAGGAACTCTGGCAGGAGATTCAGAGTGCTTCCCTTCCTGTGTCACTGTTCAGTTTGCAGGAAGGGAAACTACAGCCAATCAACTGCAGACAGTCAACCCTAGAGGAAGTGGGTGAGCAGGGAAGCCAATAAGGACTCTGCTCACATTTCTATATAAAAGAACTCTCCTAGTTTCATTGAGCAGCTGTTCAAACTAGCAGGGTAGCTGCCTTGTCTCATCTGCTTGACCTGTTACATGACCAGCATCCCATTATCAACCATGTCTTCTGCCACAAGCCCTCTACCTGCTCTGGAACCTGACCCTGCCTCAGTTGCCTCATTTGCCTCTGACCTTGTTAGGCCTGGCCAGGCCTGATGTCTCCCACAAAGTGCACAGGGTGAGTTGCTTGCTTCTTGCCTTTCAAGCAGCAAAACACAACACCCCCCCCCCTATTCTGACAGGCCTTTCGGGGATTGCCCTGCTATTTTTATCACGCTCTTTGCTTTTTAAGATGGATTGATGCATAGAGACTAAATGATTTTAATTGCTATTCAGATTTAACTGCTTAGGTTTTATGGCTGTACATTGTTGCAAGCTGCCTTGTGGGCCTGTGGAAAAGCAGTGTATAAATGGGGGGATAAGATATGTATTTTGTGCATCTGTTCACTCTTTTTTAAAAAGTACAGGAGGGAGGTAGTACACAGGTCGAATTTTAAAAAAAAATAAGATGTTGCACATTCTACATCACTGATTTTCAGCCACTGTGCTGCAGCACACTGGTGTGCCACTAATGGTCTGCAGGTGTTCAGTGGGGAAGGGTCATATTTTAGTAGGGCCAGGAGGGGATATGAGCCTCTGGCCTGCAGTGCAGTCTGCCTTGTCAATTTTCAGAAAACCAGTGGTCTGCCTTGACCATTTTTGTGCCTTCTCAGTGTGCCATGAGATGAAAAGTGTTGAAAAGTATTCCTTTCATTCCTTCCACCATGCAGTTGGTGCTAAAATAAGTTGTAGCCTGCCTGAATTTTCCTGCACGTGTTCTAACTATCATTGCTAGGTTGCTCCAAGATTCCAGGTATATCAGAGAACAGAACGAGCAGGAACAGAACGAGCAGTATTAAGCATAAAAAGACACGCAGTAATGATTGTCACTACTATTGGGTCATCTCCGTATATCAGAGAATGATTTTGACGGGATAATGAGCCATGTCAATAGGAATCATTCCAAGGGTTTCAAGAAACTGGATCATCATGCTTTGGCAGTAGATCATCCTAATTGGTTCTCCACCCCAGAGAAGAGGCAGTCTTCTCTGAAAGCCTAAAACTCACTGGGAAGCAATTACTCCACAACAATGGAACTCATGAAAGTTCCATCTTAAATAACTATTGAGCACAGAATAGCTGCACATTCAGAGTGTGACCCGCAATATGTGCCAGGCCAAATTATTCAAGATCAGTCATGGTGGTCATAGTAGCCATGAAATCCTGAACCAGCTTGACAGGGCTGTTTAAGAGTCAAAGCCTATGCATGTCTACTCAAAAGTAAGCCCCACTAGTCAATGGCACTTACTTCCTGGTAAATGTGAACATGGTGCAGCCTAAGAGTCTCAACACCAGCAGCCTGGATGTCCTCAACAGCAAGTTTTAGAAAATCTCCATCAACTAAAAAAGCAACAAGATCATTGGTATGTTAACAGCCCAATCCTGTCCTTTCCCCATCCCTGCCAATACAGCCATGCCAAAAAAGCTTGTTCTGCATTGGGGGGGGGCAGATTGGGAGACTTAGGAAAAGTAAGGATTTTCCCTTATCTCCCTTTAAGTCCCTGGATTGCCAATGGGTCTTTTGAACCTGCGACAGCTCTTTAGCTGGTGCATGCTCAAGGAGAAAAAAGGGCATGCTGGCTACTACCAGAGGGAATAGCATCTGGCACAAGTTCCCCACTCCAGGTGCCACCCCCTCTTACCCAGAAATACCTCCCACTATCCCCCCCCCCATTCCAACCTCCCTCTCATCTTTGCCCTGCCCCTTCCTTCCCTCCAACCTGTCTGGCCCATTCTCCACCCCACGTGTGGCTCTACTCCGGCCTTGCTGTCAGTGGGCTGGTAACTTGCAGCTCTGCGTGCTACCAGCAAGCTTTTTGCGACAGCCATAAAGCGTGTTCTGCCATCGGAATGCAAGCACAGTCAACAGCCCATGCTATTAGGATTTGCCAGTTACAGAAAGCCCAGTCTGTCTTTAGTGCTCAACACCAGGCATCATCACTCAAAATGGAAACTCTGGCAGTCAGGAAAGCTGAAAAGGAAAATGAAATCCCTCCTCCCAACCACTGAGTTCATTGTGCTGTGCCAAGAACTGTGGCGCACTGCATAGGGAACACAGCTGAGACAAACAGCTATTCCTCATCCTCCTGCCCATCCAAATCTTGGTGATGTAAGTCAGCCTAATCAACACTCTCCACACGACATCTTCTCATATACCAATCTGGCATTAAGCAACAGCACCATACAGTGTAATGGCTCATAGATGGGCCTTGGTTGAGAAAAGGTCTAGAACAGTTCTGAACTGCCTGCTACATGTCAATATGGGGGAGTAGGTGTGCTGCTGAGCAGCTTTCAACCTTATCAAGTAATCCCTGCACCAGACATGGCACAAGCTCCTGATAACACAATTTCTGCTAAGAATGTTCCATGCAGTGGGTGAGAAACAAAAGCACAGCACAAGGCAGAAGATGAAAAGAAGCTGATCTCTGCTTTACAGAGCAGGCAGATCTGTTGTCTGTCCACCAGTGTTGTCTGCTGAATGACAGAAAATGTGAAGGGGAGGGGGCAGGCTGTCTTCGTCCCCCCAGCATCAGAGATTGGAGATTGACTAGAATGGGAGCCTAGGTCTACCCATCCAGCAAATAGTCAAATAGCCCAGCAAATAGCCACAGAGGCTATAAGCTCAAACAGGAGTCCAGGTCTACCCAAACAGGTAGTCCTGGTTTCAGGTGGGAGCCCAGGTCTACTCACGCAGCAATAGAAGTTAAAAGCTCAATCAGGAGCCCAGGTCTACCTGCCTGGTTGACCTAGGCTCTGAAGATAGTGCCCATGGCCCCACCCCCAATACAGATACTGTACTGGATCCACCCCTGGTTCTAGGAGATTCAACTCTCAGAAAGATAGGATAATTCAGCTCTACTAGGTAGATTCAATAAATTCAAATCTTCTGTACTTTGCTTTTTAAAAGTAATGAATATTGTAAAAAAAAAAAAACTAATGTTTCAATTGCATTACTGTATTTGACTTGCTTATCTTTCCTCTTGCTTTTATGTAAAGTAAATAAATTTTATTTTCATATGTATCAATGCATCAGCAATGTGTCATCAGCAACTGAAAAGCTTTCAATACAAGTAAATACTACCTGCATCACAGTGATATGTTTTACTTTTGCAGGGATGCAAGCCTGTGTGTTCTGCTGGTGTGCAAAATGAAAGCATCTGTTGCATGTTACTTCTGTGTAGATAAATACATTTTACACTGCATACAGAGATGCATTTATTCTATACAAATTATTGTTACATTGCTTTACAGATACTGAATGCATCTTTCAAAAACCTCCCAAAAATATTTTCTCTTCATGAAATTTGGGTGAGTTATGGATCTTTGATGTTTCTCCATATTTATCCTTTCATTTTGCTCACCAATATAGATACCTGACATAACTACCCACCCTGAAAAAATAGTCACCCACTTCTAGAATCCTGGCTATGGGCCTGGGAGAAATATGACTCTAAAGACAGAAGGATACTGTGCCCCAGTGACTGCCAGCCAAACTTCTTTCATTCTGTCATCTACGGGTTCCCTGTCATGTTTTTCTTGCTGCTTGCTTTTACTCGTTTTGACAATTGGGATCATCTTAAGCCTGCCACGCAAGATTGACCATGGCTGCCTGTGGAGCAGCAGATTGAATTTAAGATAGGGGGTGCGTGCTCTGACCAAAGTTAAACACTTTTAATGTGAAACCAACAAGAGATTCAAATACATGCTGAAGTCTCCCATTGATCTAATCAGGTCTCAAAATGCTTAATTTAGATGAGATCATGTTTTTATGATCATTTAGAAAATGCCCAATGTTTTTAGCATCCTGAGCAGGACATGGCAAAGACTTGCTCCTGGCATGCTCCAGATGTGCACAGAACCTCCCTGTGGTCCCAAACTCCATCTGCTCTGTGGTGATTCCAGCTTGGTGACACAACAGAGAATACCTGAGCCTTAACTATGGTGAGCTTCCTGAGACATTTTCACACATGGGGCCTCTTTGCATTTTAATGCAAATGTGAAATCTCTTTGCGCCAGGATGTTCATTCACATTACAAATGCTTCTGCTCTGTTTTCTTTTCTGCATGACAACAGGCATCATCAGACATTAACTTAAACGAAGCAAGGAGGATTTAAGCCTCATATTAAAAAAAAATGCTCTCTTCCTCCAGATATTAGTCTGTTCCTCCCATCTCACCTTTAAAAATCACCTTCAAACATTTGATGTATGGGTGCTTTTAGAGGAATCTACTGTTGCTTGTCTTCCAGTGTGTGTTTGCTTCCTTTCCCATTTTTTTCTCTTTCTAATATTTTAACATTTAAAACTTATTGTAGTTTTCTGCATTTCACAAAGTGTTTCAAGCCCCAATTCATATAGTTGCTATATTATTATTCATATTGCGATGAATGTTGTTGTTGCAGTCCTAACAGAAGTAAGTCCTGCCAGTTTCATTAGGATTTATGCACTCCTAATGAGTGTAAGAGTAGATACTCCCAAGAGTGGATATGCAATCAACCTGTGCAATCCTAGGGCGCAATCCTAACCTGCACCTGTACAGCCAGACCACAATGGCCTGTGCTGTATCCAGCACAGGTTAGGAGCAGGCTGGAGGTCACCTTGAGGTAAGGGAATATTTTTCCCTTTAACCTGTGTCATGCCCCAGTCTGCCCTATGGGGCTACTCAGATCTGCATCAACTATTTAGCTGGCGCAAATCCAAGCAGCCCATGTAAAGCTACCTGGGCCAGGGAGTTAGGATACAGCGCATGTTGCAACTGCTGATGATCCTACCTCTTCTCAGTCCTGGTCCTCCTCCCCATTCTGCTCTTCCATTCCCAGCCAAAACCACCCTCTTCCCATACGATTGCATAGGATCGGTGCCATGGTAAGATACTTACTATTCTGTGATGTCTCCTTGGAAAAAGTAACGTGATCACTTTAATTTAGGAACTGAGCCCAGTTTTGGTCAGCCATATATCAAAGCAGACTTCCCAGATATTATCTGCTGTGCAGTAACCAAAGTCTCATCTGTCTCTAGAGTGTCTGAAGTATCATTAGCAGGCCAGCGATGGAATGCTGTGAGGGAGAAAGAAGGCACTGACTAGATGGCGTATTCAGCATACACAGCACACAGCCAGGTATAGCTCTCAAGCACAGCATATTTGTTCTAAATTTCTGCTGATGTGTTACACACACACACACACACACACACACACACAGAGAGAGAGAGAGAGAGAGAGAGAGAGAGAGAGAGATGTCTAGAAAACAGGCATGCCATACGTTCATCCTGGTTAAAAATATTCCACTGTTCCCTGAGTCATGAGTTAGGAACCACAGCTTTGATGCCTCTTTCTCAGTCAATGCCTGGGCTTTCCTAACTCCTCAACAATCACAATGAATAGAAGTGTCTTCTCTCACTTTTATTCATAAATTTGTGTGAACACTGATTGATGTGCTATCCTGATGAATCATAAGCTGCCTTAGCAGGCATCTTGGCGTGGTGATCCACTCCCAAGAGGCAGGCATCAGACAGAATCTGGGCCTAGTGCCAGTGTGAGGAGACAGTGACGGGCTAAGCTTTAGACAGCGCTAGCAGCTGCTATGCCAAGAGTAGGGATAAGGCAAGCTCTCCTCCTACCTGCTTGAAATCGCATCTCTAACAGCCCAGTCCTAACTAAATGCTGCCCACAGGGCATCCTGCGTTCAGAAAATGGCTGCCAGGGGCACGCTGCGCACATTGTCAGTGACCATTTTACAACAGCAGAATTCTGTTTCTCTGCTGCCAGCCCAATTCTAGTTGGTATCAGACTGTAAACCCCTTTGTGGTCCACGGAGCCATAAGGAGGCAGGCAGCTATAAAGCATCACCACCAAACACATAAGTGAACAAGAGGAAGTGGAAAGGGTTTCCACACACATAAGATGATCTTCCAGCTGTAGCAGCACAAATTTAAGCTAACCCTTAGGGTTGGTGTGCAAATCTCACAACTTGTCCCGAAAAGTAAAAAGTAAAGCAAAAGTAAAGCAAATGAAAAGTAAAGGTAATTTACCAAAGGTAGATTTGATGCAGCCTCTTTGAGCAAAGCACTATAATGGTGTGATCTCTATCTGAGGTTTCTTCTTATTCATATTAAGAATTTCTTCCATGTACTAAAGTGTGCACCTATGATGCACAAGAAATCATTTGGCTGTACATTTTGACTGATTTTGGAAGAAAAACTTGTGGGTACAGATTTTATGGCTCCAGTAATTTCTCCACTGTCTTGTTAAGTAATAATGATTTGAAATAATGAGCCAGGCACAGAATCTTAGTGAGATGGCGTTTTTAAAAATGGTGAATATACAAAATTGATTGCATATGGATCCGCTGGCAATTACCCATTGGCATATACTACCCAAGCCAAGAAGCTGCAAAAGCACTCATCCAAATTAACTATCTCTCACAGCAGACTGCTCCAATATGGCACAATCACCAGCCTTCCATCCGCTGGGCTTTGCTGGTTATTCCATATCCAGCAAAAAAATTCAATTTATGGCATTTTATATTCTGAAGTCTGCTTTGTAAAGAAGCCAAATTAAATTGTCGAGTCAGCTCAGAAGTGATATATTCCTAAAGCTGACTTCCCAAATGGCTTTAAAGTGTAGTCAAGTAGGGTCACTGAGTTCCTTCCTTATTATGCTCTGTGTCATTATAAATTCGTTTGTCCAACCAACCAAAAACAGTCATTTAAGGAATGAACAAAGCAATTCACCCAGTGGACACCACTTTAAAACAACTTTAAAACTTCTCCAAATATTATGTGATTTGTGGAAACTCAGAGCCCAATCCTGAGGTCTGCAAGCTGGCTTACCGCCAGTGCACACTGTCACAAACGTGCCATAAGGCCCTAACACCGGGCGAGCACCTGTGCTAGCCCAGCACTGGCTGGCGCTGGGCAAGTGCTGGGCAGGCACCCAGCCTCCATTGCTCACTGACTGCACAGAGAGGAAAGTGGAGATGAAAGTAGGGGCATGGGGAGAGGCAGGAAGGAGGCATTCCAGGGAGGAGGGCAGAGAGAGGGTGGGGAGGAGCCGTGATGGGGAGGCAGGAGGTGGAAGGTGGGGGGAGGGTGGGGGGAGGCGTGCCTGGGGAAGGGAGCAGGGAGGGAAGAAGGCAGGAATGGTAGAGCGATGCTTCACCGGATCCTGATCAGGCTCGGCACCTGAAATGGAAGCTTTTACCTTTTACCATTGAGGGGCTACTCCCTTTCCCTGGGGAAGGAGACAAAAGTCCCCTTCTCCTGAGGGGCCGCCTGTGACTGCCTTGGGCGTGGAGGATGCAGCAGCAGCCATTTTCAGTGCTGCGCCCCAGGAGCTCTCCATCATCATTTGGGTCTTCTAGAAATTAACTGGTGGATTCTACAATTCTACAAAAAAAATCCCAACCCCACAGACATAAGAACAGAAGAAGAGCCCTGCTGGATCAGGCCAAAGGCCTATCTAGTCCAGCTTCCTGTATCTCTCAGTGGCCCGCCAGATGCCTCAGGGAGCACACAAGACAACAAGAGACCTGCATCCTGGTGCCCTTCAAAAGCGACTGATAGGGACACTGATAGGGTTTGAGTTAGTAACAAACCAGGAAAGAGATGTTAGGATTGGGATTTTTTTGCCCCCAAACGGTGTGTGCTAGGGTTCTTTAGAAAAGGGGTTGAGAATAAGTCTGCACATATAATGCCCTTATACACATTTATGGTGTGACCACATTTGGAATATTATATATAGTTCTGGTCATCACAGCTCAAGAAAACTGAGCAAAGGAGGGCAGATGAGGCCCTGGAGGGGGGAGAAACAGCAGCAGAATCCACCATTGAATGAAAATTCAGAAGGTGCCACTGCTGCAGAACCTGCCCCTTTCATGGATCTGATCTGCCCTCCTTGGCTTCATCTCCTCCCCACTCCACCCTCCCCTGAACCCTCCTCCCTGCCACTCTCTCCCAGCCCATATGCAATCCTACCTGGGGCGGCAGGCATCCACACTCCTTTGCCGCATGGACCTGGCCACTCACTACTTCCAGCAGTAGCTAGGCCATGCTTTCAGGAGCTGACACATTTGCAACAACTGGAAAGTGTGTTATGCTAGGAGAACACATGTTCCGTCAGCATACCATGCATTTAGGATTAGGCCCTTAATTTCTGAATCTGAGAATTGTTCTTTTAAACAGGTTAAGTCAAAATGGACCAAAAATCCATTTTCTTAAAAAATAAATAAAAATAAAAATAAACGGTGTAAATCTCATCTACATGTATTGTCAGGGGACAAGTAGCAGACAGGACAGGTAATAATAATAATAATAATAATAATAATAATAATAATAATAATAATAATAATAATAATACAGGTATTTATATACCGCCTTTCTTGGTCTTTATTCAAGACTTTATTCAAGGTGGTTTACATAGGCAGGCTTTATCTAAATCCCTATTTAAATAGGGATTTTTACAATTTCAAAGAAGGTTCTTTCTTTCAAGAACTACTACATTCAAGGTGTTTCATTCCGATCTGGCTTCACATTCTGGCCTTCATCCTCCCACGCTCAGAGCAGATGGAATTGCTCGGCTTCAGCTTGTCAGCTGCTCCAAGGTCGCACGGTGCCGGTGGCCTCGAACTGGCAACCTTGTGGATGTTATCTCCAGGCAAATGGAGGCTCTACCCTCTAGACCAGACCTCCTGCCCAGGTAGTTATGCTGCACTCATCCCTCTCCTGATGCTACATCTTTTTCCCTGGTGTACTGCCATTTTGGATTCTCATCAGAAATTCTTTGCAAGGTTCTATCTATAAGTTATTGCAGGACTGCCATTGATTTCCATGGATTCTGTGCTTCTGACTTTCAGCACAAATATATCAAGGAATCTGAATCTGTTTAAATTCTTGGGTGTTCTTTAACAAAAGGCGGATCTGCCTCCCAAACACAGAATGATTTGTTATTGTAGATTCTCTATTGTGCATCTTGAGCCTTGATGGCACTGAAGGAGTGTCTCCCACTAACTCAGAAAGATTGAAACAGAGACAGTATATCTCGGTTGCAATCTGGCAACCTGGTATTTTTTTCACCTTCCTAATATGTTTTCGATCATCACAGGCTGGGGCAAATTAGCAGATTTGCCCCAAGGTTAGTGTGTCCTCATATTTATGACGGATTGTTAGAAATTTAACAGAATGAGGAAAAGATGTAAAATGCATCTATGGAATGCATAGCAATCAAGAATTAACAGGTAGAAGATGCTACCCTTCATCCTTAGTGGAAACAGTCTTAGGATGGTGTCCCATTGCAACACTTTTTTATACTAGCCTGTGCTTCTCATACTGTGTTACCATTTACCTTAAAAATAAGTTAGTTAGGTGGCTAGCACAACGTATTCCACAACGAAAGCCATTGCTGTCAGAAAGATGTCAAAGGAGGGAATATGTCATCTGCCTGCTTGCCAGAGTGGGTAAGCTATGTTTCAGCTCTATGGTGGAAGGAGCCAGTTATGAAAAAACCTATGGATGGAACAGCTCTAGAATATGCTATCTAGAGCAGTGGTTCTCACACATTTAGCACCGAGACCCACTTTTTAGAATGAGAATCTGTCAGAACCCACCGGAAGTGATGTCATGACCGGAAGTGACATCATTAAGCAGGAAAATTTTTAACAATCCTAGGATGCAATCCTTACCACACTTACCCAGGAGTAAGTCCCATTGACTATCATTGTTAAAAGCATATACATAGTAGCCTGTTAAAAGTACAGATGTGTAACATTTCCCCAAATGCAGCACATTCATGGTAGCATCATGTCTAATATATTAAAAATAAAATATTGATATGAATGGTGACCCACCTGAAATTGGCTCGCAACCCACCTAGTGGGTCCTGACCCACAGTCTGAGAAACACTGGACTAGGGACAATAAGATGCTGGACAAGGCCCTCATAAAGCAAAGGAATGGTTTCTGTGATAGGAGGAAAGAACATACTGGCTATGTGTCCCTGACATAATGACAAGAAACACTTCAGATTAAGAGAGAAAGCTTATGAAACCTTTCTTCTGAATACGTTTGGTTAGCTGCTGTTGCTGGAGAAACTTCATGGATCGTGACACTTTCTAATAAAAGGCACAACTGCAGCAGAAATTTTTATCAGCACCATCCTATAAATAAAATGCTACAAGAGTTAAGGATACCTCCAGAGCAGGCTGTCCAAAGATCTCTTGGTGCCTGAGCATGCAAAATGCCACTCCTGTACCCAATGATGTGCCAGCCTCTCCTCCACCCACTCTGCAACGTTCTGGCTCAGCCTTCTCCCCCTATACATGCCCTCTTGCCCGCTGAGCCCCTCTTCCTTTCAAATAGGGAATGGAAGGAGTAGCAGTGGAGGCAAAAAGGCAGAGAGGTGCATCTGCTGCCTAAGGTGACCACTTCACTTGGCCTAATGGATGGGCTGTCCCTGTTCCAGAGCCTGCCTAGCAAAGGAAGATTTCTGGAGGAGTCAATCAGCTGCACTGGTTTAAATCTTTGTAAACTATCTCCAATAAATTAGCTTCATTAGTCTAGCACAGGGGTCTCCAAACCCCAGCCTGGGGGCTAGATGTAGCCCGCGGTGAGCCTCTATCTGGCCCACAGCCAGCCTCTTCTCCCCTGAAAGCCCCTGGCCCACTTTGCTGAACATGACTGAAACTATGCTCTGGTTGCATCTGGAGGGTGTTCTAAGGGCCAGAGAGGTTGAATGAATGAGCCCATTCATTCATTTATTCACACATCTAAGTTCCATCTCTAATTTATTTATATAAATATTATATTTACATTTTTTCGGCCCTCAAAACTGTGCCAGACATTTGATGCGGCCCTCTGGCCAAAAAGTTTGGAGACCCCTGGTCTAGCAGGATGAACTGTGTTCCAATGGCGGGTGATCACTCCCCTCCACTCCACCCACTCATTGCCAGCATTCCTCCAGAGGGTGGAAAGGAAACAAGACATGCTTATTGATTGCAGCAATGACAGTGCTCTAAATGAGCAGCTTTCAGTTGACCTCCAGCAAACCCACCAAGCATGAATGAACAAAGCAACTAATTGATGGGCAGAGTTCTACTGCTTCCTCTGTTCCTGCCTCAGTAGAAGCAAATGGTTAAACATCACAGGCAACAGCATCAAAACCACAGCTAGATAGGGAGGCAACACAGGAAGGGGCATTACTATGGGGTATCAATATTTTTACAATTTAAAACATTCAATATCCTACATTCTTTTTAACTGTTTAAAATATCCACTATCCTACATGCAAAAAGTAGAGGCTTTACCAGCAAGCCTGGATTTTTAATTGGCTAGTTACCTGCAGTGGCAAGTTATATTGGCAGGCAATTGTATGCTGGATTCAACCTTTCACAAGGTTTACACCTATGTGTCCTGTTATCCAGGTGGCTTGTTCCTGGCTTTCAAGAATTGGGAGAGACAGCCCCAACTGTGCGGCTCCTTACAGTGAGGAAAACTGTAATTAGGGAGGCGATGGTCTCCCTCCTCTCTGGCTTTAAAGAGTTACTAGCCACAATTGGTTGAAAGCTGGAGGCACAGGTGACAAAAAAACGCATGGAGGACGTGGGGCCAGACGGGTGAGAGGCAGGACAAAGGGAGTATAGAACCCATGAGAATGCAAGCATGATGATGATAATAAAGACAATGAATTGATATGATCATATTTTGTATCTAGCAGCCTAAACTCATTCATGTTTATTCAGAAATAAGTCTCAATGGGTTCAATGGGGCTGACTCCTAGGTAAGTGTGCATAGGACTGTAGCATTAGCACATTTTAAATGTCAGATTCTTCATTTTAATACATATGCCATTCCCTTTTCTTTCAAGCTTTAAAAAAAAAAAATGGAAAGCAGGCATTGGACAAACCAGCCATGAATTTCTATCAGTGGGGTAAAGCACATTTAATTCTGTATTGGGTTGTGACCACTGAGTTTGCAATCGCAGATGTTCTTTTAATAGACGATTGTATTGTGGTTGTCCCATTTATCTCTCTCCAAAATTAGGCCCCGATAATGGCCACAGGATACTTAGCCAGACACACATGGACATCTATACTGTATGCCTTTTATAAAGTGGCTTTTAAAGAACAATGCCACAGCAAGGCTGGTTCCTGGGCTTCAGGATTCTGTTAATGTCCAGCTTTGTTGAGTTACAGCAGGTGCTGCTCAATAGCATATTGACACAAAAATGAATGTTTATTTTGAAGAATACCATTGTGTGTGACAACCACTCACTTATTATTTCAGCAAAAGGCAAATCTCTCTCTCTCTCTCTCTCTCTCTCTCTCTCTCTCTCTCTCTCTCCCCAGTTTCCTGTGTCTGTTTCTCTGGACATGGAAAATTAAGAGGCAGAGACTCAATCTTCATAAAAACTACCAGACCAAATATACTGTGTGCACATAGTCTCCAATTAAATTGTCCATCACTTTAGGATGGCAATCCTTATTCACTTCACAGGGGACAACTATAAGTATTTGATACATATTAAAGAGTGAAAAACCATTCTAAACACTGTGATCTGTAGCCACTGTTATTAATAGAAATGAATGTCTCAATAGCAGCTGATTGACAGTTTTACTGCCAAACAACACTGGGCAAAATTGTTCCAGGAAACCACTGCCTAGAGTCCAAACAAAGCACAGTATTTTCACATGGCTGAGATAAGGCAACTTCCAGGCCAATTTCATGCTTAGGGCATTCAATAAGCACACAGCAAATGCACACAAGATAGTGACCAAGCAATGGAAGATAGATGTAGAAAGTCACTTCCACCCTTTATGAAGTCTGCTGCTCATCTGCTCCCAGCCACCATCTAATTGGCATCTTGCCTTATGCTTACCACATGAATACATGTGGCATGAAACAGATCCCAGAGCAGCAGGCTCTTGCCATGTCAGCTATGGCCCTGTGAAAATCCCTGTAAGATTCCATAGCTTTGAGAATGGTAGTATTTTTTCTGAATTTCCCAGATCATCACAGAAATATTCACAGCTGCGGGTCCCCACACTTGGCTCTAGATATGTGAGGGAGCAATCCTAACCCCTTATGTCGGTGCTTTCCAGCACCGACATAAGAGCAATGCAGCTCTGAGGTAAGGGAACAAACATTCCCTTACTTTGAGGAGGCCTTCGTGAGTGACACCCAACTGCAGGATGCAGCACACATCCCATTGGCACCGCTATGCCAGTGCTGGAAAGCACTGACATAAGGGGTTAGGATTGCGCCCTGAGTGAAACAACAAGAAGAGATTTTTTAAAATGCTTCCAGCCAGTTGAATAGGGTACATGAGCATCATGGCATAGATGGAAGGAAATGAACTTTTCCATCTATATTCGCTATGTATGTAAGATTTCAAGGATCCAAGCTTTCCAAGACTTCTGAATCCAAGCACTGAATCTAAAGTCCTAAAATGCTCTAAGCATGTATATATACTGTATATATAAACAAACTTAGATAAGGCATGTGAACATACACACAAATACATCAACCCATAAAGACACCAGACGAATAAAGCGACATGTTCAACCTTTACCCAAGCAATGAGAAGAAATTTCATAAGGCTTCTGTAAAGCAGTGCACTTTATTACCATGTCTCATTCTCCAGATTAATTGAAGTCTTATATTTATGCATTTAAAATGCCTCAGCACGAGGCAATAGTTCTATTATTTTACTTTACAACAATCTCCTTCATTGGAAAAACTGGGCTGCATTGACTAAAACCCCCTTTTTTAATGAAGGGAATTCGTAGACACCCACATTAAGCTATTAACAGAGATACATATAGTCAGCAAAACCATAGTCTTTTTTTTTCTTTTTTTTACACTGTACAATAGTTTCACCAGCACATTTTTTAAGTAGTCCAACACTGTTAGTACTCCCAGGAGTTTTTACTAGCACTTTGTAAAGAAGCAAATTGGGACTTACCCACAAAGCATGTAGAAAAAGTACAACAACCCATAAGAGGAGAGCAAGCACCCCACTGTGTGGTCTGCGGTGCCACCCAGGCAACAGAGCTGTATGGCTAGAACTCTGTGAGTAAAAACGGCATGAAACACAGTTGAAAAGTGACCTGGAATGACAGCTGTGCATTGGCCTATGCCTGTCACAAAATAGTTAAGCCTTCTAACTCCTTGAAGCACCCCTGCCTACAGATACTTGCATTTGCCTCTTGTAATTGTTCCAGGCTGGGTGAGTTGCTAAATAAATAAATAAATAAATAAATAAATAAATAAATAAATAGTGCTTAAATGGCCTTAACTAATGACAACCCAATGGCTTTGCTTGAACATGTGAAACTGCCATGTATTGAGTAAGAATGGCCCAGTAATCACTGTTTTGGTGATATTCGCACTTTCTAGATTCCAGGGACACTTTCCACATCAGTTGGTTTAGAGATGCATTTCTGACCTAAACTTTTGTGTTTCGGAAGAAGTTTTTGGAAATAATCTGCTCCCACTCACTTCATGTAATGCACCAGCCAAGTTTGTTGGTCCTCATTCACTCCATGAACACACCCTTCCTGTGTCTGGACATCGCACAAGAAAATTGGTAAAAGTGGGCAAGATCTCTTTCAGAAAAGCTATTTCAACCACTACTGATGTTCTCATTGAGTACTACCTGGTGGATAGGCTGATGTGTTAAAACATTTCATGGAAAAGAATTTGAAAGCAACTGGTGTGCTCTGACTGGCCCATCCACAAAGTGGACAATAGGGTTCATGCTGAAAAGTAGGAAACTGGCAAACAGGTGTGGGGTGGCCTTCATTTCCCTCCTCTAGCCTGCTGTGGACAGAGCTAAACTGATCTGCTTTCCACTTGCTAAAGTGCACGTTCTGATTTGTTTAAAAGGACCAGACAAGGAAGGAGCAAGATGAGTGGGTGGGGAAGTGGATTGGGCCAAAAAAAAGCCACACAGCAGGTAACAATCTACTTACAAATCCACTCCTTCTTTGCATGGTCCCTTTAAATAAAACAGGAAATGCAGGACAAGAAGTACTCCCAGAATGCCCCACAGTTTCTGTTTTGTTGAAAAGAATAGTGAGGGGAGGAGGCAGGGATGGTCATCTTATGAGTGGTTTTGGGGGCTGTGGCAGCAGATGGGGGAAGTGGCAGATCACATTGGGCCAGCCCTGTCTCTGACAGACAGCACCTCTCCAAGACTTTACCTGCTGTCTAAAGTGAGGGGTTCAACTGCTCTCTTGGCTGTGTCACCTGTACAAGGCTAGGAAAGACTTCCGCTGGAAGCCTTAGAGAGCTGCTGTCTATCTTTCCCTTGCCTCCAGTCCCTCTACCCTGCCAATCCTGTTTATTTGCATCCTCCTCCCTTCCCTAAGCAGTTCTTCTTGCTCCCTCTCCTCTTGATGTTCCCTGGGAACATCAACTTTCCTTCAAGCCGCATGGGCTACCACAGCCCTGGCACTTTATGCCAAGGTGTGAAACTGGAATCTTCTACATGCTCTATAACCTACTGAATCAGAGCTGGCCCAGCCCCTGGACTGAACTGGGGGAGGCAGTGAACTGGTGAACAGTGCCCCGCCCCAGCATCTGCCCACTACTTCCTCTAGTGTCGAGAGCTCTGCCCAGCCTACTATTTTTAAGAGGCCAGGCAGGTGGGTGAATAAGCAGGAGGAGGCAGCCAACATAAAGGGAAGGATAATGCCGGGGGGGGGGGCTCCAGGAGCACTCTGCTGTGCTCCTATCTGCTACCCAACCCTCTCCTTGCCTGCCCAACTGCTTTCTTAAACAGTCAAGCATGCAAGGAGGAGGCAGCAGCAACAATAATGGTGGTGCAAGCTATGTATACATGCATGCAAGTAAAAAATGGGCGGGATTACCGGGGGAAATGTGTACTGGCAGTGATGGTGGATCTGTGCTGATTCAGGCAGCAGATCTGCCTGACTTGCCCCTGCACTGAATTATGGTGACCGGATCTATGAATGAGATGGGATCAGTCAGAGCACAGCCAAATGCTCTCTGGTGCTGTTTTACATTCCTGGTGCTGTTTTTTTAAATCATACTTCCGTTCTCCAATCATTTGGCAATGATGGGGTGCAAATCCACCAGCACAGATGTTATTTAAGCTCCATTTACCAGTTTCAAGCTCCATGCAAATTAATGGGAAAGGGCCGGGGTAACCCATGCAGTAACTACATAATCGTGTGTATCCATAGCCTGTCTTGACATTTATGTTGCTCTATAGAGAAAAAAAGGTGCACGGTGAACTTTCCTGCTCCATTACTTTGCTTTTGCATTCTTCCCTTCCTTGCATTCCCTTCTGTGCAATACACGAACCAAACTATGAAGAAATGTACAAGCTAGACATGATTTCACACGTGCAGCTTAATGTGATTTTTTTTTTTTTTTGGCTTAAATCTGTTGTAATGCAAAGTAAAAACGGATTCAGATCACAAAGCCTATTTGAATTACAAGTGTCTGCCTTTTGCTTTCTGTTCCACATTTTTAAAAAAACACCACGGATTCATATAAATAGTGTCAAGGGGGCTCAGCGGGGAGTTAGACTTCATGTATGAAGAGCCCTTGCTCTGGAACTACAGGGTCTTCTTTTTGTCTGGTAAACAATATTAGCAAATTGTAGTGATTTGATGGCTTGAACTGGAGTTAGCTTTAATAGCTATGTGGAGCAGGATTTGTTACTCTTTGTAATCAGTTCTCATTCATCTAAATGGACTGAATTCCCTTTGAATTATCTCAAATCCACTTTGAATGCTCAGTAATTCATCCACAAATTCCCCTGAGCACCACTCCCACTCACCACTACACTAGTCCCTGCTGGGATGCAGAAATTAAACATGCTTCTTTTCCTTCGATATCTGGATAGAGAATTTCTGTTGGTGCTAATATCTCTTATGATGTCATAGTGAGGCGGAAGGGGTGGGGGAGAAGAACTGCATTTGTCATTTGTAGTGCCAATGAATGCTGACGCTCAGTAAAGCTACAGCAAGTTTGAGAGGGAGGCTGACTTGTGTCTCATTGGAATTAATGTACAGGCCTGGCCTAAACTAGGCAAGTGCCCGAATTCCACTACTCATTCAATGTTCCTTCACCACCACCATTGCCATCTCCTCTGCACCCCCACTACCACTCCTCATCTCCTCTATTATTGCTACTTCCTCCCAGTGGGAGGATCCTGGGAGAATAACCTCTTCATTCCTAGTATCTTCCACTTGGGTGTTCTCCAAGGAGCTATCTCCTCTTTCAGCACCACTGCTGTGATCTTCAGCAGCACCATTGGGGGAAGTGAGCCATGCCCCCCCCCCCCCGTCCACCACTTGATTGGTCTCCAAGGGAAGCATGGGAGAAGAGTAGCCAGGAGGTGGTGGGCAGGCAGGTGAGTGGCACTCCCTGCCAGATGTCTGCCTCCCCCGCACATCAGCCTGTCTCATAGTTGCAACCTTGCTGCTAATGGGGAAACAGGGAAAGCCTGGTGTGTGTGACTTTGGTGGAGCTTCAGCAAGGGCTCACCAGGGAGCCTGCACTGACTGTTCTGATTGAGTTCTGCCCTTACTCTCTTCAAAGCTCTAATGTTTGCAACAGGAATTTGGTGAGAACTGATTTAACTCAGTTCTTTATGTGATGCTCTTTTGGGGCAATGAGTGCTTGCTGTCTAGTGCAGGGGTGCCCAAACCCCGGCCCGGGGGCCACTTGCGGCCCTCGAGGACTCCCAATCTGGCCCGCGATTAGCCCCCAGTTTCCAATTAGAATCTGGCCCTCCGGAGACCTACTGGAGCCCCTGCTGGCCCAGTGCAACTGTTCTCAGTGTAAGGGCGGCAGTTTGACCTCTCTCATGAACTGTGAATGAGGGATCCCTCCACTGCTTGCTGTTTCATGACTATGATGCTGCAGCAGAAGTGAAGGAAAGGCTGGTCTTGCTTTGTGTAAGGACTTTTATAAGCCTTGAGCTATTGCAAGACCTTCTTCATTCATTCATATAAGTTCCATCTCTAATATATTCATTTGTGTAAATATATGTAAATTTATTCAAATTTGAAATGTAAATTAATTCTTTTTTATTCCCGGCCCTCAACACAGTGTCAGAGAGATGATGTGGCCCTCCTGCCAAAAAGTTTGGACACCCCTGGTCTAGTGTATCATGTGAGAGAAGGAGGGGAAAGACAATCTGTCCTTGACGATCTGTGAATAAGTGGTAGGGGACCTGAGAACAGGAGCTGCTGAAGGGTCACTGTGTATATTCCTGTATATATTTCTGTGTATATTTCTGTACAAAAGCAAATGAGGGAGGAGAGCATATGTGTCTTCACTTTATATATTTGAGCCATTTATATATGGTTTTTGGCACTTTCATCACCTGTAGGAGTGCCCCAGATATGTGCTCCTGGAATCTGCTGCAGTCAACACTTGTGAGCTCAGAACACATACATAAGTTTTGAGCTCACAAGTGTTGATTGCAGCAAATTTCAGACATATTTTGCTGCTGTGGACATCCTGAAAGTAATCATGACTAAGGTCCATGATGTCTCAGATCAGGTTTCCTAATTCTTTTATACTTTTATAAAAGTATATTCTTTTATACATTCTGCTGCATCACCTTGACAAAAAAAATTTTTTTTTTAAAGATTTATTTCTATCTGTGGCATAAGCTGTGAAGAATTTAACTCTTTTCAACATTCAGCAGCCAGACAGGCTCTTGAACACCAGCAAAGTGAGCAGAACTTCACTGGAGCTGATGTTTGTACATCGCTTGATGTTGATATTGGCTTACGTGTTTGAAAAGACTGGCTTAATTTGTAACCTGTTAGTTGGGTAAGCACCTGAATACCATAACGTCTAAGGGCCCAGTCCTATCCAACTTTCCAGCACTGATGCACGGCCCTGAGGTAAGGGAACAAATGTTGCCGTACCTTGAGGAGGCCTCTGTGACTGCCTCCCCACCACAGGAACAGTGCATGCCCCACTGGCACAGCTGCACAAGCACTGGAAAATTGATTGGGCCCTAAGTCCTCAGCTTTCCACAGACTTTCCCTCACAATTTTACTTGACCCCATCTCAGTATTCTTATTATGGGAGCCCATAGCTTCTGAACTTTTACAGTAGACCACATAAGCATGTCTATTATAAACATTAAGTAAAAATAGAATTAGTTGATAAAGGTCTAAGGCAAATGGGAGAGTAAACAGCTCAATCACCCACCCACACCTCTCTCACTTTGTCAGGGAAGGCAGATAAAAAAAAGTGTGCAGAATTGTCGGCGGGATCTGTTTAGCTGACTTCGTTCTATTAGCTACAAGGGTTGCCCATGTGTGGGCGGGGCTTGTTATGCACAAAACCCCACCCTCCGTCATGTGAGGGAAAGTCTGTGGAAAGCTGAGGACACAGACGTTGTGATATTCACGTGTTTCCCCAACTTAACAAGTTACACATTAATACCTGGAAAATGGTAAGTGGAAGCAAAGAGGGAGCTCATTTATATTTGCAAATGTCATTTGTTTAACTTTCAAAACACAGGGAATCCAGTACGCTGAACCCTCAGTCAGTGGTGCCGCTAAGGGGTGCAGGGGGTGCGGGCCACACTGGGTGAGGCGCACAGGAGGGCTGACACCACTACACACCAAAAAATTTTAAATATTGTTATTTTCAAACAATGCCATTGTGTTATATATCCATCGATATGTGATTTTATTCAGAATGCAATGAAACAAACCACATTGAAATATCTCTATTTTATGAAAAGTTATAGCTAAAAAACCAGTGGGAGCAGGGTATATCACCACATCCACTGCCAAGAGCTTTGCCCTGCCCACTGCATGGGAGGAGATCCATCTTAGGGGTGACATACTGGCCTCCCACCCCTGGTAACACAAACCCTAGTCACATCACTGCCCTCAGTTTCATGGGCCAGAGGAGAAAGGGGTGTCCATTAATGCCAAAAGTCTGTCAGATCCAAAAACACTGAAGTTAATGGAGATATGCATGCGCAAAACATATATACAGTTTTAAAGCTGCAGATAGCATCCATTGTTTCCGAAGTTATTAAATCAAGGTTTTACTGTAGTACTTTGAATTGTGTTAAGAATGTCTCTGTTTAGCTTTTACATCATGCTTTTAACTACTTTCAGCAATTCTGTTAGTACATATAGTACTTACTAAAGAATATGCTCTTTCTCCACTATCCGTACATTCACTCTATGGATTTTCACTTATACGTATTGCAAATATTCAGACCATGTTTCTTTATCCATAATGATTTGTTATATGGTCTGAGAAGCAGTTGTTTGAGATACAGTGCCTAGTGTGTAGTGCATCCCCATGGCCAATTTTGTACTGGCTTTCAAGGCATGTGCATTTCACACACCCTTCTATCTATTCTTGTGCTATGTCAGTAGCATTCAACAGTTTCCCTCACCACCACCACTGTGGTCTCCCTGCTTCTCACTCTTTCTCCTCCACATAACACCATCACTTTATTGATACAGGTGTAATATTTACTAATATGGTATAATGTTGTTATTAATTGTTAGTAGGCATTTAGGGTGCTTTTGGAATGGTTTTCCAATAAGTTCGAATTTTCCCATTTAATTGTTTTCCAGATTTTTGCAATAGGGCCATTTCCAGGAAAAAATTTAGGTTTGAATAATGAGGGAAGAATGTACAGTGTTAGCCTGATCTGGGTAAAATAAACTAAGAGCACAATCCTAAGGATGTGCTCAGTTGGCACACGTCCCTTGTGCCAGCCTGGGAGGATTGCAAACGTGCCAAAAAGTACGTTTGTGCCTCCTTAGGAGAAAACCATGGCGGTGCACAGAGGTGCACCGGCCCATGGAGGCCACATTCAGCCTCCATAGCAGCAAAGGTGGCTGTCTGCTGGTATTCTTTTGCATCTTTTTAGATTGTGAGCCCTTTTGGGACAGGGAGCCATTTAGTTATTTGATTTTTCTCTGTAAACCGCTTTGTGAACTTTTAGTTGAAAAGCGGTATATAAATACTGTTAATAATAATAATAATAATAATAATAATAATAATAATAAGAAGAAGAAGAAGAAGAAGAAGAAGAAGAAGAAGAAGAAGAAGAAGTCTGTGCCAGACTAGCTTGGCCAGCGCAGGGGTCTGGGGGGCCTGGGGACAGCAGGAAGTAGGCGGGATGTTTTGGGGTGGGGGAGGGCAGCAGGTGGGTAGCAGGAGGTGGGACCAGAATCCAGCAGTTGTGCCAGATCCTGGGCAGCATGAAGCGGCTCCTGGCTGCTCCGTTCTGCTTGGATCTGCGCCACCTCTTTAGGTGGCGCTGATCCAAGTAGACCTATTGGGGCAGCTGTGACTCTACCCGGGGTAAGGACAACTTTTTCCCCTTACCTCAAGTTGAGCCTCAGTCAGCCTGAGACTTGCACAGGGTACAGTGCAGGCCTGCCGGCCTGCCTATCCCAACACAAGTTAGGACTGCGCTGTAAGCTTTTTCTTTTCTTTTTAACATTTTGGGTTCTATTTTGCTGTTGGATCCTGATCCCGTACAAATGAAAAATCGAGTAAGTCCACCAAAACAATTGCATCTCACTTAACTTAAGAATGACCATCATGCTTTTGTTCCTTTTGAATGAGGCAAGTTTCCCTAATAAACAATTACAATTTCTGTGAACATATGAAAACATCCATCCATCTGATCTTCCCCCATACAACACAAGGAATAAAATATATGTATACTTGATGTCTATTTGCTAAGAAATTATTATTAAGGACTTGGTAACTCCTCATTCTCTACTAGGTAATCCTTCTTCATGTAATTAGCCCCCCTAACCAACCTCCATACTCCAAGATAGGCTTCCTTTAATGAACTTTTGTTAACTCCTTCAGATTTGGTGTTGCCTTCAGGAATAATGGGTGCACTTGTTTCTCTCATAATCTTGTCCTTCTCTTCTGTGCTTTGATGACTGCTTCCATTTGCCAACTCCTCTATTGTTGTATCTCCAGGTTCTGTCTCATTGGATATCTCCTCCATTACAAATGGTGGCTGGTCTCCTTCAAATTCTTTCTTCTCCTCCTCTCTAGTTTCCTCCTCCAGATCTTCATACTTACTCTGTTTTCTCGTTTCAATATACTTGACCACACAATAAATGATGGAGCCCACAGTATTTACTATCACTCCTGCTATAAACAGTTTTGTGGGCTCTACATCGTTGAATGCAACCATGCCAACTGTGATGGTTGCAATGCTCTTCACCACTCCGACGAAACTGGTGGTTACAGCTGAGTTGATGTAGGTGCAGTGAAGGGTGGTAAAATTCATGGCACAGCCTATCAAGACACACGCAATAAAGATGCATGTCATGGCAGGATCTTTCCAACCTGGGAAGGACCAGACGTTGATAGCATCCATGCTGGCAAAGGCAAAGATAATGAGAAAAGGTGTGGATGAAACAGCAATGGCATATTGGGCTGTCAGGGGCCCGTAGTCACTGTCTGCACTTGTCTTTTGAATAAGTACCAAATATGCTGCATGCACCAACACAGCCAGCACTCCAGTCACATACCCAATGGGATCACCGGTCAGGTCACCCGCACCTGATAATTTGAAAGAAAAAGAAAGAAATATGCATTTACGAGGAGTCTACATATTACTTCATGTTTTTATATTTGCCAAGTTCTTAGAACAGAGATTTATCAATGATTACTACCTATTACAGCTAAATGGACTTTTTGTCAGGTGCTTGGGATGAACAACCGTGAATGGCCATTATCATTATGCTCAACTTGTAAGCTTTATGGGCATGTGGCTTACCCCTATTGGGAGTAAACACTAGACCAGATAGGCCAGGGGCGTCAAACTCATTTCATACAGTTGACCAAATAGCATTCATGATACCTGCTGAGAGCCAGAACTGATGTCATTAGGCAGGAACTAATGTCATTAACAAGTCATAACCAATAATAGGCACTTTTTCCTCACTCAGGGACTCATTTTTGTAAATGACAGAAAATACACAGTTCATGATCATATTTCAAGTTATGGGAGAGCCCAATTTTCATAAGGGCTGCCTTTTCAGCAGTAACACCTCAGCACTGCTCAGCAACTGAGAGCCTGATGGCTGGATAAAAAGCTTCCGTGGACCGCATCCGGTCCCCAGGTCATATGTTTTACACCCCTGAGATGGACCTTGGATTGATACAGCAATTTTTATATTTCGATATGTACACACAAAACCTGGTGTCATCATTCAACTTCATTTTACCATAGATTAGTCTAGAGCAGCAGACTCCAAACCAAGTCCCTCAAGCCAGATCCAGTGTCTTCCCCAGAAAAAGCCTTCCCTGCGTGGCGCAGCACGGCACTTAGCCTTCCATGCCGCAGCCTCTTATCTTTCCAGACAATCTGTGCAGCAACTTGTGCAAAGACCCTCCCCCCATGTCATGATTCCAGTTTGGATTCTGTTCCCCCAGCTCCAATTTGGGGGGGGGGGTCGGGGTCAAATTATGTGCTTAAAATAATGTGTAGTTTGGAAAGCTCTCATCTGGCTTTCCATATTCAGCTTATGTTGTGGAACCAGATTTGTCTCAAGTCAATTTCAGGCAGGTTAAAAACAATACACACATGAATACTTTCCCTATGAGGAAAGGCTCCAGTGTTTGGGCCTCTTCAGTCTAAAAAAGAGACACCTGAGGGAGGACATGATTGAGACATACAAAAGTATGCATGGGAAGGATAGAATGGATAGAGAGATGCTTTTTTAGACTCTCACATAACACCAGAACCAGGGAACATCCACTAAAATTGAGTTTTGGGAGATTTAGGACAGACAAAAGAAAATATTTCTTTACTCAGCGTGTGGTTGGTCTGTGGAACTCCTTGCCACAGGATGTAGTGATGTTGATGCCTAGATGCCTTTAAAAGGGGATTGCACCAATTTCTGGAGGAAAAATCCATTACAGGTTACAAGCCATGTTGTGTATGTGCAACTTCCTGATTTTAGAAATGGGCTATGTCAGAATGCCAGATGCAAGGGAGGGCACCAGGTTGCAGGTCTCTTGTTGTCTTGTGTGCTCCCTGAAGCATTTGGTGGGCCGCTGTGAGATACAGGAAGCTGGACTAGATGGGCCTATAGTCTGATCCAGCGGGGCTGTTTTTATGTTCTTAAACCAGGAATGAAGCTGTCAAAAACTACTTTGTTGGCACCAACAACGTCCTGTGGCACCTTGAGGACTAACAGATTTATTGTGACAGAAGCTCTCATGGACTAGAGCCTACTCTTTCAGATGAAGTCTTATTCTCAGTTGGCAGCCAGGCAGATAGACACACACATACAGATAGGTATGGAGAAAAATACTGCCAACCATGGGGCAAAAGGCCACAAAATGCCCTAGGCACAGTCTGTGATATTTCTACGCAAAACAAAAATGAGTAGTCATAAGAAGAGAAGCACACAAACCATTATTAGAAAGGTCAGAAATAAAGGAGTCCAGGGAAGCAAGGGATGGCATCATTTTTACAAAATAGGATTTGGGATTTTGCCTATGACAAGCATTTTGTAGAGATCAAGAGTTCTGTTCTGAGGATGACCCCAGAACTGGCAGAGTTAGCTTCATCCGTAGTAAGAAACACTGTGAAGTTGTGGCAGTAACGGAGTCCATTTGTACTGAATGCAAATGCAAAATTTCACAGGGGTCTATCCTTTCCACATTCATTCCTCAAATTATATTATTTTTAGCAAGCAAGCACCTTAACTGCACTACATACAAAACCCTGCTCATGTCCCTTATATTACAGTAATTCATATAATGCTTTAAATAGCAGTAACTTAGCTGGGTTGTTAATCCTGCAGAGCCAACGTGCAAGCTTTCTTGAATTTGATTTGAGGGAAACAAAAGCCTGGCTGTGTACAGTTTGGTTACACAACCTAAAAACAGCATCACTGCCTCAAAGGGAACTAATGTCCTACTGCTATCCTGGGCCAGCTTACATGACGCTGGGTTGCTTACACAGGGGCCGCTGTATCCTGCAGGCTGGCTGCGGGCCAGTTCCACTGGGAGAGGTAAATAAAGAAAAATTTTACTTCTCTTACTTCTTACATTCTGTGGTCCTCTGTGGACCTACTCAGATCTATGCTATATCTTTTGCTGCCGTACATCTGTTAGGCCAAAGGGAATACCTGGGCCAGGACAGGGGTTTAGGAAACAGAGTCCACCACTGCCACCAGGATTCACCCCATCCAGCCCCCAATCTACCCCACCTGGCCCAATCCCCGCCCTAATCCACCACCATGACAATGCCAACAATCATTTCAGCCTTTGCCTGGCAGCAGTGCTCCACAGATAGATGGAGAGGCTGCTACAATGGCAGAATGTGTGGTACACTCGTGGAACCTTGGGATCGATCAGCATACCTCATGGGTAGGATTGGGGCACACATTGGGGGGCATGTTTGACTATCGTCAAAGCAGTTTTTCAGGGTTTTATAGCCTTTCAGGCTGTGTCCTGAAAAACCCATAACTGGGCTCCAGAAATTGCACCAGGACCTGCCCATCCATGATGCCAACTGAAATGCTTGCCTGAGACCAGCTTTGGTGGCAAGGAAGAGTGGCAACAGTGAGTTGAAGTGCTCTGCAAAACTTAGCACTGTGCCTGCCCTGGGAACACTACTAGTGCTCATCTCTGTCCACCCATTTGCCTCCACAGCTTTTTGTGCTCCTGCCACTCCTTGGATGGGAAAAGAGGGAGACAGAGATGTAGAGGAAATGCGGAGGAGGAGAGAGTGCTGAGCTGGAACATTGACAGCGGGAGGAGCAGGGCTGGCACACCCTCATGTAAGGGGGCAGAATCTGGCATGCTGCCTCAGGCATCAGGAAGTCTTGGGTCAGCTCTGGCCAGCACTGCTACAAAATATTTGCACTGTTGCTAACACTTATTAGACACTGCCCATGATGCAGACCACACTTCACCCTCTCCCATTCCCAGAGAATTTTTGGAACAATTTTAAAAGATTAGTAGTAGCAGCAGCAGTTAATCATGACAAGTTGAGTGCATTCTGATATATGCACTCATATTTCTAAAAAGAAAGGGGGGGAAGTGAAATTTTTTCCTTCAAAATGAAACTGTTCACACCAGAAGATGCTGGGAGTCTGTTCTAGAGCAGGAGCAGGCAAAAACAGATTGAGTTATCCAGCTATGTGAGTGACTTGCAGTAGAACATCAAAGGTTTCTGGCTCCCATTCATTTAAATAGTGCAAATTACCAGTAAATGGAAAGCATCTTTAAACAGCCTCTTTTCCAATGGCTGGCCTCGTGCTCGTTGCTTCACTCTTAAGTTCTGTGGGTCCAATCCTATCCATTCTCAACACTGGTGCAATTGCAATGCAGCTCCGAGGTAAGGGAATAAATGTTCCCATACCTTGAGGAGGCCTCTGTGAATATCTCCCCACCACAGGATGTAGTGCACACCCCATCAGCACAGCTGCACTGGCACTGTATAATTGGGTAGGATTGGGCCCCAAGTTCCTCACCAGTAAAACTGGAGCCCGAATGGGTGATCTTTGACCAGATCTTTCTGTAGGTCTGCAGGTTATCCCAGTGTGTGATTTATGGAGCTGGTTGTTGTCTCCACCCCCTGAGCCACCAATTTGCATCTGGCACCACCAGCTCTCTGGTTGGTGGACCTTGAAAAGTCACTCCTGCAGACTAAAATCCACCCACTCCCTGCTCTGGTGAACATCACAACTCAATTGTATGGGAGTTCCATCAATTAAGAATTAAGAAAACAATGAATGGGCTTCTTTCTCCCCACCCCACCCCAGGAGCAAAGTTTACTTTACCTCCCTCAGTTACATTTGTACAACGATCAAGCTCTCAATGCTGGTCTGGGCTCCTGCCATAGTGGTTGTAATGGAGGAAGTTGTGTCCATATTGTTCCACAAATACGATCATCTGAACACAGTTTGGGGCATCCAAATGATACTGTATCATTGACATATGTCCTGTCTTCAGGTAGTTGCCTGTGTTTGGTCTTTCCGTGCAAATGTGGTAAAACTAGAGCAATCTGTCTGCAGAGAACCACCTCTCATAAACCAACTCTGAAAACCATGTCACAGATATATAGAGACAATGACCTGCCTCATCTTATAGTCAGATCTCTGTCTAGGATGGCTCTTCTTTGGTTCCTAATATGCATCATCTTTCCACATATTTCCAAAATAAGTAATAAATTTCCATGGCAGAAAACAAGATGAATAAACAGAAGATAGTGTCAATTCTGCCCACACAGTTCTTGAGACTAATTATGGTCTTTTTACCTAGTCAGATTCAGCCCAGCCCAACCCAGCCCAGCTGTCTCCTTCAACGTGGTGATCACCTCGAGGACCCAAAACTAGTTCTCACTCCAAAATATACAAACCTGCATATATAAGCTCTGCCAGTCCAGCTATACCTAAATAGAATTTTTCCCTGTCTCTTAAGGCCCTGTTAATAGACTTTAATTATAGATTATAGAGGCAGCGACACTGCCTGGTAGATCTATCAAGTGGATTTTCTCTGAGTTTCTCTCAGTCTCGACAACAGCTTATATGTGATAGACAAACCAGGCAGCTGCAAATAACATGGGGCTGTAGGAAGGAAGAGGACTGGGAATAACCAGCTGGGCCACTTCAGACATGACATTTTTCCCACACAGAGATCATTTCTGTGAAAGAAATGCACACACAGTGTGCACGGCCATATATCAGAAATATATATTCTGCTGTGACGATAGGTGTTTAAAAGCTGCTGGTGTACATGGGTTGCACATTTTTTTCCTATGTGAAGTTTATCTGACTGTCCAGGAGAAATGCAACATTGTGTGCTGTCAGAGAATTTTGAATGGACTCTTGCAACAGAGAGAAAGAACATGAATACATACAAGAACTCAAGCCTTGGTAGGTTTCAAGCACAGAAAAAAGGTGGGGTGAATTGAGAGGGAATTGGGGGGAAATGTGGCCAAGTTAAACCACCAAGAAAAAAGTGTGGTTCAAAGCAGAGGTTCACACATGATGGTTCTTGGGCCACTAAACACAGAACACATGCTAAGCGAACATAGGAGGAAAGCACACAGATGTGTAGACTGACGTAAAAGACATGTATATTTCCCAGGGAGTCAGTGATTGGTCAGGGTTTCCTGCCATATGTATACATATTTAAAGGGACACATTTGAGTCCCATAAGTGGTCCATAGACAAGTAGTAGTAATAAGTGGGGGGGGGGGGGTCAGCTGGAAAAAATGACAGCAAGATATGAAACAGTGAAGTGATGTGGACTAGAGACTGGAGGAAGAGAGAACCGTAGTGCAGGTGAGCTATGAAGTTTGGGGAGTTTGAGCCCATGTCCAAAGGAGGCTTGTTGTTAAGGAGAATTCAGGGGAAAGGAGCTGTGGAATTAGCAGGGTTGGTGAGCATCTTCAAACCCCAGACATTTTGAGGAGGATGGTGAGACAGGAAAGGTGAGGTGCTGGTGGAATGGGTAGAGAGCTGGAGAAGTGAAGGACAAACTTCCCAATCCTATGCATGTCTAGTCAGAAGTAAGTCCCATTGTGTTCAGTGAGATTTACTCCCAGGAAAGTGTGGGTAGGATTGGACAGAGAGTGTGCAGGAATGGGAAGAAGAGTGTGGCGCAGTGTGAAGGGAGGACTATAAGGACTGGAAGGGGAGTGAGGACCACGACCTGCAAGAGAGACAGGGAAGTTGTCAGGGTGGGGTCGGGTAGCAAAAGAGTGGCAGGGGGCCGTGGAAAAGCAGTGGCAGGGCTAAGAAGAGGGCAGGGGCCGTGCTGGGTGATGGGAAGTGTGGGGGGCCAGCAGAAGGAGAGTGGGGAGAAGAATGGTGTGGGGAGGACTCGGGGGCTGCAGCAGGCACCCAGGAAGGTCTGTGGGGGCAGGTGCGGGGCAGGGACACGGACACGGAGCGGGGGGGGGGCGGGAGGCGCTCACCTGCCAGAGCCGCGCCGCAGGTGGTGATGAGGACGGCGGCCAGGACGCCCGCGGAGGGCACGCCGTTCTTGAGGACTAGCACTCCGATGAGGAGGGTGACGAGGGGCAGGCAGCGCTTGAAGACCACGTACATGGGCAGGCTGAGCCCGCGCAGCGACCAGAGGGTGAGGCTGGACTGCAGCGTGGACAGCACGGCCACGCCGGCGAAGGGGCGCGCCAGGCGGAGCCCGAAGGGCGGCAGGTCCAGGGCGCCCCTGCGCCGCAGCAGCTCCAGGCTGAGCGCCGCCGTGCAGCTGGTCAGGCACTGCAGCAGCGTCAGGAAGGCGAAGCGGTAGCGGCTGATCAGGAACTTCAGCAGGATGTTCAGCGAGCCCGAGAAGAGCCCGTGCGCCACCGCCACCCACACGCCCAGCGCCCGGCCCCGGCACCGCTGCATGCTGCTCCCCCTGACGGCTCTGCCCGGAGAGCAACTTCGCGCCACCGGGCGCTGTCCTCCAGGCGAGGTGCTGAACTGGGCTGCGCTGGACGGGGAGGGCGGTCAGTGCCGGCGGCGCGGGGGCGCCGCTTCCGCGGGGAGCAGCTGCCTCTGCAGGCTCCGGCAGCACCGGCCGCCCACCCGCTCCCCCAGCGCCTCTCGCTGACGCAGAGGGGGGCTGGCTGCCCGGGCGCTGCTGCCGCCGCTGCCCATTACCTTAATTGCATGCGAGCCGTCGGAGCGCCTCGTGCTGGCCCCGCTCTGAGCATGAATCACGCACCCGCCGCTTTGTTCCTGGAAGGAGGGAGGGAGGGGGGAAGGGAGAGGTAGGGGGAGGTGCACCCCCCACCGCCGACGCTCCTGCACCTGCCAGGAGCGCCCAAACTCGCCCCAAAGTCCCGGTCCGCTCCCTGCCTGCAAGAGTGTTCAGGCGCAGGGCGATCCCACGGGTCGGGGCTGCAGGATTCGCTCACTCCCACTAATGGCAGCAGCGGCAGAGCCAGCAGCCGTCCTGATGGAATGGGGGGGGCAGCAGGGTCCTTGCGAGGAAAGACTATAACCGGTATTGATCTGCCTGCCGCTCGGGCTTCTGCAGGCTCAGAAACAGGTGCCGGGGAAGCAGCAGCAGCAGCAGCAGCACTTAACCCTTCCAGGAGCGGGTGTGGGTGCGTGCCTGGACGGGGAGGGGGGCCTGCAGGGAAGCGCGACCCGGGAAGGTCCAGGGAAGCCCAGGCTGAAAAGGGAGTGAGGAGAACGGTGGTTTTTACGTAGGATCGCGCGCGCGCGTGCTGTTTTGAAATAGCCCCTTTTGAAAAAAGAAAACCCCTCGGAGTAAATCCCAGCAAATCTGGGGGTATTTTCTGGTTGTGATCCTATGCACACTTACCTGGAAGTAAGCCTGGTTGACTAGAATAGGCCTTACTTCTGAGTAGACACGCATAGGATTGGGCTGTAAGCCGGGCAAGATCTATTTTAAGCAGTGTCTGGAAGTGCCAGCCTGGAGGTACGCCAAGGTCAGCTGAAGCCAAATCCTCCAGAATGGTCTGTGCCCACCCACCTTGGGGACGGAGGGGAGGGGAAGCCCAACCCAAACACCCGCAAGTGTGCAGACACGACTGGACACCTGAGCGAAGCGGGGGGGGGGGTGGAGATGGTTCTGCCGTCGATCCAAAGGCCTGGGGAGACTCAGGAGAACCCGAGGCGGCGCTTCCCGCGCTCCTGCCTTCCTTGCTCGGTCTCGGTCAAGGGGCTGGAATCTCCGCCGCGGGATCGGGGCAGGGCTGTACCTGCAGGGCCCCCACTCGCACCCCGCAGCTCTTTCCTCCGCGATCGCAGCTCCCAGCGTGTCTCCAGCTCCAGCTGCGGCTGTCCAGTTGACCTGCCCGCGGGTGGGCGTCTTCCAGGGGCTCATTACGTTTTGCTCGAGAAACCTGCGTGCCTGGTGGGCTTGACCCACCCACTCATGATCATCCCCGCCCCTGCTAGCCTGGCATCCTATTGACCGCAGTGGCCCCAGCCCGGGAGGACACAAAGACAGCAGCCCTCTCTTCGGGTCTGTCCCCTAGCAACGGGAAGGCAGAAGTGCACCACTCAGGGAGGCTTTATTTAGCTCTGCTAATCTCCGTGGAGATCTTCTCCACTCCACGAATCCCCACCTGGAAGTCACTGAGGGACACGAGGAAGAAGAGCCTTCTACCTTCTGCCTTTGCCAAGAGGGCAAGTCACAACGGAAACAAGTCACAAAGGATGCCATCCCCCCCCCCCAACTGCCTGGCTCTTCCCATTCTCCCCCTCCAATGCACCCTGCTGCTTCCCTTGACATCACTGAAGATGTGTGATGTTTCCCCACCACAGTTTTGGGGCGGGGGAGCAGGGGGACAAGCACAGCCCAGGGAGTGATGTCAAGACATGGCCCAGTGTGAGCCAGGCCTTCCCCAGGAGGAAGAAGTGGGAACTCAGCCTGCAGGCTGTAGACTTTGGCAGCAGCCCCGGCTCTCTGCCATATGTACACCTGTCCTTACTGGGCACCATAACCGAGCAAGGCCTGTGGCATCTCACACACTGACAGATTTATGGTGCGCTGCTACAAGGTTTCATGGTCGCGAGCCTCCTGCCTCCGTTGCATGCACCAGACCTAGACAGCGACCCCTCCGAAAGTTGCCCTCAGGGCAAGCATTTTTGACCCAGTCAACCATGTCTGCATTATTTTCTTAGTCGGCTGTTTGGATACAGATTTCTCTGACTTGAGAACAGATTGGCAGGCACTTCTAAAAAACAAAAATAAAAATGCATGAACATGAAATTAAATTGATAAATAACTGTGAACATTTGGTACTTTGTAGGGCTGTTTTTGTTGTTCTGTGTTGACTCGCAATGCAGAACTTCCATTAATTCACATTCAGGGTGGTTCACGTAGTTCTTTCCATCCTTTCGTCCTCGCAACAACCCTGTGAGGTAGGTGAGGCTGAGAGAGAGCGAATGGCCCAACATCTCCCAGGAAGCTGTATGGCTGAGTGGGGCTTGGAATCTGGGTCTTCCAAGTCTAACTCCATAACCACTACACCAAGCTGGCACTCCTCAGGGCCAGAAAACAGAACATTTCAAACTAGAGATCTAACAGTACTCATGACGTCATAGGTGACCAGCTCCTACATATGCCCTAGCAATTTTCTTAAAAAATCATCATGGCAATATCTTAAAAGTAAGAGACTGAACTCTTCCCAGGTATGCCACTTAAGTGCAAGCATGCTCATCTAGCTCCTTTTAAACAAACTAGTTTACAGCAACAAAGATACCTTCTGCCCTATAACAATGCCTCTACTATTTCAAAGACCTTTTACTTTGCCCTTCTCTGTTTTTTAAAAGTCATTTGTAGATGAGAGTGTACTCTGCTTCCCCAGCACTGCAATTTGCAATGCACCTGAAGCTCTCACCCCATCCATGTTCTGTATCCTGCCCTGTGGATCATAAGAATTTGGAGAAGAATCTACAAAGCTTGGGGAAGGGCTAGGAGTTGTACTATGTCATGAAGGACAATGTGGCTAAGGTCTTGGGTGTTATTTCCAACAATCTGCTGTCAGTGCATATACTAAATAAGAAACATAAAACGCTATTGAAAATCTCCACTCTGTTCTTTTCAAAAATAATGTTACCATAACCTTAATGTGTGGTCTGAATGTCATAGATGTTATTTCAGGTTCCATAGTCTGTGAGCTTATGGTCTGTGAGAGTGTGTGGTATAAATGCAGAGCAAAATGCAGAGCATCAGCACAACATGAGATAGGATCTTGAATGAAAACAGGCTACACTGCTACCAGTACAATCCCTGCCATTAAATTGCATTAAGGAACCAAATGAAGGCACACGCTTGTCAAAGAGTTGATCATCGTTTTCCTTCTGAAATCTCATGTTGGGGGATCGGGAGCGGGGCTCTGTTCCTATGCTTTCTTCCAACTGACTCAATAAATTTTATAAACTGTATCTAATTGAGGTCTCTGCTAGAAAACAAAAAGTTTCTTACACTTCCACTATAATAAATACAAACTGGCTAAATACTGATCAAAAATAATAGGGGGGAAAAAGAAGAACCAACTCTGATATTTTCTTCCACAATTTTGCTTGGTTGTGATTTCTGTGATGCTGGGACTTCCTAACCTTTTTCAAGAAAGCAAATAACTCATGCTATGCTGTGACAAGGCACACAATTAAAATGGCATCTGTCACAAGTGCATTTGCAGCCAGCAAGTTTAGAGAGGTAAGGGGTTGCAGAATTGGTCCAGACTCCCTCATTTTCTTCCCTAAGTAGAGTTCTGTGAAAATCATCCATTGACCAGGGGCATCAATATCATAATAGAAAGACAGTTGGCTACACTCACAAAAGCACAGTTAAGATGCTGGAGGCAGTCATCCAAGCAAAAATAAAAGAGACCATGTTGGGATTATTGTCTTGGTCTGTGCTTCTGTCAATGAACACAAGTAGGGTTCTAGCAGTATACGCAGCCACTTACAGTGCACAGAATAGAAATGTCTTGCTCCCCATGGGAAATGTAGTTCAGGGTTGGAACACTTGCATGGATTTTGCAGGACACAGCAGAGCAATAGATGTGCTTCAGATTCTTGCTGGAACAGGTTTACGATGTTTTTCGTCAAATACATTCAGACTTTCCTTTTCTAAGTGTAGAAGTGTTTGTGTTATTTCTTCACATACATAATTCCAAAGCTCTTTGTGGATGGGGGCGGGGTGGCAAAAGTATCAGCCTGCAAAGACCAGAGAGAGCCAAAGCTGACTTATTTAAATTTGCACTATGAAAGGGTGACTTTTGCATCATTTATATGAACTGCCTATGAGCAGGGCCCTGAACCTCCTTGTCTTGCGTCTCCTTTCTGAGATTTCGCTAAGCATTACCTGCAGAGTTAACAACATGTGACGTCAAAAATGTGCTTAATATAAACTAAATTTAATATAAATTTAGTTTATATTAAGTAAAGGGTGGTGATACAATACACAATGGGACCACAGTCAGGGGAATCCCATGGTCCCAACTCAGGATTTCCACCTCTTCCCGGCTTATTTCCTAAGTGGAGAGATCCCATTAGCACCAATGGATAGTTTCATGTCAGGACAAATAGCAGCTGGGAGGAATCTGGATTGGGTTCAGGATGGGAACAAAGGCTTAAGTCTCTTCCTCAGTCATGGCACCAGGGGTGTGGACCACACTGGGTGACACCCTGGGGGCGGTGACACCACCACTGGCCAAAATTTTGAAAATCTTGGTGTTTTCGAATAATACCATCACGTTATATATCATTTGATGGATAACTTAATGCAGAATACAATGAAACAAGCCACATTGAAATATTTGTATTCTATCACAAGTTTATAGCAAAAACAACAACAACAAGAAAAGGAAAACACAACTGCCTTCTGGAACAAAAAGTGGATTTAACTCAAAACTGACCAATGAGACTGATTGTTTTGAGAGCCAATGAGGTGCTATTATGAACACAGCAGGGAATCAAAATAGCTAATACTAGAACTCTTATTGATGATACTAAGTTGTATCATCAACTTGATGACACTCAGTTGTGTGAGTGTCATCAAGTGCGCCGCTGGTTTTTTGTTGGTTACACATTTGTCTGGCAACCTGTAATATATGAAAATAAATTTAATAAGGGTTATAGCAACCCCAGTGATGCCACTGCATTTAGACAGTGTATATGAAATTGTAATTTATTCTGTATGGTCTGGTATGGGAGGAGGTCCATCATGGGGGTGAAACAATCTCTTGCACCACCAGGTGATGCAAACCCTAGCATCACCCCCGCCACCAGGGCCTAGGAGAGGGGGGTAAAGAGGGGGAATTTTTACCTGGGCCCAGGGTCAGAAAGGGGGCCCAGGAGCCAAAGGTGGGGGCCCAGAAAGTTCCTGGGACTTGACATTTTCCTATCTCACCTGAACTCACTGCCAGCACATAATGTTGAGGCACAACCACATGCATGCAGTGCTAACCGCTGCTGCAAGCCATAAAACACCAGGCCCAGGAAAGCATCCATGACCCTCCTTAACACAGTGTCAAATCTGGGAGGGAACTGGCCTGCTACAGTAGCTCTTTGGCTTGTGGATCCCATAACCATGAAGGAATGTATAGAAGCTCAGGGACCCAGCTGTGGAGCTACAGTGGCTGCAGAATTTCATTTTGATCCATTCTAGTAAATCTAAATATGATTATGCTGACTTTCTGCAATCAATTTTCTATATTTCAAAAATTTTAGAGAGACTCAGGAGTGTGTCTGGTCTTTCTTATTACTTTATCTAGCTGCCAATGCTGCATGGTCAGGCAGACCTAGGCTCTGCATCAAGAAGCCTAGTAGATCTGAGCTCCAAAGACTATTGTGGCTGTCAGCACCCTCTCCTGCCTTATTTTGCCCCTCCCTCAGTTCTGCCTGCCCCATTGCCCCCGTTCCCATTTGGAAAGGGGCCCAGAAGAAACTTTCTACCCCTTGCTAAAATTCCTCTCATAAGCCCTGCCCACCACACCATGTTCCTGAACCACAATTGGGCATCCACTGGTATTTGCATAATTAAATTAAAAAATCAAGCACAACCGGGCTAAACGTGCTATTAATGCAACATGTTGCTGGTATATTTCAAGCCAAAGGCCTAGAAAATTTTTTTTAATGGAGCATGAGATTCTTAAGATGCAGATAGCACATCTGCTACAAAATTCCATGCTAATGCAATGCGATTACAAAATCATAGAACTCACACAGTTCTATTTCTAAGGTCAGGGAAAAACAAATGATATTCTTGCTCTTGGTATAGGCATTAGCAATTTACTATGACAGAAAAATTACTGCCTTGGTACTTAAGGAAATGTTAACTAGGAAACGTTGCCAAAAACAATAAAGAGCTTCTGTAACATATTGTATGCAATTTGCAGGTGCAAGCAGAAGATATGTACAAGAATTGCTCTTCAAACTCACCCAGGAAAGGAACTTCATTGTGTTCACTGATAGAACTGCTAATAGCAAGCGCTCCATTTATATATTTTTTTATGTTACATTTTAACAAAATGTAACATTCTGCCCCTCCCCCAAATTGCAAGGCCTGGCAATTTGTTGCCAGAAATTGGCCCAGTCCAATTTCTGGACTGGACTTCAGCAGGCCCTGGCCACTGCTCCTTCTCCAAGTCCAGCTGAAATGTTTGCGTGACTTCCTCTTTGCCGACGATGCAGCTGTCACTACCCACTCTGCCAAAGATCTCCAGCAGCTCATGGATCGTTTTAGCAAGGCCTGCCAAGATTTTGGACTGACAATCAGCCTGAAGAAAACACAGGTCATGGTTCAGGATGTGGACTCACCTCCCTGCATTACAATCTCTGAGCATGAACTGGAGGTTGTCCATGACTTTGTGTACCTTGGCTCAACAATCTCTGACACTCTTTCTCTCGATACCGAGCTAAATAAACGCATCGGTAAAGCAGCTACCACGTTTTCCAGACTCAAAAAGAGAGTCTGGTCCAACAAGAAGCTGACGGAACATACCAAGATCCAGGTCTACAGAGCTTGCATCCTGAGTACACTTCTGTACTGCAGCGAGTCATGGACTCTTCGCTCACAACAGGAGAGGAAACTGAACGCTTTCCACATGCGCTGCCTCCGACGCATTCTCGGCATCACCTGGCAGGACAAAGTTCCTAACAACACAGTCCTGGAATGTACTGGAATCCCTAGCAAGTATGCACTGCTGAAACAGAGACGCCTGTGTTGGCTCGGTCATGTAGTGAGAATGGATGATGGCCGGATCCCAAAGGATCTCCTCTATGGAGAACTCGTGCAAGGAAAGTGCCCTACAGGTAGACCACAGCTGCGATACAAGGACATCTGCAAGAGGGATCTGAAGGCCTTAGGAGTGGACCTCAACAAGTGGGAAACCCTGGCCTCTGAGCGGCCCGCTTGGAGGCAGGCTGTGCAGCATGGCCTTTCCCAGTTTGAAGAGACACTTGGCCAACAGTCTGAGGCTAAGAGGCAAAGAAGGAAGGCCCATAGCCAGGGAGACAGACCAGGGACAGACTGCACTTGCTCCCGTTGTGGAAGGGATTGTCACTCCCGAATTGGCCTTTTCAGCCACACTAGACAATGTTCCAAAACCACCTTTCAGAGTGCGATACTATAGTCTCTCGAGACTAAGGTTGCCAACATATATTAACAAAAACTTTTAAAGCATTTACAGTAAAATGATTAAAGTGCAAACCTAACCCCCAGGTTAGACCTGCACAAGTCACTTATGCTGACCCAGGGATGTTGCAAATGGGCCATAAGGCTTTAGAGCCAGGGAGGTCAGCACAAGGAGGTGCGCTGGCCTCCCCATCTGGATCCAGGCATGGGGGGGGGAGAGTTTGCATTGGCTGAGCTTGGCTGGTGCAGGGGTTGGGGGACAGTGTGGGGAGGGCGGGGAGGACACAGGAAGGAGGCATTTCAGGGCGGGGGGAAGGCGAGCAGTGGGGCAAAGTTCCCAGGGGCGGGTGGGTGGGGAGAGGGGGGGCGGATCCAAGATCTGGCAGTTATGCTGGATCCTGACCCCTTTTCCAGGTGGCACAGAGCGACCTCTGTCTGCTTCATGCTGCTCGGATTTGTGGTGGCACACATCCGAGTAGACGTATTGGGGCCAGTGCAGAACATCATGGGGTAAGGGGAACGTTTTCCTCTTTTGTCGGGTTGTGCCAATTCTGGTCCCAAACTTGCACTAGATACAGCACAGGCCTGCTCGCCTGCCTGTTGCAGGGAAAGTTAGGATTGGACTGTAAAACAACAATTTAACATACATTCATCAATGACAAAAACCCCTATAATAAACATAATGGATCAATAAACACTCCAGTAGAAACACTCTAATACTCGTAGTTAGAATTGCAGCAAGCAAAACTCTCTTGAAAAGGTGGTCATTTTTGCCTATATGCCAGAGAGTGATGGACAGACAAATCTCAGGGAGGACCAGGGTGGAGATGGGGGGGGGAGGGAGAGAGAGAGAGAGAGAGAGAGAGAGTGGAGTTCCTGGTCTTCTCTTACATCAGGAGCAGTGATGTCATCAGAAAGAATGCACAGGTGCTGATTGAAACTTTTTTTCAAGGGATCACTCTCAGCAGAAAGCAAACCGAGAAATTTGCCTAGGAGCATACATTAATCTCTAGGCCAGTAGTGGCCAACCTTTCAACTTTAGAGCCCAATCCTGAGCTCAGCACAGCAGCTTCATGCCACCATACACTGTCAAACGTGCCATAAGGCACGTCTGCTACACTTACTACCGAGCTACTGCTGTACCAGCTACAGGCCAGCTCTGGGCTAGTGCCGGGATAGCGTAGCGCGGGCACCCAGCCTCTGCCACTTGGCAGTCTCACGGACTGCCGAGCTGCATCACAGTAGGTGGGGACGGGGTGGGAAGGCGGCGGGGAGAAGGCGTTCCGGGGAGGGGGGAAGCGTGGGGAGAGTGGAGAGAGGGCGAGGGAGAGGCATGATGGGGGAGGGAGTGGGGAGGCAGGAGGCGGGTCCGTTGGAGCTCTGCTCCACTGGATTCTGACCATTCGTGTAGGGCTCGGCGCCGGCGGTAAAGTGAGTAGCCCCATTGTGGAGCTGCTTCCCTCACGTGGGGCAAGGGGACAAAAGTACCCTTCTCCCAAGGCACTGCCTGCGGCAGGCTGACACACACAGGATGCAGTGGCATCCATTCTTGGTGCCACTGCAGCCACGCGCCCCAAGCAGCTCAGGATTGGGCTGCCCAACCATTAACAGTTGTGTAGAGAATTTCAGCAGGTGCAGCTTGCCTCACATCTGTGAGATGAGAAGAAGCTGCACCTGCTGAAATTTCCTCTTCTACAAAATTGTTAAAGGTTCATGAGCCCTAACGGTGAAAGGTTGGTCACCCCTGGTCTAAACTATCATCTTTCCCAAAGATATTATGTACGGGAGGGAGCCCTGTATTCACGGTTTCAGTTAACCTTGGATTGGGTCTGCAGGGGGCCCCCTGCACGCCCCCTCCAAAGGCAAGGCGAGCTGTGTTCCCCTTGTCTCTGGAGGGTAGCGTGAGGCCCACAGAGATCACATGCATTTGCCTTTGGTCTCCATGGGTCTCAGAATGACTGTTAGATTTTTTAAAACGCAACTTCCAGTTTATTGTAAAATGTTTTTATTGCCTTATAAGGCATTCCGAGGCCTGCTTCTCCTTATAAGGCAATAAAAGCATCTGGTTTTATGATAAAACTAGAAGTCACTTTTTAAAAACTCATTCTGAAACCTGCAGAGGCCACAGGCAGATATGCGTGGCCTCTGCAGGCCACAGAATACCCTCAGGAGCTGAGGGGAACACAGCTCCCTGTGCTTCTGGTAGGCGAGGGGGGTGTTCCCCATATCCATGGATTCAATTATCCACAGGGGTCCTGGAATGGAACTCTGCTGACATGGGGTCACACCTGTAGTTTGCGTTACACGAAGGCTGAAAACCTATGCAAATAGGCTTGAGGGTAAGTCCTATTTAACAGAGTGGGATTATTGGTTAGCACTTTAATACACTTTTTAAATATATATTTGAGATATTTTAAAATGTCATTTTATAAATTTGTTTGAAATTCTTGTAATCCTCTCCAAGCACTTGGAATGAAATGAGTTAGATACTTTTAAAGAAAGTGCAATTGGTTTCAAAGTTGGGATAAGGGGCAGAAGAAAACACTTCAATGAGAAACATTTGAAGTTTGTTCATTTGTGATGACATACCTTGGTCCTATCTCGTTCCTACAGCCTCCTTGCTTCCTTTCTCTCCTCAGATGTGTACTAGTGAAATTGCTAGTACAGGACCAAGAAGACCATTGCAGGTTGGGAAGGTTACAGAGTTATAAGGGGATTTAAATCCCCTTTCATCTGTAAAACCTCCCAATCCTGCTCATCTCTCACTGGATACAGCGAACCTGTTTTTAGCCTGACTCCAACAGCCGGGGGAGGGGGGAATGATAAAATTGGGCTCTCAATCTCATCCAAGAATGTCTGGAATTGACCTGTTACCATCTCCTTTACTAGTTGGACCCCAAAAGATAGGCTAAACAGAGACCCAGGAAGATACTGGCCAAACAGTGCTTTCAGGAATGGTAATATGATAGCCTCCTAAAGAGATCCTTCACTTCAAGTAGTGTTCAATATCAATTGAACAGTTTCTCATAGCAAAGTAATAGCATGAGGAGCAAGAGCCAGAGCACAGACCAGTGACTTTCAACCTTTTTCATCTCACGGCACACTGAGAATGCACTAAAATTTTCAAGGCACACCATCAGTTTTTTTACTATAGACAAAGCACACTGCATTGCTGGCCAGGGGCTCACATCCTCCAATGGCCCCACTAATAAATTATCCTCCCCCAAACTCCCACGGCACACCTGTAGACCATTTGTGGCATGCTGGTTGAAAATCGCTGGCACAGACAGTTGGCTGAATGACTCCATGGCTTTGTCCATCTCTTCAGACCCAGCATCCCAAAGGAATCCAAGTTGACATGAGAAGAAAATTTCATTTAAGAAGTGTTGAACAAACATTTCACAGTGGGCTACCAAGCAAACTCCATTACCGAAAGGTAACTAATGGCCAGAACTAATTAGGCCATACACTACCTGGGAAAACCAAAATGCATACCTTTTAATCCTTCCCAGGGATGATTCACTAGCCACTTACACAGGTGAAATCTCCTTAGTTTCAAAGGGTCTACACTTGCCTAAGTAGTAATTGATTCGGTTCCCCAAGAAGTCTAATCTTAATGTGGAATTGCAATAATATAAAACATACTGTGATAAAACACTTCAAGCCGTTTCGTAGAAATCGCACATTTTCATGGCATGTGCAAAGGCAGGAAAAGAGAAAAAACATGAAAGAATTTTAATGTGCCCTTTAAAATAAGGATTAAACACTAATGACATTTCTACTTAAAAGGCCACTTCTGAATGCAGCTATTGAAGGACCACAAGATAACTGCTGTGTTCCCTAAAAGCCACTACTTAAAAAAAAAAAAAGCTTGCCAAATAATTAAAAGTTAGCTTTCAATGACTGCTGATGAAACATTTTTCACTACACTGAAATATGTGTATATGTTTCCTACTTTAGACATTTGTTAAGGTTAAAAGTCACATTGCATTTGTTTAACTTATATTCAGGGTTGGATTTGCTCATTTTTCCAAAGGGCACCTGGACTTGTGACATGAAATCTAGAAGGGGAAGTCAACAGAATGAGACATTTCTGTACCTATTGGATATGAAGATCAAAACCAGGATCTATTCCATCAAAGCTGCATATAAGAGGCTGGGATTTCTATTCTCGTGTGTGGTTTTTTCCTAGCTTTTGAATTCATAAGAGCTCATCTTGCTGAAAATATTCCTTTCCTCCTGTAGCAGCCTCTCTCTTTCTCCTTCACTCTTACACACACAATTTGCAATATATTCCATTACCTGCTTCTTCTCTAACATGTTGCTTTCACAATGACCAGAGAGAGGAAGATAGGATGATTAAGGCTTGAAACAATCAGCTTTATTATAGAAGTCTAGCATTTATTGCCAAAAGCAATATGCGGTCGTTTTATGGTTCTGTGCAATTTCTCAGTTGATAAATTTACAAGTGTTTGTGACACTTCCATTCTCTTGAATTGAAAATGGAACTTTTGCTTTTAATGCAGTGAACAGACCTTGGAAGACAGTAAGTACATTCAGGGCACTTCCAGATGGGCTCTGCGATGCCAGTTAATGCTTTGTCATTTGCAGTCACATGTGAAACTGCAGTAGTTCTTCCACTGCGCAGTTGATGTAGAGTGGTTTGGGGCACAAAAGACTGACCTGCTATGTTCCAAACCCCCCCCCCCGCTTTGACTGTGGTCCACTGCACCTCTGCCCCAGTCTGAAAAGCCCTGCCCTAATCATTAAATTGTTGTTTGGAAACCTTTGAAATGGAACTGGAACAGAATAGGAGAAGGAAATCTCTGTTACTGTAGGTTGCTTCTTCATTAGGAGCCTTTAGAAGAGTTGGCACCAGTTTCACAGACACAGCTCTAGAGCCACTGACTTGCACACGCATGCTCCACCCCATTTTCCTCTCACCTCCACCTGCTTTGCCCTTTTCCGCCTCATTGACTCTGCTCCCCAACATGACTTTTCCATTCCTTGCTCCCTTCTCCTTCCCTCACTCATCCCATTTGCTTTTCCCCACCTGCTTCCTGGCTTGCCCTTCCCTTCCTCCACATCTTACCTGTAAGCTGGTTGGTGGACCACAGGTGGTCAGAAGCAGCTCTTCCCATACTCACTTTCTTGCACTGCAAGGTTCACAAGTAGCAGAATTGCTATTTTGGAAGTACCAATGCTGGGGTGGGGAAAAGCACTTCCTTCTCCCTCCCCTCCCCTCCCCAGCAATCAACAGGGATTGTTCCCAGGGGAGAAACCCACTGTGGAACTCACAGCAACCAAAAAGTATACTTTAAAAATCTAGCCACGTGACTTTATAATTTAAAAGTGCACCTTTTGGCTGCCTTAAGTCCCATGATAATCACAGGGCCAAGGGGTAGGTTTAGGCTCCCAGTATATGTCCTCTGTTTCAGGACTCCTGAAACATTAATTTGTAGTTTCCTCCTTGTAGCTTCTGCATCTTCCTGTTCAAAGTGGTAGTGCAGTGGTTCTCAAACTTTTAGCACCAGGACACATTTTTTAGAATGGGAATCTGCCAGGACCCAGTGGAAGTGATGTCATGACAGAAGTGACATCATCAAGCAGGAAATTTTTTAACAATCCTAGGCTGTAATCCTGCCCACACTTACCCAGGAGTGAGTCCCATTTACTATCATTGTTAAAAGCATATGCACAGTAGCGTGTTAAAAATACAGATATGTAACATTTCCCCAAATCCAGTCACATAACATGGTGGCATTAAGTCTAATATATTTTTTTAAAATATTGAAATGAATGGGGGCCCAGCTGAAATTGGCTTGTGACCCACCTAGTGAGACGTGACCCACAGTTTGAGAAACACTAGTTAGAAGTGAATTGACCCTTCAACAGTTTCTGTTCTCAACAGGGAGAGACTTCAAAAGAAGCATAGAGCCCATATGCCTGGGACTATTTCTGGGACTATGCCTGGGGTTTAGGGTGAAAACCGACAAGTGGATCGACAACTCTGCACCAAGCAACAGAAAACAGAAAACTCCTGCCCTAAAGCTGGGCACCTGGAATGTTAGGACAATGACACCTGGCTTCACTGATGACCCGCAAGAAATAGACAATGCCTGCAAAACAGCTGTCATCAACATGGAGCTGAGCAGACTGCAGATAGACATCGTCACCCTTCAAGAGACGAGGTTGCCGGACTTAGGATCTGTCAAGGAGAGAAATTTCTCATTTTGCTGGCAGGGAAAACCACCAAACGAGACCAGGGAACATGGCATTGGCTTTGCGGTCAGAAATACCCTGCTGAAATCCATCATCCCAACTTCTGCAGGAAGTGAAAAAATTTTGTCCCTGCAGCTCCACTCATCACTGGACTTGTCACTCTCATCAGTGCATATGCACTGACTCTGTCATCTCCAACAGAAGCTAAAGACAAATTCTATGATGACCTGGCCACCGCTATCAAGAAAATCCCTGAAAGAACGCCATTGTTCATCCTCGGCGATTTCAGTCCTAGAGTTGGTGCTGATCACAGTTCATGGCCCACTTGCTTAGACCAGTTCGGCACTGGGAGGATGAACGAAAATGGCCAACGCCTGCTAGAGCTTTGCTATCATCACGGTCTCTGTGTCAGCAACACCTTCTTCAACACAAAGTCCCAACATAGAGTCTCTTGGAGACACCCAAGATCAAAGCACTGGCACCGGTTCAACCTGATTCTCACCAGACGCTCCAGCCTTCCCAGCATCAAGATCACACGCAGTTATCAGGGTGCTGCCTGCGACACTGACCACTCCCTGGTGTGCAGCACAGTGAAACTGCTAACTAAGCAACTGTATCACACAAAAAAGGAAGGAAGACCTTGCATTGACACCAGCAAGACCCGGGACCAGGGAAAAGTGGAGGAATTTGCACAAGCACTTGAGGAATCTCTTCCAGGCCCAGCCAATGCAGATGCATTCAACAGATGGGAACATTTCAAAAATGCCGTTTACAACACCGCCTTGTCCATATTCGGCAAGAAGACCAACAAGGCGGCAGACTGGTTTGAAGCCCACTCTGAGGAGTTGACACCAGTCATTGAGGAAAAGAGGAGAGCTCTAGCAGCATACAAAGCCTGTCCCAGTGAGTGCAACCTGCAGGTCCTCCTAGCTGCTCGCAGCAAAGTCCAGCAGACTGCCAGGAGACGTGCTAATGACTACTGGCTCCGACTTTGTTCCCAGATAGCAGCTGACACGGGCAACATCAAGGGGATGTATGATGGTATCAAGCTGGTCCTAGGTCCAACACAGAAGAAAACTGCCCCTCTGAAGTCTGCCACAGGCGAGGTCATCCAGGACCGGGCGCAGCAGATGGGACGCTGGGTGCAGCACTACTCTGAGCTATATTCCAGAGAAAATGCAGTGACCGAGGAAGCACTGAACAACATTGAGTGCCTGCCTGTGTTGGAGGAGCTTGACAGTGAACCAACCCTAGCAGAACTTCACGTGGCCCTGGACTCTGGCAAGGCACCTGGGAAAGAGAGCATCCCTGCTGAAGTCCTAAAGTGCTGCAAAGAGATCATCATCACTGAGCTGCATGAAATCCTCTGCCTCTGCTGGAGAGAAGGTGGAGTACCACAGGACATGAGGGATGCAAACATTGTCACGCTGTACAAGAACAAAGGCGACAGGGGTGACTGCAATAACTACCGCGGCATCTCTCTCCTTAGCGTTGTAGGAAAGCTGTTTGCCCGAGTTGCACTGAAGAGGCTCCAGGTATTTGCAGAAAGCGTCTATCCAGAATCGCAGTGTGGATTCCGAGCCAACAGGTTCACCACCGATATGGTATTCTCCCTTAGACAGCTGCAGGAGAAATGCAGGGAACAACAACAGCCACTCTTCATAGATCTCAGCCTTCATAGATCTCACAGGCTTTTAACCTGGTCAGTAGGGACAGCCTCGTCAAGATTCTCCCCAAGATCTGATGTCCACCCAGGCTCCTCAGCATCATCAGGTCTTTCCACAAGGACATGAAGGGCACTGTAGTCTTTGATGGCTCCACACCAGACCCCTTTGGCATTCGAAGCTGTGTGAAGCAGGGCTGTATTCTCGCGCCGACCTTGTTTGGGATTTTCTTCGCTGTCCTGCTGAAGTAGGCCTTTGAAACTGCAACAGAAGGCATCTGGACCAGATCAGACAGAAAGCTCTTCAACCTTTCCAGACTGAGAGCAAAGTCCAGCTGAAATGTCTGCGTGACTTCCTCTTTGCCAACAATGCAGCTGTCACCACCCACTCTGCCAAAGATCTCCAGCAGCTCATGAACTGTTTTAGAAAGGCCTGCCAAAACTTTGGATTGACAATCAGCCTGAAGAAAACACAGGTCATGGTTCAGGATGTGGACTCACCTCCCTGCATTGTAATCTCTACGCATGATTTGGAGGTTGTCCATGACTTTGTGTACCTTGGCTCAATGATCTCCGACACTCTTTCTCTGGATACTGAGCTAAACAAATGCATCAGTAAAGCAGCTACCACATTTTCCAGACTCACAAAGAGAGTCTGGTCCAACAAGAAGCTGACGGAACATACCAAGATCCAGGTCTACAGAGCTTGCGTCTTGAGTACACTTCTGTACTGCAGCGAGTCATGGACTCTTCGCTCACAACAGGAGAAGAAGCTGAACGCTTTCCACATGTGCTGCCTCTGACGCATCCTCGGTATCACCTGGCAGGACAAAGTTCCAAACAACACAGTCCTGGAACGAGCTGGAATCCCCAGTGTGTATACACTGCTGAAACAGAGACGCCTGCGTTGGTTTGGTCATGTTGTGAGAATGGGCGATGGTCAGATCCCAAAGGATCTCCTCTATGGAGAACTTGTGCAGGGAAAGCGCCCTACAGGTAGACCACAGCTGCGCTACAAGGATATCTGCAAGAGGGATCTGACAGCTTTAGGAATGAAACCCAACAGATGGGAAACCTTGGCCTCTGAGCATTCTGCTTGGAGGCTGTGCAGCATGGCCTTTCCCAGTCTGAAGAGACACTTTGCCAACAGACTGAGGCAAAGAAGGAAGGCCCATAGCCAGGGAGACAGACCAGGGACAGACTGCACTTGCTCCCAGTGCGGAAGGGATTGTCACTCCCGAACTGGCCTTTTCAGCCACACTAGACGCTGTGCCAGAACCACCTTTCAGAGCGCGATACCATAGTCTTTCGAGACTGAAGGTTGCCAACAAACATTTCACAATAAAAGAAAAATAGTGATTCTCTTTATTTTTCTTTTATAATGAAATTCTTCCAGGCATAGGGGCTCTATTCCCTGACTTTTCTTGAGTCTGCCCCTGCCCAGGTGTTATAATTTTGTCCTTCAAGAGTTGGCAGTCCTATATCAGTTATAGCCCAACCTGAACTGACTCCAAATATAGTGAAGTGACTCATAAGCATGACCTTTATCAAGTTGGCAGACAAAGTGAAACATCTAATGAGTATGTTCTTGTCAAGGAATGAGACAAAAACTTTGCTAAAACAGAGTTACAACCCAATCCTATGCATGTCTACTCAGAAGTAAGATCCATTACAGACAATGGGACTTACTCCCAGGAAAGTCTGGAAAGGATTTCGGATTTAGATAATGGCAGGTTATTTACTGTCTGTCAACAGCAAGCACCATATTACAATGCAGAAATCAACTCAATATTTTATGCACCAGAGTGATACTACACTGTAGAATAAACTCTATATTTTAATTGTAACCTGTGGTCAAATTACAATATCATTTGCATTCTGCCTTTAGAATATATTGGACATGGTTAAAATAATTGAATGGTTACATGATTGTTTGCCATATACTCTGTATACTCACATACACTCTGTAACACAGACAAATCTAGGAGCCTTTCTGTTCTCCCTGGTTGTTTTTTTTTTACTACTTAGGTCCTCATTATGCTGACCCAACATAGTCTTTCTGAAAAAAGGTCACATGAACCTCTCCTTATATGTTTTCTTTTAATACACTAAATCACATTTTAAAAGGTGATTAATGGGTGACATTGTCACATACATCCCACAAAAACACTGTGCTGTGCTGTTCTGGGAAGCTGGAAATGATTCCTTCCAAATTTGCTGTTTTTCATAGAGACTGTTTTCTATGCAGGAACTGCCAAAGAAGATGGACTATAGGTCTTCACTGTTTCATCCCAAGCACAGTCTGCCACCTATGGAGAGTAAACAGACCAATGTATTAGTTATTAGGGGAATAAAGGCAAAAGGAAAAAGGAGTATCATTCAGTAATTTATTATTCATATTGGCATTTGATATTGTCTCTAATAAATGTAAGCTTTTCAGAGACACATAAGTTTTTCATGTCTTAGCCTACAGACCTTATCTTGATTTACTTCAGTTGTCTCAATGTCATCACTGCATCCTGCCTGCACCCACTGGGAGACATGCCTTGCGCATCTATGTTATGAAGTTGCACTCTACCTGTTTCCATTGAATACATGTCATTGTGTAACCTCCTGCTTGTATCTGCATTCCTCACATTGTCACTAAAAGCAAACTTTCAATGAAACACTTTTGGTAACAAGCATTTCAGATGAGGTATACTCAACCTGTTCAAATGTAGTTCACTGAACAATTGTGAAATCTTATTTTCCAGGACATTCAATTGCCAAGAGGAAATAATGCAAAGGACACCATCTGCAAAAACACTGGGGAATTCCCACCTGTAATCAACCTAATTAGTATCATACTGTAGTTTCTGAACACAAATATAGTAGCAGAATCATTTCATCAAATCTCAAGAAGAGCAAACAGCATTTCTACAAAACACAGACTTCCGAGAATCATTTTGCGTAATTCAATTCAACTCTGTTTCTGATAGTACATGGAAAAACTAAGTGCAACTAGGTGCGGTTAGCTAAGGGAAAACGTCAATAGGAAATTGATAAATATTTGTGATCTCTTGAAGTCTGATAAGACACGAAATATCCCAATAGAAAGTGCTGGGATGTATCACTAGATCTCCCCTATTGTAACAAAAGGAGTTATATGCAGGCCTAAAATGAGGAAGTTTTTGCCTGGCACTGCATCACTTCCAATGACACAAAGGGGAAAATAGTAGTTAACAGCTTGTGAAAATCTGATCAGTTATTTATATGTACAACTTGTTAAATGCCCAGCAACATCATTTCACACATCATCCACCTTCACAACAGATTTGTGTGACAAATCTGACTCTTCAGATGAGGTAGTGACTTGTTCAAGGTAACCTATTCAAATTGCTGGTTCTCAGATAAAGTCCAACATTATGTCCACTCGAGTAATCCGGGATCACCACCTAAGTCTAAGCAGTATATCAAGATCCATTTCTGGCTCAGCAGATGCTTCTCCCAATGTGAAGTAGAAAACGTTCCAAACAATGCAGAGTTATCTGGGAACTTCTTTTCTTTTGCACTGGGAAGTACCCACCCAACTCTTTTAGCTGGGGGTCCAGATAATTTCTTGCCATGTTGTTGAGGAGTTGGAGGAAATCTCTGTTGCATTAGCAACTTGTCTGCAATGGAGCCCTGACTAACTAGGCTGAAAAGGTGGGCCATATTGGTGATAGGTTACTGGTGGCTCCCAGGACTAAGCCAGGTTGCTTTGCTCACATTATGGAACTCAGTGGCATATGAAGGTCATTTGGCACCCAGGGCACATAAATTTGTGGCATCCTCCCCATGACAAAATTGTTTTAGTAATAGTCACGATATGAAATTAATAATAATAATGGCCAAAGAAGAAGCACAGACAGCGAACATTTTCATTTATTGAATTTATACATAATAGACTTTGCATATGTAGTGAACATTAGATATCATAACCCAAAATAGGGAAAGAATGCCTATCAAGATAGTATACATTGAGGTCTATCATACATATAAAAGCATATATATATTTTTGTTGTAATATAGAAGAAAGGCAAAATATATGTACATTTATGAAGAATACATTTGGTTTTCTGAAATGCTTGCATCAAGCTATTTCTTCCCAGTGGTAATTTCAGTATAATCCACTTTTTGTTACAGTGTACAGCTTTTGTTACATGATTCCCAGGGTAATCTACTTTTTGTTACATAAGGCAGTGGTGTTTTCCTTTTCTGGTTTTTTTTGGCTATAACGTTTGATAGAATAAAGATATTTCAACACTGTTTCATTGCATTCTGAATCAAATTATGCATCAAAAGATATGTAACATGATATTATTTGAAAATACCTAGATTTTAAAAATTAGAAGGTAGCCTCTGTCACCACCACTCCCCCCCCCCCGCAGCACCGGGGCACACTCCCCCAGCACCCCTAATTGTACTCAACTGATGGAATGCCCTCCTGCATGAAGCCTGACTGACTCCTTCAATATCTGCTTTTAGAAATATAACTGAGACCATCCTTTTTCACTGAGCATTATAGGAATGGATAGAGAGCTAGATTAGATCTTTGTGGTACTCTAAACACAGAAGCACTGGAACATGCTGAGCATTATATAAACGAAAACTTAGACTAGCGTAGGAAACAGAAAAGTATTCCAGAGAGACCACCTCAGTTTAGCTATACATCCCTGTACCCTATCCTTTGAAGTCAACTTGATTCTAAACTGTAAAACTGCTTCATAAAAGTCACAACCTAGTAAAAATGTCATCTGCAAATCAATAAGGGCTGCACCTTCCAAATGGTCCTGTGCAGACAGGAAATACCCAGTGCACATCAACACATAACTGCAATGATTCCTGCAATTCTACTGTATGTAATAATAAAAAACATTATTATATTATTGATAAGATGCCTTAAATATCTGGGTGTAAAATACCTCTAAGGACAGGAGGAATGGCCCTGGTTCCAGGATTACCATTTATAAGAAGAAGAAAAAACCAAACAAATCACCACAAATGACTTGAAACTGTATAGCCACAAATACTGCTGTGTATGCAAGTACTTACACTTCACACAGCGCTTCCCCATGTGACTATCAGAGCCTGAAAACCATCCCATTGTTTGGAGGCAAAGTGGAAGGGGTAAATGTTTGCAAAGGTCGATAGACATCTATTTGCCCCAGAATGTTAAGGCACAAGTAACCCATAAGAATAGAAATGGTTCTTTTATTTTTAAAGCAATCCATTCACTTGGTTCAATGGAATAGGTGCCACCAGAGAAAAACTGGAAGAAAAAACAACAGTGGAGTGGGCATAACACTATACAGATCATGTTACAAGTGGATCTGTTGATGTTGGACTTATATTGCATTTTCTAGATAAGTATATCTTAATGTATCTATAAATAAATATTCATGTAAGACAACTACATCTGATCAAAATGCCATGGTATGCATGTTTGCATTTAAATGCCAATCTGCCATTTATATTAATTACACAACATGCACATTATAAGTAACTATATGATGTTTGCAGGAATGTTGACGAAACTACCAGGATTTGGCAAACTTTATCAACAGATTGCTCCTTCTCTATGAGGGAATGACAAATAGAAGCATAGCAGCGATTTTGAACATTCAGGAGGTGCAAGACGAACATTGCAATAGCTGTATCAGATCAGAATAATGGCCCATCTGGCAATAGTATGCCATCTCTGAAAGTGGCTAAATACTCCACATCAATTAGCTGCCATACAAAAGCAGCTGAGATGTGTTTGCACTACTAATCCACATCTAACAGCATCAAAATGTTTTCATCTCTTAGCCAACAACCACGTCCATTTACTTGGTTTCAAATTTATCTTGGCAAGGTGAGGAAGAGCAAATCCTGGTGTCATTTATGAAGACATCAGACTATGTTACAAGGACTCTTGCATTCTCAAGAGCTCCAATCCAGCTACACTTAGACATGACATGAAAAACAGTGCAATTCTAGACACCTCTACACAGATGTAAGTCCCATTTTTTTCAACCGGCCTTATTCTCAACTTCCTTGAGAGTGAGGCATTCAGTGGGGTTCACTTCTGAGTAGACATGACTAGGATTGTGCTGAAAGCAATATAAATTAATTGTGGCTATTGTGTTCCACAGGCTTTAAAAAGTTATGATTAAGTTAGTTAAGTTAAGTTAAGTTAAGTTAAGTTAAGTTAAGTTAAGTTATGAAAAAGTTAGCTGGACTAGAAGAATATTTTACCTGACAGCAAGCAAAGAGTTGCTATGGTTCTTCAGTCCCTCATGAAGAGAGAGTAAACAGATTAGCATAAACAGCTGGAACAGACAAACTGATTATGAAAACTGGTGTGTTAATTATGGTAAATGTTGAACTGCAGTATTAACAGCTTTTCCTTTAAACAAAGCATTAAGTCATAGAGCTAATGACTCGGGAAATGATTTTCATTATTAATGGTTTCTTATTTTGCTTAATGAATTACCATAAATTAAACTGAGTTTTAGTTACAGATTGATTAGGGAAGTGTCTCCCCACTCCCCATCGCTTATAATAGTATGAACAAACTAATTGTTATGACTATATAACAATTAATTATATAACAATTGATTCTATAGCTATTATAATTGTTATGATTCTATAATTAGTCCTGTGACTAATTACTCTGAAATCTGGGCTAAGAATTATTATTAGAAATATTAGAACAGGAAAGAATCATGCTGCCATATTAACTTTTTAGGGACCCCCAAATCAAGTATATTGTACTGTGATCCTATGTAGCTCAGTTTGTTCCTGTTCCTTGGCATAGGTATGCCATACATACAGCACAGGACCATGTATGCTATACATACAGCATAGGACCATGTACTGTATGTACTCTCAGGGTTATTTTTTCGGCTCTTGTCCTTGAGTACAGTAGCAAAGGATGACAGTAACAGACTAAGTAACATCCTTCCACCAAAAACAAACTTTTCAGGAACTGAACAGTGTTTTCCTCCTCTTGAACTTGGGAACAAATATTGCAAACTTAAATCAGCTAATTGTCCCCATTTCAAAAGGAAAGTTGGACATGATGAGATTAGCTCCTGTTATTGTATGGATTTAGGACCCAATCCTGAACTCCCTTAGCGCCAATGCTGAGCTCCAGCGCTGGCACTGGGTGTTGTAAACATGCAGTAAAGCATGTCCATGGCACCCAGAAGAGAGCGGCCACCGGTACTCTGTTCCGCCAGATCCTGAACACTGTATTAGGTTGGAAGGCCCAACATGGAGTCTCTCAAGTCTGCTCTAGCAAAATAGCCAGTGCAGACAGACTTGAAAAGCCCCATTGCAGGGCTTGGGGCTTTCCCTAGGGGAAGAGGATAAAAGTCCCCTTCCCCTAAGGAGACCTCCAGCAGCGCTGCTGGATGCAGCTGTTTTGGCACCGCTGCACCCAGCTGAGCCACCAGCTTCAGGATTGGGCTGTCCAGCTACTATCATCCCAACCACTTTGCTGGTATGGAATTTGACAAATTATTTGCACTACATAAATTAAGCCTCATCCACCCTACATAAAGGTAAAAAATACGAATGCTGTAAATATGTAGGCTGACAAAGGTTATGTGACAAATGCTGTAAATATGTAGGCTGACAAAGCCTATCTCTCACCTCAAATTCTAAAGTGAATGTCATCCCATCTAAAATATTTACCTTCATCCACATTGGTAGTGCTGTTTCTCACCAATAGAATTAAAACCAGTAGCCATTCATTAATACTCATTTACACTGACCTGATTTTCTTCTTCAACAGTTCCCAAAGTAGTTATTGATCATTACATTGTGACTTTGCTATTCAGACCTTTCCAGTACCCTGAGGTAATCTTTTCAACCTTTTGAAATTACCTGGATGACAAACAGTCTTTTCGGTCTTTAAGAAGACAGGAAAATCTTTTACAATATAGTCAATATTTGTTGAACTCACAAGTGCCAAGAAAATCAGAACCTAAGTGCCTGTAGTCCTAAATACACTTACAATTTAAAGTGGCATTTAATCATGAGCAAGTAGACTTAGGATTTGACAAAGAAACTAACAAAAAAGGGTCATATTTTGTTTAGTAAAAATGTAGAAAAAAATTAAAAACAGATTTGGCTGTGACTTTTTTAAAAAAGCAAATATTGATACAAAATCATTATATTTTCTAAACAAATTTTCTGGAGATCTTATTATGAAACATGAAGATATGCAGCTGCCTTCTACCAACTAAAACCACTAGTGCAATGCCATTGGTATTGTTTGCACTGACTGGTATGGGCTCTCCAGGGTTTCAGACAAGGGTCTATTGCAGCACTACTTGGATACGCTAGGAACCTTCTGCATGTAAAGCAGGTGATCTACAACTGAGCTACAATCTCATCACTCTCCTGAAGAGGAAAGGTTCTGGGAAAGAGTTTTTTTTTTAACACAATGTACTATGCCAAGAGTTCAAATTGTCATGATTTGCCATTATCTGCTAAAGGATACTATAAGAAGATCTAACAGAAATAATTCAGAATTTATGAAAGCTCCTATTACCAGCTCATAAAAGCTAAATAATGATTGCCAGTTTCCTTGACAGAGTTCCATCAAATGTGTAATTCCCTTTCATTTCCTTCAGGAACTTATGTTATGGAGTTGAATATTTTACATTTACATCTGACAGTCTTCTCAGTTGCAGCCATCAACATTTGACTCTAGATTAATTCATGCTCAAAAGGATGAAGTTGTGAACTGAGGACTGGAGGCATTTTCGACAGCTAACATGGACAATCTTGCATATCAAAACCATGGAATTTTAATTATTTATTTTTCACATTTTTATACTCTCCTTTCTCCAAGGAGCTCAGGACGGCATACTTGATTCTTTCCTTCCTTGTATCCTCATAATAACCCTTCTGAGGTAGGTTAGGCTGAGAGATAGTGACTGGCCCAAGGTCACCCAGGGAGCTTCATGGCTAAGCAAGGATTTGAACCTGGATCATCCAGGGTAAAGCCCAACACCAGAACCACTTTTTAAAACCCAACAGAAAAACTAGTACTTAGCTGGCCGGTTCTCAGCGGTATCGTTCTGCTGGTGGCTCTATTAGTGTAAGGTTGGCATCTGGGGGGGGAGGGGTAAAGGCAATTGCTGGAATGTAGACACAGAGGTAGCTGTGGTAATAAGAATTGCCCTAGTCTACTTTGGGATATAGGTGAGGCCTTGTTCCTTCTCACACAAAATGTGTCATTTTTCTCAGGCTAGAGTCCTGCTCCATTAAGCTCAGCGGAAAGTTTGCCATTGATTTCTACAGGAATGTACTCTATACAGTGTATGAACTCAGAGTTTTAATTTTAATCTGAGAGACAGTACTCAAATAGTATTCTTGGCGGACTGCAACATTTGTCTGCAAGTGTCACATTTCTGTGCTTTGGGATACACTTTTTCCCCACTATACTGCATTTTTTTTTTAAAAAATTGCAATTTAGATGTTTAACTGTAGTTCATACTTCACAGAACTTTTGCAAGATAATGTTTTATTTTCTACAGAGTGCGTAGTCCTGCTTACAGGCAGAGAACTACCATAGAAAAAGCCTTGCTCAACAGAATGCATTCATTTATATAACATCGTTGGTATTCTCTGTAGCATAAAAAGTAGACCTGATAACTAGGTACAGAATTAAAGAAAGGGTTTCCAGGACTTTTCATTTCTTTTTCTCACATTTGCGTTGAATGTTATGCGGTCTTATTACTAAAGCAGTTCTAAAATACCACAATTTCAAGCGTTTTATGAAAGGAAAGGAACTTCCCTCATTTCTTTGAATCTTTAAAATAACATAGTTGAAAAAAAGATGAATTTGACCACTGAAGCAATAGCTGGAAGGTTCAACCAACTGATTTAATGGGTTACAATTTATTCTATACAAATCTTAAAATGATATTTCCAAATGGCAGCAAACGCTCACAAAGGTCTCAGCAGAAACTGCAACACCTAATAATATAGCTGAATGAAATATGCTGCTCTTACTTCCTTATTTTATTAAAAGCCAGAAATAGTAGTCAGAACAACACTAGGGGAATCCAGTTTGGGCACTTACAGCACATGGTGTGCATTTTTATAATTCAATCTAAATTTCTTCACTTTCCTGAAGAAATATAAATATTTTAGTAAGAACCAAGATGGTGGAGGAAAGGAACAGAGATGAAGTATATGGTCTAGGAAGGTTGTGAGGATAAACAAATTTTGAAATTCCATCTCTGCTCTACTGAAATAATTCAAAGCAGCATGCACTTCATCATATACAGTTTGCTTGCAAACACCAAAGCTGCATAAAAACCTACTTTTAAAAAACATAATGGGAGCTAATTAAGATTCTGAGTTGCACAATATGGCACATGGGGTACACATAGTCCTTATGGTACAAAGTCCCAATCAAATCTTGTTATGAGAAGCAATCCAATGCACAGTTAAGTGCAATTAAATTCCACAGAGATTAATGGGATTAAGGCTAGCACACAAAACTGTGAATAAAATTCTAACCAATACAGCCCTTTTGGGACAGGGAGCCATTTAGTTATTTGATTTTTCTCTGTAAACCGCTTTGTGAACTTTTAGTTGAAAAGCGGTATATAAATACTGTTAATAATAATAATAATAATAATAATAATCCTATCCAGCTTTCCAGCACTGATGCGGCTATGCCAACTAGGCATGCGGTGCATCCTGTGGTGAGGGGCAGCCTTCTCAAGGTAACATTTGTTTCCATTACCTTGGGGCTGCATTGTGACTGCATATGCATTGGAAAACTGGATAGGACTGGGCCCTCAGTTGATTTATGTGACCTTGATAAAGAAATGCTCCATACTATTTCTTCTTGATAAGTCCAAGTTTCCCTTTAAAATGGCAAATTGCGCTAAGGATTGTCATCATAAATGAAGAGTGTGGGCTCTTATAGCACAAATTTACTAGAGACTAATTTAAAGGATCATATTAAGGTTTCATTTTTAGTTAACCAAAAACATTTCTCAAATGACAAAGATCCTCCTCCCTGGTTGATTCAAAATCCAATTATTGACCAGTTTTGACAGAATATTACTCAGGGTTCAGACTTACAAATTTTAGACACAAGAAGAATAAAATACATTACCCCGCTGATTTTCTTTTTTCTAGTGATTTTTGGGTGTAGTCAGTAAAATATTTGTATTACTGGTATAGTAAACTAGATTTAATTTAATTTTTTGGCTATATTTAGATGGCCTGGAAAAAATCCTTGCAGAGAATGCACATATGCATAACTTAATGAAGTCTTGTTTTATTCACAAAGTACAGATTCATAGAAATGATCTTACATCTCTTCTCTTAAATAAGTAAGAAAACACAAATGTTATTATTTATAAAACATTTCAAGTATTTAGAAGGTGAGTCACTGAAGATCATATTAAAGATATTTTATTTACTTACTTGTAAAATCTTTTTTTAAATGTTAAGTATTTCCAACACCCATTTGGAAATGAATGATATGTCAGTACAAACTTATGGAAACCCATGTTATTTCACAGCAGTTGATAAGAACCCCAATGCAGAGTCACCTTTAATTTTGCATGCACTTTTCATCAAGATAATGGCATAAAACTGCAGCTGGAATGTATGATGTATTTTGGCTTTTTGCACAATGAGGATTGGGGCCTTGCACTAAGGCAGCGCAAAAGTCGGGCTGCTGTTGTACACTGCTGGACCACTGACACAAATGGTCAGAGGCATAGTAGGTACAGTAGGTGGCTCTACAAGGCTCTTCAGGCATTGGTGGTGAGGGTGGGGGGGGGAGTTTTGAGAAGCAATACCCATTACTTTGCGGAACCATTGCACATAGAGTGGATTCTTGGATTGTCCTGCAGTCCAAAAACCCTTCCAGAAGTAACAGCTTATCTGAGGGCAAGGGAAAATCCTCCAAGGTCAGAGGGCTGAAGTTGTATTAATGTTGCCATAATATTGAAAGGGAAGGAGGGTTAAGTTTGACATGTGCAACTTGCTCAGATCACTTCAGAGAAAGAGGAGTCCTTTCCAACTAGCTATTAGAGGAAAATGTTATCAGAAAACAAGGGAGAATAAGCCCACCAACAGCACTTTCAGAAAGATGAAAACCTTGGTGGAACTCCCACCCTCTACCCTGGGTATAAAGAGTACCCTCCCTGTTGGCTTCCAGTGGGACCTAAAGAGCTCTCTGTTCCATTCTGTCTTCTCACTTTTATAATTTTCAGGTTTTGGTTCTGTTGCTTACTGTTGTTGCTGTTTTTTTTGTTCTGTTTTAATAGTTCCCCTAAAACACCATTCTTCAACTACGGGTACACCGGTGGTACTTGAGGTGGTGTCTGGTGGTACTCATGGGATCCCTGGACACCTACTGCGCAGCAACGAGATCCTTCTAAGGAGTCTGTGCTGCTGCGCTGACCCTTTCAGCTGCTGCGCATGGGTCAACTGTTGACCCTCCCTGTCCTACACAAAGGGCAAAAGTAGAGGAATTGTTGCTCAAACTATCTTAAAGTACTAGAGGAAATATATCTACCACCCTAACAATTTCAACAAATAACATGATATACATCATGGGGTGCAATCCTAACCTCTTATGTCAGTGCTTAACAGCACTGACATAAGGGCAATGCAGCTCCAAGGTAAGGAAACAGACATTCCCTTACTTTGAGGAGGCCTCCGTGAGTTGACACCCAACTGTAGGATGCAGCACATGTCCCATTGGCACCGCTATGCCAGTGCTGGAAAGCACTGACATAAGGGGTTAGGATTGTGCCCATAGTGTCTGACAGGGCCCAGGAGGAGGTAGCGGCTACATGACTGGAGACAAGGAGCTCTGGAGACAAGGTGATGCCAGGTACTGGAAATGAGAGAGGTGCTATCTGTTGTGCATCCGCTGACAACCTGGGGGGGTGTAAAATAAGGGACAAAATGGAGCAAGGGAGACAGAGAAGGGAGCAGGGAGGAGGGGGAAGAGGGAAGAATGAGTGGAAAGGGCAAGCAACAAAAATGAAACAGAGATGAGGACAAGCAACAGGAAGAGAGAATGTTGGGAGAGCAATCAGGAAAAGGAAAGCAAAGGGCGATGAGCCAGGAGGGAAGGAAGTGCAAGAGGAAGGGGGAAAGCAAGAAGAGGAGAAGGTATAAGGAAAAGGCAAGGGGGAAACTGCAGTGGTGAAACCCCCTCCCAGGGAGCCCTGTTGGACTGTGCAGCATGGGTTGACACTCACAGGCAGGTGGCATCCTGGCTGGAACAGGGTCCTGCAGGGAAGGGGGAGGGAGGAGGTTCTGGAGATATGCAGGCCAGGGCCACACTAATTGCAGCAGAAAATCTGACCAAACAAACACTCATAAGCCTGGAAATTTTTTTCTATCTAGTCAGATCCAGAGAAAATTTATCTAAAAAAAAAATGGTCAACACCTACCAGCCAACTCAAGGAATTCAGGGACACTATAAGGAAAATCAGCCCACCATTTGGGGCCAAATGGGCCAATAGAAATGTCTGATGAATTTCAGCCTGGTGGCCTAGTGTCATGTTTGGGATGCTCCTTGTGCCAAAGTGTCATACCCCAATTCCTAGAATGTGGACCTGACCCTTGGGACAAACCCTTGGGGACAGAGATCATGACAATGACTGACCAAGATATCTCATCTTAAGTAAGTTTGGGGGTCTTGATGAGTACTCAAAAGTGGACAATAAAGTGAGATGCTATTTGATATGAGTTCACCATATTTTAGGTTGAACCTAAAACCATCTTGCTTCCTTTTCTCACCCACTTTTAGTGCTAGTCTTTATATAATGATACTGTGGATTGGGTTGCTTTTTACTAAGTATGAGTTTCACCTCTACTACTTTCTCCTTTTTTTAGGTTTAGGTTTAACAGATGATTGAATTTTTAGCCTTTTAATGATTTTTCCATTGCTTTATTTTGTTTACCGGCCTTGAGCATTTCTTGGAAAGGTAGTGTTTATTCATTATATAAAAATACAAAACTGGAGAATCTGATACTGTTCTGGATAAGTTCACACCTAGTCATACTTAATACCACATATGTTTGTATCTCCTAACTATGAAAATCTTCACAAGTAGATACTGTATCTCAATCACAAGATTTCATTTACCCTTTTGTCTCTGGTAAATTATAAAAGGAACTGCAGCTACACACAATATAGTCTGTAGTTAAACTATGGTTACATCCATATAAGAAGAAAGCCTTCTTTTATCTTACCTGTCCAGGTTGGTGCAAGCTTAAATCAAGGCCACACGTAAACTCTGAATGATGCTCCACAGTTTCAAGTAGAGGATCAGGCTTGGAGAAATCCCAAAATCTATAGATGGAATCAAGAACACAATTATGGTAAGCAAAAGACCATTTTTTAAAAAAAACTGTAAAACTGGATGACCGATCTGCTTAAAGCTGCCAGACGCTTTTAGAAACCAAACTCATCCACTTTAGAAATGCAATTAATTCTATTGCCACAAGTCTCTTGACTCATCTGCATAAATAAGTACTTCATTAAGAAAGCATCTCCTTCAGCCCAGTATGGAAATTTAGATCAACAGAGCTGGCATGATGACCTCCCATTGGGACAATCTGCAAAACAGTAATCTGAAGTGTCTTTATTTAATAAAGACTACTTTACAAAGTATGAACCTGACAGCTCTTCAATTCATCTCACCTAATACAGTCTGCTCTGAGACAGCAGGTCATTCCACCTGCCTCAAATCCTTTAAGCAGCAAATGCCAGCTATTCCACTTGGCTTGCTTTCTTCACGCAAAACATTTACTCTATCACCACTCCCCCATGTTTCATCAAACATCTCAACTGCCTGCTACGGCAAAATGATTCAAGAGGTGTGTTTGGATTTCTATATTCAAGACAAGTAAGGACAACAGCACCACATCTGAAAAACAAAAGTTCTGAATGCTTTTAATATCTCAAATTAGCAGATATAAAAAGCAATTAGGCAATATAGAATGAGATACTCTGTACACGCTTAAGGAACACCATTGGCCTAGGCTACAGATAGCTCATTTGTGCTTCCAGTTATTGTTTTCCTGGTGCCAGAACCTGAAGGAGTAAACTCACCAGCTTACTTTCCTATGACATAAATGCCAAATACTTTTCTTCCTGCTGTTCCAAGTATCAACATATGCTTTTGTATGGATTTCAGAAGGCTCAAACTATGGAACACAAGAAGGGTGCTCCAACAACTCTCTTACCTCTGAGTTATTACCTATTACCAATAAATGTGTTAAAACCACAGGGACAGTTTCCAAAAAAGAAACTGCCCAGATACTCAAGACCATAAAAAACTTCTACTTGAATCGAATCTAGTCAGTGTACAAACCATTCTTACGCTGTAATCCTATACATATTGATTCAGAAGTAAATCCCATGAGTTTCAAGGGACTTGCTCCTTTGTAAGTGTGTTTAGAATCTCAATCATAGTTAATGTGTGCTACTGGCTGAATTTCTGATACTGCTAACCAACCGACCAGGAGAGCAAAATAATTGTTTTCTCAAAGTTGAAAAAACCAACAGCTGATTCTAGATCTGACCTTTTCTGTAAATGACACAAGGTGTAATTCCTTAATTTTTTTTTTTAGTATATCTAGGTATCTATAAGTCAATGTTTCAGTTTCATTTCTTCATCAGTCCATCCCAATACTTACTGTAATTACTGCCTTTCTCATAGACTCAAGGCAGTTTTACACAGGCAGACTGATCATAAACTCTCATTTTTCAAATGGGGTTTTTACAAATGTTTTTCTATGAACCCTCCAATTCTCCAGATAGTGCAATCACTGTTCTGGCTGAAGCTCTAGCCTTCCCAGCTTCTACAGGCAACTGGAAATCAAGCCTCATTGGATCTCAAGATGCTATCTATGTCTTGCCAGCTGCCATTGCCACACTCCACATTCCTGCAGATTCCTCCACAAAGTTCCATCAGTTGCATTCCAGTCATCCATCCAAGGTCATACTGAAGTTGATTCTACTTAGCTTCTTCAGGCAAGATGGCAGCTCAACCTCCAGACCACACCTCTTGCCCATAAGAACATAAGAAGACAACAAGACACAACCTGCATCCGGATGCCTTCCCTTGCATCTAGCAATCTGAGGTAGCCTACTTCTAAAACCAGAAGCTTGCACATACGTGCCATGACTTGTAACCCATGATGAACTTTTCCTCCAGAAATTTGTCCAATCCCCTCTTAAAGGCATCTAGGCAAGATGCCATCACTATTTCCTGTGGCAAGGAGTTCCACAGACTAATTACACGCAGGGTAAAGAAATATTTTCTTTTGTCTGTTCTCCCAATACTCAATTTTAGTGGATGTCCCCTGGTTCTGGTGTTATGCGAGAGGGAAATGTTACTCTATGTAGTCTACTCACGTATTATTCTATGTCAGTGGTTTTCAAACTCCCAGGGAGAGTTTGAACCACTCTAAGTTCTTGTGGGACGGGCGGGAGCAGCGGAGGTGGGGGGGAAGACAGCGGCACAGTCCCCAGGATCGCGCCGCTCAGGGGGCTGCAGGGGCTTGGGTACACTTACCCAAGCCTCCTGCAGCCTCCCGGAGGTGTGGGGAGCCCTGCGTGACCTTCTGCAGGGCTCCCTGCAGCTTCAGAAGTGAAACTGGAGCGATCGCACTCCACGTTCACTTTAGGAGAGGCGGGACGTGATCACTCGCTTTCAAAGCGGCAGGGAGCCCTGCAGAAGGTTGGGACGCTGCAGGAGGCTCGGGTAAGTGTACTGAGCGGCGCATCCTGAGGATCGTGCCGCTGCCTCCTCCCTGCCTCCAGGCTGCCCCTACCCCTTAAGGTGAAAGTGGCCAGAGCCCACAGGCTGGGGCGTTGTGATGCCCCAGTTTGAAAAGCCCTGCTCTATGTATTCTATGTTACTCTATGTAGTCTACTCATATGTTATTCTATATAGAGTTACTAGCCAATATAGTGCTTCTTGTTTAAATAAGGGCACAGTCCTAATGTGCCCTTGGGCCGATGAAAGTCCCTTGCACTGGCCCAGGAGTGTCGCAAAAGTGCCATCAAGCACTTTTGTAGCTGCTGCTGCTTTACCTGGGGTAAGTGGAAGCGATTCCCCTTGCCCAGGCCGAGCTGCTTTTAGTCCCAATCCTGCCTTGGATGCAGCGCAGGCTTGAATGCCTAAATCTAATGTGGGGGACAATCTCAAAGCAATACAGAGTTCTGAATCACTTGTCCTGAATCACTTGACAGGGCAGGAGGTCTGGTCTAGAGGGTAGAGCCTCCATTTGCCTGAAGATAACATCCACAAGGTCGCCAGTTCGAGGCCACAGGTACCGTGCGACCTTGAAGCAGCTGACAAGCTGAGCCAAGCTATTTCCATCTGCTCTGAGCGTGGGAGGTTGGAGGCCAGGATGGAGGCCAGATCAGAATGAAACATCTGAATTTGTTGTGGCTCTTGAAAGATAGAGCCTTCTTTCAATTGTAAAAATCCCTCCGGGGATTTAAATTAGCCTGCCTATGTAAACTGCCTTGAATAAAGTCTTGAATAAAGACTAAGAAAGGCGGTATATAAATACCTGTATTATTATTATTATTATTATTATTATTGTCCTTTTCTGCCTTCCAAAATATTTACTGGTACTTATTTAATTTTTTGCATTTTTGGTATTACACAGTTCCTTCCTTTTGTCCTCACAATTGTGTGAAGTACATGAGGCTGAGAGATAGTGACTGTTCAAGGTCACCCAAAAAGCTTCATAGCTGAGTGGAGATTTAAACCTGCATCTTCCAGGTCTAAGTCCAACTCCATAACCACTATGTCATCATGGCTCAGGCAGCTCAGGTGGGATGTTTGCAGGACAACTCTTCTCCTACCTGTTGCTTTTCATTTGCAACATCTCTCCTGTCCCCCCTTTTCCCTTTTTGACCAGCAAACACACCACAGAACCCTAATTAGGATAAAAGCAGTAAGAAATAGTCTGCAGAGGAAAAACAATAGGAGTGGGGGAAAAGATCAAGTACCCATTCCTCCCACCACTTTTCTTCTGCCCAACTTTATGTCACCAACTCCTGGATGGTTGCAACTAGATACAATGCTCTGACTTCAGTGTTACAATGGATAAACCTACTGAGCAAGGGTCTTCGAATAGTTCAGTAGTAGGGCTGAGAAGAACTGAAAAATAGGCAGCTCAATCATAACTAAATTCCTGCACGCTGATGAAGTAGCAGCAGCTACGCTGCATTCCATAAGGGTATTTCAGCTGCTGGACATCTCTTTGAGGTAAGGGGATATTTGGCTCCAGGGTATTAGTTATGGTGCTTTTGCAACAGCATATACCAGTGGAGCATACACTCCACTTGCGCAAGCAGCAGTTATGACTAGGACATAAGAGTTAGAAGCGGGTTGCTAAGGGATCTATTGACAGACTGACAATAACTGGCTGACGTTCTCAGAATCTTAATGCCCTAGTGGGAAAATTACTTAAAATACATATGGCTGCCTTTCCCTTCCTTAAAGGGAGGTGTTCATGGTGACTAACAATATAGGTGGGAGCACTAAGGTTTAAATATGCTTATAGTCTCTCACCTATCTAGGTTTACATTCACACTTGGGAATGTTGATGTAAAAATCATAATTTACATACATCATGTGCATATGCTTCACATATATCATCATGATGTAGTCCAGTGGTTCTCAAACTTTTAGCATTGGGACCCACTTTTTGGAATGAGAATCTGTCAGGACCCACCAAAAGTGATATCACGACCGGAAGTGACATTACCAAGCAGGACAATTTTTAACAATCCTAGGCTGCAAGCCTACCCACACTTACCCAGGAGTAAGTCCCATTTACTATCATTATTTAAAGCATATACTTAGTAGCCTGTTCAAAGTACAGATCTGTAACATTTCCCTAAACACAGTCACATACCATGGTAGTATCTAATATACAGTAATAAGAAAAAAATAATGAAATGAATGGGGACCTACCTGAAATTGGCTCGCGACCCACCTAGTGGGTCCCAACCCACAGTTTGAGAAACACTGATCTAGCTCTTATAAGACCCCTGCACATTATTACTCCCATATTGTAGCTGAGGTGAAGAGGATGTGGCTTGCCTACAGCTATCTAGCAAGTTGATAGCAGAGACAAGATTCAAACCAGGGAAGCATATTTTCAGATAAGTCTTAATCCCTGCTCTACTCCAACTCTCTACTATTAGAAAGGCACTTCGCAAATGACCACCAGTTGTGCGATAATGACATACAACATTTGTTGCAAGTCAATGCTTGACTACAGTTCTAAAAGTTATAAGCAGGGCTCAGATCTCTTTTCTGTTGCTAAACATGAGGAACCCAATCCACATGATAAGGCCTGTTAAGAAGTGCCAAATAATTATTTTGTGTGCAATAGGCCGTGTATAACCAGTCCTTTAAAACGAACCATCATTACCTACACCAGGGGTGTCCAAACATTTTGGCAGGAGGGCCACATAATCTCTCTGACACTGAGTCGGGGGCTGGGGGGAAAAAGAATTTACATTTAAAATTTGAATAAATGTTTACATAAAACATTTGTTAAAATTTACATAAATGAATATATTAGAGATGGAACTTATATGAATGAATGAAGGTCTTGTAGTAGCTCAAGGCCTATAAAAGGCCTTGCACAAAGCAAGGCCAGCCTTTCCTTTGCTGCTGCTGCTGCATCACAGATGTGAAACAGCAGGTAGTGGAAGGAGCCCTTGTCCCACAGTTCAGGTGAGAGGTCAAACAGACTTCCTCATGGTGACAGCAGTTGCATCAGGCCAGCATAGGCTCCAGCAAGTCTCCAGAGGGCCATAGGCTCATCAGAGACTGGGGGCTCCCCATGGGCTGGATTGGGAGCACCCAAGGGCTGCAAGTGGCCCCCAGGCCGGGGTTTGGGCACCCCTGACCTACACCAATGTAACCCTAATTCTATAACATGAAAAGTCATATAAAAATCAGGCTATTGTGCACAATTCTGCAGATTTCCCTATGCATTTCAACTATTTTGCATAATTTATTGTTCTTCAAAATCACGGGCCAGACCAAGGAGCCATGCAGGTCACCTAGCTCTTTTCTAATCGCTGGAAATTGGTTCAGCAAACCATCCAGCTGCTATTTTACCAGGCAAAGCTCAATGGGTTTTAAGCATTTCCTCACAACCATAAATGCTCTCACTTAAAATGAAAGATGAAATACTCAGGAAGCTGAATTCTGCATTGAACCTAGACATACAGCATTTAACATTTGACTGTCTTAGCTAGAAACTAGTTGAGAAGATCATTAACTTTACTTGACTGAACTCAATTATACAGATTCTTGTATAAGAGATTTTCACTATAACCAACTCTACCCTTTCATTCCCCCACCCAAGCCCCTTTTTTCTACCCCCTCCCCACATATAGACTCTATGCTTACGAACAAAGAGCAATGTTTAGTTTTTCCCTAATGTGTACAGCTGGTTTTGCCATTGGAGTGGTTATCAAGAAGCGGAAAGAAAAAAAGCAATCAATCTATGCAAAATACAATGTAGAAGCAGTTCAGATACACAGCAAACACTAGAGGCTAGTGAATTGGTTTGCTTAAACTGTTTTCATTAATTTTCCAGTAAAATTACCTGACCAGAATGGGAGCTACATAGTGGATGTGCTATAGCAACGGACCTCTTTAGATTCTCCTAGTACTTGAGGAACAGGAGAAAGAACTCATTTTCCAGCAAGCTGATTGCGAAAGGGCAGAAGCATATACAGATCAGCTTCATTCTTGCAATCTGCCCTTGCAATTTTCTAAAGTGTAATGCGTAGTGCTTCAGTGCATAAGTACTGATGTGGAAGCCATGTCTGCAAGACTTTATATATAAAATAATTAAGTTATTCCTTTTAAACTTCAAAAGAAGATCTATAAGGTATATGCCAATGTTTCTCAACCAGTGGTACTTGAGGTGGTGTCTGGTGATACTCATGGGACCCCCTGGACACCTGCTGCCTGGCAGCGAGACCAGGAATATGATGCAACAGACAGAGGTGGGAGGCTCAGCTCAGCAGGTAGAGCTCTAAAGCAGGGGTGTCAAGTATAAGGCCTGGGGGCCGGATGCGGCCCATGGAAGCTTTTTGTTTGGCCCTTGGGTTCTCAGCTGCTGAGCTGTGTTGAGCTATCTCTGCTGAAAGGGCGGCCTGCATGATAATTGGACTCTCCCATATCTTGAAATATGATCAAGATTTGCGTATTTTCTCTTCTGTCATTTGCAGCTAATGTTCCTAAATGAGAAAAGGTGCTTATTTCTGACATGACCTGTTTAATGACATTATTTCCTGCCTAATGACATAACTCTCGGTCCTCAGCGGGCATCCTGAATATAATTCAGACCACTGTAGGAATGACACCCCTGCTCTAAAGCATGCTTTTCTGCACTTGAAAAAGCCCTCCTGTCTACCTCTTATGGTAGTGGAATGTGTGTTCCGCCAGCAGAAAGCCCAGTTAGGATTGGGCTAGCTATTTGTTACTTGATTGGATGCCAAAAATGAGAATGTTATTCTGTTTGACATTTTATTCTATATAATGCCTTTGAGTTAATATTTGTATTACTACAGCATTTATAAGTACCATCTAAGAATTTGTATTTCAGTATACTATCTATTCCTAGCATATATCTAATAGCCCAATGCAGCCATGCCAAAATGCAGCACAGAGGTTTCTACTTGGATCTGTGCTAGCAAAATGGTGCCAGTGCATGTGGACCCAGGCTGCAGGATCAGGTCAAGGTAGGAGGTTTGGATTAAGCAGTCACTGCTGCTGCTGAATCATCTCAATTTCCAGACCCAATCCACCCTTCTCTCTGCTCCATTCCACTTCTCCTGCCAACTTACCTAGATCAGTGAGCTGGTCTAGAGCCAAAGTCTCATGCAAGGCTGCTTTACGCACTGCCAAAGGCCCTTTTGCAACTGCAGTGAAGCAGTCACTCCTGGGGAATGCTCATTCTGCTGGCTTTAGTGCCCAATAGGATTGTACTGTTAGATACATAAAGATGGTTTAAGCATTTTCCAGAAGAAAGGTTATTTCAGGTTACTGATAAAGTTCAGAAATAACCTCATTTATATCACACACTCCACTTGTCAAGCTTTAATTGAATATCAAAGAATAGCATTCAAATGAGAAGGCATTTTCTGCTTTACTCCTCCATGTTCTGGATTATCCTTTTTCTGTACTCTGGGCATTCACTGTAACTGGGACTTCATTTTCACAAGTGGCTCAACAGTCTCTCTCTCTCTCTCTCTCTCTCTCCATACACACACACACACACACACACACACTCTTCAAGGGTGAATGCCTAAATTCTTTTTATTTTGAACATCTGCAGCTAATGGTTTCTAAGTTTAAGTGAAAATTCCATGTACCATTCACTGTTTTAATCTTACTCTCAAAAAGCTAAAGCCACTATAGTCTGTAAATTGTCTATGGGATTCCCATAATTCCCTAGTGTTCCAGTCCAGCACACTTGTTGTCGAGTGCCAATTATTTATTTTTCATATGTTTATACTGTCCTTCCTCCAACAAGGTCAGAGTGGTGTATACAGTTCCTTCTGTCCTTTGCTCCTCACAACAACTCTGTAAGGTAGGTCAGGCTGAGAGATAGTGACTGGGCCAAGATCACCCAGGATGCTTCATGGCTGAGTGGGGATTTGAACCTGGTTCTTTCCGGTTTGTCCAACTCCAAAACCACCACACCATCCTTTACAAAGGGAGAGACATGAATGGAAATACTCGGGATAAATGCTTCCCACTTCAAATAAGTTTAGATTTGTTCTCTTACCAAGAAATACTACAATTAATTACAATGGGCTGTTTAAGGTAGCTCTTCCAACTTAAAAAGGAGTCTATCTTTTCTATGAATGCCAGTAGCTCACAGATCCTAGCCACATTAATGGATGCCAGAGATCAAAGAAGTAGCAGTTGCAGCTATTAAACTAAATAGTGACAGTTATCCACATGTCATCTTTCCCATGAGAAAAATGGCCAGATAATATCTAAACTGGCTCAAAAACTCCTGTGATAGGCAGAAACACATTGACAAGTATTTTTTATCCCAGGCTGTCAGGAATTTTGACCATTTCAAATCTGCATGCTTGTAATATGACTACTTAGAGTAAAAAGGGTTCTACACTTTAAGTTTGTGAGCTGATATTAAATTGGTGGCAAAAGGATTTAGAATTTTGAAATGTGATTAACACTGGTATTGATCCTACACATAGTAAGGGATAGAGCAGTGTTTCTTAAACTGTGGGTCAGAACCCACTAGGTGGGTCACAAGCCAATTTCAGGTGGGTCCCCATTCATTTCAATATTTTATTTTTAACATATTAAAACTTGATGTTACCATGGTATATGATTGCATTTGGGAAAATATTATTATTATTATTATTTTATTAATTTATGGTAAGTATGCCCAAAGGGCACACAAGGCGGCTTACAACAATTAAAATACAACATTAAAAACAAAACAATTTACAAATAATTAAAAATCTAAAAAACAAACCCCGTGGATTCTCATATAAAAAAGCAAGAAAGCCAGCCAGCCTGTCAACAATTAAAAGCTTTTTGAAATAAAAAGGTCTTCAGTCCACGCCGAAATGTTAGCAAAGAGGGAGCAGTTCTCAATTCTAAAGGGAGGGTATTTCAAAGTTCGGGGGCCACCACCGAGAAGGCCCTCTTCCTGGCTGCTGCCCCTCTCACATCTCTTGGTGGCGGCACAGTCAAAAGGGCCCCCCCAGATGATCTAAGAGCCCGGGCAGGATTGTAAGGAAGGAGGCAGTCCCTCAAATACCCCAGACCCAAGTCGTAAAGGGCTTTAAAAGTCAAAACTAGCACCTTGAATTGGGCCCGGAACAGAACCGGCAGCCAGTGTAGCTGCCGAAGCAACGGCTTGACAGAGTCAAACCAATGTGCTCCAGCCACCACACGATAAGCCGCGTTCCGTACTAATTGTAATTTCCGGTCCGTCTTCAAAGGCAGCCCCACGTAGAGCGCATTGCAATAATCTAATCTAGATGTCACTAGGGCATGGGTTACTGTGGCCAGGTCTGCGCAGCTCAGGTACAGTCGCAGCTGGCGAATCAGCCGAAGCTGAGCAAAGGCTCCCCTGGCCACCGCCGCCACCTGGGACTCCAGGTGCAGCTGTGGATCCAGGAGAACCCCCAAGCTGCAGACCTGCTCCTTCAGAGGGAATGCAACCCCATTCAGAGCAGGACGATAGTCCAGCACCCGAGCTGTGGATTTCCGAACCAAGAGCACCTCTGTCTTATCCGGATTTAATTTCAGCTTGTTCGCCCACATCCAGCCCCTAACCACCTCCAGACAGCGATCCAGGACCCCAACCGCCTCCTCAGAATCAGGGGGAAAGGAGAGATAAAGCTGTGTGTCATCAGCATATTGATGGCAACCCACTCCAAACCCCTGGATGACCTCTCCCAGCAGCTTCATGTAGATGTTAAAAAGCATGGGGGATAAGATGGAACCTTGCGGCACCCCAAACCTAACAGATTGGGGTGCTGAACAGGCGTCCCCCAGCACCACCTTCTGGGATCTGTCGGCCAGGAAGGAGCGGAACCACTTTAAAACAGTGCCTCCAAGCCCCAACCCGGCCAGCCGACTAAGAAGGACACCATGGTCGATCGTGTCGAAAGCCGCCGAGAGGTCCAGCAGGACTAACAGGGACGCACTCCCCCTGTCCATTCCCCGGCGAAGGTCATCCACCACGGCGACCAAGGCAGTCTCCGTCCTGAACCCCGGCCTGAAGCCAGATTGGAATGGGTCCAGATACTCTGTTTCCTCCAGTACTCTCTGAAGCTGCGACGCCACCACCCACTCAATCACCTTGCCCAGGAACGGAATATTCGAGACTGGCCAAAAGTTGTTTAAATTAGTGGGATCAATGGAGAGCTTCTTCAGGAGGGGGCGAACCATTGCCTGCTTCAAGGCAGGCGGAAGCACCCCCTCCCTCAGAGATGAATTCACCACCCTCCCCATCCACTCGGCCAGCCCTTCCCAGGCAGCCCTAATTAGCCATGCTGGGCACGGGTCAAGCGGGCAAGCAGCAGGTCTCACACTCCATAGAATCCTGTCCACATCCTCAGGCTCTACAAGCTGAAAAGAATCCCAAATAGCAGGACAGACAGGTTCCCCAGGGACATCACTAGATATGCCCAAAGCGGCGTCCAAGTCATGCCGAATCTGATTGACCTGTACTTTTAAAAAGCTACTATGTATATCCTTTTAACAATGATAATTGGGACTTACTCCTGGGAAAGTGTGGGTAGGATTGTTGGTCATGACATCGCTTCTGCTGGGTCCTGACAGATTCTTATTCAAAAAAGTGGATCCCGGTGCTAAATGTGTGAGAACCACTAGTGTATCAATTTAGAGAATCTTGGTGTATCAATTTAGAATTGTTGCCTAGTGGGAAAAGTCACACACAAACAGTTAAAATAGCTGAAGAATTTCTGAGGGAGGCACATGGGGTTAAAAAGAAAGGTCAGGAGAAAAAGTTTAAAAGTAAAAGAATCTTTCTGAAAGAGAAACACAGGTTACAATTAGCAATAGTATATATCTTGGAATCAGTTAATGATAACAAAAAAAACCTACAGTTAGAGACAAGAGTAGAATAGAATGGTCAGAACAAAAACAGATATTTTAACTTTAATCCCTTTAATATTACAGCAGAGCTTCTCAAAGTGTGCATCGTGACACCTTCAGGTGTCACGGCACACTCATGGGGCCATGGGATATCCCCGGCTGCCCTTCCTACCTGTTTCCCTGGGTGCTACCATCTTGGATTTTGTATAATCCAAGATGATGGTGCTCAGCTAAGCCAAGAAGAAGAGGCTCTGGGGACTTTGTGACCTAGGCAAGTTTGGGAACCACTGTGTTACAGAGAGGTTTTCTTGGTATATTACTCCTGGATATTTTTACAACTTTTTCTTCGTCTTAGGAATAAATTGCTAATACTTAGCATTTGTACTGTGCATACTGAGCGTATAAAGCGCTTCACATGTATTAGCTTGATACCATCCTTAAAATAATTCTGTAAGACAGGCTAGTATTATTATCCCCACATTGCTGCCAAGGCTGAGAGGGAATAGCTTGATGAAGGTCATCTATTGAAAATTCATGATAGAAGTGAGTTTTGAACTGGAGAAGTTCAAATTAGCAGCTTGGTTTCTTAGCCACTATGCTAAATGGCTTTGTTTGCTTTCATTTCTGGTAAGAGTTTCTTGTGTACCTTTCACATTTAATACCCATTTACAGTGAACCTTCACTTTATGATGATAATCTGTTGCGGAGACACCACTGCATTGTAAAAATGTATTGCATTTGTATTACAATGTAATACAATGTATTACAATTGCAATGTATTACAATGTAATGCATTGTATCAATCCAATTATGTTTTTTTTGGGCAATTCATTGGAAGAGCTCAACTTCTGTCAGAGAGCTATTTACCTCTCTAAAAAGTGATTTAGGTGCCCATGATGCTCACTAGGGGGCATTATTATGCTAACAACACTCCTACTGGCTGAGAGCTTGCAGGCTTTCACTTTATGGAAATCCTTGCCTCAATACACATACAGCCAGAATGCTGCTAAGAAGCTACTGTGCCCAGCGGCCAATTGCCATGTTTTAAAAACACTCCTACTGGAATTGAGACTAACCTCAAACACACAGAACCATAATGTATACAGGCATGTGGATGCAGGAGAACCCGTGGACATTATATATCTAGACTTTCAGAAGGCGTTCGACACAGTCCCTCACCAAAGGCTACTGAAAAAACTCCACAGTCAGGGAATTAGAGGGCAGGTCCTCTCCTGGATTGAGACCTAGCTGAAGACCAGGAAACAGAGAGTGGGTGTCAATGGGCAATTTTCACAGAGAAGTGAAAAGTGGTGTGCCCCAAGGATATGTCCTGGGACCGGCGCTCTTCAACCTCTTCATAAATGACCTGGAGACAGGGTTGAGCAGTGAGGTGGCTAAGTTTGCAGACGACACCAAACTTTTCCGAGTGGTGAAGACCAGAAGCGATTGTGAAGAGCTCCAGAAGGATCTCTCCAAACTGGCAGAATGGGCAGCAAAATGGCAGATGCGCTTCAATGTCAGTAAGTGTAAAGTCATGCACATTGGGGCAAAAAATCAAAACTTCACATATAGGCTAATGGGTTCTGAGCTGCCTGTGACGGATCAGGAGAGAGATCTTGGGGTGGTGGTGGACAAGTCGATGGAAGTGTCAACCCAATGTGTGGCGGCAGTAAAGAGGGCCAATTTTATGCTTGGGAGCATTAGAAAAGGTATTGAAACAAAACAGCTAATATTATAATACTGTTGTACAAATCTATGGTAAGGCCTCACCTGGTGTATTGTGTCCAGTTCTGGTCGCCGCATCTCAAAAAGGATATAGTGGAAAAGGTGCAAAAGAGGGCAACTAAGATGATTGCTGGGCTGGGGCACCTTCCTTATGAGGAAGGGCTACGGCGTTTGGGCCTCTTCAGCCTAGAAAAGAGGCGCCTGAGAGGGGACATGATTGAGACATACAAAATTATGCAGGGGAAGGATAAAGTGGATAGGGAGATGCTCTTTACACTCTCACATAACACCAGAACCAGGGGACATCCACTAAAACTGAGTGTTGGGAGGGTTAGGACAAAAGAAAATATTTCTTTACTCAGCATGTGGTTGGTCTGTGGAACCACAGATCCTTGCCACAGGATGAGGTGACGGCATCTGGCCTGAATGCCTTTAAAAGGAGATTGGACAAGTTTCTGGAGGAAAAATCCATTACGGGTTACAAGCCATGATGTGTATGTGCAAACTCCTGATTTTAGAAATGGGATATGTCAGATGCAAGGGAGGGCACCAGGATGCAGGTCTCCTGTTATCAGGTGTGCTCCCTGGGGCATTTGGTGGGACCGCTGTGAGATACAGGAAGCTGGACTAGATGGGCCTATGGCCTGATCCAGTGGGGCTGTTCTTATGTTCTTAATGTTCAACAAACTAAAGGAACTATTTAAAAGGCTTCCATTTTCTTCCCCCTCAATCGTTCCGTCAACACACACAACCACAACTTGCCTTCCAGTCTGTTTCTTCCCTCAAATACACAAAGTTGTTAAACAAGCTGCTATTGGCTGAGATGCTACCAAACACTTGCAATCACAGATTAGCTTATCTATCAACCACAAGGTTCTGCAGAGGAAATTATAAGTGTATTGTACAGGAAATAACCTATCGAACTGGTTCTCAACCTCTCAAGGGAGTTTGAGAACCAGAGCAAGTCTTTGCAGGGGGGGTGGGGTGGAAAGAAGTGACACGATCCCCAGGATCATACCACTGTGGGGGAAGGGGGGGCTGTTTTTAACCAAACGTACGTGCTGTCGGGGTCTGGGAGGTGCAGATATCTCCACGGAGCCCTCTGTAGGCCTCCTCACAGCTTCTAGAAAGTAAAAAAAAAATTATCGCAACTCATTTCTGGTTTGGCAATCGCAAACCGGAAGTGGGTCACAATAATTTCTTTTACTTTCTAGAAGCCACAGAAAGCCCTGCAGAGGGCTCCCTGGGGCTACCCACATCCCTGGACCCTGGCAATAGGTACATTTGGTTAAAAACAAACCCCCTTTTCTCACAGCTACGCAATTTTCAGGATCACATCTCTGCTTTCCTCCTGCCCCATCCCTTAAAAGGAAAAGGGCAGAGGATCTCAAGCTGGTGGGTCACAACCCACAAGTTTGAGAACCACTGACCTATCGTACAGCGAGCCTTGTTTTGCCACAGAGAGTCCATTGTAAAGCAATTTGATTGCATTGTGAGCCCACTACAAAGCAGGGACCTACTGTATTAAAAAGGTGATTGAAGATCATTTTGTGGGGTTTTTTAATCATGGGACTTGACTGCCTGACATGGTAACACTAAGTTTACATACTCAAACATGCAGTTCAAAGTGATGGTAGCAAATGTAGGAAGAGATAATGTATAAAGTACAGGTCAGTGAAAACCCTGCTTAGACAAATACACTGGCAAAATAATTTGCAGGTTAAGTGCTGCTTATCTGTTTTGCCACATGAGCTTACTTAGAAATATATTAAATATCCAGCAGTGCAGGGAATATTCCCTGAAAGTTGGGTGTTGTATGAAACAGCCCTTGGGAGACATAACTGAGAATGAGGTAGGGAATTGGTGCTGATTGGTCTTGTAAACTCATTGGCTACAATAGCTGTCAACCACACACAGAACAAAGTCTAGAGCACTATAGAAAAACAGCACTAGAGAAAGCGGCATTATGGGAGACACTGTAATATAATTATGTTGAAGGGAGAATAAAAAAGAATGTATCATAAAACAAAAAACATTATTATATATGGAAAAGATAAGTTACAGAGACTGTAAATCTTACACTTCTAATAGAATACCTCAGCTAGCAAAGTATTGTATAAGAACATTTTAGGACTGACCAATATGAACTCATATATAAATTGTTCCACACAAATTCCATCTTGATATTGAAACTATCGTATTAACTGGAAAGATAATTGTATAGGTTTTGGCTTCACTTTACCTTTTTATTTTCTTTTGTAATAAGTAGCACACACAAGTCATTTAATCTATGTAAACACATAAATTAAAGAAAGCTATTTAGCTAGTACTGGGCTGGCAATAAGAATGGATTTATGGATGCATGGCTATGCTGCAACCATAAGTTAATTACAAACCATCAAAGTCATTTTGTAATAAACAATCATCAGAATAAACCAGTCATTTTGACTAATGAATAGATTCAAAATTGATAACCGGCCATGTTGGTCCATTGGAAAAAAATAATTTTTTAAAAAGGCTAACACCATGGTTCATAGGGTGCTGCAATGAATTCACAGAGGCACCGTAGAATAGAGTATTTTAAATTTTCAAGAGTAAACACAGCAATAGAACTGTTGGTACTTTACAACACCTCTTTGTACAGATTAATTTCTAAGTTTTAGAAGATAACAAGCACATTTCCCTTAAAATACTACATATGATATTTAGGTAGCAAGACAGATAAATAAAAATAAAAACCTGTATATGGAACCATGAATCATTAAAAATGCTTTGATGCTACAATGAATTTTCATCAGAAGACCTGTTTTTGAAATCTTTTACATCCTACTTTTAAGGGATGACAACAAAATTCACGCCATAAAACCTGATCTATTAGCCTGGTAAGACTTAAGAAAATATTTTGATATGCAAAAGTGCTTATGGCATAATGTAGCATTTAATACAAAGGTTCATGCTTTGTTATCAGGTATGTGGCATATGAGCTAAAACATATTCCCTCAATCTTTAATTGTAGTACAGAATAAGTTCAGCAATAAAATGTCAGCAGCTAATAGAGGATCTGACAAACGAACACATTCAAAGCAGACTGAAATTCTCTCTTAGCTCTCCACAAGTAAAAGAGCTAGTAACTGACCCATATTTTAAATTGTTTTGCTAAAACTCTCTGAGGTCCAAACCTTACAGTGACCACAGCCCTGAGGTGATCTGATTGGCTTGGCCAAATGGTGCTAAGGTAAGTTTTGGTACTAGTCTCTGGGCCCAATCCTATCCAACTTTCCAGCACTGGGGTAGCCACAACGCAGCCCCGAGGTATGGGAACAAATGTTCCCATACCTTGAGGAGGCCTCCAAGACTGCCTCCCCAACATAGGAAACTGTGAATACCCTATAGGCACAGTAGCACCGGCACTGGAAAATTGGATAGGATTGGGCCCTCTGTTAGTTGTGAAAAATAGTGTCTTGACATCCATATTTTGATACAATTAGAATTTCAATCTGCTTTGAATGAAACGTGGAACTGGATACAACAACTTCAGACCCCTGCTCATCCTGAAACAGGCAGCAGGCTCACTAGGGTTAACCTACCCCTATCTCAATGTGGTAGATGCCTTTTCAGTACCGTGAACATTGGTATAGACCAGGGGTGCCCAAAACCTGGCCCTGGGGCCACTTGTGGCCCTCAAGGACTCCCAATGCAGCCCTCTGGGAGCCCTCAGTCTCCAATGAGCCTCTGGCCCTCCAGAGACTTGCTGGAGCCCACATTGGACCAACACAACTGCTTTCAGCATGAGGGCAATTGTTTGACCTCTCACGTAAGCTGTGGGGTGAGGGCTTGCTCCACTGCTTGCTGTTTCACGTCTGTGATGTAGTAGCGGCAGCAAAGGAAAGGCCAGCCTTGCTTTGTGCAAGGCCTTTATAGGCCTTGAGCTATTGCAAGACCTTCATTTGTTCATAGAAGTTCATCTTTAATATATTCATTTATGTAAACTTATGTAAATTTATCCAAATTTTAAATGTAAATTAATTCTCCCCCCCCCGGCCCCCGACACTGTGTCAGAGAGATGATTTGGCCCTCCTGTGAAAACCTTTGGACACCCCTGGTATAGACCAAAGGTTCACTGGGGGGGGAGGGAGAATGAGGAAAGGAAGAGGGTACCAGTATCTCTCCCTCTCCCTCAGAGTGAAGTATGAATCAACCCTCGTTTGTCAGAAGCCTCTCCGTAAATTTCAGGCAGAAGAACACGTTTGAAAGTGGAAAAGATTTTAATTAAATGTAATTTTCAACTGTTTTATGTGATTCGTTGAGATGGAACAAAAGGAGTGCTGGCAGACTGTCAAAGGGCTATTAGAATATACCAAACAGGGAGAAGAAGTGGAATGGCTTCCCCTGTGCAGGATTCCTGGGGGGGGGGGTAGCGGCACAGGAGGTATAGAGCCAGGGGCTCAGGTTTATTTCCACAGAGCCTTTACCAAAGTGGTAAAGACTCAAGGAGAAAGAGTGCTCAACGCAAAGGGAGATATTGTTTACAGGGTGGGGAGTCAGAAGGACACATTTTGAAAGTTAATTCTGCTGCTTCTCTGAATCAATTATAACTAGGAAATCTTCTAGAGATAATATCTATTGTGATGCTGTGGTTGATTTGACAGCACCTGAATAACCTGAATTTTCTAAAGAAGAGTCAAGAGCTGGGTAAATATTAACACATGAGCCAGCTTGAGAACTATAGCAATAGCTTCATAGATACGATTCAGAGCTCCTGCTTCTAAATTAGATCTATTTATTTTAAGCACATTTTCCACTTACTTTGGTATATCAGCATTATGACGAAGGGACCAGTTACACAAGATTAAAATATTAACATTGGTATACAAGGTGAATAGTGCCCTCAGCACTGTTTTAATGTTCCCATACATAGTAAATCAGAGGCACTTCATTGCACAGTCAGTAACAGTACACTTTTCAAGAACTCATTATCTAAAGTGTGGTATACAAATCTACTATCTACCATACAAGTTTCTAATCTTCCTAAATAAATGATCCAGCTCACAACTGCATGTCACACCAGACTAATCTCTGGAACATAAAAGCCTTATTTCTAGAGCTATAAAAATCTCTAGTGCTATAAAGCCTTATAAGCTTTATCATCGCATCAGAAATAATGCTTTCTTCTTTTGTCTCCTAATGAAATATTTACAGACAATTTTAATTAACTGATTACAATCAACTATCTTTGTGTCTAATTGTTGGATAAAATTCCTAACACACAAATCACCTCAAAAGTTCTAATACTGAGCAGAGTTGACACAAATCCTTGGCTGGAAGTTGTACTGAAACAAAATAATAAAACATTCATACAAAAGTAAGAGTATTACTACAACACATACGTATTTGAAATATAATGCCAAATGATCAAATATGTGCCCCCGCCCCCCCAAATTTTATTTAAAAGTGGTTTTTTGAAGTCATTTATATCTCAAATCCACACACGTTTGCCAGGATTATGATCAGGAGAGTATATTCCATGAAACAAGTACATAAATCCACTTTGATTTTTCAGGCTTTTCCAATAAGTATGACATTAACTACCTCCTATTCACAGTAGTTCCTGCGCAAGCCAATGCATCTTGCCATCCATGATAAAAGTTTTGCACACAATCTACAATATCAACAACTTTGATGGAGGAACACTTTTTGCCAGAATCAGCCCTTTGGATCAGTTTTGGGGCCCATGATGCACTACACAGCATTGCATGGCATAAGATAGGATATGTCCACAGCCTGGGATGCCAGCCCAGGAATCCAGAAAGTGTAGCATAGGAACTGCTTATTCCTTACTACATCTTGTTCTGGAGATGTAAGATTAGGTCACTATTTGATGGCTGAGTGCTTGTAGGCTGAAAAGAGCACTTTGCAAAGCACCCAACCCATCTCTGGTTGCAATATCACAGAAAGAGCATAACCTTATTTTCATACTGAATCAGAAGACAATCGGAAATACAAACAATTCACCAGCAATACAAATTATCCCTCAGACAGCAACGATTCATGATACCTGCTTTTGAGATAACAATCTAATGTTTGGGTTTAGTATGTTTAGAACAAAGGTTAGGCTGAACATCTGCTGTGTCATTTTTTGTAAGAAAACATCTTGTCATCATGATCCAGTCTATGCAAAATTTTTATTACAATGCCTTTACAAGAAGAAAACACTGTATATCTTTTTATATTTTTTCTGGATCAAATCGTGGCTTTGCAGATGGTTCATATTGTTTGATTATCATGGATTAAATGCCATTCTCTTACATTATTCTGCTAGAACTTCTTCAGAATTCCCCGCATAGCAATAACAGTATAGCAGGTTCTGCCATCTGCCAGATTCTACAAGACACTGCAACTTGGCACTTTCCTTCCATTGCATAACATCCACACTATTCTAAACTGCTTGCATTACAGCACTTTATATTGGTTGCCCAAAAGGGGGTTAGTATCAACAAAGTAAGTAAAACATAACTATTATGAAGTATAAAAAGCACAATGCATTGGAGTACACAAAAAGAGATCCAAACATCCTTAAACTAAGGTTTATATCCCTGAAATGGTAAAATAGTTCCCTTTGAAACAGACAAGAGATGGTATGGAGAAGGCCAGGAGGAGATATGATAGTCATCTTCAAGTATCTGAATGGTGTCACGCAAAAGGAGGGGGACTTATTCTCTGTGACTCCTGAGGGCAGGACTAGAACTAATGGGTTGAAACTACAGGGAAGTAGATTTAGATATGAGAAAGACTTTCCTAAATGTATAAGCTGTCTAGCACCAGAACAGTCTGCCCACCCTACTTGGAAGTTGGCCACCTGCCAGCAATGCTGTAGCAGTTGTATGCACTGAGAAGGGGCTGAACTAGATGATCTCCAAGATCCAATTCTAATATTCTATGGTACATTGAGGGGTGGCGACTGTAAACTGGAACTAGAGTCATAATACCGGTATGACATTGCACTAAACTTCTGAGAAATGTCCTAAAACTATTTCCTGCAGTTTCAGAAAAAATGTTTAGCTATTCCCTTCTGCAGAAACTACCAATAATCTTTAAACGATCAGACTACCATTGTGAGATGTACGTTACATCTAAGAAACAGAAGTAACTCACTTTGGGTCACTGACTATACAGGTATAACCTAATTATCCACTTTTTCACCCACAGTTTTATCCCAACACTATGAGAAGGGTCCTTTAAATGAAAGGAAAAAAAGTCATTTAACTATAGCCTCATTAATGTGAGAGAGGGCAGTCGACTGACAATCCATCAATCATTCTCTCTCGGGGCACTTAGAGCAGCTTCACTCCAAGACAAGCGGCCCCTCCTTTCCCCCTGAGCATGTGAAAGAATGATAATCACTTTGCATTCTTTCCCAGCACTGTGCTCTGGGTGAAGGGAGGGGTTCTGGCTCAGAGTGAAGTTTTTTTTAAGCGCCTAAAAAGAGACTGATTGATGGATTGTCTGTCTAATGACTGTCTTACATCACAAAGATCAGCAAGGCTGTTTTTAAATTGCCTAGCAAAGGAACATTGTTTTTTAAATTGATTTGCTTTAATGCGATTTTTGCCATCCAGGCAAAAATGAGTTCTGGGAATGGAACCCTCGCGAATAATGAGACTCAGCCTGTACTTCAGAAGTCCTTTCCTATACATTCTCAGTATGCATTTGCTAAAAGCTGATTACAATTATTTCTTGATAAACATGTAGAGGGACTGTCTGAACAAATTAGCAAAGTCTGATCTGGATACAAGCCTGTGACTTGGGCAGAAGAAAGTTCTCTGCAGTGTAACACCTCCTTCCTGGCTTGACATATTGTACTAGGTGGGTGGTAGAGTGTCTTATAGTGCTTAGGGAGAAGAAAATGCTCCTCCAAATGAATGATTTGTTTTCCTATCTATATAAATATACACACACTGAACATGCAAACTTCCTTCACTGTAAATAATGCCACGTTCATTATAGCAAGATATCTGCATTTTTCAAAGTTTTAATATCATCTGCTCTCTTTTTGAAGGATGGATGTTTAACCATGCAAATCCTATGCATGTCTACTCAGAAGTAAACCCCTTCATGTTCAATAGGGATTACTCCCAGGTAAGTGTGCCTGTTTCTGTAAATGCATTTAAGCTACAAAGACAAGGCTCTTAACTCTTGAAATGTTTCCAAGCCAATACCCAACAATGTTTCCTGGTTGCCAACTTTTAAAATTGGTTTTGTACTACATGTACAAAATTGTCTGTCATGTAGAAATTCAAGCAATAGTGAAAACCTCACCTGCCTATCACAATACCAAAACAAGCTTTGCCTGCTTAATTTCTATGCATCATACTTCTGCTAGAAGCTTCAAAGTAGGGCTTGGAAAGGAGTTCACAACCCTGCTTAACACTTCACCATCCCTTAATTACTGAAGGACATATTTTGTTTAAGACAGTGCTATGAATTGCGTTCTCAGAAAAAGCTTAGCTAAACTTTTACTAACAATAGCAAAGTTATTAGATCTGAAACCTTTAAAACAAACTTCAGAGAAACCCAATAGCTTCATGTTTTTAGTACTCAAAGAAATTAGCCATATGAACTGAGTTTCTCAGCATGAGAAGAAATAGATTAAGGCATCTATCATGAACAGTTTAACTAAAACAAGATACATTATTCCAAGAGTTGCAACTAAGTTATTTCTGGTATATTCCACTTATGCAAAAAGTCATCATATTGTCCAAGATACTGGTTAGCGGAACAGCTATTTTAATAAGAGCATCTGTCATGGCAGATGGCCAATAAAAAAAAATCCTACTGAATTAGTCTTTAAAAAGCAAAGCGTCACACATTTTTAGCTAGCACTTGAAAATGCAAATGTGCAAGTCTAATCCTAAAAACAAGCCCTTGAGTGCCCAATTTAGAACAACTGTCTACTAGTACAACAAATGCATATATCCTCTTGGGCCTAGTTCTCACAAATAGCAGATGAGGTAGTAAACGCGAGCCAGGGTTGTAGTACTTTAGACTGCAGGCAATGGCTCACCTCACAGAATGGTCCTTCAAGCATACACTCCCACTCTTATGCATCAAAAGCTAGCATGTCAAGGAAGAGGCTAGGGCAGAACCCTGTTCCTCAACACCCAGTTCTCTTTATGGAGATTTTATTTTTGAACAGAGTAGCAATGAAGACACACTTTTACATCCACATCTGTGAAAACTAGGTTTTAGGTCTTTCCAATTGGAAGAGTAGCACTACTACACTGAAAGGAGAGGGGGGGAAGGAGATAGTTACTCCATACCAAGAATCCGTGCTTCATTATTACTGTGCCTGTACACGATTTGTATCAGTTTCTGTGCTAACCACATTGATCTAGCAGCACTTGGCATGGGCACCAGCAGAGTCCCTATGTGAATTATGAGTACCAGGTGCACTGATTCAATGTGCCTAACAGTCACAAAAGTCCCCACCTAGAAGCACCTTGTAGAAATATCTATAAGAGCAGATTCTTCATGTTCTTTCTACATATTCCTATACACATGCATGTTGGTTATATGCAATAATTCTGTTTGTACATTCCCTTTTGCATGTCTATTATCTGCATATGGCATATGTTCTTTATAGATCCTAAATTATACAACAGTACATAAGAATATAGAAAAGGGAAGTAATAAAACCATTAAAAAAGAAAGACTATCAAGCTAATTAAACAGGATTAAGCAAGAACTTGCAACAGTAACACTATGTCACACTGCTAGGGAAGCAAACTGCCACCAATTGAACGGATGGGGAGATAATGGGGAGATTTGGACTCTCCATTGACTTCCCCTTCTCTGTGGTCTCCATGGCTGAGTCAGTCCTTGTCATCTGGGAATTTTTACCTCAGGATTTTTACCTCAGAAGCTGCTGCTGCAGTTATATTAGTTCAGTAAGACCTTTATTGGCATAAAATACAGAGAAAGAACAGAACAAGACAGGAATGTACAAAGACAACACAACATAAGCAAAAACATCAGTCACTGCCCAGAGTCCCAGGGCTCTGCCTGGCTGTTACCCCAGATAAAAAGGAAGCAACATTATCCAGAGTCTCAGGATCAGGAGTGGAAAGGAGAGACTGAAGCATGGTTGAATCCTCCCAGCCCTGCATCCTAGCTAACAATGGACCTAGAAATTTCTTGCGTGACACAACATGTAGCGGGCAATAAAAAAAGGTATGCATTAAAGTCTCAACGCAATCCCTACCACACTTGCATTTCCTCTCTAAGTAGGGGATACCGCTGAACCTGCCCGTTAACAAGGCTGATGGAAGAGCGTTACACCTTGCCAGTGTGAAAGCTCTCCGGGCCTGTGGGCACACCAGGTGGTAAAAGAAGGAGGCCGGTTTCCCAAAACTGACTGGAATATGAAGATGGAGTGGAGAACATGTGGTTCTGGCGGCACTAAACAGCTCTTGTTGTTCAATATCTAGAATTCTTCCTTTGACAATTCTGTAAGCTGCATCACAACCAATCATACCTAACTCTTCAGTGTCCAGCCCTATTGACTTAATTTTAGTTAGAAGATCAGTGATCTCAATAGGCAGGACTGGATCCGATAATAATTGTTGCATTAGATCAGAAGAGGTGGGGTTAAATAAAATCCTAAACCAAAATTTCAAAAGTCTTAACCATACAGTAGTCCTTAGTCGAATTAACCCCACCTCGAGACACAGGACCGAGTAGGGAACGCACCTGGGTAAGCCCAAAATCTTCCGTAAAAAGGAGGCTTGGATGCGTTCTAGTGATTGGTTAATAACCTTATACCAGACAGGAGAACCATAAAGAACCTGGGAAAGAACCTTTCCCTTAAACGCCTCCAGAGCAGCCGGAACATAACCATTTCCGCAGGTGAAAAAGAAACGGGAAATGGCTGAGGAAGCTAGTTTGGATGCGTTCTGCACTGCCCTGCGATGAAAAGCCCAAGTGAGTCTGTAATGGAAGTTGATACCCAGGTACTTAAAATGCTTAACCTGTTCCATTTTGTTACCATTACAAGACCACTTAAAAGCTTTCCATCTATTAGCAAATACCATTATCTTAGATTTAGCATAATTGATCTGCAATTTGTTGGTCAGAAAATACTCTGTGGCACGACTGAGCAGACGTTTCAGGCCAATCCTAGTACGAGATATCAGTACTGCATCATCCGCGTACAGAAGTAGCGGCACTTGGCTTGTGCCAAGCTTTGGACAATGGCCATCTACTTCCTTCACGGAAGGGGCAAGATCATTTAGAAATAGGTTGAAAAGCATGGGGGCCAAGACACAGCCCTGTTTGACCCCTGCTGCTGCAGTTAGTTTAACAATCCACTAGAGCTCCAATTTCTCCAGCTCCAATTTCTCCAGCAGCAGTAGAAGCCCCTTTCCTGAACAAGTAGGACAGGACCCAGCTTTCTCTTGTATAAGGTTATATAAGCATAACCGTCAAATAAGTAATGGAGAACACCTTCTCTGACTCCTCCTGCCCAAGACGAACTACTTAAAGTGTACATCTTCCCTTGGACATAGTGTTTCTCAGTGCTTTTTTTGTAAATAAAAAGGTGCAGGAACTCACAACTTGTTAATCTTTTATTTATTTATTTATTTATTTATTTATTTATAAACCATTTTTTTATTGGAGAAATAAAATATTTTTTATGTGCTTCCCCCCTAAAGATGAACTTACTTCTGAGTAGACATGTATAGGATTGGGCTGTCAATCTCCACATCCCCTTCCCCCTAGCTACTTCTTCTACAGATGGGGAAAAATACTGTACAGGTGCACTTGTAGTGTGTAGTATGTAGTGTGGCACTATTTCGAGGAGAGGAAGCAGTGAATGTATTCCGAAAAATGGCTTTCATGAGTTCCATGTAGTAAAATTACTCTAAGCAACTGTGGGAGTAAGAACAAAAAAGGAATTCTTACACGAGAGGGGTCCTTAGGTGCACATAGAAACAGCTACGTTTGCAAACAAGCAATTAAATATGGTTTAATTCAGGTATCAGAATACTCTGTGTCTTTGGGAAGGCGCTTGGCATGCAATTGTATGTTCTCTGCTGCCCTGAGCAGCTGCTGTGCATTGCTGGAGAGGAGCTGCAAAGGCTGGTGGAGGGCATGCTTGTGGGGGAAGGATGAGGAGGATCTCTGGAAAGGCTGGACAGCACGTTGTATACACGTAGAATCCCTTTTCACCTGCCCTTAGCATGTGAAAACGGGTGCAGATATATATCTCTGCCAGGATTAAGAGCCCAATCCTAGGTATGTCTACTCTGAAGTAAGTCTCGTTCTAGTCAATGGAGCTTACTCCCAGGAAAGTGCCTAGGATTGCAGCCTAAGAGCCCAATCCTATGCATGTCTACTCAGAAGTCCACTTTAGTGAATGGGGCTTACTGTGGATAGGATGGCAGCCTCAGGGCCCAATCCTGTGCCTGTCTACTCAGAAGTCAGTCCCACTAGAGGCAGTGGGGCTTCCTCCCAGGAAAGTGTGGAGAGGACTGCAGCCTCAGAGCCCTTCCTCTGCCTGTCTACTCAGGCTGCAAGGCTATGACACTTTCCCAGGAGTAAGCCCCATTGAACACAATGGAACTTACTTCTGAGTAGACATGCTTGGGCTCTCAGGCTGCAAGGCTATGCACCCTTTCCCAGGAGCAAGCCCCATTGAGCACAATGAGACTTACTTCTGAGTAGACACACCTAGGCCTGTGCTGCAGATTGGCACCGGGCTGCACCAGCCAGCTTCCTTCCTCTCCTCCTCTGCCAAGCCAGTATCTGGGCGTTCCGTGGGTACCGCAGCCCGTCCCCCTGTCTGGCTGGCTGTCCTCCTCCTCAGCATTGGCGCTTGTCTCCCGCGCCCTCCACCAGCTTGGAAGCTGCACTGGGAAGCAGAGCACGGGGGGAGGGGAGGTGGGCTGGGCTCAGGTGAGAGCTTGGAGATGGGGGCAGGAAGGGGTCGTTGTGCAGTCAGGCAGGGGCCAGGCGCCCGCCCACCCTGCACCCCCCAGCACCCACCCAGTGAATGCCTCTATTTTGCTCCCCCCCGGAATGCCTCCAAAGGGGAGGGGCCCCTGCAAAAAGGTGCCGGAACTCCGTCCCCCCGCGTTCCATTAGAAAAAAAGCCCTGGTGTTTCTACACAACAAACACAAAAACCAGTAAGTGCTTCATAAAGTGCAAGCCAGAATTATATGTATGCAAATTAAAATATTCATTACCATACCTCACAGTAAAATCATAAGAACAGGAAGCCAATATAGTGGCATGAAATGGTGAAAACTGCAACAAAGAGATAAAAAGCAACAATATTAAAAGCACAATAGGAGAGTGATTTACTAATAATGTCATTTTATAATGTAATATTATAAAGGATCCAACAGAGCACTGAATCTGAAACACAGTGCTATATTATTCCATACGAACCCCACCATAAAGTCGCCAGCGTCAATTACATTATAGCAGTACCCAGCAGTTCTGCCATAAATTAAGGGTTCAAATCAATTTGAAGTCCCTTACAAGACAGTCACTTTAGGGAGCTATTACATTTTTCTTTGAGGTACAGACTGTGAATTCTCAGCCTACAAGGAAACTTGCAGTAAACAAAACTGCTCAAGTGTTTCAGACTCTTCCCAATTCAGCAAAAGCAACAGGCCTCCAACCTGATCAATTTCACAAAATATTTAAGATATGTATTTGCTATCCTTCTGGCACCAAGGGCAGTCCTTCTCCTAAGTCTCTTTAATTATTATTATTATTACTACGATAACTGGATTCGTGCCTGAAAACTGGCAACTGCACAACAGTTTCTCATAATCTCCCTCGTAACAGAGAGCAGATATATTATTATAGCCCTTGGCAGAGACATGAGTAGGGATGAACGCTTCCAAAAGACTGCGGCAAAGATGGGAACCCAAAGCCAAATTGTCGACCTCATCACTGGCTCCTATACAATGAAATTTTAATTCACCATTTCCAAGCAGATCAGTGGTGAAAAATAACAACTATTCAACCACAAAGTTTACAAACCTGACACCCCAACCCTATGTGCTTCCGGCAGTAAAACATGCGTTCTGCTGCTGGCTGCTGCTGATAAAGTGCCAGAAAGCACTTTCAGGCAGTTCGCTCAGTAGTGTGCTGCCTGGATGATGATGGGAAGGTGAGAGCCTTCCCACCACACCACATCACCAGCTGCTCACAAGAGCAGATAAGCCACAGAGGGACGGTGGCACACAAGCAGAGAGGGGGATGAAACTAGGTGGGGAAGCTGCAGAAGGAGTGGACCTGGCAGCAGTGGTGTGTGCCAGATCCTACCTTCCATTTTCACTGCCTCCTCTTTCCCTTTTCTCCTTGGACTCGCACTAATGAAATTACTAGTTTGGGCTTGAGGAATCCCATTGCAGCTTGGGATGTTTACGTAGGGGTAAGGGGATTTAAATTCCCTTTCCCTGCTAAAGTCTTCCAGTTCACCCCCTTACTAGATACAGCACACCCATTTTTGGCACAGCTGCACCAGAGGAAAGAGGAGGAGGATAGGATTGGATTCTCTTTAAGTACTCAAGCATTTTCCCTTCATGCACTCAAGCAGCAAAAACTTCCAACAAGTATCTGAAATAAACACCACATTCCAGCATACTATTTGAAATTACTATTTCTTTTTAAAGGAAGAAAAAAACTCTATCATAAGCTAAAAGCAAGACAATGCTTTTATAAAAAGGTAAATGTTTAATTCCAGGGAAGAGGCTTTGGGCACAATCCTATCCTGCACTGGAACAGGCAAGCCAGGAGGCTTGCGCTGCATCCAGCGCAGGATAATGGCCATAAGCTGCTCAGCCAGAGGCAAGGGGAAACATTTCCCCTTATCTCCGGGTAAGGGCTGCTGGTCCCTATGGGTCTCCTTGGACTCTTCAAGAGTCTCCTCAAGAGGTGGCACAAGTCTGAGGAGAGCAAAGCGGCTTAAAGTCGCTCCGTTCTCCCTGGGAATGGGGGTTGGGATCCAGCATAACTGCCAGATCCCAGCCCCGCCTCCCGCTCCCCGCCTGCCTGCCCACCCACCCTGCGTACCTTTTCTGCTTGCGTTGGCCCAGAAAGGAAGCTGGCGCAGAGGCTTAGGACAGCCTCCGCAGGCTGGCGCTTCTCGGAGTGCCAGCCTGGCTTCCTCTCAAGGAGGTGCAACCTCCTGAGCTGGTGCAAGGGCGCCTGCCCAAATACGAGTTTGGATTGCGTCCTTCTTTGTACAGTGAGGGTCCATTACATAGGTTGTCCATGTTGCTAATAAATCAATAGCAATCTGCAGTCAAATAAGCTGTTTTAAAACTTACTTTTACTCTTCTTACAGCATAAGTGTGGCCAAAGAGGTTGAAGACTGGTTGTCGGATGTTTCTCAAATCCCAGCCTTTCAAACTGCAGTCAACAGCACCTGTTACCAGCAAGTTCTGATAATTTAATAAAAATATACATAGTTGTTAACGTATTTACTATAAACTAGCTTACAAAAGTTAAATGTAGAATACTGACTAAAAGAAGTATCAGTTTGGAGTTACAGGTTATTATAAAATTTTCTGAGAAAAAGAAAATAGAAATATTTTAAACAATAGAACCCATGGCAAAAATTAAGCTGATCCTTCATACCAATACACCAAATATGCTTTCCTCCTTTATTTAATCTGCCTCTACATACCTTTACCCTTAGCTCTTATTCTACATGTGCATATCCATCACATTAACAGAACGAGTGCCTGCTTTGTACTTGGGTATGCATACCTGAATACAAAAAGTAAAGGTGAAAACTAACAGCCCGATCTTGAGCTGCGCGGGGCTGCGGAGGCAGCAAAAACAGCATCCAACACACCCCAGGAAGCCGCCACCATTTCCTCTGGAGAAAGGAACGTTTGTCTTCTTCCCCCAAGTAAAGGAAGTAGCCCCGCTACTCAATTCTCCGACAGCTCTGGAGCGGCCAGTTTGAGAGCCCCTCAGGGCCTGACATGGAGCTCAGGATGTGGTAGAACTGAGCTCTACTGGTCCCGCCCTACTCACACCCGACTCCTTCCCCCTGGAAAGCCTCCTTTCTGCCCTCTCCCCATCCTCCCTCGCCTCCCTCCTCCCCACCTCCCCCATGCCCCCACCTACCTCTCTACTGCCCAGTGGTTCAGGCGACCACTTAGCAGTACAGCACCAGCTTTCCACCAGCACTAGCCCAGCTCAACAAATGTGCTTTACGGCATATTGCAACAGTGCGCACCAGCAGTGAACCCGCATGCACTGTTTGGGATTTGGCTCTTCGATAATAAACATTAGAAGACCACATAGTAGTTTGACCAAGAAGCAAGGCATGCTCACAGATTAGTAGGTGCTGGGTAATGCTTTATCTGTTACACACTAAGGGGACAGCTTTGCACTGCATAGAAGAGTAGTAATTCCAATTAAACCAAGTTGTAAATTATGCAACAATTTAATTCAAGAATTCAAGAGTGAAAACAAGCACAATCTTTGTCTACTGAACGTGAAATGATATCAGACAAAGTTGTTCTCTCAATTCTATACCATGGATCACTAAAGTAAAAAAAGAGTGACAGATTACATTAAACAGCCAATTTTGTACAGCCAAGCAAATATTGATGATATTGGTGATGTGCGATTTTGAAAGAGAAAAAATATGGATGTAATTTAGCCAAAGAGCTAAGCATTCCTCCTATTCAAGTGTCCTTAATTATTGCCTGCATGCATGTTACAAGGTCATGAGATGGCTCTATTCAATAAAAAGTACCTTCTCTTGAATTTTTTCCCCCAATTACTATACCTGATCATACTTGCACCAATCACAACTTAGAATCTCAGCATGATGAGCAGGAATTATCACTGGGAGTCTTGGTGACTTTGCATCCCAGACTCTTAAAGTTTGGTCACCTGAAACACAGGCACTAATGAGTCACTTTATCAGAAGCTTTCCTGTTTTAAAATATACTATTTCAGTTCTTCATATAGTCACACAGAAATTCATATGCAAAAGAAAAGCCCCAATTCAAACATGCAAGATGAAAATGGGTAATAAACCCTTGGAGATAGAATTGTATCTAATAAAATTCTGACTATGTTAAAAAAAAACAAAAAACACTCAACCAACACTCAGCTTCCATTCACTTTGTTAACCTCTACTCTTTTTTCATGATGCTTTTATTTATAAAGGTTCTAAGAGATATGATAATTATTTGGCGAACAATGACTACCTGTCTACCATACTTTGTGCCATCTGTATATTTTCACTTCTTAAAAACACACATACTGCAATCTCAGTTAATAAAAGGTTCTCAAAATAGTTCTTACCAAATAGTAACATTCATAATTGCAATATCAAAAGCAGCAATATGATACACAGTACAGTATAAAAAACAATTTCAATTAGAACTCAGTCAACACTACTCACAAGCAAGTGTGAAAATAAAAATCAGCATAAGAAAAAGGGCCATAAGATGTTAATCGCAATGTAAAACTGAGTCCCAGAAACTTTTGCTAGGCTATAGAAAAATAATAATAATAATAATAAATAACAACAACAACAACAACAACTAGGTATTTATATACCGCCTTTCTGGTCATCGGATTACTCCTCTGACTTTATTCAAGGCGGTTTACATAGGCAGGCATTTCTAAATCCCTCAAGGGGATTTTTACAATCATAGAGGTTCTCTCTTTCAAGAACCAACAACATTTCAGAATGGATCTTCCTGGTTTGGTCTCACTTCTGGCCTCCAGTTCTCCCACGCAGGCTGACAAGCAGCTCCATCTCTCACATGGAGGGCAGCCAAGATGCTTCTTGCTCACAACAGGAGCAGGTGGAAACACTCAGCTGGGCTTGTCAGCTGCTTCAAGGTCTCGCCATTCTCAGCCGTTCAGGGAGCTGCCAGTGTTCTCGAACTGGCAACCTTCTGATATTATCTTCAGGCTAACGGAGGCTCTACCCTCTAGACCAGACCTCCTGCCCTCCTATATAAAAACCAATATAATACTGGCTAGAATTGTTAGATTGCATTAGTTAACAGACGAAAATTTCATCCCATATAGCAGGGGTGCCCAAACCCCAGCCCTGGGGCCACTTACAGCCCTCGAGGACTCCCTATCCGGCCCTGGGGAGCCCCCAATCTCCAATGAGCCTCTGGCCCTCCAGAGATTTGCTGGAGCCTGCACTGGCCCAGCACAACTGCTCTCAGTATGAAGGCCAACTGTTCTACCTCTCACATGAGCTGTGGAACGAGGGCTCCAACCGCTGCTTGCTGTTTCACATCTGTGATGCTGCAGCAGCAGCAGCTTAGGAAAGGCCGGCCTTGCGTTGTGCCTTTTATAGGCCTTGAGCTATTACAAGACCTGCATTCATTCATACAAGTTCCATTTCTAATATATTCATTTTTGCAAATTTATTTAAATTTGAACGGTAAATTAATTCTTTTTTTCCAGCCCCTGACACAGTGTCAGAGAGATGATGTGGCCCTCATGCCAAAAAGTTTGGACACCCCTGCTATACAGAACAACAAAGTTAGACTTCCCATTCTGAGATCAAAGTTTGAGATTTTACTTATTCTTTTCCTCTTCTAATACAAGAAATGATCTCAGGCTATCCTAAATCCTGGAATGTCAGCAGACATTCCACTTATTGTTGAAAAGTCCACTTATTGTTGAAAAGAAATCTAGGGTAGTGCTTCTCAAACTGGTGGGTTGCAACCCACTAGTTCATGTAAAAGTTCCCTTTAAGAACTTAAAGGGAACTTAAAGAACTTAAGAACTTAAAGAACATCTCCTTAAAAGTTCCCTTTAAGGAGCAGGGGAAGGGGAGAGGCAGGGAAGTGATCCCTAGGATCGCAACCCTATGGGAGGGTGAAGGAGGGATTGCTTGTAGGCAGGGCTGCAGCAGGCTGCAGGAGGTGTGGGGAGCCCTGCACAGCCCTTCATAGCACTTCCCAAGTCTTGGAACATTTGGAAAAAGCAGGTGCAAAGTACTTCAGTTTTGCAGGAGGCACTTTGCTCCTGCTGTTTCTGAACATTTCAAGCCTTGGGGGAGCACTGCAGAGGGCTGTGCAAGGCTCCCTGCACATCCTGCAGCCCAGTCTACATAATGTAAGTCACATGCACCCCCGCTCACCCCCCCCTTAGCCACGGGATCCTGGGGATCATGTAGCTGCCCTAGCCCCTCCCCACAAGAACTTACTGAGGGAGTAAAACTCTCTCAAAGTTTGAGAACCACTGATCAGGGAATTAGACAAAACTTAGAATTATACCCTAGCTTTGTCTCCCTTGCTCCTTAGGCCCTGAAGCTGTCAGTTCATATATTGTAAAGTCACCTACTAGTATAGAATCTACTGGTAGTATAGAATTTAGTAGTATAGAATATACTAGTATCTATAGAATCTACATTCAATATTTAGATACACTTCACATGTTTTCCATGGGAACAGCAAACACATTAAGTATTTACAAGAAATATGTGTCCTCAAAAACTTATATGCATGCATCTAGAAGCCAAACCGCATTGTGGCTTATTGATGCATTTTATGGATAGCCCAATCCTATGGGCTATTTACGCAATGAGAACGAGAGTTCCAGTGACATAAACAACTTTTCAGTTGCAACAAATGGAACAGCACCAGTGAGCCCAGCCTGGGTCACAAGCAGCAACTGGCCAGGGCTGGGTGATGACACACAATGGAACACCTGCCACCAATGGTAAGCTTTCTCAGGGGTCAGGAGGGAGGCAGAAGAAAGGGAGGAAAGTGGCAGGTTCAGTGACAGCTGTGCCTGCCAAAACCTAACCCTTTGATGTCCATCCCTGGGGCGGGACCCGGGGGCGGAGCTTCAGCGGTAACGGGACCGGAGATACCCGCCCAAAGAGGGCGACAAGGAAGACATGGAGCTGCGAAAAGTGGATTGCACGCCCTGTTTATCTCGTCAATGTCTTGACATTCATCTGGATACGTTACATCACAATATCCTATTTGTACATGTTTATAATAAAGTCTCTCTCGTTATTCAAATGAGAGTCCTTGTTCCTTCACAAGTCTCTTTGGGGAATCTGCAGGAGGTATGTTGGTGGCGCAGGGAGCTACTCCTTACCAGCTTGAAGTTGAGAGCACCTAACTGGGATTCCACTGTAGGTAGGGTGCAGTTCCCTTGAGTTCCTCTGGGTGGCACTGGTGAAGCACAGGTCCTGATTCCTCCTGCATGGGTATGATAGATGGATAGGGGTCCGGGTAGATGCTCTCTGGGTGTCCCAAGGGGTTCTTAAGGGCTTGTCTGCCCTGCCTAACCATTGGCTAATGATCTGTCAAAGGGGGTAGGGCGCCTGCTTATTCCCAGCCTCTTGTGGGGTCAGGATGGCTCCTGAAGCCCCTGGCCAGACAGCCCTCTCGGTTGGCCACCAGGGGGTGATCCCTCCCCTCCGGTGCCCAGGAGCTTCGGGAGGAAGGAGGCCTCAACATGCTGAAACTCCCCAAAATATACAGATGCTACATTGGCACCGCTGCATTGCCACACAGGGAGTTAGGTAGGATTGAGTTGTTAGACCCACCCAAGTAGAAATCTGAAATCCTTAAGCAGGTATCTGCATACTTTTCAAACTTGTATCCCAGACTTCTTCTAAGGAACACAGGGGGCATATTCAATCTTAAAGATTAAAAATTTCTGGATGGTAATGGGTGAACCTATACCCCAGTATTCCCTTTGGCTCTAAGTAGTTTGGCTTGCACATGCTACTTGTGGCCTAAGCTGCTCCCAATCTTGTCCATTGCCAGGAAACTTTTAATTTTATTGAAATGGTTCTTGGCTTGGGGATGCTTGTTCTCCAGTTGCCCTTGGGCTGCAGAGATCTAAAAATACTCCTGTCCCTTCTCATCTGCACTGTGTACAAAAGTGTATGCGTATTAGTCAAAGAGTGATTGTGTAATTTGAAGTACTTTGAGCATAAAATGAGAGTTACCATCAAAATCTTTCACCGTGTTATAATTGCCCATTGCATATAAAATAACTTTTAAAAAATCCCATTACGAGTCCCATATGGTGCTGCATCAAGAACCCAAAAGGGCTTTACTGGCAGACAGAAACTAATAACCATTATCCATTACACATCTCTCACTTGTTTTGACTGGTTCTTCACCTATCCATTCTCCCTCTCCTTACCCTTCTTGTCTTCTAACTTTCTGGTTCTGCAGAAGCTCACCTGCCAATGAAACACCCCCTTTTCCATTTTGTATGCCTCTGAGTTTTCTGCAGAGCTGAAAACAGTTTCCCACTTCCATTTGCTAGTCTTGCCTTTAAATTGTTTTGAACTCTCATTTGCAAAACCTTTCCTGAACCTCACTTTTTCTGCCTCAGAAAGTTTTTCTGAACTTTCTTATATACACTTTCACCTGTTTAATCCCAATCTTTGCTGCTACCATATAATTTAGAATATAAGCCTTCTGGGAATGAACTATAGCTATACCATTTTACTTTCCACATGTTTTGGCACAAAAAAATAGCATTTAAAAGAAATTTTCCAATTTGTAACTGTCATTGCATTTCCTATTGTTTTTCAGGCCCTTTTTTTTTTTGAAAATTCCCTGCCCGAAAGTACTTGGCAGCAAAATATATGCGTGCCCTAGATTATCTATCCATTAGGTTTCTCCATCTGTATCATTGGAGATATGCGGGTGCATGTGGGCATATCATAATTCAGTCGGTTTCCGGATCTGGCTACAGATAAATAAATGAAGGCTAAAGAAATATTACAGTCATTTGTAAAGCATCTCGATTAAAGACGAAAGCATACACATTTGTGTTGCCTTTCAGTCATGCTAATATCCAAGGACATTACATGCTGGCTTACATAGGCAATTCAGATTTCTAACAGTGAAGAGTAAATGGATACGCTGGTGCATCAGCTTGCAACGCTGGTCTAACATGCCTGCAATGTTGGCAACATGCCATATTTTGTGATATGCTGGCAGGAGAGTCAGTATGCCCCAACCGAAACACTTAGTTGTTGACACTGCAAATCTTAGAACCAGGCCATTAAATCTATGGAAATGCCTATTCCTTCTTGGCCTTGGAAGGCCACTTATAAATAACAGAAACCAACCTTATTTTCTACCTAATTTTAACACTTAAGACATGAACTGTTTCACATTTTTTAAAGTGCAGCTTTCATGTCATAAAGTAATACGAGTATTCAACACGACTCAAACCTTTCGTGTGGGCAGGACATCAAAAAAATTATCACAGAAGTGCAGGGAAAGCCCTGCTGACGGTTTTATAACCACTTAAAATTTCTGGGTTGCTTATGGGACTGCCAACGTCTTATATTATCTGCAGCTCCAGATTCCTCATGTGTAAATTATTTTCCCATAATGCACTGTGGTCATTAACACTGCTGTCAAACTCAAACACAAAATGTTAGAATGCAATGTGAAAATGGGATTTAATTTATTCAGGAGCTAAATAGCTTACAACTTCTTTCTCTTCATTCAGATTCTCTGGTGTGAAAATCTGAAAGGAAGAAAAAGGTACAGTGGAATGGGGAGAAAGCTTTAGAAAAGACCCTACTACACGAAGCAAGTCAAGTTTAATTATCATGAATGAAAAATAGCACAGTAACTAAACTATATTAGGAGGAAAGAACACATTTTTAGTTCCTGACTTTTCAAAAAGCTGGAATAAAACCAACTGGTATTTATTCTCATAAATAAATGTAATGGCCACATTAAAGATCTAAATGACTGCAGCATTAAAACTGAAGTTCTAGCAGTTAAGGTAATTGCTGGCTCTGCTACACCAAGCTTCAGAGCTTTGCCAATTGCACAAGTAGCTCTCAATTTCCACATATAGGCCAGAGACCTTCTTATAAGTAAGCATCTGATTTGGAAGTAGTTTCTTGTTAGCAAATTTAAGGGGCAATATACATTATTAGACTCCATAAAGATGCTTTCACTTGAACTGGAAGGACTCATCACAACCTTTAGCTCTGCAGAGTGAACAGCTGAGGAACATTTAACAGTGCTGATTTATGTTTGGCTATCCATGAATGCTGGCTACACTTGGATCTTTTCTAAGTGGCAGTCATTTTGTTCTCCAGGTAGAGAGAGATCCTCTGGTCAAATGGTACAATGACTCATTAACCCCTTTTAGCCACTAGGCAGCTTTGTTATTTATGTCATTCCTTTAATCACATTTTCCACATGACTGGTCTTTTGTTGTCAGCCAGATATTTATCAGGCCCCTGAGCCAGAGCTGCCCCGCCACTTGATCTCCCAGCCCATGCTATCCATTCAGAAATTGGTATTGACATCATGACAGAGTAGAAGAGGCTACATAGCTTCAGTAACTCCTAGTTTTTAATGTGCTCTCCCATTCCAATAAGGACTGTCTGGGTAAGCATCCTCAGGAATAGAGTATTGCATGTAATATCAACCACTCTGCCCAGTGCTTTGTACCTTTCCAAATGGTAAGTTTATTTGGTGCCAAATACACATGAACTCAAATGCCAGCCAAGCAGGGTCATTTTTTTTCTTGTACCATAACTTGCTTCCCTTTACAACAGTGTTCATGGATAGAATTTGCACAACTGCAGATCCTTAGATGCTCAATCACTTTTTTCCATTTTCAGTTATTTTTAAGATCGTACATACAGAGAACCTCCTTTTGTTTTTCTCCTAAAAAAATTTGCAAGAAGAAACAAGAAATATTCGACACAGAACACACTGGGATTTACACAATGTCATACAAACTGTGTGAGTGTGAGTAAAAATTAATTTATTTATTGACTGCCTACTGCAGTAAACGGAAAATGTTCCACAACTGCATTCAATGCACATTTTGATTATATTGAACAATCATTGTGGTTGCCATGCAAATGAGAATTAAAATATCTTACACACACAGCATTAGGGCCAGTAGTTAGGGCTGAGGGAGGAAAGACCAAAGTTAGTTTAACAGTAATTACTGGCAAGTAAACAAGAGTGGATTTCATGGCAAGATGTTGTCAAACACCATCTAAGCCCAACAGGTAAAACACGTGACTCTATAAATATGCTTGGTCTAACAAGCTAGAAGCATAGTACATATTCCCACAATTCAGAAAAGATCTTGGATTATGGGTTGGCCACATCATAGAGATGTTATCTCAATGTGCTACATTAACCAACATGTGGGGAAAACAGAGGAAATCATTCAGTCACATCATATATACTTTTACACAATTCAAACTATATGCACAAGGCAAACAGTTTAAACAGTGCAGGAGATTCAGACCACAATTCCACTCAATGAGCTTATGCCCCAGAGCGAGTGTGAGATGGGAGACTTCAATCTGCTTGTTCCCAGGCAGCCCAATCCAATGCAGAGCTGGCGCAATGGGGCTACACAGCTCACAGCACTGAAACTGAGCAGGCCAGAGGTCTCCTCAGGGTAAGGGAACATTACTCGGATCTGCTACTCAGATCTACGCCAGTAAAATAGCTGATGCAAAACCAAGGAACTCTTTGAAGAGCTTTTAGGCACAGAAATGGGATTAGAATGTGGAAGAGATGTCCTCCGCTGTCCCCACTGTGAATTACCCCCTCCCCCACCCCTCCCTGCCACTGTTCCACCCTCCCCCCATCCCTGCATCACTCAGCATAGTACCTAACAACACTGGCGGCCCTCAGACTGAATTCAGAACTGGTGTGATGGCACAGCCCTTCCCACAAGTAATTGCAAGCATGCATGTTTCTGACAGCTAGTGCCAGTGCAGTAGCCACTGTTCTGGCACTGCACAATGACAGGATCAGACCATCAATCAACTGATCTCAGTTCCCACATGCTTCTTATAGTGAGATTCTAGTTTTAAAAGATACAGTACAACATGCATCTTCTATACAATTTGGTCCCTAAATGCACAGCAATCTAAGGGATTTTCAAGGGTAATTTTTGACTATACTTGATATTCACCTTATGCATGGATTTAGACCTGGAAGATCCAGGTTCAAATCCCTGCTTAGCTATGAAGCTTCCTGGGTGACCTTGGGTTAGTCACTACCTCTCAGCCTCACCTACCTCTCAGGGTTGCTGTGAGGACAAAAGGAGGGGGGGAACTATGTAAACCATCCTGAGCTCCTTGGAGGAAGGGCAGTATAAAAACACAAAATAAAAAAAATTCAGTGTAGGTTTGAAAGAGGCACGGGAAAGACACTAAAATAAGGTTTGCAGAAAATCTTCTATGATAAAAGACCAAAAATGTGGACTCAACTACTTAGAGAGGAGACTACTAAAGAGGTAGAATAAAAGTGCAGTAAATTAAAAGATGACAGTCAGAACAAATATTTTTATAACGTGGTTTTCATGATTGCAGTTCCATGTGGATGTTTTCACCCATGTTTGTTTTTCCAAGCAGTTGACATGGTTACTCCCATTAACCCCAGTTTTTTCCATGGTTCAGGTAAAAGTTGATAGGGAATACACGTGGTGAATGCATGTGTGTTCATATGTAGACCTAAATACCTTTACAAGTGATTGACACAGGCAGGGACGGGACCTGACTAAGATTTTCTTGAACAACTCCATTCTCTGAAATTATGACTACAAGTGGAGAACCACCAAGAAAAAATTCCTGAGTGAGCAAATCGCCATGCAACAATTTAAAGTTTGTTCGGTCTCAAAGTTATAAAACATTAAGAAGGAGCATCTTCTTGACCTTGACCAATATAATATTAAAACCAATGGACACTTTAAAAAAGCAGAGGTTAAATTAAAATAAAATCCTTTGCGTAATTTGTTTTGTTGATATGCTTACTGTGTTCAAAAAGTCAGGTGTACCAATGCTATTAACCTGCAGAGCAATCCTACTGATCAAGAAGTGGTGGGAATGAACCTGTATTACCAACATTCAGGAAGTCCCCTTAGACCACAAGTGTCAGGCAGAAGGTCTGTGGGCCAGTTCTGGCTCATGGAAGCTCTCTAACCAGCCTGCATGAACACATCTCATGGGACATGTCCTGTCATGGAGAAAGGGGAGCAGAGTGGCCAAGTGCCACCAAACCACTGCTCACAGCAGCATATCTTCCCCTTGCTGCACAACAGCCTGTGAGGCAAGCACAGGGAAACGCTGGGGCCTGGTTTCGTGAGCCTTCTGTAGCTGAGAGCTGGGGGTTGAGCAGAGCTGAAGGGCAGAATCACTGGAGGAGGTGGAAGGAGAAAAGTGAGAGTGACAGGCAGAATGAGCACAAGAAAATGTGAGTGTGAAGGCTAGTAGGAGTCTGTGGGAAGACAATAGTGTTGCAAGAGCAGCTCTGGAACAAGAGCAGTGGACTGACAGAGGAAGTAGTAGGAAACGCAGACAATGGCTGGGCAAACTGGTCAGAACAGAAAGAAGGTGACTCAAGATTTAAAGGGCCAGTAACTTGGCAGCTAGGAAGACTTCCTCATGGGCAGGGGCATCAGTGTAAGGAAGAGTGCAGCAACTAAAGGTAGTGTGTGGAATGGACTGCATGTGGATATGTGTGATGGAATGAACCCTCCCAATACATAATAATAATAATAATAATAATAATAATAATAATAATAATAATAATAATAATAATAATAATAATAATAATGGTATTTATTTACCACCTTTCTTGGTCGTCAGATTTCTCCTCAGACTTTAATCCAAGGTGGTTTACATAGGCAGGCTGTTCTAAACCCCCGTAGGGATTTTTACAATTGAATAGTTGTAGTCTTTCATAGTACTCCTCGTTCCAGCTGGATTCCTTCCCGGACTGGCCTCTCTCTGGTCCTTCGCCTCCCACGCTCCACTTGACGGTAACTCCTCTCTGCTATGCAGGGTCAGCTCATCAGTATATCAGCATGTCATCAGTTCTCGGGTACTTCTGGTTGTTTTGAACTGGCAGCCTCAGATCTTCAGGCATACAAGGCGGCAAGCTCTACCAACTGAGCCAGACCTCCTGCCCTCCTCCTACATACACATTTGAAGTGCAATCATGAGAACAGCTCTTTATTGATAGAAGCTCTAAGGATGACCTGTCCAAACCCCTTCAACAGTGACTTACCCCCATTGGAGGGGGAAAGGCTGGTGGAGAAGTTGGTGCGTCCCCTCCCCTCTTTTCTAAGTTCCTTTTCCTGCTGTCTTCCAGACCACTGGAGACAGCTCAGCCACATGCTAGAACAAAGGTGTCAAACATAATAGCCACTCTTGTCATTACTATTTAAAAATATATAAGAACAAATATTGTGGCCACATCATGGTAGTAATAGCAGTAATAGTAACTTTATTGTCATTGTGCTACAGCACAATGAAATTTATGCACCTTTGAGATACAAGCATAAATATATACTACAATTCCAACCATCATTTAATAGTCCAGAGTAAGGGGCTGAATTTATAAAACTTCAAGGATCAGACGTATACATTAGTAAGAGCATAACACAGTATGCACTTCCAATATATTTCCCTAACCATACTGGAAGTTGTTGCATCTAATATCTTAGAGAGTACGCTTCTCTGAGGCACCATCAGCTACTGACTTATAGCTACTTTATGACTGATCAAGATTTGCATGTTTTTTTCTACTGTGATTTGCAGCTAATGAGTTCCTAGATGGGAACAAAGTGCTTATGTTCGGACATCAGCCGCTAAGTGAAATCACTTCCAACCCTCAGCAGGTGCCACAAATGCTATTCAGTCCACTTTATGAAATGAGTTTGACACCCCTGCCATAGGAAATGCAGCTGGTTGTGCAAGGAAGAGGAATATCAGAGGTTGGGAGCTGTATGCTTAACCCTATCAACTACATTCAACAGCGTACAGAATCTGCAAAGTTATGCAGGATATGGTTCCTAAGTCAGAGTGTTTGTGGGTACTACACAGGATAATGCAGAGCAGAAACTGATTTACTATGTAAATAAATAATGATTTATTGACCTGCAGTGCCTACATCCCATAACATTAGGAGCAAGCATTATCTCTGACTAGTGGCTTTTCATCAAAAGCCACTGAAACCATTCAGGTAATTTATTCATTAAAAAACCCTGTTAACTTGCCTTCCCATTTAATCTGAAGGTTGAAGCAGCAAAGACTGTGTGAAAAATTAACATATATAAGACCACTAAAATCATGCAACAGTGGGATAAGATCCAACATGTTAGAAGCCAATACACAGAAACAATTCTAAAAACAGTTATCCTTGAGCAAGTAGATCAGTTCAGACCCGCCTTAACAATGAAGACAAAGTGCCAATGGAAAGCACAAGGAGTAGGAATGATATTTATAAAATTTATATTATATTTCAAAATTTTATATTGAACCTGAACTGCTCACAAACTATAATATTCCAGTATAAAGTAAATTGTAAAGATCCAACTTCTCAGGTCTGCCTGATTTGTTCACAAACAGCAGCTACAACATAGTGGAATTTGTGCAACAAGAAAAGCAGCCAGTTTGAAATCTAATGCAAAAGCCAGAGACCCCAAAGCATGTTTACTTAGCCATTACTTTTTAAAATCAATCAATGAGACTCACTTTCAAATAAGCAAGATCAGAAGCTAAGATGCAGTACTGTGAAGTATTAAATGGCATTATATTCGAAAGACAAATAGGCAGACCTATCTGATTTCTATAAATGGCCAAGTTGTTACTAATCAAATACATCCACTATGCTGCTTTAGAAGATGTTCCATAACATGCAGGACTTTAAAAACAAGACATGCACACAAGAAGTATTTATATACAGAGAGGGATTTTATCTCAAATACAATCCTAATTTTGATTTCACTCGTTTTAAAGAGAAGTCATTAAACAGCTGAAAAATTAGCTAGAGAAGGAGTGTAAAGTCATGTACATTGGGGCAAAAAATCAAAACTTCACATATAGGCTAATGGGTTCTGAGCTGTCTGTGACAGATCAGGAGAGAGATCTTGGGGTGGTGGTGGACAGGTCGATGAAAGTGTCGACCCAATGTGCGGCGGCAGTGAAGAAGGCCAATTCTATGCTTGGGATCATTAGGAAGGGTATTGAGAACAAAACAGCTAGTATTATAATGCCGTTGTACAAATCTATGGTAAGGCCACACCTGGAGTATTGCATCCAGTTCTGGTCGCCACATCTCAAAAAAGACATAGTGGAAATGGAAAAGGTGAAAAAAAGAGAGCGACTAAGATGATTACTGGGCTGGGGCACCTTCCTTATGAGGAAAGGCTACGGTGTTTGGGCCTCCTCAGCCTAGAAAAGAGACGCTTGAAGGCGAACATGATTGAGACGTACAAAATTATGCATGGGAAGGATAAAGTGGATAGAGAGATGCTCTTTACACTCTCACATGACACCAGAACCAGGGGACATCCACTAAAGTTGAGTGTTGGGTGAGTTAGGACAGACAAAAGAAAATATTTCTTTACTCAGAATGTGGTTGGTATGTGGAACTCATTGCCACAGGGTGTGGTGATGGCATCTGGTCTGGATGCCTTTAAAAGGGAATTGGACAAGTTTCTGGAGGAAAAATCCATTACGGGGTACAAGCCATGATGTGCATGTGCAACCTCCTGATTTTAGAAGTGGGCTATGTCAGATGCAAGGGAGGGCACCAGGATGCAGGTCTCTTGTTATCTGGTGTGCTCCCTGGGGCATTTGGTGGGCCACTGTGAGATACAGGAAGCTGGACTAGATAGGTCTATGGCCTGATCCACTGGGGCTGTTCTTATGAAAAAAAGTAAATCAGTATCTTATGGCCCAATCCTATTGGGCGTCTGCACTGCCAGAACATGTGTTCCTGTGGCAAAGTGTGCTTTACAGCAGTTGCAAAGCACAACCTATCATTCTCCACAGCAGGGCCACTACCAGAAGTGGTGAGTGGCCACACACAAGAGGCCTCTGGAGAGGCACCAGTGGCCTCTGGAGAAACCCAAGCACAGATAAGTCAGCAAGGGAAGCGGGCAGGAGGAACACAGAGGTGAGAATGGGGTGATGGGTGGGGTATTGAGAGTGACAAGGGGCAATTATTGGTGGCAGCAGCTCTTCCAATATCCTATCCTCTTTCACAACCTTGATTCACCTACCCATATCCACTCGAACTTGCACTGCAAAGTAGCTAGCACAGATTCAAGTAGACCCATCGGGACAGCAGAGGCTTGCCCTGGGACAAGGGAACCTGGCCTCTGCGAACTAGAACTCACCTGCATGATGCAGTGCATGCCCCATTGGCATGGCTGCATCAGGAGAGGGTGGTAGGTTGTATCACGCTATCTGACAGCTGAACTTTCTCCCTCCATGTTTTGCTATTGTTTTCAAACTTTCTTATAATTATTGTCACATTCATTCTATATGGAAATTTCTTCTCTTTCAATAAGGCTTCAATCAGTAAGTTTAAACCCCCAAACAGGCACAGTTAGAAAGATAGGTTTCTGTTCAAAGCTCAGAGAACATGACATTTAGAAGTTCAATTCCACTGTTGAGTATGAAATCTTACCTCAGTTAGCAAAATCTATCCATCCAAGTGTTTTGCCAGATTCCAAGGCCAAGCTTTGCCTGGAGAATTATGCCCACTTTAAGCAAATTAGATCCCCTTCCTTCCTCCAACAAATGACCCTGGTTCTGCCCTGCAGTCCTGCTGGACTCCACCTCCATCCAGGGTAGCTCGCCTGTTCAACCTGCAGAGGTTCTCTCTCCTGCCAGCAGCCTCCCACCACTACAGCAGACCCTTGGTCCTCAGCAGGTCTTGGGCACAGCAGCCACACACCAAACTCCAGTGTCTCCAGCAGCCTCCAGTCTCTCCTCAAGCTTTTCCTCCTTCTGCTACCCACACCAAACTCTCCCTTCAGCAGGTGCTTTTATGCCTGAGAGCCTTATTGCCTTCAATGGCTGCAGCTGTGCAGCACACCCTTTGCTGAAAGCCCAGGCCTTAATTCTTAAAGGGGCCACTGGTTGGCAACCTTCAGTCTCAAAGACTATGGTATAAGCCTACAGCACCCAGTATTCCCAGGTGGTCTCCCATCCAAGTACTAACCAGGCCTGACCCTGCTTAGCTTCCAAGATCAGATGAGATCGGGCATGTGCAGGGTAACAATTGGGGCCACTGAAGACACCACATTCTACCTCCTCACCAGATCTTCCGCTATTCCACTACACCAAGACAGATTACATTTTAATTCTGCATATGGAACTCAAGTGGAACTGATCACTATGAAAAAGTCTCACACCCAGTTTTATATGGAATGGCAGCATGTGCTGTGTGACTTGTATTGGTGCAACACTACAACCAACCCCTCATAAGCACCGACATGCTGATGTAGCAAGGCCAAGTAACAAGCTCTAAATCTATTTTTTTTAATTGTTACTGCAGTGAACCATGGCAACATAGTCCCAAATCCCTTTCCAAATCATTGAAATGTTTAGTTCACCCCAAGAGATTCAACCAGTTTTTTTTACTTTTACTATCAGCAAGATATACTGTACAAGTATAAGCAAGAGCCCAAGTAACATAATTGTTGAATTTCCTTTTCCAACTTGACAATACAATTCATGCACAGTACAAATCAGAGGGTTCCTGCACTATATTTTCCAGAGAGTAACTTGCCCTCTGCTCTGACAGATACTGAAGCAGTCGGCAAAAGATGTACAATTTATAACTAAGCACTGGCATTCCTGTATAGGCAGGCAAGCAAGGAAAAAAAGTTATGCAAGAGAAAGAAAGACTGGTGATGAAATGCCAGTGTGAAAAATTGCCACCAGCTCATTGAAGTGAGACAATCGTTGATCCCTACAGAGACCAAGTCAATGGAGTTAAAAGATAACAACTGAATCTTCGCTTCAATTATAGCTCTCCATTTATCATCTCCCTCCATTTGTATAAAATTATACCACCACCTTCTGGACAGAATTTTAAAACAACCAAATGTAATGGGTTTCCCGCTGTGAGTACCACTGCACTGTAATATTTACCTGAGGCAGATGCAAAGCAGCCTGGGATGTGTGGAGACCATATTGTGCTATAAATGACACCTTCGTGGCCTTTAAACGTGCATATTGACTGTCCCACAGCAGGATCCCACTAGACAAAATATAAACAAATAGACATCTGCTTGTACAGGATAAGAGCTAAAGGTAACAGACTGCATTTTGTTCTCCTAGTCTCCCAGACTGCATGCAGTATTTTAGAGCAGGGATCCAACTGGCAGTACAGAAACATTAGCAACAGTTGCTGCCATGTTTGTCCCTGAAAATAATACAAATGAAAAAGGTGCCATCGTCTATTGGAGACAATCCTCAGTGTAGGAGTGTGAATCTAAAACCTGCTAAAATGTGCACCTAGAAACAGCTTTGCTTTATATATCTGAGCATTTGTTGCTTTTCTATCTTGCTTGATGAAGAGTTCTATGTAACTCAGGTGCCCAAATACATCTACAGAGATTGTTCTAATCAGTGTTGCAAAACAATCTCTTTCTGGCACTTATGAATGCAGGTTCTAAATTTCAGGTTTTATTTTTCACTAAGTAACTCTAAAGTGGGGATGATTGGCAGGGTTCTACTTAAACCCATCCCTCTGAAAGAGAGAGACTGACTTTTGGACACAGGGAACTCACAGCCCAATCCTAAGGGGCAGCCCAAACCTGAGCTGCCTGGGGCGCCCCCGCTTAGCGGCACCACGAGGGCTGCCGCCGCATCCAGCACCTCCTGTGCTACTGCAGGAGGTACCTCAGGAGTAGGGAACGTTTGTCCACTTCCCCCAGGTAAGGGAGGCAACCTCGCAATGGGGCTACTCTCTTTAGTGGCGCACTGCTAAAGTAAAGGTGCTCGTGTAAGGCACACAGCCTCCACGAGCGCCGAGGATCCTGCGGAGCAGAGCTCCACGGGTCCTCCTCCCACCTTGCCCCCAGGCACACCTCTGGCACACACCCCTCCCCGCAACACGCCGGCCTACCCGCCCCCTCCCTGCGTCACGCTGGCCTTCCCCCTCCCCGGAACACCCCGTCCCTGCCCCGTTTGCCATTCCGCAGCCCAGCGGTGGCAGGCACCGCCGAGCTGTGGAACACAGGCGCCCGCCAGGCAATGGCTCAGCACCCGCCGGAGCTGAGCCAACTCCGGCAGGAGCCCGGCGGTAAGCCCCGCAAACGTGCCTTACGGACGTTTGCGACTGTGGTCCACGCCACGGAAGCGCGGTGCGGACCATAGGATTGGGCCCTCAGTCAATGGAATGCCAGTCTCCTTTGCCTTCTCTTGGCTGTAGTCGATGTATGTGTAGTTGATTTAGTTTGATTGTTCAAATCAGAAGCCATGGCCTAATTCTGGTTCCATCTGTTCAGAAAGGTGAACAGCAACTTCTTCTCCAAACAATCAAATGCATCCACACCCACACCCAGGTTTGCCTGCCCACCAGCAGGGAAACTTTCAGGCAGACAGGGTGGGGTCACTCTCACATGGGGAAACAGAATATGTAGCCCAACTCTCACATCGCAGTCTTTTCCCACTGCCTGCTTCTCTTGCAAACAAAGTTTACTGCTAGTATTTCTCCACCACTTAAGCAGTGAAAGAACATGGAGTATAAATGAACTCTAAGAAAAGAGAAAGAAAAATCTTTTCTGTGGTTGCACCACATCTGTGCAACACCCACCCTTATGGATTAAAAATAGCCCTCTCCTCAGAGGTGTGCCAGCAGCAGCTTGTTTTTTTCTAGTCTAAAAGTTACTGCTGTTTTAGTTATAAATGCTGCTTTCATTTATAATCTACAATGGAGTGTGCTGATGTTTTTGGGAGTTTATGAATTGTTTGACTCTTTTTTCTTTGTACTGTGCTTTTATAAATACTGAAGAACTCTGAATTGCTAGCTGCCAAGCTTTGGAGAGGTGGGGTATAACTCTTGAATAATAAATTGCTTTTAAAAAGTTAAGCTCATAGTATAATGTATCAGTCCCATCTGTAGTGAAGGCTAATGCCATTTTTGCTGTCTTCATCCTTCTCACTTCCCTCTGTAAGAGCTGTGGTTATTATTATTATGAACAGTATTTATATAACTTTTATATAAACTTTATATAATACTTTATACAGTATTTATATAAACTTTTTTCCACAAAAAGTTTACAAAGCAATTTAGAGAGAAAATCAAATAACTAAAGGCTGCCTGTCCCAAAAGGGCTCACAATCTAAAAAGATGCAAAAGAACACCAGCAGACAGCCACTAGAAAAGAGTGACTTTTCTAGAGTGAGGAGGGCCAGTTACACTCCTCCTGCTAAACAAAAGAGGAGCACTCATTTGAAGAAGTGACTTTACCCAGTTAGTAGGGTAACCAATTTGGAACTGGTTCCAAATTTCTCCACTGAACCACCTCTAGGAATGTTTTGTTTAATATCTTCCTTTCTCCAGCTCTTGTTTCCAGCTCTTAGAATTCTGCTTTTCTCAACAGTATGCACAAACTTAATTTGGCTACTAATAAACATGTAATCAGTGACAAATCTTTCACTGTGTTAGTCATGAATTTTTATTTTTTACCACTACACGTGCTTTGATTTAATTTGTCTTTTGCTATACTGGAAACCACATCTTGCCAACTGGGCAAAGAGGCACTTTTTGTCGTACTCCTTTTATAGTTAGCAAGAGTGAGAGCAAGTGTCACTGTTTACTGCAGCATAGCATATCTTCCAGTCACTGTTTGCTGGAGTTTCTTCTGCATCTTTTTAGACTGTGAACTCTTTGGGACAGGGAATCATTTATTTATTTATTTAGCCACGTAAACTACTGTATGAACTTTTTGGATGAAAAGTAATATAAAAATTTCACTTAAAAATAATAATCGTGTAAAGTCTGCCAGATATTTAGTCACTGCATGAGACATTTGCCAAAACTGTAGGATTTCCCTTTAATGTACCCAGTTTCAACAAGTGAGAGATTCTGGCAGCATCAGTTCAGAAAGAAACAGGGCCAAGACAGGACTCTCTTTCTTAACATTTATAGTACATCCATTTTAACAACCAGAAAGACAAACATACCATCTTTGCTGTTTGATCCCATGATCCAGATACTATTAGCTGTTCTCCTCTAGTTTGGCTCCAATCAACACTGTAAACCTGAAGCAGTATTTTAATTTTAGTTTACAAAGGCACAAAGTATTCAAATATGATAATTTGTATATAAGTTATTTTTTCTGTTCTGCCAGAAATGGTCATATTTGTTATTAAAGAAATAAAAATATATTTATCTAAAATATTTGTGTGACACTTTTCTGAACTTTACAGCTAAACAAAATTGAGTCCCCCCCCCCAAACTGTCATTTAACATCAAGAATTAAGACATTTGAGATAGGAAGACATTAATAATACGGTATATAAAAAGTTAATGAGGATACAGTACATAATGAATCTTTTTAGCTATCTGGTTTGACAAATTGAACTACACTACATTTTTATATTTATAGGTATGTTACTGCAGTCTTTCCCCTGGGGGCTGGGGATAAGAATAGGCCCTCAGTTTGGCTGTACTTATTGTAAGAGGCGACTAAACAGCCACCAGGTAGATGGGACTCATTAGCCTGGGAAGGTAGCTCATCTGAGAGAAGGAAAACTCTGATCCCAAACCTCCACTGCCTTGTGGCTACATCCAGTTATGGAAAAGGCTTCAGGAATCAACCCTGAGGCAAAATCCGAAGCCGGAGTCCCTGAGGCAGTTCATGGCTGAACACAGTCACATTCTTTGGCAACTCCTGCGACGCCGCTGGAACCAACCGTATTGGCCTCTGCCTTTCCATTGGACCATTTCAGCGATGTGGAGAGGAGGAATTTGCTGCATGGGAAACAGTCTATCCTCCATATCTACTTTACCCAGGCTTCACGCACTGGAGAGGACACTCTGTTCCAGAACCACCATTCAGAGCGTGATACCATAGTCTTCTGAGACTGAAGGATGCCAACATGGACTGCAGTTTTGGACCCTAGGCTTATTTTCCTAATTTGGTGGGCTGAGACTTGATTATGACAGATTACCTATTTCAAGCATTCTCCAAAATGGCTTATGAGCTCCAGGAGATCAGAGCAGTCTCCATTGCCCACTATAGCATCTCCTGAACTTCTGTCTTCCAAGCACTTGATCAGGCAACTCAGCCCCATCCACCCTGAAAGTTGCACGTTTCCTCACATACCCTCAGATTACAATGCTACACACACTTGGGAGTACAGTAAATTCCACTGGACTCACTTTTCCATAGATATTCAATAGGATTGAGCTGTTAAGTTAACTGACGGGCATACTTCACCATCTGTAGAAGGTTATATCTGAACTGGAGATCCCCAGGTATTTGGGCAAGATAACTCCCTTATGCAATTTCAATTAGAAGTTCAGGAACCATCAGACATCTCAATTTCAATCTTACCATCTACATATGGAGAAGGTTCCAATAAATGGCAGGAAAGACAGTGCACAACCCCAAAGGCTCCTTCTAATCTGAACAATTTTTGTTGAACTCCACATCAAAGAGACTTACAATTTTGGAATCAGAACTACAATTAATTAAGGTCTGGTTCAGATAGTGCACATACTTACATAGGATAAATGCAACATCCAAAGAGGTCTTTAATTATTCTAGTTCAGATTCCAATGTGACAAGCCCCTTAGATGTGGTGTTCTGAAAAACACAAGGAGACCCTGATAACCTATATTGGGCATATTTACAGTAGATGGCAAAACTAGGTTCTTTTCATGTCTAACAATAATTGGTTGGTATATGCTGATTTTATTGATGTTCTTAAATTGTTTGTAAGCCCCTTGGGCATCTGTTTAAGAAGAAGAATATGCATATGCATTTTTATATAATTAAATAGATACATTTTTGCTAGTTAACAAAACTGAAAAAAAAACCAGTTTGGCAACTCAAATGCCATCATTGCCAATCTTGAGTGGTTGACCTTCAACTAATGCAAAGGAGGGCTAATGCAAAGGAACCTGGGGCATACGGCAGCCACTTTACGGGTACTCATGAAGCACTCTCATGAAGTGTCTGCCAAATGCTAATCCTGACAGGACTGGCCACATGTGCTTCACAGGCCCTTTGTAAGCTTGAACTCACCACAGTTAAGATGGCTGCAACAGATCCCAAGCTTATCTGTATCCGCTGATCAACAGCTTTGATCAAACTTGCACATAAGTTCAGGAAAGTAATGGCTTGCAAAATGTTTTACTAACCTGTATGCCCACATGTACATATATTAGAGCCCAATCCTATTCATTCCCCCCCCCCCCGCACTGATGCAACAGTGACAAAAAGGCTACTGATGTGTCCTGCGGATGGGAGGGGGAGTTGCAGAAGTCTCCTGGGGAAAGCCTCTGCTTCACAGGAGGGTCTACCTGGACATGAGCTAGTGAAATAATTCATGCAGATGCTCATCGATTCATGCTTACTAACTCAGGGTTAGGATTTGGTGGCTGCAACTGCCAACAAACCCATCCCCTTCCTAGATCTGATCCAGTCCCTCCCTCCTCCATTGCTTCCCAATTACTCCCAGCCCAGCCCAATCCTACCTCCCCCACCAAATTACCTGCCTAGGCTGTTCCAGGGGGATTCACCAGTATGCATAGGAATACGCCATAACTGGTGCTCTGTCAGTACGCACCTCCTCATGCTATCAGCGTGATGTTTATGACTGCCATAAGATAGGTAGTGCTGGTGGAACACTCATTCCGCCAACAGGGCAGCCCAAAAGGATTGGCTTGCCTTTCACTTAAAAAATGGGATCAACTTCTGGAAAGGTTCTCTGCTGGCCACCTGCAGATAATCCTTCCTCACCATAAGCAAGTGGCTATTTACAAGACTAGTTCTGATGCCAATAACAACAGGTGATATCGAATACAAAGGCAGTGTAAAAGAAGCTCCTAACCAAACATGATATTCATGGTTTATTTCTCTTTCACTCAACATTGCAGGGAGAACTTTAGCACAGCTGAAACTACTTTAGTTCAAGGGAATCATTAGGCATCAAACTCAGCTGGAGTAGGATTAAAATTAACATTTTCTTTGATAATAAATATGTGTATAGTATTCATATTGAAATTGTTTAAGCTTGTTTATTGTTTATTGGAAGGATTAGGATTTATCCTCAAAGTAGAAAACTCTCATCCCTACATTATTATTTCAGAAATATTATGAGAGTCAATGAGACCATTAATCAGAAATGGATTAAGAATTAAGACATTCTTCAAAGCACTATTTGCCAGCTTTACTAAAAGATAATGGCATTAAGATCTGGTATCTTTACTATAGAATGTTGAGATGAAGGTACTTTTCTATATCCCATAGTACATATTTTGCTGCAAACATCCCAATAACATATGGGGAAATGTGTTTTTAAGGGCACAATCCTAACTGCGCCCTAGGCCGGCGCAAGTCCCTTGTGCCAGCCCAGGAGCGTCGCAAACATGCTGTAAAGCCTCCATGCCGACTTGGGGGAGGAGGGTTGCATTGGCCAAGCTCAGCCAATACAGGGCTCTGGGGAGAATGGGTAGGAGGCAGGAGGAAGGTGGGGGGAGGGCAGTTCCAGGGAGAGCGGGGAGAGGGAGGCGGGGTTGGTACTCGGCAATTATGTTGGATCCCAACCCTGTTCCCTAAGCAGAGCAGAGCAGAGCAGAGCAACTTGAAGTCGCCCCGTTCTCTTCAGACTTGTGCCACCTGCTGAGGTGGTTGAAGTCCGAGGAAGCCCATTGGGACTGTGGTGGCTTACCCAGGGGTAAGGGGAAGAGTTTCCCCTTGACTCTGGCTGAGCCACTTCTGGCCCCAATCTTGTGCTTGATACAGTGCAGGTCTCCTGACCTGCCTGCTCCAGTGCAATATAGGATTGCACTGCACGGCAACTAATGGTCTGAATTTAATCAAATATCAATATCTAACCTATGACTGAAATGGCACATTAACATTAAAAAGAAGGCATACATTATCTTACACGCTTAAAGACAGGCTCCCACAAATTCCAACAAGAGGCTCTCTCCCCCCCAACCATAGAAACTAGAGGAAGACAAGTTCATATTGTCCCAAATTCTGTATATAGACACAGTCCTTGTCCAAAGATAATGTATTCTTTTTGTATAATGTTAACTTGCTATTTTAATCAGGGGAGGAGGATGTCTTTTCATGCTGAGCTTTGCAGCAGACTGTTTGTTCCAAGTGTTTCTTATCATGCTGAGCTTGTGCTGAGTTTGTGCTGCTTTTCCTGCTCAAAACAGACTTACTTGAATATGACACACACACTCACCACCCTCTGTGCATGCCAGAGAAAGTGGGAGATGACAAGAAGGAAAAGAGAGAACTGTGGCAACCCCAAATTATTGATGGGTAATAAACCAAGTCAAAAGTTGGGAGTGCCTCTTTACAGCTCTAACCAGGATTTGACTGATTCCTAAGTCACACCTACACCAAAGACAAGAAACGGAAGAAACTTGCCTCCTTTCTAAAAAAAAAAAAACTCTAGTGAGATAAGGAGGGGCTAGAATTATCTAGCAAAGAATTCCTAGCACCCTTACCAAGTTACAATTTCCAGGAGACTTTGAGGAAGCCATTACAGATAAATGGGAACACAATTGATATAATTGTATAGTACAGTTCTGATTATACAACTGATATAATTGCATAGTACAGTTCTGATCTCTAACTCCCAACAGCAGCCTTTTTGTTTTCTCCCATGCACAAATCTTTACTAACAGAGCCTTTTCCTTTGTTCCAGTCCTTTGGCATGGCACAATTTAAGATCAGGCAGCAAGACTTATCTTCAAACAACATCTCAGCACCTTTCCTTAAGTTAGTAGTGGAGCCATTCCTATCTCACATGATAGAGCTGCAGAAGCTACCAAGACGTTGTACTGCTGCTGAGGAACAGCTCTCCATAGCACAAAAGTATCGTACACTGGCATGGACAAGAAGGGCTCGGGAAAAATCTAAGGCAAAGACCTTATGAAACTGTAGTATCACCCCATCCCCGTGATATAAGTTCTTTCCTCATAGTGTGGAGACAGTTGGACATTCTTTCAGTGCTCTATTCCAATAGCCCAGTCCATTAGTGCTAATTTTAGCAATAAGAAGTAGTTATTCAGCAGCTTGATTCAGTGCTACTGGTTTAGTTACAGTGCCCCAACTAAAGGGCCATTCAATTGCTGGTAAATCACTGCACTTGTACTGCGAAATGCAACTTAAGAGAAAGCCAATAAGTTTATTTCCTCTGGAGCTGAAACGCACTTTGCATGGCACATCTATGCCACACAGGAGCTTCTCCAGAGCATATTCCAATGGCTGTTTGTTGGCCCAGCAGAGAAAGTAGCAGTGATTCAAGCAAGGGAATGAGATATACATTTTCACTGAGGCTGTGCAATTGACATCAGACAGTATATTACAGACCATTGTCACTGCACAGGAAAGGTTAGTGCTGTACTAGTAAAAGTGCCTCCATGTAGTTTTTTGAATGATTACGGTACCTATCCCTTCTCAAAGCAAATATTGTAATAAAACACGTGTGCAGGCTAGCCCAATATGTTAGATTCGGATCAAACCATCAGTCTTCATATTCCACTCAAGCTGTCACCAGCAATCACTGAATTCAGATACTTCAAAAGAAAGGACAATTTGTGGCATAGGATTCATTTTAAAATGAACCTTCCCAAAGCAGCAAATTTCTTCCTAACCTCTGACAGTAAGCAGTTAGTTTACTCTTTTTCACTAGATAAGTAAATTATATGATCAATACTATCTTCAGGAGATAGTAGCTCCAGTGAAATAAGCTATAATTCTTGACAGATATATTTTCAGACATTCAGAATCCAGCAGAACATTACAAGTCAGTGAGCTTTTGTGAAAACTATATTGCTGCAGTCTGCAGAAAAAGAGAAGTTAGCCATCTTCATGAGAGCCAATAAGTAATAATTCATTTTACACAGCAGAGAATTGTATAATAAAGGAGCACCATGGACTAATGACCGTTGTACTCAGAAAAAATATATATCTCTAGTACAGTTTTATAGACTCAGCAGAATATAACAACTTTTTGTTGCTGTGACATTTTGAATGATGAAATGATAGAAAAGGTGGCATTCCTCAGTGAACCTACAAAACTCTTATAGTGTATAACACACCACTTGGATAGTCAACCGCTATCATGAAAGCTCTTAACTGAGCAGATGAGTCAAATCTGGGAAAGAAAACACAATTGGGTGCTCTGCAGCAATTTCCAGATAGCACCTTAATTTACACCCCATATTTTTCAGTAAGGAAAACTCACATGCTCTTTTAATGTTAGGATACCATTTTTTTTAGCAGAGAAAAACACAGCATAAGAAAGTGGAGTAAACCAAGGGAGATTAGAATTATTTAATTTAGTATTTTATAACATACCATGAGTTTACCTGGCGCTTTCAGTGTTTCATAGGCAACACAGAAAAATTTGGCATCAAAGGGAGCTTATAATCTAAAATAGAGTGTGGGGAAAAGAGGAAGGGATAGAAAGCCAGACAGACAAAGGAGGGAGGAAACAATATGGGCAAATGTTGACACATGTACCCAACACTTTGCTATAGATGAGAATGAAGATGAACCAAAGGCTATGCAGAAAACTTAAGATTTGAAGGGATAGGCAGGGATTAACCCATTTCTGCCTGGCCCACAGGTGTACACATTTGGTCCCTGTTGCGTACATGCAACGTTGGGCAGAAATGGCTTGAGTAAGATCCAAAGCCTATAGCCAAAACCAAGCTAGAGACTGTTCATGAAGAGCATGAAAACAGAATGGTATTCAAAGTAAAATCAATGACTACCTTTGTAGCAGAGTTATGAACTCATTACAGTAGGCTTAAGTGTCCTTTTTTAAGTGTCCTTCTTGATAAGGAAGAAACATTATCATTAAAGATGCATTCATTTTACCTCCTGAGTGTGCTCTTTGTAGACTTGCAATGGACCTGTGGGTTTTGCCGTGTCCCAAATCTGTAGAGATCCATCTCCACTGGAAGTGACCAAGACATGTTCATTGTTTTCACTCCACGTCACATCAAACAGGCCATCATTCCAGTCAAAACTAAAGCAAAACAAACACATTCATCCATGAGACTGCATATGAATTGATGATTAAAGGATCTTTTTGTTATTCCAATGAAATTAGTGCTTTAAAAAGACTTTGCCGTTATTTGACTGGTCAGCTGACCACCATTTTTGACTGGACAAAAGTCCAGTCCTACCCTTCTATCAAACTTCCATATAAGGATTCAGCCAATATAATTTCATCTAATATGATTATGTCACTATCATAGAAACAAAACCATGCCAACAAACCAGGAAGATGGTTAGCTTATAAGCTGAAAAAAGAAAGACAAAAAACTATATTAAGACATTGAAAGATTTGACTGGAAAAGAGAAAACAGAATTAGAAGTAAAGAAAACAATTACTGAACAATTTTATCAGGTATTATATAGGAGAAAAAATATAGAACACCAGAAACAAACAGAATATCTGAAGAAAAATAATAGCATTAAAATTTCAGCTGATCAAAAGAATCTATTGGAAAATACAATTACTATAAATGAAATTACAGAAGTGACCAAAAGGGAGAAACTCCAAAAAATGCCAGGCCTTGATGGATTACCAGCCGAATATTATAAGAAATTTGAAGTACTGTTGTTGCCATTCAAAAAAGTGATTGATGATATATGGGAGACTGGAGAAATACCAACCTCATGGAAGGAAGGAACAATTACTTTGATACATAAATCAGACACAGATGAAAAAGAAATTAAAAACTATAGACCTATTTCGCTTTTAAATACAGATTATAAAATTTTTGCTTCAATTTTAGCTACAAGATTAAAAAATATATTAAATCAAATAATTAAAGAAGATCAGACTGGTTTTTTTACCAAAAAGACAATTGAAAAACAATGTGAGAACTATAATTAACATATTGGAATTTTTTGAAGCACATCCAGATAAGAAATTAGCCCTAGTGTTTTAGACGCCCAGAAAGCCTTTGACAATTTACATTGGGACTTTATGATTAACTGTCTTCAAGAATTACATTTTCCAAAATTTATTAAGATGATACAAGGAATATATTCAGATCAAAAAGCAAACAGAGTAAATGGAGAATTGACGAGAGAGATCAACATTCAACAAGGAGTAAGACAAGGTTGTCCACTTTCACCACTGTTGTTTATTTTGACACTAGAAATGTTGAATAACGTAATAAGAGAAGACAACAGGATGAAACTGCTTAAAATTAAAAGTGAAGAAGACAAATTACAAGCGTTTGCAGATGATTTGGTATTTATCTTGGAAGATCCTCTTAACTCCATAGAATTTTTGATAGAAGACTTAAAAGAATATGGGGAAGTGGCAAGTTTAAAAATAAATTACCAGAAGACCAAAATGATACTTAAAAATATAAAAGACAATGATATAGAACGATTAAAAGAATTTGGACTACAAATAACAAACAAAGTAAAATATCTAGGAGTTATAATTACCAAAAAGACAAGTACATTAATGGAAGACAACTATATTAAATTAATGAAAGAAATAAAAAAAGATTTGGAGAAATATAATAAACTGCCATTATCCCTAATGGGAAGAATAGCTCTACTGAAAATGAAAATATTATCAAAATTAATGTTTTTATTCCAGACTATTCTGATTATTTTGAAGAGAACTTTTTTTGAAGAAATGAATAAAATTACTACCAAATTTGTCTGGCAAGGTAAAAAACCGCGAATAAGACGGAAATTACTTCAAGAGGATAAAAAAAGAACAGGATCTGGATTATCAGACTGGGAATTATATTATCAAGCAGCAGCCCTAAACTGGATAAAAGATTGGGGACTCATACCAAATTCCAAAATTTTAATTTTAGAAGCATGTGATTTACAAATAGGCTGGCACGCATTCCTGTTTTATGATAAAGTTAAACAGCATGGATATTTTAGACAACACATTTTAAGAAGATCTTTAATTTGGATATGGGAACAGATAAAATACAAAATATAAATTACCCAGATGGATAAAATCACTTGAAATAGCAACTAATCTGAACTGGACTTAAAAAGACCAAAATATATCATACAATGATCTGTTGAATATTAAAGGAGAGATCTTAAGTAAGTTTGAGTTAGAAGAGAAAGGAATAAAATTGGACTGGTGGAATGAAATGCAAATAAGAACAAGATTACGAGAATACCAAAAAATACGTTTTTATGAAGAAGATGTAAGTTTTGATAAAATATTTCTGATTGATGAGGGGAAATACATTTTAAAAATGTACAATTTTCTCCTGGAGATAAGAATGGAGGATGAAATAGTTAAAGATGCAATGGTGCGCAGGACAAAAAGTTTTGGATATTATATCTCGATGGATGACTGGAAACAAATTGGAATATAAATATTAAGATAACTAAAGCAGTGTCTTTTAAAGAGATTTTATATAAAATGTTTTATAGGTGGTATTTAACTCCAGAGAAATTAGCAAAAATGTATTTTAGGTCATCAAATAAGTGTTGGAAATGTAAAGAGGTTGAAGGAACCTTTTATCATATGTGGTGGACATGTGAAAAAGCAAAGAAATACTGGAAAATGATACATAAATTCTTGCAAGAGATACTGAATTGTGTATTACCATTCAAACCAGAAATATTCCTCCTAAATGTGACATCAGAAATTAAAGATCAATATAGAAAATACCTTATTGTACATATTGTTACAGTGGCAAGAATACTGTTTGCGCAAAATTGGAAATCTACAGACGTGCCAACTAGAGAAAATTTAATAGACAAATTTTATAAAATAGCAGAAATGGAAGTTTTAACAGAAAGAATGAAAGAGAGAGATTTAGGTAGAGTAAGAAAATATTGGAAGCCTTTTTATGACTGGATAGATAATTTTAGTTAAACAATATTGAGTATTTAGATAAATTTAAATTTTTATAATGGCAAATATGATAGCTTTTGCATTGAAGATTATTGTGTTTTTTCAGTCGTTTGATTGCTTTTCTTTTTTCTTTTTGAATAATGCATGTTGCAATCTAGGGCCATATCCTCATGGGTAACCTGTGTAGTACCTGCCCAAAGTCTAACCCATTTTGCTTACCTATATCTGTAATAAATAAATAAAATACTTAATAAAAAAAGAAACAAAACCATGCCAGAACAGCCCATTCCAAAATAAAGATTATACAATAACAATTTTTGATAATATAGACTCTTACTACCTCCTGAAGAGATGAAGTCCAGCTTCATTTTGTTCCAGCACTATCAGAGTTCCACAACCTAAAAGGAAAGAGAATAAAGCCTTAAATCAAACCACTTTATCTGACAGTAGAGAAGTTTTGAGGTACTACCATGGTTTATAACGTGAAAAATAATTGTCTGGACTGAATACTTGAATTATCCAGAAGACACCTGGACTTTTGGACTTCTACTTATATACAGAATGCCAGTGCAAGACTCCACAGTAACAGGACTCCAGAAATAAGACCAAATATCAAAAACACTTCTCTGTAAGCTCTTCCAGTATGGATTTGAAGCACAACCAACAATATCTTGCAGCTACTTTTTATTGTCTATGAAGATCAAATCTGTAAGGCAAGTATGACTCTCAAATGCCATGGTAAATTAAGAAACAGATTGCTGGAAGCATGCATTGGGAACACCACAATGTAAAAATGAAGGGGTATGTGCGCCCAATTTTGGAAACCACTAATCTAAAGTTTAAGTTCTATACACACTTTCCTGAAAGTAAGGACACAGTAAAATTTAGTCACTAACAGCCCAATCCTATCCACACTTTCCTGGAGTAAGCCCCATTGACTCAAATGGGACTTAATTCTGAGTAGACATGCATAGGATTGGGCTGTCAGGCTTCTGTAGCCAAAGTTACTGACTAAAGATTCATTTTCAAGTTTTAAGGCTAAAATCAAAAAGTCTATCCCAACATTTTTCCTTAACTCTGTAGAGCTTTCTCAAGTGACTAAAACTAAAAAGTAGTTAGCTGACACCTAGAACTACTGAAACTCACTTGAAACTCTTCACATCTACATGGGATAAGCTCTGCTGGTGGAAGGTTGTATTTGTCAAAGCTTATGATTCTTTTGAGCTTCAGGCAGAAATATTTGCTATATTTTTTTAAGGAGGTATTTTTAAGACCATATTTTGCTCCAAGTGAGTTACAGAAGTTCTAAGTATCAGCTAACTACTTTTCAGTTTTATTTTATTCCCTTGAGAAAACTCTAGAGTTAGGGCAAAATGTTGGGATCCCACTGAAGAGGAATGAGGTCACTTCTTAGCAACAATATACACCACTATGCCTGCCAATATCTTTCACGCTTTTTAAGGCAAAAGACATATCCCTTAATACCAATGTACTCAAGGTAACTGGTCACAACAGTTATATAGAATTAAGACATAGAAGTCAAAATGTTTGATTTTAGTGAAACTGTTAAAGGAAGTTTAAAGGTCTTTGTTTTGCAGAGGGCCCCATAGTGTTCTACTAAAACCAGGAGAAGAAATGCAGAAGAGATAAGACAGGTGGCTCAAGCAAGGCCATCCTAATTAGGATGAGTCTGAAGGGGATGCATGCCAAGAAATGGGTCTGAAGTTCTGCCAAAGGTGAGGTCTTCACACCTGTCTTTGAGCATTGGGTCATCTCTTAATGAGGATGGTAGGGAGACCTGTCAAGGAAGCCCCTAATTGGATTGATGGATGCAAGTAAGGGTCAGTACTGGATAAAATGATATTATAGCAATCCCTGCTGGTTCTTGAAAACTTTGTAATTCAATATGTTTAATTTTTACCTTTTATGGGAACTGTAACCTGACACAAGCCTATCAGGTGTCTCTAAAGTTATCTATAGCCTATTAAGACTTAGCCCCATCTATGATGTCAAACGTCAGCCAATGGGAAGTTCAGATTTTCAAACAAAGGACCCAGAATGGTATAAAGGGTCCAGTTAACATTGGGAAATTGCTCTCAATGCTTTGGATGATGCCCATTGCCTGCAATGAAATAAAGCCTGCAAATGATCACCCTTGAGTACTGAGTCTTGCTTTCTTGAATCTTGCAACAATAGGACCATGCTACATAATACATAGAGACCATCATATTTGTGCATAATCTACCAGGAGGTTATCTAGTATAAATACAACTGAAATTAATGGCATCAGTGCAAGAGTACAATCATGCTCTCATGCAGCTTCCACTTATCTGAATAGGGCTTATGTAGGAGAACTTGTGCATTAATTTTTATTGTCAAAATCAGCATGTTTATGTTCAGAAATCATTTCACACTCATCATTCACATTCAGTGCAAGCTGAAGTGACACAGTAACCTAGAGAGAGCAACTTTACAGGCATTAAGTACAGTGAATTGTAACCTAAGACAGCACAGAGTGCACAGCTCTCTGGTCAGAAGCATCCCCTGCAAGTAGAAGAAGAATTTTGTTCACAGAAAGGGGCCTTCCATAAGAGGAAGGGGTTCTGGTGGGCACAACGCTCCTACTTGCAGAATTCTGATGGTGGAAGTATGCTTCTTTTAATCCTCAAAAACATGTTGAAATTTGCAATTAACTGTCTTATGTATTCCAGGTTAAGTTTGCATGTTAGATTCCTTTTCCAGTGGTTGCAAAGTCAAATATGAGGAACTATAAATGGTGCTAATCTGAATTTCCTGGTTAATAGTGGGACATTAAGGCAGTGGTTCTCAAACAGTTTTGCACCAGGATCCACTTTTTAGAATGATAATCTGTTGGGACCCACCCAAAGTGATGATGTTATTAATCAGGAAGTGATGTCATGGCCACAAATGACATAATCAACCAGGAAAAATTTTTCCTGACAATCCAAGGCTGTAATCCTATCCAAATTTATCCAGGAGTAAGCCCCACTTACTATCATTGTTAAAAGCATATACACAGTAAAAAGAACATATCTGTAGCATTTCCCCAAATGCAGTCACATATCATGGTAGCATTGTCTAATATATTAAAAACAGAATATTGAAATGAATGGGGTACCCACCTGAAATGTGCTCGCGACCCACCTAGTGGGTCCCGACACATAGTTTGAGAAACACTGCATTAAAGCTCAACCCCAAGGACAGCTGGAATTAAGTCTCACTGAACACAGTGGCACCTAATTAAAATTAAAATATTCATAAGACTGTACAGTTATGACTGCCATCATATGAAGTTATTATGACCGCACTGGGAACAAGTTATTTTAGTATTTGTTTGGAAAATACACGTCCCACTTTGCTAAAAGACAAAGCTTTTTTACAAACAAGTCTTCATTAAGGTGAGATTCTGCCAGTTATTTAATGTGATCGATTTGTTTTGTCAAGGTATAAATACCTTGGATGGATGCAACCCAAAGTACAGCAACAGAACCCCAAAACAGCATGCTAGACCAGATTACCACGAGATACATCCATGCAATTATAGCAGTGGTTTCAAACTGTGAGTCCTGGCTCCCTGGGGAACCACAGGAACCAGCCAGGAAATAGCGGAATCCTTGTGAAAAGCCCACCACCCTATGCATTGTATAGGATTGTAGCCAATGGTCCAGTAGGTCAAGGGAGCCACCATTCAAAGAAGTTTGGGAACCACTGCATTATGGTCATGCATGGTAAAAGAAACTACACTAAGTACACAGCAATGTATTAGAACAGGGTTTTCTTCTACTCAGACTCTTACTAAGGGCCCAATCCTATCCAATTTTCCAGTACTGGTGCTGCTGTGCCAATGGGGTATGCACTGCTTCCTGTAGTGGGGAGGCAATCACAGAGGCCTCCTGAAGGTAAGGGAAATATTTGTTCCCTTACCTTGGGGCTGCATTGCAGTTGCACCGGTGCTGGAAAATTGGATAGGATTGGGCCCTAAAGAAGGAAATGCTAACGCATATTTAATATGTATTCTGCATTGAAATATACAATCGTAAACCTGTTTACACAGATGTAACTCTCACTTAGTAGTTCAAAGTGGCCAAATTCCAAGTGCGCACCCTATTTTTGAAATCAAATTGTAAGCCGCCTTGGGCATCTGCTTTCAGCAGAGGAAATGCAGGGTAGAAATCTCTTAAATAAATAAATAAATATCACAGAAATCAGTGGGATTTGCTGTACTTCCAAACAGTCAAGGAGCCAGGGATCGTGGCTACAATCCTATCCACCCTTACTTGGAAAGAGAGCCTAAGAAGAGCCTTGCTGGATCAGGCCCAGGGTCCATCTAGTCCAGCTTCCTGTATCTTACAGCAGCCCACCAGATGCCCCAAGGAGCAACCAAGACAGCAAGAGACCTGCTTCCTGGTGCCCTCCCCTGGTGCAGCTGGCATTTTGAGGCTTCTAAATTCGGGGAGGGGGGCACATGCCCATCAGGGCTTGCAACCTGTAATGGGCTTTAGAAACCTGTCAGTCCAACCCGCCCTTTAAGCCAACGTTGTGTATACCCAACAGGGACAGTGTGTGCACCTGTGGGCGTGGCCAATGGGTGAAAGGCACCTAGACCAGACACCATCACAACATCCTGTGGCAAGGAGTTTCACAGGCTGGGTCCAGAAATAAAGTATTTCCTTTGGTCTGTTGTAACTCTGAAGGCACCCAGTGCCAGTGGAAGCCCCCTGGTGCTTCTGGGGTTGTGTGAGGGGGGAAGAACATCCCCCCACCCCCCCTCCACAGGAGGCTCCAGTGGAGCCAGGGGGGGAGGGGGAAAGAGCGAGGAACCCAGGAAGCCGCCTCAACTTAGCGGGCGTTCTGCGCATGCGCCAACTGCCGCCGCTTCACCTGCGATCCCGTAGTACTGCGAGGCGGCGCAGGCCAAGCGCCCGGGCAGGTAAGGGGAGAACTCGACGGCGTAGCCATGGCGACCGGGCAGGCGGAACGCCTGAGCCCTGGGAAGCTTCACCACAGCGCCGCCGCCATCCGCGCCACCTCCGTGGCTCATAACTTCACCGGCCTCGCTCCTCCTCCTCCCCCCCGCTCAACGGCCACCCCTTTCCTCGTGAACGCCCCCTCCCGTCGCCACTGAGGGCAAGAGTAGCCGTAGCCGCCATCTTGGTTGTGGGCAAGGGAAGACCCGCCCCTTTCCTGGGTCTGATGGACAAGGCAGCCCCCAAGGGTGACAGCCTCTCGCCCTGGGCGACGAGGGGCTGCCTAGAGCCTTGCCGAGGACGCCGCCCCAGTCCCCAACAGCCTTTGACAGGCACCTTCTGCTCCCCCACAGAAGTGGCCCTTCTCAGGCAGCCCCCCAAGAGCTGAGGCCTCTCCCACGCGCGGGGGGGGGGAGCTATGGGCAAGGGCAGCAGGCCCTAAGATGCTTCTTGTTACCCAAATGCGTGGCTACAGTGACATTTCTGAGGTCACTGCTTTGAAGAGCGTCACTGCTCTTCTAGGGCAGAAGCCTCAGTGAGGAGGCTGGAAGACGGTGCGTGGCTGCCCACTCTGGCTACCAGCACATGGGTTCAGAGGCACGAAGACCCTGGGAGACAGCGTGCGGCTGCACACTCTGGCTGCACACTCTGGCTCTGGAACGTGTGCTCAGAGGCACGAAAACCCTGGGAGACAGTGTGATGTACCTACATTTTGCTACAATCCACCAGTATTCGAACAGATTTAATAATAATAGCAACAATACTAGTATTTATATACCGCCTTCCTGGTCATCGGATTATTCCTCTGACTTTATTCAAGGCGGTTCACTTAGGCAGGTTATCTCTAAACCCCCGAGGGGATTTTTACAATAACAGAAAGGTTCTATCTTTCAAGAACCGCACAACATTTCAGATGGATCTTTCATGGTCTGGTATCACTTCTGGCCCCCAGAGTCTTATTCCTGCAAGGACAACAGTTGTTACATCACACAGTCTTGTTGCTTTACAAGTTGACCTTTTATCAAAGTTAGCAATAGTGTTGCCTGATAAAATGGGGAAAAAAAAATGTGCTCTGGATAAAAAAGAATAGTGATTTATTTTTTAATTTATTTTATTTATTATTGTTGTCTGAGGTGGTTCCTACCTTTGCATCACGCAACACTAAGGGCCCAATCCTGTCCAACTTTCCAGCACCTGTGCAGCCTCAATGTAGCCCCTGGGTAAGGGAACAAATGTTCCCATACCTTGAGCAGGCCTCTGTGACTGCCTTCTCATCACAGGAAGCAGTGCATATGCCATTGGCACAGCAGCACTGGCACTGGAAAATTGGATAGGATTGGGCCCTAAATCATTGTTTCCCAAACTGTGGGTCATGACTTGATTGTTGGTGAGTTGTGAAACTGAAATTGACAAGCTGATAGCTGACAACCTACGGGAACCAAAAAGAGCAGTGTATGCATATGTTTACGCATGAGTAGACAACTATGCCTCAGTCCACTTTGTAGGGCAGATTGAGAGGAATGCAATGCCACCAGAATTGCTCCAATCCAATGAACGCAGGCCCCAAAAGTCACTTGAGAAGGAAATTGCTCCTCCATGCTAGCAAAAAAAATGTACTGAGCTCCATGCAATGTGAAACACAGCAGCACATGTGCATTTACTCATGGGTAGGCAAATGTTCCGTGGCTCTTATCAAAGGCCAGGTGAAGGAAAATGCAACGCCACCAGAATGGTCCCAATCTGACGAACAGGGAGCTCAACAAATGCTCCAGAAGGTGGCTGTCCCCACCATAGTAAAAAGGATAAAAACAGGGACTTGAGCAGCTGGTAAGGTGAAACTCTTTTTTTAAGTCTTGTAAAGCTAGGTGACTCCCAAAACTGTCATTTTAAAAAGTGGGTCACAATGTTAAAAACTTTGGACACCACTGCACAAAATAACTTCTCCAGTACAATATGTTACTGGATCACTCAAAAGAGAAAAGATGGTCTCATCCGGCATACAGGTGGAACTGATCTGGAATCCACTGATTTGACTCACCACTAATACCCACATCCTTTAAATGCCTTGTAACAAGGGGGAAAGCGCCAAAATCCTATTTGCCACCTTAATTAAACAATTATCCCACCTATTAAATAATTATAATTTCATTCCACTAGATTCCATTATTCACCACATCTAGTGGCTGAATGCAGTATAGCATCTATACCAATGCCTTCTGAGGTGACAATGGAGGTGCAAGAAAATTGGAAGTGGGACTTTAAAGCTATTTTTCCACTGATTTGATATCCGCTGATTTTTTTTTTTTTATCCACTGGAGATTCTATAATGGAACCCCAGTGGATAATGAGACACAACCATTATTATGGTCCATTCAAAATTTCCCCATCAAGGCACACAACAAGTTGTCATAAGAATTATCTTACCCTAACTGCAGGGAGAAGAGCTGTGTGGACTTGGGGCACAATCTTAACCCATTTTCCCGCACTGACATAAGGGCAATACTACTGTGAGGTAAGGGAACAAACATTGCCATACTTTGAGGAGGCCTCCATAACTGCTCCCCAACTGCAAGATGTAGTATATGCCCCACTGGCACAGCTATACCAGTGCTAGAAAGATGGTTAGGATTGTGCCGTTGATTACATAAGAACAGCCCCACTGGATCAGGCCATAGGCCCATCTAGTCCAGCTTCCTGTATCTCACAGCGGCCCACCAAACAGGGAGCACACCAGATAACAAGAGACCAGCATCCTGGTGTCTTGCCTTGCATCTGGCATTCTGACATAGCCCATTTCTAAATCAGGAGGTTGCACATATCACATCATGGCTTGTAACCCATAATGGATTTTTTCCTGTCCAATCCCCTTTTAAGGATTGAAACTTGTCCAATCCCCTTTTAAAGGCATCCAGGCCAGATGCCGTCACCTCATCCTGTGGCAAGGAGTTCCACAGACCAACCACATGCTGAGTAAAGAAATATTTTCTTTTGTCTGTCCTAACCCTCCCAACACTCAGTTTTAGTGGATGTCCCCTGGTTCTGGTGTTATGTGAGAGTGTAAAGAGCATCTCTCTATCCACTTTATCCTTCCCCTGCATAATTTTGTATGTCTCAATCATGTCCCCCTCAGGCGCCTCTTTTCTAGGCTGAAGACACCCAAACACCTTAGTGTTTCCTCTTTTCTAGGCTGAAGAGGCCCAAATGCTATAGCCCAGGGGCGTCAAACATAAGGCCCAGGGGCTGGATGCAGCCTGTGAAAGTTTTTTATCAGGCCCTCAGACTCTCAGCTGCTGAGCAGTGCTGAGGTGTTACTGCTGTAAGGGCAGCCCACATGAAAATTGGGCTCTCTCATATCTTGAAATATGATCAAGATTTGTGTATTTTCTGTCATTTGCAGTGAATGAGCTCCTAAATGAGAAAAAGAGCTTATTTTCGGTTATGACCTGTTTAATGACATCACTTCCTACCTAATGACATCACTTTTGACCCTCAGCAGGAACCATGAATAATATTTGGCCCTCCTGCTGTTTGACACCCCTGCTGTAGCCTTTCCTCATAAGGAAGGTGCCCCAGCCCAGCCCAGCAATTGCTTCATTGTAGAAGCATGTCTTCTCTCTTATTATTCTAGTTTGCTTGTGTGATCTAATGAATATCGTTGATATATCAGCGAACAAAGGGCTCTCTCTTCCTTCTTCTGCTGGTATTGTCAAACAGTTGACCTAATGGCCTCTAAGGAGAAAGACATCTGTACCTTTCAAGAGCAGAGGGCTTTACTCTAATTGTACATTAAAGGAGTACAGTAGAAATGAAAATAAATATACCTTGTTCTTTTTTAAAAAAAGAAGAGCCTTTCTTTCTTAGTGTGGCTTTCCATTGCTTCTCACATTTGGCATTTCATTTCTTGGGGCTTCAGAGAGATCAGTAAATTGCTGTCTTATTGCTGCCAGGAAACAAGTGTCCAAAGTGTTATTTTCATATGTAGCTTACCTTTCCAAAAGGTTTGTCTGTCTTTACCCCAACAAAATCATTGTATTACCACAAAGCCAGCTGATTATCAAAGAGAGGTGTTTTTTTTTGGGGGGGGAGTATATTTTACAATACAAACCAGAGTTATTATAACTTCCTCCTATTTTTCCATGTTTATGATACAACTTTAATTAAAGTGTGACCATAGCTATGTGTGTGAAACTTTCAAGTAGCACTGAGAGATTCTGAATTGTCTTTCACTGAAGCCAGATCAAATGTCTCATTGCTGCTTCCCCACCCCCACAGTGAAACCACCAGCCTTGAAATTCCACCTGGGCAATGAAAAACTAAAGCTGTGTATTTCCTTCTCAAAGCAAATGACATTCTTTCAGCAGCACTAAGCTGGCCAATTTATTTATAAAATGGGGCAAGCAGAAAAGCAATCCAGCCTGTGTGTTGTCTCTGGAGTGCTACTAAAACCAAGACAAGAGCAGTCCAGTCAGTAAAGTGAGAGTAAATATATGTCTGGAAGTTGAAGACAAATTCTAAGTTGGATAGAGTTGGGCCCTTAGGCTGCAATCCTAACCACACTTTCCTGAGAGTAAATCCCACTGAACAAAATAGGACTTACTTCTGAGTAGACCTGGTTAGGATTATGCCCTTATATTCTTATCCCATCATACAATTACATCTCTCAAAAATTTTGAATGTTCAGAGGATAGGCAGAATGGGATGGGGACAGGGGAAGGGCGAATCAGGTCTGGGAACGGGGGTAAGATTGGTGGCAGCAGCGCACACCAAATTCTGACTCCTTTCCCATGTCTGATCGTCTGGCACTGATAAACTCAGACTTGTGCCAGCAATATTACTGGTGCAGGTTTGAGTTGTCCCATAACAGCTGCTTCGGCTTACCCTGGGGCAAGGTGACAAATGTCCTTTTACCTTGAGGAAACCTCCAGCAGCAAACACGCCCCCCCCCAGGATGCAGTGGAGGCTATGCCAGTGCAGCTGCATTGCCATGTGGGGAGTTGGGTAGGATTGAGCTGTGAGTCACTTTGAAGTCAGCATCAGTGGCATCGCTGGGGGGATGCGGGAGGTGCGATCCGCACCAGATGACGCACATGGCGGGGTGACGCACACTGAGGGGGTGACACACTAAAATCGCAGTGGATAGGAGTAACCACATCATGTTATATTCCGTTGGATGCAGAATTTCCAGCAGAATGCAATGCAAAAAACCAGAGTGAAGTATATCATTTCTATCAAAAGTTATGGTCAAGAAACTGGAGGGGAAAATGCATGGAGTCCTTTGAAACTGAGCCATATCGCGCGTTTACTCGCGAGTAAGTGACCTTAGTCCTTCGGAAAGGGCAGACTGAGTGTTATGTATGTTATGACTTCTCGGGCAGTTGTTAGGGCCCTTCGTAGGATTTTTGCTACCCATGGACTACCAGACACTATCGTATCAGATAATGCTACACAGTTCATGTCTGCAGAGTTTAAAGAGTTTATAGGCAGGTATTTGATTCGCCATGTGACATCAGCCCCTTTCCATCCATCCACGAATGGCCAGGTAGAGAGGATGGTGAGGACTACTAAGGAATCTCTGTCTCGTATTATCCAGGGTGATTGGGATCATCGGCTGGCAGCATTTCTTTTTGGCCAGCGAGTGACCCCTTGTACTACTACAGGTCATAGTCCAGCTGAACTTTTAATGGGACGGCGTTTGACAACCCGTTTGGACAGATTGCATCCTGATGGAACGACTGATAAGCTGCCAACTGCGGAGACACAAGAGCCAGTATGCAGCTTCAGTCCTGATGATTCAGTTTATATCAGGAATTATGCAAATGGCCCGGCATGGATTCCAGCGACTGTTTCTCGGGCTGCGGGTCCAGTTTCATACGAGGTGGCCATCCCAGATGGGAGGATTTATCGTCGTCATCTGGATCAGATGCGTCGTCGAGTGTCTGATTCAGCGCCAGTGACATTGTCCCCTGTCCCCAGGGATCAACAACAAGATGTGCCCAGTGCAGGTGCCAGTCAGGACGTTACATCTCAGGAATTGGAGCCTTCTCCAGTTCCACCTGGACCCACTGATGTTAGGGCACCTTCTGAGAGTCCTCCTACAGTGACATTATCGGCTCCAGAGAATACTCAAGAGCTGACAAGGGAGACTGAGGCTTCAGTCCCAGTGTTGCGTCGCTCTGTACGAGAGCGTACACGACCTAGATATTTGGAGGACTATGTGTGTTGATTCTAAACAACCCTTGGGGGGAAGGGGTGTTATGTATGTGAGTATTATCACCTGTGGGAAAAGCAACAGGTTATATGTGATTGGCTGTCCAATCAAGAGGGATGTAGGCTTGTTGGAGTTGTATATATATCTGGGGTATTTGTGTATGTGGGTGTGTGATTTTAACTCATTTGGAGTATGAATAAACTATGATGGAACTTTTAATCAAGTCTACTGATGCGTGAGACCCACTATATAACACTGAGAGAGTGCAAAGACACCAGGATGGTTCAGATCCAATGAATGCAGCCCCCAAAAACACCTTAGAATGAAGTCCCTCCCTCCAAGCAGACAAATGTATTGAGCCTTATGGAAAGCAAAACTAAGCCTCACGGTTGCGTTTACTCACAAGTAAGCAAACGTGCCTTGGCTGGTGGTCAGGCCAGGCAAAGGGGAACGAAGCCACCAGAATGGTCCTGATGCTATGCACCCGCAGCTAAACAAGTGCTCCAGAAGGCAGCCTCCCCCCCCCCCCCCACTAAAAAGGATCAAAACAGAGGCTTCAGCTGATAAGGTGAACTTTTTTGAGACTTGCAAAGCCAGGTGGGTCCTGACAGTGATCTGGTTTAAACAAAAGTTCCTGAACTGGACACTGGGTATGGCTGAAAACCTTACTGATTTTGGAGGGGGGGTGTTATTGCAGGCAGGCTACAGAGGAAATTCACTTGGTGGACCAGGGCTGGCTTCTGCTTATTTAATTATTTGTTTTACTTTAATTTAATTATTTATACTTCATTATTTTAATTTGCCTGATGATTTCACTTCCACCATGACATCACTTCTGGTGGGTCTTGGACAGATTGTCATTCTAAAAAGTGGGTCCCATTGCTAAAAGTTTGAGAACTGTTGCAATAAGGTGTTAGTAACTTGACGCCCGGGGTGTGTGTGTGTGTGACACCACTAGTGACCAAAATCACTAAAATCACAGTTTGGAGGAATAATACCAGCATGTTATATATCAATCAATGCGTAATTTGATGCAGAATGTGTTCAATCTTTGTTCTGTAAAAAGGTACAGACAAAAAACCAGTGGGGGTGGAGTGATGGTACATCACCACACCCACCACCTGGGGTGTTGCCCTGCCCACTGCATGGGGGGGTGACGCGCTGGCATCCCTCACCAGGTGACCCGAACCCTAGTGACGCTACTGGTCAGCACCACTGCAGAAGGACCATGTGGCCAAGCAAATAGGTTGTTTGTGGATTGCTTCATTGCTTGGGTCCACCCAGAACAAAACGTCCTAGTCAGACCATTAGAGGGCAGGTAGGGATGCCCATCTGATCATAAGCCATCCAATCAGACAAGGATATGGCTTCACTGAACCTGAGTTACTTAAGGTCAAACCTCAGAATGTTTGTGTGTGTGCTGGTCTGGCTCTTTCAGAGTGAACCTGTGCACAGCCAGTTCTAGCCACTTTGCTGAGGAAAAGGAGAGGGGTAATTAAATCCAGAAAGCTGCATCCTTAAGTATGTACACTTACGGATCAGTGAACTAAGAAGCATTGGGACATTTTTTTCTTTTATGATTGCCTGTAATTGCTTACTTGGACTTGTGCTAAGATCTGCACTTGGGCACTGCCAAAGTCCAAACTCTTTTTCATACCTGCTTGGTTTTTAAAAATTTCTTTCCTCCTTATATTAGCTGTGACCATGTTGATCCACTGTAAAAAAAAATTACATATGCCAAAATAGGGCAATATGTTTGTTTGGCTCAATATAAAAAACTATAAAGCAGTGAGCAGCAAGCTTTCAGATTCTCCAGAACTCATAATCAGCCTGGGATATTCAGCAAGGGGGGAAAAAAGAATAAGTGAAAATGGCCCCAAAGTCTGCATTGTAACATTTCAAGATGAAATGCCAAAGATCATAAGTATCAGTATATATCAGGGGTGTCATCATAAGGCCCAGGGTCCAGATGCGGCCCATGGAAGCTTTTTATCTGGCCCTCAGGCTCTCAGCTGCTGAGGTGTTACTGCTATAAGGGCAGCCCACATGAAAATTGGGCTCTCCCATATCTTGAAATATGATAAAGATTTGTGTATATTCTCTTCTGTTATTTGCAGCTAATGAGTTCCTAAGTGAGGAAAAATGCTTTTTTTTGTTAATACCAGTTTAATGACATCATTTCCTGCCTAATGACATCACTTCCGGCCCTCAGCAGGCACCATGAATGTTGTTCGGCCTTTGGAATGATACGAATTTGACACCCCTGGTATAGATGGAACAGGGTTCTGAAAGGAGTAATATACTCAGGAGAACAGCAGATGGCAGCCAAGATCTATTTTTCAAAATGCAACTTTCTCAAGAAACATGCATAACACAACACTGAAGAAGCTAACAGTGCTGTTCTATACCAGTTTACTCAGAACTACATCCCATTGTGTAAAGTGGGACTTACACCTAGGTATATGAGCACAGGATTGCGCTGTTGTATTTCCTGCAAACCCTACTGCCATGCCAATTAATTTTCTGGATTGTGTATTCTAGATTATGGACAGCTATACGTGAGCACCATTTCATATATGTATCTCAGGCTACAATCCTATGCACACTTTCCTGGGAGCAAGCCCCACTGAACATAATGGGACTTACTTTTAAGTAGACCCACTTAGGATGAGCTGTCAGCCCTAGGCTACATAAACTACATACAGGGATTTTAGTATTCTAAAACTAAAATCCCTGTATGCCTGTGGCATCTGCAAGCAGATGACTGTGAGTAAGACACAAACATGGGTCACAGTTCTTCCAATCAGTTTAGAGACTATCATTCTACCTGCTGTGTGACAAGGCATTTCATATTATTCAGTTCAGCTGCATAAATCTAGATAGAACTATGCCAGTACAAACATGTAAGCTGTAGGGGCGCAAGGTATAAATAGAATTTGAATACATCTTTATGACTAGAGGCTTTTACAACTCACTATTATGTCACACTCTTGTTACAAGCTTCTGTTTCTAAATGTATAAAACAAAAGTTACTCCAAAAGTTCATTCTCACTTCATTCTTACAATGTTTTTACAATTCCCACCCTGGGCATAATTGTCTCCAGTTCTACATCTCCACTTACATCATCTGTTAGGGCTATGACAAGGGACCATATCCCATGAGATGTCAACAATGTGCTCGTTGTTATGTTTCAGGAAAGGAAACATTCACAGGAGACAATGTTGTGAAAAGAAAATGTTGGAAGCAAACTTCCAGGGTAAACGCTCCTCTTATTTATTCTTAATTCCTTTAAGTTTTCAAAATCAGTAAATGTAATTTAAAAATCAAGACATTTCTACTGAAAACACACACTTCAGCAAAGGCAATAAATGACGCATGTAATAAATTGAAAACATTTCACATGAGAGTTAAAAATAAAAAAAGGTCAGCATATGTACTCGGGGTGGACATTACAATGTCTTTTGCAGCCCAGTCCTAACCAATTTTCCAGTGCCAATGCAGCTGCAATGAAGCCCCAAGGTAAGGGAACAAATGTCCCCTTGCCTTGAAGAGGCCCCAGTTCTGCCCTCCCACCGCAGGATACAGCATGCATTCTGTTGGCATTGCTGCATTGGCTCTGGAAGGTTGGTTGGTTGTTGTTATATAAATACTGTTAAATAAATATATAGTCCACCCATTATTTATTTTTCACATTTTTATACCACTCTTCCTCCAAAGAGCTCAGGGTGGTGCACACAGCTGCTCCCCTCCTTTTGTCCTCACAACAAATCTGTGAGGTAGGTGAGGCTGAGAGAAAGTGACTGGCCCAAGGTCACCCAGGACCTTCATGGCTGAGAGGAGATTTGAACCTGGATCTTCCAGGTCTAAGGGCCCAATCGTATCCAACTCCCCAATGCTGGTGCAGCCACATTGTAGTCCGGAGGAAGGGGAACAAACATTCCCTAACCTGGAGGAGGCCTCCATGACTCTTCTCCTACTGAAGGATGTAGCACATGCTCTGTTGGCACAGCTGCACCAGTGCTGGAAAACTGGATAGGATTTGGCCTCAAATCCACTACCCAAACCACTACACCACCCTGGCTCTTATAGGCTGTAGATCCTCCATGATTGACCTGGAGTCTTTAGGAATCAGCACTGAACTCCAGGTGATGGCTGAAAACAATCCTGGGTATTTTAGCAATGTCTCCTGGACTTAATGACATTACATCATACTTGAAGGAAAAAAATATCCAGGAATAGCTGCAGTCAAGAGTTGGCAATGTTACAGGCAATCTGAGGCCTGGAAACATTGTTAATTTTCAAGTATGTATTCCTTTCTGTAGTATAGAGTCTGGTAACCCAATCCTGAGCTGCCTGGGGCGTGGGGCTGTAGCGGCGCTGAAAATGGCTGCATCCAGCACACTCCAGGCAGCTGCTAGTGGTTCCTCGAGAGAAGGGGACTTTCGTCCCCTTCCCCCAAGTAGCCCCGCAATGGGGCTACTCGATTCACCACTAACCCAAAGGTTGGTGGAGAATCAAGAGCCTCAGTGTTGGGCAGTGAGCCCGATATGGAGGCTCTGGATCCAGTGGAGCAAAGTTCTACCACTCCCCCTTCCCTCCCACCCTGCTTCCCCCCCCCCCCGGAACTCCCTGCCTCCTCCCCACCCTCCCTCCACTTCCCCCAACCTCGGAACACCTCCTCCCTGCCTCCCCCCACGCCTCCACTTACCTCACTGCTACTTGGCTGTTGCGATACAAGGACATCCCTCTTGCAGATACAAGGACATCTGCAAGAGGGATCTGAAGGCCTTAGGAGTGGACCTCAACAAGTGGGAAACCCTGGCCTCTGAGCGGCCCGCTTGGAGGCAGGCTGTGCAGCATGGCCTTTCCCAGTTTGAAGAGACACTTGGCCAACAGTCTGAGGCAAAGAGGCAAAGAAGGAAGGCCCATAGCCAGGGAGACAGGCCAGGGACAGACTGCACTTGCTCCCGGTGTGGAAGGGATTGTCACTCCCGAATCGGCCTTTTCAGCCACACTAGACGCTGTTCCAGAACCACCTTTCAGAGCGCGATACCATAGTCTTTCGAGACTGAAGGTTGCCAACTAGTACTTGGCTGTATGCGCAATTGCCAAGCGGCGGAACTCTGGTGCTCGCCTGGTGGTAGCCCAGTGCCAACCAGCACTGGGCTACCACCGGCAGAGCACTGGCACTAGGGCTCGCAAACATGCCTTATGGCACGTTTGCAACAATGCATGCCAGCAATGAACTGGCACGCTGAGCTCAGGATTGGGCTCACAATGGATTCACATGGGGTCGTTGTTGCTGGGCTGTTCCACTATAGACTGCAAATGGGGGGATGGCATTTCTGAATGCCTGGAGCATGTAAAAATATCCTTGCACACAGAACCTTGCATACCAGGAAGAAGGCTAGACCAGAAAACCTTTATTCAATGGGCTAATTTTCTATGTGATACAAGTTTTCACATGAAGCATTCAAGCATGCCATCCCACAGGGCCCATGTGAGGGAGGTGTAGGAGGTAAATTGTACCTGAGCCCAGGGTCAAAAAGAAGGCCCAGGAGCCAATGGAGGGCCCTGCAAAATTTCCTGCAATCTTACATTTTCAATCTCACCAGGGTGCACGAGAGAGGAATGCAGGGGCACATCATACCTGGGCCCAAGGTCAAAAAGGGGGCCCGGGAGCCAAAGGAGGGGAGGCTAGAAATTTCCTGGATTCTCAGAAAATGTTTGCATATATTATGTGAAGACCAGCATTCACATTTTGTGTAAGCCTCCATAGTTTTATATACAGTAATTTGTAGAAATTATGATCCAATGGAGAAGGGGAGTGGCCCAAAAGAAACTTTGTACTCCTTGATGAAATTTGTCATGATTTGTTGCATTTATGCAATGATGTCTGGTTCAGTGCAGACTAGGATGATCTGAATGACTCAGAGCACAATCCTATGCCTGTCTACTCAGAAGTAAGGCCTAGTGTGTTTAATGGAACTTACTTCCAGGAAAGTGTGGATAGGATTGGGCCCTCAGTCATCCAACTTTTGTTTCACAGTTTATGTATTTTAATTATGCCAATAAAGGTCTCTTGAATCTTGACAAAATTTTGGAGGCCCTGCCATCCCTTGCAGTTCGGCAAGACCCATGCCACATGATTCTCCCTATCCTTTTGCTCAGGGATACCTCTTACCTAAGGGACATTGTGACAGGAGGCTCAGAATTGACTGCGTGTCCTAGATCTGCAAAATTTCATGAAAATGTCTAGGCGGAACAGCCTAGCAGGCCTTGTGTGAAAGCAGGGGTGTGTGTGTGTGGATTCTTTAAGGCTTACTCTACACAAAGTTGTACAGAACAGACTAAACTTCACTGCATTCCAGTCTCATGCACAGTGACTTGCAAGTCAATCCTGGCTTCAGTCAGACTTAATCCACTGTTCATTTCCAGCTCCAAGCTTCTGTATAAACAAAACGCTACAGTGCCACAATGTTTGGAAGGAGAAGCAATCCCCAGAGAGACCAAGATGTGCAATGGAATGAGAATTCCTAGAAGCATTTGATTGATTCCATTTTTCCTCTCGTTTGGAGAGCAAGGTTCACTCTGCGGCCCAGCCAGAAGATCAGGGTAGAACTGCATTTAGAGTCAAGTCTGAGAAACAGCCTCCTGGAGACGTTTCAACGAGCATCTGTAGCTGTCAAGAGGGACAAGAAGAACCATATACAGTAGCCCTTTACTACTGACGGGTTGGTGGTTGAAGAAGCAGCCCTTGGGCCAAATCATGCTGCTCAGAGCGAAGCAGCAGGGGACGCTTTCCAGTCCGGGAGGGCCTTTTTTCCCCGTCAGCAGCCGCACACACGATGCCCCCTCCACCCGCAAACTTAGGCACTGCTCTGATGTTTACAAGCGCGCCGGAATGCGCAGTTCTTAGTACTACAAGGCAGGGGGCGTGGTGGAGGCGGGCGGACGGGCGGGGCTGTCGCTGGCAGCTTTGCAGGGCTTGCAACAGTAGCGCGATGCAACAAGTGGCCGGGCTGTGCTCGCCTGGCTGCTTTGCTTTCCGTTCGCTTCCCCGCTGTCCAAGGCGCCCAGGAGGAGACGGCGGTGCGCCCCGGCAGGAGGCTGCCGAAGACGGCGATCGCAGGCCACTGAGTACCTAGAGAGCGGCGGGCTCGGCGCCCACCTGGTGAGCCTGGCGCGCCCGGGGAAGGAGTGCGCAATGGTGGCAGCAGGCTCTGGAGGAAGTCGCGGGTACCTGGCCGCCGCCAGCGGCTTTGCAGCGTGAGGTCGGCGAAGGGCTGCTGGTCGGGCGCTGGCTGGCACCAGGGGCACCGCGGACAGGGGCAAGGCAGCAGCAGGAGGTGGGAGGAGATGGCATCGGCCTGAAGGGGTCCCGGGGCAGCCGGCATGAGCGACAGCAGCGAGGGGGTCATCAGCTTCTCGGTGCCCAGCCCGCCGGGCACAGCTGGCGCTGGAGGGTGCCCGGTCCCGTACGAGGATGGGCTGGGCAGGAGGGCGCCCGCGGCGGGCGAAGGGGTGGCCCGGGCTTTCCCGTGCAGTTCCGGCGCACCGCCTCCCGGCACCTTCTGGAACGAGGACAGCAGCGGCAGTGCTACCTGCCCCTCCACCGAGGCGGCGGCGGCGGCGTCCCGGGCCAAAGGCGGCGGCGGCAGCACCCGGAGGACTACGGTGGCGTACGTGATCAACGAGGCCAGCCCGGGGCTGCTGCAGGCGGCGGAGAGCGGGGCCCTGCAGAGTCTGCGGGAAGCCTGCGAGACGGTCGGCGCCGACCTGCAGACGCTGCACTTCGGCAAGCTGGACTTCGGGGAGACGACGGTGCTGGACCGCTTCTACAACGCCGGTGAGTCGCTGGCTTACCGCCCAAGCCTGTGCATGTCTACTCAGAAGTAAGTCCCATTATGGTCAATGGGGCTTACTCCCAGGGAAGTGTGAATACATTGCAACCTTAGAGCCCAATCCTGTGCATGGCTACTCAGAAGTAAGTCCCATTGTGGTCAATGGGTCTTACTCCCAGGAAAGTGTGGATAGAATTGCAGTTCAGGTCCCAGAGGAAAGAGGTCTCTGGACACGAAATAGTTCACCCTCAATACACTGCACACGCTCCCTTTCAGGGTGGTAAGGGGGGGTGGAAGAATGGAAGGAGTCCTCTCTCTTCTTCCCCCTCTCTTCCCAGTACCTGCTTATGGACAAAGTGGAGGTGGGGATTCTCCATGCACAACATTTAGAGGTTACGCTGTGCATGCACCTTCACATTTTTGTGTACATGACTGTATGTTGCAACATAGGGCCAGGATCCCTTGAAAAGTGCAGAGAGCACAGAGTTTGTGTGCATCCAGTGTAACATACAAATAACTACATGTGCAAAGGTTGACAACCACCTTTGTGTGCACACTTACATGTTGTTGACCATCACCTGTGAATAAAATGTGCTGCTTGTTGTGGGTGAATCATTCTGATATACAGAGTGAGATCAAGCCATGATGGTTTAATGCTTTTTTTGCACTTTGGACAGCTGAAATTCAAACATCCTACATGTGTTTGCAGTGCAGTTGTAAAATATTTTCACTCACTCTGTGGTAGCAAACTTTGGATTTCTACTGCAGGTTCACTCACATGGCCAGTCTCAGCTCGCTGACAAATATACCAGTACATGATGCATGTGTTTGTCACATGCATATCTAAGGAGTACACACAAAATACTTCACAGTAATTTGGGAGCTCTAATGTAGATTCAATTAAAAATAGCTCCCTTCCACTTCTTATTCTGCACATGCACAAATAATGAAAAATAGTGTGAAAACTCCCTTATGTTGACTAGATTGTAGCACATCAGACTAACTCTTCTATTTTATATACCATAATAACGCAATCTTCATATTCCAAATTAAAGCATCTTGAAGCACATGTCTGAAAGTTAATTAAAAAGTGTGTATTGAGAATTTCCTCTTTTCCTTTTCTGACTGTTTTTCACTAAACCACTGGAGGAGTTGGACGTATCAGCTGTTTTGTGTGTTCATCAAATCACCAAACGTATTTTGAGTCAGTGTGGCAAATAATGAAGTAAGAAATGTCCAGGTCTTGTCAGCTTGGAAATTTAACCTTTAACCTAATCTCAGTAGAGTCTGGGCTGGTTGTATTTACACAATAAAATGAGTAAATGCACTCTATAAATGCTCTCTGAACATGTTTTAAAAGCACACTGCACTTTTCAAAGGTGTTCTCACCATTGCATGTTATAGGGGTATGTCTTGGCTTTGGGGCCTAAGCTCTGATTAAGCTGCTCTAGAAATCCTCCAGTATGCCTGAGCAGGCAGAGTGCGCCAATGCTAACTGATTTTCATACCTTTTATGTAAACCCACGCTAGTCCTCAAGAAAACTGATGGTGTATGAATTTGCATCTGTCATGAGATACTTATTTTAGAAGATCAAGTAATTATCCTGTTCTGAGTGTTTTGTCACATCTTGTTTTGTTTCTTGTTCCCTTGGTTCTAAAGACAGTAATCAGCTAATTTATTCTGCAGCTGTGCCAGGAAGGAGTGCCTTAGGGCTTATGACAAAGGTGAATAGGTGTTTTTAGTGGCAGGTCCTTTTGGCAGGAAGTCCCTGGAAATAAGTACCTCACTCCTGGTCTGTCATGCCAAGGGCTTTCCTGGGAGCATAATGCTTTATTCAGAATTAATTCTGGCAAGTTTCTATTACTGTTCTCACTGTGACGTGACTTCTAGCTGATTTGCCTGACACTGTCTAATTGTTGTGTTGAGCAGATCTGAGTGTTGTCATATGTGGTGTTGAGACCATTTCTGGAATAGCTTCATCACTTACATGGCTTGCCCAATTGTCTCTGTTTTCTTCACTGCTTCAGGAAATATTATTCCGTCACAATCCGAACCCTACAACAGCCAAATCCCAGGCATTTCACAAGCTCAAGGCCAAATCCTAACCAGGGGAAACACCACTCTACTACCACATACACCAGCACACAGGCTATCCCACTGGCACTGCCCCTTCAACCAGTGGGCACTACATGGAAACCAGTGCAGCAGCTGGAGAGCTGTGTGCCACAGACTGATCGCCAGTGCAATCCTGTCTGCAGCAGAGTGGAGATGATAGTTGATGGGGCAGAATGAGGCTGAGTCAGATCCCGAACCCTCTTCCTGTGCTGGACACACCCCAGTGACAGCAAAGCACTATGTCAAAGGAATCCCATAGGGAGCTATGCAGTATCTGGATCAGGTGTGTAAGTGCTACACTTCTCACCCCCCCTCAACCAGCCTTTCCTTCATGACAGAGCATAGTATCCACTGGACATAGTGTTGGTGCCCCTGCACTCGCAGTGCACAATCTTAACCAACTTTCTAGCACTGACACAGCTATGCCAGGGGCATGTGCTGCATCCCACAGTTGGGTGGCAGTCATGGAGGCCTCCTTAAGGTAATGTTTGTTCCCATACCTCAGAGTTGCATTGCCCTTATGTCAGTGCTGGAAAGTTGGTTAGGATTGCGGCCTCAGTGTGGTGTCCACGTAGGATTGGGTTGTCATGTACCAGATTAGTCATATAACTCTATCCTTTTTACTCAAAACATACACACAATGTTTATATACACACACACACACACACACACACACAAGAAACAATCTATTCTTTTTCTCTTTAGCAACTATGATTATTCAAACAAATAGGAATAACTGTCCTGTGTTAAAAGATCTAGTTAACATCTGCCCAAATTAAAATACATATATTTCTGACATCTCGTCTATCGGAATTACCTCAGAGATAATTATTTAACTTTACATGATCATATGAACAAGCTGTTATCTGGCAATAGGATGGAGGTATGGATATGGCCATTTTCCTGTCACCACAATGTAGTGTAAAGGAACAATGCTATCACAGTAATTGTAAGTGTGGCTGGCACGCTGCTGTTTATATGATAAAGCACTACAAAGCTTAGTGACAACAATAGTTACCCTCACCAGTGATGAGGGAATACTAATGATCTCTATATAAAGAAATGTGGTGCTGTCACATGTTATTCTACAGGTGATATAAACTTCTGGAAGAGAAAATATAAGATAATTTTCACTGTTGGAATGGAGGGTTAAGAAGAGTAGCACAAGTGTAACTGAAGCAGAGGAAAAATACATTTTGAGCAGTGGGAGGGGTTTTCAATAGTCTCCCCCCAAATTAATCTGCATTTCCAGCTTGAAGCTTCCCAGTATAAAAGAAGTTGAGTTTAAGATTTAGAGTAGTGGTTCCCAACCTTAGAAGCTCGCCGACCACTGAGGCAATAATCAGAATTGTCGTGTACTGTGTGTGGCTGGGGATGGTCTCCACCCTCTCTGGTGGTCTCCCAAGCACCTCCTCATGGACTATTAAAAAGGATGGACAGTGGATCACCCACAGCTGACACTTCAGTGCTTGTGACCAGACCGCTCTTTGGTGGTCCATAGAAGCTTGCTTGCTCTGCAAGACACTGGAAGTGATCAAAGGTGATTGTTTTTCTCAGGACCTCACAGACTACTTCTTAGGGTCTCATGGACCACAGGTTGGGAACACATGATTTAGAGGGGGAAAAAGGAATAAAAGTACATGGCAATGAATACATGTTGCTTATTGTCCACCAGCAAGACTTGTTTAAATTTTTCCAAAGAAGTTGTATTTCAAATGCAAATTTTTAGAAAATCAGAATTCAGATTCTGAAATTTTGCCAAATTTTGTACATGAATAAGATTTTGTTTTGGCTCTAGTGCAAGGAAAACTTCCTGATTCATTGGAAGTGAGTTGGCCCTATGCGTTTAGATCTTTGTGTGTATTAGTGCCCCCATATAAGCACCAGAGTTGCAATTGTGTTAACTGGCTTTAACCTCGCCTTATATTTCTGTCTTTGTAAATTCAGAGGCAAATTAATCTACCATTGTGTTTCTAGTTTAACAAAATTGGGACAACACAGAGAATCACATAGTATATCCACTAGTGGATCCACTGTTATGAGATTTTTTGTTTTTCCCCAATATTTTGCTTGGAACAGGAAGCACTGTGTTCAAATTCTAATGGGTTTACTGGAGTCTGCTTCCTATCTATAAAATTTGAATGATAACTCTTAGCAAATGGGTCTGGTTATAATATAAATTGCATAGAGAATCATAAAGACTGCTCAATATTTAAAATTGACTTATGAGACCTTATGATGACCACTTAGAAAGATGTTCAAGTGCGAGAAAATAAATTATGTCAGACTATTTGTTGTCCTGTAACATTGGGGTTTTTGAATTCTATGAATACAAAGAGTGCAAACATGCATCTTAGAGAAAAGAGAAATCAGAACCAAGAAATGAGTTAAAAGTGAAAAGCTTAAACACATGATATCCACTTGCTCAAAAAGGATAAAAAATTCAAAAATGCTTCATACAGTGTTGTTATTCCAAAATTTGCTACTCCACTTTTTGAAGAAAATTCGACTGAAAACTGTATTGTTTGTGTCATGTATATATTAGCATATATACAAAACGTGATTTTTTTTGATGTAAGGGCAGCCCAGTCCTGAGCTGCGCAGAGTGTGGGGCTGCCACGGCAGTGAAACAACTACTGCGGCATCCAGCGCGCCCTGGGCCACTGTCGCCGCCTCTTCAGGAGAAGGGGACTTTTGTCCCCTTCCCCCAAGTAAAGGAAGGAGCCCTGCAATTGGACTACTTGATTCTGCAGCAGCTCTGGAGCTGCCACAGACTGCTCCGTGTGGCCCGACACCAGGCTCAGGATCCGGTGGAGCAGACCTCCACCCGTCCCGCTGCCTCCCTCCCCACTCTCAATAAGGCTTGCAAACATGCCTTACAGCATGTTTGCGACAGTGCGTGCCAGCGGTAAGGCAGTGTGCACAGGCTCAGGACCAGGTCCTCACTTTTTGTTTTTGAACATGCATTCAGTGTGTTTTTGCCAGATAATTTGTTTCCCAGATCTAGGGCCCAGTCCTTTTCCCCCTCCCCACTATTGAGACTAGCATTCTGATGGAGTTTTGCTTTATAGTCATTGTAAATGACCTTAGAGAAGTACGCATAACTACTTTCATCCCTCCAGATGGAAAGGCTGTAGAGCAGGGGTGCTCACACTTTTTTGGCTCGAGAGCTACTTTGAAACCCCGCAAGGCCCAGAGATCTACCAGAGTTTTTTTTACAATGTTCGTGCCATCATAACATATAACATTTATGTGTACAATGTATGTTGGTGTACCTTGAGCCCCACTGAGTATAACAGGACTTACTCCTGAGTAGACATGCCTAGGATTAGGCTGTGAGGCTGCAATCCTAGCCACACTTACCTGGGAGTAAGCCCCATTGAGTACAATGGGCCTTACTCCCGGCGTTTCCTCCCAGAGGCACCTGAAGGGGGGGTCAGCACTCCGCGATCTACTCATTTTGCCTAGCGATCTATCGGTAGATCGCGATCCACCTATTGAGCACCCCTGCTGTAGAGGCATTGTGTGCAGTGGCAGGAACTAGAGCTGCTGCGCCGCCATCAGTAAATTGTGGGGCAGAGAGGGGGAGGAATGGCATGATGGAGTTGTGGATCTGGCGGAAATATTTTATGTTGGAACCTATCCCCTCCTTTTAGAGGCTGCCTGCCTCTTTCTTCTCCTCAGACTTGTGCCAGCTAATGAGCTTTCACAGGTCCAAGGAGACCCATTGGTAGTTGAAGGGTCTTTGGAGGGATAAGGGAAAATAATTTCCCTTTCCCCTCCGGAGTTTCCTGATCCAGCCCCCCTCTCCTGCTGGATGCAGCCCACGCCTTTTTGGCATGGCTTAATCAGCGCAGGGGGGAAGGTTCAAAGGTCCATCTCATATCCATTCTATTTTACTGTGACAGGCTACTAATTGTGAGTGAGGCTTGTCCAAAGCTATGGTGGAAAATTGAATTAGCATATTAATTTCCAGATAGGATATTATTTTTTTCTTTCTTTAAATGATTCAGAGTCTGCCTTTTCTTCAGAAAGGACTAAATGATTGTGGCATTCAAATACAACAGAGAAGAAAAATCAGTAAAGTGCAAAAACAGGAACAAAATGCAAAGTGCAATAACTGTTAAAAATTATAAAGAATAGTGTGATAGAAAACATTAAAACAAAATATGAATGTGAACCTTCAGTGAACCTTAGGCCTTGGCCATCACAATGGAAGTTTATGCAGCTTTGCTGGTTAGCTGGATGATAGTCCATGTAAGGCCACCAGTGTTCTACCCAGTAACTGGGAAGCAGCCAGTGATCCCACCTGATAATGGGGATAGGGACAAGTAGGAGGGAGGTGCTTGGTGGTGATGCCAGCTCTCACCTGTTCTTGGCTGGGTGGCACAATGGATTGGAGACACCTGGCCAAGCAGGGGGTGGAGCTAGGTCCAGTCCATAAGAGAGCCTTGAGGCTGGTTCCAGTGGGAGGGAAGGTTGTTGATAGTTGAAGGGTGCAGGGCAAAGGCCAGGCACAAAAGTATGGGTGCTAGAGGAAAAAATAGAAACAACTTGCTTTTGGACTAACCATAGTTTCTCATTACAGGTTGAGTCTCATTATTCATGAGGGTTCTGTTCCCAGAACTCCCTTGGATGGCAAAAATTGCATTAAAGTAAATCCATTTAAAAAACAATGTCCTTTTGCTCAGCAATGTAAAAACAGCCTTTTTGACCTTTGTGATGTAAAACAGACATTAGGCAGACAATCCATCAGTCAGTCTTCCCAGGTGCTTAGAAAGGCTTCACAGGTGCTTAGAAAGGAGCCAGTGACCCCTCCCTTCACCAGTGCAAAGTGATTATCTTTCTTTCACATGGTAAGGGAGGAGGGGTTGCTGCCTTGGAGTGAAGCTGAAGCTACCTAGAGAGAGAATTATGATGGATTGTCAATTGGCTGCCCTCTCTTGCATTAACAAGGCTATTGTTAAATGACTGTTTTCCTTTAACATAAAGGGTCCTCATCAATTTGAGAAAGAAAAATCCATGGATAATTAGGTTATACCTGTAATTGCTTGCATGACTGTCTCTCTACAACAGTAAGAAAAGCAGTTTTTGAAACTGTGATTTTAAAGCAGGGGTGTCCAAACTTTTTGGCTGGAAGGCTACATCATCTCTCTGACACTATGTTGGGGGCTGGGAAAAAAGAATTAATTTATATTTCAAATTTGAATAAATTTAAATAAGTGAATATGTTAGAGATGGAACTTATATGAATGAATGAAGGTCTTGCAATAACTCAATGCCTATAAAAGGCCTTGGACAAAGCAAGGTCAACCTTTCCTTTGCTGCTGCTGTTGCATCACAGATGTGAAACAGCAAGCAGCGGAGGGAGCCCTTGTCCCACAGCGTAATCAAGAGGTTGAACAGTTGACCATCATGCTGAGAGCAGTTGCATCAGGCCAGTGCAGGCTCCAGCAAGTCTCTGGAGGACCAGAGGCTCATTGGAGACTGGGGGCTCCCCATGGGCCGGATTGGGAGTCCTCGAGGGCTGCAAGTGGCCCTAGGGCCAGAGTTTGGGTACCCTGTTTTAAAGGGATGCATTTTTCCCCTTCTCCAGGGATCAGCACATTCCTTCTCATTTGCAGTGACCATTCGTGTTGAATCATATCCGTGTATAAAACATCTGTGTATAACAAGATTGGACCTGGATGTCCAAATTTATGTCTGGGAAATTGTGGTTAATCCTAATCGTCATTTACTAAACTGTAGTTTGTGGTTTGAAAAATGTAGTTTGATTTCTCGGTTAATAATAAACCATAGTTCAACTCATTAAATACGCTACCAATTGTGGATCATGAGTTTTGAAGTTGTTTTTCCTTTGCGGCAAAAGCACGTTTTCAGTTGCTTTACCAGCACAGCTTCAGTTCACTGAACAATGCTCAAGATTTGGATTCAAAAGTGATTTCCTTTCAGAACCTAAGATTTGAGTAGAACATCAAAGTAGCAGCTGCCACAAGTATCTGTTGCTTGTCCCCATCATAGTTTAAAAGAAAGAGTGCATGGAAGGGCAATTACACAGCACTAACAGAGATTCTGAATGGCAAAGCCCCTTCTGATCTCCTAATTATGGTACTGTGTGATAATCTGTGGCACATTCATTCTAGATGCTGCTGTGGTCTGCCTTATGTTTAACTAGTAGAGAGGAAAGATTGCCTGGCTATATGGCGATCCCAGCAGTTCTGTTGTCTGTGGCAGAAGGGTGCTGCCTTTGCTAAACTGGAACATTTGCACATGTGTGTGGATAGAGTGTATAGCAGTAAATAACGTTTTTTATAAGCATGAACTAAAAGGCATAAGGAAGCATAAGGAGATTAATTTCATTCAGTGAGTCACAACACATAAACTCTTATTTTTTCCTGAGTCAGAATCACCAGACTATGCTATTTAATTGATGTGCATTTTGCACCATATTCCCATCATGATTGTTTAGCTATAAAAATGTTGTCCTGACTTCATCTGTTGATTTCTGACTCAGAGGGATTAATTCCTGTTACATAAACTATTATGCTACCCAGTGCATTGAAACATGCTGTTATGATTCTTACAGTGAAATCCTGTGCATATCTCCTCGAAAACAGTCCCATAGGACTTACTTCCAAGTAAATGGATAAAAGATTGCAGTTTTAGTTCAGGGTTACTGGCCCTGTGCCTGAAGGGTGCTTTTTCCCCATTATTTATTTGTAATATTTGGATGCTATTTTTCAACCACATTGATTCTCGAAGTATTTTAATAGCTTATGAGCCAGGAGAAGTTGGATAGACAGCTATATCTGCAACTGTGATAAATTCTTGTAAGAAAAAAGTATTTTTCTCTTATGGTAGATATTGGGAAATATAAAAGTACTAGTTAGCAGCTTTGAAGAATGGGATGTCTAGCTGGCCTAGCATAATTACCTTACACACTGCTCCAGGTAAATGTCGTGGTTGAAATTATATTAATGGACAGCATGAGAAAACTGGGCACTGTGGAGGCTCTGCAAAGTTGCAAAAGCAGAATGTGCCAGTTTGCTTAGGCATTAATTCCTTAGTTTCATTCCTGAGCTTGTACTGGAAATGACTGTATCATCTTACATACAGTAAAGCAGGCTTACACTTTTGGTGGCCTACAAATTCTATTGCCAGCCATTGGCTGAGTTCCTGTGATATCATGGAATGTAAGGGAATATTTTTGAGTATTCTGACTTCTTGGTAAGAGGGAAGGGATGATCATACACTTAAAACTGGTGCAACGAACAGAGAACAAAGTGGTAGTGTGGTCTAGCTTGCAGTCATGAAGAATTACCAGGAGGTCACTAGTGCTAGTGCATGGGGGCATGGGAAGGCAGTGGACTTGAGGACTGAGAAGACAAGCAGATATGGTATCTAAAGGAAGAAGAGAAGAGCAAGAAGAAGGTTGAAAGTGACCTTTGAGAAGAACAGATGATATTGGGGTTATGCAAAGGAGAGGCCAAGGGGACAACTGAAGAAAATTTTTAGTTAGGGTGTTGTGCACTGTTGAGGAGGATTTGTGGAAGAATGGGATCCAGGATATGTTAGTGGTAGGGTCAGCACTAATATATTGATTCAAAATGTCATGTATTGATTCAAAATTATTGGCCAAACCTTTTGATTACAAGCCTCCTGTGCAAATTGCTTTTTATTAGTCATTTCTAATCAGTTTAAATGCCTGTTTTTGTTCAGGACTGGTAGTGGGAATAGAGCTGGATATGTAGCTGCCATAACACTGCGCTGAAGTCACTCTTCTTACCTGAAACATGCGCACGCGCGCGCACACAGAGAGAGAGAGAGAGGCATTACAGTTGTCTGTCTCAGCCGAGTGATACTGCACATCTATAAGCACTTCGTGTATACCAATGTGTATAGTGTGGCATTATTTCATTTACTAGTTATTACGCGTAATTTCATACCGCAAACTCATGTAAATTGACTGCTGTCCCTTGATCCATTATGTTAATTTGATGATGCTGGAAATTTGGAGTGAGCTACTTTCTCATGCCCGCACCATGCATGTTTTGCTGTAGATTGGAAAGATCTGCACACAAGGGCATATGGAGTGAAAGAAACAGTGAAACTATTTCTTTCTAAATTCCAAGGATGCTTTTCTGATAGTGTCTTGCTTACCTTAGGAGCCACAACATTCCAAGGGTTTTTCTTTGGACACAGTATGAGCCAGAACATAGCTTACAAAACTATTCATATCTTATTTTAGGATTTTTCTGGAATTTATTATGAAGTCTTCAGGTTACACAATGTCTTCATTACTGTTTATGAAATAAATAGTTGCTCTATAAAGGATTTTTACTTAGTTAACAGCTGACAGAGTGATTTCTACACTCTACCCTCATATAAAAATACATGCCTCCTACATCATCTGCCATTTAGAGTAGGAAAAAAATAGTTCCAGCATTATAATCATTGCCAGTTATTTAAGTGACCATTAGGGAGTTGAAGTTTTACTTTTTCAGTTTTAATTCTGCTTGTTTCAATTAAAGGAAGTTTCTCTCTCTGCTCCGTGCCACACTGCAGACATTTGCAGTGCAGTGTACACTGGATGAGCTGGAGTTTGCTCAAATGTTGCTTTGTTCCCCCCCCCCCCAACTATTTGGATGGGGTTTGTTCCTAAGTAGATGAAAAGGACTTTCTTCTAATGCTTGGAGTCATGCCTAGTGTGTCTACACTGTCATAATAAGCTTTGATTATTGAGTCACTGGCAGAAAGAGCATTTTTGCTGTCTTTGTTTAGGTTGACAAATCTGAAAAGACACCATAAAAAAAAAAATTCTGAACACTGCATTACATTGGTTTTGGAATTTTCCTGTAATACCAATTCGTATTTTATTTTCTTTTTTTCCTGCATATTCCTCCAAGAATGTTTCTCTGTTGAGTAAACAAAAATATTTTCTGCAATTGGCCCTTGGCTTCCATTGCTGGGAGACACTAATGTGATAGAATCTGCAATGACTTTTCAAAAGATTGCAATAGTGATGGATTCCCACACTCAGTTTAATGATAATCTGCAATAACTGCAGTCCAGTGAATATTGTAATCTGTGAAATTGCCTCTAGCATATAAATAATACGTTTCTCATTTTTTAATTGGTTGTGTAAACCAGTTTTTCTTCCCCTTAATTCTCTTAAATGACAGATGAATTTGTTTTTGTTGTAATGATCATGAGAATTGCTCTTGTCATAAACTCTGTTGCACATGTTCAGCAATTACCGATGCACCTGTTGGCCAAGTATGGTGTAAATCAGTGGTTCCCCAACTGTGAACTGTGGTTCTTCAGGGAGCTGCTTAAACCAGCCAGGGGAGCCATGGAATCCTCTCAAAAAAACCCACCACCCAATACAATGTATAGGATTGTAGCCATAATGGGGAGCAACAGCCAGTGACCCAGTAGGTCAAGGGAGCCGCCAGTCAAAAAAGTTTGAGAACCACTGGTATAAGTAGTTGCATGATCTGACTGCAGCTTATTTGATGGCTGCAGTATTGGCCATAGAATTGGTAGCAGGCTTGATGTCAGCATTCTACTTGGTTGGCAAAGTGAGTGTGGTAGCAGGCTTGGCGGCCATAAAAGGGGAGTGGCAGACTTGGGCTAGGGCTTGGGGGGTACAAGTCCAGGGAGGCAGTGCTGCTCCCTGACACACTCAAAGGTATCGGTTTTGGAACTCCACTAACTTAAATGTAATGATGTACTGGTAATTGCAAAATGTCTTATGAGTTATGACATGTTAAGGTATAATGTAACATGAGCTTCAGTGGGCTGGAACTTCCTTCATCAGATACTTCATACTGATGTTACTTAGTATTCAAGGTTCCTGTGAATATTGATGTTGCTTAGCCAGATTCCTACATGGTGAGAAAATGGTTGAGAGATCATTATGGAGCCACAGTGTGGAACAGAAATGAGCTTACTGCAAAAGAGGCAAATGATGTTGTAGAAGGTTAATTTAGGCCCTCAATTTGGTCAAGCAAATGCTTAACTGAAAAATTAACATCTGGATGAAAATGTACCTATCAATGTGAAAATCTTATGGTTTCAGGTGTAGATTTATGCATTTTTTTCTTTTTTGGCAAATTCTACTTTTCTGTGACTGCCTTATCAGGTACAACTTTTCCAAGTACCGCTGCCAACAGAGATGGTTTCTGTGCACAGATATGGGCAATGTGTCCCACAGTTGTTCCTACAGCAAGAATCAAACTTCTCTGTTTTACTGTGCTGCAGTTTCACTACACACACACCCTTCTTCACCAAGCCATGCTTCTTTTGTTGAGTTGGTATGCTGCATAACCCAGTGGTGTAGCTAGGGGGGTGCAAAACGCTGGGTTTTTCAGGTGCCTGAACACCCATGTAAAATGGTCCCTTCCCTGTGCTGCCATAGCCATACTGGGCAGCGGGAACAACATGGAGGCATCTCCATGTTGATCTTCCTGCCCCAATGGCTTTGAAGGTAAGGATGAGGGGCTGTTTCACACAGGCATTCAGGTGCCTGGAACAACTTAGTGTTTTGACCTCCCCTCTAGCTACAACATTGGTAGAGCCATAACATGCCATGAGTGCACTGACCTCCAAGCATCTTCATTTCCAATGTGGTCAGACTTTACAGAGCAGTGTCATGTGAGTCCCTGTGCCATCACCAAGGCAGTAGTGAAGAGAAGCTACCTTGGAAAACTTCTTTCACTGTACAGGGAAGGGCTTCCTCAGGTCCTTTCATAAGGATGTTTGCAACAGCCATAATAAGACCCTGCATTCGGAACGCTAGTTCTGGTGTTGGGGAAGGGGGAATAGGATTGGGCCATCTGAATTGCATCCTTAAACAGAAATAGGCAAATATATGAATTATTTTTATAGTTATGGATTAAGATTCATGACATTAGAATCTTAATTAATTTATAATTTTATATCCTACTTTCCTGCTTCACAGGCAGCTTACAACATTTTAAAAGTACAACCCAATATAATAAATAGCCTTCTCATACCTGTGTAACCTTGTCATTTTGTTCTTCCTTCCCCTCAAGGCAGATTATAAGTAGTATCTTGGAATGTGGAAATCCTATAGAGAACAGCATTGGCCTGTTACAGCAGCCTTCCTGCCTTTCCAGGGAATACTTCAGATATGTGTGCCCTGAGGAGAAGGAAGAAGAGCTTCCCAGGCTGGAGGGAGCTCACAACATGGATAAATACATAAAATTTAGAATTCTAAGAGAATCCTCTTGAGAATCCTAAGAGAGCCACAAAGGTAGACTAAGACCCAGGAAACGGATTTGAATTCATACTTAACTCTACAGAGAAGTCAGTATACGTTCCTCATGTGTAAGATGGACATTTTAGCTCAAAGAATTACTCTGATCAATGTAAATAAAAGTTCTAAAGCAGTATGTGCAAATATGTGTACAAAAGACTTAATCCAAGCTGTAACTCTTCTGCAGTATCATTTAGACAGCACTGTCAAACCAGCTTACAGTAATGGTGAAGATTTGGAACAAATGCCCAAATCAAACTTTATGTCCATCAAAACTTGCTAATAGTGCTAAGTCCCACTAGAGGGGCTTACTTCCAGGTGAGTGACCATGAGATTGCAGCCTGGGTGGCTCTGGGTTTGGCAAGCCACTTATCAACTTGTTAATTCTCCCTGCAAGATGGCCATAATACCTAACCCTTTGTAAGAACAGAGCATGTATAGGAAGCACCTAAGAAATCTGAAATGTTCTGCAAATGTGAAATGTGTTGTTACAGTATTTTATATATGTGTATCTTTCTCCCTATCCTGAGCCAGTTGAATGAATGGAATTGCACAAGACTACTAATATTAATCTACTGGGTTAATTGAGGTAGTACAAATAATACAAATTATTTGCAAAATAATATATAGTGTATTAATTAAAAAAAATATGAAGAGACTTGTTGAGGTTTCCCCAGCTAAATTAATCACTTTGTTGCAAAACCGAAATAATAAGAACAAAGTCACTGCTGCCACAAGCTACAGCTACCTGGCACTGCCAATAAGAAATGAAAGCAAACTCGTTTATCATGTTTGTTTAATCTAGTTTTACGAAGTAGGACAGCCTTCCTGCAGAGTGTTAAGAATTTAATTCAGATGACTCATATCCGCTTTTTGTTGTGGAGCAGAAGTGCAATTTAACCTAACTTAATTACTAGTTAGATAATTTTAGACTAATACCACACAACTGGGTTTTTACCACACTGACAATTTCACACTTGTGTGTTCCTTGCTTGTAATTTATGTTCTTATATCAGTAGAAGATAATTTTGAATACTGTGGTACACTGAAAGGTAGCACTAGGAAGAAATCTAGCATGTCTCTGCACCCCTGACTTTCCAACACACTATTGGGTCACTTTTAAATGCTTAACCACACACCTTCACACTACACTGCCACCAGGATGGATTTAAGGCTCCATTCCAGTCTTTTTCCCAGCCCAGGATCTTGCCACAAGCTGCCAGCAGTGGGTTAGTTGTGGAGGAGCAGGGAGAAAGCACTGGATATTTGATGTCCCCTACTGATAGCTCCTCTTGCATGCCCACTGCCATGAAGTGAGTATGCACACTTCCTGCAGCCACTTCCTGATTCCGAACAGTGGCTGAAGCGCATCCATACTCATGGCAGTGGCTGCAGCAGTTTTTGGACATAACTGTAGCTGTCGCTGTGAGTGCTCATGTGTTCCAGTCGTTTCCTGAGTCATAACTCAGTCTTTGTGCTCTGCATAACAGTTTATCAATCTGGCTGCCACACCCCTTCCTCCTCCTTTGGAGGCTTTCGAGCTAAAGGTCCAAGGTGACCCATTGCGGAGCAGGAGGCTTATGGAGGGGTAAGGGAATAAGTTGTTTGTCTCTGTAAACCGCTTTGTGAACTTTTTGTTGAAAAGCAGTATATAAATACTGTTAATAATAAATAAATAATGAATAAAGTGAGAGAGGTTCATTTCCTGGGTTTCAAGGCCACATTCACCAACTCTAGATTTTATAGGGTGAAATAATCAGGTTAAAATCTACGTAAGAACATAAGAAAAGCCCCACTGGATCAGACAATAGGCCCATCTAGTCCAGCATCCTGTATCCCACAGCAGCCCACCAAACGCCCCAGGGAGCACACCAGATAACAAGAGACCTCATCCTGGTGCCCTCCCTTGCATCTGACATAGCCCATTTCTAAAATCAGGAGGTTGCACATGTACACCATGGCTTGTAACCCATAATGGATTTTTCCTCCAGAAACTTGTCCAATCCCCTTTTAAAGGTGTCCAGGCCAGATGCCATCACCACATCATGTGGCAAGGAATTCCACAGACCAATCACACGCTGAATAAATAAATATTTTCTTTTGTCTGTTCTAACTCTCCCAACACTCAATTTTAGTGAATATCCCCTGGTTCTGGTGTTATGTGAGAGTGTAAAGAGCATCTCTCTATCCAATCTGTCCATCCCCTGCATAATTTTGTATGTCTCAATCATGTCCCCCCTCAGGCGCCTCTTTTCTAGGCTGAAGAGGCCCAAACGCGATAGCCTTTCCTCATAAGGAAGGTGCCCCAGCCCAGTAATCATCTTAGTTGCTCTCTTTTGCACCTTTTCCATTTTCACTATGTCTTTTTTGAGATGTGGTGACCAGAACTGGATGCAATACTCCAGATGTGGCCTTACCATCAATTTGTACAATGGCATTATAATATTAGCCATTTTGTTCTGAATACCTTTTCTAATGATCCCAAGCATAGAATTGGCCTTCTTCACTGCCACCGCGCATTGGGTCGACACTTTAATCGAGCTGTCTACCACCACCCCAAGATATCTCTCTTGATCTGTCACAGACAGCTCAGAACCTATTAGCCTATATGTGAAGTTTTGATTTGTTGCCCCAATGTGCATGACTTTACACTTACTGACATTGAAGCGCGTCTGCCATTTTGCTGCCCATTCTGCCAGTTTGGAGAGATCCTTCTGAAGCTCCTCATAATCACTTCTGGTCTTCACCTTTCGGAAGTTTAGTGTTGTCTGCAAAGTTAGCCAGCTCACTGCTCACCCCTGTCTCCAGGTCATTTATGAAGAGGTTGAAAAGCACCGGTCCCAGGACAGATCCTTGGGGCACACACTTTTCACCTCTCTCCATTGTGAAAATTGCCCATTGCCACCCACTCTCTGTTTCCTGGTCTTCAACCAGTTGTCAGTCCATGAGAGGACCTGTCCTCTAATTCCCTGACTGTGGAGTTTTCTTAGTAGCCTTTGGTGAAGGACCGTGTCAAACGCCTTCTGAAAGTCCAGATATATAATGTCCACAGGTTCTCCCGCATCCACATGTCTGTTGACTTTTTCAAAGAATTCTATGGTGAATGTGGCCCTGAAACCCAAGCAATGAACCTTTCAGTAATTATAGTTCTGGCCACGGAAGCCTTAGTTCCTGTGTCAAGGAATGAATGTTCCCTTACCTGGAGAAGACCTCCATGACTCTGCAGGATTTGGGATACACTCCAGTGACACTACTGCATTGGTGAGGTGGGGTTTAGTTAAGATTGGACTGTAAGTCATCTTTAGTAAAAGTTCTTTTCTCTTGACTATTGGCCCTTAAATTCTTGTCCCTTTCTTTGATGTGATAATATAATGTAAATGAATGAGCAATAGCACTCCGAATATGAAATGGGGAATTAATGGGTCTGCCAGAAACAGACAGAACCTGACTGAAGCTGCCCTCAGACATTCATTCTCCTTGGAACAGGTGTATCCAGGTGCAACATTCTGTAGTCATATGTAAGCGGAGCACATGAACAGCCCTAAAATATTGAATTGAACAGCCTATATTGGACAGACTGGGACTTCGACAATTACATTTAACTCAGAAGAATCACCCCAATTTATGTCCAAAAACAGATGGGAGGGCTACACAGAGTATACAGAACACTGAAATACTGTGGCTGTTTGACCAAAATACTGTTTGGCTCCTCTGTTATCTCAATTCTTTGTAAAAATGAAGTGAGCTATTGATGTTTGTTCTGGAAAAAGATAGCGAATGTGGAAGCAACAATGGATAAAGAAAATAGTTTCACTGGGCCAGGGCCCACTAAAGTTTCGCAATAGAGGATCCTACTTTCACTGCTGTGGTAATGAAATGTGAGTTAAAACAATCTTAGAAATCTTAACCAGTCTCGTTTTGTCTGTGTTTAGGGAGACAGCCTTCAGGTTTGGGGAGGTTAAAGTTATTTATGAGTCTGATCTGTGGGCAGGGTTGAGATTTCACATTTTTAATCTGAGAAATTTTCTGAGAAACTTAACAGGCCACAAAATCCTTGCTTTCCACAATTTACGAAACCAGAGTTTGGGCCCAATCCGATCCAACTTTCCAGAGCTGATGCAGCTATGCTAATGGATGTGTGCACACTGTGTCGGGGGGGGGGGTGTGAGTAGTCACAGAGGCCTCAAACAAATGTTCCCTTACCTCAGGGTTGCATTGTGACTGCATCAGCTCTGGAAAGTTGGATCGGATTGGGCCCTCAGGCTTATTGTGAGGTAGTATACTATAATACTTCACATTCAGATTCTCGTACCATGTTTTCCAAACAGTCAAAGTGTCAGGACAAGATTCTCTTCCCCTTGAAGCATCCATTTCAATACAAAAGGCTAAAACATGGGAGCGTTCGTAATTAGGAAGACCATCTTCTGTCTTTCATCCTGCATGGAGAGAGGGTCCGGCTGCTCATATGCTGCATTGGAAAGGTAAACAGTATCTAAGACCTGAGCCATAATGAGGTAAGACCTAAAGTAGTGTGGAAGGGAGTTTGAGTGAGTCCCATGACAATTCTGGCTGTCTCCTTTCTCTTTGGTCTGAAGGTAGGCAACAAGCCCTTCCGCATAGTCCAGTGAGGAGGCCATGAGCCACAGGCAGGTATTATGTTTGTGTTTACAGGAGAAGGAGCTAACAGACAACTAATACACATCCAGGACAGCTGTTTTGCATAGTTGCAAAACTTGGGCTGGGGGAAAACAGACTCACTAAATGGTGGTAACTTGTCTGACTACCTTCCAATGAGAGGTGAGACAGCCTGAGTTACCAGGTGATCTCTGTAAGGTTGTTTCCCCTTCTGCCAGAATGTTAAAATTTTAGCTGAATGTACAATGAAAAAACCCAAACAAATGAACAGACTGAAAAAAACAGTTGTCTTCAGTTGCATTCATTCCTTTGATAGTGAACTACCTGATGTGTGACAATTTTTTTTTTCACCTTCCAACTTTCCTACTATTGATTAAAATGTCATTCACACACTGAGGCCCCAATCCTCAGTGTTCCAGCAATGCACAATTGTTTATGGCTGCCACAAATGGCAACATGCCATTTTGTGCAACCGAGTCGCCGTCACAAGTGGCCTCACAACTCCTGGTGCCAGTAAGTCAGTGCAGGGGATAGGCAGAATTGGGCAGGGAGGGGAAGGACAATGCAGAGACCAGAATGGGGAGCAGGTAGATTGTGGCCAGACAGGGGACAGTATCAGTGGCGGCAGCAGTGCAGATATCCTATCCCCCTTCCTGTTCTTGATCTACCTTCGCAGTTCCACTTGGAATTTTACCAGCTAAATTGCTGGTGCTGGTCTGAGTAGACCCATTTGGGAGGTGAAGGCATACCCCCATGCAAAGGAGCTAATGTTCAGTTACCATGGAGGAAATCATGTTGTATGTTGTCATATCTAGTATAGCAGTTTCAGGTGCACAACGCATGATAATAATTAAAAATAATAATATTTTGGCATAGTTTAGAATTTCATATTCCACCTGCATTACTAGGCACCCACAGCAGCTTATATCTTATGAAAACCATGTTTTCTGAATTAAAGTTTAGATTTTAACTGTTTATGCACTCTATAGGCCAGTAGTTCTCACTCTTTTAGCAGCAGGACCCACTTTTTAGAATGAGAATATGTCAGGAGCCACTGGAAGTGATGTCATGACTGGGAGTGACATCATCAAGCAGGAAAATTTTTGACAATCCTAGGCTGCAATCCTACCCACACTTTCCCAGAAGTAAGTCCCATTTACTATTATTGTTAAAAGCATATACAGAGTAACCTATTAAAAGTACAGATCTGTAACATTTCCCCAATTCAGTCACATGCCATGGTAGCGTAAAGTTTAATATATTAAAAATTAAATACTGAAATGAATGGGGACCCACCTGAAATTGGTTCGTGACCCACCTGGTGGGTCCTGACTCACAGTTTGAGAAACACTGCTATAGGCTAACATTGGTTTTATTGACCTCTGGAGCAAATGAAAGGAGAGTCACTTGTTGATGGAATTGTTAGTTACATGCTTAATTCTAGTTCTCACCAGGCAATAAAGAAAAACAGATCTCTTTGATATTGACAATTACTTAAGCCTCCTCTGTGGATTCTCCTTTAATTTGTCCCTAATCCTCATCTCCATATTTCACTGGTTTTATTGGTTACTGACATTCTCATTCTGAACTGAGTGTTCTCATAACAAAGTTTTTGTTATAAAGAGAGAATATAATCTGGATCGATAATTATACTGATACTGAGGGCCTCTGATGTAGTTCTCACTTTATACTCCTATCCTTCTCCAAAATATCTATTTAATAGAATTTTTTGGGGTGTGTGAAATATATGTGGAAAATGTCTGAGCATTTTTATCGGCAAGCTTCCATTTCTTGTTCTACATCCATTTTTATTCCTGACTTCCTGACTGTTACCTAGAGTAGCTGATATGCCATGTGAAGGTCTAATACGTAGGTTTGTTAATAATTGTTTGCTTCTAACCTTGTGAAGTATAGATAACCTAGCAGGCAGTTTGTGTCCTATGCTGTTTAATTCGTCATTTTTTTCTGCTTCAGGTGTGGTTGTTTAAACTGTAATCAGTACTCGGAATATACAACTGCTGCCTGCTTTGTGTGTGTGTGTGTGTGTGTTCAAATACTCAGAAAAGAAACGGAACTGAAACTTAATTAATATACAGCTGCTACTTTTGTCTTCCTGCCTCCTCCTACTCTGCTGTTTAATCATACTGTTTGATATGCCTACTAAATGCCAAATGGGTAATTAACTGTTTGCTAAAGGATTGCAGGAGAAAAAAATACATCATTGCGACCTAGTGGACTGCAATTAATTTGTGTATTGCAGTTACATGTAATTAATACAAACATGAACATTTTGTTTGATATATTTATTTTAGAGATTTGATGTGCATATTATTTTAAAGTTGTAATGCCCTGCTTTTCCAGTCCCAGTAAAGGAAGCACAAGATAACTTACAATTTAAAAGTACAGCATTATCAATCCAAACTTTTTTGTATTTTATATTTTTGTTAGTCACCTGGAGCACTCATAATGTGATGGGAAAGTGGGATATAAATACATTAAATAAATAATAAATAAAACAAAATTTGAAGTATAAAAATAACCAGATTTATTTTATGTGTTCAGCTAAAAATATTCTGCTGCCTATATCTGGGCAGCTGTGACATTTTCCCGCCACTGCTGCCATTTTGTCCCAAGGTGTAAATGTCCCGTTCATCCCATTTCACAGGGGAACAAAAAGGAGAAACAGTGGAGGGAACTTTAACACAAAACGTGAAATATTTGAATGTACAGGTCCAATATTGTTAAACACTGATTTTTTAATACACATATTTGACTCAACATGAATGGTCACTGCAAATGAGAAGAAATGTGCTGATCCCTGGAGAAGGGGGAAAATGCATCCATTTAAAATCAGTTTTAAAAACTGCTTTTTTTTTTTACTGTTGTAGAGAGATAGCCATGCAAGCAATCATTGCATTCTTCAGCTGAGTCAGGCAAAGACAGAGGGTCCTTTGCATTTCTACTTGCTGACTGCCTCCCTACAATAGTTAGAAAAGCTATTTTTAAACCACAAATGTAAAGGGATGCACTTTTTAATTTTTTAAAACTGCTTTTATTTAACACATTTTACAGTATCAGCAGGGAGTCCCAGAATCAAACCCCTGAGGATGTTGAAGCATGACTTTATTCCATTAGGAGCAATGGGGGGGGGGGGGAAGAAATCTGGAAGTGGGTCTTTAAATCTATTTTTCCATTTTTTTTTATCCACTGATTTTTTTATTCACTAGGGGTTCTGGAATGGAACCCCAGTGGAAAACGTGGGATGACCTGTACTGTGTTCATATAAGGTACCATCTACTAATAGCACCTTCTAATTCAAATAGCTACTTATACTAATAGGTACTAATAGCACCTTCAAATGCTTGTAAATGGCAATTACAATGCTATTATTGAATGGCAGGCAGAAAATTATGCAGAAATACAGCTACTTCCTTTGTTGATCCAGTTCATTGGTCCTATATTAAATTAATGGAATCCTGAAGGAAATAAAAGGGTGTGTATATTTAAATAGGTGGTAACTCTTTGGAACTTGGGGCTATTTGCATTGCAGAGAACAATGAGAACACTTGAACTTTGGTCTCTCAGTATTGTAATGCTTAAGAACATTGATCATAGCAAAATGCAAAGACTTCTCCAGCCTTGTGAGAGTTCACTGTTCTCAGTGCACCATTTTATCACGTTAAAAATACTTTATAATGTGTTAGATTAGTGTTTCTCAAACTGTGGGTCAGGACCCACTAGGTGGGTTGAGAGTCAGGTGGGTCCCCATTCATTTCAATATTTTATTTTTAATATATTAGACTTGATGCGACATGGTATGTGACTGCATTTGGGGAAATGTTACAGATCTGTACTTTTAACAAGCTACTGTGTATATACTTTGAACAATGATAGGAAATGGGACTTACTCCAGGTAAGTGTGAGTAGGATTGCAACCTAGGATTGTTAAAAATTTTCCATGCTTGATGATGTCACTTTCAATCATGAAATCACTTCTGGTGGGTCCCGACAGATTCTCATTCTAAAAGGTTGGTCCTGGTGCTAAAAGTTTGAGAACGCCTGTGTTAGATGTATCTACGTGAGTGACAGGTCTTAGTAACAGCCTGATCCTATGTGTGTGTGAAAAATGGTAACAAAAGATCTAAACCTGATGACCTTTGATTTGCTGCAGTGAGTAATTTCTTGCTGGTGTGGGGTGTTTTGTTTTTTTATAATTGCTTTTTGTGTCATGAAAGATTGTTGGTGAGGAACACTAATCTAGTTAGCTATGTGCCTATGCATAAAGTATCTACATCAGAATATGAGCGCAACCAATGAATGGATAGGAACTGAGGATGTGGGTTCATGTTTTCACTCACCTTTGGACACTCTGGTGGTCTTTAGAAAATAAATCTCCCTAGGACTATCTCTGTAAAGTAGACTGGGGGCTACTTTGAGGATAAATGTGTCAAAGGTTGTTGTTCGGACAATCAAAGCACATTATAAAATAATTAATACTAACTTGCATTAGTATTACTCTAGTTGTATTAAATAGTAGTCTAGTTTTGAGAAATGGTACTGAAACATTGCTTTGTGAATTAGAACCTGTTATGACTGGGTTCATGTCGTGAAGCACAAAAATTGCTGTTAGTCTGTTAAAATACTGAGGAACTTGACTTTTTTCTAAATGGTAGCAGAGAAGAGCTTCATAATATGCAGCATCTATCATAGCAGAAGGACTAATGGCTGAGGACCCAATCCTATCCAACTTTCCAGCACTGGTGTAGGTGCAATACAACTCAGAGGTAAGGGAACAAATGTTCCCATACCTTGAGGAGGCCTCTGTGACTGCTTCCCTACCACAGGATGCAGTGCATGCCCCATTGGCAGATCTGTACCAGTCCTAGGAAATTGGATACCAAATACACAGACACCAAATACACAGACACACCAGTACACAGACACTGGTGCAAGGTTCGTCCTATCCTAAGCCTACCCAGGCAACATTATGCCAGCACAGTTGTCCCAGTAATGCTGGTGCAGTCCATCCCAGTAACATCCCCCAGCATCCATGGAAACTCTGACGTAGCTCATCACCCATGGAGCTCCATCCTGCCATCGGTGCATCATCAGCACCATCCTGACATTGGTGTGTCTGTGCATCACTGGTTTTATGTTGGTGCATTATTGATGTTACATCAATGTGTCATCAATATTACATCTGTGTGTCATCAGTGTGATGTCCGAGGAACCAATCATGACATCCACCCAGCCAGAGAAGTGCCTCCAGAGTGAATAGCAAGGGGCAGGCGCAGGACCAGTAAGCAACTGAAGCCGGGAGAAGGTCTCCTGCCTGCCTGTAGCTACATAGTAACAGGTACCAACTCCAATCATGAGATGTCCCAAGAACACCACATACACAACATGACACAAGAATGCCATAGCAGCCCACTCGTATAGGCTGCAGTGGCCTCAGCTGTAGAAGGGCAAATGTAAAGACCTGCTAGGAATTTCTGCGTCTTGGGTTCAAGTCTCCTCATTACACCCTCATAAGCACATACATCCAAAGAATACTTCTTTTAGCAGAACAGAGTAATGTAGAAAGGTAGCTGCCTTGGAAGAGGGCAGCCAGATGGAACAAGCACATCCCTGTGGAGGTGTCTCTCAGCTGGAAGGCGCCCTTTTGCTAGGAAAGGGACTGGGTCAAGTCATAAGGGAAGCCCTCAAAAGCACAGAGGCATAGCAGAGTGCTGGTAGCTCACTACACAAAGACACCAGCTGGCAGCCAGCAAAATGGGCTTGAGCCCAGCAAAGTACTTGCCCTAACCAGTGAGGCAGTCACCTTTTCCATGACTGGTTAGAAACACCCTTTTCAGGGAGAACCACTGTGGCAGTGGTGCACGGGGACAGAAAAACAAAAGTGGTTCAGGTGAGTATTTGGCCAGCAGTATAAATGTTTGGAGTCCTGGCATTTGCCAAAAGGGAGCAGATGCTCCCTGATCTTAGCTGTTGCAGAAGGTAGTGATGGCTAGGCAAAAGAGCCGATAACAGAGACACAATGAATAATCCTGGAGGGTCTGAATGGGGGGGGGGGGTAGAGTCATAAGAAGGAGATGCAGCATCAGTACATTGTGGCATGGGATCCCCCCATTACCTCCATTGTACTTGCTTCCTCTGCTGAGGCGGTGCAGTAGAGATTCTAGTTGGGTGTTTGTATGTGGAATCAAGAAGTTGTTTGTGAAAAGTGCTCCCTTTGTGAGCCAAGTGTTCTTTAACCATGGTTGTCAGCACCAGAGTTCTCCTTTGTACCAGAGAGGTACAGCCCTATGCTGTGTGTCAGATCATCTGAGATGTAGTCTCCCTTGCAGGGGATTCTATACAGGAATTGGTATACTTCCAAATGTAGCCTGTATTCTGTGCTCCATTGTGGGAAAGTGGGTGGGATGGGGATAGTGGGAGTGGTCCCTTCCCTGTTGTTCCCCATGGGTTTACTGTTATCTACACCAGCTCTGTTGTTGGAGTATTGTTTTTCTACTTCTATATTCTGTTTCTGTTACTTCTATATTCTGTTTCTGTCTCTGAAGGGAAGTTAGGCATATGTTGTCTCTTCCTCATCCTTCCCTCCCATGTCCCAGTCTAATCTTCTCCCTGTTGTGGCTTCTCCTCTGGCAGAGTTGTACTGCATCCAAGTGATACCCAAGCTACATTGGCACTGTGTTTTTGGCACTACTTCAGCATCCATGGGACATTCATGAGCAGACAGACCAGATGTGGGGCTGTTGTTGCACTGGTGTATTGCAGCCCTGTTCTGGGCTTTGGTGTTTGGGGGATGCTGAGATCTGCCTTGAGCCAGTATTATATAGTAGTAAGAGTGTTAACTTTAGATGTGGGGAATGTAGGTTTATGTGCCTACTCATTGTGTGGCCTTGGGCAAGTCAGAATCTCCCAGCCTAGCCTACTTCACAGGATTGTGAAGGCTAGTCTAAGCTCCTTATAGGAAGAGTGGACTAAAAATATAACACATTCACTTTAGGCTTGTTAGCTCTTTGCTTGGTTACCTCTCAGGAAAAATATTGCTTCCAAGCAGTCTCCACTGTGGTAATGTGTACCACAGGATTGTGAAAAATTCTCTCCCCATCTCTATAGTGCAACCCCATCAGTGGGTAAATGTTGGTGACAAAAATTTTCTGTCATGCTGTTGTTGATTTCTCCATGCCCCTTAATGGTTTGGCACCTTGATACTGGAAAGATCCTCTCTTTCCATATGAATATGCATGTTTTGTGAGATTATCACTGATAATAACACAGATAATCATATGCAGATGCCATCACCCTTAGATATTCAATGAGTGGTGACCAATGACAGGGCCTTTTCTGTAGCAGTGCCCAGCCTATGGAATTCACTTCCAGTTGAGATCAAGTGACACCCAATTAAACTGTCTCCTTGCTCTTCTGGGAGTTAAAGGCTTTTTTTGTTTCAACTAGTGTTTAACTGACTGCTTCTACTTTGGCTCTTAAGTTATTTGGTTTTCGGACTGTGCCACTGATTTATTGGTTATTTTAAGTTGTTGATTCTGAATTTCTTAATTTTTATTTTGTTGTTTTATATATTTTTTCATTATTATGCTGTATTCTGCTTTGAGCTGCCCTTGGGGCTTGAAAAAGCAGGTTAAAAATACCTTTTAAATAAAGATGATGCTGAGGTAAAACAGGTGTGTGACATGGCAGGAAATGCAGACTTGTTTCTGTAGCCTTGTTCCTTCTGCGGAGGCACTTTGTAATCCATAAACTTCCAAATTCACTATGTCAGACCTAAGTCATGGGATATTGACCAACACACATGCCAGTTCTGCCAACTGACTAGACAGATAAAATGGCTGCAGCAGTGGGGGGATGTGAGGGTTGGCACTGATTGCACAGTCTCTGGGACAGAGTTCTGCAATTTGGAGTCTTCTAAACACATTGACCTACTGCAATATCATATCATTTCAGTTCATAATCACATATTCATCAGTCTTTATGATGCTATTTATTATTTCTTATTAATGTTTTCATTCTGTGGAAATATTTTAAGTGGGTGTATACCTCTGTAGATAGAAATAGTGCCTTATATATTCTAATGCCAATAATATTTTCCTTTTTTAAATTACACCACAAAAATCTACTTGCCTACCAGATTCAGGAAAAGGTGGTTCTTTTCAACACTCTCAGGATAGGCTGATTTTTCAAAGAAAGATAGAAAAAGAGCCTATTTTACTGAATGAGTAGGAGGAGGAAGTGCTGTGGGTGAGACAGACAGATGGCGTGATTGTGAGAAGAGACAAATCCTCTGTGTTGCTTTTTTTATTTTGCAGAGGCAAACGAGGAGTGGATGTTGTTGCTTTAATAAGAGATTCTGAGCTATATTGCTTCCTTTGGTATGGTAGGATTATGAAGCAGAAATTGTAGACAACGGGAAACACACTTTTGTGACAGCTGCTCTGTCCAAGGTATCCAGAAAACTTTCAATGCGGTGAACATAATGCAGGTGACACACACACAGAGACTCAGACAAGGCTGTTTGTGAATTCACTTCTGTGGAAAGTAGTAGACTGACCGGAACATGACATCGCTGCTTCTGATGAATATGCAGGCTGGGCTGTTGGCTGGTGGTCTCCTAGAAATACTGGCACCTAGGAATTTGAAAATTGTATGCAGTCCTGTGCTCCCTCACAAAAATTGAGACTGATAGCTCTACATTCCAAATATTTTTCAATCCTGAGTATGTATTTCCTAACACCTGTTCTTAGATGTCCATACTAATTGGAGATGTGGGAGGATAGAAGCCCGACTTGTGAATAAAAGATGGGAATGACAAAAACTGGTGTGAATTGTAAAGCACAGTTGTGTGAAGATGAGAGAACAAAGGAAATTGCTTATATTGTGTCAGGCCATTGGTACAGTATATCTAGCTCAATATTGTCAACACTGTCTCCAATGTTTCAGAGAAACCTTTTACTTTGCTCTAAGTACAGATGCGAGGGATTGAAATGGGGACCTTCTGAATATAGAACCCCTGAGCCATGGCCCCTCCCTTGAGGAGAAATTCCACACCCTAGCAGCTTAAGACAGTGGTGACAGTGTTCCAGTCTGTTTAAAGGACCTGGTTGGTTACAACTGCTGCCTTTTCAACCACTGAAAGTATTTCATAGTACAGGAGGCCATACAGATTATTTACATGTATGTGAAGTAGCAGGGACAGCCTGGGATTGCTATTCCTGGCCCAGCCCCACTAGAAGTGGAGATGTCCATGGTAGCAGTGAACTAATGGTAAGATGTAGTCGTGTGGCGTTCCAGGCATCCTTCAAAAGAGGCATGGATTGGGCAAGAAGGGAAGATAGGCGCAGAGTGAAGACAAGACCAGGAAACAGCAGCAACCACAGGAGGAGATGTCTTGCTGAGGGAACAACTGTGTGATAAGGTGCCCATTCCCTCGCATAGCATCCGTGCCCAGAAGCAGTGGTCCCCTGGACAAATAACAATAATATAAAACAAAGGTTTGAAAGCCCTGTTCTGAACAATAACTGGAGCCTAGATTCAGAGAGGCACAGAGGGGAGTTTTTCTGTTTGTCAAACTGCTTTCTGTGCAATTGTATAATAGGAGCCGCTACAGCCCACTGACCAGAGATGCTTTTCTTACTCCTGCCTCACTGTGTTGCATTTTTAGCGGGATTAATGTTGTTTCTGAGACAGTCTGGGATTGAAGCTGCATGATGGGCACTGGTAAAGATCTATGAATAAAACACTAAACAGCAAAATCTCAAGTATATAATATATATAAGTTATAGGAGATCTAATCTAGATGGGTATCAGTTAAGAGGAGAGAAACATGATGTGAATCTAATAAGAATGTGATTTTTAAAGGAACTTTATTTTTGTATCATATCTTGTTGAAATTTACTCTTTTTTTGGTCATCAGTGCTGGATTAAAGTACAATGCGATTTTATAATGTGTTCTTATCTGTATCTCACACCTTTCGGTCATACATATTGTTATTAAGAATATTTTACTTTTCAACCAAAAGTAGTGGATAAAGCAGTTTACCTAACAAAATAAACCAATAAATATCCCCAAAGGATGTGTAATCTAAAAAAAGAGGCATAAAAGACATTGGCAACAACCACTGTAAAAGACACCATGCTGGGGTAAAAAGGAACAGTTGCTCTCTTCTTGCTAAATATAAGAGGGTACCACTTCAAAAGGTGCCTGTTTGCCAAGTTTCCATCATACTGTCACCTTTATCCATGATTCCACTTCTGTACCTATGTGGAAGGTGCCCATTGGATTGTGCTGTTAGTGAATTACTTTCTAAAGTACTTATGATTATTGAATAAAGATTAAGTAGAGATTGGAAAGGTTAAAGGTACAGTCCAGACCTGTCGATGGACAGGTGCATGTTCCTTACGCTGGTCCAGGAGTGTTGCAAACATCCTCTGGCTTGCAGACATGCATTGGCTCGCTGAGTCCTCCTCCAGCCTCTGTGCCACCGAACCCATGTAAGGTTGTGCCAGTCAGGGGGTGGCCAGTGCAGGGAGTGGGTTGGGGAGGGAGGAGGGCAGTACAGGAGTGTTCTGAGGTGGAGAGGCAGGCTGGTGGGCAGACTGGACCCTGAAGAGGGGTGGAACTGGCCTTGGTAACCTAGGTCATATCCTAACCCCCCTCCCAGCTAGTGATTTCACTGGTGCAGATCCAAGTAGTTCCACTGGGTGGCTGCCGCACAACATAGGGTAAGAGTAAATAAATCCTCTTACTCCAAGTTGCGTGGCAGCCGCCTTCAGCGCACACCAGCTGGCCTGCCAGTTCCAGCACAGAATAGGATTGGGCTGTAATTTTCCTCTGCATTATAGCGCTGAAAGGAGTGTTGAATGTGTTCTAGGGTCCACTCTTGTTTTTCATTGAGATCCAATAAACCTGGCAAGAAATTTACATTGATCGACTAGGACCTCAGTATATGTCCAAGAAGCTACCATAATGCGTAAGGTGAAGAGTCAAAAATGTGGATCTATCAAGAAAAAGTTATAATTGCTGCAGAAGCCATACTCAGTCATTATAATACATGGATATTTCTGTATGGTAGGGAGGAATGAGAGCATGCTGGTAAACCCTGCCCCTGCACCAGCATGCTCTTAAACCCTGCTTCCCCATTCATACAGCATTTGTGTGCTCTGTCAAATGTTGTACCTGGGGGACTTTCTTTCCATGATGCCCAGCATTCCAGATCACAAGGAGACAGTATACCTGGGTACAGTGATTGGCAGCACAGACAAATACTGCTTGCATGGGGGGGTCAGTGGGGAGGCTTGGCGCATGCAGGGACAGGGCTTGCCAGCATCCACTTATTCCCTACCCTATCACATGGACAGCATCCAAACAGAGTGATGATGTTTCAGTGTTGTGTTTGCAAATAGAGGGTCACTTTAAAAATTGGCTCCAAATGTTAGATTGGAATTTCATTTATGTACTGCCCATCCTGTCAAGAGGAAAAACAACCAGAGAATTCCAGAGGAGTCTGACTCCAAAAAGGAAATGCCTCCCATTCTGTTGTTCCCTCTTAGAAGTACAGTCTTTTTGAACACAAGCTGGTATCAAGTAGTAGCCTAGATCCTGCTTTTATTTATAGCCTTTATTTATTATATCTTTTGATTTTATCATTGGAGTCCTATTCTTGTTAGTAGGTTTCTGAATGAGCTTTCAAAACAATTATTTTTACTTTTTCTATTTAAATGGTTGGTTGGCAACCTTCAGTCTTGAAAGACTATGGTATAAGCCTACAGCACCGGGTATTCCCAAGCGGTCTCCCATCCAAGTACTAACTGATATTTTTTTTTATACTGCTGTTCCTTTACCCTGTGTCGAGCCCTAGCCTGATCTTGCCTGATCTGGGAAGCTAAGCAGGGTCAGGCCTGGTTAGTACTTGGATGGGAAACCACATGGGAATACCAGGTGCTGTAGGCTTCTACCATAGTCTTTCGAGACTGAAGGTTGCCAACCATTTTTACTGCTGAAAGAAATTGTCAGGTTAATTGAAACTATAATTGATACTGGCATTTAGCAACACTAGAACTGACTACTTTCCCCCCCCCCCTCATTCTTGCAGACATTGCAGTAGTGGAGATGAGTGATGCCTTCCGTCAACCTTCACTCTTCTATCATCTGGGAGTCCGAGAAAGCTTCAGCATGGCCAACAACATTATTCTCCACTGTGACACAAATGCAGACTCTCTGCAGTCACTGAAGGTAGCCGATGTTCTCATAGAATGGAAAAATTGTGGACCTGGAGAGGGTGTGAGAAATATTTGAAGTCATTTCTTATTGCGCTGTGATAAAATCCTCCATGCCCAGACACTTCTTGGTATGATTTGTCATCATGATTGATTAGCCGCTGGTAAAGTATGCAGAATGCTCCAAGCAAGGTGTGCTGGTAGTAAAACAAACATTAAAGCATGGTAACTGTGCTGTGAGAAAGGAACTCTTTCTTGACCCCCCCACCTGCCCCCAAATCTACTCTGGATACTGGAATTCAGCCTTTGACCATAAACACATTGTAGCCATGGAAGGATCACCAAAAGAAAATGTAATGATCTCTTCATGTGTTAATTTTCCTTGTTCTGTATATGTAATAATTGGTCTTATGTCACCCTATCCGTAGGGCTCAGAGTCAGTCATACATGTATTCAGAAGTTGCATTTAAAAAACTAAACTGAAGAGAATTCTGTGGCTGTCCTAGAAGGCATCACACTATGTGAAGGAAGGGAGCATTCTACCCGCTTATTCATTCTACTCACTCTTGCTTCTTAACAAGTTGCCTCAGAAGTACAGTGTGGTAGAAAGGTGGGATAGTCATTTTTAAAATAAAATAAGCACCCAGAAGGTATTCTTATCCCTACTTTACTCTGTTAAACTAATTGGGCTGTAATATCCTTGTAGCATCTGAAACAGTGCCCTAGTTAATCTTCATGGTGGTGACCTAATGTTTCGATTAACAAGGATTTTTTGAAAAAAGACTTTTGTCCTTCATGACAAAAGACGCGTCTTTTGTTCCTCATTGATTTCCTGTTGCAGTTTACATGTATGTTCTCCCCAAATGTGGAAAAAAAACACTGAGACAGTTGAGAGATAAGATATTTAACTGAGATCATATCAAAACTAAAAGAAATGGGCTATCTCAGTGAGGTTCTGTCATTAGAAGATCAGAGTTGGAAGAAACCAATAAGTCACTCCTTTGACTGGATATCCTGTACCTAATGCATCCAAGATACATGCTTATCCAGTGGGTACTGGGAAATGCTCAAGAAGGAAACCACACTTCTTTCTTAAGTGGTTCAGTTCATTGTACTGATATTATGGCTAGGGATTTTTCACTGGAATTAACCTCATCATGTATTTCTGATCAAATGAAACTAAACAGGAGAGCCAACTTAGAATGTGTCCTAACCCCTTCTTTACGTATGCTGTGAAAATCTTAGCATTTGGGACCTGAATAGATCCAGTGCAGCACAGTGCATTCCACATATAGGCTTACCACAGATAGTTGATTTTATTAGACAGCGTTAGGCAGCAAATGGTCTTAATCAAAAGATAGGTCTTATGATGCTTACATCTTATACTGCAGAAAGTGTGCACACACCAAAACAATATAAGACAAAGGCGCAGTTAAAAGGTCAGATTGGACATTTCATCAGAAAGCTAATCTCAGCTTCACATTTGCTGAGATAATGGAAGGGGTGGCATGTACAAGAAAGATGGGCTGGCAGGTGGAAAAGAGGAGTACTTCACTTCCCTGAGATTCCCCCATCTCACTTCCAGCTTTGAGCTCCAACTGGATGAGAATTGTTAAGTGGGAAAAATTAGAATTGGTAAGTGGGAGAAGTGGGTGGAAGAAAACTGGAACCTTCCAGTTTTGCTTGCAAATGTCTATCCAAGCCCCTGTATTAGCATAAAAAAAAGGAAAACAAAATTGAGAATTTTTATTTCCATCACAACAGTCTAGAACAGTGTTTTTCAACCAGTGGTATTTGTACCACCAGTAGTACTTTAGGTGGTGTTCAGGTGGACCCCCAGGCCGCCACTGCCTGGAAGCAAGTCCAGCAATGCAGCGTGAGAAGCAGCAGTAGGAGGCTCGGCTCAGCGGGCAGACTTCCAGCGTGCACTTTTTGCACACTTGAAAAAGCCTTTCCATCAGGCCTTAGCCTCTTACTAGTGCCTGTTGTGTTGCATCTGGCCTCCCAATCCAGAGATAACTGGTGATGACATCATCACTGTTTATTTCTGGTTGCACTTCCAGTAGATGGACCATGCAAAGTGGTACTGCAGGGAACAAACATTGAGAAACACTGGTCTAGAGTAGTAAGTAGGATTGTATGCAGCATAGAAGACATTTCACTTCTTACTTTTTTTCCAATTTTGAGATTAATATTGTTTTACAATGTGTGAACAGCAAGCAGTAACGTTAGCAGTAACGCACGTTACTAGGTCACTTTCTGGACAAGTATAGTCAGTATGTAAAGAATTTGCTGTTCCCATATTCTGCATTTGCCTGAAGGAGTTTTCAGGGACCAGTGGGTGGAACAAACTGAGATATTTTTGTGACTTATCACAAAAGGCTCAGACCTTGTTACCTGATGTTTGATGCTTGTAACCTCAGAAAAGTGGGTGAGACGTGGCAAATGGGCTAATTTCTGACTAGTCACATTGTCAGGTGGGCCGAGAGTTCAACAGGATTGGTTGCCGATCCCTTTCCACCCTGATCTTATTAGCTAGTTTTATAGATCATGTTCATTTAATAAGCCGTGTTCTGTTTAATTCCAGTTTTGGTGCTGGCTCTTTGTTCATTGCTCCTGCAAAGATACCCAGGCATGCGACTGAATAGCATTTCTTTGTTCCAACTTAAATTGCAACTCTGCCTCCAAACCCTCTCCTCACTCATCAACAGTTTTCATATTTACAAGCTTATGCAGACATTTGTGCCCTTTTTGATAACTTATTAGGAACCTCAAATGTATCGTGTAGGACAGACTCCATACGGAATTACTATGTTACTTCTCCAGCACAAATGCATTACTTTGTTTACTATAGGCCCACAGATGGGAGAGATAAATAAAAATTTTTATTTACCTCCCTGTAGACCACCTGGTCTCTAATGAGACTTTTTTGCTGGCATAAATCTAAGAAGTCTTTGGAGCCATGTCCGTCCAGGAAAAGGGGGAATTGGATCAGGCCATTTGTGCTTTCAGCGCAAAGTGCACAGTGGTGCCATAGCTTTCCTGCCCAAACAGAGTTTACTCTGATAGATCAGAGATCTTGCAGTTTAAACCCAGCATTGAATTGGACTGTAAAATGTATAACCACTGCAAATTTATATACAGTGGGGCTGAATGAAGATTTTGGCATTATGAGTCCTTAGAACAGCCTGTGAACCTTGATTGTTGGATTGATGGCATTAATCTTGGTAGAATCAGTGAAGCTTCTGCAGGGAAAGGTTTTGGTAGATAAAGTGCTTTTTGATTAGGTCATTATATTTCTGATGGCTTGCCATTTCATAAATGCAGAAGAAGCAATGCTGGCACAATGTCATGATGTTGTTATTCCAGCATTTGCACCATCACAAATATTCAGAATTGTAAATGCATTCATTAACAAATAACTTTGTTCTGCAAATAATTAACAACTAGGTATTTTGCTAACAGGACTTGTAGCTCTGTCTTATGCAGGTTTACTCGGAAGCATGTGCCACTGAATTTAGTAAGGCTTACTCTCATGTAAGCACGCATAGGATTCCAGTCTTAGTAACTTGTTCCCTGTTTTGTATTTAGGGTTTCCACTTTTCTCTGATCTTGCTTCTTGTGACTTCTTGAAATTTTAACAGGCTCACATATACAAATTAGGCAGAAAAGTACCTCCTGTTTAAAGTGTGTGGGCCAAGCTGTGATAGGCATAGATAGGAATGGGACCAGTGAAAAGGTTACAACTGTACTTGTATACATTGGGTTCAATGACCAATATTGTACCAGTTTTTTTAATTCCCATAGATGAGTTCCCAGTAATGTAAGAACAAATACAATGTCAGATACACTCAAGAGTTCAATTATGTACAACCTATAATGCATATGTATCTATCCTTCCTTTGTAGGAAATTATTTGCCAGAAGAATAATGTAAGTATGCTTTTAAAAACCATTTCAGTGCTTGAAATTCTGTGCCATGCAGCTATGTTCATTTGACCATTTATTTGTTTGAAGATTTTAACCGTATTCCATTGAATTTTCTATGATGTTGCCATTTTTTCCATCTCTGTTCAAAATACCTGACTCCCTGCTTGCAAAACTGTAAGCTTAAAATTACACTCCTATACACATGTACCCAGGAGTAAGCCCCATTGAACACAGTGGCACTTACTTCTGAGTAAACATGTATAGAATTGTGCTGTTAATTTTGTAAAGCTGCTGTTGGGTGCCATGTTTACCTACTCCTGCTGGGAAACTTTCTGTCATTCATCTCTATTCTTTTTTGTCATCACACATGCACAGTTCCTTGATTCTCTCCCCTTTGCACCCCACTTTCTGTTTTCCTTTTGTCTTCCTTCAGGGCTAGTGCAGGTGAGTGTTGCTCTTTGTTCCTGCAAGCTGTGTGTACTATAGACAGATAAGTGCCCAATCCTATCCAATTTTCCAGTGCCAGGGCAGCCATGCCAATGGGGCATACACTGCATCCTGTGGTGGGGAAGCAGTCACTGAGGCCTCCTCAAGGTAAGGGAACATTTGGTCCCTTACGTTGGGGTTACATTGCGGCTGCACCAGTGCTGGAAATTTGGATAGGATTGGCCCTAAGCATCCTACTCTTACCAGCGCGGACAACTAATAGGGCAACATGTCCCCACACTGCCATAAAGCATCCTGGCCCTTGAACATGAGAAAAACCCTGCTGAATCAGTATAAAGATTCATACATTGAACCCTTAGTTTAATGGCAGCTAGGAACGCAAATATTGCAGGAGGCACACACCCTCATTCTTCCCTTGAAAAGGACCTGTAGACTCTATAGAGGGAAGAGTCTGTAAGGAAGAATGCGGGTGTGCCTGCTGCAATATTTCAGTTTCTAGCAGCCAGTAAGATGGAATGGACCAGTAATCTTTAACTTCTTAGCTGTTGCCTATTCAATGTATGGTATTTCTTGAGAATTCAGGGAAGCCTTGTTGGAACAGAATAAAAAGGGCCAAGTTCATTTTTGGGTGTGGCAGAAAAATTGCTAGCAAAAGGCTTTAAACTTATCTGAAACTTGTTAGGGTTTTGAAAGCACTTCCAAGAAAGAAAGGGAAGTAGCGGAGAAGGTGGATAGTTGCAAGAACACCTCACATTCTTCAGCTTGTGAGGTTAAGCATTTATTTGCTGTTACTCTTAGGAGATGGTCTTCTTTCATACGGGTTTTGAACTACTTGGCACTATTTCTTTGTAATGTGCTTTGTTTGGGGAAGGAAAACTTGTGGTTTTTCTCCTTCAGTTGGCATCACAGTTATCTAAAGTTTGGCACATACATCATAGGCAGTTGCAATCATGCAGAGGAAGTCCAGTGGCAGAGCTGGGCAGGATATCTTTACCACTGTGCTATGTATTTTGGTGACTACATCAGAAACTGTATCAGGGACAGGAAACGTGTTAGAACATGATTACTATATATTTTAGAAATGAGACAAAAGATGCTTCAGAATGTTTCATTGTATTGAATTGACCTGAAGTGCTGCCGTTCTTAAGTACTGAAATCAGTGAAAATGAGGTGTGCTCAGCTTCGCAGAAATGAAGGTTCATTAAACTATCTCTGAGTGCCAACCTTAAAATCTCTGTAGTATGTTTGCACAACTTGGTGTATCTTGTCCATCTCTGATGTTGCTTCTAAAGCCTTCCTGTCTCAACCCACTCAAATTTCAAGCAGACAGCCAAATTCTAGTTCATTCATTTTTGCACTACGAATGACATTGCAGTTGTGCTTCTTTAAGACTTATGTAGTTCCAGTACTTGCAGTGCTTCTTAGTTGGAGAAGAATATGACTATGAAAGAAGTTTCACAATGTACACAGCAGTCGGAATTTGCTGCAGCTGCACCAGTGTTGGAGACATGTGAAGCAGGCAGATATAGTGGGGACCCAGGGCTAATTATTTTGGGAGATGTGTCCCTCCCCACATTTTATTTACTAGTGGCAGTTGCTTGTTACCTGAGTGTAGTGAGAAGGTAGTAGATTAATATATTAATGTCAGTTGAAAACCAAGAGCACAATCCTGCCCTCTCTTGTGAAGAGCTGGGTTGGAAACAATGTATTAGGTCCAAGCATGACAATCTGAAGTGCTTTGCTTTGTTTGAGGTATCTGCAACCCAAAACTTATTTGCACATAATACTACTTCAACCAGAAAATGGAATAAACTCTGCATGTGGTGAAACCTGTTTGCTTCATGCAGAGGATTAAAGGATCAGGAAGGAGAGCAGGGACACAAGTAATTTGGATTGGCCCCCTCCTCTCTGCCATTCCTTCTTTCACTATTCAGTAATGTGTGTGTGTGCATGAGATGTACAGGTGTGCACGCATGCATAATTAAGCTTCTATGCATGAGTACCAAATGTAAGGAGGGGGCAGAGAATAAGAAGTATTAGGCAGTGAGATAGCTAGCTAAGGGAGCAAGTGAAGTGCCACCCTCGAGGGTGTGTGTGTGATACCACAAGTGACCAAAATCATGACAATCACGATTTTTAGGTTATTAGGAAGAATGCTATCATTTTATATACCATTCAGTGTGTAATTTCATGAAGCATCTAGAGTATAATATCTGCTTTCTATCCAATGTTATGGCCAAAAACCAGATAACAAAAATACAACTGTCTTCTGTAACAAAAAGTAGATTTCTTTAACTCAGAATGGACCAATGAGACTGATTGTACGACGAGCCAAGGAGATGTGATGACACAGCATGGAACCACTAGGTATTAGTGACACCGGGGGGGACGGGACTGTCACCACTAGTGACCAAAATTGTGGGAATCATGGTTTTTAGGAATAATGCTATCATGTTATATAATATCATTTGATGTGTTATTTATGGGAGTATGTAATGAAAGAACTCGTTTTGAATTATCTGTGTTCTTTCAAATGCTTTGAGGCAGGCTGTGCAGCATGGCCTCTCCCAGTTTGAAGAGGCACTTGCCCAACAGACTGAGGCAAAGAGGCAAAGAAGGAAGGCCCACAGCCAGGGAGACACACCAGGGACAGACTACATTTGCTCCCAGTGTGGAAGGGATTGTCACTCCTGAATTGGCCTCTTCAGCCATGCTAGACGCTGTTCCAGAACCACTTTTCAGAGCACGATACCATAGTCTCCCTAGACTGAAGGTTGCCAATGAATCAAACGTTATATCCAAATAAACAGGAAAAAAACACAACTGACTTATGCAACATGGATTTCCTTAGCTCAAAGGTGACAATGAGACTGACAGCCCAATCCTATCCAACTTTCCAGCACCAGTGCAGCAGTGCCAACAGGCTGCAAGATATATCCTGCAGTATGGGGAGCAGTCATAGAGGCCTCCTCAAAGTAAGAGAACGTTTGTTCCCTTACCACAGATCTGCATTGCGATGCTGGAAAGTTGGATAGGATTGGGCCCTGAATGTTCTGAGAGCTAACGAGGTGTTGTTATGACACAGCATGGAACCAATAAGGTATTGCTATGATACAAAATTACAACTGTCTTCTGTAACAAAAAGTAGATTTTTGTCAGCTCCCTTTTTCATGTATCAGAGCTAATATAAGAACTCCTATTCAGTTGTGTGCGTGTGATAGGCAGCCCAATCCTGGGTGCCAGAAATGGCTGCCTCTGCATCCAGTGCATCCTAGGCAGCTGCCGCCACCTCCTCAGGAGAAGGGGATTTTTGTCCCCTTCCCCCAGGTAAAGCGAGTAGCCCAGCAATGGAGCTACTCAATTCTATGACAACCCATGGATCGGCATAGAATTCAGAGCCTCCATGCCATGTGGACATGGCATCCCTCCTGCGTCCCTCCTGCCCATCTCCCTCCCCTGACTCACCTCCTCTCCACCCTCGACCACCTCCCCCCACCCCAGAAGCCACCTCCCCCGACACAGCTACCTACCTCTTTGCTGCCCAGTGGTCCATGCGACTGCTGAGCAGCGGAGCTCCGGTGCTCTACTGGTGCTAGTCCAACGCTGGTCAGTGCTGGGCTAGCACCAGCACTCCACCTGTGCACGGGCCTGCAAACGTGCGCTGAATAGGATTGGGCCCTAAGTTGGTCACTGGTTTTTTTTGTTGGTCACTGATTTGTTGGGTGACCTGCACAATTATATAGTAAAATGAATAAAGTTAATGGGGGTGAAACCATGTGTTTCCTCACTGGGTGACACCAACTTTAGTGATACCACTGGTGGGAAGTTTGAGTGTTGTTGGTCACTGGCTTAGATGACTTTTAAAGTGGATTCTAAACATTCATGGTGGACTATTATTATTAACTGTGATGGTTACATTGAACTTCCAGATGCAAGGGCCATATGTCACTGAGCACTATGTGCAGGGAAGCAATAGTATGGGAGGGCGCTGATGTTCATCCATTGCTTGTGGGGAGATATTCACTGCATTTATTTTCTGGCCATGATTATTACTCATTTCATGTCATGACTGTTATGATCTCTCAGCCTCACCTACCTCACAGGGTTGTTGTGAGGACAAAATAAGAACCATGTGCCCACCACCCTGAGCTCCTTAGAGGAAGGGTGATATAAATAAATAAATAAATTTGCCTTGTTGGAGGGTGTCAAACATTTCTGGGCCCCAGGCGTCAAATGTCCTAGCTACATCACTGGGATTAGGCCTTGTGCATAAATGTGCATACCCCCAAGTCTTTAAAGATTCTTGAATTTTATGAATGTCTAACTTTTCTCATTTATTAATTTTTCTGTCCAAAGAATGCTGATGCCAACTATTTCTATTTTGTATTTTTGAAAAAGGAGACAATATACTGTTATCCTACTCTGTGTGGGCAGTTCCACCATTAATATTTTTTACTCCAGGCAGTTGCCTTGCAATGACCTATCCATGTCGTTTCCAGTGGATCTGTTTTTATTATTCCTCATGTGCATGTGATAGAATCTGGTATTCCCCAAGTTAGAATGACTCAGGGCTCTGCAGGATTGCCACAAGAAAATGACGTGGAGCAGAAATAGGTGGTGAATTTATCACATCCTAAGCAATTGTGAGCATTGAGCACCTGATGAAAGACGAGAAAGCATATCGGAATTTTAATTTGCTGAGTAATCATATTAACTTTGCTAGTCCTCATTCTATTGCTTCTCTACTAAATAGCAAACCTTTCATTTCTTCTTTGTGAAAGGAGAGTCCCTGCTGTATATTTGTTTTCACTGCAGTATTAGCACATGTCAAGTGGATTTCATTGCTAAAAATTATGGCAGAAATTGGTTTAATAATATGCTCTAAATTTTGCCATCTGTTATGACTGTTTGAAAAAAAGGTCCCTGCTGAGATGTACTTTCAACAGTGTGATGGATACAATATGGTTATTTTGGATGTTCTCAGAGAGGAATAATACAAGGGCTCTAAAAAGAAGAATGGATTCAGCATCATCATCATGGCAATTTTCCTATCAAGCTAACCAAGAATAATTACAGAAGGACATAATGAGTGCTGTGAGATTACAACACAAAGCCATGATGTGACAGTGACAAATTCTATAATAAATATATCTCAGATTCCCAAGAACTGTCAGGATCTTTACAGCCATTGAGAGTTGTCGTTCTTGCAAAGAGGATGGTTACTGTCCAACACTATCCTATTGGGCTAATCTGCTGGTGTAACTAATATTCCGCCAGCAGATACAGCCTTATGATAGTCATAAATACACAGTGATGGGTTGTGGCAGGCCCACTGACCCAAGTAAGCCAGTGGGAGAGGCAGAACAAGAGTTGGTCTGGGCACCAGGGGGTGGTGGGGGCAGGGAGGAGAGGATGAGTTTGGCAGCAGCAGCATCCACTGAATCCAAACCACCTTCATGGACCTGATTCCCCCAGCCTGATCCACGTGGACTTGTGCCAGCGATTTTGCTATGGCAGGTCTGTGTTGACCCTTCCAGGCTTCAGAGCCTTACCCCCAAGTAAGAAAACAAATGTTCCTACCAAAAGGAGACCTCGGGGGCTCCCCCCTTTGCAGATTGTGGTGCATGCTCCTGCAGCATGGCTGTGTTGGCAGGGGAGACAAGGGATAGGATTGGGCTGTATGTTTGGTTATTTGGAAGCAAGTTCCACTGAGATTGAAGGAAACATAAATTTCATTTCTGATTTCAACCTTTTATTCTAAGTAGGTCATAATTCTTTTCACCCCCATGAGCCCGATATTTCACTTGCACTAAAAGTTGTTCTCTTGCTATTCTGTTATGATTAATATCACTATCTAGATGCTGGATGGTATGTCAATAACACCAACTAGATTCTGTGGAAGGTTTTAATTAAATGCATAATATGCTGCCTTAAATTTAGTCAAACCATTGGTTCATGTAGATCAGTATTGACTACAACTTGCTGACAGCAGCTCTCTAGGGTTCCAAACAAGGTTCTTTCCCAGCTCTGCAGTGAGATGGGATGAAATGAGCTGGGACTTTTTGCATACAAAGTTTCTAGTTTCTGAAACTAGAGTATTGTAAGAGGCTGGTTTGGATGATACTTACCCAGCCAGCCCCTCTGTGATCATTTGTGCTGTGTGGGCTCCAATGGCATGTGTGCTGCCTTCATTGCCTGGCACAGTAGAACATTCTGTTTTAATCACGTGGGGGGAGAGATTTGTTCAAACCATTCCCTTCATGTGCCACTAATATAATATTTAAAGTAGCTATTCAGATGTTTACCTCCCCAAAATTAAGGCAGAATACCTCACCATGCCTAAAAGTAGTCAGAATGTGTTCATTCATTACACACCTGCACTGCAAATGTGAGAAAAGTAGCTGGCAGAAAAGTAGCACCAAACCTGTACTACATAAGTAATGGATAAAATTTGTATGTACAACTCTGACTTAATGTTTGCCACCAATGAATGCACATGAAGTTACCCGTTCCTTTATGCCATTCATTGTTGGAGGCCCGGATCTGTATCCCTACCCTGCAACTGATGTGGTATGTAACAGCTAAAAATGCTACTGTTCCAAGAACATGTGGAATTAACTGATGCATTCCATTTTTGTATGTGCTTCTGGTTCAGTTGTTGCTGTGTCTGTGATGTTTGTGCTTCGATTTGCTTTTGTTTCAAACACCACCACATGGCAACCTGAGAACATCTTTGTTGCGTCTGGAGGTCCCATGGACTGGACCCACGGATTTCTTTATCCGTGGGTTTCTGTATCCATGGGGGGTCTGGGAATGAATCCCCTGCAGATACCAAAGTCTGAGTTTATTTCTTTAATACCCAGCTTGGCATCAGAATCCATTTAAAAGAAAAACCATTGTATTTTTACAGAGATTTATGAGCATTGTATCCAGTATAGGAAGCCTTATATGTAGCCTTAGCTTCTATGCATTACTGCCTCATTTTAATATAATCTATGCAAAGTACTTGCTTTTTAAATACTTGTATTTTTTCACACCTCACAGATGTGTATTGGCAACTACATATTTGTTCCATATATGATAACACCCCACAACAAAGTATATTGCTGTGAAAGCAGTTTTGTGAAGGGATTGACCGAACTGATGCAGCCCAGCTTCGAACTGTTCCTTGGGCCTATATGCTTGCCCTTGACTGACCGTTTTGTTCAACTTTTGAAGGTGGCACAGGCCAGTTCAAGGTAGGAGTTCTCACTGTGGTTCTTCTGTTGGAGAATTCTCATGGCCAAAACCTATCAAAAAGGGGAAAGATGTATCTGTGGGCAATAGATACAGTAAACACAGCATATGGCATCAATATGCGTGGAGCAGTAACCTTGGAGCTGTAATCTATATCAGGCTAGATGGGCAAATTCTTCAGTGGGGTAGGGAGGAAGGGGAGGAGGAGCAAGTCTCCAGGCACCTAGGACTTCCCATGGGGCATCTGCCAGCTGAAAGAAACCTTTTGTGCAGGGGGGGGTACTGGCATGGGGATGACATGGGGGGAGTAATGGGACATGACTGGCATGGGGAATCATGGGGGAGCCTCAACAGCACTGGTGCTGGTAGTTCATTGCCTAAAGGTGTAAAAACATAAAAAGAGCCCTGCTGGATCAGGCCAAAGCCCAACTAGTCCAACTTCCCATATTTCAAAGTGCCCCTTTAGATACATTCACTCACAAGACAACACGATACCTGTATCCTGTTGCCACTTTCTTGCATGTGGCATTCAGAGATAGGCTACCTCTAAAACCTGAAAGTTGCATATAGTCATCATGACTTATAACCTGTGATAGACTTTGCCAGCATACATCTGTCCCATTCCCTTTCAAAGGCTTCTAGGCCTTCAGGTGGCATCACCTGTGGCAAGGAGTTCCACTGATTAATTACGCACTAGGTAAAGAAATATTTCCTTTTGTCTGTTCTAACTATGAGGAACACATGGCCAGCAGCATTAAGGGGAATAATAAAAGCTTCTTCAAATATGTTAGAAGCAGGAAACACGTCAGAGAAGCGGTTGGCTCTCTGGATGGTGAGGGAGGGAAAGGGGAGATAAAAGGAGACTTAGAGATGGCAGAGAAATTGAATGAGTTCTTTGCATCTGTCTTTGGAACTCCTTGCCGCAGGATGTGGTAACGGCATCTGGCCTGGGTGCCTTTAAAAGGGGATTGGACAAATTTCTGGAGGAAAAATCCATTACGGGTTACAAGCCATGATGTGTATGTACAACCTCCTAATTTTAGAAATGGGCTATGTGAGATGCAAGGGAGGGCACCAGGATGCAGTTATCTTGTTATCAGCTGTGCTCCCTGGGGCATCTGGTGGGGCCGCTGTGAGATACAGGAAGCTGGACTAGATGGGCCTATGGCCTGATCCAGTGGGGTTCTTCTTGTGTTCTTATGTTCTTAACTCTCTCGCTAGTCAAATTTTACTGGATGTCCCCTGGTTTTGGTGTTTTGAGAGAGGGAAAATAACTGCCATCTATCCGTCTTATCCATCCTATGTATAATTTTATATGTCTCGGTTATGCCCCTCTCAGGTGTCTTCTTTCTAAACTGAACAGCCCCAAATGTTGTAGCTTTTCTTTGTAAGGGAAGTGTCCCAGTTCACCTTCCTTAAGAGGAAGTGCACAGGCTGGGAGCCAGGCAAGAGAGGTTTGAACGCTGCCAAGGAACTTGCCCTAACGAGCAAGGCACTTGTCTTTTGCATGAGTGACCATAAACAGCAGGGACATAAGAAGAGAGGGATTCAGGATCCCACATAAGCAAATCCATGAACTGCTTGCTAAAAATCCAACCACAGCATGACAAAGAGCACCCCATCCAGCATTTAACACCTTGCATCACTGCAGACAAGGCACACTTAACTGGGAGGCTGTAGCACATGGACCTAGAGGGAGCACTTCATGGGCCAGTCATTGGGCTGGCACGGCCACATGCATGTGCATGTACACACACAAACCCTGACCCTGTGCAGGCTTAAATAGATGATTTTCTTTTCTATTCTAGCCGATACTTCAGGGAATCGATTCTTAATGATATCAGAAAAGCTCGGGACCTGTACACAGGCAAAGAACTGGCTGCAGAACTGGCAAGGATACGACAGCGAGTGGATAACATTGAGCTTCTATCTGCCGACATTGTGATAAACTTGCTCTTGTCTTACAGAGATATTCAGGTAGGACCCTATCGCTTAATTTACATGTATTACTTCTGTTATCTTTATTCCACCCTCACACTGCCAATAGTAGGCTTCTCACTGACAGTATAATTAGTCCATTATATCTTTTGTAGATGCCATTTGAGAAATCTCTCAGTGTAAATGTTTGGCCTGTAATGGATCTGGGTTAGGTACTGCTTCCAATGAAAAGAGCATAGTGACGCACAAGGGAAGCTCTGGATAAATGGCTCACTGGCACTTATGTCTCTTTGCACAGTGAAAGCACTCTTAGCATTGCCAGATTTAATATAACTTTGTTTCCATGGCAACATAGGCATAGATGAATAAAGTCTGTGAAAAGGGATGGGTACCTAGTGGATTCAGAGTTCATTTTTTTTTTAAACATTGAGTGTATTATCATATTAGGGGATACTGTATAAGTGTAATAGATGGGATATAGTGGATTGTGTGGAAAACTTCCATATGTGTCCTGGAATCTTTGAGAGCAACTTTATTACCAGGAGCCTCCCTACGCTGACCTTCCCAAAACTGGTCTAACTTCAGGAATGGTATCTAATGGTAATGTGTAACTGATATAATAGCATCTCAGTGTAAACACAGAGCCACTAAGAACATAAGAACAGCCACACTGGATCAGGCCATATGCCCATCTAGTCCAGCTTCCTGTATCTCACAGCGGCCCACCAAATGCCCCAGGGAGCACACCAGATAACAAGAGACCTGCATCCTGGTTCCCTCCCTTGCATCTGGCATTTTGACATAGCCCGTTTCTAAAATCAGAAGGTTGCACATACACATCATGGCTTGTAACCCGTAATGGATTTTTCCTCCAGAAACTTGTCCACTTACTTACATTGAAACGCATTTGCTATTTTGCTGCCTATTCTGCCAGTTTGGAGAGATCCTTCTGGAGCTCCTCACAATCACTTCTGGTTTTCACCACTCGGGAAAGTTTGGTGTCATCTGCAAACTTAGCCACCTCACTACTCACCCCTGTCTCCAGGTCGTTTAAGAAGAGGTTGAAAAGCACCGGTCCCAGGACAGATCCTTGTGGCACACCACTTTTCACCTCTCTCCATGGTGAAAATTGCCCATTGACACCCACTCTCTGTTTCCTGGTCTTCAACCAGTTCTCAGTCCATGAGAGGACCTGCCTTCTAATTCCCTGATTGTGGAGTTTTTTCAGTAGCCTTTGCTGAGGGACCGTGTCGAACGCCTTCTGAAAGTCCAGATATATAATGTCTATGGGTTCTCCCACATCCACATGCCTGTTGACCTTTTCAAAGAATTTTATAAGGTTCGTGAGGCAAGACTTACCCTTACAGAAGCCATGCTGATTCTCTCGCAGCAAGGCTTGTTCGTCTATGTGTTTTGAGATTCTGTTTTTGATGAGGCATTCCACCATCTTACCCGGTATAGATGTTAGGCTGACCAGCCTATAGTTTCCTGGGTCCCCCCCCCTTCCCTTTTTAACAATTGGTGTGACATTTGCTATCCTCCAATCTTCTGGCACCGTGGCCGTTTTGAGGGACAAGTAGCATATTTTAGTCAAGAGATCAGCAACTTCATTCTTCAATTCCTTAATAACTCTTGGGTGGATCCCATCAGGGCCTGGTGACTTATTGATCTTTAATTTATCAATGAGGTCTGAAACATCTTCTCTTTTCACCTCTATCTGACTTAATTCCTTGGTCAGGAGGGGCCGTTCAGGCAGCGGTATGTGCCCGAGGTCTTCTGCCGTGAAGACAGAAGCAAAGAACTCATTCAATTTCTCTGCTATCTCTTAAGTCTCCTTTTATCTCCCCTTTCCCTCCCTCATCATTCAGAGGGCCAATTGCTTCTCTGGTGGGTTTCCTGCTTCTAACATATTTGAAGACAGGTACACATTCAAAAGAGGAGATTGCAGAAATCACAGTGTATGTCCATATGTGCTTGGACTGGTGTTTTTTGATTCCTAGCTAGAGAAAGAGATCTAACTTTCATCTCCTTGTATTATTCTGGAGGAAAAGTATTTTAAAACAGTCTGTGGGATCCCAACAGGCTTGAGCACAGCTTCTACCCACACAAGGAAGCCTCAATTCATTGTATAGGAACTTCTGAATTATTCCTACTTCAGCACTTTGTGCTCTCCAGAAGAGCTTTCCAGAAAGTAAATTTTCCAGAAAACTTCCAGTATTTGTGAAGACCTGCAGTCTACAGAACCACAGTGAACATTTATTTGAGTTCGTTCACAGCAGTCTCTAAATCCCAGTCATATTGGTATTTTATACTTCAATGTTTTCATAGAGTATATGAAACTATTGGGAAAGGTGTACTCAGCTGCATAATATTAAGTATGTGCCACTTTTAGAATCATGGATCTTCTTTTAGTTCTGTCACTGAATTTTTAAAATTTGAAATGGGTTCTGAAAATGGCAGGTAAATTAATTAAAGATATGCTATGTCAGTTCAAATGGTGCAGTACATTAAGAGCAAGCACAAGAAAAACAATAGAAAGTGCCTTCTATAAACAAACTAACCATAGATTGTTTGGCTGGCATAATTCTGATTGGACCTAGGGAAGTGAATCAGGGTCAGGAAGTGGTATAGGATGTCAGTAGAGCTGCCACCAATAACTGCCTCCTTCCTTCCCGTCCCTGACATACCCGCTCTCTGCCCCCATCCCTGTCCTGTTCTCTCCATCCTGTTCCACCCACCCACCTCCATCCGCGTCAACTTTCTGTCATCAGGAATTCGGTGTTACTGCTGTCATGCAGCTACTACTGCTCACTGTCTCCAGTGGTGGCCTGGTTGCACACAACACGTCATGTTTTGCTATACCAGAAAGGCTGCTGCACTGCAGGTACAGGAGTTCCAATGGCACTGTTGCCTGTTTGGACTTGGCCCTGAGTCTGGTTATGCAGATCTTTTAAGGTCTGGTTCAACATATTGGAAGATCTTGTGGCCATAATGACTTGACAGACAGAAGAAGGCTGAGGAAGAATGCCTTAATTGTGTGATAGGCTGTAGAACACCAGTTAACATATCTTTTCAGTGTACAGTGGTCTCCCGTGTCATTTCATTATGTCAGAGTAAGACCTGGAATTGTTCAGATTAAAGTCCTTTTTGTTTTCTCTTTCTTGCTATAATCAGTTAAATACATTTCTTTATTATTCCTGTCTCTTGGAAGGATTATAATTCTATTGTGGAACTGGTGGAGACATTAGAAAAACTTCCAACCTTTGACTTAGCTTTGCACCATCATGTGAAGTTTCATTATGCATTTGCACTGAACAGGTAAGAATTAAATTCTTAATGAAATTATAATTATTTATGTTGGTGTCATGTGAATCACAGACTGAACTGTTCCTTCTTTTCAGGCCTGCTCTATTATGTTTTCTCTGAAGCATTTCCCGATTTTCTATTGCAACTTATTGCCCAAATGACATGTTTATTTCTGCAAGGCTCCACCCCATTCCCTCTTATTCTTGTACACTGTGGGACATCAGCTTGTAGAAATCAGTATTAAACTTTCCTTTCTGAATAATTAGGAAAGCTTTTAGAGTTTTCTAAATTTGATATGATATGAAGATATGAAGAGACAAATATTTATTGAATTGTTCATGAAACATGCAGTCGTGCATAAATCAAAAATTGGCATTGTTTTGACTGTATGGATGGGTAAAGCTTGGCAACAATCATGCTGATGTAGATAAGTGCTAGCTTTTATATTTTCAGACTGTAGATGTTCTGAAACTAAGCTAGACAGACACTAAACACCCACATTACCAAAAAGCAAGGCACAAGAGGAAAAACTTACTTTTTAGAAGCCATTTCATTACATTAAAATTAAAATGCCTTTAATAAGATTTAATGCTGTATACAATTTAAGGTGTATTAATTGTATCCTTGGATGTCTTCCTACAGGTAGCTCCTTATTTTAGATTTTAAAAAGTTCTGGTAATAACACTGTTTACACTATATGACTGACCTCTTGCACTCGCGTAAAAATTAGCTTACATCAGTTGATGACAGCATTATCCAACTGACAACCCTCACACTGAATTCCAAAAACGAGAAGGGAGGTTGTGTCTAGAATGACCTCCCTGCTTCATTTCTTGTCTTCTCTTCCCCACACATCCCAGATAGTCGCACACACTTAAACCTTCACTGGGTAGCATGCAAGGCTGGCCAAGTTGTCAGAGACCAGAGGTTAATTGCTCTGTTGTTTGGCTAAGCAAGCTGATTAATATTGGCAATAACATGTGGGAAGCAGGGATGCATGACACTTCTGTAAATTTACCACCATGCATGCGGAATAACTCCTTCCAGTGCAAAGTGAGAATCATCTGTAGTAGTATTTCTCTTCAAGATGTTAGTAGTCTTCAGTAGCGTACTGGGGGAGTCATAACAATAAGTACTGCAGGCACCACAATACGCCATGTAAGCAACCCACTTGCCATCGGAGCCATTCTCGGCAGTGACAGTAATGCACAGGAGACACCATTTGTTTCAGTGAGCAGCTTCATGTAGAATGGCTCTGATGCTGAGTGGGAGACACCACTTACATTGTGGCTCCTGCAATACTTATTTTTTTGTCCCCCCTCTAGCTACTCTACTTGTAGCCATAGCAGTGCACTTGACTCTTGACAATTCATAAGAGTGCACTGTCTCTGTCTAGAACAGGGGGGTCTCCGAACTGCGGCCTGGGGACCATATCTGGCCCGCCACAAGATTTTATCTAGCCCTCAGCAACTTGTCTTTTTTTTGTCAGAGCATTTGCTAACGTTTGACATTCTTACTCATTATATGCCATTTCTCAGTTAAAGCATGGCACTGTTTCTTTGTAAATGTCACATTTCTCTTTTGTTCTGAATTGAATGATGCTGATTACAAAAAGTCCCAAGCAAAGTAAAAAATTTTATTTTTGTCCCAATAAATCCATCCATTTATTAAACTGATTTTTTTTTTGTTCCTTGCAACGGTACAAAATATATGTTGTGGCTAGATGTGACCCTCATACTGAGAAGTTTGGAGACCCCTGGTCCAGAAAGTTGCAAAACACCTGTTTATTTAAAAAAAGGAAAGGAGATTACAGGGTTTGGTAGAGAGGATTGGGGTAGAAGAGACGTACTAGAAAGTGCTGAAAAGTTGCAAAGAAGCAGTTGTGGAAGAAGTTGGTTTTGGAGAAAGATTCAGTGAAGAACAGAGAATTGGTTTTGCAACAGCACAAGCCACAGAAGAAGCAAAGGTGATGATTAAGACCAACAGGGAGGTGAAAGAAGATGAACCAGGGTCAGCTGAGGTGTCAGTTAGCAAACATCAAGGTCAGCATTACATAATCTTGCTTTGGTTGATAAGCACTGTGTTCACCTGGTAAGGAGGTTCTCTCTTTCACAGAACGAAGACACCACTTTGTAATTTTAGTTTTGGTGTAGTGCCTATAAATGTATTTAAAGAGAGGGCAAGTGGAATGTGAGTCTGTGGACGTGACATTGTGTAACACACAGTTCAGTCCCATCCCCCGCCACCAGTGCCAGTGCTGCCATGCCAAAAAGTCACATGCTGCATCCTGGGAAGGGGGTGCTCAGACAGCCTGCAGGAGGTAAGTGAAAACATTTTGCACTTACCTGGTAGTCTGCCTGATTGGCAGTGGGTCTCTTAGGACACACACCACCTATTTTGATGGTATATGTTCTAGGAATGAAAAGGGACAAAGAGGTTTTAAAAAGAGGGAATAAAATCCAGCATGTGCCATTGCTGTGGAATCCACCTGCCTCCTCCTTGCCCTGGTTCTTCCCTCTCCCAACCCAGAAATGCCCCCGGACCTCCCTTTCCCTGCCCACAACCCACCACCACCACTGACTTACTGGTGCTGTGGAAGCTGCTGTTGCTATCGTTTCCTACATAGAAGTTCTGTGTGTGTTAGAGTGGTCACATTTGAAGCAACTTAGGGCTCAGTCTTTCCAATACCAATGGAGCTGCAATGCAGCCCCAAGGAAAAGGAACAAATATTCCCTTACCTTGAGGAGGCCTTCTGTGACTGCCCACTACCACCATAGGTTGCAGTGTATGTGCCACTGAGACAGCTGCATCAGCACTGGAAAATTGTACAGGATTGGGCAATTTGTTTTTGTGTCCGTCCAGGAATTTAAAAAATCTGCACATAAAATTGGTCATCATGAGGACATGGGAGAGAAACCAGGTTGTGCAAGCATGGCTTCTCTCATGGTACAGAGGAATCAGTGAGCATTTTCCTCTGTAGGTTTCTTGTTCAGGTAAAGCAGAATAAAGTTGTTATCATTTTTTAGTCGAAAAGCCAAAACTGATGGATTGCATCACCCAGTGCATGATGCACATCCTTGTAATTAACTTATCAACTCATCAGGTTCAAATTTATAATTAAATCCAAATTGCAAAGAGAGAATTATTTTATAATAGCTCAAGGTAAGTAGAATGTATGCCAAGATATTTCCTGTTTTGTGAGCTACATAGTAGTAAGGATTTTTTAAAATTAATGGAAATGTAAGTGTGCAGCTTTAGTATTATCTCTCTTCCTTTTTGTTCTTGTTCCAGACATATCAACCTAGTATATTGGTCTTTAAATAATGTTAGGAGCTCAGGTAAAAGAGACCTATAACATATTTAAATTGTTTTATTTCTTGACACAGGCGAAATCAACCTGGAGATAGGCAGAAAGCACTAGATATAATGCTACCTCTAGTGGAGCTTGAGAGCCAAGTAGCTTCAGATATGTACTGTCTTGTGGGACGAATCTACAAGGATATATTTTTGGATTCTGGATTTACAGACACAGAAAGTAGAGACCAAGGGACCTTGTGGTAAGTAGCCCTTCATTGCCCTGTCTGTTTTGTTGTGCTTTTAAACAAAAAACACATTTCCCAAAAGTTAGTCTTGATGAATTTCAGCATTCCTTCAGCTGAAATTTCCCACTTCAGCAAAAGTTAGTCTTGATGAGTGGTTACCTAAATTGTATGCTGGCGTTCCACTAGCACAGGCTGCTGCAAAGCATCTATAAAACAGTTTGCAACATTGCAAAGATGCACTTTTTGGCAGTACAAAGCTAGAGGTAAGCCTGCACAGGTGTAGGTGGAGGGAGGGAAGGGGGTTTGAATGGGTGGGGTGGGGGAGTGATGGGGATGGGGAAAGGGTGGATCAGGCCCAAGAGGAGGTGGAATCAGCAGTAGCACATGCTGAATCCCTACCCCCTTCCTGGTCTTGATTTACTGGCACAGTTCCACTTGGACTTGTGCCTGTGGCATTGCTGACGCAGGTCCAAGTTGACCCATCACAGCTGGTGGGGCTTACTCTGGGGCAAAGGGCAAATTTCCCCTACCCTGAGGAGACCAAAACTCACCTGCAGGATGCAGCAGAAGCCATGCCAGCGCCACTGCATCACTACACAGGGAGTTAGGTAGGATTGGGCAAGTCCCATTGAAAGCAACAACTCTTAAGTTGCTGCAACCAAATTGTTCTATTGGTTTTAATGAGGCCTTGTTCCATAGAGTCAGAATCAATGTCAATTATTATGTGGAAATTTCATTGCCTATGTTTTGTTTGTGGTTGTTTTCCATATGAAAGTGCAATCAGAGAATGCAGCTATTCACCTGTGGGAAATCTCATACAGTTCCTACCCTATCTGTGTCAATCATCTTGTGGAGTTATTCAGTTTTACTTCTGAACATCTATGCAAAATATGACTCCCTATTAAATATGTACCTTATTATGTAGTGGTTTCTCTATTAAATATGTAATTAAACCAAGTGGAAGAGACTGAAAGTGCTCTTTGTGGGGAGGTGGAACCTTATAAATCACATGGAAAAGCAAACCAACAGTGGAAATAACCATGTGAAATTGCTATTAGACAACCATAAAAACCACGTGAAAGCATCAAAACCATGTGATGAAAGTGATGTTTGTTCTGGCTTTCTCTGTAGTTGGCTTTGGTAATCAACTTCTTCCCAAACAGTTAACACATATTGGCTTTCATCCATGGATGAAACATGTTAAGAGAAGTTTTCAGTACAGGTGTGCCTTTATATCCATGGGGGATCCATTCCAGGTCCCTCCATGGATATGGAAACTGGATATGGGGAATGCCTGTATTAATACTGCCCCCATTAGCATTATTTAATGGGCAGGAGGTCTGGTCTAGAGGGTAGAGCCTCCGTCTGCCTGAAGATAACATCCACAAGGTCGCCAGTTCAAGGCCGCCGGCACCGTGCGACCTTGAAGCAGCTGACAAGCTGAAATCGAGCTATTCCATCTGCTCTGTGGGTGGGAGGATGGAGGCCAGAATGTGAAGCCAGATTGGAATGAAACACCTGAATGTAGTGGTTCTTGAAAGAAAGAACCTTCTTTCAATTGTAAAAATCCCTATTTAATAAGGGAATTAGATAAGCCTGCCTATGTAAACCGCCTTGAATAAAGTCTTGAATAAAGACCAAGAAAGGTGGTATATAAATACCTGTTGTTGTTGTTGTTGTTGTTATTTAAAAGTTTACAGGGGTGAATTTTTCTTGTTGTAACAGGTCGCTATGAGCATTTACAGCCAAATCCTAACCTGTGCTGGAACAGGTAAGCCAGCTTCATCCAGTGCAGGGTTAGAGGTGATTGTGGCCAACTCAGGGCAAGGGGATATTTTCCCCCTTATTCCAAGCACTGCCCAGCCACTGCAATGGGGCTACTCGGATCTGCGTCAGCGAAATCACTGTGCAGATATAAGCCCCTCAGTGTTAAGCTAGGCTGCTTGGGAGGAGGGTTAGGATACGGCCTAAGTGCTAGAGACCAGTCCCACCCCCCTTCTGGGTTCAGCCCACCCATTGGTCCGCCTGCCCCAAAACAGCCTCCCCCACCTTCCCCAAACTCCCACACCGGTGACCTGTCACCAGTGCAAACGCATCTCCATCGCAGCTTGATCACATTCTTACACTGGCCTCTCTGACTTGAATGGAGACGCAGCTGTGCCTTATGGCATGTTTGTAACACTCTTGGGCCAGTGTAAAGGACTTACGCTGGCCCAGCACAATCTTTGGATTGCATTCTTAAGCTTATAGCGCAATGTGCTGGCGGTCTGAATGCTTGACAAAACTAGATCTAATGCTAAACAGGAAGTGGAAGTTAACTACTTCCTGTTTAGCATTAGATCTAGTTTGTGAAGCATTCAGGCTGCTGGCAGCCTGATCACATCATGGTATAAGCTTAAAAAATGCTTGTAGTGACCTGTTAAAACAAGAAACATTTTGTCTCCATAAGTTTTTAAATGACGCTAATGGGTGGGAGGTGCAGCAACCCCACGCCGATTTGAAGATGATTGAAACTGTGGATACTGTATTGCCCCTCAGCTATGGAACTTTCTTGTCCTACAGTTAATATAACTTCCAGCTCCCAGAAGAGGTTGTGTGCCTTTTACTTCATGTGCGTTTATAAGTTCTGGTAATGAATGAATGTTTTGTTGCTTTAGGTATAGACCATAAGAAGATTGATAAAGAGATAAAATAGGCTAAATTAAAAAAAAACACAACCTATTCTTTTTTACAGCTGATTACAGTCTCAACATTAAAAACATGCTACATTTTGGCAACTTATAGAGCAAATATAGCCACTCTCCTTATGAAAAGTGAACAGCTCATCCTTGCTGTTCAAAAGGATTTCAGTTTTGTGACATATGGAAGCATGGAAAATTATTTTTGTAATAGGCTCTCATTTCTTGTCTTGTACTTCTTGAGATTACACAGCATGAATCTGTTGCCATATAGACAAAGGCCTTCAGATCCCTCTTGCAGATGTCCTTGTATCGCAGCTGTGGTCTACCTATAGGGCGCTTTCCTTGCACAAGTTCTCCATAGAGGAGATCCTTTGGGATCCGGCCATCATCCATTCTCACGACATGACCAAGCCAACGCAGGCGTCTCTGTTTCAGCAGTGAATACATGCTAGGGATTCCAGCACGTTCCAGGACTGTGTTGTTTGGAACTTTGTCCTGCCAGGTGATGCCGAGGATGCGTCGGAGGCAGCGCATGTGGAAAGCGCTCAGTTTCCTCTCCTGTTGTGAGCGAAGAGTCCATGACTCGCTGCAGTACAGAAGTGTACTCAGGACGAAAGCTCTGTAGACCTGGCCTTAGGCCTTAGGACTTAGGCCTTAGGACTTAGGCCTTAGGACTTAGGGATGGACCTCAACAAGTGGGAAACCCTGGCCTCTGAGCGGCCCGCTTGGAGGCAGGCTGTGCAGCATGGCCTTTCCCAGTTTGAAGAGACACTTTGCCAACAGTCTGAGGCTAAGAGGCAAAGAAGGAAGGCCCATAGCCAGGGAGACAGACCAGGGACAGACTGCACTTGCTCCCGGTGTGGAAGGGATTGTCACTCCCGGATTGGCCTTTTCAGCCACACTAGACGCTGTGCCAGAACCACCTTTCAGAGCGCGATACCATAGTCTTTCGAGACTGAAGGTTGCCAATACATAGACAAAGACTCGCTCCATTCTAGACTGCTCTCCTGCTAGCACTGTAGACTGTACGTGAGGGAGGGGTCAGTGGAGCAGTGTTCCATCCCCACTTTTGTACAAATTTAAAAAAAAAAAATGCAAGTTGCAGCATGCTCAGAATTCTGTGTAGTTTATCTTCTTCTTTTTTTGTTACGATCTGCTCATTTTCCAGTTGAGGACAAGAGTGAATGCTGCTAGGTGATACGGTTTCTATTAATAGAAAAGATAGCTTAATTATTAGGTGCCACCGTTTCCTCATGCACCTTGCTGCTGCTGTGGTGACAGTGTCAGTAAGGCAAAAGGAGACTCCTCCCTCTTTCTCATTGTCAGGAGCTTGACTAGAATGTCAGTGGCCGTTCTGCATGTGGGCCCAAAGTGAGCACTTGGTGAGTTTTGTTGGCAACAGTTACCAAGATTAAATGACTGTCGCCAAGTAGGAATAACCAAGAAGCTGCTTTGTCAGAGAGCAAAGTGCAGAATGGGTGTTAGATGCTGAAGAGAGTAACAAGCTACTGCAATATATTCATGACTCCTGCTACAAGTGTTCAGTATAGCTACAGAGGCTGATGCCGGCCAAATGTTGGGATGAAGTGGCTCTGCACACTGAACTTGTAGCTTATTCTAACTGTGACAGGAAATATGTCTGTTGCCCTATATTTTGCTTTTCATACCTCATCCTGGCAGAAATTTAGGCGGTAAAGGAGGTAAAGGGGCAGTTCTGGGTTTGAGATCCATGGCAAGATGACCTCCGGACAGCCTCTTACTAGGCAGTGGCCATGGCAGCAGCTACTTTTTCCCCCTGTTGTTTCTTTCCCCCTGTTGCTTTCCCCATGGCAGCAACTGCTTTTTCCCCCCTGTGCACACAGTGGCAGCTACTTCCTCCAGAAACCTTCACTGTTTGGGTGAGTGATTGGCAATGATGGACTAAGGAACAGCAGCAGCCATTCACTTGTTCTTTCCTAGAGAGTGACTGTTCTGTCTCCTGATGGCCATTTGTCTTTCTGGTACCACAGACAAGTGAGTGACAAGGTTGGTTAGGAGAAGCTGCTACCACCTAGAAGAAGACAAGCAAGTGAGCAGCAGCTTGTAACTTTTACTACTGGGTGGTCAGTATTTGCTCCTGCCTGCCTTCTCTGTACATATGGCAGTTGTGAAGCACCCACCGCAGGCAACAGTGTGGCACTGAGAGGTTGTCCAATCCTCCTCAGAGACCCAACAAAAAGAGAAAGTGGCAGTAGTAATGGTTACTCCTTCTCAGGGGCTGCTGGTTGGCTCTGCCAGGTGAATGTGACATTGGTAGCTGCCCAACAATGTTGAACCCTCAGATGGTTGACCAAAGTGCTTCAAGCTTTGCTTGTTATGTTTGTGATTGCATGAGGGAGTGAAAGACCTCAAAACTGCATGTGAATCCTGTGAAGGGATTGGGCCACCTCATCTCCCATAATGCTTGCCCACGCAAGCCTCTTGGGTTCTCCTGAGTCATCCAAGCCCGCCCCTGAGCACACACACTCCAAAACTCAGAGCCAAAGTTCTTTACTATAACTGAGGTTAGTACGTAGCTGCCACCCAACTAGTGGGCTTCTCAAGGGCAGCTAGGAATGTCAGTACACTCATAGCTACAGGAAAATAAGAAAGCTAACTAATTCTACTCTACTCACATGCCTATATACACTTGCATTTTCCTTCTTTCTAGATGTTCAGAGAAGCGGAATCTCCCGTTGGCATTCGCCAACCCCAAAGGGGACCTAGAGCTAAGCCTCAGCGCAGCTTTATCTTGCCCCCCACCAATCATCATTTCACCATCTTGCTGAGCCATGCTCGTCCCACTTATCAACCAATCATACACTTGGGTCTGCTTTTGCCATCAGTCCAATCAGAACCCCTGCACGTACTTCTCTTCCCCAGCATGATCTCATCAATTGCACCTGTTTGTTATCTCCAGGCCCTGGTGCTGCCTTTCTTGTTCCCAAGGCCATCTGGCCTCTGAATTTCTTCTGCTTTCCACTTCAGAATTAACTCCTTCGCCCCCTTCCTGCTGCTTCACACCTTTTCCACTCTATCACTCTGCCTGACTGCAGTTCTAACTTCAAAGGCATAGCTTCCTTTCCCATGTTTACCCTCTATGTTAAGTACTCTCCCTCAGTTACTTTATCCTAACCTATCCCATCACCCTCTTATATATTAAATAATCCCTTATGATTCCAATTCCCCTTGAAACCCCATACACCTCCTTCACAAATCCCATGGATCCTTGTGAACAGGTTTGTAATTAGAGAAAAGAAAAGTAATGCTGTGTGGAAGATGCACAATAATTTTCATTCTGCTGTTCATTTTAGATGTATTCATTTTAAATATTTTTGTACTGCCTTTCAAGCAAGTTATTGCAATGGTTTGCACTACAGATTAAAAAAAATGCAAATTAATCAGAGTTCCAAGTTAATGTACTGAAGTTAAACCAGCAGCTAAAAAGAAAAGGAAATCTTAAGACAGGGGTGTCCAAACTTTTTGGCAGGAGGGCCACATCATCTCTCTGACACTGCATCAAGAACCGGGGGGAGGGGGGAATTAATTTACATTTTAAATTTGAATAAATTTACATTAAATGAATATATTAGAGATGGAACTTGTATGAATGAATGAAGGCCTCGTGATAGCTCAAGGCTTATAAAATGGTTGGCAACCTTCAGTCTTGAAAGACTCTGGTATAAGCCTACAGCACCCGGTATTCACAGGCGGTCTCCCATCCAAGTACTAACCAGGCCTGACCCTGCTTAGCTTCCCAGATCAGAGGAGATCAGGCTTGTGAAAAGAAAGGTCAGCCTTTCCTTCACTGCTGTTGCTGCTTCACAGATGTGAAACAGCAAGCCACAGAGGGAGCCCTGAGCCCATAGCTCGCGCGAGAGTTCAAACAGTCAGCCCTCATGCTGAGAGCAGTTGCATCGGGCCAGCGTGGGCTCCAGCAAGTCTCTGAGGCTCATTGGAGGCTGGGGGCACCCCGCAGGCCAGATTGGGGCTCCCCGAGGGCCACAAATGGCCTCTGGGCTGGGGTTTGGGCACCCCAACCTTAAGAGAACAAAGAAGTATTATCTTGATTCCAAAAAGATAGCTTCATAGGCAACGAGCGTCTTTCAGGAGGAAATTCCAAGCATGAGGCCCACAACTGAGAAGGACCACTCTCTCTTAATCACCCACCTCACTTCAAATGGCAGGGAGAACCAGAGAAAAGCCTCTAAATATGGTCTTACTACACAGATAGCTTTCCTTGTCTGGGTGACTTGCTTGACCATTTACTATGAGATTGTAATTGTGTAACTTTTTTGTATAGTGCTGAGATGTAAGAGAGATTAAAAATTCTTCTGGCTCTGTCTTGTTTGCTTCTCCCCTCCTCATATCATAAGCAAACCTATGGCCTTCTGCTCACCAGCCCTCTTCAGAAGTTGTGTTCTGAAGAGGGCTGGTGAGGTGCTCCCTGTGTTCAGAAATATCAACTGAATAGAGTTACCTGGCAGCAAATTAAGGAATAGGTGATTCACCTACAAGCCTCAAGTTAAAAGCAGTTGTGCTTCTTCTAAGTTGCTCCCAGTGGCATGTATATGAGCTGACAGCTCACACAGTAATGTACTAATGCTCTTAAGATAACTTCTTTTATTCAAACTAAAGTCACTGTGCAGAAGTCTCTGGTAACATTTGTATATTGTGGTGGCTTTGAGTGGCAGATGAGAACCACTCATGGTTTATCCTGTGGTTTATCCTGGTAGGACTGACAAGTCTACCCAGCACGGTCATCTGTTCCTTTCCTTGCACATTATGGGTTGTATAAGTTGTTTGCTTCTGTTGCTTCTTGTGTTGCTGAAGGCTTTTGTCCTACATTTGCAGCTCTCCAAGGCAAAACTGGTAGGGAGCAGCAGCACAGTTGCCTTCTGGGGCAGTGGTGATGGCAGGCAAAATAGTGCCAAAAACACTTTGGGGCACTTGAGTTTTCTTCCACCTCCATGGTCTCTGCATGCAGGAGGATCCCTATTTCCATAGGATCCCTAGCTTCTTGTTTTCTGCAGCTTTTCCCCCTTTTTGCCCCTTGTCTAAAAGAAACTGTCAGGCTTAAGCAAAGGCTGGATGAGCAGAGGGAATGCAATAAACTGTTACCTTTCACCTTGTTTGCTGGTTTTTAGACAAAGTTCAGGCAAAGAGTTATGGGCATGGGTCCACCATGATATTTTATTTTCTGTCCAAACACTGTATCTTCCACAGCTTAACTCCAATGCATTCCTTTTGCAGTAAACTTCTTTTTTTAAAAGTAGGGTTGAGACAAGTTATATTTCTACTTATCCTCCAGTTTTGGGGGGGGGGAGGGGTTGTTTATCTGATGAATGATTTTAAACAAATCTGGACATATTCCCTTTGCTTGTCCTATTAGAAAAAAAAATAATTAGCAATGTACCAATAAGATCCTTATCTAGGGAATCTTGTATAGCCAAATAAATATTTAAGAAATTACCTGCTGTTTAAAAAAAAGGGGGGGGGCCAAATGCGTATACTTTTAGCAAAAGAAATGTCTACTGCTCCTCCCCTTAAGTGGTAAACCTTTCTGTTTCAATGACAAAAATATTCAGAAGTGTGGATTCAGAATGAAACATTGTGTCTGCCAAGCACGTTAATGGTTAATGAAGGATCAAAGGCTTTTTATTGAAAATGAACATTTTGTTAATTTGAACATCTTTCTTCATTTGTTCATGCCTTGCCTTGCAACAATATGAAGATAAGCAATCAAATGGGAGAGTAAATTTACTAATCTGGTTATTTTGATTTGTGAATGGCCTGAGGCATGTACTACAGTAGTAAACAGACCCAAGTAAGCAGATGAAGTATGGTGTCAGAGAGCCAAGTTACACGTTACATTCAAACATGTGCAACTATAGCCCAACAGATTTTTGTTTGAAAAGCAGTTGAAAAGGGCAGTTGAAAGCAGAGAAGTGAGATGAGATGTGCTTAACTCTTTCCTGACACTAAATCCTCCCATAACCTATCCTCCGCACCGTGTTCAAGAGATGGGGAATCATATGAGGGTTGCACACATTATGCTGTTCACAGGTATATCTGTGTACTTGTGTACAGTCACTGTACTTGGATACAGCTGTTCACACATTCCATTCAGTGAAGATACAATCTGTATACAGTTTACATGGATCCCTGATCTACAAAATTATAATCAGTTACGGTTATTTACGCACAAGTGTGTATTCTGTACCTGTGACATTGTGTACCTATACCATTATCATCATAATGTCTGAACAACCCTATAAGGTGAACAGGAGAAATGGCAGGAGGAGAAAGTTGAGCTGCCCCACCTGCTTTTTTTGATCTTGGCCAATCTTTCTGAAGCAACTTTTGCAAGAAAAAACAGTCTACAGTCCGTCTACTGCTGTAAGGTTTGGTCCTAAGAGTGTGAACCTGCATGTCCCCCACTCAAAGTTGCTCCTCATCCATGAACAGCAAACCTGTTCTCTCAACCTGTGCTCTCCTCACTTTTGCAGTAAGAGTGACAACAGTACTGCCCTGCCTCACAGGGTTGTAAGAATCACTGAGAATATGATGGTGAAACACTCAGAATTAGTTATAACTTACAGCCCAATCCTACCTAACTCCCACTGCACTGTTGCAGCTGCACCAACAAGGCATGCACAGTGCTCTTTGGGGGAGCTTCAGGCCCCCAAACTTTCCTCTAGGTAAGGGAACATTTGTTCCCTTGCTCGAGAGTAAGCCCCCACTGCTTGCATGGGTCTTTTCAGATGTGCACCAGCTACTTTGCTGGCTCAAGGCCAAGTGGATCCAGGAAGAGAGATCAAGGCTCGGGAGGAGGACAGAATATAAGCAGCACTGCTGCCAAAGATACCTCCCTTCCCAATCTCTATCTTCCCCCCCCCCACCCATTCCACCCTCTCCCCCCATCCCCATTTCATCTACCCTCACACCATTGGACTTTGCTGGGTTCAGCAGCAGTCCTCCTGCATTGCTGCCAACCACTCTAGTGCTCTGAAAATGGCTGCCAGCAAAAAAATCCATTTTATGACAGTGGAAGTTTGTTCCACTGTTGTAAACCCCTCTGCACAACAGATAAGATCAGGCCGTTAAGAGTTATAAAAATGCTGCAAGAAGGGAAAGAGTTAAAAGCCCCTTCTCCCTGTGGCAGAGTCCCAGTCCTGATTACCACCAGCACCCTGCCCTGTAACTTCTGTTTAGTTATGGGAGGAAAAAACTGAGAGCAGAAGTAACTGAGAGCAGAAATAGTGTTTGTGCATATGGGTATTCATCAGTATGTATGTGAACAGAAATATGAAGTCTATTTCCTGACACCAACGTTCATCTATAATGAGTGGATTGCAGTCATAATTCTTGTTTAAATATCATAAAGTATTTTAATGCTCATGTTGAGACTTTTATTTTTAGTTTTCAGGGCAGAAGAACAGTGCTGTTAACAAGTTATATATATTTTTTACAGTTGTATAAAAATGTGAAAATGTGACGGAACTGGTAGGAGGCTGCTATAAATTTTGGCCTCTTAAAAATGACCAGGCTGCCTGGATGGAAAACAGTGGACCGTTTTATACTTGAATGGGTTGGTTGGGCTGAGCAAACTGACGATCAGTATTTAAGGGTACAAAAAAATAGAATTGCCCTTTTGTGTGACTGCCTTTTTTTTTAACCGAAAAAAAAATCCCCTTGTTCTTCTAGGTTCAAGAAGGCATTTGAGTCAGAACCAACATTACAGTCAGGAATTAATTATGCAGTACTCCTCTTGGCCGCTGGGCACCAGTTTGATACCTCTTTTGAGCTACGGAAAGTTGGTAATTATAACCTATTGATACATGGGCAAATCAAATTCAATGACAGCGTTTTCACCACCTTCTGTTTTAGGGGAAACAGTCTGACGCAGGTAGTTGGAGCTCTTTGTCAGTGAGTAACTCTGCTCTTCTCCATTTGCAAGATATAACCTCTGGCCACCCCATTGATCCTGCCTATTTTGACTATCTTGGTTAAGTTCAGTTTTCTGAGTTACATGTCTCTCTTACCCAGACAGTAAAGGGAAATTATGATAACTCTGCATATTCAGAGAAATGTTGAGAAGAATTATAAACAGGGAGGGGTGAATCCCATTGGTTCTAATATCAAAATAAGCTGGTATGGTCAGATTATTCTGACCAGGGCCTTTTTGCTGAGGTGATGGTGTGAATTGATTATATTGACCTTCACTGGCTCTCTAAAGCCTAACTTGAGCATAGCAAAATCCTACTTGCCACCTTTCCCCCATGTTTCTTTTATATGAGTCAGTTCAACTTGAGCATAGCAAAATCCTACTTGCCACCTTTCCCCCATATTTCTTCTTTATGAGTCACAGAATTAATATATTACTTTTGCTGAAAATGTCATATCAGTGATAATTTTAAAAAAACTAAATGCCCTAAGGATAATGCAATCTAGAAATGCTACTGTAGGAAACTAATTTTCAAAACAGCTCATTTGGGTTACGTTGTAGCTGTGAAACCTCCATTCATTTGTACAAGGCTTCCTGTAAAGCCTTACTGAAATAAACAAAGGTTCTCAGTCACACTGTCTTGCAGATCGTCCTGTGAATCATTTGTTACCATGTTATTTTGAACTCTTTCTGAGACTTATAGAATTAAAGAAAGAATTAAAGAAGGGAAAGCTACTAGAAAGTGTTAAATAAGAAATGTTCTAATTAATCAGTGGCTTACAGTAAAAAATAATCACAAAATTCTGGGTGAGAATTTTTGTCTGTATTGTGTTGTGTTATGGTAGGAGTGAAGAGGCCAAAATGTGCCCTGACCTGTCAACACTTGCATTCAAGAAAATCAAGGTGTGTGTGCACATGTGTTCCATCCCAGCCACCACATGTACCAGTCTGCGTACCAGTTTGATTTTCACTTTCTACCATGTTGACATCAGAAACAGGTTACAGGTTCAATCAGTCAATTTAATTTCCATATTGTCCATAGACCATAACAGAACTGCCAAAATATAATACCTAAAATGATTAACAACAGAAGCCAACAATTAACGAACTGTCAGAATGACTAAGAGGCAGGTCAGTCAAAATTAATTATTACAGACATCATGGTCTGAGAGACAGCGAGCAACCACAATACAAGCTTCATCATATAAACAGCAGCGCTGCTGATGATTATACAACCTCAAGTCCCTCTAACTTCAGCGGAGCTTGTTAGCTTAGTCTCACACACTGTTTCCCTTTCTCGTTTTTTCAGGAGTAAAGTTAAGCAGCCTGCTTGGGAAAAAGGGAAACTTGGAGAAACTGCAGAGTTACTGGGAAGTAGGATTTTTCCTTGGGGCCAGTGTCCTGGCTAATGATCACAACAGAGTGATCCAGGCCTCAGAAAAACTTTTCAGACTGAAAACACCAGCATGGTAAGGCATTCCACAGATCTGGCATTTTGTTTCATTGGTAAACATTAAGGTAAACTATTTCTGACTTGTGGATTACTGCACTTGCATTATGTCTGTACCACTTTTTTATTTTAAGTATGCAGTGGAAACATAATGGGGAACATTTTTCCCTTCCTCAGATGTGTGAATACAGATCAAGAAACAGTATTCTTTCAATGTTGGACGCTGAGCCTCTTGAAGCTGAAACCAGGTCATCAAGCAAATATATTTTTTCCCTTCTCTTATACAGAGTCACTCCAGAGTTCACAGTTCAAATAGCACTGACTGTCACTTGCAACAATTGGGAATGGTTGTTGAGAAAGTTTTAGTCCTGTCATCTAAAAAGCAGATTTCCATATACTGTGCACATTCCATTATGCACTGTAAACATTTTGAGACTGTTGCAATATTGCGCAATGCTCTTAGTTAAGAATGACAGCAAATGCCAATTCTGCCAGCAGAGTTTCCTCCTTCCTTTTAAAACTCTGTTATAAGCTCAGACTGATTCAAGGATTCAGGCAATGAGGGCCTAATCTTATCAAACTTTCCAACACCAATGCATCTGCAATGCAGCCCTGAAGTAAGGGAACAAACATTCCTTTATCTTGAGGAGATCTCCATGGCTGCCCTCCCCCCCACAGGATGCAGCACACACCCCACTGGCACAGCTGCATCAGCACTGAAAAGTTAGATAGGGATTGGGCACTAAAATGGCAAAAGTTGAAATCAAGTTACTTTGTTTGGCTTCTTGTCAGCCTATAAGACAGAGGTCAGCCCCTAAGAGAGAGGCCATAGCTCTAGTGCCGCACATGTGTTTTGCGTTCTGAAGGTCAACGTTCAACCACTGACACCTCCAGTTAAAGCAGTATGTAGCAGGTGATGGAAAATACCTCTTCTTGAGATGCTGGAGAGCCATTGCCACTCAAACTAGACAATATTGAGATGGATGAACCAATGGCTGCTTCATATGTTCATGCGATGAATACGATACTTCTGCACGGTATTTATTTTTCAAAGGATACAGTTAGTGCATGCCTGCAACTGTTGTTCTTCATTGCATCTTCAAAGTAAAAAATGCTAACCATTTTGCTGGTTTCAGGAATGTAGAAAGTGGATTGCAGTTGCTAAGCAACCATGAGAAATAGCTCCTCAGCCAATTTTAGATCAACTAGAAGTGGGGGGGGGGGGGCAGTATGGAAGAGACTGTGACTGGACCCTGAAGACTTAATGGGTTATAGGGACCTGTAGGGAATGGGCAACAGAAGCTATGTAGATTCAAATGAAGCTAGTTCCCTCTGCAGGACACTTCACATATGGCCGGCTATGCCTGCATGTATGGAGAATTCTACCTTTATATACTATTGGGTGAAAACTTGTTTTTTTCACACCCTTTGACCACCTGGTTGCTTCAATAATATTGGGCGAAGGCACATTATAATAATTCAGTTAGCATTGCAACTTTGCCCCCTTTAGCTAGCATACACTTGCATTTCTTTAGCATTTTCTTTCTTTAGCATTTCTTTAGCATTTAGCATCTGTATCCTTTTCAATCTGGTTTCAGGCCGGGCTTTGGGACGGAAACTGCCTTGGTCGCCTTGGGGGATGACCTACGCCGGGAACTGGACAGGGGGAGTGCGTCCCTGTTGGTCCTGCTGGACCTCTCGGCGGTTTTCGATACCATCGACCATTGTATCCTTCTGGGCCGATTGGCCGAGCTGGGAGTTGGAGGCACTGTTTTGCGGTGGTTCCGCTCCTACTTGGAAGGTCGGTCCCAGATGGTGGTGCTGGGGGATGCCTGTTCGACACCCTGGCCATTGAGGTGCAGGGTGCCGCAGGGTTCAGTTCTGTCCCCCATGCTATTTAATATCTACATGAAACTGCTGGGAGAGGTCATCCGGGGGTTTGGAGTGGGGTGTCATCAATATGCTGATGACATCCAGCTTTATCTCTCCTTTCCTCCAGACTCCAGGGTGGCGGTTGAGGGCCTGGAGCGCTGTCTAGAAGCAGTGAGGATCTGGATGGGGGCTAACAAGCTGAAATTAAATCCGGATAAGACAGAGGCTCTCCTGGTTCGGAAATCCTCAATGCAGGTGCTGCATTATTGGCTTGCTCTGAATGGGGTTGCACTCCCTCTGAAGGAGCAGGTTCGCAGCTTGGGGGTCCACCTGGACTCGCAGCTACTCCTGGATTCCCAGGTGGCGGCTATGGGGGCCTTCGCTCAGCTTCGGCTGGTGCGCCAGCTGCGTCCATACTTGGATCATGCAGACCTGGCCACGGTGATTCATGCTACGGTGACATCGAGGTTAGATTATTGTAACGCGCTTTATGTGGGGCTGCCCCTGAAGACGGTTCGGAAACTGCAATTAGTGCAGAATGTGGCGGCCCGTGTGGTCACTGGAGCTAGGCGGTTTGACTCTGTCAGCCCGCTTCTCCGGGGTCTACATTGGCTGCCCATTCATTTCCGGGCCCAATTCAAGGTGCTGGTTTTTGACCTTTAAAGCCCTATACTGCTCTGGGCCAGGATATCTTAGAGATCGCCTACTCCCATACAATCCGGCTCGTCCTCTCAGGTCATCAGAGAAGGCCTTTTTACAAGTGCCGCCACCTAAGGAGGTACGTGGGGTGGCGGCAAGAAACAGGGCCTTCTCAGTAGTGGCACCAACGTTATGGAACTCCCTTCCCCTTGACTTGAGAATGGCTCCCTCTCTTGAGACTTTTCGGTGAGGTCTGAAGACCTTGCTGTTTAACCAAGCCTTCTGAGTTCATGGCCTTTTTAACATCTTTTATACATCTTTTAGTTGCTTTTTTACAGGCCTGATTTCTAAGAACTGCTGTTTTATGCTCTTTTATTCTAACTTTTATCTGACTACTGTTTTTTATGGGTTCTGCTAATTTTTAATATGTTTTTATCTGTTGTGAAATTATGTTTTAATCTGTTTTATATGTTGTTAGCCGCCCTGGGTACCTTTGGGGAGAAGGGCGGGATAGAAATAAAGTTTTATTATTTATTTATTTATTTATTTATTTATTTATTTATTTTGGAATATGAACAGTTACAATAGTGTTACAACAATGAGCAGTACTCTGAGAGATTGCCTGAAACATGGCAGGGTTAATCCAGATGTGCCAGGAGTAATCTGAAGAACTCCAGACTGCAAAATTCCCCCGGGGCATACAGCGCGAACTGTTCTGACTCTGCTACATCAGCGCAGGGGAAATCAGGATTGGACTGTTTGTCCTTTGTTTTTCCCTCAATATTCCTGGACCATATTTTGAAAATCTTGGTGTGGATGGAGGGATGGTCTTAACATATGCAGTATGGATAAATGAAAATCTGTAAAGCGAAACTTCCTATAAGAGGGAAGAGTGTACTTAATTTTGGGTATGTTAGCATGTTAGGATTAAGGGAGAAATACTAGTTTGTGGAAGAAATTTTTTAAATTCTATAGCAGGGCTGCTCAAACCCTCACCCACAGGCCACTTCCAGTCTGGGGTCCCCCCCATCTGACCCCCGGGGGGCCCCATCTCCAGGGGGCACTCGGCCCCCTGAAGACTCACCTAGACCTGCACTGGCCCGACGCACGAGCTCCGGGTCTGGCGTTCCCTTGCTGCCTTCAACTTCACATCTGGAAAGCTCAGCAGCAGCAAAGGCCCGGCGCACACACAGGGCCTTTTATATTGGGAAGGTACTGCAACACTTGTAGGTCTCACATTAGTTCAAACCTGCGTGTGTGCTGGGCCCACCTTTCCTTGCCTGGTCCATGAGCAGTATGCACGTGGAGCCACAGGCAGCAGGGGAAGACTGGACTGTGGGAAGGGGGAGAGCACAGCGGAGAGAGCACCCACACGAGGGTGGGTGGGCAGGCAAGTGCGTGAGCGCTTGATCTGCCGCCACCCAAATCCAGCAACAGCAAAGCCCTTCCGCATGCGGGAGAGGGGGCAAGTGAGTGCTCCAGCACCACTGCAACCTCGGTTGCAGCAGCTTGAAGATGCCCCCCCTCTCTCTGTGAAAGTGCTTATGAACTGATTTGAATATCCTCCCCACTGCAAATGCTTATGAACTAGTTTGAAGATCACCCCTTCTCTGTGTTAGAAAGTGTTTATGAATTGGTTTGAATTCATTTATTCATTCATATAAGTTTCATCTCTAATATATTCATTTATGTAAATTATGCACATTTATTCAAATTTGAAATGTAAATTCTTTATTTCCGGTCCCTGACACAGTGTCAGAGAGATGATGTGACCTTCCTGCCAAAAAGTTTGCACACCCCTGTTCTAGAGGAAAACACAGCTTTATACGTTATACCAATAGGAAAGCACTAGAGAGCGGAAGAGATTGCTTATGTATGCAAGATCAGATGTTGCCTTTTCGAGCACATTGCTAACAGCCTGTTTAGCAGAATCTATTGATGGCACAAATAAACCCATTATCAGCAATGCAACTTTTAAATTAAAATATGTGCACCAAACAACCTCTATAGATGCAGAAGGGAAAGAATAATACACATTATAATCACAATCTAAGGTGATACCTTTCACCAGTGGTGAAACACAATGCCAGTTTGTGATGGAGTCCAACTGAAATGAATTTAAGGCTGCAATCCTATGCACACTTAACTGGGAATAAGCCCCATTGAATACAATGAGGTGGACTTCTGAGTAGACATGCATAGGTTTGCATTCTGAATTAGGTTCAGGTGATCTCTTGGGCGCAGTATCGTCTGATTGTTGTAGGATTCTGTACTTAGTAGAACTGCTCCCTTGTTTGGATTCAGATGCATGCAGTTCTGTGTGGCTTGTGGGGATGGGAAAGGGGGAATATAAGAGCTGATCCTGAGTTGTATTGTATCCTGAGTTAGATAGTTCTTCCATAATATGATTGACTGTAGTTTTCTAAAGTCTCAGGCAGATATTTTCCCCAGCACCACAGCCTTGAGATCTTTTTAGCTAGAGATGCCACAGCTTGAACATCCAAAGCTGTTCTCTGCCACTGACCTATAATTCAGGGGCATTATTCTATTTATCTGATTCCTACAAGCCACATATTTTCCAAGCAAATGGCTGCTTCACATATTGTTGTACTAGTGGCAAGACATCTGGATGCAATGTGTACCTATGGTGTTTCCTGTTACATGCAAGTCATTTTTTTAATTGAGTGCACATTCTGAGATAAACTAGAATAAGTCGTTGTCCATTAGAGCAGTACATACATACAATAAATATACTTCTCAGAAATGGAGAATTCTGTGAGTAGTACCTTTAGGAAACCAGTCTGAACTTGTAAATTTTTCAAACAGCATGACATGAAATGACCATTCTTATCTCCTGCTCATCTACTCAGCAGAAGGTGATCAAAGCCAGCCAGCATGGCATGTTTTTTTCACACAAACTGAGGAAATCTGCATGGATTTTTTTCCTGTGCCCTTTTCTTCTTTTTGCAAACTTCCAAATTAGAAGCACTGACTTGGGAGCAGGAGAAAGATTAGTGCAGGCATTCCCATGCTTCTCATTCATTGACCAGTATTGCTGCTAGCACTTTCAACTTGGCAATATTAAACTGAATTCAGAAAAGTATCAGAAAGCATGTTGAGGTTATAATTAATTACAAAGAGTTATAGACATGTTTCCCTTTTTCTGGATTGTCCTTAGGTACCTCAAGTCCATTGTGGAGACTATTTTGATATATCAGCACTTTAAGAAATTGAATCCTGAACAACAAGTAGCCAGGCATGAACTTGTAGACTTTTGGATGGAGTTTCTGGTTGAGGCCACGAAGTCTGATGTCTCTGTAGTCAGGTTTCCTGTAAGTACATTTTTAAAAGTTTAAATTGTTTAACAATGTTCTTTTCCTGTTTGTCCTGTGATACAGTTATTTGGGGGGAAAGTGTTTTAATTTGAAAGAGAACAAATTTGCAAGAATAAAAATATTTGATATGAATACTGTATCATAGTGGCTTATTTGTTTTATTGATAATATGTTGATGGATTTCCTATAGGAAACTAATTCAATATTTGTTCCTTTTAAAATGTTGTTGAATTTGCCTCTTTCCAGTCCCTGCAGACCTAATTATTCAGAGATTTTTCATACTTTTTGTCTGTTACTCCCATGAAAACATGTAAGAGAAAGGAAGATTAAAGTGTTAGCAGCACATTATTAGGGCTATCTGATACAACCCAATTAATAAGGCACTAATAAATGAAATGCATTGCTTTGTTATTTCTAATTTTCTTCAGCTGCACTGCAGGTTAGCACATTCAGGGCTTCAGGGCTGCAGTTTCTTACTGCAGATGTAAGTAAGATCATCTCTGAGTCTTCACAGCCTAGTCACTGCACCTCTTTTGGAAAGTTGGACCAAGATTTCCAGCAGTAAAGTTTGGGAAAGTAGAAGAGTGCTTTTCCTAGAACCATACAGGTTGAATCTGAGTAAGGCCTTAGCAGGGACTAGGCATGTTGCACCCATAGTTCCTCCCCCCTTATTCAGGCTTGGAAATGGGTTTCCTGTGTGCCCATTCCTAACCCCTCTGCTCTGAGCTATAAAAAGACTGTATTCCTTGCTGTGCCCTGCATCTCCTGCTTCCTCTTTGCAGTTAATTGGCAACTTCTTTAATAGAGCTTACATACTTTTTGGTTTCATCATAAGCTCTTGTCCCAACTTTCTGATGTTATTTCTATGTGCTTTCAAGTCCATCCTGCTGCCATTGCCCACATGTAATAGAATGCATCCTTCATTCTTCTCTTTCTCTCTTCATCCTCTCAAGCTGTGACTTGCACCTGTGCGTTCTCACCAAAGGAAAACAATAACCAAGCAACAAGCTTTTTACTCTGGTCCTGATCGTTCTTGTTCATTGGGCTGTAGTTAATTTTTCTTATCCATTAATAAATCCTAACCATTCTGCTCTCGCTTATTTCTAGAGAGATCCCTATATCAGAGCAGGATATCTTTTAGAAAACAGCACTGTTAACATTTCATGTCAATTTTTTCTCTCCAGCAGAAATATTTCTGTTTTTCTATAATGATGTGATTTTTTCCTGTAATGGGAGGCTTCCCTTTTTCAGCATGCAGTTACATGCTGAAAAATGTAGCCATGCAGACACATAGCCCAAATACTTGTGATGCATAGTACTAGTTTGGGAGAAAGTATTTCAAGATGAGATTTTGAAACTGCTAGAATTCAGCTTCCATAGAAAGAAATGTAATTATGCATTTTTTTAAAAAAATCTTCAAAATGATCATGAAAGTGGAAGAGCAGGATGCTGGCTGGAAAGAGCAACAATGTTTTCTACCCAGCCTAGATACAGAAGGTTTGCATCTCTTTAATGAAGTTCCACGTTTTGTACACACAAAAACCCAGCATAGAAATGCTAAACAGTTACAGATTGTACGTTAGAGTGAAGGCAGGGCTACTCTTTAGTCAGATATTTTCTTACCTTTTACATGCGTGAACCAAATAACTGAAGAATAAAGAATAATAAACATTAAATAATAAAGAAAACATTGAAGACTAAACAAGTGAAAGCTAGAAGGCATTTTGTAAGTTGTTTAGCTAACATACAAAACCTATTATAATAAAGCTATAAATATGTCCTTTGTGCAATTTATCCTTACCTTTAGATTGATAAAAACCAAACCTAGAAATGTCAGCACTTAAATTTCAGAGCTTATCTAGATATTTCCAAGAAACATTTAACTTACAAGTTTATACAGAATAACAGTTCGGTCATATTCTTTGTTCTTTCTGTTCCAAGGTGTTAATATTAGAGCCTACAAAAATCTACCAGCCTTCATACCTGTCCATCAATAGTGAGGCTGAAGAGAAGACAGTCTCTATCTGGCATGTTACACCTGATGATAAGGTACGCCGAGGCAATTTTAGAACACTAGGCTGATTCAGTGTTCATAGATACCGCTATTCAAATTCTATGCTGTAATTAGATGATTTCTAACAACTGGCAGTCCAGTCGTATGCATGTCTACTCAGAAGTAAGTCCTAGTGTGTTCAATGGGACTTACTCCTAGTTAAGTGTTTATAGGATTGCAACTTTGATACAATTGGTTCGAAGAAACTGAAGAAGTTGGGAGACAGGAGGAGGTTTGAATTTGTTATGTTTGAGAGAGTGAAGAAAATGAAAAAGTGGATGAACAAGGAAACCCAAGGGTGAGGATGTTATGGGTATTGGGGCAATGTCAGATTTATACTTGCTGAGGCCTTAAGCCTGCAATTCTCAAACTCTCAGAGAGTTTGAGGACCACAGTAAGTACTTGCAGGGCGGGAGGCAGCAGGGGTAGAGGGAAGGCAGCGACGTGATCCCTGGGTTCGCATTGCTAAGGGGGCTGCAGGGACTGGCATGTACTCACCAGTCTCTGCAGCAGCCTCCCTGGGGTGCAGGGAGCCCTGCACGAACATCTGCAGGGCACCCCACAGCTTAAAAAGTGAAAGTGCAGTGATTACGCTCCACTTCCAGTTTTGCAGTGCTTTCACTTTTTAAGCTGCGTGGAGCCCCTCTCTGTTGTGTTAACAGACGCTCTGCTGCAGGCTAAGGGAGATGCAATTGCCTCATTAAGAGCATCTTTATTGTGCTTTGACCACTGTCATATATGCGGTCTGTCATTAAGCGAATTGTTGTTAAGCAGGGCATGTTGTTAAGCGGGCAATGTATTCAGCATACACAAAATTCAAAAGCCCTCCCCCCAAATGACTTTTTTTAGGCCTCTGCTTATTTCGAGATCCTAAGCTATAGTTTGTTTAGCCTATGCCTAAATCTGGCACTGGTGTCGGGAAAGAAAGAAAATTATTAAGCATAGTATGCCCATACATTCTGCTGGAAATAGGTGCTGGAAATAGGTTCTTAGACAACCCAATAAACACTTGTACCCATGGCGTTCCATTGTTAATTCTTCTTTTCCCCTTTGCTTGCTGACAAGTGAGATGTTGCATTGTTAGGGGAACCAAGTGCAGAGGTCTGCACAGATGGGCTTGTTTGAAGAGCATGGACAGCAGTCCCTCAACCTCTTCCACTGAGTTGGTGCTGTGGTGCCCTTTGTATAGGCTGCTGAGAGATGCATGAAAAGAGTTACAACTCTGAATTTTGAAAATAGGATGGTGGAAGTATTAGTACCTTGAGGTGTACCAGTAAGAGTCTGTTCACAAATTGTGAATATATACTTAAAAATATAGCATGGGCATGTGACCTAAGAGGTGCTTGAAAACACATGTATCATATTTTGTGTTTGCCCAAAGAACTGGAATTGTCTGCAATTCCTATATAAGTAGCAAAAGCCAAGGTTTGTTGCTGTGTAATACCTGAATGTTAACCATATGTTAAACAGATAAAGCAGTGGCAGCTGACAGTGGAAAATGGAAGCAGAGAACAAAAGCAAGCCTGGATGATTCTGTAGCAAAGAGGGAGAACCTGGAGGTGTGAATGGAATGGGTTGAGGGAAAGTTGGAAGCAGGAAGAGTGTTTTCTGATGACTGCTCAGATACTCCAACCCATAAGTCATGATTTATTCTCTGCTGTATTTTTTTTCCACTACAGAAAACTGTAGCAGAGAATTGTTCCTGGCATCAGCTGCTTTTTGTAGCTATTTATAGCAAACCTTGTTTTATTTTATTCATACACCTACTTCTTTTCTTTTCGTATGTGAAGAACTTGAGGTGAAAGTGGTGTCTTTATGTTGAGGCTTGGAACATAGGTAACTGATAAAGAACAGTGGATTTTTATGGGGACCTACAGTCCAATTCTAAGCTGCCTGGCGCTCAGGGCTGCAGTGGGGCCAAAGTGGCTAACACAGCATCCTGAGCGCACTAAGCAGACGTGGCAACTCCCAACACCTCCTCAGGGGAAGGGGACATTCATTCCCTTCCCAAGTAAGGTAAGTGTCCCCACAATGGGACTCCTCGACTCTGCGCTGGCTAGTTAGCCAGCACAAAGCAGTCCTGTGTCGGACTGAGAGACCCAATTCAGGGCTTTGGATCTGTGCTCCCTCCCCCACCACATCTTCTCCCTGCCTCTCCCCACGCCCCCATTCACCTCTCTGCCACCCGGCACTTGTCCATCCTCTGTCCAGCGCTGGCTCAGTGCAGGCTCATGCTGAGCCAGCACCTGCACTGGTCGGCCAGTAAGTGTTACGGGTGTGCCTTAAGGCACATTTGTGACAATGCGTGCTGGCGGTGAGCTGGCACGCAGTGTTCAGGATCGGGCCCTTATATTGCCGTATTTGTCAGGCAGCCCAGCAAGCATAATATTTGTGAGATGTAAACCAACATAAACTCTCATGGCACGGCAAATGTGATCTTATGGCTGTTCAGGAGTAATATACTAAGGGCAGTTATCTCATTACATGGATATTAAGAAGTACATTGACCACTCCTTGGGGTTACCTGTGTTAACTTTGTGAAGGCAAAACATGAATGCAGCCAGTGTTGATCTCTCTGTCTGTTTAATGGAGACTGTCAGTTGTTCCCTTGTAGTGGATGCCAACTAACATCCTTTAGTCAGGTCATGTACCTTTAGCAGGATCCCATATTGTGATTCAAAGAGGCATATAGAACAAAACCTCTACTCACACTGAATATGAATGTCTACTCAGAATAGTCCTACTGTGTTCGTTGGAGTTTACTTCCTGAAAACTGTGCATAGATTGCATCTTTTGCCTCTTAGTATTTACTGGAGCTGCCATTGATGTATTTCAGTGTGTGACACAACTTGATTGGAGTTGAGGTTGTCTGTGGTGTAGTTAGTACATGTGACAAAAAGGACCCTAACACATTTCTTAGGTTATTCCAGTGGCTGATCCCAGATACATGACATTACTTTATTAATAAAGTGTATTGCACTTATATATTGATGAAAGTCTACTCCTATGCCTTATTTTATGCTGCAATTATCTTATCTGAGAATAAGCCCATTGAAGATAGTGAGACTTAACTTTAAGTAAACATGAATAGGATTTCGCAGTTGTTCGTGTTCATGACAACACTATGAGGTACTGTTATCCCTGTTTTACAAGGGTGTGATTTGCCCCAAACCATCTGGTGTGTCTAGGATTTGGGAGGTATCTGAATTTAGGACTGAGGTCCAAGGCTTCTCTGTCCTCTGGTTCACTCTAACTTTTTCAGTCTGCATGACTCGTTGGCTAGAATCCATCTTGGCTGGGAAGTCTTGTTCTGAATATGTTGTTGACGTAGGCAGGGCCACTGATTTTCCTGGCTGTTGAACAACTTTTGAATTGCGCTTTATTGTTTGAATAGCACAAGATATACTGGCTTAGACCCTTAGCTGAAGTATAAAGTAATAACTTGAAGTCATATTGCTACTGCTTTCAGTCATACCTCAGCCCTGACAGTTCTATTGGTCTCATATTGGGTTCTGAAAGCTGTTTCCTATTGACTGCTTTAGAAATTATTAAGCAAAGAACAGATGTCAAGAGTTGGACATCCCTCTTAAAATGTCTACTCCAATGGGTTAGAAAATTTGGCAGAATCACAAGGAATATCGTTTTTATTTAAATTCACTAGCTTGAGAGCATAACATAAACTGAAGAGGTCACATGAGTGTATGAGAATCTAGGATTCTTAAATGGATGAGAATGTCCTGAGTTTGGTGGCGTGTATTTTTATTAACACAGAAATCTAACTAGAACTTTTTTTTCGCTTAACCCCCTTTACCCTATATATTAATTTTTCCACGGCAGTGCTAATGAATTGAAGTGGAACTCTAACTTGAAATGACATGCATGGGAAGAGAACTTATGGTCTGGGTGGTTTTGAAGAATGTAAAACAGATAACAGGGTTAAAAGGAGAGTTGGGGAAGGTGGAGAAAGAAGTTGCAGAGGTCTGGGGAAGGGAAATACTAGGATTTTTGTTGTTTACCAATTCTAGATATAGAGTGCACTGACCTATTGCTTTTCTTTTTATGAAGCTGACCTGTCCTGTTAAAAAAAAAATAACAGTAATGGAAAGAATAACTTGAAATAAATTACAGGGTAAAATATATTTTATGTTAAGAATTGTGTCCTTTTGTTTTATGTTACAGAAAGGTATTCATGAATGGAACTTCAGTGCTGATTCTATAAGGGGAGTGAGGTAAGGTTATATACATACTGTATATATTTATCTGTTGCATTCTTATCCCGCCCACCTCTTTAAAGAGTTCAGAGTGACATATGTGACAATGATCCCTTATTATCATGACAATAAGGTAGCTTAAACTGAGAGAATGGCCCAAGATTACTCACTGAGCAGGAAATCAAACCCATACCCTCCCACCTAATCCTGTCCTCTCCAGCACTGTGGTTCTCTGTTGTACCAGGAACATTTGTTTCAGTCTAACAGGTATAAATTACAAGTTTCCCTTTTGTCCATGTATAACCAAGAGTCCAATAGTTTATTGCTCACTGCTTCCAAATGGCATTATTAAGGGTAGGCAATGAGAAATTACACTTACAGGACATTTCTAGGTGTGTCTACTCAGAAGTAAGTCCCATAGTGTCCAATGGGTCTTACTCCCAGGAAAGTGTGTATAGGACAGTAGCCTTAAATCCTCAATATCCAAGCTGCATGGGTTACAGTATTCTGTAGTCCCAATTATCAGTACCCAAGTGCAAGATGTTATGTTAGAATCAGATAGTACTGCTTTTCTTAAACTTCATGCTGCAGGTCGGTATCAGTGGGTAGAGGAATTGCATATTTGAATGCTTCCCTATAAATGAGATATCCCAGTAGCAAGAAACCTAGCCTCTCAGGGAAGAGGCTGTAGTGAACCGCCTGCCCCCCGCTCCACAAAAGGAACATTCAAACACTCAACCTCCTGCAGTCTGAAGCAGGACAGACTAGAAAAAACACAACCATTTTGATTCTACTAAATGTATAACTGATTATTAGACTCTGTAGGCTGCAGAGATAATGCTCATTGCAGAACAGTAATTTGTGAACCCATTATAAAAGATTTTTCAGTGGTAAATATTGTTATAATATAAAAATGTACACAAAAATATGTGAAGACATGCTGATGTATCCTAAGGGTGCAATCCTATCCTGTGCTGGAACAGGCAAACCAAGAGGCTCGTACTGTATCTAGTGTGGGGTAGGGGCTGAAAGCAGATCAGCCAGTGGTAAGGGGAAACTTTTCCCCTTACTTCTGGGTAATGCACGCTGACCCCTATGGGTCTCCTCGGGCTTGCACCACCTCCTGGCTAAATCCCAGTGCTGGATCCCAGTCTCGCTGCCCGCCCTCCCACTGCCCTGGAATGCCCCCCTTCCACTTCCTCCCCGCCCACCCCAGAGTCTTGCATTGGCCAAGCTCAGCCGACGGAAGGTTCAGAACCTCCGTCAGCGCAAAGGCTTATTTCAGCCTCCGCAGGCCGGCGCGCCTCTGCGCACCGGCCTAGCTAACTAATGAGGAGGCGCATACTTGCCTTGTGGCATGTTTGCAACCCTCTTGGGCCCAGCCCAAGTGCAGCTCAGGATTGCGCTGTAAAACAATTAATAGTAGATCATTGTGATGTGGTATCAGAGAAGGCAGGTTCTTGGATATCCTGGCCCCAAGCCATATAGGGCTTTAAAGGCCATAGATATACCAATACTAGATACCAACCATGCAGGATATCATGCTTTCCTGAATTCACTTGTAATTCTGGTGGATTTTAGGAGTATTTGGAAACATTGCCAAAATTGTGCCTGCATTTTGAAGATTTTAAAAACAACCACCACTCCTGCATATGCCTCTGTGAATACTTGTGCTTAGTGCTTTGGGTTCCAAACTCTCAGGGATTGTTTGAGATGCTGTAGTTCCTTGCGGGGGGTGGGGGGGGGTGGCAGCAACACAATTATCACAATTGCACTGCCGCCGGGGACAAAGGAGTTTTTTTTTTTTAACTTATCTGGGGTCTCTATGGCTTTCTGGAGGATCCAGGGAACCCATGACCTTCTCTGCAGGCTTCGCTGCACCTTCAAACCTCTATAAACAGTGAAAAATAGCCATTTCCAGTTTTGCTATGAAAACTGGCAAATTTTTTAGCTGTTTCAGCAGTTTGGAGGCACGGGAAGGACTGCAAAGGTGGTTGCAGGCTTCCTGGACCTTCCAGAGAGCCATAGCAACCCCCTGGTAAGTTAACCCTGGGGCAGGAGATCTGGTCTAGAGGGTAGAGCCTCCATTAGCCCGAAGATAACATCTGAAGGTCACCAGTTTGAGGCCACCGGCAGCTCCGTGAATGGTGAGACCTTGAAACAGCTGGCCAGCCAAGCTGAGTTATTCCACCTGCTCTTTGGTGTGATGAAAGAAGTGTCTTGGCTGCCCTTCAAGTGAGAGATGAAGGAGCTGCTTGTCAACCAGCGTGGGAGGCAACTGGGGGCCAGAAGTGAGACCAGACCATGAAAGTTCCATCTGAAATGTTGTGTGGTTCTTGAAAGAGAGAACCTTTCTGTTATTGTAAAATCCCCTTGGGGGGTTTAGAGATAGCCTGCCTATGTGAACCGCCTTGATAAAGTCAGAGGAATAATCTGATGACCAGAAAGATGGTATATAAATACCAGTATTATTGTTTATTTTATTATTATTAACCCATTTTTGCTCGACCCACAAGTTTACACATTTGGTCCCTGCTGCATATATGCAACATTGGGCAGAAATGACTTAAAAAAAACAAAAACCTTTCGTACCTGGCGGTGGTGTGATTGTGGCGACTCTGCTGTTGCTGTCACCTACCCCTTAAGGTGGCAGTGACAGAGGTTCTCTGGCTGGGGTATCATGATGCCCCAGTTTTGGAATCTCTGGCTTAGTGGGATTGCTTACGGGGGCAAACTCATGCTAAATGATGACTAATTTGTGTTATGACTAATGCAGAAAAGTGGCTGAGAAGATATTTTCTCTAGAAATATTGTTGTAAGCAGCTTGCATAATCATGATTAATGGAATTTTTGTTCCTTCTAAACTGAGGATCTTCTTTGAAAAGCATGGTTTCTAGGGATCCTTGAAATATGACATTGAATCTTGAAGTGTGCCTTTTTGAGCTGTTGAGCTTGAGCCTTGTTGCGTGCTTAGTAGCCCAGGGTATAAGCGGCTACATTGGATTTGTCTGCAGAGGAGCTGCTCATAGGAGCTTTGGTGCATTTGTGCTGAACCAGAATTACTGGAAGTGCAAGAAGCACTGTATATTATTTTGCCTTCTTGTCCAGTAGTTTGCAGTACTTCAGCGGGTCTCTGTTCCAGTAGGGCGAGGGGGAGACGTGTTCTCCCCTCTTCCTTGCTCCAGACTTCCTGGTAGTGGAAGCTTCTCCAACTGGTTAAATAGAGTTCAAGCATCCCTTAATCCTGCCTAACCACATAGGGGATTGCAGATCCATGAAGAAGGTGATGTGGTCCATTGGTATTGAGATTCACTTTTCATTTCAGAACTGCAGTTTCTGTCCTACAGTGTAAAAAAAAAAAAAGTTTGTATTTCTCACCAGCATCATTACCCTTGTTTGGGTTGATCCTGAAATCAGCATTGATGCAAGTATGTGCTTAATGGATTATGTGCTTTTTTTGACCTTTGTATGTCAAATTACTGAGTAAGCCATATGCCAATTTAAAAAAAACAAAAACAAAACAGAAAACACTTTGGAATAAGAGTTCATCAACAACTGGTATTGGTCACAAAAGTCAACTCTCCCACACTTGGAAAAAGCACTTTAATTTGGTATTTCAGTGAGATAAGTCACAATTTGCTCACTGGGCTAAGAGGCACCATTTAAGGTGGTGTACTGTTATAGTTAGTTGTTATAGGGGGAGAGTAACTGTCCTTTTTTACCCCAACATGGCATCTCTTCTAGTGACTGCTGCTGGTGTACCATCTGCAGTTTTATTGTGTTTGTTTTACTTGTTTTTAAAAAGGGGTTCTCAAATTACACACAGTAGAAGACATAAAAGAGCCCTTCATTGGGCATGTAGTATCCTACAGCACTATGAAGGGTGGCATCTGGTTGGCAGAATGTAGCACATGAACCAGTCAGAGGAGCATTGCATGGGCCAATTACTGGCCAGCAATGTCCCTATAGCTGCAGCCCATACACCTAGCCCCCCCATATGCTTTGCATCATTGCTTGACTGTGCTGATCAATAGCCCTCAGCATCCTCAACTGTCTGCCTCATACATCATGGCAGAAGCAAACAGGAGCTGTGTGGAGCTTTTCTCCAACCCAGGAGCCCAAAGAGTGAAAGAGTGAGCTTGATTCAGACTCTGAGCCTTGATAGCAGAAAGATCCACCTCCTTCCAAATCCCATTTTGAGGCCAACTGTGATAAGAAGCAACAAGAGTGCAGAGTAAGGATTCCTATCTGTGAACAAAGTCATCTGCTAACAAAGTAACAAAAATCCGATCAAGCCAAAGCTTTTATTCATGTATATCAATGGTGGAGCAGCATCTGAAACACACAGGTGGGGTTGACAACCATCCTGCAGAGCTCTTGTGCCTCTGCCAGTTGTATGGTGGACACCAAAACTGCAGGTGTCAAAGTGGTGTGGCTGCACCAATTATATCATGGTCTGTCATGGAGTTTGCACAGAAATAGGGGTTCATTTGGACAACTAGGTCAGCAGTTCTACAGAGGACCAATTGTAATCGCACTGGTTACTGCTTCCAGACATGCTGGGAGCATCCCTTGTGTATTGCTCAGCTGCATAGGGGTCCTGTGTCCTCTTCCCCTCTTGGAAAGCTGTCTATGGATATCAGGGAGGATCACAGATTGAATAGCAAAAAATTGATAGCAGCATCAGCAAAACATGGTTTCTGGATTGACTTACATGCTCAGTTTTCATGAGAGAGGGTGGTACCACCTGGGTGCACATGAATTAATACCCTGTTGGGAGACAAGGTACAGTACCTGGGGTATTCCTTTCCCTTCCGTATGGGAAGTTGCAGTGGAATCCTTTAGGTAATAACACTTCTGCCCCAGTACATGCAGAACTGCTGCAGTCCTGAAAAAAACAGGATGAGTTGGCCAGCCATAGGAATGCCTGAAGAACCTGGCATTCTTTGAAAAAGAGCCCATACTCACTGTTGCAAAAGGAAGGAATGGTTAGGCAATGCTGTTTATGGCACAGAGACATTTGGCAATACTGAGCAGGGTGGGGGAAAGACATAAGATACATACTGGTAAGCAGCACTCATGTTTTGAGCCATGGTCTTCTCTCCTTGCTTATCTCTGGAGGATGCATTGGCCTTCCTCTCCTTTTGGGGTGGGAGAACGGACAATCTATTTGGATGTTTGTGTATGGAGTCCTCCTAGGGCAAAGTCCCTGTAATGAGAAGACAAACATCCAAGTTTCTTGCTATAAATGTTAGGAGGGCAGCGGGCTGTTTGTGCAACATGTTCTCTTTATGTGCAAAATACCCTTTCAGCATGGTCTCATCCTCAAAGTTCCTGTGTATGTGTGTACAATAAATGTGCAAGACCTGTGGTCAGAGAGATGTAGCTCCATACGGCATACCCTATCATCTGAGTGGTGGTTTCTTTCACATAGGCTTTAGTACTGGGGTTGATGTGCTTGTCTGGCTGCAGAGTGTAGTCTGTATCCTATGCTGTGCTGTGAAAAAGTGGGCAGGGTGGATGGAGGAGGTGAGATGGTCCAGCATTTTCCCTTCCTCATTGGTTTATAAGGGGTTGTTTTGTTCCTAAGTCAGCCTCCACATTGGCATAGTGCAGTGGCATAGCTAAGGAGGTGCAGGGGATAGCAGTTGCACCTGGCAACAAGCGTTAAGGGGGCAACAAGCTGAGCTTGACACTAGTGACCAAAATTGTGAAAATCTTGGTATGTATGAATAATATCATTGTGGTATATATCCTTGGAAAGGTAATTTAATGCAGAATGCAATGAAACAAACCACATTAGAATATCTCTGCTCTATGAAAAGTTCTGGCCAATTAACCAGAAAACAAAAACACAACTCCCTTAAGGAATAAAAAGTGGATTTCTTTAACTCAAAACTGACCTATGAGACTGATTATTCTGATAGCTAATGAGATGTTATTATGATACAGCATGGAATATTGTGTTAAAATGAGTCAGCTCTCATTTCCATGTATCATAATACAGTTACCCATGCTAATTGCGTAAAGATGCAATTCTTCAAATGGTGCTTTTCTTATATTTAGCAGGGAGAGAATAACCGTCCCTCTTCACCCCAGCACTGTGTCTCTAACCAATAAGGGGCACACGTTTTATTTATTTACTTAATTAAATTTGATTTTGTCATGGGTGCTACAAAATCTTCTTTGATCCCAGGTAGCAGATAGATGCCTTAGCTATGCCACTGGCTGGGGGGAGGTGGCAGACCAAGTGGGTGGTGAACTGCTTGGTGGAGGAGGCAGGTTTTCCCCCAATTTGCACTTTTTAAAACGCCCGGGCGTGATGTCACTTCCGGTTGTGGCATCAGTTCTGGGGCATCGTTTTGAGCTCTGCACCGTGCTACACGTTCATTAGCTACGCCACTGGCATAGTGTTCCGCCAATTGATATGTCTGTCACCTGGAGGGTATGGGCAGCTACTACCTCCTTCATGTGCTGCCCATGTCCCTGCCCATTTGGACACTTCTACTATGTGATTGCACCAACATTGGAGGTATGCTGATGTGGATTTACACCAACATCTATGGCATGTCCACTGATGGTAGTGGAGTGGCTGTGGTAGGACTTCAGCAGTGCTGATGGGGCCAGAGTGGCACATATGTCTGGTGTCACCACACCCCTATGCTGCTCTGAATGGCATTAGGATTAGTCTGTTATAAGGACCACTGAATATAAAAAAGCATAGAATGAGGATGGGGATTCATATATTCTGTGGTTTCAAATGCACATGAGATCGATGATGCAGAGCAAATGTTATTGCTGTTTGTCGTACTTCTTTTCAAAAAATAATTTCATTCATTAACCATTTAGTTAACCCATTTTTGCCCGGACCACAGGTGTAAACATTTGATCCCTGTTGCGTATATGCAGCATTGGCCAGAAACGGCTTAATTAATTTATGACCACAGTTACTCAGCTGTGGTGGCTTTATTTCCTCTCTCTCTCCCCCCCCCCTCTTAAAAGCCTTGCTTTTAAGTTTGTTTAGAGTGCCCTCTGATGGGCACCTCTCATATACTAAGATTCTTGTTGCAGGAAATACATATAGATTAAGTGGCTTGCCTTTAGAGTAGAGGCTCCTGACAAGCCTCTTAGGGTTCAGCCTTTGCCAAAAGGAGAGAGACAAGCAAATAGATAAGAAACCTGCAAGATGCATAGATTATATTAGTAGTCAAGCTTATTCACAGCAGCCAATGCAGTTCAGACTGATTGAAATTATATCCTGCTAGTGGGCTTTCATTCTTTTAGAGTTCCACATCATTCTGTATAGCACATGTCTGAAACAGGATGAACTCATAGTTGTTTCTTTCTGCTTAGATAAATCAGGAGACCTCCTCCCCAGAAAGATGTTCATTACAGGGAACTGCTGATCTAAGAGGCCCAAGTTGCAAAGAGTCATGTGTGCAGCTCATGGTTAGCTGAAGTTTTTGTGTGCTCATTGTGACACAGCACTAACTAATGTGTTTTAGCTCTGGAAAACACTCAAAGCTGCTTTTCTGGAATAATCAATTTTTCTGAATTGCTGAGGCTCAGAACCTTTTCAGTTATGTCAAGCTTTTCACTCATGCTATCTTTTGTATTTAACATAGCAAAAGGATACTAATGTAGAGCCACATACTGTTCATTCAAAGGCATCTAGAACATTCATTTTCATTATGTAATTATTTATTATCCTACTTTTTTCAGATAGAATCCTCTCTTAATTTTCCATTCTATAAACAATTACAAATTCCCTTAGAGCACTCTTGCATATGACCACAAGTCACTAACTGGAAAAAAAACATGGTTTCTTCTTTCGTACCGCATTGTTCAAATTCTGTTTTGATTCTGTTGTCTTGTTGAAATAAGAAGACTGCCTGAAGCATAAAGCCATAAAATCAGTAACCCATGCTAGCTTTTCTTTTCTTTCAGCATTTCAAAATTTGAAGAACGATGCTGTTTCCTTTATGTACTACACAACTCAGATGACTTCCAAATCTATTTCTGTACAGAACACCACTGCAGAAAGTATGTTGGCCAATATCTTGAACAATGTCATGTGATTAGAATATAGATCTCTGTATTATCTATTATGAACCAAAGCAGAGGCTTTGGTACTTGGTGCAATCAGTGTAGGATGAGATCCGCTGTAGGTATCTGACATCTTCAGAATGATTTGTAATGATTTCTGAGGAAGTATGCATGCAAAACATTTTTGGATGAACAAAATTTATTTTAGAAATGCCCCAAGTTAAACTGAAACATGAGAAGAACAGAATATGAAAAATGAATCCATGGAAAATTATACTATCATCATTTAGAATATTTATATGCCACTTTAATGAAATGGATGGGGTGAATTCATAATGTTATCTATGATATAATTGAAAGCAGTGGGATGTATCTGGGATATCTCTTTGAGGTATATTTTAAATACAGTGTCGGTACAAGAGAACTTTTACTTGGGAGGGAGGAGAAAGTTGAAGAAAAAATGCAGTGAACACTATAAAAGAGTAATACATTAGAAAAGGAGATGCTAGCCACAAGTTTTATTGTGTCATAACATTATTGTTTTGTTGTATATTGATTTTTGACAGATTTTTTGAAATGGTTAATAGTATTACTGAAGAGATAGGAAAAAACACAGAAGAAGGTGAATGTGATGGAGATTCCTTGGAGGTAAGAGAAATCTTGCATCCCTGCCACTTCTCAGCCTTCTGAGTTCTCTGGAGTAGAATTTTAATTCAAAGAGACTTTACAATTTAACTCTCAGATATTATGCTGAGCAAGGCCAAGAGCAATACATTTTATCAAAATTACTTGTGCTTCAAAATGGAATATATGTGCTTCAAAATGGAATATATTAAATGGCTCTATTAGTCCAAGCTGCTTTGACAGAACTGTAGGACTTTATGTTCTACAGTGGGAAAACAACCATAAGCGTCGCCACCTCTTCCTTTGTCTTAGAAGTTCTGGATGCAAATTAGCATCTAGTGAGGTTCCTCCACATTGACTCTGCTTAATATCTCCTATATTCCATTTTAGAACTGCTCCAAATCTTTAGACTTTGGAGGGTGCTACCTTTAAGGAGTAAGCACTGTGCTCTGGCCTCTCCTCACTTCTTTAGTCCCTTTGGATTCTGGGTTTTGTTTGTTTGTTTGCTAGTTTAGTTAGCCCTGATAAAGATATTACTAGATTGTGACTCTTTGATTTTTTTCTAATGGATCAACATGATTTTTTCATTACTTCCCCCCACCCTCACTGATGATATTGTTTCTCCATTCTAAATTAACTAGCTTTTGATACATATATATTCCATCCTAGAGGCATACCAGCTCTCCTGATGCTGCCCTCCCCATTTTACACATTATACTGTCCTACATTGTTCTACCTTCTTGTCCAGTGAGTTCTATGAATTCTGCCTATACTACATCATGTCATTTCCATCCTGAGATCACTGGGCCTGCACTTTACTTCTCTCATTGCAAAAAAAAAAAAAAAGAGCAATGATAGTTAATAGTTCTGTTGCATATAAGATGTGGGGGACTGTTTAAATCACCATCTACCAGGTTGCAAAACTGAGTTACTGCATAAAATCATCCAGAGAACCTTCATTTAGAATCTTCACTTCAAATTAGTTGACCTTTTCTATATAGTTAGTAAAAATTATGTAACTGCCCAGCTCTATTGACCGCTACTGACAGTGCAGGTATACTGCTGGAGCACATATTGCATCCAGTGGTGGAAGTGGGGGATGATCAGAAGGTCTGTTATAAGAAAGAAAAAATATTTTATACTTATTCTGTGTTGACCTCCTGCTAGCTTATGGGTCTCCTTGGACCCATGCCTACTGTACAGCTGGTGTAAGTCCAAGGAGAGAAAGGGGGTTGGTTTGGTTGGAAAAGAGGGGATAGGATCCTGGCACACATTGGCGCTGCCAAGATCCTCCACCTCTTCACCCCCTATCCTGAAAGTTCCCCGACCCTCCTCCTCCCTGCCTATGACACACATCCACTGCCAACTTGTCAGCACTGGCAGAGCCTCTGGAAAGCTGCTGCCATGTGCACTGTGCCTCTTGCCATTTGTGGCAGTGGTCTGGAAGTGTGCAACAGCAGCTTGACTTCTGCGCCTCCTTAAAGGGTCTTGCACTGTTGGAAAAGGGGTTCTGGCAGCACAAGGCCCAGATAAGATTGAGGCCTAAGTATTCTGGAAGTTGTGACTTCCACCCTTGGCAGGTTGGTATGGACACAAAACCCAGTTCACCTCTTCTTGCAACCCTAGCATATCCAGCTAGTATACATGTATATACTGTGGCTGTGAGTCAATTCTGTGCTAGACTTGTTCATGATGACCAGTGTATGGCAATGAGAAAAATCAACCCCAAAGCTGTTTGAATATTAAAATGGAGTTTGGTGGGTGGAGAGCAGGATCAGGTTGCTGCAGAGATATATCTCCGCTATACTATCCAGTACTATACGTCTTGGTAAAATAAAAGCATATTGTGACATCATCACCGTCAGCATTTTCCTACCCAAGTTTGTTGGCCGCCAGTTCTGTGTGGAATCTGTGTGGCCGCCAGAATCTGTGTGGGAGTAGAAATGCAACACGGGATGCATTTCTTTTATGAGGCAATATCAAAGTGATCCATGGAAGAGATGTGAGTTGATGGCAGATCCCCCACAGCATCTAGTTAGACTCTCAGATTGGTGCAGACTTGTTGAACCAGAGTTGGAAAAATGGAGGTTACATTATGCTTGGAAGACTTGGTTCTTCTAAAATACTTTTTGTGGTGAAAATTTCTCTATTCCACTGACAACAGTGATTTCATACTGATAGACAGCCACTTTATCTTATTAGATAGCTTCTTACCACAAGGCATTATCTAAGTGAAATACATGCCAGAATTATGACTCTCTTTCCTTTTTCTGTTCTTTCTGTTGTAGTATGACTATGAATATGATGAAAACAGTGACCGAGTCATTCTGGGAAAAGGTACTTATGGCATAGTTTATGCAGGACGAGATCTGAGCAATCAAGTCAGAATTGCTATTAAAGAAATCCCAGAAAGAGATAGCAGGTATAGTCATGGGAAGTGCTTACAAATACTGCTATGTTTTCAGTTGCGCAATGGGCAGATTTGTTAATTTAATTTTGGTATTTCTGTGAAAGCTACTATCTGCTCTCTGTAGGTCCTCATATTTATTCTCATATATATTCTCAAACTGTTTGGTGGCCTGCTGTAGTGCCCAAGACACCTAGAAAATGGGACTTGATCTTCTCCCTCCCTGGAACTTCAAGTCCCATTTTCTGACACTTGGAAACTTCTTCCCCACAAGGCAGATCTCTTTTGTTCTTCCATTTGGGTTGTCACAGTCAGAATCATAGAATGTTAAAGGCCCTTAGAGGTAATCTATTCAGCCCCTGCTAAGTACATGCAACTTCTACACAATTCAACTCTGACAAGAGAAGAATAGGAACACTGTACCAATCCACAAGGCCTTGTACACATCATAAGAACATAAGAAAAGCCCCACTGGATCAGGCCAAAAGCCTGTCTAGTCCAACTTCCTGTATCTCACAGTGGCCCACCAGATGCGTCAGGGAGCCCACAAGACAACGAGAGATCTGCATCCTGGTGCCCTCCATTGCATCTGGCGTTCTGAGGTAGCCTATTTCTAAAATCAGGAGGTCGCACATACTCATCACGGCTTGTAATCATACCGGAAACTGCTCATGAAGATCTCTGTGTGCTTGCCTGCAGAATAGTTGGATGGTGTTGAGTAAGGGGGGGGGGAGTGTCCAGAAGATAAAATGTGTTTAGCAAAGGTTTTGAGAATGGCACTAAGCATTACATACAAAAGCACACAACAGAGATGGAGTAGCTTTTGTTAAAGAAAAGATGATTTGAGAAGAGTTGATTTAGAATGCATAAATGACAGGGAGTGGTCTTAACTCTTTCCCCACTTATCACTCTTCTGTTTCCTTTCCATAGGATTCTACATGTATGTTTGTCCTTTCCCAGCCTGTATGTGGAACTCTATAAGGAGCAAAACATGCAGGTGAAGATGAGTTTTATTGACATGAAAAGGGTTAAGCACCCTCCTTAAAACACTCACTTTTTATCTAAATTGCCCCCTCCCTCGAAGTAGCTTTTCTTTAACACAAATGACTGAGAATTTGATCACACACATTTGCGTGTAATGTTTACTTCTGCCCCGAGTTCAAAAGGTTTGTCTTAAGCAATGTTGTCATACACACTATTTATGGAACCTGAGGTAAACATTTCCACAGCTAAGAAAATAGTGCAATGAGTAAGAGAAAGGAAAGGAACGTAGACAGGCAATCACCAGAATAGGAAACAAGCATGAAGAATTCCTTCAAAACTGGGTAAAGTGTGACCCTCCAAAAAGAGAGTCTTTGAACAAGTAATATTAGGAAGGATCAGCCCTCCTAATACAATTCTACAACAGGTCAATTCTGTCAGCAGGATTTGTGCCTCCAAGGAAGAAGATAACTGTTTGTTAGTTCCTTGCTTTTAGTACAAGGAGTGAGGTTTGGTTATAGGTTCTCAAAGCTTAAAAAAGATATGGCTCATACATTCTTAAATTTAACAATTTGACTCTCCCAGTTTATTCTATAGTAAAGTATTTCCGAACTTTCGTTAACAATTTGACTCTCCCAGTTTATTCTATAGTAAGGTATTTCCGAACTTTCGTTAATGCAGTTGTTAAATAAATGAAATCTATAATGCTTTGCAGCAGTGATTATGGGATAATGTTTAAAAATTGAAACTATTTTGAGAAGAAATGCTATGTCGTTAAGTGTGTACATCAGCTTAATTAATTGAGGATAGATCCAAGCCATGGTAGCTGCAAATACTTAAAAGAATCATTTTGCAGGAGTCTGCAGCAAACAAACTGTACACATATACAAGAAATTTACAGCCCAGTTCTATCCCAGGCGGCTCCATTGGGTGCAGCGGCACCAAAATGGCTACCACTGCATCCAGTGACACTACTGGGGTTGCTGGAGGCCTCCTCCATTCCTCACCAGCTATTTTGCCGATCTGGCCCGGAGGAGTTCTGTGTCAGGCTTTTCAATCTGACATAGACCATAGGATCCGGTGGAACAGGGCTCTGACTGTCCCACCCCCACCCCACCTCAGTTCCTATTGTGTTCCCGGTTTGGTGAGTTTGGTGCCAACTGGTGCTGGGCCAGCGCTGACTCCTCTCATGGTGTTATGGACATGCCTTTTGGCATGTTTGTGAAACTCAGCACTGGCGTTGGAGCTCAGCACTGGTGCTGTGGTATGTTAGGATTGGGCCCTTAAGCTCCAAAAGTAAGGGTATACATGAAAAAAAACTTTGTCTCTCATTGCAAAATCAAAATAAAGGTTTATCTCTTTCCCTGCTAATGCAACTCACCCCAACGTGGGCTGCTCTGACCATTCAGTGTGGGATATTCATCTGCATAATCTGCACTCCATCCCATACTGGCCTCTGTAGGTAGCCTGGCATGGCAGAACAGACCAAACAGGTAACCCTGTTACCTGTTAATGGGATGTGTCTTGGTGGGTCATAAAGATGTCAGATGAGTTCCAGGATCAGCAAATAATATAGAGCATCCTAGTGGTTAATCCTGGTTAACCACTGGTTAATCCATGAAACACAATATGGCAAAAGATACACATGCATGGGACTGTGAAAATTCAACTCCTTTTACCTGAAATTAGAGAGCTGACTTTGTCGATATATTGGTGACTGAGTTGAGCAAAAAATTTAAAAACCACACATCAAACCAGGTATTCTACTCACCTCAGTACTGACAGAGAGATATCACATAAGAGGGTTACTGAATCAGTAAGGTGGGCTTTTTGCTAACATCTGCTGCCCGAATACTAGAATAGACCAGTAGCTCAGCTGTGCCAGGAAACACACAGAAGTTCAATTAGACATTCAGCCAGTTAGTATGTGTGAGTAGACTATAAATTGAACATCTCTCAGTTAAAAATGTTATTGTACTTATGGCAAACATCCTTGGTTGACATTTCCTATAAGCCTTCCACTTTAAAAGCTTTTCATTTATGTTGGATTATCCAACCAAAGAGATAAGCTTGAGTTTTATTTTTATGTGCTGGTGGAATAGTTGATTTATTTATGCTTTCTGCCTGACTGTTTGTTCTGTGTTATCGTTGAGTTAGAAACCTATTTCCTTTTCACAACGTTGCCTGAGCAATTTCCTGTACCATTTTATTTTAAAGTATATGTTCTCAGATTGCTGTCAGAAGGGGCATTTCTCATTTGCATTGCAGAATTTCAGAGTACTGAAACGCGCTGAACTGTCTCCTTTCTTTCAGGTATTCCCAGCCTTTACATGAAGAAATAGCTCTGCATAAACACCTCAAACACAAAAACATTGTCCAGTACCTTGGTTCTCTTAGTGAAGATGGATTCATTAAGATATTCATGGAGCAGGTGCCAGGAGGTAAGATGTTTTAAGTTAAAAAAACAAAAAACCAGTGGGTTGTATCCTAACTCAAACTTGTGCAAGAGCATTCACACAACAGATCTTCTCTGCTGCCTCCTTCCTACTGCAGCAACCTAAGATTCCTGAGAGGTGGAGGGCCACTTGGAAATGATGTAGGTTATGCTGCAGGAGACTGCAATATAAGGAAGGAACTCGCAGCAATGGAGCATTCCTTCCACAAGTATGACCTTGTCATTTGAGTGACCTTGACTGTGTATGCTTCTCTTGACCTTGACTTGACCTGATCACACACCTAACTTTAGTCCCTGTGATCTTAGGCCCAATCCTATCCAATGTTCCGGTGCTGGTGCAACCATGCCAACAGGGTGCATGCTGCATCCTGTGGGGGAGGGGCATTCACAGATGCCTTCTCAAGGTTTACCTCGGGCTGCATTGCAGCTGCAACAGCACTGAAAAGTTGGATAGGATTGGGCCCTTAGTTTGCTGCTCTTTACCTTGATTTCAGCTTGACCTAGACTGTCTCTGGACAACTGTCATTTGACTCTTCCAACTGACTGCTAGCAAACCTGACTCCAGTTGGCCTGATCAGGGATGCAATCCTTGCTTGCTTATGAATTGCACAAGGAACATGGGAAGAGCTAATTATTACCTCCCTCTTCCAAGCTGAGTGCTGCCTCCATTGCCACTTCTTCTATTGACCAATGAAGGGAAAGTGGTGGCAGCAGCAGAAATGGCAGTGCTTAACTCGGAGGAAGGAGATAAGCCATCACCACCCACTTCACTTACATTTCCTCCTCCAGCTACTAGAGGCAGTGATGGAGACAGCAGTGCTGGACTTGGAGTAGGGAGATAAGCTGCTCCAGCCCTTTGAATTTTACTTACTTTCCTCTGCCAAGTCTAGCACTGTTGTCACTGCTGCTTCCTCTGATGGTGGCAGAAGGAATGCTGGGCTCCCAGCATGCCTTCCTTATGCCACTGTAGATAGTGGTAGTAGTGGCAGCACTTGACTTGGGAGAAGTTAAGCCCTCCACGTCCTCATGCATGTGAAAGAATGGAGCCAGACTCTAGGCAGGTGGAAGGGTGGGAGAAGCAGCATGCAGGGCACATGGCACTCCTTCCAGCTTGCCACCTTTTATTCACTGCCTGAGGTGAATTTTTTATTTATTATTATTTTTCCCCCCACATTTTTATACCGCCCTTCCTCCGAAGAGCTCAGGGTGGTTTTACACAGCTGCTCCTCCCCTCTTTCTTGTCCTCACAACAACCCTGTGAGGTAGCTGAGAGAAAGTGACTGGCCCAAGGTCACCCAGGAAGCTTGTGGCTGAGGGGGGATTTGAACCTGGATCATCCAGGTCTAAGTCCACCTCCCAAACCACTACACCACCCTGGCTCCCTGGTGAATTTTCAAGTCACCTCATGTGTATGCTGACCTTGACCTTGATAGAATGGGAAGGGAACCATGTTTCAAGTTTGTTCTGAAGCCAGAGAAATTGGGCATAGGGACAATAGAATACTTGGTTAACAGGTAAACTAATTAATGAATTGGTTTGTGATTTAACAAACTCCATTCATTTGACATTAGCGGCATCACTATAAACATTGTTCCCATTCTTATTTAGTAGATATGTATATGATTTGTTAGGTAAAAGTACTGTTTTTCTGTAAAGCTGTTGCTTTTCTGTTTTGAAAGTTGTTTTCAAAAGTGAATTTTTTTTTTCATATTACAGGCAGTCTTTCTGCTCTTCTGAGATCGAAATGGGGACCACTGAAAGATAATGAACAGACCATTGGTTTTTATACCAAGCAGATTCTTGAAGGATTAAAATACCTCCATGACAATCAAATAGTGCATCGAGACATAAAGGTGGGAAGCTCTCTATGAATTCTAAATATGTACAGTATTTCTGTGCTAAAAGCATTAGGCTTGCATAATCAGTAGTGAACGCATCTTCACTACTCCCTGTTAAAAGCAGAATGAAAAAGTTAGTTTCCATCTGATGCTATTAACCATCATAAACCTGCAAGGAATACTATAGTTTCCTAATTGGAATTGAAGAACCCTCAGCTCTGTTTCTTGAAAGCCAAGCTGCTTGTGATGTTAAATAAGTCACTATATAGTCTAGTCTAGTGATCCACCATGTTACATCATCGTGTGATGGCTAAAACATTGTGCACTATGGAGCAGCCAGTGGAAATAGCCAGCGGCTCTGTGCATGTGTCAGAATGGGAGGGTGAATGTGTCATGGTGGGGAATGGGCCAAACTGAGGTTGGAGTGAGAGGGGAATCTCAGTGGCAGTCATACATGCCAGATCCTATTCCCCTTTCCTGGCCTGGATCCTCCTCCTTCCTTTCCATGGACTTATGCCAGCAAAATAGCTGGCATATGTCTGAGGTGACCCATTGGTGAATAGGTGGCCTGCTGGGAGGTAAGTATAAAATATTTTACTTAACCTCTCATTGGTCATCTGCTTCTCCCCACCAGTGCATGCTCTGTCAGTGCAGTAGCATGGCAGAAGATGGTGGGGAATAGAACTGAGCTGTTATTTATTCCTTGTGGCCGCATAGTGAAGCCCCCACCACCTACCCAATCCAATCCTTACAATGTCAGTCAACCCCTTGGAAGGTGGCAGAGGAAGATTGACCCTTTAATTCTTTACACCTGCACAATTTTCCTGCTGAAAATTTCCTTTCCCCACCCAAACCTACTTTTTAATGCCCAAAGTATAATGGTCACAAATGATACTGGGGGGGTTACGTTGCCACAAAGTGGGGCAGTTTTAGCAAAATATTCCCTGTCTCTGCACTACAGTTGCAGTCTTAACTTCAGCTGTGTATGGCTGCTAGGCATAAATAAGCCCACTGTTACATGGTGATTCATTGAACATCACATGTAGTTTGGCCTGAGTCTCAGGCTTATGAAGACTTGTTGAAATCCAGTGAGACAGACTGTAGAACGTCATGGTCTTGATCCATATCTCTTTTCATCTGTACACTAACTGAAGCTGCAATCCTTTGCATACTTACCTGGGCTAAGCCCAGTGACTGCTGTGGGATTTACTTCTGTGTAACTTGCATAGATTTGAGCTGTAAGTAACTTTTCATTAGGGCATTGTCTCTTCAATTTATGTCTTCCTAAAATGGATGCTCCAAATTGGTGGGATTTGCATCTAACTAAAAAGGTATGCAAGGGATGGGCTGCTGTTAAAAATGACTTTTGAGTGAAGAATATGTGGGTTTATTAACCTGGTTTCATTTCTGCCTTGTTCTATACAAAATTCTTGGGGGGGGGGAAGAGGGGGGATTGGATGTCTAAAAACATTATTTAGGGCACAATACTAACCAGGTCTACTCAGAAGTAAGTCCTATTTTGTTTAATGGGGCTTAGGAAAGTGTGGTTAGGACTGCAGCCTTGTATTATATTTTATTGGAAGGTTTTCTACAAACCAATTATACTTCCTATAAAAAGCACAAGATATTTTAGTCATAATGTTAAAAGATAATTTCTCTCTCTCTCTCTCTCTCTTACACGCACACACACGCGCACACACACACACACTTGCATGTGAGAAAGAGAGTGAACGCTAGAAGTCTACCACTATGCAAAAAGATGTTGAAGTATATTGATTTTATTGTATTCTTTCTATAATGTGAAAACATCTGGTACTAATAAATTTTCATCAAAACATAATGAAAAGGAAACAGCACCCTCATAATTCTTTAATAATGATTATGAGGCATTAAGATGCAAAGTGTTTAGCAATATCAGTCATTAGAGGAAATAACAATCCCAAATGTTCTCTCCTCCAGGGTGACAATGTGCTTATCAACACATACAGTGGAGTGTTAAAGATTTCAGATTTTGGAACATCAAAGAGGCTTGCAGGAATAAACCCGTGTACTGAAACATTTACTGGTATGCATTTAAAGGATATTGTAGGGACTTTTCTTTTCATAAGAACTCTCTAGACTATCCATTCAGTATTGCAGTTCGGAATTCCCAGCAGCCTTTTGTTGGCACGTGGAGCTGGAACAGAAATCAGTTCAATTTATTTGCTTTAATTGGTTGATTTTATTTAGAGAATGTATATCCTGCTCTTTAAGCAATAGGCAGAGCAGTAAACATAAAATTCTAAAATAACAAAAGAACAAGGAGCTCAGTCCTATACATGTTTACTTGGAAGTAAGTCCCACAGTGTTCTGTGATGTTAACCCTCAGGTAAGTGTGCATGGGACACAGCCTGAAGCTGCAATCCTATTCACACTAACCTGGGAGTAAGCCCCCCCCCCCCGTCGACTATAATGGAACTTATATCTGAGTAGACATACATAGGATTGGGCTGAGAATCGCATAACAGTTTAAAACGGAGCAGCAAATCAAATTAAAGCAAAGCATAAAAGTCCAGAGTCTACCTTGGCCGAATAGGAAGATCTTCATGTGATATGGAAAAGGTGTCTGGGTCAGCACAGGGCACGTTGCTCTGGGGAGAGTGTTCCAGAGTTGGGATGCCACAGTTGAAAGGACCCAGTTATGAATTCCCATCTGCCTCATTTTCAGAGATAGTGGGTTCTATAGAAAGGCCTCTGAGGAAGATCTAAAGAGCCAAGAAGGCTCCTGTGCATCCCTAACTGCTGCCAAGTTAGTGATGGCTCTGGCTTTTAAAGGGGCCTGGGGCAAAAGCCTTGTGAGGGCTTCTAGTGGTATGTTTCCCCCACATTTTGGAAAGTAGGCGCACACACAGCAACCGTCCCTGTAATTCCCAGAAGCTGAGCACTAGATAGCCACAAACTCTCTTTTGGGTCATTATCTGCAGCAGCTATGGAGAATTCTCTCCTCCTGCTGCCTGCTTTCCACTGACTCCTTGTAAGCTTTTCTTTTGGGCCCTGGACCCTAGCTGATTTATGATCAATGGTGGGGAGGGACAGTGATGATCACAGACCATCCTTTTACTTGCTCCTGTGCCATTTTACAATTCCTAGGTGCCCCACCAAGCATAGTGGGGAAAGAAGAGTGTCTACTGCTGCACCCCACAATCACCCTCTAAATGTCTTCATTGGCCCTAGCTTACCAGATGGGATGTAGTGGACTTTAGTTGTCTTGAGTTGACCGTGTATGGTTGTGGCCCTTTTATGGGCATAAGACCCTGATATGTGCCCCACCTGTGCAGCAACCCCTGTCCCAAGCTATTTAGGGATTTAAAGGTTAAAACAATCTTCTTGAACTGAGCCTGGAAACAGAGAAAGTTGTTATCTTTTGGAGTTCTGTTGTATACACTCTCTGCAAACAATGTCACTGCACAAAGTGAACTAGGAATTCTGATGTGTGCTGAGATCCTAGGTGTACCAATTTCAGAAGTTCCACTGAGCACATTGGGAGATTTGTGCCAGAGTGTAATTTTATTCATTAGCAAAGTTGTGGACATCAGATAAACATAGTCTGCTGGAGTGATATACATAGCAATTTACCATTATCAGTAACATTCCTGATGTTACATCAGTAACATTCCTGATGATCCAGGCAGGAGGTCTGGTCTAGAGGGTTGAGCCTCCATTTGCCTGAAAATAACATCCGAAGGTCGCCAGTTCGAGGCCACTGGCACCGTGCGACCTTGAAGCAGCTGACAAGCTGAGCCGAGCTATTCCATCTGCTCTGAGCATGGGAGGATGGAGGCCAGAATGTGCGACCAGATCAAGAAAGAAACATCTGAATGTTGTGGTTTCTTGAAAGATAGAAACCTTCTTTCAAATTGTAAAAATCCCTACGGGGATTTAATTTGCCTGCCTATGTAAACCGCCTTGAATAAAATCTAAGGAGAAATCTGAGGACCAAGAAAGGCGGTATAGAAATACCTGTATTATTATTATTATTTATTATTCCTAATTTCCAAATCAATGAAAATTAAAACTGCTAAAGCAGAAACTGAACTTCCTTATTCCTGATCTAGCTAGAGAACATACATATTCACGTTCCTAGCTGGTTGGGGAATCATGTGTGCACTGTTCCTATATGCACGCCATCAGATGGAACTGCATATGCACATAGCATCAGAAAGATATTCTAACAGCCCAATCCTATACATCTCTATTAGAAGCAAGTCCCATTGAGTTCAGTGAGATTTACTCCCAGGTAAGTTCATGTACTTTTGATCAGCAGTTTACAGACAGGTGGTAGAATATGTCTGTGTGGATTTAGTCCCACCCACACTCACCCTTTCCTACCAAAAAACTAATAACCGTTCTGCAGGGCCTTAAGACATTTTTGTTTAGGTTGGCTTTTGATGGCTGAAGTGACTGACTGGCCATCAGTAGTTTTAAATCAGTGGTTCCCAAAATCATGGGTCTCAACCCGCTATTGGGACCCTATTTGGGACCATTCCTCCTTAAGGAGAGTGGCTTAGGAATGGGTCTCCGACAGTGCTGCTTGGTCATCTCCACGTACCTGGGGGCATCCTTCAGCCTCTCAGGGGAGTCCTGGAGGCTTGCATCTGCTTCCATCACCCTCTGTACTTCTCCATTGAGCTCTGGTCTGCTAATGGAGCTCACTTAGCACAAACCAGATGTGAGCTCCAATAGCAGATCAGAGCTCAATGGAGGGTCATGGAGGTGGCTGCAAACCTCCAGGATCACCCCCCCCCAGGAGGCTGCAGGATGCCCCCAGGTATACAGAGATGTCTTAGGTTCCACACAACACCATGATCACTGTGGTGCTGTCTGGGCAACCCCCCTACTCCCACCTGCCCCTGCAAAAACTTAGAGTAGTTCCAAAGTATGAGTAGGACTTTGGGAACCACTGTTTTAAATGATTTTATTGAAGCAATCCACTAGACTTTTCGGTTTTTATTTTTTAAAGTTTTGTGTTTACTGATTAGTATGTTACTATTTTCAAAGTTCTAAGCCTCCTTGAGTGCCCCCACTCAGAGAAAGGCAGGATAAAAATTCAATAAATAAATAAATGCTTTGAAAATTCTGAACTGCTATATAAATCAGTATCACTAAAATGTTCTTATGAAGTCTAGGAAACTTCATTTGTTCTGTCATTTTTTTGCTACCAAGAAAAGAAATTCCTAAGTAAAATCTGCTTCTGTCTTTAACAGGTACTCTGCAGTATATGGCCCCAGAAATAATTGATAAAGGACCAAGGGGCTATGGGAAAGCTGCAGATATCTGGTCGTTAGGCTGCACTATTATTGAAATGGCCACTGGGAAGCCTCCATTTTATGAATTAGGCGAGCCTCAAGCAGCCATGTTTAAGGTTAGGTTTTTGTCATTGTTTTCTTTTACAAATGGAATGTCTCAAGAAAATGTACACACACTTTATAGTGTCAGGTTCATTATTCTATAATTCACACATATACAATAATTCAATGATTCTCAAACTGGTGGGTCGCGACCCACCAGTTCGTGTAAAGGTCCCCTGGTCTCTTTAAAGAGCGGGGGTAAGGAGCGAGGGCAGGATCACATTGCTAAGGGGGGCTCCGGGTGCTTTAACTTACTCACTGTGGGCTGCAAGAGGTGCAGGGAATCCTGCGCAGTTCCCTGCAGGGCTCTCCAAAGCTTAGAATCTTCAAACGACATAATCGCAAAGCACTTCCGGTTTCCAGGAGATGCTTTGCGATCACGTCATTTGAAGATTCTAAGCCTTGGGGAGCCCTGCAGGGGGCTGCACAGAGTCCCCCAAATTCCTGGAACCTGCAGCAGCCTGCAGTGAGTGAAAGTAAGTGCAAACTCCCCTTTCACCTCCCCCCTTAACGATTCGATCCTGGAGATTGTGTTGCTGCCCTCGCCCCTCCTGAGCAAAGACTTACTTAGAGAGTAAAGCTACCTAAAAGTTTGAGAACCACTGCAATAATTCATACATATTCTGTATCTGGGGTACATAGATACAGGGAGTGGGGATACAGGTGTGGGGAGCCCCACAGGGCACTCTGCAGGGCTCTTGCAGCATGTGAAAAGTGAAAGTCGGAATTACAACCCATTTCCAGTTTCGTCGCGATCACAACTTTCACTTTTTACAAGTCACGGGGAGCCCTGCAGAGCACTCCGTAGGGCTCCCCACATTTCCCAGACTCTGGAAACACATAGGTTAAGTTCAAAAATAGCCCCTTTCCCCCACAGCAGTGTGATCCTGGGGGTCGCATCACTACCTTCCCCCCTCCCCTGCAAAGATTTTTCTTGGGAGATTTATTCCTGAGAAGTTTGAGTACCAGTGAATTAGACCAAGTGCTTGAAGTATAGATTCCGCATTGGGATCTGTACATTGCTGGCATCATTAACTAAGGGAACTGCAGATATCTACCAACAGGTGTACTAGGATGGTTCCACACATCTCTTCAATTGCTTCCCTTAGATCAGTGGTTCCCAAACTGAACTGTAGTTGGGAGCCATGGAAACCAGCCAGGAGGGCCATGGAATTATTGCAAAAAACCTACTGCTGTATACAATGTATAGGACTGTAGCCCTAATGGGGAACTACGACCATGGCCCAGTAGATGAAGGGAGCTGCCAGTCAAGAAAATTTGGGAACCACTGCCTTAGATGTTCAGGTGTTGTAGGTTTTTATACAATTTACTTAGGAATTGGAAATTGTTAAAAATGTGTATGCATTTTTTTTTGGCTGACACCCTGTATAAAAGGTGTCTGTATATACCCTGCTTCTGTGACACCCTGTGTGCTGGAGAAGAAATGACATGATACACAGGTTAGTGGAAAATGTATTTAGTTCTGATGATTCAAATACTTCAAAGAAGAAAATAAAATGCTATTCAAATTTCTTTTTGAACTTTGCCTTGTCCTTTTCTGTAAGGGCCTATCAGAGAATGAAAAAAGTTTCTAATGGTAACTATTTAATGGATTCCACTGTCATAAGAACATAAGAACAGCCCCACTGGATCAGGCCATAGGCCCATCTAGTCCAGCTTCCTGTATCTCACAGCAGCCCACCAAATGCCCCAAGGAGCACACGTGATAACAAGAGACCTGCATCCTGGTGCCCTCCCTTGCATCTCAGATAGCCCATTTCTAAAATCAGGAGGTTGCACATACACATGGCTTGTAACCCGTAATGGATTTTGCCTCCAGAAACTTGTCCAATCCCCTTTTAAAGGCATCCAGGCCAGATGCTGTCACCACATCCTGTGGCAAGGAGTTCCACAGACCAACCACACCGAGTAATGAAATATTTTTTTGTCTGTCCTAACTCTCCCAACACTCAATTTTCGTGGATGTTCCCTGGTTCTGGTGTTATGTGAGAGTGTAAAGAGCTTCTCTCTATTGACTTTATTCTTCCCATGCATAATTTTGTATGTCTCAATCATGTCCCCCCTCAGGCGTCTCTTTTCTAGGCTGACAATGCCCAAACGCCTTAGCCTTTCCTCATAAGGAAGGTGCCCCAGCCCCGTAATCATCTTAGTCGCTCTGTTTTGCACCTTTTCCATTTCCACTATGTCTTTTTTGAGATGCGGCGAGCAGAACTGGACACAATACTCCAGGTGTGGCCTTACCATAGATTTGTACAACGGCATTATAATACTAGCCGTTTTGTTCTCAATACCCTTCCTAATGATCCAAAGCATAGAATTGGCCTTCTTCACTGCCGCCGCACATTGGGTCGACATTTTCATCTACTTGTCCACCACCACCCCAAGATCTCTCTCCTGATCTGTCACAGACAGCTCAGAACCCATCAGCCTATATGTGAAGTTTTGATTTTTTGCCCCAATGTGCATGACTTTACACTTACTGACATTGAAGCACATCTGCCATTTTGCTGCCCATTCTGCCAGTCTGGAGATCCTTCTGGAGCTCCTCACAATCACTTCTGGTCTTCACCACTCAGAAAAGTTTGGTGTCGTCCGCAAACTTAGCCACCTCACTGCTCAACCCTGTATCCAGGTCATTTATGAAGAGGTTGAAGAGCACCGGTCCCAGGACAGATCCTTGGGGCACACCGCTTTTCACCTCTCTCCATTGTGAAAATTGCCCATTGACACCCACTCTCTGCTTCCTGGCCTCCAACAAGTTCTCAATCCATGAGAGGACCTGTCCTCTAATTCCCTGACTGTGGAGTTTTTTCAGTAGCCTTTGGTGAGGGACCGTGTCAAACACCTTCTGAAAGTCCAGATATATAATGCCCATGGGTTCTCTCGCATCCACATGCCTGTTGACATTTTCAAAGAATTCTATAAGGTTTGTGAGGCAAGACTTACCCTTACAGAAGCCATGCTGATTCTCCCACAGCAAGGCTTGTTCGTCTATGTGTTTTGAGATTCTATCTTTGATGTGGCCTTCCACCATCTTACCCAGTATAGATGTTAGGCTGACTGGCCTATAGTTTCCTGGGTCCCCCCTCTTTCCCTTCTTGAAGATCAGCGTGACATTTGCTATCCTCCAATCTTCTGGCACTGTGGCCGTTTTGAGGGACAAGTTGCATATTTTAGTCAAGAGATCTGCAACTTCATTCTTCAATTCCTTAATAACTCTTGGGTAGATGCCATCAGGGCTGGGTGACTTACTGATCTTTAATTTTTCAATGAGGTCTGAAACATCTTCTCTTTTCACCTCTATCTGACTTAATTCCTTGATCAGGAGGGGCCTTTCGGGCAGCGGTATCTGCCTGAGGTCTTCTGCCGTGAAGACAGATGCAAAGAACTCATTTAATTTCTCTGCCATCTCTAAGTCTCCTTTTATCTCCCCTTTCCCTTCCTCACCATCCAGAGGGCCAACTGCTTCTCTGGCGGGTTTCCTGCTTCTAACATATTTGAAGAAGCTTTTATTATTCCCTTTAATGCTGCTGGCCATGTGTTCCTCATAGTCTCTCTTGGCCTCTCATATCACTTTCTTACATTACTTTTAAGGAAATGTCTTACATGTCTTTTAAGGAAAAGGCTTCATTCTGTGTGGGAAGATCATCTGGATTCTTAACTGTTTTTCTTCTTCTTCTACACTTGTCAGGTGGGAATGTTCAAAATACACCCTGAGATTCCTGAATCAATGTCAGCAGAAGCAAAGGCTTTCATTCTGCGCTGCTTTGAACCAGATCCAGACAAGAGAACCTGTGCTAATGAGCTTCTTGTAGACGAGTTCTTAAAAGTCACAAGTAAAAAAAGGAAGTCCCAAACAAAACTAGCAGGTAAAAACATATTTCATTCCAGTTCGGAAAGCTTAAGGTCATTAGGCTCTGATGTAATGGAGCCATTGAGCACAGGTTTAAGTCAAAAGTATAAACACTGAAATTTATTAAGATAGTTCAGGTGAGGTTTTTATCTGTGGTTTTGGATATAGTTCTAGTGTGTCTGGCAAATGCTTAAAAAAGTTGGATTTGGGGTTTCTACCTTTCCTGTTGGAAAGACAAATGTTTTAAGCAAATGCTTAAAAAAAGTTATTGGTAATTTTTGGGTTTCCAGCTTTCCTATTGGTGGTTGGGCAGCATGCTATTCAGTGCACTACTGGAGCACACTTTTCAGATGTTGTGCAATACTTGCCACCAGTGGAACAAGCATTCCAATGGCAGCAGGGCCAAATAGGATTGGGCCATAAATTGCAGGGAAAAAATAGAATAAAATAATGGGCTGTGTCTTTATTTTTGAAAAGTAATTGACCAAATGATCTTTTTCCAACTTTACTTCCTAAACGAATCCTAGATGTTTTTAATGAATTCCTTTTCTTTTTCACAGCACTCTCAGTTGGATCAAATGGTGAGATTAACACACAAGTTTTTCTATTTTTACTCTTGTAAGATTTTTAAATGTTCTAAAGCCTTAGGAATATTTATTTAATCATAAATTACCATAATTACAATTTAAATGAGATACAGGAGCCAAATGGAAGGTTTAATTAACTGTTGCATTTATGCAGCTCTAATTTTCCATAAGGAGTTAAAGCATTACATTCTAAAGTTGCAGTTCTCAGCATGCATATCAGGAGGTCAGTTTCACTGAACTCAGACTTTCAAGTAAACATGTTTAGGATTCAGCACTAAAAGTGCTGTCTTCATTACATGTTGAAATATCTCTTTGAAAATTTATTTTAAAAATGTATACCTCATCCTGTCTCTAAGGACTGGCTTATAAATAGAAATTAAAACACTAAAATATAAAACAATATAATTTAAAAACAGCAGCACCAGCAACAATAAAACCCAGCCATATGCTTCATAAATGTGCAGCAAAAGCTTGCCAAAAAAAATTCATTTTGCTATGAGGCTTTTGTTTGTAACTGTGCAGAAAGATTAGAAGCATCCCTATATTGTCTCTTTATGTAGCTTGTTCTTTTCATAAGTAAGGTCAGTACAGCCCATCCTGTCTCATTAGCTCACCTCCTTAGAATTTCAATTGTGGGATGTGATTTCCATAGGGCATATCCCACCAGTCCCTTTGTATTGGGCACTGTGCATTAAGTCAGACCATCATCTTGGATAGTAAATTCATATGCAACTCCCCTAGGCCCTAGCTCACAGGCAACTGTTGGAGGATGGATCATAGCCATTATTATTTTAATTTAATTCTCCATGGGAGGCCTAATTATGCTAATTTTTCTGGTATTTTTCCACCCTCTTTTCATGTGCAGAATACCTTAGAAGCATATCTTTGCCTGTTCCTGTTCTGGTGGAAGATACAAGTAGTAGCAGTGAATATGGTTCTGTTTCACCAGACACAGAATTAAAGCTTGATCCATTCTCCTTTAAAATGAGAGCCAAATCTTGTGGAGAGAAGGATGCGAAAGGTCTTAGATCTCTTTTTCTAAGGTAAAAACCTATGTAATTTCTTTATTAGTTCACAAGTAAAGAAATAACCTATTTTAAATAAGCTTTTATTTATCATGAGCAATTTCAAGAGTAACAATGTGTAAATATTTACAGTATCCCAGATGAGAATTTTGAGGACCACAGTGCTCCTCCTTCACCTGAGGAGAAGGATTCCGGCTTCTTCATGCTGAAAAAGGATAGCGAACGGAGAGCCACCCTCCACAGAATCCTAACAGAGGACCAAGATAAGGTGGTGAGGAATTTGATGGAAGCTTTAGCTCAGGTAAAAAAAAATACATATGGTACATTTAGCAGTGGACTATGTTAAAATAAAAGTTGTGGGTGGGAATTATTCATTGCTGCCCTAGCACATCATAAGTCATCATATTTTCTTAGATTACACGGCCTACAAAATTGAGGGTCAGAAAAGTTTTTCCAAAACTTTATGGTGGTTTGATATGAATTTGGGGTGCCGATTCCAAAAATGGCATCCGGTTTTGCCCTATCACGCCTAGTTTTGGAGACACGGCATAGCCTCTTTAGTGAATGGTTCAAGCAGCTTCCTCATGAGGAAGCCATGCTGTAGGCTTCCTCATGTGGAAGCTGCTTGATCCATTCACTAAAGAGGCTATGCCGTGTCTCCAAAACTAGGCGTGATAGGACAAAACCGAATGACATTTTTGGAATCAGCACCCCAAATATACCTAGGAATTGGTGTAACATTTAAGGAAGCAAAATGTGTGTTGGCCTGTGTTATTAGAACTCTGCAGTTTGGGCACCCAGATGCTGCAAATTAGATGGCTTTTAAATGGTCTAAAAGTAAAAAATTTTCTAAATAATGTGTTCAAAATAATTGAGAACTCTCAAGAGCAGATATTCAAGGTCAGCAGGAGGTTGTGGAGGGGAGATACCTTCCCTCTTGTTTAAATATCTCCTTCCACAAAACAGGAGGAGCACTTAGGATACAACCTATAGAAAATAAAGATGTCAGTCAGAATATGTGCTTTTGAGGTTGTAGCATATGTTTGAGACCTGTAGAGGCTGCAGTATGACTTTGCTTTGATCTTGGACTAAAATACAAAATGAAGATGATGTGTGGGAGTTACCATATGCTTTCCATGCAGCGTATGCAAGAAAGCAGAGCAGCACTGAGAGACAAAAAAAAATTGTTATTATCATAGAATCTTAATCACTGGGTGATTCATCATATTGTGTTAGAAGAGAATGACCGTGATTATCTAACACTGCCAGTGTAATACAACAGATAAATGATGTTCTGTTTGCCTTTTAATTCTGTGATTCACTTCGGTGCCCTTTCTTATTTTAAGGCCAAATCTGAGTTGTCCTGGTGTGCAGTTTTGTATTTTCACATCCCTTAAAGATTACACAGATGTAATCAGCTCACTATTATTCTGACAGGGAGCTGAGGAACCAAAATTGAAATGGGAACACATTACAACTTTAGTTGCGAGCCTCAGAGAATTTGTAAGGTCAACAGATCGCAAAATAATTGCAAATACACTTTCGAAGCTGAAACTGGAGTTGGACTTTGACAGTCATGGAATTAGCCAGGTTCAGTTGGTACTCTTTGGTTTTCAAGATGCGGTAAGTATACCTTTTCCTGCTATTTTGCTACTTTTTGAAAATATAAATGAACTTTCTAAGCTGATGAAGTTTCCAAACTGGGCGGAATCCTGTAAAAATTACCGTAGATACTCGCCTATAAGTCGATCCCACAGATAAGTTGAGGGTAGGCTTTGATTTAAAAAAAATCATGGGATTTTATATGACCCTTGGATAAGTCAGAGGTTAAACTTAGGGGGGTGTCTGAGCCTGACTAATTTTGTCTGATTTTACCCGAGCCAGATCCTGAAAAATGACCTACCAGTAATTGTTGCCTAAGAACTGTACAGTCACTTATTAAAAACATAGTATTAAAAACACAGTATACATACATAGTATGTATACATCTATACATACATACATACACATAGACTATTAAAAATAGCCTCTAATTTATTAAAAACCATGATCTATTTCATAGATCATAAGATACATTTTTATTCACTAATTTTTAAAATTGTACTCTCAACAACCATTTGTAAAGACTATCAGAGTAAGGCCACAATCCCATCCACACTTTCCTGGGAGTAAGCCTCATTGACTTTAATGGAACTTACTTCTGAGTAGACAAGCCTAGTACTTGGGCTCTAAGTACACTGAAAGCAGCATCCCAGTAGAACCATTAATGAAATCCTCCTTTAAAGTGCCTGGTGCCTTAAGCCAAAGGCTCTGTGTAGAACACACAGAGTGTGCAATGCTGTTCACAGCAGAGAGACAAGCAACAAGGAGTGACTGAGCAAGTGCAGCTGCACATAATTGGACCTGATGTACTTGGAAGTAGACCCTCTGTGGAGGAAGGGCAGCGAGGCCACATGTGGAGTTCCTGGCAGCTACACCTCCTGCCAGCCAGCACCCAGCCGCTCCCCTCTTCGTTCCTGGAGCCAGAGGAGCCAGGGCATGTGGGGCAGTCACCCAGGCAGGTAGAGGGGGCCATTTGCACCTGGGGGGTCTTAGGAGGAGGATGGGAAGCTGTGCCTCCCCTGGCCTGCACCTGGCCGGTTGCGACTGGAGCCTCGGAGGAGCCCTGGAGGGGGCAGGGCATGCAAGAGCAACCTACCAGCTATGCTCCCTTGCCTCTCACAGCCCTCCGTCTGCAATCCCTGCCACAGTCCCGCTGCCTGCGGGGGAAGGGAGCAGAGTGGGCGCGTCCTGGCTACTGCCACTGCTCACCAGACCAACGGAGAGCAGGGAGCACTCGGGGAATGACCTGCACTGCCCCGTGGCTGCAGCCAGCAGGGAGGGAGGCACCGGGGAGCACCTGGCAGGGAGCAGCACAGGACGATCCCCGCGCGCTCCCTGCCCTCCGTTGGTCTGGCGGTGGCGGCGGCAGCCAGGACGCCCCTGCTCTGCTCCCTGCCCCTGCTGGCGGCAGGACTGTGGCAGGGGGTGGAGGGCTCTGAGAGGCTGTGGGGGAGCGCCAGCAGGCAGGCTGACCCCCGTGCCCTGCCTGCTCCCAGGTTCCAGGCGCAACAGGCAGGGTGCAGGCTGGGGGGAGGCGAACTGCCCATCCTCCCATCAAGCCCCCCCCCCGTGCAAATGGCCCCCCACTGCCTCCGCCCATTGGGTGACTGCGGAGATAAGATGAGGGGGCGATTCTCCCATCAGTTTGGGGCACAAATTTATCGCCGTATAGGCAAGTTTCTACGGTACTCATGACAATGACCCTTTGAGAGAAATAGGAATTAGTTGCAAATAACTAAGAGCATAATCCTATGGTGTGTACTCAGAAGTAAGTGCACATAAAATTGCATCCCAAGTTCCACTTAAATCAGTAGGCTTTAGGCTACATTCCTGTACAGACTTTCCTGGGAGTAAGCTCCATTGGACACAGTATCTCAAAAGGTACCTGTATTGTGGTTTTGGTAATCTATAGATTTAAATAATTTACAGCACAATCTTGTGCATGTCTACTCAGAAGTAAGCCTCATTAAATTGACCAAGACTTACTCTCAGATAATTGTGTACAGCTCAGTCCTCAGCATCCGCAGGGGTTCTGTTCCAGGAACCCCCACAGATGCTGAAAACTGCAGATAAAGAAATCAACGGTCCATCCTATTTTCCAAGGCACAGGGAGGTCACTAGCAACATCTCCACAAGTCAGAATGCCTGTCAGAGCCTTTTAGTAGGCTCTTCCAGTTTTTGTGAGCCTACAGAAGAGTCTACTGATAGGCTTCGGCAGACATTCTGAGTCACAAGAAGGTCACATGCGACCTCCCCGCGACTCAGAAGACCTCCTAGATGTGACTTTCAGTTGTGTCCAGAAACTGCTCAGTGGGTCATCCAGCCGTGGGTCAGATCCATAGGTTCCAAATCAGCAGATAAAGAGGACCCACTTTATATGATTGCATGCCTCAATAGGCCAAATGGCAGAAGACTTGAGAGGTTGATAATTCTAATCTGTTCACAGTTGACATCACCATAAGATTAGTGGATTTTTGTTGTTCCACTGCAAAATGAGAATTGGTAAATTAAAGATGCAATCCTATGCATGTGTACTCAGAAGTAAGTCTCCTTGAATTCAGTGGGATCTACTTTCCTGGCAATACAGGATTGCAGCCTACATGGATCTGAATGTATCTTTGTGCTACGTTCGCAGCTTTCAGAAAGACTTTGTCCCTTCTCATTTCCAAAAAGTGCAGAACATTTGACTTCTAAAATAGAGTTGCTCAGCAGGTGGAAAGCAGGGAGAGACTTACTTTTCAGATATTGTATAATAGCTCGAATACTTTATTGTCGTTGTACAAGTACAAAGAAATTTCAATGCACTCCAAGACATGGACATAAAAACATTTATACAACAAACATACATTCAAACAATCATAAAACACAGAGATGTAATAAATAGATAATAAAATCCAGTAAAACATTTGAAGATGCTGTGTTATCATATTCCTAATGATTTTTAAGTTCATCATTCAATATGATTATAGGTCTAGGATAAAAACTATTCATAAATTGTGTGGCGTGTGTCCTGACAGATCTGTATCGTTTGCCAGAAGGCAACAATTCCAAAAAATTATAAGCTGGATGAGAATGATCTTTAAGTCTTGCCCTAATGGAGGAGTCTTGCCCTAATGAGGCAAGAAGTCTTGCCCTAATGGAAGTCTTGCACAAATGAGGAGAATAAAAAGGAACATAAATTGTGGCAAAAGAAATGTAAGAAGGTGATATGGGAGGCCAAGCGAGACAATGAGGAACGCATGGCTGGCAACATTAAGGGGAATAATAAAAGCTTCTTCAAATATGTTAGAAGCAGGAAACCCGCCAGAGAAGCGGTTGGCCCTCTGGATGGTGAGGAAGGGAAAGGGGAGATAAAAGGAGACTTAGAGATGGAAGAGAAATTAAATGAGTTCTTTGCATCTGTCTTCACGGCAGAAGACCTCGGGCAGATACCGCTGCCCGAACGGCTCCTCCTAACCAAGGAGTTAAGTCAGATAGAGGTTAAAAGAGAAGATGTTTCAGACCTCATTGATAAATTAAAGATCAATAAGTCACCAGGCCCTGATGGCATCCACCCAAGAGTTATTAAGGAATTGAAGAATGAAGTTGCAGATCTCTTGACTAAGATATGCAACTTGTCCCTCAAAACGGCCACGGTGCCAGAAGATTGGAGAATAGCAAATGTCACGCCGATCTTTAAAAAGGGAAAGAGGGGGGACCCAGGAAACTATAGGCCAGTCAGCCTAACATCTATACCGGGTAAGATGGTGGAATGCCTCATCAAAGATAGGATCTCAAAACACATAGACGAACAGGCCTTGCTGAGGGAGAATCAGCATGACTTCTGTAAGGGTAAGTCTTGCCTCACGAACCTTATAGAATTCTTTGAAAAGGTCAACAGGCATGTGGATGTGGGAGAACCTGTGGACATTATATATCTGGACTTTCAGAAGGTGTTTGACACGGTCCCTCACCAAAGGCTACTGAAAAAACTCCACAGTCAGGGAATTAGAGGACAGGTCCTCTCATGGATTGAGAACTTGTTGGAGGCCAGGAAGCAGAGAGTGGGTGTCAATGGGCAATTTTCACAATGGAGAGAGGTGAAAAGCGGTGTGCCCCAAGGATCTGTCCTGGGACCGGTGCTTTTTAACCTCTTCATAAATGACCTAGAGACAGGGGTGAGCTGTGAGGTTGCAAAGTTTACGGACGACACCAAACTTTTCCGAGTGGTGAAGACCAGAAGTGATTGTGAGGAGCTCCAGAAGGATCTCTCCAGACTGGCAGAATGGGCAGCAAAATGGCAGATGTGCTTCAATGTCAGTAAGTGTAAAGTCATGCACATTGGGGCAAAAAATCAAAACTTCACATATAGGCTGATGGGTTCTGAGCTGTCTGTGACAGATCGGGAGAGAGATCTGGTGGTGGTGGTGGATAGGTCGATGAAAGTGTCGACCCAATGTGCGGCGGCAGTGAAGAAGGCCAATTCTATGCTTGGGATCATTAGGAAGGGTATTGAGAACAAAACGGCTAGTATTATAATGCTGTTGTACAAATCTATGGTAAGGCCACACCTGGAGTATTGTGTCCAGTTCTGGTCACAGCATCTCAAAAAAGACATAGTGGAAATGGAAAAGGTGCAAAAGAGAGCGACTAAGATGATTACGGGGCTGAGGCACCTTCCTTATGAGGAAAGGCTACGGCGTTTGGGCCTCTTCAGCCTAGAAAAGAGACGCCTGAGGGGGGACATGATTGAGACATACAAAATTATGCAGAGGATGGACAGAGTGGATAGGGAGATGCTCTTTACACTCTCACATAACACCAGAACCAGGGGACATCCACTAAAATTGAGTGTTGGGAGAGTTAGAACAGACAAAAGAAAATATTTCTTTACTCAGCGTGTGGTTGGTCTGTGGAACTCCTTGCCACAGGATGTGTTGATGGTGTCTGGCCTGGACACCTTTAAAAGGGGATTGGACAAGTTTCTGGAGGAAAAATCCATTATGGGGTACAAGCCATGATGTGTATGCGCAACCTCCTGATTTTAGGAATGGGTTATGTCAGAATGCCAGATGCAAGGGAGGGCACCAGGATGAGGTCTCTTGTTATCTGGTGTGCTCCCTGGGGCATTTGGTGGGCCGCTGTGAGATACAGGAAGCTGGACTAGATGGGCCTATGGCCTGATCCAGTGGGGCTGTTCTTATGTTCTTAAGAATGTTATATGACTTCTGCAAACAGTGGGATATAAAGATATCCAGAACTGATAGCTGGGTCTTAATAATGGTCTGTGCAATCTTTATAATTCTCTGCAATGCTCTTTTATTCATTGCAGAGCTACTCCCATACCACATCAGAATACCATATGTCAGAACACTTTCAATAGTGCTACGATAATAAGACACAAGCAAACACTGTGGCAGGTTTAACTTCCCAAGCATCCTCAGGAAGTATAACCGCTTGTGTGCCTTTTTCACTAACATATTGGTTAGTGGGAGGAGGGTGATGGCTTAATGACAGAGTACATGCTTTGTATGAAAAATTCTCAGGTTCAATTTCTGTCATCTCCAGGTAGGATAGAGAAAAATTCCTGTTTAAAACCCTGGAGAGCTGCTACGAACTTATGGTGACAGTACTGACCAAAGTTCTGATTCAATCTAAGGCAGCCTCTTAGGAAGTCAGTTCTCATTTAATTACAGTGTTTTAATAAAAACCACATTTTAAAATAGTGCTCTAATTCCATTCTCCGTTTTCAGGTGAATAAAGTTCTGCGAACCCACAATATCAAGCCACACTGGATGTTTGCGCTAGACAGCATAATTCGCAAAGCTGTGCAAACAGCTATTACTATTCTGGTTCCAGGTGAGATGCTGCTCACTCATGCAAATTTGAGAACTTGAGCCAGGCGATCCTATGCATGTCTGTAAAGTAGCCGTAAAGTGTGCTCTGGCAGCACGTACTACCGTAGCACTAGTAGGAAAGCGGGAAGCCTTCCCCATGCATGCCAACGGATCTATAGAGACCTGCTGGAGCAGATAAGCCCATGCAGTAGGTTGGAGGGAGGCGGTGAGGGAGTTAAATGGGGCTGGGGTGGGCAGAACATGGGAGGGGTAGGTGGAATGGGGTGTTGATGGGGCTGAGAAGAGCAGGATCAATGGTGGTTGTGCATGCCAAATCCCAACCCAGCTTCTGGGCTTGATCTGCTTTCCTGGGTCAACATGGACTTGTGCCAGCAATTGATGTAGCCGCCATTGCAGCTTTTAGACCTTTCCCCAAGAAGACCTCCAGCAGCCTTGTGCATATCCGTAAGTTGCTTGTAAGATTTCCAGCAAATATAAGGGTCAAGCTGCATGTTATATTTAATGTATAATGTGTCCCTGCATGTGTGTTTTTCTCTTAAACAGCTAAACTGTGGAAGAGGGATTATGTGTTTACTATAATGTGTAGTTTACTATAATGTATAGTTTGGTCCTCCAACCTCTTCGACTTGTACTCTTCTTTATTTTTTTTACATATTCACAAGTTTAATATCAAATTTTATTTTGGGCAGTACTTATACCCTTCCTGAGATGCTGAGGGTATAAGCAGTGACAGGTACATAATTGACCGCAACTCTTAAAAATCCCAGTTAGCTTTCATTGGGGCACATAATGTTAAGATAAAATGATTTAAAAATGGATGGTTTTCAATTCCTTAAATTCTTTCTAAGGCATAGTATATCTTTTAGCGAATACTACAGAATTTAGAAGAATGAGAAAGAGTAGAATTGTGCAGTGTGGTTTAGATAGATTTATTAAGTGCTCAGGTTAGGTGCATGAAAAATGATAAGCCCTGAAGCAAGGGGTAGATGAAAAACATTTGCTATATGAAGAGCACTCAGCTTAGTGACCAGGGAAGAGCTTTAGAGATTATGTTTGAAAAAATCCCTAAAGCCTTCCATTCTATGAGAATCTGTAATGAACATTTACAAGACATGGTACTATATTGGCCAATGGATTTGCATTGAATCTAAGTCAGCGCTAGTTCTATTAATAGGTGTCACAGCGGCACGTGTTAAAGCTGCATGTCACACTGAGGTTGCTCTGCATCTCATGCTGCTGTCAACTTGTCCTAAAATTTTAGGAAGCATAAAAGGGCAAGCTCCATCAGCACAAGGACAGTATCAATTCAGGTTAGTTCTTGAAAATTGTAGCTTTATGCACACTTGATTTTTGTATCATACTTTTCTATATTTAAAAGCAGCATACACACAAAAGATCAGCCAAACTTACAGTAAAAGCATACCCATAAAAGGGAAGAAGCATAAACCTATGCACAAGAGCCATATAAATTGATCAGATCCAAAACAATCTGAAAGCTGCATATTACAGCCCAATCCTAAACTGTCCCAGTGCTACACAGAGCAGCAGCACAGAAATCCCTGCTGCTGTATCTTGCTGGGCCAGGGCAGCAGCCAGAGTCTCCTCAGGAGAGGGGAACAAATGTGTTGAGCCCCATGGTTAGCAACGGGTCTCTTCGGATCTGTGCCTGCTTTTTAGCGGGCACAGGAGGCCCATGTCGGGCTTCTGGGTATGAGAGGGAGCATAGAATTCAGCAGCAGAGTCTGCCACTGTCCCCAGTCCTCCCCTTGGTCTGTCCTCCCTCCTCCTAGTAACACACCACCCTCCCTCCACCTGAAAAGCCTCTACATTGACTGGCAGGGAAACCTGCAGCCATATGCTCCAGAAATGTGTCATCTTGGCACTGGCATCTCTGCTGGTGTTGAGCACTAGTGAGGAAGTGCCTCATGACACTTTTACAACTCTCAGTGCTGGCAGTGCAAGTGTACCGCCAACACTGCACCCAATAGGATTGGGCCGTAATCTCCCTAAAATATTATCTGTAGCTGACAGTGGTTATGCACTCATCTTTATGCACCTCACCTATGACCTTTATATAGGTTTGGTCCTGCCCCATTTTTATGTATCTTCAGGAAGCCTTGTCATCCAAAGTTCTGATTCACTTTCTCTTGGGATCAGTAACCCTTTTAGACACTTGCTGCCCAATTCTGATGTTTTTCCCCACCCTTAGCATATAGCTGCACCAAAACGGGTTGCACTGCATGCTATTGGGGGTGGGGGAAGGACTGGGAGGCTTGGGAGAGATACGGGAAAATATTTTCTGTTATCTCCGCATAATCCTCCTGATCGCCAGTGGATCACCTCAGACATGTGCTAGCCTTTTAGCTGGCACAAGTCCAAGGAGAGAAAGGGGGCGTGTCAGGAGGCAAGGAAAGTTATAGCATATTATTGCCCACACCAGGTACCACAGACATCTCCTGCTTCCGACATCTCCCACCCTCACTCTGTTTTGCCCTCCCTCGATCCACCATTGTTAGCAGTTGCTCCTCTTTCTGCCATTGCGTGCTGGGCCTCCACACTCTTTCTGGCAGTGATCTGGAAGCAAATGGCTATGCAATTACAGTGTTTATGGTGTCACCATTTATGGTGATCAGAAACACTAGTTCTGGCAGTGGCTTATGAAGATAGGATTGGACTGATTGTCTGTTCCTACTGTGTCAGACCTGCAAGATCTTCTTGGTCTGCAAGAAGACCTTAGGGTCTTCTCTTAACTCAGGGACACTCATTATCCATAATGAGTGTAACCCAGTTTTTCACCCAGCTTTTTCTGTGTCGTCAGCATTGGGAGACAAAGGCTACAAAGTGCATCATACAAGCTTCTGATTCCTCTGTTATAATAAAACACAAAATATTCTCTATAACAGAACTGAGGACACATTTTGGTCTAGCATCTGAGAGTGATACAGCGGACCAGGAGGACATTGAAGGTGAAGAGGAACCTGAAGAACAGCCTCCTAACCAAACAATTCAGCGGCCTTGCCTCCTGCTGGATGATGCTATAGCTACCTCGGGAGTGAGCACGCTCAGTTCTACTGTTTCCCATGAATCCACAGCTGCCCAGAGATCTCTCAATGTTCAGCTTGGAAGGCTAAAATTGGAAACTAACAGGTAACTGTAGATACTTGAAGAAATCTGGCATCAATTGCCTTTTGTGCTACAACAGTGTTTTAAAACATAATCTTCACCTATAAGTGGTCATTAGCATTACTAAAGTAATTGCATCCTTTCAGTCTAGTATTGCACAACTTCTGCACTTTGATCAGTGGAGCACACAGAACATCTCTGGATGCAAGGGCAGAGCTGGCTAGCTTTACAAAGCTTAAATTGTGCCACTTGGGGGGTGGAGTGGTACATGGAGACCCAAACCAGTCACTCATTCCCTCTCCCAAACAAAAATTACTAGGATTTTAGCTTTTTTAAAAGAGTGGTTTTGTGAATGCATCCGCACTTGTTTTATGAACCTAGTTGTATGTAAAGTTCCCCATCCAGTGAAACTATAGGATACACACTGAAGCCCATTTTCATGTACATAGCATCTCTAGCTAGATTGGGGCAAGTGTTCCATGATAATGTTCCCTTTTTAAACTGTTGTAATTAAATGAGCTGCCAAGAACCTCTGCTAAATGCCTGCCATTCATGATTAAATAGCAATTCATTCTCATACTAGTATAAACCACCAGCAGGTCTTTTTAATGATTCATTCACCAGGAACAAATCCAAGCAACTGAACACCTGGATGACAGGGTTACCAAGAGCACTCTGTTCCTTCCCACCATTCAAAATACCAAATAGAATCAATCCCTGGAGCTAAATTGCAAATAGAAATCAGCACAACAAATAAGGGAAATCACAGAATACAAAGTCTCAGTTGCTGGCTTCCTGTTAACAACTCTTAAATGCTTGTTTTATGTATTTATTTAGTTCCAGAATTAATGGAAGCAAGTAGGCTTTTCTGCTTCTGGTGCTGTAGGAGTCTCTTCACTACTTGAAAAACTAGCAAATTCACTATTGACACTGATTCACCTTTCAGCATTGCAAGTATATGATCATGGAGAGGAAGAGATAGTAAATATACGTGCGCATGCACACACATGGCAGTTTTGGTTTTTGCTCATGCTACACAGTGCGTTGGAACATGTAGGGTACCGTCCTAACCTGCACTGAACAGATAGGCTGACTAGCCTGTGTTGTATCCATCTCAGTTGTCTCTAAACCCTGAGTAAGGGGACTTATGCCAGCTCAGGGCAGCGTTAAGATTGCGCTGTCAGTACGGCAGGAAACAAGGAACAGTGTTGCTTCCTTTAACAGTTCCACAGCCTGGGATCTTCTTGAGACAGGAATAAAAGTACCTTCAGGGAACTAGGCAGTCAAAGATGCTTTCTTGAGGTTGGCAGGCAAGGAGGAAGCAGGCACCTAACCTTAACAGCAAATGATCTTCTATTCACCTTTATAATGCAAGCAGGATCCAGCTCTCCCCATCTTTTCACAGTAGCAGGAGTTTTGGTGAAGTACTTGGTTGAAGAGTGATGTGTATACAGGAGACCTTTACCTTTCTTCCTGCCTGATAATTTTTCATCCAAATAAAACTGCACATTTGGGTTGTATCTCTTGCTTGCATGGCATAGCATCCAGCAATTGGGAATACTCTTACCTACTGTAATCAGCCTAACTATGCAGTGTAAACAAATCACTGTGAAGATCCTGAGCCCCTGAACCAGGTTGGAGGGGGTGCTCCTCTCTTATCATACTCACCATGTTCCACCATGATGAGCCTCATCCATCCATCCTCCTGGGAAGGATTCTTCCACCTAGCCTAGAGAGCCATCCCCTCTTGCCTCAGTTTGGCTTGGAATTGGTCATGTTTTTTATTTTTACTATGTTAACTGAATCTTTGTGTACACACAGTGAAATTTAATGCTCTTTTTTCATTTCTCCATTTTTCCTAACAGACTACTAGAAGAGCTAGTGCAGAAGGAGAGAGAATTTCAAACACTGTTGCATCATGCCATAGAAGAAAAGGAACAGGAGATCAAAAACCTGAAGCTTAGGACTCAGCCAATAGGTGCTCCACTAGAGTTTTCAAAAACAATTGTTTTCACAAAGTGATTTCAAGAGAAGGCTGATAGAGTCATAACATTTCCATGCTCCCTCACCTCTTCCCCCCCCCGTTCACTTTTTGATTCTCTTTGATGCAAAAGCCATTTACCACATTTTCTAGGCAGAAATCTTTTGAAATAAGTATGCTATAACTACAGTACACCTATGATACCACTCACTGTATAGCTGCAGTAAAGCAAAGGTTGCACAAATTGAAACTGTAGCACGATCAAGAATTTATATATTATAAACAAATTAAACAGCAGGATTGCCTCTGACCTTTCCTTTTCTGTTTTTTTTCTTTAACAAGCTTCATTTTATTATTCTGTATTTACAGAGTTCATTTAACTGAATTAATTATGAAATTTTTAATGTTGCCCTTATTCAATACTTGACCCTTTTGTTGCCAGTTACGAGGCACAGGATGTAAAATTTTATATGTGAGAGTCTGGGTGAAGGGTCTGGGCAGGCCTACAGATACGCTTGTAAACATTTTTTTTTTAAAACCTGATTTTTCTCAAACATGTGTTCTAGGTATTCCTGGTGTATCTGTCTATCACTTTAATACCACTGGAAGGGGAGATGAAGATTCTGATCTAACTAATTGGCTAAGAGTTCATGGTGCTGATGAAGAAACCATAAACAGGGTAGGAAAAATATTTTATTAAACATGTTTACTTCCTGCTTCCAGTTAATGTTCTGGCTGTGTCCCTCTTGTGTTAAGAATGCCTGCCTGCTTCTCATTCTCTAAGTTTGCCTGCTTATAGCACAACCATTAAGAAGAAAAATAAATGTAATGGGTACAGGGAGCATGGAGAACTAGAGATACCAGATCCACAGATTGGGGGAGGGGGGCGTTTGCCTGTACGAGTTTAAGCAAAGAAATGTCACAGTCAGTTAAAAATTCCTGATATTATTCCTTCCTTCAAAAAGATGGGGCAGTAAGAACATCCAGAGACCAGAGCGAGCGCTTCCAGATACATGAGCTGACAGGCTCTGCCAGAACCATGTACTTTCTCTTTCACAAGCATTTCATAGGGAGCAAAATGTATCAGGCACAACAAACTTTCTAAAGTTCTTCTCAATCATAAATTTTATAAGTCACTTTTGAAGTTTCTCTCTCACAGGATTGCGATTCCTGTTATTGCCCTCTTTTTTTGATGGTGGTTATTTATTACTTGTGTTTTATTGCCTGCCAGAATATTTATAAGATATAATAGCCATGGAAGAAGTAGGCATTTTTTAATTTCATGGAGGCCATGATCAGTTGCATAGCTAAGGCATCTGGTACCCATCAGCACAAAATTTTTTACTTCCCCACAATTTTTCACTCCCCATCCAATGACATCTTAGAGGCCTCTGAAAGGCACTTCTGCTTTTTGATGAAAACTGGAAGTGCTTTTTGAAGGTCTCTAAGACACCCCCTCAAAGTGGGAAAATGCACCCCCCTGCCCTCCCTTAGCTATACCATAGACTACAATCCCAGGAAAAGAATTAAGCACACTTCAGCCCATTGATTGAAGCACGCTTAATTCTGGGTTTGATATGATTTCCCTGTAAAAACTAATCATGGGAATTCGTTCTTTGATTTGCAAATACATCCTTTCCAGAAGAATATCAAGTCACCAATGCAAAGTGATTATCTTTCTTTCACTGCTGGGGGGGGGGAAGGGAGGGGTCGATGCCTTTCAGTTAAGCTGTTTTGCCTGGAAAGAGAATGATTTATGGATTGTCAGTGGCTGCCCTCTCTTGCATTAAGGAGGCTATTGTTAAACAACTGTTTTCCTTTAATTTAAAGGGCCCTTCTCATTGCTTTGAGATAGGAAAATGCACACAGGTGAAAAATCTGTGGATAATTAGGTTATACCTGTAATCACTTGCATGACTGTCTCTCTACAACAGTAAGAAAAGCAATTTTTTAAATAAAAACTGTGATTTTAAAGGGATACATTAGTCCACTTCTCCAGGGATCAGCACATTCCTTCTCTTTTGTAGTGGCCATTTGTGTTGAGTCAAATCCATCTATAAAAATCCGTGTATAACAAGGTTGGACCTGTACTCACAATTGAAATAAAATGTTAAATATTTGAAAAATTTATGTTAACAAGAGAATCGATGAGGGAAATGCCAGAATTAAAACCAGCAGCACAATTAGCATAATTTTCATTTTTGGCTTTTTGTTTTAGTTTTTAGCAGAAGACTATACACTAATGGACATTCTTTGCTATGTTACACGAGATGATCTAAAATGCCTTAGACTCAGGTAATTACTTCTTAAAAAAACATTACTTGCAATTTTCTTTAGAGGCATGTTATTTTCATGATGTTAAATATTGCTGATTTTTATGTATGCATGTTTTTGAAGTGATAATATCCTTCAAATTAAGTATTAAGTACTTAAACACTTGTACTGAATTTTTATTGGTTAGACATTTATACAAATTGTGTTTAATTTTTTTTAATGGAGTAGTAATTTCAAAGAGGAATTCCATAGCTAAAAACAAAACTAGTAACTCTGTTATTTATATGGTTAGTGGATTGTATTTAAATAGGAGTGGTTCATACTAACCAATTTTGCATCTAACTTTCCTTTACATAAGCTCATTTTATAGTGGCTAATGCTTGGGGGATGTTTGCAAGTAATGCTTAAATTGTGTTTTGTATATTCCACCCCTCTAATTTGAATGTAAAATCTACCCAGGCTAGAATGTACATTGGGTTTAGGCCATTTCTGCCCAATACTGCATATATGCAACAGGGACCAAGTGTATACACCTGTGGGCCAGGAAAAAATGGGTTTTAAATGGTGGTTTTTCATGATTTATCTGATATTAAAAATCTTTACAAATAGCCCAATGAATCCGTATTGGGAGCAGCTGATGCTGCAGCATGAATATAGCTGACCGTGGGTCTGACCCCTGGGTGAGAGATGAGAGACCTCCAGAAGCCTTATGCCAGAGCAGGATGAAACAATCAATATTCATTCATTCATTCATTCATTCATTCATTCATTCAAGTAATTCATATCAAACTAAAAATAACTTTTAACATCACTAGGTATTTTGTTGCGTTACAGTGATTGGCAGGATCTAAAGAACTGTTTTTACTGTTGCTTAAGAAAGTCCTGAATCCTGGGGGTATTGGAATGAAAACATTTTGAAAGGGAAACCTATTCGTTGTGAGTAAAAGACCTTTCTTTTACAGAGGTGGGATTTTATGCACACTGTGGAAGGCCATCACTGACTTCCGAGACAAGCACACCTGACCCCTGATTAAAGAAATTTACAGAGAACTGTCTGGAGCTTTTTCACACCGGAGCAAGCGTTCTGTCAAAGAGATGCTGTTGCACTTTAATCCAGTATTTGTTTACCATTGTTAAGAACACCGCAGCTTTCTGGCTGCATTTACTCCTCAGGAGTTCCTAAGGAGTCTGTCTACAACATTAAATATTATTTTAGTTTAAATATTTTTGTACATAGAATATTATCTTTTTCTAAAAGGTTGGAACAGCTATTACATTTAACAAAATGCAATGTTATTATTACACAGACAGTTGTAAAGATTTCACGTGATTGTACATTACTGAAACTAAACCAAAATGTGAAAATTTATTTTTGAAGTGTGCGCGTGTATATGTGTACACACACATATATACACAAACACACATATACACTTTTTGAATTGTATATAGGCAAGAACAGAGGTTCTCAAACTGGGGCGTTGAGGGTTCTGTCATTGCCCCTTTAAGAGAGGGGGGAATGCAGAGATGCAATCCCCAGATTGCAACACTGCTGGGGCAACAGGGGCTTTGTTTTACTCACCAGCAGCAGCAGGAGACTCCTAGAGATGCAGGGAGCCCTGCAAAAGCCTCCGCAGGCTTTTCTGCAGGATTTTCTGCAGAAAATCTAAAATAAAGACAATGACCCACTTCCGGTTTCACGATCAAAAGCGGGAAATGGGTCGTGATCTTTATTTTTAGATTTTCCGAGTCATGGGGAACCCTGTGATGGCTTCTGCGAGGCTTCCCCCCCCCCCCAGCTGTAGCTGGTGTGTAAAGCAAAGCCCCTGTTGGCCCTGGCAGCGGTGCAATCCTGAACACATCGCTGAATTCCCCCCCCCCCCACAAGGACTTGCTGTGGCTCCCAAACTCCTGGAGAGTTTGGGAACAGCTGGGCAAAAAGATTTCTGGGACACAACCTGTCTGTCTCAGTGTGGAAAGGAGCAAGGAGGCCTTTTGGTTCCATCTCAGGGTGGTGTTGTATGCTGTTTGGAGCTTTCTTGGGTGGGGGTAACTGTATGAGACATGGTGGAGAGTAAAGACAGGGAAGATGCAGGCCAAACGTTTTGATCAAGGCCCTTGCATGTGTTCATAATCTGGGGTGCAGTTCATATCTATCATGTACAGCTTATTTGGTAGCTTTTCCTTCTAGTGTGCTGAATATAGGTACTCACAGTCCTCTGTAAATGTTCATATCTTATTTTTATTTCAAGTAACTTAAATTCCAGTCTATAGTGCATTTGGTTTTTAGTGTTATGTACTACTGAACTGTACCAGTTACATATGCCTGAACTACACATAGTACTGTTAGCTTGTTCTAAAGCTATCCATTGTGACATACATTTAAGAAATAAATGCACAATTCTCACACAGTTCTTGACTTAATGGTTTTTAAATTATAACTAAAAACATTGAACAATAAAAAAAGTTGAACAGGAATAAATTGAAAAAATTTAAGAGGCTTGCTGTTGAAAATAAAATGAATGGAAACCCATATTGACAGGTATAAAAGAGACGAAGAGTACCTGAAATGCAGCCCAATCCTAAATTGTGCTGGCGCAGTAGGGTCACATGGCCTCTGCTGTAAATAGAGCTTGGGAGCTGCTGTAAATGTAGCTTGGTAGCAGGCTGGAGGTCTCCTTGGGGTGGGGATATTTTCCCCTTACCCCAAGTAATGCCCCAGCCTGCCCTATGGGCCTACTTGGATCTACAACTGCTAAGTAGGAGGCACAAGTCTAAGTGGCCTTGTGCAATGATAGAAGGCCCGGAATGGGGATTAGGATATGGCGAAGGCTTGCTCTGCCAATCCTGCCCCCTTGGGCCTGATACACCCTCAGTTCCACCCTCCTCACCCCCAAAATGCCCTCCGCTTCACCCAGAGCAACCATACCTGCATCACTGGGCAGAAGGCCTGGATGCTAAGTTGTCAGGGTGCGTATGAGTGCATAAGTCCAGATTTGGCACAACTGTTCATATAAAAGCCTTTTTCCCATCAACACTGGATTCCATTTATCACTGAATTCTAATACTAATATTTGAAAACTGAAGTGATCTTCAGTGTTGGCAAACTGGTGTCCACACGGTGTGCGGAAAGCTATGGCAGTAAGCTAATATTGCTACGTACACTTGGACCAGTGCAAATTCAAATGCTACAAATTGGGCAGTTTTGCCCAAAGGACTTTTCAGTAGAGCAGCACCAGCATATAAGAACATAAGAACATAAGAACAGCCCCACTGGATCAGGCCATAGGCCCATCTAGTCCAGCTTCCTGTATCTCACAGCGGCCCACCAAATGCCCCAGGGAGCACACCAGATAACAAGAGACCTCATCCTGGTGCTCTCCCCTACATCTGGCATTCTGACTTAACCCATTCCTAAAATCAGGAGGTTGCGCATACACATCATGGCTTGTACCCCATAATGGATTTTTCCTCCAGAAACTCGTCCAATCCCCTTTTAAAGGCGTCTAGGCTAGACGCCAGCACCACATCCTGTGGCAAGGAGTTCCACAGACCGACCACGCGCTGAGTAAAGAAATATTTTCTTTTGTCTGTCCTAACCCGCCCAACACTCAATTTTAGTGGATGTCCCCTGGTTCTGGTATTATGTGAGAGTGTAAAGAGCATCTCCCTATCCACTCTGTCCATCCCCTGCATAATTTTGTATGTCTCAATCATGTCCCCCCTCAAGCGTCTCTTTTCTAGGCTGAAGAGGCCCAAACGCCGTAGCCTTTCCTCATAAGGAAGGTGCCCCAGCCCCGTAATCATCTTAGTCGCTCTCTTTTGCACCTTTTCCATTTCCACTATGTCTTTTTTGAGATGCGGCGACCAGAACTGGACACAATACTCCAGGTGTGGCCTTACCATAGATTTGTACAACGGCATTATAATACTAACCGTTTTGTTCTCAATACCCTTCCTAATGATCCCAAGCATAGAATTGGCCTTCTTCACTGCTGCCGCACATTGTGTCGACACTTTCATCGACCTGTCCACCACCACCCCAAGATCTCTCTCCTGATCTGTCACAGACAGCTCAGAACCCATCAGCCTATATGTGAAGTTTTGATTTTTTGCCCCAATGTGCATGACTTTACACTTACTGACATTGAAGCGCATCTGCCATTTTGCTGCCCATTCTGCCAGTCTGGAGAGATCCTTCTGGAGCTCCTCACAATCACTTCTGGTCTTTACCACTCGGAAAAGTTTGGTGTCATCTGCAAACTTAGCCACTTCACTGCTCAACCCTGTCTCCAGGTCATTTATGAAGAGGTTGAAAAGCACCGGTCCCAGGACAGATCCTTGGGGCACACCGCTTTTCACCTCTCTCCATTGTGAAAATTGCCCATTGACACCCACTCTCTGCTTCCTGGCCTCCAACCAGTTCTCAATCCAGGAGAGGACCTGTCCTCTAATTCCCTGACTGTGGAGTTTTTTCAGTAACCTTTGGTGAGGGACCGTGTCAAACGCCTTCTGAAAGTCCAGATATATAATGTCCACGGGTTCTCCCGCATCCACATGCCTGTTGACCTTTTCAAAGAATTCTATAAGGTTTGTGAGGCAAGACTTACCCTTACAGAAGCCATGCTGACTCTCCCTCAGCAAGGCCTGTTCGTCTATGTGTTTTGAGATCCTATCTTTGATGAGGCATTCCACCATCTTACCCGGTATAGATGTTAGGCTGACCGGCCTATAGTTTCCCGGGTCCCCCCTCTTTCCCTTTTTAAAAATAGGCGTGACATTTGCTATCCTCCAATCTTCTGGCACTGTGGCCGTTTTGAGGGACAAGTTGCATACCTTAGTCAAGAGATCTGCAACTTCATTCTTCAATTCCTTAATAACCCTTGGGTGTATGCCATCAGGGCCCGGTGACTTATTGATCTTTAATTTATCACACATATGAGTCCTTTTGAACTGGCACATTTCAGTGAAGTAGCATGGGTTCCTCTCCCTGCTGCAGCATTGAAGCAGATGTCCATAATATTTTTTTTAACGTGCTAAAGAGCAGCAAAAGAGCTACCCTTTTCAGGCAGCAATCCTATTCGCACTTAACTGGGAATAAGAGTGCAATTTTAGGCATATATACTCAGAAGTAAGCCCTATTGTGTTCAATGGAGCTTACTCGCAGGAAAGTGTAGTGCAGCAGTTCTCATACTTAAGGCATCAGGACCCACTTTTAAAATGAGAATCTGTCAGAACCCACCGGGAAACAATGTCATGACCGGAAGTGACATCATCAAGCAGGAATGGTTTTAACAATCCTAGGCTGCAGTCCTACCCACACTACCCAGGAGTAAGTCCCATTTACTATCATATACACCAGGGGCGCTCAAACTTTCAACTTTAGGGATGCTTGATGACAAGCTGCACCTGCTGAAATTCTCTCTTCTATACACTTGTTAAAGGTCCAGCATCCCTAAAGTTGAAAGTTTGAGCACCCCTGCAATAGCCTGTTAAAGAGAACAGATCTGTAACATTTCCCAAAATGCAGTCACATACCATGATAGCATCAAGTAAAATAAAATACTGAAATGGGGACCCACCTGAAATTGGCTCATGACCCACCTAGTGGGTCCTGACCCACAGCTTGAGAAACACTGGCATAGTGCATAGGATTTTAGCCCAAGTGCTGTTAAATTAAGTTTAAATTTAAATATAGGTTTAAATTTAATTTGAAACTTAATTTGATATTTAAATATCATTTTTTAAAATTTAAGGGCTCAGGTGCCAAGGACCTGATCCCAATCCATGAGAGGGAGAAAAAGTCGTGGAGGGGTATTAAGTCAGGCATCCCCCTTGCTGGCTTCATTCTGGCTGTGAGGCCAATTGGCAGATGCTAGCACCTACAGACAACATCTGGCACAGCTGGAGATAGGAATGAGATCTTAGGACTTGGTCCCCTGCATATCTCCAGGATGCAAGCAGGGATCTAGCACCTGATTCCAACTTGCTAGAGAGGGAAGAAACAGATTCAGAGACTTGTTAATTTTTGCATTAAACTCTAGGGTTTACATCTGTGTAGAATGATTGCACTGGTGCTCTCCTGCCTCTCACTTATTTTATCTTAGTTTATGTTAAGCCAGGGGTGTCCAAAGTTTTTGGCAGGAGGGCCACATCTTCTCTCTGACACTGTGTGTGGGGGGGAGAGAATTAATTTACATCTAAAATTTGAATAAATTTACATAAGTTTACATAAATGAATATATTAAAGATGAACTTATATGAATGAACGAAGGTCTTGCAATAGCTCAAGGCCTATAAAAGGCCTTGCACAAAGCAAGGCTGGTCTTTCATTTGCTGCTGCATCACAGATGTAAAACAGCAAGCAGTGGAGGGGGCCCTCATCCCACAGCTCATGTGAGAGGTCAAACAGTTGCCCTCATGCTGACAGCAGTTGCTTCTGGCCAGTGTGGGCTCAAACAAATCTCTGGAGGGCCAGAGACTCATTGGAGACTAGGGGCTCCCTGAGGGCCACATTGAGAGGCCTGGGGGGTCCGCAAGTGGCCCCAGGGCCGGGGTTTGGGCACACCTGTGTTAAGCCATTTCTGCCCAATGTTGCATATAGGTAGCAGCGATCAAATGTGTACACCTGTGGGCTGGGCAGAAACCAGTTGCTTATGGAAGAAATGACAACATTATCAGCACCTGCAGCTCTTTGCTGTACTTTGGCTTCCAGTTAGCTCAAAGGTTCTTACAGTTCAAGTCTTTGGATTGCTCTGTGGTTGCACACACATTTCACCTAGCAAATTAAAAATCAGGAGTTCTTGTGAGCTTTTCATTTTCCTCCTGTGCAATTCCTGGAACCATCTATGATTATATCATTGGGAAGGAAGTATGAGAAGGCATGAGCACGTCTACGAAGCAGCACCGCCAAGAATATCCATGGAGAAGCCCTGATTTTGAATTGGTACACAAGTTTGGCCAGTAGGCTAATAGTACTGTCTAGCTAAACTACTCTACATTCAGGCAGAAGTCAAAAGGACAGCTACTTTTTCTTCTAGCAAGGATCTAACAGCCCAATCCTATGCAGGTCTACTCAGAAGTAAGTCCCATTGGAGTCAGTGGGGCTTACTCCCAGAAAAGTGGATAGGATTAGGCTGTCTCAGCCCAACTGAGAGCCCAAACCTATCCACACTTTCCTGGGAGTAAGCCCCATTGACTCTCATGGGACTTACTTCTGAGTAGACCTGCACAGGATTGGGCTGTGAGGCTGCAATCCTATGCACGCTTTCCTGGGACTAAGCTCCATTGGCTATGAGACTTCTGAATGGTCCTGCATAAGATCGGGCTGTAGGTGTCTTGAGCAGCTGCACTGCAGGCAGAAATTAAACCAGCGAAGTCCCCCCTCCTGGGCAAACTTGTGAAGAGGCTGTTAAAGGTCCCAATGCTGCCGGGGGGGGGGGGGAGCAGGGAAGTCTCGCTCGCCCCTGCCTGTTCACAGCGATCCAGCAGCGCGGTCTGCTCGCGGCATCTTCCTCGACCTGCCCACGAGGTGGCGCTTTGCACGCCCAATCCCCGCCTCCGCCTCCTCCTGCCCGGGGCTGCCACGAGACTGCTTGTGGCGCGCGCCTGCCTTCCTCCCCCTCACCTGCCCGGGCCACCTTCCATTCCCCGGGGGTGGGAAGGAGGCTCTGCTGGGCGGGGCGGGGCGGCTCAGCCAGGAGGCGCCATGGCGGAGGCAGAAGCGGCGGCCGGGATGAGGAGCGGCGGGGCTTCCTCTGCCCCAGCGGGTGAGTCCTCGGGCACGGGCAGCAGCCTGGCCAGGGGGCGCCCCGGGGGATGCGCCAGGCTGCTTGGAAGGGGGCTGTAGCTACTGCACCGTCCCCGCCCCGGGTAGAGCCTTCCCCGGGGCAGAGTCCGAATGTTGTGTTGCTGGGAGAGGGCGGGGGCGCTGCTGCTTGGCCGGGGCGGGGGGAGGCTCGCCCGCTCGCCTGCTCTGGCCGGCCTCACAGGTGAGCCCGCGTGGGAAGGGAGCAGCCCCGCTCGCTTTGTGACCTTTGCCTTGCTGGAGGCGCCTGGCCAGGAGGCCTTGGTGGGCTGGGGCACAGTTGGTCTGCCAGGGAAGGAGTGCCTGGTGCCCTCAGAAACGACACTACACTCAAGTGGGGGAGGGGGTTGGTGGTGTGCTTTCCCCCTGTGCCAGCTGCATCGCAGGCAGAAATTCAGTGGGTTGTTCACTTCCAGGATGGAGATGGGCAGTGCCACCCCTGTTGAATGTGCAGCCTAGCTGTGAGAGGGCACAAGACACTTGCCATCAGTGACACATCTCCAGTGACTTCCCTGCCCAGCCTCCATAGCTTGTTCATCCAGACTGGATGAAGTCATGGTGGCATTTTCACACTTATGACACCTTCTGATGTTTTGTTTGACTGGCTCATGCGCTGCCCCCCTTTTTTTTTTTTGGTGTGGCTTGCCACATCATGAGGAAGGCAATGCAGAATGTTGCTTCTGGTGTATCTCAGCTTTGTGAATGCCAGGCTGTGGCATAGTTTGTATGTTTTGCACAGGGGAGGAAATGAAGAGCAACAATTAAGCAGCCTGCAACTGTCTTTAAAGAGTATGACACAGTACCTATTAAGGAGAGTGGGCAGAGAGTCATAATAACCCATCCTGCTGCAGTGGCCAAGGGGACTGTTATCAGTGCCCTTCTGGCTGAACTCAGTTCAAGCTGTGCTTTCCTCTTCCCTCTGGGGGGGGTGAGGTCATTTTTCCCTTTGAAGCCACCTGCAATCTCCATTGGTAATTGCACAGACATAGATAGCAATGGACAACTCAGGCTTCTAAGTGCCTTGTTCTCCACCTCCCCCCCCCCCATCATGGCTCAAATGGCTTCCCTGAGACTTGCCCTTTTCTCTTCTGACTACTGGTATTTGTCATGCCAATAACAGCTCTTCTGGTTCCCTTCCTTTCATCCTCCCACCAAGCATTCTCATGAAATTTCAAATCTTAGCAGCTGTGTTAGCTGATATGACATCCTGCCTCAGAAAAAGGGATACTGCCATTCCCATATGCTACATGCTGGCTGTTTGCTAAGCGAAGTCACACCTTTGGCTCTATTTACTTCTATGCAGGATGGATAGGACAAGAAGGAGTCCCTCACCATACCAGAATGGCATTTCCAGCCAAGTTAGCAAAGCAAATATCATTTTCCCACAAGTTATCCTAGTCTCAGGAAACATCTGTGCAGTGGACCCAACACTGTTCTTTGATAACTTGCTGATTGCTTCAAGGCGGGCACTGGTTCTGTTCCTGCAGGGCTGGCTTTATAATGGAGCAACCTGAAATGGTTGAATGGAGTGGCAAAGTTGGAGGGGCTGTGAACTGATGAGCTCCCAGCCTATCATCTGACGCCAACTTCTTGTCTGTTGCATGTTCCAGTCCTCTTCTGGCTAGCTGAGAACAAGTAGGAAGAGAATAATGGCAGTGGCAGTTCCCTTCTCCCTGCAGTGCTGCTGGAAGGAAAAAGAGGAACAAAGAAAAGGAGTTCAGCTGCAGATTATTTCTCCCTACCCATCTGGTGCTTATGAAGCATCAAGTGGTTGGGGAGAGGTGATATGGAGCCCACCCCTTCCCTGTGCACCAAACTGGATAAGTAAGTAAGAGGGAAGGCAGGGTAGTGCGGGCACCTCTCTAATCATGGTTTGTTTGTTGTCTGCCCATCTTTCCATACCTTCCTGCTGGCTCACCAGCCCTCCCCCAGTATGTGCACACAAAGGAAGCAAAATTATGGTAGGCATTCATATGGTACATGGGTATGTGCCACCATTGCTTTCTTCCCTCTTATTTCAAGCCTTCCAAGTCTTCAGTTGAGCTGTGGATCTTGTGAGACTTTGGATGATACAGACTTGATTAAGGCCCAATCTAGCCACTTTTCTTCCTGCTCCCAGCATCACTACCTCTGTGCAGGCTTGACCAGTGAGTCTGGGTCAGGGACACAGCTTCTCTGTGGCTCAAGTGGTACATTTGCAATCTGTTCTTTTGATTAAAGTGACACCAATTTATATTACTACTGTGGAGAAGTTGTGTTTATTTTTAAACCACAATAACTTCCAGGGTTTTATTGCTTGGCTGGCAGCATTCAGAGATCTTAAGTCCTCAGCGTGCTGATTTATACAGAGTGTGGTTAATCTGATTTGAAAGCTTTCTGCTGAAGGCAGGTGTACTCTTGCAATCAAAAAGCCTGTGCGGAAGGACATGCATGGATAACTTTACTTGGCCCTAATGGAATGACTCGTGGTAAACAATTTGAATGAATGCCCAAAAACACATTTACTAGGGTTGTGGCATGGTGTGTGTGTGTGATTGATGATTTGATGTTTTAATTTGTTGTAATTTCTTGAGAAAAAATAGCCAATTCTGAGTTTGCTGTGTTCTAATTAAAGGATGGCCAATATTGCAGGTGGTTCTGGGTGTGCTTGTTATACAAGTTTCTCTGTACTTCCGTGTTTACTCCTAGTCATATAATAATTGTACAGGTGAAACCAAACACTGAAATAAGCCTGATCTTCAACATTCCCTGTTTATCTTTTGTGATTACTTTGTGCCACTGCGTTAGTTGATTTTAGCATTGTGAGTGTTTAATTGGCTACTTGTTTTGGTGTTTTTATTGTGTTTATATTTTTTTAGCATATGTATTTGTTATAAGCAACTTAGGGTATCCCAGTTACAGGAGGAAAGGCTGGATAGAAATGTTTTAAAATAAAACAGATTCCTAAAAGTGTACATTATTTTTAATTTGTTTATTCTTTTTGCACATTTTACTGTCTCAGACAATGTGCTACAAATACAGGGATTAAATAAGTGATTTTTAAAAAGACTTAAAAGGGTACACAATCACTGAGCAAATTTTAATAGAAGAAGGAAATAAAGATCTTCACCCAGATGTATGATCTTTGCACTTAATTACTATTTTTGCATTTGGACTTGGATGGTAAGGTGTGAAATTGGCAAGCAATGCACATAAAAAAGAATGGTTATTCCAAGCTGCTGCATTACAAAAAAATGACTGAGAATGTATTTAATTCATGGTTAGTTAGTTTAGTTAGAATATTTAGTTCTGAAGTCAAATATTTTTGCATAACAGAGGAAGATGTTGGATGATGCTCTGAATAGCTTGTTGTGAAGCTACAATACTAGTTATTAATATGCTGGGATATAGGAGGAGTATGGTCCTTGCCCAGGTGGCTTTCAATATGTCTTTCACCTGATATGAGAGTGTGAAGGGTCAGCTGAAGGGGTAGAAATCAGTAGAGAATGAGATGGGGGACGTCTTTGAAGGTGATTGTAGTTGGCCACAAAGAAGGCTAATATGGTTAGAAAAAGACTTTAGTTTTAACTGATGTTGGCAGACGTATTTCAGTTCCTCGCCTCTGAAGGCATAGTGCAAGTGAGATGTGGCAATAGGAGACAGTGAGTCTGTGTACAAGTTCTTTTTTTCAAAACTCTGGTACAAAAAGTACGGATGGTTAGCTGTCAGTTGTCCACAGTGCAGGCATAGTTGCAGCCCAGTCCCGCACAGTTTGTATGTCGAAGCCCATGGGTTTTAGTAGGTTTAGGCTTGCGTGCTTCTTCTTAGGTCAGGCAGTTCTAACGGGGAGTTTTTTCTTCAGAACTGTCACACTTGTGCCAAACTGTGAATGTGTTGTGTAATCTCCAGCCTGGAGTCCGCTTGTTGCTATGGGAGATTAAAGGTCTGAATCCTCCTTAGATCTTTACTGAATTCCATTACCTGGAACTGCTGTTTTTCACAGAACTTTCTGTGAATAGCAAGTTCTTTCATTTACGGTCTTGAAGTGTGCCTACAAATAAGCAAAAAATCAAGCAAGGCATTGCAGGTGTTTGCATGAAGTAAGAAGACTGAATCACAGGCAAATATCTTTCATCACCTAGTATTTATGAACACAGACTGCTCTTGTTGATCTCTAAAACCAATTTCCGGCCACTCCTAGATCCTTCAGAGCAGGTTTTCCCAAAGGGGAGGTGTGTGTGTGTCGTGTGCTGGGGAAGGAGGTGAGGAAACCTAGTAGAGTGTTAGTGAGAGGTAGGAATCGGCTAAGATCTAGTGCCTTTCAGCACCATGGACCCTGCCAACAGCAGATGGATAATGGAAAACCATTGCGACTAGAACAGCTTTAATTACTTCTGTGGGTGTTTGGTAGGAGGATGTGCCATCATACTTCCTGGTCAGATGCTCTTTCAGTAAGAGTATAGTCTTCGTAAGGGAAATAACTTTGTGATAGCATTTGGATAAATTTAGTCCCAACTGTAGCTGGTTTGGGTTTTTGATAGGCATTGTTTTGAATTGCTGGTTTCGTTAATATTTTATGTTTTGCTTTTTTGATTGGGTTGATTGTAATTTTTTTTTTTTTAGTATTACGTAAGTTGCTTTCAGGGTCTCTTTGGGCTCAGAACATCAGGGTTAAATTTCATAGCTAGGTAGGTTTTTTTTTTCTTTAATTGACAGAGGAATAGAGAAGAAAAATTATCTCCCCCCTTTGTTTCCTTCCCCTCCTGTTTCCCTCCCCCCCCTTTGAATCACAGAGGAAGTATGGGAAGTGATGGGACAGGTTTCAGTATGGTAACATGTGTGAATAAACAATTTAGAAATTAGGGGAGATCCTTTTATCTCTGAGAACTGGCAATCCTTTTCTGAATAAAAGGGAGGACTTGTGTTTTGGAGCCTGTTAGTGAGTCTTAAGTGAAACTAAAAGAGATCCACCATCCTATGTGTAAATTAATGTGATGATGCACATCCTTGAAACATCTACTAACATGTTTAAAAGCAACATGTTAGTTGCTTTTTCAGAACAATAAATGAAATTGTGGGCCTGAAGAGACATGAAAATTGGGTTATCTAATAGTATGCACAGAGACTGGTTGTTCATACTGAATGCCTCACAACATACGTACCACAGAGCAGGAATGAACAAGATGCCACAGGTACTTGTCATACGATGAACAGAATGTCATTAAAACTAAATCCAAATAGATCAAAAAAGTGAGCCAGTCCTGCCACAAGCTATTGGGGAAATTGATACTTTTCCTTCTCTCTCTCATGTAATCAGTCAATCTGACCTGAAAGAAATGCTGTTAAGAATAATGTACTTGTAACACCAAAAGACAGTAAGCGTGCAATATAGCTCTTCAAAAGTTGGGCTTGAATCCAGAAGAACTAGGTTCAGGTCTGGTCCTGCCCTGTTAAGGGTTCATAGTGCAGCTTTGAACAAGGCTGTGTCCATCAGCCATAGTTCTCCATCTGTAAAACAGATTTAATATTGATCTGCTTCACTGGGTTCTCTTGAGGGAAGATGTGATAATTCTTTACAAATAACCTGCCTGCAATAATCTAGTAACCTCTGGATTGAGTTATTGCAATATGTTGTACGTGGGGGCTGTCTTTGAAGGCAAGTTGAGCAAATTCAGTTTGTACCATGTCAACCTTTATCGCCTATGAAACCCTAAATAGCTTGGGGTTGGCTCTCTGAAGGACTGCCTTCTACCACATGAACTTGTCCTGACCTTATCTTTATCTACATAATGTCTTCCCAGAGTCTCCCATCATCTAGGGTTCAGGTGCTGATCAGAGAAAAGGTGTTTTGGGTTGTGGGTGTCTTTGGAATGCGTTCCCCAGAGAAACTGGCCTGGTTCCAACCTGGATGTCATTTTGATGTGAGACAAAAGAGTTCCCTATTTGTCTGAGCCTTCTAGTATCTGCAGTGCCTGGCCTTTAATAAGTATTTTATGGCTGTATTTTATCACCTGGCCTGGCCATTGCATATATGATCCTATGAAGATTATGTGGTTTTATTGTATTTGTGTTTAGTTTTCATTGCACATCATCCTGGGAGCTCCATGCTGAAGGGTAACTGACAAATTGTCTAAATAAATAAAGCTTTCTATACACCACATTATGCTATGTAACTGGAGATGTGCTAACCAGTGCAATGTGTGGTTACATAGAAGTCAGTCCCAATAAGTTCAGTGGTACTTACTGAGTACCACTGGGAGGCTCCTAACAGAGCCTCTAACAAAGTTTTTTTTCAAAAAAGACCATGGTCCAGTCACTTTCTCTCAGCCTCACCTACTTCACAGGGTTGTTGTGAGGACAAAAGGAGGGCAGCAGCAATGTACACTGCCCTGAGCTCTTTGGGGGAAGGGCGGTATAAAAATGTGAAAAAGAATAAATAAAATAAAAACAATAACAAATTTAAGTGGTCCCCCCTCCAAAAATCCAACTAAGAGAGCAAGAAAGAACAAAGTCATCAAAATACATAATCAAGGCAGCTATGAAAGCAAAAAAATAGACCAGTCAATCCGCAGAAAGTTAAACACAAAAGATAAATCAATCAGTGAGGCTTCAGCAGGTGTCAAAAGATGGGCAGAGATAAATTATGGTACTTGAGTGCTATCCAACAGAGGTCAGCACTATTGAGTTCCATTAATTTTTAGTGGGAAAGTTAGGCTTGTGCTTAAATCTCTGAAATGGAAATGGATGGGTTTTCAGTAAAAGTGCTTCACTTTGGCTGGATTGTTCCATTGTTTCAACCTTTCTCAGTGCGTGTTCTCTCTCTCTCTCTCTCTCTCTCTCTCTGTGGATGCATGTTGTTTGTCAAGACAGTGTGTAGGCCCAGGAAATAAATCAATTTTTCTTTGCTGAAAGATGTTTAATGAAAGCTGCTTTTTTAACTTGGTTGATGGTATCATAGTTCATCCAGGCTTGAACATGTGGGAAGTAAGAATCCTGAGTTATATCTAATAAGTAATTTTCTACTAGTTTTAAAATAGTATTCCTTTCCAGTAGTAAGAAAGCACACGGTTGCATGGTGGCTAATCTTACCGAAATTCATGGGATATCTACTTGGCATGACTTCCTGTACACAGTATTTCTTCTTAATCCTGTAGCAGAGCAGCTCAGATTTTTCACAAAGCTCTCCTGCCAGTTTATGTACGTGAATGGATGTCCTTTGCCAAAGGAGCTCAGAGTTCTGAGGGAAAACTAATACCTTGATCCTCACTATGTTTGTATGTGTCAGGTTTCCTTGAGAGAGGGGGAAGAGATAAAATAAAAATCTGAATGCATAGGGTTTCCCATGCTGAGGGTCATGACTGTTTACTTAGGTTTGAACTAAGTAAATACTTTTAAAATAGTTTTCTCCAAAGTCTGGTAATCTGTGGCTGCATTCAAACATAATATTTTGAGAGCAGTGGCAGTAGTTTCATTCTCTTAATGCAAGGGCTTCATCTCTGATGCAAACAGTTTGAACCACAGCTAGATCGACTTGCATTGGAGCAGGCAAGATCTGCCAGTTGTTGAGTGGGGGGGGGGGTGCTTATTGGCTGCAAAACTGCAGCTCTTTAAGATGTCTATAGATGTTGCTTTTAAAGAAAACCAGGGAGTGAAGGATGAATGAACAAACCTATACAGGTGTGTACAGTGTTGTGCTTTAAAAGTAGAAAAGAAGCGGGCAGCTCACTTGAAGCATGGGGGAAGGGGCAATGCTGATGGCTGAACCAGCTTTGGATTAACTGGTACGTACAGTGTATCTGCCATGCAAATTCTGAAACCTGGGAGAAGCTACTGTGACTTCTTGTTTACATGTTGTCTTCTGCTTGTTGTACTGAGTTAGTTGCAGGCAGCTCCAAAGATGCATGTTTTTGCTGGGGGAGTGGGAATGTAATGTTTCATAAAGGCAAGACTGATTTTTTTTTTCCAGTGTGGAGTAACAATTACAAATTAACAAATGCATTTATGCAAATGAATTTCTCTGGTTTACTGCCTTTTAAAAGGTTAAGCTGTGGGTGGGTACAGATTGCCATTATAACACTCTACCACTTTTCTGCCCCTAAAGTGTAGTAAAATCTCTTTACCACTTGGCTGGGTGATAAGCTGGTTTTGGCTATCTCGGTGTATGGAAATTCAGTTCATGGCAGTTGATCACCTGAATGGTTCTGTATAGCTTGATGTTTTTGTATATGCTGAGATAGATGAACATAGAAGGCATTTGATAAATTAAGCCATATCACTCTTGGCTGGAAGTAGGTTGTGTAGTGAGCTCGACAAAGTATTAAAATAGGAAACATTTTCACACTTGTTATTTCTTCAGTAATGTTCTTGTCTAGGTTTAGATTTACCAGCTGTTCAGTTTGTCTGATTTAAGTTAGGTGCTTATGGAACCACAAGATGGAGCTGCTGATGTTTGCATCAGAAGTTACTGAACACTAAAACTCTTGATATAAATTGATAATGGCTTTGTCTGATGAAAAAAGCCCTTTATGTTATAGTTCTGTGTAGGTCACTGAGATATGTCAGGTTAGTTTATAGTTTTCTTATTGTGAACTTGATTTAAAAGTTTTTCATATATCCCTCTATACATCATATCATATCTGTATATATCCCAAAGTATGCACAACCCTACTAGTGCAAGGGCCACATTCATATACTCTTCCTTTGAGTGTGTGGACCTATTTTGATGAAGGCATATGGGGTAGTTCCATGTGGTTATCGGTATAATAATGCCTGAATTGGGATGCCTGGCTGTAAACTTGTGGCTGGTTCTGCACATATTCCGTATTAAAATGAGTAAGTCTTGCACATCTATAATGTAGGCAGAATTTGCTGGTTAAATGAAATAATGATGGAGAACAAATAGTAGCAATCAAAATGGAGTCCATCTGTTCCTTAAAAATAAAATGATTGTTGAAGGCTTATGATGACCTAGGCAGGAATGTGTTCAGACCTGAAATTCTAGTCAGAGTCCTTCAGTGTGCATTGGATCCATGCAAGTACCATGTTACCCTAGGTGCTATGGCAGAAAAATGGAAACCAGTTTTCCCAATATCGGTTCCAAAGGCAATTTAACTCATTTCCCTATCCTTCAGTGCTCTTAATTCCATTCTTTGCCCTGCTGTTTTGAGAGCAAGACTGGGTAAATAAAAAATCTCTCAGCCCCAACCTGTTTTCAGATGACCCATCACCAACAGATCCTTTTTGTGTGGCCCTCCAGCTGTTTCTGGTACAATGGGGTATAGGGATGGCTCTGTATAATATAGGTCACACTCTTGCCATTCTCTTCCCACAACTTATTTGCTGGCTTCAAAACTCCCTACGGTTGGTGAGAAACTAGTTTGGTGGGAGGTGATGCATGAACAATTGATTTAAATGTTTCCTCTTAGAAGGTTCTGCAGAGTACGTGTCTCTTGATGTAATAAAGCCAGGCATTTATTTTCTATCCTATTATTTAAATACAAGTGCTTTACTAAAGCTTTAGTTATTGGAAGTATACAGCAATAGTGCAAATGTAGAAGTATTTTACAATAAAAATGTTAAATTTCAGTGCAAGTCACTGAAATCAACCCCCCCCAAATCCAATTAACTGCAGTTGCCCCAGAATGTGATCAAAGTAATGTTTACATCTTTTGCATCAGGATGTAAATATAAGTTCATATTTTAAAGACCTGAATATGTTTCATACCTTTAACATATTTTAAACTGTTCTGTTTTTGAAAAGTTCTTATAAAAGCATTACAGTTAAAACAAAATTATATCCAGTATCAGTGCAATAAACTATGCAACCAAGTAAACAAAGCATAGCAAAGCCTCTTTAATTGCAAGGCAGGCAGCAAATTTGCATGCTATGCAAAAAGGTGTATACAGATTTGCTTCCACCAATGAATGGGGCAGACCCTGTGCCAGATAAGATCAGTTATCCCTTGCAATTATTTCTTGGAATTCAGATACCATGGTTTGTAATAAACTGACCAAGTCATGACATTAAAAAAAAAAAAAAAGGCAGCTTTCAGAATGGATGCATAAACTCTAAAGCACCTTCTGGGTGTGTGTCAAGGTTTCGTCTCTTTTCAAGCTGGAAAAGGATTTGTCATGTCAAAGACAATTAAGCTTAATCTGTTTTAATAACTTGTCTCAATTAAGGAGGCACTATGTAACCATCTGACAGCATGTTTTTCTTTCCCACTTAAAAAGTATGCAAAAATCCAAGCACCAAAATTTGCCCAGGCCTGTTGTTCAGTTGAACATCTCTTAACATGCCCCTCCCATAGTAAGACAAACACACTCAATGAATGAGCTAGAAGCAGTTTAAAAGGAACAGTTTCATTTAGAAGTGAAAATGAGTGTGTGCATGTAGTGAACCCCCAAAATGGAAGCACTATGTACAGTGGTACCTCGCATAACGAATGCCCCGTGCAGCGAAAAACCTGCAGAACGAAAGCGGTGTGCGAAGTTTAGTAACTCGCATAACAAATTTTTATGACTTATGCTTCGCATAACGATTTTTTTTATTGTCCTGGTTTGTCATGTCCCTTTATGATCCCGTCCACCCTAGTAAGGGGCGGATCTTCATGTCCCTTTATGATCCCGCCCACCCTAGTAAGGGGCGGATCTTCATGTCCCTTTATGATCCCGTCCACCCTAGTAAGGGGCGGATCTTCATGTCACTTTATGATCCCGTTCACCCTAGTAAGGGGCGGATCTTCATGTCCCTTTATGATCCTGTCCACCCTAGTAAGGGGCGGATCTTCATGTCACTTTATGATCCTGTCCACCCTAGTAAGGGGAGGATCTTCATGTCAGCTTGCTCCCAGGAAAGTGTGCACAGGATTACAGCTTTCAAACTCCCCACTCAGCATCCCCCCATCGCTCATTCACCCTCTCACTGCCCCATTTCCTTCACGTTTTCCCCCCATGATCACGGCAAAAGCAAGCAATTGAGTGCAGCTGCTCTGTCCTTCCCAGCTTAGAGCACAATCCTGTGCGTGTCTCCTCAGAAGTAAGTCCCATTGTGCTTGCTCCCAGGAAAGTGTGCACAGGATTACAGCCTTCAAGCTCCCCACTCAGCATCCCTCCCGTTTTTGAAATCCTCTGTACAGTATGTATGCCTTTAAAGAGCACTTAATAAACACTTTGTAAACCAAATTTGACTTTGTTCTGACTTTTCTTGCCCATAGGAACGCATTAATTAAATTTCAATGCATTCCTATGGGAAAACGTGCTTCGCAAAACAAAAAACTCGCATAACGAAAGGACTCGCGGAATTTCGTTATGTGAGGCACCACTGTATTTGCAAGAGCTTCAGGGCCCATGAGAGGGTGGTAAAGAGCCCAGGGTCAAAAGGGGGGCCCAGGAACCAAAGAAGGGGGCCCAGGAACTTCCTGGGATATTGTGTTTTCTAATCTCACTTGAATTTGCTGCCTGAGTGGGATGCTGGGTACATGGCTGCTGCTGCTGCTACAGAAAGCCATATGTGCTGGGCTAAGGAATGCATACGTGACATTCCTGAACACAGTGTCAGAACAGGGAGGAAACTAGCCTGCTCTTTGGTGTGTATATCTGCTTGCCTTGATGCAGTATATAGGAGCTCAGGGGCACAACTGTGGGCCTACAGCTGCCGCAGAAGTGTGTTTTGGTGCAAACAGGACACTTTCCATGCTGGTGTGAGCCTCAATACGACGATACTAATTTTCTGCAATGATTTTCTATATTTAAAAGATTTGAGACTTTATGAATGTGTTTGGTTTTCTGTAGTACTGTACCTAGCTGCTGATGCTGCATGGGCAGGTAGACCTGGGCTTCAAAGACTTTTCTGGCTGTTACCACCCTTCCCCTGCACAGTTCCCCCACTCCTGCCCACCCTTGTCACCACCTTTCTGTGCTCTTTTTCGTCTCCTGTCCTCCACATTGGGGAAGGGGCCCAAAAGAAACTTTTTACCCCCTGATAAAATTCTTCTTGGAGGCCTTGGGGAGGGAAGCAGAAGCATGTATTGAGTGCTGGCTGATATATTGTGCACAGTGATTGATTTGATCAGTGGGTTGCAGCAGTGAGATCCCAACATCACTTAATTCTTGAGAAACATCCTTGCAAGAAACCAGGGTTGGGAAATACATCATGTCAAAAAGTGTTTCCTGTTAGGACAACCCCTCTTCCTTGATTGAAAACCAGAGGTGAAGAACATGGGGAAGAACTCCTGAAAGCTGGAGTGGGGAACCATATGAAATTGGCAGATCCGTTAGTTCCCTGCCCTTAGAGCAGTGATTTTCAATCTTTTCCATCTCACGGCACACTGACAAGGCACTAAAATGGTCAAGGCACACCACCAGGTTTTTGATAATTGACAAGGTACAACATGCTGCCAATGGGGGCTCACATCTCCCATTGGCCCTACCTTCCCCCAAATTCCTGTGGCACACCTGTGGACCACTTGTGGCACACCAGTGTGCCACAGCACAGTGGTTGAAAATGGCTGCCTTAGAAGGACAAAGCTCAGAGGAAAACTCCTGCACTCTTTGTTACAAGGCCTCCTGGGATTCCTACAGAGTTAGGAAATCTGCCACAGGTTGACTGACAGTGCATGGGAAGGGACTAGCATGACTTCCACTACAAAGAAAGCCCTGGATTGCAGAAACTGTTCTTCTCTTCTTTGCTTCCTTGCCCCTTGTCATGGGCTCTCTAGCTGAAAACGTGCTATGTCTGCCACAAATGAGGAAAGATGTGCACAGGGGTGACCAGGGTCAGTGCTATCAGTTGTCCTAAACTAGGCAGCTGCCTCGGACTCAGACCCCTGGAGGGGGTTCAGTACTGCTCTTTAAGTTTTATTCAGACTAGTTTTTTAACCAATGTAAAAATGTAACTGCAATAAAAATCTTTTAAAATTTAAGATCATTTATTGTAAAAATGCAATAAAAATAATCTTTTAAAATTTAAGATCAATACCGCAACATACATAAAACGTATCATGTGTGTGAATTCACTAGAGAAGTCAATGATGTTAGGAAATCCCTTTACCACATGTCAATTGGGTGGAGAGCAAAAAATTCCCACTGGACCCCCCCCCAGGGGCAGCTGACCAACTCCAGGCTACTTTCAGGGATGGGAGAGACCGGTCTAATTACCAGCACACACTGAGGAATATTGCTGAGCTATACATCTAATGATCTTCTCAAACTTCAGTGACCCTGAACCAAATGAGTTAGTATCCCCACAAAAAAAACCTGTATTGTTGCACCTTCTTTTTCTTCTTTCTCATTTCATGCCAGTGCATTGAGTTATGCCATGAGCCACTGCATTTGTTTCCTGCGCATGTAAACAGTTTCCACCACGTGCTTTTGCTACACGTGTCTTGGAGCACACCAGGTAGCAAGGCATGTCACAGGCTGACTGAAGTATCTCTTTAGAACAAGCAGTGCTTGGGCGTGGAGGTTATTGGGCTCAAGTGACCAGTTGATTTATTTTTTCACAGATTGCCCCAGTAACTCAGGAAGTAAGATGTTGAGTCTGGCTGCTAGAATTTCATTTGCAAGACCCTGAACCCTTTCAGGTGGCTGCATCCTTCTCGCCCTTTTTTAAAATGCCAGCTTGTATAAGTGAACACTTCTCTTTGGAAAAATGTCCAAAAATATATGTCCAAAAGCAATTAGAAACAATAAAAATGTCCCAATGTAAAAGGCAATGCTGATTAGTGATTAGAACTTAACTGCTTAATTGGCAACAGTATTTAAAAGATAGGATTTTTAATTTCTGCGTTATCAACATTGGTGAAAAAACTTTATAATGCATATGTGTGTCCTACAGCAACGATTCTATAGGCCTGCTGTTCAGCAAGCAGGGAAATTGTTCAGCAAGTGTGAGGGAAATTCTATATTTGTTGTTGAAGGAGAGCAAAATTCATTAAGAATGTAAAATCCCAGGAGAGGGAGTTTCCTCAAGGAAGTCATTACTCTGCTTGTAATGGCTGTGATTGGGAAGGGAAAGTTGTTGAAAGTGGAATTGTGTCCCTTACTGAGTTCCCATTAACGCATGTGCACATGCAAAGCAGATGCACAATTCAAACTGTCATGTAGAGGTTTAATAAGAGTCAAATTAAAAAATGTAGCCTTGAACACAAGCCTGAATTTTCCAGTGGTGTATCCAAGAGGTCATCCATCTAAATAATGAAGTCAGTGAAGCATGATTGTGCATCTCAATTCTTTATATATAAGAGAAGGAAAAAGACCTGAAAGCTTAGCCCTAACATCCTTATCATAGCAATCATTTGCAACTTAATAATTTCATTCCTTTAGTCTTATACTCATCTCTTGTGAATTATGTGTGTGCACCTGCATTTCCCCTGATGCTTCCAGCAGAATGTTTGTCTTTTAAAGTAATGGATTTAATAAAGATCATACATTCATGGCATATTGGTGATGGCAAGAATATTGACAGTTTGGTTTAAACAATGGGTGATTCATGGAACTACTTCACTGGAGGCATCTAGTGCAACACGCATGAGGGGGAATTGTGTTGTGTTGTGGTTGCAACACAAATGAGAGGAATTAGGCTTAGAAAAAGCATGTCCTCTGAGGCCAATTCATCTCTGAACAATGATCCTTTTAATCTCTAAATGGTAGTTCCTACTCAGTTTAAAACAGTGCTGTAAGTCCTTGTGGGGTAGGGGACAACGATGCTCCCAGCATCATGCTGTGGCACTGAAAAAAACAGTTTCAACATGTATCTGGGGGTAGCACAGCCCCCACTGGAGGGCCTACTGTTCTCTCTGCTGGACTCCTTGCACCTTAGAACAGTTCTGAAATGCATTCACAACCCACTTCCACTTTCACAACAAAACCTGGAAGTGGATCACAACCACATTTCAGAGCTGCTCTGAGGTGCAGGGAGGCCAGCAGAGGGGGCCACTAACTCCCCCCCCACACCCTCTGGAGGGCCTGCACTATCTCAGGTGTGTGTTAAAACCCTTTTTTCACCATGGCTGCACAGTCCGGGAGCACTGTCACCGTAATGTTGCCAAGCCTCTTAAGGGAGTAGTGAAAGGTTTCTGTTGGCTGGGGCATCACCACACCCTTGTCTCCTCCAAGGCCAATTATCCTCCTCCCCCCCAAAAAATAAACACAAGGGAGGTTTTCAAGTTTGTAGTTTAAAGGCTCCTCTTGTGGTTAACCCACCCAACAGACCCCTAGAACTCACCAGTCGGGGGCAATCCAACCAGACCTGCTACCTAATGCTGCCATCCCCAGTGCAACCCCCCCAAAGAACCTGAAAAGAAAAATGCAGCCACTTACCTTGCTCTATTCCATGAGATCCTTTTGACAAAACAGGAAGTGTGGGTCACTTTAGGAGCTCCCAATGTGTCCACCCTGTTTTATTTAAAGGAACCTCAAGGAAGGAGCAACAAGGCGAGTGGCTGTCTCCAGGGGCTGGAAGGAAGTGTTAGCAGACTCGGTGTGCAGGTTGCCCTGAGTCTGCTATTCCTTGCCTTGTGACATGAGCTGCATCATCTGCTTCATGGATGTTCCAGTCCCATCCTCGGTATTTGCTGTTATGTGAGGTGGCAGGGAACTCACATGCTTGACCAAGTGAGTTTCTCCATTGCTACATCTTCCAGCTTTTTTCAGCTGCCAGTGGGCTTCCTCTAGAAAGTTCATTTGTAGAAGGGGGAGGAAGGAGGCCCCAATCCTATCCAATTTTCCAGGGCCAGTTCAGCCATGCCAATATGGCATGTGCTGCATCCTTTGGGGGGGGGGCAGTCACAGAGGCCTCCTCAGGGAACGATTGTTCCCTTACCTCTGGGCTGCGTTGTGGCTGCACTGATGCTGGAAAGTTGTATAGGATTGGGCCCTGAGTGAGTTGTTTTGTTGCTTGTTACCTTGTGGGAAAATGTGGTTGCCTTGTTCCCTTTCTCAGAGGCTGAAAGGGAGCAAATGGGCAATCTCTTCCATAAGTCCTGTGGACTAATCACCTGCTCCTCCTTTCACTATGCTCAGCAGCCAAAGGGCTTGGGTGGGGTGTTCTCATTCCTCAGCAACTGAGGAAAGAGACCTTCTGTATCCAATCACTGGCACTTCTGTAGTGTGGCATTGTATGTGCACTCTTGTGCATATGTGGGATGGCTCAGAGTGTGACTTGGGGACACCGGTGTAAGTTTGTGCCCCAGGGCCCTCCGCTATTTGATGTTGACTTTGACTTGAAGCATGCCCAGATTCAGAATACCTATTTTACCAATATGGTTGTGCTGTATACACAAATATTCTGCTCTGTTTATGCAGATGTGTGTGCATTTATGGTACATATGTGTGCATTTATGAGGTGAGAGTTTAAAAAGCATTTATCTTTAGAATGAAGGTCTGAATAAATGCTGGATGACAAATTGATTAGTAATCAGCAACTTGGGTCACACAAAGGTTTGTTTTGTTTACGTTTCTCTTCAAAGAACATTCTGCTTTTCTGCAATCTGTGTGACAGGGATGACTCCTCTAAATACAAATGAGCAAGCTGGAATTCTGCCAGGAAGGAGCCTAAACAATGCTAGAAATATAATGGGTCAGACCTATGTAAGGAGACTGTGCTTTTTGTTTACACGTGACTCACTGTTTTTCTTATCAAGACAGAAGCTTCTTGGGAAAGAAAAAAAGAGGAAGATTCCTTATCTCTTGCTGTCAGAATAGCAGATGAGAAGAGAATGACCAATAGTAAATTGCAATTTATTAAAAGACATAAATGATGATCTGCTATGAAAGGCATCCCAGTTCAGTACAAATTAAAGAAAAGAAGATTTTGGGATATTGCTACAATATTAGGAATACTGGTACAGCTGAAGGCTGTACTTCTAGCTTAGAGGACTGGTATGCAGTTCTAATAGATTTTAAGTATCCTGTCCAGGCTACTTGCTTTATTACAAAATCTCCATGTAAAGAGATGCCTATCTGACATCTTACTGATTCTCTTAGGCATTTTGCCTGTTCAAGCATGGAAATAACTTGCTTTTTAGATTTTTTTTGTTTAGATGTCACCTTTTAGGTATACATGGATGATGGTCCATGTGAGACTTGAAGTCCACTGCATGGAGTGATTTCAGTAAAAAGAACAACACCTGCTTCTGCTCCTTCAGCAAATTATATTTGTACTGTGTTCATTTTGGGAACTTTTGTTAAGTTTGAAACCTGTGATAGTAGGTGGAAAAGATGTGAGGACAGCCTAAACTGCAAGGCGCGGACAGGTTTTCCTACAAACTGTAATGAACGTAGTCATGTTGCACTTTGCCTACTGGAAAACTTCCGGCAGTACTTTGTCCTATCCACATCAGTGATTGTTATTACAAATGACCTTTGTGCAGCACCAGCAAGCATTTACCGTAGAGTATCAGGGTGTTTTTCAGCTTTCTTCATCTCAAATTTAATGAGGAAACACATTCATACCATACCCTGAGATTTTTGCCTTTTACAACGTTCATCTACCTAGTGTGGGAAGTATGCTTGTCCCAGTTGCTGTGAAAATGTGACATTAAGGAAGTTTCGTGTCTCCTTGCCTCGGCTACTGCTTGAGAACTGTCAGTGAATGGAGGAGCTGGCAAAATTCACTTACTTGCCTGGAGGTTTGTTGGCTTCTCTTCCTTAGAAGTCACCTGCTTGTGCAAGCAAGAACTCCATCCATCCTCCACCCGTCTCTGGAGGAAGAAGGCGCAGCCCAGCCTGCTCTGTGGTTTCAGCTTTTCATGCTGGTTTGCCTCCTTCGGCAGCAAGCAGACAGTGTGAACATTCCAGCAGGCTGCTTTCCTGCAGCTGAGGAGACAACATTCATGGACCTCCTTTTGATTAGGATATGTCACTGTTGTCAGGGCAACTGTTAACAGTGGCGTATCATATTTTCCTCCTCTTGGGTTGCGTGCTGAATATTTCAGTGTGCAGTAGCTGGGAAGAAGATACGAGGAGGAAAAAAAGGTGCTGCATCAGGCAAGAAGACGTGGGATCTGACTGAACAGGTTAAGGCAGCAAGGAAGAGGAGGAGGAGGCCTCCAAACCGAGGTGCCTTTAATTAAGGCTCTCTGTATTTTTTTTTTTTTGCCAAGGTGGAGGGAACTGCAGGCCTTCGTCTGCCAAGTGGATGTTGGTATTTGTCAGCTGTTTGTACCCTGCTTACCCATAGGGGATCTGCTACAAATGAACAGGCTCCTTTGCAGCTAGCTTAGCTGCTGAGCAGAGTCTGCAATCTGTATATTGTAGCAAGGAAGAAAGCAGCAGTATGCCTGGTTCAGCAACTGCTATCCGGCAAGAGAGACTAAAGAAGGCAAGTGTCAGACCGAATACACCTGTTCTGTTCACCATTAATGAGGAGGACGAACAGCAGAAGAACATTAATTCCAAGAAACTGAAAGGTAAGCATTGCTTATGCAGGGGAGGCAGGGCTGTCTGTAGGAAAATACAGGAAAAGGCTAGATGCTTGTTGTATTGCATCTTGTTTAGAATGCTGATGACATGTCTGTCCTGTATCTAAGTGGATTTTTTGCTTGTGTATGTTTGTGGGTAGTAAAATATTCATGGTGAACTTGTTTGTGAACCTCTTCTTGTTTTAATACGTATGTTTACCACATGAAAAAGCTGCCTTTTAATCATGTGATCTATTAAAGCTTAAAAGTAGAGCTTTCCCTTTAACAGAGCTTAGGTAAGGGCTATAGATAATGACTGCTAATTTTATTCCTTTGGTTTATGCTATCAAAGTGAAGGCATTAAATGGAAAAAAAAAACCTGGAGGTTCCTAGATTGAGGGAGCCAAGGCTTCACTGCCTTGTATAATAGGTCACAGGGTGAAAATGTGTGATCAAGTACAGTACTGTAAACATCTGGTCCCAAGCAATACTACCTTAAACCTGGGGTTTTGAAGAATCCTGAGCTTTAAAGTTATGATTTGCAGAGAAGGGCTCAATGAAACCCTGTTTTAACATCTGTAGCCCCCAAAGCCTCCTTTTCATTCAGGTTTTAGATTACCTGCCATCAATCCTAGACCTTTGACTGTGGGTTGAAAAGCAATAGCACAATAATAATTCTTCCTCACTGCATCTCTAGATAAGCTAGAAATCCTTGTTAACAATGTTCTGAAAGCATAGAAAACAGCTGTCAGGGTGTTTTCTTTTCTGTTTTGGTGGTGTTTCTCAAGGAGGCAAAACTTCATACTTTCCCGTCGTGTTGTTGACTTGGAGATAATTAATTGTTCCTTTTCTCATTCATCCCGAAAAACTAATAGGAGAAGTTGACTGCCTAATATTTGCAAATATCAGATGTTAATGTTTTTCTAGGGCTGGTTTGTTTGAAAGTGACAGTTACTTTCATGTGTAAAGATGATTAGCTTCTCTTTAAGCAGGCTGACTTCTTCAGACTGCATACTTCAAAGTTTTCTCAAAAATGTGGATGAGTTAACAATTCCTTTAAGTCATCCTAGAGGGAATGTCCGTTGTTAGTTATACCATAATATGTATATTAGAACAATCATGGATACTGTAGTTTCTATTTATGTATTTTTGCATTTCATAATAGAAATCTATTTTAAAAAATTAAATTATCTGTAGCTACTCTAGAAATGTGGGGCCACTTGGTTTGTTAGCAAGAAAGAATTATGATCATGTTTTGGTTTAATACTTCCTAGTTTCCAGCATCTCATTCTGATTTCTGCGCTGCTTGCATCTTGGGGTGCTCATTAGGAGATTTCCTTAAATTGAATGTTATGTGATTCTGCTTACCTGCTTTAAAGGTTGCTTTGACCTGTTATCCTTAGTGATACTTGTGCCCCCATCTACTGGTTGGAGTTAGAATATTGGAAGCCACTAAATATTCTCACTGAGATCAATGGTTCTTCCATCCAAGTTAATTGAGGTATATATTGCAATAAGTGTGTACATAAGAACATAAGAACATAAGAACAGCCCCACTGGATCAGGCCATAGGCCCATCTAGTCCAGCTTCCTGTATCTCACAGCGGCCCACCAAATGCCCCAGGGAGCGCACCAGTTGTATTAACATGCACACTGATGCATTTTAGTAATGTCAGACCAATAGTGTTTATGAGCTTGATTTCAACCACTTTCCTAGCAACAGATGTCATACTGCAAGTGATGGTTGGCTTTTATTATGCGAATTGGTTGCACTTGCTATGTCTAAAGCCTGATTTGTTTACCACTTTGTCTGCTAGTATAGATTAATGAATCTTCAGAATCCCAATGCTTGCATCCTTGTTCATCTATCTGATACAATACTTTTTTTTAACAACTGTGCGTTGGTGTTTGTTGTGAACATGAAACCGAAAGATGCTCACTCAAATAAGATCTGTGTGGCTTGAATGTCCAGTCCCCCTTTTATTTTCTGATCAGTCATATTACTACTTGTAAGGTATCTAGCACCCCTTCCCCTCCTTGGTTCAATAACTTTTTGTATTCAGCCCACTTTTGTAGATGCTGCGGTACCTGAATATTTTCTTACTGTAATTGTCTGAACTGAATGATGTACAAGATAGCCATAAATTATTTATAAGAGGAATCTATCATCTGCTTTGCTCTGCCAAAAATGTCTTTGTAACTCATGATGAACCAACATTTTAAAATGCTGGTCTCCCAATTTATTGGTACAGAATTGCTCAAAGATGTTCTGATACCTGGGGTCAGTGCAAATAGAGTTGACAGGAAAAAAAATAAACCTACAGTAGTTCAGGAAAAAATAAACTCCTCATTATCAAGGAAATTAGCAAAGCGTGTTTGTGGAAGTTGTTACTACTAAAGCTAATAACTTTTCACCAGATATACTCAGTAGCACTCATGTGGAGCCATCCTAGCAACTTGTTCAAATAAGCAAACAGCCACATTTATTTTAGCTGGGAGTGTACCATGTGATGAAGTTGGGTCATATTTATTCCTGAACTGAGATCTGAAACTTTTTTCCTATCTAGATAGACTCCTAGAGTCTATCTCTTACTTTTAATCATCACAGTTCCTCAAAACAGAAAGAATGTCTATTATTTTGACACCACTGCTTGTGGTTTACTGTTGAACGTCTATTCCCTGCTACTCCTGCTCTAAACCAATAGTCAGTGAGCAGGAAAAAAATATACTTTTCAACTTAGGAATAATGAATATGAGTGTGGTTACACTTACTATTGCTGATGCTACTTGAAGCAACACATTTGTGGTGTTGTACATTTCTGTATGTATTACCTGTTCATTTATTTGCTTAAAAGGTTTACAATGATCCAGCCAAATCAATATCAGAAAAATAATTTTAAAATATTAAGCATTCTGACAATCCACTTACAGGTGCAGATATGACTTGGCCAAGATCTCTTCAGTCTTTAAATCAAACTGCTTTGGGAACTTTTGGTTTTAAAAGTGGAACATATAAATACTGTAGTCTAAATAACATAGCAAACCTCCTTTCACATATTTGCAAATATCAGTGCCTGATTGGACAGTAATACTGTACATCCTGTAACTTTGCTTTCATATAGCACTCTTTGTCCTGAATATATTTTTTTAAAGTATTATAACAAAAGAAAAATGTTAAAAACCATAACCAGGAGTTAGCGCTGCTTCCAGGAGGCAGTTGATGCTTGCCTCCTGGGTGCCACTTTCAGTGGCACAAAAAAGCTCCAATGGAGCCTGGGTTGATTCCTTGCTCCCACTTTTTCAAAGAGGGAAAGGAGCAGGCAGTATCGCAGAACTAATTGCAATTGGGGGTGGCAAACGGGAGTATGACCCCTTGGGGGGGAAAACACCAGAATTGCCATTGCATGAAACCATTCAAAAGTTTGGTGCAGAAAAGTATAGCTGTTCTTGCTGTGCTTTAAGGCCAACAGAAGCTGTGCATTCTGGGTTGTGCTGCACCAATAAAAGCAGCATATCCTGTCTAGCACAGGTCTAATCACTTGCTACCAGGAAATGGTTCTGGGGAGAAAACATGGAGTCAGGCAATTTATCCTAGATGCCTTCTACATCAAAGAGACTGTCGTTTCCAAGGATGAGTCACAACCTGGCTCGCCCTCCTGTGAGCAACTCCGTCCATCACCTTCCATTTAAAAGCGACAGCAATGGTAGTCAGTTATATAGAAGGGCTCTGACCTAGTGCAATGCGAGTATGTACTGTGAACACATCTACTATGAATTATAGTGTCATAATTACTTTCTATAGAACTGTTTCAGGCAACACTCTTTTCCAGGAACATATCCACAATATTTCTGTGCAAGCAAGTGTGTGATTGGCTTCTGTAGGCAGTCATCAAAATCTGCAATCATCATCAAAATCTGCAATCATATAAGCCAGTGGTTCTCACACATATAAGCCAGTGATTCTCCCACATTTAGCACTGGGACCCACTTTTTAGAATGAGACTCTGTAAGGATGCGATCTGTAAGAAAGTGATGTCGTGACCAGAAGTGACATAATCAAACAGGAAAATTTTTAGCAATCCTACCCACACTTACCCAGGGGTAAGACCCAATTACTATCAATGTTAAAAGAATACATAGTAGCTTGTTAAAAGTACAGGCCTGTAACATTTCCTCAAATGCAGTCGCATACCATGGTAGCATCAAGTCTAATGTATTAAAAATAAAATATTGAAATGCATGGGGACCCACCTGAAATTGGCTCGTGACCCACCTAGTAGATCCCGACCCACAGTTTGAGAAACACTGCTTACTGGAGAGTAAGTCCTGTTGAACTTACTCTCAGGTAAGACTTATTTCTGATTGAACGGTAGTTTCCTTGTTTGGATTGAATTCAGTCCAATGTTCTGATACTTTGAGTATGAAAAGCTCAAAGTAAACAATATATGAATTCTACATGGAACATGCAAGGCACCTTTTTACTGATTTAACCATGAGTAAGGCAGTCTCTCTAGTTAGCTGATACCAAAGACAGGCAAATGTGTGTGGGGCCTTTGAATAATATTGATTTTTTTCTTTTGACACTTTAAAAACAAAGAAAGAACAGGCCCATTCTCCTCTCCTCTTTGGTGCATGGCACTGATGTCTGTGATGATCACAGAACTTTAGTATCTGATGCTTACATGGTGCTGTTTCTAGCCACAAGCTTTATTTTGTTCATTTGGAAAGATGAGAGGGATTCCCTTTTTAATAACAGCTGTGAACATTGTAGCCTTCATTGTTCTGTAATGTAATATAATGGAGGTGAAGAAATGTCTCTTGTTTTGTGAGACAGAGAGCTGATTTTATTGTATTGTACTTCTGATTTAGCATACATGAATCCCAGAATATAGGAGGGAGACATTAAAGGAGACTAAAGGATATAATGAAAAGTGGCAAGTAATAATTTCAGATATTCACAGTCTGATCATATGTGCTGGGACAAAGGTGGAAATGCTAGTTTTTCTTTCTTGCAAGGCTAAGCTAGTGCATTTGTCTGAGATTTGGTTGACAGCCTCTGAAAGCTGAGTACACAGGATCGTATCCATACGTTCATTCTTTTCAGTGGGCTGGTACTTGTGGAGGTTGAAAAATGCAGTGTTTTTCTTGCAGGGTACATGGCAGAAGCTGTAATAATCTAGATCCTGATTAAATGGTCAGAGTAGTGTCCATCTGGACTGGGTTTTCTTGGCTTTTGGAGGAAAATACATGTCTTATTCTTCTCATAAATAAATCCTATCCCTGCCCCAACATACCCACATGAACAGCTCTAACTCAATTACTCATAAAGTCTTTATTGTACATTTCTGTTCTTCAAAAACTCTCCCTCCCTTTGCAGCTTGGTAAAACCTGTCTTTCTGGTGCTGTATTAGTGAACTAAAAGCTGCTGCCAAGTCTTACCCTACCAGGAAGAGCAAGGACACTCCTAATAACTATGTCATGACACAGATGGCACTGATATTCCATGGGAGATTGTGGGCACAACCAACTAAGTGGGTAATGAGCAATGGTCTTTCATATGTGTCTTTCTCTGGTAATGATAGTCTCATGTGGCACAGAGTGATAGGTTGTAGTACTGCAACCGAGAACTCTTCCCACGACCTGAGTTTAATCCCAGTGGAAGCTGGGATCTCAGGTAGCCGGCTCAAGGTTGACTCAGCCTTCCTTCCATCCATCCAATGGCAGTAAAATGAGTATTCAGCTTGCGGGGTGGGGATGGGGAAGTAACATGACTGGGGAAGGCAATGGCAAACCAACCCACTTATAGTCTGCCAGGAAAGTGTTGCAGAAATGACGACACCCCAAGGATCAGTAACGACTTGGTGCTTGCACAGGGGACCTTTCTTCTTTATGTTACTGATAATGTCTGTGAAACTGTGCTTCTTGGGCATCCCTTAGGGTAAAACTCGGTTATGCACAATATGTAATGTGGCCAGTTTAGTTTTAAAAAATAACAACTGGAAAGGCAGTCACAAAGGGTAGAACGAGGATGGGGGCAGAGGGCTTAAAAACTCTGCCATTGCCATGGTTCCAATCTCAATCGTATGCTTCTGATTTACTTAAATGGATATGCTGAGTCTTTTGTGGATATATTTTTTAAGGTGAATGATAAATGTATGCACACAAACAAATGTGTGGCTTCAAAAAAGTAGAAACGGACCTGATGCACAAAGGGCAGGAAAATTAAATACTGGCACACCTCTTTAGTATGGGCAGCAATATGACAGCTTCAGGAAACTGAATTCATGTGGAGGTATAAGCTGCAATCTGGAAACTTGAAGGCTGCAGAAGATTGTTTATTGCATTTTGGTCATTGTATAAACAAATGAACCCTTAGGGAAGAAAAGATAAACTGTGTGTGTAATGTAAAATTTCTTTTATTCAAAACCGCTGTGGTGGTGGATGATGGTGGGGGAAGTTCTCACCATTTAGATAAGCAGATGTATTCTATCATTGGATTATGTTAAAATGAGACTACAAAGGAGGCACAGAGCAAATTTAGATAATTGAGAAATAAGGATTCCACTTTATGTGCAGATGGGTGCTTTAATAAAGCTAACCAGAAGGTCTGATTCAGATATTCTATTCCTGACACAAATACAGTTTGAAATGTTCTGTATTACCAGCTTATGAAATGACTGCATCTTTGAATCCAACTTTACCGTGCACTTCAACAAGACCTCTATATTTTTGATATCTCCTTTTACTCTTGCTTGGAGATCAAAAGTTTGAGAGTGCTGGCTATGTTGTCCCTGTCCATCTAGCTGCAGGCATATTGTAAGACCAGACTAAACACATGAATACCAAAGGGCAGAAGCCACTGTAAGTCAAATAGGGTAACAATAGCCAGACTCAGAATGTTGTAATGGTGCTTCGGATTCAATGTTTTATAGTTCAGAAGCTTTTGAAGTTCTAGAAATTAGGACCTATTGGCTTGTATTTTCATCCACTGTTTCCCTCCCCCACTCCCAAATTCAATATTGAGACACAGGGCCCAATCCTATCCAGCTTTCCTGTGTTGATCAGCTGCAATGCAGCCCTAAGGCAAGGGAGCAAACATCGCCTTACCTTGAGGAGGCCTTGGTGACTACCCCTTTCCACCGCAGGATGCAGCACATGCCCTGTTGGCATGGCTGCATCAGCACAGGATAAGATTGGGCCCATAGATTTGCTGTTGGGAGCAGTCCTCTTCATCTGTAGTTGAAATCTAAAATGGAAGTCATCTAAGAAGTACTTCAAGTGAGACATTCAGCTGCCTGTTTTTGAACTGCAACGCAAATCATAGTCAAAAATAGTTCATCTTGTTCAAAATGTTGGGGCCTGCTTGGATCTAAGCATCTCAGCAATACATGAACTAGATCCAAGCATGTCTGTCCAAATTCCATGGACATCTCTTACCACACGTTTAAACTGTCACAAGAACAAGGACTGATGTACTTAAACCTGTTTCTTATTGTAAATTTGAGGCAGAGGCTGATCCAGACCCTCAGAGTTAAAATGCCTCTTATTTTTGCATATACCTTTAGCATCAAACCAGATGCAGTGCTAAACATGTCAATAGAGCTTCTGTTTTCCCCTTCTCTGGTTAAAATATCCAGTGCAATGGGAGCAGATCACCTTTGGGGCTATGTGGTTTATACAGAGGGGGCATTTAATCCGTTCTGCTTGCACTGTGTGATCTTGAAGGTTCCTGACCCAGGACCTTGAGATGCCAACCAACCCAGTCACTCTTCCATTGCCATTAGTCCCTAGCTTGCCAGGCCCTCAACTCTTTGCAGGACTTTGAGCGTGTTAGGGGCACTCCCTTCCGAATATTCAACCCTGGACTTCTCTCTACATTCCAGTAATCTGATGCTCTGCCAGAGTGGAGTGCAGACAACATGACTCCCCTAACTCAACTGGTTCTACTTACAAACAATGCTTTGGTAGCATCAGTCTCTCAAATCGTTTAGCAGTGCAAGTCTCTTTTATCTCTGAGTGACTTTTATCTCTGTTTCAGCTACAACATGTTTCAGCTGAAACTCCTGCCTCCTTCTCTGAATGGCCAGGAGCTTGCTCTTATATATGTTTTGGGGCTGCGTAGCTCCTTTCCTTTTAGTTAGTCATATGACAGGGTATTTCAAACCAAACTTCCCTTCTTGCAGTTGAATTTTTTTTTAATTAACTGGTTTTCAAGGGATTTGAATTCTTACTGATTCCATACAGACCAAAATTGTTTTTAACCACTGCCCATGACACATTCTACTCAAAATCCTCTTCCTGCCCCCCCCCCACTGTTGGAAGTTCCCATAAAAGTTCCCTGTATATGGTGCTTGTCACACAGTAATGGTTCTAAATTGGTTTTTCATGCAGAAGATGAAGCTCTGAGCAGCTTCTGTGCCTTTTACTTCCTTAAATAGATTTTTAACTGGCCTTGCTGGATAGTGGGGTATCTGATTTCATTACAGCTCTAATTGCTGTTTCCCTGCAGTGCTGAATGATGGCTTCTGATGGGTCCTCCATTTAGCATTTTGCCTCAGACATTGTTTGTTTTTAAGTGCAGACATCTCAAGGAGGAATCACCTGTGTTGACAGTATGCTGACCCTACAGTTTAATTCGAAGCTTTCATCACAACTACAGTTCCTGTGATTTGAAACAGAAACCTATTGAAAATTCTGTTCTAGCTAGGCTGCATGAAGAAAAGGCGTACATCAGTGGGTCAAATCCTCAGATTAGGAAAAAACATCATGCACCTACAATAGGAGTTTTGGCTCCTAGGAATTAGGATCATTTCCTCAGGTTTTGCAAAAGAACTAGTTCACACAGAACTTGTCTCCCATGTCCAAGCAGTCTAACTGCCCTCTGGGACAAACAGCCATATAGGGAAACATTCCATGAACTGGAGATATGTGCTTGTAGCCAGCCTTAAGTCTTTAAATTGCAGCCACTAGAAACGTCCTGTCATCCGTATTTGTGTGTCATAGTTTCACACTCCACATAAGCCTCTTACATAAGAATAGCCAAGGGTGAGTTGACCATGATACTGGCTTGCTTTGCTGATGGCACAAACTGTGGTGACCAAAATTATGAGAAGTTCTTTTTAGACTAATGCGTACAGTTCTCTCACATCTAGGCCAATGCTTGCAGTTGATAGAGCTGTTTTGGACACTGCAGCCAAGTCACGGGAGGAGGATGTGTGCACAAGTCTTTTCCCCACCATATCAAGCATGCCATTCTTCTGCCATATTTATAGATTTAAAGAGTTTATATCTCACCTGATAAGGATAATCATGGTGGCTAACAGAATTAAAAACAACAAAACATTAAAAAACAAAGACAAACCCCAAAGGATCACTTAAAGCAGTTAAATCACATTTAATTAAAATGCCAGTTCATCCCATCAGCTATCAAACACCATCTTGAATAAAAAGGTCTTAAGGTGTCCCAGGGAAGGGGCCATTCTTAATTTCAAGGGGAAGGAATTGCACAATCAGGGCACTACACCAAGAAGGTCCTGTTCCTTGCTGCCGCCCCTATTACCTCCATCAGTGGCAGCATGGTTAAAAGAGCCCCCTCTGATCTTGCTTCATATTTCAATTTTATTTCAAACATAACTTCTTTGGCAGATAAAAACCTGAGGTATATATTCATACTGCTACAACATGGATTCTATAAACTCAATATTTTATTCGGTTACAGAATTTGACAGTAAAGCACAGATCATTGTCATGTAATGGTTTTGATTTTTTTATTTCCAGTTGAATAATGATCAATTAGACTTGCCGTATGGTTTCAGAATCTCCAATTAGTCATTATAAGAGTTCCAGATTATGGTGTGATACTTCACAGTGCAACAGAAAAGATACAGTATCAGTCTACACTTAAGAATATAGTCTTTTGAATTGCTTCCCAAATGACCCTTTGTGCCTGGAATAAGCAGAACACTTATTTTGCTTATGTACAAAACAGTCTTGTGCCTCTTCACTGACTTTTTGTCAGACAAGCTGTTTTTTTTTATTTGTGTAGAGTGAGTGGAAATTTACAGAGAGCTAACAAGGAGAGCTATTTCATGTTTTACACTGAGCCTGCTTTTAGAATAGGTAGTGAGCAAGTGTTTCAGTGTGTGAACTGCATGATTAAGATTCTTGTAGCTACTGAAGTTGTCATACATATGGTTATAACCCCAGGGAGGTTTTCTGAAACATTATAAGCACACAGAATTTGGTTACTGATTATATCTCAGTCTCTTCTCTTATCTATACAACGATAACATAAAGCAGTGGTTCTCGCACATTTAGCACCAGGACCCACTTTTTAGAATCAGAATCTGTCTGATGTCCCATGGATGTCCCAAAGTGATGTCATGATTGGAAGTGACATCACCAAGCAGGAACAATCCTAGGCTGCAGTGCTACCCATGCTTACCCAGGAGTAAGTCCCATTGACTATTGTTGTTAAAAGAATGTACTTAGTAGCTTGTTAAAAGTACAATAGGTCTGTGACATTTCCCCAAATGCAGTGACATACCATGCTAGCATCAAGTCTAATATATTAAAAATAAAATATTGAAATGCATGGGGACCCACCTGAAATTGGCTTGTGACCCACCTAGTGGGTCCTGCCTCACAGTTTGAGAAAAACTGACGATAAAGGACATGCTTTGCAGGGCTTTAAAAGGATGGCGATAAAAATCATATTGAGCTCCAGCTATACAGATTAATCTTGTTCTCTATGTGAACTGCAGTTACACATTTCTGACAGCTATCTGCCTAATACTTATTTTTCTTCCTTAGTCCTTTATGCCTTTGAACTAAATGAAATTGTTGGGAACCTTTTAAGTTCCAGATTTTTCTGGGTCCTGTTTTGCAAGAGCATGGTGTTTTCTGACTTGTACAATCCTTAATTCCGCGTTCATTCTTATGCATCCTATTCAGTTCCTATGTATGCTGGATTAGGCCCATCTAGTCCAGCTTCCTGTGTCTCACAGTGGTTCACCTGATGCCTGTAGGAGCACACAAAATAACAAGATACTTGTATCCTGTTGCCACTCCTTTGCGTCTGACATTCAGAGACAGCCTACCTTTAAAACCCAGAGGTTGCATACAGTCACCATGACTTTTAACTTGTGATGGACTTTTCTCCCATGAATCTGTCCAATCCCCTTTAAAGTCATCTAGGTCAGGTGCCATCACAACATTCTGTGGCAAGGAGTTCTATAGCTCCCTGCTGCTCCCTTGAGTGCGAGAATAGTAGTGAGAAGAGGGAATTGGCAATAATGCAGGCAATAATGGTAGGGACTGCTGCTTGAAGATAGTGAAAAGTTGTCTTCATGCAGCAGCCTCTTTCCAAGTGAAAGAAAGTACTGTATGATTTGTATCACTTTCACAGTCCACAGTTCGCTTTCCTTTCATAAGCGCTAGGTGAATAGCACAGAGGACTAGCTAACAATCATTTCAGGTCCGGGGCTCAGCCATATGGGCCCTTCAAGCATCATTGTCTCACTTTCCTGAGTACTGGTACTAGCCATGCTGCAGAGTTTCAAAAATACAACTTTATATATAGGTCTCCCACCATCAATTCATTACTGAAGAAAGCTATCCAAGATACAAGACTGGCAGAGACGGAGTTTTGACTGTTCGTACATCTTGATTTACATGAAACTATTAGTTTCATTACAGGATCTCCAGGGAACAGAGCTGAGTCTGTCCTTTCTTTTGCTGAATATAGGTGAGGGCATCCCTAACAATTAGGGTAATCTTCTGTTAATCCAGGGAAATACTGTCTTGCGTCAGCCGATTGACCCGAAGTGTGATCCCCAGACTGGGTCAGCTTCCTGCTCCTGTACCAGTAACTGGCTGGCACAAATATTCATGCTAATAGATCACTGGTGATAAAGTACCATTCTGAAGAACTCCACCCACTTCTTAAGTGTGCCATATGGACTTCTGTGCTTCCAGGATTTGGCAGAGAGCCACTTTCAGTCAGGTCTGAGTTGTCTCTAGTATGCCATGATTTGTACTATGCAAGCACATAATTTGGCACTGACTGCAGAATTTTGTACTCTAAGAGTCATTTTTAGAGCAAGTTTCTAGCCCTTATGGTTGCAAAGATAAGGCTTGCACATATGCAGACAATGCCTGCTAAATCTTGGAATTAGGGATTGCTAAGGAAGCTTCCCCAGGACTCATAGGGAAGTGCTTCAAAATTCTTTAGCCTCATGACTTACTGGAGCAGAATAGAATGGATTACAGAATATAGGTAAACTTATTTTAATTGCATAATTCATATGGTTAGAGACTCACAGACCATGTGACACAAACCCTAGTGATGGTCCTGGTGGGAAGTTTGGGTGGTATTGGTCACTGCCTTAGATGACTTTTAAAAATGGATCCTAACATTCATGGTGAACTATAGTCTATCATAGGGGTGTCCAAAGCTTTTGGCAGGAGAGCCACATCAGCTCCCTGACACTGTGTCGGGGGCCAGGGGAAAAAAGAATTAATTTACATTTAAAATTTGAATAAATTTACATAAGTTTACATAAATGAATATATTAAAGACGAACTTATATGAATGAATGAAGGTCTTGCAATAGCTCAAGGCCCATAAAAGGCCTTGCACAAAGCAAGACTGGCCTTTCCTTTGCTGCCGCTACCGCATCACAGACATGAAACAGCAAGAAGTGGAGGGAGCCCTCATCCCACAACTCATGTGAGAGGTCAAACAGTTGCCCTCATGCTGACAGCATTTGTGTCGGGCCAGTGCGGGCTCCAACAAATCTCTGGAGGGCCAGAGGCTCATTGGAGACTGGGGGCTTCCTGAGGGCCGCATGTGGCCCCAGGGCCGGGGTTTGGGCACCCCTGGTCTATCATGTACCTTGATGACTACTTGAACCTCCAGATGCAGGGACAATATGTCGCTGAGTACCTTATGCAGGGGAGCAATAAGAAGAGAGGGCCCTGACGATTATTCATTGCTTGTGGGGAAATATTCATACTGCATTTATTTTCTGACTAGTATTATTATTCATTTCGTGTCATGACTATAACTATCCCTCAGCCTCACCTACCTCACAGTGTTGTTCTAAGGACAAAAGAAGGGGAGGAACCATGCACACCACCCTGAACTCCTTAGAGGAAGGGTTGTATAAAAATGTGAAAAGTATAAATAATGTCGTGAGGAGGTGGGTGTCAAAAATTTATGGGCCCTGGGTATCGGTTGACCTAGCTATACCACTGGAACACAGGACTCCTCATGTTTCTTAAATTATAACAGTCTATGTACTTAAAAAACAAAACAAAAGTAGAACATTCTTGACCAACTTGAGTAAATGTTTTATAGCGTGGCCTAGCAGTCCCTAAGCCCCTTGAATTTATGCCTATAAACTAAGGTACACCAGGCAGGGCTCTTTATTCAAGGGCTGCACAGTGCAGTGGCCTATATCTAGGACAATGTGCTGCTGCTCTTGCATGCTGAGCAGCTATTCTTGGCCATACATTCCTCCTGTTTTGTGGAATTGGATAAGAAGGAGACTAAAGACATTCTGCTTACAGATTGGATGCTACTTGTATGTGTGCATGCACATGCTTCATTTCTGCAGATAATTTAGAAATTGTTTGCTTAGAAAAACAAAATACACACCCACTGAAATAACATTTGCACTTTTGTTTTAACTAGGCTGACCTCATTCTTTGTCAACTAAGTATATAAGATCTGGTGGTGGGGGAGAGTGGTTGCTGTACACCAGTGTTTCTCAAACTGTAGGTCAGGACCCACTAGGTGGGTCATGAGCCAATTTCAGGTGGGTCCCCATTCATTTCAGTATTTTATTTTTAATATATTAGACTTGATGCTACCATGGTATGTCACTGCATTTGGGGAAATGTTACAGACCTGTACATTTAACAAGCTACTATGTATATTCTTGCAGGCACTTGCAAAACCAAATTAAGTCTCCAGCGCACTGCCGCCACTGTCTGGAATTACTCCGACAGCGAGTGGGAGTGGCTGCTTACACAGCGCATTGCAGCACCTGCAATTCTTAATTGCTTTGTCCCCCGTCTAGCTATGGTACTGAATCCACACACATGCCCTGCTTGGTGTGTCTGCCTGGGTAGCAATTCACATAACTGTATTCTTCCACATGGCCATATGTTCCTTGACTGGCAGCTGCTTTGGACTTGGGGAATCATAATTGCACCCCATATGTGGACAAAGCCAATTATGAATATTGGCCCTAAGCTGGTGAATTATACTGGTGTGCTTAAGATCAATTATGTCTTAATATGTACCATATTGCTCTTGGTTAAGCCGTTCCCCTCTTTGATAGAAAACTACAAGGCAGAGTGAAGAGAAATGCTTGTTTGTAGTTGAGCAGAGTGTTTTCTTAAGAATGCTGATAGGTCACTAACCAATAACTTTTAGAGAGAGTGCAGTTTAAGCAAGAGAGTACGGCAATACTGGTCAAATGATTCAGCGCAGAGACTGGTTTGAAACTATTTGTACAGCTAGTACAGATATTTGCTGGGTGGGGACAGGTTTCAGAGAGCGGGGGCGGGGGGGGGACGGCATAAGTATCTGTCCTCAAGTTCCTAATATTGACATCTGATAGAGGTGCTCCATGAAAAGACCAGAACATGCAAATGCCCGATTGGTGCAATCATTTCCCCTTTTTGGAGGAGCTAGACTCATACAGTTGGTGATGGCAACACCAGTGGTTCAGATTTCAGTATTGAGTGCCTGCATCATTATGTTTGCCACATGTTGGAGGGGAATCTGCTGCTTATCCACCACCCAAATCCTGACACCACTGGTGACTTGCTATTATTTATTTATATTTATATATACAGGTATTTATATACCGTCTTTCTTTGGTCGTCAGATTTCTCCTCAGACTTTAATCCAAGGCGGTTTACATAGGCAGGCTGTTCTAAACCCCCGTAGGGATTTTTACAATTGAATAGTTCTAGTCTTTCATAGAACTCCTAGTTCCAGCTGGATTCCTTCCCGGTCTGGCCTCTCTCTGGCCCTTCGCCTCCCACGCTCCACTTGACGGCAACTCCTCTCTGCCACCGAGGGTCAGCTCATCAGTATATCAGCATGTCGTCAGTTCTCAGGTACTTCCGGTTGTTTCGAACTCGCAGCCTCAGATCTTCAGGCATACAAGACGGCAAGCTCTACCAGCTGAGCCAGACCTCCTGCCCTATTATGTCATGATCTTCATTGGTTCTCATAGCTGCAGCATCCTCATCCAGTGTGCTTAAGTTATGGGTTTGCCTTCTCTTCCTAAACCAGTTTACTTGTGCAATCAGGCAATGCACCACCAGAAATCTGAGAAGACAATTTACCACATCTGTTACCAGAACAAAGCCATGTTGTCCTGCAGTGGTCCTTCTCCTACAAGTCATGCACAAGTCATTGCAATGAGTAAAAACTTATGAAGTCTGTCTTGGTATGCAGGCTAAAGTGCCTCTGGGATGGCAGCCATCAGTAAATCTACCCCTCCTTTCTTTGTCTTTTCACACTCTCCCGCTAACCAAAAAGCAGTTTCTTAGTCGATTGCTTGTCCAGTTTGTGAACTGGCAGCCTGATGGCCCTGGCCTTAGGCTTAAACTGAAGAATTGCACGCTCATGTTTTGAAGGGTTCTGGACAAGGGACAATAATCCCCATGTGCTAAAAGACTGGAAAATCCTGATAGGCTCCAAATGTGCAAACTGTCTTGACCAGGGAGGCTAGTGCAAATGACAGAACATGTGCAATGATATCTATTTATCCATGTTCATACAGTATGGTATAGGGTTAGGTAGTCTATTATATTGTCTTCAGAATCTGATTGAAAAAGGCAAGAGTAATATACATACGTATGGGCCTGAGGATGGTGAACATGGAGATGCTATGAAGAGGAGTTGTGGATCATGTAGTTGGAGTACTGGGAGAGGGCAATAGACGAGATTGATTATACCCAGCAGGGCTGGAGTCACAATATGGAGTTCACAATGAGCTGTTAGAATACTATCCAAGGTGAACGAATTCCCCCCCCCCCAGCCACCTTAAGCAATAATGCTTTGGTCATTAGAAGGATGCCTGCATCAAAAGACCACTTTTCAGTATACTTTCCCCAGTATTGGGGAATCTCACTGCCTATTTTACATGGTTTTTAGCCTCCATCCATTCTTGAGTTGTCAAATACTTTAATCTATATTTAAAAGAAAAGAAATGTAGCTTCTTTAAGAAAGAAAAATGTTACACAGTGCTGCACAAAATAGACACATTTGTGCAATTTTAAAATCAATAATAAGCTTGCATTATTATTGTGACTAACACGGCATGATATATACCTACCAGAGTTGTATGAATTGCACAACTAAAAACCTATTCTAAAAGGATGTACTCATGCCCCTAACTATATTCCCTTAGTACAGTGTTTCTCAAACTGTGGGTTGGGACCCACTAGGTGGGTCATGAGCCAATTCCCAATGAATGGGTCCCCATTCATTTCAATATTTTATTTCTAATATATCAGACTTGATACTACCATGGTATGTGACTGCATTTGGGGAAATGTCACAGATCTGTACTTTTAACAGGCTACTATGTATATGCTTCTAACAATGATAGTAAATGGGACTTACTCCTAGGTAAGTGTGGGTGGTATTGCAGTTTAGGATTGTTAAAAAATTTTCTGCTTGATAATGTCACTTCCTGTTATGACATCACTTCTAGTGGATCCTGATAGATTCTCATTTTAAAAAGTGGGTCCTGGTGCTAAAAGTTTGAGAACCACTGCCTTAGTGTATTGTGTTAACTATATTAGTGTTATTGTAACTAGATTATTCTTCTATTCATAGTTTATCATAAGGCTAAGTATGCATTTATTTAGCGATAAACTGGTGGTAGTTTCAGCCTGTTCAGATTTATTTCTTTCAAAGCAGGTGTCTAGGCTATGAATTGTGCAGTGTGGTTAGTAGACATCTGCTGGCACTGCTAACCAGTTGCTTCAGGCTTACCTTCAGCTAAGCTGCTCATTCTGTTGACGTACTGCAAAGGGAAGGGCTCTGCAGATCTCCCCCATTTCTCCCCAACAAATAATCTCATGGATGTGACTGACAAACTCCATTTTGATCAGATGCTGAACCAGGAACTATAAGAAGAGATCAGCCTTGACCCGAAGAACTATTCTCTGAGCTTTTTTGAAATGGCAGAGTCAAGGTGTTTTTGACAAACCTTCCCCTTTTTTATTCTTTGGTTTGCTTTACTGTCAGGCAGGTTTCATCTGTGTGTGGATTTATGGTTAAGGAAAAAGTCATGCAGATCTGATATTGTTTGAAAAACCAATGAACGAAGTTCTTGCTCTAATGGAGGAAGAAGGTAAGGACCTTATTTTTCTCTTGTGCCTTGAACCAAAGGAAGTAGTCCTGAATGGTTTATCTGTAAAGCAGAAAACTAACTTTCTCTTTTTTTATGGTTTTTATTTTGCTTGTGGAAGTCAGTGTTCTGCAATAATTTGTATGAATGTTTTGTTGTTGGTTTTTGCCTGTGTTTGAATGAGTGTTGCAGTGTTAATGTTACAGTGTTGATTTCACCCTGATACTTAAAGGGGGAATGGCTTATTTTTGGAGGGGGAAGGGGCGTTTTGCAGTGACCTATACATCTTTAAACAAAACATCAGCACTACTTTCTGGCATTAAATTTTCATGACCTGGATATGTAACAATAGTTTCTCACTTGTAGAGATTAGACCTAAATTACTAGCACATTTTTCAGAAGCTCACGGATGAAGAATGTCAGTCTGAGTTGAGAATTAAGGAACTAGCTATCTCACAGTAAAAGATAGCCAGAGAGCCCTGGGATCGAAGGCTGCTAGTGAGCACTTTCTTGAGAGTCAGTCTTACTGAATAGTATGGGTTCTTTTCTGAGTAAATCTGAACAAGGCTGTGGTGTTAATGGATGAAGGCTGCAATCCTAACCACACTTTCCTGAGAGTAAGCCCCATTGAACAAAATAGGGCTTGCTTCAGAGTAGACCTGGTTAGGACTGTGTCCTCATAACAGCGTTTCAGTCAAAATGTTTTCATAACTGTTACCTGTTCTGTACTACTCATACAGATGAATGACTGAACTGTGAACTACAGTTGTATAGAACTGTTTCTTGTTCATGTATAGAGATGCAGTCTCAAACTGAGAAATGTTGGTGTCCTAGAACATTCTATGCACTTTTCGCAAATTTCCGTCTTAATTCTTCTAGTCAAAGACTGACCTCATTGGCATAAATGTCTGTGTTGCTGCCAGTAACAGGCTTGACAGAGTGAATATCTTCCACTAGGAAGAAACAAGCAGCCCCATTAGCTTGGATTTGTATTGCTTTTCTGTATGAAGGCTGAAGGATTTATTTCATAGCTGTTGCAAAACACAGTGTGTGTTAATGTTGCCTTCATATGCTGTTATACAATAATAGACTTTATCAATTATGTTCTTTAAAAGAATACAACAGGAATAAAATACTCAAGCCAACCAGATATGGGGAAAGTTACAGTACATAATGCTCTGGCCCAGAGTTTTGGTACAACTTCTCCATGACTTTTGATACCCCCCCCAACTCCCATTTCAGTCATGAGCTTGGGTATTGCAAATAATAATAGATTGCATATTGTCGAAATGGGGGATGGGTACAGCTTGTTAAGTGAATAAATGTTTAGGCTGAAGTAGGCCAAGCCTGCAGCCTCATTTTCATTGTAGCCTTAATCTAGCTGTCCAGATGTGAAAAGCCATTGTATTTAATCCCCTGATCAGCTCCTAAACTCTTCTGTCTAAAAATGAATCCACATCAATATATTAATATGGATGTTGCAAATAACATTTGACAGAGTGGTAAAGAGTGAGTTTATAAAAGCTTGGAAAATGGATCTGAACTGCAGGCTTTCAAATGCAATATTATTAGGGATAGGAGTTGTGTGTACTGCTTTTCAACATCAGTAATCACAAAGCAATTTACAGAAAAAGTCAAATACTGTAACTGAAGGGCTCCCTATCCTAAAAGAGCTTACAGTCTAAAAAAAGATGCAGAAGAAACACTAGCAAACAGTCATTAGGAAAGACACTGTGCTGGGGGTAAAGAGGGACAATTACTTGGCTAAGGGCACAATCCTAACCAACTTTCCAGCACCAAGATAAGGGCAATAAAACTCTGAGGAAAGAAAACAAACATTGCCTTACCTTGAGGCAGTGACGTCGCTGGGCGGTCGGAGGTGCGGACAGCACCGGGTGACGCGCAAGAGGGGGGTGACATGCACTGGGAGGGTGACGTGCTAAAAACGTGGTGGTTAGGAGTAATACCATTGTGTTATATACTGTTGGATGCAGAATTTCCAGCAGAATGCAATGCAAAAAAACGGCAGTGAAATATCACCTTTCTATCAAACGTTACTGGCAAAAAACCGGAAAACTAAAATGCATGGAGCCCAATGGAAAGTGAAACCAAGCCATATCACGCATTTACTCATGAGTAGGTGAACATGCCTTAGTCCATCTGAAAGGGCAGGCTGAGAGGAATCCAACAACACCGAATGGTTCTGATCCAATGAATGTAGTCCCAAAAAAACACCTGAGGAGAAGGTCCCTCCCTCCAAGCTGGCAAATGTATTGAACCCTATGGAAAGCGAAACTAAGTCACATGGTCGTGTTTACTCATGAGTAAGCAAATATGCCTTGGCTCCTGGGCAGGTCAAGCAAAGGGAAATGTGAGGCCACCAGAATGGTCCTGATTTGATGCAACTGGAGCTCAACAAATGCTCCAGAAGGCAGCCCCCCCCCCCAATAAAAAGAATGAAACAGAGGCTTGACAGGGTAAGGTGAATTTTTTTCTGTTTTAGGCTGCAATCCTGTCTGCACTTTCCTGGGAGTAAGCCCCACTGACTATAATGGAACTTACTTCTGAGTAGACAGGCATAGGATTGGGCTCTCAGACTTGTAAAGCCAGGTGGGTCCTGATAGTGATATGCTTGAAATATAAGAACTTAAATTGAACTGGGTCCTGGGTAGAGGTGAAAATCTTACTGATTCTTTTTTGGGGAGGGGGGTGTTATTGCAGGCAGGCTACAGAGAAAATTCACTTGGTGGAACAGGGCTGGCTTTCCCTTATTTATTTATTTATTTTTACTTTATTTATAATTATTTATTTTAATTTGCTTTATGATGGGTCCTGGACAGATTCTCATTCTAAAAAGTGGGTCCCAGTGCTAAAAGTTTGAGAACTGCTCCAATAGGGTGTTAGTAAGTTGACACCCGGGGGGGGGGGAATGACACCACTAGTGACCAAAATCACTAAAATCACAGTTTGCAAAAGTAATACTATCATGTTATATATCAATCAATGTATAATTTCATGCAGAATGCAATGAAACAAACTGCATGGACGCATCTTTATTCTATCAAAAGGTGCAGCCAAAAAAACCAGTGGGGGCGGGGTGATGGTAGATCACCACACCCACCACCTGGAGTGTTGCCCCGCCCACTGCAGGGGGGTGATGCACTGGGCTCCCGTACCGGGTGACGCGAACCCTAGTGACGCCACTGCCTTGAGAAGGCCTCCATGACTGTCCCCCAACTGCAGGATGCAGCACATGCTCCACTGGCACAGCTATGCCAGTGCTGGACAGTTGGTTAGAATTGTTCCCTAAATATAAGAGCAGTGTCGCATGGGGGAAAAAAGACTCTTCCCACTTTCTGAATGAGCTGAATAATGGGACAGAAGTATAAACGACATAGGACCCAATCCTATCCAATTTTCCAGTGCTGGTGCAGTTGTGCCAGTGGTGTGTGTGCTGCATCCTATGGTGGAGAGGCAGTCACTGGGGTCTTCTCAAGGTATGGGAACATGTGTTCCTTTACCACAGGGCTGCATTGTGGCTACACGGGAGCTCAAAAGTTGGATAGGATTGGGCCCATAGTTGCTAAATGGGAATGGAGGCATTCTAGGTGCAAGAGAGTTGAGTGATTATTTTGAAAATAGTGCTTGATATACTGAACTGTTTTATATTCGCTTTAGATCAGGAAACAATACACCTTATATCTGCTAAATAACTGTATTTATAATCTTAGATACTCCTAAAGGTCTTGGTCAGGCTACCCTGAGCACTCTGCCAGATTCCACCCATGTAACTCTCTGTTGCTGGAGATTTGTTAGAAGTAAGTCTTAAAGCAACAATAACATCCTTCATACAATGTGTACTCCCTCCCAAAGCAGGTCCCAAAATTAACCTAACACTATTGATTTGTAGGTGTTCATGGAAAATAGAAACAGTTTTGGTGGGATGATTCTGAACAGTTCATGTATCAAGAAAGATTTACTAGCTGTTGCTGTGGAACAGGGACACTGAGAAAATTTAGTGACAATGACAACTTCATGATGATGAATAAAGAGCACTGGATGTAATCCAGCAGATGTCATGCCACACCTAAATTCCATTCACATTAGTGGAAAGAAGGGCGAAGGAAAATATTTAATAGTGCAATCCTAACTGTTTATTTGGAAGTAAGTTTAATTGGGTTGAGTGGGATTTACTTCTGAGTAAGTTTGAAAAGGTTTTCAGTTATATCCCATTTATTTCAATGGGGCATAAACCCCAGTCTGTGTATATTTGTTGTAGTGTGAGTTCAATGTCCCAGATCAGTCTTAGGCTGGCAAAAACTAATTGCAGCTGTCTGTAATGAAGCTGCTATTATTTTTATGGATTTGCATGAAACCAAACCAATCTGGATTTTCCTAAAGTTAGTCTATTCATCACATTACCATGATGCGTACAGTGGAGAAAAAAATCCTAAACTTTCCTGCTAAGGAGGCCAACCTTAAGAACAGTTGAGCAAAATAAACACTTTTAAGGAAAAAGTGAGACAGTGTGTCATCTTTCAGCCATCAAAATTTTTTGCCTGTTAGTTTTAGACCTAATTGTATACTGGTTCAAATAAAGACCCTAAATATGAATCTGGATTGCATTTCTTCAAACTGCAGGTGGGAACTCACATGATAATGCTCCATAACAAAAATAGTTGTGCACGTTGAACGTAGTTCCATTCAGAAGTCTTCCTGTACATTAATGAAAACAAGACTCCAAGGAGAAGGCTAGACTGGAATCCTTTCCCTTGACAACTAGATTTTTATGTACAATGTTGTATGGAAGAAAATGTGATCCTCTTGTGTGAGCCCTCATCTGCAGCTTGCTGTTTTAAGTATATTAAAACAGAGCATTGCCATCTTGTCTGCTATTTGAGGCTTTGAGGAATTATGAGAGTTCTGCTGCATTCAGGGTGTCTCAGGTGCCACATAGGGTGGCTTGATATAGCAAGTTGACAACTTCTTCAGCACTGAAAGTATCTGTGGAAAGTCTAATCTAAATGACAATCTATGTCTAAGAATGGAAATAGCTGAATGTAATTCTTCTGTAACCTGAAATACTGTTGCCCATCATGGCCTTTAAAAATAAGGTAGATGTTAGTATGAACAGCTGCTTCAGTTTAGCAAAACATTTAATGCACTTCAAGACAGTCCTTTCTGACTGAAGGATGGGTTTGAGACAGACACCTTATTAACTCATTCACTAGGTGATAATCTCATCCTGCAAGGATTTATTCCCATGAATAGCAACAGCCTGCAAGAGATGAAAAGACATCTGAAGGCGAATCTTCATTTGGTGACAGGTTTAAAAAGCCAGGCCAAGGTTACCAGGTCATAATTGCCATCATCAAGTGAATAACTAGGTTGTCTGAATCCAGCTGGAGCAGAGAGGTACAGGATTCAGAAAGGAGATACTGTACACTGCTCTCAAATTTAGGGGAACAGGCACCCATTCATACAAAGTTTGTTCAAGGGACCTTTACATTTATGAGATGTTCTTTCATGATTTTATTGGTTAGGATCATTGTGCTGGGGGGCGGATGCACATGCACACACAGGGGTATATTTCATTACTTGGACACTAAAACACTAAAAAAAAACCCTGCAACCCCGATCTGCGGATAAGTGAAACCGCACATACAGGATCCGCAGATACAAAGCCCCCCTTTACTGTGCTTGCACAAAAATCTGATGTCCAAGTAATGATAGGCAAAAAAAGGAATGAATGGAAATTGTCATTATTGGTAAAACACCCAACTTTAGGATGGGTAGTGTATGCATGCGACAGCCTGTATGTTTCAGGAACACTTGAGTCAATGTGCCTGTGTTCTTGAGTGAGAAACTTTTCCCCTCTGAAGTGTGTCCACGTTACAGCCTGTTAATTTGATCCCATTGAGAACTTAGCTGGTTCTTATCTGCACAGCTCTGTCCCTTCATCCTTGCCCCAAGCTTCTGTGTAGTGGAATCTTGGAAATTGGATTTAATGGATGTAACATTGCTAACAGAATGCCCATCAGTTGGGATGGGTCCAGGCTGTGTGGAGGGACAACTGCCCCCAAAGTTGTATGGAGGGAAGGAACCTGGAGTGCTGTATGACTCTGTACTCTGCCCCACGGAGACTCGGTGTACACTCTACAGGTTCTTTGCTAATAAGGGTCAGGTTCTAGTAGCAGGCCTAGAGAGCAGGTTTTTCCCTCATTGCAAAAGTATGTCCAAGTGCATGATGTTTTTTGCATACAAGTAGCCAGATATTCACTAACATAAAAACGTAAGAGCCCCGCTGGATCAACACACAAGATGAACTCACAAGACCACAAGATACTTGCATCTTGCTGCCACCTCCCTGCATCTAGCATTCTGTTTACGCTCACCCCTCCCCCAAGCAAATACACCATATTGCAATTGGGTTTAACTTGTGCTACTTTATTAAACACAGTGACCAATTTTTAATGCAAGAAACATACTGAATATACCTTCCCTTTCTTACCAGTCTCGGGTAGGCATAAAAATGACCATTCGTGGCCAATTCAAATGACAGAAAAAAATTCCTACCCGGCCTCATAATGAACAACTGGCTAATCTCAGACTGTACATATCCAGCATGGCTTGTAACCTATGATGGAGTTTTCCTCCGGAAATCTTATCTAATTTATATATTCTACTATATTGAACAAAGTGATGAATGCATTCAGGGACACTGTTTATTTGAGGCTAAATCAATTCCCTGTTCCTGTTGACCTCAAAGGATTCCCCTCAATCAGCTCCTTGGGTGTAGGACCATTTAAAGGCACAGTGAATCCTGAATTCTTGCAGTCCCATTTCATTTGTCCCTCTCCTGAGTTTGTGTCAGAGGTGGATGTGGAATACAGTCACGTTGTCTATACAGCCAGTTACTCTTGAATTAAAATCAGAGCTAGGAAAAAGTCAAATTATTCATAAATCTCTGTTATATAGTTTTATTTCATTACTTTCTATCATGTACCCTTTGGTCTGTATACAAGGCTAACATGAGGAGCTGATTCTTTAGAAGCTCCTGTCCAGGGTGCTTTGAGGACTGTCACATAGTACTTCTTGCAAGAGGAGTTGCTGAGAGCCAGATGATATCACCACTGGCTTATGAAACCAATTGCCTGAGCTTATAGAAGTTGGAGCAGCAGCTTCTGCTAGTAGAGATGTCATCTGTACTGTGAAAGCACCTGCTGTTAGTTATTTGCTATTACACAACTGAAGTGAGTCCTTTATTCACATGAACCTTTTTGCAAAAATAAGTTGGTTCAAAAATCACTTTCACCACCTCCAAGAATTATGTGCCAAAGAGGCATGTAAAATATTATGTGCCAATGGCATCATGCTGAAGTAATTTATGCTGGAAACCCAGTTAGATTGTATTGGCGTCCTGGAATAGATGTACCCAGAACAAATTGCCATTCAAGCACTATTGTGGACAAGCTTCTTAATGAATGTTCCTTGCAAAGACATGTCCCCTTTCTCTCTTCTTGCGTGTCTCTCTTCTACTCTGAAGCAGGAAAGTGCATGTCCTTGCTGTTTGGCCATGCTCAGCCATGGAATACAGAATAATCTTGGCTTAGGGTAGCCACTGCTTTGTCATCAGTCCATGTGCCACAGCAAGGGTATTAACCCGAATTGTGAAAGCCTCTTTTCAATATATTCTTGGGTCAGAGAAATTTGTGAATTAACACCAACAGCTGCTTTTGAAGTTATTTTGCTAGCCCCAGTTCTATAGAATAACCCAGAAATTACACCCTTTAGCTCACTTTCTAGTATCAGTGTCTTAAAACTATCTCTGGCACCCCATGATGGTTTTAAAAATGAATATCCGGTTTGTATCAGTTGTGGTACGTGTTGTAAGGCCATCTAGGTTATTAGTTGAAGACTTCTAACCATTTGCAGCTGGTCAAGTTCTTGAGCAGGCCTGTATTGTGTAGTCAAAATAATGCTCAGCTTCTGTGTATAAATTTGAGTCCCTTTGGTGCACTGAAGTCCCTTACATGCACTGAACCGCAGAGCCATTTTCTGCAGAACCAGCCACCTCTGCTTTTTTTCTCAGCGTCTTCTGATATTAGTATGTGAGCTACTGCTGGCCACCATGTTGCAGCCCAACTGCCCCAGCCTGAAAGGGTGAAGATGTATTTATGGTTAAAGTGCCTTGGTAGTTTATGCACTATGTATTGTTCCATGTTTTGGAACTTCATATGTATGCAAATGTAGAAGCCTTCTAACCATCAAACACTGTTGATTGATGGAGACTCATAATTGATAATTATTAGTAGCAAGAATATTTATATACTGTTTTTCATCAAAAAGTAGCTCACAAAGCTGTTTATTTACCTTAATTAAGATTTATTTAATTGAATGACGGCTTCAGTTTTGAGATTTAGATTTTATCTGTTTAGATTAAAAAGGGGGAATTTTCTCGCCATAAAATGTTCTTCTTTAAGAAGGCAAGCGGGTGTTCTTGATTTGGGGGGGGGGGTTTCTTCTCCCATCTGGGTAGAAGGCAGGGACAGTTTGCTGAATGTTATCTGTCTTGAAGGGAGGCTCTGATTTCTCTGAGCTGACTAAAAAAAGAATGGGGGGGGGAGAGGAAGTCCTCAAAACAAAAAACCACAACAAATAGCAACAAAAACTCATGGAGCATAAAAATATCATTGAGGCAAAACAGCTGTTAAGTGTAGGCAAGGAGAGAAAAATAGGAAATGCAGGTACTGGTAAGGAAGGGGACATCCCTGTGTTATGTGCCTACCATTTGGCTAATGAGCTGATTCTGTCCGGTAGTATGCTGTCCTGCCTCCCTGGATAATAGGTATTTACAGTAAGACATATTTTTTCGCCAGAGACAGAAAAGCAATCTCGGACCCAGTGCCTTGGGTTTGCGTCACCCGGTACAGGAGGCCAGCGCGTCACCTCCTTGCCATGGGCGGGGCAACACTCTAGGTGGTGGGCGTGGTGATCTACCATCGCCCCGCCCCCACTGGTTTTTGGCTGTACATTTTGATAGAATAAAGATATTTCAACGCAGTTTGTTTCATCGCATTCTGCATGAAATTACACATTGAATGGATATATAACATGATGGTATTATTTTTACAAACTGTGATTCTAGTGATTTTGGTTGTTAGTGGTGTCACCTCCACCCATGGTGTCAACTTACTAACACCTTATTGGAGCAGTTCTCAAACTTTTAGCACTGGGACCCACTTTTTAGAATGAGAATCTGTCCAGGACCCATCATAAAGCAAATTAAAATAAATAATTATAAAGTAAAAATAAATAAGGGAAAGCCAGCCCTGTTCCACCAAGTGAATTTTCTCTGTAGCCTGCCTGCAATAACACCCCACCCAAAAAGCATCAGTAAGATTTTCACCTCTACCCAGGACCCAGTTCAATTTAAGTTCTTATATTTCAAGCATATCACTATCAGAACCCACCTGGTTTTACAAGTCTGAGAGCCCAATCCTATGCCTGTCTACTCAGAAGTAAGTTCCATTATAGTCAGTGGGGCTTACTCCCAGGAAAGTGCAGACAGGATTGCAGCCTAAAACAGAAAAAAATTCACCTTACCCTGTCAAGCCTCTGTTTCATTCTTTTTATTGGGTGGGGGGCTGCCTTCTGGAGCATTTGTTGAGCTCCAGTTGCATCAAATCAGGACCATTCTGGTGGCCTCACATTTCCTTTTGCCTGACCTGCCCAGGAGCCACTGCACATTTGCTTACTCATGAGTAAATGCGACCATGTGGCTTACTTTCACTTTCCATAGGGTTTAATACATTTGCCAGCTTGGAGGGAGGGACCTCCTTCTCTGGTGATTTTTGGGTGCTACTTTCATTGGATCAGGACCATTCTGGTGTTGTTGGATTCCTCTCAGCCTGCCCTTTCTGATGGACTAAGGCAAGTTTGCCTACTCGTGAGTAAACGCGCAATATGACTCAGTTTCACTTTTTATTGGGCTCCATGCATTTTTTTGTTTTCTGGTTTTTTGCCAATAACTCTTGACAGTCAGGAGATATTTCACTCATGTTTTTTGCATTGCATTCTGCTGGAAATACCGCATTCAACGGTATATAACATGATGTTATTACTCCTAAGCACTGCAATTTTAGCATGTCACCCTCCCAGTGCACATCACCCCCCCTTTGCGCGTCACCCGGTGCAGCCCACACCCCCCTAGCGACGCCACTGTTCAGACCCTTTGAGTACGTAAAAGCAGTACCATACTTGGTCAGACAGCAGAACCCCAGTAACCAGATGCCTAAGGGAGCCAGTGAATGAGAAAGTATTAGGTGAAATGAGCAGAACAATGATTATTCAGTGCAGGACCAAGGATAGCTCCAATGTATATGATTTGTCTTGAACAACTGAACAACATTTATGTGGGGACCCTCATGCCTGACTTAATTCTCTATTCCATCTGGTGCAGATTCCTTAACTTTAGCCTGGAAGCTAGAACCCACTTGGAGTTCTCTGGTATCTAATTGGATTCTCTTTGGTTGCCTGCATGGGTGATCTGGTCTGTTGCTGAAACTTGACCCCTGGGTCTTATGGTGAACTTTCTCCCTAGTCTGCTTTGCTGATGGTTCACCAGAAACCTTGCTCTACTTGTGTCTTCCAGGTCGCTATCTGGATGCTTGCTAAGGAATAGATATAATCAGCTATTCTTCTAAGTTGGTGTCTGGGTTGTTGGATGGATCCATTAAACATTAGGGTTTCAATCTTTTAAAAAAAATTTTTTTAGGGATTAGTTTAGCCATTTCACATACAAAATCAACATCACATTGCTGAAAATTTTTATTAAAAAAAAAAAAAAGATTAATTAAACCAAAGTGCCTCTGTTTCTATGGAACTGGTTCAGTCTTCTAAGACCCTTTAGATTTGTTACAAGCCCAATCTATGACTTGTCTTTTTGGTTGTTAGAAAACGTTATCTGCCACTGAAGGAAAAATGGATAAATTCTGGAAGATGGGAAGAAGAGAATAATCTGAAGTGAACATTCAATTGATATTTGTATGGGGGTTTAAAACGCTAAAGAGCAGCAGTGTTTCTGAAAAACAAATATCTGTTGCCTAGCAGGTAGCATTTTTGTGAAAGAAATATGCACACCTGTGGGCTGTGACTGTTCAGCTGTTTCCTCCCAGAGGTGTATATGTTAAATAGGTAAAAAACCAAAGCATCTCTCCTTGTACTTGTAAAGTTAACAATACTGGTCATTGGGGACATTTAACAGTAATGGAATCATCATGTCAGTTCTATTGTGCAGTTTAAATGCACAGTGAGAGCCTCAGCAAATGAGAAAATATATGCATCTTCTAGTGAGTAAAACCTTTTATTTTGTAGAATTACTTAAATATAACTTGTGGAGGTTAATTGTCTATGTATATAGTTATTATTTCCAAAGTATTTAAAATGATAACATGATTCACACTTTCAAGGTTAGGTTATATTTTCAGGCAATGATATTTGAAAAAAATGCTTGAAAACTCCTGCAGCTATTTTTAACTTAACTAGATCTAAAATAAATCACAGAATCCACATAAGCCTCTTGAGCCAGATGGTGACTATTGGTTAAAATCCCATACCAGGACTTAAGCCTGGTAGGCCCATGATGAGGCTGCATAATAGTTCTAGCACATTGCATAAAAATGTTTTTCTTCTAAAGGCATATGTAAAATGAGTTTGCTCAGCATTATTTAACTTGACTGTACTGAAGATTGCAGTATATAGCTACTGTGTGGAAAGCCATTAACTACATTAACAATGTTATTTATTTTTAAAAAAAAAATTTTCCCTGCAGACATAAGGCAGGTGACTAAAACAAGCAGAAAATGCAAAAGCATGTTCTGGATTCTGTTACTCTTTAACCCTAACTTTTGAATATAATTCTGCAATCTTAATTTGCACATAAAATCAAGGAGGCTGATTTTCTTTTCTTTCTAAATGAAAGCTGTCAGTCAGACAACTAGAAATATTTTTTTCTATTCAGTTGTGAAACAATTCTAAAATTTGTTTCAAGTCGATATGCACATTAAAAACTTAAGGATATGCATCAAATAATGTAATGTGGGTTGAGATCCAGAGAGGTCCATGCATGCACAGTATTTCTGTGCATGGATGGAATGTGTGACTGAGTTATCCTTCTGTTGCCGTCCCTCCCTCCTTGTGGAGAGTTGTCTTGAAGGGCTCTAGAACTTTTCATGTGTGAATGGACCCCGAAAGGGAAACAGCAGAAAAGTCCCTATGTTTACGGGGGGGGGGGAGAGTCCCCCATATGTTCTGTGTACCCATGTTTGACTTGAGTGAATATATGGATAATTCCTTCATATTATTATGGTATAGTTTCCCAAAGTGCTTTCGGATGGAAGGCTCCTATATCGCATTACTGCAGTGACATAGGGTCAGTGGCATGAGTTGCTCTGATCTTGGGTAACCAGCATCCGTAGAGAGGAACTCAACTATGTTCTGTTTTGTATCTTTTGAATTGCATATTTCCAAAAGGGTAGCATGTTTACTTGCTACTACTCGTCACAAGAAGTCTAGTTCCAGTGTCCTTCTGGTTTACCTCATTGCTACATCAGTAAATCAAACATGATGGACAACATGCAATGGTTTATAATTTAGTTATACACAAAAAGCTGGGAGAAAGTGTGAATAACAGGAAAGCTGTTTTTTCCCCCTCTGCCTCTTCATCGAGTAATTCTCTCCAGAATTTCCAGAACTCATTTTAAGATCTACTCTTCTTTTTCACCTAAGCATTAGTAGTAGTTTGCTGTGTGGTTTTGTTTGGTTTCCAGTGTAACATCCATCAGATTCCTGTGAGTTCTATCGTTCGCTTTTTTAAGAGTTTGTATTCAAAAAGCAAGTGTCTAGCCTTAACATTTGAAGGAATTAAGCTAAAGAGTTGAATCATAACCTTGTCTTGAAAAATGCAAGGAAATTCCATTTGCACAACGGGAACTCTCTCTCTCTCTCTCTCTCTCTCTCTCTCTCTTTCTGTGTGTGTGTGTGTGTGTGTGTGTGTGTGTGTGTGTGTGTGTTATACCTCAGGAGCAGGTTTCAGATATGTAGGAGGGGCTGCTTTGCTGAAGAGAGGGAAGGAGGACTTGCGTGAGCTTCCTTCCGCTGGCACCCCTAGATTCCAAGCCAAGGAATGTCAAATCTATTTGAAAGCTTGGGCAGCCCAATCCAATGCCACGGAAGTGCCAACAGCCTGTGCACTATCCCAGCAATGGCTGTCGTGAAAGTGGCACTTTGCCACCAGCGGGCAACTAGCAACACCAGCGGAGAGACCAGTGCCAGTCGGTGCTGGGCTTCTGTTCCGACAGCACACAGTAGTAAGTGGCCCTCCACTCAGAGGGGAGGCGTTTCTGAGTGGGAGGAAGGTGGAGGGGAGTGAAACTGGGTGGGGGGAGGGTCAACCAGAGCGCGTTCAGGCTGGGAGGAGGATGCAGACAGCTGCAGAGGTTGCTTCCGAATCCTATCCCCTCCTCTTGAGCCTCAGAGCACAACACGGGTCTCCTTGGTTCTGTGCCAGCTAAGCAGCTGGCAAGGATCCAAGTAGACCCATAGGGGCTGTCAGAGTTCTACATGGGGTAAGGGAATCAATGTTCCCTTACACAGGATGCAGTGGCTGGATCAGCACCGCAGGGCAAGCATAGGATTGGGCCCTGAGTCTGGGGAGAAGATAGTTTATATTGCTGTGCCAGGGCACCTTCATAGGACTAATCTTGAAATGACCTAGTACTGAGAAAAGAACATTGTGACCCCTTCAGCCTACTGAACCTGCCTTTGAATAAATGCTGATGTGAATGGATCCAAATGATCTGATATTTGTTATTATGCTGATTCATCAAAATTGGCAGTGATTAGCCTCTCTCTCTCTCTCTCTATTTATCCTGCTATTGACTCTTTGGCAAATGTGCAAAATAATCTCTTGCCTGGCAAATGTCATGATGGTTTTTTTCACAGCATATTTGTGTGGTTATTGAACATGTTTTGCTTCGTAAGATAATATAAAGGCCTATACTCAAACCTGTTTCAGAGCTGGAACATCTAAAATGCCTGTTCACCTAAAAATATATGCACATAAGTGAATTGGCTTAAATTAATAGGTCTGATTCTTAAGGCACCCTGCAGAATAGCAGAAAGCCATGGTCCTGTGTTGGCAGTGGGCACCTTCAGTAAGCATTGTGGAAAAAGAATGTGTGGCCTAATATGTTTTATTCTTTCTGTTCTTTTCCTGGTGTTGTTTATTTATGCAAATAGGCTCTCAAATATTCTCACATAGTTTGCTTTGTTGATATTTGGTGGTGAAGTACCTAGTTAACAAAGCTAGATGTTGCATGCTAAGTTTCCCTAACACTGCTTGAGGAAACTCCAGCACCCATCTTCTTTTTGGTGTTGACTGCAACATCTTCCTCACCTTACTTTGCATTCCTTCCACATATTGAGAATGTTGGGGTTTTCTTATTCTAAGGAAAAAGAAAAGGCCTCAGGTTCAGGAAGCCAGAGTTGAAGGCTTCGTGTCAAACCCCAGTTTGATCCAGCTTTGTTTTTACTAACTAGTTAGAACACACATACAGAGTTTGTACATGATAGGAGATTGTGGTAACTTTAGACAAAAGCAGAAACTTTTGCTCTTCTCTCACGCTGAAAAATTGAGAAGATAAGTTGGGAGGGGGCAGTAAGACTCTACAGCTTGTTCAGTGTTATCTGAATTGGGTCAAAAGAATTTCAAGTGATTTCTGCAGCGGGAGATTGGTGCTGAATAAAAAGACTTTTTAATAAAAGCAACTTCTATTCTTCATGTGAGATAATTATTGTTTTTTGGGGGGAAACCCTTATATTTAATGTTGCTGCAGAAAATAAATAGAAATGTATAAATATAAATTTATTATCACAATGTTTTGTAAGAAGCTCTGTTGTCAAAAATCAATATTCTTATGTGGATGCTTTATCTTTGATCTCCATCTATTTTGTAACTATACCATTTACCCTGATCCGAACCTATAAGGTGTGACTTATCACCACTTTAGTCAAATTTGGGCTGCGGTGTTGTCCTTGGTTGATGTGAAAGGAAGTTCTGCTGACATCAGCAGCATTTCCAAGCCAGCTTGCACGTGGCCAGGCTGCAGGTCACAAGTTAGTAAATTATTATACTAAATTGTATCACTTCAGTAAAATGAACTCCTACATAGAGAGGAACCCGTTTTAAAAGTCATAAGAATGTTAATATATTTCTCTTTAAATCACCAACAAACTTATTCTCAAGGGGGCAAAAGTTTCAGATGCTGAGTTAGTGGCCTAGAGAAGGATTCCTAAAGTATCCAGTACTTACCTTCCTCTTGTATACAATTCAGTGTGCCATCAGAGCTTTGAAAATAACTTTTTAGTTTGTGTTTGGTTCAGTGAACAAAGTTGTCTGAAAATGGGGGTGTCAAGCTGTATGTCTTTTTTTTTTGTGTTTTACCCGGAGCAACCTTCAAGCAGTGCAGGAGACAACACTTATGGTGATTAATCAGCCTTCATTCCTCACTTTGGATTGTTTAAGTGGCTCGCAGAAAACAGAAAGGGGGGGGGGTGGAAGAAGAGTAAAAACATCAATTTTTTTTTTTTTTGGTTCTTGATATAAAGAAGCTGACAGGAGGATGGAAGGCTCCACACTGGATCAGCTGCTAGGAGACAGTAGGTTTCTGAGGCGTGCTCCACATTTTAAAGCATGGCATTGTTTATTAAATAAAGCTAGTTGCTGGGTTGCTATTTATTTTTTCACTGGAGTAGACTTTGAACCTCTTCTGCTTGCTGTGTTGAAAGGAAAGCGGAGAGATAATACTGATGGTTGGTGCCCTGAACAACCAAAGACTATGCATTATAATGGTTGGGATTTACTGCATTTGTAAATTATGTCCATATCTCCTGCAAATGTCATTCTGAGATGGACCCAGCTCTTAGCCATCTTTGCATATTTGAACCAGCTTTTGTCACATGAATATGTGAGACATTTAACACAGTCTGTGCTTTAATTAATCAAATGTATTTTTTGTCATTTTGTTTCAAACATATTGTACTCCCATTGCCTGGGTATATTTGTTATCTCAACTTTGTGGTTCCATTTATTTACTCATTGACTTAAAAATTGCTGTGCTTAGTCTAAATGGAAGAGTTGCCAGGTGTTCAAATTAATTTTCAATTGTTCATTTTAGCTGCCCTTCAAGTATGTAGAAACACTCAATGTTGCATACGTATTCCTTTGCATAAATTCCTTTGCATATTTTCAATGTTGCATACATATTTCTTTGCATAAATTTAGAAATCTAATTTTTGTATTGACAGTTATTGAAATGCACAGGAGAATGCCTTTCCCTTTCTAAATATTAGAAAGCACTGCTAACAATGTTAATACTGTTTTAATAGTACTTAATTTTCCTGTACACGGGACTGATTTAGGCTGCAATCCTAACCATGCTTTCCTGAGAGGAAGCCCCCTTGAACAAAATAGGACTTACTTCTGAGTAGACCTGGTTAGGATTGTGCCCTTAAGTGTTCAGAACTACATATGTACATCCCTTGATTCTTGCCATGCATTACAATTGTTCCAGTAATCTATTACAGGTGTGCGCTGCTTAACAACCGTTCACTTAATGACAGACTGCATCTATGACGGTGGTCAAAGCACAATAAAAATGCTCCTAATGAGGCAATCGCATCTCCCATAGCCTGCAGCAGAGTGTCTGTTTACACAACAGAAGGGCTCTTAATGCAAAGAAAAGGTAATCTATGTCCAGTAGCCTGTGCAGCCAGCTAATGTCTGGCAGGGAGTGTCTATACAACAAAGGCAATAGATTGGACTAAATGCTCACTTAATGACCTAGTCACATAACAGGGATTGGAGAATGTATCTCCGTCATTAAGTGGCACACACCTGTGTTTTTCTTTGAGGAAGGAAATATATTACTTTAAATAGCCTCAATATCCCACCACAATGATATTCTGTAATAGTTACATGAAGTAGCTATCAATTACCGTAGATACTCATGTATAGTACGTGAAATTTTTGCCAAGTAATCAAGCTCCAATTCTCACTTCGACTTATCTCCGGGTCAATCAGAGGGCAGAGCCTTTCCACTCTGAACAGTTTCTTGCTCAGCTCAGGCAGGCACCCCCTTAGTTGCTCTAGTTACTTTCCAGGGACATTCCAGCCAAAGTTAACCTTTTATTCTCCTTCCTTCTGCTGCAACCTGGTTCTGCTTGGCAAATGCTTGCAAAGCAGGTCTGTTTTTTGAAACACCAGGATGGGACCCTCCTTCCCAGGCTACAATTCAGTGCACCATGACTTAAGAATAACTCCCATGGAAAGCAGTGAGTCTACTTCTGAGTAAAAAGGGCTGCAAATATATGTAGCTGCATCTCTCTGCTGTGAATTGAATTGCACACTCCCAGTTATGTGTTATGGGTTGTATGTTGTACATAGAGCTTCTGGCTTAACACACCAGACACCTTAAAGGTGGATTTGATCCATGGTTCAACCTTTTTCACTTGCATATCCCTTGGCAGCCCATTTCCATAAATTGTACCCTTCCTATTAGCAAAATGTTTGTAATTAATAATACAGTGGTGCCTCGCATAACGAAATTAATCCATTCCGCGAGTCCTTTTGTTATGCGAGTTTTTTGTTTTGCGAAGCGCGTTTTCCCATAGGAATGCATTGAAATTTAATTAATGCGTTCCTATGGGCAAGAAAAGTCAGAACAAAGTCAAATTTGGTTTACAAAGTGTTTATTAAGTGCTCTTTAAAGGCATACATACTGTACTGAGGATTTCAAAAACGGGGGGATGCTGAGTGGGGAGCTTGATTCCAATACAAGTGGGGGGGGGCGGAGAGCAGATCTCTATACAGACCAGTGCAGAAACAGGGGAAAGGTGTGGGGGAGGGAAGATCTCGATATAGACATCACAGCAAGACCAGTGCAAAACCCCTTGCACACAGAACCAACAGATGGAAGTTGGGGGGGGGGGAGACCTCCATACATACCAGTGCAAAAACAGGGGAAAGGTAATTCAGCCCCAGTAGAGTCAATGGTCCAGGCTTTGGTCCAGGTGCCAACGTGCAACCCCTGACAGGCACACAGGAGCCTGGCCCTGTGAGTGAGTGAGTGAGGGGTGGTGAAGAGAGCGTAAGTGTGTGTGTGAGAGGGAGGGAGGGATGCTGACTGACCCGCTGCTGTGCGAGGAAACCCCAAGAACTCATCATCCTTCCTTAGGGTGAATGTGAGCATAAACCAGCATGACGATCCTCCCCCTTCCTTAGGGTGAATGTGAGCATAAACTGGCATGAAGATCCCCCCCTTAAGACAAACAAAAACAAAAACAAAAAAAATTCGTCTTGCGAAGCACGGGTCATAAAAATTCGTTGTGCAAGTTACCAAACTTCGCTAAACGCTTTCGTTATGCGAGTTTTTCGCTACGCGGGGCATTCGTTATGTGAGGTACCACTGTACAATAATAACTTTATTTTTACCCTGCCCTTCTCCCCGAAGGGACTCAAGGCGGCTTACAACAGGTTAAAACAGATTAAAAACATAATTTAAAAACAGATAAAAGCATATAACGCATCATAAAAACAGTAGTCAGATAAAAAGTAATCAGGTAAAAAGAGCATAGAGCAGCAAATCATAAAAGAATCAGGCCTGTAACCAAGTATTTAAAAATATTAAAAGGTGTTGAAAAGATGTTAAAAAGGCCGAGAACTCAGAAGGCTTGTTTAAACAGAAGGGTCTTCAGGCCTCGCCGAAAAGTCTCAAGAGAGGGAGCCATTCTTAAGTCAAGGGGAAGGGAGTTCCATAGCGTTGGTGCCACTACTGAGAAGGCCCTATTTCTTGCCACCGCCCCACATACCTCCGTAGGTGGTGGCGCTTGTAAGAAGGCCTTCTCTGATGACCTAAGTGGATGAGCCGGATTGTACGGGAGTAGGCAATCTCTGATACCCTGGCCCAGAGCAGTATAGGGCTTTAAAGGTCAAAACCAGCACCTTGAATTGGGCCTGGAAACGAATGGGCAGCCAATGCAGCCACTGGAGAAGCGGACTGACAGAGTCAAACCGCCTACCTCCAGTAACTACACAGGCCGCCACATTCTGTGCTAATTGCAGTTTCCGAACCATCTTCAAGGGCAGCCCCACATAGAGCGCGTTTCAATAATCTAACCTCGATGTCACTGTGGCATGAATCACCATCGCCAGGTCTGCATGATCCAAGTACGACCGCAGCTGGCGCACCAGCCAAAGCTGAACGAAGGCCCCCCTAGCCACAGCCGCCACCTGGGAATCCAGGAGCAGCTGCGAGTCCATGTGGACCCCCAAGCTGCAGACCTGCTCCTTCAGGGGGAGTGCAACCCCATTCAGCGCAAGCCGATAGTCCAACACCTGCATCAAGGATTTCTGAACCAGGAGAGCCTCTGTCTTATCCGGATTTAATTTCAGCTTGTTAGCCCCCATCCAGATCCTCACTGCCTCCAGACAGTGCTCCAGGCCCTCAGCCGCCACCCTGGAGTCTGGAGGAAAGGAGAGATAGAGCTGGATGTCATTGGCATATTGATGGCATCCCACTCCAAACCCCTGGATGACCTCTCCCAGCAGTTTCATGTAGATGTTAAATAGCATGGCGGACAGAATTGAACCCTGTGGCACCCCACACCTCAAGGGCCAGGGTGTCGAGCAGGCATCCCCCAGCACCACCATCTGGGACTGATCCTCCAAGTAGGAGCAGAACCACCGCAAAACAGTGCCTCCAACTCAGCCAATTGGCCCAGAAGGATACCATGGTTGATGGTATCGAAAGCCGCTGAGAGGTCCAGCAGGACCAACAGGGACGCACTCCCCCTGTCCAGTCCCCGGCGTAGGTCATCCACCAAGGCGACCAAGGCGGTTTCCATCCCAAAGCCCAGCCTGAAACCAGATTGAAAAGGATCCAGATAATCCGCTTCATCCAAGACCCTCATCTCCCCCATATGAAAACCCAGACTTTGTGTATTTATCGCAGTGTTTTTTTCTCTTTTTATCTGTTTGAAGAACAGAAGACTCTGCCTTTGTACTGTTTTGCACCAGAAGTGTGCTGAGAAATTCTGTGTGATGGACCACTTTCCATATTATGTTTCAGTTTTTTTACTGTGCTGGTTTTCAATCACTGGTTCATACATGAACTGATGACCAAAAACTAGCTATTGGTGGGGCTTTCACAGTCAACTAGCTACCTTCCTGCCTGCCTTGCTGGCCCTGCAAAGCATTCTGGACCACGACCTGCCTTTTTCTGCCATTATTCCATTCTTTTTCAAGTACCCCTAAAGGTCCTCGTTACTTGAACAATCCGTATCTGCAGCTGTGTATAAAATAAACTTTGCACTTTGCCAAAATGATGCTTCCTTAACTGCAAAACCCAAAGAAGAACTCATAAAGGAATTCATTGTAAAACAAAGGTTCCTTCATAAAACTGCACAATTTCAATAAATCAAAATATCCTGAAAACAATTTCCTACCATGTACTATCAGGTAGCTGTGACTTCAGTAGTGCTCTGACACATCCTACTGTGAAATAGCTCACAGAAAACACTCTGAGGATATTAAAAACATAAAGATTGGTGACTGCAGCACTTTATTTTCTATCATCAAAGAGATGCAGGGGAGGCAAAGCTTTCAGGTTAAAATGTGCTGCAAAAGTGTGATGAATCTCCTATGTTTGCCCTATTTTTTTTTTCCTATTTTCCTCTATTTTGGACCATCTTTAACTCCCCAGAAGCTTCTATGTTATTCAGCTTCTGGGATATACTTTGCAAGCAGCCTTTGTTGCTTGCCTCTGTGTGAAACTCCATTCCTTAGGAGAGAGAAAAAACACATGGCTTTGTGTATTTGGCTCTTTTTCCCATCTGGGTTGTCTAGCAGCCCTTGCTGAGATTGTTAAATGTTTAGCAATTGGGTAGCCAACTTGGTCCAAAGGGTGGGCCAGAGTGACCAGTTAGTTTCCATTCCCCTAATAGGTAACTGCTGACATCATTACAGCTAAGTTATAAATTTCCAAACCTGCAAGAAGGGGCATTGTTCTCTACCAGTCACTTGTGTGGCCCATATGTGGGAGCTCAGAGAGCAGGACCCTTGTGAGTCAAAGGATTTAGGATTCCTTGCCACATAAGTAAGTTAAAAGCCATTTCTGTCCAATGTTGTATATACACAACAGGAACCAAATGTGTTCACCTGTGGGCTGGGCAATAATGGGTTAAGCTAGGAACTGTGGTAAGATGCCCCCTTCATTCTCTCCATTTGCACTTGTGATCCAGCAGAATCTCTGCTCTGTCTGCTGAGTGTTAATGGTTATTGCATCCTTTTGGTGAAAATCTTTTTCTTATACTTTTCTGCCAAGCAAGTGTTTTTCATTATCCTGCTCTACTTCTATAAACAAACCTTTCTTTTTGCATTTCATTTAATCCCTTTCATTTACACAGCACGAGCTGTCCACCTCCCCCTTACCCCACATGGGCATCACAACCTGGCTCTTGTGAACCATTTTTTGTTGAAAAGTAGTTACCATGGTATTGCTGAATTGTTATTAAATATTAATTATTTAATAATGTTATGAAAATGAAGATAGAGCCTTAATGCAGTAGAACTGCAGTAACATTTGCAAATCTGAGGTAAAGCATGCACATCTCAAAAGCTCATGTACTTTGAACTTCTATTTAAAAGGCAACACAACACAAAACCTCTGTTGGGCCATCATAGTATTCATAAGCAGGCTTTTATTCTTTTATTCTGTGCAATATAAGATGTTGGAATTTTCTTTTCAGAAGGATGTCACAAAGGATCAGAGGGATATGATTCAGGTTGAGAATAGTGCATGCTGGTATACCCAGGAATATGACTTGCATTGTAGTTGAAGTATAATGCTGCCTAAGAGAGAATCATTGTAAGCCTCCCTTATTCCAGAAAATTGTTCAAACTATGTATGAACAAACTATGTATGTAATAGTTCAGATGAAACGACAACCCTCTTATGAATCAGTTTTGTCCCTTGGGAATGCTTTTAGATCCAATGTTGCTGATGGTTGCAGAGATGGCATCTGTATAGTGCCATCCAACGCCAACTTTGTTAGGTGCTTTGACTGCATCCTTCATGGAGATGATGTGACCACATTTTCAGTACCTTCCATTGTAGAGTATGGCAATTCATTGTGCAGTACATCAGGCTGTTGTTGAAAATGTTTGGAAACTACAACTAGTATAGAGCATGCTCAAATTATTAACTGGGGTTGATCACTGGGGACCTTGCACATCACTGGCTCCCAGTTTTTTAGGTTCACTCCAAAAGTGCTGTGTCTCAGGGATGGGAACTCAAGTTAAATGACTCAACGTGATTTTCGCTGACTTGTGTGAACTCAAGTCACACTTGTCAAAGACTCAGGCAAACACTTGAGTCTGGGCCTACTGGCTCAAAGCACCATGGATTTGGATGTCTCGAGTTGCCCAGACACAGCTAGGGGTTGCTGCTTGCATTCTCTGATATTGCACCACTTCCATGTCTTCTGAAAACTTCATGTGGTGATCCGGAAGCTGGGCATTTAGATCTGTGCAAGCAGCAGCAATCAGCAGCAGGGTACATTATGTTCAGTCAGGAGGCAGAGACAGGCTAGGGGTGGAGGGAAACGGTTGGTTTTGTTTGTTTGGGTTTAAGGGTATCAAGTTGCAGAAGTAACTAGTTGCTAAAGTAACTAGCTGGGTGCTGCTGCTTGTGTTCAGAACACTGGGGCTGAAGGTGCTTCTTCTTGTCCCTGCAGATTATCCTTTGAACAGAAGATGTGTCCTGACTTTGTGTCTTTGGGAGAGGGAGAGGGTGAGGAAGAGGAGGAACCTAGACAGGGGAAGGGGTTTGGCCTTAGGGACAAGTGGACTTTTGCAAGTGAGGAGGCAGGGGGAAGCTGGGTTTTTTTTTATGGAGCCATGGCTAATTTCCTTATGGAAAAGACTCAGGACTTGCCTGCTTGGCATGTAACAGCAGCTGGAGGATCTCGGGGTTCTAGTAAAAACAAAGTAAATCCCACGAGTCTGATGTCTGCCTGATCCTGCTTTAAAGATTGAAACCTTGACAGTGGCATACCCATGTAGTCTAGAATCTGCCGGGTCCAATGTGTGAAATTATCCAATGAATACAATAAAACAAGTATAAGTTCATAGTTAATGACTGAACTAATTTTAGCACTTTCTCACAGTCATTTGAGGATACCATGCTGTGAGCAACACTATTGTTTCGTGAAATCTGGAAACTAAATTTGCTTGCCTGGACTATTGACATCCGCTTTGGTATAAGCAGATTCCCATCATATGCAATAATGACATGAACAATTTCCCTTAATATGGCTGTATGCTGGCTCAATCTCAAGTGCAGTGTCATTAAAATTTCATGCTCTGAGTGTTTGAAGTACACAATTTGGTATATTCAGTGGATTCAGTTTGTCATAAGAGGAATACTTAATGAAACAAGTACTTACCTTGAGATTGTTTCTGGCACTCTTAATAAAATATAATAGATACTGTATTTTATTCTTTGCATATAATTTCTGTGTGTACAGTATTGCATTCTGGTAGAGAGCTGAATTTTCCAAGTTACATCATGACTTTAAACACAACAGGATGCTTCCTAATTATGTGTTAAATAAAAAATTTAAGGAAGCATAAAAATCAATGGGTATGGGTGTCAATGGGCAATTTTCACAATGGAGAGAGGTGAAAAGTGGTGTGCCCCAAGGATCTGTCCTGAGACCGGTGCTTTTCAACCTCTTTATAAATGACCTGGAGACAGGGGTGAGCAGTGAGGTGGCTAAGTTTGCAGATGACACCAAACTTTTCCGAGTGGTGAAGACCAGAAGTGATTGTGAGGAGCTTCAGAAGGATCTCTCCAAACTGGCAGAACGGGCAGCAAAATGGCAGATGTGCTTCAATGTCAGTAAGTGTAAAGTCATGCACACTGGGGCAAAAAATCACTTCACATATAGGCTAATGGGTTCTGTGGTGGTGGACAGGTCGATGAAAGTGTCGACCCAATGTGCGGCAGCAGTGAAGAAGGCCAATTCCATGCTTGGGATCATTAGAAAAATTATTGAGAACAAAACAGCTAATATTAAAATGCCATTGTACAAATCTATGGTAAGGCCACACCCGGAGTATTGCGTCCAGTTCTGGTCACCATATCTCAAAAAGGACATAGTGGAAATGGAAAAGGTGCAAAAGAGAGCAACTAAGATAATTACTGGGCTGGGACACCTTCCTGATAAAGAAAGGCTACGGCATTTGGGCCTCTTCAGCCTAGAAAAGAGACGCCTGAGGGGGGACATGATTGAGATATACAAAATTATGCATGGGAAGGATAAAGTGGATAGAGAGATGCTCTTTACACTCTCACATAACACCGGAACCAGGGGACATCCACTAAAATTGAGTGTTGGGAGAGTTAGGACAGACAAAAGAAAATATTTCTTTACTCAGCGTGTGGTTGGTCTGTGCAACTCCTTTCCGCAGGATGTGGTTATGGCATCTGGCCTAGATGCCTTTAAAGGGGGATTGGACAAGTTTCTAGAAGAAAAATCCATTACGGGTTACAAGCCATGATGTGTATGTGCAGCCTCCTGATTTTAGAAATGGGCTATGTCAGATGCAAGGGAGGGCACTAGGATTCAGGTCTCTTGTTATCTGGTGTGCTCCCTAGGGCATTTGGTGGACTGCTGTGAGATACAGGAAACTGGATTAGATGGGCCTATGGCCTGTTCTAGTGGGGCTGTTCTTATGTTCTTATCAGTGGGGGAATTCTCTGGCCCTTTACAGCCATGGTGGCTAAGAAGGTAATTTTCCCAAAGTATTACATTTGTTGGAGAGTCTTCTAAATGGCCTGATTTGGCCTGATTCTTTTATGATTTGCTGCTGCTCTATGCTCTTTTGGCCTGACTATTTTTTATCTGACTGCTGTTTTTATGATATGTGTTAATATGCTTTTTAGTTGTTTTAAATTATGTTTTTAGTCTGTTTTAACATGTTGTAAGCTGCCTTGAGTCCCTTCGGGGAGACAGGCGGGGTAAAAATAAAGTTGTTATTATTATTGTTAAATGTCAAAATGACCAATACTTTGTTACTGGCCTGCATCATACACATGACTGATTTGCCTGAATTCAGGTATATGTGCTCCCCTCCCCAAAAAAGAAAAACAGTGTAAACCAGTGGTGGCCAACCTTTTAACTTTAGGGCTCCTGGACCTTTAACAAGTGTGTAGAAGAGGGAATTTCAGCAGGTGCACTTGTACATCTCACAGATGACAAGGTGCACTTGCTAAAATTCCCTGCACAATTGTTAAAGGTTCTAAAGTTGAAAGGTTGACCACCCCTGGTATAAACAGTAGAGACGTTTCACCTGCCATTCCACTTACTTAATGTCCTTGAACCTGGCTGCTCCATCTCCTTCTCACATGCTCAGAAGATGGGAAGGGCTTGCTTCTTCCTGCTCTAGCTCTGCTGCCCCTTCTTATAAACTGACTGGTGGAGAGAATATCAAGAGTGGAAATGTTCTACTCCAGCATTCTCCAAGCTGAACCACATTATAAAAAGTGGTATCAGAACAAGAGCAGGAGGATGAAAATGGTAAAGTTTACCCTGTAGGAGATGCATGCTCCAGTGGCGACTGGGAACAGAATTAGGAGGTGAGTTCAGGTGACAGAATGACTTGAACTGCCCCTAAAAGAGCTGTAGAATGTTTGTGCTTTTAATGTAACAAGCCCTGTGTTTGGGTTATTCAACCAGTGTTGCTTCTGGTTAAGGACTAGCTTCCTTATTCTGACATATGGGTTAGTGGGGATAAGCAGAAGGGTAGACATGGTCTTTGTGTTGCTTATTGGTCTTGGGTGCAACAGCTGGTGCAACAACAATGTCGGTTTCTATGCTGTTTCAAGAAAGGCATATGGCAACATCTTATGGTAAAGGGATGTCCCGTAGAGTACTCTTTGATTCTGTAAAACACAATGGATGCTTTGTGTTCGTTTCTGTGCTTAAATGCTTTATAAGACATAATGGGTATTCCTTATTTCAGATCCCACAATTTCAAACTTTTGTCCTTTTGTTTTTGAAAGTTTGACCCAGGAACCAATCATGTTAAATGCCAGGGAGCCAGTGAAATATGTTATATGCCAACAAAAGCCAGGGAGTTTTTCCAAGGGGGAGTAATGGTTAGTTTCACCCCTAATATCAGAACTGAAGTTCCACCCCTTAGATAAGGATCCAGGGCCTGGATCCATTTGGAAAAAGCTCTCCCCATCTTGACTGGTGCTTACTATTCCACTGTGTCACCATGTTTCTTTCAAGTTGATCTGGGCACAGGGATGCTCTGGGCAGTCATGTCTGCCCGGACATCCTGCTGCACTGCATTCTAAGACACTGAGTATTAGACATGACTGCCCAAATCAACTTGAAAGAAACCCAGAATGGAATGGAATGGTGCCAGTCAAGATGGGAAAGGCTTTTTTGGGACACAGCAGTCTCCATTTTGGGGACCGCTGTCTTCAATCATCAAAAACCCTTTTCACAGAAGTACTTTAGGACTCTACCCTTTTCGTAGATGCAGCCTGTTTGTTCCCAAGCATTTCTCTGCAGTCCCTGAAGGATAAAAGTTTACTTTTTCTTCTTAATTAACTCTTATATTTTTAGGCTAAATATTAACTGGATTTCCAGGATACAGGCTAGAACTGGGTATGCTCTCCTAAAATAATAGCAGTAGTGTAAGACAAGAATGCTGAAGAGGTGTGCCAAGTATACTGTACAGCTTCTCTGGCCATGGTTCATCCTGGTGTGACTGACTGTATTAATAAAAACAAAGATGCCTTAACATCTTCACCTATAATAAAGGTAATATGATTGACTGAGTGTTGTTTTTTCCCCTCTCTCTTCCTTTTAGTGTCTGAAAGTAGTAAAGGGCACGACAAAAAGCCTGCTTCATCTAGCCGCCCCACCTCTGCTGCTTTAGGGCAGAACCCCAGCAACTCTGGAGCTAAGTCAGGTATCAATATGTTTATTGGCATTTGCCTGAAATGTATATTAAAATCACTTTTTAAAAATGTGTTGAGATTGTACCATTTTCCTCAGTTTTCTTCAGGCGCAGATTACTGTGATTTTAATCTCTTTCCAGCTATAGAGCAGAAAGCTTGAGAAGCAGATGCTGGGTACTCAGTGGCATAGCTAGAGGGGGTGCGGGAGCAGCAATTGAACCAGACTGCAGGCTGCCTGAGGGCAACAGTCTGGCCACCTACCCATGCAGGCCCCCCCCGCCCATGATCGCAGTTTGCACTTCTTGCAAAAAGTGCCAGAAAAAACCAGCACTCTTTGCAAGACGGACAGCAGGGATCACAGTCCTTGGCTACTTGCTCCCAGGGCTTGGGGGTGACCATGGTGGCTTGGGGGGGGTAAGCAGGAGGGGGCTGGGGGTAAGTGGCATAGCAAGGGGAGTAAGCGGCCAGAGACTCCCAACTGCTGCTTGCACCCCTTGAAGGGGTGAGAGGGAAGAGGGCTGGGGGTGGCGGCAGATTTTTTATTTTTCAATTTTTAAAAAAAGCGCAGGTGTGACATCTGCGGGGTGACGTGGGGGGCATCATTTTTGGTTATCAACACCACTGTGTGCACTTCATATTATATTTGGAATTGGCAGATATTTTTCCAATGATCTTTTGCTACATTTTATAGTTAGATTGAGATGCCTTCTCAAAGAAGCCTTTAAAGGGAATGTACTCTGTGTGATGAGATTATATGGAATAGCCCAACAGTTCCTATTAGAGAATTTTAGAATTTCAGATTCTCTAAAGGTCAAAGCACAAATTGCACTGAATGTGTGTACAGGCCCATTTTTTCTAAAATAGTGCTGAAGAGGCACACAGAATAGAGTGTGAGTAAAACTGTAGCGGGATAGGGAGGCTTTAACAGTTTGCCCAACTGTGATTTTGACCTTAACTGTTTCTCTCCCCCCCCCAAAACACACACACACACACACACACACACACACACGCATCACTTTCATTAGGGAAAAAAAGAGTTTTCCTTAGCTTTAAACTTCTAGCCCTCATGTGTTCCATAGGAAAGTGAAAATGTGATGGAACTTTGAAAATGTATTTTCTTATTCAGTATTGATTGTTGACAATGACACTGCTTTTAAGATAGAAACACTGCTGAGATCTCACTAAAATTTAAACTCTGCATATACTCAGTGGCACACGTTAGGTTTTTGTTGCTTCATGGAGTCAAGAGCACAGACTTGTTGCTGGGCTCTGCTTGAAATATTGACCTTGCTTTATGTACTGTTGTATAAGGCCCTAGCAGCAGATTTCCCTTCCTCCTTTTATAGCCTTTGGCAGGCAAAGTGGTGAAATAAATTAGGAAAGAGATATGCTTTCCTTGAGCATACACACTGTCAGTTTTACAAATGTCTGAATGCCCTTCTTTCTGCTGCTCAGGCTTGAAAGGTATTCATGCTGAAAAGACAGTTCATTAGAAAGGGGGGAGACAAAGGAATCCCCTAACTTGTGAAACTTTTTTTCAACTCCTCACTTATCTTGCGTTTTTATGGTGTCCATGACAGGATGTCAGCTGGTCAGTTGTACCCATAAGTCCAGTTACTGGCACCTGGGCTTTCTGCCAAGCAATTAACTTTTCATTCATATCCCCTTAAAACAAAAGTGATAAGGCAGCAACAAGATCTATTGCATGTGCCAGCAGGAAGGGAGGGGAAAGTACTAGTCTAATGCTTTAAATAATGCCACCATCTTTGAGTTCTGAGAAGTGCTTTTTGTATGTTGCTACACAGCCTGGAGTGCAATGTTTATTGGTCCATCACTCATGTGTTTTCCTGACAAATGGTGCACTGCATACAGACATGTCATTCCTGTTTGTGTGCAATTTGTTTATGGCACTAGGCTTTTTGAGTACAAAAGTAAAGCAGCTGCTAAAAATGATAGAATTGTGCTGATTGTTAATGAACTCTTAAAACACAAAGGCCTAGTTCTTGCTGAGGTGGTAAACCCAATGGCTTGGCTGTTACTAAGTTTTGGGGTGGGTGGGTGTGTGTGTGTGTGTGTGTGTGTTAAAGCTGCTTGCTAATTGAGCTAAGGCTCCTGCATTTACTAGCATGAGATATTAAATCTGTTCTTTTCATTTCCCATGTTTACAGACCCTACTCCTGTGTTGAAAGTCGATGAAAGGCAGAGGCTTGCCAGAGAGCGGAGAGAGGAGAGGGAAAAGTTGTTAGGTGAGTCCTCGTTTACACTCTTACTAAGTGATGGTTTTCATGAATTGTAATGTGCTTTTAATTTGGTGTCGATAGCTGAGTTTCTCAAGGTTTGTCCTCCACCATACCACTTCGCATGATCTACCTATTCAAAGTACCACTGGAAGTAACTGGTGATGACATCATTGCCAGTTAGTTCTTTGTTGGGAGACCGGATGCGATGCAACCAACACCAGTAAGAGGCTCAGGGTGGACAGGAGGGCTTTTTTGAGCACAGAAAAGTATACTTTGGAACTCTGTCCACCGAACTGAGCCGCCTACCGCTGTTCGTTGCTACACGTTCCTAGTTTTGCTACAGGGCATCAGGTGTCCATGGGTCCTGTAAGTACCATCAGAGTACCTCCACCTCAGGTACCACTGGTGATACCTGTACCACTGGTTGAGAAACACTGGTCTGTCATATTAAGCCGTCAGAAGGATAAAAGTATAGTTATATGTGACATGTATTCTTTGACATAAAACAATGTCAGTGTCCTGCCAGATCAGGACAGAGTCCTGCAGGCTGTTTCCTACAGTGGTCAATTGCATGTATCTAGCAAACCCACAAGCAGGGCATGAAGGAACACTCCTCTCACCATTGCTCCCTTGCACCTGGTATTGCAAAGGTATACTGCTGCTGAATCTGGAGGTGGAATATAGTTATCATGGCTAGTAGCCATTGATAGATCTGTTCTCCATATTTTGTCTAAACCCCTTTTAAAACCACCCAAGCTAGGTAGCAATTTGCTACTTTTTGTGGTTGCAACTCTCATAAAGTAATTGTGCTCTTTATTTTGAGGAAATGCTTTATTTTGTCCTAAATCTTCCACCGATCAGTTGCATTGGCAATCCTGGGTTCTCTGGCTGCAAGTGGGAGAACCAACTTCTTGGTCCACTTTTGGCACACCACGCCTCAGTTGCATTCCCCCTAGTCATCTTTCCATAAACTAAAGAGCCCGAGACATGGTAGTCATTGAAATATTAAGAATAAACTCACAGTGTATAGTTCATTCATGGCCCCACAGTTATGCATGGTGGAGTCTGTGGGGTCTACATGTGTAGGCATTTGTGCCCATGCTTCCAACTCTCTGAAAAAATTAGGATCAACTTCCAGGCTATTAGTATGTTTGATATTGGTATTGAGGGCCAAACTTATACCCTCAGAAATATTGCTGACAAAAATCTGGGGATGGGGCAGGCCTGACTGGGACTCTAGGAAAAGGGAATTCTTTCCCTTTGTATTATTTTTCCCCTGAAAACTGTTCCTCAAGCTTGCCTCCCCATTTGCCCTCTGAAGTGACTGTTTGCTGCAAATGACCATCTCAGGCACAAATAGGTTTTGGGAATTTTTACGTGGGAAAATGGATCAGGGGAAAGGATTAAGCCCTCCTTCCCAGTGTACCATGGTTCTCAGAAGAAATCTGCTTTTTTGTGAACAAAGGTACTTCCAGTTTTAAACTTGTCTCTACAAAATGTGTTTAGGTGAATGTGTAGTTTGCTCTGGAGATTATAATAATATTGAATACTTTAATAGTGTTATTGTCTTTACCTGCAGTATGTGTCATAGTAACTGTTAGAGAAATTAGCCACAATGAAACCCATATGATGTAACTTAAAAGTTTAGAGACCCCTGGGTTAGAAAACTGTTCCTCAATGGTTTATCAGTAATTTATTCCTGCAGGATACAGGAATTATAATACTGAAGATCATTGTTCCCAAACTGTGTGCTGCTGTGCCCTGGATATCTCTGGTAGCCTCTTCTTCCCGGCTTTCCCAGGTGCTGCCATCTTGGCTGGGCCAAGATCTTAAGATCTCACATGATTCTCACATGTAGCACCACCGCAAAAGGGCACTGTGGAGAAAGGGTGCCATGATCAGGATAAGTTTGGGAACTACCGCTGTAGAACATCTTAACATTCTGTCTGGTTACAAAAGCTCCCATAGTCCTTCAAAAGGTATCTTGCCTTTCTCTGTGGGAATTGCTAGTACATATTTATGCTTCACTAAGAGAAGTTGAAATGGAGATAATTGCTTGTGCATTCTAGAACTCTAAAGATATTCAGTCTTGCTTCAGCAAATGGAGAGTGGTAGCATTTTGTAGCACTTTGTAACTGCAGGTACCCTTTCCTGTCTACATAAATTTTGATCAAGACACTTTTTCTTATCTACAAATTGGCCAGAGTTCAGTGAGAACTAAACTCTCCAACTTTTCTGGGAATATGCCCAGCTTAACAATTGACTGAAGAAATCACTCACGGACAAAAGAATTTATATGCTTGCTATGGTGTGTGTGTGTAAAAAAACAAAACAAACGTAAACTTGTCTCTAGAAAATGACACACTATAGTGTTTTGTCCCTTGGAGAACTAGTGAAGCATAGTGTTTAAGAGAATGAGCAGCTACCTGCACTTCCCAGTTTGTGCCTCAACTTTGCCATGAACTCGCTAATAATAATGCTTAATATTTAGAATGGGTTGCGGACGGCTGCCTTGGTGCTTTTGCTTAGACGCAGTCTTTTCCATTGTGGTGGTTTTGTGCAGACATGGTAGCACTGGGCTAGCAAGAGCCAGCTATTCTTACTTCTGTACATTCTACTTCCAGATAAACCTCCAGAATGGAACCAGTGCGTTAGAGTATACAGTGCTTTCCAAGCGCGCAAAGCACTTTACAAGTATCATCTTTGCAAAATTCTTAACAAAATTCTGTAAGATAAGTAAGTAGTACTCTCACCATATTGCAGCTGGATTGCTGAGACTTGAGAGGGAATTGGTTGCCTAATGCCACCAAGGGAAGTTTCCATGCTGGCTGGAGTTGCATAACAGTCAAAGCAAGAAAAAGTGCCTGATCACAACCTAAACTATATTGTTCCTAGCTGAAGCCGCTTACATTGCTCAAGGAATGCCCAGTAGTGCTCATGGGTGTGCACAGGTGCTCTTCTCTGAATTCCCAATGAATGGGTTACTCAGGCAATTGGCAAAGAACAGCCCTCACTTCCTGTAGGCTAGGAAATATATAAATGCGCTTTTGTGATGTCATCAAGTAACGTGTTTTGCTGGCCAATCAAGTAACCTGATTGGGGGGATGCAGTCCACCTGATATCCATCCCACCCCTTTGACCTAGAAGGATTTGGCTGCCCAATCACTAAACGCATGCCAGTCTTGTTGGCGGGAGCGGTAGCAAACCCAGACAAGAAGAGAGATCCTGTCCACACATAGCACATGTTTAGGGAATAATACAGTTCCCAACAAAGGACTAAAGCTGCTTTTTTAGGTTGCTGAACTTGCACAGGAACTTCTGGAGTGTTAAGTGTCCAAAAATACAGAAAAATAGTAAAAATTGGGAGGGGCAAACAGTACTCGTCACAGATTGACAGGAGTTTGTTTTTAAATTGGCATTGCTTTTGTATGCCTACTTGCGTTAGGAGGTTTTGCACTTTTTCATAGTGGAGACTACTGAGATTCACACAGCAAGTTTTCATGCTTGTTTGATATTGTGCAAACTATAAACACCAGAGGTATAATAAGGACATGGCAAGTTCTCTTCAGTTCCCATGCCTCATTTACAAGGTTGCATTCACATTTAAGGAATGGCAGGGCTGAGCACTGAACAAGGGCCCACTCCAGTGGTAGTACCTGGTGTCCATTCAGGAAGGTGGGGTTGCCATGGAAGATCCAGGAGCTGCCAGCAATTTGTTATTGTCAGGTATGCTAAATTGAAAAAGGGTAGTGTGACTTTATGATGAAATGTCAGATATCTGAGATATCTGCATAATGCAGAATCTGCATAAATAATGCAGAATCTGAGAATTATTGTCCAACCACTGCAAGTTAGATGCAGAAAATCCATTTGGTATGTTCCATTAAAAGTATGTCCCATTTATAATTATGTTCCATTTGGTTCAGTGGAGCTTATTCCCGGGTATGGTATAGAATTGTAGCCTTAAGGTAGACAAGACCAGATCATATTGTGTGGACTTGATCAGATAAATGTATTTGGAGAAATGACAGTTTATTGTCCTATGTCCTACATTTGTATCCCGAAGTCCTCAGTGACCTCTCACCTGTGAGTTTTCTGTTGCTGATTGTTTTGAAGAGTGAAGCTTCTATTTTTATTAAGAATTCTATTGAAGGATTTCTGTAAGGTTAACATGCATATCAATGTTGTATATAGTTCTGTTGTTAAGCCCCAAAAGTAAGATATTTGTGTTAAGATTTGCTTCCTGTTTTAACCAGAGCTGGAAAAAATTTTTGGGAATCAGTACCAGCTTTTTAAAATACCAACTTTGGTTTGTCACAGAAGTTGAAATAGTCTGAGCATTTAAATTTGTTACAATATTAATGTCAAACATTTTCTGTACTAGAAAAGCAAGCTGTTCTTGTCAGTATGTTGACTAGAACAGTGGTTGCCAAATTCATGACAACTGCATTTGGAAAAAGCAGGCCCCGTTCTGACCAGTGCTTAGCATTCTGCCATGCTGCTCACAAGCAGCCCACCCAGTCTGCAGACTGATGCTGTGGGCAATCACGTCTGTAGCCCACTGTCCCAGCAGGCTTTGCGCCCAGATTTTCGGGCAGATGCGACTGCCCAAAAGGTTACTCTACAGAGATCGGGTGAGTTGCTTGTGAGCAGCAAGAGTGGAATGAAAAGCACTGCTCACAATGGGATTGGCTGCCATGTTGCGCCGTATCCGGCCCATGGGCCAAAACTAGACTAGAATATCAGCTGTTTGTGTTTTGAAACAAACAACAATTGCTATTTGCTTGGATAATCAAGATACAAGATTATTTATATGACATATTTGCCTCTGATTACAAGCTAGAACATAGATTGTACTAATGCCTTAGCATCATGCTGCTGTTCTTTCATAGCTGCCAAAGTTTTAAATAGCCAGCGTGTACACACAAAAACTTTACTTTCCCTGAGATATTTAAAAGTGCTAATAAGTTTTTACAGTGAGGCGTTTCCTTGGCGTTCACACTAGAACTTATAACTTGTCATCAACCTGTGAGAGAGAAATTATCTTTTTGGCAAGCCAGTGATGTGTGATGGAAGTATAGATAGGATTCAGGCGCTTTTATATTTTTAGCAACCAGATTTCTTCATGGGTCACCTTTGAAAAGTGTCTCCTAATCAGAACAATTCTTGCACGTCTGCTCTCTTGTCGTCTTAGAAACAGCTGCAGTAATTTAACACTGACTGTGCTTCCTCTACTCATTGGCATGTTTGCCTTTATATGGTTAATTTTTATTGGGTTTTTAATCTGTGGGTTTTTATTTTATTGCCAGCTGAATGAGTGCCTTTTGAGGTAAAAATAGCAGGATATACATTTTTTAAACGCAAGACAATAAAAATATTATTGGCATGTACGTTTTGAATGGAAATTACAAACATCTTTGAAAGTCTGACATAAAAGTATGACAGGAGCAATTATTTTTAAAGTGATTTACTGTCATTTCACCAGTGCGTGTCCTAATGCAGTTTGATGATTCAGTACAAACTCTTATTTTGTCACAGAAACAGAATAGGGTATAACTAACCAAGTCATGTTTATTTACAGAGAGCTAATAATTGTGCAAAAAAAATTGAATATATTCAAAAATCAAAGCTTTCCTGCCATTATCATATAACAACTTAATGTTGGGCAAATATTTTCTTTGCTGTGTTTCGGTAGTAAATGTTGATTAGATCATAAATACGAGTGTTATGTGACTGTTATGTGACATGTCGGCACCAACGATGTGGGCAAGTGTAGCTGGGAGGTCCTGGAGGCCAAATTTAGGCTTTTAGGCAGGAAGCTGAAAGCCAGGACCTCAAAGGTAGCGTTCTCTGAAGTGCTACCTGTTCCATGCGCAGGGCCAGCTAGGCAGGCGGAGATCAGGGGTCTCAATGCGTGGATGAGACGGTGGTGTAGGGAGGAGGGGTTTAGATTCGTTAGGCACTGGGGAACGTTTTGGGACAAGCGGGGCCTGTACAAGAGGGACGGGCTCCATTTGAACCAGAATGGAACCAGACTGCTGGCACATAACATTAAAAAGGTGGCAGAGCAGCTTTTAAACTGATCCCTGGGGGAAGGCCAACAGGAGCCGAGGGGCATCCGGTTCGGGACTCCTCATCCCTATGGGATGAGGATGGGGAGGTTAGAGAACAACAAGACAAAGGCAGGGTAGGAGAAGAAATTGGGAAAGGTAGGGAGATGGGATGTGATAGACAGTTTGGCACAATGAGAGGATGCGGGGACAAAGGAGCGAATAAGCAGCCCATCCTGGGGCATTCCGTGTATAATTGCTTTTATGCGAATGCCCGAAGTCTACGAGCAAAGGTGGGAGAACTGGAATGTCTGGTGACAAGGGAAAATATTGACATAGTGGGCATAACGGAAACCTGGTGGAATGCGGAGAATCAGTGGGATACCGCAATCCCGGGCTATAAACTCTACAGGAGGGACAGGCAGGGGCGTGTTGGAGGTGGAGTGGCCCTTTATGTTAAGGAAGGGATAGAATCCAGCAAAGTAGAGATTGAAGGTGGGTCCGACTCCACCGTAGAATCTCTGTGGGTTAAATTACCAGGCTTGAGCAGCGATGTAATACTGGGGGTGTGCTATCGTCCTCCAGATCAGAAATCTGATGGGGACCTTGAAATGAGGAAACAGATCAGGGAGGTGACAAGGAAGGACAGGGTTGTAATCATGGGGGACTTCAATTATCCTCATATTGACTGGGTCAATTTGTGTTCTGGTCACGATAAGGAAACCGGATTTCTTGACGTGCTAAATGACTGTGGCTTAGATCAGCTAGTCACGGAGCCCACCAGAGGACAGGTGACTCTGGATTTAATTTTGTGTGGTACGCAGGACCTGGTTAGAGATGTAAACGTTACTGAGCCATTGGGGAACAGTGATCATGCTGCGATCCGTTTTGACGTGCACGTTGGGGGAGGAATACCAGGCAAATCTCTAACAAAAACCCTTGACTTCCGACGGGCGGACTTCCCTCAAATGAGGAGGCTGGTTAGAAGGAGGCTGAAAGGGAGGGTAAAAAGAGTCCAGTCACTCCAGAGTGCATGGAGGCTGCTTAAAACAACAGTAATAGAGGCCCAGCAGAGGTGTATACCGCAAAGAAAGAAGGGTTCCACTAAATCCAGGAGAGTGCCCGCATGGCTAACCAGTCAAGTTAGAGAGGCTGTGAAGGGCAAGGAAGCTTCCTTCCGTAAATGGAAGTCTTGCCCTAATGAAGAGAATAAAAAGGAACATAAACTGTGGCAAAAGAAATGTAAGAAGGTGATAGGGGAGGCCAAGCGAGACTATGAGGAACGCATGGCCAGCAACATTAAGGGGAATAATAAAAGCTTCTTCAAATATGTTAGAAGCAGGAAACCCGCCAGAGAAGCGGTTGGCCCTCTGGATGGTGAGGGAGGGAAAGGGGAGATAAAAGGAGACTTAGAGATGGCAGAGAAATTAAATGAGTTCTTTGCATCTGTCTTCACGGCAGAAGACCTCGGGCAGATACCGCTGCCCGAACGGCCCCTCCTAACCGAGGAGTTAAGTCAGATAGAGGTTAAAAGAGAAGATGTTTCAGACCTCATTGATAAATTAAAGATCAATAAGTCACCGGGCCCTGATGGCATACACCCAAGGGTTATTAAGGAATTGAAGAATGAAGTTGCAGATCTCTTGACTAAGGTATGCAACTTGTCCCTCAAAACGGCCACGGTGCCAGAAGATTGGAGGATAGCAAATGTCACGCCTATTTTTAAAAAGGGAAAGAGGGGGGACCCGGGAAACTATAGGCCGGTCAGCCTAACATCTATACCGGGTAAGATGGTAGAATGCCTCATCAAAGATAGGATCTCAAAACACATAGACGAACAGGCCTTGCTGAGGGAGAGTCAGCATGGCTTCTGTAAGGGTAAGTCTTGCCTCACAAACCTTATAGAATTCTTTGAAAAGGTCAACAGGCATGTGGATGCGGGAGAACCCGTGGACATTATATATCTGGACTTTCAGAAGGCGTTTGACACGGTCCCTCACCAAAGGTTACTGAAAAAACTCCACAGTCAGGGAATTAGAGGACAGGTCCTCTCCTGGATTGAGAACTGGTTGGAGGCCAGGAAGCAGAGAGTGGGTGTCAATGGGCAATTTTCACAATGGAGAGAGGTGAAAAGCGGTGTGCCCCAAGGATCTGTCCTGGGACCGGTGCTTTTCAACCTCTTCATGAATGACCTGGAGACAGGGTTGAGCAGTGAAGTGGCTAAGTTTGCAGATGACACCAAACTTTTCCGAGTGGTGAAGACCAGAAGTGATTGTGAGGAGCTCCAGAAGGATCTCTCCAGACTGGCAGAATGGGCAGCAAAATGGCAGATGCGCTTCAATGTCAGTAAGTGTAAAGTCATGCACATTGGGGCAAAAAATCAAAACTTTAGATATAGGCTGATGGGTTCTGAGCTGTCTGTGACAGATCAGGAGAGAGATCTTGGGGTGGTGGTGGACAGGTCGATGAAAGTGTCGACCCAATGTGCGGCAGCAGTGAAGAAGGCCAATTCTATGCTTGGGATCATTAGGAAGGGTATTGAGAACAAAACGGTTAGTATTATAATGCCGTTGTACAAATCTATGGTAAGGCCACACCTGGAGTATTGTGTCCAGTTCTAGTCGCCGCGACTAAGATGATTACGGGGCTGGGGCACCTTCCTTATGAGGAAAGGCTACGGCGTTTGGGCCTCTTCAGCCTAGAAAAGAGACGCTTGAGGGGGGACATGATTGAGACATACAAAATTATGCAGGGGATGGACAGAGTGGATAGGGAGATGCTCTTTACACTCTCACATAATACCAGAACCAGGGGACATCCACTAAAATTGAGTGTTGGGCGGGTTAGGACAGACAAGAGAAAATATTTCTTTACTCAGCGCGTGGTCGGTCTGTGGAACTCCTTGCCACAGGATGTGGTGCTGGCGTCTAGCCTAGACGCCTTTAAAAGGGGATTGGACGAGTTTCTGGAGGAAAAATCCATTATGGGGTACAAGCCATGATGTGTATGCGCAACCTCCTGATTTTAGGAATGGGTTAAGTCAGAATGCCAGATGTAGGGGAGAGCACCAGGATGAGGTCTCTTGTTATCTGGTGTGCTCCCTGGGGCATTTGGTGGGCCGCTGTGAGATACAGGAAGCTGGACTAGATGGGCCTATGGCCTGATCCAGTGGGGCTGTTCTTATGTTCTTATGTTTAACAAAATGAGTACTCCCATCCCTTTAATAAATGATGACTTTTCTGTAGAGTGTAATGGTAAACTATCATTCTAAACAAAAGGGTGAAATCCAAGATTCAATGTGATTCAGAAAAATATGATAAAATATGCTGTCGGACCATGGTATCCACAAGGGATCAGTTCCCTTGTGTTAAATCCATGGGTCCCAAATCCTGTACTACTATCCAGAGTTGCTCGCTCCTGGGGAAAGGACTTTTGCTTGGGAAGAAAAGAGATTCTGGATGCTACAGACAGTTACACACAGTCACCTTATGTGGGTGACTGAATTCAGTGGACCTCATTAGAGTGGAATGCTCTGAACCTCAGTGCAGGCAAGAGACAAGAGCCCAAACCCATAGAACCTCAGTGCAGGCAAGATACAAGAGCCCAAACCTGAGCTCTTTAGTGCCAGCAATATGAGCTGGCACTGGGTGTTGCACATGTGCCATAAGGCATGTCTGCAACATCCAGAGAGGAGCAGCTGCCAGTGCTTGGCCAGCAACAGTTGGCACTGAGCCTCATCACTTGGAGGGCCAGCCAGCGCTCCAGTAGTGCCAGCTATGGTAAGTAGTATTGGGGCAGGGGGAGATGGGGAGTGGGAGGAATGGGGCAGGGGGAGGAACCGGGGGAACCCACAGAGCTCTGCTCCATCGTATCCTGAACTCTGAGTCAGACCAAACTGCCCATCATTAACATTTTTTAATGTTTGGATATGGAATTCCACTTGTCAGCAATTTTGTATCACACCAACCACTGGGCTTTAGTCATAGGTGAAGTAGTGTTTTATAACAAGGAACAGTGATATGGTATCTAGCAGCTAATTTTATATTGCTAGTTTACTGCCTGATTAAATAGCTTTGACACGCAGTGAGAGGGAAGTAGGCCTTAATAAGCCACAAATACTGCAGCTTAAATTGACAGTAACCTTGATACTGGAATGCTGTGAACCTGTTTAAGCCATTCCTGCTCAATGTTACTTATACGCAGCAGGGATCAAATGTGTACACCTGTGGGCTGAGTTGAAACGAGTTAAACCTTTGGTGTTGCCAGATAAATGTTAGAATGTTACAAAATATTTTTGTTTTGTTCTTCAGCGGCAAGAGAAGTTGCCTGGCTAGAAAAAGAAGAGAGAGCGAGGCAATATTATGAAAAACATCTAGAGGAGCGCAAAAAGAAATTGGAAGAACAGAGGCTAAAAGAAGAGAGGAGGCGAGCTGCTGTTGAAGAAAAAAGAAGGCAGAGAATAGAAGAAGACAAGGTAAGTGCTCCTTTCCTAGGCGATCACCCCCTTACCACCTCTTATCACACCATTTTGTTTTCCATCCTGTACTAGTTTTGTTTTCATATTTTCAATCTAATCTCTGTAGCCCAAAACTGAACATCACAGTTATTTGAAAAGTCCAAAGATTAAAAAATATAAATTTTTGAAAAATGAAAATTGGAATGGGGGACATAATAAACCATTTTGGGGGTAGGGTGGAGTTGTCATGGGCCTCTACAAGTGTTGACCGGGTTGGGCATTCCCATTTATATTTAATTACATTTTCATTTTTGAAATGATCAAAACAAGGTAGCACTGTACATGTTCAGGCAAAGATCGTCATCTCTTATCTCATTACACTCAAGGAGCGACATGAAGCTGTCGTGCGCCGCACAATCGAGAGAAGCCAGAAACCGAAACAAAAGCAAAATAGGTGGTCCTGGGGAGGTACACTTCATAGCAGCAACAACATGAATAATACAGGTAAAAGAGGAGGCCAGGTGTCTCGGCTTCGCTCCCTGTCTTTGTGCTGATATGGGTGTTTTGGGTATGCGATGTTTTTATTGAGGAAGTCGGTTTACAGGAAGAACTATTTTTGATTATTTGATTGTGCCTTGAGATCTTAATGTTTCTTTCCTTTTTTAATACTGAGCAGACAAGAATGAGAAACTGAACTAAGACTTGAAGATCTGATTGGTCTTTTTAACTCCCATCTGTATTTGCACTTAATTTTGCTTTGTTTGTCTTTCTGTAACCTTGTGCATGTTTCAATATTCTGTCTGTCTAAACCATGCTTTCAAAAATGCAAGAGTTTTTTATGCTAGACTTTATTAATGTAAGTATCTTAGGGAAGCGATGATAATTTTTATAGAAGAAGTGGAAATAAGGATTTATTCTTGATGCTTTGAAAGCTACCCTTTTTAAGGCCATTGTACTGCTGACAATCTATCACTAGAAAGTTCCCTTTCTTATGAAGAAGCTGGTTTTTAATTTGTCAGATATAAATTAGATACTTCATCTCTTATGTATTTTTCCTCAGACATACATAGATATTAATGGATGCCTTTCTTGCTAAAGAGATGTCTCAAATTCCCAACAATAGGAAATTATATTTAATTTAAATAATTTTCTTTCCTTGCAAAAACACTAATGCGTGTTACTTTGTTTATCACTGGGTGAATATTTTTATACCATTGTTCATACAATGGGCAAGACCTCCATATTAGTACTATTTCATTGTGCTGCAAGATCTATAAGCAATTGCTTCTCCATAACAATGCTCTTTCTGTTTCTTTCTCTCAGTATGTCTTGTTTGCTGCCTTTAAATTTTTTCTTTACTTTTGAAAATCATTGTCTTGCATTCTGTCCTTAGGTTATTTTGTTGAATCATCATTCACCTTTCTCGATTTAGCAGGCTTGGAGTACCACTTCAGACCCCTAGGTGGTGCTAGAAAACCCGGTACATAAATCACTGTGATTTGTTGATTTTGTCAGCAGTAGTTATCACCACAGAATAGGATCTGTAACTAAACCATTCTTTCTTAGACACAGTGCATGCCTAACACCTCCTGCATAGACTAGAGCTGATAGATAGCCCTCACTGTTGTCCTCAAATTTACCAAGTTGTTACTGGGTGACTTAAAGAAAGTGGCACAGCCTCTCAAAATACAGCCTACCATCTTTAAGAAATTTAGCCCTTGCACAACATTTGGAATCTTTTCCAGCTCTGGAAACTTTTTTTGAGCTGTTTTTAAATAAAAAAAATTACTAGCTTTCGGACATGTATTCTTTTTTCCCATGCTCTCTTTTTTTTTGTCTGTTGTAAGTCCCTCTTAAATTGTGCATTTACTTTCTAAGTGCTCTTGCAATATCTATTACATTCTCAGTATGGCACAGCTGCTGATTTTGCAGTACTGCAAGGAGAGAGTGATGCAGTGTGACATCACATTCTAAAACTCATTCTGCATTTAACAAAAGCAAAATAAATCCCATTGCCGTAATTCAAAAAATGTCTGCTGCACCACTTCCTTCAGATTCCCACTCTCCTCTCTCCCCCTCAGATAACTTCTGTTGATCAAAGTATCATACAGGCCACTTGGCCAATGTATCAGCATGCCTCACCTGTCATGTTGCTTTTTAGTGTTCCTTTCTGACCTCTTTCATCCCTGTAAATAGCAATGTCTTAGGCTGTTAAAAAAAAAAAAAAGTAATGCCAAACATATACACTGTCAGCTGTATACAAAATAACATTGCTGATTTTGCTGGACTACCCAATTTGTTAAAAAAAAGGGATGGCAGTGGACAGGAAGTGTAATAGCAAGGTATGTGTTTTATGAGATTCAAACTTTACTGGGGGGGGGGGAACTGGGAGTAAAACAAAACAAATTTGCAAGTAAAGCTCTCTTTGGAACAGAACAGGATTAACTATGAACTGCATGACTTTTTTCTCTCCCCCCCCCCCCACGCACACACTGAAAATCAGCTGATATAGACATACCATCTGCAGTATAATTTATCTGCAGGGACACTTCAGACTTTGATCCTGTTTAACTTTTCACTCTCTCCTTTGCTGTCCCTTATTATCTACCCATGTGGCTTTATTTATTCTTTCACATCTTAACACAATTTAAGTGCCTTTATTTTAAACCAATTTTACTATTTAAAGGACCCAGATATTTTTTAACATTTTAGTGCTTCTCCATAATTTTCCTATTTTTCCCAGGTCTGCTGCTTACATGCTTGTCATAAGTGCAATAAGATGAAGATGAGCATCTCATTGCATTTATTATCAGTAGCATCAGATTTGTCTCATAAAACTGTATATTCTTGCTTGACTGAATGATGGCAGGTTGGTTATGGCTTGGAAGTAAAAAACTTTGTGTCTAATCTTTGAGTCACCTGTAAAAAAACAAAAAAGTCTCCTGAAATGTCCTTCCTATTTTCATTAGAAGTGTCATTTTATAGAGGGGAAAAAAAGTAGTCCGTTCTACACTCTTGAGGACTAGAAAGTTGCATTGTTGCATGCGGGCTGTCAATTAGCATTATTTCCATTTGTTTTAGATCCAGACAGGCGATCTGTTTCAACAATGAACCTTTCGAAACATGTTGATCCAGTCATTAACAAGAGGCTCTCCTCCTCATCTGCAACATTACTAAATTCTCCAGACAGAGGTACAGTTTAAGAAAAAAAGAAAAATCTGAAAAAGAAAGGGCAAAAATGTTCTTTGCTGTAACTTTAACCATTTTGACAAAACCTGAGCAATAGGAAGTCCTTTTCTTCACATTATTTTAAGGAGAAAAGAAAAAGGCTTCAAACACACAGCAATGTTTTGGCAAAACAATGATCAGGTGTTTGCAATATCGAAACTTTCCTGAATCAGTACACTGAGCAAGTACTAAACAGCAGTGCTTCTGTCAGGTTTTTTAGTAAATGAATAAAAACTAGAAAACCAGCTCATCTCTCCATAGTGCATGGAACCCATTTTATTTTTTTGTACATCTTCACTTGACCACATTCATTTGGTTGGTTCTTTTTACTATTCAAAAAACAACAAATTTTTTTTTGAATTTTACCAAGGCAGACTGCAGACTTAAGTTGACTAAGAAATCAGATATTCAGCACCTCTATTGATTTTTATATGTTGACTTTGATTTTAGAGAGAGGCTTGATTCCAAATCTTATTTTGATCTTTCAGGTCTTTTAAAAAGAAAGAGGATTAGATAAAAAGTGTTTAGTCTTTGCCTAGCATGCAATATCTCACTTGCTGCTTTTATTCTAAGATTTTATTAGACAATGAGGTCAACCAAAAATGGGGGTTTGTAAAGCTGTCTCATACAGGTTATGTATTTGCGTATTACACCATCCAAAATATCTGAGGCATGTTATGCATTGATCGGGTGCAAAAATATTGTCTTGAAACAAGTATTTATATTTTTAGGTAAATTGTGAAACTGGTTGGAAGGTTTCCTATCATATACAAAATGTCTTTAAAATGTGTTTTATGCTCAATGTATATGTGTGCTTTTCTGCATGTATCTGTATGTGTGCCTATGCTGTGTTAAATGCCTTCCTAACAATGAATACCCTCGTTTGCAGCAGATATTGTCTCAAGATGACTGATCTGACTGTGCAGTCTTTTTAGGCAGTAAAACACAACTTCTTGTGTAGTTGCTCTTAAGAAAAATATACGTATTTTCCATATTAATTTGTGGATTCTTGCGAATTTCCAGAAGGTTCACATTTCACTGAAATATGATTATGGTACAATCCTGATAGAATGTATCAATAATGAATCCCAGAAAAGAGACAGACTTATTTATTGCAGTGTTCTTCAAGGTACAGGTCTCAAGTACTGGGTCACAGTACTCTCTTCACTGGATTGTAAGATCACCTTATTTTGCCTTCATCTTTTGCTGTCACAGCTCATCTTGAATGCTGTGGCTTACCCTGGCCTGTTCTAAATATCTGTGCTGCAGCACTCAGCAGCCCTGTTGCCAAGCACTGTAGCTGAGGAAACCAATCAGCCTCTGAAGGAGAGAGCTAAAGGCTGGGCAGGGCTTGGGAACAAGATCCAGGCATAAAAGGCTGCAAGAAGAGCTGCAGGGTAGGTTGTAGAAGGAGGAAGGATGGAGGGAAAAGAGGAACAGAAAGTCACGAAAGATGGAGGGGGAGACGAGACTAAGCAAAGAAGCAAAATCTGAATATAGACTCCAGGGAGAGGGAGCAAGGCTAGAGCAAAGAAAGGGTATGTGCTTATAGGATTGTCGCCTAAGACCACTAAAGCCATGATACACTATGACTATCCATATAATAGACACTCACAAATGGGGGGGGGTGGACCTTATATAATATTTATATAAATATATCTAAATATATAAGGCAAAGGAAATATAATATAAATAAATAATTATTTATTTATATATTTTTTGCCTTTCCTTTGCCTTATATATTTCCTGCCTTTCCATTGGACCATTTCAGTGATGTGGAGAGGGGGGAATTGCTGTGTGGGTAACAGTCTATCCTCCATATCTACTTGTGACTGTCCATATAATAGACACTCACAAATGGGGGGGAACCTTATATAATATATAAGGTTTAATTTTATATATGTTTACTTTTTGATTGTTGGCAACCTTCAATATTTGATTGTTGGCAACCTTCAGTCTCGAAAGACTATGGTATCGCGCTCTGAATATATAAAGTCTATAATTCAAGCACTCAGATGAAAATACTGAATGTGTGATTGTGCAGAAGGCCACAGCGTCTGGTGATGACATTTCCTTTCAGTTTTGGTGTCCTTTCATTATTTTTAATATTTAAAATCTGGTTATGAAGATGGAGTTTGTTGGGTTCGTGCTGCTTGGGTCCACTTCCTGAATCTTCTGAGTCCAATTCAGAGGGCTGTACTTTGGACTTGTAACATGTTTTTCCCCTAGCACAGCCTTGTAACTTGTCAACTCACCCTTGCACTTGAGTTCCAGGTTATTTGCAATATGAGTCATGGATATAAGGGGGGGGGAACTCTTGTGTGCTCTTAGGATGCAGTCCTATACATCCTTTCCAGGGTATAAACCCCATGCCTAGGATTGTGCTGCTAAAGGGATTCTGGGTCATGACCTTAAATACAAACTAGTCAACTGCCAGAAATGGCTTTTAAAGCATGACAGTTGGCATCTGCATATGTCTCAAGGTTAGGATTATCACATATCTTTTTCCTTTTCCTCATTACACAAAGGTGTGTCTGATAACCCATCAAAAAGAATTTCACGTTCTTGTATTTGCTAATGCAGGTGCATGTTTGTGTGTGTCCTGTGCTTTTGTGTGTGCTCTCTGCTCTTGTGGCTATGTGGCATCTGTAGCATTCTGCAAAAACCTGTTTCCGTTGCTGGAGACATGTGGATTAAAATTTTTCCTCTAAAAGAAAATTGCATTGCCTCAAAGAAAACTATAGATGCCCTTCCATTGGGTCATTTTGGGCCTGAATTCTAAGGTGCAAGAGCATGGCTAGAAACCAAGGCACTGTATTTATTGTATAGATTTTACCCCTGTGGGCCATGATTTTTAATTCCAAAACCTGGGCTTTGTGTTTTGCCCTACAAACATTTTCAGTTCTCCAACTCCGTGTTGATTTCTCCGGAAGGTGACTTTAAAAAAAACTATTCTAGAGAAAATGAAAAATCTTATGAATGAGGTGCAAAGATAGATATAAACAATATTCATTTTGAGATTGTATGTTGGGCATTTGGCCCATCTGCCCTCCATAAACTTCAGATAGTATGAATGATGCCTATCCAGAATTTAAATTTTACACTAAAACACAGTAACCATTGCTAGGCGTGTAGGAGAAAGTAACATAAGCACTTTACATTCTAAGGTGCCTGCTTATCCGCTGTGAACATGATGTTGGCAATAAATATCCTGATTAGAAATCTTTTTTTTCCTATCCCAGACAATGTATTGGGTTTAATTTTGTCACCCAAAGTGTATTTCTGTTCAAGAGGAAACATGACAATGTGATATAGTTTATTTTTTAAGGCATAGCTTTTTGCAGAGCTCAAGTGTAGAGAATTACCAATTCATTTTTTAAAATATAAATGGAGGTCAGTGAAAACTAAATGAGATCTTGAGACCTAATTTGTCTGAGGAAATTGAGTGAAAGCATCTTTCTTATCCTTCATAGTGGCCTCATGGGACTAAATTTAAATGACTCTTCTTCACAAATATGCTTATAGGAAGGTAACATGGTTTGTTATAACTTTTTTCTCTTTTTGCTGCAGTGATTTTGGTTCTAAGCTGTTCACCTTCCAAGTAGTTTCACTCAAACTAATGCACAGTAAAAAAATGTTATCCATGGTCTCTCTTTACTAATGTCAAGCTGGTAGAAATTGGTATAGGGTATTTTTATTATTATTTTTTAAGTATGTGGCAGTTGGGCTTGTCAGTTTTGTTCATCAACATGTCCTTTATATCCTGTCACCTATCTCCAATACATACAATGAAGCATTTGTGAATGTTCTGTCATCGTGTGTATGTAGCATCTGTCTGTCTAGGGGTTTAGAATACAGTTTTACCTAATCTAGTCCCAGTATTGAAGGTATGGTGCCTTTCTTAACCAACACTGCTTGTGTTACTGCTCATGCAGTACTGGAAGAAGGAGCTTGCATGAGATCACAGTTTCTTGTTCTTAAAAAGAAAATTGCACAATTTCTGATAGTGGGGAAAAAAGAGCTGCAGTATCCAACAATTTCTTATCTCTGATATTATGTTGCTTGCTTGTGCAAGTAGTTCACTCATGCAATAATATGAGCGCATTCATAGGTCATACATTTCACTGAAGGAAGTAGATTGCCACACATGTTCCTTAAGTGTATGAGTCTGCTTCTTCCATTGAAATACAGATGGAATCTCTTGATATGCTGATTTGACATCCGTGGATTTGCCACACAGTGAATGCTGAACCCTCAGTTTGCCCTCCCTGCAGACCTCCCAGATGTGACCATAACAAGGTTCCTGGGAGGCTTTGTGAGCCTCAGAGAGGCTGCGCACCATCTCACGTAGCCTCTCCGAGGCTTAGAAAAAACCCCAAAGTGATTTTCGGACGTCTTCCAGTTTTCGGAAAGTCGCCCAAAAATTGCTTCAGGGCCCTCTCTGGCACATGGCCTCTCTGAGGTTCAGAACAGCTCAGAGAGTTCGGAACAAAGGTAGGCTCTGAAAATTGTTTTTGTTATCCACAATTTTCAGTATCTGCGGGGGATCCAGGAATGGAAACTCCTTGGATACTCCACCTGTATGTAGGATAGCCTGCAATCGATGTGAATGTACTTGAATCTCTGAGTTGGAGCATTGAACTATACTGACAGTAAATGCTAATTAGCTTTATGAAGTTCTCTGGATTGTAACTTAGTAGTAAATTGTGTGCAACAACTTTGCCTTGCTGTTTTAATAATTGTGTCATTTTCATGATTTCATAATAGTTCAATTACAGCTTGTTTGGCATTTCGTCTGTACAGCTTTGTAGTACTGTACTTGCTCATACACAGTAGTGCTGATACTACGTTTATATATGAAATAAATATTGGTGCTAATAAATATTGGTGCTATTTATGGATCTTGAAATACTTCAGAATCACCATCCCAAGCAATGTGACTGTTGATGGATAAACAGCAAAGCATAATAATTAATGGACCCTTATTTTGTGCATGGGTTTTATATTGTTGACAAAGTATGCTTAATCTCAACTTGTTCATCTTTTTACGCTAACGTTTGCCAATGTAACTTTGGGGTCAGATGGGCATATGTAGGAGAGAACTGGTTGGTGAGAGTAATGGCCGCTGAATCCTTGCGCCACTGATTGTCCCTCACAAATCCTCCCATTTGCTTTCTGTCTGAGACCTGCTATGGGGAAAACTGGCTAAAATGTCCTGGAAGGGCATTTACAATCAGGAGGTAACGTGAGGTATCCTCCTACCAAGTGACACTACTGCAAATGCCATTGTACTTCCATAGTAGGTTTACAGGGAAAATGGAAGGTTCATAACCTTAGGTTGCCTTGCTTCATGACATGTGGCACTATCTTAAGTTTCAGGGTCCTAGCAAGATGAGGAAGCAGAGGAGACAGGAATATTAAAGAGCAGTAAGAACAGTACACAACCATCTCTGTTTCTTTGGTTTGTATTATTTCCCCTTTCATGAACTTGTGTTTTGCTAATGTGCCACTTGCTGAAATGAGTGTGTGCAGATTAAGTGACAGAGAATAAATTTATGAACTTTCATAGTAGCCCAAATAAAGTGGCACCCTGATAAAGTAGCTCAGTGAAAAAAAAAATGAAAATGCAATAGTGTTCCTCAGGATTTGAGTGTAATATCTGTTCTTTTTGTGCACTGATTCCAGTTTAATAACATCCCTTGTGCTGTAACAGAGATATTTTAAAATGTGAATTGAATTTCATGTAATCTCCCTGAATATGAATTGAAAAGCTCGTTTGCAGCAATTATGGAAGAGTGATTATGCAGGCAGTCTGCCATTGGTAATGAGACCATGATTTCTTCTGTAAAGTCATTTTTCTAAGCTTATAAAATTAAAGCACAGAAATACATGGTGAAGAGTATGTGCCCAGGGACTGAAGTGGTAGGGGATGAGATCTGTATCAGTCAGACTCATCTTCCCTCTTTTCCTGAGACTGTAAACTGTTAGGATTTAGGGACATGGTTAGGGATGAATATTTGTACATATATACATGCAATTGTACATTCATGGGGAAATGCAGACACAGCAGTAGCTGCAAATAGTTGCTAGTGCTATTTTCAGCTGAGATCGTTATTTTTTAAATGTGTCTCCTCAGTTGTAAGAGCTGTTTTTCCATATATGTGACATGGGCATGGCCCAAGCCTGAAGCCCACCTGAGGCAGGGTGCAAATGCCACTCCCCCTGCTGCCAGGCCTCCCTACCCTTATCAAACATCCCCTCAAAGAAGGGCGAGGGGAGGGATGGGAGAAGAAGGCCCCATCTTTTCTCTTCAGGATAATGGCAGGCTCCTTCTCCTCCTAGTAGTGCTTGAAGTAAAAAAGAGGGGAAAGTGCGAGTACTGCTGTCACCTCAGCTGCAGCTGAGTGGGCAGGAAGGGGGGAGGAAATATGACCCCCACTCCTTACCTCCCCTGCAGCACTGTCTCTTTTCCTCACACAAGACTTTAAAAAAAAAAAAAAAAGTTGAGCATGCTGTGCTCCATTTAAAAAAAAAAAATAAATCCCGTGTGAGGTCAAGGAAATATACAGTACTGAAGGGGAAATTAGAACAGTGCTGCAGCCACGTGGGCAGAAAGCAGGGAGGAGGTGTCAGTGGCATCTGCAGTACCCCTTTTTTCCCCTTCTCCTTTCAGCACCACTGGCAGGTGGGTTGGAGGAGGGGGCTCTTGTCAATTCATTGCCACCTCCAAGGGGCCAATCCCCATGTAACAAGTTCAGGTCACATAATCAGTGGGCTGGCTGCAATGTGAAAAGTAATTACAGGTCATGTCTTCTTATCTGCTGATTCAGGACCCACGGATTTGACCCACTGTGGGTCCCTAACAGGAGGCCAACCTGTACTCCTGGTACGAGTACCTCTGGAAAAGTCTTCTGATCATGCCTAAGAGGTGGCTGAAGCCCTTGGAAGATCTTGGAAGCACATTTCCGGTTTTTGGAAAAACCAGAAGGGCACTTCTAAGGCCTTCCAAGGGCATCAGACAACCGCCCAGCAGCAGATGCTGGCCCCTACCACAGATTTCTTTATCTGTGGTTTTCAGCATTTACAGGGGTTCCAGGAATGGAACCCCCCACAAATGCCGAGGTAAGACAGTCCTGTCTGCCAAGGTCAAACATATTCTCAAAGTAACCTAAACAGTCTTTTGAAAAACTGCTAGCACTTCTTGAAATCCTGTCTTGGCTGTCACAAAAAAAATTAGTGTTTAAAAAAAAAAAAAAACCAGCTTGATGAACACCAGTATGGATTTCTGCCATTTCTTGTAATGTGAAAAAAAAAGTTACACCTCCATTTCTTGTGTGAGGAAAGTGTGAAGGCCTAGGCTTAGATGCATAAACTTGTGTGCAGATTCCAAGAAGCAACAAATGCATAGCCAGTTTTAAGTGCTTCTTTTAGGTGTGAAACAACCCTGAGTAAACATTCTCGTTGACAGCTGGTAAATACTGTAATAGAAATTAATAACTTTTGTTGGTGGTTGTAAACGAGATATTTGCCTTTCTATTTGGCATTAAAACTCATGTACTCTAATTAGGAAGAATAACAATGTTTTAGTTTTTCAGAGTGGACTGTTTGTGTGTATGTGTGAGAACCATTTCTTAATAAAGTGTTCTGATGATAAAAGCTAACATGGGATTATGCAGTAGAAGTAGAATGGATCAACAAATTATTGGTTTTTTAATATTTCAGATAAAATAAACCCACTGCTTTGTATGGTACCTGATAACCTATGAGCATGTGATCTAATATCTTCCTTATATGGTAACATTCAGCTCGACGTCTGCAGCTAAGCCCCTGGGAGAGCAACATGGTTAGCAGACTACTGACACCAACACATTCATTCTTGGCTAGAAGTAAAAGTGCAGCAACTTTGTCAGGCGATGCAGGTAAAATGAAATCAATATGACTAATTTCTCTATTTGGTTTGCCTTTTAAGAATCTCTGCAAGGTTTATTTTAAATAAAGTTCCATTTGCCTGCTCTTCTGTTAACAGGACTTCACCTACAAACTCTAAAATTATCTTATATTGCATACATGAGCTTCTTTGTGTATACCAGTTATACAAAAAATCCATTTACAGTTTAGATATATTTTTAAATTAGCACATAGTGTGGGACATACAAAGTGGTGTTGTGCAGATAGAAGTTTCATTTGTGCAAGGGGGAAGCAGTTTTGGTCACTTCCACCTTCTAGATATGCCCTACATGCTATTGTAGTCCCCCAATCCCCATGAGCAGACTTGGGAAGCACAAGGGACTGCAGATGGAAGGGGGAAATTAGATGAAAATCCCTCCTCCCACTTTTACAAATGGGGACTATTCTGTTTGCAGAACACCACTGTGGGCTTACAACTCTATATTTTATTTTTTTTAATTCACCAGCAGCAGACTTGGTTTTCTATCCTTTACATGAGTTATCTTTATGGTGAACATTTATCAAGAACTTTTTTTTTAAAACTTTGATATCCCAATAGCTAAAGTAGACTTGTCTCTGTGGATCACATGGGAAGAAACAGAAGAGACAAAAAGAGCATTTCCAGATCAAGGACTTAATGCACAATCAAGCAAAAGTTCTTTTAATCCTCTTTTTAATTCTGTGATGTAATTTTGTAATCCATCAGATAATCAGTATGTTCTTTTGTAGATGCTATTTTAATAGTTGAGGGGGTGATCCAGCCAAAGTTGGGTATACCAAAGTTGCATTAAAGTTAAGGGAGGCCAATTATTTACATATGTACTTCAGCCTCATGGATTTAAAAAGAAATCGGCAGCGTTTCACTTATATTGACATGCCCTTGTCTTTATTAGTCTCTATTATCCCTTATTTGTCTCTACAAAATAGACTATTATTTTTTTTATTGACCTACTGGATCTTTTAAAAATATAAGAACATTACCAGAGTGAGGGGGAACATTTCTGTAAGGAAGAGAGCCTTGCATATTAGATTTTTGCTCATATCTGCCTCATGATATATTACACTTTGTTTTCTCCTCCTACCAGTGTGGATCAGATATAAAGTTGCCAATTGAACTCATCTATGAGCAGCTTTTAACTGTGGTAGTTACTCCAGTGAGCTTTTATTCATCACGTGAAAGATCATAGGAATAACATAGCACCAGTCCCAAAAGACTCAGATGTACTTAAGGGCAGAAACCAGTAAGAATATCCCCACTATAGAAAACTAATAAGTAGATGTTGGATAATTCATATTATTCCCTGATGTGACAACTATAATTTCTATTCTCCCTGGGTCATCGTTAAATTTTCATGCATTTCCGTACAAGTGTGATTTCCCTGGGGATAAAAATAAGAGGCAGAATACTGTGAAGGCAGTATCATGAAAAAATAACAATATGAATAAAAGTCCTAAGAGACTTCTGAAAATGCCGCTTGTGTGTTTGATATAAAATCCATTGTGTCAAAATAATGCTACTTTTATCTCAATTATTAGTTATGGAACGATTAATTTCACACTTTATATAACAGAATTAAGAACACTGATAAAGGAATTTACAGTAATATATTACAACTGCTTTTGAGTGCTAAAATAATTCTAGGGACTACAGTTTTATTTCAAATAAAGAACTATAGGAGGCGGGACAGAATAGAAAAGGCTGGTAAAACCTGGATTTAAATTTCATTACCTTGTATGTAGTAGCTGGGAGGAAGGAGATGTAGATTTTATACAGCTGGTCATTACTAAAAAGGCAAAGCTCTTTCATGCACAGAGTAGCTGAATTTATGTTGCTTGATGCCAAATTATAAATTATGAACCGAAAGGAGCAGGTCATAGTCAAATTCAGGGGATGAGATGGGAAAGTCAGAAAATGTGGTGTGTTTAAAACCCTGCAGCAATAAAAAATTGTGGACTAGGATTTGGAGCAGGGGAAAAAGCTAAACATCTACATGTCTCCTGTTACATGCCAATATAAGATCACACATTTTTATCATTTTTATCCTGTATAATTTTGATGAATGTATAATGACATTATATGTCCATTACATTTTCTTAATGACATTAAGACAATTTTAGCTTGGATGAAAATTTGACATTTTTCAAATGGAGACCAAATTATTTTTAGGAATAATGGAATTATTCCTGGAATTATTCCAAATTATTTTTAGGAATAATGGAAAAATGGAATTTTTTTTGCATGTGGGCATTGAGCCTGTTTAGGAATTGTGTGCAATGAGGTGATCTGTGCTTGTTTTTCATCTCCTGTATAGCACAGTGAACCATTTTTAAAAAAACCTGATATCCTAGATTTTGGCCATTTGGGAGGGGTGTAGGGGTTTAGACTTCTTCCCCCACCCCTTACTCCAGGATCCCCTTCAAATAGCTAATTGTAGGAATTTTAAGGATTTTTTAAAAAGGGGTTGATATGCTCAGCTGCCCATAGGTTCTCCATTAGATCAGGGTGTTGATGTGAAGCAATATAATTGTACTGTTGATGAGTTCTTGAATTTTAACTTGTGTAGCATCTGCTTTGTTCCGTGGTAACTGTGATGCTTCTTTGTTATCTGGGTGAGGCTCTTCCTTCTACATCTAGTCTTGGTGTATTTTGGTTTTTTACTTATTGCTATGACTTATATATTAATAATTTTATAAATCAGTAGCAGTTTATCAGAATCATCACAGGTTTATTTTCTTTTTTATAAAGCAAGGTTCTTGAGGAGTGCCTGTTCCCCCCCCCCCATACTATAGTTTTGATTATAGAGACAGCCCATATCTTAAGCATGATAGACTTGCACAAATTCAAGTATACAAGCTTCTCTTCCCCCCAAGACAAAAAGCAACTGAAATTGTGCAGGCAACTCTGCACAATTCTACCTACTTGTTATGCCCCGGAGTGAACTTGAATGGGAAAATGAAGTTGCTGTTCCCTCAATTGCTACATGTCTCTCATACTGTGCGTTTAGTTCTTAAAGAGACAGTATGCATTTGTTGGCCTTAATGGAGTTTAGATTATATGTGTTATTGACTTTATGCACTAAATGTAACCCTCACATAAGATGCGGGCCGCCTGTATAAACCATAATATTGTATTTAAATATTTTTGTCACTTAGAAGCCACTGCCATTAAAAAGAAGAAAACTTTCCAATTTGAATATTAGGTCAAAATATCCAAACCATGTTCATGTTACAAAGATTCATTTTTCAGGCTCTAAGGTTACAATCACTACGTCTAGATTCTATCCTGACATCTATAGAGCTTTCTCAGGGGAATAAAATAAAACTAAAAAGTAGTTAGTTGACAACTAAATCTCACTCTTACTCTCACACTTCTGCTTGCTCAAGGAACTCTAAGCTATGACAAATGCAACATGCCCCAGCAGGGTTTATCCCCATCTAGATGCCAAGACAGGAACAAAAGTTTTTGTAGTATCTTTGATGTTCTTTTATTCAAAAACTTACTGACCTATAGACACCAGGTGTATCCCATGGTGGTCTGGGATCCTTCACAGAACACAAATATTGCTGAACCTTTTTTGTTTGTTTAAAGACTAATTCAATGTCCTCCCATCCCAGAATTTTACTGATACAGTCAGTTACTCCTTGCATGTAGGATAGAAAGACCTTTGTCCTGTGACCCCTTTCCTACAGAATCGGGGGAACATCATTCTTTCCAGCAACCATAGTCTTCTTAATGAGTCCTCGGGAGTACCCATTTTGTTCTAATGCCATCTTAACATGGTGCAGTTCTTCCTGAGGGTATTGGGGCTATGATATTCCTTTCACTCTTTTCATCAATGTATTGATCAGACCCCTTTTTTGTTTAGGGTGGTGGTTCGAAGTAAAGTGTAAATAGTGGTCTGTGCGTGGGAGTTTTCTAAAGACCTAAACACCAAATGTACAGCACCAAAGATACTGCAGACTGGGGCAGGCTGACAAGTAAGCAGAAACTGAACATAATTTAAGTGCCTGACATTGGATCAGCTTGACCAGACACAGGTCTTCATGAGGGAATAACGGTACAGTACCAAGCACAGAACTATAGAGAGGCCATCAAAATCTGTAAGCATCGTAACAGAAAAGAGGAAACACTCAGTCTTTGCCATGCTTGGACCTCAGTCCTTAGCAAAACTAACACTTTGAGATTTAACAAAGAACAGACTGAAATAATAGGTATCTTTAAGGAAAAAGGAAACATGACTAGGTATGGAATGGCTAATGGTAATGGGGGTTGGGATCAGATTAACAGCTGGTTGATTGGAAAAGCCTGGCTTTAAAAAAAAAAAAACGCTTGTTCCCGTCTTGGCATCTAGATGGGGATAAGCTCTGCTAGGGCAGGTTGCATTTGTTTTAGCTCAGAGTTCCTTGAGGCAGGAATATTTGCTGTATATTTTTTCTTTTTTTTCCTAGGCAATAGAGCAAGATATTCTGCTCCAAATGAGTTTCAGCAGTTTTAGGTGTCAGCTCACTACTGTTTAGTTTTATTTTATTCCCTTGAGAAAGCTCTACAGAGTTAGAACAAAACATCAGGATAGGATCTGAGACTTCGTGATTGTAGTGTTAGCCCAAAAATGAATCTTTCCTTAGATAGTAACTGTGGCTACAGAAGCCTTAGTGATTACATTTAACATTTCCACATGTTCATGTTGCTTTTCTATCTTTTTTTCGAAGTCATGGTTTACCTGTGTAAGTATCTTCATATTTAAATGCCTTTGAAATAATCAGTGGATAATCCAGTGATGGTTCTGGTTTCAGTGTGCCTTGTTTTCTGCATGTTTTAATACTTTCTTCCTTTTCTTCCTTTCCCATTGCTGTTCCTGTTCCTTTTTCTGGGCTTTTCTTCTATCACTTCACTCCGCTGCTGTTCTGTTAAATATATACAAACATTTATGAAAAAACAAACCTACACCCTAGTTATCCCCATTTGTCCTCGTTCAGCATCTTGCAGCCCCATCAGCCCTCTCTCCTTCAAGGCCATAAGCTGTCGAAATCCTGCAGACAGAGCAAAACTCTTTGGCACAACAGCTGATGTTAGAAGAAGGAGGACCACACATTCAGCAGGGGTAAGCTCATTACATATGAATAGGCTTACAGCTGTAGTGAACCAACCTTATGTAAATGATTGACTTGTGGACTAGTCTGCTTTTATAACAGGAAACTTGCTTGCTTGGACAATAAGATGATTGCATGTGGAATTCTATACTGCTGGGCAGTTCAGATACATCTCTAGTTCATAATTTTCAAAATCTTAATATTTGGTCAGGAATGAAATTCTCCCTAGGCCAAAGTGGCTTATTACTCTGCATATTTCAGGGCAAGGGAACATATCATGGCTTTTAAGTTATCTGTTAAGTTAGCCTGAAAAAAAAAAATGAAAAGCTTCCAGACCTTGGGGTGGGTGTGCAGGTGTTTGAATGAGAAGTAAGGATTGGAAGCTATGAAGCTTAACTTCATTTAACATTGTGGTTAAGATATTTCAATTGTCTGTACACTGTGGCAAACAAAATATTAAAAAGATTTTTCTCAGCATTGCCTCAAGATACGAAACATCTCTTGAGAATCTTGGGTTTGAGAACCCCTTAAAGAGGAAAACAAAAAAAAATCACATTTTCTCAGATGAAGGAACAGGTTGATGAATGTATACTGGGTTTGTGTTGTGTCCTAGAGAAGCTGTTGACAAAGCCTCTATAGAAATAGACATTGTACCTACTTTCAAAAAGATGGATGACTGAGATTCAGATCAATTGGTACTTGCAAACATTTTTTTTACAGTCCTACTTCAATGATGCTGTCTTTGCCCATGTAATAAGATACAAGAAAAAGTTTGGATTAAAACTGGGCCACATTTATTGAAATCAGTGCCAGTCAATCAGCTGCGTAAACCTTGCAGTAGGTTCCATTTCCAGTCAATCCTCCCTGCTGGAGAAACCCTGGAGGAGATAGCATGCAATTGCCCCTTTTGAGCGTTCTCACCTTGACTGAAAGATGTAACGTAGCTGCTCCTAATTCATACTTCTCTATGCCAGTGGGGTTGAGGAAGCTGAATTGTGCCACCTCTCACAAGCTGGACAACATTTGAGGTCAACTTTGTGATTCAAGTTCAAGGGGTCACCAGCAGGGCCAGCCCATTCGTGATGCCAACTGAAGTGGTTATGCCTTGAGGCAGCAGATTGGTAGAAAGTTTTCATCTCTGCCTGCCTACTTTCATCCACTGCTCCTCTCCTTCTGCCACTCCCTGGATTGGAAAAGAAAGAGGGGGGCAGAGGAAGAAATGGAGGGGAGGGGAGGACTGAGCTAGAAAATTGGTGAGTGGCTGGAGTAGAGGCTGGCACATCATTAGGTAAAAGGGCAACATTTGGCATGCCACCTCAGATGTCAGGAGGTTTGGTCACCAATCAGCACCCCCAAGCCAGACAGCCTCTTGAGATTGGTTTTGGTTCACTTACGACTCTTGGTCACCTCAGAGTACACACCAGATCACTATTCATAGTCTGTCATACACTACATTTGCTAGTTGTGACCGATCTGGCTCATGACACCTACTCTGAAAACAGTGTGGAATGCTCAAAGCTCCTCACCAAAAGCCAATCAGGTAAGGAAAATGAGCTGCCAACACAGCCACTGCTCCCTTTCCCCTCACTACCGAACAGGGTGCATGCCATGCAAGGAGGGACAGGGCTTAGATGCCCCTACATTTATTTGAAGCAGTGTAGGGGCATAATTCTATGGGTGTTTGTCACTTTTCTCATGCTGAATGTGTGAGGTATTGTGTTATGTGCCCTGTGTGTGGCTTATTTATTCTATATGTTAAATTTTAGACTAACAGAAAAGAAAAGGACAGGGGCCTTTCGTTGTCTAATCCTTCCTATGGCAAAAAAAGAGCTCGTTCACCTTCCACCTTCAGAAGTAAATCAGCTGCTTGGTAAGGAACTTGTTTCCCATCTTTGCATGTTCTTAAGTAGTATTTTTGACCGGTCTTTGTCAGATCAATAGAATGCTCACAGAAACCGAAAGGAAATGCAAATGTTAAAGTCCTTACTGACATTTTTTTCAGACCTTGGGAACTGTCAGGGAAACCCTAACCCATTGTCCATAGGCTGAGTATAGTGGTGTACATTTGAGAGATGAAACCATACTGAGGCACTCTTTCCTCTGCCTGCACTCAATGGGATGAATCCTAACTTACTGTTCTGTGAATGGAGTTTTCTGTTTTTGGGAGGACAGCTTCTGTAAGCGTAACATGCATGAATGGAGCAGTAATTTAAGATTCAACAAAGAGGCAATTACACAGATGTCCACAGAAGCAGGTACACTTTCCACACCCTGTCATATTTGCACTTAAAATATATTAAACTACAGAAATTAAGGCTGTTGCATTCCACGTACTAAAGTTCACTTTGAAACTAGGAAAATGTCTACCACTCAACTGTCCTGTAATATAGGCAGAGTCGCTTTATTCTTCATGTTGGGGGAATTGCAAAGATAACTTTCAATATTCATAAGTTATGATCCCAATAACTCCTTTAAGCATATCTGAGGTATTTGGGGTATGCCCTATAGAATTTTTGACTTTTGTTTTCTTTGAACAGGATCCCCCATTCTATATCACAAATGACTTTTGAATTTAAAATTTATTTTTAAAAAATGGCAAAGCACTAGAAGGACTGCTGTTTGAGAAGAGCATACTGAAAGCCTCCTTGGCAGTTTGGAACTAGTTTCATGACCTTTTGGCCCTGGATTGCAGAGCAGTGCTTGTACTAGGGTAGCGTTTGCAATTGTGATTAAACCCTTGGCCTTGCCTGGCATGTCTTGCCATGTTGTCCTCTGCTCAAACCCTTCCCATCCCAGAGTTTCGACTACTGAACAACACTAGCTTCCCTCCATGATCTCCTCATATCCTTTATACTCAAGGAAGAAAAAATGAAGAAAAAAAAATTTCAAAGTGAAGATGAAAAAAATCCACTTGACAATTGTCTCATGTTCTATTTCCATCTGTGCCATTTCTATTTTCTGTAAAGGAAAGTTATGGGCAGAGATATTCTTCTGATAATGCATTGGCTAGAAAAATTCAATAACATCTGTGGAACTGGGTGAAAACTAACCGGAAATGATTGTCTAACACAGGGGTGTCAACCGTAAGGCCCATGGGCCAAATGCTGTCCCTAGAAGCAGTTTATCAGGCCCCTGTTATAACTGGCTTCTCCCAGCATGATAATTGGGCTCTGTCATATTTTGAAAAAATGGACAAAATTTGTACATTTTCTTTTCTGTCATTTGCAGTTTCTGTGTGAGAATGAAGTGCTTATTACTGTCCATCAGCAGCTTAATGATTTCACTTCTGGCCCTCAGTAGGCACCATGAATACTAACTTTGGCCCACTGTATGAAATGAGTTCGACATCCCTGAACTAACATGTTCACTTGGTTGCATGACAGGAGAAGAATTTAATGTTAAGGAGAAGATTTAATATTAAATCTTTCTTTTGTGGCCCTTGTTTCTTTTTTTCTCTTGGGAAAAATAGGCAATTATTGCATGTGTAAAAAACCAAAACTCAATAAATTCTGAATAACCTGTTTGTATGTGTGTGTGTTTGCTATTAACATTGGTATCCCTATTCCTTTTGTGATTGACATAGGGCTTCTAGGTCGATGCCTTTTTTGCCTGGAACACCCAAAAAAGTAACATCGTCCCATGCATCATCCAGACTCTCTTCCTCTCAGCAGCGCCCTCCTTCTCCAGGCAATATTAGACCTATCAAAACTGAACGCAAACTAGAAATTGAGAAAAAAGAAATACAGCAGGAGCCTGAGAAGGCCACTGAAGAAAAGGCAGAAACTGGCAAAGCAGCCTCAAGCCCTGCAGCAGTTGCAAATGAAGAAGGACCTTCTAGTAAACCAGATACTGCACCTGGTGAGACTAGCTTTGTCAGATTCCAGATATGTGCTCCTTTCCTTGTTAGTAGATTCTCACCCCCTTTCCATCATGTGTCATTTGGATGTCATTTTGGTTCACTTAAGAATGACAGTAATTATGACCAAGTTTTAATTTAAGGATTTGATAATACTATTCAAAGTGCTGCATGTACTTGTCTTTTTGTCTCTAGTGCTAGCTCCAAATGTTTTGGGGTGCCCTTAAGGCAAAGTGTGTATCTAACCAAAGTGTATATCTAACATTATATCCCTAATGAAGAGAAGTGGGTCACATATAGAGGAGTTAGATTTGCAGAAGAGTCAGACATCTGGTACATCTTGCCCAATACTGTCTACACTGACTGGCAGTAGTTTTCCCTGGTCTCAGTAAGAAGCCTTCTCCCTATTCTTGCTGCCTTTCCCCATCTACCATTGAGCTGTGGCCCTTCCCCAAGATCAATGAGTAGACTTTACCTTCACATTTTAAACTCCTCATCTAATTACAGAGGGGCGTTGAAGAAACTCCAGATTCTGCACCACATCACAGATCTTGTGCTGTTCAGATTGACAAAATGTGCCCTCACTCATTTAGGGTGTTAAATATTCTGTTCTAACTCTTTCAGTTGCTGCACCAATTCTGCCCACTGCTCCTTCAGCTGCTTCACCATCTCCTGTGGGTAGCAAGCCTTCTGCAGGGACAATGGATCCAGAAGAAGCAACTAGAATCCTTACTGAAAAAAGGCGATTGGCCCGAGAACAACGAGAACGTGAGGAACACGAAAGACGGGAGAGAGAAGAGACAGAAAGGTGACCATCCTACCTTTTGCTGAATGGAGAAGATGCACTTTCAGCATATCTTCTGTTTCTTGTGTCATAGAACCTAAAATTGAAAACTAATGAGACTTAAAAAAAAAAACCCAAAAAAACTTGGTAATAGAAAAATTAAAAAACCATAATCAATCCAGGTCTTAGTCTGTGGTTGGAATAACAGAACAGACAGGATGCTTAGAGATGGCTCTGAAGCATGGAGACAGTACTTGAAATTATAATGCAAATATCCGTGTTCAGAAGACTAAGTAGTGCAATCCTCTCATGGTACTGTTCTGCATCAGACTGCATGGGAGGAGTTCTCCTTTCAACATCCCCCCCTTGCATCAATATCTCCTTAAATGTTTTCCGAAGTGGTACAATCCTGTGAGACCGATGATTTGTCTGTAACTGATTCTGTCTGTCCAAGGAAAGATTGACCTGCTTCAGGCAGTCCAAAAAAACCGTGGTTACTAGATCTTAAACAAGTCAGAATCCGTGCACACCCACCTTCCCCTTTTCCTGACACCAGGCACTACTAAATAAAAAATTACCTCATTTATTAAACTACAGTTGGCAGTATCATCCAAATGGGGAAACTGTGCCTAAAGCAGTTCTAGCAAGCCAGGATATCAAACCACAGTTTGATACACTGAATTTTTCAGGTTGTTTAAGCCACAGTTTTGCAGTTTGGACATCCAAATGGCACACAGGTACACATGGGCTCATTTAAAACGCCACAAGCTGTGGTTAGACCATCTGAATCAGGCCAGTGAATCTCTCACTAATACATCTAAGTATAACTTACAGTTGTTTGCCACAAACTGACTGACCAGAGGGCAAGATGTCTTTTTTTATAGTTCGGTACGATCTGTAACTGTCCATTTTTGAAAATGTTGGGCACCTTTTCAATGAAGGATTTCTTTTCTAACTCTAGATTTACTTTTTGCTTTTGTGCAGAATGTACGGGAGAATTAAACAAAAAACTTTCTTCCTTCTTCCAGTATGCGGTTGTCTTAATACCCATTCTTTATGCTGTTAGGCAAAAGAAGGAGGAATTGGCACAAAGGATAGCTGAAGAGAGAGCTCGCCGAGAGGAAGAGGCTCAGAAACTGGAGGCAGACAGAAAGCAAAGAGAGGCAGATCAGGCACGAGAGAGAGAAGAACAGTTGCGCCGTCAGGCTGAAGAAAAGGAACAGAAGGGAAAAGAGGAAATGGAACTCCTTCAGAAGCAGGTGTGCTGGCATGATCAAGTGTAGAGGAGCTTCAGACTGCTCTCTGATTATTGGTAAAGAGATTGGTAAACAGGTGCTACCATGGTTTATTGAACCTATGGAAACTCTTAAGATGTTATTAAACCATGCATACAGGATGAGCCTTATTCACAAGTCTTATTAGACCAGTTCAGCTGACACAATGCCAGTCCTCTCAACCATGTGGGAGAGGAGCATGGATTTGAGCATATGTTCTCCCTACATTGTTCAGTGCGCCACCCTGCCACCATCTAATTTAGTGTCTCTCAACTTTTTTTTACTGTGTCCCTAAATACAGTTTTTTTATCTCACACTGGTGACCCATTGAATTGATATACTGTATGTTAATAATAACAAAAAGATCTACCCACAAGGGTAGGGTCACAACTCATAGTTTGGGAACCACTGATCAAATTGCAAAGGGCACTTTATCAAAATCAGCCCAGATTGGACAAATGAATTATTTAGACTAAATATGTGCAGTATGAGAGGAATGTGCCCACATTCTTCCCCCACATTAGTAGGATGGGCTGGCATCTGTTTTGTCTGATTGGGCCAATACCCCCCTCACCCAAGCCCAACACTCCACTTTCCCACACTGGCTTCATTTAGAAAACCCAAATTCCTGGACATGCTCTCTGGTTCAGATTGTGTTGTATATTTCCAGTTAAGCACTTGTGCTTCACCCTTAGTTAAGCAGTCTAGATATGATCTCAGTCCTTCTCATCAAGTGACAGTGCCAGCAATGGAGATGCAACAGGCATTTAATGCTGGTTCTGTTTAAATGACTCTGGGTTTCATGAAAGTGACCACCCAATGAAACAAACTAATGCAACATAATCAGTGAAACGAACAGGAAGTTATGCTACTTCAACAGTGTTTCCTTCCCTCTGCCTATGTGCTAAAATATACCATTTGCAAAAGGTCCTTTCTCACTTTTCCAGCATATCATACATAAAACAGGAAGGCTGTTATTCTTGAAATAAATGCATCAGGGTAACAGTGGAGGCCGAATCATGTTTTGCCACCAGAAAGGCACAATACAGTGACACTCTTAAGGAGGAGTTAGAGGAGTATCAAAATGAATTTAGAATGCCACAATCTGAAAAACACAAGATTGTGTGCTCAATGAGGTTCATTTTCTTTCTCTGAGTAGCAATATTCTCACATCCCCCATACATCCATCTACTTCTCTAAATTCAAGCTACTTTTGGATCTTAGGAGAAGCATCTTTTGTCGTATTAAAAAAAGAAAGTGCAGTCTGCTCTCTGGGAAAAAAGAACAACTGCAAACCCTGCAGGTCTTCTGTAGCTTCTTGCAAACACTTGCTAGGTTGGCACCATTGACCACCAAAGGACTATCAGGTTGGTTAAAATGTGAAATGTAAAGAAGCAGATGCTGCTGATGGGTCTGTGATAACATTGTCAATACACTTGTTTTTTTTCTCTTTTCCTGTGTCATCCCTTAGAAAGAAGAAGCTGCCCGATTACGAGAAGAGCAGATTCGGTTAGAGCGTGAAAAGCATTTCCAAAGAGAAGAACAAGAGCGCTTAGAAAGGAAGAAGGTAACAGAAAAGCACCTGTGCACACTGCAAAGACCTTGGTCTTGCGTGCGGCTGGGATATTTCTGTAGCCACCAATGGGAACCGCCTGTGCTTATAGTCTTGTGGATTGGATCATTTAAGGGCATTAAAAAACCAAAACAAATGAAAAAAGAGCTTACATCACTGCCAGCCTGCTTTGAGCTCTCCTTTTATTCATGGAGGAGGTGTCTGAAGTAATGCAGGAACAGGCAAACTAGTTCCCTGCATGGGAGAGAAAGGAGTGTATGAAGAAGTGAGTTCTTCCTCTTTCTTCTGCTTGTACTTCCTCCACTGCTAACCACTCTCTCTTGCTGAGGACCTGAGATAGAAGCAGCCCATCTTAAGCACCTGGCTCAGGAGTACCTCCCCCCCTCCAGTAAGTGATGTTTTCCCTTAATTTTCCTTGTAGCGACTTGAGGAGATCATGAAAAGAACTAGACGAACAGAAGCTGCAGAGAAGGTATGTAGTTCTGCATTTCAGCCTCTCTCAGTAGAAACCATGTTGTGCATTTTTAATATCACTTCTAACTTAGCAAATTATTTATTTTACAGAAATCGAACGAACAGCAAAATGGAGAGATAGCAAAGGAAACAGGTATTGTTTCTGACTCTGCAACAGGTGTAGAACTGAAACTGTTATTCAGAACATGGCCTAAATAGGGCAGACAGGATGTTTTAAAGAAAGAAAGCAGTTCAAATACCCTCAATGAAATGTCAATTATCAGAATGTGAATTCTTGAATAACAGCATTTTATTGTATACATAATTAACATTGTGTAGTGAAATATATAATTAGAACTGCAAGCTTTAATGATTTGATCAGTAGATAAGATGATTAATGGGTCTTGAGGTTCATCTTAGGGCGCAATCCTAACCCCTTATGTCAGTGCTTTCCAGCACTGGCATAGCGGTACCAAGGGGACATGTGCTGCATCCTGCAGTTGGGTGTCACTCTTGGAGGCCTCCTCAAAGTAAGGGAATGCTTGTTTCCTTACCTCAAAGCTGCATTGCATTGCATTGCTGGAAAGCACTGCCATAAGGGATTAGGATTGCGCCCTGCATCACTATGATGGTGGAACTGAATATTTTGCCCAATCTTTCATCAGCATGTCTTATATGGGAATTATAGGATTAGTGATTTCAAATGTAATAAGTCACTGTAATAAACTATTTCCATTTTAAAAAACATGAAGATGACAGAAAGGCACAAATTCTTATTATTTCTGAGCAAAAGAAATTGCAAGGAATGATGTATGGTCAACTTTTTAATAAATCCATGAAGTCTTTACTGATCTGGATATGTTTCACCATCATGCTATGAGGGATGCTAAATTTGTTCATGGCTTAATTGGAGAAAAGGCTCTGAAATTTCATCCTTAAATGTGTTAAAGAGACCAGGAGTTCTGATCACATGTAGAGTGCATATGCCTCTCCAATGAGTGTGCACAGCCAACTCGCATGCAGCTGGGGTGGGTTTGGGGAGCAGGAGTGTCAACTGAGAAGTTGGAGGTGTCGCACTGTCATACCAAAACTATACTGAGCATTTTGCTGGACAGAAGCATAGATGTCCTTGTAGTCAGAAAATGAGAACTTCTTTTCTTGTGTTTTTTCTTATCTACTAGTGACTAGCCCCACATCTCCATTCAGCCCGGTGACAGACTCTCAGGTTCAGTGTGTGCCAGAATCTCCACGCAATGGGGAAATGTTAACCCATACGCACATGCTCATGTCACATCAACCCACAAGAAACCTAGACAGGTGAGTGATATGCTACTCTTGGGGAATGGAGCTGTTTCATGAGTGTGTTGAATCACATTAATTTTTCTTTGCTTCTTTAAAAAACGATTTGATCTTCTACTGCCAGTACTCTGGGTACCATTCAGCATCAGTTGAATTTGCGCACTAAAAACTATAGTTCTCAGTCAACCACATAGTATTTGAAAGTGCACTTTGTGGCTTGCTAGCTAAGAGTGTACTCTTTAAACATTAATGAACCATAAAGAGCCCTTCCATGTGCATCCTGCCATTATTGAGGGAGATGCTGTTAGAGAAAATGCGATGCAGAAACAGCACGTGCAGAATGGCTGCTTTCCAGTGTAGCAAAAGGAATGCTCTTATACGAGGCTCAGTGCTCTTCAGCATATCCAGAAGCTTAAATCAGCACTAGAATCTGAGCAGAAGAATTAGCCTTTGATGCTTTCTTGTGCTTCCCAAATGGGAGACATTTGTCATTCACACATCAGTCTAGCCTCAAGGAAGTTCATTTTCCACCTTCAAAGAGGAGGAGACACTTGCCTCTTTAAATACCATATAAAATACTTGGGTATGCAGGCACTTGCATTGAAGAGCACTGGTCCAATCAGGCCTCTCAAGCTGGTGATGCATGCTTGCTGTGGGAAATGCCACTGTACCTAAGACAAACATTATTTCAATAACTTTTGAATGCATACCCAGCCTACACAGCTCTACAGAACACTCAGGGCAGCAGAAATTACATAAGAAACAACAAATGTAAAGTGCAGATCTGAAATACATAGGTCAATTCACAGTACATTTCCTAAAATGCACATTGGTATGTAGAGCAACCCTGAGAGAAACTTGGTTAGCAATATGTACATATTCCATAATCTTCCATAAATTATTTAAAGTCACACAGGATGACCTAAGCCAGCCATTAAGCCTCAATTATTTCTTCAGTTTTGACAGATGCCTCTGTAATAGCGATGCTGATGCACTGTATGCAGTGTACCAGAGACAAATATCAGAATCACTAAGGTGTAAGGGCTGTGAACAAAAAAATTTACATACCACATTCTGATTTTAAATAGAAAGTTGTGTGTTCTCTTTCTCAATCCACAAACACCCTACATACGTAGAATAATAAGATTACAGATTTGTAGGTAGTGAGAAGCCAGTGGATTGCATTCTTGTATCTGCACCAAAATTTGGTTTGTGCCCACTGGCTCTTTAGTTATCCTCCAAGGAATGAACCCTTTCTGACTTGGCATGGGAAGCTTTCCCTCTGTTTCAAAGAATGGGTTTCTCTGGGTTTCAGAGAATGGGCTCCTTTTGGACCACAGAGTAGACTGTTGGGCTATGCTTTTGCTGTTCCAGAATTTTTGTCTTCCAATGTCCCATATCACAGTCAAGGAGATATGTCTATTCCATAAGTTATCCCATATTCAAAAATGTGGTTGAATTGTACCAGTCATGTTTAGATTACATCCTCTTCTAAGTTTCTACCAGTGATATACTATAGCAATAACTGGGCATTGGGAATTAAATTATACTGATGTTTCTATTATCCATGTTGCAAATGTGAACTTGCATCTCTGCTGTGGCAATCCACACCGCATACATCAGTGTTCCCTTGTGTGCTTTTTTCCATTAGATTGCTGTACCTCAGTATTGTGGGAGTGGAGAAGTACCGTAGATACTTGCCTATAGGGCGATAAATTTGTCCCATCTGATAGCTCCTGAATCTACTCTTCGCCTTATCTGCGGGGCCACTTGGGGGGTCAGGGCTGTTTCAGGCACACTGCAGAGCAGCTGTGGTGCTGCTGGGGAGGGTGATGTGCCACCCGCTCCCCCACCGCGCTCGGGGAGCCTGACAGAGCTGCTCGGTTCGCCTGCTGTTCCCTCCTTCCCACCTGGAGCAGGGAGACTGACGGAGCTGCTCCATTCACCTGCTGCTCCCTCCTTCCAACCTCAAGCGGGGAGCCTGATGGAGCTGCTCCCCTCGCCTGCCTCCCTCCCTCCTCGCTGGTGCTCCTGGGCATTGCAGTCCGGCCTGCTCAGGCTCCCCAGCCTGGTCTCCTTGCCTCTGACTTCCTCCTCCGCCACCCCGTTAGTCTTCGCAAGGACAGGAAAGGGGAGCAGGAGCCTGGATCGCACCCCATGCGTGTTGTCAGTGGGGCTTACTCCCAGGAAAGTGCGCATAGGATGGCAGCTCTGAGCCCAAGCCTGTGCATGCCTTCTCAGAAGTAAATTCCATTATTGTCAATGGGGCTTACTCCCAGGAAAGTGCACATAGGATGGCAGCCTTTGAGCCCAAGCCAGTGCATGCCTACTCAGAAGTAAGTTCCATTATTGTCAATGGGGCTTACTCCCAGGAAAAGATTGTAGCTAGAAGATGGGGAGAGAAACGGGAGGGCTGCTTCTTCATGCAGAGTCTACAGCTCTGCATCTGCTTCTTCTGAGCAGAAGCCCCCACACAGCCTCCCTCCCTCCCACCCGCCCCACTGCCTGCTTCTCTCTGCCCTTCAGCCCCAGCCCCTCTTCCCTCCACCAGCCTTCACTCTACTGTATTGTTTTCTCCCCCTTCTCTTCTCCCTTCCCCATTGTCCCTCTTTCTCTGCCCCCTATTTACAAGCCATGCAATCAGGGAAACTGACCAGGAAACCCCCTGACAGCCTTGCTCCTGCTGTAAATCAAGAGGAGGAAACAGCCCTCAGATCAGGTGAAGGTGGGCTTGTTGCAGCTGCAGGATGCACCTTCCCTGAAAGTGGAAACACTCCCATCAAATGTCTTACAAGCTACAATTCAGAGCACCATTACTTACAAATAACACCCAGGGAAAGCACTGGGTCTGCTTCTGAGTAAATAGGGTTTCAGCTATGTGCAGCTGCACTTGGTCACAGCCATTTGCTGTTGCTTGTCTCTGCTGTGAATTGAATTGCACACTCCCAGTTGTGTTCTAAGTTGTATGTTATATGTAGAGCTTCTGGCTTAAGAACAGAAGACTCTTCCTTTGCACTGTTTTGCATCAGAAGTGTCCTGAGAAATTCTGAGTGATAGATCACTTTTTTATGTTTTAGTTTTTTTCCTGTGCTGGTCTTCAATCACTGGTTCATACATGAATTGATCACCAAAAAGTAGCTATTGGTGGGGCTTTCACAGTCAACTAGCTACCTCCCTTCCTGCCTTGCTGGCCCTGCAAGGCATTCTGGAGCACTGCCATTATTCCATTCTCTTTCAAGTACCCCTAAAGATCCTGCTGAGTCCCCCTGGGGGTACATGAACCCCAGGTTGGGAACCACTGTTCTATTAGTGTGCTGTTTACAGTGCAGTTACTCTTTGATAGTGTTTACAAAAAGATGGTGAAGACCAGAATTTAAAAGTGTATGAATAAAAATGAATCTTACGATCTTTTACTATATTTTTAATAAATTAGAGACTGTCAGTTCTTATGTAATAATTACTGGTAGGTTATTTTTCAGGATCTGGCCTAGGATAAAATCAGACAAAACTATAATCAGACACACACCCCTAAGTTTATGACCCCGGCTTATCCGAGGGTCATAGAAAAATTCTCAAACCTTGCCCTCGACTTATCTGTGAGATCGGCTTATAGGCGACTGTCTGCGGTGTGTTTTCCCCTCTGCAGTTCTCCTTGTTGGGACAGCTTTTACAGAAAAAAGTGCAGTGGGAATGTGTCCTGCTTCCAAGTGAGAAAGTTTATGGATGATGCATTCCTTCATACTCCCACCTTGGCAGAGGCTGTACCTATGTGCATTTCCTTGTTGTAAGCAATTCTGTAAGCAGAAGCAGCAAGGAAAGTGCCCTGTTGTATGTTCCCTCTGCCAACCTCTTTCTTGAGTAGAGATGGGGACAATGCAGTCTTTCCCCACATGTCTATAAATATGTACCAAAAATAAGAGACAGCCAACCTCAACAGCTTTTTAAAAAGCCATGAAGCTAGCCTTTGGCAAGAAAACCAACCATAACTGTATTACATCCCTTAAAAATATATTTATAAAGAAAAAAACAACCCACCTGCTGAGGTTTGAATGTGCTTCAGATTAATTAACACATACCACCTGCTGTCAGTATTTATCTGTCTGTATAGTTGTTGGCTGTCTCTTCAAATCAAACACCAGATGATATCAGTTAGGGACTCTGTTGTCAAAAATATGCAAACTGTGTAGATGCTAGAGAGGAGATTGCTCATAACCCTAAAGAAGGCTGCTTGATGCATGTGCTGTACATCGAAAATTAGAAAGATTAAGACAGGCTGCAGTTCACCAATGACCATGATATCTTTGCAGTGCATCATATATGGAATTGGCAACTATGTGATATGACAAACCATATTTGTAGTTTTATTAATGCTTGGCAGAGTCCTGTGCAACTCAACTGCTTTATGAAATCTGCTCTTGACTGAGTCAGACCATTCAGTCCAGCTCTCTGCTCTGGGTCAGTTTCACTAGCCCTACCTGAAGTGCATGGCACCAAGCTGAAGTTGAAACATTCCCTAATTATTTTCGGAGAGAGAGTCTGCACTGGAAATAAAATGGTGCAAGTTTAGCATCCCAACAGTGAGTAATGAAAACTGAGAGAGGGAAAAAATATCAGTCTAAAGCAGCAGTCTTCAGAGTGGACTGCAAAGGCTTCCCCAGTGCAGATAGTGTTTACCATCCCGCTGGGGAGCCTCTGCAAAGCCACTCAGTGCGCCCCCCAGTCTTCACTCCAGCCAGCTGGCGCAAAGCCTGCTGGGGCATCAGAACCCAGAAGCAGCTGGCAGGCATGAAGACTGGGGACACAGGGAGAGGCTTTGTGGAGGCTCCCCTGTGGAACATTAAGTGCCGTTCACACAGGGGAGGGCTTAGGCAGGGCACCAGATCTGGCTCATGGCCAGAGTCCCATAAGCCCTGGTCTAAAGTGTGGCTTTATTATCAGCAAGGTATTGATCCTCTATTTTCATATCTTTCAGTAATTTCAACCCAGGAAAACATTCAAATGAAAATGGTGTGTCTATGCAGAATGAAAACTTTGAAGAGCTCATAAGCTTACCCATGGGAACAAAACCATCTAGACTGGATGCCATGAACAATGATGAGGAGGACAGCTCTGAAATTCCTTTGACTCCTATTTTGGCCTTTGAAGCTAAGGGGACTCTTGGGCCATTGCCTCAGGTAGATAATGTTCAAACACATCAAACGGCAGGTAGGTTTGTGTTAAAGTTTGTACAGCAGTCTCATTTGTAACTGGCATGGTGTGTGGTTTCTGGGATGGCACCAAAAAATGTCTAGCTTCAGTCTGAATTCAAGTTAGGACGGGGGATGAATTATATAAGCTCTGCATTAAAAATATTTATGATGATGATAATAAACTTTATTTGTATCCCGCCCTTCTCCCTAAAAGGGATCCAGGGCGGCTCACAACATATAAAAACAGTTTTAAAAAGCATGATTTAACAAGATAAAAACATATTAAAAACACATTAACAGAGGCCATAAAAACAGTAGTCAGAATAAAGTCAGTATAAAAAGAGCATAAAACAGCAAGTCATAGAGGAATCCAGCCTGTAAAAAGAAACTAAAAGATGTATAAAAAAGTTAAGAAGGCCATGGAATCAGAAGGCTTGTTTAAAGAACAGGGTCTTCAGGCCTCGCCAAAGATCCTTTCTAGAGCAACATGAAGCTTAAATGTGGAAAGGGGGATTGAGAGAGAGCATGTACTAAAAGCCTGCTGGTCAGTTTCACTAGAATTCTCTGAAGTGCATGGCACCAAGTTAAAACTTCACTGTTGAAAGTTTTGTTCCAAGTATATTCGTTGCCCCCAGCCCACTGTGAATTTCTTAAGCTGTGTCTTTCTACCTTGGGGTGGTGAAACCTCAGTTGTGGGGTTACAACAACTTATGGGAATAAAAAGACCACTGGACTAGAGCACCACCAGGTAGGCATCCTGGTACCATCATACCAGGAGATTGTCTCTGAGTCCTGCTCAAGTTCTTAGCAATTGTCCCAAAATAGCTTTTACTAGTGCCAGGCTTCACATTCACTTTTTCTGCTCACTCTAATATTTGGGGGCAGGGGGTGGGTGGCAATGCGATCGACGGTGGGTGGATAGAGTCCCAAGAGGGTGGTGGAACTGAAGGTGGGTCCCTGGTCTCATTCTTTATTTGTTTATTGGGGTTGTGGCATGAAAAAGATTGAAGACCACTGTTCTTAAGGATAGACTGTTTTGACAGGGGAAAGTAGGATGATCAAGTGCAGAGAACAGGGTTTAGTAATGTATAAAAGTTGAAATTTCAACAATTACAGCTTTTTGCCACCCTTGAATGACAAGATTCAAAATTAATGGAGCTGTGTCCTCTTGTGCAGATGATCACTATTAGGAGGAACTGACTCTGTAGTTAATACTGTGCCATTATTAATAATCTCTTTGTCACAGTTTTTTCTATAATAACACAGGCCTACAAAACTGAGGGTCAGAAAAGTTTTTCCCAAACTTTATGGTGGTTTTATATGAATTTGGGGTGCCAATTCAAAAAATGGCATCCGTTTTGCCCTATCACATCTAGTTTTGGAGGTATGGTATAGCCTCATTAGTGAATGGTTCAAGCAGCTTCCTCATGAGGAAGCTGCTTGAACCATTCACTAAAGAGGCTATGCCGTATCTCCAAAACTAGACGTGATAGGGCAAAACAAATTTTTGGAATTAGCACCCCAAATATATCCAGGAATTCGTGTAAAGTTTAAGGAAGCAAAATGTGTGTTGGCCTGTGTAATCTGTTCGCTGTACTAATCTGTCTGTTATTGGCTTTTCTTATAGAAGTTATCTGATATCTGCTTATGAATTACAAAAGGCGGTGTGAACGTCTCTGCAGCCAATGGAGTTCCTTCCATGCTATGAAGGAGTGTTTTATTTTTTGCACTCTCGAGTTTTCTAAAGATTTCTTGGACACTTTACAAAAAAAAACAACCAAACGAAAAACAGACTGTAGCAAAACCAGCAGAAGACTTTATTGGGAATAGACTTGGATTATCTTTCTATCAAATAGATTTCACCACTAGGAAAATCATGTATCATGTGCATAAATTGCTTTTATCCAGCAAGTTCCTTTGGTTAGCATCATGGATATTTTCTGCATTCCTGACGACAAAAAGCTTAACTGAATTCTAACAATAATGGCTGATTGGGGTAATGGGCCTGTTGTTAGGTTTGTTTTGTTTTGAAGGTGGGTGTTTGGTTTTAAAAGGTATAATGTAAAATCAGCAATGAATCTTTTACATTTTACTGACTGATTGAATACTTGAAAAGTAAATGCCTCACTGCTCTGCGAGTAGGACTGTTGGGCATTTTTATTTAAACCGAGTGGTTTAAATATTATTGCAGAGAACTCTTTATTATGGGGGCGAATTATAGGCTTCTGTATCAGGTTCTTGTAAATGTAACTCCTACATGGACATTCTGTATATTTAGGCATCACTACTGTCTTCTTGCATTTTCTTTGAAAAACAAAATAACACCACCACAGGTTTTAAAATGTGAAAAATGGAAAGCATTATTTTTTCAAGGATGAAATGAAAACCTGTTATCGTAGATAATGTATTTATTAATTTTGTTCAGTAAAAAATAAATCATAGAAAAATGTGGTCCAAACTACATTGCAAACTTGATTGTTGTTAAGTTTCTACTTTGTTGGCGGGATACAGAGCTAAAAAACAAGATCTGGCATAAGCTATCTCCAATTACATAGCAAACTTCAGTTCATCAGTGCATGATGTGAAGACCAATAGATATCCCAGGCAATACCACCTTTTTGGAGCTGAATTGCTTGGAAAGGCAAACCAAAGTGGGCGATAAATGCGTGTAGTAAGAGGAAGTAGAAAACAATTTTGGATTTTCAAGTCCTTTTGGGTGAGGTGATGGTGGGACTTTAGGGCAGCCTGCATGTATCTGGTTTATCACACAGGTGGCTTGAATGGGCAATAAATGCTTCAAGCTAATCAGGTAAGCATTGTCAATTTCAGCAGGAGGATTTTCCAGTTGCTCCTGAGGTCTGTCTGCTTTTCCTCTGTAATTTTCCTCTGCTTTTCCTCTGTAATATCTTGTGCCTGCTGATTAGACTAGCAAACCTTCAATCACTGTTTTTTTTGTTATTATAGTTGGATGCCATCATTCATATGTTATGCTTTACAATGCTACTAAATCTGGATCATGTGTCAGTTTGTCAGAAGGAGTTTTTCTACTATAGGCAGGCTCCCATATCTACAGATTCCATATCTGTGGTTTCAATTAAATGCAGATGCCAGGGGGGCATGACCTCCCAGCGCACCCAGTAACATGATTGCAAGGCTTACCTTAGTAAAAATGGTCTTGCTTTACTTAGTCACTATAAGACTAGTCCTATAGTCTCCTGGCAGCCTGAACTCTGAAACCTGAAGACCCAATCGAAGTTTAACAGGAAGTGGAATTAATCCACTGCCTGTTAACTTGGATCATGCCTTTTGAAGAGTTCAGGCTGAAAGGAGGCAGCTTGTTGGTCACTATAAGCCTGTAAGCTTACAGAGACCTAGTAAAACAAACACATTTTCATTAAGGTAAGCCTTGCAATCGTATTAGTGGGAGTGCAGGGGCACAGAGATGGGCTCTGCAGAGAGGGCGGCCTTGCTCCACCCCCATGCACTGAGTAACACAATTTCAAGGCATAACTTAGTGAAAATGGCCTTGCTTTACTGGGTTGCTATAAACCTACAGGCTTATAGTGATGAACAAGCTGCATCCTGGTAGCTTAAATGCTTCAAAAGACACAATCAAGAGTAACAGGAAGTAGAAGTTAATTCTTCCTGTTAATCTCGATCACATTTTGAAGAATTCAGGCTGTTGGGAGGCAGCCTATTCCTCTCTTATAAGCCTCTAGGCTTACAGTGACGAAGACCACTTTCACTAAAGTAGACTTGCAATTGCATTAATGGGCATGGGGGGGTCCCCATATCCACAGTTTCTGTATCAGGGGGCCTGTGGAATGGATCCATCCAGATACGGGGCACACCTGTAGTTGCAGTTAGTGCTAGGATGGGCTATTAATATAGCAAGGAATTCATTTCTGAAAGAATGCTGTGATCAAAGTTATTTGAAAAGCAAGTTGGGCTGTTAATAAGGTGTGTGTTGCCTCAAAGAAAAGTATCTTGGACATTCACTGAGAAGGCTGTGTGCTGCTATCTAGAGCAAGGCTTCCCAAACATTTTAGCAACAGGACCCACTTTTAAAAAACAATCTACTGTGACCCATTGGACAAAAAGATATCTAGAAAGAAATATCTTACTTGTTAATAATTGTTAATAAGAATCAGGGTACTGTGCTCCTGGGGGAGAGACCTTGTATATCAAATGTGTGTGTAGAGATTTGCTACTCTTCCTGTAAATTAGTTCAAGAACTGTTCCCTGAAACATTTGCAGTCATTGTAGAAGGCTGAACTGGAAAGCAAGATATTCAGTTAGGGACTTCCAGCCCAGGCAAAAGGCAGAATGAGCTGCAAGTTTGAATCAAATACCACATAGAAATTTTGTATAACTGCAAACAGTGCTTTTCAATGGTGCCTGAATACATATAGTTCTTAATCATGTTGAATAATACATGCCTGTGTGAACTGGTCCTAAGAAAGTAAGAATCCTATTGTGTAGTTGCTAGATGTGGATTTGTCCACAATCCTAGCATGTAACCAGATATACACACATTTCAAATTAGCTGCCTGTCCAAGGACTGCATGGAAATATCGCCTAAAGCCAAGATGATGCTGTACCTCTCCAGAAAACCCTGATACAGGCCAGAACAATTTCTCAAGTGTCCATGTGGCTAACAGCAATCTCGAGAAGCTCTCGCATTTCTTCAGTTTGTTTATGGACTTGTTCAAGGTATTTCTTCAATGGGCTCAGGTTAAATGCTGATGAAAATTCCAAATCTTAAAAGAAGAAAGTAAGAATTCAGCTGCTAGAGCTACAACTATTTTCTTTGCAAACAGAGAGGAAAATATTTCCTTTCAAACTTCTACATGCATTGAAATCATACTGGAGAGACACTAGTGATATGTTCAACATGGGTCTAAGAAATGTTGACATTGTATCAAACTTGAGCCTAAGATCTTTGAGAACAGTTACCTTTGTGCAATAGCCTCACTCACTCATGTTTAAAGCCTGCTGTGATATGACTTTCTAAGAGCTCATTGACAGTGTTGGGAATTCGAGTCAGATGACTTGGACTCAAGTTGCGAAAATGTGTGTTTTTTGGTGACTCCGCGACTTGTGAGTCACACACATGGAAGACTCTGAAAAAGATGCATACTTAGTCTGCCTGTGTCTGGGGGTGCTTGCTTACTGTTTTTGCCATGTGAACTCTGACACACACACACACACACACACACACACACACAGAGCTTGGCAGCAGCCAAATTTTTTCTGCAGCAGGCATTTTAAGGGTGGGGGGGCGACTCAACTCAAGTCCATTAGAGTCACTTAAGGGTAACTCAGAAAGTGCTCCTGTTATGACCCTGTTAAGTCAAGTCATGGGGGAGGTCAACTTGCCCCCTCGAGTTGAGTCAAGCCACGCTGCCTTTTTCCAACACTGCATGTTGACATATACACAGTCCTGCTTATCACTTTACTTATTAGACAAATCTTGAGATACTTGTATCCTATTTTCTTGAACAGGGTCTTGACTTTCTGCTATTCCTTTGCATGCTCTCATGCCTCATTCCTGAGGGCTAGTGCAGTGCCTAATCAACTTTTATACTTTGACTGTAATGCTCCAGGCCTCCCCTCGTGTCCCCTTTTCTCATTTTGAGTTTTCAACTCGGAATTCAACTACTCCTTCTGCTTTGCCCTTCTGGTGGTTGATTGACTTGGCTGCTTCTCTGCTTTGAATCCTTCGGCTTGAAAAACTATATGTATTATCCTGCCACGTATTCTACTTCTGTATCATCTTGGCTATACCCTGTGAAAACTATTCACATTTGAAAATGGTTTTGTACCGTGTGTTATGGATTACACTGAAATAAAACTTTTAAGGCAGGTTTGTTTAGTACTAGACTATACATATTACTGTATACACTTAAGATTTTGTAAAACACAAGAAATATAACTTTGAGAGCTTTAAATAGTTGATTGCAAGCTTTGTACCTGTAATTATGAAGACTGTCTAAATTCTAGCAGGAAGCTTTTAACAAATACCACAAATTAGCCTCAATAAACAGAGTCACACTGAAGGAGCTTCAGTTCATTAGAAAGGCCATCATGAAATAATTTTTTCATTATTAGATGAGCTTACCCAATGACCTGACACACACACAAAAAAACCCTGGATTTAATTTCTAATGGTGAATAGAGGAGGGACTTACCTTTCTGTAATATACAAAGAGTAGATATGCCTAGATGCTGAAAACGAATCTCTCGATGGACAAGATAGTTCATGAGGTATTGCTGAACCTTGCTCATGTGGGATTTTAGCAGGGACACCCCATTTTCTAAGCAATAAATGTGAAGTAAAGAAGAATGATTTAATACTGCTCAAGGCAACATTTTAGAACACAAAATTTGATACATCAGATTGCTAATACTGAGTGCATCTTTCTACTCATCATAAATGCTGAAGTAGGTTTTAATATCCTGCTATTAAGAATCCTTATTGCAACTGAAAACAAGTGTGGGACAGATGATAGTTTTCAACTTATATCCTTATGCCTCAAGTTCCTAATCTGTTACATGGGAACTTTAATAAGTCTTCCTATGTTGGCTCCTACGTACTATAATGCAAATGCAGAAGAATACAATTTTATAGCTAACTCTTATAGTACATCATGTGTCCCACTGAAGCCTCTTTCTTCATTTTTAGTTAATCATCCCTTCATATTTTGCCCTGTGATGTGGAAATTTGAGCAATGCAATATTGCTATCTTCACGGGATTTAATTCTACCTTGGTATAAAATGACAGACTTTTTTTCCCTGCACCTCCCATTTATGCAATATTTGCTGTTAAAACCTTTTTCCAGACCCCCAAGGAACTTTCAGATGAAAATAAAGGGTGCACAGTAGCCCTTCTGACTAGTAGATTTTATGTCAGGCAAGAGACATAAAATCTCTTGATACATAAAATGAAATAGCAGCTCTTGTTACTGAGAACTAAGCTTGTATATTTCTTCAAGAGGAATATGCTGTAATTATGTAGCTCAGTGGTTACCAAACTTTTTAGGACTAGGACCCACTTTTTAAAATGACACTCTGATTAGGATCCACCTAGCTTTATGAGACTAAAAAAAGTTTGATCATACCAGCTTACCACCAACAATCAGGTCCTGACCCACAGTTTGGGAAACACTGCTGTAGCTAATCATTCCATTTGTAATTCATAATACACTTATTCCAGGAGAGTTTTCAATAATAGCATTTATCTGGTACTTTCTTTCACTAGGGGTATTCTTGGTTATCCTTACAACAACCCTGTATTATTATTATTATCCCCATATTGCAACCAGGGAGCAACCTGTCTATGGGTGTTTGTGTAGTGAGTTCATGGCAGAGGTGAGATTCAAACCAGGAAGTCCTGATATATATCAGGACAAATATATATATGTAATATATATATTACAATTGCAAATATATATAATATAAAATTGTAATTATATATATAATATGTAAAATATATAAAATTTGTAATTGGGAGCTGTTGACTTTCCCTCCAACCCAACTTTGTAGGCCCCATCACATGAAATATCTCAATGTATTCTAAGTCTTAAATATTGTCCTTAATATATACCATGTTGTATTACGTGTCTGATAATAAAGGCAGCTTGAAAGGCAGACTCTGTTTGTTCAGCTTGATCAGCCAGTCTCACTAAGCAACTTATCAGTGGTTCATCTATTAATTCCAGCATCCGCACTGTAGCACCTTCTGATGATAGAAAAGACAAGATAGAACCAAAAACGTTCACATAAAATCAACATAGTGGAAATAGTTTTAAATGACAAAAGGATACAGCCCAGTAGGTCCCAAAACAACACAGAAGCTGGAAAAGCTGGACAGAACAAGACAGAAGACTTGTGAAGCTGGAGAAATCAGAAGGATTCAGGTTCTGAAACACATGTTGAAAGATACATGGAGAGGTATTGAAATGCTCAGAAGTACAGATTGGTAAGGTTACACTGACTAGGGAACCTGCTGAGGTAGGGGAAACGTCCTGGGTCGTACAGTATCCAAGGCTGGCAACTTGATTTCAATATATTGGCAAGGGACATGGTTAGAGCCATATAGGGAAGATTATGTGAGAGCATTTGCCACTGGCATGTTACGATATCGCTCTACAAACACTCACTCTGCAACCCTCAACTGAATCCAGCCTGTGGATGGTGGAGTGTCAATGGACAACATCCGTACTCTGTAATCTCATATGTGGCAATATGTGAAATGGTGTGCTGAAGGAGAACTTAGTTACATGTGCACTAGTTAAGATAAAATGTTGCTAGCTTGTACTTAAAAGAAATTTGGAAACAACCCAAATTTCTGACTTTTCTGGATAAAAAAAAGTGTCAGTTTGCCCAGAGGATAAACAGATCTTTTTTTCCTATTGACTGGCAACTCTTCTGCCTTTCTTCCAATGTGTGACAAAATAAAAGATGTGATATTATTCATGTTATGTTCTTGATGTCACTACTGGGCTAGTAGGATAAAAAAGGCTGGGGAGCCCTCATGTCCTGTATTGGTCCAATGCCAGGAAAAAATTTACCAAAATACATTTTTTTTAAAAGGAGGGAGGGCTGAGAAATGGCCTTCTGTACTGTTGTTATGCCAAACCCCCAACCTAGATGCTAAGCTTAGATGAGTTTAAGAAGCATATATAAAAACTATTGTTTAGAATATTTTTATACTGTTTTACGTTATGTGAACATTTGTCTGTGAAAGTTCGTTCCTCAATTTTTACCTGCTTTTTGATGTCTCAAAGTCTTCCCCCAAATATTCCATTTAATAAAACCGTTTAACACAGTTGATTAACATTCACATCAGACATAATCAATACAAAATATGTGTGCATGCACATCCAGAGGTGACCCAGCCATGAGGCAGGTTGAACCCTTTGCCTCAAGGCAATGGGCTAGGGCAAGACAGCAAGCTGATAGGGAATGACACCCACCCACATGTCACCTCCCCCAGCCAACATCTGTCTGCCCCATCATCTTCATGTGTGCTCAGAGTGCAAGAAGAGAGGATGGAGAGGGTCTACCTTTTTCCCACCCCTGCTTCTTGTAAAGTGGTTGGCAGAGAGAATGCTGGGAGTAGCAAAGTTCCACTTCCAGGATCCTCCTGGCTAAGCCACTTTATAAGCAGCAAAGGTAGAGTGAGAGCAGAAAGATGGTAAGCAGCAAATTTTACTAGTGGGTGTATTATCAGTGCTAGTGGTCGTACAGCAAACGCATTTGGGGATGAGTTTGGAAGGTGGATTGGCTTGGACCAGCCCTGCCCAAGCCCCTCACAAAATATACATTCCAAAATCCTTTCTTACCATGTTTCACTAGCTCTGCAAGGCAGGATGTCACACAGCTAAGCGCTTCCTCTTCCAAAGAGTCGGCATAGCAGACTGCTCGAAAAAGTCCTTCAATGCAGGGACTGTCTAAGACTCTCTGTAAACCACACCAGGTAAAACATCTTTAAATCTTGCACACCATCCAAATATTCAAATGCTATATTGGTAACAAAAATGGAATAAAGCCTCAGAGGTGTGTTTTGTGTACTCTTAGTTCATTCAAAATCAAGCTGGGACTCTGGTGTTAGCTGCCTCCCAGTGGAAGATGGAGTTATTTCAGGATTTTCTAACATGCAAGTTGAGCCACAGCATGGGTTCAAGAGGGAAGAGTGCTGCATAGGAAAGGAGATGGGAAATCTTGATCAGAAAGATCCATGTCTATGGGCAGATCATCTTAAGGTTCTGTCACATACTTGGCACTGGAACGTAGTCATAAGTACTATGGCAAAACTCAGTTTTTCTCTCTCATTCTGAACCAGTATCAAACATGAGAGGAGATTGCACCAAACTCTTATGCTCTTCCTGCATTTGGGCTCCTGATACTTCTGACAGTACAAATCATAGGGCTGCATGTAGGTCATATAGTTCACATTAAAAAAAAGCATGAAGTTCTATATAGCACCATGCCATTTTTTTTCTCAGGCGTCCACAATCAACTTATTGAATTCATTGCTACAGATGGTTCTGGACACCGCTCTAGTGTTGAAAAGTCCATTCTATGATGACAGGAGGAACCAAAGCGTTCTGTGAGCGGGTGCAGGCAGGGAAGCAGTTATCAGTGAAGAACTGAAGCCTAGGGCAGCAGTAGCCCTTTTGAGATAGTCTGTTGTAAGAACTGCAGAGTGCTGAGTAAGTGTTTTGTTTGTTTCACCCTGGAGTTTCTTCTGATATCATTTTACAAAATTTGCAGCAGCAAATATTAAACACTCCCACATTTTGCAATGTTTCTAATATAGCAAAACCTGGATTTGCTCCAACCCACTTATGGCTCAGTCTCCCTAGAGGCTAAATCTGATCAGGCAGCCATGAAAAGCTCTGGTAGAACTTATTCTTCACTTTTGATTGTACTGCAGTTTTCATAAAACCAGAGCGTTGGTCTTGAACATGTATCTGTACCTTCCGGTGTCCACGAACATTTGTATAGCCATTCACTCAAGTGGCTTTTTAAAAAAGAAGTGAGGTAGAGCCTGATTTGTCCCTTGTGGCCTGGTTCGCCTAAACATTAGCCAAAAAGATATCCCATGGGTGGATGGTCCCCTGGTCAAATTAACCTCATATGATCTACTATGACTGGCACTGGCTCCTCGGGTTCCTGGTAGACATCTTTATCAGGACCATTAATTACACTAGGTCTTTTAACAGGAGGTGCAAGACACTTGAAACCTTATGCATGCAGAGCATGTGCTGTAACACAGAGTTATGGATAGGAGTGGTGACTAGCTGGTCTTCTGCTCTGAACAACAGAAGAGGTAACTGGCAGTAGTCAACCACTTGGGGGATTCAGGTGACTACAGGAATGTTAAGATGAGGGAATATGTAACAGTCTGATACAAAAACTAACTTAGGACTTTTCTCTTTGGTGCTAGTTTCCTTTTCGTCTCAGTTTTTTTAATTTGTTTTTCTTTAGAGAAATCAAGTCCTTAAATCTGCCCTGAGAATCTCGGGGTTTCTCTCTTCACCTATTAGGAGAAAAATGTGTGTGACCAAATGATAGCAAAAACACTTGTAGGGATTTGGTCTAAGCAAATGTACACTGTTAAATGTTTTCACTCAGCAGCATGGAAATATGAGACTGTCCCACCAAGAGAGTTTAAATTATACTTGAAAGTAATGAATGCAGAATAAATCTGTAATAATATGTATGACAACATCCTTCATCTCATGAGATGTTATCAAGAGTATAGTGAGCCAATCTGAAAGATTGCATAAGAGCCCATGAGCCACTTTGGCATCCATTTTGAACATTTTGAATCTGTGTGCATGAAGTGGGTCTCAGTGCTTCTGAGGAAATAGGATGTTCCAGTTAGGTCAAGGAACAAACTTGATAAAATTATCTGTGTTGGATCAATAGATAATTCTGATGCCTGTGAAAAGAACTTGGAAAACTCAGTACATTCAAAATGCTGCTGCAAGAGGTTGACAGGAACTTGCCAAAATGAGCAGATTATACCTAGATCACAAGGTTTGCAGAAGATTCAGCTTGTTTGCAGATTGTTTCTCAGTTCAGTTCAAAGTGCTAGTTTTGATCTATAATGGTCTATCAACAGAACATCAGAAGGATCATCTTCCCCTGTGGGAATGTCCGCTAGTTGTCTCATGACATGACATTAGAACAAACCACCACTACCTTCTTGGATAAGAGTCAAAGGAAGACTGTTGAGATGCTCCATTAATAACATTTTATTAGACACACTATGTACTGACCACTTCAGAACAACGTGTAATCCTGAAATGAAAACTTGGCACTAACCTGTAAGCTTTTGGGAAGGCTTAGATTTTTGATGAAGCAGGCAGCATGACCAACAATCACTGGATCTGTTTTCCCGGTTAGTAGTAACGTACCTAAACTCTGCAGCACTTCGTTACACATGAGTGCATCCTGCAAAGTACAGACAAGACTGCCAGTTAATCAAATAAAGGCAGCAGCAGAACACTGTGAGGTGAAAGGACTCTGCAGTCACCCAATGGATGGAATTAGCCCAAGTGCTACAGAGGGGCATTCTTGATAATGTCACCCAGTGATAATACAGCCAATATCTTAAATGCAGAAGAGACTAGCAGCTTTGCAATTATCTTTCCTTCGTTAAGTGACATACTGGTTAAGTTTACCAGGGGTTAATATACACAGAATACAAGGCTGGAAGAGGAAGTTGGGGAGGGTCAATGTATGGTGTCGAGGGAAGGGAGCTGAGAGGGATCATGCGATCCTGTGAGCTTCTCAGCCAAAGCAACAGCATCTATACTTTTACACCTATACTTATTCTGTTTAACAAAGAGTTAAAGTAAGCCAATGAACAGTTCAGGCAGTTAACATGCCAACAGCTAGCAAACCACCATATATGTCCACAAATCATTCTGCACAAAGAACAAGCACATAAAGCAGAAGGCAGGACTGGCACGATCAGCTTCAGATATGGTTGATAGACAGGAACATTTTCTCTTGCAAATCAAGTCTATTAAACCACCATATTGCAGCCAGGGATCTGCAGGTCATGCACAACTCAGTGATGCTGGATTTTTCTTCCTTCCTTGTTGCTGAATCAATATAAAGCAGCTGGAACAAAAGGAAACCATTTCCCAGTGTTCTCATAAAAACTTTGGCTTAAGCAGGCAGAGGAATGGCATTATTATATACCCACAGTCCTTACATTCCTACATGGATTGCTTGCTGTTTTACCTCCTAGTGACTGCTCCTAATTTTTGAGGTGTTGCACTTGTCTACCTACCCAATGATCTCACACGCCTTATTCACCTTCCATTCACTCTGTTTCTTGATAGAACCAACTCCCCCCACCTCTGTTAAAATTAGCCAATTCTCTCACGCTTTTTGCTAGAACTGAAACAATTTTCCCATCTCCTCCTTTAAACCCCATAGGAAGTATTTTATTTTGCCTATTAGGGCAGTTCTCATTCTTTTCCAGTTCTCAATTAATTTGTCTGTACTTCTGTCCTGCCCCTTTTCTGTTGCATTACCCTACTCATAGGTCTAAATGCAGAAGTGTCCTATGGTTCTGTACACTGTCTGGATTTTCATAGCACTACATAAATGTGCTATAATAGCACAGAAGTTTAAAAAAACCTGATCTCTGTGGAAGAAGGTGGATGGTTGGAGCAGTGAATGTTGACCACCAGGCACAGAGTGCTTTCCAGAGCCTACCCTTCCTGTATGTGGCAAAAGAGCTGGTTCTGCCTCTTGATCAAGAAGTTCCATCTCAAGAAGTTGGGCCAAACCTTTAAAAGCTGCAGGAGTGACATTAAAAAGCAAAGCTCACCACACTTCCTGTGGCAACTTCTCAATTCTGTGGGAGTTACTGATGTGAAGTGTTCTTGGCAGACGAATTGTTAAGACTGAAATCTCACTATTATAGCTGTGCAAATCCCTTTGGTTCATGCATCTTGTGTCTGCTCAAGTGGGCATTTTCAGCTTTTGCAAATTACCACTTTCAGGATGAATTACTATAACAGTATTGTAAACTGAGGTGTTAATGCGGAGAGGGATATAATGCATAGCCCATTGAATTGAGGTCTATTTTAATTTTATTTATTTTATTGGTTCTGCTCCTGTTAGCCAAGGGAAAAGCCTCTGCAGCCTGCAGTAAGATGTTTATGACCAACACTGTGGCATGCAGCCAAATCTCAGCAAATTGTTTGTGAGAACCATACTTAAGTTGAACATTCAGAGATGGACCATGCTGTTTACATTTCAGGTAAGCATCCTATACCATAACTACCAGGCTTACCGTGCAGCAGCATATGCAAGTTTTATCTTCCATGTCCCACCACAAACCTCACAAGTGTTCACAACCCCACAATCTCTGTTCATTGAGCTGCTCAGTGTCCCACAGTCCTAGCAATTACCAATATGAAACAACCTCAAATGCTGATGATTCAGTCTTTTTGGCCCTATTGATATTTCTTTGCAGTTAGGTGTGTACATTTCAGGGCAGTTTAATTATGAGGATGTGTTATTTTGTTAAGGAATGAAGACATTCAGGATGACAGACCAAAGGGCAGACACTTTCTCTCTCCTTGTAAACAGAAGGTAGCGTTAGCAACAGCTGAAACATTAGTTAATCTTAGAAATATTAGCTTTGTTCTGCAAGTTTGTTTTCCTGCAGCTGTTCCCATGGCAAACTCCCTTTCTACTTCACCTGGAATTCTAGTCAGACCAGAATGCAAAGCTTGGAAAAAGTCTAAAAAAACAGGCTTGGAAATCAGAGGGCAATGAAGGATCAGCCACTTGTTTGAGTAAACAGGGATGAAATGTTGACTCAAGAGAAAATCTCTATTGAGTATTAATTGTTTAGATTTTCTCTGTCACAGATCGTGTTCCTCATTCTGTAGCACACATGACACAGCCAGGAAGGGTGAAACGTGCTATATCAGGTGCATATCAAGATGACAGATTATAATCTGATATGGTCATCCAAGTTTTTTCCCTGCATTTCTTTTCTCCGAAGTATCTCTAGTCAAGTCCGTATTTCCAAGCCTGCGAAAAGGTTGCAGTAGACATTACAGAATTTTTATCATCAACGGTAGGGTGTCATCTTGCCATATACAAGAAGGCATATATGTTCAAACAAACAATCAATAAATAGCCATATTTAGATGCCATGGCTAAGAACATAGACGTGACAATTTCAGAAAAAATAATTTTGCAAACAGCACACTGTTGAAATGTTACATGGCAACATCTTGGGAATAATCCACTGGAAATGCAACCTGCATAAACTCTGTTAAAATAAATAGGCGTGCCTTTGCATAATTCCCATCCAGTTGTGAAGACTTGCTCACAAGATGTTGCCAGTGCAACTGGTTTCTCTTCTACCCACTCAGAGTGCACTTGTGCAGTATTGGAGATGTAACAATACCTAAGCACTGCTATAACATGCAAAATGCAAAGTTAAGTACAATCACTAGGTCAGCAGCTCCTTGTGGGAACAAAGACAGCATTAAATAAATCCCATAATTAGCTCTATTGGTAAGGACAGCATAAATACTACTACGCAATGTTAAAATCATAATAAATGCTGTAGCAATTACCATAGATACTTGACGATAGGGCGATAAATTTGTCCCAATAGATCTCTCCTGAATCAACCCTTCGCCTTATCTGCGGGGCCACTTGGGGTCAGGGTTGTTTCAGGCATGCAGTGGAGCAGCAGTGGTGCTGCTGGGGAGGGTGACACGTCACTCGCTCCCCCACCGAGCGCTTAGGAAGTGCAGCATTGCACACCTCCAGTGAGGAGCCTGACGGAGCTGCTCAGCTTGCCTGCTGCTCCCTCCTCCTCACTGCTCCTGGGCATTGCAGTCCCGCCCACTCAGGTCCCCCCAGCCTGGTCTCCTCCCCTCCTCCACCCCTGCTAGTCTTCACAAAGACAGGAAAGGGGATCGAGGGTGCAGGAGCCTGGAGTGCGTCCCATGCCTGTCATGTCTGTCATCAAAGAGGCTTACTCCCAGGAAAGTGTGCATGGGATGGCAGCCTTTGAGCCCAAGCCTGTCCATGCCTACTCAGAAGTAAGTTCCATTATTGTCAATGGGGCTTACTCCCAGGAAAGGCTTGAAGATGGGGAGAGAAAGGGGAGGGCTGCTTCTTCATGCAGTCTGCAGCTCTGCTTCTGCTTCTTCCAAGCAGAGGGAAGAGGGGAGCCCTCTGCACTGCCTGCTTCTCTGCCCTTCAGCCCCAGCCCCCTCTCTTCCCTCCACCAGGCTTCACTCTGTTGAACTGTTTACTTCCCCATCTCCTCACCCACTGTGTCCCCCTTCTCTTCTCCCTTCCCCACTGTCTCTCTTTCTCTGCCCCCTATTTGCAAGCCATGCAAACAGGGAGAATGACCAAGAAACTGATTAGAGCAGCAGACAGCAGTTTCCATTCCACATCCCCCCAAGACAGAGAGCACAGCTGAACCAGCTCCCCAGAACCACCCCACTTCTTTAAGAGTGAAACCCCCCTGACAGCCTTGATCCTGCTGTAAATCAAGAGGCGGAAACAGCCCTCAGACCAGGTGAGGGTGGGCTTGTTGCAGCTGCAGGATGCACCTTCCCTGAAAGTGGAAACACTCCCATCAAATGTCTTACAAGCTACAATTCAGAGCACCATTACTTACGAATAACACCCAGGGAAAGCAATGGGTCTGCTTCTGAGTAAATAGGGTTTCAGCTATGTGCAACTGAAATTCTGAGTGATAAATCACTGAGTGATAGATCACTTTTTTATGTTTTAGGTTTTTCCTGTGCTGATTTTCAATCACTGGTTCATACATGAATTGATCACCAAAAATTAGCTATTGGTGGGGCTTTCACAGTCAACTAGCTATCTCCCTTTCTGCCTTGCTGGCCCTGCAAGGCATTCTGGAGCACTGCCATTATTCCATTCTCTTTCAAGTACCCCGAAAGTACTCCTGTTGAGTGCCCCTGGGGGTACATGAACCCCAGGTTGGGAACCACTGTTCTATTAGTGTGCTGTTTACAGTGCATTTACTCTCTGATAGTGTTTACAAAGAGATGGTGAAGACCAGAATTTAAAAGTTTATGAATAAAAATGAATCTTATGATCTTTTACTATATTTTTAATAAATTAGAGACTGTCAGGTAACAATTACTGGTAGGATATTTTTCAAGATCTGGCCTAGGGTAAAAATCAGACAAAACTATAATCAGACACCACCACCCCTAAGTTTATTACGCCGACTTATCCAAGGGTCATAGAAAATTCTATGATTCTTGCCTCTAGACCTGCCCTCGACTTATCTGTGAGATTGACTTATAGGCGAGTGTCTGCAGTGCTGTTTTATGATTCAATCCTAAATACGTTTCAGGACAACTGTCTGTGGGGATAAGCTACACTGTTCCATCACTTCCCTACAGGCCAGAGTTGTGGACTGCAGCAGCACAGAAATTCATAGGGTCGACAAGCACTGATACCGTGCAAGCATACTGCTAGCACTGCTCTGACCCTACATTACACCACTGGCACCTGTCAAAATATGACTATCGGGTTATCATTTCTGCTGCTTGTGCATTCAAACACACTCATTAGGATGGTGGAATAGACCAACCGTTGTACCAGAATGTCACAAATTGCACCAAGATGGTGGTGCTGAAGACATGCATACCAATGCTTGAGCAAAGGATCAAGCAGCCAAAGTCATTTGCTTTAAAAACATTCGGTGCCTGGAAGGTCTCTTGTTTATTCAATGGAGAAAAATTCCATTGCTCACTGAATATTAGTGAGCAATGGGCAGGAGGTCTGGTCTAGAGGGTAGAGCCTCCGTTTGCCTGAAGATAACATCCGAAGGTCGCCAGTTCGAGGCCACCGGCACCGTGAACAGCGAAACCTTGAAGCAGCTGACAAGCCGAGCTGAGTTATGCCAAGTTATTCCACCTGCTCTTTGGCCGTTGTCAGCCTGTGTGGGAGGAAAATGGAGGCCAGAATGTGATACCAGATCATTAAAGATCCATCTGAAATGTTGTGGTTCTTGAAAGACAGAACCTTCTTCAATTGTAAAAATCCCTATTGGGATTTAGTATAGCCTGCCTATGTAAACCGCCTTAAATTAAAGTCTGAGGAGAAATCTGACGACCAAGAAAGGCAGTATATAAATACCTGTATTATTATTATTACTACTACTACTACTACTACTACTACTACTACTACTACTACTACTACTACTCCTCCTCCTCCTCACATTTTACGTAGACTACAAAGGAAAATGGTATGACTTCATAGCCTGTTTCAGGCCATATTTTATACATTACTTTCATTTTCTCATGTAGTTGTAGGTTTTCAATCTTAAAGCAATTGAGGCTGCCACTGCACACACACTAGGGAATAAACCAGATATAAATTTGGAGTTGCTTTTAAGTCAATGTGCATACAATCAGGTTACAAGTCCAATCTTATCTGAAGCAAAGGCCACTCAGGTTTCCTTCTGCAGCATACAAACTGCCTTGCCAGATCAGATCACAGGTTTACCTAGTCCACCTTTCTGTTTCCAACAGTGGCTAGCCAGATATCCCCAGTAAGTTCACAAGCAAGCCCTCACAACCAGCCCTCACCTGGTCTGCCCAGCACCTAGAAGTACACTGACTGCCCCAGTTCTGGTCCAAGTTTTTCGGGACCCTCAGCAAGTCATCCTCAGGGGGCCCTCTTCATCTGGAATAGATGGGTCATGAAAACCGAGAATTCTTGGACGCAAAGCACATTCCATACACCCAAAGTTCTCTGTTGCTGGCACGATGCTGCCTCTGAACAGCACGACCCCACACACTGGGACAAAAGTATACAAGGCCAATAAAAAAAACAAAATGTATACCTGATTGGCTGGGTGCTGGGATAACATCCGGAGGAGAACGATGGCATTATGTTGAATTTCTGCGTGGTTAGATGCAAGGAGAGGGAGCAAGTGGGGTAGGATGTGCATAGTAACCATGCTGGTCTGAACATTCTCTGTTTGAAAAATGAGAAGGCAGCTCAAGGTTATATGTACAGCTTAGCAGAAGCAATTCTGCCAAAAGGATTTGTAAAGAGAAAATGCTTCATTTACAGCAGTGTTTTTGAACCTTCTTTTGTTAGCATAAGTACGACTTTTCCAAGTAACACAGTTTGTGGGTGAAACTATTGAGGGCCCCACCACTTACATAGGAATATACATTTGGGACATTGCTCTGTACTCTTCTTCCTCAAATCACATCTCTTTTGAAGGACCAGACAGTTGCACAGCCACATCTTGCCCAGTGTGTACTATCACCCAAACCACCTCCACTGCCAGTAGGGTTGAACCCAGCTGAGCAAGGCAATGTCACATAGTAGGGGAGCCAAACAGTACCTATTCTACTGCAAAGTGCTGCTTGTGGTACTAGTACTACAGCTGAAAATCACCAATTTAGACAACAAATGGGTTCTGCTGGGCTATATAAATTAGGTAATATGATACTGCAAAAAGTACAGATCAGAAATTAAACACAGAGTCAAAAATCTCTGTGTTTAAAGAAGAGTTAAAAGAGGATACAAAGACCTAACTTGACAAAGGTTTGTTGGACCTGTGAATAAATCATATTGGCATTAATAATTGTTAAAAGTTTTTAGACCTCAACATGGTCTTGATGATGTCATCAGGACTGTGGCAGGGATTAGAAGCCTTAGGGCTTGCTACGCACCTGCCGGCCTGGATTGTTCACACTAGGTGACTAATTGGAAAGCTTTCAAGCCCCAATGCGCTTATGTTAACAGAGCCTAGAAGCCTGAACCTCTTCCAACCTGGATAGAAGCCCCCATTTTTTGTTACTTACTACAGATAAGGGGCACTAGAGTGAAAATCTCAGGTATTACTGCATGTGTGAAGTATGCCCAAGGTATTTTAGCGTCATGGGAGTTGCAGCATATCATACACAGGAGTGTCCAAGACATCTTTGCACCTGCGTTCTTCCCATCCTAAGACCCAACTCTCTTCACTGCCTTTTCTCTTAAGTAAGTACTGTGAAATAAGTGGTGGCAAAAAGATTCTGTTCAGATTGGGAGGAATACAGGGGTTCCTGCCCATTTAGAATCAATTTTTCACTTTTAAAAACCAATAATTTCAGATATCCACTAGATTTCCTCTTAGGGATTTTACTAGAAGTTACACTGTTACCCAGCAACAAGAGCTGTTTAGTGCCGCCAGAACCACATGCTCTCCACTCTATCTCCATGTTCCAATCAGTTTTGGGAAACTGGCCTCCTTCTTTTATCACCTGGAGTGCCCACAGGCTCGGAGCGCATTCACACTTGCAAGATGTAATGCTCTTCCATCAGCCGTGTTATCGGGCAGGTTCAGTGGTATTCCCTACTCGGAGAGGAAATGCAAGTGTGGTAGGGACTGTATTGAGACCATAACACATACCCTTTTCTACTGCCCACTTCATGACGTCTCACGCAAGAAATATCTAGGCCCTTTGCTAACTAGGATGCAGGGCTGGGAGGACTCAATCATGCTTCAGTCTCTCCTTTCCACATCTGACTCTGAGACCCTTGATAGGGTCGCTGCCTTTTTATCTGGGGTAATTGCCAGGCAGAGCTCTGGAACTGTGGGCAGTATGTGAGGAAAAGACTGATGTCTATGTTGTGGTGTCTTTGTATATTTTTGTTTTGTTTTGTTCTTTCTCTGTATTTTATGCCAATAAAGGTCTACTGAACTGAACTGAACTGAACTGTTACCCAGATGTTACACAGTACACATACCTTAAATCCTGATGGCAGCTTTTAATAAAGAATTGGTTGAGGAAAATGTAGTAGTATTTTTTCAGGAGCAGCTGCTAAGCAAAAGTGATTGACTTGACTACAATCTATGGATAACAATCCTGTAACGTATTCTGTCAATCAAATACAAGTGCCCTACTGTATCTGTGGGATATCTGTGGTTCTCAAATTTCTCCCTCATCGCGCTCATGATTCACCTCTTTGCAAATGCTTTGCAAAAGGGAGTTTTTTTCTTCCTTTTGCTTTGGAACAGGAATCAAACTGTGAGAACCTAGATTGTAGCTGCTAGAGTAATTCAACAGGGGCTATAGTGAGAATGGCAAGTCCTCTAGCAGAAATGCACCCTTCTTCTAGCAGCTCTAGCAGCTATGAGTTTAGGTTTCACCATCTGCTTCCTGTTTCCTTCTCCAAAGTGAAAGGAAGAAAAATCTCCCATTTGCAAAGAAGAGAGATGAGTCAAGAGCATGATGGGGAGGTGGGGAGGGATTTGAGTAGGGTTCACTACTGTCCACAGTTTCAGGCATCTGTAGTCAGAGCAGAAACATATCTACATAGATATTGGAGGTGCTTGTATGTATGTCTCGAGCATAGGGAAGATGATAATATACATCTTTTCAGATCCAATTGTATTCAACTTCCCAGTGCTGATGCAGCCACAATGCAGCCCCAAGGTAAGAGAACAAATGGCCTCCATCATTGCCTCCCCCAGGCATTGCAGGATGCAGAACACACCCTGATGGCATGGCTGCATTGGTGCTAGAAAGTTAGTTATGATTGGGACCTGAGATAAATAAATAATTCTAGGCTACTTGTGTTCACACAATTAAGGAAAGTATTAAAGGGGGTATGGAATGATGATTATACTCCATATTAATGATCTCGAACATTCTAGCTTAGTCAATTTGGAAGAAAAAGAAAAAATAATAATAAAATACACCTGTTGCTAGAGTAACTTTTCACCAACTGCATCTTCAGTAATTTTTCTCCTTCTAAAACAGGTATGATCCTCTTACTCCAGTCCAGAAATTAGTCTTGAGCATTTACTCATCTTTACATTTTAGTCAGGGACTTTTCTGAATGCTGGAGTGAGCATGGTTAGTAGCCAGCTTCTCTACCTTAAAAACGGAATAATTGTTTTGCTGGCATACTTAAAATTGAGCTGTCACACCGTCAAGATGCTGACATAATGCCTTCTGGGACCTGAAGTACTTTAGGCTCTGTTGACTAGAAAAAAAGATAGCCACAACAGAAATGCCTAAAGCCAAATTGCGATATTTTCCTTACCTGAATGGACAAGGAGTGATCCAAGGACATTCTTTCAGAAGGTTAGGCAGCAGAAAACTCCACCAAAAAGAATCTCTCTCTCTCTCTCTCTCTCTCTCAGGGTACATGAGTGTAGGTGCCTTTCCTTATTAATGTGCTAGAACCCTACTTACCACTTGTAGCTAAATTCCTGAGACAAACACAAGCCTGGCTGGAAACCTAGTTATGAAAAACATAAATCAGAAACATTATTCCAAATATTATTATAAAGACTTCATGCAGGTTCAAACCTAACTGGTTCGTATTAGCTTCATGTAACACTTTCATCTCTCCAGAATAGTCTGATGAGATATATGTCACAGATGAGCAAAATTAAAGTGCAAAATATGCTCCGGGATAAACTGAGGCAAGCCTAAACATTTGAAGCTCACTACTGCACCATAGGCATGTAGCAGAACATCCAGAGTGTGCCACTCATGGGTGAATTCAGGGAAGATACTGTACTTAGCTTACTCTAGGCTCTTCAGGTTTGGGTATTCATATAACCCCATATTAAGGAAAGCCTCTTTTCAATAATGTTACTGAATATATAAGATAAATATTTAGGCAGGTCCTAAGCATATTTACTGGAAAAATGAACTGAAATAAAAGGACATTCTGAACAAACAAGCTCAGAATAAGTCTGTTGGAAAACCTGTCATCTGTACTCTATAATCAGTAATGTCTTTGTCAACAGTCTCATGCAGTCCACAGCTTTACCTTGTCCACCGATGAAGAGAGGAGAGAAAGGAGTGTCCAAAGAAGAAACCTGTCACCAACTTGCAGCAAGGGTTCATGGTTCTGTGAATTTGTGGCCATGTTGCTTAGAGCAGCACAACTGTAGTACTGTAAAAAACAAAAGATGAAAGGGGAGGGGGGCTATGCACATTCCGATGAATACCAGTACAAAATCTATGTGCATACAACTGTATGGGTGTAAAACTCTCTCACTACAATTGCAAATCATGATTTTCCTGGATTCTCAGTTGTGCAGGGAGATCCTATGCACATATGGTTCTATGTGTATTGTAGAATACGAAGACATTCAAAAGAACAGACAGACTGAGGACAGGACCAGCTACTACTATTTTGCTCTATGTACTTTAGGACCAAACAGCACAACAGAGAATGCATGATTTGGTCTGAGGTTTTTATTTTTAAAATAGCTCACTAGGACAGGGTGTGCATGTGTGCACAAGATGGGAGGGGGCAGAGGGACTTTAGAATTTTGCCCCCACTGCTACAAAAAAAAAAGCATGCAAGGGGTGAGCAAACAGGTTGAAATGGCAGCAGAAGACAAAGTTCTAAAGCCCAACCCTTGTCATCATCTCCCTCCACTCCAGTTTCACACACATAATCCACATGCTATTTAAAAATTATAAAAGAAAAATACATGGGCCATATTAAGCATTCCTCATGACATGTTGTTTGGCCCTAACACACCCTAGATATGTCACAAGAACTGAACTAGAGTGCAATGTTTAGAAGACACATGGTTTCTAGCTCATACTTTACCATTCATATTGCATAATGATGCAATTCTCTAATTTTCAAAAGCAGAGATGAATAGAATAAAATCTACATTCCAATCATAGCTTTAAATGTTTTCACTTGGTTTACACTCTGGCATTTGCTTATCTGAGACACAAGATGAGAAAGAAATACTGTAATTTGCTTGCAGTTTGCTTGAGTCTGGTCTCACCCTATTAGTAGTGATCTTGTTGCAAGGCCAAACAGCCACTCAAATAAGCAACTCAGAATGACTCGGTACACAAGGATGAAAGTTCACAGTCTTTTATTGAATTGTATACAATTGGTCCACAGGACTCATGTCCAGATCATGGATCCCTTCTGAACAGTGGTCCTTAGCCTTTATACCACACAATCCTTTGTCTGAAAATCCAGACTTCTCATTCGCTGAAGGTTTGACATCATAAATGGGGCTCATTTTTAATAGGACATAGATAAATACCATTTACATACAAGATGGAAAATAGGTGGGCAACAAGTGAGCAAAACCATTGATGGGCTCTTATTTACATACAGGTGGGGTTTCATCTCAACACTTTGCCAAAATTACACAATTTCTAAAAGTTTCTAAAACCGATAGGGTTCGCTGTAACATTATTCTATCCAACACTGACCCCTGCTCACATTTATTAGTCTAATCAGGGACCTCTTTGAGAAAATAAGTTTTCATACTATACCTATTAAAGAGAACACACAAACACTTAAACATGGGTGTGAAGACCTTAATTTGGCAGAACCTCTAACCATTTATTAACTTTTATTCCTTTAAACCCTTCTGAATTAGGATGGCTTTGCTCATGCTACTCCTCTACATCTTCTGGGTTTAGTATGTTTCTTGTGACCTTTCTATATTTTAACATAAAACGAGGCAAATAGTACCCTGCATATGTGATTTCTGTTTAACAATCCTTGTCAGACATTACATGTCAGGCAAGTTATTTTGAGGAAACTCTGTACTAGACCCCCTCTCTTAATTAAGTCTTAAGACTTAATTTTAATTACTACCATATATATATATATATATTCTCCATATATGTTGATTACACTTTTAAAAGCAAAGACTAAATATTTATGTTTTTCCTTCTTTTGAAAGCTTAGAAGAATAAACAAGTGACTTTTGGCACCTGGCATGGAGACCTGTGCGCCTGCCAAATAGCCTGTTATCTCTCTGGTTGCCTTTACTCCCTTATTCTCTGTGTAGCTTCTATGAAACTAGCAAACTTCTAAAAATACTTTTTTTCTTCTTCTCAAACTGCTTGTCCTGTTCTCTGTGAGACCAACTTATGATGTTTAAAATGACTTTTCTGTGCTTTAATAAAATCAAGGCAGTTAACAATGTGGTTTTTCAAGCTGTTTAAGCATTTGTTTCTAAAAAATCAAGCACCTCTCTCTTCTATTGTGCATATGCTATAATTTTAAACTAATTCTTAGTACTCTGCTTATATTCTATTGGGCTATCCAGGTCTAGGGTCAGAGGTCACCTTGCCTTAATTTCAAACAGAAATCAAGAATATATCCAAGTGACTGGAATAGCGCCAGGACTTTTTTTAACCCTACAACCAATGTAACCTCTTGAAAACAAGAGCACTATGGTTCCAGCTACAACTTCTCACATTGTTTCACAAATGTCTCTATCCTTTAAGCTAGAATCAGTAAATTAGACACCATTTATCTGCAACATCACCGAATAAATAACTGCTGAAAGTGAAAAGCTTCTGTCCAATTTTTTCCATTTGCTGTATCTGTAAGCACCGCTGAAGATACAGCTTCTGCCTTGACAACTGTGCATTCTAACAAAACTGCCAAAGTTTTGTTTTTTTTAAGTCACAAAAAGCACCCATTTTAATGTCAAGTTTACCTGTACTTCTGAGTCAGGAGATTCCAACAAAAGGATGAGAACTGGGAGCGCACCTTGTTGACACAAAATTTGCTGGATCCATTCTGGAAAGAAAAAGTAAAGTAAGAGTTTATTTCAGGGTAATATCACTCCCTTTATCATCACTGCATAGATAACAAATCAGTTAAGAGCTAAATGAAAAGCAGCTCACTGGAGAAAAGAACAAGGCTAATTTTTTTTATTTTAATTTGAGACATGGCTGTCTGTATTTCTTCCTGAATTGCCAAAATAATCTACCTACTGTCAGGGTAGACAGAACACCAAAACAGTGTGGCCACACCATTTGGCATTAAAAGAAAAACTGTGCATCCTATAAAAATCTATCCAAAATAATTTATAGCAAAGTTCTATACAGGACTTTGATTCACTAAGGGCGCAATGCTAACCCCTTATGTCAGGGCTTTCCAGCACTGACCTGAGGGCAATGCAGTTCTGAGGTAAGGGAACAAACATTCCCTTACTTTGAGAAGGCCTCCATGAGTGACACCCAACTGCAGGATGCAGCACATGTCCCCTTGGCACCGCTGGAAAGCACTGACATAAGGGGTTAGGATTGTGCCCTAAGTTATAAACCAATGAACAAAGATGACTGCACAAAGAATATTACACTACATTGTTTAGGAAGTGTATACAACCATGCAATACCATTATTGCCTAGTTTATTTTAACAATCCCCCAAAACAGCACATATATAACTTTCATTTGACTACTCTGACTGGCCCACTAAAGAAAAATGAAAACAAATGACCAACACAAGAAATAAAAGCTGCCGCCATTGCTTCCTTACGAGGAAGCTGCTTGAACGGCTATGCCTAAAACTAGAGCAAATCGGGTAAAACCAATGCCATCTTTGGATTTAGCACCCCAAATATACCTAAGAAGTGGTCTAACTTTTACAACAACAAAACATTTGCAGGCCTGTGTAATTCTTCTAATAATGTTGAGAGTATAGTATTTGGCAGGTTTGAGATAAATTATATAATTTATAATACCTGATTGTGTGAGGTTGAAAATGGCTCCAACTGCATTTTGCTGGACTCTAGGATGATCAGATTGAGAAAGGACAAGTAAGGGCACAACTCCTCTTGCTGCAGCAATTGCTTCTCGGTTAGTATCTGGGGAAACAACAGGATAAAAGAGAAACAGACAAAGCATCTTTTTGGTAGGCAGTATTATTGCTTCATTCTTCATGCTTCAGTATTATTGCTACTATAAGAAACAGCCAAAGCAGATATTGGACATAGGCTAGGGACCACTGATGACTAGGAGTGAAAAGAAAAATGCCAAAGATGTTTGCTTTGATTGGTATAAAGGAAGAGTAAAGTTCAATTGTACCAAATGAATTTATTACGCGCTGCTGCTTATATGGGGAAGCCACTGGTGCTGTCTGGTTAGCGATGCAGCAACAGCCATTTTAAGCGCTACTGCAGCCCCAAACACTGAGCAGCTCAAGATTGGGCTGCTCTTTGCCTAACAGGTGCCCAAAAGTCAAAGGTTTGGCATTTGCAGTCTCCATTTTGCTTTCCACTGCTGTGAAAAGAACACTGAAATGCACACTGATTGTGATGGTTCAGAAACCAGAAGTGCCCTTTTTCCTTTTCCTTTTTTTTTTTTTAAACAGTTTTGCAGGCACAAGGAGCTCTGCAGAGGGCTCCCCACACCCCCCAGGACCACAGCTCTGGCTGCAAGTAAGTGTAAAAACCCATCTTCCTTCAGCAGCAGCACAATCCTGGAGATCATGTTGCTGCTTTCCCCCTCTCTCCACCCCTTAAAGGGGCATTGGTCAGTGCTTCCCAGGTTGGTGTGTCCCAGTGCTTCCCAGGTTGGTGGCAACCCACCAGTTGGGAACCATTGTTCTAAAGGATTCAGATATGTTCTCCAGTCAAACAATGAACAGCTCTTCTTTCATTGGCTCCTAAAATTAGAAACTCCTGTCAGCTTGGTCTGCAGTCTCAGCTCCCACTACTCTGATGGAACACAAAGGCAAAGGAAAAGAACATTGTGTTTGCATTTTACCTTGTGGCGTGGGCATGATCTAGTACAGGATGATCTTGCTCTGACATTACACTATACTTCCCACACAATATCCTCAGTCTATTGCTCCAGTTTTGCATTTGTAGCCCCCATTTTGTTCCCTCTTCTGGAGCACCCCACTGCGTCTATCCCTGCTATGGAGACTATCCCTGCTATGGAGCAGAGACCCAGTAGAATATGGTCAACACTATTTTATGCCATTGCTTTTAACAGAATGAGGATTCTTTGCAGGGGTGGCACTGTTGCCATGTAAAGATGAGTCACCTTCCCCGATATACTTTTTGTGATGCTTAATATAGGATGCAACAAGATTGATTCCCTTGTAACTAATATTCCAATCCAGTGATTTTTCCAGGAGCTTGTGTCAGTTTACAATACTGTTCTGTTGTCTAACAGCAGAGGAGCCAACGTGCCTGTCATATTTTTTCTATTTCTTTATGCATTCCCCAGTTTAGAGCAGATGTGCAAAACTTATTTCAATAATCCAAAATCCAGAAGTAGATTTACTGAACTTCAATTGGAGTTTGAATTCCAGGTTCAATCCCTGGACTCTCTGGGTAGGGTAGAAAAAAATTCCAAGGTCTGAAACCTTGAAAAGCTACTGCATTTCAGGTCTTCATTATTGATATAAATCAATGATCTGACACAGTATACAACAGTTTTGTAGGTTTGGAGTGGAACCAAAGGGATTTTGGAATCTTGGAAAAATTATGGAACTAGATAGAAATCCATTCAGCTCTAATCAAAGCTCCTTAAGTGTGTACTAGTTTGGCTAAGAGTTGCACTGTTTTCCTGACTGAGCTGAATATTCTATTCCACCTGTTCCTTACCATCTCCAAAAATAAACCTACAGTGCTCTGCATAGATCTTTTCCCCTCTTTTCTTGATGCAGAATTCTGATTTTTTTAAAGACATATCATTGTTTCCCAACCACAAGATGAGAATTTGGCATCACCTCCAAGTTGATTATTGCACCATATTTTATCTATGAATTAAACTCACCTGAAACAGCTAGTGTCATTAGGCAGGCACAGGAATTACTCTGAACTGAGGTATCATCTGACTCAAGCAGTTCCAGAATTGACTCAAGTAAATCCATTTGGACAATATCTTCTTTGGTTACTGTTTGTGAATAAAATGCAGTAAGATATACTGTACAAATGGTTATTTTTTAAATGTCCTTCATTCACCTGGCTGCATGCTACCAGTGGTGGCAAAAGATAATGATCACCACTCAGAATCACTATTCAACAAGACATAGGAATCCCCCTTTACTCAGCATGCAACGTTCCAGAAATGTACATCCAGAACAATACAAAATTACACAATTTTGAATTCTAGTCTGATAAATATATCTGGTACACTGCAACTCTAACAGCAGATTCCGTTTGCCTCCCTATCTGACTCCAAATATGAAGTAAGATCCTGAGCAGGAAGTAAAACCCATCTTCTAAATCTACACCGGAAGGACGTTTCATTGGGGCAATAATGTTTCATCCCACAAAACATCTTTCCTTACAACATGTAGGATGGTGCAACCTGAGTCTTAATTGTGATATTCTTAGAAAGCAGTTTCTTGGTTAGATAAACAACTTTTCTTTATATGTATATCCCATTAAACTCACCATTTCCTTCCAATAAAAAGTTGACAAGGGACAAAGATGAAATTTGTTGAACCTCCAAGTCAGTTGACTTCAACAGAGCATAATATGCTTCCAGATGCTCTGGAGGCAGAAGGATGTTCACTACAAGAATGAGAGGAACTCTTGAGAAATGGATCTTTCTAAACTTTTTAGCTTTTAAAACTTGGGCAGCACAATCCTAACTTGCACTGCAACAGGCAGGCAAGTGGGCCTGTGCTGTATCCAAGCAAGTTTGGAACTGGCTAACCCAAATCCTAACCAACTTTCCAGCACTGGGGCATGTGCTGCATCCTGTAGTTGGGGAGGGCACTCACAGAGGCCTCCTCAAAGTAATGGAATGCTTATTCCCTTATCTCGGAGTTCCATTGACCTTATGTCAGGGCTGAAAAGTGGGTTATGGCTGTGCCCTTGTAAAGGACTGCAGCCTAAATGACATCAGGTCATGTTGGGGAAAAGAATCTCCAGAAACAGCTTCAGTCAGCACTGACAAACTTCAGCCAAGTCCTAGAGGCCCATCTGTTGAAATCTGAAAGGGTTAATATTCTTATACAGGAAGAGGGAATGATTTAACAATTACATTTTAAAAGTAACAATGGATGGAATAGGTTAACAGCAGGTTTTAGTGTAACACAGGAATGGAGGCTTTTGCAATTGGCTCTCTAAATTCAGTTAGAATAGCAGATACATAGCAGTACATAAAGAACAATACATAAATTGTGCCATTTGTTAATGAAAACTAATATGTTTAAAAGGAAAGGAACTTCTGAGTCATCACATGATGGAAGCCATATTACCGAGACCGAATCTGTCTCAACTGCTTTTTTGGTGCTGAAATCTGGGAAGGACAAACAACTAAAGCCAGAAACAAAATGGCACAAATTCAGGAGAAACAGACAGAAACACAAAGAAGCTGTAACAAAAATACCAATAAGTAAACTGTTGCAAAAAAAACTGAATATGAATTAAGCAAACCTGATATAACTGTGGTTGAAGAAAGAAATTTTAAATGAGCTTGTCAAGACACTATCGGGATAACTAAGGGCGCAATCCAAAGGCTCAGTTGTGAGCAATCCAAAGGCTCTGCCCAAAAGTGTTCCAAAAAGTGCTTATGACACTTTTGCACCAGCACAGGAGGGGGCACACCAGCCCACATCTGAAGAACAAATTTGGTCTCTGGCACAACAGTGTCAGATAAATTTGCACCAGCCTGCCTCGGCCAGCACAGGGATTTAGGGAGGGTGGCCTGGGAGTGTTCCAGGTTGGGGGGAAGATGGGCGATGAGCAGGCCCATGGGCAGACAGGGTTCGGGACAGGGGTAGAGTCAGGATCCAGCATTTAGATCAGATTCTAACCCCTCTTCTGGGTGGCCCAGCCTAGCCAGATCCAATTCAGGCTGCTGCTGCATTACCTGGGGGGTAAGGGGAATCGATTCCCCTTGCCCCAGGTTGCACCGCAGCCTTCCCCAACCCTGCTCTGGATACAGCTCAGGCCAGCTGGCCTGCCTGTTCCAGTGCACAATAGGATTGGACTGTAAATCAGATATTTGGAGAAAGAGGTGGAAGCAAAAAAGAGTTACAAAGATTGCACGCATCACATCACATGGAAAGCTCATGCAACAGAAACAGCTCATAAAAGCAGCAGAAAGTACTTGTTCAGCCTCTTCAAGAACAAGTGAAGCTCATTACAGTTTCTGATGGTCAAACTGCCAAAACTGATAATTAAAAGGTTTTATGGAGGTATCAACTGCTGGATTTTTGAGTCAATTTGAAACATCCATTCACCAGAAACCCAGAGTAACATAGGCAAATTAAGATGTGAATGAAAGAACTACCAACCTTCAATCACGAAACAGTGCTAAAATTGTTGAGGACAATTTTCAATTATAAATAGCAAATGTATGTAAATACTTTGGTTTGTTAACAAAACAGCCAAGTTTAAAAGAAAAATGTCTTCAAAATCATCACTTGAAATAAGTCGTCTTACTGGGACTTAAAACTGCCTCAATACCATCTCCTTTTACGCATTTACTTCCCAGGTGTTTCTGAGCACAGAAAATATGCAAAATGTGGTGAACACAAAATGTCAAATGAAACTCTAAAACCACTTGAAAGCAATGAACTGTATTTCCACACAAATATAAGAACTAAGTAAAATTGCCAAGTTCTGTGAATGTGTTAACAGAATTTTTCTTTTAGGTACCACAAATCTCAAACCCTAAGGCAGTGGTTGGCAGACTGGGGCATTGTGATGCAGGGCACAGGGCCGCTGCCACTCACCCCTGCCTGCAGCAGCCTTCCTGGGGTTGGGGGAGCCCGGCACCAGCCTCAGCAGGGCTCCCCATGCAGCCCAGAGCCCTCCAGAAGACGATCTGGGTAAGTCTAAGGGTAAGTCTTGCCTCACAAACCTTATAGAATTCTTTGAAAAGGTCAACAGGCATGTGGATGCGGGAGAACCCGTGGACATTATATATCTGGACTTTCAGAAGGCGTTTGACACGGTCCCTCACCAAAGGCTACTGAAAAAACTCCACAGTCAGGGAATTAGAGGACAGGTCCTCTCCTGGATTGAGAACTGGTTGGAGGCCAGGAAGCAGAGAGTGGGTGTCAATGGGCAATTTTCACAATGGAGAGAGGTGAAAAGCGGTGTGCCCCAAGGATCTGTCCTGGGACCGGTGCTTTTCAACCTCTTCATAAATGACCTGGAGACAGGGTTGAGCAGTGAAGTGGCTAAGTTTGCAGACGACACCAAACTTTTCCGAGTGGTAAAGACCAGAAGTGATTGTGAGGAGCTCCAGAAGGATCTCTCCAGACTGGCAGAATGGGCAGCAAAATGGCAGATGTGCTTCAATGTCAGTAAGTGTAAAGTCATGCACATTGGGGCAAAAAATCAAAACTTTAGATATAGGCTGATGGGTTCTGAGCTGTCTGTGACAGATCAGGAGAGAGATCTTGGGGTGGTGGTGGACAGGTCAATGAAAGTGTCGACCCAATGTGCGGCAGCAGTGAAGAAGGCCAATTCTATGCTTGGGATCATTAGGAAGGGTATTGAGAACAAAACGGTTAGTATTATAATGCCGTTGTACAAATCTATGGTAAGGCCACACCTGGAGTATTGTGTCCAGTTCTGGTCGCCGCATCTCAAAAAAGACATAGTGGAAATGGAAAAGGTGCAAAAGAGAGCGACTAAGATGATTACGGGGCTGGGGCACCTTCCTTATGAGGAAAGGCTACGGCGTTTGGGCCTCTTCAGCCTAGAAAAGAGACGCTTGAGGGGGGACATGATTGAGACATACAAAATTATGCAGGGGATGGGCAGAGTGGATAGGGAGATGCTCTTTACACTCTCACATAATACCAGAACCAGGGGACATCCACTAAAATTGAGTGTTGGGCGGGTTAGGACAGACAAAAGAAAATATTTCTTTACTCAGCGCGTGGTCGGTCTGTGGAACTCCTTGCCACAGGATGTGGTGCTGGCGTCTAGCCTAGACGCCTTTAAAAGGGGATTGGACGAGTTTCTGGAGGAAAAATCCATTATGGGTTACAAGCCATGATGTGTATGCGCAACCTCCTGATTTTAGGAATGGGTTAAGTCAGAATGCCAGATGTAGGGGAGAGCACCAGGATGAGGTCTCTTGTTATCTGGTGTGCTCCCTGGGGCATTTGGTGGGCCGCTGTGAGATACAGGAAGCTGGACTAGATGGGCCCATGGCCTGATCCAGTGGGGCTGTTCTTATGTTCTTATGATCGTGACCACTTCCAGTTTTGTGAAATAGGAAGTGGTCGTGATCGTCTTCTGGAGGGCTCTATGCTGCGCGGGGAGCCCTGCTGAAGCTGGCGTCGGGCTCCCCCAACCCCAGGAAGGCTGCTGCAGGCAGGGTTGAGTGGCAGTGCGCCCCTGCGCCCAGATCAGAGGTGCGATGCTGAGCTTTGAATCTCTGCCTTCCCCCCAACCTCTGCTGCCTGCAGCAAAGACTTGGTGGCTCTCAAACCACTGCCCTAAGGAACATGGAACTATTTTCTGTTGCCTGCTTCATCACAATAGTTAGCTAGGAGAGCAGCACTGCAGGTATTTTGTCCCAACCAAAGGTTGCCAGAGAAAGATCCGTAAGCGCCTGAATTGATGAACTGTAGGCGCCAGCATCAGGATTCTCCTTTCTGTATACAGTTCCTCAATCTTCTCCATTATTCAACAGTCTATAGTACTAATGATCCCTGTCATAAGCTCACCTGAAGTTTTATCTGTTCCAGTACTTATGCTCATGCTTCACCTCGCCTTATTTTACTTGTACCTGTGCACTTGCACCTTTTTTCATCCAACCATCATCCACGCATCAGCGCTGCTGGTGCAACTCCTGAAGTCTGATGTATGCGGGTGGAGTTGAAACAGGTGATTATAGTTAAATTAAACCACTTAAAACCATATTTTAAACATCCCTATTTTTTTCTAGTTTTGAACCAAAAGAAAGCATTGTTTCCCTTAATTTCCGTAAAATTCAAGAAGCATATTGAATAGCTCTTACTTACAGGTCTGACTTATATGTAAATAATAGAGAGCAGCAGACTTCTGCAAGCTAGTGTTCTCAGAAAACGCCAAGGTCTTCAAAGCCTCCAGGGAGACCCTGCCAAGTGGCAACATTTCAAAACCTAAAAAAAATATGACAGAGTATGAATTGTGTCTGAAGATGTTAAATACCTGAAGAGGTCAAAGGCATATAATTTAAAGCAGCAGGCAAATCAAATTAAGATAAACTTTCATAGGGAATACAGTTCTTGTTATACACTGATTTTTTATACTCGGATTTGACTCAACAGGAATGGTCAATGCAAATAAGAAGGAATGTGCTGATCCCTGGAGAAGGGGAAAAAGGCACCCCTTCAAAATGCTTTTCTTACTGTTGTAGAGATGTTTATATCAACATGATGAGAAGGGCCCTTTAAATTAAAGGAAAACGGTCCTTTACAATCATTAGAGGGAGTGCAGCCAGCTGACAATCCATCAATCAGTCTCTCTCCAAGGACTCCCTCCCTTTCCCCTGAAAGATAATCCATTCTACTGGCCTGGAGAGAGACTGATTGTTGGATTGTCCTCTTAATGACTCTATGTTAATATCAAAAGGTCAGCAAGGCTGTTCTTAAATCACCTGAGCAAAGGGACTTTGTTTTTTAAATTGATTTCCTATAGTTCAATTTTGCCATTCATGTGAGTTCTTGGAACCAGAATCCTCACAAATAATGAGACTCAACCTGTAGTCTCTCATTTTGATATCTGCTTTTAACATTAGTACAGACATGCCCCGGTACCTGCGAGTGTTCTGTTCTGGAAACCCCTACAGTTACATGAAACCATGGATAGCAAGGGCACCTGACCCCTGCCCTATGCTTATCCGCAGGGCTTTCCCAGTCCTCCTAATGCCAAAAAGGCATTTCCGGTTTAGACGGAAAACGGGAAGTCACTTTTTCCTCCCTTTAAAATGTTATTCTAAGGCTCACAGAGGCTGGGGGCAGACCCACGCAGTCTCTGCAGGGCTCAGAATACCTTCCGGGGGAGAGGGGAGCACAGAGGTAAAGGGGTGTGAGGGGAACTCTCCCACATCTAAAGAAACGCCACCCATACATTGGATACAACCACCAGATAGTGAAAAATTGGATGGGCGACAAATACTCACTTTGCCAATGTTCTTGTCTTTATACCAGTGCTTCTTAACCAGTGGTACTCATACCACCTGTGATACTTGAGGTGGTGTCTGGTGGTACATGTGGGAACCCCAAACCCCCTCCACCTGGCAACAAGACCAGCAATGCAAACTGACAAGCAGCAGTAGGAAGCTCAGCTAGGTGGGCAAAGCTCTAGCAAGCACTTTTTGCATGCTTGAAAAAGTCCTCTTGTCTTCCCTAAGCTTCTTACTTGTGTTTGTTGTGTTGCATCTGGCCTCCCAATCCAGAAGTAACAGGCAATAATATCATTGCAAATTACTTCTGGTGGTACTTTCAATAGGTGATCCATGTGAAGCGGTACAGCAGGGGACAAACATTGAGAAACGCTACTTTATACCTTTCAGCATCTTCATACTGCCTTAACTGCCTCTTCTTCTTGGTACTATTTTCTCTTTCTTTGCCTCATTTCCCCATCCTGCTATTAAATCAGATTGGATCTGGCAACTCATGTGATTTTGGTCACAGACGTCAGTGACATCGTTGCACAGACGTAGTGTCATGACATCATTAAAATCAAATGAGTCACAACAGCTAATCAGATTAAGTTGAGGGCAAAGAATGAAGAGAAAAAATGGCACCAAGAAGCAGAGGTAACTAGGGGAAACCAAAGGGTAGTTAACACTGAAACAAAACATATTTTGCTTTTGCTCTTCTTGAAAACATATTTCTTGAAAATATGTTTTCAAGAAGAGCAAAAGCAAAATATGTTTTGTTTCAGTGTTAACTACCCTTTGGTTTCTCCTAGTTACCTCTGCGAAACATATTTTCAAGAGTGTCAAAAAATTACTAAAATCAAGACACACTTCTTCACAATCACAAAAATCAGCATGAAACAAATAGTTTCGATCATACTTCTACATGTTGACCACCCAACTCCTTTTATAGCATATCTTCAAAAAAAAAAGCAGAAATAAGTATCACAGAAAAATGTGGATAAACTCTAGAGCAGCAGGCTTCAAACTGTGGCCTGCAGGTCGGATCCGGCATTTGAAAAAAGCCTTTCCCGCACAGTGTTTACCATTCCATGTCACATGTCCTATCTTTCCCTCCATCTCCTCAAACTTTTTTATTTTATTTTATACTTCAGGAACACAAATTAAAGAGCGTTACATAGATATACACGTAATCATAAGTAACATACAAAAAAAGAAAAAAGGGAGAGAAATAATTTATTTATATGCACACACACATACATGACCAGTTAATCTGCATATCAACACACTTCATGCCCCATATTACGTATATCCAGGAATTGCCTCCAGATATCCTCAGATATGTTCATGCGCAACTGACGCTGATATGCCATTTGCTCATACTGATAAATGCAAAATATCATCCATCCATTAGGCATATGTAGGTGGGCATCCTTCATTCCAATGAAGTAATACAAGTCTTTTTGCTACTCTGAGGGCACAGAGAGTCCGTTAAAATTGTCCAGGTGTAAGTCTTTAAATGGTGGGTAAATAGTTGAGTATTACATACATATCCATAAAAATCAAAAGTTGCTATAGCACAATCTTTAGACTATTAATTATTTCATTCCAAAAACTTATAATAACAGGACATAACCGCCACAATATATGTGTAAGTGTTGCAATCAAACTCGAACAACGCCATCTAGATTCATTGCTAAATCCTTTTAAATATAACCTCTGCAGTGTCCAGTATATTCTGAAAGGTATTTTTTTTTTGCTGTATTAAGCATAATCTAAGATCCATAGATATTGCAGGTATATTCTTAAGTGCCACATCCCATGGCTCACCCAGGATAGAATATTCCAGTTACAGAATTCCAATTAGATCGGAGCCATCTCTCAAACTTGCACTGGGCAAATACATCTGCCCAGAAATCAAGGTGCAGAGCCTGCTAGGGCGACAGGTAACGGGCATGGCGCAAGTTTTCAGGAGATCAGAGAAGATGAGAGGCTGCAGTGTGGAATGGTAAGCACTGCACTGCACAGAGAAGGCTTTTTTCAAACACAGCGGTCTTGCTGTGGTTTGGAGACTGCTGCTCTAGAAACATTGAAAGCATGAGCCTTCAGTACCAGGGACAAAGGTCTCCAATCTCTACTAAACCACACTTAGAAGGAAACAATAAAAATAGATTTAAGTTGATGGAGGACAGAGACTTGTTATTAGCCACAGCAACTAACACAACCTATATGTTCTGAGTGGTATCAAGCAACAAGGGATGGACATCACTATTCTGGCTTCTGGAAAAATTTGGCTGACTGATGTTGTAAACAGAATGCTGAACTAGACGAAGGCAAAGGGTGAATACAACTAAAAATTACTATCATCTTTTAAAATGTCAAGTGGGCAGTAAGACGAGACGGGGGGGGGGGGGAGCCAAGCCTGTAGCACAAGTCATGTGAGGACAGACAACTTTGTCTCTCTTTGGAATGCAGTCAGGTGAGTCCCTCCCAAACAGTTAGTTCCACTGTTCTGGCAACTTTGTTGGGTCTGTTTTCTCTAAGCCCATTTTGCACAGCTAGAACCCTGACTATCTACTAGCTGCCAATTAGGTCCTCTTCCTCCTCCCCCTTTCCCTTGCACAGGCATATGGATTCACTGACTCTTGGACAGAGTGCAAGTTACCTGTTTGCCTACACAGTGGACAGTTACAGGAGAAACTTACCTGATTCTCACAGAGAAGAGAGACAAGCTAGGCTGAATCATTGTACAACTCACTAACTGAGTTGCACTCAAGTGTCTTTCCTTATAACTGAGAGCCAGCTCAAGTTTGAACTATATGGTAGAGCTTGTCTCATCCTATCTGAATTTCTGGATCCTGCTCTTCTGCACCAGGTCAGATTCTCACCCACAGCTGGACAACAGCTATTGAGATCACTTTTGAAACTGTGTCTCTGTACTTGTCTCTATAGTTAATAATTATGTGTAATAGTTATTGCATAGAATTTCACCTTTCTGTGATGAAGAGTAGATTCTTGTCCAGTTACTTCCATGCACTGTGTATGGACAGTAAGCGTGTGTATGGACAGTAAGCTTGATTTTGGTTTCTCAACAGTGGCAAGGTAAGCAACGTGCAGACCTTTACAGGCTTTCTTTCTCATCTGCTAGCAAATAAGAGAAAGTGATTCTGAACTTTTAATAAATGCTGGCATATTTGTTTTATGCTTGGGACAACAGAGTTCCTTTAGATCCTCTTTTAAAAAATACTATAAGGATTCAAGAACATACACCATGTAAAATGGCTTAACTTCTAAGAGATACTAGGATGGAACTTTGGAAACGATGTGCTTCATTTGGCTATCCCCAAATCCATAGCTGTGTGGAGAATGGGTGGCATTTCTCAGTGGTGAGACCATAGCATCTTGAACATGTTTACCCATGTTATAATTAAGTGGCAGCCTTAGCAGTTACCACCTGCCACCAAGATGTACTGTAAACTAATTCAGCAAGGAAACTTGTTGAATTCTTGAGATGGGATGCATATAACTGCCTGCTACTTGGTGAGGTGTACATTCTTCTAAAATGAGAGCATTTGTCCATCAAGACATCAGATACTGCACACCATTCACATCTCAACTAATTTCATAATGAAGTAGGATAACAAAAGAACCATAAGCAACACCCCCCTAAATTAATAGACTTCAGATAATGAATGATTAGCCTGTGCCAGTGTTGAATATTTTGATGAAGCTTAGCCCATTTTAAGAGAAGATAAGCAGACCATATTGGTGTCTGTTTAAGGTACAAGGCATATTACAGGCCTTTATTTAACAGCTAGGCTAATCATTCTTAATTCATGACAGATATTAAGAGACATCTGTAACCAGAACCAAGTGAAAATATCAGCCTACATATCTTTTGTAGACAAGGACATCTCCAATTTAGCCCCTTCGCAAGGAGACTATTTGCAATTATATCGTAAGCACCCAGACAGAATTTTTTTCTTGAACAATTAAGAACTGCCCATTTTATTGCTCAATACCATCATTTTTGTAGTGATAAACATGAAATTAAGATTCATAGTCCAATCCTATCTGTGTTTACTAGAAATTGTTCCACCAGAGCCAATGCAAGTTATGTCTGATAGAGGTGTTTGTTTCTGGTGAGTAAAATAGGATTACAGCCTAAAAGCCCAATCCTAAAGGCAGCACTACCGGGTGCAGCAGTGCCAAAGCAGCTACCACTGCATCCTGTGGCACCATGGCAGCCGAAGGAGGTCTCCTTGAGGGAAACCCCAAGCCCTGCAATGGGGCTTCTTAAGTTTGTGCCGCTATTTTGCCGGCACTAACTTGAGAGACTCCATGTCAGACTGGAAGGCCCAACACAGAGTTCAGGATCCAGTGGAGCTCTTCCGCTGACCCCCCCAATGCCCTCACCGCTGCCTGGAGCTTTTACCTAGCTTGGGGTGTCCTCCGGCCAGCACCAACACTGACTTGGCGCAGTTGGCCAACTGGCCAGTTGGCCATCACAGGCATGCCTTACAGTACATTGCTACACCCAGCACTGGCACTGGCCCAGCTCAGGATTGGGCTCTAACTAAGTCTTACTGAACAAAATAGGCTTATTACTAAGTAAAACAAATAACTTTTCAAACACTTCTACCAACAGACACACTTCATCAAAATTATTACATACTGGCAATGGGTTTCATGACTTTTAGATAGACTTGTCCTGCATTAATTGGAATAATTTTATAAGTGTTTTGGTAAAGTTAAGCTAGAATTTATTACCTCATTTCATGATAGGGAATCTTACATGCTAAGGATTGTATCTCGTTTGACCACAGAAAGGCCAACCTAGCAGCTGTTTTAAATTTTTCTCAAGTGGTGTTGCAAGGAACACCTTACAGGGCTCCTCCTGCTCATGCATACACACCAACAACAACAAATCTACTATTATTATTATTATTATTAATAGTAGTAGTAGTAGTAGTAGTAGTAGTAGTAGAATTCACATATCTATACCTCCCTTCCTCTAAGGAGTTCAGGGCAGTGTACAGGGTTCATCCCCTACTTTTGTCCTCATAACAATCTTGTGAGGTAGGTGAGGCTGTGAGATAGTTACTGGCCCAAGTTCACCCAGGAAGCTTCATGGCTGAGTGGGGATTTGAACCTGGATCTTCCATGACGAAGTCCAATTGAAATCCAATTAAAATAAGAAATCTGAGTTGAGGGTATCGGTAGCAACTGGCCCTGATTAAAAAACAAAAACACAACATGCCAGCCAAAAACTCAGCAGCCCTAATCTGACATTACAAGAACATTCTTTAAAAGTCATTTTATGGCAATTGCCCATTCAGATTCCATGATTTATTTAAAATACTTTACTATTACTCCACTGGAAAAAATATTCAAAGAGCTCATAAACTATCTTTGCTTCTCATGCATTTACAGTTTTCTCATTCAGATAACTTTTGAGCTGAAGTGTCCCAATCTCAGCCTGTTAAAACTGTATGGAAATGGTACTTCATAATCTTTACTAGCTCACTATCAACCATTAGGGAGCTGTGCATTCAAGTGCTATACAACTTGCAGCCTAATCCTGAGCTGCTCGGGGTGCCCAGGCTCAGTGGCACCGAGAAGGGCTGCCACCGGATCCTGCACTTCCCGCGCTACTGCAGGAGGCGCCTTGGGAGAAGGGGAGTTCGTCCCCTTCTCCCAAGTAAGATAAGCAGCCCCACAATGGGGCTACTCACTTTACCGCTGACGGTAAGGAAAAGGCACTAATGTAGGGCATGCAGCCCTGCATGAGCGCCTTGGATCATGCAGAGCAGAGCTCCATGGATCCTCCTGCCTCCCTCCCCCAACACACCTCCCGCCTGCCCCCGGCACGCCTCCCTCCACCTTCTCTCCGCCCCCCAGCCTCGCCCCTCCCCGGAACGCTTCCTCCCCGCCCCTGTCCATGCGCCCGCTTCCCATCCTGCAGTTCTGCGGTCTGGGAGACCACCCCGCACTAGCCCAGCACCGGCCGGTGCTGGGCTAGCACCGGGGGGAGTCTGGCGATGAGCCCTGCAAACGTGCCTTATGGCATGTTTGTGACTGTGGTTGGCGGCACAGCTCTGTGCCGCTAACCACAGGATTGGGCTCTTGGTCATCATGCATTTTGTTAATCTGACCTGTTATGCACAGTGAGCAATTCCAGATTCAAAGACAAATATTGAGAATATTGATCACATACGTTATGAAAGTTTCCTTAAAATACTTATGGTTAGTAAACTTACTAGGTCACAGAATTTAGATTTTTTTCTGAGTCCATTGGGTAAAAAATCTAAATTCTGTGACCCATTAAGTTCACTCTATGTAGAAATTATGGTAAAAGAATTGGAAAACTAAAGATATTGGGATAAAGTTGAGGAGACCTGGAGTACCACTCCAACTGGAAGAGGGTGGCAAGATAACAGCAATCATTCTTCTGTGGCTTTTGTTATTACCACCATCATTCATCATTTATTATGAACCACTTAAATGTGTACCAAACGTAGATGGGTCGGGTTGCAGTCCCCTCGGTTGCAGTGGGCAGGAGGTCTGGTTTAGAGGGTAGAGCCTCCGGTGGCCAGAAGATAACATCTGAAGGTAGCCAGTTTGAGGCCACCGGCAGCTCCGTGAATGGCGAGACTTTGAAGCAGCAGAGGCAACTGGGGACCAGAAGTGATACCAGACTGTGAAAGATCCATCTGAACTGTTGTGTGGTTCTTGAAAGATAGAACCTTTCTGTTATTGTAAAAATCCCCTCGGGGGTTTAGAGATAGCCTGCCTATGTGAACCGCCTTGAATAAAGTCAGAGGAGTAATCCGATGACCAGGAAGGCAGTATATAAATACCAGTATTGTTATTATTATTTATTATTGCAGTCCACATGAAACTGACAAGACAGGGCACTGATACAAGAGAACAATGCTGGACAGCAGTTTTAGTTCAGACCAAGAAAGGCTAACAGACCAACAAATCCTTCTGCTTTTGCAGAACCAGCAGTTAAAAGAGAAGAGAAAAGATGCTTAACAAATACAGCGACCTGTTTTGTCCTCAGAACTCCACCATTAAGGAAGAACTGGTTCTTTCTTTTTTCCACCATTGCTCACTGTGATGAATGGGAACTCCTAACCTAACAGAAAATCCCTTTTCTTCAGTGCTGGCCCATTCATGAGGCAACTGAGCTGATTGCCTCAAGCACGATTGGAGGACCCCCCTCCCAGTCCACCTACTTGCCTCCACTGCTCCTCCTCCTGCTCCCTAGATTGGAAAAGGAAGAGTGGCATGCGGCAGAAGAGAAAATGTGGCAGAGAAGAAAATGGTAGGTTAAAGGATCTCTAATACTTCCTGTTCTGTCCTTCTCTTCTTTTATCAATCCAGAGAGCAGGAGGTGCAGAAGTGGTACGTCACCAGAGGGGAGCATGTAGCAAACTGTCTCATGCACTGAGAGGTCTTGGGTCAGCCCTCCCCTTTTTTCTCTTTAAAATAAAGCTGGTGCCAAGTCATCTCTGACATTCTGTCCTGTCATCTGCATGTACCCAGGCCAAGACTTAACTAAGATATGGCTCAGGGATGCCAGAGACTGGCTAAGCCTAGGTAAAATAGAAGGCCAAACAAAAAATGGCCAGCACTGTGCTGTGTTTGGCATCTACCTGTACATCAGTTAAGTCCAACCATCTGACCATGGACAAGGTGAGATTCGAGAAGCTAACTGTAGGATTCCTACCTTTGGATTGACCAATCAGAATGGTAGTGAATGAACCAACCAGAATTCCAGGAAAAGACCTAGCTCCTTTTAATTTGGATGCATTCAATCTGTTTCTGTACAAAAGGTAGGCAGACTACTCCTCTGGACCCCTGGAGGTGAATGAGGAAATTGAATTTGAGAACCTTTCTAGGCAGTTTAGTTTGTGTTAGGTGTTTATTGTCTTCACTTTATCTCTAACTCAGAGATCTAGGTTCTTTTTAATCAAATTGCAAGTACCCATTTTTTTTTTACCATCACACGTTCTCTTTTTTACATTTATCTTTTGTTAATGAACTCTTATTATTCTTACAAATTGCTTGTCTAAGGCAAAGAAGCTATCTGTGTTCACCTCCGATGACCTATCAGGGCTAGAGTTAACCAGGGCAAATGTGGGAGCAGATGTGGGATTTGTGGAGGCTTTCTTATAGATAGGAAGTGGGGTAAAGGACACCCTGGTTTACCCTGGGATGGGAAAAAATTCTCTTTCTGATGGCAGCAAATCTATCAAGTTTTTAGGTATTAAAAGTTACCTCCCACCCACCTGCTGGTCCATGAAGCTGAACTGGACAACCACACCCACAGTCAACACAGTGTAAACAGTTCTGCATCCTTTACTGTGTACAACTACTAAACTGTATAAGCTTAGGCAAAGCAAGATAGATCAGGTAAACACCGCTGCACCCTTGGCTGCCCGATCTCCAAAAGCAAAAATGTCTCACCTCTTTCAACATGCTGGAGAAACTCCTGGGCAATCTCCTCTTCCCGCAGAAGGTCAGACTTGTATAGCTGCCTGGTTTCAAAGTTTCTTCTCTTGAGGCAGGGGCAGTCATGGATTTGAGCCAAACACTCCCTAATGTCATGCATCAGATCTGAGGTCAATGCTTTTACTGAAAGAGCAAAGTCACAAAGCAACTGAACACACTTTCCACACAGTTGACCCATTCTTAACTTTCTGATCCAATAAAAACCAGAGTGAACAGAAAGAAATTCGAGAATCCGTTTTTCCACTGTTTACTTTCTTGCACCTATGTTCTTTTGTACTAGCAAATATTGGCCTAGCCCTAGATAATAACAGACATGATATATAGACTAGCTACAAAACAAAAAAAAACTGTTCAAACAAAACTGGCTAGCAAATAGAAATCTAACTGTAGGTCTCTTTTGTGAAGTATTAAAAAAAATGCTTTTTAAAAGTCTAGGCTACAGCCAGACATAAGCACCCTGATCAATCACTTTATTTTTCCATATCTCAAACAAAAATAGGATCTGCCTTTGTTCTGAAGGCAAAGGCACAGCTGTTTAGTAAGGGTAGCAACAGCCTCTGGGACAATGAACAAAGGAAGGCTATGCATTTGTGGAGTGACATCACAGGTGAGGGCAGGGCACCTGCTGGACCCCACCTCTACAACTGATCTACCAATCAAAGAAAACAACAAAAAGCTAAACAAACAGGTAATTCCTGTTTCACCAAAGTTCAGACAGAAACAATAGTACTGTCTGGCATGGCAGTCAGTCAGTCACAGCTTTGAATACTTCATTTCAGTGGAAAATACAGAAATGTAACTACAGTGATTCAGAATTAGAGTTTCTCCTTCAAACTACAGCACTGCAGGTGCATCAAAAAACTCAGAGAACATGAACACCAAAAATGAGTTCTGATGCTAATTAGAAGTGTGAGACTAGCTCTTTCAATATATATTTGATATGCACACAGATTGGTAATAACTTTGGGCCCAATCCTACCCAATTTTCCAGCACTGGTGCAGCAGCAATGCAGCCCCAAGGTATGGGAACAAATGTTCCCATAACTCAGTGGTTCTCAAACTCTCCGGAAGTGGTTCCCCGCCTCCGGAAGTGGAGCATGATCACTCCACATCTAATTTCACTGCTGCAGGGAGCCCTGCTGCAGGTCGCACCGGGCTCCCCGTACCCCTGTGTACCCAAGCCCCTGCAGCCCCCCCTGAGCGGCTCGATCCTGGTGATCGTGCCGCTGCCTCCTCCCTGCCTCCAGGCTGCCCCCCCTTCAGGGGCCAGGGGCCAGGGCCCGCAGGCTGGGGCATTGTGACGCCCCAGTTTGAAAAGCCCTGCCATAACTTGAGGAGGACTCTGTGACTGCTTCTCCAACACAGGAAGCAATACATACCCTATTGGCAAAGCAGCACAGGCATTGGAAAATTCGATAGGATTGGGCCCTTACGCAGTTGAAGGACAATTACACCAGGAGAAATAACATGAAGTGAAGAATTTTTTATCTAATAAATAAAATACAAACATAAGTAGCTACGACTGGGCACAATCTATAATTTTTTTGCCTACAGAGCATGCACTTTGCTATGGCCCACACTCCTCCTCTCTCTTGCTTCTTTTCCCTAGGTCCCTTCTATTCCCTTACCAGCAAACAGCAATAGTGGTGACATATGAGGCTTCAGGCTTCCAAGGGTATCTTCCCTCATTTGTTTGTACACTTGAGAACTGGGTCAAAGGAGTAGCCTCTCAAAAATCATCCTATCTGGCAGTTCCTGGATCTTCCAGTTGTAAGTCTATACATTTGTTTTAAAATTTCTACTACTACTGTACAGTACATTGTTTTCTCAATGCAATGAAAGCAGCATGGGCAACTAATTGTTCACTTCTGACTCTAAGCAAAGAGTGCCACCTGCTCCTTGAATGGAGAACAACAGTGTGCTTTGCAAGGATTATTTCCTCCATCGCTTTTACACAGGTACGCATGACAGATCTATAGCATGAGCTTGCTAAGAAAGATGCTGTTTTAAAGTTATTTCAGCCTCTTATTCATCATGTATTTACAATAAGGGCAAATTGCCTAGCTGTGGTGTCATAATGCAAGTGGATTTGTATTGCCTACTGTATTTTTAGCTGCTTCAAGTTAAACAACAACAACAACAATAATAATAATAATAATACAGCTATTTATATACCGCCTTTCTTGGTCTTTATTCAAGACTTTATTCAAGGCAGTTTACATAGGCAGGCTTATTAAATCCCCGTAGGGATTTTTACAGTTTGAAAGAATGTTCTATCTTACAAGAACCACAACATTCAGGTGTTACTTTCTTGATCTGGTTTCACATTCTGGCCTCCATCCTCCCATGCTCAGAGTAGATGGAATAACTTGGCTCAGCTTGTCAGCTGCTTCAAGGTTGCACGGTGCCCTCGAACTGGCGACCTTCGGATGTTATCTTCAGGCAAATGGAGGCTGTACCCTCTAGACCAGACCTGTGTCTAAGATAATATTTTCATATTATATTCTAGCATATTGCTAGATTACAATTGTAATATGTACAGTCACCAGATTTACATCAGCAAGACATGGTGCCAATTCAAATTACTATAATCACTGTTGCAGGTTTTACACCAATGAAGACTTTTCTCTTCTATTCTAAGACCACTGACAGCCCAATCCTATGCATGTCTACTCAGAAGTAAGTCCCATTACAGTCAATGAGGCTTACTCCCAGGTAAGTGTGCATAGGATTGCAGCTGTGAGTAACAAAGTTGATATTCCACAAGCAAACTTATGGTCAGGGAGAGTTTTCTTCTTTCAGAGGCAAGAGGTTCTGAGTTCAAATCTTGGATCAGCCCATAGTGCATCTCGCACCAGGTTGTATTTTGGTCACATGGAAAGCTCAACAAAAGTCAGGGAACAAATAGAGCCATTCCATATGGTTGCACACTGAACAAGGGCACCCACATCTAAGGTGGCGCCATTCACATAGGAAGGAGGAGGAATGCCACCAGAACATCATATCCAGCAGGGAGAAAAGGATGCCTTTTTCTACTGGCATAAAAGTGCCTTTAGGGGCAGCCTTGGAAACAAGTTATTATTTCTCCACCCAAAGAGCTGTTGGGAAACTACAACACCACTCTGACCTTTGCAAATGAATGGCATAACAGCAGCATGTAAAGGAGGAGTATTTAACTCAATAAATAACCACAGTATACATAACTTGGACAAGGGATACCTGCATTTAAATCTCAGCTCAGCTTTAATGTTCACAGGGTGGCCCTCAGACCAGTCATTGTTTCTTTTTCAGGTACCTCACAGGGTTGTTTAGAGGATAATTTGGGAGAAAATACCACATCTCCACCACCATCCTGACTCTTTTACAAGAAAGAGAATACTCTACCAGAGGTGGGCAAACTTTCAGCTTTAGGGATCCTGGGCCTTTAACAATTGTATAGAAGGGGGGGAGGGGGAATTTCAACAGGTGCAGTAGCAATGATGAGCCCGGGAGACGCAAAAGAAATTTTGCATCAGAGGTTGGTGGATCTTGAATTGAGATCTGCGAGAGCCAGATTTTCTACATATGTTTTTCTTGGGGATCAAGCTTTTATGCTTTCTCCTGCCAGATATTTTTATAACATCACTATTCCAAAATTCAGGATTGCTTTTACTAAAGCCAGGTGCAATGCACTTCTATCAGCAGTTCTTTTGGGATGTTATGCAAGGCGTCCTTACTCAGAAAGACTGTGCCCCTGCCATAATAATGTGGTGGAGACAACTGCCCACATTATTCTGCAATGTCCAAACTATGATGATTTGCGATTTAAATTTATTTCCCCGATTTTTGGCGCTGTAACGGGGATGCAGGTGGAGGAGCAGCTTGCTTTTCTGCTATCTGATGTTAATCCTGATATATCGCTCAGGGTGGCCCGTTTCTGCCATGCTGCACAGTTGATAAGAAAGAAAATTGAGAGTATAAACTGATGATTTTATGATTTTATATATGTGTAAAGGGATGTTGGTTTTAATTTTGTGTATTTTGTTGTGTTGATTTGTGACTAGCTGGTCGGATGACCGTTAATAAAGTATCTGATCTGATCAGCAGGTGCAGCTGGCATCTCACAGATGTCAGACAAGCCGCACCTGCTGAAATTCTCACCTCTACATGTATGTTATTTCATTTTTATTTTGAGTATTTATATAGAATATGTGGGATGGATCTAAATGTGTTGTATGATTGGTGTATAAATGTTTTTATGTCGTGTCTTGGAGTGCATTGAAATTTTGTTGTACCTTGTACAATGACAATAATCTATTCTATTAAAGGTCCAGTATCCCTAAAATTGAAAGTTTGCCCACCTCAGCTCTACACCAGTGTTTCTCAAACTGTGGGTAGGAACCCTCTAGGTGGGTTGCGAGCCAATTTCAGGTGGGTCCCCCATTCATTTCCATGTTTTATTTTTTAATATATTAGACTTGATGTCACCAACTGCACTGGGGGGGAAGTGTGACGGATCTGTACTTTTAACAGGCTACTATGTATATGTTTTTAACAATGACAGTCACAACCCAATCCTATCCACACTTTCCTGGGAGTAAGCCTCATTGAGACTTACTTCTGAGTAGACATGCATAGGATTGGGCTGTCAGTTTGTCTTACTCCTGGGTAAGCATGGATAGCATTGCAGCCAAGGATTGCTTACAAAAAATCCTGCTTGATGATGCTACTTCCGGCAATGACATCACTTCTAGGCTGATGACATCACTGCCGGTGGGTGGGTCCCAGTGGTGGAAAGGCTGAGAAGCACTGGTCTGTATGGCAAAGCCATGTCAGTGGGCAGCATAAAGGGAATGAGAAAGCACTAGAATAAAGCCAAGAGCCTTTGCCCTCAGGTTGCAATACAAAAGAAAGCGCTAACTGCACAGCAACCCCACCAACACAGGAGCTGGTCACCCTATAAGAGACTCCCAACCCTCCTTGCAGGAAGACCTTATGAGAAAAGCCCTCTCATTGGTTCTTGGGCAGAGGGCGCTATCACGTGACCCCGAAGCGTTCCAACCAGGGCAGCCTACGTCATTGTAGCCTTTCCAGCGCGTCAAGCCGCCATCTTTACTACGGGCAGCTCCTCCAGCCCCCGCAGTGGCTGCCTTGACTAAGCGCTGTCACCTTCCTGTTCCTGTCCTCGGAAGTGACGTGCTCCGCGCTATTCTAACGTCGTAGAAGCTGCGGCTGTGCCTCTCCTCTCTATGGTTCAGCCTCCCCTCAGCTCTTTTTTCCTGTAGGGAGTCAGGAAATGGCCGCCGAGCGGTGAGAGCCGCCGAGCGGGAGGCGTCGCCCGGAGAGCGAGAGAGGGTGAGCCGAGCGACTGGGCGGGCGTCGAGACAGCGAGGGGCTTGCGCCTGCTTCGCTGGGATGAGGATGGTGCCGTCGCTCCCCCCCTCAGCGCCCCCTCCCTCTTTTAACGGCTGTCTGTTACTCAGCCCCCTTCCCCCTCAGGCGGCCGTGGGGGAGGGGTGGCGTCGACGATGCTCGCGGACAGGCGGGGGGGCCAATAGGGAGGCTGCATTCTGTGCTCCCCCTTCAGCCCCCCCCGCCTTTCCTTGACTTGGGCTGGTCCACAGCCCGCCTTTCTCTCGCTCCCCCTCCCCTCCCTGGGTGAGGCTGGGCGGGGCCTCGCTGCCGCCCACGAGCGCCCCTCGCGAGAGCTGGAGCGGCGGGCGCGCTTCCCTCGGCTCAGCCCACTCCGCGGCAGCGGCTGCTGATGCGCACGCCCCTCTGCATCTTCCCCGTCGCTGCGGCAACTGATCCAGTGGGAGCAGCCGCCGTGTCGAGCTCGAGTATAGCATGACGACAGTCTTTTGGGCGGGAGGGTGTTTCGAAGGTTTTTTCTTGCACACCTAAAGCGTCACGTGTGAACGCGACAGACATCATGCAGGCGCGCGCTCCTGCGGGGGTGGCTAGAGAGAGCTCTTTTCCCTTCCGCCAGAACCAGGGGCATCCACTCAGATTGAGTGCTGGGAGAGGGAGAGACATACAGAAATGTTTCTTTGCCCAGCGTGTGGTTGGCCTGTGGAACCCCCTGCCATAGGAAGTAGTGATGTCATCTCACCTAGATGCCTTTAAGAGGGGATTGGACAAATTTCTGGAAGAAAAGTCCATCACAGGTTACATGCCATGGTAGGAATGTATAAGGGCCCATCTAGTCCAGCTTCCTGTATCTCACAGCAGTCCACCAAAGGCCCCAGCAGATGCCCCAGAAGTAGGCTACCTCAGATTGCCAGGTGCAAGGGAACCAAGATGCAGGTTGTGTCTTGTTTTCTTGTCTTGAAGCATTTGTTGGGGCACTGTGACATACAGGAAGCTGGACTAGATGCAACTTTGGCTTGATCCAGCGGGCTCTTATGTTCCTCAGCGAGCTGGAATGAGCTGCAGCTTCTAGCAGGCTGCAGGAAACCTGCGTTTGTTTCTGCATGTTGTGTAGGACAGAGTCCTGCACTTAGATGCAGCTCTTGCATGACAGCCAGTATTTCTCAGCCAGTGGTACAGGTGCCACCTGTGGTACTTGAAGTGGTGCCCAGTGTTGGTACGCGCGGAACTCCTGCCACCCAGGCAGTGAGACCAGGAACGTGACACCACAAACAGCAGTAGGAGGCTCAGCTCAGTAGGCAGAGTTCCAAAGCATGTATTTCAATGCTCAAAAAAGCCGTCCCATTCCCCCTGAGCCTTTTCAATGCTTTGCATCACATCTGGTCTCCCAACCCAGAAGTAACTGGTGATTATGTCACCGCAAGTTATTTTTGATGTTACTTCTAGTGACTATGTGAAGCAGTATGGAGGAGGAAAAAGGTTGAGAAATATTGTGTCACAGCACAAGCCTATGTATGTCTACTCAGAAGTATTGTGTTCTGGGGCTGATTCCCAGGAAAGCATATATAGCAGCATTTCTCAGTGTTTGTCCACCCCGCCCGCCATGCCGCACTTTGCATGATCCACATATTGAAAGTACCACTGGAAGCAACTGGTGATGATTTCATCACCAGTTTCTTCCAGGTTGGTAGGCCAGATGCAACATGACAAATAGCAGTAAGGCTCAGGGTGCCCAAAAAGCAGTTTGGAGCTGTGCCTGCTGTTTGTCACGTTGCTGGTCTCACTGCTGGATAGCAAGTGTCCTTTGCATACCACCTGACACCAAGTACCACTGGTGGTACCTGTGCCACTGTTGAGAAAAACTGCTATATAGGATTATAACCTTAGTTAACAAGTGATTTTAAAAATCTTGTCTCTTCAGTTTAGATTGCTTTACTGTACAAATCCTTTCTTCCCACAGTTCCCTCATTGTTTGGGCAAGTTCGCACAGTTACGTTTTCCTCCAAAGCATGCTTGTTTATGGCTTGTAGCAAATAAACTCCCTCTCTCTTTAAAGATATACTGTACTACCATGATTGTAGTGATCTCCAGATAACTGGACTCTGAACTGGGTGTATAAATAGTATCAAGGTTTGTACTTTCACTGGGGTGGGGATTGGAAGGGAGTATTTCTAGACATTGTGTTATCAACTTAGCTGAGAAATGCTTCTGATAGCTGAGAAATGCTTCTGAAGGCAGGTAATTTTCTACTGTCTCTGCATCAGGGGTCATTGTGTAGTTTGGTTACACCTGTTAGAGATAGCAGAATTACTCACCTTTGGTGCAGGGTGTTCATAAGAACTGGAAGCTTGATATGTAGTTCTTCTGCATAAATATCAGTTGCATGATTACAGGATACTTGTTTGATAGGTATTTTTGCTGTTTTCCTGTGAGGTACAATTGGCAGGAAAAACCGGAGATTGGGAAAAAAATTTTTCCAAAAATATAATTGGAATCAACATACACTTGTTTGCTATGATCTAATAAAGTGGACATGTGGAGAAGCAAATTTTTGCATGCATTCCTTATTGGATTGGGTGTGTAAATGAGTACTGCATGGTGTTTCCCTATGCTGGAGTCAGTACATAGGGCTTCTTGTCAGTGGACTGAGTACTGTGCATGCAGATTTAAGCAGATTAGTTACACTCCTTTTGATTGGAGCAAATGCCTTTGATTTAGGTCTTCAGTCTGTCTCAAACAGATAAGTGGTGTTGACCACCTGCTGGTCAGGACTTTGAAGATATGTTCTGGAGCAGCATGTTGGTAACTCACTGCTGTGTACACATACTGGAATTGTGGCTACTGTGCAAAAAAAATTCAGTTTGTGGTATCAAACACTGGGTAGCACTGGTCACAGTACTTACATGTTCTTTGTGATACAACTTTAAAAGATCAAGACATTCAATACATATGGAGTATTCTGCACAGTCAGCTTAATAAACCTGCCAGGCTGTGATATAATGTTGCAATGAGTATGTACTCATGAATTTGATAGCAGTGAAATGGCTCCCCATGTTCTCTCTTTCATATGAGCTTTTTAAAAAGCCTTTATATTAAATAGGAAAAAGAATACATATAGCCAAAATAACCGTACTTTCTTTTTTTAAACAGGAATTGCTATTGGAGTGCGTACTAAGAATTTTAAATTCATTTCTTATTGGCATACAGATTATAAGGTAAGATAAATGCCATCTATTTTGAAATAAATACTGATAGTTTTAATTGTGTGCAGTTAATATTTTCATGATAATAGACCAATGAAATAACTGCATACAAATTCAGAGTTGTCAACCAAGTAAAGGTGATTGACAGTCACTGATTGTATAGTATGTGAATTGAGAATGCACGCAAGTAGTGAACAGAGGGCACACAGATTAGATCAATGTTAACAGGAAGTAGGAAGTTAACTGCCTCCTGTTAGAATTGATCTAGTCTTTTCAAGCATTCAGACTGCCAGCAGCATGCCTGCACATCACTATAAGCTTGAATGCTTATAACAACCTGTATAAGGAAAAACATTTTTGCTCTAGTAAGGATCTAAACTATGTTAATGGTAACATGCAGGGGACACAGAGACAGGGTTCTCCCATTTCTGCAAGGGCCCTGGAGCAGATCCCCTGCAGTTACAGGGTCCCACCTGTATGTTGGGATAAAGGGGAGGTGAAATAGATGAAATTTTGTAACTCATTGTAGGCAATTTCTGTATTGAGGAAAGAAGGGAATAGCATTTGGGGGAGGAAAGCACGTGACAGTAAAATACATTCATTTTAGATCATGGCAGAGAAAAAATCAACAGTTTTGGTGCATATTATCTACACTGCTTGCCACTAAAATCTTTGCTGGGTTGTGCAAAGTAGAACATTATCCACTATTGTTTTCAGCGTGTCCCTCTTTGGCTATGTGATATTTTTATTATATATTACTAATTTATAATGTATATTAATAGTGAACTCAAGTGATTGAGTGCCTATCAAATTGGAAACAATATGGTACCATATAAAAAGTTTATACTCTTTTAGGTACACAGAAGCCCATGAAAAAGAGAAAAAAAAGAGCTAATGTGGATTGAGCATGCTTGATGGTTCCTAGGATTCTCTGGATGTTTATTTAATACATTTGCACCCTGCCTTTCCCCCACAGTTGTGGCATCCAAGGTGTCAGTTGGAAGAGGAAAGAAAAAAAAACCAGAACATGGTGGAAAGGGACTTGGCTTGCTTGGGTCAATTGGGTGTTGGAGAGATGCAGGTCCCTCTGTTACTTATAGTGCCATTTATGTGCATGGCACTTTATAAGTAATGAGAAGACAGGTACCTGGCTTGGGCTCACAATCTGCAATTACACAAGGAAGTCAAAGAAGAAGGGGAAAGAAATGGACGCAGGAATAAGCTGGAGAATACATGGCAATTTCATATTTGTGAACTTTACATTAACTTTCTGGATAGTTGGTTGTTGGCAGACACTTGGAGTTGCCCTGTTCTTTCCCTTATGTCAGTGGTGGCCCGGCTGCTTCTACCACAGTTCTGCGTGGAAAAGCTTTTGTGGGGTAGGGGATCTCCTTTAATCTTGCATTAATATGCAAAATTCCGAAATTAATCCTTTTCTTTTGTAAATTCTTCGAACAGTTTCTTTCTATTAAAGAAATATAAAGAAGCTACATTTCAGTTGACCAATTGGGCAATTTTTAAAATATATCTCTGTTTATTAAGATATTGTTCTTTTAGAAGTTAGCTAGAGAAAACTAATGTTGTATCTTTCATTTGACTGTTTTCTGCTGGGTAGGTGTAAGCCACTGGGGAAAAATGGGTCGTTCTAACACTAGATCACATTCTTCAAGATCGAAGTCCAGATCTCAGTCCAGTTCAAGATCAAGATCTAGATCACACTCTCGAAAAAAGAGATACAGGTATACTTCTTGCTTTTACTCTGTTCTCTTTACATTACTGTGAATATTGAAGTTGATTATTTATTTTACAATCTGACTCTTCTTGGAATTAAGTTTGACTGGTGTCAATAAAACTCTCAAGTGTACCTAAGAATCACATTCTTAATTTCTTTTTTGCTGTTTTAACAATATTCTGTTTGAATTTAGAGGTACATTTTCTACCATTGATACTAGGGCTTTCTGATTATAGTTGTGCGGAGAGTAGCTGCAGAAGATTTACATGAGATTCTGCTCATTTTAGACAGTTCACTGAAATATACTCTGTTAGAGTAATATCAATCTATCATCAAGCCAAGGAGCAATGTTGAAATACTTATAAAATAACATTTTAGAATCTTAACCAGAATTTATTCTTTTTCTCCTCTTCCTTATATGTGAGGGGAAAATGCTCCAGTCTGGGGAATGAGATGATGTTTTATTCTGATGACAGCCTCTAGAGCCTCCTGGAGTGTTCCAGAGAGCCTGCTGACCTTGATGTAGCACCTCATGATCTTGAAAAGGCACTACACTATTGGAAGATGGGCTGAAAAGTCTTCAGGCACAAACACTGTCTGCTGTGCTTTGGATCTCAGCCAGTATGTTGTGTTTGAGGGATTATGAACTCTTCATGCACTAACATTTCCTTTTAATCTTAGTTCTAGGTCTCGGTCTAGGACATACTCTCGATCTCGCAGTAGAGATCGTGTTTATACTAGAGATTACCGCAGAGACTACAGAAATAATAGAGGAATGAGGCGTCCCTATGGTTATAGAGGAAGAGGTAGAGGATACTATCCAGGAGGTGGAGGTAGATATCATCGTGGAGGTTACAGACCAGTCTGGAACAGAAGACACTCTCGAAGCCCTAGGCGAGGCCGTTCACGTTCCAGAAGTCCAAAGCGAAGGTCGGTTTCTTCCCAGAGATCACGGAGCAGGTCTCGCCGATCCTACAGATCTTCCCGGTCTCCAAGATCCTCTTCATCCCGGTCTTCATCTCCATATAGCAAATCTCCTGTCTCTTCTAAAAGACGTGGGTCATCAGAAAAGCAAGCAAAGAAAACTGAGGGAACTGCTTTGCAAGATAGCCCATTAAAAAGCAAATCACAGGAAGAAGAAAAAGGTACATTTGAACATGACCCATCTGAGCCTCTAGATGACTTCAATAAAGCAGCAGCGGCTTCAGGTGATATTTGGCCTGGTCTTTCAGCATATGATAACAGTCCAAGGTCTCCCCATAGTCCTTCTATTGCCTCCCCACCTAGTCAGAGTTCTTCATGCTCTGATGCCCACTTACTCAGTACAGTTCACTCAGCAAAAAACACACCTCAACACTCGCATTCCATTCAGCATAGCCCTGAGAGGTCTAGGTCTGGTTCCCTTGGAAATGGTTCCAGTCGCTATAGCCCTTCCCAGAATAGCCCACTACATCACATTCCTTCACGGAGAAGCCCTGCAAAGGTGGTCACATTACAGAATGCTCCACGTGAGGAGACTCGCACACGCTCTTTTTATCCGGAAGCTGGAGAACAGGAAAGTGCAAAGGGTGCAAAATTTCTGAAAAGGTAAGAACTGTACTTAGAAAAATAAAAGAACTAAAGTTAAAAATGTGACCAACATAATAGATGTATTATTGACATGTGCACTGTGTAGTGAGAAGTACCTGAATGTTCATTTATTCGGTCATGATTACACTTGGGACTCAGATGTGTGCAAGAACATTTGAAGTAGCATGGCTTGCTGGTGAGGATCATAATTCGTGGTTTTGATCTGAGAGAATTGAGTTTGCAACCTTACTAAGACCATGCATATTTCTTTTATCTTGTTCTAATGGCTTCATACACACCCACAAAGAAAGATATGCCAGATGACAAAGTATATTGAGGATATTTCAGAACTTTAAGAATTTTCTTTTGCTGATAATGAAAAGCTTGTTAAGTAGCACAGAAAAAACCCATTTTCTTTGTAAAAGAAGTTTTATTGTGAACTACTGAAAAGCTTGGTATTGTGGCTTATATGGAAAATTTAGGTTGCAGTCCAGGTGGAAGTAAGTCTCATTGAACTAAGTGGGATTTGCTTCTGAGTAGGCATGCATAAGATCGGACTTTCAGTCTTCCTTAGCAAACTAGAGTGTAAATATACAGGTTGAGTCTCATTATTCCCCAAGGTTCCATTCCCAGAACTCATGTGGATGGCAAAAATTGGACTATAGCAAATCAATTTAAAAAACAAAGTGCCTTTGTTCAGGTGATCTGAAAACAGCCTTGCTGATCTTTGTGATGTTAAGATAGAGTCATTAAGATGACAATCCAACAATTAGTCTCTCTCCAGGTGCTTAGAAAGGATTATCTTCCCTTCAGGGGGAAGGGAGGGGGTCTCATGGAGAGAGAATGATTGATGAATTGTTGGCTGGCTGTCCTCTAACTATTATAAAGGACTGTTTTCCTTAATTTAAAGGGTCCTTCTCATCCTGTTGAGATAAAAATCTCTACAACAGTAAGAAAAGCATTTTAAAGGGATGCATTTTTCCCCTTCTCCAGGGATCAGCACATTCCTTCTCATTTGCAGTGGCCATTCCTGTTGAGTCAAATCAGTGTATAAAAAATCCATGTATACAGGTTCTACCTGTATTTCCTACCCTATGGGTGTCAAATGTAAGATCTGCGGGCCAGATGCATCTCCTGGAAGCTCTCTATTTGGGCCCCATGATAATTGGGCTCTCCCAGCACCACCCTTTCAGCAGTATTACTTCTGCTAAATCTCAGGGAGGAAGAGACAGAAGGAGCAACATATCTGGTTTCCCAACTGACTCTTACTACCAAATATAACCTTCTGAGGGCCCTGCTACATGGCCTCTTCACTTATTGCCTCCTGGATGTAGATGTCAATTCTGGGGGAGAATGGTTCTGCTTACCTGTATTCTGGCATTTCAGAATGACAAAAAACCACCCTGTTTGTTCAGGCCTTTCATGGGTGAGGGGCTACTGTGAGTTTGTTATGGTTTCCACTAAGGTCTTAAGCTATTCCGCTGTTCTTACTCTTTCCTTGATTATTGCTGTTCTATATGCTTTAATACATATTTGATAGTTTGTGACTTATTTTGTAAACTGAAATATTTTAAGCTTTCTGTATTGCTTTTCCATCATTAGCAATGTACAGCAATTAAAAAAGAAATACGTGCTCTTTTCTAAATGATTTTGTAACAAAATGAAAACAGACAATTTGGAAATAATAATTATTAAAAATGGAATAGAGCAGCCATTAGATTGAATATATGCTTTTAAAAATTTACAAAGAAACTACTACATCATGTTGCTTCAGTTTCCTTTCAACAGAATATTACAATTTAGTGTATCCAGATTTTGAGCATATTATAATATTTTATGTCCCAAATAGTATTGTTTCATTATTTCAGCACTGAAAATTCTGAGTTTGATATACAAAGGGAAAAAAATATTCACAAGTATCAGTAAAACATAAAAATGTAAATCATAGATTTTCTTGCTTTTGTATTTAATTTTGTCATGTTGGGATGCCACATGATAAATGCTACTGAACTGACTTATTTGTTGTCTACAGGTACACAGATGAAGAGTCTAGAGTATACCTACTTGATCGGGGTAATGCTAGGGAGAAAGATACCCAGAAGGAGCGAGGGTCAGAAAAAGGGAGGACAGAGGGAGAAAGAGAATGGGAGGATCAGGAAGCTTTGGAATATTATATGGATAAAGAGTCTGGAAAACAAAAATTTAATGACTCTGAAGGGGAGGACACAGAGGAGACGGAAGATTATAGGCAGTTCAGAAAGTCGGTTCTGGCAGATCAGGGTAAGGGTTTTGCTGCATCTCACCGGAATACTGAGGAAGAAGGCTCAAAGTACAAATCTAAAATCTCTATGAAGGCAAATAGAGAGAGTGAAGGATTTAGAGATGATAAAAGTTATAAACTCAAAGAGACAACTAGCTATGTAGTGGAGAGACCTGGTGCACCAAAAGAGAAGCACAAGGAAGATGAGAAAAATTCTGAGAGAATGATAAAAAAAGAAACCCAGTCACCTGAGCAGGTAAAGTCTGAGAAGCTCAAAGAACTATTTGATTATAGTCCTCCCCTACACAAGAATCTGGAAACGAGAGAAAAATCTACCTTCAGGGAGGAGAGCCCTCTTAGGATCAAAATGATAGCCAGTGACTCCCATCGACCCGAAGTAAAACTTAAAATGGCACATGTGCCACTTGATGATTCTAACAGGTAATTATCCTAAGTTGCAACAGTTTCCCTTTATCTATGATTGAGTTGCTGTGTTCTTGTAAACCTATGTTTCCCTTTTATGTGTTGTGTACTTTAGACCTGCTTCCTTGACTAAAGACAGGCTGCTTGCTAGTACACTTGTCCATTCAGTCAAGAAAGAGCAAGAGTTCCGATCCATCTTTGACCACATTAAACTACCGCAGGCCAGCAAAAGCACATCCGAGTCATTTATTCAGCACATTGTGTCCTTAGTCCATCACGTCAAAGGTATGTCTTGAATTTGCCATACAGAGCAAGCATCACATGACATTAGGAAAAGTACAAAAATATAGAACTAGTCTGTTAAAACTTACAGTATATTCGTGTAGATTTCTTTACATTCTTTCCTGATATGATTATATATCATAAAATTATGCATTATCCCAGAGACTTGATATGAACATTTCATAAGGATTATATAGCTTTGGATAATGTATGACAACCTTTTTGTCACTCAGTTGTTAATTATGTTGTCATAGGCCAGGCATGCACAGCATGAGATCTGTGGATCGATTTTGGGCCTTTGAGAGCCCACTGTTTCTAGCCTTGCCCTCTTCTTTGGGATCCTGCAAGGCTAATTCCAAACTCATCACAAATTTATGTGAGGAGACTGAGAGAATGCTGTGCACTGGATAAAGACAAAGAGGGAGTAACTAGGCAGTGAGGATACTGAATCACCTGTGGTAGAGAAATTTTAAAAGAGAGGGATAACAGACACAATCATTGGAACAGAGGAATATAGTAATGTAGGCCTCTTATGCTAACAAAATAGAGAAACGATCCTTCTAGTAATTTGAATTGTGCACCCTTGCCATAATCTGGCATTCTGCATCTAAAATCATGGAGGCACATCTGGATTGTTTGCTTAAGTTGTTGAGATTTCATGTTCTTAATTTATTTCAATTTGTGAAAGTAAATATTGGCTTAATAAAACAGAGAAATGAGGCATAGTGTTTAAAAAAAAATACTCCAATGAAGAAAATATCCTAGTCCAGTGGTTCTCAAACTTGTACCACTGGGACCCACTTCTTAGAATGAGAATCTGTCAGGACCCACTGGAAGTGATGTCATGACTGGAAGTAACATCATCAAGCAGGAAGAGTTTTAACAATCTTAGGCTGCAACTCTACCCACACTTACCCAGGAGTAAGCCCCATTTACTATCTTTGTTAAAAGGATATACATAGTAACTTGTTAAAAGTACAGATTTGTAACATTCCCCAAATGCTGTCACATACCATGGTAGCATCAAGTCTAATATATTAAAAATAAAATACTGCATGAATGGGGACCCACTTGAAATGGGCTCGTGACCCACCTAGTGGATCCTGACCCACAGTTTGAGAAATTCTGCCCTAGTTCTTATTGCTTCATTCCAATAGAATCAGCATGAATTCAGCATGATTTCCTGGTATAAAATGAACCTCTGTGAGCTATGGCTCTTGCACGCCACTCTCCTCCCCTTTTGCACATGAGAAGAAAAGGAAACATTTTTTTTTTGGTTTGAAGTAAACCAGTTATGTTACAAACTGAGGAAATTGTAGTTCAATTCAAACTAGTATTGACCAAAAATTTGGTCTATTGACTAGTATAGACCAAAAAAGGATAAAATTTGGTTTAAGATCCTAGTTTGGTTTTTGAACTAAACCGAAGTTTTCCAAGCTTGTATGTAATGTGAAACATTGCTTTACTTCAAACCAAAAGAGAACTGTTTTCCTCTCATCTTCATGTATGTGAAAGAGGAGAGGAATGGAGAGTGTACAAACCCATGGCTCACAGAAGCTTGTTCACATAGCAGGAAACCATTGTTTTCTTAAGTGGCTGCTGTTTAGTCTCAGACTAAAGAGACTATCTGACGCTAGGATGGAGCTGAGCTGGATAAGGATGCTGTGATTAAGTGGTTGTGCAAGAGGGCTAATCATGGCCATTCGCATTGCAGCCAGAAGTCTGTTTACCTACACCAGTGCAAAGAATGTAGCAGCCCAGCTAAACTTGTGCTTGTCTAAGGTGGTTCCTAAACGGGTGGAGAAAGGCCACGATATGGGAGGTATGTGGGAGTTAGGGATTCCTTTGTACAATAAATGGCTTGGGATTCCACCTTGCACCTCTCAAAGTCTACACTCCAAAATATGATGGCTCTGAGAACACAAGAACTCTATACAGCCCCAAAGGGCACATCATATACTGTACATGCTCTGTTATGACAGGAAAGTGAGTAATGCAAAATTCACCCCTACTTGTACCCTATGAACTCTCTTCATAGCAGGAAAAGGGACTGGCAATGCAATCCTATGTACATCTTCTCAGAAGTAAGTCCTATTGAGTTTAATAAGACTTACTTCCAAGTAAATGTGTACAGGATTGCAGCTTAAGTCCATCAAAACTATGTAAGTATGAAACACTAGTAACTTGGAAAAATACCACAGACAGCTGAGCAGAACACTACACTATCATTGGTGCAACTAATCAATGCAAAGTGGTGGGTAGGATACTGACTAGCTTTCCCAGGTGCAGGGAGAAGTGCAGGAACAGCCATCTTAGTAGATCTAAGATGAAAGGAAGAAAATTAAGTCGTAGAGAGTCCTGTCTAAAATTATATACAGTATACAACATTATTTGAGAATGTACTAACTGAAGTGGGTATCCAATTTATTAAGGTGCTTAATCCAAGACTTCACTTTCAGAATCTTATTTAACACTCTTAATAATAAGATATGCTGATTACAAGAAAAGTCTGAGACTGGATATTTTCTAAGTTTTTCCTTTTGGAATTGGGGTATGTGAAATGTACCTCCAAATGGGAATAGCTCTTCCATGCTAGCCAGGAAGCTGCAAGTTGGCAAACATAGTTTAAGATGTTCTGACACTTGCCTTAGAAACAAACATGGAAGAAGCCAAAACCATCCATGGAATAGAATAAATGGCCATTGCTCCTTTGCACATTTTAATGGGTGTTTGGGGGAGAGATGGGGGAAGAGATTTTGAATAGCAGCCTGGAACACACACCTATGATTGCGAATTCTAATTCTGAATTTTCTAGCCTACTATAAATAGAGGTATTTGAAAATGGTTTTATTTCTTTGCAGATTTCATGATTTCAAAAAATGAAAAGGGCAGGAAGCAGTGTTACATGCTTTTATTCTAAGTTCTCATTCCAAATTCTCATTTTTATTTTAAATGCTATAAAAGTGTGCTAGGTAGGTGTTACAGATGATATTGAGACAGCAGAAGCAGTCATGATATTATAGTGAGGTTGTGTTATCAGAACCCCTGTGGATAAGAAAAACCATGGGTATTCCAACCCATGGTTTTCAGGGGTCCCCCAATCTCCAAACCCAACTGGAGTTAAACTCCAGTTAGGTCCAGAGGATCTTCTGAAGCCCGTAGAGGAAGTGCACAACCACCCACTGCCTCTGCAGGCCTCAGAATGGCCCTTTTGGACAAAAAACCACTACTTCCACTTTCTTTTGAGAAACCAGAAGAGACTGGCTTATAAGGCATAAAAACATGACTTTTGCTTTCCTTTTATTCTTTTTTTACAAAAGGAATCTATTTAAGATGACCATATAAATAGGTTCTTCATTTTCCACATTACTCTTTTTTCCAAGTTCAAAAGACATTGGTGCTCCAGCAAAAAACACTGACTGAAGACCTATTTTTCCCATAAACTCACAAGACTTAATAATAATAATAATAATAATAATAATAATAATAATAATAATAAATAATTAGTTATTTATATACCGCCTTTCTGGTCATTGGATTACTCCTCTGACTTTATTCAAGGCGGTTTACATAGATAGGCAGGCATTTCTAAATCTCTCAAGGGGATTTTTACGATCATAGAGGTTCTCTCTTTCAAGAACCAACAACATTTCAGAATGGATCTTCCTGGTTTGGTCTCACTTTTGGCTCCAGTTCTCCTACGCAGGCTGACAAGCAGCTCCATCTCTCACAAAGAGGGCAGCCAAGACGCTTCTTGCTCACACCAAGAGCATTCTCAGCGTTCATGGAGCTGCCAGTGTCCTCCTCGAACTGGTGACCTTCTGATGTTATCTTCTGGCTAAAGGAGACTCTACCCTCTAGACCAGACCTCCTGCCCTTCCCAAAACATTCAGGAGGACAGGAGGTTTAGTAGATATTATCATATCTAAGAACCTAAGTTTAAAGTGAAAGGAAATGCCTTGATCTCCCGAGGCAACAATTTTGTATACAGTATCATTACCTAAAAAATTAAAGACCAACAATCCAGACTACTTTCCACATCGTTCTTCCTATCCAGCTCAGCACTATATGTTAACAAGGGCTGCCATATTTTCATAAATTAATCATTTATTTCTCTATATATTCTGGCCTTATTGGTCAATTTTTCCTTAGTAACTATTTGCCAGGTCCTATCTTTGTAATGTAAGATCTTGGGTATTTCTCCAGCTTTTTGCAATCTCACACCTTGCTAGTCCAATAAGATTTGCAATTAATTCTTTATTAGTCAACTTATCATTTTCCCCAGTGAATAATGAAAATAATAATAATGGTTCCTTTCCAATTATTTTTTGATTAGTCAAAGCTTCTATCCACGTGATTATTTCCTGCCAATATTTTTCTATTTTAGGACAAAAAAATCCACATATGTTACAATGTACCCTTTCGTCCACAATTCCTCCAACACATATCTGATATATCTCCATTAATTTTATGCAGTTTTGTGGGGTACAAATGCAATCTATGAACGACCTTTAAAACCATTTCTTTCGTTCTAGCCGGTATTGATTCATAGGGGTATTTGGTCCATATTCCCATCCGTACTTCCTCTGATATATCAATATTCAAATTTTTTCCCCAAGCTATTCTAACTCCCATACCCTTTCCATATTCTCTCTCAATAATATTTCTATATATTAATGAAGTTAATCCTTTTCTATTATGTTTATTTTCTTCTATACAATATTGCTTAAATTCCGTTAATGGTCTCATAGGGCCAAATTCTTTATATAGTTGCATCACAAAACTCCTTACTTGTTTTATTTGTAGCCAATTAGTTCTTATTTGACTTGTTTTCTCTTCTAATTGTCTGGTTTTAATTGGTTTCCCTGCTTCAAATAAATCTGTAATTCTATAAATTCCAATTTGTCTGCAATGCTTAAATTATATATATTTCTCCTGGAATTTGAAATTTGGATGATCTAACATAGAGGAGATATAGGGGGAGCAAGGAATTTCATATATTTACGCCATATTCTTAATGTTTCAAAAGTAAAAGGGTTTTGTATTTGTTGTCCCTTCCTAATTGATTTATATATATAAACTAATATATATTAACTATACCAATTTCTCCATCTTCCTCCATCTCAACCCAATCAGGAGTTTCTTATATCTGTATAAATTTGGTAATTTGATTTAATTGGAAAGCTTCATAATATTTTTCCAGTTGTGGTATTCCTAAACCTCTTTTTGCACTTTGACCATATTTAACTTTTGCTTTCCTGACGTAAACTGGAAGTAGCGGTTTTTTGGCCAATATGGCCATTCTAAGGCCCACAGAGGTAGTGGGTGGTTGTGTGCTGCTTCCACGGGCCTCAGAAGACCCTCTGAAGCTCCCCTTGCACCCAGAGAATCCAGGTCTGTCAGCCTGTGGGGGCTCCTCAGATAAAGAAATCTGTGGGTTCCTAATCCACATATAATGCTATCAAACTGTATTTCAAACAGAAAAAGTATTCTATTTTAATTTCTGGAAAATACCTTAAACACTGAAATGCAGTGTTTTATGTTTGTGTTGTAAACAAAAACAGCACCTCTACCTATGAATATATGATCTGAATTATTTTTTGAAGGTGGGAATGTGGGCTTCTTCAGCATCCGTCACCCTTTTAATATTTCTCTGAAAAATAGACACTTAATCCAGCTTTCTAGAGAAATGCAAAGCACTGATACTTGGGCTGAGCCAGTTGCAAGTCTGATTGTCCATATACCTTTTTAATTTTCTGCCATGCTGATTTTTCTTAAAGAGCTACAGGTGTCCCCTGGTGGGGAATAGGTTCCAGCTGCCACAACAGATAGCAGCAGACTCTACAAAAAGTGGTTCAGAAATCCCCCCCCCCCAATTCCCCTTTGCTGTCTATAAACACTAACAGGAAGCACTCATAAGAAGTGAGTTGGAGGGCTGAAAAGAAGTGACACTTAAGTTCTGTAAACTGTGATAAGTGTTTTTCTTTTCAGTCCTCCAGCCCACTTGCTATTAGCATTTAAAGACAGCAAAGAGCCATGGAGTCACAGGAGATAGCAACAGGAAGGCTGCACTCACAGACAAATAAGTCATTTGAATGATGGGAGGGATTTTTGAACTGCAGATACAGGGGATTTTCATTATAATTGGGATAAATGTATTTTGGTAAGCATCCCGAGAATATGGATATGCTAATTTTAAATGATATAAGGAGCAATCCTAACCAACTTTCTAGCAACTTTCTAGCACTTTCTAGCATCCTGCAGTGGGCAGCCAGTCAAGGGGGCCTCCTCAGGACAAGGGCATGTTTGTTACCTTACCTTGGGGCTGCATTGCAGTTAAGTCAGTGCTTGAAAGTTGGTTAGGATTGCACCCACAGTCAAACAGCATAGCACACAAATTAGCAGGGAGTGATCCTAAACAATTGTGTGAAAAATTAACAGCAATTTGTCTAAAATCAGCTCTAAAGAGGTTTTTGAAAAGAGTGGTAATGTTTCTTTTTAATGTCTTATTTTATCTTGCTGTTCTTTGAAGTGGTCAGTTGTTCAAAGGAAGAATGGACAATTAACTTTTTGCTTCTTTTTTAAAAAAAACTTGGTTTAGGTAGGGACCATATATCGTATACTCGCTTTGTGAAGCTTTCTAAATGTGACATGGTACATTAGTCAGCCAAATTAGTCAACCCAGTTTTAATAAGCTTTTTTCCCTTGAAGATTTGGAATTATTTCCAATGTTCATGTTTGATCATGAAAGTATTTGGGAAATTAACTGGCTTTGTACTGGTCCTAGCTATTGTAACTATGTAGCAGGGTTCTTATCTAAATCATTATTTGATTTCAACATTCTCTGGATATCTCTACACACATCAGAAAGAACTTGTGGCTCAAGTGTTGATAAAAATTGTAGTAATTTTACATTATTGGTGCGATGCAGCTAGACTGAACAGCTCTTCTCTTACATGGAGCTGAAAATGCCCAGTGATGTTTTCTTTTTCATTGCAACTAGGTCCTGGAATGTGTTTTGAAATGGCAAAATCCATATTACAAAAGTAAAATAGCTGTTGAAAGATAACAGATGCACAAACAGGCAAAGTTGAACCTTCTATCTTCCTGGCAAAAATGGCACAAAAACTTGAGTTGCTAGCACAAATTCCTGTGTTTGATGGAATTATGATTGAGGCACTACCCTTGTAGTGGCCATATCAAGTTTTAATGATTGGTTATGAGAGATGTGCTGGATGTTGGGCGGTAAGTTGATACAGATGTACATTGATCTGTTAAGCAGATAGCTTGCTTTATATGTAACATTTCATAGTCCTTGATAATTTCACACACTTCTCTATTTTACATTTAAACACATCTGTTGAACTGGTCTTTCTCAAAATGTGGTGTTTTCTGTTACTAATTTAATGGTCTTGGGTTAAAAGAAAAGAAACAAAATATGCTGTCAGGTTTGCCAAGATGCCAGATGTTGTTCAGCCCTTAGAGTCTCCTAGCCTAGCCTTATGTATGCTTATTCAGAAGTTAGTCCTGATGAGTTCAAGAGGGCTTACTCCCAAATAAGTGTGCACAAGATTACAGCATTAATTTAACAAATAAGACTGTGCAGCTCTAGATGTATCAAATAACTGAAATGCTGAACAAGCCCTCTACAAATACTGATGACTCAGTCAAGTTTTCTGCTTCTGTGGGCAAAACACAAAGATGCCCAGTGTAAACTCCTCATTAAAAAGTTACAGTTCTTGAATTGATAGTTAATATGTTTACAGAAGATTGTGAAATGTGGTGTTTGCTACTGCTGATGTTCACTGAGAAAGTGGACCAAAAAAATTAACCTTTGCCTTAATATTTTATGAACCTTTTGCCTGTTCTACATTCTGGTTGGGTATGATAGGTAGGTGTATTTAAGTTAACCAGACAGTGTTTGTTCTTTTCAACCAACAGAACAATATTTCAAGTCTGCAGGGATGACCCTAAGTGAGAGGTTCACTGCTTATCAGAAGGCTACTGAAGAACATAGTACTCGGCAAAAGAGTCCTGAAATACACAGGTTTGTTATTGTGTTATTCTCTGTTACGTAGCTAGCAAGCCATTCACCAAATGATATAACATCTTCGTAAACCACACTGCATTAACTTCTTGGGAAAGGACTGGAGCAGAAGTTCTTGAATAAAATTACTGCTTTGGCATTAATGCTCAGTTAGGCTAGCACACACGTCACTTGCTTAGGGTCGCCAACTCTGACTGAAGCTATTCCTGGAGCTTATTTTCTAACCCATTATAATGCTGAAAATTCCTAAAGTCTCTTGAAATCTTGAGGATTGCTAAATGCTCCAGAATTGAAACCTAGAGCATGATGCTGGTTCCTGGGGACTCCAGATCACTTTGGTGAGTTGACAGCCCTACTGTTGCTTGAACCTTAACAGCTGTTTGGATCCTAGCTAAGTTTGCTGAATGGTCTGACACCCAAATATTGCACCTAAGCTAGGCCATTGTTATTTTTTTTGAATGAATATTTAAATATGTTCAGTAAAATGCAGTTTTTCTGGATAACTTTCTTCTGCCCAATTTGCTGCTGCCTGAAGTTGCTATGTTTTCGTAATGTATAAATGCCTAGTTAAAAAATTATCTCATCTGCACTTCTCCAGGAGGAAAAGTTTTGATTTTTACAGAAGTACTATTCACATATACATTCACTGATATATATACTTGGTGATTCTTGCTTGTATTTTTGTTTGGATATTCTGTAGGTGCACATTAATTTAACTAATTGGGTGTGATTTTAGACTCCACAATGGCAATTCTCCTTTTGTGTTTTCAGTTTTCCACTTGGCAGAGATGAATATTGGCAGCCATAATGATTACTTTTAAAAATCTTGCATTTAGGAGGATTGACATCTCTCCAAGTACCCTGAAGAAGCATACCCGTTTAGCGGGAGAAGAGAGAGCCTTTAAAGAAGATACCAAGAAAGTAGGTTTTAAGTGTACATTGCTTTTTATATTCAATCATCCTGTGCAGTCTGAATGCAAGTTCATGTCTCACATTGACCTTTCACAAATTCTGCTTCCATATTTTTGTACCTTTAGTTTTTCCCGTTTTATTTCTTGTCATTCCTGATGGATGCAGTGGACCATTTTTTTTCCTTTGAAGCCTAATCATATTTGATAACTTGACACATACTGTACATTCTGTTCCCGGAAAATTCAAACTAATGAAGACATTAGTTCTTCAGGAGACATTAGTTCTGTTTCCATATAAATAACTTTTTAGAAGACATGTTCAGCTCTGTTCTAGTTAGTTTTACTTTCCTATTTGGAAAAAGAGCCTACAAAATATGCAGAAGAAAAGGGGGCATAATATCATGTAGTTAAGGCATACACCTCTTCTTGTTGCATTCTGTAGAGGGTTGGGTTGATATTAAAATAATGCACTAAAATGTGTCTGATTTAGGGAGATAAAAAATTAAAGTGTGATGCTGCTGACCTTCGACATGACATCGACCGTCGTAGAAAAGAACGAAGTAAAGAACGAGGAGACTCTAAAGGCTCCAGGGAATCCAGTGGGTCAAGAAAGCAAGAGAAAATTCCAAAAGATTACAAAGATTATAAATCTTACAAAGATGACAGGTAAAACACTTCACTTATAACTAGGATTTTAGTTTCTAATTAGACATTTGTAATTGTAAGCTTAATTGCTTTCAGTTTTCATTGTACAATGGAACATCTAAATTTAAACAATTAAAATTATTTGTTTTACAGCAAAAATGTATTTGTCTTTTACACGGCTTATGGTGGATGAGGACAAAAACTTTGGAATAGCAAGCTAACACTGAAAAAAATGACAAATTAATCTGTCCTATTATCCAGGCTACATCAGGAGGTTGGACTTCAATGCAGTACATTTCTGTAAACAGTTTGTGTAAGAACTTTGGTTCGTTATGCTTGATTCCGCACTTTTTCAACTCATAACACCCAGATTATGAGAATTTACTGAAGTATAGATTTAATTTGGTCAAAGGGGGGAGATAGTATTTTTTTTCTCAAGACAGGGAGTGGGCTCTCCTTAAACAGGTTAGTCTTAAATATATTCATTGTGTACTTGTAGCAGTGGTAAGAGTTACTTCAGATTTATCTGCCTTTTGATTTTGGTGTTAAAATTCTATAAATATTACATCAATGCCAAATGTATTTGCTATGAGGAAGTTGAATACAAAGATTGTGTATTTCTTCTCTTCCACTACATAATTATGAATTTACTTGCACTTTTCCTTTTACTTTCTGACAAAGATGTCCACACAATTATCAGTTGCTGTCTAGCTCTGCACTTATTTTCCATGTAGTAAAAGGGCAATGTCAATGTATGTTTTTTGGTAAGATGTGAATAATAAATGTAGTATCACTTAAAAGTTTTATCCCTAGATAGGAAGAAATTCCTATAGTTTAAACTTTTTGACCATATAAAAGCATTTGTGGAAATATACATAAAGCATTTGTTAAAATTAGTTTGGCCAGCTGAGTAGCTCTCTTTGTTTAGCAAGCTTTAGGTGTTAATAAGTCATTAACGGTTTTAATTGTTAGAAGCTGAATTGTGTAAGCTATACCGCTTCTATTAGTTTCAAGCTAGAGGAGAGGATAGTATCTGAGGGTACAGAAAAGAAATCCTATATAGAAGATGTATAGGATGCTACAGCAAACAGTATGGTTTCTTATTTTTCAGTAAACAAAAAAGAGAACAAGACCATTCTCGATCTTCCTCAACTTCCTCCCCATCTTCCTCCTCATCCAGTTCCCGAGAAGAAAAAGACGGCAAGAAAGAAAGAGATGAAGAGTTTAAACCCCATCATGAGCAGAAAGAATACTCGGGTTTTGCAGGACCTGGAAGACCTAGAGGCACATTTGTGAGTTTCCCTTTCCTTTTTCTGATACTAAAAAATCCTAATTAATATAAAGATAGGATTGAGATATCCAGGGTTCTGTTGTTTTTGTATGAGACTTATGAGAAGGCATTTGGAAGCATTTCTTACTGGGAATTGTAACTTTCAGGAATAGGAGTTGATATTAAAATGCTGCCCATCCCAACTCTAAAATATATCCCTATTGAAATAGACTTTACTCACTTAAAACTTTAAAATGCACGATAGCTATCCCATCACATCTAGAGTGTATATTAATCTTTACTGATGGATTAATGCTTAAATGTGAATCACAAAACATAAGCTGATTGTGAATATTTTCATAGAATACTCTGCAAAGTGTTTGACTGGGTTTTTTCTGAACTAAGCATTACTCCTGATTCTTAATCAAACAAAAACATTTTCTGTAGTATTTGCTGCTACGTTGTATTTATTTCCATTTGCATTGGTGCAGTCATACTTTTTGCTCTTTATGTCTGTTGGTCTATCCTGCAACTTTGTTTTACTTCTGTTTTTTCCCCCTTTTTTAATGTATATTGGAAGGGAGGAACAAGTAATGTTTAACAGGAAAATGCAATGTAGGGTTTGCATTTCAGTTCAGTATGTTTAGTAGCAAATAAGCTAACAATCAAGTCGTTTGTCATGTGGTAGTGGTATGGCAGGTGAATACATCTTAAACCGGGTGGCCCTAATATCATTATTGAGCTATAACAGCACTTCAAATAGCTGTATACACAGGCGTCCCCAGTATCTGCAGATCTACTTATCTGTGGTTCCCTGCACCCCTCCATACCCGTTACCTTTGTTTATGTTCATTACAGTTGTGCAAAATGCCTCTTGCTTTGACAAAAACAGCCAGGCACGCTGGCTTTAACAGACAAGCAAGCAGACAGGCTAGAAGGGAGAGTGAATGTTAACTTCCTGCTTCCTGGAGGCACATATCCTCCGCAAATACTGGGGGCACCTGTTCTTTAAATGTGACAGGAGGTTCATAATGGAGGAAAGCACAGTGAGCTTTTGTTGCCTGTTTAACATTGCTTGCTTGCAGGATTCACCCATAGTTATTTGCCTAATCTCCCTAAGTACAGGTGGAACCTTTTTATGCTCCAGGGTTTCTTTCCTTGAACTTCCATGATTGGGAAAATCCGCATTGTGCCAAATCAACCAGAAACACGTGATTTTACACAAATTGCATAGTTACACAAATTGCGTACAGTTAAGCAAATAGCGCTACAGCCTGACACTTGGGGATGGAAGAAAAGTAAGGCAATGGTTCTCAATCGCCTCCCCCCCAGCTCCTGTACTCAGCCTTCCCCTGTTGCCAGCTGTCCCCACTTGTTTCGAAGGTGAGATGCTGAGCTTTTAAGAGTCCAGTCCTATGCATTCTACTTAGAAGTCCCATTGTAGTCAATGGGGCTTACTCTCAGAAAAGCGTCGAAAGGATTGTTGCCTGAGAACTAGTCCTGTGCCTTCCTACTCAGAAGTAAGCCCCATTCTAGTCAATGGGACTTATTCCCGGGAAAGTGTGGAGAGGATTTTAGCCTAAATCTAATGCTTGGGATTGCTGGGAAGACTTGCTTGCTAGGCTGTTTTGCTTGTGTAGACTGGAGCACAGATTGCCTGCAGCATCTCAGTCTGAAGGAGGGAGGAATTCGACACAAGGTGCCTGATTTTCCTTTGCTTCGAGGAAGGCAAACCAAACAAGCTGGAGGAAAAAGTTCCATTGGTTTTTAAAAGCAATCCCCCTCTGTTACCACCATGTGTGCATGAGAGAGAGAGAGAGAGAGAGCTCCTCTTTGCTGCATCCCCCACTTGCTACAGAGGTTTTTCCCTTGGCTTCCCCTCTCCCCGCTGGATTCTTGTGGAGTCTTCTGCTCTTGCCTCTTTGATGGCTCAGGGGCTCCAAGGAGTCTTACTGTTCCTGTGCAAGGTGCACAATCTTCCATAGCCTCTTCCATGGCTCCAGGGCTACTTCTGTGCCTGTGCAAGGAACAGCTTTTTTGCAGTGTTTTGACCTGCCTTGAAATGAAGCAAGACACCACGGGGCAAAGGAGGCAAAGGTGTGTGCGACTTTGAATCCCCCCCCATTTGTGTTGAGATAAATCTGCAGATAAAAAAATCTGTGTATAAAAAGGTTGCACCTGTACTGGTTATTGTGTGTCATATTATGACAATAAGGTAATAAGTTCTGGAATTACAAGTACCAGAATCATGAAACATTAAAAATTATGCAATTTTTACATACAAGTTTTGATTTGTTGGCTATCTGGCTTTTCATGCTTTGGTGCTTAGGGTTTCATTTTGTGCTAAGAGTCAGCTAGGATGCTAAAACCCTCTCATTGTGTCATGATTTTTCAACAGTGCCTAGGCTAGGAATGGGGGGAGGGTTAGTTTCCTTGCATGAGCTTCTTTCCATTTGCTCAAGGTCTGGATACAACTCTGTGCTTTTTCAGTTAACAGTTATTTGGAAGTATAATTTTTCTGTTAATTCTTTCTTGTTTTGAATGTACTTCAAGTTGAAATGCAGTACACCTAAGTGCTTTCCAGGTCCTTTACTTCCTCTGTTTTCTTGCTTTTTCTGTTGAATATTCTAGACCATCAGACTTATGGTCCACTGCAAACATGTGCACCCACATAACAGTAACTCCCAAATATATCTGGGTTTCATTTCTCCATTCTTTGAACAGACTTTTTAGTTATAGTTTTAGGCAAACTGGATGTAGAAGTAATATGTTCTGAATCTTTGATTGTAGAGATCAAATTTTTCTCATTGTCAAAAACTGCTTTTTGAAAGTGTGCGTTCTAGATAAACTGCCCGCCCTCCTGGCCTAAAATACATAAATGCTCTTCTGCTACAATGTTATTTTAATGTCTTTGTAAAATTCTGCATGTTGATCTGTAAAGCCACTTTAACTATGTGTGGTATTGGCTGAAGAATAACAAAGCATTTTAGTTCATGTATTGGGGATTTATCATTTGCTTTGTGAAAATGAATTAAATACATAAATGCTTTGGTTAATCAGTTTCGAATCAGGGGCAGAGGAAGAGCCAGAGGCGTGTTTGCTGGAACAAATACTGGTCCCAGCAACTCAAACCCTACTTTTCAAAAGAGACCGAAGGAGGAGGAATGGGATCCTGAATATACCCCAAAAAGCAAGAAATACTTCTTGGTGGGTGCCATACTGTTATGCATGCATCTTATCTCAAAGCGTATCTAATAAATTTATGGAGGCAATATCTAAAGCTACCTCTGTCATTTCAAGGATCTTAGCAAAATCCTTTGAGAGCATCAGATCATAAGCACATGCTTATCTTTATATCCAGCTGTCTCAACTTTTGGTAAAATTTTGTTGACCTGCTTTTAGAAGTTTTTTGTGCAAACTTTTGTCTATACTCAGTGAATGGAAAAGTTCCCTTACATACAGATGACAGTATAAAATTGTAAATTTATTTCAACAACTTTAGTCCATACTCTATAAATGCTGGTTTCAGTTTGCCTCAGAGATATTGGAGAAACAAGTAGTAATAGTTCCACCATAGTTGAATAGTGACGAGTGAAAAAGTTGTCTTGTACACATAACTTTGTGTAATGCTAATTGTAACTTTGAACTGCTATGTTGTTCATCAAGATAACTGTCATTTAAAACTAGCCAAAGGACCACCAAATTTGACAAGGAGATATGGAGATTTTCCCTGTTCTTCACCTTCCCATCTATAATTGAGGCAAGTGGCAAAAACAGGCTGCCTTTTTCAGATCTTGCCTTGACCCCTGTCTTCCCAAACCAAATATCGTCCCCAGGCTCTTAGGAAGAAAGAAATAAGGAATGCTTCCCTTGCTTGCATCCTAGAACCTCTGTTTAGGATCAGTTTGGGGAAGGAAACAATACTACTTTTTCCACATGTGCACATCACTCTAAGTTGTTGTTTTGGGGGGATGAACTATCAGCAAAAGAGTTTTGCCTTCATGAGGTTGCAAGTGTTCTTGCCCCTCATAGAATCTGTGCCAGTGATGGCCAGGCCTCCCAGTTTCAGAGCCCTGCTGGATCTAGTCCAGCTTCCTGTATCTCACAGTGGCCCACCAGATGACTCGGGCAGCACTCCACATATGGCTTAACCCCCCACCACAATGTCTTCCTGATGTTTTATACATTATTTTTTTCCATAGGAGCAAATGGCAGAGATGCTTTTATATGTAGGAAAGTAAAGGCATTCACTTAAATATTTCTCAGATAGCCTTTCGCTGTGATCTGAGTTTGTCACTTACTTGCTTTAAAAGTCAGGCTGTATCTGTAAAGCCCTGCTCTGGATTTTCTTTCATTATCATGCTAGAGTGTGGTAGACTGTTAGGAACAAGTGTGCACATGTGTCTGTGTAATAATACCCACCCACACCCCAAAAATCGAAAGATGAAACACAAAGAGTGAAATGGAGTCAAGGCCAGATTTAGAAGTATATTTCTGATACTCCCTCAGCTTAGTGAAAAATCAGAAGATTATTAAAAAATATAGTAGGCATGTCTGATAGTGTCCTTTTGTTTTTTGTATAGGAAAATCTTTAAGTGATTTACAAGAGAATATATTACATGTATTTCTTTTCAATCAGTTGTTTACGCTTTCTCCTATATATTTTCACGTTGCATAACCTTATTCACATTCTATTGGAGTATACATAAGAGTATAATTCAAAGTATTACAGGCAGGTAATTGTAACAGATGAATTATTTTCATTAAAGATAAGTAAGGTTTTCGGAGCCTACTTAGCAAAAATTTATTTCTCAGAACTAAAATACCTGATTTGGTTGCATCTAAAAAATGCTAGGAATAAGCCACAGAGCCATGACAACTTTTATCTGTCTCTCCTGTCAGGTTGGTGGTTAAGCCATTTCTACTCCAAGGTTGCATATATGCAACAGGGATCAAACATGTACACCTGTGGGCTGGGCAGAAATGGGTTAGGATCCTTAGCCTAGTGGTACATATGTTTTGCATGCATGAGGTCTTAGATTCATTCTCTGTCATCTCTATTTAAAGGTAGTAGCAGGGCTGAGAGAGATCTTGAACTGTGTTGGAGTAGGGTTGGTGGTACTAGGCTTGATGGACCAGTAATTTTGACAGTATAAGGCAGCTTCATATGTTTCTAAGCTACAGAATAAATGTCAAGGAAAAAGGTCTTGGCTGTAGCGATCAAGGAGGAGAGTAGATAGTTCAAAGTAGTTTATTCAAGTTCCTCCCAATAGTGTGTTTAGTGTTCTTTAAACTCTTTATTTTTCCTTTGTTTAATCCATGTTTGCCCTAGCATGATGACAGAGATGATGGTGTAGATTACTGGGCCAAAAGAGGAAGAGGCCGTGGCACTTTCCAGCGTGGCAGAGGAAGATTCAACTTCAAAAAATCAGGAAGCAGTCCAAAGTGGACTCATGACAAATACCAAGGGGATGGACTTGTGGAAGATGAAGAAGAAACAATGGAAAATGAAGAGAAAGAGAGACGTAAGGAAGAAAAGGTAGTTATTTCTGTTTTATCAGTTCTTTGAATAATTCCTTACATAAGTCAAATTTTAAGTGGCTTAAAAATAATGAAGTAATATAGGACAAACATTTTACATCTTCTTTTGCATAGGAATAATACATCTGAAGTCCAGTTCCAGCTGAAAAATCTATGCGCCATCCACACAGCATTTTTAATATGACTTTTGTCGTCAAATGAATGTAAGCATTTTCCTTAAATTTTACTGTTGGAGAGTAGTTTAGTTTTCTGTTTTTGTTTTCCTTCTTAGCAATCTCACTAACTAGTTACTGTTGATTATACAAAAGCAAGTAGGAAAAAAATTACAATACTATTTGTCATGATCACTTTTAAAAATCTTTACTGTTTGTTATAACAAAATGTAATTTGTCCAAAAGATATGGTCAAAACCTGAGAGTTGTCCTTTATTGCTCCTCCACAACTGTGTTTTACTCTGAAGTAAACCTTAGGACTGCACACCTAGATCTTGAGGCAGCATTTTTAAATAAATATGTACTAAATCTGAATTCTATGATGGAGTTAGTATTTTCCTTAGATTGTTGTTTGTACTGCTTATGTTTAAATTGCAGCATAAAATTACTTGGTCTGATTTGGGGTGGGAGACTGATACTTGGCTTTAACAATAATTCAGCTACCTAATTAATCAATAAGTGAAAAGCACTGCAAGGCTAATAGTTTGTAATTTGTTTTCACAAAACTTACTGTGGATCAGGTTTGAGAAATAGACTGCTTTGCTACCTTTATATCCAGTTTTCTGAAGAATGAGTGTGAGTAGGAGTATTCAGGTCAGTGTTGAGATCTTATTAATTCTTTCATACATTCACATTTCTAGACCACGATGGAAGTTCTCTTCTGAACAAATCTAGATCTGACAAGTAGAGCTGTAGCTTAACAGGTGCTACGTTTCTCCGTCCACATACCCTTACTGCTAATGGGGAAATGCCTCAACTATATGTGCAACAGCACTAAAAGTAGCTTGACTTTCTGCACACTCTTTTCTAACAAGAAGACTTGTCCTACATTCCAAACTTTTAGGCGTACGACAGAAAGGTAAATTGTAGTGAAAAAAATTACCTATAACCCAAGCATGTTTTAGTGTGATGTTTCAGAGTTTACATGCATAATAAATATAGTCATGTTAAATCCCTTGATGCTATCCATTTATAACATTTAAGCAGTGTGTGTAATGAGTGTGAAATGATATTTTTAATGTAGGAACATTAGAGGAGGACTCACTGGCTTCTGGTGAATATAGAGGTCAGAAAATTTGTGGCAATATCGATCCAGCTACCAATTGTATCACTCTTTTCCCCACTTTGTAAAATAGTCCCTCCAGTTTTTCTGTGGGTTTTCTTTAGGCAAATAACTTGACAAATGGGATATTTCCATCATGTTTTCAGTCTTCAGTGGAATAAAGATATAAAAATTCAAAAAAGATATTAGACTGTCATTACAGTTCCAAAGCACATTGCAGAGGCATTGTTCTAACTGTATGTTGAAGTCTTGGATTAAAAGATTTCCACAGGAAAGTTTGTCATTCCATTTTGGTATTTAAAAATTGAAAGATTTCAACATTTTGAAGGAGTATCAAGCTTAAATGAATCTAAAATTTGAAGGCTTGACTAATTTGCCTTTTACCAACCATTTCTCTGGCTGTATTGTTAGAACTCTGGTTGAGCTAGCTGCTGAAGTACAGTGTGGTACAATGTTATGCTAGTACCATTACTTTTGATATTAAATCAAAGGGGTTGGTCATAGAAGAAGCTACTTTATATCAGGTTCATTGATTGGGCTTGAATCTATCTAACCCATTGATGTCTACCGTGACTGGCACCAAATTGACCTGCCTGTCCAAATTTGGAGAGCCCAATGTGGCTTACAGTCATCAACATTAATAAAATATAACCAATCAAATCAGTTAAATAAGTGGGCAAGAACAGGGCAACAAAACCATAATGAAGAGCAAAATAACCAAAACCAGAAGATATTGAATGATCAGACAGAACTTTGGTACACATTCTCCTGCTTAGCCTAGTTATTTTGATGAAGGTTTGCAAAGTGCGTCTATATTGGTATTTGCAGCAAGGATTATCCCATTGTTTAAGACAAAATGATTATGAAAAAGATCATGGTCAATATGAAAACCAGCAGCCAACTACTATAGTGACCACAAATATGACATTTGGGAAGTATCTAAAATCAGGTTGCTTTCTTCTGTGTGTGCCAGTGGTTACAGTTTCAGTTCTCAAATCAGACACAGGTTGATTTGGATTGTGAAAATTGTAAGTTGATATCACTCTGTGCCGATGTATTAAAGCATAAGAAACAACATATCTTATTGGTGTCCTCAGTGATAGCATACATCTCACTGGGAAGAGGAATGAAACAAAATGCTAAAATCTTCATTGGGCGTATTATTTTAAACTTTTGGAAGATGTGGCTTGTCTTGAAATTTCTTGAATTGAGGGTAATGGCCAATAGAGTAATGTGAGAGCCCTATGCTTTGCAAAGATTCATGTATCTGACTACCCCTCTGCCTTTCCTTTTTGATCCGGCTTTGGAGCTATTAGCATGTACAGGAAGAACATGTGCAGTGATTCAGGGTGTTAGAGACAGTGTGCATATAAGGTAAATGTAGTATGCAGATGATGCAATAAGAACTCTGTCAAACCTTATACAATCTATACAGTCTGAGTTGCTGCAGTTCATTGCAGACATTGAATCTCTGACTATTTTGATCATTTGGGATAAATTAGAATCATTTGGAGTGGTGGAAAGAGACACCACTGCTAGTTAACAACCCTTCTCCCTCACTGTGCTCCCAACAGTCCCACTGGTCAGATGGGAGTTACTGGGAAAAACAATAACTTTCACTGTCACCACCTATGACTGGAGAAAACCTAGATAGGGAAAGCCCAGTTTGAGAAATCCTCTTCCCGCCACTGTCCCAGTTCTGTTTCATTGATTCAAAACAAGAATAAAGTACATGGGGCCAGAGAGAGATTGAAAAACCTTCATGGACTCTTATTTGTTGACAAAACAAGGAAGAGGATGCCAGCCCTAACGAAACTACAGGTAAAAATGGTTTGTGATAGAGGGCCCAATGTGACAAACTGCTTTAGCATTTCTCCATGTTTCTTAGTGAATATTTGTAAGGGTATGCAGCAGATAGGACAGCATAATGCTTGGGTTAGTTATCAGCACCCACTTCCCTGCTTCACCCTTTTAAAATTGGGGTAAACTGGAGCCAGGGGCTTCCTTAAAAGCAGACAGTTGTTGCTCCTGCACAGCTAAGTTGCTTACAAAAGCTTCAATTCTAACTACTCAGAAGTAAGTTGCACTGAGTCTGCAGCCTCTGGGACAATAGATACCATTGCTGCAGATCTTTTGAATATACTATGTCAATTCAAAAGGGTACACAAGAGACATCTCAACAATCAAAACTATGAAACTACAAACCACCAGCTGAAGAGCAAAACTGAATAATGGTTGTGAGACACACAGGAGTGACCCATTGTAGTGGGGGGGGGGGGGAAGGTTCCAGCCTAAGAAGGAGCAAAATGAGAAAACTGGTTAGCTGTCAAAATGCTTGGAATAACACTCTGTGCACCATAGGGGACCAGGGTCCAGTCCATGCATTGGGAGTGTGCAGTGGTAGAATTCTGATGCACTTCAGACTGCAGTGGGTGGCGGTGTCATATTTTTGAATCTTCCCTGCCACATATATAGTAAACTAGAAAATCAGGCAAACATCTGCACTTAAACCTTTCCCCTATTTTGCTCATTTCTGATATGCATTGAGCATTTGGAGCAATACCATAGTCACTGGTACTGAGGGTGTGGGGTTAGACTGGCTACTGCTCCTTTGACCAATCCCCTGCCTATTTCACTGTGTGTACCATGAGGATTGGATCTGCAGATTCTACATAGGAACTCATCAAAAGAACCAGCCGCAAGAGATTCCAATACACAGAAGTAGAACGGATGGAGGAGCACAAGAGAACTGATAGATGAAGATGACATGCAGTTAATCAAAACCGAAGAGAACTCACACTTTGTTCTTGTGATATGTACGAGTATGTCCCAAGCCTGTTTACTCAGAAATATGTTATATTGAGTTCAATGGGCCTCACTTCCAGGTAAGTGTGTATAGAGTGCAAAGTGCCACAGAGGATTCCAGCACAGGGCTTTGCCCCAGAGCCCCAAAGACCGTTGCCTAACAACAGCTTCATAGTGTTTTGGGTTAAAGTGGAAATGGAGGAAGAAAGAATTGTGTATCATCCTGAACTCCTTGGAAGATGGGTGAAATTTAAAAATGTATGAGTAACAAGTACATTTTTAACAAGTAACAAGTACGTTCGTAACAAGTGAATAAATTAAAACCTTGATCACATGTTCACAGGGGACGCCCATGTCAAAGTAAGTCTCACTGAGCTTACTGGGGCTCATTACCAGGTAGGTGCCTTGAATTGCATTCTAAGAAATTGCTATTTTCAAACTTTTTCATCTCACAGCACACTGACAAGGCTCTAAAATTGTCAAGGCACACAGTCCCCTTTTGGACAATTGACAAGGCACAATGCAGTGCTGGTGGGGGGCTCACATCTCCAATTGCCTACTAATAAATGATCCTCCCCCAAATTACTGCAGCACACCTGCAGACCATTTGGGGCACATGAATGTGTGGCAGCACGCTGGTTGAAAACAGCAGAATAGTAGCTGAATCCTAAATAGGGACAATATGAGCAGTGTACCAACAAATATAAACTGATATTGTAAATATAAATTATTTCCAGCAAAGCATACAGTTGTACATTCTTAAGTTTTATCATTCTAGAATGAATAGACTCCATTTTTTATAATTAGGTTATCAAGATTTATATCTCACTGATTATGCCATTTCTGTCCAACATTGCATATATTCAACAGATCAAATGTATACACCTGTGGGCTAGGCAGAAAAGGGTTAAATTAGACTGCGATCTTATGTTTGTGGAAGTAAATCCCGCTGAACACAATGTAATATACTTCTGAATAGACATGCATAGGATTGTGCTATTAAACTTAGGGTGCAATCCTAACCCTTTATGTCAGTGCTTTCCAGCACTGACATATGGGCAATATGGCTCTGGGGTAAGAGAACAAACATTCCCTTACTTTGAGGAGGCCTCCGTGAGTGATACCCAACTGCAGGATGCAGCACACGTCCCATTGGCACCGCTATGCCAGTGCTGGCAACCACTGACATAAGAGGTTAGTACTGCGCCTTAACTCCCATGTAAGTGTGTAGGATTGCAGCCTTAAGAGCCCTGCTGGATCAGGCCATAGGCCATCTAGTCCAGCTTCCTGAATCTCACAGTGGCCCAGCAAAGGCCTCAGGGAGTGCATCTGACATTCTGACGTAGCCCATTTCTAAAATCAGGAGGTTGCGCATACACATCATGGCTTGTAACCTGAAATGGATTTTTCCTCCAGAAATTTGTCCAATCCCCTTTCAAAGGCGTCCAGGGCAGATGCCATCACCACATCCTGTGGCAAGGAGTTCCACAGATTATCCACACTATTCCTAAGTGCAGATGGGGATGAGAGCTGACTTGAAAACTTGCTAAAGATTAAAATCCTGTCCCTGCTGTAGCAAACCAGCCACTATTGCAGATGCAGGGAAAAAATTACAGCAGTCCTGCGGTGTTGTGTATGTTTGTAATTTTGCTCCCAGCCATCCAATGGGGGTAGATTCCCCATTAAAATCAGCGACAGCCGCCATCACCTCTTTTGGCTCTATGGCGCCTCTAGTGGAGAAGCTTCTACTCTGCTGCACAGCCTGGCAAGTCCTTGAACAAGGACTTCCGCCTTCTGGATACAAGGGAACCTTACGTTCGAGAAGCCTCGCCACCGAGTGTCAGGATTGGCTAAGACGCGCCTCGTCCTATCCAATCAGCGCGCGAGGAGCGAAGGTTTGATTAAAGCTAGTACGGGAGGTTAGAACTTGCGGAGTGACGGCGCTTCCCCAGTGGGGTTGGGGGTGAGTGAAGGAAGGCAGTCTGGTGAGTTTCCCTGACGGGGGTTACAGCTGCTGTGTGGGCGGCTCTTTGAGACCTTGCAAGCCAGTCTCGCCTTCCTCCAACGGTGGGTGGGTTGGGGCTTCCCCTTCCCCCTTTGTCCCTTGGGGACTGTGTGTTTGGCCCAGCCATAGGGTTGCATGGGCTTTCAGTTCTTCTAGGTGGCTCTCAAATTCAAGAAACCATAAGAAGAGCCCCACTGGATCAGGTCAAAGGCCCATCTAGTGCAGCCTCCTGTATCTCACGGTGGCCCACCAAGTGCCCCAGGGAGCACCCAAGACAACAAGAGACCTGCATCCTGGTGCCCTCCCTTGCACCTGGCATTCTGACATAGTCTACTAAATTCAGGAGGTGGCACATGCCCATCACAGCTTGTAACCTCTGATTTACTTTTCCTCCAGAAATCTGTCCAATCCCCTTTTCAAGGCACCCAGGCCAAATGCCATCACCACATCCTGTGGCAGGGAGTTCCACAGACTAACCACACGCTGAGTAAAGAAGTATTTTCTTTTGCCTTTCCTAACTCTCCCAACACTCAATTTTAGTGGATGTCCCCTGGTTCTGGGGTTCTGTGAGAGGGAAAAGAGCATCTCTCTATCTACTTTATCCATCCCCTGCATAATTTTGTACATCTCAATCATGCCCCCAGGTACCTCTTTTCTACACTAAAGAGCCCCAAATGCGGTAGCCTTTCCTCGTAAGGGAGGTGTCCCAGCCCAGTAATCATTTTGGTCTCTCTTATGTGCTTTTTCCACTTCCACTATATCTTTTCTGAGATGTGGTGACCAGAACTGGATGCAGTACTCAAGATATGGCCATACCATTGATTTGTACAATGACTTTATAATATTGGCTGGCTTAAGGAGTCTTTTGGGGTCATTGGCAAGCTTTGGCATTTTTGTTGTTTTTCTTAAATTGCAATATTGCGCTGCGCTATTATGAGAAGGCAACTCTTAATAAGAGATCCATGAAGAACAGATGGTTGAACTAGGTCAGACTGTATGGTGTTGTTTGAAGATCCTGTTTTCTAAAGCCAATGGGTAGAAAGATCAGCTTCAGACTGAAGGCAGATAATGGCAATTTAAGCTGTTTCTGCCCAACACTGCATATAACAGGGACCAAATGAGTACACCTGTGGGCCTGGCAAAAATGGGTTAAGATACTAGAGATAGCTAGGGGGTAGATGAGCTTAGGAACAGGAAAGCCTCTTAACAGCTAAAATATTTACTCTGCTTATGGGACTGGAATTGGGGGGTTTGAGTCAGAAATATACCGCCTTATCTTTAGTCCTGGGACTGGAGTGTTCATTAGAACCAAAAGGATGGTGTTTCCTGTAAAATTGGGAATATGCATGCGATTCTATAAATCCTAGGTTTTTATAAAGCTATAAAAATGTTGACTGTGCATTAAGATTACCCAGGCTGTGACAAAGACTGCATATGGGAGGTATATATTACTGAAAGACAGCAAGTTTAGCTCATTCTTATGGCCTTTCCTTGGTTTATTTTTAAGGAGCTGTCAGTAGCTAAAACTCGAGTTATCAAAAAAAGTAGAAGATAGATTTAACTGCTGACCAAGCTCTTCTATTGTAATTTTATGTTCCTCGCTCTGGTTCTTTGACAGTTTCAGCAAGTGCCCTGCTACAGTTAGTGTTGACAGTTACTGGAGAATTAAAGCCACAGCATCTGAGGGCAAGTGGGTTAGGGATATTCTTTCATGTGGTTTGTTGCCATTCTCTGTCTGTATGTTCTGTTTGTGGCTGCAGAAGTATACTGTGTGCATGTTCTGTTTCTGGAAATAGATTTTTCTTATCTAAATAAAGTTTTTCTAAACAGTGTCCTGATGGGATGAGAGGATCACTACTACAAATGGTGCTGGCTGGTCTGCAATGCAATGTCTGGCTTCCTGTTCACAGAATGTGTTCTTCTCTTCTATCTCCTGCCCATGTTCATACTCAATTACATCAAGGGAACACTGAGTTTGAAAGAGATCCTAGTGCATTAAGTTTAAAATGTCGCTCTGGAAGCTTACAGCAAATAACAATCTTGTTATTTAGCCTTGCTCTGTCAGTGCAGAGTACGTAGATATACTTTGCATATTATTGACTACACCATTCTGAATTGGATTAAGGTATACTACTGAGTTACTAATTGTGGGGGAATTGGCCCTCTCTCTCAAGCGCTGGCATTCTGTATGACTTTTGAACTACAAAGTACTAAAGTTCTGTTTGCAAATATTATTATTATTATTATTAACTAGGGTATTTATCTACCACCTTTCTGGTCATCGGATTACTCCTCTGACTTTATTCAGGGTGGTTTACATAGGCAGGCGTTTCTAAATCCCTCAAGGGGATTTTTACAATCATAGAGGTTCTCTCTTTCAAGAACCAACCACATTTCTGAACGGATCTTCCTGGTTTGGTCTCACTTCTGGCCTCCAGTTCTCCCACGCAGGCTGACAAGCAGCTCCATCTCTCACAAGGAGGGCAGCCAAGATGCTTCTTGCTCACACCAAGAGCAGGTGGAATCACTCAGCTGGGCTTGTCAGCTGCTTCAAGGTCTCGCCATTCTCAGCCGTTCAGGGAGCTGCCGGTGTCCTCAAACTGGCGACCTTCTGATGTTATCTTTGGGCTAACAGAGGCTCTACCCTCTAGACCAGACCTCCTGTTCCTGCTTACATAAATAAGGGAGGATAGTTGTCAATGAAATAAATGGATTTCTCTTTGGTTCTCTATGGTTCTCTATGCATGATCAAGGATGCTAAGCGAGGTCAGCATTTGTATTTGAAGATGCAGACCCATTAACCCACTAGAGAACATATCTATTTACAGAGAGACCTTTCTAGCACTAAGGCTAGAGACCTTTCTTAGAGACCTTCCTAGGAGTAAGGCTGGTAAGCACTGGACAAAAATTCCACTTGTGTGTTGTATCCTGTCTACACTACATGGTGAGAATGCCAATAGTAGTTTTTGCTTGCTCACAGGTTTGCTTGTCCTGAGAAGTGCCATCTTTGCTCCTTCTCTCTTGACAGTGGTGTTCACTGCACCAAGGAGGTGAGGCAGCAAGAGGCTACAAGGCTTGGTGGCCCCTGTTAGTGGGGGGCTGCATCCATGCCTCAAAGTCCATTCTTAATGTGCCACTGTTCCATTGTGTCTGTTTCTTTCTCAGGTTAGCACTGGTTGGTTTGGCTTAAATTTACCTTCAGCATGAAGTTCATCTTCCTTTCTTCCCTCTAAGGTCTGGGTTTAATTTAAGCTTGGTGCAAGCTATGCATATACACCTCACAAGCCTTGATCCCATTGAGTTGTTTCTAAGTGAGTGTTGCAGCTTTATGGATCTCTGACTGTCTTTCAGTACATTTATTACATTGACGTATTTTAAACAGAATTTAACTTTTTCTCTTTTCAGCTGCAGCAAATATTTTCTGAGCTCTTCTGGCACGAGCAGTGCTAATTTTTAACTGGCACTGAAGGACATTGCTTTGTAAATGTCTCTGCTACTGAATCTCTTAAGGCAAGTGCTGGAATATTATGGTGTGCCACCAGAGGAGGTAAGCAGATAGTATTGTCTGGGATGGTGGTGGGATGATTTTAAGGGCCGAGTTATGGTCGTATCTGTTTTAAGGCAAATGTTATAGATGTTATAATGTGTGCTTCGCCAGTTCAGTTTCATTTTAAACAAAAATAACTGGGCTACTGCTTCTCTTTTGTCAGCATTGTCACTATAGTTGAGAACTTACCCAAGACTTGGGAGGGGGGGAATTAATTGTGGTTTTTTAAGGCTTGCATAGATTCCCTCTTGACTTTGCTTTTTCTTTTGGCAGCTCCTCCAAAGGTGTGAAGTTCTCCTTAATGGTATTGCCCATAGGATTGAACCCCATCTTCCATCAAATGCCTTCTCAAGAACACACCTCCAACAGTTATGTGCTATCTCAAGGAACTATTCGGTGAGAACAGTGCCCTCCTTCTCTTGCTTTTGGAGTGCTTTTGGAGAATACAAGTAGTGGCTAAGTTGATTGCAGCCCTGTTCTCATGAATTACATTTTTAAAACTAGGCCACAACATTTTTTAATTTGATTAATTAATACTTTAAGCATCTGTTTTAATGTGTTGATGCTGATTTTTCATCAGTGAGCCTGAAAGCAAAAGGCATGTGCATATTTTGCTACGCCCATTATAGTTCTGAATATTTGTATTAATAGAAAATGGAAAAATAGTTTTCACTATATCCATAGACTATTGGTTTTATTATAAATTCATAAATTGCCTCACTCTTCAGTACCACAAAAAGGCACCTCGACTGAGTTTTGATCATATACACACGTGTCTAAATGTAATCAATTAGAAGGCAAATGACAAACCCAAACTCTTTAATTGGCTGGGAGTTCTAATTAAAACCTTGCAATTTAACTTGAAAGGCTTTCTTGATTCTTAGATGTCTTGGATTTGGGAAAGAAAAAAATACGGACCTACCCGAAGTTTTGTTCGCAGATTGGGGCAAATTCTTTCGTTAACTCCTAGTCAGAGGCCTCACTTACAGGTATGTGGGTTGTTGCTGAGTTCATTGTTGATACCTTGTTTAAATGTCCTTGTTAATGCTAATGTCTGCCTTAGAAATTTTGTTTCATATCCCATGTAATAATGCAACTCTTTACTATCATCAAACAGAATAACATATTTAATAAATTAATAGACATTGGGTAGCATCCTGAGTATTTCTGCAGTCTGTTAGCAAAAATACTCTTGCAAAAATGGAAAGACAGCAGACAAAGTTATTGTGAGATTCCAGAGTAAATTCTATCCAGAGTCTCTTTCATCCAGAGTAGCTCTTGCACTCAGGGAAGTCATTGAGCTAACTCTTGTGCATACTGAAAAGTTCCTATTCCAATAGTGATTGTGTACCATTGTGAAGTGCTGCTATGAATGCCACCTTCTGGAAAAAAATCCCAAATATCATGTACAGTAAAAATGAAAAGCATTGTTGGAATGCATGATGAGTGTCTGCACATCATGGCTCGCTGTGAAGAGGCAGCTATTTTGGTGAGCAACTTAAGAAGTCTCTATGTGTTTGCTGATTTGTGACACTAGCTCTCAAAATATTAGAATTCTTAAGCCTGGGAAGTAGTTAACAGATGGGCAGTATATCTAGTAAACGGTATAGGGGGAATGCTCTCTAAACAGTGACATACTAAGTGGACACCTATGAGATTTTTAAACTTGACACTTTAAAAAATGAACACCTGTAGTTTTTATCGTTTTATTTTAATAGGTACCTATTTTTATTTGTTGCCTTAGTTGGTCCAAAATCTGAACTCCTTAGAGTCTGAGCAAAGTAGGACTGTTACACCATCTCTTGCGGATGTCTTGTGGTTGGCTGACGACAGAGAACCATCTGCTAGATTTAGGCAAGTAACACTAAAAATTTTCTCAAGATTGACTGAATATATATAGAATTAAACTGAAACCAAGAGTGATAAAGATATCTGACTCCAAAGATTGCAAATGTCAGTACTACTACTACTATTTATATTTTTTTTTTCAAAATTTACCTAACCTAAGATTTTCCTATGCTTTTGCTATTGTGTTTGAACTTCTGAACAGCGACTTAGGGCACAATCCAAACTGGAAGTTAGGCCTGTGGCAGTGGCCTAACATTTAATGCCTTTATGCTAGCATTTCTCAGATGAGAGTGCCAACGAAATTAGAATGTTTTTATGCCAAACTTGTGACAATGTAATTTTGTTTTCTTGCAGATTACAAATTGGTTACTGTACTTTACTGTCTTTTGTGTAAACATCAGTATTGGATACATCCAATACAACTCGTTGGTTACATCCCTTTAATTGGTCTGTTTAAATGTTAGGTGTTCTATAATGTAATCCAGAAGAACAGAACTGTACTTCTGTTTACTTCCACAGTCTAATAATTCACGTAGTTCCTGTGGAAGTGGGAAAGGGGAGGGGGAAATCACTTTCTCTTTCAGCCAACACGTCATGTTAAACTTGAAAAATAACTCCAAGGGTTGTGGCGTGTCTAGCCAATAAATGCATCTTGCAAATATTGGAGAAACGTTTATACTTTGTTAAGTATAAGATCTTGCGTTTACAACTAATGTCACTCAGACTGTGAGTAGACAGAATGATGCCGATAACCACAAGCACTTTTGCAAATTTGAACATCTGATTAACTCTCAAATGTGCTGGTTAGATGTTTACTGGAAAGGTGTGTATGTAGAATGTACTCATCTGATTTCACAGGCCAACACACATTTTGCTTCCTTAAATGTTACACCAATTCCTGAGTATATTTGGGGTGCTGATTCCAAAAATGGCATCCATTTTGCCCTATCACGTCTAGTTTTGGAGACACAGCATAGCCTCTTTAGTGAATGGTTCAAGCAGCTTCCTCATGAGGAAGCCATGGTGTAGGCTTCCTCATGAGGAAGCTGCTTGAACCATTCACTAATGAGGCTATACTATATTTCCAAAACTAGACGTGATAGGGCAAAAACGGATGCCATTTCTGGAATCAGCACCCCAAATAAAGTTTTGGAGAAACTTTTCTGACCCTCAGTTTTGTAGGCCTGTGTTTTCAGAGTGATTTTCTGTTCACTTCAGAGCTGCACTTTGTTTTCTAGATTTGATGAGTGGAATGAGGTAGTACCCCGGACTACCTTTCCCATGTCAACGACTTCAAACAGAAGAGCACAAAAAGGAACTGTTGTGGAGGAAGATGCTCTCAATAAAATATCTGCACTAGAGGATGAGTTGGCTCGCCTTCGTGCACAAATTGCTGCTATTGTGACAGTGCATGGGGCAAGAAATGGGGATCAGTCAAGTAAGTTTGTGTGGCTCTTAATCACTACACCCTTGCTTTTGTTTCTCTCGCCCAGTCATGTGGCCTTTTGACGTAGAATGCTATCTTGCTAGCCCCTTCATTTTATTTATTCTGTGTCTAGCTGAAGCGTTGAATTTAAAAGCAATTGCTATGGTTATCCATGCACTTAACTCTTATCTATGACCAACAGGTAAGAGAAGATGAAATAGAGGCCATAAAGATAAATTTAATATGTATGGAAGGAGAGATATGAGGAATATTGACCTGAAGAGCTACACAACTATTGTATATGCCCCAAAGAGGCGCCTAGCGAATCTTTTGAAATTGAGCTGACACCTTCCTGCTCCCTGGTTTCCCTGGATCAGCAGCTGTGTGGGAAAGAACCTTGGTAGCTTGTATCTGCTGCCACCATCCCAAGCTACAGAGATCAGGCAGAGGGGGGGCTATCTGGGGAGCACGCCTAGAGAGCACTCAATTCTAGGGGTTTTTATTAAAAAAAAAAAATCAAACCCACAGTAACATCTTCAGGGTGAAGAGATGTGACAATTCACTGGATTGCCTGTGAACGTAGTCTAGGCAGACAGTCAAAATATAACTAGTTAATCAAGAGTCCAGAAGGAATAAGAATTAACCAAAAAGGAAGAAAAAAAGATGGTAAAGCACAAGCAGGCTGATGGAAAATGCTTGCGCTCGAGTAGAAAGCACAACCAGGTTTTGATCAAATGAATACCATAAACAGTAGCACCTAGCAGATGGAGCTTGGATGCTACTCAAAGGGGAAAGAAAACAAAACAACTCAGCCCACAGACCCCCCATCCATTGTTACCTTAAACCTTGAGCAAGTTTGCAAGCTGGATTGGAGGAAACGGGAAAAGTAAAAATTCTCTGGCTGTAATCTAGCTGAAAACAGTCCCTAGCAACTTATTTTATCCAAGGAATCCTGGCCCTCTACAGTTACAGAAGAGCAAGTGTGTGTTTCCATGTACTAGCATTGGGTATCTATGGGAGGGCCAGTAGAACACAGCCACTTCTTGTGGGCTTGAGTTTAACTTGTTGGCTTGATAATGTCAGGTTACTTGATTGAAGGAATGGGGACTTCCCTGGTCACTCTTAGATCTAGACAGTTTATTTATTAATTATTATTAACAGTATTTATATACTGCTTTTCAACTAAAAGTTCACAAAGCGGTTTACAGAGAAAAATCAAATAACTAAATGGCTCCCTGTCCCAAAAGGGCTCACAATCTAAAAAGATGCAAATGAATATCAGCAGACAGCCACTAGAACAGACAGTGCTGGGGTGAGGTGGGCCAGTTACTCTCCCCCTGCTAAAAAAAAGGAGCACCCACTTGAAAAAGTGCCTCTTACCCAATTAGCAGGTTTGCTACCCAGTTGTCAGATGCAAACTATCAGCTCCTGCAGACAAAGCACATCCACATTTAACCCATGGCTGTTTGGGAATGGCATTTTTCAAATGGAGAAAAGACAAAGCCTGCTTGCAAAGGATGTCCCAGCAGTGCTTAGCTGCTGAATTTCTGGGGAGGTTAAATGTCCCAAAACACAGGAAATATAGACAAAATGTGGGGGGGGGGGGAGCATTCATCACAAACCTTCTAGAAGTTTGCCTTTAAAAATATGAAGCTTTTAGCCCTTACAGCTGTATTAATAAGCCCACAAGAGCCTATTAATAACTTCTGAAACCAACTCTATAAAAGTTCCAGTAGCTGAAGTACTTTATTGAGCTTTCTGATATAGCTTAATATATTTCAGTGTCACCCCAGTTCCATGACCTCAGGGCAGTGTGCAAGGATGAACTTGGATCACTCTCTGTAGCAAACCCTATGAGATAACCTAAGCTGAGTCTAACTCAAAATCTTTCCAGTGATCTAAACTTGGGTCTGACATGGTATCATTCACTGTGTAGCTTATAGTCGGATACCCAGTCTTTTAAAAAATAAACTGTGCCTCATGCCTGACCTGGATTTGGTCAGTATTCTAGGTGTCTGTGCTTTCCTGGGCTAGACTGCGTATAGATTGTTGTAAAACTGCCTACAGTGATCTAATTTGGATGCATCTGTGTGTCTGTCCACGTTTTCTTGTAAAAGATTCAGTTCTCAACTCTCCTAGTAACTCTCCTTTAGTGGACATCCACTAAAATTGAGTATTGGGAGAGTTAGGACAGACAAAAGAAAATATTTCTTTACTCAGCGTGTGGTCGGTCTGTGGAACTCCTTGCCGCAGGATGTGGTGACGGCATCTGGCCTGGATGCCTTTAAAAGGGGATTGGACAAGTTTCTGGAGGAAAAATCCATTACAGGTTACAAGTCATGATGTGTATTTGCAACCTCCTGTTTTTAGAAATGGGCTATGTCAGATGCAAGGGAGGATGCAGATCTCTTGTTATCTGGTGTGCTCCCTGGGGCATTTAGTGGGCTGCTGTGAGATACAGGAAGCTGGACTAGATGGGCCTATGGCCTGATCCAGTGGGGCTGTTCTTACGTTCTTAGTACATTGTCTCTTCAATTGTTTTTGGTAGGTTCAGATGCAGTGAATTCATCAAACTCCCCCTGTAGTATTCTCCCAAAGCCACCAATAACTTCTACACCAGTTCTCATCACTCACTGTAACACAGTCACGCCACCGCCGCCGCCGCCGCCACCACCAGTGCTATTGCCGTCTGGTTTTGATCCCCATAATTCAGCAGTTGAGCTTATAAAGCAACGTCGGGCAGCACGTAAGATCAGAAGTGTTTCTGATAGTGCTGCTTTGCAGAAAGATGAGACTCTTCCTAGTATGATGGATGTTCTGAAGGATATAAATAAAGTCAAACTAAGAGCTGTTGAGAGGTAAGTTGAGCAGAATATGTTTTCTAGAATAATGTTGTAAGGGATACAAAATAAGAGATCCCCATTGTTGGTCATTGAAACTGGCTATGTATGCACACATGCTGCTGCTATCACTATGCCCTTTCTTATATGCACATGCTACATCAGTCTAATACAACTTTCTCTAGCATGCTGGAGAAATTGCGGCAACTCATTTCCTTAAAACCAAAGTGGTCTTTGACTCCTCCTTCATTGTTTTCCCCATTTACAGTCAATTCCCGCCACCCACAAGCGTTACGTTCCTGTTGGACGTGAATTTGCAAGTATGGAACCATTGATCCCGTAGGATCAATGGGGTTCTGTACTGGGAATTTAGGGGTGGGGGGTGAATTACTTGCTGCCAGCATTGGAAACACTCCATGCTGGTTATAGGCACCATTATGAATGTCACTGCTACACACAGGAACTTCCTGAATGCAGCAGGGACGTTCTAAATGTCACCCATGATTGGTGCAAAGTGCCTTGAAGTGGACAGGAAAAGTCTCAGAGGTTTTTCCCAGCCCCTTCAAAGTGCTCCACACCAAAGCCTCAAAGGCTTTTCTGTCCACTTCAAAGCACACCGTGCCAATCAGAACACCATTTGCAATGTCCTTCTGGAAGTCCTCTGCTGGCACTGGTCTCACTGTTGCTCCTTGCGGGTTCATGAATTTGCAGGTAGCGAATTCAAATCTGCCAAGGGTTGACTGTAACTGCTAGTGCAGGGCTGACTGGGTGATAAAGAGGACCCAGATACATGGTATTGAACCTTTGATACTACAGCCTCTTGTTAGTGGTTGAATTTGAGAATTGGAAGTGGCGGGGGAACTTCCATTGTTTCTCAAGGGCCCCTGGCTTAGATGGGGGGGGGGGGGGAGAATCAGGAATCAGGTGAATCTGAAAGCAAGTGCAGGTGCAAGTCCCAGTCAGTTCACTACTTGGATCTGTGTAACACTATTCTGCAGTTGTCTGTAGTTTTCAGATCTGGCTCATAGATATAAGTTTTGGCCTTTCACCTACAGCTGTAGATTGGGCAAGCTGGAAGAAGAGACAAGCTCAAAAGAGAGGACTCTCTCACCTCAAACTTGTCCTGGATATAGCCACATTTAAGGACTGAGGGAAACTCCACCATGTTCTCCCCCCCCCCCCCCAAACAACAAGTTTGGGAATACTGACTTTCATTTCTGGCAAAGAATCGTGTTGTATCTGTACAAGAAAGGATCTCTGTATGGCTCAGTGGAATCCTAGAATTACCCTTCCTCAGCAGGAGCCCACAGCATCACAATGTGCCTGGCCTTTAACTTGAGTGGAAAGCCTGTATGTGTGTTTTGCAGTAACATCCTGTCTACTTTTCTCTTTTCTGTCACCTAAAGGCTGCATGTACTCAAAGCACAATTGCCCTGTGTGAACCAAACAGCTAAACCACTTTACTGAAGACAGGAGTCAAACCATTTGTTCTGATTGTTCAGGCTAATCTCTAACTTTACAAAAATGATTTGTGAACCAGTTTATATTATATCTCATCAAACCCATAAGTGTCTTGCAAGCAGATGCTGCAGGTTTTATGTTACCTTTTCTACACTCAAGACCAGCATCTGCAAATTTTGCGCCCTTATGTTCCTATTCTTCTCATATAAACCACTTTGAATTTTTTGTTGAAAAATGGGCATATAAATTTTTATCATAATAAGCAACACTTCTGAACTGAAGGAAACTTCTCAGCTGGTGACCAGAGGCGCAAGCTTGAGGTGTAACCACCCACGGAGGTTTTCATTTTCACTATGCTGCAGCACACTGGTGTGCTGTGGTCTGCAGGTGTGCCACAGGAGTTTGGGGAACAGACATTTATTAGTAGGGCCATTAGGGGATGTGATTCCCCCCCACCAATAGCATTATGTGGCTTGTCAATTTTCAAAAAAAACTGATGGTGTGCCTTGACAATTTTAGTACCGTGTCAGTATGCTGTGAGATGAGAGAGGCTGAAAATCACTGAACTATATAGTTATCAGCCAGGAGTATCAGTGGTTTTTATTAAAGCCTGGAATCATTTTGCACCTTTCTTTTCAGATCTCCAGGAGGTACACCTCTTTCCAAATCAAAGAAAACCGTGAGATCTCAGTGGGATCCAGCAGCCTTAATAGCAGAAGCTCTTAAGGAGAAATTTGCAGCCCAGAACAATGTCAATGATTCATTTGATAAAGAGAACAGATCTTATGATGCTTCTCCATTCTCTAGTCCAGATACTCCAATGGTATGTATTATTATTTTTTAAAAAGGTGCTATTCTGCCACATTATACCAATAGTGATGATGCAAGAGGCATTATTTATTTTCCAGGAGTTGTGGATTAGGATAAGTCTCATGCAGGTAATTGAAAAAGCACTGAGGCTCTTTCTTTCCGAATGGGCTTTGTGTACAGCAAAAGTATCCAAATGCTCCTTTTACATATCTTGCAACCATTGTTCCCCTTGACACCTCTACACATTTCAGTTCTTTAAAAGAAAAACTAAACTAAAACCCAAGGAATATACTTCATGCCATATACTTCTTACCATTAAAATGGATCATCACTTCTACTGAAATAAAAAGCAAACATAATGCTATCAGTTTTTAAAAGAAGCTCTTTTATCAGCACTTGGAAATTTCAGGGACATCAGAGCAGCATTTAAGTTAAGCCATTTCTGCCCAATGTTGCATATATGCAACAGGGATCAAATGTGTACACTTGTGGGCTGAGTAGAAATGGGTTAACTTTACTTAGATGTGGCTAATATCTTTTTTTAAACGATGTAAAGCAATAGCATTTTTACATTAGGCCAGGGGTGTCCAAACTTTGTGGCAGGAGGGCCACTTCATCTATCTGACACTGTGTCGGGGGCCAGGGGAAAAAAAAGAATTAATTTACATTTCAAATTTGAATAAATTTACATAAATGAATATATTACAGATAGAAATTATATGAATGAGTGAAGGTCTTGCAATAGCTCAAGGCCTATAAAAGCTTTCCTTCACTGCTGCTGCTACATCACAGACGTGAAACAGCAAGCAGCGGAGGGAGCCCTCGTCCAACATCTCACTCGAGGGGTGTTCACTCACTGAACAGGCTTCAGGCCAGAGTGGGCTCCAGCAAGTCTCCAGAGGGCCAGAGGCTCATTGGAGACTGGAGGCTTCCTGAGGGCCAGATTGGGAGTCCCTGAGGGCTGCAAGTGGACCCAGGGCCGGGGTTTGGGCACCCCTGCATTAGGCTGAAAGCTTTTTCAGAGCTTTCTCCTTGTCTTGCTTTGTGCTCTTGGCAGAATCATTTTATGTCGTATCTTCTTGTTTTGAGTGTTCATAAAGACAGGAAAGAATTATTTAAGCACTCAAACTGTTCAATCTTTTCTGAAAATACAAAGTAAAATGTTGTTGTGTTTTAGGTTGGCCGTCATATATGGAAGCCAAGTATTAAGCAGGCACTTAACAGAACGGAGGAACTGGTGCAGGTATCGGCTACCAAAGCAAGAGTTCTCATTTAGCTATGGTTGTGTAGAACTTCGTGGAATGGCCTACCAAAACGTTAATTGCAGAGACTACTTCTTCGGTTTCATGGACTTGCTCTCTTCTGTGCTACAAGGCTGTACAATACTTGTGAAGCTAACAGGTTTTTGTTTGTTTGTTTGTTTCAGCAGGCAAACATGTTCGTGTGGAATTGGTGTTTAAAATATTTTATAATCAGCTTGGAATGCTTTTTACTGTCGTTTTACCTCAACTTTTATAGTATGACCTGACAAATTTTAATCAAATAAGTAAATCTGTCAAAAGAACAATAACAAGAACATGGGCACAAGATACAATAAATGTGGAGGTTAAATGCCTACCCGGCCAAGATGTTAATATATTGTTTAAACAGGACGCAGGGTCCTGGTGCTTATTGGCAGCCATCTCAAAACAATTTTGATAGGACTTCTATCAAAACCAAGCAAATCTAATTGGTGCTGGTGATTTGCTTGGCCATTAGAAAGAGACCTGAATCCTGTATTTGAATGCTTTGGATACAGTAACTTTATAAAGAAGCCAGAGGAAAATCTGCTTGTTTCCATATATGTATTTGAAATTCATAATAATATATTACTCTTGACCTTTTTGTACCCTTGTAAACTCAAGTTATAAAGTAAACCCTGCATGTGGACTATGATCTTCCTACATGATTTAAATATTTTACATTCCTTGATGTTTGTGTCTGAAGATTTATGGAAGAACATGGGCTCATAACATACAAGGGGCCGTGCAGAGTAGGACTATCTATGATTGGCTTATATATAGCTCATTTTTTTCCAGGGAGTCCAGCCCTGATATTTGGGATTCAGCTACCGCACAGGCCAGAGAGTTTATGGATTGCATCCATAAGTAGTTTATCCATTTCTGCTCCTGTGTTCCACCCTTACGATGCTGTGTTGAAGGCTTTTATGTGTTCTTTTATAAATACGTTCCAGTTATAGGATATTTTTTTTCTGTGCCATGATTCCCTTGAATGTAGGTGGCCAGAAGAAGAATCTTCTCATAGAGGACTCTTTCCCTTTCCTATGATGAAAGTAGTTTCCTTCTGATATCTGTTTGATGCTTGGCATGTTACTGCCATCATTATGTACACCTTTCTCAAGTGGAAAATGGTGTTTTATTTCTTTCTCTCAAAGCCTTTCCCTCAAAGGGTGTGGCTGCTTTACCTAACCTATATGTTTGCCTAACTTTTACATTTGAACTTTGGAAATGGTTACAGTGTGGGTAGCTAAAGGAGAATGGTTGAGTCCTGTGCTGCTGTGGAGTCAGCCACCTATTAACCTTGAAATTTCCCTTTGGAGGAGAAGGTGCACCTAAAGATTCATGTGACAAACACACCTGTCAGGATACAACCTTGCTCATGGAGAATCCTGAGCTGCTCCTACCACTGTTGACCAAGGATCCTGAGCCTGGCCCGCAAGAACCTTGACGCATTCTAAACCAGTGTCCAAGATGCTCTACTGAAAAGACTGCATGCCCACAGCTCACCAGGGATAGACTGGAAGATGGGAATGGAGGGGATGATGGGGGATGCTGTAAGGAAATGAGCACAGCCAGAAAGTGGGGGCCGCCAGTTGAATTCCAGAGTCAATGCCGCTAATATTGTGGCTCAAAGGAACATTTGACGAAGGGAGGTGGATCAATGTGCCCAGTCTTGTGTTGTTGGGTTCCCCTTTTCAGACTCAAAAGTTTTTTGAGGAGACACTAGATACAGTCCTAATAGAGAACAGGGACAATAAGAAGATGTTCATAATGGCAAGAATGGAAAGATGTACAAATTTTCCCATTCCTTTTGGATTCCACTACTTCCAATGCTGTAGGGAGCAAGGCAGCACCATCTTTGGTGTAATGGTGGTACTCACGAAAGTGGTATTTGCACCAAAGTTGAAAACCCTGCCTTAGTCTTAAGCTATTAAAAAAAGGGCAGAAAAGATGAATATAGTGTCTGGAAAACTCTCCTGAACAGGTCAGTTCTGAATCTAATTTTTTCAGTGGTAAAACATATTTTTAAAATACAGAGGGCCCTCCTTAGCCACAGACATGGCATCCGCAGATGCCTCAGAGGGCCTCCCAGACACGAGTGGAAGCTACTGCCAGTTAGCATTGGTGACTTCTTTTCAAGTCCAGGAGGTGTTCTCCAGCATGCAGGCTTCCCCACACCTCAGGAGGAGTCCTAGATGCAACTGGAAGACACTTCAGGTTCACTGGTGCAAGCCAGATGTGCCTTCCAGTTGCATCCAGTAGGCTTCTGAAGAGTCTGCGTGTGACCTCTGGAGGGCTGGGTGCAACTCTTCCCCCCTCAACTTTCATTATCTGCATATAGGGGGCCCTATATTCACGGATCCTGTATTCATGGTTTCACTTATCTGCGGAAGCAGGGGCCCCCACCCCCCCTGTGCACCTCCAGAGGCTCTTCTGAGCCCCGCAGCAGCCACATGCATCTGCCTGCAACCTCTGCAAGCATCCAAATGGCCATTTAGGCTGAAAAAAGTGACTTCCAGTTTCCGGAAGTGATGTTTTTATGCCTTTAAAAGGTATTGTGAGGGCCAGGGAAGCATAAAAATGGCACTTCTGGTTTTACAGAAAAACTGAAAGTGATGGGGTTTTTCTGGCCTCAGTGGCCATTTTAAGGTCCACAAAGGCCACAGGCAGATGTGCACACCCTCTGCGGGGCTCAGAAGAGACTTTGAAAATGAGGGGAGCACAGCTCCCCTTGCCTTGTGAAGCCCAAATCGTGCAAGGGGGGTGCCCCTGGTATCTGTGATTTCATGTATCTGCTGGGGTTCTAGAACAGAACCTCCACGAATACCAGGGCACACCTGTAATTCGGTATCTGTGGACAGTCCTGGAACGGATTCCCCACAGATACTGAGGGCTTGCTGTACAGTATTTATATGCTTTTGAGCCCTTTGGTATATTTTAAATCATTTGTACAAAAAAGGAACGACATTGTCGGCCCCCTGAACAATACAATATTACAATACAGTACTCAGTCATCAGTATGTTGAGAGGAACTCAACCAAGAACAAGTGTCAGCTGTCCACCAGAGGGCAGTGTGATACCAGGCACAACTTGGGGGGGAAAAAAATCTTTGTTTTCTTTCATGGGTGCTTTCTCTAAGTAACACTCTCTCCAGAGATGCAGACTCTGGGCTTAAATACCTTGTTCAGTTGATACGTATACAGTATTTAAGCTTCTGGGAATTATGGGAAACATGTTACAAAATGTCTAAGTGTGCTGAACATGTAGCAGATGGAGTCCTTTCAAGTCTGGAAAGCTGTGGTAGGCTGGTGATAAAGAAGACTTCCAGAGGTAGTATCTGTCTCTGGGCTGTTCTTCCCTAACCGTGCAATTGCAGGGCACTTCTCTGCCTCTGAAGTGTGTGCAACAAGTTTTACAAAATCGCCAATACTCCAAATCTACACTTATGTCCCCATCTTGTGGTTGCCTATGAAAGCCTGTGGCTGAACTGTTGATGACAGCCTGTTTGTAACTGGCGTTATGTGAAGTGTAGTGGCAGGCTCTTAGCTGAGCATGCTTGCTTCTGTTCTTTCTTGCTGTGGCTGATAGATTAGCATGTACTAGTGTAATGGAAATCAGTAGCGTAGCCAATTGTAATGCAGCACTGGTCTGTGTTAATACGTTTCTGTGTGGCATAAGCCATGATGCTTTGTGATCACCTTTTGCTTTTCATTTTCAACAAAAGCCAACAAAGATTGTTAGGTCTCTATGTTTTAATCTCTCGGGATTAAAAATAACTCCTGGAGGGGCCAGTGTCTGGGGCAGTGATGATTTTGAGCTGACAGATAACCAGAAAGGTTACACTCCTTGTCTTCCCTTCCCTGACTGGTCTGCCACTTAATATGTAGCCAATGACCCACTTCTGCTTTATCTGATAAGAGTTTGCTCTTGAGGGAAGAACTTCCCTCACCCCTCAAAACCCCATATATTTTGGAACAGACCCTGCAATTCTGTAGAGTTCTATCCTTTCCTTCCCAAGTATTTCATGTGACCTAGCATTTCTTGTTGACTGTTATAACTGCTTGAATCTCTGATTATGAAGAAGCAGATTCTCTCCCCCCACATACATTTTCCCCATGTATGCCAATGTGGGTGTGTATGCTAAAACCAGGGCTGCAGAGAGGTTAGATGCATCCTGGGGAAGATTTTTAACAAGCACTTTGGTGCCTGTGCCCCTGTTCCTTCTCACTCCCAGGTGAAATGTCCTGGTTCTCTTGGCAACTGGGTTGTGTTTCAAGGTGTTTGGGATCCACAAGAGTTGTTCCTACTCCGTTTTTGTAGGGTAAGTCTGCTGCCAGACACTGTTGAAGGCAAGGTAGCAATCCTACTTGGGGTCCCATTTAATGTCAGGGCCCTGGGGAAACCCCACCCTCTCCACAGCCCTGAATCAGTAGCTTCCTTTGTAGCAGGGGTTTCCACACCCTGGCCCAGGGGCCAGATGTGGCCCACGACAAGCCTTCATCCGGCCCGCGGCAAGCCTCTGGTCCCCCGCTAGCTCTGGCCCGCTCAACCGAATGTGACCAGAGCTGTGCTCCAGTCGCGTCTGGAAGGTGTTCTGAGGGCCAGGGAAGCCATGTGCCTCCCCTCAGAATGCCTTCTAAAGGTCTAAAAACATCACTTCCTTGTTTTCTTGGAAAACCAGAAGTGACTTTTTGGGCCATCTGAAGGCCTTCAGCTTTCTGAGGCTTTCTAATTAACTTTTATATTTAAAATATATTTTTCCAGTCCTTGACACCATGCCAGATATTTTATATGGCCCTCTGGTCTAAAAGTTTAGAAACCTTTGCTTTGTAGCATGGTGTATATGCACATGCTATGAAAGCTTTGTGTGGTGAGTGCAAATGCTGCTCAGTACAGCTGTATCCCTTAAGATATCTAGCACCATTTTGAAAGGGGTGTTTGTCAAAATAGGTGTGTTGGTATTTCAGATGACATGCAGGTCACCAGCCACCTCTTAGAAAATTGAGAATAGATTTGAATAAAGGGAGGCTGAAGCTATCATCTCAGGCAAGAGCTGAGATATCAAATTCTGTTGTTTTTTTTTCTTCACAGTCAGTCAAACAAGGCAGCATTCATTTTATAAAGGCAACTGGCACATGCTTCACACACTTTTGCTCATGGACCATTCCTTAGACTTTGATGAATGTCCAGTCACAGCCAGCAATACCTATTGTTTTTAATATCTAGTGGAGATGCACTATGAGAAGACTCCTTATAATAGTGCAGAACCCTCAACAAGGACAAACCCACGCACGCAACAGAAAAATACATTTCTAAGAAGTCTGTCTCTTTCCCCCACACCTGCAGCTGAACCAGCCTTGGACTGTAGTTGGGTTATCAGTGGCAGCCCAGATGTGCTTGTAGAATACAAGCTGTAGTTACCATAATCAGCGTTTGGGATGTTGAAAATGTTGCTGCTTATTAAGACCCAAGACTTCAGCAAGCAGAAAGCAAGTGTTTTATCAAGGCATGCATGCCTCATGTTTGTGGAGCTATAAACACACACACCCCACCACCACCACCATCAGCCTAAAGATTTTTTTTTATTAGCAGTTACCTCTTGACATGAATACTTACAGCACTATGTTAAAAAAGATACAGTTATGTCTCTGTAGTTCTTGGCATCACTGCATAGCAGTCACAGCATTTCACACAATCTATTGCTTTCTTTCAGCTTAATGCATATTATTTATACACACTCTTAGCAGCTGAATCTTGGTCCCATTGAAGCCAATGGACACTGATTTTATCAGGACCATGATTTGACCCTTATACTTAAGGTATGTGTTTTACAATAAACATACTATTTTACAAAGTTCTGTATACAAAGCTTAATGGAATATGTTAATAGCCAAATCAAGCTTTTTTTTTCTCTTGTAAAACTTGGTGTACCTAAAATACTAGATGAATTGTGCAGAAATATTTGCACCAATGTAAAAGTAAGCGGTTACTTCTAATGCTGCTTCCCCCATAACTTTGTGTTCGTGTTTTTAACTTATCTGATAATAAAAAGTCTGGTTTTAGTACAGGTTTAATATGGCCTCAAGTCCATATTGGCTCAGGAGCCCACACTGACCAGGGAATATACTGTGCTTTGTATGTGACCAGGCAAGATATCAGTCACGAGGCAAGATACCCTGAAGGTTTTATGCAGCTGTCCTTTCTTAGGAAAAAAGAACTATTGAGAAGTGGCCCTGAGCCATTATCTCTGTTATCAGGCTAGTATGTGTGTGGGCCATCATCTCACTATAGGGGTGGGTGTGTTTAAATAAAAAACTATACAGTAATTCTTAAGCACATTCACTTTGGAGTATATTCCACTGAAATCATTGGGACTTCTGACAAGCAATAACTTTTCTGGATTGTAACTTGACAAAATTGAGACCAGAGTTTTTTGAGATCATTGTAATGACAGTGTGGGAAAATGGTTCATTTTCCACCTATTAAAAAAACGCCAAGAATCTGACCCTGTATGCTTCTACAGTACTCAATTTGAAAAAAAGGAATAATCTAATCCTATGCACTTTCTTGTTCTCAGCCATGGTTTTGGTTAGCTTGAACCTGCAGAAAGGTATAAAGATACTGTTGTAGGTAGTTTAGGCAAAAAGAATGATACTGTGAACCCCTAATCAGTTTGTTTTTAATCTATTTTTGTCTTGAGTTACACTGTATGAAAATCTTGGATAGTCTTCGCTGTTATTTTGGGAAAGCTAAAGCAGCTGTTACATCTTATATGAAGCTCACTAAAATGTTGCTTCCTTACTCCAATATCTGAAATGTGATTTGAAAGTCAAGATAACCAGGTATTTTGCCATGAGTTGAATGTGATTCCTCAGCATAAGCTCAGCAATGATGTTAATTGAGGCTGGATTCTTTCTTTCTTTCTTTCTTTCTTTCTTTCTTTCTTTCTTTCTTTCTTTCAGCATACTCATTGATTTTATACTTTGGCTTCTTTAATGCCTACTTCTAGCATAGCCTTTTTAAATGAGGGAGGGCTGGATTGGAGAATATCTTTAAGTGCTCTCTTGAATCTGAAAGAAACTTCATTCACACAATTATGATTCCCTATAGTGGTGTGACTCTCAGTGAAAATACTGCATTTTATCAGCTGTGACCATCTGTTTAAGGAAGCTGAGACATCTGAAATCTGCCCCTAAGTGCGTGAATTGGCCCTAAAGAATTGCCACAGACCTTATTAAGGCAGTGGGCATTTGGATATTTCATAATCATAGATGCACTCTTTTTAGAAAAATTATTTGATTTATTTGAAAAAGTATTTGATTAAACCTGCAGTGGATTTGTGCAGTGGTATGTTGAACATTATTCCTCTTGAATACTTCTTGGTATATTGTTCCTAAAAATAAAATCTGTGTATTTGAAACACTGTATCTGATAGATTTTCTTCAAAGTATTAAAGGTGGACAAAAAGCCTTAGAAACCAGTTTGAACAATTTTACCTCTTCATTTGGCTTGCAACACACACAAGTTTAGGCCAGAAACAAATCAGTTAAGCACTTGGAAGAAAACTCCTTGCCTTGATTATAGTTGTAGAATACTCTGGTCATTGTGTGTATCTCCAGTTTGAACCCATAGCTAATTTTCTTGTTTATAATTAACATGACATTTAAAAGTGGTTGTAGCTCAGTGGAAGAATACCTGCTTTGCATGCTGAAAGTACCAGGGTCAAACCCTGGCATCTCCAGAAGGCTAGGAAAGATGCCTGTCTGAAGGAGTGCAACTGCCATTCGGTACAGACTGAGCTCCAGACATGAATCGGACTCTGAATAAGGTAGCATCCTACATTTGTGTGAAAAGGGATATCCTATTAAAGTGCAATGCAGAGACTCAGTAATTTTTTCTTGTGGAGGACTTGACTCTGTGGCATAAAACTAGTGAGGAGGCTCTATGTACCCATGGAATATTAATGAAAAACAGATTTATTGGAACTTATTGGAACAAGAAGGCAGCCAGGTCCTTTCTGTATTTCTTGGAAAATAACGAAAGGAAAAGTGTTCCCTCCATAGGAACAAAGTTTGTATTCTTCTAATCAATGCAGTATAACTTTAAACTGTCCTTAAGTGTCACACCTATTGAAGACTTTTTTTTAACCTTCCATGTTCTGAAACACAGTGCATCAGCTTTACTATGTTTGCAGCCAATGCAAGTAGAGGAAGGAAGCTAATGGGGGGGGGGGGAAATGTAAAGGAAAAATGTTTGCCAACAGATGGAACTGTGAAGTGCTACATTACCAACAGGTTAGCCTAAGTTTGCTTCACAACATGGAATAAACACAAATCCTGGGTAAACATCTCACCTGGCTGAAAGGTTCAATGAGACACTAATAAAAATGTCTTTGCTATAGAAAGTATGAAGTTTACATTCTAGCCTTTGTCAAAAACAAAAAATGTTTGAAAAAGGACATTCTTCAATAACCATTACTAGAAATAAGAAAATGGGGGAGATATGTTGACTGGTTCCAAAGCCTTTTCTTTAAGTAATAGTCTATTTTCAAATTAGGCACATACCATGAAAGTTGCTGATATAAACTTTTTGGTTTATATCAAAGAAACCAAAAGAAATTTCTTTCCATATAATTGGAAGCCAGTTCCCAGCCCTAATCTGAGTGCAGTTTACCATAATGTTTTATGATGGCTCAATCCTGCACATGTTAGTTAGTGATTTGTGTTCATTGGTACGTACTCTCAGGAAAGTGTGATTAGAACTGCAGCCTAAATAAAGTAAATCTCAAACTCTGAATTTATCAATTTAGATTGCAAAACACCAGTGCAACAATTATGTTGAGCTTCTTAATCAGTCACTGAAACGGGGTGGCTTAAATATTTGGAACCACAAAGGAATGATTGTGAAGTTTTGCAGATTTCCCTGGTAGATATTACTCGTAGCTAATCCTTGGCTGGACAACTGAAAATTGGCCATACTAAAATGATATGACTTTGGTAGCCATCTGAATATTAAGGATGTTAGAAATTAAGGCCTTTATCTGCAAACAAATGTATTAAGAATCTTTAACCTATTTACAAATGCTTCCAATACTAAAACTAATAGTATTTTGTTCACAGTGCCATTGTTTATACAGGTAGCTTTTCCATAATACTTCAATATTTTAGGGTGGGAGTTGGTAGCGCTTTATATATACAAGAAACATACATGTGCGAATATAAACAGTTCACGATTACAGTCATCAAAAGTCATCTGGAAACACTGAAACTGTACACCTCTTCCCTTTGATTCAACAGGAAATACTGTTGCAGTAAGAAGAATCATGTCAGTCTTTTATCTAAAGTGGCTTAAAATGGTTAACAAAATGGGCACCACCATGAAAAAGCTTTTGAGTACACAGAATAACCTTATTTCAAGGTTTTTGGCTTCCTTGTCCAGTGCACCAGATACAAATATTAAAAAGGCTTTAATTGTTTAAAATGAGACACTTTTCTCCTGTGTGACCAGATGTCCTCTGAATTCTGACAGTGCTGGTGGTGGTCTCCAATGTGCAGTTCAATTGTCAGACTGTACATCCAGGTCTTTGTTCAGGGACAGGTGGCGCCGTGACCCAGAGTGAAAAACAGACAACCTTGCCTGTGCCCTTTAACACTCTTGTACCCACTTACTGGCCTAGCTTCAGCACTACTGATTGAAGCTTCTCTTTCAAGCAGTTTGTTATCAGAAGTGATGAATGGCTTTGGGTATCAAGATGAGGAAGTAGGGTTTGGTGTAGCTTTAGAATCGAGCCCAGAATGCACTGGGTTTGTTTGGGGAGGATTCTTGTGGCTTCTGCTTCCTCCCTGCTTTCTTCCCTTCCTGCATGGTTAACAATGGCCCAACAGAGCAGGATTCTGTTCACTGTTGCAAAAGGTAGTGGCACTATAGCATAGAATTGCCACTATGGAGTTTCTCCTTCAGTTAAAGTCTGTTCTTCATTCCCAGTCATTTGACCCAAGCTGTCCATGCTCCTGCTACTGCTGTGTTGCTTGTGAAGCAAACTCTTCCACTTGACCTTGTTCCTCCTCAGGTGGTTTAGCATGTTTTCCGATAAGGGGGTTTTCCCGGTAAAGTTGGCCCATTCTTCAAAAAGTGGCTCCACAATGTAAGTTATGAAGCCTGGAAAAAAAATGGCCATGCATATCAGCTGTTGTCACTTGCCAAACAGGCTAAGCTAACACTCCATTGTGCACTGATTGGGGACCATGTTTTCTAGAGCAGCATAGCGTCCAGCCTGCATTTCTTTGGATTTGTTTAATGTTTTCATTAAGTTGGCACTGCACCAGTCTCCTTCTCCTTTGATATAGTTTTACCAACAAGAAATTGCCCAATAGAAAGGTTAGATTTTGCACTTTCCCAGTTTCCCAGAACCCATCAGAATACGTAGATCAGCTGAGAGGGTATATTAGCTTTCTGGTTAACTTGTTGCATACTCTTGCACAAATGCTTGAGATGCAGGTGAGGCTTGGAGACCATTATTGGCCACAACCCAATACAGCAAAGTATTACTGAACTCTCTGAAATTAAGTGAGTGTTAACATGCGTAACTCTCTCTTGGACTATGCCTTTAAAGTTGCTATTGGTTGTTTTTGAATTTCAAAAATACAACAGACACGTAAGCCTTGCTGATGTATTTTCTGCTGTGTCTGAGAGAATGATGATGTGGAGGTGGTACGGCTTGCTTGTCATCACAAAGGTCAAGAACCTAGTTAAAAGCTTTGTGGTGTCTGCAAGGCTTGCCCATGCTTACCAACAAACAGAGAGCTCCTCTATTTCACTTAGGTATAAACCCCAACAACCTACTCACTGCCTTTAGGAAATAGATGACCTTGGTCCTTGACAAAGCCTATTAACAGACAAAGCCCCCTTCAATTTTCCTGTCTCGTACAGTCAAGCAGATGACACACTTAGTGCCTTTTCTTTTCCTTTTTCCATGTGTCAGTGAGTACAAGACTCTTGCAACTAGATTCTAAGTATCTCTGCTTGGAAGTAACACCCAAATCCTGTGCTTCCCAGCACTCAAGTTGGCAGTGGTGCCAAAATGGCTACCACTGCATCCCATGGGGATGGGAAGCAGCACCAGGGCTACTTGGAGTAAGGGAGCTTACCCTTACCCCAGCAGCCAGGCAGCCCCAGTGGGTTTCCTCAGATCTGTGCCTGCTATTGAGCGGTCTCCTGGGTCGGGAGTGGGGTTAGGATGTGGTGGCAGGGCCTGTTGCCTTTTCCACCCCCTTCTGCCCCACTACCTCCTCTACCACGCCTTCCTCTGCCCTTCCCCCACTGCCCCACTTTCTGTTTCGCCACCCAGCAGTTGCCTGGAGCTCCGAGTGGTGGTCCTCCATCCAGTGCTGGCTCAGTGCAGGCTCATGCTGAGTCAGACCAGTGCCAAAACAGTGCAGTGTCGTAGGTGTGCCTTATGGCACATTTGAGATCATGACTGCTGGCTCTGGGGCGACGCAGGCCCAATAGCATCAGGCCCCCAGTCTCATTGTGTTCTATGGGGCTTCCTCCCAGGAAAGTGTGCCTTAGTATATCTGTTAACAGTTTGAGCTGAGATCAGCCACAGACCTCTTATGAGTTAACCAATCCATCAAAGCAAGGGAAATCACCATTTTCCATTGATTCCCTCTGAGGCTTGTGGCACTCTTAAGTGATCATTTGGTGGGAGATACTAGCCTCATGGACCACCAAGGAAGGGACTTGCACTTTACCTGTAGCTCTTGGTTCAGGCTACAGAGATCTGTAACTCAGCCACTGATATTTTTCCATGGCCAGAACCTTGGTATCCTCCTCACTTTGTTTCCCAGCCCCAGTGCCCCGCACTGGAAACCTTCCTGATTTCCTTATACCCTTTTCTTCCCTTTGATTGTGCCATCATGCACCCCCTTGCCTGTGCAAGGATTTCTTCCCCATTCTTTGTCCTAGAAACCATTAGCTTTAGGGCCCAGTCATGTGACTGACTAAGGTCAAATCTTAACCAACTTTCCAACACTGGCATAGTAGTGCCAATGGGATGTGTGCTGCATCTTGCAGTTGGGTGGCACTCACAGAGGTCTCCTCAAAGGAAGGGAATATTTGTATCCTTACCTAGGTGCTGCATTGCCCTTATGTCAGTTCTAGAAAGTGGGCTCGGAGTTACTAAGTGGCCCTTAGTAACTTTGCACTGCTTTTTATGTTTGATTCCCTTTCCCCACTATTGTAGTATTATTCTCACAACAAAGGTCTTGTTGCTGTACCTTCACCTCTCTGCTTCTTCCTTATATATGCCAAACCAGTGAGCCGTGTGCCATTGGCCACCATGCTCTGTTCCTGCACACACAATAGATTTTGCCCACATACATATGTGTTGTATGTTCTGAAAGGCATGCCTGGATATAACACAGACTTGATTTGTCTTCTGCAATGTTCACAGCTGATTTGATTCTGAGTGAGATAACTTCTGCATTAATAAACTGTTTCTTCTTCCTCTTGCTATAGGTTTGGTTTGTTGGGAGGTGAAGTTAATGATGAAAGGCAATACCCACCAATTTGTATAGTAGGAATTGTGTCCGTCTGCTGATTACAAAGAGGACTTATTTCCAAGTCAAATTTCTGCTCCAGATAACCTATCAAAGAGAAGGAACAATTTTTGTAGGCACCAGGAACCACATGTAGTGTTCAGGATATGAACAGATCCAGAGTAGTTTGGATGTTGAAGCTTTACAGAGACACTGAGAAATAATGGTGCATCTGCACCTGGTACTGATATACTGCTTTTAGAAAGACACACTGAGCTACACATGCATAACAGTGCAATCCTAGGTATGTCTACCCAGTAGTAAGTCTTGCCTGAATTCAGTGGGTCTTAATCCCAGGAAAGTGTATATAGGATTGCAGTCCAAGGCATAATTTTTCCCCCCATGACACAGAGATGTAGTCACGTTTTCTAATGCCAGTATGTAAAACAAACTTAGGCTGCAATACTAACCACACTTACCTGAGAGTAAGCCCCACTGAACAAAATAGGACTTAGTTCTGAGTAGACCTGGTTAGGATTGTGCCCTTAATTATACCCAAAGTTCTTTTACTTTGCTGATGATATTATTTTTGTAACAAATTAGATCAGTGTTGCTTGGACCAAGTGGGACTTTATAAAGCTTCATGAATGAAGCTTTATCTGCATGCAGTGTTTTTTTTTCCTGGCATCCTCTTGGAGTACATGGTAACAACATTCCAGTTATTAGAAGCAATGCAAACACAGCCCTCAGGGTAATCGATGCCTCATTTAACATGGACAGAAGTAGAGGTTTGCAAGTAATAAGACAGGGACATTGTGTTTCTTGTTCAGCCAGCTCCTGCAAGCGGTTTGGTGTTGGGACAGAGAAGGAGCAGGCCAAAGTGTGGAGTGGCTTAAAAAAGCAAAGTTGGATGTGGTTCCCCAAAAAGGTGCTTCAGCAAAGTTGTACAAGTTAGGTCCACGAATAACCCATTTTTGCCTGGTTCACAGGTGTACACATTTGGTCCCTGTTGCATATTTGCAACATTGGGCAGGAATGTTAAACAGTCATGACTGTTGTATTCTCTTGCTTTTTTCTTTCAGTCCCAACCGCTTATTCAGTGAAGGCATATTTCTGTCAGCATATTTCTATAGGAGGTTTTGCGTGAGCATGCAGAGATTCAGAATTAATCGGTGAATAAATGCCACTCCCAATTAACACAATTCTGATTCCAATATAGTGCCTGAGAACATAAGGGGGGGGGGAGTATACCAGACTAAAGACCTTGTCTGTAGAATTCCTCACAAACGCGCTCGCTCCACCGTTTGCTCATCTCCCACAGCCGGCAAGGATTGCAGATGTCTGCACACTTCAGCGCAATCTGAAAACAAATGGGAACATGCTAAGAACAATGTATCAAAATATATTGTGCTCCACAGGTCCTTCAAAACTACTGTGTCTTGCCAGAGACAGAGAGAGAGTTGTTTCAATCTATTCTACAAATGCATTCAAAGCATTAAAGCCTAAAATAAATAGTCATGTTGGCATCCTTCAGTCTCGGAAGACCATGGTGTCATGCTCTGAATGGTGGCTCTGGAACAGAGTGTCCTCTCCAGTGCGCGAAGCCTGGGTAAAGTAGGTATGGAGGATAGGCTGTTACCCATGCAGCAAATCCCCCCTCTCCACATCGCTGAAATTGTCCAATGGAAAGGCAGAGGCCAATATGGTTGGTTCCAGCGGCGTCGCAGGAGTTGCCAGAACGTGACTGTGTTCAGCCATGAACTGCCTCAGGGACTCCGGCTTCGGATTTTGCCTCGAGGTTGACTCCTGAAGCCTTTTCCATAACTGGATGTAGCCACAAGGCAGTGGAGGTTTGGGATCAGAGTTTTCCTTCTCTCAGATGAGCTGCCTTCCCAGGCTAAGGAGTCCCATCTACCCGGTGGCTGTTCAGTCGCCTCTTACGACAAGTACAGCCAAACTGAGGGCCTATTCTTATCCCCAGCCCCCAGGGGAAAATAATAAATTTTAAATAGTAAAATAAATAGTAAAAATCCATTAAAAGGCCACACTAAACTATAAAAGCAATTCAGAAAACAATCACACATCAAATCCCTTCTGTAAAGTCTTCTAAAGACTGAGAGGGAGCCTGTTGAATCCCCCCAAGGGAGGGCTTCTATAGCTGTGGCTTCACCACAGTGAAGGCCCTGTGCCATATTTCCAGCAAGACAGAAATGCCACGGCACAAGACCTGCGAAGTCAGTGTTAGGGTTCTGGCAGATTCATGAGGTGAAAGCAGTACTTAAAGTAAGCCAATCCCAGTCTGCTAAAGGCTTTAATGATTAAAACTAACCATTTCAAACTAAGCCTGGAAACAACTGGATCACCAGTGCAACCAATATATCATCAGGGTATTGTGATGTGAACCAATTATAGCACACTGACCAGCATTCCAAGAGCTGTATTTGTACCATTTTGTATTATGGAATGTCAGTGCCATCTTTGGGAATAAGAATTATTTGATTCAGTAGTACAGACTTTAATTTATTGCTTTTCTTATGTTAGATGCAAACATCAAACCACAAGCAGACAAAACTTGGAACTAGTCTTTTGGCTAACAGTTGTTAGGCAAACACTTAAGAAATATACTAATTTCTGTCTGCTGGATCCCAGTCCATGCAAATAAAAGCAAGTCTACGACCAAGTTTATAAGACTCTTGATATCTATTGTATCCAGATAATTACCAGAACTTTTTGGCGAAACTTCTTAATATGTACATGCACACATACTTTCATGTTGACGTTGGACATATATATACACATTCATACATATTCGTACATATGAATGTTGCTTTTCGCTTTGCCACATTCCGTGTTTTCATCTCTTCCCTTCCCATGGTGGTGGTTTAGTTTTCCAAGTGTTTTATCTCAAATTTCCATTAATATGCCGGGGATCCTTCCCTATTTGAATTTCTCCCTTAATGTAATTTGGCTCCTGGTGATCAGGTAAGTTCAGAAGAAAAAACTGTACATTAAGGCTGCAATCCTAACCTCACTTTCCTGGGAGTAACTCCCATTGAACACAAGAGGACTTACTTCTGAGTAGACTGCCTTAGGATTGTGTCCTAAATTCCCTACTTCAGTACAGGTTAGTCTGTACTCAAGTCAAAACGTACTTAAGGTAAAACATTCAGTTCCTGCAGGCCTAGTGCTAGTGTGCCTGTTTGAAAGCCAGCATTGTTATGAAAGACATACTGTACCTGTACAAAAGTGCCAATGCAACTGACCATCACTCAGATGTCCCTAACTTGGGCAGCCATTGTGTACTGTAGTTTGACTAGTGTTGTGTTCCTAACCTTTTCAATGTTGATTGTTTACTTTTTCTTAAACTTTGTACTGTGTTACAAAATAGAGTTCCTGATGTATTCCCTCTCAATCGTCAATTTTCCAGAAGGGGCACAAAATTTTTCTCCTCTGTTTTCTCCTCTGTAGGTTGCATTGTCTCTGAGTTGTTAGGTTGGCTTGCCCTGTTTTTAGAGATTTGGACTGCTGGTTTTGTTTTGCTTGATGTTTTGTTTGGTGTGGATTGATTTATTGCTTTTGTAAACCACCTTGAGCTTTCCAACTGGATTAGCTAAGGCAGGACAAAATTTGTTTTTGAAAAATATGGAAATATTGAAGCAATGTAAGCTGATCCACTGTCTTTTTTTCAGTTTATCTGATCATAATATCAAAGAACCATCTTTGAAAAGTTCTTAAAGCCATGAAGCCAGGCCACCTGGCCTGCATTGTATCCAGTGCTAGTTGGAAACCAGCTGGAGGCCTTCATAGGGTAATGGGATATTTTCCCCCTTACCTTGAATAATGCCCCAGCCAGCCCTATGGGGTTACTCAGATCTATGTCAGATATTTAGCTGGTGGAAATTGGAGTGGCCCATATAGGGCTACCTGGCCTGGGAAGGAGGTTAGGATATGCTGGAAGAGGCCTCCCACAATCCTGCCCCCTCCTGGACTAGACCATCACCTGTTCTGCCCACCCTGCCGCAATACATCCCTCCCCGCCTCCCTCCCCCCGCTCCTGCACCACTTGGTACTTATCCTGCTTGCACCAGCTGCTGGGGATCCAAATGTGGCACTGGTAGGGTGGCCCGGGCCACTCTGCTGGTGTGGCTTGCTTTTGCGGTGTTGCAACATGCCAAATTGGTGACACCTTCTACCGGCACAGTGGCTACTGCAATGGCGGAGCAAGCGCATAGGATTGTACTCTGAATGTCCTGTTTCACCAGTTGCCCTAATGTTCTGTGAAGAGTGATCCTTTTGGTGGTACACCAGGAGAAATGTGCTTTCATCCCATTTTATAAATTATTTCCACAAAACTTATTTCCATCTGTACTCGTTGGAACTGGTTTCTTGCTTTATTTATCCAGGGAGCCACTGCTCTTAATACCTGGCAAAACAACCCTAATGGTTGCTAACAAGTTGTGCTTGATCATAAATATGGAAATGAAGATCTCCACATTCATTTAGCTTTCTGGAGAATGTGTAAATTCTTTTTCAGAGAACAATAACAATTTGTTTTGTATTATGTTACGAGAATCTGATTTATTATCTTCTCTCATCCTTTCATAACAGTGAAACGTCTGTTGGAAGGGTCTGAAATAAGAAGACGATCTTGGCAAGGCCATCTTCTACAAATGTGATTTTTTTTCAAAACCAGGAAAAACAAAAAATCTGCCAGATGTAAATTCTTCCCATTTAATGGTTCATAATTACTATTTCTTGGCCTTCTCACGCAAATTAGCATCTTTGTTTTCACTTTTAAATCTTCACACTGATACAAATAAACTCCCATTTGGCACTTACTATGATCCTAATATCCCAACTTTAGAATACAAAATGTAGTTTTAGTCTATTTTAGCCTATTTGGCTTATGATAGCTTGTTTTTATTTCTAATTTTAATTTTAACTCTGATTTTATCCCAATTTTAGGATATAAGCTATAGTTTTAATCTGTCTGGAGCTTATGTAGTTAATGCAGCTGATTATGTAGTGCAGCATTGTTTTTGTTTTATGCTGGTCTGTGACTGTAATAAAGATTTGATTTGATCTTAATACTTTTTTCAACGGGGGGGGGGTCCAAGGAGATATGCTGAGCCCAGCTTGGGCACATAGGATATAGGTACTGCCAATGTCACCAATACACACACACAGAGAGAGAGAGAGAGAGAGAGAGAGAGAAGATGACTATGTGTCTAACATTTTGCCTAGTTTGGCCAAAAATCATGGAAAATATTCCCTGAACTGAAAGTAAATTTGCCAGCTTCTTTTCTAGCAAGGGTCCTCTGCCTTTTCAAAGAACCCTGAAAGACAGAAATTTCAAATGTGATGCTCCTCCTGGCACGGAAAACACTGATTGGGAAAGCTTCTTTTTGTATGGCAGGCAACTGTTAAGGACACAGAAGCACTACCAGAAAAGTTAGTGAGCCTAGCTAAAAGGGAGAATCTTAGAACCAGAGTAGTCACCAGAGTAGTTGTACTGATTGCATAAATCATGTGACACTAATTTATCTGTATCCCTTTCATGGTTAACATAAACACTGCACATGCATATAAAGTATTATATGGCTCAAAATGTACTGCATGATGAAAATGGCTTCTGTTTGGGCAACAGCTCACAGTGTGCTTGCGTGAAGAGTTAGCAGGACTGAAGATTGCTTTCCCAAGTGACTACCTTGAGTTGATGAAGAAGAATAGCAGCTTGCAGTGTACCAACTATCCTCTAGCATCTCTGCTGCTGTAATCGTATAAACTTTTACTATAAAGCTTATAGTATAGTATAGGAAGCTTCCACTATAAAGCATCCAAAAATTGCAAATACCAGAGGCTGTTTCATAATAGAAACCAACATACAGAGAGCACGAAAATTTATTTTGAAAACTTAAAAAAAGAAAAAGAAAAGCTTTGTATTTCTTTGGAAGAAAGAGAGGGTTTCATCTCAACTTTCTCATCTCTGCTTTTGTCCCCACTCATATGAGCAGTTTAACTGCAGTCAGCCAGAACCCAAAAGTTTACTTTATATGGATTTTATAGGAAAAAGTCTGTGCATCATTTTTCATTCGTGTACTAGTATTTTCTCGATGGAGGGAAAAATGCTCTACTGAAAGTGGTATTATGGCAGTCCCCTTTGTACTTTCTATCCAGTAGTCTAGATTTATTTGAAATTCTTTCATATTATCTGCACTCAAGATCCACCTTATGGTAACAGCATCCAGTTTAGAAAATCAGAATCTGACACAGCAGTACAGAAAGACACTAATACAGGCATTAATTCCTTCTGTTTATTAATTTGCTGTCATCAGCTTCTATATGAGGAAACAGTACATGGGCAATTATAACTCACATCAACAGGATCTCCTTTTTGTTCCTGTGGTGCCTGGTTTCCTGCATTTTTCCTTTGGAAAGCAAGCTCCATGCAAAACGTTACACTGGATGAATCCCAGATAGGAGGAGAAGTAATAGAAAATCAAACAGGATGGAAATCAGAGGTGAGAAAAACACTAAGGCTAGGAAGTGGCATAGCAGTTTGGAGACAGAGATAGTATAACTTATTTGTAATGTGTTTGATCTTTTTCTGCAGCCCACATCTTAGGCTCCCTAAGATGTCCGAACCTCAATCATGTGTGGTCAAAACCAGAGCCAACATTATTTCTCATCAGCCTCACCCCATTCCTGTAACTACCCAGTAATGTGCTAATAGTGGTGCTGTTGCTTTTCATTCATACTGGTTATTTTTGTGACTTTTATAGATGGAAGGAAAACAAAGGCTTGTTTGAATTACTCAGAAGCTGGGCTGAACATGCAGCAAGTCTGGTCCACAGCCTCAGGACCTCACTCCAATCGAGTAGCTTGGTGAGACAGGGTAATGAAAAGTGGTATATAAATACTGGGTCAGGGTAATGAAAACTGGTATATAAACATTGTTAATAATAATGAAAAACTCTACACATGCTCTTTTGTTTATCCTATAGCCGGAAGCTTTATTGAAACTGCATGATGAAGAAATTCCTTTTTCCTCAACATTCTACAAGTTGGAGATAGGTGGCATTGCTTCCTTCCCCATATACAGGCACGGCCAAGCCGTAAAGGCAACATGGTTGGCAACCTTCAGTCTCGAAAGACTATGGTATAAGCCTACAGCACCTGGTGTTCCCAGGCGGTCTCCCATCCAAGTACTAACCAGGCCTGACCCTGCTTAGCTTCCAAGATCAGACGAGATCAGGCATGGACAGGGTAACAGTTAAACAGCTGCTTTGAGTGGTGGGTTGTAGGAGGTGGCAAACTAGCAAGGGTGCCCCACCACCTTTCCCATTCTCTTCTCAAGCTTGGGGGGGGGGCTATCTCCTCTTCCAGTGCGACTGCTCCCCCATTGCACACTGGTGGTGGCAGCGGATCAGTTTCAGTCACCCCTACTTATATACAACCTTTGGCAAGAATTGCTAAGCAAGCTGTGCATTTAAATATATACAACCATGGTAACATGAAAAAAATGTCCAGAATAAAGACTATTTACAAAAAAGACTATTTCACTTTATAAAAAGAAGGGGAAACCTATACACTTACTTGAAGCATAAAATGCCTGTCTGGTGCATCCTCTAGCCTCAAATCCTGATTTTTGAGATGAGTTTTCAACCTGGTCAAAAATTCATTTTGCCTGTTGATGTCTGTTGCCAAGATCAAGGAACCCAGCTGCTGTTCAATATCATGTCTGCAATTGAGAAAAAACGATGGAGCTGTTTCTGAAGAAAATGGTTATTGTTTAAACATTGGTCTACTTTTCATGCACACAACTAACTCAAAGTAAACAAAAATAGAATATCTTATTGTGTTTAATAAGCACAATAAAATGAAAAAATCAACAAAATGGCTAAGGTTCAGTTCTACAAAAACTAAGTCAGCAGAAACAAGAAAACAGAAGATAATCTTCTTGCCCTAAAGAAGAGAATCACTGAACTAAAGATCTTCCTGAAGAACCAGGTTTTCATCTGGCATCTGAAAGCTCTCAGTCTTGGGGTCAAGCAGACATCCTTAGGGAGCAAGCAGACACCAGGCAGGCACCACAGCTGAGAAGGCTCAGGGTTGGTTTCAGAGACTGGCCAGGATGAACTCTAGCCAAGGGCATACCCAGTCAAGCCAATGCAGGAACTCTCATTACTTTGGCAGCAATAGCACCAGGTGCATCTTCAGGGTCCCAGTGTGGAATTTTGCCACATAGGCCCACGCAACCTGGAGCCATCACAGCTAACATTCACTTCAGTCACATGACACATGCACAGCTCCTGTTAACCTCATTATACATTAAACTAGAAAGCTGCAGGTAGTACTTTTATCACTTAGAGCAGGGGTTTTTGGCAGGCGGGCCACATCGTCTCTCTGACACTGTGTCGGGGGCTGGGGGGAAAAAAGAATTAATTTACATTTAAAATTTGAATAAATTTACCTAAGTTTACATAAATGACTATATTAAAGATGAACTTCTATGAATGAATGAAGGTCTTGCAATAGCTCAAGGCCTATACAAAGCCTTGTACAAAGCAAGGCTGATCTTTCCTTTGCTGCCGCTGCTGCATCACAGACATGAAACAACAAGCACTGGAGGGAGCCCTCATCCCACAGCTCACTCAAGAGGTCAGTCACCCTCATGCTGAGAGCAGTTGCATCGGGCCAGTGTGGGCTCTAATAAATCTCTGGAGGGTCAGAGGCTCATTGGAGACGGGGCTCCCTGAGGGCCGCATTGAGAGGCCACAAGGGCCGCAAGTGGCCCCAGGGCCGGGGTTTGGGCACCCCTGACTTAGAGTGTTAAAAGTCTCACTTTTGGTTGTGATACCCCAAACACAACACTAGTTGGGGGATAGGAACAAAACATTTTTAGGTTTTCCCTTCTTTTTTTCCTATTCAGTCTCTCATTTTGCTTTGTTTTTATTATCCAAGTTAAACACTGGCCTGGACCGAAAAATAAATTGAAATTTGTAGCTGGTTAGATGTAAGAAGTCTGACAATTTCACAGTACACACTTGGTGAAACACAACACTGATTCATTTTTTGAAAGAGAGAACTAAGGAAAAAAACCCATTCTTTTGAGGCAATCTGTACTAATTCTACTTAGTTTGGCAGCAATTAAAAACTTATTCTTTGACAGCCGCCTTCCTTGTGATGTGTCTAGAACATAACAAAGCGTCCGTAGGGGTGCATGTACTTCATTAAAATATTTCTGACAAGTTTGCTATGCCTTCCCAGGTGTAGCCAGGACAAAACAGATGGTGATGTTTTGTCTTTTCCTAGCTAGGGACTGCCAGGTCAAAGGAAAAATTCTTTGCAGGCTCAAAGCCAAATACTCACTTATCACAGATTTGTTAGCCCTGACCAACCTTTAACCACCCTGCCCTACTTATTGTCAGAATGTTTAAAGAGCAATCAAAGGATGGATTCTTTCCTCACTTATTGAATGCATTCTTAAAGGTGGAATGATAATGCTCTAACCTATTTTAGGGTGTAAGAGCTGGGAACTAAAGGGTGCGGATTATTCAGGATTAATTGAAGAAAAGACCATGGATGCCAAGATATCATATGGCCATCAAAATATGAGGCTGTGCCATTAGAATTGTCTGTTCAGACGAAGTGGCATGCTGGCCTAGTGACAATTCTCCCAGTCACAAACAAACAATTGGAAGTGAGCCATTGGGACTGTATGCTCTCTCTCCTCAATACTTCCCCCATTCTGGAGCATCAATTCCCTCTACCTTTTTACCACTGCTAAATATTACCTAAGCACTATAACTAAGGTTCCTTTTTAATCAGTACTTGAAACCATGAAGTGAAACCACTTACCACCAATTGCGGTGATGGTTGGTGCTGACATAGTGCTTAATCACAGTTAAGGCTGGTGAAGTTGGGGGCTATGGGGAGGCACCACATGATACTGCAGCCTGCTCATCATTGTTTTAACTATCTTTAACCAATTAGAAGTGTTGGCTTACTGCTGCTCCTTCTGAAAAAATGAAAGCTCACACATTAGGGTCTAGTAGCTTGTAAAAAGAGTCTACTCGGGTCTAGTAGCTTGTAAAAAGCAGGGGGAAGTTCAAATTAAAATAAAAAATGTATGTATAGGAAATTGGATACCACTCTATTTTTGGCATCAGAAAATTGTCCAATTCAATTTTTCTTTAGAAAGCCACACTGGTAGATACATCAGCTTAGCCCACTTCCCAGAAGCTGGTGTCTACCTGTCTTCCTTTGGCAGATGTGCAAGGAGCCTTGATTCTCGAAGCATGCCTACTGTGGATCTCCAGTGATGGTTTTCTAAGACAGAGACATTCTGGAGAAGGAAAGAAAGAAATATATAAAGACCCATTCTCACTTGGATCAAGCTAGGGGCAGTATACATGTGGAAGCAGATTTCTGTGTATGCATCCCTAACAGTATGGAAAACTGCATATGCCAAGGGCTGATGGATAAACACTTCCTCTGACCAAACCGTCAGAACAAAGCAATGGGAGACAAGCTGATTTCTTAGCTTTAACACCATGATGTGCCCTCTAAGGCAATGAGCATAATGCTGTCAGACATAAATTACTTTGGTATGTTGTTTCTCGTGTTAACAACACAAATAGTAGGATTACCACTGATTTCTACTGGAGAGTTTGTAATATCAACGCACAGGAAAGCAAAAGCTTATGTTTCTATTTTTAATTGTTTATGAAAGTTAGAAGCAATGTCTGCACAAGATAAGAAGACTTTTTTTATAGTGGAAGAAATGATCCCAAGGTCCCTGTTGTAGTTGTTTAAGGCTACCCTGCTGTCCTCGTGACATTGGAAGTTTGAATCAGACCTTTGTACTTTGGAAGGCACACTATAGTATTTGGTACATGCTGTTCCCATCTGGAAATCTCAGGTCAGGAAAGACAGCTCCATCATGCATAAGTGATTGACTGTATTAGAAAAAAATACATTTTCTTTTCAAGTTATTCATGCAGCAACCACTTTGACTTGATGGCTGCTTGCTGTTTGATTCACAACCAGAATTTTCACAAACCTTAGGATATGCATGTATCAGGAAAAGGCTGATCTGGTCAGATCATGTGGGCAGTGTGCCAGAAGAGTCTTGGTCTAGGAATATGAAGGGGGACTTAGAAGACCTAGGCTTGGAATTCTAAGGTCAATGACCAATTTGTATTAAACACAGGAATACCTTTCAAATGACATTTTGGGGAGCAAATTGATTGAGAAGTCTTGGAATCCTTTAATGAAAAGGACATCTGCTTCTTATGTTTGTAATGGTGTTTATGCAATCGAGGGCGCAATCCTAACCCCTTATGTCAGTGCTTTCTGGCACTGGCATTGCGGTGCCAATGGGACATGTGCTGCATCCTGCAATTGGGTGACACTCACAGAATTTTTTGTTGGCATCCTTCAGTCTCGGAAGACTATGGTATTGCACTCTGAATGGTGGTTCTGGAACAGAGTGTCCTCTCCAGTGGGTAAAGTAGATATGGAGGATAGACTGTTACCCATGCAGCAAATCCCCCCTCTCCATGTCGCTGAAATGGTCCAATGGAAAGGCAGAAGCCAATACGGTTGGTTCCAGCGGTGTCGCAGGAGTTGCCAGAACGTGACTGTGTTCAGCCATGAACTGCCTCAGGGACTCTGGCTCCGGATTTTGCCTTGAGGTTGACTCCTGAAGCCTTTTCTATAACTGGATGTAGCCACAAGGCAGTGGAGGTTTGGGATCAGAGTTTTCCTTCTCTCAGATGAGCTGCCTTCCCAGGCTGACGAGTCCCATCTACCCGCTGGCTGTTTAGTCGCCTCTTGCGACAAGTACAGCCAAACTGAGGGCCTATTCTGATCCCTCAGCCCCCAGCCCCAGCACTCACAGAAGCCTCCTCAAAGTAAGGGAATGTTTGTTCCCTTACCCCAAAGCTGCATACAGTGCTGGAAAGCACTGACATAAGGGGTTAGAATTGCGCCCTGTGTTTATGTTTTACACAGCTTTGGGTTTTTAGAAAAGCTGTAAATAAATAAATAGTAGCATATGGGCTGGTTTTCAGTGTCTATTACACTTATATTTATTCAGAGGTCTCATTTAGTTCAATTATGCTTACAGATAAGTGAGTTCTTCTATGAGGTCAGAAACTTACTGAAGTTTGAATGTTGCATACAGTGTCATCATCTTTCACCTGTTCTACCAAAACAAATCTGAGACCACCCTTACTCATGCTGAGTATGCTATATAGAGCTAAATATTACAGCCTGTTTTATAATGGTTGTCTCAGCGATGCTTCCACACCTCTATGTAACATTCCTGCAGTACAATTCTAAGCACGTTTACTTACATGCATAAGGGCCCAATCCTATTCAATTTTCCAGTCCTGATACTGCTGTGCCAATGGGGTATGCACTGCTTCCTGTGTTGGGGAGGCAGTCACAGAGGCCTCCTTAAGGTAAGGGAACATTTGTTCCCTTACCTTGGGGCTGCATCGGTGCTGGAAAGTTGGGTAGGATCGGGTCCTACGATTGCAGTCATTAGTCTGAATTCTGCCCTGTTATACAGAAAAGTGTAGATTCTTTTTAAAAAACGGTATAATTTGCAAATCAGTTTATTACAGTCTCTTTGTATGTGATGATATCCCATGCCCTACTGATTTTTTTTCTTCTGAAGTTAACATAATAGGTTGAGCAGATACACAACACATTGTAGAGCATGTCTTGGCAGAAAGGCACAGCCTCTGAAAGAAGTTTGGCAAATATACTTCTAAAGATTCCTGTCATGTAACCTTCTGCCTGTAACAAATGTATGCTTGTTTTGTTTGGGGGTGGGGTGCATATGTGAAGACTGCATAGTTGTCAGAGAGTAACCTTAACAGAGAAATACTCTCTGACTTTCCTCTCCGCCCTGAGCCAGAAACCATGACATTCAGAGGAGTCTGGAGCAGTGCCTCCAATCACAGCTGAGTATGTCTGGTTGTCTGGCTGTTGCTTGTCAAAACTGAACAGTAATCTAAACTAGTCACAGGGCATCTCAGCAACCCTCTGTCATAGCCTTGGCTCTCATGGCCCTGTCTTTTCCTTTATCTTAGGGTAGAAGTCTAGGTTGTTACATAACTGACAACTTTGAGGAGAATAAACACATATGGAATTGAATTCCACACATGGGAAAAACACACGAGGGGCAGGATCCTGCATTCTTTTCAACTAGTTTAAGTATAAAATCAGGATTGATTTCCCTCCACTGAAGCCAACTGTTCTATTAAGTGCCCAGTGAGATCCATAAATTGTTGCAGTACCAGGAGCCACTTTTGTGCAGTCAAGTCCCATGCGATGCCAAATGTAAGAAGGAACTACATGGGTTCCACGAAGGCAAATGGTTCTTCCTGTGCTGGCATCACTCCAATGGCCATTGTTTGATGGTGTACTAGCTAGTATATAATACTATAATAAAGCCCTGGCCTGGTCCATGGTTAAAAGTCACTTAAGATACAAAAGTTCATTGACAATTAATTGACAAAAGTTCTTATGTTATTTCTCATGTTACTGATGCTCGCAGCTAGTCCAAAGTCTGTGAGAAAATGACAACTTTGAATTATCTGCAATGTCTAAAATTATGTATTTTAAGCACATTTTGCATATTTTCTGCACTACTGTATATTCTGGTTTTGCTAATCGACGTGAGAAAAGAGGAGCTCTGTAGGGTTCTGGAAACTTTTCCCGTATATGTTCAAACATATTTTTGCAGCTACAAGGACTTTTTTAAAAATATGGAATCATTATTGTTATCATCATCATCTCACTTTTTCTCCAAGGAGCTCAGGGCAGCACATGTAGATCCTTCCCCTGCTTTTATCCTTACAACAACCTGTAAGGTAGTTAAGGCTCACAATGACTGATCCGTTCAGTGCAATCCTATCTTGCACTGGAACAGGCAAGCCAGGAGGCCTGCACTGTATCCAGCGCAAGTTTGGGGCCAGAAGTGGCTCAGCCGGGGGCAAGGGGAAATTCTTCCCCTTACCCCTGGGTAAGCCACCATGGCCCCCAATGGGTCTCCTTCGACTTGCACCATTTCAGAAGGTGGCATAAATCTGAAGAGAATCAAGTGGCTTCAAGCTGCTCCACACTGCTTGGGAATGGGGTTGGGATCCGGCATAGCAGCTGGATCTGGGCCCCACCTTCTGCTCTCTGCCCACCTACCCCCAGGACCACCCTCTGCCTTCCCTCCCCCTGCCCTGGAATGCCTCCTTCTTGCCTCCTTCCCACCTCCTCCCCGCCCTCCCCTGCGTTGGCCGAGCTTGGCCAACATAACCCTCCCTCCCCAAGTTGGTGTGGATGCTGGACGCAGCCTCCATGGGCTGGCGCATGTCCCTGTGCCAGCTCAACCAGCTCCCAAGGAGGTGCAAACATGCTTTATGGGATGTTTGCAACCCTCCTGGGATGGTGCAAAGGGCTTGCGCTGGCCTAAACAAAAGTTAGGATTTTGCCCGTAGTCATCTAAGGAACTTCACAGCTGAGTAGGAATGTGAACCTCAGTCTTCCCAGCCCAAGGGTTGAACCCAATCTAACTTTCCAGCACTGATGCAGCCATGCCAACATGGTGTGTACTGCATCCTGCAGTGGGGGGGGGGGCAGTCATGGAGGCCTCTTCAAGGTAAGGAAATGTTTGTTCCCTTATCTCAGGGCTGCACTGAGACTGTATTAGCTCTGGAAAGTTGGATAGGATTGGGACCCTACTCTACCGTGTTAACCAAGACATGACATGACTACAGCCTGTGCTTTTTCTGCATCTCTGTGGAGTCATGCAGTAAGAACTACTTTGTAAGACTACAGTGCTTGGAGCCAGCCACCTCATTTGTCATTGTACTTTCTTTCCAATGTGTGCACAGTCCAAATTATTTTGCACAAGCACAGATGGCAGGCTGGCATTCCCCCTGCCTAATCTACACCTGGGCTGGTTATGTGAAAAGTGTAATTGGGAAGTGAGGTGCAAACAATCTGCAGCTTGCAATATGGGCACATGAACAGGTCCTGAGATGGGAAAGCCCAGCTCCCCAAAGTCAACAAAATGATATTCCACACACTCAAAGACATTCTCACCTGGTATAAACTTGCAAGATGGTGTTTGGTTTTTATCAAAAATGGTTGGTTGACTCCTGGATGGTCTACATCATGTGCTGCAGCAGCCAGTAATCCAAGCATAATATCCAGAGGTGTGAGGAAGTTAGCAAGCTATACCATGAAAAATTTAATATAGCATTACATGGAATGCATGATATCATTTACTGTAAACACAGTTAAGCCAACTCCTGTCTATGGAACTGTTCAGCTTTCAAGTGAATACATAGTAATGACACAAAACACTCATTTATTAAGCCCATTTTAATAGGAAAATAAAGTCTTTTCCATTATAACTCCAAATTATCAATTTCAATTTTTGCCACAACAAAGAAGGGGAAATGGAGGATGTTAAAGAGCCTCCTTTTGCCCCAGTCCTCTGTCTCTGCCTTTCCTTCAGCCTCCTTGGGTTCTCTTGTCCCATAGCTTCCCCTTGTCCAGGAACTTCTTCTCAGTCCTTATCCATCTTATGAGGCGTGCAGACTTGGATATTTTTTCATGTATCAGTTGAATGGATTCAGTATCCACTATGGGAAAGTTAATCTGTCACACTAAATTAAAAAAAAAAAAAAAGGATCGGTACCTTGGGATCCATTAGGTAGCAGTGCATAGCTTGTGTGACATCAGCAGCATGAACAGCATTGTGGTATGGGTTTTGGCTATGGTAATCTTCTTGCACCATAACTGGAAACAAAAGTGAAGATAAAGTTAGCTTCCCCCATTCCCAAACCATGATCAGCCTTTGAATCTGTACTGAAAATACTCTTGGTCATTTTGGAATTTGGGGTTAACACATCTGAATTTGGCACGCGTGAGTTCATGTAAATGGCTTGGAACTACTATGTGACTGCCCTTGGGGGGAAAAAACAGCCACACACCGCAAAAGGTTTGTCAGACTTCAAAGGATTACTTTATATAATCACCTCTTTATTGCTTTTTAAGTGAAGCAGCAATTCAGAAGAAAAACAAACAAAAAACTATTGGGGGGGGAAAGGCAAAAATCTATTATAGTATAATTATTTGAGGTTGCATTCCTATGTGGATATTAGAAAGACAGTACTTTACCATACATTTAAAGCAGTGTTTTCATCCAGTGGTACTTGTACCACCAGTGGTACTTGAGGTGGTGTCAGGTGATACACACAGGACCTGCAGATCCCCGCCACCTTGCAGCAAGACCAGCAATGCAATGTGACAAGCAGCAGTAGGAGGAAGAGCTCCAGTGTGCAATTTCCACAAGCTCAAAAAAGCCCACCTACCCGCTCTGAGTCTCTTACTGGTGTTTGCTGTGTTGCATCTGGTCTCCCAATCCAGAAGTAACTGGCGATGACATCATTGCCAGTTACTTCCAGTGGTACCTGCAATAGGAGAGCGATGCAAAGTAGTACAGCAGGGGACAAACGCTGAGAAATGCTGGTTTAAAGCAACAGATTTGATTTACAGTATTTTAAAACAACAAACTTCAAATATAGTTTGTTGCTCTTTTGACTTATTTTGTGCATGAGATAATGGAGCCCTGTCTCAGACTTAGACTGGGGCTATACGTGCACAGGGTTTGGTGGTACTTTTTTAGCACATTTGTTAGGAAACCACACGGTCCACTGAGGGTAACAGTAGACTACATGTCTACTCACTGCAGCTCATTTGCACTGCAGAAAGCAGCCACAGTGACACCAATGTGAACACTTTCCTCATCTTCCAAGGTGCAATGCCAGTGCACCATTTTTCCACTCAACCAGCTTCCTACTTCTCCAGGAACACTCTATTTGGGTAAAATAAGTGCAAAGTGGAAGTGCTGGAAACTTCTATGCCCATGTTCCCAACAAATGAATCCACATGACCCACTGCAAGATACCTCCTTTACTGGAAGGTTCATTAGCTACAAACCCAGTATAACTTCAGCAAGTTTCTAAAACAGGTTTCCTGAAATTATTCTAAAGATGCAGCACTGAGGAAAATACTGTCCAGGCATTCTCCGTTTAGATTATCACTTTTTTACTCTTGTATTTTTATGCTCCCTAGACTATTTGAAATTTACCATGCTGGAATAGTTAAATTTCATGTGGAAGGCTGGCAGAGAATTTTATAGCTCTCTCTGCTCCCATCAGCATAAAAAGTGAAAATTCTACAATTCTGCTGCTGTAGCCAGTTCATGCTATGTGGTGGTCCAATTTTAATCCACTGAAGACTGATAAGGGAAATGTCACACTAACCCATTTTAGAAATGGGCTATGTCAGAATGCCAGATGCAAGGGAGGGCACCAGGATGAGGTCTCTTGTTATCTGGTGTGCTCCCTGGGGCATTTCATGGGCCACTGTGAGATACAGGAAGCTGGACTAGATGGGCCTATGGCCTGATCCAGTGGGGCTGTTCTTATGTTCTTATGTTAACCCAGCACTTTAGAAGAGTGTACTAAATAATCTGTAAGACATTTTCCTCCTTGAGAAAGATATTTATAAGTATAGCAGAGCTGTTCTGAAAAATGAATAAGTATGCTGGACCATGATCCAGTTCTCAAAATCACTGCAGAAGCACTCATTTAAAACAAAGCTCACAACTGAGCAGATGTTCCAGCAATGCAAATGCAATATTAGCAGTGGCATCACTAGGATTCATGTCACCAGGTGTGGGAGGCCTGCAGGTCACCCCATGCAGTGGGCAGGGCAACGCCCCAGGTGGCGTGGTGATGTACCATCGCCCCTCCCCCACCGGTTTTTTGGCTGTACTTTTGGTTAGAACACAGATATTTCAATGTGGATTGTTTCATTGCATTCTGCATGAAATTACTCATTGATTGATATATAACATAATGGTATTATTCCTCCAAATTCTGATTTTAGTGATTTTGAAAACTTGTAGTCTCTCTCTCTCTCTCTCTCTCTCTCTCTCACTCACACACACACCCCGTGTCAACTTACTAACAACTTATTGCAGCAGTTCTCAAACTTTTAGCACTGGGACCCACTTTTTAGAATGACAATTTGTCCAGGACCCATTGGAAGTGATGTCATGGCCAGAAGTGACGTCATCAAGCAATTAAATAATTAAATAAGGGGGAGCCGTCCTGTTCCACCCTGAGTCCTGAAGCCTCAGGGTTGGCCCAGTATGGACTCTCCAGAGGCAACCAGAGCTGTGTTCCTGTTACCTCTGGAATGTGTTCTGAAGCCTTTGGGAGGCCTTAGAAGGTCACTTCTTTTTGGGGGAAGGCTTGGAAAGGTTTCCCTGAGCCTCAGAGGGTCTTCTAAGGGCCTAAAACATCACTTCCAGTTTCCCCCTAAAAACTGGAAATGACCTTCTAAGGCCTTCCAAACACCTCAGAACATCCTCTGGAGGTGACAGGAGTGCAGCTCCCATTGCCTCCAGAGTGCTACAGGTGCCCAAACCTGTGGATTTCATTATAACATGGACAGTGTGGAACACCTGTAGTACTTTGCACCACACATTATTAATTTGTGGAAGTCATTACTATAAGTTGTGATGTGATGGCTAGCTTGGATGCTTTAAAAGGGATTGGTCAAATTCCTGGAACAAGTCTATCAATGGCTACTAGTCATAATGGCTATGCGCTTCAGGAGATTCAGAAGCAGGATGCCTCTGAATATCAGTTGCAGCAGAGGTGCCTTCTCTCCTGCTTGTGGGATTCCCAGCAGCAGCTTGGAAGCCACTATGGAAAGCAGCATACTGGACTAGAGAGGCCTTGGCAGGGCTTTTCTTATGTTTGCTTAAAAAAAAAATCCTTACAAAAGAAATGAAAAAACTAGAATGACACCTATCTTTCTGAGGAAAAAACTAGAAAGACACCTATCTTTCTGAGGCTAATGCAGATGCAAAAAGAAAAGTTTAATCGTGGAACACATTAGTAGCTGATGTACTAAGAGAACAGATATTCTGAATTGGATAATGGATATTAAGGTACCATCTTTTCTGCATTAGGTTTTGTGGTGCTACTCTTTTTGAAGAAAATTAAATGTAATTCCTAAATGAATACGGTGATAAATAGCCTCAAGCGACTGTCATTTTGAGACTAGGGGCGAAGGGGATGCTTATCCATTTCCCTGAGGGCCGTTCCAATGCTCAAAAATCATCCCTTGCAGCTTTTTTTCCTCTCAGGAGGATTCAGGTTCATGTTTAAATGGATAAAGGGTTAAGAATACTCTGCAAATTCTCCCCCTCCTGAGGCTGCTTTTCACGTTTCAAAAAAGTTGGAATTTCATCACATGTATTTATGCACAATTTTGCCACTTTGTTTACACACAATGCATTAAGAGGACAGGGAGGCAGTTTCTCCCCTCCAACACACGTACCTTGTTACTTAGGTGCATATTAATCTGAGGGTCAAATTTGGAAGGGCAAGGTGGTGAAAGGTGCAATGGCTTTTAGAGTGCTGGAAAGAGGGCATCCTTGTTCCAAATGTCTGGGAACATAGGTACTTAGATAGTTGCTCAGCTACTGTCTGCTCAGGAAGTATTTTATGCTTACCTTTCTCTGTGTGTCCTTCTGTTTGACATGGTGAAATTACACTTGTAAGTTCCTACAAATAAGTCCTCTAACAGGAAATTGAGAAAAGCACTTACCTAAGAATCTGTGTAATGTGACCATGTCTAACTGGAAATGGTGAATAAGCCCATGTACATTGAAGAGGTGGCACAGCAAGGTTACCAGGCTGTTTCCTAGAAAGAACAAAGGAACTCTATTAACTTCACAAAGCATCTCATAATTTAAAGAATAATTTAGAATGTTGCTCAAGTCTTTAAGCCATGGATTAAAACAAATTATAGGATCTCATAATTATCTGATTAGCAACCTTACTGGTTCTGTTACTTTTGGATCAATGCATAGCTCTGTATAGGAAAGTAAAGTTACTTGTATGTGGTATATTTGGAAGATTCATGGATTATTTTGCTAGACTAAGGTCTTGAAGTAGTCACAGATCACCCTGGAAAACCTCTTTGTACATTCAGATTGCAGAAGAAAGCCTAGAATACTCCTGATAGCAATAAAGTCTTCTAGTAATAACATTATGAGAAGCATCTCCAAAATAATTTGGTGGCAGTTCGCATGATTTGCTTGCAGAAGATTTAAGGTTCAAACCTGAGCATCCCTCAAATGGCAGTGGGGTTGGAAATAGAACTCTCTGCCCAAGACTTTGGCAAGTAGCTGCTGGTGCGTGACTAGATGGATCTATGTTTGGATTTCAATGTAAAGCAGCTTCATTATGCCACACATTGGCTTGAATTGCTGGGAAAAGAATGTGTTCATCTTAAAACATATTTATTTCATTTATATCCCATTTGTCTTCCACCCTGGAACCCAACACTGGGTACAGGGGAATTCCCAGATGACCACCCAACCAGGCGGTGATCTGGTCTAGACTGGCTTAGCTACAGCAAGACGGTAGCATCATGTACCCTCAGTTCATGCCCTGGGACTAAGGCTGCACAGTAGAAGTGGCGTTAAACCTTCCAAACCTTTCCAAATTCTGATGAACAACACCTGTGCATCAGCCACAGACTAGCTGCTAGAACGTTGCAGATTCTGCCACAGCACAAAATTCTTGCAGATCTAAGGTTCACATTTTAGGACAAATTCTCAGTTCATATGGTGAACTCGCCTGGTCTATGTACACAGTACTCTGCTACAGGTACACTTCGCAGGGGAAAATTAGTTATCTGACAAGAGGCTTCCCAGGCTTAGACAAAGGGCACATAATTAAGCCCTCCCTACTTTACACACTGCCTTGAGCTCCATGGTGGAAGAAAAGACGTGATACAAATACAGGTGGAGCCTATTTGTTTGCAGAATTCTATCCGCGAATCTGGCTCTACACAGGTCCCCAGGACCTCTGGAGGTGACTGCAGCTGTGTTCAAGTCACCTCCGGAGGCTCTTCTGAGGCCCATGGAGGCCACATACAGCCTCCATGAGCCTCAGAAAGACTTCTGGAGGTCCTAAAAAGGCACTTCCAGTTATTGGGCGAAAACTGGAAGTGCCTCTTGAGGACCTCTGGAGGACATTTTGAGGCTCATGGAGGCTGCGTGCGGCCTCCACAGGCCTCAGAACAGCTCCAGACACGACCAGAGAAAGGCTCTGGTTGCGTTTGGAGCTTGGTGGAGCCCGAATTTCGCATGCCTTTGTTTTACCCGAAATTCGGTATTCGCGATGGTTCCAGGAATGGAGCTCTCACAAATAACAAGGGTCCACCTGTATAACAATTAATCAATAAGCTATCTTCTGAACATCTTCTCATTGAAGAAAACCCTGATAACTCTGAAGAACAATCAGTATAGTACAAGAAAAAAAAACATTCAAAGAAATAGTCAATCTGCTTCAATAATGTTTTCATTTTTTTTTATCCTGAATACATAGGCCAAATTAATCTGCATCTAATAGCAAACGAACTACTGAGAAACCAACAGATATTTTAAAAAAGATTAGTCAAATGAGAACTCAATGCTATGCCATCTACACAGAAGTAAGTCCTGTTATAGATAATGGAGCTTACTCTCAGGAAAGTGTGGATAGGACTGCAGCCTTACATGCACATGTCCCATCAGGGCATGAGCTGTTATTGCATTTTGTGGTTAAACAACTCTCCACCAGCGGTACTGGTATTTGTGTCTGTCACCCCACGAAGCAGGTCACAGCCTCAAAGGAATGATTTCAACCAGGGAGCAGTAAGAGGGAAAGTAGGCCATGGTCCTGACCTGAATTTGGTGATACAGAAGAACCAATTTGGGGCCCACTGAATCCTGTGGAGGAGTTTTGGCCTCCAGAGGCCTCAAAAGGTAAGGGAACATTTGTTCCTTTGCCCTCAGGGTAAGCCTGAGCCAGTCCACTGGGTCTGTTTGAACAATCACCAGCTATATAGCGGGCACAAGTCTGCATGGACCTCGGCAGGGGGATTGATGCAGGAACAAAGACAAAATTTGGTACATGATGGCAATGTAAAGTCATTTTAAGGAAGATCTGATAAGGGAAAGGAAATACTAGCAAACTTCAAAAAAGGGCAGCAATTAACAGTGTCAATAGCCATGGGAGAGAATATACGTATGCTGTAGTCTAAAACTTCCTAACCACTGAATGTCACATAATTATCAGCTAGCTTTGAGCCTTTTCATAAATTTCCATCCCTTGTTCCATAATCATGGAGGCTAGAAACCTGAATTTTTAAAATACAATGGTTGAGATTTTTCAGGTTTTTGCATGCACCACTAGATTTTCATGAGACTGATTCCATGATCAGCGGTGGTGTGATTTCATTAATCCATTTTTCTAAACCTCTGTATTCATTTGGACATTCAAATGTGTAGAAAGAACCGTCTAGCAATTACAGACTTCAGGCTGATGGGAGAATGTAAAGACAATGGCTATGAATAAATAGCATTACTATGCTATATATTTTATAAAATAGGGTGGCATTTGGAGGCAACTTACCATTTGTCAAGCGGTCAAACAAGAAAATGTCAAAATCCCACATTCCCACTTTGGATAGCATGTACTGAAAAAAATAAATATGAAACACAGAATGACCACGTGAGCAGTAAAATCAGACGTAAAAAGTTTCAAATTCAAAAACAAAAGTTTCAAATTCAAAAATGAGATAAGATTTCATTGACATTTATCTTTCAGATGTCTATAAACATAGGAACATTCTCTAAAGTATACATTCATGCAGGAATTCCACATTGGGTCCCTAACACTACTTGAAGCCTTTGTACGATTTCACTTGACGGGTAGTAGCTTGAACTATAAGGAAGTGAGGGGTGAAACTACAGTGGGGGAGGGTTAGGGAGCCTTAGTTTTTTGCCCCTCCATGATTTGGATTTCAGTTACACGTATAACACATTTCTAAATGAAAAAAGAAACACTCTTCACTTGAAGGCCAATGTGCTTCTTCTAGCCTTAAGAATTGAGTTTGTTAGAGATGCCTCTTACCCTTGCTTGTCCAAGGTAGTCTTCATCCAATAAGTACAATGAAGATTGTGGTATAATTCCACGCAATAGCCTGGATGCATGGAAATACCGCTGAAAGCTTAACAGTCTCTTTACCTTTTTCTTTGTTCCTATTTCTCCTGAGTAAACTGTATCTGTGGAAAAACAATTGGTACAAAGATCTTCACTAAATCAACAAGCTAAAACTTAAAAGCCAATGAAATTGGCAGGAGGTCTGGTCTAGAGGGTAGAGCCTCCGTTAGCCCAAAGATAACATCAGAAGGTCGCCAGTTCGAGGACACCGGCAGCTCCCTGAAGGGCTGAGAATGGCGAGACCTTGAAGCAGCTGACAAGCCCAGCTGAGTGATTCTACCTGCTCTTGGTGTGAGCAAGAAGCATCTTGGCTGCCCTCCATGTGAGAGATGGAGCTGCTTGCCAGCCTGCATGGGAGAACTGGAAGCCAGAAGTGAGACCAAACCAGGAAGATCCATTCTGAAATGTTGTTGGTTCTTGAAAGAGAGAACCTCTATGTTTGTAAACCACCTTGAATAAAGTCAGAGGAGTAATCCAATGACCAGAAAGGCAGTATATAAATATCTAATTAGTTAATTAGTTAGAAATTAAAATCTCAGGTTGTCTTTTCTAAAAATGTATACGTGCAGAGCTGGCCCAACTATCAGGTCAACTGAAGAAGCCGCCTCAGGCAGCAGATTAGCAGGGCTGTCCACTTGCTTCCACTGATCTGACTGCCTGCTTCTAATGATCCTCTTCCTCCCATTCCCCAGATTGGAAAAGGAACACGGGGTCAGAGTAGAAGTGGAGACAAGAGGAGAGCAGTGGGCTGCAGCATAGACGGAGAAGAAATTGGCACATCCCCAGGTAAGGGGGGCTGCATTTGGCACGAAGAGGTCTGGGGCTGGCCCTGCATACATGGCATAATTGTGGCTCTTTTTTCCAACCCACAATACAAAGAAGTCAACAACTGAGCCTTATAGTAATCTCTCATCGTGGTTGCAGTCCTAACCACACTTTCCTGAGAGTAAGCCCCATTGAACAAAATAGGACTTATTTCTGGTTAGACCTGGTTAGGATTGTGCCCATGTCTCCTACACTTCTTTGTATTTAACAGCTTCAGTCTTTACTACACAAAGAATCTAACTGGAGATTCTCTATGCTGCAAGTGCCAAGGAACTGTGCTCTCTGTTTACTGAAGAAATAAATTAGGGACACAGACAAAGGAAAATGTTTGTGATGATGGTCACAGCTACCCTCATATTGACCTGGTAAATGTATGTGCAAGTCACAATAAAAATAACATGCCAGACTGCCCAATCCTACCCCACACCATTGGCGCCAATGCAGCTGAGCATTCTGGTCAAATTCAACAGAATTCAAATTTCAAATTCAAGTTGTCTGATTCAAAGCAGAAAGTTGCCAAGGAAGTTCAGTATTTAATTTCAAGCTTCTTTGAGCTTCTGTGATTATGGTTTTAAATACTCACCATTACGGAAACCCTCTTCTCTCCCTCAACTAATTTTCTCTTAGTTCAGCATGATCAGTATACAAAGCCCCTCTCTCCTCCCACTAAGATGTTGCACATCTCATACATGCTATTTAACACGCAAAAAAAAAAAAAAAAGCAAGGACCAAACTTGTGTTTGTTGTAATGTGTAATTTGACCTCACCCTTTTGCCCTGGCACAAATCTCTGTTGTCAGACATCCTGGTAAGTTTAATAGTTAAAACAACTGCTCCGTTTGCATCTGAACCTGGAGCTGCTGGTGAACTCTGGTTTATAAAACACTGTTAATCAACAGCTCCGGTTTTGAACAATATACGAAGCACACAAGCAAAGCACACGTGCAAAGGAGGCAGAACTGGCCCAAATGCATCTCTTTCCTTTAAGCCCTGTGAAAAGATGGAGCACTGGGAGGAAAGCGGACAATTTGGTTCGCTTTTAGTGAGTGGGAATCAGATCAACGTGGCTCACATCCGTGGCAATTTGGAGGGAGGTGGTGATGAGATTGAGGTAAAGTGCACTCCAAATGCACCGCCCCTCATTCTCCTCACCATCCACCACTGATGCAAGCTGCATCAGATCATGGTAAGACCGACCATGAGAGGAGGTAACAGGGGGAGGAGGGAGCACTTGGACTCAGGATATTTTAGGTCATCTGAATTGGCCCACTGTCTGGCATGAGGAATGTAGAATACAGGAGAACTCAGACTGAACCAATGCCCATAAAGTTGCTTTTATGTTCCCAAATAGTTCTTATATTAAAAGTCGAATCCACAAGCCAAATAAGGCAAAGTACAGAGAACTTGGTTAAGCGTCACTCATTCTAGAGCGTCAGAGAATTGTCCTGTAAATATAATCGCAACAGACACAAGGCAATTAATGTGAAAGGGATTCTAAGGCTGAATGTCTTCACCTAGGTACTTAATTCTTATCTGAAGTTATAATAGGATATTTTTAAAAGTTAATAGTATGGCTGATTATAGAGCAAGTGAAAGGAAATAGCCCTTCTTCCCCTCTTCCTGTTCCCCTTTAAAGAAAATGAACATAACCTGTAATAACAGAAAACGCCATTTTTCATTTATCATCTTAATGGCTCTTTCACTTTGTTCTCTCTCTTCCTTGTGTCATTTGGATATGCGCCTCAGTGTTATCATCAGAACACCCTTTTCCTTGGAACAGAAGGTCAGGTAACAAATTTAACAACTCATCACTTGGAAAAATCTTGCTTTAAAGAGAATATATATATTTAAGGGAAAACTCATGTATGGAAAGGATCAACTGACTCATCATATCCTTACAGATGTCATGTCCAGGTAATATAAAACATATTTATTGGATTAAAAAAATCCTCGACTGGGTTTGCAAGCCAAGCTAAAACATCATTTTACAGAATAAATTTTGGTTTATTTTTGCATTTCACATTTCATCCTGTCCTTCCTCCAAGGAGCTCAATGTGTTTTGGATTTAAAACTGTGCAAGGTAGATTAGGTTGAAACTGGACGGTGCAAATGGGCTTGCAGCTGCTACCTCTTCTGTGGTGTGCACAGGGGAAAAAATAGGAGCTCCTTTGTTCACATGGCCCTTTTGAATAAAACCAGAAGTTCCATATTTCCTGGTTTGGGTATGCAGCAGAACATGGTAAGGAGCCCCCCCCCCCCCAAAAAAAAAAACATGCTGGAGAATTTGCCTGGTCATGTGCTACAGCACATTGCATTTTGCAACACCAGAAAGGCTACTGCACTGCTGGAACATGACTTCCAATGGTGCAGCACCCTGTTACAATTGGGCCCTAAATGGCTTAGCAAAAACAACCCAACTCCATCAGTTAACTTTTGCTTATGTGTACTGATAATGGAATCTATTAATAGTGTTCCTCAGTATTTTGATGCTTCATAGCAAGTTTGCAATTAGGAAGATGCACTGGGGAAAGCGCATCCAATTCTCTTCAGACCACACTGCGATTCACCATCTCACCACAGAGGCACTACACAGAATTCCCTTTTGTACTTAATTAAGGCAATCAAGACATGTGCTGTATCAGTCATTGACAGGCTACACCATCTGCAAATGAAAGCTAATTTTAATCACCTCGCATGAGTCACGGAAAGGATTTGGTTCCCTGACTCACTGAGCAGTTTAGGTAATCCAAGAATTAAATTATTACTGCCTTACTAGTGAAGTCTTTTTTTGAAAGCCAAATGCTCTTTGGGTTCCAATGAAAGGAAAAGTGAATGAAGGAAGTTGTTACAGAAGTACACCAGGTTTGAAAATTGCACTTTGTAGCGTTCAGGTTACCAGTTCTTCTGCAGATGGTTTCGTGTTTAATTTGTACAAACCACTCCTCTCATCTGAGAGAATTAGGGCTGAATCCTATCCACAGATTCCCCATAAACTTCCCAAGAAGTGATGTACTCTTCAGTAGGCAGAAGTTACTCAACTTACTGTTGAGAAGACGAAAGTCTATAAATGGGTAGGAACCACGTCGTTCAGAAAGAACCGCTGTCTGACCTCTCAGCCGTGCATCTCCTGCAAAACATGATATCCAACCAACATTAGATGCAGTTTTCTTCCTAGGAAGCACGTAAATCTTGTTAAGCAGCAAAATCAATGTAATCAAAATGTTTACTACAATGACTCTTTCAGGATTAAATAGCTGCTGGAATGGGGTTTTATCAGGAAAACAGCATGAATGTAAAGGGTTAAATGTTCCTTTACACCTCCAAGCTGTGCTCCTGATCTGAACTGCTATCCCACATGGCTGCTATTCATGAGTAAAGTTATCTCTAACTACACGCTAGGGCACTTAATGTTATGAGTACTTTGGCCCTTATTTGTCTAGAAAGCTGTTCCATCTATTACACTAAATGGTGCCCCTATGAATAAAACGTAAAATGTCTGTAAAGACTTTAAAAATGTAAAGATCTGAAGTCTGCATCCAGCTGACCACATTTTGTGTTCCTCTATGATGCTATTGCTGCAGATCCATTGTTGAAGAATGACAAGAGGTGGCCACTGGACTAATTTCATCCCACCCCCTTGAGTAAAAAGTATTTGAGTACTATACAATCAGCACAAGCAATTCCTTTGCGAACTGAATGTGCATTAGCAGGAGCTGGGCACAACCAACTGATGATACAGTGATATAATTCAAAACATTGTAGCCATTGCTTGCCTAGGAAGGAAATCTGTGTCTGCATACGTATCTGATTAGCAAGTGTGCATACTGGAACAGCTTTTTTTTAAAATGGCTTATAAGGAGCTTGACTCTTGCTCGTTGATTAGTTAGTAAAAAACAGTTGTCAATTGCTATCATGTCTGTCTAGGTAAATTCTAACATCTAATTTACATCCCATGGAAAAATACATTGGAAAGAATACCAGAGCAACATCCACTTGAAGAGCTACAAACAGGAGACTTTATTTCTGTCCTCTCTTACTTAGGGATCTTTCCTGCCAAATGTACACCCATTTTATATTCATAACACAACATCTTCATAGGTATTCCTTCTGTGAAAGAAAAATATTACTATGAAACCTATTTCTATTTCTCTCCCCAGCACGTAATTAATGTGTGGAACTCCTTGCCACAAGACATTGTGACAGCTCCTGTCCTAGATGCCTTTCAGAGGAGATTTGACAGCATATAGAGGAAAAGTCCATGATACGTACATTACAAGCCATGATACAACCTCTGGGTTTTATGTATCATCTGGTTTTGAAAGGTAGCCTCTCTCTGAATACCAGATGCAAGAGAGTAGTAACAGGTTATGGGTAAATTGTTGTCCTGAGTGCTTCCTAAGGTACCTGGTGGAACACTGTGAGATACAGGAAACTGGACTAGGTGGATCCTTGACCTGATCCAGCAGGGCTCTTCTTATGTTTTTAATGTTCACCTGCTAAGCTTGAAGTCTTTTGTGTGGCTAGCACATCTGTTAACAGTTAAACCGAATTTTCCAATCACTCAAATTGGAGTATTTTTCACTGATAAAGTGTGGTCCACTTCCCACTTCTAACTAAGCACATCTCCTGTAGTTCCAAGAGCAGTACAGAATGTGCTTGAAAGAGTACCACAGGAGCATATTGGCTCCTGAGAACACCACTAAAGGAAAGCAACTCTTGCAACCCATGTCCACAGATTTAACAAACCTTTGACTTGATTTGTGGTGTTCTGTATCATAGGCCAGCTATTTTCAACCACTGTGCCATGGCACACTGGTGTGCCAGGAATGGTCTGTAGGTGTGCCGCGGGAGTTTGGTGGAGGTCATTTATTAGTGGGGCCACTGGGGGATGTGAGCCCCCCACAAACAGCATGGTGTGCCCTGTCAATTATCAAAAGACTGATGGTGTGCATTGACAATTTTAGTACCTTTTCAGTGTGCCATGAGACTAAAAAGGTTGAAAATCACTGTCATAGGCAAATGATTCTGATCAGAGCGTAAGCATCAGAATGCTCTTTGGTCCCTTCCTTTTTCTTATTTAGTTCAAGGATGTTTATATATTTTTTTCCTCCAATGCATGTTGGAATGCATGCTTCTCATGTTTACAGGAGTGAGAAAAAAACACCTTAAATAACTTGGGCAATCTGCCCAAATTGTGTTGTGGGTTTCCATGAACCCTTTGCTCCTGATTCCCCCCTCTTTCCTTGGCTTTAGAAACTGTATATGGTACAAATCAGAATTGAAGGGTGCTTCCCGACTTCTCCCACAGCAGGAGCATCAGCAGCAAGAGCACTTAGGTGCTGCCTTTGATGCTTTTTTCAAAAGGACTTTAGCTGAGAAAAAGCAGCTAACTCAGAAGGAAACAAAACTGAGCAATCTGTCAAGGAGCCACATTAATGGCTACGTTATTGTCTTCCTCAAGGGCTACCTGAGAGATGTATAGTTCCTGCTACATCAAAATTATAATCACACATTTACCTGGACTTAAGTCCTATAGTAATACAACTTAATTCTAAGGGAACATGCTTAGGCTAGCACTCTAATAAACTTTTTATATTTCTTCAAGATATTTTTAAATTCCATTTTTCAATATTTATACATTTGTTTTAAACCATTTTGCAAACAACTCCAAGAGTTTTGGATGAAATGCACTAGTCCTTTAAACAAAGTATTGTATAGTAAGTTTAAAAGTAAAAATAAGTGATGGGAAAGAAAGGATCCTAATGAAGACATTTAAAAGTTGATTTTTCTTAATGGGGTACGGCTACGTGTGTGGCTATGAATGATGTCACACGGCAAGCTCCTGCTCTTTAAAATTTACCACTATTCCCCTGAGAGGAAGGCCATGTTTGATGGCATCCCCATGGCAACAGTAATGCATTTTCTAGCTTTAAGTTTACTTAAATATTATAGATTCACCATTAACTGTAGGAATCAAGTCTGCATTTTAGGCTTTCTTGTGTACACACCACCTTCCAGCATTGTTTCTTTCAAACCAAAGAGAAGTAGATATTAAGTCCAAGCATGCTTGCTTTCTGGGGAAAAAGGCAGATGATGTCAAGAGAAAAAAGCAGCAAGAAACTATGATACTGAAGGCAGAGCATTGCTCCAGCTGCATTCTAGTGCTAAGCAAAACAAACAAAAGGCAGAATCTTAACCAGGTCTACTCAGAAGTAAGTCCTGTTTTGTTCAATGGGGCTTACTCTCAGGAAAGTGTGGTTAGGATTGCAGCCAAAGAGAAATAAAAAACCAAAACAAAACTTCCTCCTGCTTCTTCTGGCTGAAGACAAAGGAGACCACTCTGGAATGTTTAATGGTACAAACAGCTACTTCTCTGCCAGAGCCAACTGCTAGAGCAGCCACTGGTTCTCCCAAAGGAGACATTTCTTGAATTAATCTGCTGTCAACTTGGCATCTCACTTTGTCTCTGTTTAATAAAAATCTGAGTTTTTGTTTTTAACATGGTTTATTATGTAACTGTCAGCAAGGGTGGATACTCTTAACTTTGATGACAGCTTACAGTTACTGGAATATCAACTAACTGACAAAAAAAAATAGTCTGGTTACAACTGGGGAGTCAAGGCCAACTGTCATCTTCCAAAAATTATCATCGAATGGGCAAAGACAGCACAGATAAGTAGAAAAACAACTGTTCAAATCCATCAGCAGTGATGTGAGTAAAGCAACCATCACGACAAACGAATCTACTGAGCAGGGGTGCAAGAAAATACTGCAGGAAGAACAAACACCTGCAATGGGAAACCAATTTGCTTGATCAGCACTTTGTTCCAAGGGATGCCATCTTGGCACAACCCCAGTAGCAGTTTTACACTAGGGGCTGAGGTTTGCCCCATAAGACAGGGCCACCCAGCTCAGAGAGCCCCATTGGAATGAGGGGAGGCAAAAGGTTCCCTGCTGGGAATTACTGGCACTTGAAGTTGCTGCGTGAACTTGTCCTTTGATAGGTCTGCCTCGCTCTCCTCTGTAGTGGCAGGGGGCGGGATTAGGATTGGCTGTAAATTACATTGATTTTAAAGCTGGAAACACTTTGAAATTGATGGTTTCAAGATGGCAGGCTCATGCCTCAAATTTCTAACTCATGAAAATGAGCTTGAAAGCATGTGGGTAATTCCTGGCGAAACCTCAGAAACAGGAAGAAGTTGAGGAGTTCATTAGGAATTATAATAGTTGGGAATGTAGCTCCAGTATCCAAACCCTATGTTACTTCTTGCACTTCTCAGTGATGAGCAGAAGAAAAATAAAGAATGCAATTCAGCTCTTGGGGACAACAAATTTGGGTTACTTGGTTCAGCTTTTCTGCTATTGCTTGTGCAGGGTACATGCAGTTCTGATACAGCTAAATTACTCACTTAGCAACAGGTAATGCATTCTGTCACCATAGCAACAGTACAGCCAGGTCCTTCATTAAGAATGTTTCATCACTAGAATGCATTTTATTAGGCATGTAAATACTGGTTGACAACTCTTCATTTGGTTTGTACAATACTTTGGATAAGAAGAAAAATATTCATTTAAACTGATGTATGGCCTGGAATCGCCTCAGAGATTATTTAACATTATCCTATAAACTGTGGAATTCAACTTACACACAACCAAGAGAAGATCTTGTACACACCTATGAAGCATTGCATTTTTTTCTTTACTTCTCACAATTTTGTTCTAATACTTTTAAATGTTGTACTTGGAGAAGATACATTTATAGTTGGAGATTTTGTCAGCACACAGATACACTTATTCTTTCTGTTTTTGTGGTCCTTTTTTGGTACATGCTCTTCAAACATAAATTGTAAATAGGAAATGCACATAAAATATTTGAGGAATTTTTAACCTTTGCATTGAAAATACAATTTTTCTGCTTGGTTCTCAACTATAGAATCTCATCCATTCTTTGCAAAATACCTCCATTTTCTTTCTGTCCTCCCTTCTTTCCCTTTCCCTCCCTCCCTCTCCCTCTCCCAGTTAGATAACAAGGAGAGCTGCTCATGGATGAAGGGGGTTACTCGTTGCAGTAGGAAAACAAGTGTAGCTCATTCATGAGTGTCTGGTGGTGGAGCAGTTTATCTGCATACTTCCCAGGAGGTTCTTAGGCAGGTAGGGGATGACAGACAGAGGCAGTCAATGTGAGCTGGAAGGGACCCAGGTAAGTCTGCCCTTCGCTCTTGAGCAGCCTTCAGCTTGCTGATGAAGAGGGATAGAATATAGGAGAGGCCTCTGCAGTAGCATTGTGCAGAGTATGTGCTATGTCTGCCTTCTTTCCTGCAGTTCCTGTGGACTATACATGAGCAAGTGCAAACTGGTAAGAAGAGAAGGCTGGAGGAGTATGGAAGTAAGTTTCTACCTTCTGACAAATCCAAACAGTTGAGGAGATCCTGGACACAGCTCATACAGAACTTCTCCAGAGAAGACTACTATGAAGAAAGAGACCTTTACATGGGAAGACTCTACATGGAAGTGACTGATTGCCAGGAGCAGGAAAATCAAAAGGCATGCTAAACCACTGGATCTACAAAACCAGTGTCTCTCAGATTCTAGGACTTGTGAAGATCCCTTTTTGAGACACCAACAGTTTCCGAGGAACCAGACAGTAAGAGGGAATTTCTGTTGGAGGAAATTAAAAATAGTTTCCTCTTTGGGGGGAAGCAGAGCAGCTTAAGCAGCAACCCCCCCCCCTTTTTGGGTATCACCCCAGGGAACCTCCCTCACCCAGCTGACTGCTAATCAATAAAAAAAGACGAAGAGGCAATGGCTTGTTACAGTTGCAAAAAAGAAGTTATTTACTTACAGTTCCATTGAGTGTATATTTACAGCATCTGATTAGAATCAGAGGTTCAGCTAACACTTAAGAGATAGCAAGGCCCTGGAGCTGCCTTGCCCTGCATGCCTTGTGCTCAAGATGGCCTGGGCATCAGAGCCCTGGTGTGCGCCATCTTAACAGGTCGGTGGTCAGAGTACAAGAGGAAGTGCTCAGAGGAGAAGGGAAGGATAAAGGGTTAGGGCAACACCCCACAAGGATCACAGAGAGAACAGGTAGAAAGGTCAGATTTACTGGGCCATAGCTTGACCACTTCTGGACAGTATCCTGCCCCCTCTGGGCAGCAGATGGAGTTGCACCAACTCCAACAATTTCAACTTGGCAAGTACTTGGTTCTGCACTTTATTGGCAAAAATAACCAAAGACACAGTTATAGAATGAGAGATACCTGGTTTGGCAGCACAACATGTGAGAGGGATCTTAGAGTTGCAGTGGATCACAAAGTGAATATGAGTCAGCAGTGGCAAAGAAGGATAACACAATATTAGTCTGAATTAGTAGAACCATAGCTTCCAAGGTAAGAAAGGAAGTGGATCTGCTTTACTCCGCATTGGTCAGATCTCACATGTTGTGCTGCCAAATAGCACCTCTTCTATTAAAAGTGCCTCTTACTAGTTAGCAGCTAATCTATTAAAACTGGCTCATTTGATGGATAGCTCACTACAACTAATTGTTTATTTTCAAATGGGATTTCTCTGTTGTCATCATCACAATAATCCTTGCCATTTAAATAGCATTTTCAGTGTTCAAATGTTGACAGAGTAATCCTTTCAACAGTTCTATAAGGTAGGCCAGTGAAATTACCCCATATTGCATATCAGGAGGAGGTTCAAGCTGGAAGATCAAAGGCATGTAAGGTCATCTTATGAGTTTAGAACTGAGATGACATTTGATCCGGAGACTTCCTGGATTGGAGTTTATTAGCTACTATAGTACATTAGTTCTTCAGATTGTTGTTAGTTGTTCAAATGAAAACAAAGAATCTCAGAGGCTTGCACTGGATCCAAAAAATACATTACATTCAGAGTCCTGCCTATGTCCTTGAAATACTCTCCCTTGCTGTTTTTCATTTACCACCCTCCCTTGTTGTACTATTGTGCTTAGATGGAGTTGAGAGAGCAGGACTGTTTCAGCATGCAAGGAATGAAGAAGCTGCCATGTCTCCTTGCCCTGGCCAAAACAAGCTCCTTAGCCAGCATACACAAAGGCAGAGACTCTTCTGTTTTGAACAGGCTTCAGTGAAGAGAGACCTGAATGCCTGCAGGTTTAGAACAGCTTGTGAAAAAGAAGAGATCAAAGGCTCTTTCTTACCTCCCTTCCATTCTCCTGGACAAAAATCTGGCCTTCAGATTGCAAAGCTTTGGAGAATGAGGTTGACTTGTATGTTAAGTTGCATACTCATCTAAGAAAACAGTTAAAAACAGCTGGTATTTCAAGCTGTAATCAGGCTCCTAAATTACCTTTTTACATGAATTTTTCCTCAGTGGTTGATATGCTACACTCAATGTATCCAAATGACATCACAACAAACATTTGCTCAACAACGTTACTTTCATCTAAAATCTGAGCTGGGTTCGGCAGAACAGGAGGCTCAGAGTTTTGCTTTTTTCTTGAATATGTAGCATGGGTTGTTTCCTTTCCTAGGTGTCCTTCTCCGCCTTCTGCAATGCTACCTTCATTATTCCTGCTCTCTTAATATGGTCAAGCACTGGGTATCACCAACAGGAAGAATTGTAGCCTGGGATACTGGTTCGAACAAACACATTTTGTATCAGAATTCAGAAGAAGTTTACAAAGTTCATCAAAGTTTATTATTTTTAGTAGTACTACATATATTGTTAATTATTTAATATTTTATTTCACATTTTAACAAAAAAAATTCAAAACAGCAAAAAAAAAAAAGGAATTAAAAATAAAAACAAATTGAACGCCATAAAAATAACAGAAAACAAAATATTATAGCAGTGGTTTCCAAGCCTTTTCAGCCAGCGGCTCCTTTGAGCTGCTGGGCCATTAGTTGCAGCTCCCCATTAGGGCTACAATCCAATACATTTTATAGGGCAGTGGGTTTTTCATGAGGATTCCACAGCTCCCCAGCTGTTTTCCATGGCTCCCTGGGGAGCCATGGCTCACAGTTTGGGAACCACTGCACTGTAGTGTGGGAGAAATGAGGTTTATTTCCCATAAAAATCAGAATCCATATTGGCAACTTTGAATCCATATTGTCTGTGTGTCACATGATTCAAAAGCTGCTAGGCCAGCTAGTGAACTTTTGACATAATATTCTGAACTCCACAGGACCCTGTATGGGTCAGGAGTGCAGGACAAGGCCAGTGCTTGGGCACAAACCATTCTTTAATAGATATATCCTGATCCATATCTGTTATATACATGCTATTTCCAGACTCTTTCTTCTGTGTTTTATTGTATCAAGGTGAGTTTTTGTATTCAAAAAAGCTGTTTGAAACTAAAGTTAATATAGCATGACTTTTGAATATTAACTATGCAAATACCTATATCAAGTTTCCTTCAACTTAGTCAGATTTGTCTCTAAGCTACGACAGAAAACTAAGCAGGAAAAGAAATTAACATTTTTGGGAATTTCATTCATTCTATCTAACTGGAGAAGTAGGAGAGAGTAGCTATGTTTTTCATTTTACTTCTTGTCCATTGCTCGACCCTTTCAATTATGGATTTTAATATCATTCAAGGAATTGTTTTCAATAGCCATTCAACAGCTTTCAAGCAGTTACCCAGACTCTTCTTGATGGTATTTGGATACATAAAGAACAGGATGTGTAAGGAATTGGGTTGTTGATGCAGACTCAGCCTTGCCTTTTCATGCACCTCTTTGAGTTCTAAAAGCCATACCCCTGGCAAGCCTGTCGGGCAACCTTGTGCAAAAACAACACAAAAAATGCTCACCATATCCTCATGCTATTCACACAATAATAAAGGCGAATTCCCCCTTCTGCTGCTCTTACTGTCCAGGCTTCATAAGGTATAGTTCAGTGTTTCTCAAACAGTGGGTCAGTTGTGAGCCAATTTCAGGTGGGCTCCCATCCATTTCCTTTTCTTATCTTTTATAATATTATTTTAAAATACCAAAAATTAACAGATACAAACTCAAAAAGTTAGACATTAAGAGCCCAATCCTGTGGTTGGTGGCACTGCTCTATGCTGCCAGCCACAATTGCAAACGTGCCATAAGGCACATTTGTGGGGCTCACCGCCGGGCTCCCACCGGTGCTAGCCCAGCACTAGGAATCCCAGCAGTGAACATAAGAACATAAGAACATAAGAACAGCCCCACTGGATCAGGCCATAGGCCCATCTAGTCCAGCTTCCTGTATCTCACAGCGGCCCACCAAATGCCCCAGGGAGCACACCAGATAACAAGAGACCTGAATCCTGGTGCCCTCCCTTGCATCTGACATATCCCATTTCTAAAATCAGGAGGTTGCGCATACACATCATGGCTTGTACCCCGTAATGGATTTTTCCTCCAGAAACTTGTCCAATCCCCTTTTAAAGGCATCTAGGCTAGACACCAGCACCACATCCTGTGGCAAGGAGTTCCACAGACCGACCACACGCTGAGTAAAGAAATATTTTCTTTTGTCTGTCCTAACCCACCCAACACTCAATTTTAGTGGATGTCCCCTGGTTCTGGTATTATGTGAGAGTGTAAAGAGCATCTCCCTATCCACTCTGTCCATCCCCTGCATAATTTTGTATGTCTCAATCATGTCCCCCCTCAGGCATCTCTTTTCCAGGCTGAAGAGGCCCAAACGCCGTAGCCTTTCCTCATAAGGAAGGTGCCCCAGCCCTGTAATCATCTTATACGCTCTCTTTTGCACCTTTTCCATTTCCACTATGTCTTTTTTGAGATGCGGCGACCAGAACTGGACACAATACTCCAGGTGTGGCCTTACCATAGATTTGTACAACGGCATTATAATACTAGCCGTTTTGTTCTCAATACCTTTCCTAATGATCCCAAGCATAGAATTGGCCTTCTTCACTGCTGCCGCACATTGGGTCGATACTTTCATCGACCTGTCCACCACCACCCCAAGATCTCTCTCCTGATTTGTCACAGACAGCTCAGAACCCATCAGCTTATATCTAAAGTTTTGATTTTTTGCCCCAATGTGCATGACTTTACACTTACTGACATTGAAACGCATCTGCCATTTTGCTGCCCATTCTGCCAGTCTGGAGAGATCCTTCTGGAGCTCCTCACAATCACTTCTGGTCTTTACCACTTGGAAAAGTTTGGTGTCGTCCGCAAACTTTGCAACCTCACTGCTCAACCCTGTCTCCAGGTCATTTATGAAGAGGTTGAAAAGCACCGGTCCCAGGACAGATCCTTGGGGCACACCGCTTTTCACCTCTCTCCATTGTGAAAATTGCCCATTGCTGGGCTAGTGCCAGGTGGTGGCCCAGGTTCCGCAGCTTGGCGGTCTCCCGGACTGGCAGGCTGCGGAACGGGAGGCGGGGGCGTGGACAGGGCATGGGGGAGGCATGCCAAGGGGTGGGCAGGAGGAGGATCCGCGTAGCTGAGCTCCGCAGGATCCAGGGCGCTCCTGGAGGGCTGCGCGCCCTACACGAGCACCTTTATTCTACCTTTTGGTCGGCGGTAAAGTGAGTAGCCCCATTGTGGGGCTGCTTCCCTTACTCAGGGGGAGGTAGCGTGGGAGGCGCAGGATTCGGCGGCAGCCCTTTCTGGTACCATCGAGCCTGGGTGCTCTGGGCAGCTCAGGATTGGACTGTAAGAGTAAGAAAAAAAATGAAAATAAAAACAAATATTGAAAGTTGTGTGGTAAGTGCAGAGTTCTAAATTTTTTTGTTCACCTACATAATCATATATCATACTAGGTATCATATCTTAAACAGCCTATTAATTCTCCTAAAATGCATTTTCAAGAACAGAAAAAAGAATTTTCTATATATCCATTATCTTCTCATCGAATCCATAATTCATTTGACCCATTTTCCCCTTTGTGTGCAGAAAGTCCATGAATGGTTTCCAATTGTCCATAAAAGTCTTTACTGACTTCTCTTTAAGAAAAATCATAAGGTTGTCAGTTTCTGCAAGGTCCAATATCTTTACCCACCATTCTTCAACTGAAGGTATATCTGAAACCTTCCAGTACTAAGCATATAACATTCTTGCAGCAGTTGTCATATATAGAAGTATACTTTCAAGATCTTTCTGAGTTGAATCATCAAGTATTCCCAACAAAAAAACTGGTTTCATTTGTAGATTTACCTTCAGTATCAATTGTATTTACTGGTGTATCAAGGTTCAATTTTATTTTTTTTTGCATTGGTACAAGTCCACCATAGATGATAAAAGGTTCCTTCTTGTAATTTACACTTCCAACATTTATTCGGTACATTTTTGCTAATTTAACTGGTGTCATATACCATCTATACATTGTTTTATAAAAATTCTCTTTAAGATTTACATTTAATGTAAATTTTAAGGTTCCCATTCATTTCAATGTGTATTTTTCTTAAAAATATATTCGACTTGATGCAGTTACATACTATCGTACCATTTGGGGAAATGTTACAGAACTGTACTTTTAACAGGCTTTTAAATGTATATGCTTTTAACAGTGATAGTTACAGCAGTGGTCTTACTCCTGGTAAGTATGAATAGGTCTGTGTGGATAGTTGATTAATGGGTCTTACCCCTGCGTAAGTGTGGATGGGACCATGTGGATAGAATGTTTGGGAACATTTTTTAAAACATATCAGCAACAGGTTAGGTTCTTCATTACTTTAAATAAATTTTTATTATACACTTTTACTTAATTGATTAATCAGATTTGATTTTGTCATATAGGGGGTGTTAAAATTTTCCTGCTTGATTATGTCACTTCTGACCATGACATCACTTCAGGTGGGTTCTGACAAATTGTCATTCTAAAAAGTGGGTTCCAGTGCTAAAAAGTTTTAGAACCACTGGTATAGATCATTGCTCACAAAACAGTGAGGATATTAATTTTGGCACGAAAATCCTTCAGTCACTTCTCTGTGATTTATTCAATCACAGGCAGTAGGGTTGTCTTGTGAATATAGTTTTTATTTTCCCTAAAATTCAGGAGTTCATGCAAAACAGATGAATACTCATAAGAACATAAGAACAACCCCACTGGATCAGGCCATAGGCCCATCTAGTCCAGCTTCCTGTATCTCACAGCGGCCCTACCAAATGCCCCAGGGAGCACACCTGATAACAAGAGACCTGCATCCTGGTGCCCTCCCTTGCATCTGGCATTCTGACATAGCCCATTTCTAAAATCAGGAGGTTGCACATACACATCATGGCTTGTAACCCGTAAAGGATTTTTCCTCCAGAAACTTGTCCAATCCCCTTTTAAAGGCATCTAGGCCAGATGCCATCACCACATCTTGCGGCAAGGAGTTCCACAGACCGGTTGGAACCGGTTCCATACACGGAGTAAAGAAATATTTTCTTTTGTCTGTCCTAACTCTCCCAACACTCAATTTTAGTGGATGTCCCCTGGTTCTGGTGTTATGTGAGAATGTAAAGAGCATCTCTCTATCCACTTTATCTTTCCCATGCATAATTTTGTATGTCTCAATCATGTCCCCCCTCAGGTGTCTCTTTTCTAGGCTGAAGAGGCCCAAATGCCGTAGTCTTTCCTCATAAGGAAGGTGCCCCAGCCCAGCAATCATCTTAGTTGCCCTCTTTTGCACCTTTTCCATTTCCACTATATCCTTTTTGAGATGTGGCGAGCAGAACTGGACATAATACTCCAGGTGTGGCCTTACCATCGATTTGTACAACGGCATTATAATATTAGCCGTTTTATTCTCAATACCTTTTCTAATGATCCCAAGCATAGAATTGGCCTTCTTCACTGCTGCCGCAAATTGGGTCGATATTTTCATCGACCTGTCCACCACCACCCCAAGATCTCTCTCCTGATCTGTTACAGACAGCTCAGAACCCATCAGCCTATATGTGAAGTTTTGATTTTTTGCCCCAATGTGCATGACTTTACACTTACTGACATTGAAACGCATCTGCCATTTTGCTGCCCATTCTGCCAGTTTGGAGAGATTCTTCTGGAGCTCCTCACAATCACTTCTGGTCTTCACCACTCAGAAGAGTTTGGTGTCGTCTGCAAACTTACCACCTCACTGCTCACCCCTGTCTCCAGGTCATTTATGAAGAGGTTGAAAAGCACCAGTCCCAGGACAGATCCTTGGGGCACACCGCTTTTCACCTCTCTCCATTGTGAAAATTGCCCATTGACACCCACCCTCTGTTTCCTGCTCTTCAACCAGGTCTCAATCCAGCTCAATCCTGCTCTTCAACCAGATCTCACTCGAAGACTTCTTGTTGCAAATTTTTGCAAGTTCTGAAGTAATGTAAGCAGTCATTGCTCCAGTGCTAGATCTCTCTAAATGCAGCCTTGAATCTTTGGTCAGAAACCAGTATCCAGATTTAACACATAAGTGTATAGGACTGGTGTTGTCAAGGCCTTGTGGAATTGTATAGACTGCTCAACATGGTTTTGCTGTGACCTGGCTAGCAGCCTATTTTAGCATGTGTAAACATGTATGAAATGTTGCACCTAGTTCTTTCCAGGAACACAAACTCATCATAAGTCAGTCAGGGTATATGTAATGTACCAGATGATGTAATGTACCAGATGATGATCAGATGATATATCATCCCCGATCTTCCCCATTGCATGCAGAGGAACAAGTGCACACAAGTCCTCTGACTCTGCCCAGCACACTGTCCCTGCTTCATCCCCACATACACACATGGGGACAGAATAAATAGATGCCAGCTAATTGTGTGCTTGATATACTATTTATTTGTATATCATTTTTGTGGTACTAACTGCTTCCAAAGATCTCCAGCAGCTCATGGATCGTTTTAGCAAGGCCTGCCAAGATTCTGGACTGACAATCAGCCTGAAGAAAACACAGGTCATGGTTCAGGATGTGGACTCACCTCCCTGCATTACAATCTCTGTGCATGAACTGGAGGTTGTCCATGACTTTGTGTACCTTGGCTCAACTATCTCCGACACTCTTTCTCTCGATACCGAGCTAAACAAGCGCATCGGTAAAGCAGCTACCACGTTTTCCAGACTCACAAAGAGAGTCTGGTCCAGCAAGAAGCTGATGGAACATACCAAGATCCAGGTCTACAGAGCTTGCGTCCTGAGTACACTTCTGTACTGCAGTGAGTCATGGGCTCTTCGCTCACAACAGGAGAGGAAACTGAACGCTTTCCACATGCGTTGCCTCCGATGCATCCTCGGCATCACCTGGCAGGACAAAGTTCCAAACAACACAGTCCTGGAACGAGCTGGAATCCCTAGCATGTATGCACTGCTGAAACAGAGACGCCTGCGTTGGCTCGGTCATGTTGTGAGAATGGATGATGGCCGGATCCCAAAGGATCTCCTCTATGGAGAACTCGTGCAAGGAAAGCGCCCTACAGGTAGACCACAGCTGCGATACAAGGACATCTGCAAGAGGGATCTGAAGGCCTTAGGAGTGGACCTCAACAGGTGGGAAACCCTGGCCTCTGAGCGGCCCGCTTGGAGGCAGGCTGTGCAGCACAGTCTTTCCCAGTTTGAAGAGACACTTGGCCAACAGTCTGAGGCAAAGAGGCAAAGAAGGAAGGCCCATAGCCAGGGAGACAGACCAGGGACAGACTGCACTTGCTCCCGGTGTGGAAGGGATTGTCACTCCCAAATTGGCCTTTTCAGCTACACTAGACACTGTGCCAGAACCACCATTCAGAGCGTGATACCATAGTCTTTCGAGACTGAAGGTTGCCAACAACTTAACTACTTCCACATGAGTAGGCGATATTCAAACACAGAGCTGCAGGGGTATTTACATGGCAGAGTAGGAAGCCTAGAATGGGCAAGATAATCTGGTCAGCCCCATGGTTTCTCTGATTTGTTGCATTTTAGTAGGAGGAAAAACTGAAAAGCTTATTTTTATCCTGTCAAAAAAGAATGTTGTAAATGGGAGACCAAATGCTTCTGGATAGTGTCTTTTTAATAAGCATCTAAGAGAAATTCAGAACATATTGATGTTGCTAACTTTGTTAAAGACAAGCAAGCCGGAAAGGAGAATGCCTTGGTATCCTCTGTTATGTAAGTCGCTCTGAGCTTCCTGAAAGAAGACTAGGATAGCCATATAATCAATACATAAATTTTAACAAAAGGAGGAGTCAAAGTAGGCATAAACTGCTTACAAATTTAGCAGTTTATGCCTCCAGCCCAAAGTGGTGTCATACCAAACAAAACAGCCCCCCCCCCACTGTACTTAAGTATTAGAGATGGGAATTTTTTTTAGCCCTCTAACACCTCACCCAGTTTGGATCTAAGCACTGATAGCATTGATTCTGCTGTTTGAAACAGGCCCTTCCCTTCTATTTTTTTTCCCCTGTTAAAAACAGCCAACTTGGTTCCTGGTTCCTGCCAACTTTCAAATATTTCCCCCCTTTATTCTTTTTCTGTCAGGAGGGGAAGAGGACAAGCAAGCAGCATGTTGCCATTTTGCCTGTCTTCCTCGCACTGTGGAGGAGATGGGTGAGCTGCTATGCTGTTCCTGAGAACTGGCTTGCACTCAGCCACCTGAAGGAGCCTGTGTCTCCCTGCTTCATGGGAGGGCTAGCCCCAGTGGCCGAGCTACAGGGGGGTGGCATGGTAAGTACTGCAGACATCCTAACACGCTGTGTAAGTGGCCCCTCCTGTGTGTATTGCCATCACTGCCTGGAATGGCTCCAACAGCAAATTGGAGGGGCCACTTACATGGCACATTGCGGTACCTGCAGTACTTACCACGCCATCCCCCTGTAGCTATCACCTTGGCTACTGTATGTCTATGGCTTTGGCCACTGGCCTTGGCCTTCAGTAATCACAATGAGCTGCTTCACAAATGACATGAAAGAAAAAAATTTTCAAGCCAAAGAGCTTAACTTCCCCACAGGTTAGGCACCTGGGAGCTCTGGCATTTTTCATTATAGAATTTTTTTTCATATAAATACAAGCAACAAGGGTCGCATAATTAAGGAATGAGCAACTATTTAAAAATGAAGATTATTGTGCAGTCCATAACTGATACCTTCAGCAACAATGGACAGCGGATGTGACCATAGCAATGAAAATGCTGAATTCAGCTGGAAAACGGAAATCAAAATGGCTTCTAAGGTGGTCAGGATACCTTCTGACTATCATCCATGGTCAGATGGAAGAGTGTTCCAAAAGACTAAGCTGATGGAAAGTGACTGACAAGGAATGAAGTATTTCATTAATGCTACAACAAAGTCTTACAGAATAAGGAAAACAGGCAACCCTAAGGTCTATTTAATAGGATTATTGGAGGTGTTTCTGAAGCACTTTCTTCTAATGGCAGACATCTAAAACTCTGTTCCCCTTCAGCTGAGTTTCTTTTTCACTTTAATTAGTCCTTTACTTGGTGGACTGAGGGCACATTGCTTCTTTTAACAATCCATTATCTCCTGTATATTACTCTGAGCTACATGGAATAACAATGTAATAAATAAATCAACAAACACTAGATCAGGCCTCTCAAACCCAGAAATATCTATTTTAGCCTGCAAGGTAACTGAATAAGGTACCCTGCCCCAGAGTTATTAAATAACTGGCAAACTGCAGTATAGGGATGGTGAGTTATAACACATTTTTCTTTTTTAAAATTATGTACTGGTTTTCAACCTGAAATGAACCCCCAAGGATGTTCACAAAAAGGAGAAGAAAAGGCTCTATCAATTATTATTTTAAAAAACTGAAATCACAAGAAATAAATATAAATTTAAAGCTGCAAATCAACAGAAAAAATTTTCAAGGCAACAAAAAACCTCAGCATCATCCACCAAAAGAAAATACTGGAGAGATCAACTTATGTCAAAGTCTCACTGGAAGTGAGTAATCTTAACCAGCCTTCTCAAAATGGAAAGAGGCACCCCCAGATGTGGCAGACGAATGACATTTTTATACTTCTGCTCCCTCAGGGAGTTCAAGGTTCCATCCACTTGCAACTGTATCCTAACAACTACGAGTAGATTAGGCTGAAAGATAATGACTGGCCCAAGGACACCCAGTTCAACTGCTACTTCCCTCTAAACTGCAAACTTTTATCTTTATGTCGAGCTCCAATTTCTTCTGGCCCACAATCTGCAATAATTTGCTGTTAATCAAGCAGCTGAGCTGATCAGCAGGTAGCAGGAATCAAGCTAGAAAAAATGATTTCCAGAACTATAGAACAGACATGTCACAACATGTCAGAACTTGTCCCAATGCTTCACTTCAATGTTAATCAGGCAGGGCGCTTTTTTTGGTAGCATTCTTTTATTTTTATTATGTTCATTTGAGCATCTAGAGGGGCATTGTGTGAAACTTGGAGAAGTTAGGGAAGCACCCATCATCAGTTCTTACAGTTTCAGGGGAAAAAATAGCATTCCATATTGAATTCTCAAATGGAAGTTTTTAACCTTCTTGCCAGCAAGGGGCAGAACCCAACAGCATTCATGTAGATTAGGTGGAGGTTAGATGCTCATTTTACAGGGAAGGAAAGACACCACGAGACATGTTTCCCCTGGCCCAATGGACACAATGTTCACAAATGGTACATCTGTTAACCACACTGAAGTAAATACCTGCCCCATACAGAATTCACATCTCTATTATGATCAGACATTGACACTTGTCCATTATACCCTTGATGTAACAGCTTTCATAACAGCTTTCTGTTTCATAACAGATGTCTGTTCCTTTAAAAACTAGTCATATGTTTTCTGCATGTGCCTTTGCATTGTCAAAAATGTATTCGGATCTAAGGGGCTTTCAGCATTAATGGACACCCCTTTCCTCCTATTAAGCCATTAAAACAAGGGTTCACTGTATTAATGAAGAATTCCTGAAATTCCAGTACTCAATTGCATTAGTTATCCCAGGGATCACCTACATAGCTTTCATTTTACCATACCCATAATGACACATTTTCTTGTACAGAGCATGGACTGATGAAACTTATTTGGGTTGGTTTAAATCCAGCTACTTAAATTGTCTAGGCAGGGATCAGGATAGGGCTAAACAAGGTGTTCAAAAGCCCTGTAGGAAACCTGGGATAGGGATGTGGCTCTCATTTGAGGAGATGAAAGGAAGGAAGGAAAATGGCGCAGGGTGAAGAGAAAGGAACCAAACATCTTTCTAATTTTTTCCCTTCTAACATGCAGTCTTTCTCTATTGCAGAAAAAGATTAATTCTGCTCCAGCAATTGCAGCCAATGTTTCTTTACTAGAAACTAGATTTACTATATTAGTAGAGGAATCTCTGAATAGGGTAGTGACTACAGCTTCAGGTAAGAACAGGAACCTGAAAGCCCCAACAATGGGGTCATCACCATGTTAGCCTGAGCATCAATGGGAAGTATGCATCTCTGCCAACTGAGGCTACAATCCTTTCCACACTTTCCTGAGAGTAAGCTCCATGGACTATAATGGGACTTACTTCTGATAGGCAAGCATAGCCAAGCATGGCTACTCAGAAGTAAGTCCCAGAGTCAGTAGGGCTTACTCCCAGTGTGGATAGGATTGCAGCCTGAATCTGTTGGTTTCTGGGAGACTAAAGAGGAGCCCAGTCTACACTAAGATGACTTTTATTTGTGGACAATGATATTAAAGGCTCTACATTACAAAATGTGCAAGTTTGTAAATATCTAAGGGCACAATCCTAACCAGGTCTACTCAGAAGTAAGTCCTATTGTGTTCAATGGGACTTACTCCCAAGAAAGTGAAATTAGAATTGCAGCCTGTGCTCTTTAAACATCTCTTCTTCCTACAAATTTTAATCCATTGCCTTATCAAGGGCCTATTAGTCACATCTGCACCCCCCATCCCACTTCCATCAGCTTAGTTGCTCAATAAGAGAATGCTTTAACTTAGTGAGCCTTCTCACAACAGACTGTTGAGCTTTACTGATTACTAATGCCATTCTTCCTTTCATTTCACTAGGAGAAAAGACCAAGGAATTGCAACCAAGGAATTGCAATCAGTAGTTTTCCTGCCATGTTGCAGGTGGTATAGCACAAAGAAAGCCCCACAAAACATGGCTCCTGAGCTTAAGACATGCTTTAAGAAGTGAACCTCTGTTCCAACAAAAGTCCACACGGAAAAATATTCTCAAGCAACCATGAATTTTATTATATCTCCCAAATAGGTATAAATTTACTCTGATATTGACAGAGGAAACTGTCACCCCATTAAGTCACACATATAATCACTGAAGTGAATTAGATGTCCCATCTGTAGCTATGCTTATTTTTAAAGGGCCAATGCACAGATGAGACCTTAAAAACCTATGAGACAAAACGAACTTCCTTAGCAGCTGGACCAAAGCTACAGAACATGCTGCAAGGAGAAATGAGAAGTTTGTTCAGAATACAGGAAAAACAGTCCCGATGCTCACAGCAGCACTGACATAGGCTTTCTATGCTTTTATTTTCAAAAAACCAAGGAATAAAAAGGTGCATGATTGCACTAAAGAGAACTGTGTATTACATGATCATCTCAGGAATAAATTGCTTATGCCTTATTACATCTGTATCCTGCCTTTCCTTCTAGGTGCTCAGGATAGTATCCATGGGATTTCCAAAATCACACACACACAAAACCCAAGAAGTTGCATGTGAGAGAGAAATGGTCTAAGTCATCAAGTAAGCTTCATGGCTGATCAAGGTTGTAAATCCAGGTCTCCCTGATGCCAGTTGCCAACATTTCCATTAATTTAAGTCAGTTTGACTGAATTCAATGATGCTAATTCTATGATTGGATTCTGTACTGCTGGTATGCCCAGGCCTGGACGAATGGACCCCATCAAGGTTACAAGCATGACTGTCACTCTTGAATCAACACACTGAGTTGAACTCCCGTCTCCAGTACAGCTAGCAAGGAAGGTGCAGGTCTCTCTTCCAGTCCTGCCTTCCTCACTACATATAGCCTACTGGTACAAGTTGCTGCTGACATTACATGAGCTACTGATGAACAATGAGACTGGATTGCTTGGTTAAAAAAAGGAACTTATTACAAAACTAATATATTTAAGATGGAGATACCAATCAGTCAGATCCAGTTACTTTGGCTTCAGTGGTTTGTGCATAGAAGCACCGTTAACACTTTCCTCATACAGACAGAAACAAGCTGCCATGAACAGTTGGAACGTTCAGCCCAGCGTTTTAAAATGGTCCCAGTTTTATTTTTAGTGCATTTTAATTTTGTGTTAGCTAGCTTGTGGTCCCGTTAGTGAACTGGTTTCCAAACTGTGCTTTGGGAACCACAGGTGGTCTGTGAGACCCTGAAAAGTGGTCCACAAGATCTCAGAAAAGAACACCTTTGATCACTTGAGCAGCTCGCCGAGTGAGCACTCCCCCACAGACCACCAGAGAGGGTGGAGAGACAGACTGTTTGTAGTTGACACTTCATTGACAGCTGCAAACAATCTGTTTCTCCACTCTCTCTGCGGCTGTGAGCAGTTCATTCTCTGCCATCTCTGGAAGTTCATGGGAGGGGGCACTTGCTTGGTAGATGCTTCCTCACAGACCCCATCAGAGAGAGCAGAGACCACCTGCAGCCACAGCTGGCAACAAAAGCAGCAACTCAGAAATCTTCTCTATAAATAATTAATAAACATCTAATAAATATTCTCAAATTATTACAAATTTAATTGTATTTTTTGTGTGCAGAGGGTAGTGTGGGCCACAATAATTCCAATTTTTGCCTCAGTGGCCTGCAAGCTCCTAAAGGTTGGGAACCATTGCATTAGTATATGTCCTTTGTTGTAGAGCTGAAGCAACAAAAGTTCTGAAGTAGACCTTTATCTTGTGCCTTCTGTTCTTCCCTTGTATGTAAAAGGCAAAACCAGAACTGAAGTGTGATCAAAGGAAAGAAAAGGTCAGAGATATGGTACTTCTGGTCAGCATACTGCCGCTGCTGAGACCCACTGTACACTATTGCAGAAATAATCAGAATCTCATGGGAAAGATTTGTCTTCCTCACCAAAATTACATGGCACTAAATCACACCTTGTACTGGAAATGCCCAACAGCAGGTTTGTGCCAGAAAGTTGTAAGTGCTTGAAAAATGTTAATCACAGGTCCTTCCAGTGCCCTTTAGTTATGTGGCTTCATTTTTAATTAGCATGAATTCATTTTCATGGGTTTGGGGAATGACTGGCACACAGCAGGTGCTGAACTTCATACTACTTATACTGTGGTGTGAGGAGCTGTTAAGAGACTGCAGGAGGATTTTTTTGAGTAATGTAATTCTGATGTACATGATGCTTTACAGTGCTTACCAGGACCCACTTTTTAGAATGACACTCTGTCAGGACCCACTGGAAGTGATGTCATTAACCTGGAAATGATGTCATGACCAGAAGTGACATCATCAAGCAGGAAAATTTCTAATACGCCCCCCCCCCCACACACAACAAAATTAAATCAATTCAAATAAGTAAGGAAGGACGCAGTCCTAACCAACTTTCCAGCACTGACATAGCTGTGTCAATGTGGCGTGCTCTGCATCCTGCAGTGGGGAGGCGGTCAAGGAGGCCAACTCAAGGTAAGGATATGTTTGTTACCTTACCTTGGGGCTGCATTGCAGCTCGGTCAGTGCTGGAAAGTTGGATAGGATTGCGCCCTGAGTAAATTAAATATTTACAATAAATATGTTTAAAAATTTATTTAAAATAAAAGAACTGCACTCCTAACCATCCCAATCAGTTGCTGATCTGTTTAAAAAAAAACATCCCAAAGGATGCAGTCCTATTCACACTTACCTGGGTAAGTGGTTTGGAGTGTGGTTCTTTAGCATTATCATTGTTAAAAGGATTTACATAGTAGCCTGTTAAAAAGAACAAATCTGTAACATTTCCCTAAATGTAATCGCATACGATGTATGTGTATATGTACCACATACAATCAAGTCTAATATATTAAAAATAAACTGAACATTGAAATTAATGGGCACTCACCTGAAATTGGCTCATGACTCACCTAGTGGGTCCTAACCCACAGTTTGAGAAACACTCCTTTACAGAATTGATATGAACAAGGCCTACTGATGGTGGACTCAGTGGTACCATCTTTATAGACCAGATATACCTTCTGCTTTCCTTTACAAACTATTACTACTAAATTACATACCAAATAAGCTATCCCTGACCCAAAGGGCAGCCCATTCATTAGGCGAGGTGATGCCTGAGGGAGGGTAAGAGGGCGATAGGTTCAGGGTGTCCACCTTGAGTTTGTCAGCACCATTGCCTCCTTCCAGTCTGCCGTGGGCACCAGTCACGTTGTTCTGCTTTCTACGAGCCAAAAGTGAGCAGAAAGCAAATAGTTCACCTTCTTACCTTGCTCTTGGTATGGTTTCTTCAAACATGGAAGTGCAGGACTTCCAGTTAGACTTCCAGGAAATGTACAACCAAAGGAGCTCCTTCATTTAGTCCCTTTACATCAAACTGGAAGTCCTGTACTCCTGCAGTTGAAGAAACCATGCAAAACACACAGTGGCGTAGCTAATGATCATGTAGCCTGGTGCCAAGCTCAAAATGTTGCCCCAGAAGTGATGTCAGAACCAGAAGTGACATCACACCCAGGCTTTTTAAAAAGTAAAAATTGGGAGGAAGCCACCTCCTCCCCCCAGCAGCTCACCAGCCACTTGGTCTGCTGCCTCCTCCCAGTCAGTGGCATAGCTAAGGGATCTATCTACAACCTGGGGTCAAAGAACATTTTGTAGCCCCCCCATGACAAAATCAAATTTAATTAAGTAAATAAATAAAAAGTTATTGGTTCCATGCTGTATCATAGTAACATCTCATTGGCACTCAGAACAAACAGTCTCATAGGTCAGTTTGGAGTTAAGCAAATCCACTTTTTGTTCCACAAGGCAGTTTTCATTTTTGGGTCAATTGGCCATAACTTCTGATAGAATACAGATATTCCAGTGCAGTTTGTTTCATTGCATTCTGCATTAAATTACCTTTACAGTGATATATAACATGATGGTATTATTCATACATACCAAGATTTTCACAATTTTGGCCACTAGTGTCAAGCTCAGCTTGTTGCCCCCTTAAAGCTTGATGCCCTGTGCAACTGCTACCCCCTGCACCCCCTTAGCTATGCCACTGAAAACACATAGTACGGGTTTTTAAAAAAAAATTGTGCAGAGGTGGTGGCAGCAGATCTGAGGCAGCATCAGATGGTGATCCAGGTCACACCACCTCTGCCTGTACCACCCTCTCTTGTCCAGAACACCTCCATTTTCACAACTAGTCAGCAATTGCTGGTTTACTCTCTGTGTCCATTCTTTTGTTATGGAATGAGTTCTGAAAATGAGGTCAACTCAAAGAAAACACAAAATCAAGCTTTTCCAAAATGCTCCATTTCACGTTTTCTCTGGATTGCCTTCATTCCCAGAATTCCTTCCATAATAATTTCCATAAAACATCCCATAAAAAAAAACAAGCACAACAAATGCAGAAGTTTATATCCTATAACAGGGCTTTCCAGACTCTGGTCCACAGGCCGGATCCACCATCCTGCATAATCCCTCTCCCGCGTGAACTGCGCTTACCTTTCTGCACGTGAGCCTTGTGGTTACGGCACTGCTCTCTTCGAACTGTGCCCCAACTTGCCGTCACAAGTTGTGTCTGCCTGGAAATCCGGGCGCAATGGCTGCTGGGATGACAGACCCCAGAAGTGGCAAGCTGGGGCTCAGTCCAGGAGAGAGTGGCACCTTGACCACGAGGCTCCCTGTTGGAACAGTAAGCACTATTTGCACTGGGAAAGCCTTTCCCAGCGCACAGTGGTTTCCACTTTGGAGACCGCTGCCCTATAATAAAGAAATAATTACCCATTACTTTGATTTTTGACTCACTTTGCACATTAAAATCAGTATGCTGTTTAACACAGTGCCAACGTGAAGCTATGATAGGGCATGATCAGGCATGACCATAGCATAAGAGTTAGAATTTCACCATCTGTAGCATATCCCCAGCATTGGTTATGGTTTGCAGTTCTCAACTGCAAATATTTGTCTGGCATCTAGGGTGTCCTCAAAAAAAAATTTTTTTGCTGAATTATTTGCAACCTCAGAGCCAAACAGCAACTTTTCACCTCTTTCAGAATGTCATTCCATAGTGAGGTTTGCATGCGAAAGTGTAGCACAGTTGTGTGACCATCTGTCCAACTTTCCTACCTTATAGTCCTTACCTCTGCACTCTTTTAAAAACCGGACCATACCATTCAGGGCTGGCCCAAGACCCCCCCTAGCAGCTGAGGCACTGAGCCAAATGCTGCCCCTCCTGATCTAGTGATTTGCCAACCTCTTTTCCTCCTACACTCTAGATTGGCAAAGGAAGAAGGGGGTGGTGTGGAAGAGGTGGAGGAAGGGAAAACAGCGGCGTGCTTCAGTGCCATTGTTGTCTTCTCCATACTTGCTTTGCTGCTCTATTCCCCCCGTTCCTTTTTCAATTCAGGGAATTGGGAAGGGGGAGGAAGAGAAGCAATAGAGGTAAATGGGCAGACAAAGGTGAGTGTCTCCTGCTAATCTGCTACCTGAGCCAATTGCTTTAGTTGGGCCAGCCCTGACACCACCTCCTGTTTTATATCTGACTGGAGATGACTTGGGTTTAAAAAACATGAGTTTACTATGATCTTGTCTTGTTTCTAGTAAGGACGTTCTATTGGCCCAAGCATTTGAAATCATTAAGCTAGATCCAGAAAATTGCACATGGAGGTTGTCACATTCATGTCAATGGAGAAAACAATACGTATGGGGGGGCCTCACTTTAATACAATGCATGGGGATTCTCCACATGCCCATCATTTCATACTCAATGAGAGAATCAGGAGCTCAGGGTCATGGGGTCTTGTATTCATCCTGGCTCACTAGATTACATACAGCAACAGCAAAAATGTCTCACTAATAGGAAGGAACAATTATAATTAGAGCAGATCACAGCACTGACATTATGCTGCAATATTTTAGGCTGTGCTATTGTTTAAAAAGTCACTTACAGCCCAATCTAACCTAAATACCTGTGCAGCAATGCAGCGGCGCTGGCACAAACTATGCTGCATCCCACAGGAGATTTTTAGCTGCAAGAGCTCTCCTTGGGGTTAGGGGACATTTGTTCCCTTGCCCCGGGATAAGTCCCAGCAGCTACAATGGATCAACTTGGACCTGTGCCAGAGATATTACTGTAATCTAGTGAGCCAAGTACAGAATACAAAATTCTCATCACTCTGAGCTTGTGATTCTCTTGTTATGTATGAGCTCCATGATGTGCAATATTGGTACACGTCTGGGTGGATCTGTGCAGCAGATCAGGCTGGGTAAGATTCAGTGTGTACTGGTGCTGCTAATCCCACCCCTCTCTGGCCCACCTCCTGCTTTATACCTGACTGGAGATGACTTGGGTTTAAAAAACATGAGTTTACTATGATCTTGTCTTGTTTCTAGTAAGGACATTCTATTGGCCCAAGCATTTGAAATCATTGCAGGAATAGTAGCAGCAACTACATGTACAGTGCAGTTTTCAACAGCCGATTAAGATGTACATACAGCAAGCAAAAGGCTTGCAAAAAAGAAGGATGTGGGACTGAAAAAATCAGAGCGCAGGAATACAAAAAGCAATAACAGAGCTGGGTTATCTACACACACAAGTGCAGTATAGAGTGTTATAAAAGAGAAAGAGAGAGAAATCCTGCTGCCTGGAACATGATGTTCTTTCACATGCCATGGTTATTGTGCCATCTTTAAAACATCTCAGTTGTTATGCACAAAAGATAAGATATCATCATCTGTTCCAGTGCTATACAGCAGGATCAACATCTTTCTTCTTTTGTGCAAAAAACTTTTGGGAAGGAGGTACTGCTTGTCAGACACTTTATAATTGCTCTCCATTAGTAATAATTTAAATGATATTAGAGCTGTCACAGAATGCCAAAACAATTCTATTATCTCTCCCCATTCCCTGCCACCTTTTTCTCGTTAAATCTTCCAAGAAGTCTTGTTGAAAAAGAGCATATTGTATAAATGTGTTTTTCGCAAAGAGAAGATGAGAGACAAGGAAAGGTACAGAAGTCAATAAGTGGAAAAGATCTCATCATTTCAACCCTGCTTTAAAGAAAAAGATTTGCTTTCCCCCTTGCAATCAGAAAGATAGAAAAAGGTAAGAAGTAAGGACCTTCATCTGCCACTATGATTGTATGATGGGACAAGGTAGACAGAAGACATTCTACACAGGGAAGTAATTATTTGTTCAATATTAGTTAACAAGCTCACTGTCATTTCTATTAGTAATTTTTCTTAACCTACAATAACCATCTTTAAGTGTTGGGGACGGAGATACCGAAAGTAAGATGACTTAGGGCCCAATCCTATCCTATTTTCCAGCACTGGTGCAGCCGCAATGCAGACCCAAGGTAAGGGAACAAATATTCCCATACCTTAAGGAGGCCTCTGTGACTGCTGTCCCACCACAAGATGTAGTGCACACCCCACTGGTATGGCTGCACCGGCACTAGAAAATTGGATAGGATTGGGCCCTTACAGACTTCCTTCCAGTCAGAAGTCCAAAGAATAGGAAAAAATGACTGATGCGTACTTTATGGGTTCTGCCAGAGAAGTGGATTGGGCCCTTTAACGACCAATAAAGCTGCCTTGTATGAGGTTAAACCATTGGTCAATCCAGTGCAGTGCTGTCTAGTTGGCAGTGGCTCTCTAATATCATTGGCAGATGCTTTTTCCAGTCTAGGAGATGGAAGGAACTGAAACTGTGCCCTTATTTATGTAAAACACCGTACTCCTCCATCAAACGTACATCCTAAATCCTTTTCAAGATTGAGCCGACACACGACAACTTTTACAACAGAGTGTTATATAAAGGCTGCTGATGGACTGCTGCATGTTTTGTTGGTGGTCATTTTTCAAGCAGTGCCACAAAGTTGGCAGCACTCCAACCCACTAACAGACACTACCAGAGAAAGTAAAGCAGTGGTGGGGGCAGGGAGGGGACAAAACTGGGTGGGGGAAGGAATGAGGAACAGGGAGACTTTGGTATGGAGTGGATCCAGCAGTGATAGTGTGCACCAGATCCTATCCCCTCTTTTAACAGCCTCTCTTTCCCTTTGCCTCTTTGGACTGGTGGCAACTGAAGGGCTAGTGCAGGTCTGGGGAGACCCACTGGCAATTGGGAGGCTTATGGGAAGGGTAAGGGAAAATATTTTCCTTAATTTCTCCCAAGCCTCCTTATCTTCCCCCGCCCTTGCAAGATGCAGCACTAACCTTGTTGGCATGACTGCATCCATGGGGGAGGGGGAGGGAGAAAGGAAAGATTGGGCTTTCTAAGGCTGTATCCTTACCAAACTGACACAATTTTTTCTGATATACTGTACCAGGCTGATGCACAGAACACCCTTTTCCAGTATCATCCAAGAAATTATTTGGAATCATACTATCAGTGTATAAATACCCGTAGACTGCATTTTGGGGAGGATTTTTTTGGGAGGTAGCAAGACTAGAGAAAGCAAAGTGATTTATTTATAACAGTTATATTTTGAAGTAGCTAGGTTCAATATTTATACCATTTGAAAATATTCAGTAGTATTTTTAAAGTTGTAAAATATTTTGGTAGAGGAGAATTTATTTGGGACATAACCGTCATACGCAGTCGGGACAAGAGTTCTGAGAAACAAGGAAGAGAAAGGAACATCAGGAACATTCCTTTTGCATCAGGCAGCAGGCTCTTTGAAGATTGGCCTAAGAGAGACATGTTTTGAAAATTAGGTGGTCTTCAGGAGGTTTGTTCTCAGGGGAGCAAAAGCAGGGGGAAAGCATGGGAAAGACTGAAAACAGGATTGCTGTAACCAAGACAAAGGTTCTCTCACTCTGGACCAAAACATGTCTTCATCGAAGCAGGAGAAGACTAGAAAATAGACCCAGCTTGCAATTACATTTAGCAGCAGGATTCTGTGTATCAAGTTTTCATTTTCTTTCTGATTCATCTAATCAAAATCTGTTTATTTTGGATACACGCATTGCTGAACAAAACCTTGCTAATCTCTCCTTCTCAATTCTTCCCCCCATCCCAAGATAAGCAACATTGGTAGACCCATTCTCTTTACTCACCTTTTGTATAACTGGATCATGGGCGTGACTTTTCAGTTAAGGAGTTCCTTATTTGTGTTCAGAACGGCAGACTATGAATTTAACAAAATCAGTCAAAACATGGCAAGTGTACACATCAATGCACTGATCCCACCAACGGCAGCAACATTCACCACATGGAGACCTGGAGGCAATTCTTGTTGGCAAACGGAGCTTCTATTTTTAAATCTAAATAGCCTTTGGTACACAGCCTGTTTGTTCCCTTAACACCTTTTCATTTGAGGTCAACTCTAGAGAAACTCATACAGTCAGGTAGGTGGAAATAAAATGTTTTCCAAAACACTCCCTTGTCTCTGTCCACCTAACAAAAACACACCTCTGTTTCAGGCTGGCATTTTTTTGGTTTATGGCTTTGTCTGAAAATCCTTCACGCTGAAATATTACAAACTTGTTACAAGCTTGTGCCCCACTTTTCTGGGTGGTGAGAAGTTGGAGCTGGTGAGAAGAGGAGCTGAAGAACAGCCCAGGTTCTTCTGGACGTGGAATCACTGGAGGCTTACAATATCTTTGAAATATTTGTCTTGTTTACAAAACACAGGTTTGAGCATTTGATGGAGTAAATTGCATGTGCTCCTGAAAGCAATCAAGCTGCATGTGTATTCTAAACATGCCTGCAGCTCATAGCAAGTTAGTTGTTGCCTTTTCCTCTTGGCTTCCATTGTAGTTGCTCCTAGATCAAATCCTAGAACCTCCAGCACAATACTGCTTGTGGGAGAGAAGACATCACCTTAGGGTACAATCCAAACCCCTTACGTCAGTGCTTTCCAGCACTGGCATAGCTGTGCCAGTGTGACGTTTGCTGCATCCTGCAGTTGGGTGTTACTCACGGAGGCCTCCTCAAAGTAAGGGAATGTTTGTTCCCTTACCTCAGAGCTGCATTGCCCTTATGTCAGTGCTGGATTGTGCCTTTAGTCTTCAACCTCTCCACTCAGTTAGATATACTTGAGGTCCCCTGATGGAGATTCCCATTCAAAGAGATTCTTGGGCCCCTAACATTTGTTAACCCTCTTTTGTTCATTCCAAGCAAATCTTCATTCTCAACATCAGATCCCAATCTCATAGCTTTATTATGGAAAACTACAAAATAATGAAATTACAGGACACAATCCGTATTTCCCAATGCCACAGCAACTCACCTCTCTAAGTCGGCAAACCCCTTTTCCATTAAGTGATCTGCTACATGCATATTCTTCCCTTGTATACACTACTGCTCAGGGATGGATACTTGAGTCAGGTGACGTGAGTCTGAGTCGCGAAAATCAGCATTTTTTGCTGACTTGTGTACACTTGAGTCATGCGTGTGGAAGACTCAGCAAAACACTCAGCACAAGAGCCCCTGACTTGGCACTCAGTCCCCACGCATGCAGACTTGAGTCTTTCTGTGTTTGGGTGTGCTTGCTTACTGTTTTTGTAGCATGAAAAACCTCATGGGGCCATCATTTAGACTGGGTGAACAGCAGAGAAGTTCCAGCCAGGAGACAGGTAAGGCTTAATATTTTCCTTTTGCATCAGGCAGGAGGCTGGAGTTGGCTCTCCTGCCCACCTCCAAAGGAACAGATGGTCATTTGACAAAGGATGGATGGCAGAAGGAGGATCCCAAGGGGGTTCTTGCCTTAGGATTAACTGGAGAAGTCCAGGGATCACACTTTCCAATCACATGGCTGCTGTGAGCTCTATTGTTACTTGGCTGAATGATCAGCACAAATGGGACTACTTTGGAGTACAGCAGCAAAGGAATGGGTCATTCTGGTAAACCTCACAGCTGCTGTGCATGACCCTCTTCCCTCTTGCCACTTCTGTCCCTGCTCTCTCACAGTCTGTCCCACCCCCGCCCACCTTGTTTACAGATGAGATGGGGCAGCAGGGGAGTGCTTAAAGAGAACTCTGACACAGGCACAGACACACACCCTGAGAGTAGCTCCATTTCTGGATCATTTCTGTACCTGACAAGTGTATCAAAAAGACTCGTGATTTGAATCTTTCTGAGTCATGTAAACACTCCAGGTGACTTGAAAAGCATTCCTATTAGGACTCGTTTTCAACTTGAGTCACGAGGGAGTGGAGACTCGTGACTCAACTCGAGTTAAGCCACACTGGATTTAACCATCCCTGCTACTGTTATCTAGGCTTAGACACCTCTGAGGCAAAATGAAAAATAAGTCAGCAAGAATTGGTTATAATATAGCCAATGGAAAGTGAACACAGGTTCAAAAGTTCGAGAATATTTAGCATACACTTGAACGTAGCTTCACTCATTGACTCCTTTCAATGTCCTCCATTGCCAAGAGGCAATAAGAAATGAAAACTCTGTCCATACATTGAAAACACATACAGCAAAATGCTCACTGGGTGGTGGGGGGGAGAGATGGGGTCTTAGTAAAAAGTTCTGCTGCTAGCCTATACACATTCAATGGTCTTCATAGCCTGTGTCTAAACTCTGATGAACTTTAGTCCATCTCTAAACTGTGGTGAATATCCATTGCTAGAAAGATCTGGAAACTTGCTGGCAAGGCTCACTTACTCTCTAAACATCCGTAACAGACTTTGAAGTGAAAATGCTTCCTGTAGAAATACTGAGAAGAATTAAACATACACATGATAATTCCAAGGGTGAACATTAAGGCTTGCAGACATCCAAACTAATAGGAAAACACATGAAACCAAATTCGTCTAGAGAGTACAAGCGATTCCCATCTGGAAACAGTCATTTAAGACAGTTAGGGTGCAATCCTAACCCCTTATGTCAGAGCTTTCCAGCACTGGCATAGCAGTGCCAATGGGACGAGTGCTACATCCTACAGTTGGGTGTCACAGAGCACTCTTCCAAGTCAGGGAATGTTTGTTCCCTTACCTCAAAGCTGCATTGCCCTTATGTCAGTGCTGGAAAGCTGGAAAGCACTGACATAAGGGGTTAGGATTGTGCCCTTAATCACTCAGAAAAATCCACTTTTCCCTCTAAAAGTGAATTTTTCTAAACATTTTGTACGATTAAGGCTGCAATCCTAACCACGCTTTCCTGAGAGTAAGCCCCATTGAACAAAATAGGACTTACTTCTGAGTAGACCTGGTTAGTATTGTGCCCTAACTGTTTCAAATAGCTGATGGGAATCATTTGTGCTATCTAAATGAATTTAATTCACATATACATGTGTTTTTCCATTAGGACTTAAGACTAAGAGTTCTGCAAATATTGTCTTTCATAGCCTTTTCATAATTCTTTTAGTATTTGACATACTCAGTAATATTGTAACTACAAAACCACTTGAAGCTCAAGATTTTGAGGAAGTTCTAATAGTTTTGCTTCCTCTTAAAAAAATCTTTTGCTTTTCAGGCTATGTAAAATCTAATTAATCATATTTTTAACATAAAATCTTTTTCATTTACTCCCACAGTGTAGCATGCATGCCTTTTTTCTTTTCTTTTTTTAAAGGAATGCTTGCAATTTTGTGGTATTATGAAAACTCCAATTAGTGATCCACAAGATGGATTGGAAAACAGCACACAAGGTGTTACAGACATTTTAGGGCTCATTTCCAGAGGCCTGAAAAATGTCTCTCTTGAAAGAAATATTGAGAATTGAGTCATTGCAGCCTGATTAGCAAATGCTGTTAGAAATAATTCCTCTAGCAGTTCATAAAAGCCTTTCTACTGAGAGGGTACAATGTCCTCTGTGTGCAGAACAGGATATAGGTGGTGACAAGAGGGCCATATTTCCTTCCATAGTGCAGAGGCTTACTACTAAATGAGATGTTTACCACCATGAGCTGTGTCATTGCTAGGGTGTTTTTTTTTGGGGGGGGGAGGGTTAAAAACACATAAAACCCACAAAACACCACCTTTTTGGTGTTATAACATCCAAATAAAAACACAAAACACCGCATTTTGGTGTCCAAAGTATTTTTCAGAAATTAAAATAAATGACTTTCCCAGTTAGAAATAATTCTGAGTCTGAATTTGCTGACACTATATCACTTGCCTAGTACATTTTAAAAGTGATTATATTTATTAAATTTATAATAAATTTAATAATAAATTAACACATAACACCACAATTTGCTATTTTAATCAAGAAATTTTTGGGGAAAAAATCATCAAAAAATCCCCACCCCCTACTCATTGCACAGATAATTATTTCAAGTTGTTGCTGAATCTGATAACTTTGACAACTCTGATTACTAATTACACTTAATGATCCTTGAAACCAGAAGTGGTTTTTTGGCCCTCAGATGCCTTTACAAGGCCTTTGGAAGATTGGGGAGGCAGTGTGCTGCCTCCCTGAGCCTCCAAAAAGAAGACAGGGCTGGCGGCTCATTGCGTGGGAGGCGGCAGCTTGGTGTGGGGGGAAGCAGCTGCCTGCAGTCTTGGCCCCAGCCGCTACTGGGGCCAGGATTACTACTGTCTGGGACATCTTGGTTTAGATGCTTGCCACCTGCTTCCCTTTAGCCAGGCACAAGTCCTGCGGGAGGGGGCAACAGATGGGCAGTGCAGGACTTTGCTGCAGGGCCTCCAGCAACATGGTGTGGACACTAGTTCAGGGGGTGTATTTTGCTTGCATTTTTTACTCCCCAAGCATGGTGTCAGGATGAGGAAACAAGATCACCATCCTTTGTCAGCCATAAACTCACTAGTGGGTAGCATTGTCAGGTCTCAAGGTTTGCCAAAAAGTCTCAGGTTTTTCAGGGACATTTCTGATCAAGCATGTTTAAGACTGAATTGTTAGGATTCCCAGGGATAGAAGCAAAATCTGAGTGTGAGGTACCACAATCCAGGGCCAGGCTATTTTCTCAATGCTTGACAGCTTTTGTGATTTGCTTTCCTCTGCCCATGATCTTCAAGGTTAATGCAGAGACACCAGGCACAAAGAGAATTTTCCTTTAACCTGCCAGCTTAAGAACATAAGAACAGCCCCACTGGATCAGGCCATAGGCCCATCTAGTCCAGCTTCCTGTATCTCACAGCGGCCCCACCAAACGCCCCAGGGAGCACACCAGATAACAAGAGACCTGCATCCTGGTGCCCTCCCTTGCATCCGGCATAGCCCATTTCTAAAATCAGGAGGTTGCGCATACACATCATGGCTTGTACCCCGTAATGGATTTTTCCTCCAGAAACTTGTCCAATCCCCTTTTAAAGGTGTCCAGGCCAGATGCCATCACCACATCCTACGGCAAGGAGTTCCACAGACCAATCACACACTGAGTAAAGAAATATTTTCGTTTGTCTGTCCTAACTTGCCCAACACTCAATTTTAGTGGATGTCCCCTGGCTCTGGTGTTATGTGAGAGTGTAAAGAGCATCTCTATCCACTCTATCCTTCACATGCATAATTTTGTGATTTCACATGCATAATCATGTCCCCCCTCAGGCATCTCTTTTCCAGGCTGAAGAGGCCCAAACGCCGTACCTTTCCTCATAAGGAAGGTGCCTCAGCCCAGCAATCATCTTAGTTGCCCTCTTTTGCACCTTTTCCATTTCCACCATATCCTTTTTGAGATGTGGCGAGCAGAACTGGACACGATACTCCAGGTGTGGCCTTACCATCAATTTGTACAATGGCATTATAATATTAGCTGTTTTGTTCTCAATACCTTTTCTAATGATCCCAAGCATAGAACTGGCCTTCTTTACTGCCACCACACATTTGGTCGACACTTTCATCAACTTGTCCACCACCACCCCAAGATCTCTCTCCTGATCTGTCACAGACAGTTCAGAACCCATTAGCCTATATGTGAAGTTTTGATTTTTGCCCCAATGTGCATGACTTTACACTTACTGACATTGAAACGCATCTGCCATTTTGCTGCCCATTCTGCCACTTTGGAGAGATCCTTCTGGAGTTCCTCACAATCACTTCTGGTCTTCACCACTCAGAAGAGTTTGGTGTCGTCTGCAAACTTAGCCACCTCACTGCTCAACCCTGTCTCCAGGTCATTTATGAAGAGGTTGAAGAGCACCGGTCCCAGGACAGATCCTTGGGACACACTGCTTTTCACTTCTCTCCATTGTGAAAATTGCCCATTGACACCCACTCTCTGTTTCCTGGTCTTCAGCTAGGTCTTAATCCAGGAGAGGACCTGCCCTCTAATTCCCTGACTGTGGAGTTTTTTCAGTAGCCTTTGGTGAGGGAACATGTCGAACACCTTCTGAAAGTCCAGATATATAATGTCTATGGGTTCTCCCACATCCACATGCCTGCTGACCTTTTCAAAGAATTCTAAAAGGTTTGTGAGGCAAGACTTACCCTTACAGAAGCCATGCTGATTCTCCCACAGCAAGTCTTGTTCGTCTATGTGTTTTGAGATTCTATCTTTGATGAGGCATTCCACCATCTTACCCGGTATAGATGTTAGGTTGACTGGCCTATAGTTTCCCAGGTCCCCCCTCTTTCCCTTTTTCAAGATCGGAGTGACATTTGCTATCCTCCAATCCTCTGGCACTGTGGCCATTTTGAGGGGCAAGTTGCATATTTTAGTCAAGAGATCAGCAACTTCATTCTTCAATTCCTTAATAACTTTAGGGCGGATGCCATCAGGGCCCGGTGACTTATTGATCTTTAATTTATCAATGAGGTCTGAAACATCTCTTTTAAGCTCTATATAACTTAATTCCTTGGTCAGGAATTCCTTGGTCAGTATCTGCCCGAGGTCTTCTGCTGTGAAGACATTCAATTTCTCTGCCATCTCTAAGTCTCCTTTTATTTCTCCTTTCCCTCCCTCACCATCCAGAGGGCCAACTGCTTCTCTGGCGGGTTTCCTGCTTCTAACATATTTGAAGAAGCTTTTATTATTCCCCTTAATGCTACTGGCCATGCGTTCCTCATAGTCTCTCTTGGCCTCCCCTATCACCTTCTTACATTTCTTTTGCTGCAGTTTATGTTCCCTTTTGTTCTCCTTATTAGGGCAAGACTTCCATTTATGAAAGGAAGCTTCCTTACCCTTTACGGTCTCTCTAACTTGGCTGGTTAGCCATGCAGGCACCCTCCTGGACTTAGTCAACCCTTCTTCCTTTGCGGTATACACTTCCGCTGGGCCTCTATTACTGTTGTTTTAAGCAGCCTCCATGTACTCTGGAGAGATTGGACTCTTTTTACCCTCCCTTTCAACCTCCTTCTAACCAGCCTCCTCATTTGAGGGAAGTCCGCTCGTCGGAAGTCAAGGGTTTTTGTGAGAGATTTGCCGGGTATTCTTCCCCCGACATGCATGTCGAAACGGATTGCAGCATGATCACTGTTCCCCAATGGCTCAGTAACATTGACATCTCTAACCAGGTCCTGAGTACCGCACAATATTAAATCCTGAGTCACCTGTCCTCTGGCGGGCTCCATGACCAGCTGCTCCATGACTAGCTTCTCACAATGAGACTCAAGGTTCTACCTCTGATACACTAAGTTCTACTCACTGATCTACAAGGCATTACAAATTAGCTTCCAGGTTCCATCCCTCCCATCTCAGGGTCTGAGTTTCAGAATCTGGGAAACCTACCAATGTTGTCCAGGACCTCAGAAGTATAAAGAGAACACTGCTTTGTTGTTTGGGTTGTCAGCCAACCAGGGGAAAAAAAAAAGATACAGCCAAGCTTTTGCTTTAGAGTCACTTGCAGAGCTGTTCTATCATCACAGCTGTTGTTTATGGTGAGCTATGCTCACATACCTGCCAAAGACTGCTAGTCACCACCCCCTGACTCCAATACCACACTAGCTCTGGTATCCTCCCCCAAGCCTTGTCCAGGTACCAGCATTTTTTATGTCAAAGATTGGCAACTGAATCCATAGTACAGACTGGCAAGGCCAGCCTTAGGAACTGTACGCCCGGTTTGTCATGCCCCACATCCCCCCTACTTACTGAGAAAATCAGCAGGTTTGTCCCGGGCCAGTGGTGCCTGCCACAAAGCATGTAACCTGGAAGTAGGTGGCGGTGATGTGATGTCACTGTCAACTTCTATGGGGGGGGGAGAGGGTTATGGCTAAACAATCACAGGGGTGGATGGCAGGGCTGACCAGTTGCAACACTCTGCTCACTACGCCAACCTTATCGGCATCAGCTGAGTGAGGTGCTGGCTGTGGTAGTGAGCAGTTCACTTGCTGCCCTAGTGCACGGCCACATCATGCATGGGGACCAATGGGACAAAATTGGTGAAATCGCCCTAATGCCAGCCTTGCAAACTGGCGCACAGCACAGACTCACTGCTTCAGTTTTGCATAAGAATACTATTACTAATGGAAACAGAAGAAATTCATTTACACCTTTGTGCTTTCCCATGTTTACCCTTTTCAGCATCTGGGTTTTACATCTAGAATGATATGTTCAAACGGATCTGGTCTGTGTATGTTTCTTTGTAAGGAGACTTAACAATAGCAATATACTAGACATCAACAGTAATAAGCCAAGTCAAGTGCAACGGTGTCAGCTTAAGTGGTTGGTGGATCACTGCCAAAGCCTGCTTGCAGAAAATCTAATTTTCCACAGAATCCAGCTATTCTGATAATATCCTTGGAAAACCTTAGCCTTTGCATTTATGAATTATCTTCCACCCAATCAAAATGCTCACCAGTGTATATAGGATTTTAATTTGTTTTTTACAGTATGAACCTGCAGGTCCCATTTTACCATTTTTATTCCAGTGGAATTATAAAGTGCAAGGAGAGAAGCTGCCACTGTGATCCTAAATAATGTGGATGTAGTTAAGGGCTTTATTTCAAGTTCTTGTTAGTTCTGGAAAGGTGCCACTCCAGCTCAAATGACTCCTGCCTTAAGTTGGCCACATTATGTTGTACAGACAGAGGAGGGAGGCCTACAGCTGCAAAGAAAATAAGAAATAGGACTTCCGATTCCATGTTCACAGATCTGATCAATTCTGCATAATTGCAGTACAGAACTTAGGAAGTTGTGAGCAACTGCCTGCCTGCCTGCTTCTCATTCCAGTTCTGGAAGTCTAGTGCTTATTGCCCAACAAGAAAGTAGCACCAGACCACCTTGGATCATCACCTATAACACAGTAATGCAATTTAAAGAACTTCGCAAAATGGCTCATAACTCATGTATACTCCTTTCAATCTACAGGAGGGACAGGCAGGGGCGTGTTGGAGGTGGGTTGGCCCTTTATGTTAAGGAAGGGATAGAATCCAGCAAAGTAGAGATTGAAGGTGGGTCCGACTCCACCGTAGAATCTCTGTGGGTTAAATTACCAGGTTTGTGCAGCGATGTAATACTGGGGGCGTGCTAACGTCCTCCAGACCAGAAATCGGATGGGGACCTTGAAATGAGGAAACAGATCAGGGAGGTGACAAGGAGGGACAGGGTTGTACACATTGATCAGCCCACTCGTCACAGCCCACACATTGATCAAGAGTGGTGGTACCTAGTAGTTAGCATGCTCACTCCTATTTTCTTCCCTGTTTGGGCACACACCTGAATAGGGAAAGCCTTGGTAGATGGAATCACTGCCACCAGCCCAGGAGATCAGGCTAGCTAGAAAAGTTCCCTGGGCAGAACACGCCCTTCCTGGAACAATACTGAACATCAGGAATCAGTCGGTTCAATACTAACTTAAATATTTCTGAATTCCAGAGGAAGAGACATGCAACTGAAGGTCTGCAAACAAAGCAGGGTTCGTGAAGTACTCCTTAAGCAAGCTGCAGGGGTACTATAAAGGACACACAGAATGACACAGCGAAACACAAAAAGAATAATACACGCATAAAATATAGGGATTTTATGGCAGTTATAAATCTAAAATTAAATCCGATTTCATACTTTCTTAAAAAAACAGCTCAGTCCTTCGATAGTGCCATCCTAGGAAGTTTCCCATATGGCTGAGCCAGTCACTGGATTTGTAAGTGAATTATGATATCTTAAGTCACTGACTGTGTGAATGGCTTCTTCTGTGAAAGTTTGCTTCTTGAAGGGGGAACACAAACAATGATCAATGAGGCACCTGTCTTCCCATTGCCCGCAGGCATCATCACCTGTGAAGCTCAACAGAACCATCCAGTGAGAATCTTGAGAAACTGCATATAGAATCCTCTCTATCCTAAATATTAAAGCTACTTCGTTCCCGTTCCCCACTGGTTTACACCAGAATGGTTTGATCAGAATGTGGTCCAATATTGGACTGCAAGACCTGCAGCCTGATCTAGCCTGTCTTTTTAAAGATAAATGTTAAAAAAATAAAATCTGCAAAGTATTCTTGGATGAGCCAACATTAAAGTAAGCCAGGCTTGCAGTGGGCAGTATAAATTTTGTTCCATTAGCCCTCATATACTGCCCAATTATGATTCCTTTCAATTAGGAAGTATCAAACACAGTATTTATTATTCTTATTGTAGAATATTTATGTACAGCATTTCAACAAAAAAGTTCACAGAGTGATTCTAGAAACAAAAATCAAGTAATTAAACAGCTCCCTGTCCCAAAAGAGCCAACAATCTACAGAAATACAGAAGAACACCAGCAATGAAGTTTATTGCCATGAAGTTTGAATCATGGGTGGCATCTTAAGATTTTGTAGTTCAGGTTTCCACAATTGATTATTCTCAGTTTCCCTCTAATTGCTTCTTTATGACTCATGCTTTTTCATGAAGTTGCATATAAACTGTGTGTGTGTGTGTGTGTGTGTGTGCGTGTGTAAAAGATAGGAAAGGCCAGCTAAATATAAAGTATGCATTTTCCCCCTAATTCTACAGTAATTTGACCTTGCCCAAACCCTATAATTTCCCAATCCTTCACTGTAAGCAAAGCCAGACGTTAGCACATTTTTGGCTGCACGGTGCTTACAGAAATATTAGTGAAAGGCTTGTGAGTTCCGTGTGGCAAACTTGGTCAAGAGACATGCAACGTTTAATTAGCTATGGGCGTTTTGCACTTTTGTTATCAGACTTGCAGCATGTAATTAGGAAAGCCTGTTAAGCCTCGACGCTACTTTGCCAGCCGCACAATGCATGCCTAAAAATAACACACTGTTGGTCAGAAAAATAAAGAGTCTCATTGTACCTTTAATCAAAGCGAGAATTTAGGTGAGTGTACAAAGTTGAATTTTAGTCATGAGTATAGCTGGCACTCATCTAATAAATCTGGACTTAATTAAACTGTATTTCCCAGCTGTGTACTCCAAAACAATCTACAAGGTCAGATTTGGATACATATTTTTGGCCCTGTAAGAGAGGGTCAATTTTTTTTTTCCCTAACACAAAGACATTCTGAGCCTGCAGAATTCTGAAAACTGAACTGTCATATTCAAAATCAGGTGGACTTCCTGTCTGCATGAGGCTGTGTATGGTAATCATGAAAGCCAGAATCCAGAACTTCTCCTGTTAGTGAAGGGTGCAGTTAGCCAAGTGCTGCTGCGGAAACCAGTCTCCATTCTTTCTTTCCATGTTACTTCTGAGTGCGAGCATAGTACACCAAGCACTGCTGTGATACAACAGCCATTCATTCAGTGGTGTTCATGCAGGCCTTCCTGTGCAAACCCCACTGAGGTTTTGAAGCAGCAATGTCTGGTGGATTGTCTCTGCAGATCCTTTTAAAGCAGTGCTACTCAAAGTGGTGGTCTGAAGATAGGTGCTGATCCGCGAGCCATCGGCTGCTGGTCTGCAGTAAATTTTCAGGGAACAATGGTAATAATATGGCACATACCGGACTGGTCCGTGGCACATTTGAAAAAAGAAATTGCTGATAGTGCTTTAATGCTCATTGTCGACATATGCAACAGACCCATGAAAACCAAAAGCTTAGATGGGGTAAGTGGAAGCTGTTTTGCCAAATTCCCTTTCCAAACATAGTCTAGAGCAAGGGTTTCCAAACTTTTTGGCCAGAGGGCCGCATCAAATATCTGGTGTGGTGTTGAGGACCGAAAAAAAATTAAATATAAAATTTAAATAGAGATGGAACTTAGATGAGTGAATAAATGAATGATGGCACAATCCTAACCAGGTCTACTCAGAAGTAAGTTCTATTTTGTTCAATGAGGCTTACTCTCAGGAAAGTGTGGTTAGGATTGCAGCCTGAATGGGCTCATTCTCTGGCCCTCAGAACACCCTACAGACACTATCAGAGCACAGTTCTGATCATATTGAGTTGAGTGGGCCAGAGGCTTTTAGGGGACAAGAGGTTGGCCACGGGCCGGAAAGAAGCTTGCTGCAGGCCGCATCTGGTCCCCAGGCCGGGGTTTGGAGACCCCTGGTCTAGAGTAGTGGTTCTCAAGCTACACAGGAGCTTTACTCCCCTAGGTAAGTCTTTGTAGGGGCGGGGCTGGAGGCAGGGAAGTGATCCCCAGGATTGTGCCCTTAGGGGGGGGCTATTTTTTAAACTAAACATACAAGCTCTTAGGTCTGAGGGGCACGGGGAGCAATGCGGAGCACTTGAAGGTCTCCCTTCAAGTGCTTGCAGTTCTCCCTGCAGTTTCTAAATAGTGGAAGTTGCAAGCATGATTAAACCAGAAAGGGAATTTCTGGTTTCATCGCGCTTGCAACATTCACTACTTAGAAGCCACAGGGAGACCTGCAAGCACTTCGTGGAGCTCCCCACACTCTGAGAGCATGTATGTTTAGTTTAAAAACAGTCCCCCTTCCCCTACAGGGACACGATCCTGGGGATCACTTCACAATTATTCCCCTGCCCCAGCCCCTTAAAGGGAACAGGGCATCATTACATGAGCTGGTGGGTTATGACCCACCAGTTTTACCACTGGTCTAGGGAATTTATGCTCACTTTAAACTAATCCATTCCCCTCTTGACTTGAAATAGCCCTAATCCTGCAGAAAGTGCTGCTAGACCACACCACTAGGGTAGCCCATCTGTTCAACCTGCAGAGGTCCTCCTTCTTCCATTCTCCTGCCAGTAGCTTCTCCAGCTGTTGCAGCAACACCTTGGTTCCCAGCAACTCCTGGATGTGGCAGCCACAAACCAGTATCTCTAGCAGTCTCTGTTCATTCAGTCCATCCTCTTTCCTTCAAGCTCTTTCCTTCCACTCTCCCTTCCAGTCTCGACAACATCTTCTACACCCTTTACCTTCCTCCACATGCTGCTTTTATCCCTTTAGGCTTTTTTTGCCTCAAAGTGGCTGCAGCTGTGCAGCACACTCACTGCAATCTAAGGCCCTGGTGTTAATCCCAAGCTCACCTGTCAGAACAAGGGCCACAGTTGACACAACACCTTATCTCCTCAAGAGATCTTGCTGAAAGAAGTCCAGACATTCCAAAGTTTAGCGAGGGCACTTGCTTCCTTCATGGTGAGGTCCACTGCCTCCAACATCTGCCAGGGATCCATTTGCTTTCCTCTCTTATTACACAGAAGGGGATACTAATTGCCTTGGGCTCACACCCCATTCTTGGCACCAATTTGTTTTGCCAAATTCCCTTTTCAAACTTGTTCTGGAGAACTTATGCCCGCTTTAAGCTAATTAGTTCCCCTGAATCAAACACGACTAGCGCTAGTGACATACTAAACTCCTACTGTACTCCAGCACCAACGGGAAGGTAACTAGTAGGTAACTAGTAGGTAGCTTTCCTGTGGGGCTGCAGGGTTCTTCTTCCCAGTCCTTGAAACAGCAGCTCTGCTAGACAACAATGCCCCTTCAGCTCTCCACCACTCAGTAGTCTCTGTTCAGCTAGTTTACCAGGCAGTCAGTTCATTAGTCAGTTTGTCAGTCAGTTAGCTAGTCCGCGAGTCAGTCCACTAGTTCACTGTCCATCCACCAGTTCGTTAGTCTGTTTGCCAGTCCATTGGTCTGTCAGTCAGTTTTAGTCCTATCTCCTTCCTTCCTCCAAGCTCTACTCTTTCTACAACCCACAAACTCTTCCAGATCCAGATGCTGCTTATATTCTGTAATGACCTGGCTGCCTCTAGTGGGTGTAGCATACCCACTGCTAAAAGCCTAGGTTTTAACCCCAGGCTTCCCAGGCCTACCAAGGGGCCACGGTTGACACCACATCCTGGCTCCTTGAGGGATCTTTCGCATTTCTGCTACAGAAACTCACATTATATTTTTAGTGGTTGCAGGTTTATTTTTATGTGTGACAATGGAACACAAAAATATTAATCATGAATATGGTGTAGGAATGCATATGAAGTCCCAGTCAGATCCACAGAAGCCAGGGTATGTTGATGAAAGATAAAATTAAGTGCTGATGATGTCACTTTTTTGCTTTAACAGAACCTGACCTTAAAAAAAAAAAATCAATGACTTCACAATTTTGTGGCTCATCCAGTTTATAATTATGCATTATCTGTAAACCATATGAGGAAGTGCTTCACTGAAGTGAATGAAACCTACAGAAGCAAGCAAGCGATACAGCTCTTCATCAAGATCATAATGACTGCGTAAATAGCATCAGCCATTTTACTTCAAGGTTTTAATTTGTCATAGCTAGAGACCACTCTGCTATAGAGACAACAGTTAAATAAACACAAACTTGGTCAGATAATAAATGGAATGCCTTTATAACTATAGTACCGAGATCTCCACTGTATCTGGCTATAAGAGCTATGGTGAACTCTAAACCAACTTCCAGGAAGGAAATGCCAGATGTAAGGGAGTGGCAATAAGATGCAGGTATCTTGTTGCCTTGTGTGCTCCCCAATGCATCTGGTGGGCCACTGTGAGGTACAGGAAGCTGGATTAGATGGGCCTTTGGCCTGATTCAGCAGGGCTCTTCTTAAGAAATACATGAGGAGAGGACAAGCAAGACAACATTTGAATGGCAACTCTCAAACTTTAGATCTCCTCCTTCATTAAAGAGTTGGGCTCATTTACATGTTACCTCCACAGCAACAGTTCCATGATGGAGTGGTTGGGGGTAGGGTGTATGTGAGAGATAATATAAAACATACAGAAATGTTTATTTCATCTTATTTCTAAACCACATCATGGCATGACATGGAGATATGCCATGGAGAGGGAATTCCTGACAGCTTCCAGGTAGCTTGATAACCTGTAATCTGAGTTTTTGGATAGTGTTGCAAGATCTTTTTACTTTTGGCCAGCCCTTTGAGATCAAGGATTGGAGAGAAAGTGACAGTGTGTATTTTTAATGGAGTTTAAATCCATTACTTATCCAGGTTTTTGAGAGGTTAGGATAAATTAAAGAGTTTTTAGAAAAATACAAGGTATCTAAAAAAAGTATGAACTGTGGTTATTCCAATCTGTTTGACCAGCTATGAAAATGCTTTAAAAAAAAATTCTTAAACAATTAAACAATCTTAGAGAAAGCTTCAGTCCTTTGCGTCAGTGTATTTGCTGGAAAACATTCGTGCGGTGTAGTTGTTAAAAGACCTACAGGAAAAGGGAGAGGCTACCAAGATGTTTCACTTCCTGATGGCATCCAAAAAGTAAAGTACACACTCCTGCATCCTTATTGTATATGACAGCATTTGAAGTGATTGTGTGTGTTCCTCCTGTTGGGGAGACAGAAATTTGTCAAGACTTTAAATATGAAGGCAGGAAATGGAGAGAGCTGGATAGTTCAAGGAAGGCAATGGCAATTGCTGTGAATGTAGATGCAGAACAGATTTACCGCTTAAAAAAACAGTAGTTGTGTTTTAAAATACAGAATGAATTTCTGCTGTTATGCTGCACTCAGTCCAGTGAAATTCTGCTTTGAATATTTGCACCTGCTGAAGTGACCATATATTCTTAAGTTAATGCCTGCAATTCAACATCCCTCATCAGTGACGTATATGAAGTGTTTGCCAGGAAGAAGTGGAGGCTCTTACCTTCTGTGGCATCCTGTCATTCAGTTCTTCAAAAAAAAAATCTACGGCACGTTTTTCATTCTCCTTTCCAGAGAAGGAATGGAAAGTGGGGGAAAGAGATGCTTTTTTTAAAGCTTCCTTTCTCAAATGAATATTGATTGGATCCCTCCATTTAACAACCATTTACTTCAGCACAAAATATAACAGTCTACAGCACCTCATTGCTAGGCAGTGTATGTATGTGAAGGAGTAGTGACTGAATTTGAACTATCTGCACTGCAGTATCTCTTGCCATGGGCACTACTATCCACGTTTGTTGTATATTCAGCATATTGCAAGCTTTCACATGACTGACCACATACCCCTGAAGAACTTTTTTGTCTAATAGTAATGTGTGAAACTGTCTTTTATGCATGTGTTGGTATAATTTTACAACCATCAACTTTATGCAGCATCATCATAAGAACATAAGAAGAGTCTTGCCAGCTCAGGCCAGGAGCCCAACTATTCCAGCTTCCACACAGACTCCTATCGCCTCTCCCTTGCATCTGGCATTCAAAGACAGCTTACCTCTATAACCCAGAGGTTGCATATGGTCATCATGACTCGTAACCCATGATTGGACAGATTTATGGAGGAAAAGTCATTCTTTGACAGATTGTTTTATAGTTGAAAATTTCAGAATGATAGCCATATTAGACTGTTGTAGCAAAAACAATAAGGCATTTCTTGGCATCAGATTCCTTTCACTCCTCACAGACAGACAACAATACAGATGGTACTAGAGAAGTGGATAGGAGAGAAAAAGGAAGAGCATGACACAGTGAAAGTTGGTTAAATTTGAGTGGTGGGGTACTGTTGAGTGAATTTTTTTAATGATCTTGTTATACAATTAATAAAACACCTGAGAAGTAATTATTTTCTTCACAATTCCAGATGTTTCCACAGCCTGCTTGGTAAATGCCAACAATTGTCAGTAAATAATGAAAATGGCAGTCACATAATTGAGGGCCCAATCCTATCCAACTTTCCAATGCCGATGCAGCTGTGCCAATGGCACTTGCACTGCATTCTGCAGTAGGGGGTCTCAAGGCGTAGGCCTCCTCAAGGTAAGGGAAGGTTTGTTACCTTATCCTGGGGCTGCATCAATGCTGGAAAGTTGGGTAGGATTGGGCCCTGAATCATTTATTAAAGATACTTGGTGGCCCTCGAGATGTATTCAAGACCAGGGTGAAATGTGAGAATTTTTTTTTGGTCATGCTCTGGGTATTTACAGACTAGCTATAGGCAATATCCTTTCCTAGTGACAGAACAAACTTTTCTGATGTTATTTTTTGATGTTTCCCACGGGCCCCTGAAAATTCTAAAGAAATCCAATTTCTGCCAGTGACTGTATTACATACAAACTTCTATTACATTACTTGGTTTCTACAGAAGATCTACATCCTAAGCCTACAAGCACACCGGAGCCACCAAAGCCCTAGAGAGAGCCATCATGTGAAATTCACTCAAGAAACTTGCCTTTAGCTGTTGCAAGGAGTTAGAATTATTGTTTTCCTTACCTTGGTAGGTTTCCCAATATGTTCCAATGTCAGTTGCCCACAAAATGTGGTTGACACAGCATTAGCTCATGCCTCTATGACCAAGGTCCACACCTCTGCATTTTCATCTCCTAATTGACCCACTTCAAAATCCTGTTCTGTTTGTCCCATCCGATCTTTAGCCAACTTGCTTTAGAAACCGTGCACAGCTTGATGTCCTCCTTTTACCAAAATAACCTCTCTGCAAAAACTTCTAATTTAGTGTCATTTTCATACAAATGGTCCCAGCTTGCAACATCAAGTAGATGGTACATTTTATCTTTGGAGGATGACATTATTCCCTTACCTTACCATCCCTGGTTGTATTACAAAATAAAAGTTTTGTTTTATTACAAAAAAAAGTTTAAATTCCAGTGTTTAATTGTTCCCTCCCACACTGATTACTAATGTTGAAGCACAGCTGCTTGGACACAGCCACTGAGCCAATCATTCCCTCCACCCTCCCCACAATGTCATGTGGACCAGAAACCATCCTGCCAAAAGCAACATGAACAACCTACCCAACACACCCTGCACCCTCCAAAGATATACTTTTTGCCTTCATGAATTAAAAGCACAGCAGAAACTGCATGCTGGTTGCAATGCCTTTGAATCAAAGCTTGTGGATTCCTACAATGGCTTGTTGAGTGCTCACAGTAGGAGGCTATGTATTGCAAAGGCAATCTTCCTTTGCAATCGCAAAAATATTGTGCTGCCAACATGACATCTGCATACCATAACCTCATGCTGGGTGCTTGCTTATCATAACCTTCTCCTAAATACTTTGTACTTCAGTTGTAAAATGCTGTTTACACAGTAGTAAGAAAAAGAGAAAGCAGGTCATGAACCAGGATCCCAGGTATTTGTTACTGTTTGTATAATACACAACCCATTTCACTGGGAGTAATAATGTGTAAACTTCCATAAAGCTTTTTTATTCTTGCTTGATTAGCATACAGAATTGCAGCACAATCCTAGGCATATCTACTCAGAAGTAAGCCCCACTGAGTTTAATGGGACTTACTCCTAGGTACACGTCTACAGGATTGCAGCCTAAAAGAGATAGTACCAGTGATGTAGCGAGCCAGGGGTGGGGGGTGGTGGTCTGCCCTAGGTACCAACTTTTTTGGGGGACATGAGGGGGACAACACCTCATGTTACCAAAAACTAAAATCACAGTGGTTAGGAAAAATACCATCATGTTTATACCGCTGGATGTGGAATTTGCAGCAGAATGCAACAGAAAAAACTGGAGTGAAATATCTCCTTTATATCAAAACTTATGGCAAAAAACCAGAAAAACAAGATGCATGGAGCCCTATAGAAAATAAAATGAGCCATATTGCGTGTTTACTTGCAAGTAGATAACTTGCCTTAGTCCTTCAGAAAGGGCAGGCTGAGAGAAATCCAATGACACCAGAATGGTTCCAATTTGATAAACACAGCCCTGCAAAAACACCTGAGAAGGAAGTCCCTCCCTCCAAGCTGATGAATGTATTGAGCCCTATGGAAAGCTAAACTAAGCATTTACTCACAAGTAAGTAAATGTTCCTTGGCTCATGGTCAGGTCAGGCAAAGAGGAATGTGAGGCCACTAGAATGGTGTTATTGCAGGCAGGCAACATAGAAAATTCATTTGGTGGAACAGAGCTGACTTAATTGTTTGTTTTTCTTTAATATATTTATAATTATTTATTTTAACTTGCTTAGTGATGTTACTTCCAGCCATGACATCTCTTGAAACATTAATTATGTGGTACAGGGTGACAAAAATTTATGGGCCCTGGGTGTTAAATCACCTAGGTATGCCATTGGATGGGACCTCCACATGGCTGTAAATATTCATTGAACTTGACCTGGTAAGTGCAGAGGTGCACAACCCTTTCAATGGCTCTAAAACTCAACTTTACCCAAGTTTAATCAGCAGAGAGAAAGTGGAAAAATTATGATAGTGTCACTTGCAGTACCTTTCCTCATGCTTCCTTCTGCTTACTTATTGTAGTGACCCTTGAAACATAATTCCAGTGCAGCTAAAGCTATTCATATTCATTTATAGTTTTTTGGATTTTTTGTTACTAAAATAATAACTCAAGCATAATGCAATCATAATAAGGAGAGACAAATGTTCAATATAGAGCATTTGTACATACTGGCTATACACCATGCAACAGAAATCTGATGTCTCTGAAAATTCACAGAAAGAGATAGTCTTTCCATCAACATTTACAACTAAACAGTCCAATCCACAACCCATTGGGGATTAATCAACTTGAATACTACGATCCAAGATGAGAACTTAAATAAAAACAAACGTTATAAAAATGAGGAACAAAGAAGTCTGAAAATTACAAGGGTTCACAGTGGAACTTATCTGATAGACTTCACAGATCTTTATGTTAATGAAAATACAAATATGCTGGCAGTTTCATACTCTTTGAGAATGTGTGCTAAATCAAGCTTTCAGTGTCTGTATGAATACATTGCCTCAATCACTGAGACACATTTCCCTTTTTGGGAAGCATTTCCCAAATGCATTTCCCTGCTTTGACTCTCCATATATAAATATTCTGTGGCAAGATAAAATAATATTAATATTAAGAAAAATATTGAGAATTTTTTAAATTAAAGATACTACTTTTACATATATGGCCTGTCAGAAATTTTCAGTTGAAAACAAATAAGCGAAGGGGAGAGGGCATATAAAATGTTAGCAAAAATAATGAATTAGACACTAAGGGTGACAGAAGAGGACAGAAATTACAATTTGCTAAAGGCAGATTACAAATCCAATTAATAATAAATAATAATAATAACTTTTAAAAAAATTCTAAAGTTCATGGTTTTTTTACTTTTGTCCCACCCTATCTCCAAAAACCAAGACATAAGGAAATAAATAATAAAGATTATAATAAAGATTATTTGGGTACAATCTAGTTAGTTAAGCATTTTTAAATTCCTTCAATTTCAGCAGGACAAAGCTAAGCACTTAACACTCATTTTGAGTTTACTTTTTGCTGGATTGTACTTTTGGTTTTTAAAAATTCAGTTATTTCCCCCCATTTATTCTCTCTTTACTTCCAGGCCATATTGAACATTTGAGCTGGAGAAGACACAGATTTACAAAGACAGAGAATGGCCACTAAGGCTGCCTCTCTACATGCAGCACTCAGATTATGGGGGGGAAAGGTAAGGGGACATTAATACTGTAATATGCACAAGCTCCAACCTCTGACTCCCCCCTCCCCGTTTTAGCCAAATATGGCTCCTCTCTTTCCAAAGACGATAGCTTGGTATGCCATCTCACATCTAAGGGTCTCTTCTGCCTGGCCCCCCCTGCATAATTCATGCATTGTCTATATACCCTCACCTTTAGGACTTTAACATATGGAGGTTATGAGGGACCATTCCTGCTGGTTTCTAAAAATATTACCCCAAATGTAGCTGATATTTCTTAGCATGTTATTCACTGCTGCATGTAAAAGCAGCTTTCATGGATGATTGCAATTAGGGAGTTAGACTCCAGCATACTAGTACAAGTGACTTCACTAAATTCACAAGCTTGCTTCCAAATCACAATCCTTTAACCCTCTTAAATGCATCACCACAAAGGGTATCCATGAGTTTATGCATCATTTCCATATATCTAATGGCTTAGGCACTACAAGATGAAATTGACAGCTTGTTCAATTACATTATTAGAAATATACCCAAAATGCACTATGCAAATTATAATAATATTAATTTACCTGATAAAATATTTGGAACCTCATCGCTTTCCAGAACTCCTTTCTGCTTTGTCCCCCGGAGCTCACTTTTTGACTTCCAAATGAGCTTTACCATTCTGAACATTTCAGGCCACTTCCAAGCTAAGAGCCCCTGCTGACAGAAAGGCAGGCTGCCCATGGACAAGGGCATCAGATCATCCTCAGTTCCCCACCGCCTACCCATGTCCAACACGCTGAACAACCTACTGAGCACAGGCATCCTCAGAAGACACGGCTGCAACTACTGGAGAGGAAAACTCCTTAAATGCCAGGAAAAATAAAAAACACCACACAGCATTGTTCCAGCCCACAGAGAAGGCTTCTCTAAGCTTGCCGCAGCTTTGATACTCCTTAAGTTCAAGCAACAAACTCCATGGAGAAATGTACCTTCCAGAGTGTCTCAGTCATGAATGTTCTGAAACTGTTCCTTCTCACATACATGCAAATTCTGTCGCACTGCCCTTTCCCTCCCCTTCTCTCAGGTTTCGAGTTAACTGCACTTGATTAATCCCAGCCTACAGCTGGAATCATAAGGGAAACAAATAAAAACTGGGAGATCCTTCTTTTCTTTTGCTTTTCCCCTTTGCAAATGCGAAAATACTGGCAATGACATCTACAGAAACATGCTTATTTACCCCTTCTGCAATCAACAGGCAGTATGATGTGACAGCTGTTGGGTTTTAAACAGCAGAGCTTCACCAGCTCTGCCCTGTATTTTGAATAGGGAGGGGGAGCCCAGCAGAACCTGTTGGAATTTACCTCACTTCAGTTAGAACAGTTCTTAAGAACATTGCCTTCTCCACTAATGGCGGTCTTATGATGACAATATTAAGAAGGCTGCGTTTGAATTTATGTGCAAAGTAATCCAATTAAACCAGCTCCCCCCCTCCTTCCTCTTCCCAGTTGTTTGGTTTTCAATCTCAGCAAATCTGAAGCGTAGACTATTAATCAAGCCATTTTGTAACCTCAGCTGCCCTTCAGCTGGACAGGAAATAACTTTGATTCACATTCCAGAGGGAACTGTGAATGAAATGAATCAGGAAAGCAGCAGAAGCCAGGGGTGGTGGACTATCTAACAAACAACTCCAGGGAGGTTTTGAATACAGAATTCAATTTAAAAAAAAAAATAAAAAAAACAACCCTTCAGAAGGCACAGAGAGAAATTATGCTATGGTTGACTGGCAGGCAAAAATCAAGATATTAAAGTTCCACTCCTCCAAATCCATTGTATGTGGAAATCCATTGTGAGCAGGGGGGTCATCTCAGTATGAATATGTTACCCTGCACATTCCTGATCTTGGAAGCTAAGCAGGGTCAGGCCTGGTTAGTACTTGGATGGGAGACCGCTTGGGAATACCGGGTGCTGTAGGCTTATACCAGAGTCTTTCGAGACTGAAGGTTGCCAACCAACCTTGAGCTACTCCACCCAAGTGAAGGTGTAAATTGATGTGAAGATATTTACTTTGCTAGGCTGGCAGACTATAGAAAGAAGTATGTTGTTCTTCATTAAACTTGATACCAGTCCAAAGCAAGCCTCCTTACTATTCTGTGGACAAAGGGCATAAACAGAAACAGGATGTATTGTATTACAGACATTTTCACAACAAACAGGGTGATCAATATTTGTTAAGTGGTGATTGGGTGTTTCCTATACAAAATGTTTTATAATTCTTAGCTCATTGAGTTTTGTTCTTTCCCTTTTTCAGATTCTGTTTTATTTCAGGAGGGTAGTTCTGTTCCAGCACAATCCTATGCATATCTACTCAGAAGAAAGTCTCATGGTGTTTAATGGGGTTTACTCTCAGGAAAGTGTGTATAGGATTGCAGCCTTAGGGCCCAATCCTATCCAACTTTCCAGCTCCAGTGTAGCCACAATGCAGCCCTGTGGTAAGGTAACACATGTTCCAATACCTTAAGAAGGCTCCAGTGACACAGGATGCAGCGCACATCCCACTGGCATAATTGCATCAGCACTGGAAAATTGGATAGGATTGGGTTTTTAGTCTGCTATAGTTTAAAAAAAAAAAAAGCCATATGACACCTTAAAGCCTAATAAATTTATTGTGACATTTTTATGCCTTTTAAGGTGATATTAGACTCAGGGAAGCCTCCCTCAGGCTTCATAATGCCTTAAAAGGCATAAAAACGTCACTGACTTAAGTTGTGTTTTTTGGAGTTATATGGGCTATTTTGAAGCCTGCAGAGGCTGTGGGTAGATGCATGTGGTCTCTGTTGGCTTCAGAAACTCCTCTGGCCCCAATCCCCTTAGAAGGGCATAAGGGGCAAAAATCGTGGATTTGCTTATCAACTATTTTTTGTATCCATGGGGGTGTGTGTCCAAGAATGGATCCCCCACGGACACTAAGGCCCCACCTGTAATTTTGTTTTGACTAGGGCCTTCTGTTCCGTATTGTTCCATCCTATGCTCTTCCTTCCGTATTGTTCCATCCTATGGTAACATCTTGTCTATAGCAGAAGACTGTTGCTGTAGCTTATCACACAATACACAACAGTGTCAGCACAGAGTCTAGTATCAATTCACTAGGTTCTGCTGGAAGAAATACAAGTTGATTAGATTTAAGGAAAAATAGTCATCGCTGAGGCTGGAATCATATGCCCACGTTTTCCTGCAAAATTTGTTTTGCTAGGTGAACAGGGCCAAGCGGAATGGGAACTTGAGTCAAATAACTCAGACTCAAGTCATGAAAATGCACATTTTTCTCTCACTTGTGGACTCTTGAGTCACATGTGTGGACGACTTGGAAAAACACTCAAGTCAAGGGCCCCTGACTCAGCACTCATCCCCATGCATGCAGACTTGAGTCTGGGTGTGTTTGCTTACTCTTTCTGTGGTGTGAAAAATCTTGTGGAACCATCATTCAGACCAGGTGAGCAGCAGGCAAGTGTCAATGCATCCGAGCAGGAGGGGGGAGGTGGGAGCTAGCTTTTACCCACCTCTGATAGGAAGGAAGGACCCAGTGATCATTGGAGAAAGGATGGGCATTCTGATATTTTCTTTGGCTGAGGCAAGGCAGGAGGAAGAGCCGAGGGGTTTCTTGCCTTATGATTGGCTGGAGAAGCTGGGGGGGAGGAGGGAGATGAAAAAAACTCTTTTACCCATCTCTGATAGGAACGAACCAATGATCTTTGGACAAAGGATGGGCGTTCTGATATTTTCTTTGGCTGAGATAGGGCAGAAGGATAAGCCTAGGGGGTTCTTGCTTTATGATCGGCTGGAGAAGCCCAGGGAGGGGGGAGGAGGCAGGGAAGTGGGGGGCAGTTCATAGTGATCATGCTTTCCATAGCAAGGCTGCTGTGAACTCCATTGTTACTTGGGGGAGGAACCCTCATTGAATGACCAGCTGGAATGGAACTACTTCTGAGTAGAGCTGCCAAGGACTGGGTCATCCTGGTAAGCCTCACAGCTGCTGCACATGACCCTCCTTCCTCTTGCCACTTCTCTCCCAGATCTTACGAAGTCTCTGCCACACCCTCAAACCTTGTTTATGGATGGGTGGGGACAGCAGGGGAGTGTTTAAAGAGAACAAACAACCCTCAGCAGCAGCCTTGTTTTTTCCCACAGTGGGCTTTTTAAAGGGGCAACTCTATTTAACTCGAGTCCTTTATAGTTGCAAAAGGGTGACTTGGCAACTCAGAAAGTGCCCTTGCTATGACTCATTTTTGAGTTGAGTCGAAGGGGGGCAGTGACTCTAGACTTGAGTCAAGTCAAGCCATGCTGGGTTTTCCCATCCCTGGAAGTAACTATCTGACAGGGCTGCTGTGAGAATAAAATAGGATAATGCCAGGTGCACATTGCCACAAGCTCTTTGGAAAAAGGGTGGGATACAAATGTGACAAGTAAATAGCTTAGTAAGTTGTACTGTGGATGAAGAGCCAATTGTGTTGAACTCTTTCATGTGGCAAACTAGGCTGGCCACAGACAACAATTTTTATGAGTGTTGAAAGTGGTTCAAAAGAGGCAAAAGAGACACACACTTTTCTTTTTCATGGCCATCCCTGATCAGAAAGATTTTGTGGGTTTCAAAACAAATGCAAAACCCCGCAAAACCCATTTAACAAAAACAATGGGTTGAATGCAGAAACCATGAGCAGATACCCCTTACAAAGTGCCTTCAACACTGGGGGAAAAACTCACCACCTATTTCTTTTTTTCTAATGCAGTTGTACAAAAAATCATGACACTCATTAAATTTGGATTCTAATTACAGTATTCAGTGATTAAGTTGTTTTTTCCAGGCTAAAATTAAGCATATTGTACTTTTCTAGAAAGAAAAATACACTTGCAAATAAACAGGATCTTCTTTTCATAGAGGAAGGAGGAAAAACAGTAGATTGAATTTTAACATCCTTCAGTTTTGAAAAACAGAACATACAAGTTTATCCTGCTGTTGCCAAAGTCATCAGAAGCAGCAGCATGATACTTCCACTGTCCTAGCATCCTTTGCCATGTTTACCTTAATGCTCCTACCTCAAACAGGAGACGAACGTTCCATTAAGCGTTTCTCAAACATTCTCTAAAGTGCTGTGCTATTAAATTATTTTTTTTGAATGTGCTCTTGTAACAGTGAGCACCATAAGGTCAAAGTGGCATGAAGAGTGAAGTTTCTCTTAAGTAGCATGCCATTGTTGTTGTAATTATATTATTTTCCAGTAGTGGTTAGCACCAGGATATCCTGACCCTTAGAACAAAGGGGTTATAAAGAAAGAAAACAAGGATATGCTGTAGCATTCCAGTTGCAACGATCCATTCATAAAACACATGAGCCCCATCATGTTACATCCCTTCAAGTTGCAGACACTCAACAGAACCATCCTCCTGTCCACATTCCCTGATGCTGACGCATTCAACTTTGTGAATAAGGAGCTGTATATTCATACAGCTGTATGTGTGTAGGGCTCCTCCATTCAATGGAAACTCTGATTCCTGGGGCTGGGATTGTGTTGCAGAGCTGTACTTATTGGGTGTGTGTGTGTGTGTGTGTGCGCGCGCGCGCGCATTGGGCATGCTGATATTGAGGGTATGGCATTACTGTGATTAGGTATACATGTTGGCAACCTTCAGTCTCGAAAGACTATGGTATTGCGCTCTGAAAGGTGGTTCCGGAACAGTGTCTAGTGTGGCTGAAAAGGCCGATTCGGGAGTGACAATCCCTTCCACACTGGGATCAAGTGCAGTCTGTCCCTGGTCTGTCTCCCTGGCTATGGGCCTTCCTTCTTTGCCTCTTAGCCTCAGACTGTTGGCCAAGTGTCTCTTCAAACTGGGAAAGGCCATGCTGCACAGCCTGCCTCCAAGCAGGCCGCTCAGAGGCCAGGGTTTCCCACTTGTTGAGGTCCACTCCTAAGGCCTTCAGATCCCTCTTGCAGATGTCCTTGTATCGCAGCTGTGGTCTACCTGTAGGGCGCTTTCCTTGCACGAGTTCTCCATAGAGGAGATCCTTTGGGATCTGGCCATCATCCATTCTCATGACATGACCGATCCAACGCAGGCGCCTCTGTTTCAGCAGTGCATACATGCTAGGGATTCCAGCACATTCCAGGACTGTGTTGTTTGGAACTTTGTCCTGCCAGGTGATGCCGAGAATGCGTCAGAGGCAGCGCATGTGGAAAGCGTTCAGTTTCCTCTCCTGTTGTGAGTGAAGGGCTGCTAATTATTTAATTATTTGTAATTAAATGTTTTGTAATTGATGTTTTTATCCTGTGTTTTATGTATTTCATTTTCATATTATTAATTATTATTGACAGTATTTATATACCGCTTTTCAACAAAAAGTTCACAAAGCGGTTTCGTAAGCTACTTTGACATTTTTTAAAAGAAAAGTTTGATAGAAATTATTAAAATAAATAAATATGCATGGTTTCATCCCTTCCGACACTGCTGTTCCTGGCTTTGGTACACCGCTGTGATGGAGGCTCACTTGTTTAGGCATGCAACTCCACAAACTGACAGGGCCAGAAGCACTGCACATCTTTTCTGGACCTGAGACCAAAGTGTGTGATTGCAGAAGCAGGTAGCAGTTGCAAAGCAGCCAGTAAGAGAGAAACATACCTGACTTTGGCTGATGGTTTACAAGAAGGAACTATGACCTTGTGGGGGGGGGTGTCCAAAGGCATATTGTTTGCTTTCGGGAACTGATGCTGTTCTGCTGACTAGCACTGTCCATCTACGCACACTTGCTCTGCATAGTTTGTACATTTTGTACATTTGTAAATATTGAGATATTAAATGCCATGGGTCAGTCGAGAGAAAATTAAATCCTATAGTGTTGCCACTGGCAGTTCTCACCATTCAGGGACCAAGAGAACATTCAGCATGATGCAGATGTTGCAGAAATACAGGATTGTGTTTTTTAACACTGGATATATTTTGATTTGTGTTTTAATTGGCTGCTTTGGAATCTCTGGGACGAAAGGGTGGGCAAATATTATAATGCTGGTGGTATTCCCCACTCTCATATCTTATGAGTTCCTGGTGTTTTATGTGTCCAATCTTGTGATGTCATAGTGCGACAAAATTTGAGGTACATTTCAGGTTAAAAGAATCAAGAGTTGTCAGGAAATTTATAATAAAGGTATAAGCTGTAATGGGATGGTGCAGGCTGGTTTGACTAGCAACAACAACATCAGTGGCATTCTGTCCTTCTACAAATGCTATCTACAAATGATATAAAAGAAGCTGCAAATGTTTATTCTTCATCACTTTTTTCAACTAAAAGAAAAAACCAGAGTCCACAATTGCATATTCCTTTCTAATGCTATGTCTAGTTATTGCTAACATACCCACATCTGTATTTCCCACATTTTACCACATACCCACATTTCCCCTAGGGTCTGGGGGATAAGAATAGGACCTCAGTTTGGCTGTACTTGTCGTAAGAGGTGACTAAACAGCCAGCGGGTAGATGGGACTCGTCAGCCTGGGAAGGCAGCTCATCTGAGAGAAGGAAAACTCTGATCCCAAACCTCCACTGCCTTGTGGCTACATCCAGTTATGGAAAAGGCTTTAGGAGTCAACCTTGAGGAAAATCTGAAGTTCAGTTCATGGCTGAACACAGTCATGTTCTGGCAACTCCTGCAACACTGCTGGAACTAACTATATTGGCTTCTGCCTTTCCATTGGATCATTTCAGCAACATGGAGAGGGGGGATTTGCTGCATGGGTAACAGTCTATCCTCCATATCTACTTTACCCAGGCTTTGCGCACTGGAGAGGACACTCTGTTCCAGAACCACCATTCAGAGCGCAATACCATAGCCTTCTGAGACTGAAGAATGCCAACCCACATCTGTATGTCTGAGTAATGTTAAAGAAAACAGCAGGGGCTGAGTATGCCTTTTAGATGTCATTTTGTGCCTCAACAGCAGAGTGCAAAGAGATTGGTGGTAAACTGAAAAAAGAGCTCTTACTTGTTTCATATAGGATGACAAGCGCTTCGCCATCAGCATTTTGGCACATGGTGTGAACTCTGGTTTAACATTCTTTCCTAGAAAGCATTTTGCAGCAAGAGTAAATGGGGCATGAACGTTATAATAGCCAGAGGAAAGCAGTGAGGCACTTGTGTGCTCTTTTGCTTGTAAATGAGATAAGATGTTCCCGAGATAGGGTATCTTCATCATACTTGCTGCCTTTGAAAACAGAATGAGGCAAAGCAAATGCCTCCCTTGCAATCAAGCTCTGTGAAAAATAAAACACCTACAGATGAAGTTTTGAAATATTTGTGGAAAGGCATTCGCGAAAGCAGAAGAAAAAATCTGCAACTTTTCCCCTTTTGGTTCATATATAGAACACATATATAGATCTGATCGAGACTTTTAGAAATGCCTTGGTTTCTAATAGTGGGCAATCAGATGTTCCTGGGAAAGCTCACAAACTGGGTTTGATGGCGACAATCATCTTCTGCAGTTTGCCCCCAGAATCTGGCAATCAGAGGTAGAGTGTGTCTGTACACAAAGGGTTTTGATTTTTACTATTACAGCTAATAGCATTGATAGACTCTCCTCCAAAAACAGACATTTCCTATCAGCAATTGTCTGATACCAACAGTGTATCATTGGACTTCCATTCAATGAATTAGGTATGCTGTAAGTGTTTTTCAAACATGGGATCGTGACCCCATTGGGATTGCAAAGCCTCACTTGTGGGATCATGAAAACTTACAGGAATGAAAAAGGTTGAAGACCACTGAACTTGAGCACCACCAGGTAAAGGGGGAGGCAATTAGCGTATCCCTTTAGATACCAGGAGATTGGGTCCTAGTTTGGTCAGGTTCTTAGCAATTGTGCTAAAATAGCTTTCTCTAGTGCCAGGCTCCATGGTAACTTCACGGGCATCTGCATTGACAGAGGAAGGTGGGGTAAAAATCTCTCAAATAAACAAATTAAATAAATAAAATAAACTTTCTTTTTCTGCTCTCTCTGAAGAATATTTGGTTACAGTGAACAGTGCTGGGAGGACATTACCAGGGCAAGGAATGGGCAGCAACAGAGCAGGGTGGGTGGATAGGATCCTATGAGGTGGTCAGGATCTACAATGGGTCTTCAGTAGCATGATTGATTGATTGGTTGATTGATTGGGGTCATGGCATGAAAAAAGTTGAAGACCACTGCTACAAATGGTAGATAGTACCATTTACATCATTTAAAAATGTAACCAGTAGAATAGCTTCCCACTTGCTCATAGAGCTAGAGATGGGACAGCTCAGTATGGAGCATGTAATTATAATGGAATTTATTGCTACCAGGCATAACAATAGTTACAAGCTTAGATGACTTTTAAATAGGTATAGACAAACTCATGGAGTTAACAGTGGTTGTTGCCTGCTAGCCAAAAAAACAGCCTACATATTTTGCAGAAGTAGATTTGTGTCAGATACTTAGGTCAAACAACAAGGAAGAGCTTTCTCCATCAAGTCTCATAAGTGTCCCCAGGGTGTATCTAGCTAGCCACTTTGGGAGACAGTAGATGGATCTTTGGTCTAATTTAAGAAAGCAATTTGTACGTTGTTATGCCCTGAAGGTTTCCTTTAGCTTCAACATCTGGGTGTTGGGGAGAAATTCTGTAGGTACAGCTTCGCTTGACATTTCAGCATTATGATGGGAGGAATGCTTAATGAGGCAAATGCTGGCTTGCTATGCAACTATTAAAATGTATGAAAGAAGTTAGGACCAGAATTAGCAAAATCTTCATATTTTAGAGTAAAAGATGGTTCCTAGGTCTTTCACGCTGCAAAAAAAGTAAGCAAGTACACCAAGATAGACTCGAGTCTGCATGCATGGGGACTCATTTCCCAGTCAGCAGCCTCAGACTTAAGTCACTGAAATGCCTGACAAATGTATACGAGTCAGCAAAAAAACCGTGTTTTTGCAACTTGGACTTGAGTCACATGACTCTAGTTCCCATCCCTGCTTCCTATGCCAATTGTTCATGACATTTTCACCAGCAACTTGCTTATTGTAAATGGAAGGGGAATGGTGAAACAACCCTCCCATTCCTTCTCTGAACCATATTCTCCCCTCCTTGGTGTTCAGATATGCCCACTAAGGCAGATTCCCCTGGACTACCTGGTCATCTGTAGCTTGCAAGCCAGACTCCTTTGTCCCAAAGACACTGCCAGAACTGCCTGGCGTGAATGTGGCAAGTGCACCTAATGAGGATTATACCTGGGGGTATACTCCTTCACTGGTGGAACTAGAGCATTTCATGCAAAATACAGGCCATGTTCCAGCCCCAACCAAACAGGTGCAAGGCATCAGCCCAGCCCCTACAGAACAGAGGCAATTGAACAGTCCATTTTTACAAAGCTTATTCCTGGTCTAATGACAGGGAAAATGATGCAAGGCTGAGAGGTCTCTGATGTAGAAAGGGAGCAAAAGAAGAAGATATCTTTGAGATGGAGGAGGAGAACCCCTCTCTCCTTGCTACAAGTTCTGAGGCACACCAAAAAGTGCTCCTTTTTGAATTGGGTCAACTTTACAGGTAGGATTCTGGATTCTCCTGCCCTGATGTGGTAAGCAATGGAGGGCCCCTACATTGGGGCACCGCTTACTGAAGATCTTTGTAATGGAGAAGGAGTAAGCAGTTACACACAAGTTACACATGTGACTTGTGTGTAAGGTATAGTTTTTCTTTCAGACAAACTGAAGTTAGTGTTTGGTGTCTCATCTCTAAATGTACACTGGAAACTAGGTCAGAAGGTAGAAATAAAGCCCAAGATCACAGTATTGCTTTCAGCTTCAGCAGGGCCCTTCTTTCTGTAGATCAGAGTTGAGTTCTTGTGGTACAAGAAAGCTTCAGACAGCACAATGTCAATAACACAAAACAATAAATCTAGGACTTTGGCCGTTTGTAAACAATGGCAATGTAGGGGTGACTTACTTGACATCTGCCAGATACAAATGCAAGGAAGTGTTTCATAGACTAGGTAAGAGGATGTACAATTAGCATCTGTTTACATTTTTTTACAGGCCATAAGTCAGGCAAGCGATCATTTGCAGCCCTTTCTTGCTTCCTTAAAGGCAAGTTTATGACCTGAGAACATACATCTATTAAGAGCTGTCAGCAGGGTTTAAACAACCTTTTCTTGCTAGTTTGAATTGAGCCCATTTACTTCTCCCACCAGAGTCACAGGTGTTGAATAGGTGCATAACATGCCATGAGTGTATTTCTCCCCTTGTATTACACAACAATAAATATACTGGAAATGCATTTGCTTACTTAGGGCGCAATCCTAACCAATTTTCCAGCACTCGCATAGCTTTGCCAGTGGGGCGTATGCTGCATCTTGCAGATGGGGTGGAGTCACGGAGGCCTCTTCAAGATAAGGGAATGTTTGCTCCCTTACCTCAGAGTTGCATTGCCCTTACCTTGGTGCTGGAAATTTGGTTAGGATTGCGCCCTTAGTTACTTTTGCTCAGAAGGAATAGTGTGCATTTGTTTTATATCAAGAACTTTGCAGTACCCTCAGCAGTAAATACACACCCTCTGTGCTGGAATGCAACCATTGAAAAGTGAAGTATTATTGCAGTATGCCAAGAGACTCAATAATTAAAGGTAAGAAAATTGTATTAAACTGCAGTCAACTGAAACCAAGGGAAAAGACTGGTAGGTTAGGACAATACAAATGTGCCCCCATATCCACGGATCTGGAATATGCTGATTCAGTTATCCATGGATCCAGTAACCCCCATGTACCCATGAAGCCATTCTGCACCCACTCTGCCCAAAGTTGCATATTTGCTACGGGGTCCAAATGTGTACGTCTGCAGACCAGGCAAAAATGGGTTAACATTGTTAAGGGTTTTACTGGCGCAAAAATGTTCTTGCTTTTACAGGTCGTATAAACATTCAATCTTAAAGCAAAGTGCAGGCAGGCTGCTGGCAGCCTGAATGATTGAAAAACTAGATCAACAATAACAGGAAGCAGAGCAAACTTAGATACTACTATACTGGTACGTGGGGCTGTTTGAGACTGTGTAATCAGCTAGGTGATTATTGCAGTATGCCAAGAGACTCAATAACTAAAGGTAAGAAATTTGTATTAAATTGCAGTCAACTGAAACCTATAGGAAACCTATAGGTAGGTTATAGGAGCTGGAAGGTGACATCACTGGACACAAGATGGAGACACATGAATGCACCAGTGTCTAGGATGCCAACACACTCTAGTAAGATGTGCTGAATATGATATATATCCTTCAGACTGGATGCTGAAGGATGCTTCACTTGTTTCATGCTATCACACTATCCTTGTTGGTAATATCCTCATTTCTAGGTTTGCTAGCAATCCAAATACCCTCAATTAAAAAAAAATTCCCCCTATTTATTATTACACTAAGGCTGCTCTTAGATTTGTCTTGAATCCAAGTGCTTGGGCATGTCACATCTGAGGCTCTTTGGGCAAGAGCAGCAGGATGATGACGCAATATTTTTACTGGATAATATGTAACAATTTGGCAATGTAATGCTCAATAGGAGCCCAAGAATGAAATGTTCTGCAATGCAATGCTATCGGCTGCCCAGCAGAATGCAAATGATTTTGTCATGTATCTCATTTTTGGAACCCACGTGAATAATGAGGCTCAACCTGTACTGCTAAAATAAGCCTTTATAACATTTTACATGGTTTACTGAAAAAATGGCTACATTTTGGTAGCCTCTGTCCTGTTCACATATTATTATTATTATTATTATTATTATTATTATTATTATTATTATTATTATTATTATTATTAATAATAATAATAATAATAATAATAATAATAATAATAATAATAATAGATTTATATCCCGCCTTTTTGCCCCATGGGCACACAAGGCGGCCTACAACAATTGAAATACAAAATTGACAATTAAAAACAATAATTAAAAGTTTTCAAAAAATTAAAAATCTAAAACAAACCCCATGGATTCTAATATAAAGGAAAAAGAAAGCCAGCCAGCCAGTCAAAAGCTTTTTGAAATAAAAAGGTCTTCAGTCCACGCCGAAATATTAGCAAAGAGGGAGCAGTTCTCAGTTCTAAGGGGAAGGCATTCCAAAGGTCGGGGGCCACCACCGAGAAGGCCCTCTTCCTGGCCGCCGCCCCTCTCACATCTCTTGGTGGCAGCACAGTCAAAAGGGCCCCCCCAGATAATCTAAGAGCACGGGCAGGATTGTAAGGAAGGAGGCGGTCCCTCAAATACCCCGGCCCCAAGCCGTAAATGGCTTTAAAAGTCAAAACTAGCACCTTGAATTGGGTCCAGAACAGAACCGGCAGTCAGTGTAGTCGCCGAAGCAACAGCTCGACAGAGTCAAACCGACGTGCCCCAGCAACCACATGAGCAGCCACATTCCGTACTAGTCGTAATTTCTGGACCATCTTCAAAGTCAGCCCCACGTAGAGCGCATTGCAATAATCTAATCTATATGTCACTAGGGCATGGGTTACTGTGGCCAGGTCCGCGCAGCTCAGGTACGGTCGCAGCTGGCGAATCAGCCGAAGCTGAGCAAAGGCTCCCCTGGCCACTGCCGCCACCTGGGACTCCAGGTACAGCTGTGGATCCAGGAGAACCCCCAAGCTGTGGACCTGCTCCTTCAGAGGGAGTGCAACCCCATTCAGAGCAGGACGATGGTCCAATACCCGAGCTGTGGATTTCCAAACCAAAAGCACCTCTGTCTTATCCGGATTTAATTTCAGCTTGTTCGCCCATATCCAGCCCCTAACCGCCTCCAGACAGCGATCCAGGACCCCAACCGCCTCCTCAGAATCAGGGGGAAAGGAGAGAGAAAGCTGGGTTTCATCAGCATATTGATGACACCCCACTCCAAACCCCCAGATGACCTCTCCCAGCGGCTTCATGTAGATGTTAAAGAGCATGGGGGATAAGATAGAACCTTGCGGCACCCCAAATTTAAGAGGTCGGGGTGCCGAACAAGCATCCCCCAGCACCACCTTCTGGGATCTGTCAGCCAGGAAGGAGCGGAACCACTTCAAAACAGTGCCTCCAAGCCCCAACCCGGCCAGCCGACCCAGAAGGACACCATGGTCGATGGTGTCGAAAGCCGCCGAGAGGTCCAGCAGGACTAACAGGGTCGCACTCCCCCTGTCCATTCCCCAGTGAAGGTCATCCACCAAGGCAACCAAGGCAGTCTCCGTTCAAAACCCCAGGCAAGCCGGCCAGCTGACCCAGGACACCATGGTCGATGGTGTCGAAAGCCGCCGAGAGGTCCAGCAGGACTAACGGTCGCACTCCCCCTGTCCATTCCCCGGTGAAGGTCATCCAACAAGGTGACCAAGGCAGTCTCCGTCCCGAACCCCAGCTTGACGCCAGATTGGAATGGGTCCAGATAATCCTCCAGTACCCTCTGAAGCTGGGACACCACCACCCGCTCAATCACCTTGCCCAGGAATGGGATATTCGAGACTGACCGAAAGTTGTTTAAATTAGTGGGATCCAGGGAGGGCTTCTTCAGGAGGGGGCGAACCATTGCCTGCTTCAAGGCAGGCGGGAGCACCCCCTCCCTCAGAGATGAGTTCACCGCCCTCCCCGTCCACTCGGCCAGCCCTTCCCGAGCAGCCCTAATTAGTCATGCTGGGCAAGAGTCGAGCGGGCAAGCAGCAGGTCTCACACTCCAGAGAATCCTGTCCACATCCTCAGGCTCTACAAGCTGAAAAGAATCCCAAATAGCAGGATAGACAGATTCCCCGGGGACATCACTAGATATACCCACAGCAGCGTCTAAGTCATGCCGAATCTGATCGACCTTCTCCGCAAAGTGTTTTGAGAACTCGTCACAGCGAGCCTCCGAGTGCTCCTCCCCACTAGTAGGGGGGGCCAGATGTAAAAGGCTACGGACCACACGAAAGAGCTCAGCTGGACGGTTCTCTGCAGATGCAATGGAGGCAGAGAAGTATGCCCTTTTAGCTGCCACCACCGCCTTAGAATAAGCTCTTAACTGGGCCCTAGCCCGTGTACGGTCAGATTCAGTCCGAGTCTTTCACCACTGATGCTCTAGATGTCTGCCCTGCCGCTTCATCATCCACAGCTCCTCAGAAAATGAAGGAGCTGCTCTGACTCTGCGACTGGGCAGAGGATGCTCAGGAGCGATCTCATCCAGGGCCCTGGCCATCTCCGTATTCCAGAGATCGACCAGAGCGCCGGGTGGGTCTCCAGCTCTGGCAACAGGAAAATCCCCCAGAGCCCTCAGGAGCCCACATATAACAGAATACATGAAGGGATTTGTCTTTAAGTACAGCCAACCTGCAAATAGGGCACACCAGTTGCAGAATTACCTTTTTATAATCTTACTTTTTTTAAGTGGGAAGAAGAGGAGCAAAGAGGGAAGGGGGAAAGAGAAAGATGGAAATATAGGATAAACATTAAAAGTGTGTTCCATGTTGAAGGCAGAGGTTACTCTAGATTTTGGGTCTAGGAAGACAAAAGAAAGAAGATAGAAGATAGAATATTTGCTTTAAAATACAGACGTGTCCCCATATCTGCAGGGGTTCCATTTTGGAACCACCACCCTATGGATACGTGAATCCATGGATCCCCCTACCCTCCAGAGGTTATCTCTGCTTGCCTCAGGAGGGCCTTCTGAGTCCAGCAGAGGCCATACATGTCCGCTTACAGCCTCTGCTGGGTTCAGAATGACTGTCAGTGGTGAAAAACCAGAAGTGATGTTTTTAAGCCTTCAAGGCCCAAATCCTAACCCACTTTCCAGCACTGGCATAGCTGTGCCAATGGGACATGTGCTGCATCCTGCAGTTAGCAGTCATGGAGTCCTCCTCAAAGTAAGGGAAAGTTTGTTTCCTTACCTAGGAGCTGCATTACCCTTATGTCGATGCTGGAAAGTGGGTTAGGATTGTGCCCTAAAAATCATTATGAGGGCTGGCATAAAAAGTCTCTTCTGGTTTTTCCGAAAGAACCGGTCTTGATTTTTTTTTTTTTGCCTCTGGCAGCCATTCTGACCCTGACAGAGGCTGCAAGCAGCTTCTGCTGGGCTTAGAAGACCTTCCAGAGGCAAGGGAGCAGAGACCTGGGGTTCACTGAAACTGCAGATACAGGATCCACAGATACAGGAGGGGGCCCTGAATACTCTTATTTCATAAATTTGAGATGTAGAACAACATGGATAACTATGCGATACCCTGGCATAGTTGCTCAGAAACAAAATAGACTGACTAGAGGCCTTAATTGATTGGTTATTCTGAGACAAGGGAACTTCTTAAGCAAGTGAATGTCAATTGAATCACTATTTAATCAGGTTGAAATGATATTTAAAAGTGTAATGGCGTTAGGAACATTATGTACTGTGTTCAAGTTGCTCAGAAAATAGAAGACCTCGTAGAATAGCGTTCTCCAAACCATGGCCCGCTGCATCCCCGAATTACCCGCCTGGGTGGCAGCTTTCTGTTCCACACCGTAGCCCCATCGTTTTGTTGCTGCCAATCTTCTCAGAAACTCAGACCAGGCATCAGCGTCCACTGCTGATCGCCCCAGAATTTGATCTAATTCTAAACATACTTGCTCATGCGTTGGTTTTAGTGAAATACATAGACAGCCTCTTTCTTCTGTCTTGTATTAAGGTTATCAGCAATATACACAAGTCTTAGCCTTAATTTCCTTCAGCACATTTACAAAAAAAGAATAAGAACATTATTTAGTGCTGCTGCATTTTCATTTATGTTTTAATTTTTGTTTTGTTGTTGGTACAGTTTTATATTTAAGCCACTTTGATTACTTATGTTGACAGCAGGATATAAATAACCTGAAATAAATAGCACAATGACTTCTTTCTTCCAGCATTCATCTTTGTTATCCCTTTCTAACACCTGGGCAAAGCTGAAGAACAGCAATGGATTTCCATCCTGGTTAGTAGAGCAAGTACAAACCTCAGTTTTTTTATGTCATCAGCTGAACAATCATGGAGTCTCTGGATTTGCCACAAGTCATCCACTAGTGCCACGAACCAGAAGAAATCTCAATACACGTGGAGAGAAGGAACCAAATGAACCTGAAGTGTCCTTAAAGGGTTGTTTACATAACAGCAAATCATGGTTTGATGTTGTCTCAACCAGACCATTGGTAACAGAGAACACTGTGAAATAATTCCTCATCATTTCTCTCCTCCAATCCCTCAACAGTTTTAGTCGAAAGACCCACACTAATGGCCTAACGCTAACTGGGATTGGGTCAGTTCACAGGGGGTTTTACAGTAGCAGAACAATATTTCACTGTCATACGGTGGTTGCTGTTGGCGTGAGCAGCACGCAGCCGGCGGCCATTTTGTGAATGTGCTGCTGCCTCGCTACCAGAGTCCACTGCCCCATTGCAATCCTACACATAATTTTTGGGGGGTAAATCTCACTGAATTCAATGAGACTTACTTATGAGTAGATATAGCTAGGATCACACTAAAAGGTTCGAAGAGATACTGCTCAATCCTTCAAGAAACATGGGACTCAACAATTAGTTTGGGTAGTATGCAAGAAGTTTCAGCAGTTGGTTCTTGATTCATAGCTATGAAAATTTAGTCATTCAAAGTTATTTCTGGATCTGCTACTAAAAGGAGGCCTTGATCCCAAACCAACAGATATTTAAGAATATTTAACCTCATGGTTTTCAATGAGCTTAAGGTTGCAATCCTAAACACAATTATATGAGAGTAAGTCACACTGAACTCAATGGGTTCTGAGTAGACATGCCTAGGATTGTGCTCTCAGTGTTAATATTATTATTATTATTATTATTATTATTATTATTATTATTATTATTATTAACAGTATTTATATACCGCTTTTCAACTAAAAGTTCACAAAGCGGTTTACAGAGAAAAATCAAATAACTAAATGACTCCCTGTCCCAAAAGGGCTCACAATCTAAAAAGATGCAAATGAATACCAACAGACAGCCACTAGAACAGACAGTGCTGGGGTGTTCTTATGTGTTCTTATGATTTGCTTTGGATTGAAGTTCTTATGTATAAAGGACTACAAATCTTGGACATTTTCATGGTGAGGAATATTTTTGTTTCAACAATAAATCCTCCTGCCTACCAGAACTTTTCTCATTCACTGCCATCTTTTGTGCCCATCTTCCATGAAAATTTCAAAGATTTTGTTTTTTAATTTTAAATGTACATTTTAAAGCAACTGTGGTAACTAAAATGGCTGGCAGAGCATAGATTCTATTATGGCACAGGAAAGCCAGGCTGAAATAAAATGGAAGGTTCCAGCAACAGTACTTTCTGTCCAAACTCTTCGGAGAATAATTATGATGTGATCTTTTTTCATATTACAAAGACTTCAAAGGCCTCTAGTCTGTTTTGCTACAGATGACAGCAAATGAGATTATACAACCAGATTTATGTTCCTGCAGATCCTTTTCCTACTCTTTTCAGGATGAAAATATGGTAATAATTAAAATCACATGGACTTCAATTCTTCTGGCTCCTAAATATTAAGGCACTAAATATTAAGGCATTAATTAATATTAAGTGGATTCCCCAAAGAATCCACTGAAGAAAGTCTGCCACAATATCAACATGAGTGCTGTGGACCTCTGGGCTCCTGTTCAGTGTTCACCTGTGTAAAGGGTGATTTTATGTAAACATTGCTACACAGTCCTGTTACGATACCGTTGGTCCTCCTTATCCGCAGGTTTAATACCCATAGATTTGACTCAATGTGGGTGTCAAGCCCACATCTAGAGGACCTCCAGGACCTTCCATGAGGTGTTCTGAGGCGCGGAGAGGTTGCATGCAGCCTCCCTGCCCCTCAGAAGGCCTCCCAAATGCTTCTGAGGAGCACTTCTGGTTGCCAGTGTGCTCCACCCTCCACTGCAGATTATTATCTGTGGAATTTGGTATCCACTGCTGGACTGCGAACAGATCTCCTGCAGATATGGAGGGCCCACTGTACTTTTCTCTCTGTCACTTGGTGTGAAATTCATAGTGAACTGGGCTATGTGAGGAATTTGACATATATTTGTCCTTCAAAGAAAAGATCATGTAACCAATCCAATTTTTTAATTCTTGTAAAATATGTGTGCCCAGTCATTCAACATATAATCTACCATCAAAATGAACTATATAGCTCTTGCCACATGGTATGTGTAAAAAGAAAATTCATAAGCTAATGGAGAAAGATAATCATGTTCACATTATTTATGAAGATGCTGCCCCCAGATGCCAGCTCTAAATAGTTTGTCCTGATGTTATTGTGCTTGTCCACCCAAGCTGAAGCTTGTTAGCTATAGTGTATGAAATGACAGGCTGCACACTACATGGTGCCTTAATGTTATGTGTAAGCATGTCTGTTAGAATTACAGTATTCACCCCCCCCCACACACATTTGCAAACATTTAGTTGAAGCGGCAATGCTCGCAACACATGCGAACTAGTGAAGGCTAGTGAAATGTACTCCTCATACATTTCTGCCATTTAACTCATATTGTTGGTTATGCTGGTCTGATACCATATTTATTTTGTGCTAGTAGTTATGTTGAAATTGATTTTTTTTAAAATTTATTTTCTTGTGTTTCCCACAAAAAACTGAACAGAAATGTTTTGAACAAAAGATCATAAATAAATAATGACAACCATGTAAAATCTGGCCCCCAAATTTCCCCAAAAGTGAAGCAGGGACAGTGTTCCTCCCCCCCCCCCACACAAGAGCTAATAAATAGGACTATTGGGAGCATGCAATGCTAATGATAATTCTCCATAACATCATTTTTTCTAATTGGAACTCAGATCTGTAAACATTAAATTACTGCACATTTTTTTAAATTCTTGGGGTAAATTATCATATTTGTGGATGGAACTGGTACAGAGTGGGAGTGCAAAGGGAGATTTACAGTGTTTGGGGTTTGGTTGTTTTTTTTTAAAAAAGATAATAATGCAAATTATGACAAAACAGACAGGCATAAAGAATGCATCTTACGCACAGAAAGCTTACGGATTTTTGCATGTACTGAACAAATCTCATGGTTTTTCTTTCAATGAAATTGCAAAATCGATTATTAGTGTTAATGAGCAAATGGGATCAAATACTACCTGCAGATTTTTTTTTTGTTACATCCAGTGCTGTAGTATTAAATTTCGTAATGCAAAAGCTCATAATGATCCCAATAGACACACCAAATGAGGACAACAACACTCCCCATGCTCTGGCTGTGATCAAATTTGGGCTCCTATGGCTGCTTTTATAAGAAAGTTACATTGGAAGTTCCAGTCATGTAGCTCCAACAGGCCATGTACTTTGGCCGGACAGCATCCCTACTTAAATCTGTGAAATGCTGGAAGGACTTTGAGGGGGATCTGCATTCATTTATAGCATGGGAACAGACGAGAAGTAGCATCCTGTCCTTCTTCATATGACTACAGTGCAGTCAGATTACCCACATAGGCACACCAGAAGTAGCCAGGCTAGATTAGCTGACATAACACAGGATGTCTGTTTACTCAGTACTTAACAACCGTAATTAATTGGCATCAATTCAGGAAATAGCATCAGCTTTGCAGTTTCTGCACAGCATCCAAGGGGAAAAGCTTCTATGCTACATTGCATGAGTTTTCAATTCATTTATCCAATCTTTGTCTACCTATTAACATTGTCACAACAACTCCCAAATTAATCTTTTCCAGATGACCCAAGGATGGCATTGCCACAAAGCAACACTAGACAGCTGCCTGGAGCAGCATCTCTGCTATGGCTGAAGATTGGTGGAATGCTCTTTTTCCAGAACCACTTTGATTCATGCAACTCTGATGCTCAGAGACAGAAGGGGACACAGAAAGCAAACGAAAGCCAAGCAACAACAGTTGCAGTGGGTAAGACTGATTGGGGAGTTCAGTGGGCCTATAGTAAGGGGGAGTTATAAGAAGATGTCCATTGGAGTTGGAGTGGGGGTGAAGAATCCAGCTGGCAGCAGCTCACTGGGGCACAGGGCTTGGGGCCCACCGAATAGAAGAGGCATTGGCAGGGCCTGCTAAGAGAGAGCAACTGAGAAGACTAGGGGTGGTGTGTATGTGTGCATGAAGAAAGCCTCATCGCTCTTGAAAAAAACAAAACAGGGAGGTGGGGCAGAAGAGGCTGTTGTCAAGGAGCTCCAGATTCTAGTGGATGAGAGTGCATTATAATTTATAGTAGACAAGAATGTATTATAGTATTTTACCTAAACTCTGAGTAAAACAACAACGATTCCTGATGAATTGTCACAAAATAAAAGCACACTGCCTAAGCAGAAAATGGTGGTACAGCTATCCTGGAATCAGTTCCCACCCCGAAAAAAAGAAAAAGAAAAATGAGTATTAAGTCAACAGACCAATGTGGTTGCATTTGTCATTTCCATTCTATGTCATGCTCAACAAGTAGGCTCCAGTGCAGCACAGAGAGCTGTATTTGAATGGAAAATCATGGTAGTCACATGCAAGTGCCAGAGCAAGCACATTCAATTCTTTAGATCTTGGCTGCAATATAGTATGCAAAACTAATTTAGAACTTTACTCATTGATGTACTGACTCCAAACAACAGAAGCCCATCTGTGTTTAAAGTTACACATTACTATGAATGGTATCCCTAAAACTCTGTTCAGTCCTTAAGCATCTTATAGAGTTGCTGAAGATAACAGGTGGTCATGCCAACTTCTCAAAATGTGAGCGTCCTCTCACCTTCTGCTCTAATCAGAATTTTCAGCACAAATGTCTTCTGACATGCAAATCTGCTTGGCTTTCAGCACTTCCAGTAGTTTTCATGTTCCAAGACAGCAGTGATTAATAAGTAGCACAATTTCTTTTTGGTCAAAAACTGTCAGGTCAGCAGGGGAGGATAGTCCTTGCTTTCCCAATAGCAGAATGGCATGGGAGCATAGGGAGATAGCAAAAAAAGCAGGCAACCCCAAACAGAGCTAAGGAAGCAGACACAAGCTTGTTTGTTGCAGAAGCATGTATTGGTAAAAAGAGTAGGCAGAAGAGCAGTCAGTCATATGGTCCAGAAGTCAGGGATACAACAGGTCACAGTCACAAGAAGGCAGTCCAAATCCATACACAAACCAACAGCACACAGAAACTCCACCACAACAACCCACACCAGGAGTCTGTGCTTGCCCCATATATACTGGGGCCAGCCAATCAGAGTAGGGCGACCTCATAGTCACAAGACAGTCTTGTGACTCACTCTGATTGGCTGTCCAGTAGACACTCCAGAGATCATAACTACCAAGGACTTCTTCCATATTTCTGCATTTTGCAAATAAGAACAGACCTCAGTTGCACTTTACCAGCTGCTTACCAAGCTAATTGTACTTCTTACAGAGTTCCTGATCTCTTTTCGGCAAGGTCAGCAGTCAGCAAGAGCATGCTACTTCAAACAGAAAGGAAAAGGAAGGGACAGAGTGAGATGGTGGGTCATGCCACAAAAGAAGATATAGAAGGAAGGGCTCATTAAAATATAGAATGAGGAAGAACAAATGACTGCACAGCCCTGATGAAGATGAGTGAGCAACAAGCAGGAGGGGAAAATAGACCTGTGAAAGGGATAGTGACCATCTTCAGACTGGAAGAGAAAAATAAGTGGGGGCTTGGCACAGGAAAGCTCATGTACCTAAAAATAAAGGACGAGGAGAAAAGCAGGATGGGATGCCTAAAATCTTTAATAAGAAGTTGATTGTAAACAGCAGCGAAAGAGAAGGAACCTCCACCCCAAAAGAGAATGCAGGCAAAGAGCTATGATCACCTGGGAGAACTGTGAGGAACATAAGCAGTGGCTTCAGCACTTAACAAACCCGTTCCTATGGTTACCTATGCTACCAAATTTCAGACAACCAGAACTCTCTGAAACACAGTTCATGAGGCATACACAAGGAAACACCACATATACTCAGGTACATGTACAAAAAGTGAATTTAAAAATAAATGTTAAAGAAAGCCTGATATCATTGGCATCTTGTTACGTAGCAATGCATTAAAATGTCCATAAGCTTTAAAACTCACACAGAGATATCTGGATATAAGATTCTGATAAAGAATGAGAGCTCTGCTCTGTTTGGTACAAAGGGTCAGGGCTATGTGGCATGGAAACAAGCTGTCCAGACAGGCTGGGTGAAGAAGCTGGTTATATAAGTTTCACATGAGTTAAAAAACAAAAGGGGCAGCACCAGAACAATGAAAAATCTTAGACTAGAGGCAAGCTTTAGACTGCTACTGAACTGTGGATCTTCTTACTTATGTAAAATAAAAATCAAAGGAATGTTTAAAATCTTCCTCAGGAACACCAGAGTTTAGTTTCCTTTTTACCGAGATAGAATTAAATTCTCTTGGCATCTGTGCTCCATAAGCCAGACCATGGCTAGAGTAAAGGGTTTGTTGGGTAGCTGCTGAGGGCCACAACTGAGATTATTTCAGTGCCCACAGATTTGTAGTGGTGGTGATGGAGAAACTATCTTGGGACCCACCAGTATGTGGTGCATTTTCCCAAATGCCCCCTGAACAGTGGAGTTAGCTGAGAGTCAGGCCACTGGGAATAATGAATAACAGAAAAACCTAGGTGGATTTGATGGCAACAGTTGGTCACTGTAGGTATTAAGCAAAGATTTAAATAGGAAGGTTGAATTTGATGTCTGGCGGCTGACTTGGGTTGGGGAACTTGGGTTTCCTTTGAACAATTGCAATTCGGTGGTAAGAGGGTAAAATCTGTGGCAGGGAAGCATCAGAGCGGAAAGATAGAGTGGAATCCTTGTAGTGCCCACCAGTCCTCCCCTAGTAACACCCCCTCCCCGCCAGCTTCTTTGGGCCTCTGTGATTCTGATGAGGAGCAGAGGACAGAAAAGCCCAGAAGGCAAAGAACACCACTGCCACCTCCACCTGCGGTTGCTTTCTTAAGCTTGGACTGCACCCCTCCCCCACTCACAGTGGCCACACAATCACTAACTTGCTTGCGAGGAGAGAAAAGAAACAGATATGGTGCATTTCCTCCCTTCCCCAATTTTATAATGAATTTTCATTGTTTGATTTTGTGTAAGCCGCTCTGGGAGTTTTATTGGCTGAAGGGCGGAGTGCAATGTTTAAAATAATAAGAATAATGAATAACAATACCATGAACACAGTCACCCAAATTAAAAATGTTTACTCAGTTTACCACTTTTGCTTTTAACCAGTGAATTCATTAATTACCTGATTAAAAAGAAGCAGTATAGTCTCAATACATGTGACGTTTTGAGGCTGTTTAATGAGGTTTGCAGAACACAAATCAGAACACAAATTAATTGTGTAGAACACGGGTGCCCAAACCCAGGCCCTGGGGCCACTTGTGGCCCTTGAAGCCTCTCAATGCAGCCCTCAGAGATCCCCTAGTCTCCAATGAGCCTCTGGCCCTCTGGTGATCTGTTGAAGCTCACACTGGCCTGATGCAACGGCTCTCAGTGTGAGGGCAACGGGTTTGACCTCTTGCGTGAGCTGTGGGATGAGGGCTCCCTTCACTGCTTGCTGTTTCATGTCTGTAATGCAGTAGCGGCAGCAAAGGAAAGGCCAGCCTTGCTTTGTGCAAGGCCTTTTATAGGCCTTGAGATATTGCAAGACCTTCATTCATTCATAGAAGTTCATCTTTAATATATTCATTTATGTAAACTTATGTAAATTTATTCAAATTTTAAATGTAAATTAATTCTTTTTCCCCCGGCCCCTGACACAGTGTCAGAGAGATGATGTGGCCCTCCTGCCAAAAACTTTGGACACCCCTGGTGTAGAATATGATGTCTGTACACGTTGCCTGAATGAAAAGCTGTCAGTACTGAATGCAGTACCACAAGGGACTGCTTTGGCTAAAAGCCTTTTTTTTTTTTCATAACCAATGTTAATGAGTTACTTGTCCCACTGTCCCTTTTGTCATATTTGTCAAAAAATGTGAGAAAATGTATGAGCTGTTCGGTGAAAACTATAAAGAATGATTGACAAACTGCATGAAAGACCTATTCTTAGAATTTTTGAAAATCCTGAAGATGTTTGCAAAATGGATAAATACAGAAGCTTTCAATAGTCACAAAGTTTGCCTCCCTCTCCCGCTACATATATATTGACAGAGTTCAAACTTACTTCTCAGTTAAATCAGCATACATTTAGATATTGAAGAGAAGTTATTCTGATCTATAGCATTTTGAAAATGGTTTAATATTGATTACTTTGAGAATCTAAAAACGCCAAATCTAAAAAATATTTCGCCTAGGTGCAAAACAGTTAAAGCACATATTTCCAGTTATACACTTTTTTTTTTTTTACAACAATCTGTATTTAGGTTTCATAACTAGGAATCAGAAATCAGTCTGTCAACAACTTTCTACAAGTGAACTGAGAACTCATTATAATCAATTAGCACTCATATGCATTCAGCATTCATACTGGTTGCAACTCAGCCAACTATACATCCAGAAGAATTATGGCTACCAACCAACCTAATTAAAATTCAGACACTCTCAGAAAAGAAACACCTCATTAAAACAGTGCATATTTCTACATGTACCAAAGCCAAGATGAAAGAGAAGGAAGGCCACTTACCTAGCATGCAAACACATTTGGCATTCTGCTCTGGGCTATCGAATGAAATTTCTCCACACCTCTGAAAAAGAGAGAAGCATGTTCAGAACGAGACCTTATGAGGGAGGTATATTTAATTCACATTACTGCTGAAAACTTGTTGTCCGCATTTGGAAATCACAGCACATATTTTAGGAGCCAAAGCTCAAGGGGAAGTGAGCCCTGCAAGAAAGAGAAGGTGACTTCTACATAATATTATTAAGCTCAAGACTCACGCCTTGAGCTTGAGGCTAACAATGAGCTTTCACTGAGGAACAATGGGGAAAATAAAATGTAGAAAGAATATAACGGTATATTCAAATAAGTCATAATTTTTAGATTGTAAGACTTTTTGTGTTTCATTAATTTTACTATGGAAACCACTTTCTAAACTTTTTTTGTTGAAAAACAGTGTATAAATATTCTAAATAATAATAAAACAATAATTCCACATTTAAGCATGAAACTGAGACAGGGCTGAAGACCTGAACCTTGTAAACCTATTTATCTATATAAAATGTAAACACATATGCGTACACACATAACCACCCTTCCTCTTAGAGATGATGAAGAAGACTCAGAGCCCAATCTGAGCTCGACGCGGCCGGCGTGCACGCAAACGCTGGGCAAGCACCTTCTCCCAAGGTGCTGCCCACAACTCCCGTGGAAGTGAAGGATGCGGTGGCAGCCGTTTTTGATGCTGCCGCAGCCGTGCATCATGGAAGCTCAGGATTGGCCCCTTAGGTGGCTCATAATCAAATTTTTAAAAAAGCAATAAAACAATCAGATAGGAAGCAAATCTACAAAAGAGCAAAAAGAAACAAAAATATTGTAGGTTGCAATCTTAAGCACACATACGAAGGAGTAAGCCCATTAAGCTCTGTGGGGCTTACTTCTGAATAACCCTATTTAGGATTATGCCATTAAACTGTTTGGCATTTATATATAACTTTTCAGGCTAAACTGTTAAACAAAAAAAAAATCTTAACATGGACTTATCACAGTATAATCATAGTTTCTTGAGATTTTGAGAACTTATATCCTGCTTTTCAAATTGACAACATTCTTAGAGCAGCTCAGAAATTAATACATATAGTTTAAAACAGTTATTTCATAGTGTAAAGTGATTTTATGTTGTTTATAATTAGATTTTTTTAAAGTGTGAAAACTTTCAGATCAATTTAGATTGTAAAGTCCTTGGGGTACCAAAAGCACCTTAAAGCATTGAAAGAATGAATGAATGAATGTGTAGGACTCATTAAGTGCAGGAAGAGTAGGTTTGTTCAGATCTGTTCTCCACAACTGCTGCCCTTCTGAACAACTACAAAAAAAATTTAAGAGCACAATCCAAATACTGTAGCTATATACTCAGCTTGTGCTATGATAAGAGTCTGCCCACCATCGAGTTTCTTCTGAGACTGAAAATCAGCTTGCTGTGTAGTGAAGGACACTACTGTTCCAAACAACACAGTCCTGGAACGAGCTGGAATCCCTAGCATGTATGCACTGCTGAAACAGAGACGCCTACGTTGGCTCGGTCATGTTGTGAGAATGGATGATGGCCGGATCCCAAAGGATCTCCTCTATGGAGAACTCGTGCAAGGAAAGCGCCCTACAGGTAGACCACAGCTGCGATACAAGGACATCTGCAAGAGGGATCTGAAGGCCTTAGGAGTGGACCTCAACAAGTGGGAAACCCTGGCCTCTGAGCAGCCCGCTTGGAGGCAGGCTGTGCAGCATGGCCTTTCCCAGTTTGAAGAGACACTTGGCCAACAGTCTGAGGCAAAGAGGCAAAGAAGGAAGGCCCATAGCCAGGGAGTCAGACCAGGGACACACTACACTTGCTCCCAGTGTGGAAGGGATTGTCACTTCCGAATGGGCCTTTTCAGCCACACTAGACGCTGTTCCAGAACCACCATCCAGAGCGTGATACCATAGTCTTCCGAGACTGAAGGTTGCCAACATATAACTGTACAGAGTAGAAGAAGACAATCAAAATAACCAATGGACAGGCAGAGCTATTTTTACAATTTTGCTGGATTGTGGCTAGTGCTTTTGAACTTATCTAAGTAACGAGCTATTGCCTTTTTCAAATGTTGGTCAGCCAATCCCAAGCTGCCAGTTGCTCTGGAACTACTGTGGCGCCGAAACAGCTACTGTGGCATCCTATGCACAACAGGTCAGCCATCTCCTTTGTCCCCTCTTCTACCCTTTCCCTGGGGAAGGGAAATAGCCCCACAAAAGCCCTTGAATCTTTTTGTGGGGAAATAGCCCCACAAAAGCTGCCGTAGAATCAAGAGCTGCTGTGTCGGGCCGCACAGCCTGACACAGAGCTCAAGATCTGGTGGAGCTGAACTCTGGCTGGCGCTGGGCTAGCTCCGGTGTTCCGCTAGCATTAAGGGCTTGCAAACATGCTTTATGGCATGTTTGCAACAGTGCATCCCAGCGATAAGCCGATGTACACTATTTAGGATTAGGCCCTTAGACTGTGCTTCTATGACATTGGCATGGAGGAGTGCCTGCACTCTTTATTCAGTACCAAAAGGTTCTGTTGAAGTTTGTCTACTCAACAAGTTGGGGGAAGGATCGGTTTGGGGAACAGTTGGGGAAAGGAAGTTTATCTACTCAGCAAGTTGGTGGAAGGTACAGGATAGCCTTCAGCTCTTTATATTCCAGGGAACTCAGAACTTTAAGTGATATAATAATAATAAATAATAATAAACTTTATTTGTATCCCGCCCTTCTCCCTAAAAGGGACCCTGGTGTGTTCCACTTAACAACAGGATACGTTCTCTGATCCCCATTGTTATGTGATTAGGTCATGAAGTGCACATTCAGTCCAATCTATTGCCTTTGTTTTTTAAACAGACACTCCATGCCAGACACTAGCTGGCTGCACAAGCTACTAGAGATAGATTACCTCTTCTTTGCATTAAGAGCCTCTCTGTTGTGTAAACAGACACTCTGCTGCAGGCTATGGGAGATGCCATTGCCTCATTAAGAGCATCTTTATTGTGCTTTGACCACCTCATATATGCGATCCATCATTAAGCGAACTGTTTTGTTAGGAGGCGGAAGCCTGTAATTATAAATTATATATTGATCAACTTGATCAAATTATTTTACTTAGATGTTTAATTTTTGTTGTAAAATTTAGCAGAAAATATTTGCATACCCAGTAGCTCTTAAAACAAGTCATATTTTGTCTCTTATTTTAAAACAGGGGTGGGCAATCTTTCAACTTTAGGGATTCTGAACCTTTAACAATTGTATAGAAGAGGGAATTTCAGCAGGTGCAATTTGTCATCTCACAGATGACAAGCTGCACCTGCTGAAATTCTCTCTCCTACGCAATTGTTAAAGGTTCAGAATCCCTAAAGTTGAAAGTTTGCCCACCCCTGCTTTAAACCAATTGTCTAGAAAAGTATCTCATTTGCCCTCTCCCTGGGAAGAGCACATTCTTCACCCATGCAATTCTCATCATGGTTCTTTTGCCCTGGTTGTCTGTCTATATGGACCCAGCAAATCTGTGATACAAATAAGTATATTTGTACTTACTTTGTTTTGAAGTTTTCTTTGTGTCAAGGGCTTTGCTTAAGTAGTTCACCAATTGTTCTGGTGAACATACATAGAATGTATAGGAGCTCAGTTGTTAGAACCAACCTGAAATCTCAGTATAAAGGAACTGGAAAACACTGGAGCCCAAAGCAGGTGCTCTGTTGACCAGGCAGAGACAAGACACTTTGTATTTGAGCTGTGTCTGGCCAGTCCACAGTCTTCCTGATGAGTACAGGGGCAAATGGAGGAGCATACCTACCCTTTTTTGTCTGAAGGGAGTATGCACAATCCCAAATAAACTAGACCCCAACCTCAGACCACACAGTTCTCGCATCCTCTTCAAACTCTACAAACCCTGATAGCAAAAACATAAAATACCCCTGACAGTAAAACAAACAAAAAACAACAGGGAATGACTAGTTTTTACAAAAATCTGTCATGTTGGCCTCCTTGATGTGCCTTTGTGTATGGTCCATTCATAGATGGAAATTCCATTCACCATTTAGTGTCATAGCAACAGCTTATGCATTCCATTTTTTAAAATCGGGAATACATATACTGTGTACACACATATTTACAATATCAGGTACAAGAGAAGTAAGAAGCAGGATGTGGAACAACAAATCTGTATATGCTGTATAACATAATTAACCCATTTCTGCCCAGCCCACACATGTGCACATTTGATCCCTGTTGCTATATGCAATGTTGGGCAGAAATGGCTTAAATACTAGCAAACACATCTCTATGTCTTTCCCACCTATTCCGACTTCTGAGGAAAATGCAAATAGTGTCATCCTTGCTAAGTTTTGTTGGTTTTCTTACTGCAGTTTCTATGTCTACCTATTTTAAATGTGTGATCCAGATTACAATTTGAGTTGAAAACCAAAACAATATATCAGTTAATTAAAAAATAAAACTGGAATCTGAAAGAGATTGTACAGGCACAAAGTCACAGTGCTTCCCTCTGTAGCAACAGTATTCTTGTTCTTCCATACACCATTCAGACATTTTCAACAATGCTAGAGTTCCAAGGTGCTTAGAACTGGACTATTTTTCATTACATGGAACTGGAGATTTCCCTTGGACTTTTACGGAAAATGGATTCATCCCCTGAGTATGTTTTGGGAGCCATGGCTGTGCTCTACACCGGTGAGCTCACTCCATATTTTCCAAGAATGCAATACATTTTACTCTGGTTTACCGCAGGAGGAAATGGATTATACAGTACAACACTGTTTGGTTAAGAAAATCATTTTTTCCTTTCCTCATTTCACAGCATTTAATAGGCCTCTTCATTCCTACTGATTTTTCATTTAACAGAACAGAAAATTTCCTTATTTAAAAGGAATATATTGGAGTTATTGGTGCTGGAGTAAAAGGCTACTATATTTTTTCTGAGAAATTGTAGGTGCGTATGTGCCTGTTCTTTATAAATACTTCTTTCATTGCTATTTAATTTTCTTTTACTTTCACTGTTATTGATATTTTGTATGTGTGTGTGTTCCAGCTTTCCATATAAACGGAGAAAGTAAGATATATACCATGTATTTCTCATCTCCTGCACCTTATAAACTGTATCTTTCAATCCCTCATTATTACATGACATGCTTAAGACCTGTCCATTTGATGGACCTGGTATGTATATGTTGCTGGGTAGAAGTGCTGTGATTCTTCCAATTCTACCTCTTCCATCTGTCAAGTTTCTCCCCTCATGTCATGCTAGCTCCTTTCCCTTTACAGCTCTCTGAAGATATTTCAAACACATTCTGCATTGCCTAAACCAATCAAACATAAGGAGTGTCCAACATAAGGCCTGTTGGCCAAACGCAGCCTCTAGAAGCAATTTATCAGGCCCCTGATATAATTGGCCTCTTTCATATCCTGAAAATATGAACGAGATTTGCACATTCTCTCTTCTGTCATTTGCAGCTAATGAGTTTTAGTGTGAGAACAAAGCACTTATTTCTGGCTATCCTCTGCTCAGTGACATCATTTCCTGCTTAATGATGCAATTTTCTGCTTAATGATGTCACTTCTGACCCTTAGCAGGCACCATGAATGCCGACTTTGGCCCTCTGTATGAAACGAGTCTGACACCCCTGGCCTAAACAATATGATAACAAATTGACCAGAGCATCTCTTTTGAACTATACTGGCTGACAGACAATTTAAAACACTCCTTAGAACCCTGGTCAGAACACACAAATACTAGAGTGGATCTAGTGGTACCAACTCTAATTCCCTCTCTCCATGCATTCACTTCAGCATGAAAATCAGGAACTTCACAGAGCTTCAAGCTCACTCTGCATTAAATGTCATGGAAGTTGCTACAACATGGTTTCTCCTAAGCAGTTGCAGAAGTCCATACAGCAGCCATTTTCAACCACAGCACAGTGGCACATTGATCTGTTGCGATTGGTCCACAAGTGTGCCACAGGAATTTGGGGGAAGGTCATTTATTTACAATGGGGATATGAGCCTCTCACTGGCAGCATGGTGTGCCTTGTCAATTGTCAAAAACCTGATGGTGTGCCTTGACCATTTTAGTGCCTTGTCTGTGAACCGTGAGATGAAAAAGGTTGAAAATTGCTGCCATAGAGCATCTCACTGCAGTAGCCATGATATGCATTCCTTTTCAAACCCTACTGAGATGTGTGATAAATTTAGGTTTTGATATGTAACAATTAACAATAACGTCTTGTGTGATTTGATTTTTTAAAATACAGATGTAAACAACAGATGCAGGAAAACTTGTTTGCCATGATTTCTACATAGTGGACAAATTGCATGCAAAACTAACACCAAACACTCAGAATCACACTATGAAATATATTAACTTGATGGAAACAATGAATCTCATATCATGAGACATGTGTGATTTGATCTAACACTATTTTTGCCTTGGTTTTTTTTCTGGTTGCACCAACTGAGGTAATTCGCTTAAGGCCAACAATTTAAAGTTCACTGCACCAACTTCTATAAATACCAAAAATTCAACACACTATATACAGTAGCATCTATAGTAAATCCAAATCTTCTGTACAAATACCATGATTCAAATATTTGTGGGATGCCTCTCCAGCATGTGACCAAATGGGTAATTTACTTTGAACAGAAGAGCATTTGTAAAGGACTCCTTGCATCTCCAGTCCAAGATGCTCCTGCTTGTGAAACTAACAATCAAATGTTATTTTATTCCCTTCCGTTTTGAAAATTGTAAACCAGGCAATGGAACTAAATAACTTCAATGCAAAGTGAAAATGAACGCCAGAACTACAAAATGTAATACGCTTCTAAAAGACCGTGTCAAGCCACAAAATAGGAAGCAGCATTCTGGAGGGAGGGGGAAGCTTGCATTTCACCACTTGATGACAAACAGCTGAGTACAGTTAGAAATATCTTCAAATAGTGCCTACCATCAGACAAGCATACACCCAAGTTTTCATGCAGATCAGAATACTATGCTGGGATGTTTTATCTTTCCACTAAAGTCCTATACATGTGTCACCACATGTTTAAGGAACATGTGGTTAAGGGGTGAGGAAAGTGGGCTTCCAAGCCCTGTTTCCACATTGACTTACTCCGGAAGCCCAGCCCATTGCCCTCCCTCCAAGCATTCAACATTTGTCTTTGGAATGTTCCAAGCTTATTCACCAGGAGCAACTCCCCCCATATTCACTACAGACAAACACTGGGAGGACCAGATGTTTGAAGCAGGACTTCTGGAGCACACTGGCACAAGGGAGGGCCTTGCCGGAATGCTGTTCCTGCCTCCTGATCACAAGGTCCTTCAGGTGGACAACATCTGTACAGGGTTTAAGAGGGGGAAGGACACCTTTAAAATTTCAACTGATATCATTATTTACAAGCAACTGCTTGTTGATATAATGTTATCATGAAAACGTAAATTTTAAAAGTGTTCAGAAATCCATCTGAGTTGTGTGTGTACCCAAACGTTTTAACAAAGAAGTTCTCATCCCAGTTTCATATGATTTGAACACACAGGACCCTTGTCCCGCATGGAATATCAACAGTAGATAATTGGTGTAACTACATCAGAAGCATACGCATGTCTGCTTTTCCTGGGTTTGCTTCACAAACAGATGTTCTGAATCCAACGTGAGGAAAGGACGTGTGGGATAGGATTTTGGAGTGTACCCGCAGCAGGTGGAGAAATGGTTGAGCAATCTTGGTGAGCAACTGATCATGGCACTCAACTGAGTTGCAGAAGAAATACAGCTGATCAGATGGAGAGCAGAGTAATGACCAATGATGACATCATCAGCTGTCACCCACTCCCAACTACTGACAGAGCCAGCTGATGGTTGCCAGCTGGAGTGGAAGTGGTGGCGCTGGAATCAGCCCATAAAGCAGCCACGAAAGGCAAGCAATGGAGAGAGGAAGGAGGAGCAAGAGAAGGATGGAAGCAGGAACTAGTGCAGGGTTGGCAGAAGGAAGGAAGGAAGGAAGGTAAGGGGAAAAGCAACAAGAAAAGGAGGGTGAAGTATCCAAGGGAGACTGGGAGATTCAGAGGAATCACCACACTAACCAGGGCCGTATTAACCCATGGCCAGGCCCCTAGGCTTTCAGGTATTTTGGGCCACCAGTCCACCACTTCACAGTCTTTTGTCCCCCTACAGCTGACAGGATCAGGCTGATCCTGGTATGGTAGGTACTAGATGGCAGTACATAGCCCTATATCCATCAGGAAGGTTTCCTGATAATTCCACTCACAATTTTTAAAATATTTTTTATTGCACGAGTAGAACTCTTCAGAAAAAGCACATTTTGGGTTAAATACTGTAAAATTTTGAAGTGAATAAAAATGTTATTTATTTAAAAATAATTTAATAATATTTTAAAAAATTACACACACACACACACACACACACACACACACACACACACACGTATTTCTATGGTACAGAGTGCAAAGTGCCTTTAACCATTGGAGTCCTAGAATAACAGTGCCTCAACACTGTTACAGTACTCAACAGTGCCTCAACATGGGCCCCTAGGCTTCTGCTTCATCAGCCTTATAAATAATACGACCCTGCCATCAACTGTTTATGCCAAGGTGGACTAGGGACACCCCATAAAAAGTTATCTGAGGTAACTGATGCCAGTAAGTTTCTCTGCTGAAAAGTCACATGGGCATTTCAGTGTACCTGAAAACCCTGCCACAGACTAGACATAAGAACATAAGAACATAAGAACAGCCCCACTGGATCAGGCCATAGGCCCATCTAGTCCAGCTTCCTGTATCTCACAGCGGCCCACCAAATGCCCCAGGGAGCACACCAGATAACAAGAGACCTCATCCTGGTGCTCTCCCCTACATCTGGCATTCTGACTTAACCCATTCCTAGAATCAGGAGGTTGCGCATACACATCATGGCTTGTACCCCATAATGGATTTTTCCTCCAGAAACTCGTCCAATCCCCTTTTAAAGGCGTCTAGGCTAGACGCCAGCACCACATCCTGTGGATAGACTTTTGGTGGATATGGCATAACTTGAGTTAACATCACTGCCTCAGCCATTCTTTCCCACATCAGTGGTTTTCCAGACCCCCTTAGACGTTGAGCTGTCTCCCTGGGAGGAGGAAGGGCCCATGAAAAATCTGCAAAACTTCTTAAATGTCTTCTTGGGAAGATCCCTATCTCTATAAAAGCAACTTTCAGGTTGCTGTTACATATGTGTGCATGCAATGTGTTGTTGAACCCTGTGACTAAAGAACAGCTGCTCGAGCAGCTTCTATGCATTTATCAATGAATGGGTTAATTTGCATAGCAGGACGCGAGGCCAGAATAACATTTTTTTTTTACCATGGTGGATGGTTAAGTGGAGTCAATTTTGTGGTGCCTAATATGTGCCTCTGGTCTACTGAAAACATGTATTTCCAGAAACTCAGCATGCCTGCTGGAATTATCTCCCATCCCTTTAGTTTACTGTATCAGTTTAAACCTAGAATCTTGCTCATAAGCAATGTGGGAAGGAACTGATCTATACTGACCACAAAATGTACAGGACAGACAGTATCATTCCGCCCCCATTTCAGATTAGAAAGGGGGAAGGCCAAGGAGAGGAGTGATTTGCCTAAGGCCACCTAGCAAGCTCATGGCTGAGGCGAGTTTTTGAACCAGTGGATTTTTGCCTTACAGTTCATACTTTTTGCCACTATGCAATGCAACACCAGCTCTCAATCAAGAAGCCAAATCCTACCAATAGATGTTTCATTGACATAATTCCTTTTCCAGATGTTTATACAAGGATAAATTTGTTCCTGCAACATCCTGCTTCTGTTGCAGCCAGTGGCCTTTCTAGGCGACAACTGCTGAGTTCTTGTATACAAAGAGAAAGCATATCCTTTAACCTCTTCAGTTTGGTTAGCTGTAGAATATGAAAAGCAGAAAGATGCAAAAAGAACTGGTTTTCATCAAACACAGGAAGAGTTCTATTAAAATGACTGGCAAAAAAGCCATACAGTCTTGCAGGCTGTCTTTTAGTCTTGCTGAAATAAACAGCACACACATCTACAAGGGTTACCTTGTAACCTTCCCTCCAGTAAAAGGGATGGAGAGATTGTAAGGGGTTGATGTTCTCATGTCAATTAGAGCAGAAACATTTTGAATTTTGAGCATTTTTTAAACTCAGTGCAAGAATGCAGATGCAAAGCTGTCTCTAGATAAAAACAAAGAAGCTTAAAAGTGTTTAACGTGGGCTGGATTGTGCTCTGAAATTATGTGGGTTTTCATAAACTCTGTGGATTAAAACCAAGCACAAACTTGCAAAATTTAATACTGAACTTTAATGACTTGGTATTGTGTACCCTCCCTCCAAGTTCTTAAACCAAACAGCATCCATAACTAGGGATTCTGGAAAACAACTGAACTGTGAGAATCTAAATTCAAACTTTGGCAAGCAAATAGGAACATTTTCTGGAGAACATGCCACCTTTTAATTTATTTTGGCTCTGATTCCACAGTTTTTTGAATAGGTTATAAGAACATAAGAACATAAGAACAGCCCCACTGGATCAGGCCACAGGCCCATCTAGTCCAGCTTCCTGTATCTCACAGCGGCCCACCAAATGCCCCAGGGAGCACACCAGATAACAAGAGACCTCATCCTGGTGCCCTCCCCTGCATCTGGCATTCTGACATAACCCATTTCTAAAATCAGGAGGTTCCGCATACACATCATGGCTTGTACCCCATAATGGATTTTTCCTCCAGAAACTTGTCCAATCCCTTTTTAAAGGCGTCTACGCTAGACGCCAGCACCACATCCTGTGGCAAGGAGTTCCACAGACTGACCACACGCTGAGTAAAGAAATATTTTCTTCTGTCTGTCCTAACCCGCCCAACACTCAATTTTAGTGGATGTCCCCTGGTTCTGGTATTATGTGAGAGTGTAAAGAGCATCTCCCTATCCACTCTGTCCATTCCCTGCATAATTTTGTATGTTTCAATCATGTCCCCCCTCAGGCGTCTCTTTTCTAGGCTGAAGAGGCCCAAACGCCGTAGCCTTTCCTCATAAGGAAGGTGCCCCAGCCCCGTAATCATCTTAGTTGCTCTCTTTTGCACCTTTTCCATTTCCACTGTCTTTTTTGAGATGCAGCGACCAGAACTGGACACAATACTCCAGGTGTGGCCTTACCATAGATTTGTACAATGGCATTATAATACTAGCCGTTTTGTTCTCAATACCCTTCCTAATGATCCCAAGCATAGAATTGGCCTTCTTCACTGCCGCCGCACATTGGGTCGACACTTTCATCGACCTGTCCACCACCACCCCAAGATCTCTCTCCTGATCTGTCACAGACAGCTCAGAACCCATCAGCCTATATCTAATAGGTTTTGTGAATGTTATCTCTTGCGTGGAGTTGGGACTGCTGTTGGCTCAGATGATCTGTGCCTCTTGCCATTGCTTGCATAAATTGCATAAAAGAACTAGCAACAAACTCATATGAAGGTGCCCATAAACTAGTGCAGAGGTGGCCAAACTGCAGCTGGTGAGCCACATGCAGCTCTTTGACATATAATGTGCAGTTCTCTGATCTCCTTTTTGCATCACAATTAATATGAAAGGTAAATAAGAAATTTTCAAACTTGATAATTATTTACCAGGTTTAGCAAGTTTGGCCACTCCTGAACTAGTGCCTTCACATGGGAGAAGGACATGCAGTCACTGTGCTTTTTGTTATTGTAGCAATACAAAAAAAGGGGTTTTTTTTTGTTCATTTTTTGGCAGCATGCTTTGTTTTGCCACTGATTTGGATCCTTCATTTCAACTTTGATTTTAAATCATTTCCCATTTACTTCAATCGGCAAAATTCACTTCACTGTTAACGTTTTTATTTCTATTCTGAACTGCCTGACATTTACAAGAAAACAAGCCTTTAATGTAAGGTGTAGCCTGCAAATTTAATCCAAATAGGTGCTTGGGTTTTCATTCTAAGCGGGATAGCTGAAGTTTGATAATTTAAAAGTGTTTCTGCTGGTCTTGCCACATCTTTTTGTGTCCAGTCTGCATGAAACTCCCCGGTAATTAGAGATGTGTCTAGGTAAGATCCCTGCAAAGTTTGAGAAAAATAGTTGCAGTGGTTCTGGAGCTATCCATAAAAAACAGCATTAGATGCCTGAGCTTAATATAATTTTGATTTCTGGCCAAGATGTATCACAGTCCCCAGAAATGCAGAGCCAACCATAGGAATTTGCCTGGTAAAATTTCAGAAATATAGGTAAAGGGCGACCAGATACAATGGAGAACAGTGTGCCTATACTTTTAACCATGGTATAGAGGAGGGAATTTTGGCAGGTGCAGTTTTCATGTTGAGCTGCACCTGCCCAAATTCCACTTTCTAGACCAGTGGTTCTCAAACTTTTAGTACTGGAACACACTTTTAAAATTGAGAATCAGTTCATGACCCATTGGAAGTGATTTATAACAATCTGAGGCTGCAATCCTACCAACACTTACCCAGGAATAAGTCCCATTTACTATCATTGTTTAAAGTATCTACATAGTAGCCTGTTAAATGTACGGATCTGTAATTTCCCCAAATGCAGTCACAGACCATAGTAGCATCAAGTTTAATATATTAAAAATAAAATATTGAAATGAATGGTGACCCACGTGAAATTGGCTCGTGACCCACCTAGTAGATCCTGACCCACAGTTTGAGAAACATTGGTTAAAAGTATAAGCACTATGCCCTCCATTGTATCTGGTCACCCTGGATGGTGCAGAGTTTTCCAGGGAAATCACTATCAGTGGGGTACCTGGAGGGCAAGGGGGTTAAATGCCTTGGGTGCCCCGTCTGTGGGGGCAGTGGCACCTTCCTCACACCAACTTCCTCGCTGCCCCCCCCACCGCAGCCACCTTCCGAGCCCCCTTCAGAGGGCCAGGAAGGCTGCGCACAGCCTCCACGATCTTTGAAAGCCTTCTGAGGACTCCAGAAAGCCTTTAATGTCCTCTACCAGTTTTAGGAGAAAACTATAAGTGACATTTAAGGAGCCTAGAAGCTGCATGAAGGCCAGGGAAGCCTCCCCTTTCAACTACACTTCTCTATCTTCCTTTTTGTGCCTTGAACTGCTGCTTCTTGATAGTCATATACCATGTCTCGTGTTCAGTATTTATTATATGAATATGTGTGCCTGAGCTTTTGACGACTTAGAACTTCCAGCTCAGTTGGTACACAGTACACATGCAGTGTTTTACACACACACACACACACACACACACACACACACACACAGAGGACTAAAACAGATTCACTACTACACTACCTTGAACTTTTACAGATGGACAAACAAGATGCTAACAACTAGAGAAATGGGGTGGGTAAATGATTTAGGGTTGGTTGCACTGAACTTACTGAGAAAAATAAATACCAAATATAAATGAATTGCACGCATGTCTGCACAGACACACACGCACACATACAAAAATTATTTGGGAAAGAATTAACTGGAAAGAATTGATTGACTTAAAGAATACGTCACAGGCTTCCATGAATGTTTACTCCAAGTGGGAACTCACACAGGACAGAGAAAACAGATAGCTCAAGACCTATTTCCCTATTTCCATAGTTCCGTCCCACGAATCACTGATTGGAAGAGAAAAGAAAGAAAGCACCAATTTGCATCATTCATTCAGTTGCTAGCTACGTGCCTCACTGAGAGCTCACAGCTGTCAGTCACAGTGTCCCTTGCCTGAACTTCCCCTTCTCCCAATTACTATCTGGAAATCACAATCCCTATGTGTATGAAAGGCTACAGGCTGCCTGAGAAAAAGAGATGAAGGGGAGAAGGGCAACGAAGCAACCAGTCACCTAAAGCAGCCCAGATGGCTTTGCTCCAACTTGGAGTGCTTCAGAAAAACTTTTGATCCATTCAGGACTCTCTCTGAAGCAAGGTGATTTGGTTTGCAGTGGGATTCTTTTCAAAACAAATGCATATCCCTACCAAAAATAAGGAATGATATGGAGGAAAAAAGGGCATCAATCACAACACTGAAGATGTAATAAAATTGCTAACTGCATGCAATCTTGCCTAGGTCAGAAGCCCACCGGAGACCCGATATGGTCTCCCAAGCCTACCATGTGTGGTTGTTGGCTCTATTATTATTATTATTATTATTATTATTATTAACAGTATTTATTACCGCTTTCCAACTAAAAGTTCACAAAGCGGTTTACAGAGAAAAATCAAATAACTAAATGGCTCCCTGTCCCAAAAGGGCTCACAATCTAAAAAGATGCCAAGGAATACCGGCAGACAGCCACTAGAACAGACAGTGCTGGGGTGAGGTGGGCCAGTTACTCTCCCCCTGCTAAAAAAAAGGAGCACCCACTTGAAAAAGTGCCTCTTACCCAATTAGCAGGGGTTTAGTCATGCTAACCTATTCTCAAACAGGGGTGCGCAAATTTCCCCAGTTCTGTTCATGTAATATGTGCACTGATTTTGGAAACAATAGGAAAGTTAAGGATAGAACTGATCTAAAATTGTGGTGTGCATACAGTCTGTGGGGGGAAAAAAATCATTTTTCATGAAACACAAATCCTTTTTAGTGATTGTTCTGGGGAACAGCAAATTGGGGCAACTTTGCTCCCATTCAGAGTGAGGGCAGGCGCTCCCACTCTGATTTGGCTTTGGGATATCATCGCATCGCCAGAGCTGATTATCTTGTAGCTGATGTGATATCATCCCATTGCCTATGTTATCCTTAACTGGCTATATTATCTCAGGAAGAGGTTGAAGTTAGGTAGGAAGAAGCTGTGAACAGACAACAAACAGGCAAAAGCTAATGGGGGAAATTCATGGAGCTCCCTGCAATCTCCCTTCCATCCCTCCCAAAATGTTGCAGTCACAATGCACCTCTAGTAATGGTGATATTTTTCTCTCCTCTCCAACAAATTCCTTAAGCATGAAGTGGTGGAGTATATCAGGCTGTTGGGACTGCTCTGTATTTTTGTATGGATTACATTTGGTTTCTAAGAGCGAGAGAGATTATGAATAATTCTTTCTATGGCCTCTATTTTCATCTTCCTAAATATTAAACATACAAATGATTTCTTTTCCACTGTATCTGACATGCACTATAAGGTAATGTGTCATCCTTGCAACGTTAAAGAAAAGTTGATATTCATGAAACAAAAGACTGGATGAGTTACTCTTCCCATCCTGGATTGATGTATAATTTTTTTTTAATAATGGGGGGCGGGGGAGTGAGATAAAGAAATGCCCATGAAATAATCCAGTTCATGTATCTACCTTTAAATTCACCGCACATACTCGCCTATAGGTTGAAAATTTATGCCTAAAATGGAGCCTGGGACCCTGGGTCAACTTATACCTGGGTCAATGCAGTGAATGAGGCAGGGTCCTCTGGGAGCTTCTGGGAAGTTTCTGGGGGCTCAGCAGCTGTCTGGTGAAGGGGGGGCATGGAAATGGCTGAGAAACAGGAAGCAGGTGGAAAAAAAGGAGAATTCTTACCAGTAATTACGGTATTCAGAGGCAGCCACTTTAGCCTCTTCTCCAGAGAGGAAGAGAAGTGAAGGCTCTTCTGGAAATTGTAGTCTGTATGGGCTGCTGCTATGGAAGTGCAACACATACTCCCACAAAGCCTCCCCACAATTCCCAGAAGCCCTTTTGTCTCCCTTCCAGTTTGGGGAAGAAGGAAAATGCCTCCTTTTCTTCTTTTGCTGCTGCCCAGAACATTCCTGGCAAATCATTTGCGAAGAATTAAACCCCCCCCCACCAAGTTTAGGGGTCTGGTTTTTACAACCCCTGGATGTGATCCTCATTACCCTCTGAAACAAGGTCCCAGGCTGCAATGCACCCTTACTTAAGAGTAACACCTTTAGAAAGCAGTGGCTGTGCTTCTGAGGAAAGAGGGTTGCAACTGTGTGCAGCTCGGTCCTTGTCGCTTGTCTCCCTGCTGTGAACTGAACTGCACACTCCCAATTACATGTTTTGTGTTGCATGTTTTATGTAGAGCCTCTGGCTTCACACACCAGGCACCTTAAAGAAGCATTTGATTGATGGTTCTACTGGTATGTTGTTTACAGGCATTTACTCTAACAGTATTTACACAAATGTTGTGAAGACCAGAATTTGAAAAGTTAATGTCAAAAATGCATCTTATGATCTTTTATTGTATTTTTAAAATTAGAAACTGTACAGTTTTAGGTAACAATTACTGGAAGGTTATTTTTCAGGATCTGGCTTCAGGTAAAATCAGACAAAATTATAGTCAGACCCCCCCCCCCCAAGTTTAACCCCCCCCCCTTATCTGAGGGTCATAGAAAATTCCATGATTTGGGGCTCAAAACCTGCCCTCGACTTATCTGTGAGATTGACATAGAGGCAGGTATCTGCGGTATTTCTCACTTTTCACTTTACACCCAAAGTTGCTCACTAATTAATGCAATTGCGTGGCTCACTAAACAATGAAGCGACAATCCTGTATGCAGTTAGGCAGCTGAAACCTCCCCAACAGTCTTCCATGTTTTCAAAAAGGGACAATGACCTCAAATAATGTTTCCTGCAAAACGGCTTGCAGTTATACCTGTGAGCTCCAGGAAGCCATGTTTATCTAAGTCACAAAACCGGGGTATGCATTAAGTACATTAAGCATTAAGCACAGAGTTCCTTTTGTTCTCTCTCTCTCTCGGCACTGAATAATATCCAATGTAGCCAGCTACATGCATTAGCCAACATTTGCAACTCAATCCTATGGAGAAAGGAGTGCTTTGTGATAGTGGAGTGGCCATTTTGGAAGTGCTGCTGCAAGAGGGGTGCTGCAAGTTTGTCACCAGATTGCCATGGCCACCAGAGCAGGTAAGGCAACGGTGGGGGCAGGAGGGGGAGGAATGGGGAGGGAAAGTTGTAAAGGGGGTATATCCAGCAGTAAAGGTACACGCCAAATCCAACTTCTCTGTCACCACCCTTTCTCTCCTCGAACTTGTGCCAGTGTGAAAGAGCTGGTGCAGGAGACCCATTGGAGAGCAGAAATCTTGAGTGGATACATCTTTCCCTTTCCCCTCCAAAGCCTAACAACACGTTTCCCCCACCAGCACCACTAGATGCAGCAGGTTCTTTTTTGACACAGCTGCACCAAAAGGGGGTGAACAGGACAGGATTGGGTCCTAGGTATTTTTGGACTAGTAAACAACCTAGAAAAGATTCAGTTATGAAGTTAGAGCAAAATCAGATATTAAACAAAATGTTTAACATGGTCTGGTGCAGTGGTTCTCACACTTTTAGCACCGGGACCCACTTTTTAGAATGAGAATCTGTCTGGACCCACTGGAAGCGATGTCATGACTGGAAGTGACATAATCGAGCAGAAATTTTTTTTAACAATCCTAGGTTGCAGTCCTACCAACACATACCCAGGAGTAAGCCCCATGACTATCATTGTTATAAGCATATGCATAGCAGCCTATTCAAAATACAGACGTGTCACATTTCCCCAAATGCAGTCACATAGCATGGTGGCATCAAGTCTAACACATTAAAAATAAAATATTGAAATGAATGGGGACCATCTGAAATTGGCTCGCAGCTCACCTAGGGGTTGAGAAACACTGGTCTGGTTGTTTGGGTTTTTCTCTTTAAATACCAATAGTTGCGGGGGGGGGTGAAATTTGGAGGAACAGTAGATGGAGGGGCTTTAGAATATTGCTCCTGTTGTGATTCCGATCCTGATCATAGCCTTGTGTGTTATTTTAAATATAAAAAGTCTTCCACTGACAGTTCTGCCCCATTTCATGCTAGCGCTGGCCACTATTTAAAGAGAAAAACCCGAATTACCAGCCCACATTACGCATTTTGCATTATTGTCTGATTGGGCCTTTATTTTTCCTCGTTTTAAAAATGCAGTCAGTGCAAACTGGCTTCCATTCTTATGGTCCATTGCTACCAGAACACCACACAGAATGAACTGAACTGGCAATGGTTTCAATTTCATGCAGAAACTCGGTTCAAATGTACATTAAAACTATACACCTAGGTAAAGACTAGGGCCTCTTCAGTTATGTCATTTTTTAGTTTTCCTCTTATTGCTAAACAGAAATGGTTGCCTGAAGTAAGTTAGAAAAAAATGTAAGAATATATCTCCAGTGGAAAAATAAAATAGTTTGTAACTTTGCCTTTAAAGATGAATTGTATAATTTTATTCCCTCATTCAACACATCGCAGTAAGAACAGACATTAAAAAGAAGTCCATATTTATGGTCAAACGAAAAGAAAAACCACACACACACACACACACACACACACACACACACACACACACACACACACAATGTCCCATCAACATTAAGAAAACTCTTAGGAAGGCTACTTTTGCCATCTGGATGTAATGCAGTCCAGTGAAAGGATAACAAAGTTATGGTTTGGGTTTATAATGTTTTCTTTAGTGTTTTATGTGGTATTTCACAACCCATTGGGGCCTCCTCTGTTAGTACATTAGGAAACATCCACTGCGATATTAAATTCACTATTTGAAAAATTACAGCTTGCTGGAAATATGACTCTTTTAAAGGAGCATTTCTTTTGAAGCAATGCAGATCTCAATCATCTAGAAGTAAATCAACCAGCTGAACAACCAAACAGGCAAACAAATGAATCACTCAAAGTGATAGAAAAAAATTATTTTCTATTTTTAAGGAGACCAATTAGTCAGTATGACTATATCCCCAAACCTACCCTACAGCTTATCATTTAAATCCACAAGACAAGCCATACATTCATGAAATTACAGACAAGGGAATCTGAAATGGTTGAGGCCAACTCTAACATAATGGATAGATTTGCCTTTATCCTTTGGTGAAGCTTAAGGGCCCAATCCTATCCAACTTTCCAGTACCGGTGTAGCCACAATGCAGCCCTAAGGTAAGGAACAAATGTTCCCATACCTAAAGGAGGCCTCTGTGGTTGCTGCCCCACCACAACATGCAGTACATGCCCCATCGGTACAGCTGCACTGGCACTGGAAAATTGGATAGGATTGGGCCCTAAGATCACTGGAATGTTCTTTACAAGTATTGAGATATAAGAGAGCCTTGAGAAGTTACTTACTGTCCTACTCAAGCCAAATTTAAATACCTGTATGTGCTTGATGGGAATAGAGTACTCAATGAGATACTGAATACAGATGTGATACCCTGACTACTATGCTTTTTGCCATGCTTTTCCTACGTTCAACTACATGACAGTCACCCTGGCACTCCCAGTTTTGGTGTGCTGTACAGGTTGCTTTATTGGCTACCAGCTCTGTAGGGTAAGAGTTTCACTCTAGTCCAGCTCTATTCAGTTATGTGTGACAACGTGGGGCAGGAATCAAATGGGACATGCATTCAGGTGCATGTATGAATGTGCATCAAAAAAAACAACGTGGTATTGTGGGTGAATGACATCTGTATGGCATCAATATTCTGTCCCAAATGCTCAATTACCTGTGACTATATTGAGCCAAGGGAATATTAGCTTGGTTCCCTTGGCAACAGGACAAGTTCCTTCCTCCCCAGACACTTGCTGAAGGGGGGGGGCAGGCTTTGCAAGAGGAAAAGTATGCAAACACCCCCCTCCTCCCATTTGGCTTAACACTATTTACTAGTGAAGTGGAGTCCAACAAATGAAACAAAACCAACTTAGAAAAAAGCCCTTACAAAATAGCCTGGATAATGTACTGGAGGAATCCGAGGCTACTCACATTTTTTTGCCAAAGACACTGAGCATTGGGTAAACTCAAGGTTCCTTTCATAATGAAGATTAATTATGAAAAAGTTCCCAGTCCTCCACTAAAAAGACTAAGCGGGGCATTCCAGTCACCCAGATATATTGCCAAGGCCACTCACAATGCAATCTGCTCTGAATTGGATGCAGACAGTTGTTCCCCAGAATCCAGCAGGGTGACTCAAGTCTGACACCTTTCAAACTCTGCTTTCAAAGAAATTCAGAGCAAAGAAAGAAAAAGTCTGCAGAGAAACTAACTGTCCTCACCTCACCTCACTACTAAATGACTACTAAAGACTAAATGAAGAGCACTTAAGGGGTTTCAAAGCAGCGGGCCAGCATGTTTAGATACCAACTGAAAATAAATCCTTTGTGGTATAAATATGTAGCAAGTACATGTAGCCCTCTCTGTTTCCACTGCCCATAAGTGAAAAGGAATATTCAGCAGCATAAGTTTTTCACATTAAACCAAAATATTGAGTCCCACCTGCACACTATGCTACACACAAATGATATGTGTTTCTGAGACCTCAAGCCTGATAACTTTTGTCATATTCTCTCTCTTTTTCTCTTTTCCATATATACCAGAATGTATGTTTCAGTCACATGTAGGAGGCATTTTGGAGAGGCTGTGTGCCATCTTGCACAGCCCCTCTGAGGCTCAAAATGCCCCCTAGAGCAATTCTCGAATGACTTTCAATTTTACCAGAAGTCACCCCAAAACTACTCCAGATGGTTTTCTGAGCCTTGGAGAGGCCACACAAGGTGGCTCAAAAAGCCACCCAAAGCGGTTTTCAGGCGACTTCCAGAGGTCACCTGAAAATCACTCTGGGGGCCATTTTTGGCCTCTCCGAGGTTCAGAACGGCTCCAGACGTGACTGGAGCAAAGGTAAGCTCTGAAAATCATGGATTTCATTACCTGCGATTTTCAGTATCCATGGTGGGTCCAGGAATGGAACCCCTGCAGATAAAGAAGCTCAACTTGTATATAGCATCCTGCCCTCAGCTGCTGAGCCCCTGAATAAACACCAAAATCTCTATCACTGAGGGTGGTTCAAATGAAATTTTAGTGTTCCTGAAGAGGCTCTGCATGCTATGGACCTGTATACAACTTACTTTTATCCCATTGCAGCCTCTTGTCAAATAGGTTTTGTGTTTAAAAACATACAAGAAACGCAAAAACCTGAGGAGCGCTCTCTCTCTCTCTCTCTCTCTCTCTCTCTCTCTCTCTCTCTCTCTCTTTGCAAATACCTATTCCTCTTTCAAACTGCCTTCAACTGTGTGAAATAAGTATTCTCTGTCTCCAAGCTAATTTGACTGTGCAGGACAATTTCTTGGCAGAAGGTCTTGTCATGGTTTGCAAAATAAATCACCACAGTTGCATCAACATTTCACTGTGCCAGGCACAGGTCCCTCTCCCTTTTTTTTTTTTAAATATTGACAACACTAAGAACCCCCTAGAAAAGTACTGTAGTTGCTTAAAATGCTGTTTCCTGTTGCACAGGCAGTGAAAACTTGAGGAGTGCCAGCCTGAGATGCTGACAGCATAATTGAAGAGACACACCATGGGCATGTTAGCCATTGTGCAAAAGAGTTCTACAAGTGATTTTCTCATGACTGTTGTGAGCAGGCACCCTTCTCCTAAATGGCAAGCCCTTACCATGTATAATCGGACACTCTCTTAGCTGAGTCAGCCTGTCACCATCACCATTCTGACAACGCCTCTTATGTACCAGAGGTGGGTCTAGTAAGAACCTCAACATGACTGGGATTGGCGGGAGAAACAAAGCTGCCAACAAAAGCCCCCACCCCAACTTCCAGCTGAGGCCAGCAGCTGACCTCACCCAGTCATTTTCCAAGTCAATTCATTTGGCAGTCAGCAGGAAAATTTGGGAGCCCATGAAGTTTAAGTTATCCAATCAGAACTGAGGATGCAATACTTCCCAAAACATGATAAAAAGAAGCCAAGCATTTGGAGTCAGCATGAATTTGAATTGTACCCATGCCAATAGGGATGGTGGTGCTGACCCGGACAGGATAGGGTTAATTTGTCAAATATCATCTCTCTCCAGTTCCAAGTAAGGGCTAAGAAATGTCTTACCAGTAAGGAGACTTTTTCTGTTGAGGACATCTAGATAGAACCAGGTTTTATAATACTTTGGATGCAATCCTAACCAACTTTCTAGCATTGACATAGCTGTGCCAATGTGGTGTGCACTGCATCCTGCCGTGGGGAGGTAGTCAAGGGGGCCTCCTCAAGCTAAGGGCATGTTTGTTTTGTTTGATCTCTTTTTCCCATTTGTTAAAGAAAACCCCACTTTCTGCTTTCAGCCAGAGTGAAAACGATTGCTTCCACCTTCTTTCAAGACCTTCTAAGCTCAGGCTATCAGAGAGGGGCTAGGGTGTGTATGCTTGCATGAGAGGAGAAAGGGGGTGCCTGTATCAGTGCTCCCCTACCCTCCTTCTGTAGGTTATACAATGCTGACACCTTCCAGGGTTAGCTGGGGAATCCAAGGCTGGAAGAAAGGCTTGGAGATGGAGCCTTAATTCATCATTCTAGCTGGCACTGAGAATTTACCTTTTTTTGTTTTGTTATAAATGGGAATCAAGGGTGTGTGGGGAAGATCAGGTTCACAGGCTGTGTGCCTTTCCTTCTTTCAAGCACTACTGCACAGAGGGCTACAAGGTCACTTCTTGCTCACTATAGTGACAATAGCATAGTACCCCCCCTCCCACAACATGTTTTGAAGAGAAAAAGGGTAGTTAAGGTAAGGAGCACACCGTGCCTAGAGAAATTTTTAAAAAATCCCTAAAAACTAAAAGTTCACTAACTGGTTGCTGCAGAGAACAACCTGGCTTTTCTTCACCAACTTAAAAAAAGAAGACTGAATAGATGAACAAGAGCTGTCCAGTGGCAGGACCAAATGGCCATCAACAAATTTTAGAAAAACATTACAAACTATGTTTTAAAAAATGGCATGTGGATGAAAAGAGAGAGGGACATGCAAAGTTACTCATTTATATCACAACCAGTACGCAGGGAATGGCAAACATTTCATATAGAAAAGTCGTAGTAGACCCATTCTAGCCTGGGAATAGTTTAGAAACAACTCCATATTCTCTGTCCAATCCTTTTTCACTTTTTTCTTTCCTAAAATATTTTCAAAAAATTTAATTTAAATTATGAACAATGGAAACAAAATTAATCATGCTAATGTAGCTCAGTGGAAGAGCACATGCTTTGCACATAGCAGACTATAAGTTCAGTCCCTGGTTTCTCCAGGTAGGGTTGAAGAAGACCCCTGTTGGAAATTGTGGAGAGCTACTGCCAGTCAGCAGAGACAATACCGTACTGAGCTAGATGGACCACTGGCTTGACTTGGACTTCTTAAAAGACCACTTCATATGTTTAGTGCATGCAAACAAATATACCTGATATGCACAGTCTGACAGCAACAGTTTGGATTGTTGCACAGATAACATAACAAGAGCTTGTTATGTTACATAAGAGAATATGCAACTGCAGCCCTTTGACTCCTTATTGCATAGCAGGGGCAGCTGAAAAACATTTCTGCACACTCCAGCACAAGCAATGTAAGGATTATTAGGCAATTTGATCAGTCTGTTATGACACCTGGGACAGAACCACACACCTACAAACAATGCGTTAATAGGACAATGGATTTGTTCCTAGGAAAATATATATAGTCTAGAAAGAGAAAAACCACTGTTTAATTAGTAGTCTAGTCATGTTCTTGTCTGTGCAATTTCTTCTTGCGCATGATAATAAAAGAGAATTTGTGTGCTTTGAAACCAGTAGGAATAGTGAGCCAGCTCTCCAGGAGGTGGCTGAATCCTATTGTTTGAAGTCTTTGTACCATGTTCACTGGCAGAGACCCAAGAAGCCTGACGTGGTTTTAGCTGGAGGCTCAGAGAGAGAGAGAGAGAGAGAGAGAGAGAGCGTGCTGTGGTTTACAGCCAAGCTCTGGAGCTGGAACTCAGAAATAAAAATACACTGCAAATTATATGATGGGTCAACAGGGGGAAGCCTCTCTTCATCTCATGACTATGAAAAGGAACAGCGGAGTATTCCCCAGAGAGGATTATGTCAAAGGCAGATAATAGGTGCATTAAAAAAAATTAGAAACAAAAAATACCCACAAAAGAGGGTCCCAATGTAATCAAAGTAGCAGACCTTTCTCATAGCATGTCTAAGATTGCAGTCCTATGCACACTTGCCTGGGAAAAAGCCCCAATGAATACAATGGACTTTCCCTTGAGTATATGTACATAGGATTGTGCCTTTAGTCAGTAAAGTAGAAGTTGCCCAGATTTTCCGGCAACTGCCAACCTGTAGGTAAATCGCCACAAAGATATTCCTTTAAGGAAGGAAGACCTCGCATTGACACCAGCAAGACCTGGGACCAGGGAAAGTGGAGGAATTTGCACAAGTGCTTGAGGAATCTCTTCCAGGCCCGGCTGATGCAGATGCATCCAACAGATGGGAATATTTCAAAAATACCATTTACAACAATGCCTTGTCCATATTCGGCAAGAAGACCAACAAGACGGCAGACTGGTTTGAAGCCCACTCTGAGGAGTTGACACCAGTCATCGAGGAAAAGAGGAGAGCTGTAGCAGCATACAAAGCCTGTCCCAGTGAGCGCAACCTGCAGGTTCTCCAAGCTGCTCACAGCAAAGTCCAGCAGCCTGCCAGAAGATATGCTAATGACTACTGGCTCCAACTCTGTTCCCAGATACAGATAGCAGCTGACTTGGGCAACATCAAGGGGATGTATGACAGTATCAAGCTGTATGATACTGTCATACATCCCCTTGATGTCGCCCATGTCAGCTGCTATCTGTATCTGGGAACAGAGTTGGACCTGTATGAAGTCTGCCACAGGCGAGGTCATCCAGGACTGGGTGCAGCAGATGGGACGCTGCGTGCAGCACTACTCTGAGCTATATTCCTGAGAAAATGCAGTGATCGAGGAAGCACTGAACAACATCGAGTGCCTGCCTGTGTTGAAAGAGCTTGACAGTGAACCAACCCTAGCAGAACTTCATGTGGCCCTGGACTCCCTTGCCTCTGGCAAGGCACCTGGGAAAGACAGCATCCCTGCTGAAGTCCTAAGTGCTGCAAAGAGATCATCGCCACTGAGCTGCATGAAATGCTCTGCCTCTGCTGGAGAGAAGGTGGAGTACCACAGGACATGAGGGATGCAAACATTGTCACGCTGTACAAGAACAAAGGCAACAGGGGTGACTGCAATAATTACTGTGGCATCGCTCTCCTTAGCGTTGTAGGAAAGCTGTTTGCCTGAGTTGCACTGAAGAGGCTCCAGGTACTTGCAGAGAGCGTCTATCCAGAATCGCAGTGTGAATTCCAAGCCAACAGGTCCACCACTGATATGGTATTCTTCCTTAGACAGCTGCAGGAGAAATGCAGAGAATGACAGCCACTCTTTATAGCCTTCATAGATCTCACAAAGGCTTTCGACCTGGTCAGCAGGGACGGCCTATTCAAGATTCTCCCCAAGATCGGATGTCCACCCAGGCTCCTCAGCATCATCAGGTCTTTCCACGAGGACAAGAAGGGCACTGTAGTCTTTGATGGCTCCACATCAGACCCCTTTGACACCCGAAGCGGAGTGAAGCAGGGCTGGGTTCTCGCGCCAACCTTGTTTGGGATTTTCTTCGCTGTCCTGCTGAAGCAGGCCTTTGGAACTGCAACAGAAGGCATCTATCTCTGGACCAGATCAGACAGAAAGCTCTTCAACCTCTCCAGACTGAGAGCAAAGTCCAGCTGAAATGTCTGCGTGACTTCCTCTTTGCCAACGATGCAGCTGTCACCGCCCACTCTCCCAAAGATCTCCAGCAGCTCATGAACTGTTTTAGCAAGGCCTGCCAAGACTTTGGACTGACAATCAGCCTGAAGAAAACACAGATCATGGTTCAGGATGTGGACTCACCTCCTTGCATTGCAATCTCTGCGCATGAGCTGAAGGTTGTCCATGACTTTGTGCACCTTGGCTCAATTATCTCCGACACTCTTTCTCTCGATAATGAGCTAAACAAACGCATCGGTAAAGCAGCTACCACATTTTCCAGACTCACAAAGAGAGTCTGGTCCAACAAGAAGCTGATGGAACATACCAAGATCCAGGTCACACACACACACACACACTTCAGTACCTTTATTGGCATATTAAAAGTTTACAGAGAATAAATAGCATAATAAAATAGAACAGCTTTGGGAATGTTAACTTCAAACTTTGGCCTTAGAGACTACCGCTAAAAATTCCACCAGATTCAGGTCTACAGAGCTTGCGTCTTGAGTACACTTCTGTACCACAGTGAGTCATGGACTCTTCACTCACAACAGGAGAAGAAGCTGAACGCTTTCCACATGCGCTGCCTCTGACGCATCCTTGGTATCACCTGGCAGGACAAAGTCCCAAACAACACAGTCCTGGAACGAGCTGGAATCCCCAGCGTGTGTACACTGCTGAAACAGAGACGCCTGTGTTGGCTTGGTCATGTCGTGAGAATCGGCGATGGTTGGATCCCAAAGGATCTCCTCTATGGAGAACTCATGTAGGGAAAACACCCTATGGGTAGACCATAGCTGCACTACAAGGATATCTGCAAGAGGGATCTGAAAGCCTTAGGAATGGACCTCAACAGATGGGAAACGTTGGCCTCTGAGCATTCTGCTTGGGGGCAGGCTGTGCAGCATGGCCTTTCCCAATCTGAAGAGACACTTTGCCAACAGACTGAGGCAAAGAAGGAAGGCCCCTTAGCCAGGGAGACAGACCAGGGGCACTATACGTGCTCCCAGTGTGGAAGGGATTGTCACTCCCCAATTGGCCTTTTCAGCCACACTAGACGCTGTTCCAGAACCACCAATCAGAGTGCAATACCATAGTCTTTCGAGACTGAAGGTTGCCAACAAGAAAATTATACCTGCCATACCTTTATCTAGTTTGAGTTGAAATAGGGGGTCACTTGAGCACTTCCAGTAGCAGAAAGATGCTTCCCCCTTTCTAATTATTTTTCATGTGGGGGTAATATCAAAAGGAGTTTCACTAGAGTTCATTCTACTCTGCCTTTTAAAACTGCCTTTTAATATTTTCAGGAGAAAGTTTTGTTCTGGGTTGTTTATATATTACATAGGCCTTCTCTGTGGTAAAATTCCAACTCTGAAATTCCCTTCCTAGGAAAACTCATATAAGTCACTCTTTATGCCCCTTTTGATGGCAGATTAAGACACTTTTACTTATGTTGGTGGTATACTATGTTACTCCTCTGTATTAATTTTTCATTGTGCTTGCTGATAAAAGATAGTTACCACTATGAGTTACAAGTTATTGCAATGGTGGTGGATATCTTTTGAAAATTAATGAGAGATAGTGCCCCCCCCCAATTTATCATGCATGAAATATTCAAGAACCGGGAATTCATATTTGATACATTGTTGACCAACAGAATTGTTATGACAACACAGAGTTAGAATTCAAATAATCTGCAACAACCTTGTGAGATACTTCAAGGTTTTTCCCATTTCATTGATCAGGGACTGAAAGAGAAAGCAGTATAGTCAAGGTGATCTAGAAAGTATGTGACTAAGCAAAGGGATTTCCAGATTGTACTGTAAACCAGGAGGTTGAAGAGCATATACTGGATCAGACTGAGAGGAGGAAAGCATGCCTGACTTCCCCATATCCTCTGCAGGAGCTGATGGGGGTTGGGGAAAGGGAAACAGGGATTGAAGGCAGGGCACAGAGCGGAAATGGCAACCTCCATCCTTCCAGTCTTCTCTCAGGAACAATCAGGAAGGGCTGGGGGGATTATAACCACCATCGTCATCATCATCCCAGCCCTCCTGGCATTACATTGAGCTTCCTATATTTGTGTCAGCTATATAGCTGGCATGTATCCGAGAAGCTCCATAGGGCAGGCTGGGGCTTGACATGGGTAAGGGTGGAAATGTTCTCTTATTTCTAGGAAACCTCCAGCTTCCTCCTAACCCGCGCTGGATAGATTGCAGGCTGGGCAGTCTGGCTGTGCCAGTGCAGGTTAGCATTTGGTGGCCTGTCTCTTAGCTACTCTGCTATGTTGGCTGGGAGATAATGGATTAGAATATTCTTACTGCATCTCAGCAAGAGAGCAGCAGTGGTCCTCCTCTAGTTCCTCCCTCTAGAGAAGGAAAAGTAGAATGTGGTAGTCAAATTTCTTTAAAAGGGGACTGCAGGTGTGTTTTGGATCCTCAATTCTCCCTTAAGGTCATGGTGTCCTACCAGAAAAATGAATTGCTGATCAGAGCCATAGGCTAACCAACACTTTATTTAGTGGGCCAAACCAGTGTGCCATTTTGATAGCAAATACTAGCATTTAATTCAGAATGCTGTCTATGTGTATTTTCTGCCCCAATGGTCTCTCAAGAATGCCCATAGATACAACTGGCTGCACTCTAAAATGCAGTGCTCAACAGCCCCTGTGAGTTTTTCTGTGTGGTAGCCAGTTGCTCCTGTGTTCTTTCTTTATCTTTTGACACCCAACCTTAACAACAGATATGCAGTTAGAAAGGCAATATACACTGGGTTTTTGCTTCTTTCTGTCCTGTAGCAATTGAGTACTGTAGCTTTGTTTACAGGAACATAAAGTTTGGTAGATATCCCACAGTGATGTCATCCCACAGATGGAAGCTTCTCACTGTGGCTTTTTGGGATAGTTTCAAAACTTGTGATTCACTTCCTTATTTAAGGGCAGGAGGTCTGGCTCAGTTGGTAGAGCTGCCGCCTTGTATGCCTGAAGATCTGAGGCTGCCAGTTCGAAACAACCGGAAGTACCCAAGAACTGATGACACGCTGATATACTGATGAGCTGACCCTCGGTGGCAGAGAGGAGTTGCCGTCAAGTGGAGCGTGGGAGGCGAAGGGCCAGAGAGAGGCCAGACCGGGAAGGAATCCAGTTAGAACGAGGAGTTCTATGAAAGACTAGTATTCAATTGTAAAAATCCCTACGGGGGTTTGGAACAGCCTACCTATGTAAACCGCCTTGGATTAAAGTCTGAGGAGAAATCTGATGACCAAAGAAAGGCGATTTTGATACCCATTGACAATATTGGACTGGACAAATGGTTCAACCTACTACATAATATGGCCCTTTATGAATAGGTACACAAGTTCTTTTAATTAAGTGAAAACAGAACTGCCTGAGAAAAACTTCGCCATCCCCCTGCATCAGCATGCACAATCCACATGGTGCATTGCATGTGGAGTTCCATTTGAGGCTGTACAATTTTTCCCAAATAGCAGGTAGTAGTTGCAAACAACTATGGTGCTCTCCATGATACTCTTTTCAAGACATCTGTACAGCAGCTACTGAATGCTGGTGTATGCAATCAGCAGAATCAAGTGCTAACATTTTTCTGGGACTGTACCACTTCGGGCAGCAGGTGGACTATTGTGTTGAATGTCTAAATATTTATCCAAGGATAAAAATCACTTGTGCATGGGAAATTAGCACGTGTGGTATAAGGGGAAGGTTTGACCCTGCCTTTTCCTGATATATTGGTATCAAAGAGAGATCAGGAAGTTTGATTTGGAAAGACCTCTGCACATGATCCAGAAGAGATGAGTTTGGTACCTATGGACAGCACAGGATGAGTTGGACTCTTAGCTGAAGTCATTCCAAGGTGGTGTGGAGAGTTTTATCCAGGAGGATATACATATACAATCCTGTTACCTGTTCTGTTTAAACATATACAGTCCTGTTACCAACTACAGTGAATAAAAGGCCCTGGCTCACATCAGTTAGCAAAAGTTTTCTCCTAAGAACAGAGGCAGCTAGGAAGATGAAACAGTTTCTTCTCCATCAGTGAGATTATATGAAACACAGTCCAACCTTAGCTAACTTTCCAGCACCAGTGCAGCTGTGCCAACAGGTTACACACTGCATCCTGTGGTGTGGGGGCAGTGATGGAGGCCTCCTCAAACATTCCCTTACCTTGGGCTGCATTGGCACTGGCAACTTGGTTAGGGCTGAGCTGACAGTTTTGCAAATGAAACTGTAAACATACAGATGGGGTCACAGGAATCCATCCTGATTCCCTTCTGAAATGGTCTTGTTCTACTATTTTTATACTACCATCTGTTTTGGGAAAATATAATATATAATGTCCAGCCCATCCTTATGTATGCCTACTTGGACGAAAGCACCATTGATTCAATGAGACATATTCCCAAGTAATCATGTACTGTATAAGATTGCAACCTTAATTGTCATTTCATATCCTCTTTTTGGTGTAACGTGTGCAAGTTTCTTGCAAGCTTCCCAATTGATTAGAATCTCTGTAAAGGAGCTAGCTGGCCTGGCCCAGGAAAAAAATGTCTTCATTAATTTGTGCTATATCAGTTAGGGTTGCCAGTTTTTGCACCAGCTCATTTAATGCATTACAGCCCCAGTGTACAAGGAAAAAATGAAAAACCTTCCGTTTTTTGTGGATCCTTGTCAGAGGACCTCAGCTAAGAGATTTATGCTACCAGAAAAAATTACCAGGTGTTTCCATATACCTGAAAGAAAATGTTGCGTTTCTGCAACTTGGGGACTTTGGTGGGTCAGAAAACCCATTGACTTGCATTGTAGCTGTCAAAGAATGTTGCTTTGACTGACTTTTGAGCATTACAGTTGCACAAAAGAGGATTCACAGCATACTTCTTTGCCGCAATTTTCTTTGAACAGTTAGGGGAGTTTTCCTTTTTATTACTTTTGGAAGAGATTTGTGAGATGTGTTTCTTCTCATTTTCTAATCCAGCTTTTGCAGTTCTATCATAAGAACTCTCTCTTTGTTTAATGCACTTTATTGTTTTGAATTCATTGTTTCCCTCTGTGCCCAAGTTTGATTTTATTTTTACTCTAAGACATGCATCGACGACTGTGCTGTTATTGCCTCTTTACTTCTCTCATTAGACTTCTTTCTATGTTAGGAGGGGAAACTATTTTGGTGACACTTCCTAGTCCCTTTTCTATTGTGCCTTTATCTGTTTTTGTTTCATCTTGTTAAAATGCTAAATGAAAAGAAGACCTCTGGAACCCAGTAGGGCTTGCTGCCTGGTAAGTGTGCATTAGACCATAGCAGAAGATCTGGTAAAGCTGCTGTTAAGCATGAAGACAACATTGAAGGTTGCCAGTTCAAGATAATCAGAAGCTTCCATGTGTGGCGAGACCTCAAAGCGGACGAGCTTAGCTGAGCTCTCTTGAGAGAGACAAAATGAAGCCGGCTGTAGCTGTTTGTCAGCATGGGAGGCGACACAGCCAGAATGATGACCAGACAGAAAAAGATCCATCTGGAAGGTAGTGTGTTCTTGAAAGACAGAACTTTTTTTGTTTATTGCAAAAACCCTCTCAGGGGTTTAGAGAAAGCCTGTCCATGTAAACCACCTCGAATAAAGTCAAAGGAGCAATCCAATGACCAGAAAGGTGGTATATAAATACCAGTGTTATTATTTTATTATTACGCGTATTAATTCTCTAACATAGAATTCAAACACAGCTTTTCAAGATTCCAGCTAGGTTTCATGGCTAACGTTTTATAAAAAATGGCCAGGCAAGTGGATATTTTTTGTCTTCCTGGCACAGTCAAGGCGGAGTGGAACTCTGGAACTTCTCCTACAGCAGGAGAGGTGATGTCATCAGCAGGAATGCTCAGGTGCTGCCTTTGAAACTTTATTTCCACCGGACTCTAGTACTGTATTAGGTTCAGTAGGAGTCAAAATGGAAAACCTAACTGTGGCAGAAGTCACAATGCCCCAGCCAAAGAAGCTCTGGTTTTGCCCCTTAAGGAGCAGGGTGATGGTGAAGACTATGACGTGATTGGTATGGTCGTGCCACTGCCAGGGCAATTTTTTTTTTTTTAGTGATGGCCTCATGGTCCAAGGAACCTGCAGACCCCTCTGCAGGGCTCCCCAAGCCTTCCAACAGCTGAAAATAGTAAAATACAACCGCTTCCAGTTTTTGTTGTGAAACCGCAAGTGGAGGGTTCTTTATGTTTTCAGCAGTTTGGAGGCTTGGGGGGCCCTGCAGAGGGGTTTGCAGGCTTCCTGGATCCCCCAGGAGGCTGGCGCTGCCTAGGTAAGTTAAAAAAAAAAAAGCAGCCCCTTTGCCTCCAGCAGTCATTATCTTCAACCCTTCCCCACAGAAACTTACATCTGTTCCCAAACGCCCGGAGAGTTTGGGAAGTGCTGACCTAGAGACATATGACTAGGCCACCATCTCCCCCAAGGGTCTCCTGAGAGATGTGTCTCATATTACATGAAGGATATAAACCTATGCAAATATACTTGGGAGTAAATAATGTTGAACACAGTGGGGTTTACTTCTGAGAAAACATGCAGAGCTTAGCACTCTAATATGCCTTTTATATTTATCAGGGATGTTTTTTAAATTCAGTTTTTTATATATTTGCTTTCAACTGTCAAGCCACTCCAAGAGTCTGGGATGAAATGAGATTGATCTTTCATTGAATTATAATAAATTTCAAAGTAGGAATAAATGTTGAGAAGAAAACACTCTAATGAAGAAAATTTAAACGATTTTTTGTTGTATAGGCTTAGTGGGGCTATGGGGAATGTCAGTATGAGCTTTTGCACTTCAAAATTTCCCATTGTTTAGAGGTCAGCAACAACATTCAAAATAACTTTGATAATTTAAAATATTAAATATAAATGCAGTAATATAAAAACCCATAAAGATGTCTGCCAGGATGGGACATAACTTACTAGGCTCCAACTGATCTGGGAAGGAGATTGAATGTAAATGCAATGCAATTGCAGCAACCCAAAAAGTAAGTAAGTAAGTAAGTAAGTAAGTAAGTAAGTAAATAAATAAATAAATAAATAAATAAGGAGCAGTGACTGTAGTCCTCATCAATGGATGCTTAAATTCCACTGAAGTCCATAGGAGTTGACTAACCTAATGGCCTGACTGCAGCCAGTACCATTTACAAACAAAGCTTTTGTGGGAGACCCAAGATCAGTCTTGGGCTCTGTTCTCAAGCAAACTCACACTGATCACTCCACCAAGGACTCTGAAAAAGGAGAATCCCTTATTCCAGTTTTGATCTCTTATGGAGGCTTGGTACATCCATCAGGAGCTCTGATTCAGTAGGAGGGAATCCTGCCAACTGCAAGTGGGTGTAGTGCTTCCACAGCCTGTCACAGAGGCTCACATCTTGCCTGTAGCCTTTGGTTCAGGCTCCAGAGAGGCATTCCCAGCTGCAGCCTTTTGCCAAGGACCGAATGTCTGTATGTGTCTCTTCTTTATCAGGGCAACACAGTGCATGCATGTCAGCTATAGTATTTCTGTGTTGAGCTTAAAGTGTGAGTTAGTTCAGCTAGACCCCAATAGTCTGACACAATGTAAGGCAGTTTCTTATATTAACTTGGGACTTCTCTATAGGAACTGTCTCGACTAGTTCCCCTCACCAGTGAAAAGCAGCTATGCAACTGTGGATGACACACAACATTAGTTTATGCATGTTTGTTTGGAAGTAAGTCCCCTTCTTTGGAAGTAATGTCCAATGGGATTTCCTTCCATAAAAGTGCAGCCACAAATGTGTTAAGACAGTCTTATTCTGAGTTCTAGAGTTTCCCCCCCCCATGCATTTATTCAACCCTTGAATTAATCTGAAGCACACGTATTGTTACTAGGTAGGCTGTCTTACTTTATGATAAATGAGTGTGCCTAAGCTGGGACCTGATGAGGGACAATGAACTTAATGGTGGAAAACTGCCCTCCAGCATTTGAGATATTGCACACCCAACTTGTGGCTGGGTGGGATGGAACAGGACAATCTGAAGCGGTTAACAAAACGGAGACTTTAGCTGGAGTTAATCAACAGCCGAAAACTATCAATGTCTGCTCAAAAGTAAGTCCCATTATCTTCAATGGTTCTCACTCCCAGAGAGGTGTGTCTATATACAACTGCAGCCTAAAACTGAGATGAGGCCTCGGGAATACTCCGCTTATTTCTCTTTGGACATCTGATGCAGGATCTGTAGTTGTGCTCTTGCATTAGGAGACCCTTTGCCCCCAAATTGCTTTCTTTGTAAGTTTGGAAAATGGATGTTATAAAGCCAGAGGGTCTCCATTGCTCTCTTTCAAGCAAGGAAATAAACTCTGTCATGAGGCTGTCTGTAGAATTTCGTGTTGATAGTGTAACTATTATGTACTGCGGTGCTTTTGGGAGCAAAAGTTTCAAACCTACTCCTAGTTTGGAGTGCTTAAGATTACAAAATAATGCCCACTTACTTGGAATGAGCAAGACTTCCCTGAAATTAAATTTTCGAAGTGGGTTGCAAGAATAATGACTTCAGTGGGGTTACACGAATCTGAAAGTATAGAATTGCAGGCAGAGTTTCAGTTCCCTCCCATCAAAATGGTTAACCTTGAAATATTTGCAGCACGATTCTGTAATTATCAAAGAGCTGTGCAGAGTACAGAAAAGAAGGCAATTTGAAATGTAAATGAACAGAGGAACAATAAAAAGCCTCATTATGTTATAAAAAGGAATTGATAAAGTAATTCAAAAATTCTATTTCTGAGTATCAGCTACTTTGAAAGTCCTGAAGTTTCTTAGTTTTAAAAATGTTCTGCATTAGAAAAGAAAAAAAAAAATCTTGTCCAAATTAAGAAAAAAACCCAACAATCTAGATTTTAACACTAAACTTTTTGGCTGTAGTTATCCAAGGGCTTTTGCTTCAGTAATGGAACTGTAAGTTAGAACAGTGTTCTAGATAGTATATAATGACAAATGACCTAAGGCAGTAACATTAGTCTATGCTGACATTCCACTGTATGTCACTAAACCCACGTCAGCGCCAAGAATAGTAGGGGATAAAATAAGCCAATGTGTCAGCAAAGCAAGACCAACCACAACGTCAGCAAATATTCAAAACTGTCCCTGCTGCCTAAGACCATGTGAGATGCCTGAAGCCACTTGCCCTTGATGATGAGATGTACTTGGAACATGACAGGATATATAAATATATATGTGGAGGGGGGAGTGAAAAATGTAGTGAAATCCTAAGCATGCTTACTCAGAACTAAGTCCCATTGGGTTCAGTGGAGCTCACTGCCCAGTAAGTATACTGTATGTTTAGGACAGCAGCCCATGCCTGAGATCGTGGGTACCTGATAGAAGCAGGTTTTTGTCGCAATGAATGGGCTTCAGTTCCAAGCAGCCCTGCCCAAAGCTCCTCAGCGCCCAAGGCAATGCACCCAGAGACACCCCCCTTACCCAGCAGCTTGCTATCCACTGCCTGAAACTCCTCCTCTTCCCTTTTGAATCCAGGTAGAGGAAAATGGAGTGAAGGAAAGAAGAATGTCAGAAACCCTGGCCCACTCCATTCCTCTCTTTGTTTTCAAATTCAGGGAGTGGGGAGAGGGGGAAGAAGGCAGCTGTCTCCCATTCTCTTCCTGAGGCAATTGCCTCCGTCAGTCTCATGGACAGGCCGACTTTGCTTCCAAGTAGCATAGCAAGAAAGAGGAAATTGAAGTTATCGTCCTACGCCCCGAACTCTTGGGTCAGGTTCTGAACCAGAGTTTAGTACTACATGCACGAGCAGGGATGGGGGTTTCTGTGCTTTCCCTTCCACTTCTGCATGCAAGGGGAGGGGATTATAAACTTTTGCTTGCTGTTAGCGCAAGGAGCATAATCTTCATTCATTCAGATATGGGAAACGGCACTTCCCCTTGTGCACAAAGCGCTAAACTATAGTTTAGCATAGGATGTGCATGCAGCAATGTTCTGTGGTGTGATACAGTCCTTTCATGCAATTCTACTGTCTCACATTTTGTGTGGGATTTTGCTTTGGGAAGTGCAATGAAGTCCAGGCCCAGGGAGGCAATACACAGTAACTCTTCCCTCTCTCTCCCCACTTAAGCTCATTCTCTGAAACACCCCCCCCCCGAAATAAAGATCAGACTCTGGAACATACTCCCCCCCACCCCACCAAAATAAATGTAAAAAAAATCCCTCATCTCTTCTTCCCCCACTGGGAGCAAGGAATAGCTCAACACAGATCCCCTGAAGCAACCAAAAAGCTGCTGCTCCTTGGCGCAGGCTCCGTGCTTTTTATGGCTTTATTTTTTTTTTTAAAGAAGCAATTCTTCCTGCTGCCTCCTCAGAGCTTGCTGATGCAGGCACCCTGCTATTTTTTGATTGGCTAGCCAGCTGCCCTGCTTTTTAAAAAAATTGGAAGACACCCCTGATTACAGCCTAACCTGTTGGAGGCAAGTCTTCCTGCTGCCTCCCCAGAGACTGATGACACAAGTGCTGTCTTTTCTATTATTGGCAAATGGAGGCAGCTCTTGCTGGTGGCTTTAATTGCACAGGCATCCCTGCCTGTTTTGTCACTTGCAAGCCATCATAGCAACTGAACTGATTGACAGCTCTCTTAGTTCCCTCCATGTTTTGTGTGCATGTGTTGTGTGTGTTGCTTTAAATGGATAGAGCAGAAAGGAGCAGCTTTGGAAAGGCAAAAGGAAGTTGATTTTTTTTTTTTAAACGTTTTGGGTCATTTATATTTTATGCCACCTCTATAGGGCAACTTGGATCTGAACCAGCAATTTCACTGGGGCAAATCCAAGCAGCCCATGTAAGGCTGATCGGGCTGGGAGTGGGGGTTCGGACACACACACGCACGCACGCACACACTATAGTAAGTTATTCACACTATAGTGAGTTACTGGTTATAGAATCATAGGAGGAAGCTAAAAGGTCATCTAGTTCAACCTTCTGTCTGTAGCAGAAAATCTTCCTACAGCATCTCCAACAAGTGCTTGTTGAGCCTCTGCAAGATCACCAGTGAAGAATCCACCCCTCCCCCCTTGGTAATTGGTTTCCACTGCTGAACCTCCCTTTCTGTTAAGAATTTCTTCCTGATATCCAGCTGGAATCTGCTCTCTGGAAGTTTGAATTCATTTGATCTAGTTCTCCTCTCAGAGGCAGCTGAGAACAAATTTCTTCCTTCTTCCATATGATAGCCCTTCAAGTATTCTGAGAGTGCTGTTATATCCCCCTTCAGCCTTCTCTTCTCCAGGCTAAACATACCAAGTTCCCTCAACCCTTCCTCGTAGGGTTTGTTCTCCAGTCCTCTGATCATCCTTGGTGAACTTATCTGAACCTGCTCCAGACTGGCTGCATCTTTCCTAACAAATGTTCATCTTTATTTTCCTGAAATTTTCCTTTTATGAAAAATGTTTTAACAAGATTTCTGTAACCGGTGTTACACTACATAGGCTGGTATGGTAAACTTCTGATATTGCTTCTTGTCTAAGATGTGATGTACATGGGCTTGTCAAGCATCTGGCAGGCCAGAATCCATGGCTGATGGGTTACATTTCGGCTTGGTAGGTCTCAGATTCTTCAGATCCAAATTGCTGCATTGTAAAGATTACTGGGTTATGTAGGTTAAAAAGGTTATGCAGACAGAGATCAATGCAGTTCCAATACAGAGATCAATACAGTTCCAATACAGATCAATAGCATACCTACTGAGCCGGCAGTGCCAGCACAGAGGCCCATGCTGGCTCCCAGATACAGTCCTGGACAGAGTGAGTTTGTGCCAGTCAAGGTAGACCAGGGCGAGGTTGGAGAGGTTAACAGAGAACATTCCAGGGGGCATTTTAAGATAGGGTAGGGTGGAACAGGAGGTGGATTGGGCCCGGGAGGTAGAGGGGTCAGCCATGGCAGCGCAAATGGAATCTGAACCCCCACTCCCAGCCCAATCAGCCTTACATGGGCTGCTTGAATTTGCCCCAGCGAAATTGCTGGTTCAGATCCAAGTTGCCCTATATAGGTGGTTCAAGCCTGACGTGGTGTAAGGGGAAAAATATCCCCTTACCCCAAGGTAATTTCCAGCTGGCATCTAACTTGCTCTGGGTACAATGCAGGCCACTAGGCCTGGCTGTTTCAGCACAAGACAGGATTGTACTCTCAGAGAATAAGCATAAGAGCTGAATAATTATTCTCTAGTCACTGATGGAGCAATCACTGCAGGAGAGTTCTTGAAGGACAAAGCTGGCTCTGTTGATACTGGGACTCTCAGAATGAATACGAAAGTTTACCAACTACTGATTTGCTATGTCTGACTGTTTAACTTGCAAATCTTATTACATGTCTGTACCTGATCAAAAACCTGGGGAAGCAGAAGCGATAAGATTCTCAACACTTGACAAGACAATGCAGAAGATGAGGTTCTATTCACATCCTAGTGAGTTACTAGCTGACAAATGCACACCTCTATTTTACTGGAACAAAACACCTTAAATTGAAAATTTTCTATAAATAAGTGAAGCAGATGGATCTTGTATTAAAAAAACAAAACAGAACTGAGTGTTTGAATGAATGCCTGTTCTATAGGGCTTTATGGAACTCTGAAGGACAAATACAGTGTTGTAGGAGATGCACAGAAGGCCAGGTGACTATCCATTTAATATATAATTCAAATTAATTATTTATAATTTGGAATAATAATTCCAACATTAAAATCTGCACAAAGTCATTCATAATAAAACCATGAAAAGATCAACGCACAACAAAAACAGACAAAATGAGAAACATAAAATAGGGGCATCCACCATGAGTGTAGATAGCTAACATTACAACTTTCTTGCAGATCTGCTAACAGATGGATTGAATGAATGAGGAAAATTTAAAAGTTCTTTGATGGGTTGGCATTAGTTTGGCAAGAAATCTAGATGGGTAGCTTTATTGTTTTGGTACAGCACACATGCACGCAAAGAGTTTGATAGCACCTTGAAGTCTATCAGATTTATTGTATTCTAAGGCATAGTGTTTCTCAAACTGTGGGTCGGGACCCACTAGGTGGGTCACAGTCACATTCATTTCAATATTTTATTTTTAATATATTAGACGATGCTACCATAGTATGTGACTGCATGTGGGGAAATGTAACAGACCTGTACTTTTAACAAGCTACTATGCATATTCTTTTAACAATGATAGTCAAGGGGACTTACTCCTGGGTAAGTGTTGGTAGGATTGCAGCCCAGGATTGTTAAAAATTTTCCTGCTTGATGTTGTCACTTCCAGTCATGACATACTTCTGGTGGGTCCTGACAGATTCTCATTCTAAACAGTGGGTCCCGGTGCTAGATGTGTGAGAATCACTGCTCTAAGGAGAAGAATGGGAAGGGGAGTTTGCCATGATGACTCTGAAGCACCAACAGTCTAGGCCAGGGGTGTCCAAACATTTTGATAGGAGGGCCACATCATCTCTCTGACACTGTGTCGGGGGCCAGGAAAAAAGGAATTAATTTACATATAAAATTTGAATAAATTTACATAAATGAATTTATTAGAGATGGAACTTATATGAATGAATGAAGATCTTGCAGTAGCTCAAGGCCTATAAAAGGTCTTGGATAAAGCAAGGCCAGCCCTTCCTTCGCTGCCACTGCTGCAACACAGATGTGAAAAAGCAAGTAGTGGAGGGAGCCCTCATCCCACAGCTCAGATGAGAGGTTGAACAGTCATCCTCACACTGAGAGCAGTTGCGTTGGGCCAGCACAGGCTCCAGCAAGTCTCTGGAGGGCCAGAGGCTCATTGAAGACTGGGGACTCCCCGCGGGCCGGATTAGGAGCCCCTGAGGGCCGCAAGTGGCCCCCGGGCCGGGGTTTGGGCACCCCTGGTCTAGGCCAAAAGCTACTGAGTGCCCCTACCAGAATATCTGCATCTCTCAAGACTGTGAATGCCTCTCCAAGATGCAAATGAAACTAAATACAGGAAGTCCACATTATCCACTAGTGTTCCATTCCCAGAACCCCACAGAAAAGGAAAACTGGGTATTAAAAACCTTTGGTTTACAGCCCTCCCAGACCAATTGAAGCTAAGCTCCAATCAGGTCTGAAGGCTCTTCTGAAGCCTGCAGAGGCTACATGCATCTGCCCACGGCCTCTGCAGACTTCAGAATGAAACCTGGAGCCATTTAAAGGTGACTTCCGGTCTTCCAAAAACAGTTCCACTTGTCTCTGGAACTAAATATAGGAACCATGGGTTCAGGGATCTGTGGATGAAGAAATCTGCAGTTACTGAACCCATGGATAATGTGGGTCACCTATATTAGTTGTTACTTCCTAATGGAGAAGAGAAGCACAACCATCCAGAACAGATGTGCAGGTCTACATTTCCAATTCTTTCCCATTTTCCAAATACAACAGGTAATACAAGTTGAGTCTCATATTCACGAGGGTTCTGTTCCCAGAACTCATGTGGATGGCAAAAATCACATTAAAGCAAATCTATTTAAATAAGGGTGTCCAAAGTTTTTGGCATGAGGGCCACATCATCTCTCTGACACTGTGTCGGGGGCTGGGGAAAAAGAATTAATTTGCATTTAAAATTTGAATAAATTTACATAAGTTTACATAAATGAATATATTAAAGATGAACTTCTATGAATGAATGAAGGTCTTGCAGTATCTCAAGGTCTATAAAAGGCCTTGCACAAAGCAAGGCTGGCCTTTCCTTTGCTGCCGCTACTGCATTACAGACATGAAACAGCAAGCAGTGGAGGAAGCCCTCATCCCACGGCTCACGCAAGAGGTCAAACAGTTGTCCTCACGCTGAGAGCAGTTGCATCGGGCCAGTATGGGCTGCAACAAATCTCTGGAGGGCCAGAGGCTCATTGGAGACTGGGGGCTCTCTGAAGGCTGCATTGAGAGGCTTCGAGGGCCACAAGTGGCTCCAGGGCTGGGGTATGGGCACCCCTGATTTAAAAAACAATGCCCCTTTGCTAGGTGATTTAAAAACAGTCTTGCTGAGCTTTGTAATGTAAGACAGAGTCATTAAGCAGACAATCCATCAATAGGTCTCTCTGCAGGCTCTTAGAAAGGCTTCATTCCAAGCCAGCGACCCCTCCCTTCACCCAGAGCAAATTGATTATCTTTTTTCCACATGCTCAGAGGAAAGGGAGGGGCTGCTTGCCTTGGAGTGAAGCCGCTCTAAGTGCCTGGAAAGAGAATGATTGATGGATTGTCAGTTGGCTGCCCTCTCTTGCATGAACAAGGCTATTGTTACTGTTGCTGCTACTGTTGCATTAACGAGGCTACTGTTTTCCTTTAATTTAAAGGGCCCTTCTTTAATTTAAAGGGCCTCTCTCACGGTTCAAAAATCCATGGATAATTAGGTTATACCTGTAATCTCTTGCATGACTGCCTCTCTACAAGAGTAAGAAAAGCAGTTTTTTAAACTGTGATTTTGAAGGGATGCATTTTTCTCCTTCTCTAGGGATAAGCACATTCCACAGCATATTCCACATTCATTTGCAGTGGCCATTCATGTTCCTGTTGTTATTATTACTATTTACTTTATTTATTTTCTCCCCGAAGGGACCCAAGGCGGCTTACAACAATGATTAAAAACACAAATTGAAAACATAATTAAAACAAGATAAAACATGTTGAGTCAAATCCTTGTATATAAAAAAATGTGTATAACAAGGTTGGACCTGTAAATAATAACAAATATTTGCATGGAGTATTTCAAGCTTCCAGAGTGTTTAATGTGCGCTATCAGAATAATTCTTACAACAACCCTGTGGTATAGGTTAATATTACCTCAATATAGCAGAAAAGATGAGAATGCATCTGAACCCAGAGTAGTTCAGATCCACCTGTAGCATGACCTGTGGCCTTCCAGAATCACAGTCACACTTTTGGCCACTGTGCAACACCAACTCTTCAGACTATACTGTGTCTATATTCAACAATGTACATTTTACAGTAAGGTGAGATTTAAATTTTAAAAAATCAAACTAAATTAAAAACTGCTGCTGTATAAGAAAATCTGCATTGAAGGAAAGTATGTTGTTGCCCATCACTCGCCCCCATGGCACTGGTTCAAGAATGGAGGACTTGGGCCTTAATGCTATATTCATTTAGGAGGTCGCTTGGCACAGGATATTATGAATTATAAGTTAATCAACAACAGACTGCATCACCAGGGCACTAAACCAGAGACCACACACCCTGAACATCCCCCCTCCCTCTCTCTCATCTGTACATGTTTTTCTTCTAATACAGGCCAATACTGGCAGGAGGACTGGTCTAGAGGGTAGAGCCTCCATTAGCCGGAAGGTAACATCAGAAGGTCGCCAGTTCGAGGACACCGGCAGCTCCCTGAAGGGCTGAGAATGGCGAGACCTTGAAGCAGCTGACAAGCCATGCTAAGTGATTCCACCTGCTCTTGGTGTGAGCAAGAAGCGTCTTGGCTGCCTCCATGTGAGAGATGGAGCTGCTTGCCAGACTGCGTGGGAGAACTGGAGGCCAGAAGTGAGACCAGACCAGGAAGATCCATTCTGAAATGTTGTTGGTTCTTGAAAGAAAGAACCTCTATAATTGTAAAAATCCCCTTGAGGGATTTAGAAACGCCTGCCTATGTAAACCGCCTTGAATAAAGTCAGAGGAGTAATCCGATGAGCAGAAAGTCAGTATATAAATATCTAGTTATTATTATTATTAGTTATTATTATTAATCAAAAAGCTTAAGGATATGAGAAGATCGTGCAATGGACATAATATATGTTCCAAGAAATGGAAGTACATAATAAAAAGGAAATGATGTAGAGCTTATGGGATTGCTGCTTCAGTAAGTTTCTCCATCAGTGCTGGCAACAGGTTGCTGGAGGCCCTGGGATAAAGGCCTGCTCTGTCCCTCATGCTGTCTCCTGTCCACTTCCTGAGGGTCATGGGGTTCCACTACTTCCACAGGTTCTGAGGATTCAGGAGTTGGCATGACCAGGCTCTGATGGGCGTGGGCTCTCAACCAGTGCCTCACCTCGCTGACTCTTGCCTTCATTCCTAGGTTTGCAGATAATAGGCATATGTAATAAATTAAAATGACAGCCATATGTGGAGTCTGCAGTATCTATACATTCCATAAGCAGGTGACAACATTTCATACTCCACAGAGCAGGGGTGTCAAACTCATTTCATATAGTGGGCCGAACAGCATTCATGGCACCTGCTGAGGGGCAGAAGTGACATCATTATGCTGGAAGTGCCATTAAAAAGATGGTAGCCAGAAATGAGCAATTTCTTCTCACACAGAAACTCATGAGCTGCAAATGACCGAAAAGCAAATGTGCAATTCTTGATCATATTTTCATGATATAGGAGAGCCAATCGTCATGTGGGCTGCCCTTTCAGCCGTGTTCACATAACCACTTTACAGCTTAGAATCAGAGCTGCTCTGCAAAGTGACGACTTGGCAGAAGTAGTAATGCTAAAGGATGGCTTGCATAATAATTGGGCTCTCCCAGAGCCTTGGGACCATCTCCCTCTCTCACCCCTCTTACTCTGCCCCTCCCCATAGCATTCTTTGACTTCTGAGGCTTCCTTCTGTCTCCCTCATTGTGGAGGGTGGGGGCGGATAAAGAGCTTCTAGGGGCTGCATCTGATCCATGGGCCTTATGTATGTAGCAAACTGCTTACTGTTTGTAGCTTTGAAGCATGCAGCAATCCTTACAGGTGGGAAGTAGAAGTTGTTTTTTTTAAAAAAACATAGTTATACAGTAAAACATATCTACTGTTAGGGATTCTCACTGTGTTATCTGATCTACTAGCAACATCATAAAGGGGAATGGAGAGTGGAAATTCTGTACAGTATAGTATGTAAGTTGTTGAACACAATATTTTTTTTTTTTTTAAAGAGCATCTGTGGTTGGAAACAAACAAGAACTTTCAAGAGTCGAAAGAGGGGTATCAGCTTCCCACCAACACCATCCCAGCGTGGTGACAGTGATCACATGAAGACTTAAAAAATTGTTTATACATTGTGGCCTATCCAATGGTGCTCTTATTTCTTTTCGAAGTCAGACCGTTCAGAGTACTCAAGCCAAAATAATACAGGTTGAGTCTACTTATCTGCGGATTTTTGATCCACAAATTTGGCTCGATGGGGGTCTTCTGGAACCCTGTTGAGCCGCATTTGGCCCAATCTGAAACCTCCAGAGGCTGCATACAGCCTCCACAGACCTCAGAAAGCCCCCCCCCCCAAAGCATTGGAAGGCGAAACCATAAGTCGCCTTCCAGTGCTTTGGGAAGCCCCAGAAAGGCCTCCAGAAGTCCTAGAAGAGCACTTCCAGTTTTTTGCTGAAAACCAGAAGTACACCCTTCTAGGAATTCCGGAGGCTATTTTGAGGCCGTGGAAGCTGCGTGCAGCCTTCAAGCAGGGCCTAGTGGGAGCCTAAATATGATGATGCTCATTGTAAGTATTATAGAAAGTCTTTAAGTATTTATAGAAGTATTCTATAAAGCTAAGTATTTTCTATACTTAAAAGATTTTAGAGAGATTTAGGAGTGTGTTTGGTTTTCTATATTACTGTATCTAGTGGCCGATGCCACATGGGTGGGTAGGCCTGGGCTCCAAAAACCTTTCCAGGTGTCCATCCTTTTACAAAGACTTTTCCAGCTGGATCCACCCTTCCCCCACCCTGCCCCCATTTGCTCGCCCGTCACCACGCTACCCTACTCCCCTCCCCCTTTGCAAAGGGGCCCAAAAGAAACTTTGTACCCCCCTGATAAAATTTCTCTTTAAGGCCCTGCCTTCAAAGGCCTTAGAACAGTTCAGGATGTGACTGGAGCAAGGTTCCAGTCACATTTGGAGCTTAGCGGACCCCAAAATTCACGTGATTTGATATCATAAGGAATTTGGTATCCATGAGAGGTCTAGGAACTGAACCCTCGCAGATAACGAGGGTCCACCTGTAACCCATAACACACTTGATACAAAAGCCAAGGAAAAGCAACTTTTTCCAAAGGGCTTACACCTGCCCTCATCAAACTCTGTTGTTCATTTCTTCTAGTGCCATTTGTTTTACCGACACCCATTCCTGTGCCCTTAACTTGATTTGTAGATAATAACAAACAGTGGCTGAAATCCTAACCACACTTTCCTGAGAATAAGCCCCATTGAACAAAACAGAACTTACTTCTGCGTAGACCTGGTTAGTGCAATCTGTTGATTTCTGCTATTAAAAATCACTTGAGGAAACAGGGCTCCTGATGGTGTGGAGAGGGCCATCCTCTCTTCTGCATGTATAGCTGTATCTGTGGGAGCTCTTTCTGACCCTATAACGAATGCATTAAAGCTAGCCACTCCCCTATCACGTATACAAAAACTACCTAAAAAGGACACAAGGCTTACTCTGTCATGCTCATCTCCTTTCTCCCTACATCTCCTCCCTCCACCTTCTATGCCTTCCCAGTACTTCCTCAGACTTGTGCAGCCCAATTCAATGCCAGTGTAATCATGAGTAAGGCATATGGCGTTAAATGGGATCCCCCTTCCCCCACTTTAGCATTCATAGAGTCGCAGCCGGATAATTCACCTGCTTTGTCTCTTCACAGACCTGCTTTCTCTCTTCAGATCTGGCTCACCTTCTCACAACACAGTGCTGCTGTATTAAACACATCCCAAATAGCCACGTTGCCTCCTCACTGCACATTCTGTCCCTCATGCAAACAACCTCTAAATTAAGATGGGACAGCTAATGTGTTGTGACTGTAACACCTGCAGTTGGTTTGAGCTGAGGTTCGCCAAGCACTACTAACTGTGCTGCCTAGTTTGTGGTTGGTAGGAGCTTGCGTAATCCCCACTGGGGGGAAAAAAAAACATTGTGGGTGAAAGGCAGCAGCACTTGATGTGTTGCACTGTTAATAAGTATTTTCTAATGTGCTCATGAAACATGAACGTGAATATTTGCATTTCCTATTACCATATTTCAAAGCCCATTATGCATCTCTCCCCCCTCCCAGTTTTAGTTACTGCTAACTTTAGTCACAGTAACAGTTCTCATTTGTATTTTATATTTTTACTCTAAAGTAGATGTTTTGCCAACTTTACTTTTGCTTATGGTAGTTTAAATGCAAAAGATGAAACAATAAAAACAGTCAACTAAATGCAACACAAAACCATAAACAAGAACAAGTCATATCCTAAGTAAAAGCCGTGTGAAAGAAAAAGGTCTTCAGATCTCTATCGAAATCCAGAGAGGAAGGGACAGTCCTAATTTGGGGGTAGGGAGAGAGGTTAGGTACTTCCACTAATGAGGCCCTGTCGTGGGTTGCCACCAGCGTAATGTCGAAAGCCAATGGCAACCCACTGCCTTGCTTGCTAATAGTCAGTGACAGTTCATGTTTCCTCCATGAACTGTAAATGCTGGAGTGTGTTTCTTCAGGTGAGTAATACTAGCCATGTCCCACCAGCCAACAGAGGGCTTCAAAAGCTGGGAAATGGGGAAAAAATGATCTCTACCATAAAGAGAGAAGTTGTAGTATAGCCAGTAAAAGAGATATGTCTGAGATTTGCAGTTGGTTTAAAGCAGTCCTGAGGACTCCAAGTGGATGCTGTTTCCTTTGGGTGCAATTGATGATAACAGATTGTCTGTCTGGCTGCCTATCCATGGGCCCAATCTTACCCAATTTTCCAGTGCCAGTGCAGCTGTGTCAATGGGGCATGCACTGCATCTTGTGGTGGGACAGCAGTCACAGAGGCCTCCTTAAGGTATGGGAACATTTGTTCCCTTACCTTAGGGCTGCATTGCGGCTGCACCAGTGCTGGAAAATTAGATAGGATTGGGCCCTATGTCTCCTATGTTCATTCATATATATTTCTAAATAAAGCAGATAATTGCTAAGACACAGGAAGTCTCCAGTATTCTCTCATTCAAAGGAAAATAAATCTGCACTGTTGCCCCAAGAATTTCTTGGGAAAGTAGGGAACATCTAATGCTTCAAGAAAAGGTACCAATGGGGACTTGAGTGGGATAGCATAAGAACATAAGAACAGCCCCACTGGATCAGGCCATAGGCCCATCTAGTCCAGCTTCCTGTACCTCACAGCGGCCCACCAAATGCCCCAGGGAGTACACCAGATAACAAGAGACCTGCATCCTGGTGTCCTCCCAACATAGTCTGAGTAGGATGTTATGTATTCCCTGCAGAAGCCACAGAAAAACATTTATATGTTTCAGGGCCCAATCCTATCCAATTCTGCAGTGCTGATGCGGCCATGTCAACGGGGCATGTGCTGCATTCTGCGGTGGGAGGGGGGCAGTCACAGAGGTCTCCCCAAGGTAAGAGAATGTTTGTTCCCTTACCTCAGGACTGCATTGCTGCTGCATCAGCACTGGAAAGTTGGATAGGATTGGGCCATCAGTGGTATATTTAAGGAACCAGGCAGATGGCAGGGTAGTGTGCTACTATTCACAGAGATATCACAGGAGCTAGCCAGTAGGTTCACACATGTGATATGAATGCTGATTGTCCTGCTGGAGATTAGCTCCAACTTTTCTCAGGTCTTGCTTGGAGTGTGACAAAAAGCAGGCATGGCAAAGACTTTGGCGAGGCAGGGGAAAAAAGTGTCCAGTGGGCATTAGTGTCTCTATAATATTACCTTGATGCCTCTGAAAGGTCACCATGTGCACAGCCTTTGAGGAAGAAGTGTTGAGGGCTTCACAAAATTTAGGAGCAGCTGGGGATGTCTCAAGAGAGAGAAAGAGAAGTTAAGTCAGGCCAAGGGCTGGACACGTCCCTTGTCAGAACTGCAGTTGCAAAGAATTGCTTACTACTTAATTTGCAGACGCTGACAGTTTGAACACTGTGCAGGGGTTTATTTTCACAGTGTTGTGGCTGGCCTGGAGGGAAGGCAAGAGAGACATCAGGGCAATGAAAGTGCCAAATGCTGTTTTGAATTATAGTGGTTTCCAAATACTAGGCAGCAACACTGGGAAGATCCTGGCTGAACTTTAGAAAAATAAGGTGAAATAAGGCAGAAGTTGCAGTGAAATTGGGTGCACACATTTGCTTTAATGAAATCATTATACCTATTTAGCTAGCAAAAAAAAAAAAAAAAAGTCTTACTTGAGAGTTGAACAAGACCATAGGTTTGTTGCTGGTTAGAGGTGTGCTTTTTTCCTCTCAGATTTTGACAAAAATGATAAGTGCAGAAAGCAGTGCAATTTTTTTTATTCTAAAGGCACATTTTTATAAATTATAATTGCTTTAAAAGTGTACTAGGTAGGTGATACAGGTGGTATAGTGTCAGCAGATGGAGCCACATGCATGTAGTAGTGTTAGAGCAGCCATTTTCAACCACTGTCCCATAGCACATTGGTGTGCTGCGAGTGGTCCACAGAAGTGCCACAGGAATTTGGGGGAAGCTCATTTCTTAGTAGGGTCAATGGGGAATGTGAGCCCCCCACTGGCAGCATGGTGTCAATTGTCAAAAACCTGATGGCGTGTCTTGCCTGTGTGCCACGTGATGAAAAAGGTTCAAAATCACTGTGTTAGAGAATTGTTGTGTTTTATTTTTCTGCAGATTTCACAAATTTTGGTTTTTGTTTGTTTCTTTTACAAAAATGAGAAGTGCAGAAAGTGGTGCTATGTGTTTTATTTTGTTATCACTATAAATAAACGCATCTCTAGTTATTGTAACCCATCTCTGCTACAGAAGACACTTCCAATCTGTCCAGAACAGAAAGGCAAATTCCTGTTAGAGCTAAATGGTTAATGAATCCATATCAGCAAGTCAAATTCTGTGTGTACTCCTAAGGATTGAATTCACAATTTTTCAACCACAATATAGGGGATGTACCACAATATAGGGGAAATTTTCCCCCCATGTGTCTGTTTTCACTAGGTGCTACTTCTTGTGTCAATGAATCTTATATGACTGACTCTGGTTGCCAGATACAGACAACCCTCAATATTCTGGTATTCATAGGTATACTGCAGCATGTTGGATCACACCACAGGGCAGCAGTTCTGACACATGAAGTGGGCAGTGGTTGTTTTCAATAATAAGATGTATTTATTTACTGATCAGGAAAAGCTACTTAATATTATTGCTTTAAATTGATCAATGGGACATAGCCATTTAGTGTGGTTTTTAAAAATATATTCTTCTGTATTAAATTTCAAAAGTGAAATTTAAAAATAGATTAAACTATAAACCATTGACTCCTGAAGTTTATTCAGATATCAAATGTGCAGAGATAAACTTCAGTTCTCAAGGATAATTTTAAAATTTCTTTGATTTGTGTAACAATGCTCTCAGTTTCAAACTAGTAACCATTCCTTTCTCCTATTTTCTTGGCTCATTGAAAACACTGTGATTCAGTGTTTATTGCCTTTTGCAAGGGATGAGCAAATCCAGCGCAGCTTGACTCAAGTTGAGTCACAAGTCTCCCCCCCCCCAGCGATTTGACTTGAAAATGAGTCATAATGAGGTCACTTGCCAAGTCGCCCTTTCGTGACTCTAAAGGACTCAAGTTGAGTCGCCCCCTTTAAAAAGCCAGCCATGGAAAGAAATGGGACTGCTGCCTGGAGAGTGTGTGGGTCACAGATCTCTTTAAACACTCCCCTGCTGTCCACATCCCATCTGTAAATAGGGCAGTAGGGGGTGGAACAGACTGCATGAGAGTGGGGACAGAAGCACCTGCAGGCTTACCAGCATGACCCAATCCTTGGCAGCTGTACTCAGAAGTACTCCCATTGCAGCTGGTCATTCAATGAGGGTTCCTCTTCCAAGTAACAATGGAGCTCACAGAAGCCATGTAGTGGAGTGATTACTATGAACTGCCTCCCCTCTGCTTCCCTGCCTCCTCCCCCTCCCTGAGCTTCTCCAGCCAATCAAAAGGAAAGAACCCCCTTTCCTGTCCTCCCTCAGCCAAAGAAATTATCAAACCTCCCATCCTTTGTCCAATGATCATCAGTTCCTTCCTTCCTATCAGAGATGGGCAAAAGAGCCTGCTCCTGCCTCCCCTCCCCACTTGGATGCAAAAGCAAACATGAACCCTTCCCTTCCTCCTGGCTGGAACTTCCTTGCTGCTTGCCCCAAGAGATTTTCACACTGTGAAAACAGTAAGCAAGAACACCCAGTCGCAGGCAGACCTGAGTCTGCATTCATGGGGATGAGCGCCAAGTCAAGGGACTCTTGACTTGAGTGTTCTTCCGAGTCTTTCATGCACATGACTTGAGTATAAATGAGTCAGCGAAAACATTTTTGCTGCTTTTTTGCGACTCCTGATTCAAGTTCCCATCCCTTCCTTTTGATAATTAGGATATCTACTGAGCAATGTTATTGTGAATGTCCCTTAATTGAACTAGATACTCCAGTACATTTTTTTATGCCCAAAATACACAGCAATGAGAGATAGATTCTTAAAGAAATTGATGCATAAATACTCAATGTTTTCTGATTTCTTAAACTATTCTTAAGTAGTCTTTGTAAAGAGTGTGTTGTGGATGCAGCCAAATATTGTTTCACTGTAGTTTTAAGCTCTGGTTTTAAGATTTTAGATTAAAAGGTGGCTTATGTCTTATAAGCCATAAGGTGTATGGCTTATTATAGGTGTATGGCTTATGTGCTGTCAAACTTAATAAACTTTGACTTTGTTAGTCACGACTTTCTTGATAATCCTAAAGCTTCCATGGTCAAAAAGCAATATAAAGATTCAGGAGAACATTTGACACACACGTTTGTGGCATTTCTTCTTTGAACAGCTCTTGGACCTAATCCCCAAAGTGCTTTCTGAATGAAGGAGATTCTTTAAAAAGAAGTTTGGCATTGGAGAGGGGAGGCGGGGAAGGGGGGACACTGGAAAAAATTGGTGCATTTGTATCCCATCCTTATCCCAGACCATATTTCCCAGTACTTATTCCTTTTTTTCCCCAAGTTGTTTTTATTCTCAAAGCCATCTGCTAACTAAAGCCATATTCTCTTCCGTGGGGTCTGTGGCAGTAATGAACTTTGAGGACTATTCCATGAGTCAGTTTTACATGTCATGGAAACCATCCTAGGATTTCTATGAAAAAAGGCATCCCCTTCAATGTTTGACAGTGGATAATAGGTACATGTGTTTAACATTAAGTGTGTAAAGGGTTCATAGCATGGTAATGAGTAAGCCAAATAAACCAGCCACTTTCCATGGCATCTGGTGGCATAAACCGCCAAAGAATTTTTGTAAAATTAAATTTAAAATATATTCTTTCCCAGAAAGCCTGTTGTCCTGTCAAGATGTCATAAATCACATGTTTGAATGTCACATAGTGTCCCCACAAAAAAGATCAAAATATTAAGACTTTCAAAATTAATAAAATACTGACGTAAGATCCCACTTTCCAAGACCAAGAGTATTTTGTCAGCCAAGAAGTCCTGTTTCTCCATTAATCCTAACACTAGGATATGTGCACAGCAGCCAATTTTGACCTGATTTCCTGAAATCGATACCACCAATAAATTATTCTGTCTGCACCTAATGCCATGTTCTGCTCTAGTTTTACAAGGCACTTTCAGTTTTTAAAATGAATACACTGATAAGCAAGGATCAATCTAAGGTGCCATGACCAACCCCTGGGGGCTGGGGGATAAGAATAGGCCCTCAGTTTGGCTGTACTTGTCGTAAGAGGTGACTAAACAGCCACTGGGTAGATGGGGCTCATTAGCCTGGGAAGGCAGCTCAACTGAGAGAAGGAAAACACTGATCCCAAACCTCCACTGCCTTGTGGCTACATCCAGTTATGGAAGAGGCTTCAGAAGTCAACCTCGAGGCAAAATCTGGAGCTGGAGTGCCTGAGGCAGTTCATAGCTGAACACAGTCGTGTTCTGGCAACTCCTGCAACACCGCTGGAACCAACCGTATTGGCTTCTGCCTTTCCATTGGACCATTTCAGCAACATGGAGAGGGGGGATTTGCTGCATGGGTAACAGTCTATCTTCCGTATCTACTTTACCCAGGCATTGCGCACTGGAGAGGACACTCTGTTCCAGAACCACCATTCAGAGCGCAATACCATAGTCTTCCGAGACTGAAGGATGCCAACAATGACCATCAATGGTACTTTAGGTATGCTTGCCTATCTGCCTATCTTTCTATACAAAATAAATAATGAAAGGGCACAATTGTCATCATCATGCCTTCAGGACTGGCAAAGATTTTTTTGATAAAGGTTCTACCATGCTGTCTAGTCCTACCCTTCCCTGTCTTCATATTGCAACCCATCCCAATCTGCTTATATCATGGACATGTCTGCAACATGAGCAATTTTCACAAGCAGAATACCACTTTCACTTGTCAGATTTGTATGTCCCCGCAGAGAGAAGGATGCCTATCTGGCTGTCCAAAAAGTGGCTGGCTGAATGGGTGGCAGGCTCACACACCATTTTTTTTTTAAACTTGACCTAAAAACTATTATGGTGGCACCAATGTGAATGGTTCTTTATAGAACATGAGAAGAGGTCTCTGCCCCAAAGGGCTTGTAGAAGTTGGAGAAAGTCCAGATGTACTTTAATCAAGGTATAGGTGTCAAAGCACCTGAAGCCCACGGTATAGACAAGAGGCAATCCATTACAAAGCCAAGAAAGCCAAATCCTGTAATAGGTACAGACAGATTCAACATTAGGCACATGTTCCCATAGTGAAGAAAGAGATGTTGTCCTTCTTCAGTATGAACAATCAGAAAGCACAGAGAAGTCTCTCAACATTTCAAAAGCCCAAAGACACCATCACTGCAGGAACTACATAGTGGCACCAGAAGTTTTTCCTGAACCTTCAGCATCCCTCCTCTGAAAACAATGTTGGCACACTAAACATGGAAGATATTTAGGCTCTGTGATATGTGGCAGGTAATTTTTTACTGTCAAGTTGAGGAAAGGCAGTGGAAACCTGGAAAAAGCTAGTGAGCGAACAAAGTATTATTTCAGCTCAGTCACCTTAACTAAGCACAACACTATATAAATCTTTAGACTACATTTTAACTGCAATGGTGACTTCTCCTTCCTTTGGTGTGGCTCAGTGAAGAGAGTAGTTCACACTCATATCAAAAGTTCCAGATGTACAAGGCACAAATGCTGGCCAACTTTCATAGCCAGTCATTGCTGTTGCCAGTGATAGGTACATGCACTGTGAATTCTCTGGCACATGCAGAGAAAATGGAAGAGCCTGTCTTTTCCTTTGTGCTGTGCTCTGAAGACACTTGAAGGCAGAGAGAACCTGTCCTGTTGGTTCCACACATCTCCAAAATGTGGTGAGAAGTAAGAGATATCCCCCCACACACATGCCAAGTCACCTGGGTAGGGACAGGGTTATTTTTTCACTTGCACCACTCTCAGAAGACACTCAAACAACCCAAACCTATCTAAATCACAGCACAGCACTGGCATGGCTGCTGCTGTATCCTGCAGATTTTCGGCTGCTGGAGATCTCTTCCGGGTAAGGTGATATTCTTGCCCCAGGGTAAGCAGCCACTATGGGTCAACTCAGACCCATTTGCTGGCAGAAGTCCATGTTGATCCAGGAAGGTAGATCACGCCCACGCCCAAGAAAGGAGGCTAGGATTTAGCACACACTGCTGCTGATCCTGGCCCCTCCTCCCCTGATCTGCCGCCCTCCCTGTCCCATCACCTCCCCATTCCACCCACCCCTTGCCCATTCAACTGTTTCTCTGCCTCCCTCCAACCCCCTGCATGGGTTTACCTGCTCTAGCATGAATCTACTGGCATTAGGCCTCTCTGCCGGCAGGCCACTGTGCAGATTAGCAGAGGCTGCTTTATGACTGCAGTAAAGCAGCCTCTGCTAGTGCAGCACTAGTTATACTGGGTGGGAGAGGCATAGGATTGGGACAAAAAGTAGTATTCTCTCTGCCTCCAAAGAGGATGGCTTCTTCCCACCTCTGCACTAATCTCATGTATGCCAGTATAACAAAAGTCTTTCCTCTGATATCTCTGTGAAACGTTGAGAGCAACTGGAAAGTTTATCTTCTCCTTCAGTCTAGATAACCAGGTGCAACTGACACATAAATGTGCCTTCCACTGATAGGACTACCTAGTTCAGTACTGATTTCTCTGATTGGAAGCAGTTCTCCAGGGTTTCAAACAGGGGTTAATCCCAGTCCTGTTTAGAAATGGTGGAGATTGAACCTACATGCAAACCAGGTACTTATCACTGACATATGGTTCCTCTTCTGAGACTGCAGTGGGGTGTGCTTGTACCTGTACAAATGACCTCCATATAGAAGTACTAAATTTGCCAGCAAAATGCAAACAAGCCAATTATTAAGAGATGGAAAAATGTATATGTATGGTAATCTGGGTTTGTCACATGAGATAAACACGTAGTTGTAGTAAACATATTTTACATAGGTATTTGCACCACGGAGCTGGGGTGACCATGGCTTTCTGCTATATGGGCACACTGAGGCTCATTTGGTACCATACAGTGTACGAAGGGACCTTTAGGATAAGATTCTCAAGTTCAACTGCTTACGCAATAAAGAAAGCAAACCTTCCTGCACACTATGAGTACCACGGAGCAGTGGCAAGAACCATTCACTGTGTAGATTACCCTTATTCCACAGCTAATCTGGAAGGCCAAAAGCAAGACTGCAGGCAGGTGTCAGCCCTGTCACCTGAGAGTGACTCTTGCATATAGATATTGCTGTCAAGGGGAAGCATTTCTAGCAACTTCCATCTAATGGATGTAACATAAGAATTTGCACTGAATTATCTTGGTCAAGTCCTTGTTTCACATTTACACCTTCTGTTTGTAAAATGGCAAAGATGACAGCTTCCATCACAAGGTTCTTAGGGGGGCAAATCAGAGAATGATTGTAAATCACTCACAGTTTTAAGGTCTGGTAGAAAATGATCAATAATATCACAAGCTTCTTACAATCTCACAGTGATTATTAAGTGTACAAATGAGTTTCCAGGGCAGAAAAGTAAGTTTTCCTAGCCTGATGGGGAAAATGTTAAATCCAAGTATTTTCCTCTTGTAATCTTCCATCATGTGTTTTTCACAATCAGTGTGCTTTGATGATGTTTTTATAAAAACTTTCCATTAAAAAAATCCATTATAAAAGCATGGAGAATAGCATTAGCAGATCATGATTTTATCTTACACTGTATATTTACAACGCTGGATTTCCATGATACATTAACAGGCATAGCAAATAACACATTTGCTGTTTGTTTTAGTGGTGTTTTTTTATATTGTAATCAGTTGTTCTTAATCTTACATGCTACTCTGGGCAATTTTCACTGGAAAGATTATTTATAGAAACCATAAATAAATGATTAAAAAATTAAGAAGCCTTAATACTGTGCATGTGACTCCATTTGTAGGTATATATTCATCCCGATATCCTTGTTTCTCTCCTTCCTGCTTTGTCTCTGTCGCACTGTCAATATTCAGTCTGCAAGCTGATACCTGTTTTCTTTGCTTTTACTCTGTACAGTGCTATAAGCATTGATGATACTATACAGCAGTGTTTTTTTAACCTTTGTCCCTTTATGTACCACTTCTCATGGTCTAATTATCTTAAGGACCACTAGAAGTAACTGATGATCATGGGATGCCAGACACAGCACTACAAACAGTGGTAAGAGGCTCAGACCGAGCCAAGGCTCCTACCATTGTTTTGGTCTCAGGTCATTGGTCTTTGGTCTCACTGCCAGGCAACAGGCCTCCCCTGGGAGCCACATGTACCACTGGACAACAATGTGTGCCACCAGTTGAAAAATGCTGCTATACTGTATATGAAACTGGGCTTAAAGCTTCTCTGCCTAACTCAATTTCATTCAAATTAATATGAAAACTTTCAGTAATCTCATGTAAATAATACTATTTTATTACTAAATTAATGGGCATCTGAACCTGGTGCCTGGAAAGGCATAGTGACAATTGCTTCTGAGTGTCTCATCAGTGGGGGGTTATCTACACTTCAGTCATACAAAAAGACAAAGCTCATCTGAGGTCTGAATTTTTATTCTATTCTTGTTCAGACAAAACTAGAGCCCCCCCCCCATTAGAAACAAGGATGGAATGATAATGTAAGACTTGGCTTAGAGCAACCAGTTCTTCAAGGAAATGATTTTAATCAGCTCAAGCCTGTTTATACAATAAAACATGACACAAATAAAACATTTCTATCCAGAGATAATTATTTTTCATAACAAGAACGTCTAAAAAAACTGCCTCAACAGCAGTTCTCACACTGCATAGCATGTGGGGAAAAAAGTAACAGCTTGATATTTCTGTCACTGTATTCCTTTTTAATTCTTTTATTTTCGGCAAGGGGAGGTCTTCCATTCACTCCTTTTCATAAAATCAGAAATGGAGTTTAAACCATAGGAAGGTCCATCTAGGCTAACCATTAGAAGAAACTTTCTATCACAAGAACAATTCAGCAATAGAATTAGGGTCCAGTCCTATCCAACTTAACATAAGTTGGATAAGTGCATAAGTGCATAAACTCTTCTGTGGAAGCTTTCAAGAAATGTTTACATGATATTCTGTACTGAAGGCTCCACACTGTTCACCTTCCACATATTGCAGCTCTATAGCAGAATCGTGTCTATGCCCAGACATGCTCAATGATTAAGGACTAGCAAAAATGCATACTTTCGTACATCAAACAAGTTACAACTGTCAGAACACAAAAGATACCCAGTAAAAATCTCTCTTGGTAATTTTGAAAGGCAAGAAGGGATCCTGAACATATTGTTATTATTACTAAGGATATTTATATAGTGCTTGTCAACATATAGACTTTAAAGGATGAGAAGAGAAATTGTTGTTCACTTTGTTGCCACCAGTACTTAATTGGGTCCCTGCCAGCCTTCGTACATGACTGGCACTTAACTTCTAGCTGCAGCTCAGATTGTCACCATTTTCCTGCACCTGGTTCTGCATACAGTACATGTTGTGTAAATTCACAGGCTGACTCTCAGTCCTTGAGAGACATTGCCCACAGCCATTTGGAGAGGAGCCTCCATACTCACCAAAAGCCTGATACTTCAGTATCCCTGACACTGGGTTTGGTCTGGTCCAGACACTGACTCAAGAAAGTGCGCTACTTGACCACTTGACCTAAAATAATAGGTGCAGTGAGTGCTCCTTATGGAGACTTGCAATTCTTGACCCCAAAAGGAGCCATGTATCCCTTTTCTGTGCTGCCATAGCTTCCGCTCTTTGAAGAAGGGGAGAACTTTTTCCTTCAAATACCGCATATGTGCGCCTGTGCAGGTATGCACAGTAATACTGTGTTTGAAAGAATGTTTGAAAAAAAACTGACAGGATTTTACCCCAATGTGGGAAGTTTTGCTGGACAGTGGAGAGAAGCGTGCTGAAGGAAATGATGATGGGGCAAACTAGAGGAATACCCGAGGCTGAGGCAGGTGGGGGAGAATCTTCTCCTGCACTAACTGGAAAAGGCATGGTGACACTTTAGCAGGAAAAGCATAGCTTATGAAAGGTGGTAATGTGCATTGATTAAAAGGAGCCACGTTCACAGCCTGAGACACAGTGGCAAATTCCAGCTTGATCAAACCTGCCTACATTCAGAAAGTGAACATTGTCACAGAAGGGTGATTGCAGCTTACTCCAGGTGAGCAGAAGAGAAAGAAGTTATAAGGCTGCTATAGTAGTTGACAACTACAGTGCAAGTAACATGAACTGTGCAGGAAATCAGGCTAAGATTAGAGCTCACTGGCAAAAAAAGAATGTAAAGACCTAGCCCCACTATACAGAACAGTGTCACCTAAAAAAAACACATTTGGTTTTTTAATGAGTATATAGCTAGGACTCTTCAGTCAGTAGTACCAGGAACAATTAATTCTAAGTGTGGCTCACCAGACATCTGCCCCAAGGAGACTGTGGAAGAAAGACTATCTGGAGAGAATTTCCAAGCAAGGTTAACAAGTGGCCTTCAAGCAAAAAGAAGTGTTTGTTGACAGTTCCCTTAGCATACAAAATTTGGGAAGTACTGACTGAAACAGTGCTGTGGCCAGTTCAGATCAACTGTACTAGCTAAGCAAAAAAATTCTAGCTCATTCTATACGTTATATAGTGGGTCCATGCGAATAAAGGAAGGCATAGAGATAACAGCTCAATACATTTATTCCATCTTCAGAACAGGACCTGGCAATGAATCTGACACAAGGCAAACATCCCTGGCTTTTATACCCTTTAGCTCTGCGCAGACTCCCCATGATTGGTGCAGTTGAAACATTAACCAGAGGGCCAATCAGATGGTAGGATTTCGATCCACCACCTGATTGGCCAGCCAGAAATCTGGGCCAATCAGTTATGCAAGGATTTTGATCCTGCATAACTTGCATACATAACACTATATCTAACAGGAATAGCTGTATGAATGTTTTTATGCTGCTTTGTATGTTAGAAAAAGCCACAATAGAGGAGATGTTCAACCTGCCTTCTATGTGTGAGACAGCTCTTAACGTGCTCAATTTAGCATACAGTACTGTAGCTAAAAGTCAAATAATGTTATATTTGTGAAGATAAACCTTAAATTACACAAGCTAGTTTTACTGGCTTTACTTTCTACATGGGTCAGGCAGCAGGGACTAACAAACCAAGGGATAATCTGTATATGGCCAGGTCTCGACAATGTTCATTATGATTTCCCATGACTTTTGGGGGAAGATGCAGGCCACTGTAGTGCCATATCTGCTATAGTCGTTGAATGTAAGGGGATGGGACTATAGAAAAACAGCTGCTTCACATGCAGAAGATGCCTGGTTTGACCCTTGCTATCTCCAGATATTGCAGGGAAGAACTCCTTTCTGAAATCCTGGAAAGCTACTGTTAGTCATCCTAGACCAGGGGTGTCCAAAGTTTTTGGCAAGAGGGCCACATCATCTCCCTGACACTGTGTTGGGGGCCGGGAGAAAAAAGAATTAATTTACAGTTAAAATTTGAATAAATTTACATAAGTTTACATAAATGAATATATTAAAGATGAACTTATATAAATGAATGAAGGTCTTGCAATAGCTCAAGGCCTATAAAAGGCCTTGCACAAAGCAAGGCTGGCCTTTCCTTTGCTGCCGCTGCTGCATCACAGATGTGAAACAGCAAGCAGTGGAGGGAGCTCTCATCCCATAGCTCATGCGAGAGGTCAAATAGTCACCCTCATGCTGAGAGCAGTTGCATCGGGCCAGAGTGAGCTCCAACAAATCTCCAGAGGACCAGAGGCTCACTGGAGACTGGGGGCTCCCTGAGGACCGCATTCAGAGGCCTTGAGGGCCGCAAGTGGACCCAGGGATGGGGTTTGGGTACCCATGCCCTAGACCTGGGATCGGCAACCTGCGTTTTTAGAGCCGCGTGCGGCTCTTTCAGCCATCTGCTCTGGCTTCTGCAGGCTGGGATTTAAAGGGGCTGCTGCTGCTCTGGCTCCTGCAGGCTGGGATTTAAAGGGGCAGGACAGGCAGCTGCTGCTTTCTCCTTGGTTGGAGGGGGACATTGTTTTGTGCAGGACGGGCTGCTGCTCCTTTCCCCTTGGGGGGAGCAGGAGATTGTTTTGTGTTGCGGGGGAGGGAAAGGGGGGCTTGGCCGCTCCTGCCTGGGAAAATGGTGTGCTGGGGCTTTGCCTGCTCCCATAATGCGCTGTGCGCCCTCTACGCACACACTATGGTGAGTGTGGTTGACAGCAGCCAGGCTCCCCTCCTGGCTTCCTGCCACCCTGAGTGTGGCTGGCAAGGGGTGGGGGCACCAGGTGGGTGGGCTTCCAGTGGGGGGTCGGTGGGGGGCGCAGAGGCAGGAGGGGGAGCCCAGGCAGGGCTGCCTGGGTGGAGGGAGGCAGGGGCAGCTCCCAGGAGAGGGCAGAAGGCGCCTGCAGTTCCCTTGTGGGCATCTCCTGTGCACACAGCTGTGGGGTAGGGCTTGGCACAGTGAGGCAATGGGGATGACCTCACTTTTGTCTTGTAGGGCAATAGGTGAGGCAGAGCAGTGGGAGAGGGGGGAGTGCAAGGGTGGGTGGGTGTGGAACTCCTTGCCACAGGATGTGGTGCTGGCGTCTAGCCTAGACGCCTTTAAAAGGGGATTGGACAAGTTTCTGGAGGAAAAATCCATTATGGGGTACAAGCCATGATGTGTATGCGCAACCTCCTGATTTTAGAAATGGGTTAAGTCAGAATGCCAGATGTAGGGGAGGGCACCAGGATGAGGTCTCTTGTTATCTGGTGTGCTCCCTGGGGCATTTGGTGGGCCGCTGTGAGATACAGGAAGCTGGACTAGATGGGCCTATGGCCTGATTCAGTGGGGCTGTTCTTATGTTCTTATGTTAAGAGGGAGGCTGTGGAAGGGCTGCCTGTGTAACTCCATCTTTACCTTGCTTTTCTGGGGTGCCATGGGGAGCAGGAGGGCAGAGATGGGGCTGTGGGAGCCTTAGAAAGGGGTGCTCTTTCAGGAGCAAGAAAGATGGGGGTTGACCTGGGGAAAATGAAGAGTGTTAAATTCAAGGGTGCCGTCTTAGCATGCACCATCCCAGTGTGTGCCCACGGTGACCAGAGGTCCTCTTTTTCCAGGGCATGTCCTATTTTTTAGCCCCATGTCCTGGAAAAGAACTTAAATGTCCTGCTTTTCCCTGTGAGCAGGCAACGCATCCCCTCTTGTAATTAATAAATTATATGTAATACAGTTTTAAATTCAATAATAAGTAATTTTAAATTAGGCACATGAGATCAATAATACAATATATAATAAATATATAATCTATATATTGATCAATATATAATCAATATAGATGAGTGTTTTAAGCTTTTATTTTGTGGTCCTACATGTTTCTTCAATATCCTACATTTTGGGGTGACTTGTCCTCTGTTATTGTTATGACATCTGGTCACCCTGTGTGTGCCTCAGAGTGCCGTCTCAGGGCCCAATCCTATCCAGTTTTCCAGTGTCAGTGCAGCCATTCTAATGGGGCATGCACTGCATCTTGTAGTGGGGAGTCAGTCACAGCCGCCTCCTCAAGGTATGGGAACATTTGTTTCCTTACATCTAGGCTGCATCAGTGCTGGAAAGTTAGATAGGATTGGGCCCTCAGTCAAGATATATCTATCTTGACAATAAGTATATTGTCTGGTTAGCACAGGAAGGGGAGCTTGCAGCAGATCATAAAGGTAAAAAAAACTATATATGCAGTGTTATCTTCATTTTAGATGTCAAAAGGGTTTTGTGGCTCCCAAGGTTTTCTTTTCTCCAGAAAATGGTTCCAAATGGCTCTTTGAATGTTTAAGGTTGCCGACCCCTGCCCTAGATGAATTAGATACACACATTACTAACACTGCAATCCTACACACACTTACCTGGGAGTTAGTCCCATTAAATTCTATGAGCCTTATTTCTAAGTAGCCTTGTATAGGCATGTACTGTGATTATAGAAGAGGCTTCTCACACACCTGTGCACCTAGTGAACCAAGTTCTATCTTACCTAATTTAAACCGATGGCAATATAGAGAAGTAGGGCATATGTGTCTGACACAACAGACTAATACTTTGCAAGAGTTGTGCATACGCCATTTCTCAGCATTTATCATACTGGATTTTACTGTGAGTCACTGAGGCTGAACTGCAGATGTGTAAGAACAGCTCAAGGGTTATATTGTGGAAGAAAAAATGCATTAAATATGAACTCTGGTATAAGAGGAATTGTTCATATGGGTCAAGATCTTAAATTTTTATGCTGGCCTTTGGTATGTAGGATCAGATTCAACATATCTTGGTTGGAGACCACAAAACAGTAAATCACAGAAAGGTTATCTCAACTAATCAGATCCCAATCATTTCATCTAATTCTGACACATAACTGTTCATCTTGTCCTAAAATTTCTAATGTTTCTTTTCTTCATGCCCATTGGAACTTCCCTCGTCTGGAAACTAGCCAAACTCTTGGCCCGAGAATTTGTGAAAGTGTAACAGAACATCTTTATTTGGGTCAATATTTTTTGGCATGGACTAATCAATCTGAAGGGTGGGTATTTTGAGCATTTGTCACACATTTACCTGAATTCAGCCTACACAGATCAGTGTGCATCTCTGCGCCAGCCCATCTGACTCTAGAGGAGTCAGTCAATGTTGAATTAATTTAAGTATTTCAAACACAATGGGCAAGGAATTTAAATAATTACAGCGCAATCCTATCTTGTGCTGGAACAGGCGGGCCAGGAGGCCTGTGCTTGCAGCCATTCCATGCTGCTCAGGAATGGGAACTAGGATCCGGCATAACTGCTGGGTCCCAGCCCCACCTCCCGCTCCCCACCCACCCCTGGGACTGCCCTCCCCTGCCCTGGAACACCTCCCTCCCGTCTCCTCCCTGTCTTCCCCAGAGCCTTGTGTCAACTTAGCTTGGCTGACCGAAGGTTCCCCAGCAGCGTCAGCATGGAGGCTGGATTCAGCCTTCACGGATCAGTGCGCGTCCCTGTGCCAGCCCATCTGACTCTAGAGGAGGTGCAAATGTGCTTTATGGCACATTTACGACCCTCTGAGCCGGCATACTTGTGCAGGCCTAAATGAAGTCAGGATTGTGCTCTTAAATAAATAATAAAAAATAATTATTAATGCACTTTAGATAGGGCAACACACCTGAAATCAGGAACTAGCTTTCTGTATCCAGGCGAGTGTAACTTGATGTCTTCACTTTGCTCCAATTCTTGAACTATATTAGTATGCATATCAACAATTTTGATAACCATTTGTAAATCTGAAAAAGTCTGTTGTCTAGTGTATATAGTCTCATTTTCCAGATATCCTGGGGACATCAAAAATGTTTCTATATAGCAGAGAAAGGGGATCAGCTGTTTACTTCAGGAGAAAGGGCGTCATCTACTTAAATTTATATGAGAGTATATGGAAGACTTCCACATTCAAAGAAAGATTTGTGCAACACTATCCCCCGTCTTTTTTGTAATGTATTGCATAGTATAACATACTCAGTGATGTGATGTCATCAGACTTCATGGACACACCCATATCATCGGCAACCCCTGTTGGGCAGTGAGAAATGCGCAGCCTGATGACATCATATCATGGGGTGTTACTACATGCTATATTGGAACAGAGGAGAACTTGATATGGGATGCTGTTTTTAATGTGTAGTATCTCCCTTAGTCATGACTGATTTAAGTCCAATTAATTTCAGCAGAGTTTGAGCATAACTAAATTTCTCTGGATTGGGACCAAAAAAATCAGGCAACCAATAAATCTGGATAATAGAGGAGCAGAATTCTCTCTCAATTTACAATCCTCATTAGATTGTACTTTGCATAGTGCAATCCTCATTTGACTGCACTCAGTATTGATTACATACACTAATTTTCAGGTCAGAAATTTATGAAACCACAGAAAGCTCAGAAACGAGGGTTCTTTTGTTTCTTCAGAAAGTTCAGAGATTTTGAAGACCACTTGGTCCTCATAGAAATCTCTAGTTTTTCCATTTCCCTGTGACAAAGTGATTATTTCAATTGAAAAAGGTACCATTTGTACATAGTAATAAAGACTATCCTCACAGTTTTGGATTTCTGAAGTTGGCTGAAATTTTCAGCGTGAAAGGTCTTGAGTGGCAGAGGATGGGAATGAGAAAATCTTTAGCCAGCGGTTCAGCTCAAAAATTGACTGTGGACCAAGAGGCAAAAACAGAGAGGAGGATGCTTTCGCACCACAGATGAGATGTGTCATTTAGCAATGTATTAATGACAGCAGTCTCTTTGTTCGTTCCTATAGCTGTCAGCGAAGATACAGCAAAGGAAATGGAGAAGCTGCAGTTATGCATTTGTAATACACAAAGTCCTTGTTTTTCCCACCAGGCATTGCAGAATAGCAATTGTCCATTCACAGCACATAGCAGATAGTCTGCATTTCAGAGCTAATATTTTGCCATTCCTAAGCTGGTACTTATGAATCAAGTGCAGTTCATTATTTCTCCCCCACTTAACCCTTACAAGTGCATGGTCAGGGCAACTTGTCCTATGCCTCTGGATTTGTCATCAGTTTATAAAGATGAAATGACTTTAGACTCAAAGGTAAGGTTCTTTTGCCTCCCTTTTGTAAGGGAAGCTCTGTGTTTTTCTCCAAACAGCTTGGTCAAGTTCCCTGAGCTTTTAAGTCTTGCAATATATTGATCAGACAATCCCCCTCTCTGCCCCCTCTTGCATATAGAGGGAATGAAGCTCTTGGGGCAGGATTTTACATCTGCATCTTTCCAAGTGAGTCACTTCTCCAGATGCATCTTGCAACTCCTGCAAACAATGTGAGTCCTGTTTGGAACCAGTGCTCCCGTTTCCTGCAGCAGCACACGCAGATCCCTTGAATGCTGCAACAGTCACTCAAGTGAGAGACTACAGGCTGCTGCTGAGGACAGGCTGGACAGACAGACTCCGGTCTGAATCAAGTTTCCACTACCTTTTCTTCAGCTGGTTGGGCAAAGCTCTCAGCAAAGAAAATGAAACATTAACAAACCCGTTTTCCCTTCAGTGAAGTTAAAGAAATATCTGAGCATTTGCTACTTGGAAATCTCAACCTGCGACAGAATCCAGACAAAAACGATACTCCGCAAAACACATCTCACTGAGAAATTGTTTTGACAGAAATCACCATCCACATGCCTCCCCTAGAACCAGTCCAAAAATCCCCTGCCCCTCAAGCTCCTCATTATATATGGTCTCACACATTGTCACTATCAGAGCTCTACTAAAACTACTGAAATGCTCAAGAACTGAAGACAGCTTACAGGGTGGAAATTTCTGTCACTCTCCTCATGGTCATGAAGTGTCACTGTACCAGAGCCCCTCATTTATCTTTTGCACTTAGCGCTATTAAAATTCATGCAATTTCCTGGTTAGAATTGCTCAGGAGAACAACATCAGTGAAAATGGAAGTAGCCACATGAGAAAAACAAAAAAATCCTTTTCTGTATTAACAGTCCTGAGTATTTTCTTCTGAATACAAATATTCCTTCCCTCATTAACTTTGGCAAATGCAGTTTCCCCCTTTAAAAATCATCATCAGGGTGCCTCTGAGGGTTTGCTATACATACCTCAACCATTAAACAAGACATTTAACCATAGTGGCAGTTCTGTGACCTTTGAATGGCGTGAAATCTGTAAGCGGTGCAGCTTGTTCATGAAGACTTGTACTGCAGGATCCAGCAACTGCATCCAGGATTAGGCAAATAATTAAGTGAGACTCGCAAGGGGAGAGAGAAAGGTGCGCATGCACATGTAAAAGGGTGGGAGGGGGAAAAAATGCCCAAGAAGATAACAGGAAGAAGACGAAGAAGAAGCAGCGAGCGAGTGAGACAGACTCTCTCTCAGGAGAGGAGACTGCACTTTTCTGGCAGGCAAGTGCTGGGATAGAGCTGAGCCGTGCTTGCTGCAGTCTCTGACTGGCTGAGTGTTAAGCAGTAAGTAGAAGGCCGTGCCTGGCTGGGAGGTGCTGTCAACTGCCACAGGCACAGCAGAGCAGGCCAATCAGCTTGAGCACTGCGAGCTCGCTGGAGTGGAGCCTTTTCTGTTTATGTTTCCTCGTTGCAAGAGTGACGTCAAAGGGGTTTAGTTTTTCCTCTGCATGTGCTATTAATTTTAAAGGACTACTACGGGAAGAATGTGGCAGTGATTTCAGCAAGCTACCACCCTACTCAAAAGAAACCAGGGCTGTAATTTTTTTTTTGTTTTCTTAATCAGATCTGGATCTCACTTGGAAATGTTTTTTTGTAGTCAGAGGCTGCTGGAATGATCAGACACATGCCTGCAAAATGAAATGATCAAGGGTCTGTGTATAGGGATGTGTCAAATCAGGGTGTAAAACGGCACGTTGCAGGGGCTTGGTGGAATGAACCTACAATCTGAATTTTATCCTACACAATAAGTGCACAGGAAAAGGAGCATCAATAAGGCAAATCCAGATCTACTCACTTTCCGTGTCCTGTCTGAAATATTATATGTCCTAAGATATTATATGTCCTGCTTCACTTTCAAAATATTATTGGCAAGGGGAGTCATTAAAGAACTCTCTCTTTACCTTTTACTAGGACCCCCACATGCTCACTGTGGGAAGGCAGCTGGGCCATCAGCACATGTGAGCCATGTGGATGAGTGGGGGGGGGGGAGATCAGCTTAGTGTGGAGCTCTCTTCACATCTGGAATACAGGGGCTTAAAGTGCTGAAACAGCACACCTGATCCTTGAAACCAAAATAGTGCTCTTTAACCTAAAATCGAGCCTTATTTAGTTCACTGTCATGACTACTATCGCTGCATCATGGTTGCAATTCATGCATCCTCCTTTCTCATCATAATGGATTGTCCAGAAATGCTACAAATATGGTACTAGCACTACACATTCCTCTAACGGTATAATTGCTGGAATTTGCAGATACTAGACTAAACTTGCACTAAAAAGTCAAGATGGCACACACACTGTTGCCATCAGAATTATTAAAGAGCAGAAAGCATCCGGTCCATCATCGTATCACAGATTCTTTTCCAGCTTGAGTGCAAGAATTTTTGGCAAGAACCTTGAAAAATGACAATTCAGTTTGTAACTGAACTCTGCCAAGGATGGTCCCAATCTGCTAAAGGAGGAAGGTGGTCACCCTGCTGCAGTGACCAGAACTGCAGACGCCTGTGGCCTCTGGGAACCAAGTGCCTCTGGGAACTAAGTGCCAGGTAAGGCACAAGAGTTTAGCATCTGGGCGAGGAGAAGGCAAGGAGACCTCTGAGTTTTGGAGAAGGAGAGGAGGAGGAGGAGGAGGAGGAGGAGGTAAGTGTACTCATTCTAACGCTTTGTCTTTCTAACTCCCTGTCTTCTAACCTTAATCTTACCTTTAAAGCAACCTTAAATCAAAATTGAAAGTTAGCACCTAAGGGAGGTACATAGGGCTACTCGTGAGCAGGAGCAGAGTCCTACTCGTGAGTAAGAGCAGAGTCCTACTCGTGAGTAAGAGCCCAAGGGTCAGGCATTTAAATCAAAGTTGAAAGTTAGCTGCACCTAAGGTAGCACTTAATCGAAGGAAGGGAGGAGGATAAAGTGGAAAGCAGGTTTTTCTACTTGTTTAAATTAAACCTATACTTAACCCAGGTTAAACCTAATCTAAGTTAGAACATAACCTAAACAGGTCAGTAAATTGGGACACAGGATCTAGAGAGCAATAAATAATTAAACAAACCCAAATAAAAACTAGCTTGAGGTTACAAAAACAGTCCAGCCTAAGAGAACAGAACTAGGAGGGAAAGGACCTAGGAAGGGCCAATTCCCAACCCACTAAGAGCCCCATTAGGCTAATCCAAGCAGTCCATTCAGGAGCCTGCAGAGTAGGTCACGCCCATCAGCAGCCATTTGCCTTCCTGAGCTTTAGTAAACTCACCTGGGAAGGCCAGCCCCCTTTCAATCAGGAAGGAAGGAGGGGGGAGGAGCCAGCCAGGAGTATAAAGCTAGGCGGGCCATCGCGTGAGGCTCTCTGCAGACGCCTGTGGCCTCTGGGAACCAAGTGCCTCTGGGAACTAAGTGCCAGGTAAGGCACAAGAGTTTAGCATCTGGGCGAGTTCAGCAGCAGGGCGAGGAGGCCAGGGCCCCAGACACTGCCCTTCCTCTTCCCTTGAGAAGAGGGCTGCTATCCAGTGTACGGTTTTTAAAAGAACCCCTAAATAAAACAACAAAACAACAACAAAAAAGCTATGCAGTCAGACAGCCAGCAGCAGGGTGGGGGCTATCCAGTGTTCTGCATCGAGTGCCACATGTATGATTATATGCCTCTGGGGCATAAGTCATGGGTGTGTCCTCGGTGCAAGGAGCTCCAGGCTCTCAGGGAACGCGTCCGCTCCCTTGAAGCCTTGGTGGCCGACCTGGAGAAGCGCAGGCAGCCAGAGGAGGACCGTGGGGAGACTTCCGGGGACGATCAGGCTTCGTCCCAACCTCAGGCGTGCAGCTCCTCGGCTGCCCGGGTGGGAAGTCTCGGGACTGGAGGACGTCATCCTGGAGAGGAGGGAAACAATCCCCTAGGGGGGATCCCTTCTCCAGGGGATGGGCCCGTATCCGAGCGCACTCGGGATACTCCTCGGCGGGAGGGGGGTCGGGGGCTTCTTGTAGTGGGGGATTCGATTATTAGAAACATAGAGAGGGGGGTTTGCGACGGATGTGAGGACCGCATGGTGACTTGCCTGCCTGGTGCGAAGGTTGCGGACATCACTTCTCGTCTAGACAGGCTGGTAGACAGTGCTGGGGGAGAGGTAGCGGCTGTGGTGCATGTCGGCACCAACGACGTGGGTAAGTGTAGCTGGGAGGTCCTGGAGGCCAAATTTAGGCTTTTAGGCAGGAAGCTGAAAGCCAGGACCTCAAAGGTAGCGTTCTCTGAAGTGCTACCTGTTCCACGCGCAGGGCCAGCTAGGCAGGCGGAGATCAGGGGTCTCAATGCGTGGATGAGACGGTGGTGTAGGGAGGAGGGGTTTAGATTCGTTAGGCACTGGGGAACGTTTTGGGACAAGCGGGGCCTGTACAAGAGGGACGGGCTCCATTTGAACCAGAATGGAACCAGACTGCTGGCGCATAACATTAAAAAGGTGGCAGAGCAGCTTTTAAACTGATCCCTAGGGGAAGGCCGACAGGAGCCGAGGGGCATCCGGTTCGGGACTCCTCATCCCTATGGGATGAGGATGGGGAGGTTAGAGAACAACAAGACAAAGGCAGGGTAGGAGAAGAAATTGGGAAAGGTAGGGTGAAGGGATGTGATAGACGGTTTGGCACAATGAGAGGATGCGGGGACAAAGGAGCAAATAAGCAGCCCATCCTGGGGCATTCCGTGTATAAATGCTTTTATGCGAATGCCCGAAGTCTACGAGCAAAGGTGGGAGAACTGGAATGTCTGGTGACAAGGGAAAATATTGACATAGTGGGCATAACGGAAACCTGGTGGAATGCGGAGAATCAGTGGGATACCGCAATCCCGGGCTATAAACTCTACAGGAGGGACAGGCAGGGGCGTGTTGGAGGTGGGGTGGCCCTTTATGTTAAGGAAGGGATAGAATCCAGCAAAGTAGAGATTGAAGGTGGGTCCGACTCCACCGTAGAATCTCTGTGGGTTAAATTACCAGGCTTGTGCAGCAATGTAATACTGGGGGCGTGCTATCGTCCTCCAGACCAGAAATCTGATGGGGACCTTGAAATGAGGAAACAGATCAGGGAGGTGACAAGGAAGGACAGGGTTGTAATCATGGGGGACTTCAATTATCCTCATATTGACTGGGTCAATTTGTGTTCTGGTCACGATAAGGAAACCGGATTTCTTGACGTGCTAAATGACTGTGGCTTAGATCAGCTAGTCAAGGAGCCCACCAGAGGACAGGTGACTCTGGATTTAATTTTGTGTGGTACGCAGGACCTGGTTAGAGATGTAAACGTTACTGAGCCATTGGGGAACAGTGATCATGCTGCGATCCGTTTTGATGTGCACGTTGGGGGAAGAATACCAGGCAAATCTCTAACAAAAACCCTTGACTTCCGACGGGCGGACTTCCCTCAAATGAGGAGGCTGGTTAGAAGGAGGTTGAAAGGGAGGGTAAAAAGAGTCCAGTCTCTCCAGAGTGCATGGAGGCTGCTTAAAACAACAGTAATAGAGGCCCAGCAGAAGTGTATACCGCAAAGAAAGAAGGGTTCCACTAAATCCAGGAGAGTGCCCGCATGGCTAACCAGCCAAGTTAGAGAGGCTGTGAAGGGCAAGGAAGCTTCCTTCCGTAAATGGAAGTCTTGCCCTAATGAAGAGAATAAAAAGGAACATAAACTGTGGCAAAAGAAATGTAAGAAGGTGATAGGGGAGGCCAAGCGAGACTATGAGGAACGCATGGCCAGCAACATTAAGGGGAATAATAAAAGCTTCTTCAAATATGTTAGAAGCAGGAAACCCGCCAGAGAAGCGGTTGGCCCTCTGGATGGTGAGGGAGGGAAAGGGGAGATAAAAGGAGACTTAGAGATGGCAGAGAAATTAAATGAGTTCTTTGCATCTGTCTTCACGGCAGAAGACCTCGGGCAGATACCGCTGCCCGAACGGCCCCTCCTAACCGAGGAGTTAAGTCAGATAGAGGTTAAAAGAGAAGATGTTTCAGACCTCATTGATAAATTAAAGATCAATAAGTCACCAGGCCCTGATGGCATACACCCAAGGGTTATTAAGGAATTGAAGAATGAAGTTGCAGATCTCTTGACTAAGGTATGCAACTTGTCCCTCAAAACAGCCATGGTACCAGAAGATTGGAGGATAGCAAATGTCACGCCTATTTTTAAAAAGGGAAAGAGGGGGGACCCGGGAAACTATAGGCCGGTCAGCCTAACATCCATACCGGGTAAGATGGTGGAATGCCTCATCAAAGATAGGATCTCAAAACACATAGACGAACAGGCCTTGCTGAGGGAGAGTCAGCATGGCTTCTGTAAGGGTAAGTCTTGCCTCACAAACCTTATAGAATTCTTTGAAAAGGTCAACAGGCATGTGGATGCGGGAGAACCCGTGGACATTATATATCTGGACTTTCAGAAGGCATTTGACACGGTCCCTCACCAAAGGCTACTGAAAAAACTCCACAGTCAGGGAATTAGAGGACAGGTCCTCTCGTGGATTGAGAACTGGTTGGAGGCCAGGAAGCAGCGAGTGGGTGTCAATGGGCAATTTTCACAATGGAGAGAGGTGAAAAGCGGTGTGCCCCAAGGATCTGTCCTGGGACCGGTGCTTTTCAACCTCTTCATAAATGACCTGGAGACAGGGTTGAGCAGTGAAGTGGCTAAGTTTGCAGACGACACCAAACTTTTCCGAGTGGTAAAGACCAGAAGTGATTGTGAGGAGCTCCAGAAGGATCTCTCCAGACTGGCAGAATGGGCAGCAAAATGGCAGATGCGCTTCAATGTCAGTAAGTGTAAAGTCATGCACATTGGGGCAAAAAATCAAAACTTTCGATATAGGCTGATGGGTTCTGAGCTGTCTGTGACAGATCAGGAGAGAGATCTTGGGGTGGTGGTGGACAGGTCGATGAAAGTGTCGACCCAATGTGCGGCGGCAGTGAAGAAGGCCAATTCTATGCTTGGGATCATTAGGAAGGGTATTGAGAACAAAACGGCTAGTATTATAATGCCGTTGTACAAATCGATGGTAAGGCCACACCTGGAGTATTGTGTCCAGTTCTGGTCGCCGCATCTCAAAAAAGACATAGTGGAAATGGAAAAGGTGCAAAAGAGAGCGACTAAGATGATTACGGGGCTGGGGCACCTTCCTTATGAGGAAAGGCTACGGCGTTTGGGCCTCTTCAGCCTAGAAAAGAGACGCTTGAGGGGGGACATGATTGAGACATACAAAATTATGCAGGGGATGGACAGAGTGGATAGGGAGATGCTCTTTACACTCTCACATAATACCAGAACCAGGGGACATCCACTAAAATTGAGTGTTGGGCGGGTTAGGACAGACAAAAGAAAATATTTCTTTACTCAGCGTGTGGTCGGTCTGTGGAACTCCTTGCCACAGGATGTGGTGCTGGCGTCTAGCCTAGACGCCTTTAAAAGGGGATTGGACGAGTTTCTGGAGGAAAAATCCATTATGGGGTACAAGCCATGATGTGTATGCGCAACCTCCTGATTTTAGGAATGGGTTAAGTCAGAATGCCAGATGTAGGGGAGAGCACCAGGACGAGGTCTCTTGTTATCTGGTGTGCTCCCTGGGGCATTTGGTGGGCCGCTGTGAGATACAGGAAGCTGGACTAGATGGGCCTATGGCCTGATCCAGTGGGGCTGTTCTTATGTTCTTATGTTCTTATGTAACTGGGAAACCAGGCAAGAAAGCACATGGAAATCGGAAATGCTATCATATTCAGGGTAGCCAATGCACTTGCACTGGGGATCCAAGGTGTTGGTGAGAAATGTAGTATTGGCCAAAAAATAAAATTCATGACAGCGAAATTCAAAATACACTTCGCTGCACGGAATGCGTGAACTGGGCACTACATTGGACAAAAGGAAATCAATGCCATAGGATGCAAAATCTTTATCGCTGCAGTGTCCAAACTATGCCTCACTGGGACACTAACCATCCACCCACCAAAGATGACTTCTAGACATGCTGGATACGATCCTGCAGACTGAGGGCACAATCCAAACCTGCGCTGGAGCAGGCAAGCCAGGAGGCTTGTGCTGCATCCAACGCAGGTTCGTTGGCTGCAGCAGCTCCGCCAGGGGCAAGAGGAAGCTCTTCCCCTTACTCTTGGGTAAGGACTGCTCAACCCAATGCATCTCTTCGGACTTGCACCACCTCTGGAGGTGGCGTAGGTCCAACGAGAGCAGAGCGGCTTGAAGCTGTTCCATTCTCCACGGGGATGGGGGATGGGATCCTGCATAACTGTCGGGTACCAGCCCCGCCCCCGGCTCCCCGTGCGCCTGCCCCTGGGGGCCCCCATTGCCTCCACTCCCCTGCCCAGAAATGCCCCCTCCCACCTCCTCCACGCCCACCGTTGCCGCTTGCGTTGGCGCGGGTGCACTGACACAAGCTGCAACGAAGAAGCTGCCGCGGAGATTTCTGCTGCCCAACGTGCTTCCTCCCATGGAGGTGCAAATGTGCTTTATGGCATGTTTGCGACCCTCCCAGGGGACTTATGCCAGCCTATGTGCTGGTTAGGATTGCGCCCCGAGTTGATAATTTTGGTGGAAGATTTTAATGCCCACACTGGTGCAGATAGGACTGGTTGGGAAGAAACACTGGGCAGATTTGGTCATGATTGAGATGACAATGACAACAGACTTTGCCTGCTGTCCTTTGCCTCAATGAACAACCTGATAGTAGGTAACAGCCACTCCAGCACCTTTGCAAACTCCAGTGTACATGGCTCAATCCATCTAGCAAAGACTCAGCCAGCCGCGGACCTCCGCAGCCCCGTGCCCAGGGCAAAGCACTGCGATGGCGCCCCCCCGCAGGCTACGCCGCCACCCTGTGCAGAAATCCGCCCTCACTACTCACAAGAGACTCACAGAACCTTGCGCAACCTCCTCCCATGCCAGGGAAACTACTGTGAGGTTCCCTGGCACTATAAACTGTGCTTCTGGTGAACTTGAAGCACAGTTTTTGCCCCCATCGGGAACCTCAGAGAGGCTTCTGCAGGGTCCCAGCAGCCAGCGCCTGGGGCATTTGCCCGAGGTCAATGGCATGCACGCAACTGGACTCAACTGTCCTAGATAACATTCTGATCAACTCCTGATTCCGATTGTCGCTCAAACATGTATATACAATAAGGGGGCCTGACTGTGGATTCAATCACTGATTGTGGATTCATTCATGCTAAGGTATAGCTGCAACTATAATGGGCAAAATGCAAGGCACCCCCACCAGTCAAACTGAACTAGGCATGTCTGAGGAATCTGGCACTCAGACAAGAATTCCAAATCACCCTATCCAACAAATCCATAACTCTCAAACCATTGGATGATGTTGATACAGAAGAAAAGCACCTATCGGAGTCCATCCTCGAATGCACTGCCCCTCTGTGTCCACCCATCCATCATAGGACACAGACCTGGATTTCAGATGAGTGCCTGAATCTGGTGGACAAACAGAAACGAGTCAAACATGCCAACTTCAAACAATACCGAAAACTAAACAAAGAGGTCAGACAGAAGATGAAGGTGGAACAAGAAGCGTACTGGAATAGTGTTGCAACCAACCCGGAAGAAGGAGCATCCAGGCATGAGTTTCAGACTCTATATCAGACCCTCAGCAGACTAAATGGTAATGTCAACTGACAATATCAAGAAAGTGGATGGCACCTTCGTGAGTTCCCCTAGTGAACGCCTGTAGTGGTGGAAAGAATTCTTCCAACAACTATATAACCACACCACACCCCAGGGACCACCACCAGAGTCACCACCCATTGACCCACCTAAGAATCCATTCCTTGATGGTGAGCCAATGATTGATGAAGTGAAGAGCACTATCAGATCATTGAAGAATGGAAAGGCTCCCAGAGTGGACCAAGTTCACTGTCAAAATGATCAAAGCTGGGGGAGATATCTTGCTAGAACAGCTCCACATCCTTGTAACATGCACCTGGTGCTCAGAACACATCCCACTAGCATGGAAAAAAGCCATCATCATGCCAATCTTGAAGAAAAGCAATAGTCAATAATGCAAGAACTACTGCAGCATTAGCCTACTTTCAATCATTGGCAAGTTGTTTATGAAGATCAAGGCTACAGAAACATCGTGAATAGACCAGCTGGGAAGAACAAGCAGGATTGAGGCCACATCGGGACTGCCCAGATCAAATATTCACCATTCGCCAATTGGTGGAGGAAAGGATCAGGTATGGAAAGTGAACCGTCATCTTCTTGACTTCAAATCCGCATTTGACTGTGTTCACTAGCCTGCCCTATAGAGGGTGTTGGAGAATATGTGCCACTGAAGATCATACAACTTCTCCAAGTCTCGTTCAATGGCTCATCTAGCAGCATGCAGATCTGAAATAAACCATCCAACAAACTTCCCATCCAAACTGGAGTCCGCCAGGGAGATGTTGCTACTCCCCTGCTTTTCAATATTGTGATTGATGCCATTAGGAGGAAAGCATTTGAGGTACAACTACACAACTTCCTGACCAACATGATGTTCATGGACTACAGTGCCGTATTTGCTGATGCAAATGCAACTGAAATTCTTTACCACACTGCCCACATTACCCAAGTCTAAGAATCAATGTGGATAAGATCAAAAGTATGATCACAAATGGATCTGTGGTCACATCACAACATTCACCTTGATGGAGCAGATTTAACAATTCAAATACGTAGGATCACTGGTACAGGATTAAAAAGTTGCATCTATCACTGAAGTCCACAGCAGGATTGACCAGGCAACAGTAGCATTTGCCTCACTCAAATGATGCCTCTGGGAAAAGATCAATACCTCCATCAAGACAAAAATTTGCCTCTTCAGAACACTGTTCTTGCCAATTCTCTTATATGGATAGGAAACATGAAGTCTGCTCAAATCAGTCATGAACAAGCTCGAGGTCTACCAAGGTCCTCAAGGTCTTCTTGTGATCTTATGTTTAGAGGATTGTGACAGTATTGGGGGAGGTGCAGTGATCTGCAATCGAGCTGCTGGCTCTGTGCTGAGATGCCATATGGAGGAAGGAAAAAAAGCATGAAGTGTAAAGTTTAAGCTTGAAATTTAAGATAAGCAAGTGTTAATATTGTCCCTGGCTCTGATTGACTGATTTGGCTAAAAGCCCTGGATATATGGCTTTTAACGAGAGACTTTTTAAGGAGGTTGAAAGTGCTCTTTTTCTCTGTCGTGGAATAAATTGGTGGTGGATTATAATTACAACTATAACTTGGGTGTGAACTAAAATCCAGAATTATTCTTGGACATAATTGGATATAAATACAATTCTTATTAGATTTGAAAGAGCTTTGTTTTCTCTGCACCAGAGACGGCGAGACTGTTTTCTTGTGTTTCGTTTCTGTCTCCGTTAACCGCACTGGACTGTTATCTGCAAGAAGTATGTAAGGAATGCGGATGGCAGAGTAGTAAGGACATGGTGGAAGTGAGGAGAATAATATGTTGTGGACATCTAGTGGACTAGAGAGAAATTGCAAAATGGACTCTGTTCCAGAAATGTGGATACAGAAAATCTTGATTAATATGGAGATATTGCTTGTTACGGAGCGACAACAGCTGAGTTGGTCCTTGCAGATTCAAGCCAGTCTGGAGACTCTTTCCCAATAGATAGATGTGTGTAAGGAACAATTGGAAGATGTGAAGAAACAAGCAGAAGATAAACAAGGGAGTGAAAAAGCGGACAAGGAGGAAAATCAACAGGATGATCAACAGAACAAAGAAGAGGCGCTGATGGAGATCAAGAAAGATAAGATGGACAGAGTAACAGGAGTGCACAAATCACAAAATTTGTTGGAACAAGAAGGAGAAAATAAATCCCAGTTAACTGGAAGAATGAACACACCCTATATAAGAAAGTGTGGATCTATCAGATTCTGTTATAGAGATAAATTATGAAAGATATTGCAGGAGAAAAAATGGAAAGTAAGAAAGAAAAAGAACCCTGAGGGGTAATCTGAGGGTTAAAGAAAATTGGAGGATTTATTCAGTTAATAACAATTGCCTAAATTTATTTGAAGAAAAAAAAAGAATATGTATGAAATTGATAAACATGAATTAGACTGTATTAAAAAATATAGCTGGAAATGTAAACGTGTAGAAGAATTGTTTTATATGTGATTATGTCAAAGAAAAAAGTGTAATTAGATTGGAGAATTAGTTTGGAGTTGAAATAGCTGAGGTGATAATTTTGGTAATTAGATTATTTTGTTTTAATATTAATGAGCAACTGAAGTTAGTTTACGCTTGGCAGAAAGTGTATATTTATAAAATATAGTATAGGGCATTAAGGAAAATTTATTGTATATTATATAATAAAATGGATAAATCAATAAGAGGTAGAAATAGATGAGTAAGTAGATTAGGAGATATAGTATGATTAATTAATAATGGTATATGGTATTTAGCACTCCTAAATGTATGTTATATGTTTGTGTGTGTTAATTAAAAATAAATAAATAATTTTTTAAAAACGACATTGAGAAGAAGGAAGGAATGGCAAACATTGTGCCATTGTTTGAGCTGTGATAAGTTGTCCTGTGTAATCAAATCCTAGTTGAGAAGGACAGTTATTTCTGCTTCATCTTTCAAAAGCAAAAGGTGAATTTTTCAAACAGCCACAGGAAGTGCTGTGATTATGCTGGAGGGGTGAGGAGGAAAAAAAAAAATCCTTGAAATTCTAGAGCCTGAGAGAACTTTTAAAAACAATCATTTACAAAACCTTCCACATGTTCAGTAAGAGCTTGTTTCACGTGATGATCTCCCAAGAGAACAGCAAATCTTCTCTGCTGGTGAAACCTTTTTAAGTAAAAGTTTCCAGAACTATTTTGTTTACTAGGGCTAAAATTCTATGCACACTTTCCCGGGAGTAAGCCCCATTAAACATTATGGGACTTACTGTTGAGTAAACTCACCTGGGATTGGGCTGAGTTATTAAAACTGATGGTTACATTTCTAACTAGATAGATAAAATAACAAAGTTTAATATGTCATGTACTATTTGGCACGCCACTTTTTAAAACTTCTTTTCAATAAAATCTAAATTTTAAACAATTCAAAAATTTTAATCATGTCATAGTATTAGAATCAACAGATATCATGGTATTAGTTGAAAAGCGGTATATAAATACTGTTAATAATAATAATAATAATATTAGGTGTAGCAGCAGAGGCATTGTTCACAGTGTATGGGGTCAATCAGACTTTCAAGACATAGAAATGAGCATGTTTCTAAGATCCTTGGAGGCATTTGTTTCCCATTTGTTACCCTCACTTCCCAACCCTATGGGCCTTCTGTTGTCACAAAAGGCACTAGTCTTTTGCACTAGTCCACTAGTCCTGCACTCGTGGACATGTTGTGCCACTGTCACTCATGAGAGAGCTACTGGTGGGAAGGGCCAGCAGAACCACATGCATGTCAGACTCAGGCATTTACAAAACCTTCCACGTGTTCAGTAAGAGCTTGTTTCATGTGATGATCTCCCAAGAGAACAGTGCTGGTAGGTTGTTGGTGACAGTGGGTCATGGATTGGGAGGGGAAGTAATGGAGCATTTCAGGGGAGGAACCAAGGCATGTCAGGGAGGAAGGGGGTGAATCTAGTGGCAATCATGCATACCAGATCCTATCTCCATAACTTCTCCCTTTAATGCCCCCTGGCTCTCTTTGTACAAGCCAGATCCATAGCTAGCATAGGTCCCCATGGAGACCCATAGGTTTACATGACCCATAGGAGGCAAGTAAAAAAGTGTTTTACTTACCTCCAGTTTGCCTTCTGATCCCCCCCCCCCCCAACAGCAAGCTGTCACTGGTGCTGCATGTTATGGACAGGCAGGGGATAGAACTAGGCTCTCTGTCTTTGGTGTCTAAGGGTTTTGAGTGTTTCAGATTTCTTTTGGTTCATCATTTATTACTGAAGAAATAAGTTTGAATGTTCCAAACCAACACTCCGTTTGCAAGACTAACATTTTTGTTTGAAAGGAATCTCTTCCTCTTTTGACTGCCTGTGTTTGGAAACTAAATGTTTATCTTCACAGTCCTTTTTAAGAGTGCTCCCCTTTTAACCAGAGTAATACTTCAGGTATAGATTAGGGATTACAGAAAAAATATTGGAAAAACTTATAGTTTCATTGTGTGACACCCAGAATGTGCAACATGTGCCAGCACACGGCATTGCCCCCCCCCCCCAATTGAAGTTCCCTGAGGCCCATGAAAAGCTACTACTGAGCATTAGGGGAGTTTTGGCAATGGCACGGGAAGCAGTGCACAGAGCAGCAGTGGGAAATGCACATCTAGAAACTCCCAGGGAAACCATCTGCAAAGTACCTAAGTGGTGCTTTGTTCATGGTGTCTAGACATTCCCTATTCCTCCTCTTGCAGTCCACCTTGCCACATTCTATGACATATTCAAACATATTGTCTGAATTGTGTTTTATACTGGTTAACTTACTGTGAAGGCGGATCACAGGATGAACAGGGTTGAAATCAAGCCCACCACGCAATGCATGGCGGTGTATAAAGGCCAGAGAAATATGTGTAAGTAGCGACATCAAGGAGCACATAGCTGACAAAAGAAAGGAGGAAAAATAAACGTAATCGTCGGAATGTGAAGATCAATCATGAGTTAGTATGTACTGCATGCTCAAGCGTTTGGTTAGCATACCCGATAGACACAAAAGCCCAACCATTCCAGAATATTGTCAGATATTCAAATTCCACTGATACTTTCCTTTTGTTGAGTGTAAGTTAGTACTGAGAGTATAGGACAGTTTGTACATAGCTAGTGGGACTAAGAGGTTTAAAATTATAATCCCATAAAGACAGGAGGATCAATGACATTATATCAAGGCATTATATATATCAATGCCATATATCTATGGCATTATATCAAGGAGGATCCTTTGAAAGGCATATTCCCTCAATGATTATCCTTGCTCTTGAATACAAGGTTACAGAAAATTTGTTAAAACCATATAGAATGGGCACCTTTGTTACTTGGCCAACATTTTCTGTTCTTGATCATCCTAAAAGGCAACAATTTAGCAGAGCGTAGCTTCCCAGCATACAAAGGACTTCTAAACAGGATACAAATTGTACAATAAACACCGGCACTGGTTGCATTTCCAGTGTATTGTGGTCTCAAGTTAACCTCTTTCTATTGATGGCCTTGATGTCATACCATCAAAGTAAAGAGAAGTGGGAAGGTCACTGTTGCATGTCCTAATGCCTGGGCATTAAACTTTCAGCAGACTGCATCAGCTCAGGAGTTTATTATCACAGTAGATGACTGTCAACCGAATCCTAACTTCCATGCAGCGATGCAACAGCGGCAGTGCAACTCCTGCTGAATCCTGCAGGGGAGTTTTGGCTTGTGGCCGTCTCCTTAGGGTAAGGCAACATTTGTTCCCTTACCCTGGAGTAAGCTCCAGCAACTGTCATGGGTCAGACCTGCACCAGTGATATTGCTAGCGCAAGTCTGTGTTGATCTGTGAAGGGGGTTAGTATTTGGTGGGTCCTGCTACTGCTGAGCCCGCCCCCAAACCTGGTTATTATAACAAATGTAAGATTATGTAAGCCTCAGTAGCTAATCTTGCTTGTTTTTCTCCTCTCTCCAGACTACCTTTTCCTTTTGTACTGTGTTTAATATTCAATTGTATGCCATTATTTTAAACTGCAAACCACCTACAGTGCTTTAGCAGAAGGGGAGTACATAAACAAAGCAAATAAACCAAGAAAACCAAGCATTTCTCTCTTTATATAACGCCATATTTACCTCTAATTCTCTGTGAGGGCTAGTCCTCTGTGACTACTCCCATCATAGGCTGGGCCCTTGTAAAGGCTTCTGTTCACAAAGTTCTTCTGACAACATATGACTATTCCACTGAAGCAGCATGCTTCCTAAGCGTTGTGGTATGATTAGTATGTCACCAGAGCAAAGGTTCTCAAACTGTGGGTCCGTGGCGCGTCAGTGGATCACGGCCCAATTTTTGGTGGTTCGCAAAACTGACAGGGTAAATTAGGCTATGTGCATCAAGGGTTGAATGACCTGCTACTTGGGAGGGAGCACTGCTGCCCAAACACCATTACAGCCATAGAGGCTTGAGCAGCTGTGAAAGTGAAACTTTTTTTTAGGTGGGTCCTGATGCTAAAAAGCTTGAGAACCACTGCAAGGAATCATATGGGTGGACACTTTTACAGGAACCCAAACTAATAAGTCTCTGAGGTCTAGATAGAAACAGGATATCCTGAATGAGTGTACATTCATGACTAAGAACCAAAAATATCTTACTTAAAAGGCAACCAAAATGTAACAATGCTGAAGCATACAAGAAAATAGTAATCCATCATGTTGAAAAATAAATTTAAAAAACCCAAATAAGAATAACACTGAAAAAAGAGATACACAAAGAAAATATAAACACTATGTTTTAAAAGGAATAAAAGGTAAATTAAGGCATCTTTGGACTGAAATCATTTGGGTATTTCCTGGTCTATAATCCTAAAGGCAGATTGTTCTACCAGTGAAATTCATAATCAGGCTAAACATGACCCAGATTAAGAGAAAAGCTTCTGGCTGACAGTGGAGAGAAGATGAAATTTGCGATGCTCAGAGATTATCTCAGACACACTATAAGGATCAGCAGGGATTTGACAGTCAATCTCTTGTGAAAGTGGCAAGTCAGCAGTATTCTCTCAGGGACAGTGATAATGGAGTCATATTTGTCAGGTGCACTCTGCTTGGGAAAATGTGAAAATACTGAACCTGGTGCCATTCTTAACCCAAAGAAACAGTCAAATGATTGGGAAAGTAATGCTCTGATTCAAATTGCATATACATGCCTTCATGCCCACAGAAGCATTATAGTCAGTTACTCGCCATCACAACTCACATGGCTCAAGATCACTGAGATACCAGAACCCTTATTGTATTGCTATTCTGCATGCAAAAAAGGATGACTGCCATATCTAGCGAACTATCATCCTGATTATCTCCATATTACAGCGTAAGGTGTAAAAGATTATTTAAATGTGAATGGAAGGAGGTGATCTAGAGGAAAGCATTTATGCTGAAGGACTTCACTGAATTTACTAGCTTACTTCAAGAAAAACTAATGCTGGAAAAATGCATGCAGAACCAATGGTATAAAATGATGACACTTTTTCTTTACAACTTTATGCAAGTTAATAGGTTTCATTTTCACTCAGTGGAATGTATTTCCCAGCAAAATTCTAAGGAACCAGGAAAATCTGGACACAATAATATCGACCATGAAGGATGTGAAGAGTGCTCATGGATCTCCACATCTGGGGAAGCCAGTGAGTTCCCTGGGAAGTGGAGTCATTTTAGAGCAGTGATTCTCACACATTTAGCCCCAGGACCCACTTTTTAGAATGAGAATCTGTCAGGACCCACCAGAAGTGATGTCATGACCAGAGTGACATCATCAAGCAGGAAAATTTTTAACAATCCCAGGCTACAATCCTACCCACACTTACCCAGGAGTAAGTCCCATTGACTATCAATGTTAAAAGAATATACATAGTAGCTTGTTAAAAGTACAGATCTGTAACATTTCCCCAAATGCAGTCACATACCATGGTAGCATCAATTCTAATATATTAAAAATAAAACATTGAAATGACTGGGGATCCACCTGAAATTGACTCATGACCCACCAAGTGGGTCCCAACCACAGTTTGAGAAACACTGTTTCAGAGCATACGAACACCACACAGCCCAGAAAACTTCTGATCTGCTGGCTTAGTATAATAGCACGTGTGCTGTTCTTGCCTGCAAGCTTCTGACTCTACTCCATCATCTGAGTTAAGGTAGGGCTTTCACATACTTAGGGACCACATTTTTCAGGGTGGGAGGGCATGAAAGCATGGAGCTTGCAGGAACAATGATATGCTTTATTTTATTTATTTATCCCTTATTTTGGGATCACAGCCCTCACAGCTGATGAGGTTGTGTAGCTCTTGGAGACCAGTATGGCATAACCTCTTTTCTTCCCTCTGTACCCCCAGTAAGAAGTAGGGTGAAGTTCTTTCCTGGGGAACTGAGCTAGAGTGTTTTCAAGCCACTGAGAAACAAAATTTAAGCCTTATGAGTCCTATTATTTCGGCAGCGCTTACAGAGGAGAACTTCCTTAGGCATTTTGTTCCCATATTTCCTTCAGAACTATCTAAAAAATAAGGAGTTTTTACTGATTAACAGCCCAATCCGATGCAGGCTTATTCAACAGTACTTTATATTGATTTCTGTGGGAGTTACTCCCATGACAATACTGTACACACAAGATTGCAGCCTAAACAAGAATGTAAACATTGCAGTCTCTCTCAAGAGCTGACATTTTAAAGATATTTAACTAACGATCTCTTGCAATTGAATAGCGCAGACAAATTGTGTGCCGTTTATGTATGAGCTGTTCTATAACAGTTGTCTTTAGAAATATGAATTTTCATAATCAAAGGATGTACAGAATGTGCATGCAACAGTCCTGTTTAATACAATACTTTTTCCATCTTCCACTGTTGCCCCTATCCTAATCTGTAAAGCACATAGAGGATACTTCCTAAATAATTGTATTACAACTGTAACATACTCGTTCCTATAGTTTTTAAAAGAAAAAAAATAAATTGTAATTAGTAACTGCTTAGACAGTACTCAAAGATGAACACAAAATCCAGGACGATTGAATCCTTGACGAATTCCATACCGGCCAGGGGTCAGCATTAGCTTTGGGAAGCCTTTGTACACACATATAGCACAATCCTAAAGTTGGATTGAGCCAACTCAGGGCCCAATCCTATCCAATTTTCCAGTGCCGGTGCAGCCATGCCAATGGGGCATGCACTGCATCCTGTGGTGGGGAGGTAGTCCCAGAGGCCTCCTTAAGGTATGGGAACATTTGTTCCCTTACCTTGGGGTTACATTGCGGTTGCACCGGTGCTGGAAAATTGGATAGGATTGGGCCCTCAGCTGTCCCCACACCAGCTCAGAAGGTATGTTTGCTTATGAGCCAGCAGTTCTGGCCCAATAGCCTGCGCCAGCCTTCCTGCACCACATCCCATGCTAGTGCCAAGTGGTAGAGAGTTGTTGTTTCTGGATGGGGGGAGGATGGAATGGGAGAGGACTGGGCCCAGGAGGGGATGCAGAATGGTTGGAGGCCTCTTCATATCCTAACCCCCTTCCTGGGTCAGGCAGCCCTACATGGGGCATGGATCTGAGAAGCCCCTTGGGGCTGGGGCTTGACATGAGTTAAGGGGATATACTTCCCCTTACCCTGAGGAGACCTCCAACCACCTCCTGAGCTGCACTGGATGCAGCATAGGCCATGTGGCCTGGCTGTGCCAGTGCAGCTTAGGACTGGGCTGATGGTGTAAGTAAGCATACATTCCAGCCATTTCCCACCCATCTGAGCAGAAGCCACATAAGAGACAGACGAGAGTTCTCCTTGTATAGCCACTGCAGTTACGGCATGAAGAACTCCAACCATTGCAGTCACTGCTTCTCTCCCATTGCCCAGTAACTGCCCCCCGACTTACTCCTCCTGGATAATGGGGCCCATTGTTTCATGGGTGTTTCATGGGTGCAGCATTTGGGAATTCTAAATGGAACCTGGGAAGGAGGTCAGATCACTGCAGCTGCTGCTCTGACTAATGATGAAGAGCACTGGGGGGAGAAATAGCCACAGCAGGCCTGTGCTGCAGACAGGATGTTGTGGACAGGCACAGGTGCTGTTGCTTGCAGAGGTATGGGCACTATGTATCACATACCCAGGTGGACCTCACCTGTGCCACATCCCCTCATCCCTGCAGGCCAATCTGATGCATGTTTATTCAGAAGTATGTCCCACTTATTTCAGTGGGGTCTATTCCTAAGAACACATGCATAACCTTACAGTGCAATCCTATGCATGCCCACTCTGAAGTTATCCCTATCGGGTTCAATGGAGCTTACTCTTCACCAGAGATGGGTAGCCCAATCCTATGCTTCCTGGTGCCTGCTGGAGCAGTGGTGCCAAAATGGTTACTGATGTATCCAGCGGGTACCAGGAAGCCACCAGGACTCCTTACTTTCCATATGCTGTAAATGTGCTTTAAGGCAAGATTACGGCACCTAGCACCAGCGCTGGAGCTCGGTGCTGGGAGAGTTCAGCATTGGGCCCTAACTGCCCAATCTTATGCAACTCCCCACATAGTGATGCAGTCATGACAACAGGATTTATGCTGTATCCTGAGGTGGAGTTTTAGTCCCCAAAAAGGGGTAAGACTTGCCACCTGAATGGATCAACTTGGATCTGCACCAGTGGACCTGTTCAGACTGGAACGTCTGAATGGAGCCAGGAAGGTGGACTGAGAACAGGAAGGGGGATTGGATATCTGCAGCACTGCTATCGCCAGTACTGCCCCCTTCCCTGCCTCAATCTAGCTCCTCCCTGCCCTGTTTTCTGCCCCATTCCTCCCCTTCCCTACCCCATTCTACCCACCCCCTGCCTCCAGTGCTATCTTATTGGTGCTGGGGCTCCTTTCCAGTCTTCTGGCACATGGATCTAGCCACTTGTGGCAGCAGCCAGGCTGTGCAGAATAGTGTGCTGCACTTTGTGACAGCCATAAAGGACCTAGTGCTGCCAGATCAGTAGTTCCAGTAGTGTAAGGCCTAATAGGATTGGGCCATGTCTGTATAAGATCCCATCTCAATAATAATGTAACTTTGGGTGCAGTCCTAACCCTGAATTAGGCTGGACTTTAGAAAGTCATAAAGCACATTTGTGCCTCTTTGGGAGCAAGCTGCACCAGCACACAGAGGTGCACTGGAGCATGGAGGCTGCATCCAGTCCCCATGGCAGCTTGCGTCAGGTAGGTTGTTTCAGCTAAGCTTGGGGAGTCTGGAGAAGGCAGGGAGAAAGCGGGGAAGAGGCGTTCCAGGGTGGGGGAGAGCAGGCAGAGGGCAGTCCCAGGGACTGGCAAGCGGGGAGCAGGAAGTGGGAAGCGGGGCTGGGACTCAGCTGTTATTCCGGATTCCAACCCCGTTCCCCGAGCAGTGTGGATTGGCTTGATGCCGCTCCATTCTCTTCTAGCTTATGCCACCTCCTGAGGTGGCGCAAGTCCGAGGAGACCCATTGGGCCATGGTGGCTTACCTGTGGTAAGGGAAAGAGTTTCCCCTTGCCCCCAGCTGAGCCACTTCTGGCCCCAGTCTTGCGCTGGATACAGCGCAGGCCTCCTGGCCTGCCTTTTCCAGCACAAGATAGGATTGCGCTGCACGTTGATTAATAAATCCAGGCTCAACCTAAACTATCAACACAACCATTTTTATTCCATTTTTCAGCTGCTCTTTTCTTTGCTGCTGAGACTTCTGTCCCACAACAGTCAAATAAATGACCTGATGTATAACTCAACTACTGTACTCATGAGAACATATGTCCAGATAGCACTGAGCAACCACTGCCTAAGTTTGAACTGATGAATCAGCTAAATCAGCATTTCTCAAAGTTTGTCATCCGGCTGTACCACTTTGCATGGCCCACCTATTGGAAGTACCACTGGAAGAAACTGGCAATGATGCCATTGTCAGTTACTTCTGGAGTGGGAGAACAGATGCAATGCAAACACCAGTAAGAGGCTCAGAGTGGGCAGGAGGGCTTTTTTGAGTTTGCAGAAATTGCACACTGGAACTCTGCCTGCTGAGCCAAACCTCCTACTGTTGCTTGTCATGTTGCATTGCTGTTCTTGCTTCCAGGAGGCAGAGGTCTGCAGATCCTGGGTCTACCACCTAAGACCACCTCAAGTACCACTGGTGGTACAGATACTACTGGTTGAGAAACACTGAGCAAAATCATTGCCATAAGCATAACTGCAAATCCACAAAAGATCAGCTATAAGCAGATGCACAGAACTCTTTTCCAGGGGAGATGGGACATATTACTCTCCCCCCCCCCATGTCTAACAAAGATTTAAAACACTGGTGCTCACTGAAGTGCACGAAGCGCGTACCACTGAGAGGGACGTTGATCACTAGTGGCAGCCACTCATTGTAGTAATCAAGAGCATTAGAGGTTACATAGATGAATGTCACCCCGAGCAGAGAATAGGAAACAGGCAGCCTGGTTCAAGAAAGGGAATGATTGAGAGAAATGGGAAATGAGGGTGAAACTGAGAAACGGAAACTACTGAAGGAAAAAAGAGGGAAGGAGTTCATGACCCTGCTCTCTTGCACTTAGCATACCAGGAAATGTATCTGCAGCTCCATTTCCTAGCCTTAAAGTGGGGGAAATATCACTAGTCATAGTGAGGATGAATACATCCTGAAATGCTGGTATAATGTAACCAAATGGAACACACTGCAATAAACAGGGGGAAAGACACTCTTTTGTGCTCCACCTTCTTCGACTGGTAGGATGTCACAGATGGTTTTTATAGACCAACTTCCTCTAATGGAAAGTGTACTTGAAATTTAAACATTGCCTTTGAAATGAAAGGGTGACTTTAATAGTTTGCCCCCTGTGGTTTTCATCCTGATCACCCCGTCTTCCCAACCATGGGCCACTTTTAAATGAACAAAAGTTGACTAAAGTTCAGTAGAAACCAAGGGATTCAGATGAATTCCCATTGGACTGCTTGTTGCATATGACCACACTACACATTACTCAAGAGAGCCACAACTGGGCTCCCCAACATATTTTAAACCAAATTGCAGCTGCAGCTGGGAGGCTGCCAGTTTTTTTTCAGAGCACAGGTGGGGTGTGTGTGTTTCCCCCCCAATACTGTTTTTCTAATAATTCCCCCAAGCTGCTGTTTGTCCTGTGATAGGAAGACATGTAAACCTGCATGTTTTTTTCCACTCACAAACAGTAGGGTTGAGTTTTGGTGGAGTAGATGGCACAATTCTGCAAGCAACAACAGCTACATGCATCCACTAAGCAAGTCTGCAGCTGCCAGCTTTTCCTCTTGGTTTCCGTTCCAGTCTGTCCAAGACCAATTCCTATCTCAGTCTCTGTCTCTTCCAAAACCATCAACACACTCTGTCATTGAATTCCACTTCAACAGCAGCACTGAATCACAGGAAGAACAATTTCAGCTTATCACCTACTCCCACTACAATTAGCAATCAAACAATTTTACAACTACAGGCAACAATCCCCTTTTCCAAAATTACATTTTTTCCCCAGCAGCCCCAGAATACAACCCTGTCCTCATAAAGCACTAACCAAATAATTCTTAAAATCAGTACACAGCTGCAAAAGCATCACCCACAATCCCACAACATGTGTTTTCTCCAGGGGCTCTTTGTCCCAGATTCAACATGTCCAGGAAAAGCTGAGGAAAAGTCCAGTCACATTGTCTCTCAGTGGCATAGTGGGAAGGGTCTCCCCCCTCCAGGAATGACAGTGCAGGGGCCTCCATAAGGCCTTATGTGAGAGGGTTTCTTGTGCAGGACAAGCAGGGCTAATCTGCTCAAGGTAGTAGGATGGAATCCCCCTTTCTCTTCATTATACCAATCATTTTCACTGCCCATTATCTCAAATGGAGGCATAAGAACATAAGAACAGCCCCACTGGATCAGGCCATAGGCCCATCTAGTCCAGCTTCCTGTATCTCACAGCAGCCCACCAAATGCCCCAGGGAGCACACCAGATAACAAGAGACCTCATCTTGGTGCGCTCCCTTGCATCCCCAATTTCTTTTGTTCCATAACCAGCAGGCTTCTGGCTTACTGCCATTTCTGGAGCTTGGGACCAACTGTAGGGGCCTGATCCTAGCCACTAATTCTTTCACACGGGGTACCCTGCACATGCCCAATCTCGTCTGATCTTGGAAGCTAAGCAGGGTCAGGCCTGGTTAGTACTTGGATGGGAGACCACCTGAGAATACTGGGTGCTGTAGGCTTATACCATAGTCTTTTGAGACTGAAGGATGCCAACCAACAAAGTCCATAAAGAACTTTTCTTCACCTCTGTCTCCAGGAGGTGTCTGTACGCCTTCTGGCCCATGTGCTCCCACTTCTTTCTATGCCACTTCTTTCACAGGTACACTTGGTATGGAGAAGTCTATAAGTAGGATCTCCTCACCTTCAGGCTGCAGCTTCTCTGACTGCAAAGCACTCAGTTCCAGCTTGGATTGCACTTCTACTAGCTTCAGCTCCTGCAAATCTCACCCCCTCCCCCCATCTTTCTCAATCCTGAGATTATTTTCCAACTCTGCACCTTCAGTGTTACCAGCAGGCTCCTGGACAAAAGACACCATTTCCTTCTCAGCTACTGAGTACCAGCTCATTCCAAGCTCCTCTGGGGCTCAATCTCCTTGTGGAACTTCTCAGCTACTCTTGACTGGGCATTCTGTAGCTGGGCTTCTGGTGACAGGTGTGTCCTCTTGTAGTGAATGAACCAATAGCATTCTCACCTGGACTCTGCATTGGTTGCATCTGCAAGGTCTCTGGGTTGCACATGCTGACTTTGAGATCTTCTCTTTGCTGCTTTCTTTGTACGAGCTGCTGCAATATCAGCTTCAATTGTTCTAGGAATGTTGGTGATGCTTCCTTGATCTTGGCTTATCACATCAGTTCACAGTTGCCCTCCAAGGAAACACTATATCACTGTTAACACCAGTGTTAACACCAACTTTGAGTCCCTTCGGGGAGAAAGGCAGGGTAAAAAATAAAGTTATTAAAGTTATTATTAACTTTATATACTTATGCCCAGTTTCAAGGACAAGAAGTTCCAAGCAAGCAGCAAGACCTGAGTTTGGCTTCATGTGGTGGAGAAATCACTGAAGAATCTTTGTAAAGGCCCCCCTGTTTCAATCCCCTTCCCTCTTAGAGAATGAGAGACTGTGGGCCCAATCCTATTCCAACTTTCTAGCATTGGTGAGGCTGCAATGCAGCCCCAAGGTAAGGGAACAAAAGTTATAATACCTTGAGGAAGCCTCTGTGACTGCCTCCCCAACACAGGAAGCTTACCCCATTGGCACAGTAGCACCGGCACCTGAAAATTGGATAGGATTGGGCCCTGAGATCTCTTCAGGGACCCTGACCACAGGGTGTGAAAAGAACCACATCTTGCCTTTCTGGTGCTTTGACTGAAGGGATGCCTCCCCCCTCATCCATTATTAGCTGGACAGAGGCCGAATAAAAGTGTAGAAGCATCTGAAGTTTGGCCCCTTAGCAACACAAATATACAACACTAAGTATTGAATGGAGTAGTTAGCACAGTCCTGCCAACAACATCAGCTACACGTGTCTACTATGCATGTCTGCAGCAGCTAGCTCTTCCTCTTGGCTTCCATTCCAGTCTTTCCAAGTTTAAATCCTATCTCCATATCACTCTCGATCTCCTCCAGAATCTCTAGCATGTGCTCTTTCTCTCTTTTTCGCTAACTCAGAAGGGGAGGAGTCACCTTATCCTAAGACGTTCCTCTCAGGCAGTTGTACTTGAGGTCCCCAGTGGTGACTCCCATTCAAGAACTTTCTTGGACCATTAACATTGGTTTATCCTTTTTCATCTATTCCAGGCAACTGGCTATGCATTGCCTCTGAGGCCGGGTCTAGTGCCATGCTCATTCACAACATCAAGTCTCAATTTCACCATACAGTAAACCACACTGAAAAAAATGGCCAAGATTTGTTATTCTACAAAATTATTTTCAAAAGAATTTTGTGACCTAGTCATTTTGATTGCTGTTGCCTACAAATATCCATGCCAAAATCCTTCTCTTATAAAGTACACTTCGATACTTTACTTTGTCTTGCTTCCAGTCTTGCATAAACGGCTTCCTTTGGGACTTAAAGAGACAGTAAACACTGTTCTTCACAGCCTTTGGTCCTAATTCGTAAAGGGCCACTCTTTCATGCCATCATTTTGCATTCTGCACAGTGTTGGATGTTCATGACAGCTTACCAGTCACTTGACTTTAAAAAGAGCCAATATCATTTCTTTTGATGTCATTTCTATACAAGAATTGGGACACTGGTAGGTATGACACTTGGGTTATCTTTAAAGTTGTAGAGACAAGAACAGTCTGGTAACTGACTGTGTAGACTTGGGTCACTCCATTCAGCCATATTAGAAGGTTGCCATGGGAAACTGGAACATGCACATTTCAAGCATGCTTTGTAAGACAAGAAAAACTACGTCAATGGTGGTCATTTTGTCTCTTTCATGGCTATTTTGTCTCTTACTTATTGTTACCATCTGAGAACATTCCCGCTTTTGAATGTGTTATGGAACTAGTTAATTGGAATAATGAATATACCAAGTTGGCTCACAGATATAGGAGATAAACACATGAAAATTCATGGAAAGATTTGTTCCAATGGGTTTATTCTCTGGGCTCTCTAACTGAGAGCATCCAGTCCCGGACCATGTTTGAAGTTAAGTGGGTCTGGACTTGATCAGCGTCTGGATACGAGACCACTAGTAGTCTCATGACATAGCTTCCAGCTGTCTCGTTAACCAGGGACACCCTCTTTTTTTCCATTATCTCCCTGTCCAAGATAAAACAATGTCCCTGTTTAGCCTTGTGGGATGTACTTGGTAACATTTGTGTTAGCAGGGCACACGCATGCACAAGAGCTTTTTTCCAGCTGCCGTTCAAGCCTCTAGAAATATATGGATTCCAGCTTGCACATATGTGAAAAATCATTCACATGGACACAAAATGCCAGTGCACAGCTTCCTGCTCATCAGCACATATCCAGACTGACTCCCTGCTTTAGAAGCCAGTGAAAGATTAGCTAAAAATGAACAGCAGGCAGAGAATAGACTTCAGCAGTGTGTAAAATGAGGGTACAGGATGGGGAGAATTTCAGGCAAGTGATTCTTGGTGTGACAAGGGGGCATTCCAAGATCATAACAATGTCCTGATTTCCCACTATGAAGTGTCAAAACTTGAAGGTCTGCCATTTAAGGCACACTGGGTGCAATCCTATCCTGCACTGGAACAGGCAAGCCAAGATGCTTGCATTGCATCTAGCGCAAGATAGTGGCCGTAAGTGGCTCAGCCAGAGGCAAGGGGAAACATTTCCCCTTATTTATTTATTTTTCACGTTTTTATACCACCCTTCCTCCAAGGAGCTCAGGGCGGTGTACACAACTGCTCCCCTCCTTTTGTCCTCACAACAAGCCTGTGAGGTAGGTGAGGCTGAGAGAAAGGGACTGGCCCAAGGTCACCCAGGAAGCTTCATGGTTGAGGTGGGATTCGAACCTGGATCTTCCAGGTCTAAGTCCACCTCCCAAACTACTACACCACCCTGGCTCTCCGGGTAAGGGCTGCTGGCCCCTATGGGTCTCCTCGAACTTGCGCCACCTTTTGAAGCCACTCCGTTCTCCCCGAGAACGGGGTTTGGGATCCAGCATAACTGCCAGATCCCAGCCCCGCCTCCCACTCCCTGCCCGCCCACCCCTGGGGCCACTTACGGCCCGCCCGCCCTTCCCCCGCCCAGGAATGCCTCCCTGCTGCCTCACCCTGCCTGTCTTTGCTGCTTGCATCGGCCCGGTCGGAGGGGTGCAAGCCTTGGCGAGGAAAACGCCACAGAGGTTGGATTCAGCCTCCGTGTGTTGGTGCATCTCTGTTCGCCGACACGGCTTCCTCCTGAGGAGGCGCAAACACGCCTTATGGCATGTTTGCAACCCTCCTAGGCTGGCGCAAGGGACTTGTACCTGTCCAACTCATTTCCAGGATTGCGCCCTCTGATTTTTCCAAAGAAGAATGAGTTATACATAATAAAAAGAAAGAAAGCATATTCTAAATCCAGCTCTCCTTTCTGTCCATGCCCCTTTATAACAAGAACAAAGTGCACATTCTGTTTGTAAGCTTCTGCTGTGTGTGTTTTATCTAGCAGAACATGATGTGACACAACAGCTCAGTCAATGTGTATGCTCACATTCAGGCAGAGACTCCTCTATCTCCATTCCCTGCTTCTTCAACATCCCTCCATCCACCAAGAATCCTTGACCTGGTTTGCTGATAGGTCCCAGAAGCCAGGCAGCACCTGGAGCAAGGGGTAAAATTTGTGCCCAGTGGATATCCCCTTCCCCTTCTATCTCTGGTGCTTCATCTGCTGACACCCTGGGTACAGCTCCAACACTCCTGCTCCTGCCCCAGGCAGCCACCCCTGCAGGCAGCAATGTAGGTGCTCGTGAGACGGCAAAAGTGAAATACCTTCTCCAAGAAAGTAAGGACAGAGAAGTGATTTGCATTGCCTCGTGCCCTTGCCAGTCATCTCAGTCCTGCCATTTCAAAACAATGGCAGGTTGAGGCCTTCTCTGCCTCACTCTGATGCAAATGAAAGGAGAGGGGGGAACTGGCAGAACAGGAGCAGTAAATGTGGAGTGGTAGCAGATAGATGGAGTGGTGGCAGATGCCACCACAAAGATAATGAGTGTCAGTGAGTGTGGTGCATCTTATGCACTGTGTTGGTCTCAGGTGCCAGGAAGGCTTGGTCCAGGCCTATCTATTTCTATTCCCTGTGTTTCCTGCTGCTTCTCTCTATCAACAGTGTTCCGCACTCTCCTTAATTCATTTCTGCCCAGCCCACAGGTGTACGCATTTGATCCCTGTTACGTATATGCAACGTTGGGCAGTGGCCTGCTTTGTGTCCAGCGCAGGTTAGGTGCAGGCTGGAGGCTACCTAGATGTAAGAGGATATTTTTCCCCTCAGCCTGTGCTGAGCCCCTGCCTACCCTATGGGGCAACTCAGATCTGCACCAACTAGCGAGGTGCTCCGCTGGATCAGGCAAAAGGCCCATCTAGTCCAACTTCCTGTATCTCACAGTGGCCCACCAGATGCCTCAGGGAGTAACAACAAGAGACCTCCATCCTGGTGCCATCCCTTGCATCTGGCACTCCGAAGCAGCCTACTTCTGAAATGAGGAGGTTGCACATACCCATCAGAGCTTGTAACCTGTGATGGACTTTTTCTCCAGAAATCTGTCCAATCCCCTTTTAAAGGCAGCGAGGCCAGATGCCATTACCACATCCTGTGTTAAGGAGTTCCACAGACTAATTACACACTAAGTAAATAAGTATTTTCTTTTGTCTGTTCTAAATCTCCCGACACTCAATTTTAGTGGATGTCCCTGGTTCTAGTATTGGGTTAAAGGGAAAAGAACATCCTCAATCCCCTAATCCCCTAATCCATGAGAGGACCTCTTATTCCCTGACGGTGCAGTTTTCTCAGCAGCCTTTGGTGAGGGACTGTGTCAAATGCCTTCTGAAAATCCATTTAACTGTTAAATGAATTTAACTGAAAATCCATTTAACAATCTATTTAACTGGCGTAAATCTGAGCAGCTCATGTAAGACTGCAAGGCCCAAGAGTGGGGATTAGGATCTGGTGTGCACTGCCTCCACCAATCCCACTTCCCTTCCCAGACCCAATCCACCCAAAAACATTGACTTCCCACTCCCAGAACACCCTCCTGCTACCCTCTCCCACCTCCTGTGCCACCTGGTGCAAACATACTCCAGCTGGCTGACTCAGGGACTGGATCTGGCCCTCCTGAGCTGGCAAGGGCCTCTGCACTGACCCAGTTGGCTTCCGAGGCAGTGCAAATGTATCTTATGGCACATTTGCGACATTCGGGAACTGGCAAAAGGAGCCTGCACCAGTTCAGTGCGTCATTTGGCTTAAGCCATTGGTGTGGTGGTGGGAAAAAAACAGTTGCTAGGAGCTTCAGTGCTCACTTTTAAAAGATTTAAAAAAAATAAAAATAAGGACTGCTACCCTTAGTCTTCAAGGGCTCCCCCAGATACAGCATGTTACAGCAGTCATCTAGATAGTCACCAAGGCTAGTATCACGGTGCTTAAGTCTGGCTGACTCAAGTGTGGATGCAGCTAGTGCATGCGCCTCAGCTGGACAAAGTCCCCCCTGGCCACTGCTACCAACCTAGGAATCCAGGAGCAGTGGAGAATTCAGAAGGACGCCCAAGATGCAAACTTGCTCTTGCAAAGGGAGTGCAGCCCATTCAGGACAGGCTGACAATCCAGCACCTGTCATACTTTTCTAACCAGGAGGACCACTGTTTTGTCCATCTTTAATTTCAGCTTATCTCTCATCTACTCTCTAACCATTTCCAGGCAGTGGTCTAGAATATCAACACCCTCCCTGGGATTAGATGGGGGGGGGGAGAGAGAGAGAGAGAGAGAGAGAGAGAGAGAGAGAGAGAGCTGGGTATAATCCACATACTGATGACATCCAACCCCACAACTCCAGATGACCTCCATGTTCTGCCATGTGACAAGGTAAATTTGCCTTGTTACAAGGTAAAATCCCTGCCTGAACACTCTCTCTCTCTCTCTCTCTCTCTCTCTCTCTCTCTCTCTCTCTCTCTCTCTCTCTCTCACACACACACACACACACACACACACAGAGGTGGAAATGAAAATGAGGGGGGATATTTCTGATGAGCCAAATACACTTCCAACACACGGATGCCAATACAAGCAAGGGCTTAGGTCTGCAAAAGAAAGGCGACACAGGATTGCTCTTTATTTTTGAACACCTCTGTTCTCTGCCCTTCCTTCCATCAGCTGTTGGTAGGCTCTTTCCCTGTGAGCACAGCCAAAAAAATGTGAACAGGGCAATAGAAATCAACAGCCAAAAAGAATCTCAAAGCAAGTCCACAGCCAAATATATGTTTGGACCAATTACAATTTCAGCCACTGGAACCAAGTGCACACATGTGCACAAGAAAATGCATAACATGATAGAGAAATGGATTCCAAGAGCTAGGAAGTCAAGCCAGAATGTTATCTTTGCCTTGGCTCTGCTTGCACTATAGCTTCAGAACTATGTAAGGACCAGTTCCTCAGCTCATGTCTGGCATGAGCCACTCCTGGCTCCAATAGCATCCCTTTGGCTACTGGCTGATGTCTGCTACATCCATCCTACAGCTGCCTCCTGTATGCATCTCTCTTTGCTTATATAAAGATATATAAGCCATTAAATCTTTCTTTGGAATCTCTGGATAGCTGCCCTGTCTACTTTACTGCTAACACATTATTCTTAAGAATGATTTTACTTGTGTTATTTGACAGTTCCTGCTGCAAGCGGTGTTCATGTGGAAAGAGGAAGCCTGCAGACTGCTTTCCAACAGTAGTCAACGTTTTCATTTGCCTTCCATGTGCTGTCCTCCTTAATTCATTCCTTCCTGAACTGTCCTGTGGAGCTTGATGCTCTTTATATGATGGCTTTACCAGATAACAGCTTTTCAGCAAGTTAAAACCTCTTGCATTAGGGGACTTTTGATGAGCATGTCCTATTTTAGCTGAATCCTTTAAATGAACAGCTACAAGTCTCAGAAAGCGTAATTATATTTTCCAAGCAGTAATCTTGTAGGAAGCTCTTAATGACTTACGGGGTAAGGTACATTTGAGATGAAGCCACATGTTTTTAGCTACCATCTTTCACAGTTCCATTTTATGGCATAGTAAAATCCAAGAGAAAGCAGCTTAAGGGCATGGCCAAACTATTTTGTATCCGCTCCTGAACTGCATTAACTAAAACATGGTCTTAAAATGTAAAAAGCAAAATGATCCTTCATTAAAGAGCTGCGTGTGTTTGGATATTGTGTATTTTGGATGCGACACAGACATCTGATGGGAAGTCTGCCTAATGTACTGTTACAGACGTATAATCAACAGATGGAACTCTGGGTCACAGCTCTCGGGTGAAGGGAACACAAGGCCATTTCTCCTTTGGAGACTTGATCTGGCTTTTGACTTTACAAATTTAGAAAAAAAGTACTAAATTGATTCTTTCTTGGCTAAGCACAGCTTATCTTAATAGTCCAGGGATCTTACTTATTGTAATATTTAGGAACCAAGTTGATAAATTGAGAGGAAAGGGCACAGAAATGAGAAATACAACAAACCCATCAAGAACACAGCAGGCTGTGCCAGGAGAAGGTAAGTCCAGTACTAACAATTATTTAATTAGCTAATAGTGCAACCTTATGCATGTCTACACAGAAATAAGTCCCACTGTATTAGAAGGGGCTTACTCCCAGGAAAGCGTGTTTAGGATTTGCAGTCTAAGTGAGGTTTAAACAGCAAGGAAGGGTACTCCTAAAAGTCCTAAGGAGTTAATGTCAATGCAATTTTTTGTTGTGGGTTTTGTTTTGTCAGTAAAACTCACTAGGACAGCATTTCAGACTTTGAACTGTCACAATTTACCTCATCCTCTGAGGTGGTTTGCTACCTGGTGCTCCCTTAGTGCCACAAAGCATTACTGGGAACCATCAGAAGTCACTTACAGGTCACTCTGGGTTTGTGACCCATTTTGTTGGCCACAGCAGGCTCCAGAATGCCTTGCGGTCACAAACCAGAAGTTGAGGACATGAACTGGAAGTCACTTCCAGTCACTTCCACAAGGCATCTCAGATGGAAGAAGAGTCAGACTGCAGCAGGGGTCCACTTGGTTGCTGGCTGCCAAGACAAGGGCATGGCCCAAATAGGCAGTGCTAATGCTGGAGCAGGCAGGTCAGGACCTGTAGTGACATAATTTAGACATGCCCTTACAAGAAACATGAAGCATGGGCTTTCCATAGAAGCCTTCAAGGTTCAGTGGGTGAGGGGGGAGCTTGACGACAATGCCAGTGGCATCTTCACCAGATGGTCATCATCTGCATCAGGGGTGCCCAAACCCTGGCCCTGGGGCCACTTGGCCCTTGAGGACTCCCAATGCGGCCCACTGGGAGCCCCCAGTCTCTAATGAGCTCTGGCCCTCCAGAGACTTGCTGGAGCCCGTGCTGGCCCCACGCAACTGCTCTCAGCATGAGGGCAACTGTTGAACCTCTCATGTGAGCTGTGGGACAAGGGCTATCTCCACTACTTGCTGTTTCATGTCTGTGATGCAGCAGCAGCAGTAAAGGAACGGCTGGCTTTGTGAAAGGCCTTTTATAGGCCATGAGCTATTGCAAGACAATCATTCATTCATATAAGTTTCATCTCTAATGTATTCATTTATGTAAATTTATTCAAATTTGAAATGTAAATTAATTTTTTGCCTGCCCCCAATACAGTGTCAGAGAGGTGATGTGGCCCTCCTGCCAAAAAGTTTGGACACCCCTGATCTACATGAACCCTAACATAACAGGATCCAAGGGGCCAGAGAAAAGTGTCAGGGAAGTTTTCAGAGACAGGCAGTGGCGAGAAGAGTCTGCTGTGACTACTCCAACCGTTATGTCACTGACAGCCCAATCCTGAGCAGCCTGGTGTACGGGGCTGCCATGGCAGCAGCCAGCGGCAGCTCCTCGGAGGAAGGGGACATTTGTCCCCTTCTCTTGAGTAAGGAAAGCAGCCTTGCAATGGGGCTAACTTGACTCTGCATTGGCTATTTAGTCGGCACAGAGTAAGGTCACCTTGTGTCAGGCCACAAGGCCCAACACGGGGCTCTAGATCTGGCGCAACTGAGCTCCACCGGTCCCACACCCTCCTGTCTGGTTCCAGCCCTTGCCATGCCTTCCCCTTCCCCAGACTGCCTCCTCCCTGCCTCAACTTACCTTTCTGCCCTCCTGGAGCTCCAAGCATGCACCTGGCGGCAGACCACCAGACTCCCAGCTTAGGCTTTTGCTGGGCCAGTGTTGTCCCAGCATGCGCTTTCGCTGGGCCAGCTCCAGCACTGGGTTCCAATAGAGTGTCATTTTAAAAAGTGGTCCCAGTGCTAAAATGTTTGAGAACCACTGGTCCAGCCTGTTCTGGCATTTGCCTTCCTCAAGGCCTCTTGTTCCAGAAACAGAGTCCTGAAAAAAAGATGACAAGTTGCTATGTGTGATGCTGTGTGATTTGTAAGGCACCGGAGACCAGTGGCATCTCTAGGGGGTGCGGAGGGTGCGGGCCGTGCCGGGTGACACACACACGGGGGGGGGGGGTGACACGCTAAAATAGCGGTGGTTAGGAGTAGCCCTATCATATTATATACCGTTGGATACAGAATTTATAGTGGAATGCAATGCAAAAAACCAGAGTGAAATATCTCCTTTCTGTCAAAAGTTATGGCCAGAAAACTGGAGAACAAAAAATGCATGGATTCCTATGGAAAGTGAAAGTGAGCCATATCATGTGTTTACTCGCGAGTAGGTGAACTTGCCTTAGTCCATCAGAAAGGGCAGGCTGAGAGGAATCGAACAACACTGGAATGGTCCTGATCCAATCAATGCAGCCCCCAAAACACCTGAAAAGGAAGTCCCTCCCTCCAAACAGACAAATGTATTGAGCCCTATGGAAAGTGAAACTAAGCCTCACGGTCGTGTTTACTCGCGAGTAAGCAAACATACCTTGGCTGGTGGTCAGGCCAGGCAAAGGGAAATGTGAAGCCACCAGAATGGTCCTGGTCTGATGGAACTGGAGCTCAACAAATGCTCCAGAAGGCAGCCTCCCCCCCCCCCACTAAAAAAGATCAAAACAGAGGCTTCAGCTGATAAGGTGAACATTTTTGAGACTTGCAAAGCCAGGTGGCTCCTGACAGTGATCTGGTTTAAACAGAAGTTCTTAAATTGAACTGGGCACTGGGTAGGGCTGAAAACCTTACTGGTTTTGGAGTGGGGGTGTTACTGCAGGCAGGCTGCAGAGGAAATTAACTTGGTGGAACAGGGCTGGCTTCTGCTTATTTAATTATTTGTTTTACTTTAATTAATATTTATTTTAATTTGCCTGATGATGTCACTTCCACCATGACGTCACTTCTGGTGGGTCTTGGGCAGATTGTCATTCTAAAAAGTGGGTCCCAGTGCTAAAAGTTTGAGAAATGCTGCAATAAAGTGTTAGTAAGTTGACACCCGGGTGTGTGTGACACCACTAGTGACCAAAATCACTAAAAGCACAATTTGGAAGAATAATACCATCATGTTATATATCAATCAATGCGTAATTTCATGCAGAATGTGTTCTATCTTTGTTCTATCAAAAGGTACAGCCAAAAAATGAGTGGGGGTGGAGTGATGGTACATCACCACACCCACCACCTGGGGTGTTGCCCCACCCACTGCATGGGGGGTGACACGCTGGCATCCTGCACTGGGTGACGTGAACCCTAGTGACGCCACTGCCAGAGACTGGCTATTAGAAGTCCCAATTTGAGACCCACACTCTGGCACCTGGTGTAGAGGGATGAATGTAACAAGGAGGCCATTTTTGTTGGTCTCTTTATGTCATCCATAATATGTAGTTGGCACTTGCTAAATCCATCCTGTGAGGTGATGACAATTTTTTAAGCTGTTTCCTAACTGTACATGTGGAATGTTTAGACAGTATTCTGACGGTATACATGTCTTGTCTTGCTGAATTTTAATCTTCTTTTGGACATAGCTATAAATTCACATTGCAGAACAGCTTCTTCTTTTTTTACAGTTAAGACATTTATAAATACATAGATCTTAGGAAAGGCAATTTGAAAGAAGCTGCACAAGTACCGCAGAACTCTATTAGTAACCAAAAAGGCATTAAGAAGAGATTGCTTGTCATCTATCAAACATGGGACATAAACAAAGCCCCATTAGAGAAATGTTCCCATTAGAAGCGGAAAATTTTGCACAACGAGCTTCTGTCAAAAAACATATGGAAGTGAATTCAGGTACAGTTAAGTTCGCGCATGATGCTAGGAGCAAAAATGAAAAGGATACAGAAATTAACAAAGAGACACCGTCATTGCATTCTTGCTATTTAATATGCAAACCATTCTCTTTCCCATGGCTTTTCTTTCAGTTGTCACACATGTACCAAAGCCAGACTCTGTATAAATGTAGATGGATTATCCATATGTTCCTTTCCTTAGAAATCCATAACAATCCATTTGTATGCATAGTGACAAACTTGGGGTGTGTGTGTGTGTGTGTGTGTGTGTGTGTGTGTTTCTAAATTGCTTTTTTAAATTTTGCTAAGCATGCAGATATTTAAAAAACAAAACAAGGGCCAAAACCTGAGTAATCAGCTCATCATAGTACACATGAAAAGTGCTGTCTACTACACAGCTTTTATAATGGGCAAAATGAGAATTTAGAAAGGAGAAAAATGGTGTGAAATCCATCATGGGTATTGTACAGACTTTCTGAAAAGATGTTTTTCACTATGATAGTTGCCTTCTTGTATATATAGAAGCCTTTCAATATGATAGTTTTTTATTCTCAGTTTCAGTAGACAATAAACATACAACTATGGGGCTTTTGTGTGGACTTTATAAGTGATCTTGTACCTCTCTGGATACAAGTACTCTTCAGCCTTCCAGCCCAGTTTGCCTTTATGTTCCTCCTTGGCTGAAGTCATACCCTGCAACTGTACTATATCATTTGTTATGGTATCAGAGTTGTCATAGTAATGAGAAGGGAAGCATCAGGTCAGTTTCAGAGGCTGGACTGAAATCCAAATGTCAATATTCAGGCTATTCTCATATGAACAACATGATAAACTGGATATTCAATATTCAATAGCAAAAGAAAATTCAGAGAAATTCTCTTCTCTTTAAACAGCGATATACTGTGCCTGTGTCTTTAAAATATAACTAATGACACCAGACAAAATTTCAAAATGAAAAGAAAGGCATTCATAAATATATGCAAAAGGTGAATCAAAAGGTGAATTCACCTCTCAGGTGAATTCTGAGAGGGCAAAAACATTTCACAGGTAGAATAGAGAACATTTTATTATCACAAGGATAACCATCTAACATCTCCCTGCGGCGCCCCACCCCCCCACATCTCACATTGCTGGACGCTCTTCTTTACCTAACATAGGTGCTGCAAGAGGTAGTGGAGAGAACAAAAGCATGCCACTGGACAAACATCTCATCCCCATTCTCCACTGCTGGATCTCAGTGTTCGCCTGTAACAACATGCTGTGAACAAACACTTTCAAGTCTGTGGCAAACTAAGAATAGTTTAAGGAGCTGTATGGATGCCCATAGTCTACCAGCAGATCACCAGCCCACCACCAGAGAAGGCAAGCAACATCACCATACTGGCAATAGAAAGAGACTCTCCAAAGCCCTAGGATGTGAGTCTGTCATTAACTCTGCTGTTTCACACCATTACATAAAAATCAGCAGCTTCAACTTGTCTCAGAGCCCAGTCCTATTACAGATTGGGTTGTTGTGTGCAGCCTTTTGAGATAGCGGAAGTGAATTCAGCTATCACAAAACAGCATGGCCAGTGTGACATGGTGCTTTCAGGTATCTGAATAGCTCTGTATGTCTCTTGGGGGCCAAACTACTTGTTGCTCAGAATTGTCTCTTTCCTCTATTTGGGGTGCTATTGAAAAATACCTCAAGGGCTGCAATTGAGAACAGTAGAGAAAGGTCTGCTTAATCTTTTTTCTTCCTGCTATTTTTTTCCACCCCAAACCACATCATATGAAACATCCTTGAACTGATTTACAGCGAAATCCTATCTTGATAGGGCTAGATAGGGCTCCAAAGTGGCTCAGCCGGAGATAAGGTGAAACTCTTCCTCTTACCCCCAGGTAAGCCACCGCAGCCCCAATGGGCCTCTTTGGACTTGTGCCACCTCCAAAAGTGCACTGCTTGGGAATGCGGGCTAGGATCGGACATATCCCCGCCTCCCGCTCTCTGCCTGCCCGCCCCTTGAACCACCCTTCCCCCACATTCCCCCTGCCTTGAAACTCCTCCCTCACACCTCCTCCCCGCCTTCCCCAAAGCTTTCTGTCGGCCAAGCTCAGCCAATGCAAGGCTCCCCCATGAAGCTGGCACGGATTCAGCATCCGCGAGCCGGCACATGTCCCTACGCCGGACCAGCCAACTCCCGAGGAGGTGCAAATGTGCTTTACAGCACATTTTCAACCCTCTTGGGCCAGCGCAAAGGACATGTGCCTAAGGGTGCCTTAGGATTGCACCGTTCAAGAATCATATAGGGTCTTTCCCATCTGTACATGAAGCAGCAGCCAAGGACTGACCCTGGCATTTTATCCATGTGAAGGATGTGCTCTATCGCAAAGCACCAGACCAAAACACATCTACTAAGACCCACACTCCATTCCGCCCCCCCCCAAATTTCCAACTCTAAGTGCTCTTGGCTGGGAAGGAACTCTTCTACACCACTCTAACCATGCTTTGTTCTTTTACCTCTCCTTTCCTCCTTCATTTCTTATCTGCTCATTTTAAAAAAGTCCCAACATTTTTGTTGTAATGCTTCCTTTTTTCTACACATAGTACATCTCCCTGAGCACTGGTGCATGAATAATATAAGATGTTAAAACACAGACCCACAAACTGGTAATATACTTATTGCTGGTGACTGTTCATGTTGCTGATTTAATCAGTGTTAAACCACACTAGTAGGGCTCTGGAACTTTTCTCTTCACGTACATTAACAATCCTTGGACTGGAATGATTGGTCGTTGTGGCCATGAGGAATTTACCACACATGCAACAGAATGGAAGCGTCTGGGAGTTCTCCCTTTAACTACCCTCAAACGGGGAGTGGGATTTTCTAGCAGCAAATGGGAATGTGTTAAGCTGCATTTACTACTATATACAGATGCATGTGTTCATCTAAACACAAGTCTTGTAAAATAAAGCAACAAAAAGAATCCACTTTCCACAATGTGGAGTTTGTTCAGCTGCTGCCAACCAAGTTATTGTTTTACTATCCTCAAAATGGGGGCAGAAGCGTCTTAACTTCTGAAAATGTTTTCTCTTTTTGAGGACAGAGTTCATCTTTGGCTTAGGGGATTTTTTTTTTTTTTTTTGGTCCAAAAAAGCAGAGAACAGCAAATCCTTTCCTCTACAAACAAAATGTGCTACTTCAATGCTCCCACTAATTTCCATAGCCTTGCTTAAATTGTTCAAAGTGTTAGAGGTGCAGCAGATGCCAAAAAAATTATACTTGGAAAATATATTATGCTTATATGCATATATTTTGATTGAATGAACTTAAGGCTCTTGCAAGAGTGCTGGCAGGCAGGCGTGCTGAAAGGAGCCTTTTTGTCGACTTCCCACACACAGCGTTGCAAAGGGACCCCCATCCTGATCCATGACACACTCTGATATTCCACTCTTGGAAAACTGCTTGCTGGGCCACCTCTTGAGTGAACCCAGCCAAAGCAATCTGGAAACTATGGTGCATTTGAGCAGCACAGTCCTGATGGCTCAGCAGTATTCCCTTACAATTTTGTGTGTTTAGTATCTGTACACTTATGAACTCTTTGCTGACAGGCTCCAACTCACAATTATCTCCTCAACACCTTTCTTGAATTTAATTCTACTTGCCATCCTTACATTCTAAATCGCATGTAGCCACCTCATAACCAGCTCCAGGTGCCTGTCACATTAAAGGTAGTTTTCTTTCTCTGGTCCAAGTCAGCCTTCTCCCTGATGGCTGGACTACACAGAATTAGTGCTGGACCATAGGCAGTCAAGAATGCAGAGAGTGGAAAATCCTTGCAGGATTAGAACTGGAGTTTGATGAAGTGCGAGGGCAGATTCAGAGAAAGGTCAATGCAGCATCAGATTAAATTGCAGACCACATCTAAACTGAGACACTCGTCGGAGGAGCTGGAGAAAGGATATAAGCAGGACCAGGCAGAGGGGAAAAATAAAAGGGACAAGCCGCCTGATATGGGGCAAAGGCAGGAACACAAGGAATTTGAAACAGGCCAGTTTCAGTACCAGCTTGCTGGATTCATGCATTTATTTCAATTTATTCTTACACATGCTGTATGAGGTGCAATGTTTTTCCAATTTCGTTCCACACTGATGATACACAAGAATCATAGATGAAGAAAACAGGCTTGGTCAGGATGGCTGAAAGCTTCTCTGCTAACCTGTAAACACCTCATTCATTTTCCCCAGTTGAAAGCTCAGTGTCATCAGTGTGGCCCTGGCCTTGGGCATCCATCCAGTCCTAGTGAAGTCAACTATTTACATATAAAATAAAAAATAAAAGGGCTGTCCTAGTCATGCCTGAATAGGCCTAGCAGACATTTTCTGAAAAAAGAGCCTACTAACTAGGCTTCCCATCATTAACAGTATCAGACCATTTTATGATCTGCTTTCTGACACACCAAATCCCCAATCAGGGGGGCAGGCAATAAATCAAATATATCTGGGAATCTTAGTGGGAATTATACAAAGGTTTAAATGTCTAAAAATCTTTTGTTCAGGTGTTATGTAATAGGTACATATTTGAGAACCAAAATAAGCCTTTAGGAGGGTCTACCACATTTTCACATATTCCTTCTCTTTGTAAAATTTTCATTTGAAAAAAAATTTCTTACTTCAGGTCACAGTCCTTCACTAATGGTTGCCCTCTCTAGCCCTGAAGCTGATAATTGTGTTTTGGTCACTGTGGTTGCTATATTTCAGTATTATGACTTATTCACACAGGAAAGGAAACTGAACGCTTTCCACATGCGCTGCCTCCGATGCATTCTCGGCATCACCTGGCAGGACAAAGTTCCAAACAACACAGTCCTGGAACATGCTGGAATCCCTAGCATGTATGCACTGCTGAAACAGAGACAGTTTAAGGTTTAACTGAAACAGTCCAGTTTAAGGTTGGGCCACCCAGGAGGGGGCCAGGATCCTTCTTAACTGCTGGATCCTAGCTCCAGCCCCTTCCAGGTCTGGTCCTCCCTCCACCCCAGGACACCCCCTTTCCGCCCTTCCCAGACCCCTGTGTCTGCCTGACTCAGCTGGCACAAACTCACCGGTCTGCTAGCACAATGGCACCAGATTCATCTTCTGAGGTGGGCCAGCATAAGAGACTTGCAGAGGCCCAAGAGGGCATCCGGATTGCGCTCTGTTGATTGCAATTCTAGCAAACCTATTCCAATTGGTAGGGATGAATAAGCTATGATGCCTCATACTGGCATGAGCCCTGTTTTCCTAACTATACAGATCTTGCATTGAATGCTATATGTGTAGATCAGGGGTGCCCAAACCCCAGCCCTGGGGCCACTTGCAGCCCTTGAGGACTCCCAATCTGGCCTGTAGGGAGCCCCTGGTCTCCAATGAGCCTTGGCCCTCCGGAGACTTGCTGGAGCCTGCGCTGGCCCAGCACAACTGCTCTCAGTGTGAAGGCCAACTGTTCGACCTCTCAGATGAGCTGTGGAACGAGGGCTCTGTTTGCTGCTTGCTGTTTCACATCTGTGATGCAACAGCGGCAGCAAAGGAAAGGCTGGCCTTGCTTTGTGCAAGGCCTTTTATAGGTCTTGAGCTATTGCAAGACCTTCATTCATTCATATAAGTTCCATTTCTAATATATTCATTTTTGTAAATTTATTCAAATTTGAAATGTAAATTAATTCCTTTTTTTTCCGGCCCCTGACATAGTGTCAGAGAGATGATGTGGCCCTCCTGCCAAAAAGTTTGGACACCCCTGGTGTAGATGATAGTTTTAATGTGTTTTTTGATGGTGCATTATTGTCAAGCACTTCATTACACTTTCCCCATGTTCTGTTGAGCTGCAGAGTTTGTATGAAACAATGCTCATCACCTTTTACAGCCATAGCTCCTAAAGTGAGAGCAGGACAATTAAACAACAACAACAACAACAGTATTTATATACCGCTTTTCAACTAAAAGTTCACACCTACCACAATTAAAAACCTACTACCATTTCCTTGTACAGGTGTGCCCCCCGTATCCACTGGGGTTCCATTCCCAGAGAGCCTCCCAGGGCCTCCTAATGCCTTATAACAGTGGTTCTCAAACATTTTGGGAGATTTAGTCCCGAAGTAAGTCTTTGCGGGGGAAGGATTAGGGCAGTGACATGATCCACAGGATTGCATCGCTGAGGAGAGCGAGGGGGGGGTGCTTTTACTCATGGAGGCGTGCAGCAGGCTCCAGGAGGTGCAAGGAGCCCCATGCAGCCCTCCCTAGGGTTTCCCGAAACTTGGAAGGTTGAGAAAAATGTGAGCGCAAAGCTCCTCTGGTGTGCCAACACAACCAGGAGGTGGTTTGCTCTTGCTTTCTTCTCAACATCCCAAGCCTCTGGGAGTCCTGTGGAGGTCTGCACAGGGCTCCCTGAATCTCCTGGAGCCTGCTGCACTCCTAAGTGAGTAAAAGCACCCCCTCACCCCCCTTAGCAATGCGATCCTGGGGATCGTGTCGCTGCCTCTTCCCTTCTCCCGCCCCTTAAAGGACGGGGGAACCTTTACAGGAACTAGTGGTTCGCAACCCACCAACGTGACTACCACTGCCTTATAAGGCATTAAAATGTCACTTTCGGTTTCACAGAGAAACTGGAAATGACTTTTTTCACCTCTCGGGCTTACGTAATCTGAGGCCATCCATGGCCTCTGCTGGGCTCAGAGGACCCTCGAGAGTTGAGGGAAGCAGAAATGAAACCACAGGAAGAAAAGGAGAATGAAGAAAAGCATCAAAAGATGCAACAGTAGACATGGTGGGGGGGGGGGGGGCAAAAGATTCACCCCATTCCCCCTGTTTTACAGATATACTACAATTTTCCAATCTTTCAGGCTAACGCTGTTATGGCTCTACATCTTTCTTTAGAGAACCAAGTCAACTTTAATGCCTAGAGTACACACTGCCAATCACCATCATGTTGACAGATTTCAAACACATCACTATCTCGGCAAAGTCTGCTGGAGAAACCAAGTGTCTGGTTATTTATATTATGTGAAGAGAGGACTGTTATCAGGCAAGTGGTACAATTCATTGTTTCGCTGTGAGCGATGACAAGCTTCCTTCCTCTTTATGTATACTTAAAATCTGACTAATGGTTGACATATATTTAATGATAGCACTGAACAGTCAAGAAGAGGAAATGAATAGGTCTTATGGTTCTGTTGAAGGTAAAGACTGAAAACAATGTCAGCTTGTGGGAGATACAGAAACACTAGGGGGGGGAAAGCCTTGTATTAGTCAACATACAATGACTAATTTTTCAACTGAATGTCATAATTTGGAAATGCTGGAAAATTCAGCAGATATTCACTGGGTCCCACACAACTGGCCATGTGCATATATGAAACGATGTCAGGACCAAAATAGACAATAGATCAGAATAAATACTGATAAGGCCTTCTCTGTGGAGGAGAAGGATGATCAGGCCCCAGTAGAGTATCTGTCAGTGAAGAGACCCACCTGAAGCCAGAGCTGTTTCTCCACAGATCACCTCTCTGAGAAGCTGGGGCACAGGGTCTGAATGACCTAACAACCATCAGCTGTACCCTTGGTCTCAGAACCAAACTCCTTTTCTCTCTCTCCCAGGACCCCAAGAGCACTGGTGAATGCAGGCTAAGTTGCAAGACTGGAGAAGGAGCGGCGGCTTAGGTGCCCGGGGCTTACCTTCCAATGAAGCTACTCAGTTAGTGAGCTACAGCACGTGCATATCAGGGCCTGGCTGACTCCAGGAAGAGTAAGGGCTTCCTGTCTCTTACAAAAGAGCTCAGTTCTTTGCTGCTGCAATAGCTTATTCTTGAGCTGTCTTTAGAGTCAGTACCTAAACTTGGTGCTCCAGTCTCCCTTGAGATCCCATCTTGGTTCAGACTTGATTCACTGTTCTCGCTCACTAGTGCCTTTGACATCTCTAGCCTGCTGGCTTGGGCTGCCTGTTCCCACTCCGGGGCACTGATAGGCTACCAGTGGACTTGCAATCTGAAGGGATAGGTGTGAAGTCACCAAAAGAAAGAACCAGTGCCTCCAAAAGGCAGCCTATACACTTGGCTGCTGTGATTTCTACTATTACACTTTCACAAGCAGCCATGATTGTACAAATAGCTTGGCTACATCTACAGGTTCTATGTGGAGGCACCAGTTAGTGCCTCCACATAGTGGAGTTAGTGCAGTTAGTGCCTCTGCATGATCTCTACCAGGTTGTGAGCTTTCCCTCAGAATTAACTGGTTGACTGTAGTTATATTATTGCAGCCAAATCTTGGAATGTATTTGGTAAGAGTGGGGATGGAGAACACTTGGGGATGGAGAGCATGTAAAAACTTGACAGGACAAACTACAGGGACATAGCTATGTGGAACATTATAGATTCCAGAACTGGTTCATCAATTCAAGAAAGGACTTGAATTAAATGTATCCTCCTCTGCTTCGGTCCCCTTAAAGGTGAGCTACTGTAGAGCAGAGGTGGGGTAGCACCTCCCAGATTCTAGCATGGTCACCTTCCCTTACAATCCTTGGTGACCTACTTAGCCATGAATGCTTCAGAGGCATGTAGGGTCTCTTCTGATCTTGTCTGTATGGAACTCTAAAAAACTTTTAGGTCTGACTTCCTCTATCTGCCTGGTATGACCCTGGTTTTACTTTCACACTGCCATCTCTTTGCATGTTCTTTCTGGTTTCAGCTTAAAGTTAGCAATCAAGGAACCGAAGGATGCTACAATGGAAGTTCACTACTTTCATGGACAACATCTGCTCCACAGTAAATGCTGCAATTACAAAGCTTTGAACTATGAGATAGCAGCACACCATTGATTAACCATAAGATAAAGAGATACAGGACCCTGTTTCCTTTATGACTCATCAGGTACCCTCAGCAGTTTATCGACAACTCTTCCACTACTTTCTCGACAATGATCTAGTACATAATTTATTACACATAATCCTAATTTTATTACTGTACTAGTGTCAATGTCCTCTCAGTGGGGTAGCTCAGTGTTCACAGCATCTGGGAAACACAACATAGGCTTAGTGGGGTATAGACCTGGAGCAGTGGCATCTGAAGCCATCCCAAGGTCTCACAAGGTGGAAAGTCCCAAGATCTTGGGAAACACTAAGAAAGGCAAGATGGCGGCCACCAGAGAGTGGTAGAAGATAAGTGAAGAAGAAGAAGAAGAAGGTAGAAGTGGCTGAGGAAGATAAAAGGGGATGAATGAAGGTGGGAGGGGTGGTGGAAGGATAGGAGGAGAAGTGGAGTGTCAGAGGAAGGTCTGGAATTACTTACAAGGGGTGGAGGAGAGCAGAAAGGAGAAGGCTGTGTGCTGTGCAGAGGAAGAGAGGCAAGGAGGAAGTACTTGTTGAGGCTGGGGGACAACCCTGCAAGGCACATACTGGAGGTCCTGAGGGCACTTAGGAGAGTGTAAGCTCTTTTTTGAGGGAAGACAGAGCCATCAGGGACAGATCGCTTGCCCCTGGTTGGACCAGGAGTATGGAATAATGGACACTTACCAGACAAGAAAGACAGCTGAATAATCCTGTGTATAGGACTAGAGAGGGAAGCTGCTCAGGCTTCGTAATAACACAGGATCTATATTGGAACTGAAATGGTGGACTGGAAACCTGAACTTGTATTATTGTGACTTCATTGTAAATAAACCCTGTTCCCTTCAAGCATCATCCAGGGAGTCAGCAGTCTTTGAGGAATGCAATCAACGCCAGAAATATTCCGAAAAAACACTTTCTACCCCTTGTGATGCAGCTGAGCCAGGGGGTGACATCATACTGGGATCTAAGTGTAAAGTTTTATTGGCAAGTCAGCAAAGAAGGTGGGAGATTGTGAGGTGATCTCATAAGATAAAGGTTGCCAGGGGTAGTGGAGGGCCCACAAAGTTTCATGGCTCAGGAGCCTTCCTGAGTCCAGGACTGATTCCTAATTCTCTTTGAGGTAACCCCTGGGTCCATCTTTGACCATATAGTAAGGGATTTCTTTAACATCTCTGGAGATTTTCTCCAGACCTCTTGGTGTCCTGGCCCTACCAATGCCTTCTTTGCTGCCCCTTTCTGCTATCTAACCTCCACCCTTTCTAGTTTCCCTCTGGTCTTCCTCTTCCTCTCCTTTCCCAGTTTCCGTCTGCCTTATCCAGTTCTCTTGTTGATTCTCCTTCCCCTTTCCACCCTTTCCTCTGGATCTTTCCCTTTCCTTGCTTTTCTTCCATCCTCTCTTCTCTGATAAGCCCTCGCTGCTTTTAAGGGCTATTGATAGCTGACAGCATAAGCAGTTGTTGACCATCACAACTGATTGGTGCCATCTTCTCCTTCTGCCCTTCAGTAGGGCACCATGGCCCATAGGGCACCATGGAGTAGGGCATCTCCTTCAGTAGGGCACCATGGCCAGCCAATTGGCACAACTCAATTGGACTGCATTTAGTGTTTTTCTATTCATAAGGCTCCTTGATGTTAGGAATTGATCATTCACAGCCTACATTGCCCATTTTATTTTCACCCAGCTAGTTTGCTGCACGTCTTTCTTGATATAAAAAGCACAAGTGTTAACATAAGTAATAATAGCCTGATAGGAATGTATAAAAATCCTGGCTGTGGGAAGAACAGCTCTGAAAACATTGCTTGCCTGCACCAGATTCTGCCCATTTTCTACCAAACACCAGCCCATCAGTCGACATTTGAGGGCAAGGAGTGGTGGTCTGAATTGCTCCCCGCCAATGTAGTAACTAAGCATAATATTTCATCATTCATCTCCCTTTCCTCCAGGCTGATAGGGAAATTTTAGTTGAATGAATTATTTTCCCCTTATATTCTTCTCTACAGGCTGTCCATCTCATTGCCTTATACAATGTCATGCTACAAATATAAGACAAGGTGGGTTGTTCTGTGGATTGAACCACACAGGTAGTTCATGCAGGTTCTAAAGTGAGAAGAAAATGTGAATGTACATAGAATGACAATTAGCCCCCCCCCCCCATAGTGAAAAGTACCCATTTGGAAAAGGACAATCCCCACCCTCAGTTTCATGAAACTGCAGGGTTATTATGGTCACCCTGAAACAATGGATTTATGGAGTCAAGCCCAGAGGCTGTTGCAGTGATTCAAGTAGAATCTTTCTCCCAAAACAACATGAACCCTGTGCTCCAGTTGATTTTCTGACACTGGCATTTTGTGTCAAGCTTGTGTAAAATTTAAATGGGAAAATAAAATATAAGGATGTCCTATACCAGTGGTGCCCAAACCCTGGCCCTGGGGCCACTTGCAGTCTTCAAGGACTCCCAATGTGGCCCACTGGGAGGCCCCAGTCTCTAATGAGCGCTGGCCCTCCAGAGACTTGCTGGAGCCCGTGCTGGCCCGATGCAACTGCTCTCAGCGTGAGGGCAACTGTTCAGCCTCTCATGTGAGCTGTGGGACAAGAGCTACCTCCACTACTTGCTGTTTCATGTCTGTGATGCAGCAGCGGCAGCAAAGGAATGGCTGGCTTTGTGCAAGGCCTTTTATAAGCCATGAGCTATTGCAAGACCTTCATTGATTCCTATAAGTTTCATCTCTAATGTATTTATGTAAATTTATTCAAATTTGAAATGTAAATTAATTTTTTTCCCCTGCCCTTAACACAGTGTCAGAGAGATGATGTGGCCCTCCTGCCAAAAAGTTTGGACACCCCATCCTGTACTAAGTGAAGAACAAACTGGAGTAGCTTAATGTTTCCACGTTATGGTGGAGTGAGTCAGCCCCAAATGTTCAGGAAGATTTGCAATCACCTCTCCAGATTTGGCTCAACTAATTCGGTCATTAGACATGCTGAAACCCCAAACGCAACCAAAGACGACGGAAAATGAGCTCCTTTTAGTCATGACAGACAGTTAAAGAGGCGTTAAAAGGGAAAAAGTAACCCCAGTCATATTACTTCTTGAGACACAAAAGGTGGAACAGCCTCCAAATTAGGATTTTTGACTTCTTGGAACAATGTTCAAATTCACTGGGCTGGTATAAGCTTTGAAATGGGTGTTAAATTAGTCACATTTCATCCACTTTTCAACTGGATCTTCTCTGCATTATCTCTTCCTTGTTCCTTTCTCTGCACAACAGACTTGATTATGTGTGGGAGCCTACTGTGACCCTTGCCGACTTCCTCTTCCACACAGAGCCAAGGCCGGATAATTAGTCAAAAACTGGGAGATGACTTGCCCAGCCAGGGTCATTTCCTAGTTTGACCCCAATGTTAGTCTCTTTTGATTGGACCTGATATCCAGTCCCATGGTTTTATACACACACACCCCATAAATGAAGTAAATAGCAAGCTGTTTGCTGTGCCCCCAAATTAGCTGTCCCTTACGATACCTTGCATTTTGGTTGGCTTTTGTTCTTTCCCCCTTCTGTGAAGAGCCAAGCATTTACAGCACAATCCAGTGCATGATTACTCAGAAGCAAGTCCTGCTATATTTAAGGGAACTTACTTGCAGGGAGGAATTGCAGTCATGCAGTGCAAGCCTGTACATGTTTACTCAGAAGTAAGTCCCAATATGTTCTGTGAAGCCTATTCCCAGGAAAGTAAGGATAGAATTCCAGCCTTAATCATGTAAACACAGCAAAACCAAAAGTGCTAGAGCTTACCTGTGACGTGGACAACATGGAAAGGTTTCTCTTGAGTGCCAATGACCTTTAGTGGATGCTCCTCTTGGAAATCACATTCATACTCTTAACCAGGAGCCAATCCTAACTATATTTCCTTGACAGTGAAGTCTCACTGATTTCAAGGGAGCATAATTCCAGACAAGTGTGGTTAGTATCACAGCCTTAAGCACAATGATAAAACCAACAGGGACCTATAGACATAAAATCTGGGACTCTTCATCTGCAAAATCCACTTGTGTGCATAACTGGTAGGGAGGTATACAAGCTTGCACTGCAGTCCAGAGAGGCGGGGGGGGGGGGGGAGAGAGAGGTTCAAAGGCTTTTTGCAATAAATACAATAATGGCTGATGCCTGGCATTAAAATTTTAGCCTTCTTTGAGCACTACTCAAAACCATCACCACCAAATAGCATTTTTTTCTCAGCTATTTATTTGCAAGTACATTTCCACCTCCAAGTATCAATCCTGGGGCAGGGAGCAGGGAAAAGATGATGGAAGCTCAAGCATGAATTCAGCTGGGGCATTATTAATATTGTGCCACAAAACACCTAGCTGCTTCAGAGTGAAATGCACAATATTTTCCCTCTTAAACAAGACACTGGAAAGAAATCTGCCTCTGATGACTCCTCCTATGTCATATGCCAGGCAAGAATAGCTGTTCTGCAGGTAACAAACTTAAAATGTGCCATTTCCATACCTCTTCCCTCACGCACGCCAGTTCGATCCAGACTGGGGCCTGAGAAAGATATGCTGTAAGCAGAGTCTTTGAGGCACATGCTGTAGCAGCCCTGTTCTGACATTTGCTAAGCACCAGAGTCCCTCAAGTGACTGGGAGCTAAGCCATTGACGTCACTGAACAATAGGCAAAATATTTCCTCCTCCTCCATAGCCCTGAACTGTAAACACCAAGCTTGCATACAGCAGGCTGAACATTTGGGGAGAGGCGGGAGAAAGAGACTGTGCGAAGCTCTCTTGAGCAAGGCTGCCAGGAAACAAGCAGCTGCTATCGTGGCAACACAAGCGCCTTCCTCGTCCCTCTTGTTCATGCAGTGCTGCAAGGCTGTTGGCATGTGGTTGATTTCGGAGCACAAAGTGGTGGAAATCTTATAAGGGGGGAAAAAACAACGCACCCCAGCCTGCCCACACAAATACCTTTTGAAATCTCCCCTTCTCTTTATAGCTGCCTGTCTAGTTAGCCACGGGCACATATTCCCAGAGGGAACAAACTTGTCTTCCTTTCAGCAATTGAATTTAGGAAAATTGCAAGGCAAGTCAAAGCAGGGGAACAAAAGGTCAGATGGCAACCAGGGGTAGGAAAGAGGGAGGGGTGGTACTGAAGGGAAAGGGTCTTCTTTCATGGGATATGGAAATGGAGACTTGGACAGGGGAAAATCATATCTGGTTGATCCTATTCAACCCATCTTGCCATTCATCACGAGGTGCTGAGGAGCCCACCATTTGTGACACTGATCTTAAGGGGTTCTGCTAACTCTTAACAGAGGGTGGCAGTTTTGGATCTTCTTGCCAGAAGAGCAGAATAGAAGAAAGGGAGAAGGAACTGCATTTGGTGCCTGCATTCTTTGACAAGGTATGTTATTACCACCACACAGTTAAGCTGCCTCTCTCCCTTCTTTAATTTCTCCCTCCCCTCCCCCCCCCCCATAAATTTGCAAATACCAATATTTTTCTAAGGAAAACTAAGAAGGCCTTTTTGTTTTTGGAACAACTTATTTGTGAGGGCCATTAATGTGAGATAAAGTGGAAGGAAACTGTTTTAAACTCTGAAGACACCTTCTAATTCAGTGGTTTTCAACCTTTTAGTACCAGGATCCACTTTTTAGATTGAGAATCTGTCAGGACCCACCGGAAGTGATGTCATGATTGGAAGTGGCATCATCCAGCAGGATAATTTTTAGCAATTCTAGGCTGCAGTCCTACCCACACTTACCCAGGAGTAAGTCCCATTGACTGTCATTGTTAATAGCATATACATAGCAGTCTGTTAAAAGTACAGATCTATAACTTTCCTCAAATGCAGTCACATACCATGGTAGCATCAAGTCTAATATACGTATTAAAAAATATTGAAATGAATGGGGACCCATTTGAAATTGGTTTGTGACCCAGCTAGTGGGTCCCAACCCACAGTTTGAGAAACACTGTTCTAATTAATCTAACTTTCATTCTTTTTATAGATGGAGGGAACGAAAAAAAATGGTTTAAGTGTTAATTGTGCAATTGGCCTAAATTCTAATTACACTCCAATTGCTTTCCTCTTGGTGACTATTTTGCTCACTCTGTCATTTCTCGGTATCTCCAGAAGTGGGACTTTCTCCCAGCAGTGTAGTCCAAGAGAAAATTGAAATGGAAAGTCTTATCCTTGGATCTTCTATTAATGCACTGAGCATGAATGCAAGCATAACAACAACAAGAAAAATTAACATTTCATGAACTCTGGGCACATAAAACCAAAGATATTAAGATTCTGCTGCATTTTATTTAGCTTTCTTCTTAAAAATAAGGTCTTAATTAGGCATTATGCTAAACCTCATTAGCACTGGCAGATTCAATTGTTCCTTCAACCATAGCAAGCTCAAGTGGCTGATATGAAGGGAGAGCTTTAAACCTTTATCCTGCTACACCATCACCTGCCTTATTACAGGTGATATTTGACAGTAAAGAAGAAGGCCCCCCAGTGCTAGTGGGTGCTTTCTCCCCTTGTCAAGGAACAGCTGAGGAGGACTCCAGTCTAGACTGAGACCATGGTAAGGGCAAACTTAATTTAACATTTAGTAAAAACGCAACAACTGCAGCACATGGGAGATCCTCAGACTCCTGATTTGAGGAAAGGGCAGCCCAATCCAATGCAGCACTAGCACTGTGGGGCCACTGGTCCCATGCTGTATCCAGCATTGCAATTGATCAGACAGGAGGTTTCCTTGGGGTAAGGCAGAGCTATTCAAACTGACGTCCTGGCCTGAAAGCCCTGGCCTCTGCCCCCTTAAGGGCTCCCCACTAAGGGGGGGCTGCAGGGACTGGGATGTACTCACCAGTCCCTGCAGCAGCCTGTCTGGGGTGCAGGGAGCCCTGCGCGAACGTCTGCAGGGCTCCCCAACATTCCAAAAGTGAAAGCGGAGCGATCGCGCTCCCCCTTAGCCCCCCTTATGCTGCCTTCCCTCCACCTCCACTGCCTCTCCCCCCTCCCAGGACTTACTGTGGTCCTCAAACTCCCTGAGAGTTTGAAAACCGCAGCGGTAAGGGAACATTTGTTCCCTTACTTTGTGTAGAGCCCTAACTTGCTCAGTAGGGCTACTTGGAGTTGCATCAGTTAAATCACTGGCACAGAGCCGAGTAGCCCTGTGTAGGGCTAGGAGCCAGGACAGGGGTTAGGGTGCATTGTTACCAAAAAGGCTGTTTTGTTTAGGGGAATTAGTATATTAGCCTTTTGGAAACTTTTAGGATCGCAGGCTGGATAACAAGACAGCGTAGAGCAAAGAAATCCCTTGTTTAGCTTAAAGAGGAGACTGGGAGAAAGGTCACTTTCAATCAAAGGATTATATTTTTATTGCAAAAACACACAAAGGTAAACATAATACACATGGAGAATTGATAAGTATAGATTTCTAGTACTTGTGTCTAGTGTACCTAGCTTATGGTGGCTGCATGTGCTATGTATTTGGGTGCATCCAAAAAGGAATCAGATAGGGTATAGGGAAGTATTTTAGGGGTTCCTTAATCTGCTAAACCCAGTTTGCTAACTAAAGATGGGGAAGAAGGGAGGAATAGATAAGATGGAAGGGAGAGAGTTTAGACACAAGATATATTTACCTGTCCGGGGAGCAGTTGGATGGGAAAGAGTCCCAGGAAGGACCACTCCCGTGGGAGGGCAGCCAGAGAGAGACATGTGCTCTGAGTTCTCTCTTAAAAGGGTTGTGTTTGACCTGGAAGCTGATCTAGAATGGCCAGATCCCAGAGCTGTGCGCATGCTCAGTACACACAATGGTACACGTGGAGTATGTGATGAACTGGAAGGTAGTCAGCTTACCAGCCAGGCTGACCTTCTGGGGGAGGGGGGAGTAGCTTGCTTCCTGTTGCTACTGGATTTTGGAGTCTGGAGGTAGCTTAATGGCTGTGATTTAGTTAACAATAGGTGATAGACTTTGCTGCCAAAGTCCTCCTTTAAGGTGTTTGCATATTCAGTGATTGACTTAAACAATAAAGACATTTCCAGTGTCTCTAGAGAAAATGAGTCTTCCCAGTCTGAAGGTGGCCAACAACATGAGAAATGAGTGAGCTTATGATTTGACTCCTTTTGTGGCCTGTAAGAGAAGTTTTAGGCCTGCATTTTAGTCCAAAATACATAACCAGATATAAAACACAACTTGGAAGGGAAAAGGGGATTTTCACGTAACAGCATCAGAGGCCTGCTCTGCCATCCGTGCCCCCTTCCCAGGCCTGAACCACACCCTGTCCCACCCTGAAACACCTCCCACCTTTGGAAGGTCCTCTCCCTTGCTGCACTTACCTGCCCTTGCAGCTGTTGGACAGGATGTGGTGCCTGCGGAATAGTGCAGGCCTTTCCACAGGTGCAGCTTTCTTGCACAGTGTTGAAAGCACTTTGCAGTGCTTTTTAAGACACCCAGTGCCAGGGCTGCCTGACGATAGAATTGAGCTCTAAGTTTCAAACTGAACACGAGGAAAGACATCTAAAAATGTAGGTATGAATGAAATGGTGCCTGTGAGTCCCTTCTATATGTCATTTCAAAGTGACCAAATGTTCAGAGGAAAGACTTGTTTGGACTTCAAAAAAAAAAAAAGATAGATAGTTGCATGATTGACTATTCCTTCACATCCAAAAACTCCCTGTTCATGGCATGCTACCACTCCAGAGAGAATGCTAAATTGTAATGAAAAGGCAGTACCATCCTCAAGATACATCAGCTTATCTCCTCTGATGCCAGAACCACCATCCTGCTGGCACAGAAGTTTCCCCAGCAACAGACATGCCATGGATGCCGGTGCAACTTCAGAAAAATGCTATTCTGCTAACATAGCTCAGATGTAACTCACAAGGCAGTGCAACTCTGCTAGTGGAGAGGCCAGAAGCACAGTTTATTCTAGTTATGGATTTCACATTCATCAGGATCCTGTTGCTTCACAACATCCCGGGCACGGTGATCCATGCCACGGTGACATCAAGGTTAGATTACTGTAACGCACTCTATGTGGGGCTGCCCCTGAAGACGGTTTGGAAACTACAATTAGTACAGAATGCGGCAGCCCGTGTGGTCACCGGAGCCAGGCGGTTTGACTCTGTCAGTCCGCTTCTCCGGGGGCTACATTGGCTGCCCATTCGTTTCCGGGCCCAATTCAAGGTGCTGGTTTTGACCTTTAAAGCCCTATACTGCTCTGGTCCAGGATATCTTAGAGACCGCCTACTCCCGTACAATCCGGCTCACCCTCTCAGGTCATCAGAGAAGGACTTTTTGCAAGTGCCGCCACCCAAAGAGGTCCGGGGGGCGGCTGCAAGAAATAGGGCCTTCTCGGTAGTGGCACCAACATTATGGAACTCCCTTCCCCTTGATTTGAGAATGGCTCCCTCTCTTGAGAGTTTTTGGCGAGGCCTGAAAACACTGTTGTTTAAACAAGCCTTCTGATTTCTGGCCTTCTTAACATTTTTATACATCTTTTAGTTTTTTACAGGCTTGATTCCTCGGTGACTTGCTCTTTTATTCTGTCTTTTAATCTGACTACTGTTTTTATGGCCTCTGTAATGTGTTTTTAAATGTTTTTTATCTGCTATGTATTAATGTTTTTAAAATCTGTTTTTTTTATATGTTGTTAGCCACCCTTAGTTAGTCCCGTTAGGGAGAAGGGCAGGATAAAAATAAAGTTTTATTATTATTATTATTATTATTATTATTATTAGTCCTTGGCACAAGTGGCACCTCAGTCTTTGGAAGCCGGAATACACAGGGTTCCCTCCCCTTTGAAGCATCATCCTGTTGAGGGGTCCAGAGCTGGAGGACGACAGTCCCCTGAGAAATGTTGTCAGGTGGAGGCATCAGGCAGAGTATCGGCAAACCCTGAGGGACTCTGCACCCCTGGCCTGGTTTGATGTCTTGGGCAGTGACATGATGGTTTGCTGTTGATAGCAAGCCTCGCTGGCCCAAGAAGCTAGTTGCCGGTCCTCTCCGGTGCCCCAGGCCTCTCTCAGATTGTCAGGACCCTGGTGGGAGACTCCCCAGGACCCCCTTCACCTGGCCAATTACTGGGGTCTTTCTTCCTCTTTGGAACCAGCTATCCCCCAAGGATCACCCCAACTGGGGGCCTTTCTGACCCTTTCTAGGTCTGGTAAAGATCTTAGGCAAGCACCAGGATTGCTTCCTCTTGCCATCCTCCCAAAGCCAGAGCCCAGGAAGGAGCTACCTCCTCCCATGGCTGCTGAGCTCCTTATGAGCCTAGCAGTTGGCTCCCCCAGCTCCACCCCTTCCAGCCATGTGACCCCTGGCCCTACTTCCAGGGAAACCCCTTGCATGGGGGCTGGATCCTGGCCGTACTTACTCAACTCCCTTGCTCTTAAGGGAGACCTTGCTCCCGAGGAGACCCATGGTGCTTAGGCTGTGCCCAGGTGACAGTCACCTTGGGGTGGCCTCTGTGACTGCCCCATTGGCACAGCGATGTCAGTGTGGGAACGTTGGTTAGGATTTGGACCTAACACTAACAGCCCCAATCTATGTGTTCTATCAGCACTTCCTCTTATGGATTGGGCCATAACTCACTATTTCATAGCACAAGCCTTTGTATGAGTTCTTAGAAGGATATCTCACTGAGGACACTAGGCCATGCTCAAGTTAGTGCACAGAACTGCAGTCTCACTGGGATTTAGTCTGAATGTTCCAGACAAAAATTCACCTTCAGGCAGAGTCCACCCATGGCAAACCTGAGCAAACGTACATTTTATGAAAAATGGTCCAGTGCAGTGTTTCTCAAACTGTGGGTCCAGACCCACTAGGTGGGTCACAAGCCGATTTCAGGTGGGTCCCCATTCATTTCAATATTTTATGTTTAATGTATTAGACTTGATGCTACCCTGGTCTGTGACTGGATTTGGGGAAATGTGACAGACCTGTACTTTTAACAAGCTACTATGTATATTCTTTTAACAATGATAGTAAATGGGACTTACTCCTGGGTAACTGTGGGTAGGATTGCAGCCTAGGATTGTTAAAAAATTTCCTGCTTGATGATGTCACTTCTGGTCATGACATCACTTTTGGTGGGTCCTGACAAGATTCTTATTCTAAAAAGTGAGTCCCAGTGCTAAATGTGTGAGAACCACTGGTCCAGTGTATTAGTACACAACAGTGCATGCATAATGCAGACTGTTTGGAGACAAAACTGCAGCAGCCCCAGCTCGCACCCATTATAATTTTTAAAAACCACAAAATTGGATACTTCCATTTGATCCTATGCTGAGCCTCAAGCTTTAGAAGCTGTATTTTGTTCAATGGAGTAGAAACTGCATTCCCCCCCCCCAACCAAGTCACGTCTGCCAGAAAAAATTAAAGACAGAGCCAAACCAAAGAGTTTGCCTTCGCTCTCCAAACCAAAATGCAAGCCGCGTCATTAGATTATGCACACAGGAGGATCAAATAGTCTGCTGGTGAATAAAATGTCATTGTGACTTTCAGAAAACAATGCTGGAATATCTACTATTCCTTATGCATGAATAGAGAACCAAGCACTCTGTTTAAGCCAGTGAAATAGGGAGGCATAATAACTGTATTTTAAAATTTAATTGGATTACCTTCAACTCATAAAAAAAGTTTATGGAAGGTAATTATCGTGAATGATGAAGAAGTCTCCAAAATTAAGATATTAGAAAGGAGCTTGCAAAGCCCCAAAGGAGTATTTAAATAAAAAATAACTGAAAATGAAAATATAACTCAACACGAAATTCAAACCCATGCTCATAAGTCCATCAATAAAGACACTGCTAGTTGGTACACCTGACTGTATGGTTGGTTGGCAACCTTCAGTCTCGAAAGACTCTGGTATAAGCCTACAGCACCTGGTATTCCCAGGCAGTCTCCCATCTAAGTACTAACCAGGCCTGACCCTGCTTAGCTTCCAAGATCAGACAAGATCAGGCATGTGCAGGGTAACAGTTGCTGGGTGACTTTGTCTTTATATATTAACTCTAACTTTATATTGGAATTTATATTCCAATAGAGATCTTAGCTTCACGTGTGAACCACTGAGGTAGATATCTGGGGGCTGGCAAGGGCAAATTAGGACCCTCATTAATGTCAGCCTTGTGTACAAGGAATTGGGGACAACTAGCTCCACCACTTTAGGGCCCCCAAGCCCCAATGTACTCCAAAATTAGCACGTCTTCTAGTTTTCACTAGATACACTAGTGTGTATTGAAAATGAGCCTTGTTCTGGAAAGGAAAGGGTTATGTAGATTTGCTTTGCACCAGTCCCATCACACCCATTCAGCATTCTGCTGCCAAAGTAATTCATCTACTTTGATAGATAGATCATCTACTTTGATACATGATATGTCACTCCTTAAATCCCTACACTGGCTTCCTGTCTGCTCCAAGGTCTTCTAGCACAGTGGTTCTCAAACGTCTTACACTGGGACCCACTTTTTAAAATGACACTCTATTGGGAACCACCCAGTTTTACGAGACTTTAAAAAAAAAAAAAAAAAAAAGGTGACCTAGAAAGAAATACTTTGTTTTTAATAAAACTCAGTCCATTTTTCATAATGACACTACCCAAATGAATAGCCTTAGTTATGTGGCCCAGCATTCACCTACGCCCACTACGTGTCATTGATGGGCTTAAGGGGAAAAAAACCCACCAGAAGAAAGAGGTTCAAACATTTAGCTCCCTATATTTATACAGACTTGCAAACATCTCCCTACATTTTGCAAACAGCAAAAGCTCAGCTCTTTGCAGGGCAGTCAGCAGCTGATTTTTGAATAGCCTCAGGCTTGAGGCAATTAGTTATCTGATCTTTCCATCACCCAGGTTTTCATTGGAGGTTCTGCAGAACCCACCAGAAATTGGGTCATGACCCATCAAGTGGGTCCTAACCCACAGTTTGAGAAACGCTGTTCTAGCACAAGCTCAGCAATAAATATGAAATGAATATTTGTTCTTCAAGATCTTCATGCCTTTCCCCCCTCTTATCTCTGTGCTGTTGAGGCTCCATGATACATCTGCCCATGTCCATTGCCCCTCAGGCTTCACCAGGCTCAGTTCCCTGAAGGTTTCTTGCTCCCTTAAATGGCTCCATTCTTTTCCCCTGGAAACTCCCTTCCAAATCACTTGGGGAAAACCTCCTCTCTTACTTCCTCCAAATCCCTCCTCAAAACCCACTTTTTCGGTGAAGCCTGTAGCACTCCCTCCCAGTTTGTTTAACCTATTGCAAGTAAGCCTAAGTACATATTAATATTCAGGGTTGGGAACTCGATTCAGATAACTCAGGCTGGAGTTACAAAAATGCACATTTTTTGCTGACTCCTTGACTCGTGAGTTGTGCATGTGGAAGACTTAAAAAAAAAAAACACGAGTCAGGGGCCACGACTTGGCACTCATCCCCATGCATTCAAACTTGAGTCTGCCTGTGTCTGGGTGTACTTACCTACTGTTTTTGCAAAGTTAAAAACCTTGTGGGGGCCATCATTCTGACCGAGCAGCAGGGAGGTTTCAGCCATGAGACAGGGAACGGTTAATGCATCCAAGCAGGCAGGGGGAGGTGGGAGAAACTCTTTTGCTTCTCTCTGATAAGAATGGATGATCACTGATGGAGGATGGGCAGTCTGGTATTTTCTTTGGCCGAGAGAGCGCAGGAGGTAGAGCCTAAGGTGGTTCTTGCCTTATGAATGGCTTCATAACCCAGGGAGGGGGAGGAGGCAGGGAGGTGGAGGAGGAAAGCAGTTCATAGCGTTCATACTTTCCACCACATGGCATGGCTGCTCTGAGCTCTGTTGTTACTTTGGAGGAAGAATTCTCATTGAATGACCAGCTGCAGTGGAACTACTTCTGAGTAGAGCTGCCAAGGGTTGGGTCATCCTGGTAAGCCTTGCAGCTGCTGCGTGTAACTCTCCTCCCTCTTGCCGCTTCTCTCCTGGCTCTCTTGCAGTCCATCCCACTCCATCCTGCCCTGTTTACAGATGGGCGGGGACATCAGGGGACTATTCTTCTTTAACTCTGACACACACACACACACACACACACACACACACACACACACACCCCATGGCATTTTCCACAGCTTTTTATTTTTATTTTTATTTTTTTATGCTTTATTTATTTATTACAGATACAGATAAGGAAAATTGGATAGACTTAGGGCTAGGACTAGATAGGTTACACACGAGGGTGGTGGCCATTGATTACAACAAACATTAATCCAAACGAAATTAATAATCAATACAAAAATTATCATATTCTTTAACCCTACTGGTTAATACTTTAACATTCCATATTTTTCCTCTAACCTTATCTATCCCATCATAAAAAAAAACAGTTCAGACTTTTACTTATACACTCTTCTTACCACTGAATTAGTCTCTAAAATAAAATCTTTCTTATCTAATTCTTAATTTCTAATATAACATCTAAAAAAGAAGTCTCTGATTACAATGGTATTACCTCCTTCAATATCTCTTATAACATGTTATACATCATTTTCCATAACTATCCAATCAAAAAAGGCTTCAAATTTTTACTTATAAATTCTTCTTACCACTAAACTAACCTCTAAAATACAATCTCTTATCTGATTCTTAATTTCTAATATCACATCTAAAAACAAATATCCCCAATTACAATAGTATTATACTTCGCTTATCCACAATACTTATATTCCAAAATTGCAGTTCCATCTAATTTATTTCATATATTAACCACTTTAATTTTCACGATACTTATATTCCAAATTCCCTTTTCATCCACTTTAATTTAATCTAATTAATAAAATATTATATCTTAATACCACTTAATTTCCGCAATATTTATATTTCAAATTTTCATTTGCATCTATTTTAATTTAATATGTTTTAAAAAAAATTCTATTTATTATTCAGCCACTTTGCCCTTCTTCTTATTGTTTACTTTGCACTCTATCTTATTGGTGTTCCCTCTTAGTCCTCCTACTGGTTCTTCCACTTCTTCTTTTTCTTCTTTTTCTTCTTAAGTCCTCCCCTCTGTTTTTCTTTCTTCTTTTTCATTCTATTATTCTTGAATTCAATCCATAATTTCTTCCTCTTCTTGAGATAGCTTGCTCTCTGAACATTTCGTCTTTTTTCTTCCTTAAGATTCTCAGTTATTATGACATCTGGTTCTTCCATCTCTTGTCCCATTTCAAAATACTCCACTTCTTTAACTTCACCCGACATCTGATCCATTCTTTTTTCTTCTCTATTGTTTGTAATCTGTTCCCGCGAGTTTGCAAGGGAGGAGCTTATTTGCCCAATTTGTTCAGAGAGTTCTCTGACTTGTTGCTCCATTTCTCTTCTAAAATCCATCAGAAAGTCCACCAACAAGGCCTGGGTTTCACGATCATCTTTTAGATTTTCAAAAGCCATTTTTATCAGCACCAACTCAAGCCACTTCCTACAGGGCTACTTTCTAGTTTTGTATCCAGGGCTACTTTCCAAATTTTTATATCAAAAAAAGTCAATCAAATCCACAGTCAAGTTAGGTTAGTATGCCTTTAAATGACCAAAAGAAGAAAGGAAAATATTCAAGCCTCTTGCTGAGAAACCGAAACCGAAAGTAGCAGAGTCCAGGCTTAAATAAAGGCTTTTTGCTGGGAAAATGAAGGTAGATTTTATTTCCTTCGTTGAAGATTACTTATTTATTTCTCTTCGGTACATACCATTAAAAAAAATATAATCTTGTACTTACTCCAGCAGGGGAAATACCAATTCACCTATTCCCCCCCTGGGTGGCCAGCGTGAATAATCTTGAATTATCTCCTCCTCCGCCAGACTTCTTACTTACAGTTCTCAGTAAAACTTTTTAACAAGCCAAGTTCACTCACTCTTAATAGCTTTTTTCGCTGCAATGTTGTTGTATCTAGGCCGTGGGAGGATGGGTTTTTAGCTCTCCGAGCTTCTCAAAGATGGCGCCCGGGATAGATATGCTTCAGCACAGAGCAAAACAGAGAGAAATCCTTGAAATTGCCTGTTTCGAAGGACCCCCCCCCCGTTCAAGCTCTCAGCTCTTCGTACCGTCTTCCTGGCACCGAAGCGTGCCTTAGTTGTTTAGGCACATGAAAACATATCTATTTCGCAGTCTCTTCGGGAACCCCCAAAGTTCACTGCAACTTTGCTGAAAGTTAGCTCCGCCCCCCTCCACAGCGGGCTTTTTAAAGGGGGTGCAACTCAACTTGAGGCCTTTAGAGTCACAAAGGAGCAACTTGGAAAGTGCTCCTGTTATGACTCATTTTTGAGTTGAGTCACAGGGTTTCGAGACTCTAAAATCTACATGCTGGAATTTCCCATCCCTGGGCATATTCTCCCCCACTGACTTGGCACCACTCCCCTTCCTTCCACCATTGTCTCCCTTGTTCAATTGTGTAGACCTTGGGACAGAACCTTGCGTTGGCTCAGTCATGTCGTGAGAATGGATGATGGCCGGATCCCAAAGGATCTCCTCTATGGAGAACTCATGCAAGGAAAGCGCCCTACAGGTAGACCACAGCTGTGATACAAGGACATCTGCAAGAGGGATCTGAAGGCCTTAGGGATGGACCTCAACAAGTGGGAAACCCTGGCCTCTGAGCAGCCCGCTTGGAGGCAGGCTGTGCAGCATGGCCTTTCCCAGTTTGAAGAGACACCTGGCCAACAGTCTGAGGCTAAAAGGCAAAGAAGGAAGGCCCATAGCCAGGGAGACAGACCAGAGACTCCCGAATTGGCCTTTTCAGCCACACTAGACGCTGTTCCAGAACCACCTTTCAGAGCGCGATACCACAGTCTTTTGAGACTGAAGGTTGCCAACAGTGGGACAGAGACCTGTCTTCTGTTGTAAAGCACCATGTATGTTCACTACATTTTAAAAAACCAATTAAAACAAATAATATAGAACACACTGACTGCACAGTTCACACACTGTGAAGATTGGAGTTGAGTACTTGTGTCAAAATCACAGGCTACGAATTTCTTGGTAGCTGCTCATGCTTACTTAGAGATTCTCCATGCGATTGGGCAAATCCACATGGTGAAACGCTTTCAGATATGATGACCTTTGTTTTGAGGCACTGCCTCATGGAAGAATTTCCAGGATGTTTCAGCTACTACATTTGAATCGCCCCTAACACAGCAACTCTTATAGAATTTGATATCTTGAAACATGGCTAATAATAACTGGCACATGACATGCACTTCGAGACCCTGATCTGTAAGTAGTCTACATTTAGCCTAGAGAGTCAATAGGAAAACCCCTTCTTGCTTGCCATCTTCTACCTCATCTACCCCAAGTTGGATACTACAGAGGCCTTATGGGATGTGTTGGTATCTTTGTATATGTACAGTGCCCTCTTCTGGGGGGAACCTATATTTTTCAGGAATATAACAAATGCAGACCAATAGACCAAGCATAATCTTAGAATGCAAACCCAATGCAACCAGACTTCTGTGGGGATGTGGAAGGGTCATGACATCACAGGGCCAGCCAATCAGCCCTGTGCATAGCCAGCTTCTGTGTCAGAGTTGCAGAGCTCAGTCCTGAAGAGAAAATTATCTGATTTGTTTTGTTTGGACACAGTCTGCATCTACTTTTGTTCCTACAGCTGAGAAGCTATACTTAAATATAGTGAATAACAAAAATAAAAGTAAGGCTGAAGCAAAGTAAAATCCTCATTTCAATATGCTGACGGGGAATCACAATGTGCGTGAGTTCAATCCGAGCATTTTAGAGAGCCAACATAAACCTATTCCCCACAGACTCTATCAGGAGTTATGTGTTCTACGCCTGCTATTCTTATGTAAGCACATTTTCCTCTTTTAACGGAATCATTGACCATAATGGAGGGTCTCTTATTGAAAAGAAGCACTATTTGCTGTGTATTTAACTATATAAGAAGCAGGAAGTAATTTACAAGTACACAGTGATCTCATAACAATATCATTTTTTTTCTTATCACGTTCCTTTGGGACAAGTTGGCATTTACAACTCAGCAGTTGTCATGGGTCATTCCACATCATTTCAGAGACTTATGGCATACTCCTAGGAGCTGCTGCGTCAGCGCAGATGCTAGGACTGAATCATGTAATCCAGTGACAGCACATGGCTGTGCTGACCGGGCACCGACTGGAGGAGTGGCAGCCATGATAAGAGACTGCCAGGTAGCATATGAAACTTTTTGGCATATGTGTTTATTAATTAAATTATTTATATCCCATCTTTCTGATCTTCAGTGAGATGCTCCAGGCAGCTAAGAACAATGTAAATTCAAAACAAGAGGACAATAACATACAACCACAGAACAAATTAGAGGATAGCAATGACTAATTGGCCGCACAGTATTCAGCACCAACATCTAAAGGGCCAGCCAAACCACAAGTCTGCTGAAATAAAAACATCTTGGTCTGACTTTGAAAGACCATAAACAAAGAGATCAACCTGGTATCACAGGGCAGGGAGTTCTACAGCCTGGTCAGTGGGTACCATATTTGCAAAGGCTTCTCCCACTTAACTGCTGACTATACCTCTGATGTTGGCGGGATCTCACAACACAGCTGATCCTACAGATCTAGGCCAGGATCTTGCAACAAGGAACAAGTAACTTAATCCCAAGCCATTGGAGGCTTCAAAGGCAGTAAGCAGCACTTTGGTGAGTGCTGGTGAGTATCTAAATACTCACCTGGACAGAACGCTAACTGCTGCATTTTGGACCAGCTCAGTTTCCAAACAGTTTTCAAAAGCAGTTGCATGCTGAGGATATCATCCAACCTAAACCCATCCTAAACTGGACAAAGGCATGCCTGATCTCAACCAACGCTGGACAACTAGAACAAAGTTTTGTCAAGAAGGACTCTCAAATTATTTCCCTGATTCTTCATGGTGAGCACAATCCCATCCAAAACAAGCTATATCACTACCCCAGGACTAGTTAGTCTTACAGTTCAATCCTAAGCATCTTTCTAGTGCTGATGCAACTATGTCCAAATGTCATCCAACCTTCCATGACGGTTGTCCATGTTCTTATGTTTAGTTTTCTCCTATTTCTGTTTATTTAGGTTTAGCACACCTTTGCATGTGCTATTTCACAACCAAAATACATTTGCGAGCTAAATAAGGCTACTTTTGACATTCACCCCTTTATGACTTTCATCTATGCTCTTGTCCCTAACCAGATAAAAGTGCATGGTATTGATGTACCTCCAAGTGGCCCACTAGATCAGCCATTTTCAACACTGTGCTGTGGCACACTGGTGTGCTGCAAGTGGTCCACAGGTGAGCTGCAAGAATTTGGGGGAAGTTCATTTATTAGTAGAGTCAATGGGAGATTTGAGTCCCCCACTGACAGCATGGTGTGCCTTGTCCTTTGTCAAAAACCTGGTGGTGTGTCTTGACAGTTTTAGCGCCCTGTCAGTGTGCCATGAGATGAAAAAGATTGAAAATCGCTGCACTAGATGCACTCACACACAAGTCAATAAAATTCCTGTATCATATTGCCACTCCCTTGCACCTGGCGTTTGAAGATAGGCTACCTCTAAAACCCACAAATTGCATACAGGCATCATAACTTGTAACCTGTGATAGACTTTCCTTCATAAATCTGTTCACTCTCATCTGCCCATTTGCCTTTGCTGCTCTTTTTTCCTACTCCCTGGATTGAATACGGAGGAGAAGAGAAGGAACAGAAGTGTGGAGGAGAGGATATGGGAGAGATAGACTGTCTCTGAGTGGAGGAGCGAATGCTGGGGCATCACCAGGTAAGGGGGGGGCATTTTGCACACTACTTCAGGTGCTAGCAGGTATTGCACCAGCCCTGCATGAAGGCATGTCACAATACACTTGCAAGTTTCTAAGGTCCTTGGAGATTCCTTTGTTTTAATTTTTCTGCAACACATCTATCCCGGGGGGGGGGGGGGGGAAACGACAGGACAGAACCACAGGAGGTTATTCAAACCAACTATGCTAATGTTGCTGTCAAAAGTGACTGCCACCATTATTCAATGGGACAGGGGAGAAAATTTATTTCCAGACCAAGAAATTGGGACTGTAAACTGATGACAAAAAAAAAAAAAAGTCTGACCTACTGTTTAATTTCTATCTAATGAATATCATCAGCATTAAGAAGAAATATATTTTCAAATGCTAAGCTAAACAAGACTTGTTAGCAAGTAACAGTATTTTGGGTTTGGTATAAAATAATAGACCACATCTATGATATGGCTAGGAGGGAAAACAATATAGATTTGTTTATAGCAGACCACTCCTGTGTCACCACTCCATCCAATGTATTAATAAACTGTATTTATTAAATGTAAGGCCCTTTCATTCTTTTTATTCACTCCCCTCTCCCCCCCCCCACACCACTCCCTCAACACAGTTCTAAGAAGTGAATCTCAGCTGGACAGTGCAAAGAAACTCCATCTGCCCATAAAAGTGAAAAGCACTTTGTAATTTGGCAGGTAGTGGAAAGAATGTGGCTCTGTGTGTGTGTGTGTGTGAGAGAGAGAGAGAGAGAGAGAGAGATTTTGTTCACCACTGTGGGAAGCAGAGGGGGAAAGGCCACTGCCCACATTCTCTCCTCCTAGCAGCTTGACCCTGCAGTAACTGTTGTCAGATGTCACAGCTGAACAATGTTCTTGTTTGCTTATACTGAGCAGAGCGAAAGCTCTCGCTTCAGCTTCTTGGTTTGCCCGAGAGCGCCATAGTTGGGAGCGGGGGAATTGGGACAAAACTTTCTTTGGAAATCAATGGTCAGGTTATCTGGCTGTTACTTGGTCAGAATGCATAGAATATTGATTTAACTGCCCTCGGAGAGGCCAAGTAGGCTGCTGCGAAAGAAGAGCCTTCTGATTCAAAATGCACCAGGCTTTAATTTGTTGTTCTTTGTACACCTTGGAATCTGCACTCTCTTTTGCTCTTTCCTTCCATGGTATCTAGTGAGCCACTGCTGGATCCTTTAGCTCTTCTGAGATCTAAATGACAATGTCATCGTTCAGTCAATTTTTCAACCAAACCACTTCTCAATTTAATGTCTCCCCCCCCCCACTAGCTCTGAAATTCAGCAACAGTATTTTTAAAATGTTATTGCCAGGCATAAGCAACAGTGAAATCCTATGCATGTTCAGAACTAAATCCAAATGAGTTCAGAAAGTATGCACAGGACTTTAGATAAACCTAGCTGTGAGTTTTTACATTGCTTGCAAATTGTACAGTTTGTACCCTTAAGGGTGCAATCCTAATCCCTTATGTCAGTACTTTCCAGCACTGGCATAGTGGTGCCAATGGGACGTGTGTTGCATCCTGCAGTTGGGTGGCACTCACAGAGGCCACCCTCCATTGAGCAATAAGGAAAGAATAATGCAATCCTCAAAAATATTTCCTTAAGGCAGCAGTACTCCCTCAAAACCCAATATTGGCAAGTGATTGGGTAAAAAGAAAAAAAGAAACTAAAGACAAATGGTTCGTTGCAGACATCAGATTAGTTGACTCTTCTCTTTTTATCTTAGGTCATTCTCCCACAGTCCCACATATTTTCCCAGAAAAGAAAACCTTCTGTATCCTGGGAAAGACAAAGGCAGAATCATAGTGGTTTCAGTGGGGTTGAGTTCCTATCTCATGCCGTATGGCAGTAATTTTCTCAAGTTTTGTAATTTATCTGTCATAACTTGGTTTAGAACACTAATCTGCACAGAGATCACTGCAGTGAGGAAGGCGTTCCCCCGCCCCCCCAACTGAGCTCATTCACCGCTAGATCTTCAAACATCGAATTGAGCTGGCTCATCAGCTTGGTGTGGTGGGTAGACAGCTGATCCCGTCTTCATTTTCCATGATAGCGATGAAGCTGGTAGCTAAGATCTGGGCAGCCCAGAAGGCATGAGAGCAGAAGAAGGAAGGAGATGGGCAGCCTCTTCAACAGGTCAAGGCTCTCCTTGCCTTTGACAGCCCTGTGAAATAAGACCACTAACCTCACTGCTTCAGGTGAATAGAACTTGGAAAGGCTATACCTACCAAAACTAGAGTGAGAAAGAGAATGGGCTTCTCTTCCTTACCATTTTTCATGTTTCCCGCTTGAGTTTTTTCCGCCACTCTATTAATCCCCACTATTGGCATTCAGCCTCTTGGGGCAATCACACCTCAACAACAAGGCCAAAGCTGGGATTCAAAGCCACTCCAATCCTCAACTGGCTCACCAGGCTGTGTCCAGCCTACCAACACTACCTTATGTCTGTAAACTAGGTCTTGATTGCTCTCAAATGTTTAAACAGAAAAAAATAAACCAGAATCTGAATATCACACTGTTTTAGAATAGCTACCCATGGGCGTGTGGGTCACGAGACCTGTTTTTCATGAGTGCTATAAATGGAAGGGTGTTACTAAAAAGACAGATGGTGCTCCTCATGTATGCATCTCTGCTGGGGACAGAAGAAAGCATATACTGTATGTAGAAGCAAGCTTAATTTCACCTAACAAATTATAATTAAAGATTGACTGAATCTAAAAAGTTGGTCATAATCTACCACAATTGCCCCGGGGGGGGGGGTGTTTGAAAGGTTTTTGAGATTTGGAACCTTGGAATTCCATGTATCCTGGCTTGTACTGATACAGTGACATACACTTAAGAAAATGAGGGGAAATTGTTATAGATATGTTAGAACGTGGGCCAAGATATCATTTATGAAGAGCAACATCAGAATAATGACTCATGGAATCTTAGAAGTGGAAAGCATTACATGTGTCATATTTTTCAACCACCAGATATCTAAATCAGTGGCTCTCAAACTTTTAGCTTTGGGACCCACTTTTTAGAATGAGAATCTGTCAGGACCCATTGGAAGTGATGTCATCAAACAGGAAGAATTTTAACAATCCTAGGCTGCTATTAAACCCACACTTACCCAGGACTCAGTCCCATTGACTATCATTGTTAAAAGCATATACGAAGTAGCCTGCTAAAAGTACAGATCTGTTAACATTTCCCCGAATGCAGTCATACACCATGGTAGTATCAAGTCTATTAAAAATATAATATTGAAATTAATGTGTACCCACCTGAAATTGGCTTGTGACCCACCTAGTGGGTCCTGACCCACAGTTTAAGTAACACTGATCTAAACCACTCTCAAGGGAGACTCATTCAATCTTTTCACGATAAGCTCTGAAGAAGACTGAAGACTTTCCCTCAAGGGCATGTACTGTTGAACATGAACATGACATGGTTCTGGAGACATTGCATTGCATTGGTCAACAGCTGTGAGGATGTTTGGGAAGGCATGAATTCAGCACATGACAGACACTGGCACTCTCTCATCTACTGATAAGCTCAGTTTTTTCAATGGTAGCATTATTTTTGTTTTGTTTTTAAATTTGGACTTTTAAAGTGCACAGGGTTTGTTTGTTTTTTTGCAAAAAATATTGTTTATCTTACCAAAAAAAGTGTTCATTTTTGTATTGTTTGGCTGAAGAAAATTGACAATGTGCTTTGTGGCTAGGTGCCAGTGATGGAGAGATCTGTGGCTAGGCCCCATCGATGGGTGAGAGACTGTGCCACTTTGGACTTCGGCATCCCCTGCAGAGTGCTTTGTTAACTTTCTTCACCTGGAGAGGGAAAGCAGCAAGCAAGCGATGAAGAAGGAAAAAGGGAAGCAGGCAGGGTTCAATTAACTGAACACTGCTCCTCTGTTAGTTTAATCACAAAACTGAGTTTGCAAACCTATTGAACCCCACACGTTGAACCCCAGACATCCTCTATTTTTTAAAAATTGTTTTCACTTTGACTTAAGCACAGAACCCATTAATCAGTACAACAACACAATTTTCTCCAGTTTAAATAGCTAATTCTCTAAGAGACCAATCCTGAGCTGCCCGGTGCACATGGCTGTGGCGGCACAGAAAATGGCTGCCGCTGCTTCCTGCATGCCCAAGGCAGCCGCGGGTGGCACATCAGGAGAAGGGGACTTTCATCCCCTTGCCCCGGGTAAAGGGAGTAGCCCCGCAATGGTAAAAGCCTCCATGTCAGGTGGTGAGCCCAACATGGAGGCTTTGGATCCAGTCGTGTGAAGCTCTACCAGTTCTGCCTCCCTCCCCTCCAGTACGCCTCCCCCCACCCACCTCCCGCCATCCTGGAATGCCTCCTCCCCACCTTCCCCCACATCCCCGCTTACCTCTCTACTGCTTGGTGGTCCGTGAGACCACCGAGCAGCAGAGGCCGGGTGCCTGCCTGGCACTAGGCTAGCACCCTGCGCTCACCCAGCGTTAGGACTCGCAAACTGTTTGCGACAGTGCGCGCCAGTGGTAAGCAGGCACACAGAGCTCAGGATTGGGCTCTTATGTGTCTTGTGTGAATGGAGGACTCCCAGCTTCTGACTATTGTTGCCATATTAAATTAAAAAACCCCAAACTTCTTTCACCTCATAGTTAATTACATACAAATTTGTTTGTTTCAAAGAAAGCAAGAAAATATGGAATCCATTTTTCTTGCTATTAGACTTCTAAGGGCTTTGACTTGAGTGTTTTGTAATCAATATGTTTTCCTTAGTTTCCACCGCCATGTGGGACTGCATCTTTGCAGAACGTACTGTACTTTCCCTGGTCTTTTAATTAGAGCAACCACATCAAAGTTTTGTGGGCAGCATGAATAAGACGTACTAAGGTTGTTTGGGCTTTGCCTGGACCCAGACTCCAATCCCTTATGAAATGGCTATGGAAGATCCTGGTATATGTATAATTCACATATGTGGTAGGATATAAAATCCAAAAGGCTATTTTTTTGAGTTTTTAATAATGGCGCTGAGATCCTATTTTGTAAGGGATGCCATCTGTAAAGACGTTCCCAAAGATCTTATAAATTTGCTGTAGTGAAAAACAACAAAATGTTGGTCTGTGTGTATTGCTAACTAGCCAATAAATCAGATTTGAGCTTTTTTTTTTTTAAAAAAAAAATGGAAACAATTGAGAACCCAGATTTAATCATTATGGTTGATAATGATATTCGCACTGTTCACTGACTGCACTTGAAATAAATCAGAAGAAACTGAGTAGGCATGTTTGTCACATACAACATTTATATAACTGGAAAAAATATACAGCAGTATTTCTAATGTGGTCTACGGACATCATTTTCAGAAACAGTGGCAACTTGTGGCTATTGCAAAATTACAAACTTCCCTTGATATCTGCTATAATAATAACAATAATAATTATAATTATACAGGTATTTATATACCGCCTTTCTTGGTCGTCAGATTTCTCCTCAGACTTTATTCAAGGCGGTTTACATAGGCAGGCTGATTAAATCCCCGTAGGGATTTTTACAATTGAAAGAAGGTTCTATCTTTCAAGAACCACAATATACTTCCACTGTGTCACAAAGAGTTGTTTTTTTATGAACAGTTCATCCTGTATTACCGTGGCTTGGCATCTTTAATGAAGACATGCATTTAGCTTTGCTAATTGTCTGAAACAGCAGGCCAAATTAAAAACTGGATGTGTGGTAAACCACTCAGATGACTGCCACATTCCCATACAAATCTAAGCCTACCAAGAAAAATCCCCATAAACTGAAGATCTCCCTTTAAAATGGTTGTGTGCCTTATCTGCCCTAAAATTACATAGAATATGACACCTGGAATGTTGATTGCATGGTAATTTTAAGCTAATAGAGTGATTGTGTCCTCAAATTATATCCCTGTGCTGGTAGAACACAACATAACATTGGCAGAAAAAAAATCTACACCAGAGCAGCAACACCATATTGCCAACCTGAAGCTACCACCAATAGAACATTTGTGCTAGAGGAACACTGCCTGAATAAGGGTGCAATAAGATCATGGAGCAAGATATGGAGAAAGAAGGATCAGAGTTTAGGATGAATGCAGTGCTCACTCAGAACTTGTTTGTATCCCATGCAACGGGGTGGGGGGTAAGTTAATACATGCTCATTGACATCAGTGGTTAGCCTCAGAGGAATGTGTCCCACCTACTCCCTCCCCAACTTCAAGAGAGGATAGAATTCCAACTAACTCTGCAGGAAATCATGGCATGTCACCAGAGGTACATCAGATCCAGCTAAGGAACTGATCTCATACATCAGGGAATGTGGCATGGAGCTACATCATTCTGTTCTCGTGACTACAGAACTTGCAATACAGAAATGGGAACTTGGTGATGTGAAAGGGCACTTTGCACAAACAGCCAAGGCACCCAGCAAAGTGGAAAGGGCATATTGCTGATGCTTTTCTGAATTCTTACAGTTACAGGTACCCTGCCTCAATATTCCATATTACAGGGTGACCCCAAAAAAACAGAACCCATAAAAATTTTATTAAATCCTACAAAGGTCCAGTAATGTCCAAAATGTCTTTTCCTTGGTTGACCAAGACATATTGGGGAAGATTATTGTTCCAATATTTCATGCACAAAGTCGACTTGTATACCCTGAAAGAAAAAAGAAGAAAAATTAAAATTAACAGTTTTATTCAAAGATTTGTGGATTCTGGTTTTTTTGGGTCACGCTGTACAATACCCACCAGGAAACCCCAGCACTGCAACTGATGTGACAAGGATAAGGCACCCTACATATATAATTGAGGCGAAGCTCAGTGTACAGAGGACTTAGTGTGCAGAGCATTCAAACACCCATAACCACAGAATATGTTCCCCTTTCCCTTTGGTATGTGAAAACCCTCAGTTCCTCCAGATGTTGCAGCAGTGTCTGCTGCACAAGGGACACATACAAAGTATACAGGTTGTAGAAAGGGTGGTCCTGTGTGCCACAAACCCCAAATACACGTAAACTCCTGTCACATATTGAGGACAATGAGATTAGATGGGATTAGGTAGTGAGAACTATTCTCTCTATCAGGGCACAAATCTAACTAACTTTCCAGCACCAAGTTAAGGACAATGCAGCTCTGAAGTGAGGGAACAAACATTGCCTTAACTTGAGGAGGCCTCCGTGACTGTCCCCCAACTGCAGGATGCAACGTGTGCCCCACTGGCACAGCTATGCCAGTGCTGGAAAGTTGGTTAGAATTGCGCTCTAAGGACCCAATCCTATCCAATTTTTCAGTGCTGGTGCAGTTGTGCCAGTGGGGTGCGCACTGCATTCTGTGGTGGAGGGGCAGTCACTGGGACTTCCTCAAGGTATGGGAATGTGTGTTCCCTTACAACGGGGCTGCTTTATGGCTACACTGGAGCTGGAAAATTGGATAGGATTGGGCCCTAAGTCAGTCAGTGAGCACCTAGTCACAGGTATGGTTGGTTCCAGCCGCTTCCCTTTTTCCCTGCTCTACATGTCTTGCCCCACTACAAGCAACTGGGCAGTCCTCCAAAAACATTTACCATGCCAAAAACATTCCTCAAGTTCTAGTTGATGTCTGAATATTTAAGAATGCCTGAGGTGAACACCTTTTGTTTTGGGTGACTTTTTGAGATACAGTATTATGTATTATTTAGAAAAACACTGGTTTTCATTTCTCTCTCCAAGCCTCCCAGCTGCTCGAGAGCTAGAGAAGGAGAAAAGAATGCTGGCCATATCTCATTGGCAGATGTTAATTCATTTTAAAATACAGGTAATGTGTCTTGAAAATTGTTCTCTGCTTGATGCTGAGAATTAAAAAGAAAGGAAAACTAACCTTGGATAAATTACTTTGAAACTAGTCCAGTTAGCAATTGTAATCCCAATGTCATTATTTGCATGTATGAGATGGAGAGGAGCCAGATTACTATGAGTTTTTCCAAACCCTCAATATTTTACTGAGGAGACTATGAAGACATCATGCACTGATGTAAACAAGTACTCCTACTTTTGTTAATTCACAGTTCTCCATTGATTAAACTACTAAGGGTGCAATCCTAACCCATTTTCCCAAACGAAGGGCAATGCAACTTCAAGGGAAGGGAACAAACATTGCCAGACCTTGAGGAGGCTTCTGTAACTGCCCCCCCCAACTGCAGGATGCAGCACATGCCCCACTGGCACAGCTATGTCAGTGCTGGAAAGTTGGTTAGGACTGTGCCCTTACTGTGGTAGCTGGGAAGCTAGAGAGAGCAAATATACCCTTATCTTTTTGTTGGTATATTTATCACAAATATACCAACTTGTTTATCTTTTTCTGGAAAAAAAAAAGCTGACTACAGTTATTTCACAGTCACCAACTGGATGGTGCCTCATGACATCCCTACCTGGTGAACAGGGCCTAGGAGAGGGGGGTAAAGGGGGTAATTTTTACCTGGGCCCAGAGTCAGAAAGGAGGCCCAGGACTAAAGGAGGGGGCCCAGAAATTTCCTGGGATCTTCCATTTTCTAATCTCAGTCAGACTCATTGCTCATGCGGGATGCAGGATACCATAGGCACATGGTGATGACTACTGCCACAAGCCATACACACCAGGTCCAGGAACACATACATTTCTTAACAGTGTCACATCTGGGAGGAAACTGACTAACCATGAAGGAGTGTATAGGAGCTCCGTGACACAGCTGTGGGGCTGCAGCTACTGCAGAAGTCCATTTTGGTGTACACAGGACACTTTCCATTCTAGTGTGAGCCTAAATACAATGACACTAAACTCCTGTAATGATTTTCTATATTTGAAAGTTTTTAGAGAGACTTCAGGAGTATGTTTGGTTTTCTATATTATTGTATCAAGCTGCCTGCCAATGCCAAGCAGTCAGAGAGACCTGAGTTCTGCATTGTGAAGACGGTAGACCTGGACTCCAAAGACTATTCTGGCTGTTGCCACTCCCCCCCTGCCTGTTTTGCCCCCATTGCCGCCCCCCCCCCACTGTTTCATCCCCGCCCTCTTTGGGAACAAACCCAAAAGAAACTTTGTACCCCCTAATCAAATTCTTCTCAGAGGCCCTGCTGGTGATCCAGTGACCTTTTTATCTCATCTTCACACCATTTTCAAATTGAATTGCCAGCTCATTCTTCTAGCTGTTTTATTCCTCCTCCCATCTCCAGTTTGTGTTTTTCTTAGAAGCTGTGGGCTTGATTCCACCAGTGTTTGAGCATGTGCAAATACGTAAATATGTACTATTTAAAGAAGCCTTCAAGTTTTCCCATGCCACCAAGACTAGCTAGGACTTTCAGCGCATGGGCTGGGGGGATTATGCACCCTGTGGCTAATGGTAGTAAAACACAGGGGTTTCCAAACCCTGTCCTGGGGGCCAGATGCAGCCCATGGTGAGCCTCTATCTGGCCCACAGCCAGCCTCTGGTCCACTCAACTGAACACGACCGGAGCTGTGCTCTGCTCATGTAGAGAGTGTGTTCTGAGAACCGGGGAGGTGGGGGAATGGGGGTTCGTTTGAATGTGTGCTTTATTTCTGTGGTGTGTTTTGGTGCTTGGATAAATTCTGATATATTTATTTAAATTTTGCATTAAAAATTTTTTTTTTCTGGCCCTCGTCACTGTGCCACATATTCGATGTGGCCCTTTGGCCAAAATGTTTGGAGACTCTGCACTAGCAGAAGGAAGCAATGACCTCCTAATGTGATGGTAAATGTCTGTGAAAAAACCAATTGTTGGCATGGGTGACAAAGAAGCCCTCTTCTGTTTTTGGAATCCTGCTGTGCATTGAATGAAATGTATTTGAGAAGCTGGCAAGCCTGGAGCGGACTCAAGAGAGTAATTTATCAGTGTACACAAGATTAGAAGCACTTACTTTTCACTCTAGATCCACTGGGAAAAAAATGCATGGGAGTCATCAGGGAGTCATTTCATTCACAAGTGAGAGTCCAATCCTGGGCTCGACAGGTCAGCTTACTGATGGCACACACTGTTGCAAACATGCCGTAAGGCAAGTTTGCGAGGTTTAACGTCAGGCCAGCACCTGTGCTAGCCCAGCTCCCGAGCTCTGCTGCTTGGAGGTCGCACAGACCATGGAGCCGCAGTAAGGTAAGAAGGGGCGGGGGGAAGTGGGGGGAGGCGTTCCAAAGAGGCAGGAGGCTGGTGGAGGGTGGGGAGGAGGCATGGTGGGGAGGTGGGGAGGAAGGAGGCGGGACCGGTGGAGCTCTGCTCCACCGGATCCTGCACATTCATGTCAGGCTTGATGCCTGACAAATGCTCTTACTTCACCGCCAGCCTTTTGGTTGGCAGTGAATTGAGTAGCCCCATTACGGGGCTACTTCCCTTACCTGGGAGAAGGGGACAAAAGTCCCCTTCTCCCGAGGTGCTGCCTGCAACTGCCATTGACGCACAGGACGCCGCGATAGTCGTTTTCAGTGCCACTGCAGCCGTGCACCATGGGAGCTCAGGACTGGGCTGTGAGAAGTGAACAGATAATGCCTATTCAGAAAACAAAGTCAGAAAAAACAAGCAATGAAATGGGTGGCATGAATTAAACAAGGGGCTAAATGGTTAGAGATCAAATACCCATTATTCAGTACATGGCAAGAGAGACATCAGTTGGGAACAAGTTGCTCAGACATGTACGTGTGTTGTCACTGTTGTCACTGCTCGCAGAATGAAATGTGCAGAATGGATATCAGACACATTGCAATGAGGAAATAATAGCAGCATGGGATGTCAAGTGGAGGAAACTACTTAGAAACAATGCTTTGTAGAAGAAATATATCATTGGCTGAATTCATCAAAGGCACTTGGCAAGTAAACCAAATGGAGCTTTAACAAAGATACGAAACCTACAGAGCTCAAGGAACCACAGAAAGATGTGAGCTGAAGTACACACTCATTCACTTGGTTTAATTCTTTCCCATTTTTTCCTACTATGCATTTGGATTCATTCAGCTACGTCATTCTGTGTAATAATAAGCATGTGTGTTCCTCCTCCTGTGAATCTCTTTATCACAGAAAACTGTGCACATTACTGAGAGGAAAAGTTTGCCCTTAATTGACACATCTTAAGTTCACTTCAGGAGAGGACCACATTTAGCCCGTAAGGTGGTTTTCTGTAGACAACCTACTCTGGGTGTCTTAGAAACACACAATTGACCTAAGAATTTGACAGTCATTCACAACTTGTTGGACTGGGAGACAGTAGTAGATCTACCATTACAACCTTTCATGGTAGTGATGTGACCTAGAGGCAAAACAAAGTTTGACAAGACACATTTGGAAGGCATGTGACTATACATAGGACAACCCCCCCCCCCCAAAAAAAAACCTGAGAAAGTGAGGTTCAGCAGATTAGTACTAGTAGTCTAGTATAACACTTAAAAATGACAAAAGCTGTTCTCCCAGTCATCTGAAAAGGCCCTAAAAATATGTTCTACTTGAAGAACTGGATTGTATGTTCTAGTTCAGGGGTGTCCAAACATTTTGGCAGGAGGACCGCATCACATATCACACGGTGTCGAGGGCCGGAAAATATATAAGTAATAAATACATGGAGGACCAATGTGGTGAGAGTTTGACTGAATACAATAAGTGGGTGGGCGTGGAAGGAGGAACGGAGCAGAGGGGAAAATGAACTTGCACAGGAAATGGGGGAATTGATTTTGAAAAAGCATCAAACAACTTGCAATGCAAGTCTCAAACTTTTTTTCTCCCAGTTTTGGTTCCCTTTTTTAAGTTTAAGTAACATTATATTTATATTCCAGCTTTCCCAATATTGGTATATATCTCATTCAGCCACTAGAGATGCTGAATGTAATAAAATGTAAAGGGATCATTTCTTTCCATTATGTTGCATTACATTCAGCACTCCTAGTGCCTGAATGTGGTTTATAACCACAAGTGTGACTGTTGAGTTATTTTTAGCTCTGAGAGGGTGGGGAACTTCAGGGGCTAGATATAATCCTCTCAAGGGCCTAATTTGACCGGATTGTGGTTTGGACACCCCGTTCTAGTTCAATAATGATTGGGAAATAAGGAAATAGTTCATTTAAGGCCCAATCCTACCCTGTGCTGGAACAGGCAAGCCAGGAGGCTTGCGCTGTATACCAGCACAGGATAGGGGCCAAAAGTGGCTCAGCCAGAGGCAAGGAGAAACTTTTCACCTTGGGCAAGGCGCCCTTTCCCCTATGGGTCTCCTCGGACTTGCGCCACCTCTTGGGGTGGCACGAGTCCAAGGAGAGCAGAGTGGCTTTAAGCTACTCCATTCTCCGTGGGAACAGGGGTTGGGATCCGGCATAACTGCCAGATCCCAGCCCCGCCTCCCGCTCACTTCCCGCTGCCGGGGTTGCCCACCAACCACCCTCCCCCTGCCCAGGAATGCCTCCCTCCCACCTCCTCCCTGCCCCCTCCCCGCCTACTTCAGAAGCTTACGTCAGCCCAGCTGGGCAAAATTAATTTTGTTATTATATCAGACTGTTTAAAGAACAAAGCACCTGGTCATCTAACTCTTAAAATGAATGGTGGCTTGCTGTCAGGGAAAACAAAGACACCCTGATAGTCTCATGGTGATGTTTACAAGCACTACTTCAGCTATCAGTTTAGAAAAATGTCTAAGCCCAAAATGGTATCTAACTACTAGGCTGGACTGAAACACTTCTCAAATTATTGGGAAAAGGTGGAGGCGCTTAATGAAATCCCCAACCCCTCCTCCCAATTTTAGCCAAATCATGCGCTCCTATGGTCTTCCAAAACCCATAGCTAAGGGGGCCTGTCAGGGTTTGCATCACCTGGTTCAGGAGTCTATGATGCACATGATTTTTTATATCATCATGGCCCATCATGGGCTGTACATGTCAGGTGAAGCATCACCTCCCTCTCCTCTAAGATGTACATGATGGGCCTCCTCCCATGCAGTGGGTGGGATAACACCCCAGTGATGGGTGTGATGATACACCATTGCCCTGCCCTGCTGGTTTTTTGGTTATAACTTTTGAAAGAATAGAGATATTTCAATGTGGTTTGTTTCATTGCATTCTGCATGAAATTACACATCAAATGATATATAACATGATGGTATTATTCTAAAATACCAAGATTTTAAACATTTTGGTCAGTAGTGGTGTCATCCCCCTGTGCACATCATCCAGTGTGGTTCTCACCTCTCACACCCTCCTAGTGATGCCACTGGGATCAGCAAAAAACCATAGGCTGAATCAGCCCAATGAGTATGGAATGTTTGAAAGTGCAACCTGGTGTTGCAGTCCAAAGTTTTAAAAACACTGCAAGGTCATGAGTTCAGCTTGCTCTTTTGCTGCAAAAAGATAGCTCTCCTTGAGTTATCCTGTGTAACTACATTTGCAGGTAGTTACAGTACTACTTTACCTAGCTTGCTAGTTGTTTGCTCTTTGGGGAAGTATCGGAAAGCTATCTGCTTCTCAGCCTGGTGATTCTTCTAGAGCGGTGTTTCCCAAACTGTGGGTCAGAACCCATTGGTGGGTCAGGACCTCATTTTTGGTGAATCACCAATGCATGATTGCAAGATCAGATAACTAATTGCCTGTAGTCCTGAGGCAATTCAAAAACCAGATACTGTAATTGCTAATTATCCTGCAAAGAGCTCAGCTCCTGCAGTTTGCAAGCAGGTAAAAATATAGGGAGGTATAAATATAGCAGGTATAAGTACAGGGAAAATATGTTTCAGGGTCTTTTTCTGATTATTGTTTTACTTATTCATATATTTATATTATTTCTTTTTATATCTCATTCCTTTAAAGTCTGGTAAACCTAGGTGGGTTCCAACAGAGTATCATTCTAAAAAGTGAGTCCCAGTGCTACAAAGTTTGGGAACCACTGTTCTAGACTCTATACCAGGAGTGCCCAAACCCCAGCCCGGGGGTCATTTGTGGCCATTGGGGACCCCCAATCCAGCCAGTGAGGAGCCCCCAGTCTTCAATGAGCCTCTGGCCCACTGGAGACTTGCTGGAACCCATGCTGATCCAATGCAACTGCACTCAGTGTGAGGGCCAACTACTCAACCTCTTGTGCAAGCTACAGGCCAAGAACTGTTGGAGTTGATGCAATTCTATCTGCTGTCCAGAAGGGGTCAAGCTATGGCCCAGTGACTCTGACCTTTCTACCTGTTCTCTCTGTGATCCTTGTGGGGTGTGTCCCATCCAAATATTTCAATTCCCTTCTAATGCCCACTTTTTGGCTAATTAAAACCCTCCTTTTCCAAAAACAACAGCTGCAGTTTGCAAAGAAATGAACAGAACTCCTTATTAGTTGAGCAATTAACAAGAATTTATTGCTACAAATACAGACACTCCTGCAAGTCTTCTTGCCCAGAGGCTTTCCCTCCCCAAAACACCACTTAACTCAGTGGGTAAAAGTCCAAAGCCTCCAGTCCAAGTCCAATCCAATCTCCAAAGCACAGTCCAGTCTTCTGAAGCAGATTCCCTCCTCTCCAGCACTGGAGAGTCCTGAGTCCCAGCAGTCCCCTTCTTCCATAGGCCTGGATCAGGTAGCTCTATCTGGTTAGGTTCTCTCTAGATCAGGTGGCTTTATGCCTTCTGAAGCTGCCTTTTATCCTTGTATGTCCCATTAAGTCCAAATTAGGCTCAGGTGAGCCATCTCTTCTGTCCATGTCCATCCAAAGTCCCATCAAGTCACATGAAGCTCAGGTGTCCATCAGGTCTCCATTGGCCTTGATTGATTACAGCTGTGGAGCCAGCCCCACCCTTCCCAGAGCTGTCAAGCAGCTGTCAAAACATGGAATCGCTGTCAACACCACATCAGCCACCTGATGATCATCTGATCTTCCATTACAGGGTGTGGCCCTAACCCTTTATCCTTCCCTTCTCCTCTGAGCACTTCCTCTTGACCTCTGGCCACTGTCCTGTTAAGATGCCCAGGCCATCCTGAGCCCAAGGTATGCAGGGCAAGGCAGCTCCAGGGCCTTGCTATCTCTAAGTGTTAGCTGAACCACTGATCCTAATCAGATGCTGTAAATATACACTCAATGGACCTGTAGTAAATAACTTCTTTTTTGTAACTTTAACAAACCATTGCCTCTTTGACTTTTTTTTCATTGATTAGCAGTCAGCCGGGTGAGGGAGGTTCCCTGGGGTGATACTCAAAGGGGTGGTCCACTGCTTAAGCTACTCTGCTTTTCCCAAAGAGGAACCTATTTTTAATTTCTATTTTTTAATTTTTAATTTCTTCCAACAAGAACTCCCTCCACTGCTTGCTGTTTCACATCTGTGAAACAGCAGTGGCAGCAAAGGAAGGGCCAGCCTTGCTTTGCACAAAGCCTTTTACAGGCTTTGAGCAATCCTGAGACCTTCACTTATTCATATAGGTTTCATCTCTAATATATTCATTTATGTAAATTTATTCAAATTTTAAATGTAATTTAATTCTTTTGTTCTTGGCCCCCAACACACTGTCAGAGAGATGATGTGGCCCTCTAGTCAAAAAGTTTGGACACCCCTGCTTATGAATAGCAATGTGGTCTCAGCCGGCAACCAGGAAGATGCCCTCAGCCCTCTCCCCTAATCCCAACACTCTGTGTTGCTTCCCAAGGTTAGGTTACCATCTGAGATGGTATTTCAGGTCTTCCTCAAGCAGATTCCACTCTGGGATGTTGATTCCCATTCCAAACATGAAATATAATTTGTTAAAATCAAGATTGCAACTAACAACAACATGCTACTCCCTAGCCTAAACCCATGGTGCTTTTCCACTCCCTCCTAGTATGCAAACAGAGCCCTCTTGAGGCAGTACCCATGCTTCTTCTGCTATTGCTCTGTTTTCCTCAAAGGCTTATATCCTCTTGTTTACCCAGGCATGATGATTACTGTTAATAATAATACTGTTAATAATAATGATGATGATGATGATGAAGAAGAATACTATTCCTTAAGCACCTAAAAAGGTGCAGTATGTGTATAAAATCAATAGCGACAAGTTCCTGCTGCAAGTTTACAAACTAAATAGACAAACACATAGGAAGGGAGAGGGAGGAGAAAGACAATGGATAAGGTATTATACTAAAATCACAGTATATTAGGGAGGAGTTTGAGCAAAAAAATACATCTTAAGAGTGGGAGACTAGGTCATGCAGATGCCTAGGGGGCCGTGTACACCCAATATAGGGTGCTGCCATGGAAAAGGGAAGTTAGTGATATTTGAGCTCGGTCAGAGAGCAAAATGACCCAGTGAGCCCCCTCTAGTGTGGTGGTAGCACCCTGTAAATGGCTGACTTTGGTGGTAGCAACAGCGTGAAGCTTTCTTGAGCAACCATATTGGTGACTACCCTCTTTTAAAATTCACAATATAATGCTCTCACCCTGACGCAACATCTCAATCATTTATTGTTGAGGTGAGGGCATAGTTGTTGTTGGCAACCTTCAGTCTCGAGAGACTATGGTATCGCGCTCTGAAAGATGGTTTTGGAACATCGTCTAGTGTGGCTGAAAAGGCCAATTCGGGAGTGACAATCCCTTCCACAACGGGAGCAAGTGCAGTCTGTCCCTGGTCTGTCTCCTTGGCTATGGGCCTTCCTTCTTTGCCTCTTTGCCTCAGACTGTCGGCAAAGTGTCTCTTCAAACTGGGAAAGGCCATGCTGCACAGCCTGCCTCCAAGCGGACCGCTCAGAGGCCAGGGTTTCCCACTTGTTGAGGTCCACTTCTAAGGCCTTCACATCCCTCTTGCAGACGTCCTTGTATCGCAGCTGTGGTCTACCTGTAGGGCGCTTTCCTTGCACGAGTTCTCCATAGAGGAGATCCTTTGGGATCCGGCCATCATCCATTCTCACGACATGACCGAGCCAATGCAGGCGTCTCTGTTTCAGCAGTGCATACATGCTAGGGATTCCAGCACGTTCCAGGACTGTGTTGTTAGGAACTTTGTCCTGCAGGTGATGCCAAGAATGCGTCGGAGGCAGCACATGTGGAAAGCGTTAAGTTTCCTCTCCTGTTGTGAGCGAAGACTCGCTGCAGTACAGAAGTGTACTCAGGACGCAAGCTCTGTAGACCTGGATCTTGGTATCTTCCGTCAGCTTCTTGTTGGACCAGACTCTCTTTGTGAGTCTGGAAAACGTGGTAGCTGCTTTACCGATGCGTTTGTTTAGCTCAGTATCGAGAGAAAGAGTGTCGGAGATTGTTGAGCCAAGGTACACAAAGTCATGGACAACCTCCAGTTCATGCGCAGAGATTGTAATACAGGGAGGTGAGTCCACATCCTGAACCATGACCTGTGTTTTCTTCAGGCTGATTGTCAGTCCAAAATCTTGGCAGGCCTTGCTAAAACGATCCATGAGCTGCTGGAGATCTTTGGCAGAGTGGGTAGTGACAGCTGCATCGTCGGCAAAGAGGAAGTCATGCAGACATTTCAGCTGGACTTTGGACTTTGCTCTCAGTCTGGAGAGGTTGAAGAGCTTTCCGTTTGATCTGGTCCGGAGATAGATGCCTTCTGTTGCGGTTCCAAAGGCATGTTTCAGCAGGACAGCGAAGAAAATCCCAAACAAGGTTGGTGCAAGAACACAGCCCTGCTTCACGCCGCTTCGGATGTCAAAGGGGTCTGATGTGGAGCGATCAAAGACAACAGTGCCCTTCATGTCCTTGTGGAAGGATCGGATGATGCTGAGGAGCCTGGGTGGACATCCAATCTTGGGGAGAATCTTGAAGAGGCCATCCCTGCTGACCAGGTCGAAGGCCTTTGTGAGATCTATGAAGGCTATAAAGAGTGGCTGTCGCTGTTCCCTGCATTTCTCCTGCAGTTGTCTAAGGGAGAATACCATATCAGTGGTGGACCTGTTGGCTCGGAATCCGCACTGTGATTCTGGATAAACGCTCTCTGCAAGTACCTGGAGCCTCTTTAGTGCAACTCGGGCAAACAACTTTCCTACAACGCTAAGGAGAGAGATGCCATGGTAGTTATTGCAGTCACCCCTGTCGTCTTTGTTCTTGTACAGTGTGATGATGTTTGCATCCCTCATGTCTTGAGGTACTCCACCTTCTCTCCAGCAGAGACAGAGGATTTCATGCAGCTCAGTGACGATGATCTCTTTGCAGCACTTTAGGACTTCAGCAGGGATGCTGTCTTTTCCAGGTGCCTTGCCAAAGTGGTGAGACAAACGGAACCAGTGATGAGACAAACGGGATGCAGGGGGAGGGGCAAGAGAGGGGTTTGTGGGTATCAGGAAATTGAAGAGGGAGCAGTGATGAGACAAACGGGTAGATGAGCCTCGTCAGCCTGGAAAGGCAGCTCATCTAAGAGAAGGAAAACTCTGAGGGCATAGTATTGTGGGTTAAAAAGAAAAAAGCTCTGGTCTGCAGGGCCCTGTTAGGGCACTAAGCCTCCCCCTCCCCCAGTAGCTACTCAAGGATGCTTCATTAATGACAGGTCTCAGTTGATCTGACCATTCGATTTTGCTGCTGTTTTAATCTGTAGGTGATGTTCTATTTTGAAATATGTCATGCTCTCACCTAGAAGCTGGCTTTCAGTGTTCTAGCTATCTTTCTTAGTTGAACACTGAATGTGGGGCTTGGTGAAAACAGCACATTTTCAAAAGTCTGGCATATCCCCTGTATTCATGTACAACCTGAAAGCCCTCTAGTTATGGATGGACCATAAAAAAAACAAACACCTGACCAGGAGCTGAAATCTGGCTCATTAAGGTCCTATGACAAGGACCCTCTGACTGAAATGTTTCCATCTATTACAGCACTATCCTATGCATGTCTACTGAGAAGTATATCCAGTTGAACTCAGTGGGGCTTACTCTCAAGTACAGTAAGGATACAATCCTAACCCCTTATGGCAGTGCTTTCCAGCACTGACATAGCGGTGCCAATGGGACGTGTGCTGCATCCTGCAGTTGGGTGTCACTCACGGAGGCCTCCTCAAAGTAAAGGGATCTTTGTTCCCTTACCTCAGAGTTGCATTGCCCTTATGTCACTGCTGGAAAGCAGTGACATAAGGGGTTAGGACTGCACCCAAAGTGTGTTAATATTGTAGTCTTAGGCCCAAATCCTAACCAACTTTCCAGTACTGACATAGCTGTGGCAATGAGGCATGTACTGCATTCTGCAGTTGGGTGGCAGTCACAGAGGCTTCCTCAAGGTAAGGGAATATTTTTTCCCTTACCTCAGAGCTGCATTGCCCTTACCTTGGTGCTAGAAAGTTGGTTAGGTCTGCACCCTTAGTAATATTGGATATAGGGTGAACAGTTCTAGTTAGTTGCAGAAAACCTGAGAAGTACAGCTGATGCTCTCTTAAACATTTATCTAGTGACCTCGTAAGACTGAATGGGTCGAAGCTCTGATGTTCTTCCAAACAGGATACCTCCATGTCCAATGCAAGGAAGCATAAAACTGAACCTATTTACACTGAGGAAGAGCTTAAATCATGTATTAACTTAAATTGCAAGCACTCACTACAATACACATATTGCAAGCAGCTGTTCTACAAATATCCAGAGCAGCACATTTCAAAAACAATTTGGCATGCTACATTTTAACAACCCTTTCCAAAGTATAAACACTGTGAAAATGTCTGTTTTTTGACAACATTTAAAAATAAGCTTTTTTAAAACTGAGAGAGAAAGAGAGTGAAATTCTTCACTGAGGCAAAGAGATATTTGGCATACCACTTCAGCAGTAGCTACAAAGTGAGGACCAGATGACGTGGTGTTAAACACATCATAGAAAGTTAGCTTGTCTGCCACCAGGCTGCAGAGAAAAGGGAATTTAAACTTTTTACTTCTATGCCATTTTCTTACCAAAAATCCCTCCCTCCCCAAAATGATTATTTAACTCCGAAAGTGCCATTTAATACATTAAAGGTAGGGTTGATTTTCAGCAGGGCAACAGCATGGAAGTAAGAGCCCAATCATCATCATGACTACTCAGAACTAAGTCTCACTGTAATCAATGGGGCTTCCCCCCAGGTGAGTGTGGACAGGACTAGAGCCTAAATGTTAACACTCTCCTTACCCCCAGACCACCATCTCATTCCAAATTGTAGTCCTGCATGTCTAACTTGCCAGGAAAGGGAAGCTTCTAACTATACAATGATACATTTAAGGTCATGTGTAATTTGGCTTTGACAAAAAAATATATAGAGAAAGCCAGTGTGATATAATGGCTATTGGAACAGAACTGAGAAGATCTGGGTTTGGATTCCTGATCAGCTTGAGCAGGACCTTGGGGGATTCACCATCTATAAACCTAACCCACTTTATAGGGGTGCTATGAGGATAAAAGCTGTGGGTTCAGCACCCTGAGTCCTTTGGAAGAAGGCTGTAATTAAATGTAGTAGCAATGATAGGCTACAACATCCTTATTAAGCCACCTTGGATGCTTCTTTTTTAAATAGACGCGTGTGGCCTCTGGGAACCAAGTGCCTCTGGGAACTAAGTGCCAGGTAAGGCACAAGAGTTTAGCATCTGGGCGAGGAGAAGGCAAGGAGACCTCTGAGTTTTGGAGAAGGAGAGGAGGAGGAGCAGGAGCAGGAGCAGGAGGTAAGTGTACTCATTCTAACGCTTTGTCTTTCTAACTCCCTGTCTTCTAACCTTAACCTTACCTTTAAAGCAACCTTAAATCAAAATTGAAAGTTAGCACCTAAGGGAGGTACATAGGGCTACTCTGAGCAGGAGCAGAGTCCTACACGTGAGTAAGAGCAGCGTCCTACTCGTGAGTAAGTGCCCAAGGGTCAGGCATTTAAATCAAAATTGAAAGTTAGCTGCACCTAAGGTAGCACTTAATCGAAGGAAGGGAGGAGGATAAAGTGAAAAGCAGGTTTTCTACTTGTTTAAATTAAACCTATACTTAACCCAGGTTAAACCTAATCTAAGTTAGAACATAACCTAAACAGGTCAGTAAATTGGGACACAGGATCTAGAGAGCAATAAATAATTAAACAAACCCAAATAAAAACTAGCTTGAGGTTACAAAAACAGTCCAGCCTAAGAGAACAAAACTAGGAGGGAAAGGACCTAGGAAGGGCCAATTCCCAACCCATTAAGAGCCCCATTAGGCTAATCCAAGCAGTCCATTCAGGAGCCTGCAGAGTAGGTCACGCCCATCAGCAGCCATTTGCCTTCCTGAGCTTTTGTAAACTCACCTGGGAAGGCCAGCCCCCTTTCAATCAGGAAGGAAGGAGGGGGGAGGAGCCAGCCAGGAGTATAAAGCTAGGCGGGCCATCGCGTGAGGCTCTCTGCAGACGCGTGTGGCCTCTGGGAACCCAGTGCCTCTGGGAACTAAGTGCCAGGTAAGGCATGAGAGTTTAGCATCTGGGCGAGTTCAGCAGCAGGGCGAGGAGGCCAGGGCCCCATACGCTGCCCTTCCTCTTCCCTTGAGAAGAGGGCTGCTATCCAGTGTACGGTTTTTAAAAGGACCCCTAAATAAAACAACAAAACAATAACAAAAAAGCTATGCAGTCAGACAGCCAGCAGCAGGGTGGGGGCTATCCAGTGTTCTGCATCGAGTGCCACATGTATGATTATATGCCTCTGGGGCATAAGTCATGGGTGTGTCCTCGGTGCAAGGAGCTCCAGGCTCTCAGGGAACGCGTCCGCTCCCTTGAAGCCTTGGTGGCCGACCTGGAGAAGCGCAGGCAGCCAGAGGAGGACCGTGGGGAGACTTCCGGGGACGATCAGGCTTCGTCCCAACCTCAGGCGTGCAGCTCCTCGGCTGCCCGGGTGGGAAGTCTCGGGACTGGAGGACGTCATCCTGGAGAGGAGGGAAACAATCCCCTAGGGGGGATCCCTTCTCCAGGGGATGGGCCCGTATCCGAGCGCACTCGGGATACTCCTCGGCGGGAGGGGGGTCGGGGGCTTCTTGTAGTGGGGGATTCGATTATTAGAAACATAGAGAGGGGGGTTTGCGACGGATGTGAGGACCGCATGGTGACTTGCCTGCCTGGTGCGAAGGTTGCGGACATCACTTCTCATCTAGACAGGCTAGTAGACAGTGCTGGGGGAGAGGTAGCGGCTGTGGTGCATGTCGGCACCAACGACGTGGGCAAGTGTAGCTGGGAGGTCCTGGAGGCCAAATTTAGGCTTTTAGGCAGGAAGCTGAAAGCCAGGACCTCAAAGGTAGCGTTCTCTGAAGTGCTACCTGTTCCACGCGCAGGGCCAGCTAGGCAGGCGGAGATCAGGGGTCTCAATGCGTGGATGAGACGGTGGTGTAGGGAGGAGGGGTTTAGTTTCGTTAGGCACTGGGGAACGTTTTGGGACACGCGGGGCCTGTACAAGAGGGACGGGCTCCATTTGAACCAGAATGGAACCAGACTGCTGGCGCATAACATTAAAAAGGTTGCAGAGCAGCTTTTAAACTGATCCCTGGGGGAAGGCCGACAGGAGCCGAGGGGCATCCGGTTCGGGACTCCTCATCCCTATGGGATGAGGATGGGGAGGTTAGAGAACAACAAGACAAAGGCAGGGTAGGAGAAGAAATTGGGAAAGGTAGGGTGATGGGATGTGATAGACGGTTTGGCACAATGAGAGGATGCGGGGACAAAGGAACAAATAAGCAGCCCATCCTAGGGCATTCCGTGTATAAATGCTTTTATGCGAATGCCCGAAGTCTACGAGCAAAGGTGGGAGAACTGGAATGTCTGGTGACAAGGGAAAATATTGACATAGTGGGCATAACGGAAACCTGGTGGAATGCGGAGAATCAGTGGGATACCGCAATCCCGGGCTATAAACTCTACAGGAGGGACAGGCAGGGGCGTGTTGGAGGTGGGGTGGCCCTTTATGTTAAGGAAGGGATAGAATCCAGCAAAGTAGAGATTGAAGGTGGGTCCGACTCCACCGTAGAATCTCTGTGGGTTAAATTACCAGGCTTGTGCAGCGATGTAATACTGGGGGCGTGCTATCGTCCTCCAGACCAGAAATCTGATGGGGACCTTGAAATGAGGAAACAGATCAGGGAGGTGACAAGGAAGGACAGGGTTGTAATCATGGGGGACTTCAATTATCCTCATATTGACTGGGTCAATTTGTGTTCTGGTCACGATAAGGAAACCGGATTTCTTGACGTGCTAAATGACTGTGGCTTAGATCAGCTAGTCAAGGAGCCCACCAGAGGACAGGTGACTCTGGATTTAATTTTGTGCGGTACGCAGGACCTGGTTAGAGATGTGAACGTTACTGAGCCATTGGGGAACAGTGATCATGCTGCGATCCGTTTTGATGTGCACGTTGGGGGAAGAATACCAGGCAAATCTCTAACAAAAACCCTTGACTTCCGACGGGCGGACTTCCCTCAAATGAGGAGGCTGGTTAGAAGGAGGTTGAAAGGGAGGGTAAAAAGAGTCCAGTCTCTCCAGAGTGCATGGAGGCTGCTTAAAACAACAGTAATAGAGGCCCAGCAGAGGTGTATACCGCAAAGAAAGAAGGGTTCCACTAAATCCAGGAGAGTGCCCGCATGGCTAACCAGCCAAGTTAGAGAGGCTGTGAAGGGCAAGGAAGCTTCCTTCCGTAAATGGAAGTCTTGCCCTAATGAAGAGAATAAAAAGGAACATAAACTGTGGCAAAAGAAATGTAAGAAGGTGATAGGGGAGGCCAAGCGAGACTATGAGGAACGCATGGCCAGCAACATTAAGGGGAATAATAAAAGCTTCTTCAAATATGTTAGAAGCAGGAAACCCGCCAGAGAAGCGGTTGGCCCTCTGGATGGTGAGGGAGGGAAAGGGGAGATAAAAGGAGACTTAGAGATGGCAGAGAAATTAAATGAGTTCTTTGCATCTGTCTTCACGGCAGAAGACCTCGGGCAGATACCGCTGCCCGAACGGCCCCTCCTGACCGAGGAGTTAAGTCAGATAGAGGTTAAAAGAGAAGATGTTTCAGACCTCATTGATAAATTAAAGATCAATAAGTCACCGGGCCCTGATGGCATACACCCGAGGGTTATTAAGGAATTGAAGAATGAAGTTGCAGATCTCTTGACTAAGGTATGCAACTTGTCCCTCAAAACAGCCACGGTACCAGAAGATTGGAGGATAGCAAATGTCACGCCTATTTTTAAAAAGGGAAAGAGGGGGGACCCGGGAAACTATAGGCCGGTCAGCCTAACATCCATACCGGGTAAGATGGTGGAATGCCTCATCAAAGATAGGATCTCAAAACACATAGACGAACAGGCCTTGCTGAGGGAGAGTCAGCATGGCTTCTGTAAGGGTAAGTCTTGCCTCACAAACCTTATAGAATTCTTTGAAAAGGTCAGCAGGCATGTGGATGCGGGAGAACCCGTGGACATTATATATCTGGACTTTCAGAAGGCGTTTGACACGGTCCCTCACCAAAGGCTACTGAAAAAACTCCACAGTCAGGGAATTAGAGGACAGGTCCTCTCGTGGATTGAGAACTGGTTGGAGGCCAGGAAGCAGAGAGTGGGTGTCAATGGGCAATTTTCACAATGGAGAGAGGTGAAAAGCGGTGTGCCCCAAGGATCTGTCCTGGGACCGGTGCTTTTCAACCTCTTCATAAATGACCTGGAGACAGGGTTGAGCAGTGAAGTGGCTAAGTTTGCAGACGACACCAAACTTTTCCGAGTGGTAAAGACCAGAAGTGATTGTGAGGAGCTCCAGAAGGATCTCTCCAGACTGGCAGAATGGGCAGCAAAATGGCAGATGCGCTTCAATGTCAGTAAGTGTAAAGTCATGCACATTGGGGCAAAAAATCAAAACTTTAGATATAGGCTGATGGGTTCTGAGCTGTCTGTGACAGATCAGGAGAGAGATCTTGGGGTGGTGGTGGACAGGTCGATGAAAGTGTCGACCCAATGTGCGGCGGCAGTGAAGAAGGCCAATTCTATGCTTGGGATCATTAGGAAGGGTATTGAGAACAAAATGGCTAATATTATAATGCCGTTGTACAAATCGATGGTAAGGCCACACCTGGAGTATTGTGTCCAGTTCTGGTCGCCGCATCTCAAAAAAGACATAGTGGAAATGGAGAAGGTGCAAAAGAGAGCGACTAAGATGATTACGGGGCTGGGGCACCTTCCTTATGAGGAAAGGCTACGGCGTTTGGGCCTCTTCAGCCTAGAAAAGAGACGCTTGAGGGGGGACATGATTGAGACATACAAAATTATGCAGGGGATGGACAGAGTGGATAGGGAGATGCTCTTTACACTCTCACATAATACCAGAACCAGGGGACATCCACTAAAATTGAGTGTTGGGCGGGTTAGGACAGACAAAAGAAAATATTTCTTTACTCAGCGCGTGGTCGGTCTGTGGAACTCCTTGCCGCAGGATGTGGTGCTGGCATCTAGCCTAGACGCCTTTAAAAGTGGATTGGACGAGTTTCTGGAGGAAAAATCCATTATGGGGTACAAGCCATGATGTGTATGCGCAACCTCCTGATTTTAGGAATGGGTTAAGTCAGAATGCCAGATGTAGGGGAGAGCACCAGGACGAGGTCTCTTGTTATCTGGTGTGCTCCCTGGGGCATTTGGTGGGCCGCTGTGAGATACAGGAAGCTGGACTAGATGGGCCTATGGCCTGATCCAGTGGGGCTGTTCTTATGTTCTTATGTTCTTATGTAAATAGACAAATATTTTAAATAAATAACTATTTCTATTTGGAGATTTTGAGATCTTAAGATTATATCCTTTTTCACAGGACCCCTACTGATAGGCAACTTCAGTTACAGTAAAATATCTAGATGGTAATAATGCGTGCATTCAGATTTCAGAAGATGATCACATTGATTCCATTCCTTCAACAAAGGTTCTGCAGCAATTTTTAAAAAGTAACCACTAACTCTGCTGTTTTCTCAAAATGATTGCATTTATTGATCACAGTTTTTTACTCTGTGGGTTGACTTGTCTATGGTATCAAAAGTGAGATTTTTTTTGTTTGTTCTGTTTTGTTTGTTTTTCCCAAGGAGCAGTGTAACTTCCAGTAAACAATTTTAATTTTTAACATGACACATTCACATGAAACTTATACTGAGACCGAGATCACTTCAGAAACATTGCTTCTTTTTGTGAGATTGTTTTTCAGCGCTATCCATGGGATCTCAGCGTTAGTTCTATCTCAGTGTGGTTTTGGGGACTGAACCTCAAGTTTTGAACAGAGGGTTAGCACAACAATGAATGATGTTTCCAGCTCCTGCTAGCCTTAGCTCTAAAAGCAAACTCTACTTGTTGCCAGTAATATTTCCACAAATATTTATTGAGGTTTTAAAACTAATTTATTCGGATCAGCTGAATTATGTATGAGTACGACAAAAAAAAAAATTCCTTCTCTGAACATCAAATTTCTTTATTCCTTCTCTGGTCAAACTTCTTTCAAAAAATGTGTGTTTCTCTGATCCCCCCCCCCCCATATCCTTATTACAGTCACTTTTGTTTTTTGGCTTATTTCTAGCTGAATTGACTTCTGGCACCACTGCAGTATCTTTGGCACCAATGGGAGTATCTTACCTGAACCTGTGGCTCGAACACCTTGATTTTCCATTAAATCATATGTGTTTACTTATTAAAGAGGTAATAAATTTTCAGTTGGGAAGACAACAATGTCATTTTAACATCTGTTCAAATTTAATACTGCTTTGTGAATTTTCAGATTGGTGTCTTTTGCTATCTCAAAGGGATAGCATTGTGTACCTGCTTGAACCAATGAATGTATAAGGTTTACTTAATGCTGCCTGAATAAAATGAGTGTGTATAACTAGTATATCTCTTTTCTACAAGCCTCATTTTGATCAGTATATTCTGATAAATGAATCTGTGAAACTCCTTGCCACAGGATGTTGTGATGGCCCCTGGCCTAGGCAATCTTTAAAGAGAATTGGACATAGCTCCAATGGCTCCTACGTAGTCCTTATACACATTGAACAAAAAAGTAAATATGCTAATGCAAAAAGAGCTCCCTATGGTTTATCGACCTGTGGGATACGTTTCCAAGGTACTGGCCTTAAAGGCACCCACCTCCTGTAACAAATATGAAAGTGTGGGAGGTGATGGTAGTCAAGCTTAAATCCAGGAGGGGCAGAGAGGATATGTCTTGAGGTAGCACCTGACACAGGTCTCTTCCAGCTCAAACTGAAAATACTGTACGCACCTATGAATGCAGGAATGTAGTCAAGAATATAGCATGTTCTTGAGTAATGTATGAGAAACTATTTTTGTGTTAGCAGACAGTCAGCTTGTTGATCTACCAGAAAAGGAAGTTGGTGAACATAGGCTTCATGTGTACTAAATCCAAAGACTGTCATCACTGATTATGCTTAATGGCTTAATGTTTGTTTATTTTTAGTTTATCAATTTTTACCCAGCCTCGCCCCAACAAAAGGGTGCACAAGGTTGCTGGTGTCTTTTGACTAAAGTGTGGTAAGAATGAAAATAGTTTGATTGGTCTCTCCATCCAGAAATGAACTATAGCCTGTACAGTATTTTATAGGCTGAGAGGGAAAGGGGGGGATCTCAACTACCATTCCAAAATCACATTTCTGTAGTCTAAATGAAGAGAAATTTACAGAAACAGTGGTTACAAGTGGGAAGAAACAAAGCTGCACATAGTTGTCATCATTTTTTTTTAATGCTTTGAATATTTGCTTTTACTGGCTGCTCTCCTTACTGTGCCACTTCTCAAACCAGGAAGCACATGGAATTTCCTTTCCATTTGACTACTGAACAGGAAATGTTTAGAACATGGAAGTTTTGGTTGAGCGGCAAACACACTCTGTTGCTCATGAGGGTTATGCGACTGCTCTACTAATCCCGACAATAAATAGATAAAAAAATACGTGTTGAAATCCAGTTGCAGAGGAACTGCTGATCATATTCCATGCTCTGCCAGGTCACAATCATTTCAGCATCCCATCTATCCTAACTTTTCTATTTCCTTTCTTTAATGTGTTGATGCTTATGACCTATTTCTAGCGCCTGAAGAAAGCATGCTTTTAACGTATACAAACATAATTGTACTGCACAATGGATTACAAAGAAGAAAATTATCACCACATTTAAAATCTAATAGGATCCACAGATCTTCCATTAAATTATAATTAATTATTTATAAATAAATTAATTAATTATTTATTATTATTAATTATTATTAATTAATATTAATTGATCTTTATTGTGGGGTTTTTTTCTTCATTCCTTTACTATACAGCTTCATAGTAACATGCTGGGTAACACCCAACCCATATTAATTTTTAGGGGAGTTTGCTCTTTTGGCGTATGCTGATATGAAACATTTTGAGCCCAATCCTATGCTGAGTACTGCTGGCACAGGCATGGTCACAAACATGCCATAAAGCACACAGCAGCCACGCAAAGCCCAGTGCCACCGCCAGGGCAACACTGGAGTGTTGCCTGCCGACTAGGGTAAGTGAACCACTGGGCAGCGAGGAGGCAGGGGGAGGGCAAAATGGGAATGGGGAAGGAACGTTTTTAGGCAGGGGAGGGTGCCCTGGGGGTAGTTTATTCCTGGGAAGGGGGCAGGGATGGCAGCAGAGATTGCAGCTGCATCCGACCCCCCCCCCCCCCGCACTTGACAGCCATACATGGGATACAGCAATTGACTGGTGCCAATCCGAGTAGACTCATCAGGGCTGCCTGAGCCTGATCCAGGTTAAAGGAAGCACTGTTCCCTTAGTAACCCAAGGAGAACTCCAGCTGCCTCCTTGGCCTCTGTTCCCCTTCCCAGTGCTCCTCTTTCTGAATGTACTGAGGAATAAAAATACAGGGTCAGTACAGGTGATAACTATCCACTGGCCTTTCCCAGTTAAAAGCAGGAGTGTATTATCTTCCTCCTGTTTCATGTCTCCACTCCCATGCTCATATGGCAGACTGTCCACGTCCCCCTATTTGTGATTTAAATACTCACCTGGTCAGTAGGGGTGGTTTGGACAGTCTCCCACATGACTATGTATTGCAGAGTACAGATGGTGGGCCAGGATGTATGCCCTCGCTATTAATTGCATGGCAGATGCAACAGGGCTGGTGAACAGTATTGGCTGAACTGGCTCATTCACAAAATTGGAGATATGTGCACCTGCATGCATGCATATAACTGCTTAAGAGGCACTTTTTCAAGTGGGAGCTGCTCTTTGATTTAGCAGGGGAAGAGTAACTGGCCCTCCTCACCCCAGCCGTGTCTCTTCTAGTGGCTGTCTGCTGGTGTTGCATCTTTTTAGATTGTGGGCCCCTTTGGGATAGGGAGCCATTAGTTATTTGATTTTTTTCTGTAAACCGCTTTGTGAACTTTTGTTGAAAAGAGATATATGAATACTGTCAATAATAATAATATAATATACACACAGTGCTTGGTAACAACTGCTTGGAGACCTGTTCACAGGACCCTAATAAAAAGAATGGCTCATTCTTAGCTCAACAGTTCAAGCAGAAGGGTTTCCAGCTATCCCAAATCATGACTTTTATACTGCAGTGGTTCAGTGGCCCAGATATTGGGAGAACAAAAGGGATTCAGGCAATCCTTTTTGAATAACAATCATTGTGATAAATATTTTAAAAACATTTCAGACTTGAGGTTACAGATTTTCATTCTAGGCTGGCTTAGTAAGAAGCTCTACCTACAAGTGCAGACAGAAAAAAAATGTCTCCAGCAGAGCTTCCATGATGGAAAGCTGACATTGCCCACATACTTTGAGATGAATCTCTAGAGAAAGTTAAGGTGACCTTTAAAAATTGCAGTTTCCCATGCCATTCTGAGTCTTATCTGCAGTCAAAATGAGAATGTATTCAAGGTTATTTGTGTAAAACCAGGGCTACCTAGATAAAGGAAGCAATGACCTCGTGTCAGCCAACAGCATTTAGCAACTGCTCCACTTTCTTGTTTCTTCACAGCTTGTAAAGGAAAAACAACATATGTGAAAGAGCAGGCCATGTTCGGTAAAAAGGAGAATGCAGTTTTGGTGGGAATGGGAGGTGTCAGCAGCCCTGCCAAGCCACACATTTGTAAAGCACTGTATTTATCAAAAAGATCAGAGGCATCAATGCAATCCTAAAAATCTGGGGGAAAGAATCATTTGCTAGAACAATTTAACCCTCCTATTTATCTTGCTTCAGCCTTTAAGGACGCAATCCTATACACACTTTCCTGGGAGTAAGCCCCATTGAACACAATAGAACATACTTCTGTAGACATGCATAGGATTGCACTGTAACACATCTAACACTCAACATATCCACACCTGAAAACAGGATGTAGCTTTAGATAAGAAATAAGGGTTTTGTTAACAAGCTACAGAAGAGACCAGAGGGGGCTGGGAGCTTCCAGGACCCTGCAGGAGGCCAGTGCTGCCCCCACCCCTTGGTAAGTAAAAAAAGTTCCTTGGCAGTGACAACACTGCAATCTCTGTAGTACTGTTGCTGCCACCAGAGCAGGGCCATTCCCCTTAATGGGGAATGCCCTACTTCCGGTTCCCCTGGTGGGTCATGACCCACCAGTTTGGGAACCACTGCTCTAGAGCAGTGGTATTTTTTAAACAACACTCTATTGGGACCCACCTAGTTTTACAAGACTTTTTTTTTAATGATCTAGAAAGATAATTTTTTTAATTTTTAAGTAAGAACGACCAGAAAAAGAACCTCAAACATTTATCTCTGTATATATTCACACAAACTTGCAAACTGCAGGAACTGAGCTCTTTGCAGGGTAATTAGCACTACAGATCTGATTTTTCCATAGCCTCAGGGCTTGAGTCAATTCATCTCTCCATCACCCTTGTCAACCCACCAAAGGTTGTGACCCACCAGTGGCTCCTAACCCACAGTTTGGGAACCACTGCTCTAGCAGGTAAGGAGAAGAGGTGGGGGACTATCCATGCAGATCCTTGGATGATCCCTGATCATTCTTAATCCTTACAGATGTTATTTTCTTCTAATATTTTACAAATCTAATCATTTGCCTGGCAGTTCTTGTAAAATCCAGTAAGAGAAGGGGTGTGCATGGCAGTGGCATTCCTAGGGGGCAAGTGGGCAAATGCCCTGGGGTGTCATTCTTCTAGGGGTGGTGCCACTTTTCGCCCTCCTCTGCCACCACCTCACCTGGAGACCTTTGGAGAGTTGCAGAAGCTGCATATCACCTCACTGACCCTCCAAAGGCCTTCTGAGGTCTCCAGAAGGCCGGAAATAGCTACTTCCAGCTTTTGGCTGAAAACTGGTAGTGATTTTTGGCCTTTCAGAGGCCTCAGACAGCATTCCTGGGGGGGCAAGGGGGCATGACTACTTCAGGGGTAGTGCCACTTGCTCGCCCCCCACTACTACCCCCTACCTGTGGCCTTCGGAAAGCCAAGGAAGCCGTATGTCACCTCCCTGACCCTCTAAAGGCCATCTGAGGTTTCTGGAAGGCTGAAAATAGCAACTTCTGGCTTTTGGCTGAAAACCAGTAGTGATTTTCAGTCTGCCAGAGGCCTCAGAAGATGTGCAGCTTCCTTGGCTCTCTGAAGGCCACCGGATGGGGGGGTGGCGGCACCCTCCGGTTCTGACCCCATGCAGCACAGGTGCCAGAATCAGCAATGGTGGTGGGTTGGTTGTTTTGGTTCATATGGTTCAATGGACTATAGAGATTTTTGTTTCTGATGAGTAAGGTTTACAGACCAAGTCTTACTAAACTCAATAGGCTTATGTCTGAGTAAGATAATAACACTGTTTCCAAACACCTCTAGCTATAGGTAACTAATTCTGAGTTTCTGGGGGGAAAAAACATTTAAATAGGGGGAGACAGAGAACAAATGAATTTCCACCCCTTCTGAATTCTTCCCTGAGCCTTCTTTTCCAGTGGCCTTCAACCACTTTCATGCCATGACCCAGACAGACAGGGGACCCACCGCTGATCCTAATCCCACCTAGAACATGATCTGCCCACCCCCTTCCTCTGTTGCTGCTTGCCCCATTTCCCCCTACCTCTTCACAACAACCCTATGAGGTAGCAACCTGAGCCTTAGGAACTGCAAGGCAAGACCGGGAGAAAAGGCTGTGCAGGATTGTAAAGAACTCATTGATAAGGCAGTACCATTATTGAATTGGATCCAAGCCCCATGTGGATCCATGTGGATAACTGTGTTTCTACTCATTTAAAAACATAAAAAACTGGAGTAGAATGCAGATAATTGGCTCAAATCAATAAAACCCATTTTGTCGGGTATTTTCCAGAGTCTTTCCTAACTCAGGAATATGCAGCTGTAGCTAGTCTTTTAAAGGGAACATACATATACAAGATACAGTAAAAGATTTCAAAAAGACAGACATGTGGGTGGGAACTGGGGAGATAATATGCAACAGAAAATTGCTTTCGATAACATTATTTTCAAAGAACATGTACTTAGTTGAAATTTCTTCTCTTCATTTTTGACATTGTCATGCTATTTTATTATTCAAAAACAACTTCTGAAAGACAGAAAACTTTCAAAAGATGCTGTAGTATACTCAGCGCCTCTGGTACTGGGAGTTGACTACTCCCACTGCCCCCTTCATGGCTGCTTAAAGCCATGGGAAGACCTGGGGCCCAGTCCTATCCAACTTTCCAGCACTGATGCAGCCATTCCATTGGGTCATGCACTACATCCGGCAGTGGGGAGGGCAGTTTCAGAGGCCTCCTCAAGGTAAGGGAATATTTGTTCTCTCGCCTCAGGGCTGCACTGCATCCATTCTGGAAAGTTGGATAGGATTGGGCCCCTGGTCTCCCTGTTGAGATCCACTGGGGAGGCCAGGTCGACCTGAAATTTGAAGCAGTGGCCAGGCCTCCACCTCCACAGAGGGGGCAAGGTCTACCCTGCATTTGGACAGGCATGATGGAACGGGAGCCCACGGTTCTATGGATTTATACAGGTGCAGCCTATTTATCTCAGCAGATTTGTCTCAATGCATGAGACAGGTGCGGGTACTGAAAGTCACACACACCTTTGCCCTGCACTGGCATCTTGATCCATTTCCAGGCAGTCCAAAACACTGCAAAAAGGCTCCCAGGCAGGGAAATAGCCCTGGAAGAGGTTCCCCTTGCAAGGACAGTAACATTCCTGGAGCACCTGAGCCAGCAAAGAGACTGAAGAGGGGAAGGGAGGGCAGAAAACCTCTGTAGCCAGAACACGTGCAGCAAGGTGGAGGTCTCTCTCTCTCTCTCTCTCTCTCTCTCTCTCACACACACACACACACACACACACACACACACACACACAGGGGCAGGTGTGGTAGCAACAGAGGGGATTGCTTTAAAAAACCCAGGGAGTGTTTGCCAAATTCCCCCCCCCATGGTGCAGGCAATCACTGACACAAGCAACCCCCCCCACCCCACTGAGATGGTGCAGGTTATCACCGACACAAGTAAGCCTTCCCAGCAAGCAAAGCATATGATTTAGCTTACAATCCTTTCCACACGTTCGTGGGAGTAAGCCCCATTGACTACAATGGGGCTTACTTCTGAGTACAAATGCATAGGGTTGGACTCTTAAAAGCTCAGTGGGACAGCTGGCAATGGGGAGGGCTGAGTATGGAGGGGAGGGGATTGATAACAGCTGCCTTAGTTTCCTTCCATCTGGAAGTGTCTGGCTGCAGTGTATTTGTGTAACTCTATGGAATTTAGCACAACACGTTTTTGTTAGTCACGCCAAGTCACGGAATGGAACTAACGCGGATAAATAGGCTCCACCTGTATAGCCTATCTTAGCTCAAATAAGTCTATTTCCCCAAACAAGGAAAGTGCTTTTCTGGCTGAAACACTAATTTTGCCTTCATCATTATGTAAATTAGGAATATTATCTTGTTCTGCAAGGAAATCAGTAGTGTTCACAGGTCCAGAACATTGGCAGCTGCACTTAAGAGACTCCATACACCTCCCCAGTCATGCCTAGTAAAAGAAATGTGTGATGACATCATAAATATATTTATTTTAGTAGATATTGCAGGGAAGATATATTGGCAGCAGCCTAATGCCTCTCATCTAATTAGGTTCTAATAGCCACCTTGCTGAACTTTTATTGCAATTGCCCCATACATGTAGTATAAGTTTAATCAGTGCCTCTCAACCAAGCCCATATTAACTCTTCTGTCACAATCCAACACAGCCTTAAGACATGCTTCAGCCCACTGCTTTCAGTGAGGTTAAGAATGCCTAACTCTGTGCTGAACTGCAGCCTTAAAAAAACCCCACAGCTCTGACTCAAACTGCTTTTTTCATAATCATCTGCAAGAATTGGTTCATCAGCAAACTGCAAGAGAAAGACCTCTGATATTGCTGCCAACGCAGGGTGCAGCTCACTGAAATACTTGTGCAATTTGAAAAGGTGGCTCATGCGGTTTTTCATTTTGTATATGCAGTATTGCTAGCCTGAGTAGAACAGTGTGGTGTGCAACCAGGAGCACATTGCCCTGAGCATATAAAATGCAATACCTCTTCTGTCCGCCTGCCAACTGAATAGACATGCAAAAATTTCACTCCAATTAACATATAACTCCTGCCCAGCTCCATTCATTTTATAGATTCTACAAGATTTGGACTCTTCCTCAACAGATTTTAGAGTGCAATCTTAGCATGTCCTGGAAGCAGGCAGGTCAGCGGGTCTCTGCTACATCCATTGCAAGATTGGGACCAAAAGCGGCGCAGCCTGAGGCAAGGGAAAATGTTTCCCCTTACCCCATGTCGTGCTGCAGTGCCCCCCAATGGGTCTACCTGATGAGGTGGCACAAATCCGAGCAGCCCAGGGCTGCCCTGGGCCTCTCAGGAACAGGTTCAGGATCCGGCATAACTACTGGGTCCTGGCCCCGCCTCCTGCTCTCTGCCCGCCCACCCGCCTATGGCCCCACCAGCCGCCCGCCCTCCTTACCTTGAAACGCCAATCCTTGGATAGGATTGGGCTCTTATTGTCTTTGTTTGGATCACATTAACAGGTCTGCTGTGTTACACTACACTATCAGGAAGAGGACAAGAAGAGACACACAAGATGGTGGCAGCCTACTTCTTTGAACACCTAGCTTTATCCTAACAAATGGAAGGAAGCTGTATCAATGGCAAACTGCTGTTGTTGCATTGATGTGGGCAGGGCCTAGGAGAGGGGGGGGTAAAGGGGGTAATTTGTACCTGGGCCCAGGGTCCGAAAGGGGGTCCTGGAGCCAGAGAAGGGGGCCCTGAGTCTTACAGGATCCTGAGAGCTCAGCACAGCCAACCTGCCTCCCAACCTTCCCCGCATTCCATGTGTGCTTTCTGTTTAACCAAAAGGAGATGTATGCGGAGGGAGAGCCCTCCACTACAATGAACACCAGGATGACGAGAAACAATGTGAATTATTTCCCCTTATCTGTATTGTTAATTCTTTCTCAGCTGATTATAGCATAAACAAATATGATCAAATCAAATGTACTTTCTTAGCCTCTTTTATTTATTTATATTTATTCTGCCTCCCATTGCTGCCCTCCCTCCCACCTCGTTTACCTCCTCCCCCTTTTGGGAAGGGGCTCAAAAGAAATTTTGTACCCCCTGATAAAATTTCTCTGAAAGGCCCTGGATGTGGGGGCTGGTTCAAATCAAGGCAGCACCACAAGCTGATGAAAACATTTCTCTGGTGCTGCAGTCCCACCACCAGATAGGATGAGCTTTACTGTTATTGTAAAGGCCCACAAGACTGGCCAGAAGACTGCAATAGGCTCTTATTAAAGGTACTTCCATGGTGTTCTGTAAGCATGTCAGAATAAAAACTGTAGGAGTTCAATGAGACTACAGTTTGCTGGAAATTGCTCTTTAATTTGCTAGCATTTTCTCCCATAATGCCTCTTATTTACAGCTTTAGCAGACACTTGGATTTCCAGGAATATGCTATGATCTTCCTTGTCCCAGAGGAAAAACAAAAATGATTGCTCCCAGTTGCAATCAAAACAAAAAGGAGAAAAGTTTTTTTAAAAACTGAGGAAGTTTTAGTTTAGGATGCAAAGTTCAAATAAATGGTTGGATTAGCTACATCAATTGTCTGTCTCACTCGCAATCCAAAATCCCCTTACTCCTTTATTATGAAGTTTATATGGGACTAGGTCATACGAATCAGTTTACAAATAGTGGCAGGATACATTTCTTATAATTCATTTATTTACTACATTTATATATTACCTTTTTGTTAAGGACTCAAACTGACATGATCAAACTCTTAATAACTAATATAGAAAACTAAGCAAGTTTGGGCGCAATCCTACCAACTTTCCAGCAGTGAGGTAACGGCAATGCAGCTCCGAGGTAAGGGAACAAACATTCCCTTGCCTTGAGGAGGCCTCTGTGACTGCCACCCAACTGCAGGATGCAGCACATACCCCATTAGCTCAGCCTTGTCAGTTCTGGAAAGTTGGCTAGGATTTGGGCCTTTGTCTCATAATGCATTCTTTCAAGGGGTGGCATCAGGTGTTAACCAGACTGAGCAATGGCCAAAGACTCATGCCCATCAGAGGGCTCATTTTGCCAGGCCAACCTATGAACCCTCAATACCAGTGGCTCTGGTACTACCCCATGCATCACTGTGGGTGGGAGAGCACCATGAGTTGCCAGGGCAGGACTTTGTCCCAGGTCCGCAATAGCCTGGGATGGATGCTTCCTGGTTGTTGGATTCCTGGTTGTTGAATGCTTTCTGGATGGATTCCTGGTTGTTGCAGGCCCTGATGCACAACCCTGCAGTTGACCCCCTCATTGCTCCCCTAATGGTGCCCTGGAAACTACTATAGCCATTAGTACTGAAGGTATGGGGTATGAGCCTGGAGCCTTGGTCAGTGCCTAATCTGAATGATCTCTGATACCACTCCTGATTCCTCTTGTATAAATTCATCCAGAATCTACGTATTCCAGGGACCTGTTGCTCTCTCCAGTAATCCATTAATACCTGTATACATTGTCTGCTCCTCATATCCTTCACAAACATTTGGGAGTGCACACAGGCTTGCTGTTCCTTAGGCCAACAGGCCGCATAAAATACCAGTCCTAATTTTTTTCTTCCACAGCCACTCCAACTAGTGTCCTGGGTGGATGAGAAGGAAAGACAAAAAAGAAAAAAAAGAAAAAAAAGAAAGGAGATAAAATGCCTCCTGCATTAGATTTGCCACTTAGTGCTTTCCGGTCTTGGAGCTGAACCCAGTTCTACTTCCCCAATGAGTATGTGAGTATGATACATGCAAGTATTGTTTCCACTCATACTTTTCATTTTTATGTATATGTATATTTAAAATATCTTACAGCCCAATCCTATCTGGGCCTTCCACTGCCAGAACTCATGTTCCGTCAACAGAAGGCCCAGACTGCTGGCACAGGTCAACAATGCTGGTCAATGCTGGTCAACAATGCGAATGGCTGATGACAATGTGAGGCACCGGAGCATCCACCCACTGCCAGTGCTGATAAGTTGGCGGCCAGGGCGGGCTGTGGACTGAGAGGAAGAGGAGGATCAGAGCTGGCTGGGGGCCTACTGGGGGACAGCATGGGCAGGAGGTCTGGTCTAGAGGGTAGACCTCCGTCTGCCTGAAGATAACATCCACAAGGTCGCCAGTTCGTGGCCACCGGCACCGTGCGACCTTGAAGCAGCTGACAAGCTGAAGCCGAGCAATTCCATCTGCTCTGAGCGTGGGAGGATGGAGGCCAGAATGTGAAGCCAGATCGGAATGAAACACCTTGAATGTAGTCGTTCTTGAAAGAAAGAACCTTCTTTGAAATTGTAAAATCCCTATTTAATAGGGATTTAATAAAGCCTGCCTATGTAAACCGCCTTGAATAAAGTCTTGAATAAAGACCAAGAAAGGCGGTATATAAATACCTATTATTATTATTATTATTATTATTATTATTATTATTATTATTATTATTATTATTATTATTATTATTATTATATCAGCAACAGCAGTGCTGCCGATATTCTGTGCTCCCTTTTTGGCCTCAACACCCCCCCTTGGGCTCTCTTGGATTTGCGCCAGCCAAAGGCCCATTGGGAACCATGGATCGGCAGAATAAGGAAGTAAAAACTTCTTTTACTTATTTTTCCATCACATTATGGTCCCTGTTCTACCCACAGCATGCCGCAGAGCCCACACTGATGCTGCTGCATGCTATGGGCCACCAAGAATAAAACGGGGCCATCAGGTGTTCATCCCCAAACCTGATATGGAAAAATGCATTCTTCCCTTTCCCATCCTACCTGTGTTGTTGTATGGCTTGTTATAAAATATGAAATAATGGTGTCTGGAAAAAGAATACTTAAAAGATGTGTGAAGATGCAAAGAACTGGTAAAAACACACACAAAGTGTCACCATGATAGAACTGGAGATACAATACTGTCCCATCAATATTACACGGTCATCACCTGTGTCACCTGACCATGTTGACTGCTCGACAGTTGCTGTCAAACTACCATGTTGTGGGCCTCTTCTTCTTCCACTGTGGTAACTCTTCATTTTTCAGAATGAGGATTGCTGGGCTACCACTTCAACTTTCTACCTATAGGCAGTGAGGACTGATGGAGATGAGGCAAAGGTATGTGCACATCTGTGAACATACAGAACCAATCACAGCCTTCAGCCTCACAGAGAGTCTTCAGCATCACGTGACCAGTGCCTTTTTACCCAGTGTTGTGTGTGCTGAAAAACTCACATACAAAACTGCTTTCAGACCTGGCTGCAGAAAGCTGATTCGCCTTGCTGTCCTTGGAAACATTGTAAATGACATCCCAGCTCAGGCCCCTCATTATCCTGCAAAGCTCTTTAATCAACTTTCCTCAGAAGGTACAATACTAGGACGACTTTCTGAAAAGATCATGGTGCATAGTGTCCTTAAAATAGGAATCCATCAGCTGCTGACCAGATTAATCAACTGGGAACTGGCCCAACACCTGCTTGGCTGTTGCAGATCTCATAGTTATACATGTACATACATAACCCTTCCTTTCTCCCAAATGATGGCATGACGTTATGATTCTGGAAACTATTTTGGGCATGGAGGTTTTTAATAGGGCAGTGAATGCTACAGTCCAGAGAAGGCTGCAGGATGGCTGCGGATACTCCATATAGAAGGATAGCACACATTTTCTTTGGTCCCAAGATTTAAGCTGTTTTCATGTCTAGACTGAAAACCAGACTTATCTAACTTTTCCTTCATTCATCAGTCCTTAGGGAGAGAAACTGGGGAATCCAAATGAAGTGTCTTTCTGTTGTTTCTTAATTTTTTATGGGGAGAAAGTGCTTATCCTACTTTAAAGCCACTGATCTCCTTACAATGGAGCATGTATATTACCACAACAGATATTAGCTGGACATTACTATTACTATAAAACATTAATTTAGCACCAACTTTATGGTAGGTACTGTGCAAAACACAGATGTGATATACTTTGGTCTGGGCAGGTTGTTGGCATCCTTTAGTCTCGGAAGACTATGGTGTCACGCTTTGAATGGTGGTTCTGGAACAGTGTCCTCTCCAGTGTGTGAAGCCTGGGTAAAGTAGGTATGGAGGATAGGCTGTTACCCATGCAGCCAATCCCCCCTCTCCACGTCGCTGAAATGGTCCAATGGAAAGGCAGAGGTCAATACGGTTGGTTCCAGCGGCGTCGCAGGAGTTGCCAGAACGTGACTGTGTTCAGCCATGAACTGCCTCAGGGACTCCGGCTCCGGATTTTGCCTCAAGGTTGACTCCTGAAGCCTTTTCCATAACTGGATGTAGCCACAAGGCAGTGGAGGTTTGGGATCAGAGTTTTCCTTCTCTCAGATGAGCTGCCTTCCAAGGCTAACGAGTCCCATCTACCCGGTGGCTGTTTAGTCACCTCTTACGACAAGCACAGGCAAACCGAGGGCCTATTCTTATCCCCAGCCCCCAGGGCTGGGCAGGTTACTGATATAATTAAGTGTGCAATCCTGCCCTTCACTTGGGCCGGCACTGGAGGGTCACAATCGTGCTGTAAAGCACATATGCGCTTCTTCGGGAGTAAGCCAGGCTGGCGCACAGAGGTGTGCTAGCCTGTGGAGGGTGACACTAGCCTCCGCACTTGGCTTACTCAGCGAGCCTGGTAGGGGGGCAGGATCTGCAGCACCAGCACGCAGCATATCCAAATCCCTTCCCGGGCCCAATCCGCCTGCATAGGTCAACAAGGACTTGCATCAGCCCATTGTGGCTACCAGGGCTTAGCCTAGGGCAAGGGGACAGATGTCCCCTTACCCCATGGACACCCCCAGCAGCCAAAAGTCCCCTCCAGGATGCAGCATAGCCCATGCCAACGCCACTCCATTGCCACACTGAGATTTACATTGAATTGGGCTGTTAGTCAAGTTTCACAGCTCTTTCAGAGATCAGTAGAAGTTCACATGAATGCACCCAACTGAAGTGGAAATTTTTGTTCTATATAGGCACAAACAGATGAATCACAGGTTGGCAACCTTCAGTCTCGAAAGACTTTGGTATAAGCCTACAGCACCCAGTATTCCCAGGCGGTCTCCCATCCAAGTACTAACCAGGCCTGACCCCACTTAGCTTCCAAGATCAGACAAGATTGGGCATGTGCAGGGTAGCAGTTGCTGCTGTATAACAAAGCACTGCTAAATGTTTTAGTATGTTACTTGACAATTTCTCTATGAACAGGAGACAGGTGATGTTTCTTTAGAGACTTGAAGGCTGGTTTGAAAGAGGGATCGTTGCTCATGATGTGTACACTCATCCCATTTTCACTTCTGTTAAACAGGGTTTGTGGCTTTCGTATCATTTTAAAAACCTATAACCTATTTGACTAGAGCCAACTGGAAAACAGAATGTGTCTGCACTATCGCAAGCAATGCCTCCCGTCCTCTATTTACAGTCCTCTATTGTCCGCCTTAAGTCTTACTCCGATGCATCTTTCTCATCTCCTGTGTCTTTGACACTGTCTCCTCACGTACAAAAAAAAATTACATAATTTAACCTTATAAATTCACCTTAAGTACAAAGATTGATATGATGATTTTTGACAACTGAAATATGTTACATGCTGCCTGGAAGTCATTCATTAGTATTAAAATATATACTTATCCAGTTAATTCATTCCAGGAAATCCTTCTATTCATTCACAATCTCCAGAGATGGACCAAGTTGGGTGTGGATAATAGCTAACTGATCATGGGAAGATTCTCTATACCCTGCAAATCAAAGCTAATGCAGAAACCTCTTCTGGAGATTTTAAAAATATCAGTTTCTAATCTGTATTTGTAACTTCACCAGAAATATCCTTTCCTGCATATGGATCTCTCAAAAAGCAGGACAGCATACATAGTTGAGTATACAATTGAGTATACAATTGTATAGATAGATGAGTATACAGTACAATTGTTGAGTATACATATACTTTAAGTTATACTTTGAGCACTGCTTGATTACTTTATTTGTGCTTTGCTTTGTGATGCAGTTTATGCTTTAGTTTACTCACTTGGTGAACTTTCAACATGGCAAAACCCACACAGACATATAACAATTCTTGCAGTGCAACTCAAGCCTTTAAATGGGAGACAGATAAAGGGAAAAAAACTGTAGAGAGTAGTCTGTGACTTAAGAGAAACTGTATTTCTTTCTTTAGTTAGAATAGTATAAAGGCCTGCTACCTTTTGCATAATCCAACTCTCCAGTCTCTGCAGAGAAGCCACAGAAGAAACCTCATTTACGTACAAATTCACCACAGCCAAAAACCACATGTGCAGCAAAGGTGGAAATAACAGGCTTCTGAAATGCTTCTATTGCATAAATAGCTAGAATACGTTATTGACAAACGAGTCAGTAAAAGTTCTCATAGAAAGCTGGGGGGGGGGGGAGATGGTTTATTCTCTGCAAAAAGCACCTGATGAGAGTTTTGTCTTATGTTTTTATGTCTGCAAAATTTGTTTTAAGAAAGTGTTTTGCTTTTTCAGTGAACTTTGAACAAGCATGTAGAAATTACGTAACCCAATGTCATTTCTAACATGAATTTCTGTTAGTTTGCAAGAGAAAGTTATAATTTCTGGTTCTACACAAACTCCTGTTGTTCATATTTGAGAGAGACTTGATTACTTATTTTTATGTCAGTAACAGTCAATATTATTCCATGGGAGTTCTGAACTGAGACTTTATGAAAATATGGGCAGTGATTTAAAACAGCAAGAAGCATTTTACTTTTTAACTGTTACAAAGGAATGGTGAACTGTCTTAAATAATTTGATACGAAAACCAACTGAATGAATTCATTTTTGAAATTGGAAAAAAAATTCTGTTAAGCTTAGTTTAGCTGAATTTTTAAAATTATTTTAATATACTGTAGTAATGGCTGGCTCCAAAAAGATGTAACATTACACAATTTCATGAGAGAATTCTTCTAGTACTGTATTTCTGGCCCGTCAAACAAAAACAGGAAATAAGACATCTCATGAGAATGCATGTCTCAAAATATCTCCAAACCAATACTGCAGGATTATATGAACATGCGAAACCTCAGAGCGTTTTTGGGTCTGTCCATTGTTAGTGCGAATGTGAAGAACACCACAGGTTATCTCAATAAAAATATGGAGTACTGTATATTATGATTATAACACAGTTGCTCAGAAGAATACCAGGCTGCTGCATCAGTAATTTTGTCTTAGTCCTGTACCATTTCTGATTTATAAGGCAGGTTTGCAAACAAGTCCACAGTCTTTCACCACAAGGCATTTGTGACTCACTGATGCCCCAAAAGAAAATAAACAGAGACAAAGAATAAGCTTTCTTCTAATTTACCAAATTTTTTCAGCTAAGGTTGCCAGTTTGGGTTTTTTTAAAAAGGACCCCGTTTTAATAACTTGTTGCTTTTTAATCAGGTGGACGGTGGCAAAAGTTAATCTCGGGTCACTTTTGGATTGGCATTGGGTTCTACCCCTTCACCTCAGAGCGCAGCCCCAATACTGGATTTTTGTCCATTTTTCAAGGGTTGGCAGCCAAATGACATCAAACTGACACACAAATCTCCAACCTGGCAATGTCAAGATCACCTAGAAGCAATTCTTATTCAGCACTGGAAAGTTTAGCCTGACTTAGCAAGAGCACACTCAAGTCCGTGAGAATCTTCCAATGACTGAGTGTAATCCTTAAAGTTATCAAATATGTTAACTCAAAACAAGAATGTTGTGAACCATTTCAGCTCACATCCTTTTTAGAATACTAATTTACAGTGTTGTACTACTACGATTATTAAAAAGATTTACATCCTGGGTCTCTTAAAGAAAATTGAAGACAAAGAAAATGCAAGGCAGTTTACAATGTCCAAACAAATATAAAGATACACCAACTCAGTTAGAAAATTAAGAACCGTACATAAAAACATGAACAGCAGAGACTAAAACTGTACACAATAGCACATAGGGAGGGGAACGGTCAGAGCAAACCAGCAAACCTACTGAAATAAAAAGTCAGTACCAGAGGCAGTATGAGAAACAGAGTGGGTTCATCATCAAGAAAGCTGTGTCACAGATTACTATCAGCCAAACTTCCAATGGTGACAGTATCCATAGACAGTAGTTTGTGGGGGTATGTGCCCATCTCTGTCTGCTCACTTGTCTCCAATGCCCCTCCTTCCATTCCCTGAATTGGCAAAGGAAGAGGGGGACAAGGAGGAAGTGGAAATGTTGAGCAGGGAGCTGAACTGGGACATTGGAGAGTGGGAGGACGACAGACTAGCACATCATTGAGTAAAGGAGAGCAGGATTTGACAGGCCACCTCAGGTGTCAGGAGGTCCTGGGCCAGTCCTATACCTATACCTGTACTTACCTATATTTATATCAGTTATCTAATTTTCTACACTCTCCCTCCCTCCCTCCCTCCCTCTCTCTCTCATACTACAAATGCCCTGTCAATAAATCCCTGGCATCCAGAATTTTATTCAGTAAGTTTCTCCACCCTTCTCTAGCTTCAGGAGAAGAGTGAGGGCTCTTTCTGATCTCATGCTGAGACTCAAAGAGATCCAGAAAGCAGCAAAATCTCTTGCCGCTTTTCAAGCTTCTTAGGAGGTCTAGTGGAGCTCTCATATTTGTGAATACAAATTCTAGCTGGCTACCACTGACAGCTACAATTTGCAGCCTTTATTTCCCTAGAGGCAAATCTGCAATATATATTTCTATAGAATTTGCTTAAGACTAAGACCTATTGAAAAAAAGTGGTACTTACTCCTGAGTAAACAGGATCAGGCTCCTATGATTTCAAGAAAACACACACATAAAGAAAGGAATAATCATAATCATCATAATCATAATAATAACAACAACAACTAGGTATTTATATACCGCCTTTCTGGTCATCGGATTACTCCTCTGACTTTATTCAAGGCGGTTTATATAGGCAGGCATTTCTAAATCCCTCAAGGGGATTTTTACAATCATAGAGGTTCTCTCTTACAAGAACCAACCACATTTCAGAATGGATCTTCCTGGTTTGGTCTCACTTCTGGCCTCCAGTTCTCCCACGCAGGCTGACAAGCAGCTCCATCTCTCACATGGAGGGCAGCCAAGACGCTTCTTGCTCACAACAAGAGCAGGTGGAATCACTCAGCTGGGCTTGTCAGCTGCTTCAAGGTCTCGCCATTCTCAGCCGTTCAGGGAGCTGCCGGTGTTCTCGAACTGGCGACCTTCTGATGTTTTTAGATTGTGAGCCCTTTTGGGACAGGGAGCCATTAGATATTTGATTTTCTCTGTAAACCGCTTTGTGAACTTTTTGTTGAAAAGCAGTATATAAATACTGTTGTTGTTGTTGTTGTTGTTGCTGTTGTTGTTATCTTCGGGCTAACGGAGGCTCTGCCCTCTAGAACAGACCTCCTGCCCATATTCCCATATGTATCAAAGGACATTACAAATGTGTATTCTTGTAAACCAGACATTGGACATGCTATATTTCCTTGCATTTTCATAGTTATGAAATATGAAATGTTGTTTGCCTTAACAAAAAAAAATGAGCCATTCCTGAAGATTTATTGCTGGCTTTCTGGTCTCTTTCAGCTTGTTTATGTCAGCTGCTGATTTGCGTCATTGGGTTGGTTTTGTGGTTGTGTCTGTGGCCCACCAGACACCCTGCTGCATGAAAGGGAGTCACTGCAATCGTTCAGCATGCTAAGATCAGCTAACATGACCCAGTGTCCCCATTTCAAAACACACCACATAGAAGAGTAACAAATGGCTAAATATAGAATATTACTGTACAGTAGAGACAGATAGGACAATTTAGCATTATATTCTGAACGACTTCGGTGCTAGCAAAAAAGTATGTATCATTATGCAACAAGCACAACAAATTTTCTTTTTTAAAAAATGTAGCTCTGGTAGACATCTCTGCACCAAATGATAAACACCCATCTACTCAACTTTTTCTGTAATGTGTTTAAGCAAAGCCCCTTTGGGGGTGATGGAGTTGTGCCAATCCACTGTGTGCTTGTGTGGTCGTGATTTTTTTCCCCACCCCTCTCAATGTTACAGTCAAACACCCACAGCAACAGATTTGTGTATTTGAGAGCTACTTAAACTGAAACATTTATCAAAAAAGTACCTTGTGCCACTTACTCAACACAGCTCAGAAAGAACCCAAGATCGCTGTAACTATTTAAAAATACATTGTACGAAGAAAAAACACCCAGTTCTGACTTGTTAATCAGCCGCCTTTAACATGGCATAAAGCTACTTAACTGTGCCGTGATATGTTTGACTGTGACATATCAGACAACGTGAAGACTCTTAAGAACATTCTCATTCTTCCTGTTTCATGTTTCATATGTCTACTGTGTTCTTTACTGAAGGCACAGGTACATTCTCCTGAGTGAAGACTGAGTGATGCCTGTCTCTGAAGATGAAGTAAAAATTAATGCAAGATTTAAAAAATACATGTTAGCTTTTGAGAGAACAGATGTAAACCCCAGGGCTGCTTTGGGGGTCTTGCTGTACCTGGTTCTTCTTACAGGGACAGGTGTATTATAATACATTCATTTAAAAAAAAAAATAGCACCAAAGAAGCTATGCTTGGAAGGAACAAGCACATAACTAAAAGTCCAAAATCCACGCACGTGTGTGTGTGTGTTCTTAGTAGCTTCAGGAACACTGGGCTGTAACATTTTACAACTTTTCTGTCATACAGGCGCCAATTAGGGTTGCCATGGTGAATATGGAAAAGAGCTCCTGCGTTTTAGCAGCATCAATTGCGCACCGCTGCTGTAGCTTCCCCTGTCAAGAGAAAAGCAGGAATGCTCATGTTTATAAAACATTTAGGACAGAACTATATAATACAAAGAACACTGGACTATAGTTGTAAACCAGGATGAATTATGCAAATGAATACAAGAGTCAACCTTGGAAATAATCCAGATACACTATTTGCACAAGTCTGGATATGTGCAGTTGTGTCATTAACAATTTTTTTTTTACCTTCTAGAGCTAGAAGCGCTAGAAAGCTTTTTTTTTTTTTTAAATTCCAGTGTGCTAGCCATGCTAGAATTTCACTGAGTGAGCTTGGAACTAGGAAAGATGGCCACCTCTATGCTTATGTCACTTCCTCCTGTTTTCCTATCTAAAGAATGGAGGAAGCTGTCAAAAACATGGTGGACTCCATAGTGTATGGACTGTGTGGAAACAATATGATGACCCCCATACAGAATCATTACAGTGGAAGCAGCCATGTTTCTAGCATCAAGCTTGAAGGAAAGATTCAATGTAAACATGTTGAGCATGCTAGAACCTGAAAAACAAATGCAACCCTAGCATGCTAGAAGGAGAAGAAAAGGCAGCTCTCTAGCACTGGAAGCTGAAAAACAAACACAACCAAGACCTGCGAGAATGCAGTCAGCAAAATGGAACTCTCTTGTTCTTCCTAGCATCCTCCCGTGCTATGGCAGGGTCCGCTTTTCAGCATGTCTGTCTCCATTTTGCTTGATCCATATATTCCATTTTCTTGATTTTCAGCCAAAGTCCAAATTTGCTGAGCCATTCGTTCCATTGCTGCATGTGCTCTTGCAGGTCCTCACATTGTCATTCGCCTTTTTGTCATTCGCCAAAAAGACATCATTGGCATAAAGGAGTGACCATGGGTGAGGCGACTGGAGGTCTATCGTCACAGTGTTCATGCAAAGGACGAATAGCAGAGGTGAAAGTGCTGATCTTTGATGTACTCCGACGTTGATGGCGAAGGGAGGAGATGTCCCTGCTGAGCATCGGACCATGCTGGTGACACCACGGTATGGTAGTTGCGTCCACTGCACGTAGGCTTCAGGGACGTTATGGGATCATAGGGCATGCCAGATAAGTTTGTGTGGGACATGGTGGGAAAGCCTTTTCCAGGTCAAGGAATGCCACATGAACGGGCTTGGTCTTGTCTCAGCGTTTCTCCAAAAGTAATCGAGCAGCGTGAATGGCGTCCATTGTTCCACTCCCTTTCACAAAGCCACATTGGTTCGGGGTGACAGAGACAATCTAGCGGAGACTGGCATCGATGACCCATTCAAATATTTTCATGGCGTGACACAAAAGCCGAATCGGCCGATAATTAGAGCATTTGCTCACATCACCTTTGCCCTTCCAAACTGGCACCATGGCACTAGTTGCCCAAACTGCTGAGGGTACACCCTCATTGATGATTCGGTTGAAGAGCAAGAACTGCGGCAACTTGGCAGCCAAGGATTTTCCACACTTCAGCTGGAATGTCATCGCGGCCGGTTACCCCAATTTCTTCATCCTCATCCCATTCCCATTCCATCCCATCTTCATCCCATTCTTCATCTTCTTCATTGCTTCCTCAACCTCTTTGATGGTGATTGGTGGCACAGGTCCAGAAACTGGACTGGCACTTGGGATTGGGGGATGGTCAAATTCTTCATTGCTAATTGTGGAAAAGTAATCACTCCACTGGCGGAGGATGGCAGGTGGGTCTTGAAGGAGTTGATGGTCTTTGTCCTTTATGTGCTTAACTTGGCCAATGTCCTGAGTAGCTTGATGATGCATTTGGGCCAAGTGGTAAATTTTATTTTCTCCTTTGGGCGCGTCCAATTTATCATATATATGGTCATAGTAAGCAGCCTTGGCTGCTGCTACTGGTCTCCTGGTGACTGATCTCTGTGCCTTGTAATATCAGCCATCACTCACCCTTTGTCCTGGCTTGTATCAGGCAGAGCTTGGGTCCCCTAAATGTCGGGCCTAGGATGGCAACATATAGAGATGCCTAAAGGTAGTTGATAACGGCTGAAATTGTTTCAGAACCTTTGGAGGCCAGCAGGTGCCATCTTGAGGTTCCAACTGCCAACCTGAACAAAATGGAACTCTACAGCAAAGCAATTAACTCCTTGTCAAGCACTTGGAGGGTGCTGCTTTTTAATTGCTGTTTCTGGTTTTCTCTCTAGCAACGTGTCCTATCCAGGCTCGTTTCCCTGATGGACTTCTGAAAAAGTTTCAGAACAAAATGTTGGACTTTTTAAAATCACATTGATTTTAATCTTTTAACACAACCATAGTCTTCCCACCCAAATACGTTGGATTGTTGCTGGCCATGAAAACCCACAGACATACCTGTTCTTTCTTTAGCAAGCCTTCTCTGCTACCAGCTACCCCCCCCATCCCATCTCAAATTATGTATTTTGCTTGGTAAGGACATGGCAAAACTGGAGGATAGGGAGGAGGCATGTACTTGACCCTTTCTGTAAAGCTTTCTTTGAGAATATGGGGGGGGGGGGAACTGTTTTTAGATAAGAGGAGTTCATATTTTGTCTCAGCCTTGCACAATGACCCGTGAGGAGTTATCTGATAAGCTGATGAAGTAAGGCAAGGCAGATGGAGTTACGGAACCTCAGAGAGTTGCAAGAGAGGCAGTTGATCCAACAGAACCTCAGCTCCAGCTGAGCCTCTTCAGACCTAGACTATCCCTCCCAGGCTCTGCCCCATTGCTGCAAAGGACAGATCCTTCAAGTGGCAGCCCCCAGGTCTGAAGTTGAACACTTCTCAGTCTCTCAGCCACAAGATCCTGCCTCACCAGGTGAGCGATGGTGGGCAAGAGGTCCCTTGCTGTGGGATTCTGATCTCTCAGGTGAATCTGACTGGGGATCTGGGTTCAAGTTCCTGGGGCTCCTTGCTGGCCAGTCCACAGTTAGCATGAGGGCCTGAGTCCTGCACTTCAGCAATGTGCCTGACGGCTGGCTGTCACTTGAGGTCATAACCATGACACCTCTCCCGCCATCACTAAAATGAACTACAACAAGAAGACAGAAGAATGTCACAGTGTTACAACTTCACATTGTCACAGGTGCCATGCCTAGTGAGACAAGGGATGGATTCATGAAAATAAGAATGTGAGGTAAGCAATACTGTGAGTAAAAGATATGTTAACGCAAATGTAGCATCATGGCAGAAGCCTCATTTAAACAGCCAACAAGACAGATGGGGATATTACAACATGTTGCATGAGAAGAGAACAGATTTACCTGAAGATTGGCAATGCTTTTTAATGTTTGGATGAGAGCCTTGAGTAAATACCGCACTTTGATGGTTTGTTATGCTTTATCCCTACCAAAAAAATGCAATGAAGATAAATAAATGTCAAAACTTGGTTGCACGTTTAATTGTATTTCTTATTCAGGCTGCAAGCTCCCTTGTAACTAAAAGAAGGAGCGTTTTATAACAGCTAGTCTATGCATTTCCACCAATATATGTCAAAATGGTAGCCACGAAACGTAAATATTATTGCAGTCTTTCCTGAATGGGTTTTGCTCCCCACCCCACTCCGCACTCATGAAGCAAAGCAAAGTAACCTTCAGTAGTGGGTCTCTGGATAAATGATTGCTCCATGGTAATGCATTATTATGGTGCATTTTTAGGAGATACCCTAAAATAACTCTTAGTAACTAAAAATTGCTTGTATTTAGTAGTAGTATCCACAACTATCCCATAGTAGCATTCACAGTTTGTTTATAAATATAGCTGGTTTTAAATTTTCCTGCCTTGCACAATGAAACTGAACCAACTACTAACTGCTTTTCTGAACATTAATGATATCCAGAGCACTAAGGAATTTAGAAGGGATGTTTTAGAGAGTGGGAAGCAAAGTGAGCAATAGACATTGCTAGAGGGGGATGATTTCTGGTCATAGTCTGGTCATTTCAATGACTTATTTGCTGGACCTGTGGGACAGGGTTGCTTTAAATCTTCATCCATAACATAGTATAACATTGCACCCTTAAAAGAGTGCTTGCACTGAAGTCGCTAGAGAATCCCAGACATTTGCCTCTCTCCACCTACGTGTGGTCACAATGGAGGAGCCACTTACCACATCCTACCAGGAGCATATACATCCTTGGGACCTGGGCATCTGAAGGACCATTTCCTTCCACGTCAACCTATCTGCATCCTACACTCATCATCATAAGTCATGCTTCATGTTCCACCAATGATGGAAGTACAACTGGTGGCCCCTCTCATTGGTGGCCCTTGCCTATTCCCTCTCCTGAGAGGCTTGGCTGACCAGTAAGACATTCCTTTGATTTCGATTAGCCTTTTCATGACTTCTCTGGGCTTTATTGCTTCTCTGTTGGCTCAGCTGTGTTGTTGTCTGCTCACGGTTGTTTTGATCATTATGGTTTTTCTATTGCTGTTTATAATTGCTTTTAATTTTGTTTTGTGAAATGACTAGGGTCCTTTTAGAGGTACTGAAAGGCAGTCTAGAAGCATTTTTAACAAACAAATAAAAGGCTTTGCCAGGGAATACCGATCATGTTTGTCAAGGTCCGTGGCATAGGGCCATAGGGCCATATCACTCTGCCCCCATCTCTAGAAAACAAGGAGCACACTGGTGGGAACTTGGTGGTTGGAATTTTGGTAACAGGGCATTTTTGCACAAACAAGCATCCAATGGTCAGAAAGAATAAAAGGAATGGAAAGGAAATGCACCTTGGTTATAGCATCCTTTCTTGCTTAGGCAACCATCCTGAGAACAACTGGTCATGGAAAATCAGAAGAGTAATGTTCTGGCCACAGAGCCATGATGGGGCAGGGCTCCAATTCATGTGTCCAAAAAAACGGCAGGCTGCATAATGGCAGTTAGGAAGGTTGCTGAGTACACAGTGAAGGCAAGTATCAGTTCGAGGTCATTCGCAGAGCTGTCAAGGAATTTTCCTCTCCCTGCAGGTTACTGGGCAAACTTGTTTTGTGACCATGCATCAAAGGCTCCAACCTGAGTAAGAAATAGCAAAAAAAAATAAAAATAAAATGGGGGGGGGAGGGAGGGATTGAAGACAATGGGCATGCCTGTGCATTCAGGTCAACTGGGCTAGACCTGTGAATGATGTCCAATTGAGCAGCTTTGTGGTGCATCTTGAATAAGTGCACTTGTGAATTATTTGAAATTTTTCTGAATGAAGAATGGAACCAATATGCAGAATGTTCAGTTGGAGTGATTAAAATGCACCCTGGGTGCTGTTTTCAGTGGAATATAACTCTCAGCTAAGACTCACAAAGAGAGTCTGGTCCAACAAGAAGCTGACAGAACATACCAAGGTCCAGGTCTACAGAGCTTGCGTCCTGAGTACACTTCTGTACTGCAGCGAGTCATGGACTCTTCGCTCACAACAGAAGAGGAAACTGAGCGCTTTCCACATGCGCTGCCTCCGATGCATTCTCGGCATCACCTGGCAGGACACACAAACAGCACAGTCCTGGAACGTGCTGGAATCCCTAGCATGTATTCACTGCTGAAACAGAGACGCCTGCTTGGCTTGGTCATGTTGTGAGAATGGATGATGGCCGGATCCCAAAGGATCTCCTCTATGGAGAACTCGTGCAAGGAAAGCGCCCTACAGGTAGACCACAGCTGCGATACAAGGACATCTGCAAGAGGGATCTGAGGAGTGGACCTCAACAAGTGGGAAACCCTGGCCTCTGAGCGGCCCGCTTGGAGGCAGGCTGTGCAGCATGGCCTTTCCCAGTTTGAAGAGACACTTGCCCAACAGACTGAGGTAAAGAGGCAAAGAAGGAAGGCCCATAGCCAGGGAAACAGACCAGGGACAGACTGCACTTGCTCCCAGTGTGGAAGGGATTGTCACTCCTGAATTGGCCTTTTCAGCCACACTAGACGCTGTTCCAGAACCACCTTTCAGAGTCCGATACCATAGTCTTTTGAGACTGAAGGTTGCCAACAAACATAACTCTCAGCTAACCATGTGTAGGACTGCAGTATCGAAATATTCTGAGAGGGTGTTTCTGCCATGCATTCATTCACTTCTTCAGAGTATCTGTTGAACAAACACTTCTCCCAACATGCAGGAAAATAAGGGATGATGGAATCATTATAGACGCAGTAAGCACATCCTGCATCCTAGACATGCTTATATATAAATTGGACTTACTTCTGAGTAGACCTGGTTAGGATTGCACCCACATGGGCACAATTGTAACCAGGTCTACTCAGAAGTAAGTTCTATTTTGTTCAATGGGGCTTATTCTCAGGAAAGTGTGGTTAGGATTGCAGCCACATAGCATAATGCCCACTTCTAATATACGTATTTCCCTAACCAAAACAGAACTTGTTACATAATACATCACAGAGCAGCATTTGCCTTCTTTGAGGCAACATCAAGTTGCTGTCTTGGATCAAGTCATGGATCAAGATTTGATGATGGATCAAGTTTTGCCTATTTTATCTTCTGCCATCTGCATCTGATGAACTCATCTTCTCCTGGTGAGAATAAAATGCTTATACCTGGTAATCACCTGCTTAATAACATCACTTACGGCTCTCAGCAGATGCCATGAATGCTATTTGGCCCACTGTATGAAAGGCGTTTGACACCACTGCACTAGGTAGCTTTCTTTTCATTAAACATGTAAGGTACAAAGGGCAGATACATTTTCATAAATCACAGTGTACATGTTCCAGAGGGTCATGACCAAGTAGGGATTAATATCTGGCCAAATCCAGCCTTCTGAAAAGTATTATCTATCATTGTCCCCCAGTGTCTTGGAACTAAGATGGACATTTGGAGGAAGAGGGGACTGTGGCCATCAGAACTGCCAACAAGTTTGGGTAATATTATTGAGGGCCAGCCTGGCCTCCAACCCCTCTTCAAAATGAATCTCCAGTAAATTTACCTGCTTACAATTTTGCTTTACAGAGTTGTAAAGCAAAGTAACTGGTTCATAGGCAATCTGGAGAATGCAAAAGTTGGATAGGAATTTTTTTTTTCTCCTTGAAAGCTTGTGCTGTTCTTTCATGTCCCCCATTTATCCCATCTACTTTCAATTAGTACTTCCTGTTTAAACAATATCAGATTTTTCCATCAGATCTGTGGTGGAAAACTCATTCCTCCATTTGCCATAAAAGAGGTCAAGATCTTTATCATTCTTCAAAGATTTGAGAATAGAATTTCTGTCATCTGTGTGGTGGGAATAAGCAGCTGTGGGGAACAAACATATAACTCTAAAAGCACAAATTTGATAAGGCACAAATTTGTATTTTGCAGACCAGCCTATGTGCTGCTTAGGCAAAGAGAAACTTCTTTGTGCCATGTTTCTACACAGATAAGTAAAATTTTGTACTTAGCTGGCATCCAAAGAGGTTACTTGTGTGCCAAGAGCACTGCTGGGTGTTCACAGATTCTGTCCATTACAACTACTGATTTTCTCTGTCTCATTGTTTTACATGGCCATAATGGAAGACGTCATGATTAAATACACACTTTTTTCTTCTTGAGAGTTCAAATCTTTTTCCATATCGTATTATTTTCTTACTTTAACTGCTGAGGACTGCATATTTTCCATGCAAAGTTAAAAACTTTATTTTGCAAGGTTAGATTGAGCTTCTCCAAACTCATTCGATGATTACCATTTGCATTATACAAGAGTTACAAGGCACTCTCCTTGCCTGCAAGTTGATTCTTGGAAAATATCTGATGCTCATACTGGAAACTTTCTACACACAGCTGTCTCAGCTCTTCTGCAAAATGTTTCAGCATGACAGCACCAGAGTAACTACACATGGGGTGCAGCATGCTTTGCGTGGCAGAACTGACTAAGTTCTGAACTAGCACTCAGATGTTGTCCTTCAAAAGTCAGTTGAAGGAAAATGACGTCAGTTGAAGGCACCCAACGGAGAACACTGTATGTGATTATAGAAGTGGTTTCCTAATAATTCAAACCTGACTGTGGGCTTGTTTACTGTTGGAGTGCCGCTGCCAGATCCATTGCCACTCAGGTCATGGCACCAGACCCACCGCCACAACAAATCTGACCACTGTTGCCACCAAGAGTCTGGTTGTCAGACTTTCGCCAGCCACAAGTCCTGTCTTTAATGGGCTACATGGAGGCCCTAGCAAACCCCCACATCCCAAAAGGCCTCCTGTACAGATCTCTTTGTTGCCAGGGCAACTGGAATGACAGGCAGGGGTTCTGGGTAGGGAGGAGGGCAGACCTGCACTTCCCTATAGGTCCTAAGAGAGTTTAAAGTCCCCTCATTACTGATGATGAGCAAGAAGGAGCAGTATACAAAGCTGAAGGCTCTGACTAACTGGGAAGTTCTAGACTCCAGGAGGCAGAGGAGGAGGACTCCCCTTTTAGCACTGAGGCATTCTTGGCAGGTTCCAGGTATGCTGAATTTGTGGGAAATGGGGTAAAACAGTCCTTTCCCCTAGTTTTTCTGCAAAGGAAAAGTCTTTGTCCAGATATCAGTGGATCCCCCAGAGCACCAGGAGAAAATAACCTGGGAATGAGCCACTGACTGTGACCTAAATTAAGAGCCTCCCTTTCTTTTAGATGTGGGATGCCAGGGACTCCTATATTTATCATGATCTATAAAGGCTGTTACTATTGTAGTTTGATGTAGAAGACTTCTTTAATGTGAGTTTATTTAAATTTAAAAAAAATTAAAGAGAGCAATGATGTGCAACATTTCTCTTGAAATGTTTGATGTCCTTTATGCTACTGATACAAGTAATTAAAGTCTTCTGGTCTACTTGAGTAGAAACTATGCAGTGAACGGCTAGATAATTTGGAAAGCTAAGTACCAAACTAGATGTTATTCACTGATGCATGGAACTTTCCCATGAGTTTTTAAAATAAAGGGAAGCCTATGGAATGAGGGAGAAAGTCTGTGTGTGGGGGGTCTTTATGCTTTCCCTCTTCGTTAACAGTAAAATGGTTGGAGGGGAGAGGATTATGAATTCCCTTTCCTTACAACACTTCTTCTTCTGAGATTGCTTTTCTTTTCGGGGGAAAAAAAACTTGTTGGATAAAGTTATACATACCTATTTGGCATATTAAATTTCATCCCGAGATCAAGATGCATTCACTGACAGCCCCTCCCTCTGACATACAGCACGGCCAGTTAATGGCACATCTCACACTGAGACAGAAGGAAGAGATGTTGATTAAAAAAAAATCTCTAAGGGCGCAATCCTACCCTGTGCTGGAACAGGCAAGCCAAGAGGCTTGCGATGTATCTAGCGCAGGATTAGGGCCCAAGGCAGCTCAGCCAGAGGCAAGGGGAAACTTTTCCCCTTACCCCTGGGTAAGGCGCCCTTGCCCAAATGGGTCTCCTTGGACTTGCGCCATCTCCCTAGCCGGGCCAACGCAAGGCTCATGGAGAAAGCCACCACAGAGGCTGGATTCAGCATCCATGTGTTGATGCACCTTCGTGCACTGATGTAGCCTATACCCACGGAGACGCAAAAGTGCCTTATGGCACATGTGCAATCCTCCTAGGCCTGTGCAAGGGACTCAACTCATTTTCATGATTGCGCCCTAAATTGCTGAAGCAACTGAAATGTACCACAAAACAAAATAAAATATTTGACGATATGAGGAACCAATCAACTTCCCAAAGTCAAATATGGTTATATTCTGAATATGTAAACACAGTTTTTCTCCTGACCAGCAACCCATGAATAGTGTGACACCATAAGCAGAGGTATGTTTGTTACCCAATTCTCACTATAAAGGATACAAGAGATCGTTCAGAGCCACATAATTTGAAGGCACAAGCAGGAGAATTTTTCCATACAGCCATTTATATTTCCTCTATTAAAAAGTCAGCCAAAAATGTATTGCAGATTTATAAGTGGTTGGATTACTCATTTAAAAATGCATTTTATTTTTTTAAGTTGAAACACTGACTGTGGAAATGTCATAACCTCTGCGTTTTTGAGCAAGCTTGCATGTGACCTGAGCAAATATGAAGTGACACAATTGATATGATAAATCTGGCAGGAAGGACGGAGTCCGAATGGTTCCCAGATCCTGTGCTGCTTAATCTTGGCCACAGACTAACATACCAGTCCACCTAAGATCTGGAAGGGTGTGGAAACAATACAATGGCTCTTCTTAGCAGGAAAGATGAATATATTTTCCACACGCAAACAGAAACAGAGCAACACTGAAACATTAATTTACCATCAGTTTCAAAGAACCTCACCGTTTGTTCCTTTGACTAATATGAAAATGTGATAAGGAAAATGACATTTGAAACAAATCCAGCTCCAATTTCTCTAAGACCCTTTTAATATCCAGTTACCCCAATTGAGCTCTGCATGCGTATACCAGCCAGAGCTGCATGTGCAAAGCCCTGTCAGGAAATCAGCTGTTCCAGGAGGAGGAGGGAGTGAGACCACTCAACCTAAAAGCCACTCTCAGTACTCCTGAACAGCTGACTGGCAAAACTGTTGGTTTTTAAAAATTATTATTATCAAGAGTAAGGACTTCCCAAATGCAAGCTCAGCAGCTGGATGAAGGGGAAGAGCTGGGTGTGTAGCACTTGTTAGCACGAAGAGGGCCTCATCCAACAAAAAGTCCTTGCATATGAAGATTCTATTTTCCTGATAAATCCAAAGTACTGCTTTGCACCTGGTTAGAGTCCATTTCTTATTTTTCCATCTGCTGTTTAGGTGATGCTCCCTTCTTTCTTTGCCTTCATTCTCTCTCCAAAAGCTACACTGAAGCCTGCGGTAACACTTCTATCAGTGAGTAGCAGGATCAGGGCTGTCACTGGCCCTCCTGGCCTCCGACAGTCATATTTTTAGGTGGTTCCACGTCTGGCCTAATTACAAGGCATGCTGAGGTGGGTTGGTGAGAAGAGGTGGATTGGCAGGGACTGTCTTGTACCTGCTGCCGCCATTCCCCTGCCTGGGACATTTTGGCCTGGCCTGGCGCGCCGCCTCCTCCTCCTCCTCATGTTTCCACTCCTGTGATTTTAAAAAGAAAGAGGAGAGCACAAGAAGCAGTGTGTGGATGACCCCAGTGAGATGATATGGACCACCCTGTCATGTCCATCCCCACATGTTTTCTATTGTGGTCTTTTCTGCTTTTTTTAAATCATGGGGTGGGAAGAGGAGGCAGTGGAAGAGGTGGTGGAATCAGGCATACGGTACAGTACAGTGGAAGACATTCGGCATACGATACAGCACGGTGGAAGGCAGCCACTTGCTATGCCAACTCAGGCATAGGGGCACAGGAAAGGGCTTGAGCTGGTCTTAAGAGTGGGGTTTCAAATAAAGAATGGGAAATCAGTGATTCTTCCCCCCCAAAATAATATTAACTTAAATTACAAGCGACATAGAAGTCAGTGGGGCAGGTGGTACAATTCTGGAGCGCTTGAAGTCTAGCCTGAATAAAGCCTGGGTGATCAGGTCATTGGAGTGTGAACAGTGTGACTATTCCTCTCCTGGGGTTCTGTTCCCCCTCCCTTACCTGAATTGTCCAGTCCTGGAAAAATGGAGAGGAGTTTCAGTTGCCAGCGTTATCTGTGTACAAGGTTATTGTTTGGGGAAAGAGGGAGCTATCTGACACTGCACTGTGCTGTATGCTTATTGAGAGAGGAGGGGCCTACATTTTTTGTGTAGCAGGGTTATGTGTGTGTTTGGGCCCCAAAAGGCATGTGTATCCTTTATTGTCCTTAAGTGCTCATGGGAAAAAAAAAATCCTGATTTTAGCCACTATGACTGCAGATAACTTAAGGTAAACATTTTTCAAGATCACTTTAAGCTATCTCCAATCTTCTTTTGAGCACACCGCACTACACTTGATCACAATGGCTAACAAAAGGTGCTCTTTTCAGAAACATTTAAGTAAGCCTAAAGGTGATGACAATGATGATAATGAAAAGTCCACTCTGGTCCAGGGGAAATCTTGAGTGAACAGAGCTGTGCAGGTAAGATGGTTGCAGTCTGGAGCACCACTACACCTTTTGGGGAGAAGGAACACCAGCTGCCATAAATATTTTAAATATTTTTCAACTACCAACTGTTCCTGTTCTCAAAACAAGCTTTCATTCTTTAAAGAGACAGTCATATCATAAATTAGAAGCCCAATCCTATGAGAGCCTTGCACTGCCAGAACTATCTTTCGGGCAGCACAAGGTCTTTTACAGCTGTTGCAAAATGTGACATGCCATTCAGTGCAGCTGGGCCATCATGGCAAGTTTGTGTGGGACATCTTGCGATCAAAGCTTGAGCACCCCTTAGTAGCTTCTTTTCATTTCTCCATGCCTGACTCTTCTAATATACATATGCTTTCCCATGCACAGGGCCAACCCAAGACCTCCTGATACTTTGATATGCCAAATGCTGCCCTTCTTACTTGATAATGGACTAGCCTCTGCTCCTTCCACTCTCAGGCCTCAATTCTATCCAATTTTCCAGCACTGACACTGCCACAGTGCAGCCCCAAGATAAGGGAACAAACATTCCCTTACCTTGAGGAGGTCTCCTTGACTGCCTCCCAACTGCAGGATGCAGCCCACACCCATTGGCACAGCTGCATCAGCACTGAAAAGTTGGCTAGAATTGGGCCTTCAGTGCTCTAGCTCAGCATGTTCTTCCTCTCCACATTTCCTCTACATCTCTGTCCCCCTCTACCTTTCCAATCCAGGGAGTGGAAGGAGAAAGAAGAGCAGGGGATGCAAGTACACAGACAGAGATGGGCACTCCTCATCAACCTCTCAGGCAACCCCTTCAGTTAGAGTTATGGATGGGCCAGCCCTTTTGCAGGTGAGATTTCTTGAGGTCAGTTTTGGGTTTTCCAAGATACAGTGACAGTGCTGCCCATCAATCCAGTGCCTGTGGCAACTACTGGAGGGCCCAATCCTATCCAACCTTCCACTCCCTTGTAGCCACAATGCAGCTCTGTGGTAAAGGAACACATGTTCCCATACTTTGAGGAGGCCCCAGTGACTGCCCCTCCACCACAGGATGCAGTGCAAACCCCATTGGCACAACTGCACCAGCACTGGATAATTGGATAGGATTGGGCCCTAAGTTGGGCTTATAGATGGGCCAGCCCTGCCCAGGTCCTATATACATTTGTTTCTACACCTACACTATGGTTGTTTATTCAAAAAGCATACAGGATTGATTTAAAAAGAACTCAAATATAAGGTAAAGTATATTGTTAAGGTCACAGAGAGAATCTACTTTGAACAGACAGGATTTGGGGAAACTAGAAAACTTTTGACAAAAACTTTCTGCAACTGATGCTGAAGCAGGATAGCAGAAAAAGACTGATGGTGCAATACATATTGTGGCCATGCTGTCTTTTGCTAGTCCAGATTAAGAGGCTGAATTTACAAAACTTCAAGAACCATTTTCAGACACATGCAGTATGTATTTGAGTTAAAAACATCACTAAAAATTGTCTGTGTTTTCCTTCTTCAGTCCCAATGGATTCTGGATTTTCTTGTTTGTTTCACATAAACAGCTTTTTTCTTTTTTCTTTCTTTTTTTTTAAAAGCACAATTGACAACAGAAGAAAAATCCCCACAATCTGTGTCTGTGACATATTTGTGTCTGTGATGTTATCAGTGATTTGAAATAAACTCATATGGGACTTAAATTATTGTTAAAATGTCAAACTACAGGTTTTGCTGCTCAATCACAATGGTATCTGCATGGTAGAAAACTCTGATTCTCATAAGCAAAGATATTTCTGTTAAGTTTTAATAGGCTCACAACACTGGGAGAAACCCAGTACTTTTTCCGGGCGAAATCCCTGGATGAGACATGCCTGAGAGACACCTGTCAACTGTTTTAAAAAAAAAAATCAAAGGAAACAAAAGAAAATGCTAGCTTGAGGCAGCATATTCTGTTGCTAAATTGCTCATAGTTAAAAAGTATTCCTGACTTATAAACTAAATTTTGTATTCTAAACCCATCGCTAGAGAGACAAAATAGTTACAATCATATCATTCCGGTGCACATTAATTCATTCTGTTCTGCTGCCTCTGGTCAAACAGGTTTTTGAAGCACTACAAAATGCCCTGTTTTAAAGCCTCTTTCAGTAATTGAGGTGTGTGGTGCAGTGCTGTCTACCAAATTACAGCATTCTAATTTAAAAGTACTGTACCTTCATCATGTTGGGGTTACATTTCATGCTTTCGGCTTCAAGGGGAAGCATACAATATTTTTTTGTCTCTCCCCCCCCCCCAGCAATCAAGAATAGATTCTATGATAATGTGTGGAAAAAACAACTATTTTGATACTCTTAAGCAAGTGAGGGCCCAATCCTATCCAACTTCCCAGCACTGGTGCAGCCACTCCAAGGTAAGGGAACAAATGATTGAGGCCACCTTGAGGAGGCCTCTGTGACTCCCCCCCCCCATAGGTTGCAGCAAATGCCCCATGGGTACAGCTGCACCAGCCCCGGAAAATTGAATAGGATGGGGCCCTGCGTCAGCAGGTCCCAAATGTATTTTTTGCACTCTCTCTCTCTCTCTCTCTCTCTCTCTCTCACACACACACACACACACATGCACACTTTCACAAATTATATAATGAAACGCACATATATTTTCCATTAATATGTCATGCACTGTAATTTTGCTTTGGAGCTTAGATCACAGAACTGTTGGTGAGGTCAGGCAGTTCCCACATTGTGATGTTCCTCTGTGTGATCTGATGTGGCAATGACTCCTAGTTCTGCAAAAACAGACATAAGGAGTGAGCGGGCAGCTGGATTGTCCGTTTTTAAAAAAGTTTTTAAAAAACCCCAAATCCATTATTTTTGCTTTCAAAAAACTATGAATCTAAGCATTAGTATAACTTCATCGCCACCTAGAGGGGAGCTGTTTGTTTCACATAAACAGTTTTTTTTTTTTAAAGTATCATTGACTACAGAAGAAAAATCCCTACAATCATCTTTGTGTCTGTTGTGTTATCAATGATTTTTAAATAAACTCACATGGGACTTCAAGCTTTGTTAAAATGCCAAACTTTAGCACCCTTTTGTAATGGCATCTCATTATCTTTTTTTCTTGCATTTGCCCAGTAGGGAGTTGTTTGCCTTTTATTTTTGTGTGCATGTGTGATTTTCAAAGCGTGTGCTGTAGCTGCCTTCATTTTCCAAACACACAACTGCAACTTAAGATGCCCCAGCTACCGCATGCACCACCTGCAAGCACGCACCCCGACACAGTTCAGCCACAAGAGCAACACCTCCTGCCCAGCAATCCCCAACCCAATCCCAGCAGGGTCACGTGCAAGGACTTCTTCGCCAGCGACTACTGCTTTTGCGCATGCGCGCTTCGATCGATGCGGTTCCCTTGGCAGCCTGCTGCTTGTTTTGAGGCGAAACCATTTTGAGACGGGGCGGGGGGAGAATGAGAGAGAATGAAGGCACGACCAAGTGACCCGGCGGGCGGCTCCGTCGGTGCTGGACTCGGATGCAGCCGATATCATCAGAGGCGGCAGAACGCGCTGTCGGAGGCAGTTGGGGAAAAGTGAGTCTCTTTCTCCTTTCTCCCCCCCCCCCGCTTCGTCTTACTTCGTTCCCAGGACCGTGAAGGCTGCCTGGGGCATCCTAGGCTGTCCAGTGCATAGTGTAGTTCCCCACCTAGCATGGGGGAGAGGGTGGCGGGGAAGTACGTGGCATGCCCTGGCAGGAAGGGCATGAGAGCAGCGTGGCTCCACTTCACTAGCAGTCCTGAACATGGCAGCATGAGCATGATTAGGGTTTCTTTGCTTATCATGCCTTTTATGGGGAAACCCAGATTGCTTCCATGCTTGGGATTGCTCACCACACCAGTCTGCCCAGAAACCCCCTGCTCACCCCAGACTGGATGCTGCCTCCATCACTGGGGGTTTGCAGATGGTCAATGATGAAGGAGCAGAGGCTGTCCCTGGTGGAAGAGGAGTCGCACCTTCACTGTCTCAGGCAGTGATTGGGAGATTGGGATAAAAGATGCTGTTTAGGTGATGCTCCCTTTTTTCTTTGCCTTCATTCTCTCTCCAAAAGCTACACTGAAGCCTGCGGTAACACTGCTAGCAATGAGTAGCAGGATCAGGGCTGTCACTGGCCCTCCTGGTCTCCTACAGTCATATTTTTAGGTGGTTCCCTACTGCTGGGGGTGGGTTGGGGATTGCTGGGCAAGAGGTGTTGCTCTTGTGGCTGAACTGTGTCGGGGTGCATGCAGTAGCTGGGGCATCTTAAGCTGCAGTTGTGTGTTTGGAAAATGAAGGCAGCTACAGCACACGCTTTGAAAATCACACATGCACACAAAAATAAACGGCAAACAACGCCCTAATGGGCAAATGCAAGAAAAAAAAAATAATGAGATGCCATTACAAAAGGGTGCTAAAGTTTGGCATTTTAACAAAGCTTGAAGTCCCATGTGAGTTTATTTAAAAATCATTGATAACACAACAGACACAAAGATGATTGTGGGGATTTTTCTTCTGTAGTCGATACTTTTTAAAAAAAAAAAACTGTTTATGTGAAACAAAAACTTCCCTCTAGATGGCGGTGAAGTTATACTAATGCTTAAATTCATAGTTTTTTAAAAAGCAAAAACAATGGATTTTGGGGTACTTTTTAAAAAAAACTAGTTACATTCTACATTTGGGAAGTTAGTGCGACATTTTGTTTTGTAGGATGTCTATTAGGGATGGTGGTTTCCTTACTTCTGTGTCTTGCTTAGAAGCAAGTGATAATCCATAGAGTCATTGTCAAGAAATTGCTAAGACAAAAAATTGAAACATAATATTTACCACATTGTTTAAATATTGAAAGACATCCAATGTGAAGACCGGCTACAGATGTTTGGCATTTGTGCTTCTGCTTCTTTTCCTTCGTTGCTATAAATGCTGTCTAAAATTATGAACTGTTCTGAGCTCTGTAAGGGCCAGATTCTGAAGACCCAGTGCTGGCTCTCCTCCAGTGATGCGTTTCGCAAACTCAGCACTAAGGCATGATCACAAGTTTCAGTGCCAGGTCAGCGCTGGCACCAGCTCAGTGCCAGTCTGCACTGAACCAATGCCAGTAGAAGCCTGCTGCACACTGCCTGGAGTAAGGGCTGAGCTCCAGGTGGTGGAGAGGTGAGGTGGGGGGAGGCGTTCCGGGGCAGGGGGAGGGATTGAGGCAGGAGGGGGGGCAGGACCAGCAGATTCAGAATCACACTTTGGGCTTCCCTGCCCAACACAGGGCCTCTCAACTCTGCGCTGGCTCAGTAGCTGGCGCAGATTTGAGTAACCCCATTGCAGGGCTTGGGCCTTCCCCCAGGGAAAGGGGACTAATAAGAACATAAGAGCAGCCCCACCGGATCAGGCCATAGTTCCATCTAGTCCAGCTTCCTGTATCTCACAGCGGCCCACCAAATGCCCCAGGAAGCACACCAGATAACAAGAGACCTGCATCCTGGTGCCCTCCCTTGCAGCTGGCATAGACTAAAAATCAGGAGGTTGCACATACGCATCATGGCTTGTAACCTGTAATGGATTTTTCCTCCAGAAACTTGTCCAATCTCCTTTTAAAGGCGTCCAGGCCAGATGCCATCACCACATGCTGTGGCAAGGAGTTCCACAGACCAACCAGACGCTAAATAAAGAAATATTTTCTTTTCTCTGTTCTAACTCTCCCAACATTCAAATTTAGTGGATGTCCCCTGATTCTGGTGTTATGTGAGAGTGTTAAGAGCATCTCTCTATCCACTTTATCCTTCCCATGCATAATTTTGTATGTCTCAATCATGTCCCCCCTCAGGCGTCTCTTTTCTAGGCTGGAGAGGCCCAAACGCCATAGCCTTTCCTCATAAGGAAGGTACCCCAGCCCAGTAATCATTTTAGTTGCTCTCTTTTGCATCTTTTCCATTTCCACTATGTCCTTTTTGAGATGCGGCGACCAGAACTGGACACCATACTCCAGGTGTGGCCTTACCATCGATTTGTACAATGGCATTATAATATTAGCCGTTTTGTTCTCAATACCTTTTCTAATGATCCCAAGCATAGAATTGAACTTCTTCACTGCTGCTGCGCATTGGGTCGACACTTTCATCGAGCTGTCCACCACCACTCCAAGATCTCTCTCCTGATCTGTCACAGACAGCTCAGAACCCATTAGCCTATATGTGAAGTTTTGATTTTTTGCCCCATTATGCATGACTTTACACTTATTTACATTGAAATGCATCTGCCATTTTGCTGCCCATTCTGCCAGTTTGGAGAGATCTCTCTGGAGCTCCTCACAATCACTTCTGGTCTTCAGCACTAGGAAAAGTTTGGTGTCGTCTGCAAACTTAGCTACCTCACTGCTCACCCCTGTCTCCAGGTCATTTATGAAGAGGTCGAAGAGCACCGGACTCAGGACAGATCCTTGGGGCACACTGCTTTTCACTTCTCTCCATTGTGAAAATTTCCCATTGACACCCACTCTCTGTTTCCTGGTCTTCAACCAGGTTTCAGTCCAGGAGAGGACCTGCCCTCTAATTCCCTGACTGTGGAGATTTTTCAGTAGCCTTTGGTGAGGGACCGTGTCAAACGCCTTCTGAAAGTCCAGATATATCTGGACTTTGTCTACAGGTTCTCCTGCATCAACAGGCCTGTTGACCTTTTCAAAGAAATCTATAAGGTTTGTGAGGCAAGACTTACCCTTACAGAAGCTATGCTGATTCTCCCTCAGCAAGGCTTGTTCGTCTATGTGTTTTGAGATCCTATCTTTGATGAGGCATTCCACCATCTTACCCGGTATAGATGTTAGGCTGACTGGCCTATGGTTTCCCGGGTCCCCCCTCTTTCCCTTTTTAAAAATCGGTGTGACATTTGCTATCCTCTAATCCTCTGGCACCGTGGCCGTTTTGAGGGACAAGTTGCATATCTTAGTCAAGGGATCAGCAACTTCATTCCTCATTTCCTTAATAACTCTTGGGTGGATGCCATCAGGGCCCAGTGACTTATTGATCTTTAATTTATCAATGAGGTCTGAAACATCTTCTCTTTTAACCTCTATCTGACTTAATTCCTTGGTCAGGAGGGGTCGTTTGGGCAGCGGTATCTGCCCGAGGTCTTCTGCGTTGAAGACAGATGCAAAAAACTTATTTAATTTCTTTGCCATCTCTATGTCTCCTTTTATCTCCCCTTTCCCTCCCACACCATCCAGAGGGCCAACCACTTCTCTGGCGGGTTTCCTGCTTCTAACGTATTTGAAGAAGCTTTTAGTATTCCCCTTAATGCTGCTGTTCATGTGTTCCTCATAGTCTCTCTTGGCCTCCCATATCACCTTCTTACATTTCTTTTGCCACAGTTTATGTTCCTTTTTATTCTTCTCATTAGGGCAAGACTTCCATTTACGGAAGGAAGCTTCCTTGCCCTTTACCGCCTCTCTAACTCTGCTCCTTAGCCATGCTGGCACCCTCCTGGACTTAGTCGAGCCCTTCTTCCTTTGCGGTATTCACTTCCGCTGGGCCTCTATTACTGTTGTTTTAAGCAGCCCCCATGCAACCTGGAGAGATTGGACTCTTTTTACCTTCCCTTTCAACCTCCTTCTAACTGGCCTCCTCATCTGAGGGAAGTCTGCCCATCGGAAGTCAAGGGTTTTTGTTAGAGATTTGCCTAGTATTCTTCCCCCAACGTGCATGTTGAAACGGATCGCAGCATGATCACTGTTCCCCAATGGCTCAGTAACATTGACATCTCTAACCAGGTTCTGAGTACCGCACAATATTAAATCCAGAGTCACCTGTCCTCTGGTGGGCTCCACGACTAGCTGCTGTAAGGCACAGTCATTTAGCATGTCAAGGAATCCAGTCTCCTTTTTGTGACCAGAACACAAATTGACCCAGTCGATGTGAGGATAATTGAAGTCCCCCATGACTATAACCCTTTCCCTCCTTGTCACCTCCCTGATCTGTTTCCTCATTTCAAGGTCCCCTTACGGTTTCTTGTCTGGAGGATGATAGTACTCCCCCAGTATTACATCACTCCTGAGGCCTGGTAATTTAACCCACAGAGATTCTATGGTGGAGTTGGACCCACCTTCAATCTCTACTTTGCTGGATTCTATCCCTTCCTTAATGTAAACAGCCACCCTCCCCAACATGCCCCTCCCTGTCCCTCTGTAGAGTTTATAGCCCGGGATTGCAGTATCCCACTGATTCTCCGCATTCCACCAGGTTTCCATTATGCCCACTATGTCAATGTTTTCCCGAGTCACCAGACATCCCATTTCTCCCATCTTTGCTTGGAGACTTTGGGCATTTGCATAAAAGCATTTGTACATGGAATGCCCCAGGGTGGGCTGCTTATTTGTTCCTTTATCCCTGCATCCTCTCATTGTGCCAAACCGTCTATCACATCCCATCACGCTATCATTCCCAATTTTTTCTCCTACTTGGTCTTTACTTTGTTGTTCTCTAACCTCCCCTTCCTCGTCCCATAGGGATGAGGAGTCCTGAACCAGATGCCCCTCTGCTCCTGTCGGCCTTCCCCCAGGGATCAGTTTAAAAGCTGCTCTACCACCTTTTTAATGTTATGCGCCAGCAGTCTGGTTCCATTCCGGTTCAAATGAAGCCCGTCCCTCTTGTACAGGCCTCGCTTGTCCCAAAACATTCCCCAGTGCCTACACCACCGTCTCATCCATGCATTGAGACCCCTGATCTCTGCCTGCCTAGCTGGCCCTGCGTGTGGAACACTACCTTTGAGGTCCTGGCTGTCAGCTTTCTACCTAATAGCCTAAATTTGGCCTCCAGGACCTGCTGGCCACACTTCCCCACATTGTTGGTGCCGACATGCACCACAACCGCTACCTCCTCCCAGCACTGTCTACCAGCCTGTCTAGACGAGAAGTGATGTCCGCAGCCTTCGCACCAGGCAGGCAAGTCGCCATGCGATCCTCACATCTGTCGCAAACCCGCCCCCGTTTCTAATAATCAAATCCCGCACTACAAGAAGCCCCCGACCCCCCTCCTGCTGAGGAGTATCCTGAGTGTGTTCGGATACGGGCCTGTCTCCTGGAGAATGGGTCCCCCCTAGGAGATTGTTTCTCTCCTCTCCAGGATGACGTCCTCCAGCCCCGAGACTTCCCACCCGGGCAGCTGAGGAGCTGTGTGCCTGAGGGTGGGACGAAGCCTGATCGTCCCCAGAAGTCTCCCCATGGTCCTTCTCTGCCTGCCTCTGCTTCTCCAGGTCAGCCACCAAGGCTTCAAGGGAGTGGATGCGTTCCCTGAGTCCCTGGAGCTCCTTGCTCCGAGGACACACCCATGACTTATGCCCCAGAGGCATATAGTCATACATGTTGCACTCAATGCAAAACACTGGATAGCCCCCACCCTGCTACTGGCTGTCTGACTGCATAGCTTTTTTGGTTTGTTTGTTTCTGTTTAGGGGTGCTTAAAAACCTTACACTGGTTTGCTGCCCCTCTTCTCAAGGGAAGACAAGGGCAGTGTCTGGGGCCCTGGCTTCCTTGCCCTGCTGCTGAACTCGCACAGATGCTAAACTCGCTGTGCCTTACCTGGCACTTTGTTCCCGAGGCACTTGGTTTCCCAGAGGCCACGCGCTCTTCTGCAGAGAGGCTCACGCAGTGGCAGGCACTAGCTTTATACCCCTAGCTAGCTCCTCCTCCCTCCCTCCTTGCTGATTGAAATGCCCCCTTCCCCTGAGGAACCGCCGGTGGCTACCCGAAGCCCTTAGGAGGCAGTGGTCACCATTTTGGCACTGCTGCTTCTCTTTGTGCCGGGCAGCTCAGGATCGGGCTGCCCGTTTCCTACTTGTAGTTAAAAATATCTTTATGACACTGTATCTGCATTTTTAGGATATAGTATTGTATATTATTAGTCAGGAAACTCCTTCACTAAAAACCTAGCATTCTTTTTTAGGCTTTTGGAGTTTAAAAGGAAATCATTTCTATTTGGGGATGGGATTATACTTGATGAGCATCCTTATCTTGTTCAGGTTGCTTAATGGGCTATATTTACACTCCTCTACTGACATCTCTGTGTCACATGTTAACAGTAATCCAGCTATATTGCTAATGAATACAGAGTCAACACTGTTGAATACTGTGGCTTTAACAGCTTTTTTGGCAAGGAAATAAAAACTGTTAAGACAAGAATAATGCATAGCTTGCCATGTTATTGTTGAAACAGCAGTCCCATTTACATTGCATTATGGTAATGCAATCTTGATGTTACCGTGGATGGATATCTGTAGACAACAGGATACAGGTGTCTTGTGGTCTTGCATTCTCCCTGAAGCATCTAGTGGGCCACTGTGAGATATGGGAAGCTGGACTAGATATGCCCTTGGCCTGATCTAGATGGACATGACTGGGTCAGAACAGACTAACTCAGGAATGGGCACAGCTGGCAGACCAGTGGAAGCTGGGCAAAGCTAAGCTTTGTCTGTCACAGTCACATTCTTAACCATGCAGGAGCAGTAGCAACCAGCTATCAGCAGAGTGTCATCTTTTGTATGTTTTAGAGTGCAATCCTAACCCACTTTCCAGCGCTGACATGAGGGCAATGCAGCTCTGAGGTAAGGGAACAAGCATTCCCTTACTTTGAGGAGGCCTCCGTGAATGCCACCCAGCTGTAGGATGCAACACACGACCCATTGGCACTGCTATGCCAGTGCTGGAAAGTTGGTTAGGATTTGGGCCTTAAATGTTTTAAACTACAGTTTCAGCAGGGGGTGCTAGAACCTTTCGAAAACCCAAAATGAGAGAGCTTGAGGGAAGGCTTCAGATACTGCAGTTAGTAGCAATTAATGCTTAGCTCCTATCTCTGTGCTTGTTATTATTTTTCTTATTATTTGAAAGGTTTATACCCTGCTTTTGGATTTATGGACTAGGCCTTATGGACTAGTAGCAAGCCATGGAGAAGGAGCCACCCCTCCAGGAGTGAACTATCAGACAATACCAGATGTTGTAAGTGTAATTCTGGGCAGGCCAAAGTGGAATTAATGTGCAACCTCCTGATTTTAGAAATGAACTATGTCAGATTGCCAGATGCAAGGGAGGGCACCAGGGTGCAGGTCTCTTGTTATCTGGTGTGCTCCGTGGGACATTTGGTGGGCCGCTGTGAGATATAGGAAGCTGGACTAGATGGGCCTATGGCCTGATCCAGTGGGGCTGTTCTTATGTTCTTATGAACTGGTAGATGAGATTTTCATAATCGTTGTGTTAGATCTGCTTACCATTCTCTGTTACATGGTTTGTTTTATGTCTGTTTTGTTGATTTTTTAAAAATTGCTTTATGATGATCTTATGAGTTCTATTCTGAGCCAAAAAGCAGAGTAAAAATCTCAACTACAATGTTTTAATACAAGCCCAGAAAATCTTTGGATCATGCTGCTAATAAATGTTTCGATATATATAGTGTACGTAATGAAAGAGAAGCTGTTTGTTTAATAGAGGAATCACACAGTTTGGAACCACAGAGCTACTTTCATTGAACCCAGGAGTATTTGACTCCTGAAGGAGGTTGTTTGCCTTTCTGAGTGGCAGGGACAGCAGATTTCAACTCGGCTTCCGACCATCCCAGTGCAAAATAACGAACCGCTTTTGCAAGACTCAAACTATATTTCATTTGTGATGCAGCATGGCTCCATGTGCACTCCATGTGCACTCAGTGACTTAATATTCTTATCGCTAAATGTGAGCTGCACAGTGAGCGCCTCCTCATCCCCATTTAACCAGCCAGTTACTTTCCCCTAACCCTGTCCATACAAAGACATGTGCAGAGCACATTTCAATTCATGGACAAACTAGCTGAGCGTTCTTTGAATCTTGTCCTGTCACTCTTGGTGAATGAAGTACCTGAAGTAGCATCCTCTTCAGTGTAACATTAGAAATTATGAAGTGCTATGGTTCACAGCATGAACACAATTAATACTCCAGAGAAGCATTACTGTATTGCATCCAATAGTTTGTCTTAAAATCTATTTTACCTTTGTCTTAATTCGTAATAGCATAGTATAACATATTCTGTTTTTATATGCAGAATGCAGAACTTTGACAAAGAAACATGTATCGTATTGAGTCGCTCTTGATAGAGACCTGAAAATGCCAACAGGTGCGAACTTTTGTACATTACATATGTTGCAGCTTTTTAGTTCTCATAGGGAACATGATTTCTTGGTACTGAAATGTATTTGATTTGAATAAAATTACTTATATATATATATAAGAATAAGTACTTATATAATATATTTTAAAATTACTTATATATTTCTGAAAATTATTTCACTATAGACCTGGGCCACAATTTAAAGATCTTCCATGTATGTCCAAAGGTCCATAATGCATGTATTGTGACTAGGCATTCACATCAGTAAATGTAGTGGTAAGTCTGTGGAGATGGACTCCATAGTGCCTGCTTCTGCAACACCTAGCATACGCACATGCAGCAATGACCTACAGATTCACTGTGCCAGTCTGCACTCTTCCCATTTTTCCTTTAATAAGTAATACTTGACACAGTGAGCCTTGGATGTTTGCTTTTGCTTTTTGTGCACAGTGGAAACTGTGTATGACTTCTGTATAATAATGCATGGAAGGCCATCAGTGGATTGGAGAGTTGATAAGTTCTATCTGTAATAAACTAACTGACGTTATCAAATTCTTGCCTGTTTTCAGTGGAGAGTGAAGCGAAGGTGAAAACCAGGGTTCGTTTTGAAGAAATTTTCAGGAACCATCCTGGCCTAAGAGATAAAAAGAAGTTGAAGAAAACATTGAGCCCTCAGGAGAACATTGTGGTGAGCTGTTGTGCTAGTGATATTAAAAGAACAAAGCTTTATGTTTTGGAACTATATTCCCTAAATATTTTTAGACATTCAGGATATTCTGTGTGGGATCAATTTCTTTTTTCAGGAGACTAGTGGACCCTTATAGTGTCACAGAAACCACTTCCATCTTGTATAGATGTACAGTCCAATTCTGTCCCTCACCATCCTATGCCCTGCAACCATGCCAACGTAGGGCATACAGTAGTGGTGGTGGGCGACCAGACAGAGATAAGAGATAAATAAAAATATTTTACTTGCCTCTCAGTAAACTGTCTGGTCAACAATGGGTCTCCTTGAACTTAAATCCCTGATTTTGCTGGCATAAATCTGAGGAACCTGAGGTGGGGGAAGATCTGGTCAGGGAAAGGATCTGGCATGTGTGACTACTGCCAAGATTCATCCCTTCTGGACCTGGAACTACCCCATGCTTTGGCTCATTACCTTTCCTGATTTTCCCCCAAACTGCCCATGACCAATCAATCACTACCGCCTTACCTGCATCCGTGGAGAGTCTGGGTGGTGTGCACATCGAGCCTTCAGTCAGTTTTGCTGGCAGCCCTGTAGCTCACAGCAGCAGGGAAATGTTTGTGCTGTCACAAGGCGACTTATGGAGGCAGATTGCTACTGCCACTGGATTGGGCCATTAATTTCAAATCTTTAGTCTCTATACACTCAGCTACAGCTTGTTTTTTGTTTTGTTTTTGTTTTATGGAGAAAAGAAGTGCAGGATTTTTGTGGAAGCAGTATCTAAAGGAGTAAAGTTTATAAAGGAGTACTACTACTACTACTACTACTACAGTATCTAAAGGAGTTTGAAGTTAATGAAGAGAGGAACTCAGAAGATGGTTAGGCAGAGAATTGGAGACATGAATTAAAGCAGGAATGCTTCTGAGGAGTTTGTACAGAAGAAGATGCACACATTTAAAGGGCTAGTGGATGAATAATTAAAATCCACCTAAATGTATGATCTCTGTCTTTTGGGAGATGGGGAGCTTCTTTATTGGAGATAAAAGCATTGTTTTTACTTGAAAACAAAGCTTGGTCTCAGAAATATATTTTGGTGGTTTATTTATTATTTATCTAAAATATTACTATTCTGTCTCATTCCTGCAGGTTTCGAGGGAGAATACAACAAAATAAATTTAAAATTCAATTAAAAATCCATAAAACAACAAAATAAAAAAGTATTTTAATAATAATAATAATAGCATAAAATCTGACACAGGGAGAACGGTAACCAAAAGCAACTGTACTTTGTAGACATACCTTGTCAAAACTAATGAATAATTGGGTTTTTCAGAATTTGACAAAACATAAAGAGGGAAGGAACATAGCAAACTGCTCAGGATAACAGATTCCACAAGGATGGAGCTATAACAGAGAAGCCTTTCTCTTGTTGCATGCCAGTTCTCACGGAACGTTTTAAAAAATATATATTTTAAATCACCAGATTAAAGTTGACTATATCTTTTTTAAACAGCTCATAAATAGAACCTTTAAAATAACTCAGTTACTTCTAGATCTTATATTTTAGTATGAACAAATTTTGTTAAGTGTTATTTCAGTGAGGCTAGGCCTGTGGTCAGGGAATTACCCCTCACCTCTTAGTAGTATTTATGTTAGGTATAAGTATGGTTCTTAATTCTATTCTAACTTGTATTTCAAAAAGCTGTCATGTTGACATACCAACTCAGAACAATTTTCCATAGAGTCTAAAATATATCTGCATGATTTTTCTTACAAAAAACTTGGATGAATACTGTATTACTGTATTGGAAAGAATTACTGTAAACTGAAATATTTTTCATGTGAATTCCATGCAGAATTCATGTTCTTATGTTATGTTATGCAGAGCAATTAAGATACACTTAGACTTTCATTTCACAACATAAAAGTTAGGCATGTACCAAAATATTACTATTATAATATAGATGCTTATCATTTACAGGTAGATGACTTTTCAGCATCTTTTGTTTTGATTTTAGCTTGATACATTCAAAAATCATCTTGATCTAACCAAAGAAAGTGGAAATGATGAGGCAATTATCAACAACACTTACAACCCTGAAGAAAGGAGCCCACGGTTTACAAAAAACAAACTCAGAGAAAAAGCTTCAGTCGCGGAGAAAGTAAATAATAGTGTTGTTAGCGGAGAGGAAAGCAAGCAAGCCAAGTCTAACAAGAAGAAGAAAAAGGCAGTGTTACAAGAGCAACTTAATGAGGAGGAAAATCTATGTGAAACTAAGTTGGAGAGTTTGGAAAAACAGCTTCATGTTTTTTCAAAGAAAAAACTAACATGTGTATTACGGACAGATGCACCTCATCAAAAAGGGGACAGCAACATAAAAAGTGCCTTGAATGAAGTGAGGGAGAGATCTGAGTTAGAGGAGGAAGAACAGCTAATTCAAGCCTATCAGCAGCAAGTGGCTGAGGAAGAAGCAAATGCAATTAAGAGGAAAATAAAAAAGAAGCTTAAGGAACAGATGTCTGAATTCAACATTCAAAGCCACCAAGTTGTCTTGAACAATGAAGTGGGCAAAAAGAAGAAAGAAATGCCGGTCGTATTTGAAGCTGAAGTAGGGTAGGGTGGCAATCTGTGGACAGAAATCTTAAATGGTTTGTTTTGAGAAGGAAGAGATATTTCATGACATTTCTTCACCTCTGGATTTATTACTATTATATAGAAAAATGTAATGTTGCTGTTGGTTGGGAGGGGTGCATTGAGCCTCTGACACTGTGAGGTACCATGGCAGAAGTCAGTTGAGATTGCTAGGTTCTTGGCTTGGGACTTCTGCTCACGTCTCAGATGGAAGAAAAATTCACCTGGCTTTCTTATTCCCCAGTTCAGTTTCTAGGTCCCAAGCCAAACTGGCAAAATGACATCCTGTTCTCTCATTGGATCTGTCATGTCATATCTCATGAGACTAGGCTATACCTCTATTGTTATAGTCACCTCTATTGTTATAGTGACCTTCCCTATTCCAGAGCCATAGGCACATTATCTCTCCTCTCTTAGAAGGAGTAGTTGATGCCTTTTGAACACCTCCTCCTCCCAACTCAGGCTCCAGAGTGAGCAAGCTCCAGGGTTGTGAGGGTTAGGGCAATGCATTTTCAGTTTTTTGACCCCCATCCTCACCCCACTGGGTTCATGAGTGCATGCTTTTCCTCCACCCAAGCCTAGTTTCCTGACTGGTGAAGGGACGCAAAGCATTCTTTACATCTCTGGGAGACTGCAGTGAAGTTCTGGTTTGTATGGATGTGTGAACTTATACAGTTGCTAACAGTGGAACTTACTTCATTGCAGTGCAATGTCCCTCTCTGAACTACAGAATGGCACCAAGGAAGAAAAGTCCAGCAAAAAGAGATCGCTGGAAAGACTGCTTATATCAAAGTCTAATGAGGATGACATCTTAACAGAGGAACAAGAGTTGGAGGAGGATTCTGGAAAACAAAAATCTAAAGGAAAGAAACCAAAAAGGAAATCCAGAAAAGGTTTTCATAGCTGGCATCTCAATTCTCTAAATATGTTTTCATGAAAAGTAGTACCCGGTTTACACAACCTCATTGCTTTCTTTGTTGTTGTTGTTGTTGTTGCTTAGATTGCACTGTACTTCTGGTAAACACTTTCTCTGAGTTGTTTCACATGTGCATAAATTGTGATCTTGTACACCAGTACAAGTCATTCAAACTTGTTGGCATGTAATTTGTGCTGTGATTAATTTCATATGATCTGCTGGCCGTGAGTGTTGTGCAAACAAGATTTAAAAAGAAAGTTACTGTGAGCATGGTACGTTATCTTATGAAATGGCCCTGATACTTTTGAATTAGAGCTTCAGTAGTAGTCTACTCATGTAATCAGTTGTATTGTGAAAAAGAGTACTCTTAGATGGTAAAATGCAATGCAGGATGCACTTGTGCTACTAAAATATCTGCTTAGGAAAAAAGTTCAGATTCTGTGAGTACTATGCTCTTCCATGTTTACTGGTTGATGTGAAGATCATTCTTATAGCTGTTTTTCATACAAATCAGAGGCTGTTTCAGAACATATCACTTGGTTTTAAGTACATTCAGTAATGGAACCTTTAATAGTAGGTGTGTTTCATATTGAAAAGAATTTCTTTGCTGCTAAGCAGTATTTGTTCAGTTTCTTATTAATACACACAAAAACCAGTATGCAGTGGTATATCATGAACTTATTTTTATAATAAATTATGCATATAGCAAAATTAATTGATATCAGCGTTTGCAATGTCTGCATGAATTAACATTAATCATATTGATCCTCATTTTTCATTCTGCTCCTAGCTATAGAAGAAAATACAGAAAAGGAGGAAAATATGTCATGTACAGCTGCTGGAAATATTTTGCCAGAATCAAAACCTGTTTTTGATGATAGCCTTGTGTTAGGTGTTTACATCCATCGAACAGATCGACTTAAAACTGACCTCATGGTATCGCATCCCATGGTTAAGATTCATGTGATTGATCAAAAAACTGGACTGTATGTCAAGAAAGAAAATAGGTAACTTTAGTGCCTGTTTAAACATCTTGCCTGTTCTTCCAAATACTTAACTTGTCCCTGACCTTACGGAAGCAAATCTGAATAGATTGGTTGATGTCCCTCGAACCATATCTCCGCTTAACAGCCATTCCCCCCCCCCAATTCAGCAATACCAAAATGGCAACTGCTACATCCTGTGGGAGGGGGCAGTTGCAGAGGCAGTCTGGGTGAAGGAATATCCAGGTGAAAGCATGGAAGGGTCTACTCAGACCTGCACTAGTGGGGTCAAATTTAAGCCAAAATTATTTAAGCTCTCTCTACACTTCAGTGGGCTGTGGGCTATATGTAGAATTGTTTGAGCTGGAATAGGGATTCAAACAATTTACAGATGTTTGGTATCCAAATATTGAACATTGCTATTTTTCTCAATAGCACAAGTAGCCTACATTGTAGATGTTTTTCCATTTTGGCAAAAGTCAAACCCAGTTGTACTCAACAGTGCCTACTTTTGTTCTACAGCAGCCGACCGGTTTCATCTTTCTATGAACAAGAGACAGTGGGACATATTCTCCCCATTATGACCCAGCCTTATGAATTCAGGCACTTTAAATCAACGCTTCCAGAATGGGAGGAGCAAATTCTGTTCAACGAACGTTTTAACTATTTCCTTCAAGATGATGAAAAAAGTCCCAAAGTAATCCTGTTTTTTGAGGTACAGTATGAATCTTTGGTGTTTTATCAAGGTCTGTTAAATTCTTACAACTCTTCTTATATTTTTGTTAATATTGTTGAAATGTTTTATTAAGAAAGCATATTGAGAAGGAGTTTGGTAGTGCTAAAGCAATGATATTATTATGATGGAAAACAAGAACCAGGCAAACACCTAGAAGGGCTTCCCTGAGTGCATGCCTGCAGAGCTTATCTGCAGGTGCTTGGTTTGTGAAATTTAGGGAAACAGGTTGGCTATCAGACAACAGTAGGATGCAGAATCCTCATTAACTTTCCCTTTCCGAGCTTCTCTAACAGGTTTAGAAGACTGTCAGCAAAGTGGGGAATTAGTCAATGTGTGGAACAAAGAGGCTGCCTAGCACATTGTTTGCTGGGAAGCTTCCTTGATCCCTAATGGGGGTTGCCATATAATTACCCAAATATGCATGTTAGCAAGTTTTTCTCCAAAGAAAACTCCTGTCTATTGACTTGCATGGGAGCTTTCTTGTTTCTTCTGAGTAGTCTCCTTAATATTTTGAGAGCTAAGATTCATTGGGTACAGAAGAATGTTGACTTTCTGTAGTTCTGGACATGCAGATTTTCAGAGTTTGTTATGTGGGTATGCATTCAGCTGAAAAATAGTGTGCCACAAAAAATGGCAGCCACAATACTTGTACAATAAGTACTTCTACTGTGCAAAATAATATCATTTAGGAATGTAAACTAAACTAAATGTGTCTTATGGTTCCAGATTCTTGATTTTTTAAGCATGGATGATGCAAAAGCCAACTCTGATGTTCACACTCAAGAACGTGGTTTTCGGAAAATCTGCTGGGCATTTCTAAAGGTATTGTGTTGTAATGGAGACATTTGGCTGAAAAATATCCAAATAAAAACTCATTAAAAATAAACTCAGAGACAACACCCATGTGTTTGGTGAGTGGGAACTAACAGATGTGTATTTCCAATTCTAGTTCTGATAGTTGATAACTGTAAATACTTTTCTGTTGTCTGAATAAACAATACAATGGGCAACCCAACCCTAAGGCCGCATGGCCTACACTGGATCCTAAGCAGGTTAGGAGCAGACTGGAAGTTACCTTGGGGTAAGGTGATATTTTCCCCCTTACCCCATGTAGTACCCCAGCCTGCCCTGTGGGGCTACTCAGAATTTGCACCAGCAGTTTAGCTGGCACACATCCAAGCAGTCTGTGTGTGTGTGTGGGTGGGAGGAGCGGGGGTTAGGATATGGTGCATGCTACCAACTCTGATCCCACTCACTCCCAGTTTTGCTCTCCCCCACCCCGAAATGCCCCCTCCCTACACCCGGAACACCCTTCTGTCACTTTCCCAGCTCCTGCATCACTTGGCGCAAGCCTACCTGCCTTGACCGGTGCAGCCCAGCACACATCATTGTACCAGTGTGGCCTGCTCATTGTGCTGGCGTGGGCTGAGTTGCACGAGTATTTTTCATCAATTCTAAGGGAGGGGCCTGCAGGCTTCCCCTACCCTCTAGAGGACATCTACAGGCCTCAGTGAGTCTAAAAGTAGCTCTGATGTCCCTATCACCAGCATGATTGCAGGAGCATTAATACTACCCCCTTCTCTCTCTGGCAAAGACTTACAGGCAAGGTACCGTTGAACTAGCTGAAGTGATACTTACTGGGTTATTCATTTTACATTTAATGTGTGCACCCCATTCTTCTGATACAGAACTTCTGCTCTGTATCTATGATTATTTCATTTGTCAACCTATGAGTAACTTTTTAAAAAAAAAATTGTCACATCATAAACACAGTCATGCAGTTTTGACCATAGTCAGTACAGTGCGTCAGTGTCGTCAAAAACTTTCAATTAGAATTTTTTTGCTTTAAAAAATTTTGTGTTTTCAGCTTGTAGGTGCAAATGGAGTTCTGAATGTTGGTGGTAAACTGCGTCTTCAGCTGTATTATCCTCCTCCAAGGTCCAGGGCACAGCTCAATGTTGTAGAAGTTTATGACTGGTGGGCAAGATGTCCCAGAAACCGTTATCCCTCAACGCTATATGCAACAGTAAAAGGCATTAAACTTCCAGATCATGTAAGTTATTGTAAGTTGAGTATGCATAAACCAGTATTTCTCAAACTGTGGGTTGGAACACAGTAAGTGGGTCGTGAGCCAGTTTCAGGCGGGTCCCCCTTCATTTCAATGTATATTTTATTTTTAATATATTAGACTTGATGTTACCATGGTATGTGACTGCATTTGGGGAAATGTTACAGAGCTGTACTTTTGGCTACTATGCATATTATTTAATAATGATAATCAATGGGGCTTACTCCCAGGTAAATGTGAATGGGATTTCAACCTTTGGGATGTTTGGGGATTTTTTTTAACAGATTAGCAACTGTTTGCGAGGGTTAGGAGCATTCGTCATTATTTTAAATACATTTTGATACTTATTGTAAATTTCATTAATTAATTAATTGAGTTAATTTTGTCATATGGGATGTGTTAAAAATTTTTCTGCTTGTTGATGTCACTTCCAGCCATGACATCACTTCCAGGTTAATGATATCACGTCCAGTGGGTCCTGACAGATTGTCATTCTAAAAAGTATGTCCTGGTGCTGAAAAGTTTGAGAAGTACTGGCATAAACAATCTGATAAAGATGCCCTTATGTATGTGAAAATGAGAAAAGTTGTTCTGTTGTTGGTTTTTTGTAACTAGGTATAGTAGAGAAACAACTTATGTTACAAACTTCCCTCCAGTCTCCTCTGGTACTTTTAATTTTTTTCTGTGACTCAAAGCTCAGTTTAGTAAAAAGTTAATACTGTGAAGTATTTTCAATTCCTTTTTCATTCAGTCTGGTCAAAACTAAGAGACTTCAGTGAAATGGATGTTAACTTACATTATGGTTTGCATGATTTTTAGAAGTGTGAGACTGTTCATATTCATATTGATCTAGTTAGTGAACTAGACAGAGTTATACACATTGCAATGGGCATATCATCGAGCATTTTTGAAGGCTGTGCTTAATATAGATTTTGGGACTTTATACTCTCATCTGCAGGAATCAGGATCCCATATATTGCACAATTCCATCAATGGGAATAGAAGCTGTATACCAGGGATGGGAGTCAGGTGACTCAAATTCAAGTCATGAAAATCAGCTTTTTTTGCTGACTCTTGTATACTCGAGTCACACAAATGGAAGACTCAGCAAGGGCCCTTGACACAACACTCAGTTCTCATGCATGCAGGCTAGAGTTTGTCTGGGTATGCTTGCTTACCTTTTTCGCATTGTGAAAGACCTCGTAGGGCCATCATTCAGACCGGGTGAGCAGCATGGAAGTTCCAGTCAGGAAGCAGGGAAGGGTTAATGTTTGCTTTTGCAGTGGGGAGCAGTGGGGTAGGTGGGAGCGAACTCTCTTGCCTGTCTGATAGGAAGGAACCGATGATCATTGGGCGAAGGATAAGTAGTTTGATTTGTTTCTTTGGATGAGGGAGGGCAGGAGGAGGAGCCCAAGAGGGTTCTTGCCTTGGAATGGACTGGAAAAGCCCAGTGAAAAAGGAGGCAGGGAAGTGAGGGTGGGGAGGTTTATAGAGATCATGCTTTCCAGTCACATGGCTGCTGTGAGCTTTGTTATTACTAGGGGAGAGGAAGTGAGGAAGTCCCATTGAATGACTGGCTGCAGTGGAACTACTTCTGAGTAGAGCTGCAAAGGATTGGGTTGTTCTGGTAAGCCTTTCGGCTGCTGTGCTTAACCCCCTCCCTCTTGCTGCTTCTGTCCCTGCTCTCATGCAGTCCATCCTACCACTCTGTTTACAGATGTGATGGGACAGCAGGGGAGAGTTTAAAGGGAACCCTGATACACAAACACACCCCGGAAGCAGCCCCGTTTTTTTTTTCTGTGCCTGGCAGACCCACTGAGTCTCCTAGATGCGACCCAGGTATCGGAACACCCTCCAGACGTATGTGGAGTGCAGCTCCATTCATGTTTGGAGGCCTGGGTGCCCTTACCCATGGATTTCATTATCTGGGTGTTTTGACATCTGCAGGGGTTGGATATTAGTTCATTTGAAATGAAGTTCATTTGAATGTTAATAGATTCTGACATATCTGTTCATTTCCATGTTGTTTTTGATGTCTGATTCTTATCTAATAAATTTATCTGCAAGAAAGCATTTATTTTCTTAATTTTTTTTTAAATGTAGGTAGATCCTTCTTTCCGTTCTATGATGGCTATTCAGCAGGAATATCATTCTCCATCATTCCTAGATCTGCACAGTGATGAATCTAAAAAAGCGAGTGAATCTGGGCAAGAGTTGAAAAAGGAGGAAGCATTTAAGTGGTCAAGACTTCCTGGACAGGTGAGAGTTTTTATGTCTTTGTACAAAAAATTGTTAAGCTAGTGTTTTAAGGGATGAATCTGGAAATGTTTCCAGGAAGTTATCTAAAGGAGCAAACTGTTTTGACTTCTGAGCTTAGATGCTATTAAACATAATGGGTGACTTGATAATGAGGTTTTTCACTTTCTGTGAAAAATGGGTACAACTATTGATTCCTCTGTGAATTGTGTATGTTTTGCATCCCTGACAATTGGAATTTATTGAGATATAAATTTAGCAGTGAAATGTAATTAAGTAAGGGCGTAATCCTAACCCCTTATTGTCAGTGCTTTCCAGCACTGGCATAGCCGTGCCAATGGGACATGGTCTGCATCCTGCAGTTGGGTGTCACTCACGGAGGCCTCCTCAAAGTAATGGAATGTTTATTCCCTGACCTCAGAGCTGCATTGCCCTTTATGTCAGTGCTGGAAAGCACTGACATAAGGGGTTAGGATTGCACCCTAAATGGCTTAACAATTAAAATAATGAGACATATACAACAGTATTATATAAATGTTGCCTGATTTGCTTTGAGTCTGCTCAGGTCTTTCATCTCCAGAATTATATTTGGATAGTTGGGAGCTCATGCTCTCTTTCCCTGTGGTGAAAAGGAACAAGAGAGAGGTCCTGTGTTTATTGCAGGAACTATCTTGAAGGATATGGGTAGAGGTGTTTAAAAATGGTGTTAGTTACTTTATTCAGAAGTAACCCCATTGTGTTCAGTAAGGATTTCAGCCCAAGTCTATCTTACTCAATAGAAACAAGCACGTCTAGCTATGGGAAATCCCACATTTTCAATAAATGTGAGTTTTATCAGCACACTTCTTACCTTAAGGCTTGCTCCAGATTTCACCCCAGGAAGAATCCCATGGACAAAGAAATTAGATATTTCTGCCCATTGATTTCTACATTTGCTTGATTGTAACAATAATAGTTTGATTTGGACATGCAGGTTTGTCACATACCGAACAAGCACCTGTTTTCCCTACGAGCTGGAGATATGGGATGTTTCTGTATTCGCTTCTCTGAAGATGGCCGAACATTAGCAGCAGGTTGTGCTGGGAGAGATGGTTATCCTATTGTTTGTAAGTTGCAACATCAAGGCATATTTCGGTATTTGAATACAGAGCCACAAAAGAAGCATTTTGTCCTCCAGCCTCTGTGACATCACAAAGCAATTCACCCCATACCTGAACAGTTTTGCTACTTTTATAAGGGCGCAATCCTAACCGGCAGTTATGCTGGTATAGGTGGCCCTGGAGGGTCGCAAACGTCCCGTAAAGCACGTATGCGCCTCCTTAGGTGGGAGCTGTGTTGGCACATTCAGTTGTACTGACGCACAGACGGAGGCAGAAGCCTCCGCTGTGGCTCCCGCAGTGCCGCTTGTGATGGCACAAGCACGTCGACATAAGCGGCAAAGGTAGGCATGGGCGGCGTGGGGAGGGGACGGGAGGGGGTGTTACTGGGCGGGGGGAGGGAGGGCCCAGGGGCGGGCGTGCGGGGAGCCAGGGGTGGGGCTGGGACCCAGCGGTTATGCCAGATCCCAACCCCTGTCCCCAGGGCAAGCGGAGTGGCTTCAAGCCGCTCCACTCTCCTCAGACTTTTGCCACCTCCAGAGGTGGCGCAGGTCCAAGACAACCCATAGGAGCGTGCAGCCCTTACCACAGGTAAGGGGAAGAGCTTCCCCTTGCCCATGGCTGAGCTGCTGCTCACTGCAATCCCGCGTTGGATGCAGCGCAAGCGTCCTGGCTTGCCTGCTCCAGCGCGGGTTAGGATTGCGCCCTAAGTGTGTTTAAGGGGGAAAAAGCAATTAATTCATATTTAAATGAATAAGCATACAGTACTTAAAAATATTTAAATGAGTAATCGTACATACGGTGCTTAAAAAATAAAAAAGCCAGGCATCTTACCTGATGCGTGGTGGAAGGTGTAAGACTGACTGCTCAATCAGCGTTTGGTTTTATGATATGCACAACAGTTGCAAAGCCTTGAGGAAGCTGGCCCTGCGCACTGAGGTTAAGGGACTATGAGCCCTCTTTTTATATTGCATCTTACTTCATGGTCAGTCATTGTCAAAGATGGAGTCACAGAAAAAGATTTAGATAAAGATGTGGTGAAGAAGAGGGGCCAACATGCCACAGAAGGCAAACACATGGGGATGTTGAGATCATTCGGGAAGGGTTACCCTGCAGATGCCTGATCTTGTCTGATCTTGGAAGCTAAGCAGGGTCAGGCCTGGTTAGTACTTGGATGGGAGACCACCTGGGAATACCAGGTGCTGTAGGCTTATACCATAATCTTTCGAGACTGAAGGTTGCCAACCAACCATTTAATCAGTAAACCTTGAGGAGATGTTTCAAGAAAAAATTAGGTAGTTTGGCTCAGACTGAAAGTAGATATGCCTTTAACAGAACAAGCGTATGCATGTTTACTCAGAAGCAAGTCTTATTGAATTCAAAAGGGCTTACTCCCAGGAAAGTATGTATAGGATTGCAGTCTGTGCCATTCCATGTTTGGTTAGTTCTGTTTTTCCCCTGAGTAGCTTTTGAGAGCTGTGGCACTGAAGGGGGCTAAGCCTTTCCCACTGTACTGTGGTTCAACAGAGTTAACCCCCCATCCCATGCCGCAGTTTGAGTCTGGATTTGGAGTCCCATGGCTGCTACTTACAAAATAATACAAAAATAGAAGGGCAAGCAACACTTTTGAAGTCACTTCAAGCTTGACCCTGAAAGAGAGCAGTAAAGTGCTCCAGGTATCAGGAGTGACGTGGAAAAAAAGCTGGAATGTGAGAAGAACATGAACAAGGCTTGTAGTAAATAATCACGTAGCCATTTGAAACCATTGCAGTATTTGTAGGATCTTAACACTTCCTAATTGGTACGCAGCTATGTGAAAGGAGAAAAGTCTACTCTAATAATATTGCTTTTCTTGATTTGCACTGGCTTGTGATGTCACGGGTTGAGAAGAGAACCCTTGATTAAAGAGTAACCACATAAATGTCATACTCGCCAACCACTAGATGGAAGTAGATACTTGCAGCTTATCTTAAACTATTAACATAGACCTAGTAGGCTGTGTTCTGGTAACTAGGTGCAAATGGAACGGAATGGTTAGAAAAGACATGAATTGCCCTTAGGAGAATATCTAGCTTTATAATACTGTAATTATTATTGTAGACATATTTGTACAAACCTGTTTCTCCACAGGGAGTTTAGTTTTGATGGAAAAATAAATATACCTTGAAATGCCTTTTAAAACAAAATATTTTCTTTTAAAAGCTGCTGCAATATTAAGTGATTGCTCAGTTGCATGTATTCCTAAACATTTAAATTTGTTTTCATTTTGATTAGTATATGAGATTCCTTCTGGACAGTACTTGAGGGAATTTTACGGACATCTGAACATTGTGTATGATCTTTGCTGGTCAAAAGATAACCGGCATCTCCTGACTGCCTCCTCAGATGGCACTGCAAGGTTAGTACAAGATAATTAGTGCTGTTTAAATTATGACATAAAGCAAGGAGGAGTTTGTATGTCTACCTTCTTTCCTCTGATAGGGATGGGGGGCATATTGCTCTCCCACCAGAGTTTGGCCTGGAAACATGGCAGCTGCACTACAAGGAGCGGAGAGTTGTTTTTACCAACCACTCCCAAACTTGTAGGTCATAAGACTTCTTTGGTTAACCTCATCCTCTTAGAATTAGCCCTTCTCATTAACTCTATGTGTGGGAGGGGGCAGAAGGGCTGTGCTCACTCATTGAAAAGAGATGCATCTTTCATGTGGATTGCACATGTGTGTAACATGAGCCAATGCCCTTTCCCAAGTGGTGTGACTGTGGTTCAGTCAGGCCTTGGTATCTGTGGGGGATCTGGGGTATCACCGACTCCCTGCGGATACCAAAACCAGCAAATAAGCAAATCCACAGGTTGGTCCATTATTATCTCCAGTCACATCCAGAGGTGTTCTGAAACCTGCAGAGGCCTCTGCAGACGTCAGAAAGTCCTCCACAGATGCCAGAAAGGCACCGGTTTATATGAAAACTGGAAGTGTTTCTGGCACTTCCAAAGGCCTATCTGAGGTCTGCAGAGGCCATGTATGGACTCAGAAAACCTTCTGGACACAACTGGAGAACATGTCCAATTGCGTCTGGGAGTTCAGGTCCGGTCTTTCCACTGTGGGTTTGTAAGCCATGATGTGTTAAATCCATGGGTCCTAAATCCACAGATAGGAAGGACAGTCCTGTATAGTAAATTGAATATTGAACTGGTACAAACCAGTTTCAGAGCCACTTGGCCATGAAACCATCTAGCTGTCTGCAGGGTCACTCTCCTTTACTCTAACCCACTTCAAGATGAGGATAAACTGGAGTCACCTCATCTGTTCAGCCCTGAAATACATAGAACAGCTAGATACAAATGTGGTTCCATAAAATGCCTTAACTGTAGATATATCTGCTTTGTAATCTCCCACAAGGCGGTATTATTTTATCTGCTCATATGTGGGAGAAAACATTGCAATTTGAATACATTGTGCTTCTGGAGAAAGTAGGCTATCAAATATATAGTGCAGGGGTGGGCAAACATTTTGGCAGGAGAGCCACATCATCTCTCTGACACTGTGTCGGGGGCTGGAAAAATAAATTAATTTATAGTTCAAATTTGAATAAATTTACATAAATGAATACATTAGAGAGGGAACTTATATGAATGAACGAATTTTACTGAACTTCTTTATAATACACACGAGAACAGGCATGTAGAACTTGAGAGCTATGAACAGTTTGCCATACACCTCTTGCACAGTGAAAACATACAGACCAAACCAGCCACATATGGAGACATAAGTTGTTCAGAGGCAATGGGGGGTGTAAAATTACACCCAGGGAATAGCAGAAGAGATATGTACTGATGCACTTGGGACTATCGTGGATGTGCTTTCGCCAGACTTGCAGACCAAGCCAGAAAAGTGAAGGGGAAGGGGTATAAGTAACTCCTGAGTACATGCCTCCAACATAAAGCACAGAGTGAGATATAACTACCAGAGTCAAGCAAAAACATGGAATGCTTAGGAATTTGATTTCACCAGAGACAGCAAACCTTGCCCATGGATCTGATGGTCACACTCTTCCCCCCCCCCCCAAACTTAAAGCAGAGATTGAGACATCTGTATCAGAGGCAAGGAAAAACATGGAAAAATAAAAGCAGATATATCTGAAGGATGAAAAGGGAAAACACCAGGGATATCCAATACTTTCCAAATAGAAAAGAATAAAAAAAAGTAAGAGCAGACACATTTGAATGATGAAATGAGCATCACCAAGAGACTCAATGGGAGGCACCAGCCACTTCCAAGTTTTTTGAAGCAGAAATGGAACCAAGCCAGGAATGGGTGGGGGGGTAGAAATAATGCCAAAGAAAGACAGTGATGCACTTGGGGAAAAACAGCAGAAAGCAGCACCTGGGTGAAGGAGGTTCCAAGCAACAAAAAAACAAAGATAGCACAGACTCAGACCAGGCTAGCTGTGGGTAGGAAAAAAAAATCACCACAGAGCTGATCCCATTGAATTTGGGGGCAGGGAAGAGGAAAGAACTCTTGAAACACCAGCCAAAATAACATTGAAATTTACTTGGGGGGGGGGGGAAGAGGAAAGATATCTGGACTCACCAGCCAAAAGCATTTTGAAAATAAGGCATGGGGAGGAGCAAAGATCTCCATACTTGCAACCCACTTGTGCAGCCTCTCCTCCTGTAGCCTGCTCCAGCAGGCTCTCCACATTGACCCTTCAGAGGGGATGGAAGCTCTGCTCTGCCCGCTGCAAACTTCTGAAATCGGCTAGCCTTCAGCCCTCCAAGGCCTCCTAGCCTTGCTGTCCCCTCCCAGCTCTGTAATCCTCCCAAGGCAAGGGGAGCTCAGTTCTGGAGGGTTTCTGAGGACCAGAGAGGCTGCGTGTGGCCTCCCCAGCCCTCAGAACGCCTTCTAAGACTTCTGGGAGGCCTCAGAAGGTCACTTTTAGTTTTTCAGAGAAACCGGAAGTGACATTTTAAGACCTAAAAAAGGGCTTTGTGGGTTAGGGAAGCCTTATCTGGCCCTCTGAAGGACTTTTTAGGCCTTAAAATGTCAATTCCCGTTTTTTCTGAAAACTGGAAGTGACCTTCTAAGGCCTCCCAGAGGCCTTAGAAGGCATTCCAAGGACCGGGGAGACCATACGCAGCCATGCACGTGGGCCAGATGGAGAGACTCGCAGCCGGCCTGGTGGAGGTTCACCGTGGGCCGTATATGGCCCGCGGGCCAGGGTTTGACCACACCTGTGCAACCCAAGAATCTTTCCTTGGGAAAATTAGTTAAGGAAATTAATTAATCAAAGCTTACTATCCTCTGTGTAAGTTACATAAGAACACAAGAACACAAGAACAGCCCCACTGGATCAGGCCATAGGCCCATCTAGTCCAGCTTCCTGTATCTCACAGCGGCCCACCAAATGCCCCAGGGAGCACACCAGATCATAAGAGACCTCATCCTGGTGCCCTCCCTTGCATCTGGCATTCTGACATAACACATTTCTAAAATCAAGAGGTTGCGCATACACATCATGGCTTGTACCCCATAATGGATTTTTCCTCCAGAAACTTGTCCAATCCCCTTTTAAAGGCGTCTAGGCTAGATGCCAGCACCACATCCTGTGGCAAGGAGTTCCACAGACTGACCACACGCTGAGTAAAGAAATATTTTCTTTTGTCTGTCCTAACCCGCCCAACACTCAATTTTAGTGGATGTCCCCTGGTTCTGGTATTATGTGAGAGTGTAAAGAGCATCTCCCTATCCACTCTGTCCATCCCCTGCATAATTTTGTATGTCTCAATCATGCCCCCCCTCAGGCGTCTCTTTTCTAGGCTGAAGAGGCCCAAACGCCGTAGCCTTTCCTCATAAGGAAGGTGCCCCAGCCCCGTAATCATCTTAGTCGCTCTCTTTTGCACCTTTTCCATTTCCACTATGTCTTTTTTGAGATGCGGCGACCAGAACTGGACACAATACTCCAGGTGTGGCCTTACCATAGATTTGTACAACGGCATTATAATACTAACCGTTTTGTTCTCAATACCCTTCCTAATGATCCCAAGCATAGAATTGGCCTTCTTCACTGCCGCCGCACATTGGGTCGACACTTTCATCAACTTGTCCACCACCGCCCCATGATCTCTCTCCTGATCTGTCACAGACAGCTCAGAACCCATCAGCCTATCTCTAAAGTTTTGATTTTTTGCCCCAATGTGCATGACTTTACACTTACTGACACTGAAGCGCATCTGCCATTTTGCTGCCCATTCTGCCAGTCTGGAGAGATCCTTCTGGAGCTCCTCACAATCACTTCTGGTTTTCACCACTCGGAAAAGTTTGGTGTCGTCTGCAAACTTAGCCACTTCACTGCTCAACCCTGTCTCCAGGTCATTAATGAAGAGGTTGAAAAGCACCGGTCCCAGGACAGATCCTTGGGGCACACTGCTTTTCACCTCTCTCCATTGTGAAAATTGCCCATTGACACCCACTCTCTGCTTCCTGGCCTCCAACCAGTTCTCAATCCATGAGAGGACCTGTCCTCTAATTCCCTGACTGTGGAGTTTTTTCAGCAGCCTTTGGTGAGGGACCGTGTCAAACGCCTTCTGAAAGTCCAGATATATAATGTCCACGGGTTCTCCTGCATCCACATGCCTGTTGACCTTTTCAAAGAATTCTATAAGGTTCGTGAGGCAAGACTTACCCTTACAGAAGCTGACTCTCCCTCAGCAAGGCCTGTTCGTCTATGTGTTTTGAGATCCTATCTTTGATGAGGCATTCCACCATCTTACCCGGTATGGATGTTAGGCTGACCGGCCTATAGTTTCCCGGGTCCCCCCTCTTTCCCTTTTTAAAAATAGGCGTGACATTTGCTATCCTCCAATCTTCTGGCACCGTGGCCGTTTTGAGGGACAAGTTGCATACCTTAGTCAAGAGATCTGCAACTTCATTCTTCAATTCCTTAATAACTCTTGGGTGGATGCCATCAGGGCCCAGTGACTTATTGATCTTTAATTTATCAATGAGGTCTGAAACATCTTCTCTTTTAACCTCTATCTGACTTAACTCCTCGGTCAGGAGGAGCAGCGGTATCTGCCCGAGGTCTTCTGCCGAGAATTCTCTCTACAGCTGCTATAAATAAATAAAGTAAAACTCCAGCTATATCAATAATGCTTTGTCAGGCTACACTGGATGTGGTGTCATTGCAATTGTCTTGTGAATTAGAAGGGCAGACAGTCCTGGGAGAATGGGAAGCCAGTACTGTTTTCAAGGATGGGAGTGCAGTACTGAAAACACTGGCATGCAATTTGGCAATGCTGATGTTGGATTATCAACAATAACTTACTGAAGGAATTGTGTCCATTCTGTAGAAGAAGATTAGTGTGGAAGCAGCCTTTTGTAGCACAGAACTTGTCCCTTTTTAATAGCTGACTGGATGATGAAATCATGTATCATTTTATTACCCTGAATAGCCCATGATATTAATATAACAGCCCATGTTTCTTTCTAGAATGTGGAAAATTGAAGCCCAGGCTACATCAGCCATGAAAGTTTTCCCTCATCCTTCGTTTGTCTACACTGCTAAGTACCACCCAGTAGCTGAGTATATTGTGGTGACAGGATGCTATGACTCTGTGATTCGGGTATGGAATGCAAAAGTGAAGGAAACTCATGGTCAGCTTTTACAAGAGTTTGATGGTCACAGAAGCTTTATCAATACATTGTGTTTTGATGCAGAAGGTATGTTTCTGCAAAGTATTTCATGTGTTGAAAATGCTGTATGTAACAATTCTTTTAGTTTATCCTTTCTATAGCCATGTGGGGTGCGAATATCTCTAATCAGTGATATTGCTTGTTTGAGAGAGTGTGAGGGCTAAGATAGCCCTCTTGATTTCTGAAACTCCTTCATTGAAAAATACCTTATAATTTAAAAAAATTATTAAAAGGGGCTGCAAATTGTAGCAACCAGTGGGAGATGATTGAACTTGTTGGGAAAGTTGTATGGCTCATTTGAAGTTCCATCACAAACTTTACCCGCTGAATACCTATGCTACTTCCTGAACCTTGAGCCACAATTGCATTTCCAAGGGCCAAGTGAATATGCATTTTCTTAGTATGTTTAGTTGAAAAAAAAGTAGTTTCTCCATAATCTAAGCACAGCATGGACAAAAAGTGTACACTATATATACATATGAGGCAAATGCACGTTATGGCAAACCAAAAAAAAAAAAAGATGGCGCAGAAAGGTTATGATGTGACAAGAGATTGAATAGAAAATGAAATGCTTTGGGTAGGAAGCCAGGTTTGGCAACTGCCAAGCTAAAGATACTAGCTGAAGGCAAAACTGACACATGACACAGTAAAACTGTGATTAGACTTCCTGACATCTTTCTTAGAATAAAAACATCAGGAGAACTGATCGCTGATCTCCTGCATCATATTTATTTTGGCCCTTGAGACTGAAGCTAGCGTCATACTTAACACAGCAATTTATTTTAAAATATTTAATTCCTACCTTTTGTCTTCAAAAATAAAGAATCAAGGTGGTAACAACTTCAGAAATTTAAAATATATAATAACATTGCAGTAGCCATTGGAATTTTCTTTGTCATATTCCCAAACAAAATAAAGTAACATATATTTTCCCCAAACAAAATAAAGTAACATATATTTGGGTTTGAGTTCTTTCTTTATGCAGTGCATAATTCATCTGAGGAACTTGCCATAGGATATTTTGATGGCACTTGGTTTAGATACCTTTAAAAGGAGACTAGACAGATTTATGGAGGAAAAGTTCATCACAGGTTACAAATCATGATGACTGTATGTAACCTCTGGGTAATCAGTCTTGCCTCGAGACAGAGATTTGACCTGAAAATGTTTTCAGATATCTTTTTGGCCTGTAATTAATTTGTATGATTTGTTGATAAAACTGCTCATTCATCACATTAAGCAAAAGATCTTTTTCTAGGGCTCCACATGTTCTCTGGGGACAGCACAGGACAGATAATAATCTGGAATACTTTTGTTAAAGGAAGTTCTCAATCACCTGTCCAACACTGGGGCATTAATAAGGTATGGATTAATGTTTTAATGCAGGCAGTTGAGTCAGGCAACTAATTTTTATTAAAGTTGTTGGTAGATGTGCAGCTGTATTCAGAAATACTTTGAATTGATTTCCTACTGATTGTAGTTAATTAGGTTAATCAAGTTGGAATTGAGAAAAATGGTTGGCAACCTTCAGTCTCGAAAGACTATGGTATAAGCCTACAGCACCCAGTATTCCCAGGCGGTCTCCCATCCAAGTACTAACCAGGCCTGACCCTGCTTAGCTTCTGAGTTCAGATGAGATTGGGCATCTGCAGAGTAGATCATTGATATTTGAACTATGATATTTAAACTGCAATCCTATGTGCACTTGCTGGAAAAGAAGCCCAACTGGACACAGCCTTACTTCTAAATGAATTTGTATAGATCAGGGTGGTGTCAGAGGTTGACCAGATTGGGCACTTGCTGAGGGCTCACGTAACCGAATGGGGGGTTTGGGGGACCCAGTAAAGGACTTTGCCCAGGGTCTCTAACAACCTTGTGCTATTTTTTTAATTTATTTTTAACTTAGGTTATTGGAAACCATAGAAAATCCTGTCATAACTTTTATATGCCTCTAAGTACTATTGTAGTTAGGGAGTTGGGGCACTTGATTTTCTCTGAATTTATTTTGTGCAGTTATAGGAGGTGGGTGGTATAAGTGGTATCCCCAGTCATTGCAATCCACAGAAAATGGTTAAAAGGATTTTCCAACAATAAGCCGCTTTTTACAGTAAATATTTTATTATAGACAGGTTTTCTGACCTTATGCTGCTCCTAGATGCCCAGGTGGTGGCAATGACAAGAGATGCATTTACAAGTTGCATCTAATTATCTAACTGTGTCCGTCTGGATAAACATATCTACATATTTTTACATATCTGGGGAAGTATGCTGTGTCTGTGAAACTCTGCCTAGGGAAATCTACTGATGCTTTTTAGTTGCAGATCAAGATGCTTTCACACTTTTTTGCCATTTTGAAGAGAACATACAGAGTATAAAATATATGCTGAAAGTTTTGGTGTGTTTTTTATTGGATTCTTTTTATGTTTTCTTGAATTGTAAGCTGACTTGAGTACCATTCAAAGTGATGGCCTATATGATTTAGAATGAATGAATGAATGAATGAATGAAAGTAAGTAGTGTGTACTTTGTGGCATTCATTTTGTCACTAGCCTTTTTTTTTTTTTTTTTAAGGAAATAGAGGAAGATGATATTAAAGGAATTGCAATAAATCATTTGGAGGTGCATCCGAATGGAAGACGTTTATTAATCCATGCCAGAGACAGCACTGTGAGAATTATGGATCTCCGGATGTAAGTATCACGCAGTCCAATCCTAAACTGGTCTGGAGCAGGCAGGCTGGTAGGCCTGCCTTGCATTCAGAGCAGGGTTGGAGCCAAAAGTGGCTTAGCCCTGGGCAAGGGAATTGTGGGTAAAGCCATAGCAGCCTCAATGGGGCTATTGGGATATACACCACCTAAACAGATGGCACAGATCTGAGCAGCCCGAGCTGCTCCTGGCTGCCTGGGACCGGGGATAGGATCCGGCATAAGTGTCAGATCCTGGATCCATCCCCCACTCACCAGCCGCATACCCTCCCCCGCCCCAAAACACTTCCTCCCTGCCTTCCCCATGCTCCCCCCCAGACTCTTGCGCCAGCCTGACTCAGCTGGCGTGGGCTTACCTCTTGGGCCGGCCAAGCAGGGCTCGCATCGGCCTCCAGAGGCCGGTGTGCATCTGTGTGCTGGTTTCCTTGCTCTCCCAGTGGCGTGATAGTACTTTACAGCACTTTCACGACATCAGTGAACCTGCGAAAGAGACTTGCGCAAAGGAACTTGCACATGGCAGCAACAGAACCCTGGCTAGGCCATTGAAATAATGGTATTTAGGTTCAGTGCATCAGGCCAGGACTCACTGTAGACCTTGAGTGATTCTTGCTTCATGGAAGCAGTTGAGTCCTGACTCCTATGGTGGCTATATAAGAACAGGCTTTTCAGGGGCGTTCAGGAAGCCCCAGAAGATAGTTGGAAATTCTTGTGGGCTGTATAGATATCCTATTGTTCATTCAAGAGGGGCTAGGTAAGATCCTAAATATTTTCCTTGTGGCTGTTATTCCCGCAAGAAAGATCTTGTGAAAGAGGCTCTTTCAGCCAACAAATACCCCAGTATCTTTATTAGTCTTACCTACATGGGAATAGAAGTTTCCTATTCCTTGGGTGAAGCTTGTCGAGACTGACTGCTTCATGAGTCTAAGGAAAGGTCATCTGGGTGCAAGAATGCTTACCTGCTGCCTGGAAGGAAAGTTCATTGTAAGTTGAATTTCACTTTATAACTGAAACTGAAGCTTTGTGTATCAAGTTTATATGCTTAGGAAGTCCTCAGAAATGTTTTACAGTAGTTATGCTCATTTTTTCCCCTCATTGTTAGCTTTGCTGCAAAGAAATACATAGGTGCCACAAATTATCGTGAGAAAATTCGCAGTACTTTAACACCGTGTGGAACATTCCTTTTTTCTGGAAGTGAAGATGGTATCGCATATGTGTGGAATCCGGAAACGGGTACGTGTGTTAACTGTTTTAAAGAACTGGGTAAGATAGTTGACCTTTTCCATTTAATTATTGTTTAAAGGAAAATGCTTTTCAGATAACTGTGAAGCAAAATATAAAAATTAGGATCGTTTTATTGGATTTGTGCTTTGGGGTTTACGCATTCTAAAGCACCACTCAACCCATCTGTGTTAACTCTCTTGGTTTATCTAGTTTCATCTTCTGCTTCATGTCATTTACTTACCTTAACAAAGTGCTACGTTGCAATGTAAGTATTCCAATACATGCTGGAGGAAATGGATTTTCGTGCAGAACCATGTGCATGGCAGACATGGGAAAGTGGGGGTGGGAGTAGTGCAGATATAGACTATCGACTGAATAGATATATTCCAACAGACTTTGGGATCTTGGGAACTTAGGGCCCAATCCTATCCAATTTTCCAGTACTGGTGCAACTGTGCCAATGGGGCATGCACTGCATCCTGTGGTGGTGGGGGGCAGTCACAGAGACCTCCTTAAGGTATGGGAACATTTGTTCCCTTACCTCAGGGCTGCATTGTGGCTGCACCGGTGCTGGAAAATTTGATAGAATTGGGCCCTTAGTGTATATATGTATGCATAAATGTGTGTCTCTAGGTGAGTTGTTCAGTGTGTGTAAGATGGAAAGAGAGTGTGTATTTGTGTGACAGAGAAAAAAATGCTATCTCAAGTTAGAATTCTTACAGCCTCCCCTTGCTGGTACAGCCGCCAAAAACGGGTTTGCTGTATCCAGTGGGGGGGACACACAGATTGGGAATCTTCCAATGTGGAAAGGGATTTAAATCCCCTTATACCAGTGGTATTCAAACTGGGGCGTTGCGACACCCCAGCCTGTGGGTCCTGGCCTCTGCACCCTTAAGGGGCGGGGGCAACCAGGAGACAGGGGAAAGGCAGCACTGTGATCCGCAGGATCGCGCCACTCAGGGGGGCTGAGCCAAGCCTCCTGCAGCCTCCTGGGGGTGCTGGGAGTCCTGCGCAACCGTTGGCAGGGCTCCCCAGGTCAGGAAAAGTGAAAGCAGAGCGATCGCTCCCCGCTCCGCAAAACCGGAAACAGAGCATGATCACTCCGCTTTCCCTTCTGACGGGGCTGCAGGGACTGGGGTGCACTCACCAGTCCCTGCAGCAGCCATCCCTGTGCGTGGGGAGCCCTGCGTGAGCGCCTGCGGGGCTCCCCAGGTCAGGGAGAGGGAGAGTGGGGCGATCACGCTCCGCTTCCGCTTTTGTGGAGACAGAGCAGATCGCTCCACTCTCCCTTTCCCTGACCTGGGACGACCTGACCCTTTCCCAGTCAACATCAGCGGCATGTGAGTTCTGCTGACCCTGGACCCATCAGGATGGGGCCATTATTCATTCTTAGGGCATGTGCGCAGTCATTTTCTCTATGGCTTTTTGGTTACATATACTTGTGATTACATTGGAAAGTTTTTTGGTGTGAGTTTTTCTGTATGGGCATAAAACTGCTACCAAGATTGCAACGCTTTCTCCAGCCACCTTCATCACCGGAATTGCTACAGTTCCATTCGGAAGAACTTGACTGCATATGAAGATAAATATTCATATTCTGGACACCCCCATTTCCAGGGGGAAGAACAGGATAGAAATCATTTAAATGAATAAATAAATAAACTCCCTTTCAGTTAAAGTCATACAACCGTGTTCATGACAGGGACTGACCACTTTTGGACTCTCAAAGATTCAAGAACTTTCCCCTCCCAAGATTTCTGCCACTTCAGAAATCCATGGAAAATGGTTTATTCTGGTCTGACTAAAATTTTAAATTAGATCAGTGGTGGCATCCTTACCATTATGGCACTTTTGTTACTTATTCAAGTGATGTAACCAATTAGCGTTTGCAGTGGTGAATATCATGCTGGCATTTATTGTATCTTAGAAAAAGCACATGATGGGTAAAGTTTAGAGTCAGCAGCTATGAAATTGTGGAAGTAATTTTGTATACATTGTTTCTTCAATTACGTAGTTGAAAGGAGTCAGCTTTAAATGGACAGTAAAATTACAGGACAGTAAAATTGTGAGCTAATAAAATGTTAATGTTTTGATGAGTATAGAAATGTATACTGTATACATTTCTATATATACTGAGTATATACTGGAACAGTATAGAAGTGGTGCTAATGTCTGGATGTGAAGTGGGTGCTTTCACCCTTGTTCAGAAGCAGGAAAAAATTATGTCTCTTGTTTAGAGAGGTAATTGGTTATAATGGATAATTGTGATGTTTACAAATGAACCACAAGAAAACATCATTGTATTTGATAATAGAAGTCACTGTGTGTCACCATACACTACATGGGCTGTACTCACAAACACACCCAAATACATTAATGCAATTCTATGTATGTCTTCTCAGAAGTAAATCCTAGGGACTTATTCTTAGAGAAGTTTCTCTCCTTCCCATCTTACATCACTTTGGACCATCCATTCACATAGTTTATTTTGATAGGACAATTAGGAACCATTTAAAGTACTTTTATAGCTTAAATAAATAGTGTGGTTGGATGGAAAATGAACATTAGCACAGCTTATCTGATGAAACTTAGCTGGGGCACAGAGGTACCCCTATGAGAAATCCAGTTATTTTCCTGGGTACGTTTGTATTCTAGGTACTCTTTTGCTCATTGGAAGGAGATGGTTAATAGCAATTATTTTTTCTCTGAGTATATTAAGTATGAGCCCATCAGTGACAATGCTCTAAAAGAGAAAAGTAATAGAGCCACTAAGATTTGTGTTTATGCAAGAAAAGTGCCTCTGGTGCATTAAATTGTTGAAGCCAGTAAAGAGGAAAATTCTGTGGAAAATTACAGGTATATTATTAGGAAATCATCAGAAATCCTGGAATCAGCAGAGCTATTTCTGTCGGCTGCAACATAACAGGCGGAACAAACCTTTTTTAGTTATTGAAAATATAGTCATTCTTCTTTAGTGGCCCAATTTTGACAGCTGATTGAGTGATACATGGGACATACCTGTATTTACATCACACAGTGCATTTTGCTGGTGTGCAGCCTCATAAAAACATAAGACCAGCCCTACTGGATCAGGCCATAGGCCCATCTAGTCCAGCTTCCTGTATCTCACAGTGGCCCACCAAATGCCCCAGGGAGCACACCAGGTAACAAGAGACCTCATCCTGGTGCCCTCCCTTGCCTTCATGCTGCAAGTGGCTTTTCTGATATGGTTCCTTGCACTGTTATGTCAATTTCAACCATACCATTGCAACTACTTGCAGTTTTGGTGGGCTTGAGTGTGGGCACAAGAATTGCTACACTAACTGAGGAAGTGTGTAAGGTGCAATGTGCCATTGCAGCACTGCAGAACTTAAACTTACATGCACATTGCAAGTTTATTTATTTTGCCGAGTAAACTGCTTTGCAAGCTTTTTTGTTGAAAAGTAATATATTAGTATATTAATAATAACAGTTTAATTATTAATAATAATAATGCTGTGACTACTTTACAAACACATCATGTTACACATACTGTTAAATTTCTTAACCTACTTGGATTGGTGCCCTTTGGATTAGTGCCTATAAAAATATGAAGCTGTTTTATGCTGAACCAGACCATTGTTATATCCTGCCAAGTGGTGTCTCCTCCATCTGGCTAAAGCTCTCTAAAGTCTCAGGCAAAGATCGACCATCCTTCCCAACTTAGATTTTTTAAACTGTAGATACTGAGACCTGGCATAATGTGTGCAAAGCATTATGTACTTTCGTGCTGAGCTTATGAACCCTCTGCAATACATTTGATAATGTAGTTGATGTGTATATCAAAATGCATATATTTTAAAGCACTGTTTTGTTAATTTAAACAGCGTAAAAATTTTTTTTAAGTCAATCAGCAGTCACATGCTTTGTGAAATAGAAATATGTTTTGCATCCTCTATGAAAAACGGGTAAGCAAGGAATAGTTTTGCTCTTTAAGGTCAGATTGTTTGTTCCTAATTCACAAATGACAAGCTTCAGCCCTTCTTTCGTCATGGGAGCCTTTGAGTAGATTCTTCCTCCAAATGACTATACTGAAATTAACATGATATCACTTTACTTTCTTTTGTAGGTGATCAAGTGGCCAAGTATTCTGATCTTTCCTTCACATCTGCACTTCGTGATGTCGCTTTTCATCCACATGAACATATGGTGTCATTTTGTGCCTTTGGTCAAAACCAGCCAATACTTGTGTATGTTTATGATTATAAAGGTAATTGAAGGACATTTTGGGTGTATGTATACGTACAGAGAGATTGCTTGAGAGCATTTGGGGACTTAGGGGAAAGATATGTTTATAAGGCTCCCTTCTCCTGGAGGAGCCTTCAGGTCAGGTCTGGCCCAATGATGATGCAACTGATGCGATTCATGTCAAGAGGCAGGTTGCAGGAAACAGCAAACAGATTCTATGTGCTTTTCTTGCCGAGTCTGCCACCGCCTCCCTTCAACTTGCAGGAGATGGAACCACTCCAATCCACTTTCCATTCACTGACAGTGAATTGGAAGGCAGCAATCCAGCCCAAATACCTTGCTTCTTCCTCAGTCCTTTTAAACCAGGGGTCTCCAAAATTTTGGGCACGAGGACCACATCGTATATCTGACATGGTGTCAAGGGCTGGAAAATAAATAAATAAATAATATATGGAGAATTGATTATTGAATATATTAAGTGAGTGGGGTGGAAGGAGGAGGGGAGCAGAGGGCAAAATTGATTTGCACAGGAAGGGAGAGAAATTGATTTTGAAAAAGGATTGGGGGAGCAGAGGGCACAGGAAGAGAGGGGGATGGATTCTGAAAAAGCATCGAGCAACCTACAACACAAATTGCAAACTTTTTTTGGTCACAGTTTCTTCTCCGTTTTATGTTTAATGAACTTTATATTCCAGGTCCTCCAGCATCAGTATATACCTCATTCAGCCACTAGAGGTGCTGAATGTAATGGAATAATTTCTTTCCCAGAAGATACACCCAGTAATACACCCAGAAGTGCATATTCTGAGTTATTTTTAGCCCTGAAAGGCCTTGGAACCTTGGGAGCCTGATAAAATCCTTCTGAGAGCCGGATTTGGTCCCTGGGCCAGGGTTTGGAGACAAACCCTGCTTTAAACTAAAGTGTAGGACGTGCTGGGAACACTGCTGGCACATTCCACACTTCCTGATTTGACTACAGGAACCATGCAAGGAAGGAACAAAGTAAGGCAGGAGGGAAGCAGATTGCCACCACACATCTCCTCAAAAAGACTGTGCAGAAGGTGATGATCCACTTCCTTATCCCCTCACCCTTCTTCTTCCTCTTTTGGTCCCTTTAAACAGGATGTGTGGAACACTCTGACAGTGCACCAGCATGTTCTGCAATTCCTGATTTTTTTTAAAGAGACCAGTTGTGAAGGAGTTAGGTGGGGGCGTGAGGGCATAGCACTTTCAGTGCTGTCTTTTCAGCAGTGGTGACCTCCCCCCCCCACTTGGAAGTAAGTGGTGGGAGGTGGGTGATCTGGCATCACTGAATCATCCCCCTTGCCCTTCTTCTAGTCAGGTGATCAAGGAAGAGTCACAGTGGTGGGGGCAGATCTGCTTTACCGCAAGCGGAACCTCACCTTTGGCCAGGCCTGCTTTTTGTGACATAAAAAATTTAACTTTTAGCATTTGTATAGCTCTTTTTGAGTGTGCAAAGCACTTTATGGGTGCAATCCTAACCTTTTATGTCAGAGCTTTCCAGTGCTGGAAAGCACTGACATAAGGGGTTAGGATTGCACCCTAGATGTATTATCTTGGTGTTGCCCTTATAACAACCTGGAAAATTAAGTGTCATTTGCCGCATATTGCAGCTAGGGAACTGAGGCTAATTGAGAATAGCTTGCCTAAAACTACTGAGTGAACAAGGCACTCCTGATTTCCAGCTCAGGCTCTTAGGTTCTTTAATACACCAACTTGCATGCTGGGGTCCATTCATTTTCCCAGCTTCCTTTGGATACCCTTTACGGTTGCCAGATTCTCATAGTTTCAATTGCAGAAGATTCAGAAGTCCCTTCAGATTGCAAGACTGCTGTAGTGCATAAGCTTATGCTTGAAGCTTATGCTGTGGTTAGGAAACAGCCCTGTGGTTAAAAGGAAACTGACCAATTAATGGGATCTGGCAGGTAGCCGGGTGTGTGTAGTTACTAAGTAGAACTTAACAGCCCTGTACAAAGGTCTTGCCAAAGGCATTCTCTCTCTCTCTCTCTCTCTCTCTCTCTCTCTCTCTCTCTCTCTCTCTCTCTCTCTCTGGTTAAATCTTCTCTGCAAGACTAAGCCTGCAAACCTTGCAAGCTACATCTACCTTTTTGGAGTGCATTGTCTTGTCAGTTGTTTCAGAAATAAAAGAAATAATCCTAAGGGACAACCCAGATAGGTTTAGTGCCAGTAAATATCAGAGCAGCTTTATTTTCAACTAATAAGAACAGAAGAAAGATAAAAGAGGTTATTGTATCCTTCCCAACAGCCCCTGGTGGTAGAGAATTGTTGTGACTGTGAAAACATAATAGACAGTTAGAGTTTATCAACCCAAACCGTTTGGTATATATCTGCATTGCCATTAATTTAGGGTGCTCATCCACAGCTGTGCATCAAAGTGTGCCTACCTCATGTGCATCGTAGACCAAAGTCTTCACAGGCACAACACTGTCTGAACCACATCACTCCTGCAGTCTGCTGTTTTTTGTTTTTTTTTTTGTTTGTTTTACTTTTCTGCTGTGGCTACATTGTTTGCAGTGGGTGTGTGAGGAATTTCTGGTTGCCACTTGATGTAGACGTGCCCTTACGGGTTATCTATTGGAGTGTGAAACAGGAGCTCTGTGTCTCAGTGACTCAGAATACCTGTTGCTCAAATTCAGGGCCAGTGATTCTCTTTATTGCAATTGAATTCTGAAAAGCTTTTATGAATGAATCAATTTAGTGCTATGCAAATGTTTTTCCTCTGCAGTTGCCCAGCAGGAAGCTGAAAGAGTAAAAGACTTCAGAGGCTTACACTCATCAGCATCACCCAGAGGCCCACAAATTCTTAGCGATTCTGCTGATGTTTCTGCGCAGACAAATTCCAGAATGAACCCAGCTGATGAGTTTGCCAAGGTTGCAAAAGTATCTATGAGAATGCAAAAAGTCAAACAGAAACTAGATTCTGTTACGGTACGTATGGTATTCTCCCACTAATTTCACATCTGGAGTTGGTAGAAGAAAGATGTGCTGCCTTGGGTAACTAAATTGTCTGAGCACCTTAGGGAATGTTGGTCTTTAACCAGGATGCAGTCTGATATCCTGGTTTTATGTTTTGTTGTTTTATGTCATGTTAGTGAGCAAATCATGGTTCCTGGCATTTAATGGAACGGTGGTTTGTCCTTGAAATGAAAAGCAAGTGGTTTTACTCTCCTTTCGCTTGTGAAAGGAAAGGTAATGCTGGGCAGCCCAATCCTGAGCTGCCAGGGCGCGCGGCTGCAGCGGCGCTGAGAATGGCTGCTGCCTTATCCTGTGTGCCTCAGCCTGCTGCGGGCGGCACCTTGGGAGAAGGCGACTTTCGTCCCCTTCCCCCAGGTAAGGGAAGCAGACCCACAATGGGGCTACTCACTTTACCTGCGACCAAAAGATTGGCGGTAAAATAAATCTGTCCATGTAGGGCGCTGAGCCCTACACGAACGGACAGGATGTGGTGGAGCTGAGCTCAACTGGACCCGCCTCCTGCATCCCCGCTCCCTCCCCCCAGCATGCCTCCTGCCCGCCCTCTCTTCACCCCCCGCCTCCCCATCACGCCTCCTGCCCACCCTCTCTCCGCCCTCCTCAGCCGCCTGACTTCTTTCAGGGGAAGGGAATATTTGTCCCCTTCTCCCGGGAGTGGCCCAAGCACCACAATGGGGCTACTCAAGTCTGTGCTGGCTATTTTGTCAGTGCAGTTGAGAGGCCCTGTGTCGAGCCAGGAGGCCTAATGTGGGGTTCTGGATCCAGCGGAACAGAGCTTCGCTGGTTCTGCACTGCTCCCTCCCCCCACCCCGAACACCTACCCTCACCCCGACTAACCTCTCTGCTTTCCGGAATTCATCCCTTGCTCTGGGCAGCATACCTTCAACTGGCACTGGCTCAGCACTGACCCGATGCTGAGTGTTGCAAGCCTAGCGGCCTTACAGCACGTTTGCAACACTCAGGACCGGCAAGGTGAGCTCAGGATTGGACTCTTCTTAATCAGTGTACCACACTGTTGGAGCACAATAATTAGGAAACAAAGATTGATTCATACTTCTTAATTGAATCTAAACTGTGCTGACTTCCTTTAAAGATATGCACTGATTTTATATGCAAGAAAAGTTCCTATAGGATTTAAAGAAAAGTAGTAAACTGATGAGTATGCCTTCCACAATATATTCAGCAGTTTATAATCTGAGATCAGTATAATTGAATATGAAATAGTTGTATATATAAATATTGTTGTTTCTTGAGGCAAAAGACACACACGCAAATTGTACACTTATCCTGTTATACCTGCCAAAAGCAAATGTCATAAGTGTTTCAGTACTAAATGAAGTCCTGTGTCACTCTTGAATGAAAACACATAATTGCAATTTTTGGCATGCCTTATAAATGGCAAATGTTTATATTATGTCTTCCTAAAGAATGTACAATTAGGTGTTATCTTTTGAGAATTAATATGATTAATTCAAATGCAGATGTATCCCTGCATTTATAAAAGAGTTATGGAATTTTCCATTTGTATATAACACAGTTGTAGGTATTTATGTTTAAATTAATTACCTTGAAATGACCTTCACTTTTGCCTTCTTCTTTCATTTCTCTACTATTCTCTAACATTTCTGCATCTTCTTTTTTTCTTGAGAATAATTTAAATATAATTGGCTGTTTAATAGTCATTACACCCTTTTATGCAAAAAGAAGTTTAAAGGAGTTCTCTTCCCCCCCCCCCCCCCGTGGCAATAGAAAGCTTTTCATTTTAAAGTGAAAGCTTTTCACTTTAAAGGCTTTTTTCCAGTTCTCATTTTGTCAATGCATGCAAGGTTTTTATTCAAGTTTTCCCCCCAGTATTTAATTTTTAGTGGGAAAAGATGCCAAAGCTCAAGACTGTCTGAAAATGCTGTCATCTGGTCTGGAAATTTTTACCCAAATTTATGTTGTGTTGGGATTCTCTGTAGTTAATGAGTGATAGTCACTCTGTACCTACTTAAGAGCCCTTTGATCAGTCTTTGACCATATGAAACCACCTTGTATTAAGTTAAACTTTGGTTCATTTCGCTCAGTACTGTCTTTGTATTGGCAACCTTCAGTCTCGAAAGACTATGGTATCGCGCTCTGAAAGGTGGTTCTGGCACAGCGTCTAGTGTGGCTGAAAAGGCCAATCCGGGAGTGACAAACCCTTCCACACCGGGAGCAAGTGCAGTCTGTCCCTGGTCTGTCTCCCTGGCTATGGGCCTTCCTTCTTTGCCTCTTAGCCTCAGACTGTTGGCAAAGTGTCTCTTCAAACTGGGAAAGGCCATGCTGCACAGCCTGCCTCCAAGCGGGCCGCTCAGAGGCCAGGGTTTCCCACTTGTTGAGGTCCATCCCTAAGGCCTTCAGATCCCTCTTGCAGATGTCCTTGTATCGCAGCTGTGGTCTACCTGTAGGGCGCTTTCCTTGCACGAGTTCTCCATAGAGGAGATCCTTTGGGATCCGGCCATCATCCATTCTCACGACATGACCAAGCCAACGCAGGCGTCTCTGTTTCAGCAGTGAATACATGCTAGGGATTCCAGCACGTTCCAGGACTGTGTTGTTTGGAACTTTGTCCTGCCAGGTGATGCCGAGGATGCGTCGGAGGCAGCGCATGTGGAAAGCGCTCAGTTTCCTCTCCTGTTGTGAGTGAAGAGTCCATGACTCGCTGCAGTACAGAAGTGTACTCAGGACGCAAGCTCTGTAGACCTGGATCCTGGATCCACTACTGTCTATAGCAGTGATTTTCAATCTTTTTCATCTCACGGCACAATGGTCAAGGCACACCATCGGTCTTTTGATAATTGACAAGGCACACTGTGCTGCCAGTGGGGAACTCACAACCCCCAATGGCCCTACTAATAAATGATTCTCTCCCAAATTTCCATGGCACACCAGTGTGCCACAGCACAGTGGTTGAAAATGGCTGGTCTATAGCAGTAATTCCCAAACTTTTTAGAGTCCCTAGCTGTCTGATTTATAAATGCCAAGGGGTGTGACTATAATGGTGATTGAGCAGCAGTGCTCCCCCAAAGTAGCAGAATGTTTAACCCTTGATGCACCGAGGCCGATCTGCCCTGTTTTGCAAACAACCAAAAATGGGGTCATGACCCACTGGTGGCTCCAGGACCCACAGTATGAGAACTGCTGGTCTGTGGTAACTAGTGGTGGCAGAGCTCCCAGACAATGTCTTTCCTAACCCTACTAAGAGATGCTAGCAACCAAAAATGAAACATTCTGCATTTAAAGCATGTGCTTCACCACTGAGCAGTCGCCCTTTCCCTCCGGTGCACACTCGACAATCTAAAACTCCATCTTGCTTCCTGGATTGGGTTCTTGCACTGAAAGAGTTACTGTAGGGGTTTGGCCAAAATTGAACTCTGGTAGAGTTACTAGGGAAAGCTAAGGAACCTTACCTCCCAAATGGAAAATCAAAAGCTTAATATAGTCAATCCAGTCAGATCAGGTGACCTTTTTGGTTTTTACCAACTTAGAAGTTCTAATAAGCACATGGGCTCCTTGGATTGCATGTGCTCCTTCCTTTTTAAGAGCCCCCAAGAGTAACCTTCAGGTCTGTTCATTCCAAAAGTATTATCACAGCATTTAAATCAATGCATCACTTTAAACTCATTTTACACTTTTACAGCCAAAACAACGCCAGAAAACAAGATAATTATGTCCACATTTTTGTGCATATGCATCTGGCACTTCTTTTAAATGCAAATAGTATTATATCAATGTGTAAACCTGCTACAAAGCATAGAATTCTATTATGGGCTTAGGAGTTTATATTGTGTTAAGTATCATTCCTTCTAGGACCTGTTAAATTTGTCAGCGTTCTGGTTTTTCCCCCCTCTTCTGTAGAGAACGGGATTTAAAATGCTACTTGACAAAGGGCCCATCTCTCTTACCCTTCTCAGCACCAGTGGTATACACATACTTTCAGCTCTGGGTGTTGCAAATGTGCCATAAAGCACATTCGCAACACCTGGGGAAAAGGAAGAATTGCCACCTGCCCAACACTGGGAGGTCACCTGCAATGAGCCGGTGGCAGTAAGTAGCACCACCAGGTGGCAATGCAGCTTTTCAAGGTGGGGGAGGCATTCTGGAACGGGGTGCAGGAAACGGAGCAGCCCAGGAGAGGGGCGGGACTGGCAGAGGCCTCCTCCGCCAGATCCTATGCCCGACGCTGGGCTGCAAAGCCTAACACAGGGCTTCTCAAGCAAAATTGAGTGTTGGGAGAGTTAGAACAGACAAAAGAAAATATTTCTTTACTCAGCATGTGGTTGGTCTATGGAACTCCTTGCCACAGGATGTGGTGATGGCATCTGGCCTGGACGCCTTTAAAAGGGGATTGGACAAGTTTCTGGAGGAAAAATCCATTACAGGTTACAAGCCATGATGTGTATGTGCGACCTCCTGATTTTAGAAATGGGCTATGTCAGAATGCCAGGTGCAAGGGAGGGCACCAGGATGCAAGTCTCTTGTCATCTGGTGTGCTTCCTGGGGCATTTGGTGGGCTGTTGTGAGATACAGGAAGCTGGACTAGATGGGCCTATGGCCTGATCCAGTGGGGCTGTTCTTATGTTCTTATGTAAAATAGCTGGCACAGATTTGAATAGCCCCATTGTGGGATCTGGGGCTTTTCTTGGGGGAAGGGGACAAAAGTCCCCCTCCCTTGAAGAGACCTCCAGCAGCTTCTCTGCCCCCTCTGGATACACTGGTAGCCATTTTGGCACCACTGCATGTGGCGATGCCGGAGAGCTTAGGATTGGGCCACGGTTCCCACAGAGTTACTGCCTGAGAAGACTAATTCAGTTTAATGCAGATATTAAATATACCAGAGACTGTTCTGCAACTTCATAGTGAAGTTGTTTTGGCATCTATTCTAATTTCATGATAATAAAATAATCATTACCATTAAGTTAATGTCGGTAATTGAAAAAGCAAGATATCCCATGTGAAGATCTTACTCAACCCCATTATGCCAGGTGTATCGTTTTACTGCTAGTTAAAAAAAAATATGGAAAACACTTTTTGCAAAGAAATATGTCAGGATGAGAGGCACCATTCTGTTCCAGTGTGCAGTTGTTGATTTAGTAATGTTTTCTTGAAAACTTTCATGCAAGAAATTCCTTTGTTCCCATTTTTCAATGCAATCATAAATGAGTCCTATTGAAGAAAGTGATCTTACTTCTGAGTGAACATGTAACATATTGTGCTGTTAGAATTCAATTTAAGGGTAGAATGACCTTGATAAGAAGGTTCTGGGTGGCTGCTGATCCTTGCGTAGTTTTGATTGTGCGATCCTCTTTGACTCTGCTCCTGTTCTTCCCATCTGCCTCCGTTTGACTCGGGGAAGGCTTCGGGTTTAATGGTTTAGCCATGCTATCCAGTCTCTATAGAAAAGCCCTATGTGCATTCGGACTCCATTTTTTCCTAGTTGTTACTTTACTCTAGAATTAACATTCCATTTCTTTATTTGTGTTATATAGAAATTGTGCTGCTGCTGCTGTTTTTGATTTATTAATTATATTATTTACATTTTTAATTATAAACTGCGCTAGTCAGTCCTTGGACTGAAGAATGGGGGAAATATTTGTAATATAAATAATATTAATTTAAAGAGAATAAAAAGCATTGCAATTTTTGTTGCATGCCACGTTGCCTTGTTTCTCCAAAACCTTAATTGTTTGGAAGGGAAAATTTCTTCCATCTTCTTCAGCATAAGAGTGCTTTGGAAGATAGTATGATTTCAAGGCAGGCCTGCTGCCTAGAAACCCACCCACTCCCCATTTCAGGAAATAAGCACTGCCTAAGAAATTTCAGGCCCCATATTTATTATTATTATTGTTGTTGTTGTTGTTGTTGTTGTTGTTGTTGTTGTTGTTGTTGTTGTTGTTGTTGTTATTATTATTATTATTATTATTATTATTATTATTAACAGTATTTATATACCGCTTTTTGACTAAAAGTTCACAAAGCAGTTTACAGAGAAAAATCAAATAACTAAATGGCTCCCTGTCCCAAAAGGGCTCACAATCTAAAAAGATACAAATGAATACCAGCAGACAGCCACTAGAACAGACAGTGCTGGGGTGAGGAGGGCCAGTTACTCTCCCCCTGCTAAAAAAAAGAGCACCCACTTGAAAAACTGCCTCTTACCCAGTTAGCAGGGGTTAATGGGGTACCTTTAGATGATAGGTACAGTAAGAATTAGAGTGATACTACTCAGCAGAAAAGCAAATAAAGAGAAAAGCATATTGGTGCAAGAAAACGATATTCTGGAGCATAAGCATGGTATTGTGCCAAGAAGGAAAACTGGATGAGGATATGGTACTGGACTGAGGATAAGAATTCCAGTTCTCTTAATGTCATGGTGTGTTATCTAGTAATGCTTTGATGGGAGTAGGTGGGCTCTCACTGAGTAATAGGAATTGTCCAGTGCACTTGCCTGCAGAGGGGCTGAATCAGGCTTATAGTGATACAGTAGCTGGTCATAGTCAAAGCAGCTTTCTTAAGTTTAGCTGTCGCATATGCTGCCTTTGGAATAAGCAGCATTTCCTTTAATGACTAGTTTTCATAGAACTCTTGTATACTGTCCCCTAAGCAGAAGCACTCGTGTTCAAAATGCCAATGGAATTTTGGAAAAATTTTTAAAAAATGATTTTTTCATTGAATTATTTCCTTGTGCCAGGTGGTGGCTTTGTCCTTTGTCCGTAATCTGTGAGTAATAAATGACATTTAAAGAGTAAGAATAATATTATTTGTATTCAGGATCAAAGCTTGGGTTTGCATGGGATATTGTGAAACCGTGTTTTTATACTGAGGTGGTTTTGCATATGGAGCTACTCCAGAATAGAACAAAGGAGCTTGCAGATTTTCTTATACTGGACTATTGTCAAGTTTCATAGTCTTGACAAAATAATGATTTAAGAACTGTTCTTTGTTAAAGAACAGCATGTCCTTAAGGCACCAAACTTTAAAAAAAAAGCACCCTTAAAAACTAAAGCACAAGTTACACTCCTGACTTTGCCAGCCTAATTTGACTTGCAAGCATATATGAAAATTTTGATTCTATTAGTTGAAAAGGTCACAACGCTGAGTTATCAAGGAGAAAACCATAGAAATGGTTGGTAGGTTGTCCGGTCTTGAACTCTTTGGGGTTCTTTTTATTTTTGTGTGCAATTCACTTTTTTTAACATGAAAATTAGGTCTAGTGAAAATGAGTATTTGCATAATTTACATAGAGCTGCCATAATACAAAAAGAGAATGCAAAGTGGCTTTGTTTAAACTTGGCAGAAAGTATGTGGACTTTATCTGTTTAAAAAACACACATGAATTTTTTTGGAACTTTTACTCAACCCAGGCTTTGTAGTAAACTGTCTTTGATAGAACTGTGGTTTTTGCATTAAGCAAGCAAAGTATATTGTGAAAAAATGAGTTGATTGGTGTTGGCTATCTTAGCCAACCTTTCCTTGTTGTTGAAAAGGTGTTTAGCAATCCCTTCCCACAGCCTGCATTTCAGAAATAATGATTGCTTCACTGTAATTGTTCCATAGGTGTTATTACATGCTGCTTTATTTAGTGAAAGTAGGCAAAAAGTGAAGGGCAGTTAACTTTTTAAAAAATTGCGTTGGAATGAACTATTCAAATTTATCTCATCATCCCTTCAAATATAATCATCAACTATATTTATGTTTGATGTATGTTTATTTATTGATAAATTATTTATTAATCCCAGCTTTTAATTAATTAATTGATTAACTATTTATTAATTACAGCAACTGATAACACGTTGACTCTAGAGAGCCCGCTGGAGCTCTTCTGCGGCTTATATTGGGGCACGCTGATTTCTCCCCCTCTCCTGTTCATTGACCATGAGTAGAGCTGGCAACAGGGGGGGGTAAAGGAGGGTGATGTTGTGCATCGCTCACCTACCTGTCCGATCACTTAATTGCCCTTAATTTTTATGTGCATTTTTAAGAAATAGAAGTCAGTTTACAAGAATGAATTCTTATAAATAATCTTCAAAACAGAAGATTCATCTGAGCTGTTTTATAGATCTAATTCACAGTCTTGACATTTGAGTTGCTGCTAAAAATCTAAGCATCCATACCTTCTATTCAGAGGGCCAATTTACAGATAGGAAATTCTTCCATGAAGTCAAGTATGTAATTACATGACTTTGTGGAGAAGGTCTTGTGTGAAATAGGCTGTGAATGGAGGGACCAGCAGCCATCTTTATAACTACAGAAGCACTTTGTCCAAAAATGATGATCACAGAGATGGTTGCCAGCTTCCTTCACGTACACCAGGATCACTATGGGCACAATTCTAACCTGCACTGGAACAGGCAAGCTGACTGACCATCACAGGTTTGTTGCAGGCTGGGGAGCAACTTGGAGTAAGGAGATTTCATTCTCCTTACCCCGAGAAATGCCCCAGGCAGCCTTGCGGGGCTACTCAGATCTGTGCCCGTGATTTCCCGGGGCACAAATCCAAGTGGTCTGTGGAGCACTGCCTGGGCCGGAGACGAGGAGGGGGGTTATGATCCAGCCTGCGCCACCGCAGCTGGTTTCACCCCCTCCTAGGCCCTCTGCCCCCTGGGCCATCTCCCCATCCTAAAATGCCTCCTCCCTGCCTCTGTTTCTCCCTACTGTCACCCTCACCCTTTCCCCCATGTCTTGTGCCGGTTCAGGTTAGTGTTAGGATTGCGCTGCCCATGGTGTGTGTACAGCTTGTGGTGTATCTGTATAGAGTTGTGTGGGTGAACTTTGCGACATGAATTGGCCCTAAATTTAATCAGGCTTTTGTCAGCAAAGGACTTTACGGGGGCGGGGAGGAGGCAGGTGGGAGGTGTGCCAGGAGGAAGGAGGAGGGAGGGAGGGAGGCAGGTCTGTGGAGCTCCGCTCCACCAGATCCAAGGCATTCGTGTGGGGCTCCGCAGTAAAGTGAGTAGCCCCATTGCGGGACTGCTTCCCTTACCCAGGAGAAGGGGACAAAAGTAGATGCATTTCGAAGGAAAGAATAGAAATTCAAAAATTTGCATTTTGAAAAGATGTACTAGTGATACTTTAAAAGCAGATACATTAAAAGATAATTGACTGTATCCTGTCTTCTAGAGGAAAACACCAAGACTTCCTTTTGGCACCCTTTTTGCTTTAATTGCTATGTCAACAATGTCCCCTTCTCCTGAGGTGCTGCCTACAGTAGCCCAAGGTGCGCGGGATCCAGTGGCAGCCATTCTCAGCGCCGCCAAGCCTGGGTGCCCCAGGCAGCTCAGGATTGGGCTATAAGTGGATTATAGTAAAATCCAAAACCCTTACAAGAAAACAAGTTAGTACCCTGAAAAAAACAGAAATTAAAATTTTTATGTACACCTTAAGCCTAATAGAAGATATGTCAGCAAGTAATGTTATCAGAATAAAAATACAAAGAACTTTTTGTCCACTATAAATGGAGAGAAATATTTATTACCTTGAAATAAATGGAGAGAAATATTTATTATACCTTGATATTTAGAGATCACATTGCTGACATAGCAATTAAAGCAAAAAGGATGCCAAAAGGAAGTCTTGGTGTTTTCCTCTAGAAGACAGGATACAGTCAATTATCTTTTAATGTATCTGCTTTTAAAGTATCACTAGTATATCTTTTCAAAATGCAAATTTTCGAATTTCTATTCTTGCCTTCGAAATGCATCTACTGTGTCACTGATTTAACAATAATGTTTTGCATATAAATACACACGCACACAACATTTTTGTGTCTCCATCATGAAATTAAAATTTAATTTTCCTTTTATAGGCCAGCTCCGGTCCCTTGCTTCCTAGTCCTTCTCTACTTTCACCACACTCCAAATTAAGGCTGGCAAGCAGATTGAACGAACCATGGATTCATCTTCCTACTCAAAGTGGTAATGTGATTTACTCCTTTTCTATTGAATGCTTTCTTTGCTTCTGTGGTACATTAACAGTGCCATCCTTTGCTCTAGTGGCAACAGTATCCCTCATATACAAGTGAAGTGTCTAGCATGTTCAAGCAATTTCTAAGCCTGTTCAGCACAAAGTGAGAGGGCTAAGCAAGAGACCAAACAACTCCATGGATATGCGATCCTCCTAGTAAATGTACCAGCATTCGTAGTAACACCAACCCCATCCACCAGTCATGGGAAGGCTTCTCACTGATGTTCCCACGTTGGTCAGACTTGCAGACAACCCTTGCAGCTTGAACACTGGCAGCCAAGAACATAAGAACAGCCCCACTGGATCAGGCCATAGGCCTGAAATAGCCAAGAAATGCTGCCAAGTGAACCAGTGAGAACAGTGGCAGATGCAGGTCCAATAAGTGGCTGCTGCCATACCACTGCACCTGCAGGCAGCCCTTGAATGGAAGGAGCTAGCTGGAGCCACCACTAATGCTGATGCTCCTTCTGGGTGCTCCTCCAGAAAAAACCAACATAGCAGCTGCTACTACTGACATCCATGTAAGTCTACTCCCATGACAGCAGCACATCCATGTAACCTGACTGACAAAATAATGCCACAGTGCCTAGCAGTGCATGAACTAATGTGGCTCAGGTAGCAAGGAGCCAAAAGCAGAGAGCAACCAGGAATCCCAGCCTCCAGAGCAAACACTCTTACTCCATTTGTACAAATGCACGCTACCATGAAATACCTGTTTGGTTGCAACAGGTCAAAGGAAGCTAGATGGCTCTTGTGGAAAATGGCGCTGGACAGCGATAAGAGGAGCCCCAGAAACATTCAAGCAAGCCGTGATGCTGGTGTTCCACAACACAGGCACCCAGGCTGGTAGCCAAGCAAGACTGTTTTGAGCCCTGCAAGGGACAAAATAGGAGATGAACGTAGGTCTTGAACCTATACTGACTAGTTCACAGGGCTGCTTTCTAACTACTCAGCCACAGCTAAGGACGTACAAAATGTACTTCATGGAGCATTGAATGTCCTGCAACACCACAAACAGGCACCTCTGACTTGGAGAAGTACCTTCTGCAGCACCATTTTCTCTGCTGTTTAGGGTTGCACTGAAACTCTGTGGCAATGACTATTCTGCTCCATTTGCACAGCTACAGTCTTGGAAAAACAAAAGGGCTCAAGATGAGTGTTTGGTCAACAGTGGAAATGGTTTGGAGTACCTGACATTCACCAATTGAATACAGATACTCGATGCAAGTTGTTACAGAAACAATAACTGAGAAGCTATCGTTTAAAATGCATAATTATTGGGATAAACAATGAGTCAAGATCACTCATATCTTAATGAAGGCTATCCTGGATGCCCTTGTCATTGCCGAATGTGCTAGGCCCTGCGGATGCCAGAGTGGTCTGGCTGGATCAGCAGATTGGAAGAAGGTGGAGCCAAAAGAGATGGGAAGCCTCAAAAGTTGTGAGGCTAGACATAGGGGAGGAGCAGAGAGAGGAGTGGACAAAGACAGGAGGAGAAGAGAGAAAGTTGAAGAGAATGTAGACACATGTGACAAGAAAAGGGAAGGCACAGTGAGATAGGAAAGGAAAGAGAGAGGAGGAGATAAGCTGGAGTGGGATATGAGGAGGAAGGGTTTGAAGAAGGAAAGGAGGTGGGAGACATCAGAGGTGAAGAGACAGTGTCCGGTGGGGAAGACGAGAGCAGATGAAATGGGAATTGACCGGGGGACAATAAGCTAATGAGGGAAATATAGAAGAAGGTGCAAAGGGCAGTAAGGAGAGGCCTGGGTGGTAGTCCAGTGCAATAACTCCTTTTCTAGTAGGAATCTTGGGGATCCAGCTGACAACCCCCCAAAACCACTCTAGAGTTCAGTTTGGCAGAAGGTCCACGGTGGTCTTGACGGTTCTTTCCTGACAAATCTCACCTGCTGACTCAGCAGTGTTAATTATAATTGTACGAGGTCTCCAGCCCTAGTGAAGTTAACAGGTGGGGGGATACTGAAACCCCTGGTGGACCACTGGTGAACTGTAAAGATTACAGTGAGTTGCTCTGCCTTGTATTCTTCAATAAGCCCCATCCTGCATCATGTTACGTCCCGGCATGGTGATAGAACAAGAGAAATCCCAGGTTTGTCTTTCTCTTTGCCTTCTGCCATTGAACGTCCTCTGTGGGAGGAGGTGAAGGGGCCTGGGGCCCCACATAAGGATTGTACATACATAAATAAAAAAGCCAGCTCCTATGTTCCGTCCCTTTCTTGTAACTGATACAGAGTGAGGTTTTTGCAGGTGGAGCTATTTCAGGAAGGTCCCTTTTTAGTTTGATAGGACATGATATAAGGCCCAAAATCTCATACAGAGTGTCATGGGGAGCTTTCTCCTGACCATACAAAATATAGTTCCCAAGCATATACAAGGTTTTCCTCCCAAACACACTTACAGAGCCATAACAAGGGCAGAGTCTAAGGGGCACTCACCCTGGGCACTTTGCCAATCGGGGGTGCATGACTGCCCTCATTACGGAGGAGGTGCTGGAGGCTTCACGCGTTCCTCCCGCTCCATCCCCTGTGGAGCGTCCCAGCCTTCATGGAGAAAAAACAGCACCCAAAGCAGCCACAACGAGCACCCCCTCCTCTGAGGAAAACCTGGAAGTGATGTCGCTGCCCAGGGTGCCAGGGTGATCTGTTATGGCTCTGCACGCATACGCACATGTTTCCTGTGTTCCGCAGGTGCAACCTGTTTACTTTCTGTAACAAGGCAGTGTCTGCTACCTGGCTCTACTGGTTGGCTTTGAGTAAATGTAACAGGGTCAGAAAAGTAAGATTTCTTTCCTCTCATCACTGTCATGAAAATAGGCTCTTAAATGGACTCTAGCATGTGTTTGGTCCGATTCATCAGCGAGAACTCCGTTCTGAGAAGGGTACATACTTATGCAATTGTCTCCTATAACACAGACCTACACATATTTTGTTGTCGTAAAAGTTAGATCTATTTTTGGGTGTATTTGAGGTCCTGAATCCAAAAATTGCATCATTTTACCCAATTAGCTCTACTTTTGGGGAGTATGGCATAGCCACCTTATTTGCTGATTCAGGCAACTTCCTTGTGAGGAAGTCGTGGTGTCAACTTCTTCACCAGGAAGCTGCTTGAATCAACATATAAGGTGGCTACTGTACTCCCTCCCCCCCAAAAAAAACGAGAGCAATCAGGCAAAACCGATGCCATGTTTGAATTCAGTTCCCCAAAAATATCCTAAATTTGTTCAAACATCCTTGGCAACTAAAAAAGAAGTTTCTTTTTTTTTTTGTAGGCCTGTGTAATTGTTAAGCATGCAGCATATTCAGAATCTATAATTTCCCAAGGTTTTCGAGATTCTATTCTACATCTCTAAGATAGCGTTCTTGACAGGAGCTCAGTTTCAAGCAGTAACACCCTTCACATGCTATAACTGTTCATTCATGTGTCTGTAATCCCATTATTGGCAAGACTAGCTATGTAACAGCACCTTTTAAAAGTGGAATACATTCTTTCAGTTAGGAAAATGAAGCTTAGGAAGTAGACAGTATTTCAAAAATGTAATTTTAGTAGATCTTTCAAAAACACAACTTGAATATTAAGATTTAAGGAAAAACAATTTTAAATATTATGGAGTGTATAGTTTCATAGATTTTCCCATGAGAAAATCTTAGATGATATTGGGCTACATTGTTATAATCTCCGTGCCACAGAAGAATTGTTTTTATAGTGATGTGGGAAAAATTCATTCATTTTCCATATCTTTCACCATTAACTATAAACTGTGAAGAAGGGAATCTGTAATATATTGACTTGTCTCTAAAGTCTTGCTTTGGCTATTGTTATATTTTACCACAAGAATAAGTAGCAGCTCTAAACATTCCTTGTCATCACCTTCTTCACTTTACATGCTGAATTGTTTATTGTCTTTCCAAAAGTTGGGCATTTCCGTGATTCTTATTGAAATGGATCTGTCATTTATATAATCTTTTACAAGCTCAGAATACAAGATGTGTTAATTTTTGTTGATCCAAAAACAAAAAGAATCTTCCAAGGGCATTGTTTATTTTTTTCTTCCTGACATGTATCAAAGGATTTGGAATAGGTGTTGCATTATCTCAAAGGCTTTTAGTGTGTCAGCAGTGAATGGGTTCTTAAGTAGAATTTCCTTGAAGCTTTTACTGAACCTTTTTTCAGAATCTATGCATTGACATTGTTCTTTAGAAATAGAGTAGCAAGTAGCCAGCATCCAAAGTGCTGTGCAAAAGCTAAATTGAAATACACACTTAACTAAGCTGAAGATCATGACTTGATAGTGCAGCCATAACTGGAGAAGTGTGAGTGTGTGTTTGAGAAAGTGTTACTTCATCCATCTTTTATTCTCTTTTATTTAAGGCATATACTTAAATACCTGTACTTGCTGCTCAGTACCTACCTGAAGAGCATGGGACATATCTGTAACGTGACTATTTCATGGACTGATGGCAACAGGCCTCAGTTCCGTAAGTCAGGAAGGCCAAAATTTTAAAGACCTGAAAGATATCCGCTCCCCCAGGCCGCAATTAATCTAACTGAGCTCTGCCTAATCCAAAAGCCAATTGACCCAACCAGCTGCAAAATTCAGATGGTGTTTATTGGTTCCAAATCCTGCTGGAAGAACAAAATTGTACCTTGTGACCACAACAGCCACCTAGGAGCTCCTGATTCTGTGAAAAACAAGTTTAATAAAACAAAAGAAAGGTTCTTAACTCCATGATCTGTGCCAACCTATTAGAATTTAATCAAGGAAGCTTGTTTGTGAACCAGTAGGCTTCCAGACTAGCCATCACACCTTCAACTGGATGTGAAAGGCAAATGCCAAACCCAGTAGGTGTCTTCAACCAGCAACAGAGGATCCCTTGTTTGAGTCACCCTACTAATTCCATAGGATTCTATGGGGGGAAATTATATAAAAACTCTGAGCACTTGAACCTCATGTTCTTTGCTTGCTATCCTGCAGTGGTTTCAGTCTGTGGAACATTAACCCACTGGTGCTGCAGCATATCATCTTCCCATTCCAGTCAATGTGTGTTGTCAACACTTCCCAAAGTCCTGCCTAGCACCCAGAAACCAAAATGGAGTTTGGTTAGGCTGTACATGTGTTGCGAAAAAGAGGATGTTCATAACACATCCAAGGACCCCCATAACAGGTACTCTGTTCTCTTTTCCTTCCAACCTTTCTCTCCTGTCTCCCTGAGCAAAGGTTGTTTAACTAACCTTTGTGACCACCTTTCAACATGCCTCATTCGTCCAGGAAAGTAGCATGGCTCCCTTGCCTTGCTTCTCCCTGTGGTTAAGGCTATTGCCTAACTGCATGCTGGGGTTTGCTTCATGGCTCTCTTTCCCTGGGAGAACCCACTTTATTCAGGAGGTTCACCTGGCTTTGGCTTTCCTGCCCTGCAGTCCCTGCAATGCAGTACACTCAAGCCTTGCAGAAATTGATTGGTAACCTTTGTCCTAAGCACAGCCTTGCCAAAGACCCACCAGCTCTCTTCTGTCTTTTCCTGTCTCATGTTTAGTCAAATTGATGGCATGCTTAGTGTTTCTAATTCTCCCACTCTCTGTGAATGTGCTTTGTGTGTGTGTGAAAGAGAGAAAGAGAGAATTTAGTTTCTTTTTCAACAGTTTCAGGGAAGGCCCAGGGTTAACTTCGGGCCTCCATCAAATAAATTTCTGTAGCTGATCCACCAAGAGCTGCAAAATAGGACTTTTCTGTTGGAACACTTTCTGAGGTTTGGGACATTGTTTACAAGCATTTATTCAATGGGAGACTAACTTTCCCACCGTGTGGGTGAAATGATTTCATGGCCTGCCTCCAATCTCATTTTTTGCCTATAGTCCTTGGTTCATGCTACAGAGAGCCACCGTCAGACACATCCTTTCACTAGGGTCTGAATCCTTCTCCATTTCTTTCACTTATCTCCCCAAGTTTTCTTTCTTCCTTCCTTGTACTCTAAAACCCACTTCTTTCAGACCAGGTCTTTCTGTGAAGCCTACCAAATCTGTCTACATCCCTTCTACCCCTTCTTTCCCATTTCACACTCTGCTCTCTTTGTCCATCTAAGGAATTCCTCTTTCCTCTCTCTTCCATCTCTTTCCCTGCTAACAACAGCTTATATAAAGGATCTGCTCATGAGTGAATTGGTCAGACGTAGTTTTTCCCTGCCTAGCTGTAGAGATTGAGTGAGCAAGTCTAGTTACTCACTTCGTTTCCTTTTTGAATCATGATAACAACTCCTTTTGTTCACTTTTCAGTCATGCCTTCCTCTTCCTTTCCTCCCCAAATATTATAGCAATGCCACTGGCCACTGAGTAGGATCCTTGCACACAAATTTGTTTTCCCCCATGTGCCCATGTAACCAGTGTACTGCCAGTAACCGGGGGTCAGGGGGAGAGAATGTCACTGTATGAATCTTGAGGATGACATGCAAGAAATGCCAAATAGCAAATGGTTCACACATGCATTTTTATCACCTGAGAATTACAAATGACTTACCAAATATGTGAATGGGCTATAGCACATATTACAGATGGATTTTCCACATAACTCCATATCCGTTCAAACGTGATGGTTTTCAGTGGTCTCAGTTCAGTTGCCAGTCATCGATGACACAGTATTTAAGAGCCCAATCCTAAGGGCTTGAGTGCCTGCAGTACAAGTGTATCACTGGCACTAGGTGTCACAAATGTGCCATAAAATATATTTGCAGTACCTGGGGAAGAGGGGGTGCCAGCACTGGGCTATAGGATTGAGAGGACACCCACAACAAGCCGCTGGGGGTAAATAGCATCGCTGGGTGGTGATGCAGCTTTTCAGGGCAGGGGTTTAGCGTTCCAGGGCAGGGAAAGGAAGGGAAGTGTGGAACAGAGGAGGGACCAGCCCAAGAGGGGGGTGAGACCAGTGGAGGCCTCCTCTGCCAGATCCTATGCCCTGAATCAGGCTGAGAAGCCCGACATGGGACCTCTCCAGTCTGTACTAATAATAAAAATAATAATAAAACTTTATTTTTATCCCGCCCTTCTCCCAAAAAGGGACCCAGCAAAATACTAGCAAAATAGCTTTCCTTGGGGGAAGGGGATGAAAGTCCTCTTCCCCCGAGAAGACCTCCGGTTACCTCTCTGCCCCACTGGATACAGCAGCAGCCATTTCAGCATGACTGGGCTCAGTGGTGCTAGGGAGGATAGGATTGGGTTGTAAGTGTCAAGCAGGAAATCAATGTAATGTATATACATAAATGAACCAGGGTCTTGGCTTTGCCTGAAAATAGGTGCTACCTGCTTGTATGTAATATAAGTAAAGTTGTTCTTGGGGGGAAAAAATTCTCACTTGCCTTCATTTAATTATATTTATGGTTACCTTTAGAGTCAGTGTTTCCCATACTGGGGCATTGGCCTCTTGGGAGTGTACAGGCAAACTGGTGGAAGAGGGACAAACTGGACATTTTGGGTGCATTGTCTGGCTATACCTTCAGGGCATCTTAGAAAGATGGGGCTTATATGGAGCCTGAACCACTGGAAAGGTGATCCTGCCCCCCCCCCCCAAGTGTTAAAATTTTGGACACCTTAGTTCAAATGCAATCACACATTTATCCATTTGGTGCAGTACTCAAGAGCTAAAAGTGTAATTTGTGTATGAGCCCTGCATATTAACCATCACACTTTAGTTTCACTAAAGTCCTGATGGCACTGAATGGGAATACCAGCTCCTTATAAAGTAAATATGAGTTAGGAACATGATGGTTCTTGTATCTAAAGCAAACACTTAGGCAGAGTTGAGCCAATTAGATTCTCTCACTGACTGAACACAGCTGATAGTCAAAAGGGGGTTTCCATCCAAAGACAGAGAAAGCTATGTATATATAAAAATTGCTGTTGCAAACATACAATAAAATCTCATAGCCAATAAATGAATGCCATTCATTTCTCAGCCCCTGCCCTGGGCTTAGATACTGGTGACCCAAGAATTGGAGTTGCTGAAGGAAAAGAGGCCTAAAGAAAAAAGGGCATTGGGACATACAATCACAATCAACCTTTATTAGGCATAAAACTTAACAGTTGCCTGAGCAGCTTACACAGGAAGTTGCATTCAAGCAGGTCATCATAACAGAAATAAATGTAGATTATATAGGATTTCCCTCCATTTTATGTTTGGCTAAAATCTCACATAAAAAATCCGCCATTGGTTTTACTATTTTTCCGTTTGTAAGTAGTATCTATAGTTTCAATTCATCATGACAGTCGGAGTGATTGGCAAAAAACAGGTCCAAATGCATAGATCTAGACTTCTTGTAAAGCAACATTGGGACATATATTAAAGGGTGGGGCAGAGGAGCCTGGGAAAGGAGAGAGCACCTGCCCAGGTAAAGCAAAGGACTTCAGAAATAGAAGGGTGGGGGAGTGGTCCACATGAGCCAAGGGAAGAGCTGTGTGTGCAGGGTGATGGTGGTGTTGGGTTTAAGATTGGCTACAATTGCAGTGTTAGGTTTTTCATCTATGTTTATTGTGTCCTCCTGTTTTCTTTATACAGTCATGCTTTGCTTAATGACAGGGATGGGGACTGGCACCCCTGTTATTAAGCAAGGCTTAAGGCAAAGCCTCTGCAAAGCGAGGGGAGCTGCATTCCCCTTGCCCCCAGAGGCTTTTCTGAGCCGCAAACTGCCTCTGCAAGGCTCAGAATGCCCATTTCGAGTGAAAAGACACAACTTCGGTTTTGCACATTGCCACTGCAAGGCTCAGAAAAGCCTCTGGAGAGGGGAGCACGGCTCCCCTTGGCATCGGAGGCTTGTGGGGGAGTGAACAGGACCAGTGGTGGCTGTCACGTATGCAGGCTGTTGCTGGCCAAGACATCACTAAGCGACACTCACCTGTAGTTGTCTGTGGCTTCTGTTTTTGTTTTGAAAGCTAGTTCTTTCATTTCATAGCTCTTCTTCATGTTGTCTGGTATTACAAATGTCCTCTTTTCCCCAACATGTGTGCAGTCTCTCCTGACTCCGTTTTGGTTTCTGGCTGACAATCTTGGAATTGAGGCTTCAGTCTGAAGAGGGTCAGGTAGTACTGGAAGGAGGAATGTAGTGCTGGGGCCTGTGGAGCTTCTGTCTGTCTCCTCTAAGGCAGGGGCCTGCAAACTATGACCCATGGGCCAGTTCTGGTGCACCAAGAAAATCATTTTAGATACAGCGCAGCAGTGGCAAAGCCTTACCATTCTGCCATGCTACCTCCCGCCTTTGCACCCAGGTGGTCTGTGCAGAAACTAGTGCAGGGCAGTCGCTTCTCCCAGGAAATCAGGGTGCAGAGCCTTCTGGGGTGATCAGCTGCAGAAGCTGCAGAAGCAGCTGCCCAACATGAGTATCTGCTCAGATCAGGCATGAAAATGGTAGGCCGTGGTGCGGAATGGTAAGGCTTTGCCATCATTGTGCCATGCTCGATATTATTTTCTTGATAGACCGTGGGCTGTACTTTGGAGGCCCCTGCCCTAAGATCTTGCAAATTTGGCTGCCCCGTCCCAATTTAATTTCACTGCAAAAACAAATCCTATTGCATAATACATAAAATTGCCTTACTTCAGTCTAATTGGCGGTTCCCAGACTGTGGGTCTGGGACCCATCACTGGCTCGTGATTCAATATTTGGTGGTTCATGAAATTGACAAGGCAGATTAGACTATGTGCAGCAAGGGTTAACCAAACTGCTACTTCGTGGGGGGGGGCACTGCTGCCCAATCATCAATATAGCCACACTCCTTGGCATTTATAAATAAGGCAGCAGCCTCTAGGGCCTCTAAAAAGTTTGAGAACTGGTGGTCTAAATTAAAAGACTCAAGTGAGGCACTAGCAAACAGCCACTTTCCCTGTTCAGTAACAGCCAATCCTGTGCATGTCTACTCAGAAATAAGTTCCATTGTATTCCATGGGGCTTACTCCTAGGAAACTGTGTATAGGGTTCCAGCCAAAGAGAACTACCACTTACAGGGACCTCTTCCCAACTGGCACAGACAATCAAACCAACATTAAAGTTCACTATTTGTGTTGCTGCTGAGATTGTTCCCATTGCTATAGTATCTAAGGACCTTTAAGGCATTTAAAGGTAATCACGTAGTATCTCTTACATATTCATATCCCTCCCAACCTTTAGGGAAAATAGCTTGGTTAGGTCATAGGTGTGCATTATGAGTGAGTAAGTTTTGTGATGAAAAGAACTTGTGAGAAAGTTGAATTGAAGAAATAAAGGTTGTGCCTAGTCTTGCCTAAGCAACAGCAGTGTGGGTTGTGCCCCCATCTAACTAGAATTCAAGTGTTTGTTATCTAATCAGCTGAGCTAACCACTACATCAGAATATTATATAATATAGTAAGGAAGTCTGATCCTGTGAATATTTTCTGAGGAAATCAGAAGGTGGAGAAAATGTTGCTTTCTCGAGCATTAAAGAGAGGAAGAATCCAGAATGTCTGCACACACAAGATTGAAATATTCTTTGAGCCTCTCTTGAAAGGTGTATGTGAACTTTTGGTGGTTTTTCATGAACTGAACTGAGAAGCTTTTGCAATTCAGGTGTGCATTCTGGCCAATACAGGTTACATTTGTACATTATGTTACAAACAGACTTAGGGCCCAAGCCTAACTGGCCCTAGCACCAGTGCTGAGCTCAAGTGCCGGTGCTGGGTGTCACAAACATGCTGTAAGGCATGCTAATGACACCTGGGGACTTGAGCACATGAACTTGAGGAACTGTGGTTTGTTCTAATTCTAGTTTGTTAAAATAAACCAGGATCAAAACACAGTTTTATATCTTCTTTTGTTAATACAGGTTGAGACTAATTATTCGCATGGGTTCCATTCCAAGCACTCATGCAGATGGCAAAAAAAACAACAACTATAGCAAATCAATTTAAAAAACAAAGTTTCTTTGGTCTGGTGATTTAAAAACAGCCTTGCTGACCTTTACTATGTAAGATAAGAGTCATTAAGAGGACAATCCAATAATCAGTCTCTCTCAAATTGCTTAGAAAGGCTTCACTCCAACCCCTCCCTTCACCAATGCAAAGTATCTTTCTTTCACTGCTCAGCGGGAAGGGAGGGTTAGCCTGGAGAGAGAGAAGGATTGAGGGATTGTCAGCCAGCTGCCCTCTCTCTCTCTCTCTCTCTCTCTCTCTCTCTCTCTCTCTCATTACGGAGGCTACTGTTAAAGGACTGTTCAGTTTTTTATACTGATTTTAAAGGGTGCATTTTCCCCCTTCTCCAGGGATAAGCACATTCCTCCTCATTTGCAGGGGCCATTCGTGTTGAGTCAAATCCGTGTATAAAAAAATCTGTGTATAAATAGGCTGGACCTGTATCTAGTTGTGAGACATTACTGCTGTTACCCATGTGCCAGTAACTTCTAGACTGGATTATTGTGACATCCCTTTGACAGAAAAGATAACCACAGTTGCCATTCACATCATATTTGCTCTCATTAATCTGTGTTTCTAGTAATCGCTGACAATCAGTGGAACTATTGGGGGGATAGAATGCAACACTAGTAAGTGAAGATTTAAAGGGGTCTCTTTGAATCATTTCACACGCATGATTTCTATGAGAACCATATGCATCCATGTCCTCTCTTGAGCCAACCTCTGATTATGTTTCCTCATTTTTAGGACTGGTAGGAGCCCGTTTAGCTAAGCATAATTTAGAACTAGAAGGCGACTTCTAACAGTCGAGACTTCTAACAGTAAGAGGCGACTAAACAGCCACCGGGTAGATAGGACTCAATAGCCTGGGAAGGCAGCTCATCTGAGAGAAGGAAAACTCTGATCCCAAACCTCCACTGCCTTGTGGCTACATCCAGTTATGAAAAAGGCTTCAGGAGTCAACCTTGAGGCAAAATCCGAATCCGGAGTCCCTGAGGCAGTTCATGGCTGAACACAGTCACGTTCTGGCAACTCCTGCAACGCCACTGGAACTAACCATATTGCCTTCTGCCTTTCCATTGGACCATTTCAGCAACGTGGAGAGGGGGGATTTGCTGCATGGGTAACAGTCTATCCTCCATATCTACTTTACCCAGGCTTCGCGCACTGGAGAGGACACTGTTCCAGAACCACCATTCAGAGCACGATACCATAGTCTTCCGAGATTGAAGGATGCCAACAACAACAATTTAGAACTTCCCCTGGGCAGCTGAGTGAATGCCCAAGTATGTGATTGAATCCTGCTTTACTGAAAGGGTACCGCATCGGAAACTAAGATTGGGTCCGTGGTATGAATCCAGAAATCACCTGGGAAGTTGCAGAAGGTTGTGTTTGTCTTTCTGAAAGGAACAGCAAAACTGATTGATTTTTAACATAATATTCTAAATGGAGTCCTCTAATCACAAAAATGTTTTAACATCTGCTAAAAATAATGTTTGCATGCCTTTTAAATGTCTCTTACTCCAATAATTGCAACAGTTTAGCTATCTTGCCTTTAGCTATCTTGACTCCGGGAAGGGGGGGGGGGTTTACTCTAGCTGATTGATAATATGCTAAAAGCAGTAATACAAATGTCAGAATAGTGTATGTCTTTTAAATTTTGGCTTACTTAATCTGTTTACATTGAAATCAAGACTGCACAGATTCATCCACTATGTGTTCTTTTTTCATGTTACTTCTAAGCATGTTAATTAAAATATTTAGCTGAAGAAGTATAGAAATACTGAGCACAATAGCAACAAAACTTTGAAGATTCCAAAAGTTTTTATCAAGAGAACATAACTTATATTTATGTGAAATTGGTATATGTTAGGATAATTACTGCTGTGCCTTTGGGATAAAGGAAGTACTGTCAGCCAAATTATACAAGGGTGTGGATTAAATCAAGCATTACTCTCTCTTTGGCATCAATTGCTGTAGGTTGCAAAATCTAAGTATGACGTAGCATTGTGAAAATAACTTGCCAAAATGTGTCCCTACCTCTTTTTTTAATTATATGGAAAATTGGAAAACAACCTTAATTCAGCTGCATGAAAAGGACTGAGAAGGATTCAGCTTAGGGAAGACTTAGTAAAACATATTGAGAAGAGCAAACCTGAATCTCTGGTCATTTAAAACCAGTGGTATTCAAACTGGGGCGTCACGATGCCCCAGCCTGTGGGTCCTGGCCTCTGCCCCCCTAAGGGGCGGGGGCAGCCAGGAGACAGGGGAAGACAGCAGCGCAATCCACAGGATCGCGCCACTCAGGGGGGCTGCAGGGGCTTGGGTGCAGTTGCTGAAGCCTCCTGCAGCCTCCCAGGGGTGCAGGGAGCCCTGCGCAACCTTCGGCAGGGCTCCCCAGGTCGGGAAAAGCAAAAGTGGAGCAATCACGCCCCGCTCCACAAAACCGGAAGTGGAGCATGATCGCTCCGCTTTCCCTTCTAACGAAGCTGCAGGGACTGGGATGCACCCTCCAGTCCCTGCAGCAGCCGTCCCTGTGTGCGGGGAGCCCTGCGTGAGCGCCTGCAGGGCTCCCCAAGTCAGGGAAAGGGAGAGTGGGGCGATTGCGCTCCACTTCCACTTTTGCCCCTGCCCCTGCTGCCTCCCCCCTGCCCCTGCAAAGACTTACTTCGGGTTTCAAACTCCCGGAGAGTTTGAAAACTGCAGATTTAAAACCATGACTTAAATCACCAAGAAAAAGGAGCAGTTTTAATATAGTTTCTTAATTTGAAGTTCATATTTCCTAAATAAACAGGTGTTTTAACTGATTGTTATAACTGACTGCTATAATCGGTGTTTTAACTGATTGGTTTGCAACTTACTTAAGTATTTATACAACATGCAACGCAATCCTAAGCTGCAGTTGGGCCGGCGCAAGACCCTTGTGCCAGCCCAGGAGGGTTGCAAACGTGCTGTAAAGCACGTTTGCGCCTCCTCACGAGCAAGCACATGGAGGCTGAATCTGGGATGGGCAGGGAGGAAGCAAGGGGGGGCTTTCCTGGGAGGGGGAAGGGCAGGCGGTGAGCGGGAGGTGGGACTGGCCAGATCCAGATAACTGCCAGATCCCAACTCCTGTTCCCAGAGAGTTTGGAGCGACTTGAAGCTGCTCCATTCTCCTTGGACTTGTGCCACTTCTGGAGGTGGCGCAGGTCCAAGGAGACCCATAGGGGCCAGGGCGCCTTACCCAGTGGTAAGGGGAAAAATTTCCCCTTGGCTCTGGCTGAGCCAATTATGGCCCCTATTCTGTGCTGGATGCAGGGCAAGCCTCTTGGCTTGCCTGTTCCAGTGCAAGGTAGGATTGTGCCCTTCGAAGCATAATCCAAAACTATTTGTCACACAGTTCACATATACTGCATAATATTATTGGTTTTAAAGCAAGGAACAGACGTCTGTTTCTTTCACTCTCTTTGTATACTTACAAGGATACAGGTTGAGTCTCCTTATTTGTGAGGGTTCCATTCCCAGAACTCACAGGATGGCAAAAATCACATTAAAGCAAATCCATTTAAAAACAATGTCCCTTTGCTAGGTGATCTTAAAGCAGCCTTGCAGACCTTTGTGATGTAAGACAGAGTCTTTAGGCAGACAATCCATCCATCAGTCTCCGTCAGGTGCTTAGAAAGGCTTCACTCCAAGCTGGTGACACCAGCGAAGCGCTGGGAAAGAAGGCAAAGTGATTATCGTTCTTTCATGTGCTGGGGGGGGACGGGAGGGGTCGCCTGTCTTGGAGTGAAGCTGTTCTGAGTGCCTGTAGAGACAGATTACTGGATTGTCAGCTGTTCTCTCTTGCATTAACAAGGCTATTGAATGACTTTTTTCCTTTAATTTAAAGGGCCCTTCTCATCGCGTTGAGATAAATCTGTGGATAATTAGATTCTACCTGTGCTAAGCAAAAGCACTTTCTGGAAAGCAAAGACTGCAATTCCATGCTTATGCATTTGGGAATACCATAGATACTCACCTGTAAGTCGAGGACAGGTTTGAGCCAAAATAATGGATTTTTCTATTACCCTCGGATAAGCTGGGGGTTAAACTTAGGGGGGTGTCTGACTATAGTTGCGTCTGATTCCAGCCAAGGCCAGATCCTGAAAAATAACCTACCGGTAATTGTTACCTAAGAACTGTACTGTCTCTAATTTATTTTAAAAAATAGTAAAAGATCATGAGATACATTTTTATTCATTAACTTTTTAAATTATGGTCTTCAAAACCATTTTGTAAACACTATCAGAGTAAGTACCTATAAACAACATATCAGTAGAACCATTAATAAAATCCTTCTTTAAGGTGGCTGGTGTGTAAAACCAGCAGCTCAACATATAACATACAACTTGAAACACAGAACTGGGAGTGTGCAGCTCAGTTCACAGCAGAGAGACAAGCAAGAAGGAATGAGCATGAGCAAGTGCAGCTGCACATAGTTGCAACCCGGTTTACTCAGCAGCAGACCCATTGCTTTCCATGGGTGTTATTCTTAAGAAATGGTGCACTGAACTGTAGTCTTGGACTTTGTTTCAGATGGAAATGTGGATTCCATCCTGGTGTTTAAAAAAACAGACCTCTGCCAAACATTTGCAAAATGGAAGGAGGGTGCAGAAGGGTCTACTAAAGAGAAGGAGGCTTGCTTAATTTCAGTGGGCACCTTGAGCCCTGGCTGGCTTTTTACCAGAGTGGGGGTTAAACTGAGGGGGGGGGGTGAAATTCTTTGAAAATGAAAAAGGAGGCATTTTAGCTTCTTCTCCAAACAGGAAGGGAGATGAAGATGCTTATGAGAGTTCTTGGCTTTGTGAGAAGATCAGGGCTGCACTTCCATAGCAGCAGCCCTCATGCAGACTACAATTCCCGTAAGCGCCTTCACTCTTCCTGTTTGGAGAAGAAGCTCAAATGACTGCCTCTGAATACTGTAATAACTAGTAAAAATTATCCTTTTTCTTCCACTCCCTGTGTCCTGCTTCTCAGCCTATTCCCATGCCCGACTTCACCAGACAGATGCTAAGCTTCCCAGAAGCTCCCAGAGGCCTCTGCTTAATTCACTGTGTTGACCTGTAAATTAGTCAACCCAGGCTTTCAGGTTCAGTTTTTAGGCATGAATATTTTGACTTATACATGAGCGTATGCATGAGGTCCAATTGAGCAGAGTGCGATTATTGACGATCAGGCCATAGGCATCTGGAAGTTGTCCTATACAAGTTGTGGTATGATAGTTCTTGATCAAAACAGATTAATGGTGCTGTTCAGAATACTGTTTCTCAGTTAATTTGAAATAAAGGATCATGCAGTTCTATTAGTAACATCATCATTATTACAATATCATAATTTGAGAAAATCATATTTTATTCCTGGGACTCAGAAAATGTAAGGATTTTATATGCCCTTGGGCTTTGCTGAGCTCAGAAGCCCCTCTGGAGGGGAAGGGAGTCGGGCACCCCTCGCCTCTGTAGGGTCCAGAGCATGGGGATAGGTATTTGTTCGTCCGTATCCATGGTTTCGGCTATCTACAGGGGTTTCTGGAGCAGAACCCCCGCAGATAAGGGAGCAGACCTGTACTTTGTTTGTTTGTTAGTTAAGGCTTTCTCACCCATTGGTTAACAAAAATAGCCTGAAGATAAAGTGCTGCTCATTGCATCAGTGCTGCTGAAATAAACTTTACACCCTCAAAATAATCCTGAGTAGTTTGAGCCCTTGGGTTTGTTAGACAGTGCTTTAAAATGTTGCAATAGAAGTAATCACCACCACCACAACCCAGTCACTTCTGCAGTGGCTGCTTTGAATTTCCAGCCATAAACATACTCCACAAAATATACCTCAGTTGACATCCAAGGTCAGGCTACTTCAGTTGCCTGCTCAAAATGTCTGTGCTCTGTTTATTTGTAAAACTGTTGGTGTTTCACACAGGTCTCCAACCTGTCTTTCCTCATAGGAATGTTGGCAACATTCAGTCTCGAAAGACTATGGTATCGCGCTCTGAAAGGTGGTTCTGGAACAGCGTCTAGTGTGGCTGAAAAGGCCGATTCGGGAGTGACAATCCCTTCCACGCTGCGAGCAAGTGCAGTCTGTCCCTGGTCTGTCTCCCTGGCTATGGGCCTTCCTTCTTTGCCTCTTAGCCTCAGACTGTTGGCCAAGTGTTTCTTCAAACTGGGAAAGGCCATGCTGCACAGCCTGCCTCCAAGCGGGCCGCTCAGAGGCCAGAGTTTCCCACTTGTTGAGGTCCACTCCTAAGGCCTTCAGATCCCTCTTGCAGATGTCCTTGTATCGCAACTGTGGTCTACCTGTAGGGCGCTTTCCTTGCACGAGTTCTCCATAGAGGAGATCCTTTGGGATCCGGCCATCATCCATTCTCACAACATGACCGAGCCAACGCAGGCGTCTCTGTTTCAGTAGTGCATACATGCTAGGGATTCCAGCATGTTCCAGGACTGTCCTAAAGTAAATGATATCACTGAGTCAGTTTTACAGGAAGGTTTCACAGGGAACTACTGTATAGATATACAGCCTAGCCCTTTGGTAAGGTTCTTCAGATTAGAGTTAGAAAAAGCTTTCCTCTGGATTTAATTCCCTGCATCTTCTGCTAAGAAGGCAAAGAGAGTTTTAATTTCTTTTTCACTATTGTCTTTACCTGTGAATCCTCTGCACCCCCATAAGATTTGGCCTACCTGCTTTTTATAGCTAGGAATAACATTGGAGTTCGAACAGATATGGCACTGGTTGAGAACTGACGCGCATCATAAGGTCCACGTGGCTGGGCCAACTCTGTGACTCTCTGTACCATCAAGTCATGGTGGAGGGAACATTGGGCAGGCAGTGCAGAATTTTGTCCCAGAAACCCAGTACTGGGGGTGATTATACCACCCAGAGTAAGAATTACAACAAACAGGTTATTTGTTTAGTATGATAGATTAGCATAACTAGCAAACAGTTTGCAAAACTGGAATATGGAAACACTAAACAAGTTAGCCTTGTATGCTGAAAATAATGATGAAGTAAAGTGAACCATGAACCATGGTCTCAGATTTTAGGCTGTCTATGAGATCATCAGGGTTTCTGGAAATGAGTATCCTTCACTTTCTGAAAGTGCTAAATCAAGAGGGAAATGGGGTTAGTATGCAAGCAGTGGCTATTGTGGTCACTGTAAAGACATCAGAAGCAAAGATGATTTACATTTTCCAGAATGTTGCAAGTGTGATTGCTTGGAAGCCTTTTCTCTGAATAATGTGATGTGAAAGCAGTGTGTATATTCAGGTGCTTTTGTTTTTGAAAAAGTTTTTCTTCGTTGCATTTGCTTTTAGTCAATGTACAAATCATAGAGCAAAGTGAGTAATGTGGGAATGGAGAATTTTACTATATACGTTGACTGGTCATTTTATTTGCATTGCAAATTATTCATGAAGGAATGCAGATTGTTATCATGATGTCACAAGTTCAGCCAAGGTGTGAGACTTCAGCTTGTAATTAATCCTTCTTAGTCAAATCATAGAAAGGGAAGAAAACCAAGGATAATTTTGACTGCTTTTCCTCCATCTGTAAGGAGCGCAAGCCTACACTCTCGCCTTAAGCTTCATCGCTGTCTTCTGCCCCAAGCACCTTTGACTCCCAGTATGCACTAGTTTCCATCACCCTGTTTTCTAATAATATTGAGCACATACTTTGTCATAGGAAGATAAGGGTCCAATCCTATCCAATTTTCCAGTGCCGGTGCAGCCATGCCAATGGGTTGTGCACTGCATCCTATGGTGGGGAGGCAGTCACAGAGGCCTCCTCAAGGTATGGAAACATTTGCTCCCTTACCTTGGGGCTGCACTGCAGCTGCACCGGTGCTGGAAAGTAGGTTTGGATTGGTCTCTAAGGTGGCTATCGGCATTGGGGTCCTTGCAGCTAACAGGTAGCATAGAAGCAGTGGGGATCATGGCAAAGGAAGCTGAAGCAACAGCCCTTCCTGATTTCATATGAACCCAGTATTGGGTGACAAGGATCAAATTCAACCATCTGATTCTCCTGACAGCAGCTGACAATTCTACAATTGCATCATCCCCTTACATCCAGACTATAGTGTCAGTAAGTATGATGACCATGCTTACCTGAATACAAAACAAATTCGTCTGTCATTCAGTATGGTAAACTGTTTAGCATTAATGTAAATATAAGACTGATAGTAACCACAGCTGAAGTACATCCTAATTGGCAGTTTTGTTACTGGCAGTTTTGTTACTAATCATGCAAAATAGATGTTTATCTTCCTTATCTCATGTTTATGTTTTCATAACCTTTCCTAATCTAAGTCCTGCTCTACAAGAGCATTTGAGCATATATTCTTATACATTTGCTTGGAAGTTCTGCTGCTTGCAAGTAAGGAAAGTATGCGCTCTTATTGTGGAGAGGGAGTGTATCCTGAAAGGATCCCACTAGACTTTGCAGCAGTCCGGCTCAGGGGGCAATGAGATCCATCTGACTGTGGGGGAGAGGTTGAAACAAAGCTCCCAGACCAGTGCAGCAAATTATGTGATTCCACAGGGATTTTAGTATTTGTGAGAAAACATGCAGTGACCTCTCCATAAGATTACTAAGGTATCATTAGGTAGGTGTGTCAGGTGCTAAATATATTTGATTCTAATCTCTAATTAAAATGTTGGCTTTTATTTCTCTTACATTTGATGTAACAGGTCTTACTTCATTATAGCCGGGAGCTCTACATTCTTTTTTAACTCTCTAGTAGTGCAGCAGCCCAGAGATGCGACCTCTGTGGCTGAACTTGCAGGTGGGCACATTTTATGTTGGCTTTGTGTGATCTATGCTTATTGGAAAAATGAGGAGGATGGGAGTTTTTCTACCAGTATTTTTGCCAGGGACTCCAGGATAGGAGTGCATGTCATATCATGCTGATGGCAAAAAGTTTTAGGTTAAAGAAGATGGATTGTATGGGTCATACATCCTCTCCTTTGGTAGTCAAATTGCCCTGGACTCATTTCAGACATGATGAATGCAAGGAGTCTGCAGAGTCATGTATTCCCAGTCATGGTATTACTATAACTGCTAAGAAGCCCTGGTAAGCTACCTTTCCTGACAGTACTGATGCAGCCCTTCTCATTGCCACTGCCAGATACATTTCAGTGGAATCAGGAAGGTCATGGTTGTAGCAATAGAGAAGATGGGGGCCAAACTTTGGAGAAGTTTGGACTTTGTAATTAGCTAGAAATAATGTAATTGGGGAACTCGTATTCCACATTCCCCAATCCTTCATCGCTGTGCAGACATTCTAATAATGTGAAGGAGACCTTCCAGGCCACCGTCACACCCTTTGTGTGGCCATGCATGAATGGGGACTCTGTGCATTGCGTAGACCTCATCGTGCTGTTGGGCAATCTGCACATTTCAGTTTTGTGACATAAGTCTGTGTAATTTAAACCTATAAGACATACAGTACGTAAATGCTGGGCATGCTGTGGAGATGGGGCCAGCCAGCACAGTCATACTTTTGCCATCACACATACATGTGGTATCATGTGTAGTTGTTCTATGCCACCGGTCACCAAACTCACATCCCCCGTCCTTCAAAAAGCAGTCCCTCTTTGGACCGGAGCTTACTGTTCTGCCTCCACGCTGTGTTCATTCCCAGTAGATCTGGGCACCACAATGCTCTGGGCAGTCACGTCTGTTACCCAGCATCCCAGAAGGCTGTGCAACAGGTCATCCAGGCAGACGTGACTGCCCAGAGCATCCTGGTGCCCAGTTCTGGGAATTAATGTGGGGCGGAGGTGGAATGGTAAACTCTGCTCACAGAGCAGAGGTCTTTCCTCTAACCCCAAATTCGGCCCCCAGGCCAGGGTTTGGAAAGCCTTGCTCTATGCAGATGTTCTGCTTTCCTGATATATCTTTGGGTTGATTTCTAAATTCTGTCCTTGTCCTGCCAAGTCTTTCCCAGGTGATGTGCATAAATTGTCTTGTGTAGACAAGACAGCCAGCTGCTGTTGAACTCATTGTACTGTTTATCATTACATCTGAAGTAGTTGTGTCATATATTTACTATTAACTTAGACTAGGATTCTCATGAACCAAAGGAGGGAAAAAAACTTTTAATCCTTGAATCTTAAGGACAGAAACTGGCAGCTTTCAGTTGTCTAAGAGACTATTAGTTTTCTTGCATGTTGTATATTTATATATGTACCTTTAATTTCATGAAGCTTTTTGTACATTGATTGTCTTGTCTACCATCTATCGCAATTTGGAATGGATTCACTGACCTGAACAAACGTTTAGAGTCATCTGGTCTGCCATGAGGCAGAGCAAGCTGCTTGGGAGTGAGGTGCCATTTGGATGTTTTGCCTCATGCACTCAAAATGTTAAATTGTGGAAATGCTGAATCATTGCTTGCGGTCCTTAACAGACTGCATGGGGGCCAATAAACTGAAACTCAGTCCAGCAAGACAGAGATGTTGTGAGTGGGTGGTTTGTCTGAACTGGAAGATGGTATTCAGCCTTTTCTGTGTGGGGCTGCACTTGTCTTTAAAAGGACCATGTTCACAAGTTGGGTCATGTTTTCAGGTATAGCCTTTTCTTTGGCGGTCCCAGTGGCCTTTGTGGCTCAAAGTACCTTTCACCAACTGAGACTGGCAATTGTTGCCTGATGAGCCTTTTTATTTAAGCATGCAAAGGGGATACATATGTACTGCTGGGTGCCTGGTAAGACAGCATAATCCAGAGACATAACATAGTTTCAGTAACAGGACTGATGGCAAGTGGTCTGAGATCCAAAAGGAAGAGGAAAACAACATTTTTAATTGTCCATGCATTCACACATACACCTCATGTCCCCATCAGCCTAGCTTGGATGTCTTGCCTGGTCCTTGAAAAATTTCATGGGTGTCTGCACCTTGCTTGCACAGCACATTTGACCCTGTGAACAAAAGCCATGTCCTAAGAGCTTCCTGACTTGGGGGGAAAAAAGTTGTAGCAACACAGAAGAAGGATCTCCAGCCCGAGCTGTCCTTACCGAAGTTCATGACCAAACTCCATCAGGGGGCCATGGTAATGGAGCAGCTGGCCTCCTAGGCTAGCTACTGCACCTCAGCTAGGTGCAAGAGCAAAAGAAGTACCCATTTAGGATCAGGAATAATCCACCAAGGGCCATTGAGTCCTTGAGGTCACCCCACAAAAGGTTTGATAGCCACAATCCAAGGACTAGTGTGCCACACTGACATCCTGAATTAATACCCCCCCCTCTCTCTTTTGCTTTCCAGCTTTTCACCCTGTTTCTCTCTCTGAGTGAAGTTAAGGCCATTGTGCCAGTGCAAGCTGAGCAGCCATGCTTGCTGGCTGCCTGCAGTCTAGAAAAGAGGGGGGGGGGCATGATTGAGACATACAAAATCATGCAGGGATGGATAGACACTTTTTTCCCCTCTCACATAAAACCAGAACCAGGGGACATCCACGAAAGTTTGAGTGTTGGGAGAGTTAGGACAGACAGAAGAAAATATTTCTTTATTCAGCGTGTAATTAGTTTGTGGAACTCCTTGCCACAGGATGTAGTGATGGGATCTTGCATGGATGCCTTTAAGAGGGGATTGGACAAATTTCTGAAGGAAAGATTCATTACAGGTTACAAGTCATAGTAGGTATGTGTAAGCTCTTGGTTTTAGAGGCAAGCCGCATCTGATTGCCAGATGCAGGGGAGGGCACCAGGACACAGGTTGTGTCTGTTGTCTTGTGAGCTCCCTGGGGCATTTGGTGGGCTACTGTGAGATACAGGAAATGGACTAGATGGGCCCTTGGCCTGATCCAGCGGAGCTCTTCTTATGTTCTTATGCTAAAATGCACCTGACCTCTGCCAATCTATCTTGTCCTGATTCCCTCCTTCAAGCTAAGCAAGGCAACTGCCTGGCTCCTGGCCTTGGTTCAGAGTCCTCTTTCTGCATCTTAAAGCAAGTGAATTGACCAGTCTTGGCACTCTTACCCCACAGCTGCTGCAGTGTATCACACTGTATCCAGCAGAAACAGACTGGTTATCTTGCTCTTTGGTGCTGCCTTACCATTGAGCCATCAACTGTTTCCTTGTTTGCAGTCAGACTGAATTATTTTTATTTGCTTTATTTTGTTTCTGCTTTGCTCTTATTCATTCATTCATTCATTCATTCATTCATTCGATTTATATTCCGCCTTTCTCCCTGAAGGGCACCCAAGGCGGCTATTGTTCACTGATGCCCACAATGAAAATGTGTTGCCCTTTTTAGCTTTGCCTCTTTCTTCATTCCTTGCTGAACCACTGAGCTGTGTTATTGTCCACTACACAGGATCTCAGCACACAAGATAGGTTTCCCCTGTGTGCACATTCTAATGCATGTTTAGAAGCATACCCAGCAACATGTTGCAGCTCTTCTTAGTCAGCGATTGTGTGGCCATAGTTTCTTATGTGCTCTTGACATGCCATTTTTGTCTGCCGCAATGCATTTTGTATGGAACTTCTTTCAGAGTCTGAATGGAAACCAGTTAGTGCCAAATACAACTGCTTACCGACTGAAACCAGGCTTAACAGAACACATCGTGCCAGTTTTGAAGTAGCTACGGTTGTTCCTCTTGCATTTCCAAGCACAGCTGAATACACTTTTAAAGTTTTAAGTGTAAATTAAATGGCATGGGGCCAGGGTCCTTAAAGGATCACCTTGTCGCTCCCCAAATAAATCTTCCTGGTGCCATCCTTAAATTTTTTCACATGCCAGGCAAAAGCAATAATATTTGACCAGGCTGTACAAAATGTTGTTGCTTGATGCTTAGTGTATCAAACTCATTGGTAGCCCATCCTGTATGGCACACCAAATATTGCAGCACATACAAATATTCAACAATATTCCTTTAAAGTAAACTGTGTTCTTCTTTAATTGGGCATGGTTACTGTCTATTCTAGGGTTATATCTGACAAGGTTGTAATCAGGTAGGAAACTTGGTAACCGGGATGGATTTTTTCCTTAATAACATTGCGGTAGTTTACAGGTGTGAAGGCATTCAGCTCAAGTGTTTGCAAGATCCCGGGGAAGCTAGCTCTTTGAGGTGGTGCCATCTAATTACATAAATAAATGTCTTCCAGTGTTCAAATATTTATGAGGAAATTTCGTAGGAGTGTGACTAATACCACTGGCTTCAGGTAGGCAAAGTGCAGCTGGAGGTTGTGCAAAACTTTCCCATGGATGCCTGCCAATGCACCTGAACAATTTTAACCTAAAAATTCCCCTTAGTTGAACATTTAAGCAACTCATGAGCAGGTCTCACCCAGAGCATCTAACTGAGCATTGTTTCTTCCCAGTTGCCAGATTTTGGATTTTCACCACAAACAGATATTTTTGTTAGAGAAGACAGCATATGTACACTGCTTTAACTTTAATTCTGATGAAGTCCTGGCACTTATTGTTTAGCAACAGACTTGGTTTGGGTCACCTGTCTTTTTTCTTTTCTTGAATCTAGTCTGATTTGTTTTCTTCCATAATGACAAATTAATAAACCGTGCGATCACATGCAAGCTTTCCTGATGCTGAAACACGTTACTGATGGAAATCCTTTTATTATGTTTCTCTCTGATGTTTGCTAAATGCTCTCAATGTGTTTTGTTTTATTGCTGCTCTTTTGTTTTTGTTTTTTTTAATTGTTTTAGCTGCCTTAGGGTGCAGGCCTAACCAACTTACCAGCACTGACCTAGCCACAATGCAGCCCCAGGGTAAGGTAACAAACATGCCCTTACCTTAAGGAGGCCTCCTTGACTGCCTCCCTTGTTGTTGGCAACCTTCAGTCTCGAAAGACTATGGTATCGCGCTCTGAAAGGTGGTTCTGGAACAGCATCTAGTGTGGCTGAAAAGGCCAATTCGAGAGTGACAATCCCTTCCACACCGGGAGCAAGTGCAGCCTGTCCCTGGTCTGTCTCCCTGGCTATGGGCCTTCCTTCTTTGCCTCTTCGCCTCAGACTGTTGGCCAAGTGTCTCGTCAAACTGGGAAAGGCCATGCTGCACAGCCTGCCTCCAAGCGGGCCGCTCAGAGGCCAGGGTTTCCCACTTGTTGAGGTCCATCCCTAAGGCCTTCAGATCCCTCTTGCAGATGTCCTTGTATCGCAGCTGTGGTCTACCTGTAGGGCGCTTTCCTTGCACGAGTTCTCCATAGAGGAGATCCTTTGGGATCCAGCCATCATCCCTACTGCAAGACATAGTGCATGCCACATTGGCATAGCTATGCCAGTGCTGGAAAGTTGGTTAGAATTGCGCCCTTAGTTTCTCTAAATGGAAATCTGGAATATAATTTTTTAAAATAAATGAAATTACCAATATGTTAAAAAGCCACCGCATGATGAGGCTATCAAGAGATGATTGCAATAATTCTTTAAATAATCTCTGGACTGAGACTGATCCCTGTCTCTTCAACTGTCACCTTGTGGTCACAGTCAACAAGAGTGTGGGATAAACCCAGGCTGGAACCTGCTTGGTTTTTAGAACAGTGGTTTTCAACCTGGGGGTTGTGACCCCCCACATTTGAAAAATCCTCCCCCCTTAAGGGGGTGGCAACCGACAGAGACCTGAAGGCAATGGCACCCATCACTTCTAGGTTGTCCCCTCCAATGACTACATGGAGGTAAGAAGAGGTTTTTGGTAAGGTTGGTAACTACAACTCCCTGTAGATGGAGGATGCAGGGAGAACCTAGAAGTGATGGATGCTGTCACCTGTGGGTCCTCCATCAGCTCCCAACCCTGTCTTGCTTCCTCAGGTTTCCATCAGACACTGGACCAAGTGCTTCTTATAAAGAACACTATTTCTGAAGTAATTGCAAATTCTGTATTGGAATAAATAATGCAATAAACATGTTGAGGCCACCTAAGTATGTGTTCATACCTGATCATCCGTTCCTCATTAGGGCCAACCACAACCATTGCATGGAGAACCCTCTCACTCAGAATAGGTTGACTGTTACCACGGGGTTACCACCAAAAATGGAATCCCCTTGGTGAGTTTTACATACAGACAAGGAAAAACAAAGTAGCACCTCCAACTGAATTGGGATAATCCCAGAGTGAGAGTCTATCATGCCACCACAGTCTCCGGCAAAGAAACACACAGAGCAATGCATTTGATTCACATGATGAATGATACTCCACATTCCAACTGGGGGGGGGGTGGAGAACTTGCTATGAAGATGCTATTTTAGTGGCATCTTTATAGCAGGAATAACATGTACACTAGCAGTTAGTGATGTCTAGGAAGAAAGAGCTGTGACCCAGGAAACGGGATTCCACCTTTGAGATGGATTGGCGGAAGAATTATGTATGAAGAGTGTCTGATTTGGGATTGTGGGCACCATTTTAATTATGATCCACTATTATAAGTTACTAAGGGCGCAATCCTAACCCCTTATTTCAGTGCTTTTTAGCACTGACATAAGGCCAATGCAGCTCTGAGGTAAGGGAACAAACATTCCCTTACTTTGAGGAGGCCTCCGTGAGTGACACCCAACTGCAGGATGCAGCACACGTCCCATTGGTACCGCTATGCCAGTGCTGGAAAGGGGTTGGGATTGTGCCCTAAATCCGCCTTAAGGGATATGGAATGCTTTTCTAGGACAAGTGATCATGCGACTGGGATTACAAAACACTAATTTTTAAAAAAAAATAAAACAACATTAAGGGTGCAATCTTAAAGGGGAGATGAGCTGGCACAAGTACTTTGCGCTGGCCTCGGAGTGTCACAAACATGCCATAAAGCATGTTTCTGCCTTCTAGGGTATCAGCTGGGCTGGCATAAGGATGTGCGCTGGCCCGCGGAGGCTGCATCCAGCCTCTGCAACAGCAAAGGAAGGTAAGTCTGTGCCAGCCGAGCTTGGCCAGCGCGGGGGTCTGGAGGGGCATGGGGAGGGTGAGGAGGAGGCGTTTCAGGGGGGGAAGGTGGGTGGGCCCATGGGTGGATAGTGGGGGAGTAGGGCCAGTATCCAGCACTTGTGCCAAATCATGACTCCATTCCTGGGCAGCTCAGCGCAGCTACAGGCTGCTTGGATCTGCACCACTTCTTTAGGTGGCACAAATCCAAGTAGACCTATTGGGGCTGCTGCTGTGTTACCCAAGGTAAGGGGAATGAATTCCCCTTGCCTGGGTTCAAGCCACAAGCAGTCTCAACTGTGTGTTGGATACAGGGCAGGCCTGCCAGCCTTCCCATTCCAGCGTAACTTAGGATCCGTCTGCCCCTCTGTTTTTGCTTTGAATTTGCACCAGGATTATTATATGATAGAAGCAACAATATAGGTCTCCAAGTAATTGGTTAGTGAATACGTCTGTGAAAATCAGTGAGGTTTATGTCATCAAAGCACTAGGGGACCATAACCACAATGCACTTCAATTCTTTGGTTCTCTTGCTTTGTCTTTCGTTTATATGATGAACCAGTTTGACAAAATACAGGTTTCAGAATTTGCATGCTGACAGAGAGTTTTTAAAAAGCCTTTTAAAAATATGTTTTCTTTCTTAGAGACATTTGTCAATTGCGCACATAAAAAGAAGAAGGCATTGTTTGAAAAGATGTGTCTTAGAAGACAGTATACTATAATAATAAATGGAAAAGGACACCATTTCCCCCATGACAAATAAATTCTTTTTTTAAAAAATGTACTGTACAAAGATGGAGTAAAATAAACAGCAAGATGTGTGATTCCAGGAAGTTTTATGATCAAAGGAAAAATGCTGAATCGTTTATATACCTATTATCTCAGATAAAATGAGTAATTCAAAGCAAAGGTGTTGTGATCACTTCTGGTGGAAAAAAAAAACTTTGTATGCATGATTCTAAGATTAAATGACAAGGAAAGGCAGTGGTGCTTTTAAATAATGGTGTCAATTCTGAGCACAAGGTGGTACGTGGGCATAGCTTGTGTTATTTTTCCAAGTCATTTGAATGGAAATATTGGATTAACTAACCTTGTGTCACGTCTGTTAGTTAGATAAACCCTCCAACTGTTCCTAACTGAGGATGCATAGTTGGGACTGAAAGAAACTGCTGCTTTTTTCTTTCAGGTTTTTGTGAAACGTACTCTACTATCATCATGTTTTCAAAAATAAAATGAATGATTGCACCGAGAGGGGATAACAAGCAAAAATTTCACAGTTTTGTCTTTTCACAGGCAGCTTCATCCCAGTAGGAAATCCTTTTAGCCGAACACCATCCGCTGGACTACACACGGTAAGGAGTTCTATTTTTTTCTTTTTGCATATAAAAAAGAATTTAAACTTTAAAAAATCCTTCTTCACAAGTTACCATTGTACAAACGCTTTCTTATACTTCCCTTCAGTCACAAAAGGGCTGCCTTCCAGAAAATAATCCTCTGTGTAGGCTTTCTGCCCCCTATAGTTGCTTTCTCAAAATCAAAGAACAAAAGATCCAATATTATCCTTGCACCCAATGCTTGTAATTCATTAGACTTAACTATGCCCAGTTTGTGACTCGGTATCCTTAGTCTTTCTTTAGATACATAGTGATGTAGAATAAGGAAAAGAGAATGTAACAGAAATTCAAAGTAGAATTGCATGTAAATTGCACTTTTGATTGAAAAAGAAATTAATTTATGCTGTTGATTGCCTTATTTTAAACAGTGCTGTTACTATTTGTATAATAAGCAGATTGAGATATTAGTGTGTTTGATTTTTTGATTTTATTTTAAAATAACAGGTATAGACATTGGTTGTGACTTCCAGTGGCACTGAATAATACTACCTTGTCTTCCGAATGTTTCCTGTTGGTATCTTTTAATTAGAAATTAAACACTTTATAATTTGAAATTTTACAGTTTTGTGGCAAATTTTGAAGAAGGAAGTAGGAGCTAAAAGTTTTTCTGTCATCAATATTAATTCCCTCATTCCCAATGCCAGATTATTAATATTGAATTAACTGCACAATCTTATCCATATTAATTGAGAAGTAAATTCCACCATGTTCAGTGGGGCTTATTCCTAGGAAGTGTGTCTAGAATTGCAGCTTAAGGTACGTCTTTGCCAGCTGTCAGTCTCAAAGAGAATCTATCATACACCTAATAATTCTCCTACGTATCCCTGTTTGTGCTTTATCTTGTTCAGTCCCCCCTTTTACAAAATGCTTTTCTATGTTAGTTTTCCAGTATGGAGATTCATTGTATGTGCCCAGAGCAATCACATAAGCAGGGGCTCCTATGCTTATGTCAGAGCTGGAGCCTAGTTTCATGTACGCATCATCTGCATGTAGGTGCCCAAGATGTGCCCAAGATGCGGAGATCTTGTCTAAGAGCTGTGTGTGTGCTCCAGAGTCTCCATAATGCTCAAAAGAGACTCTGATGTGGTGGTGGTGGTGTGTGTGTTTGTGTGTGATGATTCTGGATTAAATTATGTGTCATAGTTTTCAACTGGTTTTTCTCAATTAGTACTGGGAATAGCTATTTTCAGTTTCTTTTTGTATTGTTTATTTAGTATATTTTTTTAGCCTCCCTTCAGCAAAGTTCCTGGGCAACAGTCAATTAAAAAACTACAATAAAATAAAACAGAAGAGGAATAAAAGTATCAGCACTGTAGTCCGCAACATTTCAGAGTGACAGTTCTTCTTGGATATATCTACTGCCAGCATTTAGTCCAAAGAGGGACAGTGTGTGGTGAGGGGGATGGGAGGTGAGGGAGTCCATTATGCTGTTTGTTAAACTTTTCTCCTCCTACCATGTTGGTGGTAGAAACATCTCCTAACAGTATGTAAATTGACATCCTTTAACGTTGAAAGGGAAGTGTTTCTGATTAAGGAAGAGTGGATCAAAATAGTTTTGGAGTGTGTTTGAATAATCTTAGCAGCTGAATGATTTCACTACTTTTCAATTCATCCCTTTTTAAAAATCCCTGTAGGCTTTGTCACAGCAGCTGTGTTTGCATTTCTTTTTTGTGTTTGTACATTGCTGGGCTCAATAAAGTGCAGCCTGGCACAGCTTTCCCTCCAGGCAGATTATAGATTCCCATGCTCATTAAATGCTTGAAGGGCTATAATCAAATAAGGATCATAGTCATCTGAAAACCCAGGAAAGCAACAGTGGTAGCACTGGCAGTAATTTAATGATCCATGTTGTATAAAGACTCAAGCACACACATGACAGTAGTTCTGTTACCTCTTCCTCATTGATAGGATTTTAATTACTGCCACTTTTTGTTCCTTTTCCTCCCCACTTGTTTCTAATCTGTTTGTTTTCACCCAAGATGCTGTTTGAAATAGAAATTGCTTGCAAGCAGTGGCATAGCTAATCATTGTGTAGCTCCGGGCCAAGCTCAAAATGATGCCCTGGAAGTGATGTCACAACTGGACATGATGTCATGCCCGGGCTTTTCAAAAAGTGAAAATTGGGGGGAAAACCCTCCTCCTCCTCCCAGCAGCTTGCCACCCACTTGCTGCCTATCCCAAACCAGTGCCATAATTAAGGAATCGATCTGCTATGTGGGGTCAGAGAAACTTTTGTAACTCCCCCACAACAAATTCAGATTCAATTAATTAAGTAAATAAATGAAAAGTGTGCCCCTTACTGGTTGGAGACACTGTGCTGGGATGAAGAGGGATGGTTATTCTTCCCCTGCTAAATATAAGAGGAGCACCACTTGAAAAAGTGCCTCTACCCAATTAGCAGGGGTAACTGTATTATGATACACGGAAATGAGAACTGACTCATATTAACACCTTACTGGTTCCATGCTGTATCATAATAACATCTCATTGGCTCTCAAAACAATCAGTCTCATAGGTCAGTTCTGAGTTATGAAAATCCACTTTTTGTTCCATAAGGCAATTGTGTTTTCTGGTTAATTGATCATAACTTTTAATAGAATACAGATATTCTAAAGTGGTTTGTTTCATTGCATTCTGCATTAAATTTCCTTTCCAATGATATAACATGGTGGTATTATTTGTACATACCAAGGTTTTCACAATTTTGGCCACTAGTGTCAAGCTCAGCTTGTTGCCCCCCTAAAGCATGTTGCCCGGTGTAGTTGCTACCCCCTGCACCACCTTAGCTACGCCACTGCTTGCAAGGCTTGTCAGTATGATCTCTGCTGAATTCAGCTCGGTTGGTTTTAAGGTAAGCTACTGACATCTCAGAACATTACTGAGAGAGGGTAATATTGTTTTGCTTCCTAGAAGCAGTGAATAAAACATTGTCCAAAGCACATTAAAATGCTGTCAAGGTAATTATAATAAGTTCAGTTTCATCAGAGAGATATCTTCCCTGAGTAAATATAAGCAGTTTTAAAACCCATTGATTTTAATGGGAGGATTAAATATGTGTGTTTTGTTCATGGTTGCAACAGATGAAATTTTAAAGTGCTGGGCAGCCCAATCCTAACCTGTGCCAGTACTACCAGGCCACAGTGTCCTGCACTGTATCCAGTGCAGGTTAGGAGGTTGCTGGAGGTCACCTTAGGGTAAGGGGATATTTTCCCCCTTACCCCGTATCAAGCCCCAGCCCACTCCTATGGGGCTACTTGAATCTGTGCCAGAGAAAAGGACACCATGGTGCTAAACACAGGATTGCAGCCGAAATTATTGGCAGATAGTTCCATTTGCTTTAGGGCAGAACTATACATTAGATAGAACTGGGGTTGCTTCCAAAAATGGTGCCCTGTGTTGAGAACCTCTCTGCTCCTCCGCAATGTCTTGTTCAATTTGGTTGTGGAAGGGGAATCAGCACAGCTATTGTTTACAACTGTTGCCATTCTTTGCAAATTAATCCTTACCTTCAAATAACAGCCCTTCTTCAATTCCAAAAGTGAAGTGTCTTCCAATCTGTTTCACCATAATTTCCATTTCATTATCATTGCTGCTAATTGTCTTTTGCTAAATTTTTGCTAAGAGCGTAGATCCTTAAAATGCACAGTATAGTTAAAGTTTCATCACACTGATCAAAAATACCATAATGCACCACTGTACACGAAGTCTAGGCCCTTCCCCATTCAGTTTATTGAAAGGAGCTGCTCAGTTGTACCCAAAAGGATGTGTTCACGTCATGTCTACATTTTTCAAAATGAATGGTAAGCTCTTGCTCTAAGAGTGCACTAGAGCCTCTGCATGCATGAAAGATTGCTGAATGGAGACAGATGAGCTGTGTCTGCCCTACAAATTTAATACAGATCATCCCTGAACAGTACAAAATGTTCATGAAGTCTTTACTACATATGTATTTTTACATACTGATCTATTATGCAAATGAGCAAAGACTGCAGTGGGTAGAGATTAAATCCCTCCTAGATCATACAGTAAAGTGCCAATATGGCAAAAATTACCTGCGGGAACTTTGCAGAAACCTATCTGTTTGTAATGAGATTTATCTGAGAGATCTGAGGTGGTGCAAGATTTATATTTTGTTTTGAGAATGCCTTTATCATTTATTAAGTATAAAGGCTGAGGTTTAAAGCATCAGCTGTTACATATGTGCAACAAAATTGCTTGTGCAGTTTTGCCATTCCTACAGAATCGTGTGTGAGTAAAAGACAGTAGAATGTTGAAAGCAATGTTTCTTGCCAATCCATGTGGCCGAGTGAAGCAGTCACCTCAGGTAGCATTTTGGTGGATGGTTCCTCTCGCTGTCTGCCTACTTACCTCCACTGCTCCTTCCACTCCCTGGACTGGAAAAGGAAGAGACAGAGAAGAATTGGAAATGTTGAGGGAAGGATAGTGCAGAGCTAGAACTTGGAAGAGTGATAGGTGCAGAGGCTGGCACATCATTGGGTAAGGGGGAAGCAGCATTTGACGTGACACCTTAGGCATCTGGAGGTCTTGGGCTGGCCTTGGTTATTACATACAGTTGCTGTAGCCATTCACAATTGAATTCATGCATGCAAAACCATCTCTGACAACACTTTGAAACTGATCTACACTGTAATGATGCAGCAGAAAGATTAGATTTAATTGCTCCATAGGGCAGTTGTTGCCATGAGGATTTAGATAAGGTTGGTATTTTTTTTTAATTGTGACATGTCAGCTCAATTTTTTTAGGATATTTGCAGTACTGTACTCCACTGCATATTGCCTAAACCTGGACTTTCCAAATCCTGATCCGGGCGCCAGATCCGGGATTTGGGGAAAACTCACCACTCTGTGAGCAGAACTTACTGTTCCGCCTCCACGCCACGTGACTTGCCATGTAGATCTGTGCACAGGGACGTCCTGGGCAGTTGCATCTGCCCGAATGTCCTGTTGCACAGCCTTCTGTGATGCTGGGCAACAGACGCTGCTGCTCAGAGTGTCCTTGTGCCCGGATCTGCCTCCATGCCGCGTGACTGCCATGCAGAATGGTAAGCTATGGTCCAAACGGAGACCAGTTTTTCAGTCCGCAGCGGTTGCGAGTTTGGTGACCACTGATCTAAACCATGTGTATGATGATCTGCTGTACTCAAATGGGGTGATTTGAAGTGGCTGCTCTTTTGAAACCATAAAGGTGATCTCCTCCCATTGGATTCTTAGAACTAACTATCATTCTTCTTATTATACTTGTAATGCAGAAGTCCTTGCAACAGCTTCAGTGGCGGCTGCTCCATATGACAGCTATTACTCTGGAGTAGTTCACTGTATGATTTGTCTCCATAGTAGTAAGAATCGTGCACACTTCCTCCAACCTTGCCTGAAGACTCCTGGTAGAGTTGTGGAAACTCTCTATCTGATGGGGCGTAATCTCTATAGCAAATTGCTAAATCCAGCCACCAAGCTGAGCAGCTGTCACACAGGGTTGCAGGCAGTGTCACATGGGACTATAACATATAGGCCTCTGCATGCTTCTATTTAGGATATAAACTAGAGCTGCTGTGTTAATTGATTTCTTAAATGGAGTGAAATTTTATGGCGTGATTCTTAAAGACTAGCCTTGATTTAGTGGGGACCACCTCCCATCCAGCCAGGCACCAGGTATCTCCTCCTTGGCTGCAGTGGTGTCAACAGCAGTTTCTTTCTAATGGCAGGTTCTCTCCAGGGACAAACAACAGCCAGGAAGAGCCCTGATCTAGATTGGGACTGTAGTGGTGGCAAAGGGGTAAATTTCCCCACATTATATAGTCTCAATCCAGATCAAGACCCAAATGTCCCCTATTTACAAAACACAATCAGAGCCAAATGATGTTTTTAAAGTCATATCCAGTCTGAGTTCAAGCCAAGTAAGCATACACAAGGTTGCAACTGTAATAAGATAACAGTGGTGTTGCTAGGGCAGTGCGGGCCACACTGGGTGACATGCATGGGGGGGGGGGTTGACACCATTACTAGCCAAAATGTTAAAATCTTGGTACTTTTGAATAATACCAGCCTGTTATTTATCTTTCGAATGAAACAAACCATGTCGAAATATCTCTATTCTATCAAAAGTTATAGCCAAAAAACTAGTGGGGCGAGGCAATAGTGCATCACAAGGCCCACTGCCCAGGGAATTGCCCCATCCACTGCATGGGAGAAGGTCCATCATGGGACTGACACGCTGGCCTCCCGCACTGGGTGTCGCAAACCCTAGTGACGCCACTGTGAATACCGTCCTGAAAAGAATGCAGAATCTCTTGGACAGTTCACAAAGGATGTGGCAGTACAAAATCCATTACTAACCTCCACTATGGTTGTGAGTGTCAAAATTTTGCGTACAACCCTATCTCTTGTCTGTGGGGTGAGGGTGCACCTGGCTGGTCAGAGGTAGAAAGAAGTTGCCACAATGAGCTAGGCAGTTCTTAAATTCTTTATTGTGGAGAAACCTGAGGAAATATCCATGAACTATACTTCTGCACTATACTTCTGCATATATAGATCTCAATATCTTTCACAGAGAAAGAGAACACAGCAAGCTGGCCATACTATACTGAGTCCCACTAGGTCTTCTGCAAGCTTTGTCCACTGGAGTTTGTTAATTATTTCTTTAAATGTTGTAACTCTGTTTTCTCTTATTTCTTTTTATATTGTTCAGACTGCAATCCTATCCACACTTACTTGGGGGTAAGCCTCATTGATTATCATGGGTCTTACATCTTAGGCATGCATAAGAATGGGCTCTTAATGTCCTACTACTGTACTTGAAAAACCTAAATTCCAGTAGTTTCTTCTTTATTCTTTCTGGAAAATGGGCCCAAGGGCCCCACCCTATCCATAGATGGTGTGCTGGGTGCAGGGCTGCCAGCACAGCGTCTGCTGCATCCTGTGCACCATCCAGGGACCCGGCTAGTTGGGAGAGGTAAGAAGTGAAATATTTACCTCTTACCTCTCCCTTCCTGCGTCCACATGGTCCCCAGTGAGACTTCTCAGATCTACACCAGCTCTTTTGCTGGTATAGGTTTGAGGTGTCTGCTGGGAGCGTGCCCATCCCTGAACGGAGGTGTGTGTGTGGGGGGGGGGGGATTTAGGATGAGGCATTCACCACTGATTCCATCTCTGTTACCCACCATTATCCACCCCACTGCCAGCAACTTTAAAAGTCTAGAAATGATACATTAACCTTAAGTGTCCTTAAATGAAGATTCTCGATCTTCCCAAATACAGGTCTGGAAATAAAGCACATATACCTTTAGGTGGAAGCGCCTTGGATCCACATTTTAATGAAACTTTAATACAACATCTGGGAGCATTCAGAATATCCCAGGGCATGTTGAAGTTTTTAATCTATTATTTCCTAAAGCTTACCTCAGCTCAAGGAAGTTTGATGGGGCTTTTCTGAAAGCTCATAAATATATTCTTTTTAAAAGAATCATAATTAGAATAGCAATAATAATCCTCATGATGACTCATCACTGAGTAACAAGAGCCACTCCTTCCCTTTGGGTAAAACTCATTGCCTCCACAGTGCTGCTACTCTGCAGAATCTCATATCAGGGAAAGAAGACGCAAGAATAGGCTCAAACATGCCCCTCCTGCATGGCAGCATTGAGAAATGTCACTAGTTCTCTTGTTTAAAGGCCAAAGTAGAGTTGATGGCAATGGATCTGTATGCATACACCCAGGTCTGCTGGAATGACATTGAAATAGGCGAGTTCATCCAATGTTATAGCTCGAAGGGGCACATGAGTGTGGAAAACTCCCTGCCTGAGGCTACCCTTCTTTCCCCTCTTTGCTTAAGCATTTTCTCTCAGCCAGGCTGATTTCTAGCATTGGAGCCTAGCTGAGGGACCATGTCTTGACTGAAAGGCTGCAGGGAGGGCAATTATAGATAAGTGGAGCCGTTTTAGAACCCCTCACATACACCCCTTTTTACTCTTTAAAATCAAACATTACCCACCCCACTGGATTCTACATGTACAAGGTTAAATGCCCCAGTTTGCCACCACGATCTCTATTTAACTTCTAACTTAAATATACGTAGTATTATCTACCAAGTTACCATATTAGCATGGTACTGGCTATTATTGTGAGTTTAATATTTGTAAGAATTATAGCCACTTGTTGTACAATGGATATTCGCTACAAAGAATTAAAGGACATTGCATGAGATTGCCAGGTGCTGAAGTACAACCAACATAGCACAGTGCACAATTTAGCAAAATATTTCCTGGTCGTATATTCCACTAACAGTCCAACCCTATCTCACCCTGCCCCCTCCCCGCACTGATGCAGCATGCCAAAAAAGGCTTATTAATAATAATAATAATAACAACAACAACAACAACAGGTATTTATATACCGCCTTTCTTGGTCTTTATTCAAGACTTTATTCAAGGCGGTTTACATAGGCAGGCTGATTAAATCCCCGTAGGGATTTTTACAATTGAAAGGCGGTTCTATCTTTCAAGAACCACAACAGTCCAGGTGTTTCACTCTGATCTGGTTTCACATTCTGGCCTCCATCCTCCCACGCTCAGAGCAGATGGAATCGCTCGGCTTCAGCTTGTCAGCTGCTTCAAGGTCGCACGGTGCTGGTGGCCTCGAACTGGCGACCTTGTGGATGTTATCTTCAGGCAGACGGAGGCTCTACCCTCTAGACTAGACCTCCTGCCCATAATCAAGGCTTGTGCTGCGTCCTGTAATGGGGCAATCTTGGATGTCGCCTCTGCCCTTCCCCTGCCTATTCCATCTTCCGCTCTGGCTTACCTGGGTCAGCGGGCCTTCATGGAGCTTTCATCATGCATGGGGCTGCTCCGAACTCCCTGATGGAGAGGTTTGTACAACTGCCATGAAGCAGGCTCTGCTGATGGAATACTCATTCTGTCAGCTGTTCAGCCCAATAGCATTGGGCTGTAAGTGAGGAGTACTGTCTTTGGTGAGTGAAACATTCACATAGGACACAGATCATCTTCTGTGAGTGAAAGGCACTTTTCCTTCTGCAAGAGGGATGCTTCTAATTTTCACCAGTCTTCCCCCTCCAGGTGCAACCTACCCCATCCAATCCCCATGGTCTTCAGGAGTGGCATGTTGGGCACAAGGACTGAGAATGGGAAGGAAGAGGTGGGAAAGCCCCCCATTATGCAAGCAAAACTTCACTCCCAGTTCTCTGGATTCCGCCAACTGTGCCTTTAAAAAAAATGACTTATCCCTAAGAAGAACATTGGATTGCATCTGTTAGAAGGTTTTGGAGAGGAAAAAAATGTGAGGATTATTCATTCCAAGCACTAACAGCCCAATCCTGAGCTGCCTGGGGCGCGCGGCTGCAGTGGCGCCAAGAAGGCCCCCGCCACATCCTGTGTGCCTCAGCCTGCCGCAGGCAGCACCTCAGGAGAAGGGGACTTTCGTCCCCTTCTCCCAGGTAAGGGAAGCAGCCCCACAATGGGGCTATTCACTTTACCGCCGACGCTTGTCGGCACTACAGTAAAGGCGTTCATGTAGGGTGCTGAGCCCTACATGGACAGGATCTGGTGGAGCTGAGCTCCACCGGACCCACCTCCTGCCTTCCTGCTCCTTCCCCCCTGGTACGCCTCCCGCCCTCCCTCTCTCCACTCTCCGCCCACCTCCCCCCTCCCCAGAACGCCTCTTCCCTGCCCCCCTCCCTGCCCCCACTTACCATGCCACAGCTCAGTGGTCCATGAGATCGCCAAGCAGTGGAGGACGGGCACTAGCCCAGCGCCAGCCAGCGCTGGGCTAGCACGGGCGCTGGCCAGCGGTAAGCCTCACAGACGTGCCTTACGTTTGCGAGCTCAGGATGGGGCTCTAAATCAGTAATGACCACAAATGTTTTCATTTTTCTTAGGAGCTGGCACTTGGTGCAGTCCACCAAGGGCTTTTGGGCAAAATCCAACCAATTTCATTAAGGCTTAGGCTGGGCTCATGCAGAAGTTCTGTTACCATGCTTGGAATCTCTTGAGCGCCGTACTTACTACTATATAGCTTCCACTGACTCCTGTTCTGCACGCAAACTGCTTAAAATTTTATTGAAGTCAGTGGAATTTTTAAACAACTTGTCATGTCAGACTGTAGCAGTGTCATCCTGCTAAAATGTCATTCTGCCTCATTTTATTTACACCATTTTCATTATTTATGCATTAGCTATCAATAATCAAGAAATTTTGGAATACAGTATATAGGTGAATATAGATTCTTAAAAAAGTGTTCGTGGTGCAGTCGATTCATAATAACTTTTTTCTTTTAGAGCTCTGAGTTTCCACCTGCATTATATGTGAAAGGAGACACAAGTTCAATCCCTGTCCAGGAAACAGTGAGTGCTGTGCAGTTTTTTAATTTCGTTGTTTGATTATGTGTGTATTTGTTCAGTCATGTAGCTTAAAGGGTACTCAGAACAAACTCTTCTAAAGTGATCTTAAATTTTTCACCACCGGTTTTAGGAATATATCTACTCCAAATGTATTAAAAGCCATTCAAAGCCAAGATCTGAGTTACGCAATGCAATTTTATGCATGTTATTCCATAAGCACACTGTGTTCAGTAGGGCTTCCTTCCAGGTAAGTATGCTTAGAATTGCAACCATAAATTCATTCTATTATTAACTCTATTGTTTAATACTTACATTGCTTTGAAGAAAGGGAGATTTCTTCCAGTTTCTTACAAATGAATTGGGAGCAATTCACAGTTTTTTTCTTGAGAATTGCCTAGAAGATAATGGATAGTGCATGTGAATTATTTTTGTAGGACCAGGAGGTCTGTTACACTCTAGTCAAAACAGTGCTGCAGTATACTTTAGAGCAGTGGGTCCCAAATTCCTACTTGGCAGGAGTGGGATGGGGCAGGGGAGAACCTGACAGCAATCATGGCAACGCCAGGAGCAAGGGCTTTTCAAACTTACCTGGGGGGTCGCACTAGCCTCCAGGAGGGTCCAGGATGCTCGCAGCCCCATCTGTTGGCTACGGTGCTGCTCCAAATAGCTCATATCAGTGATCGAAGCCCACTTCCAATTTTTGCATGAAAACTGGAAGTGGGCTGCGATTGACGATTGGAAATATTTGGAGCAGCAGGGAGGCCCGCAGAGGGGGCTGTGAGCCTCCTGGGCACTCTGGGAAGTCAGTGTGATCTCCCAGGCAAGTTTATAAAAACCCTTGCTCCTGGCAGCGCCGTGATCGCAGCAGCGCCATTGGGACACCCATTTCTGGGCCACTCCTCTTAATGGGGAATGGAATGGTGCTCTTCCAGGTTCCCTGGTGGATTGTGACACACCAGTTTGGTAACCACTGCTTTAGAGCACTTCTTTCCAAACTACTGGGAAAGCCTGGGATTCCTTGAAAACATCTCAACAGTACCACATAAGATGCTCAGCAGCAATGGACAAACTTCCTTGAAAGACCATCTAGGCTACCGCCACCCATCTTCCCTTGCAATTTGCAGCTGCAGGGAAGTATTTGTTGTCTTCTAGGATGAACTCTCATTTCACTAGGTGTACAGCAGAGAAACCCAACAGACCTAGCCAATGCCTCACATGAACATTCCTCACAACCCTCTGCAACATGCAGGGGACCTGTGACTGATACACAAAAGAATTTCACCAGTCACATTAGTGTGGAAAGGGTTCTTTGAGTGTAGAAAGTTTGAAAACTACTGCTTTCGAGTAAATTGATCCATGATGTAAAACATTTGTGCAGTTATTTTTAAAAAAATTTTAAGAATAGTTCAAAGGAGTCATCAAAATGGAATTATTTCAATGTCAGTAAGATTTCTCCTCTAGGACTACCTCATGCCTCAAATGTTTATTCCTATATATGCTTTTCTTTTGTTCCCACAGACAGACAAGCTAACAAACCCACTGGGTTCTGAACGTAATACAACAATTCCAAGAAAGCAAATATATCAGACTTTTATTTGCTTATAAAACATAACAGCTGGTGGGTTTTCTTGAAGCTAATCTTGCTGCCTTTGAGTGTTCTTAACACTTTCGACAATCCCACAGCCCCTTTATCTTGCTTCTCCTGCTGCGTTCCCACCAGCCTCCAAACCTGAGGCAGCCTCAGCTTTCACCAGAGTGTAGCTTTGAATACAGCGACTTTTCTATAAGAGGAAGTGAATGTTGGCCTTTTGTCTCTGTGGTACAGTTGTGATAAAACTGTGGTGGCCTTATCTTTCTCCTAGGTAGTGGCTCTTTATGACTACACAGCGCATCGATCAGATGAGCTAACCATCCATCGCAGTGACACTATCCAAGTGTTATACAAAGATAATGATAACTGGTGGTTTGGCAGCCTGGCAAATGGACAGCAAGGCTATTTTCCAGCCAATTATGTGGTTGCTGAAAGTAAGTACATTCCTTCTTCCTGGTATGGTACGTCTGAAGGGGCTTAACTGATTTTTGGAGACTGGCTATTTTGTACATACATCATATGATCTGTTTCATGGTTGTAGGCTTAAGTGTGAAAATAGTACAAGCATGCAGCATGTTGACCAATATCTTTCATTACTTTTAAAAAGCTTATAAAGAGCTACCACTGAGCCAGTTGCAATTGCTTTATTTATGTTGTACACTCTAGTCTAGTTATGTCTTTGAGTGACAGCAACTCTCTCCACAGGTTTAGGGCAGTGGGCTTCTTAGGCTTGCTGCCTCTTAAGTAGAGATGTTGGGAACAGATGCTAGCATCTGCACTTTGCCACTGAGCATATGAGGTTGTGTTGTACTGTTTGCTTATAAAACAATTCTACAGAAGGAAAAGGCTGAATTCAGCAGCCTGAATGTATTATGGAAAACAAGAATATTTGCAGGTCATCTCATGTTTTGCTTAGTTTATTCTGCCTTTGCTTTTGGGGAGGAAGAGGGAACTATCCAGAGCAACAGTGTCCAGCTTCCGATATTAGAAATTCCGCCTATGTTCACCGCCACAATTGCAAGTTTTTATGTACAGGTGGTGCTCTTTATCCGCGGGGGTTCTGTTCCTGGACTCCCTGTGGATATAAAAAACCATGGATAATGAAATGAAAGTTTTGGGGGCGCACTGGAGCTCTGAACACAATTGAAGCCTTGCTCTCAAAAAGCTTGCTCTCCAAGGCTCAGAAAACCTCCCAGACATGATAAGAACAAGGTTCCGGTCACGTCTAGGAGATCTTCAGTGGGGCAGACTGGGATGTTTGGCATCCATGGTGAGGCAAATCTCTGGATAATGAGGCCCCACCTGTACTTATAAGGACTAGACACCTGCTTTAAATAAGGACATAAGAATAGCCCCACTGGATCAGGCCATAGGCCCAGCTAGTCTAGCTTACTGTATCTCACAGCGGCCCACCAAATGCCCCAGGGAGCACACCAGATAACAAGAGACCTGCATCCTGGTACCCTCACTTGCATCTGGCATTCTGACATAGCCCATTTCTACAATCAGGAGGTTGCGCATACACATCATGGCTTGTAACCCATAATGGATTTTTCCTCCAGAAACTTGTCCAATCCCCTTTTAAAGGCATCCAGGCCAGATGCCATCACCACATCCTGTGGCAAGGAGTTGCACAGACTGACCAGATGCTGAGTAAAGAAGTATTTTCTTTTCTCTGTCCTAACCCTCCCAACACTCAATTTTAGTGGATGTCCCCTGGTTCTGGTGTTATGAACCAGAGAGTGTAAAGAGCATCTCTCTATCCACTTTATCCTTCCCATGCATAATTTTGTATCTCTCAATCATGTCCCCCTTCAGGCGTTTCTTTTCTAGGCTGAAGAGGCCCAAATGCCGTAGCCTTTCCTCATAAGGAAGGTGCCCCAGCCCTGTAATCATCTTAGTCGCTCTCTTTTGCACCTTTTCCATTTCCACTATGTCCTTTTTGAGATGTGGCGACAAGAACTAGACACAATACTACAGGTGTGGCCTTACCATCGATTTGTATAACGGCATTATAATATTAGCCGTTTTGTTCTCAATACCTTTCCTAATGATCCCAAGCATAGAATTGGCCTTCTTCACTGCCGCCACACATTGGGTCGACACTTTCATTGACCTGTCCACCACCACCCCAAGATCTCTCTCCTGATCTGTCACAGATAGCTCAGAACCCATCAGCCTATATCTAAAGTTTTGATTTTTTGCCCCAATGTGCATGACTTTACACTTACTGACATTGAAGCGCATCTGCCATTTTGTTGCCCATTCTGCCAGTCTGGAGAGATCCTTCTGGAGCTCGTCACAATCACTTCTGGTCTTCACCACTCGGAAAAGTTTGGTGTCGTCCGCAAACTTTGCAACCTCACTGCTCAACCCTGTCTCCAGGTCATTTATGAAGAGGTTGAAAAGCACCGGTCCCAGGACAGATCCTTGGGGCACACCGCTTTTCACTTCTCTCCATTGTGAAAATTGCCCATTGACACCCACTCTCTGTTTCCTGGCCTCCAACCAGTTCTCAATCCATGAGAGGACCTGCCCTCTATTTCCTTGACTGTTGAGTTTTTTCAGTAGCCTTTGGTGAGGGACCGTGTCATACGCCTTCTGAAAGTCCAGATATATAATGTCTACAGGTTCTCCTGCATCCACAGACCTGTTGACCTTTTCAAAGAGTAAAAAATTTTTTAAAAAGCACAATAAATAAATAAAAACAAAAACACAATTTTAAAAAATATAGATTTTTAGGATTCTGAATTCTATGTGACCACTTCTAAATTTAATGTAGGGAAGTTCAAAATGCACACCATTCTTAATGTAGCATTCAGGTCTATTATCCAAACAGTTTTGGTAGCAATAGCGAGGTATGTTCATTTTGGATCTTAGCAAAGTATTATTATGAAGAACATTTATATACTGTTATTCGAGAAAAGTAGTTCACAAAGCTATTTAAATACTTAAGGCTACAATCCTGTCCACACTCTCCTGGGAGTAAGTCCCATTGACTATAATGGTACTTACTTCTGAGTAGACATGCATAGGATTGGGCTCTAAATGACTAAAAGGAGAGCTTATGTTCCCTGAACTACTACACAGAGTATTAACTAGAAGTCAAAGAGACTTTTCTTTGGCAGAATGCTTCTTCAGTGGAATGTTTCAAACTCTGTACATCAGTGTTTTTCAGCCCATGGTACAGGTACCACCAGTGGTACTTGAGGTGGTGTCTGGTGGTACACATGGGATCCCTGGACACCTGCCGCTTGACAGCAAGACCAGTGACAGACAGCAGTAGGAAGCTTGGCTCTGCGGGCAGAGCTCCAAAGTGTGTTTTTTGCATGGTTGAAAAAGTCCATCCACCTGAGTCTCTTACTGGTGTTTGTCACATTGCATCTGTCTTCTTAATACAGACGTAACTGGTGACAACCAGTTACCAGTTTACTTCTGGTGATACTTCCCAGGGCGGGGAACTCGAGTTAGGTGACTCAACTCAGAGTCACAAAAATGCACGTTTTTTGCTGACTTGTGGACACTCGGGTCACACGTGTGGCAGACTCGGCAAAACACTTGAATCAAAGGCCCCCCTGACTTGGCACTCGTCCCCATGAGTGCAGACTCGAGTCAGTCTTTGTCTGGGTGTGCTTGCTTACTGTTTTTGCAGCATGAAAAATCTTATGGGGCCATCATTCAGACCAGGTGAGCAGTCGGGAGGCAGGAAAGGATTAATGTTTGCTTTTGCATCTGAGCAGGAGGCTGGGAGGCAGGAGCAGGCTCTGATAGGAAGGAAAGAACTGATGATCGTTGGACAAAGGATGGGCATTCTGTTATTTTCTTTGGCTGAGGTAGGGCAGAAAGAAGAGCCAAGGGGGTCTTGCCTTATGATTGACTGGAGAAGCCCAGGGAGGTGGGAGAAGGCTGTTTTGCCCATCTCTGATAAGAAGGAAGGAACCGATGATCATTGGACAAAGGATGGGAGGTTTGATATTTTTTTTGGCTGAGGTAGGCAGAAGGAAGAGCTCAAGGGGTTTCTTACCTTAGAACTGGTTGGAGAAGCTCAGGGAGGGGGAGGAGGCAGGAAAGGGGAGAAGGCAGTTCATAGCGATCATGCTTTCCACCGCATGGCTGTTCTGAGCTCCATTATTACTTGGGAGGAGGACCCCTCGTTGAATGACCAGCTGAAGTGGGACTATTTCTGAGTAGAACTGCCAAGGATTGGGTCATCCTGGTAAGCTTCACAGCTGCTGCGCATGATCCTCCTTCCTCTTGCCATTTCTGTCCCCTCTCTTACACAGTCTCTCTCGCCCCCTCCCACCCTATTTACAGATGGGATGGGACATCAGGGTTTTTTTTAAAGAGAACTCCAACCTACACATACACCTCTCAGCAGCAGCCCTGTTTTTTCTACAGCTGGTTTTTTTAAGGGGGCGACTCAACTCCAGTCCTTTAGAGTTGCGATAGGGCAACTTGGCAACTTGAAAAGTGTTCCCATTAAGATCCGTTTTCAAGTCGATTCGCAGGGGGTGGAGACTTGTGATTCAACTGAAGTCGTGCTGCACCAAGTTTGCCTGCTGCAAGCCTGCTGCAAATGACAGAATGGGCTACATCAGAATGCCAGATGCAAGGGAGGGCACCAGGATGCAGGTCATGTCTTGTGTGTTCCCTGAGGTATTTGGTGGGCCACTGTGAGATACAGGAAGCTGGACTAGATGGGCCTGTGGCCTGATCCAGCGGGGCTGTTCTTATGTTCCTATCCCTGATACTTCCAATAGGTGGAACATGCAAAGTGGTACAGCGGGGGCAAACGTTGAGAAACGCTGCTCTACATTGTTCATTAAAAACTATGTTCAAAGAAAGAAAAATTCTAATTTGGTTGATACAACTACATTGGTCTGATGAATTTAACTTGAACTCAGTTGAAAGCATGGAGAATTTTGCACTCATTGCTTAAATTCTCCAATAATTTCTAAGTTCAAGTATAACATACCCCTCTTATACCAACCGCACTGGTATGCAGTAATCTTATCTGGCATAAAAAGCAAATTGTGATTGATGAATGGTCCTAACCATAAAAAGTAGAGTGCTAAGAAACAGTTCTGAGGTCGACAACATCCAGTGAGTGCCTGGTGTAGTTCTTTGCAGTGATAATTAATAACTAGGTATTTATATATTGCCTTTCTGGTCATCGGATTACTCCTCTGACTTTATTCAAGGCAGTTTACATAGGCAGGCATTTCTAAATCCCTCAAGGGTATTTTTACAATCATAGAGGTTCTCTCTTTCAAGAACCAACCACATTTCGGAATGGATCTTCCTGGTTTGGTCTCACTTCTGGCCTCCAGTCCTCCCATGCAGACTGACAAGCAGCTCCATCTCTCACATGGAGGGCAGCCAAGACGCTTCTTGCTCACAGCAAGAGCAGGTGGAATCACTCAGCTGGGCTTGTCAGCTGCTTCAAGGTCATGCCAATCTCAGCTGTTCAGGGAGCTGCTGGTGTCCTCGAACTGGCGATCTTCTGATGTTATCTTCAGGCTAACGGAGGCTCTACCCTCTAGACCAGACCTCCTGCCCAGATAGCCACAATGATCTGAAAAAGTAAAGTCACAACTCAGTTTTATGAAAATGGGGCTTGCTGCTTTCTTTTGAAGCTATTTTTTTCTCCTAAAGTGAGAGCTGCCCATAGAAAACAATGGAGAAATCCAAAATTTTAGTCTCCATCAGTCTCCTTGGGCATTATTTTAATTGTCTTACAGTAACAAATAGTGTCAGAAGAGAAAGTGAGGGCCAAACTACAAATTACAGTCAATGCATAGCTTGTCCTATGTGTATGCGTGAAAATTTAAACAGCACTTGCAGAGGGGATCAGGACCATGGCATGTGGGGGTAGGGTAGAAAACCCTTCTTTTTCCATGGTTCTAATGAAAATCATCCTCCAAAGTCTCTATTTGCTTTGGGAAAGAAGCTGCCATTGGCAGTGGTGGCAAGTCTAATTGTGTAACCTTCCTTTGCACATTTTAAATTGTGTTCCTTTCACTGGGTTTCCTGTGCTTGCATGAGTCAATGAGCGCTCTGATTTCTGGGCTCCCTGGCTGAAAATGGAGACCTGTGATCCTCAGAAGTGTTAAGTGAAATTTTCTGTCCTACACTTCAGGCTTCTATAATTTTACAAAGTTTTGTAGTAAATTTGATGTGATTTGGCCAGCATTATGATGTCCTCCTGTCTAGTATTTTGTTTAGTAATATATACACTGTTGGGCAGGACCTATAGAGTTAGGTGCAGAGCTGCCATATTTAAGATACTACAGTTTAAAGAGGTACACATTTCTTCTCTACCAATTTGTTCCACCGTGGGGGCACATTGTACAGACCCTGGCTTAACAGTGTCAGAACAATCCCTATAGTTGTTCAATGTATTTTCCCTTGCAAAGCTTTGGCATTGGTAAATGCTTAGAACTGTGTCCACTGTTGTTAAAGCTAGTCTCCACACCAGAGGGCACCCTACACAAAAGTCATCTCTGGAAAGTCCATTTATGAATTTCCAGTAAGTGCTAGTCATACACCTTTAAATGTCTAATATCCCTTGGGTATATACCATAACAGTTGGAAGGGAAGAACAGATCCGACAGCATGTGGTAAGCCCGCCCTCAAGAACCAAGGTTGGTTGGCTGTGGGTTTTCTCTATGTTAACAGTCTCCCTTTCAAATATTAGCATATGAATCATGGGAATATGTGGGGAGGCTGCAGTCATGACATCTGTGTATTGCAGGGATGGCCAAACTTACTTAACATAAGAACCATATATGATAAATTTCAGTTGTTTGAGAGCTCCAATATTTAAGAAGCCTTTAAATGCTTAAATATATTTACTCACCATGAACATTAAACATATATTTTAATCCAGTGGACTCTCAGTTTATACCCAGTAAAGCTTGAAAAAAAATTATTTACCTTATATAGGTTGAGCCTCATTATTCGCATGGGTTCCATTCCAAGCACTCACGTGGATGGCAAAAAACGCACTATAGCAAATCAATTTTAAAAACAAAGTTGCTTTGCTACGGTGATTTAAAAACAGCCTTGCTGACATTTATGATGTAAGATAAGAGTCATCAAGAAGACAATCCATCAATCAGTCATCCTCCAAGCACTTAGAAAAGTGCTCAGCCTCTCCCTTCACCAATGCAAAAGTGCTCAGCCTCTCCCTTCACCAATGCAAAGTGATCACCTTTCTTTCACGTGCTCAGGGGAAGGGAGGGGTCCGCTGGAGAAAGAGAGACTGATGAATTATCAGCCAGCTGCCCTCTCTCTCTCTCTCTCATTATGGAGAGAGGACTATTGTTAAAGGACTGTTCAGTTTTTTAAACTGGTTTTAAAGGGATGCGTTTTTCCCCTTCTCCAAGGATCAGCACATTCCTTCTCATTTGCAGTGGCCATTTGTGTTGAGTCAAATCCGTGTATAAAAAATCTGTGTATAAACAGGCTGGACCTGTAATTGTGATACAAAAAGGACCTCAGCCAACGTATTTTCCTGAGCTGCACATTATATGACAAAGAAACACATGTGGCTCATGAGCCACGGTTTGGCCACCCCTGCTATATTGTGTGAAACAGCTGTGCTAGAAAATGCTGCTAAATTATATGCCATGTATACTATGATGGAAAAATTAATTGAGCCAAAATCAACACAAAAATTAAATGGCAAGTGAAATGCAAAAATCAACTGCAGTAATTCAAGAGTTATTGAAATGTATGATATATTACGGAATAGGCAATGGAAGAAGTGATACAAGAGCTCTTACGTTCCATGTCAGGCTTTCCTAATTCATCATCTGTGGTTCATTTTCAGCCCAGTATGAAGAACAGCTGTCTTCAGGATTCACAGAAGACTCCACTCCACTTCTGTTCACTGAACCAGCAGAAGTAATATCACCAGCTGTGTCTGAGGTAGCTATTTGGAAAGGAGGGCTTATGTTCTACATTATGAAGTATGTCCATGGTTCCCAAATTTTTTGCACCGGGACCCACTTTTTAAAATGGCATTCTATTGGGACCCACCTAGCTTTACGAATTAAAAAAAAAAAGTTTCAGCAGCCACTCAAGACCTTGTTTTTATCCTTTTTGCTATGGTGGGCGAACTGCCTTCTGAGTGTTTGTTGAGCTCAACTTTCATCAGATCAGGACCATTCTGGTGGCATTGCATTATTATTTAATATTTATTTATTGATTTGATTTGAATTCCTTTCTTCCCAGAGGGCATCCCAACACGGCTAACAACAATTAAAATACATAAAATATAATACCTAAAAGCTATATAATACAAATAAAACTATAAAACAGACAATAAAAAGTCCAGCAACAACAGCAATAAAATCCATCAGTTAAACATTAATTACTAAAAAGCAGCCATTATACCGTCTTACTGGGCATCAAAGTCTTTCTGGAATAAAAATGTCTTCAGGCATTCATTTTGGCCTGGCCTTTGAATTGGACCAAGGCATGTTCACCTACTTGCAAGTAAACATGCACATGCTGCTCCTTTTGGTTTCTGTAGGGCTCAAAACATTTTCTTTGTCAGCTATCAGCTTGTCAGTTTTGCAACCCACCAAAGATAAATTTCATATGATAGAAAAAGAGAGATGATATTTAATTAAACTAAAATTACAATACTTGTCACAAATTTAGCTTGGTTATTCATTAACATTGTCCATAAAGGAGTATACAATTAAGACCCAAATAATTTACTTTTCTTGCAGATTCACAAAATATTTGTTATTACATTGGCCTGTAATGCATTAAAGCCACAATATAGAGAGCTGTTAATGAATGCTCTGTGCATTATTGAGTATGAGGAAGCCCTTGTGCACCCATAAAAAGATTTGTATAGTGATCAGAGTGAGTGTTCCCACCATAAATCAGAAACTCTCTTGTGATCTAGTTGGCCTCTGGAAAGCAAGGAACCAGAGCACTGAACGGCATGCCTGGGTCTTCTGGCACAGATCACGTCTTTCTTGCATTTTTAGAGTTGTCCACCTCCCCTGGCCGATGTTATGCTGTCATGTCACCATGAGGAGGGAGGCTGGCCTCAAAAAGCAAACCTGAAAGAATATTTCATCTCTCATATCCACTTTGTGGGGTATAAAGGAAGGAGCTTTCTTGAAAGGCCTTTGATGTTGAATTCACCTGATCTAGTACTGTAACTAGGGAAGAAATCAAAGCTATATCCCCAGGAGATGACATAGGGGGAGAGTTTCAAATCTGTGCTAGCATCTTCATCTTAGATTGTGCCAATCAGCATTCCAGTTGATTCTTTCCTTCTTTCTGCTGCTCTCCTTCTTTCCTACTTTGGGCAGTATGTATGTGGAACTCTGGATTGGGGTGGTGACATACTCTAGTACACTTTCTGAAGTCATCCCCTAATCAGCTGAGAAACTGAGCAGATCTTTCATATTGCACTAATAACACAGGCCAACACACATTTTGCTTCCTTAAGCATTACACCAATTCCTGGGTATATTTGGGATGCTGATTCCAAAAATGGCATCCGTTTAGCCCTATAAGAACATAAGAACAGCCCCACTGGATCAGGCCATAGGCCCATCTAGTCCAGCTTCCTGTATCTCACAGCGGCCCACCAAATGCCCCAGGGAGCACACCAGGTAACAAGAGACCTCATCCTGGTGCCCTCCCCTGCATCTGGCATTCTGACATAACCCATTTCTAAAATCAGGAGGTTGCGCATACACATCATGGCTTGTACCCCATAATGGATTTTTCCTCCAGAAACTTGTCCAATCCCCTTTTAAAGGCGTCTAGGCTAGACGCCAGCACCACATCCTGTGGCAAGGAGTTCCACAGACCAACCACACGCTGAGTAAAGAAATATTTCCTTTTGTCTGTCCTAACCCGCCCAACACTCAATTTTAGTGGATGTCCCCTGGTTCTGGTATTATGTGAGAGTGTAAAGAGCATCTCCCTATCCACTCTGTCCATTCCCTGCATAATTTTGTATGTCTCAATCATGTCCCTCCTCAAGCGTCTCTTTTCTAGGCTGAAGAGGCCCAAACGCCGTAGCCTTTCCTCATAAGGAAGGTGCCCCAGCACAGTAATCATTTTAGTCGCTCTCTTTTGCACCTTTTCCATTTCCACTATGTCCTTTTTGAGATGTGGTGACCAGAACTGGACGCAATACTCCATGTGTGGCCTTACCATCAATTTGTATAACGGCATTATAATATTAGCCGTTTTGTTCTCAATACCCTTCCTAATGATCCCAAGCACGGACAGCCGCGCGGGAGCGTTCCTCTCTCCTCTGGGGATAAGAATAGGCCTTCAATTTGGCTGTACTTGTCGTAAGAGGCGACTAAACAGCCACCGGGTAGATGGGACTCGTCAGCCTGGGAAGGCAGCTCATCTGAGAGAAAGAAAACTCTGATCCCAAACCTCTACTGCCTTGTGGCTACATCCAGTTATGGAAAAGGCTTCAGGAGTCAACCGCGAGGCAAAATCCGGAGCCGGAGTCCCTGAGGCAGTTCATGGCTGAACACAGTCATGTTCTGGCAACTCCTGCGACGCCGCTGGAACCAAACGTATTGGCCTCTGCCTTTCCATTGGACCATTTCAGCGACATGGAGAGGGGGGATTTGCTGCATGGGTAACAGCCTATCCTCCATACCTACTTTACCCAGGCTTCGCGCACTGGAGAGGACACTCTGTTTCAGAACCATCATTCAGAGCGTGACACCATAGTCTTCCGAGACTGAAGGATGCCAACACACATTCCGATCCCAAGCATAGAATTGGCCTTCTTCACTGCCGCCGCACATTGGGTTGACACTTTCATCGACCTGTCCACCACCACCCCAAGATCTCTCTCCTGATCTGTCATAGACAGCTCAGAACCCATCAGCCTATATCTAAAGTTTTGATTTTTTGCCCCAATGTGCATGACTTTACACTTACTGACATTGAAGTGCATCTGCCATTTTGCTGCCCATTCTGCCAGTTTGGAGAGATCCTTCTGGAGCTCCTCACAATCACTTCTGGTCTTTACCACTTGGAAAAGTTTGGTGTCGTCTGCAAACTTAGCCACTTCACTGCTCAACCCTGTCTCCAGGTCATTTATGAAGAGGTTGAAAAGCACCGGTCCCAGGACAGATCCTTGGGGCACACCACTTTTCACCTCTCTCCATTGTGAAAATTGCCCATTGACACCCACTCTCTGCTTCCTGGCCTCCAACCAGTTCTCAATCCACGAGAGGACCTGTCCTCTAATTCCCTGACTGTGGAGTTTTTTCAGTAGCCTTTGGTGAGGGACCGTGTCAAACGCCTTCTGAAAGTCCAGATATATAATGTCCACGGGTTCTCCCGCATCCACATGCCTGTTGACCTTTTCAAAGAATTCTATAAGGTTCGTGAGGCAAGACTTACCCTTACAGAAGCCATGCTGACTCTCCCTCAGCAAGGCCTGTTCGTCTATGTGTTTTGAGATCCTATCTTTGATGAGGCATTCCACCATCTTACCCGGTATGGATGTTAGGCTGACCGGCCTATGGTTTCCCGGGTCCCCCCTCTTTCCCTTTTTAAAAATAGGCGTGACATTTGCTATCCTCCAATCTTCTGGCACTGTGGCCGTTTTGAGGGACAAGTTGCATACCTTAGTCAAGAGATCTGCAACTTCATTCTTCAATTCCTTAATAACCCTTGGGTGGATGCCATCAGGGCCCGGTGACTTATTGATCTTTAATTTATCAATGAGGTCTGAAACATCTTCTCTTTTAACCTCTATCTGACTTAACTCCTCGGTCAGGAGGGGCCGTTCGGGCAGCAGTAACTATCTCGCCTACTTTTAGAGACATGGCATAGCCTCTTTAGCCTACACCATGGCTTCCTCATGAGGAAGCTGCTTGAACCATTCACTAATGAGGCTATACTGTATCTCCAAAACTAGATGTGATAGGGTGAAACGGATGCCATTTTTGGAATCGGCACCCCAAATTCATATCAAACCACCATAAAGTTTGGGAAAAACTTTTCTGACCCTCAGTTTTGTAGGCCTGTGTAACAAGTCTTGACTAGAAGAACCTCAGTAAATGTCAGTCAGTCTATGGGAAAAGGATAATTGTTCACTGTTTACTGGCTCATTTATTGCTTATCAGAATCAAGACTGTTGAATGTGATTTGGAGTTCGTAAACTTTTTTTCTAGTAACTTTTCTAAATTTTCCACTATTTATGCTGTTCATACTGTGCACTAATTTAGACATCAAGATAAGTGATTGGGGGACATGTATCCCAGGGGTACCTGCTGGGACCTTTAGGGGTACTTGAAAAAGAATTGAATAATGGCGGAAAAAGTCAGGTCTGTATTAGAATGCCTTGCGGGGCTGGCATTAGACCTTGCGGGGCAGGTCTAATATGAGGGGTACAATTTATAGAAATGGACTGCCAAGGGGTATGCAAGTGAAAAAATGTTGGGAACCACTGATCAGGGTAAAAGCATTCTAAAGCATATGGGCAATAGACAAAATCAGATCTCATCCCACCTGAATTCAGGGTGTAATTTTTAGCCAATTGTGAAACATTTTACTTGAGCATGGCTCAAGTAACATGGTTGCAAATGACTATAAAAGGACAACTTTATGGCCACAATCCATAAAACCACATGTCAAATTAGATATATCTAACAAGGTTTTTGCTTTAACAGCAACCCCACCTCCACACCTCATGACAATGTAGGGGTGTTTTGAAACCTGGAGGAGTTTGTGAAACCTGGAGGAGTTTTTGAAGCAGTTGTGATGTCACATGAGAAGTTGCTGTTCAAAATAAAAAAAAACAAATCCAGCTTTTGCACTAATCTAAAGCTATTTGGATTGTGGGCTGTTTGTATATAGTCAAGTGGAGCGTGGGAGGCAAAGGGCCAGAGAGAGGCCAGACCGGGAAGGAATCCAGCTGGAAGGAGGAGTTCTATGAAAGACTAGAACTAGTCAATTGTAAAAATCCCTACGGGGGTTTAGAACGGCCTGCCTATGTAAACCGCCTTGGATTAAAGTCTGAGAAGAAATCTGACGACCAAAGAAAGGCAGTATATAAATACCTGTGTGTGTGTGTGTGTGTGTGTGTGTGTGTGTGTGTGTGTGTGTGCAATATAGGGGTGTATTGGAGAAAACATACAGTGTTCATAAGCAGTTGTTTTGCTGTACTTCTGAAAGTATCCCTTAGACTTTCAGTAGTCCGTTTGTTGGAACAAACAGATATGAGGTGATTATTTTGCATTTGTACCATTCCAGAAAATTCAGGCTATCCAACCTTAAAAAATGCACAGTACAAGTGAAAAGTATTTGTTGCATATATATCCCACCTTGATGCTTTCCTTACTAGGATCAGATCTTCTCAGTCCAGCACTAGATTCATTGAACCACGCTTGCTCCCTTTCTTCCTTTGGATTACTACAATGAAGTAGTTTAAAACATGGTAGGTTTCCCCCTTTGATGTCAAGCAGAGCAATGAGGCAACAGTGATCCCTAAGCAGTATCTACCACAGAGTTAAAATGGAATGTGTCAGTTCTAAATTATTTTCACCATAAGAGTATGACTTTGTTTTTTTAAAAATAAAAATAATCATTTTACTGATTTTAAAAATTTAAAAAACCCCTTAGTATTCTGGTGAAAATTTTTCAGTACTGACACATTCCATTTTAACTCTATGATAGATATTGATTAGGGTTGCCTTATTGCTCTGCTTGATACCAGAGGAGAACAACTCACATGATTTTAACTACTTCATTATATTAATCCAAATGGTAGAAAGGGAGCTCAGTGAATCTAGTGTTGGACTGAAAAGATCTGAGTTCAAATCCCAGTTAAGAAAGCATCAAAGTGGGGTATGTATGCAGTGAATACGTCTTTAAGTTTTTGGTGCTTTTAAATTTCTGATATAGATTTGAGTCTCCTAAGAAAGAAAGACACTGAACTAACTAATGTTTTGAAATATGCTATTCTTTCGAGTAGCTTTTGGATGCTTGTCCATCAAAATGAATAAGGTTGTTGATTACTTCACTGTCAATAATATTTGACAACGAATGTGATCCCTGTTCAAGACTCATTGAAGCGTAGATTCATAACTTCTTGTTTTTGCTACACACACCTGAACATTTCAAGGGGTTTTTAAAGCTGTGGAACTGTTTCCTTCTTTTTAACCGCATAGGGTGAGAATGTCATGGGTGACGGATCTTCTATGTGAAGCAAGGTATATTCTCTCCTCATTCAGGAAGCCCGTGGGTTTTTCATTGTACACGTGTTGACCCCGTTTTTTTTCTTTTTTTTAATTTTCTCTATGCTTTTTTTCCCCTTTCTCCCTTACTGATTAAAGTTTTCCCCTTTTGCAGATGTCAGCAGTCATCCGCAGCTCAGGAGACCAAAGATTTATTTCAGAGAATGACACAGAGATAGACTCCCTGGCCACACCGTAAGCAGCCAAATGTACTAAGCAACCTGTTTGGTTTTCTGCTGCCTGAAATAAGCTGTAAATTGTGATATTATTTAATGGAGTATTTCAAAATTAACTACATTGGGATAAAATAACCTAAAATGAAGAAACCGATCTGGGGAAGTACGATGGTTTTATGCAGTACATCTCATTCCAAAGATGTCCCAATATGTACAAACAATGTTCTTTAGGTGTTAAAACTCCCGTGATGGTGCTTCTTCTTTCTTTTGCTAGTTATATGAGCTCCAGGTCATGCGTCCAGCTGCTTTTTTTATATGTCCATATGTTATTACATATGCTTATTACAAGCATATGTAATATTGTATGTAAAAATACATATGCTTATTACAAATGTCTTATTACATTGCTTGCTAGAATATGGGTGGTGATCAGAGCTGTAAGTTTAGGTCAAAGAAACAGCAAGCAAAAGTGCAAGCTCATTATCCAAGTAGGAGATCATAACCATTTATTTTTAAATGCATGGTCTAATTTCTTAGAATTGCTTTAAAGTGGCTTAAAAAACAATACAATATGAAAATATTAAAACATTAAAAACACAAATCAAACAGAAAGAGACCAAAAGCAATAAGAGCCCCAATAAACCCAACGCATCCTGACAAAGTCTATGATTTTAATCCATGGATTAAGAAAGTTAAGAGGGAGGGAACTGGGGGAATCTCCCCAGTGGGGGAACTGAGGGAAGAGGGGGAATCTCCTTGGGCAAGGAATTAACAGGGGAAAGAAATTCACTTTTGCATGTCATTCTGAAGGTTCAGGATGCTGGAAAACCTTGGCCAGAGCAACCAAGGTGAAGTTGCACCAACTATAACAGGGTTGGAAATCTAAAAACATACTATTCCTTAGGATCTCCCTATCTGGGAATAGGTTCTGGGAGAGCAAAAAGCCAATTGTGAAAGGAGTGGGGCTTGTTCAATGCCCACACTTACTTTTCAGGTAGAAAACCAGAACATTTACTTTGTGAAATGTATGCATAGGTGACAGAGATAAACGTTGGTTCTCATGGTTTTCTTTTAGGTTCCCTTTCAGTGCCTTTTTCAGCTTGTTCTGACTTTGTTCAAAGAACACTGTCATGCACTTTTTGCATCCATGCCCCGTTATAGCACTCTCCTAGTCTCTGGTTATGGGTCCACTATGAATGAGAGGGGCTATTTTACTAGCACCAGGGAGTATGAATGTGTTTCAGCTGGAGTTGACTTACACTTCTTTGTATTATTTATTATTTTTTGCTAGTTCAGGAATACTTTTTTATTTTTAACATCAACTTCCAGATTTTCATTGGATTCCATTTTGACACGAACACTGCTGCCTCAGAAAGGATACTGTTTCAGCTGAGAGGCAAGCTGTCACCTCAAATAGTGCACAACACAAGCCCTCCCGTTTTGTTTTGTTTTGGCAAGTTTTGTGACCTGTTTTGCCAAAAGGAGGTGAGGCTTGTGCTGTGCATCATTGCTGTAGAGCACCTTCTTGAAAGTGTGAACTGCTCCTTAAAGGAGGTAGTTTACAGCAATTTACTAAGATGGGAGATATGCAGGTCACAAAGATTGCCTCTTTAAAGCAGCAGTTGCCATTTTAATGGAGATGATCTGCAAAGCTCTCATTACTAATTGTAACTAAACTTGTCTGGTAATTTTTATAGACATCATGCTAACCTGTCAGAAAGAGGGAGGTTCACGTTATAAGTATGATAATCTTTAATATTAATGTTGCTTAAGTGTTACTTATTTCAGACAAGTTTTATACATACATCTGGGATTCTTCAGTTGGAAAATAATCTCTTAAGGGGATTTTTTTTAAACCAAAAATAAATATGTTTTCATTTAGAAAGTAACTGACGAACATAGTTTTTTTTTACATAATCTGAAACCAAGAATAGTATTGGAAAATTAGTATTTATGGATTTGTAGCAATCACTAATTTTGTATTGTGTTAAGAACTAGATAGAATTCTGCACACCTTTGATGATATACTGTGAAGTACAATATTTTTGCTGTCATTTTTATTGAGAACATATCCCATGAAAATCCAGACTTCCTTGCTAATGTAAAAAATAACCACTAAAAATAACCACAAAATACTGTTTTCAGAGGCAAATCAGAAAGACAAATCTATTGAATAGGTAAAAAACAGAACAGGGGCATCAGAGAAGTGTTTTATTAAAAAGGCTCCTAAGAACTGTGTTGTGCATCAGTAACATCTTCCACAAGTGGAAGGTGAAGGGCAATGTGTTATTCCATGAGCCAAAAGGGCCCATTTGAATGTGCAATATTCTTCCTGTGATAAGACAGAGCTTCCAAGAGTGGAGCTGCATTCTGTGAAATCATTGCTATTGTATTTGGACAAGCAGAAATGCAGGTACTTGAGCTTTGAGGACACTGGTGCTATCTGCCGCTTCCTAGTAATGGGTAGGTGGAATTGGAAAAAGATCAGTCTTGCAGAATCCTCTTTTTGTGTATACTTCAACTGTTTTAGACTGTGTTCCTGTACTTGTATTGTGTGTCCCAGCATCATGAAATCAGCCATTAATAGCCTGTCTATTTTTCATTAATAAATGAAATCTAAAAACCAAATGGTAGAGAAGAAAACCAGTCTGAACAGCTGAATCTTTAATTCAGTCTTTTATCCTACCATCCCTGTAGAGGCACAAAAAAGAAGACCAAGAAGAAAGGCGTAAAAATAAATGAACCAGAATACCAGGCAAATGTAATTGCACTTGACAACTTCCCATCTAATGGTGTTGTGGATGAATCGAAGAAAGATGTGACAAAAAAGAAGAAAAGGACTGTCAAAACCATAATTGCGAGTGGTTCTTCGAATGTTGCCTTTGAACCAGACTCTCTCAAGCCATAGTGTCCATTTTGTACTTGGATTGAGATTTCATATTTAAAAATGTGGAAAAGAAGGAGTTATTGTTTAGTGTGGAATGATAGTCGTATGTGTTCAAGAACATGAAGTTCATTAATGCATACATTTATCCAAACCGTTACATGTTTATCATGGTGGAGAAAGAGTCTGAGATACAACCATGAACTGAACGTTCCATTGAAACTTAGACAAATTAAAGCATCAAGTTTGACTTCAGTATTTTCTTGTCAGTAGAAGCACATTGAAATAATTTATGATTTATACTTAATGACCTTCAGTCTTATGTTGGACCTTTTCGGGTCAGTAGATGAAACTGGCTTAAGAATAGTTCTTTTGAAGTTGAAGAGTGCTCTGGATTGGGAGAAAAGGTAGCAGAACTGAGGTCAAAGCCAATTGTAGACCATGAATTAAAGGGAAGCAGCTCAACTGACATGGAGGCACTGTGTCCTTGTAGTCCTTGTTTTGGTCCAAATAAAGGTATGAAATATTCTGAGCTAAATAAAATATATAGTAACTCTGAAGGAGTCTAAGCACTAGAAAAAATAAATCTGTTATATACTGTTTTTCATATCTTCCCTGTTGTGCATATATTTAGGACTAGCTTGTGTGATGGCTTTTCATACTAACATGTACGCACAAATAAGAATAAATAATAAATCTGGCGTAAATGCCAGGTATCATTGAGGAATAGAATGTATCTTGATTTTTAAAACAAGAGTTTTAAAATAATAATTATTAAGTCAAAACGTTTTGAAAATTCTGTTTTTGCTACCCTTAAAGCAGCATTGCCAAATTTATTCTTCTTTGTTGTTAATCAAATGTGGGTGAGGTACATTTTTACATAGTATGTTTGTGCTCAGGTGTAACTGTTTTTAAATTAAAAAGCATTAAGTTGTGAAAAACCTATACATGAAGATTTCCGGTAACTTTTATTTACAGTCCTCTTGTGTATATGTGTTGACAGCGGACGTCCAAGTTATTTATACTATCTTAGGAAATTCTGCCCCCTTCCTTTCTGAAGCAATAAATAACATAAAATTAGAAACCTTGTTTTAGTATTCATAGCTTTTGATTCCATTAAAAAAAAGAAGTGAGAATAATCATGTTGACCCACTGGTGTGTAAATAACACACAGATACAAAGGATTAAATATGAAATATTCTAGTGTCATCCCTGAACATGTTTAGAAGGCATAGAAATGTATCGACATATTTCTTTACATAAGGCTTACTGAGTTTTCTCCCTCATACAACTCTAGGACAAATCTGTTTTATTGGAGAGAGATGTTTGATACTTTGGGAAATGTGAGTAATAATCCTGGATAACTCATTTTTCATAACTGGGAAAGTTCTATAGTCAATATCCATCTTATTCTCTTAATTGGCAGTGACTAAGCATGTGGGCTAAATCAAATGAGAGCTATTGTCCTTTGCCTCAGTTTCTCTGTGGAATGTGACCCATGTTACAGATGTGGTATATAAATTACAGCCCAATCCTATCCTTCCCGCCCGCCCGCCCCCCCCCCCCCGTTGCAGCCACACCAAAAACAGGTGCACTGTTTCTAGCAGGAGGCGAGGATGAGGAGCCTTCAGAGGGTAATTTAAATCCCCTTATTTAAATCCCCTGCTCCACAGTGGGTCTCTTCAGACCTGTGCCAGAATTTTGCTGGTGCAAGTTTAAGGAGAAAAAAGGAGTAGGGAAGCTACTTCCGGAGGCAATAGGATCCATCCTTTGCCATCACCACCAGATCCACCTCTTCTTGCCCCCATTCTGCCCTCTCCCCCACCCTTCCCTGCTGTCTTTCCTGTTTCCCCACCATGCTTGGGCAGTGTGCTATTCTGCACGCTGTTGGAGTGGCCTTTACGGCTGCCTTATAGCAGTTGCTTTCAGCAGAACACATGTTCTGCTGGTGGCTAGATCCAATAAGAATGGGCTGCTAGTGAAATAATTATTTTTTGTGTTTTTTTGAACACTCAGGAAGTACAAAATAGATATTGCTGGTGGTTAAATAAAACTGCAGTCCTAAGCACACTTTCCTGAGAGTAAGTCTTCCTGAACACAGCAGACTTATTTCTCAGTAGACATACATAGGATTAGGCTGTAGATGTTTTACATCATGAAAGTTATGTGTAGTGAATTTCTCCATCCTTCAATAAGATAAGGTAGGCAATGCATCTTGAAATTAATGTCATTTCTATTGCTTAGACCAGAGGTCTCCAAACCCTGGCCCGGGGGCCAGATGCGGCCTGAGACAAGCCTCTATCCGGCCTGCGGCAAGCCTCTGGATTCCTGCAAGCCTCTGGTCCACTCAACCAAATGTTACCAGAGCTGTGCGCCAGTTGTGTCTGGAAAGTGTTCTGAGGGCCAGGGAGGCCATGCACCATCGCTCAGAATGCCTTCTAAAGGCCTAAAATCATCACTTCCTGATTTTCCTGAAAAACCAGAAGTGATGTTTTTGGGCTGTCTAAAGGCCTTAGGCTTTCTGAGGCTTTCTAATGTATTTATTTAAATTTTATATTTAAAATTTATTTATTTTTCTGGCCCTTGACAGCATGCCAGATATTTGGTGTTGCCTTCTGGCCTAAAAGTTTAGAGACCCCTGGGTTAGACTACTGTGTGATTGTCAAGGAAGGAGAGTTACGTTTGATCACAGTGTGAGAACTAGAATCACAATGTCTCATTCCCTCACTAAACTTGAAAGAACACTGTGGGCCCAATCCTATCCAATTTTCCAGTGTCGGTGCAATTGTGCCAATGGGTCATGTACTGCATCCTGTGGTGGGGAGGCATTCACAGAGGCCTCCTTAAGGTATGGGAATATTTGTTTCCCTTACCGTGGGGCTGCAGGTACTGGAAAATTGGATGGGATTGGGCCCCAAATTACTAGTCCCGTCCTTACTAAATATTCCCACTCTTATTTTTAACGTGCTGCCTGCTGTTGGTGATGTTTATATTTCATATAATAATATTTTCTTCTTTAAACAAAATCTCTGGTGGTCTCTGGATCTTGAAAGTAGCAGGTTGAACGTGACATCATGCTACATATCAGGGAGAGCTGAGCAGTAGCCAAGGTCTGGATGCTCGTTTGGAAAGCATTGTTAATTATTAATTTGACATTGTGGACATGGAAGATAGAAATCACACTTCAGATAAACACCACGAAGATGTGGTAGTTGTAATCAAAGGCACAGCGCCTCCTTTCATGCTCACAAACTGGGGCTCCAATTATGTTCACTGCTCTGAAGCTGAATAGCGCTGCTTTGCCACACTTTCCAAATTGAGAGAGAAGAGGCAGCAGCAGTCTCTTCCAAGGCACCGTTCCAAATAACAATTAAGGAGAGAAATCAGATAAAAGACCCAACATGAAGATTTACGGAACTGAAAAGTATACTCTTAAAACTTGAGTTGTTGCTATTGTCATTATGACAAAAGTGTAGGTTTTATTTCCATTCACCTTTCTTCCTGGTTTGTGGGAGTTGGATTCTTCTAGTGCTTTACATTCTTAGGTGCAGAATTAATAACGATTGGCCTTTATTCATTACATCAAGTGCACGGATATACTGTGTGTTGAACAAAAGTACCAAATTATTTTCAGTGGTAAACACTGTTCTCATCAGGTATATTAACGAGGCTATTTTTCCTTAAAATAATAAATTTCAGCACATCACTCCCCCAATGCTTGCATTATTTTTCTGCTCTTTTAATAAATTTAGTCCACAAGCTCTTTCTCAGTCTAAACAAAACCTTCCATTATCTTTTCAGGGAAGGATATGTTTTCAAAAGCAGCTGCAGAGAAGTAGTCTTAGGACAATTATTTTTACCATAGAAATACAAGTGAATTTTCCAAAGCATCAGAGTCAAGAGCTTGTGTGTGTGCAGGTTTGTGTGACTAGAGGAACTCAATAAATATTTGGAAATGAATAACGAAGCAATCCCACTTTTGCTTCCAGTAAATTTGCTTTCCCCTCCTATCTTGAAGCATGACATATTTTATGAATAGTCGCAGGCCATGTGGCTATTTGTGTTTGGTCTTGATCTGTGCTTTATAGCATGTTGTGCAGCTTCACACAGAATCACGTGCATAAAACACCTCTACTTTTTGAATGTGAGTTACATTATAACTTGATCCTAGTTGCTGCAGCTCACATTCTGTCAGCCTCGGTGATTTCCTGGCTTCCACTGAAAATCTTTCCCTCCTCCAATCTATGGCTCATTGTGTGAAAGGGAAAACCCAGTTGCTCCCCACATGTATATTTTGTCAGACATGATCCTGGCTGCCACTGCAAACACCCATCTGAAATCTCTGTAAGAAGTCAAGCAAAATTGCTCTATGTTATGCGATGCTTAGATAATGTTTTTGGCTTGCCACTAACTTTTATACAGTAGAACAGAATAATTGCATATTCCAAAGCAGATCTCCGTAGCATTTTTGTAAGAGAAATTACAAAAATGATTTGCAAAATTAGTTTGGCATTCTTTGATTTGGAGGGTGATAGCCCCAGGTGATAGAGTAGTGAGTTGCTTCATGTGGAAGCTTGACAACACTTGGTCTACTTAGAGTTAATTAAAAAGACCACATTTAGAACAGGGGGGATTGAGTCATGTGATCATAATTCATCAGGGCCTACTTCTGCATGAGTTTCATTTAAATACACTGAAGCTGTACATAAGTCTGGTCTATCAGTGCCTTAAGTAGATATAGACAATTTAGAGGTTAGGCACAATCTGCTAAGTAGAGGGGGTGTTGCTCTTCTCAGTTCTCATTTTAGTTTTATTAATTTATATTCCACCTTCCCCAAATGCTCAACGTTGCTTGTAAAGTCTGAGTTGTTTTTTTCCTTCTGAAGAGCTGCCAAGCTTAACGTGTGTAGTTGTTTTAGTAGCGGCACAGTGAACAGCATACAGATGAACCATTAAAATGGAGCGGGGGAGATTATACATTTGCCCTTGCTGTCGCCCACCCAACCATCATGTTGCATTTGGATTTTGCCTGAAAGTCTTTTAAGGAACAGACATCACAAATCAGAAGCAGGGTACTTGTAGCATCACTTAATTCAGAAGGCAAAAGGGGATGGATCACAATCAAACAAGGGCTAATGAGAACACTGAGGAACATGACAATTGAAAGTCTCCGTTGACTAGTGAACTAAGTCTGCCGGCTGGACCTGATTATCTGTGGAAGAATTGAATGTCAGGATCATTTAGGGTTAACAATGGTTCAACACAACTAAAAGCAGACAGCTATGAAAAATAGCCGGCATGGTAGCCATTCTGCAAAGACCAGGGATACAAACTTGATAATGAGGCACAGCATTCACTACATCGTTCTGCTCTAATTACTAAGGTGAATAGGGGAAAAAAATCTTAATCTAAGGCGGGAAGAGGATCAAGCAAAAACACTTGCTTTGTAAACACAAATAGGAAAGGATTCTTTAAAGAAAACTCTTCTAGTATATATGAAATTTCAGTAACTTCAGCTCACTTGCTATAGCAGGTGCCAATTATGAAACATTTGCACCAGTAAATAACCAGTTTTGTAATAGAAGAGGAATTGTTTAGCCAGAAATTCTAATTAAAATCTGCTTTTAAATTAGCATCATTCTTACGTCCTAACCTAGAAAAATTACTTGCCGTCCTCTAGTAACATAACCTAACAATTGGCCTCAAGCTTTTTTTTAAATAAATAAACAATTGTGCAGACTAAAGTGTACTTTTTAACTTTTAGCATACAAGGATATTCTCTCTCTCTCTCTCTCCCCCCCCCCCATAGGATATAAACATAAGATAGGATAAGTTTAAATATATATTGAAGAAAGGTAGTTGCTGGATGGCAAAGGAAAATAAAGATTATTTCTAATTCAGTCATTGTATCCGCAGTGTTTTGAAGAATATAATTTATGGACATGCAGCCTGTGTGACATTAGTTAAGATTATGTTTGCTTTCAATTATGGAAATCACATTTTAAGTTCAGTAAGTAGCATTTACAATGGACTTATTTACTTTAAAAAAAGAAAGTGATGAAACAATTGACAAAATGAGAAGAATATTGGAGATACAGCAATTAGAGACTAGAGCTTAATAGTGAAAAAAGTCCTTTTACTGTACAAGGTTTGGTAAGTCTCTTCCCATGCTTGAGGAAAAATCATTCAAGCCACAACTTCAATTCTGAAGTAAATATGCCGAATTTGTCATTTTCCTTCTGCATCTCTCTAAAATTAAAGCTTTTTGCTTCCTTTTTTGGAACAAATAGCCCTTGCCCCCCCAACACATAACATCTTTGCATCGTCAGACCAGAGAGTACCAACCCAAGGTTATCTATATAAGCGAGCAGCCCTCATTTTGAACATTCCTAATTGTTAAGGGTTTCAAAGTAGATTCAAAGGTTTACCACACATGCTTATTTTTTGTTCCTGCTTCATTTGTTTTAATTGTCAGCTGCATGTTGAGGAAACAGATGCTGAGAACTCTTTGCAGTGTGTGAGAAGAGAGACCCTGGTCAAGGCTAGTAGAAAATGTAGACAGAGAGAGAGTTACAAGCAAAAACCGAAGTTACATGGAATACCTGGAGGAACATATTGGCCTTTCCTCTGTAGCCAGTAAGACATCTTCCTCAATATTTGCTATGTCTCAGGGTGGCCTACTCTGCCTAGGGACTTGTAGACAACAGCTGAGGATACACAAAGTTAAAACCAGAGTCATTTCAAAGGAGCTAGAGAAAAATTCACAGAAAGGATCAAAAGCCAGCTATTTGATATATTTAGCTACTAAAAGGGAAAAAAAATTTCTGAGAGGATTTCATGGCTATTTTCTTACTTTACACCCCGTAACTACTACTAAAATGTTATCAACACAGATCAACAGTTACTTCTTTTTATTTAAAAAGGTTTGTTTATTTGAGAGGCATACCTGCTGCAGAGGTCTATTTCATTGTTTATAACTGGTAACTCTTTGTGTAAAAATGTGAGTTGCCCAGAGACAGAGATAATTCTGAAGAATAGTCAGCTGTGGCCTAAAACATGGGGTGACTGCCCTCTTCTACCCTTTCTAAATGGTGCCAGTGATTAAAAAGCTCTCGCTTCAGGCTACAGGTGTGTGAATGGACAAAGCCAGTGTTTAATCTGGTGTCGTAACAGATTTTATTTTTGTGATATCTATTATAATCGATTGGTTGCTGCTTTATTGGTTTTGTCTAAATCTCAAAAGAGTTCATCATTTTCAGTCTATCAGTATTTTTGTTCTGTAAATACAGTTGTAGACTTCCAACTGTCCATCTGTGAGGAATGTAGGTCCACCTACTCAGACCAGATTGTTGGATTCTATAAATATGGTTATTCTGGTGCAGTAGGCTGTGAAGTCTATATTTTCCTATACGGTACTGCTGCAAATAGAGATTACTCTTCCACGTGGTGCCTACTTGGTGCCTACAAACAACTTAAAATAACAACTGTGTGGCAAATTAAGCTTAAATATGATTTGCAGCATGACTAGTATCAGCCTCAGTAGCTGACCAAATTTCTTTTCGTTGCCTCAGTTCGTGTATTTACTTAAGAAAGAAAAAAACAAGACTGTAAAATCTTCTTTGAATGGAACGATGCCACTTACCAGTAAAGTCATACTTGAATGCATGAGAAAATACATCAATTTTTAGTTACACAGGCTGGGAGTGCAGCAAACTAGCTGCAGCAGCTGTAAATTTTCTGAGGATTTATCTAACCGCAAATACAATGAAATGGGGAAATGGGGCTATATTAAACTGTGCAAGATGCTGCTGGAGTGCAGCCATTTCTGCAACATCCTGTAATTAATTTATTATGACATGTCTAGCAAACTGAAACACCCAATACACTTGCGACAGACTTGCTATGATATAGATGTTTCAAAGTCTGTAGTTCCAAAAAATGCAGGTAAACCTAACCAAAATTGGGAGAGGGGGGAGATGAAGGTAAGAACATGAATGTAGAAGTTGATTCCCAAACAGATTCAGCAAGTCTTTGAAGAAGAAGAAAAAAACAGGCGGGATGAGGAGTATATTACTTAATGTGTATACAGTAAAGATTTTCACAATGTTCCATTGATTATTATCCTAACTTCAGTTTATGTCATTTCACCACATCGCCTTATGTTAAAAATATTTCCAATTACCTGAATCTCCAGAAACCTAAATGTGTAAAGTTCCTTTGACTCATGTGATGAATAAAACTGAACTACTGTCCAATTTGTAAGGAATTATAAAGGACAGATCACTCAGTAACATTATGAAAATTATTCAACACATGAGCTACCGATCACCTACACCTATTTCTAAGGCTGTCAGAATAATCTAGACTGTTTCTGTTGCTCTCAAATGGACCAAGATGATGACCCTGCTTTAAAAAGATACTATATAAGCAAGCAAACAGTTTTGCAATTTGTTTTGCCCAACCTAACTTTCCTCATGCTGATGCAGCTTCGCCAATGGGGCCTGCGCTGCATCCTGCAGGGGGGTTTCAAGCCATGAAGGCCTCTTCAAGGTTTGGGAACATTTGTTTCCTTACTCTGGAGCAGGGGTGTCCAAAGTTTTTGGCAGGAGGGCCACATCTTCTCTCTGACACTGGGTCGGGGGCAGGGGGAAAAAAGAATTAATTTACATTTACATAAGTTTACACAAATGAATATATTAAAGATGAACTTATATGAATGGATGAAGGTCTTGCAATAGCTCAAGGCCTATAAAAGACCCTGCACAAAACAAGGCTGGCCTTTCCTTTGCTGCTGCTATTGCATTACAGATGTGAAACAACAAGCAGTGGAGGGAGCCCTCATCCCAGAGCTCATGCGAGAGGTCAAACAGTCACCCTCACACTGATAGCAGTTGTGTCTGGCCAGTGCGGGCTCCAACAAGTCTCCAGAGGGCGAAAGGCTCACTGGAGACTGGGGGTTCCCTAAGGGCTGCATTGGGAGTCCTTGAGGGCCACAAGTGGCCCCAGGATCGGGGTTTGGGCACCCCCTGCTCTGGAGTAAGACCTAGCTGGTCCTCTAGGTCTACATGAGCCTCTCCCAGCTATATAGCTGGTGCAAGACCGAGTGGACTCAGGAAGGCGGATCAAAGCTGGGAAGAAGGATAGTATATTGGCAGCACTGCCACCGCTGATACTGCATCCTTCTCAGCCTTCACTCACCCTTCTCCCTACCCCAATCTCCTCCCATTTCCTCCCTCTCTCTGTTCCATTCCATTCACCCCCTGCCTCCCATCCCCACGCTGACTTACCTGCACTGGGGCTGATTGAGAAGTTGCCGGCACACAAGCCAAGATGCTTCCCTGTTGCAGTGGCAGTCAGGCCACACTGTATAACATTTTGGACTTTAAGAATATAAGAAGAGCCCCATTGGATCAGGCCAAAGGCCCATCTAGTTCAGCTTCCTGACTCTCACAGTGGCCCACCAAATGTCCCAGGGAGCACACAAGACACAACCTGTGCCCTGGTGCTGTTCCCTGCATCTGGCAATCAGAGGCAGCCTGCCTCTAAAACCAAGAGCTTGCACATACCTACTATGACTTCTAACCCGTAATGAACTTTTCCTCCAGAAATTTGTCCAATCTCCTCTTAAAGGTATCCAGGCAAGATGCCATCACTACTTCCTGTGGCAAAGAGTTCCACAGACTAATTACACGCTGGGTAAAGAAATATTTTCTTCTGTCTGTCCTAACTCTCCCAACACTCAACTTTCATGAATGTCCCCTGGTTCTGTGTTATGTGAGAGGGAAAAGAACGTCTCTCTATCCACTCTGTCCATCCCCTGCATAATTTTGTATGTCTCAATCATGTCCCCCCTCAGGCGCCTCTTTTCTAGACTGAAAAGCCCCAAATGCTGTAGCCTTTCCTCATAAGGGAGGTACCCCAGCCCAATAATCATTTTGGTTGCTCTCTTTTGCATCTTTTCCATCTCCAGTATATCCTTTTTGGACTTTGTGCTAGAACCATAGGTCTAGCAGCATACAGCTCTGTTAGAATTGGGCCATTAAATGTATAAAATATAGCACTGGTACTCAAACTTCTCAGGAGTAAATCTCCCAAGATAAGTCTTTGTGGGGGGGAGGTAGCGACATGATCCCCAGGATCACACTGCTGCAGGGGAAGGGGGGGCTATTTTTAATCTTAATGTACCTGTTGCCGAGGGGGGGGTGCGGGGAGCCCTGCAGAGCCCACTTTTTCACAATTGCTACTTTCACTTTCTACAATCACTACTTTCCCCCTGTCCCCACCCCTTAAAGGGAAAAGGGGTTTTCAGGCTGTTGGGTTGTGACCCGCTAGTTTGAGAACCACTACAATGTAGGAAATATTTGGTCACAGTTAACTTTGCAGCATGTCTTTGATAGGGCTATAGAACTGAAGGAATAGAAATAATCAGAAAATATCTAGTCAGTCACACCAGCTTCACCATACAAAACCATTTTCAAAACCACAAAAACATAGCAGTACATAATGTAGCATAGTTATGTACTACTATGATAAGCCAATAACTCAACTGCATGCCATAAACATGAATTAGGAGGAGCAAAGTCTTCTCAAAACAAGTCATGGTGAAGGTAGGACAAGACATGTTTGCAAGCCCTTCCCAAATGATTTGATTTTATATCTTAATGTCTCTCCTCTCTTAATCTGCTAAAGGTTTTGAAGAGGCAGAATTAGCAGTACTTGAAATTGATTTGGGACCCTAGCAGAAAAAAAAGGCGCAGAAATAACCACATTTATAATTACTTGTATTTAAATATTTAATCTTCATAATAGTGGTAATTTGCATTAAATCCCCCAAATACAATAACATCATATTTATCTTCATGCACTTATTTCATCAGAAGATTCATCAGCCTTGTGAAGAAAAACTACTTTGTATGCCATTTGTAGAATTTTAAAACCAACTTTGTCTCTAGGTAGCAGAGATGAGAACTTTCATTTTGTATCAGGACATACGTTTCCTTTAATGAGTTACTCTGACAAGTCTTATCCAACACAGTTGTGTGTATGATGGTTGTGAATGACATCAGTTTTGAAAAAAAATGATTTCTATAGCTGAGTTATAGCATACACAAGCCTTTAATAGGCTTATAAGAGAGGGTTAATCCTCATTATGGTTTGGCAATATGACATAATGAGAGACATTTGAAAAGTGCACACAATGAGGGACAAATGGGGATTGGATCAGGATTGGAGTGTGTCATGGACTGCAAAAGAGTCCCTATCAGTCCTCTCTTGTTAGCATCTCTATATTGAAGATACCTGTCATTGTCTACAGGATTTAACGGGTGGAGGTTTAGTCTTTGGGCCAGCCCTTACATAAGCAGCAGTGTCCTATCTTCTCTGTTCATTCTCTCCTATGCACACGCCTCACGGATGCATGGAGGATCCTCATTGCATCCAAACCTTCCAAAGCCTGGAAGCATCTCCATGCTCATAGTGCCCATAGTAGTCATAGTGCTCATAGTAGTCATATGGACTACTGCAGGTTGTGGTGATGTAGAGCCTGGCTCGTTCTAAGGCTTCTCCAAGCAGTGAAACTCCATCTATGTGAATCCCACTCCTTGTTGTGCAAATACAGCTGCTAACAAACAACAAGGAGTAATATCTCAGATTCACAAGAAGGGTGGAGCTACAAAACACCAACATCAAAACACACCCTCTTGGGGTTTGGGACAAATCATGATCGACAAAATGTGTCCTGTAACTGACTCTCCTGACTAGACCCATTCAGAAATGTGTGCAGCTGTCAGCGGGCTCCCTGACAAGGCTATGAATTACAACTAAATTTGGAGAAACTTGGTCTACTGACTGCTGCAGTTTGAGCTGACATAGCAGGTGGCTCATCCTGAGGTTTCACTAAGCCACTCTTTCTCGAAGTGTGTTCTTAGGAGCCCTGGGGCTGCCTGGGCACAACGTAACTGGCTGCCAATCTGCTCAGTGCTGTGCCAGTCCACACATGCACTGGTACTGTGGGGCTCCCCAAGACTCTGTTTAGGAGTGTAAAGGGCAATGTAAAGAGTGAAACGTTTGAGAACTGCTGCTCTAAGCAATCCCAGAAATAGGCAGGGGGGCTTTAACCTATGGGAGTCATCCTGCACCTTGGAGCATAGGGTCTCATTCTTCCCATCATTTTAGAACTTTGTGAAGCTACAGCTTTGGTGAGAGAGGAGATTATCTTCTGCAGTATTTCCAGTTGGAATTTTAGTGGTTTCAGTGCAGTTTAAGGGTTTCAGTGAAGTTTAAGGGTTTAAGGGTTTAAGTTTAAGGGTTTCAGTGAATGAGATCCAACAGTAATTGGATTTGGGGGAAGGGGTAGATGGGCCCTTAACAAAATTCATAAGCCCCACCCCCAACTCTCTAATTTCAGACAAATCAAGTCCCCCAACAGTTTCCTGAAAACAGTACTTACCGCCACCACCACCACCCATTTTGAACACTGGGACTTAGCCAGGTTCAATTCCTTCATTGATTCCACAAAGTAACTTTGAGTCTACTAGTCTCAGTTCCCCACCTTTAAAACATGTGTAGGAACTTCTAATTTCACAAGCTTGTTGTGTGAGAGAACAAAAAGTAAGCATCTAAAGCACTAGATATATATTAGAAAAGTAATGTCATAACACAACAAGAGGATAGGCCATGCCTGAATTGAATTCAAATCTGTATTGGAATAAAAAATCACGGAGCCTGTTCATGATAGTTATCATCCAGTAACACGCTAAAATAAGTATTTGGAAACAAAATCATCTTGTCCTTTTGATCCTCAGCCAGAATAATTTTAGTGAAGCTGAACACACAGTGGTGGCATGACCCGGAAGACTGACTGATGCCACCTCAGGTCCACCACCTCTGCACAGTTATGCCCCCCCGCCCCCCCCCCCAGTAGTTTACCATGTTCCTTGTGAGCACTGACACCAGTTGATGGGGAAAGGGGGGTTGGTAAAGAGAAGGAAGGGGGAGGAATGAAGTAGAGTTGGGGAAGGGTGTGTGTCAAGGCTGGGAAGGAGGCCGTATCAACGGCAGCAACTCCACCAATATCCTATCCATCCCCCTTCCCAGCCTCATTGTCCACCTACTCAGGTCCACTCAGACTTGAGCCACCAGGTCCAAGTGGACCCATCAGGGCAGTGGAAACTTACTCCTAGGCAAGGGGACAAATGTTCCCTTACCTGGGGGAGATCTCCAGGAGTCCCCCCCCCTTGAAGGATGCAGTACACACTCCAGTGGAACAGCTGAATCGGTAGGGGGGCTTTGGGTTGGATTGTCTATTACAGTCATTGGAATCCCAATAATACTTACTTAAACTTAAATAAATGTTGGTTTTTTTAAAGGAAGAAGCAAAAAGGTTGCAGCACTCCATGTAAATAAAACACAATTTCAAAACTTTACAGATCCAACTTCTGTCTTATCAGCTTCCACAACTTAAAGCAAGGTAGGACTTTAAGTAAAAACATTAGAGGGGGGAAACAGTTTTCCATGCCAAAACAAGTTCCTCACTCATTTTTCAGAGAAAAGCAGCAGACAGTAAAATTCTCTCCACTGTGATCTCTGGTAGAGATAGTCTCATGTTACACAAGTCCCAGAAAAAGAAATAGTTGGCAATTTTTTTTTTCAGCTGGTAATAGTGAACCACTTTCACACTCCCTTTGCAAGTCTGATCTCAGTCAGAAGTGTTAATACACCTCCCTTCCTGTGGTTGATCACTGTAAGTTGCCTGTGCACCTCTCTTCATATCCCTAGCAGGTACTCAGACATTTGCTGTCACCCAAATGTTGTGTATCTTATTCATTCCATGGTGCTTTGCATTTGTGTTTTCTTGCACGTGGGGGGACCTGTTAGTTAGCCAGTATGTAAGAACAGCACAGGATTACTGAGTGGTAGATACTGCAGCCCAAAGCTTGACCGATTGGCTGGTGTACTTACCTACAGCTAGATCTACATAATTATAAGCACTGACAAATGTGAACATTTGCAGAAGTCTGTGCTTACAATACTGAATATGCTCACAACTCTAATTTGGAATAGTGAACATATGAAGCTGTTCTCCATCAAGGATGAAGCTGAACCCAAGGGACATGTGCTGCATTCTGGATAAAGGAACATTTGTTCCCTTGCCTGAGGGAAAGCTACTGCTGTCCTCATGGGTCTGTTTGGATCTGCACCAACTACTTTGCTGATGCAAGTCTGAGTATCTGGTGTGCTCCCTGGGGCATTTGGTGGGCCGCTGTGAGATACAGGAAGCTGGACTAGATGGGCCTATGGCCTGATCCAGTGGGGCTGTTCTTATGTACCCAGGAAGGTGGTTCAAGGCCAGGAAGGAGGATAGGATTTCAGTGGTGCCATTGCTGCTCCCACCCCCTTTCCTTCCTATCTCTTTCCTGTCCTGCTTTCTCCCCTCCTGCCCACCCCCACCTCTGTCAGACTTACCTTGCTTCTTCCTGTGCTGCTGTCAATTACAGCAGTCATAAACTCCTCTGTGCATCGGCCCAATCCTGCATAGGATTGAGCTGTAAGTTGTTTTACCTCCACAGGGGCTCTACAGTGCACCAGGCAGGGGTATTTCTTGGTGCTACTTAGAAGTACCTGGGCTCAAGCAGGTGTTCTATCACTGAACTACAGCAAGCCTAAGAAGCAGCAAGGGGTTTTGGAAGTGCAGGGTTTTGAAAGTAACAGTGAATGATCTTGGAAATATTCCTGTTACTCACACATTAGTTCAACTCTAGAAAACTGGCAATACAGGAGGATAGTTTACCCTTTTCATTGCTTTTTGGAGCTTGTTCTGTGTTGCAACTGCTGCCTCCACTGAATAGAGCCCGCTTTCCTTTAAGACTGGGGTGGAGTGTGACCAGAGCAGCTTGAAAGCCTATAAATCTTTGTTCTCTTGGAAAAGGAAGAGTTCTTTTTCCCTGGGGCTTTATTGCACTCTTATGAAGAGATTATTATGATCAAGAGATAAGAATTACGTGTTGGAGATACTGGCAGGAAAAAAGATCAGGAGCCCCACCTCCCTCATCATCACTAAACAAGAGAGCTTGTATACTCTACAGGAAAGCACGTTGACAGAAAAACACTTACTACGGTTAGCATAAATTTTATAGTCTACTCTTGGTGCAAATCATTACAGCAGTGATAAACATGCCCTCCTTTTTCCAATTGAAGTTCCTCTCTAGCAAAGAACATGAACAAGTGTGGTACCATAGGCAATTGTGCTCTGAGGGCCCAATCCTATCCAACTTTTCAGCACTATTGTATTGGCAACCTTCAGTCTCGAAAGACTATGGTATCGCGCTCTGAAAGGTGGTTCTGGCACAGCGTCTAGTGTGGCTGAAAAGGCCAATCCGGGAGTGACAATCCCTTCCACACCGGGAGCAAGTGCAGTCTGTCCCTGGTCTGTCTCCCTGGCTATGGGCCTTCCTTCTTTGCCTCTTAGCCTCAGACTGTTGGCAAAGTGTCTCTTCAAACTGGGAAAGGCCATGCTGCACAGCCTGCCTCCAAGCGGGCCGCTCAGAGGCCAGGGTTTCCCACTTGTTGAGGTCCATCCCTAAGGCCTTCAGATCCCTCTTGCAGATGTCCTTGTATCGCAGCTGTGGTCTACCTGTAGGGCGCTTTCCTTGCACGAGTTCTCCATAGAGGAGATCCTTTGGGATCCGGCCATCATCCATTCTCACGACATGACCAAGCCAACGCAGGCGTCTCTGTTTCAGCAGTGAATACATGCTAGGGATTCCAGCACGTTCCAGGACTGTGTTGTTTGGAACTTTGTCCTGCCAGGTGATGCCGAGGATGCGTCGGAGGCAGCGCATGTGGAAAGCGCTCAGTTTCCTCTCCTGTTGTGGGCGAAGAGTCCATGACTCGCTGCAGTACAGAAGTGTACTCAGGACGCAAGCTCTGTAGACCTGGATCTTGGTATGTTCCGTCAGCTTCTTGTTGGACCAGACTCTCTTTGTGAGTCTGGAAAACGTGGTAGCTGCTTTACCGATGCGCCTGTTTAGCTCGGCATCGAGAGAATGAGTGTCGGAGATCGTTGAGCCAAGGTACACAAAGTCATGGACAACCTCCAGTTCATGCTCAGAGATTGTAATGCAGGGAGGTGAGTCCACATCCTGAACCATGACCTGTGTTTTCAGCACTGGTGCAGCTGCAATGCAGCCCCAAGGTTAGGGAATAAATGTTCCCATACCTTGAGGAGGCCTCTGTGACTGCCTCCCCACCACAGGATGCAGCGCATGCCTCACAGGCACAGCTGCATCAGCACTGGAAAATTGGATAGGATTGGGCCTATCCAATCTGCAATCCTAGACACACTTACATGGAGTAAGGCCCAGTGAGTTGATTAGCACTTTCTTCCAAGTAGACATGCATAGGGTTGTGCTATGAGACTCTTGTAAATGTTACTGCATCAGTGTCATTATCTCTCAGTATAGCAGTCCTTCAAAGTAAAGTCAAAGCTTAATATCTGCGTAAATGAGAACATAAGAACAGCCCCACTGGATCAGGCCATAGGCCCATCTAGTCCAGCTTCCTGTATCTCACAGCGGCACACCAAATGCCCCAGGGAGCACACCAGATAACAAGAGACCTCATCCTGGTGCCCTCCCTTGCATCTGGCATTCTGACATAGCCCATTTCTAAAATCAGGAGGTTGTACATACACATCATGGCTTGTAACCCATAATGGATTTTTCTTCCAGAAACTTGTCCAATCCCCTTTTAAAGGCATCCAGGCCAGATGCCATCACCACATCCTGCAGCAAGGAGTTCCACAAACTGACCACACGCTGAGTAAAGAAATATTTTCTTTTGTCTGTCCTAACCCTCCCAACACTCAATTTTAGTGGATGTCCCCTGGTTCTGGTGTTATGTGAGACTGTAAAGAGCATCTCTCTATCTACTTTATCCTTCCCAAGCATAATTTTGTATGTCTCAATCATGTCCCCCTTCAGGCATCTCTTTTCTAGGCTGAAGAGGCCCAAATGCCGTAGCCTTTCCTCATAAGGAAGGTGCCCCAGCCCAGTAATCATCTTAGTTGCTCTCTTTTGCACCTTTTCCATTTCCACTATGTCCTTTTTGAGCTGCGGCGACCAGAACTGGACGCAATACTCCAGGTGTGGCCTTACCATCGATTTGTACAATGGCATTATAATATTAGCTGTTTTGTTCTCAATACCTTTCCTAATGATCCCAAGCATAGAATTGGCCTTCTTTACTGCCGCCGCACATTGGGTCGACACTTTCATCGACCTGTCCACCACCACCCCAAGATCTCTCTCCTGATCTGTCACAGACAGCTCAGAACCCATTAGCCTATATGTGAAGTTTTGATTTTTTGCCCCAATGTGCATGACTTTACACTTACTGACATTGAAGCGCATCTGCCATTTTGCTGCCCATTCTGCCAGTTTGGAGAGATCCTTCTGGAGCTCCTCACAATCACGTCTGGTCTTCACCACTTGGAAAAGTTTGGTGTCGTCTGCAAACTTAGCCACCTCACTGCTCACCCCTGTCTCCAGGTCATTTATGAAGAGGTTGAAAAGCACCGGTCCCCGGACAGATCCTTGGGGCACACCGCTTTTCACCTCTCTCCATTGTGAAAATTGCCCATTGACACCCACTCTCTGTTTCCTGGCCTTCAACCAGGTCTCAATCCAGGAGAGGACCGGCCCTTTAATTCCCTGACTGTGAAGTTTTTTCAGTAGCCTTTGGTGAGGGACTGTGTCGAACGTCTTCTGAAAGTCCAGATATATAATGTCCACGGGTTCTCCTGCATCCACAGGCCTGCTGACCTTTTCGAAGAATTCTATAAGGTTCGTGAGGCAAGACTTACCCTTACAGAAGCCGTGCTGATTCTCCCTCAGCAAGGCCTGTTCGTCTATGTGTTTTGAGATTCTATCTTTGATGAGGCATTCCACCATCTTACCAGTATAGATGTTAGGCTGACTGGCCTATAGTTTCCCGGGTCCCCCCTCTTTCCCTTTTTAAAGATTGGTATGACATTTGCTATCCTCCAATCCTCTGGCACAGTGGCCGTTTTGAGGGACAAGTTGCATAGGAATTAAATCAGATAGAGATTGAAAGAGAAGATGTTTCAGACCTCATTGATAAATTAAAGATCAATAAGTCACCGGGCCCTGATAGCATCCACACAAGATACTTGCCCTAACAAATACTTGCCTAACAAATACTTGCCCTAACCAGAAAGGCAGTCACCTTTTCCATGACTGGCCAGACACAGTTGAGGCAGGTCTAGAACCCACACCAGCCTCTCCACAAAGTGACTTGATAACCATCCAACCACAACAAGAGTCAAAGTACTTCCCATGGAGAGTTTAACTCTTTGCATCACTGCAAACAGGCAAACCTGAATGGGGGGGGGGGAGGCTGTAGTACAAGGACCTCTCAGAGGCACCACTGCGTGAGCCAATCATTGGGCTGACATAGATTGCCTACTGCAGTAGCCTGCCTATCTAGGCACACTCACACACACACCCCATGCCCTCTGCATCATTGCTGCCATCCACTATGATAGCTGTCGGTATGCTACCCACCATGTCCCCCTTTAACTGCCTGTCTCATTGACTAAAGGCAGCAGAAAATGGTGTTCATGACCACCAAGGAGCACCTCCCTTGGGAGCCCATGGACTCAGGGAGTGAGGGTGCTTCAGGCCCCGGGGAGCAGAGAGACCCTCCCATCAGCAGATTGCACCAGCATCTGAGCTACATCAGCACATCATTGCAGCAACATCCATGGGGCATCCATCGGTGGGTACACTTCTGTGGAGGTAGAGCTATCAGTGCAGTCATGTATGTCAACATCCATTGGCACATCTTGGAATAGGATTGGGCCATAAATGAATGGTTGAATGATGCTCAATTCCTCATATGCTATGTATGAATACATGTGTGTATGTATGTTGCACATCAATGTGCGTAGCACATTGCCATAAGCCAAAAAGACATTCCTTGCTCCTGTAGATTATAGTCTCAGTTTTGATAGTAGAATCAACACATTTTTCATTCCAAACATTTTCTCCTTCAAGTATTTCTTCACTATGATGTTCTCATGGAACAAATGGGTGTTCAAGATCTAATCGCAGGCAATCTTCTTATTACTGGAGCAGAGTGAAACTTTTGCCATTGAGCATGTCCTTATTTGTTACCCTTCTCATATATAAAAGTGACTGACTGAATAATGAAGTGTGATGCTTAACAGCAGAGAGCATAGGAAAGAAGGAGGCTTTTTGCAGCTCCAGTTTGCCATTTGTTAGGACCTACCCAGTCTATGTTGACAGCACCTATTGTTCTCATACAACTGAAGGGTATCCAAGTTCTTTGCATCATTAGATTATCACCATGGTGCAAAGGCCACAGTTCCTGTACAATCGAGGACTTTCAAGGCATCCTGGGGCATTATCTGTGTGCCTCATCTAATCTCTATGAATGAAGGAGCAAGCCATTTCCTCCCCTGAGTTGAAGCTTGACCACACCCTTATATGCAAAATGACCCTGACTTATCATGGCAGGAGGCGATGGCATTTAGAGGCTTCCGTTTTATTTATTGTTTTTCTTTCGTTTCCTGATTAATGTGCAATGTAACCGCTTGTTTGAACAGAGGAAATGCTGAAAAGTTATGGCCAATGGGGAATGCAAAACCAGATCATCCAAGAAGAAGCAAAATGTCTTGGCTGCATGGAGAAAATGGCCACCACTTCATTAATATCACTACCAAAAGTGATGTAATTGCACCTTTGTGGGGATCATTGTCTTTGTAGTGCTGGTGTAGTGTGCAGTAGTGTTTAAGAGACCAACTGTGAATCAGGACGGACAGTCTGAATCTTGGCTTGCCATGAACTTGTTCGGTGGCCTGAAGCGAGCCATTTCAACTCAGTCTCAGCTCCCCAGCTGCAATATGGGGATAACAGAATATAAGGGTTAGAACAGTGTTTCTCAACCAGTGACACTTGAGGTGGTGCCTGGTGGTACTCACAGGACCACTGTCACCCAGCAGCAAGACCAGGAAAAGGTCACAACAGACAGTAGTAGGAGCCTCAGCTCAGTGGGCAGAGCTCCAAAGCATGCTTTTCTACCCTAGAAAAAGCCCTCCCATCCACCCTGAGCCTCTTACTGGGGTTTGTCACGTTACTTCTGGTGGTACTTCCAATAGGTGGACCATGGGAAGTGGTACAGTGGAGGACAAAGATTCAGAAACACTGGGTTAGAATATAAAGAATATAAGGCACTGACATCAGTATGGTTTACAGATTGCTAGAACTTGCAGTCATATATAACACATGATGGTTCAAAGCATTCTTGTTCTTAAAGAATACACTCAGTATCCAAGAATCAGGATTTCGTATTATTCTAGGAAGTTAAAAGCAACCACTTGCTTAAGCCAAATGAAAATAAGTCATGGGAGAGGGGTGGTGGAGGAAGGGAAGGAGGCAGACCACTCCCCTGTCAAGTGTGCATTGGGCAGAAGGTGCCAGAACTTAATGCAGTTTTGCCTCTCATTCTCCAGCATCCGGGCAGAAAGGGTGGAAGTGTTTTGTGTGTCTCAGCAGTGCAGCTTCCATTGTTGGCATCAAGGGTAGATGTGCTGATTGCCGCTTAATTAATCCCTTTGAAAGATTTCAGCATATAGAACATGGCTCACAGGAGGCCGATCAACTCTCCAAGGCAGGCTCCTGTTCCCACTCCAACAGTGCTGTCCTCTTCCATTTCTGTCAAGTTGAAAGACCACCAAGTGGAGCCTTGGGCTTTAGGAAGCAGAAGTTGGGCAGGCTGCACAGGCTGAATTGGTGATCCTGGAAAGCCAGGCAAGACCATAATGGAATTGTTTATTGGAAGCGTCAGGCTGGCATGTGCCACTTTATTTTATAACATAAATATGAAATAATCGTGCCCTGAACATATTGCGATAGTGACTTCCCGAAGTGAATTATATGCCATGTGAAGAAGTGGTTTAATTTTTAGGATGTTTTAGGATCTGTGTTTAACTGACAGCAAAAATGCTGAGATTATTAAAAAAAAAAATTGGGATGAGGGCTTGGAAATGACAAGAAGTGAGAAATGTTCATCTACCCTTTAACCAGCAGAGGTTTAGGAATGCTTGTTGCAGCAATAGAAATGTCAACTCATTTTAGCAATGCATCTTGGGGAAGAAAGGGTTAATCCATCTCAGTGAAACATTGACATTCACTAGTAGAGACTCTCTCAAGTGAGATTAAAAACAGGACTGCACCTGGATGCTGGCAATGGCAGACAGACAAATTCTGGTCAGCTATTTTGCTCACAGGCTTTGTTCAACCAGCTGCCGTGGTGCTTTGGATGCAGGTGGAAGGATGGACTTTGCTATCTATAAAAATTTTAATAGTGAACACCAGCTTCCGCTTCACCTCCCAAGGGATCAAAGTTAGTCTATCGCTATGCTAGACAGCACAGCAGTTCAGGGCAGGTGGGCATGAGACAGTGTGGCTAGCTTTAAGATGGAGGTATCCTGGTACCAGCAAGACTAATTGGTAATGGTTTTTGGGTTTTTTTCTGTATTGGGGGAAGTCTGGCTAGCAACACACAGGAAGACCAAATGTTCTGTTCAGATGCATTCGTTTCCACATAGCATGGACTTCCTCAGTCAAGGAGCTATTGTTTTTCTCTACATGTGAAGAGATGGATTGCCCCACAAGATCAAGAGTGTCCAGCAAACTGTGGACTGGCAAAGCAGCCCTCACAAAGAGCCTGTGAATTTATGTCTTGCTATTGTTTGTTAATGTGGGTATAAAAAGTCCCACCTGCTACTGAAGTTGTGCTCATTGATAAATGCCCCAGATGCAGTTGGGTGGGGAGGAACTGCATGGATGAAGGAAGGAAGGCTGGATCCTGCCCCCCCGGGGGACATAGGAGCTTGTTTACTTCATTTCATTGGATGAGTCACAGGTGAGGGAAGTAAGTGGCATTTTTGAGTAAACATGTGTTGAATTTGGTGTAGTGGTTTGGGAGGTGGACTTAGACCTGGATGATCCAGGTTCAAATCTCCCCTCAGCCACAAAGTTTCCTGGGTGACATTGGGCCAATCACTTTCTTTCAGCCTCACCTACCTCACAGGGTTGTGAAACAAGCACAGGGTTGTTGTGAGGACAAGAAGGAGGGGAGGAGCAGCTGTGTAAACCGCTCTGAGCTCTCTGGGGGAAGGGCGGTATAAAAATGTGAATAAAATAAATAAATAAATAAATTTCACTCTAATATACCTTTTATATTTCTTTGGGAATTTTTTTTAATCCTGCTATTCACTTTTTATCCACTATTGCAGGTCACTCCAATCATAATTGAATCAGAGAATACTTGACTTGGAAGGTCCCTTGGAGTTCATCTAGTCCAGGGGTGCCCAAACCCCGGCCCTGGGGCCACATGTTGCCCTCAAGACCTCTCAATGCGGCCCTCAGGGAGCTCCCAGTCTCCAATGAGTCTCTGGCCCTCTGGTGATTTGTTGGAGCCCACACTGGCCCAATTCAACTGCTCTCAGAGTGAGGGCAACTGTTTGGCCTCTCGCGTGAGCTGTGGGATGAGGGCTCCCTCCACTTCTTGCTGTTTTACGTCTGTGATGCAGTAGCGGCAGAAAAGGAAAGGCCAGCCTTGCTTTGTGCAAGGCCTTTTATAGACTTTGAGCTATTGCAAGACCTTCATTCATTAATATAACTTCTATCGCTAATATATTCATTTATGTAAATTTATTCAAATTTGAAATGTAAATTAATTCTTTTTTTCCCCGGCCCCCTGATACAGTGTCAGAGAGACGATGTGGCCCTCCTGCCAAAAACTTTGGACACCCCTGATCTAGTCCAACCCCCTGCACAGCACAGGCAGCTATAGTGTCCCTGACATATGGCATTTGGGATGAAACATACGTCATTTACCAATGTGGCTCAATAAGTATCAAACTAGAAATAGGTGGCAGGAGAAGACAGCACTTGAATGTGGGAATTTAAAGCTTTTCATGAGTTCCTGGGAACTCATGAGTTCCTGGGAATATCATGAGTTCCTGGGAACCTTCACATGCATTTATACGTGCTGTGTGAAGCTCTGGGATTCTGCCACACATATGCAAGCTTGTTTTAAAAATAGGGCAAGCAGAGCTCTCATATATTGCATATATTATACTGCAGCTGTCTGTAGTATCCAGGTGTCAGTTTATTAATCTCTGTAATGTGCGAGGACCATCTCATAATGGCATCCTGATTCCTGATCACTGTATGAAGCAACTGAACTTATGCAAGGGCAAGGGAGTTGAGAAAGACTCCAAAAGCACCTCTTTACAGAAATCTTGGTCAAACATCTCTATCTGGAGGTACTCCTGAAAAGATTTACTTTGATATCTAAATACAAATTACATAATCGATGATCGGGTTATACAAAGGTGCAACATTCAGATTGACCTATCCAATCACACGCAGTGAAGAGATGCGGCTGGTTAGAAAGGGGGAAGTTTGGAGCATAGAATCGATGAAGGCTGGAACAGTGAAGCAGAGAGGCAGCCTCATCTGTGGGTGGATCCTTTGGGCTCCAAGGAACCTTTGATTAACTAGCAGCCCAATTTTATACATGTCTGGTCTGAGTAGAACAAAATCTCACTGAGTTCAATGGAACCTACTCTCAGATAAGCATGTCTAGGATTGCAGTCTTTATCATGAATCATCAGCAGTTTCATCAGCATGAACCATCATCAGTATCATGAATTATCAGCAGCACACATATCATTCTGTATCCCAGATCACACTTTCAGAATTATGGCTATAGAAAACTCACTGCCAAGCTGAAATGGACCTCGGGGCTCTATTCTGAAGCTAGTCAATTTTAGCTTCCATAAAATTCCTCCCTGTCCTGTGTAGTGCAATGCATCAATCTTCAGATCTAGAGTAGTGGCAGGAAGACCTGAGTTCAAATTTCCACTCAGCCAGGTTGCTCACTGGGTAATCTTGGGCCAACCTGCATTTTTCAGCCTAACTCACATTACAGGTAGAGGTTTCTGAAAATGTTATTTATTTTACTCAGAAGTAAGCCCATTGTGTTCAGTCAGAGGCATAACAAAGGCAGAGCCTGAGGGGCACCTGGCCGGGGCACTATGTCAAGAGGAAGGTGCATGATTGTCCATCAGGCTCTGCCCTAGTTTTGGAAGAAGTGCTGGGGGAGAGACTCCTTTGCTGATGCAAAGCTGCCACCAGTATCTCCTCTGGAAAGAACCCGGAGGTGATGTCACAATGTCATATGATGTGACATCATTGTCCTAGGTGATGGGGCAGTGCATTATGCCTCTATGTTCAATAAGACTTGGGTTGTAATCCTATCTTACTCACTGGAAACAAACACCTCTACTTACAGGTTGTTATGAGAATAAATGGGGAAGGTTTAATACTGTTCTGAACTTCTTGACTGGAAGAGAGGTATAGAAATGTATAAAAGGGAATGTAGGGAATCAGCTACTGCAGGACTACTTCTCCATCAGTTACACATGGACTAAATATTGCATCTGTACCTGGGAAAACAGATGTGCAGGTTTATTCCACAAATACAATGTGCTTTGTGCACTATAGTGGAATTGCCATATGGTACCAGGGCAAAAGGATTCACCAAGACTCAAACCATTTCTTTTGCCCCCAAGAAGCTTTTCCAATTAGCCATACATTTTTGAATAATCAAAACAAACATTTTTTGAATGTCTGCCAGGAGATGGTATCTCCTTGTTCTTTCTCCAAAGGGAGAAGCAAAGAACCTTTCCTGCAGGGTAACCAACTCAGCATATCAAAAACAGAATGAGCTGGAACAGGAATTGCGGAGCAGAATAAACAGTGCTGAGTAAATAAACAGTCTTTCATGGCTAGAAGTCATCTTCTTACTTATAATTGTGATTGCAACTACGATTAATCTAGAAAGATCTCTGGTACAGGAAGCGAATCCTTAAGCATCTTCTGTGACTAAGTGAGAATCCTGGAAATATTTAAAAATAAATATCACTGATTTTTGGATGCAAGTGAGCTTTTTTCTGCCAAATAGCATTCTTGGGGGATTAGTTGATTAGTTTCTTTCTGCAGAGCCACAATGAGTCTTCATGTACTTGTTGCCCCAATTAGTATGAGGTTCAATATTACTGTAAGTAAATATTTCCTCTGCTCAACTACTACCTGCCAAGTAATACCTAGGCTGTCTCTTTCAAGGTGAATGAACCTCTAAAGAAAAGATTGAGATGCATATGACCCAGCCATCTCCCTTAAGTATTTTCAAAGATAGTTATTACAGTATTTTTGGAGGATCTGTCATGTACAGAATATGTGTTTAGAATGAACACGTCCTAGCGGTACCTTTTCAGAGCCAAAAGTAAACAGACCCCAAGCTATATTAATATAGATGATACGTATGTGTTGCAACGTTTTTAATGAGCAATTTTGTGTCTGATGTATACGAGTTCCTCCCTTCTTTCCCTCACACACTGTGGTCTAAAATGCGATGGCAATTAGATAAAAATAATCAAAGAGGGAAATAGGATGTTGACAGAGCCTTGCAACCCAGGTGTTCTTGGAGAGCAAAGCTTCCCTGAGTTGTGAATGCCATCGTTTTCTGATTTTAACATTTGGATTCTGAATGGTGATGAAAATGTTTGCTGTATGACAGCGCAATTCAACTTCTTGTCTGATCAGCCCGGACAGCTGTTGCTTTTGACAATGGGAGGCTTTGTTAGGTCAATTTTAAAGTAGGTCCTTAAAGTTAATGCAATTATGCAAATGTTGCTCTAACTACCAGGGCTTCCTTCTATCCCCAACAAATGAGCACATTGTCACATTTCATTGTGTGCATCCAGCCCTGCTGGTATGGTGGTATCATTATATCTCTCGGAAATGGACCATGTCAAGGCCATTCGCTGCTGGTTTTACGCTGAGCAAACCAGCCTTGACCCACAAACAAGGATTTTTCAGGTCAGCTTGCCTAATTCACTACATAAGTTTTTCTGACTGATTTCAGATGGACCGCTAGTGGTAGACGTAAGTATATTTCAAAACATTGACCTGATTCCTAAAAGTCCCACCTTCTGTTGAAAACAAGGATTCTGCACCATGCGCAGCGGTGATGAAGGCTTGAAAATGATTTCACATGCTTTGGAATGAAAGAAACAGAATCCATTGGAAGTTGTCATATGTCATAATCTGGAAGGGGGGACTTACTTGTCTAACAAAATGAATGTGCATGGTGCTCCACAAATATGAGAGAGCAGGTACCTGCCTTATGTTACTTACAAACTAAAATGCAATACCAAGGAGACAACAAAGGGAAGAGAGGAAGATAGAAATAGGGTAAACTGAAGAAGAAAATAAATTAATTTCAGTTACACATACATAGGATCAGTTTTAGTGGGGCATGGGAATTAACGGGTTATGTCCAAGACATATTTTACTTTGCACTGATACTGACTTCTAAAAAGAGGCTTACTTCAGAGCTATCAATGATTGAAAATAGCAGGTGTGAAGATATCAAGCTGAATATATTCTTGAAAATGGTCCATTCTAGATAAGTCAATAGATAGCTCAGTCCTCTCCTGCAATACTATCACTTCATGCAGGAATAGCCATGAGAGAACCATGTTCAAAGCAAGGGGAACAGAGTTATTTTGTTCCAAATTACCTTATCTTGACTATGGGAGTACAGGACTGTAGAGGTTGGTCTCTGTTCCCACTCACATGGCTGACCACCAGCCAATAGGATTGAGTGTAAAGCTATATTAAAATTCTTGCATCCCAAAGTGTGAGGGTTGGCTGCTGCTAGAAGAAGGTGAAACAGGGAGGTGATGGGGCAGGAGGGCGGATCAGGCCTCGGAGGCGGGTGTGTTTGGCGGCAGTGGTGCCCTACAAATGCTGACTTCCCTCCTGGTCTGACCTGCCTTCACAGGTCCACATAGACTTGCACCAGTAATGTTACTATAAGAATAGCTATCCCTCTTCACCCCAGCACAGTGTCTTTTCTAGTGATTGTTTGCTGATCTCCTTCTGCATTTTTTTTAGATTGTGAGTCCTTTTGTGGCAGGGAGCCATTGAATTATTTGATGTCGTCTGTAAGCTGCTTTGTGAACTTTCTTTGTTGAAAAGTGGTATATAAATATAAATAGTAATAATTGATGGGATGAGGCGCCAGTGTTTTGTTAGCTTCTGGAAACCCTGGCATCACAAAATAGTGTAGGATCAGCCTGGGGCTTAAACTTGAGAAACAGTTACTCTGGGAATGGTGTCCTATCCATGCCCTGAATACTGCTTCCTACTCAGGGCCAGCCTAAGATCTCCTGATGCCTGAGGTGGCCTGCCAGATGCTGCTCCCCTTACCTGATGATGTGCCAGCCTCCGCTGCTCCCAGTGTTCTAGCTCAGCACCCTCCACATTTCCTCTTCCTCTCTGTCCCCCTCTTCCTTTTCCAATCCAGGGAGTGTATGAAAAGGAAGAGCAGTGCAGGCAAGTAGGTAGACAGGGATGTGCCTCCTCCCCACTCCTCCCCCCCCCCCACTGATTTCAGATGGACCACTAGTGGTAGACATGAGGCAACCACTTCAGTTAGTCTCAAGAGTGGGCTGGCCCCATTCCTACTTGGTCCTTTATATGACCTGATTTAATCCTTGCTGCTGCTGCCCAGTTTGCTCACTACTTGACCCTGTTTTCTGTTCCTCATCTTTTGGGTGAACAGAGCCCTCAGTTACTGACTGCCTGGAGTTTTTAACTCCAGCCAGAGTTAAAAACTTTTCAAAGTCCCATTGGATTCCAAGGGCATAAGAAGCACGTTTGATTTCCCCATTGAAGTAACGGGGCTTTAAAACTGCCGTCCTGATCTGAATTTCTTGAAAGAAAGTCTTAAGGACGTTAGTGGAACTTTCTTTGAGTAAACACCGTTATATGATTCACCTTTGTAATGTTTAACCCTGGCAGGATTGAACCTCCTGTTTGGATTGCTGAGCATACTTGGCTGTAGGAATAATTCTGTTGGGCCATCATGCTGAGATCAGAATGAAGCAGAAGAATTCATTTTAATTACGTGACTAGTCCTGCACGCAAATCCGGACGGACACGCAAATCCCATCTAAATTCCCACCTCAAGCTATTCTTACCTCTAGGCAATTACTCACTAGCTGTGCCAAGGGACTCCACCCACAGAAAAGGCAAGAAATGAGACAGGGTGCAAAAACGCATTTAATAATCATATTAGCTCTCTTTATCTTGTAATTGATGGCTATTTATTTGCCAAATGAAGGCAAACAGCATTTTAATAGAAACACCCTTGTTGTTTGTGAAACTCATAAAAGTCCCACCTCAAAGAGAACATGTGGGAAATTATCAGGCAAATGGCCAAGGATGAGTGTTTGACTTTTTCTAACATGTGACTAATCGGATAATGTCCTGACCGTCTTTTGGCAAACTTCCCAGGAACTAAGAACATAAGAACAGCCCTGCTGGATCAGGCCATAGGCCCATCTAGTCCAGCTTCCTGTATCTCACAGAGGCCCACCAAATGCCCCAGGGAGCACACCAGATAACAAGAGAACTGCATCCTGGTGCCCTCCCTTGCATCTGACCTAGCCCATTTCTAAAATCAGGAGGCTGCACATACACATAATGTCTTGTAGCTCGTAATGAATTTTTCCTCCAGAAATTTGTCCAATCCTCTTTTAAAGGCATCTAGGCCAGATGCCATCACCACATCCTGTGGCAAGGAGTTCCACAGACCAACCACATGCTGAGTAAAGAAATATTTTCTTTTGTCCGTCCTAACTCTCCCAACACACAATTTTAGTGGATGTCCCCTGGTTCTGGTGTTATGTGAGATTGTAAAGAGCATCTCGCTGTCCGCTCTATCCTTCCCATGCATAATTTTGTATGTCTCAATCACGTCCCCCCTCAGGCGCCTCTTTTCTAAGCTGAAGAGGCCCAAACGCTGTAGCCTTTCCTCATAAGGAAGGTGCCCCAGCACAGTAATCATTTTAGTCGCTCTCTTTTGCACCTTTTCCATTTCCACTATGTCCTTTTTGAGATGTGGTGACCAGAACTGGACGCAATACTCCATGTGTGGCCTTACCATCAATTTGTACAACGGCATTATAATATTAGCCGTTTTGTTCTCAATACCTTTTCTAATGATCCCAAGCATAGAATTGGCCTTCTTCACTGCCGCTGCACATTGGGTTGACACTTTCATCGAGCTGTCCACCCCCCCCCCCAAGATCTCTCTCCTGATCTGTCACAGACAGCTCAACTAGTGGGTCCTGAGTCATGTTTCTGAGTATTCACAAGTTTCTAAAGCCCCTATGCTGACAATTAAATGTGGTAAGAATCAGTGAGGAGTGGGATCATTCCCACTGGCCCACACCCTAATTGGCTCTTCTGCACTGAGCTTATGAACAAACAGTTTGTATGTGCATATAGAGGAAGAAATCAGGGATGGGACCAGATCCTGCTTCATGCCTCACTACACGTTGATGACCGCCATGTTAGAACCAGAACAAATGTTCAGTTATTGTGCGGGAATTTACTCATGCAGGATTTGTTCTGTGATTGTTTTTCAGTGAAAATGCACTCAGATATTCAGAGAATGGAGTTGTTGACCCATGGGAATCCAAGTCCGGTCCTGTCCCTGCCTGTGTCAATCATCTTGTGGAGATATTTAGGTCAAATTCTGAGCACCATGTATTAAACATTTCCACATTGATTCTCTATCAAATTGGATTAATTGACCTAACTGAAAAGTTCTGAAATCATGGGTGGCTGGGAGAGAAGGAAAAAGCCTGTCAAGTGTGTGGAAAAAGAAAACCCAGGTGAAAAAATCCAGGTGAAATTGCACTGAGATAACCATAAAACCTACATGAAAACAGCCAAACCACCTGGCAAAAGGCATGTTTGTTCTGGCTCTTAATTTTCTGCTCAGGCCTGAAGAAAGACACACAATTTGTGGGCATTTCCAGTGGTATCTCTACAAACATCTTGACCATGTGGGAAAGAAATAACTTGAGAAGCTGTGACTGAAATGCACTGGCAGTGGCCAAGGTATGTAACCCTCTGTGGATGAGAAGCTGACTTTTGCCAGGCTTTCTGATATTTGTGCACCTGAGACCCAATCAGGAAGTAGATCCTCCATGGCCCTGCCTCCATGTTGTGAATTCTAGGAACTCAGGAAGATCTGCTAAAACCTTCTGAACAAGCCCAGAGGAACTTGGAAGACTTGAATTTTGTGTTCGAGAATAGAAAGTCCCCGACTAACAAACAGGTTGCATTCCAGAAATTCATTGGTAGTCAGTTGCTTGGAACCCAGAATGCATTTTCAATGTTTTTAGGGTCCCACAAAAGCCCATTTAACCCATAATGCATCTGAAATGTAGCCCCTCATTTCCCTCCTCTGCATTCTCTTTCCTTCTGTCTCTCGTTTTCGCTCTCTCAGTCTCCTCCTCTTACCCTCTTCAATTTCTATTTCTGTTCACCAGATCAGTTTCTCAGTTCTCTTCGAACTGATGGCAGTCTGAGACATCATCACAAATCACCATGAAGCTCTGTTGAGTATGTCATTGTTTGGATATGCAGGTTGGTGTTAATAGACTGAGAGATTATTAGTTGAACATAGTGTAGATGATCATGTGTTGTAACTTGGGGAGCCCCCTTATGTGTTTTTAAAACTTAGTAAGCCACTTTGGGGCTATATGAAAGGCAGGATATAAAGTGGAATATCCAGAGAGAGAGAGAAAACACTGCCACTTTGGATCAGGAACATTTGGGGGATTGTGAAAAATGGAATCCCTGAAATGGAACATGACAGTGCCTCAAGGTAAGCAAGGTGAACAATTGCTCATGTTTACTAGGGAAGAGAAGGAAGGTGTGTTAAGATATGAACAGATAAGATTGTGTTGCAAATGAAGTGGAAAAGGAATGAATAAACTGTACTGAGAATACAAGGGAGTGGCCACAGGATGCAGCTGTCTTGTGTACTCCTTGAGGCCTCTGGTGGGTCATTGTGAGATACAGGAAGCTGGACTAGGTGGGCCCTTGACCCCTATCTAGCAGGGCTCTTCTTATGTTTTCAGGAGCTGAACATGGTAAAGGCCTTGTTAAGTAAGCTGAGCGCCATAGCACAATTTATGCAGACCAAGTGCTGACTCCTTTCAAACCCTCAAGCAGTTAAGTGTCACCATGCTTTAAGTCGCTTAAGTGCAGTAGGTTGAGAGTATGGTGAGCCACTGCAAATGAATGGCTTGCTTTGGGGGTGGGGGTGGCAGTTACATGGAGCAAATCTGGCTGGTCGCCATAAACTGTGCATTGGCCATTATTTTGGCAACAGAGTTTTGAACTGAAGTGGACAGGTGAGGAAGAGACAGAATAGAGAAACTCAAAGAAAACATCGTTACAATAATCATGTTGGACTGACACCAAGGGCCTTTCCAGCTAGAAATAAACACTACCACATGATCCTTTGCAGGGTGTATTAGCAACTACAGCATGGATTTCACCATGATCAGATCTTTCTTATTAGATGGTGGGGATAGGATGGGGTGGGGAGGGGAGAAGAGTAAAACATAACTTATTTTGTGCTCACAAAATGGAACCAACTTGAGGAAAGACTGTGACATTCTAGGCACTACCTAAAAGGGGTCCATGACACAGTATGGGTTCAGTCAGACTCCAATTCTCTTGCAATGGCTATGCTGGCTGACGTTTCCCAGCAATACGCATGCTAGCTGGGGAATGTTCTCCCAAAGCATGAGCAACCACAGTGCAGTCCTCGTGCTAGCCTTCTGCAGAGAACTTGAAATGGCATCCTGCAGCATAAAAAAAACAAGGCAAAGTGATGGGCTCAAAGAAATGTACAGGAAGGGTGTGGTTTATGAAGGGAGTTGAAAAGCTGAGGGTATGTTCTGTAATAGAAGCTGATGAGAGCTTGCATCTGCATCTGTTTTGCAAGAGATGACAATATTGCATGAAGAAATCGATTAATATGAACTTGTAAGTTACACCATTAAGAACACAATCCTAACCAATTTTCCAGCACTAGCATAGCTGTGCCAGTGGGCCATGTGCTGCATCCTGCAGTTGGGGGGCAGTCATGGAGGCCTCCTCAAGGTAAGGCAATGTTTGTTCCCTTACTTCAGAGTCACATTGCCTTTATGTCAATGCTGGAAACTTGATTAGGTTTGCAGCCTAAGTGTCCATTTATCTTTCTTATGAAGCATTGCATCATATTGTCCCATTGTTGAGGGGAAAGGGCCGGGTATACATCTTTCAAATAAATATTTTTAACAGACAATACCACATTCCTCTTTAGATTAATAATTCTTTTCAAACAGTATAGTCCAGGGGATTGGGATAGAAATGAACCTGGGAGATGTGGATTCAGATCTTTGCTCAACTAGAAACTCTTGCATGTTTTTTTTTTTTTTGGAGGGGGAGAAGTCTGAGGATCCGGCCTATAGCCAAATTTCTAAAAACACAACAAAACAGTGGCACGATTTAAAGGGGAGCCATGAGTAGGGAAGAAGTACTCAGCCTTTCTACCACCATCTGTTTCTCTCCCTCCCCAACCACTTTTCTCCAGTTTGCGTCAAGACACATTTGCTGCAACTGAGGGAGAGGAGTCCAGGTGAGACATAGCTGGATGGAAGTGGAAAGTTTAAAAACTCCTTGCCTTGCTATCAGTCCCAAATTGAACCTTTCCTCCTGTCTCATTTTAGGTATTTGGCAGAGATCTGAGTCACCGCTGAGCATCTAACTTTGATATTCTCCAGCATCTGGCTTGTAAAATAATGACCTACCTTATAGGCCTTGCATAGAAAGGCAGGATATACATTGAATGAATGACTGAATGAATAAGGATTGTTGTGAGGATAAACAACACACAGTGTGGAAGCATTCTGTGCAATAAACATATTAATAACTGTAGTTTCACCTCTCTTGCTCTTCATTCTTGCAGAACCATTCAGCTGTGTCATTAGCTGCTATGCAGGATCCCAGCACACAAGATAGGTTTTGCCCTGTGGGTACCTGTTAATGTCTTTCGAAAAACACACCAGGTAACAGCCGCACCTCACTACTTTGCATGTTAATTTTGAAATGGCATAGAGAGGCTTTATCAATTGAGGCAAACTGAGATTCTGATTGTGTGTGTACGCGTGTGAACATCCTTGTGCTGTCCCTAACTGTTGGGCTCTTTGGAGGGTTGTGCTCCTTTTCCTGCCTTCAGTCCTGTGTGAAAGGGTTATTTTGTTAATAGTCATTATGGCCCTGTGCAATGTCCAAATTCAGCAGCAGCAGGCCTCTGAATACCAGGCGCAGGGGAGCAATGGTGGGTGAGGTATATGCTCTCATCTCCTGCTTGTGGCCTTTCTAGTAGAACCTGGTTGGCCACTGGATGCAACTGGCTGCTGGCCTAGATGGGCCTTTGATCCGATCTAACAGAGCTTTTATTACATGCTAACTGAACTGATGGATGTGGCAAGTTGAGCATTTTTGACAAAGATGCTAAACTGAAGCAAATTAAAGAGAGTCAACAAAGGTAAATTTTTACAAAAGGACACGCTTTATTTATCTACAAGGCAGTACAGTGTATTATAAAAAGTTAAGTGCAGATTAGGCTGCACCTAATTCTATTTCTTAAGGCAGCAAAGTCAGAATCCATTATAAGAAAAGGAGATGCCTCCTCTTAATATTAGGAAAGGTTTGATACAGCAGTCCAAAAGACTGTACTTTTTCCTTTTAAAAAACTGTATTTTGTGTATAGAATCCAAGTTAGAAAATAGTGAGACTGAACATGAGACAAAGACAAAGGAAGGCTGGGTTCTCCCAAAGTTTGAAGTCTATGCTGTTTGCAGAACATACAGATAGGCACATAAAATCTCCCAATAACAGTGTTTCAAAGTATTGCTTGTTAAAAAGGGGAGGAGGGGAAGACAAATGCAATCATATTTCAGAAGTCAGGAATGCTAGTGCACAGTCCAGTTAGCTAGTCCCCAGGCTCTGCTCTCCTTAAAACCTCAGTGACCCCTTTCACACTAGTAGCGCATCTACATGCTGTAAATCTATAGCAGCAAAAACAAAAATAATCCCCCACAGTATTCATTTGGCATTTACAAAATTAAATTACTAAATAAAAAATATAATTTGTTCTCATAAACTATGTTTCATACAGTAATAATTTTTAAAAGCAAGCTAATTAAAAAAATACAACAAAACACACAAAAAACAGTCTAGAGATCTAATGAGTAGTACAGAACTTCAAATGGTATAGATGTATGAGCATTCACAAGCTTGATAACGCCTCCATCTTCACCTTTAGGTTAGCATTTGCAGTAATGCTTTTCTTGCAGTATTTCATACCAAGACATTTGTTCAATGATTTAGAATAAAACTGAGTGCTATCTTCTTTAAACAAACAAACAAAAAACCCCAGATTAAAAAAAAAAACTTTGAAAAACGTCCTTACTGGCATGGAAACTCACATGGCAACTCTGCACTGAATTAATACTGGTGCACTTGATCTCAAAAAAAAAAAAAAAATTTAATTTTTTAAAATCACTTTAAAAATCTGTGTTTATAATATTAATAATTAATTGTGTAGAACTCAGTACCTAATAATTTAGGTAAGCATCCTCAATAAACAGAATTATTCTTCCTTTTTTTAAAGTTGGGTGAAATCCAACATGAATATATACATATATGCTTTTGTGACTATATGCACTTTGTGCTGCTCCCAAAAGTTGTACCACAACAACAAACAAGGCTTTTTCTCCCATTCAAAAGGCTTTCCTCCCATGTAGAGGAACAGTCAATCCCAAATCAACCAAAAGTGTTTTGAAATGAAAACATAATGCTTATTGAAAAACCCTTTACATGACCAGAGTCCGAGTGGAGAATGCATTCATATATTTGCGTGCTGGATCTGAAAAGGTCAGTTGATCCTCTGTTTTTCCACAGGATGCTGAATCCCATGTGTTGCTAAAATGCTACAAAAATTAAAAACAGTGACATTAAAAATTCAGTTTAAAGACAGGACACAATACATTCATTCTCTGTGCACCTAGATGTGTAGATGTCTACTAGCCCTACTTGACCCAGGGTCACCAGTGCACAGACTACATTTGCAAAAATTGAGACAACGTTGTCAATGGAAGAACCTCTTTTCTGGCCAGTAGTGCTCCTACTCAGATAAGGGAAGGCCTCTGTTACTAGGATCTCACGCTTTACAGAAGAAATTTTATGCAACATTCCATCTTCACTGGAGTGTCGGCCAACATTTTGACGGCTTTTATAATTGGATACAAATCTATACAAACTTGTACAAATCACCTAGTTAATACTGCATACTATTTTAACTTCTGATTGCCTAAATATGAACAGGCCACTCTGATATAGTCTATGCATCTTTTCCAGGATGGGAGGATGATAGCTATTTATTAACTGAATCCAGGGCAGGCTGTATTTTCATTGGGCACTGTGTGTGGTTATTAGTACATAGCCACAGGTGTGTTTTCCATAATGAAAGGCAAGGGGAAAAAAAGTGGGCTTGTGATTGACAGAAACACAACATTTTTTAACAAGTTTAAGACAATGTTGTTTTTGTAGTATTCATAAAGGTTGAAAGAAGCCCTATTCGGCATGGTGCTGCATAGAGATAAATATATCTGTACCCAGGGCTGTGTCATTGGCTTGCGTTTTGCATGCAAAATATCTCTTGGAGCCTCAAGTCACCAGCAGAGTAAACATTTCAGCTCTATGGAATTTGTTGATATACAGTTAAATATTTTTTTCTCCCCCCCTTAAAAAAAGTACTATGTTGTTATCACAACTGGCAATTTACCAATAGACCAACTCACAATTTAAACTGCTCAACTCATCAACAGAACTAGTCGTGCAGTGTTCAGTGTGTTCCAAAACTGGAAGTGCAATTATGCCACATCACAATCTTCAGAGTGCAAGTTTACAGGGCAAAAGGGTGGGGGCGATAAGACTTGTTATTTTCTGGGAGAGGAAGGGGGGGAGATTTGTACTCAATGCCTTGCCTCTGTAAGGAGCCACATAACACCATGGTGGGAAGGATGTTTTTTACAGCATGAAGCTATATGCCCCACTATGTTTCCAAGAAGGGATGAACAGCTACTCTCTTAACAATGCCATCCTTCAACCAAATTTAGTTATGAAGAGCCATTCAGAGAGACACACTTCTGGAGCCCACTTCTCTAGGAAACTTGCTAGTTCCCTAGCTGGAGCATGTTCCACCATACATACACATTACCAAAATTCAGAGTGAAAGCCAGTTGGGGGCACGGAGCTGTCTTCCTTGCTTATAATGTTCTGTAAAGTGCTGTTAGTATTGACAGTGCTATATAAGCAATATAGAACCAGTATTGGAAGAGATGGGGACAAATTAATGGAAGACATCTATCATTGGCTATTGGTCAAATGGCTATGCACTACCTCCAAGTTCAGAGGCAGCGTGCCTCTGCTTACCCATTACAGTTGACCAGTGGTGGGAGAGCAATATGCTTTTATCTCTCACTTGTGGACTTCCCAGAGGCAGCTGATGGGCCACTGGGAAACAGGATGCTGGACCAGACAGACCCTTGACCTGATCTGGCAGGACTTTCCTTATGTTTAGTAACATCCAACCAAAGAAGTGCAAGATACTTCAGTCTGAGCAGGCATTTGGTGGCCAGGGTTAATTATTTTGCAGCACTGTCTGCCTCAAATATAAATCCAAAGAACATAGCATTGCTTTCTTTCTACACCCAAGCTCCTTTCCCTGTTCAGACACACAGGTACATAATTAGGTTCCCAGCCAAAAAGAATTCCTCAAGGAGGACAAGTTTTTCATGGAGAACAAATCTCTTTGGTATCTAGTCATATTTTCTCAAAAGATATGCACCCCTTGTTGTTTCCTGTTTTGCCTCTAGTCTAGGAGATAGAGTAGTTCCAGAAGTCCTTTTACTATGCCATCTACCTGCTGCCTTACCAAAGGCATGGAAAACAATGTTTCAAATTGCTTGACTACAGAACAGCTGGAATGTGTGTCTCCATGAGGCATACTGCACTCAATTCTATTAGCTTTTTTACTCTACGCGGGCCCCTACCTCTTCAAACCACAGCCAAGGGCAGGTGTGACATACTTTTCACTTCATAGGCATACCACACAAGTGCTGCCATTTCCTCTTTATAAGTTCAATGAACAGCTTTCACCCTCTTGGAGTTTCTCACACTCTGGGCCATTCTATTCTTCAGTGTGTTCAGTGACTCAGGTGAGTGAGAGCAGTGCCACAAAAGTGACTGAGGTATTTTTTGTTAGAACATAAGCTGAATCCTAATTCTGGGAGTCGCAAGGTGCTGGGCCAGTATGATAAGTGTGCCCCCCCCTTATCAGTGGGGGGGGGCGGCAGTGCATCTTTCTTAAGGAGGAGCATGGACCACAGCAAAAAATATGGAAGCAGTGAAGCACTCTCTAATAAACTACCTGCTCGTAAAATGAAAGCCAGGGAAGAGAGGTCCACAGCAAGTGCATGTACCACAGTACCACATTAAGAAGGCAACGTAAAACTAGTCTCTTGGGAAGCTTATCCAGCATGGTGAGGTCAGGTCATTTTCTGCAAAAGTTATTCTTTCCATATACAGTGGAAAAAAGTAGGTTTTTTGTTTCCCTAGAAAGGATGAAATAATGTGGCAGGAAGATTTTTTTGCCAACATTTTTACAACCAGCTTGGACATCCACAAGCATCTGCATTAGCACACATATGTTTCATGCTGTTTATATGTTATGTAAACTTTCTTTTAAAAACTTCTATACAAAACAATGAGATTTTTTTGTTCATTCAGACTAATCTTACGATGCAATGAAATCTCCAGTGAAAGGGGTAGCCAGATTTTCTGCCATATTCTAATGAAACAGAGGCTCCCATCATATCCCTCACCACCAGCACTGATACAGCTGTGCCAAAAAGGAACACACTATAACCAGTGTTGGAGGGGGGGAAAGTAAACACCCTGTGAGAAGTAAATACAGGGGGGGGGCTGATCCCATGGTTTCATTTATCTGTGGATCAGGTTCGCAGGGGCCCGCCTGCACGTGCCCCCTCCAGAGGTAAGGGGACATCAACTCTCATAGACACTTGGGGCTAAGACAAATGGATCTCAGATACATATGCAGATCATAAAGCAGTTATGTGATTTTGCTGAAGTTGCTTAAGCTCTGAAGACTGGATTGACAGAATTTGTCTCCTATTACAAATTATATAACACCATTTAACACTTTTTAGTTCTTACTGTTTGCCTGTCCCAGAGATTAATGCAAACAAATTAATGCATCAAGCATGACTTGCCTTTCTGAATATTTTGGACATATTTGGAGCCTTATGAACTGATCGTTGGAGTTTTATATGTATTTTATAACTTGTATGAGGTCCATTATGATGTTAGAAAAGGAAAGAAGAAATTTTTCAAATGTTAGGACATTAGATGAACAAAAGAGAAACTGATATATAAAGAACCTCTGGTCTGGCTGCTGCTTTTTCTCATGATAAGGAACCACACAAACAGTGGCCTGGTTTCACTATCTAAGATATGCAGAATTGGGAGGGATCAGGATTCAATGCAAGCAAACAGTGACCTGATAGTAACCAGAGGCAGTCACACCCCATTTAGGCAGGAGGTTTGGTCTAGAGGGTAGAGCCTCCGTTAGCCCGAAGATAAACATCAGAAGGTCGCCAGTTTGAGGACACCAGCAGCTCCCTGAACGACTGAGATTGGCATGACCTTGAAGCAGCTGACAAGCCCAGCTGAGTGATTCCACCTGCTCTTGGTGTGAGCAAGAAGCGTCTTGGCTGCCCTCCATGAGAGAGATGGAGCTGCTTGTCAGCCTGCCTGGGAGAACTGGAGGCCAGAAGTGAGACCAAACCAGGAAGTTCCATTCTGAAATGTGGTTGGTTCTTGAAAGAAAGAACCTCTATAATTGTAAAAATTCCCTTGAGGGATTTAGGAACGCCTGCCTATGTAAACCGCCTTGAATAACGTCAGAGGAGTAATCCGATGACCAGAAAGGCAGTATATAAATACAGTTATTATTATTATTATTATTCCTCACTACTATGCTCTGGGATTCTCACCATATGTAAACAAAGATAGCTGATTTATGAAAACAATTCAGAACGAGCTACTTATAAAACTATTTCAGGCTGGTTTGGACAATGCTCTTCCCTATCTTCTCCCTATGCCTAATTGGAGAGGGAGATTGTGACTTTTCTTCCTGCCGACTGGAACAATATGTCCTGTTCAAAAGACCCAGATGTCTACATGTAGGCTAGCGCTTGAATGAGGTTATGCACAAAAACCAATAGGTATAGGCCAAACTTGTGTATCAATTCCCAAATGAGAATATTGCTCATAATCGGCAGCTAGGATATTATTCAGCAATCAGGAAATTGTTTTTTCAGATCCAGTTGGCATCAATCCAAGTGTTCTTAAGGAATTCAAGTGTTAAATTACTGATCTTCTGATTAAAATATGCAATTCTTCCCTTAAAATGACCAATGTGCCAAGAGGATTGGAGGATAACGAATGTCATGCCAATCTCTTAAAAAGGAGAGGGGACCCAAGAAACTACAGCCCAGTCCGGCTAGCTTCTGTTCCAGATAAGGTGGTGGAAAACCTAATCAAGGATAAGATCTTGAAACATATAGAAAAGCAAACTCTGTTGAAAGAGGATCAACATGGCTTCTACAAGGGCAAGTCTTAACTCATGAATCTTTTAGAATCCTTTGACAAGATCAGAAGGCATATGGATCTGGGTGAATCCACTAATATTATATAACTGGGCTTTCAAAAGGTATTTGACACAGTCTCTCGGCAAAGACTCCTGAAAAAACTCAACTGTCAGGGAATAAGAGGGCAAGTTCTTTAATGGATTAGGAACTGACAGAAGAACAGGAAACACAGAGTGAGTGTAAATGCGCAATTTTCACACAGAGAGATGAAAATAATTGTGCCCCAAGGATCGGTTTTGGGACAAATCCTTTTCAATTTATTCATAATTGATCTGGAGTTGGGGACAAGAAGTGAGGTGGCCAAGTTTGCAGATGACACTACTAAACCTTTCCAGGTGGTGATGTCCAGAATGCATTGTGAAGGATCTCTCTAAACTAGGGGACTAAGGTGGCAAAGTGGCAGATGTATGCCAATGTCAAGTGTAAAGTAATTCACACTGAAAAAGAAATCAAAAGCCACTGTGAGATACAAGAAGCTGGACTAGATGGGCCTTTGTTCTGACCCAGCAAGGCTCCTCAAGTCCTTGTGCTCTGCCAGATTTAGAGGCTTGTTATGTGGACACACGTAAGAGTCCTTGGAACTCAAAAAGCTGAACTTTAATTCTTGGAAGATACATGCAAGTACAAATAGAGACAAGCATTTCTGAATCAGGATGCATAACAAGCCAAAATTTAAAAGACGAGGGAAGCTACAATGAAGGAGCCCAAAATCAAGCTTATCATGCCAACATATCAGATTGATATTTAGCTAAAGGGAAGCTTTGGCTCCTGTACGGAAAAGGAAGCCTAATGTACACATGGGAAGAAAGGACAAGAAGTTAAGCAGAAGCCAAGTTTGAAATCAGGCTTTGTTACATACTGAAGTTCAAGATGTCAGCAGAACTGAAGCAGTTCCTTTGAAACTGAAATCTAGAGCCCCACAGCTTATAAGGCAGATATAGCATTAGGGAAAGCTCCCACTGCTGAGTGGTAACTTATAAAGAAGGCCCAACATCCTTACCAGTGGGCAACAGAAGCATGGCTGCCTGACATATTGCTGCCTCCTCCTCATGACAGTCACCAGTAAGAGACTGAGGCTATACTTGTTTTAGGTTGTCAATCATCAGCATTGAGCTCTTTCTACAAGCTGCACCCCTCACAACAGCCACTGGTCCACATACAAAACTGCCTATAGCACTTGTGACCCTAGGCTATACAGAGATGAAGGAGCAACCCAACCAAAGTTGGCCATGACTACAGTTCCATTGCTTTCAATGGAACTTCACGATTACTCTCTTGCCAGACTGGGTCCCAGGGCTCCAGTCACAGTGTTAGGAACGCTTAATCCAAAACCAGCAAAAATCAATGGCTGGTTTATGCCAGGTGTATGAATTGCACATTCACAAGTGATGTTTTGGATTTAGGACCTGGTTGATCATCCTGAGCACTTCGGTGGAAGGGCAGGAAGGGGGAGAAATACACAGCAAATGGTTAGAAAGAAATAGCCTTGTTCCTTCATATTCTATTTCCTACAGATTATTTTCAAAGTTAAAATTATAACTTCTATCAGTTTACATTATGTTCATGTACAATTTCTCAAGCCATGGGATATTTTGAGGGGTGCCACTCTTGGTTCACTTTGTCACATCAGTAATCCTACCATCATATCCTTCTTCTGGCAACACAATTATCTCACTTATCCTGTAACATGCCTTCTGTTGCTCCAGGCAGGAGTGAATAGTCAACAAAGTGTCAGAGCTTTAACTGGGATATCCAGTTAAAGCACTTTAAATAAAAAAGTGAACCCTCTAGGGAAAATAGAGCAGAAAGGCAAGGCTGTGCAAAGGTGCTTTTCTCCACCCACAGGGACCAAAACCAATTTGCACATTAGGTTTTCCTGCATGTAACACTCAAGAAAACACAGTGTGGGAATATGCAGTATATGTAACATATTGTGAGCTTCTGAATCCCAAAAGTGGAGTACACATAGGTTCTGGTTTACGCCAGGTGTATGAATTGCACATTCAAAAGTGATGGTTCCACAGAGTTTCAAATATAACAATCTCTTCTAAAAATCTAAAACTGTATACAATTGGATTTTGTTAATCTTGGACCAAGTGACGTTACTAGGATTATTGCACTGTCTTCAATCACTCTGTACTACTTGAATAGCTGTAAATGAGTAGTACACTGACCTAAATGTCTCACAATGAGACAAGCTACTGAAATAAACAGCCCAATTCTATGGGCTTGTAGCAGTGGCAGAGTAAGTATTCCGCCAGCGCTAATTGCTTTACTGCTGCTGCAAAAGTGCTTCTGGTACTGCATGAAGTAGTGTGCTGCTAGAGTGCCAGCTAGAACCCTCCCGTGTGAGATGGGGAGGGGGAAATTGCCGGTCACAAACAGAGGCAGGTAAGATAGCAGGGAAGGCAGGACAGGGTGGGGGAGAGGGGAGAAGGGGGTAACTGTGGGGTGGGTTTGGTGGCAGCAGTGGCTGCTGAATCCAAGCCCCCTTTCTGGATCTGATCCTGTGGTGTGGGTCCAAGCAGACCTGTGCCAGTGAATTTGCTAGTGCCGGTCTGAGTAGATCCCCCCTGCACTGTGAAAGCTTACCCTTAGGTAAGAACTTGAATGTTCCAATACCTAGAGGAGGCCTCCACAACTGCCCCCCCCCCCCAGAATGCAGTGGTAGCCATTCTGGTATCACTAAATCAGTGGTGGGGAATAGATAAGACTGGGCTCTAAAAATGGTTGCAATTCATGCTTTCCGATATCAATAGCAAACACTGCTGTTTAATGTTGAGAACTGCAGGTCAGAGTTGTGTAAAAGGGAAAAGGACTTAAGGGCCCAATTCTGTGGTTGCCCTGCACTGCCTTACATCTGCAGACCTCTTATAACTGCTGTCTATGAACTATGCCTCTTGCTTTCAGCAGTCTGGCTTTCACACTGCCAGAAAGCACCCTGCACTGCCAGAACGCAGGCAGTGCAGGGCAACCACAGAATTGGGTCCTTAAATCCTTTTCCCCACTTTCACATGCCAGCAATTGACTGGCATTACACAGCTCTGACCAATCCTTTGAAAGAAGGAAAGGGGGCTTCCATGAACACAGGTGTGGCTGCACAGTCTTTTACTGGGTTTGCACCCCCATGGATCACAGTCACACACACACACACACACACACACACACACACACACACCCTCTGAGATTTCTGGTCTTCTGAGCATCAGGAATAGGAGCAAGCTTGTTCCCCAAGCCACTTGTCTGCTCTTTGTTAACAAATGAAAGACGGATGCAAATTTTTAGTTAAGATAATAGCCCAATTCTACCTCACTTACTTAGAGGATAATAGATCCTAATGCGTTTATTTACCCAAGTATTAAGTAATAAAATAGACAATATGTTTTGTTGGCTCAGTTCTAACAAAGTGAAAGGATTAAAAAATAATTCTTATGCACTTGGCCAGAGGGGAATTACTAGTGTATGAGCAACCCTTGCCCAGTTTATCTTTGCAGCTGCATAAGCTGCTGGCAGGCTTCTGCTGCACTTTATGCCTACAAGGCTTCACATTTACTCTTAATGATGCCGCAGTCTGCATGCTTCAGAGAGGTGACTGCAGGAAAGGAGTACATGAAACGGGGTCCTAAAAATAATGAAAAGCAATTGAATTATGAGACTGATCTTGCTTGCTAAGTAATGAAGATGAAGGCTTCTGTTCCAATCTGCCTTTCTATAAAATTTAAAAAGCCCCTTTGAACTGGTTTGGGACTGGGCTGAAATTTGTGCTTATAAAAGCCAAATATGCTAATGGACTATTTAAAGAAATTGATATGCAGACGTGTATGTGTCATCCTTATAAAAGGAGGTCAGCAATGATGGGGGGCAGGAAGAGAATGTCAACTTCTCTGTCTCCCTTTCTGTTTACATTTTGACAGGATGCGGAATCTCTCTTTCAGGTTGCAGAAGAAAGGAATGTGACCTTTGAACTACTGTTTTAAAATGTCAGCAGGTCAGTTATTCTGTTTTTCTCACTACTTCTTGTTATTTGAATTTTCCAGTTAGCAAATAGTATTGGATCCAAAAGTGAAGTCTTTGTGTGCAGTCCTCAGGTAGGCACAACATTTGTTTCCTAGTGCAAAATAAAGTGAAGCTTACAAATTTTATGTTCTATAGATTTTCTTACCTGGAATAGACATCCTTCCTATATTTGAAAGCATGTTTTCTCATGGTGTATATCACACAATTAAAAAAAAAAAAAAGTTTAAACATTAGTTTTACCTGAAGCGGGCTACCTGATGACCTATTTCTATGTAATGCAAATAATTTATGAGCATTATCCTCTTCTTCCAAGACAGGCATCTTTAATCCAGAACTGGTAAGTAGATTCTGAGGACACAATGAAAACAGAAAATGTAATAAATACATATGTTGCATGAATAATATAAATTAATAAGTACAAGTTTTCAAATGACACCTAGCATAATGAGTAATGTTATATACTATCACTTACACCCTGATCTTAGCACAATTATTTGGGGTTTCTGTGTACCTTTTTATTATAAATTTGTTTAAAATTAGTAGCAAGCAGTAGGACCATGCTGAGCTAAAATCAGGTGTACGTGTGTGTGAAAATCTTTGCACAATATTTGCAGTGAAAAAAAAATGGCTTCCTTGGTGGTAACTTTTTGGGGAAGAAGGGGGAAAGGAGCACAAAACAGTGGAAAATGCCCACAGTTTGATCACTATCCAGTACAGTCTAGACCCATCCTTCTTACCATTATTCTGAATTGGCTTTGTGGTATCACCACATAGCCAACTTTGATTGGTTACATGAAGCTGTGGCTGTGTTCACAACATGACTCCTAATAGTCCAGAAGTAAGAAGAGGCAGATAAGTGGAAAAAATGTCCCAGGAGCAGCAGCTAAGAGGAATGTGAATATCACAAAGCATGCAGTTAAAAAGGAAATTGGGGGGGGGAGACATTTCAACTGCCCTGAAACCCAAATTTCACACTAAAATTGTTTGATGGAGACAAAACAATTTTGGTGCATGTTTATTGGGGACTGAGGCTCTTTGAACTGAGTGGAATTTAATTCCAATTAAACATGCAAAGGTTGCAGCTGCCAGAATCTTAAGAGAGAACACCATTATATTAAATGAAATGCAAGGCTTATTTTCTGTATAATACTTAAACATAGGCAGCATGCTAACTTGAAAGGAATCATGTGGCCACGTATGCTGAACTGATTCTCTCTCTGTTCTTTGGTTGACAATACCGACAGGCAGCTTGATTCACACAACCCAATAACACTAAAAATACATGAAAAATCTGGTTCCAGAAAGTTTACTGGAATAATGCAAAGTAAATAGCAGTAATTTGGCTTAAATACAAGTACTTAACTAAAATGACTAGCTGATTAGGCTACACTGTGTTCTAATCCCATTTATATTAAAAAGTAAATTATGCCATTTACAAAGACCACTAGTCAAGGAAGGTAAGCCATTCATTGCCAAATAATTCCACTGACTTTGGCAAATACTTCAGTGATCCCATTATCTGCATCATTTTCAGTTTTTTGGATTTATTAATAGACATAAATTGCATCTTTTATATATGTTGTAAACATGGAGTATGGCACTTTTATGTGTAAAAAGATACAGATGATTTAATGGATTTCAGGAAAAAACACATTTGGCATGATCTGGCCAAAGTGGAGCACTTCAACACTTCACTGATTTCAGTTGGAAGAGTTGAGTAACATCCTTAGCCCTTCTGTGTTGAAATCAATGAGATTTTAATGCGCCTTACTTAGCATGGATTGTGCCTTTTGACTTTCTTGCCATTTAGAAAAACAGTGGACAAGAGATAAGCAGAAAGGTATTTGTCGGCCCATCAAAGACATAAAATACTTTTCATACAGAAAAACATTTAAATGTAACTGTAGAAAGAGGCACCCAAAGAGCAAATCTGTAGTGTTCTCAACATATTGTAAACACATTTATTTAAACAAGGGAAGTATAGCCCATTTTAGTGAGCTGCAGCACAAATGTTTCTCCAGGCAGCTTTTATTAGGATATATACATAACTTTTCTCTTGGTAAAGAAACATTTATGAAATATGGCCAAAACAGTTTTCATTCCTTTCCTGAGGAATGCCTCATCTGCAGGTTAGTCAGTGTGGGACATCAGCATGGTGACTGTGGCTGGTAGAAAGGCAAAATATAGCCAACCAAGACCTATCTCGTCCTAAAAATATACAAGGGGACAAAAACAAGACTGATGGTACCAATACATACCGGAACATCTTCCACAGCAGATGCATAGGTGAAGAGTTGTGTGTTCAGACCATCTCCTTCCCAGGTGTTTGAGCAAAAGAAGTGTCCTGTTTTACTTGTTGGAGACTCAGCCTACACACAAAAAGTGGAGATGTATTTTAAATGGCAACAACTAACAAGTACCATGCCTATTCAGCAGTAAACAAACTTACAGATGAGCTTGGCCTATACCACAACTTAGTGGTATAGTGTACAAGTTCCTTGAGTAATTGACCTACATATACCATAACACCAAGTTCCCATATTGGCTAGTTCAGTAGTACTCAAAACTGGTGGGTAACGACTCAACAGCTCATGTAAAGGTCTCCTGGTCCCTTTAAGTGGTGGGGGAAGGGAAGAGACAGCGAAGCAATCCCCAGGATTGCATCACTAACGGGTATAAGGAGAGGTGCTTATACTCACAGAGTGCTGCTGTAAAAGGTGTGGGGAGGCCCACACAATCCTCTGCAGGGCTCCCTGGGGCTTAGAATGTTCAAACAGAGTGATCGCAAAGCACTTCCTAGTTGCATTCGCAAAGAGGAAGTGCAAACAGGGCTGTGCAGGGCTTCCCGCACCTCCTGCAGTTTGCAGCAGCCCTCCGTGAATATAAGCTCCTCCCTTTACACCCCCGTTTTAGTAACATGATCCAGAGGATCGCTTCGCTGCCTCTCCCCTTCCCCTGCAAAGACTTACCTTGGGAGTAAAACTCCTGGGAAGTTTGAAAACCACTGAGCTAGCTCATTTTCTAAAATGATTTGTGATAACATTAGCTTTTAGGAGGAAGATATATTTTTATACATCCAGCAGGGGTTAAATATGTTTCTCTTCTATTTGGAATTCTCCCCAGCCAGGTCATTTTGTTGTTAATTGTGTTTTATCATCATTAAATGGTTGCCATGTTTATATATTTTATTGCTTTGCTCTTTTGCTGTTGTTATTGATTGTTCTGTTGCTTTTTGTGATTTTCTGATTCTCTCCTAATTTGCTGAATTTTGTACATTATTACAGTCATGTTGCTGCTGTGCTCTTTTAGTTTGTTGCCACAAGGCACATGCAGTGGCAGATCCCTGCCACTATAGATCCTGGATACTGCCAGAGCAGGTAGACCAGTGTGAGGCAGCAGTTCATGGGCAGAGAGGGAGAGAAACTAGGGTTTGTGTCAAGGGCAGGAGAAGGCAGCTCTGGTGCCAGCAACACTTGCCAGATTCAATCCCCCATTTTGCAACCCGACACCTCTGGCTCTCTTGACTTGCACTAGCAAAAGTACTGGCACAGGTCCAAGGCAACCCAAAGGCCAAAGCATTTAGTGTGAACTCCTTTGGCATGGGTGTATGCTATAATGTGGTGGAGGGAAAGGATTCAGCTGTTACTTTATTACCTTGTTCCTGAGAAATTCACAATTGTCAGTCAGGCCAGCTTCACCCCAGAATGCATTCGGGGTGAAGCTGGGTGGAGACAAGAGCCTCCACGTAACCTGAAAGAGCTCGAAGAAGCCAAAGAGACTGCCTGGAGCCCTGCAAATGCAGCAAAAGTACTGCGCAAAGATCAGACAAGTTAGTGGAGGCTTTCTGAACATGTTTCGCATGGTTCTCTGGTATCGGCGGGTCCAGAACAGAACCCTTGCAGATACCGGGGCATACCTGTATTTGTTGCCTGATATTCTCAACAAATGCAATTCTCAATAAATACAATTGCAATAAATGCAATTCATGAATATGGCAAGTTGTTTTTTGAAACCAATTTGGCAATGCTGGTTTTTTGGGGTGGTTAACGAATACATTTAAAGACATTTCTCAGAAAACTGAACATGGCTTTAAGGAAATATGGTTTGCTTGCCTCCTGTTTGATTTTCTTCAGCAAAGGGGAACCACTTTCACGTAGACCACATACGACACCTGATTCATCCGACTCTTGTTTGATAACATCCTGCAGATCGTCTACAAGGTGAGTTGGAGTATGAGGCTAAAGGAAGAAACAAGTATGTAATTAAGTCACAGGCATCTTCTTATAGTATCTTCATATATTCCATTAACAATAATTGGTTTCTCTTTTTTCTTCCTTACCAGCACCTTTAAGGGTCCATATTTGAACTCCTGAGCTGCTAGTGCATTTTTAAATGGAGTGGGTGTTCTTGGAGAACTCTCCAATATTGATCTTTTGATAGCTGGAGTCCTGAAGCTGAGTCTGTAAAGGGAACAAAGAGAGGAGAGAGAGAAGAGAGAAATAGAGACAATGAGCTGCGCCCTGAAAGTCACTCCCCCATTTCGATCTCTCTTCAGCCATAAACATAATGGGTGATCTTAGGAATTATTCTTCAACTTGCTACTAATATAGTAAAAGTTCTGTTAATCGGCATCCATCGAAATCTGGGGTTGTTCATTAAGCAGGCATGCCTGTTGGCAAAGTTTTTACTTAACAGAGCATCCCCCCCATTTGCCTGTCCCTTTCCTCACTTGTTGACACAACTTGTCTCTGTGATGCCACTCTATCCTCTTTCCTTCCTCATAGGAGTCCTCTAGAAATTTAGACTCACTACTTCCTAAGCAGGGCCCTTGTGAAGTAGGAAGTGGAAAGTTCTCATTCCAAGGAGGATCTTAATAGGGGCAGTGAGTGCAGGGGCAAAAGCTGCCCAGTAGGTGAGGAAAGGGGCAGGCAGGCTTTGTTAACTGGCAGTGGCAAACTCAGTTGACTGGCATCTCCACCTGCCCACCACCTCAGGAATACACCATTTGATAAGCAATCAAACTGAAAAGTAAGTTAGGGCACAATCCTAACCAACTTTCCAGCACTGGCATAGCTGTGCCAGTGGGCCATGTGCTGCATCCTGCAGTTGGGGGGCAGCCATGGAGGCCTCCTTAAGGAAGGGCAATGTTTGTTCCCTCACCTCGGAGTTGCATTACCCTTATGTCAGTGCTGGAAAATTGGTTAGGATTGCGACCTAAGTATTGTAAGCCATCTCGGGCACCTCCTGATGGGCAGGACAAAGGCAGGATATGAACAAACAAACCTCAATTCCACACCTTTGCTATGGGAATAATGATAATGACCTCTCTTTCAGTGATTACAAGGAGTACAGATTAACAAGATAATGTATGTAAGACTCCTAGAGCATTTAGAAAATAAATAGACAGGCATAGGATTGCACTGTTAAGACATTTCCAATTTACTATGAACCTGTGATTTCTTGCCAGTGCAAAAGAATGCACTCACAAAACTCCACTGCACACATGGTCTCTTTATTCACTTCAATGAAAGGGGAAGCTCCCAATGTGCAAAATACATACACGTGCACATGCGGAAGTGAATGGGAAAGCTCTATCACAATGGAGTTCAGTGCACACATTAAGACCAAACAGGATCTGAATTGGGTGAAAGCGACAATACACAGGGACACAACCAGTATTCTAGCCACTAGAATAATTTAGCCAAAATGTGGAAAAAAGAATAAAATGTTTCATTTACTTACATATTATTTTCTTTCTGTGTTTTAAATGCTTGGTCTCTGTGAAGTGGTGTTGTAACAGTGACTTTATGAGAACAGAGGGGAGTGGAAGTTAAAAGAGGACTGTCCACGTCCGAACTTTCTTGGTTGGATGACGTGTTCAAGAACTATCAACAATAAAAAAAAAAGTGCAAAATATAGATTTGACTTTTTAAAGCTATCTTATTGAGAAAAACCAGAGAAGTGGAGAAAAATGATTTCAAGATAAGTTAAGAGGAGTGCTTGTACCAACTCACAGTGTAACTGTGTACATTACTGCTAGTGTCAAATTATGTGGCAAGACTGTTATGTCACGGGAATTTTGGTTGCAATATTCCCAAAGTTTTGGATTCCAAGTGCTTGGACTGAGTAAATACATTTCTTACATTTTGTTCCAAGACTATTTACAGAAATAAAAACTGATTTTATCCCATGGAACTTCGAATACAAATTTACCTATGGAGAGATCATGTTGGAGAGTACCCTATGGCACAAAATAAAACATTTTTTTTTTTAATATAGTAGAATATGTTTTCTGCACAGAAAGGGATTGCTTTACTTTCACAGTACAGGAAGTAATAGATGCAAAGCTTTTATTTATGATGTAAGAGTTTAGATTATTGAGAAGGGCTGCCTCTTTAGAATTTAGGAAATAATTATTGATTGGAAAAATGAATATACTAATCCCATTTTATAAGAAATAAATATAGTTTGATTGGTCAATCTCTATATGTCTAAGGCAGAAGTCCATAAACTGTTCAACCCAGCACACTTGCTCTTAAATCTGCTTGCTCCCATTGATCTCAAAGAGATGAAGATAGTTCAAGTACTGTTTAAGTCCACTTAACTTGTTTGTAGATCACACTAGTCAGCTCCTCCCATACCATCCAAAACAGCATATTTCCACATCAATAATTAAAGTGTTGATTTTTATGAGTCCTTAGTGCCAGAATTTGGATACCATTTATTATCTGTTCAGTCTCAATTTGGGAGGAGTCACTGAATCATACCATGAAAAGTATGGAACAGAAAATGGTTACATGAGATTGAAATGTTAAGCTCTGGAAGCCAGAGAGATTAAAAGCAAGAACAATGCAAACAAACCACTAACCCCTTCAAGACCACCAAGAATTTGACACACAGGGAAAAGCAAGTTAGATTACTAGCACACTAAGCGGTGAAGAATAAGAGCAATAAGCAAATTCAAAATTGGAGTGCAATCAACAAGTGCAACAGTCATTAGTCATTTGTTTCAAAGATTAGCTTCTCTAGGCTGTTAACACCTTGCTTGACTTTTGAGAATTAGTAACATCTGTGCAGAAATCTGGGTCTACCTGTGAGGGAGAAAATGGCAGACTTTTGACAGGGGAGCGCTTAGGTGTTGAGCTGCTGACTTCAGCAAGTACGAAGGACTTATTAGGACCACTGGCTAAGTGGCTGGGATGCCCTCTTTTTGTGCGCAGAATGACCAACGGAGCTGTGCCACCTTTTGAGGCAGTCAAGGACTTTGGCAAGGCAAGGGAGTCCTGACTCTGTATGGTTTTGCTCAAGTTTGAAAGAGGGTGTCCTTCAGGCCTACACACACTGGCCTCTGTCTGCTGAAGCTGTGGGGCTCTGCCTGAGGGAGTTCGGTTAGGCGAGGAGGTGTCTGCTTCTCCAGAGAATTCAAAACTGCTGAGATCACCCCATGTTGAAGGATCCTGGAAACAATGGCGGGAGGCATGAATCCATGAGACAGGGTATGAAAAACACCCTCATGAAAAAACAAAAAAATCGAGCACACCACTACAGCACTAATCTAATGACTAATCAAAGGGAAACCAGAAAGAAAAAGCTATTTAGCAGTTCAGTTTGATCAAGCTCTGACAGTTGCCCAAATATGAAAATTAAATGAAAAATAACCAAATTAAAGATGGGCTTTTAAAAGGAGCAAGCCTTTTCCTTCCATCACAGTGTTGTATCAGTGAGATTATAGCCTCTGTTTTTACATTTAAGAAGTACTTCATGGCCAGTATATTCTCAGGTTCCTTCTATGAGAGCAGGAAAAGGATGTATCATCACGGTAAGTTGCTTTAATGAACCTGTTTCATTGTAAACCTTTGGCTGTAACCCTAAGATCCCTATGTCATGAGTACGTTTCTCAGTTCATGATGGTTTTAGAATCTCCGAGTATGTTACGTGGTCCCTCTAAGTTTTCAGGAAGGTAATGATAGTCTTTTCAATGAAGAAGCAAAAATACAGAAAGATATACAGAAGTATATGCAGTCACTCAGAAGAAAATTAAAAACACAAGCTGTATCCTTTTTTCCCTACTTACAATCGGATTTCACTATTTAAGACAGTATATTATTAAGAAATTATTTCAAAACTAGATTTTAAGGCTGTCACTGCATATAAAGTCATTCTTTAAAATTTAACATTTAGATTAAAATGAGAGCAATTGGACTAATGCTTATATATGCTTAATATAGACAGCTGTTTATCTCTACTTGATAAGCATTGGAGCTCACAAAAACACTTCAGCTGAATTCAGACTGCAAGCCTATACATGCTTTCATGGGAGTAAACCCCATGTACAGGGTTGTGTTATACTCTGATCCTGTTTATCAGTCTGCCTTGTAAACTTTTGTTTATTTCAAAAGGACTTACTTCTGAGTGAACATACAGAGGATTGGCCTGCAAACCAAGCATTTTGAAGCTTGAGCCAAAAATAGTAATCATGTGGCAATTGTGAAAACTATTGTCTATATTTATACTAGTTGGACATTATAAAAAGAAACAAATGGAGGTAGAAAGAGCATACACTCCTAATACTATGCAATTCACACCTTAACAGATGACCGTTCTACTTACGGAATCTATTAGCTGAAGAGTTTCTGCAAATTCTAAGAGATTCTTAACATTATCCAGGAAGTTACTTTGAACAATCATGCATCTCGCAGGGGATGCACTTTCTTCAGGCAAGCAGCCATGGTCCACAGGTGGAGATGGAGTGCAGTGATGAGGCTCCCCCAAAGAGGAAATGGGTGCACTGTTACCACTGGTTCTGGTATTGTCTGCAATTGTGGTGCAGTGCCATCCTGGATAATCTGATGTATGGTTCTGTGTTTAAGGGAAGGGGGAAGTGCGGGGGAGGGGGAGAGGAGGAAGAAAGAGAGGCAGAAGGAACTTAGCAGTGAAATTGCACAAGGTGTCAGATGGCTGTTGAAGGAAAAGATAAAAGTGGTTGCATCATCTAAGCACTTAATGCCTATGAAACAGTTGTCAAGATGTTTCCTTTCATCAGTGCAGCAAGAGCTTTTTTGAAAGGGTATGAAATTTATAGCTCTCCTTTTGGCATTACCTCATCTTGTGCAACAACTCTACATCCTGGGTAAGTATCTATGGTAGAATAAGTAATACAGCCAATACTCATACTGTATGTTGTTCCTCTGAAGTCCATAAAAAAAGAGCCTGAAACTATTTTTTTTTTGTTGTTGTTGTGACAAGATTCCTTTGGCGCAATCTCAGCCTGATCTATACCTAAAGTATTTTGAAGTAAAGACGGTGAAATCCACGTCAAGTTTGAGGTCCCTGGTAAAATTTCCATTGCTTTCCATAGATCTGGATTTTACCCCGAGTTTTGTTTTGTCTCCCCTTGTTTTTCTTCTATCCCTGGCTACCACTACAGCTTACACCAATGCAATGAAAAAGCTGTAAAATCAACGTGGTTAGGAAAGGAGAAGAGCAAATTAACAGAAGTTTCTTTCCAGTATAACCATGCAAGAGAAGGAATTGCAAAACATAAGCTAAAAGTTAGACGTGGCCAAACTAACATGTCATGCACACAACCATCTTATAATTAACTAGACATGAATTAATATGAATTATTCATAGAAGTCTCTGCTGGCTATCAGTTGCACTTTTTGCAGTTCCTATATTAATTTATTATGTAAACTGCTTTGCTATTTTTCACACCTACGCTGAAAAAAAGTACACATATGCAGTGAGAGAGAGAGAAAAGGAGAGAGAATTCAGTAATAGCCAGAGCTGGATTCACACATGCAATTATAGAATCTAACTTTTCTTAAAGATGAACTTTACCAAACATGCAATACTCTTGACAGTATTTAGGCTGCGATTCCCAAACCACTCGGAGCTGGAATTGTAGTCTCCCAGGTCAATTAAACCAGATTATGCACTTCGAACCTACAGGGTGTGTGCCATAAGTGGCAGAGGCAGCAGACATTTGTGGCATAATCAAAGACCTCTAGATGTGGCTATAGCACTGTCAGGTTGACACTCTTATACGGTGCTACTCTTTGGCTTAGTAGATTAGAGGTAAAACTGGGACTCCAAAACACTAGGGTGGGGTGTGCCCAAGAAACTGCAAAGCTTCTGTAATGTGCATTATAGTGGCTTATAACACATTTGTTCAAAAAGGTTCAAAAAGGCCACTACTGAGCTAGACTGTCTTCAGTGGTTTGAGGATCACAGGCCAAGGGTACACTATACATCTGAATGTAAGGAATACAGCAAAGAGGAAAAACTGCAGAAAGAGGCGCTACATTTTCATTACTCAAAGTACTGCATGTTTTCAAAAACACAGATCTCCCTGCAAGGATAAAACCTGGTAGGGCTTTCTTGTTACCCCCTCCACTGAAAATAGAGGGGTATTTATTTTATACTGTTGGGCCACTACTGTTATCCATCAAAATATAAAAGCAAATACACTGAAAATTATGTTGTTACTGGAATGTGGGGTCAGATGGGGAAGCAAAGCAGGAGATATTCCAATGTGCCATCCCCCTTCAAATGGAAATATAGAGCCTTTGTTAGTGTCAGAAAAAGGAAAGAAAAAAATGGTTAAGAAAAAGAGAAGCACTGGGGTAAAGCTGCTATCCCTCCATCCAAGCATACAGTGACATTCTTACTGGTAATGCCTGCTGCCCTTTCAGTTCATTCTCAGTCGACATTAGTAGTAACTCTAATTCCTTTATTCGTTTTTCTTTCTCAGGGTCTTCATCATTATAGTGTCTCTGCAATTAAGAGTTAAGGGAAAAGACAAGGTAAAGGCCTGCTTGCATGTTGCAATGATGCTGATGCTGGCTAGCCATCTTGCGGGACTGCAGCCAAATTAGCTTGAGATGTTCCTCCACTGCAGCCATCTCAGAACTGAAATCTGCTGCATTTTTGGACAGACATTAAGGCAGAAAGAATGAAACGCAAGGTATTACTCCAAATGTCAGCTGATGCGGTGGCAGTCTGCACCAGTTGCTTTTATTTAAATGAGTGAACGTGATCTCATTTTCTTTCTGGGCTAACCATGGTGAGCAAACCAGACATCAACCTGGATAACATGTGCTATGTCCCTCTCCCTGAAACAACATTCTTTTCAGATGGTGTCTATCTGGAGAGAAGCATGTATTAATTATTATTATTATTATTAACAGTACTTATATACCGCTTTTCAACTAAAAGTTCACAGAGCAGTTTACAGAGAAAAAAATCAAATAACTAATGGCTCCCTGTCCCAAAAGGGCTCACAATCTAAAAAGATGCAAAAGAACGCCAGCAGACAGCCACTAGAAAAGACACTGCTGGGGTGAGGTGGGCTAGGAGCACCCACTTGAAAGAGTGCCTCTTACCCAGTTAGCAGGGGTTGCAACATATGGTGGCGGTAGTGAGGGAACAGCAAGAGTGCGCCACAAAGCCCCAAGCACCAGGCCAATTTGCTTTAACACTCTACTCCCTGCCCCCCACAAGTACAGTGTATTTATTGTATCTGGGCAGAGGTCCTCCTTATGATCAAGAATGCTGCACACCCAAACACTATACTTGTGGGTGGGGACAGCGACAATGACTTAAAAGTGCATCAGTATTACGGCAGAGTTTGCAAGTACACTGCTTTCCCTCCCATGAAAAGGACTAAATTCCCCTTAAATCAGGAGCTGAACCCGCTTCAAACTGTGGCTTCAATTTCTGATTTAGGGAAAACTTTTTTCATCTCTGTTGCTGCCAACAGTAATGACAAACTGTTTAATCATAGTTGGAAAAGGAAAACTGTGGACAGACAATATGCATTTAAGGAAACCATGGTTAGCACAGTTAGCGCCACATGTAGCAATAGTACAGTTATATCTGTACTAGCTCCACATCACTCCATCTGTTAAATAGCTGAATCTGTTTGGGATTTTTTTTTTTGGGGGGGGGGGAAGGCAAGGCAATTTGCATCTAACTTGCATGACATATACAACAAATTGACTCTTGAAACAATCTTTAAAATTATCTACCTGAATAGCTGCAGCAGCTGGTTGGGGAACATTAACAATATTTACATGAAGTGCTACAGGATATGGGGGATGAGCAGAGACCTAGACCAAAAAGCAAAGAAAACCAAGTTATTTACACGGTTTACATACTTTCCAGTATGACAGCTGGTCTAAACATCCAACATACTCCGTTTCCTATACCAATCATTTTACTTCCTTCAAATAACACAACACCCCATTCAGTGCAGCCTGGCCACCACTATAGATGGCAAGCAGCCATGTCTGTGCACCAGCAGCCTCCCAGCACAGGTAAGTCAGTGCAGGAGGCAGGCAGGAGGGCAGAATGGGGAGGGGCAGGAACAGGGAGGAACGCATATCAAAGCCAGGAATAGGGTGGTATCAGCGACTATTCCCTTCCTGCTTCAATCTACCAACCTAGGTCAGCTCAAGATCTACACCAGCAAAGCAGCTGTAGGGGCCACAAGGGTTTAACCCAGGACAAGGGAACAAATCTTCCCTTACCTCGAGGAGTGTTTCATAGCTTGAAACTCCCTCATGGGGTGAAGTGCAGCCCATTGGTGCAGATGTGTCAGCATGAGGGGAATTAGATAGGATTGGACTGTTACATCTTCTCCAACTGGGCTCTTCTTATGTTTTTTTCTCTCTCATTTAAATGAAAAAGAAACCTAAGGGGACTCTTTAACCATATGTCCCCATGAATTCAAAGATAGAGTTTTCCAATCAAGAAAAGCCAAGAACTATAAGCAAACACCTCAAATGCTGTGCATATAAAAACATAAGGAAAAGGAGCTTAACCTGCATCTTTGATGCTGCAGTATTTGCACTAGATTGTCATTAAATCTCAGTTTTTCGAAAACAATCATCCTGACCAAGAGCATAGCAGATATGCTGGCAGCCTCACAAACAGTGGAAGTGCAACACCAACTCGGCATGTCCAAAATGGTCATCGATTTGTGACTATTGGCACAATTCTAAAGGTGTTCTTTGTGTGTTATCAAATTTTGGCATATTTCATAACGGCTGTTGCATCCACCAATCAAGAACTGCACTTTACATATACCTAGAAACAGACACTGCTGGGATTCTGGAAAATGAGTACTGTAGATTTTCTTAGATTGATATAATTTAAGTAGTAGATTTGTTATAACCACTTCTTCAACCTGCAACTGATTTGTTAACTACGTGGAGATCAAGAATGCCACAGAGTTACACCCAGAACACAGAAAGTACAAACACTTGATAATTAGTTTCAATTTGATTTTAATATTTCGACATTAAAAATGCTTCACTACAAAGCATGCCTGACTTAGAGCTCCATTTGTATACCACTCTTATCTGAAGCCCAGTTCAAACAAACATGTGTTTGCACTGAGCCCTGAGCAGTTTAACTGGTAAAAGTTTAAAAATGTGGTTTTAAGACAGTGAGGAAGGCATGCAAGGGCACAATCCTAACCAGGTCTACTCAGAAGTAAGCCCTATTTTGTTCAATGGGGCTTACCTTCTGGAAAGTGTGGTTAGGATTTCACCCTAAGAGCTTAATCCTGAGCTTGGCGCTCCGGCTTTCCGCCGAAGCGCACTGTCCGAGTGCGCTTACCACCGGGTCAACGCCCGTGCTAGCCGGCGCTGGGTTAGCGCTGGGCAGGCACCCATCCTCCACTGCTCGGCGGTCTCACGGACTCCCGAGCTGTGGCACAGTAAGCATGGGTGGGAGGGCATTCCGGGGAGGGGGGAGGCAGGCGGAGGACGGAGAGAGGGTGGGGCAGAGGTGTAATGGGGAGGCGGGAGGCAGAGAAAGTGCAGGCGGGAGGTGTGCCGGGGGAGAAAGGGAGGTGGGTTCCGTGGAGCTCCGCTCCACCGGATCCAAGGCATTCGTGTGGCGCTTGGCACCCTACACAAACAGCTTTACTTTACCACCGACCTTTTGGTCGGTGGTAAAGTGAGTAGCCCCATTGTGGGGCTGCTTCCCTTACCCAGGAGAAGGGGACAGAAGTCGCCTTCTCCCAAGGCGCCGCCCGCGGCAGGCTGAGGCACACAGGATGCGGCAGGAGCCATTCTCAGCACTGCTGCAGCCATGCGCCCTGGGCAGCTCAGGATTGGGCTGTAAGTGCCTAAATGGAGAATACCTAACTAGCCTCCTTTCTGAGACCAATATGCTCTGGGGATTACTTCAGGCTCTAATGTTGCTGAAGCTAAGCAGATGTGGACCTGTTCAGTTCCTTGGAATGGAAGAAGCAAAAGCAGGATATAAGTAGTTTTTTAAATTATTATTAAAACTATTTATTTATATATTGCTTTCCAACACAAAAAGTGGTTTAGCTAGTAAAATAAATGATTAGCATAATACATGCATTTTTTTTTTTATACACAGCCTCCTTCCCTCCCCTTCAATAGCCATGAATGAGAATCATAATATTACAGGGTATTCTAAATGGTCAACTTATTGAACGATTTCCATCAGCTTACGTTTTGTGTCTCAGAAATATGGTAATAAGAATAGTCATTGGTAGTGGGGGTCTGGGAGGCTGTTGGCAGCTGCACAGAAGGTGGAGTGTGGGCAAAGCCCATTAAATGGTTATTCTTTGGAAAACTTGTGGCTACAGAAGGCTGGGTGGCTTTGGAAGACTCTTGAAGATAACCTTCCTGTTCAACTTTTCGGCGCATTGTAGAATTCCAGTGGTTCTTGATAGCATTATCAGTTCTGCACAAGAACACACACACACACACACACATATATACATATGAAAAAATTGTACAACTATAGTTTCCCAACACAATTAAGGTTAAGTGGCAGAAGGCAGTAGATGGCAGACATTTTCAAAGTCTACAAGCAATCTCCAAAACAATTTAGTGATGCATATGTCAAAACATACCATTCTAACCTCACATAGCCTGACTTCCTGTTAAGAGTTTACAGTATATGGATTTCATCCAAACATGCAACTAACCAGTCCAGTCATCACCTGCATCTTTAACTGATGGCAAAATAAATAAATAATCAATTTGGGGAAGAAAAAAAAACACAACAGCTTGCATTTTCTCAACCCCAATTTTGAAGCCAGTTTTCATTAGCCTTCTCTTAGGGTCAAGCTAAGTATTACGATACTTGTAATATCGTACGTATCATATCGTACGATACTCGTAATATTGTACGTAATACTCGTACAATAAGCCTATCACTGGCACTAACAGCTTAATTCCACTTTCAAAACAGGGACTGGGGGGAGCAAGGACCCAATCCTGATTGAGGCCATGGTGGAGGTAGGGCACTTTAAATTTTGCTCCCACAGATATTGTTCACTCTGGCAGAAGAGTTTTTCTTGACAAATAGCAGCTGTGGAGGAGACAAATCTGGATAGGGACCATGATGGAACAAAGGATTAAGTCTGTTCTTTCTCCATCTGGTTCCACGTGGAATGAGCTAGCCTACAGTTGCTGATAGGCTTAATTTCTCTTTCAAGAAATAGCATTAATGGCAGGTTTGATGCAATGTATAAGTTTGGCATTTACACTATATTCCATGTGGAAGTAGGAAGTTGGGCCTTATTCCTAGCATGTCGTTAATTAAATGAAAGCAATTTTTTGGTTCTCTAGTACACTAGGCCTGTTCTCCTCTGCAATACTGTCACCCCAAATGGAAGTCTTCGGCACTCTTCTGCTGCATAGAGATGATGCAAAATGGTCACTCACCCAGCAAACTTCCTATCAGCAATCTAGAGAATTGAATCCCACTATAGTGTCAATGGTTCAGCTGTTTACTCCAGGCTCTGCAAGTCATTACTCAAGAATGACTCACAGCCCAATCCAAACTCCCCATGTGTCAATGCAGTCGGCCAACGCATCTACTGCTGTATCCTATGAGGGAGTTTTCACCATTTGTTCCTTTGCTGTCATTCTAGGACTGCATTAAAATTGGGCAGCTACAGGGAGCAATCTCTATGCCACTCGCAGTGAATCAGGGTGAACCCAGATGTGCTGTAGGAGATCTGTAGTGAGAACCTCCTGCTTTAAAACAAGTAAATAAAAGCAGAACAAAAACCCCTTAAATTATCAGTCCCCCTTACATTACCAGTCCATCAGTACTGCTGTCTCCTTTGCAGTGCAATCCTATGGAAGTTTACTCAGAAATAAATTCCACTGTGACCAATGGGGCTCAGTCCCAGGTAAGTGTGCACAGAATTGCATTGTCAAAAATTTTGAAAGTGAGACTCTAAGAGTGAGTGCTAACTCTTTCCTCCTTTGGCTTTTCCCCACTCTGAACTGCCCTCTTACCTAGGCTAACAGCAGCTTAAAGGAAACAGTGGGGATTTATACAAGGGAAAGGGCAAGCAAGGAAAAGTAATCCTTTCTTGGAATGCCACTTTCCTGGTCTTCAAAGCAGTCATGTCAGGCTGCTAATTAATAAAACAAACCAAAATGCAGGAGGGTAAACATCTGATGCAAGCCATATAGTCACCTGGAAGAATCTCCTGGGTCATCAAGGATCCATTCAATCTTAAATCATTTAGGACAGATGTTTGCCCAGTCTCTTTAGAGGGGATGCCCAATAATTTCTGTACATTTCTTATGCTGCTGCACAGATATAGTTCAACAATTTTTTTGTTAAAGTGAAATCTACAGTTGTTCTAATTTCAAACCACCTTCAAAAACAACGCAAACACTTTTTGTCATCTGGTTTGGCTTTGCACTCGCTCACATATATGAATTAATCAGTAGCAACCCTTGACTTTTAACATACATTCTATTTGTTTGGATACAGACAAAAGACAGAGCTTGGTCAACCCCCCACTTTCACCCCAGCTGTTTCTTTTCTTTTTAAAGACTGCTCCTCTCTGTCATTACCTTCCAGGCAGCAACTTTGCAATTTCTGCCCATCTGTTTCCCAGTCTCTTGTGCGCTTGGTAAATAATTCGATCTTCTTCTTCTGTCCAGGAGGTTTTCTTAACTTCTGGATTCAGATGATTGTGCCACCGCTCCCTGCATTGTTTTCCAATTCTTCCTTTCAAGTGCTTGGCGATGACAGACCAGCGCTTTGGACCATATTTCTGCACAAGCTCTATCACCTTCAAAAAAAGCACAAAACCCCCAATTCTAGGTTTTAAGTGTTGAATAAAACAGGATTAAACTGCAATCATGCACTGCTGTTTCAAAGAAAATTAGGGCCCATTTAAAGCAACAATATACAATTAATCATATATATTAACATTAAGAGATCAAATTTGCATAGCAATAAACCAATAATTCTGAAGAAGGATTTAAACAGATGGGGTATGCAGTCTTAGAAGAGACCCCCTTCCTACATGCAAGAGAAGAAGGAATGCCGCTTCCAAGATCATGTTACAATCTGAGGCTTTTTTAAATAAACATTTGGATTAAAAAATGATATTTTAAAACCAAATTAAGGATAGTATCAAGATCTGCAGCTTGACTAGGGAGAAGAACCTTTTTAATACATTGAAAAGTTTTCCAGGTTGCAACCTATAATAATTTGATAATTTGACATGATGAAGGATAACAAGTGAGTGTTACTGTCAAGTAATTGGGTTCCATAGTAGTGAGGAAAAAGCAATGAGGAAATGACATAAATAAATAACCATACTTCTACATGCCCAGAATGCTTCAAATACACTAAGGGTTCAGTCTTATGCTCAGCCCTTATGAGTGTGAAGCCCTTATGAGCCCTAATGAGTGTGAAGCTTTACTGACACAGCCTTCACTGCTGTGGGCCAGCTCAGGACCAGACAGTCTGGGAGATGGAAGTTTTTTACTTACCTCCCCATAGGCCATGTGGTCCCTCTCAGACCAATGCCAGCTCTTTGGCTGGCATAAGTCTGAAGAGCCTCTGGGGTGAGTCTGGACCTGAAAAGAGACTATAAGATCCAGCATGCACAACTGCTGCGCTCCCTTCCAATCCCTAATCTAACCCAATCCTTCCCTTGATCCACCCCCACTGCCGACTTGTGTACTCTGGCAGAGATTCTGCAGCCTACCATTGCTGGTTTGGGGCTTACTAATTCCTGCACTGTCATTAGGAAAGTGTAGAATGACAGAATGGCTGCAGAACCAGCAGCTTCATACTGCTGGATTGCAAGATTTATGGCCCAGGTAGAATTGTAGAACATACAAACCGGTTCCATTCTAGAGGTCTGTGTGAAAGTCAGAATGTATATAGCTCAAAAAACAAACAAACAAAAATAGCCAGCTCTTGATGGCCCAGCCCTATCACGCCTGTGCGAAAGCACCACAAAGGACATACTGCATCTGCATGAAAACACCAGTGCAGCCATTCATAACATGGAGACCCGGTGTACATGGTTTCACTAACCATAAACCGTTGGCCCAATAAGGCCAAACCACATGTGAACTCTGATGGCCTTCTTTTAGTTAACAGCAGTCAGACCAGGAAAATGAAGTTCCAATCCATGGGGGCAACAGAGCTAGCTGCTATTAACTACAGCTAAAGCCCACCAGAGTTAATAATACTAACATGTCATGTGTACTTTGGCTCTAAAGTAGGATACTATTATCTGTTTCATTCCTGGGATAAAAACAATTAGAAAAAATAACAAACATGGAGGAAAATACAGTACATCTGTTATTGTCTACCCTGTTACTATCTCCATTTTAAAGATGGACGGGCTAAAGTTGAAAAATAGTGAGGCTGAAAAATAGTGGCTTGTCTAAGGATGTTTAATGAGATCATGGTTGCAATTTGAGTCAGGGACTTTCTGACCCATGGCTCAGTCTCTCAAAACAACTCTAGACTACACTGGTTCACTTGAGCTATGATTAATGCTACCACTTGATTACCATACATATTTAAATGGTTGTAAATTATATGACACTGGATTAAGAAATTCCAAATAAGTGCATATAAGCACACAGAGAGGTTGGTTAAACACCACATTTCACACTCATGGAAAGTTTAAACAGAGCAGCATCACTCACCCTTTGATCTTCTTCTTTAGTCCATGGGCCTTTGATAAGTTCTGGATTTAATACCTTCTGCCACCGATGCTGGCATTGTACATCTGTCCGATTCTAACAAATAAAAAACTATTATGTCTATATGCTACTGATACTATATATAAGTTACAGAACATATTTAAATGCCACAGATGCATATGCTTCAGATAAATAAAAAATGACAACTGAGGACCTATCCAACTTTCCAGCACCTATGCAACCATGCCAATGGGGCATGTGTTGCATCCTGTGGTGGTGGTTAGGGGGTAGTCACGGAGGCCTCCCTCAAGGTAAGGGAATGTTTGTTCCCTTACCCCAGGGCTGCATTGCAGCTGCATCAGTGCTGGAAAGTTGGATAGGATTGGGTCCTTAGATAATATTCTACAGAAGTGCTTCTGCTTTGTAGTATTGTAACATTATGACATTTAACAGCATGTGTGTTTGCTCTACAAGGATTCTTCCTGTATTTTATTGATTACATTGGAAATGAACAAAAATAAAAAGCAAAGGGTCACCAATAGAGCCAAGAGTGAAATGTCAGACTTCAGCTGGAAGTCTCAGAAACTCTAGCTGCTTCAATTCGAAGATTCTGTACCATCTCTTTATAATCGATAGTGTTAAATTTTGATCATAGACTGAAAGGCATAAATCTTAATGCATCAACAGTTATCTTTAAAAGACTACATAAAATAATAAATGTAACTTGCAGCATTTCAATAATTACATTCAAAAATCAGTAACTAAATGGCATTTAACAAGAACCAGCCACTACAGATCAAAACCAGTTTCTATTCTGCACTCAAGCTTTCTTGTTCTATTGATATATAGGATGCACCAACCATCTGTTGTATATATAAAATCTCCCCCAAGGCTTTTAACATTTTCCTTCCTCCATTTCATATGAGAAGTGAAAGAAATACATTTAAACATAAGCATGCACAGCAGAGCATTGTGTGAGCCTCCCAAATTGCTATAATTGTATTAAGTCTCCATCTGTAATTATGAAACAACCTCTCCCCCTTTCGCCCGCTGATAAATGTGTGGTTATAAACAGAAAATGAGGCTTACTTACAGGAAGGAAATTGGCAATAACTTTCCAATCTTCTGTGCCATTCTGCTCCACAAGTTTCTTCAGCTTCTCATCCTAGCACATTTCAAGAAAGGGCTATTTACATTCAAGCTGAACTTGTTTGTTTTTCAGCAATTCAAGATTAAAAGAAAAAAAATGGTGTGACTACATTGTTGAATCTTTGGCTTTTGCACATATGGAAGGAGCAAGTTCCAGTCTGATTGTGCTACACATGTTGTCAACTTTTTCTGAGTTATCAGCAGGATCTTAAATTCACTGAAGATAGTGGGTGGATTATCTGTTGTTAACTGGTAATCTAAATCAGAATCAGCACTGGGAACCTCAACATACTCTGCCTAGTCCAGAACTGACACACATCTGAATAGTTAAATACTGTGCGGTCCAATCAGTGACATGTTTGCTAGGAAGTCCTATTGTGTTCAATAGACTTACGCCCAAGTAAGTATATTGGATTGCACCCTTAATTTCTTTTTAAAGTCACATTTTCTATTTTAACATATTAGCAGGACAATCTTATGCATGCCTACTCAAAAATAAGCCCCATTGAACTCCATGAGCCTTTCAAGAAAACATGCACCAGACTGCAGGACAAAGCTGCAATCCTATGCACATATTCTCAGGATTTATTCCCAATTAAGCAGGCATAAGTGGCTATCAACCATCAGTTACACCAGAATTCTGAACCACATTTATGACCTTCAGAGCTACAAGATATAGCATACACACACTTAGGGCAGCAGCCAATCAACACTAATGTCATATAATATGTTGTGTTCATTATTGTTGTGTTCACTAGTGTTGTGAATTAATCTCTGACATGATTAATGTCTCTGTATTTCATGATCCTCTATAGAACATAAATATAAGTTTATGGGGGTCTACTCTTTTACTCTCATAACGCAGCGAACAAGGTTAGGCTGAGATAGAGCAGAATGATAACTAAAACCAGGTCAGACATTGCAAATAGCGGCCCATGCAGACTTCTACTCCTTCATAACAATTATAAAATAAAAAAAGATTACCCCTTTTCACATGCTAGCGTGACCCATTAGTCTTTACAAATAGCTAAAGAAGCAAAACACAAGATCCAAAAGGAGGACTGTGGGGTATTTGGATAACAGCTAAAGCTGCCAGTAAAGGTTTTAGGAAATGACCTGCTAATGTTTATATATCAACAACAGTGAGTGATGTTAATCAAGCCAAAATAACATTATGAAAATTGGACTGCACAGAAATGGTTGGCAACCTTCAGTCTTGAAAGACTATGGTACAAGCCTACAGCACCCGGTATTCCCAAGCAGTCTCTCATTCAAGTACTAACCAGGTCTGACCCTGCTTAGCTTCCGAGATCAGACAAAATCAGGCATGTGGAGGGTAAAAATTACACAGGCCAACACACATTTTGCTGTCTTAAAAGTTAGACCTATTCCTGGCTATATTTGGGGTGCTGATTCCAAAAGTGGCATCTGTTTTGCCCGATCACGTCTAGTTTCGGAGACATGGCACAGCCTCAATAGTGAATGGTTCAAGCAGCTTTCCTGTGAAGAAGCATATGCCATGGCTTCCTCGCAAAGAAGCTGCTTGAACCATTCACTAATGATGCTATGCCATGTCTCCAAAACTAGAAATGAAAGGACAAAACTGATGCCATTTTTGGAATCAGCATCCCAAAATCATATAAGACCACCATAAATTTTGAAAAAAGTTTTTCTGACACTCATCACAGGCCTGTGTTACAGCTGAATCATAGGTCCGCAAAGCCAACACACCAGTTTATGCTGAAAATAAATCCAAGTGCGATAATGTGAGTAAAAGTTTCCAAAGCACTCAACTTTTTACACTGAGCTTTCTGACAGGAAGAGGGTACCTTTAATGTTAGGCTGGGTGGCAAATAGCCGTGTTCCTTCAATATCTGAACAGCTGCTATTCTAGATGTGTAACTAGAATTGTTCCAAAGCCTCAGCTAATCTCACTTGCTTGGAACATATATTAAATGGTTAGATACTGAACTTAAGCAGCTCAGCTCTACAACATCATATGTTTTTGTTTGGAATCCAATACTTGAATAAATAGTTTTCAACTCTTTAACTACCTTGTATGTACTGTCTTCCCAACAGACACTGCAGAAAAGGTTCAGAAAATAAAAGCAAATCCTGTATCACTCCCCTCGCAAAAACTGAATTCAGCCAGGTGACCCATCCATATTGCACCCAGTGCCTGTGGCCAGCCTTCCTACCCTTCACCACTCATGTCGGTGGCACCATCAGAAACAAGAAGCATTAGTATTAAGCAAATTGAGTCAAATGATGTATGTGATTCATCAGCTCATGGCCTGACCCTATGTAATGCTACACCTCATGCAGAATCTATATACTGCTAATTGAATTTTTCTATGGTTTCAGTAATGTCTGAATCAGTGCATAATGCTAGTTTGCACACCAGCATCACATTTTAGGCCACAGTTAAAAGATCCAGGGTATCTGCAAGTATTGTATTGGTCTTAGAAAGTACAAGATGGCTACAGGTGTGCCCTACACCAAAACCTCCCACTTTCTCCATAAGATCATGGAGTGAAATCACTCCACTGACTTGCAAACAGAATGGGGTAAACTTTGCTATTGTGTAAAGCGTTAAGCATAAGAACATAAGAACATAAGAACAGCCCCACTGGATCAGGCCATAGGCCCATCTAGTCCAGCTTCCTGTATCTCACAGTGGCCCACCAAATGCCCCAGGGAGCACACCAGATAACAAGAGACCTCATCCTGGTGCCCTCCCTTGCACCTGGCTTTCTGACATAACCCATTTCTAAAATCAGGAGGTTGCGCATACACATCATGGCTTGTACCCCGTAATGGATTTTTCCTCCAGAAACTTGTCCAATCCTCTTTTAAAGCAGAACACACTCCACCTCTTCTGTCTCCTCCCCAGATCCTGCTGACCCCAGCATCCCACATGTGATTGCCTCATGATGTTTTCTTTCTGTCTTCAACTGCAGCCATCCTCCATCGCTCCTGTGTTTTTTCACTTGTCTTCCCAACTACCCTCATTTCTGCTGTCATGCCTTGTTGACTTCATCAGAACTAGTTGGTAGCCATATATGAGAAACTACTCAGCAGGCAACCAAGTCCACAAATTTATCAGTACACTGTAGATGGTGTTTAAAAATAAAAGCAACAGTCCTCAAAATATTCAGTCTTACAATATTGATTCGTAAGACAGCATCTTCCACTTTACACTGGAGAGGCCTTTAACTGAGACCACTGTAATTTTGGTTTGCATTTTTCTCTTTCTGACATGAGCCACTATTTACCTCTTCCCGCGTCCACCTGGTTTTTCCTAAATGACGTTTTCCACCCTTAGTCAGCAGACCATCATAGTCATGATCGTAAACTTCGATATCTTCATCCTCATCATCACTGCTGTATATGCTGGAGAAAGAAAACACACACACAAAAAATAGCACAGACTTTTTTTTTTTTTTTTTAAAAAGACAGAATTTACAAAAATCTAGGAAAACAGAAGGAGCTTTGAAAAGGTTATGGGGTAATTGTTTGGAAACTTGCACTGCAAGATTTTGTTCTACATTCTGTTCTGGTATTCTGAACTGGTTCTGCTGTTTTTGGTATCCACAGATACAAGCAAAAGGCTGGCAACCTCCTTATTTCTGTGCATGTTTAGACCTGTTCATACTGTTAGATTGGTGGCAAATTACACATTTGGCAGCTGTTCAACCAATGATGGTTTCAAATTAAAATACAATGTTTAGGACAATAAAAAGAACAGAGGCTGTGTCCTTTGCCCAAGTACATACTCAGAATCCTTAACATGACACATCATTTGAAGAATGCTTCATGCTTTCACATAGTTGATAAAGAAGCCTGGATAGTCAACTCTCAGGTGAAAAATTACCTCTTCATAGTAAAGAGACAAAGTATTAAAAATGGGGGCAGGGGAATCCAGTAATATACTCCTACAACTGCATTATTAAAAAAAGACAGAACACCTGATTCTGTGCTCACTTACTCAGAAGTCCTGTTGGATTCAACTGGACTTATGCCAAATAACACTGCACTCCTATAGCCACCTGCATGAGAGAAAAGCTGCAAATCCAAACATATTGACAAGGAAGTACGTCCTTCTGAAGTTAGTGGGAGTAAGCAGAAGCAAGCTGCTGATAAACAGTCCATTGAATTCAATGGAACTTACTTCTAAATAAATATGAATATAGCCAGGCTGCAGACATGCACAGAAAAATAACTGAGGGCAAAGGACTCTCTAAACAAATGAAAGGTGAGGACATCAAGTGATTAGTTTGTTTTGTAAATGAAGACTAGTACCAACAAACCTAGAAGTCATACTCAAGTACAGCTATAACTGAGGAGAAATGTATAACCTGAAATCTCCCTAGCACTGCAGCAAATGACCACAATTACTTCATTATAACGAGCTTTCTCACTTTTTGTTCATTTAAAGATTTTCCACCTTCTAATCAATTACTCAAGGATTGCTCCAAAAGCAGCAAAAGGCTACAAACAATCCAGTTTTCAAAAACACTTACAACCATCCAGTTCAACAAAATTTAAAACAAAGTATTTTGCAACAGGCGCTGCCTTCCTTCAATTCTATTGTGCAATGTTTGATTTCTAGCTTTGAAATATAAACATAACTTCTGAAACCTCAGTTTATAGATTGCATCTACAGAACAAGAGAAAATATGGATGATTTAAAGGCTAATTATCGTGAGATATGAATAGGATAAACTTCAAATACAATTTTAAATTGTATTTTGATAAATAAGCTTATCAAAACAATCCATAAGGCTGGAACAATTAAGGAGCTAACATTTAAAGCAGAGCGCCTCAAACTAGTTACAAAGAAGGAACGCTACTGTAGCAAATGGGATTACTCAGAAGTAGTACTGTAAAAACTACCGTTTAACTGCTGTTCTTTTACAATGCAAACACTTAGCCGTTTCAGAGTAAAATAAAAACACTGTGTTTTTTAAAATTATGAATATAATTTTTGTTTTAAATCTGGTCATACATGGTATATGTCACAGATGTTATGCTACTATATGTAAGAGCTATTGATTTTTGAAATCAAGGAAGATCCATATGCGGAAACTGGGAGCCCACCTTAAGCACCAGGCTGAATGTCAAAACAGGACCACCAATTCCTACTTCTACTATTCACCAATTCTACTATTCACCAATTCCAATTTCTACTATTAAACTATCATGAAGGGAACCTACTGCTAGGATTATATGGCTTATGAAACGACATGGTAGTTAGTGTGGGTACAGGTGAGAATTCAACTTGGGTCACCTGAAATTCAAATCTAAGCTCAGCCAGAGGATTAGAGACAAAGTATACAATCAGCAAAACCACATCATATATCTATTACTAGACTGTGCCCAGTGAATGATCAGTATTTGAAAGCTTCCTTGAATTGAACAAGGATTACTAGTACACTCTAGAGAAGGCTGGCCTAGAACCCTTCTCCCTGAAATACTAATTTTGTATGGGCAGTTGGAATGTTACCTAGACAAGAGGAAACAATTAGTCTCCTTTCTGCAGTCTGATGAGGCACAGTTCAGCAACAAACCTGCTGGCCATGCAGTTGGGGTGGTACTGGATGGTGATGGGTAAAATGCTCGCTCTCAACTTCAGTTTCAAACCGAGACTATAAACTTTACATAAATTGGGCAAAGTGATTCACCCTATACAGCTTTAAAGACTAAACCACTTGCACAATAAAAATACTATGTAAATAATTAACATTTTTGGATACAGTCCTACAACTCAAAGGACACTCCATACCAATAGTTGCATTGGTGGTTCCCTCACCACCTGCCAGGGGCTAGGGCCCACATGCACACCAGCATGTCCTTAATTTTACTGTATCTTCAGATGGATTTTAATTTTAACCCCCTTGGAAAGACCATTTTAGCTGAAAAGTGAGGCATAAATATAAATAATAGTTCCCTAGAATTTTCATTGTCGGTGGCACAGCTGTATTTGCCATATAGATTTTATTTCCATTTGCAGTCTAATCTTAAGCCTAGAAGCAAGGCCCAAAAATTACAAGGAGACATGCTTCCAAGCATGTATGCGTTGGGTTGCAACCTATGTTCAAGTTCAAGCTAAAGTGATGTCATGACTGAAATCCTATTCAAAACAACCTGTAAGCCATCCCCACTAGTGAAGCATGCAATTGCACTGCATGTCCAGTTGAAATTCATGGAACAAGTTACAGCACAAAACTAGCTGTGCCTACTCAGAAGTAAGTTCCATTGTGTACAGTGGGACTTACTTCCAGGAAAGTGTGCATAGGAATGCAGCCTTATTTATTATTAGTATTATTAACAACAGTATTTATATACCGATTTTCAAGGGAAAGTTCACAAAGCAGTTTACAAAGAAAATCAAACAAACAACTAATGGCTGCAAACAAACAACTCATGGCTATTTGTAACTGACTTAACTCCAACTGCTTTCAAAGGGGCAGTACTCTGTATTTTGCCCGGACTACAGATGTACACATTTGGTTCCTGTTGCATAAATGCAACGTTGGGCAGAAATGGCTTAGAGCCCAGTCTTAGTTATGCTGACCCCGAAATGTTCCCCCATTTCCTAAGTGACAGAGCTGCAGGCTCACATTTCAAATCCATCCTCCTATCTGTACTCTGCAAAACCATACCTTCATTTTGCAGAGTACTTTGTGACTCAGAGATTTGCATACTCCATCACCAACAAAAGTGGCTCTCCATAACCTGTTCTCTTCCTTTCCACTGCGTGTGTGGGTGTGTGTGCGTGTTGGGGGGACCAGCCCTGCAATAACTGTTCAGTGTACAGTGAAAACTTGGGATGACGTGTCAGGCTGAAGGAACTGAAAGGGTTAACAACATTCCCCCCCCCACCTGCTGAGTTTTGTTTCAATATTCGGTGCTCATGAATGCTACATTTTTGTCAAGGAAACAGCATTGTGCAACCGATTTAAGCCAGAGGGAGGAGAGAGGGAGGGAGTGGGTGAGTGAGTGAGGGCGGGGAGGAAGTCATTTGTTGCTCCCGCTTACTACTACTACTACTACCACCACCACCACCAGCACTGTGATTGAAGAAAAGCTGAGCAGCAGCAGCCTCCCCACCCCACCCGTCATCCGAAGGGCAGGCACGTTCGTGGTTGCTCTGACGCGACTTCCACCAGCCAAGCCCTCCAGCCAGGTGCTGCAAAGGAGGACGCCCCAGGATCTTCTCCCCCCTAGCCTCTCCATATTTTCCTGGGGTTAAGCTCCATTTAATATATTGGGACTTACTTCTGAGTAGACATGCATAGGACTGTGCTCTAACATTACGTCTCCAGCAGGCAGGGAGCCCTCTGGGCTTTGGAAGCGCTGACTTCCCCCCAGCCACTCACTCTCTACTACAACTCCTTCCTGTGCCCTACAACGTGGACTGCAGCCTGATCGTGTATTTTTTTTATTTTTTTTATTTTTTGAAGCAAAGATCCCGCTCTGCGTCTTGCAAGCCGCGCCTTGGCCACTGCCCAGCGCTTGTTCCCACTGCCCTCCACTTTGCAAGTGCAAAAGCTCCCGTGTCCCACGACCAGCAACGCCGACCTGCAGAGGACGCGGGGGCCCAGAAGACCCATGCGGCGGTACAAACCAGTCCAGGGCAGAGAGGCACAGTCCGATCCTATGCATGTCTTTTCAGAAGGAAGTCCCATTGGGTCCAGTGAGCCCTACTCCCAGGAAATCATAGATAGGATTGTAGCCTTGCAGCTCAATCCAGTCCCACTGTGTCCACTGGGCCCAGGAAACCATGGATAGGATTGTAGCCTGGCTGCCCAATCCTATGCATGTTTACTCAGAAGTAAGTCCCATTGGAGTCAATGGGGCTTACTCCCAGGAAAGCGTGGATAGGATTGGGCTGTCAGGCTACAATCCTAGCCCCACTTTCCTGGCAGTAAGCCTCACTGGCTCCCCCATTTCCGGGGAGTAAGCCCCACTTTCCTGGGATTTACTTCTGAGTAGGCACGCACAGGATTGGGCTCTCGGCTCCTACTCCAACCCAGAGTGAAGACCTCCGCTTTTACACTCCCGAGCATGCACAGCGCCCCGGAATGCCCCATGCCCACCAGCCAGCCCTCCCCAGGATCCGTGCAAGCAGAAAGCGAAGGGAAAACTTTTCAGGGTGGGACCCAAGGTTAGGACTTTGCTTTCCGTGCCAAGGCGAGCCGGGGGGAGAGAGGGAGGGAGGGAGGGAGAGATCGGGGGGAGAGGGAGGGGGTCACAGCCCTGGCGCTGCACGGCGAAAGAGAAAGCCAAGTTCTGGCTCCACGTGGACGAGCGACTGTCCGGAGATAATTAGAAAACAATCCCGCACTGTGTGAGCGTCCCTGCAGACCACGAGGCGCTGCTTCCAGCTTGCTGCACGCCACGCCGGCCCAGTGCTGCAGAGGGGAAGGGAAAGCAGCAGGAGTGCAGGGGGTAGCCTCCCCCCACTTCCACCCCCTGGCTGTCTCCCCACACAACCACAACGGTCCCTGGCCAGGGTGAAATGATCTCTCCGGCCTCCCCACTCTGCAAGACTCTGCGAAGAAAGCTGTCCACCCCACCCCCAAAAAGTTACCCCAGAAGATCATGCAACACTTGCAAGCCATCGCGGGGTTCAGGTTAGCGAACGGGTGACAGTTCTTGACAGGACCCCCCCCCCTTTTCTCCCTTCCAGCCAAAGTTGTCCCACTGGGGCTCTTGCAGGCGGAAAGCCGCGTGTGCATCTCGCACACCAAGTTTAACCTCGTAGCAAAGCGCTGCCGTTCTTAGGATATCCTTGTTGCTGCGACTGGGGTGGGGGGAGAGAGTTCTGCAAAGGGGGGTTGGAGTCCCGGTGGGCCATTGCAAATGGGGGTGAGTGGGGAGGGGGTGCCCTGCCAACGCGTTGCCTGTCACCCAACCTGCCAATCGCGCAGAATGAATGAGAGCAGGGCGAATGAATGAAAATGGGAATCGAGTAGCTGCAGCCGGCGGCTGGGCTACTCCACCATTCCCCCCCCCTTCTTACACACCGTTCTGCCTCCCCCAGCCGAGATCGCCGGAGGCCACGAGCCCCTATCTGAAGTCGCGAGCGGGCCTTTGCTTTTTATTTCGGGACTTGCAGCGCGGAGCCCGGCTTGGAGGGAAGCCTCCCCGGGCTACTGGAAATGAGGCAGTGCTCCTTCACTCTTATGGGGGGGGGGCTGGATGTGGCTGCTTGCAGGGGACAGAGCAGTTGCTCAGCCTCCCCCGAGCTGGCTTGCATTGCATGGGGCACATGCATGCTCTGGGCAGGGGGAGGAGGCTGGATGTGGCTGCAGGCAGAGGAGAAAGTCGCTGCTGAGCCTCCCCCTGGAAAGGCACCCTTGCCACACGCACGCTCTGACAGGTGTGCAGAGGGACTGCGGCAGCTCCTCGGCCGGGCAAAGTGTGGCGGGTCTCCCCTGCAAAGGATCCTCCCGCTTGGAAAGAGACAAAACACAGAGACACACACGCACCCCCCCCCCCAGGCAGGAGCGTTGCCAAGAGCGCCCCTTGGCCTCTGCCCGGTTACCTGTGCCTGGGTCTCCTGGCCATCCTGGCATGAGTCACTGAGGGAAAGTGGGTGGGCGGGCGGGGGAGGAGAGGACTCTATGCAGCCTGGCGCTGCTCGCCGCTTAAGAAGGCGCTGCTCCGCCGTGAAGTTCTCCCGAGCAGGAGAGGGGAGGAGGAAACAGGTTGAGATGAAAGAGTAAACTCTGTAAACAGAGATGCCATCAAACAAAGGGCTTCTTTGGACACTCCCCCTCCCGCCAAATCTGGCGCCCCTGCAGTGCGCAGGCGCTTCTGCAGCCCTGCAGCTGCTGGCCGTGGGGCTGGCTGGCACTGCCTCGAAGGGACTCCTCTTCCAGCTCCGGAGCGCGCGGGCAGAGCGGGAGTGGCGCCTTTCGCTCTGCACTGCCCGCTCTGACACGCACGAGCGCTGCCGCCAGCCCCGGGAACGAAGGGCCATGAGGAGGTGCGCGCGAGGGGCGCCATGCCGGGCTGCAGCCGCTTTTCCAAGCAGCGCCCTGCTTTCCTTTCCCTCTTGGGCCTCCCGTGGCACGCACAGCGTGTGGCCCAAACTCCTGGCGCTGGCTCCCTTTGGCCTGCCAAGGAGGAAGCTGAAACTCTGACTCCTTGCAGTCCACCTGCCTTGGGGGGTGGGGAGAGGTCAACTTCCTGGCCAGGGCTCCTGTGCTTTCTGCAGCTGCTCTGCCAGGCAGGCGTTCAACAGGTGTGGTGCACTTGTCTCTGTGGCTGGGCTGAGGGAAAAGTGGCATTTGGGGGTGGTAAAGGCCCTGCACGCCCTGGTGCTATGCACGCCCTGCAAGGATGAAGAGCAGCCCCCTTGTTGGAGGCCAGCTTGTGAGCAAGGAAACGCTCTGAAAGCAGAGGAGATTGCAGCAGGCTGTGCTTCTTACTCAGCTGCTAACAGGCTGCTCCCCCCCCCCCGTGTTTTGAAATAATACCTCCCATCAGGATTGTCACAGCCCAGGAGTGGCCTCTGCCAGAATGCACCCGTTGCACATGTGCTAGACGTTGCTGTGGAGTGTGTGCAGGGAGCTTCGGACCCTGTTTGTGTCAGTCACACGTCCAGGGTCTTGCACTGTGTGTTCTGTATTTATGGCAAGTACGGGTGTGCCATTGCTATGCCTGTGCAAAGCAGGCATGACCCAAGGTCTTTCGCTGTCTAGGAAAATTGAAACTGCGTCTCCACTTCATCCATAACTTACTCTGTTTTATATCTGTTACACTGATAGTTCGACTATTGGATTACGATGGGTTCAGAGCCCCACTCACCCATAATGCTCACTGGATATTGGATAATGCTGTCCTGAACCAGTCAGTCTCAGCCTAACATATCCGACAGGCTTATTGTGATAATAAAATGGGCTACTGGAGATAATACTTATTGTGGGCTACTAATGGGCTACTTATGGATGTTACTGGATGTAATGTCCAGTAGCTACTAATGGGCTACTTATTGTGATAATAAAATGGGCTACTAAACACTCTGGAGATGGGTAGGAATTGCTCTCATTTGCCTGCTGCCATTCCCCAGGTAAGATGTGGGGAAGGAGCATGAGACAAGCTTGAAGGAGTGAAGCGTGTGCAAAGGGAACCAAAACCAGACTATGCCCCAGGTTCCATCTCTAGTGCAGCTCCGTATCACCCAACCAGTGAGATACTAAGGCATATCTTTTGCCTCATCCCAAAATACAAACAATTGCTGAATCTCCGAAACATTTATATAGACCCCTTCCCCAGAATTTTGACATCCTTGGCAGTGGCCAACCGTGCCTTGCTTTGTGGTTGAATGGCCCAGTTGGAAGGTGCATAAAAATAAGTGGAGCAGACTGTCCGAGTTTGTTGCATGTACCTGTACCAAGTGTGTAGACATTCATGCACTATATATGGGGCCATGTTCATAGTTACTTTAGTTTAATGTGTCAGTTTAATTTTCTTTAATTGTTTACTATTTGTAATTGCTCAGACTGGTATGATTTAGTCATATATTATGAAGTAGATGGTAGACTCTGCACAGAGGAGGAGGATACTGACTATGCAGATCCATTTCAGTCTGAGTTCTGGCCTGGCTACAGGTCAGAAATTGTCTTGGTCACCATAGTGGATGACCTGCACTGGGACTAGTGTTTCCTAAAGTGCACAGTAATGAAGCCACGCACCTCCTAGCTGGGTTCCACACAGTGCGGAGGTCAGCAACCTGCCAGTTCTGTGATGACGTGATGTCATCATCGCTGTAACGTCCAGAGGCAGCATTACAACACCGCACAGCCAAAGGGGTCCACACACCAGCACGACATTGGAGCTGTATAGCTCTGCCCCATGACCTTTGGCTTATGGGGTTCCTCAGGGCATTGTTTTATCCCAAATGCTGTTTAACATGTACACATGAATACATTGGGAGAAGTATCCAGCAATTTGGGCTGCTGCTGGATGACCCCCACCTCTACCTCACACTTTCACCAACCAGTCTCAGGGAGGCAGCAGAAACCCTGATTCAGTGTTTGGAGACCATTCTGGTCTGAGTCAGAGTGAATTAGCTAGAACTTAAGACAAGATCACAATGTTGTTGGTTGCAAACTTAATCTGGATAGAAGTTTACATCTAATGTTGGATGGGGCTTAATACTTCCCTTTCAAAATATAGTGTCTGCCTTGTATAACTCAAGATAGACATGGTAGTGACCTTGGATGCCCAGGTGACAGTGGTAGCCAGGACTAACTTTTATCAGCTTCATCTGATTCACTAACAGCCCAGCCCTGAGCTACCCAGTGCCCAGGACTGCAGCAGTGCCAAAAGTGGCTGCCTGTGGCTGCATCCTAAACGCAACCTGGGCAGCGCTGGTGGATCCTTAGAAGAAGGACTTTGTTCACTTTCCCCGGGTAAGGCGTGTAACCCCACAATGGGGCTACTCAATTCTATGGCAACCCAAGGGTCAGTGTAGAATTAAGAGCCTCCGTGCCGGGCCAGTGGCCTGACACAGAGGCTCAGGATCTGGTGGAGCAAAGATCCACTGGTCCCACCTCCCTCCCGCCCCGTTCCCTCCCACTGGCATTCCCCCCACATCGCCTTCCTCCCACATCCCTCCACCCCAGAACGCCTCCTCCCCACCTCCCCTCACGCCCCCACCTCCCTCCCTGCCGCCTGGTGATCCGTGTGACAGTGGAGCGGTGGAGCAGTGGCAGTCAACTGGTGCTAGCCCAGCGCTGTCTGGTGCTAAGCTAGCACCAGTGCTAAGGGCCATAGATGTGCCTTACAGCACGATTGTGACAGTGAGTGCCGGCAGCAAGCTGGCACGCATTGCTTAGGATTGGGCCCTAGCTATCCAGGGAAGGCAGATCTATCTTCAGTATTCAATTGTCTAGTCCAAACTAGACTATTATAATGGTTTGAAAATATCAATTGGTAAAAATGCAACTGCCAGGTTGTTGATAGGTATGAGGTGCTTAGGGCATATGACACATGTCTTATTCCGACTACACACGCCCCATTCAAAATGCTGGTTCTAAGCTTGAAAGCTAGGCCTAGGGCCAAAGACTGCCTAAGACAGGCAGCTCAATCCTAACCAGTGTCCTGCGCTGCAATTTAGTAGCACCAGTTGCAGCCTCTGCTGCATCCAGCGTGTGAAGAGAGGCTCCTGGACACTTGTCCCCTTCCCCCAGGGTAAGTCCCAGAAGCCACAATGGGCCTACTCGAGCTCTCACTAGCTCATTGGTTCAAGTCTGAGCAACACTGTGTCAGGAAATCAGACCCGGGAGCAGGGATAGGATATGGCGGAGACCCCTGCCACCATTTCTGCCCCCTCCCGAGCCTGATCTTACCCCTTCTCACCCCTCCCCTGCCCCATTACACCTCCTCCCCACCTCCATTCCACAGGCCTGCAAAGAGTCTACCTGTTGTGGCAGGCTCTGACCTCTGACTAGTTCTGACTAGCACAGGCCTGTCCGCCAGCACCAGGATCCATCTTGTTGGCACATTTGCAACAGTGCGCATACCATTCCCACCCTTGGTAGCCAGTTTAGGATTGGGCTGTAAGTTAAAGGACCTCCTGTGCCTATATAAACCTACCAGGTTCTTAATCTCAGGGCCTGGTTTCTGGCCCATTACTTGTACAAATATGGCTGGTGGAGACCAGAGATAAGAACTTCTCCTTGGAGGTGCCTCAACTATTGAATTGTTTTTGTTGGGGAAGTTTATCAATGCCCCACCCTTGCAGTTTTTAAACAGGCCCTCAAAGCATGCATGTCAAGAATTCTTATTGCAGATAGTCTGCCCCTGGTGGTCTCCGCAAACACTCAACTGGAACCTCTAGCTCACCACCTCAACAGGGGAAGCAAGGACAATGCACCACAAGCAGAGTGGGTGGGTGGAAAGAATCCCATGTTGCAGTGTATTGATGCTGCACCTTCCTGTCATGTCTTTAGTCCCCACCCCCATTCTGACCCCTCCATCATTATTCGGTGTGGCTCTGCTATCAACTATGTTGCTTAACCATGTTATCCTTTTGCGGCTGCTAAGAGCAGGGAGTGTCTGCTCCCTATTGGTGAATGCCAGGGGCTCAAGCCATTGCTACTGCTGACCAAGTGCTCATCAGAATCTCTTTCATATTTCAGGAGTGCACCATTGCCACAGGGCACTGAACAGTGGTCCTCTGTAGAGTTCCACTGCAGCCAAATGTCACTATGATTTTTATAGGGAGTGTGCATTAGCCCACTTGGAGCTCTGTGGGGCAAGTCCACAGTGCTTGGCAATACCATCATCCCAGAGCCCTGGGGTAAACCATGATGGACATCTTTGTGATGGTGTGGCATCTGAATAGAACTGGGGCATTAATTAATTAAAAATGGGCAGCCCAATCCTAATGGGACCGCCTTTGCTGGAATACATCGGCACTGAAATGACTGCCACTATGGGCAGGGAGGCAGCTGGAGGTTGCCTGGAGATAAGGGAACATTTTTTCCTCTATGGGTCTACTTTGATCTGGACCAGTTCAATTGCTGGTGCAGAACTGAGTAGCCCCATGTATGGCTTTCAAGCCTGGAATGGGGGATAGGATCCTTCGGCAGCTGAACAAAGACCTGGTCAAGGGTAACCAATTATAGCTGCAGTGCTAAATACACTGCATTTAATACCCATTGAACACAGTGGGGCATGCATCTGAGTTAATATACATTGATTTGCAATGTAATTCTCATATTTTACAGTCTGAGGCTGAGAAGTGAGCAATTAACCCAAGGCCAACCAAGGCAGATTATTATTTTTTTAGCTTGCAATGTAACTATCTATTTTCATATGATAGCCAGAAACCCTTACAAGAATAATGATGATGATGAAGAAGATTTATGTACTACTTTTCAACAGAAAATGTTCACAAAACAATTTACATAGCAAAAGAAGTTTTAAAATAGTTTCCTGTTCCAAGGGACTGAAAATCTTCAAACCCAAAAACAACAGAAACAAGCAGCTCTGCTGGTGTGAATCAGGACAGTTGCTCTCCGCCTGCTAAACATAAGAAGGAAGCACTTAGAAGGTGCTTCTGTGCCCAGTTCTTAAATCTTGTTCTTGTTTTTAAGCCACCTTTTAAAAGTCATTTTAGCCATTTAGGAGTTAAAGTATAAGAATGCCAATCTGATTGCTGTGAGACAATATGGCAGTGAAAGAGGAGATTTTGCCGGACTTTCAACACAGTCCTGAGCATGTGTTAATGGGCCTTTCTCCCAGGTAACTGTGTATGGGACTGCTGCCTTGGCAGAGTAGTTCCACTGGAATTTTTACTCTTATTTTCTTTGCTTACTACAAGACAGAAGACCTTCTGCTGTTACTGCTGACGTAGGAGGGTGTCTGATAAACTCTAAAATGGCTCAAAAATACTTTTTAAAATACAGAAATGACTCACATTTTGAAACAAATTGGTGAAATATGCAAAGTTCTCAGTTCAAGCTGTATTGCTCAAAGCTTAGCACCTTTAAGTGGTTTTAGGCTCTGTTCCTAAGTGTATTTGTGTGAAAGTCAGTAGTTCCACTGAAATCAATGGGACTTCCTTCTCAATTAGTGTGCTACAAGAGAGTACTGTTATACAGTACTGTGGTTACAATGTTAACTCCATTGAAATTAGTTCGTTTATCAAGTGAGCTGTCAAAAAAAGGTCTGTTTTCAAAGAGCATATAAATATTAAGATAGCAGGAATAATAAGTTTTCTGATAATGCACTAAAATGCCAAGGCCTAATTTGAACTTCTTTTGAAGGTTACTTTCAGCACAATCCTATGCATGTCTACACATAAGTAAGTCTCATTGTGTTCAATGGGGTCTAATCCCAGGAAAGTGTGTATAGGACTGTAGCCCTTAATTGATTTCAAGCTAGTTCTCACCAGTGCTGTATTGGTGATACTGACAAGAAATAATTAGGCCCTTGAGGTTCTTTTTAGTTTAAAAAAAATGTCTGCCTCACTGTCCCATTGTTCGAAGTCAACAGGGCAGAAATAAGGAGGTGAAGAGCAGGTGAATCCTACAGTGTTAGTACTTGGTATCATTTTCTATTTCTTTCTCTGGTATATTAGGTCAGCATAGCTTTGCCCCAAACCACATGAAAATCAGAAATATGAACTCAGTGGAAAAAAAGCTACTTTTCATATTACACAATTCCTACATGGAAGACAGTAATATATAACTCATTTGTAGATTGCAATGTGCCACAATTCTACACATGGGGGTTTCACTGTGAGTGCATATGCATTCCAAAGTTGTGATGCATCACAATTGGGTGCATCACATCTGAGCATCTGTAGATCTTGTGAACAATGCATGTACACACAGCAAAAACTATGTGTCTGACTGCCATGTATTAAAATCTACACACAATATGTTAAAATCATATGAAATATGAATTTCATGGAAAGCCCTATGCTATGTCTGCCATGCTGGAACTGTATAGGATGCAAAGTTAATGTAAGATTCACAGTCAAGATTAAGAAATGTACCTCATGGTCCAGTCCCTCCTAAGCACAGTGTGTGAAAGTAAGTTCTACTGAAATAATTAAGGCCCAAATCCTAACCCACTTTCTGGCACTGCCATAGCTGTGCCAATGGGACGTGTGTTGCATCCTGCAATTGGGGTGCACTCACGGAGGCCTCCTCAAAGTAAGGGAATGTTTGTTTCCTTACCTAGGAGCTATATTGCTCTTATGTCAGTGCTGGAAATTGGGTTAGGATTGTGCCCTAAATTTAAGAATAGTATGCTGGACTATTTTCCAATCCCAGGTTTAAATCTTTAAGTGAATTCACTCAAAGCAGCCCTCAACAAGCACCACTACATAATCATTTGTCTGTAATGGCAGATTTAGGTATTTTGTGAAGATGTTGCCCCACTTCATGCCTTGCAAGTAATCTTAAGTAGTCAACACCTGAAAACAAAGATTGGGGGTCATAGGGTTAATCACAGAGCGAGAAATGGAGCAACTCTTTGGCTTTGCACAATTTTGGTAGCCAGTGCTGCAGTCACAAAATGATTGCGGAGGCAGTACAATGTTTCAGGTGAACCTCCAATCCCATCCCCATGTTCATCCTCTGTGTGTGGGGGGGGGGGGGCACTGCATATACCTCATTTCCTAGGAACGGTTTTTACCATGTGTTACAAGCTGCCTGAGTATTGGCTTACAGTGATTTTCAACCTTTTTCATCTCATGGCACACTGACAAGTCACTAAAACTGTCAAGGCACACCATCAGCTTTTTGATAATTGCCAAGGCACACCATGCTATCAGTGGGGGCCTCACATCCCTATTGACCCTTCTAATAAATGAGCTTCCGTCAAATTCCTATAGCACACCTGTGGACCACTTGCGGCACACCAGTGTGCCACGGCACAATGGTTGAAAATGGCTGGCTTAGTATCTCACACTGACCAGAGAGTCTCAAAGTTAATTTTTGTATCAGTTCCATTAACCGCTTTGGAAATTTCTGCAAGAATTTCCCAAAAGGATCACAGTTAAAAAAAAAGGAAAAGGAAAAGAACTGAAAAAAGAATTTTCCTTATAACCAGGGATAGTCTAGAACAGGGGTGTCCAAAGTTTTTGGCAGGAGGGCCACATCATCTCTCTGACGCTGTTTCGGGGGCAGGGGAAAAAAAGAATTCACATTTAAAATTTGAATAAATTTACATAAGTTTACGTAAATGAATATATTAAAGATGAACTTATATGAATGAATGAAGGTCTTGCAATAGCCCAAGGCCTATAAAAGGCCTTGCACAAAGCAAGGCTGGCCTTTCCTTTGCTGCTGCTGTTACTACATCACAGACTTGAAATAGCAAGCAGTGGAGGGAGCCCTCATCCCACAGCTCACAGGAGAGGTCAAACAGTTGCATCGGGCCAGTGCGGGCTCCAGCAAGTCTGGAGGGCCAGAGGCTCATTGAAGACTGGGGGCTCCCTGAGGGCCGCATTGGGAGTCCTTGAGGGAGTCCTTGAAACTTCCTTCTGATTCACTCCTAGCATTCTTACTTTCCATATCATGTCATCCTAAACTGAATGCTGTACAGTAAGTAATACATACTAAGTTACCAACATCTGACACCAGAAAGAGGGTCCTATGGCTGCAATTAAAGAATTGTGCACTTAGTTCCATGTTCTCAAAGAAGCTTTCTGTTTGTCAAACTGCCACCAGTTCCATAAACCAAAGCACTTTTGAAACTCAGGGAAATTTCAATAGTGGCTTGTGCTATGGTGGGGTGTGGGGGGGGGGGAGAAAGAGAGAGAGAGCATGCATGCATGCACATTTCTACAGGCCTTTGAGGTGTCAAAAGTATACCACACATAAAATGGATTGCAATAATAGAGAGGCACACTTTCCCCATGCAATTTTTTGAGCAAAAGTTCCTCTGCAACAATAATCTGTTAGTTCACATTGATTAGAATGAGCCTGAGTTTGCTCCCCAAAAGATTATTCAGTTTTTAAATAACTTTGTTTTTACCCTTTAGTCAACCACACAAATGGGTAGAATTTATTCAGTCATATTGGCCAAACCCTGCTCCAGAATTTCAGAAATGTCATGGAACACTTTCACTGAGGTTCTGCAACTACTGCCACATTACCATGCTTTAATAGCATGAGAAGTTGTTTGCTGCTGATAAAATCTGATTACTTAATAAAGCTAATAATAAATGCCTTGTGGCCTTTCAATAGGAACAGTAAAATAAAATAAAATATTATTATTATTATTATTATTATTTTTTAATTTACACCCTGCCTTTTTACCCAACAGGTACACAATTGTCCCAATTGCCAATAAAAAGTGGAGGGTAATTAGGTGTGCCTAGTTCTTGATTGTTGAACAGACTTTCTCTCAGTTTGTACACGCTCATAGGAATGCAGTGTTTAATTGATGTATTGGTTAGATTTATTAAATAAACATCTTTTTCAGATAATTCTGTCTGCTACCAGTGCAAGTCGTGGAAGGCAACATACCTCTGACAGTGCCCCACAAACTGGCCATTGCCACAGTTTTGCTGGTGGTGGGGGCAGATTGGGACAAGGACTAGGCTGGGACAGGAAGAGAACAGTGGATCTCAGCAGCACTAGCGACTGCTGATTCCTATATCCCCATCCTATACTTGACATGCCCCCTTCCAGGTAACAGATCTACACCAGCAAAAGAACTGGCCTAGATGTGAGTAGACTCATAGGGGACCAGGCAGTTGCCAGAGCGGTACATAAAATTTTTCTTTATTTACCTTTCCCAGCTGGCCTGGTCCCCAGCCGGCCCAAAGGATGCAGGGGATGCTGCATCATTGATCCAGCACCCTGCGCTATTGGCACAGGGTAGGATTGGGCTATAAACGTGTAAATGTGTTTCCCAATTTCATTTATTGGGAGACACATTTTTTCAAACATGTTAATCATTTTTAACGAAAGTATTTATAAATACATTGTACTGTGGATGGCAAGCATTAGCTCAGAAGAGCTAAGTTTCTCAATCATGAAAAATGCCCTGCTTGTAGTAGTAATGCCTGTTATGAGACAACACATACATTCATTTTCTAAAAATAAAGTATGAGCCAGTTTGGACAATACACTGATTGTCCACCCATCCCCATGCAATTAAAGTCATGCGCACTCACACTGTGCACATCTTGCCCCGCCCCTCCTTTCCAGATTAGTTCTATTAATCATAGGGAGGGGCATCTGAACCTCTTCTGCACATGCACTGATAAACCAAAAAGCAGACATATCTTTAAACATGTGGGTTTAGGTACTCATAGGAAATGATTATCCGAACCTGGTGCCTTTTTCTTAAAAACTATTTTTTTATTCACTGCATTTTTATTCACATCTAAGTTTTTGGTCACAATAGGAATTATATGTTTATTATGAACATTCCTCTGTTTCTTCTGGGGTCTCTGAAGAATCCATGATTGTCGTTTTTATGTTTTTATATGTGATTTGCCATCAACACCATTATACATGTCAGTGAAGTACTTGAAAAATGCAAGTGCTAAAATATAAGATATGATTAACATTGTAAAAAATAAGCTACATAAATGAAAATGAAAATTTACTTTTTAATTGTGAAACAGAACCTGGAATCATTAGGACCAGTCTAAAGATTAACTGTTAAAAGATAACAGATATAATACTCTGTCCCCAGCTTATTGATAATGTATCAAACTACACTATAAATGTAAACCAGCCTATTTCACTGTTAATGGCTTTCAGTCAGGAAATTCTGGGAATTATAATTCTGTGAAGGGGCAGGGATCTTAACAATACAGACATCCACTAAACAACCTTCCACTTAAAAATTGACCACATACACAACTAAGCACAACAAAGAGGCTCTGATTGAGGCAATCAGGTCTCCCATAGCCTGCAGCAGAGTGTCTGTTTACACAACAAAGAGGCTCTTAATACAAAGAAGAGGCAATCAGCTTCCAGTAGCCTGCTCAGCCAGAGAGTGTCTGGTAGGGACTGTCCTTTTACACAACAAGGCACTAGATTGGGCTGAATGTTCACTTAATGACCTAACTGCATAACAACAGGAAATCAGAGAACGAATCCCCATCGTTAAGTGGCTCACACCTGTATTTGGAACACTAATAATTCCTAGTGTTATTTGTTGGAAAGTCATAACCGTTAAGTGGGCTTCAAACCACTGAAATTTGTAGTGTAGTAGATGTCTAAAATATTGCCTCATTTAATTGAAATGTTTCACTTACATTATACTGTGCTATGTCTCAGAGTAGGAAGAATTAAAGTGCACTCTGCTCATATTGCCTAATATATGTCATATAAATATATAGTAATATAGTTGTTATATAAATATATGTCACTCTATAACTATGACAAAGTAATGACTTGAGCATGTGAAACAGTCATCATTGATCAACATCACAGCCACAACTTAAGATACACCTGATAATTTGTTCAGTGGTAATGTATTTAATTGTGTGTATGAGTACAGTGTATATATTCAGCTGTACTTACTCAAATACAAGGAATACTTTAGCACTTTTCAGGTGTTCCTCACACATATAATGGACATACACTAAGTGGTGGGATGGCATTGTGGTGAAACCTCTACTTCAATATGTAAAGTCTGAAAAGATTTCTCTTGGTATATGTAGAGGGCTCTCTGTGTGTTTTTGGAAATCCTACACAATCCCAGACAGTGCCATCTATATGTACAGTTGTATGCACAAGAGTCTTTTCAGGCTTTACAATGAATGTGCAGCTGGGGCCTGCTGCTGATTGGCTGCAGTGTCTCATGCACATTCACTGTACATGGGAAGAATGTTTGAAAGGAGCTATGTAATAGGCCACTTCAGCTTACCTTTGAGACAGTGTCAGCCCAATCCTACTCAACTTTCCAGCACTGATGCAGCCACAAAGCAGCCCAGAGGTAAGGGAACAAATGTTTCCTTACTTTGAGGAGGCCTCTGTGATGCAGTTCCCCCCCCCCCCCAGTGGCATGGCTACATCAGTGCTGGAAAGTTGGATAGGACTGGGGCCGAAGTTGCCTTTTTTCAACAGCCTGTAAAAATGCACAGACAGGATAGGCATAGCATACTAATATTGAAACTAGGGGAAATACACTCATAATTTACTATAAAACTTGCATGATAAATTATTTTCTGTTAAATACTGTATATAAGATGCTGTATTTACTGTAAATCATCCCTTATTTATTCCTCCCTATTAAACCTCATTTATCCTCTGGTTTTTTTTGTGTGTGTGTGTGTCACACTAGCTCTCCATTTCATAAAGCTCTATGCTGACAGCCCCACTACTGTTCCTCCTGTATTGCAGGCAAATTTCAAGTCCACTCCAGCTGCCTTGATCAGTGGTTCCCAAACTGTGGGTTGGCACCCACCAGTGGGTTGCAACCCAATTTTTGGGGGGTCACAAAACTGACAAGGAAAACAAATTGAGCCCTGTGGAAAGTGAAACTGAGCCACACATACACACTTACTTGCGAGTAGGTGATTGTGCCTGAGTTCTTATCAAAGGCTAGGCAAAGGGGAATGTTAGGCCATGTAATGGTCCAGATCTGATGAACATGGAGCTCAACAAATGCTCCAGAAGGCGGTTCCCCCTTCTCCTTAGTCCAAAGGATAAAAACAGAAGTTGAGTGACTGGTAAAATGAAACAATTTTTTTAAAGTCTCATAAATTTAGGTGGGTCCCAATAGAGCGTTGTTTTAAAAGTGGGTCCTGGTACTAAAAAGATTGGGAACCACTGGTTTGGATAGACAGTGGAGATTTACTGATGATGTGAAACATACATGAGGATACAAACAGCAGTGAGTAGTTCTGTTCCCTCAAGGGACCTTTGCGCTTCTGTTTCTTCTTGAGTCAGTCTCTTAGCTTCCATATCTGCTTTGTGGTTACCTCTGGTTACCACACAGGTTGCCCTAGAGGAGCAAATGGGGCAGATGGAGCAGGATAGAGTGGGGGGGGGGGTGGAAGCTCAAATTCAGGGAGTTCTGCAAGATCAGGAGCTGAAGGCTCTGGTGGAGGTGGCGGAATAGTAGCCACATGGTGTTCTGGGACAGGGTTCACATCTGGCTTCCCCTTGACAGAGGTCTATGGATGCCACACTTTTTTACATGAAAGATCAAATGCTAATTTACCAGCCATTATCAAGGCCTAAGGGCCTAATCCTAAACAGTGCGTGCCGGTTTACCGCCAGCGCGCACTGTCACAAATGTGCTGCCAAATTTCTCCCATTCTAACTTTGCCCTAGTCCATAAGTTGCTGCCCTGAATCTACCTGCTGTTACTCTGGGTACCATGAGCAACAGTTTCACAGTTTGTTTTTCCTATCAGAAGTCAGCTGAAATTCTCAATACAGGATTCCTTTCAAAACCCTTTCAATAAAAAAGAGCAGCAAAGGCAGTTTTGTTTAAAATTCCCTTCAAAAGGAGTAACTGAAAGGGGGAGGAGTTGAGCAGTTGTGAAGCATCTGTAAGACCAACTTATAGCCATTCTGTGTGGGAATTGGACTTGGGAAAGCAGAGCTGTTATCACTGTTGGACTGCATTGCTGAACTACTGTACTTGAGAGAAATGCTGCTACAAAAGTTGACTTGGTAAATAAACCCACTTCCATTGGAAGAGCTTCGTTGATTCAGCTCTCATTCCTGCATTAAGGTCTGGCAGAGTACCAGGGTACTGGAGAGTGAGCAGGACTCAGGTTAAGAATCTGGTAGCGAAGCATCCTTTCTCCCTAAAGGCCCCACAGAGAGCAGAGTCATAATCAGCTAGGGACTGGTGGCAGAAGAATGACTACACAGGTTGGCTTCAGCATTTTGGGATCCTGTGTCAGGAGTCACACTGCTCTTCAGGTCCCACCCAGGTAACCAGTATTTTTCAAATCAGAAATGGGTTGCTCCATTTTTTAAAATCACAGAACACGTGCTTCCACGTCCAGGAACGTTATGGGTGTACTAAGTCCGTTTTATGTCATTGGTTTTATAAGCATCATTTTAAGTGTGATGACATAGAGATTTGCAGCCCAATCCTATGCATTCCCCTCCCCACTGATGAAGCCACAGCAAAACATGCTGCATCCTGTGGGGATCCTGGAGTCCTGGAGGTCTCCTCTAGGTAAGGGAAAGTTTGTTGTAAACCTCCAAGCTCTGGAGGGGTCTGCTCGGATATGTGCTACTGAAACTGTTGGCATAGGTTAATGTTATTATAATACACAGAAATGATAGCTGACTCATAGTAACACCTTGTTATTGGTTCCATGCTGTATCATAATTACATTTCATTGGCCCTCAAAACAATCAGTCTCATGGGTCAGTTTTGAGTTAAGCAAATCCACTTTTTGTTCCAGAAGGCAGTTGTGTTTTCACAACTAATTGGCCATTTTCAGCCTAATTGGCCATAACTTATGATAGAATACTAATATTCCAATGCAGTTTGTTTCATTGCATTCTGCATTAAATTACCTTTCCAATGATATGTAACATGATGGCATTATCAATACATACCAAGGTTTTCACAATTTTGGCCACTAGGGTCAAGTTCAGCTTCTTGCTTCCCAAAGGTTGTTGCCCAGTGCAACTGCTACCCCCTGAACCCCCTTAGCTATGCTACTGCATTTGGAAAGCACTCTGCATATATTGATGCTCAAGGTCACCTCAGATGTTATATTTTTGCCTAAAATGTTTCAAAGGTACATCTAAATTGCAACATGTATACAAGCATAGGTTTGTAAATATATGTGTCATAGATTTATACTTGGCAGGAAGGCATGGTGGCTACAGCTCCCCGTTGAGTATATTCTTGATGTCAAACACAACTTATATCTATGGACTGGCCCCTCAATCTAGTCGTATGGGGCAAGCACAGGGCTCTGATGCAAACATAGCTGGGAATTTGTCTCTGGGGCTCTTTAAAGTTGAAATGTTCATTTGTCCAAACGTGTATGTACAGGACAGTGGAAAAACTTCGTCCCTGTTAACAAATAGCTGTCATTATACTTTTTTCAAAGCACAAATATAGAAAATAAGCATTCTGTAATTCTTTGGATATTAGTTTACTTTTTATTGAATTTTAATCTGAGCAAAATAAGTATTACTCATTGTTAGGTATCACTTTCTTCCAATACATTTCTTGTTACACAATAAGAAGTTTTCATATAGATGTTCCTACAGAATAAGAACTGCTCTTGGGAGAGAATTATGAAGTCTGAGTGGCTTTATGCTCACAACTGCAATATGAGTCTTTTTTCGTGAAACTGTTTATGATGGAGGCAAATGGTTTTTAAGAGAGCTGAAGGTGATATGATAGAGGTATCACTTCCCGTGGTGAACACACTCATTTGTCCCCTCACCATCTCTATTCAAACAAGGTTTGCAGATTTTTGAAGTACAACAAAAAACCTGCAAAAGCTGTGAACAAAGGCAATCATGAGATGAGTGAGCACACCACACCTTTGTCAGCCTTGGTCCCCTTGCTAATGTGGCTAAGAGACACCTTTTAAGTGATGGTTCTCGTATATAACAGGCAAAGAGCAACTGTCCCTATTCAAGTCGGCCCAGCAACGTTTCTGTTGGTGCCTCTCATGTCATTTTTTTAAGCTTGTGAGCTGCTTTGGGACAGAGAGCTTTTATTTTCACTGATTTGGTCATGTAAACTACTTTGTGAGCATTTCTGTTGAAGCATAGCCTTCTAACTATTTTGACAGCACAATCCTATGCATGTCTACTTGGAGGTAAGACTCATTTAATGGAACTCACTCCCTCGTTGTGCTGGGACTGCCATGGCGCAAAACAGCTGCCACAGCATTCTGCATGCAACAGGGCAGCCGGTGGCGGCTCCTCGGGGGAAGGGAACTTTCATCTCTCCCCCAGGTAAGGCAAGTAGCCTCGTAATGGGGTTACTCGATTTTACAGCAACCCTTGGTCCTGCCTCCCTCCCACCCTGCTCCCTCCTGCCAGCATGCCTCCTCCCCGCCTTCTGCCTGCCTACCCCCTGCACTGAAACACTTCCTCCCCATCTGCCCCCATCTACCTCTCTGCTGCCCCATGGGGCACTAGCCCAGCAGTACCCAGTGCTGAGTTAGCATCCATGCTGGACCTGTGCTGAAGGCTGCAGACATGCCTTATGGCACCTTGGGATTTGGCTCTGGGTGTGCTGAAGGAGTAATTTAAATAAATGGCAGCTTGCGGGGCTAGACTTGGAGGAATTTCTGATGGAAAAACAACACTCCTGACATATTAAGCTGTAGTCTCAATTCAGATTGGCCTCTCATGAAGCTGCTAGACTTACCTTATACTTCAAACTAAACAGTGATGCATTTAATGTCACACCTAATTTGTGCCAAGTGTTTCTTTTGTGTAAAGTTAGGTACCAGAATTGTTAACAAAAAGCCTATCATTATGATGAGTGAGTTATGTGCAGAAGGCAAGAATTATTTAGAGATCCCTATCAGGGAGTGATAGGATGAAGGGCAGGTTTTGACCTCACCACAGAAGAATTTTCAAGTACTGTATAACACTTTATCCCTGTGATTGTGTGAATAGTAACATTCACTTATACAAGAGGATGCACTCAGGAACAGTTTGGGTCAAAGTGAGGAATCAATCTCTTCCCTGATCTTGGTTACTGCAACTGCTGAGAAATAGTTTGCATCTATTTGCATAGCCCTGCCTCCTCATCTCAGTCTGTTTCTTGACTTTGTTAGGAATGTTGAAATCTGACTTTGATTGATAGACAGATTCTGAAATGATTCTTATAAAAAGTCTTCTGAAAACATTTCCTAATTAATCACATATTGAATGTGAAAAAAACTTTAAAGACAAGAAACACAATATTCATGCTTTACTGATTTTGTACTCTCAATCCAACTACTTTCATTCTTTCTCAAATGATTTTGCATTCTGGGACAGATTGGTTGCGGTATCCCTCTGACTTAATGTTTTATGACTACTTCTTTCCCATTTGTTTTGGAAGAAATTACCTCTTTCTTTTCCTAGTCATGTTTTCACTTGTTCTTGCAAATAAGTGCCAAGTTCATAAAGTAGGTTGTGTGTGCTTTTTTTCCTTCTGTGGGCTATGCAGGTTTCTCCAGATCCTTCTTTCTGAGAAAAGTGGGCCATCTACTGTTGGTTTTGAGTATGGACTTTAAAAAGAGGTTGGTAAGGAAGAACAGGTTGAGCAACAATGCAGTTGTATGTGCATCTCTTCTGTATAGATATAAAAAAAATTAATGTTTAATATACCATGGATAATTTTGAAGGAGAATTTTACTTCTGAGTAAAAGTAATTCATGTTTCTGCTTTTACTAACCTAAAAATATTAGAAATAGATATTCATGTCTGTGCACATGTGTACCCTTTGCATAGGTACATATCTCCCTTCATTGAAATGAAGGAACTTTGTGCACTCAGTGAGTTTGTTTCTCCATTTAAATCAGGGGTGCCCAAATCCCGGCCCTGGGCCACATGTGGCCCTCAAGGCCTCTCAATGCGGCCCTCAGGGAGCTCCCAGTCTCCAATGAGCCTCTGGCCCTCCGGAGATTTGCTGGAGCCCGCACTGGCCCAACGCAACTGCTCTCAGTGTGAAGGCGACTGTTTGACCTCTCCTGTGAGCTGTGGGATGAGGGCTCCCTCCACTGCTCGCTGTTTCATGTCTGTGATGCAGCAGAGGCAGCAAAGGAAAGGTCAGCCTTGCTTTGTGCAAGGCCTTTTATAGGCCTCGAGCTGTTGAAAGACCTTCATTCATTCATGTAAGTTCATCTTTAATATATTCATTTATGTAAACTTATGCAAATTTATTCAAATTTTAAATGTAAATTAATTCCCCCCCCGGCCCCCGACACAGTGTCAGAGAGATGATGTGGCCCTCCAGCCAAAAACTTTGGACACCCCTGATTTAAATGAATGGGGTGATTCCATGCATGTATTTGAGGTTCTCTACTAAAAAAGAAATCACTGGATTAAGATAAATATGAATGAGGATAAATTATCATAAAGGATTAGGATCAATTTTTGTTAATTGCTCCATTCTAGTATAAAATAAATAAAAATATTACTTAAAAAATACCCCAATTAGTATAATATAAGCAGAAATTGTTAATGTCTATTTGTAGTCATTTAACTGCAGGCTTAGCTGTCTGGATGTGAACATGAAGGCCTCTTTAAAAATTGCATTTGGGAACTCTGCATTTCTGAGTCTTATACATGTTCTGAGTCATATCTGTCCACTGAGCAGAGAAACATATTCTAGTACTGTCAGCACTAAGCAGCCAGTACCAATGTAGTCGTTTGCCTCTAGCGTCAGTGACTGTGACTCATTCACTTCTGATTCTTGAATTATTAATTTTGGTGACGATGTCCAGGCAGGAACAGCCCTGCAAGATTTTCTAATTTCAGTACAAGGATGTACAAGACTTGACGTTTTAGTATTTGTTATGACTTGTATGGGATGTGGTCACAATCACTGGAAAAAATGACACATGGAGTAATCCTTTTTTCTGAATTCAAAGCCCCCTGGGTTTTAATTTTTTTTTTTTAGTTACTAGCAATCACCTCACTAAGATTACTAACAGAAAAAAAATATTTTATTCAAAAAAAGATTGAGTAAAAAATATAATATGATGTAGGATTACTTGTTAAAGATCAATAGCCTTCATTCACATGATCCCAAACCCAAACCCAAAGTGATTAAGGGTACAATCCTAACCAACTTTCCAGCACAGACCTAAGGGCAATGTAGCTCTGAGGTAAGGGAACAAACATTCCCTTACCTTGAGGAGGATTCTGTGACTGTCCTCCAACCTCAGGAGGCAGCACATGTCCCATTAGCGGAGCTATGTCAGAGCTGGAAAGTTGGTTAGGATTTGGGCCTTAATTTACTTTAAGGTTACATTGGACATGTGGGGTCAGCAGAAAATGTTGCATTCCTTGGAACCTAATAACCATCTCCAGGATAAGTACTATAAGAGGCCCAAATAGTTTAATTCTCTCTCCTTGTTCTGTGTTCTGTCTCCCCTGCCCCCTAGCAAAGGACACCTTCAGTATTCAGTATCTCCTGAAGGCCATTTAACATGTTCAGTCCCTGTCAGGCTTTTTTTTTTTTTTAACTTTTTCTTTTGTACATGTAACATGTACATTACAAACTCACCTAGTGAGTCTCCTGAGAAAATGGAAAGTAGAAACCACATTATTTTTGAGTGGGCTTGTTTGGTTTCCAGATTTAGGGATAATCTCCAGCCTGTCTCTTATGTTAATAAATAATAATAAATAATAATACCCCTGAGATGTTAACACCCCTGAGAAAGACTGCGACTACTACAGTGTGTGTAAATGTCAAGAACACATGTGTATATTAGCTCTGAGAAGGTAGTCAGAGGAGCCCTCAATGCTATCACTAGCTGTTGTCTCCTTAAACTGTCTTGTACTACACTGCTGTTATTTAGGATGAGTGAGATGATATTCTCCCTGACCCCTTCTGCTGATGATTTACATTTTTCCTTCCCACGGAACAGTGGCTTTTCAAATTCAGGGCACTATCCTTTAATCATGACGTTGTAACAGCCTCATCATCTCCCCTGTTCAGTCCTTACATCTGGTTGAATCTTAGTCCTTACATCAAAAGCACAAGAACTTTCACTTGTCTATTCTACTGCCTCTTCTGTTTTGCTGTAGTGGGAGTTGATCTGGAAGCCAGATAATACCACCATGCAGGCATGATCTTGCTTTCAACATTTGTCTGCTCATCTCTTTAAGCCTTTGCAGTTGCTTGAGGAAAGTAAGTGATAAAAATCATATATTACCATACACTCTTCAAAATCCTACAGAGGATGGTCCATCTTGTGTTCTTCTGGAATTGGACAGACAGAAATATAGCTAGATTGATCAGCAGCAAGTACAATCCAGATAGCAGGCTATTATTGTATGTTAAACATGTCTTTTCACCTTGTGCAGAAATTGATGCCAGTATGTCTCCCAGCTCTGATGAAAGAGAACAAGAGAAATGAAGGCCTTGCTCCACCCCCTCATTTTTTGGCACACTCTCTAAGTTGGCAGAACTCTTAGGTTCCCAGGATGCTTTATTCTGTACCATCAGATTTTATGTCTTTTCTGCACTTTCTAGTACCCTGGGGGCCATCCTGTGTTTTATTTACAATTTCCTTTCAGTGTTTAAAGGATTATATGATCTTTTCTAGCCTCCTATAGCAGCATGCAGTTGAGAGCTATTAAAAGTGCTTTCATTTTGTTTGGAAGAATCTCATTCTGAAACACATAATATATTGGCCACTTCTATTTTATATTATACTTGTAATCTTCCTTTTCAGTCAAAAATTGCTCCCAAAGCAGCTCACAGCAATTAAAATCCAATACAAAAGAACAAATACAGTGCTGCAGGGAGAGGGGATCCTAATTTAGATCTTGGACCAGGTGTGAAGGATGGGTACCTGGCTGCAACTTTCCCTCCTGATCACGCGAGCAATGGCAGCTGCTGTGGCAAGGACGGGGGTTCCCATTTTGTTTGATGGGACCCTTGCATTCTTCATCAGGGCAGTGTAAGACTATGAGCCTTGTATTGGATTGGCATTTGGTAGAAAGGTCCAAGCCATCAGGAAATTGGTTGAATTCACTGCATTTTTAAAAAGTGCTATATCAACAGAGAGCTGCTGCTTTCATCTTTTACAATGTTTCAGTTTTCCCCACTTAGGCAGGAAAAGGTGGTACGGAAGCAGTACCTCTGCTCCAACAAGCTCACAGGTCTGGCAGTCCTTCTGTGCAGAAGCAATGTTCAGTCACATACACAAACACACACAGTTTCACTTTTCATGATCAAGGACGGTATGTTCCCAACTGTGACAAATGTTGTCATACCTGTACATTAAAATAATCATATGTGAACTATAAGGAGGACCACTTGAAAGATACCTAGAAAGTTCCAGGGTCAGAAATGGGGGCGTGAGAGGGAGAACCGGAGAATTCAGAGAGTTGTATGGGAGCAGTGGCATCACTAGGATTCGCATCACCCAGTGCGGAAGGCCTGTGTGTCATCCCATGCAGTGGGAGGGGCAATGCCCCAGGTGGTAGGCATGGTGATGTACCATCGCCCCGCCCCCGCTGGTTTTTTGGCTGTACCTTTTGTTAGAACACAGATATTTCAATGTGGCTTGTTTCATTGCATTCTGCATGAAATCACACATTGATTGATATATAACATGATGGGATTATTCCTCCAAATTCTGATTTTAGTGATTTTGAAAACTTGTAGTCTCTCACACACACACCCATGTCAACTTACCAAAACCTTATTGCAACAGTTGTCAAACTTTTAGCACTGGGACCCACTTTTTAGAATGACAGTCTGTCCAGGACCCATTGGAAGTGACGTCATGGCCAGAAGTGACATCATCAAGCAAATTAAAATAAATATAAATAATTAAATTAAAATAAAAGAAATAATTAAATAAGGGGGAGCCAGTCCTGTTCCACCAAGTGAATCTACTCTTAAGTAAGTCATATTGCGGTCAACAGGGCTTACTCTCAGGAAAGTGTGGGTAGGATTGCAGCCTGTGAGCTCAAGCCTATGCATGTCTACTCTGAAGTAAGTCCCATAGTGGTGAATGGGGCTTACTCTGTAGTCTGCCTGCAATAACAACCCCCCAAAAAGTACCAGTGAGATTTCCAGCCCTCCCCAGTGCCCAGTTTAAAGTTCTTCTATTTCAGGCATATCAGGATAAAGACCCTCCTGGCTTTGCAAGTGCAAATAGAAAACGTTCCCCTTACCAGTTGAAGACGCTTTTTGTCCTTTTTAGGGGGGGAGATGCTGCCTTCTGGAGCATCTGTTGCACTCCAGTTCCATCGGATCGGGACCATTCTGGTGTCCTCACATTCCCCTTTGCCTGGCCTGCCCACCAGCCAAGGCTCATCCGCCTACTCATGAGTAAAAGCAACCATGTGGCTGAGTTTGCTTTCCATAGGTCTCAATCGACTCGCAGCTGGGAGGTGGGACCTCCTTCTCGGGTGTTTTTGGGGGCTGCATTCATTGGATCAGGACCATTCTGGTGTCGTTGGATTCCTCTCAGCCTGCCCTTTTCATTGGACTAAGGCAAGTACACCTACCCATGAGTAAATGTGCGATACGGCTCACTTTCACTTTCCATAGGGCTCCATGCATTTTTTCTTTCCGGTTTTTTGGCCATAACGTTTGAAGGAAAGGAGCTATTTCAATTCTGTTTTTTGCATTGTGTTCCACTGAGAATTCCACATCCAACGGTGTATGGTACAATGGGTAGCTCCAAAAGCCATGAAGTTAGCGCATCACCCCCCTGGGCACATCACCCCCCTGGCACATCACCCGGTGCGGCCTGCACCCGCTGCACCCTCCTAGCGATGCCACTGCATGGGAGTGAGAGAATGAACTGGAGATAATTGTAAGAAACAGTGCCAGGATGCTGTGAGAAGAGGCCCCTGAAGGAAACTCTTGAGGAAAGAAGGAAAGCTCGAAGTAACCGCTAGGAAGCAAAAATACACTATACAGCACACTACTCAGAATCAAATCACAGCTGCCCTGAAATGTAGAAAAATCTTCTAAAACAAAATTGTAAAAAAATCTAAAATAAATAAATAAAAATCAAGATATATATCAGAAAGGGTTTGTGTCATTATTTGAGCTGTGTCAGGAGCTACATGACTACATGGAAAGATTTCCATTTGGCTAGCTTTTAAGTACGTTACGCTCACTTAACAACAACGACAAAAAAGACATTTTGGTTCTGGTTTCCAAGCCCAGACTATATAGTATAGAGATGTTGGAAGGAGAATGGTAATGAGGGCTGGGTTTGACCATCCAGAGATTGTCTCCACTTTTGTTTTTCTCAGAAAGTTCATATAACTCTCTCTGGAACTTTTTGATCTGGATGAATATTGCTCAACACCTCTTCCCTATAACAGATGTCTTGCTGGCATGTGGCTGAATAATGTTAGAGGTTCTTTTCTGTTAAATATCACACAGTCAACGCACTAGGGTATGTCAAGGAACAGCAACAGAGGAAAGTGATACCTCATTCTCTGTATTTAAAAAGTAAAACCTGCAGGACACGTGTTAACCCAGGCAAGGCAGTAGCGGGGATTAAACTGTGCAGGTATGCTAAGCAGCTCACACTTTCCCCCTCTAGTTTCCATATGGAAGTAATTGTTTTTGTTACCTCCATCCTGCAATGGAAAGTTGGTGCCTTTAGAGGCTGAATGAAAACCCAAATAACCCAAATAACAATGATGGAATGATAAAAAGCCACTTAAAAAAAAAAAAAAGCCACTTTTAAAAGTTGGAGCTATCTACTGATTAAAAGTTTACCGCAGTTCTGACAGAAGACATCTAGAAACAATGATGCAGCCATGCATTGTTGTATAATTGCTGTTTTTTGTTACAGTTTCTGAACGAATGCTTTGTACTATCTATGGATTTTATTTACTAAAGAAATGTTCAGCCCAATTGTAACTAAACAACCCTGCACCAAAGAAGTGCAAGCTGTATTGGGGGGGGGGGGGATAGGCAGTCACAGAGGCCTCCTTGAAGTAAGGGAACTTTTGTTCCCTTGCCTAAGGATAACCCTCTGCTACCCAAATAGGTATACTCAGAACTGGTGCAACTGTGAGTAAACCCAGGTACATGGATCAGAAGCTGGAAGGGGGATAGGATACAGGTGAAGCTGCCGCCGCCGCCAATAACCACCCTCTTCCTGCCTTCAACATACCCCCTCTTTACCCCACCCCCACCCTGTTTTTCCCCCTACCCTCACCCTCACCATTCCACCCACCCACAACCACTCCTGCATCAATGTACTGGTGCTGGGGTGTCTGGAATTGTCACATGGCCTCTGTCACTTGCTGTTTCTGGTGGTGGCCTGATTGTGTGTGATAGTGCACTGCATTTTGTGATGCTGGAAAAGCCACTGGCCCACCAGAACACAAGTTCTGATGGTGCAGCGGCCAGTTGAATTGGGCTCGTTTTGAGTGTGCCATGTAGTATATACGCATGGCACTTTACAAAATATGAAAGGATAGTTCAGTGTTCTGAGGAATTTACAGTCTGAAATTAGATAGAGGGAAACAACAAAGGAAAGACAAGGAAGTAAGGACAGGATTAGAGCATCTGATTGTGACAATCAAGATGCCAAATCATCTAACTGCTGGGATCATTATTCTGACTCAAACGTAGTTGGTTTTATATTCCTATTTTGTTATTTTTATGTTTGACATTCACTCAACTTAAAAAAAATAAATTTTCCCAGGAATCTAATTGTCCAAGAGTCCTTGACTTGATCATCTTTCTGGATCAAACTAACAAGTTAATGTACCCCATCATTAGCCAACTAAGGGCTCAATCCTATCCAATTTTCCAGTGCCGGTGCAGCTGTGCCAATGGGGCATGCACTGCATCCTGTGTTGGAGAGGCAGTCAAGGAAGCCTCCTCAAGGTATGGGAACATGTGTTCCCTTACCTCCGGGCTGCATTCTGACTGCACCGGTGCTAGAAAGTTGGATAGGATTGGGCCATAAGCAGGGTTCCCAAGTGATCAGACCATTTTTTTCTTTCATAAGAGTTTTTCATTTTTGTCATAAAAGTTTTCTTCATGAAATCCAGAGTGGGTCTATGGAATGGAATGCAAATTCTACAAACTACCATATGTAAAACTGTGTAGGCTTACACGAAATGTAAGTGCCAGTCTTCACACAATAAATGCAAACATTTTCTGAGATCCCAGCAAATTTCTGGCTCCCCTCCCAGGTCCCTTTTTGACTCCAGGCCCAGGTACAATGTACCCCCTGCAACCCCCCTCTCATGTGCTCTGGTGAGATAGGAAAATGTAAGATCTCAGGAAATTTTCGGCCGCTCTCCTTTGGCTCTTGTGCCCCCTTTTTGACCCAGGGCCTGACTACAATTTATCCCTTCCACCCCTCCCATGGGCCCGCTCTGGACTGCATGAAGAAAACTTTTGTTTGCCCTGAATCTATTGCCAGTCAATTTCATTGAATGACCCTAGAGTCTGGTGGTGATCTTATTAAATGTGGAGTCAGTTTTTCTGAATTCCATTCATATTTGTATAAACATCTATTGTTTCTGTCATTGCCATTTAGTCCACTTTTTTAAAAACTAAAAATCCCCAAATTCTGTAGCCTTTCCTTGTAGGAAAGATACTACAAACTCTTGGTGATTTTAGTTCCATTTTACATTCCTATTGAGTTATGTGGTTTGGGTCTTTTTGTGAAAGTACTTTGAGCAACCTGGCCCAACCATTATTTCATACAAGAGAAATAAGAGTTTATCAGCTATATGCACTCTAGTTTCCAATGTGACATAGCAAGAAGAAAGTTGGGGGGGGGGGAGTGAAACCCTCTTTCAATAGTATAGTATGGAGGGTGTGGTAATTGTTAAAGAATATCAACACAAATGTCACATTTGAGAGGCAGACAATAAATCACAGGTTGAGGCCGGGAGGTAAAGAATCAGAAAGTGGTGGAAGCAATTTTCAGTGTTTGTCTAAATACAAAACAGTCCAATCATGTTAAGACCTGAACCGGTGGGAAACTACAGTTTTGTGGTGTTAAATTTTTTTTTTTTTTTATTGTTACACAGTAACAAAAAGGGTAAAAAAAAAAAAAAAGTGACAGTGTTCCAAAATGTTCCAGCAAGTTTTGTAACAGGAAGCAAATTCTATGCCAAATTAGCCCAGATGCTTAGCCTTTACAGGTGTGCTTTCTTTCCCTACCTCTGAGGTGGGAAATCCCCTTAATATTATTTTTTTAAATAAAATGTAGCATTAGGAAAGTAAACCTATTCTCTTACTTATTGCCCAGAAACTGAGGGTGATTTCACATAGTACCAGAATAACATTAATCCACTTGGACTGCAGCCTAGCATAATGACTACTCAGAGACAATGGGCGCAACCCAGCACTTGACTTGGGCCGGTGCAGGTCCCTTGCACCTTCTCAGGAGTTGCGCGCCTCCTCAGGAGTTGGCTAGGCCGGTGCACAGAGATGCACCGGCCTGCAGAAGCTGGAACAAGCCTTCGCACCGACGGAGGCACCGAGGCTTGCGTCGAGCCGGCTGGGCCAATGCAAGCCTCTGAGGTAGGTGGGGAGGGCATGGGGAGGAGGTGGGAGGGAGGCATTCCTGCGTGGGGGAGGGCAGGCGGCCCTGGGAGTGGGCAGGCAGGTGGGTAGTGGGAGGTGGAGCTGGGACCCGGCAGTTATGCCAGATCCCAACCCTCATTCCCACGGAGAATGGAGCGGCTTGAAGCCGCTCTGCTCTCCTCGGACTTGCGCCACCACAAAAGGTAGTGCAAGTCCAAGGAGACCCATAGGGGAAAGGGTGCCTTTCCCAGAGGTAAGGGGAAAAGTTTCCCCTTGCCTCTGGCTGAGCTGCTTTTGGTCCCTATCCTGCGTTGGATACAGTGCAAGCCTCCTGGCTTGCCTGTTCCAGCGTAGGGAAGAATTGCACCCAATATCTCTGAAATAGTTTCTAGTCAGCATGACCTAAGTTGCCTCAGTGGGCAACTGCTAGTCCCACATGACCATTCAAAGCACCAGTTTCACAACTGATTTGTACATTTTGGAGCAATGAAAACAAAAGGCTATATCTCGCAACCATTCTGATGAGTGATATTACATTATCATATTTTTGCATTGTTTCCCTCTGACTTTGTTACATTTCATCTATGGACAGATATATATTTCAGTTTTACATTTGCAGTTCTTTAACACGGTATGTTCTCATGCCAACTTCTTTTATTGCTTGTTGACCTAATTCTTTTATTTAAATCTCTCTCTCTCTCTCTCTCTCTCTCTCTCTCTCTCTCTCTCTGTGAGTCATGGTAAGAAAAATTGCATAAATCCAAACTATCTGGAGCAATCCTGAAATCAAGGAAATTTGAGGCACAATCCTAACCAGGTCTACTCAGAAGTAAGTCCTATTTTGTTTCCGGGACACAGATTGTGTCTGTTGTCTTGTGTGCTCCCTGGGGCATTGGTGGGCCACTGTGAGATACAGGAAGATGGTCTAGATGTGCCTTTGGCCTGATCCCGCAGGGCTCTTCTTATGTTCATTGAGGCTTACTCTCAGGAAAGTGCGATTTGGATTGCAGCCTTACTTTTTTACCTCTACAGGCTAAACAAACGCATCGGTAAAGCAGCTACCACGTTTTCCAGACTCACAAAGAGAGTCTGGTCCAACAAGAAGCTGACGGAACATACCAAGATCCAGGTCTACAGAGCTTGTGTCCTGAGTACACTTCTGTACTGCAGCGAGTCATGGACTCTTCACTCACAACAGGAGAGGAAACTGAAAGCTTTCCACATGCGCTGCCTCCGACGCATTCTCAGCATCATCTGGCAGGACAAAGTTCCAAAGCCTCTTTGCCTCAGACTGTTGGCCAAGTGTCTCTTCAAACTGGGAAAGGCCATGCTGCACAGCCTGCCTCCAAGCGGGCCGCTCAGAGGCCAGGGTTTCCCACTTGTTGAGGTCCACTCCTAAGGCCTTCAGATCCCTCTTGCAGATGTCCTTGTACCGCAGCTGTGGTCTACCTGTAGCAGCTACCATGTTTTCCAGACTCACAAAGAGAGTCTGGTCCAACAAGAAGCTGACGGAACATACCAAGATCCAGGTCTACAGAGCTTGCGTCCTGAGTACACTTCTGTACTGCAGCGAGTCATGGACTCTTCGCTCACAACAGGAGAGGAAAATGAACGCTTTCCACATGCGCTGCCTCCGACGCATTCTCGGCATCACCTGGCAGGACAAAGTTCCAAACAACACAGTCCTGGAACGTGCTGGAATCCCTAGCATGTACGCACTACTGAAACAGAGACGCCTGCGTTGGCTCGGTCATGTTGTGAGAATGGATGATGGCCGGATCCCAAAGGATCTCCTCTATGGAGAACTCGTGCAGGGAAAGCGCCCTACAGGTAGACCACAGCGGAATACAAGGACATCTGCAAGAGGGATCTGAAGGCCTTAGGAGTGGACCTCAACAAGTAGGAAACCCTGGCCTCTGAGCGGCCCGCTTGGAGGCAGGCTGTGCAGCATGGCCTTTCCCAGTTTGAAGAGACACTTGGCCAACAGTCTGAGGCAAAGAGGCAAAGAAGGAAGGCCCATAGCCAGGGAGACAGACCAGGGACAGACTGCACTTGCTCCCAGTGTGGAAGGGATGGTCACTCCCGACTTGGCCTTTTCAGCCACACTAAACGCTGTTCCAGAACCACCATTCAGAGTGCGATACCATAGTCTTTCGAGACTGAAGTTTGCCAACAGGATATTTGGCACATCATGTCTATAAAGTTGATGCTTCCATAACATACAATAGCAACTCTGACCATCTAAGGACAAGTAGCAGTGCTTCCCCTCTATCAGCCCTCAGACCTTCACATGTATCATCAACTGATAGAGAATTTGACTGTCCATCACAAAACTGATATCATCTGTCTTGAGGAAACATATGGTAGTTGTCTTCCTTTTTATGTAGGCTGAAGATAAGTTACTGAAATGGCTGTCTACATAAAAACTATGACAGAAACACATGGGAAATTTGATGTTGTAGAAAATATTTCCATTACTTGACCTTATTGCTGTGTTACAAGAGTTGGACAAATAGGATTTCATATGTTTTTCATTTTTCTAACCTATGGTTTAATTTGGAAAAACTTCACATTTTTAGAATCCATTTATATATGGCATAGATAACATTCTGCGCCTTCATTCTTCATAGGCAAAGGATAATCAAACTCTTTGGTTCTCATCAGCAAGTAGTTAACAAATAATCTCTTCCATGTGACCTCAGCAAAATTGCCAACATTCTCCTCCATTGGGTCAACCTAGTTGCGAAATGCATATCCGAGTTGTGCTGGGCTTGAAGACTTTGCCTTTCTTTACTACAACATCTCAAGGGCAACTTTCCACTCCTCTTCTGGCCTTGGTTGCAGCACTGCTGCTAAAGAATGCCTTTATCCAGTTCTATACTACTGTTTTCACACCTGTCCCGGCTTCCTCTGCCTACTGGTCTTTGTGTCCTCACTCTAACTGACTTCCCAGCTCACACCATCTCACCTAAATGAATCAGCAGACCATACTTTGGACTTGATATTTGTCTCGGTTTGAATGTCTCAGTGACCTCACTGTACTTGGTAGTGTCTGAAAATTCAACAAAGGACCAATCCTAACCAGGTCTACTCAGAAGTAAGTCCTATTTTGTTCAATGGAGCTTACTCTCAGGAAAGTGTAGTTAGGATTGCAGCCAAAGGTGTATTGCAAGTAAAAACAGGGCAAGTACCCTCCCTTGGAGGACTGGCCCCAGCAGACTAGGCCTTGGCCCGGCAGCCAGACAAGATTCCAAAGCAAAAGTTTCCGGATACTAAAGGAAGGGTTTGTAGAAAGCTAAGGCTTGCAGACAGAAACTTTTGGCCCAGTCATACTGGTGCCTAATGCTGCGGGAACAAGCATTCTGGTGGCTCTTTCAGGTTGTTGCAAAAGGTGTCATGCCACAGCATGCGGCCTGGCCACAGCTGCAAGTGGCAGGCAACCAGTCCAGCGACACATGTCAGCAGATGATGGGTGCCCTCTTGCACTTGTAAATGTGCATCAGATATGGAGGGAGGCAGGGGTGAGTGGAATGGGGTGGGAGTGGGTGGGCTGGGACAGCATGGAAGCAGATATGAACTGGGAAGGGGTGATTTCAGCTGTGGTAGTGGCACTGAAACCTAACTCCCCTCCTGGCCTTAATCCCCTATCCTTGGTCCATGTGGACTTGCATCAGAGATATTGCTGTTACAGGTCTGAGTAGACCCAGAGGGCTGGCAAGGGCTTACCCCAGGGCAAGAGAACAAATGTTTCCTTACTGTGAAGAGGTCTCTGTAAGCCAAAACCCTGCACTGGATGTAGCGAGTGCCATGTTGGCACTGCTACATTGCTGCATGGAGATTTGTGGTGGATTGGGCTATCTGTGTGGCAAGATGTAAAGGTATATTGGAAAGGAAATGTAAGGCAGTGCAAGTCAGCAAAACAATAACTAGAGGTAGACTAATCCAGGTCAAATTATTTGATATATTGCAGTGCAATTCTATACTCAGGTGGTCCCTACATTCCCACTATGACAGCAGCAAATTTGAGCGATGCCCTTCATATCCAGCACAATGGGGATGTGTATAAGAATAAGAATTCTATATCATTTTCCAGCAAAAAAGTAGTTCAGAATTTAAAAAAAAAAAAAGCCACCAAGGAAATATAGTACTAGCAACAGTTACTAGCAAAGATGCCATGCAGGAGTGAAGAGAGATAGTTGCTCTCCTCTTGCTAAATTCAAGAGAACACTGCTTTAAATGGTGCCTCTTTGCTTAGTTGGCAGGGATAAACAAAAGCCCAAGCAACTCTACAGAAGCCTTCCTGGTAACCCTGCTAGTATCCATGGAAGTTCCAACAGCATGCACCACTCATAGGATTGTGGCCCAAGGATGGCTCCACAAAGATGAAATATTCAAGGAGTCACTGCAACCCACCTGGCCCCAGATCCAGTAGCCAGGGAAACATTGCCAGGGTTAACCAATCTGGGAGCGATGACAGATACAGGTCCAATGAGTGGCTGCTGCTGGACCGATGTCCACTGGAGACTCCTTATAAAAAGTAGCGCAGTGGCCAGTGGCCTGGAGTGGTTGTCCCTTCAACAAATAGCTCACCCATGTGACACAAGAATGCCTCAAAGCCTCCTATTGCAGGAGCTGTTGTGGCAGCCATGCAAAGGGGCAAAAGCAGAGAGCAGTTTGGAAGCCCAGTGCCCAGGAGCTGAGTCTCCTTATGTCATCCACACAAACATACAAGGGAAGGAAAACAGCATGTCCATTGATTAAAAGGAATTTAGGCTATGGCAGCCACTGTCTTCTTCCATCCTGCCTATGTCAGGCATAGTATGTCCTGCCCATGCTTTTGCTCCCACTTACATTGGCAGGATTTGTAATGGCAATGAAAGTACTGAAGGCATATAATCATATACTGCAGAGCTCGAAATGGTGTTCCTGAAGTACAGAATTAGGCTGCCCACCGTTTTCAAGAAAATAACATTTAATTCTGAAATCTTAATTGGTTTGCAATGTCAAAGTGCTTGTCTGCTATCCCAGCTAGAACCTGCACAGAGGAGCCTGGACTGTCCACGAAGAGGTCAAGTTCACCCAGGCCCTTCACTCCTTGCGGCTGTAGGCTTCAGTCAGCTCAGAAAGAGCTAGTCAACAGAGCCTCTAATATGTATACAGTATATAGGAATGTATATATAGCTGAATTTTTCTGACAGTTCTTCTCTCAGAAGGTATTGCTACAGGATCTCCAAATTGCAACCGTGACGCATGAGCACTTTTTAAAGGAAGGGTGCTGGAAGCATGTTTACTGCTTTAAACCGGGGGGGGGGGGGGGAAGAGACTTTAATAAATCTGAAAATGACGTGAGTACAAGCCAGCCTTTACAAAATAACATAAGGTTTTTCTTTAAGTTGAGGTTTAATTATTATTTTTACTTATAATAATCAGGAAAATGATTAAACATGAAATGATAAACTAGAACACGCCTCTGTCAGTATCTGACAGTAACGAATGATGTAACAGGCATAAATAGCATAGGGCACAATCCTAACCCACTTTTCAGCACCGACATAAGGGCAATGCAGCCCCGAGGTAAGGGAACAAACATTCCTTTACTTTGAGGAGACCTCCGTAAGTGACACCCAACTGCAGAATGCAGCACATGTCCCATTGGCACAGCTACGCCAGTGCTGGAATGTTGGTTAGGATTTGGGCCATAGTCATATTATTATTTATGATTAGTCAATTGTACCCAGGTGACTCAGTGGGACTTCTCAAAGGTTCATACAAGCCAAGGGAAAAAAAACCCAGAGGTTATTTCTTTCATACTAAACTGGTTTCTTCTGAATCAGCCCATTGATCCATCACAGTCAGCATAACCCATACAGACTGGTGATAGCTTTCCATGGCAGTATTTTTCTATGTAGAATTCCTCATCTTGCAGTGAATTGCACATTGGAAGGGACTGTATGCATTTTTTTTTCGTAATATGCTTTTAATATATAATGCAAGAAGGAAGCAGCTTTAATCTTGAATTTGATTCTGTACTTAACCTTGCATCAAATCCAGGTTTCTGGCATTGTTATGGCTTTGTTATGGTCCAGCCTTTTACTTACTATGGGCGCAATCCTAACCCTTTATGTCAGTGCTTTCCAGCACTGGCATAGCAGTGCCAATGGGACGTGTGCTGCATCCTGCAGTTGGGTGTCACCCATGGAGGCCTCCTCAAAGTAAGGGAATGTTTGTTCCCTTACCTCAGAGTTGCATTGCCCTTATGTCAGTGCTGGAAAGCACTGACATAAGGGGTTACAATTGAGCCCTAAAATAGGCACAAAGCACTGATTGCCTGGTGATAATCCCAACCTTCATTTCTAAAATTGCCTTTTTCAAGGAAACATGTATAAAACATGTATATATACCTGTCCTGCCCCTGTAACTCACAAGTGACAAGATATTGGGAAAATACACCAACACAGTAATTCAGATTGTTTCAGATGAGCTCCTTGCTCCTACAATCCAAAGCTCATTGAGGTTTTAAAAACCCTCAGGTCTAGACTCCTGCTCCTAAACCCTCCTCCACCCCCCCCACGCCCACATATGGACAGAGGACTACTCCTTTTTTCTGACAAATTCTGGAAATTTGTTGCTGGAGTTAGTGCAACAACATAGTCAGATATGGTCAGGTCTGCTTCTTCAGCAGGGTTGAGCTGGGGGATTGAAAACTTTGAATATTTTACTCCTGGGCCTCTCAGTTGATGGGCTGAAACTCAGGATTCTGTTGGGTCTGAGTCCAGTACTGGTTCATCTGACCCTTCTTCCGTAGGCTCTGTTTGATCTGCAGTTCAGGTTGGAATCAGGTAAAACAGTTTCCTAAGTTATTGTGTAGGAAAAAAATAATGTGTGAAGTAGTCATTAGAGGGTTTGGGGGGGATAATAACAAATTGGTTACTTTTGTGCTTGAGCTTCGTCTTTAGTTTTATTCTGAATCTTTTTAAATACAAAAATGATTCTTCCCTGGGATTTTGTTGCCTGCATATGTGCAGCTTTGTTCAGGTTTGTTCATTATGTTCAGAATGTATGATAATGTTTAAAGTAGTTTGTCCCCACTGTGAATTAATGTTTTTTGGGGTTGTTTTTTTTTGTTACCTCTAATACCTTGTTGATTTTTCTTCTATGTTGACTTTCCAGAGATGCATATTCCTGTCTATGGAAGATAAATTGAGACACAAATTTTTTCCACTTCCAGGTTTCTGTGGGATGTTTATTATGGTTCTGGGTGTGTGTGGTTTTGTTTATTTTATTTTTTTATTTCAAGCCACTTTGGCTTTCCCACAGGCAGTGGCGTCGCTAATAATCATGTAGCCCAGTGTCAAGATCAAAATGTTGCCCCGGAAGTGATATCACAACTGGAATTGACATCACGCCCGGGCTTTTTAAAAAGTGAAAATTGGGAGGAACCCATCTCCTCCCTCCAGCAGCTCACCACCCACTTGCTCTGCTGTCTCTCCCCAGTCAGTGGCATAGCTAAGGCATATATCTGCTACCTGGGGTCAAAGGAGATTTTGTAGCCCTCCCTGCATGATAAAATCAAATTTAATTAAGTAAATAAATAAAAACTTATGGGTTCCATGCTGTATCATAACATATCATTGGCACTCAGAACAATCAGTCTCATAGGTCAGTTTGGAGTTAAGCAAATCCACTTTTTGTTTCACAAGGCAGTTGTGTTTTCATTTTCTTGTTAATTGGCCATAACGTTTGATAGCATACAGATATTCCAGTGCAGTTTGTTGCATTGAATCCTGAATTAAATTACCTTTCCAATGATATATAACATGATGATATTATTCATACATACCAAGTTTTTCACAATTTTGGTCACTAGTGTCAAGCTCAGCTTGTTGCCCCCCTAAAGCTTGATGCCTGGTGCAACTGTTACCCCCTACACTCCCTTAGCTACACCACTGCCCACAGGTAAAGTAAAGTATCAAAATACATAAATAAATCACAAATTGACAATTATTAGCACAAACATGAATGATAATTAACCTGTGCACTGGTAGCCTTTGAAAGGAAACACCATTCTAAGTGGTATATATGTGATGTATGCCTCTGGATGCCATACAGAATACAGCTGCATGACAAAGCCCATTGTAGTGATGTTTGGGGCTGCTGTTGTACCTTTAATGCCAGAGCAACTACAGCTGGCATAAACCCCAAAGCAGGCTGGAGATGTGGGCAGGATGTGGGCAGTACAGGGAGGAGCCAGTGGCTACCATATCCTAAACCTCTTCAGGTAATGGATACACTCCAAATGTCAGTGGAACTCTGTGCTGACATGGGAACTGGTATAGGAACCAAAGACTCATAGAAAACAATGGAGATCGAAAACATACCAAAACATCTCAATTTCCACCACTCCCCTCAGTCTCACTCACTTTCCTATAGTAGAGATAGGATGTAGACAATCACATCACACCCACCTCAGTACTAAAGCCTATGCCAGGAAGACCAGGGCTTAGATGACAGAGCACTAGGCTAGGGGCTGCATCTCTCTGGCCTCATAAAATGAACACTTAGGGCCCAATTCTACCCAACTTTCCAGTGCTGATGCAGCCGTGCCAACTAGGCATATGCTGCATCCTGTGATGGTGGTGGGGGCAGTCATGGAGGCCTCCTCCAGGTAAGGGAACATTTCTGACTGCAGCAGCACTGGAAAGTTGGGTAGGATCGGGCCCTACAAGTGTGCACATACATGGAGAAAGCACACACTGCACACCAAGAAGCACTTTTCACAAAGATAGCCCTGCCATCACAATATGTATGGCAAGATACTTTGTTAAAGTTTGACCGCTCAGAATGCTTATTGCTGATAGTCTGCCCCAGGAGAACTGCACACTGCTGCTGAGGTGACCTCCTCAGTTAGTCTTGTCAAACTCTCAACAACAATTATTGAACCTGTGCTGGAAGCTAACTGAATATACTTTGATAGAAATATAATTTTGCCTCTTATTGAAGCCATGCTTTGCTTGATGCAGATACATTATACCTATTCATTCCTGAAAGGGTAAGGATAAAGATCAGTCAAAGATCATCTAGGGCAGAATTCAGCCAACAATTCACAGTCCAGGTGTTTCAATGGGACAAATTTAAACATACACTCAACTTGCTTATTAAAATCAAATGGAACTGAAGTCATCCCAGTGGCTTTGACCAGATAGACCAGACCAGACCCTTGAGTCTATAGACAGTACATTATAGCTATCTTCTGAAAACTTTGCTTTCCTTTTTTTCTAAATTCTATCTGATGAAAAGGGCACTTGTTTCTGATGGAACAATGATCTTATCTCATCACCATTCACTTCAACTCCCACAGCTTTTGAAACTGCAAGTGACTTCCACTGTAGATAAACCATATTTAAGCATTCTTTCTTCCTGTCATCTTGTTTAGGCTTCAGTTAAAAGAGTCAATGCTTTTGAATATCACATTATGGTTTTTGGATGCTATAGTATTTTCATCAGTGTAGAGCACTTGAAAAGTCTCAGGTCCGATCCTGAGAATCTCAGGTCAAGGGACTGGGAAACTCCTTGCCCTGAGACCACAGAGAGCTACTGCTAGAGTGGACAGAACTAGGACAGATGGACCAGTGGGTTGACTCAGTACTAGACTGTGTGTTATGAAAGGCCTAAGCAGTGGCATATAAAATAGATGGCCTGGGGGGGGAGGCTACAGGCCCTGGTTTCTAGGCCGCAGTAGAGTGTCCAAGAGGCCAGTAGCATACAGAGGGATGACTGGGGTGGCGCGCGCACACACACACACACACACACACCCCCGTGATGCTCTGGGGGGCACATAACACTCCTCACTTAAAGCAACCAAGTGCTTTGAGGTTGGGCCCACCCTCCTTCACTTTGTCAGAGATCCAGCACCTTAGTTTGGACTTCCTTTGCAGGAAGAAAGCACTTGAGTCACTTTGTAATATTTGCTTTATTTAAACATAATGGATAGAGTTTGTAGGTAGCATGCTGCTGAGAGCAACATCAGGTATATGTGAGTTCTAAGCATGTTTGCAGCAGCCAGTTCCTTCCCTAAGCTTCTGTAAGTATCCATTGTGGTCTCTCCCAGATCCAATCCTCTCTCAGGACACTATCCTAACCCCTTATGTCAGGGCTTTTCAGCACTGACTTAAGGGCAATGCAGCTCTGAGGTAACAAACATCTCCTTACTTTGAAGAGGCCTCCGTGAGTGACACACAACTGTAGGATGCAGCACACATCCCATTGGCACCGCTATGCCAGTGCTGGAAAGCACTGACATAAGGGGCTAGGATTGCACCCTTAGTCTCTGTGTATTCAGTCTCTGTTTGTTCCAGAATCTCCACTCATCTCCACTCATGCTGACCTTTTGCCTTACTCAGTATCTCAGAGAGGGGGGAAGAGAGGAGTCACTTTATGCTTTAGCCCAGGGGTGCCCAAACCCTGGCCCTGGGGCCACTTGCGGCCCTCAAGGACTCCCAATGCAGCCCTCAGGGAGCCCTCAGTCTCCAGTGAGCCTCTAGCTCTCCGGAGACTTGCTGGAGCCCACGCTGGCCAACGCAACTGCTCTCAGCGTGAGAGCAACTGTTTGACCTCTCACGTGAGCTGTGGGATGAAGGCTCCCTCCATTGCTTGTGATTTTACATCTGTGATGCAGTAGTGGCAGCAAAGGAAAGGCCAGCCTTGCTTTGTGCAAGGACTTTTATAGGCCTTGAGCTATTGCAAGATCTTTATTCATTCATATAAGTTCATCTTTAATATATTCATTTATTAAATTTATTCAAATTTTAAACGTAAATTAATTCTTTTTCCCCCGGCCCCCTGACACAGTGTCAGAGAGAAGATGTGGCCCTCCTGCCAAAAACTTTGGACACCCCTGCTTTAGCCTCTCAGACAGATGTACTTGAGTGTCCTCAGGACCCCATTGGGGACTCCCATTCAGGACCATCATGGAGTTGTTAAAAACAATAAACTAGCAGCCGGGTTTATTAAATTGACAAAAACACTGGCTGGCTAACATTCCTAATTACCAGGTCCTAGGAAAGGGGGGTAAAAGGGGTAATTTGTACCTGGGCCCCGGGTCCGAAAGAGGGCCCTGAAGCCAGAGGAGGGGGCCCTGAGTATTACAGGTTCAGAGAGCTCAGCACAGCCAACTTGCCTCCCAAACCTTCCTTCGCTCCCTGTGTGAACATTTACCCTGTGTGCTTCCCATTTAACGAAAAGGATTTATATGCATATCCACTAAAATGAATACCATGATGATGTGAATTATTACTCCTTATCTGTATTGTTAATTCTTTCTCATCTACATTATACCATAAACAAAAATGTTCAAATCAAATTTACTTTTGTATCCTCTTCTATCTATCTATCTATCTATCTATCTATCTATCTATCTATCTATCTATCTATCTATCTATCTATCTATCTATCTATCTATCTATCTATCTATCTATCTATCTTCCCGCCCCCTGTTGCCACCCTCCCACCTTGATTACCCTTTGGGAAGGGGCCCAGAAGAAACTTTGTACCACCTGATAAAATTCCTCTCAAAGGCGCTGCTGATTACTAATCTGTTACAATTCATTAGGGAAAAAGATTTTTCCTAATTAGGATGCGGGAGGATCACATGCAGTCTGGACTGGAACCATGTCAGGGGCAAAGTATTAAAACATGATTTCACTAATGTTCACACATATATCCATGCACTCTTTGTTTTAAAAAGGAAAAATATCAGGCCAACATATGCATTAAGAGTTATGTGTGCTTTGGCCCAGATATTCTTGTAGAATCTTGTTGGGTTTTGTAAAAGGTTATAAAAATGAATGCAGAAATAGTACTCTTTGGACTTACATAGGATTCTTTTTGTTTTCTGAAAATATATCCCTATTAATTAGACGGCACTTTATATGTTATTCATATATTCCACAGTAAATTGTACTGACATATATTTGGCCTACAGTCAGAGGATGTTATCAAAGGCCTGTGGAAAGAAAGATGTGTTCACTGATTTATGTTCTTTCCATCATGCCCTTAAACCGTCAGCTCTACAAAGAGGTTTGATTCGGAGCATTTTTCTTCTTAAATTGTGTTGTCAGTGACTGTACGAAAAGTAAGGCAACTTTATTCAAGGGGGCCACCGTCTGAGAAACAAAAATCAGTATCTCCATTCCTACTTGAAAGGTTGACATAGACTTTCTTTGAGGACTGGCCATGCCTCATGCAGCATGTAAGAGCTGGGTAACCAAAAGCTCACATTTGTTCCTAACCTGTTTGAAAAGATGGGTACAACGGGAGTGCCATGATGGATGCTTTTTCTAGTACAATCCAAGCTGCAATGTTGGCATATGGTTCTCCTGGTTTTTTTCTTTTTTTCTAGACACACTTGGAAGCTGGAGAAACTCCTGTGCAGATGCAAGTCAGATTGGTATGAATTCAACTTTAGATAATATAATTGTGAGCAGAATTGCAGCCTTACAGCACGATCCTCCAATACAGACAATGTTTACTCAGAAGAAGGTCCCACTGAGTTCAGTGTGTCTTTGTCCCACGGATGTACAGGATTGCAGTCTTATGTCCCAACCCAAAGGCACCCAGTGCCGGAACAGTGCCAGAACACTTGTTCCGGCAATACTGGGTGCAAAAGGCAACACACCAGAGCATGTGGCCTAGTTGCCACTGCAAGGAGGAAGTAGCCAGCTCTGCACACTTGCAGCCACCCACTGGTTCTGGTAAGTGTGTTCAGAGGGCAGGAAGGGGGAACAGGGTGGCAACAAAGGTAGCAAGGAGAGTAGATCAAGAATGGGAAGGGGCAGGTTCAGTGGCAGCAGCATCCATTGAATTCTAAACCCCTTCCCAATCCCTGGCTCCTGACCTGGGTCCATATGGACTTGCACCACTGATATCACTGACATGGGTCAGTTCTAGAGGCATGCTTGGAGATTTTCCCATCTGATGCCTCACAACTGTGACCTAGGCTAGAATGAGAGATGGTGGCTTGTCCAGAGCCATAGAATGAATATGAAGATAGGTTACTGGTTCAAATTCAATACCCTGACCACTAATCTAGACAAAGTAACTTTTCCGTATAAAAATAGGCATTAGAAGTACAAAAATGATTTAAATTTTATTTGTCAATTCACCTTGGTGTTTATGTTATAGTACGGTACACCAAAGTGGATTCAAGAGTAACATTTAAATAATCTAAATTATAGATTTGCCGGCCATTTTCAATGCTGGCCACAGGTATCATTTGGAATGATCCTGCAGCCTCTAGAAGGCCCCCCCCCGCACACAAATCCGCCCCTCCCACTTACCTGAAGCACACAGTGCCTCACGCAACTCCAGGTCATGTCGGAGAATCCTCCTGAAGCTTCCCCAACTGTTTCCAACTGCATCCGGCCTAGGGAGGCTTCTGTGCGATCCTAAAGGTGTGCGAGGCTCCAGGGCAATTGCCCCATTCATTTAATGGCAGGTCCCCCACTGTCAGAAGGTCTCTGCATAGTAGATAACAAGAATAGAGGTGCAGATAATGAGAGAAGGTAACAATTCTGACCCTTGCAGATAAGCACATTTTCATATAAAGAGAACTGACTGTGTAGCATCATATTATTCTGGACAAACTGACATAACAAAGTTTCTAAGAATTTGGCCAGATTAGATTCATTTTTTTTGCCAACTTCTAATTTAGTAATACAATTTGAAAGAATTTCTGAATAATATCAAATAGCCTTATCATGGTTCTTGTGATGGTTCCATGGTACTCTATTTGATTAATCCATTTTATTTACTCATTTTTTAAATATTTAAAACACTTTCATGGTGCTGTTTTGCTTGTATTATTGAATACTGAAAACAAATAGAAGATCAAATTTAATAACAAGGAAGCCCAGAATTAGGACCCTGTTCAGGGACAACTCATTGGAGTTTTTACAAAATATATTCATACAATATTTGTGCCAAACCAAAAATAAATGACAAAAGCCAAATAAATAACTTTTAGATATCACAGAAACAAATGCCATGTAAATTGAACAATAGCTACAACAAACAAAGAATCTTGTTGCCGGTGGCTTCCTGAGAATAACTATCTATGTCTACGGTACTTGTAATGGTTGAAAAAAAGAAAGTATTTACAATTATGTTTTTGCATAGAGCACATTCAAAATCAATTCTTATTTAACATTGCTTTCATGCTGTTAATTTTGATCATTTTGTGTACAATATTTCGTCATTCATTCATTCATTCATTCGATTTATTTATTTATTCGATTTATATTCCGCTTTTCTCCCCAAAGGGCACCCAAGGCGGCTAACAATCAGGTTAAAAATACAAAACAGCAGATAAAGATTAAAAATACAAAAACAGTTAAAACAATTAAAACAAGATAAAATACATGGATAAAATACATAGCACGCAGTAAAAGACAAATTTATAACAACAGCTCTTATGTTATGTTGCCTCGAAGGCTTTCCTGAATAAAAAAGTCTTCAGGCCCCGTCAGAACGCTAATAATGAAGAAGCAGCTCTCAATCCAAAAGGGAGGGAATTCTATAGTGTAGGTGCCACCACCGAAAAGGCCCTGTTTCTGGCCGCCATTCCCTTCACCACTCTCAATGACAGCATAACCAACAGGTCCCCTTCTGATGACCTTAGAGAACGGACCGGATTATACGGAAGAAGGCGGTCTCTCAAATACGCTGGTCCCAAGCCTTTTAGGGCTTTAAAGGTCGTAACCAGCACCTTGAATTCAGCCCGGAAACGAATGGGCAGCCAGTGCAGCTGCTGGAGTAGCTGCGTGACAGAGTCAAACCGCTGACCCCCGGCAACTACATGAGCCGCCGCATTCTGCACTAGCTGTAGCTTCCGGACCGTCTTCAGGGGCAGCCCCATGTAGAGTGCGTTACAATAATCTAATCTTGATGTCACTATGGCATGGACCACCGTGGCCAGATCCACCTGAGACAGGTACGGCCGCAGCTGGCGCACCAGCCGAAGCTGGGCAAAGGCACCCCTGGCCACAGCTGACACCTGGACATCCAGGAGAAGCTGCGAGTCCAGGAGAACCCCCAAGCTGCGAAGTCATCTCTAGTGTTCCACTTTGGGAGCTATGGTGGTGTGCTAGGTGTGGAGAGAACTTGGTGTTTAGAGTGTTGGAGCAGCTTAAACCCTTTTTCTTAAGCCTTGAGCTCTGATCCTTAACACCCTCGAACCAGTGGATGGACTGTTTAACAATGTGATTTACATTTTAAAATATTTTGTCAAGGTCACTAATAAACATGTTCTTGTTTCAAATGAATAATATAGTTCTTGTGGGCGTGGCAGGTCTGCTGCCTAAGTGACAAACTGACATTATAAGGACACAGGAAGCTGTCTAGACTAAAGCCCAGGTGCAAGGCAGGAAAATGGATCCAGCAGCTTTCTCTTTCCACAACCAACCAACCAATGCAATGTGGAACACAACGTATCACATGTAAATGAGGTATGACTCAAGCAAGCTCAGGCCAGAGAAGGGGCAATGACACAAAAGATAAATATTAATTTGAAAAATTGACTGTGGTTGAGTTTTTGGTTCATGTTGTTTCTGAACAAAAGAAGTGACAGACCTTAGAGAAAGTGGACAGTTTTTAAGCTATGGGATCCTCTTCTGGGTTCCAAAATTCACAGGCAGGTGTTATTAGAAGATCAGTTAAGAATGGCCCAGGACATTGATTTTGACCCCATCAGCAAATAATAGTAGACTTTTTGTGTCCTTTCCCCACATAACTTAGGACTCACTCCTATCCAACTTTCAAGCACCAATGCAGCTGCAATGCAGCCCCGAGATGAGGATGCTCCCGTGACCGTCTCCCTGCTGTCCCATTGGCAGGGCTGGCCTTTGGGTGATTCAGCCATTCGGACTGAATTGAGCCAAATGCTTGGGGGTTGTCCCTTCCAAGGTGTGGTGAGCACAGTGTGGCGAGTGAAGTGCTGCTATGTGCAGACCTCCTGCCCTCAACTGGCTCCAAGCAGCTTGAAATGGGCCTCTGGAAGCAGTTAGTGCTGACATAAGCACATCACTGCCATTTACTTCTGGGTGCAGTGCTTTGTGCAAGGTGCCATTGGTCTTGCACTCATCATCGTGTCCATCGCAGTGAGTGGGGTGCCTGCTGGGGGCCCTGGAAAAATGTTTATGATTGGGCCCTGCAGCTCCCAAGGCCAGCCCTGCCTGTGGCATGACTACATCAGTGCTGGAAAGTCGGATAGGGTTGAGCTCACAGTTGTTTTGAAACTTTGGTTAGTGTAGATTTGCTTTCCTCAGGCATGTTCAGTGGCCTTATACTGACAAACTGACCCCATGTACACCTGGCACCACTGGCCCCCATGTTGGATTTATAAATAATGGTGTGGAGTTATATATTCAGTACACAAAAGATCTGACAGAAGAACCCTTGGAAGGATAGAAATGTGGACAATTTTGCATCCTGCTTCTCAAGGGAGAAGAGATAATATACTAAGGAATTTCTTTTTTCTTCCCCAACCTAGCACTTTAGGGATAATGGAGAATTGTTCCTGCCTACTTCCTTGCACACAGGAGTAAAAATGCAGCAGGAAGGAAAGCAATGTCCAAGGGGCTTCCCTTTTCCCCTAGCGCAGGGGTCTCCAAACCCCGGCCCAGGGGCCAGATGTGGTCCGCGGCCAGCCTCTATCTGGCACACAGCCAGCCTCTGATCCTCTGAGAGCCTCTGGCCCAGTTGACCAAACACAACTGGAGGTGTGCTTCTGGGGTGGGGGAATGGGCACTATTTAAGTGTGTGCTTTCCTTCTTGGGCTGTGTTGGTGCTTGGAGAAACCCTGGGCATTTGAGCCCATTCATTTATTAATTCATCTAAGTTCCATCTCTAATGTATTTATTTTAATTTTATTATTTATTATTTTTTCCCCGACCCTCGACACTATACCTGCTATTTGATTTGGCCCTTTGGCCAAAAGGTTTAGAGACCCCTGTCCTAGAGAATAAAAACTTAGAGTGACCTGTTCGGTCATTGATATGTTAGGGCCAAAATATTTTCTGAAGGGGTCTGCCTGAAAAGGTAACAAGACTCTGGACCCAATTCTATCCAAGTTTCAAATGTTCTCTTAACTTGAGGAGGCCTCTGTGACTCTTCCTTACCACAGGATGCAGTGCATGCCCTGTTGGCATGGCTGCATCAGTGCTGTAAGTTGGATAGGATCAGGTCCTCTACATTATTTTTCAGAGTTTTTTTTTTTAAACTGTTTTTGCTGCAAGTCATTCATTCATTCATTCTGTACACTGACAGAAAAGTGGGGAGGAAGAGGTCAGCCAGGATTGGTTTTTCAATTTTGCAGGTGTGGGATGAGAGGGATGAGGTGAAAACGGGAAGGCAGATGTGATGAACACTAAAACTTATTTGTAGCTTGGGGGCAATAGGTAGCAGAAGGCTTTGAGTCTGGAAGGATTGTTTGTGTGTGTGTGTGTGTGTGTGTGTGTGTGTGTGTGTGTGTGTGTTTCAAAAAAAAGAAAGATATTTCATGTAATTACAGGTATCATATGTTATAATATATTAAAGCTTCATTAGGAAATCTTCAATTTTGACTGGTCAAAAACATCTTTTGTGATGCTGTGATGCTGACAGAGGAAAAGACAAATCTTTCTGCCCAAAGGCACTGCATATAGGGTAGTACCATGACTATGGAGTTTGTGCCATTGTGTGAGACATATAATCTCACTTTGCCAAAACAAATGGAGGGGAAAGTGGTTGAAGGAAGGAGAAGGATGGTGGCTTACAGTAAAATGTTCAAACTGTCAGATTCTTTCTGAACAAATTACCTGATTATAATCTTGTTGACATTTGGAGACCATCCAAAATTTCTTTTATCCTGCCCCCCCCCAAGAAGAAATAATTTTTTTTTTTTTTAATTAAGAGAGAACACAGTAACCTTTCTTAACATCTGCTATATATTCTTGACCCTGCAGGTCCAGATGATTAGAATATGTGAGTCCTGTGCAGAACCCTATTTGGAACCCCAGTCCTCCCAAAATGCAAGAAGCCCAATTCTTGCATTTACACAAATAATTGTAGATACACGACAACCTATGAGCGTAGTCTTTCTTGTACTGGGACAGTCAGCCTTTTAGTAAAAATTCTTCAGGAACTTCACCACACACGTGTCCACATTCCTTATCAAGTGATTATCACATCATTTTCCAATGGTCAAGTAATGCGTAGAGCAATCCTATCTTGCACTGGAACAGGTAGGCCAGGAGGCCTGAGCTGTATCCAGCGCAAGATTGAGGCCAGAATCGGCTCAGCCAGTGGTAAGGGGAAACTCTTCCCCTTACCCCTGGGTCAGCCACCACAGCCCCAATGGGTCTGTTTGGACCTGCACCACCTCAGGAGGTGACGCAAGTCCAAGGAGAATGGAGCGACTTGCAGGTGCTCTGCACTGCTCGGGGAACGAGGTTGGGATCTGGCATAACTACCAGGTCCCAGCCCTGCCTCCTGCTCCCCACCTGCCCACCCCCTGGAATACCTTCCGCCCACCCTGCCCTGCCCCCACCCCGAAACACCTCCCTCCTACCTCCTCCTCGCCTACTTCTCACATGTCCCAGACCCCTGCATCAGCTGAGCTCAGTCGGTGCAGCCTTACTTCTCTGCATTAGAAGTGAGGCTGGCGTGTGTCCCTATGCCGGCCAGCTGACACATGAGGAGGTACAAACATGCTTTATGGAATCCTAACTTCCAGTTAGGATCGTGTCCTTACAGCACAGCTGCATGGCCTGTGCTTTATCTAATGCACGTTAGGAGCAGGCTGGAGGTCACTTCAGGGTAAGGGAATATTTTTCCCCTTACCCCCAATAATGTTGCAGCCTGCCCTATGGGGATACTTAGATCTGAACCAACTATTTAGCTGGTACACATTCGAGAAGCCCGTGTAGGGCTGCCCAGCTGGGAACGGGATACAACATGCGCTGCTGCCACTGATCCCACCCCCTCCCAGGTCCAATCCTCCCCGTTCCCTGCCCCCCTCCGTGCCCCCACATCACCCTCCCCACACCACCCCCACACCACCACCACCACCCCCACATCACCCACCCCACACCACCACCACCGCCCCACACCACCTATAGGATTTAATCCTATCCTGCTCTGGAACAGGTAAGCCAGGAGGCTTGTGCTGCATCCAGCACAGATAGGGACCAACTCAGTCAGAGGCAAGGGGAAACTTTTCCCCTTACCTCTGGGTAAGGCACCTTCTCCCCTATGGGTCTCTTCAAATTTGCACCACCTCTTTAGGTGGCTTGAAGCCATTCCGATCTCCCTGGGAACAGGGGTTGGGATCCGGCAAAACTGCTGGATCCCAGCTCTGCCTTCTGCTCCCTGTCCACCCACCCCTGGGACAGCCCACCACCCGAGTCCCCCCACCCAGGAACACCTCCCTCCAGCCTCTTCCCCGTCCCCTCCCTGCCTACCTCAAAGCCTTACATCGGCCCAGCTGGGCTGACACAAGCCCCGGTGCCTCTGATAGCGTGGAGGCTTTTTATAGCCTCCACAGGCCGGCGCACCTCTGTGTGTCTGTCTAGCCGACTTCTGAGGAGGCACAAACGTGCCTTATGGCATGTTTGTGACCCTCCTTGGCTAGCGCAAGGGACTTGCACTGGTCCAAATCAAGGGCTCAATTGCGCCCATAAAGAACTGCCCATAGTGTAGTGCACATGTCCACTGTTTATGTTTTACAATTGGATTGAGTAATTTAGCAAAATGTTTCCAATGTATGAAAAATGATTGATAGGCATCACTCTAATAATACAGTTTTGTTCTCCAGATAGTACTGAATAATAAATTATCTGATTTAGGATAATTATCCTCTGAGAGTGACACAGGGATCACAATGGAAATTATATGAACTGATTCAAAAGGCCTGTTTGTTCAAAAATCAAAATACAAAAATGCTGGAAAATGTTAAAGGTTACAATAAACCCATGTTAATTGCCTGGGCACTTTGAGAATTTCACTGTTCAGGAACTTAATTTGCTCTTGGCAAGTATGGCAAATGTTTAATTAAACTGAACAAAAATATTTGGGGAAAAAAGAGAGTGCAAGACAGACAGAGGGGGAGGAACAAGACTGACAGAATCCTGGCATATCAACAAAAGGAAAGAACACAAAAAGAAAGGGATTAGTGAAAATGAAGATCAAGAGAGGATCAAAAACTTACATTGGATGTACTCCAGGAAGCATTTCCTATATTTTATAAGCAACTCTATTCTTAACTGTTTCACACAGAGGAACTAGTTGATCTTCACCTAAAGGAATACTGACCACCCTCTGTGTTGGTGAACAGAGGCCCTTATAGTCACAGAGCGAATGCACAGTGTAGTACAACTGTTAACTGACTGAATTGTCATGTCCTGACGCACAAAATGAAAGTCCCATAGAGAATATTCTAGTCAGTTTGACTAACATAGAGGACATTCATATCAAATATTTGATTGGATGATAGCCATAGCCTTCAAATTTTGTACCGTCAATGAATTCTTTCTGCACCAAATTGTTTTTACAAGATTCTGGGGTATGTTGTAGGACACACTCTCAGTTTCATTTGGCTTTGCCACTGCCTTAAGCAGACTCAGAGTCCATAAGAACATAAGAGCCCAGCTGGATTAGGCCATAGGCCCATCTAGTCCAGCTTCCTGTATCTCACAGCGGCCCACCAAATGCCCCAGGGAGCACACAAGACAACAAGAGACCTGCATCCTGGTGTCCTCCCTTGCATCTGGCATTCTGATATAGCCCATTTCTAAAATCAGGAGGTTGCACATACCCATTATGGCTTGTAACCCGTAAGGGATTTTTCCTCCAGAAACTTGTCCAATCCCCTTTTAAAGGCATCTAGGCCAGATGCCATTACCACATGCTGTGGCAAGGAGTTCCACATACTCCTGGCCTCTATACTTACTGGCCTTTATTGGTTCTTCTCCTCTGCTGGTTGTTGGCAACCTTCAGTCTCGAAAGACTATGGTATTGCGCTCTGAATGGTGGTTCTGGAACAGCGTCTAGTGTGGCTGAACAGGCCAATTCGGGAGTGACAATCCCTTCCACACTGGGAGCAAGTGTCCCTGGTCTGTCTCCCTGGCTATGGGCCTTCCTTCTTTGCCTCTTTGCCTCAGACTGCTGGCCAAGTATCTCTTCAAACTGGGAAAGGCCATGCTGCACAGCCTGCCTCCAAGCGGGCCGCACAGAGGCCAGGGTTTCCCACTTGTTGAGGTCCACTCCTAAGGCCTTCAGATCCCTCTTGCAGATGTCCTTGTACCGCAGCTGTGGTCTACCTGTAGCAGCTACCATGTTTTCCAGACTCACAAAGAGAGTCTGGTCCAACAAGAAGCTGACGGAACATACCAAGATCCAGGTCTACAGAGCTTGCGTCCTGAGTACACTTCTGTACTGCAGAGAGTCATGGACTCTTCGCTCACAACAGGAGAGGAAAATGAACGCTTTCCACATGCGCTGCCTCCGACGCATTCTCGGCATCACCTGGCAGGACAAAGTTCCAAACAACACAGTCCTGGAACGTGCTGGAATCCCTAGCATGTACGCACTACTGAAACAGAGACGCCTGCGTTGGCTCGGTCATGTCGTGAGAATGGATGATGGCCGGATCCCAAAGGATCTCCTCTATGGAGAACTCGTGCAAGGAAAGCGCCCTACAGGTAGACCACAGCTCTGCTGGTACTGGCTGCCATATAAAGCAGTCAGTGCCAGTTGTAAAAGGTGCTCTGACAATGTGCTATCCAGTGCACTGCTGGGAGCACCAGCAAGAAAACCTGTGCCTTCCTGCCTGTTTGACTGCATCTCCCGCTGCTTGCCAAAGCTGGTGTCAGTGGAAGAGGCAGGAAGGAGTAGGGAAGAGTGGCAAGGGGTGGGAAGGCCAGAACAGGATGGAGAGGGGCAAATCTGGGAATGGGCAAGTTTGATGGCAGTGATGGCTGCTTCCTGGATCTGATCCTGCAGCATGAAATCACATGGACCAGTGCCAACTATATGGCTGGCACAGGTCCAAGTAGAGCCCCATGGTTTACTCTTGTGTAAGACGATGATTGTTCCCTTACCTAGAGGAAACCTGCAACTGCTCCCACCATAGGATGCAGCAGTAGTTATTTTGGCATATTTTGGCTGCATAAGCTGGGGGCAGGAGGAGAATTGGTAGGACCTTAGGGACAAAGTACACAGTACATTAAGCCCATTGTTAGTAGTGACAGAGTTTAACTGTTCTTTCAAACTTTCTTTCAAAAGTAACAGCTGTGGGGCAGTGGAAAAGGATTGTGGTGGGAGCAAAGCTGCTCTCCCCTTCCCATAGACCAGACTGGGGCCCATATGACTATTTTTGAAAGAAAAGCTTAATGCGTCCACAGGTGGGGGTGGCGACAACTTTTTCTGAGCCTCAAATTGGCTCCACAAATTATTCAAGTTGATCCCAATTTGAGAGAGCAGACTCAGATTGTTTTTGAGTGTCACACCCTAGGACCACAGGAGACTAATCCTAAGCAAAGAGTCCAAATCCTCAAGGCATGGTTAGGGTTGGGCTAGGGTTGAGGGCTGAGGGAATCAGTCCAGTCAGTCAGAGGTGAGGAAAGAGAAGTCTGTGTTGCTACTTTGACTAGCTGGTTCAGATTGCCAGGCTTGCTTGGATGCATTGGGCAGGTTTCACAAGACCAAGGGTCAGCTGACCACATTCACTGTAGGTCAACTGCTTGCTTTCAGCCCACCAGTGCCCCTTAGAGGGAGTCCTTTCTCCATGAGGTTTTAGTCTTGCTTGCTGAAGGGCAAGGCATGATGAAACAGAAGAAGAGGCACCAGAAGCTGGTACCCTACTTCATGGTAAACCCAGACTGAACAGGGGAGAGTTCTCCTACCTCTGTTGGTGATGATAATTATGGTGAAAGACACATTGAAGAAACAGGAGACACTTGGTATGGATAACAAACAGCCATGGCTCACAACGGAAACAGGAAGAACAGGTTGGTAATACTTGTTGTCTTCTCACAAACATTACAGGTATTCTGCCTCACAACTCCAAAGGCAAGTGTCTAACAGGAACCTCAACTCCACTCCTGCAGTTTGAGATACAAAGATATAATTGTGCTGTTGATTTTTCTGCTGAGAGTACATAGGATCCTACCCACATTACACAAGTATTGTGCTGCTGTTAGCAGCTGCTAGTTTAGCAGGGCCACAGAATTGGTCTCCCCACCTTGCTGTCAATAAAGTACATCAGTCCTGAGGCACTTGGAAATACGCCTGAATGATAATGACTTTAAAACATGATTTACAACCATTGTAAAACTCTGTTTGCTTTTCAAGGCCACCATCTATTGGGAACTTCTCCCTTCAGCTTAGCAGAATTATTGTTTAAAGCAGCTTCTCCTCTACTCTCTTCTTCCAAACAAACAGTTAAATTTCCAGCCTCACCACCCCAAATTCTTGTGCTGTTAGCTATCAAATTCTGAAAGCAGTTAGGCTTAATTATCTATAGTGGGAGACAGGATTGAGGCAAATCATCTGTCATGGTAAAATGAAGTACTGCAGCAGACTTATAGGTTGTGAGTCTACAATTTTGACTGGCTAGACACCTGTAAGTCACGTGTTCATCTTGTGGTTGGGAGCAGAATATCTTCAAGAACAATCCCATCATTGCAGCTGTTAGACGTTAGAGGAAACATGAAGTTTCTGTCCATTAGGGGCAATCCCCACTACCTCCAATGGCTTTGCAAAGTGCAAAAGTGACCACCCCAGGGTACAGGTCTTAACTGGAGAATAGCTGAGTCTGGGAAGCTAACCTCAGCACATATCTCCTGCATTTGTAGAATAAATGTTCTCGTTTTTTAAAAACAGACTTTCGATTCTCTGCTGACTCATAAGCAAAGCGTTGGCAGAGATGGTGAGATGGTGCAGAGTGAGCTTGTGCACTAAACATGGTAGCAATAAAAACAAACAAAAACACTTTGGGCTAAAAGCATTTCTTGCAGGTGGTCTTTTCTTCCTTACCAGAATGTGTTGCAAGACATACTTTTCTTTTAATGTAAATGTTGAGTGTGCCCCAAATTCTATGTTCTTTTTGAGAATTGAGGCTTGGGATAAGTCCCATTCAGATCTTCTAATGTCTTACAACCCAATCCTGACCAACTTTCCAGTACTGATGCAGCCGCAATGCAGACCTGAGGGTAAGGGAACAACCTTGAGGAGGTCTCTGTGACTGCCCCTCCCACCATAGGCTGCAGTGTGCAACCCATTGGCACAGCACAGCTGCATTGACGCTGGAAAATTGGTTAGGATTATGCTGTGAGTCTCCTTGATTTTTTTGCCAGGATAGTCATTTCAGGCAGGCTGGTTAAAAACATGTCCAAAACAATCTTATGAAAACCATGCCCAGTGTGTGCAAGGTCCCATCAGGTCTCTAATTCCTTCCTCTAATTTCTAATATTTGGAAGAGGCTACCCTGTCGTTTTATGGTCAATATTTTATTTCTGTCTCCTTTAATTCAAGGTATGTGGGAGATACATATCTAAACATGTGTATTTAGTGCTAGGTACCTTCCTGGAGAGCAGAGGGTCAGACTAGTAGTGTGTCTTTTTTACAGGACTGATGGCAGGAGGCTGCAGATCCACAAGCCAGGAAGGCTACATATTTATTTTGAACCATTTAATCATCCTCTCTTCTTACTTAGTCTATGGAGTTCAACACCCCAAATTTGAATGGAGCCTTGTTAAATGTAAATGGAATTTTAACACCTCCAACATTCAGATGAGACTTTCCGGCTCCAAATCCTGCTGAAGCAGTATATTTGATGTCTTGTGACTATAACCACTGGTGCCCTGGGTGCTGGACGCAGGACAGGACAGTAATATCCCACATGTCCTTTCCTTTCCAGGCTTTTTTTCCCCCTCTCTGCATATCTCTCTGAGTGCTATTGAAGCTGCTGAAGGCAGCACAGGCTAATCAGCCTACCTTTAGGGCTGCTTCAAGAAGGAAGGCCCATAGCCAGGGAGACAGACCAGGGACAGACTGCACTTGCTCCCGGTGTGGAAGGGATTGTCACTCCCGGATTGGCCTTTTCAGCCACACTAGACGCTGTGCCAGAACCACCTTTCAGAGCGCGATACCATAGTCTTTCGAGACTGAAGGTTGCCAATACAATAGGGCTGCTTCTCAGTCTCTCCCCAAGCGACTTTCCTCTAGAAAGAAGGGCAGCAAATTGCCTTGCCTTGCTCCCTTCAAGGCTACTGCCTCCTTGTGTGCCAAGGGCCCATTCTGTATTTGAGACCCCTCTTTGCCCAGGGAGATTCACTAGGTCAGTCCTGCAACTCAATTTGCCTCAAACCTCACAGAAACAGGAGGGATAGCCAGTCACACCAAAGATCCACTGAATCCCCACTGTTTTCCATGTCTCTGTCTCGTGTGAAGTCAAATCGACTACACACTTACTATTTGTTACCTTTCTTCTCTGTTCCTGAATGCCAGGGCCAGCCCATCCATCATGTGAATGAGCCCATTAAGGCAGTGATTGGGGTCCAAGGAGAGGGGCAGCGAACAGACGCCCACCTCCTCCACCCAGCCTGCCACTGTGGTTGGAGCCAGCCTCCTTACTGACCCCTTCCTCCATGCAGCTCTTTAATCAAAACTCTTAGCGCACCCTTCATTCCCTGTTGTTTTTGTAAAGAGCCAGCCTGGAGGAAGGAGTGAGATTGCTGTGTTCCAATTCTCAGAGCATAGTGATCTCGCTCCATCACCTTCCTCCACTTGGATGCCTGGTGGGGAAAGAAGCAAGATTGCTCTTTCATCTGTGTGTGCTCTTAAACAAAGAGGAAGTGTAGAGCATGCTGAGAGCATTTCTGGTGTGCTTCACATTTTCTGTTTTGATTCAAGGGTCTGCACAGTAGAAGGAGACAAGCTGCCAGATAAGGGAGGCAGCGGCGGAGTTCCTGGGTGGCAGGAACTGCCTCAGCCCAATAGCTTCAGCCGGCCCTGGTGAGTTCTGTGTGATTGTGTGGGAGTGAAAGGTTTTTCTGCTTCTCGTACATTTTTGTTGGAGGCCCAAGATCATGCCTCCTCTCCCAAACACCCTTGACTGGCTCATCAGTTCCTCAGATCAATCTCCATTCCAGTTGATCTCCCTTTGGAGGCTTGGAGAATTGTTCAAGAGCACATTTTCAGAGGGAGATCTTAGCATCACTACTGTAAGTGAGAGAGGTACATTCACAGCCTGTGCTTAGGTCATTCCTTACCTGTGGGCCTTATTTCAGGCTACAGCGAGCTGTTCATAGAAGCAGCCTTTTGCCACAGTCTGAATGGCCCAACCCTTTCTCTTCCACGAACCCACCCCCTTTTCTTTTTCTCCCTTCTTTCTCCCTTGGTCCCTTTGTTCTTCCAGTTTTCTCTTGGAAGTCCATCCAGTCTCCTTATGCATTCCCCCTTCATGTTTCTCCTTTGCTCTGGCCCCTCTCTTTCTCTGGAGTTCCTCTCTCTTTCCCTCCTTGTTTCTCCTCCTTTTAACTGCTTTGCCTAGGATTCCATTGTTGTGTGAATGTTAGCTGTAGACTCTCTGTCTCTAGAATGAGTGAGCTATTTCAGTGACATCCACTTTGAACCCCTGTGTTGGTTTTTGAGCACTTCAGAGCGCAATCCTAACCAACTTTCCAGCACCAAGGTAAGAGCAATGCAACTCTGAGATAAGGGAACAAACATTGTCTTACCTTGAGGAGACCTCCTTGACTGTTTCCCAACTGCAGGATACAGCACATGCTCCACTGGCAGAGCTATGTGCTAGAAAGTTGGTTAGGATTGCACCCTTAGTAATTTTGTTCACCTTCATCATTGTCTCAGTTTTTCTTTCACTGCCAATTACACAGATGTGCCATTTTGGCCATTACACTGGCTCCCTGCACATGATCATTCCCCTCCCCATGTGCATGTATTACATGTACTTTAAAAAGTACTGATGGTAACGCTCAGGGATGTGCCGGAGTCACAGTGCTGAGTCTCAAGTTGAGCCCAAGTCTCCATCTCCTTGACTTGAGATGTGGCTGAATCTGGCCATCATGACTCATCCAGAGCTGTTTTTTCAATAATTTTGACTCCAAGTCTTTCCAAGAAACAAATACAGTCGTGAATGCAGTGAAAAAAGCAAGCAAGCAGACACACACAGAGAACAGAGTCACAAGCGCACACAAAAGTGAGTCATGAGTCTATTCGAGTCTTTTCATTTTTAGGGTAAAACTCTGAGTCCTGAGTCAGTGCCTATGTTTTTGACATGTGTGACTGAAGTCCGTACAAGTCACAAAATACGTGTGTTTTTGCGACTCCAGTTCGAGTCATCCAAGTCATGGCACACCCTTGATAACACTACTCAGTGCCCAAATACTCTTGTACTCATAAATCTGTTATCTGAAATTCCCATTTGTCCAACTATTCACCTCCTATTTACATGCTGATTCAAGTATGTAGGAAAAAAAATGTTACCTGTGATATAATTCAACTTAAATAATACCTCACTGGACTGCAGTTGGAATTGGTGGAGACTGCAGCCTCATGGCTGAATTGGTTGAAGTGTTCCAGTAGTACAAAACCATCTGACAGACCAACCTCTTGCCCACAGAAACAGTCGGTAAGAAGGATTTTACTTCTTTCCGGCATTCTAGCTGTTTATGTGCAGAGTTTGGAGATTTTATTTTTTTAATGAGAGAGTATTCAAACATTTAGTACTCCACCTGAAATCCAAAGTGGTACAGTTCATGAAGGATTGCACCATATATTTTTTCTACATTTTTGAATTGACAATTTTCCTCTACTAGTTGAAATTAGAATGTGACCACCATTGCTGACCACTGTATTTCTTTCCCACCAGCTGCTATGACTAACAAGTGTGAAAATGAAACCTCTGGTCCACATCTCTCACTTCTTAGTTATTATTGCATTCACAGATGGGATTTGGGATATTCCTTATGAGTCACACTTCTTACAAAGCTTCACCTCCACTTCAGGCTACAGTTCTAGGCATACTTACTGGCAGTATGTCCCACTGAACACAGTGAGATGTACTTCTGAGTAAACATTATGTTTAGGGTTCTGCTGTCAGTTTATACAGAGTAGATATATGTGTCTGGTCTAGAGGGTAGAGCCTCCGTCTGCCTGAAGATAACATCCACAAGGTCGCCAGTTCGAGGCCACCGGCACTGTGCGACCTTGGAGCAGCTGACAAGCTGAAGCCGAGCAATTCCATCTGCTCTGAGCGTGGGAGGATGGAGGCCAGAATGTGAAGCCAGATCAGAATGAAACACCTTGAATGTAGTAGTTCTTGAAAGAAAGAACCTTCTTTGAAATTGTAAAAATCCCTATTTAAATAGGGATTTAGATAAAGCCTGCCTATGTAAACCACCTTGAATAAAGTCTTGAATAAAGACCAAGAAAGGCGGTATATAAATACCTGTTGTTGTTGTTGTTGTTATTATTATTATTATTATTATTTACCAGGCCATGTTGTTGGCCACTGAGTCCATTAGGGCGCAATCCTAACCAACTTTCCAGCACTGGCATAGCTGTGCCAATGGGGCATGTGCTGCATCCTGTAGTTGGAGGGAGTTATGGAGGTCTCCTCAAGATATGTCAATGTTTGTTCCCTTACCTTGAAGTTGCATTGCCCTTATGTCAGTGTAGGAAAATGGGTTAGGATTGTGCCCTTAGTCATTTGAACACCAACAGGGTACCAAGTATTCCTGCTTTTTCCTTGCTGCTACCTATTGCAAACATTAATTAAAAAAAAAAAAACTCCTCTTTTTCATACTAAAGTACTCTTACAGCACAATCCTATGCATGTCTACTCTAAGAACCCAATCCTCTCCAACTTTCCAGCACTTATGCAGCTGTGCCAACAGGGTGTGCACTGCATCCTGCAGTGCGAAGGGGCAGTCACAGAGGCCTCCTCAAGGTAAGGGACTGTTTGTTCCCTTACATTGGGACTGCATTGAGGCTGCATCAGTACTGGAAAGTTGGATAGGATTGGGACCTAACGGCACAATCCTAGCCAGGACTACTCAGAAGTAAGTCCTATTTTTGACTGCATTTCAAATCTCATCCCAGCCTGTAACTATATACAAGGCTTTAGGCAAGCCACTCTCCTACAATATGCAGATTGTAATATTGGCCTACTCCTAAGGCTGTTGCCAGGTTTACTGACACAACAGTTGTATATCATTTTAAATACTTGAAATGTACTGTGGTATTGTCAAATATTATGTTCTAATTATTTCTGTTTGCAGCCTTAAGAAGCTTTAATTTGCTCTATTTGAAAAATGAGAAAAGTTACTTAGTCAACTGGGGGTGAAATAGGACAGGGTATTGGTTTGATATCCTGTGGGCCTCACTTGTGTGTGTGTGTGTGTGTGAGAGAGAGAGAATCCTTTTAGCACCTGCTGGCTGTATCATCTTCTACACTTTAGGGTTGCAAGATAACACCTGGTGGCTTTCAAAAGGATTGTTTCCCCCTACTAAGTCTCCAACCACAAATGATGACTGTGGTTTTATAAAAAAAAACAAAAACCAAACCTCTTGCTGAGAGTTACATCCAGTGCTATTGTGAAAACATCTTGTACCTTCACACAGAGTATAGGAACAATGCCATTGTGCTCTTAAAGAAGGTTCAGTGTAAGACCTAGAATGTTAATGTAAGCAAGTGTGACAAGATGACACATTTGTAACAAAATGTTCCTGCAAGAGCCATAATGCACTGTATCTACCTTCAGTGCTCCTTCTCCTCTTGCATTTTGAAGAGACTGTAATGTGCAAGCAAAGGATGACTAAACTGGTAAGCAGTTCCCCTTGACCTCTATCCATTAACAATCATGAATTTTCTATATAATTTAAAAGGATCTTTAACAGTGCAAAGTATTGGTAACCTTAAGACCAGGATTTTAGGAAGATGGTTGTGGTTCTTGTTGGCAGGAGCTAAACCTGCGGTTTTCAAACTGTCTGGGAGTTTGAAACCCACAGTAAGTCTTTGCAGGGGCAGGGGGGAAGGCAGCAGGGGCAGGGGGAAAGCAGTGACAGGATCCCGTCGCTCAGGGGGCTGCAGGGACTGTGATGCACCCTCCAGTCCCTGCTGCAGCCATCCCTGTGTGCAGGGGGAGCCCTGCGCAAGAGCCTGCAGGGCACCCCAGGACAGGGAAAGGGAGAGTGGGGCCATCGCGCTCCGCTTCCACTTTTACGGAGGCAGAGCAGACGCCCCACTCTCCCTTTCCCTGACCTGGGGAGCCCTGCCAAAGGTTGTGCAGGGCTCCCTGCACCCCCAGGAGGCTGCAGGAGGCTTGGGCAAGTGCACCCAAGCCCCTGCAGCCCCCCTGAGCGGTGTGATCCTGTGGATCACACTGCTGCCTTCCCCCTGTCTCCTGGCTGCCCCGCTCCTTAAGGGGGCAGAGGCCAGGACGCACAGGCTGGGGTGTCGCGACGCCCCAGTTTGAATACCACTGAGCTAAACAGACAGCAGACATTTCTTTATTTGCCGTCATTGCATATGGATGTTTACAGAGGTCACCCAGATAAAATAAGGTCCCTGTCTTGAGAATTTTATAGTCTAAATTTAGACAGGGGGAGGGGGGGAAAGCTTGTCAATCTAGAGAAGCTTATCTGATAATGGCCATGGAGATAAGAGCTAGCTATCAGATCAGAACTCTGTTTTTAATCTGCAAGTGATCTGTAATTGATTTCATATACTGGTTATATGCTAAGGGAATACATAAACAGAAGGTTGTCTTGGGATTCACAGTTGGTGTGTTAATTCTGCACCTTGACCTAGAAGTGAAAACTACCAGCTGTACCCTGACAATCGTGTTTTATTGTTCCCTCTGTCTACGTCTTACCTGCTTGGCAACTCACCTATAAACCACCATCCAGTTGGGGAACTGGATGAATACTTTCAGCTGTGTACTCAAGCATGAACTGTCTATTGTTTTGCACACTATACTATAAAATATGCAAATTTTCTGTCTTGAAAGAGCTAAGGGTTTGCTGTGGAAAGAAAAAAACACAGCAATGACTATCACTCCTCATTCCTAACAGGGCACAAGCTGTTGCTCCATATTCTTCTCAGCAGGTACTATTGTCATGTGACAATGCTTACAAACACACACTTTTCTAATTCCCAGAAAACTATTTGTTCACAGAATTAAGTGTGTGAGATGCACATTCAGTGAGAGACTATAAATAATCACATATGCATATCCCTTGAGCAGATTGTCAGTTTAAGCATTCTCATGTGTAGAAAATGTGTTACACTGAAGTAACACTTCCAGCCATTCAAACCATGCAACTTCTCTCCCAGTGCTGCTGATTTAAAGAGATCATGTTAAAATAGCTTTTCCAGCTACTTAACCCTGTTAACGCGGCATGAGAAAAAAGTTCAACTGCAGGAGCACTGAAGTGGCAAATAGCCCTATCCTAAACATGTCCATACAGAAGTCCCACTGAGTTTGTAGTGAGTAGAGGAGCTCCCCTACCTAAGAACAGGTTAGGTTCTAGGGTTTTACTACAAATTGTATGTTGGTTTGTTCTTAACATCATTTTTATTGGTAACAAACATGTGAAATGTGTGTGTGCACCTATACTACAGTACTCTATATTGTGTGGTCTTAAAAGTGAGTTAACAAGACTTGATGATGCTGGCTGGAGTAAGATGGGAAATGTTCAGAAATGCTGGGAAAGGATGCTAGCTATGGACATATGGCCATAGATGTGGCATATTTGAATCTTGAAAGTTATTATTGAATGTTCTTAAGTGGAGGAGCTTCTGTATGCAATAGGATTTCAACATTAAAAGCAGCTGACTGATAAAGAATTTGTTTGATTATATTGTTTTTATTCTGCTTTTTAAGTTCAAATAACTTTACAAGTGTGCATAGAAAAAAATAAAACCATAAAATTACACTAAGATAAAATTATGATTAACTTGCCATAAATAGAATAAGTTCTATAAAGCACAACGGCAGAGGATAACATAGAATAACAATAACATCTATATCAGTATTGATTTAAACACTCATAGCACAAACCTAACTTGGCTGTGAGCTGGCACAGCCATCCTTGTGCTGGCTCCACGTGTCGCAAACAAGCCGTAAAACACGTTTGCAGCTATTTGTGAGCAGGCAGTGCAGGCCCAACGGAGCTGCTTCTAGTGGGAGGGCATTTTGGAGGTGGGGAGGGGGTGCTTTTGGGTGGGGGAAGGTGGAATGGGGCAGATTGGGCCCAGGAGTGGCAGGACTGGTGTAGCAGGTCTCCACCATATCCTACTCCCCCTCCCGGCTGGCTTTTGTTGAACAGAGGCAACACTTCCTGCTGCTTTCCCAGAGCTTGCTGATGCAAGTGTCCTGCTTTTTAAAAAAAACAAAACTGGAAGCCAGTTGTCCTGCCTTTGTGTGACTGGAAGCCAGCCATGATTATAGCTTTAACATGCTGAGGAAATGTTCCTGCTGCCTCCGCACAGATCACTGACACAGTCACCCTGCCTGTTTTTTCTATTGGAAGCCAGCCGTGACTGCAGCAAATTGACTGCTGACTCTTTCCCTGTGAATTGTAGTGTGTGCATGTGGGCTGCTTGACTCACTGAGAGCCCAGTCTTATGCATGTCTACTCAGAAGTAAGTCCCATTAGAGTCAATGGGGCTTACTCCCAGGAAAGTGTGGATAGGATTGGGCTTTGACTCTGCTTGAGAAAAAAGGAGCAGAGTAGAAAGACAAGGAACTTTTCCATTTGCTTGTTGGATCCTTAGGCTTTGTTTTTTTTTACTTGTTGGGTTCCTTCCCTGCCTCCATGTCACTGCTGTATGGGACTTCCACAGCTTAACCCTTTACATGTTTATTCATTAGTAAGTTATTCAGGGCCCAATCCTATCCACTGTTCCAGCACTGAGGCATCCTCAGTGCAGACCAAAGCAAGGTAAGGGAACAAATGTTCCCTTACCTTGAGGAGGCTTCCGTGACTGCCTCCCCACTGCAGGAAATGGTGTCAGTCCCATTGACACGTCTGCATCAGTGCTGGAAAGTTGGATAGGAGTGGGCCCTAAATCAATCAACTGCTTACAGTTTCCCCCCCTTTCTATTACATGGTACTTTGTACATGTGTTATTTTTTGTCATTATCACTTTAAAAATATATACAGGAGGAAAAACCTGCCTAATAGCATTAATTAGTACTAATTATTAATTAGTAATTAATAAGTATGATCAGCGCTGGAGACAAGAAGAAAGCCAAAGTTATTGGCCATCAGACCACAATGGCATTATATCATATCCAACACCTGTGTGGCCAACAAGAAAAAGATTTAATATGCTATTAGTGTATTGTGTTATATTAGGTCTGTTTATTAGCATTTGCCAAATTTAGCAGTACTGAGCCCAATAATGGTGAAAACACCTGGAATTGCTATCAACAATGTTGATACTATACTTATGTATAATTGGCACCTCTTGCAGCAGCACGTGTAAAATAGCTGCTGACAGAGCACTGCGCATGCTATTGACAGCCGTTTTACAGCACCAGAAGTCTCTTCCACTGTTGTAACCTGCTCCATGCAGCAACCTAACCCTGGACCTGGCTGGATTGAGCCCATATGAATGAATCATTTTGTAGAAAGAAAGTTTATTGATTCCTTGCAATGACCCTGGATTGTGTCACACTTTCAAAGTATCAGAAAATTGTTTTAAGATAGCATTTTAAACACCAAACAAGGCTTTAGTATTAATCAAGATAGAATTATGTTCTTGTGCAAACTCAACTAATGAATTGCTTCATGCTTTGTTAAATAAAAGACATTGTGAAGTAATTGAGGCTGCAATCCTAACCACACTTTCCTGAGAGTAAGCCCCATTGAACAAAAAAAGACTTACTTCTGAGTAGACCTGGTTTGGATTGTGCCCTATGACTATTACTACTTAGCTTTTCAATAGATATTTTTGGTGCAAAGTGCTTCATACTTGTATCCTATTTTCAGTCTGACCCTAACTGCTGTCATGATATTTGAGTAGGTGATTCAGGGCCAGTTAACACTGTCAAATTCCTCTATGACCTTCATATAATTGAACATGACTATGTGGAGAAAGGCTGATATAAACCAGGATGCATATGTGTAAAAGGAACCACCAGTCAGCTTTGTGATTCCAGCTGCTGCAGAAATTTCAGCAGCAGTTATGAAAATGGCTGACAGTTTGGCATAATTATGCCTTTTCAGTGTTGTATGATTGTAGACATAGTGGCATGGTAGAAGAATTTGGTTGCATGACCAAATGGCCGCCTATTGGAACAAGGGTGCTTACCTCAATCTTGAACTAATGCGTCCTGAAGACCTGCACACTACATTGGTTTAAGATACACAAGTGGTTCCAATAAATGATACAAGGCCTTCCATGGACTACAAGTGGGCATAACAGACATGTGGTATGGAGGAGGAAAGTTGTGGTGGTAATACCAGTTGTGTTCTCTGTGCCTGAACCCTTCCCTGCATCCAAAATTGTAAGAACTCAAAACATAAGTGTAATGTCAGTGCAGATCCTCAGAGGACAAACACATGCTTCCTGCCAGACAAACATGTCCTTGTATCATAAAAAACACCTCCCCTCAAAAAATCCCAAAACACAGACTCCCCACCAGCTCTTTTCTGTGCCAAGATCTTAGGAACAGCCCTTACTGAAAAGCAATGAGGGCAACTGAACAAATCAATATGAACCCATCACTAGCACAAAGTCATGTGCACAGAATAAAGTTTAGAATGACAATTGGCATCTAGGTAGGCGGGATGACCAGATACACACATTGCAGGGATGAAAGCTCAAATCCAGTGGCAACCATTTTATCTCAACCGTTTACCATCCTTACAATAACTGTGTGAGATTGTTATTATTCCCATTGCTGCAGATGGAGAAATAAAGAGGGGAAATGGATGGATGAGAAATGAGGATTAAGTCACTATCTTCATTTCTCATCCGTCCATCCATTTCCCCTCTTTATTTCTCCATCTTCAGGAATGGGAATACAAAGCTACTCAGAAAAGTTTATACATAACATTTGTACACTAATGTGTACACTATCATCTGTGATGTGTGGCACCGCAAGCTTTAATTTTGCCATAAAACAGGCATAATATTACAAGAAGACACTAGAAGACAAGTGCCTGAAGCCTTTTCTTCCCCCTCTGTTTCTGTTAAATTTTGTGGGTACTGTGTCTCATTATCAAGACCGTGCATATTTCCAATATCCACCCAACTCTGCGGTATTACTATAATTTTTTAAAGGGCTGAGTGACAAGTACATTGATAGAGCAAAATCATCATAATGTAGGCATGAACTTTTATCAGATAGGTTTTCAAGTTGATTTAGAAAATGAAGACTACATCTGTCACAGAAGATTACTCCTTAAAAGATATCATATTTTGTTCTAATAATGGGCAATACAAGGTTATACTTTGGTCTTGTAAGGGAATTAACAGCCCAATCCTATCCACACTTTCCTGGGAGTAAGCCTCATTGACTATAATAGGACTTACTTCTGAAGAGACATGCATAGGATTGGGCTGTAAGAGCCTAAGCCTAAGCATGTCTACTCAGAAGTAAGTCCTATTATAGTCAATGGAGCTTACTCCCAGGAAAGTGTGAATAGGATTGTAGCCTAAAATACAGTTATATACTGTACTAACAAATTGATGATCTGCTTCATTGTCTTTGGTGATCAGATCCTTTGAATAAAATGAAACATAGCACATAATATTGCACAACTTTATTGAAACACCATGTTACTAAAATTTCCTCTGGCATTTCAATCATGTGAAAACTTACATTCTTTATCTTTCTTCTTCACAATAACTTTATGAGATAAGCAATTAATTAATCCCATTTCACAGACAGAGAACTAATGCAGAAAGAAAGGGATATCCCCAGCGCCATATACTGAGACAAGTGGTTAAGATGGTACTTGAAACCAGATCTTTTGATGATTCACTAGAATAGAGAATGGGCACAATCCTAACCAGGTCTACTCAGAAGTAAGTCGTATTTTGTTCAATGGGACTTACTCTCAGGAAAGTGTGGTTAGGATTGCAGTCAATTTACAAACAGAAGAAAGACTGAGTAGAAAATATGAGATCCTAAAACACGGTTACACACATTGAAAGAGTATTGGTGATCACATGCACAGAGCATTCAGGTCTGGTATGCAAGTCCATTTCAGAGGGTTACAAGTGATGGGTAGAGCCCATAAGTTACTAAATCCAAGTCTAGAGAGCAGGATATGCCCAAATACATTGATTTATGGCCCAATCCTATCCAATTTTCCAGTGTCAATGCAGCCACAATGTAGACCCAAGATGAGGGAACAAATATTCCCTTACCTTGAGGAGGCCTCTGTGACTGCCCACCTACTGTAGGTTGCAGCACACATCCCATTGGCATAGCTGTGTCAGCACTGGAAAGTTGGATGGGATTGGGTTCACAATCTAATAAAATTGGAGGGTGGGTGGGAGTCACAACCTCTATCTCTCCTACTCCTGAGCTGTATTTCTGTGTGCAGCATGGGTTTATCTGCTGTTTGTACTTGATTATCTCTTACCTAAGTGGTTACTGTATCAATGTTACTTTGGGGACTGATTCAAAGTTAGGGGACTGATAACCTGTGGCTGCTGCCGGGCCACAGGTAAATATAGAATTTAAACCTGTGGTGGGCAAGCAGAGTTAAGTGAATTCCAGGGATGTGTGGTGGGTGGGGAGGCAGGTGCGGCAGAGCCTCCCACTGCAGTCCTTTGAAAAGCCTCCCACTGCAGTCCTGTGAGATGTGCTCTGCTCCTGCGTTGTGAGTGCTTGCACGCCTCACAGGGTGGTGGTGGCACTTTTCAACGGTGGGAGGCTGAGCCGCACCTGCCTCCCCACCCACCACACATCCCTGGTGAATTCTGGAATATGCTTTTCACTCTTGAAGTGAATTCTGTGTGTCACTCTGAAAAGAGAAGGTTCAATTTTTATTTTTACATCTATATATAAAATATTGCCTTCAGAATATGCCTCTCATTCTGGAATATGTCTCTCTTGAAGTGTGTGTGTGTGTGTAGGCATATCCTGAAGAGAATATAATATATATATACACACACACACACTTCAAGAGTAAGAGGCATATTCTTAAGAGAATATTTTATATATATACACACACACACACATACACAGTACACATGTATGTGCGTGTGTATATATATGCATCTCACTTTTGAAGTGAATTCTGTGCGAGTCACTCTGAAAAGAGGTTCTTTATATATAAAAACTTCAAGAGTCTCACTTCAACACGTGTGTGTATGTATGTGTGTGTGTGTGTGTGTGTGTGTGTGTGTACGTATGTGTACTGTATATATGTACTGAGTATATGTGTGTGCTGTATACATAGTCTTTCGAGACTGAAGGTTGTCATAGGTGTATACATGTGTGCAGCCTAAACATATGTGGTGCACATGTACTTGGGACTAAGCCCAGAGACCTTTGATACAGTCTTGGGCGACTGGTGCACACGCAACCAAACTATGGAACGCTCTGGCCCAGCACTTGTGCAGCACTGCTGTATGCAGCAGGCGGCAAGAGGACCGGTCTCTGATTGGTCGCTTGACGCAGCCCGGGTGGGCGGAAACGACCAATGAGACTCCAGCTTGACGGAGAGGGCGGTGCTTCATTTGTCCTGGCACGCGCACGCAGCTAGCCGTTAACGTATGGAGGAGGTCGCGCATGCGCGTTTTGGGGAAAAAGGAACGCGGAACCCACGCGGGTAGAGTAGAGCGCATGCGCGAGAGCCTCTGCTTGGGAGGAGGGCGGGGCGGCAAGTGGTAGGCCCAAGCCAACAACATGGCAGCTCTGGGGCGCTATAGGCATCAAGTCGAGGGGGTGTAGGAGGCGCGGCCTTTCCCCGACGTCGCCATGGCTCGGCACAGGAACGTGCGCGGTTATAACTACAATGAAGGTAGAGAGCGGCGGGCTCTTTCCCCAGCGCCCCTCCTTGCCCTGCAGGGCAGGCCCCTGCTAGGCCGGGGGGGGGATAGCAAGGAGGATGCCAGTGACGTCACCAGCACGCCTAGAACCTGCTTGGTTAATGAATGGGGCGCTGGGGCGTGGCGGGGCTGGTCCCTGGGGGGGGCAGGTGTGCCTGTGGGGCTCCCCTGAGGAGGCATCCTCGTGACGCAGCCGTCCCCCCCACCCTGTGTTGCTCTACCAGGTGGCTCCTCCTCTGAAGCAGGTCCCCACAAAGGGCCTCGGCACACAGGCCTGGAGGCTTCCTGGGCTGGGATCCTCGCTGACACGAGGCTCTTGTGCCCTGACGGCCACTGCGGCCTGGCTGCAGTCCTGTCCGCACTTCCCTGGGAGTAAGCCCCATTGACTACAGTGAGGCTTACTTCTGAGTAGACATGTATTGGGTTGGGCTTCTAGAAGCAGATTCAGCAAGGACCAATGACCATGAGCAGGTGCAGAGGTGTCAGAGTGCCTACACCTTTAACCACTGTGCAGAACAGGGAATTTGGGCAGGTGCAGCTTTTCACACCCTTCCATGTTGAGTTGCACCTGCCAAAATCCCCTCTTCTGTACAATGGATGACCCATTTCTGCCCAGCCCACAGGTGTGCACAGTTGTTCCCTGTTGAGTATATGCAACGTTGGGCAGAAATGGCTTTTAAAGGTATAGGCACTCTGCCCCACTTTGTATCTGGTAACCCTAACCACAGCATACCAGACAGAGCTCCCATAGTCGGAGGCAGTGTATCTCTGATTGGCAGAGGCTAGAAACAGCTTAGGCATGGCTGTTGCATGATGCTGGGTTGCCTGTAAGATTTCCTGGGATAGCTAGTTGGCCACTGCTGAAAGGAAGAGGAGGTAAAATTCTGCTAGCTCCCAAGTATAGAGAGGGCTTCCCTGGGAACTCTGACACTTGACTTTACAAAGCTTGCTGGTATTTTGCAAGGACATATCTGTTTAGTAGCAGTCCATGTTTAGGCAGTATCAGCTTCAAGAGTTTGCATGTAGTTGGGCTACTTTTCCCAACCTTTTCAAAGTTTTCAAAGTGTCCAGTTTTTTTTAGTGATACTTCATTGACTTTGTAGAAAGACAGTTTTGCATGCATTACTGTACAGGTTCAGTTAACAAATATTGGAATAAATGTTAAGATGTGCAATAGTTTCCCCCCCCCATTATTACATTAAGGCTGCAATCCTAACCACACTTTCCTGAGAGCAAGCCCCATTGAGCAAAATGGGACTTACTCCTGAGTAGACCTGGTTAGGATTGTGCCCTTAGTGTATAAAGAAAACATCAAAAGGTATCCCGGTTACCCCATACTGGCTATTTCTTAAATAAACTCTTGTATTTGCTAGAAAACTGTGATTCAGCAATGACTGCTAGTTGTAAAATTATTCCAAATTATGAGAAACGTAACCCAATAGTTTGTATTAAGAACAAGAACTTCCAAAATTAATCAGTTTCAGGATGGAATTGTTTAACTCGGACAATTTAGTCCATGTGTAAGTCCTATTGACTTTCCCTGGATTGTACTTGTAATGTTTAACATCAGACTGGAGTAGCTAAAATTATGTGACCCTAGAACAGCTTCAGAGCATATATGTTACTGTAAGCATTAGCTGTCCTGTGATGCTACCAAATGTCTGCATTAGCTGCAGAACTTAATCTTAATGGTGTGCTGTTTGTACAGAACACTGTCTCTTGCTCTGTGGGCTTTAATCAAATGTCCATGATTGAAAATGGAATTGATTGCAAGATGTGTTTCCAATGATATAATTGCATATCCAATAATAGACATGGTAGATGTATTGATGAATGTTTTATTCAAATTGCTCATACAGTCTGAAAACTGTTTGACTCCCCATTGATATCTTACAGGTGGTGGTAGTATTTTTTTCAATCTCTGAACATTCCATTTCAGTTGTAAATTGTTATATTCAAACACAGTGCATGCATCTGGATTGGATTTTTGAGCGAATAAGTGACATGTCTACATGTATTGTCATTTATTGTTAGGTTGAATTTATTCTTCAGTTCTTCAAATATTAACAAAGGGTGATAATTACTCATAAAATACTGTCAATATAGCAGTATTGATCCAGTGTTTTAAAAAAAACATGTTTTTTTTAAAAAACTTTATGAATCAAATTCCAGGAAACTAGCATACTGTAACTAAATTTGTTGTGCATCTCCTTTGTGGATAGGTGGCGCATGTGACTTATTCAGATGACTTGGCTAATGCAGTTGTGACAATTGATCTCAAGTACTATATATAACAAAACCCACTCAGGGGTATTGACATATGTACTTAAGATATGACAAGTGTCTGATAATGTATTTTAAACGTGGGAAATTGAACTTCAAGCTTGAACTTGCAGATACAATCTAGTGTATGCTGTAGCAGCTGATCTACCAATAACTTCCAGTGACGTTCTAAATAAGTGACCCACTTAAATGAAAAATTTATTAAGAATTATCACTGGAAGGCCTTGCGATGTGTATATCATGTTAGGAAAATGGTAAATGCTTTTTGTCCAAAGATACAATTGAAAACAATGAATTAGCGATTCATTGTTGCCACAAAGCACCCACATATAGGCATCCCTTGGTATCCATGGTTCCCTGTGCCCTTTGCAGCCTCCCAGCACCCATTTTCCTTTGTTTATGTTAATTACATTCCCCCAAAGTGATAAGGTGTTTTATATGAACAAATGCTATAAGCAAAAAGCTTATAGCAAGATGAGCAGGCAGGCAAGGCAGTCAGCAGCCTAGAAGGGAGACTAAAAGCAAATGGGAAGCAGGAAGTTAACATTTGTTCTTATTCTTCCTTCTAGGGGGCAGGCTCTTTTCCTGCTCGTCTTGCTATAAACATTTTGCTTATAGCAGTGGCTGGGATCGCTCTAAGTTTGGTCGGGGAGATGTGCCCTGATGCTGCACCATGAGGACTCTCATTACAACATACCTGGAAGGGTTGTGAAGGGTCCTGGAGGCTTGCAGTCCTCTCTGCAAGCTTCCCCACTGCTGCACTGAGCTCAGTAGAGGTGATCAGAGCACTGTACAGTGATCAGAGCTTGGTACAGCAGCAGGGAGGCTCGCAGAGGGGGCTGTAAGCCTCCACGACACTCTGGGAGGCTTTATGATCCCCCCCCCATGTTGAAATGACCATGAGTCCCTGTGGTGCTGCAATTGCTGTGGAGCCACCGGCCTATTCTGGGCTGCTCCTCTTAAGGAGAAATGGTTAAGGAGAAATTTCCAGTTCCCTTGGTGGGTTATGACTTACAGTCTTCTTTTAGACTTCCAGTCTGGTTTATAGTGTTCATTCAGGTGAGACACCTTATCACTTTGGTGGAATGTAATCAACATAAGCAGAAGTAATGGGGCATGGGAGAGGCTGCAGGGGCCACAGAAACAGGGTTCTCTCTTATCAGCAGTTTCCAGTATCTGCTGGGGCCAGGATCATTTCAGATACGGTGGGATGCCTGTGTTTCATTTGTAATGCACTAAATTTAAATAGTTATTTTTCATAACCCTTATTCTGCCAATTGTGTCCTATAGGCATCAGATATTTGTTCAATTTTTCCTTAATTCTTAGGAGAGAAAGGTCTGAAAATAATAATAATATTTATGTACCTTTTTTCAATGAAAAGTTCACAAAGCGGTTTACAGAAAAAAATCAAATTACTAATGGCTGTAAAATAGTTGTTATAGTTTAATTAAGCAAGACTGGTAAAATTAACAATATTATATGAATATGGTTTTAAATTTCACTCCATTTTTTAAAAAAATTGTGTAACAGTTCTTAATTTGTATAGCAGTTCTTATACATTCTGGGGGTTTAGGTGCCAAATTAAAAAAGCTGTTGACTGCTGAGGGTTTTACTAAAGGCAACTGCAAAAATGCAAGGAAATCTTGGTGGTTTTTTAAATGAAGTAGATAGTTAAGGATGTGAGTGTTACAAAATGAGCTAACACTTTTTGGGCAGTACCTCCCCACCCGCTATTTACTTAACCCCCTAAATGCCCCCATGGAAGTTTGTTTCCATGTTTAGGTTTATGTCTTACTTAACCAGGGAACTTTCTGTTATGATTACTAGGTAAGATGAATAATATGAATTGTCTAGTCCAGCGTTTCTCAAAGCGTATGCTCCTAAGAGCCCTGGGGTTCCCTGATACCCTTCAGGGACTCCATGAGCACACCATAAGTGGCCACCATCTGCTCAGTGCTGCATCACTCTGCGTGCACACTGGTGCTCTGGGGCTAAGTTAAGACTGTTTAGGAGTGTAAAGGCCTCCAGAGACTGAAGTGTCTCCACTCTTTTCAAAGTGTCTTCATTAGATAATTTTTCTGTTTTCCTTCAAAATTTGCAACACAGAAGATTCTATGATTTCTATTCCCCACCCCAAATGTGTTGAACCCTATTTTGATAAAATTGCTGCCCATACCTTACTCTCCCATATTGTGAGTATTGCTTGTTTTCCCTTTCTAGGTGTCCTGTAGAAGAGTATGTTGGTCCTGAGATTAAGGAGTTGGTCTTGGGTGTTTAGGTTTTGAGGTACAGAGTTAAAGCTACAGAGTTAGCAAATAGTAACAGGTTTGCTAAGTGTCAGATTGATACTTGAAATAAATTATGACATCACAGTAGTTTCAAAGATTACTAAAAAAGCTACTAGTTCTGCCTGCTGCTATTTTGCAAGGAAGTAGTCATTCATGAGGAATTCCTTAAAACATCTACAGATAAGCAAATCTTTAAAGTCAAAGATTGTTTATTGTATTAGCTAATAGCCATCACAATAAGATAAAACATGTAAATCCAAAAATACATCAAGATACAAACAATGATAAAATGATAAAATGAGGTCAAAATCAAGCACAAAAGGCACCTACACCCATCATATTAAGGAATCTCCTTTATAATCTACCGCTATTTCCCCCAGGTAGTTGGCATGAATAGTTCTGGCAGCTTTAGCAAACAACGCCACACTATAGGTGACCGATGGGTCACAATCGGAAAGTAACCAATACAATTTCATGTGTTCTCCCCTTGAAGGGTAGCCAAAATGGGCTCCAAAAATCTTACCCTAGGATTTTGATAAAGCTGACAATGAAGCAGGTAATGTACAATATCTTCAATCTGTCCTGCTCCGCAAATACAAAGCCTCAAATGCCTGGGAATGGACATATATCTGCCATCTAGAACTGCAGTTGGCATAGTTTGAAAACGCAGTTCAGTGAACGCCTTTCTCAAGGAGGCAAAGGTAAGTGAATATAAATATTGCACTCTTGAGTGACTTGGTTTCAGGAAACAGTACAGCTGGGAAAAATTTGAAGATCTTACTATATCTAAGTCCTGATCATTATCCAGTTTAAACATCCATTCCCTTAGCATTTGTTTTATTTCAGAAAATACAAAAATGTCAGTAGAAAGAGCTTTAGATTTTAGGAGCATTTGCACCAGAGTGGCCCAGCCTCCTCTTCTCCACTGCTCGGCCAAACAGAGTTTAGGAAGACGATTTTCTGGCATGTCCAGGACTCTCTTGTAATAAGAAATTATAGCTACGGCAGCCCTGGCCTTAATAGATACCATACCTGTCTCCATTCTAAGAAAAGCTGCCGGAGTAGATGGTGGAACAGCTAAAATGTGCCTTAAAAATTTATTTTGGGCAACTTCGGGAATATATATGTTGTTCTGTTTAATACCCCAGATCTCTATACCATACAACATTTGGGAAATTACTCTCCCCGAGAAAACCTTTAAAGCTGGAATTACCAAGTTGCCTCCTCTAGAATGGAAAAATTTTAATAAGGCATAACTTGATTTTTGTGCTAATGTTTTAACATTCTGAAGTTGGAATTTCCAGCTGTTTCTTTCGTCGAAGAATACACCCAAATATTTAAAGGCAGGAACTTGTTCAATCTTGCGATCACTCAAAGTCCAACTAAATTTTGGAGAACGCTTGCCAAAAACCACTATTTTGGATTTGGCGTAATTCACCTTCAGTTGCTCCGAATCACTGAAATCTTGCAGCTTATTTAGGATTCTCTTAAGCCCTTTCCTGTTCAAAGATAATAAAACAATGTCGTCTGCATAAATGAGGGTTGCAATCTTATGATTTCCAATTGAGGGGGGGAAATGATCTGCGTGAGTTAGAACATTTACAATGTTGTTGATATAAAGATTGAAAAGAAGTGGGGCCAACAAACACCCTTGTCTAACACCTTTGGTAGAACAAATTTCCTCCGTCAGTCTACCATCTGCACTTATCCTTACCCTCAAGGTGGTATTGGTATGTTATGTCAGAATGCCAGATGCAAGGGAGGGCACCAGGATGAGGTCTCTTGTTATCTGGTGTGCTCCCTGGGGCATTTGGTGGGCCGCTGTGAGATACAGGAAGCTGGACTAGATGGGCCTATGGCCTGATCCAGTGGGGCTGTTCTTATGGTATATAATTCTTGCATTAAAAGCAGCAACCTCCTATCAATATTAGTCCCAGCAAGCTTATCCCATAGACGATCCCTAGGGTCTGTATCAAATGCAGAAGAAAAATCTATAAATGCTGCAAAGAGCCATTTAAATGGCCTACTTGTATATTTACAGATTAAATGATGAAGGACAAAGATTTGGTCCACCGTACTATGGCCTTTCCTAAACCCAGCTTGTTCTTGATGCAAAATATCATTTTCCTCAACCCACTTAACCAACTTCAGAAGGAGATAACGACAGTAAATCTTAGAACTAATATCCAGTAGACTGATTGGGCGATAATTCTGGGGGTTGGAATTACCCCTTTTTTATAAACTGGAAAAATAATACTCTGTCTCCAGCCTTCCGGGAAAAATCCTGGGGCATTAATGTAAGTAAACAGTTTGGCAAGGAAAGGGGCCCACCATTCAATGTTGGTCTTATACACCTCAGGAGGAATCATGTCCTCACCAGGTGCTTTTCCTGTTGCTAAAGCATCTATAAGTTCACCAACTTCCTGTTCCGTGACTGGGGGCCATTCCGGTGTTAATGCCAAAAGCGACTGACTATTGCTAACATTATTTTGCCTGGCATTGGCATCACTGTCAAATATATTACTAAAATAGGAACACCATGTACCGGCAGCAATACAGTCGTTCATTTTACAGTTAAGGCCCGGGTTGGGAGGTGAAATTAAAGACCAAAACTTTTTTTCGTTCTTTTCCATGGCAGCTTTCCCTAATTCCTTCCACTGAGCTGACATGTATGCACTCTTTTTTAGCTTCAGAAGTTCCTTATATGTTGAACGAAATTGGGTCAAAGCATCTAAGTCTGAGGCTAGCCGAGTTTGTCTTAACTTCCTAATCAATTGAGTCAGATGTTTTTTGGCCAATCTACATTCCTTATCAAACCAGCTACTCCGGTAACAGGCAGAACCAGGTTCCCGTGACTTCTGAACTAATAAAGGCCTTAACTTTGAGATAATATAGTTAAGGCCTTCAATAGGATCCATATCTCCTTTAACTATGTCCCTATGCAAAGCCACAAAATTAGGACTGTCTAATAATTCCCTGATTGATAAATCAATAGTGCACTTTTGTTTCCCCACAACAATAGTCCTCTCAGCCCAATCAGTGGAAATAGAAGGCAGCTGAGGGATTACTGTAGATATAGAGACACACACTGGTAAATGATCACTATCAGGACGATCTAAGATGTCATAGTTCAGCTTAAAAGATAATAACCTGGTGGAACAAAAATATAATCAATGATACTTGCTGCCCTACTGTTTTTTAAGTAAGTAAAATAACCCTTTGAATTATCCAAAAAACTGCCATGAAGGCATGTTAACTGAAAAGATGACATTAACTCAACTAACCTTGTACCTCGTGAATTAGCCACCCTATCTAAAGAGGAGTGATCAGATAAAAAAGCTTCATTATGATCAAAATACTTTCTACTAATACCCAAACCTACTCTAGAATTAAAATCACCACATAAAATTATAGCGGCATTGGGGTATTGCGATTCACAATAATATATAACCTCCTCCAGTTCTTCCCAGAAGGAGGTAACACTCCCAATATTATTAGGTGGACAATATACATTAAGGCAAACCAATGCATTTAACTCAAAGCCCCAATTACCTATCAACAAAACAGATAAAATACAGTTGCTTTTGGACTGATAAATAACTTCTGCCACCACATCCAATTTGACAGAAACCATAATAACTAGACCTCCTCTTGCTCTTCCTTTTACATGCAACTTAAGGGCAGGAAGTAAAAAGGAGCTGTACCCTTGCAACAACATGGGAACAGCATCAAGCGTCCAGGTCTCCTGCAGACAAAGAAGGTGAAAAGATGAAAGAAATTTCAAAAAATCCTGATCATAACTCTTATTCTGCCAACCTGCAATATTCCAGGATAAAACAGAGAGTCATTCCAGGTCAAACTCTGCCCCTACCAAGGGATTAGATGGAGATAGAATAGGCTGTGATGAAGATTCCTGATCAACTTGCAGCATCATTTCGACAGGATTCCTATTGGAAGTTGACTTCAGCAACACCTTTTGTGTTACCTCTTTCATCGCAGCAGAAAACAAGGTTTCACCTGGTTTGGGAGAGGCCAAGTTGACTGATGGACTACATGATGTAAATGCTTATGAGTTGTTGGGAAAGCAATTAATTCATCAGAATGAGAGTCTGTAACAAAAAGGGTTTGTGGAATGTGTTGCACTGGTGACCTACAAAGCTCCGTCCTTAGCAATGGGGGATGAGTAAAAATACTGTTGGACTGTGGGCTGGACTCACCCAGCTCTAACTCCATATCCATAAGAACAGGACGAACAGCAGCATCAGACACCACAGGGCTCTTGGAGAGGGAAGCTGAATCAAGATCCATTTCACTTCCCAATTCCAACTCCATCCCAGGAACTGCTTGACTAGTGGAGAATTTTTTGAGTAGGTTTGTTAATCTGGCCTGTAAATAAACCAAGTCCTCCTCACCCAAGGATTGCCCAGTTGATTTCTCAACTGGAGGAGACTGAGAATCAGCTGGAGAATAATAATCATTAGTCCTAGACCTTACATTAACAGTCTGCCTTCCCTTATTTATACAAAGGGGCCGAATGTGCAAGTTTTGAAACATTCTATGTACTAAAATTTGAAATCTGTCCTTCAGGCTCTCAGCAGCTCGTAAAAGTAGCCCTGGAATCCTTCTAGTTTTAAAAGTTAGAGACAATCTCTTATATCCACAACAAGAGGGCAAAAAATAATGGCTTGTTAATTCTGAGGGATGAATAAATACCTTCAGCAGTTGAGATATAGCTCTAATTATCAACCGCTTACTCCTCCACCAAGCAGAGTCTGATACAGGAACAGAAAGCAAAACATAGTTTTGCTGTAAAATCAACTTCACTTTATCTTCCTCAGCTTCTGAAGAGGGGGTTAAACACGTTACTCCTGGTATTTCTTCATTTCCAACCCTGTGAGATCTTTTGTTAGAAACAGCCAAAGTCTGGGTTAGAGAGCCAATTGATGTTTCAATCGAATTCAAACGACCAAGAATATAAAAGAGGGTGTGACTAGATATCAAACAAGCCTCACTTAGTTGTTGGGTGAGTTGTACCATTTGTAATTGTAAGCATTTTTTGTCTCTAGCCAGAGGGTTTGTTCTTATTTTCTTCCTCTTATATATAGGCAGAGACCGTTTGATTTTCCGGGGAGGAGGGCTACCCGACACCACAGGACTATCATTAGTAATACACGCCGAGGCCTTCAAAGGGATATGCGTGCCAGCAGAAGGAGATGGTAGAAATTTTTCAATTGCTTCGACCTTTTATAAACACCCTCCTCCAACTTGATAGACTTTTCCGAAATCTCTTCTTACCTCTTTGTGGAAAGGCACTCCCAGCGAGCAAAGACATAATGACCAATCCAAGACGCAAAACAGCTCTGTTTACCCAATTAACAATCCACAACCATCCAGGCTTCAAAAGAAAACATATAAAAAGCTCTCAACCATAAAAACATAAAAAGTGGATCCAATATCGAACAGCTGATATGGGGGGGAAAGGCCCCACATTAGTAAACAACAGCTAAAATCATGTAGAGCTCTTCAGAGAAGCCTGCACCTGGTCGGCCATCTTCGTGCAGATCTCTAAGCAAATCTTTAAATAATGTGGTTTGCCTTTTTGGCTTTGCTGAAGAGGGTCAGATAAGAAGTAATCTTTACTTGGTTGATTTGGTCAACTGTAGTTTCAGGGCCAGTATTTGTCAAAATTCTGCAATTGGAAAATTCATGCTAATAAAGCAAATCATGATTACAGGTTGAGACTCATTACATAAGAACATAAGAACAGCCCCACTGGATCAGGCCATAGGCCCATCTAGTCCAGCTTCCTGTATCTCACAGCGGCCCACCAAATGCCCCAGGGAGCACACCAGATAACAAGAGACCTCATCCTGGTGCCCTCCCCCACATCTGGCATTCTGATTTAACCCATTTCTAAAATCAGGAGGTTGTGCATACACATCATGGCTTGTACCCCATAATGGATTTTTCCTCCAGAAACTTGTCCAATCCCCTTTTAAAGGCGTCTAGGCTAGACGCCAGCACCACATCCTGTGGCAAGGAGTTCCACAGACCGACCACACGCTGAGTAAAGAAATATTTTCTTTTGTCTGTCCTAACCCGCCCAACACTCAATTTTAGTGGATGTCCCCTGGTTCTGGTATTATGTGAGAGTGTAAAGAGCATCTCCCTATCCACTCTGTCCATTCCCTGCATAATTTTGTATGTCTCAATCATGTCCCCCCTCAAGTGTCTCTTTTCTAGGCTGAAGAGGCCCAAACGCCGTAGCCTTTCCTCATAAGGAAGGTGCCCCAGCCCCGTAATCATCTTAGTCGCTCTCTTTTGCACCTTTTCCATTTCCACTATGTCTTTTTTGAGATGCGGCAACCAGAACTGGACACAATACTCCAGGTGTGGCCTTACCATCGATTTGTACAACGGCATTATAATACTAGCCGTTTTGTTCTCAATACCCTTCCTAATGATCCCAAGCATAGAATTGGCCTTCTTCACTGCCGCCGCACATTGGGTCGACACTTTCATCGACCTGTCCACCACCACCCCAAGATCTCTCTCCTGATCTGTCACAGACAGCTCAGAACCCATCAGCCTATATCTAAAGTTTTGATTTTTTTGCCCCAATGTGCATGACTTTACACTTACTGACATTGAAGCGCATCTACCATTTTGCTGCCCATTCTGCCAGTCTGGAGAGATCCTTCTGGAGCTCCTCACAATCACTTCTGGTCTTTACCACTCGGAAAAGTTTGGTGTCGTCTGCAAACTTAGCCACCTCACTGCTCAACCCTGTCTCCAGGTCATTTATGAAGAGGTTGAAAAGCACCGGTCCCAGGACAGATCCTTGGGGCACACCGCTTTTCACCTCTCTCCATTGTGAAAATTGCCCATTGACACCCACTCTCTGCTTCCTGGCCTCCAACCAGTTTTCAATCCACGAGAGGACCTGTCCTCTAATTCCCTGACTGTGGAGTTTTTTCAGTAGCCTTTGGTGAGGGACCGTGTCAAACGCCTTCTGAAAGTCCAGATATATAATGTCCACGGGTTCTCCCGCATCCTCATGCCTGTTGACCTTTTCAAAGAATTCTATAAGGTTTGTGTGGCAAGACTTACCCTTACAGAAGCCATGCTGACTCTCCCTCAGCAAGGCCTGTTCGTCTATGTGTTTTGAGATCCTATCTTTGATGAGGCATTCCACCATCTTACCCAGTATGGATGTTAGGCTGACCGGCCTATAGTTTCCCGGGTCCCCCCTCTTTCCCTTTTTAAAAATAGGCGTGACATTTGCTATCCTCCAATCTTCTGGCACCGTGGCCGTTTTGAGGGACAAGTTGCATACCTTAGTCAAGAGATCTGCAACTTCATTCTTCAATTCCTTAATAACCCTTGGGTGGATGCCATCAGGGCCCGGTGACTTATTGATCTTTAATTTATCAATGAGGTCTGAAACATCTTCTCTTTTAACCTGTATCTGACTTAACTCCTCGGTTAGGAGGGGCCGTTCGGGCAGCGGTATCTGCCCGAGGTCTTCTGCCGTGAAGACAGATGCAAAGAACTCATTTAATTTCTCTGCCATCTCTAAGTCTCCTTTTATCTCCCCTTTCCCTCCCTCACCATCCAGAGGGCCAACCGCTTCTCTGGCGGGTTTCCTGCTTCTAACATATTTGAAGAAGCTTTTATTATTCCCCTTAATGTTGCTGGCCATGCGTTCCTCATAGTCTCGCTTGGCCTCCCCTATCACCTTCTTACATTTCTTTTGCCACAGTTTATGTTCCTTTTTATTCTCCTCATTAGGGCAAGACTTCCATTTATGGAAGGAAGCTTCCTTGCCCTTCACAGTCTCTCTAACTTGGCTGGTTAGCCATGCGGGCACCCTCCTGGATTTAGTGGAACCCTTCTTTCTTTGCGGTATACACCTCTGCTGGGCCTCTATTACTGTTGTTTTAAGCAGCCTCCATGCACTCTGGAGAGATTGGACTCTTTTTACCCTCCCTTTCAACCTCCTTCTAACCAGCCTCCTCATTTGAGGGAAGTCCGCCCGTCGGAAGTCAAGGGTTTTTGTTAGAGATTTGCCTGGTATTCTTCCCCCAACGTGCACGTCAAAATGGATCGCAGCATGATCACTGTTCCCCAATGGCTCAGTAACGTTTACATCTCTAACCAGGTCCTGCGTACCGCACAAAATTAAATCCAGAGTCACCTGTCCTCTGGTGGGCTCCGTGACTAGCTGATCTAAGCCACAGTCATTTAGCACGTCAAGAAATCCGGTTTCCTTATCGTGACCAGAACACAAATTGACCCAGTCAATATGAGGATAATTGAAGTCCCCCATGATTACAACCCTGTCCCTCCTTGTCACCTCCCTGATCTGTTTCCTCATTTCAAGGTCCCCATCCGATTTCTGGTCTGGAGGACGATAGCACGCCCCCAGTATTACATCGCTGCACAAGCCTGGTAATTTAACCCACAGAGATTCTACGGTGGAGTCGGACCCACCTTCAATCTCTATTATAATCTTCATTATTAGCGAGGGTTCCGTTCTTGAGACCTCTGTGATTAAAAAAAATTCGCGTAGATCTAAACTGGAACCGGAAATGACGTTTTTTGTAATTTTACGCAGATTGTGTAAATTTACGCAATTTGCGTAAGTGCATTCATAAGTTACGCAAATAACGTTAGATTCTACTATTTGGATACGCAAATTAACTAAGACATACGCAAAATAGCGCTGCAGCCTAAACCAATGTTTGGGCAGCTTATAGAAATTTGCATTTAAATAAAAACCACCCAGGACAAAGGAAGAGGACCACAGGCAGGTGTTTAAAATATGAACAGTTTAGTTTTACAGGTACTATACTATAAATACTGTACTGTAACATGCCTCATTAAAGTATGCAAACGGTTGCTAAATTTTTTTCCAATTTTGCGCCCAACCTCAGTTGAAGACATCCCACTTTTCGGCATGTCCAGGATTTTGATCTTCTCAGCACCTAACGCACCCTCTTCTCTGTACCCTTTGTGGTACTGGTACTGCTTTCAGCACTTGGTTGCTTTTTTGAAGCCATTTCTGTTCTTTCACATTGTGGGTTCTGCCTATCTCTACGCAAAATCACCAGCACAACACAGAAGAGTTGTGAATTGGTGGGTGGAGCTTTGTCTGTTTACCAAACTGCCTCCACCTTAGTGTTTGGGGACTACAATAACAGTGCAACCTTGTGCATGTCTACTCTGAAGTAAATGCCATTTTCTTCAATGGTGTTTATTCCCAGGAAAGTGTATAGCAGTGATTTTCAACCTTTCTCATCTCATGGCACACTGACGAGGTACTAAAATTGTCAAGGCATACCATCAGTTTTTGGACAACTGACAAGGCACACCTTGCTGTTGGTAGGGGGCTCATATCCCCAATGGTCCTATTAATAAATGACCCTCCACCAAACTCCTGCGGCACATCTAGGGACCATTTGCGGCCCACCAGTGTGCCACCACACTGGTTGAAAATGGCTGGTGTATAGGATTACAGGCTGCATCTGAACCTGCACCTTACTGTATGCAGAATTTTGTTCTGCTATTTAAAAATGCTCCTTATGGTGCTTGTGTACTGTAACTTTTTAAAAACATTTGGGGGGATGGGGTCTTCAACAGGGAAATGCTATGTGTTGATGCTTCATTTTTGGTGTTTGTGTAACTTTGAAAACTTTTTGGGGAACTTGCTTTGGGACTGCTTGATGGGAACTTTGTGGATTGGGGGTATTGCACCATACCTTATGCTGTGTGCAGCGCACAAGGCGGGTGCAATATTAATGAGCCTTTTCTACAGCTTTTTACGGGGCTTCTGTGGTGTTTACAGCCCCTGCGCCAGGCGCTCGCAATCAAAGAGTCAAAGAGCTGTAGAAAAGGCTCTTTACAGAGACTGTGTGCCATGATGGGGGCAAGGTCTATTGTGTTTGCTGTGCGAGGCGCATCCATGTTTTCACTCTTGGAGCTGCCTACAAATGGAGGCAATTGAGGCTTCCAACGTCTTAAGGTACAGTGTGTGATGTGAGTGACACTTAATTTTCCCCCCCACCCGAGACGCGTTGAGACAAAAATGTGGATAATTTGCGGTTAAATAGGTTACATCTGTACTTTCTTCAAATTGATGTCATTTTTTATTATAGCTTTGACTTGTACTTTCTGCACTGAAGTATTTGCTTCCATGAAGTCTTAAATTTTGTCCTCAAATTAACATTTGAAAATATTTTTTTTATTTTGTATAGATGGTTTTAATTGCATGCCTTGGTCTAAGTTGCTATTTGAAAATAATAAGGAAAGCACTAGTAAGTGGTAAGCAGTAGACATTGGGCTAACTTACTGAGCTAAAAGAGAAGTCTAAAGGTACTTGCTGTAGTTCTATCCTAGTTTAAGCTGAGTTAATTATTAAGAAAATAAGTAGACTATGGATAAGCCATAAACAGAAGAGATTGTATTTTCTTTTTCAGAATTCAAATGGTCTTAAATCAAAATTTATGGTTTTTTTAAAAATTAGAGACAATGTTTGGAGTAATATGAGAGAACTAATTGAAACTTCAGTAACATGAAGGTTAATTGTGTGCTTACTTCCTTAGACTTTGAAGAAGATGATCTTTATGGACAATCTGTAGAGGATGATTATTGCATTTCACCTTCAACCGGTTAGTTTAATATTTGAACACTATCATTTGGGATCCCATGTAAGCTGATTTCTTGGTAATGGAAAACCATCTGTACAAGAGCATTCTATTTTGAGCACAGTTGTCTAGCAAGAACTGGCCTGTATCAAAAAAGTTGTTCAGTGTAGTTTGGCAACACAAGGGTGGGAGGAGAATGGAAGCATGTCTTGCTAAAGTGATTCACCTATGATCATTTTCAGAGATTGAATCAGATACAATTCAGGTCTCATCTGATCTTCTTCCTGCTTCCTGAAGAACAGTTATTTGCAGTTTAGCTGTTTCCTACTCCTTGGTATCATTGATCTGATCATCTGAACTGTTTTTTATACCTGTTGTAATATAACTGTACTAAAAATAAGTTACCTTTAATACTTGATCTTTAAGTGAAGTAAATGACTAGTTTTCCAGCTTGGTGGAAATATGGATAAGAATAAAATGATAGAAAGTGGAATCAAACTTGCAAAACAGTCTAATGAACAGTTATAATAGTTGGCCACAAAGTTTAAAAATGAACGTTACTGAGGACGTTTTTTCAAGTGTCACAAATGATCAGAATTATGAAGCACAAAGAGGATTTGGGAGTTATACGATGGTGCTCAAACTCAAATGAAGGGTCTACTGTTGGTTTGTTATAGCTGCTCAATTTATCTATTCAAGACGGGATAATCCTTCAGGATTTGCTGAGACGTTAGATGAAGAATATGGCCATGAAGATACACAACAGAGCAATTATAACATCTCTAGTCACCAGCTAACTGGATCTGAAAAAGGTAATTATAGAAAAATAATCGATTTAAAGTCAATTCATATGTTTAAATCTTGTGTGTTCTTTAACTGGCTTGTAGAAGTAACGTGGATTGTATCCTGAGGGGTGTTCACAGAAGCAAATTTCTCTGTTGCCTTCTTGGTCACGGGATGCTTCAGAACAGGATTTTCTGGGGCATGGAGGGCTCCAGAGTTAGGAAAGATGGTGAGGTATCTTCCCCGCCCCTGCACAAAATAGAAGGGTTATTGAGATGCCATTAGAACATGTGTGTTTGAAAATAATAACAGTGCTTACATAATTTGTGTTGAAATTGTCAAATTTTAAATGAATGGGGCAGACCCTTGATAATTCCCAGAGTGGTGAAAATCTGTCCAGAGGGAGGAGGCCTTGCGTCACTCTTTTACTCTCCCTGACAGAAACAGCTCATCTCAACTTGTATGTATCTGATAGTGAACTCTTCTGAAAGCTGTCTGCATGAAGAGGCCTCCTGTATGGGACCTAAAGACCACTGTAGGCCAACATCTCTTTGCAAAATTCCATGTGGTCGGCCCATAGCAATTTGAACAGTGGTAGTTTCGTTTTCTGGTCAATTTGCACTGGTCCTGGAATGCACTGGTCCTGGAAGGCTACTGAGAGTGGGAGACACTTTAGAGCTTGTGCCAGCTGCAGTGATCCAAGACAACAGCATCTTTCTCTTCCACCTGCTGCTCTGCTCTTTCTTGTTCCTGTGTTTGTCTCCCCTGCAGCTGCTGTTTACCAACGACAGCTTTCCTCTTAGGGCAAGTTGCAGTTACTGGCATAGTTGTGATGGGGATTATAGGCAGGGACAAAGATGGAGTTACATTGGCTCATTTCATATGTAGTTTGACCTTAGAGGAGGGCTCTCGAAACCCTGGCCTGTGGGCCAGGTCCGGGGTTTGGAAAAAGCGTGACCCATGAGTGGCACTTAACGTTCTGCATCTGTGTGCCCAGATCAGCTTGAAAGAAATGCAGTGCTGCAGCAGAATGGTAAGCACTGCTCAGGATAGGGAGGGTTTTTTGGGGACACAGAGGTTTCCAATTTGGAGACTGATGCGACTGATGTGACTAAGATGATTAACTGGGCTGGGGCACCTTCCTTATGAGGAAAGGCTACAGCGTTTGGGCCTCTTCAGTCTAGAAAGGAGATGCCTGAGGGGGGACATGATTGAGACATACAAAATTATGCATGGGAAGGATAAAGTGGATAGAGAGATGCTCTTTATACTCTCACATAACACCAGAACCAGGGGACATCCACTAAATTTGAGTGTTGGGAGGGTTAGGACAGACAAAAGAAAATATTTCTTTACTCTGCGTGTGGTTAGTCTGTGGAACTCCTTGCCACAGGATGTGATGGCATCTGGCCTGGATGCCTTTAAAAGGGGACTGGAGAAGTTTCTGGAGGAAAAATCCATTATGGGTTACAAGCCATGATGTGTATGTGCAACCTCCTGATTTTAGAAATGGGCTATGTCAGAATGCCAGATGCAAGAGAGGGCACCAGGATGCAGGTCTCTTGTTATCTGGTGTGCTCCCTGGGGCATTTGGTGGGCCGCTGTGAGATAGAGGAAGCTGGACTAGCTGGGCCTATGGCCTGATCCAGTGGGGCTTTTCTTATGTTCTTATGCCTTGGTATACTGATTCAGCAGTATGATTGCTCACAAAAGCATCTATCCTAGCAGTTCCTAGACTGTGAGTCTGTGGCCCACCAATGGGTCACAACTAAATTTTTGGTGATTTGTGAAACTGATAGGATAGATTAGGCTATGTGCATCAAGGGTAGAATGATTGGTAATGCATAACTGTTTTTAAGGTGGGTCCCAATACTAAAAGTTTGGGTACCACTGCTCTATCCTATAGTCTTCCAACACTGTGTTCAGCATTTTGGTTCATCTGAGAGCTCTGTTTTGTCCTTTTCTCTAAGGCCAATGTCAGCTAACTTTGTATTCTTTCAGACTTGAATTTCACTGTACTTTGGTATGTAGTTTGTAAATTTTTGTGAGTCTTTAGAAAAGCAGTTTTGGAGAGCCTTTATAAAGGTAGTTTTAAGATCTAGTAAACCATTCGCAGTTCTGAGACACTTAAAGGCTTGTAATTAACAGATTCTTATTGACACATCACTTCAATGTTTGCATTTATGGATATCCATCTACTGAATCCTGAGACCTGAAAAATGCTGTTTTATCTTAGAAGTTTATTACAGTATTTGTAAATTCTTAAAATGTACTGTTAAATGAATAACACACCGACATATCAGGTTATGTGAATTATTTAATGCTGAATATGTTTTTCTTTGGATTGAATGCTGTTCATGTTAATAATTTATATGTTGCTAAATAGTCAACCTTTTACAAACGCCTCAAAATCTATAAAATTATTATGCTGCTTAGTAAATGCTGCTTATGCTTATGCTTAGTATTATGCTTATGCTTATGCTTAGTATTATGCTGCTTAGTATTATGTTGCTCTTAGTTGGTCAGGGAAGGGATGATGATCTTTGTTCATGGTTGAAGATGATGGTCATTTGATTAACAAACTAGAGAATCTCTTTGCAATTCTAATGCAACACTATATTATTATTATTTATTATTTATTCAATTTGTATTCTGTCTTTCTCCCCAAAGGGCACCCAAGGCGGCTAACAATAAAACATTAAAATAGAATAAATACAAGTAACTCTATACCTTTTATTTCAAGTTGTTTGAGAGGTCATGTAGTGAACAGGTTGTAATTTTCTTCTAGCTAAGTTTGATTCATGCCTTGAGCGTGTGAGAGAAGTGCTTGGGGAGTCTGTACCAGAGAAGGTGATGATAGAAACAGTCCTGGATACTAAATTTGATGTCCAGCAAGCTTTGGATTCTTTGCTTCTAAGAAACAACAAGCAAAACATGAAGACCAAGAATGAGGAAACTGTGATAGGAGGAAAGTCAATGAAAGGTATGTTTAATTTTCCTGCGATTTGTTAATGTGGCTTCTTTCAGAATGGAGCAGGCTATGTATGAGGCAGTATATGAATATTGGAATAAAATTTGCTCACATATTTGTGTGCTTTTTAAAGGAGCATTTTCCTCTCCCATTTACACATATTTTAAGTGGTGACATGCATACAAGAAACTCATAAAGGATGCTTAAGAATATAGTTAACATTTGCCTTGAATCTAGCTTTTGTGGGAACAGCGTGCCACTGTCTTAAGTGTTTTCTGTGAACACTGCTTTGTGATGAATTTGATCCTTAGTCTTCCAAAGATAATTGCTGCATTTTTAAAATATAACTAACAAACTTTATTTTGTATTAAATAACTTTAAAATCTTTAACAGCTAAGTGATTTAGTTGTCGTTTTAATTGTAATGTCAGACAATAACAATTCTTATGGCATGTTGTCCATTTTCAGTTAGCTAAGCTTCTGCTATGTAGAGGTGACTACCTATTAAACTGAATTCATAAACTTATGTTAGATGCATCTAGAGTTTGTGCATGTCTAAAAATAGTTTTAATAATGTTTGTTAATTAAATGCCTTTCCATGTTTTTTCTGATTTTGCTGTTGCCTTTCCTGCATTGCCACAAATTGCACTGTGTTTGCTGTGACCCTGCGTCTGTCTTGGAATTGTTGGCTCTTGTAAGGTAAGGCTTATTTTACTCAGAAACATTTTCTGATGTTAACAACTTGATTAACTCAGTGGAAAACACGTCTGATTCTGGTAGCTCCTGCTTTGGTTTGGGTGTCCCTGCTGTCGAATTTGAATCTCCTTTTAACTCTTCAGCTTTAAGTGACACAGTTTTCTTCAGGCCTAAGTGTACCAGTATACCTTCAATCAAAAAAAGAACCTTAAATTCTTCTTGTAAATCCATGGGAGCTCTTTCTCTACCATTCAGTGACAATGGTGATGAGAAATCATTTTCTAAACCAATAAGCAGGGAGGTGACACTTCCATTAAAAGGCAACACCAATGCAACAAGATCTTGCAGTGAATGTGATGCATGCTTTAGTTTAGCTGCTGAATTGCTGAAAGGAAGTCCATCAGAAAAGCCCTCTTGCGATCATTCTGAACTGAAAGGAGTTCAGGATTTGAAGGTTTTGCTAAGACTTAGTGAAACAGGTGACTCATCAGATGCCGGAGGTTGTGCATCAGTGGTTTTCCAGAAAAATTCAGAAAACGATAGCAAAGGCTGTTTGGACAATCCTTCTGGCCTAGTAAATGCCTTTGGTAATTTGATGGTAGATAAAAAGATGAATCAAAATCTTAGTAAAAAGGTTGAACTCTGTGGAAACGTCCCTTCATTTTTTCAAAATAAGGGCCATTTCCCTGGAAACCATAGCTGCTCTTCAGCAGTTGATATCTCAGTATTGTCTGAAAGTCCATCTCTGGCTGATCTTCTCCAGGAACATCAAGAAAATGAACAAGGCTTGCCCCTAAGGAAGACTTGCCCCTTGTCTGTCCTTTGTAACCAGCCATCTGTAGAATTTGCAGATACTGAATTAGGACTTCCACCATTGTCACAACTGGCCAGCCAACCTCAACCTTCATCTGGGATGACAGAACTCTCAGGATCTTTATCTTCACTTACTTTTTTTCGGTCTTCTCCTGTAAAAGAGCTTGAAAATCTGTCGCTTTCAGATTTAATTGCAAAATCTATTGAATTGGAGAAGCCTACATCAACATGCAGCCATTCTGAGTTTCACTTAGCTAAAACTTTGCCACCTTCAGTTTTGAATCCAGATATTGATCTAAGTGTTCTTATTAAAAAAACAACATTATCTCCAGAACCTGTAGAAGTCCAGACCAACAACCTATTTCCAGAAATTGAATATTTATTTTCAAAGCAGAGGCAGCAGCTATTTGTAGCTAAAAGAAGCAAGAAAAGCAAGAAGAGATTGAGATCACACTTATTAGAAGACGCTGTTTCATGGACAAAAGGCCTGTCTGCAAGACCTTCAGCCTTTGCTGTAACTTTATGCCTTCGTTACCCCCCAAAGAGATGTAAGCGCCAAGCTGTTAATCTTCATACAGCTTTCTCGTATAACAGGCAAATACAAGAAGTAAAAATTAATGAAATTGGTCCCTTATTGGCAATATCTCCATTTGACTTCAAATCACCGTCTCCTGATGACATTGTTAAGGCAGGCCAAAAGAAAGCCTTTGCCAGATAACACTGAAAAGAACCAGCGTCAACTCTTTTTTAAATTAAAAAAGATTTTTTACAGGGTAAAACTTGGGATTTGAGGTTTCTTAAATGCGCAGTCAATTCTCAGTTTATATTGCTTAAGAAATCTTTGTAGTAAAGTTTTAAATGTATGCACTGAATTCTAGTTATCTTTATTTTTTTACTCATTAATTTTACTCTTAACCTTTAATAACTGTGCTGTGGAATAACATATACGGGTGTGGAATCTTTCCAAATAATTGAATTGAAAATGTGCTTAAAGACTGTACAAGCTCTAGTATAAAGGGCAATTTTAAGTTATATTTCAGGTTTATTGTTTTAAAATACACTGGGAACATTCTTGAACATATATGTATACTGCTGTGAATTTGCCATAATGTATATTACATTTTTAAAGGCTAAAGCATTCGATAAACCACTTTTATTATAGCCATCTTATGGCATGATAGAACTTTATTTTTTACCTTTCCCTATTTTGGAAAAGAGATGGTGTGAAAGTTCACAGTTTTTCTTTTGGAAGCTATCTCTTCCCCTTGATAAAAATAATTTAATTTATGCATTGAATCATGATGTTAAGTGATTTGTACACGTGTATTACTTGTTCAGAAATACAGACTGAGGTTTCTTAGTAAATGGCAGTTTTCACATGAATTTTTTTTCCCTTAACACAAATTTAGAATGATTTTTCTTTACTCTTTGGTCACTTCTTTACTTTTCTGACATGTGGTCACTTCACATGTCAAGCAGCAAGTTGCATGTGTACCCATGGCAAAGAACCATAGTTCTGACTTGTGTGTGTGTATGTATATATCATACATGCAGTCACCTACAAATGTTGAAAGGTACATTTGAAACATTCTAATGTACTTGTTTAAAAAAAAAAATCTGTTAAGTGGTTCTTATAGATTGCAGGCTAACCAAAAAGCCTATTGTAGATCTTTATGTTCTGTGTCTCTCTGGTCAAGAAGAACATAACCAGCAACAAAAATAGTTTTGCTTTGTTATACTATACTGTACGCTATACAGTTTGTTTACTTTATGTTGTTGAAACATATTTTATTTTGAGCACCTAGATCTAAGTTATGTGATAGTAATTTTAGTCTATTAGCTTTCACTTCTTGTGCTTTCCATATTTTTTGTTTTTATAAGTATTGAGTGCACGCACATTCACTCTGTTCTATAGTATCAGTATTTTCAACAGAGTATAACATTACTATATTTTCAGAACAATTGAGGTGAGGGTATTCAACTTTATACTAATTTAATAAGGCAACTATTATGTAGTTGGTAATACATGTTCTAGGAAAATGTTTTACTACACTTAAAGCAAAAAGTCATGTCATTGTATAGAGTGATTCTGATATGTAACTTACATTTGTTGAATACATTCTACTGCATTTGGATACAGGTTGAATTGTTTGTGATTTGACAGTTGTCACAATTGGGGACACAATTGTTGTTGTCACAGTTGGGGAATTTTCTGATGACAAGAATTGAATCTTTTGTTTATTCCTGCTTAGTTGAATATTTTTTTTTTGTTCCAGTCACTTTTGGTAATTTTCTTCCAAATAGCCTGTGGGGTGCCAGTCTCAGTTGCAACTATACCTGTTTGCAAGTACAGGTTTCAAGACTACAGTTCTTTTATAGAGCTGCTGTTAACCTTTTGGGGGGGTCACAGAGCCCCTCCCAGAAAAATGCACATAAACCCAAAAATTATTTTTGTGCCTGGTTCTGGATCCCTAAAATCCATCCATGATTAAGCACCCCTTTATATAGACATTCTCTAAAGAAGGTGGTGAGTGGAAAACGCAGCTCTGACATGTGAGTGGAAGAGCATAGTGATTGGTGATCAGTAGTTTAGGGCGGCCCACAAGGTAAATAATAGTCCATCAGTAGTCCATTGTCCATGATAAATATGTGGCTTTAGTATATGGGGTATCTGTTCAGATAGAACTTAATTGAATAATGGTAAACATACAGCACAAACAAATATACAGTTTAAATAAAGTGGCTTGATACAGCATTTCTTAAAAAGATGTAGATGTATATATTTGTTATAAGAAAAATGTTTGACCAAAGATAAAATGTTATATTTATGACTGTGTCTTTGCTTCTTTGAATTTTGTGACATATTCAAATTAGAAAATATTTCTGATTGACGTTAAATACTGTTCTGATATTTAAGGTGTGATCTATCATTCTGCAGGAACCGATACCCATGGGAATGGAATGACATTGGGCTTAGTGCAGCAGTTTTCAAACTCTCAGGGAGAGTTTGGACCTCAGTAAGTTCTTGCAGGGTCAGGGGGTAGGCAGCAACATGATCCCCAGGATTGCATTGCTAAGGGGGCTGTAAGGACTGGGATGCACTCACCAGTCCCTGCAGCAGCCTGTTGGGGGTGCAAGAAGCTCTGCGCAACCTTCTGCAGGGCTCCCTGCAGCTTAAAAAGTGAAGCCATTGTGCTCCATTTCTGCAAAACTGGAAGTGGATTGTGATCGCTGTACTTTCCCTTTTTAAGCTGTAGGAAGCCCTGCAGATACTTGCACAGGGCTCCCTGCACCCCTGAGAGGCTGCTACAGGAACTGGTGAGTGCATCCCAGTCCCTGCAGCCACCTTAGTGACGTGATCCGGGGGATCGTGTTGCTGCCTCCCCCCTGCCCCCACCCCTTAAGGGGAAAGTGGCCAGGGCGCTCTGGCTGGGGTATTGCGACACCCCAGTTTGAAAAGCCCTGGCTTAGTAGGTCTTTCTCCTGCCCTTCGGCATATGCAACAAACTGCAGCATGCTGGCCATTAGTTACAAGGCAAAGCAAGTGCACTTATCCTGTGTAGTGATCCAGCTTTTCTTTTCCAAAACTCTATCATGAAAGTTAACACTGTAGTAACTTGCACTGCAGGACTTTAGAAAGAAGGTTAGGTGGACTGCTATGTAAGAGAGTACATTATCTCCAGATAATGGTTAGAATTCTGCATTTGTATTCAGTAAGGTCTGTGTGGGGTGGTGAAAGTGCATTCTTGCAGGGATCTTGAATGGATGATGCCTTTACATTCAAGTGATACTTTATTGCTTTGATGCCAGCCAGTGTGTTGCATGTGTATACGGTGCAATTTTATTAACAGTACTGTATATATTTTGAAATTGAGTTTGAAAACAAATCTTTTATATTTTGGTACCTACCTGGGCTCCTACTGAATATGATCATCAAAATATGTACATTTAATCATAGTATTGTGGCGTTGGCCTCTTTGTTACATTAATTTCTTCATGCATGTATATAAAATTCAGCATTTTAAAGTAAAACTGGCTTGTAAGTTTTTTATGAAATACATTCATAATAAAATTCAGGATTAATTCATCAATGCATGTTTGCTTTATACATATTAACCTTGTACTGATGGTATCTCCCACTGGTATAATAAGGTCTCTAAAAGCAGTTTTTAGCTCATCTTCAGTGCTAAAAACCTTAAGATTGTGTTAATTCTTCTCCATCCAGTCTTGGTGGGAATGAATGGACATTGCAGTTTTGAATTTTCAGTTTCTAGGCATTTAACAGTGGTCTGTTAGCAACTATTATCTTTAGACCAGTGATTCTCAAACTTTTAGCACCAGGATCCACTTTTTAAAATGTGAATCTGTCGGGACTGATCTGTCGGGTCATGGAAGTGAAGTTATGACTGGAAGTGACATCATCAAGCAGGAAAATTTTTAACAATCCTAGGCTGCAATCCTATCCACACTTACCCAGGAGTAAGTCCCATTGACTATCATTGTTAAAACTATATACATAGTAGTCTGTTAAAAGTATAGGTGTGTAACATTTCCCCAAATGCAGTCACATGCCATGGTAGCATCAAGTCTAATATATTAAAAATAAAATATTAAAATGAATGGAGACCCACCTAAAATTGGCTCACGTCCCACCTAGTGGGTCCCAACCCACAGTTTGAGAAACACTGCATTAGACAAATAGTTCTTGTTGAACATATACTGATTATTCATAAGGTATAACAGAACTTGTGCTAGATTTTAGTAACTTGAAATAAATTCCAAGAATGCCCTATATATTCAAAACATGATGAATAGTTTGACTGTTTTTTGGGTTTCTTTGTTCATGTCAGAAGCACCTACAGAATTGTAAGTTTATACATATAAAACAACAATATACACAAAAGGTTAAAACTAGATATCATTCGCCCATTACTGGGCCACTTCAGCAGCATTCCCCCTTGCCAATGCAAGATCTTCCTCTACATATCAAGGGGAACTGCATGCACTGTAACATATGTGGGGTGGTTTGTTCTCCACATTCACACAGAGTGTCTTCTGTGGGGGAAACTCCATTTCCTCAAATTATCCTTTGATCTTCCTACCCCAGCATGCAATCTTTTTAAAGATTTCCATACCATCCAGGGTTGTTCTTGGCCAGGTGGCGGGCAGGCATAGGTTTGTGCCCTTTCACTTGGCAGCTCCTTCTTCACTTTCCATAATTCCAGAGCAGTTTGCGGCCACTGGTTGTTGGGGGAGCCACAGTCTGAAGGAGGCTATTCCTCAATCTCAACCATGGGTGTTGATGGCCATATAGTGGATGTGTTTCTAAGGACTCTGTTTTAACCCTCTCTTTCTGCTCCATACTTTCCTGATGAGATTTAGGAGGGGGAAAGCCATTAGTGGGTGCCCTGTGCACCCATTAAATGCTTACTGAGTGAAAATGTTTTTGTTTTGCAGAATTGCTATAAGGATACAAGCTCCTCCTGGCAGCCTGAACGCTTGAAAAAACTAGATTGAGGTTAACAGAAAGCAGCTAACTTCTGCTTCCTTTGATCCTTGAACTAGTCTTTTCAAGCATTTGGAAACCAGGAGGCAGGCTGTGCATTGCTATAAGCTTGTAAGCGTACAGCAACCCTGTAAAGCAAGAACGCTTTTACTCAGTAAGCAATCACAATAATGGGTCCCCTGTATCCATGGGATGTCTCTGAACAGATCCCCTGTGGATACAGGGGCACGCCTATACACCTGCTTTGTTTTTCTTTATGGGCAGCTGAAGAATGAAGTCCAATTCTGATATCACGCAATGTCAGGGTTCAATCCTGTTTTTGTGTAGTGTCCTCTAGAGTTGGGCATGTGTGCTCCCACTTCAATGTGTGAAAGAATGACGATTCCTGTTCTCGTTTAGAACTACCCAAGATCAGCTGTGATGTCTGGTTCAATCCCAGCTTTAGATTCTTTATTCAGTTGTGTGCCACTTAACGATGGGGATTGGAACCGTCATCCAGCAGCACTTGACACAATCTGAACCCTCTGCAGGGAAGGAGATGCTCCACTCCCCTCATTTTCGGAGGGTTGTCTGAGACTCTGCAAGGCTTAGATGGAAGGAAATTGCGTCTCTCATGTGACTTCTGGTTTCATGGAGGAAGTTGGAAATTGTGTGACAGACGTGATTTCCCTCAGTCTGAGCCTTGCAGAGATGAGGGGGAGCCAAGTGCCTCTCGCATTCGGAGTGTGGGGTTGTATGCCCTCAATGACCACATGTGGTCATTGCGTATGCTATCCCGGCGTTAGCAGGAACATTGCTAAGCGGTGCACACCTGTAGCTGAAAATTTTGGCTAGAATAAACCAGAATTTGCTGATTTGAACATCATGCCCAATCCTGGCATGTTTAAACCAGAATAGGAAGTAGAAACATTCTCCCCCTCAAACATGTACCTGTTCATAAAGTAGAGAACATTGTGCAAAGCCAGGATTCATTTCTGTTTCACATATCTGAACCAGGCCGGTGATAGATCCATACCAAAATGAATCAGTTTCCATTTCTTAAGTTAAATCTGGAAAACTTGTTTAGCTGTATCCTGTGGCATTGAATATCAGGTTTTTTTTTAGATTAAGTGTGCTGTAACCAAAGATGTTAGCAAAGCTTTGCTATCTTGAGATCTAGAAAGAGGCAGAAGAGGTGTTCATGTGACTCAACTTTTGAGTGGACCTGCTAAAAAAGTTATTCTTCTTCCTTGCTAGGTCAGATACATCTCCACTCTGTTTTTGGTTCATCAGATTTTCCCACTTTGTTGCCACTTGCTTAACATTCTAGCTCTCCTACTACAGTTTGTCTTGTACTTTTTTGAGTATGGCTATTAAATTATAATACTTAAGTATGATCGGTTTTCGGGCCCAATCCTGAACAGTGTGCGCTGGCTCACTACTGGCGCGCACTGTCGCAAATGTGCCTCCTACCAGCGGGCAAGCATTGGCGGTAGCCCAGCACTGACTGGCCGCCGGAGCTCCACCACATGGACTGCACTGGAGAGGTAAGTGGAGGTGTGGGGGAGAGCAGGGAGGAGGTGTCCTGGGTGGAGGGGGAGAGGCAGGACGATTCAGAGTCTCCATGTTGGGCTTGCCCCCCTACATGGAAGCTCTTGATTCACCGCCAACCTTTGGGTTGGCGGTGAATTGAGTAGTCAAACGGCTACTAATTTTACTCAGGGGAAGAGGACGAAAGTCTCCTTCTCCCGAGGAGCCATCGGCAGCTGCCTGGACCACGTAGAATGCGGCAGCAGCCATTTTCAGTGCCGCTGCAGCCCTGTACCCCTGGCGACTCAGGATTGGGCTGGTAGTCATCCTTTATTACTTGGGGAAAATGCAGCTGTCCTACGGTGAAAGTAGTAATACTGCATGCAGTGCTGAACTGCTGCATGAAAATTCCAAGGTGCTGCAGAAAGAAGTGTAGTTCCAAATGCTATCGTACTATATCTTTGTTCCAGTTCACATCTGATCACTGGCATAATGTTTATTGGTCATTGTTTGCATTGTTAGCATAACCTAAGCATTTATTTTCTGGGAACAAATTGAGTGATATGGTCTTGGAATTGAAACATAAGATTGTACCTGGAAATGGCATTTCTGGGATGAATTCCACATTCCCCTCGTCACTTAAAATAGTTTACTGAGTGGATGGTGGATATCATGTGAAGAATCACCTTGAAATAACTGTCAACTTTGAATGGGAGTCCTGTTTCTTTTCCTGGCATGTAAATTTCAAACTACAGCTTCTCGTTAGGGAAACAAAGGTAACTGTGAATTAGCTAACGGGTTCTTCCATTCGCATGGTGGGTTGGGGGGAGGAAGGGAATGTGTGGACACAGAAGTCCATTCTGCCACTTTTGTGATTGGGAACAAAAATCAGCTTCAAGAGAATTAAAAGTTCCGTCCTTATAACTGCAGAGGGGCTCTTGAATGCATATGGGCAATACCTAACGAAATCTTGAGATGTGACTGATGTAATTTTCAGTACCTGAGGCTTCTGTGCCCTTTTGTGGTTCTTCCCCCTTTCATGATAAACAAGACTCTAAACAAATTATGCAAATCTGATCAGTTTAAATTATCATAATGTAATTGTTTGGAGAATTTGGATTGTCTGGGTGCAGTGAATAAATTTTTGTTTAAAGCAGAGTTCATAGAGCTCCTGTTAGAGTCCCTTTGGGCAATTTTTGTATTTTATCTTTTCTATATTACACTGCTTCAGTGAAGGCTTCTGTAGTGACAGGTTGCCACACGTGTGAAAAAAGAGATCCTTATTAGAAATGGGTAAAAAGCTTAACTGCTTAAAATAATGTTACTTGTTTTAGGGCATTAATAATGTAGTGTAGCAAGCAGAACCTTTGACTTCTGTGTGAGAATCTCTCTTGGGGGAACTTTTGGCAGGATTTACAGAATCTGCCCAATACAGCTGTGTGTGGGCTTTAAAAAGGAAGTGGCTTGTGTCAAGCAGTGAGAAACAAAAATGTTTTGAGGTTCACTTTGTATACACCTACACTGGAAAAAATGACACTCCCAAGACTTTTTCCCTGAGATGTTCTTATTTCAGTCTTATAGCTAGCATAGGGTATTTTGAAGGAACAACACTAGACTAAACTAGGACAGGAAGTCTGTCCTATGTGCATATCAACAGAAAATAAAGGAAATTTGCTATTAAGTGTGACTGAATAAGGAACCAATGCTTAGTGTTATATTCTGTAATAAAGTTCAACAGTTCCTTTTTAAAAAAATTCTATTTAGTTTTGAAAAAATATTTAGGGTTTTTTAAATGTGCCATTCATTATAGTCAACACACATAAACAAATTTCAATGACAAAATTAATTTTTTGTCCTACCTCAGGGTCTGTAGTAGGTTATGATACTCAACGCCAAAAGGCAAAATAATGGTCCTTTGCCCCCTGGAGCCTGTAGAACACAGGAAGTGACTTTTATTGTTTCTGTCACATATGATCGTTTATGTGGGGTGATTTTGTATTATTGTTGCAGAAGCCTTGTGGGCCACCAAGTAAAACTTGACGAGTGATTTGGCCATGTCCTTCCAATGAACTTCATGACTGAACAGGGATTTAAACTTGGATTTTCTAATGTCAGGCTGCGTATTCTAGCCACTGCTTCATTTTACTGGCTTCATAACAGGATTTAACATTTGTTTGTTTTTGAAATGCAGAATATACACAGCTATATTTGCTACTCTATGCTGTTGCCTTTTTGTTGAAGCCTTCCGACTCATACCACTTTAATATTATTTGATAAAAATCCTGAATTATCCCTCTATTAAACACTATAAAGGCTCATCTAAAGTTTATAGTTACCATTTGTTTCCTAAAAATAGTAGCCTGACTAGCATTAGCAGCACTTTCCATGAGTGGAAGGACCATTCCTCTTGTGTGAGCAGAAGACTGCTTCTTGTCTTGAAGGGAGCTCCTGATGGCAGTAGCACTAGGGGAGATGCTTCTTTGAACATTTAAACTTTAGAAATAAACAGCACTTTTAAAGGAAATATTTTTAAAGAATTTTCAGCATATTGAAAGCAAACCCTTTTACATCAGAACAGACCTAAGGATGTATTCAGAATTGTTTCATATTCCCACTAAGGTGTTTTTTTTTAGAGATATAAGGAATAAATACCACTAGGTAGATGGGACTCGTTAGCCTGGGAAGGCAGCTCATCTGAGAGAAGGAAAACAATTACCATATTACTTCTGTTGGTATCTTGAGAGCTCTTGCCAATTCTATCTGCCAAGTCAACACCCAGTATTCTCATCTCTGTCATTTTAGATTCAACTTCTACATTGTTACCTAGTTTCTTAAACTTTCAGTAAATTCAGCATATTTTTTTCTAGGTTAAACATAACCAAAGACTTAGGTAGTTTAGTATTTCCAAATGATTCCTGTTAACTCTCTGTTTCAATCTTGTCTTGTTTTTTTCCATTAATAGGGAAAAAGTTGGTTCCATTTTTTTAGTATGCAAGAATAGTTACAGATTAGCAATTTTAATACTACCCCATAATCTTAAAAATGTATCAAGTCTTATTTTAGACTTTTAGACAAAGAATATTTTAGTGTTTGCCTATGGTAAAGTACAGAGTATGCTGCTGCAACTTAGATCTTGAGGTTTGTGATGGCTGTCAGTGATGGGTTTGTGCTTAGGAGCAGCTGTGGACAGAGGCCATAGCTCAGTGAGCACACAGTTTGCATGCAAAAGGTTCCTTTTTCAGTCTCAGGTTACAGGTCAGCAAGACTGGGTGAGGCTGGTGCCAGTCGGAGACAAGAGACCACTAACTGAACAGTTTGAGCATGTGCATGGAACCTGTCTAGGAACTGAAAAAGTTGCCTATGCTTCCCTTGAGATTTCAGTTCACGTTTATTCTGACTGGTATTTTAAGTTGCAACAAATGTAAAAAAGGGATTAAATGGTTTATATAAAAATGGGGTCTACTGTTCCTTAACACTTTGCCATTTTCTAGTTTGCATTTTCTTTAAAACTGCTGTATTGAGAGCCATATCAAACTACATAGTGAAAAAAATTGGGGAGGGGACCTTGAAACTAGAGAAGAAGTTACAACATTCATTTTGTAATGTGAGATGTGCCGTTCTAACTTGTGGATAATCTGAAGACAGAAATGGGGTTTAACTTCTAGATGCATGTAATTCTGGTCAGTTGTTAGTTTCCATTGAAAAGTAGACCTCTGAAGGAATACCAAAAATTGTGTGTTACTTTTATTTAAAACTCCTTGGAGTAATTCTGGTTGACAGAGGATAACCTCGTATTTTCTCTGAGGTGATGGCTATGCTGTTTAATTGGATCCTGGTCCCCAAGTCTAACTGAGCTACAAACGACACTCCTAATTATTAAATTTATAGCGTGCTTTTCACTTTGGGTCCTCAAAGTGGTTTATGACATTTTAAAGGAACTTTAGGTACTTGCATCTTTCCTGTTCCCTTTCCCCCCAATTTCCAAGAATTTAGCCCTCACTATGGGCAGTGAGTCCTCCCCTATCATTTTTGTAATTGGTCAACCTCTGCTTCAAAGTACTTTCCCCGAACATAGGTGAATGATCCCAGTTGGTCCACACGCTTAGAGGTACAGCAATACCTCAACTTCAATCCACTTGACTTTCATTGTCTTGCTTTTAGCTGTTTTCATTAACTACTGTACATTTCAAATTTCGTCCACGTGCTTTCCTCTTCATCCAACCTTTCTCGACATTCTTATGTATGTTTTTCTTTTATTTCTGCTTAGGTCTTGCACACATTTGCATGTGTTATATAGTTATTTATGTTTTGACAGCCAAAATAAATTTGCAAGGTAAATATGGCTATTCTTTGACATTCATCCATTTTTGGTTTTCATCCATGCTCTGGTTTCTAACCAGAATAAAATCGCGAGGTATTGCTGTATTGTTCTTTTGCAGTTGCCTGAATTCTCTTGGCCCCTGGAACTGCAGAGCGCTCTTACTATCCCCAAAACCAAAGTGGGGAGGAGGCAATTACAAGGACTAAGTCATGAGACCTTAAATTTGTCTCCATTGATACAATCTAACTTTCTACATTTCCTTTCCGTGGTAGGTTCGACTGAGCTCTGTGGAACTTGCTTACCAATAAAAATTCAGATTTTCCTTTTTTTTTTTAAAAAAAAAGGTCAGGTGGCTCATGGATATGACGGTTTATAGATGGATAGAAGAAAAATTGTTTGTGCACAGGCGTACACATTGGATTTTCCCAGTAACCTTTCATATAGATTGTCCATAGTCCTGAGTAAGTTATGTGACATACTGCTCTTTTAGTTGGGTATCTTAGTAGCCTTTATGTATAATGTACAAAAGTGTGTCAGCATAGTTATGATAATGAGGTCTCCAAACTTCTCAGTCTACATGAAATTGTGAATATTGTTTAGTTTCATAGTAGTTTTTGAGTGCAGATAAGTTGTGTTTAATCAGCCTATTGCATTGATACAGCTTAGTATTTTGTTTTGCAAATTAGATTCAAAGCAACTTTTGCAGTTTCACACTCTGATTTCAAATGTTCCTTTCTGTAAATGTGTCGGTGCTAACACATTTAGATAGCAAAGAAAGCAAAAACATCTATTCGTTATTTTTAATGTCCTTTAACTTGGTACTGCTGCTATTGACAATTTTACACACAAATCTAGGTTAAAATAGCATACCTGCAATACAGATTGGCACAGTGTGTTGCTACCCATCTACCTTTTGAAATATGGTAGAATGACGAATGTGTTTATAAAATAGACCAGGGGTCCTCAATAGTCAATCGCAGGCTTCTCTCCCGTCCAGGCATCCCTGGGAGTGAGCCCCGTCCTGGGAGTGACTCTCCCTGGGAGTGATGCATCCCTGGGAGTCAGCTCCTGTCCACGCATCCCTGGGAGTGAGCCCCTTTGACTCTACTGGGGCTGACTCGTGAGTAGTCCTGGAGAGGAGCCGCTGGCAGGCTTCTCTCCCGACCACGCATCCCTGGGAGTGAGCCCCATTGACTCTACTGGGGCTGACTTACCTTTCCCCTGTTTTTGCACTGGTATGTATGGAGATCTGCCCCCCCCCAACTTCCATCTGTTGGTTCTGTGTGCAAGGGGTTTTGCACTGGTCTTGCTGTGATGTCTATATCGAGATCTTCCCTCCCCCACACCTTTCCCCTGTTTCTGCACTGGTCTGTATAGAGATCTGCTCCCCCCCCCCCACTTGTATTGGAATCGAGGAAGATCTGGTGAGGAGGTAGTTGTGGTGTCAGCAGTGGCCCCTTTAAGGGTAAGGCCTGGGCATCCAGCAGAGTGTGCTGTACAACTGCAGCCACTTGAAGGCAATAGGGCCCTCAGGGATATAAGAGCACCTGAGGCAGGAAGGGCTCCACTTATTTATGTGAGTCAGCCTTTTCCTACATGAAGATCATTAAGTCCAAGTACCGTTCCACCATGACTGATGAACATTTGGAAGTGTGCTTGAGGCTGGCTGTCAGCAGCTACTGTCCGGACTATGCATCCTTGGCTGATTCACTTCAGTGCAAGTCATCAAAGTAAACTCAAGTAATTACAAAAAATGTTTATAGTTAATTATGTTGTGTTGTGCAATATTGGCTCATGCGGTTATGCAAGGTACACCAACATACATTGTACACATAAATGTTATATGTTATGATGGCGCGAACATTGTAAAAAAACTCTGGTAGATCTCCGGGCCTTGCTGGGTTTCAAAGTAGCTCTCGAGCCAAAAAAGTGTGAGCACCCCTGAAATAGACAATAGACCTTCACATGTAGAAATTAAGAAAGCATCTCTCTGCTCCATGCTTGTATGTGCCCTAAATTTTTGAGAAAGCCAGAATATTTTGACTTAAATGTAAGCTTGAACAATATCCTTTAATTCATGGTGTGAGTTCCACACCCTAGTACTTTAGTTGCGCTTCTGGCTTCTGTACAGCCTGATACTGGACTATCTAAAGCAGGGGTGTCCAAAGTTTTTGGCAGGAGGGCCACATCATCTCTCTGACACTGGGGGCCAGGGAAAAAAAGAATTAATTTACATTTCAAATTTGAATAAATTTACATAAATGAATATATTAAAGATGAACTTATATGAATGAATGACGGTCTTGTAATAGCTCAAGGCCTATAAAAGGTCTTGAACAAAGCAAGGCTGGCCTTTCCTTTGCTACCGCTACTGCATCACAGACGTGAAACAACAAGCAGTGGAGGCAGCCCTCTTCCCACAGCTCACATGAGAGGTCAAACAGTCACCCTCATGCTGAGAGCAGTTGCGTTGGGCCAGTGTGGGCTCCAACAAATCTCCGGAGGGCCAGAGGCTCATTGGGGACTGGGGGCTCCCTGAGGGCCGCATTGAGAGGCCTCGAGGGCCGCAAGTGGCCCCAGGGCCGGGGTTTGGGCATCCCTGATCTAAAGAACCACCTCCTCTCACATGAGTTGTCCATCTGTTGAGCTTGTCAGTTGAGACCTTTTTTTGAATTGCAGTGACTGCCTTCTAAAGTTAGGCAGATGACTAGTGGAGAGATGGCCTTTTCAGTAGTGGAGATGCCTGCTGGGACTTATACTTCTGGAACTTTTATTACTGTCTTTCAGGTGCCAAGTGAAATTGACTCTGTCCTCTCAAAGCTTCAATGGCATTTATTTGCTTTTTATGCCATCCCCTTTGTCCTATAATTGGAACTGCTTACTTTGTTTTAGTTCATGTTTACTGCTTATTAATTGTTAGTTCACTGAAGCTTTTGGCAAGAAACAAATTGGATGATAAATAAAATGAATATCCATGTTTTCTGTCTGTCTAGCCTTTTTCTTCAACTAATAGATCAGGTATCAGAAGTGGGTCATGTCCCAAGCTAAGATAGATTTCCTCAGTGGTGCCACCATTGTTTTCCTTAGATTTCGTTTAAAAGGGAATGGGGGAGAGAGAAGGGTCAGCAGGTGTAAAGAATAAAGCTTATTTTCCTGCAATAGTTATAGAAGGGATATTATAGCTTGTCATTTTGTGATAAAGTCACATCTGTGAAAACATAATTCTCTTTCATGCAACTTCAGTATTACCAATATTGGAGCCCTACCTTTCTTTGCATCTGGTAACCTCAAAGTGAGGAAGAGGAAAAACATGTGGTTTAAAAATAAAATGAAGTGGGTCCCCTTCTGCAATTTGAGCAAACGTAAGATGGATTCTTAATTTGAAAGTATTGAACACTATTGTTCTAGGTCATTTGGATAAATTAGTCTTTTTTTGCAAGTCAGCCTTAAGGCTTATGCTTGTAATAATAAATCTATTGATATCATCCCTCCATGCTGGCATTAGCCTGGAAGTTAATGGTGTTGGAGGGTTTTTCTAGATTATGCTATCTCTTTATAATGCTTATATTTTTAAATTGGAAAACTGTTAGTAGAATATATATTCATCCTTTGTTCTCTAGCATGGAAATACAGAATAGCTTTGTGCAAGTGAGCCTGTATGTGATTCTAAGGCATCTGTAACTTTAGTTCTTGATTGAAATGGCATTCAGTGCACCACACCTTGGGGTCAATCTGCACATTATAAAAAATGCAGACGTTTGGTCCTTAGTGTATGGGGGGCAGTCAGGACCTGAAAGGCAATAAGGGGAATGTCAGGACAGTTTGGCACAACCTGTGAAAATTTGCTGCCTGAGCATGGCAAGGCCTGAAAGCCTGTTTCTGTGTGTAAGCCCATGGCCAGAGTAAGGCAGAAGGTATGTGTACCATATGACCCTGGACTGACCAATCATGACTATAAATGTGCTGAGTCACTGACTTTGCAGTCCCAATGTATGTCTATGGGGGAGAGACCAGTGCATCTTGGGAGGATGATGTAATAGTCACAATAGGTAATGAGGATGAGGTCATCCCTTACCTAATTGGTCAGGGGAGGTATAAAAGGGAGGCAGCTAGAGCCTACTCTCGTGGGTCATTGTGAGGAGTTGAGAAGAGCTTTAATCTGTGTTGGGAGTGTTTCATGACTGTGCTTGCTGTTTTGCTGCCGGTGAGACCAGCTCTCTGTAATATATGTAAATAGAGCTTGGTGGTGGAAATCTGCCTGGCTTCTGTTTTCATTCCTTCTCTGAACTATTTTGGATCACTGCCATTGCCAGCAGTTCGCTGCATTGTATCGTCTGTGGGTTCTGCACACCGCATTGCCCCGACGGGGGTGTTAGCTTAATGCTGTGGTTGTTTTGTGCTCGCCTCCCTCCATTTAAAATATCTGAAGAATTTTTCCTGCCTGCTATTTTAAAAGAAAAAACAAAGGCCAAACTCCTGTGTTCTCCCAAATATGTTATTTGGCCCTTACACTTTGTAAAGCTTGAAGTGAATAATACACACAATGAAATTTAATTTCTACGTACTACTTTGTCGAAAACCTGCAACACTTGAACATCTGAGGGAAGCAGTTGAAGAGATGTGTCGAATCATCCCCGCACACACATTGTGTGTGCAGTATATATGTGAGTTATAGCATCATAGTATTTGTGTGAATTACAGTATAATTAATCTGGCATAGTGAACTATGTGTACATCTGAGAAACCCTGTAAAACAGTATTTTTCAACCTTGGGGTTGTGACCCCAATGAGGTCTTGAAACCTTAGTTGTGGGGTTGTGGCAACTTACAGAAATGAAAAAGGTTGAAGACCACCGGACCCAGTTGAGTGCCTACCATTGACTGCCCTGGGACCCTGCAGAAGATGGGTGTGGAAACTGTGCTTCTTGTTTGCCAGAAGCACAGTTTATAGCGCTGGGAAACCTCACAGAGGTTTTCCCGGCATGGGAAGAGGTCGTGCGAGGCTCTGGTGAGTGGGGGAGTGGATTTCTGCCCAGGGGGCGGCTGTAGCCTGTGGGTTGCACCATTGTGGAACTTTGCACTGGGCATGGGGCTGCGGAGGTCCACAGCTGACCGGACTAGAGCATCAGCAGGTAAAGGGGGAGGCATCTGGGGTACTACTCCAGGTACCTGGAGATTGTGTCCCAGTCCTGCTCTGGTTCTTAGGAATGGTGGTAAAATAGCTTACATTAGTGCCAGCCTTCATGGCAACTTTTTCTGCTCTCTCTAATAAGAATATTTGATCATAGTGAACAGTGCTGGGATGGCTTAACAGTGGCAGGGGATGGATAGTGATGGGATGCGTGGTTAGGAGCCCAGGAGGGAGGTGGGATTGATTGACTCTGTCAGCGATAAGTGACTCTCCAGAATGTTCACAAATAACAGTCGAGGAAGTAAGGGTGCTAATTGCTGACCTGAAGTCTAAGAAAGCCCCTGGCCCTGATTCCATCCCTCCTGATTTAATTAAATCTAATTCTGACTGGTGGGCACTGATCTTGGCATCTCTCTTTACTATAATCGATAAATTTGGTATTGTACCGAATAGTTGAACCAAGGCCCTCATAGTCCCAATCTATAAGAAAGGTGATCATAGATGCCCAGAAAGTTACAGGCCCATCAGCTTACTGTCTGTCCCAGGTAAACTTTATGCAAAGAACCTGCATAATAAACTCACCCACTGGATAGCCTGTCTGATGATCCTTGGAGCTGAACACATCTGTTTTAAATCTGGCAATACAACTTTAGATCATTGTTAGTGCTGTATCATCTTGCCTACAAATATGCTAAGGTAAAGAAAACCAAGTTATATGCAGCTTTTTTGGATCTTAAAGGTGCGTTTGACTCAATGGACAGGCCAGTGCTTTGGGCTAAATTAGCCAATCTGGCCATAGATAAATATCTCCCTGCCCTTATAATGAACCTTTATTTCAATACTACATGTCAGATAAAGTTCTCTCTTGAAGGGGGTATCTCTAAGGAGATCCCAACCAACAGGGGTGTTAAGCAAGGTTGTGTCTTGGTTTCCACTCTTTTAAATCTTTACTTGAATGATCTGGCCTTGTGTCTGGGTGAAATTGAGGGACACCCGCCCCATCTGGAAATGCATTGGTACTCTATTGCTGTATGCTTATGATGCAGTTATTCTCAGTCACGCCTAGGTCTGAAGCATTTGGTTGCTGAATGCATAGAATATCTCTCCCTGAACAAGCTCTCTCTCAATAAATCCAAAATTATGATCTTTTGTAACACCTGAAGGCATTAGTCATGGTCCTTTAGGGGAAGGCAGATTGACCAAGTGAAGCAATATAAGTACCTAGGCATTTACTTCTCATACAGCCTTGTCTGGACCAGACACCGTAAAACAATCCGCAATCTCACAGATGTGATGATGCAGAATATTGTACACTACCATTTTACCAGAGGGGGTGCCTATATTCCTGCATCCCTGAAAGTATTCAATGCTAAAGTTGCTCCCCTGATCTTGAGTGGCGTCCCAATTTGGATTATGGCATTGAACTATTTTTGGAACAAATCCAGGCTGCTTTTCTAAGGAAAATCTTGGGGTTGCCAAGATGTTTTACATATGCTTCCCTATGCCTAGAGATGGTACAGCTACTAATTAAGGCAAGTGCTTGGCTAAGAGCTTGTAAATTCTGACTTAGAATGTATTACAGCTTAAATCAGAACAGTCCTACACCGCCTCCTAAAAGACTCGCTAACCCTGGTAGGCCCTGGGGTGGTCTTTCACAAAATCAGATCAATTGGTATTAGCTTGGAGGTCTTGGGTTTGTTGCTTGCTACAGCAGCTTTCCAACTAATCAAAAAGAGATTTCTTGACATTCAAGCACACAATTTATATAGTGCTGTGAGCAAATTCTGCTCCCCACTGAGCCAACAGATCTTTAACAGAGTTGGTCACATGCCATGGTACCGCACTCTGTTAAAGTGCCCTTATGAACACAGGGCCTTCACCTTGGCCAGGTGCAATGTATTTCCGTCAGCTGTGCTGTATGGAAGATTCAACAAGATCCCGTATAACAAAAGATGCTGCAGATGTGAGCCAGGTATGACTGAATCTTTGTCTCATGATTTTGCATTGTATGCTTTATCTAATGGCCAACAAGAAATATTTAGCTCTTTGTTCAGACAAGACTCAATTGAAGCACCTGTTGTCTTCTGAGGATCCGATTATAATTGAGACAGCGGGGGCTTTTCTAAAACATCTCTGGAAACACCATAGCTCTGCTAATAGCATCAGAGAAATGGGTTGCACATCAGGGATTATTCTTTAGGTTTGTGAACTGTTTGTATATGCATATTATATATGTATATGTATACATATATGTATATGTATATTATGCCAGTTAAAGGTTCTGATTACTGATTATTGGGGTCATGGCACAAAAAAGGTTGAAGACCACTGCTGTAAAAGTATAAAGTTAGGTTTCTAGTTTCTGGATAAACAACCACTTTTCATGACTGCACTATTTTCTTTTCGGTGCACCTTGTTATCAAGATTTGTCACTAATTCTAAGGAATTAAGGCAGCAATTCACACTAAGTAAGGAGTAAGTCCCAGGCATGTGTGATCCCGCGAGTTGACTCGCAAGCTGAAACATGTGGCTAGCACAGCAATGCGCAAGAAATTTCGAGTCATGAGTCATTTTGAGAAGTGAGTCAAGTCGTGAGTCAAGGTCTTCCCTGAGTACAGAAACTTAACAGAAAAAAGCAGAGGTGGTGTGTGTGTGTTTTCATTGAACACTCCCTTGATGTTCCCATCCCAGCTGCTCTCCAGCCAGCTATGTGTTGAAGTCTTTTACTTCCATTTATGTAAACTAAAGCTGTGTTGTTGTTCAAGTTTAGCAGTACAGAAAAACAATTTATTCCACAGGAACCCACCCAGTGACCCTCCCCAGTTCACATCCTTATTCCTCAGCCTTGTGCAGCCAAAAAAAAATCCCAAGGCAAACAAAAGTTTTCCTCCTCCCCTCAACCTGCCCTCCAGCTCCTTGGAACCAAAAAGGCAAAACCAACTTTGCCCTCCCACCATGTCTGCTGCCGCCATCGTTCTGAAAGCCAGCTTCCAGATTGTCCATGAGGTCTTCAGAATGATGCAGAAGTAGTGGAAAAAAGAAACACGCACACGTGCATGTACACACTCACTCTCATACTCTTTAGGAAGTGTGAGAGGGGGAGTCATTTTGAGGCTAGGCTCTTTTTCAAGTCACTGACCCTGAGCTGCAAGTTGAGTCAAAGTCAGTGATGTCCATGACTCAAGTTATCAAAAAATGTGTTTTTGCACTACTCACATCAGCTTAAGTTGAGTGCTAATGCTTGGTAAGCTCTATTGAGTTGATTTGGATTTAGTCTAACATGTTATACTGCAATAAACATGCAAATAAAATCTAGCATGTTTTGGCATGCTAGATTTAATTGGACTGACAGTGTGGGTCTGAACATGTAAAGATGCAGCTCCTTCTGTAGTGTTTCATCTCTGGTGATTCTTTCACACATGCAAGGCATGTCTTGAGGTTGCAATCTCTAAATAAATGAAATTCATGTTACATGTAAATTCATGCTATATTGTAAATCAGGGGTGTCAAACATAGCCCCCTGAAGCTCTTTAGCTAGCACCCATTATAATTGGACTCTTCCAGAGCTGCCCTTTCAGCAGCGCCACTTCTGCTAAGACGTCACTTCTCAGAGCACCTCTCAGCTGCTGAGTTGTGAAGTGATGCCTCAGCAGAAGCAGTGCTGCTGAAGAGGTGGTCACAATCTCTCATACTATATCTTGAAAATACGATCTGGATTTGATCTTCTGTTTGCAACCAGTGAGTTTCTATTTGTGAACAAAGTGCTTATTCCTGGCCATCATCTGCTTAAAGATATCACTTCCTGTCAGTTATGTCACTTCTGTCTCTCAGCAGGCACCATGAATTCTATTCAGCCCACTGTATGAAATGTATGACACCCCTATTCTATTCATTAAAAGTGTATTAACTTTGCATAGCATCAAGAATGTATGAAGTAGCTGATATAAATGACTGAACTTATGGAATGCAATAGGTTGGATTCAAACTTTTGACTGAGTAGCAATTTATCATTGAAAGCTCCTGAACAGAAAGAAAATTTAGCTTTCAGAAGGACGTCTTGTCCATTCACAGCCTTTCCTGGACCTTCTGCTGACATAGTGCTGCTGCTCTGCCCAAGGTTCTGATCTAACTCAAAATCTCTTATGTTTTGCCAACAAAACACTATATATTTTTATAACTGAAAATAAACTAGCTAGATAGAAACATATTCAGGGCCTAGAAATGCAGAGGTGCTTATCTTCTTGTTAACATATTACCAAGGCTCCCCAAATGGACTGAACTATTCATTTGTCATTCTGAAGCCAGTGAATGCACACAAAGGATAAGACTAAAATGGTTTTATAAGACAATTAGTTTGCTATTTTAAGTTTGGATAGCTACAAGGTGTCTGTTTTTGTATGCTTAAGAGGTGTGTGTATTCTCAGCAAATTTACTTTTGAACAGTTTTGTGTTGCATCTTTAACTGTGCCTCATTTACATATATAAAGAACAAGTGTGTTATTTCCCACGAGAATTTTTAAAAACGGGTATTCTATGTAGTATTTTGCTGATTTAAACTTAAACTAGTCTTGCCATCAGGTAAATGGAGACTGAGCGCCCAATCCAATTGGGCCCACGCCAGCCAAGCACCGGCACTCAGTGTCGTAAACATTCTGTAAGGCATGCCTGTGACACTTAACGCTGGGCAGGTGCCAGCTCAGTGCAAACCTGTGCTGAAACAGTGCCGAGTGGAAGCTGGTTGAATGCCACCTGGAGTTCTGGGTGTGTGCTGGGCAGTGGAATGGTGGGTGAGGTTGGGGGAGGCGGGGCAGGGCAGGAGGGGCAGAGACAGCAGCAGGCTCTGCCACCACATCCTAACCCCTCCCCCAGCCCAGGAGACCCAACACAGATCTTCTCAATTCTGCGCCTGCTTAATAGTGGCCGCAAATCCAAGGAGACCCATTGGGACCACCTGGGCCTTTCACGAGGTAAGGGAGCTTAAGCTCACTTACCCTGAGGAGACCTGGCACTGCTTCCCAGCCCCACTGGATATAGCTGTCGCAGTTTCGGCACTGCTGCAGCCCTGATTCTGGGAAGCGTTGGATTGGGCTGTGAGAATTTAAGACAGCTAAATGTATCATTACCTCAAAGACGGGGGACTTACTATTATGAGCTAGACAGCTGCAGTTCACATGTACGCATTATGCACAGATGATATATAAACCTAATCTAGGATGGTGTGAGGGAGGAATAACACTACTTTTGGTTGGCAACCTTCAGTCTCGAAAGACTAAGGTATAAGCCTACAGCACCTGGTATTCCCAAGTGGTCTCCCATCCAAGTACTAACCAGACCTGACCCTGCTTAGCTTCCGAGATCAGATGAGATTGGGCATGTGCAGGTTAAGGTTTATGGATTAGTATTTTGAAATGGTTGCCAGATATTCTCTGGTTGACTCCAGTGTGTCTATGAGAGATGTTCATAATGTACTATACCTGTAACTGGACTCAGTGAACTATAGTGAGAAATGCTGTATATTTCTCTGCAAATACAGTGTTTAGAATGAGTATCTAAGGGGGGAAATGATAAAGAAATATGGGGTTTCCACTGATAGCAGCAACCTGATCTTTTGTCCACTTTCTCAGCAATCCATAGAACGACTTACCTTTTGTCCTGATAGCATCAAACTGTGCATTTGCCCGACGACTCCACACAATTGAGGATGGCAAAATGTTATTATTATTAACAGTATTTATATACAGCTTTTCAACTAAAAGTTCACAAAGCGGTTTACAGAGAAAAATCAAATAACTAAATGGCTCCCTGTCCCAAAAGGGCTCACAATCTAAAAAGATGCAAAAAGAACACCAGCAGACAGCCACTAGAACAGACAGTGCTGGGGTGAGGTGGGCCAGTTACTCTCCCCCTGCTAAAAAAAGGAGCACCCACTTGAAAAAGTGCCTCTTACCCAATTAGCAGGGGTTAACCATAATGTTTACCATAATGATCTCAGAATGCATTAAATTGGGTTGTATGTTCCATTCGGGGAAGGGTAGCACTTGAGGCGACTTATTTGCAGCAGCAACCTCATATTTTTAGTAACAGTTGAGTCCAGTACAGTGTCATTTAAATTTTCTGTTAAATAACATTTTCTCCTAAAACAAAAATGCCAGTGGATGCTGCAGTGATTTAAAAATGTGTGATTTAGAGTGTGTTTGGGCGTAAAAATGTGTATATAATTGATTTCTAAAGCACAGTGGCAATTGACCAGGCAGCAAACCTGACTCTTCTATTGCATTTCTGGAAACATGACTAAATTGCAGTAAAAGTACCTATTCGTTGCATGTTTGTACTTTCAGTTTTACATACTCATAATGAGCCAAAGCCTTAACAGAAATTCTATTAATTGTGTCGAACGTTACCTTGCACTACATAAACTTTCAGTTTAGGTTAACTGGCTAGTGGGGAACTGTTAGGGCTATCCCACATTTAGTGCTGACTCTGCTTTTTGCATGCCTATTTATGGTCAGGAAACTCTGCATATCATCATCCGAACTTTTTCCCTGATTGTCAATGAAACACACAATGGAGTCATTTAGCAAGATACGTTGAATAAGAGAACACCACAAACACAGTTGTGGTTACTGCAGAGCGTGAGGTTCAGATGAGTGGAGATCTGCCATGGAAGCTTTATGAACAAAAACTTTTAATGCACAAATGATGCCTCAAAAAATGGGGTATTAAGCCAACTATTACCCTCAAAATTTGTACAGATGGAATTGCACATGTTAGCCCTTTTGTGTGCATTGTGGGATTCTCCAGTTAACATTATACACAGCTTTGATTTCTGTTCCATAATGTATTTGCTGTGTAATCTGCACCTTCTTGTGCTCCTATAACTGCATGTGTTCTTTAGGACGGGTATTTTGGTTAAGGTATGTGCTCTTACTTCATTGATCAATCTTCATTCTGTGTGTGTACACTTTGCACAACATGTGCTAACTCATACTTGTGTGATCATAACTATACAATGAAGAAAAAGGAAAGAAAAAAATTGTGAACTGGGCAAGGGAAGATGCATGTAAGCCCTTCATTCCAACTGCAGGCTGGTTTTGTTTGCATGGTTGAGTGGGCATGTGGTCTCTTCAGATCGGTATGGTTAAGAATGGTAGCCTCATGGTCCTATTGATCTCTGTGCCCTTAGGGGTTAAGTACATGTTATATGTGTAAAATTGTTCTACAGTGAAGTGTTGGATTGTCTGCAAAAGCTGGGCCCGAGTAATTTCTGCTGATGCTAAGAGCTGTCCATTACGCTGCCACTGATTGAATTAATTGACAAAACACGTGAAGGGATGACTATAGGAAGTAGCACACTGCAATGCTTCTAAAAAGTGTTCGCATTTTTTCTCATCTAGACGTACTTCAAAGAAACAGATTTATATAGTCTTCTCTTTGGATTGCTTCACCTGGAACAACTTTTCTGACATTTATTAAATTAATGCTGCTTTTAGCTGTTACTTTTCCTAAATTCACACAGAGGGCTACTTCATCCATAACATTCTGTGTCTGCTCAAGCTGTCCAACTATGCTCGCATAACAAACACATTGTGTGATCCAGGTGGTCGTGGTTATTGTGGCTGCTGCAATTATGGAAATTGCTACCAGCTGGTAGTAGTGAACGCCTGGTTCTTACAATACATTTGTGCATGTTGATCTGTACTTGAGAGCACTGAACAACTCACGTTGACAAGAAATTAGTGTGTGAATAAAGTCTCAAGCTTTGCACAGAAATAGTTGAAAGCAATAGGGCTTTTACTTGGAAATCCCCTTCAGAAATTTCTATTTAGGAAATAACCTGTTTCTAAATAACTCATTATTCTTACTTGGGGAATTATTCAAGAGCAACTTGCAAAGAACTGAGTTTTTTCTGAGTGACTGATGGACTAGCTCAGAGTTGCCCATCCAGTCTCACACATGGGTGGGGTTATCCCTGGTTCATTACTAGGCGGTTAACTCTAGAACCGTGTAGGTGGATAGGAGAGCTGCTGTTTCCTGCTGTTCAGTGATCAGTGTATTTTTAACACTTGGAGCCTCTTGTAGTTTTGAAATGCACCATTTATATAGGCCTCAGTGCAAATAAAGGAGGACCACCAGATATGACACATTTTAGCGGGTGGGCGGACAGGCATGGATGGGAGTATAAGATGCTGCTAAGGCTGTCAAACCCTCTTGGCTTTGCTAGTTCAATAAAATCTGAGCCAGGGCAATCCATGTTCTGTGACTAGAATAAATTATACAAATTAGTTATATAACTCTCATTTAAAGTTGAGAATCTTGCCCTCCCAGTTGGTATTCTAGTGGGTTTTAAACATCTGTTTTTCCTCAATGTTTTCACTTCTTTTCTGTTTTTTTATTGATAAGTGCTGCTCCTGCTGTCATGGTGTTACTGTGTGTGTTGCTGTTGCTGTTTTACTGCTTATCATGCTTTTGTCTATGTCTTTGGAAGCCACTTTGGATGGCTTAATCACAAGGGGAAAGGTGGGGTCTAAAATGATTTAAATGAACAAAATGCTACTTTTAAAATACTCCTTCCAGAACTCATGATTTGAAATGTTTTGAATTTCCTGTAAGGGAGTGAGAAATTGGAGGCTGGAAGGCAATTTGAATATTGCAAATTGGCTGTAAGGGTGTGATTGAAGTAGTGAGTTAGGAAGAAGCAGCTGGCAGGGAACTGAAGCTTCACCCCATCCGTCTGGAATGTCTTAACTCTCCTCTATGGAGGAGTTGGTGTGTTGTTCCCCATATAATTCAAAGTCTGCCGGATAGTATCACAATGGATGCAAGACACTCAAGACAGCACAAGCTTGGGAGTCCAGGCATGTGCAAAAAGGAAGCAAAATTTTCAAAAGCAGTTGCATTTGATATGAAAAAACTAGCATAATCAGGATGCCTGAATATCATGTTCAGGAATGGATTTTTGCAAACCTAGAGATAGAAGCCATATTCATACTTTCAATACATATTAATTTTACATTTCTGTTCTGTTTCTGAAGACTGAAACTTTTCAATAAATCTGAATTTTCAAAGCTCTGTCTACGTTTCTGCAGTAATGCTACTTACCATTACTGGAATACAAGTAATATTTTTATGAATTCTTAAAAAAAAAAAGTAACACTGGGAGTTTTTGTAAATATTTATATTTCTGCTGAAATAACGTGGTAGACCAGTAGTTCCTAAACTGTGGGTCAAGACCTACTAGTGGGTAGCAACCTGATTTTTGGTGGGTCGCGTAAGGGTGATGAAAAGTTTAGATAACTGCCTCAAGCCCTGAAATCAGATTGCTTCTAACTTTCCTGCAAGGAGTTGAGCTTCTCCTGTTTGCAAGCATGTGTAAATGTAGGGCAAGAAATGTTTTTTTTTTCCCTGGTCATTACTTGTAAGTAAGTAAATACTTTCTAGATCACTTTTTTCAAAGCTTTGTTAAGCTAAATGACTCCTGAGAAAGTGTCATTTTTAAAAGTGGGTCCCAATGCTAAAATGTTTGTGGACCACTACAATAGGCTATACAGGTTGGGCATCCATTACCCAAAGTGCTTGGGACTAGAATTGTTTTGAATATTGGATTTTTCCATATTTTGGTATACTGGCATATATTTGTGAGATATTTTTGGGATGGGGCCCGGGTATAAACATGACATTGTTATGTTTCATATACACAACACAAAACCTGAAGATAATTTTATACAATATTTTTAATAATTTTGTGTGACCTATCACATGAGGTTGGGTGTAGAATTTTCCAATGGGGCATCATGTCAGCAGTCAAAAAATTTACAGTTTTCAGAATAGTTTGGATTTCAGAATTCCAGATTAGGGATGCCCAACCTGTACTGGCAATTCAACCTGCTTGTTCTATTCTGATCCTATAAACTTGCATGGATTTTTTTTTACTTCTACCAGGAAAAGAGAAAGATTTCCAGACAACTAGAATTGAATCTGATGTGCCAAAAGTTACCAAAATGACTGTGTCTGGAAAGAAACAGTCCACTGGCTTTGAAGTTCCATGGTAAGCCTTCCTCCCTCTCAAGGTACACTTGTATCCCTGTTCTTTCAGACTGTGCACCTGTAGCTAGATTTCTTTTGTATATTTTTTTTTACAGAGATTTAATCTTGTATGCCACAAAACTAAGTAGCATGGCTTCTTTTTTGACTCATAATTGCTTTCAGAAGAAAGCATCTTGCATTTGTGAGTTTAAAAAATCCTTTCACTCTGAGTAGCACAGAGAGAACAGCTAGCCACTTCATTTTAAACACCCGCTTCACTATACTAAACTTTCTAGAGGTTAGTTTAAAATATAAATATAAAATATATTTGAAAAATGAATTGTTGCAAGATAAGTTATTTGGGGTGTAATCATTCAAAAGGGGCAAAGAAGCATTTATGGTATTTGTTTATAAGCCCATGACAGAAATTCTGGCAACTGTTCCTTAGCATGCTCACCATAGTTTGGCCCTGATTCTGTTTTCCACTTTTTTCTTTTCTATGGTTTGGTTGCTAACTTAGTGCTCCAAAAATGGAACTACCTTTCGTTCACTGAAGAAGAGGTGAGCTTAAAGGAGGAACCCTTCTGTGATCACAGCTATCTGATCATGAATGGGTAGAAGTTCTATTTGATTGATTGATTGATTGATTTTCACATTTTTATACTGCCCTTCCTCCAAAGAGCTCAGGGAGGTGGACACAACTGCTTCCCTCCTTTTGTCCTCATAACAACCCTGTGAGGTAGGTAAGGCTGAGAGAAAGTGAGTGGCCCAAGGTTACCTGGATGACTTAGGAACTAATACTATGGCTATGTGGCAAGCTCCATGTATGCAGCTGGAATTTTGAGTCCTATCCAGGGCTGCAGAGAGGGTGGAGTTGCCAAGTATAATTGTCCAGTGCCTCAACATTAAATGAGGTCCCAAGAAGGGTTGGCCTTCCATTGTGTCCAAGGGAGAATTTATCCTACAGGAATACAGTGGGAACATCCAGTGTGCCAAAAGGCCCCTGTAAAAATCTTTCTTGGGGCCCACCTAACCTTTCTGTGTCTCTAGTCCTTTCTGTTCAGAAGAAGCCCCCTATAGTGCTAACCCTGTCTGTCTCTTATTGCTTGTTTTATAAAAGGGGGTGCCACTCATTTTTTGTAAAGCTGGCTTCTTGGTGAGCTATTCAATGGGTAAATGTAGATGGCCATTGCCAAGTTATAATCGATGAGTACGTAAACCTTTGATAAGTTGTCTGTCTTGTCCTGCAAAGTAGTAAGGGAGATAGTACTACACCTTTACACCTTATTGGAAATTTATGGAAGCAAAAGAATCTTAGGACTCCATTTAATTTGTAAGTGGAGTCCTTTCACCACTTGGCAGGATAGAACAGACAGTTGTGGCAAGTCTCCATTTTGGTAAATGGTTGATTTTAGTTTGTTAAAACTTTGTTACCAGTTGGATAAATTTTTGCCTATAGTAAAATTGTGGCGTATCACTTTTTTCTTTTGATGTTTTAAGGAATATATAAGAATGAATGTTGTTCCTTCAGTAAAATTGTGAATCTTGCTGCTTCTAAATCCAGTGTCATCTTTCTCTAGTGTGAACACTGAGGAGAATGGGCTTAATACTTCCACACTACAAAAAGGACACTCAGCTGGAGATGCCATTGTCAACCTGGGTGTAGCTGAAATTCTGGCTAAACCAATTCTTCCACCCCAGACTGTTCAGGCATCAGAAGAACAAACCATGGCACCAACTCCAGTGAAAAAGGCTGGAAAAACAAAACAGCAAATAGATGTGAAAGCCGAGTTGGAGAAGAGACAAGGAGGAAAGCATCTGCTTAACCTTGTGGTAATAGGTAACCTCTGTTGATTGGATAAGTGGTTCTTTTTTCCCCCTCAAGTGTATTCTAATTAGTATCCAGCAATGGTAATACCACAATTTTCTTACTCTTAGGGCATGTTGATGCAGGAAAAAGTACTCTGATGGGTCACTTGCTGTATCTTCTGGGCAATGTGAACAAACGCACTATGCACAAGTATGAGCAGGAGTCCAAGAAAGCTGGAAAGGCATCCTTTGCCTATGCATGGGTCTTAGATGAGACGGGTGAAGAGAGAGAGAGGTGAGCAAAACATTGTCTTTGATAGTTGAATAAAATTGTTTTTGTTAATTGATATTGTTAGTGTGGATAAATGTGCTTGTGTTTCCTCATTGGTAGTGATAATAAAGCTGCCTTGGGTCCCCATAGGGGAAATAAAAATATAGTAAATAAGAGCATTCCAAGTAATGTTATTCCTGTTCCTGAATTCAAAACTTGACTTACTAGAAGGCAGTGACCTGCAGAATGTAGGGGATTCATATTAACTTTCCTGTGGAGGACCCCTTGAGTTTTTGCCTGCAACTCCTGTGTACTGGCCAGTCACTACCTCTCACTCTGCAATACTTCACAGAATTGTTGTGTGGATTAAACAGGGAGAAGTAGAAATAACAGCATGTATGCAACCCAGAGCTGCATTAAAAAGTGCTGCTCTTGGTGGTGGCTTTACCGTGTGACCTTGATGTAAAAATATATGAATGGATTTACCTCAGGAGAGTTCTGTTACAGACATATTAGGCATCTGGTCAATCTGTGGATAATTAATCCCAAAGGATTTGTCTGTGTGTTTTTAGGACTAGTTCAGTCAATAGAATTGTCCGTAAGTATGTGTGGTAAAGTATGAAAACTGTTGTAAACAAAATTGTTATGCATGCATTTTTTTAGGGGAGTGACAATGGATGTAGGTATGACCAAATTTGAGACAAAGACAAAGGTTATTACATTGATGGATGCTCCTGGTCATAAAGACTTCATTCCAAATATGATCACAGGAGCTGCACAGGTAAATCAAGACAGTAAGAATTTTGAATCTTTTAGCACTTTCATCCATCCACACTGGAGGTCATTTTTTCTGAATGTGGGCCTTTTTGTCCTATCTCCCCACCCTTTATGGTAGCCAATCTTCAGACATTTTCTGGTCTGTTCTGGAACTGTAATTTAACCTTTGTTCTAAAATAGAGCTGGCCCATCTGTGAGACCAACTGAAGCCGTTGCCTCAGGCAGGAGGTTGGCAAGATGCACCCACTTTTGTCCACCTGCTTGCCTCTACTGATCCTCCTACTCCCTGTATTGGAAAAGGAAGAGTCAGGAAGCAGAAGAGCAAAAGAAAGAAAAATCAGTGGATTTAGAGTGCTGGAGGAGCAAAAGCTGTCACATCACCCAGTAAGGGGGCAGCAGTTGACATGCTGCCTCAAGTGCCAGGAGCTCTTGGTTCAGCCGTGCTCTAAAACATGTTCTTTCAATGTGGCTGCAATTGCAGATTTTGGATTGGCTTACTGGAGCAACTCAAAAAAGTGTACATTTTGGAATAAGAAGAGAAGGAACAAAGCTGGGGAAGGAGTTCTACATATGCCTTCACATTGTGCGTGGTCAGCGGGTAGCAAGGCCGCAAATCACTCCTTGTGTTGAATTGTTTAATGGCTAGAAGTGTGATCTTTTAGTTTTATTTTTCCGCAGAGTTCATTTTTTAACAAAAATGAGTATAGAGTGATGTATTTTTTATTCCAAGGGTGTATTTTTATAAATTGTAATTATAAATTATAATTGCTTTAAAAGTGTATTAGGTAGGTGATATAGGTGGTATAGTGTTAGCAGATGCAGCCAAAGTCATTACCCATGCACCCCACCCAAGTCCATTCCAACCAGCCTATGGTGATCAATATGTAGAAGTGATAGAAAATGTTTTTTTTGCAGTTTTCAGCTTTTTTAAATAAAAATGAGAAGTATAGTAGCTGTGCTATGTGTCTTTATTTTATTATCACTGAAAAACCACATCTGTTAATGGCTGTTCTTCTTTAGGCCGATGTGGCTATATTGGTTGTGGATGCCAGCAGAGGGGAGTTTGAAGCAGGCTTTGAGACTGGTGGGCAGACACGAGAACATGGACTATTAGTTCGTTCTCTTGGAGTAACTCAACTGGCAGTTGCAGTCAATAAAATGGACCAGGTAATTTTCTCCATTTCCATTGTATTTAATAGTTTCCTGATGTGGAAAATTAAAAGTAGACTTTTTGTTTAGCGTTTTGGTCTGAAAGATATTTTAAAACTGTAGAAAATGTTTCTCCTGGAAATTAAGCCGTAGTCTTCCTTTTAATGCTATCACTAAATTTGTCAGTGTTTGTCAATTTAGCAGCATGTTGAGTACATAACTAATCTATATACTGCAGGAGTGAATTGTATTTTCCTTTTTAAAATAGTTTAAAAAAAAAATAAAGAAGCTATTTGCCTGATCTATACATGTTTACTTGGAAGTTAAGTTGTACTGTCTTCAGAGTGGTTTACATTCTTATAAGTATACATAACATTGTTTCCGGTTGCAAAGAAGGTACAGTGCCACTTGCAGGACGCTAGGGGACAGTGTATTGTCCAGGAGGCAGATGACTTGAAGGCTACTTGTCTCAAATCTTTTGCCCTCTTTAACCTTAGAGGGTGTGTGTCCCTACCTGACTTCTTGCTTACCCCCCACCTGATCTTGCAGAATGCAAGACCTCTTTCTATGAGCTCTAATCAACCTCATGGAGCTTTGTCATGAGATCTCACACGCCCATGCAAAGAGAGTAACTTGAGGATTCCTTGTCCCAAAGTCTAAGGCCTTGTACATGCTTGTAGAGATGAATGTACTTGTGAATTGTAAGTAAATTATTTTTGTTTGAAACCTTTTTAAAACCTCTGGTCCTACTTTATTTTTGGCAGCAAACTAGCAGGGGGTGGTGGGGTGCAATCTGAACAAGGATCTTCCATGGTATGTCTCTGTTTAATTTACACCCATAGGCTTTTTTAGCTTTTCATTTATCTTGTAATTCTTCCATTTTATATCTTTTCCTTCCTTTAAGGAACATGGCTGTCCTGAGAGTGCAATTATTGAGCAGATAGTTAGACTTTGGTTTCCCACATCCAAAACCAACCCTCTAACTATTGCAAAACAGACTTTGGGTGCAATTCTGACCTACTTTCCAGCACTGACATAAAGGCAATGCAGCTCCTAGATAAGGAAACAAACATTCCCTTACTTTGAGGAGGCCTCCATAAGTCCCCCCCCCCCAACTGCAGAATGCAGCACACGTCCCATTGGCAAAGCTATGCCAGGGCTGGAAAGTGGGATAGGATTTAGGCCTTTATTCCACAAGTGTCAAACTTAAAGTAACTTTATTTCATTCTTAAATATTTATAGTGGTGGTAATAATAATAATAGCTGCTCAATATAATTTAACCAAGGATTTGGTATATTTTATCTCTTGGAATAAGATGCAAGTTGAGATGCAGACATTTTTGCAAATACTTAGATTATTCATTAGATTAATTGCTACAATTCTTTGCTAGGTTGATCAGGTATTACTTGAATGAAAACTTCTTAGTTCAGCATGTTTCTTTTGTTTTGCATTTTTTAGCTTTGGGGGCATAGGAACAATACCTTGTAGGTGCTGAAATTTCATTTATATTTTCTTGGATATTTTATATGTTTTTATTATAGGTCAATTGGCAACAGGAAAGATTTCTGGAAATCATTGGCAAACTTGGACAATTCCTTAGACAAGCTGGTTTTAAGGTAAAGAAAATAACGTAATTCAAATTAATTCAGTGGGATAGGTTTTCAAATAACCTTTAGTTTTAATGTACAAGAAAAATCATGTCCAGGAGACGTTAGTGCTAATTGTTTTTATCACTAGTTTGCAATAGTTCTATCTGAGCATTCTTCACAGCAGGGCCATGGTACAATTTGAACTTCTGATTGTCTGTTGCCCTGAAAAATTACGTTGGTCCAGATTTTTTAGTTTTAAAAATGTTTCTAGCACTGCAGAGGTCCAGTGCTTTGACTACTCTTCCTCAACATTCTCTCCAGTTCTCCTTACAAACTAGAATACTAGCCCTGCGATTTTACATAGATCTTTCATACATGTATCTTCTATGTACAAGTAGATACACATCTACGTATGATACATGTATCTCTTACATAGATACACATTCTATATCTATATCAAGAACTTCAGGGCTTAGGAGAGCAATGCTGGATTACTCTGGTTCTTGTCTTCACTGACTGGTCCCCTTAGCTCTATGTTTGAATTTTAGGCAGGCTAATTCTTTGCCTAAAGAATTTGCATAATTCTTTGTATACGTGACATAAAAGGAGTCTTGCTGGATCAAGCCAAGGCCCCCACCTAGTCCAGTTTCCTATATCCCGCAGAAGCCCACCAAATACCTCTGGGAGCACAAGGCAACAAGATACCTGTATACCAGCGGTTTTCAAATTCTTGGGGGGAGTTTGAGCCACTCTAAGTTCTTGTGGGGGTGAGGCGAAGGCAGTGGCGCGATCCCCAGGATCGTGCTGCTCAAGGGGTCTGCAGTGGCTTGGGTATTACCCTAGCCCCCTGCAGCCTCCTGGGGGTGCGGGGAGCTCTGTGCGACCTTCTGCGGGGCTCCTCGCAGCTGTGAAAGCGAAAGTGGAGCAAAGTGTACCCAAGCCCCTGCAGCACCCCTGAACAGCGCGATCCTGGGGATCGCGCTGCTACTTCCTCCCTGCCTCCTGGCTGCCCCCGCCCCTTAAGGGGGCAGAGGCCAGGACCCACAGGTTGGGTGTCGTGATGCCCCAGTCTGAAAAGCCCTGCTGTATACTGTTGCTACTCCCTTGCACCTGGAATTCAGAGGTAGGCCGCCTCTAAAACCCAGAGGTTTCATGTAGTCATCTTGACTTGTAAACTTACGGATTCTTCATAAATCTGTCTAATCTCCTTTTAAAGGCATTTAGGCCAGGTGCTGTTGTGTCCCAAAATGTCCTGTGGCAGGGAATTCAGCGTATTAAATTATGTGCTGGGTAAAGATGTATGTTCTTTTGTCTGTTCTAACTCTCCTGCCAGTCAGTGTTAGTGGATGTCCCCAGTTGTTTTATTGCATGAGAGGAAATTCTGAAGGGGAAATACTATTGTACTGTCTTCTCTCTTTTAAAAAGCATCTTGATGGTTTTTTATTGGGGAAAATGTTATGTGCAGTGTTGAGGGAAGAGCAGGATAGGAGAGCTACAGGTGGTGTTTTCCAAAGCTGCTTCTCATTTGTCACCCATGGATTGGAGGACTTATCAAGTGAGTAACTTTAGCTTCCAATCTCACATGTGTAAACAAAGAATCTTAGCTAGATTGGCAAAAGTTTAGCAATGTTTTCTCATACTGAGAAATTACGGGCCATCTTCTCATTGTAAACGATACTCTTCTGTCAACCAGGAGTCGGATGTAGCTTTCATCCCTACAAGTGGGCTTGGTGGTGAAAATCTTGTCACAAGAAGCCAGTCAAGTGAGCTCACCAAATGGTATGAAGGAAAATGCTTGCTAGAACAAATAGGTGAGTATATTCTTCTAAGGTCTTTTAACAGTGTCGGAATGCAGTTGGGGGAGTGTGGCAGAGACAATTTAAGTCATATAAACATATAAAATCTGAGTAAATAATATAATTATTAATAGAGCTCATTGGTTATTTTCAGATTCTTTCAAGCCGCCTCAGAGATCAGTGGATAAACCATTCAGATTATGTGTATCAGATGTTTTTAAAGGTTAGTAGTTCAGGCTCTTCACGTATTTGCATATGAAATTGAATAGTTTTGAACAATTATAGTAAAAATTGATGGACAATTGTCAGCACATGAGCAGCGCAGTTATATATGTGGCAGGGACATAGCATGGCTTGCAGTGTTGTGCTGGTACAACACTTGTTATGCACCATCAGATAACCTATTTGCAGGCACTTGAGTTCATAGGATTGGTCAATGGAGACATCTTTCTTGCAACTTGCATTCAGAAAGTATATCCACATCCGAAAATATTTACGCATTTAGTTCTTTATATGCTCATTGCTACTTATGCTCATATAGTTCTTTATGTGCTCACTGTTTCTTAAGATCCTAAAACGTGATGCCTACTCAAATACTTCAGTCTTGCAATGACTATGCACATAAAAAAGCAGGCCTCCATTTATGTACACCTGGTTCGATTAGGAATGGTTAAGCAAGCAGAACCTAACTCTAACTCACAATTGTGAACCGTGGTGTCTACCATGGTCTCTCTGTTTTGACAATGTATGGGGTGGGAAGGAAACAACTTAAAAATGGCTAGGGGATGTTACGTAGTTTTGTAGCATGCTGTGGAGAGTAAAACTTGGGTACGTTTGAAGGTGTTTATATGGTGAAAAGAGGAAAGTCTTACTGTTTGGGATTTTATTATATTAAAAATGTGAGATTTTTGTAAATATAATAATATAGAATAGGCAGGCATATGATGGTTTCTTCTGTCCTATAACTCAGACCCAACAAACACAGCAGAAAGAGGGAGGGAGAGAGAGAAGGGTGCAGAGCAGAAGGATGAGATTTGTTTAAAACTAGTATGATTTTCTGGTTAAGAACATCACAAGTGTTCTGGAACCTGTGTTATATCTTCATTGTGATGTAAAATTGTGTATCTCTTGAATGTTTTTGGTGCTGAAAACTTGTGAATATTTGCTTCACTAGTGAGGTAACTACAGAACAGATTAAAAATGCATGTTACTGTTTCATTTTCTCACATCAGCATATTTGTTCTAGATCAAGGATCAGGATTTTGTGTTACTGGTAAAATAGAAGCTGGTTATGTACAGGTTGGAGAGCGACTGCTAACCATGCCTCCTAATGAGACTTGCAGTGTGAAAGGTATTTTATACAAATTGTATTCTCTCAATTTGGGATTACCCTATAAAAGTTTCAGAAAATCAAAACTGTCAAATATGAATGTCTAAATTAAAATTTTGTGACTCCTGCCGCTAAATCTTTCATTTTAGTAGTTGGAGAACTGTATACAGAAAAGCAGCAACAATGTAAAGAGACTGGTGACCTTGAATTATCATTTAGTAATTGGCATAATGGCAAAACAAAGTCCAATGTAAGGAAAACTTGATCTAGAGATTTGTGTCAGCATGTTTTAGAGGCTTGGCTGGTTTAAAATTTGTGAGATGTTTACTTAGGAGTGAGAGTCCAAGGTTACTAAAGGTTACTAAATTTATTTATAGTGGTGTTCTTGTAACTTTTTTAAAGAAGCCACATTGCAAAACAAGTTAGGGCACAATCCTAACCAATTTTCCAGCACTGACCTAGCCGCAATACAGTCCCAAGGTAAGGAAACAAACATGCCCTTACCTTGAGGAGGCCCCCTTGACTGCCTCCTCACTGCCGGATGCAGTGCACCCCACACTGGCACAGCTATGTCAGAGCTGGAAAGTTGGTTGGCATTGCGCCCTTAGTATGCTTAATCACAATTAAAAATAAACAATATGTAGCTGGATTGGGTTTATATGCTTTTTCTTTTACAGTTCTGGTAAATTGAATATTTTATATTGTAAATGCCTTTCAGCACATTTCTGTTTATATCTACTCAGAAATAAGATGAGTTTAACGCAAGTTGCAGCCTTAGTAACCAATATTATAAAAAATAGGGCTTTATTATTACTTTGATATGCTTGGAATTGAAACTTACTCTATGTATCCCCTAAACTGAGGGTGAGGGTAGTGTATCAACACTGTGATGTTGAAAGTAATTCTGCAGTCAAACACTACTGGTATTTTTAGATTAACTACAGTCTCTGTAGAACACGTTTTTGAAAAGCTTCCTCCTTTTTTTTTAGGTATTTTTATCAGGCACATGAATGTTTCAAAACCCTAGATCTGTGTGCACTGAGATATTTTAAAAATGCAGGAATTCCTCGGTAACTCTTGCGTATGATATTGATGTCTTTTAGTACAGAGTTTTGTGTGCTGCATAGCGCGCACGCTTTTTTACCACTATTTTGAAAGTGAGCATAAACTCATATGTTGAAAAATGAAAGCAGGTACCACTGACGGTTAAAACAGCCCAAAGATTGCGGACGGAGTGTTTATAAGTCAAGCCCAGAATGCTTGGCAAAGTGTGCAGTCATACTTTCAAAATTGATAGCTCCACAGTATGACATGCACAGGGTCCGATGCCATGACTTGCCAAAAACTCTTATGAATAGGCAAGGTGACTTTAAATAGTGGTAGCTCCTGAGAAGACAATGTTGTTTCTCTGAGGTTTTAGTCAACAGCTTTTACTATCACCTCATTCATACTGAAAACTGATGAGTAGTGGTTGATACAGCAGTATTGGCACAAACAGAACTGCTTGTAGCTGTTAAACCAAGGGAGTTCAGTGTTTAGTTCTGGTTTTACTCATTTCTAGGAATTGCCCTACATGATGAACCGGTGGATTGGGCTGCAGCAGGAGATCACGTTAGTCTCACTTTGACTGGTATGGATATCATCAAAATCAAGTGAGTGCAGAAAGGAACTTTAGTCTAAGCAATGTATCCAAATTAATGAGAAGCTTTTTAACCGTTTGCTGTCTAATCAGTGGTTTACCGGTTGAGGAGGAAGGGTGTGGGAGCTTGTCTATTTGGCCCTTTTAAACCAGATCACCTACTTTGCATACACAAAGCAATGAAAAACTGCCAGAGTATGATCTTAATCAGACAATCATCAGGTTAAAAATATAAGATGTATACTTTTTGTATTGTATATTGTTAAAATATTCATCTGAATAGTTAAATAGCACTAGAATGTTTACTCTAATATACATATGGATCATATGCAAATTTGGTTGAAAATGTTCCCTGCCCCTTCTCTACAACACTGCCCTCTGGAAGAGATAGAAAAGGCAGGGAGAGGGTAGGGCTCAAAGCAATAAGATAACGTTTATGTTCAGTGGCATAGAAGAGATGAGGCAATGATGGTTCAGGAAAACAGATGTCCATATTTCTGCACTTGTATAGAAAAGTTAGACAAAAGTCAAAACCGACACTCCCTATTTTGTTAAGATCCCACCCCTGCTGAAGACCCAACTCTGACTTTTGAAGTTCATTCCACAAAGACCCAGTAGAATAGTTTGCAAATCATCTCATCCAGTGCTGGAGTACACACGGTGTCCTTTCCTCTGGACTATCTCTCCTAGTATCAACAGTGGACATGTAATGCAAATTAAGTTCTTTTGTGAATCAATTTCAAACCTTGTCTATGCTCTTGCATGTATAAGGGAACCATGATTTGAATTCATACACACGTAACTCTTGCCTGCACCCCAATCTCTGGTTAAAATCAGCAAGGGGTGGTGGAGAATTGCTGTGGAGGGAGCACATACTCATGAAGTTGCCACTCTTTTTTTTACAAACCACAGATACTAGGCAGTTGGTATTAGCACTTTAATCTGGTACAGATGTCATCGTGGGAAGAGAAAAGGGATCATACCCCCTTCCTTAATTTGGATACAGGCTATGTGTGGAATTGGAGAAGATCAATTTGAGATCAACATGCAAATGTTCCATTGTCCCTAGTCTCAAATTCCTGCTGTTCCATTCTGCTCCTACACTAGCTTAGATTTTCTAGTGGTTTAATTTTGTTAGAACTTGTTCCTTATGTAAAATGTAGCCAATGGCAGCAGCTGTTTTTGCCCAGATAGAGGAGCAGAACTCCTGTCTGCCAAAATCATCGTTGAAAGATGAGAAACTAAACCAGAACTATGAGGAAGCTGACGCTGTTTTATTTAAATATTAAGGCAAAGTCTTATACTGGGGCATTTCTTCTAGGGTCTCTGTATGAAACAGTGCTGCTGTTATTATGGGTCAAGCTGCACTCCAGGTGCAACCATCTGTCCCTGATACAACCTGTGCATGAGGGCAGACTGATTGCACTGAAGTAAAGCAGCAGCACCCTGCAGGAAGCTGAGTGCGGGCAGTGGGAGTGGAAGTAGCCTCTATGCTACTTTGCAATGCATACTGTCATCTAATTCTAGTACTTCCTATGATCACAGGAAAGTCTGTGACAAGCCATTGTCTGTACATAGCCAGACTTATTTCTCTATCCATTTTCTTGCAGTGTTGGCTGCATCTTTTGTTGTCTCAAGGAACCTATTAAAGTATGCACACGTTTCAGAGCTCGGATTCTGATTTTCAATATTGAGATCCCTATCACCAAAGGATTCCCTGTGAGTCTTGCATTGTCTTTGTTTTTAAAGGACTATTGGGAATTTGAGTCTTTTAGGGTATATATGCCTTTTTGTTGGTTGTTGTCACTGGGGTATTGTACGGTGATATTCATTCTTTTATTTTCTGAGTATGTGCTAGAGAGCAAGGGAAATGGTGGTGTTCTGGGTCAAGATAGCTATAATTATTAAAGTGAATATTGGGAGACTCAAAGTATTGGTCAAGGTATTGAAAAAGACAGACATGCTACTTGAGACAAGAGAAAAAGGCAGATGGATTGCACATTTAACAGAAATTATTGGCCAAAATTATGGGAGGAGAGTTAAAGTAAATCTCACTTTTTACATATTTCAAAATGCATCAGCAGCAGGAATTTTTCAGGAATTGTCTGTTTCACCTATTGAAAAGAAGTATCAATTAATACCAACTATTGCTTTAGGTATTGTTACACTATCAAACAGTGAGTCAGCCTGCCACTATTCGACGACTGTTGAGTGTACTTCACAAGAGTACAGGTGAAGTCACAAAGAAAAAACCTAAGTAAGTATTTTATGTTGTAACTTTTTAAATTTCAGTTGAAAGGTATTTGTCTTTTTGCAACCCCCTTTTCTTTATTTCATAATAACCGTGTCCTGAAACAAAATAGGCTGCCATATAGGCTGCCAGGAAGATAGCCATATCTTCCTGGGAGTAAGTCTCACTTGACCCTATAGGTCATCTTCAATGTTTCATTGTGCTTTTGGGTTCAGCTCTTCTCTCCTCACTTTAATCTTCTTTTCCCTCATCTCCCTGAGCTTCAATTAGATCATGCTACTTGGTAAGAAAATAAAGTGACTTCCTCCTGTCTGATCCCACCTGGCAGAAAACAATGTGCTAACTTCTACACAGTAGGAATTTCCTCTCTCTCTTGTTAACCCCTGCATTTTCCAGACAGAATGGGTTTTGGGTTGGGGTTTTTGCCCCCGTAGAGCTTTGTTTTGAGAAAGTTTTGATATTCTGCATACCTCAAGCAGGTTCTGCAACTTTTCCCCAACTCTTCTGGGCACTCCCATCTTGGATCACATGAGATCAGCACAATCCAAGATGGTGGTGCCTGGGAGAGCCGAGAAGCAGTGAGTACCAGGTACATTTCGCAGCACCCCTCAGGTGCTGCAGGGCAAGGAATTATTTGTATTTGGGTACTTCTCTCTTGTCTGGAGCTGGAGACCTGTTTTGGCCACAGACCTATTGGTACCAAAGCTAAAGTTCAGCATTATAGGAGTAGATGATGATTGATGGGAATGATGCATTGCAAGCAGTTGCTTTTACATGTTGGTTACAAAATGTTGGAAAAACACCTTAGTATCACTTTCATATTGCTGACATACAGTGGATTGAAGCAGTGTGACACAGATAAATCATTTAGCTACTAGCATGAGCAGGGATTAAGAATCAGCCCCACTGAACTCTATGAAAGTTTACTTCTGAATAAACATAATAGGATTTTTAAAAGACGAGTCCTCATTTTCAGGCCATGCCTCTTCTGTTTCTTCCATATCTCTAGGAGCTAATTCCCCCCTTTTCTTCATGCACCTTAATACATCAAACACATTTGTACAGCATGCAGCAGCATTTATCTGCTACAAGAGGAGGGTTCTGAACTAGCTTTCCTTGACAAAGTTGAAAGATCAAAGTTGATCCCACTGTGTTTCTCAAGGTGGCTTTTGCAAAGTAATCCTATCACTTTGTTTTCATTTGGGGTCCCAGGTGTGACACATCATGATCAGTAAAGGTATTGCACTTCCCTAATATTTATTTTTCACATTATTATACCACTCTTTTTCCAAGAAGCTCAGGGTGGTATATATAAGAACATAAGAACAGCCCCACTGGATCAGGCCATAGGCCCATCTAGTCCAGCTTACTGTATATCACAGCGGCCCACCAAATGCCCCAGGGAGCACACCAGATAACAAGAGACCTCATCCTGGTGCCCTCCCTTGCACCTGGCATTCTGACATAACCCATTTCTAAAATCAGGAGGTTGCGCATACACATCATGGCTTGTACCCCGTAATGGATTTTTCCTCCAGAAACTTGTCCAATCCCCTTTTAAAGGCGTCTAGGCTAGACGCCAGCACCACATCCTGTGGCAAGGAGTTCCACAGACCGACCACACGCTGAGTAAAGAAATATTTTCTTTTGTCTGTCTTAACCCGCCCAACACTCAATTTTAGTGGATGTCCCCTGGTTCTGGTATTATGTGAGAGTGTAAAGAGCATCTCCCTATCCACTCTGTCCATTCCCTGCATAATTTTGTATGTCTCAATCATGTCCCCCCTCAAACGTCTCTTTTCTAGGCTGAAGAGGCCCAAACGCCGTAGCCTTTCCTCATAAGGAAGGTGCCCCATCCCTGTAATAATCTTAGTCGCTCTCTTTTGCACCTTTTCCATTTCCACTATGTCTTTTTTGAGATGCGGCGACCAGAACTGGACACAATACTCCAGGTGTGGCCTTACCTTCGATTTGTACAACGGCATTATAATACTAGCCGTTTTGTTCTCAATACCCTTCCTAATGATCCCAAGCATAGAATTGGCCTTCTTCACTGCCGCCGCACATTGGGTCGACACTTTCATCGACCTGTCCACCACCACCCCAAGATCTCTCTCCTGATCTGTCACAGACAGCTCAGGACCCATCAGCCTATATCTAAAGTTTTGATTTTTTGCCCCAATGTGCATGACTTTACGCTTACTGACATTGAAGCGCATCTGCCATTTTGCTGCCCATTCTGCCAGTCTGGAGAGATCCTTCTGGAGCTCCTCACAATCACTTCTGGTCTTTACCACTCGGAAAACATGAAAAGAGCCCTGCTGGATCAGACCAATCTAGTCCAGCTTTCTGTATCACCCAGTGGCCCACTAGGTGCCTCAGGGAGCACACAAGACACCAAGATACTTGCATCCTGTTGCCCTCCCTTGCATCTGGCATTCTGAGGTAGCCTGCTTCTAAAACCAGGAGGCTACACATACTCATCATGGCTTGTAACCTGTGATGGACCTCTGTCCAATCCCCTTTTAAGCCATTTCTGCCCAATGTTGCATATACGCAACAGGGATCAAATGTGCACACCTGTGGGCTGGACTGAAATGGGTTAAAGGCATCTAGGCCAGATGCCATCACCGCATTCTGTGGCAAGGATTTCCAGAGACTAATTACATGCTTGGTAAAGAAATATTTTCTTTTGTCTGTTCTAACATGGTCCACAAGTGTACATGGTTCGTCCGTTCCTTTTGTGAGGTAGGCAAAGCTGAGAGATAGTGACTGGCCCAAGGTTACCCAGAAAGTTTCCTGTTTGAGCAGGAATTTGATTCTTGATTTTCCAGATTTAAGTCCAACACCAGAACCACTACACTGTTCTGACTCTTACAATAATACTTAACTTCCAGAGTGTGCAAAGTGCTTGCTTCACATGTATTATCTTGGTGTGATAATTACTTTATGGCATCGTTATAAGAACATAAGAACAGCCCCACTGGATCAGGCCATAGGCCCATCTAGTCCAGCTTCCTGTATCTCACAGCGGCCCACCAAATGCCCCAGGGAGCACACCAGATAACAAGAGACCTCATCCTGGTGCCCTCCCCTACATCTGGCATTCTGACTTAACCCATTCCTAAAATCAGGAGGTTGCGCATACACATCATGGCTTGTACCCCATAATGGATTTTTCCTCCAGAAACTCGTCCAATCCCCTTTTAAAGGTGTCTAGGCTAGACGCCAGCACCACATCCTGTGGCAAGGAGTTCCACAGTCCGACCACGCGCTGAGTAAAGAAATATTTTCTTTTGTCTGTCTTAACCCGCCCAACACTCAATTTTAGTGGATGTCCCCTGGTTCTGGTATTATGTGAGAGTGTAAAGAGCATCTCCCTATCCACTCTGTCCATCCCCTGCATAATTTTGTATGTCTCAATCATGTCCCCCCTCAAACGTCTCTTTTCTAGGCTGAAGAGGCCCAAACGCCGTAGCCTTTCCTCATAAGGAAGGTGCCCCAGCCCCGTAATAATCTTAGTCGCTCTCTTTTGCACCTTTTCCATTTCCACTATGTCTTTTTTGAGATGCGGCGACCAGAACTGGACACAATACTCCAGGTGTGGCCTTACCATAGATTTGTACAACGGCATTATAATACTAGCCATTTTGTTCTCAATACCCTTCCTAATGATCCCAAGCATAGAATTGGCCTTCTTCACTGCCGCCGCACATTGGGTCGACACTTTCATCGACCTGTCCACCACCACCCCAAGATCTCTCTCCTGATCTGTCACAGACAGCTCAGAACCCATCAGCCTATATGTAAAGTTTTGATTTTTTCCCCAATGTGCATGACTTTACACTTACTGACATTGAAGCGCATCTGCCATTTTGCTGCCCATTCTGCCAGTCTGGAGAGATCCTTCTGGAGCTCCTCACAATCACTTCTGGTCTTTACCACTCGGAAAAGTTTGGTGTCGTCTGCAAACTTAGCCACTTCACTGCTCAACCCTGTCTCCAGGTCATTTATGGAGCAAGTATTAACCCCATATTTCAGCTGGAGAGCTGTGGCCTGGCTTAGGCTACCTAGTGATTTTATTGCAGAAGAGGGATGCAAACCAGGGAGGGCCTGTTTTGCATCTCGATCTCTTAGCCACGATGCTACACCAACTTTCTTTGACTTTGGATTTCTCTCATTTCTTGTACAGATCAGGGTCCATTGCCATTTGACTGGGGATACTGTGTGGTCTAGAACAGGAGTGTCAAACATAAAGCTGGTGGGCCAAATGCGGCTTGGAAGCATTTTATCCAGACCCTGTTATAATTGGGCTCTCCCAGCTTGATAATTGGCTCTTTGATATCTTGAAAATAAGATTTTCACATTTGCACATTGTCTCTTCTGCCAGTTGCAGCAAATGAGTTCCTAACTGAGAAAAAGTGCTTATTTCTGGCCATCAGCTGCTTCAAGGTGTCAGTTTTCTGCTTAATAATGTCACTTCTCTAGGCAAGCATCATGAATGTGGCCTCTGTATGAAATGAGTTTGACATTCTTGGCTTAGACCAGAGGTGCCCAAACCCTGGCCCTGGGGCCATTTGCGGCCCTTGAGGGCTCCCAATCTGGCCTGCAGGTAGATCCCAGTGTCAAATTAGCCTCTGGCCCTCTGGAGACTTGTTGGAGCTCACGCTGGCCTGACGCAACTGTTCAACCCCTCATGTGAGCTGTGGGATGGGGGCTTCCTCCATTGCTTGCTGTTTCACGTCTGTGATGCAGCAGTAGCAGTGAAGGAAAGGTCAGCCTTGCTTTGAGCTAGGCCTTGAACTATTGCAAGACCGTCATTCATTCATGTAAGTTCCATCTCGAATAGATTCATTTATATAAATTTATTCAAATTTGAAATGTAAATTAATTCTCCCCCCCGGCCCCCAACACAGTGTCAAAGAGATGATTTGGCCTTCATGCCAAAAAGTTTGGACATCCCTGGCCTAGATCATACCCCAACAATATTCCATTTGGGTTTTAACAAGAAACTAATTGCCATACTTGAGGTTGAAATGCTCCCAGTGTGACATTGGCTCCTGAAGATTTTGTGAGGCAGAGGTTGTGACTTTCCTTTTCCCTACAGCTTTCTTGAGTACATGTGACATGCTTTGTCTAGGGACACCTTTCCTAGCTGCCCATGCTTTCTGCTCACAGTACTCAGTTTCTGCTTGTGATGCAATGCAAGGATAGACTGGATAGTTCTTTTGACTCTCTCAGTTCAGAATGTGTACCACATTCCAAGTAGCATTATGATTAGTATTTCTGCTCTCCAAAGCTGCTCTTATAAACACAAGTGTTCTGCTAATGCAAGTGGTCCTTATATAAGTGGAATGCACTTTCTGCTCACAAAAGGAGCTTTCAATGGCTGAAACATTAGGATGCCACCCTCTGTTTTGTGGGAGTGCAAAACTAAGAGTGTTGGGTGTCAACCCTGGAACTGGTATGATCACTTTCTATGCCTGATGTAGAAGTACATGGAAAGTGGGCAATGGAAAGGAGCACCCAAAAAATTGGACTTAATTTAGGCAAAACTGATGTGACTGTCTCTGATGGGTCTTTAAACTTTTTAGCCTAAGGGCCGCATCAAATATTTGGTACAGTGTCGATGGCCAGAAAAAAAATTAAATATAAAATTTAAAATTAGAGATTGAACTTAGATGAATAACTGGAATGAATGAATGGGCTCAAATGTCTAGGATTTCTCTAAGCAGCAACACAGCCCGAGAAATAAAGCATACACACTAAAATGGACCCCCATTCCCCCACCTCACAAACGCAACTCTGGTTGTGTTTGGTCATCTGGGCTAGAGGCTCTTGGGGGATCAGAGGCTGGCTGCGGGCTGGATAGAGGGTCTCCGTGGGCCGCATTTGGCCCCTGGGCCGGGGTTTGGAGATCCCTGCTCTATAAGCAGATTCTCATAGATAGATTGCTTTAATGTTTGCGACATATGTGCATGTTAGATGCCCATTCAAAGTAATACAATTGAGGGGAAATTTATATATATATTTTAATTGTAGGTATCTATCTAAAGGACAGAATGCTCTAATAGAACTGCAGACACAAAGGCCTATTGCTCTTGAACTTTATAAAGACTTCAAAGAACTTGGAAGATTTATGTTGCGCTACAGTGGATCTACCATAGCAGCAGGAGTTGTCACGGAGGTATGCTGTGTGTGTGTGTAATTATAAATTATGTGTGTTTGTGCAGTGAGGTTGCAATTCATATTGGACAACTAGTATTTGGTTAGTTAATCAGGCCGGAAGATGCCTCGGTTTACTTAATGTGAGAAAATTTTATTAAAGCACAGTTTTCAGATAATGCTTTTTGCTTCTTTTTAGATTAAAGAATGATAGTTATGCCAGGACTTCTGCAATCCAGCCGATTGAAATCATTGTCCAGATATGCGTATCTAAGAAGAATTCAGTTGTATCTGTTGAAGGAATAAAGGCAACTACACTTTGAAGAGAAGGAAACAAAGTTTTTGGGTGTTTTGCAAACATGTTCAGGCTATATGGTTGCTGCAAAACTGTGCTAACCAAGAAAGACCTAATTTGCACTTCCTCATTGCACAAATTCCAGTATATTCCCCATCAGAAACCTCAACTCTGTTGGTAGCTCTAGTGGACTTTTTATGAAAAGTTGATCGGAATGATGTATTAAAGGATGGTGACTCATCATGAAAAAAACTTGTTACTTCCAGCCTTAAACTTTGTTTACAATTTTTTGGGAGCTGCTTACTTGCTGCACATTATCTCATAAAATAACTTCAATTGGGCTAAAGTATTCAAGGGTTTTATACAAGTACATTTTTCAAAACACCCTACTTCTTTCCATTTCAAAACATTATGTAATGCTGCAGCCAGAAATTTCTTCCCATTGTAGTTTTATTTAAAATTTTATTTGTGCAGACAGAGTTTGTCAAATAATGGCTAATTTTATTTTTTAAATTGTAGAAGTATAATAAAGTAGATTGTCTGAGCATCACATTTTGTCCTTTCAAGTTGTCTTTTATAAATAAAAAAACTTGACCAAAGGGGACAGTTGGCCATAATGAGATCAAAATCATGCTGTTCATCCAGTCACAGTTGCTTTGCTTTAAGCTTTATTTCAGTTGCTTTATTGGAAAGCTGCGTCCCAAGGAAATCCTCTGCCACTTCTTCTTCCTCACTGGGGCTGACTTCTTCAATCCAATCCAGTTAAAAAAGCTCCCAAAAAGTTCCAATAAAACCAGTAAAATCCAGCCAGTAAATAAATTTGGAGGGGATTCTCTTCCCCTATTGAACAATATTTCCCTTATAAACTCTTGAGGGTGGGGAGCTCCTGCAGCAATAGGTGTACTAGCAGGCAGCCATCTAGGGATCCCTCTTTTAACGTAATGAACCCAAGAGATACTTTTCATGTTTTAATGCCTTACATAATGCTTCTTGGCAGGTGCCTATGGCTTAAGGTTTTTATACTCTTATTGTAGTTGTCACCTCTCAGAAGACTCTAGAGTTGCTCATGTTTTATGTGTGATCTTTTAAAACACATCCATTTCTCTCCAAATTTTGTATGTATCAGAATGTACCCTTATTTGTAAAAAAAAAAGAAAGGAAAAAAGTGTGGCCCTTATGCCAGACATTATTCAGGGAAAGTTGAGAATTCATATGCTTATAAGAACATAAGAACAGCCCTGTTGGATCAGGTCATAGGCCCATCTAGTCCAGCTTCCTGTATCTCACAGTGGCACACCAAATGCCTCAGGAAGCACGTAAGACAAGAGACCTGCATCCTGTTGCCCTCCCTTGCATCTGGCATTCTGAGGTAGCCTACTTCTAAAACCAGGAGGCTACTTATACTCATCATAGCTTGTAACCCATGATGGACTTTTCCTCCACAAATTTGTCCAATCCCGTTTTAAATGCATTTAGGCCCGATGCCATCACCACATCCTGTGGCAAAGAGTTCCACAGATTAACTACACGCTGAGTAAAGAAATATTTTCTTCTGTCTGTCTAACTCCCAACACTCAATTTTAGTGGCTGTCCCCTGGTTCTGGTGTTGTGTGAGAGGGTAAAGAGCATCTCTCTAGCCACTCTGTCCATCCCCTGTATTATTTTGTACGTCTCAATTGTGTGTCCCCCCCTGTGCCTCTTTTCTAGTCTGAAGAGCCCCAAATGCCATAGCCTTTCTTCATAAGGAAGGTGCCCCAGCCCAGTAATCATCTTAGTCGCTCTCTTTTGCACCTTTTCTATTACCACTATGTCCTTTTTGAGAGGTGGCGACCAGAACGGGATGCAATACTCCAGGTGTGGCCTAACCATCGATTTTTACAATGGCATTACAATATTAATAGTCTTTTTCTCAATGCCTTTTCTAATGATCCCAAGTATGCTTGATGCACATGTTTATTTTTGAGATGGTAACAGCCGAACCCAATATCTTTACTTTCCCATATTCGTCTGGTATGAAATATTTCATATTTTGTATGAAATGTCCTCACAACTGAGGAAATTGTGCTGGTGACTTCACCATATTTTATTACCTTAAGATAGACCCCTTTTGAAAATTCCAAATTTTTCTTATAAAATTCACCATATGCAGACTTAACCCTTAAGAAAACAAATGTGTGACTAAAACATGTAAACAATTATTGACATAAGAAAAGGTAAAATGACAAGAGAAAAGATATGTTGATACATTTGCATTTTTTTTCAAAAAACTTTGTAATGCAAAAGCAGTCTCTGTCAGCATTCATTTCATGCATATTTATACTGAGCTTTCCTTTTTAACTTCTTAGTTCAATTTCCTTCCTGAGCTTAGGCCCTATTCAGGAAGGAAAAAAACCCCAAGTGTTTTCCAGGATCTAATAATCTCTGTAGAGTTGGTAATTTAGTATTAACCCATTTCTGCCTACCCCACAAGTGTACACATTTGATCCCTGTTGCATATATGCAATGTTGGGCAGAAATGGTTTAAGTATATTACATATTAAGCTAACTATGCTGACTACTATATTATATTTTAGACTAAGGCTGCAATCCTAACCACACTTTCCTGAGAGTAAGCCCCATGGAACAAAATAGGACGTACTTCTGACCAGACCTGGTTTGGATTTTGCCCTAAGTTAGATAAAACATAACTGCTCTACGTTTATATGATCAGTGAACTAAACATAAAAAGTGTGGTCCAATATATACCATGCCCTCCCTTACTTCCAAAACTGAACCCAGAATTTCCATGCAAGTAACAAATGCCCAATCTCGTCTGATCTTGGAAGCTAAGCAGGGTCAGGCCTGGTTAGCACTTGGATGGGAGTCCGCCTGGGAATACTGGGTGCGGTAGGCTTATACCATAGTATTTCTAGACTGAAGGTTGCCAACCAGCAACCAACAAATAGGAACATATTATTGCTGTTGGTGTCCATGTACCTTAAAACAATTCTCACTCATTTGCTTTGCTTTATAAGTCATCCAGAAAAAGTGGTCTAAATTGTGAATGATTTTCTGTTTGCCCCTTAAAGTTTGGGAAATTTCATGCTTCCAACCCCTACTCCCTTTCTACTTGGAAGATATTTGGGTTTAAAAGCCGTAATTAGCACTGCACCCTACCATAGGTTGTCAGATGTGACACCTGCAGCTTCATATGATGAAAATATGGCACAAGGACTCTGCACCAAACTTGAATGTACTGATTGGTAAGAAACTGCTATTAATATACATTCTTCTAATAATTGAACTCTGCTTGCTGGGGTGTTGCTTACTAGAATGCATGAAGTGAACCAGCAACAGGAAATGTCTGTAAAAATTGAGAATGTTGGATGGGTTTTTCAGATGCTCTTTGCTTTACTTGAAGAATGTGTGAGATTGGCTTAAGCCATATCTGCCAAACGTTGCCTATACACAACAGGAAGCAAATGTGTTCACCTGTGGGCCAGGTAGAAATGGGTTAATGTTCTGGCAGGAAAAATAAATCCTAAGATGATAGAGCAGGCAGTGGAGTAGTTACAGAACAGGAAGAAAAAAAAACCCTGTATGTTAAAAACCAACAATAACAAAATACAGCCCAGCACTAGAACAATGAAGAAATAACCTCTTTTCCTATTACCTCTTGTTCATCCTTACTTGAGGATGATTTCTTCTCTTCCCCTGCTCTGATTCCTTGTTGGATTCAGAGGAATTAAAGGTCATCTGCTCCATCCTCCTGGCCATAAGCTCAGGCTGTGCATTTCAAAATAATGTATGTGTGACTCTGAGGTGGAGAGCAGAGGACTTGCAGATCATAGGCAAAGGTGACTCACGCAAGTCAAGCCAACGCACTCCCTAAAGACAAAAAATAAATGAAATTCCAAATCCCTGGTAGTGTGACTGGGGGCGGCAGCCATGGGGGACGGGATCCTTTTCCTGCAAATATGGCAATCAATCATACCCAACAAATTGTTATGCCTGTTTATAAAGCAGATATATATGGGGTTTGTTATAGAAATAGCCTATCATAGCCTATTTGGAATGGATAAAGGACATTTCCCATTCTTGAAATTCTAGTTAATGAAGTTTTACAAGGAGGGAGGAGTTCAAGCTTGCAAACGTAAACAGATCAGCCTGCAGTATGACCTGTAAGTTCAGTAAGAGCATTCGGATACTGCACACTAAGTGACAATGGCCAGTCCAACGGCTTGCTTGCTTTTGGAGAACTACATAGGTGGCCAATTTTTCCCTTGCTCCTCATATTTAGATTCCTACGATCCATCCACCGGAGAAGTATATTGCAAGGTACCAGACAGTGGCAGAGAAGAGGTGAGTTTGTGCACTGATCTATAGCAACTCTTTCCTTTTCATTCTAGCAGAGCTATTGTCTGCAGGAATAATCATGGAAATTAAAGTCCTAAAGTCGTGGAAATTATTTGCCCAGAATCAATTTTAACACCAAGTTTCTACTTTAAATGTTTAATTGATTTGCCAGTCTGATATTGGAATGGCATTATCTTTTGCATAAAACAGATGTCAGAAAATGATTACAGATGTTAATCAGAGTCAATAGTTGAGGGTTTTAGTCTGAAGTTTTATTCCAATTAGAACCAAAAGGTCCTGTTTTCTCCAGTCTGAAGGAGCCTGATCTCTGCAGTACCCAAATGAACATGCCAACACATAAGATCTGTTTTTATAATATTTACAAACAGCTGCTCAAGCTGGGAAAGGGAAGGAGAGTGAAAGAGAGAATGCCATGCTAAGGTGACGTGAAAAGGCAACCAATTATTGCTTTTTGACTATATGCTTGGATTTCTGTGCCTTATGAAATTGAAGGCCTACACGTTGAAAATACCTACACATTCTGTTGTGTAGGTAAATTGCTAAAGCTGCAAAAATTCTGTCTCAACTTATGCAGGTTCACCCTCAACCTTTAGCATTAAACTTCAGTTGGTCAAATATTTGCCTAGAGCTGATAATGTGTGGCTGAAGTGTAACTAGCTGGCTTTGCTGAAAGGATTAACACTTTCCCCTCCGCATAGCACTTCTGTGCTTTCATAGTTGGTTTCTATATGTAAACAGGAGAGTTAATTGCGTATTTGATACACACACAGCATTGTTGGTGGACTGACCCTGAATGGCAACTTTAACCTGTGGGGAACAGGGGATGGGTGGAAAGGTAATCTTGGAGATTCTTGCTGATGCAGAAAGCACAGCAGTCCACATTTATTAACAAAACAAGTACAACTGACTCCCATTTTAGGTGGTGAGTGAGATTTGAAAATAAAGACATGACTACAATTCTATTTCAGTCAAATAGATCTAGAGCATAATCCCAGGTGTTCTAACAGCTGGCGCAAGTGACATGTGCCAGCTGAGGAGTGTCACAAATGTGCAGTAAGGCACGTCTGTGACGACTCAGGAGTCAGAAGGCCATGCAAGGCTGTTACAGGATTTCCCACACTGCAGCAAGCTCCAGATCAGGTGAGTTTTTGTGCTGGTGGGGGGCCGGCAGTGCGAGGGCCTGGGGAGGGTAGAACTGGGGCATTCCAGGGCAGTAGGCAGGCCTGTGGGTGGGCCAGGTAGGAGGGGGTGGAGCCAGGATCCAGTACTTCAGCTGGATGCTAACCCCCTTCCTTGGAAGCCTGGCTTAGTGCTGGATTTCTCAGATCTGCGCCACTTCTTTAGGTGGCGCAGCTCTGAGTAGCTTCATTTGGGCTACTACTGCATTACCTTGGATAAGGGGAATTGATTCCCCTTGTCCTGAGCTGTGTCGCAGCCAGACCCAACCCCATGCTGGTTAAGGGACAGGCCAGCTGACCTACATGTTCCAGTGCAGGTAAGGATTGGGCTGCCCGTCATATCAAGTGTCTGCAAAAATACTGTATGCTTGTACTCCCCACCTGGCATGAATACAAAGATGTGTACTGTATAGCCCTCAACAGTACTGGGATGGGTGTGAGAAAATAAAGTCCTCTACTAATACAAGCCTTGTGCTTTCCTGTTGCTCTATCCCACAATTTTTCTAGTAGGACATGGTGAAGGAAGAGCAGGCTCAAAGAAGCTGCACTTGCTGTATTGTCTTTCTCTAGGGCCTTTCCTTATTAAAACAGCAGATGTGTGGAAACATTACTCAAAATAAAGTTAGGAAGACGTTTGCCATTATTAATTCTAAAAATGTTCTAGGTACTTCCCAAAGTGTCTTGCAATCTAAAATGGAAAGGAAAAGGGTAACCAAAATTTGACACCTGCACAAAATGACTGTGTGTGCTGAAATTGACGTGAGAAGGTATTGTTGTTGACCTTGAGAGCATTCTGCAGCCCCTGCTGAAATGCCATTCATCTCCCCTGGCAGCTTGGGAAGGAGTCCAATGAGAATCTTCACAGGTAGCACCTAAGGGGGGAGTGAAGTACCCTCCCCCAAGTAACTTCTCCCCACATTGCTGGACCCCAGTGGTAACTTGAAGAGAGAGCATGCCCAGAGTCCTTTTCTTCATATTCATCTGTGTCAAATGTCAGCAGTTTCCCATGAGTCCACTCATCTTGTTTTTAAGATGGGGGTACCATTGGTTTATCTTTCAGAATATGTGGGACAAAGAGTTGTATTTGGGGACAGGCTGTAGTTCCATGGAGTAGCACATGCTTTGCATGTGAAGGTCCCAGGTGCAATCCTGGATCTCTTAAGAATGGCTAGGAAAGACCCCTGCCTCAAACCTGGAGTTACTGCCAATCAGGACTGACAATGGATTGCAATAGATGGACCAAGCGTCTGACTCGTATAAAGCAGCTTCCTAAGTATACTTTGTTCAAATGTCATCCTGATCCAAGGGTGACATTCTAGCCACTGCAGCACATGGGCTTATGTAACTACCTTTGGAGAATTTAAGGTAACATTCTGAAATAGGAAGTTCCAGGCTATTAAGTACTCTTGGAGCAACTTAAAATGAAAGCAGAGGGACTGCAACTCAATGCTGCCACCTAATGTTAGAACAGTGTGTAACATTTGGGAGGGCTTAGATCAAGGAATTCTTTTTCCCCCCAGTGTCTTCATTTATTATATCACATATTCCAAATATCAGCTGGAGCTTTCAAAATAGGTTCTGGGGCAGAGAAGCTCACACTTTCTCCCTTCTTTCATCATTTTCATTAGTGCGTAATGTGTGTGCTGGTTCTGATGCGCACCATGTTAAATGCATTGGGTCATTGTCTTTTCAAGGTAGAGGCTGCTGTCAAAGCTGCCCAAAATGCTTTTCCAGGATGGTCTGCAACAAGTCCCCAAGAACGGTCTAAAATAATGATCAAGCTGGCAGACCTCATTGAAGAAGATTTGGAATCATTTGCACAGGCAGAATCAAAAGACCAAGGTAACAGTTTGGAATGGTCTTCCCAACCATGAGGAGTTGAGACAATGGCTTAGTTAAATGGATCTAAGCACCAACAGCTGGGACATTTGTTATTGGGGTGGGGGGAGGAGGAGCAGGCTCAGTGACCAGTAAAGCAATTGAACTTAATTTTGAAGTCTGCATGCTTGATTTTAATAGTGTGTTTTCCGGAATAGAAGCTAATGTGTACTTAACCCATTTTTGCCCAGCTCACAGGTGTACACATTTGATCCCTGTTGTATGTATGCAACATTGGGCAGAAATGGCTTAAAATATCTGTTCTTGACTTATACTTGAGAACAAAATGGATGCTTGCACCCCATGCTCAAGGACATGCATGTTTTGGAACTTGTCTCTGAAATACAAACAGTATGCAGTTCTGTGGGCAGGTAGAGAGTGCTACTAGTCTGCCCATTCAGAGGTTTTTTTCTGTAAGAAACTTGCAAGTAAAGGGATAGCCACACAGGGGAAATACAAGTGGCCACAGACTGAGGGCTTCAAAGGACAGTCTACCTGCGGTTTCCCTTTTGTTTGTGGTGGGATTGCTTTTTGTTTCTTTTCTTTTGACCTGGCTGTTGATCATTTGGGGCACCCTTGATTTTTAGGGGGGGGGGTCTCTTCTTGCCCTTTAATAACCACATTTTCATTCTTCACGTAAAAAAGAATCTCCAAACTTAGAAGAACTTTTGAGAACGGTGTAAATAAGGACAGGATTGCAATAAATAACCACACGAGCAAGTGAGAACACTGCATATCTCTCTGTTTTCAGGGAAAACCATCACATTTGCTAAGACAGTAGACATCCCCCGGGCAGCGTACAATTTCCGGTTTTTTTCGTCTTCCATCCTTCACCAGACAACAGAATGTACACAGATGGACCATATGGGTTGTATGCATTATACTGTGAAAACGCCTGTGGGAGTTGGTAAGCCCCCAACATTCATATTCTAACATCATTATTTTGGAATGTGACTGTGTGCATTCAGTGGAATAAGAATTTTCTCCTTCCCTCACCTGACATTTGAAGGAGAATTTTCAATCTGCATCCACAGTGCTAATAAAAGCAGTAGATCAGAATATAAATTATGGCCATTAAGCAAAAGTATACCGTATACACATGGGGAAAATCCACATATAAGTGAATGTTCCCTAGTTTTTTTACCTGTAGATATTCATTAGGGCATAGATCAGAAGGAAAAACTGTGATAGCACTTCTCCCAGAAAGATGCCACATTTTTCTTTTGGGCTGGGTGTTGGAGAGAATCTCAGTCCCGATTCTCTCTCCCCCCCCCCCGTGCCAGGATTTTTGTACGAACAAACACTGAATAACTCTCCTTCTTTTTTCAGCTGGTTTGATTAGTCCTTGGAATTTGCCACTCTATTTGCTGACCTGGAAGATCGCCCCCGCTATTGCATGTGGAAACACGGTCATTGCCAAACCCAGTGAAATGACTTCTGTCACTGCTTGGATGCTGTGCAAGCTTCTAGACAAAGCAGGTAAACCTGAAAAAGGTGGGGAAACTATTACTTACAGGGCAGGGCATCATATTTTTTACTGTAATGGACAAATAACATTACTGTAGCAATTAAGCTTCATTCATACTATCACTTTTTGAAAATATAACATACACTAACATCTTACAGCCTTAATCTTCAGGACAGCACTTAGTGGGGGCATCTCAGTTTAATTCTATGAAGATAGCATACAAATGCTCTTTTACTGAAGAAAGTGGAAGTTGAAGTGCCTTGCTAAAAGGCATTTTTTGTCCTGTTTTGTTATCTGCTTAGATATAGTATACATTCTCTTGGGAGCTGCATAACATGACCATTTTTGATAGAAGCTATAGTTCTGATAGTATTATTGCAGAATTAGGACCTCTGCAATAGTTATGGATTTTGGAGTTATGTCTACCAAAATCAGGCCGATTGATTCCATAAATGCAGAATATAGACCTTCTCACATTTTGAAGGCTGACTTGTAGCAGGAAATGACAGTCACACTTTGCATTCAAGCAATGCCTAGACTGGGATTGAACAAATGAGAATTAACAAATGCTAATGACCCCAAACACTCTGAATGGGAGGTCTCCAAAGCCAAGTGGATATCTGGGCTCTTGGGCAACAGGAAAAACAAAAGTCGTGGGCCAACTGACAGGTTCTTGGAGAGACAGAAAGATGCTGAAATGGAAGCAACAGGAAAGAGCCAAGACACCTCCTGCAGGTGCAAAACTGCCAGCTTGGAGACATAGCCTGTTGGAGCTGACAGGGCGATGCTACATTGCAAAGATAAGCCTCCAGTGATGTCTCCTCCAGAACTCAGGTAGCGAGTCCTGCAGTGCGATGCAGTGTATGGAACTCCTCACTGCTCCAGGAAGAGGGGCATGAGTATGGAACAATATATAACTCCTCTCCGGTTGGGGGAGGGGTATGTGATTAAGTACTACAATAGATATTTAAAAACAGTTATAACTTTTTATTGGAAGGAACAGTTCCATTGCCAGAAATGGTCATGTTGTAACTAAAGGATGACCAATGCTATTATATGATGTAGGAACACAAATAGCTGCCTTATTCTTATTCTGAATTGGGCCATCTAGCTCAGGATTATTGGGCCATCTAGCTCAGGACTGGGTGACAGTAACTCCCTGAGATTTCAAATATAATTTTTTTCTCTGCTCTTCCTGGTGATGCCAGGAACTAAACTAAACACTTTCTGGAGGTAAAGCAGATGCTCTTCCCCTGAGCCGTGGCCCCATCCCTCATGGGTATTTGTTATTTTACAGGAACATGTTACCTGGTTTACGAAGACAATATTGATTATGTCTTGAGACCATTATGTTTTGTCTGTTTCTGCCTATGAGGTTTTCCTCCAGGTGTTGTGAATATTATATTTGGAAGTGGACCCAAGGCTGGGGATGCTCTTGTCTCCCATCCTGAAGTGTCACTGATTTCCTTCACTGGAAGCACTCTCACTGGCCAGCGGATCATTGAAAGGAGTGCTCCGTATTGCAAAAAGCTCTCTTTGGAGCTTGGGGGCAAAAATCCAGCAATCATCTTTGAGGATGCCAATCTGGATGAATGTATCCCTGCCACTGTAAGATCGAGCTTTGCTAATCAGGTACGGGATATAGAACTGCGTGTGTGCAATTGCTGAAATCTCATGCATTGTTTGTCACTTAAGCAACAAACAATTTGGCAATATTTGTCTCAATTGTGTGATTTTATACCTTCTGCTCTTTGTCATCTTGTCCTTAATTCTCAAGTCTTGCATGATGGTTGGCAACCTTCAGTCTCGAAAGACTATGGTATATAAGCCTACAGCACCCGGTATTCCCAGGCGGTCTCCCATCCAAGTACTAACCAGGCCTGACCCTGCTTAGGTTCCAAGATCAGATGAGATCAGGCATGTGCAGGGTAATGTGTTCTCTTTGCCCATGAAGTCTGGGAGAGAAATTCTCCCCTTTGTAAAATTAATGAAAAAGCTTTCAATAGAGTTGGGCTTTCATACTATTACTATGTGTGCCCATAGGGCAAAAAGGCGGGATATAAATTAATAAAATAATAATAATACTTTACACATGTTGTAATAAACCTGTTATTTTTTTTTTTTAAACTTTGTTATAACCAACCATGGCAAGGTGTTCTTGCATATTTTCTCTCTCAGGGTGAAATATGCCTGTGTACGAGCCGAATCTTTGTTCAGGAGAGCATTTACCAAGAATTTCTGAGAAGGTTCGTGGAAGCTGTCAAAAAGTGGAGGGTTGGAAGTCCCTCAGATCCCACAGCTGACATGGGAGCACTGATAAGTAAAGAACATTTAGTAAAGGTAAAAAACAAACAAAAAAAGAACAGGGGTCATCGGTGTATCCTAGCTAGGATTGGTATTCTCCCCGTCTGCCTGCAGCTGAAAAACAAAGTGCCTAGAGCATGTTCAGCATGCTTCTCTCACATCATAGTTCAATCACAGTCAGCCCTAGAGTTAAAGAGTTGCAGGACTTTCTAAGCCAGAACAGAAATGTCTTCTAGCAACTTGGTTCCTCTTAAAAATTAAGAACTGAATCAGAGTTTGATCAGATCAGGTATGATTAGCATTAATTTTTGTCGTCATCATTGTCATCGTCAATTAAATAGCTGAAATCCTGAATGTTGTGTGAAGTCAATAGCCAATAATCCTACATATCCTTATGAACCATGTATGGACTGTCAGAAATGACAGCACTTACTAAATATGTCACTTGTTTTACTCTCATTAGGTCAAGAATTATGTCAAAAAGGCTCAGGCAGAAGGGGCTAAAATCCTTTGTGGAGAAGGCATGGATCTCCTGGTTCTTTCCACCAAAAACAGAAGTGGCTATTTCATGCTTCCAACTGTCATTGCTGAAGTTAGTGATGATTCATGTTGCATGCAGGATGAGATCTTTGGTCCTGTAACCTGTGTCACAGTGTTTGGCACAGAAGAAGAAGTGATCAGGAGAGCCAATGGGGTCAAGTATGGCCTGGCAGCCACCATCTGGTCAAGTAATGTGGGACGGGTTCATCGTGTTGCTAAGAGACTACAGTCTGGATTGGTATGGACCAATTGTTGGCTTATCAGAGACTTGAATTTGCCCTTTGGTGGTATGAAAGCTTCAGGGATAGGCAGAGAGGGAGCAAAGGATTCCTATGAGTTTTTCACTGAGGTGAAAACAATTACCATAAAACACTAACACATATTGTTGGAAATACTTAATGCCATAATAAATAGATGGCATAGTACAGTGATTCTCAAACATTTTAGCACCAGGACCCACTTTTTAGAATGACAATCTGTTGGGACTACCGGAAGTGATGTCATTAACCTGGAAATGATGTCATGGCTGGATGTGACATCATCAAGCAGGAAAAATTTTACAGTCCCCATAAGACAAAATCAAATAAATTAAGTAAATTGAAAGTTTACAATAAGTATAAGTTTAAAAATTTATCTAAAATAAAGAATAACCCTCCCAAGTGGTTGCTGATCTGTTTAAAAAAAATTCCCCAAACACCCCAAAGGCTACAATCCTATTCATGCTTAATCAGGAAAAAGCCCCATTGACTATCATTGTTAAAAGCATATACATATAGCCTGTTAAAAGTACAGATCTGTACTCTGCATTTCCCAGATGCAGTCACATACCATGGTAGCACAAGTCTAATATCTAAAAAAACTATACATTGAAATGAATGGGGACCCACCTCAAATTGGGTCCACATAGTGGGTCCGGACCCACAGTTTGCGAAACACTGCTGTAGTACATGCAATGAGTGTCTGGAATGGTAAAGAAGGCATAGCTTGTTTATAAATGTATATTCCAATGTGTTATGAAATCCGTGATTGTGCTTGAATGCGTGTTGGCTGGTTAGTTGACTGACAAAGTGGTTTAGGTAGTAGCAGAATAAATTGATCAATTTATGTCCATGAGAGGGCAGTAGTGTGCTTTATTTGTTCCCTCTTGTTACTACTGAATAAGAACAGGATTCTATTCTGTTCACTGTTAAGCAAATGTAATCTTAATGAGGTGGTGGTGGGTAACTTTAGAGCAAAATAAGATGTAAACATGGGGAAAAGAGGGTTTTATTTATTTAGCAAAATCTTTTAGATATCCCTGTTGAGAAAGGAACAGAATGGCTATGGTTTGATTCCATTCTAGTGGTTCTGGGAAAATCATGAGTTAAATTTTGGGATGGCAATATCAGATCTATGAGATGAGCATCCTGTAGTTTTCCATTCCAGGGCAATGGAATTTTTTACCTCTTTGGCTGCCAGCTGGTAAAAGAAATCATGAGGATTTTGTTAAATCACTTTTTATAAGTCTGTGGAGCCAGTCCGTCAGTTAATTCCTGACATACTAGAAATAAACTCAGATCTGATTAACCCACCAATACCAGCAGACCTCTCCCACCACACTAAGTAGACATGTACGTCATCAGGCAACAATTTAATTGGCTCTGGCCAGGCTAAAATTTTGCAAGCTCTTCTCAAAATGATCCTACTCATTGAACAGGATTTTTTTTTTTCTTATCACCCATTATTAAACTGAACACTCAATGCCTGCACCCCAGGATACTGTAAAACTCACACTATGGTAAACAGATGATAAATGCTTTTCTAGGAAGTTAAATGTATTACTATGAAAGAACAACATCCTAATGAGACTGTATTAGTGACAAGTATGAGAAAACCTTCAGTTCAGAATTAACTTTCAGAGTTCTTGGGTTTACATGTATGCTTGAAACTTCTGCCCCTCTTCATGGAGAAATTTGATCAATACAAATCTCTAAAACCAGGTGTAACTCTTTCTGAACCCAAAGCTTTCCTGGATTTCTTGGCTGTGTTACTGATATCAACATGTGTGTATTGAAATCTGTACCCTAATTCAGATAGTGACCTATGTTTTTATATAGGTCTTTGTGTGCCACAAGTCTGCTGTAGATGAGTAAGAGGCTGCTGGGTAGGATAGTGATGGGAATCGTATTTAGCAATCTGGTGGCACCTCTCGCAGGGGGGAGAGGAGCGGCAGGTGCATGTGTGTGGGGTGGTGGTGATGGCAACAGAAGATTGTTACATTGTGGGGCCAGACCCAGGAGACACTTGGACTCAAACTAGGCATCTCCTTCTTCCCTTCACCCTTTGCCACCCCATTAGGTGATGGTGCATTTAAGAGTTGTAGTCAAAACAAAGCTGCTTCCTACACTTGTCTGTGATTTGGGGGTGGGGGTGGAGAGAGCATCCTAGCTCCAAGTCTGGGAGGGGACTTTCCTAGATGCCATCCTGTCTCATGGTTGATTGGGCTCTTGCTCTTCAGCCCAAGCAGTCTTTGAGACCGTTCCAGGTGTGGCTGGGTTACTTGCTGCTGAGTTCACACTTTTGCAGATTGCAGCCTTGTGCACCAACCCAGTGGGAGGAAACGTGAACTCCAATGGTTGTTGCTTGTGCACGGCCCAAGCTACTGGATCAGGTTTCTGTTTGTGAAATGCATATGCAGCATCCGTTTTGCACATTTTCCTTCTGTTGCATCAGGTAAACAAAATGTTTTGAGATTTGCCTTACTCTTTCCACTTGCATTCTGGTTTCACTGAATCCTTGTGACAGGGAGGAGAGAAAAAGCAAAAGTAATTTGGAAATTAATTTAGAAAGTGCAGTAGGTAGGGTGTTGACTGAAATCTGAAAATTGGTTGTCGGTTGCAATTAAATATTATGTAACACTGAGTATGGACTTGAATCATCTCTGGCTAAATGCCAACTTTTTCAAAGGTTTATAAGGGATGCCTGATATTCTTGCATCTGGCCTTTTTTTTGCCTCCTCCTGCTATAAAACTCTTGTTTTGCACAACAAAGTTCACTCCCTGTCACTGAATAGATAGAATGATATACTTGGGGCTAGCAGTGATTTGGATGGTAAAGTTGTAATTTTATTTTCATTATATCTACATTTTTTATTGTTTGTTTGTTTTACATTAATATACCAACTTTCATTCCAATCAATCAAAACAGCTCAGTAAAAACACACAAATCCAAACTGATGGAGCCCGAAAATGCAAATTTTAGTGCAATCCCAACAGGTGGTCTGAACCCAGAGCCTAAATGCCTGGTGAAACCAGTGGGTTTTCAGTAACCAATCCAAATCCCATACCACTCACAACAGGGTGTTTTACTTTAAAGTTAACATATGTAGTGTTATTGCCTTAAGATTAATCAATGAGTTAACTTTTTTCAAAGTAAATATGATCAGTCAATTGTTAAAAGTGACATTGAGGGAAAAATTGGAAAATACCTGAAATTCTAAAGATCTAAATTAAAAGGATTTTGCCAGATATTGGGCTTGTATAAAGTTTAGCCCTAGCCTCTTGTTCTGATGAACCTGTTCAAGGACTTGCAGGATTCAAAAGCTCTGTTTGAGAAAAACAATCATTTCACCTGTTCTGCTGTTGCTGGTGAGAAAAGTTTAAAAAACCCCACTGAAAAGCTTTTTGAATGGCAAAAGGATCTAGCTTCCTTGGTTGGGAACAAGAGCCTGCTTGATGCTGCAAGTTTTAGGCTGTTAGGGGTCTTGTTGAGCTGCCCCTGGAGGATTCACCCTGGCCTGTGAAAATTGCCATGCAAAGGAGAAAAATGATCATCTTTTTCTTCCCCCAATGTGAATTGGCTGCAAGGCCTATTTTTCTTAGTGATGCTACTATATTTTGGAATGGGGATGACATTGGAAATGAACTGCCTCCCACAGTTTGGACAAATGATTCTCCCCCCCCCCCCCATCTGAGCCATTGTTCATTTGGATTTTGGCTAGCCTTGTTAATAATCTCAGACCACTCCAAAGCTTACATCTTTCCCTCAAGCTTACCACCCAGCAGTAACCAATCTCTGCTTTTATATCAGGTCTCAGACAATTGAAGTTAAATTGCAAACATGATGGCAATTTGTTAGTGGAAAGAAAATCTTTGTATTCAAGGAAAATAGAAATCACCAGGCCTATTATATACACAACAGCAGTAAAAAGATCATTTTAGTCAAAGAGGATGGAAGATATTTGCATGAATTTTAAAAAAAATCTCCTTTTTTGGTGTGTACAATCATACCAGAGTATTGCTGATAAAGGGGAAATTGGATTAAGGTAGTTCTTCTCTTATGTAGCTGCTGCTACTGCTGTAGCAGCTTCTAATGATTCTCATGGAATAAAATTAGATTGCTTAAGAATGGAAAGAACCATTTTGCAATCTATAATTAAATTTCTTGAGCTAATAATTTTCTAGACTGCATTGTCTCCATGTGCAGCATGGGAAGCGTCTGCCTTGCTTGAGTGAAGTTGATCCCAGAAGTTTTCAAGCATAGTAAGTCATTGTTGACCACTGGGAGCCAATTCATCGTTTACTTTTTACAGTAGTGTACAAAACGTGTTCAAGTTTAAATGATAAAATACAATTGTGACACCATAAATTTAAGAACAGCACGCAAGTATTTAAATAGTAAATTACACATATGTTGCAAACAGTTGTTAATGGCATACACATCTTGAAATGAATTTATTTGCATTAGGCATGAAACATGGACTGTGGTGGAATTGGACCATTGCATGTTCTGAAACAAGCATGGGAAGGCATGTGCAATGACACCCACCACAGTAGGGGTGGCATCTACTACCTCTCTATACCTGCAACAGTCACTTCACCTCACTGAATGGCTGCCCCTAGATAAAATGGACTGGACCAAATAACTGCTGCATGTAGAGCATGTACATTAACATTGACCATATAATAGTGCCGCCCGCAAAAGCAATGATTGGGTCTTCATTTCTTTGTCTAATATTGGGAAATACTATTTTGTTCAACCTGTGTTTAGAAGATGGCATGTGCTGGTCTTATATTGACTCCAGTGAGAATGCATCATTGGAAGTGCTCAGCACATTTTCTTCCTCATCTAGATAATGCATTTGATGGGTAGAAATTTAGCAGGCAGATTGCCCTTATTACATGTGCAGAAGCTGCAGGGCTGTCTGGAAATCTCACTTTCAACATACTTTCTAGTGAACGTGAAACCTTTCCTTGCTGCCTATGCTTGTGCATGTGCAGGCAGCCCAATATTTACCCTTGTTGTGTTTCCATGTTTTCTGTATCAGGATGTTCATGGCAGCACTGACCTAATAGTGAACCACTGCTTTCAACAAAACCCTTGTTTTCCAGCCTTGCCTGTACTCTGTGCATCTTCAGGCTTACCATGCCACAAGTGTAATGTCTAGTAACAGCAGAACTGTCAAGCCAGTAATAATTAGACACTTTTCAGAGGTGTGAATTGCTGCTCAGTGCTTGTATTGCATCTTCGGCCCAAGCAGCAGAAAAGGCTTTTGTGGTAATAATTTCAGCCACTTGGTTGGGTTTGATTTGTGAGCTAAACTGAGACACTAATACTATCTATGAAAAATTTAACAGTTTGGGACATTGCTGGTAGCTTACTTCCAAATTCATTGGAAATCTACTGCTTTGAAGGAAGGGAAAAATTCCAAACTGATGTGTCTTGCCGAACCTCTTATTAAATACTGAACTAAAGGATTCTGCTTGGTTTCTTCATTACCCATTATATAAATCTTCACATCTCTCCATTTGAGAAACCAGAAAGACTAATATTTTTCAGGAACCAATCTTGAGTCCATTTTTTTCTGCTGGTACTTTTTCAGCTGTTACCTCACCACAGGGCCACAATTAATTTTGAAGTGCAACTTGGCAACTGTTCAGCCTGCCTCCCCATTTGTTACCAGAAATCCTCCCCACAGCATGGTCATTCCATCAGAGTATTCATTACTGGCATCAGTTATCAGTTAAGAACTAATTTAAACCCATGAGAATAATGAGGCTCAACCTGTAGTGAGAAGGCATCTGTTACTTGCTGCTGCCTCTTCACCTCTACAGGTGATGGTATCTGTAACAGGGCCTTCTCCAACAACTGGAGGGGATGAGCAAGGTTATACAGAAGAATGCCATGGCCTCAAGACATATGGGGCTTTAAAGGTCAAAAAAAGCACCTTGAATTGGGCTGGAAACAAATTGGCAGCCAGTGCAGCTGACAGAGAAGGGGCCCAAAAGAGTCAAACTGCCTATCTCCAACAATCACATGGGCCACAGCATTCTGCACTAATTGCTCTCTCATAAAGAAAGAGGCAGCCCCTCACAGAGTGTGTTACAATATTCTAATCTTGATGTTACCATGGCATGGATCACCATGGCCAGGTTTGCACAATCCAGGTATGGTCACCATGGATCTAAAATTGCATTTTTGCTGTGGCAGTTAAAAATCACTGCCTTTGTGGGATACAGTTGCCTTCCCTTGTTTATGATGGCAGGCAACCAAGCACTTCACCTGAGCTCTCTGTCTGTACTCCACCACCCCAGTTTCCCAGAACAGCCCCAGGGAGGTTAACTTAGTTTGTGACTTTTGGACAGCTGTCAGATAAAGGGAACTGCACCCTTTCCTCAGGATGTATCCCTCTCCCTTGTAATGTAATCTTCCGAGAGGCCAGCTCTTGGACTGTGAAATGTTGGGGTTATGTTAGAACATGTGGAAAAGCAAAAAAGCAAAACAAAACTAACTCCTGAAGCCTCTTTCATCTTCTCATAAATGTGGGAATGATGTAGTGTGCCAAAGATGATCTTCCCATTGTTCATGGACTCTGTGACCGTACTACAGAAATGACCAAGTATTATTGGGTAAGTAAAAAGGATGACCCTGAATATGCTTTTTACTATGGCTTTTTGATTCAGTGAAAATGCCAGGAAACAAATGGTGAAAGACAGGCAGGTAGGAAGATGGTACAATCTAGTGAGAAAGTAAGTATGGTTCATATGGGATGACATGTATGAATTTCCACACATGGTACTGAGGACTTGAATTGTCTCATTTATGTTGACAAAGTGTATGTTTTGGCCATTGGAGATACTGAATTCAAGTTGTAAATTCAGAAAACTTTAAAAAAAAAAAAAGAGAGAGAAAAGAACTGCTTGTGAAAATGGCCTTTTGATTCCGTCCTGTGGGATCCCTGGTATTCAACAGTCGAGAAATCCAACTATACATTTTGTCAAGCCTTGATTAGGCCTGCATGGTACTGATAAATAGGATCTGAGGGGGCTCCCAAAGAAGATTGTGGGGAAAGGAATAGCCAAGGAAGTCCCCAATCAGTGTCAAGACCAGAGTATGCAAAAGAGGAACTTTAGCTTTTTGCATCAATCATGGTCCACATCTGAATTGGTTCTCCCTCAGCTCTGATTTCCCCCAGGAAGGAAGCTTCTTTCGTTCCAGCTTCACTCCCAGTGGAAACAACAGCCATGGGGGCCCACTTCAGGCAAGCACCATGGTAAAAGCTCCCTTTCTCCATAGTGTGGTCCTGATTTCGACTGGAGCCCCCTTGGCAGCTATTTAAGTTACCAAAATCAAACACTGCAATCACCTCATGTGTAACTTGGCCTTCAGACCTGGCAATTTGGAGAGCTTGGTTGCTGGTGGTGGCAGTATGGAATCTATTCAGCCAAGATTGTACTCAAGCTACCTAGGGTAACACTAGGGTGACCAGACATCCTCTTTTTCCAGGACATGTCCTCTTTTTTAGCCCCATGCCCTAGAAAAACAAAAGTCCTCCTTTTCCCTGTGAGTGGACCTTTGCAGGCAGTGCATAGCCTTCTTGTAATTAATAAATTGAATGTAATATGATTTTAAATTTAAAAATAAGTAATAGTAGTGTTTAAATTGACCACATAAGATTAATATATATTTTTCTTTTATTTTGTCATGTCCTGCATTTTTCTTGGATGCCGTACATTTTGGGGTGCCCTTGTCCTCTTTTGTGGTTATGACACCAGGTCACCTTGGGTAATGCAAACTAAGCATTCTTCTACGTTCAAACATAATTCTATATTATTTGCACTACGGTTGTGCTAAACAGAAAAATAAGAGGGTCAGGGGGAAAAAGAAACAGTGAAGGGAGCCTAAAAACATAAGAAGAGCCCTGAAGAATGAAGCCAAAGGCCCATCTAATGCAAATGCTCCTAGTCCTAGATGGGTGACTGTGTAGTTGGATGGGAGTTCATCAACATGGGAAGGGGGGCTGCAGTGGAAATACAGAAGATATTGCAAGGAGATAGGATGTGGTTTCTGTGGTGGCCCTTTGCTCTGATGAACCTAGGAAACATAGAGTTAAAGCCTAGACTTTAGCAGTGGGTGTGCTGCACAGCTGCAACCACTAGATGCAAAGAGGTCTTCAGGAATAAAAGCTGCACCTTGAGAAAGAGTTTTGTGGTTAGTAGAAGGAGGAAAGCCTGGAGGAAGGAAGGAGAGAGAGAGGGGACTAAACTAAACTGTCTGATTGACTGGCTGTCAGACCAACAAACTAGTTGGTGGATGGACTAGTAGACTGACAGACAGACAACAAACTGGTGGACGGACTCATGGACTAGCTAACTGACTAACAAACTGGTTAATGGATTGTGTGCCTGGCAAACTAGCTGAACGGAGACTGCTGAGTGGTGAAGAGCTGAGGGGTGCTGCTGCACCTAGAAGAGCTGCTGCTTTGAGGACTGGGAGAAGAGGACCTGCAGCCCCACAGGCAAGCTAACTACTGGTTACCTTCCTGTTGGTGCTGGGGTACAGTGCAAGTTTTTTTAAATGCTGTTACAGTTAGCCATGTTTGAGCCAGGGAAACTAATTAGCTTAAAAGTGGGCAGAAGTTCTCTAGAACAAGCTTGGAAAGAGACATGGGCAAGACGGGAGCTTAGTGAAATGCTCTTCCAGACCCCTCCCTACAATGATATTACTGTATGTGACGAATGTCTGCATAGATCTTAAGAAGGAAGCCAATGTGTGGTATACGGTCTTTAGAGTCTGACATGCAGTGTCTGCAAAACTCTGAATGTAGATGATAGAGCAGTGATTTTCAACCGCTTCCATCTCACAGCACACTGAAAAGCTGCCAAAGGAACATTAGTAAGGCCATTAGGGAATGTTCGTCCCTAGCCAGCAGCGTGGTGAGCCTTGTCAATGGTCCAAAAAGCGATGGTGCACCTTGACAATATTGGGCAATTGATATGCCTTGATACTTTTCCAGTGTGCTGTGAGATGGAAAAGGTTGACCCTCTCCCAAATCCCCCAAACGCAGAGGTTGACCCTTCCCCAAACTCCCATAGCACACCTGCAGACCATTTGTAGCACTTAAGTGGTTAATAATCTTATGTTTGTGAGGTGATTAGGCCACTTTACTACATATATATACCAGAAGAAACTGAAATGTGTATTAGTACCTAAATGGAATTACTTACGTTTCTTTTCTTGCCTAGTGAGTAGAGCAATCTTATGTAACATGAGCTTGTACTGTAGGGTAAATCACACAGTCATGGAATGGAGAGTAGCTCAGATTGGTCAGACATATTTCTAACAACTGAATCAATTCCCTCATAATGTACACACTGAAGCGCACATTCCTTCCTGCACAGGAGCATTATTACCTTTCAATTGTGCAGCTATGCAGAGAATCAGTGCACTGACTCAGTGTAATTTCAAGTCACACACTCTTAATGATGTTGTAATGGTGTGCATTTTGTACTCTATAAATGATGTGGGTGCATTAATAGGGTCGATGAGTTACACAAGAGGGAGTAGTTGGGATGAATGGGGAGTGGAAATTTTCTTGAAAATCATGGAGCAACAATCGCTCATTCTCCATTTTTGTGTCTGATGATTGCTTCCCTTCTGAACATGGTGAAAACACAGCCTTACCATATGAGAAGCAATTTCATGATGGTTGTGAAATGGACAAGCTCTAACTGGGTGCATTCAAGCTATTATTGCCTTTGTACTCATAAATCCTGGAGTGAAAATGAATTAATCATCAGAAAAGTCCTGTTCTTCCTTTATACTATCTTTTTATATCTGATGCTCCCTTCCCTCCTACTTTTGGCCTACCTAATTCTAGGAATCGTGACTCATGTGGTATTTCCTGCTTCTCATGTTCAAACTCGGCAAGGTTCCTGAATGGGAACTTCAAGGGCAGTAAGAGAATGGTTAGATTAAACCTCCTTCCAAAGCCAGTCCCAAGTGCAGATTTAACTACATGCTTGAGTATCTCCAGGTTAGTGCTTTTCATTCTCATAGCCACCAGATGTGGAGACTCCTGTGACTGTAGATGCTATTTCTATCTCCCAGTGCATTTTTTTCCTTGCAGATGAGTGGGTGTGGAATTGGCCATTTTTCAAAAAGCCTTTATGAGGCTCTAAATATAACAATTGCTAGGAAGGGTGGCTGAAATAGAGGTGGTGATTGATTACAGGGAATAAGGGGAAGCTGTGCAATTCTCTGTCCCTCTTCTGCTTAGCTCTCAGTGCATGCAAGACTTGTTTTCACTGCACAAAAGTACTTTTACCATCCCCACACCTGGAATAGCCATTTCATAAGCAAGGAACTGATCTGCAAATTCACACAACATCTAGTTTGACATGTAGTTGTTACCAATATGGTCTTGCAACTTTCTGTTTTGTCACTCCCAAAATGACACAACTGTGATGGCACTATGGTAATAGTTGCTTGTTATATCTCTCTGTCTTGCCCTTCCTCCAAGGAGCTCAGGGGAGCATACAAGTTTCTCCATTTGGCCCTCACAATAACCCTGCAAGGTAAGTGAGGCTGAGAAGTATGACTGGTTCAAGGTGATCAAGTCAGCTTTACAGCATTTGTTTATCTAAAATATTTTTACCCCCTTTCCTCTGCCAGAGCAGATGCCCAAGACAGCTTACAATTTTCAGCTAATATATATATTAAAAACAATATATAAAATTACAACCCCCCCCCCCCAAATAAAACCATTTGGAGGAGGGCAAATTATTTACAACCAAGGGACTCTACAGAGGTGCAGGAGGCAGATAATCCATCACCCAAATGCCAAAACATAGTGGGGATTCAAACCTGGCTCTTCCCGCTCCAACACTCCAACCTCTGCTGCATCCTGGCTGTTAATAAAAGGTGCAAGAGAAGAGCATGATGGACTGAAACTTGTTACTCCCAGTATGGCATGGTAAGTATACTATAAATTTCCCCAGACACTCATCCTCAAGAAAACATCCACTCTGCAAAAGTTTTTACCATCCTGCTCTTTTTCAGAAGACTGTATAACTGAATACAGTACTTGTACTGAATGCTTAAAACACTTTAGCCCAATGAACAAAATTAACCTGTGTATTGTTGAATCACAGAATTAACGTCATGAATATACTTGTTTCCTAAGCAGCCATTACAGTATTTCTGAGTCATTGTGCTATTTGAAAATTTCTGCTACTGGTTTTGAGTTTTAGAGTGCCATTAGGCAACCTGTGATAGATTCAGCTCCACTCAAAAGAGCATGTGCAATGCAGCTGATTGATGAACCTGCTCATGGACTTGCATTGATCTTAATCACAAGTATGTAGTAAACCTGCTTACAAGAGCTTGATGACGCTCTGCTTTGAGAAATGGCTTCCTTGACTTGCTGAGCATGTGCCTGCTGTGAGGTGTGAATGGCCCAATGTGCTTTGCTCTGCCTGCTTTGTGCCACAGGGTTTCTCAATGAGCTGCTCGTTGCATGAATGCAGGATGTAAGTTTGTCACAAATACATGCTGGAAAAATAATTGCCAAATTAATGAGACCCAGTCTTTTAAAATACCTTTGCATGTAGGTAGTTTCATTGAAGTCACTGCTGTACAATAAAAAGCTTCTGTTTGGTGTTGATGTTGGATGGCAAAGGAACTTTTTCCATTTCTAAACACAATTCAAAATGCTGGTGTGTTTCTTTAAAGATGTTCTGGGCTTGAGAGCAGGTATCTGAAGAGAGATGGTTTCTACATCAATCTATCCAGTACTAAGATCTTACTTGGAGGTTCCCTTTTGTATGCCCCCCCTCATAAGAGGTGAGTAGGTAGCAACTGGCAGGGGGAGGTTTCTTGGTGGTGATGCCCAAATACAACATATCCATTTTGTCTTATATTTTCCTATCAGTATGGTGGCAACAATTAGAAAATGGCATGGAGGTAGGATTACCCACCCTCATTACTACAGCACCACAGTCCCAGGTAGTACCGCCTTATACACTGTAGTTGTGTTAACTTTTAAAAAAATTAACACAAGAGGTTCTATTTATGGATTTCCCACATCACATTTGGTTTGATGTATCAGATTCGGGATTGCAGACAATGAGCAACTTGTGTGATACAGATTGTGTTTACTAACCAACAGATAATCTTCTTGATCATCACACAGCCCAATGCTACACAATTCCTTCCCCTGCTGATGCAGCCATGCCAACAGCGTGCGTGCTGCATCCATGAGGGGAATTTGGAAAAGTCTCCTTGGGATAAGTGAACTATTGTTCACTTACCCTGGGGAAAACCTCCACCACTGCCATGGGACTCCTTGGATCTACACCTGCTATTTTGCAGGTGTAAGGCTGAGACATGTGATAGTGAGGAAAAGGGAGAAGGAAGGGTTTAGGACAGGGGTGCTCAAACTTTCAACTTTAGGGATGCTGGACCTTTAACAAGTGTATAGAAGAGAGAATTGCAGCAGGTGCAACTTGTCATCCCACAGATGACAAGCTGCACCTGCTGAAATTCTCTCTTCTATACACTTGTTAAAGGTCCAGCATCCCTAAAGTTGAAAGTTTGAGCACCCCTGGTTTAGGAAATGGGTGCGTGCCAGTGCAGCTGATCCCATGCCTGGTCTGTCTGTCTCTCCCCTCCCCACCTGGAAACTCCCACCCACTCTCTGTCCCCTTCTGCCTCTACCGCCATTGGACTCACCTTTCCTGGCCCTGGCGGTGGGCCTCTTACCCTGCTACTGGTTGCAAAAACATGCACAAAATGGCTGTGGTGGTGCATGCAGCACACCACTAAAAATCATTTTATGATTGTGGAACAGAGTTCCACTATTATAAACCTCTCTGCATGCTTGGGTTGGCATAGGATTGGGCCAACAATCCATTATTCATATGGATAAAAGAAGTTGAGGATTTCTCTTTGAATCTGGCAAGACAAATATTTCCTGGAAGAGCAATACCTCTGAATTCACCCAGAAGACAGGCTGTCAACCCTCTTGCACCCCATACCCAATAATGTTCAACAGCGGATCTAGGAACTCTTTTGAGTGCTGCTCCTGGTTTTAGTGGCCATCTGCTGAAATGAGTCACTAGATGGCACTACAACACCAGCGTATGAGATACATTTCCTGGTTCCTTGTAATTATGGATTGAATAAAAGCAATAGGCCTTCCTCTGGAACAAAGAGATTGTAGCCTGAATTGGCTACATTGAGATGAGAGCAGATCTCTCTGCTTCTAGCTGCAGGGCCCTTTTCTCAGCAAGATTTCAAATCACCATGAGATAAATGGATGATGGTTCAGGTCTCCAGCTTCTTGAACAAGAAAAACTGTGGCTGCTGCTCTTTTAAGAATTGTTTCTCATATAACTGTATGAATTTTAATAATTATTTGGCTTTTATCTGCATAACTTTGCATATGACAATTCTGAAGAAGAAAAAAGCTTTAATTTTCTCTGTTTTTAGATGACACACACAAATTATAGGTGGAATCTTAGAAACAACATTCCCCCCAGCTGTGAAGCAAAGTAGAATTCATCTTCTGAACTTGCCCCAGTCACCCATATTTCTTTTGTGTGTTTTTAAAAATACAGGTTGTGCCTTGTTATCCACTGAGGTTCTGTACTGGAGCCGTCCAGTGGATTAAAAAAATCAGTGGATACCAAATCAGTGGATAAATAACTTTAAAGACCCACTTCCACGTTTCTTGCTCCTCCATTGTTGCCCCAGAATGTATTAGTATAGACATTATACCACATTCAACACTAGATAGGGTGAATAATGGTATCTAGTGGAATGAAATTATAATTATTTAACAGCGCAAGGGTAGGAAATTGGATTTTGGTGCTCTTTTTCCTTGTTACAAGGCATTTAAAAGTGGGCCTCTGTATCAGTGGCGAATCAAATCAGTGGATACCCAGGTCCCACCTGTAGTTTAAATGTTTTTAAAATCTGCTGCCTGAATTGGGCGCTCCTTTTTGATTGATCAAAATATTTTAATTGATCATTCAAACATGCAAATTGTACGCATACCCATTGTAGCTCCAAGAGGGGGGCGAGAAGCCCACATTTGTATATAGTATTCCAAGCGCTGGCAGGTAGGTATTAGACATGTGTCCATAGTGTAATTTTGATTTTTTGGTTCCTATTGAACTCAGAAATATTGAGAGGTGTACATTGTATAAAAGTGTGCATAGCTTTAAAAATAAACCATAAAAATTTTACTTCAAGGTTAGTTTAAATGTGGGAGGATTAATATAAACCAGAACTTGTGTTGCCAGTGGATTCCATTTTGCAATAAGACCTAGTTCTCCCAAGCAATAGATAAACTTTGCCTGCATCCACATACAGAAATTTCATCCACATGGAAAATTGTTCCAACAGGGTGAGGACTAGAATAGAATTCTTCTCCTTAACTCATACTTTCCTATGGACAGGGCATCTTTTCACATTTGTGCAGGATGATTCAATCAGATATGCTCCTAAATGCAGCCTGACATGGTAGAGACAAACTCAGGTATACTACTTCAGCTGCTCTTTGCGAACCTGGGTGTCTGTCCTCCTCCTAGGACAGTACTAATGTCTGTACTGGAACAACTGCATTATGTAATGAGAAAGACACCCCAACTATTTATTTAGCTGTTACGTAGAAGGGGAATGGTTCAAATAATGAACTGACAAACATGCTCTAATGAAATTGTTCCTTTCATCCATGTGTTATGTTTATTCACAGTGGTGTAGCAAATAGGGGGCAGAGGGTGCGGTCTGCCCTGGGTATCAGCCATAGAGGACGCTAAGGGGGTGCCAGCATCATTCCCATCATGCACTCTGCCAGCAGGAGGCTCAGTTGTCACCAAAGAGCAGTGGGTGCAGTTGCCATGGCCAAAGCTGGCTTTTCCTCCCTCCAGCAGAAAGTAGTAGTGGTGGTGGTGGTGGTGGTGGTAGTTACTTTATTGTCATTGTGTTACAGCACAACGAAACTGATGCACCTTTGAGATACAAGCATAAATAACTATATACAACAGTCACACTCCACACACTCACTCACACATTCTATACAACATGCATCATAATATAAAAACAATATAAACAAGACCATATTGCCCAGGAGCATGATAACAACTATGTCGCCTCCTTGGTAGTAATTTTAAGTTCCTTATTCAACGTAATTATAGCTGTGGGATAAAAACTGTTCAAGAATCGTGTGGTGCATGCTCTAATAGTTCTGTATCATCTACCCGAAGGCAACAGTACAAAAAACTTATGAGCTGGATGGAAGGGGGTCTCTAAGAATACTGTGTGACTTCTGCAGACAGCGAGATGTAAAGATGTCCTCCAAAGCTGGAAGGTTGATGATGTTCTGCTCAATCTTAATAACTCTGCAGAGCTTTTTTGTCCCCTGCAGAGTGGTTTCCGTACCACACCAAAATGCCATAAGTTAGGACATTCTCAATGGTGCAACAATAATAGGACACAAGCAGCCGCTGTGACAAATTTAACTTCCCAAGCTTTCTCAGTAAATATAACCGCTTGTGTGCCTTTTTTTATCAACATGCTGGTATTAAAAGTCCATGAGAGGTCCTCCATGATGTAAATACCTAGGAATTTGAAACTAGCAACCCTCTCTACCTCCTCACTATTTCGGTATAATGGTGTGTATACATCCTTCTTTTTCCAGAAGTCAATTATAAGTTCTTTAGTTTTTTTTGATGTTAAGTGAGAGATTATTTTCTTTGCACCACAATAACAACTCCTGTACCTCCTTCCTATAAGGAGACTCATTATTCCTACTAATGAGCCCCACCACTGTAGTATCATCTGCAAATTTTATAATTTCATTGGTATTATGTGATGGGGTACAATCATGTGTATACAGGGAATAAAGGAAGGGACTCAGCACACAGCCTTGGGGAGCTCCTGTATTTAATATCAGAGTGGAAGAATGATAAGAGCCCATCCTAACTGACTGTGGCCTATTTGTCAAAAAGTCCTTTATCCACAGACAAATGTCTTGCTGTATGTCCAAACTAGTCATTTTAAAAAACAGCCTGCTAGGTAGAATGGTATTAAAAGCAGAACTACAATCCACAAATAACAACTGTACATATGTACCTCGTTGTTCCAATGGCACAAGACTGTATGTAAAACAATAGAGATGGTATCATCAGTCGACCTATTACTCCTGTATGCAAATTGACAAGGATCCAAGGTGGGTGGAAGACTAGACTCAATATGTTTTAACACCAGCCTCTCAAAACACTTCATAATCGCCGAAGTTAGAGCCACAGGTTGATAATCATTAAGAGACGCAACTACTGCCTGCTTAGGAACTGGCACTATAATAGATGTCTTCAAGCAAATAGGGACAGAGCACTGTGACAGAGATAAATAAAAAATATTTGTAAATACTTCAGTCAGCTCTGCAGCGCAGTCTTTAAGGACCCATCCCGGAATTCCATTTGGGCCAGCTGCTTTCCGTACGTTAATATTCTGTAAAACACGTCTCACAACATCAGGTTGCAGAACAAGTGACTGATCATTGGTGGCTGCAGCTGGAATGTTGGTGTCTGCTATCTCCTCCTCAAACTGGCTAAAAAACTGATTAAGCTGCTCTGCCGTAGAATCGCTACTTCTGGGCTGACTATTTTTATAATATAAAAATAGTTGCCAAGTTGCCAAGCTTTTATAATAGAAAGCTTGGCAACTTGGAAGTGACATGATGACATCATATCACTACCAAACTTCCGGATTGCCAAACTCCACACTGGGTGTTGCTAACCCTAGAGACACTGCTGTGTGTTCTTTTATGTCACTTCTACCCCACTCCTGCCCAATATTTGAATTTGTACACATTTCCCTGGGTAAGTGACACTTAACACAATGGGACTTCTGAATAGGTATGCATGGGCTTGTGCTGTTAGTGTTCTTATAAAGCTGTGTAGAAAACTTAAGAGGTTAGTTCTTTCTCTCTTTTGTGGACTTTAATCTTATCATCCATTAATCTCTATAGCACTTACGGGAATTCCAAAAGAAGTGTGAAGAAAAAAATGTATAAATTCTTTAGAAGTGAAATTAATACTGATTATTCCTTTCATAGAGAACACCACTATTTAGGAAGTTCAAAGGCACATTGTATCTTCACAGATTAAATTTCCAGTGAAAGCAAGAAGCTTATAAATATGCAATTCAAATTTTTCTTAATATCATTTGGCAGCAGGAAATCCTAAGGGCATCTCTTTTGCCAATCTGGGTATCTGTTTTTCAAGGGAAAAAGAAAACCCACACATGCAAATCAAGATGAAAGGAACGGAAGGAGAATGATTGAGATCCTCTACCAGTCTTATCTCTGATTACTCTTGCTCATTTCCTCTTTTCTTTGGACACCTTTTCTCAGTACAGAAACCTGTTGGCATGTGTTAAGACTTGAGAACAATTAGTGCCCTTATACAGTCTTTTACACAGCCAAGGTCTCCTTGACTATAGTGCTTGGAGTCAAGGTCTCCAAGAAGTCTCCTACAGCAGAAACAAGGACATCATCAGAGAAGTGTTCAAGGGATGTCTTTGAAATTTTTTTCAAAGCACTTCACTCAAGAAGAAGAATTAGGATAAGTAGGAGTCCAACTGAGAAATGTGCCTGGGGCATATGCTAATATCCAACATGTCATCTTTCCCTGGACTGTCTGAGGGATAATATATGGCTCATGATATAGTAAAGCTACAACCCTATACAAATTTACTTGGTAGTAAGTCTTATTGCACTCAGTGGGACTTAAATATACATAAGCTAATACACCTTTTATATTAAGTTGGTATATTTTTCATTCCATTTTAAAATTCATACATTTGTTTTAAAACTATTGCAACTCACTCCATGAGTTTGGGTCAAGATCTGGCAGCCCAAACCTGAATTGCCTGCAGCACAGGGCTGCCACGGTGCCAAAAAATGGCTGCTGCAATCGTGAGTGCAACTGGGTAGCCTCCAGCAGCTCCTCTTCCCCTGGGTAAGAGAAGTGGCCCCGCCATGGAGCTACTCGATTCTACAGCAGCCCTTAGGTCGCCATAGAATCAGGAGCCTCTGTGTCGGGCTGTGGAACCGACATGAAGGCTCAGGATCTGGCGGAGCTCCGCTCCACTCCACTCCACCGGTCCCACCTCCCTCCCACCCCACTTCTCCCCCCCCGCCACGCTTCCTTCTCACCCTCCCTCCGCCTCTCCCTTACCCAGAACGCCTTTCCCCACACCTCCACTTATCTTTCTGCCACCCAGTGGTCTGTGTGACTACCAAGCCGCAGAGCACCGGTACTGAGGGCCAAGAACATGCTTTATGGCACATTTGCGAAACTCACTGCTGGCGAGGCACAGATGGTGCGAGCTCAGAACTGGGCTGTAAGTGAGTTAGATCTTTAACTGAAGTACAGTAAGTTTCAAAGCACATGTAAGTTGCAGGAGAAGAAAGCAATCTAAAGCTGATTTTCGTTTTGTTGGATATTTGTGACTACAGGGGATGTGTTAGGACACCTCAAAATTTCCCACTGTTCACAGCCATCAAGTCAAGAAAGTATTGTGAGAGTATTGAGTGCTTCTCCCTGTTGCTAGCCTTTCTTTCTCAGTTCAGTTAGTTTTGTTTTGGGGGGGATCTTCAATGGTTTTATTGCTCCATTGTCAATGTTTTTACATCTAGTGGTTTTGTAGAATTATTGTTATAGTGATTTTATGAATGTTGTAAGCCACCTTACAATACAATACAGAGTCCTGGTATTTGGGGGTGAGGAAAGTGGCATATAAATATTTTTAATATTTAAATAAGTGTCAGCCCAAGTGCTGCTGATGTTGAACTCTCTCCCCTGAACCAAGGGTCAGTACTGTCATACTCAACTCTGCTCATCATTGACTGAATGGGGGAAGCTAAAGGGACTATCTGGATTTAGGCATCATCACAGTACAATCAAGGCTGGTGAATAGTTATAATGTGGACGTCAGTAGCAAATGGCACTTTTAAGGTTAAATAGTTGCTTTGAAAAGATTACTGTCACCATGAAAACAGCACAGTTAAGTATACCTGTGCCTCCATGCTGCGACCTTGCTCCAAACTGCAGCCCTGCCCAGCTACCACACAATTTGCAATCTTATGCACACTTTTACCTGGGAGTAAGTCCCAGCCAACTCAGTAGCATTCACTGTACTTCTGAATGGATATGCTAAGCCCCGTAGCTATATGCTGACTCATGGAGTGTCATGTGTAGTTTGGCCTTCATTGGCAACAGTGTAAACTAAAGATAAAGACATACTGTGCAAAGAAAGTTAGGTCTTGGGCTTAAAACATCTGAGATTCCCTGCCTTAGTTTCTCAAAGTTAGCTTCACGAAGGCTTAGAAGCTGTACACCTTACACCATGAGAAATGGCTTACTAAGTAGCAGATGGACTTGGAAAGAACTAAAAAACATGTTCCCTGGGAAAATTAAAAATTAAACTCTTCCGAAGTGGCCAGCTAACTAGAAGTAGGAATCTTTCCAAAGAGCCTTGGAACGGGAACATTTTCACTGACGACATGCAGTCATCAGTAAAATCTAGTTAACTATTTATCAGAATGTCTTTCTGTGCAGTATCATTATAGCTTCTGGTTTGGATCCACTTCAAGATTACCATTCTATGAGTCCCTTTTCATGCCCCCAAGAGATTACATCTACAGTTTTCAAACTTTTTTTTTCTACCTGTAAACTTAATGCAGGACTGCTTTGCCCCCCGCCTCAAGGGCATAAAAACTGAGAATTTCATTAACAATCACAGCTCCTCTTTTATATATCGGGGGGGGGGGGGACAGTAAAATTGTGGTGGTTAGGAGTAATGCCATCATGTTATATACTGTTGGATGCGGAATTTCCAGCACAATATAATGCAAAAAACCAGAGTAAAATTTCTCCTTTCTATCAAAAGTTACGGCCAAAAAACTGGAGAACAAAAAAATGCATGGAGCCCTATGGAAAGTGAAACTGACCTGTATCACACATTTACTCGCAAGTAGGAGAACAGTGCTATAGAGAATCTTCTCAGTGTTTTCTTCTTTAAGCCTTTGGAACATTCCACTAGCCATAGAAGAACGGACATCTGATGTTCTTTTTTTGCCATTCCAGGAGTGAGCAACTTCTTGTAGCATCCCTGCTGAGTTCTGTTTAGCACTGGAAACAATAATTATAAAGAAAGCAGAACTGCGGTGGATGCCTCACAAAGTATCTTGGTTACCTTGTGGATTTCAGTTAAGGCAACATCATAACAGAGAGACTGGTCCTGTTAATGTGTAGGAGTAGGCCAGTGGTACTCAAAATTCTCTGGCCAGCAGCTCCCTTGACCCCCGTGGCTGTTGGTCATGACTCCCCATCATGTTCCTGAGGGCTGGAAGTGACATCATTAAACAGGAAGTGGCCAGAAATATTAACTATATTAAATAAAATATTATATTTACTATAATATAATATTAAATGTTAAATATATATTAACTATATTAATATTAATTATATTAATCATATTAATTAAATGCAGATCTTAAAAATATATTATTAATACACAGCCATATACACGCTTTATAAATGATCTGCTACTGATCACTGTTGGAGACAGGATGCTGGAGTCGGTAGATTTTGTCTGGTCCAGGAAGACTCATTTTTTTAAACTTTGCAAGCATACCAATTGAATTGTTTTATCAAATGAACTTTGTGAACAACCAGTCTGACCAACATTACACACACCCACCCCTGTGGACCCCAATCCAACTAGTCATTTCTCCCATTCTCCTTGGATAGGATTGAACCCTTTATTCATTTAATGAAATTAAATTTTTCCAACAGCTGGAGGGGAAAATAAAAATAGACCATGAAAATATCAGAGCTGATAAGGGTTTGGTTAGGAAGCTGATTTGTCTCTTATACTTGGAGATGCACAGCCCAATCCTATGCATGCCTACTCAGAATCCCATTAGAGTCAAGTGGTAAAATAGGAAGTGTTTTATTTGGGGAGGGGGAGGAAAGCAGGAAGGTTTGGAGATTGAAAAGGGGGAGTGGAAGAGGGAGGGGGTTGAAAAGTGAGATTTCACTTTGATGAGAAGTGATTCCAGGCTGGGAACTAGGAACCAACCAGACCAGGATCAGCGAGGGTTAAGGACTGCAAGCTGAGCATGCTCCAAACCATCCTGGCTCTCAATAGCACAACCTGCCCTACCATTGGGTAGGCCACAGACATTTCAATCTTATTTGTATTAAATCAGACATTCACATCATTTGGATTTTAATAGTGTAACATGATCCAATTTGGCCAGGATGGAGTATAGAACTACCTTAAAGTGCATTGACCTGACTTACTGAACTATCATTACCGCAGATTATCATAATGGAACCTTGGCCTGGTGCAGGCTTGGTCATGGCCTTCAGTTTTATCACCTGCCCTCCGAATAACATTGGCTTATGCCCAGCACACCCCTTGTTACTCCCACAGATGGTATGATGAAATTGAGTTGGAAAATGCTCAAAGTCGGTCTTAATGGCAGCCTGGCGCTGGGCCTGATCAAGGCTGTGACCGTGAGAGGCTCTTTTTCATGCCCATTTTTCTATTTGGTGTGTCAGGAAGGCAACCGCTGGTGATTTTAATTTGAATCTGCGCCAAAAGCAGAGGGAACGATTAAGCTTGAACCACTTGCTAGCTTTGAGCTCTTTTTGTCCAACTGCAGGAACATGCCCTCCAACCCTATGATGTGGCCAGTGATACGTAATGATTGGTTTGGCTTTCCTCTTACTGCCTCAGGCAAAGCAGAGTGTGGTCTGACTAGCGGAGAGGGCTGCCCTTGAATCTGAAACTTGAGCAGAGGCTCCACCAGAGATGGGAGTGATGGAAATTTACAGCAATGTTCCAAAGACTGCTCTTGGGTAAGATTAAAATACAAAAGAAAAGCATTTGTTCCAGAAATGCCATGTACCTCACCACAACCATAGCAATATGGTCAATATAGTAAGGACATTAGAAAAGCCCAGCTGGATCAGGCCAAAAGCCCATCTAGTCCAGCCTGCTTTATCTCATAGTGCCACACCAAATGGCTCAGAGAGCACACAAGACAACAGGAGACCTGTATCCTGGTATCTTCCCTCGTATCTGGCATTCTGAGGTAGCCTACTTCTAAAACCAGGAGGTTGGACATACCCATCATGGCTTGTAACCTGTGATGGTCTTTTCCTACAGAAATGTGTCCAATTTCAAGGCATCCAAGCCAGATAGTCATACATATTCTTTTCATAAGCAATGAGATTTGTGTTTTTGACGTAATAGTATGTGCTCCGGACTAATGTAGGCTGAAATACAGATGAGACAAAAGGATTTGCTTCCACCCCTACTTAACAGCACCCTTGAATATGAACCCAACTTGGCAGGGAGCATTCAACCCCTGACTACCAAACAACTGCTAGCGAACTTTGGGGTATAGAAGTTTTTAATCTCTTTATAGAGTGGTTCAAATACAACACTGGCTGCACTCTTGTGAATGAGGAGAGGGTCTCTTTATTCAAATGAACAGGGAAGGTCTTGTAGGTGAAGGGCTTCTCTAAGTGCAGATTCTGTTGCTTAGTGGTGGAACACTTGCATTGCATGCAGAAGGCATCTCTTGGTGAGATGAAAAAGACTGGGCCTGAAACATGGGCAAGCTACTGCTGGTCAGAGCGGACATTGCTGAATGACTTGGACCAGCAGCCTGACCAAACATAAGGAAATTTAATACATTTGAAGTATTACTAGAATTGAGACATTACATTGAAACTTTTCACAAGTCCAAGGTGAAAACCAGTTCCTTTGAAAACAAGTTCCAGGATTAAGTCTCGGGCAGTCCCAGTTGAAATGAAGTCCTAAGTGCGGGTTTTGAATAGTCTGAGGGCAGGAATAAAACTAATTGCTCCAGGTCAATCAAACCTTTATCTGTCTGCAACGGACTGTGCTGCCCTGGTGATAAGGTGCAAACACAAGCAGAGGCTGCATGCAAGGTCCAGTGGTAGGCATTCCTGATTGCTAACTGACCTTCAGTTTGCAAGTGCTTTTTTCCCCACCCCATCATGTCATAGACACACGGGTGAGCACTTACAAAGCAAACAAGCCTTTTCCTGACACCAGCTGTTTGCAAATTTGGATCTGAAAACGGCAAGCAGAGTTTTAGCAACCATTCAGCATTCATGACTCAAACCCCAACTACTTACACTATTTTTGTTTAACTTGTTTCTTCTGTCAGAATAATTTCTTTCATCTTTCCTACCCATAGGACACATCTAGTACGTATTCATATTGGCTAATAACCTCTACCAAAGCTTCACTTCGGGCAGACAAAATAACTTTTCACCAATGGCTAATGGCTGCAATCATCAGACTCTATCTCCAATACAAACAAAACTGTAATTGAGATCAGGCACCACTTTTGTACACTTATCTTTTATAGGAATATGGCATGCTATATGTCCTGCATTTTTGCTCTAATAGGTTTCAGGCACTGCCTGTAGGTTGGATTGGAAATGTGAGTCTCTGCAGCATATTAAAGATTTGGCTTCAGAAACTATATGCTTAGGATTTCCAGCTATCAACCGAGACAGTATGTCTGCTTCTTTAAAAACTCTAAAGCGGTGAGAGAGGGTGCAGTCACTCCACTTTCTACCCTGTGCTTTTACCAGTCCCTTCCTTCTGCAGGAAAGAGGACTTTAGCTTTGCTCCACATTAAGTGGACATGCGGAAAAGGGTGAAGGACTGTGACTGCAGCCTCTCTTGTTCATTGGAGCTTCTAAAGAGGTCTAAAGTTTCTCAAAAGATTCCGGCTTGATCCCTGACCTGACAGCTAGCACCACATCTGTGAATTTTTATTATTATAGTTTGGACTGTGCACTTTTATTATTATAATTTACAAAACATTGTGATCAACATGCAAAAACTAGATAGGGAGATCACACAACACTGAATACAGCATCATTTCACCAAATATGATGAACAAATATTTCACTGGAAGACAAAGTTATGTATTGGGTCATCCCATGGTGCACCCTACCCACCCTGATGGGACAGTGGGTACTACTATGTCTGCCTATACTGAGAATTCAAGGACTGGACTGGCCAGGTGGTCCTTCTGATGGACATGGACTCTTGGCTAGAGCTTGACCTTTCCAACATCAAACGCCACCCCTTGTCCAATGTATATATATTTTAAACACTTATGGAATAAAATCTAATTGGCACTTCCATCTAAGTACTCAGGCCTCGTACTGTGCCTTTCAAATATAAAGCTCTCGAGACCCATGCCATTATGTAATTTACTGTTCTTCTGCCTCTACCTTTTGTCTAGTAGCCTTGATATATCATTTTAGAGCAGTGTTGGGGCAGCAAATGGGCAATGGTGTGACAAGGGTTGCATAGTTTAGCATCTGAAGACTGCTGAATTGGGCAGGCCCTAGGCTACACCTTAGTTGGGGTAGTGGTGTAAGTTTCTGCCTGTGCTGCTGCAGTTAAAACCAGTTTGCAAGATGACGTTACTTGAACACAAGGTATTGTAGAATTGTAATATAGACTACATGCTGCCTTTTAAGAGAAACCCAGCATAGTGGGTTTATTTTTTATTTTTATCTAGCTGGAAGCAGTACAAACTTGCGTGGTGCTTTCTTGTAAGCTCTGGGAAATGGCTCTTCATCTCTGTCAACAGAATTGATGCATCTATCATAGATCACCTGAAATACTTTTCAGCTGAGCCTGCATTTAAACAGCCCAGGTCTGAGCCTCCATTGTTTTTATTGGAGCCGTCTTCAAGGATTTTCATGACTTTTACCCCTATGGCTCTTACATTTGGAATTTTCCTTTAGCAGTGGCTAAAAGAAAAATTACTATTGCTTCACTGATGTAGTGATAAGGCTGAATAATATGACCATTTGTAGAGGAATTCCTTTTGTACCAACCTCCTGAAGCCTTGCAAGGAGTGTACCAATATCAACCACTTCCCACCCCAGAGGGAAGGGAAAAACACCCAAAAACTAGAACATTACACAAAGGAAAGGAGCTCATATTGGCAAACAAAGCTGTCAGGGAATAGAATATTTATACCATCCACTGGGAGTCCTTCTCGAAGGCAGATTTCATAATGAGGAAGCACCAAAACAAATAATTTCCACTGATTTCAATGTGTGAAACATGTTTTTAACACTCCCATACCAATCTATATGACTTAAATATGCTTGGCTTTGGCTGGATCATGCCCCAATCAATGAGTGACCACACAATGTATATTGGATTTGTAAGTCCCATTACATTACACTTATTAAGTATTCAATCAATACTCATGAAGAAAAAATATTGAAAGAAAGATATACAATTTATGATGTCCACCTTTTATTCAGCCATCCTTGAAGAGAAATACGGAGGCTATAAATGTTAAATGTGTGAAGCAAGGCAGAAAAGTGTAAGATACTGAAGAACACTATAGAATAAAAAAAAGTAATTTTAACTACCGATGAAAAAGAACACGGGTTTTCCTAGAGTATTTACATTTCCTGTCCTTCTTTGCTAACATCTAACAGAACCTCATTGATTTTTAACAGCCATTATTTGCGGAAAAAAGATACAAAAGATTTCAACAACTCACAGCTGGCACCTCTTCACAAGGAAGTCAAAAATCAATATCTCACAAAATCAATTTTTGTGAAAATCATGTGTTGGCTGGTATTGGTCATCCTTCCATTCCCTTTTCCCATATTAAAGGCACAATCCTATTTAAAGCCTCCTCTGCCTATGCAGCCACACCAATGTCAACTGTTACCCTGCACATGCCCAATCTCATCTGATCTCGGAAGCTAAGCAGGGTCAGGCCTGGTTAGTACTTGGATGGGAGACCGCCTGGGAATACCTGGTGCTGTAGGCTTATACCATAGTCTTTCGAGACTGAAGGTTGCCAACCATTCAATGTCACACGTGCTGCATCCAGCAAGGGTAGGTCCAGCGGTCTTCTCAGAAGTTCCCTTACCATGGGGTAAGCCTTTGGTTCCCCATTAGGTCTTCTCAGATCTGCACCAGCCATTTTGCAAGCGCAGAACTGAGGAGAGTAAAGGAGTGGGAAGGGGGGGAACCAGTGCATGAGAATGCTGATGATAAAACTGTGTACTTAAACTACTTTACTGTAACAAATCTAAGAACAGGACACTAGTTGGCCAGTTCATGGTTGGTCCATCCATGAGGCCAACTGAAACAACAGTGTTCAATTAATTTTGTGATGAGGAAAATGCACTCTTAGTTTATGGCAAGCATGCCAAACTTCACACTGGCAGTAGATCATCTCAGGATGACTGCTTCTGATTGCCATAGGACTCCAGTAAGTGTCCTGTTGATGGTATTTGAGAGAGCCCAATAATATCTGATATTATGGAGGAAGTGTCAGGCTTAGCCATCATCTGGCCTAAGGCCCACATAGTAGTCATTGTTCTGTTTCCTCGAACTGTTGTGTCACACCTTCAGCTATGATGTTGCAAACTTCACAGCACTTATGTGCCCTGTGAAGCACATGTGAAAGCTAAAACTAAATAGCTATTAAAATAAAGAGGCTTCCTCAACTTGAAACTTGATTAAGTGGTGCCCCTGATTAATGCTGGTACCAGGTTGCTGGTGGCCTGGAGGCCAATCCCTGTATTGAGCGCTCCATGGTGTCTGAAGCTTGACTCTTAATGGCTTTTGGTTTTTGGAGAAAGCACTCCATGTGAACCCCTGCTAATTGGGTAAGAGGCACTTTTTCAAGTGGGTGCTCCATTTTTTAGCAGGGGGAGAGTAACTGGCCCACCTCACCCCAGCACTGTCTGTTCTAGTGGCTGTCTGCTGGTGTTCTTTTGTATATTTTTAGATTGTGAGCCCTTTTGGGACAGGGAGCCATTTAGTTATTTGATTTTTCTCTGTAAACCGCTTTGTAAACTTTTAGTTGAAAAGCGGTATATAAATACTGTTGTTAATAATAATAATAATAATAATAATAATAATAATAATAATAATAATAATAATCTAGATCCCAGCCCATCTTGCCTGGCAGTGCCTCTCTGCATCTTTTTCTGTAACTCCTTTACTGTACTACCTAGAGATGCACATGGGGGGAGGCAGGGAGATACAGGTGTTTGTATTTGCACCAAGAACAAACAATATGGCCTTCTTGTTTATATGCCATTCTTTATGGTATTTAGCACTCCTAAATGTATGTTGTGTGTGTGTGTGTGTGTGTGTGTGTGTGTGTGTGTGTGTGTGTGTGTTAATTAATTAATTAAATAAATAAAATAATAATAAAAAAATAGTCTTATATTTTAAGGGGCAATTTAAGTCAAGAATGTTACAAGCTTATCTGTCGGTTTAGGGGCTGGAAAAGAGAGCTACTAGTCTCTGATTGCCAAAATGGACTTGAACTTTTAAAAACAATTTACAGAACAAGATATTGGCTTCTGAATCCTGACTAAAGCAATCCATACGGCCTGGAATTTCCAAGTTAGAGAAATTCACAGTCACCCTAAGGATGGGGTGACTTCCGTCAAGTAAATGGAATCTTTAATAGGCAAATCGTGAGCATGTTGTTAGGGGAAAAACCCTTCTTGGAAAATACAACCACACCCTCTTATCTCATGGGAAAATAAATTGACTGCCCAATTAAAAAATACCAAACAAACCAGTCAATTTACGATTGGCATTTTAATATAGATGCCCTACGATTGGGAATTCTGTCAGAAGAATGACAAAAATGTAAAGGCAGAGTTGCATGGAAGAAAGTTTGTAAGTAGCATGGGCATCTCATCATAGACTGCAAACTGCAAACACAAAATGGCACTATACTCATTCCCCTGCTAACTGGGCAATGAGGATATTTTCTTCCCTCTTCACTCCAGCACAGAGCCCAAGCTTATGCATGTCTACTCAGAAGTAAATCCCATTATATTCAGTGGGGTTTACTCTTAGGTGTGGCTGGAATTTCAGCCAGAGCCTCTTTTCTAGTGGCTGCTGCTGGTGTTCTGCATCTTTTTCGATTGTGAGCCTCTTTGGGATAGGGAGGGAGGCATTTAGTTATTTTATTTGATCTTAAACAGCTTTGTGAACTTTATTTGTGGAGAAGTGGTATATAAATAGTCTTAATGATAAATATTCTTAATTTAAAGAATCATAGAGATACGGTCTGTTTCACAGTGCTATAGAGAATCTTCTCAGTATTTTCTTTTTCAAGCCTTTGGAACATTCCACTAGCCATAGAAGAATGGATTATTATCATAGATAATCATAGGTAATCAATGGATAATTATCAAGAAAGCAGAACTGCGGTGGATGCCTCACAAAGTATCTTGGTTACCTTGTGGATTTCAGTTAAGGCAACATCATAACAGAAAGACCGGTCCTGTTAATGTGTAGGAGCAGGCCAGTGGTACTCAAACTTCTCTGGCCAGCGGCTCCCTTGACCCCCATGGCTGTTGGCCATGACTCCCCATCATGTTCCTGAGGGCTGGAAGTGACATCATTAAACAGGAAGTGGCCAGAAATATTAACTATATTAAATATATTAAATATAATATTATATTTATGATAATATAATATTAAATATATATAAACTATATTAATATTAATTATATTAATCATATCATTAATTAAATGCAGATCTTAACACTATATTATTAATACACAGCCGTACACATGCTTTATAAATGATCAGCTGCTGATCACTGTTGGAGACAGGATGCTGGAGTAGGCAGATTTTGTCTGGTAGGGGCAGAGGGTGATGCACAGGCCTCCTGCACCAGGTGACGCGAATCCTAGTGACGCCTCTGCTCCCTTTCTTCTGCTTTTAAAAAAAGCGCAGATGATGGGCAGAAGATGGGTTTGTATTCTGCCCAGGGGTGTGACTGTATCACTGCGAGAGGACATCCCATGCCTCCCCTTTGCGTTCCTGGCGCCCCCTAAAGAGCTGCGCCTCACAGTTTGAATAACACTGGAGTAGGCTATCAGAATGTACTGTGGCACCAAAGGGATTTAACTAGTTAATAGTGGAATGTGTTTTCGGAAGAAACAACAGACTTGGAGCCCAATCCTATGCATGTCTACTCAGAAGTAAGTCCCATTAATGTAAATGAGGCTTACTCCCAGGAAAGTGTGGATAGAATTGGGCTGTTAATCAGAATAGAAATTTCTGAGACAATTCAGTGACTCTTCTTGCAGCTGAATCACATCTGCAGTTAGTGTTATGAAGCTGCTTTTTTTCAGTCCAGGATGGCTCCTGCCTTGCAACCCAGTCTGCAGCTCCATTTCCTGGTGGTTCAGGCTGGTTGTGAATGAATGCAATGGCCTTTCGATGTACTCCTGACAATGGATGTGGAAGATTAAAAGGTCTAGATTAGAAAAATGCCCAAGACACATACCCACAAACACCTGTGGTGTGTTGATACACTTCACAGTTCCTGTCTGGCCTTAGACTTACTGGGATCTGGCAACACAGTGTTGGCCAGTCTGGGCCCATTGAGCATGTAGGGACAAGCAACCAGGCAGGGACAGCACTGGGAGGTCCTCACTGTGAGAAGGCAGGTGGGGCAGCTTATGGGGCCTGATGTGGCCATCCTGGGATATAAAAAGCCAGCCTGGGATATAAAAATAGTGGCTGGCTGGTCCGAAGCAGGGACCAAATTTCCAAATCAAGAACATAAACAGTACAGACATTCCCCATGACTTGACAAATAGAAACTGCACAAATTCAAGCATGATATTGTTATAGTAATTCCAATCTCTGCTGACCAGCACCTGTGCTGTTGTTAGTGGACTGCTGTGTGACGGAGAGCCTGCAGTGCACAGGTCCCAGCTTCAGGCTGGCAGATCACGAGACCGACCAATGTAAGACCCAGATAAGATTGGCCCATAACCTTATTAATTAGAAAATGAAAACTATTTTGTCAAATTTCAGTAGGTTTCCAGGGATGAGAGATAGGCAGGGAGGTTTCTTGATGATGGCACATGCACTTAACCATCAGTCCTGTGCACAGGCTGCGTCTAATTCAAATTAGAACTATTTTTTGTCCCTGGAAAGGTATAGGTATGTTTTGGCTGAATGTAGTGAGGCCATTTTTAGAATGACCTGGCTAATATGATATGCTTTCTTGTGTCTTCATGCATAATTAGGATTATGACAATACTAAATTATGACAAACCTACTCAATTTGTGTAGGTGCTAGCAGAACCGGGGCTCTACAAAATGGATTTGGGAGTAATGGCATACAGAACTATATTTACAATACAACTTTATTTCTTAGCAAAGCAAACCTCTCATAGTATAACAAGATGGCTTGTTGTTAACAGGATGGTAAAAATGGAGTACTCTCATACTGAATGTAGAAAGAGCTTTGAAAGGATATGTATTTATTAGGTACAGAGCACTGGGGAATAAACAACAACCAAGGTCACAGGAGAACATTAATGGAAGTCGCTCTGTTTCCCTATCCCTCAAGCAATAGTAGACCATAATATCCTTCCCACCTTGTTCCATATGGTTGCTTTGAGTTACCCCTGAAGAATGACTGCAGGCTGTATGAGTGATTTATTTTACCTCTGGTTGCCCTTTTTATTTCGCCCAGCGTGCCATTTCCATCTTCCAGCAGCTGGTTTGATTCTTCCTTTCCAGTTAACACCATCACACTAAAGCTTTGTCTGAGCACAGAGAGCTGCAGGCCATGCCCTTCCATGCCAGCTTATTCAAGATTACATAAGGCTCTTACATCTTTGCACAGGCCCCTGAAAGATGGCAGGGGGCCAGGGATCAGAAAGGAAATGCTCCTAGATCAGCAGAAGTGGATTGGATCATTACATAAGGATGTAAAATTTATGATCATTTAATCTTATTTTAGATCTTCAGTAATTTGATCTAGTAATATCTCTCTTATTACTGTAGCTGTTTTTTCAGTAAAAAAAAATACACTGATATATTTCCATATGTCTTCTATCTATAATGAGGCACTGATTCCACTTTATGTAGGCAGAGTGCCTGCCTCCAAAATATCTAGAGCCATTCTGCCATTATGAATGCAAACCATTCGCAGGGACAATGTTGCCAACAATTACTAAATATTAAGGCCACAAACAAGGTTGAATCAGGATGAGAACTGTGTGCCATATGGTGAGTGTCAGAGAAGCCAAGTACAGGGCAGGGACAAGGGAACATCTGGTCCCGGATTAAAACACCATCAAAATTACTCAGCACAATTTGAAAGCAACTGTTGGGATTTTTCCTGTTCAAACACAGCTGAAACAAGCCAGTAACAGCAATTCTCTTGCAAGGAAGCACACACACACACACACACACACACACACAGAGAATTTTTAGATTCACGGTGTTCTGTAGATATCCTTTCTAAAGGCAGCTTGAAGCCATTAATTTTGTACAAAGAAGCCCTAAATACTGGATTATTCACATTTTATCATGTTGCCCCTTAGGAAAACAGGAAGCTGCCTTGTGCTGAGTTCCTCCCCCAGCCCTACATAGATTGAACTTGGGACTCTCAGCTTTTTCACCTCTAACTATAATAAGGGTCTGATCTCTGTGCCAGTTTTCTGCCTTTTAAGCATGATGCACCATGAGACAGAGCGGGGGGGGGGGGGGGGAGAGCGCTTTTCCTAAGCCTGCACCCAGACCTGCCTACAGATTTACATAAGCTAAGCCTGATGACTGAGAGAAAGCAGATTTTATGAATCAAAATAAATGGGTCAGTGGAAAAACATTATCCAAGGGCAGAGGGAGGGAGGGCAAAGGAGCTTCAGGCACAGCATCTATGTGTGGTTGAGTGATGTGTGACAGACTCAGCAGCTGTCATTTGTGACATGATCTGCCAAGATGACAGATTTTGCAACCTGTTCAGATAAGTAGTGAGATGCAAGATTGTGAACTGGGTGGACAGCTTACCTGTTCTACATTACACACAATTCTACATTAAAAAAGAAGAAGCAATTTTATGGTTGCCATTATGCATCCAGTCCATGCCATTTAGGATATTATGCTAAAATACAAGACCAAGTAGAAAACAATGGATTAAATATTTTCTCTGGAAGTATTGCATTGCACACCATAACCTGATGTAAAATAACGAGCTATTCATCATATTTAGGGTGCAGTCCTAACTTGCGCTGGAACAGGCAGGCCAACTGGTCTGTACTGAATCCAGTGCAAAGTCGATGTGGGCTGGGATACAACCCCAGAGTAAGGGGATTTTATTTCCCTTACCCCATGCTGTGTGCCAGCCCGCCCTATGGAGCTATTTGGATCTATTTGGATCTGCACCCACGATTTCACGGGTGCAAATCCAAGCAACCCAGGTAACGTTTGTTGGACCAGGGCCAGGGGTTAGAACCCAGCCTGTATTGCCATGGCTGGTCCCAGCCCTTCCTGGGCCTAATCTGCCTCCCAGACTGTCTACCGCCACCCCAAAGCACCCACTCCCTGGCCTCCTTTCCACCTTCTCGCCACCCTTCCTAACCCCCTATAATGCTAGTGTGCCTGGGCTGGCACAAACTTACCTTCTCCTGGCGCAGGTCTGGCACTGCTAGGCCAGCACACATCCATGCACTGGCCTAGTCTGCTCCCAAGTAGCCATAAATGTGCTTTACGGCACATTCATGACACTCGGGATTCAACACAAGGGACTTGCATCAGCTTGGGGGGGGCGTTAGGATTCTGCTGTTAATGTGCCAAGTTCTGTACGTGCCAAGTTGCTTCTTTCATCCCTTACAAAATACCTAGGGGAGTAGGCTATTGCATATAATATAGCTTATACAAGTAAGGAAGGCATAAAAGAGTAAGGCCCAAATCCTAACCAACTTTCTAGCCCAGCACTGGCATAGCTGTGCCAATGGGACATGTGCTGCATCCTGCAGTTGGGTGGCACTCACAGAGGCCTCCTCAAAGCAAGGGAATGCTTGTTCCCTTACCTCGGAGCTGCATTGCCCTTAAGTCGGTGCTGGAAAGTGGGTTAGGATTGAGCCCTGCCTCACTAACTCGTACAGGGATATACAAACTAGATGTGACAGTGGCACTTCTGAATGTATAGAATACATACTGACAGGTGATTCAGATTTTTAAGAAAAAAAGGATGTGGGTGAGGAGTGGACTGCTCTTGTGACTTATGTCCCTGAAGCGTGTTATCTCAGCTCGGATCACTTCTAATATAGGAACCCTGGGTGGGAGAAAAGGGGCTCAGAGAGAAGGACAGTAGGAAGGTGAGCCACAGGCAAGGAGAAGGTTCTGCTTCCTCACTCACTCATGTGCCCTTTGATTTTAAACCTGGACCCTTTTGATCTGTCCTGTGTGAATGGTGCAGTTCCATGTTTACATCAAACTGCCACCTCCTGATTCCAACGTTAGCTGAATTCTTTCTATTGACAAAAAAGTTAAATAGAGGTACATGTGTACCATGATGTCACTTCCAACATGCAGAAAAGTATTACAGAAACCTCCATAGACCGCAGCAGGACAGGGGGAAAAAATGAACTTGTGAATCACAAGCAACAATGAATTTCTCATACTGCCTTTGAATCGCTGAAAAGCTATCATCCGTACACAGGCTAAGATGCAATCAGCTGGTTACATGAATAGCAGTCAGAAAACTTGCCTCCGACGCTCCTTTCCTTTGAACAAAGAATGGTATCGTTTATATTTTTTCCCCCAGCTGTCCTGACTATATGCTTATCGATAATTAATGAATGAAGCCTTCTGTAAGGATTTCAGCTGCAAGGCTTCCTGTGAATTAAGGAGCTGTGGTTCTGAGCTGCCAGTCTGATTGGAACCCTTACAAAAAGCTCTCCTTTATCATCAACAAAACAAGCAGCTTTGGAATTGTCTCCCTGTTTCATCTATTATTCTTAACTAAAAGTGGAAACAAGCAAGAGAAGAATGGAAGATTTCTGTGCTTCTAAAGAGAAGATGCACAAAATGAAGATTCCCAACAATCCCATACGCATCTGGTACATCTCCAGACTTATGAATTCGATCAGTCAATACTGACAGTGTCTGTTGGGTGTATGTTTGTATGGCTATGATGAGGTATAAAAGAGACTGTGGGGAAAAAAAGGATTTAAAAAAGGGAGAAAGAAGTATTTTGACGGTAGGATTGTCACTTGATTTGATAAATCTGACAGCCCAATCCTATTCTCCCCCTGCTGTGCAATGCAGCAATGCCAAAATGGCTACCACTGCATCATGTGCGGGGGGGGGGGGGTGTGTGGATTTGCAGAGCTTTCCTTTCAGTAAGGGAACCTTTGTTCCCTTACCTGGGAGTTAAGCCTCCACAGCATGGAGGGGTTTACTTGGACCTGCACTAGAAAAGCTCTTCATGGAATCATACCATGAGATCAAGTCCAGGAAGGGAGCTAGGATTTGGTGACTACCTGAACCTGCCCCCTTCCTGAACCCGATTTGCTTCCACCCCGTCACTGCCTCGTCCCCCCCCCCCATTCTGCCTTCCCTTGCCATTCTACCTGCCTTGGTGGCTGGCTGGCAATCCTCCGGCCCGAGGGGAAGGCTCCAGCCCTAACACTGAACTCCAGCCCTAACACCAAGTGAGTTTGCATGCAGCTGGAGTGCTTTTTTTATGACTGTTGTTTGCTTCCAGGCCCACCAGGCTGCTGGCAGGCCCACGTAGGAGTGGGCCATTTATCAATTCATTGTAGGACTTTTAGTTAATTGATGTATTAATGGATTGATTAAATCTGCATAAATTTGTATATGAATAAAAGCAGTAGATCAAAAGCAAAAAGCATGTGTTCTTTGTTTTCAGATCATACCATTGTGGGTAGACATTTACTACACTATCTAAGAAGAAACTTGCCCTCCTTTGGGGAAAGGCATTTTTTAAAAGATAGAGCTTGCTGTTTTCAGTTTTTAAAAATTCTTGTATTAAGAATAATTTTTTAAAAACTCTGCTGCTTAATTAATCAGGACACCTTCAGTTGATCAATAGCTGTTTTACTCATTTAATGAACTGACATTAATTGAAATCTATTAATTACTCTAATGGACTGATAAAACATTGCAGGCATACTTGATAGAGAGAGAGGAAGCCTGTGGGTCAGTCATAGGAAGTAGAGGCATGAGATGGGAATTACACAAGGAAACAAAATGATTCCTGGAAATATCGCTAAATAACAAGCGCAGTCAAAAGTTTTCCTCAGACTCACTCAGTATACAACTGCTGGGAACTAGCAGGTATGAAGTATGAAGCAATTCAAATGTTGTACATCATCCAGACTTGTTTGAACATTGCCCTAGAACACTGATAACAGCAATGAACAAACACTTTTTTGCGGAAAACATATGGGAAAGTGTTGCTTATAGACTTATATGACTTGACTTTCTCAATCTGAAATTTTCCTGAACTTCACATCCTAGGACTCCTCCAGTGTTCTGCAAAATAAGAGAGAGGTCACTGGGACTCCTTATCTAATGAGTCTTTTATGATGGATAGGAACAAGAAGTGCTAATAAAGATTTAGACATTTTGCTGGATAAGAAGCGGAACTCAAGACTGTGGGATATAAACAGTTAAGACTTTTTTGTTTTTGATTTTTAGGATAAATTGATTTGAGCACCATATTCAAGATTCGGAAAATTACAATATTACTCAGCTCAGTACTGATAAGACCTCATTTACCATCCTAAGCATCACATGTAATGATAAGTTGACAAATCAAAGATATCTCTTACCTACAGTACTGGGTTGGGGGGGAGGGTCCCTGTAGGAACCGTGGACCAACCTACCAGGCATATCACCCAGGGCAAGCATTAAAACAAACATGGCAGTTCTGCATGTACTGCAGGAGATAATCTTGGAATTACAAATGTATGAATCGTGGTCATTCACAGAAAATGCAGTTTCTTTGATTCATGCATACATATACTGTATGATATTTTAATCCTGGTGAGCAGTAGCGAACCTGCCTTTATTGCGACCAAGGACAGGTCCATGACATGCTGTCCCCCCGACATGCCGCCCCTTCTCTAGTATGCCCAGATACTCACCCAGGATACTCCCAGGACAGGATCCTCCCCAGGAGGCTCACAGAGCCTCGCATGACATTCCGCAGTGGTTGAGAAGCTTTCTAAGGCTTCTTCTGCTATTACAAAACCAGAAGTATTGCTTAAAACAGCGGGAGAAGCCTCAGAAGGCTTCTTGCCCTCTGCTGAGCGCTGCACAGAGCCTCACTTGCCCGCTGAATGGTTTGGTTGGGCAGGCAGGGTGGTGTGGCGCAGTGGGCAGAGGCAGCAGCGGCGGGGGTGTGGCAAGTGCATGGCAAGTGGAGCACCCAGGGCTTTTGCCCCCCTCACCCCTGCCCCAGGTCTGCCATTGCTGGTGGAACTTTGAGACAAGTAGCAAGCCCCACCTGAATGTAGAAGTTTGAGGAGAATTGGTTTAAGTGGGGAGAAAGCACCAAATGGAGGGGTTTGCACTCCCCCTCAACCTGCCCAAACTCTTCTGTAAATCCCCATCCTGCCTTATCAAAATTTGGCTGTTTTGGAATTAACATTTCACCATAGGGGTCATGCTGCTATCAAGTCTAGCCCGCCCCCCAGCAATATACAGCTCTTGTTTGAGCCTGAATTTCCGGAAATATGCTTATTCCTAATGGGCAATCCTAGTTACTAGTTGCATACTGACTACCTTGGAGGCAAAGAACGAGCACTAGTCGTATGTCAGCCCAATCCAGTGCAATTTCCCGTGCACCGAAGCAGCAGTGCAGGACCAGGCTATGCTGTATCCTGCACAGGACTTTTGCGTTTATCCCCTTGCCCCGGGGTAAGCACCAGCAGCTGCAATAGGATATGGTGTGTGCCACTGCCACCAATTCCACCCCTACCCTGGGCCCGATTCACCCACCCTGTCCCTGTTTCCACTATCCCCCTGCCCCATTACCCCTTCTCCCCATCCTATTCCACCTTTGCACTGCTTATATGGCACTTGCTTTCCACAGAGCACACTACTCCTTGTGCCTATGTGCATGGCCTGGCACGGGCCTTTGTGCCAGTACTGGCAACTGCTATGCCATCACAAAGAACTTTATTGCCCTTTTGCGGCGGCAATCACTGTTGCAGTGTGAGCTGAGCCAGTGTGCATGCTGCTTAGAATTGTGCCGTTAATTAATTAAGCAATGGACAAATTTAATTTCGGGGACACAACCCTGGTTTCCTGGGACACAGTTCTCCGGGGAGCTAGATATTTTCATTATCTTCTGTCCATGTTTATTAGAAGGTTTCACCTCAGCAAAAAAACTGCGCAGTCTATGTCGTATGCTCTAGGTTTCATAAAACCACGTATAGCTCTTTTGCAGTATAACTTTGTTGAAGACCCAAAAGTACAAGTGAATACAGAACACAAGGAATGATGAACTCCTACAATGCTTACAAAAGAGTCAGGTCTACAGGTCATCCATTCCTTGCACCACATAACCAGAAATTCCAGATCAGCTACTGAAAACATTTCTTATAAGCAGAACAGGTCACCACACTGGACAAAAGGTTGGGCGCACCCAAGTCTTCCTGAACTCTGTGGGAATGAAACATTTGTTCAACTGTGTGCTTCATTTCCACTATTTCAATGGGAGGAGAAATGGCCTAACTTCTCTGGATTGCATCTTCCTCTTACTCACTGCCGAGAAGGCAGTGATTAATTTAGGGGGAGGCTGGACTGCATAAACCCCCTTGGAACAATGTGTTCCGACATGGAACCAATGAACTCAAGTTCCACACGCGCAGAGCTTGGCTAAGGTTGCTTAGTGGTGAGAAAGAAGCCCCATGAACTTTTTAAACTTCACATGTTTATAAGCTAAGTTCTGGCACACTGAATTAAGCCCCAGTTGTAGACCTCCTCCTAAGCCATGCGAATAGAATTAATTGTCTGGGGTTAAGGCAAGAATCTGTTGGATGGCAATTGCACCTCCTTATAGCATAATGAAGATAAATGACACCTATCCTAAGAAAACCCATCCTGTTTCACCAAAAGTCTGAACTGAACTTTTTAAAATCTGCTGTGAAATAGATGCACCTAATCTGCTGTGTTCTGCTATTTATTAATTACAGCTTTTAAACATAATTTATAACACACCATCTTGGGCACAAATGTAGAAAAGTGATATTTGACTTTAAATGAATTACTATCTCAAGAATAAAATGAATGGATAAACATTTTTTAAAAGTGTAATTTGTAATTAAAACAGTGTAATTGTTGATTCAGCTAATGTTAGATTACTTTGGTTTGAATAAGTCTGGTACATTTGATATTATGACTCTACAAAACTCAGGTATTAAGGTGTTAGCATCCCTAGGTAAGGAGCCAAAGAGACTAATGTGAAATGCAGGAGGAGGAATGAAACTGTGCCATCAACTTGCCCACACGATTCCGTCAACAAAGTGCCTGCCATGTCAAGGTCCACCTAGATGTGATGGTGGCAACCAATTTTGTTGTATACACGTCTGTCCAGTTTACAGAAAACAAAGGGGAAAACAAAGGGCATGCACACACATGTGCAATTCTAACATCAAAGAGATGTATGAACTTTGGATAATGGAACACTCCCTGACCTTCCTGTGCTCAGTGACCTGAACTCCATTTTCCCCATTCACACTGAAATTGAGCCAGCTTGCCGAAAATGTGCCTGAAGTTGGGAAGGAAGAGGAAGGGTTCAACTCCCGTCACACCCACACCCCTTTTAATGTTAAATTTATGCACTTACCACACATGCGCAAGAGTCAAGGAAAAAAATGTGATTGTCACCATCACAACTAGTTTGGCTCTTCTTTTGACTATTTTTCTTTATTGAAAACATTCCTTAGCTGAAGGCAGTTTGAAGGATGACCAAATTTCAGGTACAATAAAACATCATACAAACTTTTACTTCCTGCTTGTCTTTCCTGTGAATGCGAGGCCTTTTTTTTTTTTTAATTTGACTGTTTCTTCATTAATATGTTTGATTTTTTTTTAAACTAGCAATTGGAGAAGATAACTGTTATGTATGCAAGTTATGCAGGATCGAAATCCTGCATAACTGATTGGCCCAGCCTTCTGGCTGGCCAATCGGGTGATGGATCGAAATCCTACCATCTGATTGGCCCTCTAGTTAATGTTTCAACTGCACCAATCATGGGGAGTCTGGGTGGAGCTGAAGGGTATAAGGTCAGGGGTGTTTGCCTTGTGTCAGATTCATTCAGATTCATTGCCAGGTTCTGTTCTGAAGATAGAATATTGAGCTGTTATCACTATGCCTTCCTATATTTGCATGGACCCACTATATAACAATAACCATACAGCTGCAAAGGAAGAGGTCATGAGAAATGGTTGCTCTTGACATTTCCCCATCTGTGCATCCAAAGGAGGCTGCTGTAAATTACCATGAGGAGTGACTCTCTAGCAGATTCCAGCATTTGCATGAAATTGCCTACAGTTATCATTAGGCCTAACAATAGCTCCTGAAGATGCTTGCATGTTAGTTTTTCACCACTCCACCCACTTAATATTCCAAAGATGTAAATTCCTCTTTCTTACACACAATTGCAAACCAAATAGCCCAATACTCTGAAATTTGAAAAAGCTGGTAGACATTTCATATGAGTCCAAACTCCTGCCACTCAAATGGCTCTCAAACCATGATCTAATTTTATGATGAAATGCTTACACTTGTGCTTGTGACAGTGTTTAAGGTCAATCTTGAAAACAGTGCACTTCCCCCCAATCTTATCATTGTTTAAAGTTGGTTGGCAACCTTCAGTCTCGAAAGTATATGGTATAAGCCTACAGCAACCGGTATTTCCAGGTGGTCTCCCATCCAAGTACTAAGCAGGCCTGACCCTGCTTAGCTTCTGAGATCAGACGAGATCAGGCATGTGCAAAGTTAGCCATTGATGATAAGTGGTGTCCCCATTTATGCACATGTGTAAGCAAAACATTCTATTAGATTAAATTGGAATTTATTATGAACTCTTACCTTAATCAATGAACTGCATATTATCCTGCCAAATATATGTTCTCAAACACACAAGACTGAGAGGTCACTTGTAGGTGGCTGGGGTGGGGGTGCTTAATATCTCTTGTGCCCACAGTCTCTCTTGTGCCCACTGCAAATGTCATGCCAGGCTGTTCCCCTCCCAGTCCCAGTTAGGCTGCTTTTTGGTCTTAAAGTGTGGCTGGGGGGAAAAAATGAGTTGCAAGATTTCAGCCTCCCCTTCCAGGTGCAAATTCAAATTATCCTATACAAACATTTGCTTCGCTTGTATTTGTGTTATGGGGTAAGACACAAGATTTGCTTGATAACATGTAGTACCTTCCGTCCTGAGAGAACAGCAAACAGCACTGGTCATTATCTGATCTTTAGTATCTCAGCTGATTGGGCGGTCCTACGGTCCTTCTTTGACTGTGACAGCTACTCAGGGGCCAGTACTGGGGAAACGAAAGACCTATTTCTAGGTTGTGAAACTGTGGAGAGGCCCCACAGTTACACAATGTTACACAATGTCTGGGAGTGCACCAGTAAGTCCTCCCCATCGGTCTGTCATTCCTCCCACCCCTCCATGCTTGCAGCATTTGTCTGGACTGACAAATGCTGTACTCGGAGACAGATCTTCCCTGAGATTAAGGAAGCTGGACTATTTAGCAAAATCTAAAAGCGTACCTATAAGCACTTTATAATACATGTCACAACACTAGGGCTACTTCCTCTCTAGCCAATAAAGCACAAGTGCAAAACTGAGATGCGTCTTCCTTTCAGAAAGTCATATTTTCTAGCATTTTACTAAGTAGTTTTGTATCATTGTTCTGAATGAGAAACCTCTTTTAACACCTCAGGAACCCATGACTCAAGGCTTTGATTTTCATCACTGACTCATAGGAATAATAGAGTGGCCTGCTATACATGTCCTGAAAACATGGGGGGGAAAAAACCACTGGACTTTGGGAACAACTCTTGGTGGAGAGAAAAAGATAAGCACCTGGTGACCTGATGCAAAGCCCCTTTTAGAAAATCCATGATGTACCCTTAAAACTTGTAGAAATCCCGGTGAACAATAGAAGGTCAGCTTAGATCTTCTGCAATATGTGAAGAGGGCTTTAAACCTCCATGTTGTTCCATTTGTATAAGGATCATGCAGGTACCCAGAATGCTGCAGGCCTGCATAGTGGTGGCCAAATGCTCTGCATCTGCAGGGCTCCACTGTACAATTATTTTGCTGTAGTAGTGGCAACTGCTAAGGTAACTCTATCATTTTTGTCTGAACAGTAAAGTAGGCAGGCGTGTAAAATATTCATGAAAGTATTGCTGATGTATGAATTGCTGGTGCCCTCAAGCTATTGCACTTATCCAGAACAAATCCTTCTGCTTGCAATTCTGCACTGTTTTTATTTTCATGGATAGATCACTCCGAGGGATACATTCATACTTGTGTATTTCCATTGTAGTTGTGCATATTCTCTGTGATTGAAAAAGACATCAGAATGTTGCCAGAAGGTTAAGAAAATATTAAAAAATAGAAAAGAAATGTATTTCAACCTTGACATCCCACCTTCCCACATCCTTCTTTGTGCAAATCTGCCATGTTTCCTCTCTTTGAATAAGGGCCCAATCCTATCCAATTTTCCAGGACCGGTGTAGCTGTGCCAATGGGGCGTGCACTGCATCTTGTGGTGGGGAGGCAGTCGCTGAGCCCTCCTCAAGGAATGGGAACATTTGTTCCCTTAACTTGGGGTGCTGCACTGGCATCACTAGGGGGTGCAGGCTGCACTGGGGGGGGTGATGCACCGGGGTGGGTGATGCGCTAACTTCGCAGCTTTAGGAGCTACCACGTCATGCCATACACTGTTGGATGCAGAATGGCCAGCAGAGTGCAGTGCAAAAAACGGAATGGAAATCGCCCTTTCGTTCAAAAGTTATGGCCAAAAAACCAGAAAGAAAAAATGCATGGAGCCCTATGGAAAGTGAAGGTGAGTTGTAGTGCATGTTTACTCATGAGTAGGCGCAGTTGACATAGTGCACTGGAAAGGGCAGGCTGAGAGGACTCCAAGGAAGTCAGAATGGGCCTGATCCAATGAATACAGCCACCAAAAACACAAAAGGGAGGAGGTCCCTCCCTCCCTGCCTCCCTCCAAGCTGCATTCTATTGAGCCCTATGGAAAACCAAGCAGCTTTAAACTGCTCCATTGACCACTATGGGATTTACTTCAGAGTAGACATGCATAGGATTGGGCTCATAGGCTGCAATCCTACCCACACTTTTCTGAGAGTAAGCCCCATTGACCACATTAGGACTTACTACAGAGTAGATTCACTTGGTGGAACAGGACTGGCTCCCCCTTAATTAATTATTTATTTTATTTTAATTTAATTATTTATAATTATTTATTTTAATTTGCTTGATGATGTCACTTCTGGCCATGACATCACTTCCAATGGGTCCTGGACAGACTGTCATTCTAAAAAGTGGGTCCCAGCGCTAAAAGTTTGAGAACTGCTGCAATAAGTTGTTAGTAAGCTGACACGTGTGTGTCAACTCTACAAGTTTGTGTGTGAGACTCTACAAGTTTTCAGAATCACTAAAATCAGAGTTTGGAGGAATAATCCCATCATGTTATATATCAATCAATGTGTAATTTCATGCAGAATGCAATGAAAGAAACCACATTGAAATATCTGTGTTCTAACAAAAGGTACAGCCAAAAAACCTGTGGGGGCGGAGCAATGGTACATCATTACATCCGCCACCTGGGGTGTTGCCCTGCCCACTGCATGGGGTGATGCGCAGGCCTCCCGCACCGGGTGACACGAATCCTAGTGACGCCACTGGGGATACATTTTGGTTGCACTGGTGCTGGGAAGTTGGATAGGATTGGGCCCCCAATGAGCTAATGTGGAAAATCACTGGAGAGGACTATTGTATATATGTAACAGTAGCACCCTCTAAATGTCTACTAATAAGTCAGGGCCCAATCCTATGGTCCGCACCGCGCCTCTGCGGTGCGGACCACAGTTGTAAAGGTGCTGTAAGGCATGTTCGCGGGGCTTACTGCCAGACTCCTGCCGGAGGTGGCTCAGCTCCGGCCGGCGCTGAGCCTCCGCCCAGCGGGCGCCTGCGTTCCACAGCTCGGCGGTGCCTGCAACTGCCGGCCTGCGGAATGGGGGTGTTCCTTGGGGCGTGGGGGAGGGATGCCAGGGAGGGGGAGGTGTGGTTGGGGGCGTTCCCGGGGGCGGGGGAAAGGTGGGTCCGCGGAGCCGAGCTCCACAGGATCCAGGGCATTCAGGCAGGGCTGCTTGCCTTCACTTTAGCGGCGACTAAACAGTTGCCGCTAAAGTGAGTAGTCCCATTGCGGGACTGCTTCCCTTACTCGGGGGAAGGGGACAAATGTCCCCTTCTCCCGAGGAGCCTCCCGCGTTAGCATGGGAGGCTCTGGATCCAGTGGGAGCCCTTTATAGAGCCGCTGGGTCCCGCAGCTCCGGGCAGTTCAGGATTGGGCTGCCCAGCTATAATTTATTGCTTATAGCTCACTAAAAACGCCCAATGCAAAAAAGTGAGATGGGTTGGGAAAAACAGCAATTCTAAGACCTAAGCAAAACTTATCTGAGGACTGTTTCTGGTTTTTGTGCTATTGAGCTGAACAGGATTCTAAAGAAATCATTCATACCCAACCACTCACACAGGTTTCTGTTGTAAAACTGGAAAAGTTTCCCCAGTTCTCTCACATTGACTGACTCATCCTGAGGCCTTCTGGGATTACCTCTTAAACAGGCAGTATACAAGGACATTCTTAGATCGCAATTTAACAGAGCAGCAGGAGAGGAGCTGAAAAGAAATATATTGACATGAATAAAAGTTCAGCTGAATTTTGAAACAAGCAGCTTTGCCACCAGACATGATCAAAATCATCAGACAATATTCAACATCTGTTGAAACTAATCAAAGAAGTTTATAAGAATGGAGGAAAGGCAGGATAAATAAATAATAAATAGTTATTAAGTCTATCCCCAAAAGGTAAAACTGACAAATGCGAACAAAATAGAACTATAGGGCATGCTTCAAAAATATTAATGAAGGAAATTCAGAATAGGATTGGAGTACAATTAAATGAATAATGGAAGGTAGTTTTAGGAAACCCAATCCCAGTACTCACCAGCCCAGACTGTGCAACTCCACTGAACGGAAGAGGCTTGGGTGAGTTGTTTGAGGAGGAAGACAGAGATAGTTCCATGTCAAACAGTCAGGGCTATTCCATAGAATCTTTGAGGATGGAGCATGTGAAGAGGCAAAGTATAAAAGTCTGTGGAAATAAAAGTTCTGTTATTTTATATTTCCATTCCCAACGTATATCACACTTGATGCACTACTTATGCACTGATAGCTTTCGGTTTCAGCTAATAAAGTTCTGACTGACTGACTTCATACCCCACACAGTATCTTTTTAAACATGGGCATCACACTAGTATATGTATCAAATTCAAACTAATCTAACTACAACATTCATTCAGGCAAAATGGTCTTCCCCAAGGACACTGCAATAGGCGTATAATCTTCTATACTAGAAACCTTAACGCAACCGAGTTAAATCAGTCTGCGTGATCAATGCCTACAAGTTCAACAACAACCTGGGGGATATTCCAGACCTTTGTGGACTGATCACATTGCCATGATCTTTGGTGACTGGCATAGAATTGAGTGTCCTGAGAATGGGAACACAGATTTAAAGAAAGAGAAGGGGAAAGAAAATACGTCCTGGGCTCCAACTTTCAACCCTTCCAGATTATGATATGTGCAATATACGTAATATGCAACACTTGTCCAGTGTTTTCTGCACACGCTAAGTGCATTGCATGCGTTATCTTGATGCTATCCTTACAACAATCCTGTAAGATTACTACTATTAGTTTACTACAGTTATCAGCATCTTTGCATTTGAAGCTTGTCTTTCAGGCTGAGAGGCTTGTCTAAGACTAAGTTCATGGCAGAGGTAAGATTCAAGTCAGGGAAGTTCTGGTGTGCAATTCACAGCCCAGTCCTGTGCAACTCCTCTGGTACTGATTCAGCCATGCCAGTGTGGCACAAGCTGCATCCCAAAGAGGAGTCTTGAGCTACGAAGACCTCCTCAAGGTAAGGGAACATTCATTCCCTTCACTGCCCAGAAATTCCCTTTTACTGGCACAAGTCTAAGTAGGTGGATTGAGGCCTGGAATAGGGATTGGATTTTGACAGAGCCACTGCTGCCGATATTTCCTCCTTCCTGGCCTCAACACCCCCTCCCTGCCCCAGTCCCTGCCTTGCTCTTCCATCCCTCCCACCCTATGTCCACTGCCCACCCCCACGCCACACCAGTGCCTGGGCTTCTCTGCAGGCCTCTGCTGCACAGCCATGGCCACTCACCGCTGCGCACTGACTGCACAGAATGGCAGAATATCCAACCACCATAAAGCACACCGTTCCATCAGAATGTACACATTCCAGTGGCTCAGTGGCTCAGTAGAATTTGGCCTGATCAATCTCTTAGCTGCCACTCTATACACCTAAGGAGGGACGTCTCATGTCCAGACTAGAGTCCATGAGGATCTCGCTTCTGTACTGCAGATTTGGACAAAAGAGAGACCAGCATGGACAATGAGATGCAATGTTCACAGCGGCAAAAGTGTATGCTCTGGAACTGGGTTGTAATTTGGGTAATTATGGTACTTAACGGCTAGTTGAGGAAATCTTAGCTGGTGCTTGAACCAATATGGATGGAACATAAATATGTGTAACCTTTTGTACTCACCTTTTTTATTGTTGGCGTTCTCTAAGCACATTATAAATCTTTCTGACATGTTCTGATTTTTTTTATTTAGCTTTCGTTCCTTGGATGCTGAGAGTCGGAACACTTCCCCAAAACTCAGCCAACTCAAACAAGAAAAAAAAAAATCACTCTAATTGTTTATTTGCTAAGCAGCACAGAAGGTGTCCGTATAACTTCCTATCACACGATGATACCTTCACCAGAACCATTCATTTCAGGACCAGAGATGCAAGTGCAGTTACCTCCCATTTTCACACCAAACACAGTGGAACTTTAATGAAGGCACTTGATGGTGCTATTTAAACTTAGTATTTTGAAAAAAATCAAAATAGTCCTAAATACTTTGACACAATTACTGATAATGCAGTAATAAAAGCAAGATAGTCAGTTCAGCGGCAGTGCTATTTGCTTGAAGTTGGTTTAAATGAATTATTATCTCACCTAGAGGCATTTGGAAAGATGATTAACAACATTATTATCTATAGATGTTCCAGCAGCAAGCATGCCAAGTAAGTACCCATAAATTGTCTTCCAAATGTACTGATCTTTGCTTCAGATAATTTGCCCTGATTAGCAGCTCAAACTGCACCATCATGGGAGTCCGTTCCTGACATCCCTGTGGTTTCCCCCCCAAAGTCAAAGGGCCCAATCCTATCCAACTTTCCAGCATTGATGCAGCCATGCCAACGAGGTATATGCTGCATCCTATAGTGGAGGGCAGTCACAGAGGCGTCCACAAAATAAGGAGCCATTTGTTACCTTGGGGGCTGCATTGTGGCTGCATCAGCACAGGAAAGTTGGATAGGACTGCTCCCTAAGTTATGTCAGGGAGGTAAATCATAAGCAAGGGAAAGAGTTAGCACTCCCAGCTACATAACCCTTGCAGTGAACTCAGCCACTGTATATGGGGGTATTTGTGGCTTTAAACATATTGTCATGCACATTGTGAGCCTAGGGGGACCCCCCCCCCCCATTTCATGTGATGCTTGATCCTCTCTAGTCTTTAAGCAAGAGTTGTTACAAAAGTTTGCAAAGGGGCAAAGACCACAAAAGAACATCCCCTGGCTTGGAAATTGCAGTGGGGAGTGATTCAACTGACCCGTCTTAGCTTTAAATGGCTGAGAGGCAGAGTCTTTTGAAGGCACAATAGTGTAAAGAGGTCAGAGCAGAATGTGGTCATTAAAGCCATGTTAGTGATCAGCACCCATTTCAGCTCTACAGCCACCAGGTAAAGATGTGCTGAATTGATGAATCCAGGTCTGCCTTGCTGGATCAGACCAAGGAATCTGTCTGCTTCTTTACCTATTTGGTTTTGACAAAGCAAAGTGCTTTAGAGCAGGGGTTCTCAACCAGTGGTATGTGCACTACCAGTGGTACACCTGGCAGTGTTGAATGGTAAGTGCAGCACCCACCGCCCAGCAGTGAGACCACAGTGGGAGCGTCCAACAGCGATTGGAAGCTCGAGCTGAAGGACAGAGCTCAAAGTGCACGGTTTCTGAATGCAAGAAAAAGCTTGCCCACTGCCTTGAGTCTCTTACTGACCTTAGAAGCTCCTGTCCGGAAGTAACTGGTGATGACATCATTGCCAGTTACTTTCAGTGGTACTTCTGAGGATAGTGCAGCAGCAAATGGTACATCAGGAGAGCAGTATTGAAAAACACTGCTTCAGAGTATTTATAGCTGCAGTGCAATTTCTAATAGCAACCAGCCAGATGCCCTTGCAGCTCAAGAGCAAGATAGCAAGGTTGACTACTGTCTCCACACATGGAGTGTCCATTGAATGAACATACCTAATAACCATTAATATACCTGCATATAATTTCAGCTCCATGAAGTAGGGGAGCTGAGCTTCCATTACAGTACTGAACAGCACAAGAAACTTATTTGAAACAAACACACTACAATGGGAGACGGACATTCTGTGTATCCACCTGTAATAGTTTGAACTGATTGTATTTAGGGAGAATTAATCAGATTTGGGGCCTCCAAAAACAAAGGGGTGATCCAGTCAAACCGGAAGACTTTTCAGTTCCAATAAATTCCAGTGGGAGAGACTTAAGGTCCTGCCATCAATTAAATCATTAGCACTTGAAATTCTTAATCTTGAATGGATCGTGGCCATCATTTTTTAAAATGGGTTTGATATGCCCATGAAGTACTGGCAATGTTAACAATACAGTAATAACAGAGCACCAGACATGGCTTTGTTCTTACCCATATAGATAAACTAAGCATATTTATGATGAGAGCACAAGCATATGGGACAACTGGTTGGCATAAACCATGCAAAATGCAGTCAAGTTTTTCATAGCCGTCAAGAGTTGCCCAGGAAAAGATACCGTTTTGCTACCACTCATGACTAAAACTCAGGCCAAGAGCACAGCAAGTCTAGGAAGTAGCAGTGTTTGCATATTTTAGATCAGATATCCTGTACATCTGAAAGGGAGGATCACAAACAAAACAAGAACACACTATCAGATTAATAAGAAACTACAGCGGAATGTCAAATATCATGTGAAGCTTGGCTTGGCTAATTCTGGTTCCTTCTAGATCCCTTCAGAGCCACGAAGGATCCTTATCTCCTCTGTTTATCAAGTCAAGACTACACAGGCACTTGGATCGAAGCTCCAGGTCTGCCATCACTCCAAAGCATTTTGCTTTTAAGGGCAGTTAAAGCCAAGATACAGGAAAATTGCTAACAGGAGGATAAAACATCAACACGAGAACAGAGTCTTTACAACACATCTTTGCATATAATGAATGTTGAACATAAGGAGTTTGTCAGGAAGACCTTTTATTATCTTTGGTAGGATTAGCTGCAACTGTTTATTCAAGTGAGGCAGAATGTGTGCTAGGTCTTGGGAACGGATGTAATGAGCAGCTCAGTGTTTATAACTGCTTAGCGACCAAGATTGCCATGATTTCTGAGATTCCCAGCATCCTGATGCTTATGTGCTGCAATCTTATGGACTGAGACCATTAGCCAGGAATGTCCAAATTTGGAAAGCTGGATATCCATATATGAAAAACATTCAGGAAATGTGTCAGATGGTGCTTTTTCTATCAGTAGGAAAGTGGATCAAGATAACACTTTTTTCTCTCCCTAGTATCTAGCACCAGTTGTGTGAGTAAGGAGGAGAGGATGTGTATGCCTTGTACTCTGGGGGTGTAAGGGCCATTAGGTGCATGCAGTAACCCTGCGGTCATAGAGCCCCTTGTTAATGGGTTTTCCCCATCTAAACATTGCTTGAAAGGAAGGAGGACAGTGTTCAAGGGAAAGAAACCTTCCAAAATTAGTTTCCACCACACGTTCTGGAACACAGATACTTACTGTAACAGCCAACACAAAAGGAGCCCACAATAAATGCATTTACTTAGGAGAAATTGCAGTTTCTTCAGCAGTTTGATTTCATAGTCTGAATTTAAGCACTATTAACATGTAACATGCTGACAAAATAGGTCATGAGTCAGGTCACTAGAACTGAGACAACAGTTGGACAAGACCTGATCCATAGAAATCCTGAGCAGAGAAAGCCAGATAAGATATTTTGAATTTTCTCTGTGCTATACATCCCAACACTCCATGGCAACACTATATATAAGAAACTAATGTGTCACTTGGCTGGTCCACCTATACAGACGTAGATACTCACAGTTGGTGAGTATCTGTGGGTTTGGTGCATTGCACATGTGGGTTTGGTGCATTGCACATGGCAGGCCCTTGATCTTACTGTGCTTTCTCTTTTACTTCAGAGCAGAAGTGCCTGCTCCTTCAATGGGACTAGAAACACTTTTATTGGAAAAGAAGTTCTGTGTACACATCAGAACTCCTGCACCCACGAGAAAGCCCTGGAGCAGGGCCTAGACCTTTAATTTCAGCCATACATTGGACATTTCAGGTAACTGGACCAACGTATCAGTTAAAACTATGACACGAACAATTTGTAGTCAACTCCAAACAACAAAGTCAAACTTTGAAAGAAACGTGTTTCCTGTCTTTCTTATTGCAAGGCTGGTAGCCACTATCACACCAGCTTTCTCAGTGGCAGCCCCTCAAAGCCACAAGTATCTTGTAGCAAACTGGAAGCTTCATTCTGTCTAGAGAGCACTCAAGATCATTGTTCTTAGGGTTCTTAGTCCTGCATTCTGTTTCATGAGTCCTTTGGTTTTACTCCTACTCTTTTACTGATGGCTCTGGGTTTTGCCCTGTCCCCAGTTCTTTTGTTACTCTTTTGGGACTTTGTCTTGTTGATTTAATTGAATCTGCTGTTAGAATCTGTCTGATCACAAAGTGGTATGTGTATTGCTGAAGTAAATAAGGTTGCAACCCTACACACACTTTCCTGTGAGTAAGCCACATTGAACACAATGGGACTTACTTCTGAGTAGACATGCATAGGATTGTGCTACATTATAGACTTTATTAACTATCATCCTTTAGGACACAAGTTGTCATTGTGTCATGTGGGAAGAATCGTAGCTGCATGGAGCATTCATGCTTTGCATGCATATGATACCAGGTTCAATTCCTGGCATCTCCAGAAGATTTTAGGCAGCAAGGCAGGGAAAGATTAGGTCTATGCTTGAGGCCTTGCCCAAGCAGCTAGTTAGAAAAGGCAACACCAACTCAGATGGACAAATGGTCTGCTGCAGAGTGAACCAGTTACGTGGGTGTTCAGTGTTACCCGTGTCCGAATGCAGCATTATGGTGTGCGACTTATGTAATTCTTTTGTAACTCTGTTTACAGCAATACTACTTTCTTTTTCCACACTCTGAGTCTCTCCTGCTGTGGCGACCCCTTTGACCTTCTTCAGATCTCAGCACCACAGTCTTTCTTTCTTGAGTTTCTTGGCTCCAGCTCTTACTGACCACAGCTGGGACTCAGTGGGACAAAATGAACAATGATGATCTTTCCATAACTAGCCTTTATATCAGCACAAATCCAATTTCAAAATGTTCCGACTGCCCCTAATCTCATCGTAACACCGAAATGACAGCTCACATAAGCACTGAATAAGCACTTTGGAATGGAGGAATGCTCACATAAGCACTTTGGAATGGAGGACCAACACCTAAAAGACTCTTTATATTTTGATGACTACACCTGCCAATTTGTGCCTATCTCCTGTGGCTCAGGAGAATTCCAGTCCCATTTTAAATAGGCTTTGATACTGCAGTTTACGGAACATTCTGGATGGGCTTAAAGTGCAAGTCTTGACACGTTGCAAAATTGAGTTTTGCCACGTGGGCCATTCAGAATGAATCCAAACCTGCAGATGCTATTAGAGTCAGTAAAACAAAATATAGTGTACAGTCCATTCCCCAGTGCTCACTGCCATTGGTCTATTTAGCCCTGGGCTAGAGCAGCCTTGTCAATTACATTTACAAATATAATTTGTAAAAGACATCCTATTAGGATTTCATTGACAACAAGCAACAAAGTTTTGGCAGGGTGGCATCTGGCCTCTGCTTACAGAACAACAAACTGTTCTGTGCCCTCAGAAGGACTCCTTACCAATCCCTGATGTGCCCACAGCTTTTCTGTGGTGGAGCAAGTTGACTCTTGCACTACCATCTCCCTTTCTCTCAAGGGTCAGGAAAACTCTTTTTCAGACCCACATTTTGCTCCTGGCCACTGTGCCTCTCCAGGGCACAGGACCGCAACATACTGCCTCCCCCAGACATGCCGCCTCCCCCCCCCCCGGAGAGGAGACTTATGTACCACACAGAGTCTTGCACAATGTCCCCTGGCTCTCTGAAAGCCTTTTGAGGCCTCCATAGTGCCATTAAACAATACTTCCGGTTTTCCGACAAAAGTACTGTTAAACAGCGCACTGGAAGCCTCATAAGGCTTTCGGAGCATCAGAAGATATCACACGGGCCTCCCCAGCCCTTGAAAGACTTCTGGAAGGCGGGTGGAGGTGGCAACAGCAGCACGGTGGTGTTGCTCCCACAGGACCCACAGGAGAGGTACCCTGGGGTTTTTGTCCCCCTGACCCCCCCAAGGACTGCCACTGTTTTGCTCTGCATGATATAGTGGTGACCTCTACACTTCAGGTACACAAACGTGTTTTAAAATAAAGGGAAAACACCTGACCTTGTCCCTTTTGTTTCTGGAAACTGATTCAAAAGCCAGACAATCACTACCACACTCCCACCAGCCAGGCCATTCAAAATAAACATTTTCTTATTAATTCTCTATTAACAAAAATGAATGCGTTCTCTTAATTCTCAGCCCCACTGACTAAAACTTTTCTTCACTAGTTAATCAACTAGTTAATCAAGTGTAGTTGATTAATCTACTCAGGACTGATGCAGAAGGGGGGGGTGTGACATTTTGGGGCAGCTGCTAAGATTCCACAACTTTCAGGAAGGCCCACTGCCAATCACTGAGATCACTTCAAGGCCTAGAGCCTTTGCGGGCCGAAGCAAAGTGATTCTCTTGATGGTGTTGCTGCCTTTCCTTCTCCTCTCTCATTCCATTTCAAATGTAAAATGTTCACCATGTACCATGCAAATGTAAAGCTCATCATGAATCTTAGAGGAGTCCGCCCAGGTCTGAAGGGGCCCAGGAAGGGCAGTCGGCCAAGAGCCCCCAGAAATTGAACTGACTGGCTTTACCGATTAAAAGTACGGAAATTGCCTGTGATGGAAACACGTAGACCTGTCTTTTTGCAAAATGTAAAGCTGCCTTCAGTGAGGAAAATGTGTCCACAGCTATATCGTTACAGCAGTTTCACATTACCGTTTGAGGCAAGTACAGGTCAAACTCCATTAACCACTGATGGAGGTATTATAATTAAAAGTGGTTGCAAGAATGTGGTCATGTGCATATTAGCCTTGTTCAGAATGCATCGATTGGAACAACATGGAAGGCATGTGACTTTTCTGCTTGGGATTTCTGGCACTGTTCCAGCACTACAGCCTGTACGAAGATTTGATTGACATTCTTAAGGTAGATCAGAACAAGTAGATAAGTGTAAATATTTAAGTAGGTAAGAATTTAGAAATCCTTGAAGCGTTCATCTAAAACAGGAGCAGTAGACCCATGGTAGAACATTCCAGTGGCAATTTTATCAGCAGTCAGGGCATGTGTGCGTGAGAATGTTCTGTGCTCACTGTTCATAGTTTCCATAAAAGCCCCCCAAAGTACAGGAAAACAGCTTAAGGGGAAAATAAGGCATGATTTAGTGTGTGGTTTTTCCTGTTGGTTCTACAATGTTCTATGTGTGGACCAAGGGCCCGATCCTATCCAATATTCCAGTGCTGGTGCAGCCACAATGCAACCCCAAGAAAAGGGAACAAATATTCCTTTACTTGGAGGAGGCCCACTACCACAAGATGCAATGAGTGCCCCATTGGAACGGCTGCACCAGCACTGGAAAGTTGGGTATGATTTGGTCCTTAGGCACTTACCCACAACCAGAAACTTTCCTGTGTACATGTTTATGGAAAGGAGAGCAAACTGCTACACAATGCTGCAATCTGGTTTGTTGGATTAATGGCCACTGAGATGTAAAAGCACACGCATGCATGGACACAAACATTCATGCATGCATGTACGCAAAAGAGTCCTTGAACACTCAAAAAGTAAGCATGTGTTCAGAGCGCATGCAGAAAGCAATTTTTGCAGCTCACCACACTCTCTGTCAGTGGTGTAGCCAGAGTGGGGTGGCAGCATGGTAAGTATTGCAGGTGCCAAAATGTGTTGTGTAAGTGTCCCCTCTCACTTGCTCTCTCTCACACAGGGCCATTGGGGCAGCAATGGCAATGTGTAGGAGCTTGCTGAACCAATTGGGAACAGACAGAAACATGAACAACTGCATTTCTAGGACATATGTGCACCTATTTGTATACGTGAATGCTTTGTGTTTTTTTAAGGCATCACCAAAAGACACAGTTGGGACAGGCAATATTCACCTGGGAAAAGAAACAGCAGAAAATATGGATTGTCCCTGGCGAAAAGGGTCTACTGGAACATAGTGTAATGGCCAAACATGATTAATTTCTTAATGTGAGTTTAAGTTAAAATAATTATAATTGCAGCTGAATACCTTTCATGCCGGTGCAATTTTCCTTAATGAACTATGAGCTGGACGGACACACACACACAGAAAGAGAGAGAGAGAGAGAGAGAGAGAGAGAGAGAGAGAGAGGTAAAAGGTTTTGTTTCTTGTTCTTCTTCCCTCTCATCTTTAACATGTAGGGCTGGTCATCATTCTGGAATAAGTAAGTGAACCGGCGCTGAGAAAAACTGTGAGTTACAACTTCCCATTATCACCGGTGCTTTATCTTATGCAACAGTACCCTGAGCAGTTCATATTAATAAACAATTAAAAACACCTCTGTTGAACATCACTCATCCACACTGTCGGTGCTGCATGAGAAGCGTGGGCTATGCACTGTGGGTTTTATTAGAAAGCCTGGTAGGCACAGTAATGAAAGATCTGTATCCAAATGCTAATTCCAGAGGCAACATTGCTACGTTCCTATCTCTGGGTGATTTAAATTAATTTATATGTGCAAATGAAGTTGATATTTGTCTCTGTCAAAAGCTTCATATTTCCAGTCCGGTTTGAACATTTTTCTAATTTGATACATGGTGGTTTTTTTTTTCCTGGTGCTTTTCAGAGATTATGATGGGGGGACGCAGCTGACAATGAATGGGAAGCTTTTGAAGATGCTCAGTTTCTGGATTATCTGCATATAAAAGTTGGGGAAACCTCAGATTTCATTGCTGCTGCTTTCCCAAGCACCACAGTCACCTGTTTTGGCAGGGGAGTGGTTTGTGGATTGTAGCCTTATACAACTAGAGTAGTCTCAGTCTAACCACCCCAAGTTCTACATCACTTTATTATGCCTACTGAGTACAGGCATGAAAAGAAGCAGACAAGACAAGCCCATTCTGGGCATTGTACAGGGACCAATGCCTAGGGCCTCAAATTTAAACACTAGTTAATTTTTTCACATTCCTAAAAGGCTAAAATGTGACAAATTCTCATATGTGGATATGAAGTGCTCTTCCTAAGACAACACAGAACTGAGGCACGTGTGGTTGGAGTACAGGAATGGGGAAATTCACAAGCTTGGGGTAGAGGGAAATGCGATTATGTCACACCTTGACAGCCTAGACGGGACATGCACAGTATACCCCAGGGGAGTTTTGGACCCTAGAGGCCTCCTCAGGGCAAGGGAACATTTGATTCTTTACCCTGGGGGGTTGGCCAGTGCCAGCCCCCAAGTCTACTCAGACTGCTGGGTCTACTCAGACCTGCACCAGCAATTTATCTGGTGCAAGTCTGCGTGGACCCAGGTTGGGAAATTGAGATTGGGAAGGGGGATATATCAGCATGTCCTGCTGTTGTTGATACCGTCCCCTTCCCGGCCTCCTCCCACCCCCTTCTCTGCCCCATCTCCACTGCATTCCTACCCCTCCCTGCTGTGTTGCACCCTCTCCCCTCCTCCCACCACCTGAGCTGACTGACCGGTGGTGATAGATGTCCTCCGGCTGCTGGAGCATGGAACTGGGTGCTCACTGCTTGTGACAGGACCAGGCTGCGCTGAATGGTGTATCATGTTTTGTGACAGCTGTAAAGGACCTTACAGTGCCAAAATGAATTCTCACTGCAGTGGCATAAGGCCCTAATAGGATTGAGTGTCAAAGTCCAATCCTATGCATATCTAATCAGAAGTAAATCCCATAATTGTCAATAAGGTTTGCACCCAGGTAAGTGTGGCTAGAATTGCAGCCTGGATATATGAAAACTGTCTGCCTCAGAGATTCTCATTCCATTTGAGGGGAAGGAAGTTATTTATTTGGGGAAATGGGCAGTTGCTTCTCTCATCTCTCCTTCTGATGCCATTTATGCCTTTCTTCCACACAGGAGCTTAAGGAAGCATACATGAGATTCCTACAGTTTGTCATTCAAGGGCTGGTCAGATCCATATGCACTAAGCAGCTTCAGTAAGTCTGAAACCTCACAACTAAAACTAGACTCTGGGACCTAATATAATTTTTTGGCTGTATATTGTCATATACGCCACACTAATTGACTAGAACTGTTTGGGGAAGGGGATTATATGGTTAAATGTCTCTTTTATTTATTTATATTTATACAGGTATTTATATACCGCCTTTCTTTGGTCCTCAGATTTCTCCTCAGACTTTAATCCAAGGCGGTTTACATAGGCAGGCTGTTCTAAACCCCCGTAGGGATTTTTACAATTGACTAGTTCTAGTCTTTCATAGAACTCCTCTTTCCAGTTGGATTCCTTCCCGGTCTGGTCTCTCTCTGGCCCTTCGCCTCCCACGCTCCACTTGACGGCAACTCCTCTCTGCCACCAGCTGAGGGTCAGCTCATCAGTATATCAGCGTGTCGTCAGTTCTCGGGTACTTCCGGTTGTTTCAAACTGGCAGCCTCAGATCTTCAGGCATACAAGGTGGCAGCTCTACCAACTGAGCCAGACCTCCTGCCCTTTCTCCTGCCAGACTTCCTCTTTCCACTAGATACTGCACTATGGTTTGGAACAGTGGTTCTCACTCCTTTAGCACCGGGACCCACTTTTTAGAATGAGAATCTGTCAGGACCCACCAGAACTGATGTCATGACCGGAAGTGATATCATCGTGTAGGAAAATTTTTAACAATCCTAGGCTACAATCCTACCCACGCTTACCCAGCAGTAAGTCCCATTGCCTATCACTGTTAAAAGCATCGGCATAGTAGCTTGTTAAACATACAGATCTGTGTCATTTCCCCAAACACAGTTACATACCATGGTAGCATCAAGTCTAATATATTAAAAATAAAATATTGAAATGAAAATGAAAATATTGAAATGAATGGGGACCCACCTGAAATTGACCTAGTGGGTCCCAACCCACAGTTTGAGAAACACTGGTTTGAAAGATTGACAGACATGACAATAAACACACCAATAAAACATAAAGGGGTTTTTTTCTGTTCAGTTTGTACATTCTGTGCTTTCTTTTTGGAGAACTACACAGAAATTCTTATAACCTGATCATATTTCACCCTGCAGTTTCCTTACTTCCTCAGTGAGTTAGCTGGTTAATAAGTTACTCATGGTCTGAAATGTAGTGTGAGGTTATAGAACATTTTGCTATGTTGGAACAAAAACAATTAAGGATCCTTTGACACCTTGAAGACAAGCACATGAATTGTGGCAGATCTTTTCCCCCTTTTATACAGTACTACAATGTTCCTGAAATATCACAGAAAAATGTAAATGCATTTTTTATCATTAGACTGGTCATATCCTGGCTTTTTACTCTACCGTAAATAGTTTGACAGTTTGCAGCTTTTCTTAGGTTAGGAAAACAGGATTCCTTTCGACAACAGCCATGCATTCTTGGTGCTGGAGTTGTCAGGTGAGCTGCTCATTTTGACTTCCCCCAGGCTCATTCATTGATTAGCGTCTCTTGGCCTTGACTCAGCCAGCTAGTTTTCGGTTGAACCTGAAGGGGTCACATGGATTCAAGGTGGCCTGGAAACAAAGCACCTCCAGAGAGAACATTCAGTCAGAATTGCTTTGGTTGACTTCCATCAAGTTCCTTTTTAAATTATGAGCCTCTTTAGAATAGGTAACTGCCTTCTTATTCTGCTTGCTTCGTAAACTAGTTTGAGAACTTTTTGTTGTGGAAAAGCAGCATAGAAATATACCAGATGATAAATGATAATGCCGGAGGTTAATATCAGAGATTATTCACGACAAGCACCTGTTGGAGGTTGCATCCTATTTCCGCTGTTCAGATAAGAAACAATGTAGGCTGTATGTCTCTCTCTCACCAAACACCATTGCAAGCTTCTTATAGCTGTTTTATTAAAGAGATCAGTCTTCTAGATACAGATCAACTCTTGTGAAACTTATGTGAAGAATGGCCAAGTAAAATTCTGACACCTAAGATAAAAGTCAAGGTGCTGACTACTTGCATTTGCTGGGGAAACTAGAGAACTCAGCAAGGAAAGACCCAAATGGAAGAGGGCATAAAACCAGTGGTTCCCAAACTTTTTCAACTGGTTGCTCATTTGACCTACTGGACCATTGGCTGTGGTTCCCCATTATTGCTAATCCCATAGAGAAGTGGGTTTTTTGTTAGGATTCCACAGCTCCCCTGGCTGGTTTCCACATCTCCCTGGGGAACCACAGTTCACAGTCTGGGAACCACTGGCATAAGGCAATGGAGATCTGTTATTGCATCTCTTGTCTTTTTAGAGTTTAGCAACTAGCAGCCCTTCTCCAATTCAGATCAGGTGCTCTGCAAGCGGGAAGCTAACCCCCTTCCTCAGTGCCACTATTTGCCATGTTTGGGGAAACTTACATGCTGCCTACAGGTTTCATCTAATGGGGCTAATAGCAGCATTGGGGCTAATTTTCATCAGGAAACAGTGTTGGGGAAAGGGTTTCACTCAGCAGGAGTGGCATAACAACCTGATGCTGCCTGGGACTGCCGCTGCTGCCTCTGCACAAAAAATGAGTGCACCATACCTTACTCCTGGTGCAGTTTCTTCAAATGCTAAGTGCAGGACATCCAGTTTTAGCTAAGGAGACATGATACATTTTCCATTCATTTTTAGCAAAATGGAAAGCAGATCAATGCGGCTGGTGCCTGCAGTGGGTTGAAGTGGGTAGGAGGGAAGCTGCAGATGAAGGGCACTTCAAATGCACTGCCCTCACACCCCCTTCAATCCGTGAATGATGCAACCAGCATCACCTACCCTCATGGATGGGACACCCCTGAAAGTCACCCTCCTGCACCACCACGATCCCAATCAGAATACCTCCATCATGCAATGCATGTTTTAGCTTCTGTTTGCTTAGATTTGAAAATATGGGAGACTGAAACAAAGATCTCCAACATCTCATCTAGTTTGGCCCGGGGGGGGGGGGAGTGAGTGAGAGGATTGAAAAAAACACAAGAAAACTGTCAACCGTGGAGAGGTCTGTCTGCTCTGTTTACAATGAGACCTGCTGATGAGACTGTCAGAAGGGAGGCTTGGCACCTTTCATGTGAGAAATTACAGACCCAAATCTACCCAATTTCCCCGCAGTGATTCAGCCGCAGGGCAGCCCTGAGGTAAGGGAACAAATGTTCACTAACCCTGAAGAGGCCTCAGTGACTGCCCCCACCCCCAGCGCAGGATGTAGTGCACACCCTATTGGTCCCAGCTGCTTCAGCGCTGGAAAGTTGGATGGAATTGGGCTCTAAGAAGTTTAATTAAAAATTAAGAAATTATTAATTTCATTAGAAAATTAAGAAATGAGACTGGAGCGCTTGCATCTGGTCAAAAATTTCCAGTCAGGGGAATAACTGTGTAAAATATGTAATGTGCAAATCCATTTTAAGCATTGTAGACAATTGGCTGATGCTCTTTGTGCTTTGCTCAGAACAGTTGTTAATTGGAAGCAGTTATATTTATGGAGCAATAAAATAAACAGAGGCTTTTTTCCAATTATGTGGAATATTTGCATTGTCAAACCATCTGGTAAATCTTCAGATGCTTATTGCTCTCCCATGTAAATATCCTGATGCGCTTGGTCTCATTTGCTATGATTATTTCCTAGCAAATTACAGCATCGTATCATGTGACCCATGCTGCAGTATCACACAATCTAATTGATACTTCAGTGTTCAGTTAACTAATTGAATCGTGAATTGGATCCACTTGGAATGATCCAGGCACTGTTAAAGTTTCATTAAATTTTCAGTGTGTGTGTGTGTGTGTGTGTGTGTGTGTGTGTGTGTGTGTGTGTGTGAGAGAGAGAGAGAGAGAGAGAGAGAGAGAGAGAGAGAGAGAGAGAGTTAAATGTCCACTTAACTTTCTCAGTGAAATTAATGGGCCTTAAAAGTGCTTAACTTTGGCTGAACTTTTGCCATTGTTATAATTTCATAAACCATAAACCACTAAATTTTTTTTAAAGTAAGCAACTCTTTCCTTTGCCAATCTAATGATTCCCGGGTTTCTGCTGAAGTTCTGTAGTCATGCATCTTCTCATCCATAGAAGGCACTCTTACACTACTGACAAAAAATGTTACCCAGAACTACATTGCATTTTGCCATATGCCTGACTGAGTTGCAGACTGTCATGCACTAATGAAACCAGTAGAACTATGGCAGTATGAATTGATAGTAAATGCAGGTGAAAAATAAAATATTGTACTTCTGTCACTTGTACAAGGGTTGTACACTGAGAATAAAGAGAAATATCTGGAAATACAAAAAAGTGATGAGGACTGAAAATCATGATTATCTGCCCCTTTTTAAGCTGAGATTTAATCTGGGAATAGTCACCTCATAGCTCTTCCTCTTAAGTACTCCATGACTCCCATCAGAGGACTGTAGTAATATTTTTTAAATTATCTTTTAAAAAAAGTCTCTCTCTGTGTGTGTTACACACTCAGGCTAAAGAGAAAAGTGAGTTAATTCTTGTTTTATCCCTATATGTGTCCCGTCATTCTGTATTATTCCTCCTTGTTTGTTTGAAAATGGACAATTTGGCTGTCGCCCTAGTTAGGAGGTGCATCTCCAGACTGCTGCTGTTGCTGAGTGGCAGCTAAAGAATGGTCAGCTGGTCATGCTTATGGGGCATCAAGGGGCACGCCAGAAAGCCCCAGCATCACTTCCGTGTCCTATAGCTCTGCCCCTATCCCAGGGACAGGATTTGTTGGAGGACGTAAATGCTGCAGTCAGGGAGAGATTCTCCCTTTGATGGAGAGTTGATGTGTTATGCTGAATATGGCCTTTGAGAAGTACCAAGGATCCTATACAAAGTCATAAAGCTTGCTGGCTCATGCTGGGCCACCTGCCATCTCTCACTGTAACCTGTCTCACAGGTTTGTTGAGAAGGTAAAGTTGGGGGGGGGGAAGGGCGCATGTATGGTGCCCTGAATTCCCTGGAGAAAGGGTGGGATGAAAATGTACAATAAATGTTCCTGTCTGGTAGCATGTTTGACCTAATTTGCCTAATTTAGTGGTTTGGAGAGCAACCCCAAGAAAGAGCTCTTCCTTCCGTGGTGACAGCATGACCTCACCTTTCTGGCACAGCAACACAGTGAAGGTCTGCAGAGAAAGCGGCGCTCATCTCAAGTGCCATATGTTTGTTGTTTGCATAGAACAGTCGCCAAATGAACACTTGTAGCTAATCTAAATTTGAACTGTTTGTTATTTTTGTTTTTAAGCAGGATGCAGGATATCAGAAAGGACAATTTAAAGGCATAAGTGGTCTCCTCCTGACCAAGCCTTCTTGGCTGATTGCAAACAGAATGACAGCTGCTGACAGAGCTGCGGCTGACAGCCGGACTCATTTATTTGTGACCTTCTATATGGCTCTCTAATGGAAAAAGACTGTGCTACCGAAGCATCTGATTTTCTCTGCATCAGGTTTTAATTTAAAGAGCAAAAAAGGGATGGGGGGGCATCTGAAGGTCTGAAGTCATTCTCTCAAATGGCTCTGTCCTTTTTCTTGCATTGCCTTTTATGCTTGGAGCCTGTTCCATCATCCTCAGGTTGTGTCCTCTCTTGCCCATGTGCCCATGCCCTGCTGAAGCTAAACTGTAGTTCAGGAGTGGGGGAGGGCTTGAGTCCTTGGACCTGAGTGGTACAAGGCGGAGAGGAGGGAAGCTTAACCTCCTCCTTCTCATGTGGTATTTTATTTCTTTATTTGAAAAACCTAAGCCTTCCCTTTCCACACTTGGGGGAGCTCAAGGTGACTTACATCAATAGATAAATGAGATAAAAGACAACAAAAAATAAAATAAACCCAGCAGCAGCAGAAGAAAAAAAACCAATACAAAGCAGCCATAAAGGAAGACAGAAGCCTTAATTAAAAGCCAAGCAGAATGAGAGGGAAAAGCCTGGAGACCCTTATAAAAGGCCGGCAAGGAGAGAGCAGTCCTAAATTCCCCTGGAATTCCGCAGGCCAGGCTGTAGAAAAGAACAGATTGGGAAATGTGTACTTCAAGGTGCTCATCACCCTCAAGACCAAATTCTGCTGCTCCAGGATCTCTGAAGCTTTTAGGGCAGCCATTTTCAACCACTGTGCCATGTCACATTGGTATGCTGTGAGTGGTCCACAGGTGTGCCACTGAAATTTGGGGGAAGGTCATTTATTAGTAGGGCCAATGGGGATGTGAGCCCCCCACTGGCAGCATGGTGTGTCTTGGCAATTATCAAAAGCCTGATGGTGTTCCCTGACAATTTTAGTGCCTTGTCAGTGTGCTGTGAGATGAAAAAGGTGGAAAATGGCTGTGTTAGAGGTTCTCCCCTCGCAATCCTTTGCAGCTTAAACAGTCATTAAACAGTCATTAAACAGTGCTTAAACAGGCACTTTTTCAAGTGGGTGCTCCATTTTTAGCAGGGGGAGAGTAACTGGCCCATCTCACCCCAGCAGTGTCTGTTTTAGTGGCTGTCTGCTGGTATTCTTAAGTATTCTTTTTGCATCTTTTTAGATTGTGAGCCCTTTTGGGATAGGGAGCCATTTAGTTATTTGATTTTTCTCTGTAAACCGCTTTGTGAACTTTTAGTTGAAAAGCGGTATATAAATACTCTTTAATAATAATAATAATAATAATAATAATAATAATAATAATAATAAAGGGACAGGACAAATAAAGAAGTCCCTTCATTTGTGTGGTTCCTGTAATCAAACCAGAAGTCCTGCTATTCCATGTCTGAAGAAACCTCGCAAGGAGCAAAGGAAGGAAGTGGATGATCCATTCACTTTTAGTGGGCAGAAAGTGGATGAGTGCAGGTTGATCTTCTGCAGTGGTGACAGCAGACCCAGGGTGAAGGACACATGCATCACCTTGCCTAACGGATGGGCCACCCCAGGAAGGTAATTCAGATCAGGGCTTCTGAGAGGGAGGAGCAGAATGTACATCAGACCTGAGCTCAGGGTCAAAAAAGGGGTGTAGGAGCCAAATAAGATGGGTGGATCAGGTCGCGAGGAAGGTCTAATGGAGAAAAAGGGGCTGATAAAATTCCTCACAGGGCCTCTGATTCAGATTGCAGGAAGTGCTTTTCTCTCTGATCCCAATTTACCATCCCAAAGGAAGCTTTAAGCTGCAAAGGAGACAGAAACCTGACAGGTTGGGGAGGGTGTTGCTTTACATTTCTTAGATCCAGATCCAAAGTGCTTAGACCTAATGCTGCCCTAGATCACTTGCTTCCTAACAGAGCTCAGGAGAGAGGGGTAAAGGGGGTAATTTGTACCCGGGCCCAGAGTCAAAAAGGGGACCCAGGAGCCAAAGGAGGGGGGCCCAGAAATTTCCTGGGATCTTACATTTTCCTATCTATTCAGACTTGTTGCCTGCATGGGATGCTGGGGACACTACCACGAGCGTGGGGTTGCAGGTACTGGCAAACCATATATGCTGGGCCATACATGACACTCCTTAACATAGTGTCAAATCTGGGAGAAAACAGGCCTGCTACAATAGCTCATTGCCTTGTGGATCTGCTTGGTATGAAGGAGTGTTCCCCAACCTTGTTTTGCCCCTCCCTGCCTCCATTCTGCTCACCCCTCACCACCCTCTCCCACTCTGTTTCACCCTTCTGGCTTTGCAAAGGGGTCCAAAAGAAACTTTGTACCCCCTGATAAAATTCCTCCCAGAAGCCCTGCTTCCTAAGAAGCACTTTCTCTTAGGTAGGCTGAACAACAGACCATGTACACCTGCTGTGTTTATGACAGGAAAGTGGTAGTTTAGGGCTGCAATCATATACACACTTTTGTGGGCGTGAGCCCCATTGAATACAATGAGACTTCGTTTTGGGTAGTCATGCATAGGATTGCTCAGTAGAAATAAAGAGTAGCCTGAGGATGAATGTTTGGCACCAAAAGGACTTCTTGAGGTTAATGTCATGTATTCTGGATGCTCTGGGAGGGGACTCCTGCTTCGTCATACTGCATCAGAGGTAATCCTCAGTGACCTATAATAAACAGGATGAAGGAACAGCAGTAGTCAAATGAAGAGACAGCCAGTGGCGCTGGCCTGCCAGGCAGACACATTTTTTAAAAAGAGGGAGGAAGCTCTGCTTACAATTGAACAAGGGGCTCCTAAACTCCAGGAGACAAATGATGGACACACTTTGATGGCTATAAAAAGATGCACAGGATGGCCTGCTCGTCCCATATCAATTGTGTGCGCAAGAGAATGTTTTTCTTTTGCATGTTATCTTAAAACATGCTAAATATGGCATAAACTGTCATGGAATCTATGCAGTGTTTCACTTATTTATGGCGGCTGCATATTTTATAATTGATGATTTTGTGAACTGAATCAAGTGACCTTTATTTGCATGATCAAACTTATGTACAATGACAACAGCAAAAGTAAGGACCTTCGGTATTGAACAGTTCTGATTATTATCATCATAAATGAGCAGCAGACTGCAAAGATTGCTCTGAAATCTTGTCCTGGCCATAAGGCTCTCCCTGCCCATCCCCCATAAAAATACATTGAATAATGAGTTTTTTTTAAACATGCTGGGAAACATGTATTTAAACCAAGAAATAAGCAATAAGTTACCATGAAAGCAACAGGTACGTGCTCATGCAAGTAATCAAAAACGATTATCTAAAACTGGGTGCACAGTTCAAATCATTCTGCAACTGCTAGTTATCCACGGAAGAATATTTTTGTTACAAGTTTAATTCTCAGGGTTTTCCTTTTAAATCTGTTATTTATTAACCTCCTTTTTCTCTCTGCATCTATAACACGCTTGCTCTTTCTCTCTCTGTATCACTGTCTCTCAGGGTGCAATTAGACATGACGTCGGAAGATCTGTGATTGAATTTCTTGCTGTTTAATAAAAGTTTAATAGCAGTCATGGGGGGTGAGTGAGTGTAAGGCACATGTGATAGCTGTGGGGAAGTGGAGGGATAACCTTTCCCTATATTATTATTATTATTATTATTATTATCATTATTATTAATAACAGTATTTATATACCGCTTTTCAACTAAAAGTTCACAAAGCGGTTGCAATATATATATATATATATATATATATATATATATATATATATATATATATATATATATATATATATATGCAATAGTCATATGGGTACCAGTATGTCTTCCTCTTTCAGTACACAGGGGCAATTGAGGGAGCAATGTTAATGGCAAAATGGAATGGGAGACAAGGGTTAAACCTGTTCCCACCCACAACGCAATCGTGATTGGATCTCCTTTCCCCTGCAGGGAATATTTTTACTTATCTTTCCCAGGCCTTTTGTTCACCCCCTGCCCACCATTGCATGCAGTGTTTACTCTGTCAGTGCAGCTGTATGGCGGAAGATGGTGGAGAATAGGAGTGGGCTCTTTATTTTTACTTCATAGGCAGTCATAGGCAGTTGCTATTAACCTTTTTTTTTTTTAAAAGGTAAGTTTAATTGTACTCCCCGTCACAGATCTCTGCCCCGATCTCTCAGTGCCGTCCTTTTTCTTCCTTCTTTATCTGTATTCTTTCTCCTTCATCTCCACTTTCTCCACTGTCCTTTCTGAGCTTGGTGGCAGAAGCACTGAGGGATGTTGGCAGGGTGAACAGTGTATCTAGTTGACTGCAACAGGCTAGAAAAACCAGGGGCAACTTCACCATACATCTCTAAATCAAGGAAGAGGGGAAGCGACCAGACAGCCTAGGGGAGGTAAGTAAATTTTTGGCTGTCAATATGTCTCCCTGGACCTATGCCAGCTATTCTTCTGGATGCACGGGGGCATATCAAACAGAAAAAATGGGGATAGCATCCTACCACGTGCTGCTGCCACTGGGATCCACTCTCTCCAGCTCCCAAGTGATCTCTTTTCCTCCCCTTCCTCAAACCTCTCCCTCCTGCCCATGACCCAACTCTGCCAGCACCTTACCTGCTCCAACATGGCCTGGTTCCTTGTGTGACGAGCATGCGGAACCTCTGGTCATTTCTGACAGTGGCTCTGACATGCACAACAATAGTGGAGTAGTTCAGCCGCCATTACAGGACAGAGATCCACTGCTGTAGACCCTCTATAGCATTGGGCTGTTAGCAAAACAAATGTTATCACTGTGTGTGGGAAACGGAATGCTGAGAAAATAAATGGGATGCAAAGCACTTGTGTTCTAAAAGGCTTGCTCTGTTAGACTGAGTGCCGGGTAATGAAGGATACTTAAGGCCTTGATATCCTTGTCTTCCCTTCTCAAATAGCAATTGCATCATCAAGTGGACCTCCAGCTGGGATAGCTAGGCATTTCTATGTGTTGTAATTTCCATCATGATGGTCTGATTAATTTCTTTTGCAGCAGCTTAAATGTAGTTTTGTAGATTGCAAATTCCAAAGAAATGCGTCTTTAATAAGTCTTTGAAAAAAGAGAAACTTCTTGATATAGTTACCAATCTTAAAAATCACTGCAGCAATTATCAAGTCGTGGATAAGGTTTTATTGTTTTATTATACACTCGGTGATAGTGAATAAAAAGAAATCAATGCTATATTCTAAAACTGACACTGTAGCAATTTGAGTATGCAGTATAGTTCAAATATACAGGGGGCATCTGTATCTACGGATCCCATATCTGCGGATTCAGTTATTCACAGATCAGGTCTGTGCCCCCCCCCCACACGCCCCATTTGGAAGCAAGGGGAGCTCCCTATTTAATATCCTGACAGTAAACTGTTTTAACAGTGGTTTTCTCTCCCTATGCAACCCACTAGGAGTTCTTGAGGCATCAAACAACAATTCCCAGGATTCTTTGGGGAAAGCCATGAGTTATCAAAGTGTTATAAAATCAATATATGATTATAGTGTATCTGATGAGGCTGTATCCCAATATCTGAGCTGACAGTTGAAACTAGGGGGAAGTTCGAGGACGGAAAGATCCCTGAGTCAGCAGTGCATGCTGGATGGCTATCCCTGTTTTCCATGCCTGACATGCCTCGCACCTCTCTTTGGACTTTCACCAGCAAAAAAACTGGTGTAGTTCCAAGGAGACCCATTGATGGCCATGTGGCCTAAAGAGGGGTAAGTAAAAAATATTTTTACTTATCTTTCTCAGCCCATTTGTTCAGCCCCTCCCCACCATTGCATGCAGTGTTTGCTCTGTCAGTGCGACTGTATGGCGGAAGATGGTGGAGAATAGGAGTGGGCTCTTTATTTATACTTCATAGGCAGTCATTCATAGCAGGAGAGGGGTTGTAGCTCAGTGTACAGCATCTGTTTTGCATGCGGAGGATCTTGGTTTCAATTTCTGGTTTCCACAGGTAGGACTGGGAAAGGCCACTCCTTGAAACCCAAAAGAACTACTGCCAGTCACACAAAAGTGAGCTAATTGGACCACAAGTGGCCTGACTCCGCAGAGAAAAGTGTTATCCATTTGTATAGGTGGTTTGCTGCAGGAATGCCAGCAGCTTTGTACTTTCTTCCTTTTGCAGAACTGCAGGCTTCAAAAGAAGTGAATGACATTGAGAGAATGGCAAACCAATTTGATATCAGCTGGAATGTGCTTAACTACCCATTTAAAAAGGAGTCCTACAAATGGGTGTACTTCCTGTTCAGAACAGAACTGCAGAGTCACTCTTCACAGGAATGGCTTTTCTGAAGTGAGCAGGATTGCCAAGTGTCTATTGAACTGGAATGACAGGAAAGAGACAAGAAGTTGAGCACACATCACAGGGCAATGACCTTTCGGGCGCTCCTGTAGGGTGAAGCGGAAAGCTGCTGGGGGGGAGGGGAAATAGATTGGACATAAATAACTCCAGAACCACCAAGTTCTCCATTATTGCAGATGGTGTATAGATTGCAGAAAGGGTCATGACAGTAGTGGGGCTGAAAGCTTACTTTTGCCTTCCTCAGATGAAAAGAAGATTAAAAAAAATATTAGATACTGGTAATATTGGTGCCACATGTAGCATTACTCAGTCAAAAAGAAGACATTAAAAAAGCATGATTCCATCGCTACTTGATGGTCATCCTAACTGTTGAAATGAAAGGAGGTACTGAATATATTCATTGTGATTTGTGATAGTCATTATGTGACCTGGCTCCTACTCTTTGTTGATTAATATGATAAGTTTCTCCTTCTCCATTAGGTGCCAATAAAGGACAGATAGATAATCGATCCTTGGCAGACCAACCATAAAAGAAATGAGATAATAAGAACAGGAGAATTCTCTGAGCTGGCATAGCATACTACTAGGTGAGTTGTGAGTCAAGATACCTTTGGAGGAAATCCACAGACTTGTGAGGTGGCCTTAGTCAGACCTCATCTCCGTTCTGGAGATCATAATACTAGTATATGTTATAGACCAAAGTTTCTCAAAGTGTGCTCCTAGGAACCCTGTTCACTGCAGGCAGCAGCTAATAAACAGAGATGAGGAAATTCTGGATATAATTTGACATTACAGTACATGTTTCTTCAACCAAATGATGCTAGAGCAAGAACATTACCCATTTCATATAGTGGGTTGAATAGCATTTATGGAGCCTGCTGAGGGCTGGTAGTGACATCATTAAGCAGGAGTGGCATCACTACGCAGACGATGGCCAGAAAGAAGCACTTTGCTCTCATAGAAAATCATTGGCTGCAAATGACAGAAGAGAAAATGTGCCATTCTTGATAACACTTTCAAGATATGAGATAGCCAAGTTATCAAGCAGGCTGCCCTTTCAGCAGCACTGCTTCTGCTGAGGTGACACTTTGCAGCTTAGCAGTGGTGAGGTGGTCTGCAAAGTGACACCTTGGGAGAAGTAGCACAGCTGTAAGGGCAGCCCGTGTGATAATTGGGCTCTCCCAGCACCTCAGCAGCATTTCCCTCTGACCCCTCTTGATTTTCCCCTTCTCCTGTAGCTTGCTTTGCCTTTTGGGTCCTCCTTCCATCTCTCCCTCCCAGGACTTCTGCAGAAGTGGTGCTTCTGAATAGGTGGCTCTGGGAGAGCCCAATTATAATGGGGGCTGGATAAATTGCTCCGTGAGCCCTTATCCAGCCCACGGGCTTATGTTTGACACCCCTGTGCTGAAGCAATGCTTCAGGGTGGTGGGTGAGTTGATGGCAGACATACCTCTTTTATAATGCAGTTAAGCCCTCGAGCATAGGCTTTGTTCACATGCTCTGCTGAACCCATGGAGGTGTGTGTGTGATCTTCCCCACACAGCCATTCATACATAAAAAATAAAATGAATTGTCATTGGGTTTCTTAATCAGGGTGCTCTGGTCTTTTCATACTGTATTTTCTTTGACAGTTGAAAATCTTTGATTGGCGGTGGAACTCTGTTAGGTTTCCTTCCTTTCTTCTTGAAAAATACAAGGGGAGGTTTTGGTCTTTCTCTTGGGTAGAGTTGCATGGAGGTTATATCTGGCATAGGTAAATGCTGTGCCAATATGACTGAATGCAAATAAAAACAGAGACAAGGAGGGTCAAACTCTAAAACTGCAGACAACAGAACTCTGAAAACAATTAAGGAAAATAGGTTACAAATATTTTTGAGACCAAAAGTCTGAAAGCTCTGTAACCTTGATTTCCTTGGCTTCCTTAGAGGATGATAGTTTCAATGTGATTATGGGAGCTAAAAAGCATATAAAATGACTCCAAGTGTCCATTGTCAGGAAGCAGATGACATGCTAAATTGCTCTGTAGATTGAATACATAATTCAGAGATTTCCTGCTATGGGGATTTGCCAGTCCAGCCATTTTGTCTTTTTTGGCAATTGGTTGCTTTTGGACTGCTGTCTCCAGCAGTCTCTCTCTTGCTTCCTGTCATAGGAAGGGCTGTTTCCTGCAGCCGAATTTCTGATTAGTCTTTGCACTATTTTAGTCCATGAAGGGCCATGTAACAGGTTGCGTCTCTGCATCTGATATTGATTTGTGGGAAGTGGAGCCAAGTTACAGTGTTACCATGACAGAATATCTGAGCTCTTGGAAAAATCTGAAAAGGGACATCGATACATTATGATGATGAATGTTTATTTTTGTGATTTTGGATACACAACCCAGACTGTGCTTCTCCCTTTTTTGAACATGAATGTACTAGGAGAATTTGTATGTGTGGGCAGGAGGAGGGGAGTTGGGTGAGATCTTTTGATGGCTGTTAGATATGATGGCTAAATGGAATTTGCATGTTCTAGAGCAGGGATGTCAAACTTATTTCATAAAGAGGGCAGAAGTTAGCATTCATGGTGCCTGCAGAGGGCCGGAAGTGACATAATTAAGCAGGAAATTATGTCATTAAGCAGATGATGGCGAGAAATAAGCACTTTTGTTCTCGCAAAGAAACTCATTAGCTGCAAAAGACAAAAGAGAAAATGTGCAAATTTTGTTCGTATTTTCAAGATATGAGAGAACCCAATTATCAAGCTGGGAGTGCCAAATTATAACAAGGGCTGGATAAATTGCTTCTGGGGGCCGCAATCGGCCTGCGGGCCTAGACACCCCTGTTCTAGAGGCTATAATACCTTTTGATAATCAAATGCTGAGGAAGAAGAGGGACAGTCATGGGTTTCTTGCCTTGCTTCTGAGCTTGCAAAGGGCCTCTGGCTGAACAGCTGAACTAGATGGGCCGCACTCTAACCCAGGAAGACAATCCCTACTTTCTACTGCAGACAGGAAGTTTCTCCTTTGGTGAGATTACAGTTTTGGCATGTTGCCCAGTTTTCTTCTCATTCCTAAAATAAACTATCCATATGCTTACATGTAGTGCAAGTCAACATTTTCTGGCTGTACTGTACTTCCTTATCTTTACAGCTGGTTGGCACACAGGTTTGGCTTCGATTCTCTCTGTTATCCTGTTAATGATACTGTTCTCTCTGTCTGAATTCTTTGGAAGATAATTTGCCAAGGTACAGTAGGACAAAAGTTAGTGTGGTCAAGTGTCAATGCAAATGAGCTAGGCAGGGATTAATATGTAGCCATCCACACCTGCACCCATGCTATGTGAACACTTCACAGCCATTGCTTTGGCCTAGCTTGTACAGAGCAAGCTTGTACAGAGCCAAGCTGTCTAGCAAGCCTGTTATTGCCATCTTCACCTAGCAGAAGCTCTCTAAGGTCTCAGGCAAGCCTTGATACCTGTGATATTTTAAACTGGAGATGCCAGGGAGATGCCATCTTCCAGTGTGAAAAACATGCTAGAGGACAAATACATGGACCTTACTCTCTCATGCCCTTTGCCACCTGAAGTTCAGGCAAACTCTGCTACTTGCCATGTTGTTAAAAGGGAGCTTCTAGTTTCCTTCACTGGACATCAGGCCGGAGTGGCAACCTAACCTGGCATTTCCACCAGCCAGGACTTTACTCCTTGGAGAACCACAATAGGGCTGAGCCCCAACCAAGAGTGCATGAGAAGAATTAGATTAGGAATGTCACAGAGAATGGGTCACCCAGCATGTGGATTGGTTGTAGAAACAGAATCAGTGTACTGTAGGGGTTGTGTGTCAGACCAGGGTCTGGGAGACTTATGACCCAATCTTATCCCCCTTCAGTGCCAGCAGACTGTGCACTCTGCCAGTGCTGGCTGTTGCAAAAGTACTGTAAAGCAGTGTTTCTCAAACTGTGGGTCGGGACCCACTAGGTGGGTCGTGAGCCAATTTCAGGCGGGTCCCCATTCATTTCAACATTTTATTTTTAATATATTAGACTTGATGCTACAAGTATGTTACTGCAATTTGGGAAGTGTTACAGACCTGTACTTTTAACAAGCTACTATGTATATTCTTTTAACAATGGTAGTAAATGGGACTTACTCCTGGGTAAGTGTGGGTAGGATTGCAGCCTAACAGCCCAATCCTGTGCATGTCTACTCAGAAGTAAGTCCCATTCTAGTCAATAGGGCTTACTCCCAGGAAAGTGTGGATAGGATATCCTATCTGGATATCTATATGCTTTTAACAATGCTAGTCAACAGGGCTTACTCCTGGTTATGTGCCGGTAGGATCGCAGCCTAGGATTGTTAAAAATTTTCCTGCTTAATGATGTCACTTCCGGTCATGACATCACTTCTGGGGGGTCCTGACAGATTCTCATTCTAAAAAGTGGGTCCCGGTGCTAAACATGTGAGAACCACTGCTGTAAAGCACTTTGCAATGGCACCTCTATTTGCAGCACAGAAAGGCCAGGACCTTCTTGCTGGCACCAGCGTAAGGAGTGTTGCTGGCTGGAGCTGCTGTGGGCTGTGCTGAACAGCACAGGGGTGCAGGAGGGGCAGGGGTGGTTGGGTAGGGGTGTAACAGGGTGAGGGAGGGCAGCGACAGAGATCATGGTGGGCGCATCAGGCCTGGAAGTTGTCGGATCAACAGTGCCAGTGTACGCAGTACCCTAGCCTCCATCCTGGGCCCGATCTGGCAACACAGATCAGTGTGATAAACCTAACCTCTCAGTGAGGAAGGGAAAAAATAGGGAAGAACATTCTGCACTGTCTTGAGTTCCTTGGGGGAAGGGTGGGATATAAAGGTAATAGATAATAACAGACTGAGGCAAAGAAGGAAGGCCCATAGCCAGGGAGACAGACCAGGGACAGACTGCACTTGCTCCCAGTGTGGAAGGGACTGTCACTCCCGAATCGGCCTTTTCAGCCACACTAGACGCTGTGCCAGAACCACCATTCAGAGCGCGATACCGTAGTCTTTCGAGACTGAAGGTTGCCCACAGATAATAATAAACACTACAGTAAAACAAGATACTAGCCATTAAAATATCAAGACAGAGCATTATCTAAAGTACACAGCAATGGAAGTCAAGTTGAAAGTTGATATAAAGAGGCATGCATTGTATAAGTCACTGGGTCATTCCCTATTGCCCTGTTCCTCTTTTAGAAAGGGCACTTTATTTCATGATATGGTTCATGCCAAGATAGGGCTAATAGGGGTTCAGATGCAGATGCAGGGCCAATTCAGTGATACCATCCTATGTATTAACAGACCTTTCCTGTGACCAGGAATGGCAGCAGGTCTGAAACGGCCCATGCAGAAAGATCCAGCAGTGGCTAGTGAGACAGGACTGAAAGCAGAAAAGGTTGTTGCTGCTGAGAGTTGACCAGGAAGAAGTGGAGCCCTGTGTCCTTAGTGCTGAACATCTCTGGATGGCAGCTGTGGGAGGGAGTGGTTTATACAGCTCTGTGCAGGCATACTGCCGGCGGATGGCCAGCACATGGCCTCACATGTGTATGGGCTAATGGCTATGAATGATTACATGAGTACAATAAAAATTAATACAGTGACCATGTTTTGTCTTAAAAAAAAGTTCAGTTGCCATAAACACAACAAACTGTTCTCTTACATAATGTTATTTGCAAAAAGTATCTGAAGAACAAAGACAAATGTTTATAGATTAAACAGGAAAGACAGAGAGATCAGTCTCTTTGTGAAAGTACAACTGGAACATTTCTTGTTTGTGTTTTCTGCTAACAACAAACTACAGTAATGGGGCATAGGAAGGGGCTAGATTTTACTTACCATTTGGTAGTATGAACTCGAAGGCCTTTTATGCTGAGGGCAGAACTACAATTGCTCTTGACATGAAATTGCTACCCAGAATGGCCTCTCCATGATTTTGTTCTCCCCTCTCCAGGACCTGTCCATCCAGGAGACCAACCGAAACAGTATCCTCAATTAGTAGATAGTGGGGAATGCCCATTTCTGTCCATCTACTTGCCTCCACTGCTCCTCCATCTCTTTCCACTCCCTGGATTGAAAAGGAACACAGAGAGGAAGAGGAAGTGTGGAGGAAAGTGCTGAGCTAGAACATGGGAGCAGAGGATGAACAGAGGCTGGCACATCATCAAATAAGCGGGAGCAGCAAGTTGGCAAGTTGCCTCGGGTGTCAGGAGGTCTTGGGCTGGGCTGGCCCTGTGATATGCTGTGTAGGATACCTTACTCCATGTCATGCTATCACCATGTTAAGAATGTCTTGGCTTTCATTCCATTACTGGTTGCTACTGGTGAGGGTGGGGAAAGATCCAAGGTGATGATGTCACAACACCTGGAAAATTATCTTACATCTTAAAAGGGAGAGGAGGAGAATTCAGCATTGTTAGCAGCTGTTCTGTGCCCAACATAACATACAATTCCACTCTAAGGCTGTCCTCCTTAATATAGGTAGCATACAATCTACCTATAGATTAAGAAATAAAGATTTCTTACAATCTACCTATAGATTAAAATAAAGAATCTCAAACTATTGCTTTAAAATTAAATGCAATCTTTTGTTTACACTATTTTACTGTTTGGCTTTGAATACCTTTAGGCCAATAATTCTCAAACTTTGTATCACTGCAACCTACCTCACCATATGCGCTGGGTTAAGCCCTGATGCCCAATGTAATGCTATAAAACATTACTAGTAGCCATTAGAGGATGCTTTTGGGTAATGCTGGGCCTGCAGCCCATTCCATTGGTTACTATGGGCCTCAGAATGCCTGGTGGAAGCATCCTGTAAGTTGTGGAGGCAAACTGGGAGTCTTGGAACCAAACCAGAAGTCACTTCCAGTCATTTCCACAAGGCCTTCTGGGGCCTGCGGAGGCCAATGGACTGAGTCACAAGCCCGGCACAACTGGAAGCAGCTTCTAATAGCTCCCAATAATGGTTTGCAGTGCAAGCATCAGGTCGCAACCCATCGCACATCGACTGTCAGCCCACCAGTGAGTGGGTCATGACTCACAGTTTGAGAACGTGGCTTTCAGCTATTTCACAGACTTTAGTTTTCCAACATTGGCTGTGCAGTTGATGCCCTCATGGCGCAAGAGCCATTCATGTCACACTTCACAAATTATGGCAGTAGTTTCCAAACTGTGAGCCATGACTCCCTGGGGAGACATGGAAACCAGCTAGGGGAGCCACCGAATTTTTGTGAAGAATCTGCTATCCTAGACAATGTACCTTCCTGATTTTATATTGTTTTTCCTTTATCCCCTGTCTGTTTTTCTTCCTTGTGTTTTTATCGTGATTTTTTTTCCTTGGTGTACAGTCATTGGCTGACTGTGTTATTATTGTTATTATGGTCACTGACCATAATATTTTTCTTTTCTTTTAATGCCAATAAAGGTTTATGGATGATGATGACAATGTATAGGATTCTAGCCCTAATGAAGAGCCACAACCAATGGCCCAGTAGGTCAAGGGAGCTGCCAATTGAAAAAGTTTGTGAACCACTGCATTATGGTAAAATTCACGTTATCTTACATGATCTGTGTGTAAGAAAATTAGAATGTCTGTAGCAGCTGCTCTGTGGTAGACTTTGAAATCACATTTTCAGACATTCCTATGAATTCATGAGACCACAATTTAATGTTTTTTTTTTAAGTAGAAGAAAACAGATTCCTGTGATTTTATTAAACATTTATTAATTTTGGTCATAAAGATTTCAGTGTCTTGCTTTCACTGCTTTCAGTATGCTGACAAAACCGCTTTATTGTGAGTGTCAGTATGACTACTGACGAGGCAATAGTGTCCTAGTAAAAAAACTCTTGTCAACCTTAGTTTTCACTATTAATAATTTACATTTGCATCATATGTATTCAGTTACTGGGCTGGTGAGAAGCAACTTTCAGAGGCAGAGTATGCAAAACATGAAACCTTTCTCGTGGCCAAGTCATGAGAGCTAAGGCTGAAACCTTGCATTTTACTAATGGACAAAGGAAGTTTCTGATGTTATTTCCCATACTTGGGTCTTTCAGATGCGTATTATTATTATTATTAACAGTATTTATATACCGCTTTTCAACTAAAAGTTCACAAAGCGGTTTACAGAGAAAAATCAAATAACTAAATGGCTCCCTGTCCCAAAAGGGCTCACAATCTAAAAAGACTTATACCATCAACACTTTCTGTAATGCGGCACGTATCTCAAAGATGTAAGTAAGGAAAATAATGTTACAAAGCACTGCCATGAGAGTGGGCAGAGAGACAGTGCTTCTGTCCCTTTAAAAAACCCTAGATGTTATTTATTTAAACAAATAAATAATTTTATTATGAAAAGAACATGGAGCATGAGCCAGCCAAAGCTGAACACTTTGAAGGCGTATTTCAGTGGGAAAGGTGTATTCCTGACTGGCATGATAAATGCTTAACTGTTGAGATTGTGACCATGCTTTTGTACATTATATTAACAATTATTGTTATTCCAGAGAACCAGAAATTTGGCTTTGGTAATAAATCCATTCTTAATACTCACCTGACAAAAAGCAACTTGTTCAGAAACATGGCAAGCATCATTCCTGAATTGTACAGGAGGGCAATTTTTTTTTGTCAATGTTTAAACAATTGTTTAAAATGGTTGCTGCAACTGCTAACATTTCCTGTTTTTTTGATAGAACTACAGATGCAATGTACTCCTAACTCCATGATACCGGCAGTGAAGGGAAAATCACCCCATGTAATCTCTACAATTTCGCCAAAATGACCTAATCCTCAGGCCATGCTACCAGAAGTGAACAAAATGTACTTTAGCCTTCATGCTCTCCCAATATTCACTGGAATAAGGATAGATTTTCCCCAGTTTTATGAGTATTAAGCATCATTGGAAGAAATGCTGCCTTCCAGTCAAGAGATATGGAATAACAGACAAATCAAGGTCCATACAAAATGAATGATACATGGCAAATGGAATTTGTAAGCTCCAGTAAAGCCTGGGGATGGGGTATAAATCTTTTAAATTAATGAATAAATGAAGACTTTCCCCCACTTTAAATGTATCACTTGGCATTAAGTCCTTCAAGATCCCATTTATTTTGGATAATAGGCTTCACTGTTCCATCATGCTAGGATTTGTTGCAAGCAATGACATATATTGGTAATTCTGCTTGTTTAATGTGATGTTCCTGATTTGTAGGAACTGGGGGGGAAAAGAAGGGTATATTTTTTCTTCCATTTTTTTGGACAACTGCCTCATAAGAAATAGGATAACTGGCTTCTGGGTCACACAGTGCTCTTTGAAGGGGTCTGCTGCAGAGGTAGCAAAAGTGTGTGTGTGTGTGGGGGGGAGATGTTTCAGGCTGTGCAAGGCACAGGCTGTCACCATGCACAACCACCCTGTGAGATAGTGATGGGCTGAGAGATAGTGATGGGCTAAAATTCACCCAATGAACTTTATAACTGAGTAGGGATTTGACCCCAGAGCGTCCTAGTTTTGTACTCTCATTACTATACTGTGCTGGCTCTTGGACAGAACTAAAGACCCCCTAGATTGTCTCTGCAAACTGAGTCATTCTGGCAGACAGAATAGAGCAGCATCCCATGTGATCGCAATGCAAACACCCACAGTGCCACTTTGAAACCTAAACCACGGAATCCACAGAAAGCAGGAGTTTCCACATGCATTCTGCACATGGCAAGCATTACACCGAAATGCTCAAAAGCGTGACAGGAGAAGAGGTGACTGTAATGTCTATATTTTCTCAAAGTCTATTGAACTGTCTGTGACCAAAGCATCTCTGATCTGTTCTTTAAGTACTGTGATGAAAGTTGATGTCTCCCTTAGGTAGACATTTCTACTGCTGTGTTACTGGTCTTGTAGACCTTTTTTCTCCTTAAAAATCCAATTTACATTTGCTTTCCCTGCAATGTAAACTCACTGCTATGGTTCAGTTCACCCCTGTACAAAGGGCTATCTGTGCTTCAGTAGGCATCAGCCATTCATATCAAGGGCAATGTGCAGCTTTCACATTAGTGAGTATTTTTTCCTTGATGAATCTGGTGACAGAGGCCAATTGTCAGCTATTTTCAAGCCCAGCCAGAAGGATCCAAGTTAAATGGTGAATGAGCACCAATATGAGTAGTGATTACTTATCTTGTGAAATTGTGATTACTGAGTCCTAGTCGGGGATGAACCAAACTGCTCACTTTGGGCTTCCTAGCAGGGGATGGTGTGTATGTATTCTATTTGGAGAAATTCTAGGTGAACCTTCTACTGCTATAATGACACTCTTTGGATGAAAGATATCAGCTGGCCACAATTGCCATTAATATTTGTTGGATTCAGTTGTATCAAGGCCAAAGTAATTATGGTATGTACATGTTGAAGTGGCCACATGCGAGGCACATGCCACTTCTAGACAGGTCAAGTATGAGCACAGAGCACTTCAAAGAAGAGAATAAGAAATATAATTTGAAAGAAATTAAAATTCCAAGTTCATTCTTGTAGGAGGGTTTTCAGGGAACCAGTTGGTACAATTGGAAGAGACAGAAGTAACAGTCTTCCTCAGTGAAGATTTACCAAGCATTTTGGAATGAAACATTCATTTACCAAATATATATTATTATTTATATGCCACTTTTCCGCAAGAATAGTTCACAAAGCAGTTTACATAGTGCAATAAATCAAACCGTTTCCTGTCCCATAAGAGTTCACAATCTAAAAAATAAAAGGTGTAAAAGAGACACCCCTAACATCCACTGAAAAAGTTGCCATGCTGGGGTCAAGAGGGTCAGTTGTTCTTCCCTGGCAAAATATAAGAGGGCACCACTGTGAAAAGTGCCCCTTTGCCCTGTTAACAGGGGTGTAGGCTGAGCAGGTGGCAACAGGTGGATATTCTGGGATTTCTTCCTGCCCCTTTATACTGCATCTGATGGACATGTTTGTTTATTCTTTGTTGAGAGACCAGTATAAACACACACCAGGCAATTCTTGCACTATGGGACACGACTGGCAAGTTCATCTGCAAGTGGGGCAGAGCCCTGCTTCATGCTGTTAGCCCAGCAACAAAATAAGAAAGTGTGGGAACTGCAACACAGGAGAAAGAAGGCGCTTGCAGGTTCAAGTACCTCTGAACCTGCCCAATATATTTAATGGCTGGGCAGATACAGGAAGCAAGGACTTTCACATCCAAAGCCAGCACTCTGTCCATCATACTACATGGTTCCTTTCCTTGAACAGAAGTTGCTTTACAAGCATTGTTATGGATCATGCTAAAGGCCCAGCACTCTTTCCAAGAGTGGTTAACCACATGCCTCTGAAAAGATGGTATGTGGAACATGATGGATTAGCTCATCTCTTGTTTGTCCTCAGCACCTGCTTTAGCACAGTAATTCTCAATCCCTGGCAGTAAAATCTATACAGGTCCAACCTTGTTATACATGGATTTTTTATATATGGATTTGACTCAACTCGAATGGCCACTGCAAATGAGAAGGAATGTGCTGATCCCTGGAGAAGTGGAAAAATGCACCCCTTTAAAATGCTTTTCTTACTGTTGTAGAGACTTTTATCTCAACATGATGAGAAGGGCCCTTTAAATTAAAGGAAAACAGTCCTTTACAATCCTTAGAGAGAGGGCAGCCAGCTGACAATCCATCAATCATTCTCTCTCCAAGCAACCCCCTCCCTTCCCTTCCCCCTGAACCTGTGAAAGAAAGATAATCCTTTCTAAGAGCCTGGAGAGAGACTGTTTGTTGGATTGTCATCTTAATGACTCTATCTTAACATTACAAAGGTCAGCAAGGCTGTTTTTAAATTTGCTATAGTGCAATTTTTGCCATTCACCTGAGTTCTGGGAACAGAACTCTCTGGAATGATGAGACTCAGCCTGTACTCTTTCCCCTAAATTGTTCCTTCCAAAGTGTAGGCTGGGAATTAATGTTTCATTCTGAGACACGAAGGCCGAAGATCTGGTTGTGGCTTTGCTTATACTTGCACAAAGTCCTGCCAAAGTCAATAATGCTGAGTGAAAGAGGGGTGATGTGCTGCTAGGCTAATACCATAGTAGCTGGAGGATCAAGAAGAAAATAGTCATATTAAAAAGACTCAAATACCACAACTGTTTTCCTCTTTTTGCTTTGGAACAACTAAGCTGATTTAAATTAAATTTTCTGAAACGTATGCTCTGGGGCAAAAAATACAAAGGATTTCCCCCCCCCCCCAAAGCCTTACTTATAACAAAACACTCAGAATGATGATTCCTCTGATACTGCCTTGAAACACAATTTTCTCACAAGTTTTCTTGAGTAAGCCCCCAATGCAGTTAATAGGATATGTGTAAGAGCAAAACATGTGGTGTGGCTTTACCTAAGTTTCGTTCATTTAAATGGCCTTTGTGCACTGGAAATTCTTCCTGGGTTGTACCATTACGTTAGTATACTGCAAAAGGCAATAACTGAAATCCAGCATGGCCCTTTTGAAAATATCCTGTATTAGTAACAAATTATAAAAGCATCAAGATTAATGTTATCCTTGTAAGTATTTTTGATCCGTCACATATTGCTAATGGTTGCATATGCAGTTACATATGTGATGGGCAGCCCGTTCCTGGCGCCTGGAGGAACAGCAGCACCAAAATGGCAACCGCTGTATCCTGCAGGTGCCGGGAAATAGCCAGAGGTCTTTTTGGAGGAAAGCCCCAAGTCTCACAATGGGGTTTCTCGTGTCTGTGTCGGATATTTTGCAGGCACAGGCAAGAAAACCTCTTCGTCAGGCTTTGCAGACCAACACGGATGATAAGATCTGATGGAGAAGGTGGAGACTGCTCTGATGGAGACTGCTCTGCCAGTCCCACCCCTCTCCTGGGCTGATTCCTCCCCCACCCCACCCTTCCCCACCCTGGAATGCCTCCCCATGCCTAGAACACCCACACTCTGCCTGGCACTTTTAACTTGTGCTGGGTGGTGTCCTTCTGGCTCAGGGACCAGCCCCGACTGGCTCTGGCTTGGTACTGGCACTCTCTCCTCCCACAGTGCCATACACGTGCTTTACGGCACATTTACAACACCTAGCACCAGCGCTGGAGTTCACCACCAGTAGTAAAAGCCCACAGGATTCATCATGTTCTGGCAGTGCCAGAGTGTTCGGGCAGTGCTAGGTGCTTCCCAGCTGTCACAAGAGGTGACATGCTGGAGTACAGTAGGCTGATTGCTACTGGAAGAAGCAAGCAAGAGGTTCTGTCTGGCAGTGGACTCTGGACAATGGCAGTAGTGCGCACCAAATCCCATCCCCCTCTTGAGCAACTTCCTGCCCCCTTTTCTCTCCTCAGATGTGTGCCGGATGTTCAAGGAAGCCCACTGCAATCACCAACAGACTCTTAGACTAGTTTGTTTCTTTTTACTTCATATCTACTGTATGTGTAATTCTTCCATGACAGTCTCTTACACTGAGTATAATTTAATCATAAAATAATCTCAAAAAATCTTATGCCAATATCCATTTTGTTCTGCCTCCTTCCCTTGGAGGGCATGAAGTGATTCTAGGAGTGGAAAACATATCATAGTCAAAACCAATTCCAATGATTCCTGTGGTAAAACAGATAAATCACTGGTTCTGGGGCCATGGCTTGCAAAACACAACTGTGTTTGCTGTTTTCTAGTTACACAACCCAAATGCCAAAAGAAAATGCAGAAACTGGGCCAAAAGATTATGCCTAGAAATGAGAGAGGAGAATGGAAAAAAAAAAAAAGATCAACCAAAGCTGGACAAAACTAGATGGTTACGCCAAGTAAAAATTAAAAGGACTAAACCCTGCCACTCCGCTTTGAAATGAAATGATTACATAATTGTCTACTTGTATAAATGTCCTTTAGGCAGCCTTCCATGTTATTATACAACCTAATTTCTCTTGCCCTTGAATTAAAAAAAAAAAAAAGTAAAGCTCATTATACACGATAGGAAAAAAATGCTGCCCTTTTTATCAGAAGCTTTTTGCTCTCTCTGCTGTGGGTGTTCTTCCCAGGTGGAAAGGCAGAGAACACAAAAAGTTTCAAGTAAATAAAGGGTAAGCCTGAAGCTTGTCATCACCTTCCATTAGACAGATAGGGCAGCTTGCAACACTTTGGGCATCAAATGCAGAAGCTTGAAGAGGAAAGCCTGGCTAGTGGACATGAAAGGCAACAAACCACCACTTTGGGCCTCATCAAAGCACCTTTGCCAGAAGAACATGATTGGATCCTGTGGTCAGTGAATCCTAGGGCTGTTCTCACCTTCAGCTATACCCAGGTAAATCTGTTTTCCTGAGCAGATAGCATCACGATTCAGCACAGTTGTTCTTCGTGTTCATTAGACAGGCTGGGTTGATCCCAGAACACTCAGGACTGGTAGCAGAGATAGATCCCAGAGCACCTACAGGGGGCAGGTAGTGCTGCCACAAAGAGTAGACCCGTGTTGCAGTCAAATTTGGTAGTGTTTATGTGCAGGGTACACTGATGATTGATATGCAGGGATGGGAACTCGACTCATAAAGACTCAAGTTGTGAAAATATGTGTTTTTTGTGAGTCGTGTTAACTTGAGTCACCAGTGTCACTGACATCAGACCCAACTGGCAACTCTGGGCCAGTGATTCAAAAAAGAGTCATGACTTGAATCGACTCAAGTCCTGACTAGCTTTTGTGTGCATTATTATCAGGGCTTTTTTTTCTAATAGAACGCACCGGAATGGCGTTCTGGCACCTTTTTTTATGCAGTCCCCCGAGGGGGTGGCTGGGGATGGGGAGGGAGGGGGCTGTGAAGGTGGCAATGGGGCTCTCTCTGCAAGGGGAAGGAGGCACAGAGGGGGTGTGGGGCCAGCAGAGCCCGGGGAGCCAAAGTTTGAGTGGCATCCTCCACGCAGTTCACCTTGAAACCTGTGCCCGGGGGGACCTCTCCATCTCTGCTGCTGCTGCTGCTGGGTGGCGGGTCGTGTCAAGGGGAGCGCAGCTTCTTCAAGGCGGCCCCGGGGCTGCTTTTGTGCTCCGTTTGTGGCCATCTGTGGCTGTGTATTGTGGAACCACATCATAACATTGTGAGTCATCCATCCCTCCCTCCTCCTCCTCCTCTCCAGCCTCTCGTGACGTCAGAGCAGGGCCGAGGATGGATTAAAGAGGGAGGGGACAAGCGTGGGGCCAACATGCAGGGATGCTGGTGCTGTGCAGGGGGGGTGGAGCCATGGGCGCGCAGTGGACACGCTGGGGCAGACAGGCTGGGCTGCAGGGGAGGGGGAGGCAGTGGTGGATGGAGGCGCGCAGATGATGCAAAATCCCAGGCAAAGTCTGATGCAGGGAGAGATGCAGCAGCAGCAGCCGAGGGTCACGGGCTGGAAATCTGCTGTCTCACAGCCCAATCCTCCTAGCCACACTTTCCTGGAGTAAGCCCCATTGACTCTAATGGAACTGACTTCGGAGTAGACATGCAATGGATTGGGCTGTCACTCAGTCCCCGGTGCGCTGTCTTCAGCAGCTCCCCAAACGCCCATGCCCTTGGGATGTTCAGTGCTTAGTTAGCGCCCCCCCCAGACCCTGGAGACGTCTTCTGGGGTGTAGCGAAGCCTCCCTGGCTCTTGACTCTGCTCAACCTTCAGTGCTGCCATTGCTCAGATCGTGGGTCTCCCCCCCCCCCCCCGCCCGCACCCACCAAGAAAAACATGGCCCTGTGTCAACAGCCTCATCCTATCAAACCAACCACAGGGCCTCTTCCAAACTAGCATGGTCCATCAAACAAAACAGGCAGCAGAAATGTGTCCGGCTTAGGTTACAGTGTTGCCCCTTTACCACCGACGCAAGCTTCCTATAGGCACAAGGGTACAGTGATGTAATCTGTTACTAAGCAACACAGAGAGAAAATAGGCCCTATTGGGACATGGAGAATGATTTTATCCTCCTCAGGTGAACGATGCAATTTGAAGGTACAATGAGGTGAAGACCCATTCGTCTTTTTTAATAAAGCAAATTATTCAATCAAATCTTTATTATGGTCTCAGCGAAAGCAAATTATTTAATAGTGCAGGTTCTGCTGATTTAAAAAAATGTGCAAGCTTTCAGGTTGCACAGAATTCTTCAGCAAGGTGTGTACCAATGTTTGTTCCAGGACTTCCAGTGTCACCAAGTCCAGCTTCCAGAGACGTCATCCTCTAACAACACAATAAACAACTGATATTTATATACCGCCTTTCTTGGTCATTGGAATTGCTCCTTTGATTTTAATTCAAGGTGGTTCTCATAGGCAGGTTTTCTCTTAAACCCCCAAGAGTGCTTTATATCAGATGGGCAGCTTTCATCCAAAATAGCTGAACCAGGCTGACTTCCTGCCTCCATATTCAAGTCCAACTGTGTGTTCTTCTGAATGATCACACTGTGTTTATGTTGAACAGCTGAAGTTTGTCACTGGGTGCTGCTGAAAGCCGGCTTGTTAGATTTCATTCTGTGGTATCACCTTGCATCCAAGTGATTTAGTCCATGGCAGTGCAGTTGGAAATCATCATAGGTTGACCAAAATCAATGCCTACCACTGGCTAAAAACCATGCAAGTAGGCCCCAACCCTAAATCATTGACTGTTTTAGAGCTTTTCTGGAGCTATAGCATCTTCTGATCCTTTATCCTTCAGTCACCATTATTGACATTGTATTGTATTCCATACAGCCAAATCCTAACCAACTTTCCAGCGCTGATGCAACTGCAGTATAGCCCCAAGGTCAAGGAACAAATGTTCCCTTACCTTGACGAGGCTTATTTCTCCAATAAAAAAAGGTTTTAAAACAAATAAATAAATAAAAGATTAACAAGTGTTTTTTTTTTTTTTACAAAAAGCACTGGTTATTATTATTATTATTATTATTATTATTATTATTATTATTATTATTATACTGTATTTTTACCCTGCCTTTCTCCCCGAAAGGGACTCAAGGCGGCTTACAAACAAGGTTAAAACAAGTTAAAAACATAATTTAAAAGCAGATAAAAACATAACATATCATAAAAACAGTAGTCAGATAAAAACTAATCAGTTAAGAGCACAGGGCAGCAAATTAGAAAAGGATCAGGCCTGTGAGCAGATATTAAAAAATGTTAAGAGATGTTAAAAAGATGTTTAAAAGGCCAGGAACTCAGAAGGCTTGTCTAAACAGAAGGGTCTTCAGGCCTCACCGGAAAGTTACAAGAGAGGGAGCCGTTCTTAAGTCAAGGGGAAGGGAATTCCATAGCGTTGGTGCCACTACTGAGAAGGCTCTATTTCTTGCCACCGCCCCACATACCTCCCTAGGCGGCGGCACCTGTAAAAAGGCACTTGTAAAAAGTGACTCAGAGTCACTGCACTGAGTCACAAGTCTCCGATCCCTGACTTGAGTTGACTTGTGAGTCAATAACAGGTGACTGTCGTGACTTGTCCTGAGCTGCTATAGAGTCATTTTTACTTGAGTCCAAGTCATTATGAGAAACAAGTTGCAGCTGAGCAGCCAAAAATAAGCAAGGGTGCACAAACATAGTTGCACAAAAATAAGCAAGGGTGCACAACTCAAAACAGAGTTGCAAGTACAATTGAAGTGTGTGTGTGTGTGTGTGTGTGTGTGTGTGTGTATGCTCTGCAAGCCATTCCTCTTGTTTTTGCTGTCCCAGATAGCAACTGCGAGGGTTGACAGCTCCTTAAGCTTCTGTTAGGCTTGCTAGGTCACATGCAGACCTGAATTACTGTATCTCCACTGGAGCTATCTTGTATTAAAGGAGATTAAAGTTTCCTAGCATTAAACCAGACTCCCCCAAGGCATGCGAAATAAGTCAGCAAGAACACTTCACCCTCACAGGGTGGGAATGGAAAGATCTTGCTTCTGTAAAAGTTTTACAACTTGTACTGCAGGGATCTCGAGGTGTTTGTGCTCCATTGTATACTTGAGTGGCAGCTGGCACAGATGCCAAGGATGTTAACATTATAAACAGTCCAAACTCAACAGCGAAAAATAAGTTTAAAACCCACTTCCTATAGCCAAACGTTTGAGGTTAAAAAAAAGTTGGTGAGGGGTCCAAAGTGACTGAAGAATGTGTTTTTGCCAGCAAAATTTGCAGCACCTATCTTGGTTAGAAAAAGCATGTGCTCTCTTGCCTGCATGCTTAGGACCAGTTCAGACATTCAGAAGAACCAAGCAGTAAAATCTGTTCCGGATTATAGCTTCTTCAAGTTACTAATAAAGTGGATCCAGATCTGTCTTGAAGGGGGTAGGGAACCTCTGAGCCCCATTATGGGCCATCTATCATTATTGGGAAAACAATGGCATCTAGAGGTCAATTGAATTCTCCAATTCAGAATGGGCCACCTTTAAAAACAAATATATTTTGGGCATCTGGCAGACATCATCCAAATTGATTTGTTCTCCAAATCAGATGTAGGTAGAAGCTTGTCTATGTCTACTTCAGGCTATATGCAGAGGTTTCTTCTCTGCATATCAGTACTAGTAAGGATAAAGCCATGTTTCTGCTGGTGATGTTATATCGAAGAGTTGTTGTTTTTCCTTTGAAGATGCATTCAGACATGCCCCTGCCATCTCTCACCCAGGAAAACAGAAAATTTCCACTTGATTTTGCTGGGTATATAAACCGGATTTCCCCCTCTTCCTAGATGAGTTTCTTTATAGAACTGAAATTTATCAGCTGTTTTCAGCAGAAATTTATCTGCTGTCAGATCTTTCCTTGCAGGGATCTGGGAGGCAAATGGAGACTCAGATGCAATTTTCCAGCATACCCGCTTTAAGCCAGAGGGCACATGTGGAAATATGCAGAATGGTTGACCAATACAATTGTGGGAGAATCACTAGCTTAGAGGGGATAGTGGAAAAGAGGGGGACAGGCGGGGACAGGTGGAAATTAGAGGGGACGGGACAGGTGGAAATTAGAGGGGACAGTCGGAAAAGATATACAAAGCACTGTGCACTGCATATACAGTACCACTGAGCCACGCTACCTTCCTTTTCAGGGCATATCATGCAGTGATCTGAGAGCTGCTCTCAGAAAGTCATTCTCCCTTCCCCATCACCCTTTATGCAAAATGCATATCATATTCATATTCATTCCATATCATATTCATTCTCAGAATATGTCTATTAGGTAAGATATCCATTGCAAATAGCAGACGAGGAGCTGGGACAAACGGATCAGCACTAAAACATAAACTTCTTTGCCTAGGCAATTTTTTTTTCTTATTTCTGCCTGGAAAATCACACAGTTTTATTTTTTGAAATCATTTTTTTTTATTGACAGCTATGAAATAATTTGAAATGTAAGATTACAGGGGCATTTCAATTTTATACTTATTCTGTAACTGCACTTTAAACCTTTATAGTCACTACTTTTGTTGTTTTCGTGACACTTGGAATGCAGTCTTTTAAAATTAAACATGGAATTGCCCCACTTCAGTGGGAGCAAGCAGTTAAATGTATTGTCAAGGTTGGTCCTCATGCAGAGCTCTTACAGATGTTCATGTTTTTGTGTAATAAATGCACATTGTTTTTCACTCAGTGAGATCCAAATGTGTTTCTCAAAAGAAGTGTGTCTGCTGCATGGGAACCACATTTTTACAACATGATAAATATTATTTCTTCTGCCCTCTCCCTCCTCTAGTGAATCCATTGCACTTTGGAATGTGCTTGTAAGAGAGTCATGGGATGGGACTATTGGCTAGTGCCTGTAATATCAGTAGGGGCAGTGAGGTGATAGCTTCCTTGCTTCCCACTGTACTGCTCAGGTTTGGGAGTGCTCATGTACCCTTGAGGTACAAATCTTTCTCTCCTTCAGCTTCTCTGTTTGTAGTATGTACAATGGAAAGCCAGTACAGTACAAGTTAGAGTGTTGTACTGGACCAGGAAGTTCAAATTTCTGCCCAGCTATGAGGTTCACTGAATGATCTTGGGCTAGTCTCAGCTTAACCAACCTCACAGAGTAGGAGGAGCCAAGTATACCATCCTATACATCAGGGGTGTCCAAAGTTTTTGGCAGGAGGGCCACACATCATCTCTCTGACACTGTGTCGGGGGCCGGGGAAAAAAGAATTAATTTACATTTAAAATTTGAATAAATTAACGTAAGTTTACATAAATGTATATATTAAAGATGAACTTATATGAATGAATGAAGGTCATGAAATAGCTCAAGGCCTATAAAAAGCCTTGCACGAAGCAAGGCTGGCCTTTCCTTTGCTGCCGCTAGTGTATCACAGACATGAAACAACAAGCAGTGGAGGGAGTCCTCATCCCACAGCTCAAGCGAGAGGTCAAACAGTCGCCCTCACGCTGAGAGCAGTTGCATCGGGCCAGTGTGGGCTCCAACAAATCTCTGGAGGGCCAGAGGCTCATTAGAGACTGGGGGCTCCCTGAGGGCCGCATTGAGAGGCCTCGAGGGTCGCAAGTGGCCCAGGGACGGGGTTTGGGCACTCCTGCTATACATGGAAGAGCCTTATATGTTATCCTGGGCTGCTTAGTGAAAGGGCTGTGCATATAGGAGAAAAATAAATACAGGCTTCATGTTCTATTGTGCATTGCATCCAGTTTAAGGTGGAGAAATGGAAAGTTAACATACAAGATGTTTCAGTTAAAGCCTATGGGACATCCTTCCCCATAATGCATGCATGGGCTCTGCAGTCACAGGTGGGCCGCAGTTAAACATTCCAAACACAACCTGTTTTTTCAGAAGCAAACACCTATCATTTTGTTGCCCCCCTTTTACCTTCTTATTTAAAAATTAGTTCTAGGCAGCAAATTCACAAACTTTTAAAAGTGAAGTTTTCTATTATCTTCCTGGACATTAGATACTAGAATACTGCCACTGATAGATTGAGATTAGCTTCATTGGAATGCCAACATTTATCCTGCACATGCCTGATCTTGTCTGATCTCGGAAGCTAAGCAGGGTCAGGCATGGTTAGTACTTGGATGGGAGACCACCAGGGAATACCGGGTGCTGTAGGCTTATACCACGGTCTTTCGAGACTATGTTAGGTTGCCAACCAACCAAAGCAGTGGCTCAAGGGGCAGATCGATACGGGTATAAAGGTGAAGCAAAATGTGTCACAGTGTGTAACGTGACAACACCAGATGCAATGAATGAAAACTGCAAAGAAATGCAAGAATTGATTGTAACAAGAAATGAACAAATGAAATGTATACGGACCTGTAAAGCAAGCTGTAAAATGTATGTAACTGGAATATTGCAAAGTGTACCCACTGAAAGAAAATGTAACTGTGCTGGGAACAATTGTGGAAAGGGACTATCCAGCCAGAAATTAGGAGGGGTGTCACAGGTTGATCCCCAGTCCTGACATGTAATTTACTGGCTGCATAGTGGCAGGCCTGAAGCCTTGGCCAGAGCAAGCCAGCACAGCACCCTGGGACCTTGGAGCTGATGCAACATCGGGTGATGTGCATCAGGTGACAGAATGTGAGTGTGTGTGTGCGTGTGACAGCACCTGCATAGTCAGCATGACTGTGCAGTATTTCCTACACTCTGATTGGCTGTAAGAAGTATAAGTTCCAGCAGGGGCAAGCAAAGTTGTGGGAGATGCAGAGTAGTGTTGAGCCGGAGGCTACATCCGTGGAATTGAGAATCGTGTACTGTATGTACTGTTTGGACTGTAAATATTTGTATATAGTAAAGAAGGAGTGTGGTGGAGAACTTCTGCCTTTGAGTCCTTCTTTCTCGCCGGGAGCAGAGAGCGCTCCGACCTTGGGAGATAGGCACAATAACAACTGGGCAGCTATCTGCATGCAACGCCGTCGGCGGAGCTCCAGCAGCAGATATCGGAGTCCCTGCACAGCAGCTCACAACAGAGTCAGACCCGGAGGCATCACTATGGGTGTGTGGAGCATGCGGAGTGCACCCTCAGAGGGTGTGTGTGACACCACTGGTGGCCAAAAGTTTGGAAACCATTTGGAAAATTTGTATTTATGAATAATACCATCAGGTTATATATCATTGGAAAGGTAATTTCATGCATAATATAATGAAGCAAACCACATTGAATTATCTGTATTCTACCAAAAGGTATGGCCAATTAACAAGAAAAGGAAAACACGCAACTGCCTTATGTAATGAGACTGTTCTGGGAGCCAATGAGGTGTTATTATGACACAGCAGAGACTCAATAAGGTGTTAGTATGAGTCAGCTCTTGTTTTCATGTAATACTAGAACTCTCTTATTCAGTTGTGTGAGTGCCATCAAGTCAGTTTTTTTGTTGGTCACTGATTTGTTGGTTAAACTGTACTATTATCTGTTAAATAAATGAATGAAGTTAATGGGGATGACCCCAAGCCTATTGCTGCCACTGCATTTAGGCTGTGTGTATGATATTGTACTTTATTCTGTATGGTCTGATAAGGGAGGAGATCCATCACAGTGTGACAAAATGAGCTCTCACACTGGGTGACCCTAATGACATCTCTGGTCAGACCATTCTCCATTAAGCCCAGTATTGTTGGATTGCCTGGCAGCAGCTCTCCAGGGTTTCAGAAGGGAATTTGGGGGCCTTCTGGAGACAGTGGCATCGCTAGGGGGGTGCAGGGGCTGCGGGCCACACCGGGTAACGCACACGGGGGGTGACACGCACTGGGGAAGGTGACACGCTAAAATCACAGTGGTTAGGAGTAACCCCATTATATTATATACAGTTGGATGCAGAATTGCGAGTGGAATGTAATGCAGAAAACCAGAGTGAAATATCTCCTTTCTATCAAAAGTTATGGCCAAAACACTGGAGAACAAAAAATGCATGGATCCCTAAGGAAAGTGAAAGTGAGCCGTATCACGTGTTTATTCGTGAGTAGGTGAACCTGCCTTAGTGCGTTGGAAAGGACAGGCTGAGAGGACTCCAACGACACTAGAATGGTCCTAATCCAATGAATGCAGCCCCCAAAAACACCTGAGAAGGAAGTCCCTCCCTCCAAGCAGATGAATGTATTGTGCCCTATGGGAAGCGAAACTAAGCCTCACGGTCGTGTTTACTTGTGAGTAAGCAAACATGCCTTGGCTGATGTGGAAGGTCAGGTGAAGGAAAGTGCAAGGCTACCAGAATGGTTCTGATCCTATGCACCTGGAGTTGAACAAGTGCTCCAGAATGCAGCCTCCCCCCCCCCCTAAAAATGATCAAAACAGAGGCTTCAGCTGATAAGGTGAACCTTTTTGAGACTTGCAAAGCCAGGAGGATCCTGACAGTGATCTGGTTTAAACAGAAGTTAAATTGAACTGGACACTGGGTAGGGCTGAAAACCTTACTGATTTTGGAGGGGGGGGGAGGGTCTTATTGCAGGCAGGCTACAGAGGAAATTCACTTGGTGGAACAGGGCTGGATTCTGCTTACTTAATTATTTGTTTTATATTTATACTTATTTATTTTAGTTTGCCTAATGATGTTACTTCCACCATGACATCACTTCTGGTGGGTCTTGGACAGATTTTCATTCTAAAAAGTGGGTCCCAGTGCTAAAAGTTTGAGAACTCCTGCAATAAGGTGTTAGTAAGCTGACACCCTTGGGGGGGCGACACCACTAGTGATCAAAATCACTAAAATCACAGTTTGGAGGAATAATACCAGCATGTTATATATCAATCAATGTGTGATTTCATGCAGCATGTGTTCTATCTTTGTTCTATCAAAAGGTACAGCCAAAAAACCAGTGGAGGCGGAGTGATGGTACATCACCACACCCACCACCTGGGGTGTTGCCCTGACCACTGCATGGGGGGGGGGGTGACGCGCTGGCATCCCGCACCGGGTGACGCGAATCCTAGTGACGCCACTGTCTGGAGATGCCAGGGATTGATCTGCATGTATAACAGGTGATCTTCCACTGAGCGTTGGCTGCTTCCTAATTTCCTATAGCAACCCACTGGGATGACCTACATATCCAAGGACATATCCAGATCAAAGACTTTCCAGATCCAACATTCTCTAACAGCCTTTTAAAAATGTCATTTTGTTCTTACTATTGTTAAAACAATTGGGAGTCAGAAATCCTACTAGATTGCTGGACAATTTTCAGTGAGTCAGAAATCCTTTCTGACTCACTGAAAATTGTCCAGCAATCTAGTAGATCCTTCAGCTTACTCTTAGGTTAGCAAAGGACTTTGTCTCATAAGGACCGGAAATGATTGGAAAAGTATGTAATTTATCCTAGTAGAACTTCTCTTATGTAACAGGCAGCTTTTCAGTTCTTAGCTGGTTACATGTCAGAGATGTTTGCTGCCCCATTCATTCTCTTTCAGTTCTTGAGGAGATAGGATTGCCTTTTTCTTTTTCTCTTTGCTCATGTTTAAGTGGCACTAAACTTCCAATCACAGTTATTTAGTAACTAAGTTTTATGTCACAGTAGTTCTGTGTCTTCAAGACATTCCCGAGCAGAGAAAAAAATAAACCCGTGTACCCTGAGCTCTTTTGCATCATTGTGCACTGCAGGATATTCAATTACACAGGACAAAAGGTCAAGGCTTGTGACTTTAAAAAAAAATATGGAAAACTACAAATGAACACTGGAAAAAAAATGAAAGAAAACAATTCAGTCATTACAAAGGGCAACAGGAATACAAGCAGGCAGGGGTCAATAGGAAAGGATTGACAGAGTGTTTTGGTAGGCGATTGCATTTTATAATCTGGGGACAATTTGATTTTAATTTATATGAGTTACATGAGGGCCCAATCTGCTGGGAACCATCTCTTGAAATGAATGAGCATGGCACAAGAGCTCAGCTGCGCTCCTAACAACCCTCATTCATTTTAATGGGGCTTGCACAGGAGAACTGGACTGGGCTCTGCAGTTGTCATTTTGATAACATAGTTAAGTGTGTCAGCCACATGGGACACAAATGGCTGGTTTTGATTTCTTCATCCTGCATATGTTCCCAAGGATATGATTTGTTTGCCAAGGATATGATTTGGTCTTTCTTTCTTTGTGTGGTCTATGATATGATTTGGTCTTTCTTTCCCTGTGTGGCAAAGTTGGTGGTTTCTGGGGATTGATATCTGTAACCAAAAACACCAAAAGAGAGGAGGACTGGAGGTGCTTGAACATCATGCTTCATGCATATACTTCCACAGGAGTAAAGCAGGGGAGTTATATAAGCGCTCCCTGAAAACCTAGCACAGCAAGGGGGGAGTGAGCTAGACCTTGCTTCCCTGATATATACATATAGGTGTCCACTGCTTAACGACAGACCACATATATGATGGTGGTCAAATCACAACAAAGAGGCTCTTAATGAGCTAGTCAGGACTCCCATAACCTGCAGCAGAGTGTCTGTTTCCACAACAAAGAGGCCCTTAATGCAAAGAAGAGGCCATCTGTCTCCTGTAGAGCCTGCTAGTTTCTTGGAGGAAGTGACTGTTTACACAACAAAGGCACTAGATTGGGATGAATGTTCACTTAACAACCTAATCGCATAACAATGGGAATTGGAGAACATATCCCCATCGTTAAGTTGCACGCACCTATATATATATCTCTGATATGTGTGTGTATGTGTTACATGGGAAAGCATTCAAATCTTCCACTAGCAGTCTGAAGTAGTAGTACCACCTGCCTCACTACACCAGCCCCCTGACTACACGTTCCCTGTGCAAAAAACAAGTCATCTGGAAAAGGCCCTGGGTTATTTTGGTTGCAGCAGATTTGCATGGTAGAAAGCACTGACTGCTTCTGGGTGAAAACAGTACAGAAGTGTATCCTATCTGATATATAAAAATGCAGGTACATCGATATGTACTTGTTCTTAACCAAGTAGACTCAACCATGAGATATTCACCATCACCCCCAAAGTTGCCTACACATTTGAGATATCATTCAATTCCTGTGAGAATAATCTCCTTCCAATACAAAAGGAAAAGGTTCTCAAAGATAAATAGGTTTCCAATGAACCAAGTGGATCAAGTGTAGTAATGGAATCAGCTGTGTACATTGGCAGATGCTGATCAAATTCCACCCATAGCCTGTGAATTATTTAAAGTCTGTTAATATTTCAGGATAGAGGTTTGGTTTCTTGGATCGCTATATTCTTGCAGAGGGAGAAAGGTTCTCACACCTGATGAATCTCTAGCATATTTTGATATTTAAAGTTTACCTTCTAGAATACTTAAAATAACTATTGGATAATTTTTAGGACATTTACATAAATATGAAAAAATATCCGTCCTTCCAAACTATACAAATGTGCCAGACAAACTCACACATTTATAAATATCAATAGAAGGACCATCTTTTCTATCTAAGTACAACCAAGAGAAAACACCTGATCCGTGTGCAATAAGTGATTAAGAAAGTGTGCCTTTCTTGGTGAAAGAAGTTGATCATACTAAAAGCTCTCTCTTCTGCAGAAGTTTGATTACAATCAGTTGGTTTTTTTTTTTAATTAGTAGGAAACTTTTATGGTACACATCAGTCTTGTGCTGGTGTAGTGACTGACAGCCCAATCCTATGCATGTCTACCCTGAAGTAAGTCCCATTAGAGTCAATGGGGCTTACTCCCAGGAAAGTGTGGATAGGATTGGGCTGTACATGGCTGAGCTGCAGAGGACTTCCCCTGGTTCAGCTCCCACCCCTGCCAATATCTCATGAAGTAACCTCTCCGTCTCAGCACCCCAGCTGCAATATGGGGATGATAATGCTAAAGACCCAATGTTGGGGCTGACTGGATGCAGTGATTGGCTCTTTAGACATCACACTAACAAATGGATGTCACATGGGTGATGTGTCAATGTCATGGTGATAACACAGACATCATATGAATTAAACGCTGATGTCATGGCGATGATGTTCTGCTGTCACAACACCACTCCATGGATAAGAGGCTATGGGCCCAATACTAAAGAAGTGTGTGCCGGCTTACTGCCAAAACACACTGTTGTCAACATGCCATAAAGCATGTCCGTGAGGCCCTAGTACTGGTGGAGCACTGATGTTAGCTCACTGTCGGCCGGCACTAGGCTAATGCTGGCGAATCACTGGTGCTCTGCTCACTTGGCAGCTGTGCAGACTGCTGGGCAGTGAAGAGGTAGGTGGGGCATGGGGGAAGCGGGAAGAAGGCGTTTTGGGACGGTAGGAGGTGGGAGAGGTTGAGGAGAGGGTGGGGAGGAGGCATACTAGGGGAGGGGGCGGGGCGGGGCGGGGCGGGAGGGAGATGAGCCTCCTTGCCCAACATGGAGGCTCTTGATTCTACAGTGACTTTGCCGTAGAACCAAGTAGCCCCATTGTGGGGCTACTAGCCTTACCCAGAGAAGGGAACGAATGTCCCCTTCTCCCGAGGTGCCACCAGCGTTGCCTGATTAGTGCTTAGGATGCAGCAGCAGCAGCAGCCATTTTCAGTGCTGTGGCAGCCCCACGCTCCGGGCAGCATAGGATTGGGCTGCCTGGCTGCAATCTATACACACTTATCTGGGAGTAACTCACTTTGAAATAGATGGAACTTCCTTCTGAGACACATACCTAAGATTGCACTGTCAGTTGGCATTTCCATGGATGCTGGAGGATGTTACTGGGAAGGGTTGCACCAGTGTTGCTTTGCTGAGACAGTCTTGACATTTGACCCTTGTTGCACGGATGTTGATGTGTCATCGGTGTGGCATTGCCAGGACAGGTTTAGGCTATAACGTACATCATGCCTGTGTCCGTGCATTAACAGTAAGGCATTAGAATAAAATTGAGCTGTTTATTACCTTACATAGTGGTTGTAAGGATTACATCTAGATAACATATGTGAAGAGCTTTGCACAGACTGAGGGCCCAATCCTGTCCAATTTTCCAGTGCTGATGCAGCTGTGCCAATGGGGTGTACACTGCATCCTGTGGTGGGAACGCAATCACAGAGGACTCTTCAAGGTATGGGAACATTTGTTCCCTTACCTTGGGGCTACATTGCAGTTGCACCGGTGCTGGGAAGTTTGATAGGATTGGGTCCTGAGAGAGCTATACAAATCTAAACTATTATGATTATTACTCAAGTTCATTGAATGGTGCAATGGTTTCAAAGTCCAGTTTCAATCCTTGGGTTGCATGTGGTGGGCACTCTGATCAGATTTAGACCAAATTGTTGTCAGATGCAATACTTGTGTGGGAAAAGAACCCACTCAGATAGACCGTTGGAATCGGAACACTTACCTACCCACAGCCACACACACTGATTGAGTTCTTTCATGTTGCCAGCTGTATATCGCTCTCTTATGCTCTTACAGTGGATGCTATTGTGGCACAGGTCATTCAGCTTATCAACATTCAATCTCACATTGAACCAGTGTCCTTATTTCAAAGGCAGTGCTTTGATCTATTGCTTTTGTAAGCAAAGCCAGACGGTAGTCAAAGCTTCTGTCACCGGAACGAGTGGCAGTTCTTCAGACAGCACAGGAAATGGTGGGCAGGAACTGGTCGACACTTGGCCTTTTGACAAGAAATGTAGGCTTCAGAAATGCTCAAATGATTAACATGCTGCTCCTTAGAAGTGCTGACGTACTGACTGCTGTGATATCATTTTATCGTTTCTACTTATTGACTTTAAGAATACTTCTGACATAATTGAGCGACTACAGCTGATAGCTGACTCAGCTCCACTACAGATCCATTTGTAAAAGTCAGCCAAGATAATGTAGTGATTGCTCTGTTTTGTATTCTGGTAGGAACAGCCCAGCTCCAAATATGCAAGCAGCAAACATACAAATACTGAGAAGCAGTGCAAATCAGTGTCCTGTCCTACTTCATTTGCTGCTTCTGAGGCTGCAGCCCTTTGCACTCTTTCCTGGGAATAAGCTCCACTGAACATAATGGCACTTACTCCTAAGAAGTCATGCGTAGGATTGCTCTGTCAATCTTTTACAGAAACATGTGCCGAACTGTACCCATGTACACGTGTACAGTACACATACAGATCAATGAGTCTTGGATGCAGAAGAGAGAAGTCAAGGCAGAATCCAGAATAGCGATCAGCTGCAAGGAGCTGTGCACATAAAGCCTTGCTTGCTGACTCCCCAAAGCCTTGCAGTACTCTCAGCAGCCCATCTGACAACAACCCTGCACATGCCCGATCTTGTGTGATCTTGGAAGCTAAGCGGGGTCAGGCCTGGTTAATTCTTGGATGGGAGACTGCCTGGGAATACCGGGTGCTTGAGACTGAAGGTTGCCAACCTACCAAGCCAGCCAACCAGAAACAAGTGTGCGGCTTCCTTGGTGCTTCCAGCAGCTTCAGATAAATGAGAGTCTTGATAGCAATAAGCCAAGGAGATGACATACAGCTTTGAAGACCCAGGGCTGTAATTCAGGCCTGATGCATCTGCTGCACATATGGGGAGATCCTTCCTAACCCAAATGTAACTCGTTGGGTACTGCTTGCTTTACCAAGTTCCATTTGAGCATTGTGAACTTTGTTCACACAAGAACTCAGTGATTCTTCATTATCCTGCAAATAATTTCATCAAAGTCAACTGAGGAAGCCTCCAAAGAAGAAGAGTAAAATCAATCTTAAAGGCTTATTCTAAATTAAAGCCTTATGCTGAGCTCACACACATTGTGCTTTGTCACTGTGAAATGTTTTGGCATTATTGTTGAAGCAGTAAATGCAGGGTATTATTAAAAGTAATACAACCCAAGAATGGCAATGTTTACAAAATCTATTAGATCAATTTCATGTGCCTTTTTAAAGTATTCACACTTGCACTGATTGCTGCTTTTGCAGAAGAAAAGAGGCCTATCTAAAGATTGGATTCACACTGCAGGGGGTTAAAGAACAACCCACATTTAAAAGCATCTTTCAAATTGTTTCATGGAGAACAAAGTACACTCCATGTGACTAACTTAGAATGATTATACTAACAGGCACGTGTGCTTGAACAATGTCATCTTGGTGCCCACAGAAATGTGCATCATTTCAAAACAACCCACTTGAACAGATCCCTTGTACAGTATTGTCTCAGTGTATTCAATTGGCCTTGATGACATCCAATATTTTCAGAGTACAAGAATATGACCTTTGGATGACACTGAGCTCAGTAACTGATTGACAGCATAGTAGTATCTTGCACTGATGGAACTCGTGCTCCATCAGTGCAAGGCCTGGGCTGTGGACACAGCAGCTGCAGCAATGGCATGCTGACTGGGTCAACAGTATGAATCGATCACAGGCCTGAATATGCACCAACAGAGCACCCAATCTGTGCTGGCTGGAACATCAGCAGAGAAGGCATCCCATGATCCAGGCAGGGATTAGGGATGACTGGGGTGCGTGCGTGCGTGCGTGTGTGTGCCAAGAACAGGCAGGGGGTGGATATTGATGGCAGCAGCTCTGCTGATATCCTATGCCCCATCAGCCTTGACATTCCCTCTTGCACCCACTCAGATTTATGCCAGTGAAAAGGCTGGCACAGACCTGAGTAGGCCATCGGGGACCATGGCATGGCAGAGTAGGTAAGTAAAAAAGTATTTTACCTACCGCTCCATTTTGCCATGATCCCCGCAATGCAGCTGCACACTATGGGCCAGCCCAGAATTTGATTGGGCTGCTACAGCACAATCCTCTGCATGTCTATTCAGAAGTAAGTCCCATTGTGGTCAGTGGGGCTTACTCCCAGGAAAATGCATACAGCTTTGGATTCTTAAAAAAGAAATGATTCTGGTCTCATGATTATGAACTTTGAAATCCCATCATCTGATCTGGAAGTTTCATCCAATAAAGCAAATATATGAAATCCAGCTGTGATTACTCACTGGTTTCTGTCTAGTTTTTTGTTTTTTTTTAAAGGGCCAGTGCAATGGGAGGGATTTGCCCCCTTAGTTCTGTGGGGAATATGTGAGCTGCTGAAAAACTAACACATTGACTGTACAAATGTTAGGGAGATGGACAAGTTTTGGTGCAGTGGGGATAGCCTTACAATGGAGGGAAGTGTGTCCAGTGCATTATAAAGGATACAGTGTGAGTGTGTGCACCTCCTTCACTAAATAGGGACACATTTTGGAAAAGACAAATGGGTCTTGAAATTGAACATCGCCACTGCAGTGAGAATAAATAACTTGATACTGGTGTTCTCAACTTAGTGCTTGTTGAGCCTCTCAAGTAGCAGACCCAGAAGTCCCAGGATCACAGAGAAGAGATGAAACCGCTGCCCTCCTTTGCTTTGCCTCTCCCCGGAAGTGGCAAAATACTGTTCTGGGAAGACACTATGCCAGCAGCCTCTCCCATATTCCTAAATTATTAGAACCAAGTTGGAAGAAGAAGCCACATTGTGGCAAATGGAAATCTATGTTTCCAAATGGGCTTTTCAGGCATGTAGCATATGCACATGGAGGACATGTATTCTGTGTGCAGGGACCAAGTCCAGTGGTTCATGGCACAACTCAGCGGAATGGCACAGAAAGAGGAGGACGCCCAAGTTAAAGGCACAACAATAGGTAGCTTCTATTGTGGTGATAATAATCCAATTACTGGGAAGAGGAATAAAAAATAAGACCCAACGCAGTCATACAATGAGATCCTCATAGTTTTGAAGTACGAAGAAAGAGAAAGAGGAAATCTCAACAAGGAGAAGATGATGTGTCACCGTGCAAACCAAGGAAAAGACAGGGTGAAAGTAGGGCAATCAGGAGGGCTTCCCAGGGGAAATGAGCTGACTAACTGGGAGCTTTGGAGTAGTGGGAGGGGATTCAGGAGAAAGACAGGGGTCATGCTTGGGTCATGCTGCCCTGGCATGTTCCCACAGCACCACATTCACATGCAAACGGATGTGGCCAAAAGCATTTCGGGTAACAGGAAGGGAATGAAAATATGTTTTTGTATGCCAGAAGATATGAGGAAGTGTGAAAGATAACAATATGCAGAAGACCAAGAAGGGCAATTGGAGGTATATATTTTATAACTGTACTATGCATATTTGGACTTTGTACAACATTTCCAATACAGGCTGCGCTTATCACTCTGGGTTTTAGTCCCTAGCAATGGAAAAGTTGTGGCAGATAAATAATAATCTGATAGTTAAACACTGACAGGCAACACTTTCCAAATGAAAACCCTCACCTAGGTCAGAGTGAAGGGCTCTATAATTGTTTCACAGTGGCACCTGCCCCTAAGAGCCAAACGAGATTTACAATCCTGTGTAACTTTTCTCCAACTGTTTTTATCTTAGCCAAAAGCAGCCCCTAAGGAAGCACGTTTTACACCGAGGAACACAGGGAGGAGCTCTCGAATTCCTTTCCCTTCAGTTATTTTCCTGCTTGAAATCCTTCTGTGGAGGAAAATTTTTGAGTACGTGTAAAGTTTGGGACTCAAACTCACACATACAGCACTGGTAAGTTGGCACAGAGTGGGTGTTGGGTGCAGGGCAGGACAGCGACGGCGGCAGGGATGGGAGTGTGTGTCGAGGGCAGGAAGGGGCAGTTAGCAGCAGCAGCAGCTTGGCTGATATCCTATCCCCCTTCCTGGCCTTGATCCTACCTGGGTCCTCTTGGACTTGTGCCAGAAAAATTGCTGGCTCAGGTCCAAGTAGACCTGGGGCGGCAGAGGCTTACTCTGAGGCAAAGGAAAAAAATGTTCCCTTATGTTGAGACCTCTGTGACTGCTGTTCCCGGAGGATGCAGTGTGGTCCCAAGTTGTGAGACTGCATTGCCGGGGTGCGAGGGTGGGGATTTAGATAGGATTGGGTTGTTAGTCACACTGTGTTTGATATATCTTGCTTCCAAGTAATTGTCCATAAGATTGCAGCCTTTGGCCTCAGTGCTGACAGGATTGTGGAAAATGAGGGAATCAGAAACTCTACTGAGTTGATGTCAGACTTCATATCCCTTAGGGAAATGGTGGAGATCTTTTTCTCTTTGCATTGCCAGCTTTCTCTGGGGATGAAAATCAGACAGCAAGGCTGAAAACTGGTTATACTCCAACATTATCGGGTTTTGCATTGATGTGCAGATCCACCTAATTCAATTGTCACTAAGCAGGCAGCTTTCTTCTGGCATGACATACTACTTTGAATATCAATCAGCAAGATTAATTTGCTCCATTGCCTGCAATCTTGTCAGAAAAGCACTTAAATGGTGATGGAGGGAATGAGGGTTCTAAGGGAGATGAATTACCAATTGTAAAATAAAAATTCTGTTCAGTGTAAATGTTCACATTATCATCAAGAGGGCAGGACTTTTGTCCACAAGGCTGTATGGATTATCCGTGTTCTGTTGCACTGCATGTGACAGGCTAATAGTGTCTTCCGACTGCCACTATATCCAGGAATTTTGAAGCCTGCCAAGTGGATATTTGTCCTTGTTGCATCACATAAAGCTACTCTTAGAAAGTCTGAGTAAGGTTCTCATTTGGATAACTAGAGTACACAGGGTATACTTCTTATTCTCAATGATCTGCACAATGGAAGTGCTAAGGAGACTTGAAGTAAATAGGTTAGCTGAAGAGTGAGCTGATTAAGGCTTGCCATTAATTAAACTCCATAAACATCGGACTGTGGCAAAGGGTGGCGCCGCAGCCACATGGGCTGTGTGAAGCTTCGGGAAGCCAACATAGAGATCATCAGCCAACATGGAGATCTTATTGCTTGGTAGGGTTTGCATTTGAGCAGACAAAGGCCTGTAATCCCAGCCTTGTGCACTGCTGCTAACTTATGAAAGATCTTGGAAGCTAAGCAGGGTCAGGCCTGGTTAGTACTTGGATGGGAGACTGCCTGGGAATACCGGGTGCTGTAGGCTTATACCAGGGGTCGGCAACCTGCGGCTCTAGAGCCGCATGTGGCTCTTTCAGCTGTCTGCTGCGGCTTCTCCTGGTGAAAGTGGCAAAGCGGGTAACAGGAGGCACCTGTGTTGGGAGGGCAGGCTGCTTCCCTCCTCCCCCTGAGCTCACTGCCCTCCTCTCCCTTCACCCCCACCTGCTCCACATTGGTTTCCCTTTTCAATTTTGCCTACTCTGCAGGCTTAAGCTCCCTGTTTTTTCCTTCCCCAACTCTCCAGCAGGACGCCCTCCTGCTCAGCCATTGCGAGGCCTTGCAGCCTGCCTTTTCCTGAGCAGGTCCCCACTCAGTGCAAGGAGAGGCTTTTCCTCCACAGCTGAGGAGACATCCTGTGTGTCTACTCAGTAGTAAGCCCCATTACAGCGGATGAAGCTTACACCCAGGAAAGGGTGGGTGGCAGGTCTGTTCTCGAGCAAGCCCTGCTGTAGTCCCTGGGCTACTCCCAGGAAGGTGTGGAGGGCTGTAGCCTCAGCCCCCTCCTGTGCAGGTCTACTCACAAGTAGTCAGTGGGGCTTCCTCCCAGGAAAGTGTGGAGAGGACTGCAACCTGAGAGCTCCAACCAACTTTTCTGCTCAGAAGTCCCATTGTAGTCAATGGGGCTTACTCCCAGGATAGTGTGGAGACGGTTGCAGCCTGAGTGAGGGAGGGCAGGCAGGCAGGGCAGAAGCTGGCCTGTGGCTCCCCCCCACCTCCCCCCCAGCTCTGGCTTCTTCTCTTCCCCACCTCTGGAGTCTGTGTCCTTTTTTCCTTCCAGCAGGGTGCCTCTGGAAGGTGGGGGGGGGGGGAGTTCTTTAGTATCCATGTAAGATAAGCAGATGTCATAACCGCCATATGTATTGGAATCCTAGAAGATCTGGTGAGGAGGTAGATGTGGTGTCAGCAGTGGCCCCTTTAAGGGTAAGGCCTGGGCATCCAGCAGAGTGTGCTGCACAGCTGCAGCCACTGGAAGGCAATAGGGCCCTCAGGGATATAAGGAGCACCTAAGGCAGGAAGGGGGGTGTGGGTTGGAGAAGGAGTGCAGGCTGGAGAGGAGACTGACTTGCCTTATTGATTTGGATACTCTGACTGATTTGACTGACTCACTTTGGAATCTGACCTTGGACTGTGACTTGGCTTATTGACGTTGGACTCTGCCCTGGATGCTCTGCCTGACTTTGTGACTAATGGACTGCTGGAGACACTGGAGTTTGGTGTGTGGCTGCTGTGCCCAAGACCTGCTGAGGACCCAGGGTCTGCTGTAGTGGTGGGAGGCTGCTGGCAGGAGAGAGGACCTCTGCAGGTTGAACAGGCGAGCTACCCTGGAGGTGGGGTCCAGCAGGAGTGCAGGGCAGAACCAGGGTCATTTGTTGGGGGAAAGAAGGGGAGCTAATTTGCTAAAAGTGGGCATAATTCTCCAGGCAGAGAATGGCCTTGGAATCAGGCAAAACACCATAGAGGACCAGGTGTCTGAAAACACAGGACAAGAATCTATGACAAAACTAACTAAAAGCTACAAGAGGGGGCTACGTTATAAAAATGGGACCTATAAGAGCATAAAGGTAAAAAAACCAAAAAACTATATATGCAGTGTTATCTTCATTTTAGATGTCAAAAGGGTTTTGTGGCTCCTGAGGTTTTTTTTTTCCTCCAGAAAATGGGTCCAAATGGCTCTTTGAATGTTTAAGGTTGCCGACCCCTGGCTTATACCATAGTCTTTTGAGACTGAAGGTTGCCAACCATTTTGTGCATGCCAAACCACACATTCTTCCAAAAGGGGGGGAATCAACCTGTCATGGTTCAAACTGAGAGCTTACTGGGGTGCAGTGGTCTCCATGTTGGACGCCACTGTTCTAGAGCCTCAGTTCATGTTTGTGTGTTTAGGCAATTGAAATTAACAAACACAAACCCACAATACCTTAAACATACAATAAGAAAATAACACACAATACAATATACAACAAACAAACAAACAAATAATAAAAACAATCACTGAAAGATATATAACAAGTGCGGAGTCCTAGATCTAAATTACAGGTGTTTACCCCTTAATGACCTTCCAGTCAGTGACGGGTTGCATATGTGATGGCTGCCACTGGTCACATGGTTGGACCTGGGTGCACCGCCCAAGTCTCCGAAGGCAAGGGGAGCTCTGCTCCTCTCACCTCCAGAGGCTTTTCTGAGCCTCACAGATGTGCTCCGCCTCTGCCAGGCTCAGAATGCCAGAATTGTGCAAGAGAAGTCACGTCTCTCACACAATTCTGGCATTCTGAGCCTCCCAGAGGTGAGGGGAGTGGAGCATCCCCTTGCTTCTGGGGGCTTTGCATTACGTCAAGCCCCTGTTGATGACAGGTATGCTGGTCTGCATCCCTGTTGTTAAGCGGTACAAACTGTACTTTGTTCTTGTCTGTTCTAGAGCCTCAGTAATTGTCTGTTTTACTCTGTTTTACTGTTTTACTCTGTTTTTCTGTTTTACTCCTTCCTTCTCCCTGAGAAGGTAAGTTCAGGCACAAGTATCTGCCCTACCTTTTCTGAGTGAAGACAGAAGCAAAGAATTCCATCAGCACCTGCAATTTCTATATCCTCTTTGACATTCCTTTTCAGTTCTTCGAGCATGGCCCAGAACCATGTTCTTGGCAGGTTTCTTGTTTTTGATGTACTTGAAGAAGTCCTCATTGTTTGCCTTGCTGTTTTCAACCAAACGCTTGTCATATTTTTTTTTCACGTCCTTCCAGTCAGTTTACATTAATTTTTTTTGCCACAGTTTCTGTTCCTTTTTGTTCTTCTCATTTGTGCAAAACTTCCATCTTCTAAAGCGGGGGTCTCTAAACTTTTTGGCTGAAGGGCTGCATCAAATATCTAGCACGGCGTTGAAGGCCGGGGAAAAATTGAATATAAAATTTAAATAAATACATTAGAGATGGAACTTAGATGAATGACTGAAATGAATAAATGAATGGGCTCAAATGTCTAGGATTTCTCCAAGCGCCAACACAGCCCAAGAAATAAAGTACACACACTTAAATGGACCCCCATTCCTCCACCCCACAAGCACAACTCTGGTTGTGTTTGGTCAACTGGGGATCAGAGGCTGGCCGTGGGCCAGATAGAGGCTCTCTGCAGGCTGCATCTGGCCTTCAGGCCGGGGTTTGGAGACCCCTGTTCTAAAGGAAGTTGATGGTTGGCAACCTTCAGTCTCAAAAGACTATGGTATAAGCCTACAGCACCCGGTATTCCCCGGTGGTCTCCCATCCAAGTATTAACCAGGCCTGACACTGCTTAGCTTCCGAGATCAGACGAGATCGGGCATGTGCAGGGTAACACTTCTTGCTTTTTTTAGTTTCCTAGACTCCACTGGCAAGCCATGCTGGCATCCTCCAGGACCTGATGGTGTCTTTTCTATTGTGAAGTGCCACCAACCATCTTACGTTCTTCACTATGTCTACCTTGCCTGAATTCTATAAACGTTTAATGTTCTTTAAGCACCCCATTCCCTCAGAGACCAGAAGGTCCATTACAAAGGAAGTATAATTCTGTCCCAGCAGTTCCTATTTCACTTGGTTGTTGTTTTTTAAAGTTCTGAATAGAAACCATGTAGGAAATTATATTATTTCCATGTCAATCCTGTCCATAAATCTAAGCCCACATGATCCTTTCTCAGGGCTTTTACATCAAATCTTTATTAACTTTCAGTTAATCCCAGAGTCTGCAGTTTTTTGTAGGCTGACCATGACTAGTGGGAAATCTGCTTTCAGTGTTCTTTATCCATTACGGATATCGCAGATGGAATCCTTTGTGACATCAGAAGAGGATTTGCAAAGTCAGGCTTCTGAGAGCAGGTCTCTTGCATCAGTTAAAGAGAATGGCATATAGGGAAACTGGTGTGTCACCGTGTTCCTGGAAAGGACAGATGGCCACACTGTAAATTTACTGTCTGTCTACTGGCATATGTTAGGGACTTTCTTGCTCCAGAATGGGTGACCTGAATTCTAATCCCGCTGACTTGTTCATCTTCACCTGCTGCATTTACCCCTAGTCGCTTACCTTACAACTATTATCTGGAGCAGAATAGGATCTATGAAGTCTGTCTTGACCTGGAGCTGAAGGGGGAGGATTCAAATCCTCACATCTTGTTTCTTATTGCAATGCTCCTATCAGCTTAGTGATTGCATTGGGGCAGAGGTTGTCTGCCTACTTGGTCTGTGATCTTGTAGCAATTGCCACCCCCCACTTGTTCATACAGCCCCAGGCCTATTTATTGTAAAACAGCTGGTATAGGTATCCATACAAATTAGTAATGTATGCTAATACATTGCAATTCTATTCCCCTTGCCTGCTAACTGTTCCTCACCATTGTTTGAGGCAAATGCAAAGGAAAGATTTAGGGCGCAATCCTAACCCCTTATGTCAGTACTTTCCAGCACTGACATAAGGGCAATGCATCTCTGAGGTAAGGGAACAAACATTCCCTTACTTTGAGGAGGCCTCTGTGTGTGACATCCAACTGCAGGATACAGCACACATCCCATTGGCACCGCTATGCCAGTGCTGGAAATTACTGACATAAGGGGGTAGGATTGTGCCCTTAAATGCTCTCAGCTGTGCAGTCATGATACTGTTGCCTGCCAGCTGATTGGTACTTACTCTGCATGCGTTCCTTGTTTATTTAGGACTTCCATGCTGCCTTTCTCCCCAGCCATAGGGAGCTCACAATTTAGCATGAAACCATAAAAACAATTAAAAAAAATTAAAATAAAAAAAAATAGACACAGATACCAACAGCCCAATCCTATCCCCCCACCAGTGCTGATACAACCATGTCAGAAAGATGCATGTTGCATCCTATGTTGAGAGGTGATCCAAAGACAAATATGAGATACTTACCTCCCATTTGCTTTGGGTCACCCCACACAAGTCTTGAGGCTGCCTATGGGTCTCATTGAATGGGCAGGAGGTCTGGTCTAGAGGGTAGAGCCTCTGTTAGCCCGAAATAACATCAGAAGGTCACCAGTTCGAGGACACCGGCAGCTCCCTGAACGGCTGAGAACGGTGAGAACTTGAAGCAGCTGACAAAGCCGAGCTGAAGGGATTCCACCTGCTCTTGGTGTGAGCAGGAAGCGTCTTGGCTGCCTCCATGTGAGAGATGGAGCTGCTTGTTGGCCTGCGTGGGAGAACTGGATGCCAGAAGTGAGACCAAACCAGGAAGATCCATTCTGAAATGTTGTTGGTTCTTGAAAGAGAGAACCTCTATGATTGTAAAAATCCCCTTGAGGGATTTAGAAATGCCTGCCTATATAAACCGCCTTGAATAAAGTCAGAGGAGTAATCCGATGACCAGAAAGGCAGTATATAAATACCTAGTTATTATTATATGCTTTCTATTTTGGTGACGTATTTCTGAGAAGGAAAGAAGGTGTGGGGAGGTTTCCAAAAGAGGGGATAAGATCCACGTATGCCATTGCCGCTGAATCTACCCCATCTTGCCGCTTTCCTGCCTGTGTTCCTCCCCCTCCCTGCCCACTGCCAACTCACCAGCGCCAGCAGACAGTGGCCACTCTGCTGGCTTCATTGCACTCAGTACTGGAATGTCACTTCTGCCAGCATCCTTTCATTTTTGCTGGTGGATAGGATCAGGCTGCAGGTTACACAAATGATAGTATGCTGGTTAAATTAACAAAGTACCTGACAAAATAAAAATATGGGGGCCGTATGAAAATCCTCCAGCAGGACATTCAATAAGGCAGTGACGTAATTAATGATCATGTAGCCCGGTGCCAAGCTCAAAATGTTGCCCGGGAAGTGATGTCACAACAGGTAGTGACATCATGCTCGGGCTTTTACAAAAGTGAAAAATTGGGAACGCACCTTCTCCCCCCAGCAGCTTGCCACCCACTTAGGGCCCAATCCTATCCAACTTTCGAGCTCCAGTGTAGCTGCAGTGCAGCCTGTAGTAAGGGTACAAATGTTCCCATACCTTAAGAAGGCCCCAATGACTACCCCTCCACCACAGGATGCAGTGCACAACCCACTGGCACAACTGCACCAGTACTGGAAAATTGGATAGGATTGGGCCCTTACTCTGCTACCTCCCCTCAGTCAGTGGCATAGCTAAGGCTATCTGCTACCTGGGGGTCAAAGAAAATTTGTAGCCCCCCCCCCCCCGACAAAATAGAATCTAATAAAGTAAATAAATAAAAAGTATTCCCCTATAGGTCAGAGACACTGTGCTGGGGTGAAGAGGAATGGTTATTCTCCCCTTGCTAAATACAAGAGGGACACCACTTGAAAAAGTGCCTTTTTACCCAGTTAGCAAGGGTAACTGTATTATGATACAGGCACTGTAAACATATAATGTAAACATTATAGCATACAATCATCTCCATGGTTTTCACCTTTCGTCTGGAATTTAGAACTTAAGAACATAAGAACAGCCCCACTGGATCAGGCCATAGGCCCACCTAGTCCAGCTTCCTATATCTCACATTGGCCCACCAAATGCCCAGGGAGCACACCTGATAACAAGAGACCTGCATCCTGGTGCCCTCCCTTGTGTCTGGCATTCTGACATAGCCTATTTCTAAAATCAGAAGGTTGCACATAGGCATCATGGCTTGTAACCCATAATGGATTTTTCCTCCAGAAACTTGTCCAATCCCCTTTTAAAGGCGTCCAGGCCAGATGCCGTCACCACATCCTGTGGCAAGGAGTTCCACAGACCAACCACATGCTGAGTAAATAAATATTTTATTTTGTCTGTCCTAACTCTCCCAACACTCAATTTTAGTGGATGTCTCCTGGTTCTGGTGTTATGTGAGAGTGTAAAGAGCATCTCTCTATCCACTTTATAATAACTAATAATAATGAGGTATTTATATACCGCCTTTCTGGTCATCAGATTACTCCTCTGACTTTATTCAAGGCGGTTTATATAGGCAGGCGTTTCTAAATCCCTCAAGGGGTTTTTTACAATTATAGAGGTTCTCTCTTTCAAGAACCAACCACATTTCAGAATGGATCTTCCTGGTTTGGTCTCACTTCTGGCCTCCAGTTCTCCCACGCAGGCTGACAAGCAGCTCCATCTCTCACACGGAGGGCAGCTAAGACGCATCTTGCTCACGCCAAGAGCAGGTGGAATCACTCAGCTGGGCTTGTCAGCTGCTTCAAGTTCTCGCCATACTCAACCATTCAGGGAGCTGCTGCTGTCCTCGAACTGGTGACCTTCTGATGTTATCTTCGGGCTAACGGAGGCTCAACCCTCTAGACCAGGGGTGCCCAAACCCCGGCCCTGGGGCCACATGTGGCCCTCGAGGCCTCTCAGTGCGGCCCTCAGGGAGCCCCCAGTCTCCAATGAGCCTCTGGCCCTCCAGAGATTTGTTGGAGCCCACACTGGCCCGACACAACTGCTCTCAGCATGAGGGTGACTGTTTGACCTCTCTTGTGAGCTGTGGGACGAGGGCTCCCTCCACAGCTTGCTGTTTCACATCTGTGATGCAGCAGTGGCAGCAAAGGAAAGGCTGGCCTTGCTTTGTGCAAAGCCTTTTATAGGCCTTGAGCTATTGCAAGACCTTTGTTCATTCATATAAGTTCATCTTTAATATATTCATTTATGTAAACTTATGTAAATTTATTCAAATTTTAAATGTAAATGAATTCTTTTTTTCCACGGCCCCCGACCCTGTGTCAGAGAGATGATGTGGCCCTCCTGCCAAAAACTTTGGACACCCCTGCTCTAGACCAAACCTCCTCCCCAGACTTTATCCTTCCCCTGCATAATTTTGTATGTCTCAATTATGTCCCCTCTCAGGGGTCTCTTTTCTAGGCTGAAGAGGCCGTAGCCTTTCCGAAAGGCTACGGCGTTTGGGCCTCTTCAGCCTAGAAAAGAGATGCCTGAGGGGGGACATGATTGAGACATACCAAATTATGCAGGGAATGGACAGAGTGGATAGGGAGATGCTCTTTACACTCTTACATAACACCAGAACCAGGGGACATCCACTAAAATTGAGTGTTGGGAGAGTTAGAACAGACAAAAGAAAATATTTCCTTACTCAGCGTGTGGTTGGTCTGTGGAACTCCTTGCCACAGGATGTGGTGATGGCGTCTAGCCTGGACGCCTTTAAAAGGGGATTGGACAAGTTTCTGGAGGAAAAATCCATTACAGGGTACAAGCCATGATGTGTATGCGCAACCTCCTGATTTTAGAAATGGGTTATGTCAGAATGCCAGATGCAGGGGAGGGCACTAGGATGAGGTCTCTTGTTATCTGGTGTGCTCCCTGGGGCATTTGGTGGGCCGCTGTGAGATACAGGAAGCTGGACTAGATGGGCCTATGGCCTGATCCAGTGGGGCTGTTCTTATGTTCTCATAAGGAAGATGCCCCAGCCCAGTTATAATCTTAGTCGCTCTCTTTTGCACCTTTTCCATTTCCAAAGCTTGATGCCCGGTGCAACTGCTACCGTCTGCACCCCCTTAACTATGCCACTGCAATAAGGTAGGTGCTACCATGGAAAAGTCCCCCCCCATCATGTCACCATCAGTTCTGCATCCACAAATGATGGCAAAGGCAGGAGAGCCCCCCCTAGATGATTTCAGGGGATGGGCAAAATGTAGTTGCTAGGAGAGTTGTCAGCGACCAACTTTGTTGTCTGGGGGTAACTGCAGAGTAGCAAGAAATCCAGAGTGTTTCCAGATATGTTTTCTTAAACATTTTTAGTGTGTTGTTGAGTTAGTGCTGAGGACACCTCAGACACAGCCCAGCTTGTACCACTACAAGCAACAGCAAAACAGTTGCCATCTTGCCAGGTCTTTACGATTGGGTCTAAAGAGTTATATAATTCTTATTTTAAACAGTAAGTAATCCCAGTAATGTAATGTCATTTTCATTTCCATTTTACAGAAGCAGGCCAACAGTAACAGAAGATTCATATATACCATCCCAAGACCACCTACTTGGACCTCCCATGTCTAACTCTTGTCTGATTCTAATCACACTGGCACTGTAGCCTGATGCCAGCCATAGAGTTGAGAAACGCAAATCCTTTTTAATCTCCAGGTATCATCATAAATAAAGACACGTTTACATTTGAGACACAGATTTAATCTTTAGTTATAATGAGGTTGGAAAATAAGTTTATAAGAGCCAATTTTTTATTATGGTATTTATTGAAATAGTAAACAATCGCAAAAAGCAAGAGGGGCTTCCAAATTCATGTGCCACCCATGGAGGTGCATCAAACATTGTTCTCGAAGTTGCCAAGCATACATTTTCTCAATGTCAGCAATTTGAGAAAGTTACAGATAGACAGCTATGATGGTTTGTTCTCTTTAGGTTTGTGAACGATATGTCTGTATATGTCGTTCTCCTTTCTTTTGCTCCTTCTCTCATCATATGCAAGTTATACCAGACAATGGTATAAGGTCCTCTTCTCTTAGACCTCTTTACAAATACCCCAACCAGCACAGTAGCCCCAACTCCATGAGTGTTTCCATACCAGTTGAGGTTCATGTAAAAATGTATAGAGACTTTGTTAGTTGCAGGATAGCTATAGCCAACCTTCCTTGCTATTTGAGTCAGAGTACAATCTTATCTATCTACTCAGAAGTAAGCCCCATTGTGTTCAGTGGGGCTTCCTCCCAGGGAAGTGTGTATAGGATTGCAGCCTCAGCCACACTTCCTAGTGTGGCTTCAAATCCATGCATGGGAAATCAGTAAAGTCTTCAGAATGACCTGAAGGAAGAGCTCTGTTCAGGTGATCTGAACTCAGGTACAGCAAACCCAGACTGATAATGAATGGGAGCATGTGACAAACCTCATCCCACTGCATTTCATGGCCCCAGTCTTCCAGCATGTTTACAACATTTGTCAACACAAGTGTCACCAATCTCAAGGAGGCTCTCCTCCAGTACAGTGCTTGTAAACACAGACAAAACCTGTAAATGGTGGATGAAGCTTGCTGGCATGCTTGTTCTGCTGCCCTGATCATGCAGGGGGAATCTCTGAGTAGGGTACAGAATAGGCTGTGTAAAAGTCAGTCTGGGTGCCCAGTTAAGTGTGCAGTCTTGGAAAAAACTAGGAGGAGCTATTGCTGCTTCCTATATTTGTTTATAATGGTGCTGGCCCAGAATATTTACCAAATAAAATATTTGGCAAATATTTGGGTCCTGTGGAGGTTTCAAGGGCAATGGGTAGCTTGATCTGGCCGTAGGAAGCCCATGACAGTACTTTGAAAATTGAACTATAGGGAACTGTGGGTTTTTATCAATAGATGTTGTCTTGCTTGAGAAATGTGTGCTTTAAAAAAGCAAACAAAAAACTACAATGGTAGTTTGTTATACCAGCTCTTGTTCTTTAGTTGGAGACTGTCAAGTCACAAAGTAAAAAGCCAACCCCCCCCCCAACACCCAATCCTAATTGGGTCAAAGCACTACTCTCAGTGGGGAGATACACAACAATAATAAACCAGGGCTGTTATCAGACCCCCTGGTCTCTGAACTGATGTCCTAAATGCCACCCACCCATACCAGACTCTTCTCCTTCCTCTCCCTGGATTGGCAAGAAAGAGGAGGATGGAGCAGAAGAAGACATATGGAGGGGGGAAAAATGGGGGCTAGAGGAAATGTGCTAGAAATCCACACTACCTGCCTTTTCCACTGTGTCTCCCTCTTCCTTTTCCAACCAAGGGAGTGGGAGAAGGAGCAGTGGAAGCAAGTGGTTGCATGGAGGTGGGCCCGCCCTGCCAACGTGTGCTGCCTGAAGCAACCACCTCAGGTGACCTCACAGATGTACCGGTCCTATAATAGGCATCACGTTCATCTCTGCTACAGGCTTGCAAACACTGGCCTGCTCACCAAATCTTTTCGTTCCATCAGAATTGCTTTTGTTTTGGAGTCTTGGATACGCTCTTCTTCCCACGCTTCCCAAAACAAAAGGACAACAGATTGGGACACTGCTGGAGCCTTATTTGGCACAAAATGTGCTACCCTGGAGTTCTTCACTGTGTGGGATGCTTCTTCAGGCTTTTTTGTTCTCTACTGTCAGAAACTGTATTGTGGATCCTTTTCGACTGTCTGGGAGGAAATCAGTCTCCGCTGTAGCCACTTCTGATTTACCTCCTCCACTGTCTGTGACAGATCAGGAGAGAGATCTTGGGGTGGTGGTGGACAGGTCGATGAAAGTGTTGGCCCAATGTGCGGCGGCAGTGAAGAAGGCCAATTCTGTGCTTGGGATCATTAGAAAAGGTATTGAGAACAAAACAGCTAATATTGTAATGCCGTTGTACAAATCTATGGTAAGCCCACACCTGGAGTATTGTGTCCAGTTCTGGTCGCCACATCTCAAAAAGGATATAGTGGAAATGGAAAAGGTGCAAAAGAGGGCAACTAAGATGATTGCTGGGCTGGGGCACCTTCCTTATGAGGAAAGGCTACGGTGTTTGGGCCTCTTCAGCCTAGAAAAGAGAAGCCTGAGGGGGGATATGATTGAGACATACAAATTGATGCATGGGAAGGATAAAGTGGATAGAGAGATGCTCTTTACACTCTCACATAACACCAGAACCAGGGGACATCCACTAAAATTGAGTGTTGGGAGAGTTAGGACAGACAAAAGAAAATATTTCTTTACTCGGTGTGTGGTTGGTCTGTGGAACTCCTTGCCACAGCATGTGGTGATGGCATCTGGCCTGGATACCTTTAAAAGGGGATTGGACAAGTTTCTGGAGGAAAAATCCATTACAGGTTACAAGCCATGATGTGTATGCGCAACCTCCTGATTTTAGAAATGGGCTATGTCATAATGCCAGATGCAAGGGAGGGCACCAGGATAAGGTCTCTTGTTATCAGGTGTGCTCCCTGGGGCATTTGGTGGGCCGCTGTGAGATACAGGAAGCTGGACTAGATGGGCCTATGGCCTGATCCAGTGGGGCTGTTCTTATGTTCTAAATTCCAGACGAAAGGTGAAAACCATGGAGATGATTGTATGCTATAATGTTTACATTATATGTCTACAGTGCCTGTATCAGAGGTGACATATCATTTAAATACCTTACAGGGGCCTTATTGGCATCCTCCAAGCTGTGGACCTTTCATTACAGAGAATAAAATACATCTTTCAGTGTAAATACACTGAAAACCCAGAGATTGTTTGGGAATCTTACTTTAGAAGAAACAAGGTAATACATGTTCTGATGCTGTTTGAAGTGTGCACATTGTACATTCGAGGTCTGGTTGAAATGACATTTTAACATGGCAAACATGGAAGTTCTGAAGATTATTAATAATTGATTTTTTGAATTCTTATATTAAGGTTGTTCTATGGTGTATTATGCTAAAAAAAAACCTCCCGTCTTATTTATTCACCTTTGCTCTCTGTTGCTGTGTGTCTTGCTTTGTTTTTCTCAAGGAAAACCAGCCTCTGCCCCCCATAAACACTTTTCTTCCTAGTAGGTTTATTGACTTTAGCTATATTAAGTTTATTGCCTTGTGTCAGAAAATGTGAGTGTGGTAGTTATATTTCAGGTGCTTAGGATAGTGCAGATGGAAATGTTTGTTTCTTTCAGTAAGGCTGACTTCTTGGCAGTCAGACTTAGGTGGCGGCTCTACCTATGACCTGTAGAAAAGGTAGACAAACAAGACTGGGATATCCCCAGGACAAAGTCAATTTGCCCTTAGCTACAGATTCCAGATCTTATCCCTGGGTTTGCCCAGGACATGAACTCTGCTGACACTCTCCCCCCTTTCTCAAATGACAACAATGCTCTTTCTCCCCTCCTACCACTGATCTGATTCATTGCTCAGAACTGTACTGTACTGTGCCTGCCCATTATATATGCCATGACTGTAAAACCTTTTAAACTTCTGCCGTCTTTTCATCATTTAAATGCTTTCAGCTCTCCCTTGATATTAGCAATTTTCAATGTTTTTCTTCTCAAGGCACACTGACCTCTATGGTTTTCACCTGATGTCACTTCCAGCTTCTGGGAGACTCTTCTGGGTTCTATGGCTCTGTTTCTCGGATGTCTGTAGTATCAAATTGTCCTTCTTTCTCCGATGCCAGAGCCAGCACAGGAAGAGAGATAGGCAATTTGTTACTATCGACAGTTGCCCTAAAAACAGAACCACAGAACCCAGAAGACTTTTTCAGCTATTTCCAATGCTGTGCTCTAAATTCCCATGGCACGCCAATGTGCTGTGACACACTGGTTGAAAATAGTTGTGTAAAGTATAACAATTGAAAACCATTGTCTGACTAAAGTTTGACAATGGTTTTTCAGAGGGTGGAAGGTGATGTGATGGTGCAACTATTGCTCACAAGTTTTGAAACCCTTATTTCTTTTATTCCTTCCACTGTCATCTCCAGTCAAGTCAGTTTTGCTGATTCTTAAAGCCGTACAAAAACCCACAGACAGGGATTATAATGGGACATATAATGGGACGCACTGTTTGAATGTGGAGAGTGCTTTAATACATTGTCTTGGTGTAATTCTTACAACAGCCCCAGATAAATTCCTTATTATTCCTGTATTACAGCAGGGGAGCTAGGCCGAGAGGGGGCCACTTGCATTAAGGCCACCAAGAAGTGAGATTTGAACCAGGAATTTCTAATCTAGATCAGACACCATGTTAGACTAGCAGATGTGGCCAGTGAGATGGAGCAGAAAGTAGCAAACTCCTGCTGTCATTGAGCAGCACCTGAGATGGAGGAGATCCCTTCCCCCTCCCCCACAATGGTAATAGTCTATTGGAGGCAGCTGGAACAAGTTGTGGGGTTGTAACTCAGTGGCAGACTACATGTTTTCTATGAGGAAGATCCCCAGTTCAACTGAGGCATTTTTAGGTAGGACCAGGACATCTAGAGAGCCAACCTGATCAATGTAGATGCAGCTCTATGGGCCTTCAGTAGAAGGCAGCTTCCTATGGCTGCTTCCACAATACTGCACACATGTGCACACTGGGATGCTGATGTCATTTGGTCATTCCTAATAAGCAAGAAGATTAATCTAGACTGTAATCCTAACCACACTTTCCTGAGAGTAAGCCCCATTGAACAAAATAGGACTTACTTCTGAGTAGACCTGGTTAGGATTGTGCCCCTACAGTTTGAAGCATAAACCAGTTCACAAGTTACATAGAACTAGAGGCAGAGGGTTCTTAAAATCTAGAGATTTTTATGCATCACAGCGATTAAAAAAGCAGAAACACTGCCATTGTCACTGAACAGAAGGTATGTCATATATCTTGCTGATATCCCCATTTCCCTATTTTTGAGGGATCTGTTTTGACTACTGGATTTTGACAAATGCCACTGTTTCCCAGAGGTCTTTATGTCTCAGAATTAGTGGGTTAATTGCTGCATAAATTACACTCCTGTCAGTATAGGAAACAGTCTGCTTATTAGCAAGCATTGCGACAGCCCAGCAATTCTCAATGCAGAGAGCTAGTGTCTAATTATGCAGTATTCGATCATGTGGTTTAGAGTGACCTAAATTCCTGCAGTAAATAGTCACATACATTATTTTCATTATGTCCATGAGACAGTTGGCTTGGGAAGTTTTGCTTAGGGATTCAGCTGTTTAGAATTGTGTTGCTTCATAATGCAGAGATGATGGCAAATTGATGGCCAATCAGAAATAACTTTTTTCCTCTCAAAGCAGATAACATATTCATGAAAAACTTGATATAAATATCTTTTATTGACAATCCTATGCTATTTGCACTGCTGCAGCTGTACCATGGAGGTGTGTGCATTTTATGGCAGGGGGGCAATCAGGAGGTCTCTTCAAGGTAAGGGACAGTTAGTAAGGTAAGATAAGGACAGTTAGTAAGCTGTGTGGGCTGAGCTGAGGGGTATTGGATTTGGCATGTGTGTTTGCTGCCAAGGTTCACTCCCTCTAGCTTCATCCGTCCCCTCTGGTGTGGTCCCTATCACCTTTCCTCCTTTGATCTACCCCAGGGGTGTCCAAAGTTTTTGGCAGGAGGGCCACATCATCTCTCTGACACTGTGTCAGGAAAAAAAGAATTAATTTACATTTAAAATTTGAATAAATTTACATAAGTTTACATAAATGAATATATTAAAGATGAACTTATATGAATAAATGAAGGTCTTGCCTAGAAAAGGCCTTGCACAAAGCAAGGCTGGCCTTTCCTTTGCTGCCGCTACTGCATCATAGACGTGAAACAGCAAGCAGTGGAGGGAGCCCTCATCCTACAGCTTATGCGAGAGGTCAAACAGTCGCCCTCATGCTGAGTGCAGTTGCGTCGGGCCAGTGCGGGCTCCAGCAAGTCTCTGGAGGGCCAGAGGCTCATTGGAGACTGGGGGCTCCCTGGGGGCCACATTGGGAGTCCTCAAGGGCCGCAAGTGGCCCCAGGGCCAGGGTTTGGGCACTCCTGATCAGTAACTCCACCTGCTGTCCCGCCCTAATGGTATCACTAGGGTGGTGCGGGCTGCACCGGGTGACACACACAGGGGAAGGTCACCACTACTGGCCAAAAATTTTTTCAACTGTAGTTGTTTTTGAATAGTGCCATCATGATATAGATCATTCAATGTGTAATTTATGCAGAACGCAATGGGAAAAAAACTGCATTGAAATATCTATATTATAGTATATCATGTTATAGCCAAAATGGTGCATCACCAGCCCACCATCTGGGGCCCAACCCACAGCACTGGAGGAAGTTCATCCTGGGGGATGACGCACTGGCCTTCCGCAGTGGGTGATGCAGACCATGGTAACACCACTGCATCCCCCTCCCTGCCACAACATGCCTCCTGCGCTGATGTCGTACCAGCATGGGCCTGTCATGACTGCCATGGCAGCACTACTCCGTTGCTGCTGTTGCTGAGCATAGCCTGCCAGTGGCACGCTATACATGGTGTCACACAGCCATTTACAACAGTGCAGGACTGTCCCACTGTCATAGGGAAGCTGGTAGGATTGGGCTTGGTAACAATAGAAAGCATAATTTCCTCCACTTGCAAGTCCTGCATCATTGTATAGTAGCCTGCAGGGATCTCTATTCTACTTTACAACTCTTTAGGCTTCAGGAATTTTAAATGTCTCTGAAGCTGGGATGAGGGCCAGCCTGCACTGTAATGTGATAGGGATGCCACCTTCGTGTTTGGATTGGCGCTAAATGTTAGCAGACTAGGGCATGGCGCAGGATGGGCAAACTTCCTTCCTTCCCTACATATAATGTTATTATAAATGTACTGTAGATGACCAGTCATGGATTGTCCTTTATTATTAGAGTAAGTACCATTTGTCCAGACACTAAAACTGATACTATTTCATGTGTTGGGATCTACAAAAACCCGGGAAGTCTATCTTTGTGTCCTGCCTCTGTTGGTGGCTTTTAGAAAGGTCCATTGAAAGTTTAATGTTTGGGCTTTCTACTATTGTACTGGTGTAGGCTAATTGGGTAAGAGGCACTTTTTCAAGTGGGTGCTCCTTTTTTTAGCAGGGGGAGTGTAACTGGCCCACCTCACCTCAGCTCTGTCTGTTCTAGTGGCTGCCTGCTGGTATTCATTTGCATCTTTTTAGATTGTGAGCCATTTTGGGACAGGGAGCCATTTAGTTATTTGATTTTTCTCTGTAAACCGCTTTGTGAACTTTTAGTTGAAAAGTGGTATATAAATACTGTTAATAATAATAATAATAATAATAATAATAATAATAATAATAATAATAATAATAATAATAGTGTTTATTGTACTCAGTGGGCCACAGAGAGAGCATTTGTTAAGGGCACAGCTTAGCAGTGCAGCTAAGGCTTGCTTCATTCAGACTGGTGCACTTCCACTTGGATGAACTCTTATGGAACAGCTAGTGAAAACCTCCCTGTCTAACATCTCTCTCAATCAGGCTAGACAATCCAGGGCTCAACTGATTGGCAACCATTTCTGTCTCTCTCTCTCTCTCACTGGTACACATGCTAAAATGGCTTTTTGGACATGATTACCAATCAGCATAATGGAAAGCAAATTTAAAGTAGTTTACGCTAAGTGCTCAGCTTGCTGTTGGAACGCCTGGGTTCACTTCTTGCTTTGCTACTCTGGGCACAGGATTGGCACATTGTTTGTCATGCTGCCTCTGTGCTGTTTGACATGTGCAATTGAGCCAAAAGTATTTTATGCCTTGTTGGCAAATTCGTAGCTACTGGATTGTATAGAAATAAATTAAAGTGAGTTGCGCCTCCACTCGAGCTCAGAAGTTCCTGTATATGCCTGTGAAGCATAACGCTGGGTTATAATGAAGCTACAATTTTCAGTGATGTGACAAGAATGTCCAACTATCTAAAACAGAATTATAGCCCTAATGGATGCTCTTTTGAAGTGGGTATCAATCAGTGCATTTTCTCCTTCTCTGCCCCATGACTCATGTCATGTCACTCTTCACCATCCCTTCTGCAGAGAGTCTGCATCCACCTGCCATTTTGTGTTTGAATGCACATGAGCTCACAACTAGCCCTTCCTTACATTATGATACATCTTGCTTTTCAAGCAAATCTTGTCTCCCAAAAAGGCCCACATCAATTTAACCTTTTTTTGCCCTGCCCATAGGTGTACACATTTGATCTCTGTTGTGTATATGCAACACTGGGCAGAAATGGCTTGAGAGAAAGAGACCTAGGTCTTACAAACCAGGCTTAAAAACACTTGGCTGTAAAAACACCATCTAGACATACACAAATATGGTGGGACATTTCTATGTCTATTTTACTTTTTCACATAAGTATTAAAATACAAATCATGGGCTGGCCAGAGGCCATAGGAGTAGCCAGAGCAGCTACAGGGAATTGCAGTGTGGACACACACATGCATTAACACAATTAAAGGTTTGAAAATAAACACAAATGCCAGTTTTCGTATCTAGGCTGATGATGGAAATTGTGAAATCTAATATTTGTATTCATTTGCTTGCTTATATGGTAATGTGAATAATGCTTTTGAGGTAGCTGTAGGCAAATCAAGAGCACTAAAATAAAACTGCTAGTGTAGTTAGGCTTGTATAGAGGTTTGGTAAGTTGGTACAGTCTTCTCTATGGTGATGCACTGCCCTTTGTGACAGTGGAACACAGTTGTGCTGTTGCAGACAGCTATATGTTGGCCATTCCAGATTTGCTGTTACAAACAGTGATGATGCGGCCAGCCCGCTGTCCCTGCCTGCTACCTTCACCAGTGAAGGTAAGTCAGCAGCAGGGGTGTGTAGCCGCTGAGAGTGGGTAGAATGGGATGGGGAAGGGGAGGAAAGGGGAAGTACAGGTGGAGATGGAGTAGGTGGGAGAAGGACCGGGAGAGGGACTGGGAGGGAGTGAATCAAGGTGGCACTGGCGTGCACTGAATCCTAGTCCCTTTCCCTGTCCCCTCTCCTTGGACTTGTGCCAGCAAAATACCTGGCATAGATCCACAGAGACCCATTGGGTCAGGGAAGCCTTGCTTTGGGGTAAGGGAATGAGAGTTTCCTTACCTCAATGAGAACTTTCAACTACCCCCACCACCACCACAGGATACAGCACACGCTCCATGGCTGTGGCTACATCAGTGGAGAGAGAGGGGCAGTCCAATCTGAACCCAGCACCACCCAGGGCTCCAGCGGTGCCAAAAGGGCTACTATCAGATCCTGCGGGTGCTGTGGCTACCATCAGGGTCTCCTTGAGGAAAGGGAGCGAATGGCCTCTTCCCCTGGGCAGACAGTAGCTGGCAGCAACGGGTCTCCTCAGCTCTGCATCTGTGTTTGAGTTGGTGCAGAGTCAAGGAGGCCTATGCCAAGCTGCCGTCTCCACCACCTTGTGGGCCAAATCCCCCCCTGCCTCTGCTCTCCCTCTGCCCCATCTGCACACTGCTACCTCCTCTCCTGCCCCGGGAACACTCACCTCTGGCCAGTGCTGTGGGAGCTCTCACCAGCTGTCCTCCCAGCACTGAGGCGCAGCACCTACTGCGCTGGCACTCCTGCCTTCTCCGATGTTGTGGCATGTTCGCAACACCGGAGTCGGTGGTACGCATGTACTGCCGGCTTCAGGATTGGGCTCTTAGTTAGGATTGGGCCCCTATTCAGTACACAGGTGTTGTCTTTGTGATATCCATCTGCTCTGTTCTCATGCAGGAAGTCAAAGGTAACACCCGAGCTAACACCTAATTTTATTTTATTATTTACTTTGGGCTCATTCTGTTTGTAGCCTGCAATTTTGCAGTGTTCTGTACATTTCTGATAGCATGGCACGGAAGACTGATAAGGACACTTGTTGGTATGCATTGACTGAGGCACAAGCTAGAGATAATAAACAAAGGTGAGCGTTGCTATAAGACTTTGTAAGGGCAGGTTAACCGCAAAGCGTTTCTCTTTCACTTTTCCCCCACATATTTGTTTGCCTTTCTTCTCGAGGAAATTATGCAATTTTTCTCTCTGACTTAATTCCAAAATAGAGTACCTCACTGTTCTGAAATTCCAGAACAGAATTCCTTGCACTCTTCCTGTCTCAAGTACCCCTGGAGGTTTTAATTGAAGTTACATTCCTAACTTAGCAAGATTATGTAACATTACGTTTTTCAGTTCAGCAGACAATGTGCTGTTTTTACTGACCAAACTGTTCTCTTATTGCATAGTTTGGAAATAATACGTTCATCTGAATTTTCAAACAGCACTCTAGCTGGCTGGTTTAAACTCTAGCTGGCTGGTTTAAGAGAAACTTTACTTTTTGTCAGCTTCTCTTGGGAAAGTTCCTTGAGCAGCCGCACCTTGCTAGCACAGTACATTTGAAACCATAAACGAACGCCATATCCCGGGTGCTTCCTGAGTTGGAGTCAACGAAGCGACACAAAAGAAGGGTTCCCAAACCAAGCTTCCCCCACCAATTCCATGGCTAAATCTAATAAAGAGGTTCATGCTGTGGCCCTGGCTTCCAGAGCAAACCCAGAGTCAGGGCCTCCAAGAGGAATTCTACCAGGGGGTACAAAGTTTCTTTGGGGCCCCTTCCCAAAGACGGAGGGGCTGAAACAGAATGGGGGCAATGGGGGTGGGCAGCACTTCTGCAGCAGCTGTCACCCCACAGCTGTGTCCCTGAGCTCCCATCCACTCCTTCATGGTAAGCAGATCCACAAGCCAAAGAGCTCCTGGAGCAGGCCAGCTTCCTCCCAGATGTGACACTGTTAAGGAATGTGTGCATTCCTGGGCCTGGTGCATGTGGCTTCTGGCAGTAGTTGCCGCCATGTGCATCCCATGCGGGCAGTGAGTCTGGGTGAGATTGGAAAACGTAAGATCCCAGGAACTTTCTGGGACCCCTCCTTTGGCTCCTGGGCCCCCTTTTTGACCCTGGGCCCAGGTACAAATTACCCCCTTGACCCCCCCTCTCCTGGGCCCTGTCCAGAGTTACCAGGCCTGCTCCTTCCTATCCATCGCAAAGTGATTTTACAGCCTGCTCTGTTAGGCTGTCCTTTGCCTGCAACCCCAGTTCCAGTCACCTCAATTCCACCAAGATCTGTCACTATGGCTGCCACCTTGGTATTTCACTCTCTTCCTCCTTTCCTCTCATTCTCCTCCTCTTCCCCCTCCCACTACCATAATATCCCCAGGTTTCAGTCCCTATCCCCCCAGCTAATCCCCCTGATCCCCCAATTCCCATTCCCCCATTTCCCTCATCCATTATGCACTCCCTCTCTCTTGTAATTTATTTCTTCTATTTCCACCTTCCTAGCTAGGAACCACTTTTTTAGCTACACCATTAATCTTGCCTCCCTCATCTTTTTATGTCATTCCACTAAGTTGCACTTGGTCCCTGCACATGCAATAAATTTCTGCCATGTGCATATGTAACATGTGCCTTAAAGCATGCCTGGTAACAAAGAAGCATATACAGTTTGTGTGCATGCATACACACACAGACATATATGTGTTTACATATATTTACATGCCTTTTATTTTTTCTTTATGAAATGCAGTGGCATTGCATAAAGAAAAAAATAAAAGGCATGTAAACTCTAAATACCCTAAACTATCACATTGAATTCATTTTCCCAGGTTGAGGTGGAAAGTTTTGCTGGTGAATAATAACTATCATGGGAATGAAATGTCCTAGTGTGGCCAAGCACACAAGGCAAACAGGAACAAAAAATGGGGCAGGAGGAAGGCTCACAGCTTCTGTACTTCAAAGTGTACCTTTAGGGCAGTACTTTTCTATTCTTAAGTAAATGAAGTGACAGCAGTTTTGTGTGTTGCCAGTGGTGCTGTGCAGTTCAGCTCTAAATCTATTAAACCAAACCCAATTTTTCCTTACATATACAGGGCGCCTGAAAAGAGCTGCACAATAGAAGACACCCACATTGAGAATGATGCTTGCAGCCCTAATTAATTGCCCTGCTCTGCACCGAAGAGAATCAATGGGGTTTGATTCAGGGAGGGCATTTCCTAGTCACAGCTCCTCAGGTGAAGCTGTATGTAATCCCTCAATCAAGTCACATACTGAGATAAGGCAAAGCTTCTTGGAGGAGCCTTCGTTTGAAAGGGGTTACCTCCAAGTTAGCTGAATCCAGTAAATGGCTCAGGAAAGATGAAGCAGCACTACCACTGCTGTGTGGGTGGTTGGCTTCCTGTAGGGAATGAGGTAATGAACATGTCAGGACAAATGGGCTATGCCCACGCAAGCCATCTTAAGTGTGCCTGTGGATGCATGAGGGAGTGAATTGAGCACCAACCCTGGTTGAATCAGTTCACAAACATCCTGCAGACTTTTTCCCAGAATCATTTGGCGCCCAAATTGTTCTTTTTTCAAGCTTAAGCATACAGACATCTGTTAAGCCAGGGCAGACAAGTGGCACAGAGTTGGCGATGGTTACACAGAGCAACGGCCAAAGGTTGTTGCCGGTACAGACACTGGAGTGAACTTGAGAAGCTGGAAGGTTGTTGCATGCTCTGAGCAGGGGGTTGGACTAGATTTCCTCCATGGACTTTTTGCCTCAAACATTTTATGACATCTTGTTACTGCATTTTGTGAATGCAAATGAACAGTACCCCAGCAAATTGCTAGGAAACCATTTAGTTTCCAACTCTAAAGGTCATACAGGAGTTAAGTGTCTTTATCAGCATCTGTTGGGAAGTATGGGCAAACATGTAATAACGTCATCAGTTTTTAGACTCCGGAGCTGGAGTCCCTGAGGCAGTTCATGGTTGAACACAGTCACGTTCTGGCAACGCCTGCGAAGCCGCTGGAACCAACCGTATTGGCCTCTGCCTTTCCACTGGACCATTTCAGCGTCGTGGAGAGGGGGGATTTGCTGCATGGGAAACAGTCTATCCTCCATATCTACTCTACCCAGTCTTCGGCCACTGGAGAGGACACTGTTCCAGAACCACTATTCAGAGCGCAGTACCATAGTCTTCCGAGACTGAAGGATGCCAACATGTTAGAAAGAAATTGGCATAGATTATATCTCATCCTTGTCATAGACACCATACTTGTTATACTCACTGTACTTCCTAACAGTGCTCAGAGCCCTGGTTATTGACTCAATATTTTCACTCCTAGGAACGAATACCCTTTACTTATTATTTTCATATTGGCCTTCAAGCATGAAGCATTTGAAAGAAACAAGACCCTTGATCCAGAAAGACACTGGATCTTAGGCTGCAATCCTATACACATTTACCTGGGAGTAGGTCCCACTGAATTCAGTGGAACTTACTTCTGAGTAGACATGGACAGGACTGAGCTGTTAGTTTAGTAAAGTTGTTTTTCTTCCTCTTCTTCGGTGCAATAAGAAACATTAGACCTCTGTTGCTACCCACCTTTTAAGTTAACTGCCTTGCTATTCTGCAGAAATGAAATAAAATAGGATAGTTTCCCGAAAGTAACTCAAGGATAACCTTGGTGGTTTCCTCTTCCATTTAGACCTGGGAAACCCTTGAATCTTTTATCAGTTCTTCAGTATTTCTTCTGTTCTCCGTGAGACAAAGAATGAACTATTTGTTCCAAATCTTTTAAGGAGATTTAAAGAAAAAATTACACATGAGTCTAAGAAATAATGTGAACCCCATATTGAGGGCAATAATGTGAACATCTCATGTATGGGCATCATGCGCTTTTGTGTCACATTCAGGGGAGTCTGCAAAAAAGCTCTTGCTGGATTGTTTGCCTTGTATCTCATACTACAAATCTATATTATCACGTCAGTTTAATTATCACGATTCCTTTCGATGTCCTGGTGTAGCTTGGTGAAAGACGCTTAGAATTCATTCTGAGAATTGCATAGCCTCTCACCAGTGTTTCCCAAACTGGGGCGTCATGATGCCCCAGCCTGAGAACTGCAGCCTTGGCCCCCTTAAGGGGTGGGGGCAGAGGGAAAGCAGCGATGCAATCCCCAGGGGGCAGGGGGGCTTTTTCTAAACCTAATTTACCTGCTGCCAGGGTCCAGGGAGGTGTGTGGGGAGCCTCATGGAGCCCTCTCCCTGCAGCTCGTAGAAAGTGACAGTAACGATCGCAACCCACTTCCAGGTTGCAATTGCAAAACCGGAAATGCGTCAAGATAGCTACTTTCTAAGAGCTGCGGGGAGCCCTGCAGAGAGCTTTGGGGGGCTCCCTGCACCCCTTGGACCCCAGCAACAGGTACGTTAGGTTTAGAAAAAGTCTCCCTGCCCTTGCAGTGGTGCTATCCTGGGGATCACATTGCTGCCTTTCCCCCCCCCGACCCCGCACAAACTTGCCTCAGGAATTTTACTCCATAGAGTTTGAGAACCCCTAGCCCCTCATGGTTCTGTGAGATTCCAGGAATTATTGGGGAAATGGAATGTATGAACCAGTTACTCTATAGTAAAATATGCCCTTTTCCACCTTTGGGGGGAGGGCACAAAGGACTCTACTAAAGGAGAAACATTAACAGCACTGATAGGGGCATGCCAATAAATTAAAAAGAGAGAGCTGTATTGTCCAGTGGCAGCCTGTGCTTTCAGAAAGTAGCTCACTCCCCAACTAGTTAAATCCCCATTTTTCTAATTCACAATTTGTTTACACCTAGGACAGCTCCACAGCTTGCCTGACATGACCGACGTTGTTTGCGTAGAGCAGCAGGTCACAAGACAGACATGAGGTACCTTTTGCTCCAAGTCTGCACCCACCACCTCCCTCCAGCCTGCTGTGGATGAGCCACTCCACTCTGCTTTTTGATTGCTAAAAGCAAGGCAACACTGAAAGCTGAGGGAGGTGAGTGGGGTGAGGGTGAGTGACAGCAGCGGGGCACGAGCATTGGGCACAAGGAGCCCCATGTCAGGCCTATGACCCAGTGGCACTGCTGGTGGACAAATATATCACGTTGCAACTACATTAACAAGATGATATTCTGTCCTACACTTAATAACAACAGTTTCCCAAGTGAGCTGAAAGCTTCCTTGTGCTAACCAAATTTTTGTATACAAGTGATTTCATTTGCAACAGTAATAAGAGTTTTGTGAAATGACAATCCTGCCCACAGAGAAGTTGTGTAGAATGAGGAAAAGGAAATCATATGGAAAATGAGGAAAAGGAATCATAGTGATTCATGTATCCAATGGCCGAGTAATTGAGAATGGAATAAGAATGCAAGAATCAACCTGTAAAAACACAAAATACAGTGCAACCTTAGCATGTCACAGCCACCTGTAATGATGGTGCTCTAGGGGAATGGAAACGATGCTACCTTGAACAGTATTTCTTAAAGAAAGTCCTGACCTGCTGTGCAGAGTCCCTGAATGGCAGTGAACCCTGTAACGAGCCTTCTGGCCACGAACAGCTTAGCTAAAATAATGGCGCACTATTTATAGCTTGATTAGGTCAGCTTTCAGCTGTATATTTACTCCTAATCAGGTTGGGTAAGTCATTGGCTGTGACACGCGATGACTCTGTGGAAAAATCTTCACATTCAGCAGGAATGATGATCAATGTCCGATTGTAAGGGATGGTATATTAGAGATACAGTACTGTCATATGTGTCGCACATCATATTGTGTGTTTTTCTCTTCTCCCGAAGAGGACGTCATGTGGGATTTTCTTCTTTCTATGGAATACGTCAATGGGAAAACATACAACTTTTCCCACTTGTTTTTCTATTTAGGTAGATTTTGTGGGACCAAATAATACAAACAGATTCAGGAGGAAAAGCTTTTTCTGGACTGTAGCATATCTGGATGCTCACCAGAAATACAGATGAAATCTAAGTTGCAGATTTCAGCCTTTAGTCCTCATTCTGCACTTAAAGCCCAATCCTATCCACACTTTCCTGGGAGTAAGCCCCATTGACTCTAATGGGACTTGATTCTGCGTAGACATGCATAGGATTGGGCTGTTAGGCATTTGACTAGGATATGCACATATGAATTTGCCAAGGACCATAATCTTCATTCTTCATGGAAAAAACTCAGATCCAGAGATGGCAGTCCAATGGAGGTGAGCCATAACTTTGAGACACCATTTACAAAACTGAGTCCATTTCAATTCATTTTTGTGAATCGATTTGCTCCTGTTGGGAAGTTGCTTATTGCCGCTTGTGTGTGTGTGCATAAGAATTTGAAACAGGGAGAGGAGAAAATACATTCTTGTCCTCCTCCATGCAAAATGGCCCAGTGAAAGCCAAGTGAAAACACAGACGCTCTGCAAACGGAACATCTGAACATTCAAACTTGGTAATGCAGATGGTTGACATTTTTCTTCTAAGAACCAACGAAGTCTGAATATAAACACAGTGTCTGTTTCAGGTAGGCAGCCGTGCTGGTCCAAAGGACCTCACAGCCTGTTTGCAATAAAAAGGTGAAGGCCTGCCTCCCAGTCTGCCTATCAGAAGAAAGAGTGTCAGCATTTCTGAGGTGACCTGAAACTAACCTGGCGAGTAGGCCACTCTTGGGATCTCCCACTTAACAGAACAAGCCCTTTTGTGCTTGAAAGCCTCAGATAAAAGAGCTGAAATGAAACAAACTGCTATTCTCCCACAGTTTGCTCTAATGTTTTTTTGCAAAATCTGATAATTATTTTCTTTACATGGCAACGAGTATGAAGCACTGCCTCGTTTGATCCTTCATTGACTCTTTTATATTTTCTTACTTTATAGAACCATTTATTCTTATTTGCTACTGGAGAAGAGGAGAACAAGGAAAGCTGCAATAACACGCAGGCCAACTTACCAGTGAGGTGGGAAACCTGTGTCATGCCTGGAGCAGCTGCAGGCGGGTGGTAGCATGGCTGAGTGCTCTATAGCTATGTCCTTAAATGCCCAAACAACATACTTTATTTCAATAATCCTTACACTCCTCATAAGGTAATCCAGAGAGACAGTGGCTAGTCTAGGGCTGAGTAGTGAGTTCAATGCTGACCTGAGGAGCTTATTGTTCAACCACTGCCTGCTACTCTTTCTAGAACTAGAGCTGGTGTAAACAGCAAGACACTTCTTCGCAAAAGGACAGTATATTGGGATCTATGCTAAAGCAGTTGCTAAATCTGTAGGACATCTTCTTCAAAACCAAAGAACACCTCTAACAAATGAAGATAAGTACAGAGAGAGTGATCAGCAATGTTGGACTACTTTGGAAAAAAGTGAATCAAAGGCCTTGATTGGCCGCTTGTTCATTCTGTAATATTTGCCTTCCCAGAGGACATTTTTAATATTATGTCCTTTTAACACTGTAACCTTTGTGTAAGTCCATGGTTTGGGCATCTGAGAGCTTGAGCCATTTTCCAAAAGGGAAATAATGCAATGCATTTGGTACCCGCTCCCTACTGTTGCTAGGCAGGAGCACTTTAATAACCTGGTGACCAAAGTTGGTGCAAGCAGACAGCCTTACCTTTCCCCTCAGTTAATCTTGTTGTGTAAACCAATGAGTTTGCAGTTTCTTCACTTAGAAGACTGAATGTTCTTGGCAAGCGGGCTGCTGAGTCACACATGATGCAGAGGTGTCGGAATACTTGTCAAGGGCTGGTTTGGTACCCAAGTGGGGCCATCAGTGGCTGAGAACATTCTTTCAAGACAGTTCACGCCTCAGGACAGGAATTGGCACCTGTTGAAAAAGTATTCTCATAAAATCAACAGACACTGTTGAAAGCCTCTCTCTCTCTCTCTCTCTCTCTCTCTCTCTCTCTCTCTCTCTCTCCAGTTAACTGTTCCTACCTTCTTGGTCAACAAACAGTTTGTTCCAAAGGATTTACATTCATTTTACACTGGAACTAGTGAGATTATATAAGGTACAAATCTGCCATGAAGTACAGTAATTAGTTTGTACTTCCTTTCTGATGCCCTTCAAGTCTCTGTAGCAGCCCATTAATTTAGTGGTTTCTCCAAAGCCCTCACCCTAAACCGTGTAGTTACCACTTTCAATGCATCCCTGTCTTCAGCTCTTGACACATTTGCCCCACTGCACCTCTTACCTCCAGCACTGACACACTCTCTCTTGTGGATATCACTGCACATGCTCTTGTACAGCTGAATGCCTCCAGAGGTGAAAAAAAAGAGTTGGCTCCTATACTTTTGAACATTGTATGGAAGAGGGAATGTTGGCATGTGCAGCTCAACATGGAAGGGTTTAAAAAGCTGCACCTACCAAGATTTCCTCTTCTACACAATGGTTAAAGGTATAGGCACTCTGTTCTCCATTTTATCTGGTCACCCTGCAGGAGCACAAGGTTCTTCATGGTGGCACAAAAGCTGGACTTCTGTTATGCAATGCTGGGCCACTACCACAAATGGTGAGAGGTATGGCATATGTGGTAGCAGCTCCAGGAGGCTCCATGGGCATTGGTAAATTAGTCGCAGGATGGGGTGGGGAAGGCTCGGGCATTCTGAGGCAGGAAAGCAAGCTGGAGTGGAGTATCTTGGTGGCAAAAGTATATGCAAGACCCTATTCCCAAAGTTTCAGCCTGCCCCACCACCTTTCTCTTCTGAGGATTATGCTAGCTATATAGCTGGCATGGGTCTCAGGAAACTCATAGGCCATCAAAGGCCTATAAGGAAGTAAGTGGAAATATTTCTACTTGCCTCTGCCATGCCTCTTGATCACTCCTACCACCACTGGATGCAGGATCAGCTCCACCAGCATGGCTGCATCAGCTCCAGTGTGGGGGAATGGGACTGGGCAATTCCAGCCCAATCCTGAGCTGCCTGGCATGTGGGGCTGCAGTGGTGCTGAAAATGGCTGCTGCTGCATCCAGTTCACCCCAGACAGCCGTCGCCGCCTCCTCGGGAGAAGGGGACTTTTGTCCCCTTCCCCTGGGAAAAGCAAGTAGCCCCACAGTGGGGCTACTTGATTCTATGATGACCTAAGGATCGGCAAAGAATTTAGAGCCTCCGTACTGCCTTCCCCCACACCCCCACCTACCTCTCTGCTGCCTGACACTCCATGCAATCACCAAGCGGTGGAGCTCCGATGTTCGTCTGGTGCTAGCCCAGCACTGGATAGCACTGGGCTAGCACCAGCATTCCACCGATAGGGCTGGCAAACATACCTTATGGCATGTTTGCAACAGTGTACTCCGGCGGAAAGCTGGCGCATACTCATTAGGATTGGGGACTTAGTCTCCTTTATCAGAGATAAAATGAAAACCATCTGATCTCTGTCTCCCAATCCTCTTTGCATCTCTTCCAGCTCTTTTGCTTTCTAAACCTCCTTCAGCATTTTCCTCCTTCCGTGTCTCACTGGATGAGTTGACGACCCTATTGTCCTTCTTGACATGCCCCTTAGTTGCTGCGACTCACTCTCAACCATATTATCAATCCATTTTTCAGTTCCTGCTTCTTACTTGCTTCATTCAACCATGCCACTTTAGAGCCTTTAGAATTTAGTCTGCCCTATGCTAAAAGAACAAAAAAATCCCTTGACCCTTCCCCTCCCCTTCAACCACTGCCCAACCTCTGCCAACCCTTTACCTTCAGACTCTTGGAGTGTGCTGCTTACTCCAGCTACCTCAACCATCTTTTTTCAGCTCTGCTTTAACCACCTCCAGTCTGGCTTCTGCTCCTTACACGCCACTAAAATTGCCCTTCTTCAATTCATTAGTGCTCATTGTCTTTGACCTCTCTGGTGTCTTTGATACAGTCAATCAAAACTCTCTCTTGTCTGATTTCCTTTATATTCTAGGTCTTCATGATTATGTTGTCAAATGATTATTTTCTGACCAGTCTAATTATTTCAATAATGTGGACTGAAATAGCAACCAAATTGTGACAGAATTTGACGTGTGCCAGTCAGCATTTGACAATATTTGATAACAGGCATTCAGTAGCAGCTTTTGACAGTACCTGACATGTGTCTCTGAATGTTGACAGGATTTGATGGCTATGAAGGGATGATCAGCATGCATGTAACATAGTGGTCAGTACTTGATCATATGGGGTAGCTGAGGTGAAGATGTCAGCACTTGACAGTCACTGACAGCAGAGACATGCGCTAGTTAAACTATATTTGACAGTTTCTATACCATTCTATACACATTTTTCTGGGAGCAAGCTCCATTGAACACAATGGGACTTACTTCTGAGTAAACATTCATAGGCTTGTACAGTTCAACAACTAACTCACAATAAAATGTAAGCAATGTTATATTTGTTCTTTCATTTATCCAATCAAAACAGCCAAAATTTGAAGCCACTTCCATCCACTGAAATCAGTAAAGACATGAAATGGCTCACTGTCTTCTGAGAGTTTCTTTCTTCTACCTTTCTCCTGGGGACAACATGGAGAAAGTAAAACTATAAACTTCCAGGTGGCTTTTACAATTGATAAAAATCCACTCTAGTGAAATTCTAGAGATTTCCTTGGAGTTCTGTCCAGTTTAAATTTGGCTGAGTATCATTATGGGGGTGGGGGAATTGTAAAACAGGGATTTTTGCCAAGCCTACAAGCTCTTTCACCACCAGATGGATGGATAAAGGAAATACAGTGGCTTCAGTTTATCTGGGTTTTAGAAAGGCATTTCAAAATTGTTGCCATGTGGAATTTATAGTTCAGTTCACTTCAGTTCACTTCAGTTCAGTTCAAAAAAGATAGTTCAAAAAAGATAGTTATGTGGACTTCAGTGCAGGAGACATTAGTAAGCACAAAGTAATGACACTTAAGGGACTCTGTATGTGTGCGCGCTTACTTGCTTGCCTTTCTCTAATGCAGGGGTGCCCAAACCCTGGCCTTGGGGCCACTTGTGGCCCTTGAGGACTCCCAATCTGGCCCTCTGAGAGCCCCCATTCTCCAGTGAGCTCTGGCCCTCCAGAGACTTGCTGGAGCCCGCACTGGCCCAGCGCAACTGTTCTCAGCACGACAGCCAACTGTTCGACCTCTCATGAGAGCTGTGGGATGAGGGCTCCCTCCACTGCTTGTTGTTTCACATCTGTGATGCAGCAGTGGCAGGAAATGAAAGGCCAGTCTTGCTTTGTGCAAGGCCTTTTATAGGACATGGGCTATTGCAAGACCTTCATTCATTCATATAAGTTCCATCTCTATGTAGTTCATTTATGTAAATTTATTCAAATTTGAAATGTAAATTAACTCTTCCCCCCCCCCCGGCCTCTGACACAGTGTCAGACAGATGATGTGGCCCTCCTGCCAAAAAGTTTGGACACCCCTGCTCTAATGCATACAACTTGGCTCTCCTATATCTCTAGCTTGTTTTGCTCAACTATTCCCGAAATTGTACAGATGTGTCCATCAGGGGGCAGTGCATTTGCTGCTGCTCTGTCAGGTTGTGATATTCTAGGAGAGGAACAGGCATTAGACACTAATATTTAATTAAATATTAACACTAATTAACCCCTGCTAATTGGGTAAGAGGCCCTTTTTCAAGTGGGTGCTCCTTTTTTTAGCAGGGGGAGAGTAACTGGCCCACCTCACCCCAGCACTGTCTGTTCTAGTGGCAGTCTGCTGGTATTCATTTGCATCTTTTTAGATTGTGAGCCCTTTTGGGACAGGGAGCCATTTAGTTATTTGATTTTTCTCTGTAAACCGCTTTGTGAACTTTTAGTTGAAAAGCGGTATATAAATACTGTTAATAATAATAATAATAATAATATTTATTTATTTATCTCCTCTTGGATTGCCCTGCCACCAAAGGATAGCAGCAGGAGTGAGTAACGTGCATGGTGCAGAGGTGGGGGTTGGTTAGGGAACGGGGAAGTGTGCACATGGACTTCTCTTGCCCTGCAATTACTCGCTTTTCCTGGAAAGACTATGTGCAATGCATATTGGTATGGGGATGAGATGGGGAAACAGTGTGAGTCCTTCATGTGTATGCACTCAGCTGGATCAGGTGTATATTACATGTGAAAAAATTGCATAATATGTATGTGAATGTTAAGAAATATAAACATGTTAGGACCAAGTACCCAAGGACCAACCTTTGGGAGGTCAAATGATATGAAAGTGGTTAGGAAGATAAAAGCTATGAAACTTGTGATCAAGGAAAGTGAGGTGTCATTGACTCAGTGGCCTACACCTGAGGTCAACAGCGCAAGAGCTATTGTTTTGTACTGGGTTGTATGTGGAAACATGAGTGCTAATTGATAGGGAGGCACTCATATTGAAATGGCGCAAGGTCATGAACTGAAGTAGTAAATGTAGTTGTTGGCTAGTGCATCGAAGCTTGGTTGAGCATTGGACTCTGGTTAGAAAAGAGACTAGTTAATCTGCAGTACCCTTCACTCTTGCCCTTTTAGAACCAACTGTTCTAAAGACTTCTTTTCTGAAAATGTGCCAGCAAATATGGTTTTGAATGGGGCTCAATGAGTGATCTGTTGAGATGAGTGTCACACAACAAAACCATGTAAAAATGAGTGTAAAGAATAGGTGTTGTGCCTTCTAACTCTCTTACCCTCCAGTCATTTGAAGGTTGGAAGAAGAGCCAAGTGTATACAATTATGCATACAGAGTCTCCCTCAACAACCTGAGGGACTGCTTTTTCAAGGGTTCCTCATAAAACATGACACATGTAAGCTCTGTTTCAACCACGAAACAAGATGAATGCATGGCAGTTGCAGAACGGGGACTGCAGGAGATTTTCCCCATCCTGCTTTGTTTTCTCATGCAAAAAGGGCATCTGTTTTATTTTCTAGCTTCCTTATTTTCAAACTAATTTATCATGTCTGTGTGTGTGTGTGTGGGGGGGGGGGTGTATATACCGGTACATATATTGATTTCTGAATTGATTGCTTGAGTGTTACCACAAATATTCAATGTCTGTATAGTGGGAGCAGGGGTTAGGGGTGGGATGCAGGGAATCCAAAGTTTATGTCAATTCCCTATAGTCATTATAGCTACTAAAAAAAAAACTAAATAAAATCTAAATAGTAGAAAGATAAATATCGACAGCCAAATTACATTTGCTGTTCCCAGGGACAGAATTATATTCACCCATTTAAGTTGGAAAAGCCCAGTGGCGTCGCTAAGGGGTTGCGGGTGGTGCAGGCCGCACCGGGTGATACGCTGGGGGGTGACACACTAACATCGCGGCTTTAGGAGCTACCCTGTCATGCCATACACCATTGGATGCAGAATGGCCAGTAGAATGCAATGTAAAATACAGAATTGAAATGGCTCCTTTCCTTCAAAAGTTATGGCCAAAAAGCCAGAAAGAAAAATGAATGGATCCCTATGGGAAGTGCAAGTGAGCCATATTGTGCGTTTACTCATGAGTAGGCGCACTTGACATAGTCCTTCGGAAAGGGCAGGCTGAGAGGAATCCAACGAAACCAGAATGGTCCCAATCCAATGAATGCAGCCCAAAAAAACACGAGAAGGAGGTTCCTGCCTCCCTCCCAGCTGCGAGTCTATTGAGCGCGAAACAAGCTTGCGAGTAGGCAGACTTGCCTTAGTCCATTGGAAAGGGCAGGCTGAGAGGACTCCAAGGACTCAGAATGGTCCTCATCCAATGAATACAGACCCCAAAAACACCAGAGAAGGAGGTCCCTGCCTCCCAGCTGCCCTATTGAGCCCTATGGAAAGCAAAGCAAAGCAGCCTCAGGGCAGGAAGTCTGGTCTAGAGGGTAGAGCCTCCATTTGCCTGAAGATAACATCCACAAGGTCGCCAGTTCGAGGCCACCAGCACCAGTGCGACCTTGAAGCAGCTGACAAGCTGAGCCGAGCTATTCCATCTGCTCTGGGCGTGGGAGGATGGAGGCCAGAATGTGCAACCAGATCAAGAAAGAAACATCTGAATGTTGTGGTTTCTTGAAAGATAGAAACCTTCTTTCAATTGTAAAAATCCCTACGGGGATTTAAATAGCCTGCCTATGTAAACCGCCTTGAATAAAGTCTGAGGAGAATTCTGACGACCAAGAAAGGCGGTATATAAATACCTGTATTATTATTATTATTATTATTATTATTATTATTATTATTATTATTATTATTATGACTGGTGGTCAGGCCAGGCAAAGGGGAATGCGAGGACACCAGAATGGTCCCCATCTGATGGAGCTGCTCCAGAAGGCAGCTCCAGAAGGCAGCCTCCTCCTCCCCTAAAAAGAACCAAAAAGAGGCTTCAGCTGGTAAGGGGAAGTTTTCTGTTTTGCACTTGCAAAGCCAGGTGGGTCTTTATCTTCATATGCCTGAAATAGAAGAACTTTAAACTGGGCACTGGGGAGGGCTGAAGAGCTCACTGATTTTTTTCACTGATGCCACTGGGGGGTGTTATTGCAGGCAGACTACTGAGTAAGCTCCATTGACCACTATGGGACTTACTTCAGAGTAGACATGCATAGGATTGGGCTCATAGGCTGCAATCCTACCCACACTTTCCTGAGAGTAAGCCCCATTGACTGCAGTAGGACTTACTTCAGAGTAGATACACTTGGTGGAACAGAAATGGCTCCCCCTTATTTATTTCTTTTATTTTAATTATTTATAATTATTTATTTTAATTTGCTTGATGATGTTCTGGCCATGTCTGTTCTGGCCATGACATCCAATGGGTCCTGGACAGATTGTCATTCTAAAAAGTGGGTCCCAGTGCTAAAAGTTTGAGAACTGCTGCAATAAGGTGTTAGTAAGTTGACACGGGGTGTGTGTGTGTGTGTGTGTGTGTGTGTGTGTGTGTGTGTGTGTGTGTGACTCTACAAGTTTTCAAAATCACTAAAATCAGAATTTGGAGGAATAATACCATCATATTATATATCAATCAATGTGTAATTTCATGCAGAATGCAATGAAACAAACCACATTGAAATATCTGTGTTCTAACAAAAGGTACAGCCAAAAAACCAGTGGGGGCGGGGCGATAGTACATCACCACGCCCACCACCTGGGGCGTTGCCCCACCCACTGCATGGGGTGATGCGCAGGCCTCCCGTACCGGTTGACACAAATCCTAGTGACGCCACAGGAAAAGCCTCATGCTCAAACACCATTTTAAACTTCCAGCTGAGGATAACAGCATGCTTATTTATTTGTCACTCTTATTTAAATGTGCCTCAGTTAGTTTGGAAATACGTATGTGTAAGCCAAGTACTGAGGTCACATGGCTGGTTTTTTTGATGTAGCAACACTGCAGAATCTCTCTGATCAAGATCTTCTGATGACCCGAGATGAATACATGCTGTCCTCACATGTTGTGTCATGCAGTCACTTCAGTTAATTAAAAGCTGCATTTTTTCCATAGTCTTTTTATGCTCTGTGCCAGCAGCCACACTGCAGCTCCATAATTCTTATAGTTTCTGGTCCATCTGATTTTTCTTTAGAGTCAGAGATAATGCAGAATCAACTGGCTAGATGCGGAATGCCATAAAGTCATGCGCTGCCAGCAGCATGGCACAAACTGGCTGCTGGCAGGGTTGTGTTGGTGGAGGGATGGGAAGGGGGCATGAATTGGGGCAGGAGTGGGATTAGGTGGAGCAGGTGGCCGCCAGATCCCAAACTTTTCCTGGGCTGGACACACCCCCAGAGATACACTAGCAACAGAGTTGGTGTAGTCCCATAGGGGATCATAGGGGATTAAGTAGTCCCATAGGGGATCATGTGGCAACTGGAAAATTCAGGTAAGTCTGTCCCCTTTTATCTGTCTTGCTGGCCTTTTTCCTGGGATGGCACATGGGATGTAATGAAGGATATCCCTTACCAGCTCAGATTGAGCCATACAACTGCAATCCTACACATATTTGAGAATAAGCCCCACTGAACACAGTGGGACTTGCTTCTAACGTGCATAGGACTACACTGTGAAATATATAAATACATATAAAACAGAAAGAACCTCTGTTATCTATTCTTGTGGTCTTTTTAAAGCATCGTTTATATTAAACTAATGAGGAAAACTATCATTTCCATTGTACAGATGGGAGACTAAAGTCGAAAGCTTCCTCTGAATGCAGAGATCACCCTTGGAACTGATGGATGAACTGGGATTTTGAACCTTGCCTTTCAAACTCAATTAAGATGTTCTTTTCAATAGATTAGCATGCCTACTTCTTGCTTCTACAATAAAAACTTTTTAAAAACCTTATGTGTATCAGTACTCTGAGCCAAAAAACAGGGGTTCCAGGACTTGTTGTTCATACAGCTAGAGCTGCTTTCTGTTTTGCTGAAATGGAATGATTAGAGGCATGATACATTAATTTTAGAATGACTTATCCTGAGCTCCACTGATTTTAGTGCTGTTCTGTTCAAATAAAGGATGCTACCCATGAATAATTGTTACTGTACAAACTTGATAGAAAAGAGATAGTGAAAGTGGCAGGGAGTTGCCCTAGTCCACTGATTCATTATGGGTGTGGGCACTTTGATGTGTGCAAAGCTTCCCTGCTGAGAACCCTTTCCGCAGAGAGATCCAATCTGCACATGCCAGGGATCACAGATCTCCACCTTTAAAAAGGACCATAGCAGTAAGTCAGTAAAAGCATAAGCTTACCCATGGAACTCTTTTCACAAAGACTCCCGTTAATTGTACTTAACTTTTCTTTGAACTAGAAAGCTCCTACAAAGAGCAGCAGAGAAGGGAGGAGGGAGGGGTCGGTTCCTTTTGAAGATGGATGTGAATGCATTAGATTCTCTGCAAATTAGAGATAATTAGGTAATTATATTGATTTCATGTCAAAGACCTACAACTGGCTAAGCAGTTGAAAAGATTAGCCTCAATTATTAACAGCCCCGGGGAACCCTTTTATGGTTGGAGTAAACTGAACACACACTAATATCAATGAACAATAAATGGAAAAACTTGCAATGTATTGGCCTGGGTGTTAAGTTAGATCTTAAGTTGCTTGAAAATAACAAAGCCTAAAAGATAAGTGTATAGTATGGGGCATAATATAGTAGGCCTCTTTTCAAATGAAAATGCTTAACCTTAAATGGTAAGGTTATTTACTTCTGGAGGTGCAAGCAATTACTGTCTTGTTTTATTGGGCATGAGGCCTGTTGAGCTGGCTCCCCAGTTTTGCATCACTGCTGGCAACAAAAGGCAATCCAGGATGTTATCCTGGCAAAGTGTGCTACTATCTGGGCAACAGCCATCATTACCAAATGGGAAGCAGCAGTAATGGTCAAAGGTGGTCTGGGGCACATGCATGTCCCTGTCCCCAAAGGGGACAAGGATAAAGAGCGCATATACCCTGTGCATTGTTTTCCAACCTTGTTCCATTGTGCCTCCGCCCATGAATATATTCAGGCATTAGCAGTTGGAAATGGGCAATTAGCAGCTCTTTCTCTGGGAGAACAATCTCAGTACATTGGTAGCTTTTAATTTTTTAGAAGAAGAAATGGATCCACTTTGAAGTTCTGAATTTCCTTACTTTGCAGGCAACAAATTACTTGCACAAGTTCTAAACTATATAATACATGACTATTTGTTCTGCAAATGTGATCATAAAAGAGGTGTCTTGAAAGAAAAATAACAAAAATACAAGAAATCAAATGACGAATGATCACGTCCAAGAGCCATTATTTATTTTCTTTGCCAATGCTTCTGCTAAGGTGCTAGCACAAAAATGCAGGGTCCAGCTTCATGTTGTGCTGAGCACATCTTTGGCTATTGGATGCTTGGTTTGTGTTTCCTAAATAGGGATTACAGTGGAGGAAGGATTGGAACCATTACATGGAGAGGAGGGGAAGGAAGCTTTGTGGCCCTCATCATGGTCTTGATCCACATCAGGTCCCCTTGTGACTATTATTTGACCTGCAGGGACGCATCTTTCCCAGCAGCTATGAGGGCACCCCAGTTCAGACTGGGACCACAGTTGAGGCAAGGGTTCAGTTCTTTCTCTCCTCATGCCACAGGCCTGAGCAAACACACATGGGCCAATGACATATTACAGTGAGTTGTATTTGGCCCTCAGAGTGGCTGAGCAGAAAATGTACGTAATTCTTTTGTTCATTGCCAACTACTGTGCATTGCTATCATTATATACAACTAATTCTGTGTGTAATTAAAGGGTTTACTCTTCGCTTCCAAAAGTGCTCCCTAATTATGTGGTAGTTGTAAAATGCTGCTTTTCATGTGTCTGCATGCTTCTTGTTTTTGACAGAGGAGTCTCCCAACTGTCCTACTGTTCTTTGCACTGCATAACGCTATTCTTCCCACATAACCCTCCTCTCCATCTTAGGATCTCACAAATGCAAATGGGAAGAAAAGGTACATGAGTGGAATTGTGTGGCCTCCAACCCTCCACAAGCCATCCTACTGTTGTAAGTATGGAAATAATGGCAGGGAGTGAGTGGAACTTTCTCAAGGTCAGTTTTAGCCTGAGGACAAAAAGAATACTCACAGCAGAGAAGAGGAGTCTGTTCAAAGAGGTCTCAGAAGTGGTGACACTTCCAGATCTCTGGCATATAGAAGCTTCAGGGGCAATCTTAAGGATTGAAACTTCTGTCAGTTGTAGTCTCCCATGGGGCTAGAATCAAGACCCAGAGTTTATCATCGGTGGCCTTAGTCAACAGACTAGCCTGAAAGGCTTTAACAAACATCCAATTTAGACTATTTTTCTCTACCTGACAGAGTGACCCATTTTTCTGACTGTCTGGAAGCTGTCTGCGGTCTGACTTAAATGTTACATGATGAATACCCTCAGAACAAAAGAATGCTACTGTGTGATGGTTCTACCATGTGGAAACAGTAACATGATAATGCGAAGAAGAGAGCCAGGATGGTTTGGTGGTTGGACTTAGACCTGGAAGAGTCAGGTTCAAATCTCCACTCAGCTATGATACTTCCTGGGTGACAAAAAGAGGGAAAGAACGATGAACACCTTGAGCTCCTTGAAGAAAGGGTGGTACAGATATGTGAAAAATAAATAAGCATCCTATGCTAAAATCATACTTGTGGATTTTCACATTATTGGCCCAACTGATATATGTTCCATGTGCAACTGCCCCCAGATAGAGGCAGTTTTCTCCATGCCACTCATGCTCAAAGATGCCTTAATACCTTGTGATCCAGATAATGTCTTGGATTACAGTTGTGAGGTCATTGTCTTCTCTGCTTTGTACTGGCACAGAGATTCAGAAAGACATCTAGAATAAGCAGGGCCCATATGCCCTTGAAGCCAACTGAACAGGTCGCAGGGATAGGAACTCGAGTCAGTGACTCAGACTTGAGTCTCGAAAATGTGCATTTTTTGGTGACTTGTTGACTCATGAGTTGTGCGCATGGAAGACTCTGAAAAACACTTGAGTCAGGGGCCCCCTGACTTGGCACCTGTCCCCACACATCCTGATTTGAATCTGCCTGTGTCTGGGTGTGCTTGCTTACTATTTTTGCAGTGTGAAAAACTTTGTGGAACCAGCATTTGGAACAGGCAAGCAGCAGGGAGTTCCAGCCATGAGGCAGGGAAGGGTTAATGTTTTCCTCTTGCAATGAATGGGGGGGAGGAAGTAGGAGTGGGCTTTTTCCCCATCTCTGATAGGAAGGAAGGCACAGATTACCATTGGATACAGGAGGAGGAGCCTAAGGGGGTTCTTGCTTTACAATTGGCTGGAGAACCCCAGGGAGGGGGAGGGAGGCTGTTTGTAGTGATGATGTTTGCCAACCACATGGCATGGCTGCTGTAACCTCTGTTTTTACTTGGGAGGAAGGAGCCTCATTGAATGACCGGCTACAGTGGGACTATTTCTGAATAGAGCTGCAAAGGACCGGGTTGTCCTAGTAAGCCTCACAGCTGCTGCACGTGACCTTCCTCCCTCTTGCTGCTTCTGTCCCTGCTCTCACGCAGTCCCTCCCACCCCCTCCCGCCATCTTTACAGATGGGAGGGGGCAGCAGGGGAGTCTTTAAAGTGAACTCCTCCCCCCACACATACACACGCAGCCTGGCAGCAACCCTGTTTTTTCTGCAGCGGGCTTTTTAAGTGGGGGGGGGGGGGGAAGCTCAACTCAAGTTCTTCAGAGTCATGAAGGGGCGACTCAGTGACTGAGAAAATGCCCCCATTATGATTCTTTGTCAAGTCGAGTCACAGGAGGTGGTGACTCTAGACCCGACGCGAGTCAAACTCTATTGGATTTTCCCAGTCTCTGACGGGTTGCCTCAGGCAGCGGATTGGCAGAATAACCTGCTTCCATCTACCTACTTCCACTTCCTCTTTTCACTCCTTGGACTGAGAAAAAAATTGGAGATGACACATGGGAAAAGAACCATGGCAGGGAGGAGAGGTTGAGACAGTGGTGGCTTGTGCCCCTGCACTGCCTGATTCTCCCCGATTTTACCACCCCTGCACTCATTTGCACAAGCACCCACATGGATGAGGGTGGATGGGTGGGTGTGCAAGCAGGTAGGTGGAGTCAGTGAGCCTCCCATAGATCGTAAGGGGGAAGAAGGGAACCCTCACCCCTTTTCCCTTTATGTACCTGAGTTCCATGCACAGCCTTCCTCTTCCATGTGGCTTCTGTTTGAAATCAACAGGAGTGGTGCATGCTGGGAACCCAGCACTTGCCACTCCTGTTCTTTGGAAACAAAAGCAGCATGGAGGAGGAAGGCTGTGAACTCTGGTCCTAGTAAGTGAAGAAAAAGAAAGAGAAGGGAATGGGGGGACCGCCAGATAGTTTCTCCTTACCTACTTGGTAAGTACTGGGTAGGAAAATAGGAGTGATCTGAAGTGATGGCAGCTTTTCTTCTCTTGGAGGAAGAGGGGAGCTACTACTGCCATGATCCTCTTTGAACTTGCTGTCATTGCCGGCAGAGCGCACACTCCACTAGCAATGAGGCACAATAGGATTGTGCCTTTATTAGTATCATGTTATTAATGATGTCTGTAATGATTGTGTACCATGCAGCTCCCCTGAGATATAAACAGTAGGGTTGCCAGATCGTGAGATGCTGTTTTCACCCAAGACAGTTCACAATCATTTAATGCAGGGCCCTTGGAAATGCAGGGCTCATAGCACACATACTTTTGCTACTATGTTAATCTGGCCCTAAGGATAGTGGTTGTTGGTGGACTTCTGGGTAAGGCGGTAACATTTGGTGCCCTGTAGCAGGCAGCAAAAGATCTGGGGGTGGCAAAGAAAACTAAAGGTGCAATCCTAACCGGCACAAAGGCTGGCATAAGTCCACCGGTGGGGGGCTGCAAATGTGCCATAAAGCACATTTGTGCCTCTGTGGGAGGAAGTCGCGTCCGTGCATGTAGATGCGCCGATGCGCACAGGCTGACAGAAGCCTCCATGGCGGCTTCCTCGCCACCGCTTGTATCAGTGCACCCGTGCCAACACAAGCAGCAACGATAGGTGTGGGGGACAGGGAGGAGGTGGGAGGGGGCGTTTCTGGGTGGGGGGAGGGCGGGCGATGGGTGGCCCCGGGGGTGGGCACACAGGGAGCCTGGGGTGGAGCTAGGACCTGGCAGTTATGCCGGATCCCAACCCCTATCCCTGGGGAGAACGGAGCAGCTTCCAGACGCTCCACTCTCCTCAGACTTGCACCACCTCCAGAGGTGGTGCAGGTCCAAGGAGACCCATTGGGGTGAGCAGCCTTACCCAGGGATAAGGGGAAGAGCATCCCCTTGCCTCTGGCTGAACCGCTGCAGCCAACGAACCTGTGTTGGATGCAGCATAAGCCTCTTGGCTTTCCTGCTCTAGCGCAGGTTTGGATTGCGCCCTAAAAGAAACTTCAAACCCACCAACACTTTGGACAGTCTCCTGCCTCCTGCTTTATTGAAAGTCTGCCATATAGTGAAGTCTTGTATGCCAGTATAAATCAGCTCAAAAGGAAAGCGGCTTCTCCCACTCTCACTTACACATTCAAAAGTGTACCAGTCGGTCTGCATGACTCACTCGCACTCCTGAAAAGGTCTCCCATGTTGTTCTTTTGTATTAGAAAGCTGTGAACAATGGGAAAGAGAGAAGCTGTGAACAGAATGAGGGTCGCCATCCTACCAGAAGATGGATGTGCTCCCTGTCACAGAAAAAAAGTAATATACATGGCAGACTAAGAAGTGCGTGGTAGTCTATGACACATGCGATCCAGCCTACACCAAGCAGCTAAAAACACTTTGTTCTCTCTGATGTCATGAGCTTGGATTCCCAGCTAGGGATTTTCTGACTAAGCCAGGCAAATCCACAATAATCATCTCTGGATGCCTTGGAGTAGTGGGAAGAGGGATCACACATGGCTCTCTTCATTCTGCTGTATGTCAGAAAGATGTCCCCTCATGATATTGTTGCTGATGAACAAAACATCCCCTCGTAGGGCCACTTCTACGACACTGCACAGGCACAGTGTGGCAATCAAAGATTCTGCTCCATCTTTATTTATTGTAACAAATATACAGAAATTAAAAGGTCATCTAGTGACTCTGAGGGTGAACTGAAATGAAAAGGAAGTTAACCTTCAGGGAAGGATCAATGTCCAAAAAAAATGTTGGGTTGAATGACTTCTATGAAAGAAAAATCATACATATACATTCACCTCAGTCTAGAGCTCTGCAGTGTACTAAAGTTTGCTGGGAAAGATCCCACCCTCTTGTCTTGCCCAGTAGGGGAAAGGCTGCTTGCATTGGGAAGCAAAGATTTCATGAAAGCAAAAACTTCCTGTGACACTCTTTGCCACAGGTTGTGGTGATGGCACCTGGCCTAGATGCTTTTAAAAGCCTTGTTGCCTGTGCTGCACACAGTGGTGGCCGTTTTGACCCCACTGCAATGTGGCGTAGATAGTTTGGATAGGATTGGGCTGTAAATATGCAGTTAACAACAGACCATACGGGAAATAACACTGCTAAATGTGGGTATCCACATCCTAGCTTCTTTCTATTCCTGTCATGGTGAATGACATGTATACAGGAACCTGTTCTATTCACAGATTATATTCATACTTTCCTTACTGGGTCAGGATGAACATTTAATGCCAACAGTTCACTATGTAGTTTTTCATTTGTTTTGAAAGCATATGAAGGCCAGCTGGTATAAATTTTAGAATGCACAGAGAAGATTATACATATCAAGAAAAATTAACTTAAGCACTAGAACGAAATATCTGTATGAAACCTAGTAGAAGCAATTTTGAAACTGTGCACAGTATATGTTTTCTGCCTTCTGCAGTAAATTACTCAAATGTTTTAAGTGAAGGATGGTTCTAATGCACCTTTTCTTACATTTGTTCCTCACCATACCACTTCACTTGATTCACTAACTGGAAGTACAACCAGAAGTAACTGGCAGTAATGTGATTGCCAGTTACTTCCAGATTGGGGGGCCAAATGTGACACAGCAAACAACAGTAAGAGGCTCAGGGCAAACAGAAGAGCTTTGTAGAGGGTGCAAAATTAGCGCACGCTGGTACTTGAGGTGGTGTCCGGTGGTACACGTTGTCTCCCTGCCAGGTGACACAGGGCTGGGGGTCCTGGTGTACTACCGGACACCACTTCAATTACCCCCAGTGGTATGAATACCACTGGTTGAGAAACACTGTTCTAAAGAAAATATACAGTTATCATGGTGGACCAGTGCCTGATCATGGTGGATCAGAAACGCATGGTGGTATTTTGGAGGGAAAAGGCCAACCCAAGACATTTTCTTCAAGTAACAGTATCCTGGAGGAGGAGGAGAATGAGAAAGGTTTCAGGTGGTGTGAGAACATCCTGAACAAGTCATTCTAATGCAAATTATCCCCAGCAGAGTACCAGAAACCTATTCAGTCATTTTCGCAGTTAGAACTATTTAAGAGCGCTTTAATAAATGTGACTACAAAATGCCTTTTAATCTAGAATGAACATCGATGAATAGATTGCTGTTACTTTAGCAGAGATTGTGGAAGGGAGCGGCTTCAAATTTAAACCAATATTTTAGTCAATGTCACTTTCTTTTAATTTGCAGATGAAGGAAATATAAAAACCAATGTGACCTCTCTTGTAAATATGGCCCTGTTGTTGATTTTCACAGTTGTTGATAAATGGAGCGGGTTGGGTGGAACAAGGTGGTGACGGGGGAGGATTTGGTCTGGGAAGGGGATGGGTTTGGTGGCACTGGTGTTCGCAAATCCAAGTTCCATTCCTGGACCAAGGCCAACCTGGGCTCATGTGGACTTGTGCCAGCAATTTGACCAGGCCTTGAAGGCTTACCCCTCCTAGGAAATATTCATTCCCTTACCCAGAGGAGACCTCTGTGACTGCCCCGCTCCCACAGGATACAGCACAAGCTATTTTAGTGTGGTTGCATTGATGGGTAGTATAGGTTTGGGCCCTTAGTATCTTGTCTGTGAAAGAATCCAGTACAGACAGGAATTTTGCATTGTCATCCATGGCCACTAGGGTCAAAGTACTCATACTTTGTATATTTTGTGCATATTATACTCTGACCAGGGCCGTAGCTAGGGGGGGCAGAGGGTTCCCCCCCCCCAGCCAGCAGTTTGCCTCCCTGGCATTTTTTCCACACTTGTCATGTAAATGTGGTTGAATATCCTCCAATTTAGCTCCTGTTCCTTGAGAGCTCAGCCCCTCCCTGTAGGCAGCCTCCTCCAATCAGCTCAGGCTGCTGATGCTTAGTAACTCACCTTAGGGGCCAATCATAGCGACCTGCTGATAGTTACAGGACACCAGAGAGGCGGGCATGAAAAAGCCTGGAGGGAACGCGCTCAGTGCCTTAAATCACCTTCCTGGGAGCTGAGTGGCTGTGCAGGCACTTTGCAGGACCTCAGACGCTGCTGCTGAGTGACTCTGGCATCATTTGGAGGTGAGCAGGCAGGAGATTTTGGATGGGCCATTTCTGCTGTTTGGGTCTGATAGGGCCTTTCTCTTTGGGGGGAAGAGAACAGCATGGCTCTGGCCTCTGAGATTTTGGATGGACCATTTCTGCTGTTTGAGTCTGGTAGGGCCTTTCTCTTGGGGGGGGGGGGGAGAGAACAGCATGGCTCTGGCACCTGAGATTTTGGATGGACTATTTCTGCTGTTTGGGCCTGGTAGGGCCTTTCTCTTTGGGAGGGGGGAGGGGAAAGCAAGGGTCTGGCCTCTAAGATTTTGAATCTTTCCTACAGATCTCAGAGTTTTTTTCATGGGTATTGGAATTCAAAGTTAGTGTAAATTGGAATAATATAGATCTAGGCCCTAAACTCCATGCCTGATATATGGTGTAGCCCTCCTGTGTATATGTTGGGTGACCACTGAACACTTGACTTCTTTGCTCCTGCAAACTGTTATATTTTCATTAAAAGTGTGATTTTTTGCAGTGGTTTGTTGACAGGTATGAATTTGTGAATATAAACCACCAAATAAAAAGACATTTACTCTGAAGAACCTGAGTGCAAAAGAATTAGTGTTGAAATCTTCCAACATGGACCATTTTGTTGTCAGAACAAACCGAGCTTCAAACTCGTGTAATCAAGAAACTTTGGAAACAACAGAGATATCAATATTACCATTCCAAGTAAAGAAGAAATAAAAGTTGTAAAACATTTCCTTGAGAAGAACAAAATTGAAAAGCGAAATTTCTTCAGTGAAATATACAAACATCAGAGTGCCTTTGAAGATTGTTACAGTATGTTAGCAGCAGTAAGAACTTTTGCATGTAGCACAGCAGTTTGTGAATCGACCTTCTCAGTGCTTACACGAATTAACAGACCTCAAAGACTATCAATGTCTCACTCAAGAATGGCAAATTTAGTATACCTAGCTTTTGAGCTAAAGAGAACCAAGAATTTAAGTGTGGAAAAGGTTCTAAGAAGATTCAGTTCTCAGAAAGATAGGAGAATTCAGCTCTACTAGGTAGTTTCAAATCTTCTGTACCTTGCTTTTTAAAAGTAATGAATAATGTAAAAAACTAATGTTCCATGGCGTTGCTATATTTTACCTCAATATCTTTCCTCTTGCTTTTAGGTAAAGTAAATTTACTTTTGTCATCAGCAAATGAATGGCTTTCAATACAAGTAAATACTACCTGTATCATAGTGATATGCTTTGCTTTTGCAGTGTTGCAAGTCTGTGCATTGCACTGGTGTCCAAAATGAAAGGACAAGTTGTATGTTATTTCTATGTAGACAAATAGATTTTACATTGCATACAGAGATGCATTTATTCTATACAGATCATTGTTGGATTGCTTTACAGATAATGAATGCATCTTTCAAAAAAAAAAAGCAAACCCAAACTATTTCCTCCTAATGAAATTTGGGTTAGTTATGGGTCTTTGATGTTTCTCCATACTTATCCTTCATTTTGTACACCAGTATAGATACCTGACATAATTGCCTCCCCTGAAAAAATGGTTCCCCCCCCCCGCCTCTAGAATCCTGGCTATGGGCCTGACATCTTTCTTTTAAAATGAAAAGTAGCTTCAGGAGACTGCAATTTTAAGCAAATAAGCAGTGGGGGGAGGAGTGTTTAGCCCTTTTCATGCCAGTTCCTCCCCCTCAATATCACCCCCAGCTGCCGTCCCCAACTGCAGCTACACAGTGACCTCTGTAAACATGAATCTGGAAATTTTCTGAGGGAAAAGCAGCTTGAAGTGTTCATTTTGAACAATAGCAGAAAAAAATATCACCATTTAATTTCTTTCTAGGTAGTTGTGTTTGCTTAGAATGATTCATTTATCTGAAATCTGAAACTTAACTTCACATATGCAAATGAAAAATTGATTTAATGATTTTCCTCTGGAAGAGGCACCAGTTTTCTATGAGGAGAAAAAAAAATTCCTTTCATGATAACTCTCAGACCCGTCTTCTGTTTTTGGTAACCACAAGAGGCAGTCGAGACAAGTGACTTTTTTAGTGGAGAAAATGTAATATATGTGAAAAAAGCCTTCATAGGAATTTTCCATAAGTTAAAAGCAACAATAGAAAAACTGACCTTGGGATGGCGCCAGGAAACTGGACAGTGTGGCTATTGTGTGGAAACACAGCTGACTTTTGCACAGGAAGCAATCACAGTTGATTAGATAATGCAAACTCCTGCCTCTGTTCCCATCCTCCTATTTGTGCGCCCTCATTACTCCCCATCCTACTTTTTAAAAAGTGAAAGCAAGCAGAGAATTTCACCTACTTGTCCACATCATTATTCTTTAACTCACCTGGAATCTTATTCCATTAACCAAAAGTTATCAAATGTTTGTCCTTGCCATAAACCTGGGGATTATCTATGCAATATGAATCACTCTGTCCATTAAGATTTTCAGAGGAGGCTCCCCACTATGTACCATCAACTTTGGAGGATCTATCATCAAATCTGCTACATGGGGAGAGTGGGGACAGGACTTCAGTAGCGCATTGTGGGGGGAGAGCTTGTTGTCACACTCTTGTGCCCCCCAAATGTTTAACTTGTTAAGTGACACATACTAATATATCCTTTTTGAGATGTGTCAAAGAGAATTGGACACAATACCCTAGATGTGTCCTTACCATTGATTTGTAATCTGTTCTAAATCTTCTGCCAAGTAAACCCTGTATGAAGGTGGTGCAGCCCAGGCCAGAAACAATTTTTGCTGGAGGACTGCTCTGAAAGGGGACAAAGAGATAGTGGGCCCAGCCTGCAGCTTCCATCCCTCCAATGACTGTTACTTAATCCATTTGTTGAATGAGTTTCATTCTTGTTTGCCACCACTATCTGCTACTTTGAGGCCAGCAGACTCCTTTCAGTAGACCAGATTAGGCCTATGGGCTGCCAACTGCTAAACCTACGATATAGCAGCAGGGAACAAATATAACCTTGATAGCATTTCTCCAACAAGCACCAATTTAGTCTTTTTTCTACCCAACTGAAGCATTTCCGTGGTATTTTACTAGTGGACTTGTCATGGCTTATTGATTAGTTGCAAGTTAAATTAACAGCTACAGCAGCTACTTGTGACAGCTTCATGGTTAACTTTATAATGAGTGAGGCAAGAACAGCCATTAGTCTCTAAGTGTCATCACACCTGTTATCTCTTTTATATGAGGTACATGGTACTGCGAAAGCCTTTAATGATTTTATTGTTGAGGGGACTTTGCAAGTCACAATGCTAAAACGTCATTTGTCAAATGGTACAAGCGGATGTGGGGGAAGAAAAAAAAAACTGTATACCATTTGTCTCGTTAAATCAATAATCTCCAAATCAAATGTAAACATAGACAACGGGAAGCAATGCTGAAAATGTGGAATGTTGAAAGAACGAATGTTGCTTAAACACTGCTTCCTTTTTCAGTATTAAATATATTTAAGGATGTAGAAAGGTATAGCGTTGTTTAGCAGGAGTCCCAATCTGGAAGTTTCTTCGCTGTGTTTATATTCTAGTATTACAAACAAACTTGCTGTCCAGTTCTATAGGGTACTTACCGCAGTTAATCTTATGGCATTAATGGCAGGCTTACCATGTAGTTTGGCCTTCAAAAAAAATCATAAGAACGTAAGAACCTCGCCTGATAAGGCCAAAGATCCATCTAGTCCCACTTCCTGTATCTCACAGTGGCCCACCAGATGCTTCAGAGAGCACACAAGATAACAAGAGACCTGCATCATGGTGCACTCCCTTACATCTGGCATTCTGAGGTGACACACTTCTAAAATCAGGAGGTTGCACATACACATCATGGCTTGTAACCCATGATGGACCTTTCTTCTAGAAATTTGTCCAATCCCCTTTTAAAGGCATCTAGGTCAGATGCCATCACCACATACTGTGACAAGGAGTTCCACAGGCTAAAATCCCACAGCGTTCAATGGGGCTTATTACTGTAGTAAAAATAGAGAACACAGTGTCCCTCTAGGGCTTTGCTAGGTTCAAGGCAAAGCTTCTTATATTATGCAAGAACGCCCTCCCCCTTTGCTTGAAAATATGGGTTTAATAACAAAAAGTTTTCATCTTATGAATCAGTCCAAAAATCTGTGCTTACTAATAGCTTTGTGAGCTCTGCTCCTATATTTGGTTTCTCTGTAGCCGGAGATCTGTGTCATGTGTCTGGGTACCCTCCAAACACCACCCACTTCCACTGAATTAGATGCCATGAGATCCCACCCAAAGGAGTCACTCCTCCCTTTAAAACAATGACTAATTCTCTGCAAGAAACAACCGGGATACTGTTGCAATAGTACAGGAAGGACTGATAACATCACATGGGCTGCAACATTCCTTTGTGTCGGCAGACGCAAGTGAGAGATGTTCCTTTTCAAAACCTACAGAGCAGGGGAAGTGGGCCTTGAAACACAATGTACATTCAATTTTGCTTGCAGAAAGGATCTCATGGTCATGCTCCTGCTTGGCGATGCTCATTCCATCTGCAGCCATGTGTTCTTGATGTACTTCCCTTCTTTGTTACGGGGGGGGGGGGGGGAAGGCAGATGCATAATCAAATGAGGAACACTATACTAGGATGAATCTGAATGGTTTTCCATGATATGCCCTTAACTTTCAGTTCCACTCATTAACATTTGCACGCATCAATTAAAAATGATCCACCCAGGCTGCAATCCTATTAACACTTACTTGAGAGTAAACCCTCATTGAACTCGGGGCTTAGTTCTGAGCAGACATATATAGAATTGTGTTGCCAGTTAATCAACCAAAGATCTAGTTGATTAATATATTAGCTTAAACAACTAGAAATAGACAAATAGAAATAGAAAAGACTCAAAAAATAGAAAAACTAGAAATAGAAAAGATTCACATCTTTTATATATAAAATCATTTTTAACTGATGAGTACAGAAGTTAATCAGTGGAAACTTAAGGGTATAGTTGTTGAGACTCTGGTAGTTTATTTAACAAACTGAAATAATGACCAACAAAATATGACAGTGGTGTGTCTGACTGTGGCTATTGCATGGCTTTGTCACCTGATTGGAGTCAGGAATTTGACAAACAGCACAAACCTATGCATGTCTACTCAGAAGTAAGTTACGCTGTGTTCAACGGGGCTTGGAAAGTGTATATAGTGGGGCAGGAAAGTGCGTATAGGACTGCTGTCAAAAGAAACTTGAATGGGCAATTCAGCTGTAGGGGTCGGATCCTGAGCCAACATTCTGCAGAGTTTGCACATGGGGAGAAACAGGCAGCGTTGCAGTTTGAAGTAGAGCAGAGAGGTTCTAAGAACATAAGAACAGCCCCACTGGATCAGGCCATAGGCCCATCTAGTCCAGCTTCCTGTATCTCACAGCGGCCCACCAAATGCCCCAGGGAGCACACCAGATAACAAGAGACCTCATTCTGGTGCCCTCCCTTGCATCTGGCATTCTGACATAGCCCATTTCTAAAACCAGGAGGTTGCGCATACACATCATGGCTTGTAACCTGTAATGGATTTTTCCTTCAGAAACTTGTCCAATCCCCTTTTAAAGGCGTCCAGGCCAGATGCCATCACCACATCCTGTGGCAAGGAGTTGGTCCACAAACCAACCACACGCTGAGTAAAGAAATATTTTCTCTTGTCTGTTCTAACTCTCCCAACACTCAATTTTAGTGGATGTCCCCTGGTTCTGGTGTTATGTGAGAGTGTAAAGAGCATCTCCCTATCCACTCTGTCCATTCCCTGCATAATTTTGTATGTCTCATCTAGTTGGTGATAGCTGGAAATTGGATAGCCAGAAATTGTTCCCAGGGGATTTGCGACCTGCTGAAGGAGTCTGTTTGCCCACACTGTGCTCCACTTTGTACATTTGTAAACTTTGTACATTTGTACATTTGTAAACAAAGGGCAATGCTGGGACGGGGAGAGATGATTATTAGAGAATCACCCTATGAAATGTGCCTCTTAACCAAGTTAACAGGTGTAGGCTTCACCATAAGGAAGTGAATGTGGGCTTGGTGCTATGGGGCTTAAAGGCTGCACCCTGAGAGCAATTTTCAAAATATGTAGAACATTCATCTGTCAAGAAACAGCTACAAATTTGGAACCAGGTTAAGTCATTGTATTCTGCTTGGAAAGTTATGTATTTGCCTCGCTGATGAACACAAGGCCGGACAGCTCCTGTCCTAAACATATAGCAAAGCTGTGAAATCGTTCTGTCATTTTTTTTTTGTCAGTTCAAGGTCTATCATTTTCCTTCCACTTAAATGACAGCGTATGTTTGTTTTTTATCTACAATCTCAGTAAAAGTTAGTCTTGCTCATTTCTCAAGCATCTGTAACGTGTGTCATGGATTGCTTCATCCCCTAATAGTATTTGACAGAGTTAAGATATCGTTGTGCTTAAGTAATGTTCTCACTGAAGCTGAGGTACTTAAATGGTATTTTCTGCGTTAGCAGAACGACCAATTGAACTGAACTTAAGAAGTGTGTTGTGGTGCTTCAGTTTCCATCACACAGACTCCGACTGGAACAGACTCTGCTTATTACATCTGGGCTTGAAACAAATAGCCTATATCGAAACAGCCTTTAAAAAGTGAATCCTGTGAATGGTGACAAAGTGCAGACAGCTGTGCACATAAGGGTTGGTGGCTGTCACCACTCCTGACCTCCATACTGCAGGAACCCCTGTCTGCACAAGATTGCTGCATGTGTGTGCCCCAGTGCACCATTGTATGCTCCAAAAGCAGCATCCACACATTCTGTTTGTCAAGGGTATGGCTCTCACATATAGAACACTTTCTTTCTAACAATGCCGGATTGATGCCCCAGGAAGAGACATACAAAATTATGCAGGGGATGGACAGAGTGGATGGGGAGATGCTCTTTACACTCTCACATAACACCAGAACCAGGGGACAGCCACTAAAATTGAGTGTTGGGAGAGTTAGAACAGACAAAAGAAAATATTTCTTTACTCAGCATGTGGTCAGTCTGTAGAACTCCTTGCCACAGGATGTGGTGATGGCGTCTAGCCTGGACGCCTTTAAAAGGGGATTGGACAACTTTCTGGAGGAAAAATCCATTATGGGTTACAAGCCATGATATGTATGTGCAACCTCCTGATTTTCGAAATGGGCTATGTCAGAATGCCAATGCAAGGGAGGGCACCAGGATGAGGTCTCTTGTTATCTGGTGTGCTCCCTGGGGCATTTGGTGGGCCGCTGTGAGATACAGGAAGCTGGACTAGATGGGCCTATGGCCTGATCCAGTGGGGCTGTTCTTTTGTTCTTATGAAGATCTGAAACAAGCCATGAAAGCCAGTCTGCTCCAAGGGAAAAAAAATGCCTGAAGCTGCCTCCCCACTGCTGCCAGCCTTGTGTGTGTGTGCTCCCACTTCTTCCATGGGAACCCCACCTTTCTCTCCATGCACGGACGAGGAGATGGAAGTTGAGGTGCATGGGCTAAGAGGGTAGCCACCACTGCCACAATCACCACCACTGCCTTTCTCCTCCTTGCAAAAAAGACAATGGCAGTAGAAGTAGCAGCAGCCCTCTTCCTGATTCATCACTGCCATTGCTGCTTCCCGTCTGCCCCACTCATCTGCTTTCTCTGCCTGGTTCTGCTGCACTGTTTTGAAATAGTTCAACTGAGTGGAGAGGAACAAGGAAGCCAGGAGAGGCATGTCCCACCCCACTCCTGCATCTCTGCTAGGGGTTTTTGCTGGTGGCTGATCTGCTCCCTGCTGCTGACGGCACACAGTTTTCTGTCCAACAGTCACTGGCAGAGAGGCTTCCAGACTAGCGGGGCTGCCTGTGCTTTATGCCTTTCACAGGCACAGCATTGGGCCATCACTGTCATGTCAATTTGCACAGGACTATGGCCTTAATGTAACATGAGTTGCATAGTGTCTCTCAGGCAGCCCTTAGGAAAGATGATGGCCTAATCTAGGGGTGCTCAAACCCTGGCCCAGAGGCCATTTGAAACCCTCAGGGACCCCCAATCTTGCCTGATGTGAGCCCCCAGTCTCCAATGAGACTTTGGCCCACTGGAAATTTGCTGGAGCCCAGTCCGATGTGACGGCACTCAGTGCAATGGCCAACTGCTTGACTTCTCATGCGAGCTGAGGGCCAAGGGCTCCCTCCACTGCTTGCTGTTTCATGTCTGTGAGGCAGCAGTGGCAGCAAAGGAAAGGCTGGCCTTGCTTTGCTCAAGGCCTTTTACAGGCCTTGAGCTATAATGAGACCGTCATTCATTCATATAAGTTCCATCTCTAACATATTCGTTTATGCAAATTTATTCAAATTTTAAATGTAAATTAATTCTCTTTTTTCCTGGCCCTGTCGGAGAGATGATGTGGCCCTCCTGTCAAAAAGTTAGGACACCCCTGGCCTAGACATTAGGGCATATGGCCCCAGGCACATTTCTCAGTTTCTTTCCTGCTGAGCCTGATGCATTTTCTCTGCTAAGATTATTCTGGAAAAAGTTTCAAAGGCAGCATGTCAGCACTCCTGCTATAGGAGAAGTCCCAGAGCCCTGTTCCCAACTCACCACTCTTCCTTCACTGCACCAGTGATGCAAGAGCAACGTGCAGCCAAGTAGACACTCAGGGTTTCATATCTGTAGCCACACAACTGCCAATTTTGAAGCAGACCTCTGCCTGTTTTGTTATCCTACTTTGTAAGCAATTCATTTGTAGCCTTTCACCCACAGACTTATTCTCATGGCTCTGCAGCAGCTGCTACTTTTATACATTCAATTTCACACACACATGACAATCAAGCGTGGGGCTAATCAACTCATACTGTCATCATGGATGACAGGATCCCATTGCACAAAATGTAACCTGTCAAACAGACAGGCACATTGGTATGCACATGTAGTCTGGCTTCTTTATAACCAACTTTGTATTTACTCTCCTTATCTCACATCATTACTGTGCCTTAGATAGATCTCTGCTCCAAAGAGCTTGCAATCCAAAGAGTGCCATTCACAAATGTAACAAAAACAGAAGATTGAAGAGAGCAAGAGCAGTGAAAGGGTGATAAGGGAGGAATGCAATCATATGCAGATATATACACTTAAGTTGAATCCTAAACATATTTACTAGGATGTAAGTCCCATTGAACTCCATAAAACTTATTTCTTAATTATACCTAGGCTTGCACTGCTGGTCTTCCTTTTAGTTGAGCATAACTTGTCTTCTTTTTATATTGTACACCAGAAAGGTCTTTGGAAGCTGTGAACTTTCATATGCTTACCTTAGGAATATCAGTTTCTGTCTGCTTGTAAGTAGAATTTTGCACTATATCTTGAAATCTGAACTGGTTATTAGTACAATTTGACATAAGGCTGTATCATTTCAGAAATATAGCAATAAACCAAACTCAGGTTATTTCAGGTTTGCTTCCAAGCAGAATTTGTGGGTTCATATTCCTGAACCATCTTTTTCCATTCTTAATACTAGAACAATGACAAGAATGTTGTTAAGAAGCTTTATGATGAAGTTCCTGGCATTTATTTCTCCAGATCCAGCTAAATCCTAAATGGCATATACATTCCCGGAAACAACCTGGATAGTAGACTGTGGCTTTGCATAATTCACATGTAACACATGAAAAAGTCCCTAATTTCATTCCTGGCATTAAGGATCCCAGTAATCAGGGCTGGACAAGACTTCTGCCTGAGAGCCAGACTCCATTTGTGGCCATATCTGAGTGACTGTAGGAGTTCTGAATATATGTGAGATACTGGATGTTGGAATGAGGCTGTGTCTACCAACTTCTTTCTACTTGGGCAAGAAGGGCATGGGGAAGCAGAGTGTGGCTGTACTGATTTTTCTCCTGGAAAGAAGTGATCAAGACAGGCTGCTCCCTTTTTCTCCAGCTCTGTTGCTGCTTCCCCAATCCTGCTCTCGCTTTTCTTAGCGAGTGAGAAAAGGATCATAGCTCAGGATGGAGTGGCTGGCTGGTTAATGGGTGGTAGTGTGCCAGCCACCAGTCAAGGCAGCCATTTCAGTTTTCCTTTAGGTTGGCCCAGCCCTGGGTAAACCTTGAAGATGGCTTGAAGTTCAGTCACCAATTTGAAGCATATCACCTGCTTCAATTTCTGTTTTTCATCTATTAAGGGGTGGGGGGCATTGTGAGCAACATTACAGGATTGTTGTGAGAATTCAGCAGTGGAAATAATGTAGCCACATAGTTTCAGGGACTGGGAAAGCTATACATGCAAAGAAATTAAACTGGCAAAACGCTTTGTAGTCCTAAGAACATAAGAACAGCCCCACTGGATAAGGCCATAGGCCCATCTAGTCCAGCTTCCTGTATCTCATAGCAGCTCACCAAATGCCCCAGGGGGCATACCAGATAACAAGAGACCTCATCCTGGTGCCCTCCCTTGCACCTGGCATTCTGACATAGCCCATTTCTAAAATCAGGAGGTTGCACATAGGCATCATGGCTTGTAACCCATGATGGATTTTTCCTCCAGAAACTTGTCCAGTACCCTTTTAAAGGCATCCAGGCTAGACGCCATCACCACATCCTGTGGCAAGGAGTTCCACAGACCAACCACATGCTGAGTAACGAAATATTTTCTCTTGTCTGTTCTAACTCTCCCAACACTCAATTTTAGTGGATGTCCCCTGGTTCTGGTGTTATGTGAGAGTGTAAAGAGCATCTCCCTATCCACTCTGTCCATCCCCTGCATAATTTTGTATGTCTCAATCATGTCCCCCCTTAGGCGTCTCTTTTCTAGGCTGAAGAGGCCCAAACGCCGTAGCCTTTCCTCATAAGGAAGGTGCCCCAGCCCCGTAACCCCGTATAGTCCTGTCTATAACTAGCTGCTTGAACTGGTTTAGAAGAAGCCATACATCATGTCTTTTGATGAATTACATAGATATTCAGTGAGTATCAATACTGAACACTAGCTGTCACAACACAAATGCGCATTACATCCTCTTGAAGAATGTGAACTTGGACATTTCCCATCAATGGAAATGTTTTCGGCTCCAGTTACTATACCTCCCACCCAAAAGAATGTTAATGACCTAATGCATGCAATATGCACTAGTGACATGAGTTGTTTGCATAGCTATCCAAGAACAAACTGTTATATTGTGAGAACTGTGTAATGGTGCCATAGCAACCTTGCTGAAAATGATAGTGACTAAGTTGTGATAATGGTGCTGTGCTATCTCCTGATAGCTCTTGTATCTATTACAGGAAGCACTGCCAAACTGTTCAGGCAACCCACAGAGCCCCGCTTCTGACAAAACAGAAAGCATGAGGATGGAGTCAGACATACATATTTAAGCCAGGATGTTTCTTCGTGAGGCATGTAAGTCCATACCACACAGCGACTAGTTCATCATCGAGTGGACTGACAATCATAACTAGGGCTTTACAACAGTGGAACTCTGTTGTCATAAATGGCCATACAGCAGTATACTGTGGGTGCTGCTGGCTGCAATTTCAGAACTGTTGTTGCAAATGGTGCTGCAGCTGGCTACTGGAGAGAGTGCAGATGATCTGGCACAGGGAGGGGCAGGGAGGGGGAGGAACAGGGTGGAGAGGGGGAGGAATGGGGGAGTGTCTGGGTGGGAGGGGAGACAGGTGGGACATGGAATGGGGGAAGAAGGAGTGAATCTAGCTTGCGCCAGTTTGCACCAGGATCCTATCCCCATTCCCTCTCCCTTACTCTCCTCAGTTCTGTGCCAGCAAAATGGCTAGCGCACTGCTGAGCAGACCCATTGGGGCAACAAAGACTTGCCTTTGGGTAAGGGAACAAGGGAACCTTGAGGATCCCTTACCTCAAGAAGGCCTCTGGCACTGACACATCGCTCTTAGATTAATCTACCTTGCATGGTTTTTGTGAGGAGAAAACACTTGGAACCCCAGTCAAATACCATGCTGGATAAATCTCCCTGAACATTTCTTTATCCTTCCAATAATAATGATAGTCAGTACCAGGTGTGCATTATGATACAAAGGATCTCAGGGAATGAAAGATCTCTCTTGGGTTTCACCATGTGTTGGGCATGATACAGCCCTCAAAATGTGTGGCATAAATCCTTGGTTCTACTTACCTCCCTGTGAATTCCCAGTGAATTTTCATCACTAACTAGTATTGCTGCTTCCTCAAGTAGTCTCCAGTAGCTCACAGTTTATTTTTTAAAAACATGATCCTGATAATCACTGGACGGGCAGTGCATTCCTATACATATCTACTCAGAAGAAAGTCCCATTTAATTTAATGGAATTTACTCTATCATAAGTGTGTATAGGATTGCAAGTAGTAACCATACATTTGAAATGGCTATTGCAATCATACTGCACAAGTATATCAAATAGTACTGCTTTCCAAATGGCTAAGAAACTGCCCAAGGTATTTTTAGACTCTTTTGAGCCTGTTCACAGCTGTGGGGAAAACCCTACAAATAAGCCAATTTAGCTAATGCATAAAGTGTTGCTGTTTGGCTTTAATGATAACTGAACAGGATGTATGGCTTCAGCAGGTGCTAAAGAGCAGTGAAGCTGCATGCTTCGGGGGCATAAAGTTGTCCTCAAAAAGCACTTGGAAGACATATGTCACTTCAGCACAAAAGCTTCACACTGTTAATGGCACAGTTTCCTTCTAGCATTCTTGGAAGCATCAATTATCAGTAAAACGATGACAAGCAGAATTCAGGCCAACAAGCTGACTCAGCATATCATGCTGGTGCTGGAATGTAGGTAAAGACTGCCATTCCAGCAACCACCACCTTGGCCAGATGTGATACACCAGGAATATGCGAAGACATTTGGTGCCTATACTAGATCAGGGAGCATATGTATTCATATATCGTGTTCACCCAGGTGCACATTTGCATTGTGAATCCAAAGCATCTCACCTGCCATTGATGGATGGGGATGCCGTTTCCTACCCCTCTTGTCATGCAAATGTAAATGCACATGTACATTTTTGCACACACCTATGACCACTGGTGTAGCTAGAGGAGGGCTGGCACACTAAGTTTTGCAGGGAGCCTCCCTGCAGCGTGCAAGCGGCTACTTCCCCTCCCCTTGGGAGCTATTCACCTGCATTTCCCCCCCCCAACATAGCTCCAAAGGGGAGGGGAGGAGCCAGTTGCATGCTGTAGGGAGGCTCCCTGCAAAACTTAGTGTGCCGCCCCCAGCTACGCCAGTGCCTATGACACAGTGCTAGGATGTGCCTTTCTGAATCGGAATCTCAGAGACAGTCGCCTTTAACCTGCCTGTACCAGCCTAAGAACTGGACACTTGATATGCAGCGGTTTATGGCACTACCAGATCCTTTGTAGATTCATATAATTGGCTTCCTGTCCCATCCCTTCCGTTGCTCTTGCTAGCCAATGGTAACTGAATATCCAAGTAAAGGTGACGTGGTTTGATACTATAAAACATCCAGCCACAACATTATCTAAGAGGATGACATTTATTTCAGTGATGCTTCCCTTTGCTACAGGAAGTGAAGTGAGACAGACAATGTCTCCAGTAGAAGACAGGAGAGGCCCATGATGTGTGGGCAGGTTTCCTATACGATCTGATGCTGTGTTATATTTTACTTTGGATTTCAGCTTGCCACTGACTTCTACTTGACCTTTTGGATTGTATAATTGCATTGTGTGCAGCCACAGTTCAGTGGGATTTTTATGATTGCAGAAAAAAAAAAAACCCATTGCAAAAGTAACTCTTTCATGCTGTTTTGCATTCAATGGTCAGTACTGAGACTGAGCATAGAGGTCTGGTTGAACTGTGACTTTATAAACTCAGGTTCCTCGCACTATAAAATAACAATCAGCAACACTGCCATGTAGGCAGTCCAATATCAATCTGTCAATAAATATGATGCTGCCAAATTACCTTGTATGGGTAAATAATTGGTATTCAGATGTATTTTCTTTTAAAAAGCTGGGAAGGAGGCCTAGCAAAAACAAAACAACTACCTTGCACCTGGGGATTTGATTTGCAAATTGAAAACAGCACAGGATATGGGTATACTTTATTGCAGGAATGAGAACTTGAGTCAGTGACTCAAACTTGAGTCGCGAAAATGCGCTTTTTTCAATGATTCTTTGACTCATGAATCATAAGCATGGAAGACTGAAAAACACTCTTGTCAGGGGCCCTCTGGCTTGGCACTTGTCCCTACACATGCTAACTCCCATTTGCCTGTGTCTGGGTGTGCTTGCTTACTGTTTTCACAGCATGAAAAATCTCGTGGGGCCAGCATTCAAACCAGGCGAGCAACAGGGAAGTTCCAGCCAGGAGGCAGTGAAGGGTTAATGTTTGCTTTTGCAGAGGATGGAGGGGTGAGGCAGAAGCGGGTCTCTGATAGGAAGCAAGGAACTGATGATAATTGGATCTTTGGTTGAGGGAGCACAGGAGGAGTCCAAGGGGGTTCTTGCCTTTTGATTGGCTGGAGAAACCCAAAGAGGGGGAGAGAGGCAGTTTGTAGTGATCACGCTTGCCAACCGCATGGCATGGCTGCTGTAAGCTCCATTGTTACTTGGGAGGAGGGAGCCTCATTGTACCACCAGCTCCAGTGGGACTACTTCTGAGTAGAAATGCAAAGGGTTAAGTTATCCTGGTAAGCCTTGCATCTACTGCACATGACCCTCCTCCCTCTTGCCCCTTCTGTCCCCACTCTCACACAGTCCCTTCCACCCCTCCCACCCTGTTTACAGATGGGACGGGGCAGCAGAGGAGTCTTTAAAGTGAACTCTCTCTCTCTCTCTCTCTCTCTCTCTCTCTCTCACACACACACACACACACACACACACACACACAGAGCTCAGCAGCAGCCCTGTTTTTTCTGTGAAAGACTTTTAAAAGGGGTGGTGTTGACTCAACTTTAGTCTTTTAGAGTCACTAAAGGGCGACTTAGTGACTTAGAAAGTGCTCCCATTATGACTCTTTTTTGAGTCATGTCATGGTGGGGGGCAGTGAGAGACTCGAGTCAAGCCCCACTGGACTTTCCCATCCCTGCTGTATTGTAGTATTAGGTTATAGGGTGCCTCAGTGTGAGCTTCTTACTTAAACAGTGAAGGTGACAGGGCTACACGTAAAAGTCTAGACCAGTAGTGCTCAAACTTTTAGCATCGAGACCTTCCTAAATATAATTTAGGAAGCCTCACTTCACCAGCTTCTCAAGCTTCTGTGACTCTAATGGTGATTTGTCAATTGTGCTTCTCCCCTCCAAGTAGCAGCTTGTTTAACCGTTGATGCACATGGCCTAATTTACACTGTCAGTTTTATGAACCACCAAAAATTGAGTTGTGATTCACTGGCCACAGAGTCATAGTTTGAGAACCACTGGTTTAGAATCTCTAGACCAGGGGTGTCCAAACTTTTTGGCAGGAGGGCCACATCATCTCTCTGACACTGTGTCAGGGGCTGGAAATAAAATTTGAATAAATTTACATAAATAAATATATTAGAGATGGAATTTATATGAATGAATGAAGGTCTTGCAATAGCTCAAGGCCTATAAAAGGCCTTGCACAAAGCAAGCCCGGTGTTTTCTTCACTGCCACTGCTGCATCACAGATGTAGGACAACAAGCAACCCTCATCCCACAGCTCATGCAAGAGGTCGAACAGTCACCCTCATGCTGAGAACACTCATTGCATCAGTCCAGTGCATCAGTCCAGTGCAGGCTCCACCAAGTCTCCGGAGGGCCAGAGGCTCATTGGGCCAGAATGGGAGTTCCTGAGGGCCGCATGTGGCCCCCAGGCCGGGGTTTGGGCACCCCTGCTCTAGACAAATGAGAAAAGACAAATGAAACTCTCCACCCACAGCTTGATAGTAGGTAGCCATGGAGAAAATCTCAAACCCCAGAATTAATCTGGGGAAGGATGATTTCCTTTTCATTGTGAATCATGGTGTGTGTGTGTGTGTTTGTATGTGTGTGTTCAATGTTTGGGTTTCCTCAGAATGGGGGTAAGGCCCTACAAATTTGGAAAAGTTTTTTTTGTTTTGTTTTAATGCAACCTCACCAAAATTGACATGGTTGGCAACCTTCAGTCTCGAAAGACTATGGTATAAGCCTACAGCATCTGGTATTCCCAAGCGGTCTCCCATCCAAGTACTAACCAGTCCTGACCCTGCTTAGCTTCTGAGATCAGACAAGATCAGGCATGTGCAAGGTAACAGTTGCTGCAATACTGGATCCAAAACCAGTATTTTTTTTTAATTTTAATTTTTGTTTTAGACTTATGGTAAAGACTGTATGTCATGAGAGGCCCTGAGGACAGGGATTGCTGCCTGTAGCCACTGAGACTGTCTCTTTCAGTTCAGACGTCCAGATGCCATCAGGTCCTTTGGGCTGGAAAAGTCACCAGGCTAGTTAGACCCAGAGGCTGCAAACAGGCTCATCAATAGCTGTGTCAACAATGGGTTTGGTCTCCGCTGCTCAGTTGACTTTGAATTGCTTTGCCTGGTTTTGACATTCCTTAAACCTGGCTTTAGCTTATTCATGGTTTCTTTGGGGAACAATTTTGGACTATTCTGTTAAGCTTGACACTAGGCTAGTCTGGGCCAGGCTCCTGACCTGACCTAGTATATCTGGATTCTTTGGGATTGTGTCCCTTCTTACTGGGACTGATTCAGAAGAGCAGTACTGAAGGGCGCAGTGCCTGACCGTGTCTGTGCTTCATAGTGCTTCTTGCAGCATGATGCATTATGTGTGCAGTACCAGTGGTGGCGTAGGTCAGTATGAAAAGACACGACGCAGCAGCCTCAAAATTGTTTCGCAGCGCATACGAAGAAAACATAATGAACATTTTAATTATTTAAAGCTAGCAACAACAAACCTTGCCAGTTTTTATAGGGAGTTACGAGTACAAAGCACTTCCCTTTTAGTGAATGTAGCTGATGACAGTATCAAATTAATTGGAGAGTTGAATGAACTCATAACCATACACATCTCTAAGTCTTAGGGCAGTTCCATGCCTTATGCAGCAGCAAACTCAGCACTACCACTACATATACCTTGATAGGGAGCTGCAGTCAATCCCAGCTTCCTGATCAGTGCTAGTGCTAGGTTGCTGGGGATTTGTTTGGGGGCAGAGTTTGCTCTTGCCGCCCTACCACCCCTCCCCCAATGGTACCGTCAGTCAGTGCCCCACTCAGCCAACCTCTGTCCATGACAAACGTATATGATACCATAAGGCACCTCAACTGGGATTCCTGGCATCAAGAATCAGGGCCTTACTCTGTGTGTCACAGAGACAGCTTACAGGAAGAGGACATGGGCATCCTGGACATTACTGCTCTATAGTGACAGTGAGCTGAAGGGAAACTGTGAACCACCAGCCCAGGAAGATGCAGGTGGCCTGGGGAGAAAATATAGCCTCTGCCGGTATTATTAGAACTTCTCTAGGCTTGGCCTTCTGAGTTTCTTGGCTCAAGGAGAGGGCATCAAACAGACTTTGTCAGAGCCTCATCCCACCCTGCCATCTCCTTATTCCCATCTTTTCCACTCCATTCTGATTGCAGAATAGCAACGTTTTGTAAAATAGAATGTTATTGCTTAATTTTTAGATTCAAAGCAATTTCTCTACTTCCAAGAGTGGGTGTGTGTGTGTTAGTGTATGAGTGTTTACAGGAAAAAAGCCAAACCAAGCTGTTATTTGTGGTCTGGAGGCTTTCAGTTACTTCCCATTGGAATAAAAGTGTGTCTTTCTTTCCTGGGACTAAAGAAAGGGGTTTTTTTTTTTTTTGGTTTTTTTTAAAGGCAGCTTATCCCCTTCCTCCCTTCCACCCACCCTCCTAATGGATAATGACAATGAGTATTCAGAACTTGACCAAAAGAAACGCCTCCTTTCTTTTTAACTAATCTACCATAGGTGTTGGCAGAGTGGGGGGTATACTTGCATGAATGTCTTACTAAAAGATTCATGATTCCTTGTGATATGTCAGTCCATTTTAAGAATGTCCATGAAATATTAAACAAAATGACAGAATTAGAAATTCAAGGAATGATCACAGAAAAGAGGCTCCAAGATCTACTTACAATGTGTGACCCAATTATTTCATGAATTTTGTTTTCTTGTTATTAGATGTGTGCCTTGCAGTGTAATTTAAATTCTCTTCCCCCCCCCCCCATCTCTTTTAATGAAGATATCTTTTCTCCTGGGGATGGAAAAGCAGCAGGGCAACAATTTTTAGCAGAAAAATGGCCAAAATTAAGAGCCATGGAAAAAGATTAAGGGCCCGATCCTATCCAGTTTTCCAGTGCCGGGGCAGCCATGCCAATGGGGAATGCGCTGCAATCTGTGGTGGGGAGGCAGTCACAGAGGCTTCCTCAAGGTAAGGGTGTTGCAAGGAAGGGAGCATTTTTTCCCTTAACTTGGGGCTGCACTACAGCTGCACTGGTGCTGGAAATTTGGATAGGATTGGACTCTAAGAGTCCTTTCTTGCTACCACACTGAAGCCCAGGATTATGTACTGCATATTGGAGACTTAGCGATTACACGGTTCATACAAATGGTTCCACTGTGTGTGCACTGTCCAACGAATGGCCTGACTGTTATCATGTGTGCTTCTAAGCCTCAGGGCTGCTATCAGCTATGGCCCTGGGACTAGGAATAGGCAGATTTCAGACTTGTGGAATCTACTACTCTTGCAGTTCAGGATCAATAGTTTAATACAAGGCAGCTTCATATAGGATTTTCAGCCTAATCCTAACCTTCACTGTAACAGACAGGCCACAATGGCCTGCACTGTATCTAATTAGGTGCAGGCTGGAAGTCGCTCTGAGGTAAGAAATGCCCTCTTCCCCTGAGCATCATTTATCTATTATTTTGATGTGCAGGTAGCCAACAGAGATTGTCCCAGGGAACACCAAAACAGCTTTTCCCTATTTCCCCTCTGGATAGCCAATATGAAGTACTCAGAATGTCAAGAAAGCTGTGACGATTATTTTTATTCAAAGAAATTTCCTTTGACACATTCTCAGTGCATCCTTTCTGGCTAAACATAACTGAAATTGAAAAGAAACATTACTGGGACCTCAACATTTGGAAGATCTAGGCTGATGTTGCAACTGTGAGACACATTTTTAATTTGCAACTGTGGTCTTTCCAGTTTGTTTTGGTGATCATTGCAGACTCAAGTTCCCATGCACAGAAAGTCTGCCTCTTATCTTGTGCAGCCTGAGAACTAGAATGGGGTCAATGTCTTGAAATATGTTTCTTGGCATAGCAGGTGAGTATGTTGTATATTACCTTGGACAATCAACCATTTTAAAATGTTTTAAATATTTATGATCAGTTTTCTTTTATGCAAGCTGGACTTTTGGTAATAAAGAACTGAAACTTAGCTGTGATTTGACAGATTTTCCTGTGGGTTCAGTTAATTTCCAGCATCGGTTTACACCCAGTTCATATAAACATTGTCATAATGGTAATGGTAAGTGACATTCATTAAGGCAGTTTAACTCTTGCCCCATTATTATGCCCTACTTCAAATCAGAAGGACTCCCAGCTGGCAGGGATGTAACTGCAAGGCAGGCTGTACAGCATAGCCCTTCCCAGTTTGAAGAGACACTTGGCCAACAGTCTGAGGCAAAGAGGCAAAGAAGGAAAGCCTATAGCCAGGGAGACAGACCAGAGACAGACTGCACTTGCTCCTAGTGTGGAAGGGTTTGCCATTCCCGAATTGGCCTTTTCAGCCACACTAGACGCTGTTCCAGAACCACCATTCAGAGTGTGATACCATAGTCTTTTGAGACTGAAGGTTGCCTACAGAGATGTTTGTATATCATCTCATTTCCCCCCAGACAAAAAAGGCACTTATATGCTGCTTTTGATGCATGTGTGCAGTACACAAGTGCAAAAAACAGCAAAGTAAGAACTTTCCCTGTGAATAGATCTGCAGGCAAGGAAGGACTTTGTTGCTTTACAAAGGACTCATTTTTCTTCCTTCAAGGAACAGGTGTGGTAACTGATACACAGTTGTGAAGTGGTGACTGGGTGACTTTCCTCTGATTTGCAGTGTCACTGAAATTTGTAGTTTCCAGATTTGCATTCTGAAACTCATCAACTCATGATGCTTTCCTAATCTGAGTTGAACATTAATGCTCTGTGAGTTCTACTCCTGCTTGAGTAGAACTGTAGCTCTTTGGGCTCACTGCTGGCCTTTTAGTGAACAGTTGAGGACTAACCAGGATTTTTAAGGATGTTATTATACTGTAGTAGTTATTTTGAGCAGGTAAAGAATTAAAGACTCTCTGTCCCTGCTGCAGTTCTAATCAAGATCGTGCCCTACATGACTCGGCCATGTGAGGACCAAATCCTATCCAACTTTCCAGGACAGATACAGCCAAAATGCAGCCCCCAGGTAAGGGAACAAATGCTCCTTTGCCTTGAGGAGGCCTCTGTGATTGTCCCCCAAGTACAGGATGCAGCGCATGCCCCATTGACACAGCTGCATCAGTGCTGGATAGGACTGGCTCCTGAGTAAACCTAAGCCTGAAATGACACAATTTAACTACTGTACGCATTTATGATCATGCGTAGTTTGGTCCTTACAAATTTTGCAAACTAATTTTCCTTAGTTGCAGGTCTGAACTGAAATCTGAAAGGCAAATTTCAGTATCAGCTGAATTTCCTTTACACAGTCCTAAAAATACATACTTGGGAGGAAGTCCTGACTGAAGAAATACACTATTTTCTTGTTGTGCTAATCATGCATTTCAGGCAAAAGGTAGAATGAATGACTGGTTCAGCCCTCCCACTCCTCCCTGTCAAGCAGATGATCATCTATGAGAAGCATCATGTATGCATCCTGAGTGTTGGCTTGTTCCTTACATTCAAGACACATGACACCCTGATTCAGTCACAGTGGTTTGATCGTGCAGTGGAATTGGGGCCTTATACAGCCTGTTTAAAACCAGACAAAAAGATCAAATTGCCTTTTACTCATCTATCATCTTAAAGGGAAGGGGAAATTAAATATATTAGAGTTCAACATTGCCATTTAATTTTTAAAAAGATTTTGTTTAATAATATGAAAGCACATTTCAGCTTCCATTTCTGCTTTGTGCATATTCCCACTGGCAAAGTTCTGCTCTAAATAATTCATAATATTTTCAGCATAACCCAAAATTACAAAACTTACCAAACTCAATTTAAAGTTTTTCACCTTAAGCCACACATCTCATAAATAATGTATTTTCTTCTAATATGCATGTTCCAGTGGATTGCAAATAGCATAGGTGCCATCCCTCAATACTATTTATTTTTACATGAAAGGCAGAAAAAAGATGAACATAGACTACAACTTTTTAACCCTGAGAAGCTAGAACTCTGCAGAAAAGGGTAGTGTCATATCCTGCACCTGTATATTATAGTTGTTGTATAATCAAAGTATGACATATATGTCTTATTGCATGCTTTCCCTCAGCAATGTACTACAGGCTTTAATATTAGCCTTCTATTGAGTCCTGTGCTTTATTACCCAGGGCTACAACTTGTAAGAAATGAGACTGAACTGCAAAACTAGTCTGAGAACTAGCTTTGAAGTCTGAGAACTTCAAAGTAAAGAGGTGTTTGATTTGGCTTCCTATTTTTCTCTTGGTAGAGAGACATACACCAAGTCTCGACTGTAGACATGACATGTAATTCTTGCCACTGCAAACTTCATAAAATGATGCAGAAAGGAGACTTGAACAAAGCAGCTTTATGTATCTGTTATTACACTGATATAAACTGATGTTCCAGTTTTCTTGGTGGTCGCCAGAACTGTTTCCCACTACACAACTATTCCTGGAATCCTTTTGCTCCACCTTTCAGTTACAACTAATACAATCTTGTTAGATTTATGCAGTGCCTTTTCCTGGGGCTTCTTTGAAGTGGTAGTGAAATATAGGTTCTGTGATCTTACAGAGTAGTCCTATCCCAGCTTACTCCCAGTGGATATATACCAAGGGGATGTAAATCCCCTTGCACCAACAGAAAGCAAAGAAATACTGGCATAGTCAATCTGTACCAGCTCATTGCACTGCTGCTATCTATTACTGGCAGAGTCCTGGCAAGACACCATAATGGAAGAGGAGAAAAAAAAGAGTTCAAGACATGGGGGTGGAGAAGCTAGATCAGATCCTACAATTGGCAATGATATATCATTTTGCTGGTTTACAGTAAGTCCAAGGAAAGAAAAGAGGCAGGGCAGCCTAGGAAAGAGGGGATAAGGTCTGATGCATGACACTGCATCCAGGATCTACCCCTCCCCCTCTCGGGCCCCGCTCTCCCACTTCTTGCCCATGACTCACGTCTACCGCTAACTTACCAGCATCAAGGGGTGAGTTGCATGTGCCACACCGCTGCATGTGCCACACCACTTCCCATTTGTGGTAGTGGCCTGGAAACACACAGTGGCGGCCCAGTTTTCACACTGCCTTAATGCACCTTGGGCTGCTGGAATACAAATTGTGGCAGCACAAGGATCCACTAGGACTGGGGCGATAAATAAATACAGACTTACAAATCAGTGCATGAAAATATTGTCATCGAATGAGTCAGAGATAAATCATGTATGCAGATTGCATCACATCAAAGAAGTGAAAGGCCTTACAAAACAAAAAAGGGGGCCTGCAATCCAAAATAAGATAGTCAGATCCAAAGAAATAAAGGGGAATAAAAGATAGTCCTAATTTGGAATGTCTTTTTGTTTTGGACTAGTCCTGCTCTTCCCTGCTGGCTCTTGGCAAACTGAACATTGCACGGCTATAAAGGTAAAGCCTATTTAAACAAGGATTTTTTATACACGGATTTGACTCAACAGGAATGGCCCCTGCAAATGAGAAGGAATGTGCCGATCCCTAGAGAAGGGGAAAAATACACCCCTTTAAAATCAGTTTTAAAAACTGAACAATCCTTTAACAACAGCCTCCTTAATGACAGAGAGAGAGAGAGAGAGGAGCAGGCTAACAATCCATCAATCCTTCTCTCTCCTTCGGACCCCTCCCTTCCCCCAGCATGTGAAAGAAAGGTGATCATTTTGCATTGGTGAAGGGAGGGGCTGAGTGAAGTGCTGATGGATTGTCTTCTTAATGACTCTTATCTTAGAGTCAAAAGGTCAGCAAGGCTGTTTTTAAATCACCTGAGCAAAGAAACTTTGTTTTTTAAATTGATTTGCTATTGTGCGTTTTTTTTTATCCACGTGAGTGCTTGGAACGAACAGGTTATTAGTCTCAACCTGTACATACCACTCAGCTATTCCCTGGACCCAGAAGTACTTTTGCACCTCCCAGGCTCCAAGAGACTGTAGCTTTTGTATTATAAATTGTACTAATAGTTTAATAACACAAAATCTACCTGATGTGAAAGAAGTTTAACAAACTTACTGTTAACTGTTTCTTAGTATAGCATTAATTAAGTAGTTTGTCTTGCAACAACCATTGAGTTTATTTTTAAATGTTAGAGATGCACATAAAGTGTGAGCATATATTTAGGCAGTAGCAAAAAAAAAAAATGCTAACTATTTTCCCAGACAGATTAACTTCATACTTGTGTTCTAACCTGTGGTCTTAATCCTAACCCTCTTTTCACAAGCTTCTTTTCCTGGAAGTTGATTAAAGAATGAATAAGTAATTGTTTTATTATGACATGTAACTCAAAGAGGTGGAATTCAGTGCTGGACTGATGTCATTCCACTGATTTCTGTGTGCTTATTTGTTGGATTTAGCCAAGGTCTGGGACCAAATTATGACTGGGGCAGAACAGGGAGAATGATACCCAGACCATATTAAGAAGAACAACAAAAATGTCAAGCTGAGCACAATCATGTGATTCATTCTTGTTTGAAAGGCAAAGATGCACGTAAATCCTACACAGAGTAAACCCGCCATTTTGTAGATCCTACATAATGTTTCAAAACTTTGTACTTGAAGCTGGATTCATACCTTTGGCCCAAGTTTGAAGAAGCAGCCCACCCATGAGGTGGATCAAGTGGCTGCTCCTAGTGTGGACTGGGAAGGTAGTAAACTGGAGTGGGAAGGGTAAGTGTGGGCTGGGGAGGTAGTAAACTACCCCATGCCTGTCTACCTGCCTGCCACCCTCCTGGCCTGCTGCCACCCCAACCACTTTACCCTGCCACAGTAATCTTCTTACTTGCTCTTCTTGCAGAATGTGTGAGAGGAGGATGGAGTGGCTTACCCTCTCCCTTTCTCCTCCATTTCCTCAAAGCAGGTGGGGGGGCAAGGCGGAGATCAACTCCTCCCACCTGACCTAGTTTTTAAAAGTGGTGGCAGGAGAAAACCACGATCCCTCTCACCTTTCCTTCTCCTCCTCCTTTGCCATTACTTCAGTGCTCCCTGGATTCTTCTTGTCCAGTCAGTTTTAGAGAAGAGATGGGTGGGCAGCAGCTGCTGGGGATGTGCATGCCCTGGGGGAGGCTGAACATGGGCGCAGTTTCAAATGCCACATTGGCATCTCAGGTGAGATGTTAACTCAGAATTGAAGTTTTTCAACAATAGCGCCCCAATCCAGCTCCCCACCTTCACGAGTGAGAGTGATCTATGCAAGATCTTTAAGCAAGAGTGATCTATGTGCCATGCACTGAACTTGATGGATGTACCTGTCTGAGGATGGTACTTATGCATCGCCATCTGGGGCCACTATTTCCAGTCACTAAAGTTTAACGAGAGCCTTTATCTCTCACTCAATATGCCCTCTAGTGCAGGTGTGTCAAACGTAAGACCTGAGGGCCAAATGCACCTCCCAGAAGCAATTTATCCAGCCCCTGTTCTACTTGGGCTCTCCCAGTGTGAGCTCTCACATATCTTGAAAATACGGACAAGATTTGAACAATGTCTCTTCTGTCATTTGCAGCTAATGAGTTTCTATGTGAGAACAAAGTACTTTTTTCTGACCATCGTCTGCTTAATGACATCACTTTTGGCCCTCAGTAGGCACCATGAATACTAACTTCAGCCCTCTGTATGAAACAAGTCTGACACCCCTGCTCTAGTGCCTTCTGAATCTTATATATCTTATCTTCTCAGTCTTTACTCAGATCTTGTATTTCTCAACAAAGAGCAGCAATTTCAAAACTTGCCTCAAAGATGTTGTTCACATCCTATCTATTTGTTTGTATCCTTGACCTCCTGATCCAGTTAAGCTAATGAGTGTTTTATATTGTTTCTCTTTCTGTTAGATGAAAATATAAGACAATGGTAGGAGATTTAGGGGGTGTGGATTGTGTTCCTCTCTTAACAGCGATTGTCAGCTTCAATCAAACTCGTTTCTACTGAATTCCTTAAAAGAACCATGAGCCAGCATAACATTTTGATACATTTTACAGGCACTGCAAAAGAACTCACCAAAGTGTTGGAATGTCAGCTGACCTTATTCATTTTGCTTTGATTTGACGAACACTTAACTTCAAAGGGTTTTCCAACAGCCAATCAGTCTTGTTATGTAAAATAGGATTTGGCTGGCTGCTACCTCCCCCCCCTCCCCCCGGCCAATGTTCTTCTACTGTAGTTTATAATTGAACTGCAGGAAGATTTGCCAATCTGTCATCACATGGAAAAGGCTTTACTGCTTTAGCAGCTGAATCTATTTTTCTTTTGCTTTCATATCTAGAGAGGGTTGCTATATCAACTCCAAAAATATGACCTGTTGCTCAACCGTGACTAGGCAAGCTGAAAACGAATGATATTCTAAATCTCTGTCGATCAGGTGGCATATTATATGTTCCTCACATTCACAGCCCTCACCAAGGACTGGTCTCCATTCAAATTTAATTGAAGTGTCATCAGAGCTTCCTTCCATCCTAGGCATCAATACTCCAGCTGGACCAAAGACAACCCAACATGTAGTACTGTGAGCTATCATTATGGGACATATTGCCAAGGGAAAGTGCTTGTTAACATTCAGAAAATAGAAGCATCAGCTGTTCATCCAACTCTATTGTCTATTTTGGGTAGATTTTGATGGCTGAAATGTATGGTGCTTTCTTCTAAGCCGGCTGTCAGTGACAAGGATGCAAATCAGTTGTCTGAATTTTCACAGCAATTTAGTCTGACAGCATGAAGAAATAACCAGACAAGAATACTTTCAAACATCAACCAGTGACACTGTTAACTGGCAACATCGTTCCAGTTAACCCAGATTGCAAACTGACAATACAAAGCCTGTTTAATCACACTGGGCCCAGCACAGTCACTTGTTTTATCTGTCACAACTTGCTCCAGCAACAACCTGACGTAGCTTCAGCAGAACAAAATTGGTTTACCTAAAAGCATTGGGGGAGTAATACGTAAACACAATCATGCTCACTGAATCCAGCTGCAGCTCAGGTAACTGCATTAGGCAGTGCTTATTTCCTAAAAGGATGGTTGAGAACGCTGTGAAAATGGGGGTCTCTTATCTGAGCATCAGTGTCTCAAAAATATGTATGCAGTCCAGTTCTCAGCACGTTGACGCAGAAGTAAGTTTCATTGAGTTCAGTGGGATGTACTCCCTAGTAAGTCTGCATAGGATTGAATCTAAAACTAATCCTATGTATGCTTACCACGGTATATGTCAAATTGAAATTAATGGTTTTTACAGGGGGGCCCGTATCCATGGATCCTGTACCTGAGGATTCACTTCTTTATGGATGCAGGGGGCCCAGTGCCCCCTGTACCCTCTGGGGGCAAGGGGAGCTGTGCTTTCCTCACCTCTGGAGCGTCTTCTGAGCCCTGCATTTGCCTGCAGCCTATGTGGGCCGCAGAATGGCTGTTTAGGTCAAAAAAATTCACTTCCAGTTTTTTCATAAAACCAGAAGCAATGTTTTTATGCCTTTAAAATGCATTAGAAGGGCTTAGAAGCCCTCTGGGGCTCGCCTCACCTCAGGAGGGCAGTAATTCTAAGCACCTTTATTGGACAGAAGTAATTCTGAAACCAGAAGAACCCACTTCCAAGTTAATGTGGTTAGGATGAAGGAATTTGTTAGCTAGCAAGATTTTTTGTTTCAAATCTCATCATACATGTTGATAGCACGTTAAACAGTTGAGACCTCTAAGGGCCCAATCCTATCCAGATTTCTGGCACCAATGCAGCTGCGCCATGGAGGCATGTGCTGTATCCTGTGGTGATGGTGGGGGACAGTCTGGATGGTTGAGACAGGATGGTTGAGACCAGACAGGTGGTTTGAGGCCTTCTCAAAGTAAGGAACATTTGTTCCCTTACCACAAGGCTACAATGTAGTTGCATCAGCACTGGAAAGTTGGATAGGATTTAAGCCTGAGTTTCAGTGAGTTTATTATCAAAAATAAAAGGGTAGGGAGGAATTGATGGAAACTGAACAGAGGTAAATATCCTTAACTTGAAATCAAAAGGAAGAGAAATTTTTTGAACTGTACATTTGACCTAGTGCAAAAATACACAGATTGTTCCAGTGATGTAATTTATTTGGGGCAGCTGTTGAGAGGTTCCTTAATTTTAAACAGATGCTCATATACTAATTGCTCATTATTTTCCTTCCACACATAAATTCCTAAATGATGTCTTAGAATACGTAGTTGCATTAGCACTGGAAAGAAATCACAGATATCACAAAGAAGAGATTACAAATGGTTAAAGATTTTGGAAGGATGTGTCCAATTTTTAGGCCTGCAGTTGCCTACAGGACAATACAGGGCTTCTGGTAGACTCATACCCAGTGAGGACTGCATGTCAGCTCTTTTCAAGTGTATGGAACTTGGTGACCTTATGGAAAATCCTACAGGTACTCTATAGGTCCTACAGGGAGTGGCATACTCATACAAATGATGCTTCCCAATGATCACTTGTGGGTTATAAAGTACGGATGCTTCCACATACTCCAGTTTGGGAGACACTCTGGTTGTTTGGAGTACTTGAGTTGTGTTTCTTGAGATGTGAAACTGTGTTTCTCAATGTCTGTCCTCCGTCGTACCACTTCACATGGTTCACCTATTGGAAGTACCACTGGAAGTAACTGGCAGTGACATGACAGACACCGGCAAGAGACTCAGGGTGGACGGGAGGGCTTTTTCGAGTGCAGATAAGCATGCTTTGGAGCTCTGCCTGCTAAGCTAGTTTGTTGTGTCACGTTCCTGGTCTCGCTGGTGGGCAGCAGGTGTCCAGGGGTCCTGCAAGTACCACCAGGCACCACCTCAAGTACCACTGGTGGTACCAGTATCACTGGTTGAGAAATACTGGTATAAAATAATCTCTAATGGTCAATAAAATGAAGTGTCATGCCCCAATAGCAGGAAACCAATATTTGTAGTTTGGTAGATTAAACATTGATCCATCGATAGCACCAATTACTGCAGGATGAATCAGTGTCTGACTGCATCATGTTTCTTGGTCTTCAGGGACAATGTATTCACCTCCTGCCTGTGGAAAAGGATTGCAATGGAAGAAATAACCAAAAAACTCTGTTATGAAGAAGATGTACTATGACTATTTTTATATACTTTATTTAAAAAGTAGATCAATCCTATATTTACTGCATGGTGTCATCCCTTGCCCTCCTCTGGTTTGACCGCTGTAAAGCTCTCAGCTCCAGTCTACAAGGAGCTCCTATAGTGAAGGAGTAGGGCTAGAAAGATTTTAGACCTGATAGTTCTATTGCTATCTGTTGGCTGTGAATTGCACTTTGTGTGTTTGGATGTGTGTGAAAGGCAGCACCTATATGTGCAGTGTGGCTTTAAGCCTCTGGAGTGGGAAAGCATGTCAACAGCAGTTTTAATAACAGGATATTTATTTAATATTTACTTATATCATATATAATAAGTACGAGAGAGAGAGAGAGAGAGAGAGAGAGAGAGAGAGAGAGAGAGCTCTTGAAACATCACTCATAAAACCAATTGTTACAATCAATAGCCTGGAAAACATTATCGCCATATAGTAGTATTCTTCTACTGCAGTGAGCTCACACTGCATGAACCCAGGTAGGAAACAAATGAAAGAAATATTTTTTCCTAATTCTCTTGTAATGACCCTCATTGACCCCTGTTTGAGATGGCAAATTGAAAAGAAAAGCTGAAGCCCAGACATTCAAGCCTGAATGATTTTCTATTAAAGCTGTTTAGTTTTTCCCCTCTTACCTTCCCTTCAGCCAGCTGATACTTCTTATGAAAAGAAGGTATTTTTAACAGAGAAACTGCCCCAGGATTCCATTCTTAGTCCGAGAACTCCACCCATGTAACATATTGCAGCTGTTACCCCCAAAAGCACACATGCTCACCTCTGTGGGTACAAGTTGTGTTGCATCTATGTATTTTGGCACAGTGATAAATCTGGGTAATGCATGACCATAACTGGATTAAGTAGGTATTTGGCTACACTGAGAAATCTGGAATAGTCCCTCTTTCCTCTGTTCTTCTGTATGGAGAATGTGTCTATTCTATTCAGTTCCTTTGGCTGGTTTCCTATAAAAATACTCCGCAATTTTGAAAATGCTTTGGTCATATGACATGCTTTTGGTCTCAAGGTCATGCTTTGGTCACGTGACAGTGAAGTCACATATGCTCAGTAATACTGTGAAGAGATAATTATTGCTCTTTGCTCTGTGTCAGATTTTGTTACTGTGGCTTTGAGTGCTAAAAAAAATAAGAAGTTGAGCCCTGTGATTAGAAGATGTTGGGAACCATAGCAGGACTTCCGGCCTTCAGTCTTATCTCGTCCCTTCCCACTTTCGGGGGGGGGGGGGTGCAAAGGGCCCAATCCTCTCCAGCTTTCCAGCACTGATGCAGTCGCAATGCAAGCCCAAGACGGGAACAAACATTCCCCTTACCTTGAAGAGGCCTTTCTGACTGACCCCCCACCACTGCAGAATGCAGTGTGCAACCTCTTGGCATAACTGCATCTGTAAGAGAATGTTTGTTCCCTTACCTTGGAGCTGCATTGCTCTTATGTCGATGCTGGAAAGTGGGTTGGGATTGCGCCCTAAGATGATTACTGGACCTGGGGCACCTTCCCTATGAGGAAAGGCTACGGTGTTTGGGCCTCGTCAGCCTAGAAAAGAGACGCCTGAGGGAGGACATGATTGAGACATACAAAATTATGCATGGGAAGGATAAAGTGGATAAAGAGATGCTCTTTACACTCTCACAAAACTCCAGAACCAGGGGACATCCACTAAAATTGAGTGTTGGGAGAGTTAGGACAGACAAAAGAAAATATTTCTTTACTCGGCGTGTGGTTGGTCTGTGGAACTCCTTGCCCCAGGATGTGGTGACGGCATCTGGCCTGGATGCCTTAAAAGGCGATTGGACAAGTTTCTGGAGGAAAAATCCATTACGGGTTACAAGCCATGATGTGTATGTGCAACTTCCTGATTTTAGAAATGGGCTATGTCAGAATGCCAGATGCAAAGGAGGACACCAGGATGCAGTTCTCTTGTTATCTGGTGTGCTCCCTGGGGCATTTGGTGGGCTGCTGTGAGATACAGGAAGCTGGGCCTATGGCCTGATCCAGTGGGGCTGTTCTTATGTTCTTATGACAAGAACTGAAATTGCTCATATTATGTAACAATAATCCTACACATGTCTTTGAAATGTTGCCTGGTTCATTAGCAACACTTCTAGTTAACACTGTTTCCTTTTTACTTTTAATACAGGGTGAAATCTACCAATTGTACCTGATGGACGCCAGCTGTGACTTTCATCCTGTGGATGAAATGCTGTTTTATGGCTCTTAATTCACATTTGTTCATTTTTTACCCCATGGTTACAGTAAGATCAACATGAAGGGAAACCATAAAACCAGTAACATAATTCAGGAATAATGGCTATTGCTCAGTATGAAATGTGATTCATTTGAGGAACCGGTACAGATTTTCTGGGTTGGCAAGCAGATACTTGCACCTGAATGTATTAATTTATAAAGCATTCTTTATTCAATTTTAGAGCACTTGGCAGATTACGAAAATAAAACATCAGCATTATGCAATTATGCATTAGCAAAGAAAAATGGGATAGGTAAATTAAATAAACAAAAGTTCAGTTCTTGACTTTACAAAAGTGTAAAGTGGCATTCAACCTGTTCTCCCCTATGAAAAGTGACATTAAAAATTACAGGACCCAGCTAAATGCCATACCATAGGAATCAGCAGATTACTGCAGTGTGAGTTGCATTTCAAGAGCAGGGATGGGCAATTAGCTGGGCACTGTAGTTGTTTAATGTTGATTTTCACAGATATTTCTAATGGGCTGTGTTTCAGGCATGGGCCATCTGCTGAGCTGTAAAAGCCATAAATGGTCTATTCAGGCTTGTACACGGCTTAACATGGCATTTGAGATGTGCCAGGACTAAGGTTTGCCAGGAAGCTTTGCCCTCTGACCTTGAAATACTTTTCTCTTGTCCCAAAGGTGTGGAAGCTGCTTTTATTTTCTTGCCTATTAGGTGAGAAATTTCTACCAGTCAATCAAGCGTAGATTGACACCTCGTCATATCTGTGGATCATTGCAAGACATGATGAGGTTCCTTGGCAAACTTTTGGCCCTTTGTTTCCCTAGCTGCAACCGTGTGCTTAGTGAATGGAAACGGAAAATTTTGCCTCCTCGTTCCATGAAACGTGTGCTCTGCTTTGAAAAGAGAACAATGACCATATCCTGTCCTATACCCTGTTCTATGAGAGCACACCTCGACTGTGATTGTGGATCAGTCTGATTTTGCCGGACTGAGATCAGGGGGATGCAAAACAGCTTATTCTTGGCTAAATCATGCCCATGTGTATATGAGGATAGATATATAATATATATATGCATATATTACATACTGTACATATACCAACTACTTTTCTATTAAACAATCTAAAAAAACAAAAACAAAAAAGGCCATAATTTTTATCTCCAAATGTCTTTCACAAAATGCAGACGACAGAATGTTGGCTGAACCAAAAACAGAGCATGAACACAAATAACTTTGCTATAATATTATTTTTCCATGACCTCTATGCAAGTATTAATGAATGCTTTTGTTATATGTAATAGAAATATGAATTGAAAGAGCAGGGTATGTTTTCTCCTGGGATTTTTTTTTAATGGCCTGCATAATACTGAACCAAAAAAAGGTCCAGTTCTGTCATCTATCCTGCTTTGTTGACAGTGCAATGAAATCTTGCTGACTTCAGTAGAAGCTTTTAAAGCACACAATGGAGAGGATACAATGCAATCGCAATAAATCCAGTGAGGGCCATACATCCTTTGTGACACGTATGACCATAATGTCTATGCTATTCAGCCTGCAATAGCTATGTTCTAATTTTGGATACTTGAGTCCTGGATTCTTCCCCTTGGTTAACTTTCCTTTTCATATACACTTTGCTATCCGGTTTGGAAAAAATAATCTATGAAAAAATTGTGCTGAAATATTTGTGGAGTTTGATTTTCTGTGCAAAATTTTTGGTTGAGCAAAACTTTCCAGCAGAAGACAAACAGCCCCATCCAAACTATCTCCCTACGCATTGATGCAGCCATGCCAGTGGGGTACTTGCTGCATCCCACGGGGAGCTTTAAGATGCAAAGTTCTCCTTGAGGTAAAGGAACACTTGTTCCCTTTCCCCAGGGTAAGCCCTCATAGCCCTACTGAATCTACTCAGACCTGCACCAGCTAGTGTGCTGGTTCAAGGCCAGGAAGGGGGAATGGGATATTGGCTGCATCTCTGCCACCGATATCACTCCCTTCCCAGTCTCAGTTTGCCCTCATCAATGCCTTCCCATGCCTTGTTCCATCCACCTCTGCCTCCCTTTCCCCTTACTGGCACCAGGTGATGTGGACGAACCCCTAATGCACTGCTGTAGCCACTCACTGCTTGCAGCACTGGCCCAGCTGCATGAAACAGCATGTTGTGTTTTGTGACAACTGTAAAGGTCCCTGAGCTGCTGATTACTAGTTCTGATAGCATAAGGCCCTGTTAGGATTGGGCCAAAACTTTCATTTAAAAAAATCACCCAACAATGCACGGTGTTATCTCCCTCCCCCCCCCTTCTCTTGGCAAATACTTTACTTGTATCATGCTAGAATTGCCTTCTATGCGTGTCAATTCAGAAGTAAGACCTGTTGTGTTAAATGGGACTTGAAGTGTGATTAGAGGCAGCTACCCCTTTAAAAAAGGGCAACAATTTCACCTCCACTGGCAGGCAGACTGAAAGACCATCAAGAGGGAGGTGCTTGTATAAACCTTCATTGTCTTGTCCTCCAAACACCTTTTGTGCATTAGTACTGAAATTACTGCTCTTGCCATTCCTTGTGTAGTGTATTGCTATCTTTTACTTTTCCCTCATGTGCCATGCCAAAAAAAGTCCAAGAAGAAGGGTAAGAAGCATTTGTAAAGAAGAGGCATCACTGCCTGTTTCTCTGCAGTCTCCTGCAAATGGCTCTTCCTCCCTTCACACTTTCAGCAAAGCTTATTGTGCATGCAAAATTTACTTTAAAATACGGATAACTAATAAAGAGAACAAAGGCTCATTCAGGAAAACACCACAGGGCCTCATTCAGTCAATTCAGAGCATTTTGTATTTGCACACAAATTAGAATTGGCAGACTTGGCCCATCATTGTACCACAACACATAATAGCAGAGTGACACAATGCTGGCATTAAAGACAAGTAGTACTAAAGCAGCCATAAAGTATGCAATTTACAACCCACTTTTCTCTGATGGACTTCCATGGAAATACTCCTGTGTGGTTTGGTTGTGGGCTACAGCCTAACAATACAGTTCTTTCTAACTGCATTTACAGCAAGAGAGTTCTATGCATTTCTAATGCATTAACAGCAAGAGAGTTCTATGAAGGTAAATAATCCAATTCAATTTTCAATTGTACATTTTATTCCAATAAAAGATTCTCTTAGTCATCTTATATGTAAAACTGTGGGGAAGAAGATTGGAATACACTGATTGAGGGCGCAATCCTAACCTCTTATGTCAGTGCTTTCCAGCACTGGCATAGCGGTGCCAATGGGACATGTGCCACATCCTACAGTTGGGTGTCACTCACAGAGGCCTCCTCAAAGTAAGGGAATGTTTGTTCCCTTACCTCAGAGCTGCATTGCCCTTATGTCAGTGCTGGATTGTGCCCTTAGAGGATAATTTGCCTGGATCTCTTTCACAAGGTCATCAGGTTGGCAAGGTGATTAATTGAAGGGTCAAATATTGTCAGATATCCCATATAGTAAAGAACATCCTTATGTAAGAGCAGTCTATCTTTTTATTACATCAAGGGATCATCTGACTGTTGTAGGGCAGAGAAGGGGGCTTACTTAACAGAGTCAGGGCCTCTCTGCACTTAAGAGTAGGCATTCTGTTCCAGAGAACTCTTTGGAAAGCTCACTTCTAGCTTAGTCTTTCCTATTGACCATATACTATAACTGCAAGCATCTCTGAACTCGAACAACAAATAAAGCATTCAAGAGGAAGTATGAAATAAACACACAAGCTGCCACAACAGCATCTTTGCAGTCACAAGGTCCAAGTGTTTAGGCCAAGGAGAGGAAGAGGGAAAGTCCAGTCTGAGAAAGGGGGATAGAATCCAGTATGAACAATGGCTGCTGAGATCCTCCTCCTCCTGTCCCTGAATTGCCCCCTGCCCTCCCCCTGCCTGCCCTGAACCTCCTTCTCCCAAAGTTCCCACAACCCATCCCTGCCTCCACCTTACCTGCTCTGGTGTGGCCTATTAGTGGATGTGTGGAGCCTCTGGACTTGCACACTGGTGACTCCAGATGGTGGTGTGCCTTTCAGGCCATCCTAAATAGACTTACGGCAGCCAATTAAAAGATCCACTGCTGCAAATGGGGGATAGGATTGGGTTGTTATTTCATCAAGGGCTATGGCCCAAGTTGTGGTATTTCAGGTTTTACATGGATAGAGCTGTTTCTTTGTAAAACCACAGAAAATTGTTGAGAATTTGAGCACATCTGCAAAGGATGACAGAGCCCTCTGCCTTAAAAAACTGAACAGAAAAATAGAATTTCAGTGGGGACTGCTTTTGTTTTGTTTTGTTAGGAGAAGCTAGATCTGGAAGAATTCCCTCTTCCACATGAGAGCCCAAACCTCCTTTGCATTTGATCACTCTGCTCATGAGTGACGTATGACAGCATCTTGATAAACAAGGAAAACAGAAAAGACTTCCCAGCTGTGTGAGGGTGCCAGAGAAGATGTACAGTGATTAAGATGAATCAATTTACAAATTGTTTGTCTCTCCTCCAAACCAGCAGCTTCTGCCAATGTCCTCATCATCCCCCTGTATGCAAAGGGCATAAACAGAAGGAGGCATGCCACTGGGTTATTAATAAGTCCTTGATCCATTGGCTCAGGCTGTTGTTGGGTTGAATGTTGACCCATCAGGCTGAATGTTGTCATGCTAGGATGTTTGTATGAGTACTGACCGCAAAACTGCTTCTGCTGTCTGCTAGACTCTTTTAGCCCACTTCAAAACGAAGAGCAAAAGCACAGTATATCTCTCTTGATCTGTGCCCATGTTAGAGGGCACCGCATTAATCCACCCCACTCTGCTTTTCTCTATTGTACGTTTGTGTGTGTTTCCCTGGATGTTTTTTTTATGAGGATTTACTCCAGTCAGATTGCATAAATCAAATCCAACTATTAGAAAATGGAACAGCCATTTATGGTCCAGCCTGCGGCTCAGCTTGTTCTTCCATGTATAATTACTGAAAGCTTCAGTTGGGCAAATTACCCAAGCCAAATGATGAGAACTTCCTCTCTCCTTGCCCTCTTTGGAGGTTATTTTTCCTTTTCTTCTAAGGAAGAATGAAATATTCTCAGAGTGACTGTTTCAGAAACAGAAGTGGGACTGGGAAAGAAGAGGTTGAACACTGCTGTGCACTTAACAACTTACACAGTATTTTTGCAGTCTTCATTTCATTTACCCTTCCAATGCCTTTAGCAAAGCAAAAGAATTCATGTTCTCAAGGGTGGGGAATTGAGGCTGACAGATTGGGACTTGCTCGAGGCTGCCTCACGATTCCAGGGCTGTGATGGTTTTTGAATCCTTGATCAACACTTCCTGCTGATTCACAACGTTAGCATGAAACTGAATTTGCCCCACTTGTCACCCACTGAATCTGAATTCAGCCCCACAAGGCCTGTACTGTGGGCAAGCAGGCAGTCCCAAGCAGGCAGCATAAAACAGACTGAGTTTACTGAGTACTGGTGGGCAGGTAGATCATGGCAGGTAGATCACAAGTCACACAGGCCAGTGTTAAAGAAACTATTCTCCATTGGAATGCACAGGCATGACCTGGGAATAAGGGACTGGCATTAGTGGGTTTCTTTCTTTAGATAAGTTTATATAAATGTGTCAATGTTCTGCTGCTGGTTCTAACTATCCTTCAGGAATAGGAATTAATATGTCCTGTACACCAACACAGTTAAAGCCCTGTGGCTGTATTAGAGAGCAGTATGGTACAGTGGTTAAGAAAAGATAGAGATGAGCAGCCCAATCCTATCCCCATCAGCCCACATGCATTGCCACCAAAGGAGTGTGTGTTGCATGCTATGGAGTGGGAGGGAAGACCAAAAGGCCTGGAAGAGATAAGAAAAACTCTTTTTTACTCCCCTCCCCACCATAAGCTGTCCCCAAATGGTCTTCTTGGATATACGCCAGCTATTTAGCTCACAGAACATGTCAGGTCAGGAAAAGGGTGGTAGAATCTTGGGATGCACTGCTGCCACCGAGATCCTTCCCCTCCCACCCCCAAACGGCCCCTGAACCATTCCTGCTGCCATCTTACCTGTTCCAGTGGGTATTTAGGCACCACTGGTGCATGAGCGGGGCCTCCAATCGTTTGCACTGATGGATCTGAAGTGCCTGATGGCAGCATGGCTTTCACACTGGCAGAATGGGGCTTATGGCAGCAGGTAATAAGATCCACTTCCATAGGCCCTCAATAGGATTGGGCCACAAGATTGCTTGAAATCTCTGCTCCCTGAAGCTCACTGGGGGGAGGGGGTGGACCTGGGCAAAGTTACTGAGCCTAAACTACTCCACAGTGTATTATTGTGCATATTAAAACAGTATATTACCATAAACTCCTTGGAGAAAGAAAGTTTAAGTCATCATGGTGCTAGTCCCTTTTGTCACTCAGTAATCACAATTACACATAGTTCCTACAAATTATAACAGTTATTACTATTGCTGACAGCTACTGTGCAATTTTATGGATTAAGAAAAAATGTGGTCCCTCTGTGCCTAACACAGCCCACTCCCAGCCACTGAGGATTTGATATATCTCTCTTTTCGCTGCTTTGCCACTGACTGACTAAATCAGAAGGTTGGCTCTCAAGCTCTTGGCATGACAGCAGCATACATGACTGGGGGGGCTGCATTCAGCTTTGTAGATCACAGCATGAGGCCAAGTGTAAACGCTCCTGGGCTGTGATCCCAACTTACTGTTAGCACCATCACAGTCATGCTGGCACGCACAGCAGTGTTGGGTTAGGTAGGCAGTGGGCAAGTTAAGGCTCTCCCCTCACACACTCCTTGAATATGTGGGTGAGTTGTGTGCATAGTACCCCTTGATCTAGAGCAGGGGTGCCCAAACCCTGGCCCTGGGGCCACATGCGGCCCTCGAGGACTCCCAATCCGGCCCTCAGGGAGCTCCCAGTCTCCAATAAGCCTCTGGCCCTCTGGAGACTTGCTGGAGCCCACACTGGCCTGATGCAACTGTATCAGTGTGACAGCCAAATGTTTGACCTCTTGCGTGAGCTGTGGGACAAGGGCTCCCTCCACTGCTTCCTGTTTCACATCTGTGATGCAGTAGCAGCAGCAAAGGAAAGGCTGGTCTTGCTTTGTGCAAGGCCTTTTATAGGCCTTGAGCTATTACAAGACCTTCATTCATTCATATAAGTTCCATCTCCAATATATTCATTTATGTAAATTTATTCAAATTTGAAATGGAAATTAATTCTTTTTTTCCCAGCCCTCGACACAGTGTCAGAGAGATGATGTGGCCCTCCTGCCAAAAAGTTTGGACACCCCTGATCTAGAGCATAGCAGAACCACAGTTAATAAATGCCAAACAAAAGTGCTGGGAATGGAGGTGGCAAACTGGTGGAATCTAATTTGTTCTGCCTTTCTCTAGTGTGAGATGGCTTTGCACCTTGTCGTTCTTTCAATATGCATTTCAACAGCAGAACTGTACTATTGGTTCTTGTCCAGTGTTATATTAAGGGAGGCCATGTGACAGTTTAAGTTACAGTGGTAAATATAAATAGGAAGGGATTGGGTTGCACCCTGGCCACTGATACATGAATGCTGGTTTGCTTCCCTACAAGTCAACAGCAAATCCATAAACACTGGATAGAGATCAGTGGTCTTTCCCTACAACCTGTCCATCTGGTTTTGTGTGGATCTGGCTACAAGTGTCAAGGGCACATCCCGATTGGCTGCTTTTCTAGAAGCATCAGCACTGAGTGCTGTTCAGAGACATAACAGGGGATGACAGTAACTCACAGCTGTGTCTGGAAGCCAGTCTCTGACCCCACCTCCACAGAGCCATACATGGCACAGCCATTTTACAGAAAGTACACGAATCTTTGTACACAAGTGTGAATTGCTGTGGATGAATTGATTATGCAAGCAACCATTTTTCAAGTCATTTGGAGCACAAAGGTGAACAAATGCATTTTGCTGCTGTCCCTCAAACCTAAATAAAAAGGCAACTGGACTGATGCTGAAGGGATATGCACACAAGCTCCCGTTCATTCAGTGATGTATGAGTGGGGAACAGCACTGTCCCTGTGTATTGCCAGAAGGGCAAAGATTCTTTTTGGATATGGAGACAAGGAGCAGACCAGTGGGAGAACAACAGAACCCAGGATTTATTAGCCCTGCATGAGCAACAGTTCCCTCAGACAAAACACAATCTTTGTTCTTACGTCTCTCCAAATAGAAGTGGCACCTCCTTCTAAGGGATGTGTCATGGGCAAGTTAGCATGTGGCCATGTGCAGCTCCGCTCATGCTGTGCCTGAAGCCTCATGACGTGTCTCAAGCCCCCTTTTATACACTTTCATGAGAAAAAAGTAGCTGATGCAATCCCCTGAGGTTTTGCTTCATCCAGGCACTTGATCTTGGCTTAGTGCCCAAAACATCTCCTGACATGATAAGGCAAGGGATGCATCCTTACTAACAGGTGCAAACTAATAGTATGACTCAGCACTTTTACCCAAAAATTAACCCAAGAGTAATGGAACAGACAGACCACCAGGAAGAACCTATGCTGACCACTATCTTCTTGACATACATAGGTCTTCCCCAATCTGCCAGTAGACCCTGTGGGCTGTGCCCTACAATATACTTGCTGGACACACATGCATGCCAAATGTGCAGCAACCAGTGCATGGCTGGCAGATGCATTAATTCTGGGCATGTGGTTAATCGACAACATACTGCTTTCTCCTCACGCATTCACTGAATAAGTGGTATGAGTTGTGTGCGTACCTGTGGATCTAGAGCACAACAGAAACATGGTTCATCATATATAATATGTATTGATATCTGTAGGAAAGCAGTGGAATTAGAGAAGGGATCCTTCAAAAGTAGAGTGAAATTTGTAAGTTAACTCCTCTGGCATATTCATTCAATTAATCTATCTGTATTAGCTAATCATATTGGTTACATTTGCATGGATGGAGCAGAATGTGGCTAGCTCAGGCTCAAGTGAGAAGGAAAGGGCAACTGGCTGTATAACAAGCAAGGAGAAGCAGGGTTTATGTTTAGCAGAGTTTCCAGTGAAAGATGTGTGAGTGTGACATTAGGGTGTGGCAGTTGGGATTTCACAGCAAAAACAATGCTACTTCCATGATTAAGGCCCAAATCCTAACCAACTTTCCAGCACTGGCATAGCTGTGCCAATGGGGCATGTGCTGCATCCTGCAGTTGGCTGTCACTCACAGAGGTCTCCTCAAAGTAAGGGAATGTTCATTCCCTTACCTCGGAGCTGCATTGCCCTTATGTCGGTGCTGGAAAGTAGGTTAGGATTGCGCCCTAAGATGATAAAAGGAGGTCTGCCACTAAGGGTGTGGAAACATTTCTATTACATTCTGGGATTGTACAAACAATTACCTTAAGTGCAATGGCCCAAAGCAGTGACAGCCAGGAATGTAATTCAAAAAGAAAAACCAGCCACAGATGCAACAGAATTCATGAAAAATCAATCATATTGGAAGTGGGGTGGAATTTCCAGGAAGGTATCTATGCATTGCCAGAATATTTATGAGTAATAACACAGAAACAGAGAATTGGGAGAGATCAAAATCCCATTTAGACCACACCTACATGAAATGAGACCCACCTACTCCCTTCCCCTGAAGACCTGCCCCACATAATCCTGATGAAGGAGACAGGCTTGTAAAGTATCTCCCCTTTCAACCAGCATCACAAATCACAGACACCTTTCTTAACAGATTGCCACCGTATGTTATTTTCATACTTTACCTTCCCTGCCCCATTCGGTGGCACAGTTTTGATGTCCGGTGCTATAATCACCACCAGTTGGGAGACACTTTGGCAGTGTTTCAGTGGCCCAGACGTGCTGTGGTTTTTCTTATTCTACAGAGCCAGGAGTTATTTTAATTTGATTCTGGGCTTCGAGACAAGGCAACATTTTATCCTAGGTAAATGACTTCTTGCACCTCCTCTTAATCATGTTAATGTGTTCAGTTTAGACCTTAAGAGACAAGGGAGGGAAACATCAAGTCTATATATATGCACTGATGAAGCTAGTTGTGGAGAAGATGCTCCTGAGGGTTGCCTAATTATTGGTGTGGTTCCGGTGTGGTGCACATATCCATAAACTTCCCAGGAGTCGAAAATTAACTTTTTTTTTTCAAAGTAGCCTGTGGGAGCTTACAACTTAACTCCTGTTACAAGCTGGGTAATAATAAGCTGCCTTAAAAAATCCTAATAGGATTGTTACTTTTCATTGCCTGTCTTGATACCAGAGAGCGCTTTTATAGTGCCATATAGCCAGCCAGGAAGCAGACTTTAATTTCAAAGATCTGTGTCCATCCACTTCATGCACTCAGTTAAGCCAACAGTGAGTTCCAGTATATTAAAAGCCTGCAATTTATCTCCTTCCAGGCTACCACCTTGTTAATTTAATCACCCACTACTTTTTTCCTTTCAAAGCATGGTCCCAAAATGCCAACCATGGGGAATAACCCTTTTAACTTACAGATGGTCCTTAACAGTGCTTTTTTTGTATTTAAAAAAAAAAAAAAGGTGCAGGAACTTGTTAATCTTTTATTTATTTATTTATTTATTTATTTATTTATTTATTTATAAACCATTTTTTATTGGAGAAATAAAATATTTTTTATGTGCTTCCCCCTAAAGATGAACTTACTTCTGAGTAGACATGTATAGGATTGGGCTGTCAATCTCCACATCCCCTTCCCCCTAGCTACTTTTTCTACACATGGGGAAAAATACTGTATAGGTGCACTTGTAGCGTGTAGTATGTAGTGTGGCACTACATTGAGGAGAGGAAGCAGTGAATGGATTCCGAAAAATGGCTTACATGAGTTCCATGTAGTAAAATTACTCTAAGCAACTGTGGGAGTAAGAACAAAAAAGGAATTCTTACACAAGAGGGGTCCTTAGGTGCACATAGAAACAGCTACGTTTGCAAACAAGCGATTAAATATGGTTTAATTCAGGTATCAGAATACTCTGTGTCTTTGGGAAGGCACTTGGCATGCAATTGTATGTTCTCTGCTGCCCTGAGCAGCTGCTGTGCATTGCTGGAGAGGAGCTGCAAATGCTGGCTGGCGGAGGGCATGCTTGTGGGGGAAGGATGAGGAGGATCTCTGGCAAGGCTGGACAGCATGTTGTACACACGTAGAATTCCTTTTCACCTGCCCTTAGCATGTGAAAACGGGTGCAGATATATATCTCTGCCAGGATTAAGAGCCCAATCCTAGGTATGTCTACTCTGAAGTAAGTCTCATTCTAGTCAATGGAGCTTACTCCCAGGAATGTGCCTAGGATTGCAGCCTAAGAGCCCAATCCTATGCATGCATCTAATCGAGATTAGATTACTGTAATGCGCTCTATGTGGGGCTGCCCTTGAAAACGGTTCGGAAACTGCAACTAGTGCAGAATGCGGCGGCCCGTGTGGTTACTGGAGGTAGGCGGTTCGACTCTGTCAGTCCGCTTCTCCAGCGGCTGAACTGGCTGCCCATTCGTTTCCGGGCCCAATTCAAGGTGCTGGTATTGACCTTTAAAGCCCTATACTGCTCTGGACCAGGGTATCTTAGAGATCGCCTGCTCCCATACAATCCGGCTCGCCCTCTCAGGTCATCAGAGAAGGCCTTTTTACAAGTGCCGCCGCCTAGGGAGGTACGTGGGGCGGCTGCAAGAAATAGGGCCTTCTCAGTAGTGGCACCAACGCTATGGAACTCCCTTCCCCTTGACTTAAGAATGGCTCCCTCTCTTGAGACCTTTCGGCGAGGCCTGAAGACCCTTCTGTTTAAACAGGCCTTCTGAGTTCTTGGTCTTTTAACATCTTTTTAACATCTTTTAATATCTTTTACAGGCCTGATTCTTTTACGACTTGCTGCTGCTCTATGCTCTTTTTACCTCTTTTACCTCTTTTTATTTTTTTTACTCTGACTGCTGTTTTTAGTATGTGTTAATATGTTTTTATTTGTTTTTAAATTGTTTTTAATATGTTGTAAGCCGCCTTGAGTCCCTTCGGGGAGAAAGGCGGGGTAGAAATAAAGTTATTATTATTATTATTATTATTATTATTATTATTATTATTATTATTATTATTATATCTACTCAGAAGTCCACTTTAGTGAATGGGGCTTACTGTGGATAGGATGGCAGCCTCAGGGCCCAATCCTATGCCTGTCTCCTCAGAAGTCAGTCCCATTAGAGGCAGTGGGGCTTCCTCCCAGGAAAGTGTGGACAGGACTGCAGCCTCAGAGCCCCTCCTGTGCCTGTCTACTCAGAAGTCAGTCCCACTAGAGGCAGTGGGGCTTCCTCCCAGGAAAGTGTGGAGAGGACTGCAGCCACAGAGCCCCTCCTCTGCCTGTCTACTCAGGCTGCAAGGCTATGACACTTTCCCAGGAATAAGCCCCATTGAACACAATGGAACTTACTTCTGAGCAGACATGCTTGGGCTCTCAGGCTGCAAGGCTATGCACCCTTTCCCAGGAGCAAGCCCCATTGAGCACAATGAGACATACTTCTGAGTAGACACGCCTAGGCTCATGCTGCAGATTGGCACAGGGGCTGCATCAGCCAGCTTCCTTCCCCTCCTCCTCTGCCAAGCCAGTACGTGGGCGTTCCGTGGGTACCACAGCCCGTCTCCCTGGCTGGCTCACTGTCCATCCTCCTCCTCGGCGTCGGCACGTGTCCCCCACGCCCTCCACTGGCTTCGAAGCTGCGCTGCGCTCCCAGGAAAGTGTGGAGAGTACTGCAGCCTCAGAGCCAAAGCCTATAGCTGTCTCATCAGAAGTCAGTCCCATTAGAGGCAGTGGGGCTTCCTCCCAGGAAAGTGTGGAGAGGACTGCAGCCTCAGAGCCCCTCCTGTGCCTGTCTACTCAGAAGTCAGTCCCACTAGAGGCAGTGGGGCTTCCTCCCAGGAAAGTGTGGCGAGGACTGCAGCCTCAGAGCCCCTCCTCTGCCTGTCTCCTCAGAAGTCAGTCCCATTAGAGGCAGTGGGGTTTCCTCCCAGGAAAGTGTGGAGAGGACTGCAGCCTCAGAGCCCCTCCTCTGCCTGTCTCCTCAGAAGTCAGTCCCATTAGAGGCAGTGGGGCTCACTCCCAGGAAAGTGTGGAGAGACCTGCAGCCTCAGAGCTCCTCCTCTGCCTGTCTCCTCAGAAATAAGTCCCATTAGAGTCAATGGGGCTCACTGCGCCCTCGCACTTGTCAGCCAGAGTTGCCTGGTGCAGGAGGAAGCCTGCCTGGGAAAGGATGGGGTGGGGGGAGAAGAGCAGCCCTATGGGGGGGTTGTGCTGGGCTGGGCTGGGTGGGGGAGGTTGGGAGGACTCTCGTCCAGTGGCTGCGCTTTTGAGGGGAGGGAGGGAGGCAGGCGCCAGGCTGGGAGGCGGAACTGAGCGCAGCTGCTGCTTGTTGCAGGGGAAGCCCATCAAAAAGGTGCATAAAAAAGGTGCTGGAACACCGTTCTGGTGCGTTCCATTAGAAAAAAAGCCCTGGTCCTTAATTTCTGCTTCACTGGTATAATGAGTTATGAGGTGGGTTTGGAGAGGCTGCTGTAGGGTTGTGGTGGCCATGAAATAGAGTTATGAATCAGGACATCCCAGTTTGAATCTCAACCCTTCTATGAACTCACTGGTGCCCTTAAACAAGTCACTTCATTTCCTCTTGGCCTTAACTCCTCTATCTACAGTATGGGGATAATAATACTTTGCCTTTTAGGATTGTGGTTAAAGATAACAACATGATTATACATGTAAGGTGCTCTGAACTCTTGAAAGCACTTTCCAAATGCTAAGCAATTACACAGGTCTACACACGTTTTGTTGTCGTAAATGTTAGACCTCTTCTTGGGTATTTTTGGGGGTGCTGAATCCAAAATGGCATCAGTTTTGCCTGATTGGCTCTTGTTTTGGAAAACCGGTATAGCCACTTTATATGCTGCTTCAAGCAGCTTTCTCATGAAGAAGCTGGCTTGTTGTTGGCTTCCTCACAAGGAAGCTGTTTGAATCAGTATGAAGAGTGTCTGCATGTATGACTAGACATTAAGGGCCCAATCCTCTCCAATTTTCCAGTGCCAATGCAGCTGTGCCAGTGGGGCATGCACTGCTTCTGTGGTGGGGAAGCAATCATGGGGGCCTTCTCAAGGTAAGGGAATATTTGTTCTGTTATCCTGGGGCTGCATTGTGGTTGCACTGGTGCTGGAAAGTTAGATAGAATTGGGCCCTAAGTTGGCAATCCTAACCAACTTTACAGCACCGATGTAAGGACAGTGCAGCTCCGAGGAAAGGGAACAAACGTTCCCTTACCTTGAGGAGGCCTCTGTGACTGCCACCCAACTGCAGGGTGCAGTACATGCCCCAATGGCAGTGGTTTGTCAGTGCTGGAAAGTTGGTTAGGATTTGGGCCTTACTCACTGTTGCCCAGGCCCAGCACTGACAACTCGGGTATCCTTGGGAGCAAGGGGCTACTTAGGAGTAAGGGGCTCCTCAAGCTAGGGGAGCAACATGAGTACTGCCTGAATCGATCCCCCAGGCTGGGGGTCTCCCTGGGAGAAGAGCCTGAGATCTCAGGAGATCTCAGACCGCTCTCATGACCGGAAAGGGTGGGGCCCGCTGGGCTGGCTGCTGGGTTCATAAGGAACTGAGCAGGCAGAGGAAGAGGTTGCTCTTCCATAGGCCTGGCCTCTTGGAGGATGGCTGGCAAACCTGTAGCAACCCCACTACCCTTAATTGACCTGTCAGTTTCCTTGGAGGGGTGGAATCCGTCCCTCCATATATAGGTGGGTCCCAGGAGGGACAAGAAGGAGAGAGGGGTGAAGACACCCAGGAAAGGCAGCTGCAATACCCCTGGCTGTGGGGTGACCCTTGCCCTGCATTTAAGGGGGTGCAAGGGAAGACCCACCTATCTGAACCCTGTGAGGCCACAACTCCATTCCCCAGGAGGCCTCAAGGCAGCAGTGAGCCTCTTCACAGGGCTCCAGCAACCCTACCTGGGCAGAGGAACTTACCTGTGGTGATACCCTGTTGACTGTTGGACTTGTGGATTTTGAGCTGGGCCCCTTGTGGTGCAACAAGGGGTCTGATGAATGCAAAGGCAATTATCCAAATAAACCGCCTCTCTCAGAGCCCAATTCCAAGGTCTGTGGCATAGCTCTGCACCATGGACTTCAGTCACAAACATGCCATAAGGCATGTTTGTGGGGCTTACCGCTGGGCTCCCACTGGAGTTAACCCAGCTCCGGCTGGTGCTAGGCTAGTGCGTGGTGACCTTTTGGTCACTGCTAAACTGTGTAGCCCCATTGCGGGGCTGCTTCCCTTACTTGGGGGAAGGGAATGAACGTCCCCTTCTCCCAAGGAGCCTCCCGTGGTAGCGCAGGAGGCACAGGATCTGGCGGCAGCCCTCCGTGGAACCGCTGGACCTGGGTGCTGTGGGCAGCTCAGGATTGGGCTGTCAAGCAAGTAAATGGTCTCTGTGATCCATGCCTAAGGGGGTAAGTCATCTGCACCCTGTCCCCCTCACCGTTAGAGCTAACCCACCAGGGGGAAGGCAGGGTCCTGCCATGGACATCATACTCACATACATTTTGGGCCCTTAAATTCTACCAACAATACTGGCTCCCGGACATAAAACTGCAATGTCTTGGATGATTTTGATGCTTTATTCCTCCCAGCAGTCTTTGCATAAGGAATTCTGCAACTAGTGTTCTTGAGAAAGTATGTCACACAGAAGAGCAAGCTGCAAGTCTTTGTCTCACATCACTGCTGCCAACAACTGAGTGTTCAGAGTGTTGCTTGTTCAGTTCTATTGCTGCTTTTGATTGGCTCTGGCAAATCTTCTGCAATCTGGATATCAGGAATGTAAATACAGGAAATAAATGTTTCTAAATATCCTCAAGTATGACCTACAATTTGGCATCAATTTTCTTCCTCTCAGTAAAGGATAGAGTGCACCCTTCTCTCCACCATGCTTGGGCCTGGTCTGTGTGGGTTGTGGAAGCCCATAGAAAACCTAGTTCTGTAGTGACCCTAGATTTGTTCTAGGTTTTCCTGTGGCTTCTGTAGTTTGGTAGCATTCAATCAGCTTGCTCCCAGAAACTTTCTGCATGTAGACTGTCCCTAGAGCCAGCATGATTGGCCAGAGGGACAGGAACATGTGCTTGTACCTGTACTTGCATCTGTGTATGGATCTCACACACAGGATCTCACACACTTTGTGTGTGCATGGCTGGCTCCTCAGCACACCAGAACATGGCACTGCCCCTCAACTTCCCCACTGTGTGACTAGCAAAAAAAAAAAAAAAAAAAATACTATAAGGGGAAAGTTGGTTGTTTCTCCACATCAGGAAACTCTGTTCATATGTGCTTTGAAAGCATAAAGCTTCTGTTCTAAAGAGGTGACAGTACTAAGGTGAGTTGACATAATAGGACCAACATTCATTTATGTACCTGGTCCCCATTGCGTAAAAGTGCTCGTGTTTGAAGCAGGGGCTATTGGGAGGTGGGACTGGGTATGACAGAAAGAGCCAGTAACTCTATTTTTAAAACGTGCCATCTCAGTACTATTCTGTGGTAGAGTTCATATCTGCATGCATTTAAAGAATTTAATATCCCCCAGGTTGGCAAGTGGCTACTTCTGTGTATAGGGAATAAAGGATGAATGGAAATAAACAGGTTTCCGGTGCTGTGTTGTGCAAGTGTGCTTTGCACACTGTCTGTAAGTCATTGTAGCCATTTGTTAATCTGTGTACCTGCATGTTTGCCAGTAGTTGCCTAAGCAAAACCATAAATTCTTTTCTAGCTTTGTCACTGCATTATAATTTATGGTGCTCATCGTCTAATGATGCAAGAAAAGTCACCCATGAAACGATTACAAAAGCAACCCTATTTGTTTGTGTATTCCAATACCTGCCCCCATCAAATTGGAGCAATAGCATGAAACAAGCATGGGACATGTGCACGTCTCTGTTAAATCAGGGTCTTAAACACCCTGTTTGTTTTATATGCCACAAGTCTCAGAGCAAGGATGCTGCATTAGACAAACTCTGGTTCAAAATTCTAAAAGGAAGCTCTTGAACTGCACAGAGCTCTTCTTTAGGTGCCTGGCTGATGGGGTTGAATGTCCAGGCTGCTATGTCTGGTACAGCTGAATGTTTTTTAAAACAAACAGGAGGCTTTAAAGAAGTGCTGGTATAAATTGGTAAATAAACCAGTATATTAAATTGGTATTTAAGCTGTCTGACCTTGCTAAAGGATGAGATTGCCCCAAACCTTTAGGAATATCATTGAAAACATTTTCCACCAGAGGTCTGTACATCTGAGAGAGACCTCTTCTAGTCTGTCATTTAAAATCCAAATGTATTTCTAGTCATTCCCCCCCAGACAAAACTGACAACTTGTTTATTCTTTGTTGCCAGTTTACTTGTTGGCCATGGCTGCTCTGTGCAGACATTCAGAAATTTCACAAGCGGAGCCTTTTTCAGCATGCTGATGCAGTGATGGGGAAAGGCTTCCATTGCAGAGTCCCTCTATGACACTGACTCATTGAAGGAACAGGGGCCCTATTCCCCTCTCAAAAATGGTAATGATAACTAGTTGCCAGCCCAATTTAAAGCCTACATCAATATGTGTGAGAAGATATACGTGTTAATCAGGCCCCAAATATTGCTTTGCCAAAATTAACAAAATGCAAACGTTGTCATTCTGGTTTTGTCAATGCTCCTTCACTTTTCCCACCTCTAACGCAACATCATTTTGCATTTTCCTGTTCTTCAAGCTTTTGTTGTACAAATACACTGTATATATTTAGCAGATGACTCTTTTAAGAGGCTGGCGACTCTGTTCGGGAGTTTGAGGGTCGTGGACTGAGACCTTGACACCAGATGTTCTTCATCATTCGTTTACACTGAAAAAAACAATAGAAGTTCATTCTTTGCTATCTATACTGTAAACATCATTGTCGGAACAGTCTCACACTGCACGTCTCCATTTATGAAAGTGAACCTGAAAAGGAGCGGTCTCCTGCTGTAGAACTATGCTGTTTAGGCCTTTTTAGGCAAGCATACTGGGTGGCTATGCAAAGCAGTTTTTAAAAGTTAGAAAAACAAATGATGCTGGGTTTCCATTAATATATCATGGAGGGAGCAGAACTAGGTGACTTCAGCTGTTATGGGGTTGGATGTCTTGGTTAGCGTGATTCAGCCTATGGCCATGGTTTGCCTAACTTAATTGGTGATCAGGAACATGGCCTGGGGATTTCTCTCTCGCCTTGGGAATGTGACATCTATCCGTGTTTGAGAGAAAAATGAATCACAGTTTGCCCAATCCCATTCTTTCCCAGGCCACTGAAAGGCAAAGCTGAATGAAAACAATTTGATCTGTGACCATTTCTGAAAGACACAAGGTTTATTTCACACTCTCATTTAATTGCTTGATAACAGGAACATCAAGCAATGACTTGCACTTGTGTGAATGGGCCACTGGAGATTTCCTGTCACCACAGACCCAACATTTGCATCACTTTCAACACTATACTTTTTGGTTTTGGAGCCCGTGCATAGATCCAGCCACAGGACACTGTTGTTTCACACATTAAAGGCACCTGATTTCTTTACACTTGTCCACTTTACTCTTGATGACTGACAGTTGAATGTGTGAACTTCACTGTAAGGTAGACAATAATCATGTGTGGATATATCATGTGATGTACATGCATGTGTGAGCCAGCCTCTAAATTTAGGCTTTGGGGCATCTTCAGGGGAAGTGAATTCAGAGTTGAGGGATAGCCACTGAGAATTACATGCCCTATGATTCTGTGATTCTGACTTAGCACATAGATGAGCAGCTTATGAGTCTCTCTCCAGTTGATCATAAAGGTCATGAAGGAACATAGGCAGATAATGTGTTCATCAAAACATAAAACATACCCAATAAAGTAAATCATGCAATATGCATGGTATGCAGATCAGCAACTTCCCCCAAATATTCCAGTTAGTTGTGTCCTTCCTAGGTTTGATCAATGACAACAAAGCAGTTACATACTAATGTACAAAGCAATTAGTATATAATCTGAAATAAGACCCACAGATAAGGTTGGAAATGATACAACCTTGCTTTTGATCATAATTATATCTCTTACATGTTATTGTACTTGTTGATGCTTCACAATGTTCCTCACCTCACAGTGTTCAAGTATGCAACCACATTGCCGAGCTCTGAGTCATGCACACAACCTCCATGGCATTGCCGGAACTATTAAAGTTACTTGGAAACTACAGCATGGCATTTATGTTTTTATTTTACTGCCACTCAGGATACCTGCTGCCCTTATTTTCCATTTTCTGTTTAATGTGTTGGTACTTACTGTACTACAAAGAACTGGGTCAGTATCCGGGTCAGTGCATTAGAAAATTCTAAGTCGTTCAAACAGAATGTTTCATGAATGTGGATTGCGCAAAAGGATATTCTTCAAACCAAGCTATAAGGTGCATTTCTTGATGGAAACACACACACACATACACACACACACACACACACACACACACACACACAATCTTTCTGTATGTGAATAAGAAATAATATTGAGCTTCAGCAGGAAAATCAAACAAAGGGTGTCCATAACCTCTTGGGCACCAGTAACCTTAGTTGCTAAATGTGCCTTAACATCTCTAGGTCTCTTTTCTAACTTGCATATCTTGCCTGGATATGCTGATCAGAATTAAAAACTCTGAAGTGAGGCAGAGAATGACAGCCTCAGTTTGGCGCAAAGTCCTGTCTTCCAGCATTCACAATAGATCAGCAGACTTTTAACTGAATGCATTATCCCTGGCATGAAATGACAGCTGTTATACACCTCCTTACAAGCTTAATGTGGTTCACAATGATAATCTATCACAATAATTAATTGAATATTGCACCTATTCAATATTCACCTAATTAGAATATTGCTCTAATTTTTTATTTTATTTTCAGTTTTAAATGGTGTGCAAGAAACAAACAAGAAAAAGCAAAAATAGAATGGAAAATTAAACAGAGCCATCATATCCCTCAAGTATAGCAAAGGCGTGCTGAAACATGTTCCAACATATAACTAAAATACATGTAAAAACACAACATAACACAGGATAATAAAAAATAAAACAAATAAGAGACTATACCATTGCTTACATATAGAAACAGCCCAATCCTACTAAAGTGTGTACTGCATCCTTTGGGAGGGGCAGCCCCAGAAGTCTCTTCTGCGTAAGAAAGCATTTGTTCCCTTGCCAGGGGGTACACCTCCGCTGTCTGAATGGGTTTACTTGGACCTGCTCTAGCAATTTTGCTGGTACAAGTCTGTGGACACAGGAAGGCAGCTCGAGGCTGGGGATAGCATAGTGACAGCACCAATGCCACCAATATTGCCCCTTCCTGGCTTTAGTCCTTCAGCTCCATACACCAGTCTCTGCCTAAACCTTGTTATGATCTATTGTAGATCTGTGATCTAATTTTTGTTTTCATTTTGCCAGTAGGACAGACTCTATGGATAAGATGCTAAAGCTTTTTTCTTTCCCCTCCTCTTCTTTTTTGTTGTTACACGTATAAAGGAGGCAAAAAATCGAGATGTTAAAGCCAAGATTTAAACAAACATTAAGGTGCTGTGCTCATTTATCCCCTGGGGGCTGGGGATAAGAATAGGCCCTCAGTTTGGCTGTACTTGTCGTAAGAGGTGACTAAATAGCCACCGGGTAGATGGGACTCACCAGCCTGGGAAGGCAGCTCATCTGAGAGAAGGAAAACTCTGATCCCAAACCTCCACTGCCTTGTGGCTATATCCAGTTACAGAAAAGGCTTCAGGTGTCAACCTCGAGGCAAAATCCGGAGCTGGAGTTGCTGAGGCAGTTGATGGCTGAACACAGTCACATTCTGGCAACTCCTGCGACACCCCTGGAACCAACCATATTGGCTTCTGCCTTTCCATTGGACCATTTCAGCGACGTGGAGAGGGGGGATTTGCTGCATGGGTAACAGTCTATCCTCCATATCTACTTTACCCAGGCTTTGCACACTGGAGAGGACACTGTTCCAGAACCACCATTCAGAGTGTGACACCATAGTCTTTCGAGACTGAAGGATGCCCCCAATGTGCTCATTTACTAGTTGAAACTTTTGGCCTGCAGTATGTCTAAATCACAGGTATCAACTGCAGTCCAAGAAAACTAATGCTGATATTAGACTCTTTACCCACACCCCCAAAGAAAGACACCAGACTGCTGCTTGGGATTTAGCTGGCCTCTTTATTTAAACTTACTTACAGCACGGCTAGATGGGTATAAAAACTTGGTTAGCCCTCCCCGTGTGGTGCACTAAAGATGGGGGAACCTGGCCATCTACCTTCCCCAGGGTCTCTTGGGCAAATCATCTGACTCAAGGCCATTTCCCATCCAAGGACAGGAATGGCCTGCCATTATGGCCCCCGTCAGGGCAGCTGGACTGCATGTCCATGGGACAAGTCTTGCCAGGTCAGGTGCCAGTCTAGTCAAGGGATTTGCCAGCCTGCCTCTTTGAGATGGTAAGGCATTGTGAGAGTGGTCCTGACTCACCCCTTGACCTTGCTGCCTTGGATGGACACTGAGGTTTGCCTATCTACCCATGCCCCACCTGCTACACACCAAAGTGGCCAAGAGGAACCTGCAAGTAGTTGATAAAGAGAAAATTTCTTGTCCCTACCAAAAGCCAGTCTGGTGTAGGCAAAAAACTGCCAGCCACAGCCAAGCAGGCTGACAACAAAAAATTCTTACCCCACCCTAAACAGTGACCAGCTAATCACAGACTGGACTAGAGGGAAGGAAGAAGGGGTCGTGGCAGCTCCCAGACCGAGCTCTGGTGGGAATGCAACCCAACCCAAGCTTGGCTGGCCGCCACCCAATAAGCCAATGGGTCTGTCGGCTGCAACCTGGCTGCACAATGTGGGGTGGGGCAAGGAGGCTATTAGCGCTCATGACGCTAATGGTGATTTTCTCTACAACAGATTAACAGCACAATCCTATACATTTTTGTTCAGAAATAAGTTCCATTTTGCTCAATATGCTTACTCCCAGGTAAGCGTAGATATGATTGTAGCCTAACACTGGAAGCTCCTCTGAAGCTGATTAGGGACCCGATCCTATCCAATTTTCCAGCACCGGTGCTGCGGTGCCAATGGAGTATGTGCTGTTTCCTGTGTTGGAGAGGCAGTCACAGAGGCCTCCTCAAGGTACGGGAACATTTGTTCCCTTACCTCGGGGCTGCTTGTGGCTACATGGATGCTGGAAAGTTGGATAGGGTTGGGCTCTTAATTGGTTAGTAACTCTTACTGTAAACCAATCAAAATGCTGAATCTGCTTTCCTTCCAGTATAACATAGCAGCACAGCTGCTCCGAATCAGTGCAGGGTTCTCTTTTAAATTCTCCTGAGAATTTCTCAAAATTTTAAGCATGGCCAAATATAGGTCATGCTAATGTGGAGGGAAGCAGGTTGCTATGGAAACTCAAATTGAATTCGCCTTTGAATTGTGATTAAGAAATGATGAAATTAGTTAGAGTTGTAATTATTTTTTGCAGTTTTGAATGAGTTTCCAAATCCCCTAACAGGGAGCTAGAAAACTGTGGACTCTAAAGGTCTTCATCTAATCCACAGTGAATACCCAGTCTCATGTGCTGACTATCACATTGGGTGATCACTATAGGGATCACTATAGGTAGGGATTTGGGCCTTGCAGCTTACTGGGTGATCTTGCGCAAGTCACTTTTTCCTCCAAACCTACCTCATGGGGTTGTTATGAGACTGAGGGCGCAATCCTCACCCCTTATGTCAGTGCTTTCCAGCACTGGCATAGCGGTGCCAATGGGACATGTGCTGCATCCTGCAGTTGGGTGTCACTCACGGAGGCCTTCTCAAGGTAAGGGAATGTCTGTTCCCTTACCTTAGAGCTGCAGTGCCCTTATGTCAGTGCAGGAAAGCACTGACATAAGTGGTTAGGATTGTGCCCTAAAATGATCTCCTTTGCAGAAGCATACAGAGTAGGATTTGAAAATAGAATTACAGTCCAATCCCATGGGTGCCTTCTACTGATGGAATGAGCATTCATTCCATCCATGATAAAACTCATGATAGACCAAAGCAAAGACATTTTCTGGAAGAAACAGATTAATAAAGCTTGAAACTATCTTTCATTTACTGTGATTGTTAGGAAACATGACATTAGACTGGGGAACCGGGTGAAGGAATGATATGGCGTGGTTCAGACAATTCCTGAATTTGCAAATCACAGAGCTTACAACATTATGCCCTGATTGACTGACCTCACCGGTTTCTCAACCCTATCCTTGCAGTACAAAATGTTATTTTCCTCTGTGACATCTGCTGTTCAGCCAACATTTGTATATAAGCAGTTGTTCAGTCCCTCTTCAAAGTAGTGGTGTACTGGTAAATTTTAAAGTGCAGGAGGTTGTCATGACACAGCCCATCTCATCACCTCTACACCCCCATAGCCATGCCCCATTAAGACCATAACAACAACAAAAAAGAGTCTTTATTATAGTGTTTTCCCCCTACTACTTACAGACCTACTCGGGTACCTGTGGATCTGGAACCTGCGGTTTCAGTTATTTGCAGATACTGGGGGTCACTTTAAAATGTAGGGAAAGTAAAAACAAAAGCAAAAAATAGCTTTTCCTACCATTGTGCAGTGATTTTGCTGTATTTTGGCAGTCTTCCTAGCTGCCTGCAGCCTCTTCCTGGTCATGCGAACTCCTCCCTTCTCCCGTGTTGCCCTTGAATGCATCGTGACCTCAAAGAGAATGCATCATGCTAGTTTATGGGGTGACATTGGGTAAAGGAGGAGCCTTGCGCAACACACTCTCCATAGCTCAATTCCTGCTCCAAACCTCCCCCCCTTTTCCCACTGCCCACCTCAGCTGCCAACTATCCTCTGTCACTGGCTTGGTGCCCCAGTGGGGATATGTGCATTTGCCAACCACACATGTTGGCAACCCCATTTTGCACATCGTCTACAGTACCATCAGAGATGGCCTTCCACTGACCAAATGCTAGGTCCAGGATTAGACTTCAACTGTCAACTTTATCCTGGAATGGCCTATCTTCTCTTTTATTCTGAAGGTGAAACATCCAGTCTAAAACATTCTTCCCATGAGCTCATTTCCCATCCAGGCTCTGCAGACATTGTCATCTGTAGGACCAGTCCTTCCATTGGTCCTGACTAGCAGTTACAGTCGCTCTCAAGAGTGAAATGTCTGGCACAAGAAATCATCCTCAGGGAGATGAACTGAGATGTCCTGTTTCTGCATGAGCAACTGTTTGTTTCTTTGATGTATATTTCAGTGTTAAAACTCATTAGCAAGTGTTGGCTGTATGGCATTTCTAGGAAATATTGTAGCAATTTAGAACGGTTCAGAAAGGAACCAGGCTTGCTGACAGTCGGATAGACATCAGATGCTTCATTATTACTTGCTTGGTGAGAAAAAGAGGAATAGAAAAAGCCCAGGAGTTTCATCTTGAAGCCAATACAACTTTGCTTCTCAAAGGAGCAACTACATCTCTTTAGAACCCAACTAGTCCCTGGGATTTTGAGTATGCCATTAAATAATTCACTGTTCCTTTCATACTTTTGCTGCACAAACATTTCATCTTCAGAAAAACAAAACAAAACTCCTACTGCTGTGTTACTGGAAATATGAACATTTGAATGACTGCTTATTACACAATCTGACCTTGCAAATATAATCAGTATGGACCACTTTTAATTGTATCCCAGAAGAAGCATTTCCCAGAGCCCTCTGCATGAATGCAAGGCCTTTAAGGTGTGTTCCTATTGGCTGTTGGGGAGCGAGGGACGAGAAGCTCTGACACAATTGTCCCGAAGATGTTCTTGGTACCAAAGATGTTCTTCCACCATCCCCACTGACCAATCGGCATTCTCCTAAAAGCTCCTTCAAGCATGGTGATCATGTGGCCACCCATCACCCAGTGCCTCCACAGGTAAGCTGATGGGGGCAGCATGTCTGCCCCGGGGCCTCCAGCAACCTGGCTCTGACATTGAAGATACATTTAAATATTCCAACTTTTCTTCTTCAGTAATACCATATCAATATGAGTCCTATTATCAGAAATGTAGTATTGGGGTCTATACTGGGGTCGCTTCTTACAGCAGGAGAGGGAAAAAAACCCTAAGGCAGGCTCTCAGAAGTAGAGAGGAAATTGTAGATGAATGGGCAAGGTGCAGTGCTGATATTTGGGCACAGCTTCTAATGTGCCTGAAGAATTAAAACCAGTAAAAAGCAGCAAACTGTGGCACGTTTGCTGTGCAAATATCTTTTGCTACTTGGCACATGTATTGCTCCAAATCTAGGCTCAGAAATAAATACTCCAGTCAAATTAAGACATCAGCCTAGGACATGCTGTTCCACTACTCATGTTCTCACTCCACCTCTTGTTTGGGAATATTTTACAAAGCTTCATTATTCAATCAAAGGCAGTACCTTCCTGCCTGCAATAAGTGGAAGTATTCGGTAAACAGATGTGATGCTTCCAGGCACAATGAAAGGTCTAATTCAAGAGTGTCAAACTTGTTTCATACAGCGGGCCGAATAGCATTCATGGGACCGGCTGAGGGCCAGAAGTGATGTCCCTATTAGGTAGTGATGCCATTAAGTAGAAAATGATGTCACTAAGCAGATGATGACTAGAAATAAACATTTTGTTCTCACCTAGGAGCTCATTAGTTTCAAATGAAAGAAGAGAAAATGTGCAAATCTTGAAATGTGCAAGTTTTTATGACATAGGAGAGCCCACTTATCACGTGAGCTGCCTTTTCAACAGTGCCGTTTCTGCCGAGGCATCACTTCACAGCTCAGCAGCTGAGAGATGCTCTGCAAAGTGTTGTCTTGGCAGAAGCAGCATTCCTGAAAGGATGGCCCGTTTGACAATTGGGCTCACCCAGCACCTCAACAGCATCTCCCTCTCTCACTCCTTAGTCTGCCTCTTCCCCTGAACTGTTACTTGCCTTCTGAGGCAGCCTTCCATCTCTCCCTCCAAGCCTCAGCAGAAGCAGTGCTGCTGAAAGTGTGACAGTTGGGCTCTCCTAGCACCTCAACAGCATCTCCCTCTCTCACACCCTTGGTCTGCCCCTTGCCCCATAGCATTCCTAGCTTTCCGAAGCTTCCTTCCATCTCTCCCAGAGTCTTGGCAGAAGCAGCACTGCTGAATGGGCAATTTTGGGAAAGCCCAATTATCACTTGAGCCACATAAAGTGATTCTGTGGGCTGTATCTGGCCCACAGGCCTTATGGTCGGCACCCCTGAATTGATATTCTTTCTGGATCTCTCTGGAAGCTACCTTTACTGACTAACTCAAGCCACTGGCCTAACCAGTTCTGTATTGAACCTCAGGGCAGATCTTGGAGAGGAGTCTTTCCGATCCTACCTGAAGATATCGGGGTCTTCCTCGTGCCATGCAGGTGCTGTACCACTAACCTAAACCTCCTTTCACAGGAAAACTGAAGGATTGTCCTGTTAACCCCAGGCCAGCAACATCCAATGAGTCATCGCAGGGAAGTTCACTCGCAGAGGGAGGAGGACATCCAATACATAGTGTTTATCCAGCACAATATACTACCAGAGAGAGCAGAGAATGATTTGTTCTTTTTAGCTCTGATGGGTAATCTGAACTGAAAGACCTGTTCTTCATACCTCTGCTGAAAAAAATAATATTTTACACTGGCTGCATTACATCTTATAGCAATAATTTTCATAGGTTCACGAGGAGCTCTGTACTTTCTTTTGTTTTTCATAAACCCTCTTACTCTGTTTTGTTAGACTGAATGATTTTCCCTAGTCTCTCTCTCTCTCCACTGCACATGGAATTTTACAGAACATTATTACACATCCACAACCTCACATACTGCAAACCTAACCCTAAAACACAAGATTACTGTTGAGTTGGGGTGGGGGGGCACAGAATACAGTGGCAGACCAGAGGGCCCAATCAGGCCAGACTTAATAGAAAACTGGAGGATTCAGGGTTCAGTTCCATTCAGTCAAGGTCTGGAACTAGGTCCCTACTGTGTCAAACTGCAGTACATTTACCGAGTGCAGCATGGTAGCATGCTCTGCTGCCAGCATGCCTCACTCTTGTTTGTTTGAAACAGGAGTGGTGTGAAGGAGGGAGTCTGTGCACTGAACTCCAGATAACTGAAGGGAAGGGGGTGGGCTCCAGATTACCTGTACCTGTTTACTTGGTGCTGCATAAGCAGCTGGGTGAGTGGGAAGAGGTGATCTGGCATCCTGCAGCTTTTTTCCCCTCTCTCTTCTTCCTCCAGCAGTTCTGGAGGGAGAAGAAGAGTGCCACTGCCACAATCCTCTTCCAACTTACTATTAGCAAGTCAGAAGACAACCATGGTGCTAATTGGAATGGCAGGCTCAATAGGGCAGCAAAAGATTTGTCATTTCATTTTCCCTCCAACTTTACTGTTTTACACATCAGTGTCAAGGGAGGGCACCAGGATGAGGTCTCTTGTTATCTGGTGTGCTCCCTGGGGCATTTGGTGGGCTGCTGTGAGATACAGGAAGCTGGACTAGATGGGCCTATGGCCTGATCCAGTGGGGCTGTTCTTATGTTCTTATGTCAGTTTGTTTCATGGACAGCAAGGCCTTGTTTGTTTGGGTGAAAATGTGAAAACTAAGATTGTCACCCTTATAAAAAACCATAACTGATTAATAAAAATGTTTAAATCAATCAAATCTGCATACTTAAGCATTACAAAAATTCTGAAGATAAAACACTTGCTTCATTTTCAGAGGAAGCATGGACATGGCATAGATGAGAAAGTATTGTCTTGGAAGACACATTCCTTGTGTTAGATAGAAAATGGAATACTCGTAGGGTCAAGCTAGGCATGACATTACTTTAAGCAAGTCATAACACTGATGCAACATATCTAATCCACATATGTGGTGCTACCCTTGTTATCTAGTACTAATCATCCAGTGGTCTGTGATATGGACCAGGAAATTGTGGGATCAGCAAGTTTGCCATAACCTTTATGGCAGAAGTACCCTTTATTACATCAAAGTTTGCTTTTGGTACTGTTTTTTTGTACCTCTGATGGTGTGTTAAAAAGCTAAACTGGAAGTACGGGAAGTAATGATGCCGATGTTATTTCAACAGGCCATAAGGAAGACGTGGCAGCAGGACTGAGCTTAACATTCTTTTCAGGACCTTCTTGGTAAAAATTTGGGATTTGGGGGAGATTCAGCATATCTAAATTAGCATATCTAGTTTTCATGAAACCTGCTCCACTACAGCCACTCATTTCATAGGCCAAGCTGAAAGTGCTGCCCAAGGCAACATTAAATTTCACTGCCCTTCCCCCCCATACTTGCAACTCTGGCATGGCCTCCCTTCCTCCTTGCAAAACCTATGTAAAATAAACAGGACCAGCCAGGACAAAGGGAGGCCACAACGGAGCTGTAGGCAACTGCATGTGCAGGCTCTCATTCCAAGAGCCTCCAGAGGAGGAGGAAGGGGGAGAGTCAGCCAAGCCTTGAAGTCTCTGAAACAAAGAGGAGAAGGAGGCGACGACAGGAGACATGTGGTGCCCCCTTATTGCTGGTACCCAAGGTGGGCTGTCCTCCACTCCATGCTTGCTATGTCACTGTCATAGGGCCCGTTACACAAATGTCAAACACATGGCTGCTAGGGAGTGGGGCATGGCAAGAAAGTGTATCAATGTCAGGGGCATGGCTAGTATGTGTAGCCCCAGTTACCCTGCAGTGTCTGCATGAGGGAAAACAAGTAGAACAGGGCTTTTGTATCATAAATTACACCCTTCTGAGAAGTCATTTCTTCAAAAGGGATGATGACTCAATTACTGTTGTTTTGTTATCTACCATCATGGCCAAGGCTCCAAAGTGTGTTGCACGCAAAGACTCATATGTGTGGAAACCTGTGTGGAAGTCTGAATGGGTTCATGGAAAGAATTTTAATTGATCGATTTAAATCATTGTATGCATCCATCTGACTACCGGGCTTCCTCTAAAGTTTCTCACCATCCATAAGAGGGAAGTACTCACACAATAAAAACAACCTCGCTGAACTTATGTCGCAGAAATAGCCACCACAGAGTTGTGAAACCCCATGCTGCATTGCAAAACTGTGAAGGGCTGGTGCTGTGAAGAAAAGGTCCAAGAAGATACCACGTGTCATTTGCTATTACTTTGAAAGGGTCCCTTTGCACATCTTTATGGCTGTCATCAGTGGAAACTATGACTCTGTGCTGGAGATTTATAGGCATGTGAGCAAGTCATTCTTCCTTCTTTCCCCATTGTCAGCTTCTGTGGATCAACACAGACAAGAAATGAGAGATCTGTGTTTTGTTTCTAATCTAAAGTCAGTCTCTGAGGGCTCCCGTTTTGCTCAGAGCAGTGACACCAGAGAAGGTGAGTTTAACCCTTTCCCTAGGGCCTAGGAACCCTAGCACCCAGGACACCAGTGTCACAGGTACGAGCAGTGGTGTCACTAGGGTTTGCATCACCCGGTGTGGGAGGCCAGCGTGTCACCCCTATGAAGGACTTCCTCCCATGCAGTGGGCAGGGCAACTCCCCAGGCAGTGGGTGTGGTGATGTACCTTTGTGCTGCCCCTGCTTGTTTTTTGGCTATAACTTTAGATAGAATTTCAACACGGTTTTTTTCATTGCATTACATTTATGCATTGATTGATGTATAACAAGATAGTATTATTCAAAAATACCAAGATTTTAAAAATTTTGGCAAGTAGTGGTATCACTCCTCTGTGTGTGTCACCTGGTGCGACCCACATCCTCTGCACCGCCCTAGCAATGCCACTGGGTACTAGGAAAGAGGGGAGAGACTCTTCATTTGGATTTGGATTTCCTGCTGGCAAGGGATTTTTTTTGTTCATGAGGTTCCTTCCTGTCCCACTGTTTAATTAATTTTTCTTTGGATTTTGGGCTCTTGGGTGCTTCAGTACTAGTGACTTGTTAGCCACTTTGACTTATTCTTGCTAAGATAAAGCAGCATCAAAACTCTGAAAGTAAAATTAGAATAATAAGATGGCACAGGTATGTCTAGTTCAGAGCTTTTAAATGTTCTAGAAAAACAAATAAGGAAGTGCTATCTGTCCATGAGACTACCTAGAAGGTTAGAGCAGATTAAGAGGTAGCAGTCAGTTCCTTATATTGACTCATAGGTGATCTTATCTCTTTCTTGGGTATCACGGATATGAGCAAACCACAGATCTCTCTTTTGATATCCTTCTCATTCATTAAATAGCTTCAGATCTCTGGCTAGCACATCTACATCTATTCTTGAAACTTTACAGTTTTTCAAATAATACTTTAAGAATGCATCTCATTACATTTCCTCTTTCTTTCTTGTTATAGGGGAACAGCTTTTTATGCTGTTCCTTCTGATACCCGTCCATAATCCTCTCCCATACCATCACCATAGCTCACATTTCTTGTTGTTGTTTTTCCCCTTTAGCGCTAAAATACTTTTTGGGAATAGAACAAATCGTGGTCAGCTATGACAGCTGAAATGCTTGCATTCTAATTCTGCTTACTTCCCTCTACAGTTTTTCACCTTTTAGATTCATAACAAATATTAGCCCATTATTACAACCATCATAGCTTTTAAGATCTGATTAGCCATTTATATACCTGTCACCTGGGCCCAGCCCCGGTGGCCGGGGTCTCCTCATGGGTAGGGGCCTCATCAGGGGTAAGTCACAAGTACTGCCAGGACTGGGCCCCGAGGCAGGGCATCTCCCCGGAAGTAGGGCCCAGGGCCTCCTGGGAGCATCAAACAGCCACATGGCCAGAAAGAGTGGGGCTGGCTAAGCCAGGCACAGGCTTCATAAGCAGCCTGGGCAGGCTAGGGAGGGTTCGCTCCTCCCCTGGCAGCAGCAATGCCAGACGGAAGGCCAGAGGGGGTAGCAACCCTGGCCTTATTCAACCAGTCCATCACCTGGAAGGGAACTTGACTGCCCCAGTCCTTGAGAGAACTAGCCGGGACTGGGAGCCCCCAGGACCCCACCTGGAACCCACCTGGGCTTCCTGGGTCCCTGGGGTGAACTCAGGAGAAGCAAGGCCACAGGCCCGAGGACTCTCAGCCAGCTCTCCCCAACGCTGACCAGATGATCAAGGTCCAAACACCGAGGTACCTGGGGCCCTCCTGAGGACATCTGGGCTGACCTTGAGCACCAGTGCAGCAGGCGACCAACCTCTGGGGAATGCATACCCTGGGGCACCAGGCACCAGCCGGGGAGCTCCGCCTGAAACCTCAAGGGGTCAGGAAGGGTCGGGGAACGATCCTAACGTGAGCCGACGGCACAAATCTATGTAAGCCCAAAGGGCCTTTGACATAATAGGCCCCATGAACATTAAACATCTGACTCAAGTAAACCGCCTGTGCAAAGCAACCATGTCTGTGTCCTGTCCTTCTCTCCACCCGTCATCAACAGGGTAAACCCCCGCGTTTGGTCGCACACCAGGGGGCGGGGTCTTCACCCACTATGGATATTACAATACTTTATTTCACTTGCAGCCCAATCCTACCCAAATACAGCCACCAATGTAGCTGTGCCACCAGAGTGTATGCTGCATTCTGCAGGGGTCCAGTCCTAGAGGTCCCCTCCAGGAAAGGGAATATTTATTCCCTTGCCCAGGGGTAAGCCCTCACTATCCCACTGGGTCTACTCAGACCTGTGCCAGCTGTATAGCCCATGTAAACCTTAGAAGTCAGATCGAGGCCAGGAAGGCGGATAGGACAGTGTTTCTCAAACATTTTAGCAGGGGAGAGACTTTTTTAGAATGACAATCTTTCAGGACCCACCGGAAGTTATGTCATTGTCCTGAAAGTGATGTCATGACTGGAAGTGACATCACCAAGCAGAAAAATTTTAACACCCCCATATAACAAAATTAAGTTCAGTTTAAATACATTAAAAGTTTACAATAAGTATAAGTTTAAAAATGTATTTAAAATAAAGAACATCACTCATAACCCTCCCAAGCAGTTGCTGATCTATTTAAATAAAATTTCCCAAACAGCCCAAAGGTTGCAATCCTATGCACCAGGAGTAAACCCCATTGACTATTGTTAAAAGCATATACATCTGTAACATTTCCCTACATGCAGTCGCACACCATGGTAGCGGTGTCTATTAAAAATAAAACACACATTAAAATGAATGGGCACTCACCTGAAATTGGCTCGCAACCCACATAGTGGGTCCCAACCCACAGTTTGAGAAACACTGGGATAAGATACTGGCAGACCCACTGGTTATCTCAGCCCTGTACCTCTCCATCTCCACCACATTCTGCCCACCCATTGCCTCCTTCTCACCCCCAGGATGAATTACTGGTGCCAGAGGTCATTGACAGGCCACTGGTGCACCACCACAGCTGCTCACTTCTTGTGGTGGTGATCCCCCTGCACAAAATCATGTTGCAAAAACCTTTTGCAACAGCCATAAAGGATCTTGCAAGGCCCCATTAGGACTGGGACATTAGTTTAAGAATCTCAAAATACATTTTTCATGTCTCGCTTTTAGATTATACGCAGCTAGCATTTTTCAAAACTTTTGTTAAGTGCAATGATTTTGACATTTTAATTATTGCTCTCAATAATAGATAGTATTTCAATCTTTTTCTGCCCAGATTATCAAAAGCAAAGGAGATAATAAAAACTATTATTTCTAAATGTGGATTCATATGTGCTTTTAAGAAAATATGTCACACTAAGCTGTTGAATTCATTAGATTACTCTATGCTTATTGTTGATGATGTTGGCAACCTTCAGTCTCGAAAGACTATGGTATCGCACTCTGAATGGTGGTTCTGGAATAGCGTCTAGTGTGGCTGAAAAGGCCAATCCGGGAGTGACAATCCCTTCCACACTGGGAGCAAGTGCAGTCTGTCCCTGGTCTGTCTCCCTGGCTATGGGCTTTCCTTCTTTGCCTTTTTGCCTCAGACTGTTGGCCAAGTGTCTCTTCAAACTGGGAAAGGCCATGCTGCACAGCCTGCCTCCAAGCGGGCCGCTCAGAGGCCAGGGTTTCCCACTTGTTGAGGTCCACTCCTAAGGCCTTCAGATCCCTCTTGCAGATGTCCTTGTATCGCAGCTGTGGTCTACCTGTAGGGCGCTTTCCTTGCACGAGTTCTCCATAGAGGAGATCCTTTGGGATCCGGCCATCATCCATTCTCACAACATGACTGAGCCAACGCAGGCGTCTCTGTTTCAGAAGTGTATACATGCTAGGGATTCCAGCATGTTCCAGGACTGTGTTGTTTGGAACTTTGTCCTGCCAGGTGATGCCGAGAATGCGTTGGAGGCAGCGCATGTGGAAAGCGTTCAGTTTCCTCTCCTGTTGTGAGCAAAGAGTCCATGACTCGCTGCAGTACAGAAGTGTACTCAGGACGCAAGCTCTGTAGACCTGGACCTTGGTATCTTCCGTCAGCTTCTTGTTGGACCAGACTCTCTTTGTGAGTCTGGAAAACGTGGTAGCTGCTTTACCGATGCGTTTGTTTAGCTCAGTATCGAGAGAAAGAGTGTCGGAGATCGTTGAGCCAAGGTACAAAAAGTCATGGGCAACCTCCAGTTCATGCGCAGAGATTGTAATGCAGGGAGGTGAGTCCACATCCTGAACCATGACCTGTGTTTTCTTCAGGCTGATCGTCACTCCAAAATCTTGGCAGGCCTTGCTAAAACGATCCGTGAGCTGCTGGAGATCTTTGGCAGAGTGGGTAGTGACAGCTGCATCATCGGCAAAGAGAAAGTCACGTAGACATTTCAGCTGGACTTTGGACTTTGCTCTCAGTCTGGAGAGGTTGAAGAGCTTTCCATCTGATCTGGTCCGGAGATAGATGCCTTCTGTTGCAGTTCCAAAGGCATGCTTCAGCAGAACAGCGAAGAAAATCCCAAACAAGGTTGGTGCAAGAACACAGCCCTGCTTCACGCCACTTCGGATGTCAAAGGGGTCTGATGTGGAGCCATCAAAGACAACAGTGCCCTTCTTGTCCTTGTGGAAGGATCTGATGATGCTGAGGAGCCTGGGTGGACATCCAATCTTGGGGAGGATCTTGAAGAGACTGTCCCTGCTGACCAGGTCGAAAGCCTTTGTGAGATCTATGAAGACTATAAAGAAGGCTACTCTTTATAGCCTTCATGCTCATTGTATAACAGAGACAATGAGCAGTGCTTTTTCCTTTAATATAGAACATCCTCTTATAGAAGAGAAGCCCAGACTAAACATTCAGAGATTCATGCAGCAGTGGGCATTTTCCACAGAATAAACACATCAGGAAGCAATGCTTACATGTGTTTCTGTTTTCCATGAGTTTTATGTCATAGAATATCCAAGTACCTCTTTCCCACTTGTCCCCCCTATGTGTTTACAGCCTTCCACATGGATTTTCAAACATATGGATTTTCAAACTCCACATGGATCTCAATATCTGTGAGTTTGGAAGGTGAGATCATGTTCTGTACTGTCTTTCTGGACAGCCCTTCTTTTCCACAGCACCTACTCTCTCACACTAGTTTTGGCTTTAAAAAACAGTCAACACCTCCCCCTCACTTGTGGCAAGTAGGAGAAAAAGCACAAAAAAGTCCTAGTTCAAAATTTAGATCTGAGGTCTTTGGTCTTTTCCATTAATCTTCACCTTTGGTTTGGATGGAAATGGAAGAAAATTATATGCCCATGGATTAAGCTATTTAAGACACTCTTCACAGCAACAGGGTGCTTCCTTATTGTTCAAAAAGGTCTTTGTCGATCAAGGAGGAGTTGAGGAACTTTGTCATCATTTGGTAGGAAGGCAAGGCCCAGGCAGCTTTCCCCAAAAGTTACTGAAATGTGGAGCAGTTCTGGTACATTTCTGACAAGCTGGGGGACACGGTTACCTCTGGGACCTGGAGGTGTGCTAGAGCAAGGCAAGGGAACTGAGGAGGAACTACAAACTGGCCAAGGAGGGCAGCAGTCAATCTGGATGCTGCTGGACTACCACTCCCTTCTTCAACATGTATGACACCCTTCTTCAACACACTTCCTCTGTATGAAACACGGGGTGGTTGTGTACCCACATCTGTGGCTGTGAATTGTTGCATTGGAGGAGCTACACCACCATACTAGAGAACGTGGGGAAAAACTAGATTGCAGGAGAGAAATGGTCCTCAAACTGCTGCCCATCAACACTGAGAAGTTGGCCTCCCCACTTCTAGGACCATCCACATTGGTTATTGAATGCCATGGGGGAAGCATGTAGCTCGCCACTGTTTGATGAGGCTCCCCAAGAGGCATCTGAAGATACAGGTAAATGTTCTCCATCCAATGCAGAGGACAGTCTCAAAAGATTAGAGGGGTGTAGGGCCTTTTGGACATCCAGGAAGCACCACCAAAGAGCCATTTCCTACCTTTGGCACCAGCTGTTGCAAGGATCAAGCAGGACTGCGTGATCAGCTATCCAAATACCTTTTCTCCTTTGCAAAAGGTGAGCAATAGAGGACTCAGATTATGGTGGCAGACAGGATGTGGCACCTGATGATCCGGCAGAAGAAGCAGTGCCTGGAGTTGTCCCAGGAGCTCATCCAGGAAAACCAGGAGCTGAAAAAAAAAGCTCAAGGTTACCCTCAACCACTTCCAAGAGTTCCAGGAGGGGATGCATAATTGGAGAGGGCAGAAGCCTACCACGAAGAAACCTCTGACAACTTATCCAGGCTGAAGGCCTTGCGCAACATAAGTTTTAAGAAACTGGGAGGTGAATTGGGGCTGTGTAGGGTATGCAGCCTTCCTGACCTCTAGGCCTCTGTGATGGAGGGACAGGCCTCTGTGATGGAGGGACAGGCCTCCGTGATGGAGGCCTTCCTTGCCAGCTAGCTGCATTCTTCCTGCTCTCCCAGCCCTGCAAGGCATTCTGGGGTGTTATAGGACAGTTACAAGGTATTATGGGACATGACCCAGATTGTCCAGGCAACAACGGATGTGCCTAACGATGGGGTTTGCAGAACGTACCCCCGTGGATAAGTGGCGCATACCTGTATTATTGTAAGCCACCTTGAGGGCTTTATGTTGAAACATGGGATAAAAACGACTTGCAGTCCAATCCTGAGCTGCCTTGTGTGCGAGGCTGCCGCGGTGCCAAAATGGCTACCACGGCATCCAACATGTGCCAGGCAGCCCACGGTGGCTCCTTGGAGGAGCCACCTTCCCCCAGGTAAGGAGGAGCCACATTTGTCCCCTTCCCCCAGGTAAGGAAAGTAGTCCCACAATGAGGTTACTTGATTCTGCAGCAGCTCTTGAGCCAGCGCAGAATCAAGGAGTCCTGTGTCGGGCAGTGCAGCCCAACAGAGGGCTCAGGTTCTGGTGGAGTTGAGCTCCCTCCCTCGCCACGCCTCCTCCCTGCCCTCCCGCCCCCTTCCCCTGCCCCAGAACGTCTCCCCCCATTCTCCTCTCCCCCACTAACCTCTCTGCCACCCAGCAGTCCAGGTGAGCACCAGGCAGTGGAATGCAGGTTCAGTACCAGAATAGAACCAGCGAAGGCTCGCACTTGGCTAGCTCCGACGCTTGGCCTGTGGTAAGACTCACAAGGTTCTGGATCAGGCCCTTGAATAGATATATTTGCATTTTCCATTTCAAATAACTCACTGTAGTTCTACAAGAAACCATTCAAAGTGATGCAGAAAGCAAGTATTTGTTCTCCTCAAACAGAAATGAGAATTAAGCTCAGCGAAAAGACTTGGTAGCAAACATGACATGGTTAAAAAGTCATATTACTGCATGTTAAGGATTGAGAAGGGAATAACTTGTCAGAAGTGTGTCAATGCCCACAGTGTCACTTGCAAGGCTAGGGTCAGGCCAGGAGTCTGGCTAGCTCACCTCTGAGGGTAGGATAAAGCAGTGGGCAGACCCCAAACCCCGATTACACAACAGAGTTAGTTGAAACCATGGCAGACTTCCCTGACCTCTCTGATGCCCTGAGTGAGATGAGGATATGCACTGGGCATTGCAGACTAGAAAACAACCTTCTGAGTGTACTCTCAAGCTTCCAATAGTGGAGTTCCTCCTACTTGGCCCTTTTCCCTATTGTATTCTGGGGATTTTCCATGCAATTATGAGATCTGGGTCATGACATAATTTTTTTTCAGTGAGATGTGCTCTCAGATTTCATTTGTTTTCATTACACCCTTAATGTGCAGTTTTTGAGTTTCACCTTTGGTAACCCCAATTAGACCTGGGAATTAAGTTCAAAAATTCACAGAGGAACACACTAAAAGTTCAGTTTTCCCCCCTCAGGACAAGAAAAACATTGCTGCCATCCCATGCAGTAATCCAACCATTTGCAACAGGGGGAAAAAATAAAAGAGCATGTTGGCTCATGCAAGTTATTTCAGAGAATGGATGAACCAAGACCAGATTTTTTTTTTTTTTTTTTTGGCATGATCTCAGCATAACTCTAGGAGCATTGTTTGGGATAATAAAGGTTTTCTACTAGATAATGGCAACATCTTTTTACTAATTATATTTTGTAATATTGTGCAGGTCTTGTCTCTCTCTCATGTTGTTGACTGAAAACAGCTTTACCAAAGGGGAATGTAAAATATTGAAGGCTAGTGTTCCATATGTTCTTCTAGAGGGTCTGCTACATCTTTTGATAAGTCATGATCTATAGGTAATGCAAATGGTTCAACATGTGGCCAGTGCTACAGATTTTGAAAAATCCTGGGAAAAACACATTTTATTTTATTCATTCATTCATTCATTCATTCATTCATTCAGCCCACATAGGGGCTCCCACAGTAACAGTACTGTACGGTACGCATTAACTGAACCGTACCGTTCAGTATTCTGTGTTGTGCTGTCAGTTTAACTTATTTTGAATCATTTACAAGACCAACAGAATGCCTGCAATCTGGGTTTGCAAAAACCATGTGATGGACCACGGTAAGGAGATTTTTTTTCAGTGTGAGGTAGCATCAGATCTGAGGTGGCATCGATTGGTGTCCCCAGTTGTTCTGCCCGTGATCACAATGAACTGAATTGTATTTGGTTACACTGTAACAAGTTAATGAAAGTTGTGCTGCTGACAAGTTTTGGAATAAGTAAGCATTAGCAAAAATCACCATTTGCCAGTGTTCTTGAATCTATGGGTCGTGACCCCAATGGGGTTGTGAAACCCCATTTGGGGGGTTGCAGTAACCTTTCAAAGCCTATGCAAGAGAAGGCTTGGATCCGATCCAATAATCAAAATTCATTCAAAATTTCATTCAAAATTCATTCAGAATTTGCCTTATCAAAACTGAGTTCTTGATATAATACTGCACAACCTTTGCTTGCTGCCTTGCCCCACAGCTCCTAAGACTAGCTCTGCTCAGATTGTTACCTCACAGGGTTGTTGTAAAGACACAAGAGATAGGGAAAAACTGCAAGTGGGGGAATTGGGTCCCAGGAGGGTGGCAGGATCGGCACTGGTTCCCCAGGCAATTTATTGTTTATTGTTTTTAAAGGTCATGGCACAAAAAAGGTTGAAGACCACTGTTGTATGCCAAACTATTTTGACTTGTACTTTTCCCTGCAAATGTAGTCCCTTATATGACCCTTTTATCAGACTGAACCCACATTAGCCCCTACACTGTGATCTCACACCACACAGCATTGGATCCCAAAGCAGTGTTAACGTCTCATGTGCCAGGCAGGGGCTGAAGTGGCTATCCAGTGATGAGAAGGAAAGGGTCTGTGCATGTTTTACCTTTCCCGAAACTGCCAGAAACAGAATGAATTATGCAAATAAGCCAGTGAATGCAAATGTCCTTAATTTGCATAATGTATGCGGTCTGCAGAGTGCCACATTTTCATGGTCCTTTCGCCTCTGCACGGGCATCCAGGCTCTTCCTGCTTCCTTGTTTTGTTGCTAAGCTAAGTGCCTGCGGAAGGCTGGGTTGGCAACCCAAGTGCAGCTCATAATGAATCCGCCTACCTCTCACTTTTCACCTAGAAACACTTTCACTTTTGCCTCATCAGAGTGGCTGCCAGATTCTTGGTGCCACTTTTTCTGCTGTGGGCTTAATAAGAAACCGTGAGGAACCAAGTGCAGCTTTATCTATCTGCTTTCATGGACTTACCTCTGCGTATGGAGGCACTGCAAGACTCTTTCAGTAGGATGTGCTCTAAAAACAGAAAACCACGATAATTCCTGTCACTGTTTGTTTTGCCCATTAGAACATAAGAAGAGCATCTAGTCCAGCTTCCTGTATCTCACAGCAGCCCACCAGATGCCTCAGGGAGCACACAAGACCACAAGATACTTGCATCTCACTGCAATCTGGAATGTTCAGTTGCATACAAAATCTGTCACCAGTAATAACTATGCACAGTAGTATCCCTATCTCACAAACATGGGAACTAAGACTCAGACAGCCACCCCAAATGATTTCATGGTATGCCCTCTTCTGCTGATACAGACCATTGGGCCATCTCTGTTAGTATTGCTAGCACAGACTGGCAGCAGTTCTGCAGGCTTTCGGAGAAGAATTTTCCTCTGCTACCTGGAGACACCAGGGATTGAACCTGGAACCTTCTGTATGCAAAGCAGGTGTGCTACCCCTGGGCCGTGGCCCTTCCCTGAGCAGGCATTTTGTGCCAGATAGCATATCACAGTGAAAATATTGATACAGAGTAATCAAGCCATTCTAAAGGGTTGTTGACATACATTCCCCACAGTACATGGCTTCTTAGAAGAACAAGTCAGAGGTCACATGTGGCTGGAAACAATGTCCCTTAACTTGTAGAGCAATCCTAGATATGTGGTGAAGGGATGGTATGCTGCATGTGTTCCAAGGTATCAGCTCTCAACCTGTTCTACCTCTTTTGGAATTTGTCGCATGTAACAGCTAGTGTGCAGCGAGTTCCGTGGGATCTATGATACTGATAGAAAACTGTGCATCAGCTGCGTATAGAAAGCTGCCTTATACTAAGGCAAGCCTTCCCTTATTCCAGGGCAGACTCAAATTAAGCATCTATTCACTTTGACAAGGAACTAAAGGACAAAAGTGAAGGGAGATTACCACAGCTGTGACATACCTAGCAGATTAACAGCCCAATCCCATCCACCCACCAGCCAAAAAGGCACGCACAGAGGCAATCAGGAACTGAAAATATTTTGCTCAGGTAAAGCTGCTTGATCGCCAATGGGTCTTCTCAAGGATATGCCACCTATTTGGTGGCGTATATCCAAAGAGAGAAAAGGGGCATGAAGGTTTTTAAAAGAAGGGATAAGATCTGGCATGTGCCATTGATGCCGGATCCATCTCTGCTGCCTCCTCCCTACTCCTAGTCCCTCCTCTTCCCTGCCCAGAATTGTCCCCAGTCCTTCCACTCCCTTCCCCTCCCTGCCCATAGCCCACCCCACTCTGCAGCCTTACTGTTACCAGGGGCTCCAGGGAGGCTGCTGCCACACAGCCAGTGCCTCTTGCTGTTTCTGGTGAAGATCTGGTTGTGGCTATACAGCATCATGTTTTGTTACACTGTAAGTCAGGCTGCGCTGCTGGAACACAATTCTGGCAGCACAGCCTGATGGGACTGTAAGTGCACATATAGCAAGGGCAAACTGATTCCCCTGTTGTATCACAATGACCAACTCCAGAGGCAAGCACAGCTACTTTTGCCTAGGGTCTTCCTGTCTCTGTGTATCCAAGCCAAGGCCCAGGTGGTTCTGGTTGGATGCCCCAATGTAGAGCATTCCTCCAGCCCAGATGGATAGCACCTGAAAGTCCTTAACATCTGCCAAATAGTATTGTGATCCTGGGCTAACGTCCACAAGCAATTATTGTGCTGCCTATCAAAGATGGGAGGGAAAGGGTGGAGAAAGAGAGAAAGCAATCACTGAAATGGTTTCGACACCCTCCATTATGCTGTCATATATCCAGTGACATTTGGACCAGCTTTTATCATCCATTCCCAATTACCCAGATTCACTCATTGTTCTCCCTGTTCTTTTACAGCTCTGTGTAAACGCCGTACTGTTTACCTGAACTACCAATTACCACTTTTCTTTTATTGTCTGAATTTCTTGTTATCCAAATGTCTGGATGTTCCTCAAGTCATTCAGATCCTAAAGAGTCTTGTGGCACTTTCAAGTCTAACAGATTTTATTCAGGCTAAGCTTTCACGGACTGTAGTTCTGTCTATGAGAGTGTATGCAACAAAAGGTTAGTTTTTAAGGTGTCATAAGATGCTGGTTTGTTTTTGCTGCGACTGACAGGGCTATCCCTCTAAAAGATTGTATCTGTTCTGATGTATCTGGGCACACATCTCTTCAAAAAAGATAGAACACTATAAATTAACAAAGTCCACTTGTATAGTGACTTGTATAGTCATTGGACATCTGTACCTTTGTTCCTCCCAAAGTCAGATTTCATGCATTATTAGCAGTACAATCCTATGCACGTCTACTCTGAAGTACGTCCCTCTGAATTCTATGGGACTCTCAGGCAGTGGCTTCACTAGGGTTTGCATCACCTGGTATGGGAGGCCAGCAAATCACCCCTTTGATGGACCTCCTTCTTTGCGGTGGGCGGGGCAATGCCCTGGGTGATGTACCATCACCCTGCCCTGGGTTTTTGGCTACACCTTTTGACAGAATACAGATATTTCAATGTGGTTAGTTTCATTGCATTCTGCATAAAATTACACATCAATTGATATATAACATGATGGCATTATTTCTACAAACCGAAATTTTAGCGATTTTGGTCACTAGTGGTGTCACCATTGCATGCGCATCACCCAGTGCGGCTCACACACCGTGCACGGTCCTAGCAACACCACTGCTCCCAGGAAAGCGTGTATAAGGCCTAAATGTAACAATGTAACACAGCCTAAATGTAATTATATTTTTGCAGCAAAAATACAGGTTGACAATAGATGGCAAATAATGTTGTGGGACATCCCCTCCAAATTAGTAGTAAACAAAGAGTAACTGACAATTCCAAATTAAGCAACCTGCCTGGAAGTGCCCATAATTTTATAGTGGATTCTTGACTGGATTAGCATCCAGGAGATCTGGGATCAATTTCTGGTATCCTTTGAGATATGGTACAAATTGCTTAATCTATCCTGTTTCATATGTCCAGAGTACAGAAGTAATTTTTCTGCCCTACTTCACAGAGGTATTTTGAGGACAATGTGGAGGTTATGAATTGCTCAGGTACCATAAAGGCAACTTTAACAGTTCTGGAATGACTTACTCAATACTGGTGCAACCTTTGTCAACTAAAGCATGCAGCTCTCATGTGCTGGAAAGTGGAGCACACTCCTGAGGAAAAAGAACTTCAGTCCCTAAAGATGTTGACCTGGCACCTTAGATTAGTACTAAGTTCACCCAGTTTCCAGCTACGTGGAACCAGAAAATAATTCTACTCACACAAGGATGTGAAGTACCATTAGAGAGGCTGCTGCCTATCAGAGTTCTCTGTGTAGGATGAAGGGTGCAATCCTCACCCACATTCCTACACTGACATAAAGCCTATGCATCTCTGAGGTAAGGGAATACTTTGAGGAGACCTCTGTGAATGCCACCCAGCTACTCAGTGCAGCACATGTCCCATTGCAACAGCTATGCCAGTGCGGAAAGGTTGTTCAGGATTTGGGCCTAAATCAATTATACGTATGATCGCTTTTAAAAGACTTATTTAATTTTTCGTGTTGGAATTTGCTGTCTATAACGGAATCTGTAAGCCACAAAATATGAATAAGGTGGCAATCCTATTCCCACTTTCCATTGGACATAATGGAACTTACTTCTAAGTAGACATGCATAGGATGGGCTGTTAGTTACACAGCTAACTGTTTACTCAACCCAGCAAGGTGTGGGCTGTCTATATGTTGCTTGTCTTCTGGAGTGAATTTTTCACCAAAAGGATAGCTGAGGGCACAGTTCAAGAGGGACCGGTCTGGAGCCCTGCCCTTTGTAATAGAGAAGGGCAGCCACACCCGGTAGCAACGATGTATGGCCAAATCGTGCTTCCTCTGCATGCCTTTGTACTCTCTCAAAATGAACGGCACTATGTTTCATGACTGCCCCACAGAATAAAATTGTGTTGTCATTTTTAATGCCATTTCCTTTCTCATCTGACTTCCAGCATGAGAAGGCAGGTGTAGGGTGGGAGGGGATGAAGATCCCCAGGCATACAGCAGTCAGCCAAGTGCCACATTTATTCTGCCTCTACAGTTCTTCCAAGCTTCAGCCTCAGAGCAGCAGGTGATGTCACCAGAAGCACCTTGGAGAACAAATGTCTGCAAATGGCTGGGAGCATGTCAACAACATAGAATCTTCATATACAGAGACAAAATAATCCTGCATATCAGATACTGAAGGGCAATGCCAGGGATAAACACTTTCACTTTTACTGGGCACAACCATTAGATACTTCTGCATCTCTGCTACAGGAATGAACTTTCATGCTTCACCATGGAGGTGCACAAAATGGGCATGCAAAACATGCATCCACTTCTTGACGCTTTTGAATATTTTCCAGGTATGGGGATGGAGAAGGCAGCCAAGAAGGGAAAGGGAAGAGAAAGATTAGTGGCTGGAAAGATGTGGAAGGGTAGAGGTGTCCACACACTATGACCCAGTAATCCAAAACTGCTCTTATGCAGTCCCAGACCCTCTTTGTACTTTAAACATGCGTCCTGCTGGGCAGATGGTTCTGGCAGCCTCAATCACCAAATGAAGAAAGAGACCCTGCAATGAAAACTATGCCATTAGCTGGGTCAGTGAAGCAATACCTCCATTGTTCCAAAAATAGAAGGCAATTTGTATGCAGATTGGCCTTGATGGTCCTGAACATGGGGACTTCTGCCCCTCCTTGTAGGCTGAGCTAGATCAACCAGTGATCAGACTTTCACTCAGTGCCCATACCCATTTCCTCGCAAGGTTTAAAAGGCAGCCGGTGAAGTCAGCCGTGGTGTTGACTTCATTCTGTTCATCATTTAACAACCCAGGTTGATCTCTGTCCTGATCAGAGTCCCTTGAGGAACTGTGAAGATAACATCAGCTGATGTGGCCTGCTATTGTATGTATTAAATTGCATGCATCTCTGCTGCCATGTAAAGGACATGTTCCTCACAGGTGGGCAGTACAAGGCATTTTGCAAGGGCAGAAGAGATTGCCAAGGATAGCTGAAGCAAAATTGGCAGGGGGAAGTAGCTCTGTTTTCTAGGAGCTAACTGGGGATGAGCTAGGCAAAGCAAATTTTGAGCTGATTCAAAACAAAAAGATTGCTTTCATGCATGCATATACAATATAACATTATATCTATCTCTGTATGTACACTTGTGTTTTATTTTATTTTATTTGCAAAGCCTTTGGCTAAATGTAATCAAAAAAATATGTTTGCACACACTTACATAAACTGCAATCCCTTGGAACTACCCTCATCCCTATCTGGACCCCAAACAACATTTTTGAATTTACTATTGGAGAAAACCCATGCATTTAATTATTTGGACTAGGGTCAAACTAGACATGATGGGGCCATCATACACATATCACAAAGGGTGTGAGGGGTATTGTTTTAACCATAAAAATAATGCATGGGAGATGAACACTAAACCTTCATTTCTCCCAAACCTATTTCCCTCAATTGGTTTCTGCAGCCACTTTTCCAACTCTGACATTGGGGTTGTTTCCACACCAGCAGGACAATCCTATGCTTGTCTAATTAGAAGTAACTCCAGTTGAATTCAGTGGGGCTTACTCCCAAGTAAGTGTGAATAGGATTGCAGCCTGGGATGCTTTAGTGGCAGAGAGGCATTGTTCTTCCACTATTAGGTGGAAGCACAATTATAACTGTCTTTCCACACAGCAGTTAATATAGTGCTTCTTCCTCACTAAGGACCCAATCCTATCCAACTTTCTAGCACCAATTTAGTTGCGCCAATGAAGTGTGTGTTGCATCCTGCAGGGGGAGGGCAGTCATGGAGGCCTCTTCAAAGTATGGAAATGTTACCTTGGGGCTGTACTGCAGCTGCATTGGCGCTGGAACATTGGATAGGATTGGGACCTAACATCTCACAAATCCCATCTGCACAGCAAAGCAAAAGTGAGTGGATACTGCTGAACTAGGACTGCAGACTTACATGGAGGGTCTAATAATTTTTACTCAGAAGTAAGGCCCATTCAGTAGAAGGTGTACTTAGGACTGTGCCATCTCTGTATTGCTGGATTATTATTTTTGAAATTATTGCAGAGCTTCCTGTGTCACACCCCATGGAAGATAAAAAAAATAACTTGTCTCACTGATTGGCCTTGCTCTAGGTTTAAAAGTCATGGCAGATAGGTGATGTGATGCGCCCAGGTCCTAAATGTGTGCTCATAAGCAAGCCCCCTCCATGCAATAGGACTCACTATCAAATATGAGCTTAGAATTGCAACCCTCTCCATCCAATTATACTTGGAAAAACAAAAAGACTGCAGTGTTTGCTGTTGCTGTGTGCCAATGAAAATGAAGACAAATATTATTACTGGGTTATTATTTCTGGTATTATCCCTGTGCTAGGTCTAAAAGTACTGGATGGGATGGAGGTGTGTGATGTGTCCAGATCCTTCAAGCCAGCAAAGCCCTTTGCTGAGCAGCCCAACTCCAGTACACGAGCCATGCTCTTTAAGGTGCATGTTCCCACCCACTCAGCAGCAAGAGCCCAATCTCATAAGAACATAAGAACAGCCCCACTGGATCAGGCCATAGGCCCATCTAGTCCAGCTTCCTGTATCTCACAGCGGCCCACCAAACACCCCAAGGAGCATACCAGATAACAGAGACTTGCATCCTGGTGCCCTCCCTTGCATCTGGCATTCTGACATCTCCGCTCCGTCCCTCTCACCCTGTGCCAGTTTCCAATGCTTTACCCTGAGCTTGCCTGTGTTTTCCCTCCCCTGTGCTCAACCTGTCTCCTCCTCTCTTGATCACTGACCTTCCTCCTGTCTCTGCAACAGTTGCTGCTCCAAAGAAAAGAGCTGGTTGGGATTGTTTTTGAAACCATGCTGTAACATGTTCCATTCTGCCATTCAAAGAGATTTGCCAATGCTTCCAGTCTGGCAGAATCGTACCCACTATTTCAGGACATGTATGTGCCTGCTCTTTCTACCTGCAAACTGTACAGAACATGAGCAATGCATTTTGCCCGACTCCCTTGTCTTTATGTAACATACATAAAGTCTGAATCATGCTATGTTCTTGACATAAATATGACACAGAGTTTAGGTGAGGTCATTTGCCTGCATTCAAAGTATCCATTTCTCTTTCCTGCCTTTGAAAACAAAATTACATAACCTGTATTTGGAAGTATCAGTCATGCACTCAGGCACAGGGAGTCTATTTGCAGTCAGAGTCATCTTTCTTTCATGTTCCCCTGGAAAGGCAGTAAGCATCTTCTTTCTGCACAGGCTGAATCACAAGGTTATTTGCATGACATCAATGTGTCAAAACCTATCCTCTCTGTAGGAATTCTGGAGAGACACAAAGGAATTCAAGTTTGTTTTCCTTGAAGGCTTCAGGGCACATGTGGAACTTTTTGTCCTCTGCAAAGACCTGATTAATGCATTGGTTGTGCATGAGAATGTGGGATCACTTAGGCGCTCATTTATGAAAAGACAAGCTACTTTTGCAAAATATGAATCAGCAAGTTCTATTTTTGCTCCTCTAGAAAGGTCTGCAGTTTGTGAATTTCTTTCTGGATACATTTGGGAGACAAATTGGTCACATGTCCAGGGTTGTACTTGAAGTTGAAATATCTTATCCCCTTATGCTGAATAGGCTAATTGATTGGGTCCCCTCTATTCCATATAACAGAAAGCCCAGCATAACTGTGGCTGGCAAATTTTCCACTAGTTACTGGAGCTGTGCTTGTTAACTACAGTCTGATGTTTTACAGATTGATGTCCTGATTTTAGAAATGGGTTATGTCAGAATGCCAGTTGCAAGGGAGGGCACCCGGATGCAGGTCTTGTTGTCTGGCGTGCTCCCTGAGGCATTTGGTGGGCCGCTGTGAGATACAGGAAGCTGGACTAGATCCAGTGGGGCTGTTCTTATGTTCTTATGATGTTCAGAAATCAGCAAGTAATCTTGTTTTTCTCCATTCTCTGCAGTGCCAGCCCAACATGATGCCAACTGAGGCAAGTAGCTCAAGCTGTACACTTGCAAATCTGAAATTGCTGCTTAGCTTTGAATGCCTAAATATCTTAAATTCCTTAGTTCTGCCTTCTCACCCATATATCTTCCAGTGCATTAAGTGCATCAACAAAGGTCAGGTGAGAATTTGGCCTTAGGTCAGTGATAGAGTACTTACTTTGCATGCAGATGATCCCAGTCCCTGGTATTGCCAAAAAGGGCTTAGAAAGACCTCTGGCTGAAACCCTGAAGAGTCACTATTGTCAGGCAATGCAGTTGACTCTGCACTAGAGAGGCCAATGGTCTGATTCAGGGTAAGGCAGCGTCTGAAGTCCTGGGTTCCCCCATCCTCTGAAGTTTGGCACATGGTTCATGTGACTTGGTAAGCTGGTCTTGACCAGGGTGCCCTGCTTGTGGGAGGTTCATCTGCCATCATAGCTTCTTGGTGTCAGGACAAACCCTTTTTATGTCCCCCACTTTTTCAAAACTCTACTGATTTTGCTTTTATTTTGAATGTTGCTTTTCTTCCCCTACAGTTTTAGTGCAGTTTAACTAAACTGCTGCTGCTATTGATCAATTCCTTTTATTTTACTAATTAATAATAATGATAATAATAATAACTAGGTATTTTTATACCACCTTTCTGGTCATCAGATTACTTCTCTGACTTTATTCAAGGCGGTTTACATAGGCAGGCATTTCTAAATTCCTCAAGGGGATTTTTACGATCATAGAGGTTCTCTCTTTCAAGAACCAACAGCATTTCAGAATGGATCTTCCTGGTTTGGTCTCACTTCTGGCCTCCAGTTCTCCCACGCAGGCTGGCAAGCAGCTCCATCTCTCACACGGAGGGCAGCCAAGACCTTCTTGCTCACACCAAGAGCAGGTGGAATCACTCAGCTGGGCTTGACAGCTGCTTCAAGGCCTCGCCATTCTCAGCCGTTCAGGGAGCTGCCGGTGTCCTCAAACTGGCGACCTTCTGATCCAGCTAACAGAGGCTCTACCCTCTAGACCAGGCCTCCTGCCCATTGCTTTTATGCTTTTATTGCTTTTAATTGCTTTTATGGCTTGTTAGGTGCACTGAAAGCTATGCTAATTGGGTGTGATAGAATTTTAAAAATTAACAGCTTGACTCTCTCTCCAATGTACTACTTGGGACTGCCAGTGTTCAGGCTGGGGAGGCTGATATGGCATACTTCATTCCCTTACGTCAGAGTGTATAAGTCATTACATATTTGATGAAGGAAAGGTAAGTGTACTGTGGACAGACTTAGATAAGCAGAAAGTAGGTTATTCAGATTGCCTACACCACTTGGGTTGGTTTCCTGTGCTACAGTCTCTTAGCATAATGTTTATCTGACATGAAGCACAACATCTTTTTATGTTTGATCTGGCAACCTGCTTGGAACAGTTTTGTTTAAGATAATTTTAAAAGGGGTCCTTTGGCTTTAAGAGGCTACTTCCTGGATGAGCGAGTCTGGTTATGCAAGCTCTGGGTACACTGCGCTTGCTAAGTAACAGGCGTGACATTGTTGCGTTCTTCATTCTGCTTGTTCGGCATTCATTCATTCTTTTTACATAAGACCCAAGGTTAAACTGGGACCTATATTTGTGGCATGAGGCCAATATGTATAACATCCCAAAGTGAAATGGAACATTATAGGATGTGATAACCACACAGTTGTTTGCCTCTGACATATTTGGTCAATGTCATTATTAGGGAAGACTGTGTGTAAAACTAACTTATAAGAACTACCTTTTTTAATGTTCTGGTGGTTGTATTAAGCTGTGCTCAATAAGTTAACATTATTGCATTCTATGTTGCAAGAAATACAACTTGCAAACAAGGCTTAGTTCTTCATATTGCCCTATATATTATTTGGAAGTAAGTGACACACATTTAAAGGGGATGGAAATTTAATTGCATAGGAAAACAACTGACCAAAGTATGTGTGACTTGATCACATGCTTGGTCTTAGTTGATGGGCTTAGTTTTTCTTCACTAAATTGCTGTTGCAAGGGCCACAGTCTGGATTAGAACAAAAGTATGGGGGAAGGGCTTCAACCCTTTTCACTGCAATTGTCCCCATTTGAATTGCAGCCTGCTGTGCTGAGGCAGGGTCAAGTAGCAGTTGTAGTAGTGCAGCTGTGATTGAATAAAGAAAAGCTAAACATACCATGGCCAATGTGTTACTAATGGAACAAGTAGTTTGCTTCCAGGCATACAATACAATGCAATTCCAAGCATGTTTACCTGGACGTAAGTTCCACCAGGTTAAATGAGCTTACTTCCAACTGTGCATAGAATTGCAGCATCAGCTCCTATCATAAGAATATAAGAAGAGCCCCACTGGATCAGGCCAAAGGCCCATCTAGTCCAGCTTCCTGTATCTCACAGTGGTGCACCAGATGCCTCAAAAAGCACACAAGACAACAAGAGACCTGCATCCTGGTGCCCTCCCTCACATCTGGTATTCTGAGGTAGCCTGCTTCTAAAATCAGAAGGCTGCACATACACATCATGGCTTGTAACCTGTTTTGGACTTTTTCCTCCAAAAATTTGCCCATTCCCATTTAGTAGTATCATTTGACACTACTGTTGCCCTCTACTTTTGTGAAGTATTGAGACTGGCCCTCAGTCACCTGTATGAAGAAAAGCATACAGGTTTAAGGTTCCGTTTCTTGTATTAGATGTGTTACCAATCTTCTCCACAGATCATCTCCGCATTGAAAACCTAACATTCCCATTTCCTGCCTATCACAGGAGCAACATGCTTAGTAATGGAAGACATTCAAGTCAGGTAATAGAAGTCCTGTCCTTCACAGCTGGCATTTTGATATTTCACCAGCAGTTTGTAATAAAAATTCATCACATGTTCTGAAACATATTGAACTGCTAAAATCAACAGAATGCTGATGGAAAGTATACTTGGAGGTTATTTTTAGACTGAATCAGTTTGGACTTTTGACATCTATTCAGCAATGCACAAAGCAAGCAACAAACAATATTATCCAAAAAGCTGAAAACACGGTGGCAGAAATTAGCTCATTCTCTGGAGAAAAAGCATTTACTTTCTAAACCCTTTCTACCTTTTATTATCATTTTTTAAAAGACTGCGGGCCCAATCCTATCCAATTTCCCAGTGCTGGTGCAGCTGTGCCAATGGGGCATGCACTGCATCCTGTGGTGGGGAGGCAGTCACAGAGGCCTCCTCAAAGTAAGGGAGCGTTGCCTTACTTCAGGGTTGCATTGTGGCTGTTGGATAGGCTGTTGGAATGTAGGATAGGATTGGGTCCTGCCACTGCTAAACCATGGTCAAAGGCAGGAGGTGATGTTCTTGGAAGAGAAAAAGCTTAAGATCCAGAAATGTTTTGATGTACTGAATGATAAAGAGATTATTATGCAAATATACTGCCAGTTTTAGTTTTTTTCTTGCAAGGAGCTGGAACTGCTCCATTCAGCCTAAGGAGCTACGCAGTTAAACTCACACAAGTTAAATTCACTGAGATCGACAGAGTTACATTGCTGTAATTTTCCTAGGTATTTACATTAGGAGCATAAGACTATAAGAAGAACCAAGCGGGATCAGGACAAGAGCCTATCTGATCCAGCTTCCTGCATCTCACAGTGGCCCACCAGATGTCTCAGGCAGCAGCTATGCATGTCAATACTCTATCCCTCTTTCCCACCCCAAACCATCCTTTGAGACTTCTCAGACCTATGCCAGCTATTAATAGTAATAATAACATTATTATAACAATCATATTGGAATACGAGTATCAATTCTTAGTATTATTAATAATAATTTTGAAACATCAGGGTTTCAAGTGACACATTCCAGCTTTTAAAATGAGATTCTACTCAAAGAATGGGAGATTCCATGGTCTAGTACAGGGTGGAAAACAATTGAAAAGTAAGCCACTGTTACCACATATTATTTCTCTCTGTATTTGTAAGAAATTATCATAATTTAATTAAATGTTCTTTGCTTGGATGAGGCACTGCTTGGCTAGAACTGGAAGGCACATGCTCAGGAATCTAGTGCAATGAAGAGGACGGTTTTGCTTGGAAAGGATAAACTTGGGAATACAAGTTGTGCTTTGTCTCTGGTCAAGGGAGGTACGTGTTCACGGTAACATCTGACTTAGGGCCTGTTCCTAAGCTGAAGGAGCTGCAAATGATTTAAGGCAAAATATTTTTGCTAGCAGAGGTGTGTAACTGAGATTGCAAAATGAAGAGGATCCTTGATCCTTCAGTGATCCTTCATTGTAAATTGGTCACTGTGTTTCATAAAGTAGCACAAGTTCAATCCAATTGCAATCTGGTGTCTGCTGGGGTGCGTGAACATAAACAGACTGCTAAATGCAGGGAGGTTGCAGCGAGATGCAAGAATCTTGTGGTCTTGTGTGTGCTTCTTGAAGCATCTGGTGGGCTGCAGGAAGCTGGACTAGATACAGGAAGCTGGACTAGATGGGCCCTGGGCCTGATCCAGTAAGGCTCTTCTTATGTTCTTATCTTTCTCTTACCATGCAGCAAAGTGTTTATTACATCAGCTCACTCAGAAGATCAAGCTGCAGCAAAGCAAGCAGTAGCTATCTATTAAGTTCACCATCTGTTGATTAAACAAAAAGCACTGACGTTGGGGGTGGCACCTGGGAGCAAAGTCAATATACATTGAACCTGGACAGAACCTCACAGAGCCTTATGGAATATGCTGAATCAGAGATGGAATCTGGCATCATTCCGAGCTTCCAGGCTTTTCACATCCAAAAGCTACCTAAAGAAACACCACTTTATTGATCTGACTGGTAAAAGATTAGCTGGTTGCTCTCTTCCTGTCAAAAGAAGAAAAGTTTGCCCATAATTGCCTGCTGCTAACTTATCTTTGGGCAAATCTTCCAGACTCCACAGTAACAAATTGCCCATGCTTTCACCTTTGCATGATTTGCGTATAAACTGCTTTCATAAATATCTGGATGAAATTCCTGTATGCCTCGAATTATACTCCTTTATTTTTATGCTGTTTAGTGTTGCTGGTCTGTTTCTGTGAAATATTATTATGCACTTGTAAGAGATCATTCTGAAGCCCCTGGTAGAAAACAGCTCAGTCCCTTTTGATGTAGTCAAAGGTGCCCAAGGGCCTCACATTTAAAATGTTTCTCTGTGCCTTGAACAGCTCAACATGTGGCCCAGAATGAAAGACTCAGTGCAATGTCAGAGCACCCAGGCTAGATCTGTTGGCATCCTTCAGTCTCAGAAGACTATGGTATCGCGCTCTGAATGGTGGTTCTGGAACAGAGTGTCCTCTCCAGTGCATGAAGCCTGGGTAAAGTAGATATGGAGGATAGGCAGCAAAACCCATGCAGCAAATCCCCCCTCTCCATGTTGCTGAAATGGTCCAATGGAAAGGCAGAAGCCAATACGGTTGGTTCCAGCGGCGTCGCAGGAGTTGCCAGAACGCGACTGTGTTCAGCCATGAACTGCCTCAGGGACTCCGGCTCTGGATTTTGCCTCGAGGTTGACTCCTAAAGCCTTTTCCATAACTGGATGTAGCCACAAGGCAGTGGAGGTTTGGGATCAGAGTTTTCCTTCTCTCAGATGAGCTGCCTTCCCAGGCTGTTTAGTCGCCTCTTACGACAAGTACAGCCAGACTGAGGGCTTATTCTTATCCCCAGCCCCCAGGGGATACCCAGGCTAATGGCATCCACAACGGCAGCAACTGTTACCCTGCACATGCCTGATGTCGTCTGATCTCAGAAGCTAAGCAGGGTCAGGCCTGGTTAGTACTTGGATGGGAGACCGCCTGGGAATACCGGGTGCTGTAGGATTATACCATAGTCTTTCGAGACTGAAGGTTGCCAACCAGGCTAATGGCGTCCAGAAAAGACATGTTGTTTAAGGAACTGATATGGGACTGTGCATGCAACCCTCCCCCGGCATAAGTTCTATGCTTAACTGTATTGAACCAACCCATGTGCCTGCAGGCTGTCTTCCAGAAATCACCCATGATCCTTTTCGAAGTCCCCAACTTTGGCAAGAGAGCCTGGCACACCTATAGTCTGCAAGCGGATTTTATGCAGACAATCCACTGGAGACTAAATCCCAATAGGGCTTTTGGTTTGCGACACAGTCCTAGACAGTATTCCTCAAAATCTTCCTTTCAATTCTGAGAACCAGGCTGTGAAGAGATCAGGAAGAGAAAGGTGAAAAACACTCAGACATGTGCATAATTTGAGCACACCATGGCTTCCGTTTTGTCGACACTTGCCTTCTTAAGTTTATCGCACTGATTCCAGCTGAGGCTCCTTGACGTCAAAGCCAACTGTATTAACAAGGCTTCTCCCTGATTGTGCTGCTTTGATTGACAGGCACCTGAGTAGAAGAGTCTAGTTTGTCATTTAGGAAATAGGCAGGCAGTAAGTATTAAGCTTCTCTGCAGAGCTTCTGAAAGCTCCCTCCACAAATAAGACTGTATTGTATACTATTTTGTTTTTAACAATCTTTCATTGCTAATCTACCAGACTATGGCCAAATTAACAATGAGGGGATTCAGCTACTTCCTGGGGGCCGTGGACTGAAGTGGTCCCTTTAGTAATTATTATTCTTAGCATTTTTACGTTTAAGCAAATGCATATTAAAAAGTTATTCTCATTCATTTCGGTAATCTTGAAAAAAGTAATGAGAAAACACCCACAGCATCTGTGTACATCAAGAAGAAATATCGCCTTTGCCAGCTGCATTGAAACTGAGGCAATTAGCCATTATTACATCAGTTCAATTCCAAAACTGCACAGCCCAGCTACAACAAACACTGCTCTAGGATTAGGGGTAGAGAGAGAACATAAAGTTAGTGGGACAAACTGTGGATTGAATGGGACAAGGGACGAGTGGGAAATAAAGGAGTCCAATCCTCTGCTCTACCAGGGAACACTACCAGGGTACTACCCTGGGGTACTGCCCTGGTACTGGGTAGTACTGGGTAGTACTGGGTAGTACCAGAGAACAAGGAGTGAGGATTATTGGGGTGTCACCATCCTTCAAAGAGAGTTGGAGGTTCTGGAAAGAAAAGAAAAGAAAAAATGGAGAGCTGCAACAGAAAGCAGAAATGGGAGAGGAGTGGGTCTCAGTAAACAGTTTGGTTTATTTGCCTAACTCTTTCTTGGCGCCTATTGAGAGCCCCTCATCTCTGTAGTGACCCCATTTTTGTGCACCCCCCTCATCATTTTATTTGTTCCCCAGAATTCTGGAAAAGTAAATGGCTGAATTGCCCTGCAGGACTTGCATTGCAGATAATATTGCTTTAGTGCCCAATCCTATCCAATGTTCCGGCACTAGTGGAGTTGCAGCTGCAGCCGTGAGATAAGGAAACAAATGTTCCCATACCTTGAGGAGGCCTCTGTGACTGCCTACCCAACACAGGAAGTAGTGTGTATCCCATTGCCACAGCAGCTCCGGCACTGGAAAATTGGATAGGATTGGACCCTTAGTCATTTCAGCAAAAAAGGGCGATAGGGTGAACTGAAAGCTATGGGAGGTTCCTGGTAGATATATCAGGAGAAGAGAGGTTGGTTTGAGTTGGGCGTTGAATAAGACTCTATCCATCCCTTCTCACTTTTTTAGTCTGATTCAGTATAAGGCATCCTCCTATGTACCTCCACAAAACTGGAAGTGGAGTGTGATCGCTCCTCTGTCACTTTTAGAATCCTGGGGAGCCCTGCAGATGCTTGTGTAGGGCTCCCCGCACCCCCAGGATGCTGTTGCAGGGATTGGTGAGTACATCTCAGTCCCTGCAGCCCCCTGAGTGATGAGATCCTGGGGATCGCATTGCTGTCTTCCCCCTGCCCCCTTCCCCCTGCCCCTTAAATGGGGCCCAAAAATTGAGTTGGACCCCATTTTCTGCTTCTTTGAACAGGAACAATCCTCAGCACACCAAGCCTGGTGCCTGTGCACTTTAAGAAACTATTTTTGCATGACACCAAATAATTTTTTCTAAATTTCTGTCTTCGAAATTCAAAGCCTGCTGTCCAAGATATGTTCTTGTCAGGACTTTGCTCTCTGTGTTTACCAAACAGGTGATGTTCCTTTCTTTGGGGTATGGATCTTCTCATGGTTATCAGTCTTTCTTTGTTGCTTGGAGGCCACACTACCAAAATGCATTCTACGTAGAAATATACCCTTGAACTATGTACAAATCACAGTATTAGCAAACAGTGATTCAATGTCAAGAACAGATTACTCCTATGCCTCGAGATCTGACCTGTCTGCCAGCTGAATGATGGTTGAAGGCAGCATATATATACAAGATTGGAGATTCATAAATAAATGTCTCAGATATTAGCTGTTGGTGAAATTGCCTTCACCAACAAATATTCTTCAAATATGTTAGAAGCAGGAAACCCGCCAGAGAAGCGGTTGGCCCTCTGGATGGTGAGGGAGGGAAAGGGGAGATAAAAGGAGACTTAGAGATGGCAGAGAAATTAAATGAGTTCTTTGCATCTGTCTTCATGGCAGAAGACCTCGGGCAGATACCGCTGCCCAAACGACCCCTCCTGACCGAGGAGTTAAGTCAGATAGAGGTTAAAAGAGAAGATGTTTCAGACCTCATTGATAAATTAAAGATCAATAAGTCACCGGGCCCTGATGGCATCCACCCAAGAGTTATTAAGGAATTGAAGAATGAAGTTGCAGACCTCTTGACTAAGGTATGCAACTTGTCCCTCAAAACGGCCATGGTGCCAGAAGATTGGAGGATAGCAAATGTCACGCCTATTTTTAAAAAGGGAAAGAGGGGGGACCTGGGAAACTATAGGCCGGTCAGCCTAACATCCATACCGGGTAAGATGGTAGAATGCCTCATCAAAGATAGGATCTCAAAACACATTGACAAACAGGCCTTGCTGAGGGAGAGTCAGCATGGCTTCTGTAAGGGTAAGTCTTGCCTCACGAACCTTATAGAATTCTTTGAAAAGGTCAACAGGCATGTGGATGCGGGAGAACCCGTGGACATTATATATCTGGACTTTCAGAAGGCGTTTGACACGGTCCCTCACCAAAGGCTACTGAAAAAACTCCACAGTCAGGGAATTAGAGGACAGGTCCTCTCGTGGATTGAGAACTGGTTGGAGGCCAGGAAGCAGAGAGTGGGTGTCAATGGGCAATTTTCACAATGGAGAGAGGTGAAAAGCGGTGTGCCCCAAGGATCTGTCCTGGGACCGGTGTTTTTCAACCTCTTCATAAATGACCTGGAGACAGGGTTGAGCAGTGAAGTGGCTAAGTTTGCAGATGACACCAAACTTTTCCGAGTGGTGAAGACCAGAAGTGATTGTGAGGAGCTCCAGAAGGATCTCTCCAGACTGGCAGAATGGGCAGCAAAATGGCAGATGCACTTCAATGTCAGTAAGTGTAAAGTCATGCACATTGGGGCAAAAAATCAAAACTTTAGATATAGGCTGATGGGTTCTGAGCTGTCTGTGACAGATCAGGAGAGAGATCTTGGGGTGGTGGTGGACAGGTCGACGAAAGTGTCGACCCAATGTGCGGCGGCAGTGAAGAAGGCCAATTCTATGCTTGGGATAATTAGGAAGGGTATTGAGAACAAAACAGCTAGTATTATAATGCCGTTGTACAAATCTATGGTAAGGCCACACCTGGAGTATTGTGTCCAGTTCTGGTCGCCGCATCTCAAAAAAGACATAGTGGAAATGGAAAAGGTGCCAAAGAGAGCGACTAAGATGATTACGGGGCTGGGGCACCTTCCTTATGAGGAAAGGCTACGGCGTTTGGGCCTCTTCAGCCTAGAAAAGAGACGCCTGAGGGGGGACATGATTGAGACATACAAAATTATGCAGGGGATGGACAGAGTGGATAGGGAGATGCTCTTTACAGTCTCACATAATACCAGAACAAGGGGACATCCACTAACATTGAGTGTTGGGCGGGTTAGGACAGACAAAAGAAAATATTTCTTTACTCAGCGTGTGGTCGGTCTGTGGAACTCCTTGCCACAGGATGTGGTGATGGCGTCTAGCCTAGATGCCTTTAAAAGGGGATTGGACAAGTTTCTGGAGGAAAAATCCATTATGGGGTACAAGCCATGATGTGTATGCGCAACCTCCTGATTTTAGAAATGGGTTATGTCAGAATGCCAGATGCAAGGGAGGGCACCAGGATGAGGTCTCTTCTTATCTGGTGTGCTCCCTGGGGCATTTGGTGGGCCGCTGTGAGATACAGGAAGCTGGACTACATGGGCCTATGGCCTGATCCAGTGGGGCTGTTCTTATGTTCTTATGCCTTTTTCACCCTTCTGTGGGTGATATTAAGGTCTAATAAAGCCTCATTCATTTTTAAGATATTAGCTTGTAGAAGCCTGGGTTCAGACATAATGCAGAAATATAGTTTATTTTAATGTCTGAATCTAAACATCTCCACAAACGTTGGACAACAAACCAGAATCTGAAACCACATTTTGAAGCTGGTTTGCAAACCAATTTGTGCAATGCTAGAATGTCTGAATTCACAGGCCACTGATAAGCCATAGTTAACCATTGCTCAGGTAGCTGCTACTACATGGAGACGGGAGTTAACTTATGAACTTATGCAGTAGAGTTCTGAGAAAATGGGAAGGAAAAGCGAACATCTCTAAATCACGGTTTCCCTGTTGTATGTGCAGAAGCTCAAGTAATGGTGTAGAATTCTTGACTATTCTTAAAACATGGCTATATGTTATGCCTGAATCCAGTCACATAGTGTTGTCAATAGGTTGGATCAAATTCTTCATTCTGAAGCAAGAGTTGCTACCTATCAATGTACTGGGGTGGGGTTGGGAAATCTCATTAAAATCAAAATATGGATATAGGGAGAACTTAGAATTAAAAGATTAAAAAAAAAACTTCTTCAACAGTTTCCATGCATTGTTCTCATGAGTAATCTTTGGGTGGAGAGAGATTATAGCATTTATAGGATGGTGAAGATGACATGACAGGAGCACCACTATCTGTAGTGTGCACACGCTTCATATGTTCATCTCTGATACGTGACTTTTGCAGGATTTTATAGTGTTTCGACCTCTATTTGATGGGGCAATTTGGGGGTACTTTCTGGGGCACTTAATGTGGTGTGTGAATTGCAGCCCTGCTACTTCAACCATCTCTCTGCCCACCACCAATTCACCCAGATAGCAGATATGGAGGGCTATTCCTCCTGCACTGGATTTGGATAGGACAGACTAGAGCAGAAGAGATAAAGGAAGAATTGTGGGCTAGAGTGTCTCCCCATCACTCTCTTCTCCTCCACTTCCTCCTGTGCCTCATCCCCCTCCCCCTTTTCAGATTCTCAAGTGAGATGGGATAGTGGCAGGGAGGTGGACGCTCCTGTTGCCAAGTCAAGTAAGCAGCAGTGGGCGGGCATATGGGAGTTGTTCTTACATTGGTAAGCCAGACAGCCAGTAGACTGTCTGGGAGCAGTATCTGCTGCTCCCCCCCCATCACTTCCTCAGGCTAGCGTATTGGTTTTTTCTCCTTATAAGGCTAGCTAGAGACAACAGTGGGACAAAATAAATGTGTGAATATACCATGTGCTACAATGCCTCTATCATTCCATTTTCAACACTGAAATTATTACCAGACTCCAGCCTTTGTATGCAGTCTGGGACTAATGTTCTTTTATAAAATATAACCATAAAGAAAGGCACTTGCCAATATAAAGTTCAGCCAGCAACACAAGCAACTCTGATTTCATTTTCTTACCAAGTTTCCTTCTACAGAAATAGAAAAGCACCATTTCTGCCTTTGAGATAGTAGTTTGGGATGAAAACTTCGTGACTGACTCAGGCTCTTTCTAGAGCATAAAATAACTTGTAGTTTCTTCAGATGCTAGCCCCAGTTCAACACCAGTGGTGTGATTCCCCCATCCCTGTGAAACATATGGGGGGAAAAACATAAGAAGAGCCCTGCTGGATCAGGCCCAGGGCCCATCTAGTCCAGCTTCTTGTATCTCACAGTGGCCCACCAGATACCACAGGAAGCACATACAAGACCACAAGATACTTGCATGTCGCTGCCACCTTCCTGCATCTAGCATTCTATATATGCTCACACCAGATTGCAATTGGGTTTAACTTACGCTACTTTATTAAACACAGTGACCAATTTTTAATGCATGAAACCTACTGAATTTACCTTCCCTCCCTCTATATGACGGGCAACCCAGTCCTCTTAACCCCAGCACAATGATTAAGTGGCACTGGTGCAGGCATCTGCTGTATCTCAGAGGACTTTTGGCTGCTAGAGGTCTCCCTGGGGTAAGGGGGCATTTGTCTCCTTACCTTGGAGTAAGCCCTGGCAGCTGCTATGGATCAACTCAGACCTGCACCAGCTCAATCACTGGCATTAAGTCCAGGTTGACGTGGAAAGGCAGATCAGGCCCAGGACGAGGAGGTCAGGATTTGATGTGCGCCACCACCACAGAACCCATCCCCTCCTGGGCCTGATCTGCAACCCTTCCTGCCTAGCCATCACCCTGTTCCACCCACCCTTCCCCATCCCGCCCTCCTGCTCTCCCCCACCCTGTTCCACCCCCTTACGTAGCCTTACCCGCCCCAGTGAGTCTTCGGACATCTGCAAATGGGCAGGATGCCTCTCCGACCTTCCCACCAGCAGCCTGGCAGTGCTCGTTGGTGGAGGCTACTTTGTGACTGCCGTAAAGCAGTCTTCACCACCATGTGCTATGCCAGCACCTGGCCAGCATATGATTGGGCCATAACCTTAAAAGAGAAAGAATTAATATAGTATCAGGGGCTATATCAATTCCTATTGTATATTAAACGAAACAATAACAATATGGTTAAGGGAGCTAATAATAATTGCACACACAAAAAAAAAATGTGTGCATATGCATGTGTCAGTAAAAATGTAGCAAATCACTCAAGCCAGCTTAACTTCAGCTACCACCAGCAAAACAAAATTAAAAAGCTTGAAAAGTTTTTGTGCCAAGGTATTGCAGTTCTAAATCTGGCAGTCCATGACTGCTTCTGACTCCAGCACCATCAGTGGGACTAAAGAAGGCTGGAGGTAATTACATTCTGTCTCTCCTCCTAAAGTACAGGCCCGTTACACCAGTGCCTTCCAGTGAAGTAAATCCTTCTCATACTTCATTTGGTCACTGCAATGCTATTTCAGGGAAACCTTTATGACTTCAGAAGTTGATTGCTTTGGCCCTGCAGTCCTTTATATAGAATTGCTGAGTTGCTGGAGAGCAGAGGTTTATCATTGTCTTATGGACTGAGTCACATACTGAATGCCACAGTTGCTAGATCAGCACTAGCTATGAAGGAAATAAAATAGATAGAACGATAGATAACCTGACATGTTCCAGTAAATATGGGTAACTGTGGAATGCAAATAAAATCCTACATGGAAGATTTACAATAGGATTCATTCAATGGATGGAATGGGGGCCAGGAATCATGGTGCTTGGCCCCTCACAAGATGTCCACACATAGACTGTGCTTTCTGTGCAGGGTCTAACCCTTGTACAGACTGTAAACATGTACAGTGTATGTGTAATCAGGAGCCCCACATTTTCCAGGGCCCCAATCCTGTGCAAAGATCCTAGATATGTATTCAGGTAGGCTTTGGTATGGTATGTAAGAATCATGAGTGCAAGGAAGCTTACTGAAGGCAACTTACCCATGCCTCTTCCCCACAGCAGCCCTGTGACAAACCTCCACTCTCTCTCTCCTGAGGTCAATGTACCCTCTGGAAAGGGGTGGATGCAGAGATCTAAGGAGAGAAGGGGAATTTCTGAAAATGGATTGGAAGCAAGCTGCATTCAAGATGCCTTCACTTGCTTTTCTGGAATTCCCCCTCCCCTCCTGCCATTCTTGCCCTTTCTGAGTGATTGCCCAGCCCTCAGGAGAAGCTTTTCTGGGTACTGAGTGGCAGAGTGGGTAGGGACATTGTCTTCCGTGAGCTTCCTTGTGTTCTTTGGTTACAAGCCTTTGTCTTAGGGATGCCTCCTTTCACCACAACCCACTTCTTCCTCCTTCATATTTTAAGGGTGTCTGAGCAGAGCTATTGAGCTATGAGTTGCTCAAAGCTCAATAGTATTCACCAGTACTTCCTGATACTCTTGAAGCCTCCTGTCTTTACACTGACACCATATGACTTTTGAAATAATAGAGGGGATGGAAAGGAGGGAAATTCTGTAACCAAGGAAGTAACCAAGGAAAGGATGTGTGCGTAGACAGAGCTGTGCCTGTTTTAAAGACACTCCTCAGTTCCTGTTTTCCACCTGGAGCGGCAGTGCTGGATGCTCCCCAGAGCTGGGTGCAAGCAGCTTAGCCTGCTATTGTCCTTGAATGTTAGAAGTCACATCTCAGCAGTTCTTTGAGTGAGTAATTTGTGGGAAGGAGCTGCCTGCAGTTGCCTGCCTTTCTAGATTTGTGACAGCCAGATTTATATTATTAACAGTGCTGAGACAGGTCTGCTTTCTTCTCAGTGCTTTATTTCAAGTAACAGAATGAGCAGGGCTGTCTTCGGGACAGGAGGCAAGCCTTTTCTTCTCCATTCAGGTTCAATCATGATGATGGTGGTTGCTTGCGAAAAGTGTGGAGGGGGCCCTGTCATGCTTTAGACATCTACCTTTGCTTAGACCTCAAGTGCCTACACTGAAAGGAAGGAAAGAGGTTGTTCTGTTTATTTGACAGACAATTTGGGTGTTCTACCAATCCCAAGAAGCACGACAAGTGTATGTTAATTTTGTTATGGCTTCAAGAACTTGGATGTGGGTTTAGCCAGATGAAGTGAAATGTGACAGGTGCCTTGCAGAAAATGAAAAGTGCATGTTTTTGATGGCTCCTCTTTCCATGTTTCTTCTCTTCGCCACTTTCTCCCAAGTATTGAACTGCTTGCTGGCAACAGTCACTGGTGTGAAGTCATGGCCTTTCTCTGTCCAACTCCCACCCCCCCCCCAGCACATCACCAGTCACCTCAGAGTGCTGCTTCAGCACAGTATGAGAACCAGCTGTGAGGGATATGCTGACATGGATCACTTAGTAGGGAGCGTGTTGTGCAGGCTGCCTTGGATAGCAGAACACACCAGCAAGCCACAACAGGCTCTTAGTGCAAGACCCCCCACTGCGCTGCTTTGCAGTCTAATGAGCAAACCAATTAGTGAGTCATTGTTTATTCTCAGGGGGAGCAAAGTGAGAAACTTGACAAACAGGACTGGAGCTGCCTCTTCTCTTTGTGTTCCGCAGGCTGCTCTTTCCCCTCCTCTCCGTGTGTTTACCATGGTTTTGGCCAAGCAGATGACAAGACATGGGAAATGAGTAGGGCCTTCCCATCCAAGTGTGCACTGGAAGAACTGAATGGAGAAAGGCCAGCTGCGCAGCTCCTCACAAATGATAGCACTCGTGGAGTGTCACAGCACAGGGCAATGATCAAGCCACTAGCAGCAGATTGTGTTCAAAGTGCACCCATGATAAGTAGCATTATGAAATCCCCGATGGGCTTTGCAGTGTGGCATCCAAGCCCAGAGATGGAAAAAAAATGTGACATTGTCACAGTGCCTACCAATCAGAACTACCTGTGTCACCAAACAGACTTCCTTTTCAAGCTGGTAAGAGAACATTTCAAGGTCAAAGAAACTGCAGGACCAGAGGTGGAGGGAAATCTCTTACAAATGTCCAGAATATGCCTATGTGGGTATCCTTATTTTAATGCAAATTCATTTAAGAATTCCAATTCCAATATCAATATTTCGATCAAGGTTTAGTGGGATCACAGAAACTGGTTTTGCATATGTACGTGTAAACGTCTCCAAGAGAAACAGAACACACAAATGTTGGCTCTCTCCATTGCATTCGGCTTTTGTTCTTCCCTGAAGCATTAGTTGGCTTTGTTAGAGAGAGACAGAGTCCTGGCCCAGAAGAACAGTGGGTCTGATCCAGCATAGGGAATGCCAATATATTAATGCTCTAAGACAGGGGTCTCCAAACTTTTTGGCCAGAGGGCCGCATGAAATATCTGGCGCAGTGCTGAGGGCCTGAAAAAATTTAAATATAAAATTTAAATAAATATATTAGAGATGGAACTTAGATGAATGAATAAATGAATGAGTGGGCTCATTCACTCAGCCTCTCCAGCCCCTCAGAACACCCTCCAGATGCAATCAGAGCACAGCTCTGGTCATGTTCAGTTGAGTGGACCAGAGGCTTTTAGGGGGCCAGAGGCTGGCTGCAGGCTGGATAGAGGCTCGCTGCGGGCTGCCATCTGGCCCCTGGGCCAGGGTTTGGAGACCCCTGCTCTAAGATGTGCTCTTTTCCTTACTTCTAGAATAATTTCACATCACAGTGCTGCTGAGGCAAGAGAAATTGTCACCATGTCTTATTTTTGGTAGTAAAACACAGCCAAAAAAAAAAATAAATAAATGGTTGAATGAGCTTACCCTATTCCCTGAAATGAACAGTTGAAGGTTCTATCATCAGCTTCTATACACATATTGGTAAGCAATGTCCCGTAACTGGAATGGAAACTGTGGGGATGTTCTGGAAGGATGTTCCAGAGGTATAAATCGGTATAAATGACTCAGTAATCCTTTAATGCATCATGAGACTCACATCTAACAGGCAGTGACATGATCCTCTTCAGTTCAGAAAGCCTGACTCCTTTGTTTTATTGCCTGCTGCTGTTGCTTGTGTGTGTGTGGGGGGGGGGGCAGGGCTTTGCTGATCTGTGTTTCTAGCAGCCCAATCCTATCTGGTCCAGGTGACACCGGTGTGCCTCTTACTCAGCACACTACTGGGGATGCTGGAGGGAAGGCTGGAGACTTCCCACAGGTGACTCACCCTTATCTGTAATCTAAGGGATCTTAAAAATATGTCACAAAAGGGAGGGAATTGTTGCCACTTTCATTTGAAAGATGCACCTAATTTTTTCGAACCCTTATCAAATATCAGAGGATAAGCTCACTCTTTCCTGGGGTCACTGACTCAAAATTTGTTTGACACCTGGCTGCTTTTGGCAGAAGGACACATAGCTTCGAAAGGGTCACAAGAGAGCCAGTTCTCAGAGGGCACAGAGCAGGGGTGGCCAAACTTGCTTAATGCAAGAGCGTTATGATAAACTTCAGAGGTTTGAGAGTAGCAAGAGAGATGTTTGAGAGCCATAATATGTAAGAAGCATTTAAATTCTTAAATATATTTATTCACTGTGAGCATTAAATATATGTTTTAACCCAGTGGACTCTTGGTTTATACCACTGGCTATAAATAATACTAAATAAATAATACTAAAGCTTGAAGCTTTCTTATTTACCTTTTATACTAATTGTGATGCAAAAAGGAGCTCAGCCAACATATTTCTGCGAGCCACATATTATATGTCAAAGAGCTGCATGTGGCTTGCAAGCCACAGTTTGGCCCCTCCTGGTGACACCACAAGTAACTGAAATCGCTAAAATCGTGGTGGTTGGTAATAATACCACCATGCTATATACCGTTGGATGTGGAATTTGCAGCAGAATGCAATGAAAGAAAACTGGAGTGAAATATCTCCCTTCTATCAAAAGTTATGGCCGAAAAACCAGAAAATAGCAATGCATGGAGTCCTATGGAAAGTGAAACTGAGCCACATTGCGTGTTTGCTCATGGGTAGGCAAACTGGCCTTAGTCCATCAGAAAGGGCAGGCTAAGAGGAATCCAACGACACCTGAATGGTCCTGATCTGATGAATGCAGCCTCCCAAAAACACCCTAGAAAGAAGTCCCTCCCTCCAAGCTGACGAACATATTGAGCCCTATGAAAAGTGAAACTAAGCGTTTACTCGCAAGTAAGCAAATGTCCCTTGGTTCATGGTCAGGTCAAGCAAAAGGGAATTCGAGGTCACCAGGATGGTTCTGACCTGATGGAACTGGAGCTCAAATGCTCCAGAAGGCAGCCCCCCCCCCTCGTAAAAATAATGAAACAAAGCTTTGAGAGGGTAGAGTGAATTTTTTCTGTTTTAGACTTGTAAAGCCAGGTGGGTCCTGATAGTGATATGCTTGAAATATAAGAACTTAAATTGAACTGGGTACCGGGTAGGGTTGAAAATTTTACTGATTTTTTTGTCGGGGGGGGGTGTTATTTCAGGCAGGCTACAGACAAAATTCACATGGTAGATCAGGGCTGACTTCCCCTTATTCAAATATTTGTTTTTCTTTAATTTAACTATTTATAATTATTTATTTTAATTTGCTTGATGATGTCACTTCCAGCCATGACATCACTTAAAAATTAATCATGTCATACGCGGTGACAAAAATTTATGGTCCCTGGGTGTCAAATGACCTAGCTACACCACTGTCCCAACTTAGAGCCAATCCTGTGCTCGGTGGCATGGCTCTGTGCCACCGAGCAGAGTCGCAAATGTGCTGTTAGGCACGTTCATGAGGTTCACTGCCGTGCTCCCGCCTGTGCTAACCCAGTCGCCCAGTTTCCGCGGCTCAGAGGTCTCCTGGACTGCCGAGCAGCAGCACTGTAGGTAGGGGTGGGGGCAGGTGTGGGGGCAGGGAGGAGGCGTTCCAGGGAGGGGGGAGGCCAGCGGAGGTGGAGTTCCACTTCGCAGGATCCAGGGCGCTAGTGGAGGGCTGCGCGCCCTACACAAGCGCCTTTTCCTAACCGCCGACCTCTTGGTCGGCAGTAAAGTGAGTAGCCGCATTGCAGGGCTGCTTACCTTACCCAGGGGAAGGGGATGAACATCCCCTTCTCCCGAGGCGCCTCCCACAGTAGTGTGGGAGGCACTGGATTCGGCAGCAGCCCTCCTTGATGTCACCAAGCCTGGGCACCCGGGCAGCTCAGGATTTGGCTGTCCACTACTATATCCCAATTTACTACTTCTACTTACTTGCTATCAGTGGTGTCACTAGGAGGGTGCAGGCTGCACTGGGTGACACCACTACTTGCCAAAATGGTAAAATCTTGGTATTTTTTAATCATACCACCATGTAAAATAAATTAAACAAACAAACAAACAAATGTTAATGGGGGTTACATCAACCCTAGAGATGCCACTGCATTTGGGCTGTGCGTATGATAACGTACAGTACTTTATTCTGTATGGTCTAGTATGGGAGGAGGTCCATCATTGTGGTGAACAGTGAGCTCTCACAACAGGTGACACTAACCCTTGTGACATCTCTGCTTACTGTTTACTACTGGACTCAGAGAAGGTCCGTCCATATTTGGGAGAAGAGTTGAGTTCATGCTCACAAAAAAACCTTTCCATCCTTCACTGTAGGAGGTTCCACAAGCACACCAGTAAGTACCTGCACCCATTCTGCTACAGTTGCCAGAGTCTGCAAAGCTTCTTCTAGCTCAGTGGTTTTCAACCGCTGTGATGCGGCACACTGGTGGGCCGCAAGGCTGTCTCAGGTGTGCCGTGGGATCAGAGGAGGCAGGCAGCAGCTGCGCGCCCGCGTGCTGGAGAAGCGACTGCTTTGAGCCTCCTGCAGCAGGCAGCACAAGCAAGGGAGCAGCCAGGAAAGGGTGTGTGGGCTGCTTTGCATCCCACAAAGTAGCTGAAGAGTCCGCTTGGAGCTTGCTCCTGCTACTGAGCATGATTCAGGCTGCAACCTGATCCTCACTTTCCTGGGAGTAAGCCCCATTGGCTATTATGGGGCTTACTTCTGAGCAGGCATGCATAGGATTGGGCTTTTGGTTGCACTCTTTTTTCTCAAATACACAAGCAGGCAATTGGCACTTCTCTCTCCTCTTCTACCCCACCCTACCTCCTTCCCCAGGCATATTCCCCCCCCCCAAATCTCACAATCACAGTTAGCAACTCTCTTACTGTCCCTCCCTTCACTTGTCCGCACCTTCCAAAGATCCAGAATCACTGCCTCACATTCTCTCTCTCTCTCTCTCCCCCACCCCCAGTTTAATCCTGCACTTGTTTCAATCATGTCTCCTCACTGCCCCTCACCTGCATTTCTCCACTATGTGATCAACCTGCCCTGTCTTTGCCAACACTTTCTGGCACTTTGGATAAGAATTTTTCCTCCTTTTCAGAAACCACATATACTTCCCTCTCCATGCTCCTTGTCAATTTTTTTTGTCATGTAATGATTTAATTGTATTAATGAATGAATTAATAAAATTAATTCAAGATTAATTGTAATGTAGTGATTTAATGTAAGTAAAAAACTGGTAGTTGACAATTTTAGTGCCCTGTCAGTGTGCTGTGAGCTGAAAAAGGTTGAAAATGGCTGTTCTAGCTGTTTGGGGTGTGTTTCTTCTGTCACTAAAAATAGAACTGTCTCTTCACAAACCTCTAATGATCAAGGTGCAGATTGCACAGGAGTGAGGAATATAAATAGCTCTGGACTTGTCTTTTCCCGTCCTTTGTTATCTTCTGGCAAGTCCTGCAAGAATCCTTCCAAAGATTATTTTTGCACAGCTTCATTTTTGTATCAGTCAGTCAAGCCAAAACAGCATGTTGGCCTGCCTTGTTTAACTGAGTCCACAGAAAAGCTTAAAACAGCCATCTGGTAATGCGATATCTCATGATCCACTCTTGAATCAATACATTGATCCAATTCATTTGTTAAACCAGCCAGGTCATTGAACTATGTGTTTTGGGACTAGCTCTTGGCTTGATTAATTGCCCTGATGGTCCATTTCACATGCTTTCATCTGAAAAGTATATTGGGAATTTTTTAATGGCTTGACCTATACAATTCGATTGTGTTTAGCAGGTTGCAACCTTTAAAAATTAACTGACTTTCATGGCAGAAGCACCACTGTACTTTGTTGCAGATAAGACCCAAGGGAGGAGGAGGGAGCAAGAAAATAGGGTATTATTTATGCAACTGTTTCCTTGGAGTAATTAACTCGGTAACTTAAGCATGGACATCTTATTTCTGTTCTCCAGGGTAATACAAATACTCCAGTTTCATCTTCAGCTGGAGGGACTTTACACGATTCTTTCCTGAAAGGAAACAAAGCTGTTAAGCTCTTTGCTTAGTAGCCTAGTTAGATTACTGCAGAGGGAACTGCTAATCTTTGCTTATAGGTCTCCAGAAATAGCCTAGATCTGATGTCACACTGTACTTAAAAATAAAGGTCTGTACATTTACCAAAGGAGAAACTGAAGTTCCCCTCTTGAGAGACCAGGGAATACCTTCTGACGTATCTTGTTTTCTCTCTAAATAGTGCAGTAAGGAGATCACTGTGACTATAATGTCATTAGAAAAGGATACAGCATGGCTGCCTCGATAGCACCACAGAAACAATGAGACTTTAAGAAATTGATCAACTGTTATCTCACCCTCTGCAAGACCATTTTGCAATGGTCCAAGACCATTTGGACTCATGAAGAGTTCTAAAGGAACAGCCTCCAGCAACAAAGATCCCCCCCCCCACACACAACTGGCATCACCTTTAATAAAACAGAAGCACGTGAGTTTGAGAACAAGGCAAAAATGAATACAACAAACAAGTTGCAAAATCTGTCCACACCAATTGAGTAAGAATTAAGTGTCCTAATCAGTTCTATAATAGCTCTGATACAGTTCTTGAGAACAAAGAATGATTATACACCTTGTACTGGGCTAAACCTATCATTACAGATAAAACAATAGATTATGATAGACAAAACATCATTCTGACCAATAAAAAATCCAAAGACATTACTATTGCAGATGTTAACAATGCTTCTCACATATACACATTTTTTTAAATAATAAGAAAAACTTGAGAATGAAAAATATAAACAATTACCAAAATCTTATCTTGAAAGTAAAGTATTATTGGAAACTCAAAACAATTCATATTATTGCATTATCAGTTACAGAAGGATATTTCCCAAATACCCTAAAGCAAAACCTAGAATAATGTCATCTTTCCTATTAAATATGATGCAAAAAGCTGACTTGATTGTGGCTTAATCAGGACATTCTTAAACATTGACATTCTTAACAGAAAGAGGCTCATGATACAGAGGAAGCAGAGTAACTGCCAACAAGAAAGAAAAAGATTGTCAACCATAGAAACTGTTGCCTCACAAATAGACAAGTAAGAAGCATGAGTGAGAGAGGGAAGTGGTAGGATCTGGTGATTCTCTGTTTCTACAGGATGTCACAGTTATGGTACATGAGTCATTGGCCCTGATGCACTTCACTTTTGTTTACTAAATGATAGCCACTGAGGAGGCCCAATCTATATTGGAACATTGGCATTGAGAAAGGCATTGATTCTTTCCCCTTACAATGGGCCTGATCGGAATTGGGCCACCCATAACTGGTGTTTGCCCCAGGAAGGAAGTTGCCATTGGTCTAATAATAGTTGCAGAGCCTATGGTGGATTGGAGCCATAGAGCAAGTTAAGAGTTACAGCCCTCCTTCCCTCCATCCCATAGCTGCTATTTTGTAAGTGTCAGGACCAGTTTTATGTTTGCTACCTTTAGTTTGGTCCACAGGCTATACAGGAAGTACATCTTGAGATCTGAAGTCTGGTAAAGATATGGAAGTGCCATGACCAACACGTTTATGATTTCAGTGCCTCACTGGTGCTGTATGGAGTGTTTACATGGCAAAGCATTACACTAGTTCTTATCACAACCCTTGCTTAATTATGGACCCATCCTACAACTCTCTCCCAGTAATCAAACAATCATCTTTGTGCTCATCATTCTGACGTGTTCTTGGAAGTGTGAGTTGGTCACTTGTAAAGGAAGTTATAATGATCAAAGTGGCATGAAGCGCAATAATCACCAGACAACACATAGGCAGTGCACATGTGCAGATGACATAGTCATATCAACCGATTGTTCACCATCTATTTAAAGCAGCATTCATTCCTGAACTTCAGCCAGCCTGACCCTGAAAAATGTGCAGACTCAGGGCAGCCTCCACTAGTGCTTCCATGCTCTGTTTTTGTGCAAGGCAGGCTGCAGCAGACTCTGAAGGAAATGACATATATTACCCATTCGTACATACTTTGTATTTTTATACTCTATATTGCCTATACTTTTTTGTGTGTCTCTTGCTCTTTGGAATTACACTTTCCCTCCACTCTTTTAGTTACTGCTCCTTTATTCTGCAGTGATTTTCCATTGGCTTGTAAGAGGTGGGAAGACAGGTATTTGGCTACAACTCCTTCCTCAATTTACTTTTTATGGCAGACTTACAGATGGGTTGGATGATAGCATCCAGTGGGCTGCCCAATCAGATGCAGATGCAAAGGAATGTGTGCATGCACACAGTGCATGCACATAATCATGTATGGTCCATGTGACTATGCAGGGACAGAGCAGTAACTGTCTGTTTAGGGGGAGAGACCATGCATGCATGGTCTTCCTCATGTAACCGATCGCGATCAGATGTTAGCATTCAAACTCTGTGTTGCTGTTTTTAGCCCAGTAATATCTGACATTCCACAAACTGTTGATCTCTGGTTTTATTCTTTTCATTTCTGTTCAGTGCCTTGGGGAAAAGTCTGTTTTAGCAAGATACAACTATATTAAATAAATAAACAAATCATTCCTCCATCCTGTTGACCCCTCTGGAGCACATACCGGTGGGAAATAAAAACTACCAACACAAGATTTGTTGGGGTCTGCTGTGAGTGTCAACATAATTGCACTTTCTCTGATCCCTAAATAACATGGCAGCTCCAGCACAAGGAGACTGCACAAGGCCAATCATGTCTCAGAGGTCCTGTTGTGCCAGCATTGCACATGCTGCACTGAGGGGTCAACTGTTTGCACTTGAAGCATACAAAGTTCTGTACAATCAAGGCACTGTTCATACATATGAAAATTGTGTTTCAGGATCTTCTCATTATGGCCTGACATTCCAGCAAAAGAACCATGAAAAGCTGCAGTAGAAAGAAGTGGTAAATAGACTGTGACTTTTCAAGCTGCAAGGGAAGAACTAACAATTGTTCATATTGTCCTAATCAGGGACTCCTGAATCTGTTGGATGCAACCAATAAAGGAGATACTTCATGTAATACAGTAGCATACTGCTGGTAAATGGCTATCTGCTCAATTGTATTCAGGACTTATGTAAGTCCCAGACCAATAGTATGAAACCTGCACCTCTGACATGTGCACCAGGGGTCACCAGTGTAAATAGCCAGAGGTGGCATGCATGTGAGAGCAACTTGCAGATGCCCCACCAGAGCAGGAAGTTCAGCAGTGGGGGCAATTCAGGGGAGGGTTAGGGCAGTTCAGGGATGGAAGCAGGCCAGGTAGGGGGTGGTTCGAGAGTGGGATGGGTAGGGTATCAGTGACAGCCACACAAGCCAAGATCCTATACCCCTTTCCCACCCTAAACCGCCCCATTTCCTCGGACTTACACAAGCTAAAAAGCTGGCCTCAATCCAAGGAGACCCATTGAAACCAGGCAACTGACAGGGAAGTAACAAATTTTTTACTCACCTCTCTTGGACCACCTGGTCATCCCCCGTAACATGCTGTGCAGCATATCTTCTGTTGCAGCCCTGTCCAAGATTCATTGGGGCTTAGGGAGGTTAACTTGGTGGTGAGATTCGGGGGGGGGGGAGGGCGGATCAGAGGGGTTACCTTGGTGGTGAATAGTGCTGAACTTTCTTTCCCACCACCAGCCATGATCCTCTTACTATAGGAGGGACTGGCAGCCACCATTTTGGATTTGTACAATGCTTCAAGCTTTGAGTCATTCTAGGTCATGGGGGGGAGGGGATTATGACCATCATATAAACATGGTGGACCCCACTGCTGGCTGTTAGCTTTCTGCTCAGGCATAGCCAGAGGCAAAGCAAAACAGGTTGGTTCAAGGAAAGTTGCAGGCAGCTGAGCCAGCAGAATAACACTGCACCTGTGCCTGCCACACCCTAGTTAACTGAGCAGACTCTGATTGGGTGCTCAGACTACTTAAGCCTCAGTCTTCAGCTCCACCAGTGCAGTAGGTGTAAACTGAAACTGCTGCCGGAGACTTTGACGAACAAATAACTGTTTATGCATATGCTGTAGATGACCTTGGACTGACTGTGATTTGTGGATACTGACTTGGATAAGGTAACACGGGACTGCTATACTCTACGTGTATGACCTGGACTGCTTTGACTACTCTGTGTGTGTGACTCCTTGCTCAAATATACAACAGCTAATTCAAAGACTCTGCTGCGACTGCTGGTTTTTTGCACCCTGCTCTACGAACAGGACACACCCGGGTTTACAACCTAACACTGGCCACCATTTTTAATGGTAATAACCATTTTGTCTGACCATGATCTGGAATCACTCAGTGTATACAACACTGCAGGAATTCAATGTAGCTGTTACCAAACCTTCCAGAACCAGAAGAAACAGTGAAAAACATTTCCTGGGTGAGAAGAAGTAAATCTGAAATGGGAATCCAAGCTGGCAGTAGCCACTCCAGGCCCAACATCCATGATGGACCTTGACAAGGCTCTGGGGGCCCTGACAGCTGGCCAAGGATGTTTTGTGATGATGCCAGGCCTGTAAGATAGGTGCTGATATGTGATTCCCATTTTCCAGACTGGGAAACAACAGAATTCAGAGACATCGGCTTGTTTGACATCACTTGGTGAGTTTGGAGATTTGAGATTTGAGTTGACCAGAGCAGGAGATCAATATAGACCTTGAATGAGCTTCAAAGCACACAAAACTGTTCCAAAAAATTGGAACTCTAGGCTTCGGTCCAGCAGATGGCTTTTATTGTTCTGCATAAATAGGAAGTCTCTTTAGTTCATCCTCTGAATAATTCATGGAAAGATATGTTATCCTCACTGCAATCCATATAAAAATAATTTCATGCCACACCATTCTCTTGGGATAGATAGTTTTGAGGACAAAAGAATAAAATAAACCGATACCACATTAAAGCCCAACTCTTGGCAAGACAGAAATCCCACTGTGTGAAGGCAGGTGACTCTCTGTGAGATGTCAGGAGATATTCTACCCTCCCACAAGTCTCATTCATTTTGATCAGAAAGGCAGACGGGCAATGGAAACAAACCTGCACACCCCAGAAAATAAATATTAATCTTTTCCCCATACCAGGCACCTGTACAAACATTGTTGCCTGTATCCACGCAGCACATAGAAATCTATGACTGCTACGAACATGCTGGATAATATTATGTAGCATATTCTCAGAGAATGTATGGGAAGATCAGCCAAAAAAGTACTTTCATAGAGAAGGACCAGGTTTGATATTTGCTAACAACCTGGCATTTGGGGGATCATGCTGAATTTTTCTATTCCGTGCTTGCCAGCATGATCCTGACAAGCACGGAGTTGAAAAATCCAGCATCACCTTATGCACAGAGCAGGAGGTCTAAATACTTCTCATTAGGATATTTTTTAAAGAAAATCAATAGCAGTACTAGATGTTTTCTTTGAAACTCATGTACCTTGAAAAATTCTTATTTATTTTTATAACACTGATGCCCAATTTGATATTGATATTGCCATTTAACTGAGAGTGAATTGAGTCTGGGAGAGATAGACTTGCCCAAGGCAAATCCTGTAACTGAAGTAGGATTTGGAAGTTTTCTGAATTCAGGTTCCACCTGTCCAGCTAAAGCTCTGGTTGTGTGTCCTTCACTACTCCCATATCAAGAAAGCAGAAGGAATTCTGACCACAAGGGCCTCTATTTCTTAATGCATACTTTTAACAAGAAAGGGATGGAAACGACCCTTTCAGCAGCACATGAATGCAGAACATAAAGAGCCCTTAAGGTCTTGTGAACCTTGTGTACCGCTTCTTCATGCAGGTGAAAATGAAGGTGAATATTTGCTTAATTTTGACAAGGGGCAAGTGAATGGAGAACTTGGAAAATGTCCTGAATGTTTGCACTGCTCTTGAATGCAGTACAGCCTCAAACTTCCTGGAAGTTCAAACATTAAGAGTTAACCACCTTCCCAGTGTGCTCTGCCAGTGGTATAGTTAGCGATCATGCAGCCTGGTGCTAAGTTCAAAATGATGCCCTGGAAGTGACGTCATGCCCAGGCATTTGAAAAAGTGAAAATGGGGGGAAATCTGCCTCCCCTCCCCAGCAGCTCACCGCCCACTTGCTCTGCCACCTCCCCACAGGCTCTCCCCATATTAACACCTTATTGGTTCCCTGCTGTATCATAACTCCTAATGGCTCTCAGAATAATCAGTCTCTTTGGTCAGTTTTGAGTTAAGAAAATCCAGTTTGTGTTACATAATGCAGTTGTGTTTTTATTTTCTGATTATTTGGCTATAACTTTTCATAGTATAGAGATATTTTGATGTGGTTTGTTTCATTGCGTTCTGCATGGAATGGCATACACCAAGATGGTATTCAAAAATACAAAGGTTTTCAAAATTGTGGCCACTAGTGTCAAACTCAGGCTATTGCCCCCCAAAAGCTTGTTGCCTGGTGTAATTACTACCCCCTGCAACCCCTTAGCTACACCACTTTGCTCCAGAGACAAAACTCATCATAGTAAGCTACCATTTTGCCTATGTAGAGATTGATGTGATGTTCCCAATTTCAGGGGTTCATCTTCCTTGACTTTGATCATTGGCATGGAGCTGAAATTGAGAGACAGCCCTGAGAACAACAAGAGTTTTCAGATTTCCTTGGAGAGCAACAATCCGTCTGAGGTGAAACATGTCACTGATATCTCAAAGGCCGTCAGCTAGCAAAGTCACTGCATTGGATTGTGGCTGCAGGTTGTGACACATCCTGAAGGCCAACAAAGCCAAAGCATGTAACAATCTAAAACAAAACTGAAATGGGCCCTTGGTTTAGCTCTTATTCCTCTACCTAGAAAAGATTGATATATATTGGCAACCTTCAGTCTCAAAAGACTATGGTATCGCGCTCTGAAAGGTGGTTCTGGCACAACGTCTAGTGTGGCTGAAAAGGCCAATCCGGGAGTGACAATCCCTTCCACACCGGGAGCAAGTGCAGTCTGTCCCTGGTCTGTCTCCCTGGCTATGGGCCTTCCTTCTTTGCCTCTTAGCCTCAGACTGTTGGCAAAGTGTCTCTTCAAACTGGGAAAGGCCATGCTGCACAGCCTGCCTCCAAGCGGGCCGCTCAGAGGCCAGGGTTTCCCACTTGTTGAGGTCCATCCCTAAGGCCTTCAGATCCCTCTTGCAGATGTCCTTGTATCACAGCTGTGGTCTACCTGTAGGGCGCGTTCCTTGCACGAGTTCTCCATAGAGGAGATCCTTTGGGATCCGGCCATCATCCATTCTCACGACATGACCAAGCCAACGCAAGCGTCTCTGTTTCAGCAGTGAATACATGCTAGGGATTCCAGCACGTTCCAGGACTGTGTTGTTTGGAACTTTGTCCTGCCAGGTGATGCCGAGGATGCGTCGGAGGCAGCGCATGTGGAAAGCGCTCAGTTTCCTCTCCTGTTGTGAGCGAAGAGTCCATGACTCGCTGCAGTACAGAAGTGTACTCAGGACGCAAGCTCTGTAGACCTGGATCTTGGTATGTTCTGTCAGCTTCTTGTTGGACCAGACTCTCTTTGTGAGTCTGGAAAACGTGGTAGCTGCTTTACCGATGCGTTTGTTTAGCTTGGTATCGAGAGAAAGAGTGTCGGAGATCGTTGAGCCAAGGTACACAAAGTCATGGACAACCTCCAGTTCATGCTCAGAGATTGTAATGCAAGATTAGCTGAATATATTTCTGCGATTCAAACTGGACAAACAGGAGCAGTCACAAGACTCCGGTTGATACCTATGTCATAATATATCATCCCCACTCCCTCAAGCAACCTTAGCCACATATCAGTCTGAGGTTATCGCAGGCTATACTAGGTTATACAACTGGTAACAGCTGACCAGGATAGAGTTAGCACAGAAAGGAGAGAGGAGCTTTGATGTCATCAGCTTCGGTGAGTGCTGAGCAGAACCAGCTTGTCTGAAGTACAGCATTCAACGCATAACAGCAAATGGTTGCCATAATTCACAATATGACAGGCAAGTAACTGAGACTGTGCTGGTTTCACAGGCCCGTCTGGAATGCAGGCGGCGGCGGCTGGAACATCTGCTCAACCTGCAAGCAATTGGAGAGGGGCTCACTAAAGCAACCTCATATCTTTTCATTAAGCCCATCCCATTGCTAGTCTCTTCCAAGTACATTGCCCTCAACACGTCTCTGTTTTAAAGCTGTTCCCTTTTTGCTGTAGCACTCTCCCATCTCAGCAGTAGCTCCTTTGATACCCTTCCATATCTCCTTCTGCCTATTGCAGTCAGCTGTTCTGTACGTTTGCATTCCTTTTATCCTGCAAACACAGTTTACAAATGATTTTTGTACAAGAACAGAACGTGTTCGTTGCCCAATTTATAGTCAATACAGGCATCTCAACTCAGAAGCATCACTTGGGTAGCCCTAGGCCCCTGAAATATGTGGTTACTGTTCATGGGCCTACCTTACAGAATTGTTGCAAAGACTACTAAGATAGTAGCACTGAGGGAACTTAGCACACAAGTTATTATCATACAGATTTATGGCCCAATACTATCCTTTGTCAAAGACACAGCATGGACATGGTAAGTTCTGCACCAAGCAGTGCAGAGGCAGAGGGAGTGCAGGGAAAGATGTAACAGGTGGGGAAGGACGGCAACCAGGACAGGAGTGGGTGGATTGGGCCCAGGAGAGGGCAGGATCTGTGGCCACTGCGTGTGCCATATCCTATTTCCCTTCCCAGGCCCAGTCCACCTAAATGGATCCACTGGGTTTTCCTCCAGCTATTTAGCTTGTGCAGGTTGCACAGGTCCAATTAGACCCCTTTGTGGCTTCTGGGGCTTACCCTGGGGCAAAGGGGTGAATGGCCCATTGAGGAGTCCGCCAACCTTCCAACTTCCCCCATAGGATGCAGCGCAGCCTGCACTCACCCTGCTGCATCAGTGGGGGGGGGGGGGTTGGATGGGATTTGTCTGCTTATTTGCAGCAGGCTTTAAGACAACTTTCAAGGTCAGAGGAAAAATGCTGCTCTCTGCTGCTGCACTTTTTATCCATCTCACCTCCACGCCTGCTCTGTAGTATTTCTGGGCATCAGAGCAGTCAAAGAAGGGGAGGAGATGCGACCAGTGGCAGGTACAGATGGGAGTAACTATGGCTGCCTCACCTCCCAGTGCACTGGGAAATGAAAGGACTCACACGAATCTCTGGGTTGGAAACTGAGAACTGTATGAATAAGCAATCCAGCTGCAGAACAGCTGTCTCCCCAAGTGTTTTCCTTGTTATGCTTTGTGAGGAAAGGCTATATCAGATCACAGCTAGCACTGCTTAACTGGGGTCAGAACAATATGCAGCTTGGCATTCAGTCCACCAATAAATGGGCAGGCATGCAGATGCCTGCATCTGATTCAGAAGCCAGATGCAATGAGCAAAGATGCTTCTATTTTATGGTATTTTATTTTATTGCTACTGCTGTTGCTTAGATTTTGTTTAAAGTGGTTATTTCTTTATTGTTGTTGTCAGTAGAAGTAGTGGTATTGTATTGTTTTGTGTTTTATTGTAAACTCTTTGCAATTTTGAGGAAAAGGGAAATATTGTGGCCCTCCTCATCTGCCTGTCCAGAACCCATGGATTTGACCCAAAGTGGATTCCAAACCAAGAAACCAGAAGCAGCCTTCTGAGGCAGGCACTCACTCCTCAGAACAATTCTGGACATGACCAGAAAACCCTTCCAGTTGTGTCCAGAAGTCCTCTGTGTCTCGTCCCATTCCCCCCACCCCAGCAGATCTCAGTATCTGAGGTCCGGTATCCACAGGGAGTCTAGGAACAGATCCCCTATAGATATTGAGGTCCCACCTGTATAGACCTTTACAATAGGTTTGCTGGAAAGAGGTATAAAAATATTCATAATAATAGCAATAATAGGTAACAATCACCTGTTGCTAGTTTCTAGCATCTGGTATTCAGAGGTACATTGTCTCTGAAAATGAAGGTCACCTTTCTGTAGACCAGTTGAGGATGTAGCAATTGTGTTTACCTCAGTGGTGTAGCGAAGGGGGTCAGGTGGTAGCAATTGCATCAGGCAACAAGCTTTAGGGAGGCAACAACCAGAGCTTGACACTAGTGGCCAAAATTGTGAAAACCTTGGTATTTTTGAATAATACTATCATTTTATATATCATTTGATGAGGAATTTAATGTAGAATGCAGTGAAACAAAACATGTCAAGATATCTCTATTTTAGCAAAAGTTATAGCCCAATAACCAAAAAATAAAAACACAACTGCATTGTGTAACAAAAGCTGGATTTCTTAACTCAAAACTGACCAATGAGACTGATTGTTCCAAGAGCCAATTAGGTGTTATGATGATACAGCAGGGAACCAATAAGGTGTTAATATGGTGGGGGAAGTAAGGGGGGCGGCAGCAGAGCAAGTGAACGGTGAGCTGCTGGGGGCAGGAAGTGGATTTTCCCTCGTTTTCACTTTTTAAAAAGCCTGGTTGAGATGTCACTTCCAAGACATCATTTTGAAGTCAGCACCAGGCTACATGATCATTAGCAATGCCACTGGTTTACCTAATTAAGAAATGTCCCCCCCCCCCCAAAAAAAAAACAACCCCACACTTGTTAAGTAAAATAGAGCTCTAACTGGGTTGCAATGACAACTGGACTGGGCTTTTTGTTGTCTTACCTAAGTATACCATTCATTAGAATGCAGGGTGCCATTCAGAAGAAGCACCCCAGAAAAGCTCCTTTCCTGAACAGTCCCTCTCTTTTCATATCCTCGTTCAAGCTCCAAGTCATGCTCATCATCATGAAACCGACATTGACTTCCTGACCACTGCAACAGATAAATAACAAATGAACAAGCCAGAAGAGTGCTCCACATTCTCACACTGGGAGCCAGAGTTTAAATTGCTTTGACCACTGGTGCCCTTTACTTGGAAATGTGAGCATAAGTTCATTTTCATCCAGAAAGAGTCCTGACATTGGTTTGAGCACAGCTGCATTTTGTATGTGTTTATTAGCCATCTTAATGCATTCATTAAAATCACAGCAATTATACCATTTCATTACATGAACCATGACAACACTCCCAACAATCTCTGTACGTGGGGAGAATCAGAAATAGAGAGCTGTACCAGTGACCCTTTCCGACAGGGTTTGACTAGTGCATCCTCTCTAGTTGTCTCAGAATCCCTGTGATGATGATATAGTTGGGCTGCAGTCCTTTCCACACTTACCTGAGAGTAAGCCCCATTGACGATTATGGGACTTACTTCTAAGTTGACATTCATAGGATTGGGCTGCTATTTTGAATGAGGCTTGAAATTTCTTACAAAGCATTTCTAAAGGTAATATTTTTAAAGACTGAGCTGGACTTGTACACATGCAGTCAATGAAAAATTTACTCCTTAATAAGCCTATAATATCTAGGAAAAAGGAAGCACATAGAACTTCCTGCAGAGGACGTCAATCATGGTATTAAGTAGTCTTTTGCTGGGTGTGTTTTTCAGCAGTCTTGTATTTAAAGCATTAATGCTTTGATGAAACTGAAGATGGAAAATTCCTTGAATAAATCTCTTTCGAGCAAACTAGGCGTTCCACTAAGAACATGAGCGAGAGGTGCGCTCAAAAGCAGAAGTGTCCCTTATTAAGCAACAATCCTGGGGAAAGCTATCCTGATTGGAATAGCAGCACTTCCCGGCAGGGGGGCTTCACAGTTGCAGTTTGCTCACTGACAGTCGCTCCCTGCAATCACTATTTGCTGCCAAAGCAGCTGTTGTAGGAAATAGCTACTTAGGGGTCAAACAGCTGCTTGGGGAGGGGGAGGTGATTTTTAGCATGAAAACAGTGCAAGAAGAGAGAATTAATATCCCCTTGCCTGGGCCACCATGTTCCAATCAGAACTGGTCCCCTGTGGCTGCTTTTAGCTTAATAAGGGCACTTCTATTTTTAAGTCTGGAGAACATGTTTAGCCAAATATACCTAGTTTGGCCCTTAGGGTGGAATCAGAAAATACAAAGACCTGAAAAAATCAGTGTGGAAGTGAAATGAGTCAACACGCCTTGAGCTGTGATCTGTTCTTTAAACTGGCAACAGCTCACGGGGGGGGGGGATACTCTCATTGGTCTCCAACCCCACACATCAAGTGTTCTAGAGATTTCATCCAGCTTAGATGAAGGGAGGAAAATGAGACTATTCCAGTCTTGTAAGAACTGTAGCAGTCATGGAAACTCGAAAGGTACACTAAAGAGAACATACTTTGCAAAAAAAAACAAACCCAAAATTAAAATTATTTGCCCATTCAGTGTACATCATATGTAGGAACTCCAATAAAGATGTCACAGAAATTGATTAAATTATCAGGGGCTCCCCCCCTTTTTTTTTTCTTTCTAAAAATGATGAAATAATGACAATGGCTTCTTCTGGCTATTTCTGTCAGCCTGTTTGTCCCTGGCAAGAATAAGCTGCCATTCATGTCAGCTTAGCAGCACGAGGGCCAATTATTCAATTAGGTCTTGTGCTGGAACAATTTTATGATGGCTCAGTCAGTCTGCAGTGAACTCACTGGCCAGCATGCAATGAGGTCATGTTTTCAAACCATCACCTCATGACCACCACAGAAAATTCTCCAAATCAAGGATAAGATGTGATACAGCCATGGAAAAACAGAATGTCAGTGAGAAATAAGAAGAAAAATCCTCAGTGTTTTAATACAAATATTTGCAGAGGGTCTTCACTTAAAGTTGTTTTGTTTTAAGTTGTTTTGTTATAAATTTGATAAGGAAAAGATATCGATTCCTGGCCAGGGCCACTATCTTTGAGGAGTTTGCATGTTCTCCCCATTATCTGTGTGGGTTTTCTCTGGCCTGGAAAGCTAGTTAGAAAGTACCATAATATGGATAAAGAGCCTGATTCTGAGCTGGCGCTGAGTGTCACAAACATACTGTAAGGCATGCCCACAACAGTCAGTGCCGAGTCAGCGCTGGCGCCAGCTCAACAGCAGTCTGTGCTGAGACCAGTGCCAGCCAGGGGCCAACCGCACGCCACCCGGAGCAAAGGGAGTCCTCCGGATGGCAGGGGGAAGCACTCTAGGGCAAGGGGAGGGTGGGGAGGAGGGAAGAACCAGGGCGGGATTGGCGGAGCTCTGCTCCACCGTATCCTGAACCTTGTGTCAGAACTTCCAGCCTGACTCAGGAACTCTCAACTCTGCGCCAGCAAAATAGCCAGCGCAGACTTGAGTAACCTCATTGCGAGGCCTGCACCCTTCCGCTGAGGAGATGCTGGCAGGTACCCAGCATGCAAAGATTGCAGCAGCAGCCATTTTGATGTCACTGCTCCTCTGGGGGCAGAGCAGCTCATGGTTGAGCTGTAAATCTTTGTATCTCTTTTCCTCATATATGAATGAAAGAGACAGTAGTCCAAGGCTCAAGGCTGCTTGTGTTAAAAAAAAAAGTGTAACAGCGCAATCCTGTTAATATGCTTTTATCTGTTTTTAAATTATGTTTTTAATCTGTTTTAACCTGTTGTAAGCTGCCTTGAGTCCCTTCAGGGAGAAAGGCGGGGTAAAAATAAAGTTATTATTATTATTATTATTATTTTATCCTAACTTGTGCTGGAACAGGCAGACCGGCTGACCTGTGCTGTATCCAACATGAGTTTCAGGCTGGCTGTGGCCTGGTCCAAGGCAAGGGGAAACAATTCCCCTTACCCCAGGTAGAGATGTAGTAGATGGGGCTACTTGGATCTGCACCATCTAAAGAGGTGGCACAGATCTGAGCAAACTGGGACTGCCCAGGGCTCCCTGGGGATGGGGATAGGATCCAGCATAACCGCTGGATTCTGGCCCCAATCTCCGCTCCCCACCTGCCCACCCACAGGCCTGCCCACCCCTCACCTCACCCTGGAATGCCTCCTTCCCACCCTCCCCACACTCCTGATCCTTGTGCCAACTGAGATCGGCCAGCACAGACTCACCTGTCTCAGTCAGTGCAGAGGCTGGATCCAGCCCCCAAGAGCCAGCACATGTCCGTGCACTGGCCCTGATGATGTCCGAGGAAGCGTAAATGTGCTTTATGGCACATTTGTGACCCTCCCAGGCTGGCGCAAGGACTTGAACCGGCCAAACATACCTTTAGGATTCTGTTCTAAGGCTCCTAAGGCATCCTGACAGCAAGATACAAGGTCTTTTCTATTTTGGCACCACATATGTGGAACGAACTACCTGAAAATCTGAGGACATTTCCCTTTTTATATTGTTTCCTTTGGGGTTTAAAAACATCTTTATTTTGCTTGGCATTTGAGAAGGGAGAAACCTCCAAGGGACCCCCTTTTAACTAGTACTTATAGGTCTTCTATTGGTGCTTTTATTGCTGCTTTTACATCTTTTAACTGTTCCTGTGTCATTTTTAATTGTTTAAAGTGGTTTTATTTAAATGTTTTTATTGCAGTTTAGTTCTTATTGTGGTATACCACTTTGAGCATAGGAAAAGTGGTATAGAAATCCTTTAAATAAAATAATAAAATAATATTTTCTTCTCTTGATAAGGTACTGATAACCATATGCGTTGAGTCAGTCACCAGAAGTGAAACCAGAACACCAGACTCTGTGGAAAAAGTCTATTTATTGCTAAATCACTGTACATCACAAAACAGAGACCTGCTGGGCACACATTTCAATAGTAAAGTGACTCATTTTCTTACAAATCAGTAAGCAATCATTGCTTTGAAAACTAGAAATGAGTTTCTTCTGGGAAATCTAATGCAGAAGTATAAAGTCCATGTAGACGATTCACATTCAGCAAATAGCAGATATTTTCAATGAACAGAGAATGTTTGCGTGGGGGAGAAGCCCTTTCTGGCTCAGTCTACAGCCCAGCTGACAAGCTCACCCCATCCTGCTATTAGTTTGTTGGTTACAAGACACCTTTGTAGCTCTCATCTTCCAATATTGGCATAACAAATAATTGCTGTGTATGTCAGACCAACTGCCTTTCCAACTGTGTGATAGGAAAGCAGTCAGGATGTTATTAATTTAAAAGGATGTTGATTTAAACTGAATATGAGGAACTGACAATACATCAATCCATCAATAAGCAAGCATATTCTACACATTTGTGCGCATACAAATACACAAAAATTCATGGCTGGAATGTACCATCTTCATAGCCCTGCTCTTACTTTGAAGATTTCTAGTCCTTATGGTGGCAGAAAAAGCTTTCAGAATGCATGGCTTGTGTACTATAAGCTCAGAATCCAAAGGAGACTTGGATGAGGGCTTCCATGGTCAGGGAATAAAGTACTTGTGCAGTATATACCAATCCATTTCCTAGCTGCTCCCCTACTTCAAGACCAGCTCAGTAATTCCCCTCCTTTCTTGCTTTCTAATGAAACAGCCTGTCCTAAATCAAAGTCCAAACGAATCAAAACACTTCAATCAAGCAAATTGTACCGATTAAGCAAATTATCACAGAACAGCACAATTTACATATTTCATTATCCTAATTTGGCTATGGGGAGGTGGGAGCAGGATAAGACCCAACCCTATTCATGCTGCCTTCCAGGTGACAAGCTGAGCAATATCTCCAATATTGATTTCAAGATCCAGCACATCAGGAAACAAATATTTTCCACAACATACTCGTGGCTCAAACTCAACATGACAACTAATGCATCATTATTGAACATGGGGCTTTGCAGCCATGTAGAGAGTTGGTCTTTGATCAGGAGCAGGCCACAAAGGGGTGTTTCATTCTTTGGTCATTTAACCACTGAAAATTCCCCGAAGTTTCTTATAGGTTCCCAGAGGTGCCATTCACTGCAGTGGCACCTCTGGGGGCTCCTCACAGAGGCATTTGGGCAGGAAAATGGTAAGGAAGTAAAGGGTTTGAAAGCCCTACTTGAACAATACGACCCAGATTGGGATCAACTCCACCCTACCCAGTCCAAATCCTGGTTGGCAACCTTCGGTCTCGAAAGACTATGGTATAAGCCTACAGCACCCGATATTCCCTGGCGGTCTCCCATCCAAGTACTAACCAGGCCTGACCCTGCTTAGCTTCTGACATCAGACGAGGTTGGGCATGTGCAGGGTAACAGTTGCTGCCAAATAAACCCCTCCCCCAAACAAGATGATGACACATTCAACATCACTTCTAGCTTGGTCCTTGTGTATCATATGTGCAGCAAATTTTGATGGTAAAAGTGCCCAAAGGGGAAAAGCAAAAGAAAGTGAAATCATCTGCATACAGTGGGTGGCACCTGCAGCAACTTCACTAACACCTTCATTAAATGATAGAATAGAATAAATGTCCTGGAGAATTCAATTCACTCCCCTCACAGAACCCATCAAGGATGATGATTAAAGAAAGTGTTTTGAGGGCCTTTTTATATTTCTACCACTGATCTCAGTATGCTGCCTTTTGTAAGCCAGCTTTTAATTGTCTTCCAGGATTTCAATCATTATTTGTGTCATCATCAATGAACTCATAAGCCCAGTGTAGATAGCTGTGTTCCTCCAGGCTACCTACCTGTGACTTGATTCCTGAAATAACAGAGGATGTGGGTCATGCAGAAGAAATTGACCTGTTTGAGTGTGTGTCTGTGTGTGTCTCTGTGTGTGTGCATGGATAGGCCCCTTGAGCAGACGGCACATGGCACTGGCAGGGCCAGTGGGCATTATCTCAATTTCTCTCTACATTTACTTGATGACTATTTGCACAAGGCAGTAAGAACAGATTATTGAATCTTTGAAAGTGTGCCGCTTGTGCAGTTCTTTCAGATCAGATCTTATCACTAGGACCCAGATAGGATACTTTTGCCACAACAGGAGATGGGTAGGGGCTATACTTCCTCATGGCTATGCTGCTCAAGAAAATCAGGACTTGAGGAGGAGGGTGGAGGGTCTGATAGGATAGAGAGGCAAGGAAGAACCAGATAGCAAGTAGAATGTCCCGGTGGTAGCTGGAAGGAACAGGTCTACAGTCAAATGTGATGAACAGGTGGGAGAGGAACAGTATCTCAGTCATTCCCAGGGGAAAGGAAGACTGAAGCCCATATTGCTGACTTAGCAGACATGCTGCAGGTACATCTCACACCCTGGTATGAGGAAAAACTTTGACTCATATGTACACCATTTGTAGGCACAATGGATAGCCAGGAAAAATTATGGTTCATCTTTCAATATACCTATAGGGCAGTGTTTCTCAAACTGTGGGTCGGAACCCACTAGGTGGGTCACGAACAAATTACAGGTGGGTCCCCATTCATTTCAATATTCTATTTTTAATATATTTTACTTGATGCTACCATGATATGTGACTGCATCTGGGGAAATGTTGCAGCTCTGTACTTTTAACAGGCTACTATGTATATGCTTTTAACAATGATAGTAAATGGGACTTACTCCTGGGCAAGTGTGGGTAGGATTGCAGCCTAGGATTGCTAAAAAATTTTCCTGCTTGATGATGTCATTTCCAGTCATGACATTACTTCCGGTGGGTCCTGACAGATTCTCATTCTAAAAATGTGGGTCCTGGTGCTAAACATCTGAGAACCACTAGTATAGGGTATATACTCTCAATATACAAAGAGAGAGTATAACACTTGTTATAGGGTACAACACTGTGGGTACATGATGGGTACAAGATGGACATGTGGAGGAGAGGAATGAAAGCAGTCTAACTGGGTTTGCCAAACTACAGGAACAAGTTGCTACTTATCAAATGCTACTAAAATTTAAATGGTCTCTCTCTGTCTGTCTGTCTGTCTGTCTGTCTGTCTGTCTGTCTCTCTCTCTCTCTCACACACACACACACACACACACACACACACACACACACACACTCTATTGTTGTAGCAGGGGTAAAATCTATGGGTACTCTGCTGAGTCAGTGTGGGGAAACCATGACAGCCCTATCCTACCTAATCATGTGTCTCTCATGTCATTTTGAAGCAGTGGGAGTTCTGCAAGCTGGACAGCTCTCCCCTAATGTGCTACTGGAAAATCTTATTTCTAGTGGTGCTGATCATTTCAGCGTACTAAACTAGAGTATCGTGTGTGGTATGTAGTGAAAAGCAGAGCAAGTGAAAGGTGCTCCATTCAGGTTGCAGCATGTGCCATGAATAATATTGTAATACCACTCCAGTGCTTCTGCTCTCACTGTTTTGTTTCAGCACTCTTCATTCTGGGTGTGCCTGACAATGACATTTGGCACAATTTTATCTCCCTTCTGTGCCAGCGGAGTGTGCACTCCGCAGGTGCAGACTGTCGCAAACATGCCGTAAAGCACATTGTGACAGTGCTGCTTCCAGGCCTGCCAGCAGGAAGGCCTTTGCTGTTCCTCGGGTGCCTTGCAGGGAGCAGCGGGTATCAGAGCAAGCAAATTCTGTAGGGTAGCATAAGAACAGGGGAAGGAAAGAGAAGGGTAGAAAGGGGTGTAAAAGGGCGGGGATGGGCAGATTGGGCCCAGGAGAGGGATGGGATTGGTGCTGCTGGCATACACCGTATCCAATCCCCCTTCCCAGACCCGACCCACCAACACAGGACAACATGGACGTGCTCCAGTGATATTGCTGATGCAGGCCTCAGTAACCTCATTGTGGCAGCTGGACCTTACCCCAGGGCAAGAGGACAAATGTTCCCTGGCCTCGGGGAGACTTTCAGCAGGTAAAATTCCTCTGCAGGATGCAGCACAAGCTGTGCTGGTATTGCTGCATCAGTGCAGTAGAATTTGTGCTGGATTCAGCTGTGGGACTGCAACTATTGGGAGCAATGGGAGCAACAGGGCTGTATAAAAATGGAGGAAGGGCGGTATAAAAATGTGAATAAATAAATAAATAAATAGTGCAGACCAATCAGTGCTAGTTCCCTGCTGTATCCTGAGTCATGTCTCCTATAGCACTGTTTCACAGAGCATTCGGCTTTGCAGAAACATATCCCCAGTGTTATGGGAGGGATTGCTGGTATGATCATTTCCTGGCTCTCTTTGGAGTATTAAGAGATACTTATTTTGAGTAATAGGCAAGCCCTGTTGCTTCCTTAAGCTTAGCTGCTAAGATTGTCATCCAGTTACAGAAATCTTAGTTGATTAGTTGTATGCATTTCATTAAACATTTAAGGGTCCAATCCTATCCAATTTTCCAGTGCTGCTGCAGCTGTGCCCATGAGAAATGCATGGCATCCTGTGATGGGGAAGCAGTCACAGAGGCCACCTCAAGGTAAGAGAACATGTGTTCCCTTACCTCAGGGCTTCATTGCGGCTGCCATGGTGCTGGAAAGTTGGATAGGATTGGGTCCTTAATCAGCATGTGTTTGTTCTTTGCAAAGCAATAGTTTTAAAGGGGGAAAAAATGCTTCCATTACTTTTAGATTACTTTTGTTACTTTTGTTACTGCTGGCATCATCCCAAAAGAGGCTTTGCTCCCAGGTTTTTGAAGGTGAGCTCAGAATGGACGATGAAACAAAGTAGCTAGCAGAATCTTGCTACTGGTCTCCCTCAATGGAGGATCAGGCATTCCTCTCTGGAGGATCCTCAATGGAGGATCAGGCAGAGGCATTCCGCTCCCTGCCATTGCTACTGCTCCTGGACAGTTTGGGCTCTCTACCAGGGCAGCAGGGTGCACAGTAATAATTTGTCAAATTACAGTCTTTATTTAAAACACAATCATGAAACTGACAAGAGTCTCCTCTCCCTTTCCCAACTTGTCAGTTTCATCAAAGAGCAGAGCTTAGCCAGTGAAGGAAATGTAAAGAGGGGTCAGGTCATACCCAAATACAGAGTCATCGGCTGACCACTTTTTCACACCAGTTCACATAGAGTTGTCCAGTTATGATGAAGTTTTAAAAATCACAATAAAACAGCAGCATTAAAGATGGGCATGATGATAAGGGAAACCCAGGATACAATCATTTGAGAGGAACACAAAGGAGAAAAAAAGCTAGTGTGGAACCAGTGGCATAGCTAAGGGGGTAGCAATTGCACCAGGTAACTAGATTTAGGGGGGGCAACAAGCTGAGCTTGACACTAGTGGCCAAAATTGTGAAAAACTTGGGGTATGTATGAATAATACCATCATGTTATATATCATTGGAAAGCTAATTTAATGCTGAATGCAATGAAACAAACTCTGCTTGAATATCTTCATTCTATCAAATGTTATGGCCAGAAACGTTAAACAGAAAACTTTTTATTTATTTACTTAATAAATCAAATTTGTTTTCATTGTGGGGGGGTACAAAAATCTTCTTCCACCCTGGGTAGCAGATGCCTTGGCTATGCCACTGCCCCATGTCTCATTTTTTAAAATGCCTGACTGTGATGTCACTTCCGGAAGTGACATCACTCCAGGAATCATTTTGCATTCAGCACTGGGCTACACTTTCATTAGCTATGCCACTGTGTGGAACTATCCTAAATCCTAAAAAGTCATATATTATAATTACTCGGGTGGAACTATCAGCATATAAAAGAAGGAATTTATTTTAGAAGGCGTGTGCTGCATTTTATAGCCTCCACAGAGTACTCTTGCTCTCTCTATAGCATATGCTTCCCCCATTTACCTCTGCTTCCATCTTCTTCCCTAACTCTGTTGTCTCTGTTTTATCAATTTTAAGAAAGTAAGCCTCCTGGGCCTTTGTATCCCCCCTTTTTTTTGCTCTGTGTAATGTGCTATACAGCAACATATACTGAGAAACAAACGGCACATGTTCTGGATGTCCTTGTTTGCTTTATTAAAAGAAAGAAAAAGAAAAACTGGAGCCATATGTTAGTGTCTGAATATATCACTAGTACTACTAACTTGCAGAGAGTGCTTAGAGATGCCTAGCTTAAGTGTTTATATGCAATCCAAATGCTTGGGGAACATAGACATTCGACTGACACATGATATTACATTATGCAAGCCTAGCCCTGCTGTGCCCTGCTCGTTTATTACTGATCAAATGATTTTCACATCTTTGGCACTTCTATTCATGTGCCTCAACCTACTCTCCATGGGAGCAACACTTCTTACAGCAAGTCCTGTATAACGTGTGTTATATAACGTGTGTTAACAATCAGATTGGCTGCATCCATCTGAACATGTTAAAAGTCACAGCTGGCAAGGCAAATCTCAGTGTGCACATATATATGCAGTTAAATTCTATTCTTAAAAATGTTGCTGGGGGGGAGCGTTATAGGTACAGGGTCTCTACCTAGAGGGATTTATTGATATTTTTGCCACATCATATATAACAATGTTCAGTCTTCTTCCTATTCATTTCAAAGAGAAGTGGCATGGAGTGGAGAGACTGCATGCCCCACTGTTCGTAAATAAAAGGAAGGGGGGATGAGGCCATCCCCTCTCACTCCCCTGCCCACCCTCCCCCATCATCCATGGGGGGGCAGCTCAAGTGCATGCGAACACATGCACACAGGACTGGCATTTGGGTGAGTGAGGGGATTCAGGCAGTGCATGGGCATATACCACACCTGGATCAGCACAACAATTTTGCATTCTCCTGTACTGTGATTCTCTTGAAAAATGTAGTGATCCAGGTAGTTTCAAGCTAGTGTGCCCTTGTATATATTTTACTATTTTATTCCCCTTGTATACATTATTCATCTTGTATACATTTTACTATTTTATTCCCCCCAGTCATTTGTGGAATTCACTTGGCATCTCCAGACTGCTACAGGAGAAGGCATTCAGTTTCACCTCCAAAGAACATACCGTTACACATACTCAGCAAGCTTGTTCTAGTCTGGTATGGCTACCCTTCCTTTTCTGATGAGTGTGAGGATTCCTTGGTGGCTGGGTTCTGCAAGGGTAACTTAACCTGTCACAGCTCTTTCAGTCTCTCTTAGTCATATCAGTGTCATACATTCTAGGTATTGATTCTGCCACAGAAAGAAATATACCATGTAGTGGGCTAAAAATTATGCAGCTATTTCTTTGCAACAAAATTTCGTTGTGAGTCTCAGGGCACAATCCGAACCAGGTCTACTCAGAAGAAAGTCCTATTTTGTTCAATGGGGCTTACTCTCAGGAAAGTGTGGTTAGGATTGCAGCCTCAGTAACACAGAAAAGGTGGAGAGTCTTTCACAAGTCATTAGACCAAGCAAAATTACTACCAGGCCTAATTTTTAAAGGGCAAATTCAGAAGCAAAATATACTGTGTCAAACTTTTTGTTCATCTAGCTCAGTATTGTCTACATTGCCTGACGGCAGTTCTTCAGGATGTCAGGAAGATCTTTCAAGTCTTACCCTTACCTGGAGATGTAAGGGTTTAAACTCCTTGCCACAGGATTTGGTGATGGCATCTTGCCTAGATGCCTTTAAAAGGGGATGGGACAAATTTCTGAAGGAAAAAATCCATCATGGGTTACAAGCCATGATGTGTATGTGAAACCTCCTGATTTTAGGAATGGGCTATGTCACAATGCCAGATGCAAGGGAGGGCACCAGGATGCAGGTCTCTTGTTATCTGGTGTGCTCCCTGGGGCATTTGGTGGGCTGCTGTGAGATACAGGAAGCTGGACTAGATGGGTCTATGGCCTGATCCAGCGGGGCTGTTCTTATGTTCTTAAATCTGGGGCTTTCTGTATGTGCTGTACCACTAAACTTCGGCATTTCCAATATTCACATTGAAATTGTAGGTGGCATTTGAAAAACAGAAGTCATCCAGACAGATGAGTGACAGCAAAAAGTTTTGAAGATGAGAAATTATTTATTGCCTCAGTGTTCACAAAATGAACATTATGTTTCATTCACTTGCCAGAGTTTTGGGGGTCTCTCAGGAATCCTGACAACAGTACTGTAGTTAGCAGGCAGCTGTTATGCTGAATTAGCCCACTTTTTCCTAACTTGTTTTCCTGCTGTGCAGAAGTTCCTCATCACAATAAGTCTTTATTTGATGTATGTTGGTGGTTGGCCAACATAAAAGGCGTTTTATATGATATTCCACTTTAGAATATACATCTGTATCATATTAATAAACAGACTAATCAGTCAGACTATCAAAAACCTTTTTTTTAAGGCCTGGAAACAAGAAAAAAATATTGCCAAACAAAGCACTACCATGCTATATGGTTGCATTTCTATTGCCTATATATCAGTCTACTAAGGAGACAAAAAAAATACACATTTAAAACTTGACAGGTCTGATACATTTGAAATTGTAATCTATGAATACAAGCATTAGCAAATTGCCTATTTTCAACAGCATACAGGATACAGTCTGGATCAGGAGATTGTGAAGCATCTGTTTGTCTTAAAAGACTCAAATTTCTGGATTTCAAAAGTTAAAAAATGGCCCAACACAAATTATGTTCCTTTTGCCACACAAAACAGCTTTTGAGCAAGACCAAAAGGATTTAAATAAATGAGGGATGTCAGGAGTAAGTGGTCAGGCAAAGCATAACAGAAGATCATTATGAGAGTGAGTGAGTGAGTGAGTGAGTGAGAGAGAGAGAGAGCAAGAGAGCTGTGCAGTACATATAATTTTTCTACATTTTATTTATAACATTTATATCCTGCAGGCTTGGTCATGTCGTGAGAATGGATGATGGCCGGATCCCAAAGGATCTCCTCTATGGAGAACTCGTGCAAGGAAAGCGCCCTACAGGTAGACCACAGCTGCGATACAAGGACATCTGCATGAGGGATCTGAAGGCCTTAGGAATGGACCTCAACAAGTGGGAAACCCTGGCCTCTGAGCGGCCTGCTTGGAGGCAGGCTGTGCAGCATGACCTTTCCCAGTTTGAAGAGACACTTTGCCAACAGTCTGAGGCTAAAAGGCAAAGAAGGAAGGCCCATAGCCAGGGAGACAGACCAGGGACAGACTGCACTTGCTCCCAGTGTGGAAGGGATTGTCAATCCCGGATTGGCCTTTTCAGCCACACTAGACGCTGTGCCAGAACCACCTTTCAGAGCGCGATACCATAGTCTTTCGAGACTGAAGGTTGCCAATACAAATCCTGCAGGACCCATTAGGATTACTGCCTGGCCTGCCCTCAAGCCATGGGCATCCCAATCCTATTGGCTGCCCTACTGGTAGAACTAGTATGCTGCACTGGCAGCCATAATGGGCACTCTGCACTGCCACAGCACTAGTAGTAAGGCCTGAGCCTTCTCTCATATGCCATGGCTATGCTGGCCACCTGCCAGTGCAGATAAGCCAGCTTAGTGGGTGGGAGCGGTAAGGGGAGGTGGAACCAGTATGGTAAGTTGGTGAAACTGAGCAAGAGGGGGGAGGAACTTGGAGTAGGGGGACTGTGAGAGGGAGTGGATCCAGTGGCAATGGTGTGCACTGGATCCTATCCTCTTATCCACAGCCTCCCTGCTCCCTTTCTCTTCTTGGATGCGTGCCAGTGAAATTGCTTGAACAGATCCAAGGAGACCCATTGCAGGATGGCTTATGGAGGAATCTTCCTCCACCCACCCAACCCCTGCCAGATACAGAACACACTTTTTCGGCAGGGCTGCACCACTGGGGGTCCCCAATATAATCCTTCCCGATTATATTGGGTCAAAATCCTATGAAAATAGGTTTCCCTGTTTACATCAGTGGGGGTGCAATTTCATGTGCATATATGATGAAAACCCCAGTTTCCCTCTATTTTTGGCTGTTTTTTTTCACCTACTGTACTATGTCTATTGTAGACCTGTCTATCACCCCAGAGACTTAGCATTCCCTTTGCAGCTTCCAGAGACTGCTAAGTCACCCCAGGCAATAGCTATTAGCCCTCCACACTCTTGAACATCTTCACCTTTCCCTTGACCAATTACCAAAAGAAACATGACCCCAGGGCCAGTTCATTGAATTCTGAAACCCATCTGATGTCTAGGAATGGGACATTCAAATTCTCCTGATGATCCCAAATAACCAATTCCTCTGAGAAGCCAGGATTTACAGCCCCTGGCTACAGAACTCAGAAGCGATGCCTCTCTGTGTATTCAGTTGCTCTAATCTTGCATTGGACCATCATATGCTCATTGTGGGTTTGTACCAATTCTTTGGGCATCCTGGAGAGCATGAGCAAATTGAAATAAGAAACAGATCTAATTTAGCTGTGTCAAGAGTTGTTTATTTTCAGCTTACATGGAAAATCAACCTTTGTAGGCCATTCACTCCTTGTTTTCCATGTTGGCAAAGATTCCTTTTCTTTCCTTATAGCCTACTACTATCTCCTCTATGGTTCCAAAGTCCTGTTACTCATTTTAATAAACTCCTTATACTTTTATGGACTTTCCTGTTTGGCCCAAGTTCATACAGGGGGGAGCATTGTGCCACATCTCTTTGGCTGTCACATTTTGCTACTATTTACTGTTGTTGTTTTTTAAGCGTGATCCCCAGGTTTTACAGGCTCTTTCAACAACTGAGAGTCTGTTTTCCTAAACCAGCCTCCTTCTCTCTGACTGGACTCCCTAGTTTTGGATGATGAAAGCAACTCAACTACGAGTCTCCCAGTTTACCCAGTAAAGGGAAGGAAGTGAAAAGCAATGCCTCCATGCCAGACGCTAACCAGACAGAGAGGACTCCTCTGTCTTGGCCCTCTGTCTTCCCTTTTAGCATGTGTGCAATGAGGTGATTATGGAAGTTCTTGTGGGTAGGGGTACTCTGTGTGTACCTTGGAATTCTTCTGCTCTCCAAGGATTATTGGAGTCAGTGCTCAATTACAGGCAGAGGAGATGGGACCTGATCATTCTAGCTTTTGTGCTTGCTCCCTTGCAGCACAAACCTATGCACATTTACTCAGAAATAAGATGCATTGTGTTCAACGGGGTTTACTCCCAAGAAAGTGTGCATAAAATTGTATAGGAAAGTGTGCACAGCCTTAGCCACTGGTTTGAGAAGGCAAGATTTGGCTTAAATTAGAGGGAGTCAGTGGTGGGGCTAATGGTTTTCATTTAGGGGCCTTTACCTTTTCTCCCATGGGTTGAGCTGGATTCCAAAAACATATCCACAGCAATAAGGACTATACATTCTAGAAGTCCCTGATGTTCAAGAAGAATCCCCACCAACCATCAGAGTCTTCCCCAGTAAGTTCTGCATTCGTGGACCTTCACAAGTCATGTTCCGTTTTATTAATTATTATTATTATTAACAGTATTTATATACCGCTTTTCAACTAAAAGTTCACAAAGCGGTTTACAGAGAAAAATCAAATAACTAAATGGCTCCTTGTCCCAAAAGGGCTCACAATCTAAAAAGATACAAAATGAATACCAGCAGACAGCCACTAGAACAGACAGTGCTGGGGTGAGGTAGATTTCGAACTCCACTCACTCAAGATAATGATCATGCTGCTGCTGTTTACATTGACACAATCATATGATGAAACAGAAGTGAGTTAGCTCCCTAATTGCCCCTGACACTCTTTACCTTGGTTTGCAATTTTTGGCTCTACTTCATGTATATAAATCAGAAATAGAAACCAGTTATGAACCTAATTTGCAGTTAGGGCCAAACTAGATATTATATGCAGATGCATGGAATTAGTACTCCAACAGACCCATTTTAGGAAGAAAAATAATTTCTGGATGTGTACTCCGCATTGCAATAATGGGAGTGGGGTTTATGCTCAAACTTGTCTCTGCTCATTTTTTCCCCTTTTCTGACCCCAGAGTTCCAAGTACATTTTGTTATCGCTATACTGTTCTTTGTCATTGGGATACTGCTATACATGTCTGTGCGTATCATCTCACTTGGCCCGCAGAGATTATAGACTTGTCAAGTATATCCTTTGGAATTAAGGGTAGAATGGTTCTCCAATTCAGAAGAGTGGATCTTAACCACTTAAATTATCTCTGTGAGCCTAAGGCTGCAATCCTAGATGCACAGAATTCCCATTTAATTGAATGGAGCTTACTTCTGCGTAAATGTGCACAGGATTGTGCTGTCAAGGCTTCTTCTCTCCATAGGAGCTGAACTTTGTTTTCAGTCGGATGCAGTTCAATTAATCGTGATCAGGCTGTCAGTTTTCATAACTCACAATGGTAGTGAATCATCTGCAGTATATTTGAAATGCAAATTTTAACCCAGCTTTGCTGTGACTTGTTCAGTGAATCACAATGTCTTATAATTATCCAATGCAAATGTGAAATAAGTTCTTCTCTCAGGACTAAGAGGACAGTTCCATCTGGGGTACACTGACGAGGAGGAGGGTTAGCTTTCAGTAATGATCCTTAGGGGAGCCCATGGTATCACCCCCATGTGCCCTGCATCAGCCCATTTCCTTGCTGCCAAATGTACTGCCATGTTTAATGTTCTGTTTTTGGGAATCCTGGTAGAGTCATGCAAGAATAGGCCCTGTGTCTAAAATTACAAGGCCCTGAAAGACAGAATAAATGTGATAATACCTTGTTATAACAATTGGCATTTAAAATGCTGGAAACTGGTTTTTGAGTCCTAAAGTTCAGACCTGGACATTTAGAGGGGGAAAAACACTGGTAATGGGTGAAGTTTAACATACTTCAAAAATACCTTGATGATGACTGCAAAAACCACAGCTCTGACTCTCCATGTATCAAGTTATAGGCAGTAGTACCACAGGACATAAAATCATGAGCGCAACGGGGCCACTGCAGTGACATCACAGGCTGTGCTAGGCCCAGTCCCTATGACTGAAAATTCTCATCATCGCAAGCACCATTGGACATTGGCCCATTTACCCAATTATCAAGTGGTTGAAAGATTGCTCTGCTCTCCTTTCCCAGATCAGGAAAGGAGGGGGCAGTGTTCTCTCTACATGCCTTTATCAGCATTGAAGGATCGCTCCCCCGTTCCTTCCTGGTTATCCCAGTTATAAAAGGAGGAGACAATGTTTCATCTACGCTCCCAGTGGCATTCCCAGGGGAGCCCAAAATGGTAAGTTTTGCAGGCACCTCAACACACTATGTAAGCCATTATATACTTGGTACAACTTGATCTTTATACCTATACAAGAGAAAGTGAGGGTGCTTAAATACCCAGGCACTTACAGTGCCATCCTAGACACTGTATACTCAGAAGTAAGTCCCATTGTGTTCAGTGGGGCTTACTACCATGCAAGTGTGTATAGGATTGCAGCCTCAGTTCCTAGCATGCACTGTTGTTGTGAAATGAGACCAGCAGAAAGAGGCGAAGATTCTTACCAATACCTAGAAACATAGGAATCATAACTGAAAACAAATAGCTTACTTCTTGCAGCAATTGGCGAACGCCACTTGAATAAGGAAATGATTCAGAGATTGCATCAAAGGCTAAATGGAATTATTGAATGAGAAAATATTTACAATGTGGTTAACACACACGCAAAGGAGTATGTAGAAAACACGCTCAGAAAATAAGGAAGAGATTTGCATTAAAGAGAGAAGATTAAGAGTTCACCACCCGTTGGCCAACCTAATGGCAAACTGATGGTATTTACAGGTTCCATGACACAAAAATGGCCTCTCTCACAGAGTGACAACCTAACCATTGTCTGACTCTTATCTTATTGGTCAAAACCTCATATGTTCTTGAAAATCCACCTATTTTTGCCAAAGTATGGAAATCACAAGTTCATTTACAGTAAAATGCATCTCATATTAGCTTGGTAACATAGTATTCTGAACGTGATTTCCTTACTGGTTGATGTTAATAGCATCCAAACATTTTCCAAGATGGCTGGTTGTTTGCACTGTCCCAGCAACTATGACAAAGTAGAGGAAAGGTTATGGTAGAGGCAAACTGCCAATTAGGGTACTAGTAGGTGTGTATTGATTGGTTAGCAGCTAACCTTAATCTGCATATTTAATTGGCTGCCTCAGTCCTACCTCTCTGAGCACTAGATGGAAAAAAGATTATCGGGTAATTTAGGACAGGAGATCCTTTCTGGTGAACAGAAGGGAAATTAATATTTGGGGGCTAATGAAGAGGAATTTATTTGGGATCTGGGTGGAATATTACTTGAGGAGGGTAAATCAGTCAAAGGAGTACTAATCTGAGGGAATCTGAATGGGAAATTATTTTGGGTGTCAATACACTGAAAGGGAATTGTGTTCATGTGTGTGTGACTCCCTGCCCAGAAATGCCATTGGTGCTCCCACTCCATCCCCCTTCCTGCCCATGGCCCACCTTACTGCCAGTCAGCTGTCACCACTTACCATTTCTGGCAGTGGCTTGGTTGCACACTATATATCCAGATACACACTTGCTCTTTCAGCTGATATTTCAAGTGGGGAGGGTAAAGAGGCTATAAGGTGAGGGCTTGTGAAAAGTACTCTAGGATAGTAATAGCCATAATGTACAATATCCAAAAGGGTTGAAAATGTGCAACAGGCTCAAACAGTGAACAGAGGTGAACTGGAAAGGAATAGGGAAAGATCACAAAGTGGTGATCAATAACAAAAAGATGCTGTTTGTTCCACTGTTCTTTTATTATGGACAATGCTTTAACAATCACTGCTGGCAATATTCACCGGAAAGGCTGACATATTTCGACTGAGTCTCTTTATTGGTGTACTTTGCTTCCAGCTCTGAAACTTCAAATGCTTTCGTCCCCTCCGGTGCTTGCCAGATGGAAATGTGATCGAGTTGCTTTACATTATGTGAAAGAGCAGATCCTCATAGTGGAGGAAAGGGCAAGCAACAAAAACAAGTCATTTCGGGGGGGGGGGGGTTCTGAGAGCTGTGCATCTGAAATGTAAGGGACAAGCCGATGAGTGGAGACATAAGTGGTAGTGCAGCAGATGGTGTAGCTATGGGCTAGACATGTGTAATAGAAAAGCAGGGCTTTTAACTAGTCTGTGCTCATTTTATTATTTGCACTTCACCATGCCCTATAAAATGGATTTGGATTTACAGCATTGCATCAAAGAATTGTACGGTTACAGCGGTATCGAGTTCAGCTACATCACAGATGGCCAGCATCGGTGAACTCCAGACCACTTTCCAGGCAGTGGTCCAGGGACTGGAACTGAATTTGCCCCCTCATGGTTGGTTCAGTTCCATCTTGCATTTGGCACAGCCTAGCAGTAAAGGCTTCACAGCAGAAAGGCACATGAGCCTAGACAATTTGAGTTCATCTTTTAGGGAGGGGATGTGAGGAATGAATGTACTTTTTTAAAAGAAGCACTCAAGAGGCAATGTGCAAGTGCCTCTGACTTACCAGGGTGCACATGAGAGAACAGTTTTGCAGAAGGCCCTCATGATGCCCCTTTTGTGGGCCCAGTCCTATCCAACTTTCCAGCATGAAGGCAGCTGCAGTGCAGCCCTATGGTAAGAAAACAAATGTTCCCTTACCTTGAGAAAACCTCTGTGACTGCCCGAAGATGCAGCACACGCCCTGTTGGCTCAGCTGCATCAATGCTGGAAAGTTGGATAGGATTGGGATTTGTATTTCATTACTACAAACCAGTTGACCATCTGTAATCTAGGTCATCTCCTCCCTGCCGCATTTGAGAGAGGATCATCCTTACTAAAGTAGTGGTTTGGGAATTGGACCTGGAATATCCAGGTTCAAATCCCCACTCAGCCATGAAGCTTCCTGGGTGACCTTGGGCCAGTCACCATCTCTCAGCCTCACCTACATCACAAGGTTGTCCTAAAGTCAAAAGGAGGGGAGGAACAATGTACACCACCCAGAGATTCTTGGAGAAAGGGTGATAAATGAATAAAAATAAAATAATAGATTAAGGGCGCAATCCTAACTTGCGCTGGAGCAGGCAAACAGCGAGCCTGCGCTGAATCTGCGCAAGTTTGGGGCCAGAACCGGCGCAACCTGAAGCAAGGAGAAAACTTTCCCCTTACCCCATGGCTGCACTGGCCCTAATGGGTCTACTCGGATCTGTGCAACCTGTGGAGGTGGCACAAATCCATGTAGAACAGCAGCCAGAGGCTTCTCTGTGCTGCCTGGGAATGGGGTCAGGATCTGGCATAACTGCAGGATCATGGCCCCACCTCCCGCTCCCTGCCCCCCTGGGAATGCCAACCACCTGCCCTCTCCCCACCCCAAAACACCTCATCCCTGCCTCCTCCCTGCCCTCCCCACACCTCTCCTAGACCCCTGCGTGGGCTGAACTCAGCCAACACAAACTTACCCTGCCAGGCCTGGATCCAGTGCGGGGAGGCCAGCGCAACTCTTTGCACTGGCCTCCCTAACTCTAAAGTCAGAGCATGACTAAAGTGACGTGCCAGCCTAACCCGGGGGTTAGGATTGTGCTATAATCAACATAATCCTGACAAGAATTGTCAGGCCTGAAGAGATAATCCAATCCAGTCTACTACCCTAAAACCTTTGTGTACATGGGTAGCATCCCTCTAAATAAAAATAAATGGCAGTGCAGACAAACAACAAGGGGGTGGCCTGTTGCCTTGCTTGTGAACTTCCCAGAGGAACTTGGCTGGCTGTTATTTGAAACCAAATGCTGGCCAGATGGACCTTTCATCCAGTTGATCAGAGCTCTTGATATTCTTCATTGCTCATTCCACATCTGCACCTCAGAACTTTCCCCCAACATACCATTTTGTTTGAAGTTCTGGCTCTGTTTTCTGACCACAGAAACAGACAGTTTCTGTGGTCAGAAAACTGCAACAGTTTTTCTTCTCCAGCGTTGTTGAAAGAAGCTCATTCCTTCTGTACAAGACAGAAAGTCTGGCAACTGAATTGACAAATCATGACAAGGAAGAAAATTGGGTCTCTGCAATCAAGGCAGACAAAATTCCTTTGGAGAAATGTCTTCTTGAAATTGACAACCCAGACATGAACTCATTGACCAAGGGGATGCTGGGGATCCCTGCGCCAATGCAACAGTACTGGTACGGGCTACGCTGCATCCTGTGGCAGCACAGGCTATGTAGGGGAGTTTAGCAGGTGGAAAGTCTCCTTGAGGTAAGGGAATATTTGTAAGCCCCAGCTGCTGCTATGGGTCAACTTGACCCACGCCAGTGATAACACTAGCGCAAGTCTGAGTTGATCCATGTCAGCAGGTCTGAGAATGGGGATAGTATATGGTGCGTACTATTGCCACAGATCTTGTCCCCCAATCCACTGACACCCCCCATTGCTACCCTTCCCCCATTAATCCCCTCCTTACCTGCTCCAGTGGACATTCTCCACTGGACCAGTGCACATGGGAAGATGCTGGTGCTACTAATTGCAAATTTATAGTAGCTTGAAGTACATGCTCTGCCAGCGCAAAACCGGGATTGAACCAGGCGCTTGTTGAAAGGGCCATCAGCCGATTGGTGCATTCATTTTAAAGCATGCATGTTATAAAATTTCTAACTTATTTCACAGCACTTTTAGCTCTCCCAGTCAAAGTCAACTTTTGATTCTTGGAAGGGTGGAGGTGACTTGAAGGTATTTGCAATCCAGCCAACTGCAAGTGCTTCCAGGCGCCAATTGCTAGGAAAAATCTGTTGAAGTTGCTCAGGGCTCCACAGTACCATCTGCACTTCATAGATATACCCTTAGCCAAATCTCCTGACTGCTCTTTGGCACCAGTGTGATATTTGCAGGGGATGCTTGTGGAAGGTGAGGAAGTGGTGTTGCTTAAAAAAAACAGCAGAGAAAGGCGTGCTGTTCTTTGCCATTCCTGTGATGAGCAAATCCCTAGCATTTCCCAACTCTGCAAAGCTTCCATGCCATTTAATGCTGGAAAAACAATAAAATTCTCCAAGGGTCCTCAAAGATTATACCCAGAGGCTCCAAGATAACATCTGCCAGTTCTTCGTGCACCACAGACTAACAGTCCAATCCTATCCAGCGCAGAAGCATCAACTCACAGTGGTACATGCAATCATGTCTGATTGCATGATCCTGTAAGTTTGGACGTGCTTGTTTTATTTATGTTTTTGTTCCATCCTGCCTTTTTTCCACCAGAGATCTAAAAGCTGCATACATGGGATTTCCAGGAAGGTCAGCACTGATCAGGTCTAGACCTTCTTAGTTTCAACAAGACAACTGTATCAGACTGAAGTGAATCATGCCTTGCAGGCTGGTGCAACAGTCTTCTGTCCACTCATGTGTACTGATTAACCAGCACAGAAAAGTTGAGATTTCCATGCATACAGAAAGCTTGATTAAAGCTGCAATTCTATACACATTTTCTTGGAAGTAAGCCCCACTGAACATAATGGAGCTTACTTCTGAGTAGAAATGCCTAGGACTGTGCTGTGAGAGAAGCCTTCTAGCCGATATAGGTTGGACCTTGTTATCTGTGGATTCAGTACCTACAAATTTCAAATCCGCAGGTTCCGAACCCATGGACCCTCTGAACCCGTTGGCCCACCTGGACCCTCTGGATGGTGTTCTGAAGCCCACAGAAGCTGTGTGTGTCCACCAGCAGCCTCTGCAGGCTTCAGCATTCCCATTTAGGGGGGAAAATGCAACTTCCGGTTTCTTGTGGGAATTGGAAGTGCCATTTATATGCCTTTAAAAGGCATTCTGAGGGCTGGGGAAGCCTTCAGTGGCCTCAGAACAGCCTTCCAAAATTTTCAAGGTTCTGAAATCATCTGATTCAATGATCCATGGATTTCTGCATCTGTGGGGGTTCTGGGAACCCCCACAGGTACCGAGGGCCAATGAATTTTCCACATAGCAGAGCCTTCAAAATATTCCACTCTGAAGTGGTTCAGTCCACTCCACCATGTCAGGAATTCAACCACCATATTCTGGTTCACAGGCACACCTGGCCTAGGGATAGTTTTAACACTTTGTAAGGCATAATGAGTGGGCTGAAGGCAGCAGGCAGGCTGCACGTGTATGCCTTTCTAAATAATTTCACAGGTTTCCACTTGTTCTGGCAAATGTATCTGCTGTGCCAGTTTCTTACTGTGACCTTCATTACCTTGCCTGTGAGTCACTACCCACGTATCTCCACATCAGTTATTTATTTCACCTAAGCTGAAATGCTTTGTTGCCTGCAGCTCCCATCACATCATTTTGCTGGTTTAAAATTCTTTGCTATGTACCATAGCAAAAAGGAAGAGAAAATTCTGATCAGATGCCAACACCAAACGTTGTTTTGTTTAATTGGATGGGGGTTGTATTTAGGGGTGTTTTTAGATGTGGTACCTGGATGTAGCCAGATATAGGTGCAGGAATAGAAAAAAAAAACTTGCATCTGCCTGCAAAAATAAGAACTAGAAGAAATCAGATTACTGTATGCATAATAGTATGATATTCAAGATATCTGGGAAGGGGGCTTCCCCGAAGGAGACCTCCAGTTGCTTCCCAGTTCCCGCTGGATACAACGGTAGCCACTTTAGCACCGCTGCTCCAATGGGTGCCAGAAAGCTCAGGACTGGGCTGCCCAGAAAAAAAGCAAACCCACTGACTACCTCCAGCATATTCATAGTGATCCCCTGCCATAGGTCATCCATGTAATGAGGCCCTAAATACCCTTCCTGTGATTTTGCTAGCATGAGTCACTATAGTTTATAGCAGACCTCCCAACAAAGAGGCACCAACAAGACTAGCTGAATTGCCATGAATAAGGGATTCAGAGCCCAATCCTGAGCTTGGAGCGCCAGCTCACTGCCAGTGTGCACTGTCGCAAGCATACCCTTAGGAATGTTTGCGACCACTAGCGCCGGCGCTCCACTGGTGCCAGCACTGGGCTAGCGCTGGGCGAGCACCAGAGCTCTGCTGCTCTGCGAGGAAGGGAAGGTGTTCTACTCTGGGGGAAGGTGGGGAGAAGGCATTCTGGGAATGGGGGAGGCGGAGAGAGGGCAGGGTGAGGGCGAGGAGGAGGCATTCCGGGGGAGGGAACAGGAGGGAGGTGGGACCAGTGGAGCTTTGCTCCACCGGATCCAGAGCCTCCATGACAGGCTGGCAGCCTGACATGGAGGCTCTTGATTCTACGCCGACCTTTGGGTCACTTTGTGGGGCTACTTGCTTTACCCGGGGGATGGGAACGGAAGTCACCTTTTCCCGAGAAGCTGGCGGCGGCCGCTTGGAGCACGCAGGATGTGGTGGCAGCCATTTTCGGCGCCACTACAGCCCCACACTCCAGGCAGCTCTGGATTGGGCTGCCCAGCATCTCCTTGGGAGTTCAATTTTCCATATTATCCATAGGAAGTGAAAGATTGATTAGCATATGAAGGACATTCGTTTTACACCAACCCAGGCCTGTGAATACTATGTGATTCCATGGCTTCTAAGAGAGAGGACACTTTTGTACTTTTAACAGCTAAATGGTGGTGTTTAATTAATACTGCATTGGTGGATGGAGTCTTCCAGTGCCTGGATCTAAAATTCCAACTACTCGGGCATTCTTCTCCAGCAGTATTTGGTCATTTGGCTTAGTGTCCCAAGCCATGACAAAGCTGGCTTCAGTTATTGTGTCAGCTGCTCTGGTTGATTTTATGGCTTAGGCATAATTTTAATGTGCTTAGTTTGTTTATCCTTAATTCCAACCAAAAAGATATAAAAGGAGTTTTTTTGTTATTTTTTTTAACGGTGGCATTTCAGATTGCTTGCTTTCTAATGAGCGAGCGACACATGCAGAAAAGGCACAAGGATTGCCTTTAACACACTGAATGCAAAACCTTCTTCCCATCCTGGTTTAAACTTTTCCTTTCTTCTTCACACTTGCATTCCTTATGATGGGATGATGCCCTGCTTTCACAGGGCATCTGCAGCTTTGGTGCAGAGGTGATGTTCATTTGGACACTGGCCAGCAGCCCATACTCATCAGAGGGCTCACCTTGTTGGGATGACACTGAACATAAGAACATAAGAACAGCCCTGCTGGATTAGGCCATAGGCCCATCTAGTCCAGCTTCCTGTATCTCACAGCGGCCCACCAAATGCCTCAGGAAGCACACAACAAGAGACCTGCATCCTGGTGCCCTCCCTTACATCTGGCATTCTGACATAACCCATTTCTAAAACCAGGAGGTTGCACATACACATCATGGTTTGTAACCTGTGATGCATTTTTCCTCTAGAAATCTGCCCAATCCCCTTTTAAATGCATCTAGGCAAAATGCCATCACCACATCCTGTGGCAAAGAGTACCACAGATTAACTACACGCTGAGTAAATAAATATTTTGTTTTGTCTGTCCTAACTCTCCCAACACTCAATTTTAGTGGATGTCCCCTGGTTCTGGTGTTACGTGAGAGGGAAAAGAGCTTCTCTCTATCCAATCTAGTACCAGTGCTTCTCTCAGTGTATAGAGCTTCTCTCTATCCACATCCAGTACTAGTGGCAGTAGTAGTACCCAGTAACCATCAGAAGATGAGCAAGGGCACCATGGAGACTCCAGGTCAGGGTTTTGTCCTAGCATTGGAAGCTCTAATAGAGGTGGGACTGGATGCAACTGCAAGTTCCAGATTAGAAAATATTCTGTGCTGATTGATGGAATATCCAGCTCTTTGCACAAGATCTGTTTTGAGCACTGCAAACAATCACCGCTAGTCAACATCTGCCTTGGGGGGAAGGCTTTCTAAGTAATGAATACCAACCATGGTTAGCAGGGAAAGACCTGAGGGAGGTGAAGATTGATCCTCTCTTCCTGGTCTAATGCCCTGAGAAATGGGAAAAGACTTTACAGAAGGAAAGTCTCCTCCCACATGTAAACATCCTAGATGAGTCCTGCATCTATGGAGCATCCATGGAAGAGAAAGGAGAGAAAACTCCATAGCCTGACCCCAATTCCAGCCATGTGGAATCCAGAAGGGGGTCACACTGGACTAACCTCTTTCGCTTTCCCATGCTTTGATAGACTCCTCTTTTCTTTCTTTCTTGACTTGTGTTAGTATTTTTTTAACAGACCCTGCTCACTTTCCTCTCTCCTCTCAATGCTGTTCAGAGCAAAGACCTCCATGGGTCTTTGACCACCAGCCAAGTCACTGTCCTTTCCATCACAGATGCTTCTTAGGCAGCCCCATCTCTCAGCCTCCATGTTAATTCAGCATCCTCACCCTCGAGCTGTCCTCCAGAGCGAATCCATTGCTTCTTCTTTCTTCTGCCTGTCTGCCAGATGCTTCCTCTTTGCCTTCTGTGGCAACTGCAGCTCAAGTGACTACAGAAGGCAATTATTACCTGGTCCATTGGTATGAACCAGATAATGCCAGGAGTCACAGTGTGTGTGTGTGTGTGTGTGTGTGTGTGTGTGTGTGTGTGTGTGTGTACTTTTGCTGGTCCAAGTGCCAAAGAGCTACACGTGGCTTCCAAGTCACGTTCTTGATCTCCCCTAGCATCTTCTATGTGTTATTATTTTTAACGTGTTTGCTGTTTGGTCTATAAGCACATTTTCAAAGCATTCAACAATGAACACCAATTAAAATGACAATTAAAAAATAACAGCAGTAGAAATCAGTGTACATAGTAGCAGGTTTGATGAATAATAGCAGCATTCGCAATAAAAATGATACAAAGCTAGATAGAACAATGATCAAATCTGTGCAAAACTTATTGGCAGATAAGAAAGCTCACTATTCACGAAGAAAACTCTAAAAGCTCATATACGCTGACACAACAGCGCTATTCACAATTCCTCCCACCGTACACATGACCATGCTTCCGAGGAAATATATTATTATTGCTATTTTAAATTGAAATCTGTACAATTGGAAAAGTTAATAAGCTAGGCAACCATGGAAACTTCCTATGCATATATTAAAGGCTCAGAGAAGCATGCTTAGAGATCAGGTGATGGCCATTTTAACCTGCGTGTGCCCAGTGTTCTTATGCCATTGTAAATCTCTTCTGTATGCTAATCCTGCCAGATTCAATTGACAATTGAGAATGAATGTGTTTGAACAAGTCTAGTGCTTATTTACTCAGAGTGAGCTAATTTAAGGCAGCCATGATATTAATAAGCTTTAGCAGGAAGAGTGTACAAACAGTTGCATGTTAAGTACCCCAGGCTACTCTAAATCACCATGCATTATCTCACCAAAAAAGGAATAGAAACAAAGAAAGGAAGAAGGGTTGCATGGATGTCAGGTGGGCAGAATAGCTCTAGGGGACAGTAGATGTTGCTTTGATATGCAGTGCTGGAAATGAGTCTGTTTTATTATATTATAATTATATTATAGGGTATTCAGAAGAGACTATGGACTTCTGCCAATATGTTGTAGGCAGGGCCTATGAGAGGAATTTTATCAGGGGGTACAAAGTTTCTTTTGGGTCCCTTTGAAAAAGGGGGAGGGGTGAAACAGAAAGGAGAAGGTGGTGATGGGAAAGCAGAATGGGGGCAGGGAGGGGTGAAACAGGGTAGGGGGAGGGTGGAGCCAGGTTTACTCACTTGTATGACAATCAGCAGCTGGATACAGTAATCGGAAAACCAAACATACTCCTAAGTCTCTCTAAAAAAATTTAAATACAGAAAATCATGCCGAAAATTAGCATCATCACATTTAGGCTCACACTAGAATGGAAAGTGTCCTGACTTCACTAAAGCGTACTTCTGCAACACCTGTAGCCTCACAGCTGTGTCCCTGAGCTCCTATACACTCCTTCATGGTAAGCAGATCCACAAGCCAAAGAGCTACTGTAACAGGTCAGTTTCCTCCCAGATCAGACACTTGTGTTAAGAAGTGTCATGTATGCATTCCTCAGCCCAGCATATATGACTTGCCAGTAGCTGCTGTATCTGCAGCCGCATGCTCGTGGTAGTGTCACCAGCATCCAATGTGGGCAACAAGTCTTAGTAGATAGGAAAATGTAAGATCCCAGAAAATTTCTGGGCCCCTCCTTTGGCTCTTGGGCTCCCTTTCTGACCCTGGGCCCGGGTACAAATTATCCCCTTTACCCCCCTCTCCTAGGCCCTGGTTGGAGACAATTTGAAAACGTCAAATTTACCCAGTTTATAAGATACTGATACGGCTAGCCTCTTTAACATATTCTGTATCTTGAACATTTGTCCTAATTCATCCAAAGAACTTTCTCTTTTGAAACTTCTAGTTGATCTGTGTGAAAAGTGAAGATGGGTAATCTCTCATTCCTTTTCCACTAATAATTTGCAGGTACAATGAACCATCAAGTCATTTTCTGTGGCCCATATGCTAATAAAAATTCAAAGCTAAATGTCCTTTTGTGAAAGCCAATTGGTTTTGTCTAAGAAGACAAAATTTTAAAAGTCCCACAAAGTTTGCAATAAAATGTCCTACCAGGTTCTTTTGTTCTCACACATGGTATCTATTTCACTAGCAAATCAGCTCTCTCTTTCTCAAATCATACGAAACCAAAATGTTCATTAAAAAAAACAACATGCTTTCCCACCAAATAACATCAAATGCAGCAGTTGCTGGGTGACATTCTTTGTTAAGCTGATTCCTTACTCTTTGGAAGAAATTATCATTTAACAAGTCCTGAATGGGAGCTCATAGTTGGAAATTGCTGAATTTTACCTTTAGAAGATGGCACCCTTCAGCTGGTGGGAGGACAGAGAAACAGTGTTGTCTCAATTTTAAAGTTTGAGATTGGAGGTAGAGAGAGTCAGGGCCCAATCTGACCCCCCAATCAGCCACACCAATGTAGATACGCCCCAAAAAATGTGCTAAATCTAGTGGGGGGGGTACCCAAAGGCAAACTAGAGGTAAGTAAAAAATTTTACTTACCTCCCAGTAAGCTGCCTATGGGTCTCCAGGGCTGCCGATGGATCTCCTCAGATGTATGCCAATGCGGAGACAGGATCCAGTGTGTGCCATTGTTGCCAGATCCACCCACTCCCACCTTCTCCCTGCCCCTGGTTCCTTCTCCTTCCCCTACATAGTTACTTCCTCAGGCTCCCCAGGTAAGTACTCCCAGGAAGTACTTACCCATCCCCTGCTCAGCCTCATTGCTTTGTTAGATGAGAGCTCAAACCCTGGGCACGCATAGCAACAAGGTTCCAGGGATTGTGCTTCTGATACTCTTGATCCCACTAGGACACAAGTCGTACAGAAGAATGCCATTCACCATTATAAGACAATAATGTCACAATGCCAGCAAGTACAGAACCCACCCTAGGACTGGCATTTGCAAGCACTCAATGGCCAGAGTGAACAGCTGCCTGAACTGTTGGGTCAGCCATTCACCTCTGGGACCCAGCTCTTTGTGACTAGCCCTAAGTGAGTTAAATATTCATTTTTTAAAAATCATTTCTAAGAGCATATTGTAATATAAACTACATCATTGAAAAGCATGTTTTATTGCTAATCCATTGCCAAATTTGAGAGAGAGAGATGTAAGGAATAGGTAGGAGGGGCCTGAGAGTTTGGCTTCAAAGCTTTGTTCTTTGTATTTTGGTCAAAACAACTATCTCCAGTGTTATTTTTACTCTGTGTGCTAAGGTTGCTTCCGTGTTGAAAGGCCTGCACGTGATGGATGCTCTAAATTGGAGTGCTGGTCACACACAATCCATCCTTTGGAGCACAGGGAAATTCCTGTTCTAATTGATGTGAGTCCAAACAGACAACACCTGGTAACAGGTGGCAAAGCTATAATTGCATCAAAAGGGGGTAGTACTTTAAATTCCCTGCTGCAAGAAGTACCTTTTCAAGTAAATAACTTCCTGCTGGCTTTCCTGTTTGTGCCCTGCCATTGCTGATGAAGTGGAATGTGGAAGCAGCCTTAAAAAAATAATACAAGAGATTTCATGATGAGGGTTCAAAGCCTATGACTGCATTCAGGCACAATGGCACATTATAGTTGCATGATTGTACGTATAGTTGTGAAGTTATGACTGGCAACAAGACAGACAAGGGTAGGAGGTCTGGTCTAGAGGGTAGAGCCTCTGTTAGCCCGAAGATAGCATCAGAAGGTTGCCAGTTTGAGGACACCGGCAGCTCCCTGAACGGCTGAGAATGGCAAGACCTTGAAGCAGCTGACAAGCCCAACTGAGTGATTCCACCTGCTCTTGGTGTGAGCAAGAAGCGTCTTGGCTGCCCTCCATGTGAGAGATGGAGCTGCTTGCCAGCCTGCGTGGGAGAACTGGAGACCAGAAGTGAGACCAAACCGGGAAGATCCATTGTGAAATGTTGTTGGTTCTTGAAAGAGAGAACCTCTATGATTGTAAAAATCCCCTTGAGGGATTTAGAAATGCTTGCCTATGTAAACTTCCTTGAATAAAGTCAGAGGAGTAATCAGATGACCAGAAAGGCAGTCTATAAATACCAAGTTATTAATAATAATATTTCACACATATGAAAAATAAAGTTCTCACAGATTGCCCTACAAAAAAAGATAGGAAGGCCATTTTGCAAACAACCTTCCCTACCCTTTGCATAATTTCACAATGCTTCCAGCAACTCCTCCAAGAAACAAGAAGCCCAGTTGTGGCTCAGAGGAGAGAATGATGCACTTGAATCAGGATGCAAAGGAACATCTCAGTACCAATCTTGACTGTGCAGGCCACATCCTTGCTCAGTGCACAGCTTTGGGTATGTCCTTGGTCTGTAAAAGTGCAGTGCTAATGGTCTGCCCCACCAGGCAACTATGAAGATGAAAGAAGAACTGAGAATTACAAAAGTGCCACGTAACTAGAGCAATAAGTACAGTGGCAGCTCAGCCAAAATACTAGCGTCTATATGCATGGGGAGATTTATCATAGTGATATGGGAGCTGTGCAAGAGAGAGCTGCACTTGAAAAATGCTAGCAGAACAGCATTGTCCTCTCTCTTCACTTTGAAATGCTTCTATTTATTATTAGTTATTAATAGATACCACTTTTCAACCAAAAAAAATGTTCACAAAACGGTTTACAGTCAAAATCAAATAATTAAATGTCTCCTTTCCCGAAAGCGCTCACAATCTAAAGAGGTGCAGAACACCAAACAGCTGCTAGAAAAGACACTCTGCTTGGAGGAGGGAACGAGGGACAACCACTGACCCCTGCTATATATAAGAGGAGCACCACTTAAGTGTGACCAAGGACTCTTATTTCAAGTAAAGAAAAAGAAGAGGCATGCTGCTTCTGACCAACAAGGATACCATTTGGATTATTAACCCTATCAAAGGAAGCCTGCAAGTTCTCTTGATACAGCTGTTCCTGGTGCAAGGGCAAACAAATTAGGTTGAATATACATGTTGTTTCTAACATAGGGAGGTCACTTGGAACAGCTTTCGTCTGGTTCCATTGCCCTGCCACTGCCACAGAATCCAGTCTGCCTTGACTTGCTTTCTGGAACTTTAGCTCTTGCTCCCTTGGAGAAGGATTGGAGGCCTGCTAGTTTTCCAGTTTCTCCTTGAATGATAGGGCCCAGATTACGCCCTGGTCTATCAGATCTTTACCTGGGCCTCCTTAATCCTATTTGTTTTCCAGCTCCAGGCCTTTATACTTGTGCAGACCCTGTCCAGCATTCCCACTGGCCTTACCATTTCTTTACTCAGTCTCCTGTTCAGTCTCCCCACACTTTAAATGGCTTGTGCACACTTACTTCTTGTGCACACTTACTTCTGAGTAGACCTGGTTAGGTTTGTGCCTTCACACTCCTAATCATTCTGTCTGCTCATTGAACAAACCCTATTTAGGGCCCAATCCTATGCAGGTCTACTCAGAAGTAAGTTCTATTGCGTTCAATGGGACTTACTCCCAGGAAAGTGTGGTTAGGATTGCAGCCTTAGTCTATGTTAGTCTGATTTCTTTTGCACTTGGAGAAAGCAACGTTTCATGTTTGTGTGGTCTCAAAAACATATCTCACAAACTAAACCCTTAATGATAATCAATGTGTACACCACACCATCCCAGTAAAGCTGTTTTATAGCTGCAAGGAAAGGTAGTGCCTTTCTGATTTACCATAACTGGAGACAAACCACAATTTTAAGGGAGAAGAAACTTGTTTGAAACACCTCTTTCTCTAGTGTACACTGACTTTATGGTAGTTGCCCTATTGTCAGAAGATGACTAGGTTTGGTGGGGGTTTGTATTGGTTCAAATCTTGCAAAACCTGCTTGCCAGAAATGTAATGGAGATGAATGACTGGATCATGAACAGAAATTTAATCAGTTTTCTGACAAACTACTATCAGTTTCCAGGCACCCTGGCACACAATAGGATTCAGATAAAGTCCAAAGATGTACTTTCACGAACAATTTCCGTGACTCAGAGACATTTAATGATAGTCACACTTCTACAGAGAACTGTTGGCTTGGAAGACAAAACAGTGAAGAAGTGCATGACTTTGAAATGCACATTTGAAAATCATAATAATACATCCTTTGGCTTCTTGCAAGGATTTGGCAAATGCAGAGAGCATTTAAAACATCAAATGTCTGTTTATCTTTGACTCTTCTGCCTTCATCTGCTGTATATTAAAGAATTTCCACTCAGCTCTTGACTGTGGGAGTCACACAGTATGAACACCAGTTCTGCAAAGGGTTGCAGAGACTCTGTTGGGAAACATTTGGTAATTAAGATGCGAAGATATACAGCACCAAAGTTATTCACAGTATGAATACTCAGCAGAAGCCTCCAATAGGAAAGTCATTTTTTTCTACTGTAACAATTACGACATCATCAAAGCTTTGCTACAAATGAAACTGCAATTCCCTAACTGCAAATTTGAAACAATTAGTGACTTTCACTTTACTAGGGGAAAAATGGACTTTTGCTTATGCAGAGTACAGCAAGAGTAGGAAAGCTGAACAGCTGAATGGAGTCCGTTCATGCATTCAGCTGTGAATCATCAAGTGCTGCCTTATCAAATAATGAGATTTCAAATGAGGTACAGACATGAACTTTTAGGACAGCTGACCTGGAAGTCTTCTAAGTGGGCCTACTTATTTCGTTCCATAGGAAGAACATGAAGAAGGGATGATCCAACTTTTTCTTTATTCCATCATAAAGTCCCATTCCTCAATCCAACATGACCAAAAATGAGAAAATTAATGGCTGTGTGTGTGTGTGTGTGTGTGTGTGTGTGTGTGTGTGTGTGTGTGTGTGTATGTGTGTGTGTGTGTCACAGGGCATCCCTAATTTGCGCTCGAACAGGCAAGCCGATTGGCCTGCGCTGTATCCAGCACAAGTTTGGGGTTGACTGCAGGCCGGCCCGGGGAAAAGGAAAATACTTCCGCTTACTCCAGGTAACACCACAGCAGCCCCAATGGAGCTATTCAGATCCCCGCCACCTATAGAGGTGATGCAAATCCGAGCAGCTTGGGGCTGGCCCAGGCTGCTTGGAAACAGGACTAGGATCTGGCCTAAGTCATCTTGACTGAGATTGTGAACTGATTGTATCAGTAGGTCAGGCAGGTGATCTGAGCTGCCCCGACAAAGGCTACAGAAATGCCACCAGGTTAGTCATGAAAGCACCATTGGATGGAATGAAAACCAGTTCTGATAATCAATGTTATAAAGCCTGTGGTTAGGACAGCCCAAGAGCTGAGTTAATACAAGAGATGGGGTAACATTCAGCAGCAGTGGCCTTTAACAGTATCACTTGCTCACAGAAATAACAAGGAAGTAGGGAAGTAATCATGACTCACAGGGCTTCTTCTGAATCATAAGACCCCTAGGTGCTCTTTTTGGCATTGTGCCATTTCTATATTACCCCTCACCTATATGGTTGTCCAGAAGTCGATTGCCCCCAGCTATACCGCTTTCCCCCTCGTGAAGTTCTAGGGTCATGTTTACAGTGATAAACACACACCTGAACTTTGCAGGGGGGGAAAGAACTTGCAAGAGATTTTGAGTGGAAATGCACTCAATGCAAAAAGGTTGCTTTTCACTTTTTTAAAAATTGGGTTTAGTTACACACATTTGCATGTAGCACATTGTTTATCCAGAGCCTTAAGGTACCATGAGGCATCTCCTGCTGCTGTTAGCTCAGCTGCTCTAATGTCATAGATGGGCTTGAAAGCCAAAGGATGGGCAGCCAACCACTTCAGGAGAATTGGGCACCTGAAGGCCAAGGCCCTTGAGTAACTATTGAGAAATGAAAGAGTATGCCAAGTTAAATGTGCATCAGCTTATTGATCAATGGGGTGTAAGCACACTTGTCTTCTTTGGATTGTGACCTGTACGTATTGTAATTATTCTCTTATGTTTCAAATGACATCTTGCTGTGAAGATTAGGTGCGTAGTCTCAGTGCCTTTCACTGGACTCGGGGCCCAATCCTAAAGAGGCCCAGCACTGGCACTAGCGGCGGTGCTGGGTGTCGTAAAGCATGTTTATGGCACCTGGCGAGTAAGGTGTGCAGGCACCAGGCCAGTGCTGACAGGAAGAAGATGCACCACCACTGGGGGTACATTCAACCACTGGGTGGCAGTGTGGCCCCTGGGTGGGAGGGCAGAATGAGGGTGGGTGCAGGGAGGGGTGGGGGATGAACCAGGGTGGGAGGGGGGCAGGATCGGTGAACTCTACTCCACCATATCCTGAACTCTGTGTCAGATCTTCCAGCCTGACATGGAGTCTCTCAAGTCTGCACTGGCAAAATAGTTGGCACAGACTTGAGAAGCCCCATTGCAGGGCTTGTTCCCCAGGGCGGGGAGGGAGGCGAAAGTTTCCTTCTCCCGAGGGGACCTCTGGTTGCTTCCTGGCACCCATTGGATGCAGTGGCAGCCACTCTGGCGCCTCTGCTCCAGTGGGTGCCAGGAAGCTCAGGATTGGGCGGCCCGGCAACTTTTGTGGCTGATGTTGATCATCTTAAAATGAAATAAATGCCAATTTGAAAAGTGAATTTGTAAATAAAGGGAAACAATAGCAACCATGAATAGCCACAATGATTGACAAATTTGTGAATGTACCCTGTATAACATTTAATACAGACTACTCTGAATTCAGAAGACATTTTATGAGCCATACTAGCTAGATCCAAGGCTATTTAGATATCATTCTGAACAAATTTGGATCAGTGATTCAAGTCCATAAGTTTATTTATTACATTTACAGTGTTTTTGTTTCTGTTCACCTTGCAGGTTGTTCTGCAAAGTTGTGTGGTCAGTGATAATAAAGAACTCTTGGGTGGGCCGAACCTCTCGATATACATGGAATATATCTTACTACCAAACAGCTTTTCCATCTGCTTTGTGCTGTATTCATATTTGATTGTGCCTGTGCATCATGGGTGGAAAACACTGCTGTGTGTGAATAAATCTGGAACTCAAACATCCACGAGTTTTTCCCCCATCTGGAATCATTACTAGTTTATATTATGTTCCTAGAAGATGCCGACAGCTCATTGTTTATACATACTTCATCACTTAGTCAATTGTATTCACACCTCTTTGATTGTGACCTTTCATTCCCTCTATGTGTTATACTAGCAATACTGCTTCTCTCCTTTATAGAGTTTATTTAATCTTTTTTCGTGTGTGTGTGGCACACCTCCCCCACACTCCACCCCTTTTTTCAAAAATCTTGCCCCATTTTTTAAACGTAAAGACTGAAAATACTTGCAGTGTTAAATTGGCTGAAATTCATTTAAAAAGAAAACAAAACAGAAATAATACATTTTCCAAACACACAAGGCTATATCTTTGTTTTTGGAAAAGCTCACATTAATTCTTACACTGATACTCATTAAAGTTAAAATACGCTGATGAAGAATCTGATGAAAATCCACTGATAGCTATCAATGATCAAAATGTGGTCAAGGATTTATTTCTAGAGAAAGAGTGGCTGGGATAAAAGTCTTTCTAGAAATATCCACCTCAGATTGGGAAGTCCTTTCCCCTGAGACTGTATGAGACTTTAGCCAGTGCTTCCCAAACTTTTTAGCAATGGGATACACTTTTTAAAACAATAATAATAAATAATAATACAGGTACTTATATACCACCTTTCTTGGTCATCAGATTTCTCCTCAGACTTTAATTCAAGGCGGTTTACATAGGCAGGCTATACTAAATCCCAGTAGAGATTTTTACAATTGAAGACGGTTCTGTCTTTCAAGAACCACAACATTTCAGATGGATCTTTAATGATCTGGTATCACATTCTGGCCTCCGTTTTCCTCCCACACAGGCTGACAGCGGCCAAAGAGCAGGTGGAATAACTTGGCATAACTCGGCTCGGCTTGTCAGCTGCTTCAAGGTTTCGCTGTTCACGGTGCCGGTGGCCTCGAACTGGCGACCTTGTGGATGTTACCTTCAGGCAAATGGAGGCTCTACCCTCTAGACCAGACCTCCTGCCCGATCTATTGTGACCCACTAGGCAAAAAAAGAAATTTAGAAAGAAATATTTTATTTATTATTAATTATAAATATATAATAAATCATTAATTATAATAATAAATACAATACAATACAATATTGTATTGTAAATAAATACAATATTTATTGTATTGTATTACAATACTAATATTGTATTGTAAATACAATATTAGTTAATAATAATAATTGGGGTCCTGTGCTCCCAAGGCTGCCAAAGACCTTACATGTGTGTGTAGACATTTGCTAGAACAGGGGTGTGAAACTCATTTTGTAAGAGGGACAAAGTTAGCATTCAGGGCGCTTGCTGAGGGCTAGAAGTGATGTCATGAAGCTGAAAGTGACATCATTAAGCAGCTGATGGCCAGAAATCAGCACCTTGCTGTCATATAGAAGTTCATTAACTGCAAATGACAGAAGAGAAAATACGCAAATCTTGATATTTCAAGATACGGGAAATATCTTGATATGATATGGGATGATATGATATGGGATGATGATATGATATGATATGATCAGATATGGGAAATCTCGATATTTCAAGATATGGGAAAGACCCATTTTCATGTGGACCACTATTTCAGTGGTAACACCTCAGTGCTGGTCAGCAACCGAGAGCCTGAGGCCCAGATAAAAAGCTTCTTGGGGCCGCATCCAGGCCCTGGGCCTTATGTTTGACACCCCTGTGGTAGACTTTCCCTAGAAATGGAGTTAAAGGATGTTCCCCCAAACCTCATTCCAGTGTACCCAGAAGGCTGAAATGGAGAGCAAGATATGCAGTTCGGGACTTCCAGGCCAGACAAAAGGCTGAAACTGGGTTCATGCATGACCTATGGCATGCCAATTACTAGAGAAAATTGGATAATGTGACATTTTAATTTGGGAATATGAAGATTACCTCATACCACATAACAATTTTCTTCTGCAAACTGGGCAAGGGTACTTGCTTCGATTTTTTTCTTCTTCAATGTTTCAAAAACTTTTCGCAACTCACCAAAAATCAGTTAGCAGCCTACTGGTGGTTCCTGACCTACAGTTTGGGGACCATTGCTCTAGGCCTGTTCATTCGTTTAGTGAATGTAAATGGGGAAGCAAGATTGTGCCTGCTAGTTATGCCCCCAATACCCAGATTACCTATTTGGCATTAGTGTGGAAAGGGTCCTACACAAATACAGTTCCACTATGCAACCTGTCATACAAGGTTCTGGATCCAATAGAGTCTGACAAACATACAGCTATATGCTGGATGTGTGAGGTGGAATAAAGGTTTCTATGGCAAAGAATGCAGTGATTAATAAAACACTGAGTTAAAAGCCGAGGTAAATTAAAAACAAGTACAGGGGGGCCCCATAGCCGCGGATTCCCTATCCATGGATACAATTATCTGTGGCACAGGTCAACCCCCTCATGAGCCCCCTTTGGAGCTCTGCACCCCTCATCTCCAGAGGGGCTTCTAAGCTCAGCAGAGACCAACATCCATCCCCAGCCTCTGCTGGGCTCAAACTGAGCTTTAGAGCGCAAAACATGTGACTTCCGGTGTCACAGGGAAACTGGAAGTAACTTTTTTTAAGGCATTAGGAAGGCTGGGGATGCCCTGTTTTGGCTGCCCTGTTTTGAGCTCTAAAGCTCAGTCTGAGCCCAGCAGAGGCTGGGGACAGATGTCCTCAGCCTCTGCTGAACTCAGAAGCCCCCCAGAAGCAAAGCTCCCCTTGCCTCTGGAGTGGGGGGAGGCCCCCTGGACTGCAGAGATGGGTATTTGCCCATATCCATGGTTTTAGTTATCCATGGGGAGTTCTGGAACACCTGTGGATAAGGGGGCACCCCTGTATCACCTTTATGTTTCCCCTGAGAAGCCCCAGGGCCCACACAACCCACCCAGAAACCGTCCCTCCCCGCCTTTCTGCTCTCTGCAGTGGATGTTTTCAGAAGTCAACACAACTCCACTGAGAAATGCCTCACTTCAGTGAGGTGAAGGAAATGCATTCTGTACATGCCTAAAATACCTTCCATCTTCCTTCCTTCATATGCCCAAGGGTTGAGCTGTGATGTTAAAAACAGATGCTTGTGTAAAGCCCTGGAGCCTGCCACAAAGCCAGTGGAGATATTTGCTCATCACAGAACCAGTCATACTGGGCCGAATTCTATGCTGTTCACCTGCCCCGCAATACAGCAGCACTGAAATGGCTGCCGCTGTATCTTGCAGGGCAGGAGCAGCATCCAGAAGTCTCTTAGGGTAAGGGAACACTGGTTCCCTTACCCCATAGAGTGTCCCCACAGTCCCTGTGGGTCTACTCAGATCTGCATCAGGGAAATAGCTGGTTCAGATTCAAGTAGCCTTTGTCCTGCTTTCAGGTGCAGGAGGGGGTTTAGGATCCAGCAGCAGCCTCTGCTGCCATTCATGCCCCCCTCCCAGGTCAGGCTGCCCCATGGGCTGCCCTCCCCCCACCCAGAAACACCCCTTCCCTCCCCATCTCCCTACCCCGAAACACCTTCCTGCTGCTCAAGCTGGATACTTACCATTGGGTGTTCATGCTGCTCCTGCAGTGAAGGCCCAGTGTTGAGTGGCATGAACCTCCCTGCCAGTTCCTTTCCCCTCCTAGCTGCCACAGTGTGCTCTATGGCACATTTGCAACAGCCATTGTCTGGCAGTGTACGCACAAGTAGTGCTGCCCAGGAGGTGGACCAGGCTGTATGTGTGGTTAGATTTCCTCCCCTGCTACAATCCTATACACACTTTCCTGGGAGTAAGCCCTATTGAACACAGCAGGATTTACTTCTGGGTAGAAAAGCAAAGGATTGCATGATTAGTGTTACATGCTGTTGGTGCTTCCTAACAGGTTTAGAAGATCATCAGAACCATCTATAAGTAATTGTTTCTGTATAATAACGATAATATGCTTCCCTTTGCCTGTAGTGTAAGGCCTTATTCATCGTGATATTTCCTCTGTTCCTGCCATCTGTTCAGTCAGAGTTTTTACATCCACCTGTCATTTGTTAACCACAGCAAAAATCTCCTTGATGCTGGACCTCAAAACAGGCTGATAGTGTACTCACAGTAGCAAATGAATGAAGCGGAGCTACAGAAACCTGCACTGGGAGGGAATTCATTTAACAGCAGAATTGATTGTCACAGCCTGTATGATAAAGGATCTGCTGAACTGGTGGAGCTGCTGCTGAATGACTCTCTTTGTGTGAATGGATTGTACAAATGAAAGAGGACCTCAGGGTGGGAAAACATCTAAGACTGAGAAATTTTCTAAATGAATCTCTCCTGTCTCTTTTAAACTTAGCCCTGGTTGCTTGGTCTATATGCAGCAAGGAAATATAATTACCAGCCTGACAATACTAACCTTCCATTGCCTGCCTTTGCCTCTCACAGTTGCAAGGTTGCAAAGGACAAACACAGAAATTATGAGAACAGCATAACACCATGAGTTCCAGTGAAGCTTTTCATCTCTTCTTCCACCATAATGCACTTGGCGGTTTGTATATCAACACAAAAATTCTATGCTACATGAGGTCAAGGGACTGGTGGAATAGAGATAAATTGTGGAGATGGTTGAATTTCAACAGCTGTATAAAGGATGTTAAGCAGAATGACCAGTTAACCAGCACTGGTATAGAACCATATAAAATAAAGGGTGAAAGGACAACAGAAAAGTTGGATCCCCTGTCCATTTGCAACCATAGGTAGTTTCTGAGAGCCCAATCCTAAAGGCAGCGCTACCGCCACCTGCAACAGTGCCAAAGCAACTACTGCTTCATCCTGCAGCCCCAGAGCAGCTGATAGAGATCTCCTTGGGGGAAGAGGACTCTCATCCCCTTCACCCAGGGAAAGCCCTGATGTAGTGGTTATCTACAGAAGCGCTAGCCTTAGCTTTAGCCTTAGTATGTTGGCAATGAAGCAAAGCACACTTTGCACATGCGCAAGAGCAAATTTGGCACGGCCTTAGTGACATGCTAGGTCTGAAGCTCTGTAGCTAGCCTTGAAGATGTTGTAGAGAATCATATCTAGGAATGTGATTGTGGTTAGTCTCAGCTTCTTTTTGGAAAAGTCCCTATTACACAGACTATGGACTCATGGCTTAGTATTGTAAACAAGATGAGAGAATGGAAAACCCCAGCCTGTTGTGTAATGTTTGGAGAAGGAATAAAAGGCAGAAAAGGCTAAATCTCAGCAGCGCAGCGCTTCTTCTGCATCTGGCCTTCCTTCTGCCATCTCGCTTCTATCCATGTCTGTTGTATTTATTGCTCTAACACTTTGTTGCCTCAAGATCTAACTTTCAAACCCTCAGAGTGCTTCTGCTTTAGCAAACTTTCCATCAGGCCACAAGAGACAGTCTTGTGTGTCTCCCACCAAGCACCAAGGCCCCCAAAAGCCTTGGGTGCTCCCCAGAGCAGCATCTTGCACTGCTACACCCTAAGCCCCACAATGGGGCTTCTCAAGTCTGCTCCAGCTATTTTGCTGGCACAGACTTGAGAGATTCTGTGTTGGGCCAGAAGACCCAACATGGAATTCAGAACCTGGCAGAGCAGAACTCTGATAGTCCCACCACCCCAGAACACCTCCCTTTGCTCAAGGCCCTCACTGCCTCCCAGAGCTCATATCTAGCTCCAGGTTGCATCTGACTGACGCTGACTCAGTGCAGGGTGTCAAGGGCATGCCTTAGGGCACATTTGCAACACCCAGTGTCAACAATACATTCATACCACCAGTGCTGAAAAGCCCAGGATTGGACTCTGAGGGCCAAATCCTATCCAACTTTCCATCCCTGGTGTAGTTGTGCCAATGGGGTGTGTACTGCATCCTGTAGTGGGAGGGTAGTTATAAAGACCTCCACAAGGTATGGGAACATGTCTTCCTTCACCTAGGGGCTGCATTGCAGCTACACTGGTGCTGGAAAGTTGGATAAGATTAGGCCCTAAGTCATCAGCTTGCAAAATTAAAGCCCATCACCTGTTACAACTAAATGGGTACCTTACGTAGGCAAACCCTGAATGTGTACCTCCTCAAAAGTAGGCTTTGCAGAGGAAGACTAGCTACTTAGGGCAATAACTCTCCACCAAGACACTTTTTCCAAGCTGTTAGGGAATCCTTTTTCTATATCAATTTTTGCTTATTTTAACAGTGCTGGTGGGTCCCCATATGGGAAGAAAAGTGGGATAAAAATACTGCAAGTAAATAAATGCTGATGGTCTTATATTAATTTTGTGAATGTCCCAATATATATTTCTTCACTTTTCAGAGATGCACAAGTCAATGCTGGCAGTTACGTTTATGTGAGCACAAGCTTATGCATGTCTACTCAGAAGTAAGTTCCATTGAATTCAATGGGATTTACTCCAAAGTCAGTGCGTACAGGATTGCAGCCTGTGACTATCAAACATTCACTGGTGTATCTCTCAGTTTTTGAACACTCACAAACATAATCTGAAATGGTGAATGTTTCTAACACTCGCCAACTTTTGGACATTTGCTGTGGCTGTATATCCAAAGTAAATTTCACTGTTTCTCAGAATGAGCAGCTGCTAAAAGTCAGACCTGAAAATTACACACATGTTGTCCTGTAAGGAAAACTGATGTATTTTCGATTCCACCGAAGCCCTAAACAGAAGTAGTCAACCCCCTTTGTGCTAAAGCCATGTTTCATCATCACTCAAAACAGGAAGAACAAGAGTCTATGGTTGCTTCATGGAAACACTTTCCTCTAATATTTCTCTGGAAATTCCCAGTTATGTTTCTTCCTCTTTCGGAGGGCACTGGAGGAGTTAGTATTTCAATATAGCACCACACCTGTGTTTACTTGATCTTATAAATGACAACCCCATTTGCCTCTGTGAATCTTAGTCAACACTGAAGGTGACGGGTGCATAAAATCTGCTTGCAAAATCTTGGGAACTCCTATTGTGAAGTCTGGATGGCACACCAGTAGGGAGCAGGAAAGTATAACAACATGATACTCTTAGGATGTTTTGGATAGCTTAATGGAGTTAGGATGCATTGCACATTTGATATCATTTGTCCTCATATCTCCTCTGTGAGGTGGGTCATTAGACACATGTGTTATGAACCAGTCCTAATTTGTGCACTTAATGAGTCACACAAATTGTCTGCTGGCAGAGACAGTGGAACATTTGAGGAGGTTATTGATGCAAGACTGGAACAATGACATCTGTGAAAATGGCTTGTGGCTTCCAAGCCAACCCCACTCATGGGAAACTCAAGTTCTGTGCCAATAACACACACGTGCTGCTATTACACTGCAATTTAATACATGTTTCCTCAGAGGTTCCATTGTGATAAATGGGGCTCACTCCTAGGAAGTTGTGTACAGTATAGGATTGTAACCTAAGAAAATGGTGTACTCTTCCTTTCCATCCACTGATGCACTGGTGCAGTCAGGGTAGGCAGAGCATCTCCTTACCCAGTAAGGAGAAAAAAAAAAAAAAGGAAAGGACCCAACAAATTAAAAAAACAAACCATACCTTTTGCCTTTCCCAAGCTGCTCCTTTCTGCTCCAGCACACAGTCAATTAAAAGTAGCACATACACAGAAAGAACAAGGAGAGTTGCCAATTGGCTGAATCGCTTTGGTGGCTTGCAAGGGGCAAAACTGACAGGGATGCCTGTGCAATTAAAGCCACCTACCTCTGTTTGCCCAATAGAAAAAAAGACAGTGCTTGGGTAATCAGTCTCTGGTGAGACAGCAGGAAGAGTTGCCTCTATCAGGTTAGGCTGGAATCATGGGTGTCTTCCAATAAAAAAAATAGCAGGATACCTGCGTCAGCAAGCTCTGTGGAAGTAGAGGGAAGAGTTGTTTCTCTTCTGATTTAAAAAAAAAAAAAGCCAGGGAAAAAGCAGGGAGCCTGTGCAAACAACCTGCTCTCTGAAGCACCAAGAGAGGCTACTTTGTGGTTGCTTCAGGGGACCGGTGCTGAGCTCTTCTTAACTCCCAGTGGGAGAAGAAGTGAGGTTTTTATAAAAAATTTATTTCAGGTAGGGGTATGTCTGTGTTCCAGAGAAATGATCTTTATTTTTTTTTTATTTCCCAGAGTGGGGGGAGGGGGAGAGAGAGAGAGACTGTGTGTTTCAGAGACTGAGCTCAAGGGGGGGGGAGTGTGTGCATTGCCCCCCTGGGCCAGGACCCCACTTCACATCACTGCTTTCCATAGTAAAGAATTTCTAGGCCTGGGCCAGCTCAAGACCTCCTGAAGCCTGAGATGGCATGTCAGATACTGCCCTTTTACTTGATGATGTGCCAGCCTCTTCTCCAGTATTCTAGCTCAGCATTCTTCTCCCTTCCACATTTCCTCTTCCTCTCTGTCCCCCTCCTCATTTTCCAATCCAGAGATTGAAAGGAGGAGCAGTGGAGGCAGGTAGGTGGACAGCAATGGAAGCCTCCCCACCAGTCTGCTCCTTGAGGCAGACTGATGTCATGGATGGGCTGGCCTTGTCCTAGGCAAACTTCAAAGGTTGGATTTGTTTTTATAGAGGGTGCACTAGACTCATGGAGTATTTGTAAAAATTTTCTTAGGCTGCAATCCTAACCACACTTTCCTGAGAGTAAGCCCCACTGAACAAAATAGGACTTACTTTTGAGTAGACCTGGTTGGGCTTGTGCCCTTACAAACATACAGATTGAGCCAGCATGAAGAAGACATGTGGTTAGTGCTTCTGGTTTCCAAGCCATACCAGCATGCAGGAGTGCAAAACAAAACCAGGCCCCCAGTCAAACCTTGCACCACCAAATGTTTCTGCTTTCAGCTTCTTTTGCATTCCCTTTTACTGGAAAAAGAAAAACATATTCCAGACTTTTCTCCAGGCCACTACAAAGTGCAATAATGTGAACAGCTGCTGCTGCTGTTGAAGTACCCTCTGCTAAAGGTGCAGGAGCCCTCGTGGTGAAGGCCTCGTCATTTCTCATAAATACAGTTCCTACCATGGGTTTGTAAGATCCTGTTTTTCTCCAAAAGTAAAACCAAATATTTATCCAGACAACTGTACCTCCGCACTCCAAACAAACAGATGATACTAAATTTATTTTATTCCAAATAGGCTCAATATGTTTTGCACTGTGAGCTGTGCTTCAAGGGGATTTACTTTTCTCACATACTGAATGGGATACAAATTATATCTCTTACTTGCATATACATATACTTCAAGAACTTTGGCTTAGGAAAGTGGGGAAGGACACTTTTGAGATGTATCCATGCAATTGAGTAGAAGGGAAGGCAACTGTACAGCATCTGAAATGTTCCTGTTCCCAGCGATTGAGGCCTTGTGATCTGGCTGTTTTGAATGGCAGGATGGGCGAGGCAGAGAATTGGTGGAGGTGGCCTGCACCCCAGGCCGGCCTACAGCTTTCCCAGCCCACTGCAAACCCAGCCATTTTGCCCTAATTTTTGTCTCATTCCCTGAGAACAAGTAAGAAGAGAAATGGAGCAGAAGTGACTCCCTTTAGTAGCACTGTGGTGGCCTTGGAGCTAGAAATGAAAACAGGGAGGCTGTGGCCCTGTTCTGATTGTTCCTCTTTGAAGAACAAACTGCCACCATCACCTCTAGGTTAAGTGTTCACAGAACCTGTGGGGTCTGATTTGTCCATACCCTGTATGTAGACAACCTGCTCACTAACTCATACATTGGTCAGGAAGAACTGTTCTCCACATGCAGTGTCCATGAAAACAGTGCCATTTAGCAATGCGATCTACCTAGCCTGTACAGTAAAGATTTTTTGGAAAGATATGTGTGGTGAATGTTCCAAATGTGATGAATTGTTTACCATAAGATGCAAGTATGCAAACTGTGAGTTTCCCCATTGACTTCAAAATAGACTTACCTATTTTGTCTGGACCATATAAGAGAGTATCCCTTACACAGGTGCAAACTTCTTAAGCTTCCACACTAAATGGAAAGGTGCTTGGCCTTGCTGAGTAATCAAGCAAGGAAGAAATGAAAAAGAATAAAAAACCTATGGGGGAGGGTTGGTGGGCTGTGGCACTTGGAATAGCTCATCATAAAAGTAAGAAGAGGGCAGGCCACTGCCTCCGTAAAATGCTTTCACAGGTCTGAGATATAGGATTCATTTTCTAAAACAGGATACCCAAACTTAATCAGTTCACCAAACAGGCAGAGAGAGTAAAGAATAAATACTTCCAAGGAGATTCCGAATTGTATTAAACTGCAGCAAAAAATAGCTGTGCTGAAAGAAGTAGATCAAAGCTTTGGCTGAACAAATCAGACATCTCGGAAAAAAATAAATGAATTTGCACGAACAAAGAAATTTGCTTGCTGTGATGATGGTGCTGGTGTGCTTTTTAAACTGTCATTGTGTGCATCCCAGTCACATTTACACAGAAATAAGTCTTGCTGAGTTAAAATGGACCTTGCTCCCATGTAAAGGTGCAGGGGGTTGCAGTCTTAAAGGCACAAGGCATCACCTGTGTGCACTGAAAACTAGGAATGCCCAATAAGTAAAGTATATATAGAGCCTCAACATCATGCACACATGGGCACTTACCATGTGGCATGGGAACAGTTACCTGAATTCTGCATCAGGTGGCCAACAGGCCAGCCCTGAGGAGTAAATATGGGCTTCCAAATTAGAGTTTGCAATTTAGAGACTTGAACCACCGCAGTGGCCCAGTTACAAAGAACTTCTATGGTATTCCAACAGCGCAATCCTAACTTACACTGGAACTGGCACGCCAGCAGGCCTGCACTGTAGCCAGCGCAAGTTTGGGGCTGACTGTGGCTCAGCCAGGGGCAACTTTCCCCCTTACCCCGGGGAGAGGCACAGCAGCCCCAAGGGTCTACTCAGATCTGCACCACATGGCAAGGTGATGCAGATCTGAGCAGAACAGAGCAGCCTGGAGCCGCTATGTGCTGCCCGGGAACAGGGGCTAGGATCCAGCCTCCCACTCCCTGCCTGCCCGTCCATGAGCGAGCCTGCCCGCTGCCCACCCTTCCCCACTCTGAAATGCCTCCCTCCTGCCTCCTCCCCACCCTCTGCCTGCCCCATCCAGACCCCAGACTTACTGCTCCTTGCCACTACGGAGACTGGATTTGGCCTTCACATGTTGGTGCAGCTTCATGCGCCAGTGCGGCTTCCACAGAGGTGCAAATATGCTTTATGGCATGCTTGTGACCCTCCTGGGAAGGCACAAGTGACTTGTGCTGGTCCAACAAGCGCTTAGGATTGTGCTCAAAGACTACTAAATCTATGGTATTTTCAACCACTATGCTGCAGCACATTGGTGGTGCTGCAAATGGTCAGCAGGTGTGCCATGGGAGTTTGGGGGAGGATCATTTGTTAGTACACATGTACATATTTACATGTGTACATGTGGAATTGGCAAGAGGAAAGATGCTTGCCTTTTTGCCTGAGGGAGAAGCAGAAGAGGACAGACGGTATGGCACCACAGAAGCCCCAAATATCAAGATTTAGCCAAATATTCCCAAAGCTTTAAATTCAGTAATCATTACTGATCATTTTGGGATTTGCAGCCAAACCAACTATCCTTGGACCATTCAGCACTGCTAGAAAAGCACCAAATGTCCCAAATATCTATGGGGGGAGGGGAGGGACATGACTAGCCATCCCTGCTTGACCCTCTCCAGCATATAGGCATCATATTTAAATAGGATTGCTCTGCCACTATAACACAAAACAGAGTGTTTACAATTTGACCACATCTCACTTTGGCCAAGGATGTGGGTTAGAGTTGTATGTATTCCATGCCTCTAATGTGTTTGCTGCACACTCAAAAAATCTGGTATCTATTACAGAATTTGACATCCTGAGGATATATTGGATTTCATTTCAAGCTGCATGGGAACCAATATGGATTTGTCTCAGGGCAAAAGCTGGAGACACTCCTACCAGTCTTGCCTTTTCATCAAGCACAAGTAAAATCTCAAGCAAAGTCAGAAGGGTTGCTGCAGGATAGCAGTAATTGTGTGAACTGATAAGGGTATCCTTCTTCCCAACTTGAACTACAAAAACTGGTTTGGGTCACAATATGGTGTAGGAATTGGGGAAAGGGAATTGCATTGTTCTTTATGCGATAGGGTGCCTGTGACATTCATGCAACCACAATTTAGTCAAATTGCAACAGCTTTGCTAGCTTGAGAGAGAACCCACATTTTCACAGTGGGGAAAATGTAATATTCCCAAAACTAAAGAGCTTCTTGGGGAAAAAGACATCTTGATGATGCACTGTAAACATGCATTTGCAGTATAAATAGTTTATTTTAAAAGTTGTCTAGTGGTAGAATGTGGATACTCAAGGAAGGAGGAGAAGATCACTCTGCACATGTTTCAAAGCTCTTTGTTTTAGTGTTATTTTGTGCATTACCAGACTGAGTTGTAGCACTGCAAACAGTCTAGGGCTGGTAGAAAAGTCCTACAGAAATAGATCAAATGCAGGAAATATTTTTCTCCCTATGTGATTACCGCAGAAAATGTGGTGGTTTATCACAGCATATCCTTAACAGGTTTCTCCCCTGTATTTTTATTTTTACACACACACACAGCTCCAAGCAACCTTCTTTCATTCTAGCTATATTATGAATAGTATATTGTTTGTCTCCATTACATATGCTCTCTCTCTCTCTCTCTCTCTCTCTCTCTCTCATCTGTATTGAGATGCCTCCGCTGTAATGCAAGACCTGACAGTATCATTTTCCCTTGGGAAACATTGCCTTGTGCTCCTTCTGTGCCCTGAGCCTTCCTTCCCTCCGTTGCACTCTTATTTCTGCTCTGCTGCATCTCTCTCTCTCTCTCTCTCTCTCTCTCTCTCTCTCTCTCAGTGGCTGCTTCTGCTGAACTGCATCTCCCTCTGGAACTTGCACAGTCAAAGCATCTCTCATCTCAGCCAGCAGTGAATCACATCATCACCCGAAGAAGAGCACAAGGAAGCCAGGAGCCTGCTTTGCTTAGGAAGCTCTCCGGAAACCAGGCAGCAGCAGGAGGCAAAGCCAGATCTTTGGGGAGGAGATTTGCAAGGGAGGTTTTGTGACCTGCTCTCTAGCAGCTCCATTGATGTATGGGAGGAATGTTTTTCTAAATGCAATTGAAAAATGGGAGACAGCAGCTGCTCCTGCTGCTGCTGCAGTAGGCAGTGCAGCAGAATGAATGTGTGAAGGCTGAAGTCTCCTGAGCGGCGTCGCCTGTGCTACCCCTGCCCTCCTCTGTCTTCGAGACCCATCTCCAGAAGGGACACTGAGGAAGACAGGTGCACTCACTAAGCAAGACCAGCACTGGATCTATCACTGTGTATGCCTCCCTTGAGGAAAATGGTCAACAAAGACATGAATGGATTTCCAGTCAAGAAGTGTTCTGCTTTTCAGTTTTTCAAAAAGAGGGTAAGGCTGCTCTTTGCACATGTCTTTTTTGTTTGTTTTTAATTTTTATTGTTATGACTCTTTACTGCACTGCTGGAAAAGAGATTCAGGGAAAAGGTTTTGTTGCTGCTGCTTTGGTAAGAACCAATCACTGGTGTGAACAGCAGGCAGGAGTACAGTGTTTTTTACAGTACGTGAAGGGATGCTGCAATTGTACCCATTTCAAATACAAAGGGGATGGGGCTGGCGGGGGGCAGTGACACAACCTAAGCATTGCTGGGTGAGGAAGGCATCTCTAGCAATCACTAGATACTTTCATTTGGGATAGTCAGATTAGGGGGCTATCTGGGCAAGAAAGATGCCTAAAGAAGAGGTGTGTGCACTAGAAGCGAAACCACTGTGGTCAATGAGGCAGAATTTTGGATTTAGATTCTGGTGGCAGTGACTATTGGCCAAATGGCTAAAGATGGAACTTCCATGTTCAGAGGCAGTTTGCCTCTGAATGCCACATGCTGGGGAAGAACAACAGGAGAGAGCTGGTGCCTACATGCCCTACTTGTAATCTGCCCGGAGATATCTGGCTGTCCACTGTTGGAAAGAGAATACTGGGCTAGATAAACTTTTGGTCTGATACAGCGGGCTCTTTTTACATTCTTATGTTAGCAGCTGAGCTACTAACTCACACTGACAAGTCTCTCTCTCTCCCCTCCTCCCTTCTTCCACTCAGTTTCCAACTGAAAACTGAGGATGCTCAGTGACCTACTTCAATTTTCCTTTCTGTAAAATGGGAACTTTAATGACATGGCACATGTGATAATTATAAAGGCAAACATTGGAAAAGGAAGTGCACATTAATATGATATATTGTTAGAACAAGTGCCAGTGAGATTCTAGTCATCCTGAGCCATCAGTGTATCTGTTGTCGGTATCTGCTTCTCTCTTGTCCACCTTGCACTGTGACTGGTTCTGCATCCTTTCATTCACACCTCCAGAAGCGCTGCATTATATCATCTCCATTCATTGCCTTCCGCTAAGCTATTTGCAGGTTCAGTGGAACAGTGGCACAGTCTATAATCTACCCGGTAACTGCAGCTTATATCGAATCAGAAACGCACCCAGGGAGAAAAGGACCAGACAGCAGCTTGCTTTCTGTGTGAGCGTACCTAGCTTCACTAAAATCCTTGGGTTCCTCTCAGCTCATTTGCCTGATGTGATGAGCTAGAATAATCGCTGCTGGGTTTTGATGAGACAGAAGGCTGCATGGTACCCTGCTAGGCTGATTCTTTCTTTGTGAAAATGAGTGTGTCTGTGTCTCTATATAGTTCCTTATTATTACTTTATCAGCATCCACCATCAAGTGTTCCACTGAATTCAAATCATCTACCAGCGAAATGTTCCCCTTGTGGCAACAGAGGTTTCAGAACAAATGAGGCTGAAACAGACATAAAGGTGTTTTTAACAAAGACAGATGAAGCACCTTCTACCTACTTCTTTGTTGTAAGACTTTTTTGGGTGTTTTTTTCTGAATGATTAGGAGGACCAGAGAGTTTCTTTCATGAATGGTAGTAAAGCCCGGCATAACATTCTTCTTCATTCATTCACCCATTTCCATTCACCTTCTGCCTGCCTTATACGGAGGAAACTGTCACTTCATTAAACCACCCATCAGGTGCAAGGAGTCTCTGCTCAGACACCACTGCTCATCTCCTCTTAATTCCTGTTGCATCAATGAGGAGCTCTGAACCATTACAAGAGCACACCTGTCTCAATGCACCAACTGACATATAGTTACTCATCTATACCCAGCAGGCAAAGCAGCATGACTTTTGTCACCCTTGATATTGTCTGTGTTGACAATATTAAGGCTGCAATCCTATCCACATTTACCTGAGAGTAAGCACCACTGACTATAATGCAACTTGATTCTGAGTAGACGTGCATAGGCTTGGGCTCTAAGGCTGAAATCCTAACACTTAAGGCTCAGTTCTATCCTTTTCCCCACCATAGTATGCAGTTGTGCCAAAATAGACTGTATTGCATGATATGTTGGGGGTGGGGGGTGATTGGGAGGCTTGAGGGAAGTAAGAGAAAGCATTTTCCTTTAGCCCTCTGTAAGTTCCTTGATCACCAATTGGTCTCCTTGGACTTGCTCTAGCTCTTTCGATTGAATGGTACTATCTGCATGTAGAAAAGCTGACACAAGTACTTTACCTTTGAGGAGAAATTGTTTTAAATCATTTGTTTCACTCTTCCCTATGGCCATTGTACAATCAAAAGCTATCAGACTATCAACCGCTCAGCATAGAGGTCATCACAAACTAGTCATTTCAGAGACTAGGTGTCTACATAAACAATATGTGAGCCTGTTTTCAAGGTATGTATGCCTAGGCAAGATATTCTTTGCATGAAAATAGAGGTGACTGTCATATGTGGAAGGACTTTATACAGCCATTCTGTGTTATATAAAATAACAAAAGGGCTTCAATTGCACTTTCTTTTGACAGTTTAGGCTTGAAGATGTGTTCTTTGAATCTTACTGAAGCCTCTTTCTCCTTCCAGCCACTGAAATCTAAAATGGCACCCCAGGCTATTGAATGTCCCAAAGATAATAGTGTGGTTTGTCTCTGATTTTAATCCCTTTCTAGTCAATCCTCCATTTTTCTATACTGAACTCTAGAAATACAATTGAATACCAAAATGTTACGCAGTTACTACTGTGTCTCTTCTTTGTCCATATTACAACTATACCTGGTATTAAAGTCTACCTAAATTAAGTTTTATTTGGAGAAACATTTAATGGCAGGATGACTTAATGGCTGCGTTGGGCATTTTCTTTGACATGGAAAAGGCAGGATATAAATAAATAAATTTCCAAGAATATCAGTGCTCCTTAGGCTGCAATCCTATGCTCACTAACCTGACCTGTTGAACTCAGTTGGGCCTATTTCTGAGTATACATGAATAGGACTGAGCAATATTGCAATGGATGGTTTCCCTTTGGGAAGCTTTTACTCATGTAGAAGTCATTTCCATAGGTATATACAGGGGTAAATACATTCTGTCTAAATTGGTAACCGAAGGTCAGATTCCTTGGTAGATCTGTGAAATTCTCAATCCATTTCTGAATTTCAAATTTCACAGTCAGACCCATGTGTTCACACAGTACTGTGATGACCAGCTTCTGTTTGCCTAGTGGTGGTGGAGGGGGTAGCTGGAAGTGTACATGGTCTAAATGACAGTTGGTTGATCTGTCTCTTAAGGTTTGCATCACCTTACAGCAAAACCTTCCTAGCAACAGAGCATATGTCCTAGCACACTTATAAGCATTTGATGAAAACATCAAAGAAAAATGTGTAGTTCAAGTCACTGGAGATTAGATATCACAGTTAAATAAACCTGTGTGAGACTAGAATCTAGAGGAAGCTCAGTATAGGTACAGTAGTTTGACTTGATAATGCTAGTACCTGACTATTCTAGCTCTGGTCATAAACAAGAAATACAGAAAATGTTTTTAAGTTACAACCAAGTATGATGACTGTATGTTAGCAGCTGGAACATTGTAATGTCATTGGAGAAGGAGGGATGCATATTCACTCATATGTGAATAGGAAGTCCATGACATGGGAAGTCCTTTGGGAGTAGGGGAGAGGGACAGCTGAATGGTGAAGTATGTGCTTTGCAGGCAGAAAGTCCCAGGTTAATGCCTGGCATCTCCAGACAGGTTTAGAAAAGATCTGCTGAGCTGCCATTGTATTGTCAACAATACACCTAGGTACTGTCAGCAGTAATGAACTATATAGTCCAAGGCTTCATCCAATGGTCCTATGGCAAAATAGCAACTAGAATGCAAAAGTCCACCCTCTTGCCTGAACGATAAGGCACTTTTGCAAGAGCAGTGGGTTTATATAAATAAATGAGATGTGTGAATAAGCCAGGCTTTTACTATACGCCTTACTGGGCATCTGACCAGTTCCACTGATTCAAGTTCTATTTCACAAAGTTACAAGGAGCCCTTTATTGACTAGCACCATGACTGTATTGAAGAGGACAGAAGCAAGTTTGCAAAGTCCGCATTTTATCCGTGTAGCTGAATGTCTCTATAAATGTTGCGCCTTCCACAGTATTCTGGTACATGGGCCAAATCCAGTCTTGACAAAACAGCAACAGGATTTATAGTGTTCACAATATTTTGGTTTGATACTTTTATCATGGTTTGCCCTGTTTTGAGATCTGCATTTCAGTATTAATGGAGGAGATGGGACAGCAAAGCAAAAAGACAGCCAATGAAATAGACATACAAAAAAATAGGTTGCGTACACAAATAATCTCTAAATGATACTGCTATATAATATTATTGCTGAGGTATTCAATCTGTGCATCCCACCTCTCTAGAGAGGCGGGACTAGCCTCCAGGGGTGTTACTAGGCATCTCGGGGAGAGGGGCTGGGCTGGGCTGGGCTGCTCTGCTGCACGTGATGCCTGCTGACTTGCTGCTTTTCTGCAGCTGTGAATGAGGTGGGTGGGGCAGCATGAGGCTGGGAGGGCTGTGAAACATGCTGGGGAGAGGTGGGAGAGAAGGCTGGCTGGGCAGGCAGGCAGAGGTGCCACATCTCATCATGGAGCCCTCTCCATGTGCAATCTCACCCCAAGGACTACATTTCCCAGTGTGCGCCTCCCCCTGGGATTGGTCAAGGCTGCTTGGGAAGGAAGGAGCCAGCCTGCTCCTAGTGGAGGGATGTCCAAATGCCCCAGCCTGCATCCCTCTGTCTGGCCTGGAGGGAACAGGGGTGGCATCTGCATGTTTGGTGTGTGTGTGAGCAGCCCCCATCTACTTTGGGGTGAGTTGTAATCTTGCTCTGTGTGGCTGCAATCCTTTCCACACTTTCCTGGGAGTAAGCCCCATTTACTCAAATGGGGCTTACTTCTGAGTAGACCTACATAGGCTTGGGGTCTGTGTCAACTTAACCAACGATTCTCACCTTTCTACTTTTCCTCCCCCTTCAAAAAAGACAAAAAGCCACTCTTGATGGCTTTGTCTCCAAAAATTGATTAAAAATAAAAATCCCCATTCCTTTTTAGCCGTTCCCCTTTTTCCTCCTTTTCGGGGGGGGGGGGTCCTCTGTTGGCTGCTATTGTAAGACAAAAGGCACAATCCTAGCTAGGTCTACACAGGCCCTATTGTTTTCAATGGGACTTACCCCCAGGAAAGTGGGGTTAGGATTCCAGCCAAACAGTCTCTGGGTCTCAGTTTGCATCAGTTTGCAATTAGCAGATACACTAAAATCAAAGTCTTCCCCTCCTGCAAATTCATCACTTCCCCCCTCCCTTTCCAAAACCCTCCAGGTGTGCTGCTAACAAACTCAGGGCACAATCCTAACCAGGTTTACTCAGAAGTAAGCTTTATTTTGTTCAGTGGGGCTTACTCTCAGGTAAGTGTGGTTAGGATTGCAGCCTCAGAGTGCTGGCAGCCTTGTTTCTAGTGCAGGGGTCTCCAAACCCTGGCCCGGGGGCCATATGTGGCCTGCAGCAAGCCTCTATCTGGCCCGCAGCTAACCTCTTGTCCCCTGAAAGCCTCTGGCCCACTCAACTGAACATGACCAGAATTGTGCTCTGATTGTGTCTGGAGGGTGTTCTGAGGGCCAGAGAGGTTGAATGAATGAGCCCATTCATTCATTTATTCACTCATCTAAGTTCCATCTCTAATTTATTTATTTAAATTTTATATTTAAATTTTTTTTCCAGCCCTCAAAACCGTGCCAGATATTTGATGCGGCACTCTGGCCGAAAAGTTTGGAGATCCCTGTTCTAGTGTATAATTATAACACTTTCATCCCCATTTTGGGGGTAACTGAGGTGAGGTGTTGTAATGGGGAGCCGTGGCCAATGGCTACAAGGATCAGGGGAGGCGCGAGCCGGAAAAGTTCGAGAACCACTGTATTATTGGAACAAAAGTACTATGGGAAACTTTCCATTTGCAAGTCAGAAGCGTTTTTATAAAGAGGCCCTGGATATTGGACCCAGTTTAAAATTACGACTGAAAGCCATACTTTATTCCCTGGGGTTACATGCAGCCAGTGTCACTTATTCTGGTCCCAATGCAGCTCACTAGGGAAGTCATGGATTCCTGGTCTGCTAGTGCTGCACACGCAGGAGTCAATCAGCAACTTGATTTAAATGCTGTTCTGGCCACATATAAAGCATGCCACTTATTTGTAACCACTGTTTCTTTTCTTTTTTAAAAAATAACACTTTCAGTCCAGGGCTGGTCCATCCATGAGACCAAGTAAAGTAGTCACCCCAGGGAACAGATTGGTGGAGGGTGCCCATCTCTGTCTGCCTATTTGTCTTCACTGCTCCTCCTCCTCCTCCCACTCCCTGAAATGGAAAAAGAAGAGGGGGCAGAGAGGAAGAGGAAATGTGGAGGGGAGGAGAGTGCTGAGCTAGAACTTTGGAGAGTGGGAGGAGCAGAGGCTGGCACATCCTCTGGCAAAGGTGGCAACATTTGGCATGCCATCTTAGGTGTTGGGCCAGCCCTGCTTCAGTCGCAGAACAAATGAACTAGCACTGCAGTCCTTTGCACGTCTGCTGCATTCAGAAGCAAGTCCCATTGAGTTCAATGGGCCTTACTCTCCAGTGAGTGTGCTTAGGACTGCAGCCTAAGTTTCTAGGGCAAAAGGTGTGGCACCTGAGGGCATTGTCTGAGGCAGCAAGGGTCTACTCCACCCCCAAGAGACAACGTAGAGGTTCAGTTCTCAGTGGACCCAGGTGCAGCCAGGATATGTCTCCCATTTCCCTACAAACTGGGACTGTTGGGTGCTCTCCTTTTGCTTCTGCTCCCAGCCATTCTCCTCCATGACCAGGGGCAGGTCATTTATATTCTGTTATCTGCCACAAAGGTGCATTGCTTCTTCTTCCAGTTTCCCTGCTCCCTCCCCCCAAATCCGGTATAGCTTCTTGGTTGCTGTGGCAACCAAGAGGTGCTCCATGTTGCCTTGGGAGTGCACAGGTTGTTCTTTCGTGTCTCCCCTAGTGGTGTCTTCTGCACCACTTGTTGGGACCTTTGCAGGTTCATCTTGGAGAAGGGGACTATCATGGTGGCATGATAGTCCCATGAGTCCAGACCCAGACACAATGTACTCTGTCTGACTTCAGAAAGCAGACTAGATTTTTAGATAGAAAGAAATGCATGCTAGTTCTTGTCTCCTGTACCCATATTCATCAGAGTATGACTGCAAGAACACACAATTCATGATTTATGTACACCCTGAAGCAATAACCTGGGGCGCATTTGTATGCATTTCTGCATTCTGGGGTTGTCCCCCTCCTCGCCTCTCTCTGAAGTGCATATCTTGAAACATGATGCAAACAGAAACATTTCCTGTGACATAAATGTATTTGCAGCAAAATTAACTTCTATCAACATTCTAACAGTGCACATTCAGGAAGTTTTGCCACGTTGGGTGGAACTGTTCTCATTGTATAATAGTAATAATTTAATAATAGTAATATATTTTCCTGCCATGTAAAACATATATTTCTTATAGGCTTAGAAAAACAGAACAGTGGTACTCAGATTGGTGGGTCACACCCCACCAGCCCATGTAACACTGCCCCTTTCCCTTTGAGGGGCGGAGGCAGGGAGAAAGCTGCGATGAGATCCTCAGGAACACACCACTGTGGGAGAAGGGCTATTTTTAGATTTCAGGGGTTTCCCAGGAGAATCAGCACAGGAAAATCTTGTGTCTGCAAAGGCAATGGGACAGACTTAAAATTCAAACAGAGCATTTTCTAGGACAGGGGTGTCCAAAGTTTTTAGCAGGAGGGCCATATCATCTCTCTGACACTGTGTCGGGGGGGGGGGGGAATAATTAATTTACATTTAAAATTTGAATAAATTTACATAAGTTTACATAAATGAATATATTAAAGATGAACTTGTATGAATGAATGAAGGTCTTGCGATAGCTCAAGGCCTATAAAAGGCCTTGCACAAAGCAAGGCTAGCCTTTCCTTTGCTGTTGCTACTACATCACAGATGTGAAACAGCAAGCAGTGGAGGGAGCCCTCATCCCTCACACAAGAGGTCAAACAGTCACCCTCATGCTGAGAGCAGTTGCGTCGGGCCAGTGCGGGCTCCAACAAATCTCTGGAGGGCCAGAGATTCATTGGAGACTGGGGACTCCTTGACAGCCACATTGAGAGGCCTCGAGGGCCGCAAGTCGCCCCAGGGCCGGGGTTTGGGCACCCCTGTTCTAGGACATACCCTGCAGTTAGAGTTCCCACATCAGAACCCAGAAATCCTGTCTGCTCCTTTACGTGTTCAGAGGCACTGAAAAGGATGCAGCCAATTCGCTTCCATTCCTCCACTGGTCCCTGCACCAACCCAGCCCTCCAGAATTCTGCTTGCTGTAGTAGGAGGGGAAGTAGAGTTAGTGAGGACACTTGTGGAAGATGAATAGAGTAGGAAGTTGAGTGGCTTTCTGTCCTCCCACTGCCTCAGAATATTTGACATTCCCAATCTTTAGGATGAAATCTTACAATTCTACCAACAGTTAACTGCACTCAGAAAGGCACTGGGTTTTGCTGGGTCTGTGGATTTAATATTCAGTATCAGTTCCTATATTCTTAAGCCTTATTTCTGCTTTGCATTAGTCATACAGTATGAGTTTTAACAAACATACTATTCTACAAACTTGACAAACTGATAAAATTTGGATGTGCACTCATTTTTGCCCTCGTAGGATAAGTAGATTGTGGGGAAAAATGGAAAAGCATTTGCTCTGTCTCCTGGGATGTGGAGGTTATATATCTTTTCTTATGTCTATTTACATCTGCCTACATTGCTGCAGATGGTTTTAATAAGGGTTTTTTTGAACTACTCCGTTGGATTCTTTCACTTCTCTGTGCATCTTATTCTCTAAAATGCCTTTATTGCACAGTTTCTCATGATGGGCAACTTCAGCTTTCGTGAAATAATATAGTGTAACATCATCTAACAAAATGGAATGAGAAGGGAGAAAGTTTCAAGTTTTGCAAATACTGAAGTGTCTTGTTTACTAAGGAGACAGTGGCAGATGAAGCCTCGGGGCAGGCCCAAGACCTCCAGGTGCCCAAGGCAGCATGCAAAATGCTGCTCCTTCATGCCTGGTGTTGCTCCAGCCTCTGTATATGTGTCTGGGACTTAGAGATATCCTTCCCTTGTATATGGAAGTTCTATTAGGCTTTCCTAGCTAAGTACTGTAGTCCCTTATAGCCCTTTGCTCCATTTGTCTTACCCTTTTCAGAAGAAGATTTCAAGGCTGATCTCCTAAAGACAATTTCTGGTGCTGAATCGTGTCTCAGATTGAGAATAGCATGGAACTGAGAAATGGTCAATGGCTAGCCACAGTCAGCTACTATGGAGGAGTGCGCAGAATAATCAGCTTGTTTTCTAATTGCATATTATCACACGACAACAGTATGTAAGGCCCTTAAAGAAGCATTAAGCATTGACTTTATGTAGTTAAATAGTATTTCGGGTGTAATTCTTCTGAAGGATGCTTTACACTCTGCTTCTTGCAACATTACTTTTACAGAGCCAGGAATAGATCCAAGGAACTGCTGCAAACGAGACTCTTTAGGATGATAATGGCTTTTCCCTGGAGAGAAGGAGGGGGAAGTCTTGAAAATGCCAGCTATATCTGGGACAGTTGCCTATTTTTTAAAACTGTCTAGAGCCATAAAAATAAGTAAAGGCATTCTTTCCTTTCCTTCTGTAGCTGTAGTAAGTAGCATTTAAAGCAGTTTTCCAAAGAATAAGACTCTGGAGGGCTGCAACCCAAATAAGATGCAAATGTCTTTCTCCTCCTGCCTTTTTCCTGATAACGCCCAACTGGGTCATTGAACGTTAACTGCTTCTAGTAGAAGAAATACAGGTGCTCAGCATCTCTTTGGATCTTAGGATGCTTTTATCCATTGCATTGCGTTTAATAGACACTTTGGGCATCTCATGTGCTAAGTAAGCAGATGAAACAAGAAAGCTGCCAAAAAGCTGACATGCTGCAAAATTATGTTCATTTATGTTTATTCTTAAATAAATGGCACTGTCTAGTGCTCTCAGCACTTAGTGGCTTGCCTGTGTAAAAATTAGGCAAATGAACAATGAAAAAAGTGACTGGAACTCTTCGGGTTCTCAGATGACACAGAACTGGAAGGCATTGCAAGCATTCTGGAATAGGGATGGGTAACCTGTTTGACACTGAATGACATTTTTAAAATAGCTCACTGTCCACCAAAGATCCATGCCTAATTTGTGTGCTTTTTCTTGCAGTTACTTACATAATTGGTATTGCCATATCAGCATACCAGATGGCAAAATCCAATACTACAATATTCTTACCCTGAAAGTACTATATGTGTGAAACCTGAGTTAAACATTTTAGACTTGGCTAAAAATTGAAGTGAATTGGGGGTTTCTTGATCTTGGGTTTTTCACACCTCCCCCACACTTTCAAACTTATCTCTCAGCTGGTTTATGTGCTGCCAGGGCACATAGGCTATTAATGCAGCAGGCCCTGGACTTGTACACCCTTTTCCATCGCACACAAACAGTCCAATCCTATCCTTCCCCTCTCCCACCAATGCAGCTGCACCAAACAGGCTTGCACTGCATCCTGGGGAGGGGGGAGTAGGGGGAGATCAAGAGGCTTGGGAGAGATCAGGGAAGATGATTTCCCTTACCTCCCCATAAGCCCCTTGACCAGGGGTGTCCAAAGTTTTTGGCAGGAGGGCCACATCATCTCTCCGACACTGTGTTGGGGGCCAGGGAAGAAAATAATTAATTTACATTTCAAATTTGAATAAATTTACATAAGTTTACATAAATGAATATATTAAAGATGAACTTATATGAATGAATGAAGGTCTTGCAATAGCTCAAGGCCTATTAAACGCCTTACACAAAGCAAGGCTGGCCTTTCCTTTGCTGCTGCTACTGCATCATAGACTTGAAACACCAAGCAGTGGAGGGAGTCCTCATCCAACAGCTCACGGGAGAGGTCAGACAGTTGCCCTTATGCTGAGAGCAGTTGCATCAGGCCAGTGCAGGCCCCAGCAAGTCTCCGGAGGGCCAGAGGCTCATTGGAGACTGGGGGCTCCCTGAGGGCCGCATTGGGAGTCCTCGAGGGCCGCAAGTGACCCCAGAGCCGGTGTTTGGACAACCCTGCCCTCGACTGACAACAGGTCTCCTTAGGGAGAGAGAAATGGGAATGTGCCTGTTGCTATCGGAGGGAATAGCATCTGGTGCAAGTCACTCATTCTGGATGCCACTGTTTCCCACCTCCTCCTGCTCTCCCCCCATTCTGCTCTTCCCTTGTTCCATTCTGCCTCCTCCCCCCCCAAACTTCGTGATGTGCAGTAGTCTGAGCACTGCTGGCAGGCCATTTGCAATGGTCATCAAGCATGTTCCACCACTGGAATGCTAGTTCCACCAGTGGCCCACATGCATAAGATTGGGCCGAGAATCTGTAATGAAAAATAAACAGGAAGTACATACACCCAGCTTCTCAATATACATAGGTTGGACAAAGATGAGCGACCATGCTATTGTGCTCCACTGCATTGATATCTTGTGGGGCCAGGATGTTTGGCGTATAAGGCATTCTGCCTAAGCATGGAGGAATAGGACAGAACATTGGACTAGATTCACCTTTGGCCTGATCCTGCAGGGCTTTACATATGATTATTACTTGACTGGATTGTTTCCCACCCACTTGCTCAAAGCTGTGTAATCCATATCTATTGCGCTATTATTTCAATCTTCTTTTCAACGATTGTAAGATAACCACCACTCAGGAAAACATCTATGAGCACTAGGCTCCTAATTGTCTTCTGGCAATATAGATCTCTCCTTGGTTTCTGGCTTAATTCTTTTGCCTCTGTTGGACATCAGCTGTGGCTTGTGACACCTTGTGTGCATGTGGTGTGGGAGCAGAAAGGCAGAGAACAAGATCTATGCTATGGGAACTCCCTCCAAGTATAATATTTAAAAGAGGTTGCAAAGAAGCTTTCTAACCTGGCAATTGTCCACCTTTTCAGTTGCCACAGATGCCTCTAATTACATTGTGAGAGAAAATGGCTTAATAAAGTTGATGTATAAAGGGATACTTCGTCCTTTTCAGAGATCTAATGGAATTCAATACTTTGGGGTATTTTAATATTGTCTTGTTCTTCAGTTCAGTCATATCATTTGACTGACTGCAAACTAAGAGGACTCATGTTATACCCTCATCCCTTTACCAATGCTTAATTAATGCTCCAGGGAGGGCATCGATCTTGGAATGCAGTTTGTGGAGTAGCTAAGTCTGCTGAGCATGACGACAACACTGCGATAATAAATAACCTCAACAGGCTTCATATCAGTTACTGTAGGCTGCTGTCCTTAGACTATCCCAACTGACTCTGAACCAGTGCCAAATAGACTCTGAGCATGTCTGCTCAGAGGAAGACAAAACAAGACTCCCGAATTCCTCAGCAGCTTATGCAGTAAGCTGCCAAATAGGCCATGCCATTGTTTTGGCAGGCAAACAAGTTGCATAAGACCTCCAGAAAATATACAGATCAATGCCATTCTTTTGCCACATTCTTAAAAGGATGAATGTCACCTGCAGGAATGGGAGAGATCAAGCATTTGGCTGAGCCTCTTGAAAACAATGGCCCTGGAAAATTTTGTATACTTTTTCCAGGAGCTTTGATTATACCTGTTGCATGCTTGGTCAGCTGACTAGAGCAAAGGTTCCCAAACTTTTTAGCAATGGGACCCACTTTTTAAAATGACACTCTGTTGGGACCCACCTAGCATTACAAGAGTTTTTTAAAAGTTTTACTGTATCAGCCACTCAAGCCTGTTTTTATCATTTTACTACAGTGGGGGGAGGCACAGTCTTCTGGAGCATTAGTTGAGCTCTGCATTCATCAGATCAGGACCATTCTGGTGGCCTTGCATTCCCTTCCACCTGGCCTCCAATAAGAATAGAGGCATGTTTGTCTACTTACAAGTAAACACACGCATGCTGCTCTTTTAGGTTTCCATAGGGCTCAATATGTTTTCCTTCTCAGCTGTCAGTTTTATGACCCAGCATGAATCAGGTCACGACCCACTGGTGGGTCCTGATCCACAGTTTGGGAATCACTGGACTAGAGTCTTTAGGGCTGAGAATGGATTTTCCCACTACCTGTACACTAGCTCTTATCAGACTGGCTGGGGACTGGGGCTGGGGCACCTTCCTTATGAGGAAAGGCTACGGCGTTTGGGCCTCTTCAGCCTAGAAAAGAGACGCCTGAGGGGGGACATGATTGAGACATACAAAATTATGCAGGGGATGGACAGAGTGGATAGGGAGATGCTCTTTACACTCTCACATAATACCAGAACCAGGGGACATCCACTAAAATTGAGTGTTGGGCGGGTTAGGACAGACAAAAGGAAATATTTCTTTACTCAGCGTGTGGTCGGTCTGTGGAACTCCTTGCCACAGGATGTGGTGATGGCGTCTAGCCTAGACGCCTTTAAAAGGGGATTAGACAAGTTTCTGGAGGAAAAATCCATTACAGGGTACAAGCCATGATGTGTATGCGCAACCTCCTGATTTTAGAAATGGGTTATGTCAGAATACCAGATGCAAGGGAGGGCACCAGGATGAGGTCTCTTGTTATCTGGTGTGCTCCCTGGGGCATTTGGTGGGCCGCTGTGAGATACAGGAAGCTGGACTAGATGGGCCTATGGCCTGATCCAGTGGGGCTGTTCTTATGTTCTTATGGCTGATGATTCTAGGAGATTTTCCCTTGTGGAATGCAGAATGGCCAATTTTCCCAAAGGTGCACCATTTCTACAGCTCCCAGTCTCTCAGTGTGGCAGTTGTACCCTCAGGAAGAAGTTCAAGAATCTGAATTGCCCACACCAGCCAGCTGAAAATAAACCCAAAGTACAGGACAGTGTTTGTGTATCTTCTTCCTGTTTCTCTTGCTTACCTTTTTATTAGTTCTGAATGTTGTGCACAGAAAGGAAAAGGAGTCTGGCATTGGTTCTCCCCTCCCTGCCAAACAACTGCTCTGTTGTGATGGTCATGGTTTTATTAAAAACTATATGCAGCTTTTCAACCAAAAAAGGTTTGCAAAGCAGTTTGCATAGCTAAACAAAGGAAGAAATTGTTCCTTATCCAGAGAGCTCACAATCTTCTAATAGACATAGGGGTGTCACCAGCAAATAGCCTTTGGAAGAGGTGCTCCACTGGGATGAATAGGAACAGTTGCTCTCCCCTGCAACATATAAGAAAACCACCTCTGCAAAAGTGCCTCTTAGCCCCATTATCAGGGCAAAAACAATTACCAGATTCAAAGTATCCATTCATACTATTTAACCAGTGTTGCAGGGCCACAACCCTACTTGCTGTACATGCTATTTAAGTTGTGTGGATCAGGGCTGCAGTCTTTATCCTGTTCTCCGCAGCAAAGTTAGTTGGACCCCGGCCAACCAGCATTGCATGCAAGTAGGTCCATTGTTTTCAATGGTCCGTCCTTATCTCTCCCATTGAAATCAGTGGGACTTCAAACTGGCTGGACCTATGCCCTTTCTTTGTCAGTGCCAGACAGAATTTTAAAATGCGAGAGATCACATTTACTTTTATCAGCAACAAACATGAATCAACACTCTGAAAAATCGTCTTGCTTTTGATGATGAATCAGTTCAAAGGGAATCTGTAAAGAGCATCTCATGAATGGCAACTAGTATCTAGAGGGCAATTGTGGCAGAAAAAAGCAACAGCTCGCCCAGCACTGCAGCAAAGATTCCCAGATGAACCTTTTTCGGGAAGTTATGTGCATCTTTAACTTGGATTGCAGAACTTCTTATTTCTCTGCCTTGCTGTAAATGTGCTAATGAGCATGAGGTCCCACAAGGAGAGTCTTTTTTTCTCTCTAGCTGACTCTCTGGCAGTGACAGTATTTCAAAAAGGATCAGTGTATTTGATATTCCTAGCCATTTCTCCCCATAAACATACCCCTTCCTGATGACACTAGCCTGCATTAATTTATTCAGGTGCCCAGTTTCATCTAGATCAAGACATTTTCAAACACATCCCACCTGATTTAAAAGGAAAGAAGAAACAACTTATGTAACCAATTTTTCACCCTCACCATTTGCTTTCCCTCTGACTATGAGGCCTACTGAAAACGGATACATTCAGATTTCACTTTTAGGGCCGTTTCATGTTTTACATTCTTAGGTGTCAAGCTTCTCCCCCTGGTGTGTCTTCTAAAGATTTAGCCTTTAACCAGAGATGGCCACTCATAATCAGTAGGTTCGTGTGTTTATTCAGTAATCTTGTCCCCACAGGAATGTGAGGCGAATGAAGCATTTTTCCCCTTAGGATTTCTGCAAGGGCAACACTGGACCCTTTGGTGCTGTTCCCTGGCAAGAGCTCAGATTTATTCCTACAAGGGTATTCTGTTTCATGGTAATTTTAAAGAACCTTGGGGTGCTCGTATTTACATTCTTTCCCTAAAAGTGAGGCGTTTGACCTATCCACTGTTTATATAAGTGCACAGTTTGCCCTCAACTCTGGTTTGTTATTTTGCAGCAGAGTTTTCCTCGGCTTCCCTTATTATTAAAAAGCAAGGAGTATTTGCCATGGCAATGCTGCTGCTGCTGCTGCTGCTGCTTGTACAAATGAAAGGCCCAGTCCTATCCAACTTTCCTGCACAGGTGCAGCCGCAATGGAGCCCCAAGGTAAGGCAACAAATGTTTCCCATACCTTGAGGAGGCCTCTGTGACCGCCTCCCCAACACAGGCGGCAGTGCATACCCCATTGGAACAGCAGCACTGGCACTGGAAAATTGGATAGGATTGGGCCCTAAGTTGCTTTAAACTGAGTCAGGTCACTCTAGCCTAGTATTGCCTTCCCTGACTGACAGTGGCTTTCCAAGGCCAGAGGCAGGGGACTTTTCTTGCCCTGTTAGAGACTCCTTTAACAGGAGCTGCCAGGGACTTCCTGCAAGCAAAGCATGTGCTTTACCACTGAACTGGATTCCACTTTCCTCTGGCCCTCTCCCAACGGTGAATACCTGTACTATGGAATGGCCTTCCCATATAGGCTGGGAAATGGTCTTCCACACTTCTAAGATGTTTAGATCCACCTGCTTCCTGATTTCAGAGAGATGCAAATAAGGAATGCATACTCTAATAACTTCAGCAGATGTTCTGCAAAACTTGGACCGCTAGGCCTTTCTACCACCGTCCCAATCTGTTCTAGTGGTGTAGACCACTGACCAACAGGATAGAATGGTGACAGGCCTACACAGTCTGTGACCTACCAGGCCAAACGCATACTGCAAACAGCCAGGTATTGTGAAATATAAGGTGCTTCACTATCCCCCTACTTTGGCACACCCAGGCCGGCAGACAACCAAAGCAAGCATATCCATCTCTTGCCATACACTGCTGGTGGGTGACATTTAGGACTAGCAAATGTGTGTGTGGCTATCAAATTGTGTGTAGGGCTAGCGAATGTTTCGAGGGAAGATGAGTGCCAGGGTGCTGAAGGGAGGATAGAGCTGTGTGCTGCTGGGGTGTGGGGCCTGCCCTCAGTTTCTCCCTTTGGCTTCAGAGAGGTGTGTGGGGAGGAAGTTAGGCTATGCCCTGTTCTGTCTTCGCTATGCTGGCCCTTCAGGCAGCCTTGAGCCCATGAGAGAGCTTCCTTGCCAGGAGGAGCATCACAGTCCTCCACTCTGTGCATGGCTGTTCTCATCACAAGTCAGCAGCAGGGCTGCTCCCTACTCATGTTCTCTCTGTCCTCCTCTGCCCCTCCTAGCTTCAAAATACCTGGAGATACTTCACTGGGATTCAACAGAGGTGCTCACTGAACTTGTCAGAAGCTACACCTCCCATCCCTTTGCAGCTTTTGTTGTTTCCAGTGCTGTTGGAGTTGAGTCATTGCCCTGCCTTTGGGGTTAGTGGCATTCTTTCTGTGTGCATGGTCTTTGACCTGTCTTCCTTTTCAACCCTGTTTATAAGCCCCTTTTCTCAGACCATGCTCCTTGGCTCCTTGCACAATTCCCTCCTCTCCTTAATCATCAATCATCTGCCAGTCCAAAGTTATCTCTTTCTCCTTCTTTGGCACTACTCAGTGACTTTCCAACTGGCATATCTTGACCAATCATATCCTTATCACACCCTTTCCTCATACCTGGACTAATGTGATGGCACCAGTAATGTTTTGTGGTCCGTTGATGTTTTCTGCTATCTCTGAAGTCTTTTTCTGGAAGCCAAAAGGGATATCTAAGTTCATAGTGAGGAGGTCATTCTTGTTTATCACTAGAGAAATTCAAGCTGCCAGACCTGTAAGCCAGTATGCTTCAGCTATATTATGTGATTCACACACCCACACTCATATATTCCACATTGCATCTAACATATATTCAAAACTCCAATATGACTCATAACAGAGGGTTCAGAGCATCTTTTATAGCTGGGGTTAGGAGCCTTTTCAGGCAAAGGGGTTGGACGTTTAATGATGATGTCATAATGTCATCGCCGAACATCTGTGTTTCCAAGTTTCCTGAAGCAGCAGCACAGAACTCGGTTTGGGAGGCAAAGCTTCCCACCTAATTTGCTGCATGCCAGATAGGGAATGTCCACAGCAGCACAAGGACTCTGTGAGCCTGAGAGGAGGCTCTGCCATGCCCTGTCCAGCATGTGGAAAATTGGGCGTGAGGCTTTACTGAGCTCTGTGTGGGCCAGGTGACTTTGGCTGGCAGGGTGGATCTGGCCCACAAGCCGTAGGTTGCAGATCTTTACAGGATCGGTTTTCGGTAAGGAAAGATCACTGGAGACTTCCGATGCTTTGTAATAGTGTTCTTTATTTACAAATACCAACATGTAGGCAACTGGTCAACCTTCAGACATACAAATGAATCAAATGCTTACTTAGATTATTGTTTTTACTACCAGATCATAGGTGCAGCTGTATTCAGAGTTATTACATCAGGGCTATTCACATGGGTGCATGTTACACCATATGCATGTGTTAGTGTCTGTACACATTCATATGTTTTGAGTGAATTACTGTATATGTGTTCATTTTATATCAATTTGAGGATTAGACTTGACAAAACTGTAGAGTACTGATTGTGTACCACCGTACGCATGTTGAATGTAATGCATGAATAACCATGTACATACACATAGGCCAACAGTCATGTACACACTATACACAGATCATAGATTCACTGAACATAACATCTTGAATAGAGCTATCAATCTTTTATAAAATTTTAATTGTTTCTTTATTGTCATGGTTTGCTTTAGCATTGTCAGTCACCCTGAGAAGGTTTGCTTGAAGGGCATTCTATAAATCAAGAAATAAAATGATCATGGCTGGCTCAAGACTGCTGCTTTTTGGTTGCTCCAGTCCAAAGTACAAGAGAGAATAGCAGAGGTATAAGCTTGAGCAATCTCTGTAAGTGACTTCCATCATTTCCTACAGTCGACTTGCTAAACACTGAGAGCTACTGGAATGGACTGAATTCCAGCAGGCGCTAGCACCGCATCTCTACACTCATACAAATCCCACTTTTCAAGATGAAGCTGCAATCATATGCATACCTATTTAGATATAAACTGAATTAAAATCAGTTTTACTATTGAGTAAGCAGGCTTAGGAATGGGCTCCATGGCTGCAATCCTGTGCACAGTCAAGCTGCTTAAGGCTGCAATTCTATATTCACGTACCTGGGAATAAGTCCCATTTAATTCATGGGGCTTATTTCTGAGTAGACACATATAGGCTTGAGCTCTTCATCTCTTTGACTTCCCTGAGATGCTAGCAACCAAGTGGTGTGCAAGATTGCATTTTGTTTTCATTGATGCATGCCTCTGAGCTTTGGGGTCCTGAGTTGGAAGTGGAGATGTGTACTTGCAAGAAAACATTTCTGTTCTGGTAGTGTTTTAAGAGGAATATTTTGTGCAGCACATCACATCGATGCATTCCTAAGAGCAGGGTCGCTGTGATTTGAAAGCCTCCATCTAGAATCTGCAGAGAGGAGCCAGCAGAGCCCTTGGGAGGGATATAAGAATCTCAGCTCATTATTATTTTGGACCTGCTGTTTATCTTGTAGCTCGTACATTTGTCTTGACAGTAGCTCATCGGTGAGTAATGTCACTGGTTATGTTCCCCCTGGGGTTTGTGTGGGATGGCTGCACTTTTAATAACTAGGTTTGTAGCTTTGATTTATTGTGTTGTTGAATACTTCCTTTAATGCTTTTAGTGCTGGTTCCTCCTTGAGTATCTAGTTTATACACTCCATCCTTCCCCTAATCCTCTCAAGGGTAAAATATTTCTCAGTCTGGCTTTCTTTCTGGCAGGTGGATTTGCTCATCTTGTCCACCTTTTACTGAAGCGGCCAAAATGGCCTTGAGCAGGTCGTTGATTGAAAATAACTTCTGAGTTGGCTGTGGATTATTGGCTTTGCTCTTATTATCTCCCAGGCCCAGGCCTGACTCCCAATTTTAGGTTGCTTGCCTGAGGTGAGCAGAGGCAATGATCCATGCGATTTGCCACTGTAATGTGTGATGATGACAGCCATATCAGGAGTTAGGCTAATCTGCAATTCTCAATGAAACAAAGTAGCACATCAGTTTGCTCCAGATTGGTTTCACATTACCAAGTATCACCCTAGTGTGGACTGTGCGTTGAGTTTTTCTAGTAACCTTGGAACAGGGCCCAAGAGAGGGGCGCAAAGAGGGTAATTTGCACCTGGGCCTACGGTCAAAAAGGGGGCCCAGGAGCCCCAAAGGTCCAAAGATGTCCTGGGATCTTACATTTTCAATCTCACCTGGACTTGCAGCCCATGTGGGATCTGGAGGCACTACCATGGGTGTGGTGGCTGCTGCCACAAGGCATATGCACCAGGCTCAGATATGCATACATGACACTCCTTAACACAGTGTCAATTCTGGGAGGAAACTGGCCTGCTATAGTCGCTCTTCGGCTTGTGGATCCACTTACCATGCAGGAGTGTATAGGAGCTCAGGGACAAGCTGCAAGACTACAATTGCTACAGTAGTAAGTTTTGGTACACACAGGACACTTTCCATCCTAGTGTGAACCTCAATACAATGACGCTAATTTTCTGCAATGATTTTCTGTACTTCAAATATTTGAGAGAGTTTTGAGAGCGTATTTGGTTTTCCATGTTATGGTATCCAGCTGCTGACACTACATGGGCAGGTAGACTTGGGCACCTCATCAGGATGCCTGGCAGGTAGACCTGGGCTCCAAAGACTATTCTGGCTGTTGCTACCCTTCTCTGCCCTGTTTTACCCTTTCCCCATCCCCATTCTGCCTACCCCATCACCACTCTCCCCACTCTTTCTCCCCTTCCCCTTTGGGAAAGGGTCCCACAAAAACTTTGTACCCTCTGATTAAATTCCTCTCAGAGGCCCTGCTTTGGAGTAAATGCTGCCATGCATCTTAGCCTGATGAGTAACACAACACTACTTAGCCACATGGCTATGACATCACAGGTACAGAACTATGCACATGTAGAGGTCAAGTCAATTGGCTTCAGTCCCTGACCATGACACAGGCATGCAAAAATCTGAAGACAGCCTTCTCCTTATAGTTTGTGTGCACCTAGTCCAATGGTTCCCAAATGTACTGTGATCACACCTCCCTTCTTTTGTGGTAGCCTCTTCCCAGCTCTCTCAGGAGCTGCCATCTTGGATTGTGTGAGATATCGTACCATTCTTGCAAAATCTCATAAGAATGGCAGTGCCTGAGAGAGCTGAGAAGATGGTCACCACCACCTTGGATTGAATGAGATCTTGTACAATTCTCATGAGATCTTGCAAGAATCATGCAAGGTCTCATGTGATTGAAGATGATGGCACTTAGGGGAGCCATCGGGGACATTCCACTGCTCCCCTGTGAATTTCCTGCAGTGCCAGTAGGCACCATGGTGCACAGTTTGAGAACCACTGACCTAGACTCCCTCTACACAATCAAGAACTCCACAATTTTCAGAAATGTTGTAATCACTATATAAGCAGGACCTTCAGTCCATAGTGCTTAGCTAAGGTCCTGTGTCTTACTTACTCATTGTTCTCTCATGGGTGAGCTCCTGAAAAAGTTCATATTTATACTGGAGACCTGCACTGCTCAGATAATTTCAAGTCTTTAATAAAGTTTGTTTCTCTATAAGTAAGTGTATAGAGTGCAATACAGTTGTACGTGAGTTGGTTTTGTTCACAGTTTCACGTGTGCACATGTAGGTGGGAAGGGCAGTGGGTGCAATCTCATTCCCATTCCCAGTACACTTATCTATGCATATATTGCATGAGTAGGACTAATATTTCTGCTCCAACCAGGGATGGCTTCAGGTTTGAGGAGACACTACACAAAGTATCCTATAGTGGGGCCCCTTATATGTGTTGACCTTGATGGGCTTTGGGGGCAGCAAGAAGCAATGAACAGGGACTCTCTCTGGGTTCCAGTACAACGGGTGTTGCCACTTAAATTCCCACACCATGCCTCCTGCACAGTATCGTTCCAAACACTGTAGAGAAATTAAAGTGGCAATTTCTATACTGGCAGCAGTGGCATACTAAGGGGGTGCAGGGGGTAGCAATTGCACTGGACAACAAGCTTTAGGGGGGCAACAAGCTGAGTTTGATGCTAGTGGCCAAAATTGTGAAAATAGTGGTTATTACAAATACCATCATTAGAAAGGCTATATATCATTGGAAAGGTAATTTAATGCTGAATGCAATGAAACAAACTGCATTGGAATATCTGTATTCTATCATAAGTTTTGGCCAGTTAAGCAGAAAATGAAAATTCAACTGCCTTATGAAACAAAAACTGGATTTCTTTAGCTCAAAACTGACCTATGAGACTGATTGTTCTGAGAGTCAATGAGATGTTATTATGATAGAGCATAGAACCAATCGGGTGTTAATATGAGTCAACTCTCATTTCCATATATCATAATACAGTTATCCCTGCTGCTTGGAAAAGAGGCACTTCTTCAAGTAGTGTCCTCTTATATTTAGCAGGGGGAGAATAACCACCCCAGCAAAGTGTCTCTAACCAATAAGGGGCACGCTATTTATTTATTTGATTGATTGATTGATTGATTGATTGATTAAATTTGATTTTTGTCGTGGCTACATAATCTTCTTTGACCCAGGTAGCAGATAGATGCCTTAACTATGCCACTACCTGGGGGAGGCGGCAGAGCAAATGGGTGGCAAGCTGCTGGAGGGGAGGCGGGTTTTTCCTGATTTTCCCTTTTTTAAATGCCCGGGAGTGGCATCACTTCCGGTTGTGACATCTCTGGGGCTTCATTTTGAACTTGGCACTGGGCTACACGATCATTAGCTACGCCACTGACTGGCAGGAAGGAAGGAAGGAAAAGCTATCAAAAAAAGTCCAGTGGCAATGCAGACATCAAGGCAGTGAGCCATCCTCGGACACTGAACCCAAGGAAGAGGTCCAAGGTATAATGTTACTGTTACAGCTTGTATTGAAAGGTGAACCTTGGGAGGGGGGCAGCAAAACAATTTGAGGTGCTTTTCATCTTATGAATGTGCCTCAAGAGGAAAATGCAGATCACTTTTTAATATAATGGGAGTGACTTCATAGTCGTACAGGCAAAACAGACCTCAGGCAGTGCCCTTATGGTGTGCCCATGAACAGCATAGGTTTCCAGGTGTTTTTTATTTAGCATTCTTGTGTGTTTCTAGGATCTGTTATTAGGCTTTGTCTAATTGTTGTAGCCCTGTCTAGTCCTCTTTCCCTCTGCAGAGAATGACTTTATTTTTAAGCTATAGTTAAGCTGCTTTTGCTGTCTGATTTCACGTTGACCCAAAGTACAAAACTGTCAAATAAAAATATGGCCAAAGGAATGCCAAACCGGACATGCTAGGCACTGGTATTGCTAGTGGGGTGCGGGACGCACCAGGTGACGCACTGGGGGGGTGACGCGTGCTGGGGAGAGGACGTGCTAACATCGCGGGGTTAGGAGCCACCGTGTCATGCCATACACCGTTGGCATATATACTCCCTCCCAGTCTATGGAACCCTAAGGAAAGCAAAGCTGCCTCACTGTTGCGTTTGCTCGCGAGTAGGCAGATGTGCCTTGGCTGGTGGTCAGGCCAGGCAAAGGGGAATGTGAGGACACCAGAATGGTCCCGATCCAATGGAGCTGCTCCAGAACGCAACCTCCCCCCCTAAAAAGGACAAAAAAGAGACTTGAATGGTAAGGGGAAGTTTTTTATTTTGCACTTGCAAAGCCAGGTGGGTCTTTATTCTGATGTGCCTGAAATAGAAGAACTTTAAAATGGGCACTGGGGAGGGCTGGAAATCTCACTGGTTCTTTTTGGGGGGTTGTTATTGCAGGCAGACTACAGAGTAAGCCCCATGGACCACTATGGGATTTACTTCAGAGTAGACATGCATAGGATTGGGCTCACGGGCTGCAATCCTACCCACACTCTCCTGAGAGTAAGCCCCATTGACCACAATAGGACTTACTTCAGAGTAGATTCACTTGGTGGCACAGGACTGGCTCCCCCTTATTTATTTCTTTTATTTTAATTTAATTATTTATAATTATTTATTTTAATTTGCTTGATGATGTCACTTCTGGCCATGACATCACTTCCAATGGGTCCTGGACAGATTGTCATTCTAAAAAGTGGGTCCCAGTGCTAAAAATTTGAGAACTGCTGCAATAAGGTGTTGGTAAGTTGACACGGGGGTGTGTGTGTGTGTGTGACTCTACAAGTTTTCAAAATAACTAAAATCAGAATTTGGAGGAATAAGACCATCATGTTATATATCAATCAATGTGTAATTTCATGCAGAATGCAATGAAACAAACCACATTTAAATATCTGTGTTCTAACAAAAGGTACAGCCAAAAAACCGGTGGGAGTGGGGCGATGGTATATCACCACGCCCACCTGGGGCATTGTCCCGCTACTACATGGGGTGACGCACAGGCCTCCCGCACTGGGTGACGCCACTGGCAATGCTGGGATGCTCTCCTGCCTGCAGGGCTTTGCGCTAGAGATGATAGTCCTCCATTATGTCATGCATATTCTTATTAGCCTTATTAAAACTGTACCCTGTTGGCATTCCAAGCAAAATCATTTACTAGAAAAGACTTCTGAATTATCTCACACATATTAAAAAGGAAAAAAAAATTGTAAGGTGGAGAAGCCAAAACAAACCAGCTCAGACACAGACTTCCCAATGTTGAGGTAGCAGATGAAGGAGGCTCCAGCTCTGCGTCTCCAGAAGATGAATCACTGTTGATGGCTTCACTTCATCTTCTATTTCCAAAACAAGAGTTTTTATTACAGTGGTTCCCAAGGGAATAGCAAACCTACTAGAATTTTTTTTATTTAAAAAACCCATCTGGACAACATGTTTCTTGCAGTTTGTAACCATGTGTTTGCAAGGGGGAAAAAAACCAGCCTGAGAAGATAGGATATAACGTCAATGTCTGGAGAAAGTTTTTGTGCTGCTTGATAATATTGCTGGTGTGGAGATAGCAGATGTTATTTACTGACACACAGCCCAATTCTGCTGGGACTGAACTGCCCATTCTGCTGGGACTGCCAGGGTGCCGAAATGGCTGCTGCGACATCCTATACACAACAGGGCTGCTACTGGAGGCTCCTCAAGGAAAGGGGACTTTCTTCTCCTTATCCTGCAGAAGGGAAGTCGCACCGCAATGGGGCTGCATGTCGTCTCTAGAGTGGGCTGCTAGAGTCTCCAAGTCAGGCCACACAACCCAACACAGAGCTCAGGATCCAGTCCCTCCTCCCTCCCTCCCCACTCTCCCCGGCACACCTCCCTACCTGGCACAGAGGTTTGGAGAAGATGGGGGGGTGGAATGGGAGACGGATCAGGCCCAGGAGGGGTATGGGATCCATGGCGGCAGTGCTCAATCGATCCCAACCTCCACTCTTGCACCTGACAGGCTTCCACAGGCTGCTCGGATTTGCGCTAGTGAATTAGTTGGCACAGATCCAAGTAGTCCCATTGGGCAAGCTGGGGCTTGACATGGGGTAAGGGGAGAAATATCCCCTTACCCCGAGGTGACCTCCAGCAACCTGCTAACCTGTTCTGGACACAGCACAGGCCACTGCAGCCTAGCTATACTGGCAGAGGTTAGATTGCACCCTTAGTTTAAAACACATGGGTGGATTGCCTATCCCAGAAGTTATGATAGGGCTGCAGAACTTGTGGCTCACCAAGTTCACGTATCATGGCATCCCAGGTGCTTGATAACCTCCATGTGTTTATGGTTCCCACAGGGCTTGTGAGATGTATTCAAATTGGTTGGTCAGAAGTTGTGCAGACCCTGGTATATGGATTAGCTGCTCTGCCATTACATAAAACAGAGAAGTAGACTGAAATGCTGCAGATAACCCAGGATTTGTATGTCCATAGTTTTCACAGCCAGCAATAATACAACATATCTGAGTGAGAAGACCATGGTTATGTCAATGGTAAAAGGATTAAAATCCATGTTGCTAAAAAGGCCCAAAAAGGTCCAACGTTTTGGTCTGTAACTTTCTCAGAACTTCATCAGGGAACAAGTCTAGATAGGACATGTTGCAACGTGTCCTATCTAGGCTCATTTAACAACATGAATTTTAATCCTTTGACACAGCCATGGTCTTCCCACTCAGTCAAGTTAAATTGTTGGACCCAAAATTTGCTCATTCAGCTTGCATTGTATCTTGCACAAAAGCATTTTTAAAGCATCAATCAGGAAGAGATTATACTTGTGTACGTTACAATACAGCGTTTGACTCCCCATCAAAGTATGTGCAACAATGTGGTTGTACATCACAGCAGACAGTTATTCTGTTGAAAAAAGCATGATAGCAACTAACATTGAACCAACTCTGCCCCCTTCTTGATAATCATCATTTGTTTGTTCATTTGTTTAGACAAGAATACTCTTTATCTTCATTTGAAAAGAATATGTAAAATAAGGCACTTAAATTCCTGGGTGATGTGTCTATGTTACAGACAACCAAAAACCAGCCCATGCATAGCACAACTGAGGCAGGCAGTGGATTGGTAGGGGGTGCCAACAGCCCCTCTTCCAATCCTCTTCCTCCTCTTGCTCCCTGGATCCAGAAAGGAAGAAAAGGGAAGTGTGGAGACTGCAGTTCTTCCCTCCATACTTACTCTTCCTCTGTTCTCTTTTTGAATTTAGGGCATAGGAGGAGGAGGAGGAGGAGCAGGAGTGATGGAGGCAGCTAGTACACCACCAGATGGGGAGGTGGTATTTTTCACACCCCCTCAGGTGCCAGAAGGTCTTGGCTAATCTTCTTGCCGTTCACTAAGGTTTAAAACCAAGTGGTTTCAAAAGACCTGTGACTATATTCAAAAAACCGCAGGAGCAGGAGTTTCTAGTTCAGCAAAGCAGTTGAGCATAAGCCTATAAATGTACTTTTACAGGTGTGGCCTTGGTGTCCACAGGAGATCCATTCTCGGACCCACCCACCCCCGCAAATACTGAATTTCGCAGATAAAAAAATCTGTGGTTGTCCCCTTACACCCTCCCCCCTTACAACTTCAGGTTTCCCTTCGATTTTGATTCTGGAGGGGTTCCCCAGGGCTCAGAATGCCTTAAAACATCACTTCCGGTTTCCCCCAGGAAACCTGTATTTGCATTCTTTCAGCTCTATGAGCCATTCTGAATCTCGCAGAGGTAGTAGGCAGATGTGTGCTGCCTCTGCAGGCTTCAGAAAACCCTCCAGAGGAAACTAGAACATAGCTTCGGTCCCATTTGGAGGGTTCAGGTAAGGCCTGAGTCTGGCCCAGCGCTGGTCCAGGGCTCCACCTGTACTTCCCAGATCTCAGTTTCTCAGCAAAGTACTTAAGCACAGGCTTAATCTCATCTTGATAGTAGATGAAATTGCAGGCCCAGTTCAAAACCATGGTGACCTCAGTGCTCTCACCCATGGGAATATGTGAGGCTTCTGGTAGGCTTGCAGCTCAGCAGGGATTCTATGGATATGTTGGTTGCAGGACTTGAAACCTTCACAAAGGGACTTATACACATAGCCACAACCAAACTGCATGATCATGATGGCTCAAGGGAGGAGCTACTGTGCATGTCAAGCCATTAGATGCCAGGAAGGAGGTACTATAATTAAGAAGGGTCAGGATTCTCAGACAGTGGTGCCTTCTTTTTTCCACCAACCAAGAACTAGTTGGGTTGGTTATTCCCTGATTAGGGTCAGTCCATCCATGAAGCCAACTGACGTGGTCATCACAGGGGCCAGATTGGTGGGGGTCAACATCTCGGTCTTCCTACTTGCCTTCATTGCTCCTCTTTCTCCTTCTATTCCCTGGAAAAGGAAGATGGGGACAGAGCACAGGAGGAAATGTGGAAGGGACGAAAGTGCTGAACATTGGTGATTGGGAAGAGCAGAGGCTGGCACATCATTGGGTAAGAGGCCATTCTTTGGTTGCCATCTCAGGTGTCTTGGGCCAGCTCCTGTCACCTCCTGTCTTGGGCCAGCCCTATCAGATCCTATCAGACTGCTGTTGGATTGGTGGGGGTGATTGCTCGTCCTCTACTCCTGTGGTTTTCCAACTCTCTGGGAGTTTGAAACCCGCAGTAAGTCTTTGCGGGGGCGGGGGGGCAGCAGGGGCAGGGGGAAGGCAGTGATGCGATCCGTAGGACTGCTTCGCTCAGGGTACTGCAGGGACTGGGATGCACTCACCAGTCCCTGCAGCAGCCATTCTTGTGTGCGGGGAGCCCTGCGCGAGTGCCTGCAGGGCTCCCCAGGTCAGGGAAAGGGAGAGTGGAGCGATCTGCTCTGCCTCCTCAAAAGCAGAAGCGGAGCGCGATCGCTCCACTCTCCCTTTCCCTGACCTGGGGAGCCCTGCAGGTGCTCGCGCAGGGCTTCCCGCACACAGGGATGGCTGCTGCAGGGACTGGAGCGTGCACCCCAGTCCCTGCAGCCCCATCAGAAGGGAAAGTGGAGTGATCGTGCTCTGCTTCCGGTTTTGCAGAACAGGGTGCAATCGCTCCACTTTCACTTTTCCTGACCTGGCAAGCCCTGCCCAAAGGTTGCGCAGGGCTCCCTGCACCACTGGGAGGCTGCAGGAGGCTTGGGCAAGTGCAACCAAGCCCCTGCAGCCCCCCTGCTGCCTTCCCCCTGTCTCCTGGCTGCCCCTGCTCCTTAAGGGGGCAGAGGCCAGGACCCACAGGCTGGGGTGTCGCGACGCCCCAGTTTGAATACCACTGCTCTACTCTTTCATCCCAAACAGATTTGGAGAGAAGATAGTGTTTCCCAAACTGTGAGTGATGGCTCCCCAAGGAGCTATGGAAACTAGCCAGAGGAGCCACGGAATCCTCGTAAAAAAACTCTATACAACATCTAGGATTATAGCCATAATGAGGAGCTGTGGCCAAGGACCCAGTAGGTCAAGGGAGCCATTAGTCAAAAAAGTTTGGGAACCACTGCCCTAGGGTGTGGTTAGCTGGAAAAACTCTATCCTCCTAAAGCTGGTGTTGGGTTAGTGTCCCAAGCCACAGAACTTCACATGATGCAGCAGCCTCCAGCACCTGACTGTACATAAAATTATCTGCACTTTTACCTGAGGGATAGATAGCTCGCGCTGTGTAACAGGGTGGTAGTCAAAACAGTTTGAGAAAAATTGCATTAACCCCACATCAAGGGCACAGCAGACGCACTGACCTCCCTGCTTTAGCCTCAAGTCATTTGGGGGAGGCAGCACATTCCTTGATAATTCGTGAGAATAAGCAAGTTGTATTTTTCTCTCATTTTCTGTCTGAAATAATATATAAGCCAAATGGCATGCTGCATTCTTTGGAAAGAAATAGTAGCTTGTTGCTATCTGGAAAACATCCTTTCTCACAGTGTTACTTTTCCAGTGGGACAAAACAGAGTTAAGTGCCAAAGTCAAACTAAAAGGAGCAATATAAAATCCCAGAAGGGCTTTAATCAGCCTGTTTAATTAGCCAACTGTACACAGCTTGGACAATGTATCTTTCATGCAGTCACAGTTGTTTAAAATGGGTTTCCTGACAGTTACCTCAAGGTTTCTGAGAGATTATTTCTCCAGGCTCTGAACACAATGCACACCTTACAATTCCAATATTGTCATCCAAGGTGTGATTAGATAATGTCATAGGAAAGAGAGAAAGGATCAGATGGATGGCAATGGGACTCGAAGGGGGAAATCATTTGATATTGCTGGGACAGAGAACACACAGACACATCAGTATGCCTAGATCACAAATGGTATTAGTTACTGTCTGGAAGGGAAATGCATATTCATGCTAGGGATAGTGCAGAGTAAAAGGGGGATGATTGAGAGCTATAAAAATAAATGGGATGAGACAAACAGATGCATGAATCAACAGTGAGGATTTGCAGAGACTCGAATTCAGCTTGACACCAGTGTTCCCAAGCGGTATCCAGAAAGTGGTTCAACAAATTCTTATACTCGAGGAAAACAAATTACAAAGTGATTATGAAACTATGTTGTTGAGGCAGCCACAGATTCTCAATCTACACACGTGCACCATTGAGCCAAGAATTGCCACAACCTAACTTTCTAAAGCAGAAGCTAAGTTTTTAAGTTAATTCCTAAATAATCCATTTTGTTCTTAAAATCAAGGCACATTTCTTCCAGCACATTTGGTAGTGGGTAAGAGAACACAGAGAAATTCCTTAAAGGCTCTGAAAAGAGTTAGAAGGACTGTGAGGGAGTTAAAGTGGCACTTCTGAAGCCTGCACAGTTCCATGTCCCCCTCTCCCCTGGGTGCCAAGCCCTCCTTCCCTTGTGTATAACACAACTTTTGTTCTCTAAGGTCCAAATTCTAAACAGCTTTCCAGTTCTGACATAGCACATACCCCATTGGCACAGCTGCATCGGCAGTTGGGGGACAGTCACAGAACCTTCCTCAAGGTAAGGGAATGTTCGTTCCCTTACCTCAGAGCTGCACTGCCTTTACCTCAGAGCTGGAAAGTTGGTTAGGATTGCACCCTAAGTCCCATATATTATATATTATACACATATAACGAAACATCCAAGGTTTGGCAGACAGCTGATTTGTGTTCCTTTATTTCTACCGGAAGCAACAGTAAAGACAGTAATGTCTCTAAATTTTCACACACTTACAAATGATTATCCACCTTCAGCCCAAAATAGAAGTACATACTGTACATGTGTTCATGCAAAAGCGTGCTTCTCCCTCTGCAGTTTATGGAGCAGAACGTATTTTTAAAATATTTTCCTGCCATTGTCTTCAGCAATAGAATTCAGCTGTTCTGTAAGGGCTAGTTTGACAAACACATCCAGCTAGTCCACCCATCCACCCCAATCATACTGTGTATTTTTTTAAACTGCAAGGGGGGCAGTTCAGACATTCCCCTTCCATATAATTATGTGCTGATATAACAGCACATTGAGGGAGAAATGCCACACATGTTCCTTCCCACATGAGTCAATGAGGCGGTTGAGTGATGTCATCCAAGCTGGTCCTAAGTGCTTTGAATACTCACACACAGACACACACATGATCTGTGGAACTCACTTTCACCCATAATAATAATGCTCAGAGTTTCTAAAAGGATTTATCAGATTGCTGGATGGTCCAAATGTTGACGTTCTGGTTAATTTCCAAAAAAATTAAAAAAAAATAGGTTAACCTAAAAATTAGGTTAAGGTTAATTAAAAAAAAAAAAAAGATCTCAGGGTGCCCATCATAATGCTAGGGTGTTCCTAAGCATTCCTCAAGTGAAAGAGAATAAAAGGTAGGAAAAAACTAATAAGCTAATAAGTTCTCTTAGAGTTAGCAGGGGAGATCAATTATCCCTACTCATTTCCCCATAGCACCTTTTCCAGTAACTATAGTACTTGCTGATGTTTATTCCTTTTAAGCCTCAATGCAGCCCCAAAGTAAGGAGACAAACGTTCCCTTACCTTGAGGATGTCTCTGTGAGTGCCCCCCCTCCACAGCTTGCATCCCATTGGCACTGCATTGGCACTGGAAAGTTGGTTAGCATTGGGTTGTACGTCTCTTTAGGGACAGGGATCCAACTGATTTTTTAAATGCTTGCTATGTAAACTGCTTTATGAACTGCTTGTGTTGAATAGTGGTATATAAACATTCTTAATGATAATTAATAAAAGAGCATTCTTCAGTGCTCTTTGTTTAAAAAACAAAACTTTCTTCAGGGTGCATAGAACTTTGCTGTAATCTGGAGGGAGGGAGGGGCCTTGGTTGTGGGGCAGGCTCTGCTCCTCTTTGCCATTGGTCCTGTTTTAGCCAGTGGACTCATCGCCTCTTGTGGTTCACCCTTCTCCCCCATGCTTCAGGTGGGCAGGCAGGCTGCTGTCTGCTTTCTTCTTCTATGAAATGGAATGTTTTCCCAATAAAACAATGCCTTTTTTTTAAGTTAAAAGGGGAGGTGATGTTGCTCTATTTTTAAACAAAGAAACAAACAGAAAGCAGTCCAAAGAGAAGGAGAACATTGGCTTTGTGATTTGCAGAAGGGTTGGATAATCAGTGCCTAAGCCTTTGCCCAACCACAACCCTGATCCACACTGAGGCCTTTATACCTTGGGAAGAAATTGCCATTGTCACAAGTATTAATGCAGGTGGGGCTAGCTAGGAGTTAAAACCCCCTACCCCCTTGCAATGGGCCTGATCCAGATCAGGGGGCTTGGTGGCTCCTAGTTACACTTTAAGGAACAGACAAATCACACAGTAGACATATCATCTAGGTTTGGCCCTTACGTGTCTGTGAAAACATAATGTATGACTAAGCTCCCAGATTTTAGTTTAAGGAGCACGGTCTCCCAGTTGCCCCTCACAGGGGAGGTGATTCTGAATGCAACAACATCCCAGTCCTATGCACATTTTCTCAGAGGTACATCCTGCAGAATTCAGTGGCTTTTACTCCAAATTTATGTGCATAGGATTGCAGCCTTCAAAACACCCACATGGCAATAACATTGATTGGTCAATTCATTGTTTCCACTGACAGCAGCTGGAACATTGTAACATTGTTATCTCATGGGAAACATTGCTCTTGGACATTGTGAATGAGATGGATTTATGAATTAAGGCATAAATAGCTAACTGAATACCCCAGTGTGCTGAAGTGACAGATGCCATTGGCAAATGAACCACATGAAATGAAAAGCTATATCTGTTTACTGTTACATAACAGAAAAAGCTGTGAATGGGGCGGGGGGGGGGATAATCCCATGACTGGTCAAATATCCCTTAATCACAGATTTGGCACTTTCCTAGTCTTAGGAATTAACATGGCTGGATTTCATGTTAAAATTAAAAGATCTCAAAGAAACCTGAGAAAAATAGTCTTGCAAAATAAAGAAGAAAGTTCAAATTAACACTTGCGTAATGCTTGCACACCTTTTTTAGCATGACTAAATGCATACTTGCAAAAAGTATTGCTGGCATAGCTGCCTTTTGAGTGAATGAGGTGCTTGACACAATTTTAATGTGCATTAAGATTAATAATGGGTGATGACGCTCCAGCCCAGTCCAGTCAGATCAGCTATTCACCTTATGAACTTCCCATATCCAAATCATACCTAAACAGTCTGAACCTGCATTACCTGACATTACAAAAATGGCTCTGTGTGTGTGTGTGTGTGTGTGTGTGCGTGCGCGCGCGCGCGCGCGCATGCGTGCATGCGTGCGTGTCTGCCCAAGCAGTGATGCCTCAAGGTTAATCTTTGGCATGATAAAATGGTATTTTCAGTAAACCCAGGATGTGCATTCAAAATTTAAATGGGATGTTTTTAAGTTCAAATAAAAGCAACTGAGAGCTTGCCAATACGGTGCTAATTCTCTGTGTTTGTAATTTCTTATCCTTTGTTAACAATTTTTTGTGTGTCTCAGGAATTCCAAAATGGTGTATCAGAAGAACCTAGGAGTGGAGTCCAAGCTACCTTGGACTCACCACAGGGTTCAGCACCCTTAATGGTAGCACTGAATTGCTGGGGCAAGGCAATTACTGGGGCAAGGCCCTGCCTGGAGTCTCCCAATGGCAGATCAGACACTATAGCTGCAACTAGTACTTGTTCAGATTCACAGGCTAGCTGGCAGCGTGCCTTGGGAACAGCCATGAAGTTAAGTTGTGGGGGACCCATCGACTTTCCTCTTCTGCTGTTGTTCTGAGCAGTTCTTTACTAAGAAAAGTCCTAGCAATGCTTCTCAGCACAACCAGACTATACTAATAAGTTCTGTGTCTGCGTAGTGCCTGTTTTTCCTCGGCTTATTCTGCTTTGCCTTGCTGTTCATCACTGTTCCTCTTTGCCATGAAACTACTACTCTATTTTGTCTTCACAACTACTTGCCCTGCCTCCCTTCTTCCTTAGACTTCAGCTAGGGCTTTTTCCAGGCAGGGCCTACCAGAGGAATTTTGTCAGGGGGTACAAAGTTTCTTCTGGGCCACTTCCCAAAGGGGGAGGGCAATGGGGACAGGCAGAATGGGGGGCAAAATAAGGCAGGGGGGGTGCTGACAGCCACAATAGTCTTTGGAGCCAAGGTCTATTAGGCTTCTTGATGCAGAGCCCAGATCTACCTGATGATGTGGCATTGGCAGCTATATAAAGTGATATGGAAAACCAAACACACTCCTCAAAGTCTCTCTAAAGTCTTTGAAATATAGAAAATCGATTGCAGAAAAGTGGCATCATGATGTTTATGCTCACACTAGAATGGACCAAAATGAACTTCTGCAGCAGCAGTAGCCCCACACCTGAGCTTCTATACACTTCTTCATGGTTATGGGATCCACAAGTCAAAAAGCTACTGTAGCAAGCCAGTTTCCTCCCAGATTTGACACTGTGTTCAGGAGGGTCATGGATGCAACCCTGAACCCAGTATAAACGGCTTGCAGCAGCAGTTAACACTGCATGCATGTGGTTGTGCCTGAGCATCATGCGTAGGCAGTGAGTTCAGCTGAGATAGGAAAATGTCAGATCCCAGGAACTTTCTGGGTCCCCTCCTTTGGCTCCTGGGTCTCCTTTCTGACCCTGGGCCTGGGTACAAATTTCCCCCTTTACCCCCCTCTCCTAGGCCTTGTTTCCAGGGCTACAAACCAAGCCCCCAACGCAGCTTCTTCATGGTAATGTGGTCCACATAGATTGAAGTGCTAGCAAGGTGTGTTGTGAAATAATCCCATGGCTGCATCACCAGAAACCACACTCTTCCTAGATCCACTGAGCCCACCATCTTCAGTATAGTAGATTGGTTCTATGGCCAGCAAAAGCAAGTCTTGTTAGGGCTTCAAGATACTGAGACCCTCACACGCCTGGCCAGCATGGATGTCTCACATGGAACTCAGTCAGTTTTTACAGTGGGTTGATGCAGTTGAAATACTTGCAGTGGTAATGTCAGCAGTACTTTAGCAGGGAAATGTCCTTAGAGTGTTTGAGTTCTCAAATGTGGTTGAAGCAATTATCCCCCAGAAGTCTGTTCTTGGCTTTGATGCAACAGAGAGGGGGAAAAAAAACTCTGTTGGTACTTTTTTCTTTTAGAGCTTCAAGTCTACATTTTAAATGCTTTTGGACAGATATCAGTGTTAAATTATCTACTTTTTCCACTGTGTGTTCCAGTAATAATAGGTGCATGTTTTGCTGAATTGTTTAAAATTATAATAGAAGGTAGGGTTCACTTCTGAAAGCCGACAGCCGTGCTAAGAAGTATTCCAAGCACTCATTATCGCTTGCTTCTCAAACGCAAGAACTTTAAAAGTCTGCCTGGCTTCCAGGAACTTTCAACCAAATTCAGCCTTGGGTTAATTGACCTTAAGAACTTATTGTGGGTTGTGGGGTTCATTTGGAGCAGTTCACAGGACTGAAACTTAAACTACTTCGACTAAACTAACAAACCACAGAGGGCTTGGCTGAACACATGTGAATTGGACTTTGCCTAACCAAACATTCACAGATCGGGCTTAGATGATTCTAAGCAAGATGGTAGGCAATTCCTCCTCCACTGGATACGATGAATAATTCTGCAGGGTTTTGCAGACAAGTGCAAGTATGTGTTCATATTTCCTAAATGTATCATATTTTCTGTTCATTTTGACCTTCTTGATCCCTCCAACTGCAATAATGCCCATATTTCTGCTTCAAGTGTTTACAAGTGCCCTTGCCCTTACAATCCAGTTGTCTCAGTAAACATGGGTACTGCTCAGTAAGCAGTACCATACGATTGCCAAACTTAGATCAGCCTTTGATGATTTGACCCTTGATGTGAGATGTACTTTTCATAAATTTCAGTGGCAACATTGTGGTAGCTAGGGGAGGATGGTGTGGCCTTGTCAGATAGTAGGCTATTTTCTTATAGCTGAGGGACTTGACATCCTCTTGGTCCTGGGCCTTGATTTGATTTGAGCTATAAACACCAGCACAGAAACACAAATCCAAGCTGATCCCTTGATTATAATGACACTTTGACACTTCCAGGTTGGCCACTAAACAGCTAAATCCTACACATGTCCTACTGCATTCAGTGCATAACCAACGTCCCGTGTGGTTGACATTAAGACTACACTGTGGGAGTAAATCCTACTGAATGCAGTAGGACAAGTGTAGAATTTACTCCCAGTGTAGCCTTAATGTCAGCCACACAGGACATTGGTTATGCACTGCAGGAACACAAAGGATGGTGCTGCCTATGTGGGGCAATTGAAGAATGATTTATGTTGCCTGCTTATGGCATCCCCACTTATCCCTCTTACTCTGGAATCAATTCTCTGATTCCTACTTGTGCAGTTTTTGCATGCTTTTGTAGGGAGCTAGGAAGTGAGCTAGGAGCTAGTTGCTGGGCTTGAGTCCAGCATGTACAGCGCATACGCTCTTTACTCAGCGTGTAGTTCTTTACTCAGCGTGTAGTTGGTCTGTGGAACTCCTTGCCACAGCATGTGGTGATGGCATCTGGCCTAGATGCCCTTAAAAGGGAATTGGACAAGTTTCTGGAGGAAAAATCCATTACAGGTTACAAGCCATAATGGGTATGTGCAACCTCCTGATTTTAGAAATGGGCTACATCAGAATGCCAGATGCAAGGGAGGGCACCAGGATGCAGGTCTCTTGTTTTCTTGTGTGCTCCCTTAGGCATCTGGTGGGCCACTGTGAGATACAGGAAGCTGGACTAGATGGGGCTATGGCCTGATCCAGTGGGGCTGTTCTTATGTTCTTGTGTTGAGACACATGGTATGGTGAAGCAGAGAGCTTGAACCTATTTTCATGACTTGGTCTGGCCTCTGATGGCCAAGTTTGAGAAACTCTAATTCTGAGCAATTAGCCTTCAAGCTGATGCCAAAATGCCACAGTGAAAATATATGAGAGCATGGCTAATAAATGTCTTCAGGAGAAAGTTTCCATTCGGGTCTCAGACAGATTTAATAAGGGTCAGATTTGCTCCATCACTACAAAACTTAATAGAAAAAAACTGTTCAAGGTCTTTGATAACTTGACTAAGTTGGAAAATAAGTGGTATCTCCATCCAAGAAATGGGTTCTTGTCATGATACCAAGGCTTGGTAAACAGGTCAAAACACACATCTATGATTTGACTCTTAATGATATGCTTAACAATCACAGATATTTATGCTTGGCAAAATAAATATCATGAAAACCTGCCAAAATTTTAAAAAACAAAACAACTTAATTCCTTGCAACAAAAAGCAAATTTTTTAAAAAGTTGGTCAGAAGGCAAAAAAACTTAATAAAGAAAAAAGTGACAAACAGACTTTGTACCCTATTAAGGAATGTTGAAATTATAAAAACAGAAGAAGATAGATCAAAAACACATTTGGTTTTTGCATCATGGAAAAATGATTTCACTCAGCATTCCACTGTGTGTGTGTGTGTGTGTGTGTGTGTGTGTGTGTGTGTGTACTTTGTTGGAAAAGGACAGACTTTATGTGAGTCATGTAACTATCTGCAGGGGCTCATGAAGGACACAAAAGGACTGAGTTCTCAGTGAAACATCAAAGGAGTCACATTTTAAACAGATCAACAGAAACTGGTTGTCCTGGGGGAGGGGGGAAAGGAGCAAAGATAAAGCATGGAAAGGTGAAAGAGTTTTCTGGAGGATGAATCTATTTAATTGTTTTTGATTCAATAGAGAGGTCTATTTTGGAATATATATTTTTTTAAAAAGCACAGCCCAACACAGTTGGACTTAGCAGCTCATCAGAGTCACCAAAGGACCCTGCCTTTCACTGTGTTTGTTTATCATGCATCCTTGGCAACGAGTTGCCAGGCTGGACTCTGGCTGCTGATACAATAGGCAAGATGATTCATGAAACAATTCATGTTCCCTAATTCACAGTGTGTCCCCCTCTGCTGCATTCAAGCAAACCAGCCCCAGTTCGGTGCTGATGTACACTTTGTATAATGCAGGAAGTTGTGTAGTCCGTGTGGTTCAAGCTGCCAGAGATCTTTGAGTCATACTTTCTTACAGTAACTAATCATCGAGAACTTTTTTTTTCATCAGCTCAGCAACCTTTGAAAGTAGCTTCAAATCTAGTCCCATTTAATAGACCCAATTCACTGTACATGCTGTTTTTAACATTTTGGAAGTTTAAAATGCAGTTTGATGGTCCAGTAGACAAGAAAGACTTGGGTTTGTTCTGAATCAGATGGCTGATATCTAAATGGAAGGAAGTACCTGAAGGGAGTAAACCAAGAATTTGCTTGCATTTTCAGGTACGAAGATGGATTAAGAGTCCCATGGTTAGCATGGAAAAGCATCAAACCAGCAGCCTCAAATACCCGGGGTCCACTGTGATGCATATACCTCAAGGGGAGCCTGACATTGAGTCTCCATTATGCCAGATGTGCTTCAGCGACCATGCTTTTCAAAGAGAAATTGTCCCTCCAGACACAGAGTCATGTTCCTGGGAAGGCCACAGAAGCTGCAACGTAAGCCAAGTTTTTCCTCAAGTGTTATCCTAGTATAAATATGTATACATAGATTGCTACTGTGGGACAATTAAAAAATCACTGAAGATTTTCATGGAGCAAAGTCTGTAGCCAGGGGCTCTGAGAGGAATTTTATCAGGGAGTACAAAGTTTCTTTTGGGCCCCTTTGCAAAGGGAGAGGGGTGAAACAGAGTGGGGCAGGGTGGTGATGGCTGAGCAGAAATAGGGGCAGGGAGGGGCAAAACAGGGTGGGGAGGTTAGAGACAGCTGGAAATGTCTTTGGAGCCCAAGTCTACCAACGCATGTGACATCAGTAGTGTCCCCAGCATCACCAGTCACTGTAGTGTCCCCAGCATCCCGTGCAGGCAACAAGTCTGAGTAGATAGGAAAACATAAGATCCCAGGAAATTTCTGGGCCCCCTCCTTTGGCTCCTGAGCCCCCCTTTTGACCCTGGGCCCGGGTACAAATTACCCCCTTTACCCCTGCTCCTAGGCCGTGTCTGTAGCATCTGCATCCAAGGCTGGTGGACAGACTACCCGAAAGAGGGGTCAGATTTTGTTAGGGAGGTTGGGTACCTCTCACTAACCCCTAGCCTAGTGTTTGTGTGTATATATTGTCTAAGCCTAGAATTGTAATCCTTGCGACTGCTGCATGTACTGTCATCCACATCTTGATTAGTGTGTCTGAGAACAAAACTAAAGGCCAATGGAACAAGTTCTCCCCCACCCCGGCCCTCTGTTTCCCTTCCTTCCCTATGTTATTCCCCTCGTAGTTTTATAATATCCCATGGCACTGCTGCTGTGTCCCATGTGCCTGATGAAATGCGGGCCTATGTGTCTGCGATGAGAATTGGGCCATCCAAGATTTTTTGTCAGAATGAATGCAAAACATCTCTCGCAGCATCATTAAATGATTAAAATTGGTCCACTGCAATGAGTGGGAACACTTGATCCTCCAATTGTCCTAAAGCTAAGCAAATGTTAACCTTATCTCTGCCTAGCTGGAGTCTACTAGGATCCCCTATGCATAGTGCTCTGAGTGCTTCCTTTCCCACAAAGAAAGGAAAGTGGTGATAAATGATAAAAGTAAATAAAATAAATAACATCTCCATTTACCAAAAGATACTGATATGTCTGTCATTATGCAGTGCATCTTAAAGCATCTCAGTATGGGAAAATCCCCAAACTACATTATAATGCATGAAATTCTGCACTGTGGATTTGGTCATCCAAACAAATCCAGGTTTCTAAATTCATGAAGCAGCTGGTTTTCAAGCCCAGCAGGAGAGACAGTTCTCCAGATTTTGTTATGAGGATTTCTTTTCTAAGTGCCTGAAAACAGTGAGTGTGCCATGGAAGGAGACACGCCAAGAGAGAAATAAAAAATATTAATTGTAATAAGATATAATTCCTGTGCGGAAACTGGACTTATTACTTTCTCCCCTCCCCCATATATGAACGATGAATTATCTTAACAAAATAAAGAAGTGGAAAAAGATGCTTGGGTACATTATTATGCCAGCTGTAAATCACAGGCATTCCTGTGCAAGCTACATGAAAGGGCCTCAAGAACAGATTTTCATTGGGTTTGCACATTCATATGGAAAAGATTTAGTGGAATGAGATTTTTTTCACCCTCTCTCTCCTTTTGCTGAAGGCGGAAAAGAGATGTTCAGTGAGTAAAATAAAGTACAAAAAAGAAATGACAGACAGTAGTCTTGACACAATTTGAAAGGTTCTCTTAAGACAATAGGGTGCCTGCACAAACACATTTTTAATGGGAATTGCACCTGGTGATTGCATCCTTGGGCAAAGGTCTGCATGGGGTCCCCATAGTATTCCACTGGCTCTTTGTTGGCACATTGGATGCTATCAACTGTCACTTGAGTGGCATCTACCACTTGACCAGATGGGGTGAATGAATGACTGGCAATCAGATGGGAAGACCATACAATCAGTCTTGTGCATACAATTGAAACCTTTTCATTTATTCATCACGCACATTTGTATTCCACCCCTTCCTGTGAAGAGCTCAGGATAGCATATGTGCCCCTATTCTCATACTAACCCTGTGAGGTAGGCTAGGCTGAGAGTTACTGGCCAAGATAATTTAGTAACCCTCTTGGTTGAGTGGGGATTTGAACCCAGGCCTCCTTGGCACTAGTTCAATACTCTAAACACTATACATACATCCCAAATGCATGGGGTCATATCTGGGGGAAATAGCTTCCACACAGCTGAGTATGAGTGTGTTAGTGAAGTCGTACTATCCAAGGTCTGCTATGCTAGCAAGCCAGCTCTTAGATAGGGCAAGCTACTAGTTGCTACACCAATGCAATATCATAATAAAATTTGTGGCGGGGACATTGTGGCAGCAATCTTCTGGTTTGCAGTCAGCCACTTCATTGCTGCATGTAAATATACATGAATATTTACATAAGTGTTCATAAAATCACATATTAAACTATCTGGAGGGTCATGGTTGGGCCACCAGGAAAGGTCACACATTTGCAAGGGAAAAAAGTGTTGGGACAGTGTTTACAAGTGTTGCAGGACTCAAAAGTGCTCTTTCACTGATCTCTGCCACCAACAACTGGGCATAAGTGTTTCAAGCTACCCCTAGGCCCCAGCCTGTTTGTAAGGCACTGTGGGCAAGAGTGATGATGGGAATGGCCCATGGGGCACAGCTGGATCTACCCATAAGGAATGCCACTGTGAGCTTCTTTCATGCTACATCATGTTTGTTTCCAAAGCACTTCTCTAAAGAGTTTAGCCCTATCGTGCATAACTGGGACCATGGGAGGTACCCAGGCAGACATGCCCCTGAGCAACCTTACAGGATTATGCAGTTCTTTTAAAGTGTGTTTCTTTTTCCTTTGACTTTTACTCCTTTTTCATTTGACTTTTACTCCATCTGAACATTGCCAGTGTAAGCATGCAGTGGCTTATTCCGCACACTAGTAACTTTGCTTTCAAAACAAAGCCTGTGACACATTATATAACAGGAGTAACTGTAAACAGCCTCTTTAAAAAAAAAAAAAAAAAAAGCTGGCAAAACAAGTTGGGTAACCAGCTTTGCCTTGAGTTGAATGTGGGTATCTTTTGCTCTCTTTCAAAACTGGCTGCACAACTCTTGGATTAGCCTGGGAATGTATAAGCCCCTCATTAAACAGTTTCTCAGGTTAGTGCATAGCCAGCATTTTATTTAATTTCTCACTCACTATAACAATAGGATTTGTAAAAGTACAGCGGTTTGGGGTGATGTTCGAGGGGAGGAGAGCAGAAACAGGTATGTGGTGAAAACCTCATTTTCCTCTTATTTTGGATCTTTCTAACGCCCAGAGGTTTTGTGAAGTCTCAGAATCCTAAGGAAGCTGCTCAGTCATCCAGTAGTCATTATTCTTTAGCCATTATTCACCCAGATCCAGTAGCCATTATTCTTTGGGTGGGTTTATTGTTTAGGCTAATGGGTTCTGAGCTGTCTGTGACAGATCAGGAGAGAGATCTTGGGGTGGTGGTGGACAGGTCAATGAAAGTGTCAACCCAATGTGCGGTGGCAGTGAAGAAGGCCAATTCTATGCTTGGGATCATTAGAAAAGGTATTGAGAACAAAATGGCTAATATTATAATGCCGTTGTACAAATCGATGGTAAGGCCACACCTGGAGTATTGTGTCCAGTTCTCACCGCATCTCAAAAAGGACATAGTGGAAATGGAAAAGGTGCAAAAGAGAGTGACTAAGATGATTACTGGGCTGGGGCACCTTCCTTATGAGGAAAGGCTACAGCGTTTGGGCCTCTTCAGCCTAGAAAAGAGATGCCTGAGAGGGGACGTGATTGAGACATACAAAATTATGCATGGGAAGGATAAAGTGGATAGAGAGATGCTCTTTACACTCTCGCATAACACCAGAACCAGGGAACATCCACTAAAATTGAGTGTTGGGAGGGTTAGGACAAACAAAAGAAAATATTTCTTTACTCAGCGTGTGGTCAGTCTGTGGAACTCCTTGCCGCAGGATGTGGTGACGGCATCTGGCCTGAATGCCTTTGAAAGGGGATTGGATAAGTTTCTGGAGGAAAAATCCATTATGGTTTACAAGCCATGATGTGTATGTGCAACCTCCTGATTTTAGAAATGGGCTATGTCAGAATGCCAATGCAAGGGAGGGCACCAGGATGCAGGTCTCTTGTTGTCTGGTGTGCTCCCTGGGGCATTTGGTGGGCCGCTGTGAGATACAGGAAGCTGGACTAGATGGGCTTATGGCCTGATCCAGTGGGGCTGTTCTTATGTTCTTATATCATCTTCTTCCCTAACTGACAACAGCCAAAGGAACGGAACCCATTTGTTGGACCATGAGGCCCACCTGCTTTCCAAGAGCAGGATATTCAGGCAACACTCACAGGTTACAAAAAGGATGCCCCTCTCTGCATGTTTGGTACTGATCTAGTGCTGGAAGTATCTTGTGCTTTTCTAGGGCTTGACTGTTCACCTCCCTGCAAGTGTGGGTGTTAAGACTAGAACCCTGGAACAGAATGAGTAGGTGGGGTAGTATCCAGCAATTGCATCAGAGTTTATTTTCCATTTGAATTTTAACCTTCTTGCCAACCCCCATTTTCCTTCTGTGAGTTGATCAATGCCTTGTTTTTATGTCTTGTTTTTTTTCCATCTGGTACTTCAGTTTTTCAGCTTTTTAATAAACTTACTCATTTGACTATTTATTTGCCTGGTGTTAGTTCACTTGGGAGGGAGTGGGTTGCCATCTTTCTCAGACTATCATGTTCTTCTACTGTTTGGTTTTAAGGAGACATCTCCTGCCTCCACATTTGGGAGCTCTCTGTTAATCTTTCCCAAGTTGACCTCCTTTGGCCTGGACTTTCCAGCCTTGGGTGGTGGCAGCAAACTATCTTTTCCAAGTTCACTCCCAGTTTAACCAGTGAGCAAAGTAAAGCAGAGAGCAAGGGAAAGGGTGTTGTCACTAACCTCTAGGCACTACACCTGTTTTTCTGTCCCCAGTTCCTTACAAGACCCAGGATGGTTCGTTCTTTGAGGTCAGTTGACCTAAACACTTTAATAATGCACTCCAAATTTTTTTGGCATCACAAGTTATTACATCAGAGAAGCTCAGCCAATGTCTGGCTGCCAAGAAACATGTCCCTGGCGTAGCTGGTTCACTTTCAGTGGGAACAAAGTTCCACTGAGACATCAGGGGACCTGCCATAGGTCTAAAATGTGCTGTTCTCATTGTAGGCTAAATGCAATGGTAGCCCCATAACCCTTTTTGTAGTTGAAAAACCACTTCAAATGGGGACCACTGAAAACATTTTTATCAGGAATAGTTTTCTCTGTTCTCATTCATCCCCTCCAAAACAGACTTTTCAGCCTAAAGAAGAGCTGTCTATTAGCAAGCATATGCGTTTAAAATGAGGTTTGGCCCTCTGCCTCTAGTAAGTGGCTAGGCAATTGTCCCCAAGGAGCTCAAAAGCACTGTGCAAGAAATCCATCTCTATATTTTTATCCCCATCTGATAATCAGCCTTAGCAAATTATAATGGTACACTGATAGACCTATATTCCATGACTTAAAAGTTTAAAACAGTAATCCTGTTTTAAAACCATCTAAGCTCAGGCTCTTTTAGGGTTTTCATTATTCTTTTGTTCACTGTAACTAGCTTTAAAAAATGTGAGTTTTAAAAGAAATCTATCAGCAAGAATTTCTCAGTTTGTAAACTGTCTGGATATGTATCAACTCACATTCTAGCTCATTAATGGATAGATGTGAGTCTGTCTCAGTTCCCCCGTCTTTATAGTGGGAATAATAGTGGTTTGCCTCACATGAGACCTGTTAGATGAAAATGTTGATTCCTGCTTGACCTTGGTCAGTGTATGCATGATTGTCTCTGGTGCAATTCATTACAGATATTCTATTCTAGATGTCTAATTTCATCTCAATTTAAGAGAAATTGACAATAAGTTTGTTCCACAGAACCAAAGCATTCTCTCCTGTAAATGGTGCACAGAACCCAAATGCTGATGGCATTATTCAGAAATAATAATTGCATTCCTTCTGAATAAAAATGCTCATTCTAAGTCAACACTAGAGACAGTGGGCATGTCTGGTGACTTAATAGCAGCAGTTCAGTCTGCTGTGTATAAATGTAGGGATATGATCATCTGATGGAATAATTTCAGCTGTTCATACACAGTGACTGGGTTCTAAATAACTGTTAAGATAGCAGGGCCTCAGTTCAGTGTGATCATTTAGGGAGATATGGTTAAGGCCTTTATTCGATGAGCAGACAAATGATCACAACAACAAATGCACAATTGTTTTTCAGCCCAGGAAACCCCAACTCAGATTGGACATCCATTCTGGAAGTCTATACAAGGGAGTAGATGAGCTCAGGACCTCAGCAGAGAGCAGTTGGCTGGTGAAAAGCTATGGGAATCAGAAGGAGAAGGAAAGATGAGCAGGAAGATAGGTGTTGAGAGGCCATTACACCACCACCTGGGGCACTATTTGAATGCTTTGAAAAGTATACTAAAATGCCTATAGCAAGACCAGTGCAAATCTATTGCTATGCTCAATAAATACCAGAATAAATACATCAGTGGTGATTGTCTGAAGCTAAAATCTTTCAGCATCAAAAAACATAGTTTTTTATTGATTTATAAATGAGCAGATAAAGTCTTTAGTTATAAGGTTCAGTTTGGCTGACGGGCTATGTGTGGACCAATGTGGTGGTTTTAGATATAGATATTCTTCAAGGGCTAGATGCCTGATAACCTGTCACCCTTCCACAGATTTGCATTTACGGCTATATCTCACCCCTATCCCCCATGCCTGCTCATTGCATGGGCCAATGGCTTGTATAAATCACAGTGAAATCCTAACTCTGGCCAGAGCCGGCACAGCTGTCCCTGCTCTGGCTCAGAGTGTCACAAATGTGCTGTAAAGCATGTTTACAACTAATTGTGAGCTGGCAGCCCTGGCGCAAAGTCCTGCGCTGGCCTGCCAGCACTACATCGAGGGGTACAGCGCCAGGTAAGGTTGTGCCAGGAGGCCTAGGGGCGTGGAGAGGGTGGTGGGGAGATGAGGAGGTGCCATTTCTGGGCAGGGGAGGGGGAACAAGGGAAGGATTAGGCCTGGGAGGGGGCAGGATTGGCAGGGCCTCCTCTACCATACCATAATCCCCTTCCTGGCCTGCCTGACATTACACAGGGCTTTCTGGATTTGCACCAGCTATTTAGCTGGCACAAATTTGAGAAGCCCTATTGGGCCAGCTGGGATTTTACCCAGGGTAAGGGAAAATATATCTCCTTACCCTGAGAAGACCTCCAGCCATCTCCTAACCTGCACTGGATACAGCTGCCCTTTGCTGCCCTTTGCTCAGAGCTAGAAGCTGCCATTCTGCCTTACAATCAGAATTAGCTTTAAATGTGCTGTTGGAGCAACAATTCAAACCAGGGTCTATTAGTGTGTCACCCGTTTTCTAAAGGCAGTAGCAACTGGCTTCAGAAGTGATCAGTCTCTGGGTTAGCAATCCAGTCTCAATCACCCTTTTTGGGATGGCAAGATAGCATGCCGAAATGGAACATTCAGTTGTGAAGCCATAGCTTTGGGCTGTTTCCCAAATACCATGGTTGGCAACCTTCAGTCTCGAAAGACTATGCTATAAGCCTACAGCACCCGGCATTCCCCGGCGGTCTCCCATCCAAGTACTAACCAGGCCTGACCCTGCTTAGCTTACAAGATCAGATGAGATCGGGTATGTGCAGGGTATAGTCACTTTACAAAGGCTGTGCCGACTGTTGATATAAATATTGTACTAATAGGGTTTCTGTTAAATGTAGGGCTAATAATGCGTATGCCTATGGGGATGTGTAGGAGTGGGGGGGGGATGACTCACAGAGTCCAAGCTAATGCCTGTCTACTTAGAAGTAAGTCCTATTATAGTCTGTGGAGCTTACTCCCAGGAAATTGTGGATAGGAGTCTAAATGTGCCTAGAGGAGGCTACTTGTTGGCTAATGGCTCCGTCCTATACTCAGCTGGACCATAGTGTACAATGGCAGTGGTGCAGCATCCTTTGCATGCTATCCTATAGCTGGCAGGAGACCACGCCATGGCAAAAAGGTAAGTAAAATAATTTTTTTAATCTACTTTGCCTTGCTATGGTCCCCAGTGGGACTACCCTTTGACTGACCTACGCTCTCATGGGCAGTCTGATTGTTTCCCCCCCCCACGTCTGAGTGGTCCTAAGGGGGCATGTTGAGGCCAAAAGGGGAACATAGGCTATTGGCAGAGTTGCTGCTGCTGCTATCTGCCCTCCCCAATATGCCCCAATTCTTGTCCTCATCCTCCCCTATGCCACTCATGGTCCACCCCTGCCACTAACTTACTGGCACTGACAGTTGGGTACTCCAGTGGCACATGGTTGTCAGCAATTTGTGCTGGTGGTCCCATTCTGCAGTGCCAGCAGCCAGGGCCTTCTGTCAATGGAACACAAATTCTGCCAGCAGAAGGCCCATATAGAATTGGGCTGTGCTATTAGATATCACTTATTCTATAGTTTCCCTTCTGAGGTCAACAGCTCCACTCTAGAGCACAACCTCTTTAAAAAATTCATAGGACTGGCATAGCATTTTTTACAGCCCAATGCAATCTTGTGTTTATGGTAGCAGAACTTGTGATCTGCCACTGTGAATACCAGTGTGATGTTGCAAAAGGTTTGCACTGCTATTTGCTGAAGGACCACCAGCACAAAAGGCTGGAGACCCAGAATAAGTGTGACAATGGTGTGCACAAGTCCTCATAGAGCAAGTAAGATTGTGGTGGGAGTGGTTTGTGGGTGGTTCGGGGGAAGGATAAGGGGAGCATTCAGGCATGGAGTGGGACAGGCAGGGGTGAGAAGGGGTAGATCTTGGTGGCAATCATGCACTCCATGATCCTATCCCCCTTTTCCCAGCCTGACACACCCCCTGATGCTTCTCAAATGTACACCAACTAAATAGCTGGCATATGTTCATGGTGACCCATTGGCAACCAGGCTGCTTATGGGGAGGGAAGTAAAATATTACCTATCTCGGGCATCTGGTTGTCCGCCCACCCCCATTATAGGATGCACAGATCCCTCCCTTGATGTTGCTGTATCACATAGGCTGGTGGGGGATATGATTGGGACATTCGTTTCCCCATTTCACTCTCTGATCTGATCACGCTTTCAAGGTGTAGAGGTTGAATGAAGCAAAGTCAACAATTTGTGACTCAACAATTGTGGGCCAGGGGCTCTTGCTGCATCATCTTGTGATCCCTAGATAAGTGACAGGTAACCTTATCTCTGCTGAGCAGAGGTTACAGATTCAAAGCAAAACAGGATTGCCCAAGACTACCATCAGCAATAGGGATATGATTGAGACACCCTGGAATTGTCCATGTAAAGAGAGGTAGTGTGAACTCCAGATAACAACAAACCTGAGATAATAACCTCTGAACCTTGATTATATGAGCCATGCCTAAGATATTTCAGGATTGTAATAGTACATTTTCTAGGGATAAAAAGAAACAAAAGGATCGTTTGGACTTCTGTCCAGCTTGCTTCTTAGGGCCACTTAACACCGTCTGTTTTTAATGTGTTTATGCAACATATAAGTGTACATGTTAAAAAAGTAAATCATGAATGGACAAATGCATGTTTACAAGCATGGGTATCATACAGTATGCAAACCTGGATTGGATCCCTGTTTAGCATATTGTTGTGGCAAACCTGGGGATACTATGATAGTATGTGTGAAATGGGTCATTGTAGGCTGAGGTATATATTCATATCTTTCTCTCTCTCTCTCTCTCTGTGTGTGTGTGTGTGTGTGTGTGTGTGTGTGTGTGTGTGTGCCCCCATGTGAAATTAAAATGTCTATTTTATGCATTTATATCTTGCTTTTCCACAACCCAAGGTGGTACACCACAACATCAATAGTACAAAATAATTTTATTTGATGAAAACTGACTAAAAGTCATCTCAGGTAGTGGGACCATTAAAACTTGCAACAACAACCTTACTGAAACCAAAACTGCTTCCTCACTTCATGTAACAAAAGTCCTTTCTTGCAGAACAGATGGGCCTTGCAGAAGTATGTATAGGTCTGGTGGGAGGCACACTGATATACCTCTTGGGGTGGGGGGTTCATTCCACAAAGCCAGCACAACCACTCAAAAACCCCAGCTTCTTATTATTGATAATATCACATCCCCAAGAGACAGCATTCACAGCAGGGCTCTTGCTGAAGATCTCAAGGCAAGTGGGTTCAAACATGGAGAGGCACTTTCCACGAAATGATGGCTTCAAGACATGAGGGACTTTCAAAGAAGAAGCAGCACTTTAAATTGAACCCAGATGTTCATCAGCACTCAGTTGGCACAGAGCAGGCTATGAATATAAGCAGAATATGCAGGCTATGAATATAAGCAGGAATATGTTCCTGCCTGCCAACATCCACCAACAGGTGGGCAGCAGCGTTCTGCCCCAGCTGCAATTTGCAAACCATTTTCAAAGGCAGCTGCTGCCAATGAAGTATACAGCAGTCGGTAACCTTTGAGGTTACAAAGGTATGTGAGATCTTGTCTCTGCACAAAGGGATACATTTGGCAGATTGGAAAGTGCTGTCACCTCCAGATAGCTGGGGTAAACCTTTACACCTGCCCCCATGGCAAGTCTTGCCCACCCCCTGATGGCATGTTGTGCACTACCACTACAACCAATAAGGGGGTTCAGGGGTTGGCCTGACCAAGTGGCCCTCTGATAGCTGTTGGGCTTCAAGCATTACCCAACCAACCTGTGATACTACCCTAATAACAGATATAGTTGATAAAAACATTCCTGATCACTACTGCTACCCCCTGCTTCTCCAACAGTAGCAGCAGATTCAGGAGGACACACAAGCCTCCCCCCCCCGGCATTAAGCCTAGTTGTTTCTGACTCTAGGGGCAGTGCTCATCTCCGTTTCTAAGTCAAAGAGCCAGCGTTGCCTGTAGACAGTTTCTGTAGTTATGTGGCCGGCATGACTAATGCCTAAGTGCACAGAACGCTGTTACCTTCCCACCAAGGTGGTACCTATTTATCTACTCACAGTTTTACATGCTTTTGAATTGGTAGGTTGGCAGGAGCTGGGACAAACAACAGGAGCTCACCACTCCACGTGGATTCAAACTGCCAACCTTGCAGTCAACAGGCTCGTTGTCTCACAGTTTAACCCACTGAGCCACTGCGTCCAGAGACAACAATACCTAAACCATAATACAGATCTGTTGCATATCTGTTGCCCAAGGAGAGGGAAAAAAGTCACACTAGCCGGGAGGGAAAAAAATCAGCTGTGATAGCAAGATGTTTGTTCTCAGGCCTAAATCTAAATACAGTGTCTGTTTTCATGGTTTCATAATGGTTTGATATAGGGTTATTATGGATAATGCTTATTTAGATGAGTCAGAAGTTTCAAGCACAAAAGTGTTTTCAGATAGAGAACAGTGAAGAACAGCCTGAAAATGGGCAGGCTAAAATTATGTGTAATTCTGATGAGCAACACAAAACTTCAGAACACACAGCTGGTGCTCCTCCCCCTACTCATTTGTGTCATTCCCCCTACACAGACACACACAGTCCTAGATGACAGAGTGAAACCAAGAAGTGTTTGGAAATCTGTTTCATGACTGGTCTGATACACGATAGCTCGCTCAACTATAGTAGTAGTAGTAGTAGTAGTAGTAGTAGTAGTAGTAGTAGTAGTAGTAGTCACAAGGAATGACTGTTCTTAAGCATTTCCGAACCAAAGTGGAATTATTTTAATGTTCTGAGACTTCCTATACACAAGCAAATACCTTCGGCATAGGCCAGGTTGCTACCTCTTGCAGTGCAGAAAAGGCAAGAAGTCTGCAGCGCTCATGTGGATAGACATAGTATGTCAGACCACTGGTCCATCTAACCCTAACATTGTCTACACTTTGATAAGAAAAAAAAGAGCCTTGCTAGGTTAGAGCAAGGGTCCAGCTAGTCCATCTTCCTAATTTCTCAGTGACCAACCAGGAGCCTCTGGGAGCATACAAGACAACAAGAATACCTGTATCCTTTTGCCACTCCCTCACACCTGGCATTCTGAGGTGGCCTTCTTCTAAAACCTGGAGGTTGCATAAGTCATAATGATTTGTAACCTGTGATAGACCTTTCCTCCATAAATCCGTTTAATCCCCTTTTAAAGGCATCTAGGTCAGGAGCCATCACAGCATCCTGTAGCAAGGAGTCCCACATATTAGTTATATGCTGGTTAAAGAAAGAAAGCCAGCAAGGTTCTTCCTTTTGCCTGCTCTAATTCTCATACCAGTTATTTTAGTGGATGATCCCTGGTTCCGGTATTGTGCAAGAGGGAAAAGAACTTCCTTCCATTCACTCTGTCTATCCCATGCATCATTTTATATGTCTTAGTCATGTTCACCCCCTAGGTGCCTTCTTTCCAGACTGAAGTGCCCCAAATGCTGTAGTCTTTCCTCATAAGGGAGTAACCAGATGTGGCCTTACCATCAATTTGTACAGTGGCATAATAATAGTGACCATTTAATTCTCAATTCCTTTTTTAATGACCCCGATCATGGAATTTACCTTCTTTACAGTTACACTGGCTAAACACTCTCATTAAGCTATCCACCACCATCCCAGGATTCACTCCTGATCTGTCACAGGCTCAGAACCAATCAGTGTTTATGTAAAATTTTGATTTCTTGCCCCAATGTACATCAGTTTACACTTACGTACATTGAAGTTCATGTGTCATTTTGCTGCCCATTTCCCCAATTTGGAAAGATTCTTCTGGAGCTCTTCTCAATCCATTCTAGACTTCACCATCCAGAAAGGTTTAGTTTCATCTGCAAACCTGGCCACCTCACTGCTTACCCCAACCTCTAGGTTATTTATGAACAACTTGGAAAGCACTGTCCCACGACTGATCCTTGGGGCACACTACTTTTCACCTCTCTTCATCGAGAAAATTGTCCAGTTACACCTAGTATTGTATTGTATTGGCAACCTTCAGTCTCGAAAGACTATGGTATTGCGCTCTGAAAGGTGGTTCTGGAACAGCGTCTAGTGTGGCTGAAAAGGCCAATCCGGGAGTGACAATCCCTTCCACACCGGGAGCAAGTGCAGTCTGTCCCTGGTCTGTCTCCCTGGCTATGGGCCTTCCTTCTTTGCCTCTTTGCTTCAGACTGTTGGCCAAGTGTCTCTTCAAACTGGGAAAGGCCATGCTGCACAGCCTGCCTCCAAGCGGGCCGCTCAGAGGCCAGGGTTTCCCACTTGTTGAGGTCCATCCCTAAGGCCTTCAGATCCCTCTTGCAGATGTCCTTGTATCGCAGCTGTGGTCTACCTGTAGGGTGCTTTCCTTGCACGAGTTCTCCATAGAGGAGATCCTTTGGGATCCGGCCATCATCCATTCTCACGACATGACCGAGCCAACACAGGCGTCTCTGTTTCAGAAGTGCATACATGCTAGGGATTCCAGCACGTTCCAGGACTGTGTTGTTAGGAACTTTGTCCTGCCAGTTACACCAACTTTCCATTTTCTGTTCATCAGCCAGTTTCTAATGCATGAAAAGACCTACCCTCTTATTCCCTGGCCATTGGGTTTTCTCAAGAGCCTTTGGCGAGACTGTGTCAAAATGCCTTCTGAAAGTCCCGGTATATATTACCAACTTGTTCACCCACATCAACATACCTGTTGATCTTTTCATAGAACTCTAAAAGGTTCATGAGGTAAGTCTTACCCTTACAGAAGTCATGCTGATTCTCCATTAGCAAAGGTTGTTATACAAAAATGAGTTCCAAGATTTTATTTTTGATTAGGCTTTCCACCATCTTACTTGGAAGAGATGCTAGGCTGACCAACAGGTCACCTCTTGCTCCGTTTTTAAAAATTTGCATGACATTAGCTAACCTCTAATGCTCCGGCACAGTGGCTGTTTCAAGGGACAAATTTCATATTTTAGAAGATCAGTAATTTCACACCTGAGTTCCTCAAGACGGGTGGACGCCGTCTGGGTCCAATGACTTATTAATCTTTTATTTGTCAATAAGTTCTGAAATTCTCCAGCAATGGCCTCTTCAAGATTCTCCCCAAGATCGAATGTCCACCCAGCCTCCTCAGCATCATCAGATCTTTCCACAAGGACATGAAGAGCACTTTGTCTTCGATGGCTCCACATTAGACCCCTTTGACATCCGAAGTGGAGTGAAGCAGGGCTGTGTTCTTGCACCAACCTTGTTTGGGATTTTCTTCGCTGTTCTGCTGAAGCATGCCTTTGGAACTGCAACAGAAGGTATCTATCTCCGGACCAGATCAGACGGAAAGCTCTTCAACCTCTCCAGATTGAGAGCAAAGTCCAAAGTCCAGCTGAAATGTCTGCGTGACTTCCTCTTTGCCAACAATGCAGCTGTCACTACCCACTCTGCCAAAGATCTCCAGCAGCTCATGAATCGTTTTAGCAAGGCCTGCCAAGATTTTGGACTGATGATCAGCCTGAAGAAAACACAGGTCATGGTTCAGGATGTGGACTCACCTCCCTGCATTACAATCTCTGCGCATGAACTGGAGGTTGCCCATGACTTTGTGTACCTTGGCTCAATGATCTCCGACACTCTTTCTCTCGATACTGAGCTAAACAAATGCATCGGTAAAGCAGCTACCACATTTTCCAGACTCACAAAGAGAGTCTGGTCCAACAAGAAGCTGACGGAACATACCAAGATCCAGGTCTACAGAGCTTGCGTCCTGAGTACACTTCTGTACTGCAGCAAGTCATTGACTTTTCGCTCACAACAGGAGAGGAAACTGAACGCTTTCCACATGCGCTGCCTCCGATGCATTCTCGGCATCACCTGGCAGGACAAAGTTCCAAACAACACAGTCCTGGAACGTGCTGGAATCCCTAGCATGTATGCACTACTGAAACAGAGACGCCTGCGTTGGCTCGGTCATGTCGTGAGAATGGATGATGGCCGGATCCCAAAGGATCTCCTCTATGGAGAACTTGTGCAAGGAAAGCGCCCTACAGGTAGACCACAGCTGCGATACAAGGACATCTGCAAGAGGGATCTGAAGGCCTTAGGAGTGGACCTCAACAAGTAGGAAACCCTGGCCTCTGAGCGGCCCGCTTGGAGGCAGGCTGTGCAGCATGGCCTTTCCCAGTTTGAAGAGACACTTGGCCAACAGACTGAGGCAAAGAAAGAAGGCCCATAGCCAGGGAGACAGACCAGGGACAGACTGCACTTGCTCCCAGTGTGGAAGGGATTGTCACTCCCAAATCAACCTTTTCAGCCACACTAGACGCTGTTCCAGAACCACCATTTGGAGTGCGATACCATAGTCTTTCGAGACTGAAGGTTGCCAACAATAAAAAGTTCTGAAATGTCCTCTCTTTAAACCTCTAACTCAAGTTATTTTTAACCTTTTTTATTTCACAGCATACTGACAAGGAACAACATACTGCCTGTAGGAGGCTCACATCCCCAATGGCTCTACAAATAAATTACCGTCCCCAAAACGCTTGCGGCAACTGCTGCAGACAATTCACAGCACAGCAGTGGGCTGAGGCACACCAGTTGAAAATTGCTGCTGTAACCTCTCCAGGGCCTCCGGCAAAGGTATTTTCCATTACCTGCTAGCCACTAACCGGGGGTAGTAGAGCTAGGACTTCACACCCTCTCCATGCTGAGCATGTATCCTACCACTGTCTAATAGACCTTTCTTATTGGAAAGTAAATATGGCCAAGTGCCACAACATGTGCCCCAGCCTTTATAAATGCCTCTCCCACTCCATGCACAGGGCCTGCATGATATTTAACAGACATAAGTTTAAATTAACATTTTCTATCCATAGATGAAAAATTGTTGTGTCCTTGGCCAAGTTCCTTCTAATTTAATGTCCTTGTAATTTACAAATCTAACAATGGTAAGTTTTCTGCCTGATGAATCTTAAGGTTTCCTATGATCTTATTATTTACAGTTTCCCAGTTTGCACAGAGCCATAATTAGTCAAGACAGGCTTCTTTGGTAATATAATGTCTTCTGCAAATCCTATTAGAGCATTAAATAACTGAGTGCAGATGGTTCAACACAAGCAAATGCATGTTGTTTTCCTTAGTGCCTTCTTTCTTAATCTGGTACACTTGCTCTAGATAAAATTATACTCTTTCTGTTTCCTCATATCTTTCTGGTGATTGAATACTCAATGACGTATGCTTACTCGTATTATTGCATTGTTAGGATCGCTGAAACTCATGGGAATACATTCAGTTTATTTTCCAGATTTATTCCCAGTGTAGCAAATAGCACAGAATTTCTCATCTGTTCCATTAAGGATTTTCTGCATATACCATGATCTACAATTGGCCACAATTCAGGTCAGTCTCAGGCAGTTACATCCTGTTGAAATCAGTAGGATTTCAGCATTCCACTTTCTGTCCTATGAGATTGTAGCTATTGCAAAATCAGCTGGTGTTGGATCCCTTTGGGATGAATCAATTTCAAATGGATTAATGTCTTTCCTTGGAATACTACCAAAGACCCACTCCTAGAGGCACATTTTGTGAAATGGAGTCATCAGGCTGAGGGAGGTTGGATATTATTCAGTTTAACTCTGCTTTCTCTCCCATGTGTACCCCAAAATAAAATATGTCATTCATGATTCCACATCCATGTTGGGTGGGTGGGGAGAAAAGCAGAATAAACAGTGAAAGCATCCTATGGTAAGATCCAGGCTAGCTGCTATCAATAAAACACACACAGGAGCAGAAGCTTGGTTAAGGTTTCATAAGAAATACTAATCAAAGTTCATAGTTGCTTACTTGCATCTTCCAATTGGATCAGAGGCTCTACTATGGAACAGAGAACCCTAGAAGATGTTCCCTTTGTGTGGAAGTGTGGGGAGGGGATGTGGTCTGCCATTGTGGACACAGAGCACACATTCCATACATCCTTCTTCTGCAGTGGTGTGGAGAGAAGAGAGAATGTGAGAAAGTGGAGAAGAAGGAAATAGTGTTAAGGACCATGCCTCCTGTAAGAACCATAGAGGGGACAGGTGAAGAGGTCTAAGGTGACTGGACATTACACTGTCCTCCAGAGTCCTTGAGGTGGTGTTGCATCCAAATCCTAACAATCCATCCCATACATTAGTCTCCTAACATATTAACACATATTATCTAGCTCATATGTGGATGAAGAGCTTTTGACTGATGGCCACCACTAATATGCCTATATAAACAGCTGATCAGCTTTTGCTACATCAACAGGCAACTCACACTATTTTAATATGGATTAGTCAAAACATGTAAATTGTTTGTTGAGCAGCACAAACATTCTAATTATGAGGAGGATCTCTCCCTAGGTACATTGTCTGTCATTGTATTTGTGCTGTACTCATGGTAGTTGGGGGTACATCTGCAGGAGTACATCTACAGGAATACATTGTGGCGGCATGCGGTGTGGGGGCGGCAGGTGAGGCAGAACTGCCCCATTGTAGTCCATGGAAAGGCACTGCAGTTGCCCCACTTGCTTACACCCAAGGAGGCTCTCCTTATGCCCAAGGAGGTGCTCCTTGCACCTGCTTTCTTAGGTGTAAGGAGAGCCTCCTCAGGTGTAAGTAGGAGGGGCAGCTGCGGTGCTTTACCATGGACTATGATGGGGCAATTCTGCCTCATCTGCTGTCCCCACATCACATGTCCCTGATACATTGGTGTTGGGGTGGAGCTTACTGGTGCACTCTTGACACCCTTCCAAGGTAACTCACAAAAATACAGCAAAACTATAAATGGAATAAAATAGCAATAATTAACAATAAATTAAAACATACTAAAACAGCAGGAATAAAAGTTCAGTTTCCTGGACTGGTTAAAAGCCTGCCAGAACAAAATGTTTTTGCAGGGCACTGGAAAGTCAGCAAGGAGGGGCAAAACAAGCCTTCCTAAGGAAAGCGTTCAAAAGCCTGGACCAGACAAAAAGCCCTTTCTCATGGTCCAACCAAACATGCTTCAGATGTTGGTGGGACACAGAGAAGGACCTTGTTAGTGGATCTTTCAGTTTCCTCTTGGTTGCAAAAACTTTCCATGATCCATTGTATTCTTCCAAGTGGTCTTTAGATTCCTTATTCCTCAGGAGAAGACCAATACAACTGATCAAGTGACTGCTTATGCTCCTGTGTTAAATTTCTGTAGATCAAAGATTCATCTGATCTGGGAAACTGGACACTGCATGTTCAATGTTGAGTGATACAGTAGGCTGTGCTGGGTTATTGTATCCTGATCAGCCATTGTCTGACAGCATTTAAAATATTTGATCTGTTTTAGTTGTTATCTGTTAAAGCTTAAGTGTGCCAGACAATCACAAAGAAAGTTAGGTTCAGCTTGTTCTGGCAGGCTTGTTGAACTATTTGTCTGATTAAGTAAATTGACTAAGTCTGAGCAATGTGCAAAATAAATCTAAACTAGGATTTTTGAACACAATTTCAATACACACCAAAATGCATACACAAAGTTCATATTTTCTAGGGCTAACATTTTTAAGGGTTAACTGAAGGAGGAAAGGGTAGGGATTCCTATGAAATACAACTGAAGTTGGAACTGCTGGACAAATTCAGAGGAGAAGAATTCCCATCAGTTCAGCAGGTCTGCAGTAACAGGGAAACTGTGCTGGAAAAGAAGCATGAATCTATGCTTCAATAAGCATAGAAATGTACAACTGAAATTTTCCAAAGCTGGTGTAGTTCCAATCTTCATAGACAGCATCTTGAAACACTGTTCTGATTCACTCTGATTCTCAGTAAGTAGTTATATCAAATTTTGACTCACTAGTTAGAAACCTGGCACTGACCAAAGGAAAAAGTGTCTGTGACTGGTGTATGATTTTGTGTCTATAATACAGCTGTATCTTTCTGTTTGGAGAGAAATTCCATAAACCATATTTACATCAAATTTTACCCTGCTGTGAGTCAGAAGAACATGATCTATCCTGTCTAATCATTATTTGGAACCAGGATCTCCATCACATAGGAAGATTAGGTGGTGTCCATCTAGAGATGGCACAATGCAAAAGTTCCCCACCATGCTTGCTTCTGACATGCAGCCCCACACCTAAAATGAGTGCGCACACCAGAATTCTCTGCACTGTCTCAGGACATTTTGGGGTCTACTCCCTGTGAGTGCAGAGAGCCAGTCATGCTGAAAGCAGTTAACAAAGCCAGGTCCTCCTCTTTCTGTCAACATAGATAGCTTTGTGAATACACTAACAATCTATCCCAGAATCCTCTGCAATGCTGGGATGTGGAGTTAGTTAGTTCATTTTATGATTGCTGAAACCATGTCTTTATTCATTAGCACATTAGCTTCTGACTGGTAGAAATACCAGGACATGGCATTAGTGGTCATTGATGTGCTGTCCTTTGGTATGTATGTATGTATGGATGGATGGATGGAAGGAAGGAAGGAAGGAAGGAAGGAAGGAAGGAAGGAAGGAAGGAAGGAAGGACACTTCCCCAATAGGAGGAACATAATTTGACACACATTTGGAAGGTTTTATAGAAGACAATCAAGGCTCTAAAACAGCGATTTTCAACCTTTTTCATCTTATGGCACACTGATAAGGTACTAAAATTGTCAAGGCACACCATCTGTTTTTTGACAATTGAGAAGACACACTGCACTGCCAGCTAGGGGCTCACATCTCCCAGTTGCCCTACTGACAAATGATCCTGAAACTTCCGCTGCACACCTGCAGACTATTTGTAGCACATTACTGTGTTGTGTCACAGTGGTTGAAAATCACTGATCTTGAGCTTTGGCAGAGATCCTCTCTTCCCTTCAAGTCCTACCAAAGCATTCAAGTTTAGTGCATGTGCATGAGCCACAGGAAACCCAGACTCCACTGTGTTAGCCCTAAGACTAAAGTGTAGACAGCCCCTCATGGTCTACCTTCTGCTTTTGCCACCAAGGGACACTCTCTGAGAGTGGCAGTGCGCAAATAGTGCATTTAAAGGCCTCTCCCCCAAGCTGACTACCAGAGTTATTCCCAATGGGATTTTCTGTTTAACAGAAGGATACCAGCAAACATGGAGGGTTTGCTAACTGTGCCAAGATAAGAGTCTGCCCCGGGTATTTTAAGGACCACCTTTGATCTTTAAATAGAAAATTGTATCTCAGGAAAAATATTATGTTTGTAGGTTCACAGTTTACTGAATGTGTTGTTAGTTCCATGTGTGACATTTAATGGCTTCCTTAGGATTGAAAATGGCTCTTTTCAGACAATAATAAAATATAACAAGATGTGTTTTGTTCTTTCTGTTTTATAGATGAAAGAACTGTACAATAAAGAAGATCCATTGGCTCAGCCTGATCAGAGCGCTTACTGGGCTAATGATAACTCAGGTAAGGGCAAAATATAGCTTGCATTCAAACAAGCAAAGCCATAGCCTTCAGAACACTACAAAAATGTTGTATTTTATTGGATGTATTTTAAAAAACAAAAACTAATTGCTCAGTTCTGTCCAGGGCTGGCCTGCATGGTTCAGGGATGCTGACATAGCATCCACTGTATCTTGCAGACTGGCTGGGAACAAGGCTGGCCAGGAGAAGTAAGAAATATTTTTACATACTTTCTCTGCCTTTCACTGGTTCCTTGTGAACCTACTCAGATTTATACCAGTTATTTTGCTAACATAGACCTGTTAGGGAGAAGGAGGCATGTTGGGCCTGAAACAGGAGGATTGAATCTCGTGGATGTCACTGCTGCAGAGATTTGCCCCATTCCACCCCTGATCCACCCCTGGCCTGACGCAACCTGCAGCCCAATCCCTGCCCTGAACCCCACTGTTGCCAACATACCTGCATCAACAGCCAGTCTACGGGGTACCACTCCCAGCCTTTGCACCAATGCAGCTTTCCACAGGAAGGAGGACGGGCTGCTGTGCTAGCAGCCCAAACAATGCAGTGAGATCTGCCAGCATATCACACAGATAGGATTGGGCTGTAAAATTATATAATATATAAACAATTGATACGTTGAATCATGGGGGCAGGGTGAGATCCTTAGCTTCTGAAGGAGGGCTTGGTATTTGAGGCACTCTTCTTTAAATCATATTGTTACAAGTAGCCAGATCCTCTGAGTGTTCACCTGGAAGTAAGTCCACCACACATGCACATTTGTCACAATGCAGCTCAGCGTCATTGAGATTTGCATAGCTGCTCTCACAGTGATTAGGCAATTAATGTACTGTACCCCCCCCCCCGTAAGCTTACAACATTTGAAAACATGTAAAATTGAAATCTGCATAGGAAAATGACTGGGAATACCACTTAGAGGAAATCACTGTTAGGTTGATAAGGAACAATAAGGCTAAGGCTAACTTAAGCAACCTGAAAAGAATAACTGTTTAATTGCTCATGTAGGTTATCATGGTCTATCCCTGCTCTGGCAGTTTTACGGGAGTAGTTGACTTGAGGCTCCTCAGTGGTTCTTCTTGACATGATAAGAGCTGAAGTGTGTGGGCTTTAATGATTGGTATCTAACTGGAATGGCGACGTACTTCTTTAATCCATTAAGTTTTGTTTTCAAAGAGTCTTTAGGACCATGGGTAAAAACATGGGATTTTTTTTTATGGAGTATAAAATCCTTTCCAAGGGCTTTAAGACCACATTCAACTAGTTCAGCTCTCACTAATGTTTTGCCCTTGACTCTGAAGGGCATTATCATAGATGACACCTGAAATAATGAAAACACTAGGAGGAAAGATGTAAAAACTCCTCTAAAATACAGACAGTGAAAACTGAAATTATCCCAGCCAAGTTAAGAACATAAGAACAGCCCCACTGGATCAGGCCATAGGCCCATCTAGTCCAGCTTCCTGTATCTCACAGTGGCCCACCAAATGCCTCAGGGCCCAATCCTATCCAATTTTCCAGCACCGTACCATTGCGCAACAAATGTTCCCATACCTTAAGGGGCCTTTGTGATTGCTGCCCCACCACAAGATGCAGTGCATGCCCCATAGGCACAGCTGCACCGGCAGTGGAAAACGGGATAGGATTGGGCCCTCAGGGAGCACACAAGACAACAAGAGACCTGCATCCTGGTACCCTCCCTTACATCTGGCATTCTAAAATCAGGAGATTGCACATACCCATTATGGCTTGTAACCCGTAATGGATTTTTCCTCGAGAAACTTGTCCTATCCCTTTCTTAAGGCATCTAGGCCAGATGCCATCACCTTATGCTGTGGCAAGGAGTTCCACAGACCAAGTACACATTGAGTAAAGAAATATTTCCTTTTGTCTGTCCTAACCCGCCCAACACTCAATTTTAGTGGATGTCCCCTGGTTCTGGTGTTGTGTGAGAGGGTAAAGAGCATCTCTTTATCCACTCTGTCAAACCCCTGCATAATTTTGTATGTCTCAATCATGTCCCTCCTCAGGCGCCTCTTTTCTAGGCTGAAGAGGCCCAAACGCTGTAGCCTTTCCTCATGAGGAAGGTGCCCCAGCCCAGTAGTCATCTTAGTTGCTCTCTTTTGCACCTTTTTCATTTCCACTATGTCCTTTAAACGATCTTACCCTATCCAATTTTCCAGTGCCAGTGCAGCTGTGCCAATGGGGCATGCACTGCATCTTGTGGTGAGGCAGCAGTCACAGGCCCCCTTAAGGTATGGGAACATTTGTTCCCTTACCTTGGGGTTGCATTGTGGCTGTACCTGTGCTGGAAAATTGATTAGGATTGGGCCTTAAATTATTAAGGTCCTAAGCCTGGAAAATTTAGGTTAAAATCTGACTTCTACAAAAGCCCACTCCCATCCCATCCATGGGATATTTTTTTTTTTAATCCATGGGATTTTTTTTTCCTGGCCTGGTCTGACCCCCTGGTTTACATAGAGCATCTGAAGGAGAAAAGTTCCTTGAGGAAAGCTCTTTTAACTGGATCAGATTACAGCATATTCATACGGAAGTGAAGTTTCCCATTTCTTCAAGCTGCCCATTTCTAGCCTTCAGCTATATGAAGGCAATATAGCTGTTCCCAGGATGTATGTGAATAAATCTTTTCTGACAGTATGGAGAACATGGTCTGGTTAACAGATTACCTCAGCAGGTCTTAGATTCATGAAACTTCCCCAGTCTAGCTTGCTTTGGCTCACAATATTAATGCAGCAGTTATGTTTCAAAGTTGTATGTCATACTTTCTCCAGGGAACTGTGCACAGCATTGTAGATTCACAGGAGTGATTTGTTAAGGCCAACAAATCAGCTGCAGGAGTCAGTGGGGATTTTAATGTGGATTTTTCCACATCTGAGCCCAACATCCTAGCTACTTTGCCAAACTGTACTGTCCTTTCAAAAATCATCTCAATTATTTTATAATGACACGCGAGCAGTGACTTAACCCATTTTTGCCCAGCCCGCAGGAATACACATTTAGTCCCTGTTTCGTATATGCAAAGTTGGGCAGAAATGGCTTAACAAATTCACTCCCTGGAATTGCCACTTTGGGGAGGTATATATAGGCATGTGTGCCATGAGCTGCACGACAGACAGAAATTCAACAGGAGAAATGTTCTTTGTCACTGAATTGCCACAATGGGAAAAGTTGTATGAACTATGGCAGGGATTTCATGGGGCAAAACAATGTCATGGCAGAATCTCAAGAATGAAACAAAAGATGTGGATCTATAGGTCTCTGCCTTTATTCTTGGGATGCAACTGTTTTTCCCCAGAAAAAAACACAAGGATTTGGAGAGTTTGGGATTCAGAGGCACTCACTGCAGGTCACATTCTATAATGCACGTTCTGTACATTCTTCACAAGGCAGATCACTCAGGGCATCACTTTCTTTTTAACACCACTTGTATGCCTTCTCATGCAAAAAAAAAAAAAAGTATATTTGAATGGAATATCTGAATGTTTTTGATGTCCTTTACCATTTGCATAAATAAGGGTAAATTAAGTAAATAATTGCAGAGTGAATTCTGACGGTGTCATGATTACGTACATGGCAAGATAATAGCAGATTATCAGTTTCAGCTTCTGTTTTCTCTCAGTCCCATGGCTCCAGGTCACTGTTTGCTTCTTAGGCTCTTGATAATATTTGCATTTTAGTGCTTCCACCTTTGATGTCTGTTGAATCGACAGACAGCAGTCGTGCAATTGAACTGTTGGTAGACCCTGTGACTCCTAAAGGTGCCTTTTCCAATGGAATTGCTGGAATGTGAAGAATGTTTGAGGTGAAGAATGTTTGGATTTCTATAGAGGACAGTAAATAAGGGAAGAATGGTACTAGGAGTGGAGGATTAGCTGCCTTCTGATACTTGTAGTTTTCCACAGATATATTCTGTATTTTGTATGCATCTGTCATGTGAACTGGCAAAACTCCTGAAGGTGTTTTCAGATGTCAGACTGATGCTTGACAATTGTGGAGATTTTTCTCTTTGGCCATTTTTTCCTTACACTCACTAAATCGTTGAGTAGGAAAACTTATAATTGGCAATAGACCACAGTTTCTAATGGGGGGGGGGGGATACACTAGCAGTTTCAGAAATGATTGGCAGACATTCTTAGATCCTGACATCATAGTTGCTCTCAAACAATCTTTGCCCATGATGTTGAAATGAGTGGAGCAGAAGAAACCTTGTGTGTAGTCGCACATGTGCACATTGTCTTCCCACCCTTCTCGGAAATATGCAAGCTACTTGCGTAGGGACTAGCTTGTGCCTCTCCCCCATGGGAGAAAGTAAGAAAATGTTTTGCCAATGTGATGGAGAAGCACAGCCAGGAAGCATGAGATTCTTGAACTTCCTGCTCCTTCTGCTTGTTGTCTATCACATCCACAGCTCTTCTAGCAAACTATGAAAAGCTAATAAAGAAAACGGAATGCTTAGCCTTCTTAGAAATGGCGTTGAGGTCAAAGCCGAAACTTTTTACCAATACTTTCTTTGGCCACCCCAACCTTCAGCCCTTCCCCCTAGACAATGTTTAAACTCCAGTGTTGTTATCACTAAGGGCTTGGCCTGTCACCTCTGCAGGAATCCCCATTTTAGTTGGCGAATTGATTGGAAAGATTGTTTGGAGACAGGGTTATTTTCAGTAAGCAAAACTTGTGACCTCATCTGGGATGGATATTATTGGAAGACAGAAATTATTGTCAATGCATAGAAGACTGGAATCATAAGGCTCAAAGGTACTACATTTAGGAATTTTAGCCTACACATTTATCTTCCTCCTTGTCATTGTAGAGGATTTTAGGTGAAACACATCGGTTTTTAATCTTCTTGTAATTGTGCTCACTCCAAGCCTTCACTAAATGGCACTTAAGGAAATATGACTCTTCTAGTTTACTCAGAGAGGCTTGCAAAGGCTTACAAAGATAAACAAATCATGATATGCAGAAGATGATAGTTAAAAGCATAGCCAAGTATCAGATACTGACCTGACCAGGCTTTCAAGCATGTCCTGTGTATGTGATGACTGATCCATGTTAATTTTGTTTCCCATGACATTTTCCCTCACTTAATGTTCTGTAGGACAGGGTGGTTTTATCTCTCATTTTACTTCATGATGGGAGGAAATGTGTACTTCCAACTAGACTTCTTAATTTTGTTTAATTTTTAGTACAACTAATTCTGTGGTTAATACCATGTATATGGACAAACAGAACTGTTTCAGTTCTTTCCAATAAATGAGTGTAGAAACCCCTTAATCACAAACAAGTTCTAGTGTACAGGAGAATCTTCATTATTCAACTGTTGGTTATCCAAAGCCAGTTATCCAAGTCTGGCAAACATGAGATTTCAAAGCCAGCATTTGCTGCCAACATGCAAAATGGCACTGGGGGCATTTTTTTCTCTGCAACTCTTTCACAGCCAAGGCAAAGTTCTGAGATGTGTTTTCCTGTTGACTAAAGGAATTATGGTTGCAGAAGGGGTTGCAGAGAGGTTGTGGGCAAGGAAACCCAGCTTCATGTTGCTTTCCCCCTGCCAATGTGTTACCTACCACCACCACCCCACTGCTGATTAGTGTAGCACAGGATTGGGAATCCACGTGAGCCACAGGCTAGAAACGCCAGGTTTGCCACCTAACATGTAGTTCTACTACAAGTGACCTTAATTCCATGCGTTTGAATGGATCATGGGGTTCTCTAACACTACACTACTTGGACTTACCCAAATAGTTGAGACAATGTGATATATTGGGCAGGTTGCTGGACTTTTAAAATTTAATTGGAAGAGCCGATACCTCCTTTAAAGGTACAAACAAACATTCTCCTCCCCAGTGCCAATACCAGGTTTCAGGTTTCAACCCTGGGGTTTCCATAGCAGTCCCTGATGGAGCATGGGTACTATTCCTGCCACCACTACTGAGGATTCAGGGGTCAGCCTAGCCAGGTGGACTGTCTGGTGAGGATTATTATTATTATTATTATTATTATTATTATTATTATTATTATTATTATTATTATTATTATTATTATTATTATACCCCACCTTTTTGCCCAACGGGCACATAAGGCGGCTTACAATTTAAAAGTGCAACATGAAAAACAGGATGGGCCATCATGTTTAGTATGTTCTGGTTTTTTTCTTTGGCACCTTTTCTCCCTTTCATTTTCAGCTTGTAACATACAAGGTGCAATCCTCACCCACTTTCCAGCACTGGCATAAGGGCAATGCAGCTGCAAGGTAAGGAAACAAATATTCCCTTACTTTGAGGAAGCCTCTGTGAGTGCCACCCAACTGCAGGATGCAGCACAAGTCCCATTTGGCACCACTATGCCTGTGCTGGAAAGTTGGTCAGGATTTGGGCCACAATGTAATCTAGAGATTGTGTGATAAGGATTTTGGGGCAGGGTTTTAGAGTTTGGCCTGCTCTTCTCCCTTGCAGTCCTCTAATTCTATGTACTACTTATTAATCAATGTTTCTATTTGCAGACTGGGGTACAGGACTATAAATCTGGTGACTAGGCAAATGAAAATCAGATTGTGTGGTAATAATGAGATCTTTAAACAGTGGAAATCCATTTACCCAAGACATTTGTCATCTTTACATTTAGACTCTCACATCCTGCAAACTATGATTGCTGGAAGATAATTACTGTAGGAAGCAGAGTCCTTGTGTGCATAGAACATAGTAGCACTTAATCATGTGCTGAAAATTAAACAGCAGCAGCATGGGTGATACAGCAAGTAATCCATTATGCAGACAATTGCATAGCAAGCGTGTAGAAATAACACTGGGAAACAAGGGATTTTTGCAATGTAACTCTGTGGTCCGAAATACAAGTTTTATGGGTCCTTGATTTAAAATGAGCATGGCTGACTGTAGATTGAATAATTATAGTTCTTTAGTTTTAAATTTTTAAGGCACAGAGGCTCCAGTGTTTTCACTGAGGCTGCAACCCTATACACACTTGCCTTGGAGCAAGTCCCATTGAATTCAATGACACCTCTAAGTAGATGTGCATAGGATTTTGCTATAAGTCTCTCAAACAATGGATTCTTTATTAATTCCTTTGCACACTTGGTTCTGCTTCCACCTTTGAAATTAATGGAGGTGTGTCCATGCAAAAGAAGCATGAATGATCTGAAGTGCACACAGATGTCCACACCAAAGCATTTCACTATATGCAAGGCATGTTTAATTACATGTTTTAAAAGGAAATCCATTTTAATCCTGTTCTAAATTCTGTAGCAAGTGTTATGCTCTGCCTGCTTCTAGAACAAATAGCCTTCTAATTTTTCCCAAGTTATCTGCTCCCTTAAGAAATGAACTAGCACTGTGGCCCTTGCACTACACATTCTAGAGTAGTGATGCACCATCCCTAGAGTAAATGCCTTGGAACTGTCAATCTGAGCCACAATTCTGGCGTAAAGAAGGTGATAGATACATCTCCTTCTTTAAAAAAATTGTTTACAGCTGTATGAGTTCTTCATATTGTCTTTGTTTCTCAGAACTTCCCCTTTAAAAAAATTATTGGCGTTCCAGAAAGAATGTATAGCAAAATGCAAAACAGAGTAGGTGAAAAGTGCACATTTCTTGGTCTTTATTACCACAATATTATTACAAACTTGCAAAAATATATGTATAAATTATAATTTATGAAACATTCTAAAGAGAAAACAACAAACTCACATTTGTATTCACTGCTAAATGGTTATCTTGCAGCACAAGCCTAGGCAAGTCTACTCAGAAGTAAGTCCCGCTTTCAATGGGGCTTACTCCCAGGAAAGTGTGTATACCACTGCAGCCCTAGTTTAGAACACAGCAAACAATTCACCTTAATGAAAACATCTTAGAGTGTATCCTAACCCTAGCATGTGTGGGAAGAAGTTCTCACATGGAAATTTCTTTGCCCGCTCCCCACAGCAGCAACCCTGTGACTCCCAAAAATACCCTTTTGAGGGTTAGGGAACTTGCTGGAGCAGAATTGGATGTAGTACTCAAAAATTCCCTCTTGTTGTGTAAATGGCAGTGCCCAAATATACACAAATTGCCTTTATGATACAACTTGTTGGATTTTTGTTTCCCTTTCTGAATCCAACTATACTTTCAGCAATTCCCAACCCTAAGAAACTAGTGCAGTACTTAATTCTGACCATTCTCCTTACTGTCTCAGTTTCAGCTGGTGTGGGCATCATGCGTTTCAATACAGGTTGTAGTGCTGTATTGGCCTCCTAGCACCACATGCAGAACCCTGACTGTACTTCTTGTTAGAAGGAAAGCTACACAGTGATCATAATTTCATATTGGCCCTTTTCCTTGTTAATTTACATGCTGAAATCACATTTTCTAATCAGTTTGTTTTTACCTAACATGCTAGCTGGTGTGTGCATGGTGACTACATATATGTGATGATCCACTTAATAAACACTAAGGTGTGCATGTAAACATGGAAATGCATGGAAACATTAAAAAAAGTAGCATTGCTCCAAGTGCAGGTAAGGTAATTGGCCTAGGGAACCGTGACCAAACAAATTGCAATTGCAAAGGCCAAAAGCAAACATTCCTCACTAAACTGGGTCAATGCTCTGGGTATTGTATGACTGAAGACCTTTCGTCATTGTGACCTCAGATGAGCTGAAGGAATTAGAAGGCCTGCGTATTCTTTTCAAATAAGAGCTTGGTTTGACATAGACATATATAATAATCATGTCTTAACAAAGAGGGGATTCCATAATTGTAACAAAGGCTCACGTGAATGCTTGTTGAGGTACTTAGAGAGAGAGGATTTCCGTAACTTGGAAATGGATTTAGTTGATCTGCTTCCAGATAAGGATGGAAACATTTTACCCCCTTCTTTTACAACTTCAAACAGATGAAATATGGTTTCAAGTCTGCGTGCAAAAACAGATTAGCTCTTTTCAGGCAATGACGTGTTTCTTGCCTTTTAAAGCTGGCCATATCTCAGAAATTGTGATAAACTTTTCAGGGTAAACATTAAAGTAAATTCCATTTTCAGGAAATGTGGTGAGCTTCGAGATGGACCATAACCAGCAAAAAGTGAATTTCATTCAGTTTTGTAGGCAGAACATGTTGGAAGTGGGAAAGGTGCAACAACACTGTGCAAGCACCCTGCACCTGTGGCGGGGGCAGTATAGCTAGTAAGCTAAGCTAGCCAGATAGGATGTCCCTGGTGTCCCTCTAACACCCAATCCTATGCAGGTGTTCTCAGAAGTCAGTCCCATTGGTTCATGAACGCTTCACTGTATCTCCTGGATGCGACCGGAAGAGTCTTCCAGTTGCATCAGGAGGGAGGCCTTCTGAGGTACGGGGAGGCCACACACAACCTCTGAATGCCTCTGAATACCTGCTGGAGCCTTCTGAAAGGCACTTGCAGTTTTTTACTGAACCGTGTTTCAGAAGGCTCTGACAGACCTTCTGATGCACAGGACGGTTGTGCGTGGCCTCCCTGAGTCACAGAACACCTCTGGACGTGACCAGATTCTGGACATGACCAGATTCTGGTCACGTCCAGAGGACTTCAGATGGCCCTCATCCACTGATTTGATTATTCTTGTGGATTTCGGTATCCATGAGCTGGCTGGCAAAGGATCCCCTGCGGATACTGAGGACCAACTGTATTTCTGCAGTTGTTTTTTTTTCTAAATAACAGCTGAAGATGGAAACCTGATCTTGATCAGAACCCCAGTGTGAGTGCACTGTGTTCATTTTTTAATGCTCTTTTTCTGTCATGGTCTTGATCTGGATTGGGGGCCCTGGGGCCAGAAGGAAAATGGCACTTCCCAGTTGGTAGGAGCCCTTGTGTTCTAAACTTTCCCATGTTACCACCCAGCAGAACCATGCGTGGGACACCCTTTTTACTCAAAGGACTAATGATTTATAAGTGACAAATTAACATAGTTATCTTAAGCAAAAATGTTGCTGGAGCAATTGTTGTTTTATAGTATAGTTATTTACTCCAAAGCCAACTCCATCTTAAGTATGTTAAAGGGCAATTTTTCTTGTTAAAGATAACACCAGCCAATTGTTTTCACAGGGCTTTTGACCAGGCTTTTGATATCACATAAAAGGCTCAGAGAGATATGGTAATAGATGCTGTGTCCGACACTATCTAGAAAACAGCTGAATAGACAGGTCACTGAGATTAGCTTTCAATTGTACATCATTAAAAGATGTCTCTTGAGCAGTGGAACAAGCTGAAAATTCTTCACTATACTAATATGTGACATGTATTTATTAAAATATTTGCACCACACCTTGCGTTCTATTGATGAAAGCTCATGCCACTGCAAGCCATTTTTTGTTCACAGGCCAGTTGTAATCCCTAGGCTGCACAGTAATCTTTTAGATCACTAAAAGCACAACTGCTTTCCAAAGAAAAAAATGTATTGATTGGTCTTGCACCAGCTGCTATGAACAGGCCTTGCTGAGGGAGAGGCAGCATGGCTTCTGTAAGGGTAAGTCTTGCCTCACGAACCTTATAGAATACTTTGAAAAGGTCAACAGGCATGTGGATGTGGGAGAACCCATGGACATTATATATCTGGACTTTCAGAAGGCGTTTGACACGGTCCCTCACCAAAGGCTACTGAAAAAACTCCACAGTCAGGGAATTAGAGGACAGGTCCTCTCATGGATTGAGAACTGGTTGGAGGCCAGGAAGCAGAGAGTGGGTGTCAATGGGCAATTTTCACAATGGAGAGAGGTGAAAAGCGGTGTGCCCCAAGGATCTGTCCTGGGACCAGTGCTTTTCAACTTTTTCATAAATGACCTGGAGACAGGGTTGAGCAGTGAAGTGGCTAAGTTTGCAGACGACACCAAACTTTTCCGAGTGGTGAAGACCAGAAGTGATTGTGAGGAGCTCCAGAAGGATCTCTCCAGACTGGCAGAATGGGCAGCAAAATGGCAGATGCACTTCAATGTCAGTAAGTGTAAAGTCATGCACATTGGGGCAAAAAATCAAAACTTTAGATATAGGCTGATGGGTTCTGAGCTGTCTGTGACAGATCAGGAGAGAGATCTTGGGGTGGTGGTGGACAGGTCGATGAAAGTGTCGACCCAATGTGCGGCGGCAGTGAAGAAGGCCAATTCTATGCTTGGGATCATTAGGAAGGGTATTGAGAACAAAACGGCTAGTATTATAATGCCGTTGTACAAATCTATGGTAAGGCCACACCTGGAGTATTGTGTCCAGTTCTGGTCGCCGCATCTCAAAAAAGACATAGTGGAAATGGAAAAGGTGCAAAAGAGAGCGACTAAGATGATTACGTGGCTGGGGCACCTTCCTTATGAGGAAAGGCTATGGCGTCTGGGCCTCTTCAGCCTAGAAAAGAGACACTTGAGGGGGGACATGATTGAGACATACAAAATTATGCAGGGGATGGACAGAGTGGATAGGGAGATGCTCTTTACACTCTCACATAATACCAGAACCAGGGGACATCCACTAAAATTGAGTGTTGGGCGGGTTAGGACAGACAAAAGAAAATATTTCTTTACTCAGCGTGTGGTCGGTCTGTGGAACTCCTTGCCACAGGATGTGGTGCTGGCGTCTAGCATGGATGCTTTTAAAAGGGGATTGGACAAGTTTCTGGAGGAAAAATCCATTATGGGGTACAAGCCATGATGTGTATGCGCAACCTCCTGATTTTAGAAATGGGTTATGTCAGAATGCCAGATGCAAGGGAGGGCACCAGGATGAGGTCTCTTGTTATCTGGTGTGCCCTCTGGGGCATTTGGTAGGTCGCTGTGAGATACAGGAAGCTGGACTAGATGGGCCTATGGCCTGATCCAGTGGGACTGTTCTTATGTTCTTATGTTCTTATGCTATGCATGGAAATCAATTGAATATGGAATCATGACACAAATACTCAAGCATTCTTGGAACAGGGGCCGACACCTACAGCCCCACATCCAGCCCACCAGCACATTTTGACTGGTCCACATTTCTAGCACATTCTCAAAGGAACTCCCTTGAAACCAATTACTTCCAAGTAAATTGATTTTAATGACTACCTTTTGTAATTTTTTTTTGCTTTATAACATGTTCATCTTTCCAAAATTTCAGGATCCCCTAACCTACACATGAGTGACAAATAAATTATTCAAACCATCCTTTCAGATTTGTAATGCTGACATCCTAGGAGCCTGGATTATTCATACAGAGTGCTTCACGAAAGACAAAGAAATTATCTCACAAGCTACTGCTGGATTAACAACCAACAAGAAAAGACTAATGGAGTGAAGCTGGACATAAGAAAAATGATTTGTCAGAAATATTTTAATTACAGGTCACACAGGCTAAGACATGTAATTTTCCATGCTGGAGAATTGATGTCTCCTAGTACAACTGCCCATCACTTTATGATCCTGCTCCTCTAATCTCCTAGCATTAAAACTTTGTATTGACAGTGCTGTAAACCTATGACTAGGCAAAAAGTGAAATAAAAGAGATGTATAATTTATGTTTGGCAGAATGTGACACTTAGATCAGGTCTATAGGAGCTCCTTTAGCCAATATCTAAAGACCTTGTCAGACAGATGTCCAGCAGCCTTTGGACAGTCTCCTTAAATCTTACTTATAAACCCACAGCCAAGCTGCTGTTTAGATTATTACAGCTGTTATTGTTAAATCTATTAAATGGCTCCTCTACAGCTTGTGTCTACAGCTTGTGTATATGCAGCTGGATCAACAACCCAGCTAAGGCAATTATTCTGAAATTAGTTCAACAGTCCTGCCAGTCTTAACAGGGTGAGCAACCACAATCTAAACAGAGTAATGATGACAATTATATATAGAAGCATGCTTCAATTCAATGAGCTCTTGTTGGATTAGGGATTTATACAAATGACAATCTTCTTGGATTGTGGTCATTCTACAGAAGTAAGCCGCACTAATTTCAGAGGCATTTACTTCCACAGAACGTCTTGGGAACTGTGGAGGAGACCTAAACGTGCTCAAGTGGAATTAAAATGTTCTGCAGTCAGAGCTGTCCCTAGAAGAGTGTGGGCAGAGTGCAGGCCCAGGGCAACTCAACCAGTGCAGGGGGTGCTCTTATGGTCTTATATTGGTCATGAAAGCACAGGGCCCAGGGCACTTCAGGTGCCCCACCCAAAGAATGGTTCTGCTTGCAGTCAATCACATTTTCTTTCACATAATGGACCCAGTCCAGCAAAATATTCTCATAACTAACACCCCAATTCTAACCAGGATGCCCACCCATGGGACAGAAGCGCTGAAACGGCCACCACTGAATCCGGCAAGGTCAGGGAGGCAGCCAGAGGTCTCCTCAGTGTAAGGGAACATCTGTTCAGTCTGTGTCACTGGCACAGATCTGAAGAGACCTGTGTAGGGCTTTGAGGCTTGGGAGGAAGGATAGGATGCAGCAGCAGCCTTTGCTGGTGTCCCTGACCCCCCTCCCAGGCCTTAACCGACCCTGGACTACTCTCCCCCTGCTCAGTTTCACCCCTTCCCCACCCGCATTTCGCCCTTCCCCCACCCTGGCTTCAATTGGTTTATACAGGTTTAACCTCATTTCTTTGTCTTAACTGGACTGTGATTATAATCATTTGTGGAGTCAGTCCTCAGGGCCTTGACGGGTGAACTAAGAGGTAAGAACTGCCACCTGTGAAACTAAACTATAGATAAGACATGACATAAGAACATAAAAACAGCCTTGCTGGATCAGGCCATAAACCCTTCTAGTCCAGCTTCCTGTGTCTCCTAGTGGCCCACCAAATGCCCCAGGGAGCATGACACAGGCATCAGTCCTTTTAAACCACACACAGATCAATCTGTTCTAGTTAAACACTAAGGCTGAATTTTAAGACTGTAGTCTTAGTCACAGGGGCAGGTGCAAGGGGTTCATAGGAAGTTGCCACAATGAGTCAGGCTCTTGCTCCGTTTAGCTAGCTCAATGTTTTCAACAGTGACCACTCAGCAGCAGGTTTATTCATTCAGATTTACTTCTGAGTAAACACATTTAGGAGCATTCAGAAACAGAAACTGTAAACCAATATACGTGAACTGTAGTATCTTTTATTAAGCTCTGGAGGCAGGAACACCTCAAATGTCACCCAGCTACAATACCGAGTGATGGGCAGATTATACATTTAGTGAGTAAAATGGCATCATTCAGTAAACCAATAAACATATTCCTAGGGTCTCCTTCATCTTCATCCCTTTTTAATGGTTGTAAACTCTTCTAAAAATAGAACCACCCTTTAAACATACAGTCCCTTGATAAAATTGTCAGATCATTTTTAAAGGCTCTGTGGAATTGCAGTGTTTCTCCTGCATGGTGCTATGGAGCTGGGCTAGTTTGTTTGTTGTTCTTGTTGTAAGATTACCAGAGTCCTTTCATAATTCAGATCATTATGTCCTTTCCAGAATATCATAAACCCTTAGAATTACAGTATGGCTATAAGCGGTTTGTTTTAGCATTATACATGTTTCACCTTTGAAATGATTTTAAGTGTAAAAAATGTCTCATGTCATGTCTAAGGGGTAATGTGGAGTACAGAGTACAATGACATAATCTTTTGCATGTCTACTCTGAAGTAAGTCCCACTGTGTACAATGGGGCTTACTCCCAGGAAAGTGTGGATAGTATTGGAGCCTAAGGCCCAAATCCTAACCCACTTTCCAGCACTGGCACAGCTGTGCCAATGGGACATGTGCTGCATCCTGCAGCTGGATGTCACTCACGGTGGCCTCCTCAAAGTAAGGAAATGTTTGTTTCCTTACCTAGGAGCTGCATTGCCCTTATGTTGGTGCTGGAAAGTGGGTTAGGCTTGTGCCCTAAATGTGTTTAACTGACATACGAATCCTAACCATTTGCACTTGCTCATTTGATTGCAGTGCTGTGTAACGTCCTTGCAGCACTGACATTGTATTAGGATAGCAGCAATCAGCACATCTCAGCCTAAACGTTTATTTACTGGTACAGAAAGTATCAGCATCAGGCCATAAGTAACTAACTTATGAACTTGCAGGCAGCGGGTTTCCCAGCAACCATAGAATAAACAGGAAATGGGGAAGTGGAATACTGCTTTGCAGAAGTGCCCACCACAAAGATAGAAAAAGCTAGTGTGCACACAAGTTTCCTGGTTAACAATATTATTTGGGCTCTTTATAGAGCTCTGTTAGGATGGCATAACAAGTGGTTAGAGTATGGTTGTCATAACTCACTTTGCCTCATATCTTTCTCCCACTCTGCAATGTGGGCACAATAACAGTGAACTACATATATCACAATGCAATCCTAGGCATGTCTACTCTAAGGTCTACACTGAGATCAATAGAATTTATTCCCAAGTAAATGAGTTCCATTCCTGGGAGTAAGCCCCACTGAACACAGTGAGACTTACTTCTGAGTAAACCTGCATAGAATTGTGCTTTCTCAGCCTCAGGGCACACAAAAGCATCTGCAATGTAGGGATAATATTAATAGTGAACTATATAACAGGGCTGTAATCTGTTTGGATTAGCAGTGATCAGCTGAGATGTTTAGTACAGCCACCATGTGGATTGTTGGCATGCAAGATATGTGCAAGTGTTTTCAACAGAGGACCCCAGGGCATGAGTAATGTAAGAGGTTGGCCAGGTTGGGCACTGGCAAGGACCCATGGAACACTGGGGGCCCACCTAACCAACCCTGAAATCCCCAGCAACCAGCAAGCAGTAGCTGCCTGAATCACTCAACCTAGTGACTTGTGGAGTTGCCATGTGCTCCCACCCTCCACATCTGTAATTGGACTTCCACAGAGGAAGCAAATTTGCCAGAGGGCAGGAGAGGAGAGATGACAAGAGTGACTCCCTCTGACTCAGGGGTACCAATGGATGAGTGTGCAGAGAAAAGGCTCTCCTTTTATTTTTCTAGCTGGAACAGCTGGAGAGGGGACAATGGAGAGGGGTTTCAAATTGTATGTCTCAGCACCCTAGCAGCTGCCCTAGGGTCAAGCCTTGACATTATCAATTAGAGATTTACAAGTAACACTGTCTGAGGCCTTAGAGGGCTGTTGTCAGTAGACAGCACTGACCTGGATGGACAAGTTCAAAGGATTGAACTGAACATCATCAAACCCAGAACCCACCCCCTTTTTTCAGGAGCCTGGTCTGCAAATTGCTTCTGATAACAGACCCCTGAGTGCCAGAAAGCAGCTTCTGCTCAGTCCACAGGAGGCTTCTAAAACGGGTGTTCCACAGGTTCTCTGCAACTGTAGTGTCCTATTGTAAGAAGACGGGTTCCCATGAAAGCTGATGTGGTAGTCCTTGTTGGAGTTAATGGTGGCTAATGGTAATTTTCAACCTTTTTCATCTCATGGCACATTGACAAGGTGCTAACATTGTCAAGACACACCATCAGTTTTTTGACAATTGACAAGGCACACCATGCTGTTGATGGGGGGCTGTACTGGAATTGCGGAAGATATTACCGAGGAGATAGGGTGTGGTGTCCACAGTGCCCCTTGCTCTGAGTAAATGCAGGATTAAAGCCCAGGTGGTAGCTGGAGGTGTGCTGCACAGCTGCAGCCACTAGAGCATAAGGAGATCCCTCAGGGATATAAGGAGCACCTGAGGCAGAAAGGGTTGGTGGGTTTTGAAGGAGTGCAGGTTGGAGGTAGGAGAGGAGACTGACTGGGTTTATGGAATTAGGAATCAGACTGTGGATTGTTACTGGACTTTGGCTTTGGACTTTGATTTGGATACCCTGATGGATTGGACTGAACTACCTGGAACCTGACTTTGGATTGTAACTTGGCATATTGGCAACTCTGATTGATTGGACTGGTTTACAAGGCCCAGTGGCTTGGGATTTGGCAAAACAGGGGCTCACATCCCGCAATGGCCCCACTAATAAATTACCCTCCCCCAAACTCCCATGGCACACCCGCAGACCATTCACAACACACCAGTGTGCCACTGCACAGGGGTTGAAAATGGCTGTGTGGCCTCAAAGACTACTGCATTTATCATAGCCAGACATTGGGTGGACGAGAGGAGAGCAGAGCCCACCTCACACGCCCAACAGCCCATTCCTAACCAACTTGCATCCTTGACCTTGCGAGAATGAGGTGCATGCCCCATTGGCATAGCTGCACTGGCACTGGGAAGTTGGTTTGCTTTGTAATTCTATTAAGCCTCCTCCTCAGGGTGATCGCGAGCGCCCCCTGCGTGCCAAAGAGCTTCAGGTTGGGGCCGCCAGCCCTGTGCGTAGATGGAGAGGAACAGACGTGAAGAGGATGCAAGCAGCCCGGCTGGCCACGGCGCACGGAGGCGGGGAAGCCCTCTCTGTATATCTCTGGGCTTCCTTTTCGGAAGCGCGGAGGTGCCAGGATGGGAAAGGGGGCGCCTGCTCCAGCCTCCACCCCTTCGCCTGGCGGGCCCAGGAGGAAAAGCCAGTCTCAACAACTGGCCTCCTTCCTCTGCGGTGACACATGTGCAGGAGCCCGCTTGTCTCCCTCCGCTGCTAAAAGGAGAAGGGGGAAGCTGCGTGGGTGGGAGGAGAGACATCCAGGCAGCAGATCTCCTCCAGCACAGCCTGGACTCAGGAAGGGCCCCCCCCCCCGTCGCTTTGGTTTGCGATTCCCAAACTTGTTGAATCGGATCCCGGGCATTCAACCCAACTCACCTTCCCCCCACCTTCTTCAGAAGGTTTTATTATAAACCCTCCGATTTAAGCCATATCTGTCCAACGTTGCATACACGCAATAGGGATCCAACGTGTGGTGGCTGGGCAGAAATGGGTTGAACAGATCTGGGGATCTGATTCAGTGAGCCACAAAAGTAAGTGGCTTACAGTGAACAACACTGCATCCTCCCCCCCTCCTCTCCTAGAGGTCCCAAACTGCAGACTTCAGACTAGTCTGTGCACCTCACAGGGGAATCAGAGCCCAAGCCTATGCATGTCTACTCAGAAGTAAGTCCCGTTAGAGTCAATGGGGCTTACTCCCAGGAAAGTGTGGATAGGATTGGGCTGTTAGGATGCAATCCTATGCATGCTTTCCTGGGAGTAAACCCCATTGAATTCAATGGGACTTACTTCTGAGTAGACATGACTAGGCTTGGGCTGTACCACAGCAGCAGCTGGGCACTGGAGGATCTCTGGAGTAAATTTTATTTTCTGTTCTGACCCACTCCCGTTCCTTCCTTCCTTCCTAAAGGGTGTTTTGAAAGTCTCCCTGGGATCTTGGCGCGGACGCCTCAATTAGAACAGACTTGCATTTCGAGTTGCTGCGCTGGGTGTGTGTGTGTGTGTGTGTGTGTGTGTGTGTGGGCAACTCTTTGTGTATATAATAAGCAAGTGATGATTTCAGTCAATTTCAGGAGGATGTCGCAACAACGTGGCTCATGTTGAACTTTAGTTCTCGGGTATGTAAATCACCTTTAATACGAGGTTCATAAACTGGACAGCCAGATCAGCTGGTTTCTTTCTTCCACGGGCCTGCTTCCCTGCCAGCTGGGAGATCTGGATGGTCTCAAGGAGGAGACGTCCTGTTTGGGATTATTCGAACACAACCCAGGACTGAGAACAGACTCCCTCGCAGGACTGCTCTGGGCTGCTGCCCTTGGGATTTTAAGGAGCTTGGAAGAGAGTGGATGAGGATCATGAGAGGGAAAGAGGAAAAGACGTCGCTGAAAGGTTGGTTGCAAGTCCTTTGCTTGGCAGGTTTTGGAGTGAAGCTTCATAGGGAGGGGAGAAGATCCTTTTACAGCAGTCTCCAACTTTTGACCTGGGCGAGGAAAAGTGATTGACTGGACAGGGAGATGCCTTGTTTTGAAATAGCTCGCTCGGATACCACCGATCAAGGGTGAAAGGCACAGTGGTTTTGGTGGTGCACCGATATTTAGGATTGTTTTTAAAGGAAAATCACCTCGGGAGGACAAATGAGGGGAGGGGAGTGGATGGAGGCCGCTGTGCAACACGTAACAGGCACGGTTGCGAGTCCCGAGAGTGTGTTAGGACGGACTGAGCAGTGCAAGGCACATGAAAGAAGGTTTGAAGTTTATGTAATCTCAACCCATGGCAAATCTCTGGACATTTTGTCTTGAGCTCCACCAGGGATGTGGGCTGCAGAAAGCTTGTTCCATAAAAAGGAGGACGGGATAGGAGCACTTCAGTACTCCTTCATTTGGCAACCACGAGAAGGCACACAAATGTCATCCAAAAAGAAGGGAAGTAGGCTGCAATCCCATGCATGCTTTCCTGGGAGTCAGCCCCGTTGAACTCAGTGGGGCTTACTTCTGAGTAGACATGCATAGGATTGGGCTGATAGACATTCTTCCCTACCAAAACTAAAGAGTGTCTTCCCTTTCTGGAGGTGGTCGCAGCCATCATGATTGGGGTTCTGCATGGGGGGGGCGGGCCATACAGTACCGTGGCTGCCTGTGCAGCGGTCCTGCGGCAGGGGAGGGGGTGAAAGAAGTGGGCAGCACTGGGCTTTCCTGCTGTGCCGCAGGAACGAGGCGGAGTAAATCAGTGGCACAGGCCATGGAAGAAACAGTGGTGGGGCCTGCGCAGTGAGCCCACGGTAGGCTGAGATCTGTCCAGCCAGCCTATAATCTCAACGATCTGCAGCGCAGCGCAGCTCAGGGAATGAATGGAAGGCGGCTCGGGAGCATTGCTGTGGAACGCGGGGAGGAGCCACAGCCGAGGCGGAGCATGCGCGCGCGGCCCTTGGGGGCTGTGGCCGGGACCCGCCGCCAGCTACGTGTTTCTTGCAAGCCTGAGTTGCCAGCGGAGGGTCTCTAGGGGGCTGCTCGGGCGTGCCTTGCGAAAGGCGAACCCGCTGGGGAGGACGGGGACGGAGAGGGGCCGTGCCGTGGAAGGGGACCCAAGTGATGCGGAAAGCTGGAAAGTTTTCTTTGGGGCTTGATTTCCCTGCGGGCTGCGTTTGCAAAGTGCTGCTGGGGGTGACTTTGTCCAGCAAGAGTCGCCAGTCTTGATTTGAGTTAGCCAAGGTGCATGCTTTGCCATGTTGAATTTGCAGCTGGGTCAGCTGACCGCGGGGGGGAGGGGAGGAACGAACCCCTCCCCTGAATAGGGAAAAAGCTCCCTCCCTCCCACTCCTCTACTTCAGGCTCAGTGCAGCCCGCTCACTTGCACTGCAAGACAGGGCAGCCTTGCGTCATCGGGTCCACAGTCTGCAAAGGGTTGTTGCTTGCAAAGAGTTTGCAAAGGAGCAGACACAGAGGTGCTCGAGGCAGAAAAAACAGACGCAGAGCCCAATCCTATGCATGTCTACTCAAAAGTAAGTCCCATCAGAGTCAATGGGGCTTACTCCCAGGTAAGTGTGGATAGGATTGGGCTGGCAGTCCCCGATTTGGGGACTGAGGTTCATTAACACGCACGTCCCTCTGGAAGCTCGTTTGGACCAACAGGGAGACTGCAAGTGTCATTCAGTGCCATCCCTTGAAAGGCTGCCTGCAACGCCGTGTGGAGGATTGCCAGCCCAATCCTATGCATATCGACTCAGAAAAAAGGTCTCATTGTAGTCAATGAGGCTGACTTCCAGGTAAGTAGGCATAAGATTGCAGCCTGCTCCCGCACACGGCTGTCCCATTAACCTGAATCGGACCACCTCGCTGGAGTACGAATTGGTAGATTGCATTCATAGGGAAAGACTGAGGAAAAGTTTGCATAGAGAAAAGGAAGCGGCGTTGGCTACAGTAAGATTGCAGGGCGGTGAGAAGGCTGTTGCCTTACCCACAAAATCCTATTCAAGCCATTCCTGCCCAACGTTGCATATACGCAACAGAGATCAAATGTGTACACCTGTGGACAGAAATGGGTTGCAATCCTATCCACACTTATCTGGGAGTAAGTCCCATTGATTATAATGGGACTTCTGAGTAGACATGCTTAGGATTGGGGTATAAATCACTGCAACTTAAGTCGACTAGATGTTCACTTTGCCCCTCCCCATGGTGTCCAGATTTGGAGGAGGGGATGGATAGGCGGGCTGGGATATGGAGTGTAATCAGCTTGTGTTGCACGTCCAATAAACTGGAATGCACCCAGTTTGGCATGTGGTCAGCTACTAATCACGACCTGGAATGCAGCCCCCGAGCTCACCAGATTGAATTGAATCTGTCTCAGATGAAATCTCTCCTCCTCTCTTCCCCTCCCCACCCCTTGCGTGCCACCTGCGCTTCAGGTCTCCGCTGGGAGGCGTCCCGGCCACCGCCAGCCATAAACAAACCCACGTGTTCTCACGTGTTCGGCAATGCTGCTTCGGGGAAATAAACACATCAAGCCACACTCTGGCACAGGCTGTTTCGAACAGACTGAATTGAATTGCAAACTGACAGCCCAATCCTATGCATGTCTACTCAGGAGTAAGTCCCATTAGTGTCAATGGAGCTTACCCCCAGGAAAGTGGATAGGATTGGGCTGTGAGGCCGCCATCCTATCCACACTTATCTGGGAGTAAGCCCATTGACTATAATGGGACTTGCTTCTGAGTAGACATGCATAGGATTGGGCTGTGAGTTCTCCCCCCATCTTCGTTCCTTTTGCAAATCAGATTCCTTCCCACCACCTTCCTCCTCTAGAGTAGGCTGTGGGTTTGGTGGCCCTCCTTGGCCCGATGCTTGAAAAGGCGTTTTCGGAAATACCCCAGGCAGCCAGTGAGTTCCTAAGCCCGGCCGATGGCCTGGAAGGCCGCTCGTTTGTTCAACGGGAGAGCGTCGGGGCAGGAAATCTCGTTCCCCTGAGTCACTCCCTGGGAGGAAAGGCACAGAGCTCTTATCAACCCGGATCCCAGGCGGCTGCGGCTGCTTTTGCTGCCGACCCAGACCCAGCAACAGGACCATCCTTAAAAGCAGCAAGGGTTCTTTTTCCAACGGGGGGAGGGGAAACTGCACACTGACAGATCAGATCTGAAGTGGAGAAGAAATTGCTGAGGCTGCAAGCAAGCAAGCCTGTTGGTTCCAGCTGGCACTTGGGTAAGAAACAAGTTCCAGCAACTTTTCAAATCAGGCGTTTTGTTTGGTGGGGTGCAGCAGCATCCTCTCTCCATTATCAGCCCATGACGAGCTGACCCGGAAGTGACAAGGGCTGCAATCCAAGCCCCACTTTCCTGCGAGTAAGTCTCATTGAACACAGTGGAACTTACTTCTGAGTAGACATGCAGAGGTTTGGACTGACGGGCTTCACCCTCCGCCCCCGGGCTCCTCCCCCGGGGCCAAGAATTCTTTTGCAGCGGTTTGTTGTTGAGTCTTGAGGTGGTGCCAGCCCAGGCAGCCAGTGGGCAGCCGGGTGAACCCTCTGTCCTACTGGGACTCCCTTAGGCAATTACTAAGTCCCATCGGAACAACGGAAACCGCTTTCATGCCAGCGGTTGCTGTGTTGCGTGGTTTGCATGACATGGCAAGGTGGGGGGGGGAGAGGAGAGATGTCGCAAGGGAGGGGGGAAGAGGAGAGAAGGGGAAGTCCAAGGCGTCGTGATGTAGCTGCTCTGAAAACCCCTAGGTCCTAGGAGCCTCAAGACGCTTACTCCAGAGTAGTGATGTTCAACATTTAGTTTTTGGAGCCTGCAAATATTAAAGTCGTCCCTCCCCAAGCTAGGCGTCAAGCTTCTGAGTGTGAGGAGCAGTCCTGAGTGTGCATCAGTAAAGTGGATCAGACCTATTACAGGGACAAGACAGTACGATCCTGTGCATGCTTACTCCGGAGTGTCACTGGATTTAATGCGGTATACCGTTTTAGAAGGGCGCCAGCCAGGTTAATATGAGCAAGCAGGCGGCGGGCGGGGTTACACTTCTAAATGGGGAGATGTTCCCAGCCCACCTGGGATCTACAGCCGCTCTTAATCCTCGTGTGCGTGGGCGACATTAATTGCGGGCATTCCCGGATTGGTGGAGCTGGCGAAACTTGCTCAGAAATACTTTTTAGTTCAGACCCGTTGCGTTCTATCGTTGCACTGCGACTGGCTAGCGGTTTCTAAAGGGCTAAGTGGTGATTAGCCCAGTTCACCAAGGATAGGGCTATTGACCATAGTGGAGAGGGGAATCTCATGTTCATAGCACCTCTGATTACCTGCAAGGGGGGGCGGGTTGCATCGAGGTGGCTCTTGCCGTCATGACCTGCTTGGGAGTTTCCCTTGGCGCCAGATCTGCTGTCCTTGGCACAAAGGGATCCTTGAATCATTGCAATCCTAGTCCCCATTTTCCTGGGAGTAAGCCCCATTGAACCCGGGGTGACTTGCTTATAAGCAGGCACCCCTAGGCTTGTGCTATTAGGACGGTTTTGGTGCAGCACTCCTATACGTACACACTTTCTTGGGAGTAAGCCCCATTGAACTCGGTGGAACTTACTTCTGAGCCTAGGATTGGGCTGTTAGACCTGCGGGGGTCTCAAATAAGGGTGAGCGCCCATTTGGTCTATGAAGAGCGAACAAAAAGGCGACTAACAGCCCAATCCTAGGCATGTCTACTCAGAAGTAAATTCCTTTAAAGTCAATGGGTCTTACTCCCAGGAAAGTGTGGACAGTATTGGGCTCACAGGATACAATCCTATCCACAGTTAACATGGGAGTAAGTCCAATTGACTGCCGAGTGGCTTACTTCTGAGTAGGACTCAGAAGTGCATAGGACTGGGTTCACACTCTTTTTGCATGCAACTGAGCGGGCTGGAGTAATTCAGCATTTCCAACCCAAGCAATCTGAGCTCCTGGAGGCCTCCCTGTTAGGGCAGCACCGAGAGCCACAAGCTTTAGCAACGGAAGTCTGAAGTAACTTTGGGCTGGAAATATTGGGGGGGGCGGCGGAGCGGGGGTGCAGATCAGGCCAGCTGAGCGCTTGTTGGGCAGGCAGGGCCGCTATCCGATTCCTCCTGGTCGTGCCACTGGGAAGAGGGAAGGAGCTGGGAGGCCTCATGATTTCTTGCCTTCCCTCCGGGGACGGACGGCTCAGAACGAGGCTTTGCAGCCCCAGCCTTGCCTGGCGTCGCCGCCCTTCCCCGGAATCGTGGCTGATGCCTCTGATGGCGTTTCTTTCCTTCCTCTCCCCCGGCTGCCAGCGCCGGCCGAGGGGAAGGGCGGGCGCGCTCGCTCCTTGCCAAGGGCCTGGCGGGGCGCCAGCTCTGCCGCTCCTGCAAGCAGTTCAGGGCGCCTGGAGCAGCCACGGCTCCGCCTCGTTGTCCCCGCCCTCTGGCGGGCCTGGCATATAAACCCCTCCGGCGGGCGCCGGGGATGCACAAGTGGATAGACTCTGCGTGCTTCGCTGGGCGAGCTCAGTAGCAGGCTTGGCTCCCTCCCTGTTCATCGGCTTGGATTATCTGCCCGCTGTTGTTGCCCAGCTCGGCAATGACCGTCAAGGCGGAAGCTTCTGGGTCCACCCTGACCTATTCCAAGATGAGAGGGATGGTGGCCATCCTGATCGGTGAGTGCCCAGCAGCCCCCTCGACGGTGCGCACCTCTCCAAGTCTGCGCGAACGTTCTCCGTCCGAGCAGCGGGGAGAAGACACGCCGCGCACGGGAGTTGATGGGCATTAACACCTTTGTTCTTCTTTTCTTAAACTTCCAGCCTTTATGAAACAGAGAAGGATGGGCCTGAACGACTTCATTCAGAAACTCGCCACCAATTCCTATGCATGCAAGCAGTAAGTATCCTTTTTTTTTTCTGCCGTCCTGCAGAAATCCTCCTGAGAAATGAATGTCACAGTTCCAAAACTTGGTTTAAAAGATGGGATGGCAGGGCATACAAGCCCCTTCCAGCGGCAGAGTGGGAGCGAACAGGGTAACAATCCTATAGGTGCTTTCTCATAAGCAGGGCTGTAGGGGGGGGGCAAGGTGGGCATTGCCCACAGTGAGTCAGCAGTTTGCCCACCCTCGTATTTATGGGTCTTATATTTCTACATACTTATCCTTTAATTTTGCACACTAGTATATACACCCAACATAATTGCCCACCCTGAAAAAAGTTGCCCACCCACTTCTAGAATCCTGATTACCAGTCTGCTAATAAGCAAGTGCCACTGGGGTTTACTTCCAGGCAAGTGTGTAAGATTCCAGCCTTAGGGAGAGTTTTTTTTACCTTTATTTTTGTGTTAGAAAACATAGTCCCAGTATTTTTCTAAGCCATGGTTCAGTGGGACTTTTTCCCTATAGGAATCATGCTCAGAACTGCAGTTTTAGCTTTAAAACGTAATCAGTTATTTATGTTTAAATGCTGTTTTGATGATACAAATAATGAAAAGTGGCCTTTTTTGCCTACCCCAGACTGGTGAGGGAGGAAAAGTTTGTTCAGAAGGTTTCATGCATTAAAAATTTGTCACTGTTTAATAAAGTGGCACAAGTTAAACCCAAGTGCTGTGTTTGGGAGGTGTGTGGGTAAATAGAATGCACAATGCATATCTTGTCTTGAGTGCTCCCTGAGTAATCTAGTGGGCCACTGTGAGATACAGGAAGCTGGACTAGACAGGCTTCCAGCAGGATCAGGATCAGGTCCAGCAGGGCTCTTCTTATGTTTCTCATTTGGGTGTGTGGTTAGTTTACTTGCTTGCAGTAAAGAAGGGACTGTTGAGGTTGAATTTTCTGAGTTTAAAAATGCCTGAATTCTGCAAAACTTGTATGCAACTCACTGCACAGTCCTGTACATGTGCACTTAGAAGTAAGTCCCATTGTGTTAAATGATGCTTACTCTTGGGACAGCAAATATAGGAATATAGCTGCAGTATCTGTGTTTGGTTGGAACATAATAAACTGGAGAATGACAACTGGTCTTGATTTCCTGATCCCTCAAGCTCCTTAAGCTTCTAACCTTTAATTACAAGGGAAATTTAAGACTTTTTACTCAGAAGGGTTTGTTCCTGTCTCTTGTTTCATCTTAGCCCTGAAACCAAATAAGCTTCTAGTTGCTTCTATTAGCCTGCCAACCTGAAATGCTCTCAAATAGAAATGTTGGCATGCCCCCTAGTGGTCAGGTGTTTTTTATACCGTAGCCTTGCACAACTGTGCTAATAATGTCATGTCTAATCTCTTCAGCCCTGAAGTTCAATCTATTCTGAAGATCTCTCAGCCTCAAGAGCCTGAACTTATGAATGCCAATCCGTCTCCTCCAGTAAGTAGCTTTCTATTGTGTGAAGCCTTTCCAGAGAACAGTTTAAGGTGCCTATAATAGAAACAGATTTAAAAAAAGGATCTCCATTCAGTTCAGGACAGATTGTACCTTGGAAAGGAACATTAGAATAAGTATATAACATTTCTGTAAAGAAGAAAAGAATGCATATATATGCTTTTTGATTTCATTTAAACAAAACAATGTAGCTAAATCTATGGATAGCTCCATGCCACTGCAATCTCCTATGCAGTCTCCCACATAGGAGATTTAATGCAATCTCCTATGTTAATTGAAGCCTCCCCCCCCAAAAAAAATTAAGATATTTTGATGTGAATTGTTAAATCTTTGAACCAAGATGTCTGCATACTGACAATGTTAGTTTTTTTTTTTTTCCCCCAGCCCAGTCCATCCCAACAAATCAATCTTGGTCCTTCTTCTAACCCGCATGCTAAGCCATCAGATTTTCATTTCCTGAAGGTTATTGGAAAAGGCAGTTTTGGGAAGGTAAGTTATATCTCCTTTGACCCATTTGCTTATTGCCTACAGTGTTTTGTGCTCTTGATACACAATGGATTCCAAAGCAAGCTCCCTTAGTCTCATGGCACCAACACTCCTAACCAAGCATTGAGTTTCTCTGTCACTGTTTGTAGTGACAGAGAAAGTTGAGCAAGAAGCAGATAAAAAGTAGAAGAATTCAGTGGAGGGCTGGGTTTTTTGTTTTGTAACTTGAGGGTTAAAAAAAAATCAGATTTAGAATATTTGCTTGAATTACAGGGCTCAGAGGGATTTGATACAATATTGTCCAAGCCCCTACCTTAAGGCAATGTCTTCCACCCATTACGCAGATACAGATTCTAATGTTGCCAGCCTATCCAGTTGTGCAGGGTGATTGTTTTCCTGTTTAACAGGAGTTTAAGAGCATCTACCAATTTGCTTGTATTTATACCTTAATTCCCTTAAAACACATATTACAAATGAAAATGATTTTTTTTTAGGTTCTTCTTGCAAGACACAAGGCAGAGGGACAATTCTATGCAGTGAAAGTACTCCAGAAGAAAGCAATCCTGAAAAAGAAAGAGGTAAACAGCTCATGATTCCCACTGGTGCATCTTTGCAATTGAGGAGATAATGATAACAGATGTTGTCATGTGCTGCTGTATGTTAATGGGCAGTGTTTTTCCCTTATCCAGGAAAAACACATCATGTCGGAACGCAATGTCCTACTGAAGAACGTGAAGCACCCTTTCCTGGTGGGACTACACTTTTCTTTCCAAACGGCCGACAAACTGTATTTTGTCCTAGACTACATCAATGGTGGAGAGGTAAGCACACAAGGGGTGGTAGTGGTGCTGGGGGAGGGGCGTGATCTAAAGACTACTTAGTACAGACTCCCCCTTCCTTAGAAGTACAAGTCAGCACTGCCATGTGTACAGAATAGCACTGTTTCTTCTCATTTAGTATAAAAGGAACTTGTAGGGAGAAGTTATGCAATCCAGTGTATTTTGCTTGCCAGCATCTAATAGCAGGAAATAGCCAGAGGATTACTAGGCCATTTCCTACAATTGTTCTTTCTATAACTAAATATGTTGAGTTTAATTAAATGGTTTGTTTAATTTTTTTAAAAAATGGTTCCCCCCCCCCCTTTCTGTCTCGTGTAGTTGTTCTATCATCTCCAGAGGGAACGTTGCTTCCTGGAACCAAGAGCTCGTTTTTATGCTGCTGAAATAGCCAGTGCACTGGGATACCTGCATTCTCTGAATATAGTTTATCGGTAAGCAAGGCCAATTGTTATGCAAAGACATGGTTTCTACTACTGGTGATTAAAAATAGAATTCAAACCAATTCGCTGACATTTGTGTTTCCCTTTTCCTTTTTGCCACAGGGACTTGAAGCCAGAGAATATTTTACTTGATTCTCAGGGGCATATTGTCTTGACTGACTTTGGACTCTGCAAAGAGAACATTGAACACAACGGCACAACTTCCACATTCTGTGGAACCCCTGAGGTAGGTTTGAGTTCAGCTTTATCCACGTGACAGTGATGCATATGCCTAAAATGCATGACAAGAGAGAGTTTCCCAGATGAAACAAAAGGCATTTTAGGCTGGTTAAGGGGGTAGGACAGTATCAGATTTCAGCCTCTCTGACAAGCTGGGGGGGGGGAAGAGATGTATCAGGATGACAGCCTTTGAAAACAATAAAGGATGCGACAGTATTGCAGAGACTGCTATCAAGGAAACGTTATTAAAGACTATAGGTCTGAACCTTGCCTTATATGTGCAGGCCCCATTCATTTCACTGAAGTTCTTTGAAAAGTATCATTTAGAGCAGGGGTCTCCAAACTTTTCAGCCAGAGGGCCGCATCATATATCTGACATGGTGTAGAGGGCCAGAAAAAAAATTTAAATATAAAATTTATATAAATAAATTAGAGATGGAACTTAGATGAGTGGATAAATGAATGAATGGGCTCATTCATTCAACCTCTCTGGCCCTTAGATCACACTCCAGACGCAACCAGGGCACAACTCCAATCATGTTCTGCCAAGCGGGCCAGAGGCTTTCAGGGGACAAGAGGCTTGCCATGGGCTGGATCTGGCCCCTGGGCCTGGTTTGGAGACCCCTGATTTAGAGAATAGGGATCTGACTTTAGTCTCTGTCTCATTGTCCTTGGTTTCTGTTTGATCTAATGTTTCCATTCCAATTTTTGTTTTTCCCAGTACCTTGCCCCTGAAGTCCTGCACAAGCAACCCTATGACCGTACTGTTGACTGGTGGTGCCTTGGAGCAGTTTTGTACGAGATGCTTTATGGACTGGTAAGTGGAAATAGATACTGTCTGGTTACATAAGCATAGCAGTCCTGTTTACCCCTGTTGTAGTCGACAGCACAGGAAGCCTAAACTTGGCTCCACTGAGATTAATTGAAGGGTTGCTGTTGCTTTTGATCTCAGTGAGTCTAATATTTTGCATGTCTCTGTCATCTAGCTATCACCCTGCCAGTCTGTGGTTTGAGAGTAAACAAATTATGGGAAAGGGGAGGGATATAGTTGAGGTGCCTTCATCACCATTGCATCACCAGATGCATCCAGATGGGTATTAAAAATCTGAGGATATGGTGACAATACAGTAAGGTATGCACTAATGTATTTAACATTCTGTGTGCTTTCTCTTTACAGCCTCCTTTCTATAGCAGAAACACAGCAGAAATGTATGACAACATCCTGAACAAGCCTCTGCAGCTAAAGCCAAATATTACCAACTCTGCAAGACACCTTTTGGAAGGTCTTTTGCAGAAGGACAGAACCAAGAGACTGGGTGCAAAGGAGGACTTTGTAAGTATTATCTTGGGAGTTCGGAGGAGAGGGAGAAATTTTAGGAAGTGGGCTAGACTGCACAAGTCTCCTTCAATTACTCTTGTCTGAGTTGATCTAATTTCCGTTTCCTCAACAGATGGAGATTAAGAATCACATCTTCTTCTCCCCAATTAACTGGGATGATCTCATTAATAAGAAGATTACACCCCCTTTTAACCCAAATGTGGTAAGTATCCCTTCTAATTATAGGCTGGGCAAGGAGGGCTTTATCTATTTATACTGGGATGTGCAAAGGTTGATTATTTTTATCTTTGAAGGCAGGTTTTTAGTATGTTTAAATGTATTATTAGCATGGCCCTGAAGAAGCAGTCAAAGAGCACTGATTTTAAATGGCTCCTTCTGTTTGCACAAGGGAGGAGGCCTGCAAGATTGCTTAGCTTGCTCCAAATATAGGTTTGATAGGGTTGGTCAGGTTCAGGACTGCTGAGAGCTGGCATTGGGTCCAGGGCAAGAAGCCTGATTAACCCTCCTCTTCTGAATAAATTGTTTTGTACTGTATAGTCTGTCATGGTCCAGGCCCCAGGGATTTTGCCTCCCTCCCTCAGGCCTGGTCAGGATGACAACATGGCCTTATTGCATTTGATCTCCCAGCAAAATGTGGGCCACTGTCAGTTGGGGAAACTAGCAGCCTGTGCCTAAACACTGCTACTCAAAGATCCCATTTTCAGTTGGACTAAGGCTGCAATCCTAACCACACTTTCCTGAGAGTAAGCCCCATTGAACAAAATAGGACTTACTTCTGAGTAGACCTGGTTAGGATTGTGCCCTAACTTAGTTTTAGACTAAAAACATTTCTATTTTGAGATTGTATTGCCAAAACCATCCTATTAAGTCCAACTGACTTGATTTCCGATCCAGTAAATATATACACTGAATACTCCTGTACTATTAAAAGAACAGCAAGCTTTAGATAGTTTATATGGTCATCTCTAACTATGTGCAGTGCGTTTAGAATTCAGTCTTTGTTGAATTGAATCTGGAACATGAGAATTGTGTGTGTATCTTGGCTTGAAATAAACAGATCTCTTAATGGGTGTAGAGTCTGTGGTTCAGGGTGGCACCATGAACACTCTCCAGTCTCTAGTTAAGAATGGATCCAAACACTCCGGGAAGTCCAGCCTTAACACCAACACCTTCTCTTCTTGTTTTTTCTCAGAGCGGCCCCAATGACCTACGACACTTTGATCCTGAGTTTACAGAGGAGCCTGTCCCAAACTCCATTGGCCAGTCTCCAGATAGCATCCTCATCACTGCCAGCGTCAAGGAGGCTGCCGAAGCTTTTCTGGGCTTCTCCTATGCCCCACCCATGGATTCATTCTTGTGAATGACTTTTTGTTCTTCATTTAAGTTATAACCCTTCAGTTGGCCTTCTGGCTCAGCTGCCAGTTGTCCAGTCATCTTGAAAGTGAAAATTTTGCACATCTTCCCACTGTGGCAGCTTTGCAGCCTTAATTTCAACTTACATTATTGTTTGCTGGAAGCTTTTTTTCCTTCTGTTGTTCATTTGGAAGAGCACAATGTAACTCCTTTAAATGAACTCGCATACATTTCACTTCCGGTTCTTCCCACCCACCAAAGTGGTGCTATCTCCTTTGGAAGTTGAAGAAGTAGAACAAGTGACTGCTGCCATAGACTGCCATAGATTGTAAGCCTAAGGACAACAAGAGGCTTTTTTTCTTTTTTTGAGATAATGTTCTGAAAAGCCTTGCTTGAAGATCTTTCTGGATGTGATAAGGACTTTACGAAAAGTGCCTTTTTTCTGATGAGATCTTGTGAGCACCAAAGCTTTTCCTGTCACAGAGTGTTTCTTGATTCATGTGTGTAGGTTTGCTATGTGGACAATGGAATGAGTGTGGTATGCATATTTTGCAGATGGACTTACAGTTCTGAAGCGCCAGTGCAGCACTCACATGACATTACAATGTGGGGCATTGTTTGTTCCTTCCATATTTGGAAGACAATAAATTAATAAGTGTAGATAATGATTTTTAAAAAATATGTAAAACCTATACAGTTAACTAAAACTATCAAGATAGGATTCAATGACTTGTATCCAAAATGCTTGAAGAAAGCATTGCTGCTATGGGAAAAAAAAAAATTTCTATTTTTAGAAAGGGTTTCTATGGACCAAAATGCCCCAGCTACAGTCAGTTAGAGCTGTTGGTTTATTTCATCAACATTATTATATATTTTTTGTATATCATCTGTAAGATTGGGCATTATTTATGGTTTTTCTGTTTGTTTGCATTCCTGGTTGTATGTATTGTAAAAAGACCTGTACAGTTGGTTGCAATGCTAGATGTATATTTAACAGAAAGAAAGAAGGCCTGTAATGTATACCATCATTGTAATGTACTTAATGGTTATAATATGTACCATTTTTGTGACCAAACCCATTGGTTTGCAGTAAAATCTTGGACAATATTTCTATAATTGCTGTCAGTTCTTCCTTTAAAAATTCAGGGTTCTGTCCATTTTACCCTGTACCGTAAACATTTAGCATTTTCTTTCAGTGTAACCCTACTTGACTCTTAATGAAGCATAATTACAACTTCAGTCAAGACCAATTTTCTAGTACTATATTGGACAGTGATGCTGAGGTATATAAAAGGATTACCAAAGGCATGACTATTTGCTGCAGTAAGAATATCTAGAGGCTGGAATCTTTAGCCACTAACAGTTTGTCTATATTTTTGGCTATATAGTAATTAAAGATACCACCTGTTTGGTAGCAGAACTTCAAAGAGCTGGTGTGGCGTAATGGTTGAGAGACTGAGCTGTGAATCAGGAGCCCCGAATGAAATGCTACCTCTGCCAGCAACTCACTAAGCAGCCCTAGGAAAGTCCCTTCTCAGTCTCAGTTTTCCTCATCCCCAATTTGGGGATAATAACTATCAGGGCTGTTTTAAATACAGGTATTGCTATAAAAAGGCCAAATATTGCTAGGAAAAGCTCATGCCCTAGAAATTAACCTTGGAGATAAGGTCTGGGCAGCAGTGCAGAAATTGATATTTTATGTTGCTAACTGCTAGCTGTCCAAATCAGGCTACAATCCTATACACACTTTCCTGGGAGTAAGCCCCAGTAAACACAGTGGAACTTCAGAGTAGATATACATAGAATTGTGTGCTCATCCGACCAAAAGTGGACCTTGAAATCATGTGGATGTATGTTTGTCAATAGTACGTGCTGGGAACACTAGACTCAGGACATTTTTCTTTTTCCATGAAAGCATCTAGAACCTTTCAGTCAGGTACTATCCAAAGACAACATTCCATCAGTATGTTCCCTTATGGAAAAAAGTTTGAATTCACTTTTTTAAAAATTACTACAGTTATTTTATTACACTTGGCACCATCTGAAAGTTTTTTAGATGAGATTGCATTCATGGACTTACGCCCCACACTTATTTGCTTCCTATACATTCATCTAAACAATCCAGAACATTGCGTGCAAGTACATCACCAAAGAAGTGCTTGTAGATAAGCCAATAGCACTTCGTGATGCAAGCAAGTCGATCAATCCACAAGCTCCAGGGGAAGGGGCACACAGTCATCCCCCCACCTCCACATTAGCCAATGTGATCCAAAGGAAAATGCATTTTCAGCAATGAGTCAAAGCCTGAGTATACATGTTTGTGCATATATCATATCTAGAGATAATCTCTGTTCTGAGAAAACACTGTCTAAGCAGCTGTGAAGGGAAAGAGGCAGAGAAAAATAATAACGTGCCTGAGGTTAGTAGCAGAGGTGGGAAAAGTTATTGGATTATTTTAATCCTTTCACATTGCCTCTTTACAGTATGTGCCAGGCACGTTCATACCAGTGTCGACCTGCGGGTTGGTTATGCATCATCTCTGCTATTTAGTATTGAAATATCTTGCAAAATAGTTCACTATAAGAACATTCCTATGATAACAATATTGTGCAATTAGCTTCAGGTATGGTATATATTCTATGCTTAAAATCTTTCCAGTTTTAAAGACAACTGAATTCTGTACTATGAAAATCCAGATGCTATAATACAATCAAATGAACGCCATCTACTTTGTGTAATTTGCTCTAGCTAGCTCTGAGAAGGGACAAAGAGTTATGCTGAAGCCCCAGTCTTTAACCATCGGAAGCTTGTCTCCCCTGTCCACTTCTTGTTGTGTGTCTGCAGAGATTTCACTCAGTGCACATCCCAAAGCTTCCTTTAGAGCAGGGGTGCTCAATAGGTGGATCACGATCTACCGGTAGATCGCGAGGCAAAATGAGTAGATCGCAGAGTGCCGACCCCCCCCTTCAGGTGCCTCTGGGAGGAAACGCCGGGAGTAAGGCCCATTGTACTCAATGGGGCTTACTCCCAGGTAAGTGTGGCTAGGATTGCAGCCTCACAGCCTAATCCTAGGCATGTCTACTCAGGAGTAAGTCTTGTTATACTCAGTGGGGCTCAAGGTACACCAACATACATTGTACACATAAATGTTATATGTTATGATGGCGCGTACATTGTAAAAAAAACTGGTAGATCTTCGGGCCTTGCTGGGTTTCAAAGTAGCTCTCGAGCCAAAAAAGTGTGAGCACCCCTGCTTTAGAGCCATAAGAAACTTGTCTATGTTTTGAGCAAATTAAAATTGGAGAGTCCGAATTCTTTGCCTGACACCAAATTTTGCATTTCTGTATGTGTTTGTGTGTGATTGCAGAAGTACAGAATACACACACAGCTCTGCTAATGGTGCAGTCGTTTGTGAAGGACAAATGTTTGTACGAGAAATCTCTCGTAGAAGAGAAATCCATTTGTCACTGCTGTCAAAGAAGAACTAATGTGGACACTATCAGTTAGGGCACATAGCAGTCAGACAGCCTGATCTAGAGCTGTGTTAAGTCAAAGTATATGCATTAAAGCTAAATGACCTCCACAGCAGTAACACAGCCTTACAGCTGCATGTAAGACAAACATACTGTGTTTGTTGTAAGCAATCATTCTACTAACTACATAACATGCAGTAAAGATCCTTGTTTTTTCTTTTAAATCTACAAGCACCACAGAGGTTTCTATCAAGATAAAAATCACATGTGCAGTTGAGACTGACCATCAGCATGGGGAAATAAACCATCATGGCTCTGTTTCAGTTTCTGTTAAGAACTATGTATGTCTGTGCCACCTGCTGAAAATATAGTTCTATGGTTGGGTTTCCCTTGGATTGACATTGCCCTCTTGGGTTGACAATGCCAGAAACTAGAGATCAGAGGCAGAAGAGTGACCACCAGAGACCCCACATTTTTACTGGTTACAAAGGAACATACACTTTATCACTTGATGTGTTTCTCCCTAAGATACAAGAAGTGTTGGGGAGTCAGGGTAGGAAATGACCCCCCCCTTTACACAAAAGACAAATTGAGTGCTGAAACCGAAAGGTGCAAACTGCAAGAGAAGAGATTCCAATTGGACATCAAGAAAAATTTGGGCATCAAGGGCAGATCGGCAGTGGAACAGAATGCCGAGGGAGGTGGTGGACTCTTTCTCACTAGAGGTCTTCAAGCAGAGTCTTGGAGCACCTGTTGGAGATGCTCTAGGATTATTTCCTGCTACAGGCAGGGGGTTGGACTAGATCATTTGGCAGAAGGGCCACATCAAATAGCAGGTACAGTGTTGAGGGCCGGAAAAAAATTAAATAATAAAATTTAAATAAATACATTAGAAATGGAACTTAGATGAATTAATAAAAGAATGGGCTCAAATGTCCAGGATTTCTGCAAGCACCAACACACTCCAAGAAATAAAGCACACACTTAAATGGCCCCCATCCCCCCACCCTGGAAGCACAACTCCAGTTGTGTTTCATCAACTGGGCCAGAGGCTCTCAGAGGATCAGAGGCTGGCCCTGGGCCAGATAGAGGCTGGCCGTGGGCCACATCTGGCCCCTGGGCCGGGGTTTGGAGACCCCCTGGACTAGATGATCTATTAGACTCCTTACAACTCTATGATTCTATATCCATATATGCACCCTTTCCATATCCAGCACCATATCCGGCTTGAGAAAGCCACTGACTGTCTCTATTAAACATCTCTATGTGGTTCTACTATGCACAGCTCTAGTAAATTATTGCAGGCCCAATGAGTGGGGCAAATTCACCCTGTAAGAAAATGTGGCCGGATAAACATTATGCATGCCATTTGGCAACAATGCTGATAAAGATGCTATATGTCTGGAAAAAGCTTTTGACAAATTTGGCTAAGGATAGACTGGAAAATATTTCACTGGACTATGCAGTAATGTAAAGTATTTGTTGCAGCTTCATAGCTTTCCTCCCTTCCCCTCGAGCACAATGCATATTTCTTTGGCCAACAAAAATGGAGTTCCATAAAGTATTCATAGGACACAATCCAGCCAAAGAAGCACTTGCATGCAATGGATTTCAAAGGGTAAACTAATCATATGTTAACTCAATCCCTTTGAAACCAGTAATGAGCCTGGGTCGTGTTCATTTTTTTTTTACGTAAGCATTTCCTGGTTATACTGATTTGTCGTAATGACATAAGGGAGAGACACAGTAAAACATGCCATGTCAAGCAAATTATAGAAGTTATACATTCCTGTTGAGCATTTGAGATTTGGAAGGTTATTTCAGTTTTTTGTTTTTTAAATGCAGTTTAGAACAAAGCCACAGTGCAAAGAAGACACTTTGTTTAATATTGCCTCCACATGTCATGTCTCATTATAATAATTAAGAAAAATGCTGGATGAATGTCAGTGGTGAGAAAACTCTCGCATATGAAACGGACTGAATAATCAATAACCTTGTTTGCAGTGCTTACATCTTCAGACACATACAAGGTATTCTGATTGAGGATTACAGTAATGGCTCAATTTTTGGAATGAGGCATCTCAGTGCATTGGAGGAGTCCTGTGTAAATACTAGTGTGATATTGTAGGTGGATTTGAACTGGAGAGATTCACTACATTTGAATCCTTACTCAGTCATGAAGTTCATTGGGTGATGCTGGACCAATTACTGTCTCTCTCCACCTACCTTATTGTACAGGAATGTAGTGAAGATAAACAGAACACCTACTCCAAGTATGTCACCCCAGTCCTTGGATATACATGGAATAAATAAATAAGGGGATACTGTATGGGGGCACCAGCTGTAGAACAGTGTAACCTCAAAAGTTAATGAACAGGTGACCTCTAAACTGAAATGGGAAGGGAGTGGGGTGCAGACTAATTAAAGCGTATTTGTGCGTTTCTTTAGCATGTAAAATGTTTTGGAACCACATTCGCTTTCCACAGTGATTGATTGATCGATGGATTGCAATTGTGACATTTATGGTTTGGACAGACATTGCTTGCCATGCTCAAGTCCTAGTACAAGACAAATACATGACAAATGTTACCTGCTAAATATAAGCTAAATATAAGCACCAAGATATAAAAGATCCACAATATCACATTATTACCTGCAGTGGTGTCTTATAATCATGTCTTGTGTTTAAGACTATGCAGGAGGTCTGGCTCAGTTGGTAGAGCTGCCGACTTGTATGCCTGAAGATCTGAGGCTGCCAGTTCGAAACAACCGGAAGTACCCCAGAACTGACAACACGCTGATATACTGATGAGCTGACCCTCAGCTGGTGGCAGAGAGGAGTTGCCGTCAAGTGGAGCGTGGGAGGTGAAGGGCCAGAGAGAGGCCAGACCAGGAAGGAATCCAGCTGGAACGAGGAGTTCTATGAAAGACTAGAACTAGTCAATTGTAAAAATCCCTACGGGGGTTTAGAACAGCCTGCCTATGTAAACCGCCTTGGATTAAAGTCTGAGGAGAAATCTGAGGACCAAAGAAAGGCGCCGGTAAATAAATACCGGTATAAATAAATAAAGACTAGGCCACGTGTGATACTTTTCTGCTGAGCCTGAACAATTTTATAGGCAAGTCATATTTAGGTAAACAGTGACACCCTGTGGTAACTGTAGGTCAGCTAGCCAACTTCTTTCTTAAAGTGAGATAACACCATCAGTTTTTAGATCCACAGCCAACACTCATTAGGCTAAATATTGGGAAAGCTATGACATCTTGTCAGTATCAAAGGGATATGACCGTGAAGGTACCAATTATAAATTCTAAGCTGGTACCAAATAATATAATAATGAGATGCAGCTCTATGCCTGTATACAAAAGGTATAAGAATAAGACATTATGGGCCGAATTCTATTCAATGCATGCTGGCTCACTGCTAGTACACACTGTCACAAACATGCCATAAGGCACGTTTGCAACCCTCAGCATTGGTGGAGCACCGGTGATAGCTCAGTGCTAGCCGACGCTGGGCTAGTGCCAGTGGAGCACCAGTTATCTGCTGCTCGGCGGTCATGCGGACTGCCGAGCAGCGAGAGGTAGGTAGGGGCGAGGGGGGAGGCGGGGAAGAGGTGTTCCGGGGTGGGAAGAGGTGGAGGGAGGGCAGGGAGGAGATGTGCTGGGGGAGGGAGCGGGATGAAAGGGAGACGGGACTGGTTAAAATCACTGTTAAAAATCACTAATGATGTACATAAAATGGTAGCAGACTTTCTCAAAGCACTGAAATAGGCAGAGAGACTGACATGAAATTTGCCCTATTAAAAGAACAACAACATAAAATGCAGTTTGAACGGTTCTGTATTCCAGCAACGCGATGCTAATAAATTGCAGAGCAAGTGCTGGCAAATGAGCCTTTCAGTAAGTTTCATTGGCTCCAATTACACTTGCACACTGGGTGGAAGATCTTCTTAAGGAAGATAATTATTCAATGGAACAGAAATCCACATGAACGGTTCCCTGTAATCTTGAGTTCAAATACCACCTTCATGAAATTGGGTCTCTTCTTTCTTTCTTTGGGGAGCAGACTAACATTGGAAATTGGGGAGAAACTGGAGACTTTGTACCAGCAGCATTTTTTTCCCCACCAAAGCCACAAAGTGCTTTTTAATCTTGAAGAGTTTAAAGATGAGGGTTTTTTGTAAGAGGGGAGAGGTACAATGAAGAGCTTTTTCATTTCTCTGCATAGCAGCCAATGAAATGAAGCAGATGGGGAAAAGCCTTGGGCACAATGACGTTTGGTTTTTTCTTTGTTTTGGTTTTATGGGGAAGGAGGAGGCACAAGATCCTTCTTTCTGGTGGCAAACTAGGAGCAAAATAAGGAAGTGGATGATGCATGAGGACACTCTTCTGTGTCAAAGTCTAGAATACAGGCCAACCCCATGCTGTTGCTGACAGAAGTAGAAGAATCTGACTTCCACTATGATAGGAGCACTTCTATAGTCAGACCATGCAAGGTTTGTATTGATTGTTTTTGACAATCCTCTCCCATGTGAAATCTGCCCAGTCTCTATGAACTGAGCCCAAGTCTACCCGCCCAGCAAACCTTAGTCACAGAGGTACCTCTATGACTAAGGTTTACTGGGCGGGTAGACTTGGGCTCCTGCCTGGACTTGGAGCCAGATCTACCTACTGGGTAGACCTGGGCTCCCATTCTTACTGCCCTCAGGAGTTGCCTCTTCCAGGTGGCTTTGGGTTGAACTTTGGCCTCCATGGCTGAGATTTGCTGGGCATGTAGGCCTAGGCTCCCACCAGGGCTTGCAGCCCCAATTAATTTTGTCACAAGGGGAGGTGTCAAAAATTTATGGGCCCCAGGTGCCAAATGATCTTTGTACACTACTACCGCTGTGGATGCGGTGGATGTTCTGAACCACTATTTGGTCAGTAATGGGTTAGATGAGGGCAAACATGCAGAAATTAACTTCTAACAAGACGGAGTTTCTGTTGGTCAGGAAAACTCTAGATTTTGTGGTGGAGTATAGGCCTGTTCGAAATGGGGTCATGCTCCCCTTGAACAGTAGCGCAGCTACAGTGGATGGTACAGCAAGTATTGCAGGCGCTGATGTGCACTGTGTTAGAGGCTGCTCCCACTTGCCGTTGGAGCCATTCTAGGCAGCGACAGCGTTACCATCGCTGCCCAGAATTGCTCTGACGGTGAGTTGGAGAAGCTGCTTACACTGCTGGGCTGGTTACACAGTGTACTGCACAGCTGCAATATGTGCCACGCTGCCCCCTGTCACAATGCTACTGCCCTTGAAGGTATAGGCCTGCAGTTTGGAATTGCTTCTGAACCCGATACAACTTCTGGATGTTAAGATGTTGGGGGGAGGCGGGCGGAGGATGGGGAGATGGCAGGGAGGAGGCGCGAACTCTCAGCCCATAAGGGCTGCCTCCTCTGGGGAAGCTGGGTGATCATTCCAAGCTCTGTCACTGGGTCCTAGAAGCCCTACATGAAAACCATCCAGGCATTGTATGAATGAAGACACTGGCCAAGAGCTACGTCTGGTGGCCTAGAATTGACACGGTCACCAAAGAATGGGTGAATCGATGCAACACCTGCCTAGAGTGCCCATAGAATAGTGGGAGACCACTCAGTGGTCCCGACTATATATAGACTCTGCAGAAACTTTTCAGGGCCAAAATTTCTTCGTTCTAGGGACTTGTATACCAAGTGACTAGAAGTTGTCCCAGTAACAGCTATGACATCCTGGGCCATCGTCAAGGCTCTCTGCAAGATCTTTGCTACTCACGGCCTGCCTGATATGATCGTATCTTATAATGCTGTCCAGTACATGTCAGCAGAATTCAAGGAGTTCATCGGCAGGTATTTGATCCGCCACGTGACATCAGCTCCCTTCCATCCGGACACGAATGGTCAAGTTGAACACATGGTGAGAACCACAAAGGAAGCACACACCCGCATCATCCAGGGTGATTGGGACCATCGTCTGGCAACATTCCTTTTCAGCCAGTGAGTCACTCCATGCACTGCCACAGGCCACAGTCCTGAAGAATTTGTTATGGGGTGGCACCTGACAACCCGTTTCGACCGGCTGCACCTAGACAGAACTTCGGAAAGACCACGGACTTCCGAGATACAAGAGGCCGTTTGTTGGTTCAACCTGAATGACCCAGGGTATGTTCGGAACTATGCAAACGGCCCAGCATGGATCCCAGCAACCGTCATTAGAGTCACCGGTCCTGTCTCATACAAGGTTGCCATCCCAGATGGCCAGACCCTCCACCATCATGTGGACCAGATGCGCCGCCACTTGGCTGACTCAGCACCCGCCATGCCGATTCCAGTCCTCGGTAACCAGCATCAGGTCTTGCCACCATATGGAGAGGCCATCACTCCGGACGTGTTTCCTAGGGAACCGGAGACATCCCTGGACTTATCTGAGCCACCTGATATCAGTGCACATACGGTGAGTTCCTCTGCCATAGCTGTGCCAATCCCAGAGCTGACTAAGGAACCAGAAGTCCCGATACCAAAGCCTTGTCACTCCTTGTGAATGTGGGTAGGGCCCTGCCACTTAGAGGACTACATTTGTTAAACTTGAACGGTACTTTGGGGGGAGGAGTGTTATGTGTGCAGGTTATGCAGGATTGAAATCCTGCATAACCGATTGGCCCAGTCTTATGGCTGGCCAATCGGGTGGTGGATTGAAATCCTACTGTCCAATTGGCCCTCTAGTTTAGTGTTCCAACAGCACCAGTCATGGGGAATCTGGGCGGAGCTAAGGGGTATAAAGCCAGGGGTGTTGCCTTGTGTTTTCATTGCCAGGTTCGGTTCTGAAGATGAAATAAATGTGTTGAGATGTTATCTCTAGTCTATGCCTTCCTTTATTTGCATGGACTCACTATTTAACAATACAGTATATATACTCTGTGTGTGTGTGTGTGTGTGTGTAGGGGGGATAATAATGTATACAGAGGCTGTATGGCATTGCAGAAATTGGAAGAAAAAAATGAGCCCAACTTTTTCCTGACATGGAGTTGTCAAAGGTCAAGGAAGGCTATTAAGTATGAGCAGTGAAGTAGTAAAATCTTCCACCAGTGTTGGGCAGCCCAATCCTAAGTTGCTTGGGCGAGCGGCTGAGGACTGAGGTGGCACCAAAAATGGCTACCACCGCATCCTGCGCTCCCAAGGCAGCCGTGGGTTGCACTTCAGGAGAAGGGGACTTTTGTTCCCTTCCCCCGGGTAAACAGAGTAGCCCTGCAGTGGGGCTACTCGATTCACCGCAGACAAAAAGGTTGGCAGTGAGGTAAGAGCCTCCGTGTCAGACGCCAAGCCTGATGCGGAGGCTCAGGATCCAATGGAGCAACGCTCCACCAGTCCCACCTCCCTCCCTCCCCCTGGTATGTCTCCCCCCACCCTTTTCCCGCCTCCTCCCTCCCTGGAACACCCCTCCCCCCTGCCCCCGTTTTCCTCTCCACTGCTCAGCAGTCCATGCGACTGCCGAGTGCCGGAGGCCCGGCACCCGCTTGGCCCAGTGCTGGGCTAGCATGGGCACTTGCCCAGCGTTAGGTCTTGCAAATGTGCCTTACGGCACATTTGGAACAATGCGCACAGGCGGTAAGCCGGTGCATCGAGCTCAGGATTGGGCTCTTAGGTTGCACCTCCTCTGGTCAAGTCTCTTATGTGCATTTCTCGCGTCTTCTCACTCCCTCAGGGAAATGCTGCAGTTTCCCCTGTGACCAGCAGGGGCCACCATGGCAACTGAGAAACCAGCTAGCAGGGAGGTTTGTCTTTGTCGACTTGGTTTGCCCTGCCTCAGTCCTGAGTCAAAGTTGGCAAGGGAATTCCAGGGACTGAAGTGCAGCAGTGCTGCTGGACAAGAACAGGTAAGGTACAATAGAAACCTGCTGGTAGGGCTGCCGGGGTGAATGTAGGGCCGCAGGGCCTAATGAAGCTGGGCACGTTTGTCCATGTGGCATGCTGTGGTTAAATGTTGGCTGCCCAACCCCAAGCAGAGTTTTCTTCCTGACCTTGTGTGTGCGTTTTGCTGACAATATTGGACCTGTTTAGGAGAAAGTGTCTTTAGATCAGGGCTCTGCTTGAGGCAGGGCTCGAGCCCAGAATTCGTCTTGAACACCACACCTCAGCCCTGGAGAATGTGAAAGAGGCTATGAATTTCACAGAACCTGGTACTGCAGGATGGAAGCTGCCCCAGTTTCTACAAGCATCTTTTCTGGGCTTTCCTGTGCCGTTCAAAGTTGGTGGAGCTTCGTGGCGGAGAGTGTGAGGGAGGAAGCCTTCTGATTCAAATCTCACCTTAGCAATGACGACCTTAGGTGAAGCACTGTTTTATTTCTTGACCTCAGCTCTCTCACCCCTCCATTATTAAAGCCTTTTCTGCCCAATGTTGCATATACGCAACAGGAACCAAATGTGTACACCTGTGGGCCAGGCAAAAATGGGTTAAAGGGTTTAAGAATACCGGCCAACCTTACAGGATTGTTCATGGCCAAGTGAGGAGTGTCTTTAGGGCGCCCAAAATAAGATCTCTTCATCTTTAAATAATAATAATAATAATAGCAGGGGTGAGGAATTTCAGTTTAACCTCTTTCTCCATGGGCTATCCGATCCTTTTCCACCTATCCAAGCTGCTGTTTGCCCCACGGGGGAATACATACAGGTAGTGTACAAGATGACCGAGATTATATACTGTATATGGAGTGCTTTGAATCTTGACATGTGCTATGTCATATTATTTTCTATAAGGTCTGTAACAGGTCATGGCCACACTGTAATCCTGGCGTAAACTTCATCACTTTTAGAACAAGAACAATAGAGGAACATTTGGTTTGGGTCTTTAATTTCAGGACTGAGAATTTGTTCAGACAGCCATATCAGGAATGAAAACTGAGTCACCTCTTTTAGGCAATGAGTGGAACTAGTATTTTACTCCTTAAAGTTCAGGCTGACCAGAGACTAGATTGCCTCAAAGCTTGCAAAGTGTGCTTTATTTTTGCCACAAAGAAATCACAGCCAATCTTCACACACCAGGGATCAAAAGGCAGGTCTTCTAGGATAAGGGTGCAGTTTCCTGACAGATTCATATTCGAAAGTTCCGAATTCTTACAAAGCCATCATTGCCTTTGAAAAAGATAGAAGTATTACAGTGCTCTACGGATCTACTTTCTATTCCCTTTCTGTTGTAGAAGCAATAGGGAATTTATAGGAGACTTACAGCAACTCAGTGTAACGACAACTTCCTCCAATTCATGGAACAGTTCTCTTTCTCAGTTAGTTTTATTGGTTTTATGTACTGATATAATCACAAAGAACAAGATGGTTTTGATGGTGACTTAAACAATGGCCAAACCATGTTGCATGCAGTCCCATAATTCCTCAGCTTAATTTTCTTTTTTCACCAAGAAAATGCACCTGCTGGAGACTGGAATTTCAAATAACAAACTGATGGCAACAAGATGGCAAAATTATCTTCTATGCTAGTAGTTTGTATGATAAAAAAAACTCTTCAAGCTTTGGAGAGAAAACCACCTGGGGGGTGATTTGGGAAGTGCAAACAGAGAAATGGTGGTACAGCTGCTTCTTCATGGAAGTTCTCTGTTTCATATTCCAAAGTCCTGTGGATGCTTTTCCTTGGAGAAAAAAAGAAAAAAAAACATTCGGAGGAAGCAAGTGTCTGCTGGGGGTCGTGAGTGTAAATAGAATGCTAGATGCAGGGAGGTGGCAGCAAGATGCAGGTATCTGGTGGTCTTGTGTGTATTCCTTGAGGCATCTGAAGGACTGCTGTGAGATACAGAAAGCTAGACTACATGGACCCTGGGCCTGGTCCAGCAGGGATCTTCTTATGTTCTTAATTGGTCTAAACCAAGTGGAAATAATATGACCTTGCTTGAGACTGTAGTGTGTGTTGCACATTATAAGTGCTATATTAATAATTAAGTTCTAGCAATTGTTTTGAACAGAAATGCCACTGAACCTTTTTCAAAGGGTAGCTATGTTAGCCTGCTGCAGCAAAGATAAGAGTCTTGTAACACCTTAAGGGTGCAATCCCAACTTGCACTGGAACAGGCAAGCCAGGAGGCTTGTGCTGTATCCAGCACAGGATTGTGGCCAGCAGCAGCTTAGCCAGAAGCAAGGGGAAACTTTTCCCCTTACTCCCAGGTAAGGGCTGCTGGCTCCAATGGGTCTCCTCAGACTTGCGCCACCTCCTGAGGTGGCACAAGTCCGAGGAGAGCGGAGCAACTTGAAGCCGTTTCGTTCTCCCCGGGGCAAGGGTTGGGATCCAGCATAACTGTCGGATCCCAGCCCCCCTGGCTCCCTGCATGCCCGCCCCTAGGGCCGCCCATCCCCCCTGCCCAGGAAAGCTTCTGGGAGCGCTGGCCTGGCTTCTTCCCACAGAGGCGCAAACGTGCTTTACGGCACATTTGTGACCCTCCCAGGCCGGCCGAACTCAAGGTTTGGAGTGTTCCCCAACATATTTATGTTAGCATAAATTTCCATGGACTGCAGACAACTTTATCAGATGAATGACATATAACCGACAAGTTTGTGTCCACATGATTATCGAGAAAACTGTATTCCCCCTTTTCCTCTAAATCTGTGTATAGAAATGCTGCCAACTGAGAGTAATATCATCTATCCGGTGCAGTGGGTTGTAGTCTACAAAAACTTGTACCATAATAAGTGTGTTAGTCTTTAAGGTACTACAAGATTGTACTCACTGAAGCATTTGCTTAATACTGTAGCGCAGTGTTTCTCAAACTGTGGGTCAGGACCCACTAGGTGGGTTGCAAGGCTATTTAAGGTGGATTTCCATTCATGTCAATATTTTAATTTTAATATATTAGCCTTGATGGCTACCATGGTATGTGACTGCACTTGGGGAAATGTTATAGATCTGTACTTTTAACAGGCTACTGTGTATATGTTTTTCACAATGATAGTCAATGGGGCTTACTCCTGGGTAAGTGTGAGTAGGATTGCAGCCTAGGATTGTTAAAACTCTTCCTGCTTGATGATGTCACTAACGGTCATAACTTCTGGTGGGTCCTGACAGATTCTTATTCTAAAAAGTGGGACCCGGTGCTAAAAGTATGAGAACCTCTGCAGTGGGTTGTGTAATATGAAATATAGTTTTGGTGACATCTAGTGGAATAACATAAATACATTTCATATTGGTCACTCCACACCTGATCCTCCACCTCTACCAGCTGAAGAATTCATTGGTGACAACAGCACCAGTTGTTTACAGCAGATCATTGCTGACTTGAGTCCATCTATAATGCTATCTGTAATTAATACAGATAGATTATCCCTTACTTGTACATCCAAAATCTGTTCTATTCTGAAATCCAGGCATTTTTTTCCAAGACTTTTTTTTAAGTGCAGAAAGCAGCAAAGTGCAGAGCTGAGCAGGCAGCACATTGCGGGCTGCAGAAGGAGCACTTGTGAACAGAGGAAAGGTGAATGCAATGTGAATACAAGGATCACTTGTGTAGTGTTTTCTGTAGTGCAAACCGTAGAAGGTCTTGTGCTCATTCCCATGGACACTGCAGGTACAAGCTGTAAGTTCTGTTCTGTGACATGTACCTGTGCAGACATTGTTGAAAAATGTCAAAGAGGCCAGCAGACACCCTTATGGGTAACAGTGAAAACAGCAAGAGGAAGCATTTTTCATATTTATGCAATTATTCTGAAATCCAGACAAATCCGAAGTCCAGGCACCTTCACTCCCAAGCAGTTTGGATAAGGAAAACTCAACCTGTACTATACACCTGATTTGTCTCATTGGTATCAGTCACAGTGCCAAGTTGCTAGGTGTCTTGGGACGAAACCCTGCAGTGTATCCCCACTCACCCACCTGATAGTGTGTTGAGTGTTTCCACCGCCACTACTATTGAGGGTTCAGGGGTTGACCTGACCAGGTGGACTGTCTGATGTGTATTGGCCTTCAGCCAGCGTGCCACCTGGTCAGCCTTTGAAGGTACTGCAAGGAAGAGTCATTGCCATAGTTTAGAAAGATAACCTTGTTCAAGACAGAATAGATTGGTTGTTGTTTTGAATTTTGACTTGTAGCCTTGTTCCCTGGCCTCAGATTCTCTCCATCTACATTCAGTTTCTTCCAATGAAAGATTCCTTAAGATTTTTGCTCTCGATCTAGCTTTTTACATGCTTTAAATATGCTTTCTACATGCTCTTAAAAATATATGAACTTTTTGCTAAAGTTCTAAAAAATAAATCTCATTGTGCTCCAGTGTGAATGCCCCCCCCCCTTGAGCACAGGTTTTCATAATAATTGCTTTATAGATCTTTGCTACAAGCAAGGTCCTACTTGTGTTAGTTTGTCAGCAGCGATAGGGAATTCGGTACTTTAAAATGATCTGGAAAGGGAGTTAGAGCTGTTGTCTGTCAGACTGATTACTACAATCTCCATGCTTAGTACTTAGCTCAATAGACTGAACCCTGTAATAAGACAGGAGTAGCCATCAAGGATCCAGTCTCCTCTCTAAGAACAGCACTGACCTAATTGGCTAGAATCCCATAAAGATAACTGAAGTTAGACCCATAATACCAGCTACCCACTTTTAAAAATGTACTTGCATTCTTAAGGACGCACAAAGCTTGAACATTAGAATAGGCTCATAATAACTGCCAGTACCTCAGAGAGTAACCCAAGCAACAGAACGGAGGGATGTTAAAGAGTTTTTCATTCACATTCTTGAATCTTTGGATTAAGACGGGATACTAGAAATGGCAACCAAGAACAGATCTATACTTGCAGAATGTTAACTGTATTACTAGTAAATTAGTACTAATTTACTAAATAATAAAAATATAGTAATAATAAATCATAATAAATAGGATTGCAGGCTTGCTTAAAGCTTCAAATAAGGACAAATAACCACTGAAGAATTACACAAGAGCCCTAGACAGAGAAAAAGCAGGATAAGTATCTTGCTTTGCTGCAAAGATCCTGTGTCAGCATAGACAAATCACTCAGTATCAGTTTGTTTCATTTCCCAGTTGGTAAACTGAAGACAATGGGTTCTTGTCTGCCCAGTAAGGTACGAGACTAATAGGGAGGTGTGGAAATAGAGAAGACAAGAGAGAGGTTTTCATTTCATACAGTAATAGGGACACGAGAGAGAGGGAGAGAATGAATGTTTCGGTCTGCTCAGTTACTTGCTGCAAAGAGAAATAAAGAAATGGGAAACTACGTATAATACATTTTTCCCCCAGCTATAACCAAATTATTTCACTGAAGGACATAAGACGATAGCAGGAAATCACAAAGTGATTTTACTGGAACTGTAGCATTTCTGCTGTAGTCAAACCTGACCAAAGATATTGTGCAGTGAGAAGAGCTTGCTTTATAAATTATGAACTGTTCAAAAAAATCAAGTAATCAAATTTGTTACCCCAGACACAGGACAGCTGTATTCTGTCAAATGAGAGTAACATGGATGGGTTCATATAACAGCCTTTGTTTTATCTAGCTGAACATGGGCCTGTCTCACCTGGGTGTTGTGAGGGTCAAATGGGGGGAACCCAGAACCATGAATGCCAGTGGAACATTTTCAGTGGAAGAAAAGTGAGATATAAAAATGAAAAATAAGAGAATAATAATACTCTTTCTTTTTTTTTTTAATTCATTCTTAGCACAATAAATGCTCTGCTATTACTTATTTATTGGCAGGGTCCAAACATCTCCTGAGTCCTGACCAGACTGCACTTAATAACAACAGCAACATCTGTACACCGACTTTCTCACTGACTCTCACAACACATCATGAGAGTCTTACAGATGCAAGGCTGTTCACATGGGCAGGCTATACTACACTCACCTTTATTTCAAATAAACACTTGTAGAACCCTTCACTTCCAGATGGAATCCTTCATGGCATGGTCATTATATCTGGCACCTGGGTATGCCTTCCAAGCTTCCAGCAGGCATAGCTTCAGGTCAGCCAAGCTATTAATTATTCTATCTTTCTTGGAAGCTGACTCTCCATTCCTGCAGTATTGCCTGAGAACCTCATCACTCTCAGAGTCACAGATCACAACAGCGACTTCCATAAGCTCTGTCCTCTCATGACCGCTTGTCAGCTTTTTTTCCAGTCTTCTGGTCTCCTATCCAATTTTCAACCAGAAAACTGTTTAGCATTCTTTGGGCAGCCTTCAGCTCAACCACCAGCTCACGTCTCCTGCCTTTTTGTTGTAGGATCGTAAATGTTCCCACTACTAGATGCCCTGAATGTTGCATGCAGGAATATGGCTTCACACAATTACTGTTAGATTTTTAGTCTACCCTGCTTCCAAGGAGCTCTGGGTAGCATACATGGTTCCTTCCTTGCTTTACCTTCACAATAATCTGGGTCTCCCTAGTCAAAACCCAGCATTCTAACCACTACATAGGGCTGACTACAACAGTAGTCAGCCTGGTTGGGCACTGTGGAGAGCCCAGACAGACATCAAACAGCCCACCTGACTGAGAGCCCAATCTTATGCAGGTCTACTCAGAAGTAAGTTCCATTAGAGACAGGGGGGCTTACTCTCAGGAAAGTGTGCATAGGATTGGACTGTGAGCCATCCCTGAGCCCTAAATACCACTGGCAGCAGGAGCACCCATGCACCACCAGGGGATCAGCAGGCAGTGCCCCAAGGCTCCTGATGCCATCACTGACCGTACACATTCTTATCCTCAGTTTGTTTTCATAATCACAATTTAAAATCCTCCTACTGTACTTTGTTTTGAATGACATGATGTCAAACTGCAAAGCTGGATGATATTAATCATTGGTTGTGTAATAGTACTTTGTTCATTTTAAGCTCAAACTTTCTACAAGGGTTTGGGAAACCTGTTTAACTGCTCCTCTAATAAAAAAGTTAAAGTGACCAGGGTTGTCGTCCCCATTTTTTTTTTTTAAAGGATGATCATCTGAGATTCCTTCCCCTTACCAACAATTAGGTCCTTACAAGGTCATTACCACCAATCCTCCTACATAATTTATGGCTTCAGAGTACAGTACATTTAGGATTAGGGTTGATTCACATGACCATCTTTTTGTTTAAATAAACAGATCAGCTTTTTGGTTGATTGAACTGGCTTCAGGAATGTGGCCAGACTGTGATTTGCCATGTCATAATTCAGAACACTTTCAGAATGTAATGGTAGTGCTCAGAGGAAAGAGTAAAACATGCAGGCTTGGGAAATGCCTTGAGTGTTGGCAGTGCCCAGTTGCGAATCTTCAGAAAATACAAGCAGGCAATTAGAGAAGCACTTAAAAGCAACATAATTTCTTAACATGTCTCACTGTTCCCTAACTGATTTCCCTACCTACTCCAAGACCAGATTACAGAGTTTGTTGTACCTCTCTGATCTCCAGGAGGAGGATGTGATCTCTGAGGGAGCCAAGCCAGCATCCTTGGGCTTGACTTTAAGAAACCAAGTGTTGATATCACTGGTTCAGCTGATTGGATAGTTTATGACCACCTGGGCATCCCTACCTCCCATCTGACTTGGTCAGGTGGTGGGCTTGGATGCCCAACTGGTTGGTGCATACCAATCTCATCAGATGATTGTCATGCTGGTTAGGGCTATTGTCCTGGCTAGGCCCAGCCAAAGAAGACCACAAATTCACAAAACAACCTGTCTGTCTATTTGTTGTGTCTCAGGAAAGCCTCTTTCCTACTCAACCTTTTTGCTAAAGCTTTCTTTAAGGATGGCAAACAAGAAGGGATGGCAACAAGAAGGGAGCAATGTTGGTCATTACATGTATTGACTAACCATCTCTTTGTTGGAAGACTGGAAATGCTACAGAACATTCTGAGTTTATGATATATTTTCCCCCAGGGGTTTCTTAGCTGAACAGCCTGTGTTTCCTCTCTTTGTTTGTAGTAATTCACTACAGCCAAAGCCCATTCCAGTTCCTTCCTATGCTAGAATCTCCACTACATATGAATAATATTGATGCCTCAGCTTTTCAAACAGTTTGACCTGAATGTGTGCCTCAGCTATTGAGGGACAGATTGTCTGCTTTTCTGTATAATGCTAGTGATAAACTAGGAAAAGACCATTGGTTTCTGACTGAGCATGAAGTCAGCCTTATGAAGAAGAGTTCCCATTGTAGCTTGGTGGAAAATAGTTCCAACAATTGACGTATGGAACATGTTAGCTGCAAAAATTCCTTTGGAGTGGGCCCTGAGATGCTTTAAAAGTCTCTGTCTGTCTGGGGATTTTTATCCCTCCTTTCTTCTCTTAAGATGACTAACAAAATATTCAGAAAAATAATTATAATAAATAATGATAAAAAATGAAACAGACAATAATAATGCATCATATAATAAAGCTAGAACAATTCAAACTATATTTGAAAACCAAACACAACAGACATTAAAATGCAGCTAAAAGTACAGAAACACAAGGGGCTAACAATCAAATTGAAATGCCTGCCTAAACAGAAAAAGTGTTAGCTAGGCAGCAAAAAGCTGATAATGATGGGGTCAGATGTGAAGGAAGTTCCACAATGTGGGGGCTATGACTGAAAAGGCCCTGTCCTGTATATTCCCCCCTCCCATGAGCATAAGGGAAAGGGGGAACATGGAGCAAGGCTTATGATGTATGTAGTGAGTGGCAGCCCAATCCGATCCACACTTTCCTGGGAGTAAGCCCCATTGACTTTAATTGGACTTACTTATGAGTAGACATGCATAGGATTGGGCTGTGGGTAGATTCATTAAGGTGAAGCGAACCTCTCAGGTTCCCTGGTTCCAGGCCATTAAGGAACTAGAAGAATTAAGACCACAAAGCAGACTCCTTGTCCTCTTCTTCTTCTTCTGTAAGTGGAAATGATATATTTTATCACTTCTTCACCTATCTAATGATTCTGTATTCTCTCTCATCTATTGCTTTCAGCAGAATATTGCTGCTGTTATGTCCTATGTTCTCTGCTAAAAAAAGGAGCATCCACTTGAAAAAGTGCCTCTTACCCAATTAGCAGGGGTTATATTGCTGCACAATCCTACATATGTCTACTCAAAAGAAAGACTCACTGAATTTAGTGGAATTTACTCTCAGGTAGGTTGTATAACGTTGCATCCTTAGCAGAGTAAATAGCAGTGATTCACTTTGATGGGTTAAGTAAAGGTGTGCACTCTTAATCAGGGGTGGCTTGTAACCAGGAATGCTGCCTGATGCCATCTTGGGTCTGCTGCCTCTACACAGTTAAAAAAAATAGCAGCCACTTATCACACTCTTCAGTTGCATGTACTCCGAGGCTGCCGCCTTCTATGTTCGCTGCATGTCGTTTCCAAAGCTCTTTGACTCCAACCCCCATCTGGCAAGTACCAAGCATGCTTGGCTTGCAGTCCTTAACCCTCGCTGATCCTTGTCTGGTTGGTTCCTAGTTCCCAGCCTGGGATTGCTTCTCAACAAAGTGAAATCTCTCTTTTCAACCCCCTCCCTCTTCCACTCCCCCCTTTCAATCTCCAAACCTTCCCGCTTTCCTCCCCCTCCCCAAATAAAACGCTTCCTATTTTACCAGTCACAAGGGGTCTTAAAGTTGTTTCCGTGCAGTTGGCGAAGGGGGGAGAGAGAGAGAGAGAAGCACACACTTTACTTGACCAGGAGCAGAAAAAGGGTACTGTTTTTAAAGTGATTTATTAATCTTGTTGTTTGACTGAAGAGGAGAGGCTGTATTTTTAAAGTGATGAATCTTGCTATTTGAAGGGAATACTTATCAGCCATTGATGAAGTGATTGCCAGCCCAATCCTATCCACACTTTCCTGAGAGCAAGCCCCATTGACTCTAATGGGACTTACTTCTGAGTAGGCATGCATAGGATTGAGCTGTGCATCGCCTAGTATAGGAGACAAATCAGCTTCCCAACCAAACCCTTATCAGCTCTGATATATTTTCATGGTCTATTTTTGTTTTCCCCACCAGCTGTTGGAAAAACTTAATTTCATTAAATTAATAAAGGGTTCAATCCTATCCAAGGAGAATGGGAGAAACGATTAGTTGGATTGGGGTCCACAGGGGTGTCCACAGGGTGTGTGTAATGTTGCTCAGACTGGTTATTCACAAAGTTCATTTGATAAAAGAATTCTATTGGTATGCTTACAAAATTAAAAAAATGAGTCTTCCTGGACCAGACAAAATCTGCCTACTCCAGCATCCTGTCTCCAACAGTGATCAGCAGCTGATCATTTATAAAGCATGTATATTGCTGTGTATTAATAATATATTTTTAAGATCTGCATTTAATTAATGATATGATTAATATAATTAATATTAATATAGTTAATATTTCTGGCCACTTCCTGTTTAATGATGTCACTTCCAACCCTCAGGAACATGATGGGGAGTCATGGCCAACAGCCGCGGGGCGGGGGGTCAAGGGAACCACTGGCTGGAAAAGTTTGAGTATCACTGATATAGTCAATTAAAAATTATTTCTTGCCTCCATGCTAAGCATAATTATTTTGCTCTCTAGGATACTGAAAGGTTCTGCTTTGAGGTACAGATGAAATTATTAATCTGTAAAAACCAAACCCTGCCCAGTCTGGGTGTGTTTTATGTACCAACAGTGACCATTTTCTTTTGTTTCTCGCTTAATTGCTCATAATGGCTAAAGAATTAATACCATCTGTTGTGTGCTTGCTCAGTGCTCTCTCTGCTTTTGGGACATCGACCATTTTCATTCCATTCTTTTTTTTTTTTACAGAGGAAAAAAGGGGAAAGGAAGAGAAAATTCAGCTTGGAGAGAGGGTGCAAGCTTTAGGCTCCAAACTGGAGAATGCCTGTTGAGCTCTGGGTAACCTTCTGATGCCTTCAGCTATTTGTTTAAAGGGGGAAAACAATACTTGCGAGCAAAGGCCCTCCCTCTGGCTTGTGATAGGCTCAGCCAGAATAGCAACAGCCTGTGTCACTGAAGAGGGCAAAGCCTGCGGAAAGGGAAAGAAAAGTTGTGCATGGATCACTTCGTAACTTTCCAAGTGCAGTCGGCTCCTGTCACCAGCTGCCATGATCTGGACCACAGTGAGGAGAGACGCCTGTTGTGATCCCAAGAGCTGGCCTCTCGTCCTCTAAGGTCTTTCCCGCACTGAGGAACTGTCTCCACAGCCATGCTACCTGTGCAGCAGGACATAGAGCAGCTCCACCAGCAAACTCGGAAGATGAGAGGAGAGGAATGCCAGAATGACAACAGCCTTAGCAGCAGCTGCCTGAACAAGCTTCCCGCTCAAACAGGTAAAGCAGCATAGTCTGAAAGGCAATGATGCCTGCAGGACAAGAGCTGCAAATATGCGTATCTAATGGTCCATATCCTGGCCAAAGAACAAACCAAAACATAGCCAGAAAACCTGGTCAGTTCACCCTGCCAGCCAGCTTTCTAGTCTTTTGATTTGCTAGCAAGGGCAATGTGAATTTTATACACAGTTTTAATGTGTATATATTCCATCACATCCATCTGTCACCTTCCCGCCAAGGAACTGAGGGAGTCATGCATGGGGGTTGCGATGACGATCCTGTTTTATCCTCACAACAACCTTGTGAGGTAGGATAATGACTGGAGTGGTTCAAGATCAGGAGGGGGCAGGAGGTCTGGTCTAGAGGGTAGAGCCTCCGTCTACCTGAAGATAACATCCACAAGGTCACCAGTTCAAGGCCACCGGCACCGTGCGACCTTGAAGCAGCTGACAAGCTGAAGCCGAGCGATTCCATCTGCTCTGAGCGCGGGAGGATGGAGGCCAGAATGTGAAACCAGATCAGAGTGAAACACCTGGACTTTTGTGGTTCTTGAAAGATAGAACCTTCTTTCAATTGTAAAAATCCCTACGGGGATTTAATCAGCCTGCCTATGTAAACCGCCTTGAATAAAGTCTTGAATAAAGACCAAGAAAGGCGGTATATAAATACCTGTTGTTATTATTATTATTATTATTATTATTATTATTATTAGGATCACTCCGTAAAAGCCATTGCTAACTCTAGGGATTTTAATCTAGTTCTACTTGGTCCAAATCACCGCACAAATTCATTATTCCATGATCTTTCATACAAATGATGGCCTTTGAAATGCTCAAGTCTAAAAACTGAGAACTTGTGGCTAGTGATGGGTTGAGGGTTGCTTTTGTTTTTTGAGAAATTTGTGATCCCTGATTTTTCAAATTGGTTTCCCGAAAGACCACAACATCCACTGTTGCCTAGAATGGGAAATTGTGATATTAACACTTCACTGTGAAAACAAACCTGTCATTTTATTGCGGTATCTAGAAGTATCTATTGCTTCTCGTTCATGTGCCACTGATGACATTGGCTTTTGTTTCTAATCACAGCAAGGCCAGTACAGTAATTTCTGGTAAATAAAAATAGAATACCAGTGTTGCTGTTGTTTCATTTTGTTTATTCCACATGTTGTACATTCTTGGTCTTTTGCTGAGTTCCAGAAGCAACACAAAATAGCCATATGGGGTTACAGCCACACAGAATGTGCTGATGCTGTCTAAGGAAGGACTTTACTATAATCCACTGGTCTTGGGGCATTGTCACATGATACTGAAAACTAGATTGAGACACTTGCACAGTACATATGTATACACCCGTGAATATTGTTAACACCAGTGGAAAGGAAAAGAAAAAGCCCTTTTAAATTGAATTTATATTCTGGCCCATGTAATTTAACCAACATATGGAATTGCACGTGTGAAAAACACCAAAAAACAACCTCAAAAATGGCCAGGTAAGCATATTGGGATTGAGAAAGATTAGTACATAATACCCATGGAAAGCCTTCCTGGGCATCAGACTTGGGTGTCCTCAGATCTGTGCAGGTGTTGTGTATTAGTTACTGAACAGATCAAGGCAAGTCCATCCATGTGGCCAACTGAAGCAGTCACTTCAAGTCGCATGGATTGGTGCGAGGGGAGTGCCAGTCTCTGATCACCAACTTGTCTCCGCTGTTCCACCTTCCCTGGATTGGAAAAGGAAGAAGAGGACAGGGTGGAAGGGGAAATGTAGAGGGGAAGAAAGTGCTGAGCTAGAACATTGGAGAGTGAGAGGAGCAGAGGCTGGCACATCACCTGCATGCAATGTTTGGGATTGTTTTTGTGTGTGTGTATGTGGGGGGGGGGGACCCCTATAAGATCCTGCATATATTCTGTGCATCTGCAGCATTGTGGTCAGCCTGATGAGGGGGTGACTGAATAGCCAGACTTGCCAAGTGTTGCTGTTGTGAGGGGGAACACCTTCAAGAAGCAGGAATGCCAAGACAGGTTCTCCAGATACTCAGGTCTCAAGCAGTGAAGGACTTTATGTTCAAAGCAGGCACTTTGAATTGTGCCTGAAAAGAAAGAAGCAGCCAGTGAAGCGGTTTTGACATTGTTGAGATATGTGCTCTTATGAAAATCTCACTCTGCAGTATATGGTTGGCAACCTTCAGTCTCGAAAGACTCTGGTATAAGCCTACAGCACCCAGTATTCCCAGGCTGTCTCCCATCCAAGTACTAACCAGGCCTGACCCTGCTTAGCTTCCAAGATCAGACGAGATTGGGCATGTGCAGGGTAACAGTAGTGTAAGAGGTAATTGAAGAGGATAATTAAATGATATACCTGAAGCCAAAAGGAAGCAGAAAGTGAATAGAGGAAAAAAAAATATTTAGTTTTTAATATGCAGTGGAAAATGCCTTTTGAACAAGGTGGCAAAAGCTGATTCAGGCTCATATTCCCAAAGAGAAATACTAGTTATGGTAACCAGTCAAAGCAGTACTGTATAGTCTAGATGGGCCACGCAGATGAAATACAATATGTCTGGAATAACTTGTGTCAAGTTATCACAACTAAGAGCCCAATCCTGTGCTCAGTGGCATGGCTCCGTGCCGCCAAGCACTGTTGCAAACATGCCGTAAGGCACGCTTGCGAGCCTCACCGCCAGGCTCCCACCCGTGCTAGCCCAGCGCTGGCCAGTGCTTGGGCTAGCGCGGGGCGGGAGGGGCGGAGAGAGGGTGGGAGGAGGCATGCCGGTGAGGCGTGACACGGGGAGGGGGGTGGACTGGAGGCATGCTGGGGGGAGGGAGGGAGGCGGGTCCAAAGAGCTCTGTTCCGCAGGATCCAAGGCGCTCAGGGAGGGCTCCATGCCCTACACCACCTTTACTTTACTGCTGACCAAAAGTGAGTAACCCCATTGCGGGGCTACCCTTACGCGGTAGCGTGGGGTGCTCAGGATCCGGCGGCAGCCGTTCTCGGTGTTGCTAAGCCTGGGCGCCCCGGGCAGCTCAGGATTGGGCTGTCAGTCTCCTGTTACAGAAGTTAGTGGCAACCTGAGTGCCCTTCTACAGGTGCCTGTACCCTTAGAAATGAGAGGCAGGTGGTAACTAGAGAGAAGGCCTTTTCAGTGTAGGCTTGCACTGGTCCTCCCACAGCATACCTTGCCCTCTGCCTGATGCTCCCCTGGGCCTTCCACTGGCACAGGTAGTAAGGGTTTAGGGGTTAGCCCAGTCAGATGGGCTTTCTGATGGACTTGGGCCCACCTGGGTCAACCAGAATGATCCCAACACCATGCTGGTGAGAAAGAAGCACTGGTTACAGTTTTTCTTCATGTCTTATGGTGTCAGGGAACTAAGGGCCCAAACTTATCCAGCTTTCCAGGGCCAATGAAGCCCCAAGGAACAAGCATTCCCTTACCTTGAGGAGGACTCTGACTGCCTCCCTACTGCAGGATGCAGCGCATGCCCCATAGGCACAGCTACATCAGTACTGGGAAGGATTGGGCCTTGAATCAGCCCTGCCACATGATTTCATCTACCACACAGATAAAAGACCTCCGTTGGTGGTGGTCAGAGACCGTGGTTGTAGGAATGTTTCAGGAGTTAATATCCAAAGTGGCATAACACAAATACAATTGTTGGGTATATGATGATGGGAATATATGATGATGGGTCTTTGTTAATGAAAGTAGTCAACAACAAGTAGTCATTATGCTAGTCAACAACTATACTTCTAAGTAACTACTATAATATTTGGTCATTTATATGCTCCCCATGTGACTGCCAGCATTTCAGCAAAGGTCTGGGATAAAAAGAAACATGCAATTAGTTCTGTACATCCAAAGGGACCTCAGGCATATACTTGTGATATGGGATGGAGATCTGCCATTTAAAGGCAAAAAGTAATTTTTTTGGTTGTTTATGATTTTATTGTTAGTTGCCTTTGGTGTCCCATTGTGGGTGGCAGGGTGCAGAATATAAATGTATTAAATAATAAGAAAAAAAAATTCAGTTCTACCTTGTCCAAACTCTTAGATGTGTGAAAAGAAGCACTTTTGACCCTTGCCATGGTTAAAAAATGCCATGGTTTTTAAAAAGTGTTTACTGTACATAGCCATTTTGGAGTAAATATCAAGAGTGTCCTGCGTTGGGCATGGAGCCAAGTTTGTTTTCCTTTCAGCACCAGGTTTAAGCCCCACCCCCCTGTTTTAATGCTGTTTTTCTGAAAGGTTCAGTATTTTTATGTCTCTTTTAAATGGTTTTAAATGTTTTTGTTTGTTTTAAATTCTTTTGATTTGCTTTGTAAGCAGCACTGAGAGTTGTGGCCAACTGAAGAACAGGGTAAAGATATTAATAAAATAAATATCTGGAGGTTATGTTGGCAGAAGGCATGGGGACTGGATTCATGACACAGCCAGCAGTCTAGTCATGTGTGTTTATTTACCCCATATTATGTTTTTTGCTGATAGGTGCCATTTGCAAAAATATTCCCCTGTCATGTATATGCAAAGTCCATTTAAGTGGTGAGGCCTTTTTTGCCAAACCAATACTGCCCTTTGCACTTGCAAGAGGGCACACCAGTTATAGGTCTGAGGTGCTTGACTCCAGATTCAGGAGATGAAGAATTGCAATCAAAAGCATAGCTGATATGCAATAAGTTGTTAAATTGCACCATTGGAAGAATTATTTATCTAGCAAGATTTCAAAAAATCAAAACAGAAGTGTCAGGTTGTGGACCTTGAAGAGCTGTTCTACAGCACAGGTTGCTTCTTTGAGTCAATTATACTGTTGGAAGGATTATATTCGTGTTGTGTTATCGTTGTGACAGGCTGAGCTGCTCCCAGATTCTCAGCATACCTATGTCAGACCTTGCCAGAGGATGTAATTCCATCCCATGTTGCAATTGTTGTCATTGATTTTCCAGGGCTCTCCTCTAAGTAAAATCTTGAACCGCAGAAACAGTCCTATATGTCTTTTATGTTGTTGCTAGGGCAGTGTTTCTCAAACTGTGGGTCGGGACCCACTAGGTGGGTTGCGAGCCAATTTCAGGTGGATCCCCATTAATTTCATTTTATTTTTAATATATTAGACTTGATGCTACCATGGTATGTGACTGCATTTGGGGAAATGTTACACATCTGTACTTTTAACAGGCTACTATATATATGCTTTTAACAACGATATCAATGGGACTGGGTAAATCCCAGAAGTCTGGGTAAATGCAGGTAGGATTGCAGCCTAGGATTGTAAAAAAAAATTCCTGCTTGATGATGTCACTTCCAGTCACGACATCACTTCCAGTGGGTCCTGGCAGATTTTCATTCTAAAAATTGTGACCCAGTGCTAAATGTGTGAGAACCACTGTGCTAGGGCATTTAGAACTCATGTTTCAATTTATGTAAAAGGAGACTTGAAGGATATGCCCAATAAATAAATAAATTACTAAAATAAAATAAAAAGTACAGTTCCTAAGGGTCCAACTCACAGAGGCATTTTTGGGACATTTTTGGGATGCTGCTGCATCAACTATGCTCACTGTTTGTTTGTCTCCAGTCACAAGTCAAGATGATGGTTTTGACTTCTTAGACCCTTTCTGGCTCTGGACCAGGGTATTTGAGGGACTTCCTCCTTCTATGTTATCTGACTCATTCTTTGCGGTAATCAGAAGGGGCTCTTTTAACCAGGCTGCCATCGATAGAGGTGAGGGGCTGGCAGCAAGAAATGGGGCTTTCTCAGTGGTGGTGCCCCAACTGAGGAACTCTCTTCCCTTGGAACTAAGAACCTTTTCCTCTCTGGAGAGCTATTGGTGAGGCTGAAAGACATTTTTCTTTAGGATGGCTTTTGATGGCTGACGTGATTGACTGCTGTTTTAGTTGAATGTATTTTTTAATTGCTTAATTATTATGCAGTCCACTGGGTTTCTTTGTTTTGGTTGTTTTTAATGTTCTAGTTATTGTTTTTAAATGTTGCAAGCCACCTTGAGGCCTCACTAGGAGTAAGGCAGGGTAGGATCTCAAATAAAATGAAATAAATAAATATGGGCAAGTCGACACCACCTCAGATTCATGGATAATATCAGTGCAGGTAGCGAAACATTAGTGTGAACCGGATGGTGCACAAATACAGCACAGGGATTACCACGATTAGGACAGGAGGGGGGAGTGCTGCCACAATGACCGAAATATCCTAAATAGATCCCCTCCCATTTTTAAGGGAAACAGAGCAGTGGTGGGGGTGGGGAGTGATTCAGATTGGTGCTGCAGTGCTTAGCTCTTTCACCAGGACATTTTTCTCTTTCTCAATTGCCCTCCTCAAAGCTGCATACTAAGTTGCTTTAGTACATGATTAGCGATGACCTTTTCTATTTTCAGAATAATGTCTCATTCCTGTTTCTGAGTCTACTGTATATGGCTAAGATAACATCAGTTAGTTAGGTACATTGGCGGAGAGTGCATATTCCAGGTGCACACAGACACAGACACACCACCTCCCCGCCTCCAGGTCTCCAGGAAGGAGGTGTATGTTTGTATCATTCCCAGCATAAACACAGGAGGTTCTTCTGGGCTATTTGAAAGCGACCTGACTTTTTGGAGAAGGTTTGTGGATCAGCGTAATGCCTGCCTATTAGTAATTTAATTTTTAATTCACATCTAATTATAGTCAGTTGGCATCTACAAACTGTCATTGATATCTTCCCTTTCTTCAGGGGAAGTGCAAGCCTAGTGTATAGCTTTTAGCACACTATCTTTTTAGTAAAAATGTATCAAAATTGTTACTTTGCTGAGGTTTGGTATCATTGTGATGTCTGTATGGATTGTTAGCTGTATACAGCCTTATATAACATAAGTTGCATTCACATGAGTCCTATTAAAGATCAGGCTCTTAAGACTTAATGAATTTAGAAGCTGCCAACCCCCCAAAAGGGAGAAAAATACTATTATGTAAAGTTGAGACTGAAGTGTGTACTTTTTCTTGTCCTGGGAGAATAAGGAGTAGATTGTGTAGCTATCCCCGAGAAGTACCAACAAAGCCAAACAAAGATTTTGGAAAGGGAAAACAATTTCAGTCATGCTTTAGAGCAGTAGTTTTCTAACTGGTGGGTCATGACCCACCAGTTTGTGTAGATGCCCCATTCCCTTTAAGGGGCAGGGACAGGGGGCAGAGGCAGCAAAGTGATCCCCAGGATCGCACTCCTGCAGGGGAAGGGGGGGCTATTTTTTAACTAACCTTACATGCTCCCAGGGTCCAGGGGGTGTGGGGAGCCCTGTGGAGCACTTACAGGGTTCCCTGTGACTTCTAAACAGTGAAAGTTCCAAGCGCGATGAAACCGGAAGTTCCACTGAGAAAAATTTACTTTTGTATACTGGACATTTTTTCCAATTTTTATGATGTTCCTCTCTCCCTGTTCCTGAAGCGTTGCTTTTCTGCATTCAGCTGAAAGTAGAATTGAAACAGTGGTTTCACACAGCATATAATATAGTGCTTATGGTCCTCTTAAGAGTCTGGCAATGTCCAGGAATGGGCAAGCTCACAAATATATTTGTGATGTATTCTAATTAGAAAAAATCCCAATTGGCTCAATTGAATTTTCTCCCTTGACAGTAAATTTCAGCCTGCTCAGCAAATCTGATTGCCTCAAGCTACTCTCTCCTCACCTCTTTAAAATGGCTTTTGCTGCTTGGGGCTTCCGTCCTTTTTGTTATATAGAAAGGCTCCATCATAACAACTTGCTAAAGGGATAGTAGCCCCAAGAAGCCTCAATAACGGTTTGCTGCTACTTTACTTTGGTCAGGCTGGCACTGCAGTTGAGCTATAGATTTAAAATAACCACTACAAGTTAGGTCTGAAAAGACAAGGGATGACAACTCGGAAAACACCAGAATGCTGTAGACTTGCAAAGAGTTATGGATTCGCCATAAAAACTTATTCCTTGCTGCAGTTACTATCATTGTGCCCTTTTTTTATAGAAAATGAAAAGTTTCTATTTGCTACCGTTGCATATTGGCCTGTTGAAACTCACTGGTGTAGCCAACAACAGTGCCACCTGGGGTGGTGATGTTATGACATCATGCAAAACCATGTTGTTACTTCCAGGTTTGGAAGAGGGTGGCAGTGGCTTCACAATGTGGCTGCTGCATTCGTTCCTTCTCCTGCAGCTTCCTGGCCAACTTTGAACTTGCACAGCACTGTGTTTGGAGGTTTGTAGCAGCTTGCCAGAAGCTGAGAGCAGCCTATCCCCCCCCACTAGCTATGCCACTGTTGAATCTAACTCAGGGCCCAATCCTATCCAACTTTCTAGCACCAGTGCAACTGCAGTGCAGCCCCGAGGTTAGGGAATAAATGTTCCCATACCTTGAGGAGGCCTCTGTGACTGCCTCCCCACCACAGGATGCAGTGATGCCCCATTGGCACGGCTGCACCGGCACTGGAAAATTGCATAGGATTGGGTCCTCAGCTATTTAACGTCACTGCAGAAATGAGATGTCCTCCTTTCCTACTTTTGCTTTCTACTTTTCAACTTTTTAAAATTCCTTTGATGGTTTGTCTTATGAGAGTATTACTGCCCAATCCTACTGGGCCTCTCCCGCAGCATGATGCATGTTCCACTGGGGGCAACTGCTGCAAAAGCGCCATAAAGTGCTTTCCAAGCAGCAGGCTAAGTAGCACACAGCCAGGACAGCAATGGGATGGATGGAGCCTTGCTGTGTGTGTCTCCCGCCACCCGCTGGACCAGGTAAGCCAGCGGGGGAGGGGTGGGGAGAGCGCAAAACCCTACGGAGGCGGCATAATGGGGCAGGGAGGCCGTGGGACAGGGCGGATTCAGTGGCAGTGTCAGATCCCATCCGCTTTTCCTGCAGTCCTCCCATCCCCTTCCTCTTCTTGGACTTGCTCTAGTGAAATCACTAGCATAGGTCCAAGGAGACCCATTGCAGAGCAGGAAGCTTATGCAGGGGTAAGGGGATTTAAATCCTCTTTCCTTGCTGAAGCTCAGTGAATACAGTTTGCCTGTTTTGCTGCGGCTGGCCTAATTGGGGGGGGGGCGGAGATAGGATTGTGCTATAAGCCCCTTTGTCACAGGGAACCAGTTTCTCATGGCTTTTCCTCATTCTTGTTATGTAAACCACTTTGTGAACTTTTCTGTTGAAAAGAGGTATCTAAACTTTCACAACAATCATATAATAATACTGCTTACTTGTCTCACACCAATGGCAAAATGAACTTCATCATGTATCTGGTATTGTTTAGGTGGCTCTGTAGATTAGTAGTGCTATAAAAACATCTGATAGAAAGCAACTTTTTCTGAAAAACACTCCCACAATCCAGGGGTGTCTGATGTGACTGTGGCAGGTGAGGCAGAGCAAGGGGTCTGAGAAGGGATCCCTCACAGATACCGAGGCCCCACCTGTAGTTTGATATGTCCTGGAATTCAGTGGTGCAAGATGTGACAATGGCAGCTAATTGAGAGGGCTTTCATTAATGCTTGTTGCTTAAATAGACTGACATATCAGCCCTTTTCAGATGTTATCTTCCTGTGATAAAAGTCTGTGTGATGGAGGGGGTGCAAGAGTGTACTAGCACGTCTGATCCTGTGCTGTCATACCCTTGAAGACCCACTACCCCTTGAATATAGCATCTTTCCATAGTGAACAATGTTGTGCCCTGGAAGAGATTCTCCTGGTGATTGAGAATGCTGAGCATTTGTCGCTGCAGGGGTGGACAGACCGTCCACTACTACAGTGTGAACATTTATCGCACAAAGGTAACATCTGAAAATGACTTTTATTATCTCAAGTTATGTCCCAAGTAAACAGTCAAACTTTACTTTCCAGAATCATTCCCATCATTTTAGTCCATTGTAGAACTTGAGATTGGATAACTTCCTGATACTCTGGTATATGAACATGAATCTGGGAAAGAATCGATAAGGATCAAGGAGAAGATCTATCATAGGCAGCATAGTGCTCCAACCATTGGGATAAGTGAATGTGTGTGATTTGGAAGAACTGGCCAGGTCTGCAAAAATTCCTCACAGCTTGAAAGTCAGTGAGGAAGGTCAAGTTCTACGTCTTAGTTATGCTGTTTCCATGGCAACATAAATCCATCAGCTTTCCTGTGATGTCTGCTCTGCAGTTTGTCTTCATCTAAGTTCCTAGTTCATAAAGGCCTCCAGTGCAAACAAATGTGGCCCAACATGGCATTCTTGTTGTTTAAATAGTTGCGATTGTACTGACTGCCTGCACTCTGTGCTTTATCCCTTTGGCAGATAAACGATACTAGTACAATTGGCCTTGACCCTTCCGGTATGAGCTAAATGTAATGGATGAAAGCTGCTTTAGGTGGCATTTAAAGAAGAAAAGTAGGACGTAAATGTTGGGCTATGAAAGGATAGTCAAGTTAAGAGGTGGCTTCAGAAAGATTTCTTGCCACTGGGCCGGCCCTGCCATGAACCAGGGTGGACCACTTCAGGCAGCAAAAGATCATGCTCTAGCACTGCCTTGCTATCACCCATCGTAGTCTTCAAGGCTCCATCCAGCAGATTCACCAGGTTCCATTCCCAGATTATGCCGTAGCTCCACCTTAACTTGGAAGATTTTCCCTCTTCCTTATCCTGACTTTGCTCCTTAGCCCCACATAACAGCCTAAGCAAACACTGGCTGTCTGAACCCCTCTTTACAGATTTCTCTATCACTGTATCCTTCATGCTCTTCTTCAAGCATTGGGCTATAAGATACATTTTCTGATGGCAGTGCAGAATTAACTTGAGACATTTCATTTCATTTCAGGATGTGGACTGCTTACCTTTCTCTCATCTGCTGTTGCCGCTATCAGTGGCCTCCTGATGGGCTATGAACTCGGACTTATCTCAGGAGCTCTTTTTCAGCTAACTAGTATACTGGCACTTTCATGCCGGCAACAGGAAATAGTCGTAAGTGCTCTCCTTATTGGCGCCTTGCTAGCTTCCTTAACTGGAGGGTTCCTGATCGATAAATATGGGAGGCGAGTTACCATTATGCTGGCATCATGCTTACTTGTCATGGGCAGTCTGATCTTGATACTCTTTGCCTCATATGAACTACTTATAATAGGACGGATTTCCATTGGGGTTTCCATTTCGCTCTCTTCAACCGCAACGTGTGTGTACATTGCGGAGATTGCCCCACAGCACCGAAGAGGCTTGCTGGTGTCCTTGAATGAACTCATGATTGTATTTGGTATTCTTTTTGCCTATGTTTCAAATTACGCCTTTGCCAACGTTTCCCATGGTTGGAAGTACATGTTTGGCCTTGGCATTCCACTGGGGGCCTTGCAAGCTGTCGCTTTGTACTTCCTTCTTCCGAGTCCTCGGTTCCTGGTTATGAAGGGCCTTGATGAAGCTGCTAGCAAAGTACTTGGAAAGCTCAGGGGAACCTCAGACACTACTGTAGAACTAACTATGATTAAATCTTCTGTGAAAGATGAGCACCAGTATCGTTTCTTGGATCTGTTCCGTTCAAAAGACAATATGAGGGCCCGGATGCTGATAGGAATCATGCTAGTATTTTTTGTGCAAACCACTGGGCAGCCTAACATCCTATTTTATGCATCTACTGTTTTGAAATCTGTTGGCTTTCAGAGCAATGAGGCTGCGAGTTTGGCCTCGACTGGTGTGGGTGTGGTCAAAGTGCTCAGTACAATCCCAACGACGCTTTTTGTGGACCATATAGGAAGCAAGACGTTTCTGTGTATTGGCTCGTCCCTTATGTCTGTGTCTTTGGTCACCATGGGATTGGTGACACTTAATATACACGTGAATTTCACTACTGTCTGTAGAAGCCAGTCCTTGGAATATGCCTCTCTCCATGGAATGGGCGCAATAACCTCCACAAACGAGACTCTTACGGACTACAGTGCTAGCATTGATTCATCCAGCAGGACTTCCCAATGGCAGGCTGAAGTTGCTAACACGGACAGACAAAATCAGACAGCCTGGGCAGGAAGCAAAGCCTCTGCCACCAGCCTAGCAGCATCCCATGAAGTTCCAAGTACAACAGAACATTCATCTGCTCTGCAATGGCTCTCTTTGGCCAGCTTGCTTGTCTACGTTGCTGCTTTCTCCATAGGACTTGGCCCAAGTAAGTATTTCTCAGATTAGTTTCAAATTTTCTCTCATAAATTATTTCAACTGCTAAGTAAGTGTGAAGTGTTCATGCTGGTAGCACTGAATCATTTCAAGGCTTCTCTGTGGGAAGCTGTGACTGATAAATCAATGGAAAAACAACAACAGTTTGAAGTGTAGATCACCCCAAACCTTTGAAAACTGCCATTGAAATAAGCACGGGTGACCTCGAGCCAAGTAGGGCATCCAAGTAGGTATCCAAGTAGGGCACCCAGCAAGGGCCCAAGCTGTCAGAGGGTCCAGTGGGCCAGGCCAGTCCCTGAACCCTCAGAAGCAGTGGTGGTAGTCACTCTCATTGTGGGGTGAGCAGAGGCACCATGGGGAGCCCAGTGCACAGCTTTGCCCCAGGGTCTCCAGCAGCCAGGGTCTGGCACGGGGAAGAAGCTCTGTGCCTAGGTAAGGCTTTTGTCTCCTTCCCCTGGACCAAGTTTCCCAAACATACTGTCGCCACGGCACCCTTCTTTGGTGACAGCCTCATCTTCCCAGCTCTCCCAGGCGCCACCATTTTGGATCACACATTTCTTGCACAGTTCAAGGTGGCAATGCCTGGGAAAGCCAGGAAGAAGAGGCTGTCAAAGACATCTTGTGGCACCCCTGTGTGTTAGCCATGGTGCCCTTAGGCGCACAGTTTGGGAACCACTGCTCTAGGCACTGAAAACAACCATATATTGCTATGAACTAATTGTTTGCCAAACTTAATTATGACTACTGTTATTGATCAAAAGCTTACAGACATCCTAGGCAGTGGGTGCTAGGGAACACAGAAATGAAAAGCTCTTCTTGTATTGTGAATGAGGATGGAACAAGTGAACAGCTGTTCAGTTCCATCCTGATTTGTACCATACACAATGAAGCCTCATGCAAGATAAAAAAAAGAGTCGCTTTTTTGTCTATTTGCATTAATTAAGTTTGATTAAATGCAATCCAGTGTCTCCTTTACTATCTGTTCCAGGCAATTACTGTAGTACATTATCAGTGTAATAAATCACTGTTGTAGTACACTTAAAAAAAAAAGAGAGAATGCTCCCTTTGTTAGCTTTGGGCACTTTGGTTTCTGTGCGCTAAACTAGAGGTAACTTTTTCTTCAGTACCATTTGATTCCACTTTACCTGATGATTCAGGAAATCAAGGAGAAATATACTTCCCTCCTTGGACAAATCTGCATACAGCAAGGAGGTGGTAGCACAGCCTCCAGCACAGACTCATAAATACTGGTTTATCCTCCAGAATACCTACCAGCTCTTGTTTTGTAATCATGAGCATCAGCAGACATTAGTCTCTTCCAAATAATTGAAGGAGGGGCGAATCTATACCTCTGACATGCTTTAGCATTTCCTCCTCCCATTTTGTGGACATCAGATGAATTCAAGTGAACTGTGGGAAAGTGGCTACCTTTTTTTTGTTCCAGCAAGGTCCTTGTGTTTTTATAATAGCTGGTTGGCAGATGGAAATTCAGCAGGGGTAGCTCCTCCTGGCATGTTAGGATGGGAAAAACTGTCCCATGAACATTTTGGACTGATGTGCTGGTAAGATCGCAGAGCCCCTGTGAGATGAAAGGGACAATCCCAAGTACTTAGCAGTGCTTCAAGAGCTGCTTGTTCCTCCTTGCACAGGAAGGAACTTGTTCAGATTCAGCCACAGCGTTGGCAGTGTTTGAAGCTGTCAGTAAATCAGATGCTGTTCAGTCAATTTGGTAGAATGAAGCCGATCAGTAGACTGTTCTGTGTTGACACCAGTGCTCCTGAGAGACATTTCTGGCCCTTGATAATTGATGTGTGCCAAAGGAAATATGTCTCTGGTTTCAGAACGAACAGAGTGTGAGTACGAGATTTGTTCTGAAAGCAAAGGTGCTGTAGGCCAAGCAAGAGCAGACCTGCCTTACTTTGAATAGCCTTACTTTGTGAAAAGGAACTAATAGCAACTTCTTTTTTCTCCTGCATTTTGTGGGCAGCATGGTCTGCTTGAGATGCACCATGAACTTGAATTAGATGACAAACCTGGTTCCTTTGTTTGCATGGACAGTGTCCCATGTCATGTCACTCCTGATAGTGCCTGGTGAAGGAAGAGGATAAGCAGTGCAGCGGCTGCATTCCCTCTTTCTGCCTGGGGTATTCAAAGGAGTAGGCAAAGTCTCTAAATGCAGATCTGGTATCCCTACTGGAAACTTATCCATGGCATTAAAAAAAAACTTAAGTTACAGTTTGGAAACTCTGTCTCTTTAATAGAGTTTGGAGACCTTGCAGGTCAGGCACACTGTAAGCATGCACTCCAAGGCTATTTTGGTTAATCAGGGTTGGAAGAGAAGACAGTTGAAATGAGCCTTCTCACAGCACAGCAGTATGAAGAGGGTCTGGGGGACACCCGTCTAATCTGAACCAACCCAGTGAAAAAGTAGACCAACCATTTTCAACCACTGTGCCGTGGTACGCTGGTGTGCCACGAGTGTTCTACAGGTGTGCCACAGGAACTTGGGGGGAAGATCATTTATTAGTAGGGCCAATGGAGTTGTGAGCCGCCCACTGGCAGCAGGGTATGCCTTGTCAATTGGCAAAAACCTGATGGTATGCCTTGACCATTTTAGTGCCTTGTCAGTGTGCCATGAGATGAAAAAGACTGAAAATTGCTGAAGTAGACAGTTGCTTTGCTGCAAAGAAAGAGCAGTTCCCTTTCTGGACTTGCCTGAACCTGCCTTGTGCTGTTGTTCTGGGCAGAATGCCAGGATAAAGGACATGTTCTGGTGCTTTCCTCATACTCTGGCCAGTCTAGGGTTTCCATGAGACTGCCATTCTCAAAAAAAAAGCATTTGCATTACACAGTAAACCTGAAGTATAAGAAGTAAACACATACTGGAAAGGATACATTCCAAATTTCATTTAGAACATAAGAGCCCTGCTGGATCAGGCCAAAGGCCCATTCCTGTGTCTCACAGTGGCCCACCAGATGCCTCAGGGAGCATACAAGACAACAAGAGACCTGCGTCTTGTTGCCACTCCCTTGCAACTGCCCTTCTGAGGTAGCCACCTGTTAAAACCAGGAGGTTGTGTGTGACCATCACGGCTTGTAACCTGTGATGGAGTTTTCCTCTAGAAATCTATGCAATCTCCTTTTAAAGGCATCCAGGCCAGACACCATCACCATATCTTGTGGCAAGGAGTTTCACAGACTAATTACATGCTTGGTAAAGGAATATTTTTTAATCTGTTCTAACTCTCCCAATTTTAGTGAATGTCCCCTGGTTGTGGTGCTGTGTGAGAGGGAAAAGAATATCCCTCTATCCATCCCCTGCATAATTTTGTACACCTTAATCTTATCCCCCACTCAGGCGCCTTTTTTCTAGCCTGAAGAGCTAGAAACACTGTAGCCTTTCCTCATAAGGGAAATGCCCCAGTCCACTTTGGTCGCTCTCTTCTGCACCTTGTCCAGTTCCACTACAACCTCTAAAGAACATAGAAATTTAGAAATGCCTTTAAGGATTTTTGGGGAAAGTAGGGGAGCTAATTAGCTGAAAGTGGGCATGATTCTCTAGGCACAGCTTGGCCTTGGAATCTGGCAAAACAGTAACTCTGTCATGTGAGAGTCTATGGAGACTCTCTACACCAGTACCTATAAAATATAATTAGTGAAGTCACTTTTGCAATCCAGTCCTACACAGGCCTATCATCAGTGAGAAGACAGTTCTATGCATGTGATCTGGGTGCTGCTCACCATTCAGCAATTGTGTACCTGCCCACTGCTGACTCAGGCAGCCCCAGTGGCTCCATCAGTGCCTCATGATTACTCAGTCAGGGTGCTGGGTCTCCCATACTACAGTCGCTCCTCAGGGTCAGTAGCCTCTTATTTCCCAGCCCACAGGCCATCATTGATTGCTGATCAACAGGAACATTTATTTAAAATATTTTTATACTGCCCTTCTCATCTCCACTGAGAGATATCCAAGGTAGTGTATCTTTTTGATGTATTGGTAGAATAAAAAACTAAAGGGAGGGGAGATATGTCTCTCCTCCTCCTCACAGGATAGTCGGTAAGGGGGGAAAGCATGGTTTAGCTCACAAAGGCACTAACAGTCATTCTTCACCTTGATGGCTTTTCCTTCTTCCACCCAATTACCCAATACACCTCCCTTCTTCAGGAAGTTAAGGAACACAGAGGGACTTGTCTTGTTCCTCTCCCATGATTTCATACTACCTACTTCCATTTTAGATTTTTGTGTTCCCCAGCCCTGAACAGTGACATAGCACAGTGGAGAGTGGCCTGGCATTGGCTTGATTACAGTTGTGTTGACCTCATTGTGACACCTAGGCTTTTCTGTGTCTTCTGAGGCCCTTCCTCATGAAACCTTTTTTCAGTTCTGGGTTGCATTAAGTGGGGACATCCACTAAAATTGAGTGTTGGGAGGGTTAGGACAGACAAAAGAAAATATTCTTTACTCAGCGTGTGGTCGGTCTGTGGAACTCCTTGCCGCAGGATGTGGTGACGGCATCTGGCCTGGATGCCTTTAAAAGGGGATTGGTCAAGTTTGTGGAGGAAAAATCCACTATGGGTTACAAGCCATGATGTGTACGTGCAACCTCCTGATTTTAGAAATGGGCTATGTCAGAATGCCAATGCAAGGGAGGGCACCAGGATGCAGGTCTCTTGTTATCTGGTGTGCTCCCTGGGGCATTTGGTGGGCCGCTGTGAGATACAGGAAGCTGGACTAGATGGGCCTATGGCCTGATCCAGTGGGGCTGTTCTTATGTTCTTATGTAAGTAGTTAATTGTTTGTTCATGGTTTTGGAAGTGTATAATATGTACTTTGCACTCCCCCCCCCCCAAGTCTTTTTGCCTTCATTGCTTAGAGGATTATTCTTTCCTTATCTTCTCTCAACTTGCACCATTTAATAATCTGTTTCTCTCATGGATTTTCATACCCCCATGCTTCATTCATTTCTCAACTATAAGCCTGTTTAATCCTTCTCTTTTTTTTTTTTTTGTCCACAACACATACCTTTGAAGTTCCCAAATCATTTCAAGTTCTTTGAACTCTACTTTTAAAAACTTACCTTGTTTTTCACATTTGGATTCCACCTTTCCTCTCTGAACTCATTTGAATGGGCATACATGGCTTGCCCAACTTTTTCCTCACAGCAGCCCATGAGAAATAGTGACTGGCCAAGGGTCACCCAGTGATATTCAGGGATGAGAATACTGATTTTTCCTGGCCAAGGTTCAGAACTCTAGTGATTACTTCACGCTGGCTCTGAGACGCTTAATGAACCTGAAACTGCTAGGCAGAGAAAGTTATAAAACAGAGTTAAGTTAATCCATTATGTAAAGCCCAGCCTTTTAGCTATACGGTGGCCAAGGTCGAGACCAAAGAAAGATGTTTTTTAAATGACCCCCAACAACTTATTAGGCCAGTGTTTTTTAAATAATGGGTCAGAACCCACTAGTTGGGTTGTGAACCAATTTCAGGTGGGTCCTCATTCATTTCAATATTTTATTTTTAATATATTAGACTTAATGCTACAGTGGTATGTAACTATATTTGGGGAGATGTTACAGATGTGTACTTTTAACAGGCTACAGGTATAACCTAATTATCCATGGATTTTTCCACTTGCAGTTTTATCTCAACACAATGAAAAAGGCCCTTTCAATTAAAGGAAAAAGTTGTTTAACAAGAGCTTCATTAATGCGAGAGAGGGCAACTGACTGACAAGCCTTGGGTGCCTTGGTGCGCCCTTCGGGGAGAAAGGCGGAATATAAATCGAATAAATAAAATTCATCAATCATTCTCTCTCCAGGCACTTAGAACAGCTTCACTCCAAGGCAAGCAACCCCTCCCTTTCCCCCAGAAAGAAAGATAATCACTTTGCCCTGGGTGAAGGGAGGGGTTGCTAAGTGAAGCCTTTTTAAGCACCTGGAGGGAGACTGTTCCATGAATTGTCTGCCTAATGATTCTGTCTTACAACACAAAGGCACAAGTCTGTTTTTTAAATCACCTAGCAAAAATACCCATTTAAAAAACAAATGAATTTGCTTTAAAGGTTTTTTTCCATCCACATGAGTTCTGGGTGCCTGCCTGGTCTCCATAGGGAGGTCTTTTTTAAGCTTCTTTTAAACAATTGCTCACCTGCGGAATTGAAATTTCAAAATTTATGATGGTGGTGATAAACTACGGTATAGATCAGTGATTTTCAACCTTTTTCATCAGGCAGCACACTGGCAAGGCACTAAAATGGTCAAGGCACACCATCAGCTTTTTGACAATGGTCGAGGCACACTGTGCTGTCAATGGGGGCTTACATCCCCCGATGGTCTATTGATAAATGACCCTCTCCCAAATTCCCGCGGCACACCTGGGGACCGTTCGCGGCACACCAGTGTGCTATGGCACAGTGGTTGAAAATGGCTGGTATAGATAGTGCTTCAAGCCTCTTGATGGTGTGGAAATTCGTTAGCTAACGCAAGATCGATATTTCTGGTTTCAGATCTAACTTTCCATTTTTCTGTAATTTTATGCTTTCTAGCTATTAAGGGTAATTTTTTAGGCTTTGTTTAAATCTTATAACCCGGCATAGCTGTATGATATTGTAAGAAACTGTTACTCTACCAGCAATACTTCTTGCCGGGATGTGGTTACTGGGGTGTATGTCAATAAAGGTTATTCTGATTTTTCTGAACTCAAGCTTCCCTGTGGACTAGACACCTTTAATTTAATATTGGGATGCTGTACACAAATGATGATGAGTGAATGGATGTTCATTGAATCGTATTCTGAAATGTAAACTCTTGGCTGAATGGAAATGGAAAGCTTAGCCCTGTGCAGGATTGAATCCCTTGGGTTCTTTTGTTGAGCAGAGACCTGGAGATGTAAGATTTGCAGCTGCCTGTGTTTATTATCAAAAGCTGGCACCTGATGACTGGCATCACCCACAGGAAAAGGTCTCCTTGGGGTATTGCTGCTATTTTGCAGAAGAAGGTTGGGTTGTAACTATGCAAGGAGATATCTGAAAAGGGAAATCTGCCATTACAGGTGCATATACCATCTAGGTGGAGCATTTCACTCAGGAGGCTGTGTCGCTTTGGAGAATGGAGTTTTCATTTTCTCTCCTGCTCCCAGATCACCAGTCTAAAGTATCTCATCATTGAGAAATTTCATGTGAAGTTTCCTAGTAAATTAGCCCTCACCAGTGACTCTCAGCCTATTTTTTGAGAAGTTTTAAACAGGGGCCGTCAAGTGGATCTGCTGCCCCTGCACACCTCACCCCCTTTTTAATTCCCATCCTTTTTTTCCTTGCTCACATTCGCACAAACATGCCCCAGTGCAGCTGCTGCTGCTGCTGCCTCTTCTTTCTCCTCCTTTGTGCCTGACTGTTGAAAGAAGCAGCCAGTCTGGTGAGGAGAGGGGGTGCTCCCCTCCTTACCTTTTTGTTTGCTGCTTGATCCCACTCAGCCACATTCAAACAAATGTGCTGAGCAGAGTGGGCTTGAAGCAGAGTTCTCTTCCACTTCCAGCACGCTCTACACAGCCTGCTTTGAATACAACTGAGCAAGAGCAAGTAGAAAGTGGTGGCAGTAAAGCTGAGGAGGAGGCGGGAGGGGGGGGGCTGTGACTTCTTCTCCAACACCCAATCCTTTCTTGTTGGGTGGGAAAGGAGGAGCTAGAGGTGGAATTATCCTGTTTGGTTTGCTTGTGCAAGCAGGGCAATCAGAACAGGCTTGCTACAATCAGTAGGGTCACTATGGAGTTGTGGCTGATGCAGGCCACTCTGGTGCAACCTTTGGCAGGGGCTGCCACCACACTGCCTGAGCCTCCTTTCAACTGTCTTTGGCCTTTTCTGGTCCCAGCCACCTCCTGCTCTTGTCAGCGATCACGTTTTTGCCACTTGCTGGTAAGAGCACAAAGCAACCGGACTGGGAAAGGGCCAAAGATTGCCAAACAGAGGCGGTCCAGAGGCAGGCTTTTGTATTTAAACCAATGCAAAAGCCCGGAATGTTGAAGTGACATGATTACATCATCATGCTCCCCCCCCAACTTCCGAAATGCTGAGCTTCACAAGGTGAGAGTTGCACTGGGTGCAAGCTGCCACAGGGACACCTCTGGCTACAGTGTCCGGCTGCTTTTTTCTCCTGCGGCATTGCTGTGATTGCTCATGATGGTGGTGATAGTCGTGAATTGTCATTGCCATAATCCTCCTCTTCTTCATGCTCAGCAAGTAGGAAGAGGACTGGAACACTGGTTGAAGCGTCTGCACAGATGGTGGGCTGGAGGGGAGCAGGAGGCTGACTTGGGGGGCAGGGGGTTAGTCAGTTAGCTGCCTTCTCCAGCCTGCCCCTTGAAGCAGCTGCTTCAGCCAGACTCATGGCTGGGTCAACCCAAGTTCTCAACACACATTTTCAACATGCCATAGATTTCCAACACGTAATGGTCAGGATCAGGCAAGCCCATGGCACTTTGTTCTTCCAGTTACACTGAAGGGTGCAAGTAGTTGGATCTAAAAGTTCACTCTAGAATTTCGGTAACGTTGCAAGGAAGCCAGAGTATCCATCCTGGCTCCCTTGCTGATTCATAAGCCTCTCTCAAACTGTTGTTGTCCCAAGTGACTGCTTGGGATGTTATACTTGGGCCAGCCCTGCTCAGAGCTGGGGAACAGAAAGAATAACAACGATGGGCTGTTTTCATGTGTTATACTTTTAAATCCCATTGATTTCAATTGGGGACAGTGAGGCCATTTAATCCATTCAGTGAAGTGGATTTATTTATATCCTGCTTTTGTTTAAAAAAAATACTCAAGGTGTTTCATGGCACACCAATCCACAGCACAATAAAAATAAACCATAAAAATATTTTTGAACACATTTTAGATCATCAATAATCTGTAAAAGATTCAGGGCCCAATCCTGAGCCCTGGCTTACCACCAGCGCACAGTGTCACAAACGTGCCATGAGGCATGCCTGCGACACATAACATGGGCCCAGCACCGGAGCTAGCCCGTGCTGGGTCAGCTCTGGCACTGGGCCCAAATTCCGCTGTCTGTAACTTGCCTGGACTGCCAGGTGGCGAAGAGGTAAGTGGTAGCAGGTTCCAGGTTGGGGGGGGGGATATGGCGGGGAGGAGGCCTTGCAGGGGGAATGGGGTGGTAGGGGACAGGACCAGCAGAGCTCAGCTCCACTGGATCCTGAGCCCCATGTCAGGCCTCGCAGCCTGACATTGGAGTCCTCAATTCTGAGCTGATGCAGGATCAAGTAGCCCCATTATGGGATTACTTCCTTCAAGGAGCTGCTGTGGGCTACCCGGTGGGCACTGGATATCGCAGCAGCCATTTTTGGTGCCGTGGCAGCCCCACGTGCCTGGCAGCTTAGGATTGCCACTAGTGTTGTGGCAGTGCAAGGTCCTTTATGGAAGTGCAGAAGACAGGCCCACTGCTGTAAACAGTGCAGGGCAGGGCATGCATGGCAGCAGCCCCAGAGGCTCTTCAGGCACTGGTAAGTAGGCGGTGGGTGCAGGCTGTGGGCAGGGAGGGAGAGGAACCAGGGGTGTGCCAGATAAGGGAGGGGCTGGATCCAGCAGCAGTCATGCACACCAGATCTGATCCCCTCTTTCTGAAACCACCCCACCCCTTTTATCTTCTTGGACATATGCTAGCATATGCTTGTAGTTTTGTCCAAAGAGACCCATAGGCAATCAGCTAACCTACTGGGGTGGGGGGGGGGGGCCTTAAGTAAGAATTTTTTTAAGATAAATGTATCACAGAGCCCTTGGCTTGGCTGCATGCTATAACATAGCAGGAGGCAGGATTGGGCAGTAAAAAGAATAAATAGCAGCAGAGAAAATGAAATAGAGCAGCTCCCAAGAAAGACCACTGTAGCAATGAAATTTACCACAGTAAATATGTCACTATCATCATCTTAAACCATGTACGGATCCAAGGCATGGCAATACAGATATGTCCTCATCTCACAGCAGGTACCATTGGAGGGACTTAAAAGGGCTTAACTTGGGTTGAATCAGAATTGTTGCTTGTGGTGCTTAAAAATACCTGCTGTAAAACAAATTTGATATGGGTAATTGCCCCAGGGAATTGTTGATTGCAGGGAGTACCCATATTAGAATATTTGTGACTTCTATAGGTGTCGTGTGTGGCCAAAACTGGCTCAAGATTTTTTTGCCCTCTTGGGTGGCAAAAGTTGGCAACATTTTCACTGTAAACTGTGAACATATTCCAGAAACTCTTTAAGATACTAGGTTGCCCTCTCTGTTGACTTGGAGAGCTGACCATGCCAGAAGCGGCCCCAGATCCTGAACAGAGTGGGAGGAGGGCAGAATTGTGTGGTGACGGGGGCAGGGGGTGGGTGGATCAAGTCTGGGAGGGGGTGAGATCTGTGGTGCTGGCGTGCACTGAACCCAACCCCATTCCTGGCCTGATCCGCCTGCGCAGATCAATATGGTATTGTGCAAGTGATATTGCTGGCACAAGTTCAAGTGACTGCTGGGATACCCAGGGACAAGGAGAAAAAACCACCCTGAGGAGACTTCCAGCAGCCAAAAATCCCCTGTGGGATGCAGTATAGCCCGTGCTGGTTCTTTAGCCAAACTTGGCATTAATTACTAGTCGGGACCCACCCGGGGGCCTAGGATGTTGTAATATATTTGCAAATTATTATTATTATTTATTACAGTGTCTTGGCTGGTATTGAGTGAAATATTTCCTGGTGGAATTAGAGGAAGAGCAATGGCTCTAACCTCCAGCGTGAACTGGGGTGTTAATCTCCTAATCTCATCAACTTTTTTAACGATAACAGGTAAGGCCGGCATGTCTTGGCTTGAATTCAGAAATCCACATATGGCTCAGAATGACCCTTTTGGTGTGTGATGCTCCTCTGAAGAGGCTGAAATAACATCAGTTGCAGTATTGAAACTGAATTCCAAGCATCTGGGAGGGGCCCAGTGTACTGTATCTCAGTGGACACAAATATAACTCATCCCCTTTTTATTTCTAGCATCTCCAGAATTGGCCACTCTAGGTGGGAGAACTGTAATGGGGAATCTGGCAGCTAGGCTGGAATGTCTTCACAGCCCCTCATGCCCAAGAGTTGAACTTTATTGGCAACGTGTTGTCAGGATAGAAAGTCTTCACTTATACAATGTCAAAGGAGTGCATCTCTGCCCTGGCCATTATGATACCCAATGATGTATGCATGCACGTGCCCTAGCCGGGCTTCTTTATCGCCTTTAATACCAGCATTACCCCTTTCTCCAAAGTTGTCCCACATTGCCATTTCACCAGATACAGTTGTCGTCCACCAGTGACTTAGAGACAGAGCATTGGTTTTATGCAGTTAATTAGATGTGCTTCTGCTAGGTATAAAACAGATTTCAGTTTGTCTGCACCAAGGACCTAGGAGAAAGAAACAAAAATGGCTGTTTCCCATTTTTGGAAAATATAAAATGTAGCAATTACTAATCAAGTCTTACACTCTCGTTTAGCTTGCAGAACGAGGTCACTTCCTAGCCATAATGTGGTTACTTTTCTTTCCTGTAGAACACATTTTCCATAGGAATGTTGTTGCTACAAGAAAGATATTGATAGGGAAAAGTGTTGTGTGGAGGAACCCGCTTCATATTCCAGCATACTTATATGTGAACCTAAGCAGAGCCTTACTAAATCAGGCCAAAGGCCCATCTAGTCCAGCATCCTATCTTCCCATACTAGCCAACCAAATGTCCCTGGGAAGTCCACAAGCAGGAGAGAAACACAACACCCACCATTGCTCCCCTGTGACTGGTTGACTGCTTCTGAACCTGGAAGTGGTATACTTTAAAGACATCATGACTAGTGGCCTCTGACAGAGGGGGTGGCCTCCATTGTGGGCATCACAACATGTATGTGGATGGACGTCCTAAATGTTAACAGATCATCCACATGTGTATTTACTTCATTAAAAATAAAAACCTGTAGTAAGTTGTCTTGTGGAAATTAAAAATTACTTGTCTAAATTAACTGGTCTGAGAGAAGTGTCCATAAAATATCTTGCACTTTTTTTGGAGTTTTTTTTTAAATTTAATTAAAATCAAATCAAAGTTTAATCTAATTTTTCTCTTTTTTCCCTTTTTAATTCCTAGACCTAATTGGCTTGTCATGGGTGTATTTCATTTATGCCCTGATGAGCCTGGTGTCATTAGCATTTGTCATTGTCTTTATTCCTGAGACAAAGGGCTGTTCCTTAGAGCAAATTTCTATGAAATTGGCAAAACAGTAAGTATAAAACAATATCTAGGTAAGCACATTGTAACACACTACAAAGCCTTGTTCAAATGTGCAGAAACTCTCTCTCTCTCTAAGTGTGTGTGTGTGTGTGAGACAGAGAGAGAGAGAGAGAGAGAGAGAGAGAGAGAGAGAGCGCGCAGGTGGATAGCTGGTTGTGAATGCTTTCCCATGTCAGTTTGCAAAGTTGTGTTGAGGAAGGTGATGAGTCTCATAAATCAGGCAAAACCTGCCCTCTAGTGGACAAGCCATTTAACACTGTGCAGTAATAGTAAGTAACCAGCTAACAATTGAACAACTCTTAAGTGCAGGGTGGTTCAGAAGTGCTTGGGTTCTGCTGGGCTCTCAGCTTGTAGGCAAGTGACCCAGCACCAGTGATGGGGCAGAGCCTTACCAGCTGTTATCTCAGGCTAAATGCCTTATTCCACATAAACCTGCCTTCTCTCCAGAGTAGTTCAAGGAGACCTTTTTTCATGCACTGTCATCATCTGAAGCTCAGTTCTGGGAATAGGGTTTCCTCCATGGCTGTGCTCAAACTGGGAGATCCACGTGATCCCTTCCAGAATGTTTTTCCACAGAATGCTAAACCCTTTACTGTTCTATCAGAAAGCCTGCTGGAAGTTTTAATTTTTCCGTGTTTTAATTTGGCTCCGTGTGTGTATTTATGGTTGGTTTTGTTGCCAGCTTGTCTGCTGGCTTTTTTGAGCTTACTGTCTTTTAAATGTTTGTTGTGAGCTGCGTTGGGTGCCCTTGTATTAGGGTGGAAAAGTAGAAGGAATAGAAACAGTTTTGCCCTACAAATAGTTGCCATTGTCCTCCCTCAGAGATACGCATAAGAACAGCCCCACTGGAGCAAGCCATAGGCCCATCTACTCCAGCTTCCTGTATCTCACAGCAGCACACCAGATAACAAGAGACCTGCATCCTGGGGCCCTCCCTAACAAGCCCACTCATAAGCCCAACTCTATTTTTTTTTAATAAATAGAAATGGAGAAAATGTTTCGTAAAAATGATCTTCAAAAGTCCATTTAATCAGAGCATTGTCTTAGCAGCACTGTTTAAAATTGTAGTGTCAAAACTGAGATGTTTTTGTGATAGCTGAATTTACTTTTTGCCCTTTTAGAGAAAGGTGAAATACTTTTATTTTATATAAAGGTAGCACAGTTACAGCCAAAGCTAACACTGAACCTTTTCAAAACCCTAGTTTGATAATAATATTTTATGAAAGTGTACCCAAGTCTTATCTGTGCCTTTCACTGTTCTGATAAACTGCTTGATTATGTGGATCACATCATGTTTGACAACAAATGTTAATTTGATTCAAGTCAAATTTCATTCCACTTACGCCTAATATTGCATATATGCAGCAGGGACCAAATGTGCTGGACAAAATTGATAAAAAATGCTAAATCATTGGCCTAGTGAGGCAAGATGGACACACACACTCCAGTAGCAACGGTTTTGTTAGCTGTAAATTCAGGAATGAAGAAGTAGAAAGGCTTATAATACATATTCCTTTGAAATGCTTCCTGTCTTCCAGGAAATATGCCAGGACAGCCTTTTGCTGGGTGAGTCAACCACAGGAGGAACTGGTGCCTATAGGGCTTTCCAAGAAAGAATCCCGTGAACAATTCTACTGAGCAGCATTACAGGCAGAAGAGTTAGTCTTCTCAAAGGACACAATGGCACAGTGCTCCAAAGTGCAGCCACTACATTCACCTGCTTTCTACCTTACTGTACATGCTTTTGGTATTCTATTTTAGTAGATGTCTTTGGTCAGTTGACAGATTAATAAGATTTTGCACTTCATAAGCACAAACCCATAAATATCATCAATAAGGTGATATGATGAGGGGACTGATTCTATAACATCTCCGAAACACTGTACAAGAGAACAGTGGAAATTTTGCACAAACCCCTCCTTTAAAGGATTCTAAAAAGTTGTTTTAGACTACACAATCCACCCATTCCAAACACTGCAGTCACCTTTGCTCAAGCAGTTGTATTCCTTAGGCCTACCACCTTGTTGGCATCCTTCAGTCTAAGAAGACTCTGGTATCGCACTCTGAATAGTGTTCTGGAACAGAGTGTCCTCTCCAGAGCGCGAAGCCTGGGTAAAGTAGATATGGAGGATAGACTGTTACCCATGCAGCAAATCCCCCCTCTCCACGTCGCTGAAATGGTCCAATGGAAAGACAGAGGCCAATACGGTTGGTTCCAGCGGCATCGCAGGAGTTGCCAGAACGTGACTGTGTTCAGCCATGAACTGCCTCAGGGACTCCGGCTCCGGATTTTTCCTTGAGGTTGACTCCTGAAGCCTTTTCCATAATTGGATGTAGCTACAAGGCAGTGGAGGCTTGGCATCAGAGTTTTCCTTCTCTCAGATGAGCTGCCTTCCCAGGCTAACGAGTCCCATCTACCCGGTGGCTGTTCAGTCACCTCTTACGACAAGTGCAGCCAAACTGAGGGCCTATTCTTATCCCCAGCCCTCAGGTGACAAGGGGACAAGGCCCTCTGGCCTACCACCAAGCTTTCTAAAATGAAGTGCCATCAGAATATAGAGCAGGCACTGTGTAATTATTGCCACAAACCAGTTGTCTTTGGCTTAAAGTTAATGAATCTAGCCAGAATGTTGAGAACTGAACTTTTCAAGACTTTTCTCTGCCATGGCTTGGAAGGCAATGCAAATAGTCAAATTTCAGAATTCCTCAGCCATAATGAAGCACTACTGCTTCACAGCCATTCACGTACACTCCCATGGTGGAGCTGTTCTGCAAGCTGTAGTGGTGAAAAGGCATATGTTCACCTTTTGGAGGAAAAACACAATATTCATTTCAGAACTGCTGTTTAAAAATCATTAACCATGTTATGTTACCTAGCATGTTCTCCCTTTTAATTGTCAGGGTTACATCTGAGTTTTTGTACTCACTAATAATAGTACTCACTGAGTACAGTATACAGTTTTAAAAACTTGTGTAAGGAAGCCAACTGTTCAGCCTTGCTTTACCAAGAGATCTCAGACCCAGCAGGTAGCTAGAAAACAAGGAAAAAAAAGTACATTGTTCAAGGGGAAGAGATATTCATGCTCCAAAAATCATAGGTTTAGCAGGTATGACACAGGTCACTCCTGTGTAATGCAAGAAGCAGCCCTTGCAAATATAATCTTTGTTCAGATATTGCTTACATAATCTAATTCAGAAATACTTTCACTTCCACACCTAGCTCTTCTTTGAAAACAATTTTTTTAAAAAAGTAGATAAGGCCTTTTATAATACATCTGAGGGCCCAATCCTATCCATCTTCCAGCAGTGGTGCAGTTGCAATGCAAACCCAAGGCAAGGGAACAAATGTTTCGATACCGTGAGGAGGCCTTTGTGACTACCTCCCCACCACAAGATGCAGTGTACACCTCATCAGTACTGGAAAATTTGATGGGATTGGGCCCCTAGCCCCCAAATGTTCAAATGACCTAGGGCCCAACCATATCGAATTTTCCAGTGCTGGTGCTGCTGTGCCTTTGGGGTATGCACTGCTTCCTGTGTTGGGGATATTATTATTAACAGTATTTATATACCACTTTTCAACTAAAGTTCTCAAAGCAGTTTACAGAGAAAAATCAAATAACTAATGGTTCCCTGTCCCAAAAGGGCTAACAATCTAAAAAGATGCAAAAGAACACCGACAGCCACTAGAACAGACACTGCTGGGGTGAGGTGGGCCAGTTACTCTCCCCCTGCTAAAAAGAGGAGCACCCACTTGAAAAAGTGCCTCTTACCCAGTTAGCAGGGGTACAGTCACAAAGGCCTCCTTAAGGTATTTGTTCCCTCAACCCGGGCTGCATTGTGGTTGCACCGATGCTGGAAAGTTGGATTGGATTGGGCTGTTGTTTATTCTTAATTGTCCCATTCAAATACTTGTTTTGACATTATATATATAAAAGGTTCAGAAAACATAAGCACATATCCATTTGTTAGGACTTCTCAAAGAAGTGCATGACTCAAATATTCCTAAAATCAGAGAATACCATCAACCAAATTAAATGATTTAATTCAGAGGTTCCCACACTTTAATTGCTTTGCAGTAAGTTAGGGCCCAATCCTATCCAATTTTCCAGGGTAGATGCAGTGATGTCAGGGGGTGTGAGCTGCATCCTTTGGTGGGGAGGCAGTCACAAAGGCTGTTCCATTACCTCCGGGTTACATTGCAGCTGCACTGGTGCTGGAAAGTTGAATAGGATTTGGTCCTTAATTACCCATATTAGGTAACAACTCATTCAAGAAAATTTATCAGATTCACAACCCAAACTTTGGTGGCAAGATATTGCACACATATGTTGACAACTCTTTTGAACATATGACATCCACAGTAACATTTCCATTCATCAAAGTGCATTCCTTGAACACAAACTCCCTTTGAGAACAGGATGAGCATTCTTCTCGCACATGCCTTTTAGAGACCTTTGCAAACCGGGAATACTCCTTGCATTTACAGAGTACATTGCTTTACTCTGAATGCTGCCTAAGTCTGCACTGGCAAATGTACCCATCAACTATAGAAAAGCAACCAACACACCTGCTTTTCTGTTTAGAAATGTAAAAGTATTGCATTTTATCATACTTCTCCATGATTTAAGGCTTCCAAACAGTTTGCTTGTTATCTCCTCAGGGCACGTTCATGTGCATTTAATTTTTCATGCAAGTGACCCCAAACAGTTCTCAGGCATGTAGTCATCAGGCTAGCACACTAAGGAATTTGGGTGAGCAGGTTATAATAGACAGTAGCATTTTCTAGGACTATAGCAGCCTCTTTTCTATCTGCCACTACTAGAATTCCTGTTGGCTTGATCAATAGGCCCCTGGTTCACATCCATGACAGGTAAAGCATTTTCTTTGCTGGAAGAAAATATTGGTTGTCTCAAACAACAGTTCTGAAGCATTGTTTGTTTTCCATTAAGAGATCACTTTATTTGTAAGCATGTTTTTCTCCTCCCCCCTCCCCCAAACAGGTTGGTTTTACCCATGTCCTTTCCCCCAAGATTCTGTCATAGTACTTAATGGTATTTCAGAATAAGAGTAATAAATAAAAGCATCTTCCAAAAGAAGTTTATTTACAGTGATCCACTGAGTTTATTTCAGTGTGAAGTGCAAAACCGGTAGCTGAATGCACATTAATCTGCAATAGTTGTATCTGTATTTTGTTCACCTCTTGCAACTTAAGAGATGGGAAACAAACATAGGTGCATTTTTACATATTTATTATAGATGGCAAGAGTAGCATTTTCATTTCCCTTATGATTTACCACTTATCAGTTCCATATGCAAATGTACCAACAGATTCAATATTGGCTTTTCAAGTCCCAAGCTTACATGCCACAGCCAAGCTTTGTTGCTCATTAACGTTTTTAGAAAAATTTTATAACAGTACTATAGCAACATCTGGCAAAAATATGGACAGTTTTTCGCTTAGCCTAAGACTTAATCAATGAGAAATATGGTGTATCCTGAAAATTTAAGATCACTGGAAGTAGTTCATAGCACAGCTTTTAAAAACAAACAAAAAAAAAACCTTGCTTCTAGACTGCAGCCAGGGATAGTTGATTTTACAACAGCCAAATGCTTCAGACTTGAAGATTTTCTCTTCACACTTGACACATTCTTCACTAAAGTCCATCAAGATCCAAAATACATTCTTGTTTAGCACGGCAAGAAGGAAATCCTCTGAATTCTGCATTTAGCTACAAGAAAAATACAGCAAACCAAATTCTGCACTTGGAACACTTATGCATCTGCCATTCATTTCACTCTAGTCTGCTACTGATCACTTTATACACACACTAAAACTGAACAAAATATGAGCAAAATATTACACTTACATTGCTCTACTTACTTTGCCAATATACAATTGTTAATAGAAAAGAGAGAAGGAATGTAACAGAACAGGTATGAAGAGAGGTTTTTGCAGACTTTTATTTGTGCATGGTCATCAGGTGAAAAAGGTAATGTCTACAGCTTCTTTGGTGCCCAACAGTCAGCGTACAAAAATGTAAAAGACTATTCACAAAAAAACCCAAAAAAAAAACAACACAAGCTCAAGTGAAGTGTTTCCAAAGTTAGTGCATATCATGACAATTCTGCTTATGAACACACAGAAATTACTGCAGAAATAAATAGAATGTCTTGTCAAAAGCAGCAATTTCAATATCTTGTAAACTTTTGTTTTCACAATACAGCACTGTTCAAAATAAAATCCAAAAGGGACTGGAGTTTATTACTGTGGCCAAGAGTTTGCACCTCCTCCTCAGCTGTGTTGGTCCAGTTGTCCTTTCTCCCTCATTTTCTTTTTTGCTTTTTTAGTCCAATGTGCAGCAGTCTTATAAAAGGTGCTTTGTTAGGTTATCCAACCACGAAGTGGCACATTATAAAATTTCTTTCCTGCTTTCAAACACAAATGGATAAATCTGTTCCACTGCAGTGGCAACAGCCTTTACATTTGGCCCTGAGAGTAAATGGGGGAAAAAATGAAAAAGAATCAGGCTATAGAAGAAAACAAACCACTGAAGTCACTATTTTATAATCATGCCTTGAGCATTACTTGTGCCTGGTATTCCAAACACAAATGTTTCCATGGAATGATTTTAAGCAGTAATACTGAAGCAGCAAACACCTCCAAGAGCGTTCATTCAATATGTATCACCCTAATAAGCCACATCTCTTCCCATGTGTGTTGGAGACCAGCCCGGGGCCATGCCACACTGAAGATCAGGGGCCAATTTGATCAATTCCATACAGGAGAAGGAGCCATAAAACTCAGCAGTGTTACATTCTTTCTCCAGAGCTGGCTCCCTGCAGTTTGCTTTGATAATACAATGGCCTGGATATTCCCATGCTGATATATCTTTAACCATGGGCTAGTATGCAGTCCAATCCAAACATAATCCAGTCAATATACCACTGTTAAAAGTTTCCTCATGCTGTGTTGGCATGGACAGTAAAATTTTTAAAGTGTTAAGCAATACTACTGAAACAGCAATTACTTCCAGAATATATCTTGCGCAACTTAAATCCACATTATTTGGCTTAAGTGACTAACTTTTGTCCCCTTCCAGCAGGTAATGCAATTAGCCCTGCTACAGGGTTACTCGATTCTGCAGCACCCCTTGGGCTGCCATAGAATCAAGAGCCTCCATGTTGAGGCTCTGTGGCCTGACACAGAGGCTCTGGATGCAGAGAAGGGGAGCTCCTCTGGTCCTCCCTCCCTCCCACCCCACTCCCTCCCCCCTGACATGCCTCCTCCCTGCCCTATCCCCACCCTCCCCCTCCCCAGAACACAGACGTGCCTTATGGCACATTTGTGACACTCAGCGCCAGTGCTGGACCAGCGCTAAGGGCTCAGGGTTTGGCTCTTAGTTTGTAACACCCAGTAATCACAGAACAAATAATAACTTCAACCCAGCTCTCCCACAGAAAGTTACCTATTCACAAGAAAGCAAATACCTGTAACGGTGATACTTCCTGTCGAAAAAATCTGTAGAGTAGCTCTGAGTGATTTTATTCTGTAGCACACTGCAGGGTGAAGCTCTGGTTCATAACTAGGTAGCAGAAAAGCAACACTCATTACAAGAAATTCAAAATATCAAGTAACAAGCGTGAATGGATTTGAACTTTACTATACCTTGCATGGGGTCTGTTGTTTTTTGTGAATTCTGGCAATCTGATCTCAAAGGGCATGTTGCATACTGCTAAAACATTGACAACTTTAAAATCTGTAAAAATCACCTTTTGGAAGGAAAGAGAAGGCATGGAAATATTAGGGCACATTTACTATAATTTGATATGGACTTATTTATGCACATTTCTATATGAATTCAATTAAGATACCTTCTTGTTTACTACACTGTTGAAGAAAAACCCCAAATACCCAGGGATGGCAGCATAAGTGACCAAAGTTGGACACTGGTTCAAGGGCCCACAGCCCAACACTGAGGCCCCACACCCCAAATAGGGATTGCTAATAGGCGGCACTGTGACAAATCTCTCACACTGCAGGGACAGTCCCATTTGTGGACAGGGAGATAGGTGGGCTGCAAGAGACATACAGCATTACTGCCTCCTCCTGCTTTCCCTCTCTGTAAATGGACTTCCTCCTAGAAACTCTGGGAGGAAGCTCATTCAACAACATGAAGGAAAGGAGATGTTATCATTGAAGGACTCTGAGCCCACCCCACCCCCATCATTCTCATCAGAGAATGCAGAAGCAGTGGCAGCTTCCTCCTCTGAGAGTGATGAACCACTGCTGCCATCACTGCATCCCCCTCCATTCACCAATGGGAAGGGACAGCCACTGCTGGCAACTCCCCCTCCCCCAGTCCCTTGACAAATTGGGAACAGGAAAACAGTGGGTCTTTCTCCTCTTGTATTAGGAGAGTAGGAGTTGACCAATTCACCAACAGGGAAGAAAAGGAGCTGCCACCACACCCCACTCCATAAAAACCAGCCCCCCCCAATGCGTACAGAGACTTCACTGTTCACATGGCAGGGGCTTTCACCGAGAGCCAGCCCTGCCAATATCACAAGGGCATTCACAACTCTATACTGGTTAGAATATTGTAACTACAATAATTTCTTTTTTCTTTTCATGCATCATTGTTCTTCCAAATACAGTTATATGTTTATACTTGAAAGCTGTTGAAACTCTGGGCACAATCCAGCTAAAACTAAGCATCTTTAAATCCTATTGATTTCAGTAGGAAATGCACCCCAAAGATGCTTAATTTTGCCTGGAATGTACGTATTGTAAAATGCATTATGATTTTCAGTTGACTGAAATATATTGCACCAATTGCGTTAGAGCCCAATCCCGGTGCACACTGTTGCAAACATACCATAAGGCATGTTTGTGAGGCTTACCGCTGGCAGGCAGGTAAGCCTCACAGGCAGGCACCTGGCCTCTGCCACTAGGCGGTCGCATGGACAGCCAAGGTAAGCAGGGGCAGGGGGGAGAAGGTGTTCTGGGGAGTGGGGAGGTGGGCGGGAGTTGTGCCAGGGGAGGGAGGGAGGCGGGTCTAGTGGAACTCCACTCTACCAGATACAGAGTATTCGTGTGGGACTCGACATCCGACATGAACACTCTTCCCATTGCGGGTGAACATCCCATGAACACTACTTCCCTTACCCAGTAGAAGGGGATGAAAGCCCCCTTCCCCTGAGGTGCCGCCTGCAGCTGCTGTTGGTGCACAGGATGCGGCAGCAGCCGTTTTCGTTGCTGCCACAGCTGCGTGCCACGGGAGCTCAGGATTAGGTTGTTAGTCATCTTTACATGGTTTATCCTAAGGATGACAGTGGCAGTCACAAATCAATGATACTACTAAATGCTGAAAGATAATCCACATTGGTCTTTGTAGTCATGCTCTCATTTCATTGCAAACAAACCTTTTCACTGACAATGTCAAATGAACTCTCAGCAGCTGCAACACTTCTGTTAAAGGAACAGTTCTTTGACTAGACAAAGCTGGCTGCTGCCAAATCAAACGATTACAGCTTTAAGCCACATCTCCAGAAAGGAAGCTTGCATGTCTGCCAGGGACTCTTTTTGCTTCCTTCCTTCAAACCTCCACATGAGAAAGCAATTGCCTAGTTTGTCTCACAAGCAGGAGAGTTGCAGAAACTGCCAACACTACACAACCCCAGTGAGTTTTTGCAGAAAGAAAGCAGGACCACTTCTTTCCTTTCTGCAAACCCTTCTTGTAGGAAGGTTTCTCTCCTACAAACAGGATTTAAATCTGAAAGTGCAGTACATGCCAAATGGGAGGGATGTTCACCACTGGTTAGCAAATTTATGAATCCCTGGCTAAGCAGTAAGACTAATTAGAATAAAAGAACAGCCCTGCCGGATTAGGCCAAGGGCCCATCCAGTCCAGCTTCCCGTATCTCACAGTGGCCCATCAGATGCTTCTGGGAGCATATGAGACAATAGGATACCTGCATTTCATTGCTACTCCCTTGCATCTACTATTCAGACAGGCTACCTCTAAAACTGGAGGTTGCATATAGCCATTATGACTTGTGACCTCATGATGGACTTCTCCTCTATAAATCAATCCAATCACCTTTTAAAGACATCTAGGCCAGGCGTCATCACAAGAACCTGTGGCAAGGAGTTCCACAGATCAGTTAAGTACTGGGTAAAGAAATATTAATCAGCAGTCTTCTGGAATCAGATCTATTAAATCAGAGGTTATGTGAATTCAGACATTCACTAGTGAATAAGCCTAGATTTATTTCACTGGACAAATTACCTGAAAACCTAGTTTCTGCAGACTTCGGGCTAAGCGTCTGGCACCAAGTTTAGCTTCTTCTTCACTAGAGTTGAAAAACAAAACAATTGGTTAAGAAATTACAGAAATAAAGTCCTATATTCACCAACAAGTAAATTTGTAGGAAAATGAGAAATAAAGATACACGCAAAGTATACCTTGTAGCTCCTGTGCAAATTACTTTCCCTGAGGACCAAATTGTCGCTGTAATCCTGGGTTTCCTAAGCTTCATTAATACTTTCTGAAACAAATAGAACAAATGTTGATCTTAGATTGAAAAAACCTCTTACCATAGAAGCGGAACAGAATATTGAACTACAGAGCTGAATGCTGTCATTGTGTTGAAGTGCAGCATAAACTTTATTATAAAAAGGCACCAGAGTTCCTGTATAGTAAGGCTGGAATGTTCAAGTGTTTTTGTTTTAATTTGCATTCTACAATTACAAATTATATACAATTATAAATTAATTTGCGTTCTACATTCTACAATTATACAGAATTTTCAGACTATTTTCTCTAAAACCTGCCATTACAAAATCTGGCACAGATAATCTTTCCAATATTGAGTTTATTCTGGCCAAATTCCAGAAGAATGAGTCAAAATGGCCAAAATTTGGTAATTCAGACAATTCCCTGTGAAAGGTTTACTTGGTAAACCTGTACCACATTTATGACTGAAGATCTGCATCCCCAAAAACACATCTTTTACTTTCATCCATATAGATTAGATTAAAAAGTTCAATGAGATAAGGAGGTGCACCCTTTTCTTGGGGTTAAGAGCCAAGATGGTGAAATGGGTCAGGAGTCAGACTGGGAAGATCCAAGTTCAAATCCTGATTTGGACAGTCCCCATTGGTTCACCTTGGGTTAGTCATAGCCTAAGCTACCTCATAGAGTTATTGTGAAGGCAAGAAGAGGGAAGGAACTATGTGTACCACCCCCAGCTCCTTGGAATAAGGGTGATATAAATATGTGAAAATAAAATAAAGACAATCCACTGTATAGTTTTTAAATGGTAAGGGTTTAAAGTTTCCATTTTAAAATTCCTATTAATGTTGGACAGCAATTAACAATGTAGGTCATTTCACACCTCTTAAGGTTGAATTCTGCCTTCCAAGAAGTAATGGCAATTACTTCTACACACATCTTCTGCCTTCCAGCCAGCCTCTTTGGCAGCTGCCTTGCTCTCAAGCATATCTTCGGACACTGAGACATCTGGCCTTCCCATTAGACACTGAGTTGCCAGGGCAACCCTGGTCCTGGCAAAAAGGCCCATCTCAGCTTGTTTGGCTGGTCTCTACTGCTGCAGACTGTGGAATCATGCATAAGTTAAACCAGGTCATAAGTTATACATCACTTATCACCGTGCAACTTAGGTCATGATAGCAGTAAAAATGGTTCACAATGTCACCTGCTGCAGCAATGTAAATGAGAAGATGATCCTGGGGGACAAAACATGGAGGAAGGTACTTTGGGAAAATTTACATGTGAACAATATGCAACACATCTGCGCTGCGTATGTAGCACATAACATAGCCATCAAAGCTGGCTGGATTGAACCCTGAAGCCTCAGAATCTGTAGCAGTGGAAGAGCCCAATGTGACATCTGGAAGTGAATGGAGCCTTAATGGGGGGCCTGCAAAGACCTTTGTGCCAGGGCCCCTAGAAAACTGATTCCAGCACTGCTAAATATGACAACAGATGTCTTCCAAGCTCAGTATTTTACTATCACCTACGCTGCTCTAAGTTCAGCAGCTGTAAAAAGAACAAACCCTATGATTTGGACCACTGAAATACTAAAATAGTCTACTGCATGTTCAGTGACATGGTTCAAATATAATGAGAAACTATCATTTCTTACTCTGTAAATGAGCCCTGGAGAGCTACACTTGTGCACACATACACCCTTTGAACAGGGAAGATGAGAAGATGGAAACCTTTTATTTAAGTAAACCACGGTTCTCAAGTCTGGACATAATAAGAAATTGTGGTTAACATCAATGTGAAAGTAAAAGATTTCTTCCTCCTCTCACATGTAAGAGAAGACAAAGTGAGCAGAGCGCATAAGCAGATGGCTCTCTAGGATTCAACTGCATAGCAGGAGACCAGAGTTCTCACTTACGTCTGAAACTGACCAGTGACATTCACAACACAAACAATGCCCAATGGTTATATATTGACTAATGCAACGGTTCTCGGGAGTTTTAGACCAGGATACACTTTTCATGACAATCTGTCCAGAACCCACCGGAAGTGATGTCAGTAACCTAGACGTGATGTCATGCCCGGAAGTGACATCATCAAGCAGGAAGTGATGCCACTGTGATGCCAAAGCCGGAAGTGATGTCATTAAGCAGGAAGGGACATCACTTCCAGGTTCTCACCTAGGAACTCATAAACTTCAAATGACCAGAGAAAACATTCCAGCACAGAAGCTTTTCCAATTCTCTGCCCCATGCTACCATTGCTACCAAGCATGCCACCTGTAAAACTCAATATACTTCTTGTAATGAGATGTGTGTGAAGGGTGTGCTTGCTTCCAGCTAGTGTTGAGCATGGCATTGATATATTTTGAATATGCCCATCAGCATTCATGGCACTAACTAACCTGAAGCCTCCTATAGATAGAGCAAAACCAGACTTGTCTGCACACCTGTAAGACGGGAGTCTTCCATCTCTCCTGGCCCTGCAGATCACCCACATGCTCAGTCCACTCATCCCAGTTCTCCCCAGCCCATCTCTCCTAGCCCTCTGATCACCCACATGCTCAGTCCACTCACCCCACTTCCCCCCACCCCATTTCTCCTAGCCCTCTGATCACCCACATGAACAGCCCAGTTCTCCCACCCCTCCCTCTCCTGGGAGTGCTTTAGTTTCTGTATAGAAAGAAATACACTTTCTGCATTTTGCTGCACATCAAAACTTTCACCAAGTGAATCCTTCATTATGGGAGGAAGATCCTTTCTGAGCCCTGAATCCTCCCTTTGTGCAAGAAGCTTTTCAAAGGAGCCCATCCAAGGCAAGGGGGGAGGAAGGGGCAGCTTAAGACTCCCACCTGAAATTCAAGAGACAGGCTCTGCTCTACTCTGCCTTGCCCTGCCAACACAGCCACGCTCACTGGAGAAATGACACAGGTGCTGCATTGCTCCTTTGTGCCTGTGCATGCCGCTCTTTTAGACCCTGAGGGAGAGAAGCTTGTCCCATACACATCTGATGCAGGCTTGGAAAATGGCAGCGCCCACTGCCAGAATCCAAAATGGCACCACCCAGCTCATTTTGCCAGAATCCAAGACGGCGCTGCCCAGCTTTTTGCGACCCACCCAAAATCAGGTAGTTTGAGAACCTCTGGACTAATGAGCAACACCAGATCTGAGAAGATAGGTCACTTACCCCAACATCACGCTTGTATATTACATTTGCTCCCTCTAATGCAATCTTTCGCAGATTTAAATGACATCTTGTTCGGAAGACACAAACTACGTTTGTGATTAAAATGTCCAATGCAACATCACTCTCTGCATCCATTGGGGTAACTTAAAACTCAGATTCCTGCCACGACACCATGAAGATCACATCCTAAGAAAGAAAATAGGTGTGTTGAAAAGCAGTATATAAATACTGTTGTTGTGTGCAGTCAAACAATTATCTGTACGAAAGGTTTAACACTTGTCAGCCCCCTAAAAGAAGACATCCTTTGAAAAAAAGAGGACCATTCTCTCTCTCTCTCTCTCTCTCTCTCTCTCTCTCTCTCTCTTCATGTAGCAATATTTGTTCTTTTTTGTAATCCAAAGTAACTGGCATCTATTTGTTGCAAAGATAATAAAACTAAGAAGACTGTAAAGACTGTTAAAGCATTTGCAAGATAGATTTCATTCTCTTTCGATCTTCTGTCACGAACAAACTTGCTTTCTATATTCGCACTAAAGCTTGTTGTGTTTTTTTTTAAATACTCTTAGGATAAGAAATGATGCCTTTTCCATATCCATCTTATGCTTAAACCAACACTGGAGATATTCCATATTTCTGAGAAAGCCTACTGACATATTACAGACTTGATTACAAGTTCCTGCAGTCAAGGAACTTGACCCTTGGTGAAATCAGATTGGGAACACAGCTGCTGCTTATGCTCCTGATTCAAAAAGTGGGCTGCACATAGTACAGAAGCTGGGAAACAGGAGCATGAGGGAGTTGTGAATTGGCATTTCCTGCTTCTGGTTAATCTGAGGAAGAGGCTTATGGATTTCACCCATGGTGACCCCTGAAGCAGAAGAGCAAATTCTATGAGAACTAAGAGCAGAACGCATACTCTTCTGTCTCTGTGCTAAAGGAATTCTGCCACTGGATCTGGAACTAATTACAAGTTTGCTCATCACAAATGGAACCATGCCCAAGGATACTGCATAAATTGTGGTAGAAATGGGAGGAGTAAAGCCACATTAAACTGGGACTGTGTCATCTTTCTCCAGGAATGGGTGGAATCTACTAATTACCCACAGATTACAGAAAGCATTTCTTATGGACACTGTAATAGAAACATGATGGCAACATGCAAAGAGCACTCAAATTACATCTCAGTAATGCACTGCAAAAAAAAAAAAAAAATGTAGCAGAGTAACAGTGAAATCTGGATCTCCTTTTATCCTACCAAAATAATCCTACTCTCAGGTTCAATTTCTAACAGCTGTCCTTTAGCAATAAGTGTTTAAGCACCACTATATCTGGAAATAGACTGCAATTCCTGTGTATGTGGCGCTCTGAAAAAAGAAGAAATTTTTAAAAAACCAGAACTCCGCCAACCACCAGATCTTTACTTAGCTGAATCTAGATATCAACTTAGAAAGAAAAATGAAAGTGCAGATTGTTCTGCTGCTGTTTTAAAAGCTTCACAAAATAAGCTCATATACCAGCTTGTGTCCTAATCTGACAGCTGGGAGATGGAGAAAAAATTCTCTTTGTGAATCTTGCACTGGGGGAAGGTGATGACAGGATTATATGGGAGTTCTACAGGCAAAATTCTTAACATCTTCTGAAAGTCAGTAGCAGAAGGATTTAATTCTGTGTCCAATTACTGCTTATGATAACAGAGCTTAACTAAGTAAAGTTCATTTTAAAATGTGAAGACAAATTGCTTGCCTTTTTTTCACTTTGCAGCAATATTTCTCAATAGATGTTGCCTGCAACAGACTAACATTTGTAATTCTGAAATATTTCTTAGAGAAGGTCAAAGTTGGAAAATCACTATGATTTTGAGCAGGGGTGCCCAAACCCCGGCCTTGGGGCCACTTGCGGCCCTCAAGGCCTCTCAATGCGGCCCTCAGGGAGCTCCCAGTCTTCAATGAGCCTCTGGCACTCCTGAGATTTGTTGGAGCCCACTCTGGCCCAACGCAACTAATCTCAATGTGAGGGCGACTGTTTGACCTCTCATGTGAGCTGTGGGATGAGGGCTTCCTCCACTGCTTGCTGTTTCATGTCTGTGATGCAGCAGCAGTAGCAAAGGAAAGGCCAGCCTTGCTTTGTGCAAGGCCTTTTATAGGCCTTGAGCTATCGCAAGACCTTCATTCATTCGTATAAGTTCATCTTTAATATATTCATTTATGTAAACCTATGCAAATTTATTCAAATTTTAAATGTAAATTAATTCTTTTTTTCCCCGGCCCCTGACACAGTGTCAGAGAGCTGATGTGGCCCTCCTGCCAAAAACTTTGGACACCCCTGATTTTGAGTAATGATTAAACAGGTCAAACTCAAACTTTGTGTTTTATGAGTGCAGATATGAGCAAGAGACATGCCTGGAGGGAACTAACATGTTTGACCATACATAGGCTTACAAAGTTCAGAGGTATGTGTGAATAAGTCTATAATGTTCCTTATTTCATGCACAGGTTTTCAGATATGACTGTTACAGAGGATAACCATTCCAGTTCCCACCATCTCTTCTCTGTTCTCCCTACTCACCTAATTTTTCAGGCTTTTTTGCCATCAGCCAACCCTCCTCCTGCTTCTTCTATACATACTTTCCAAGTGACAAGCCACAGTGGTAATGGGGGACTTCAACTATCCTGACATCTACTGAAAGTCTAAATCACCTGAGTTTTGGAGAAACAATAAATTCTTGACTTGCCTCATGAAGAACTTTGTCATTCAGATGGTGAAGGAAGGAACAAGGGAGTCAAGATAGCCTGGATTTAATCCTTCCTAACAGGGAAGAATTGATCAAGGAAGTGAACGCAACCACATCATCTTGGAATTTTTGATATCAGGAAAGCCAATTTCAGTGGGCTCAGAGGACAATTAGCACCACAATCCTAAATTGGGGTACTGCCTTGCAAATGTGTCGGAACTCATTTGCAATGACTTCTGAATAAGGAGCGCCAGTGGAAGGCCTGTGCTGTCCTGCCAGCGCAAAATCCTGATGTGTGGTTGCCAGCGCTGGTAAGTGCAGTGCTGAGTGGCGCAGAGGAAGGGTGGAACGAGGTGGATGTTTCAAGACGGGTGGGGGGAGGGCTTCTGCCGTATCCTAATCCAAGTCACAGGCCTGAAAGCCCTACATAGGAATATTCGGACTTATGCCAACAATTTAGCTGGTTTGAATAGTCACATTAAGCCCTGCGTCTTGACAAAGGGCAAGGGAACATTTGTTCCCTTATCTCTACAGTCTGCACAATTTCAGCGTTAATACAGTGTGGGTCATGCCGCCCCGCTGCACCAGTGCTGAATAGGATTGGGCTGAAAGTCTTATCCCATGGTTAGAACTGTTAAAGGAAAAACTGCACAAGGGGATGGGATTTTTTGAAAAACTATTGAAGGCAGAATTGCAAACAAGTCCCATGAGAAGTTGGAAGATATTGAAGGGACCAGCATTGTTGCACAAAGAGCTTTCTGAAAAGTTGAGAGGAACACGTGAGAGACGGAGGAGAAACAGTTAACACAAGGACAGTACACCAGTATAGCCTGCTTTCTGCAGGAATGACTGAAGTACAGAATGAACTGAAGTTGGCAAGGAATGAGAAAAACAAAAAAGGGGTTTTTGGATATGTCCAAAAGAAAAGGAAGGTCAAAGAAATATTAAGCTTTTTGTGCACAGAAATGGTAATAAATGACAGAGAAGGCAGAACTACTCCATTCTTATTTTCCATTTGTCTTCTCCCACAAGAATTAGGTGCCCTAGAGCCCAATCCTATCCATGTCTACTCAGAAGTCAGTCCCATTTTAGTCAATGGGGCTTACTCCCAGGAAAGTGTGTATAGGATTGCAGCCATAATCTAACAGTTGCACTACTGAAGAACTGGGTGCATCACAATTTGAGATAAGTAAAGAGATGGTCATGGAACACCTAGTTAATTTTAATGACTTACAGCCCAATCCCATCCTGAGCTGGAACAGGCAGGCCAGTTGGCCTGTGCTGTATCCAGTGCAGTGTTGGGGTTGGCTATGGCACAACCCAGGGCAAGGAGAATCACTTCCCTTTACACCGTGTCACATGGCAGTGGCCCAAATGGGGCTATTTGAACCTGCACCACCTAAAAAGGTAGTGCAGATTTGAGCAGCCTGAGCTAGGCCAGACCACCTGAGAGGGGTGTTAAGATATGGCCTAAGTGCCAGTTCCTGGCTCCATCCCATCCCAGGCCCAACCTGCCTGCCACCCGCCCTCCGACACCACAGAAAGCCGCCAGTCCACCCTCCCTGCACTAGCCAAGGTCACATTTACGTGTGCCAATGCAGCGAGGTCCAATTCGGCCTCTGGAGGATAGCATACATCCATGTGCCAACCTACCCATGGTGGTGCAGAAGTGCCTTACAGCACTTTTGTGACACCTGGAGGTCGACACAAGGGACTGGCACCAGCATAGGGTGCAGTTTGGATTGCGCCGTTAAATCCCCAGGATCAGATGAACTACACTTGAGGATATTGAAGGAGTCTGCGAATCTTGGAGCTACTGAGTGTAACCTTTGAAAACTCCTGGAGAGTGAGTGAACAGTCCGTGGTCTGGAAATGAGCAGATGTCATCCCTCTTTTAAAAAGAAGGACTCAGGAAACTAATGGTTAACTTGATATCAATAGCCAGAAAGATCCTGAAACAGATTGTCAAGTGAAACATCTGTGAATCCTTAAAAAATAATTAGGTGGTTTCTAGGAGCAAGCATGGGTTTATCAGGAACAGGTTATATCAGACTAATCCGATATCCTCTTGTATTTAGCAAGGGGAGAACAACAGTCCCTCTGACCCCAGCATGGTGTCTTTTCCATTGGTTGTTGCTACTGTTGTGTGTGTGTGTTAGTTAAAGATTTTACTATGTTTTGTGCATTATTCTTCTTGAAAAAGCAGTCTATAAATATTATTAATAATCTCATCTTCTTGGACAGAGCAACTACAGGCTGAGTCTCATTCGCGAGGGTTTTGTTCACAAACTCAGGTGGATGGCAAAAATTGCATTAAAGCAAATCATTTAAAAAACAATGTCTCTTTGCTAGGCAATTTTAAAACAACCTTGCTGACCTTTGTGATGTAAGACAAAGTCATTAGGCAGATGATCCATCAATCAGTCTTTCTCCAGGCGCTTAGAAAGGCCTCACTCTGAGCCAGTGACCCCTCCTTTCAACCAGAGCAAATTATCTTTCTTTCACGTGCTCAGGGGAAAGGGAGGGGTTGCTTGCCTTGGAGTAAAGCTGTTCTAAGTGCCTGGAGAGAGAATGATTGACGGATTGTCAGTCGGTTGCCCTCTCTCGCATTAACAAGGCTAGTTTAATGTTTTTCTTTTTTCTTCTACTGTTTTTCTTTTAATTGAAAGGGCCCTTCTCATGGTGTTGAGATAAAACCATGGGTGAAAAATCCATGGATAATTAGGTTATACCTGTAGTCTGGTAGTCAGTGGAAATGCTTTGGACGTAGCGTACCTAAATTTCAGCAAAGCATTTGACAGTCTCCCATGATATCCTTATGGATAAAATGGTGAAATGTACTAGAACAATGTTTCTCAAACTGTTTCTCAAACTACTGTGACCCACTAGGTGGGTTGCAAGCCAGTTTCAGGTGGGTCGCCATTTACTTCAATATTTTATTTTGAATTTATGAGTAAAATAATATTTTATAAATATTTATTTATAAATATTTATTTATTTATAAATATAAATAAAATATTTTATTTTGAATTTATTTTGAATCTCGTATTAGACTTAATGCTACCATGGTATGTGACTGCATTTGGGGAAATGTTACACATCTGTATTTTTAACGGGCTACTATGAATATGCTTTCAACAATGATAGTAAATGGGATTCACTCCTGAGTTAAGTGTGAGTAGGATTACTAAAAAGGTTGCTGCTTGATTATGTCACTTCCAGTCATGACATCACTTCCGGTGGGTCCAGACAGATTCTCATTCTAAAAACTGTGTTCCAGAGCTAAAGGAGTGAGAACCACTGTACTAGAAGGTACTACCACTCATGGGTTAAGAGTTGGTTAAACAACTGTGCCCAGTCAGTGTTACTAAATGGTTCCACATCAACCTTGGGGGAGGTATTAAGTAGAAAGCCACAATCTTTGGCCCAGTGTAGTTCAACATTTTTATAAGTGACCTGGATGGGGTGGTAAAGTGAGTGCTTATCAAATCTGCAGATGTCACAAACCAGAGTGGGGGGAGGGATAACCAACATCCTGAAATACCAAATCAAAGTTCAAAATTATCTTGACAGTTGTGATCATCAGGCACATAGCAACAAGATAAAGTTCAGTGGGGACAACTGCAAAGTCCTGCATACAGGAACACATACACACAAATCAGAGGCACAAGTGCAGATGAGAAAACTAAATCCAACCATAAGAGGGCCTTACACTACAAGAACTAGTGTTTTTGGCAGTATAAGGTCCTTTATGGCTGTCATAAACATGACACACCATACAGTGCAGCCATTCCCATGAGCCAACAAACTTCCAACAAGCCTCACTGCAGGTAAGTCAGCATGGGGGTGAACAGAAGGGAGATGGGCAGAACAGGGTGGAAAGGGGAAAGAATGAGGAGACAAGGGCAGGGATAATGATGCCAATATCCTATCCTCCTTCTCAGGTCCACTCAAATTTGTGCCAGCTCTATACATTGGTGCAGGTCCAAGTAGACCCAGTAGGGTGGTTAGAGCTTACCCTGAGGCAAGGAAGCAAATGTTCAAGGCATTAAACTCCCCCGTGGAATATAGCACACGCCCCCACTGGTGCAACACCATTAGCAAATGGAACTTTAGGTAGGATTGGACTGTAAAGTTCCAATTCTGTATGCACTTTCCTGGGAGTAAATCTACTGACTACAATAGGATTTACTCCTGAGTAAATCTGCACAGGACCACAAGCTAACTAATCAGCATTAGTAATTTAGTGGCAAAAAATAAACAAGCAAAAAGCTAATGCATTGCTGGTTTGTGTTATAGTTAGGAATAGTTCTACTCTATGCTGTAGTAGTCAGACCTCAACTGGAATACTATGTCCTGGGTTTTTAAGAAGGACATTGATAAGGTGGATTCAGGGGGCTACTAAGATGGTAAGGAGTCTGGAAACCAAATAATATCAGATCTGTTAAAAACGGTCTTTGTATGTTTAAGTTTGAGGAAGAGAAGACTAAGGGGAAATATAATAACTGTCTTGAAGTATCTGAAGGACTTCAAGCAGAAGGTAGGAAGTACTTGCTCTATGTGTTTCCTGGCAGCAGGACTAGAACCAATTAGTTGAAACTACATGGAATAGATCTAGGTTAGATATGAGGGAGAATTTCCCTCCTGTAAGAGCTGTTCAGCATTGAAACAATCTGCTTGTGCAGTTGGTGGCACTCCATTGGAGGCTTTCAGAGGCTGGATGGTCACCTGTCAGTGATGCTACAGTTGCCTGCATTGAACAAGGCGCAGGATCAGATCACCTCCAAGTTTCCTCCCAACTCTAACACTCTGATTCTATGATTCTTTCCATTCTCTAAAAATTCTTTCCTAACAAAGTCAGCACTTTGAATTCTAACCAAGTAGAAGAGAGAAGGTAGACACCAGGCGGTCTTCTTGATTTGCTAAACGGCATTCAATAAACATATTTCACTTTCCACCCACAGCATCACTACAGTGACTGATTTGCAAACATGAACACCTGTGATCATAGATATAACTTGATTTCACTGCTATGCACTCCAACTGTACAAGAACTGATAGAGAAGCAAGTTCTCATAGCCATCTAGAATTATCTAAGGGATCTTTTTTCTAGAAACACGCAATGATTCGACTCCCAAAATTCAAGACTATCTGACTGAGAGACAAATCCACAATCCAGTTACACTGAAGCACTTGACTCCATTTCATTTAACCATATTAGTTTAGTAGGGTTTAAGACACATCATGTAGACACTACATGTTATCAACTACATCACTCATATTTTTGAATACTAGCTGTTAATGCAAAGCTTGGATTCCAAAAACCATTGAGATGGAAGATAATACAAGACAGTGTAGGGCAGTGGTACTCAAACTTTTCCAGCCAGTGGTTCCCTTGACCCCCCCCCCCCCCCGCGGCTGTTGGCCATGACTCCCCATCATGTTCCTGACGGCTGGAAGTGACATCATTAAACAGGAAGTGGCCAGAAATATTAACTATATTAATATTAATTATAATCATATCATTAATTAAATGCAGATCTTAAAAATATATTATTAATACACAGCAATATACATGCTTTATAAATGATCAGCTGCTGATCACTGTTGGAGCCAGGATGCTGGAGTAGGCAGATTTTGTCTGGTCCAGGAAGACTCATTTTTTTTAACTTTGTAAGCATACCAATAGAATTCTTTTATCAAATGAACTTTGTGAATAACCAGTCTGACCAACATTACACACACACACCTCTGTGGACCCCAATCCAACTAGTCATTTCTCCCATTCTCCTTGGATAGGATTGAACCCTTTATTAATTTAATGAAATTAAATTTTTCCAACAGCTGGTGGGGAAAACAAAAATAGACCATGAAAATATATCAGAGCTGATAAGGGTTTGGTTGGGAAGCTGATTTGTCTCCTATACTTGGAGATGCACAGCCCAATCCTACACATGCCTACTCAGAAGTAAGTCCCATTAGAGTCAATGGGGCTTACTCCCAGGAATGTGTGGATAGGATTGGGCTGGCCATCACTTCATCAATGGCTGAAAAGTATTCCCTTCAAATAGCAAGATTCATCACTTTAAAAATACAGCCTCTCCTCTTCAATCAAACAACAAGATTAATAAATCACTTTAAAAACAGTACCCTTTTTCTGCTCCTGGCCAAGTAAAGTGTGTGCTTCTCTCTCTCTCTCTCTCCCCCCCCTTTGCCAACTGCATGGAAACAACTTTTAAGACCCCTTGTGACTGGTAAAATAGGAAGCATTTTATTTGGGGAGGGGGAGAAAAGCAGGAAGGTTTGGAGATGGGAAGGGGGAGTGGAAGAGGGAGGAGGTTGAAAAGAGAGATTTCACTTTGATGAGAAGCAATCCCAGGCTGGGAACTAGGAACCAACCCGACAAGGATCAAGGAGGGTTTCTTTCTGACAGTCAGCAAGGACAAGGACTGCAAAATGAGCATGCTTGGTACTTGCCAGATGGGGGTTGGAGTCAAAGAGCTTTGGAAACAACATGCAGCGAACATAGAAGGCGACAGCCTCGGAGTGCAGGGAGAAGAGGGCAGGGTGGCAGCAGCCACTCTCACAGTCACTGGGGGGGAGGGGAGAAGTTGAGCAACTCCTGTTTTTTCTGCTTTAAAAAAAAGCGCAGAAGACGGGCTCATATTCTGCCCAGGGGCGTGACTGTATCGCTGCAAGAGGACATCCTGCGCCTCCCCTTTGAGTTCCTGGCGCCTCCCTAAGGAGCTGCGCCTCACAGTTTGAATAACACTGGTGTAGGGGTAGGCTGGGTAGAGGCAGAGACAGTGACAGAACCTTGATATTACAAATAAGATGTGACAGTAGTTGTGGAGAGCTTTGAATAAACCTTGGTATGGTCAATCTTAATGAGAGTTAGAGTTAACATCTATCTAAATCAGTGTTTCTCAAACTGTGGGTTGGGACCCACTAGGTGGGCCCAAACCAATTTCTAGTGGATTCCCATTCATTTCAATATTTTATTTTTAATATATTAGACTTGATGCTACTATGGTATGTGGCTACATTTGGGGAAATGTGACAGACCTGTACTTTTAACAAGCTACTATGTATATTCTTTTAACAATGATAGTAAATGGGACTCCTGGGTAAGTGTAGGTAGGATTGCAGCCTAGGATTGTTAAAAATTTTCCTGCTTGGTGATGTCATTTCTGGTCATGACATCACACCTGACAGGTCCTTACAGATTCTCATTCTAAAAAGAGGGTCCTGATGCTAAAAGTTTGACAACCAGTGATCTAAATTGCTATGAGGATTTATACCAGTGCCAAAGTGTCATAAACCACCCAAAACTATACAGCCTCAAAACCCTGATATTTTATTCCATTTGTAATCACCTCTTCCAAAATAATAATTTCCGTTCATCTTAAGAGGTGCAATTGGACTCTTTTCTTATGTTTTATTTAGAAAACAACAAATTCTGTTATAATATCCACATAGCAGCATCTAGAACAGCCTCACAACTACATGCCACAAATTATGAGGGTTTGAAGTATTTCTAATGGCAAAGTAACATCTCCCCTTAATAAAAGAAGCTACAGAAAAAAACAGATGTTTTCTAGACTCCAGGGACAGCACAATTTTAAAATACAACACATGAGACACAGGTGTTTGACCTGTACAAATAAAAGTTTTAACATACAAAGCAATCAATCATTATGTGGGTTTTAAAAATGCACATTCCACCTACTCGTGAAGATATTTTCAAACACTGTCCCCTCCAAGATGCGCAAAACAAACTCCATCAAAGCCTAACTCTGTGCAGCATGGAGCTTGGTATTCCTTGGCAAGCAAGGGTTTTGCACAGTGGAGCAGACCTCTTAGTGGGAATTTTGGTATTAGGCCACTTGTTTTAATCCTAATAAAATTCCCCTAGATTCTTACTGTTTCAAAGTGATCAGAACCCCTAGATGCTTATAGCCTCCTGGCTGTGGGAAACAGAGACAGACTACTGACTGGGAAGGAGCCACCAATTACACTATTGGGATGGCCATATTTTTGATACACACACAGGGGGGTGATGGCCACGCGCGCGTGTGCGTCCATCTCTATCTATCTACCTATCTAGATGGGGAGAATGGCCATACACACACGCATCTGTGTGTGTCTGGCCCTCGCTATGTATCTATAGAGAGAGAGAGAGAGAGAGATGCCCACACACACACACACGTGCATACGGGATGACAGGAGCGAGAGCTGACCCTCCTTCCTCAGGGCTGCTTCCAAGGCGAGCCTGCAGGGTGCCAGGAGACGCAGTGCCCGCAGAGGCGGCGGCCCGTTCCCTGCTCTCCCCTCGCAGGCCAGGCGCTGTGCGTGTCCCGCGCAAGGCGGGGGGGGGGGGACGGGACTGGACCCTCCTTGTTCCCGAGGCCGGGAGCAGCCGCGCTGACAGACCCAAGACCCGAGCTCGGGCTCCGGCGCCGGCCGCGCCTCCCTGCCGGCCCTTGGCCGAGGGGGGAGCCCTCCCCGCCACAGCGCTCCCCCTTTCCCAACCCCGGCCCGGAGCGCGAAGACCGTTATTGCCGTTCCAGGCGGAACCGCTCTCTCCTCCCGCTCACCGGACTCCAACGGGCTCGGGCTCGGGCTCGGGCTCACGCCCCCACCCACGCCGCGCCACGCGACCCGACGTCGCCTCCGCTCGTCTACTGTTCCGGGTCCCCAGGCCGCACACAATACAACATCACAAAGCGCGAGAACACCACAGACGCGGCCCTGGCCCTGTCTCCTAGAGAGGCCCCGGGCTTCCGCTTCAGGCACCAACTTCCGGTTAGTGTCCGCCAGGCTCCGAGAGGGAGGGAGGAGTCAACCAGGCGCGAGGGTCCGCTGGAAGGCAAAGAGGGGGCGTGGCCGGCAAGGGGGCGGGGCTTCGCGTTCTGATACTGGTCGTGACGTAGCCCTCCTGCTCCCGCGCCGCTGCAGAAGTGGGCGTGTCTCAAGTGGGTCCTAAAGAGAGGGTCATGTGGAAGTGGGACTGATGGCCGGCAGCCCAATCCTAGGCATGCCTACTCAGAAGTAAGTCCCATTACAGCCAATGGGGCTTACTCCCAGGAAAGTGTGGATAGGATTGGGCTGTGACTGAGGCTGCGATCCTAACCACACTTTCCTGAGAGTAAGCCCAATTGAACAAAATAGGACTTACTTCTGAGTAGACCTGGGTAGGCTTGTGCCCTGAAGCATTAGTTTTATGGGCTCCTGTGCTTTTTAGTGTTTGCTGCTTCTTTTGCTTCTGACTTTTAATTACATCTTTTGATTCTATACATATACATACACACACACATATACATACATACATACTTGTGCAGTGCCCACATTCCTAGGGTTTTTCCAAGTGGCACACATGTTCCAAGCAGACATTTCTATACGTTGCCTTCAAGCTGGAGGGCGTAAAGGTGTTTCCACGCTGGGTCAAGTTTCCAAATTTGGTGCCCCAGAGGAGGTGACTCTCAAAATCTGAGATGAGACATATTTACAGCATTATTTTAAACACTTATACCCCATCTTTCCTAAAGCTCAAGACGATTTACAAAACTTAATACATACCCTGCACATGCCCAATCTCGTCTGATCTCGGAAGCTAAGCAGTGTCAGGCCTGGTTAGTACTTGGATGGGAGACCGCTGTAGGCTTATACCATAATCTTTCGAGACTGAAGGTTTCCAACCAACCAAAATTATAAAAGAAACAGTTTAGATCTAGAACCATTTAAAACCAGCATAGCAGTAATATAATAATTCTTTTAAAAAAACCCCATAGGCCGTAACAAGTAAAAAAAACAATACACAACAAGCTAAAAAAATGTGACTACAACAGGCTACATGAAAGACCATCAGGAGTGCTCCACCCTAACCCACCCCCAAAAGGTAATGTGTATAAAAATTTTAGGCCTCTCCAGAAACTCTCTATTAAAGGGGCAGATTTTAGATATTCTGTAGTGAGTTCCATAAAAGTGGTGCCACACACGAAAGGCCAGGTTCCTTGCTGCCACACCCTACACTTCTCCTGGCAAGCGCTCTCAACAGGGCCCTCTCCAATGACCTAAGAGAGCAGGCAGGATTATACGGGAGTAGGTGGTCCCTCAGATACGGTGGTCCCAAGTCCCAGGCATCTCTTCCAAACGCCCAGTTTAGGTCCTTCCACTCTAGCTAGAAATTCAGGATTTGGTGCATATGTGATCCAACAAGTTTCCATAATTACTAGAAAATATTGAAAATTCAGCTGTTTAAAAATCTAATAATAAAAAGTATGACATAAAATTGATCCAATGTACATAGATGACACTATATAAAATAATAATCCCTTGCTAACTGGGTAAGAGACACCTTTTCAAGTGGGTGCTCTTCTTTTTAGCAGGGGGAGAGTAACTAACCCACCTCACCCCAGCAGTGTCTGTTCTAGTGACTGCCTGATGGTATTCTTTTGCATCTTTTTAGATTATGAGAGCCCTGTTGGGAAAGGGAGCCATTAGTTATTTGATTTTTCTCTGTAAACCGCTTTGTGAACTTTTTGTTGAAAAGCAGTATATAAATACTGTTAATAATAATAATAATAATAATAATAATAATAATAATAATAATAGTGGAAACCAACATTCCAGCACACAACAAATGACCATATGTAGAAGAGATTGCTGGACAGTGTCCATTCAGTTAACTCTTCAATTGTTTTCACATACAAGCAGTGCTCCAGCATGGGAGATGGGAGAAAGAGGTGGTGCCCTTTATCAGGGTGAAGGGATTGGATCCTGGGGAAACTGGCCCAGTCTGCAACTTCATTACTCAGTAAAAAAAAAAAATGGAGGTTAAATTGTAGATCATACTTGAGGATATTTTTGAACATTTGTCTGCTTGTATCTATGGTCCAGATTTCATGAGATTCGCTGCAGCCAATCAGAAGCAGTGCTAGAGCAGAACAAGTAACATTCTGAACAGTAAGCTGGCAGCCAAGGTTCTTTTCTAGGACAGAGAGAGTGTGCTTGTGGAGCAGTTAAACTAGGACTTGTAGTTTGAGGGCAGTTTAATTTGTGTTTCTATATGTGACATGTTTTCTCAAGAACTACCAGTCCCAGAGTCCCTTGTGCATAAACCAGAGGGAGGGAAAGAGTCAAAGCACCATAATAATTGGGGACATTGACTCTGGGGACAATGAAATCAGCAGGATTTACAGGCCCCAAAATATGTAGAAGTAAATGTTGAGTTGGGCAGCCCAATCCTGGAGTTTAGTGCCGGCACTAGGCCTGCTTAGGATTGGGCCCTTAGATGTACACATCATACTGCTATGTACAGTGGCTGTAAATACCAATCAGGCAACCAGAAACTTTAAGGAGGTTAAACAAAGGGAACAAAAAGAAGCAAAAAGGCACCAATCCTCCAGTTTTTCTAAACAAAGAAGGTCTTTCTGTTGGACTCAGGCAAAACAACAGCTAAGGAACGAAAACAAGATGAAAATTATTTCAATTTAGAGACAATCTTTGGCAAATGATGAAGAAGAAAAGCAATGCCAGATGCATTGTGGTTCTCTAAACAATGCTTTTAAAAACTAGGTAATATCACAACTAGTGGTACCACAATCAGAAGGACATTTACAAAAAGCAGGAGTGGTGCTTCATTAGGTGAATCATGTTTTTGCATAGATTGAAACTAAAGTCCTAAAAAACATAACAGACCGTGAAAAAATGGTTCTGAACGACATCCTGAATCAATGGAGAAGCTCACATAATCAGTGTCAAAAAGCTGTTACCAGGTATGCTTTTGTTGAATTTCTTTTCAAGCACAAGACAAATGGGATCATGGTATGCATATGGGAGAGGGTCTGTGTTACAAATTTGTAGTGTGTCTCAAAATATGATACTGGGACCCATCATAAAAACAGCCTCAAAAACAGCTTTCACAGACAGTATAAGCAACCACAATGGTTGAAGAGTTCCAGCAGGAGTTAGAAAAACACATCTTTAGGCCCAGTAGTATTCTAGAGATTTGCCAGCATATGTCCAGGTATGCTGGTACAATGACGACCCCATCTGTGTAGAAGCCAGCCTGTTAACGAACATACTAGGGACAGTGGTGCAACGCAGGAAAAGTGCTGTGCCAAGGTACTCAGACGACAGGGCAACTCTGCCAGCAGAGAGGCCAAAACTAGGAGAAGATTGGGGCATGACGTGAGAATGTTGACAAGCAGTTGACAAATGGCTGTCACTGAGTGTCGCAAACTTAGGGGGGTTTGGGGTGCTCAGAGTTCTTGGTTCTCAAACCCTAAAGCCCTCAAGGCCCCCCTGTCCAGTAGTACTGCCACCACCCTGTATGTGCCAGTGCCTCAGTCCAGGGACACTGAGACCCTCTAGGCTCAACTCTATCCCTTACAGGCACTGAGCTCTTTCTCCAATTAAAGCTTCAGTCCTCAAGTTACTAGACCTCAATGAGCATTTGGTAGCTTGCTGAACGGCTAGGCAGGATTCTGAAACTTTGTCCCCAACAGACAATGAAACAACTTGGTAAAAGAGATTTTAGTTTATTAAGTACATAAGATTACATAAGGCAGCAAATGCTAGAGGCATAAACATCTAGGAAACATATCAGCAATAAAATAATAAAGCTAGCTGGCTATCTCTATTAATACCTATCTCTCACCTGGGTCAGTTACTCTTGTAGATGTCTTAGCTCCAGGCTACTTGTGAGGCCAGATGCCCATGGTGGACAATGGAGCTCACAGTGTGCAGGATGTTGCACCCAAAAACTCTGCCCAAGAAGAACCAGCCACACCCCTTGGGGCACTCATTATTATACTTCTCATGCTAATAGTACTGAGGTGGCTTCATCCTTATTTAGGCTGTCCAGTCCGAAACTTTTGAGGACAGAACCTTACCGAAGTTGGCTTGGTTGCTAGCCCTCCTAGTTCTTACCCCTCCCAACTGGAGATCCATAGCTGCACTCCATCACGCTTGATCAGGCGCCTCTCCGTCTACTAAGGTGTTAAACATTCCAATGGGTTGTAATTCTTGTTGTCTGTCCTTTCCGGCCAGCAAAGGAGAGACAACAATCTTTTTGTTTCTTTACTCACATTCTTGCAGCTAGGAACTGCTAGCAACTTCTCCATTACTGACTTAGTTTGGTTCAGGCTTCTAGTGTCCACCTAGGCCTAACATGTACATATTCATGACACTCAGATGATGATGTTACAGCAGTGATGTGCAGCTGTCCTTTGTGTGGATAACAGGCTATGTCAGTGTTTCTGTGGACGCGGGGGGGGGGGAGTACTAGAAAGGGCGGAGCATTGCTTTGCCAGGACAGGCTTGGCCCTTGTTGATCTGGTGTTGGTGTGCTGTTGGTGCAGCGTTGCCAGGACAGTCTTAGGATATGACAGATGTCACGCCAGCATCCCTGTGTGCATTTGAATAAGATTGGGCCATTAGATTACAAAATGCAAATGTATAGATTCACTAATCCATGTGTATATTGTGCCACTGTACTAAATCCAACATTCTGAAAGCATATGTTGCTTTCTTTTACTTTTCTTTTTTAAAGCAAATTTCTAGCTCTAATGAATGCCTAAAGAGTCTTAAAATGTTTTGCAGATGTCCCCTGAAATCTCTTGTATCCAAAAGCAGGTTGAATAGGGGTGAGTCTGCATAGTTTTGTCTGTCTCAAATCGTGGCCAGCAACAGCATAAATGTTGAATAATAGCCAAATATACAGTATGTACTTACGCTTCCTTTGTTACCTCAAAAGAGTTACCTCAAAGCAATTGGCATCTTTGTAAAGTGACGTATCCAGAGAACTTTGACTCTTGCATATAACTTTTTTGTTGCATCAGATCTGCACAATACTGCCCATTTAATTTTTGCATATAGTTTGAGTGCCACCCTGTGGCACATAAAAATAGAATATAAAGTGAACTGCTGATGTGTGTGGAGAACGTTTTTGAGAAACTAGCTGTCTACCATAGAAGCTACCTTGGAAGGCATAGGGGCCACAGGATTGGTCAACTTTTGTATTTTTTGGTTTCAGGCATTTTTCCAGCTATCTCACGTTATATTTGTTCTAAATAGACAATTTTAACAAACAAAATTGTTCATTTCCCCAGACATATTCTGCTGTACGTTTAAGCAGGGTCTATGAGAGGAATTTTATCAGGGGGTACAAAGTTTCTTTTGGGCCCCTTCCCAAAAGGGTAGGGGGCAATGGGGGCAGGCAGAATGGGGGGCAAAATAGGGCAGGGGGAGGATGCTAACAGCTACAATAGTCTTTGGAGCCCAGGTCTATTAGGATTGTTGATGCAGAGCCCTGGTCTACCCAATCATGTGGCACTGGCAGCTAGATAAAACAATATGGAAAACCACTCCTAAGTCTCTCTAGAATCTTTGAAATATATAAAATCCATTGCAGAAAATTAGGATCTTTGTATTTGGGTTCATACTAGGATGGACCAAAATGAACATCTGCAGCAGCTGTAGCCCCACAGTTGGATCCCTGAGCTTCTATATACTCCTTCATGGTTATGGGATCCACAAGCCAAAGAGCTAATGAGGCAGGCCAGTTTCCTCCCAGATTTGACACTGTGTTAAGGAGGGTCATGGATGCATTCCTGAGTCCAATGTGTATGGCTTGCAGCAGCAGTTAACAATGCATGCACATAGCTGTACCCCAGCATCATGCACAGGCCGTGAGTTCAGGTGAGATAAGAAAATGTCAGATCCCAGAAACTTCCTGGGCCCCCTCCTTTGGCTCCTGGGCCCCCTTTCTGACCCTGGGCCCGGGTACAAATTACACCCTTTACTAAGCCCTGCATTTAAGAACTACCAGGTAACTCTGAGATTATAACTTTTTGTGAGAAGTTTTAAGAACATAAGGAGAGCCCCACTGGATCAGGTCACAGGCCCATCTGGTCCACCTTCCTGGATCTCACAGTGGCCCACCAGATGCCCCAGGGAGCACACAAGACAACTGAAGACCTGCATCCTGGTGCCCTCCCTTGCATCTGGCATTCTGAGGTATTGTTGTATTGATCAAAAATGTTTCCTCAAAGGGCTACCTGAAGTTGTGACTTCAGAATATTCAATACCTTTGAGGAAGCAGAAGCAGAATCTTCGGTTCTGTCTGTTTATCAAAAGGGGCATAGCGTTTACAACCACAGCAGTTGCTAAGCAAAATGTTCTTTGTTCCTGAAGAAATATGATAGAATTCAGAGGAAAGAATGCTTCAGCTATCAAATTTAGATGATTTTCAAGAGATTCATTGAAGAATAAGGGAGAGTTCTGGCGTCAGTACACTGGGCAGGGGGGTACAAGACCCCAAGTACTATGCCTTGAGGGAGTGTCAAACTGGGGTGCCTTCTTGTTTTGCACCCCCCCCCCTTTGTGGGCACTCTGAGCAGTTCTGCACCACACTAGCAGCCCCTGGTTTTTCCCATCTTTTTTTATTCCTCGAAAAGCAGGAAAAGTGGTCAGCTACTCAGCGTGGCTTGCAACTGCTTTGAGTACTCATCGGGGATGGTGGTGCAGGAGAAAGTACTGTGGCAGAGAGCACACCATAACCTGGTAGTAATTGGCAGTAATGTCATCGTGTCATCGTATCACTGCAGTTACTTCCAGGTCAGGCATTTCTGGGGTAATATCGTGAGTCATGGCCCCAGATGCTAGAGGGCCAGCTACCCCAGAGCATCTGTGACAGTTTCTCACTTTCCGTCACCTTACAGACTGAACCTAAGGCCAGAACTGTGCATTACAGCCAATGTGTGGCTACTGTTGAAAGCTCCCATTCATTTCAATAGGACTTACATAGGAGAACTTCCCAGTGGATAGTACCCAATGATACGATACAGTTTGAAAGCACTACCAACACTGTGTCATGTAAGAGATAACAATTGGATCCAGACCAAGAACAAAGGTTGGTGGCATTAAGTTCTTTCATTAAGTTCATATATTAATTATGTTATTTTTAAACAATATCTTTCATGTGGTTAACTATTCTACATTATTTGTTGTGAATCAATCTAGCTTTCCACTATTTTGTCTATTCAGATTTGGCATTAATTAATTAGAGAACATTTATTGTGATTGTCCAGTTAACTCTGAACTACTAAAATCCAACAACACAATCCTGTTCTTCACAGAAGTAAGTCCCAATGAGTCCAACAGGTCTTATTCACAGTTAAGTCTTGCAGCCCTTGTCTTTAAGCCACCCACTCCCTCCTCCATATTTTCCAGTATAGAGGAAACCTTCCTGCCCTCAACACATGCCTTCTCTGCCCCAGTCTCTGCCCTGTTCTCCCACCCTCCTCGCCCCCTTCTGCCCATCCCCCCTGCCTCCCCCTGCCCACTCCTATGACAACTTACAGACACACTGGGGCATCTTCAAAGGCCACTGTTGTCAGGCTTCCACCACTTGCTATTTCCAGCTGTAGCCTAGTTGCATGCAACAGCACATTGCATATTGGGATACTGGAAAGACTGCTGCGCCACCAGAAAATGAATTCTGACAGTACAGTAGCCTGTTACCAGAGCCCATGGGGGAGTGGAGGGGGGTGTAAACTGTACCCCGGCCTGGAGTCAAAAAGTGGGAGAACCAGAAATCTTCTGGGATCGTGCATCTTCCAATCTCACCCTGACTTATTGCCCTCGTGGGATCACTGCAGCCCTTGCTGAGCGGCCTCTACTGCTTCTGCACTGACTCTAATCTGGCCTCCTGTAAGGGGACATTACTGAGGGCAATGCAGCAGTGACTGCTGCCACAAGCCATAGGCCAAAAAATGCATACATGACACTCCCTAACACAGTGTCAAATCTGGGACGAAGCTGGCCTGCTACAGTAGCTTTTTGGCTTGTGGACCTGCTTACCATGAAGGAGTAAGGAGCTCAGGGACACAGCTGTGGGACTACATTTGCTGCAGAAGCTTTGATACCTGGAAATTTCCTGGGATCTCAGCTGGTCTCATGGAGAGTGAAAAATGGAGGCCAGGTCTACTGGGTGGGTAGACCTGGAGACTTTTCGGAGACTTTTCCAGCTGTTGCCACCCTTCTTCCAATCTGTTACACTGCCTGTCCATCCCATTCCACCTGCCCCTGTCGCCACCCTCCCCCTTTAGGAAGGGGCACAAAATAAACTTTGTACTCTATGATAAAATTCTTTGCAGAGGCCCTGCCTGTTACAATTGGACCCTGAAAGTGCTGTTGTATGCATGTCTGCTCAGAACTAAGACCAATTAAATCCAATGGAAATTACTTCCAGGGACTCATTCATAGGGCTTAAGTTCACAACAGAGATGAGATTCAAACCATTATTTGTAGCCCTTAGCAACTATGCCACACCAGCTGTCATCATCAATTAGATCACCAACATCATCGTTAATTAGTGAATGTGTGTATTGCCTCCCCAGGCCTGGACCTCACTGCACCTCACTGGTATTTGAGTACGGGGGGCAGCATTCAACACAGCATGTCCAGTTTCAGGAGATCTTGGGCCAGCCCTGCTTTTGGTCTGAAGCACTATACTTATCTAGACTGGGAATCCACAGTATTGAAAAAGCATAACCAGAATCCCAAATGAGACATCTCCTGCCTCTAGCTATGTTCAAATGTAGCAGTGAAATATCAACTTGTTTTCTAACACTGAGCCCAGCTTCCTTCCATGTTTGCTGTATAAAATATTGTACATGTACAGCTATTTACCCCTGGGGGCTGGGGATAAGAATAGGCCCTCAGTTTGGCTGTACTTGTCGTAAGAGGCGACTAAACAGCCACCGGGTAGATGGGACTCGTTAGCCTGGGAAGGCAGCTCATCTGAGAGAAGGAAAACTCTGATCCCAAACCTCCACTGCCTTGTGGCTACATCCAGTTATGGAAAAGGCTTCAGGAGTCAACCTCGAGGCAAAATCCGGAGCCGGAGTCCCTGAGGCAGTTCATGGCTGAACACAGTCATGTTCTGGCAACTCCTGCGACGCCGCTAGAACCAACCGTATTGGCCTCTGCCTTTCCATTGGACCATTTCAGCGACATGGAGAGGGGGGATTTGCTGCATGGGTAACAGCCTATCCTCCATACCTACTTTACCCAGGCTTCGCGCTCTGGAGAGGACACTCTGTTCCAGAACCACCATTCAGAGCGTGACACCATAGTCTTTCGAGACCGAAGGATGCCAACAACAGCTATTTAAACACTGATTGACAGCATAAATAACACCCCTCTGCCAATGCAGGCATGCCAACAGAGTGCATGCTTCAGCCTGTGGGGGGGGGGGGGAAGCAGTACCAGAGGCCTCTTTGAGGTTTGGGAACTTTTTTCCTTACCTTGGGAGTGAGCTTCCACTACCCTAATGGGTCTCCTCTGATTTGTGCTAGCTATTTCGCTTGCACAGAACTGAAGACAGTAAGGAAGAAGGAATTGGGATAGGTCCTGGTGTATGCTGGTGGCACCAAGATTAACCCCTCCCTCTCTGTTTGACCTCGCACGCACACCCTTCCTGCTCAGAACCACCCCTATTCCTCCCCCTCCCTGCCTCATTCCAGCCTCCCCAACCATCACTCCCTCCCATGACAGTTTACTTGCCTCAGTACAGGTTGCCATCTGTGGCAGGGTGCCAAGGCCATTGCCATTTGCCACTTAGCTGAAAACATCTGCTGATGTCATGCTGTTTCTGCTGTCATACATGCCTTTATGTCATTGCAAAGCCCAATTAGGATTGGGTCCTCACTGACTACCTTTCTTGTCCTCACCATGTTTGAGGTGAACTGCCTGGCTTTCTTATGTGCTAAAGCTTCATATCTTTTGCTCAGTTAAATGTATTGCATTAAAAAAATAGTTTTTTAAAAGTTGCAAAACAGCTTTCTGGGAGGGGAGATTAGTTCAGGAAGTCACAGTCACCAGCCAATCCACACTGTGCACAGTCAACTTCTTCTGCAAATTTTCAGAATTTATTTCCCTGAGCTTGAACCTGGAGCAAAAATTGTTCATTTAACCACAGTACTGTGAGGGAGTTTCCAAAGTAGCTTCACAATTCAAATAACGTTTAATTTCCGTCTTCTGGTTTCAACATCACTATTTCTTGACTTACATCAGTATATCTAGGCAAGATTGTGTAAACATGTTGGGATGTTTGTATTTCTAGGACTGGTCTTTGTAGGACTACAATTCTAAGCGTATTTAGCAGGGAGTAATTGTAACAGCCCAATACTATCTAAGTTCCCCTGTACTGATGTAGCAGAATCAGCATGGTTTCCTTTGTATTTGGGGGGGGGGGAGTTTCGGCTGCAGGAGGTCTCCATGGGTTAAGGGAACTTTTGTTCCCTACAGTAGGCTCCAGAAGCCACAATGGGGTTACTTAGGCCTGCACCAGCAATATCACTGGCGCAGGTCCGCATTGGCGGATCAGACCCAGGAAGGGGGACAGGATAGGGGATAGCCAGTGCTGCTAATCTCACTCCCCTCTTAGGCCCAATAGCCCATCCCCCGCCCCACTGCCACCCTCCCCTCATTTTATTTCGCTCCGCCCTGCCCTTTCCTGCCCTTGCCCCACTTAACTTGTCCAGCACACACTGCTCTTTATACAGGCACTTGGGAAGGTTTTGGCCTTTCCGCCGGTGGGCCCAGATGATGTGCTGTCACAAAGTACTTTACAGCACATCTGTGACAGTGCAATTCTTCCTTAGGATTGTGCCATAAAATTCATATTTTTGAGTAAACATGTTTAAGATCATGCTGCACAAATTCTTTAAATTAAACGTAAGTACTTTAAAAATGTGGACCCTGCAGAAATTTTTCTTGTTATTGTTTACATTTTCAATTATGGTGTCAGGGGATAAAGAATGTAACTCATATTGTAGCTAGGCAGGTAAATCTTAGAACATTTTAGACTCCTTAGACTCCTGCTAACTGAGTGAGAGGCACTTTTTAAGTGGGTGCTCTTCTTTTTTTTAGCAGGGGGAGAGTAACTGGCCGTCCTCACCCCAGCACTGTCTTTTCTAGTGGCTGTCTGCTGCTGTTCTTTTGCATCCTTTTAGATTGTGAGCCCTTTTGGGACAGGGAGCCATTAGTTATTTGATTTTTCTCCGTAAACCGCTTGGTGAACTTTCCGTTAAAAAGCGGTATATAAATACTGTTAATAATAATAATAATATTTTCAACCAGTTGAATCTGACAGAATTGGGCTGTCATGCACTGCCATTTACCACAGCAGAATATTGCTCTGTTGGTGGCCATTTTGGGAACACTGATGCAAAAGGGGACAGCGATCCCAGGACGTCATTGGATCTCCCCTGACCCACCAGAGCAGGTAAGGCAACAGTGGGGGTAGGGAGGGTGCAAAATGGGGCAGGGAGGGAGCAAGATGGAGGCAAAACTAGTCAGGAAGGGGGAAGGAATGGGGTGGAGAGGCTGCGGAAGGGGGTGGATCCAGCGGCGATAGTGCACTCTGGATCCTATCCTTCCTTTTTCAGCCTCCCCATCACCTTTACTTGTGCCAGCAAAAGAGCTGGTGCTGGTCCAAAGACACCAATTGTGGATTGAGAGGATTACAGAAGGGAAAGAAGCCTTGCGATTCCCACACCCCAATACAGCATGTGCCTTTCCAGCATGGCTGCAGCAGGAGTGGGGACAAAGGATAGAATTGGGCCAAACATCTTTTACAGCCCAATCCTATCCAGGACTTTTGGTAGAATCATTTGCCACCATAAGACCCAGACTGGTGGTGCAAAGCCAAGCCACCACAATGTGCTTTGGGGCCGCCCATGCAAACAGCCAGAGGCCCCATGCACAAAACAGTGGTTCCCAGATGCCCTACTGGAGCAGCTAGGTTGGCAGTGGGGAAAGTTTAGTGGAGGATTATGGGCAGTTTGGGGTGAGCTAAGCTGGGGGTGGGAGGGTTCAGGAAGGGGGAGAATCTCTACAGTAGTGGCCACACCTAGTTCTTATCTCCCTTTCCCCACCCCAAACTGCTCCCTGGGTCTCCTTGGACTCCTAGGTCCAATGAGGCTTACTGGAAGGCAGGTGGCCTATACAGATGTAAGTAAGCTTATCTCTAAACACAATAGGCTTACTTCTGAGTAAAAAAGAAATTGTTTTCAAATACCTCTAGAAATAGGGATTATCTAGGGCTGTGATCCTATGCACACTTATTTGGAATTGGGAGTATGCCCCACTGAACTCCAGTAGCATAGCTACAGGGTGGGTCACAGCACTAAGTTACAGGGCACCTCATTGCACCATGCAGGCTGCTGCTCCCCTTGCTGTTGCGGCCATTCCCAGCAGCAAGAGCAGAGCAGCTTTTGGGGAAGCCTCAACAGGAGACTGGGGCATGAACCTGCCAGTGTTTCCTTCATAACTAGGGCAGAGCCTGAGGGGCAGTCATGCACCCCTCCCTTGGCCTGGGACGGGTGCCCCTCAGGCTCTGCCCTAGTTACTCCTCTTGTACATTTCCAAATCAGCCTTCACTTCCTGCTGCAATTTCCCCTGTGCAATGTTATTGTCTACTCTCCTATTTTCCCCAAAAAGAAAGATACAATAAAATTCCCTGTTATCCAATTGAACAGAAGAGAAAAATGTATGTATTGAAAGAGCAAGAGAAGCGGAAATTTAAAGCCCCTCTGCTGGTAATAACAGTATAAATAACTGGAGACATCTTGTAAACAGTGCGTCATAACCTTGAAACATTAAACAGTTCTCTGGGATCTGGCGCATCAGCTGCCTCTGGACTGAGCTGGGGAAAGAGCCCAGTGCGTTCTCTGTTTATCTCTCTGCTTAATCTCCCACAGTGTAACAAATCAGATCAATAGAAGGGAAGATGTTTAAATGAAGAAGCCAAGGCAGCATAAGGCCTGGCCACTCAGGGTTTCCTCCCCAGTAGATACACTCCCCTTTGTCAGGGGACACGACTCTTCTCCCTCCTTGGGCACTACCTTTGACTCCATCACCAAGCCATGTCCCCAAAGGGGCTTCCTTGTAGTCTCTTTGCATCAGGTTTCTGCTTCCAGTGGGCAAAGTTTTATTCCAAACACGTCTCACACCCGTTTAGTGCCAGGGCTTAGCCCTAGAACACATGAAGTAAAGCAAAAATCGGAATGCATTTGAGCAAGCATTGAAAAACGTTATTGCTTCATCTCTGAGTAACAAATACCATTCTGGGGTCAAGGTGAATGTAATCCTGAGTCACCTGACTTCCAATCAGATTTGAACTCCAGAACTTCTCGTTTCAGATGTTCAGCATTTTGTACCAAAATTATTACTGTTATCTTAAACTTTCATATGCATAAATATATAACTGACATGGGTCACATAATATGAAGACAGGGCTTCAGTTCTTTTCTCACACTCGTATCAGATGTGCTAGATAGCTTCCACAACTTGTAGAAAACTCAAATTTGGTACACACGTAGTCCAGCACACCTAGATTTCTAAACACCTCTGGAACACTTCATGCAAAAAATTCCTTCTAGCCACCCAGTGGACAACAAAATGAGACACACCTCTGACTGAGGAAATGAAGGGGTATTGGCATTTCTCCTTTACTTAAATCAATGAACCTCAGACTAGAGTAAGGGAAAAAAGAATTTGTACTGACAGCCAAAAACACTTTGATGTTTGCAAAATGTAAGCTGTATTTGTGTGTTTATGTACATATGCATGTGCTATATATCTATATCTACATCTATAGTTCTTCACTAAAACTATAGCTGATTTATTCACTCAGATCTATAGCCTGCTCAATCCCTCATCTTAAGTGGATAGCAAAAGCAAAATTGCCAAGGCAAAACAGAATAACTTTCTTTAAATCTCATGAAATCTGAACCACCAACTCAAACAGATAAGTTTTATAAAACTTCCCAAAAGTGCTGAAGTTTGGGTTGCAGGATGTCACCAAAACCACCTGTTCGTGCCCTTGCTATTTTAAGTTGATGGTAACATTAAGAGGTTGCCGTCATTGGCTCCTGGTAATAATTTAATAATTATCTCTACTTAAACAATTGCTTATTGCCCTAAAAAAATTGCTTTTATTGACTACGGCTGCAATCCTATCCACACTTACGTGGGAGTAAGCCCTATTGTCAATAGCAGGACTTACTTCTGAGCAAATCTACGTAGGATTGGGTTCCATATCATCCTTGGATCCAAAGCCTCACTGAATGCAGCACTCTGTGATGCATCTTTTAAAAAATCCTGCTATCTATCTGAGTTAACAAAGATCAAGCCAAACTAGATCCAAAACAAGAGCCAAATCCATAATTCAGCTCAGTCAAGATGTAAAAGGTGAATGGAATTTATTTCCACATAACATCCCAGTCCTAAACACTTTATGTAAACTTATTTTCAATTTAAAGTTTCATTCCAAATGCTAGACACATATATGGCAATAAATCTCATTAAAATCAGTGGGTATGTTTCTAAGTAGAAATCAACTTACTTGAACGCTATGAACAAGCTGTTACTAGTCAATATTGAAACAAATGGTATCTACTTCCATGTGACTCTTGCTCTCACTTGCAACAGATTCTATACTCAAACAAAAAAGCCTGGCATGTGTCGCTTGTGAAAGAGTCCTAAATAATCTGTTAGCTATAGTGCAGATCAATTTCAAATTAATTCTCTTCTACTTGCTAATAATAAATATAATTCTATTCCACCTTAAAAACGTTACCGTGAAAATGCCTCCAAAACCAATTCCACTCCTGTAACCAGTATGTGGATTCTGCTGCAAACTTCAAGCCATCTAGTTCCATTCCTAACTTCACAATCCATCTATTTCCCAATTAAAATGATATTGTTCCATATTTGGAAATTCTCTCTCTCTCTCTCTCTCTGGAAGCCACTGCATGCTGCTTTTCTAGCCCCTAAACCACTCACCATCCCCCAAAAGCACACGGTCTTCTTAATTAGAAAAATAAACATTTCATAATCTGGGGCTTTGCATCGTGATGCATCATGCCCTCTTAAAGTTTCCTTGTGTGTAGGTGAACCATTACTTTGACAAGTAACAAGATCCTCTTTTTAACAGAATAAAGAAAACATCGCAGCAGTGTGTGTTATTTTGGGTTTTTTTGTTCTTTTAAGGATGATTTTTTAATTCACACAAAATATAGCAAAATCTGTCTGAAGAAAATATATCCATAAAATTTATTTTAATGTGAGTTCTTTTAGAGAGATGTGACTATCGGAATAATGGATTCTAGGAATTGCTGTCTTCTTCAAAGTAGGGTACACAAAGACAGAGAGTGGCAAAGTCGGGTCGGATCCAGAAAATGGCACTTGAACCAGCAAGGCCTTGTTGCAGAATATTCAAATATATACAAGTTAATAAAGTTAAATATATGCACTTTAGTGTGCTAGGATTTTTTTTGGAGGGGGAGTTTTTTGTCTCCTCTTCGGTTTCAGCGTTCTTTCATGGGGAGGCAATCTTGCTGTCTCCATTTGTCACCCTCCAGCATTCTCACACACACACTCACACACGCACACACGAAGAAGACTGGCTTTCCCGTGCTGGAAAATCCAGGGTCAGGATGCTGTCGGACCACACAGCCGAGCTGTGTTCACTGCTTCTTTCAGGTCATTCTCTGGTTTGCCAGCAACCATGAAGGGCCAAGTCTATAGCCAGGGTGAAAAAGAGAGAGAGGGAGGGAGAGAAAAAGAGTAAAGAAAGGACATGGGAGAGAGAGAGAGAGAGGGAAAAAAAATCAGCATGATTCAAATGTTGTGGCACTTAAACTGTGATAAAGCAGAGCCAACTGCCAGAATTTCATAGACTACCCAGGTGTTCTTTTTAAACAATGAGAAGAAGTGGTTCGACTAGACAGCTACTGAGCGTAACCAGGTTCTTAAAATGGCTCCACCGTATTACACAGAGTTCCAGCGCAATCTTAAAATGCTTCACTGCACAAAGGCTTCACCCCCCCCCCGCTCACTCTTTTGCGCACACTCTCTATAATCATAATTCTCTCTAATCCTCAGGGTAATGGGTCACACTTTATTCTTCCTAGATACCAGTACATGTCATGTTTGATAGAAATGATAATATTTTTCAAAACATATGTCATTAATGTCACAAAGGCATATTGTGGCAGACAGATAAAAAGCTGTCCATTCTCTTCTGGGTTATGTCAAGGCACGGCTTCCCCCACTGTTGCTTTGTTTTGAAAATGATAACAGTTCTATCTCTTTCTAAAAGCGTTTCAGAACCAGAGATTTTGTTACTCTTTTATTATACACTTTGACTTTCCATAGCCCCCTAAGTTGCACTGAGGTCAAGAGCCTTTTTGATGACCGTATGTCCAATGTATCAGTTTAAAACTTTAGAATTCTATTCTAGCCATCTCATTTTGTCTCTGGATAAGCAATCTCACTATTTTAGATTTTTAAAAATAACTACACAGTGCTTACATTTTAATTAAAAATCTCCCCAACCAATCTGTTGCTCTAAGATGGCGATAACGATATAATGATAGAACCATGTTTGTGAGGTATTTGCCTGTCAGCTTACCAAATCAATAATAACCTTAACGCTTGCCAATATAATTAATAGCCTGATTGTTATCAATATCTACAGAATCGCTTGCTATTATTACTGAAATTGTTGTAACATATATGACAATAATTAAAATGTATTTTAATTAGACAACAGCCCCACCCAGGTCACTTGGTGCCTACCAAGCTGTCCTCTTCATTTCTCCAGAGCGACAATATTGATAACAAAAGGAGAGAAATAACTGCAGTTCTTCCACTGAACTTGTGCCCTTGAAAGAAAGTGGTTCTTTGACCATCTAAACTAAGTTTAGACTCTAAATCTTCTCTCTCTCTCTCTCACACACACACACACACACACACACACAGAGAGAGAGAGAGCAAGAGAGCTCTTTGTGATGTTAATGCACTCCCACCTTTTTAAAAAATTATCAATTGTGGAAGTTGAAGAAATAACAGCCTTTAGCTAAACACACATGAAATGATGTTTTGCCTCCTGACCTCCGCATCCTGTACTCCTAATGGGAAAAGATACGCAATCCACCATCCTATTCACAAAAACACCAGTTATGTTTTGTTGGTGGTTCCCCTTTCTCCAGATTCTAAACCCAGTCCTTGAAATCAAGAGTGGAATTAGAGAAGGGGCTTTATCGCCTCCTTTCATGAACTTATAATTTACAAAAAGAGAATCTTGGAGACAGAATTTAGAAATGAACAGACAGCCATAGGCTGCGGATTAAGGCTGCACTTCGATCCACACTTACCTGGGTGTAAGCCCCTTTGGCTATAATAGTACTTACTTCTGAGTAGACATGCACAGGCTTGGGCTCTGACAGCCCAATCCTAAGCATGTGTAATCAGAAGTAAGTTCCATTCTGTTCAATGGGGCTTACTCCCAGTTAAGTGTGGATAGCAGTGCAGCCTAAACTAGCACTCTGTGTGCCTCAAATTGCATCTCAAGCGCCTAGCAAGAACTTGAAGGGCTCCAATAAGGGACATTCAACAAACGGATTCCGGATTCCTGGGTTTGGCGCCTTAGTTTTCATTCCTCGGGCACTTTTCTGGCTCCAACCCAAGGGGTAAAGGTGGCGAGGGAAGCGAATCTCTTCCTCCGATGGATCCGGGTCCGGGGGAGGGTAGCCGGAGTCTCGAAAGAGTTTCCCAAGTCTAGTCCTGAGCGGGAGTAAGGGGGATAAAGTCCTGGCCGCTTGAATGATGCCCACTTCTGGAGCCTCCTCACTAGGCTGCGATCCTGGCCAGACTCCTTCCCAGCTGCACACTGGGGGACCCCCAAGGAGAATCCGTCCCAGGTACCCCAGGGTGCTGTGGTAGACCACATCAACTGTGGTCCAAAGGAGGACTGGTCCCCAAACCTCTGACTGCAGGTGGGGAGAGCCCGTTTGGAAAGAACACATGTGAACCCCGGAGCGTGGTAGTTACTCCGAATTCAGGGAGGAGGGGCGCCACCCGGCGAAGCCAGGAGCTGCCAGCCGCCCTGGAAGCCTTGTTCTCCGCCACTGCGCCTGGACAGCTTGGCGAGACTGCCTGGCTGGCCCACGCAGGGGACTGCCTGGGAAAGCGAGGGCGCTCGTTCCCTGGCTTCTTTCCGCAGACTCCGCGTCGGTTTCACATGCCAGTCCTAGCCGTGTCTGCTCAGAAGCAATGCCCACTATACAAAATGAGGCTTACTCCCGGGTAAGTGTGTCTAGGACTGCAGCCTCACAGCCCAATGCTATGCGTGTCTACTCAGAAGTAAGGCCCGTTATAGTCATTGAGACTTACTCCCAGGTAAGTGTGGCTAGGATGGCAGCCTTAGAGCTCACTCATATGCATGTCTACTCAGAAGGCCCATTATAACCAATTTGGCTTACTTCCAGGAAAAGCACGTCTAGGATTGCAGCCTCCCAGCCTAATCCTATGCAGGTCTACTCAGAAGTAAGGCCCATTATAGCCAATGGGACTTACTCGCAGGAAAAGTGTGTCGAGGATTGCAACCTCACAACCCAATCCTATGCATGCCTACTCGGAAGCAAGTCCCATTGCAGTAGATGGGACTTGCTCCCAGGCAAGTGTGGCTAGGAGGGCAGCCTCAGCCCCCTGTTTCCAGGAGCGCGCCTGGCCCAGCCTGCCCGCACCCTCCCCGCAGCCGCCGCCGCCGGCCAGGCTCACCAGGTTGACGGGGTGGATGTAGCCGTTCTCGTACTTGTCGCTGGCCAGGATCTGGCGCAGGTGGGCGATGTAGCTGGAGGCGAGGCGCAGCGTGTCCAGCTTGGAGAGCTTGGTGTCCGGCGGCACCCAGGGCAGCGTGGTCTTCAGCCGCGAGAAGGCCTTGCTCAGCACCCGCATGCGGGCCCGCTCCCGCGCGTTGGCCGCGTTGCGCTGGACCTGCTTGCCCTCCTGGCCCGCCCCGCTCGGGGGGCTCTTCTTGCCCGGCGCGGCGCGCTTCCTCTTGCCCGGGCGGCCCTTAGGCGGAGAGCCCAGCCCGTCGCCCTCGAGGGCCGGGCGCGGCAGGGGCGAGCCGCGCTCCCCCTTCAGGCCGGCGCCGCAGCCCGGCGCCTGGTCCTCGGCATCGCTCAGGGAGCCCGTGGACATGGCCGGGGGTGGCTGGCCCCGGGGGGCGGGCGTCCCCTCTGCAGGCGTCCTCCCTGCCTGCTGCCTGGGGAGGGCGAGCGGCAGGCAGGCAAGCGCGGCGCTGGGGAGGAAGTTCGGTGGGCGGCGGGACCTGGACGCCTTTATCTGGGGGTGGTGGAGAGGCGGGCCGGCCGGGTGGGCGGCTGCGGCCCAGGGGAGGGGCCTCCCAGGGGCCGGACCCCGCGGACACCCAAGAGGGACTCCCCAGGTGGGCAGGGCAAGCGCCTCCATCCTGGCCACTGCCCGCTTGGCACACTCTGGGTGGTCGAGAGGTGGGTCTGAGTTGGGGGGGCTGAAGAGGTGGCAGTTGGGGGGGCTGTGGTGGTGCCTAGTAGTAGGGGTCTCATATTTCAATAGGCAAGTGGGAAGATCTCTCTCTCCTTCTCTCCCCCTCCGTTCCAATGGTGAACATCGTTTCCTTTAGTTTTCTTAAGTTTTTACAAGAAAATACTGATCTTTTGAGCGCACTTGTTCTCCTTGCTTAACTTAAGCCATTTCTGTCCAACGTTGCATTTACGCAACAGGGACCAAATGTGTACGCCTGGGGGCCAGGCAGAAATGAGTTAAAGCACAGCATCACAAGTGATCTCAGTACTTACAACAACCCTGCAAGGTGGGTCAGACTCAAAGAGTACAGAGGGGCATTGATTCAAACCAGGGGCTTGTAGAACTTGCACACTGGCTTCTTGACATAGGATTCTTCTTCAGGCGGACACAACTCTTAAGAGGCTGAAGGGAAGCAAGTCAAGGGCTAGTACCATTGGTTTAGGGAACATGCTACCCAAGGAGGGAGCTCCTTTTTTGGAGGACTTTAAGATGTGTCTGGATGAGCTTCGTCAAGTACAGGAATCCTGTCCTGGAGGAACGAAAATTTTTTTGAAAAAGTCAGTGGCACTTGGAGCACCTTACATGTTCATTCAGTGCACCTGATGCTCAGTCTCAGAGCATTCTTGCAAAACCCAAGCAGATTCCCTACCTGTCCACAGACAGGAAGTTACATCCTGTGTGCACCAGGGAAGGATTTGTGCTGGCATGCAAAGCCCCAGGCACATAATTCCTTCTTTGCACAGACCCTTTTGCTTGCATGCTGTGACCATGGGTCTTATCCTGTATTTGCATTGATTTGGTATAGTATTATGGCTGAGAGGCTGAGCTGCAAATCAGTATTTTTGGTCTGAATATTGCCATGAATTCACAAAACAACATTATCCAAGCCTTTAGGCAAACCACTCAGCCTCAGCTCCCCAGCTAAAATATGAAGCTAATCATATTCGGGAAGCACAATACAAATGTATGAATATATGAGCATGCTAAGGGTTGGGCTCCTCAGCACAGGGTGTGTGGGAAACTCCTGTGTGGGCATAAATAGCCTGTGCGCAGTGATGACAGTGAATTAGATGAGAACGTTGGAAGAGTCTTGCTGGATCAGACCAAGAATCCATCTAGTCCATCTCCAATAGCAGCCATCCAGATGTCCCTGGAAAGCAGACAAGCAGTGCACGCACGCCATCGCTCTCTCCAGCAGAAGAACAGGAACAGTTCATCTGTGTGTCATAACTAGACCTCTTGTGTGTGCTTTGGGAGAAGCTTGTAGCTTTACAGTAATGGACATGGGTGAAATGTTATTCTGGTATCCCCATAGTGTTTTGATGGGATTCTTTCCCTGGCTGTTTCTGTCCACTTTCTCCTCTGTCCACGTGGCCAGTCCTGATTTTCGAATGCCCTATAAAGGATGTAATCCACTGACTTCAGAATAGTCCCACTGAAGTCAGTGGGACAGCTCCAGCAAGTATGCTGGAAATCACGGCTGTAATCTGAAACAAAATTATGGCTGGAATCCTAAACCATGCATTGGGAAGTAGTCCATGAGGTATGAGTAACCATGCATAAGATTGGGCTGTATGTCTGATTATTGGAAAATTATTACCTCATTTATTAGTACATTCTCAAGAGAGGAAAGTTTGAAACACAGAAGCTTGTGACTTGTGATTAAGACCTATCGTCCAGAGCCAAGGGATCTGGATTCTGTTTTCAGTTCTGCTACAGACTTCCTGCATGACCTTTGGCAAGTCAAGTTCACCCTATCAAGGTTTGAGTTTCCCCATCTGCAAAATGGGAATGCTAGATGCTAGAATTTCTTGTATTCACCGTTGTGGTGTGAAGTGCAGTCCATTAACATCTTGCCGAAAACCTAGAGCTCTTCTCCCAAGTAGTATTTCTGACTTAGTGTAAAACTGTTTGAAAGAATTGCTTTGGTTTAAACTTTATTTAAAAAGAGTTTATCTTCTTATACTGAAACAAAGAATTTTTAAAAAACATAATCCTTACCCATGTTAAAAGATTGCATAATAAATTGCTTGTAAACTAAATATTCATTCCAAGAAATGGTTTTTGTCTTTCAATATCTATATAGCTGGATTCATCTGAAATATATGACTGTATTCATATAGCTGTATTCATATGCCTGGATAAATACTCCATCACTTACAAACATTTGTTCAACTTCTACTCTCTGGGGAAAGCTTCTGAATAAACAGATAGATCTCAGTCCAGTTCTCCATGAGAGCAGCATTTCTCCATAGGGCATCAGAGCCTGTTTCTCTCCTTTCCCAGTGGCACAAGTGCAGGCACCAGGTCATTATGGCAAATGGGAGAGGCTGTATATATATTTCTGCTAAACCAGTCACATTCTATTTGCCTGCTCTGCACAGCCATCATTCCTTCCTGTTTATGTTGTAGGTAAACATCTTGGTTTTTAACTGTTTCTCAGCCTTCAGATTATGTCTTCCTTGCCACAAGATTTGACTCATCCACTGGATCTTAATCCATGCTTTACTGCTGTCCCACTAACAGAACTTTGTGGACTTGGGCTCAAAGAATCAATGTTTCCCCAGTCCCCCCATGGAATTTGGTTGTCATAGGCAATAGGATGAAAGTGGGGTGCCCAAGAGGTAATAAGACTCCACAGCCACCATGAACTTTGGTTGCCACAGAGAATAGTATGAAATGGTTGGCAACTTCAGTCTCGAAAGACTATGGTATAATGCCCAACAGGTAATAGACTTCACAGCCACCCTCAAACAATGTATATCCAACACCACTTGTTTTCAACTGCTGTAAGGTGCATCTTTTTATGTGCATCCACGATCCTCTCATTGCATTTGATTCCTGCCACTTGGACACAGGTATATAACCAGAAATTTTGTGGTGGAAGATATACAGAGATGGGTGGGTAGCATAAACAATTACGGCAAAACATCAAAAAATCCAAATACAAGTGTTTAAAGTTTTTTAACTTATTAAATGTATTTTAATGAGTACATTAAAATCAAATGAAAGTATGTTTAAAATAAAGATAATCATCTCTAACACTACAAGCATTGTATGGTTAAATAAAAATACTCCAATTGATTAAATTTAATCTACTACATAGGGTGCCCAGATCTGCCTGTTGAGACAACATTAATAGATGGCAAAATGACATTCGCTGCAGCTCCTGCTGTCATTGCAGGTAAACAGTAGGAAGAGTCACTCTGTGAGTTTTCTGTATCCCCGAAGGTGCAGGGATCCTCAGAGCCTGGATCTGGCAACTGTAATGGTCCTATGGCATTTTACAGTGCCTGATGTTGCAGTCTGAGGCATACCTATGAGGGAGTAAGTCCAATCGTGCTACCAGGCCTTACAAAAAAGAGTTTTTAAAAATAGGACATCGTAATGGCCATACCACCAGGAAATGCAAAGGATGCCATATCGCAAACTACATTCCTCCAGCAGAAGCATCAGTCTCATGTTGCCAGTCCATACTGGACATGCTGGTGCTGCATTTGCATTTAATGTCAGAAAAATAATCACCAATCAGGTATTTAAAAAGACAGGGGGATGGAATGAGAAAAACACTGGAATGCAACCACTTGGAGTGGTTCTCCATTCTCCATAATGACTGGCAAACAAAGTGTTCCAAAAACAATGGTTTTTCATATGGTAGCAATGGCTCACCTGTTATTCAAATGACTTCTTAATTCACTTAGCTCAGATTCCCTCACCAGCATATACCAGCCAATACACCAGTGGTTCCCAAACTTACCGTGGTCACAGCACCCTTCTTTTGCAGCGGCCTCTTCTTCCCAGCTCTCCCGGACACCACTATCTCGGATTGTGCAAGTTCGTGCATGGTCCAAGATGGCAGGGCCTGGGAGAGCTCCCCACAGTGCACGGTTTGGGAACCACTGCCATATACTAATAATAGAGATGTGCCTGTCTCAACCCCATGCTGTCATTTACTGGGAGAGAAACAAGTGAAGATTTTCAGTTTCAAAGTAAAGCTGAATTCAGATATATAGTTTGGATGTTGCTGCTTTTCCCAAACAGCAAAGAAGCCATTGAAGATTTTGTTAGGAAGACCAGAAGTATTTCTCAGGGTGCTAACACCTGTGGCAATCCAGAAGTTGCAGCACGTTGAGGAAATGATCATGTGAATCCATCATGGGTCATCTGCACTGGTGTACCTGGGGTGTCAAAGGGGGCAAATGACCCAGGATGCCATGCCCAGGGGGATACTTCCACCATCCACTACTGCTCCACCACCTTTTCCTGCCTTCAAAGCGAAAGAAGCAGCCAACAGCACTCCTAGTCTCTTTCACTTTAAAAAAAGCAATTCTGCACTGCTCTGGGCCTCCCACTCATTCTTCCTCTTTATAAAAAGGGGGGGAAGGAGGACGCAGCCCAGAATGGTGCAAAATTGTGCTGATAGTAGTTGCCATCTAGCAGCCACTATTGGCATGATTCCAGAAGGAATTGCAGTGACATGATGAGATCAACACAATTACTTCCAGTTCGGGGGAACAGCACCTTGCCCCATGCCCCTAGGATGGCAGTGCAGCTAGGACCACCAGTGTTCATCTGGCTGTGAAATGATGCAATACATACTGTCCCAAGCGAGCAGCGCGCACACAGGCAGCCCACTTGCTGGAGACTGCCAAGTATACACTAGTAGCAGAGCAAGACCCATTTCCATCTCAGCAGGGGATAGCTCAAAAGCTGCCTTGTGCTGGAGGACAGGTTACTGCATGATACTGAGCCCTCTTCTTAGGGATATGTTAACAAAAGTATCTTACCTCTTTATCTGCCTATGCTTCATTCAGCCACAGAAATCCAAAGAAGAGAAAAACTAAATTGAACCACTTGCCATTTAACTGCAAGGTAACACCCCTGCCCCCTCCCTGTCCCATGCACAAGTACATTAAGATAGTATATCAGCAGCCCCTTGGCCTCACGGGGAATTTACTACCCTTGACTTCATGCCACACTAACTATGGCCTGTTTGTATTTTCTCTGTACTAATAACTAAGCAAATTATCAGCATTTCAAGCTGAATTAGTTATTGGGGCCAGTAGCTTCAGATCATCCATTGTTACAGACCCCCAGAATCACTAATCATTGGACCTGAGATTTATGGACTTTCTATGCCTGATAGTTGTTTGTGCAGGTGGACCTCTAAAGTGGCTGTTTCCACAGCAAAGATTTATAGTCCAACTGATTGATACTATAAACTTCTACAAGGAGCCACTTCCAGCTCAAGGAAGGCTGAAATATCAAGCAGAAGTTGTTTGTGCCATTTGTTGAACATAAGTGACTGAAGTGTGGAATTCATGAAACTGAATTAGTGAACTGAACTGATTAGTGTCTAATCAGAAGCTTATCAGACAGTTCAGGATAACAGGGACAATGGATCCACTGAGGCTTTCATGCATATGCTGCTTATGCTGAAGTTGAAGCTTTCAATAGAGTCTTAATTCAACACAAAAGTTAGCAAAGGAGGATTTGTTTTTAGTTTTAGGACACTCAAACAATGGAAGGCTGAGAAGACTAAATAGGACTGATCATTTTAATAGTATTACAGCCCAGAACTAAACTCATTTACTTGGAAGTATATCTCATTGATTTCAAATGAATCTGCCTTCAAATAAGGGCCCGTTGGTCACCTGATGACTCAAATACTGACCAGTGATTTGCACGTGTAAATGAGCTATCACAGACATAACTCCATAAACCAGCCTTTTTCAACCACTGTGCCATGGCACACTGGTGTGCCGCAAGTGGTCCACAGGTGTGCCACAGGAATTTGAGGGAAGGTCATTTATTAGTAGGGCCAGTAGGGATGTGAGGCAGCATGGTGGCAGCATGGTGTGCCTGGTCAATTGTCAAAAACCTTATTGTGTGCGTTGACAATTTTAGTGCCTTGTCAGTGTGCCATGAGATGAAAAAGGTTGAAAATTGCTGCCATAAACAGAACTTTCAAGGCAGCTCAGACATAATGGAGTCAGTTCATACATTCAGTTGCCAATCAGCAAGCATACTTATGGATAGAGGTGTTCTTAAACATTTTTTTTCCTTTGCAGATTTCATTTTTTCCTAAGAAAGTAGTGTAGAAAATGGTGTTATGTGTTTTTATTCCAAGGGCACATTTTTATAAGTTACAATGGTTTTAAAAGTGTACTAGGTGGGTAATATAGGTGGTATAGTGTCAGCAGATGCAGCCACAGTCATTACACAGTTAATTAGGTGTTAGAATTTTTTTTTTTGCAGATTTTGTTTTTGATATTTCTTTCCCAAAAATGAGAAGTGCAGAAAGCTGTGTTATGTATTTTTATGTCATTATCACCCCCCAAAAAATATCACACTTTGACTCATGGATAAAGTCACCCACATGGGTTTTGCCTCCAAACATGTACCACAATGCTGGTTTCCACATGACTTTTTGCACATTTCGTTTGAGCCTCAATCCAGGTTTTATGTGCAAGAGACTCAAATGCAGATGTGGCCACAGGCCACCAATTTTCAGACTGCACTGAGAATACAAAAAATTTGACCAGCACTAGAGTGCAGGGTCATAGTGCGTACTTGCAAGTGACAGTGAGTTAAATGAATTGACAGACAACACAATACAATAGTCAGTCTGGCATAGAGTCACTAAGAACAGTGGCCCCCTGCCCCATTGACCATTGTACCGTGCTTTCTCCCTTAAGCACACTCAGACAAACACACTGACACATGTAGATGTAGGAACTCATTCCTTGTCCTGCTATCTCGCACCTCAAATCTGCCACAATACATACAGTATGGTAAATCTGGTTTTATACTGGGCTGGACTACCAATATTTTCAGTTTTCCCATAACTAGGGATGTGGCCATGGTCTGTTTTTCACATGTCAGCTGTGTCGATCATAAAGACATCCAGCACAGGGAGAACATTTATTATTATTACTATTAACAGTATTTATCTACCGCTTTTCAACTAAAAGTTCACAAAGCGGTTTACAGAGAAAAATCAAATAACGAATGGCTCCCTGTCCCAAAAGGGCTTACAATCTAAAAAGATGCAAAAAGAACACCAGCAGACAACCACTAGAAAAGACACTGCTGGGATGAGGTGGGCCAGTTACTCTCCCCCTGCTAAAAAGAGGAGCACCCACTTGAAAAAGTGCCTCTTACCCAATTAGCAGGGGTACCCAATTTAGCATGCTCTTCACATAGAGTCACCCTGATATAACTGGAATTGCAAAAGCTGCCATTTTACTCGAGACCTGCTCTGGGCTGCATTTCACATAGTGCAGAATCTAGCCATAGTGACAAGAAGCACAACAAATATTTATAAACATTTTTACCATTGACACTAAATTTTGCAGAGGAGCAAGAAAAAAAAAAAAAAACAATCACCACAACAACATCTCATGACAACTTATAACCGAAAGATTAAAGTGTTTTGATTTTGACTCTCTCTTTATATGCTGTTTCTATGTTGGCTAATCCTTTACATTTTTGTGGTCGAAGAACACGATGAAATTGGTTGATAAGAAACAATTCCTCTGGTTTGCTTTCCAGTAATTAGGCTTGGATATAGTTCTGAAAAATGATTCCAGCTGCTTAAAAATATAGAGACACAAATTCTTAGCCCAGTTCTCATACCAGATTAGAGAAAATACCTTCATTTAAAACCACTGAAGGCTAATCTGTGGGGCAGACTGTACTGCTACCAAACATGTCTACAGCCCTTTAGGTTAAGACCAAAGGTCCACCTAGTCCAGTGGTTCCCAAACATTTTTGACTGGTGGCTCCCTTGACCTACAGGGCTATTGGCCACAGCTCCCCATTAGGGCTATAATCCTATACATTGTATAGGGCGGTGGGTTTTTCACCAGAGTTCTGGGATTACTTGACTGGTTTCTGCGGCTCCCTGGGAAGCCATGGCTCACAGTTTGGGAACCACTGATCTAGGCCATCATGCTGTTTCCCATTGTGACCAACCTCATGCTTCTTAGAATATAGCCTCTGAGTCTGGAGTCATGGTTCAGCTATCATTACTAATGGCTGTTCATAAAACTCGCCCTCTGTTTCATCCTCAGTATAGGATTTCATCTCAATCTATACTCCTGATATGCCAGGAGTATTTGCAACTGCAATAGAAGCCAGCCTGTTGATGCACATACCTTGGTCACTGGTTCAACTCTGGAAAACCACCACACCAGTGTAGCTCAGACATCACTTGGACGCAGGTGCAAGTTCTCTAGTGGAAAGGTCAAAATGGGAGGAGACTGGGGCGTAATATAGGAATGACACGGGAAGGGTGAGGAGGACTTGGTATATGGAAACACCATATTCTTACCTTCAATCAGACAACAGGCACACCCCCAGCACTGCAAAGCACCACACCAGTGACAGAGCTGGTGTAGGTAGAAGGAACATCAACAGAACAGGGGGGAAGGGAAAAAACAGCAGAAAATTGCACCTTCTGCCATCCCCTGCCCCATCCTCTTTCCTACAACAGAGCATAGGATATAGACTACACTTAGAAGCCAATCACAACACACTAATGCTACTACTAAAGCCTCTGCCAGGGAAACTACAGCTCAGATGAGAAGACACGTGGTATGGGGTATGCCTCTCAGGTCCCTCAGGTCAGGGGACCATGAAGGAAGGGCACCTGGCACACAAAGTAAGCATTTTGTACAAGCAACAACATGTACGACAAGATAATTGCATTAACTTTTTTCTGACCCAGTAAATCTCCACACAAAAACACCCAACTGGAACCTCCACTTCACCAAAGGACAAGGCACCCCACACAGGTAAGCAAATTCCATGCCACAGTGTATTGAAGCTGCATTTCTGTCTCATGTCTCAACCTCACCTCCTGACCACTCAGGATTATGACATGTGTCTCTGCTATCAATTGTATTTTGCACCAGCTAAGAGCTGGGCTTGTCTGTTCCCCTTTCGGTGAATGCTAGGAGCTCCAACCACTGCTACCACTGGCCAAATATTCATCAGAATGCCTTTGTTTTTCAGGACTGCACCATTGCCATGGCGGGAGGGGTCAGTATTGGTACTCTGCATTGTTCCACTGCAGTTCCCCCCCAAAGGGAAATGAAATGTGCAAAACCGCTATGTTCTCACCCCCTACAGGGCACCACTGCATGTACACTCTGGTAGCCCCACTTTCCCTCTCAAACAATCTTGAATCTGAGAACAGGTATGGCTGATGTCGTTGTCTATTCCTTGTTACTCTCTCTGTGTTTCTCCTTACTTCCCACAGGCAGCTGTCTCACAGGTAAGGACATTGTGCAAACTCCAAGGAAGCCTATAGTCTGTCTTCATGCAGTGACCAATCTGAGCCCAGTTATGGCTCAGCGAGGTGTGTGTGTCCTCAGAAGAGATACTGATACACATCAGAAGAAAAATTGTGATCAACAAACTGTGATGGTGCAAAAAAAGCCATGTTGGTAACATTACAGCACAAATAGCAAATGACCTTAGTCCACTTTTCTCCAAAGTCCTTCAGCTCCCCAGGAAAGAAAATAAAGTGGTACTTAAAATTTCCTGTAATCCTTCCACTTGGATGACACTGAAATCCCAGAGGGAATCTGTCACAGTCCAGAGTGTTTTCTTACACATTTGTTGTTGTACCTCTGAAATGCAACTGCTCATTCTGAGGCTCTCCCCTGTTTAATAGTGATTGGAACGTCTGGATCTTTTTCTTTTTCAAAAAACAGAAGGGGTGGGATTTGAGTTAGGGCTGTGGTGCAGGTGGAGGGAGTAGGGGGGTCTAAACCATTTCCCCAACTCACATTGCCATTCCTAAAGTGATTAGCCACAATTTACTATCAGTAGGTTTGGGAATAATATGGCTCAGAGCTGTGGCATGGGGGGGGGGGATGATTAGAGTACCCATCCCCCCATGATCCAGCTCCCAATCAGAGCTCCCATAGCTATTTTTTTTAAAGATGTCTGGAGTTTGAGTCACTGAACGCCCACATAATGTCTACTTTGTCCCTGAATTTCCTCCAAATAGGGATAAGGACGGGTCTTCAGGCATACAGAAGGTATACAGCTTGCTCTGCTGTTGCATTCATGAATCTCTGGATCCTATCGGGCTGCCCCATTGGCAGAATAAGCATTCTGCCAGTGTAAAATTGCATTACATTGCAAAGAATATTCCAGCCGAGCACAGAGTTGCCTGCTGGTGGAGTACAAGCCGGGAGGTTGGAACCTTCTTGTGCGTGCTAGTGTACCGGAGAAGGCCCACCAACATGTCATGTAATATGGCAGGGTAGATGGAACAGGGCAAGAGAGAGTGGAACAGGGCAGGGGGTGGGCAGAATGGGGAGGCAGTGGGGACAGGGTGGGCAGATCAGGTCCACAAAGGTGGTGGGTTTGATGGCAGCAGTGGCCACTGAATCCTAACCCCCTTTACAGGCCCAATCCACTTTCACACACCAAAACGGACTTGTACCAGTAATATCACTGGTGCAGGTCCAACTTGATCCACAAGGCTGGCAGGGGCTTACCCCAGGGAAAAGTTCTTCTCCAAGGAGGCTTCCTGAGGCCAAAACTCTTCTGTGGGATTCAGTAGGTACTGGACTGCAACTGCTGCATCACTACATGGGGAGTTAGAATTGGGCTGAAATTTGGTTAGAACATAAGAAGATTATTGATGTGTCATACCAAGTGATGTGTCATTGGCTATATGGTTTCCCACACTGGTCAGAGGCTTCAAAGAAGCCCACACTAGAGAATGAAAGCACTCACCCACCTCTTCTCTTGCATTCCCAGCAACTGTGATTTGGTGGCAGATTGTGAAGGCCATTGCAGTGATTTGCAAGCAGAAGCCTGGTTATTCTCATGAACATCCCACTGCTAGATCAGTGCAGGTCAAGTTTAGCTCTTTCATGTAAACAGGAACACTTTTCGGGTCTATTTCTGCTGCCTGACTGTTGACAATGTGTTCAAGGCACAATGAACATCAACAACAAAACCTTAAAATGTGTCACCAAACAGTTGGAATCCAAGGTGGGCTGTAGTGTGTTCAAGACCTATCAACCTTTGGTGGTGCTCCACAATATTTTGCAGAGTAATAACCCTAAGGTGGATAAGTAACCCTAAGTAAGTAACCCTAAGGTGGATTGAGCCCAAGGGGGTGGAACTGGCCACAGCAGCGCAGGCCAGATCCTAACCCCCATCCCCGGTATGACCAGCATTACACAGACTGCATGGAATTGCACCCATGAAATCATGGGTACAGTAGCCCCGTAGGGCTGGCTGGTGCACAACACAGGGTAAGGGCAATAAAGTCCCCTTATTCTGAGTTGCAGCCCAGCAACTGCACCTACCTTGTGCTGGATTAAGCATAGGCCAGCTGCCTGTTCCAGCACAAGTTAGGATTGTGCCCTAAGTTAAAAAGCAGGAAAAGGATAACGGTAAGAGTCAAAAAAATTCATAAGAGATTTATTATAAAGGAAAATACAAGTACAAGTTTCTTGATTACCTCAAAGAGATCAGAGAAGCGCCAGGCTTAAAAACGAACAAAAATTACCAAAGAACGGGAGAAAGAAGATAAAAGAAAAGTCTTTTTCTAGATATGCCATTTTTACACCCATATTGTGTGTTTGCATTGACCAATTACAGCACATGACCCATTTTGGATACAACTGTAATGTCCCCTGTTGTTTCAGTCTCAACATTCAGTAAAAGTATCAATTAAACCTAGAGGTTTAATTTTTTAAACCTAGAGGTGATTTTTTGGTGATAACAAAATAAAAACACAAAACACAACTTTCTGCATTTCTCATTTTTGATAAAAACAAACACCCAAAATCTGCCAGAAAAATCAAACCATTTTCTAATACCTCTAATATGTGGGTGGGTTGGACAGGATTGGGAAGGGGTTCATGGGTAATGACTGTGGTTGCATCTGCTGAGACTATTCCACCTATCTCACCTACCCAGTACACTTTTAAACCAATTCTAATTTCTGGTTTTGATTTATTAAAATGTGCTCTTGGAGTAAAAACACGTCATGCCGTTTTCTGCACTTCTCATTTTTGTTAAAAACCAAAACCTGCAAAAAAATTAAAATGTTTAATAAGAACACACTGACTTATATCTGGTTTTTTCTGAATTGCAAATCTGCAAAGTTGAACTGCTATGTCCTCCACTGCCTGTTCTCCACTCCACTGCCTGCTGAGGTCTCATGACATCAGCTGGCCACTTTCTTATTGTTCAAGGAGAAACCATTAACTGTGTGTTCCTCCCAATCGGCTCCAGGAGCCTCATTTGTGTGTTTCTCAGAGCTGAGAAAATTCTAAACTGTTCAGCCTGAGTTGGCCTCTGGTTCACTCATCTGTTCAGGAAATCAGCTCATCTTTCAGGCATTGTGGCACACCCAGGGCCTTTTCGGGATCACACAAACAACACCCAGCTCCGCATCGCCATTCCATCTGGTAGTTCAGACCTGCTGTCAGGAGTCGGAAGGTGTCTGAGGGTGAACAAGATGATAATAAAACCAGACAAGATAGAGGTGCTATTAGTTAGGAGCTCTGTGACCCAAGTTATGAATTACCACCTGTTCTGAAGGAGACAGTGGATGCTTTGCCCAGCTTAGCCTCACATAGCAACTGCACCCTTCTCAAGGTCCATACACTAGTTCAGATCTCTGACCTCTTATCCTTCTGGTGGGTGCTGAAGATGTTACTTTTTTGTTTGGCTTTTCATCATACTTTTTATTAGTTTTTTTTAAATTTCATTAAAGGTTTGGGGAAGGAAATGGTCTGTGTTTCTGGTCTTGCTGCTGCTTTCTTAAAGGTTTAATGCATTGTTATTTTATGCTACTGATTTTTATCAATACTGCTTTGTATGGGCTTTTTGTTTTTTATCGCTTGTTATTTGCTGCACCTCACTAATTTTTTGGCCTGCACTTTTGTAAGAGCACAATCCTAACTAGCTGGTCCACCGGTACAGCAGCTGCTGCGCTGGTGGAAGGTGTTGCAAATGTCCTGTAAGGAATATCGTGATACCTGGTGAGAAAAGCAGTGCCTGCTCCAACCCAGCCAATGCTGCTGTAGGGTCCCTGCCCTGGAGGGACCTGGAGCAGGCTTATTCTACCCCCAGGGAGGCCTCAGATTGGCTGAAGGGGGAGGGGGTTCCAGCACCCCTTGTTCTCCTCCTTAGCAGGGCTACCAAACCTGGCCTAGGAGCAGGCGCTGTTTACCTCACAACTCCCTGCTTCACACTGACCTGGCCTCCCTGTTTTATGGAGCAAGCCCGCCCCCTTTGGCCCCTCCCCTTCCTCCAGGTGGGGCAGAAAAGGCCTTTCCTGTTCCTGACTTGTTTCCTGCAGTGTTACCTGTTTGCCCTGCCAGCACCCTCTGGCTGGTTGGGGTGAGCCATCCTTCTTTGCCCCCTTCAAGGGCAGGGAAGCCTCCCCACCCTGGGGTGCCTACTTCAGGGTAAGTTGGGGGTCAGGGCATCTGGGAGGGGCCCCAACAGCTGCATTAATGGCATTGGCCGCCAATGGAGGTGAGTGGAGCACTGGATGGTGGAGGGGCAGCCGGACAATAAAATGCAGGCAGGAGGGGGCATTTCCAGGCAGGAGGAGGGCAAAACAAGGTCAGGCTTGGGGGGGGGCATAGGATTGACAGAGAAGGCCTCCAATGTATTCTAACCCTCATCCCAGACCTGGGAACTCTACACAGAGTTAAACAGCTGGCCGAGATCCAAGTGGCCCCATAGGGCAGAGTGGGGCATCGCTCGCAGTAAGGGTGGAAATATGCCCTTACCCTGCGAGACCTCTAGCTGCTCCTGACATGTGCTGGATGTAACAGAAGCCATGCAACTCCACTATGCCAGCGTTTGTTAGGACTGGACTGTCCGTCACCTTGGGCATTCCATTATGGGAATAAAAACATTTTAAATAAATGTTGATGTGCTATGTGTAGGGCTGCCCTTGAAGACCATTCAGAAATGTCAGCTAGTACAGAATGCTGCAGCATTATGGTTGGAATGTAGGAAGCAGGCTGAGCATGTCATGCCTCCGCTTAGTCAGTTGCATTGATTGTCGGTTTTAAGGAGTAATGCAGTGTACTCATTTTTTTTTAAAGCCTCAAATGGCTTGGGACTAGACTACTTGAAAGGCTGCCTCTTTTCATATGAAACTGCTCACCCTCTGCCCTGACATTAACTTAGAAGATCTTCCTGCATGCCCCACTTTCAGCATAGGTGTGCCTGGTGGAGCCTGGAGGGCCTACTCTCTGGGTAGCACCTCAGTTAAGGAAATCCTAGTCCCTGGATGTATGGCTGGCTCCATCCTTTCTACTATTCTGATGGTGGCTGAAAACATCTTTTTCTGCTTGGCCTTTGGGGACCAAGTTTATGTTGATCTCTTCTGTCTCCTCAAAGTGGCACTGTTTTGATACTGGTTTTTGACATGGCTGTCTGTTTAACACTGTGTTTTTGCTCACATTAAGTTTATTTTTATTGTAGGTAACTGCTCTTTTAACATGTTAGCTACTTTGAACATTTCATTACAGGAGGAATAAAGCAAGGTACAAATACTTAAAATAGTAAATAATTACAATTTCCAAGTTATTCTATCTTCAAAGACTAAGGGACTATAATACATTTTTAAAAATATACTGTTTTATGTCGATGTTATTATTTTAAGCACCATTATGCATTGATTGTGCTAGATAGAAGATGGTAGCATGATTATTACCGTATGGAGCATGATAACAACAACAACATTCTTGCATATTTAAGAAACTGGAATGCAGGGATGGGTCTAAGAAGGGAGGAATAGGCTCAGTTATCAGTTTTATGAGACAAATAAGTAAGCTGCAATGTCCCTCCTTTGCTCTCCACCAGTGGTTCTCACACATTTAGCACTGGGACCCACTTTTTAGAATGAGAATCTGTCAGGACCCACTGGAAGTGATGTCATGACTGGAAGTGACATCATCAGCAGGAAAATTTTTAACAATCCTAGGCTGCAATCCTACCCACACTTACACAGGAGTATGTCCCATTTACTATCATTGTTAAAAGAATATACATAGTAGCTTATTAAAAGTACAGGTCTGTAACATTTCCCCAAATGCAGTCGCATACCTTGGTAGCATCAAGTCTAATATATTAAAAATAAAATATTGAAATGAATGGGGACCCACCTGAAATTGGCTTGTGACCCATGTAGTGGGTCCCGACCCACAGTTTGAGAAACACTGCTCTACACTGATGCTCTGTCTGCGCTAACACAATCACCATGCTTATTTTTTTATCTGTCCAAATATTGCCCGTTGTTTGGGGAGGTAGAGGTGGGTGCTAAGGGAAGCCATGCTGGAAAGCATCAACAGAGGGTACTGTTTTCAGGTCAAAGGGGAGGAAATTCCATAACTGAGGTGCCACCATAGAGAAAACCACTTCTCCTCTGTTACTTGCCACCACCCCTCTGACCCCAGTGAAACACAGTACTGTACACATAAAAGGCCCCTTTTGATTATCTTAGGGGACAGGCTGGAAATGTTGGAACGAATGTTGGAAAAAAAGCAACAGGAACCCCCACAACTCCTGAACCTTGTGCCAACCCTTAGTAAGTACAAACAACCCCCTTCGCTCCCCCCTTAACAACTCGATCCTCTCCCCTTCCTCCACCCCTTACAGGGGAAGCTTTACAGAAGCTGGTGGGTTGCAACTCACCAGTTTGAGAACCAGTGGAATATGATAATTGTAAATCACACTAGCATAACTTTATTTTTTACTTCTGTGTTCCACTCTCGTCCCATTCCCATTCTCCATTTCCTTATTTTCACTTGCCCTGAAATGTTTGCCCTACTTTGAATTTTCCTCTCTCTTCCTTAGCCTTGGATACCCACCTTGTCCGTCCTCCCTCATTCTTTAGTCAGAGTTGAAATGGTTAAATGGTTTCCTTCAAGTGTGCAATGTCTAGAAAGAAAAAAAGTGATGCATAAGAAGTGTATATGTTCATGGTTTGTCTTTAAGGTGCTACAAGAGTCTGTTGTTTTTGCTGTAATAAACTAACACAGCTACCCTTCTGGCAGCATAAAAAGTTGTGTGCTTCAAGTACTAAATGTTCAAAAATTAATATAAAATATTTCCTAAAAGCTGATGTTTCAAGTAGTTTTCTGTTTCTTACTAAATTCACTGCTGGTTTGAGTTCATCATGACCAGATTTTCAAAAGATGCCATGAATGTGGCAATTGTTGATTCCAGCCATTCACGTTTATTTGCACAAGAGATTGCAGTCAATGTATATGCAAACCTGCTTTTGCCCCATTTAAATATAACTTTCACCTCTCCATATCTATAATGTCCATTACCATTTGTTTTTAGGGAATCCACAATGTTTTGCAAAGGAGTGCAGCTTTCATGACCTTTAGAGTGGAGCATAATTCTCTGCCCTCCAAAGATAAATGGTTAAAAATTATGCCTTTTAAAAAATAGCCCCATTGTTTTTCTCTAAAATAAACACTATGTAGAAAAGCAACATGGCTCTGGGATGCATTATTGAGGTGTCAGAGTGGGGGGAAGGAAAGTACCATGATGAATGGGCAGTCATCTGAATGTTTTCTTTCCTTCTGTTTCTAAATCAGAGATGGAGTACAGTTTCCCCTTGATTTTAAGAATACAGATAAGATGTGAACTCCCCAAGCCAAATTTATAAAGACATGGATTGGTGTTAGAAAATGGTCACTGTGCAAATTCCTTACTGTAGTCTTCAGAAAAAGGTGTTATTTCATTCACTCCAAAAGTAAATTATGTTCACTTTGAGAAGCAACTTCATTAATTAAAAACCATCAGAAGTCCCACCTTGACGTATCTGTGAACTGGACTTTATTCCACAAATTAACTTGCAGTGTGAGAGCCATTCCCGACATTATGTGGTAGCAAACCCCTCGATAGAGAGCCGCAGTCAATGACCAGATATGAAGCTGCCTTATCCTGTATCAGACCAGTGGCCCACTTCGGCCAGTGCTACTTCCTTTGAATGAAGGTCTCCAAGGCAGAGATCTTTCTCAGTATAGCTACCTGTAGTCTTTTTAACCAAAGATTCCAGAAATTGAAATTGTGGAGTTTACTTGTGCAAAGTTGTTCAGTGTCCTGTTACTGAGTAACAGGCTCTCTTCTATATATATGTCTGTATTAATTTCAAAAATGCCTTTCCCATCTTATCACCAGTGGCCTCAAGGTGGCTCACAATGACAAGATTAGCAATACAGCCCTCCCAACAAAGTACATTGTGAATCCTGTGGTGGTGGAGGCGGAGTTATGGCGGTCTTATGCTCATGGTAAAAGCATAAGAACATAGAAAGAACCCTGCTGGATCAGGCCTAGTGCCCATCTAGTCCAGCTTCCTGTATCTCACAGTGGCCCATCAGATGTCTCAGGAAGCACACAGATGAAAAGAGACTTGCATCTCACTGCCCCTCCCCTGCATATGGCATTCCATTTACCCTTGCACCCTCCAACAAAGATACCAGACTGCACTTTGGTTTAACTTGGACCACTTTATTAAACACAAGTAACCCATTTTTAAAAAATGAAACCCACTGAACACACCATTCCTCCCTCGCCAGTCTGGGGTAGGTAAAAAAAACCACCATCCACAGCCTATTAGGATGACAGAAAAAAGTCCTACCCAGCCCTTGTAATGAGCCACCAGCTAATCTCAGACTGTATATACCCGCATGGCTTGTAACCTGTGATGGAGTTTTCCTCCAGAAATCCATCCAATCAATCCCTTTTTAAAGGCATCTAGTGAGGATGCCATCATCACATGTTGAGGCAAGGAGTTCCACAGACTAATTACATGCTGGGTAAAGAAATATTTTCTTTTGCCTGTTCTCATTCTCCCAACACCCAATTTTAGTAGATGTCCCCTGCTTCTGGTGTTATGTGAGAGGGAAAAGAGCATCTCTCTGTCCACTCTATCCATCCCCTGCATAATTTTGCATGTCTCAATCATGTCACCCCTCAGGTGCCTCTTTTCTAGTCTGAAGAGCCTCAAACACTGTAACCTTTCCTCATAAGGGAGGTGCCCCAGCCCCGTAATCATTTTGGTCACTCTCTACTGCACCTTTTCTAGTTCCATTATGTCCTTTTTGAGAAGTGGCAACCAGAACTGCACACAATACTCCAGGTGTGACCTTACCATTAATTTGTACAATGATATTATAATTTTGGCTATTTTATTCTTAATCCCCTTTTTAATAATCGCAAGCATGGAATTGGCCTTCTTCACTGTCACTGCACATTGGGTCTACACTTTCATCAAGCTGTCTACCAGCACCCCAAGATCTCTTTCCTGAGCTGTCACAGACAGCTCATAAGAACATAAGAACAGCCCCACTGGATCAGGCCATAGGCCCATCTAGTCCAGCTTCCTGTATCTCACAGCAGCCCACCAAATGCCCCAGGGAGCACACCAGATAACAAGAGACCTCATCCTGGTGCCCTCCCTTGCATCTGGCATTCTGACATAGCGCGGCACACATTAGCCTATATGTGAAGTTTTTTTTTATTTTGCCCCAATATGCATTGCTTTACACTTACTTACATTGAAATGCACCTGCCATTTTGCTGCCCATTCTCCCAGTTCGGAGAGATTCTTCTGAAATCCACCAAAACAACACCCCACCCCCCCCATAACCTCTCTGATACACATTTCTAAAACATATTAGGGCTCAGTTCTAACCAAATTTCCAGCACTGACATAGGTCTGCCAATGTGGCATGCACTGCATCCTGCAGTGGGGAGGTAGCCAAGGGGGCCTCCTCAAAGTAAGGGCATGTTTGTTACTTTGCTTTGGGGCTGCATTGAGGCTAGGTGACTGCTGGAAAGTTAGGATTAGGATTGCGCCCTTAGTATATGAAACACATTCATATATTCACATTTATATATTCATTTAGGTCCACACTAAAAATATTTTTGGTTCAACCCTAAAAAGCATAAAGTGACCTTAAGCTACTGGTGCCAGTACCTAATCATTTCTTAGCTGTCACCTGATTCAGTAATGTGAATGTAAGTATATGTAAGTACAGCCTAAGACAAAGGACCCAACTTTCCAGCGCTGATATAGCCAAGCCAATCCTGCAGTGAGAGCGCAGTCATGCAGGCCTCTCCAAGGTAAGGGAACAATATTCCCTTACCTCAGAGCTGCACCAGTGCTGGAAAGTTGGATAGGATCGGGCCCTAACATGGCCTGTGCATTCTTTGTTTCAGATAAGTGTAGCATTGAAACACATCAACACAGCAATTAAGGATTGAGTTTACAGTATCTTTTGCTAAATTTTAAGCATGTGCGGAAGTCCTGTTTATTCAGTGCTGTCATCTTGAGAAATGTGCAATACTTCTCAGGAGTACAGTACTTCTCAAAGCCGGCAAGAAGAGGAGTGCAATGCGTTTTGTTTTTTTTTGGTTGGCAACCTTCAGTCTCGAAAGACTATGGTATCGCGCTCTGAAAGGTGGTTTTGGAACATCGTCTAGTGTGGCTGAAAAGGCCAATCCGGGAGTGACAATCCCTTCCACACCGGGAGCAAGTGCAGTCTGTCCCTGGTCTGTCTCCCTGGCTATGGGCCTTCCTTCTTTGCCTCTTTGCCTCAGACTGTCGGCAAAGTGTCTCTTCAAACTGGGAAAGACCATGCTGCACAGCCTGCCTCCAAGCGGGCCGCTCAGAGGCCAGGGTTTCCCACTTGTTGAGGTCCATCCCTAAGGCCTTCAGATCCCTCTTGCAGATGTCCTTGTATCGCAGCTGTGGTCTACCTGTAGGGCGCTTTCCTTGCACGAGTTCTCCATAGAGGAGATCCTTTGGGATCCGGCCATCATCCATCCTCACGACATGACCGAGCCAACGCAGGCGTCTCTGTTTCAGCAGTGCATACATGCTAGGGATTCCAGCATGTTCCAGGACTGTGTTGTTAGGAACTTTGTCCTGCCAGGTGATGCTGAGAATGCGCCGGAGGCAGCGCATGTGGAAAGCGTTCAGTTTCCTCTCCTGTTGTGAGCGGAGAGTCCATGACTCGCTGCAGTACAGAAGTGTACTCAGGACGCAAGCTCTGTAGACCTGGATCTTGGTATGTTCTGTCAGCTTCTTGTTGGACCAGACTCTCTTTGTGAGTCTGGAAAACGTGGTAGCTGCTTTACCGATGTGTTTGTTTAGCTCAGTATCGAGAGAAAGAGTGTCGGAGATCGTTGAGCCAAGGTACACAAAGTCATGGGCAACCTCCAGTTCATGCGCAGAGATTGTAATGCAGGGAGGTGAGTCCACATCCTGAACCATGACCTGTGTTTTCTTCAGACTGATCGTCAGTCCAAAATCTTGGCAGGCCTTGCTAAAACGATCCATGAGCTGCTGGAGATCTTTGGCAGAGTGGGTAGTGACAGCTGCATTGTCGGCAAAGAGGAAGTCACGCAGGCATTTCAGCTGGACTTTGGACTGTGCTCTCAGTCTGGAGAGGTTGAGGAGCTTTCCGTCTGATCTGGTCCGGAGATAGATGCCTTCTGTTGTGGTTCCAAAGGCATGCTTCAGCAGGACAGCGAAGAAAATCCCAAACAAGGTTGGTGCAAGAACACAGCCCTGCTTCACGCCACTTCGGATGTCAAAGGGGTCTGATGTGGAGCCATCGAAGACAACAGTGCCTTTCATGTCCTTGTGAAAGGATCTGATGATGCTGAGGAGCCTGGGTGGACATCCAATCTTGGGGAGAATCTTGAAGAGGCCATCCCTGCTGACCAGGTCGAAGGCCTTCGTGAGATCTATGAAGGCTATAAAGAGTGGCTGTCTCTGTTCCCTGCATTTCTCCTGCAGTTGTCTAAGGGAGAATACCATATCAGTGGTGGACCTGTTGGCTCGGAATCCGCACTGTGATTCTGGATAAACACTCTCTGCAAGTACCTGGAGCCTCTTTAGTGCAACTCGGGCAAACAACTTTCCTACAACGCTAAGGAGAGAGATGCTACGGTAGTTATTGCAGTCACCCCTGTCGCCTTTGTTCTTGTACAGCGTGATGATGTTTGCATCCCTCATGTCTTGAGGTACTCCACCTTCTCTCCAGCAGAGACAGAGGATTTCATGCAGCTCAGTGACGATGATCTCTTTGCAGCACTTTAGGACTTCAGCAGGGTTGCTGTCTTTTCCAGGTGCCTTGCCAAAGGCAAGGGAGTCTAGGGCCACGTGAAGTTCTTCTAGGGTTGGTTCACTGTCAAGCTCTTCCAGCACAGGCAGGCACTCAATGTTGTTCAGCGCTTCTTCGGTGACTACATTTTCTCTGGAATATAGCTCAGAGTAGTGCTGCACCCAGCATTCCATCTGCTGCGCCCGATCCTGGATGACCTCGCCTGTGGCAGACTTCAGAGGGGCAATTTTCTTCTGTGTTGGACCTAGGGCCTGCTTGATACCATCATACATCCCCTTGATGTTGTCCGTGTCAGCTGCTATCTGTATCTCGGAACAGAGCTGGAGCCAGTAGTTGTTAGCACATCTCCTGGCAGTCTGCTGGACTTTGCTGCAAGGAAATTGGAGAGGCAATGCGTTTATGTAATGAATAACTAATGTTCTGACTCCATATAAAGTAGCTTCATATATGCATGAACTGCTCCATGTTGACTATCAAATTCAGGTTTCCCGTACATGTTGGTGACGTGCAGGTCAATCCTATCTTCCGCTGGAACAGGCAAACCAGAAGGACTGCACTGTATCCAGTGTAAGATTGGGGCCAAAAGTGGCTCAGCAAGGGGAAACTCTTCCCTTTACCCCGGGTAAGCAACCACAGCCCCAGTGGGTCTCCTTAGACTTGTGCCAATTCAGGACGTGGCACAAGTCTGAGGAGAATGGAGCAGCTTCAAGCTGCTCCGCACTGCTCAGGGAATGGGGTTGGGATCCGGCATAACTCCTGGGTCCCAGCCCCACCTCCCACTCCCTACCCACCTACCCACCCGGCCCCTGGAATGTTCACCGCTCGCCCTCCCCACATCCCCCCAGGCCTAAGGACCCAAAGGTGTCCCTCCCACCTCCTCCCCGCCCTCTTGACCCCTGCGTCAGCTGACCTCAGCTGACACAACCTTTTCTCCCTGCACCGGCGTGGAGGCTGGATGCAGCCTCCATGGACTGGTGTGTGTCCCTACACCAGCCCAGCTGACTCCCAAGGAGGCGCAAATGTACTTTACAGCATGTTTATGACCCTTCTGGGCCTTACACCAGCCTAACAAATAGTTAGGTTGCGCCCTTAGTGAACTCATGCCTAAACACAATAGATCAAATGTTTGTATTGTGTTGAAAATCATAAGAAGAAGTTTTGAGTCACTATAGACCCAATCCTATGCTTTTCCTTGCTAAGGCATGCAGCTGCACCTGAAAAGGTTGTGCTGCATGCTATGGTGGAGGGGGGGGGGGCAATCGGGAGGCTTGGGAGGGGACAGGGAAAATATTTTCTTTTATCCCTCTATAAGCCCCTCAACCACCGATGGGTCTTCAGGGCCTGTGCTTCTGGAATAAAGCACTGTAAAGCACTTTTCACAACCGGAATGCTAGTTCTGGAAGCGGTAATGCCACATAGGATTGGGTATGTGTCTGAAGTGGTAAAAGCATCAACTAAAATATGATGGCTGTATACACATGGGAAACCTATTATGATTCTCAATCCAATTTCATACCTGTAAGTGCATGATTATTTGAACATTCTATAACGCTTGCAAATGCCACCAAAGTCACCTAATAACGGATTTTGCACATCCAGCTAGTGAAGACTAAGGTCTAGTCACAAAAGCAGGCTTTGCAGACAAGCTTATCTCTTTGCTTGAGTGTGACCAGGCAGAGTGGTTGTTGTTAGTTACCTGTTCCTTTCCAAACTTGCGCAAAGGGCAATGTAGGATGGCTCTCCCTGTGCGCTGCCCAGACCTCCTGGGCCAATTTGTCAAGAATCCTATCAGATAAAGAACTGTCTTCCAAGATCTTCATAGTCGCAAACCCAAATAAATCAGACATATTTTTACTAAGCGAATCAGTGGACAGCTCTAGACTAATGGATCAGCTTTCAGACCTCCAGTGAAGTTCCTTTTTGCCAGGCCCACTGGGACTAAAAGCTGACTCAAAGATGCCTTTCACAGTGAAGTCTTTTTGATCTACTGTCTGATTCTCTTCAGATACCACCATGCATATTTTTAACCCATGCCAGGATTTCTGCTGTAGCATGCTGACTGCAAGTGTCCAAAGAGTGTGTTTCAGCAAAACTGGAATGCATCGCTGCCACAAATTCTCCACTGCAAACAAATGCCCATGTCAGATATTCTTTGGATATTTTCTGAATAGTTGCACAGCATTCACTGAATGTTTAGTATCTTACATCAAATTGGATTTCAGTGTTTGATATTGGACCTTGCCCGTGGATTTCAATATTTGTGTCTCACAGCATCTGAAACCTGACATTCAATGGTATTTGATATCTGATTGTATTGCAATAGCTGATGTGCAATAATAGTTAGAATATGACAATACTGTATTCAATAGCTGGCACACATTGTTATTTACTACTCAACAATATTTGAAAAAGTAATTTGCAATGGTAACAGCATATGACAGATAAGCCTCAATGATATTTGTCAATATGTAACTGACAGCTTATGTGATTTCACATTTTATACCTGCTGAGAATCAAACCAGGAAATGGTAACAACTAATGGCCCAGTGCTATGGACCATTAAGGACAGCTGATCCAGTGATCTGCCACCACAAGTCACCTTATACCACAGTCGCACCATCATCATGCCTATGGAGCTACAGGTTGAAATGGCCAGAGGCCACATTCACATGCCAGAACCACCTGTATGTTCTATGGGTGAGGATAATGGGTTGGTTTGAGGGAGGACTGGGGTGGAGAGTGGAGCAAACTAGGGGAAGTTGATGGGAAAATCTGGGTGGCAGTAGTGCATGGTAGAACCTATCCCGCTTTCTGACCTGAACCTGTCCCCTTCCTCGGATCTATGCCAGCAAAACAACTGGCATATGTCTGAGGAGAACCATTGGTGAATTGATGGCCTACCGGGAACTAAGTAAAAGAATTTTTTTACTTTAAAAAAGTAATATTTTTTATTTCCCTCTCACTGGCCATCTGATCCCCCCCATTGCTTGCATATGCTCCATCAGCATGACTGCATATGGAAGATGGCAAGGGATAGGATTGAATCACTAAACTGCTCAATTTTAAGATAAAAAATTCTCATTCAGAATTAAAATGTCGTATTTTCAATTTTGCATTCTAAATTGATCAAAACTGGAAATATTGTCAAATCTGAAATGTTTGTAAAGCTAACGACGTGATTACAATGGAGATTTTGCTATATCTGAGAATGTTGGAATATCTCATTGTCCTGTTACATTGCCCTATAACTCATTACCCTTTGCCTTCCATTCACTTTGGAATAACCTTTTGACAAAACCTTTTGACTGTTACAGATTTAGTAAACCCTTTCCTCTGGTATAGTCTCCTGGCTCTAATGCCTTGATCCCCACAGTCCCAAAACTCCATCTTAGTTTTTTCCCCACTGGGATCCATCCAGATGCTTGCTCAAATACCTGATGGCGCCAGAGGAAATTCTCTTGTAACAGATACCCTGCAGTGTAAAACCAATATTTTGCTTCCTAAGTTATCTCCCCTCTTTCTCCTGTCTCACCAACCTGCTTCTTGGCCAAGCCAAAATCAGTTATTATCAATCCTAAAAAGGGGGGATTTGGAAGCAGCTTAATAAGCTTGGTGTTTGCTAGCTCACATGCATTTCTGTAGCTTCTGAATTAATTATACATTCCCTAGTATCCTCCATTTAAGAGGTTTCAGACCATGCTGGAAAGGAAAACTGTGGAAGAACTTGAACATGGGTTTATATATTCTTTAAAAGTTGGAAACGGATTGGACATACATTCTCCTTCATTTCACAGAATGTAAAGTGATATAGAGCACAATCCTAAGCAGGTCTACTCAGAAGTCAGTCCTACTGTGTTCACTGGAACCTACTCTCAGGAAAGTGAGGATAGGATTGCAGCCATAATCTCACAAAGGTATTGAGGGATTTCCCTTTAGTCTTAGGGACCATCCTGTAGTGCCTAGATGGTGCCCAGAACTGAAATGGCTGCATTTTATCACAATGCATTTAGTGGCCCATTAAAGTGCCCATTTTGCATTTTGGTGTGTATGTTGCATTAAAAACACATTAGTAAATTGTTTTTGGAGATTCTCATTCAAACTAGTTGAAGCTAGAAATTCCTAAGCACCTTGAGAGATACTTTTGAAACTAGAAACGGTGTGTTTTTATACAGTGCTTTCTAGTTTTTGATGCCTATGCCTTAGTGGAATTTATTAGCAAAGAAGCCAGACCATGGGGACTAAAGATAAACACAGATAAAGCAATGATCATGACAGTTTAAAAAAAAATCAAACAAAAAACTACCTAGCATCAGCAGTAAAATTGCAATTGGTGGAGAACCTATTACAGAAGTAGATAGTTATATCTACTTTGGAGGTATAATTACATCTGATACATCATGCAGCCTGGAAACAATCAGATGAATTGGCCTAGCAACAGCTACATATGCAAACCTGCTAATCTTCCCATCTGTTCTTCCCGCCCTATTGATCTTCCCCAGAAACTCTCCTCTGGCCCACCATCTCTATTGGTCACATCTCTGGGCTGTTGAAATGGCAGGAGGTAGGAGCCAGGGGTGAGATATGGTGGCAAGGTGGCCGGCAGTGACGGTGGCTTCAGGTGGCAGCCTGTGCCAATCCACCAGTTCTGGATTTAAGCAACTCCAGTGAATTGGTGGAAGACTGGCTGTTAGAGGTACAGAGGAAGTCTTTCAAGGCTCCCCAGACATACCTCCTTCACACCTTTGACAGGACTAGACAAAGGCTAATGGACAGATAACACAAAGTGTCAAAAATTACTTCTTAAAAATAATACCTTATACTTAACACAACATGCTCGGGGAGGGGGGGTCTGCAAGACTTGCCTTTACAGTGTACAAAAAAGGCACATGAAATTTTAGCATGTGGGTTGTCTGCTTTGTGCATCATATCCCCCCTAGTCCTTGTTCCCCCTTGAGAAGGCACTCCTTCCCAGTGTTCCTCTTGCTGTTCTCTAAACTTCAGGAGTTTGGGAAGGAAGCAGAAGTGTGCATTGTACTGGCTGATATATCATGCACATTGATATAGGCTGCAATCCTATCCATCCTTACCTGGGAGTAAGCTTCATTGATTATAATGGGACTTGCTTCTGAGTAGACATGCATAGGATTGGGCTCTTAGTGGGTTGCAGCTTTACTTAATTCTTGGGAAACATCCTTGCAAGAAACCAGGGCTGGGAAATACATCCATTCAAAAAGTGTTTCCTGTTAGGACAACCCCTCTTCCTTGATTGAAAACCAGAGGTGTGGAACATGGGGAAGAACTCCTTTTGAAAGCTGGAGTGGGGAACCATATGAAATTGACACATCAGTTAGTTTTCTGCCCTCAGAGGAGCAAAGCCTCAGAGGAAAGCTCCCACACTGCTCCCTACAAGGGCTCCTGGGATTCCTACAGAGTCAGGAAGTCTTCCTGAGGTTATCTGGCAGCGCAGGAAAAGGGACTAGCATGGCTTCCACTATGACAAAAGCCCTGGATTGCAGAGAGTGTTCTTCTCTTGTTTGTTCCTTGCCCTTTGTCCGGGGCTCCCTGGATGAAAATGTGCTGTGCCTGCCACAACTGAGGAAAGATGTGTGCACGTGTGACCAGGTCAGTGCTATCATTAGGACAACTAGGCAGCTGCCTAGAGCTCAGACTTCAGGGGACACAGTACTGACCTTTGAGGAGCAAAGTTTGATACAGATTAGTTTTTTAACCCATGTAAAAAAAAAATGCAACTGCAAAAAGGCAATAAAAATAATTTTTTTTTTAAAGATCAATACCACAGCATACAAAAAGCATGTCATGTGGGTGAATGCGCTGGCTTGATACCATCAGATGCGCTGTCTTGCTACCATCAAAACAGGCAGAAAGATGAATGTCCAGCAGTTGAAAGATGCGTGCTTGTCAGGGTAGCATGGAGAGCTCTCGCAGATAAAGTCACCAAGAGTCAGACATGATTGAATGGATAAAACACACACACACATACACAAACACACAGGTGGGCCACTGTATCTGTGGATCAGGTATCTGTAGATTCAATTCTCCATGGATGGGGGGTCTGCACCTCCACGCTGATTCCATTGCCTTTGTTCCATTACCTAGTGCAGAAAGTGCTAGTGTTTATTCTTTGAACAAAGTGAAATCATTGCTGAAATGAAGAGCGACTGAAGCAGCCTGCACATTAGATGGAGCCTAACTGAACACTAACAATGCTTCCTGTTAATGTTGAGTTGGTCTCCCTTAGAGGCATAGCGCACTGCTCCGGCATCCAAGGCAGTGACGTTCACTTGACATTGTGTCACATGACATCACTTTTGGGTTCTCCCCAGAGGAAGGGGCGCTCACTGTGGTGACTTTGCATTCGCTTCAAGGGGACCTTCCACAGGAAAAGGAACAGGAACTGTGACGCTGCCAGTACCTCCTCCTCTGGGGAGAACCCGGAATTACTGCCTTGCATCGCTTGCAGTGCAAGGCAGTCATTTCCGAACCCTCCCCGAAGGAGGGGCACTTGCTGCGGTCCACAGGAAAAGGAGCAGGGGTGCAAAGGCTCTACTGCCTCTTTCATAACTAGACAGAGCCTGAGGAGCAGTCATGTACCTCCCCTTGGTGTAGCAGCCAGGGCAGGTGCCCCTCAGTCTCTGCCCTAGTTATGCTTCTGTTCTCCTGCCTGTAGTGTGCAGGCTTGCGTTCAAGGATGTTTCTAACAAATGAGATTGGCACCTAGTGGGCACAAAAATATAGCAAGCATTAGAACTCCAACTCACTGATGAGCAGAAATGAAGCAGAGCTGAGCATTGCAGAGAGCCTTCTTCCAGTGGCACTCTGGAAGTATGCACTCCCAGCAGTGGCATCGCTAGGGGGTGCGGGGTGTGTGTGTGCTGCACCGGGTGACATGCACGGGGGGGTGACGTGCACTGGGGGGATGACACGCTAAAATCTTGGTGGTTAGGAGTAATATTGTCATGATATATACTGTTGGATGCTGAATTTCCAGCAGAATGCAATGCAAAAAACCAGAGTGAAATACAGGTGCAACCTATTTATCCACATATTTTTTATCTGCGGATTTATCTCAATGGGGTGAGGGATCTGAAAGTTCCCCCGCACACCTTTGCCACCTTGCTGGCATCTCCCTCTGTTTCCAGGCAGTCCAAAACACTGCAAAAAGGCTCCACCTTGAACAGGCAGGGAAATAGCCCTGGAGCCATGGAAGAGGCTTGCCTTGCAAGGAACAGTAAGATTCCTGGAGCCCCTGAGTCAGCCAAGGCTGAAGAGGAGAAGGGGGGGGGGAATCTCTGTAGCCAGAACATGTGCAGCAAGGTGGAGTGCTCTGCTCTCTCTCTCACTCACACACCTGGGCAGGTGTGGTAGTAACAGAGGGGATTGCTTTAAAAAAACCCAGGAAGTGTTTGCTGAATCCCCCCCCCATCAGACTGAGATGATGCAGGCTCTCTGTGCTCCAGCCTACACAAACAAAACAGCCCAGCAAGCAAGTCTTCCCAGCAAGCCAAAGCAGGAGATTTAGGCTACAATCCAATCCACACTTTCCTGGGAGTAAGCCCCATTGACTAGAATGGGACTTACTTCTGAGTAGGCAGGTATAGGACTGGGCTCTTAAAAGCTCAGCATCCCACCTGTGAAAGAAGTGGTAACAGCTGACAACGGGGAGAGCTGAGTACAGAGCAGAGGAGGTGGGAGAGAGAGGCGATTGAGAACAATCCGCTGCCTCAGTTTGCTTCCAGCCCCAAGTGTCAGGCTGCAGCGTATTTGCTTAATTCTATGGAATTTAGCACAACACATTTTTTCTTAATCGTGCTGGGTCACGGAACAAACTCACATGCATAAATAGGCTCCATATGTATCTCCTTTCTATCAAAAGTTATGACCAAAAAACCGGAGAACAAAAAATGCATGGAGCCCTATGGAAAGTGAAACTGAGCTGTATTGCGCACTTACTTGCGAGTAGGCAAACTTGCCTTAGTCTGTTGGAAAGGGCAGGCTGAGAGAAATCCAATGACACCAGAATGGCCCTGATCCAATGAATGCAGCCCCAAAAAACACCTGAGAAGGTAGTCTCTCCCTCCAAGCAGACAAATGTATTGAGCCCTATGGAAAGTGAAAGTAAGCCTCACCGTCATGTTTACTCGCAAGCAAGCTGGTGGTCAGGCCAGGCAAAGGGGAATGTGAAGCCACCAGAATGGTCCTGATCTGATGGAACTGGAGCTCAACAAATGCTCCAGAAGGCAGCCTCCCCCCCCTAAAAAGGATCAAAACAGAGGCTTCAGCTGATAAGGTGAACTTTTTTGAGACTTGCAAAGCCAGGTGAATCCAGGTGGGGGTTTTATTGCAGGCAGGCTGCAGAGGAAATTCACTTGGTGGACCAGGACTAGCTTCGGCTTGTTTAATTATTTGTTTTACTTTAATTATTTATACTTATTTATTTTAATTTGCCTGATGATGTCACTTCCACCATGACCACTTCTGGTGGGTCCTGGACAGATTGTCATTCTAAAAAGTGGGTCCCAGTGCTAAAAGTTTGAGAACTGCTGCAATAAGATGTCAGTAAGTTGGCACCCTGGGGGTGTGTGTGTGTGACACCACTAGTGATCAAAAGCACTAAAATCACAATTTGGACGAATAATACCAGCATGTTATACAGTATATCAATCAATACTTAATTTCATGCAGAATGTGTTCTATCTTTGTTCTGTTGAAAGGTACAGCCAAAAAACCAGTGGGGGCGGAGTGATGGTACTTCACCACGCCCACCACCTGGGGTGTTGCCCCGTCCACTGCATGGGAGGTGACATCCCATGCTGGCACCAGGTGACGTGAACCCTACTGACTCCCAAAGTACCCATAATCTATACCATGAGATTTGAAATGGAGCTCGTACCTCCAGATATAAGAAGTGATGTCAGGGCTGATGTAGCCATAGAAGGAACCAAAACACAGCAGGCATAATGCTTCTATAATGTCATATTCTCCACATCTCCAAGGAAAGCGGTGGGTCTAAGGTTGACGCTATGGAGTAATGGCTCCCTGTGAGTGCAGCCAAAGGAGACACTGGCTGCCACTTACTTCCCTCTTGCAGTATATCTTGCAGAACAAGTTGCTGTAGTTTATGACAGATCAATCATGCTGCCATGACAAGGACCATGTGAACTGATGTGAGAAAGCAAAGAAATCAGAGGTCCCTCCACTTCCTGTGAGGTCTCTGACTAAGTCTCTGACTATGGACTCTCACCAGTCCATATCTTCATTGAGTGCCTGGTTGTGGGGCCACAAGCCTGTTACACAAATGGGAAAAGAATAAAACATTGAGAACGTGTGGGAAGATTTGAAAAAAAGTATAGAAAGATGTGAAAAAAGTATAGAAAGAAATATTCTGTAACTAATTGCTTGTCTAAAGAATCAATAATAATTCACTCCCTAGTGAATTAAATCTGAGGCTTACAGATTTAAGGTGATTTAAATCTCCTCTCTGAAGACTCCTGATCTGCCCCCTCCCCAACAGATACAGCACACTCGTTTTCAGCGTTGGCTGCACCAGCGGGAGGGGAGGATAGGATTGGGCTCTTAATGAAAGTCGACAAAATCAAAGAAATAAAGAAATGTGGGAAAAGTGGTTAGAAGTGTGACTTATCAAACCACTGCATGCCCAGTACATCAAGAACATAGAAGGTAAAATTAACAAGCAAATCAACAGGAAGTGGTAATGAAATGAAATGCTGAAAAAAAGAAACAGAAGCACTGGTATTTGCCACTCTAGAAAAGGCATTACAAACAAATGTAAGGAAGGCAAGAGTTGAAAAAATCTTGAATAATAGCAAATGCAGACTATGTAAAGAAAAGGAGACTATTGACCATATTATTGTGGGTACAGGAAGATTGCACAATCAGATTACAAGAAATGATAAATTGGTGCAATGTTAGACTGGAATTTATGCCAAAAATACGCAATGCCACCCTTTGAAAAATGGTGGGAACACAAGAAAAAAATGTCAGAGACAAGTGAAATGCTGCGGTACTTTAAAATTCAAACAGATAAGAGTATAATATACCATCTATTACCCTGGTTGAACAAAAAAAAATTTTGTTGGTATGAAATTTATTGATATGGCAATCTCTGGAGACAGCAGAACTGAAGAGAAAGAGCAAGGAAAGATGATGAAATACAAAGATTTAGGAACTGAAGTTCAGCATCTCTGGGAAGAGAAAGCAACAGCAATCCCAGTAGTGATTGGAACACTGGGTGCAATTCCAAGGGCCCTAAAGAAAGAAACATCTGGGCAACATCTAGATAACAACAACCACTCAGCTGCAAAAAGTCACACTACTGGGAACATGCCACATATTGTGACAATATCTCATTAGTACCTAAAGTTTTGGCTAGATTCCGGTGAGCTGGGAAAGTTGTTGTTGTTGTTGTTGTTGTTGTTGTAGAAGAAGAAGAAGAAGAAGAAGAAGAAGAAGATTATTGTGTCAATTGTGAAGTCAGACAAAACACCTCACCATTATTCGTGGCCTTGAGCAAATCTATAAAAGAATGTGGCTTGGAACAGCAAGAAACCTACGAAGATATATCTATGATTCCCAGGATATTGGCTAGGTTCCAAATTGCAGCCCAGCATAGGCTGAGATGAAGCAGTAAAATAATAGCAAACCAGTCATTGGTTCCAGGGTCAAGTTATTGATCAATAAAGAGATAAAGCCTTTGGAAAAATTGGATCTGAATGGCAATGAATGATCAAGGAATAGTTCCCTGTGCCTAATTGAGCTCGAAGAGACTCCAGGTCGAGATTTCAGTCTCTTAAAACATGAACCAGAGAAAACTGCGAGCAAAGTAAGATGATCAAGGTTTTTGGGTTCAAATTTGGAGAGAATGTCACCATTTGCCCTCCAATTATGAGGCTGTCATTCCATAATAGACATGTGTCAAAATCAGGCAGACACTCAAGTGGAAGAACAGTTTCTTTCACACAACTCCTGGAGAGGTACAGTTACATAAAGAAAGCAAAAAATTCACTCAGCCATATTTAACCAATTGCTAACAATTAAAACCTTTATCTTTACAGGCAAAGGATATTAAAAGTTTCTCTTAATTACCTCAGCATCATAAAACATTACTTAGTTTATATATCTCTTGTCCTTACAAGCAGACTCAAAATTAAGTTTGGAGAATAATTACCTCAGGAAACCAGAGCTGGGCATTGGGGTTGTAATTGTTCTATCATAACCTTATTATTCGAAAGTGTAAGGGAGTTGTTTATAATAACCGTCTTAGATTACCAAATGGGTGGCTTGCTCATTCATCAGATGGCCATGTGAAATGTGGAAGGCAGGGTGGATCAGTGCACTCCTCTCCCCCCACCCCCACCCCTGTCTCTGGAGTATTCTGGTGGGTGACAGAGCATAGCAGTGTGTTGGGTTTGACATTATTAGGTTATCCTGAGAATAAATCACTCTGGATAGCCTTAAAGGGTAAATAATTGAACACAGATTAACGCTGACAAGTGAGCAGGAGGCACAAAGTGAGTCTAGTCTAGGAGGCCACCGACATATAAAAGAGTCAAAAGTCTCCTCTCAGCTTATCCTTTGGCCAATAAGTATCATCCTTACGTCTCATAAAAAACATAACTGCAGTTTGTGGTTCCTAAAAGTTATTTCTGACCCAACAAAGAACTAACGTAATGTAATCTACACCACAAAAGAGATATCACTTCCTAAGGCAATTACAGAGCAGTAAGTTTAGAATGGGTAAAGCAACCCACCCACTCATCCATCCTTTTCCCCCTTCTCAAGCATTTTGATGATCTAGCACTCATTGTCACAAGACAACACACTGTGGAAAATTTTTAATAAAAGACTAACCGTTCAATTGTATCCCACACTAGCCTATGCTATGCAATGGTGACAACAGAGTGTGTGCTGCATCCTATGGTGGAGTGTGTGACCAGACAGTAAAAATTTTTTTTTACTTACCTCCCTGTAAGCTGTCTTACCACCAATGGGTCTCCTTGGACCTATGCCAGCTATTCAGCTAGTATAAGTCTGAGGAACCTTGGGAGCATGTCAGGCTGGGGAAAGTAGGATAGGATCCCAGCATGCTTTACTATCACCAAGATCCCACCCTTGAACAACCCCTGCCTGTCCTGTTCCCTGCCCCAATCCTGCTCCAATCCTCCCCCAAACCACCTACAACCTGTTCCCACTGCCACTTTACCTGCTCTCTTGCAGACTAGGTGAGCCACTGGGGTTCATGCAGGGCCTCAGGCCATTTGTGCTGGTGTTCCCACAGCGCATGACAGCAGCACACCCTTTCTAGCGCCGCACCAGGACTTATGGCAGAGGATCACAATGTCTGTAACCAGTAGTCCCAATAGGATTGGGGCAGTCTTTTAGTTTGTGACCTTTAGCAACATCTGAACTTGGGTAATAGGACAAAATTAAAATTCATAGCACAGAGCACAGTATATTTTAGGTACCTAGGTAAATTTTAGAGCTTTTTCCTCTGTCCTTCATGTGACAACAAAGGCCCCACAATTTTGCTCTGGATTAATTAATCCAGAATAGCTGCCATCTCCTAATTTTATATTCTGAGTTATGTGCATCAGAACACACAACTAGCACATCCAAAAACATCAAAAGGTAAAGTGATCTAAACATTGACTACTCTTTAACTATCCTAGTTCAACCTGTGTTCACAGTAGGTTTGTCTGTCGTGATTTCAGTATGCCTCTTGCTAATAAGGCAGGTTAGGATCCAGACCACCACCATAAAGTGGGAGATGTTTTCCAGTTTGCCTTAAGGGCTGTGAAGATCCCAGCACAGGAAGGGTGCAGCAGTTGGGAACACAGTTCATACTTGCAAGCCAACAAAAAGGGGGGGGGGGAGAGAAAGGCATGCTTGAAGAGTCTTGTGGAACTTGGCAGTGACAATTGTAGCCTGATTCTACATATGTTTCCTTGCATCCGGAGTTGTCTTGTGCTGTGCTGAATGAGGTTTGCTTTCAGACAAGTGGGTGTAGGATTGGCAGATATAGACAAGAAGTAAAGCTGCCCTTTTAAGAGTAGTTCAGAGCCTAGGACAGGGGGGTAAAGGGGGTAATTTGTACTTGGGCACAGGGTCAGAAAGGGGACCCAGGAGCCAAAGGAGAGGGCTCAGAAATTTTCTGGGGCCTTGCGTTTTCCAATCTCAGACTCACTGCCCACATGGGATGCTGGAAGTGGCAGTGCTCACTGCTATAAGCCAGGCCCAGGAATGCATGTATTCCTTAAACAGTCACATCTGGGAGAAAACTGACCTGCTGCAGTAGCTCTTTGGCTGGTGGATCTGCTACCCATGAAGGAATGTATAGGAGCTCAGTGGCACAGCTGGAGGACTGGTGCTATTGCGGAAGTCAGTTTTGGTGTACACAGGACACTTTCCATTCTAGTGTGAGCCTAAGTACAATGATACTAATCTCCTGCATTGATTTTCTATATTTGAAAGATATTAGAGAAACTTAGGAGTGTGTTTGGTTTTCCATATTACTGTATCTAGCTGCCAACACTGGGTAGGCAGGTAGACCTGAGCTCTGCATTGGGAAGACTGGTAGACCTGGGCTCCAAAGACTATTCCGGCTGTTACCACTTTCCCCCTGCCTGTTTTGTCCCCATTCTGCTCACCCACATCACCACCCCCACTCTGTTTCACCCCCTCCCTCTTTGGGATGGGGTCCAAAAGAAACTTTGTACCCCCTGATAAAATTTGTCTCAGAGGCCCTGCTCTAGTTACTTTGAAGGTTACTCTTTGCTTAGTGGAAACTGCATCCAATGCTTTGTGCTGCTTGGGTAGTGCATATACAGTATAGTAAAAGCTTAAAAATGAATATAATTTAAAAGTGACACCTTAGTGAAGCACTATGAAGCGGTGCTGTAAAGTGAAGTATGCTTGTATTAATTTGTCACATTTGTATCTTCCCCTTTCTCCAAAACAGCCAGGAGATTGCTTCATTTTGCACAAACATTTAGGTTAGTTTGAAAGAAAGTTATTTAGGGTGCAATCCTGCCCTTCACTTGGGCCAATGCAAGCCCCTTGCCCGGGGGCAGGCGGGTGGGGAGCAGGAGGCAGGGCTTGGCTGGGATCGAGCACTTATGCTGGATCCCGACCCCCATTCCTCGGGAGTTCGGAGCAGCTTCAAGCCAATCCGCTCTCCTCGAACTTGCGTCACCTCAGGAGATGGCGCAAGTCTGAGGAGACCCATAGGGCAAGGGCGCCTTATTCAGAGGTAAGGGGAAAAGTTTTCTCTTGCCTCAGGCTGCTTTGGGCCCCTACCCTGTGCTGGATACAGCGCAAGCCTCTTGGCTTGCCTGTTCCAGCACAGGGTAGGATTGCACCCTTATCTACCTAAAACCATACACAGCACAATCCTAAGCATGTCCACTCAGAAGCATGGACATTCAAAGCATGTCCATTGAATTTAATGGAACTTACTCCCAGTTAAGTGTGTATAGAATTGAAGCCACAGTGAATTTCCTGGCTGAACGAATAATAACTTAGGATGCAAACACCAAAACCTCACAGTTGTGCCTCTGCACCATATATTGGAATGAGAACATTGTTACAATCGGCATTATTTACCCAGCAAGCAGGGGGCTCCTTATTCATTCCAATGAAGAAAGATCATCCATGTATTCAAGGGTGTCTGGCCAAGATCCAGGGCGCTCTCCAGGCTGCCCGATGATGCCCTGGCATTGGCCAGTGTGGGCACACTGTCACTATTGAGTGTCACTATTGAGAGACTGGCAGCATGTCCACCAGCATGTCCACCAGCATGTCCAATAGGCAAGGAAAAGGACACCCTGCATGCAACCAGGCAGGTGCAGCACAAGACAGGAGGAGTCCTCACCACAGGACGGGGATGGGGCAGCTTATGGGGCAGGGAGGAGGCATGCTGGAAGGAGGGAGTGGGGCAGGAGGTTTAGTGGGACCGGTGACCAGATCCTGAGCCTCCATTTCAGGTCCACCACCCGACACGGAGGGTCTTGATTCTACGGCGACCCAAGAATTGCTGTAGAGTTGAGTAGCCCCATTGTGGGGCTACTAGCCTTACCTGGGGTAAGGGGACAAAAGTCCCTTCTCCTGAGGTGTAGTTGGTGCTGCCCAGTTAGAGCTCAGGATGCAGCGGCAGCCATTTTTGGCACTGCTGCAGTCCCGCGATCCGGGCAGCATAGGATTGGGCTGCTCATCTATAAGCCTCCTTGAGTTATTGCAGGCTTGATGGCCTACTCAATCTATAATGCAGGCAGGGAAGAGACTAGCAAGAGGAGTAGACAACCACTGAGAATACTAGTTCTGCTCAAGTCCCACTGAAAATAATTTCAGATAGGTACAAGCTTTGTGAGTAGTGCAAGCAAATCTTACTTATCTAAAACAAAATGTTTTGATTATTATTATTTTCTAAAAATATCACCAACAACACTTAATCACAGTATTTTTGGATTCATGAGAAATATCTCTCTTTGAATTGCTTTCATACATCAGGAAGAAAGAATAGAAAATAAATGGGTCTGATAAGGTTAAATAAAATATAGAATGACAGTTATCAACCATCGTTCATTAGTTCTGGCACACCATCTTCCCTGGATTATATCTTGTCAGTGACCAAACAGGGTAATGATCTGTTTTGTCTTACTGGAGCCTCCTTGGCAGCTGCAGAAGAAAACAAACAACTGAGGATCCTGATAATTGTAAGGATCTGGTTTAATGAAGCCATGCAAATGCTTTCTCCCTCTCGGAAGGCTAGTTCCAAGATTATCTTGCTCAGATATAAACTTCTTGTTTTCATTTACACATTGATCACAGCATTGCTCCTCTCACTGGTTCTTATCTAAATTTGTAAGAGCTTTCTTTGTTTTCTCACCAAGATCAAATGCTCGTCTTATAAGGTCTTTGGGTTTTGGATTTTCATTAATTCCATGCTACATTGTTGTGCATTAAAAAAAAAAAATTAAAATATTAATGTTAGAATAGTGCATTCTGTAACCAATTAACTGTGAAACAGTCACAATGACTTCCACAGCACCACTCCAGAAAAAAATCCAGTGAATTGAAGTTTAGGTTTTGCATACAGTTCATCATCTATGCCAGGCATTCCATTTTATGGCCAAATTCCACTGAAATCAAAACATGAACATGCATAAGGCTGCAATTATGTGCCCGCCTATCTGGGAGTAAGATTCACTGAACTCCTTGCCGCAGGAAGTGGTGATGGCATCTTACCTAGATGCCTTTAAGAGGGGATTGGACAGATTTCTGGAGGAAAAGCCCATTACCGGTTACAAGTCATGATAGGTATATGCAAGCTTCTGATTTTAGAAATAGGCTACCTCAGTATGCCATGTGCAGGGGAGGGCACCAAGATGCAGGTTGTATCTTGCTGTCTTGTGTACTCCCTGAAGTATTTGGTGGGCCACTGTGAGTTTAGAGGAAGCTAGTCTAGATGGGCCTTTGTTCTGATCCAGTGGGGCTGTTCTTATGTTCTTAATAGAACTTCCAAGTATAGGCACAGAAGAGTACATATACTGCCTGCAAAACCAATAATGGTACATGGGCTTAACTATAGTCACAAATAGGGTATTCCCATAGGTGACTATGGGAAATACAGTATGTGCATGCACAATTCTCAGGAATGTGATTGCACATCCAGAGATCTGTTTCAGGTGCAGAAGCTCCAATATAAGAACTACCCCAAATGGAATGGCTTAGCCATTTACTTCAGTAGAGAAATTCAGTCCATGCACACTTTCCCTTTGTGGGATCTGAGCCAGGGGCTGGAGAGCTCTACATATTTTAGATACCTACTGTGTGTAGAATCACAGAAGGAAGTTCTATGCTGCTAGGTATGCATGTGTACTGGGCTAAAGATATGGTGCATTACAATGCAATGTCACACTAACATGCATCTTTTTCCAAGGTGTGACATAAATCACATCTAAAAGTAAGCATAATTTCTGACACTAGACATGTAGATGTAGTGACAGCTCATGATAACTTAGTGCCTGAAGCAAAGTACAAAATGCTTTCCCTCTCAGACCCTGCCCCTTGACTGTAGCTTGGTGACCGATGGTCCTGAAGTGTGGCTGGGTGAGGGGCAGCAGCCTCAGCACCAAATGCTGTCGACCCCTGGTCTTCCTTGGTAGGCTGGGCATCAGGTGCAGGCAAAACTGCTGCTGTGCTTTATTGCAGAGGATGTGGGCTGCTCTTGTTGTTGTCCAGCAGTGGAAGTAATTTGTGTCCAGCCAGCATGTGGGCAGATGACCACACATCCTCCTCCTTCCCGCATGCTACATTGTGAAACGTGCCGGGAAAGAAGAAGTGGATGTGGAAAACAAGGAGATGATAGAGTGCTGCCCATTGAGCTGGGCTAGAGCATCCCCTCTAGGTGCCACCAGCAGTGGCAGGAGATGGTTAGTGAGCAGGCAAGAGAGCAAGCTAAGAAGCTGGTGCAATCCACTCCTCCACACCTCCAAATCCACCTGATGCATCCCACTTCAGGTCAGTGATTGTGCTCCAGGATGAGGTAGCCCTGAATTGGCTTTTCACTATCACTGCACCTTCCTAAGTGTCACCAGAAATGACACAGAAGTGTCCCTGCCATGTGTGTGTTGGGTAGAGCACAAGAATATAAGAGCAGCCCTACTGAATCAGATCACAGGTCCATCTAGTCCAGCAACCTGATTCCCACAGGTAGCCAACCAGTTGCTTCTAGAAAGACGTCCGGCAACAAAGACAACATTCCTTCCCCATTTGCCCCAACAACTGTATTCTCTGGCATACTGCCTCTGAACATGGAGATTTCATTCATAAGTATGTTGTCAAGAAGAAAGCAGGATCTCTGATCTGTTCATGAGGACAAATTGGTTACGATACATGCAAGCCAAGGTGACAGAAGATGCAATGAGGTGATTGTGTCTGTGAACTGCCTTGCTGAAAAGTTTGCACCCACTAGACCAGCTGGCCATCGAAAAGGCATAATCTCCCCTGAGCTATTGTTTCTCGTGATTTTCACTGGTAAAGTAAACATAAAATATTTATATTATATAATTAAAAACAATCCTGCATTGTACAATTTATGTTTTCACACACACTTTTTTCATTCATAATTCTCTTGCTAAGTAGCTTTTTGGCTAAAGACACGTATATGCTTCTGCTGCTGGCTTTCTGCCAACATTTATATTATTATTTGCACATTATTTGTGGATGTTCTCCATTAAGACAAATCTCCAGCTCTGCATTTGCTTTTTAGCCTTGAGGATCATATTAAAAAAAATGACTTCAGTGCTTAATTCAGTTCAGAGGACTGACTGCAATATTGCTCCAATGTTAAATTCATCAACTGTAATGGTTGTATGTTTTCTTATCTCTTTAGGACTTTTTCGCACAAGCATATGTGTACTCGTATGGACGTTTTGAAAAGCTGCAGCAACCTGGGTCAAGTTGACTGGGTCGAGTCTGCTATCCAATAGAGTGAACACTGGAGAAACTCTTTTTCAAGGGCATTGATGTGCTATTTCCTGTGGGCCAGCTCACATACTCAGCCAGCTAGATACAGTCTGCTTGAGAGAGGAATGAGCATATGTATCCTTCTAATTGTATATACAAGGCAATGTATGCTATGGCTGCACAGTCCTAATTCTCAAATGGTGGGGGGGGATGGAAAGACTCTGCCTACATGCATCTGACTCTGGGCACAGAGTAACCACAATGCATGCTAATTTCTATGTTTAAAGGAATTCCTTCACCATATATGCTGTACACCTAGCTCGGAGAGTGTATGAACAAACCAACCCCAAGATTATTTCATTTTATGAATTTCTACCCTGCCTTTCTCCCAGTAAGGGTATACGAGGTTGCTTACAAGAGCTACAGCCCAATAGTATCAGAGACTGAGCTGTCATGTGCAGCCATTTACGACAGTGGAACAGAGTTCCACTGTCATAAAATGAGTGCTGACAGGGTGCACAGCGCTCTGACTGTAGCCATTTTGAGAGCACTGTTGTATGAAGTGACAGTGCTCCCCATCTGTCACTGGACCTCCCTGGACCCACCACAGCAGATAAGGCAGTGGCAAAGGCAGGAGTGAAATTGGGCAGAGAGGGGGCAAAACTGGGCAGGGTGGTGAGGTGGGGAGGAACAGGGAGTGGAGATGCTGTGGGAGTGAATAGCTCCAGTGGCGATGATGTGTGCTGATCCTATCCCCTCTTTTTTGAGCCTCCCCATCCTCTTCTTCTCATTGGACTTGCACCAGCTAAAAAGCTAGTGCAGGTCTGAGGAAACCTATTGCAAAGTGGGATGCCTACAGAGGGATTCCAAATTCCCCCCCCCCCACTGGATATGGCACACCCATTTTTGGGGTGGCTGCACTGGCCTGGGAGGGGGGAGAGAGAAGGATTGGGCCATTAAAAACATATAAAAATATAAAACAATTGAACGTTAAAAACTAAAACAAAAGATAAAGGACTGTGGTCAAATAATGCACCAAGAATTACACTGGTAACAACTAGTGATACACAGATTCTGGAAACTTCAAAGCCATGGGAGAGAAGAAAACAGGTTTTGTGAAGTATACGCAAAACGTATTTTCTTGTCAGATCTAAACTGACCACCCCATCTGGGGAGCCTAAGCCTATTCTGGGCTTAGGGCAGCAGAGCTCATGATTAGATGACTTAAGTCCTGGTATGGTGTTTTGAAAGGCATGCCAGTTTTGTGCACCATGAGACCACCAACACAAATGAGTGGAGACCCCACACATGCAACAGTAGTGTGCAGAAAACCCATCAGCACAGGCATGGTTTGTGAGTCGTTCAGGTTGGACAAGGGTGGAGAGTAAGGCAGGCAGGGGGTGGGCAGGCAGCTCCGAGTAGCCCCATAGGGCATGCTGGGACATTACTCAGGGTAAGGGGAAAAATATCCCCTTACTCCGAGGTGACCTCCTGCCTGCTCCATGTGGCCTGGCTGTACCAGCACAGGTTAGGATTGCACTGTAATACTTTTACTTACTTCGCCCAACAGCCCAATCCTAATGGGCTGATCCGCTGGTAGAACAAGTGTGCTGCCTTATAGCAGTCGCTAAAGCTTCTCCGGCAGCATGTGAAGCCTCCAGCCTTGTGCGTAGCAACAGCTCAGGACCAGCCCATTGACCCAGGTATGTTGGCAGGGGAGGGCAAAACAGGGGGGTGGCGGATCAGGTCCAGGAAGAGGACAAGTTTGGTGGCAGCAGCAGTCGTTAGGACTGGGCTGTTGGAGGACGCATGTGAAGTGCATCAAACATACAAAAGTCCTACATCAATGCTGTCATCCTTATCATAAACTGGCTATTAATAAAAAGTCTCAAAATATCTCAATTGGGACAGGATTTTTCTGTTCATGTCTGCATGAATACAATGTTAATTATATGCAAAAAAAGTTGCCCAGACCATGGGGATGCTCCCCCCCCCCCAAATCTGGTCCATCATACAAACAAAACTGCTTTTATCCTAAGCTGGCTCACTGGTCGGGGCAGTGTGGGATAAGCCCATGTTCAGACTTGCAGTGCATCTTGCTCAACACCCAACTCAGCTTGTCTTATCCTGTGCCCCCAGCTTATCTCTTTTCCTGCCGCCCCACTTTATTGGGCTCTGGGCCAGCTTGGCAGTGGTAGTTTTTCCTCTTCTATCATGATTTGCTCCATGTCACATTGGCCTCTACAGAGGGGTGGGAAGAGAAAGAGCCTCCTTTGTGAGGTCACTTGCTCCTTCTTTGAAATGGCTTCCAGGAGGCCCTCAGCAGACTGCTCTTCTGAGAAATCCCATGATAAGCAACTTGCACATAGATTTTGGAAGATTAAGGGATCAATCCTAACCCACTATCCAGCACTAACATAAGGGCAATGCAGCTCCGAGGTAAGGGAACAAACATTCCCTTACTTTAATAAGGGCTCCGGGAGTGCCACCCAACTACAGGATGCAGCACACGTCCTATTTGGCACCTCTATGCCAATGTTGGAAAGTGGGTTAGGGTTTGGGCCTCATCGTCACAATGTGACTGGAGCTTTCCAAAGTAGACTGAAGGCACAGCTGCAAGTTGCATGGCTAGGCCCTATGAGAATGGTTTGTCTTATGTAGACCTCCCAGCACATGCTATTCAAGGTGCAGCTCCTACAAGTGGTCCATCTAGCTCAGTTCTGTGTACATGGGCAGCAGAACCTGTGCTGGTAGTGGTTCTCCAGGGTTTCAGGCAGGACCTCTCCCAACCCTAAGTGGAGATGCTACAGACTGCAAGAAGGAAAGTGAGAATGTTCTTGCCTGGTGCATCTATACTGATATTCCCACACATCCACGCAGGGTTGTAATGTTCAAATATAATGTAATGTTCAACATGTGTAAGTCCAAACTGCGCATTCAATACCCCAGAAAAAAACTGATAATCAACCAAGCAGTTTTGACTTACGCTTGTCAGATTCTACAAGCTCGTACTTGAATGTTACATCCCTATATGGACAAGTGGAGACATTAGAGGTGGGGCAGGGAAGGTAGGTATGCTCTTGCTCTGCTCTGCATGATGGACAAGAGTAGGGAAGAAGTACCATCTATCTGCCCAGTGTACCCATTGCTATGTGCCAGAGGCGGGCCAGTGATGTTAGTAGGCTTAAACCAGCATATTTTCTCCAAGATCATGTCTTTGCTTCCTTTGCCTAGGACTTGGGTTTTTGCCCTATTAGCTAGGCAAAAGTAGAGGGTCTGGCTCATGGTATTTAAGCATGGTCTAGCCCAGTGGTTCTCAAGCTTTTTAACACCAGGACCCACTTTTTAGAATGACAGTCTGTAAGTATTCATTGGAAGTGATATCATTAACCTGCACGCGATGTCATGGCAGGAAGTGACATCATCAAGCAGAGAAATATTTAAAACCCCCATACAACAAATCAAATCAATTAATTAAAAGTTTACAATAACTATAAGTTTAAAAATTTATTTAAAATAAAGAAGAACCTTCCTAACTGTCCCAAGCAGTTGCTGATCTGTTTGAAAAAAAAAGTCTCCAATCATCCCAAAGGCTGCACTCCTATCCACACTTACCTGGAAGTAAGCCCTGTTGACAATAATTATTAAAAGCATATACAGAGTAGCCTGTTAAAAGTGCAGATCTGTAACATTTCCCCAAATGCAGTCACATACTCTAGCAGCGTAAGTTTAATATATTAAAAACAGAATATACATTGAAATGAATGGGGAACCACCTGAAATTGGCTCACGATCCACCTAGTGGGTTCCAATCCACAGTTTGACAAGCAGTGCTTTAGCCAATCCAGAGACTTCATAGTGCCTGCCAATTACACATCTCTGTTCCATTCTGTGCCAAAGAGGTCCTAAAGCCACACCGTTCTAGGTAGCTTACTCGGATTGGTCCTAGCTTTAGATGCAGTTCCAAGCTCTGGATCACCGGATATTCATGAATTTATAAATGAAATGAAATTATATTGGATCAGATACTTCAGGAAGTGTTAACACTGTGGAATTAAAGAATAACAAACCCTTAGTACACAGTAGCAAAATAAGCACATATCCTATCCAATAGGCCAGTGAATCCAAACCTTTTCGATTGGCAGCTCTCTTGACCTACTGGCCACTGGCCATAGCTCCCCATTAGGGCTCCATTCCTATATTACATTGTATAGGGCAGTGGTTTTTCACAAGGATTCCACAGCTTCCATGGTTGGTTTCCGCAGCTCCCTTGAGAGCCACAGCTCACAGTTTGGAAACCACTGCAATAGGCTGTTGGTGCGCAGCTGTTTTTCCAAGACATTATTGTGCACATTTATTATTATCCACACAATTGATTCTTTACCTCTGGATGGCAGAGGGTTTTATGGTAGGAGAAAGCATTTCTTTGACTTTGTCCCTGAACTAAGAGGTTGGAGGACTGCAACCCTGCACTACTATAAACACTGAAGGGCGCGATCCTAACCAACTTTCCAGCACTGGCATAGCTGCGCCAGTGGGGCATGTGCTGCATCCTGCAGTTGGGGGCCAGTTATGGAGGCCTCCTCAAGGTAAGGCAATGTTTGTTCCCTTACCTCGGAGTTGCATTACCCTTATGTCAGTGCTGGAAAGTTGGTTAGGATTGTGGCCGAAGTCATTTTACAGAAGACGATTTTGACTCTGCTTCTCTTTCAAGAAACTCCCTAAACTGATGAATCACCGGCACTGTCAGCCCCAGTTTCAAGAGTCTTTTAGAATGACTCTTTCTTTTCCTACGTGGCTCTGGACAGCTTTGGCCACATCATGCATACAGCCCTGTCATCTTGCAAAAGAGGATAGTTTTGATTAAGATCAAGCAAGCAGTAGGTCACGGGAAGGGAACATTGGCCTTTGGCAGAAGGGAGTTGACAAGTGATGAAGTAAGGAATGTGCTGATGTCTCTGAGCTGAACGAGCGGGCAAAGTGTGGGAAGCTGCAGGGACATAAAGATGAAATCATGGCTGGATTAATTAATGAGGGTAGGATGCCTGCACATTAAGAGGAAGAAAGGGGCTTGGTTTGCCCTGAGCCTAAATTTCAAGTAGCAGCTACAAAGAATTCTTGAGCCACAGGAAGCATGGAAGAAGTGTGGGGTACATCTAAAACTGGCTGTGATCCAAAGGAGTATGTCAAATATTAGTGCAAACAGGCTGCAGCTGCTGTGTACTTCACTACATAAGATCCGAGAGCCTATATTTACTATACTGATACTTCTCAAGTTAAATTTTATGTGTGTATACACATGCACATACAGGCACTCACACACCTTTTTAGTGTTGTCAGGTAACTACTGGCACCATTGAAGGTATATTTTGCACAAGCAGTTGGGCCTTGTTTACACTGGTTGAACGTTGATGTAAAGTCTGGTGCATGCAATTGTTATTGTGCCATAGTTAACTCGTGCAGGGGCTGCACACCAATGTACAATCAAGCAATGGGATCCACACTGCACTGGGATCCTAATGGAATTGTCCAGCATCTGACTTACTGGGGGCAACTGTGCCTGCAGTGGCACGGGGTGGCCTCCCTCCTCCAGATTCATAGGGGTCTGCTGAGAAGGCCTGTCATTGAGACAATACCGTCACTTGTTGAGATTGAGGAACAAGATCCCAGACAGGGAATGGATAAGGGAGGCAGGGAGGGAGAGGAAGAGATGGACCCAGCTTCAACACTACCATGATGGGCCAGTGGAAACTGGAGCAGCTGAGTGGGGTGGGGAAGTTTTGAAGACTTGGGAAAGATACCGCTGCCCGAACGGCCCCTCCAAACCGAGGAGTTAAGTCAGATAGAGGTTAAAAGAGAAGATGTTTCAGACCTCATTGATAAATTAAAGATCAATAAGTCACCGGGCCCTGATGGCATACACCCAAGGGTTATTAAGGAATTGAAGAATGAAGTTGCAGATCTCTTGACTAAGGTATGCAACTTGTCCCTCAAAACGGCCACGGTACCAGAAGATTGGAGGATAGCAAATGTCACGCCTATTTTTAAAAAGGGAAAGAGGGGGGACCCGGGAAACTATAGGCCGATCAGCCTAACATCCATACCGGGTAAGATGGTGGAATGCCTCATCAAAGATAGGATCTCAAAACACATAGACGAACAGGCCTTGCTGAGGGAGAGTCAGCATGGCTTCTGTAAGGGTAAGTCTTGCCTCACAAACCTTATAGAATTCTTTGAAAAGGTCAACAGGCATGTGGATGCTGGAGAATCCGTGGACATTATATATCTGGACTTTCAGAAGGCGTTTGACACGGTCCCTCACCAAAGGCTACTGAAAAAACTCCACAGTCAGGGAATTAGAGGACAGGTCCTCTCGTGGATTGAGAACTGGTTGGAGGCCAGGAAGCAGAGAGTGGGTGTCAATGGGCAATTTTCACAATGGAGAGAGGTGAAAAGCGGTGTGCCCCAAGGATCTGTCCTGGGACCGGTGCTTTTCAACCTCTTCATAAATGACCTGGAGACAGGGTTGAGCAGTGAAGTGGCTAAGTTTGCAGACGACACCAAACTTTTCCGAGTGGTAAAGACTAGAAGTGATTGTGAGGAGCTCCAGAAGGATCTCTCCAGACTGGCAGAATGGGCAGCAAAATGGCAGATGCGCTTCAATGTCAGTAAGTGTAAAGTCATGCACATTGGGGCAAAAAATCAAAACTTTAGATATAGGCTGATGGGTTCTGAGCTGTCTGTGACAGATCAGGAGAGAGATCTTGGGGTGGTGGTGGACAGGTCGATGAAAGTGTCGACCCAATGTGCGGCGGCAGTGAAGAAGGCCAATTCTATGCTTGGGATCATTAGGAAGGGTATTGAGAACAAAACGGCTAGTATTATAATGCCGTTGTACAAATCGATGGTAAGGCCACACCTGGAGTATTGTGTCCAGTTCTGGTCGCCGCATCTCAAAAAAGACATAGTGGAAATGGAAAAGGTGCAAAAGAGAGCGACTAAGATGATTACGGGGCTGGGGCACCTTCCTTATGAGGAAAGGCTACGGCGTTTGGGCCTCTTCAGCCTAGAAAAGAGACGCTTGAGGGGGGACATGATTGAGACATACAAAATTATGCAGGGGATGGACAGAGTGGATAGGGAGATGCTCTTTACACTCTCACATAATACCAGAACCAGGGGACATCCACTAAAATTGAGTGTTGGGCGGGTTAGGACAGACAAAAGAAAATATTTCTTTACTCAGCGCGTGGTCAGTCTGTGGAACTCCTTGCCACAGGATGTGGTGCTGGCGTCTAGCCTAGACGCCTTTAAAAGGGGATTGGACGAGTTTCTGGAGGAAAAATCCATTATGGGGTACAAGCCATGATGTGTATGCGCAACCTCCTGATTTTAGGAATGGGTTAAGTCAGAATGCCAGATGTAGGGGAGAGCACCAGGACGAGGTCTCTTGTTATCTGGTGTGCTCCCTGGGGCATTTGGTGGGCCGCTGTGAGATACAGGAAGCTGGACTAGATGGGCCTATGGCCTGATCCAGTGGGGCTGTTCTTATGTTCTTATGTTCTTAATGGGAGCATGGGGTGGGGACACTTTCTAGTTCCTCCACAGAAAGGGGACACGGTGGCAGGAGGATATATATAGCTGGCAAGAGGCCAGTGATGAGGCAGCTACAGCTTGGGCTCCAGAGGTTAACGGGCCTGTAGCCTGGACAACCACCCTTGTGCTGAGGGACAGACCCCATACAGACAAGTGGAAGAGAAAGATGGGTGTAGTAACCCCCTCCCCAGAAGCTTTCTGAGGCCTCACCAGACTCCTACTCAGGACTCAGTCACTTGCCTGCAACACTGCAATGAAGCTAGAACAAATCTTCAGAATTTATTCTGAAGAATTTTTACAAGATTTTAAGGGTGTTTGGTCTGCTATGTAATCAGCACACTCAGGATGTGTTCACTCTTTTAAAAGTCGCAGCATTTTCCCTGCAACTTCCTGTCTTTCAATCCTGGAAGATCAGACATGCTGAAATGAGAAGAAACCCAGAAATGACCCATGGGTAAAAATTTGCGACAACGTATCAGAAGAAGCTTAGAAAAGTTCCGGCCTTCCCTGGATGTTCCTAGGCTTTTTATAATATTTGTCAGAAATATCTCTCCAACTGTCATTCTTATCAAGCATTTTTGTCTTCCTAATTCTGTTTCCTGTATTGCAGTGCCCTTTGTGAAGGGCACTCTATACAGGGATTCTGTATAGAGCACTGCTGATCATTCCCTGCCACAAGCAGAACAGGAATAGGGCCTCCTCTGCTATGATGCTTTCTCACTAGAAAGCAAGTTAAAGCCTTTCCCTCTTCCAGGCCTTTGAGGAGTGGTGGCTCAATGAGTCTGTTTCTAGGAGTGCTCAACACTGCCCTGTTTGACCAACTAATTGGTCAGATTAATGGAGTGAAAAGACTTTTACTAAACAATAAAAGTGCCCCTGATTCTCGTTGCAACAGATGTTGCAAATACTGTATAGAATTTTTAATACAGGTACTTGAAAAACTGCAGATAGCAAGAATGATCTTAAAAGAGCCGTTCTCCCTTTCCTCTGGTATAGGAGGGAACGCCTTTACTAACATGATACCTGTTGCAATGCATTACCTAAAAAATGCTGCTTGCCTTAGAGCTATTGTTTTTACCCACATACAAATGTAATGAACAGGCTACTGATTAATCAATTTATATTCATATAATTAGCTATAAGGACATGTAGGCTTACCTGGGAGTAAGTCCCATTAAATTAAATAGGATTTTTTTTTAGTAAACATGCTTTTAGTCACCTAATAGCACAGTCCTATTGAAGTTCTACAGCAGCAGGTCTTCCGATCTGCTGCTGTTAGCCCCATTCTAACAGTGTGACAGTTGTACCACTGCCATGTGCTTCAAAGCCACTGGTGCAAATGACTGGAGGCTCTGTGGGTGCTAGCAGCTCCCAGACACTGCTCTGGAGCAGCTAAGGTGGCGTTGGTTTGAGGGTGAAGAGGACTAGGACAGGGCCTGGGCCAAACCTGGGGCAGTTTGGGGGTGGGAGGGGGAGGATCTTGGTGGTAGCAGTGCATGCCAAGGTTCTATTTCACTTTTCCCAGCCTGATGCATCCCTTGAGGCTCCTCAGGCTAAAACCAGCTAAATAGCTGGTGTAAGACCAGTGGCGTCACTAGGGTTTGCATCACTCAGTGGTAGCCATAGGTAAATTACAGTGTCGAAGAATTCATTTTTGGCAGTGTTCCAGTGCCTAGACACTTAATCGCCCAAGCTGGCTGGAACTCTTCCAGTTCATGTAGCAGCCATCAGTGAAGACAAAGACTTTGGGTTGTCCATATGTGACAATGTGGAGAGCACTTTGAGGTTAATCTCCTTGTAGCCTTGACCCTGGGGAGCTGATGTTTTAGTCTCCATTCTTCTTCTACTGCATCATATTGAAAGGTTATTCCAAAATTTTCTTGGTAGTGATACAAGATGCTATTTCCTAACCCTCAGTTAACTGCTGTTTTGATTATCTTCCCGAATTCTTAATGCGGAAATAAGCCTGCACTTTTGGGGTAGGAAATAAACATGATTGCAATAACTGCTCAGCAGTCAGTTATATTCTGCTCATTGTCAACAGTGATCATAGAATCTGTCAATTTTACATGTTTTCCACCCAGTCACTCTTCACAAGCACTTTCACACATTTCATTGGGTCTTGGATCATCATGACTTGAAAGGCTCCTATATTGTTCTAGAACAATAGAACCCATGAAGCCACAAGATAGAATAGTGTGTGGCTCACAGAAATATATTGGCTGAGTTTCAAGCTTTATAATTATTCACTGGGTATAAACTCCAAGTCCACAGGATTAAGACATAAGTAATGTCTATGGTGAGTAAATATATTTAAGAATTCAAATGCTTCTTAAATATTGTGGCTCTCAAACATCTCTCTTGTAACTCTCAAACTTCTGAAGTTTATCAAATGTGGCTCTTACATTAAACTAAGTTTGGCCACCTCTGTTTTAGAAGTTCCTTGCGGACTTCATTGCTGTTCAGAAGATAGAGCAAGTTGCTCAGGAAAATTAAGATGAAGTAGCTGGTCATGTTTATAGACCTTTATCCACCCCCTGAAAGAGTATATTCCCTAATATACGTAGAAAGGATTTCAAGACAACCTGTTTGCAAATAAATCTGCGCAGGAAATTTGCTCAGGACCCTACATTTTCACTATAGGTATAAATGTTGATAGTAAAACATGCAAATACATCAACATGCTACTTCTTAATAGTGCCACCATGTAAATATGTTACAATTTATTGATTGACTTAAAAACATTATGTCCCACTCTTCCATCCCTGCGCGGAAGCAACTAGGGCAATTTACAACAGTTAAAACAATACATGGTGCAATTTTATAGTTTGAACATCAATCTGAGAGTATACTGACCAGTGTAGGTTCAAGACCTGCTTCCACATTTGATATGTTAGGTGAGGCACCAGAGGCATCATTAAGGTTTGTGTCACCCAATGCAAGAGCTCATTGTGTCACCCCTACGATTGACCTCCTCCTTTACCAGACCATACAGAATAAATTACAATATCATATGCACAGCCTAAATGCAGTGGCGTCACTAGGGTTGGTGTAACTCCCATTACCTTTATTGTTTTAGTCTATAACAGCACAAGTTGCCCAACAAATCAGTAACCAATCAAAATCCAGTGGCCAACTTGATGACACTCACACAACTGAATAAGAGTTCTGTTGTTAGCTCTGATACATGGAAACTGTTACCCTGCACATGCCCAAACGTGCCTGATCTTGGAAGCTAAGCAGGGTCAGGCCTGGTTAATACTTGGATGGGAGACTGCCTGGGAATACTGGGTGCTGTAGGCTTATACCAAAGTCTTTCGAGACTGAAGGTTGCCAACCATTTACATGGAAATGAGAGCTGACTCATATTAATATCTTATTACAGTGGTTCTCAAAGTGGGGTGTCGCGATGCCCCAGTGTGAGGGCCCTGGGCTCTGCCCCTTTAAGGGGTGGGGGCAGGGGCGGGGTAAGGTAGAGACGTGATCCCCTGGATCGCTTCTCTGTGGAGTTGGAGGAGCCCAGTGCCAGCCTCAGCAAGGCTATCCATGCAGTGCAGACCCCTGCAGAATGCAATCGTGACCACTGCCGGTTTTGTGATAGAGAAACAGGAAGTGGCCACAATCGCTTAATACACGCTACAGACATTCTGTTGAGATGCAGTCCGAGTAACTTGCCCAAGCTTAAGTAGACCATAAACGTGACAGGAATAAAATTTTGGGAAAATACAGTATAGCTTTCTGAGCAAATATGATCCACTGAAGCTAAGTGCAGCTGCCTTCCTCACAGGCTTTCATGCCCTAACAATGCAAGTAAGGATATAAAGTGCTGATTGACTCCAGTACAGTACATAAAAATGGGGACAAAGGGTTGGCTATGTGCCCCTTAAAGCTTAATACAGTAATGCCAAGCTTTGACAAGCCTGGTGACAAAGGCATCCTGTGGAAACTGCAAACTGAACCAATGGCACAATCCTATTGTGTCTCTGCACTGGTAGAGCAAGTGCTCTGCCAGTGAAAATTTGTAACAGCATAAGAAATGGCAGCGTCAGGAGGAAGACCTGCATCATCTCAGCAGCACTAGTGCAGGGCCCAGCACGAGCCAGAGCAGGTTAACTCCGCAATGAGCAGTGGAGGGCTGGGAGAGGGCAGGGAAGAGGTTGTAAAAGGGTGGGGAGAAGTGGAGGATGGGCAGATCAGGTCCTGGGGGGAGATGGGATTGGTGGCACTGGTGATGTGCGGATTGGTGATGTGTGCTGCATCCTATCCCCCTTCCTGGGCAAGATTTGCCTAAACAGATCCATGTGGACTTGTGTCAGCAATTTAGCAAGCGCAGGTCCAAGTGGACAAGGGCCCAATACTATCCAGTTTTCCAAGACCAGTGCTGCTGTGCCAATGAGGTACGCACTGCTGCCTGTGTTGGGGAGGCAGTCACAGAGGCCTCCTCTAGGTATTGGAACATTTGTTCCCTTACCTCGTGGCTGCATTGCAGCTGCACCAGTGCTGGAAAGTTGGATAGGATTGGGCTCTGAGACTTTTCCCAGGACAAGAGGACAAATGTCCCCTTATCTCAAGGAGATCTTCAGACGCAGATCCCCCTGTGAGATACAGGGTGGGGGAATTTCAATACAATTGGGTTGTAATTTAACCTTATTTTTAGCCCTGAAATACTACACTACTGGTACTGTCTTTTACTTTTATTTTCAGGGTTTTGAAAAAGATAAAGGGCATTTTTTCCTTCTCAGGGTACATATACTGGGCTTGAGTCAAGCTTGCTTACTGAAAGGAAGAAAACAGACTTGATGAATTTCAGACACATAAATGCAGCCAACAGAGCAAACAGAATAAAGTTTATCATGCTTTCTGGGGAGGAGCAAAGACAAGTCTGTAAACAACTGCCATTCATATTTGTCATTCCTTCACATAAAATCTGAAGAGATGCAAGAGTCCCTTTAAAGCATCAACATCTTTTTCTGCTCACTTGACACGCTATCTTTTTCTTTTCTTTCCATTCATTACGACAATTTTTTAAAGCTTTCTAATCAGAGGCTGTCTGCTTATTAGCGACTCTGGCTATTTCACAAGGTTTGCTTGTTTATTTCAAAATAGGCAAAACCAAGCAAATATTATACACCCTCAATATAAACAACTTGCTATTTTTAATTCATATTTTTAAGGAAATTTAGGACCACTTTTTGTGTGTCCTTTTGGAAGGGAAGCTTCTGCATACAAACCCAACACTGTTGATATCTTCACATGTACCCACAAATATTGCAAGAAAAACTCATAGACACTTGGGTGCTTTTTTGTTTTGTTAAATGACACTAAGAGCGCAATCCTAACCAACTTTTCAGCACTAGCATAGCGGTGCCAGTGGGGCATGTGCTGCATCCTGCAGTTGGGGGGCAGTCATGGAGGCCTCCTCAAGGTAAGGCAATGTTTGTTCCCTTACCTTGGAGTTGCATTGCACTTACCTTGGTGCTGGAAAGTTGGTTAGGATTGCGACCTAAGACTCTCTTGCAATGTTACTGTAGCAGTACTGAATCTGAGAGGTCAAATACATACATGAATGAAATTTGTTCTTAATTGTTTCAAGGTAATAGGAAATGTATATTGGGTAAAGATTATTTCATCCAAAGCAAGCCACAACAATCCTCAAGTGAGTCATGAACTTAACTGGGTGGAATCAGTTGCAACTTTCATTTGAGGAACCACAAGAACAGAAGCTTTCAATTACAGGAAAGACTTGAATCAGCATCATTTCCAGAAAATTTTTGAAAGCTAGATGTTCCTAACTGAGTTTTTGTGGCATTCCTTGAAGCACCGCCAGGGAGTTGCCATTGCAGCAATGTTCACTGTCCTCAAAGGCATAGATGTAGGACACATTGTAGGGTGGCAGCCACAGGTGAGATTCTGAAAAGAATCCTTGCTGTGGTCACTGGAAAAAACAAGTAGTTCACAAGCCTCAAAGCAACTACACCTGTCTGCCACTACACATAGGTCCATACTAGCTGATTTCCTCATGGCAAGCCTTATATTTATTAGGATTGTTCCATGGAGCATACATCTAATTTCAAGACTTTTCCCCAGCCCTGTCCTCCTTAGCACAGTAATTTCAGGGAAATTACAGCTTCACTGGGGCGGGGCAGGCCTGAGGACTGTTTGAATGGGCCAAAGAGGTTATAGTCATCCTGATATGTCCCCCTATAGCCTGTAACCCCACAACACCAGTGTTTCATACGTGAAAAGAATGTGACATTTTAACTAGTAAACTACCCATTCTACTTGATGTTAAAAACACACACACCCCTGTCAGCCCTTTTCCCTTGCAAACAGGGTCAGCCCTTCGATGAGGCTGACTGAGACTGCAATCCTGTACACACTTTCCTGGGAGTAAGCCCCATTTAACGTAATGGGAATTGCTTCTGCGTAGGTATGCATAGGATTGTGCTATGAGGATGTCACTTCAGGCAGCAACAGGGATGTGCCATGATGACCATCCTCTGAAACTTCTCCCTCTCTCACTGTGGAGCATGTAGCCTGCCACTTTCCTATAGGGCAGGGGTGTCCAAACGTTTTGGCAGGAGGGCCGCATCATCTCTCTGACACTGTGTCGGGGGCTGGGGAAAAAAAGAATTAATTTACATTTAAAATGTGAATAAATTTACAGAAATGAATTTATTAGAGATGGAACTTATATGAATGAATGAAGGTCTTGCAGTAGCTCAAGGCCTATAAAAGGCCTCGCACAAAGTAAGGCCAGCCTTTCCTTCGCTGCCACTGCTGCATCACAGACGTGAATCAGCAAGCAGCGGAGGGAGCCCTTGTCCCACAGCTCGGGTGAGAGGTCGAACAGTCTCTGGAGGGCCAGAGACTCATTGGTGACTGGGGGCTCCCTAAGGGCCTGATTGGGAGCACCTGAGGGCTGCAAGTGGCCCCCGGGCCAGGATTTGGGCACCCCTATCATCCCTTCTGTTCTCCTCTTCTTTTTCAAATCCAGGAAGCAGAAGAAGCAGCTGACAAACTGCCAGATAAGAGGAGGGGCAGCATTTAATGCCCTGCCTCAGGCACAAGGAGTTGGGTTGGTGCTGTTTTCCAAGGACCCTTAGGAGGGCCTTCCATCTTTCCCTTCATAGCTGCTCTCCTCCACCCTGAGCTGCCTTACCTCAGGTGGGCTTTCAGACCTGCCTTTCTGAGATAAACACAGATTCAGAATACTGCCTCAGGTGAGGAAGGCAAAGCAGCTTAAGAGACATTTCAAGGAAAATGTGACTAGCAAAGGGAAAGTTAAGCCTTTCCCTTCTCTTCTTCAAAGCATGTTGCCCTCTCTTGGTACTCTGTGAGAAAGACGGTGCCATTGGGGTGACATTATAGTTGCCGGCACTATCACGTGGAATCATGTGAATCACTATCATGTGATCCAGCGGGGCTCTTCTTCTGTTCTTACAATTTCAGGTAACACTCCTAATTATACTCAGTGTTTATATATCACTTCAGTGAGTTCAAAGTGTTTCAGGGCGCAATCCTAACCAACTTTCCAGCACTGGCATAGCGGTGCCAATGGGACATGTGCTGCATCCTACAGTTGGGTGTCACTCACGGAGGCCTCCTCAAAGTCAGGGAATGTTTGTTTCCTCACCTCAGAGCTGCACTGCCCTCATGTCAGTGCAGGAAAGCACTGACATAAGGGGTTAGGATTGCGCCCTACATCTTCCTTTCAACAATTCTGTAAAGCCAGTCTATCCTTTGGCCAATATCTTGCAAACAGGAAGCTGAGGGATTTTCCTAAGACCGTTTAATAATAATAATAATAATAATAATAATAATAATAATAATAATAATAATAATAATAATAATAATAATAAACTTTATTTATATCCCGCCCTTCTCCCTAAAGGGACCCAGGGCGGCTAACAACATGTAAAAAACAAATTTAAAAACTTAAATTAGGACAAATAGCAGATAAAAACATTAAAAACACATTAACAGAGACCATAAAAACAGTAGTCAGATTAAAAGACAGAATAAAAAGAGCACAAAAGAGCAAGTCACAGAGGAATCAGGCCTGTAAAAACTACAAAATGTGTAAAAAATGTTAAGAAGGCCAAAAAATCAGAAGGCTTGTGTAAACAGCAGTGTCTTCAGGCCTCGCCGGAAACTCTCAAGAGAGGGAGCCATTCTCAAGTCAAGGGGAAGAGAGTTCCATAATGTTGGTGCCACTACCGAGAAGGCCCTATTTCTTGCAGCCGCCCCCCGGACCTCCTTGGGTGGCGGCACTTGTAAAAAGGCCTTCTCTGATGACCTGAGAGGGTGAGCCGGATTGTAAGGGAGTAGGCGGTCTCTAAGATATCCTGGCCCAGAGCAGTATAGGGCTTTAAAGGTCAAAACCAGCACCTTGAATTGGGCCCGGAAACGAATGGGCAGCCAATGTAGCCCCCGGAGAAGTGGACTGACAGAGTCAAACCGCCTAGCTCCAGTGACCACACGGGCTGCCGCATTCTGCACTAATTGCAGTTTCCGAACCATCTTCAGGGGCAGCCCCACATAGAGCGCGTTACAATAATCTAACCTCGATGTCACCATGGCATGGATCACCGTGGCCAGGTCTGCACGATCCAAGTACGGCTGCAGCTGGCGCACCACCGAAGCTGAGCGAAGGCCCCCCTAGCCACAGCCGCCACCTGGGAATCCAGGAGCAGCTGCGAGTCCAGGAGGACCCCCAAGCTGCGAACCTGCTCCTTCAGAGGGAGTGCAACCCCATTCAGAGCAAGCCGATAATCCAGCACCTGCATCGAGGATTTCCGAACCAGGAGAGCCTCTGTCTTATCCGGATTTAATTTCAGCTTGTTAGCCCCCATCCAGATCCTCACTGCTTCCTGACAGCGCTCCAGGCCCTCAACTGCCATCCTGGGGTCTGGAGGAAAAGAGAGATAGAGCTGGGTGTCATCAGCATATTTCATGTAGATATTAAATAGCATGGGGGACAGAATTGAACCCTGCAGCACCCCGCACCTCAAAGGCCAGGGTGTCGAACAGGCATCCCCCAGCACCACCATCTGGGACCGACCCTCCAAGTAGGAGCGGAACCACCGCAAAACAGTGCCTCCAACTCCCAACTCGGCCAGTCGGCCCAGAAGGAAACCATGGTCGATGGTATCGAAAGCCGCCGAGAGGTCCAGCATGACCAACAGGGACGCACTCCCCCTGTCCAGTCCCCGGCGTAGGTCATCCACCAAGGCGACCAAGGCAGTTTCCGTTCCGAAGCCCGGCCTGAAACCAGATTGAAAAGGATCCAGATAATCCGCTTCATCCAAGACCCTCTGGAGTTGGGTCGCCACCACCCGCTCAATTACCTTGCCCAGAAATGGGTTTATCCATCTTCTTATAGCCCAAAGTGAACTGGGGACTTGCCCAGGTATCCCCCCGCAAACATGCATGACACAAAAGACTTGGTTGAAACAAGGCCATGATTTTATTCCATTACAAGGCTGCACAGCGATTGGTGCAATGCAACAGGTCCTGACAATACTCCACCCCCCTTTAGTGTGGGCACCTAACTAGGAGGAGACACTGCTGCCAAGGAACAAAGAGGCTGGGAAAGCATGGGCCCCAGCCTTTAAACTACACTCCAGCTTGACCCCTCCCCCGACCAATAGCTGTTCACCACATCATGCAGACAGGTTTCCCTCCATCTGCATTAACAGCTGGAGGGCTTATCTTGCCATACACACTCTTAGCCCCTACATTACAACAGCTCTTATCCATACACACTCTTAGCCACCTACCCCCAACTGCAAAGGCCTGCCTGGAATATCCTACATATATTGTATGAGCAAGACATTTTTATTCATTATGAACTCTGATCAACTAACGCAATCTCTTTAAGCAATTGAAACTTTTGGGTTCCGATGGCCATTGTCTTTTCATGTCCAGAAGTTACTAACATATAAAGACAGCTAGAGGTCTCACTAGAACAAACTGAAGATCACTTCTTTTCCTTCTAAAGCTGCCAGCAAAACTCAGGCCAAAACTGTAGTTAACACAGCCTTTCCGGTTAAGCTCTTCAGACTTTAGAAAGCTCCTCACAACTGAGCTCCAAGAAAAACACCACCAAGATAACGATGACTGTAATGTTCAACATGTTGAAAGTTAAGTAATGCACTTCTCCTATCAAATGCAATTTGTTTCATCAAACTGTCACAGAGCCCTGATTTGTAAGTGACCCAATATTAAGCACAAAGCGCAGTGAAGCTGTCTCTGTGGGCTAGTACACTAAGGGATCAATCCTAGCTGTGGCTTGAGCTGGTGCAAGTCCCTTGCGCTGGCCCAGGAGGGTTGCAAACGTGCCGTAAAGCATGTTTGTGCCTCCTCAAGAGTCAGTGAGCCGACGCAGAAACGCGCACCAGCCTGCAGAGGCTGTATTCAGCCTCTGTGCCAACTTGGAGAGGGAACGTTGTATCAACTGAGTTTGGCCAACGCAGGGGTCTGGGGTGGAGGGGCGGAAGCGAAAGGGAGGTGTTCCAGGGCGGGGGGAGGGCAGACGGCAGTCTCGGGGGCAGGGGGGTGGGGAGCAGGAGGCAGGGCTGGGGCCCGGCTGTAGTGCTAGATCCCAACCCCTGAGCAGTGCAGAGCAGCTGCAAGCTGCTTCGTTCTCCTCAGACTTATGCAACCTCTGGAGATGGTGCAAGTCCGAGGAGACCAATTGGGTCTGTGGTGGCTTACCTGGGGGTAAGGGGAAGAGTTTCCCCTTGCCTTCAGCTCAGCCACTTCATACCCCAATGTTGCGCTGGATACAGCACAGGCCTCCTGGCCTGCCTGTTCCAGTGTAAGATAGGATTGTGCTGTTAGGGGCCCAGCCTATGCCTGTCTACTCAGAAGTAAGTCCATTATAGTAAATGTGGCTTTACTTCCAGGTAAGTGTGGATGAGATTGCAGGCTAAGCCACTGAACTGCATTGGAAAGGAAAAATCTTATGGAAGAGAGATCCTTGGGGAAAGCCTTGGTTCAGTGGGTGAGTATCTGCTTTGCCTGTAAAAGGTCCCAGGTCGAATCCCAGACATCCAGAGAGGGAAAACATCTGTCTGAAACCCTGGAAAACTGCTGGCAGTAAGGGGAGACAATACTGAGCCAGCGGCATAGCTGGAAGATGTGCTATCCTGGGGCACACCTTCTAGGGTCACCCCCTGCCACCTCAAATGTGACCGGAGCTCTGCTCTGACCACATCCAAAGGGTGATCTGAAGCCTTCTAAGGCCTTAAAATGTCTTTTCTGGTTTTCCTGAAAAACCAAAAGTGACCTTCTAAGACCTCCCAGAGATCTTAGAAGGTCTTCTGACACCCAGAGAGCCTGCGCGCAACCTCCCTGGGCCTCAGACCAACTTCCAGATGTGACCAAAGTGCAGCTCTGGTTGCGTTCAGAGGGGGCGGGGGAAATTGAGGGGGCAGGACCCCAGTGACCATGGCAGGGGCAGCACTGCTTCCCCCTAGAAGAGTGCCACCTGGGTTCCTGTGACCTCCTTCAGCTACACTACTGTACTGAGATACTTGGATCAATCATCTGATTGTGAAGAAAGCAACTGCATATGTTCACGTGTCCCCTTAAGCTCAGGCTAATCAGGGAGGCATTTGATCTTTAGCAACCCAAACCTGTGCAAAATTGCTGAGTCCCTGGGTCATTCAAAGATGATCCATATGGAGCAGTGGTTTTCAGACTTGAGGAAGCCGTGGTTGTCAAAGTGTCTGACTTGAGGGTACTCTTCCCACATTGACTCATCGTCCAAGGAGCCCCTGTTTGTTATAGAGGATTCTGGGTCATATTCCAAGGCACATGCTCAGTTCACATGGGGTACTGCCTAGGTCTGTTGAGTGAGTCTCATTGCTCCTCTGTGTGAACTGAGAGCGTGATTTCAGCAGTCAACACTCCCTGAGGGCTAATAACGCAGCAGGACTTCTGAGGAATCTCAGGATTCCCCAGCAGTGCTGGCTCCAGCTTGTGAGGGGCCCTGGGACAAAAGACCTGTGTTAGCCTTGTGTTAACCCTTTGCCCAGACACCAAGCAGTGGACTAGGATGCCAAAACATTTGGGTAAGTAAAGGAAGGAGAAAGAGAGCCAGGGATCTTACTCTGCACCAGCTGCAGTTCTGCCCTTTCCCTTCAGAACCATCACTTTCCCCTTGGGAGACAGGGAAACATAAAGGGTATGCAGCCATTTTCTCTGGAATTGACATCATTGAATTGACCCCATTATTAATTACAGAGAATCCAAATGCTGTTGCTGCCAAACCACTACAGCCAAGCGAGACTGCACCAGACTTTCTTGCTATCAAATATTTCTTGATTACAAGTTACGGGGAAAACCCAGGGTAGAAAAATCTAGACTGGATAAATAACAATTTAGCTGAAAAATTTGTCTCTGTTAACAAATTCATCTGTGCCTAGGATGGTTTGGGCCCCCATGAAGACCACACAGGCTTAAGTCACAGATCTGGAAGGTAAATATGAATCTGTTTCTTCCAGTTCCCTTACACAACCTGTCTCCACCTGGGCTTCCCCTCTTAAAGAGTGTGTGTATGTGTGCATGTGAGAAAGATGTGTTTTGCTAAGGTAAGCTATTGCCAAAGCATAGACATTGTGTTTTGAATGGGCGTTTGGCCATTCTTTCCATTTTTGAATTTGATACTGTACTACAGCATAATAATCATGAATCTCTGAGATGCAATTTATTTGTCAGTGCAGCGCAGTTGGTATATAAAAAAGCCTAAATGGAACTCACAGGTTCACAAGAGTTTCTTAGTTCATTTTCTCATTCTAGGAAAGAGCATTTCATGAGCAAAGAGATGCACACCATTCCCTCAATCCAGTATGTCTGTTATATTTGTATCCTGCTTTTCAGTCAAGAGTAGGAATGTGCAATACACTAGGTCGGAAAAGTCAAGGGAGGGGACAGAAAGAGCTTCCAAAGGAACCAGGAACTGACTGGTACTAGCCCACAGAAGCAGTTCCTTCATTGCTCTGTTGAGCTTTCTTGCCCCTAAGAAAGTCTATCCATGTGTGAAAAGAGACTCCTGTACATGTCATCAGTGGTGTATCTAGGGTATGGTAGGGCATGAGCCCAGGGCACCACTGAAGGAGCTAGAAGGAATGGAGGCAGGTGGATCCTGGGGCCACAATTGCCACCAATCCTTGGAATCCAGAAGTGATTCTGCAATGTCACCTAATGTCATGGTGTTATGATGTCACTGCCCCGGCTGCCACAGCCTCTATTAATGGCTCTGCATGTCATTGCTGTGGATGCAATGCACAAAGGGATGCACACCCACATTATAATACAGGGCATGCCCTGGTGTCCACGGGGATTCCATTCCAGAATGCCCCTGCGGTTAACTGAAACCATGGATACCAGGGAATACCTCACTGAGCCCAGCAGAGGCCATGCACAGCTTCCCTGGGCCTTCTAATGCCTTATAAGGCATTAAAAACCTCACTTCCAGTTTTATGAAAAAACCAGAAGTGACTTTCTTTTATTGTAAGGCTCAGTATGAGCCCAGTAGAGGCTGCAGACGGATGTGCATGGTCTCTGTTGAGCTCAGAGGATCCTCTGGAAGCGAGGGAAGCAGAGCTCCCCTCACCTCTGGAGAGGGTGCATGCGGAGGTGCACGTGGGGGGTTCAAGCAGGGTGTCCTGTGGACCTGATCCGTGAATACATGAATCTGTGGATGTGAGATCCGCAGAAATGGGGGCCTCCTGTACTCAAGTAGGGTCAAAATTTGCCGATTGGTTGTAATTTTTGATGGGAACGCTAGAGCTTCATCAAAGGTATTGAATACGTTGAACAATCTGTTGAAGTGAGTCCTTGCTTAGGAGCTCCACATACACATCAGAGCACAGAGATGTCTGAATTGGCAGCAGAGCAGTTGGAAGTGCTGATATTTGGCTGATGCCCATTACATTGGTTCTCTTGGAATTCTCTAATCGTTCTTTGTTTGAATGTATTGAAGTTTAAGCAGACAATGGAACTTGGGCGTCTGATGTTTTATTTCTGTCCAGGTTCAAATAAATACATGAGTTCCTTAATCTAGTAGTGCATTAACTCAGCCACCCTTCCTGCCATATGGGACACATGGCTTAAGCATGCTCAAACTGGCAGTGTAATCCTAAACACTGTTCTTAAAAATGGATTTAAATTCTTGGACTTTGGAACACAGCTGGATGCTATAGTCCTAAACCCGTTTACTTGAAATTCAGTGCTGTCCATTTCAACGGAACCTCCAAGTACATCTCCTTAAGATTGCTGCCGAATGCTTTCCCATGGTCCCTGCCTCCAGAGCAACATTTCCAAGGCAAAAATGTATAGAACACCCACATAACCCCAGTTTTTAGATCCCAAAGTAAATGTTTTCACATAGCTGTGGACTGAGTCCAAGCCCATGTCTATAAGTTGACATTTCTGGAAGCATTTGCATCTTTACATTATATTTTGTTTACACCATATGCTGTACAACTGGAAGAAGCAGCCATAGAATAGCTGAGCCTTTGACCCCGTACAGAGTTCTCTTTGAGAAATGGCTCTTCCTTTCACCTCCCCCTGCTCTAACACCTTTCACATCAGACGGTTTTCAGAATCAGGAGCTACTTTGAAGCCTGTGGTCTTCTTCCAGAGTTTACTTAAAAACATCACAACGCAAGGGAAACACTTTCTTCGTGCCCTGCCTTCACCCCTCCTTCTTCCTCTTTGGTTTCAAGCACAGAAGCACAGGCTTCAACTATTTGCATTTCTGAATTTGCAGCACATCTTTGGAGACCGGTTTCCTTCTCCTATGATTAATGCTGCAGTTTGCTTGTTTGGGGATCAGATGCAAAGTGTTCAAAGTGGCAGTGCAGCTCCTCCAAGACTGGAGTGGGAATTAACTCAGAAACTTGCAGGGAGCTTGCGGGGCTTTGTTTTTTGGAACCAGTCCCTTGAGTTCATTAGGATTTGTTTTATTAAAACATTATATGCTGCCTTTCAGTCCCAAGTGGGCCCCTCGGGCAGCTTACAACAATCACATGTGAAATAACATCAGAACCTGTCACATTAAAATGTAATAATAAAACAGAGGAAAAATCAGCAGCAGGAAGATAAAGACAGCAAGGTTAAGGTGGTGAAAGGAAATAAAAGTTACTAAACCCACTGCATGGTGATGCTGAGTGAACTTCACAATATACCAAAGTACTAATAAAGAGGGAATGAAATGGGCCTCCCAGGTTCCCATAACGTGGGCATCTCAACTGAAAAGGTCCTGCCATCTCTGACAGAAAAGGAACTCTGCAATGACCAGATCTGCAGTTTGTGATGATTGAGTCCCCTTGCTCTCATTTTCTTCCCCCAGCTCTTTCTCTAAGGAAAGCCTCTGCATCAGGTTCAATGGGATTCTTTGAAATCAGTGCAGGCAGGTCATTTGGTGTCTTTGCAGTCTATCTGGGTTCATCCAGGACTGTTATCCTAGCCAGACCACCTGCTGGGATTGGCATACACTAGACAATTGGGATCCTAGTCCCCTTGACCAGGTCAGAGGGCAGGTAGGGATGCCCAGCTAGTTGCAAACTATCTCACTGGATTGATGAAGAAAATCATCAGCCCTAGCTTTCTTATGGTCAAGCCCAAAAATGCTCAGGTGTGTTCCAGCTTGGCTGTCTCAGAGGTCATACCTATGTGTGATTAAGGGTGCAATCCCACCCTTCACTTGTGCCAGCCCAGAAGGGTCGGCACGTTTGCGCCTCCTCAGAAGGAAGCCAGGCCCGCTCTAAAAGAAGCGCCAGCCTGCGGAGGCTGACACAAGGACCAAAGATAGGTGAGGGGGAGGCAGGGAGGAGGCAGGAGGGAGGCATTCCTGGGCGGGAGGAGTGCGGACAGGTGGTGGGCAGCCCTGGGGGCAGATGGGTGGGGAGCGGGAGGCGGGGCTGGGATATGGATGTTATGCCGGATTCCAATTCCCATTCTTGGGGTGAATGGAGCGGCTTCAAGTTGCTCCATTCTCCTTGGATTTCTGCCACCTCAGGAGGTGGCGCAAGTCTGAGGAGACCCATAAGGGAAAGGGCATCTTTCCCAGGGGTAAGCCTTTCCCTTTTGGTCGGTGGTAAAGTGAGTAGCCCCATTGTGGGGCTGCTTACCTTACCTAGGAGAAGGAGACAAAAATCCCCTTCTCCCGAGGTACTGCCCGCAGTAGCCCGGGGTGCACAGGATCCATCAGTAATTGCTCTTGGTGCCGCCAAGGCTTTGCGCCCCGGGCAGCTCAGGATTGGACTGCCTGTTAGCTAAGAGTTTGGGCTTAATGGGGATGATCCCAAAGCCACATGCAATGTTCATAAGGAGAATGCCAATATGTTTTGCCTAGCCTATGCAGTGAAGAATTTTTGGAAAGCTATATTTCATGAATATCCCAAATTGGATGGGTTTATTTTTTTTACCGCAAAAATGAAAACATGCAAATTCACTCATGAATTGTCCCTGTGAGTTGGCCTATTCCATTTTGACTGTGAAAGTGGCATCCAAGTGGCTTGCAAATGTCCGTGCGAATACAACTTTCACCTGAAATGTGCAGCTGGTTGCCGGGACCGCTGTCTTTTTGCGCTACTTAGCACTAGGCTTCTTTGCAAGTGAATGGTTAACTAGAGGATAAAACTGTATAAAATGAAAACAAATAAAAGCCAAATTGTCAAATAACAGCATTTTAAAAAATACCAAACCTCAGGACTTGTATGGGAAACTCAGAATGCAAAGCCATTTGGATCACAGTCAAGATATTCTCAGCACTGCTCTCAAGCAATGACACATTTCAAGAGAATTTGTAACCATAAGAACATTGTGATAAATTGTAATCATAGCAGGATCCAGCTTTGTGGGAGGTGCCCAATACACAGACATCATTTATAGGTTCCCAGTATGACCTACGTCTAAAAGACATTTTAATGATAACAAGGGAAAGTAGATGGATTGTCTTCACCGAGTGTTGAAGGCCCTGCTTGTTGTCATCCTCAGCTTCTATAAAGACCAGAGATTTTCAGAGGGACTCATCTGTCTCGCTATCAGCCCGCAATACCAAAAGGACGGAACTCTCTAAGATAAAACATGCCAGAGAGAGACATTCACGCCTCAGAATTTCCTGTGGGAGTCTGACCCAAATAAAGCAATATTAATAAATAAAAATTCTGGAGCATTACCGTCTCCAGAAACGACTGTGTGGTGAAGTTTTACCCTTGAATTCTTATAACCTCAGTGAGGTTTTCTCAGGCAGTTCAAACATTCCTTCCTGCAACTGGTCAGAGTGTTGGGCTTCCCCATGGGGACAATTGCTTTAAATTACATTAAAGGCTCAAAGGCTCAGATAGACATCCAAGATGAGGAGTATAATTTGCTAAATATTTTAACTAATGTGGGATCTGGGAGTCCCACATATCCTCAGGCTTTGAAAAATACTTGACAAATAGAGGAAATCTGGAAGTGTTTTGCCATGATACTCCCTTGCTTTTATGAATTTTTGTTTTCAAAGTCCTGAAAAGTAGGGTTGAAAAATAACACAGCCTGATCCAAACACGTTAGGCATCCCTCAGGGTGATGCTGCTTTGAACCTGGGTGGGTAGAAAGAGGAAAGGCACTGTGAAAAATCAAGCAATTCACATTTCCTTTCAATAGAAGTTCAGCAAAGAGAAAAGAGCCACTGGGCTCCTCTCACATCTCAAAATGTTGAGTGAACTTGCACACATTTAAATGGCCATCGGTTACTCAAGAGGATCTCAATAACTGTTGTACTTTTAGGAGGGGACCTCTAGAACATTAAAGCCATTTATGCTGTCAGAGGGCCTTTGTTGTGAGAGAGCATCAACCCTTTTCTCCTCTTTCCCATTTCCTCATTCCCTATACTCAAACTGTCTCTAACATCATATGAACTGGCCAGTATGGGTTACATTGCCAGAGTGGCAATGAGAAGTGCTTGTTGGTGGCGAACTGATGTTAATTCTGCCATTCCCTGAAAGACTTAGCAATATTTTAGCCATTCTCTCCTGCGGGTGTGTTGAAGCCACAGTGGTTCTGTGCAAAACTTTGTCTGTGGTGAGGAGTTGCCCCTCCAGGAATGGAAAGAGGGCTTTAGCAAAGGCCCTTTTCTCTTGTAACAAAAGCAAAACAAGACAGGTCCCCATGTTGTAAGGTCCTAATCAGGTCTTTCATCTATTCATAGTATATATTCTCGATAACTAATATGACCCTCTGAGTGGATAGTTACTTTCATTGAGTAGCTTGAGTATTTAAGATGCCGAATGATATTCAGGAGGCAGGAAACCTGACTCAAAGGCAGAGCATGTGCCTTTAAAGTTGTAGGCTGTTAAAATCAGAATTGATGACACTGGGAGGGATGCATCAGTGGCTTGACTCTCTATAGAGCAGCTTCACAGGTTAGCTGCTTTGAGTGCCATTGGGGAAAGTGCCGGCCAGCACTGGGCTATCACTGGCGCTCGCCTGGCGCTAGGTCTTGCAAACGTGCCTTATGGCACGCTTGTGACTGCCTTTTTTGTACTCTTGTGATCAGTCAACATGAAGAAGGGACAAATTATGTTCAGTACGAAAAATGAGTAAGTATGCATATCAATGCATATCAATGATATGTCATTGATATGTTCTATTAGCATGAGTCCCAATGAAGGGAGTGACATTGATCCAAAGTTCAGTGCTTGTTTCAGTGCCCATGAGGCAATTGTTAGAAGGTAGTATTTGCTCCTCAATAAAAGTCAGTCTCAATAGTTGATTCCTATCACTATGTTACTGCCTGAATGGGTCAGTGTTATCTACAAGTGCAAAGACAATATACTGGATATGAACATTTGACTTAAATTGTAAAAAGTCTGAATATTTATTTTATTGGAGAATAAAATAATTTTAAACATTAGTATGCTCTCTCTCTCTCTCTCTCTCTCTCTCTCTCTCTGTGTGTGTGTGTGTGTGTGTGTGTGTGTGTGTGTCCCTCCCTCCTGCATTACTACAAATCTTAACAAAACCATCTCACTTCTTTGGGTCACATTTCCCCCAGGACATCATCTAATTGCTTCTTGACTGACCCTCCACCTTGTCCGAACAACTCTGCCCCAGAGGTCACATCACTAATCCATTATTTTCATAGTGGAGAAAAGCACTTCCTAAGAGTAAGCTTCTGTTCCTATTGACACTGAAATGAAAACTGATTAAAAGGAAATGATTCACAGCTACTTGCATGTATGGGAATACATCGCTATACCCAAGGTTCATCAGGATATATTAATTAAGGTGTTCTGCCTGAATAATAAGGAAGATGATCATTTGAACAGTACAGAGTAACTTTCCCAACAAAGCAATCATGCACACACATTGGAAGAAGGAGCTTCAGTGCCAATGATTGCCTGTAATGCCAATGAACTTCCTCTGCAGTTTATCCAGTGGAGTGTTTCAACATTACCAATTTGCTTGCCAGCAATTCCAGTCCTTATCCATGGGGGAGTATATCTCTTCTGTTTTTGTTGTTCACTCTCACAGCTATACATGGGCCACATGTTCAGAGCACAAAGGAAATCAGTGAGTTAATGCTTTTAGTTCTGTTGGAAAAAGAAAGAGTTCTTTTTTTCCAGAGAGCACCAGCGTGATAGTATATACCAAAAATAATGATGAAACAAACCTGTTGAACAGCCCAGTCTTATGCACATATGGCAGTAGATTTCACAATTCACTGCTGTAAATCCAGCTGCAGCAGTGTGAAAAGTGCATTGCTGATGGGCGCCATGATGGGAGCCATGTGCCATGCAGATGCCATGCACCCACCAACAGCCCGCCCAGGTCACATCAGAGCAAGTAAGGTGGTAGTGGGGGCAGGTTGTGGGTGGTTTAGGAGAGGAACCAATGGCGGTTCAGGGGTGTGAGGAGGTGTATCTTGGTGGTTTCCCAAGATTTCCCAGCTTGCCCCCCCCCCAATTCTCCTTGAACTTGGACAAAATTGCTGGCCTGGGTCTGAGAACACCCATTGATGGCCAGGTGGCCTATGGAGGGGTAAGTAAAAAATATTTTTCTGGTCACCCCTTCACCATAGCATATGGGGCTACATGCTATGAACTGGTGGGAAGTAGGACTGGGCTGTTAAGCCATTTCTGCCCGATGCTGCAAATATGCAACAGGGATCAAATGTGTACACCTGTGGTCTGGGCAGAAATGGGTTAAACAACCACCACCCACCAATGGACATGTTTTTGCAAAAGTTAAACACTTCTCGACATGCTTCCCTTTCATACGCTAAAGAATTACCTTAGCGCTGTACAGGTCATGCCTTATTATCCACTGGGGTTCCGTTCTGGGACCCCTAGTGGATTAAAAAAAAAACAGTGGATACCAAATCAGTGGAAATACAGCTTTAAAAACCCACTTCTGGGTTTCTTGCTCCTCTACTGTTGCCCCAGAATGCATAGGTATAGACACTATACCGCATTCAGCCATTAGATGGGGTGAATAATGGAATCTAATGGAATGAAATTATTCTTTATCATCCTTAAGGTAGGAAATTGGATTTTGGTGCTGTTCTTCCTTGTTACAAGGCATTTAAAGGTGGACCTCTGCACCAGTGGTAAGTCAAATCAGTGGATACCGAGGTCACACCTGTACTCATAGTAGTAGCTTTAACATAGCACCAGTAGCTTTACATCACATGTCTATATAATAAGGGTGTCAACATAGCCTTTCTGCAGGGAGAACAGTCACACTCCTGTCAACAGCTTTTCTTTTCTTGAAGGGGGAGTATGTGCTCTTCAAGGATGAAGAAGGGAAGTGTGTGGCCTTCACAAAGGAGAGGAGAAAAAAATAATAATGTAAAATAACTAAGAATGCAATCTAGCTGAAGTTAAGCAACCCACAGTTTTCAACAAAAAAGTCAAACGTGCTAATTCTCCTCAAATGAAATCAGTGGGATTTAAAAGCATTTGAGATTGGATGGCTCATGCCTGAACTTTCTTTTTTTTTCTTTCACCCCACGGGGAATTTAGCAGGCAGGAGGTCTCCTTGGTCTACTCAGACCTGCACTAGCCATATGGGTGGTGCAAGTCCACATGCATCTGTGTCAACGGATCAGACCCAGGAGGAGGGATAGGACGTGGTGCACGCCAATGCCACAATCCCACCTGTTCCTGGGCTCAATCTTCTCACCCCCTGCGCCATCGCTGCCCTCCCCTGAGGGGAGGAGGGAAATTTTATTACTCAAGTGATTACAGTAATATTCTTCTTCATTAATTGCCAATGGCATTCAAACAACTCTAATCCCCCACTGCTGGCACAGACATGCTTAGGTGGAGATAATCCTGGGACAAAATCACATTTTTACAATGACAGAATATTGAGTTTTGAATTCATAGGAAATATGCAACACCCCAACACAAAAAGTGCCACCAGGAGGAAAAGACATTTGTATCTTTTCCGTACACCAAATCAGTGACACAAATAAGTGACAATGAGGTATTCACTGTGCTTAAAACCATGCTTAAAAATGCTTAAAATCATGGCCTGAGAAGATCCTTATGACAGAAGAAAATGGAAGAGGATCCAGCTTCTGTGATGGAGGAAGTCCATGTATAATGTCTTCTTGTGAACAAGTAAAAAGCCTGGAGAATAATCCTAAAGCAAACAACAAAACAGGGTCTTATGTTGTACCTACTGACAAGAGGGTAGTCAGGGGGATGAACATGTTTCATCCCAAGTATCCAGTATCTCTCCCAAAGGACATGCTGGAAGAGGAAGGAGGAAGCATGAAATTAAGAATTTGAAAGATCTGACTGACAGTCAAAAAGCTTGGATAGATGAGATAGACAACATCACATTAACAACAGCAAGTCCCAGGTGTGTGCAGGGGAAAAGGCTGCTGCAATCACAAACATCCTACAGGCAACAGAGTTTCCACACTTAGAAGTAGTTGATCACTGGTAGAACTATACATTATTTTATGTGCCTATGCATTTACAGCAAACCAGAGTTTGGGCAGGATTGCATTTAATTACGACTATTTACAGTAGTGAAAGCTTTTGAAATTTTTTTTACCTTGTTAATCAGGCAGCGCAATCCTAACTTTGCTGGAACAGGCAGGCTGGTGGGCCTACACTGTATCCAGTGCAAGTCTGGGGCTGGTTGAGGCTCAGCCCAAGGCAAGGGGAAATAGTTCTCCTTACCCAAGGGAGAGCTGCAGCAGTCCCAATGGGTCTACTTGGATCAGTGCCACCTGAAGAGTTGGTGCAGATCTGAGCAGAACGAAGCAGCCTGGAGCCACCCCATACCGGGAAAGGGGCTAGGGAAAAGAGCAGCCCGGGAAAGGGGCTAGGATCCAGCATAAGTGCTTCCTGCTCTCAGCCTGCCTGCCCACGGGCCCACCAGACCCCCGCACTGGCTAAGCTTGGCCACGCAAACCTACCTTCGCTCGCCACCACAGAGGCTTGATGTGGCCTCCACAGGCTGGTGCACCTTTGTGCACCAGCGCTGCTTTCTTCAAAGGAGGCATAAACATCACACACACGGCACATTTGCAACCCACCCAGGCAGGCATAAGGGACTTGTGCCGGCTGAGTGCAAGCATAGGCTTGCGCTCTAATAGTATTATTAAATTAAAATCATCAGTGTCATCATGAAGGTATCACTTCACAATTGACATAGCAGCTGTTTGTTTGTTTTTAAAGGCAACATAAGGATATTCCATCAGGGATCTCCTGAGCCTTGTCTACTTTGGTCCAAATGCATGTGGCTCAGTCCCTACACAGATTCAACATACAGTATACATTATGATGTGCAGTTGGAATCAATATCTGCATATATGAGTATGAGTTCAAATTTCTGTATGATTAAAATTTCAGACACGTCCTCCACAACTAATAACTTAAATGATCCATCAACAGTTTAAACTATGATTTCTGTTCTTATCTATTACTGTTTCTTCTTCCTACATGGGCTGCACATTTTTCATTTATGACCTAGTCCTTTCCCTAGTCCCTAGACCAGGGGTGTCCAAACTTTTTGGCTGGAGGGCCACATCATCTCTCTGTCACTGTGTTGGGGGTAGGGAAAAAAAGAATTAATTCACATTTCAAATTTGAATAAATTTACATAAACTTACATAAATGAATATATTAGAGATGGAACTTACATGAATGAAGGAAGGTCCTGTAATAGCTCAAGGCCTATAAAAGGACTTGCACAAAGCAAGGCCAGCCTTTCCTTCATTGCTACTGCTGCATCACACACATGGAACAGCAAGCAGTGGAGGGAGGCCTCGGCCTGCAGCTCATGCAAGAGGTCAAACAATCACTCTCATGCTGAGAGCAGTTGTGTTGGGCCAGTGTGGGCTGCAGCAAGTATCCAGAGGATCAGAGGCTCTTTGGAGACTGGGTGCTCCCTGCAGGCTGGGTTGAGAGTCTCTGAGGGTCGCAAATGGCCCCCAGGCCAGGGCTTAGGCACCCCTGCCCTAGACTATCCCTAGTCCATCCTACTCAATGCAGTCACACTGCATTTTATGGTGGGGTGGACAACCAGACAGTCCAGGAGACTTTACTTACCTCTTTGTGTGCCACCTGGATGTCAGTGGGTCTCATCAGACCTATGTCAGTTATTTTGCTGGTGTAATTTTGAGGAGAGTCAGGGGGCAAGTTAACACATGGGTCTGGCACATGCTAGTGCTGTCAAGACCCATCTCCTTCCACCCTTGAAATGTCTCTCCTGCCTCTATTTTATCTGCTTTGGTGTGGTATCCAGGAACTGCTGGCATGTGCTTGGGGCCCCTGGCAATTTGTGCCAGCGGTCCTGCAGCACACAACAGTGGTGTGCCTACAATGCTGTAAGAGGGCTTATCATAGCCCATTTCAAGATCAGCCACCTAAGCCCTCAATAAGTTTGGGCCATTTGTTTCCTTTGAGGACCTGTGCCTTATCACCTTTTTTTATTTTAAAAATACAAGATGAGAGACCTAGAAATATCTGTCTATATACATATAGACACATTAAGTAATCAGGAAAAAATGTGGCTCTGCCCATGTATTCTTTCAAAATATGTATAAACATTTACAAATGATATAGTTAAATCCAACATGTAGAAGTGAAATTTGTGTTGGCATCCTTCAGTCTGAGAAGACTATGGTATCGCGCTCTGAATAGTGGTTCTGGAACAAGTGTCCTCTCCAGTGCGCGAAGCCTGGGTAAAGTAGGTATGGAGGATAGACTGTTTCCCATGCAGCAAATCTCCCCTCTCCACATCGCTGAAATGGTCCAGTGGAAAGGCAGAAGCCAGTATGGTTGGTTCCAGCGGCGTCGCAGGAGTGCCAGAACGTGACTGTGTTCAGCCATGAACTGCCTCAGGGACTCCGGCTTCGGATTTTGCCTCGAGGTTGACTCCTGAAGCCTTTTCCATAACTGGATGTAGCCACAAGGCAGTGGAGGTTTGGGATCAGAGTTTTCCTTCTCTCAGATGAGCTACCTTCCCAGGCTAACGAGTCCCATCTACCTGGTGGCTGTTTAGTCACTTCTTAGGACAAGTACAGCCAAACTGAGGGCCTATTCTTATACCCCAGCCCCCAGGGGAAACTGAACTATATATGTAGAACTGAAATATATGCAGCAATTAGATGTGAAGTACTGTATACCAGAAAGCTTGAAAATGAAGCTTTCCAGTGAAAATCTTGCAAAAATCAAGTGTTTCACAAAACTTTAGAATTTTTTTCACATCATATAGTAAGCTGCATATTATTTATGCATTTGTAGACATGCCCTTGAGAGAATCAGGTATATATTTATATTTTATACAAAAAAGAAATCTTTCCCGCAAAAGTTTTGAAGTATGGAAGTGACTATGTCTTTAAAATAATGGCACATCTGCAACACAGGCAATAAAAGCCAACTATTAATTAACTGTGAAGAGCTCTGTTAATCCAAAACTTTGGCTGTATAGTTAGGGCATGATTCATAGTTCATGATCCTTCGTTTCAACTTTCCAAAGAACTCAGTGTCTGTTCCTCCTTTCCAGCTTTCCTTCCTCCTATAAACTTTTGTGAAAAGAATTTTTTTAAAAAGTTGTTTCTCACTGCAACTATAAAATGACCAGTTTGTAGTCAGCAAATCTCAGTTCATCCTTTCTGCGTTTTTTTAGTAGATTTATGAGGAGATTGGACTAAAGATTGCAGAAGTTACACACCAATGACATGCTGTAGACTGACTGTCGTAATTTAGTGTTACAGCACATGTTTTGTATGAAAGCGATACTAGGTTAAATCTTTGGTATCTCCAGGTAGAACTGGAAAAGACAAGGCCTCCACCTGAAACCCTGGAAAGCCATTGCAAGTTAGTGCACCTCATTAGATGGGCCAATAGTCTGACAGTCCATGGTCTCCTTATTGGTTTACTCACTAGGGGTATCTACTGCTGTTAGGAACATAAGGAAACCAAGAGTAGAGTCTGGACTGACATTTCGGCGTACAGATCCAACCACAGGAAACGGTAATGACATGGAGAGAAACCAGGGATACCTTCTCCAGATTATATAATGCAGATTAGTTACCACTTAAAACCTTGTAACCTCCTCATTATACTCCATCAGAGAGAGAGAGAGAAAAGTGTGGATTTTATCATTTATGTCCCAGTTATCCACTTACAGAAGACAATGGAGGAAAACATTCTCCAACAGAAGATAGGGACTAACAAGCCGAATCCTTAACTGCCCAGAGAAGTAGCAGCGCTGAAATGGCTACTGCTGAATCCTATGGGCTCCACAGCAGCCACCAGAGTCTCCTTGGGGGGGAAGAGGATAGGCCCCACATTCTGCTGGCTATTTTGCTGGCGCACAATGGAGAAGCTCTGTGTTCAGCTTTTCAACCCGACACTGAGCACAGGATCCAGCAGAGCAGGGCTGCGCTGGTCCCACACCCCTCCTGCCCCGGTTCTTCCCCATGCCCCATGGGGCATCTACTGCATTCTTCCACTTGGTTCTTGGAAAGTGTATCTACCGATTATCTCTTTCCCACAACCTTGCATCTTACTCTGTACAATACCCTGAAGCAGATGTCTAGCAGTTGTGTCAAGCAGTTGTGATATTGCATGCTATCGACTGTAGTTAATGGTACTGCATAGTTTTCTCACCAGAGTTATGTGGTGAGGTGCCATCTCACCTAACCTCACCTAATTTAAAGAAAACCCAGACATAACTACAACACATAAGGCAAATATGGAATAAGGGAACATTAGAAAAAGCAAGGCTAGGTAATACTTGAACAATACATATTCCATACTGCGCATATACACTTCTCATTTGTTGGCAACCTTCAGTCTCAAAAGACTATGGTATCGCGCTCTGAATGGTGGTTCTGGCACAGCATCTAGTGTGGCTGAAAAGGCCGATTTGGGAGTGACAATCCCTTCCACACTGGGAGCAAGTATAGTGTGTCCCTGGTCTGTCTCCCTGGCTGTGGGCCTTCCTTCTTTGGCTCTTTGCCTCAGTCTGTTGGCAAAGTATCTCTTCAAACTGGGAAAGGCCATGCTGCACAGCCTGCCTCCAAGCAGAACGCTCAGAGGCCAAGGTTTCCCATCTGTTGAGGTTCATTCCTAAGACTTTCAGATCCCTCTTGCAGATATCCTTGTAGCACAGCTGTGGTCTACCCGTAGGGTGCACATATACAACTACATATTTATTGTAGGTCATACAAGACTTCCGGTTGGATTTAAAAAAAAAAAAATTGGTTGCTCCAAGATTACTGACCAAAAGAGGAATGTCGTGGGGGGAAATCTTTGGGCCAACCCTTCAACAAATAGCCAACTTCTAAGTCAGTTATTTTTGAGGCTTAACTAAACCTTGACATACTCCCCTTAAGCATCTTTTCTAGAGATTTATTTCCACCTAGGGACTTCAGAAAAGGCAAAAGTATTTCCCCTCTCTTTTTGTTTAGTATTGTCCTATCCGATTTCCTGACATCTCCTAAATATAATAGAAAATCATCCTAGGCTTGCAATTGCTTTCTTCTCTTGGAGTTTCTCTGTTACATTCATATTTTTAAGAAGGGGATAGGGCAGTGATTTTCAACCTTTTTCATCTCACGGCACACTGGCAAGGTACTAAAATGGTCAAGACACACATCAGTTTTTTGACAATTGACAAGGCACACTGTGCAGCCAGTGGGGGGGGGGGGCTGACATTCCCCAATGGCCCTAATAAATCACCCTAATAAATCACTCCTAATAAATCACCCTCTCCCCAAATTCCCATGGCACACCTGGGGACCATTCATGGCACACCAATGTACTGTGTGGCACAGCAGTTGAAAACGGCTGGGATTGGGAAATGGGCAAATAACACCAAAAATATCCCTATAATATTGGGATGGTCAAATTTTGGGAATTCTGGAAAACTTTGCTCTCACAATGCTATTCAATCCTTTTGGCTTTGCAAAGACATTTTCAGACCATACCCGTGCAACCATATCTTAAAATTCCCCATCTCAGGATTATATCCCTTTGGAGAAAATATATTTCCATTTTTACATTGCTCTTGCTTTTTAAAGTTTTTCCAACTTGCCTCTGATTATTTAAACCAAGGCTGCTTGCATCCATCCATCAAGTACAATAGGGCAATAAAATCAATCATTCAAAAGATATCACACATCAAAAACCCTGACCAAAATCTAACCTACAACTACAGTAGCAGCAATAACAAGCAATAACCAAGGAGCAGTGCAATTCTAACTTGTGCTAGACCAGGCAGGTTGGCGAGCCTGCGCTGTATCCAGCGCAAGTTTGGTGCTGGCTGAAGCTTGGTCCGAGGCAAGTGGAAAAAATTCCCCTTACCAGGGGAAAGCTGCAGTGGCCCCAATGTGTCTACCTGGATCTGCCCCACCTAAAGAAGTGGCACAAATCTGAGCAAAACGGAGCAGCCTGGAACAGCTTTGTGCCCTCTGGAAACAGGGCTAGGATCTGGCATAACTGTTGGGTCCTGGCCCCTCCTCTCATCTCGCACTCCCCACCTGCCCATGGGCCCGCCTGCCGCCTGCCCTCCCCCCTCCCTGAAAAGTCTCCTCCTTGCCCTCCACCTGCTCCCCAGATTCCTGTGCCAGCCTGGAAAGGCTGGCGCGAATTTACCAGGTTTGGTCGGCACAGAGACTGGATCTGGCCTCTGCAGGCCGGCATGCGCCCATGCACCAGCCCAGCCAACTTGCACAGAAGCACAAACGTGCTTTATGGCACATTTGCGACCCTCCTGGGACCCTTGCACCAGCTCAATGAGTGCTTTGGATTGTACTCTAATTTGGTTGGAAGTTGAAAGTGGTCCCAGTCCAGCTCCAGTCTGTGATAAATGCTATCAACCATTTTTGGATGGTTTGCATTACACTTGCACAAAGTCAGTAAAAAGCAACCTCCATGTGAAAAGCTGAACTATTTTACATCCACATGTAGTGAGGTTGTGTTGTGTTGGAAGTAGTAGTTGGGGGGGGGGTATAAAGAAAAGGTAGGAAAATGACTTGGAAGGAAAATGACAGAAATAATGAAGGCATGAAATTTCTTGTAATATGAATCTTTTAGGATGTGCTACATACTTGGACACAGGTCAACTTTTCATTTCATTATGAGAACCATCTCCATTGAGTCATACAATGCTACTTTCTGATGAATCAGGGCCCAATCCCATCCAACTTTCCAGCGCTGATGCAATCATGCCAAGAAGGCATGCACAGCAACCTGTGGTGTGGGGGGAGCAGTAATGAAGACCTCCTCAAAGCAAGGGAATATTTGTTCCCTTGCCTTGGGGCTACATTGCGGCTTCATCGGCGGTGGAAAGTAGAATAGGATTGGGTCTTCAGTCCCTCTAGCCCAGTACTAGCACACAAAGGTCTTTATCAGCACTTGTTTCCTAAGATACAATAACTGGGGGAAGGGAATAATGTGGGATGTTCTGAATGTAAAGAATGCGCTCCACCACTGAGCTATGGGCCCTGCACTCCCCTTGCCTCAGCAGGCCAACAGTAAGGAACTGCAATTGTATCATTACCTACTTGCCGTTCAAGTATTGTTTATTCACTTCAAGGCTACACTTTATAGGAGGAACTTGCTCAGCTAAGCCTGCTTAGCACCACATAGTGCAAGATGAAAAGAAAAAGATTGCTTTTCAGTCGTTTCATTTCTCAATTGCCAGCTGCTAATTCTTGAAGTTCCTTGCCATTCTGAATGGATTTCAAAACAAATCAACAGACACATAAGAGTCTTAGATTATTTTTGGCTAGTGTTGGGTAAGTGAATAGCCCCAAATGTTTCTGACACTGTGCCAAGTATCTATGAGCATAGGTCTTAAAAGTAGTGTTTTCCAGGAAACCTTGAAGTCTGCCCTAGATGTATGGTTCTGATACAGTCATCCATTACTGTATTCAAAGGAGCTGCCCCCATAAAGGTTGATAGAGGGCAGTCAAATCTTTTGCACTGCTTAAAATTATATCATTAGGTGTCTGCCTATGGGCTGACTTGTTCTCAAGCCCCCAAAGCTAAACACAGCTGAGATCTAAATCCCCTGACAAATGAAGGAAATGTGCAAGGATCGTGAATAACACATGGCAAATGGAATTTCTAAACATCACTCTGCCATGCGGCGCACACCTGATAAATGACGGTCTGCAATAATACTGTTGAAAAGATACTGGACGTAGACTTCATGTATCACAGAAAAACCTTAACAGAAAATGGCAATACACATTTCAAAGCTGGCAATGGGCTTTTTCCCCCCCTCAGTTCCACTCACACAATTGCCTCATGACCCTATCCTATGGATTACTAGGGCTGGCACAGCAGCCACTGTGCTAGCACTAGCTATTGCAAACATACCGTAAAGCACATTTGCAATGACTCGGGAGTAGGCAGCACCGGCGGGAAGGCCTGCGCCATCCCGCTGGCACTGAATCCATAATGATGGCTGCTGATACAAGTAAGTTTAGCGCCAAGCAGGGGTGGGGGAGGCTGGAACGGAGGCAGGGAGGGGGTGTTTCAGGGTAGGGGAGGACAGGAAAGAAATGGTTCAAGCCTGGGAGATAGAAAGGATAGTGGAGGAGGCCTTTGCCATATTCAATCCCCTGTCTCAGGCCCAAAACCCTAAAAGGGGCTTTTCGAACTTGCACCAGTGATTTTGCTGGCACAGATCTGCGTAGCCCCATTGAGCAAGCTGGGGTTCAACACCGAGTAAGGGAACAAGTGTTCCCTTACCCCAAGGAGACCTTGGCCTGCTCAGTTTCAGTGCTGCATACAGCCCTGCTTTGCCAGTGTTGAATAGGATTGGGCTGCCCATTGGGTAAGGATGATATTCTTGAGAGCATACATTAGCATATAAGAGTTTGGGCTCGGTATACTCCATACTATAACATCTTTCCCAAATCAAAACCTGCTTCAAAGGCAAATGTTGCATAAAATATGAAAAGAAAGCAAGTTGTATTCATTTTCTTTATTTTTAATATTTAAAAGCTATTTATACTGCTCCTTTACCAAATGATTAGGAACTTTACAAGGGGAAGAAACCCAACCTCTGTTATTTTGCTCCTGAATATAATTTATTGTATATTACTCTTGCCATCTACAGTAAGGTGCTATTCAGGGTCAAGGAATGATACTCCTTGATGAGTAGATGAAACTACTCTTGTTGCTGAGGTTTTTATCAGGGCCACCTATGCATTTTCAAGCTTACCGCTTCAACAGTGTTCATTTATTTTCAAATGAAAGCTGAGATTCTCAAAGTATTCATAACTAAATTGTTTTCGTATAGTCATTGCCATGCTGAATATGCGCACCTGTGGTTCTGAAACCATTTCCGTCTCCAGAGCCCTCACAGTCTGAAAGAGTCTTGGGGAGCCCTGCAAAGCCCATGCGTGGTGTCTCAGGGATCTCCAAAGCGCAGGCTCGAGCATGGAGTGGCACAGCACTGAGCGTTTGGTGGCCACTTATGGTGTGCTTGTGGAGCCCCTGAAAGGGTCTCAGGGAGCCACAAGACTCCTAGGAGCATACTTAAGAAACACGGATATATACCATCAGGGTCTGCAGCCTGAATGACTCACATCAAGTTCAGGGGCAACAAGAAGTTTGGTGGTTCCCCATACTTGGCATGTTCCCACTTCCCCTCTGGCCCATCACTGATAGAGTCTGCACACCGATTCATTTCCTGCTCGCTCAAAGCAAGCAGGGTAAGGATCTGGGCAGTGGCAGCCTGCTCCTTCCTCTAGGAAGGGAAGAGGAAATCCCTGCTGCAGCCACCTCCACCAACTTCCTTCTTAAACCCCTGCCGCTACTGCCTTCACTCCTACATCTCCCCTTTAAGAAAGTAGTCAAGTGGACCACTAAATAAAGCCCCCAGGTCTGCACTTTCCCCTTACCTCCAACTTTGGCTGCTCTGGGTGCAGCCTCCTCACTCCATCTGGGCCCTGTTTAAAACGACCTGGAAGAGGAGGGCATGCTGGGTGAATTAAAGTATGTGTGCTCAGCAGAGAGAGAGAAGCAGAGAGAGAGAGAGAGAGAGAGAGAGAGAGAGCAATTTAAATATTGTGGGTGATTCCACTCACCAAATGGAAGAATGAATCTGCTGTTTCCTTGGTCATCTCAGTTCCTGTGTGTCTCTCATAATGCTTCTTTAGCTTTGAGAAAGTACATATTTTTTGAATTTAAGGTTATTAATTCTGGCTATCTGATTTTCACCTTATGCGCTATCTTCAGAACCTAACCCTAGTGTAAGATGAGAACTGAATACACTGTCCCAGAACTTTCTGAAGCAGAAGATAAATCCTACAAGCAGGACAAGTGTTGCTGGTGAGCCTGTTGTATCCTTGCACAACTTCCTTTTTCCTGCCACTTGTCTCCAGTACAAAAAGGAAAGTTGGCCAAGTTTTGTGAACTTTGTGAGATTGTTCTAGCCTGCAAAATTTGCAAGGTTTATGAGACCGAGTAACTCGCATAGTTTGGACTTAAGAGCCAAGCAGACATGCCTGAATGGACTGCAGACTTCATTTTTTCTTCCTAGTTTTTTTCTGGCTTTCTCCAACTATTGTGTTTTCTTCACAGGAAGTACCTAAGTTGAGTACTTCTGTGTCATTCCCAGATGAGAGGAACATTCAAAGATCACATGAAAGCTTTTCTGCGCTGCCAGTTGGTTGCCAAGGGCCTGCTCATTCCGCCCGCTTGTTCCAGTGTGTAATTGCTATCGAGGAGATAAGCTTTTGGAAGTAGAATATTCCCAGCTGTCGTGAGGAGGCCTTCTAAAACGGCAGCAGCAGGTTCCCATCTGCAGACAGCAGAACAATCCAGAGCACCCACAGGCATGGCAGTGTCAGGGGAGAGCATATGTTCTCTGTACACAGTAGCAGGGAGTTCAATAGACAGCAATTAGCACCAGCTGAATGAAGATGAATGGTCATATACGTAACCTTAATAAAAATGTCACAGAAGGGGAAAAAACTCACCGTATGAAGCCTTGTTATGCAGCCTCATTGCTAGAAATGATTTGACGGTGGCGTGCATTTTTGCTTCTTCATTTTTCCTACCAACAATGTCAAAGCAGTGTTTCATTTCAAACTGGGAGGAGGGGAATCCCTGTCTTTTCCCAAGGATTTATTGGAACATGTAGTTTGCAAGCCGTTGCAACTTCTTGGCTGTTCAGAAGAGTGCCCTGAGTTTACTGCGCACTGGAAGCAAGAAAGCACTTCCCCTATTTGCTGTTTCAGGCCCACCTCTTTTCCTACTAATTTCTGTGGCAACCTTGACATTGCATTGTTCACTGGTCCTCCACAAACCTCTCTACTTGACAGAACCAGGCATCATTATAAGCCTACATCCCTCTCTTCTGTACTATGCTTTCCCTTCCACTGTCAAACTTCAAACTGGACTTGCTCACCAAATCCAAAAGCTCTGACTCAGCAAGAGCCCACTGGTGCTGTTATCTATTTTTTCTCCATCACTGATACTCACCATATAACTGGAGAGGGCGAGAAGACTTCTCTCGTGCCATGTTTGCAGATGTCCTTGTTCACTAGTGTAGACCAAAGTCATGACTGAGAAAGTCCCATTTTGGCTTTTTCTGGAAATATTAGGGCCCAATCCTGAACAGTGCATGCTGTCTTACCACTGACTGGTACACACTGTTGCAAATGCGCCATAAGGCACGTTTGCAAGCCCTTACCATAGGTCCAGTTCCAGAGCTAGCCCAGCGCGAGCCTGCGCTGGGACAGCTCTGGTGATGGGCCTGCGTTCTGCTGCCTGGCAGTCTGCTAGACCATGAATAAAAGAGTATTTGTCAGATTTGTGCGTCCCATGAACTCCCATGAACAGTCCCATGAACTCCCATGAATGTCCCATGAACAGTTGAAAAGCGGTATATAAATACTGTTAATAATAATGTTAATAACTCACTTTGTTGTGGATAGTTTCTGATTTTGTTTTTCCAGGCTGCAGATAGGAGTCAACAGAAGAGTCAATGATTGCATCCTAGGCTAACTATGCCAAAAATGTATATTTTAAAAAAATCCTCTAAAAGAAATGAAAGCAGTATTATCTTCTGAAGGAAGGTAATTTGCAGCTGAGCCCAGCATATTCCTCCCATCTTTTTCCTAATTTGCTGTGGTGCTGACAGCATTCAATATATACAGTATGCAGGGCCAGCTAAAGATCTCCTGATGCCTGAGGTGGCATGTCAAATCCTGCCCTCCTTGACCCAATGATGCGCCAGACTATGCTCCTTCCACCCTCCAGTGCTTCAGCTCAGCACTACCTTCTGCATTTCTTCTTCCTCTCTGTCACCCTCTTCCTTTTTCAGGGACTGGTGCAGGGAGAAGCAGTGGAAGCAAGTACACTTGGTGATGGGCACCCTCCACCAATCTGCTCCCTGAGGCTGACCAGCCCTGACAGTAAGCATTAACCCAGTTTTGCCCGGCCCACAGGTGAACACATTTGATCCCTGTTGTGTATATGCCACGTTGGGCAGAAATGGTTTAAATCCTTTGGGTCACCTGAAAATGTCTTTTGTTCACAAAACATTATACTTATAAGAATATACTTATAAGAATAAGAAGAGAAATATGCAAGTGCAAAATTATTCTTTGACCACGTTCCTGTTACTGAGCATCCTGAACCTCTTTTGGATAGAACACAAGAGACTCTTCTTTCTCTTTTATCCATCTTTTGCTCTCCCACTCCCCAAACTCTGTCTGGGTTCTGGATACTTACTCAGAGGAACAGTGCATTGACCTTAGGTGATTATAGGGGATGACTGTTTTCCATCAGTGGACCTAAAATTCTTTTTATTATCTTCCCTGTGTCAGAGTTTAATAAGGAACAAGAAAGATGAAGCTATTTATAATGCAGACAACAGCTACCAAAAATATTTAAAAGCAGCTTTGCAGTTAAGTTGGAAAGTGAAGCCTTCCCATGTCTGAGTAAAGCTAAATGTGACTTGACCCACATCATTGGCCTTGCCATGGTGTAGGTGTGTAAACAGGTGGGAGGATGATCTTGATCAGGACTATGGCGAGGGAGGGAAGGGGATAATTAACCCTTTCCAAAAGGCCCATCAGGTGTGTGAGGGGAGGAGGGAGTACCCAGGTTCACTCTTCCTACTGTGCTTAAGTTATTCATGATCAAACTAACAATGGTCAGTTGGAATGTCTGCAGAGGGTCAGTATTTGAAAACAGGAAGATAAAGCAAACAGCCACAACTTCTGAGCATTCTAGCATTCAGCCAAATTTAGCAATACAACACGGGTTTTAAAGCAATTTGTGATGGTTGTACCCTATAGTTGCAATTCCCATTTGCTTTCCGTATGTTAGTCTACAGAGCGCCCTGGTAATAAGGAAGGGAAAAAGAGGCGGAATCTTCAGTGGGGAAGAAAAAAGGAGGGGAAAAGGAAGAGAGAGAGAGGGAAGCAAGGCCTGTGATGGAGTCTGTGAATAAAGAACTATCAGTAATGGAAAAGCACAAGATTCCTCGAGGAGATAGGGTGTGGTGACAACTGTAGCCTCTTGCTCTGACAGGCAAGCATAGGGTTAACCCCGGGGCTCTAACTAGCAATGGGTATGCTGCACAGCTGCAGCCACTAGAGGCAAGCAGGTCATTGATAGAAGCAGCACCTAGAGGAGGAAGGGTTTGGTGGGTGTAGAAAGAAGGAGCTTGGTGGAGAGAGAACTAAACTGATGGATTAATGAACTGGTTGGTGGACTACTGGAACTGCTGATTGACCGATGGACTAACTGACTAATGGATAGATGGGCAAATTGACTTCTGAGGACTGCTGGAACAGAAACTGCTAGAGACACTGGAGATTGGTGTGTGGCTGCCACTTCCAAGATCTACTGAGGACCAAGTTGTTGCTGTGGTGGCTAGAGGAGCTGCTGGCAGGAGAGGGGAGGAAGGAGGACCTCTGCAGGTTGAACAGGTGAGCTACTCTGGTGGTGGGGTCTACCAGTGCTGCAGTGCAGAACTAGGGCCATTGTTGGGGAACACAGGGGCAAAGGCGCAGCTAGGTCATTTGTCCCCCATGTGACTTAATTAATTATTAATTATATTGTTCAATTAATTAATTATTAATTATTTTGTTTAGTTAATTAATGATTAATTACATTGTTTAATTAATTCACTTTTTATACCTTTTTATTAATTTAATTCACTTTTAATTATTTAATTCACTTTTTATACCCTTGGGGGCTGGGGGATAAGAATAGGCCCTCGGTTTGGCTGTACTTGTCGTAAGAGGCGACTAAACAGCCAGCGGGTAGATGGGACTTGTCAGCCTGGGAAGGCAGCTCATCTGAGAGAAGGAAAACTCTGATCCCAAACCTCCACTGCCTTGTGGCTACATCCAGTTATAGAAAAGGCTTCAGGAGTCAACCTCAAGGCAAAATCTGGAGCCGGAGTCCCTGAGGCAGTTCATGGCTGAACACAGTCACGTTCTGGCAACTCCTGCGATGCCGCTGGAACCAACCGTATTGGCCTCTGCCTTTCCATTGGACCATTTCAGCGACGTGGAGAGGGGGGATTTGCTGCATGGGTAACAGCCTATCCTCCATACCTACTTTACCCAGGCTTCGCGCTCTGGAGAGGACACTCTGTTCCAGAGCCACCATTCAGAGCATGACACCATAGTCTTTCGAGACTGAAGGATGCCAACAACTTTTTATACCACCCTTCCTCTAAGCAACTCAGGGTGGTGTACATGGTTCCACGCCTTATTTTGTCCTTACAACAACCCTGTGAGGTAGGTGAGACAGAGATAGTAATAGTCATGACATGGAATGAATAATAATAATGGCCAGAAAAATAAATGCAGTGACTGTTTCCCCATAAGCAATGGATGAAACTCTGCATCAAATGGTATATAACATGATGGTATTATTCCTAAAAGCCACAATTCCCAGAATTTTGGTCACTAGGGTGTCACCCCCCCCCGATGTCTCATTGGCCTGTTTTGAGTTAAGGCAGTGGTTCTCAAACTTTTCACACTGGGACCCACTTTTTAGAATGACAATCTGTCCAGGACCCGCCGGAAGTGATATCATGGCTGGAAGTGACATCATCAAGCAAAATAAAATAATTATAAATTAATTAAAGAAAAATAGATAAATAAGGGGAAGCCAGCCCTGTTTCACCAAGTGAATTTTCTCTGTAGCCTGTCTGCAATAACACCCCCCCCCCCACACACACACACAAAGATAAAGCAGTGAGATTTTCAGCCCTCCCCAGTGCCTACCTTACCAGCTCAAGCCTCTGGTTTATTCCTTGGGGGGGGGGGGGGTTGCTGCCTGCAATAACACCCCCCACAAATAAATCAGTGAGATTTTCAGCCCTCCCCAGTGCCCACCTTACCAGCTCAAGCCTCTGGTTTATTCTTTGAGGGGGGGGGCTGCCTTCTGGAGCATTTGTTGAGCTCCACTTTCATTAGATGGGGACCATGCAGCTAGCTTTGCATTCCTCTTTGCCTGACTTGACCAGGAGCCAAGGCACGTTTGCTTACTTGCGAGTAAGCTTTCCATAGGGCTCAATACATTCGTCTGCTTGGAGGGAGGGACTTCCATCTTGGGACTTCCATCTTGGGGGCTACTTTCATTGAATAGGAACCATTCTGGTGTCATTGGATTCCTCTCAGCCTGCCCTTCCCAACAAACTATGGCAAGTTTGCCTACTCGTGAGTAAACGTTCAGTTTTATTTTCCATAGGGTTCAATGCATTTTTTGTTTCCAGTTTTTTGGCAATAACGTTTGATGGAAAGGAGATATTTCAGTTTGGTTTTTTGCATTGCGTTCTGCTGGAAATTCTGCATCCAACAGTATATGGTATGATGGGGTTAGTCCTAACCTTAGTGATGTTAGCGATGTTGGGGCATTTGTGGTGTTACACCCCCCCAAGGGTGGTACCCGGGGCGGACAGCCCCCCGCTACCTACGCCACTACATGGGGGCACTAATTAGCTGAAAGTGGGCATAAGTTCTCTAGGTCAAGGCTAGAACAGGAATTTGGCAAAACACTTGGATTCTTACTTACTGCGTCTTACTTACTACACAGCAGATATACGAAGGTTGAAGGCCCAGGATTTGTAAATGATTCTTAATTCACAGTACATTGATGTGTAATTCAGATGACTGGCCCTTTCAGTTTAAAGAAAGAATGCAGAGTTGCACATGCTCAGTGGGGCTCAGTTTTGTCTTCTTTGGGTCCAGTTTCGACCTGGAGTTGTGGGTCTTTTTGCTGTGACAACCGTGGCAGAGCTTCTTTGGTAAGAAAGCCAGAACAGCTTGGCTCAGGTAAGAGAACGTTAGGAAGTAAAGGGGTACTGTAATACTGTTTGAGTTGAATACATTTGTGGACTGCATTTTGAATGGTTGTACTTGATTCTCTTCTTTTGGCCTGTGTGCCCTTAGCATATATGTGGCCTGTCTTTTGGACAGCTGCACAGCTGGAAGAGGTTGCCAGAAATGAATAATGCACTTAATAGTGACCGTGATGAAGCCTGTGCCATCTGTACTGATCCCAAGAGAACTGATTCAAGCAATGAGATTTTAGTCACTGATAACCCAATCCTATGCATGTCTACTCAGAAGTAAGCCCCATTGGAGTCAATGGGGCTTACCCCCAGGAAAGTGTTGATAGGATTGGGCTGTGAAGCTGCAATCCTACCCACATTTTCCTGAGAGTAAGCCCCATTGAACAAAATAGGACTTACTTCTGAGTAGACCTGGTTAGGATTATGTCCTGAGACTAGCAAGTGAAGCTCTACTTTGTATTGCTGCTTTGGAGCATGTGTGTTAACTTATCCTGGCAGTGCAAACAAAAGAGATGGTTATACTTGTACAGCCTCCCGTTCTGATTTTTTTGCAGGGGTAAACTTGGTTTTTGCACTGGCTTGTTTGATCCTAGCAATCAAGGCTCACAAAATATTTGTGTGCCTTTCTCCAGGCAAACTTGTCCAGTACTGTCCAAGTCAGATGCGATTACAAAAGGTAATCAACTGGGTCAACTGGTAATCGGTCGGGTCAACTGCTGTTCTTGTGTTGACCACGACACTGGGAAAGCCTATAGCTTTCACCTAAATCTAGGTGAAGTGCTGTTTTTGTCAAACCTAATTTGGAGAGAAACACGTGCGGTTCCGTGTTTATATGGAGCAAATTGCACGGCAGTTCAGCATGAGACCTGCTTGTACATTTTAACAAACTGGGTCCTTCCTATATGTAAAAGCCAACTGTAATATTAGAAATGGTGTTTATTTTATAGCTTAGAAACTGCATCTTAAATGTTAGTGTAGGTTTATATGACACTTCTATTAAATATAAAATAGACCTATTACAGAGAAAACCCTTTTTGCCTGCTTTTATCTATGTCTAAAATGGCACAGCCAGCCCTGCAACTCCTCAAATAAGACATTTTTAGAACTGTATTTATATTACAGCCATAACAAACTCGCAACTAGAAAATTATAATGGGCACAAACAGCTAATAAAATGGAGATTGTTAAGAAATACTTCTTAATAGCAACTTACAAGGGATCCTGATAAAACAGAGCTAAGTCTCCCTCTGCTTGGAAAAGTGCCCCGACGTAACCAGAGCCATTTGGCAACAGGTACTCCCTTCCACCTTTCCACCCTCTCAGTGACCATCATTTTCCCAGACTGCTGAATGAAAAGGCTCTGAAGATGTGTCCCCGTCCCCCCAAAACCTAGCAATGGCTTGAAAAAAATATTCCCCTCTCTTCTTTAATAACCTCTGCAGGAGGCATTATAGCGAATATGTATGCATGTAATTCCCTAAGAAACATCCTAGACACAGGTCACATTGTACACACAGAGGGGGAATTTGAATGAAGCTGTTATATACTGAGTCAACCATTCTGTAACTGGTGTCAACCCAGTTCTATACTGCCTTATACTGAGTTGACACAGTCCTACTCACAAGCACTTTTTAAGTAGTGGGATGAGTGTGATGTGGTACGTCATATCAGGGTGAGCGATTCTTGGTCATGTTGATTATTTAACATGTCTGTGAACGTGCCACCAGAATTGTATGGCATGCCTTGGCCTGGTTTAGCCCCCCACTAGAAGTGAAGATGGCTGGGGCAGCAATGCACTGGCCTGGATCTTTCCTTGAAAAGAGGACCTGTTGAGTAAGGAGGATACAGAATGGAGGAGAGACCAGGAAGAGACGTCAACTGAGAAGCCTCTCTCTCTCTCTCTCTCTCCCCAGAAAGTTAGACAGGTTTCAATAAGAATGGGCATTCTAGAACACACGTCGGCTATAAAACCACAGCCTTACTAAGCATGGGGACAGGATTGCATTCAACTGTACAGACACCAAGCTGAGCCCCTGGAGGCTGGTAACAGGAGCAGCACACACAATCCTATTGCCTGCTAGGGAATGGGTGGGGGCTGTACCTCAGTGGCAGAGCACCTGCTTTGCATGCAGACGACCCAAGGGGCATATGTGGGCTGTGGCATGATGGGGTATCTGTTCTGGGTACCACTTAGGGTGGGCACTGGGCATGGACTTACTGGGCTGCAAGTGGTTTTGGATTTCCCCCCTCCCATCTGCGGTGCTCCAGATTGTTCCTGCCTTCTCTGGGGGGAGGGCATGCTCATGCCCTGCATTTGGGCCCACCTGCCCTCCATTTAGCTCCAAAATGGTGCCATTCTGGGAAGGGAGTGTCGCACCCAGGCATGGGGGTGATGTAATGACACAGGGAGGTCATGTTGCCATGTCATTGCATAGACCCGCTCTGGATGCCATTAGTCCCTGGGATGTGGCTAGAGGGCCCTAGGTCCAATCTGTGGCATCTCCAGATGAGGCTGGGAAAGAACCCTGCCTGCAACTCTGAAGAGCACTGCAGGACAGCGCAGGCCAGAACTTTGAGACACTTTTTTTTTGTAAGGATCACTTTTTCCAGAGATAGTGGCCATGTGCTGGAGTGGTAAGCTCACCACACAATTCTTTCTGGGTGTTGTGATTGCATTGTCAGTTCTTGTGGCCCTGAATGTTTGCCTGTCAAAAATATGGTGGTTCACAGATACAAGTTGGAACTATTAAAAGGTTTAAGGTATGTTGATGCAAATTGCCTTTATGTGCATATTTGTCGTTTTAAAAAAAAAAAAAAAAATCCCAAGTGCCTTAATCGAGTAAAATGTTTATTCTGGTAAGACATCAAAGGCAGTGATCTTAGAAATTGGATTTTATATAAAATGGAGCCCCCTGAACTTCTTACAAAGGTTCACTTTATCCGTTATCACTAATCATCTATGAGTTTGGTGTTCTACCAATGAAAACATAACAGGAAGACTAATGGAATCTTCCACGTTTGTGAAATATGAATTAGAAGTCAAAGCAAATCAAGGTAATGTGTTATAGGATATTTGTGGCTGAAGTGGCCACAATGTGTGTTAACTATGTTTGAACTTTTTTATATGGAAATAGGTGTAATTCCTTTTATATAGAAACAACTATTCCAAAAAAAAAAATTTTTTTTTTCTGCTACGCTATATGTGTTCCCACAGGAGTTTGTAATTTCTGATTAATTTCTTTCAGAGTTACGATGGGCAAACATAAGCATACACAGGGTGGATGTTACTCCTTTGGCATTTATTACAGTTTAATTCCTGATACAAGTGAGAAGGAAGATAGATCACAGAGATACCTCTTTGAAGCCTTGCAGAAAGAAAGGGAAGGGGTCAAGCTAGATTCCCCAGGAGGAAAAGTGACCCCCTAAAAGCACACACGCACACCAAACCAATATACACTCCCACACCCGGTGGACAGGGGTTATAAAATGTTGGAACATGAAAAAGCAGAGAGGAAGCATGGAGATGGGCAAGCTGGGGAAGGTGGAAGCCACAAAATGATGCAAGAATTCATGGCAAACATCATCAGCATATACTTTCTCACACATTTCCTTCTATTTTGAGTGAAGCCTGAGATGCTTGCAGTGTTCCCCAGGCTGAAACTTGGAGAACTTTGGGTCTTGTAAAATCCTGCCTCAAAGACGTTTTTTCCAAGTCCAAAGAACACTTCTCCAAGCCCACACTTGGAGAATGTGGTCTGAGCCAGAGCATTTTTGGGAGTAATTTTTTCCTCTACTCCTTACTTACCGATTTAGAACTACTGGTTTAGATGTGTGTCACTTAACGATGGGGATATGTTTTCTGATCCCCGTTGTTATGCAATTAAGGTCATTAAGCAATTCTGTCCAATCTAGTGACTTTGTTGTGTTAACAGACACTCCCTGCCAGACAATCACTGGCTGTGCAGGCTATTGGAGACCAATTGCCTCTTCTTTGAATGAAGAGCCACTGTGTTGTGTAAACAGAACACTGCTGCAGGCTGTGGGAGACCTGACTGCCTCATTAAGAGCCTCTTTGTTGTGCTTTGACCACCACTGTATATGCGTTCTGTTGTTAAGTGGAAGGTTGTTAACTAATGGTGGCTGTTGGGCTTCTAGAGCAGGAGTGTCCAAACTTTTTGGCAGGAGGTCCACATCATCTCTCTGACACTGTGTCAGGGGCTGAGAAAAAAAGAGTTAATTTACTTTTTTAATTTGAATAAATTTACATAAATGAATATATTAGAAATGGAACTTGTATGAATGAAGGTCTTTATAGCTCATGGCCTATAAAAGGCCTTGCACAAAGCAAGGCCAGCCTTTCCTTTGCTGCCACTGCTGCGTCAACAGAAGTGAAACAGCAAGCAGTGGAGGGAGCCCTCATCTCACAGCTCACATGAGAGGTCGAACAGTTTCCCTCACTCTGAGAGCAGTTGTGTTGGGCCAGTGCGGGCTCCAGCAAGTCTCTGGAGGGCCAGAGCTCATTGGAGACTGGGGGCTCTCAGAGGGCAGGATTGGGAGTCCTTGAGGGCTGCAGGTGGCCCCAGGGCCGGGGTTTGGGCACCCCTGTTCTAGAGCAATGGTTTCCAAACATAACACCAGGACCCACTTTTTAAAATGACACTCTTTCAGCACCCACCTAACTTTACAAGGTTTTTAAAGTGTTTCACTTTACTCAAGCCTCTATTTTTATCATTTTATTGTGGGGAGGGGGAACCACCTTCTGCAGCATTTGTTGAGCTCCGCATTCGTCTGATTGGGATAATTCTTGTGGGCTTGCATTTCCACTAAAGGCTGCATCGGCCCTACAGGCTGCTACTAACTTATGAATGCCAAGGGGTGTGGCTATAATAGTGATTGGGCAGCAGTGGTTCCCCCCCCCCCAATACAGCTTGCACATAGCCCAATCTGTCATGTCAGTTTTGTGACTCACCCAAAATTGTGGGTCACAATTTTAATCCCGACCCACAGTTTGGGAACGGCTGTTCTAGTCTAGAGTGTTGATAAAGACAATGAAGGGGCAAAATGGGACCCCATTCCATGCAATGACTTCCTCTTCTGCTGTGGAGAGCAGTGAAGGGGGGGAAGGAACAAAAAATCTCTTCCTGTTGCTCCCGACACCACCACTGGACCAGTAAGCAGAGTTGCACTGAGGAAATGTGTTTTGCTACTGGGGAACAGTTTTGGAGCCTTGGAAATTGGATCAAAGTCCTTCTCGATTTTGGTGGGAGAACTTGGATCTTTTCCAAGTTAATCCGAGGTGAGTGGGGAAGCTCTTGCTAGTCTCGGTGTTAACCTTTACTGCGCGAACATTGACCAGATACCCCTCTGTGAAGAGAAGCCATGTGTTACCCTGCACATGCCTGATCTTGTCTGATCTTGGAAGCTAAGCAGGGTCAGGCCTGGTTAGTACTTGGATGGGAGACCGCTTGGGAATACCAGGTGCTGTAGGCTTATACCATAGACTTTCGAGACTGAAGGTTGCCAACCATTTTATCTGCTGTTCCGAGTCTGTTTGACTGAGCCTTCCTTGGTGCTGAAACGCCTCCTTCCAATTCGAAGGAGGCGTTTTCAGAATCTTTTTCGGTGAAGGGCAACTGCTTGACTCATGAGCTAAAAATAGGAATGGTTATGGTAAAATATTTGCCTAAGTGAAGAACTTCATTTCATCACATCAAAGTGAATGAGAAAGAAAATACATTCTGATTTCTATATAAAAACAAAAGGAACAGAATAAGAATTACTTTTAACTTTCCCTGGACACTTCTCCCCTTCCAAAAAGTCTTGCAGTCCTAAAAAAATAATTGACTTTGATGGTCATTTAATAACTGCAAATGATATATAGTATATATTTTTTATAAAGTCCTCATATAATGATGAATTTCCTTTACTGTACAGTCAGAGTACATAGCAGAGAAATTATCGCGGTGATACTTTTAATAACTTCCTGTGGGAACACGTATGCCATCCGGGGTTGTCTCTGCCAAAGAGTTAATCGTGTAATTTTGCAGATTAGACAACATAGGGTTACTAATGAGAAACTTCATTGCAATGATAAACTTTTTTCTCCCTTCAAGAATATTTTGAGAGGCCTGTAACCTTTGGCTGACACCCAAGGAGGCTATTAGTTTAACCATGGGATGCACCAGGAAATCTTTAAGAGTCAGCAGAACCTCTCTCTTTTCAGAACGCGGTTTGTAACCTTCCCCATGAAGACTTGAAAACCCAGGAGTCAAGAAAAGGAGGAAAGTGCCAGAGAAAAGGAGGCTTGACTTATCAGCTTCTGATAGCTGTGCTGCTTCAGCTTCCAATTTCTTTTCAGCAAAATCGGTTCCCTAAAGCAGCCCCGGATCCCATTTAAAATGTCATGCTGCCCTCTATTCTATAAACATGTATCATCCATCACTAAATATTTAGATCTGAATTGTTGGAGCTGAGTTCTGTGCCAGGGGTAGGGGGATTAATTCTTTTCAAGGTCCTCGCATGATGGATTTCTTGCTGAAGTAAACATCCAAGAAGAGCTCGCACTGAGGCCATAAAACAGAGAAATACAGTTGAAAGTTTAATGAAGACAATGCTATTTAAAGCAGTTGTCATATTTTTACAGTGAATGTTTCACATTTATTTTGCGTGACTCGTCATAAATAGGCTCTCCCCTTTAGACAAAAAGCACTGAGAGTTAAAGGCTCCATGCCTGGTCCAGGAAGGAATATCTTCCAAGCTTTGGGGGTTCCCAAACACAGTGCATCAATGGGCCCTCTGCTATCTCACATCTGCCTAATGAACTGAGATATTTTGCAGACACAGGAAAACCATGTCAGCGTTTACAAAAGAGGTGACACTGGGAAGTCCTTTGAGTGGCTTTCTGGCTTCTAAAGTTGGAGCTTTGATTTCCTTTTATTTTCTCATGGAGCTGAACACCCCAATGACTGGCAAAATGTTTTGTCTGTTTTTCTCCCCATTCAGATATATAGTCCTGGGATTGTTCCCATCATCATGAGTTTGTGGTATGAATTTCACATTCAGTCCCCCGTCCCCCCCAAAGTTTCTTAGTTAAGGAAAAAAGTAGAAATCATGGCAGAAAAGTACTCTAAAAATCACTAATGAAAACAGAATGTAACGTTCAAGCTTTCAAGTTAGACAGAACTCTTAAAATTACTCCACTGCATTCTATTGCCTTGTCCCATGTTTACATGCATACTTGAATGAGCCATTATAGATCTAACTTCACAGACTGAACTTTCATAATTGATACTTTTCAGCAGTGCTTTTCAGTGAAATCTGTTCACTCTAGATCAGCTGTCTCCAAGCTGTCTCCAACTGCTATGTCCAGAAAAAGCCTTCCCCATACCAACCGGCGCTTACTGTTCTGCCACATCATAGCTTATTTTTCAAGCCCATTGTTGCACAGGAACACTCTGGGCAGTTGCATCTATTGCCCAGCATCCCAGCAGGCTGTGCAGCAGGATAGCTGGTCAGATGTGACTGCCCAGAGTATCCCTGTGCAGCAATCAGCTAGAAAAATAAGCAGCTATGCGGTGGAACAGTAAGCACCACTCACAGGTGAGAAGGCTTTTTCCAAACTCTGGATACAGCCTGCGGGCTGGGGTTTGAAGAGCCCTCCCTTAGATGTATGCAGTCATCATGGTTAAGTAATCAGGTTATGTACGTGTATGTCCTGTGTGTTTGCAAGAGCAACATGATGTGAGAGGAAGTCCAAACAATGTCAGTATGACCCAGTTAAAGTTAAATACATTTTAAAGATCAGAAAAGAAGTGGTAGAAACCATACCACTGCATAGGAGATACAATTATGGAAAGGCCATCTTCAACACATATGGATGTTGCCTTTAGCAGAGGAAGTACAAAAAATCCTACTAAATGAAATAACTGAAGGGATGATATTTTCATTTGGCTTAATTTTGGGGGAATATAATGTATCATGAGTTCAAGCGGTGTTAATTGTACTTGCTTGTGGAAGCTGTGAATAGGAGCATGTTCCTTTCTGAGAATACCAGTAAGTAATTGATTTAGCACTGCAGATAGCACAGCAAAAGGGAACCTAGTGCACAGGAAAACAATATTTTATTTTATGTAGGTACTGCATGGGTAGGTAGTGTGAACCATACGTAAATCACTAAACTCTTCTTGTAAGCTATGTCAGAAAGAATTAGGTGTAAAAAGGTTCCTGAGCACTCATTATGTAACATAATGCTGATAAAGGCTCTCCAAAATCTTTAACATTAGATAATAAGTTTTGCCTCTAGGTAATTTTGAAATTTAATGAGGCCTTAATCATCATGACAAGCTAAAAGCTAAGGGAGTCTCTAAGGTTACATGTTATTTCAAACATAATGCAATCAAATATGTTTGATAAGATACTGGGAAGCCCACCAAAGAGGAACACTTTTGCTATTCAGACTCCACGCTCAAGATGAAAGTGAAACTAATATTGGGCCCTTTCACATGAGCCTCTAACACATGCTAGTTGACGCATAGGACTGTGTGGTTGTGGTGGGGTTTTGTTTTGTTTTTTGGTTTTTTTTTGCCATGGTTGGCTACTTGTGCACTCATCTTTGTGGGTGAGATTCAAATGTCAACAGGTTTGCAGATTTTGGCAAAATGATATTTGTAATGGAATGCCAAAAACTGAATCCTGTGCATGGCAGTGAAGTGACCCAGCCATCTGGCATGTCTAGATTTTGAAGTGTTGCCACATCATATTTTAAAGTGCTTCACTCACAGCTATCACACATCTGCTGATCAAATGTCTTGGCCATTCAAACTCACAGTTAATACAGTATTAGAAAGAACTGGTATTTAAGAACTTAACACTGTGTGGTAAAATTATTGCAGTCATTTGTAGAAAATCTCTTCACAAATTTTTGGGCAACAATGCACCACTTCCTTGGGGATCCAGAAATACAGCTAAGAACCTGCAGGTGAATAGCATCCTATACAACAGCATCCCATATAACCTCAGAGTACTTTCTAATCCTGACTCTCTAATCTAATCCTTCCAGTCCTGGTTTTGTAGTTTGAATTACTGAAAGGTAAGATGTTAAACATGATCTTGCCCATATGTGGCATAGCCTCATAATATTGTGTTGTACAGCCTCCTACTAGTGTTGAAATGAATACATTGTCTAAGGGTGTGAACATTTGTTATTCAAGGGATTAACAGTCTGAAATAATGAGGCTGATACAAGCAACAGCCACATCTGAAATGGCTATCAGTATCAACAATCCCGTGCCTGTGGGTTTAGGGTTGGCAACTTTCGGTCTCGAAAGACTCTGGTATAAGCCTACAGCACCATCTTAGCGGTCTCTCATCCAAGTACTAACCAGGCCTGACCCTGCTTAGCTTCCGAGATCAGACGAGATCCAGCATGTGCAGGGTAACAGTTCAGAAATTGTGGGAATCTCACTGGAGCAACTGTCTGTGCTACTGATGCACATTATGACTTGGGCATCCCATTCCTGAGCCACCCAGTGCTGATGCTGTTCTTGCAACACCAGCGCTGGGTGTTGCAAAAGTGCTATAAGGCACTTTTCTGCTGCACTTTCCAGAAGGACACCCAGGAGGACAGTCAGGTGGTGAGATACCTGCTGATTGACTGAGAGGCTTTTCAGAGTGGGGGGGGGGAAGACAGGGAGGGGTGGAATTGGGCAGAGGGAGGGAGGGCCAGAATATGGTTCGGGCCTTGGAGGGGGCAGGGACAACGGCAGAGGCCGTCACCGGATCCTATCCCCCCTCCGGAGCTGCGGAGCCCGACACGGGTCTCCTCAGTTCTGTGCCAGCTCAAGGGTTGCACAGGTTCAAGTAGATCCATCAGGGTGAGCTGCTTTCGACAAGAGGAACGAATGTTCCCTTACCACGAGGTGTCCTCTGGAAGCCTCCCTGGCCCCACAGGATACAGCAGCTGCTATTTCGGCACCACTGTACTGCTGGGCACCGAGGAAGCTTAGGATTGGGCTGTTAATCCTTGTCCATTTGCTGTACATGCCAAAGTCTGCTTCTGCACATGAATTCAAGAGAGATATTTTCCCCTCATAAGATTGCTCAGAAAAGCAAGCAATCTTTCACTGTATGAATGGCTCCAGAGATTCTCAAAGTGGGATGTCATGACGCCCTGGCCTGAGTAGCTCTATCTTTGGCCCTTTAAAGGCTGGGGAGGGGGGAATGCAGTGATGCTATCCTGAAGATCGTGCCACTGCCAGGGGCGACGGGCTTTATTTTGCTCACCAGCAGCAACCCGGGGTGTGGGGAGCCCCGTGGAAGCCTCTGCAGTGCTCCTCAAGAGGCTTGGTGAACCCTGTGGACGTTTCCGTGGGGGGTCCCTGCAACCACAGGAGGCGGCTGCTGTTGGGGGGTAAAACAAAGCCCATCACCCCTAGTAGCGGCCGGATCCTGGCTATCATGCGTCTGCATTCCCCCCTCCCCCACAAAGACTGGCTATGGCTCTTACTGCTGAGAGTTTGGGAAGTGCTGCTCTAAAGGCGTTGGGCCACTGAGAGTTAATCTAAAGATGTCTAATGAGAGATTTGTGTTATATCTTTCTTCCCAGCTGTGATATCTGTATCTATATATAGCCAGAAATTAAAAAAAAAGGTGGGCCTGAGCATTTTGGAAAAAGATTTCAGCCTCTGAAAAAGTTAACATTAAATTTCTGCCCAGTGTTGCACGTACGCAACAGGGACCAAATGTGTACACCTGTGGGCCAGGCAGAAATGGGTTAAACAAACTTTGGTTGTGCTTCTTCTAGTAATTGTTAGCTGGTTTGCTGTGGGCCTACGGGCACATCTGCCCACTTTTGAAAGTCTGCATATTCAGACCTTCGGCTCAACTTTCCAGTCTTGTCTTTGCTCTCGAATCTGACTAATGCTGGATTAAGTAAAATAGGATTAAATAAATGCTGGGCTAATAAACTAGGTTAGGTGTTTCAACAGTTGCATCCCATCAGATCTCATTCCTATTCCTGTATTCCATATATCTGAGATGGCTCGTGTAAAAATGTTGACGATGACGGTAAGGGTTTTACAAGACATTGCTGCTCCTATTCCACAGTGACCAATAAATCCTCAACGGGATCTTTAATATAAACATTAATAGTTTCCCACATCTTTGTTTGGAGAATAGGCCAAGGATTTTCTAAACTTGAGGATCTTATTCTTTCCAGAAGAATGGTTCCACTTATAAGCACCTAAATCTTGGCTTTTCTAAAACCAAGCTTGTTAGAAAGCTCACCAAGAATTTGCAGATGATTGTGTTTCACTACCTAGGAGATGCAATTCTCATATACTCCCCATTAACTAATCCTAATTAAATCAGGAAATGTTTTCTGTTCCTATGTCAGAGGAAGTGGACAACTTGTAATTTCGAAATACTGAAAAAGCCTGCTCTAGATGCCCTTGAAATGGATTTATCAGGATGGGGGAGCGGGGGAGGGATGCCTCACTGTTTATTTTTCTCAGACTAGAGAGAGGAGGGAGTCTGAGGACCACCTGAAGTCTCCTCCTCCCTTCCACTTTTCTCAGCTGCGGCCTCTGTGGCAAGCAAGACCATCAGCTGGCTGTCATCATCAGCTTCCTCCCATTTGCCTGTCATCTGCTCACAAGGCATCCAGGTCCATGTGGAGGCAGTGTGGTGTCCCTGTCATCTTATCCACCACAGTACCACTTCTTGCTCATTGGCTTTCAATATTCTGATGTGTAGTTCATCTGGTTCCGGGTACATTTACAGTCTACATCGGCCATTTTCAACCACTGTGCTATGGCACGTTGATGTGCTGCAAAGGGTCTGCAAGTGTGTCATGGGAGTTTGGGGGAATGTCAGATATTAGGATGGCCATTATGGGATGTGAGCCCCTGTTCCACAGTGCTGTGTGCCTTGTCAGTTGTCAAAAAAACTGATGGAATGACAATTTTAGTGTCTTCTTCTTTCATCTTCCATGAGTTGAAAAAGGTTGAAAATAAACAATGGTGGACATACAGTGAACACACTTTGTCCAGGGGGACATGGGTTCAAAGCCTTGAAGGATACTGTGTGACCAACCTAAGCTGTCTCATAGGATTGTGTGAAGATAAAATGGAATAGCTTCCTAATTATGTCTCCCTGAACTTTTGAAGGAAACGCAGGATATAAATGTAGTAAATAAATAACTTTAGTTCATACAATGAGTGGATGAGTAATAGGGGACCCCAGAAAAAGCGTCCATTCTGAAGAAGTTGGTCACCAAAACAGAATTTTGATCACACCCACATATGAAATACCACCAACTATCTCAGTGTGTCTACAGAAATGTAGACAGTGACCCAAGTTCAGGCATTTTCCCTTTCACTAACCCCTCACCCCACAACAACAACATTCCTGTGAGGAATGTACATTAAGAAATAGACCTCCCTGTAAATTTGATTTGATAGCTGCTATGTTTGCTTTTTATCATTTTACAAATTCTATCAGTATTTACAGCATGTCTTTAAAATAATGTTCTAAGGACAACAATTTATTCTTTAAAAAAATTTTTTTTTTGTTTGAAGGCCTGGAAAGTAGTATTGAAATGAGAAACTTAAGAGCCTTTATCAGAGGTAAACTGGCAGTCTCTAATGGGACATTCGTAATTTAATTGTGTCATGGAGCAACTATAAATTTCTTCCAGACCTCATATCCATGTTGTTTTTATAATGAAGATAAAGTAGCACACATACCAACATCACTGGAAGTATGTAGGCTGCAGCTTCTTCCAAAAAGATAGCAAGGACATAGGTCCTGTTTATGGCATTTGCACTTTATTGCACAACAATGTCTGCAACAGAATTGTGTGATGGGTCTAACAGCTCATTCTGTAGGCATCTGATAATTCATGGGTTTTGTAATTAAGAACATAAGAACAGCCCCACTGGATCAGGCCATAGGCCCAACTAGTCCAGCTTCCTGTATCTCACAGCGGCCCCACCAAATGCCCCAGGGAGCAAACCAGATAACAAGAGACCTGCATCCTGGTGTCCTCCCTTGCATCTGACATAGCCCATTTCTAAAATCAGGAGGTTGCACATACACATCATGGCTTGTAACCTGTAATGGATTTTTCCTCCAGAAACTTGTCCAATCCCCTTTTAAAGGCATCTAGGCCAGATGCCGTCACCACATCCTGTGGCAAGGAGTTCCACAGACCAACCACACGCTGAGTAAAGAAATATTTTCTTTTGTCTGTCCTAACTCTCCCAACACTCAATTTTAGTGGATGTCCCCTGGTTCTGGTGTTATGTGAGAGTGTAAAGAGCATCTCTCCATCCACTCTGTCCATCCCCTGCATAATTTTGTATGTCTCAATCATGTCCCCCCTCAGGCGTCTCTTTTCTAGGCTGAAGAGGCCCAAACGCCGTAGCCTTTCCTCATAAGGAAGCTGTCCCAGCCCAGCAATCATCTTAGTTGCCCTCTTTTGCACCTTTTCCATTTCCACTATATCCTTTTCGAGATGCGGTGACCAGAACTGGACATAATACTCCAGGTGTGGCCTTACAATAGATTTGTACAACGGCATTATAATATTAGCTGTTTTGTTCTCAATACCTTTTCCAATGATCGCAAGCATAGAATTGGCTTTCTTTACTGCCGCCGCACATTGGGTCGACACTTTCATTGACTTGTCCACCACCACTCCAAGATCTCTCTCCTGATCTGTCACAGACAGTTCAGAACCCATTAGCCTTTATGTGAAGTTTTGATTTTTTGCCCCAATGTGCACGACTTTACACTTACTTACATTGAAACGCATCTGCCATTTTGCTGCCCATTCTGCTAGTTTGGAGAGATCCTTCTGGAGCTCTTCACAATCACCTCTGGTTTTCACCACTCTGAAAAGTTTGGTGTCATCTGCAAACTTTGCCACCTCACTGCTCACCCCTGTCTCCAGGTCATTTATGAAGTGGTTGAAGAGGTCCCAGGATAGATCCTTGGGGCACACTGCTTTTCACCTCTCTCCATTGTGAAAATTACCCAGTGACACCCACTCTCTGTTTCCTGGTCTTCAACCAGGTCTCAATCCAGGAGAGGACCTGCCCTCTAATTCCCTGACTGTGGAGCTTTTTCAGTATCCTTTGGTGAGGATTTGATTCTTTGTGTGTGTGTGTGTGTGTGTGTGTGTGTGTGTGTGTGTGTGTGTGTGTGTGTGTGTGTGTGTAATCAGAGTCTTTTGGATGTAGGTCAATAAAAATAGCTGTAAGGAATTAAATAAAACCCACAACCCTAGACATGGACGCCTTATAGAAACATCATAAGGAGCTTGCACTATGTTTGATGTTTTTCCCTAGGGAAGGGAATGTTCCAAGTTTATGCAACAAAGCCACGTGTGGGTGGAATTCTTAAAGGCTCTCTACAAAGATGGAGAAATATCTATAGCTCAGATATTATCAGAATAAAATCCCAACTCAACAGGAAAGCAAAGATGACTCCCTAATCTTAGCAATTGTAAGAAAGAGAGGAAGGGGACTGTGGAATGACCCTCTGCTTGTTTCAAATGCATCAGAGCCAGGACATTACAGATCTATTAGCTTAACATCTATTCCAGGTGTGAAAAGCATGATTAAAAATAGAGTTACTAAGCATTTTTCCTTGCTGAGGAAGAGGGAGTCCCGCCTTACTAACCTTTCAGATTGTTGGCAAATTTGCAGACAGGGTGATCTCATCAATGTTGTATACCTGAGAACTTCCAAAAAATCAGTTCATCAAAGTTAGCTCATCAAAAATTCTTGAGCAAACTTTGCAATCATGTAAGAAGATAGGTCCTTGTATCATTCAGTAAATGGTAGGAGGGTTGTTTATGCCCTACCTGTGGGTTCCCAAGAAGCATCTGACTAGCTATGTTGGAAACAGAGTGCTGGACCAGATGGACCTTTTAGTCTGATCCATCAGAGTTCTTAATGTTCTCCTGACTCGTTGCTATATCATCCTCAGGCACAAAATTAAGAACTTGGATATTTCATTAATTTCAGGGGAAGAATTAAAATTAGGGTTCAATTTCTCCATATTAAAGCAGCAGCTGTCAGATTTTATTCATTTTGTTTTGTGCAAAGTCCTGCTCTTCATATCGCTGGTCCCACTATTTGTGCTGCAGTTTTTTAATATGAAGTTATAGGAAAAACCTACTCATGCTGTATCCACTGACTGTCATGTGCTTTACACAAAATGCACCCTTAATTCTCATCAGTGTGCTCACTCTCCCAATAAAGGTTTTGAATTCTTATGTGCTGATGGTCACATCTGCATCCTCATCCTGGAGGACTGAGCCTACATCTGTAAGCTGAAGATAGGACACAGAGCATGTAAACTTCATGCTGTTTCCTTGGGTTCTTTTATTCTTAAACAGCAATGAAAGGGCTACTCCCTGCTGGTGGGTAACTAAAGTTAGGTTGCTTCACCAGTTCCAGTCTAGATTGTTGTTGTTATTAAGAATATGCATATGCCACTTTTGCACAAGATGTAGTTCACAAAATGGTTTTCATAGTAAAATAAATCAATAAATGGTTCCCTGTTCCCAAAGTGTGGTCACCTGTCCCTGTCACCTTAAAAAAGAAAAAGAAAAAGAAGGGACACCAGCAACAGCCACTGGAAAAGACACCAAACTGGGTGGAGAGGGACAGTTGCTCTCCCCCTGCTAAATATAAGAGGACACCACTTTAAAGGGTGCCTTTTTACCCAGTTGTCAAGGGTTATATATTCTCAAGGTGCTTGCCTGAAAAAGCCTCTCAGAATCCATGTTAGCAGCAGCCCTTCTATCTGGGGTGTCTCTGGCCACTAAGGGGAACTGGAGGGTACAGTTGGCCCACTGAATCAGCCTGTCTAGGGGACTGGCCAAGAGTGGCTGGTTGACTAATATTTGGACTCTTCCTCGCCTTTCAGACAGTGGGATAAGCTGGACTGTTCCCTATGCTTGCTGGAGATCTCCAGGGGTGCCCCCTTGCTCCCTCCTTTCTTGTCTCCTCCTTGACCCCTCCCTTGTTCTCATCCTTCTGTCTCCTTGTGTCCTCAGCTGCCTCCTTGTCTTCATCATCTCGTTTTCATGCTCCTTCCTTTCCTTTCTCTGGCTCCTTTTGCTCCTGGCCTTCTGCTCCTTTCTCTCTCCCTCTCCTTTACCTGTGTAATCTCTCTTCCTCCTACCCTCCCCAGTCTGTTCCTCTTTGTGGTCTCCCCATTCGTCCCAGTATGGTGTTATTTAAGCTTCCCTACACTTACCAGCTGACAGCACTCCTGCTGATGAGTGGCAGGGAATCGGTCAGTCAAAGCTGGCCCAGGGAGACCCCATGGGAATGTCACCTCCAAGCCTGATGCATGCTGAACAAGGTGCCTGGTTGGCTCATCACAGCTTCAACTACCGATATGTTGTGAATAGTAATATCAGGAATCCTTTACATCGCACCCTGGATTTCACAACTGGAACAGAAGTGATGATAGTCTTTCACCTTCAACTGTTACCCTGCACATGCCTGATCTTGTCTGATCTTGGAAGCTAAGCAGGGTCAGGCCTGGTTAGTACTTGGATGGGAGACCGCCTGGGAATACCGGGTTCTGTAGGCTTATACCATAGTCTTTCGAGACTGAAGGTTGCCAACCATTTCATCTTGCAGGGAGAAACAGTTTGCTTGGGAAGGCTTGATTACTGGAAAGAACCAGCCTAGTATTTCTTGTGCCTGCATTTGCTGAACTGTAGTCCTAAAGACTCTTTCTAGTAAGTGTTCCACTGAGCCTAGGGAGACTTGATTCAGGGTAAACATATTTAGAATAATGCTCTAAAATGACAAATTAGATGATGGATTGTCTGAGAATTTGTCCACACAGTGTAGCAAACCGCATCCCAGCCACATTCCTTTGATCTGCATGAAGTGCTCCCACAGATCTAAGTCAGCCCCAAGGAGTTGTCATGCTGGGTGTGCAGCCTGGGCCCCAAGTGCCTTCCAGAGTATCCTGACCCTTGATGAGTTGGCTGCTTTTTCGTAAAGCAGGAGAAAAGCCAAGGTTGGGAGAGAAAGACCTGCAGGGCACTGCTGAATACTTGGTTGGCGCATCCTTGGCAAGACTCTGGCCAGATATCTCCTTTCATCTATTCAAGTCTCAGGAGCCTCCTTCTGTTGGGAGTAATGAAAAATTGAGAAGAGAGGTGCAGTTCAAGCAACACAGCCGTAAAAGCTTTTTAAAATGATGCCATTGTCATTAAGCAGCGACTTAATCACACACCCCTCCCCCCCCAAAAAAATCTTAGTTTTTTTTCTTTGCACATATATTGGCAAAAGCATAAGAAAAAGTATCTAGATAGATCAAAAACATTTCCTTTTCATTTTGATACCTTCCAGTATATTAACGTTTTATCACCTTTTTGTTCTTTATGGTTTTGTATGGCAAAAAGCAAAATGTACAGCAAAAGTAGACTTTGCAGGATCAAAGACGGGCTGAATTGATGCAGAAGCTGGGTCCATACTATAATGTCCTGCCAATTATACAAGTTAATATATCAGGAAGAACGTCTACCCCCCGCCAGCCACCCCCGGTAAAATAAAAATGTTCTCCCATGACTATAACAAGGCGGGCAGGCTAAAAATTGCATTTACAGCTCCACTTGGATGGAAATGTTTATACTTGGTTTCTGAAAATATACTGGGCACTTTAATAGTGTAGTACAAAGTTCAGCTTGTTCAATGTGAAGAGGGTTGTGTGGGATGAAGACCCCGGGGTGAGTGCTGAGTGTCCTCCCTGGGAATGCTTGCTAAAATATTTGTTACAATTGGGTGCATCCCAAGGGAAATAAATTGCATTTAATATGAACTTGGGGTCCTCTCTGATAAAGAATGATCTGACAGAGATGTGATAATGCTCCTCCGAGAGACTGCACATTCCATCATTACCTTGGGTAACTGACCCAAAATTTTTCGAGAGAATTTTCCGGCTCCATAACTCTTTGGAGCTTTGAAGAAAAGAAAAGAAAAAGTCTAATGACATGTGCGGAACAAGAATCTAGATTTGCAGGCAACACCAGGGAAGGGATTTTGTCTCCTGCTGCACACACACACACAAAACAGTGTGATCAGAGAGGAAGTAATTTCTAGAGCTTAAGGCAAAAAATCTCAAAACCAGTTCACGCATGGATATTGAACACTTGCTGAGCAGAATCAAGTGATGATTTGTGTTAATAAATGAGCCATCAGAGAGAGAACGTGCTTCAGAATGTTTTTCACAATGTAAACACCATATTTTTCATTAAAGGTCATTCATACATTTGGCTGAAAGTGGAAACTGAGTGATTCTATGCATGGGTAAAGCTGCTGCAGCTTCAGTTGAGATTTGGTGGTGTGTGCAGCCATAAATTTCTCAGTTATTTTATATACCGCTTATAAAAGCGGTATATAAATACTGTTATTAAATACTGTTATTATTATTTTGTTGTATCTGTTTAAGAACATCACTCAATTTTGCATGCTGTTCATTTCTTCTGAATGTGCCCTGGTCCAAAAGAGATGTGGTTTAGCACGTCCTGCAGTACTTTATGGGCCTTTAGAACATGATGCTTCTACTGCAGCTACTGCTAATTTATGTAGTGCAGTGGCGTCACTAGGATTTGCGTCACCCAGTGCAGGAGGCCTGCGCATCACCCCATGCGGTGGGCGGGGCAACACCCAGGTGGTGGGCGTGGTGATGTATCATCGCCCCGCCCCCACTGGGTTTTTGACTGTACCTTTTGATAGAACACAGATATTACAATGTGGTTTGTTTCATTGCATTCTTCCTGAAATGATGCATTGATTGATATATAACATGATGGTCTTATTCCTCCAAACTCTGATTTTAGTGATTTTGAAAACTAGTAGACTCACTCACTCACTCACACACACACACACACACACACACACACACACACACCGTGTCATCTAATTGAGCAGTTCTCCACTTTTAGAACCGGGACCCACTTTTTAGAATGACAATCTGTCCAGGACTCATTGGAAATCAACAAGCAAATTAAAATAAATAATTAAATTAAAATAATAGAAATAATTAAATAAGGGGGAGCCAGTCCTGTTCCACCAAGTAAATTTTCTCTGTAGTCTGCCTGCAATAACACACCCCCTCTAAAAGAATCAGTGAGATTTTTAGCCCTCCCCAGTGCCCAGTTTAAAGTTCTTCTATTTCAAGCATATCAAGATAAAGACCCGCCTGGCTTTACAAGTGCAAAATAGAAAACATTCCCCTTACCAGTTCAAGCCTCTTTTTTTTTTTGTGCTTTTTAGTTGGGGGGGGGGGGAGAAGGCTGCCTTCTAGAGTATTTGTTGCATTCCAGTTCCATCGGATCAGGACCATTCTGGTGTCCTCACATTCTCCTTTGCCTGGCCTGATCACAAACCAAGGCACGTCTGCCTACTTGCAAGTAAACGCAACCGTGAGGCTTAGTTTCGCTTTCCATAGGGCTCAATCCACTCACAGCTGGGAGAGAGGGACCTCCTTCTTGGGTGTTTTTTGGGGGCTGCATTCATTGGATCAGGACCTTTCCGGTGTCGTTGGATTCCCCTCAGCCTACCCTTTCCGATGGACTAAGGCACGTTTGCCTACTCGCAAGTAAATGCGTGATACAGCTTGGTTTCACTTTCCATAGGGCTCCATACATTTTTTCTTTTTGGTTTTTGGCCATAACTTTTGATAGAAAGGAGATATTTCACTCTGGTTTTGCTGCATTGCATTCCGCTGGAAATTCCACATCCAATGGTATATGGCATGACAGGGTTGCTCCTAAAAACCGCGATTTTAGCACGTCATCCCCCAGTGCGCGTCACCCCCCCTTGCGCGTCACCCGGTGTAGCCTGCACCCCCCCTAACGACACCCATGATTTAGTGCCAGTAATGTGCTAAGTGCAAGATACAGAAATGTGTTATTTCCGGGAGGTTATAGAGTGTATGTTAAACAAGGGAGACCAGGGCCATACTGCCCCCTGGGATACAGGGTTAGGATTAGTCTATAATCCTGTTTTACTCACCAGAAACAAACATCTCTCATACCTTGAAAGCCCTTTGGTTTTGGACCAGGATACCTGAAGAACGGCCTTTGTCCATATTAATCTACCCATCTGTTAAGATCTGTCATGGAAATTCTCATGTGTGTCCTGCAGCCCTCTAAGGGTAGGCTGGCAGTGCTGTGTGATATGGTGTTCTTGGTGGTAGCTTCCACTCTCTGGAAGTCTCTACCACTTTAATGTACACTAGGCCTACAAGTTGCCAGTTTTTTTTTACCAGAGAACAAGGACTTGGTTGTTGTTTTTTTGGCACTTTCTCGAACTAGTTGCTGCTTCTCCGATATGATTCTCTCTGTCTTGGCTGTCTTCTATGTGTGGGTTTGCTTCTTGTGTGATTTGTGTTGCAAGTTATCATCTTTTGTTAGCTGCTTTCAGTCCCCTAGTGGAAAAAAATGTGGGGTCTACTGTTTTCAAGATCAACAAATGACGAGTGTGTTATGCATGTGTGTAAGAAAATAGACCTGAAAATGATCACAAGATTATTTCCGCAGAAATGGGTGGAACAGGACTGCGATGCTCTGTGGCCGAACAGCTCCATTGTCTGAATGTTAAGTTTGCATTTTTACGTGGAATATAACGAATTTTGAGTCAATGCTCACACAATATCTGAACTTTTGTTCCCACTCTTAGCCAAGACTTTTCTCTGACATGATAATTCTGTTACATTTCGGTAGTTTTGTCCCCCATGGGGAAGCAGGCAAACTATTGCTCCCCAACTGCGATCTGAGGTTGTATGATCCAGCAAAGCTTTTTATCACATGATTATGCTGATTATCTGTCCCGAAGGGTCTTGACAGGTACTCAGCAAAACACGTGATATACAGTATTGGTAGATACTTTTATATAAGGCAGGGGTGTCCAAACCCCGGTCCGGGGGCCACTTGTAGCCCTCGGAGGCTCCCAATCAGGCCCTCGGGGAGCCCCCAGTCTCCAATGAGCCTCTGGCCCTCTGGAGACTTTCTGGAGCCCGTGCTGGCCCAATGCAACAGCTCTCAGCATGAGGACAACTGTTCGACCTCTCACCTGAGCTGTGAGACGAGGGCTTCCTCCACTACTTGCTGTTTCATGTCTGTGATACAGCAGTGGTCGTGAAGGAAAGGCTGGCCTTGCTTTGTGCAAGGCCTTTTATAAGCCTTGAGCTATTCCAAGAGCTTCATTCATTCGTATAAGTTTCCTCTCTAATATATTCATTTATGTAAATTTATTCAAATGGCAAATTAATTATTTCTTTTCCGGCCCCTGACACAGTGTCAGAGAGATGATGTGGCCCTCCTGCCAAAAAGTTTGGACGCCCCTGATATAAGGCAAGCAAACAGGATCTGTCCTGTTCAGTGCAATGGAAGCGTTCAATTGATTGTGCAGCAAAGGACATCTAAAGGAATGGGGCAGCCCTTGCTGCCTGGCAGGGCTTTCATGCATAAATGTTCAGAGCTCCGGTGTTATGTCACTCCAGACAGTATCTTTGCATTATTGGATCAACTGGCCCCTGAACGGCCTTAAAATGCTGCGGAACCACCAGAGCTGCTGCTTAAGGTTAGCAGTGAAGAACTCTGCGGCAGCAGCTGCAACCTGTCATATAACATCTCACTTAAAATGTCCTGCATGCTACTTGGTTGAAACTGTCACCCCTCCAGCAACCACAAACAATGCAGAGAGCAGATGTGTTTTCTATTTAGAATTAAATAGTTTATCTCAACCACTGTCATTGTTGCTGAGGCAAAATAAATAAATAGCCACGGTAATGTAAACTTCAAAGGTATGTCCTTGCCAGAATGGCGATTTTTGAGTCCGGAGTCCACTGAGAAACTACGTTTTGGCCACAGAGACTTCTCTTTCTGCCGCCCCCCCCAAAAAGGAGGGGGGAATATTGCTGGCAGTTGAAAGTGCTACACAGAGTGGTCAGAAAGAATTTTTGGCTACCCTCTGTGTCCAATAACTCATGTCGTTTGCTCCGCAATGGTCCAGAACATTTAAGTAAACATCATAAATGTCTTTTGTTATTAAACTTTCCATTCAAGCATTTTGTTGAACCCTTAATGGATAGTAAAGAAGACATAATGATGCATGTGCTCATTTGCCTATGTGTATCTCTGTGTCACCGGCTTTGCAGTGGAACAGTTGAGCCAAAACCTCACAATCGTTCCTGAACAACAACATTAAAACAAGCCTACAGCCGCTACTCCTTGCGAACACGATTTTTCCCAGGCTTGGGTGAATAGAAGACGCTCTAAGTGCTGTGGACTGTACTTTGTTCTTCCAACTCCAAGCAGCTAATTGTCACACCAATCTCACCATTTGCCACCTTTTCCAATGGCGATCTTCCACTGAGCTGTTTTGCCGTAGCGCCAGAAACCTCGGATGCCACCAATAATGTACACATATGTGATGTTCAAAAGAACACAAGCTTAAAGCCATGATGCTACCAAAGGTTAGCATATTCAAGTCCCAATGGCTTCAATGGGAAAGAATGATCCTGCTGCTGAACTTCCTTCTGTTGACCTCAGAAGTGTTCTCCTTGGTTAGTTTGTGTCATCATAGTCTACACAAAAATGTACTCGTGTTTTATGCTAGGTCTGATGTTTCACAAACTGCAGTATCTGGATACTTTATACACAAGAACATTGGTGCATAAGAACATAAGAAGAATTGTCTTGGATCAGGCCAGAGGCCCATCAAGTCCAGCATCCTCTTCTCCATGGTAGCCCACCAGCAGCCGTGGAAGCAAGAGGTGATGTTCAGGTGGTAGCACGTGTTAAGACAAAGCTAAAATCACAGTAGACATCAGGTGGTCACCAAAAATAAAGCACCAGCCTACTCTCCAAGCAAGTTTTCCCTTTCCCATGGTTTCACTGCCTGTGATGTAACCTGGTGCATCTCCCTTTTCCCCAGCAGCAGCCAGTAGGTAGACTGGGGGTGGCTAATGCTTAATGTAACAATGTCATAAGTGTTATTTACTTAACACTACACATTGTACAAAGAAAGGAGATGATGCTTTACAGAGGAGCTAATATTACACAGCCCACCTGTGACTGCTATGATGTATCTGTCCACTTCCACACTTGCCCCACCATTTCAGGGCCTCTAGCTGCCCCATCACAACCCTGCTGAGGGAGTAGCTATTGATACCGTTTGACCAATGCAAGGCTGTACATCTGATCCTCCCACCGTCCCCTGGGCCATGAAGGCACAGGGTTGGCTGCTCCTTGAAGGATAAGTGCCTTCTCATTCTGGGGCGATGCTAACCCTTTAACCCCAGGGCTGGACCAGATAAAGCCAGGTGGTGGGTGGGTTGGGGATGGGAGACAGGCAGTCCAGGAAGGGTAGGCCGCAGGGTTTCATAAGGCACTCAGGATTGGTGATGAGAGATCTCTGGAAGCCTCCCTGAGAGATGCTCATTAGCTGGTTCCCTGAGCCTAGAGCAAGCTCAAGGAGGGAGCCAGGAGACAGGTGGAGGAGCCAGAAGAAGGTGAAGCAACCCCTTTCCCCACTGCTGAACTCTGAGGTCTGGCGGAATGTTTCAGGAATGTTTGGCCCTTCCTGGTGGTAGTAGCAGTCATGCCGGTATAGGAATGGAAGATCATTATTGCCCCAAGAATTAGCATGAAATGGTACCTCTAATGCCAAGATGTAGGCATAGTTAGGTATACAGTACATGCTCTACTGACTGATAAATTCTACCCTGAAGTTCATTATTTGGGGTGTTAAGTCAAATTTGGACTTCCAAACGTATGCAGTGCATTTGGAGCAGGAATGAAGAATGCACTGAATGATTTCAGATGTTTGCAATACAATATACTGTTGACAAATAATGTACCCTTGGCAAATAGATTTGGAGGTTGTTAGAGCTCCTAAGTATTACCAATGACTGTTTCTGGTTTTTCTGTAACGAAACGAAGCACAAGACATTTGGGCACTTGTTTGACTGAAGTCAGAAATTTCATGGTAAAATCTAGGGCTGTTACCAGATTAAAGAAATATGTGATCGTTGGCCCCATCCTATTGTCAGTTGGCAAATGGTATGCAGTGGTACCGGTGCAGGCTGTATGGCGTGCTATGGACCCCAGGGACCGAGGACCGCAATGTGATGGAGAGGTAAGTAAAAGAAATTTTTACTTACCTATTCAATTGCTCCATTATCCTCAATGGCTGGAGCAAGTCCAAGTGGGCCCATGGGAATGTGTCAAGTCTAGAAAGGGGGCATAGGATTTAGAGCTGCTGCCACCAATATCCTCCCCCAGCACTCCCCCAGTTGGGTCCGATCCTCCCCCTCCCTTTCCACCCCCATCACCAACTTACCGGGACTGGTTGTGGTTGGTTCCTCCAGTGGCATGCATGCATGGTTGCCAGCTATTTGTGCTATGCATGCTGTCGCCTGGCCTTCCATGGACAAAACGTGAGTTCTATCAGTGGAAGGCCCACATGGGATTGTGTTGTTAATAAGTTTATCAATTTACTGATTGGCATAAATTTGAATATTAATAAAAAAGCATGGTTCTGAATAATAGGGTGTTTCTAATGTATGTATCACAGTGAGCATTATTATATGAGAATGAAGAAGCTTGGCTTTGTGAAATGGCATCTGAGATCTGTGGCTTTTGTAACACGGGATACCTGTCCCCAGTGTTTGTCATTACTCAGTTGTGAATATTTGACCTCGAAATCTTTTTGTGCTGGATCAAAGACAAATATTGGCCAGGAAAATATATGCATCAGCACTTCAGCACTTCTGAAAAATTATTCTGAAAACAAAGGTTTGAACCTGGCCTTTCATTCCACCCCATTGATATGATGGTTCTTCTGTGGTTCTCAAATGTTTTGGTGTCTGGAGCTCTTTCCACTCCTAACAATGTTCTCAGGGAGTCCCAGAGCTCTGAGGAGTGCACACTAAGAAACCCTGCTCCAGTTCAAAGGGTGATACTGCTCTTAATTAAAAGCAGTAAAAGACTGACAGCCCAATCCTATGCATGTCTACTCGGAAATCAGTCCCATTTGAGTCAATGGGGCTTACTCCTAGGAAAGTATGGATAGGATTGGGCTGTTACAGTGCAATCCTAAGGATCTTTCCTTGGAATTAAGTCCCTGTGTTTCTAATGGAACCACATTCTTGCTGATATTTTAGACTGATAGTCTGTTCTGGACTCTTCAGTTCTTATATGCCAAAATAGGTAAAAATATGAATAAAACTTGTAGGGAATGTGGATTTTTGAGGAATGGCCTGTGTTCTTGGTATCTGAAGAGTGAACTCTGATGGATATTCAAATTTGCACAGTACTGAAAAAGCTCTCTCTCTCTCTCTCTCTCCCCCTTCCCGTGTTACTCAAGTAACATTTGTGCTCACCCCTTTTTCTTTGTGGTAAGGAATGTTAAATGTAATGGGTAGGGATGGGGCTAGTCGAACGGTTTTCTATAGTTATAAAAGACAATATTTCAATAAAACTACTTATCAAGTAGCATTTGGCTTCAGGATCCTAGTGGGTGGGGGTAATGTTATGGTTTCTTCCCATCTGAATGCTCTTGTTCATGTGGGAAGGAACCACATCAGTAGTACACATGCATGCACACACTGTTCCTGCATCTATGTTGAACAAAGCCACAGGGAAGTGTCATCATTCCCATTATGGTAAAATATGAATGCTTCTTTCACCATGAGTGACTAACACTTGCTCGTACATCCATTGTGTTCCATTAACAGTCTGTGTTTTGCTCTGACACCGCCCAAGTTGTTTCTCCTGCTCCAATATCTTGTTCCCCAAACGTTCTAAATGGCATTTATAAATTTTATTATGGAATCAAGCTGCATTTTACTAGTAAGTCAGTTATTTTAAAATTTGCTTTAGTTGTATAATCAAGGAAAAATTGCAAAATTAAGTTACTAATAAGGCACTTTTGTTTGTTGGTGAGTTGCTTTTATCTGAACTCTAATAGTACAATCTCCCTATAACAATCTCCCTATAAGGGAACATTAAAATCATCTTGGAAGGAAGCCACTGTGTTCCTATTTACCAACTACTTACACAGTTTTTAACTGGAATGGTGGGGTATAAATTCTTAAAAAAAAAAAAAGAACTATAGATTTTGCACCTGATGAAACAGAAGGCAATCCACAAAAGCTTGTGTGGAAATGAATTGGTTAGTCTTTAAGATACTACAAGGTTCTTTTTGCTACATCAGATGAGCATGGTTACTGTTCTGGAAGTTGCTTCCAAACTTTTAGCTATACATCCTTTGGAGTGCCCATAAACACAACTATTTGTCAGCGTTGTTCACAAATATCAGATATAGGATTATTTTAGTTAGACAGTAAAAAAGGAAAATACATATATTGTTCTTAGATTAGAATTATGCATTAGTCTTTAGTCTGATATCCCATTTACGTACAGATGGCAGCAATGGATGTATTAACACTGGGGATTTGACTGACTTGACAGTCATTCCCGTTTAAGAGGGAGTTGTTCACTGAGGGATTTCTGACAGCAAATTCTCAGTATCTCACCAAACTACAATTCTCAGGATTCTTGGGGGGGGGGGGGGGAACATATAGCTGTTAAAGTGATATACAGCCCATATTAAACTTAGTAGTGTCGATATGTGCATTTGGTTCACGTTTAAAGGCCTACCGTTATTGCTTCCCATAAAGATTATAAGCTTCATGGGCATTTTCATTCACTTCAGCACAACCTCTCCCCTATTTCAGCCATGTGCCATCTGCTAACCAAGGCAAGAATTTCAGTGCGTCCATGATTAAGGAATCCCTCTTAGACACAACAACTTAGCAATGTACTGACATTCGGCTTCCATCTTGCCCTGGACTTGTGGGGAAGGCCATTTTTCAAGAGGTGTACTAAGTCCAAGCTAAGTCTGTGTTATTGTTTTAAAAGGAAAGCAAAAATTGTGCAGATGGTCAATACTGGAAGACCAGGTGGACTGCATCTGGTGATGTTTATCATTTTTAATATTTTGAAACCAGATGTTGTCGAGATGCCGCTGGTTGCAGCCATTGGAAACATTGTTGAGAGTGAGAGAAAGAGAGACTTGCTAACATTTGGTAAGAAACAACAGTATTTTGATCCTGTTAAGATTGACGATTAATATACAACTGGCTAACCACTGCTGTAAAAAGTTTTTAAAAAAATAGGGAACAGATGCTTGGTAGAAAGAAAGCTATCAGCCAAAGCATTCCTGATCTTTACATAAAAATGTAAACTTAAATATTTTATTTGTCTTCTAATGAACTGCTATGGAACAGCTTTGGTAGTCAAAACATTTCACAAGGCAAGGCACAAGTAATTTGTCATTGGTTAATACAGTCCATTTTTCAACTATTCCCCTGGGAAAACAGGCACAAAGATCCCACATTTGGTAGAAGTCAAAAGCCTAGGATGTATAGAGGGGCCCCTATATCTGCGGATTGGGTCTGTGTGCCCCCCCCCCGCACACGCTCCCTCCAGAGGCCAGGGGAGAGGAGCTTCCCTCAACTCTGGAGGGTGGGGAGCAGGTGTTTGCCCATATCCGCTGTTTCACTTAATCATGGGGGTTCCGGAACAGAATCCCTGCGGATATGAGAGCATGCCTATACTTAAGAACATGATACATCTCGTTTGCCTTCTTCTACCCTAATCCATCCACCTGAACCCATTCAGTCACTACACTGTTGATCAAGCAGCCCAGCATCTGGTTGGACCTGTTAGGCTGATTCAGGTGGATGTTGAATCAGGCACCCTTTCAGCTAGCAGAAGGGATGTGGGGAGCTGGGGGCAGGCATTTAGTTACTGGGGCCAGGAGAGATATCAATGTCCACTGGAACATCAAGAATAGGTGAGGCTTTTGAGAAACGATGCTTGAAAGGGCCCAAAGCAAATGTACAAATTGTACCCATTGGCTATGTGACTTTTCCTCTGTTTTTGTTTCTATGGTGAACTGAACCTCTTTAACTATACGGATCTTCATGGATCATGAGTAACCCCTAAGAATTTTTTTGAATATCAGTCGAGACAGAATAAAAGTCTTAACCTCCAGCTCTGAAGTGCCAACAAAGTGGAAGTAGTTTTAACATCCAGTGGGAGTGAAGTCCAGAGATCGGGAGCCGCAAAATTTTGATGTGAACTTACTGCCAACTGTCAGCCCAATCCTGAGCTGTCCGGGGCGCCCAGGCTTGGCGGCACCGAGAAGGGCTTCTGCCAGATCCTGCGCACCCCGGGCTACCATGGGAAGCGCCTTTTGTCTTTTTGTCCCCTTTTGTCCCCTTTTGTCCCCTTCACCCGAGTAAGGTAAGCAGCCCCGCAATGAGCACTCATAAAGGCACTCGTAAAGGCACTCGTGTAGGGCGCGCAGCCCTACACGAGTGCCTTGGATCCTCCGGAGTGGAGCTCTGCAGACCCGCCTCCCATCCCTCCCCCAGGTACACCTCCAGCCCGCCCCCCTCCCCGTGTCACACCTCCCCGTCACGCCTCCTCCCCACCCTCTCTTTGCCCACCGCCATCCTCCCCCCTCCCCAGAATGTCTCCTCCCTGCCCCTGTCCCCGCCCCTGCTTGCCGTACTGCTGCTCAGTGGTCTGGGAGACTACCAAGCTGTGGAAGCTGGGCAACCACCCCGCGCTAGCCCAGCACCAGCCAGTGCTTGGTTAGCACTGGTGGGAGCCTGGCAGCGAGGCTGGCAAACATGCCTTATGGCACGTTTGCTATAGCACTCGGTGGCACGGAGCCGTGCCGCCAAGCACAGGATTGGGCTCTGCGTTTCCAGTGGAGCTGGAATCTGCAACATAGCCTCATATGATCTCCACATCATGCATACAGTGCCATATCAATTCAGCATTGGAAAGACTCATTAGAATTTTGAAGGTAAAAAGCCATCAAGGAGGCACTGCAGAAATGGAAAGACCTTACTCAAAGCAGCCTGACTACAGACAGAGGCATGGGTCATTGCAGTCACTAGAACAGAAGCTCTCCTGTGGACATTTTTTTCTTTTTAAACTATGCACAGAATGGTTGCCTGCTGTTGGTGTTTCAAGTCCAAGTGCAGAAGAAGTGATCTACAACAACCTTAATTAGAGGCCAAGGGTTGTAGCAGCCTTGGCACCTCTAGAGAGACAAGTAGGTTATGCTAGCAACTAGGGCCCAATCCTATTCAACTTTCCAGTGCCAAGGCAGCCACAATGCAGCCCCAAAGTATGAGAACAAACATTCCCTTATGTTGAGGAGGCCTTGGTGACTCCCCCACTCCAGAATGCAGTATATACCCCATTGGCATGGCTGTGTCAGTACTGGAAATTTGGATAGGATTGGGCCCTCAATTGTTTAGCCCTTCTCTTCCCAAACCAACCCCCCCCCAATTTTGGACAACATCTCATATGTCCTGCTCATGTTCCAGTACATCTGACATTGTCCCTGTTATCCCTCTGGCAGCTAGAGGAAACTAGATTGTTTCCACAAGATACAAGAATCTTCCTACTGGTCTTTAGACTATTATTTATTTTTTCACATTTTTATACCGCCCTTCCACCAAAGACCTCAGGGCGGTTTACACAGCTGCTCCTCCCCTCCTTCTTGTCCTCACAACAACCCTGTGAGGTAGGTGAGGCTGAGAGAAAGTGACTGGCCCAAGGTCACCCAGGAAGCTTTGTGGCTGAGGGGGGATTTGAACCTGAATCATCCAGGTCTAAGTCCACCTCCCAAACCACTACATTACCCTGGCTCTCATTCCTCAAGTTTAGTTGTTCCTAATGTTCCTAATAACCCCTAATGTTCCTAATAACCCCTGCTAATTGGGTAAGAGGCACTTTTTCAAGTGGGTGCTCCTTTTTTTAGCAGGGGGAGAGTAACTGGCCCACCTCACCCCAGCAGTGTCTTTTCTAGTGGCTGTCTGCTGGTGTTGCATCTTTTTAGATTGTGAGCCCTTTTGGGACAGGGAGCCATTAGATATTTGATTTTCTCTGTAAACCGCTTTGTGAACTTTTTGTTGAAAAGCGGTATATAAATACTGTTAATAATAATAAAAAAATAATAATGTTTTGCCCTTATCTATGAAGGGCATTGTCAAAGGACTAGAAAACACCAGAACAGTAGGAAAGAACTGTAAGTACCTTTAAGAAGAATGGGACTGGGCAACAAGTGGTTGCAAGAATGGGACTGGCAACAAGTGAGCAGGTGGTTGATGAGCTAATTGGAGGTATGGGGTATGGGTTATGGGGTATGGAGGTATGGGGAGGTATGGGAGCTAATTGGAGGTAAGGGGAAAACAATCAGGAAACCAATTAGCTGGAACTTCCTGGACTAGGGAAGTCACTGGTTATAAATACCTTCTTTTCATCTCTACATTCAGATGGGAGTGGGCTTTTGCAGAAGCCAGATTTTAATGTAAATTACCCAGGCTCACAGCCCAATCCTGAGCTGCCTGGGGTGTAGGGCTGCCACGGTGCTGAAAATGGCTGCAGCAGCATCCTAAGCACAACTGGGCAGTTGGAGGGAAGAAACATTCATTGCCTTCCCCTGGGTAAGGAAAGTAGCCCTGCAATGGGGCTACTTGATTCTGCGGCAGCTCTGGAGCTTCTGCAGAATCAAAGAGTTCCATGTTGGTCCACGTGGCCCAACACAGAGCTCAGGATCCTGTGCTGAGTCAACTGGTAAGATGTCAACAGATGGTAAGAGGTCTGGGTGGCAGTGAAGGGCCGTGGAGGTGGGGAGAGGTGTTCTAAGGCGGGAGAGGGTGGGGTAGGGGGGAAACTGGGGCGGGAGGCGGGTGGGATAAAAAAATTTAAACTATTTTTACTAATAAAAGGAAATAATTTTATCCCTCTCAGTGGTGTCTCGTGGTTCGGTTTTCTTTCCAAACAAGTTGCAGAGGCCTCTCTGGGGCTTCTGAAGGCTGGAAAGATCCAGCAAGTCCTCATGGATTCATTTATCTTATTGGTGTAGTATCAGCAGGGCCTAGGAGAGGGGGGTTAAAGGGGGATAATTTGTACCCGGGCCCAGGATCAGAAAGGGGGCCCAGGAGCTGAAGGAGGGGGCCCAGAAATTTCCTGGGATCTGACATTTTCTTACCTCACCTGAATTCGCTGCCTGCACATGATGCCAGGGCACAACTATTAACTGCTCCTGCAAGCCATGCACACCAGGTTCAGGAATGCTCTTGGGCTTGTGGATCCCATAACCACGAAGGAGTGTATAGAAGCTCAGGGACCCAGCTGTGGGGCTGCAGCTGCTGCAGAAATTCATTTTGGTCCATTTGAGTGTGAGCCTAAATACGATGATGCTAATTTTCTGCAATGAATTTTCCGTATTTCAAAGATTTTAGAGAGACGGAGTGTGTTTGGTTTTCAATATTACTTTATCTAGCTGCCAATGCCACATGGTCAGGTAGACAAGAAGCCTAGTAGACCTGGTCTCCAAAGACTATTGTGGCAGTCAGCACCCTCCCCTGCCCTATTTTGTACCCCCTGTCTGCCTGCTCCCATTGCCCCCACTTTGGGAAGGGGCCCAGAAGAAACTTTGTACCCCCTGACAAAATTCCTCTCATAGGCCCTGAGTATCAGTTACCCCAGCTAGATGGCTTCAGCTTTTATGCAGCAATATCCACCTCAGGCATGGAAACAATGACTTTTAGAAGGCACCATTCCTCTCCCAGTGGCTTATTCTCGTAGCCCCATTATCCATCTGCAAGAATGTGAGATGCTGGGTGTTGCAAGCAAGCACACAAGCTGCGGTTGTGTGACAAAAGGTTGCTCCTATCACTTTGGTAGGGGCTGGCCACGTAAACTTGCCAATTGATGCACACTATGGATTCCCCCTTCCCCATAAATATTGCACTAATAATAATAATAATAATAATAATAATAATAATAATAATAATAATAAAAAACTTTATTTATACCCTGCCCTTCTCCCCAAAGGGACCCAGGGCGGCTTACAACATGTTAAAAACAGATTAAAACATAATTTAACAAACAGATAAAAACATATTAAAACACATTAACTATGGCATTAACTATGCCTCTATTATATACCCTGCATGGATGTTCTACATTGTATGGTTGTTGCTGTTTTTTTTTTTGGGGGGGGGGGGGTGCTATTTTGCATGCTCCTCTGTATTGAAGCAACTGTCATTTACATTTTTTCTTTGTTGTTTTGCTTGCCCCCCCGCTTCCTCCAACACCCTACCAGAAGCTCTGGAATGCCGCCCTGGGTCCCTTTTAGGGAGAAGGGCGGGGTATAAATAAAGTTTTTTATTATTATTATTATTATTATTATTATTATTATTATTATTATTATTATTATTATTATTAATGCACCTGCTTTCACTATATCACCTATTTCACCTTCAAAATGCATGTATGTCTCAGTGGTGCTCAAAGTTGTGCTTACTGTGCACTGGGAACGAGGTCGCCAGCGCAACTGGCACTTTTAGTTCTGGAGCATCACAGGACTTCATGTCCCCAGATCGGAATGACGCAACGCTCCAGCCAGTTGGTCTATGGTGCAATGCCCCAGTGGGGCATTTCCATGAAGATGTGACTGGCTGGAGCGTCATGTTGTCCTGATCTGGGGACGTGAAGTCCCACGATGCTCCAGAAGGTACTTGTCATGGGAGGGAAGGGTTTGGCCGAACCCTGAATCTGGCCCTAGGACAGGGTTTGGCCAGTCCTGCTGTATCTGAATACTTTAACAGTAAGTAACTTTTTTTTAAAAAAAAAAGTAGAACAAAAACACATAACACTGCTTTTCAGTTTTTTTATTTACTGAAATTTGCAAAAAACACACACACCCATTTACCTAAAAGATTGCCATATGGTTTCCTCATTAAAAACAAAACAGTTAAACAAAACAGGACTATCCTCTGACAACTCGTTCCAAACGTGACTCCTAGGACATGAAAATAGAAAATTGTAATCTAGCTGTCAGCTAAATAATTTTCTCAAACTTTATATGTGTTGAACACCAGCTTTTCTAATTGAAGTCTTATCTAATCACATGCAGCTCTTTGACATATACGGTGCAACTTTCAGAAGTAAGTTGGCTGAGCTCCTCTTGCATCACAAAATATAATATAAAAGGTAAATAAGAAATCTTCAAGCTTTATAATTATTTACCAGGTTTAAGCTGAGAGTCCACTGGATTAAAACATGTTTCATGTTCATGGCGAGTAAATATACAGTATTTAAGAATTTAAATGCTTTAAATAATGCTGCTTTCAAGCATATGAAGTTTATTGTACGTGGCTCTTAAGCAAGTTTGGCCACCCTTGGTCTACCCTAGATGAATAATGACAAAATTACAAATGCATTTTAAAAGCATTACAAGATTCCTACGTAGTTATATAACATCATCCAAAATAAAAGGTTCCCTTATTGACCAAACACACTTCTGAATGTTGGCCTAGTGGAAAGTGCAGAATAATACAAGAAAAGTAATTCCTGTTTTCTACAGCAGATCCAGGCTTTCAAATACAGATAAGGCGTATAATGCCCTCTTGTGGTGTTTAGGGACATAGCTAGTTCTCAGATCATTCAAGAAAAAAAATGCCAAAATGCAATATGGTATGAGACTGTAAAATAAAGAAAAAAGGAAGCCTCACATTTCTGCTTGTCTCAGAACAATCCAAATAAAATCGGAGTGCTTCAGAAACAATATTCTATTCTGCTGGTATCCTGTGGTTTGATTTTAATACAGACTCCTGTCGTGGGCCAATAAAAACTTCCAAATGATGAATGTCCTAAAAAGGATCTTCCCATACCTGGTGGAGCCATCTGAAAACTTTTTAGGGTTTATCTACACTATACATTTATACTGATTTAATTTTCTTTTCAGGTGAATGCTGGGAATTGTATTTTGTGAGTGGCGGGGTAAGGGATAGAGATTGCAAAGGATGCTTAGCTCTCTTGCCAGATTGCAGTTACTAGAGTTCCTTCAGAGAAGCCCTGATAGTTAAATCACTTTTAAATTTATTATTTTTTGTTACCTGTACCCTGCCAACACTGATCAAAAGAACTCCCCGAGAGGCTTGCAGCATATAATAACCATAATAAAAAAATCTCAACTTTTTAAAAAGTGTGCAAATCAATAAACCAACCCTTAGGTAAAAATTGCGGGTAAAACATAGTTGGGTAAAAACTATGACAATAAATTGCAGATCTGATCCATGGATCAAGGCAAAAAGTGTACTGTATTATCCATTCCCTTTAGGCCATTTTTGTTATGAATTTAATATTTTTAAAGCCAGGGCTATACTGAGTTTTTACTGCAACTTATAACGCAACCTTTATGAGTGTCGATTAAGTAAGTCCCATAGTGTTCACTGTGGCTGCCTCCCAGAATGTGTATATAGAATTGCATCTTTAGGGCCCAGCCCTCTGTTTTGCTGGCACCACATGCTTCAGCAGTGCCAAAACAGCTGCCACTGTGTCCTGTAGGTCCAGAGAAGCAACAGGAAGTCTCATTGGGAGAAGCAAACATTGATTCCCCTACCCCGTATAGATCCCCGACGGCCCTGATAGGTCTGCTCGGAGCTGCGCCATCTCAATCACTGTCACAGAACCAAGGAGACCCATGGTGAGGCTTGGGAGGGTGGATAGGATTTGGCAGCAGCCTCTGTTGCTGTCCCCCTGCCCACTTCAGATGAGGAGTTAGAAGCAAAGGGATACAAGCTATTTTCTACAGGACCATTCCCCAGCCTTTCTCCTTATTGTAACACTTAAACCCACTCAGCCTGCATGTTCTTATGGTATCCGTAGATTTCCCTGTCACTCTAAGATAGGGGTCTCCAAACCCAGATGCAGCCCACAGAGAGCCTCTATCTGGCCTGTGGCCCGCCTCTTGTCCCCTGAAAGCCTCTGGCCCACTCAACTGAACGTGACCAGAGCTGTGCTCTGATTGCATCTGGAGGGTGTTCTGAGGGCCAGAGAGGCTGAATGAATGAGCCCACTCATTCATTTATTCATTCATCTAAGTTCCATCTCTTATTTATTTATTTACATTTTTTTCTGGCCCTCAGCACTGCGCCAGATATTTCATGCGGTCTTCAGGCCGAAAAGTTTCAAGACCCCTGCTCTAAGAGATTAGGTCCCAATTAGCCAGTGGTGTGTTGATTGGACATACTTAGACCAAATCTACATGTTACCCAAAGTGAGGTGGGAAGCAGAGATAGTAGCAGTCTGGTCTGTTTAGTGTCAGACTTCACTGTGGTTTTTATTATGATTACTACTACTACTACTACTACTACTACTATACTACAGTAATGTTGTTTTTAAAATTCTCCTTACATCTATGCAAAACACATGTAGTTAAATAGCTAATCAGGGAAAGGTCTGCATTTAACCTTCCCTTCATTGTGCTCATTTATGGCACTCAGGATGTCTTTTGCATGGGCAAATGTCCAAGAATATGACACCCCACTTGTAGCCTAAAGTGGAACTGTCCAGAATTTGACCACTTTGCTCTGCATAATGTGTAAACTGAGTTTCCCTTGAGGCCTATGCATTCAGCAAAATGATGTGATAGTAAAATACTGAGGCTGAGGAATGGACTGCCCCATTTTGAACTACGAATAAGAGCCCTGCATGAAAAAAGACTTCTCCCTGCAAGTGGACCTCTAACATGTCAGGAGAACAGTCCATTGAACTCCCTCTTGCACTAGTTTTCTTCTTACAGGGAGTTAATATTTTTTCAAGATAGAGGATCATTGAAAGATGCAATTCATCTATGGTCTACATAGTACAATCCATTGTTTCACGGTAGCATTTTACCTTCTTATCCCTACCTTACTGTGCTGCATAAGTAGAGCTATCCTGAGTGATGGACATCAGTCTATATGGAAGACACACGGGAAAGAGAGAAGTAATCCTGAATATGAGGTATGCATTTCAAAACTCACTACCTGATGTTAGACTCCATCCTCCAGTTCTGTCAGATTCTATTTGTGAGATTCCAGGCACCGTCTCAGTGTTGGGCTCAGGATACCTGGCCCTAATCATAACACATATTATACATTGATTCAAGTCTCAACTTCAGCTGTTGTCCTTATCCAGTAACAGATTAACATTTTTTTCCCCAGAGGTGTGTGTATACAGGACAGTAAATGCAGTCCCTTGGTATTACCAGAGGAGGGCAGCATTTTCCTATATAGCTCACTTCTTGAGTGAAGCTTTTACTCCTGGCAGCAAAAACTCCCTAGGTAAAGTGGATAAAGGTTTTGGAGCAGTCCTTTTGCTTTCATGGCACTCAGTTCTGCAGTTTCAACTGACTTTCTAAATTAAGGCCTTTCTGTTCTTAAAAGAACAACAAGGAAATATGTCAATAGTGCTATACTTGTCTCCATGGCAAATTGTGTCGGCACATCAGAAGTAAATTGTTGTTATTTTAGTGCCTGAGTACAAAAGCATCCTTTCTGGCTCAGTCTTATGGATGAATGGCCTCTGACCTCAGGCGCGGCGAGATAAATCATCAGACCCCTCACTTGGCTGCACAGGAAATTTAGACTCCTCTTAAGGCCTGCTCCTGATGGAGCAATTCTGACTTCGGGAAACACACAATTCAGGCCCTGGAATTAACAGTAGGAGGAAGTCCTTTGAAAAGAGGGACACTCAAGAACAAGACAGCGTGACCTGAGGGATGCAATTCAGAACAGAGAATTTTCTAAACAGTGACTTGCGAGCCTGCAGTTACTACTGTTGCTTTATCGGCAGAGGCTCTACACCTTGGATAGCTGCATTACAGGCAAAAAGCAAATGTGAATTTTTTTTCCCCTCAATATTGTGATGCAGAAATGGGGAAAGCTTCACCTGGTGTTTTATCTTTCTTAGGTCCATAGCAGCAGCATATCTATTTTTGAAAAAAGATGACATTGCTGTGAAAGATGGTGGATCCGTTATACAGTATAAGACAGAGTTCTTTGGACAAACTCTGAGTTTGTGGGAGTTGTTTGATGCATCTGCCTGTTGGGACTACTCTGTGGGGTTTCTGTGAAGATGGTGTGCAGCCTAATCTATGTCATGGACTTTAGAAGCCAGGCAGGCAAAGAAATATGAAGCACCCTGTCTGCTGCACTTTATCAAGAATAATAGTAGTTGTGAGAAGAGTTCTGAAATAAAATACCAGTTTCCAAATAACCATACACTTGGAAGAGGTAGGATAAGGATCCAGGACAGTGCTGCGCTGGGTGAGTAAGGCAAGGTTGCAACAATCTCAGCTAAATTTTAAAAAAATCCCTGATTTTAACAGTGTTGAGAAATCACATCCAGGGGACTAAGTAGCATCGCCCATATACTCCCCTGGATGTGATTTTGCAACACTGTTAAAATCAGGGATTGAAAAAAATTGCCTCCCAATGTAGCTGAAAAGTTGTTCCACAAAGAGATCAGAAGCTGATCTTTGCAATGAACATTTCAGCTGATATCCATTGATAACATTTTAGTGTGAATTTGTTCATTCCAACAATAAATCCTTTGAGGTTCACCTTTTTAATTTTTATTTGAATCAGAAGCAGGCAGGCAGAGTCCAGTCCAGCATGCCTGCCAGTGAGAGAAGATTGGGGGGGGGGGGACCTTACAAAATGCAGAAAGGAAAAGACCCAGTGGTGAGGAAGGCAGCCCCTGCAACCCCAAAGGCTGAGAAGTCCCTACCAGATTCAAGGGGGAAAAAAATAAACTTCAAAATTTTAAAATGTTTTCAAAACTTTAAATTTTAAAACAATTTCATTGACACAACTCAGTTCCTCTCAGTCTATCTGTGACAAAAAAGGCACAAAAATGGGGGAAGGCCCTCAATATTCAGATTTTAAACTGCTTCATTGCCCTAATCTCTGAAGAGATTTTGAAGTGTGGAGGAGACTGAGACCAAACGAAGCTATTGTCAAATTTCAGAATGATTAGATGGAGAGTTTGGATTCTATGCCTAATAGTATGTTCAGGTCTTGCAATTGTGCCTGTAAAATATTGGAAAGCAGTTGCATGATGTGCTCATAGGACCCTGTAGCTGCTCCTATGTGGAACACCGAAATACTTTGGGTAATTTAGTTGAGTGACACAATGAGTGGGGTTAGAATGCGATATCTATCATTTCCATTTCAAGTCTTTTTGTATGTGTGAGGCAACAAACATCTGTGAGATCTTCATTTATCTTGTCTCTCTTTCTTCTCCTTTGGAGTTAGAGGGGTTTCTCTGGTGTCCAGTGCAGGGTACAAACATTCCTTAATGGAACGTGATAAGATGATTTTAATCTTCCTGAAAAGCATTTTCCTTCCACTGGGTCCTGTTCAGTTTGTGGTTGAACGTTTGCCTGATAGTGACAGCAGCCCAGTTCTGAGCTGCCTGTTGTGCTGCGGTGCTGAAATGGCTGCCGCGGCATCCTGTGCACAGCAGGGCAGCTGCTGGTGGCTCCTCGGGGGAAGGGAACTTTCATCCTCTTCCCCTGGATAAGGGAAGTAGCCCCATAATGCCGCAGAATCAAGAGCCTCTGTGTTGGGCCTGTGGCTTGATACAGAAGATCTGAATGCATGGAGAGAGCTCTGCTGCTCCCACCTCCCTCCCACCTGGCTCCCTCCCTCAGCACGTCTCCTCCTCGCCCTTTCCCTGCCCTCCCCCCACCCTGGAACACCTCCTCCCCATCTTCCCCACTCCCCCACCACCCCACGGTCCGTGTGACCGTCAAGCAGCAGAGCACTGGTGATCCACCTGTGGTAGCTACCTTCACTACTGGGCCGGCATTGAAGGCCGCAAACATTACAGCATGTTTGTGACACTTGCCACCGGTGAAATGAGCTCAGGCTTGGACTCTGAGACATTCTGAAGTCCTTTCTAGGCTTCCTGTTAACATTTCCCTGCTGAAGCTTCACGTAGTTGTGTACAAAACTTCCCTGGCCTTTTCACGGCCCAGTCTTGGCTAACTTTCCAGCACTGAAAAAGCCATGCCAACAGCATGTGTGCTGCAACCAGTGTGGGGGTGGGGGAGTCACAGAGGCCTCTTCAAGGTAAGGGAATATTTGTTCCTTACCTCAGAGCTGCATTGTGGCTGCATTGGCACTGGAGGGTTGGTTTGGATTGAGCTGTCAACTAGTCACAAGACTGCATGCACTGTGCTGCATTAAACTTGGGGACACTACATCCTCTGTGCTTTGGACTCCCAGGCTGTGTTTTGCCTTCTGTGAACACAATCCAGCTTCTAGTTTGTGGATGACATTGTGACAAATCTCAGTGGCCTTCAAAAGCAGGTCACACAACCCAGCTCTTGGTAAGCAGACCCTTACAATATGAGGGAGATGATCTCTCTTCCTCATTTCCTTCAGAATAGAAACGGTCACACCTTGTAAATGTGCAGCCCTCTCAGCAGCAACAAGCTGATAGCTACTGAGGGATAAATCATTACTTGCACATCCTAATGTTTTTGGACCTTCATATGTTTTGCCCTGTGCCTTGGCCAAGCAAAATGGTTATCACTATTACTCAAACTGCTGTGTGTCTGTGCCATACATACTACATATTCATCCTACATACTGCGTGTCTGCACCCTATATACTGTAACATACTGTGGCACCCTCTGTTTCTACACTGTTAACTGCATCATCCCTCAGTGCCTTTTGAAACAAGAAAAGGACCAGCAACAGCGACATGTGCTTGCATGTAGTTTGTATCTGAAAGAAGACACAGTTTGTGCTTTAAACGCCCAAGTGGTACTATATTGATGCTAAGTCTTAATGATCAATAGGAATACCCCCCCAGAATGCACTTCCTGACCCCACCCCTCAATTCCCTGCTGCAGCTCTTCCACAACCCCCCAAATTTAATGTACTGATGAGAAATATTGCATCCCTTGGCATTTGGCACTAGCTATGAAATGATCAGCCATAAAAATGTGGTTGCTGTATGTGTGAGAACAGATTGGGTCTGAGAGTGACAAACCACTGAGTTCCGACCTGTCCATTCCATTTACTAGACCACGAAATGCTTGGACAAGTCCAGCTTACCTCAGATCTGTTTTGCTCTTGCCCTTTCTAGCTTAGAACCATGATTAGGAAAAAGCTGGCTGGCTGGCTGGAAACACCAGTTGTGGAATGCATGGTTTACTGCATGATACAGAAGGTGAAGTTTTCATGTACTCAGTCCTTGGAAAATTGCTCTCAGGAATAGAAGCTGCTTTAATAGTGGTAGTTTTCATTCTCTTGAGCAACTCTGCAGTCTGAGAACTTTCCACTTTTGCCACAAAAACTTAAAGTAGCAGAAGCACAAATGCAACCCCTTTATTTAGAAGGTTTATCTTAAATAAACTGGATCACTCTGCCTCTAGACCCAGTTTTCCATTTTTCCTCTTCAAAACTAAAATGCCCAAAGCATTCTTTGTTGCAGAAAGTACTAGGTACTTGTATGGAAACGTGTGCTTCCTCAGTTGTTACTCAGATGAAACCTTCCGCTCTGTACCTCTTGTTTTTCTTTTCTTTCTTGGAGCCCAACAGCATCAAAACTTTAGTCTGAGATAAACTGTTTCCCAAATACTGACATAGTTTGAAAATCATCAGCTTTGAGTAATTAGACTTCAGACCAACAAAGAATAATACCAGCCAGCCAGCACTGGATTCCAGAGTCTGCACATTCTGAAACTCAGTCAGTTGGCCTTTATTGACAGGGCAAATGTCAACACATCCATTTTGTTTCTGACACTCAGCTCTGAGCATTCCCTGGGGGTGAGGACAGAGCCCTTTGTTTTAGTTGCAGTAGTGGACTGAGGCACACAATATGGGCTAAGCTCTGGAGTTAAAAATAAAAACAGCAATTCAGAGAAAGTGGTAGACGATAAGGAAATGATTGGGGAATATTTTATAAGCCTGTTTTAAGAATACTCCTCGTTCATTTAGATGAATGAACTACAATGAACCTACACTTTGATGACAGTGCTAAGGAATGCCTAGCTTTTGGTGTGTGGATCAAGTCTCCTAGCCATGTGTGTGGCAATGACTTTTTTTTGCTTGTGCCAGCACTGGTTACACAATCATCAGTGTGGGTGCTTCCTTAGCACCCACCATACAATGAAGTAATTTTGAGAATGTGCTTAGCAGTGACACTCTATAACTGTGTGTTTTCTGGGCAGATGTTTTTAGTTGACCAGCCCCTTTCCCCACTGGAGCTTGTATGATGCACCCAATGGCAGTAACTGGCTAGTAAGTAAGTAGATAATAAGTATGTAGCTAATAATAACTTGAGGCAGTGGGTTCTGGGTTGATTGGGGCAAAACCTCATTGAATGACAGGAGCATTTGGCATGATTCAGTGATGTCATTGACTCATCCACATGCCATGGGCCATTCAACACCTGTGCACCTGCATGGTGTGGCCCTAGTGGACCCTGCCTCTAGCACCAGAGCTCCCCAGCCCCGTGCCCAGGGCAAAGATCTGTAACGGCACCCCCCATGAGCTAAAGCTGCCCCCTGTGCAAAAATCCACACACCAACTCACCTGAGGATCACGGAGCCTTGCGCAACCTCCACCCACGTCAGGGAAGCCTCTCTATAAACTATGCTTCCAGGAAACTGGAAGCACAGTTTCCACCCCTGTCAGGAGCCTCAGAGAGGCTTCTGTGGGGCCCTAGTACCTCGTGCCTGGGGCTTTTGCCCCATCGGACCTTATGGTAGGTCTGCAACTGCCTGCCTCTACTGTTGCTTGCTAATAAATCATTTATTACCTTCTAAGTGCCAGTCAGACACCAAGACAGCACAGTTAGGAACGACATTCAGCTGTGGACCGCTGCCAGCTCAGGGGGCAAACTGACCAATGCAATTTTCTGGGTGGGTATTTGCTACCCCTACTCTCCTGAGAACACTGGTTGCTGTCACAGCACTTCCATTTCTTGAAAGTGGGACCATCTGGATATGTTCCAAGAGGAATTTGGGTGTGACCTATTTATCTCAAGTCCTTCACCTTTTTTGGTTTGTGCAGCCAGTGTATTGTCCTAGTGCGCTTGCTGGTGTATACATGTCTAGCTCAGCTGGGAATATGCCCAAGCCTCATTTCTCTGCTAAGAATCAACACTGTCTGGGCAGAAAGGCAAACGCGCGCACACACACACACACAATATAAGTATGTGTGTGTGTTTGTATTTCCAAACAAGATGAGACAAAGTGACAGGTTGCTGAGTTCCTTCTTGCTTTCTGAAAGTATGTACCTGACTGTTCAGCTGGGATCCCTAGCCAACTGTTTCCTAGCCAGAAGAACACAGAACCTGGGAGAGGTGGGGGTGGGAAGAGGGGAGAGCTGGCCCTGGTACTCCACTTGAATAACTTCACCCCAGACCACGACCCTACAGACAGAAATGTGTCTCTTACAGCTTCCCTACTGAACTTCTCAACAGTGATGGGAATAGGACACCTCCAAGTGTGTGGCTGAGCTCCAGAAAAGGAGCAGGAATCCCCCGAGCCTCCTCCCTTCCTCAAGTGCTCTGTCAGGAATCCCCGTTCATTTGAGCCTGCTATGCTTATAGCTCCTGAATGCAGAAACTCCCTTTCTGTGACTTGATGTCTATAATTAGAGCCAAGCCAGTGGTCTTTCGCAAGAGCAGCAAATATAGTAAACCCTTTCAAATAAATACACCGCTTTAACTACGGCAGACAAACTCTTCAAGAGGAACCAGAGAAAGGAAGCGCAGGGTGTCTTTCCATACCATCACAACTGGGGAGAGTTTCTCCTAGTATTCCAGCAATACCTACTATACAGCAATACTTTGCACTTTTGTCTTGTTAGAGACCAGAGCATGGATAAAAGTAAAAGCACAGCCTTATTTTGCTTGCAAATTTATTTTGGCCAGCCAAAAATATAAATGACTATATAACACATGCAAATCCTAAATAAATAGAAATAAAAGAAAAATAAACATAAGAATGTTGATGAATGTTGTGGAAGTTTGAATTAAATAGGATGAAAGAGGAAAGCATGCGGATGCTATTTGAAAGGTGGTTGGTTATAGCTGAAAACAGCTGAAAGAGCAAAGCAATGAAAGTCAAGTGGAAGAAAGTCACGGTATTGCAGTACCTTAAGTATGTGAAACTAAAGCAATTGCTCATGCTTTCCCTTTTATCCCTGCCTCCACCTTACTCTCTGCCCCCCTGTTGTCTTTCTAGTGTCAATATCTCCTGCATTGGTGAAGGACCTGTTTTGTACTGAGTAAAGCACCATGCATGCAATGCTTCAAGACAGAATTGCCTTCATAACCATAAGTTAAAAGATGACACATGACACACACAGACAGAAAAAGAGAGCAACACCTCCTTTGAACATAGTGTAATAGGCTTACAATAGATGACTAGCCTTATCAGTATTGCAGAGTGCTCAAAGTGACTGCAGCCTGATTAATTTCAGTTTTTATCCCAGTTTAAAAAGGTATGAGAGGTAAGACACCAAACTCTCCCATTCTGCCTTGGCCTTCCCCAAACATTAAGCCTCAGAATGGAACCACACAGTATGAAAGAGGGAAACTTAGTTCAACACCCAGCATCAGCAACATGTAGCAACACAAATTATGCGGCATATTATGTTGTTTGTTGTGTGTGTGTGTGTGTGTGTGTGTGTGTCCCACACACTACCCAACCTGCAAAAGGTGTGCAGCATGGAAATGCACATTGTGACATTATGTCTCAGGGTGTCATTACCCATTAAGGCAACTGGGAAGAACTCAACAGAAAGAAGCTGTTTTTGGAGTCCGCCTTCCTGTGTGATCATATACACAGGTCCTGTTGTTTCCAATGATGACACATAACATGGAATCATACCTAAAATACATTAACCTTTCCAAAGAGTCTTAAGAATTAGAACAATACTCTCCCTCTCTCACATTCAGGGTATAACCATGAATTCAGTTGAAGGCAGATGTTTTTGTTGGTGTGTGCTATGCAGCCAGGAGGATTTAACTGTATAGAAAACACATGGGGAGCCAATGCTGGGATTGAACACTCTAAAATGCATACATATCTATTGCAGCAAGTGTTTTTGTATGACAACTCCCCCCTCCCAAAAGCCATAATACTAAAAGTAATTGAATTTGAACATGTGATAAACATGACAGGAGGCTCTAATCTTTATATATTCCTCTTGGCAGTTAAAGATAATTAACTGCCTCGTATTCCTCTTGGCAGTTAAAGATAATTCAAGAAATTGCAAGATATGAACTAGAGAAATTACTTTTTTTTTTAAGACCCATGGAACAGATTCCATGATTAGAAAAAAAAGTTGTCAAACTGTGTTCCAGGGAATTCAGGGTACCTTGGAAGATCACCAACAGTTCTTCAAGATCAGTAGTAGCAAACAAGTTTATCTGACAGATGATTCACGCTTCATTCTGATCTTTCTTATGAAGGGGATTGTCAGATGTCTTTTGGGATACATTGTAAAACTGGTTCTGGAATGGTACCCAATGTGCATCTTGTCTCATCTTGTATTAACATCAGTTCATGGTTTATACATCCTTAAAATACTAAGGCTACAATCCTATATACACCTTCCTGGGGGTAATTCCCATTGAATATAGTGGTACTTACTTCTCAGTAGACATGCATAGGATTGTGCTGTAAGGGTAAGATGCCACTTGTACATTTAGCTTTTTGAAAGGAATGCAGGTCTAAATGGATTTCCTTATATTCCAATTCAGAGCCTGTATTCCAAGATGCACCTACAGCCACTTTGCACATTTTTTATTTTTTTCATTTATGGAAGTTTTCTTGCAGGTTCTCATTCCATAAAATGGGAATAATTTATAATGTCTACTTGCAAGTGAAATAGGGGTATGGCCAGAGTCTTTCTGAGTAGATCCTAATATAAAATCCTATCCATGTTGTTTGTTTTCAAGAAGGGAACACTCTGAAGCACTTCCTGGACTGAAAATAGTTATGGAGGATGCAGCCTTGTGTGCACAAGCCTGACGTGCTTTCTGGTATCAGATCTGTAGCTTTTCATAGTGTGTTCTATCTGCCAGCACAAAGGGGCCAACTTGGTTGCGTTATTTATGGATCATTTCAGATTCTTATTGCACAACATTCCAATGTTTGGTTTCCAGAGCATCTTGTGAAGAGTTATTGGAAAAGATGAATAAACTGCAAAAGGCCAAGTAAACGGTATTATTGTAACACCACATAAATATGATTCTCTCCCTCCCCCCCCCATTTAACATCAAAATGCCCAATTCCCTTTAACCTTGTTAAACATGTCACTTTATTAGGTACTGCCAGTCTGATGAACTTAAGGTCATTTTGGGGGAATGAATGGTACAGACTTTATTTAAGAATAGGAAAGGGAGGCCAGAAAGCAAAGAATGAAAAGGTGGGAAAAGGGAGTTAAATAGTGAGGCGTCTTTCACCTGGAGCTTGAACAGAATGTGACAGGCCAAGAGCCACCCAAGAATTTTCAATTTTCTGTCTTGGTGGAAAATAGTTTAATACAGATGGCAATGTAGGATACAGCCTCCCAGAGACATTACTTGGCAAAGTTTCTGTATTTTATAGCTAATAAATCCAGCTTTCATGAGGAAATTCTTGTAAGTTGCATTTACCAGCTTTTCAGAAAAAAATATTGAATACATTAATATTGTACACTTTTACCATCTGCTAAAACGAGGTAATTTCTGGCTAGGTCTTGGCAATTTACCTACAGAGGTTTTAAAATTGGCCATTTCACCCATAAAATTGCTGCTCTGTATAAGGAGAGATAGTTGTCTAAGCAAACAGCTTATTACTGTCAAACTCATGATTTGTTGTTTCATTATTGTAGTAAGTGTAATTGTGATATTTGTGGTTAGGAGGTCAGTCCTTTCACCCTGTTTGGTTCAGGACTATACCAAATGACCACAAAAAAATGCTTTGTGAGCAGAAACAATGCTAGGGGCTCTCAGGATAGTCAAAGCAAGGGAAAATAGAGTTTGGATCTTTGCAAAACAATGTGCATATGGCAGGCAGAAGTTGTTTCTTTTTTTGGTTAGTTTTTTTTGCAAATGTCTGGTATATATTATAGCTCAGGAGGCCATTTGCAAACAAATAAGTTTTGTTTATTTATTGTAATTAATACAATAAATTGGACAAGTGATTGTAATTTTTGATTTGTGGATTTAGCCTTCACAGAACTGCAGTTCCCTATGAAGGGGTAAATATTACAAACAATTTAAGTTTATAATATAGCTATGCCCTCTCTGCAAAGCTATGCACCCCAATCTTCCTAAGAAAACCATATATGTAAAAGGCTTCTACATGCAGATCCCAAACTGAAGTGGGAATTGAATGCGTGCATGCATCTGTATGGCTTTGCTTTTTACCCAACAACTAGGGCTGCACACATGGAGTCCTTTCCAGAAGGCAAAAATGCCAAGAGGAACAGGGACAGGATTCAGTTCCCCTCTCTTCTCCTTTCCTGTTAAACAACTGGATTGATAGGATTAAGAAAAGGTTCTGCAGGCACAGGCCCAGCTGCTCTGTGTCCTTAGAATCAGCACCATTATCTATATACAGCCCAAGTCAATTAAGGCTGAAAAACTTCAATTTCGTGTAGAAAATAGTGCAGCCTGGTGATGGTGCAGAAAATGACATTTCCACATGTATTTATTGAGAAATAGTAAAGATATACACATTTTTTTACAAGCTTTCAATATTAATTTACATTTTCTTAAATAATGTTATCTCCAAATAAATCATGACTTACAGAGACCCTTGGCTTCAACAGTTCCACAAGGCGGCTATTGCTCGGAGTTCAAATGCAATATTGGCTCATGTCAGTTAAGTTTCTCTCTAGAGACACTAAATATCACATTAATTCAAGCATCTAGACATGGCTCCAAAACAAAAAGGAAAAAAAACCCATAAATCTGAAATGAAAAACACTTCTAAAACAACAGTGGGCATAGCCTCTATTCCCTAAATAAGTGGAAAGATTTCGATTAGGTTCTGAAATTTAATCTACTGTTTTAGGAGCATTTACTTCTATGTTGGACACATCCCCTTCCAATGCACAGTCTGAATTAATGTTTTATCTCTTTCTGTGTACTCAGGTTTTCGCTCCTGGTTGAGAACAAAACAGACCCCAGCAATTATATAATGGTAGTTGATGCCATCCATTATCCTCTGTAGGTAATGGTAGCACATGGGTAACTTGTACATATAGCCACTGAGAGGCAAGAATTATGGCATTCCTGCCACTATAATTAATGGTTGGAGCACTACAATGCACACATTCCAGCCAAGGGCCACTAGGGAAGGGGGGGGTGCTATCTTGAGCCCTGTGAGGATAGACTCTGCCCTATATTTTTGTTCACAATCTGCATAGTACACTGTATTGCATTTTTTTTTCTGCTTTTCAATTTAGTGGTTTACTGAATTGAGTCCCTCTATCCCTTATTTCCTTGTATTTACATCAGATCAAATTGTGCTATACACCTGTATCTCAAGCACAATATTCAAAGTGCTTAATATTATTTAAGTGCTGTTTCCATTTATCCTGGTGCAGCAGCTGCAAAGGCACAATGTTCACTCTTCTAATTGCACAACCTTTAAAAGTGTGGGGCATTTTTCTTTTCTTCCATGTGGGAAAGTAAGAATTAAGAGGAAGAAGGTTCTGATGTTGTGTGTATGTAATGTAATTAAAGTACACTGACAATATAATGACATAATTTCAATTTGTACAAAACTAATTTATTTAGAATAATGCGATATGCCTAAATTCTGGCTTGGTTAGATATGCGTGACGCTCCCTTTCTCTCCCAGGCAATAATTTCAGTAATCTTATTGCAATACTTTTAATTTCCCACAAAATTCCTACTAATGTTATTCCTGAGCAGGATATTCCAAATTTTCCTCAGATTTTAGACTATATTTGGTGGAAACCTTCGTTATGTTTCATCATGCAGACAGCATTATTACATAGCTCAGTATTTGACACCAATTCTTTCTGTATCTAGTTTTTTGACAATTTGATATCTTTGTATTCTGTATGAGATATAGGATACTTAGTATTTATATGAAATTTTTTGAATCAGAATATGCAAGTGTACAGAAGACTTGGTAAAAGACAGCAAAGAGTAGAGTCAGCTGTGTGTAATGCTATGTAAAGCATTATCAGTTGTGAATGTATTACTATGTCAGCTGTACACTACCTTCTTAGTGACTGAAAACCTTCTGTGGTTTTGACAAACTAAGGTAGTTTTCACTCTTTATGTGCCCTTTCTAAGGTTAAAGAAAATCTTTCTTCAAGAGCTTTAGGTTTAGTCACCTAAACTAAAATGTTAGAAACACTTTAATTATACAGGTTAAGTAATTTTTAAAAAAAACCCCAACTTGAATTGAAATGAATAGAAATAGGGTGACACTGGTTGGAAGACTACACTCAAGAGAACCCCATCATTTTTAGTTATAGCCTTCATGGACACTTCAAAACATATTCACTGTTTACCTTGGTTATCGAACACTATGATATAATCATTTCTTTTTGGTATTGTGTTAAGTGGACAATGGGGAGAAAAAAAATCCAGCATGGCGTAGGATGAAGGGCGATTCCAGAGGCCACATCATTTTCTAAGGCTGCAGTCCTAACCACACTTTCCTTAGAGTAAGCCTCACTAAAAATAGGACTTACTTCTGAGTAGACCTGCTTAGGATTGTGCCCTAACTTTGCTAACTGACTGCCCTTTTAGAGATTCATCCATGAATGCTGCTGCATTAGCAAAAGGAAACTAAAAAAAATAAAAATCACGCACTAAATGTTTGAGTCACTCTCCTGCTGGTTAGGCATTCAGGCAGGAGCAAATATAGAGGAAAGACAATATAAATTGTAACCATTGTAGGTGTTTTACATTCACATTATAGACTAATACATGTGGGAGTGCATCCTAACTGAATACTAGCTCCTCCACTCTCAGTGATCTTTGCTCTTCTCTCTTCTGCTGTCCTCTATGGAGATAAGTACAGTGTAGCCCATTTAGTGCACCCTAACCATTGTAAAACGGGCTTGTTTCCTAAAGCACACAAACTAGAGAACCGGAATGGGTTACATTTCACAGTACTGTCTGAGCTGACTGATTTTAAGACAAAACTGCACATGTGACTTTCCATCTCTGAGGCTATAAAACTTGCTGCTTTCTCATACTCTTACCAGAAACAATATACACTCAATGGAAAATGGAACTGCTTGTGTCTTAACATATACTATTATAAGTACAGGTTGAACCTTATTATTAGAGTAGATTCCATTCCAAGCACTCATGTGGATGGCAAAAAAATGCACTATACCGAATCAATTTGGAAAACAAAGTTTCTTTGCTCAGGAGATTTAAAAACAGCCTTGCTGATGTAAGATAAGAGTCATTAAGAAGACAATCCATCAATCAGTTCTCCTCCAAGCGCTTCACTCAGCCCCTCCCTTCACCAATGCAAAGTGATCACCTTTCTTTCACATGCTCAGGGGGAAGGGAGGGGTCCTCTGGAGAGAGAAGGATTGATGGATTGTCAGTCAGCTGCCCTCCTCTTTCTCTCTCTCTCTTTAAGGAGGCTATTGTTAAAGGACTGTTCAGTTTTTAAAACTGATTTTAAGGGGATGCATTTTTCCCCTTCTCCAGGAATCAGCACAGGAGCCATTCGTTTTGAGTCAAATCTGTGTATAAAAAATCCGTGTATAAATAGGCTCTACCTGTATCTTTTGCACCAAAAAACTGTTGTTGGACAAATGTAATATTTGAGATTGATTATGGCAATGAAACTTAAAGTAGAGAACAGGATGTGGAAGGCAGAGCATATATAAATTCCCTCTTTTTAAAAAATCTGGGATACTAGAGGAAGAAGACAAAAAACAAGTTCTTATACTGAAACTACTTCTCAGGAATATTACCAATATTTTAAAGGGGGGAGATACCAATATTTTTAAAGGGGGAGATACTAGGAAATTAATAGCATCACCATCCTGTCATGAATGTACCTGTTCTCATGGGAGAGGATCAGTATAGGGTTAAATGAAGACACCTGCTTCCTTTCCTTCTCCTACTCAGCTGGCTCTTAGTCAAGCAAGCATACTGTAGTAAGCTGCTGGCTATTACGTTCAGCAGGAAGCTGGTATGCATCTCATGTACATAAGTAGCCCCTCACTTCCCCAGGATTCAATTTCACAAGTTCATGCATGCAGAGATGCAGTAATGTGAAGGTGAGGCTTTGGAGAGTAGATTAATTGTAGGGCGTGTTTATGGGGAGGGGCCACTCACTGGCCTCAATCTGGTAAGGATTGGGCTCCATCCTTCCCTTCCCCCACCCATCCTTATGGGTCATGATGTGGTTATGCTAGCTCAGAGGAAGAGTAATTTAGGGGATGGAAACCTTGACAGGAGAAAAACAGTTAGATGGATATATAGGATGCACACCTTGGCCTACTGCTGCAAGCAATGGCCAGAATGTGGTGATAAATGAGGGATTAAGGGCTGGCTATGGATGAGGAAGAAGGGAAGAAAGCTCAACTGTACCCTATTGAATCCCTTTCCATAGGTTTAAGGCCAGTTGGAAAAAAATTTAAACAAACTGGATGCTGATGGGAACCTATAAGTAGGAAGGAGCACTGGCAAAATCGCACAGCAATATAAATATTTTGTAGTTCCACAGCAAATTTAATTCTAGGAGCACATTATTCCTGTTCTAGTCATATATTAAGTAATTTCTCTTTTGTTGCGCTTGATGCAGTCTGGAACTGGATTAGTATTCCCTCTTATTTTCTGAATTAGTTTTATTTATTATGTTAATTCTGAGAATAAACATGACACTACAACCATGTTTCTGTGCATCCAATTACCTATTAAATATGCTAAATTATTTTAGACTAGGTAAATGGCACATAGCCTACAGGCTTTAAAATACACTTCATAAAAATCAAACCACTTGCGGCGCAAGTAGTCTATGAACACAGATTTTTTAAAAGTGAAAATGGAGAAAAAAATTCTCAAAAAATCAATCATTTTTCCACAGTGCCCAATATCATTTCAACTTCATGACATTCTCTTATCTTTCTTGCCTCCTACAGTCAGCGGAATTATTAAGAAACTAAATAAAAACACAGACTTTCAATTATACTTTTTTTTCTTACGGCAGCAAATAGGTGCTTTTGATACAGCATTGTTCTTTGATTATTTAAATTTGAAATTTGGTCATGTCAAAAATTATCACAAAAATTTATTTTTTATCTACATTGTTTTAAACCAATGTTACATTGTAACACACAAACAAGATCTTGTCTTTTAAGGCACAACACATCATTATGCACATTCTGTTTGCCCAACTTAAAAAAGAGACAATAATTATTATATACCCCTCCGCCCGCCCACCCCAAACAAAAGAAATAAATTGCATCCACTTCCAAAGTCAGCTGCTAATAAAGTCACAGTAAATTATTTTCATCAATAATTTACACATATTACAGATCTAGACAAGATTGTCATCGTACAGTCTGAGTGCATTCCAATTCAGATTCTCTGGGTTAGGTAAACTAAAGTTTGATTCAAACCTCAGTGCTGAGAATATATCCCATAGTGAGGAATGTTGTTGAATACCACCCTTGTCGATCAGAAAATGCATGTCATTGCTTTCCCAGTCTGAGTCCATCGCAAAAGCTATTCACTCTGGCTAGGGCTCATTTGGTGTGTACCAGCAACTTCCTTTCTTAGTTCTTTAAAATAATCAAAAAATGTTTTGTGTATAAGACCATATAGAGCATCCTGGCGTAGAATTAGAAGTCATACATCTCTTCAGTGATTTGGATCCTTCACTTTGGAATATTCATTCCAAATATTGCTTTTTCCTTCTTAAGACCATACATTTGTGTCAAGCCAGAGGCATTGGATCACACATAAAAAAAATTCAGTGTACTTTGAAATATAAAAAGTTGTCAGCTATGTGACACAGTTACAAATACTCTAATTCCAGCGCTTGGTGTAGAGCCAGGAGATCCGAATGACTAGATATTCTCCAGAAAGGCATGTTGTGCTGCATTTGTTAGGGAGAAAAAGGTGAGAAGAAATGAACAATATACTTGACATACTGCACACCAGCAATGCTTGTTTTCATACACTCTGATTGAGCAGTTTAGAATTATCCTGATTTTTCTTAATAAGACAAACAGAAAAAATCAGACAAAAATAGATCGGAACTAATATTTTACAATAAGGAGTTTAGAAATGTTATTTGAAGGGTGAGTGTAAGAGGAACAATATTGTTCAGCCAGGGGAAAGTGATGGTGTATAAAATACACTGCTGTGTGTTTAATAGCTTTTAATAGCTGCAGGCAGATTCAGCCTACGAAAATAAAACCATAGGGCATCTTCAGATCTTATAAGAAGTGCTAATGAGCAGATAGAGAAGCCCTTTGTGCACCCACTTTTTGCAGTCCCTTTTGGATGTTAAACTGGGAACTTGCAAATCTCTCCCCTGTAAGGAGATGCACAAAGTCTACAGGCATCTGGAGCCCATATATTCTCCCAGAAGGGAAGATGCAAACAACTTATGCGCTTCTTGAACATACCTTTGGAAGTCAGTGGTGGGGCTGTTTCTAGTGAAATAGAATTTCAGGTTTTGATATGGCACTTGTTATTACTGCACCAATGAAAAGTCTACTGTTGTGTAAAATTGTCAAGCAACAATCATACTGTAGTGCATTGCAAAAAACAAGATCTTTGGAAAAATGTTTTTGTAACTAAAAATATTGCAAACATGTAGCTTGCTGTTTTAAGAACCTTACTTTTACTCAGTTCAGATCTATTTGTGAAGAATTTGCATTCATTTATTCTTCCGAATCCACTCATGCAAGCAACTTAGAGAAAAGCATGCCAACCATACAGTACAGAAACCATCTACCTGGTTTTCTGAACAGACTACAAGACAACCCCAGCACCTGTACTGCATCTATATAAAGTAACCATTTGGAACCAGCATTTAATTTTCAAAATAATCCCTCTAACTAAGGAGCACAGCTAACAGCTGCTATCCAATATAAAACATGACACATCTTGTAGTTTTACTGAGAGTAGAATTGTTTTGGATAGTTCTGGTCAGAGCCTGAAATGTATGTCACCAAGAATATATCTTTTCCACATTGCTGATGATTATTCTGAAATGTGGAATGCGTTAAATGCTGAAAGATTTCCAGCTAGTTTTCTTTACTGACACGGTCTACTGAGTCCTCAAATATTCATATTACAGTTGTTCCAAGAATACAGGAGTGAGCTCTTGGTGGTACCTTTCATCCCACATGTAAATTTTGATGGCACATAAACATCTTGATGCAGTGACCTCTTATGGGTACAGTAGATTGCACATGGATCTCCCTGCCTACAATCTTTCTTTATGAAATTTTGCAAAGCTCAGATTTGCTGCATCTTTCATATGCATTTAGCAGGTTCAATTTGTTTTGTTAGTTATCTATTTTAACATTGACCAACAATATCCGTTTGATTTATTTCTATATCATGCAAGTACTAATAAAGCATATGCCAGAATCCAAATGGTTTCATTGCAGGCCTTCTATCTTTGGCTTTTGGCATCTATCAACTCCAATCATTTGCCACTAACAAATATGCAAACAGAGAAGCTTGCATCAATAGCTACGTATCACACCAACATTTCATGAGACAGGTTACCTTTTTTGCTGCCTGTTCTTCTTCTACACCATCCCCAATTACAACATACACTACTTTTCTGCCAAACCTTTGCATTATTCGTTCAAAGCAACTTTCTTTTCCTGGAAGATAAATGAGATAAAAAGTTCAGAGAGAAGTTACCTGGTTAGCTGCATGTTCCTCATCTCGGCCATCTCCAATCACAACATAAGTTATGTTAGTGCCAAACCTGGACACTATACGCTCAAAACAGCTTTCTTTGCCTGAAAAACAATGCACTATTTATTTGAGCTATCCAAGAAGTTGAAATAAAGATCTACACAGGGCAAGGAGAATCCCATAAACAGCTAGGAGTTGTCATGATTGAAAAAAACATGTTCGCCCTTTGATAAGCACTTGTAATTATTATGCCATGTCATAATAATTGTGCTGCTTGCGTGAGTGGATGAATGACATTTGCATATAATTGTATTTAGCTCCAAAAGATGAGGCGAAAGAGAGAGAAATACAGGTTGACCACAGAGAAGTGAGCATGGTTTTATAACCAAGAACCAAAATTTCTACAGAAGAATTTGTACTGTAGAAGACATGACCTGAAAAGCAATGTTTAAATTGTATTGTTTAAACAGACCATGAAAACGCAGTTGGGGTCCTTGACCTGTTGCCAAGGACCTGTGTTTCCAAAAACATACACCTTCTCTCCTAACTCAAAACTCTGTTTTGGTTTTTAGCTGACATTCTCAGGAGACAGCCAGGACTTCACTCTCTAGGGGGTGAGGTAATGCTGCGCTTTGGCATCATGCTAATCAAGGTCTATTAACTGGAATAGAAGGCTGCAGCACTGTGGGACATCTGTGTGTCTCCTTTCCTCTAAGGCAGTAGCCTCCAAACCATGGACCGTGGGTGGGATCCAGCATCGCAATGTTATGAGCAGAGGCTTTCAGTTCTGCATCACAGCCTCTACATTTCGCAGCCAACCCTCTCAGAACTTCACACCTGATAGCCACTACTGCCTGGAAATCAGGGCACAAAGTCTGCTGGGGCAATGGGCAATGGAAATGGCTGCCTGGTGCAAGGTTCTGAGAAGATCAGTTGCAAAATGTAGAGGTTGTGGCACAGAACAGAAAGCCTTCGCCCATGCTGTGGTTGGACAGGTAACATTGTGATGTAGTGTTCCACGTGTGTTCCAGTGTGATGATGATCTAAGGTCTTGCAAATTCATTTACAACTTGGAATATTCTCGCTTGCAAGGACAAGGCTTCCTGAAGAATAAATTAAATCTGTCCACTGGCCATGTCCTGGACAGTCTTCAGATTCCATAACCAGGAAGTTTCTCCCCCCAAGGACCTCAGCATGGGTGCTTCCTGGGTCCTCCAGGAACCTCTCTGATTGGGGTGCAATCAACTGATCCATAAGACCCTTAGGCTAAAGGGCCAAATTTTCACTAGGTGAATTTCCCAATCAGGTTCCCCAAAGTGTCACCCCTTATCGTTTGACAGAATGTCCATAAAACCAAGTTCTCTCACCATTTCCCAGATAAAACTGAAGAAATTAAATTGCTTTGCTTTGACTAGGCAGTTGTAAGTGGAATTTTATATTTCCCAGAACAATGCAAAATTGAGTAAGTTAAAGTTTGGCACTGTAATACCCTTCCAGATGAAGATCAACGTCCTATACAGGTAACTATGACTTTTGATTGATTGATTGTATACTCCACCTTTCTCTGCATCAGGGCACCCAAGGCAGCTTGAATTTTTAGCACTAATATCTGTAGTAACTTCATGAAAGGTGAGGCTAGTCTTCTGCCATATGAGTTGAGATGCCAAGACAAGGACATTAATTTCTTACCTATTTTGGTTGCACTGTAGATATTTTCAATTGGAAAAGCACCTCCTAAACTATACAGCAGGACTTTTGCAAGGGCTGGTATAAGCTGGGTTGTTGTTACCAAGACATTTACACAGTTACTCCTATAGGGGGAGACAAAGCATATTATCTACATAATGACAAAATATATTTGTCTAGAATAAGTCTATACATCTGATATCAGTTGTTACTATTGCTGCAAGCTTTGCAGAATACAATTAATATTGATTAGTCTCTGATCAGAAATTAGAGTTCTTATATGAATGTACTGTATATTCCTGTATAAACAGTATGAGAGTTACTTCTGAGTAGCCTCATGTACTGTTAGCGTGTGGGTTTTTAACGCATCACAGGCTTATTTACATGATATACTGATTTATACAGGTTTATGTTTAAAGTTTGTTTTTTTAATAACTACAAGAAAGCTTGAAACTGGTCAGTTAAAATGTGTTTCTTTTCCTTTCACATGTACGTAATCTTGCCTTACGTTTGAATGCTATTCTGCTATATAAGAATTGATATTTAAAAATAAATGCAAACTCACCTTGTACTAATAATTGATAATGATTTAAGTGCATTTGTCAGCCAGGAGTCGGTGAGAGCCTCAATTTCTGCTCTTAATTGTAACCATGCATCTCTTTTTGCAGGGCCAAGAAGTCCTGATATGCAAAGGAAAACACAGGATTTTAAGATTGCATTTTGCTTTCCCAGAAGTGGCCAGAATTTGTAGTACCATTTTGAGTGTATTAATTGAAATATTTCCATGGAGAAGCTACATAATAAGATTTTTCGTACAATGTTGTTTTAGAATGAAGATAGCATTCTGCAGCCATTTGGAGCCATATTCCACAGGAAATCTGTAATTGGATCACCCATTTTCTTTTTTAATGAAATGTAGTCACAGGAGAGTGGTTGCTGTAGGTGAGGTGTTGAACCTTTTCCACCTGTGCTTTTTTCCCCAAAGTCCAGCTGCTATTTGAGCAGAGAATAGTGCAAAGGTTAACACACCCTTTCTTCAGTCTTCCTGCTCCTACATAGCAGCTTCCCCCATGATGTTTAACAGAGAGAGCCAGTCTTCTAGTGTGGCTCTCAGAAAAGAGACTTCATTAGAAGCCACCCAGAATTCTATGTAAGAAACTGCTGCTTTAGGATCTCTTCTGAGAGTGACGGAGAGGAAAATTTGACTTTTTCCCCCACACTTTATATAATCAAAAATGCTATCTGAAACATATCTTTAGAGTGGGAAGAGTTTGGCATGCTCTCTTATTTATCTAAACTCCTCTCCCCTATACAAGAAGGTACAGGGTAAGTTTCTATCCTTAAGAGTCTGGTCAACTGATAGTAGAGATTCTTATCTTACTGGTTGCCTGAAATCTATTTTAAAATCAAAACAATGTTTTATTTTATTTAAAATCCTATATGTATGTTTATGTAGTTTATTATTGTGCAGGTACTGTAATTTTTTTATACTACCTAGAAGGATTTGTTTAAAAATATTCCTGTTGTCATGGTCTAGAACAGGGGTGCCCAAAACCCAGCCCTGGGGCCACTTGTGGCCCTCGAAGCCTCTCAATGTGGCCCTCAGAGTACCCCCAGTCTCTAATGAGCCTCTGGCCCTCTGGAGATTTGTTGGAGCCCACACTGGCCCGATGCAACTGCTCTCAGCGTGAGGGCAACCGTTTGACCTCTCGCGTGAGCTGTGGAATGAGGGCTTCCTCCACTGCTTGCTGTTTCATGTCTGTAATGCAGTAGCGGCAGCAAAGGAAAGGCCAGCCTTGTTTTGTGCAAGGCCTTTTATAGGCCTTGAGATATTGCAAGACCTTCATTCATTCATAGAAGTTCATCTTTATTATATTCATTTATGTAAACTTATGTAAATTTATTCAAATTTTAAATGTAAATTAATTCTTTTTCCCCCCGGCCCTGACACAGTGGCAGAGAGATGATGTGGCCCTCCTGCCAAAAACTTTGAACATCCTTGGTCTAGAACCTACACATATAAATGAAAGCCTGAAACTTCTGATAAGATATTGTTATTCAGAAAAATAAGAAACTTCTGATATCTCTGATAAGAATAAGAGGTAACTTGTTACGAAACTGTGTATCACTTAAAAATGTACATCTGTTGGGATAGTCCTATACAAAGAGGGTTAACAATTTTTTTAAATGAATCATAGTTCAGCCACATCTAGAACGTACCATTTTAGATTGACTGTTAGGAACTAGTATGTTTGAATGCTCCCTCATGTAAAGAACACCACTATCCCTAGATGTAGAAAAGTAGCAAACCCAAGAAAAAGTGAGAACAGAAAGCATTCTATCTGAGAAGCTACCAAGAAACGGACTTTCTTTGCAAGCAGTGAATTTTTGACAGAGAAAAGTATGCAAACTTCTACTGTGCTGTCCAAAACAGTACAGTATAGGAATGGTAACTATGAAATAGTACAGCTCAGTACCTTTTCATATGTGAAGGTCAGCTCTAATTTGAGTGATATGAACAACCTGTTCAAGAAATATAGCAGATATCTTACTTTTTATTTGACTTGAATCCAAAGGTGTCCTTCCGCTACTGGAAAGCCTCTTCTGCTCCTGAAAGGGCTGTTTCCAATCTAGCGGAAGAGCACTGCATGACAAAAGCAACCCCAAATCAGAAGTTCTTCTGTTTGCAGAAGCTCTTGAGCAAGACTTTGTACAAGTTCTTTTCACAACCTTTCCCTGACTGACTAGAGTTTATACATAATAGCCTGTACCTTCCTTATTCACCATGGCTCTTGTATTATGTCACAAGCCCCAATACACTGTGGCATAAGAGTTCACAGAAAGCACTAATACATTTTCTTCTGCAATACATTGTGTCCAAATGTTTATTCTTCCTGGATTCTTTCTTCTTCAGTTTTCTTCTGAAAAGCAGTGAATCATTTTAGTGTAGAGTGAGATTTTCTCTTTTTTTTAAAACAGCAAACACGGAAGTTAAGTCAAGGCTTTTGTCATGGTAGATTATACAGGTGTGCGTCACTTAACAACAGGGATATGTTCTCCAAACCCTGTTGTTATGTGATTACATCATTAAGCAAACATTCGGCCCAATCTAGTGCCTTTGTTGTGTAAACAGTCACTCCCTGCCAGACATTCACTGCCTGTGCAGGCTACTGGAGATGATTGCTTCTTTTTTACATAAAGAGCCTCTTTGTTGTGTAAACAGACACTGCTGCAGGCTATGGAAGACCTGACTACCTCATTAAGAGCCTCTTTGTTGTGCTTTGACCACCGTTGTATATGCAGTCCATCATTAAGTGGAAGGTTGTTAAGTGATGTACACCTGTAATCCCCTTTGGAAGAATGTACAGTAGAGATGTGACTGACATCTTTTCAATAATAAAACTCACCTCCTACGTTGTTCTTGTAAGTATTATACAATTCTTTTACTCTTCTGTAACGGAATGCCAGCTTCCTCATCCAGTCAACCCCTCCTCTTACACCTGTTGGCAGACAAAGGTTTGCACTACTTGCAGCTGCATGGAAGCCATCAGTTGCAAAACTGTAGGTACTGCAAACACCCAAAATATGTAAAAGTGAATACATTTTCTTACTACAAAAGATGAACTCATTTAATTTTGTTACAAATTTTATTTCATTTTTAAAGGCATAGCTTACCTTAGGTCTTGTCCATTGTCATCTGAAGAAACGTCATCTATATGTACTTGATCGCATTCCTGTTGAAAGAGTTTTGGTATTTTATTTAAAAGAAAAAGATATCTTGTTCTCAATAGTTATGTGATAAAACCTCAAGCCATTAAAGATACAAATGCTGAGTAGTACTTCCATAGCCAGAAGATGGCAGAATCTGCACATTTAAGGTTTCGTAAGCTAGACTACCATTCTTTTAACAGAAGCACTCTTTAAAACTCCTTCTAGGAAACTAGAACTAGGGTACTCCTCAATTTGTTGTGGTACTTGGAATTCTAGGTTGCTATGGTAGTCAGAAATACTTTTTTATGAATTCTACATAGTCAAAAGGCTGCAATCCTTTCTCTGTGATCAAGATTTAGTGCTCTCTAACCAACCACCAATGCACACTTAGAATGGCAAGACCATTCAAATGTATTTACTACCCATGTTATATCGCGGGCAAAAATATTGACACACGTTATGTACATGACATGAGTAAGGACTTTCTAAACCTAATTTCATAAGAGTTCCATAGCTGATTGCTTCTATAGCTCAGCTATATTAATCCTGCGAGGACAATGGCTGGGTTTTCTATAAATAAATTACAGAATCTCAAATGTAGAGTAATTTCAAAGCACAACCCTATGCATGTTTACTCAGAAGTAAGCCTCACTTAGTTCTATGGGGCTAACTCCCAGGAAAGTGTGCCGTGGAGTGTACTCTCAGTCACCCAATTCAGTTCAGATTTATGCCCACTGCTAAGCAATTTTTAAATTTGAATTTAAAAAAATTATACAAAATAGTTAAAATGCTCTGAAGGCCTTAGGAGTGGACCTCAACAAGTGGGAAACCCTGGCCTCTGAGCGGCCCGCTTGGAGGCAGGCTGTGCAACATGGCCTTTCCCAGTTTGAAGAGACACTTGGCCAACAGTCTGAGGCTAAGAGGCAAAGAAGGAAGGCCCATAGCCAGGGAGACAGGTCAGGGACAGACTGCACTTGCTCCCAGTGTGGAAGGGATTGTCACTCCCGAATTGGCCTTTTCAGCCACACTAGACGCTGTTCCAGAACCACCTTTCAGAGCGCGATACCATAGTCTTTCGAGACTGAAGGTTGCCAACTATGACTAAAATGCTTAGAACGCTCAAAGGACAAAATTATGGCAAAAAATGTAGCATTTAGAAGTTATGGCAGATATATATATTTTCTGTCAACAGTAAGCATCTCCCACATTGGATACATGTTTAATTCATGTTTAATACTTGTTTGATAGCTTTGTTTTAATAGCTTTTTCTTTTTCAAGTAATTTCATTTACCTTCAACTGCCCATAAATGTATGAATTTAATCTACTTCATGCATGCAATGCCATAGACATTGCCTATGACACCCCATGTCACAGTAAACTAGTTGGTCTCAGAAGACAAAACTAGGCTTACATGCAAGTGTGACTAACAAACCCTCAACAGTCCTATTTAAAATAATTGTTTTGCTTCAGAAAAGTGGATTTGGGAAGCAGCAACGTGAAGAAAAGCAGTTTTCCAAGGTCTCAGACATAGATCTTTCAGCATCCTGCTAGCTAAAGATGGAACCTGGAGCCTTCTGCATGAAAAGGATGTGTAATACCAATAAGCCTTAAGGCATAGCCTTGAATCCGCAAGAGTTCCATTCTGGAACACCCTGTGGTTAAGGAAAACCATGGATACAGGCGAATGTCTCCTCCCCCCACCTAAATCGATCCTTAAGGTAAAAATACGCAACTTCCGGTTTCTCCGTGACACTTCTGGTTTGACACTTTCTAGTGACACTTCCGGTTTCATGGAGACACCGGAAGTTGTTGTTTTTTAAACCTTGACGCTCCGTCTGAGCAGAACTCCCTTTGCCTCCAGAGAAGGTGCACAGGGGGAGGGGGAGCTTGCAAACCCGATGCAAAGATAAGTGAATCCGAGGAAATGGGGTCCCCCTGTAGTGTACCAACTGTTTAAACTGGAAATGTGACCCAGCACCCTCTTAGTTTTGAAGCATGCAAACAAGGAAGAGGGCAAAGGAAGAGGATTGATCTATCAGGGTTTACAGAGGTATTCAATGCTTTGGGGGCAGGGACCTTTCTTCCAAGAAAGCAGTCCCAAGGTCCCCAAATTGAGATGCTTATCAAATATATATATATATATATCCCCTCATTTACTGCAGTCTTCCTCTTTTAGCCCCCTGCTTCCTCCCACTTTCCTACCAACTGGGGGTTGCCCCTGCTTCTCTTCCTCTGGCATCCACTTTCCCCATATCTTTCCCTTCTCTTTGTCTAGGGAACTTTGGCTCAGTGTCTCTTTCCCCTCTTCCCTGCTCAGCTATATAACCAATTTTTGAAGTATGTTTCCATACAGATTTGCAATGGATCTGCATTGAAATACAGGCTAGAAACAAGGCAATCCTTGAGGAGTATTTTTGTGGGGTAATATTTTCCCATCATTTAGCAAACCCTTAGAGAATGCATCTCTACTTTCTCAAGTCCTTCACTGTCACTTGGTTGTGAGTCCAGAGTAGCCTAAAGTGAGAAGGGAGATGATGTGCCAGTAGTAAGTGCACAGAAAAAATAGCATAGTTGGCTAGATTTGAATGCCCTTTGGCTAGATCTGGATGCAGCTTTGAATGCCCTTCGGGGAGATAAAGCAGGTAGAAATTTAGTAAATAAAGAGTGCTTAAAAGCTTTTCTCCTTAGCAGCTTTAAGCAGTTTGTTGCTAGTTGTTTGATTCAGCAGCATTGGAACAGCTGTTAGGAATCTGGGAAGAGGAGTGGGCAGCCAACTACTTCCTGTAGAGCACTCACTCCCACGTTTACACTTAGCAGTATCCTGACTGTACTGCAGGGCTCGCAAGTGAGGCAATCAAGTTTACAGCCCCAACAACTACATGCGAATCTTAGGTCGAGGAAAAGTGTTGGTCTACTCTTCATTCCTTGTTCCTCTGTGCCAAGTGCCACTCAGACCTTTCTCCCTCTTTGCTCCAAAATTACAAGAGCTGGATAAAGAAACTTCTGTTCCTAGGGCAGTGCTGTATCACACAATTCTTCCAGGGTGTTATTGCCTGTCATACCCCTCCTTAGGTTTCCTCCAGCTTTATACTTCAGTGATACGGAATTATGCATTTTTCCCAGGGGAAAAAAGAATGGAAATGGTGTACTGGCTAGTGATGTCACAAAGCTACTGAAAACCATTATGCAACTTTCCTTTAAGCTGTGCTTAGGGAAAAGGGGCATTTTGAGATTCGTTCCCAGACAAAGATCACAGATGTCCCAAGCATGGCTTATGACGGTTCTACTCTTTCATTTTTCCATTGGTGCTTCTCCTACCAATATCAGCAAAGCAGTTCAAGAAAAGACAACACGACAGATTGCATACAGGTGGAACATTATCATATATGCTGTTATTTAGCCTGGTTTGTATTAATCCAGTAAGTGGCACATTTCTTATTTACTATTTACATTTACTATTAAAATGCTTGTGATAAATATTTTTAGCAATTTAATAAACTGTATATGAGAAAATATCACAAAATATTCCTCTTCTCTTGTATTTGAAAATGACTATTACTAATAAGTGATAGACTGAAAATACTAGGAACAATTTTGGGTTTCTCCTTTTATTTATTTATTTATTTATTTATTTATTTATTTAGCTTCTGAAGGAATACCTTATAGCAATGGTTCTTAAACTCAGTGGTTTTTTGTTTCTGGAGCTCTTTACACTCCTAAACAATCTCCGAGAGTCTCACCAGTACATGTGCAGAGTCTCGGAGTCCCAGAGCGCCAGCACATGGGTGGAGTGGTGCAGTGCCAAGCAGATCACAGCCACATGATGTGTTTGTGGAGCCCTAGGGCTCCTAAGAGCACATTTTGAGACACACTGCTTTACAGTACTACGTATCAGTGGTTTTTCTAGTTCATTCTGTTCTGTGGTCCTGTGGCTCACCCTTTCCCTATTTTACTTTACACAGTTAACATTTGCTTCCTGTTATGCATGACTGAGCATGAAAAGTAGAAACCTTAGATATAGTTCTTATCTTCTTTGCATACTTTTCTCAGGAATAGGTTTTAAGTCAATTAACATTTTCACAAGATCTCAGAAAAATAAGCAAAAAAAAATATTAATGCAACTGTTTGCATCAAATCCCAGAAGAACCATTCAGGTTTTAGGATAAATCTTAAATGTATTTGGACCTGCACAATCCCACTGAAGGCAACGCTGTACAGTAATCCAAGTGCATTTAGGATATTGAATTCCCTCCCATTCCCAGTGGACACTAATAATCTGCTAGCATAACATCAGTATATTGTTGTTTGATCATAAGAGAGATGGGATAGAATAAAAAAAGCTCTCTGTTAATTTTAATTTTAAGGTAAAATACCTTTTAAAACTGCTACAGAACTGGCTACACTCAAGTCACAGTGGGCCACTGGCTGTGCAAGTTCAAAACTAAGAAAGATAAAATATATTTTCCATTATTGAGTGTTTACAAATTCATATACAATAACCAATTTTGACTGTAGCAACATTAACTGAAATCACATCTCAGTGTAACAAGTTCCTTATAGGAACGTTTCAGAACTTGATGGTTTTGCTAAGATGTGAAAAACCTACAGATGACCCACAAAAATGAACCTCTTGGAATTGTCAGTAATTTCATTATCCAATAAAAACAATGACTCACTGCAGTAAAAACAAAAATCCTATTATATAGCAGATCTTAGAAGTTACAGCCTGAGAATGAACAACAACTCTCATTCACCATTATCTGCTGGAATTAGTAGTAAAATTGGTATGGATTATCTGCCAAGGAGAAAAGTTTTCTTTGATAGGCAACCTATGCTGCATTTTTTTTTACTGTTTTCATGATTTACAATGAGACAGAAGTAATATTTGCTTAAACTCATCAATCTGAATTCTAAATTCTATAACTTTAACAAGCATATTATTTTAAAAACATTTTGTCCTACAACTCCACTTTCACTAAGAACAGAATGTTTTAACAATTTAAAAAAAAAATCTGCAAGAAGTATTTATTTTCCTTGAAAATGGCTCTATGTTCTGTAAACCAATTTCTTCTTCTAGAAATAGGTCGTCTGACTTTCAAATGCCTAGTCGTTCAGGTTCAGAAGGACTATTTCATGCTTAGGAACAATACAGAGTTATGTTGCCACACAGGGCAGCTGCACTAAAAGGCAAGAGTGTTTTCCTTGCAGTGAGAGTGCCATGCAGAAGGTATTATTTTGATCCTGCCTCTATCAAAGTTTTTTTTAGCTTCCCATTAAATCTGGGAACAATAGCAATTAGTCAGTTGGATAACGAGAAATTTGAATTTTTTTTTTTTTTAAATTGTGGGCCTTCTGGTACAGGGAACCATCTATTTATTTTGCTATGTAAACTGCCTTGTGAACAACTTTATGTTGAAAAATAGTTAATAACTATTCTTATTAACAATAATAAATAATTTGCCTTTAAAAAAGGTCGTCCAAAGAAGTGGGGCGAGGGAGAGACAAAAACGTAGATCTAGAGCTATGCTGATTTTCAAGGGTTATTTTAGATCCTGAAAATCACTCTTGAAAATCAACAAAAAACTTCTTTTGTTGAAATATGGGGAGAGTTTCAGGACATACTAGCAATAGTGGTAGAAGGCTCGTCTTTTTTTAAACTTGAAATGCTGCCATTTCTGAGAGCAGTAGCAGCAGTGATGAAAGCACCAGATGTACTGCTACACTCCAGGATAGAAGATGGCAGCCAGGCACCTAGCTGAAAAACAGTCGTGTTTTAAGAACAGAGGAGCCTGATGCCGTTGCTGGTAAGGCCCAACTCCCGGAAAATCACTAACATTTGTAGGTAGTCTCTCAAAAAACACTCCTCTCCCATTTTCTTACCAATTTTAGGAGCTAGAAGCAATGATCAGCCCTAATAAAAATACAAATACTGCACTAACTGAAAGCCAATTATTGTTCTTTGTCAGAAGTCTTTTTCAGAATTTTACTTTTATTTTTAAAGAAGGCTTATTTTAAAAATAAGCCTTCTTTAAAAATAAAAGTAAAATTCTGAAAAAGACTGGGGTTCAGCCAGTAATCCAATAATCCAGTCACCAGTGCTAGACATTTTAAATAAACAAAATAGCAGCACAAGACATTCCATAGATTGCAGTCTTTCATGTTGCAATACACAGATGGTATGCTTGTAGGTAGGGTCTTTAAAAAAAATTTCCGCTGCACCTAACTGGGGGAGGTAATTAACAAGTAATATAATTACCAAATACTAGTCACTGTCAGTCACATCCAGCTTCAGCCAATCTAGTATTTGTAGAGATGCTTAGCAAAGGATATATGATAGCTACCAGTTTTTTTTATAAGATTATATTTGTAGCTATTGGTAATTGTCAGAAAAGAAAGGATTAAATGCTGGAGTGCAGGCAGTTTGAAATACTGCTATGGATACCTACCTCTAAGTCATTAAAAAATAAATGCGTATCGGCAAGATTAAAAATCATTTCTTCCATCCGAAGTCCGAGAGTCACTGCCACAGGTGGGTCCTACAGAGGAAAAAAAAAAAAGGAAAGAAATGTATAATCAATCACACACAAGTGGAGTAAAAAACTCTGAAAAGCTATAATTCTGTATAGCTACGCGCATGTAAATCCTGTGGAGTGAGATTTATCTGTTCAAAACTGCACGGAACTATAGTCATATTTTTATTTTGAGCTGCACACACAAATATATAGTCAAAACATCAAAGGAATCCAGTGATAATTAAAGTTTGAGAGGCTAAGGAGCTAGAGCGATAATTTCATGAGAAGTAAACATGACTTCTAAAAATGAACATTGGTGTTTCCTCAAGATGTAAGAGATATGAGAACTGCAAACTATATATGGTAGCAAAAATGATGCAAAGAGAAGCAACAATGGAACCATTAACTTGAGTTTTGGTACTAAAGTAGACCTAGTAGTGTCTGGTTTGAAACTTGTTTAGTAGATTAGGGCGCAATCCTTACGTCAGTGCTTTCCAGCACTGGCGTAGCGGTGCCAATGGGATGTGTGCTGCATCCTGCAGCTGGGTGTCACTCACGGAGGCCTCCTCAAAGTAAGGGAATGTTTGTTCCCTTACCTCAGAGCTGCACTGCTCTTGTGTCAGTGCTGGAAAGCACTGAGATAAGGGGTTAGGATTGCACCCTTAATCTGTAACACACATTATGAAATGTAGGCTCCTACCATAATTTCCCCTGCCAATGCACGCATGCTAAGGAGGTGCGTGCTGCATCCTATGGTGGGGGGGCAGTAGCAAACATCTCAGGGTAAGGGAACTTTTGTTCCCTTGCCCTGGGGAAAGTTTCCACTTCCCTATGGGTCTCCTCAGTTTTGCACCAGCTATTTTGCTCGGACAGAACCAAGAAATATAATGGAAGCAGAAAGGAATAGGATCTGGCTGAACCTGACTCCTGCCAATTCCACTCTTCCCTCTCCCATTCCATTCCCCTCTTCACCAGCCTTCACTTCCGCCTCAGCTGGTGCCAGATGATGGTGTCTTCACCACCAGTTAGCACAACCAACATCATGCACCAAGGTTCAGGCTCTTCCATCTTCCACCTCTGCTGGTGGAATACATGTTCCATCAGTGGGGCACTTTTAATAGGACTGAGCTATAAACCATCCTAGTGACAATTTACACCCCCTGGGCAGGATTGTTTCCAAGTTTATACTAATGAAGGAGACTTCTAAACAGGCAGGAGAAATGTTCACACTGATTCAGCAATATCATGGTGCTAAAGACAGACTATTGCTAGTACAAAAGGAAAATTCAAAGTGCTGCTGGCAATGGGGCAGGGGACAGACTTAGCCAGACCTGTGTGTGCTGGCTTACTGGAACCTGTAGAGCTAGGCTCCTCCAGATCCTGAGTCTCACATCAGGCCGTGTGGTCTGACAGGAGACTCTTTGATTTTACACTGGCTCAAGTGCTGCCACAGAATTGAGTAGTCCCAATTGTGTCTACTTCCCTTACCCGAGGAAAGGGGATGAAAGTCCCTTTCTCCCGAGGAGGCGGCAGCAGCTGCCCAGGGCATGTTGGATGCTGCGGCAGCCATTTTGGCATCACAGCAGCCCTTCACTCCAGACACCTCAGGATTGGGCTGCCCTTTGGGAATCTAAACTGACTCAGAGGTCGCTCAGAAGTACAAAAGCATAACATATTTTGTATCTGCAAAAAGGTAGCATTAAAAAAACTCATCTGCTTAGAACTCCAGATGATTGCCCCTCCTCACATGATAGGATTCAAGCAAAGACTGAAGCAAGTCACTGCACAGCACCAGTCATGGAACACATATAGCATGGTATGAAGCTATGTTACTCTGCCCATGTTTAGAGAACTATAAGCACAAAAGTAGCGACGGTGATGGGAATTTTGATGATGAGGTACTGTATACAAAGGTACTGTGTCTTCTCAAATAACAATCAACAAACCGGCAGGGGGGAACAATATGGAGATGAATAGCATCTCTTTTCAGAATGTGAACAGGTTCCTTGTCTCCAAGCTCCAGATCCAAATTAGGGATTTTAGCTCTATTACAGAAGCTGGGGTTGCAAGGACACGGCTTACCTTCACAGAGGTAAGTCAACAAGGAGGGTTCCGAAGGGTGGGGTAGACCCTGCTTTGACTCCTGAACCTCTACGATGCTACTCTATCTAAGCATCTCAACAACAGATATGAGCATGCAGCATACTCAAACACCTATGATCAGAGTGTCTCCCACTCTGCCCTTGTATGTATGGGAAAGATGTTCATAGGCATAACAATTGTTCCTTGCTTCACAGGTTGTTGCACATCTATATGCTTCTCCCCCTCACCTCTGTTGCACTTCCAGCAGCGGTCTCTTTACAGCAAAATGCTGAGTTTTATTTTAAAACAGGTACACAAATATAAACTTTGTTGCCAGATGAAAACACCAGTTCTCTTGAGCTGTCAATATGGAGGAGGCATGATATGATGTATTGAAACTGCCGCATGTTAATAAGAATATATAAAGAGGTTTTATGAGAAAGAGAAGCCAGGGGCCAATTGGGGAAATGTGGGTTACAAGTTGGCTGATCATGAAAGGCCATGCCTGTTTTGCGCAGGCTCAGACACTGGTATCAAATCAGTCCAATTCAAGAGGTATAGCCTCAAAAGTATGAAAGAGTAACATGAATTTTCCCTCAATTTTAAAAGAATATTTAAAAAGTAAGAAAGAAGCAAAGCAAGTAATGTGAAAATGCTCTCAGTGGTCAAATGATTACAAGAGAAGTTGCATTTGAAGGATGCAAGAATGGTTCTGAAAACCCTTTGAAAAAATTTCCCTGCTCTGCATTTATTGCTGATTTTAATTTAAAAAGCAAAACCAGAAAAAACCTTGTCAGCTCATTGGCTCTTGGGAACATGGCCCTTAGCCAGAGATAGCCAGCATTGCAAGGGAGGCTAGATCAACTATAACACTTCCCTAGATCAAAATACAGATGCCTTTGGTTACGTTAGCAGTGGGCATAAATTGGAGCCAGACAGTCTGTCTGTGGACTTCTGTGCTAGACTGGCCATCTACTAGAATGCCTCTTTGGAGACAAAGTAAAAATATCTCAGGAGAACCAACACTTATAGTTATGAAGAGATAGACTGATGAAAGAAGCCTGAATCATGTCAAAAACCTGCCCCTCCCTTAATGCCCCCAATAGTTGCAAATTATGGAGTGGCATTAGGGAAAAAGCCTTAAATAATCATTTTGTTTCTAAGGTTGCAATCCTATATACACTTACCTAGGAGTAAGTCCCATTGAACTCAATGGAGCTTACTTCTGAGTAGACATACAGAAGCATGCACTGTAATACAATGAAATGAAGGCATTTAGAAGCAAAACTTCTGTAGCTCTTTCTATATGGTACCAGACAGAATTTCAAAACAACATAGTGAACATTGTTCTAAAAGCTGTATCTCTTTATCAGTATTTCCATACATAAGGATTTCCACTTATCTAAACTGCACATATTAAGACCATCCCTCTTTATTCACACCAAGATTTTTGATATAAGGCTTGGGAATGCTGTGGGGGAAAAATGACCAACTCCCTCGTGGAGGCAAGGTCTATCTTCCATTTTACCCAATGGGTAGACCTTCCCTTCGCTTTGAGCTCTGGCGACAAAGAAAGGAAAAATTTGCCTTGCATGCCTAGGAAGGGGTTCCAGGAGATTGGATCAAATTTTGGATTTTTCCCCCGGTAGGACAGAGGTGTCCCTTCTTGGATGTGCGATTGTGGTTTTCAAGGGAAGTGCTTTTCAGGTCCTTCAGCAAACAGAATGTAGCTGGGGAAGAGGTTAGACACAACGCCTGATGGATAGTATATGCCCACGTTTTCATGGTATGCGCATCACACACTCCCTTTTACAGTGTATCTATTTTTGTGCGAAGTTTCTACAAATTACTATGAATATTCTGATCTTAAAGAACAGAAAATGGAAAAATTCATGGGAAATGTGGAAAAACAGGTGAAACTAGAAGTTGCTCATAGTTTGCCACTAAAATTTGTGTGCTAAACCTCACTGAGTGATGCTAGAACTTCTGAAATACTTTTGTCCTCGACTTCAATGCTATATTGATGCTGAATAAAGTTAATAATTGTTGTTTATTCTATTTTTTATCATGCCACCCAGTGTTTTCCTTTTGGTATTTGCTTTGGAACAAATCAGAATTTTTCCCACTGAAATTAATGTAATAATTATACCCGACTGGATTTTTGATACAAGGACTATTTTCAGGAACAAATTAGGCACCAATAATGAGCGAAGAGTATAATTATCTCCTAGATAGGCCTGTAATATAGATATAAAGGCTAGAAGGAAATGCTGGTTTAACAGCAATCCTTGGTACTATTCTTCTACTTAGCTTCATCTAGTGTCCCAGTAAGTCAGAGGGATCTCTGATCATGAAAGCATGAGTGCCAGGGGAATTGAGAGACTATTGCTCTGTGAACTGTTGACTCCTTGTTTTGAGAAATGTTTCCAATATGGATCTCTCTGCTGCAGCTGTTCTAGAGCATTAAACACCACCAATAAAATTCCTCACAGCGTTTATGATTTCAATGAACCATAAGACATTCAGGTAAAATGGGCAAGGCTAGAATCTGCATTCTTTGAGTGTCTCCAACAAAAGCTACTGAAGTTGGTGGCAATCACAAAGAAGAAATACCCTAAGAATGTACATGTAGCACTTATAAGAGAATATAAATTTTTCTACAGCAATGTGGGTTGAGAAATGTTTCTGAAATATTAAATAACTTTGCTAGCACGCTTGCCAATTTTGCAGAAGAAAATGGCAGCAGAGGAAATTCTGAATGGAGAGATTGGTTGGAATGCTGTGATATGAGGTAATCTTCATACCCCCAAATTAAAATGTCACAGTTTCTGATTTTCTCTAGTAATTGGCATGCTGTAAATATATATATATATATCACATGTGAACCCAGTTTCAACCTTTTGAATGGCTTGGGAGTCCCTAACTGCACATCTTGCTCTTCAGTTCAGCCTTCTGGGTGCCCTGTAAAGACTGTAAAGGTTTTGAGCAGCCATTTTCAACAACTGTGCCGTGCCACAAGTGGTGTGCCATGAATGGTCTGCAAGTGTGCCACGGGAGTTTGTGGGAGGGTCATTTATTAGTAGGGCCACTGAGGGATATGAGACCCTTACTTGCAATGTGATGTGTCTTGTCAATCATAAAAAACTTGGTGTGCCTTGACAATTTTAGCACCTTGTCAATGTACGGTGAAATGGAAAAAGGTTGAAAATCACTGGTTTAGAGGAACAATCCTTGAACTCCATTTCTAGGCAGAGTCTAGCGAATGTCTACACACATTATATGTAAGGTCTCCAGCAGCCTTGGAAGTATAGGAATTTGATTATTATTATTAATTTATTGATAAAAATATTTTCTAGATCTCTTTTTTCTATAGTAAAGCTATATGGGTCCCAGTAGATTGTCATTTTAAAAAGTGGATCCTGGTGCTAACGTCTGAGGGAAACAGAATGCTAATCCAGATAGGCCTTTAGCCAGGCCAGCAGGGCTGTTCTTAAATTTTTATTGATGCTTTAAATTCACGTGTCACATACCTTCCCATATTTTTGTGCATATGATCCTGTAAGAAGTGAATGGAAGACAATGATAGTTTCATCCAAATCCCAAACAAATACACGCTGCAAACAAAAGCATTGACAAAAATCAGTAAACCATCCGGAAAATTATATACAAAGTTAATTTTCTCACAGCAAAAAGCTAATTATGTAGCCTAAAAGTATAATTGTTAAGAAGCCACCCCAGCCCATGAAAGTTGGAAAAAGTCTGCCTCAGTTTGGCCTGCATAGCTTCACTCAGAAATAAGCCACAAGCTTGTCTGGAGCAAGGATTGAGGGAAAGTACACTATGCTAAACTGACTGAGCCTGAGAATACCAGGTTTCTAATACCTAGTGCAGTTAATAAACTTATGATTTATTTCATTGTGTGAACACTGTTTGTCTCCCATTTAACTGTTCACCATTTCTAATAATAATAATAATAATAATAATAATAATAATAATAATAATAATAAACTTTATTTAGACCCCGCCCTTCTCCCTAAAGGGACCCAGGGTGGCTAATAACCCTCTTCAGTTCATAACAACCAGACAAATGTGTGTCAAGGAGTGAGAAACAGAGGTCAATTAGACCTCACTGGAAAAGTTCCATTTCTACTGGGATGCTGTTCTCTCATCCATTCTGAAGGCCCTGAAAGTAAAGGAAGGCACTACTGAGTTTCTCAGAAGATACAGGCCAGACTGACAGAGGATAGCTTGTAGGGTGAAATATCTAGGGTCCGCTTTGGTGCCCAAGAACAGAATAATAAGACAGATACTTATTATCATGCCAGTTTGGGAGCTGCAGGGTTCACTTGGGTCTTGGAATGGAAAGTGGGCACAGCAAGTATAATCAAGGGGAAATAACATTAAAAATGCAAGGGAAACTATTTGGACAAGATATTGATCATGTACCACAAACCGTTCCTAGTAAGGACTTCTATATTACAGTTGATACAGGAGAGGAAAAATGAGGAGAAGCAAACATTGATAGCATAGCTGAACATTGTTAAATATGTATAGGTGGTTGGATCTGTCCCACCACAGTAATACTATTCCGTGTAAGCACTGTGAGGGAAGGGGCACACATTTTTACTATGCCAATTTATAGTTCATAGCTACTTCATAAACAGAAATTGATTCAATGAGCAATATTTTGTATCATCCTCTACTTGGTTTCCATCTTAAGAAAAGCATTTAATCACTTCTTCATCTGTCGGAGCCAACACAGGGCAACTTTGGGTTACTATTCATCAATTTCTAAAGTACATACCTCCAAGTCACTGTCAGGAGGGGGTGATGGGTTGTTTTTCCTCCCTCTGCCCCGTGATTTTGACCCAGAACTCCTACATGTTCTGTCATCAAGATCTTTGATTGGTGTTGAGGGGCTCTGTACAGTGTCAAACTCTCCTGCAAACAAGGCAGTTAAAGAAAATATTTTAAAGAAATAGAAAGGATACCCTTCAATAGTTCTACACAGCCCTGGTCAAATAAGGTGTACCAATGGATTTTAAATGGAAATCTCACTTACCTGTAAATGTCCCATTGTACCTAGTGGAACTAGTGCAATGAGCTCTCTGGAAAAGATTTTGTCCTAGCCTACTTCAGCTATAATGTTATCTGAAAGGAGGTGTTCCCCATGTACCCAAACAGTGACTGAACAGGGTAAGGTCCACAGGACTAACTAAATAAGAGCCCAATCCTGTGCTTGGCGGCATGGAGCACTGTCGCAAACGTGCCGTAAGGCACGTTTGCCAGCCTCACCACCGGGCTCCCGCCGGTGCTAGCCCAGCGCTGTCTGGTGCTGGGCTAGCATGGGGTGGTCACCCAGCTTCTGTGGCTTGGTGGTCTCCTGGACCGCTGAGTAGCGGCACGGTAAGCGGGGGTGGACAGGAGGCGTTCTGAGAAGGGGAGAGGCTGGCGGGGGGGTGGAGAGAGGGCGGGGGAAGCGTGATGGGGAGGTGTGGCGTGGGGAGGGGGCGGGCTGGAGGCGTGCCGGGGGGAGGGATGGGAGGCGGGTTTTCGGAGCTCTGCTCCACAGGATCCAAAGCACTTGTGTAGGGCTGCATGCCCTACACGAGTGCCTTTACCGTACTACCAACCTTTGGTCGGCGGCAAAGTGAGTAGCCCTATTGTGGGGCTTCTTACCTTATCCAGGAGAAGGGACGAAAGTAGCCTGGGAGGCGCAGAATGCAGCGGCAGCCCTTCTTGGTGCCGCTGAGCCTGGGCACCCCAGGCAGCTCAGGATTGGGCTGCCCCTTGGCAAACTCAACATGGAACTAAGCACAGAGATGGAAAAGTGAAAGGACAGAGCAGAGGAACATACCAGGAGTCTCTCCAGGGTAATTCCACTGTAACTCAGAACAAAAAGAACTACTATATGATGGGCCAGACTGCTCTGCTTTCAATTAAGAAGACATAAAAATTATAGGCAACTTCAAAATCCAATTATTCTCCTAAGAAGTAATAGGGCAGTCTGCTTATTAGGATGTGCAAGAACAATTTCATTCCCATGACAGGATCTGTCTATGTCATTCAAAATTCAGTCTTGCTCAGTGTTCTACGTATCCAGCACTTGAAAGCAGCTTCTGCAGTAGACCAAGCAGCTTCATGTTTTGTGAACTAAATGGATGCCCATCTGGCTGCTTTTACATATTCCCCCCCCCCCCAACAGGAACACAACTACAAAAGGCTGATAGGACTGCAACTGCTATCCTATGTCTCATGGAGGAAGGGGTACCCTGCTCAAGAAACCTGTGGATGAACTTGATATTGTAGAGTCAGAAACCGTCCAATCTTTGGAAGATTCCTTAAAAGAAATTGTCTCAATGAACCAGCAAGTATCAATGCCTGATGCATTTTATGAAGCATGCAATACCCTAGTCTTCTCACCAACCTGCCCTTGCAGAAACCCCTGAAACAGTTGTATTGCTTTTTGGGCATAATGATGGAGTGGAGATCTCTTCACTAGAAACTCTGCTCTACAAGAACCTTGCCATTTGAATTTGAAACAGGTTCCCAGTGCACGAGAAAGATCTCCTACTGGAGAGTAATTTTTCTTTAAACTAGTAACTAGTTCTTTAACTTGGACAAGTTAGAGGAACCTTAGGTGAAGCAAAGCCAGTGAACACACTGCCCTAGTCATACTAGGGGGAAAAGCACAAGCATCTTGATCTAGAAAAGTTAGTTACACATACTGTTTGACATTAATGAGAATTATCTGCAAATGTTTTGCTTCATTCATTTCAATGGGACTTCATTCATTTCAAACATGACTTTCTCTTGAGACCATTATGTTAAACCACATGTCTCATCCAGGTATGAACCCTTGAATCTCAGCTGTGGAAGATTATCTCACCAGTACATGAGGGAACCAAGGGGAGAAAATACACCCTGGTGAGGATTAGGGACAACAGCCACAGGGGACACTCCCATTTTGGTTGCTATTTGCATATTGTTTATATTTGGGGTACACAAGATGAGTGAGAGATACAAGATTTTGTGCCCTTTCCAGGATTATATATTAAAAAATCCCAGACTTCAAAAATACAATTTTTGAAATTGCTAAATATAAATATTCAATACAAGATATAATTTATTTCAGTTGTTAAATATATATTGAGTTGCTCAACTTTAAGTAATGTTCCAAACCACCTGATCTCAATTATTGCACTCTCTCTATCGCTGCCCCACAAAATAAACAAATAAATGTTATTTCCAGTTTCCACTTTACATTAGTCACTACCATTTGCTCTAGGCTTCATTTTTGGATCAAGTCTGTACACAATCGTGTAATTCCCCATTAAACAGTATTGCAACTAATCACTGTATCATGCATGTTCTGGATATTTAGAGCCAAGTTTATTTCATTAAGCTAATCTCTAAATCAGAATGGCCAGCTGTCTTCTACTTGAATGCAAGGTATGATTCTATTTTCAGACTGCAGAAGCCACAAACTAGCGCATGGTTCTTTGAACAACTGTAGGTTTAATTGCTTGATTTGCTTTTTACAAGTAGGAACAGCTCATTGCAGTATTTTTTTTACCCTTAAATTGATTTTAAACCCCTCATTTAATCTTACAAATGATTACTGGTATGTAGAGAAACAGTGCCAAACATACAGAAGGAATTCAAAATTTTAATCAAGTAATATATGGAAGCATGGGAAACAATAAGGACAGTGTATTAATGGTCATAACTCCTTGGTGTTTACTCGTTTGTGAAACACTAAGGATTTGAAGTGTTTCAACCAGTTGTAACAAAGCTCTGTTCTATTTATAACTAAACATTAGATACCTCTTCACTTTACTTTATGAAGAGGTTTGTGACATTTGAAAGGCTGCACTCCAGAAAAAGTTAACCCAATGAAAGTTATCACCTTACCTAATACGGCAAAAACAGAAGGAATCATTCAGCATCATAAGATAACTATCTTTCTACAGTCACCAGAATGTAGAATTTAGTAACTTCCACCCATTCATTAATTTCTGAATGCTCACTTTTGCAACAAAAAACTGGTCCTGCTCACATAATTTTCCAGGTGATGGAAGACAAGCTGTGATCTTATGTCAAGTTTGCATGTTTCACTTTACACTGGACACATGAGCAGTGTCATGACACAAGGCTAACTTTCGATGGTGCAGCAACATCTAAGACGCTGCTCCACTGTAAATAAGGGTAACTTGCAGAGGAGAAGGAAGGAGAGAGTGTATGAATCTAAGCCTCTACCCAAACCATGATGTGATTTAGAACCTGGCTTAGAATGTTTGTTCACTCACATGTACAGTATATGTACAACATATATTAGTAGTCCTGCCTATCAAGTAAGTAAAACATCTTGTTAAAATTATACTTGCTTGTCTATGCCAAAACATCTCATGTTTCTGTTGACACACTGGAAATAGCTGGGTTAAAAACTAGGTCAGTGGACATTTCTGATGACTGAACATCAATAACTTATTTTCTTTAAATGTATTACTATAGAAAGTTTGTTACAGTGTTGGCAGAAGCTTTCTATGATTGATAAACTTCAAGTAACCACAGTCAAGTCAGACATACTAAGTTCTGAACAACCACTTAAAGTACTAAAAAGATGTAACTTTTAGCAAAAGAAAAAGCCTACAGACAGAATGAATACCACTGCTCTAGTTTGTCTACAATGCAACCACTGCATCTTGCAGTATATACTTTGTCTGAGAAGTTTGCCAAATTTGACAAGGTAGAACCAGGAAAAACACCAAGTATGACTTTCCAGTGGAAACAAGGCATGCTAGAACGTATGAGGCAGCCTTTGAACCCTTTCACTGACCCAGAAGCATAAGTTCGTAGTTAAGAGCATGATAAGATGCTCTGCAACTCTGGTATAACCAAGACCATTTGGATAGAAACAGGAATCTCAGTTCTCTTATTTGACCTTGCAAACCCAGGTAAAAAGCCTAATGTATTGGAAGTTTTTGCTAATACAGAAAATGTATAGGGAGTGAATAAGGACGTCAGAGACTAGGAATATGATTTATTAGCATCAAAATGATCAGCTCCTTTCTGGCCCCCAGTTTATGTCTGTCTGCCATAATAGATTTTCCCACACTTTCCCTCTCTTTCCCTAGTATTCACAGCCTTCCCCCCCAATTAAAAAATCCTCCCGAAAATAAATGTGCAGTTGTGTAATTTCTATGCACCAATTGAAGCAATTATTCAAATATGCCCAATAGGAGTAACTTATTAACTGTGGTAGAATATGGGTTTTGTAGTTGTAGAATTTAATAACTTGAAGGAACTATAGAACCCACCTATGACTGTTTCATAAAGACCATAACCAGTACAGTGAAATATTTTTTTTTCATACTGTACATAATTAATCTTTGAAACTTGCTGTTTCAAGTTGTGGTGATGTGTGAAGTGATGACAGATGGATCTTCCAAGGAATTCAGGGCAGGGTACATTATTTGCCCCTTCCCCTTTTTTTATTCCCAACAACCTGATAAGCCAAGTGACTGGTCCCTAACTCATCCAGTGAGTTTTGCAACTCAATATGCATTTGGCCCTTCCAGCATTCTATCCACTATCACACACTCGCTCACCAAATTTATTTTGGCAGGCTTATATGCTAAATAACTTCCAGCCAGTGTATTCCATGATTGCGTAATGCAAGAATGAGACAGAAATGTGTATTTTATGCGATTCAAAACAATGGTGATCTCAAGTAGCTCCAACACCTGAAAAATAAATTTGCCCACTCACTTCCTATATCTCTGAAGTGCTGAAGTGATCATGCAACACTGCACGCCCACTCCACGTGTCACGCCCACTCCAAAAATACACCACATGCCTGTTCTTCTGTATCACGTTAAAAATACACTCATCTAAATAGAGTGCAATGTTTTGAATGTGTAGCTGTGAAATTTTACTGCAGGTCTGTTTCATGCAACAGAGAACACTGTGAACTCTTTCCCATCAGTTTCTTCATACTCAGCATCACAGTATCAAGTTCTAGCACCTAAAATATATGCTAGAATGCAGTTTGTCTCTGAAAAAATCATGTACTTAGCCTCTCTGTTCTATGCACAGAAAGTTGTGAATATACAGAAGAAAAAAAATACCCTCTCATAAGCAGTCAAGATTAAGGGCCCAATCCTATCCAACATTCCAGCACTGATGCAGCCATGCCAATGGGACTTGCACTGCATCCTGTGGTGGGTGGACAGTCACAGAGGCCTGCTCAAGGTAGGGGAATGTTTGCTCCCTTACCTTGGGATTGCATTGCAGCTGCATAGGTGCTGGAAAGTTGGATAGAATCAGGTTCTAAAAGTATTTACACACAGGAAGAAAAACTGGTTTGGGACACTGAGGGCACAAGAGGCTTGCACTGTATCCAGCGCATGATAGGGGCCCAAAGTGGCTCAGCCAGAGGTAAGGGGAAACTTACCTCTGGGTAAGGCATCCTGGCTCCTATGGGTCTCCTTAGACTTGCGCCACCTCCTGAGGTGGCACAAGTCCAAGGAAAGCGGAGTGGCTTGGTCACTCCGAACTCCCTGGGAACGGGGGTTGGGATCCAGCATGACTGCTTGATCCCAGGCCTGCCTCCTACTCCCCACTTGCCCACCCCCGGGGCCACCCACTGCCCGCCATCTCCCACCCCAGAACGTCTTCCTCCCCACCTCCTCCCCGCCCACCCCAGAGTCTTGTGTCAGCCAAGCTGTTGCCTCTGTTGGTGTGGAGGCTTGTGCCAGCCTCTGCAGGCTGCCACACCTGCGCATGCCGGCATTGCCAACTCACAAGGAGGTGCAAATGCAAGTACTATTCTGAATTCTGCCCTGAGAGTTTGTGTGCACATGTTTAGCATTGCAAATAGATTGTGAGGGTCTGAATACATCATAAAACTAGGTGGGAAATCATGCTGAATCTGAAGCCCATAGAATGCTTATTTCAAACTATGAAACATGTGTCTGTCAAATGCTCAGAAATGTGACCATTTGGGAGTCTTGCAAACCTAGTCAAGAGGTTCTGGAAGAACAGTACAAGTTCCCTGGTCCTTTATGGCTCTCCTGTCTGGTATAAGGCTATTACCCAACCATTAGAACACATTCAAGCCTCCTTTCTGCGGAAGATTTTGGGTTTACCCAGGTGCGTTCCCTACTCGGTTCTGTGCCTTGAGGTGGGGTTAATTCGGCTAAAGACGACTGCTTGGCTTAGATTACTGAAATTTTGGTTTAGGACTTTATTTAACCCTACCTCCTCTGGTCTAATGCTCCAATTATTGTCGGATTCAGTCCTGCCATTAGAGATCACTGATCTTCTAACCAAGCTCAAGTCAATAGGGCTGGACACTGCAGAGCTAGGCATGATTGGTTGTGATGCTGCTTACAGAATCGTCAAAGAAAGAATTCTTGACATCGAACAACAAGAGCTGTTTAGTGCCGCCAGAACCACATGCTCTCCACTCTATCTCCATGTTCCAATCAGTTTCGGGAAACTGGCCTCCTTCTTTTATCACCTGGAGTGCCCACAGGCTCGGAGAGCATTCACACTTGCAAGATGTAATGCTCTTCCATCAGCCGTGTTATCGGGCAGGTTCAGTGGTATTCCCTACTCGGAGAGGAAATGCAAGTGTGGTAGGGATTGTATTGAGACCATAACACATACCCTTTTCTACTGCCCACTTCATGACGTCTCACGCAAGAAATATCTAGGCCCTTTGCTAACTAGGATGCAGGGCTGGGAGGACTCAATCATGCTTCAGTCTCTCCTTTCCACATCTGACTCTGAGACCCTTGATAGGGTTGCTGCCTTTTTATCTGGGGTAGTTGCCAGGCAGAGCTCTGGAACTCTGGACAGTATGTGAGGAAAAGACTGATGTCTATGTTGTGGTGTCTTTGTATATTTTTGTTTTGTTTTGTTCTTTCTCTGTATTTTATGCCAATAAAGGTCTACTGAAACTGAAACCGAAACAGTACAAGTTGCTAGGTAGTGTTTTGCAAAAATGCTACATGTGCAAAGCCAGCTAGAAAAGTAGAGCTGTGAAATCCCAATCCTTGAATGGGCTGGTGATATTTGGACAAGCAGTTTGAATCTGAGGACAAGCAGAGCATGTACCTAATAATAATAATAATAATAATAATAATAATAATAATAATAGTAGTAGTAGTAGTAGTAGTAGTAGTAGTAGTAGTAGTAGTAGTAGTAGTAGTAGTACATGCAGCATCTCGAATGGAGGCTGCATGTTTCAGGTATATATACCAAAATAACAGATGTAGATGTAGATGTATACCAAAATAAGATGTAGATAGAGGTGACAAACATAAGGCCCATGAGCTGGATATGGCCCTTAGAAGCTCTTTATCTGGCCTGCATGATGATTGGGCTCTCCCAGCACCATCATCAGCTGCTCTTAGCTGCTGAGCAGTGAAATGATGTATGGGCATAAATGGCACTGGGACAGCCCAATTATCATGCGGATCGTCTTTTTGGTAGTGTTGCTTCTGATGAGATGTAACTGTTGAAAATGCAGCCCATGTGATGACTGGGCTCTCCCAGCGCTGCCTTTTCAGCAGCACCACTTCTGCTGAGCACTGTAAAGGAGAGGTGGATGAGGCCTCAGAAGATGAGTACAGGTGAAGAGGCAGGCCAAGAAGGTTGAGAGAGGAAGAAAGGAGGTGCTGGGAGCACCCAATTATCTTGCGGGCTGCCCTTTCAGCAGCGCCACTTCTGCCAAGGTGTCATTTTGCAAAGCACTTTGCAAGGTGTCAGTTGCTGAACTGCAAAGTAATGCCTCCCTTTTTGAGAGAGGGGGGTTAGGGATGTCTGCATCTGGATGAGTAGTAAGTGCCTTTACACCTGGATCCCTTTTTTCCCACCAGCCAATATACTGAATGCCCACTCTGAATGCTCACTTGGGATATGAAGCAGGATATAAATAAGCAAGTAAATAAATACTGCAGTTGTTCACACATGAAGGTAATGCACCAATGCACTGATACACTGAGAGTATGCAGTTCTTTCCAGTCATATTTCCTTTTCCATAATTTCCTTTTGAGCAGTGACTGTACATTTTCCATGTTGATTTTTTTTAAAAACAGGAACACATTATTTTGTAAACAAAACTAAAATGCACCTATACCATAACTAGCAATTTTGAGCACCACTTCTAAATGGAAAGAATACATAAAATATTTCACCTGGATGAAGGTCTGTACCTGGTTGACTAGTCAGTCCAGGGAGAGATTCCTGGAGCTGGTATGTTGACGATGATGAAGAGGTACCATCTGTGGTGTTGTTTGAGGTCATATATGCTCCATATGTGGTTGGTGAATAATATTGTGGGTACTGGTTTTGGCCAAAAGATGTATATGATGGATAATCCTAGAGTAGTAAAAACAATGCTTTAAATTATAGCTCAATTTTTAAAACCTAAAATAGAGCAATAGGACAACAGTAATTGCCCATTCTAAATATTTAAAATTGCCAAATTAGATTTTGTTTCAGGTTCATAAAAACTAAATTAACCATACCTGTTGTGAACTACTGAAGTTTGTAGAATTTGATACTGAATTGTTTGCATAAATAGTGGAAGATGGTGTAAAACTAGAACCTAGAGTTAAAAGAACAATTCACTATAAGAACTAATATATTATAATGCAGACAAATTAAAAGAAAGAGTTGGAAGATTTCATATTAAAATACAAAGAGTATGTAAGTCATCAGTGTAGATAAGTGGTTCTCAAACTCTGAAGGAGTTTTTACTCCCTCAGTAAGTCTTTGTGGGGGAGGGGCTAGGGCAGCAAAGTGATCCCCAGGATCACATCACTGGGCGGGGGGGTTCCTTTGGACTTACTTTATGAAGGCAGGGCTGCGGGGGAGCCCTGTGCAGCGCTCCCCGAGGCTTGGAATGTTCAGAAACAGCAGGAGCAAATCACCTCCTGCAAAAAACCTCCTGCTTTTTCTGATCGTTCCAAGCCTTGGGAGTGCTGCGGAGGGCTGCTCAGGGCTCCCCGCACAACTTGCAGCAGCCCTGCATACATAATGCAATTCCAAAGCAACCCCCTCGCCTCCCCTTATGGGGATCCCTTCCCTGCCTCGCCCCCTCCCCTGCCCCTTAAAGGGACGGGGACCTTTACATGACCTGTTGGGTCACAACCCACCAGTTTGAGAACCACTGGTGTAGATATTTGTCAGACTGACCTGTAAGGGAAATATGGCAATTACAACTATATATCACAAATAACTTCAGCTGGTGCTTCAAAAACTGAGCAAGAGACTAATGCTTTAACTCAGGGTTTCTCAAACTAGGGTGTCGCAATGTCCCAGCCTGAGGGCCCTGGACTCTTTCCCCTTAAGGGGTGGGGGCAAGGGGGAGGCAGCAACACGATCCCCAGGATCACATCACTAACAGAGTTGCGGCAGCCTCCCAGGGATTGTGGAAGTTGAGTGTGATCACTCCACTTTCACTTTCTGAAGGCTGCGGAGCCCTGCGGAGGGTTGCGCAAGGCTCCCCGCATGCCTGGGAGGCTACTGCAGGGATTGGTAAGTAAATTTCAGTCCCTGCACCCCCCTTAGCGACGCGATCCTACAGATCGCATTGCTGCCTTCTCCTGCCACCACTGCCTTCCCTGCTCCCCTGCAAGGACTTACTGTGGTCCTCAAACTCCCTGAGAGTTTGAGAACCGCTGCTTTACCTTCTCCCTGTTACTCATATTCACCCAAAAATACATAAGAGAAGGCATTTGGAGTAACTTAGCACAATCCTAAGCATGTGTTCGTGGGGTTTACTCCCAGGAAAGTGTGTATAGGATTGCGACTTGTGTTTGATTAACTAATACAGACCCCTCCTCGAATCTGCAGGGGATATGTTCCTCTTCCCCACAGATAACAGGATACCACAGATAAGGGGAGACCCTATCTCTGCAGTTCCCTGCACCCTATTACCTTTGTTTATGTTGATTACATTCCCTGAAGTGATAAGGTGTCTTGCTTGAACAAATGCTATCAGCTAAAAGCTGATAGCCAGATGAGCAGGCAAGCAGGCTGCAGCCTAAAAGGGGGACTAAGAGCAAACATTCAATTCCTGTTTCCAGATTCCTGTTGCTCTTAGGTGACACCTTTTAGGACACCTTTTAGGCTGCAGGTTTCTTGCCTGCTTGTAGAGCTACAATATTTTGGTTACAGCGTTTGTTCAAGCAAGATATTTTATCACTTTGAGGAAATGTAATCAACATAAACAAAGGTAATGGGGCACCAGGGGGCCATAGGAGAGGGTGTGGGGAACCGTGGATAACCTTATCTGTGGAAACGGGTGGGATGCTTGTAAATGCATCTTAATGGGTGGGATGCTTGTACATGCATCTTAAGCGGGTCTTAACTTATCTCACTTATAACCCACCCTTTAGAGTGGGGAGTGGGCTCCTAAGCTGGAGGAAGCAATCAGCTAAATTTTTGGTGGAATGGGGGAAGTGGGATAGGAGAGAGATGCTCATTTTTGTTCCTAAAACTAAAAACTCCATTGGTCCCTGTCTGTGTGGTTTTTTGTTTTTTTTAACTTAACATTTTTAATAGATAGTCAATTAATAAAATTAAGAACACTGTACAGGAGACATTGTGATTCTGTAAATATGAATTATGAACAAGATGGGAAAACAATTCGGCAAACAAATTATCTATTTAAAATTGGAGGTTATCATACAATAAAGACTGAATAGACAATTATAACTGTAGTGATCAGGAGACATGAGGTATGCTTAACCCCAATAGGCTAGTAATCATATGAAACTGATAGGCATGAAACTGACAGAATCCAATATTATTAAAAAATAGTTTAAAAGAGAAAAGGGAATACACTGATTACTGACCTGGCATTTGGTAAGAATATGGTGTTTGACCTGGCTGCGGTGTGGAGAATCCTGGGCTATAACTAAGACACCCAGTCTGCAATGGTGATTGCGTTTGTGAAAGTCCACTTTCTGTCTTGATGCCTGGCAACATTACACCCAAATCTGTGTAAGAAATTAATTTTCAACTGATTCATACAGATGAAGAGAAAAAAAAGCATAGCAGTTCCATGATGCCAAATTTATTCTTAATAGATTCAAGAACAACTGGAGGTCAAATACCGTAAGTAGGTAAACTGTAAGGCTGTCCCGTCTGTGAATAGGCTGTATATACTGCTGGCTGTTGCATCCCTGAATACTGGGTCTGACCGGTATAAGCAGACATTGTTTGAGCTGCTGGAGTAGAAAGAATGTGTGGATAGGGCCTAGACAGCAGGGGGAAAAATACCATCACTGGTGACCAGAAATACCTGAACAATTGATTCAAACAAAGATAGATAATGACTTAGAAGTCTAGATATTTTACTTCCCGCACAATTACTCATTAAGGTAAAGTGACAGACTGCAGTATGATTGTGTTTCACATACTTTTAGATTTGCCACCTCTTTTACTGATCCTGACCTATCAATAGCAGTTAAAAATCCAGAAATTAAGCAGGGGGAACTTCTTGTGAAAAGGAGGTAAATGACAGGAAAAACTTCAGATTCCTTGATTTTAGGACAGTGAAAGTTCTTCTAACTTAATTGCTAATATGGATCTAAGAAAAACTACATATTAATAAAGTTTCACCAGTGTATAGCGTATTTCCAGTGTTAGGGTGCATCAACAAAGTGTTGATAAAATCCTACACTACAGGAATCATGGGTAGATGAGTCAAAGGCAAAAGTCATGAATTCTAGACAGGCTTGATCTTTGACATCTTTGAAAATAAAGTACTGATTTTGCTCAAAAGAAAACTAATCCAATGCTACTGCATGTATAAGGATGGGACTAGGCATATTAACTCAGTCTGGAGTTGTAACCAAAAACGGAAGCTCTGTAAAATTATTTTCCCTCTCTACATGTTTAAGGAGACTCATGATGGGAAGTCATTATATGCATTTCCCTGTCAATGATTGGCTGCCATTGACTGACTCTTGTGATAGAAACAAAATGCAAGAAAACACCACAAGTAAGTGTGCCTAAAGTATACAGAGAGATGAATATGGCACTGCCATTTTTGATAGTAATCCTACCCTGTGTGGCTAGAAGTCTGAAAAACGCTTCAGTGGCAGCAAGTTCAGGATAGAATTATACTAAGATACCAGCCTACCATATTTGCGCTATGGGCATGCAGCCATTAGCAAAAGCTTTCTCCTTGAATTCAAATCAGCACAGCATGGGACCATACAAAGTATCACTGAAAAGCATTTCATCAACACTGGTTACACAAAATTGTCCGTGCTTTTCTATTAAAAGAAGCTATTAATACACTTTGAAATGTACACTTAGTCTTGATTGGCTTAGTAGTTCAAATGTAATTTAATTGACACAAGCTGAATATGAACACTGAAGAATTAAATTAAATCTGGCCATTACAATCTATGATGAAATATATTAATTTAATTTACTCTTTTATTTCTGTTTTTTAGAATCACTTTTGCACTGGTAGCATAAACTACTTTCACATAAAATGTAACATACTGTACTATAAATACTAGCATTATGTTCACAAATTAATGTTTTACAGATACAGTAACTATAACCACCTTATAATTATACCAATTTTTTTCACGGGCTAAAGTTGAAAATACAATAATTTAACTAGCATTATTAATTTAAACTACTGACTTTTATAGAAAGTTCTATGAACTTTCAGATTATAAACTGTAATGCACTGGATAAAGCAAATCTTTTAAAACTGCTATCCAATGCAGAGAAATATAGCAAATGTAATTAACAGAAGCTAATATCCAAAATCTGGATCCTAAATACATTACATGTAAGAAAATCCCTTGATATCAATGGTACTTAAGTTCCCAAGAATGGGATTGGATCAGAGTCACCTTAATTTTCTAAATGACCCAATAACCGATTTTAAAGTTTCTGACTTTTAAAAACCTTTAAATAAAATATATGGCCTAAACTGGATGATATACAGTTACATTAGAAGATGTTTGGTCACTAACTTGGAGGGATAGAGCTGTGGTGAATATTGATGTGTTGATCTTGGACTGTAGCCACTACTTGTTATAACTGTAAATACAAAAAGTAAAAAAAAAATTCAATCAATACATCAAAAGATTAATAAACAAAAATGTATATAATAACAAAATCAAACATGCTTTATCAAAGTGTGATTGCTCTGATCAAAGTTAATATGAAATAGATAACAAGTTAGTTCTTACAGATGTACATAAGACAAGCAACAGGCAGTGAATATAACTTCCAATATTCATTTTCATCAAGTGTGCTAAACTTGTGACCCATTCAGTTGAATGCAGTTCACCATGGACTTGGTAAGGCTGTTTTTGCTGCCTGCTGGGGGCCCCCAAAAAGAACAAGCATGTCAAGAAGCTGGTCAGCCACAATACACAGCTGGTAGTCTTCATTCCATTTGGTGAGTGAGAAGTCTGATTTTCATAAAGCTAATTTACAGAATTAAAATAATCTCTCTTAAACAATTTTCTACTGTTCTCCATCAAGAAAGACATACCAAATTACTTTTTCACATTCAGTAAAGTTTGTTGCTCAGCACAATTTTCAACATAATCAACTAAAGTTTTACTAATACAAAATACTCAACTGTGACATGACAATAATAATGAACTCCAGGTAACAAGGTAGAGAAGCTTCTAATATTTTCTGCTGAAAGTATAGTTTCAGAAGCTTATATCAAAGACATGAGAGAGCTGCAAAAGATGTGTACATGATGCAGTTTGCCACGTTGGTATCCTTATGTCTTATTGATTACCATATGAAGTTAAATCACAATCACCACTACATGCGCACACATCATGCTATTGTACACTTGGCAAAGCAGATTTAACAAGCAGAACCCCCCTCCCTATGGACTATCTATAATCCTACACCAGTCACCCTAGGGTAGAGAGTATGTGCCCACAGAAGATCTATCAATGCATATTAAAAGTGTGTGGTTGGCAGTTCGATAAGGTGGCGAGGTAGGTCACTCCGTATTCTGAATGACATGCATTAATGAAGCTGTTCCTTCATGACAGCAAATAGGGAAACGTGCTCATGTGGAAGCCCTGCATGAAAATGGAGATGCTGGGAAACCTCTAAACTGGTAGCAATGATTTCAGTGGAATTTTTCATATTAAGCAGCTTCAAGAGTGGTTTAGTTTGACTTAGAATATGATTTCCTTTTTAAAAACATGACATTTTGAGCAGCTGCAGAAATCAGGGCTACGATACAAAGCAGTTGAAACTTATTCAACCAACCACCACTAGCCCAATGAAATCTGTGACTTTTTTTTTAAACAACTGACTCTTGAGCTATGTCATATATTGCTTTTTTAAGTCAGTTCAGTTCCAAAATGGAAAATAAAGGGCTGCGGTTCAAATAAAAACTAGTTTAGAACAAATACTTCTTGTTCAAAAAAAGCAAGACAAAGTCCACTTGGGTTCATGAACTAAGTTTCATGATTCTTTGGATCCTGTTGTATGTTGATAGTATTATACCAGTGTTTCTCAATCAGTGGTATAAATACCACCAATGGTACTTGAGATGATGTCAGGTGGTACTCACAGGACCACCCAGCAGCAAGATCAGGAAGGCAATGCAACAAACAGCAATAGAAGGCTCAGCTCAGCAGGCAGAGCTCCAAAGCATGCTTTTCCACGCTCGAAAAAGCCCTCCAGTCCACCCTTACTGGTGTTTCTCACATGACATCTGGCCTCCCAACCCAGAAGAAACTGACAATGATGTCATCACCAGTTACTTTGGGTGGTACTTCGATTAGGTGGACCATGTGAAGTAGTACTGCGGAGGACAAACCTTGAGAAACATTCCTAATCTACTTTCCATGTGCTGCATCCAGGAGTTGGGGGGCACTCACAGAGGCCTCCCCAAGGTAAGGCAATGTTTGTTCCCTTACCTCTGAGTTGCACTGGCCTTAAGGCAGTACTGGAAGGTTGGTTATGATTGTGGCCATAATGACATAAATGTTTCACTTGTGCGCACACACAATCAGATGCAACACTTATTTTACTTTTTTCAAAGACATAGTACATTCATTTAATTTCACACAGAAACCAGCGCTCAAGAGCTCAAGTACAGTAGCTGTCAACAGCATACACAGAGCAGCTGTATTTTTCTGAGCAAGCCCCAACGATGACAATCATATCCTATTAAAAATCATTCAGGAGTACTGCCTAGCCTGGATTGAATCCAAAAATTTTGAAGTTTCTCTTTCGTCTAACCATCTGTCTTGACTAAGACAGATGTGTTCCAAATATATGTACTCTAAAATTTTGAACCAATCCCTTCAGAGCAAATCCATACTAGGCAAACATACAGAGTGTCTTTATTAGGACATCTGCTGTTCATTCACTTTTGAAAAGATTAAAGTAATAGGTAAAGTGGCATGGAATTTCTTTAGTCTAATCAATCACAATTTTACTTCAAAGTGTATTCCTCCTAGCATGTCTTAGTGGTACTAGCAACCAGCCTTCAGAGTTACACAAGTAACAAATAGGGGAGGATTCTTCACTATTCCTCATTATTTTGTGAAGTACAGTATGGCCAGGATTTAAAAACAACCAAAAAAAACCTATGCATCTCGTTCTGTGAGGAGTTTGGGATTGTTTTTCTTGAACATTCTCTAGAATCAAACAGTTTCTAGAACTGACAGGCGTTTCAAAATAAAACTGTGGTAAATCATGATTGAATGCTATCCAATATAGATATAAAAGCTACGGAGCATGTCCAAGACCTTGGGGTTGCTTACAGTAACTCTGAATCCCTGCCTATATCTACAGATTAATAAATGTCTTTTAAAATATGCGTCTTAACATCATAGAATGCAATGACATCATTCTTAAGTACTTCTAAGTGTTTAAAATGTTAAAATGGCCTAGAAATACAAACCAGGATTCAACAAATTCAGCTCATTGGCATAGCACAAACTTTACTGGGCTCACTGAAGTAATTTCACAGATCTTTAGTGCCTGGCCAGTACTACATAGAAGTAGCAAAAGGAAAGATATAGCACATCTAGGGCTTCAGTTCTAAGCATATTTACTCTGCGAATCTCAGCTTATTTACTTCCAAGTACATACAGTTATACAATAAGTTGGTATTTGGATGATAAATTTTAGACTCTCTTCAGTTTGCAAAATTCATTGCAAGCTAAACGAAGTACAAAGAGCAGTGTCAATTGCCCATATAAGCTCTAAACCAGGACTGGATTTTGTTATGTCTTGAAGAAGAAGAATAGTTTTTGTACAGGAATTCAACTCATCTTTACAAAGAAAAAACCAGAAATGTTTTAGCTCCTTTAGTATTCATGAAACATTTATGACTCTTTTCTCCATTGATTAGATTATATTTCAGTTCTTTTTGCCTTATGTTATTAATGGACCTACTGCTGATCTTGCTTGTTACTTAAGAGATTCAAGTGAAAGTGCATACCCCCACTATAGGCAACTGATGAATGGAAAAATTTCAACACATGCAGAAAACAAATTAGTTTCCTATAGTCCTGCTCCATTCTAAGCTGAAAAAACCATGGTGCTGAGTTTTTAAACAAAGTGAAAACCTAAACACCACCATCATACTAAATTAACACAAAATAATGGGTAAAGCTACAGGAACATGAATAAATTCACAGTGACATTTATTTAGCAGTAAATACTAAACCTACTCTAAGTAGATATAACTTATTACCAATAATCAAATGGTAATAACTGCAATTATAATTTCATAAACCAACAATTGATTCCTTTGGATTTATGAAGGTTATGTTAACTGAAAACCATGAAGAAGCAAGAATTTAATAACATTAGAGTTTGTCTTGTGAATGTATATTCAAATTCAATCAAGCTATTTTTTTGACAACTGACAATGCAATCCTAATTGCTGCTAGTGCCAGTGTAGCAACTGCTGTAGCGGTGCTAGTTATCGCAAATGTAAAGCAAGTAAAGCAAGCAGCACTGGCAGGAAGGCCTGCACAATCCTTCTGGTGCCGCATCCAGACCCCTAGCCGCTGGTAGAGGTGAGTGCAGTGCTGAGTGGCGAAGGGGTTGGGGGAGGGAAGTGGAATGGTGGGCAGGTGTGGGAGAGGGCAGACTGGGGGTGGAACAGGAGGCCTTCACCATATCCTAACTCCCTTCTTGGGCCTAGTGGCCTTACATAGGCCTTCTCAGACTTGCACCAATGATAATGCTAGCACAGATCAGAGAAGCCCCATGGACAAGGCTGGGGCTTTACAAAGGGTAAGGGGACAAAAGTCTACCCCAAGTAGACCTTCACTCTCCTCTTCATCAGTGCTGGATATAGCGTAGGTCATGTAGCCCTGCTGCTCTAGCAGCAGCAGGCCTGGGTTGTCCATTTTCCAGCTACACTTAGGGCCCAATCCTATGGGCCGTCAACACTGGCACTGGAGCACAACGCTAGCTGTCATAAACACTGGGAGAGTAAGGAGTGCTGGTGCTGGAGCAGCACAAGTTGGCGCTGGGCCCAGTGCCAGGAGGGCAATGCTGCATGGCTGCCAGAGGTAAGTACCATCACTGGGTAGCAGCGCAGGAGGAACCAGCCAGGAGGTGGGTGAGACCAGTGAAGGCCTCCTCCGCTGGATCCTATCCTCTGTGTTGGGGTGAAAAGCTCAACCTGGAGCTTCTTCAGCCTGCACAGAACTGAGGAAGCCCACTGCAGGTGCTGCGCCTTACTCAGGGGAAAGATGTCTGGCGGCTTCCGCATGCCTAATGGATGGCACCACTATTCCTCCAGATGCTGAGAAGAATAGGATTGGGCTGTTATTCTGGTTGATTTTTATTGTATAGGCATTGTGCAGCGGTTTTCAAACTCTCAGAGAGTTTCAAACTCTCCTTATGGGGCTGGGGGAAGGCAGCGGCGCGATCCCCAGGATGGTGCCGCTCAGGGGGCTGCAGAGGCTTGGCTGTACTTACCAGAGCCTCCTGCAGCCTTCCGGCGGTGCCGGGAGCCCTGTGCGACCTTCTGCAGGGCTGCCCAAAGCTGCAAAAGTGAAAGTGGAGCGAAAGTGGTTTTGTGGAAGTGGAGCACAATCACTCCACTTTCACTTGTGAAGCTGTGGTGAGCCCTGCAGAAGGCCGCACAGGGCTCCCGGCACACCCGGAAGGCTGCAGGAGGCTCTGGTAAGTACAGCCAAGCCCCTGCAGTCCCCTGAGCGGCGCGATCCTGGGGATCGCGCCGTTGCCTCTTCCCTGCCTCCTCGCTGCCCCCGTCCCTTAAGAGGAAAGAGGCCAGGGCCCTCAGGCTGGGGCGTCGCGATGCCCTAGCCTGAGGGCCCTGGCATTGTCTATTGTTATCTTCTAACATGATTTTTGTTTTCTTTTAACATTCTTATTTGATGTTTAGGGATTCATTTTTCTTTTAGTGTCATGTAGCAAAATGTTATGCGTATAGATCTAGTAGTCCAAGTCTGCCACCTTAACAGGGGGCTATAGGGATGTTAGAATTATTTAAGATATAAATCTTCAAGATTAAATTCTATGAAAAATGTCACAACGGCAGTATAACAAATGAAACAATGTACATTTTATTGGTTAATCTTTTGTATGCATGTGCATGGGTTGCCTCCCACAGGTAGCTGTGTGATTTTTTGGTGATAATGAAATAAGAACACATAACACCGCGTTCTGAACTTCTCATTTTTGTAAAACAAACAAACAAAAATACCTGAAATCTGCAAAAAAATAAACTGGGAATTCTGCAAAACAATAAAAAATAATTGGCTTGAGAGTGTGTGTGTGTGCATGGGTAACGACCATGGCTGCATCTACCGACACTATATCACCAATATCACTTACCTACTACAACTTTAAAGCGATTATAATTATGATTATAAAAATGTGACCTTGGAATAAAAACACATAACTCTGCTTTTTGCACTTTTCCTCCTTGGGAAAAAATGAAATATGTGATAAAATAAAAACATTTAACACCATTACCTGTAGGTTTCTGGGCCAGTTGTTCAAGAAATGCAGAGTATAAGCTATATTATAAATTAAATAAGAGTGTTCATGACAGCTTTGATCTGATATTTATTAAGTTCTATGGGGCTATTTTATTAGTTGTGAGAATTAACATTGTTTATTTGGTTTATTATGTAGTGCATATGTTCTTAATTGTGATTAGACACTAATACCGCCTACATAAATTCACAGTTCATTCCAAAAACATTGTTACTGTTAAGGAACAGAAATTCTTTATCTCACCTCCTATTAATATATCAAACTATCAGATCTCTAATTCAGGAATCTAACATATTTCCAGTCAGATCTGGAGTCATGTTTTGTTAAATGCGTTTTTTTAAAACAGACATCCATGGCCTCTGTTGAGCTCTGGTGGGCGTGTGTGTGGTGGGGGGCCGGACTTAATCCACAAATACAGAATCCACAGATATGTGGGGCCCTGTGTATATTCTCTTGATATTTCCTATATATGCAAATATATATTCTACCACTAACTTATGGCAACAGTCTTATGGCAAACATATGGGTTAGTTTGCCTAACCCATGGAAAACTAAATGAAATTAACAAACTATGAGTACACATTCCTAAGTGATTTGTAGTGTTTATTGTTACAAAGAATAACAAGAACTAATAAGGCAGTATTAATATAGATCTGTTAGTGCTATGAGCGTATTATGCCTTTACCTGACCCAGTAAATGTGTCAAGAGATCCATCTCCACTTGTTGTTGTTGCAGTTTCATTGCTGTTCATTGGCTCTGTTTTGACTGCAAGAAGAGACACTACACAGAAGAATAAGGAGATATGAGATTTTTCTTCTAAATTTATACTTGCATATGACATAATCATGCCAGTTACAGCAAAAATGTGCAGTTCTGGGTCAGCAAAACTATATACTGGGGAAAAAATGTTATATTTGCAAGAGCAATCACTGCAATACAACCGTATCTTTAAAAAAAAATTAACCACACACATGCATTAACTCACTTTCCCAAAAAATTGCTATATTTATCCAGAGATGCTTTAATGTAAATCCAGTGCAGATTTCAGCCACAAAAAGTCAAAGAATTTTTTAAAAGCATAAAACACAAATTAAAATTATTTTGGTCAAATGAAACAGATTATTATTTCACTTTATTTAAGCTGCAAAACTATACACATTAATATGGGAGTAAGTCACACTGAATTCAATGGGGCTTACTTCTGAGTAGACATGTATAGGATTGCACTGAAATAATGCTATTATTCCATGGAATAAATATGCACTGTACATAATCTGACCTACTCTTGACAAATGAGAATAAAATAGCTTCAGAACTATGCTGTTGTAAATTTAGCACCCAAATATTCATTTCTAACTAAAATGGTGACACAGGACATTCTGATACTTCATTCTTTGGCAGGTAATAAATGCATGATTGTTATCCCTTTGCGATATATATGGGATCCAAATGCCCCTCCTCAATATGTACTTTAGTGGGCAGGGATATCAAATTTCCCCAAAACTCCAGAAGAAATATGCTATCACTGAGTAATGTGATTTCTACTAGTTAGCCCACGTAAGGCCACGTATGACAATCATGGGTATCAACTGGACAGTGTCTGCAACATTTTTTTTTTTTGTCAAATTCAATTTTTGATTTTCCTTTTTAACTGTTTTCAGATGTCTTGTTTTTATATCACCTATTGGTTTGTTTTATGCTATTTAAATATTTATCTGTGTTTAGGGACATTTTATGGTCATTAATTTTCTAAATTACCTCAAATGTAGACTGACAAAACCTATTGTACTCTGTGCCTATGGCAAGTGGCATAATTGGCGATTTTTGGTTGGTTGGTTGGTTGGTTGGTTGGTTGGTGTGTGTGTGTGAGAAAGAGAGAGATTCCAGATTGATAGTATTCATGAACACTGTTCTTGTCCCCACTCAATACTACCATGTTTCCCCGAAAATAAGACCTACCCCAAAAATAAGACCTTGTGTGTTTTTTGAGAATTGCTGAAATATAAGACCTATCCCGAAAATAAGACCTAGTTGTGATCAGCGCCAGGGGGGAGGGTGGAAGGGGTCCTCGGGTGAAGGCGGGTGGACAACGTGACTGGGAACGCTGCACTCCTGTGCACCACCTAGAAAGCACCTGCTCTGCTGCCTTTGGCAGAGGATGCTGAGGAGGAGCTGAGGCGGGAAGTAGCAAGTGAGGCAACCCTGCCTATCGGGCTCTGAGGCTCTCCACACTTTCCAGGGATTAAGTCCCATTAACTATAAAGGGACTGACTTCTGAGTAGACAGGCAGGCAGGCATCTTCCTAGGTGCTGAGGGGACACCCTCTCCACACCTTCCTGGGAGTAAGTCCCATTAACTACTGTGTTTCCCCAAAAATAAGACCTACCCCCAAAAAAAGACCTAGTGTGTTTTTGTTTTTTTTTTGAGCCAAAAAAAAATATAAGACAGTGTCTTATTTTCGGGGAAACACAGTATTTGTGCACATTTTTCTTTTTTAGAAATTTGAAAATGATACACTGTCCTCCAGCACTGTAGTACAAATCCATACATATAACTCAATTAGTATATATTCAACTGTATATGGAGACCAACTTGTACTACTGATACTGAGTTAAGAGAAACAGAATTTTTGAAACGCCTCAGAGAGGTTCATAGTTACTTTATACTGTTCAGGTTTAATGCAGGCTGTGAAATGAAAGGAAATATAGACTGTGCTATGATCAAGTATGTTCATAAAAACTAAGTAGGTTTGACTATTAGAGAGACAGAACATTAGCTTCATGACTTTGTCCCACAGCCAGGAGGAAATCACTAAAGGAGCATAAAATACATTTTGAAATTTCCTGATCTTTCACACTGCAAGAAGAGTGTCAAGCTTCCTTACTTAAAAAAAAAAAAAAAAAAAGGAATCATTCAGTTACGTTTTGCAGCTCAAATTATTGCCATGCAAAGATGTTTTTGTTTCACTTCACTTTCAAGATTCAGTAGTCAATTATTTTTAGTTGCTGCTGTTGCTTGGAGTAATTTTCAAGGGTTTATTTTCACCTTTTTTCTTTTTATAATTTGTATGATAGAATGTGTTTCGGAAGATGTTTTCACAGCGATACATTTTGTTATGATGATATTTATTGTTTTTATATTAGCTTGGGCACTCTTTTTTTGGGAAGGCGCTATTTGGAAGGATTGGATACAAATATTTAAATAATAAAATAAAGATAATAGATACAGATTTTTCACCCAAAACAAGAAGCATGCCATGCACAAAAAGCCAGACTAGTAGAGTGGATGGATCATTGCAGTTGGATATGGTAGACCATGTTCCAATTCTTGATAAGCATGTAAAGATTAGAGAATGCTGTTGAGCAAGTTCCTGCCTCACAAGACAGGCAGCCCAATCCTGAGCTGCCCGGAGCTGCGGGACCCGCAGCTCCACGGAGGGCTCCCGCCAGATCCAGCGCCTCCTGCGCTACTGTGGGAGGCTCTTCGGGAGACAGGGACGTTCATCCCCTTCCCCCGAGTAAGGGAAGCAGCCCCGCGATGGGGCTACTCACTTTAGCAGCGACTGTTTGGTCGCCGCTAAAGTAAAGGCGCTCGTGTAGGGTGAGCCACCCTGCACGATCACCTTGGATCCTGCGGAGCTCGGCTCCGCAGATCCGCCTCTCCCCTCCCCCTGACACGCCTCCCCCCTCCCAAGAATGCCTCCCCCACCCCCTTGACCATGCCCCAACTCCCGTTCCACAGCCCAGTGGTCATGGAACCTGGGCACCTGCCGTGCACTGGCTCAGCGTTGGCCGGAGCTGGGCTAGCTCCGGTGGGAGCCCGGCAGTAAGCCCCGCAAATGTGCCTTACGTGTTTGCGAATGTGGTCCGCACTGCAGAGGCACGGCACAGACCACAGGATCAGGCTCTCAGGCCCTAGACCAGTGATTTTCAACCTTTTTCCATCTCACTGCACACTGACAAGACACTAAACTTGTCAAGGTACACCATCAGGTTTTTGACAATTGACAAGGCACACTATACTATCAGTGGGGGACTCACATCCCTCATTGGCCCTACTAATAAATGACCTTCCCCAAATTCCTGTGGCACACCTGTGGACCACTTGTGGCACACCAATGTGCCATGGCAGAGTGGTGGAAAATGGCTGCCCTAGACCAAGGGTGTCAAACTTGTTTCATATAGTGGGCTGAGTAGCATGCATGGCACCTGCTGAGGGCTAGAAGTGCCATCATTAAGTAGGAAGTGATGTCATTAAGCAGATCTGTGAAGTGATGCCTCAAGAAGAAGTGGCACAGCTGAAAGGACAGCTTGTGTGACAATTGGTTTCTCCCAGTACTGTCTCCTTCTCTCAGCCCTCCTGGTCTTCCCTGTACCCTGAAGAGTTCCTTGCCTTTTGTCTCCTTCCGTTTCTCCCTTCCAGGGCCTTGGCAGAAGTAGAGCTGCTGAAAGGGTGGCACTGGGACAGCCCAATTATCATGGGGGCCAGAGAAAGAGGTTCCAGGGGCCACATTCAGTTCACGGGTCATGTTTGTCACCCCTGACCTAGACACACTTAAGGCATGGATACATTCCCATTTACTTCTTAGAACTAAACTTTCACCCTAATCAAAGTAGGCTGAAAAGGCAATAGCTAGATTTTTAACATTCCCCCCCATTCACATGATATAGTGAAAAAGGAATCTGTTAAATACTCTTTTCCAAACCAGATTAGATCACAAATGGTTTGTATAGTTTACAAAGCATATGCAAGTGCAGTGGTGTAGCTAAGGGGAAGCTGAGAGGCAATTTCCTTGGACTCCACACTTGGGAGAGCATCAGAGGTGCCGTTCTGAGACCCAGAGGAGGTCGTGTGTGGCCTCCCCAAGCCTCAGAAGGCCTTTCAGAAATTTTTAGCAAAAACCAGAAGTGCTTCGGGGAGGGGGGGGCATGAAATTGTTTTTGCCCTGGGTGCCAGATGGCATAGCTACACCACTGTGTACTGAAACTGAATTACTTTATGGTGCTGAACTGCAGGAAATAATGTTAATGCAATCTTTGAGTTGGATTACAAATCTCTCGTATATGTGATCAGGGTCAGACCAAGGCTTTCAAGGCCTACAGTGCTATACCCCTCCTCGCCTTTTTTAAAATCCTCCTTGCCCTTTTTTCAATTCAGGAGGAGGAGAAAGGGGAGCACCGGAGACAAGTGAGAAGACGGGGATGGGCACCGCTGCCAGTCTGCTGTCTGAGAGCCCAATCCTGAGCTCCTGGGTTTTAACCATTAACTTGACATGATACCAACGTAGTGGGGGAGGGGGGCAGCCTTGTAATACTTCTGCCATGGAAGAAATATGTCTTTACACCTTAGTTGGACTTGGACTTAGTTACACCAAGTTGGACTTGGTCTGCCAAACAACAGGAGCAGATGAGCAGAATATCATGGATGGGGGGGGGGAGTGTGCTGCACAGGGATAAGGGAAATCAGTAAAAATCACCCATTCCACTTAACATGCTGGGATGTTTTCAATTTAGGCAAGCCAGTCTTAAGGTCCAACTCATTCGCTTTTAGGGCAGGTTCAGACATAATAGGAAACAATAGTTTTCTGCCATGGAAACAGCCTGGGAGCACTCCCCTCTCCCCCCTTTCATGTGTACGAATGGATGCGTGAGAAAAATTTTACTTATCTATTGAGATAGATTGAGATAAACTACAGTTCTCATTATATATGAACTCAGAGAGCTGCAGTTTATGCAAACCACAGTTAGGTAACGAACCAGGATCTGAAATCACAGGTTGATTCTGGTATAGACCTAGCTGACAGAGAGAAAACTGAGGAAGCAAGTGTATAAATTAAGTGGCTTCTCTAACAGAATATAGTCTTTCCTCTACATACATATCACTGACATATCACTTGTTTTATAGCATGGGAAAGTTGGCAATCTAGCCAGGGATGAAAAACAATCCTCTGCTAGCAGAGTCACATTTGCTGTAGGATCTCTTTTCCTCTACTGCAACTAGGCTATGTGGATAATCACTTTAGTTTATGTATTCATTTTAGAGCTGGTTACATAAACATGATGTAATAAATAAAGGCCACTGAGCTAAAAAAAACCCAACTGATTTGACTTTTTTCTATGGTGGAATACGTGTAACTATCTCCTTAACACCATTCAGAGCAGAAGGTGTACAGTTATATATATATATAATGCAGAATTATAGACTACTTTATGGTAACTTCTTCATGTTGGCTACTTACTTGGGCTGGAATAACCAGAATAAAATCTTTTATATACTTAGAGGGGTAGATGAGGAGCTCTCAGGGGTGGTGGCTAAATACATAAAGTTGATTATTAAGAGACATACTTCCATGGTGATGATGAATTGCTGAGATTACATGATGACATCTGGTTTAATGCTGATTGGGACGACCTGGATGACTTAAGCCCAAATCCTAACCAACTTTCCAGCACTGACATAGTTGTGTCAATGGGGCATGTGCTGCATCCTGCAGTTGGGTGCAGTCGCAGAAGCCTCCTCAAGGTAAGGGAATGGTTGTTCCCTTAACTTGGAGCAGCACTGCCCTTACTTCGGTGCTGGAAAGTTGCTTAGGATTGCACCCTTAGTCATCCAACTTTTGTCTTACGTTGCATGTATTTTAATTATACCAGTAAAGGTCTCTTGAATCTTGACTACGTTATGGTAACTTCTCCATCTTTCTCTCATTATGTAAAGGGGTCTGAGGAGCAGGAGAATGTTGTTCAATAATGAATTAAAAAACAACAAAGCACAAATACCAGAAATTCAACACAACAGTAATGAAGCCAGTCACACACATGCACTATACCAGGATCGTTCATACTCGTTGCAGAAGAGGGAGTACTGCAACTCAGCAACCAGTCTGCTGTATTTAATACAGTCATGTTGTCACCTGAGAATCAGAATGGTATACAATGGTTCATTGTCTGAATATCTGCTTAATGTACAGAATTTCTTTCAGTGCAAAAGAATCTCACTAGGAACATTTTAAGGACCCTGAGATAAACTATTGCTTATGGTTTGAGGGACATTTTTGTCTGTGTGGTGCTTCTTATCACATAGACAGACCTACACAGGCTAAGTGTATCTATTTTCAGTAATATCAATCTGGATACCATGCCACAAAAAAAAAATAGACTTAATGGCATGCTACTAGGAAGCATAATATCATAAGATAGGTGCACTGTTCCATTTGCTCACACACCATTGCATGGAGGACAGAGGCACTATACAGATTAAAACTGCACGCGAAAGGATGTTGCCTGTTCAGAGGTTGAGCTGCCTGAAGACTGCCAGATGCTAAGCAGGAACAGCCTGATCTGTGCCCGGAAGGGAAACAACCGGAAGTCACTGATAAGCTGACATGGCCCTTGGTGAGAGAGACTGTTGCATGCCATGGTGAGGGGACGGACTGGAATGTTGGAATGCTGAGAATGTCAGTGACAAGAGCAACAAAAATTGGAAGATCCCCTGCTTGGCATGATTTGTGGCTATCTAGGGAGGCTCAAGGGAAGGGTTGACAGCTATGAAAGATGACTACACCTGAAGGAAAACATCTATACACTGAAGGGTTCTATGTACAGCACAATACTGTAAAGACACTTATCAGGTCTAGGACAATCTGTCTATGTAAACTGCCTTGAGCAATATCTGAAGAGAAATCTGGAGATGAAAAAGGCAGTATATAAATACAACAATAAATAAATTCTACTACCTGATCCAGCTTATATATTCAACCAAATATATATATATATATATATATGAATGAAAATGAAGCAAACCACAGTCTTTAATGAGAGAATATTGGAAACCACAGTTTTTAATTCAACGAACAAGTAAATTGGGCCCGTTTGCTCCACAATTTGCTCCACTTCAGTCTTGTATGAAAAACTCTCTTAGGTCCTTGTTCTTTTTCACACTGGCACTCATAATGCACCGGATGGGGGAGAGTCCACAGCTAAGTGGCAGAGCACATACCTTGCAAGCATAATGTTCCACATTCAGTCCCTGGCACCCTAGTTAAAAATGCTTTGAGGCAGACAGGATGGGAAGGCGCATCACCACTATTTCAGTAGACAGTACTGAGTTAGATGGACCAATGGCTTGACTTCATATAAGGCAGTTTCACACGTTCATATATGATATGCATCCAAAAATATGGATACATTAGAGGACTCTCTTGTGTCAAATAGGATGAAGTGCAAGCTTAAGCTCAGTGTCTCTTTCTCTTTCGGTTTCCCTTTTACTTCATTTAAGGGTAAATGGAAATAAATGCCCAAAATGAATGGTGAAAGTATTCATTTCTCAGAATAGTACTATATACAGTAGTATTTGGCCTCTGCACTGCCAGAACCCACATTCTGGCAGCACAGTGTGATTTATGGCTGTTGCAAAAGGTGACATATCATTTAGTGTGGATGGGCTGTCACTGTGAGCAGCCACATGCTAACCACCCTCCAAAACTAGGTGAGCACTGAGGGATAATGGGAGAAGGAGGAAGTATACTAAGGAAGAGAGGGGGGAACATCAGGGTCAAGGAAGGGGCAGTATCAGCAGCAGCTCCAGTATCCTTCCTTGCCTCAATCTGCCTTTGTGGGCCCACTTGGGCTTGCACCAGCAAAATTGCTGTTGTAGGTCCAAGTACACCTAGCAGGGCAATGAGGGCTTCGCCCTAAGGAAAGGAACAAATGTCCTCCCACCACAGGACGCAGCTTGTGCTCCAGTTTTAACCCTCCATGAACGTCTAAGTGAAAATGCTAGAGGTTGAAGGAAATATACAGATTTGCAGCCTGCTATAAATATTTCACGAGTCAATTCAATTGAAACAGATTCAACAATAATATTGTTAAATCCAACCTACGTATTTTTCTTTTTAATCAAATGTAAGCTAATTGAAAAAGACTCTCACTCTGCTACTCCAGAGACACGCAGTGGCTCTCTCCAAATGATACTTCTGCTTGGTATGCAGAGTTGTTCTGCCAGTGACAAGTACAGCCAGGAACAAGCCACAATGTCATAGCCAGTTGGATGTATCACATGGAAAACAGCAGTCTATACTGCAATAGCTGATGCAATAAAGCACCATGCTAAGACCTGCAATTATAGTAACATATAGACCAGGCCATCGTCTGCAGAAATAAGAAGAAGGGTACTGACACCATAGAAACTCACTAGCTGACCATTGCTTACAAAACAAAAACTTGGAATACAAAAACAACAAACAAAATAAAGCCTCCCCGAAACATTAATGCTGCATGTATCATACATGAAATATAATTTGCTTTCAGAAATGAGAAACCTTTTCATAAAATACAATGAAATGTGCTCAAATTTCTATTTACTCAAATACAATACATTTGCTTAATTCAAAGTTGCAGATGATAATTCAAAGCTGCACTATGATAACTGCTGTTTCAAAGTACTGCATTTAAATAAATGTTGATTAAAGGAAGAAAACTCAGTGCTGTGTTAGCAGAATCTGCTCTAAACAGAGTCTGGCTCAAATTTTCCAATACTAGGCTGCACTGTTGAGTAATAAGATAGACATGATTCAAACACACCAGGCAATCCTAAAGTGGGATGGTGGTAAGATGCAATGACAGCTTTAAATCCCCACCGAATCATAAAGCTCACTGGGCTAGTCACAGTATCTCTCAGCCTAACCTATTTTACAGGGTGGTTGTAAGGATAAAATGAGGCATGTTGGAGAAACTCGTTACACAGCCCTAACTGCCTCTTGAAGGACAGGACAGAAATGTGTTAAAGCCAGAAAAAACAATCCAGAAATAGTGGGACTAGTACGCAGACAAAAAAAAGGCACATCCAGGTACTGGTATAGACACACCAGAGGCAAAAGAGGAACAGAGTTCTGGCCTGCTGGAACAAAATAAGACTGTACGAGAAGAATACAGTACCTTTGCTTTTTAAAAAGAGGTTATAGGGTTAGGAGACTGCCAGTAAGCAAGGGTTATAGAAAATGTATTAATCTGTTTTATTCTCCAGGGTACATACCTACTCCCTTTTCTCCTTCTTCATGGATGTGATCCAGTGCCATCATAAACCAGCTAGACTCTAAAAGGGCCAAAGTACCTTTTGCTTTTAAATGGAAAGAAGTAGGACTTCACTCACCGCCTGTTCCATTTGTTGTAACAGATGTGCTGCTAAGATTAGATTTTTCCAGTTTAGAACTACCCGGTGTTTCACTGCTTCCCACAAGAGTATGAGGACTTGCTAGATCCTGCATTTCCATAGATCTATAAGAGACGGGGAAAAGGCAACGCTATTACTGTAATATTTGCATTAAGAAAGCATGAAGAGACTCCTTTGAATCAGCCATGATACTTATAGACAAACTAAACAAACTATGGGCCTCACAAAGGTCCCTGGAAGTGTCAGAAGGGCACTTCTGGTTATTGCGATAACCAGAAGGGCACTTCCAAAGCTCCTTGGGGCCTCAGAAAGCCAGCCAGACATGACCGGAACAAAGTTCCGGTTGCATTGGGAGGTCCTCAGTGGGACCTTCCAGCAGGTTCAGAACCCGCAGTTTGTCAAATCCACAGGTTCCGAATCTGCAGATAGAGGACCCACAGTGTACCCTTCAAGTTCTACAGTTCAGGGGTGGCCAAACATGCTTAATGTAAGAGCCATGCACTATACACTTCAGAAGACTGAGAGCCACAAGAGAGATGTTTGAAAGCCGCAATATTTAAGAAGTATTAAAATTCTTAATTATATTTACTCATCATGAACATTAAATTTATGTTTTAATCCAGTGGACGCTCAGTTTATACCTAGTAAATAAAGCTTGAACATTTCTTATTTACCTTTTATATTAACTATGATGCAAAAAAGGAGCTCAGTCAACATATTTCTAAGAGCCGCACATTATATGCCAAAGAGCTGTGTGTGGCTTGCAGGCCATGGTTTGGCCACCTCTGCTCTAGTCCACTCATGGGTCTCATTCCATCACACTTCCATGAAGCCTTTCAGATGCCTGTTTTCCCATATCATGATTTCAAGTTTGTCTTGGTGTTTCTCATACCTAATATCTACTAGCTTCCCAGTACAGTTTCTTATGAATCTCTGATTGGCTCCTCCATCTCTTGCCTTCCCTTCTTGTCTCCAGTACCTGTCTTTATATTTGCTTCTGTGTATTCATCTCCCTTCTGCTTTGTGTTTAAAGCCCTACTGAAGAGGCTTGCAAGGCTCCTGGCAAACACTTTCCTCTCAGTCCTCATGAGGTGCAAACCATATCTTGCTAGAAGTCTTTCATAACATAGGTTGTGGTTCAAGAGCCTGCTAAACTCCCATGTCAAATTCCCTTGTTTGCTATTTGCTTGTCCTTTTTTCAAGCTCACAGCTGTGGGCGTGACTCCTAAGAGAGTTGGCCCAGAGTGACCTAGAGTGCATTCCTTCCACTTAAGGAATGTGACTCCTTCCCCAACCTGATCCATGACTCATCAAGAACTCACTCCATCAGCAAACTCACCAACTCTGCACTATGCGATGAACACAAGGATGCAGACAAAAGTAGAGAAAACAGAGAAGAGAAATGAAAATAGCTAGAAGAGCCCAGTCTCACCCCACAAGTCCTGCACAGACAAGCTGCAGACAGGTCCACAGTCCCCTTTAAACAAAACAACACACACTCACACACTCGCCCCCTCTTTCGCCTTCCCAACCTCCCTTCCCCAAACAGAACCACAAAAGAGAAAGAGAAAAGAAAAACAGTAGTGAATTATCAATAGGAAACTGTAACAAGCTTAACAGCATGGAATGTAAGCACAGTGACCATTCACAATTAGTGATATTGACCTCACAATAAGCTAACCCTGCACAGTTTCTTGGGAGTAAGCCCCACTGAACACAATGAGACTGAGTAAATATGTGTAGGATTGTGCTATATGTCAATTAACGCTAATGTGTTTTTCAAAGTGGTTTAAGTCTTCTAGTTGTAGCTAATTTTTAGATATTTTAAGTCTTTTAAGTTTTACTGGTAACTTTTCAGTTGTACTAACTATTTCAGTATAGGACAGGGAACCATTTCTTAATTTAAGTAAAACTATTTTGTAAACTTCTTTACTGAAAAACTGTATAAGAGCATTCTTCTTGGTAGTGGTAGTAGTAATGACATTCTGGGTACACTTAATAGACAAGTGGCTATGAAAAATCAGAAAGATAGCCAATGGGAAAAACACTTCTCTTCTGAAACACAATAGGTGAAAATAAAGGCAGAACAGGTTCAGCAGTTCCCAAATGTGTGTTAGTGGCCCACCAGTGGATCACGACTCAATTTTTGGTGGGTCGTGAAACTGTCAAGGCAGATTAGTCTATGTACACCAAGGGTTAAACAACGTGCTGAGGGGGGGAGCACTTCTGCCCAATTACCATTATAGCCACAGAGACTTGAGCAACTGGTAAAGTGAAACTTTTTTTACGTGGGTTCTGTGATTTCGATACCCAGACAAATGGTACAAATGAGCATTACATAGCATAACATTGATTTTCATACTTTTTACTTAGCCAAAACCCATAGCTGTGAATTAGTAGCCCAGAAATTGATGAAGATAACATTAAGGGTGCAATCCTAACCAACTTTCTGGCACCAAAGTAAGGGCAATGCAGCTCCAAGGTAAGGGAACAAACATTCCCTTACCTTGAGGAGACCTCTGTTACGGCCACCCAACTGCATGATGCAGCATCTGCCCCACTGGCACAGCTGCGTCAGTGTGGGAAAGTTTATTAGGATTTGGGCCTAAGTGTGTGGCAAGACTCTAAATGCTGGCAAGTCGGGCTGCAAAAGCAGGAATTTCCTAAAAGTGACTTCTCTCCGAAGTACTCACTAAGCAAGAAAGATTCAACAAGCTCAAAGAACATCATGTATATTCTAGAACACGGGGAAGTTATAAGAAGGTGAACCACTACTTAAATGTAGTGTCAAAATGTGGACAATAATAATGAGTTCCAAATACGTACCAAAAAGAATGTTTAAATGCGTAGAATGACACAGAACCATATTAATCACAATTTTGCCATGTGACTTTGAAGGTAAGCTGAGGACTATTGAACTATGCTATTTCAGAGGACAGAATTAACCCTTGTAAACTATTACAAGGAAAAGGGGTTCCCAACCCCACCTTTTTCCATAAGGTGAATGTAGGGGGGTATAAACACCTACTTCAGTGAATCAGTAAGTAAGAGGGGGAGTTTATCCCTTTCTACATTCAAATTTCTCTCCCCTAAATATCTTTCCCCCATCCAAGCTCCAAAACTTGAAATAAATTTGACTGGGGAAGAGTATTTGCAAATGAGAACTGGCAAACATAGGAGGTCCAAGCCACCCCTGAAAATGCCTCCTCACCCCAGGAATAGCTACACTAAAAGTCATCTGCTTTCTCTACCGCCCTACCTTCTATGACAAGTCTTCTGTGCATTGATCTAATGATTCAGACCCAGGAAGTTTCTGCTTTTTCTCCACTTTTTGCATAGAGACACGATATACTGTTTTGCACCCATTTTCCTAAGCCAATTGAAAGTTCAAACAGGCACTCACAGAATCAGTTTCCTTATGAGCAGAGGAGAGGCTACTGAAGAGATTAATTTTTTTTATATCCAGTACTGGTTATTTGATATAGATGTGAGTAGATGTGAGCAGGCGTATACACATGGGCAGCACAAATTGTTCGAAGTGCTTCAACCTCCAAAAACAAAAGCTGTTCCTAAGACATCTTACTGCCAACTGGTTCAAAAATTCAAATTTCTTTCTATGGCCAAGCACTAAACTTTCTTTTCTTTCCTCTTGGTGCCCACTGTGGCAAGTGTAACCTAAATGCATAGCTGACCTTGACGGGCCATTAATCAGCATGTGGCTAACAACCATGTGACTCCCAACAGTTGGCAAGAAAGCAAATTCACAAAGTGTCTATATTAAAGAGTTTCTCAAACTGTGGGTCACAACCTAATTGTTGGTGGGTCACAAAGCTTTAGCTGATAGCTGAGAAGGGAAATGCATGGAGCCCTACAGAACGTGAAACTGAGCCATATTGTGCATTTAGTCACAAGTAGGTGAACTTGCCTTAGTCCAGGCGGAGAGGAATCTAGGCGGAGAGGAATCCAACAACACCAGAATTCTTGGCGGCCTTCTAAACATCAGGGAACATTTGTTCCCTTACCTCGGGGCAGCATTGAGGTTGTATCAGCGCTGGAAAGCTGGTTATGATTGTGAGGCTCTCTACAACTGTGCTTTGGTGGAAGAGCATCATGACTGAAGTGATTACATGATTACATGAGACAGCCACTACCATCACACATCAAATCTATTCGGATGGCTAATGTAAGCTTAATCCATTTCACAGGCTAAGACCAGAATTCATCTAAAGATTACCTTCTCCAACTACCTATTAACAGAATCTTTACAACATTAACTTATGTTTACCCAAAGAGCGACTGAACCGCTTCTGAGAAAAGCTGCTACTACCATAGGGCCAAACCCATGTAAGAGCCTATTTCATCCTGAATATTATTGGCCAGAATACATTATGTGTAGCTGGCCACAGTGTACAGTACAAGAATGAGCATAACATACTGTATTTACCTTTAGTCTAACTATCATTTACTTATGGATAATATGAACATACAACTGTAAGGTTCATGACTCAAGTTCATGCAGATATTAGAAATAAGGCTCAAATTCAGAATTTTCAAAAAATAAATGTTAAAGCCCTAATATTCTCAAATACATTTGTGCTTATTATATGTTATGTAAGAAAAGATATTGCCTCACTTTCATGAGCACTTTACCAAGCTACAGAAAATAGAGGTGTTCAGTACTTAAAGCTGATTATTTTCCTACCCTAAATCATTAATAAATAGTCAAAAATGCACATATTAAAACTCCCACAAAACTTTATTCCTAAATTTTACTTAAAACTGTATGATTTATTTTTCTTATCAATATGTCATGAGAGTTAAACAAACATCTTATTACCAAACAAACCCAACAAAGAGTACGCCAGCAGTAAATATACCAGCAACAGAATAAGTGGCTATAGCATTTAATTGTCAGTAAAAATAAAACTCAGAATTCATAGTTTTGGCTCACTGCCTTTTGCAGTGTTCTGAACGTGAAAGCATTCAACTGAAAAACATGTCTACAGAGATTCCTAGACTGCTGTGTGCACTTTCCTAACATAATTCTGCCAATATACCTTAATCACGACCTACAACAACCTCACAATTCCGGTCCTGGGCCTCTTCTGAACAGCAGAAAAGAAATCCCTAAGGACTAGGTTGAGACCACCATACTCATTTTCACTTATAACCAAATCCAGATTTGAACTTTGAAAGCCTAAGGTGGAGAGCTGATTGTGGAAAGGCAAATCCATTTTATGCTTAAAAGCGTAGGTAAAGTTACTCTACTTTGGGAATTGCTCTTATATTTGGTCACTTTCAAAGAAATTTGGCAAAAATACAGGCTCAGAACATACTGAAATATAAATAGATTGTAAAACTTAATTTGCTACAGTAAGAAGAATTTTGGGTGCACACATGGATATCTGGAAGCCTTTTGGATTGGTTGCATGAAATACTGTAAAACAGAAAACTTTTGAGACTCATAAAGAATCTTATCTATTGGAAAAAGAATGTGTGAGTCAAAGAATCAGTGAAGCTTTTTTGAGAAAAAAATAGTCTTGCAGGATAACCAGGTTGTGCAAACAGCCCATCTGCAATGCAACCACATTAAAGGCCCATGGGCAAATCCAAACGCATTAGCAGAAGTGCTTGAGGAATCTGCCAAGGAACCAGATGCTGCTGATTGCAGAACTTCTTCTGTAGCTGTCATCTGGATCTTCCAACTGCCATCCAAAATGTGAACAATGAAAAATGGTGACCTAATAATACCGGATGTACTGAGTACTACTTTAATCTGAATAATCATCTGTACCCATGAACATTTTTTAAATAAATTATATGAAAATTGTAAAGGAAAAACTGTTGCAGTTGTGTATTTCTTTAATATTTTAGATTTTAAAAATTAAAAAAGGATTTTCTTTTCTCTCCAGTTACCTGTTACAGTCAAGCATTTAAACAAAGCCCCTACTTCCTCCAGGTCTCTTTTCCAAAGCTACTGCAGTTCCAACTGCTGCCTTTTCTGGTTCTTCCCCACAGGCTCTTGCCTTCCTACCATCTTCACCCTACCCAACTAGGCTGCTATCAGAGTTAAGGACAAGCTACATAGTATGTTGAAAATATAAGTCAATTCTGCATTTTAATTTTTTTTAATGCAAATAGTGGCAGACAGGAGGAGGCAATCAGAATTGGTAATGTAGAGGTAGGAAGAGATCATTTAACCCTTTCCTGACTTATCTCCATCACAACAAAGATGCTGTTTGGTGTTTGTGCAAACCAGTTTACTATGTTTGGGCAAAACATCAAATTATAATGTACCACAAACCAGAAATGAATATACCCTACCCTCATGCACAGTGAAAGAGGGAAAATGGAGCAAGAAATCCCAGTGTGTACTTCTGAATGCAGCCAGAGTCTAATGCTCTTAAATCCAAAATGAAAGATGGTCAATTGTGTCATATACAGATCATCTCACTATTCGCGAGGGTTCCATTCCCAGAACTAAGTGGATGGCGAAAAACACACTAAAGCAAATCAATTTAAAAAACAAAGTCCCTTTGCTCAGGAGGTTTAAAAACAGCCTTGCTGACCATTTGAAATGCACAGAGGCAATCAGTCTCTCTCCAGGTGATTAGGCTTCACCAGGAGGCAGCAATCCTTCCCTTCACCAAGAGCCACAGTAAGGGGGAAAATATGGAGGTGATAATCTCTGCCATTTAGCCTTCTTTCACGTGCTCAGGGGAAAGGGAGGGGTTTGCCTTGTGCCTGGAGAGAGAATGATTGATGGATTGTCAGCTGGCTGCCCTCTCTCCCATTAATGAGGTTGTTGTTAGACTGTTTTCCTTTAATTTAAAGGGTACTTCTCATTATATTGAGACAGAAAAATCTGTGGATAATTAGGTTATACCTGTAATCACTTGCATGACTGTCGCGCTACAATAGTAAAAAGCAGTTTTTTAAAACTGATTTTAAAGGGATGCATTTTCCCCTTCTCCGGGGATCAGCACATTCCTTCTCATTTGCACTGACTATTTGTGTTGAGTCAAATCCGTGTGTAAAAAAATCCGTGTACAAGAAGGTTGGACCTGTATACTCCTATTCAAGTTGTAATAAAGATATCACTTGGAGGGTGTAAGTAAAATATGTTTCTAATCTGCTACAAACCTAGGTTGGAAAATATAATGGAAATGCATAACAAAAGAAGAGAAACAAGGAAGAGAACCTATTCTTTTTCAATCTCATGCATTATTTGACCATTTCTTAGGAAGGGAGAGGTCCAAAGTAATCACAGGAGTTATCAGAACGAAAAATGTTCACAGATGGTACCCAACATTTTAAACAACAAGACTAAAAGACTTGCAGCATCAGAAAATGATTTTTTTTTGTGAGGTTGTTTTTTTTTAATGTAGTTGTAGTGCGTTGAGAAGTGTGCTTTGAGTGCTTTAAGAAGTGTGAGGAGAGGGGAAGACGAGCAGGGACCCCCAGAAAGGAAGCACCTAGCAAGGGAGCAGTTTTAAGTTACTGCCCCCAAAACTGAATAAAAGATTTAAGAGAAAGAATAGAATTCTCCAGCATGAGTTTGAATTCTGAGGACATGCTTGGACTGAGACCAGAGAATGGTCTCTCAAATGGAAAAATATATGAGGGAGAATGATAGGAAAGACTGGGGGATGGCATGAAGGTACAATAGTATATTTTCTTGTCTCATTTGAAATTTTTAAAAGTATCTGTTCTCTGAAATTTAGTATTCTTAAAAAAATCCAGATACATTAATATTAAAGGAGTAACACATGGCTTGTATTTGTAAAGTGTATTAGAGTTCAGGACACTATAGTTCTGCATTCATGCCACAAGCCAGATCCAAATCTGTCTAAAGGAAATATCCCTCAAAAGGTAAAGGACCACCCAGCCATGGTTGTCAAATGAGCTTATTTATTTAATCACATGGCAAAATGCAGCATTGCTATATAAAATTCACAATATACAAAATTTATATAATATAAACAAACAATACATTATAAAAACATACTTGATAAAATCATAAATAAAATTACATGTTATATATGACCAGTTACTAAGTGACTAGACTCATGGCTGAATATCTAAAAACGCAATCCTAACCTACCCTCTTACTTTCACTGTTGATACACCAGAGCTTTTCAGTAAACTATAATGGGCAATTACATGCAGAAAACACATTTCCATGATGTCTGCTATCATAGCTTATTTGAGATGCCACGGTATTCTGAAAATATTGGAGCCTACTTCCCATAGTCCATTTCTAGTCATCTGGTGAAAAAATGATAATCCTAGTAAGGATCTGGAAAGTCCAGACCACACAGCCCCAGATGCGATGTTAGTCTTGTGATGTAAGTCTTGGCTGTTGTTGCCACTACCACCCAAGAATACAATACAAGGAAAATACAAACAGTTTCCCCTAGTAGTTTTATTTATGTTAATGGGAAACCTCATTTCAATTGCTCCAGTTAAGTGTGGAAGGAAAGAAAGTACTCTTGAAAGAAAAAAGACAATCCAACAAAAGCTAATGTTCCTTAGAAGGAAAGTTCATCTTTGATATTTTCCTTGTCATCATGGCTGGGAATATCATGCTTGCCTTAGCAGAATAACACAAAATGATTTCGAAGCTAAACAAGTTCAAGGTTTATTGGCATTCAGAAATATTCAGATCTTAATATTTGCCTGGCTCAGAGATCAAGAACACCTGGAGTCGTAGCTTAATCTTTGCAGTTTCATGTCCTGATTGGGCTGCAAACTCTGGTTAGAGCAAGCTGGGACCTGATAAATTTGGAAATCACAGCAAATACTAGTTTGTCCTAAACTGAATATAACCTTAATGTAACTTGACACCCTTTGAGAAGACAAAGCAGGATAGAAATTTAGTAAATAAAATAAACCAGAAAAGGGGATATGTGAGCCTGAAGTGCACAAATATCATGTAGCACTACAATGGGTAGCTTAGCTCCTGCCCTCCACCAGCCCATAGCATGCAGCACCACTGACAGAGCACACACACACTGCATGTTATGGGGGGGGGACCAGAGAGCCCAGGTTACTTATCTCTCTGTAGGCTGCCAAGCTTCCAGTGTGTCTTCTCGAACTCACCCCAGCTATTTGGATGGTGTAAGTATGAGGAGATTCTTGGGGTTTATCAAGCCAAGAAAAGGGGGATAGGATCTCAGCATGTACCCCTGCCACCAAACTCTTACCGCAAACCACCCCTGCTGCTACTCTACCCACTAAGGCAGGGGTTTGGCAGCCTATCCCTGCCACAGTGGGACTTACCGTGCTGTCATTAGCGAGCCACCCATTAATAGAGTAGCTTATACAGGTGTGCACCACGTAAGGATGGGGATACATTCTCCAATCCTCATTGTTAAGCAATTATGTCATTAAGCAAATGGTCAGCCCAATCTACTGCCTTTGTTGTGTAAACAGACACTCCTTGCCAGACACTAGCTGGCTGTACAGGCTACTAGAGCTAGATTGCCTCTTCTTCTATTAAGGGCCTCTCTGTTGTGCAAACAGACACTCTGCTGCAGGCCATGAGAGACCTGACTGCCTCATTAAGAGCCTCTTTGTTGTACTTTGACCACCGTTGTATATGTGGTCTGACATTAAGCAAACAGTTGTTAAGCGTCGCACTCCTGTACAAGAGTGACTAAGACCGTACCATGTACGGATCACAAAATCTATCAACATAAGGCCACCACAGGACTGGATCATAAGACATGGTTTCGTATGATGTTTGAAGTAGGCCACTGATTTCAACATCAGGTACTTGCAGTTTTAATTGTTAGACAATAAGACTATTGTGATTTTCTTCCTATCGTTATGCTGAGCCCTAGTGTTTTTGTTGTCTGCCTCTGTGATAAATCAACACATTTTAATGTACAAATAACTGCTAAGCTACACAGTTACCTGTGAGTAAATTCCACTGAATGCAGTGGGGCTTAGTTTTGAGTAGACACGCCTAGACTTGTACAGTAAAGTTTATAGTGTTCAAAACGTTTGGCTAGGGCAACTACAAAAGTTCTTTCATGTACAACAAGCTATACTAAAAATATAAATGTACCTTATAACTCTTCAAAGCATAGCGTGTCGTAGTATAAGAAAACAGTTTAGTTTTGGATTTTTCAGAAATGAAATTATCATTAAGAATATTTCTGTACCACTTTTAAATAAAAAATTTTTTTAACAAAATGGTTTGCACAACTAAAGAAATTTTTGGCTTCCTGTCCCAAATGCACTTATAATTTTAAAAAGACACAAGGGAGACAGCAGCAAATAGCCAGTAGTAAAGATACTATGCTAGGATGAATGGAGCTGTTCCTTTCCCCTACTAAATATAAAAGAATCACACTTCAAAGGATGCTTCCTTGCCCAGCTAGCAGGGGATAAAGACTGCACGAGCAAGCAGTCACATACTGCTTGCATGTGCTCCATGGGTAACATTTGTCCTGTTGACAGCATATGTAAAAAGTAATACTGTGTCTATGAATGCAATATAGTGACTATTGTTGCTGTGTTCGCATCATCAATTATGACATAATAATTAAATTTTTCCTTAAGCGTAATCTACCACTGGTTGCTCCTACACTAGTGACCTTGAGCACTACTGAGGCATTGCTTTTTTTACAATGAGCTGGAAGTGGCATTTAAATGGTAGATCTACACAGCACTTAATATAAAACTGTATTATTTGGCAATCCCCATCCCCTTTGCCAAGATCCTTCTATGTACAGTATATATTCTTAGAAGTTGTCTTGTCCAGTAAAGGTAGCCTACTACTTTAATTTGAAGCTTTCTCCTTATGTTCCAACTCTAAATACTTCCAGTGTACTGATCTGGAAGTATTTAGAATTGGAACATAAGGAGAAAGCTTCTATTTAAAATAGTGTTCATCATTACTGATGAATTGACCCTTAATTAGGAAGTTCCTGCAACTCAAAGGATGGAGCTTCAATAACTGATTTCTTTTCAGTTATCTATTGTAAAGTAGGTCTATTTTACCATTTTAAATAGGAAAGAAATTAGAAGAAACTAAAAATTAAAGCAGCTTCTTAGAGAACAGGAACTGATTATTTAAGAGGCAATTATGGAGGAAATCAGTAATATTTCGACCAGGCCAAACATGTTAATTAGAGGCAGAAAATTTAAGAAGGGAGCTTTTAATTTGAGGCATAGTAGCAGTGAAAAGCCTAAATAGTGCTTTGCAAAAAAAAATTAGGCAGGCTGGTATTGCAATTGCATTTTAGGTGAAATATATGGCAAATTAGGTATGAACAATGGCAGCAGGACCACACACTAATATGGAGCAGTATTGTCTGGATTATCTAAAGACACAATGAAAAAATGGCAATTCTAGACTAAATGGCTAGTGTGGAAACAGTCTGTTCTCAATCATTTACAACCAAATATTTAATGTAGTTTCTCAAAGTGGGCACATGTATTTTTAAGAGTGACATCACACAGTAGTTTTTCCATGTATGAAATTCTTTCCTCCTAGAGCAAGTAAATTAAATTGGTATAATAAACAAAATAAATTAGACAAATATTTCACAGAAATATCCAAACAGCAGAAACCAATCTCTTATGCCAATGATTTTCACACATTTAGCACGGGGACCCACCTTTAGAATGAGAATCTGTCAGGACCCACTGGAAGTGATGTCATGACAGGAAGTGACATCATCAAGCAGGAAAATTTTTAAGAATCCTAGGCTGTAATCCTACCCACACTTACCAGGAGTAAGTCCCATTTACTATCATTGTTAAAAGAACATACATAGTAGCTTCTTAAAAGTACAAGTCTGTAACATTTCCCCAAATGCAGGCACAGGCTATGGGAGCATCAAGTCTAATATATTAAAAATTAAATATTGAAATGAATGGGGACCTGCCTGAAATTAGTTCGCAACCTACCGTTTAAGAAACACTGTCATATGCTATTTCTTTCTATCCTTTCCCTCTTCCTCTAATGCACATCCAGTACCCCAGATTCATCTTTCCCCAACACATTTTTCTGTATGAGTAAGTTCACTTTACAAAAGTGCACTACGTATATAGCCTGAATGTTTTCCTCTAAAAGAGAAAGCCAAGTAAGACAAAGAATTTGCTGATACACAAATGTCACTCCAAGAATTCTCCTGACAAGTTCCCACACCCAGCTTAATTACTTCCCTACTATAAAAACATATTCCATCTGCATTTATTCTAATACTTTCAAGTCCAAAACCAACACACAAAGCTAGCTAAATAAATGAAAGGTTTTCATCCCAAGTAACAGGCCAGGAGCTATTCTGCAAATAAATGCACCTCCAGCATCCATTTTTATGCTGACATTTCACTTTATGCACAATGTTTTCACAAGACTTGTTTTAAAAAGAGTTAATCTGCTCTGGACTGTATGCTGTGCTATAGCTATGATCTCCAGTACCATTCTAGCCATAGGCTCCCCTAGTGAAGAATCACACAGCATTTCTAATTTTACCATTTGAAATTTTAAAACACTGCTCAACGATAAACACATAGGAATTCCATCTTTTCTAGGAAAGGGAGAATCTAATGGCCCCCCCAAGAATTAAAAGTTAAGAACTTGCTTTGAAAAACAACGTAATTTTATTTCTTATGAAGTGAAAAAGCCATTCCTAAAATAGACAATTTGTTTAGCAACATTTCAGCTGATTCCAAAGTGGTTTAATATTCAATATCACAACAAAGTTCAGTCACAATGAAATAGTGAAATAAGGTGAGGTGGCAATACGTGTACCTTAAAAGCAACTATCATTGTTTATTATGCAGAACCATGGCAAACAGAAGTGATCTGTTCATTTCCACGTGGGATTCACAAACCTGTTGGCCAGGCAGTTACCTTTCATTATTACAGTTCATTACATTTTTAATTTGCATGGTCCTTCCATCATCTGAATTTAAGAGGAGAGATCCCTCACTCACTTCCATTGCCCCAATGGCAGACAGCAATATGACGCTATGGGAACTAAGAATGTGAGGTTAAAGTTTGATGCGGGGGGAAGGAAACAAGAGGAAGAAGAAGTAATAGTCTCTTTTCCTGTTGTAATGGGTGCATCTACCTTAACATCAAAAAAACTAAGATCATGCCATCCGGTCCCATCAACCCATGGCAAATAGAAGGGGAAGAAATGGAAGCCGTGACAGAGTTTATCTTCTTGGGTTCCAAGATCACTGCAGATAGAGATTGCAGCCAGGAAATTAAAAGACACTTGCTTCTTGGGAGGAAAGCTATGGTAAGCTTAGACAACTTATTTAAAAGCCGAGACATCACTTTGTCGACAAAGGTCCGTATAGTCAAAGCGATGGTTTTCCCAGTAGTAACATACGGCTATGAGAGCTGGAGCACAGGGCTGAGCACCGAAGAATAGATGCTTTTGAATTATGGTGTTGCAAAAGACTTTTGAGAGTCCCCTGGACTGCAAGGAGATCGAATCAGTCAATCCTACAGGAAATCACCCTGACTGTACATTGGAAGAACAGATGCTGAAGCTTGCATACTTTGGCAATCTCATGAGAAGTCGGACATGACTTAACGACTGAACAACAAAAATGGGTGCATTAAAGTAATTGCAAGGGTTGATTTCTTAGATCTAAAGAAAGCTCCAGCTGTATACAGTTGAATCTAAAGCATTATTTTTTTGGAAAGCATAATTAGATTAAAAAAATTTAAATTCATTAGTGGTTGGTCAAAATGATAAAATGAGCTTGGAAGGCATGCTATTTTAAGTCCCTTATGATTACTTAATAAGCCTGATAGCTGCAAGTTATACTAACAAAGATAAAAATCTCTAAAATCCTAATATTGTATAAACTGCAACTCTAAAAACTAAAATTGAGGAACGCATAAAAATACTGCAGGAAGTTATGTAAAATACACTGAGAACTACTTAAATACAACACATTTTACCTAAGAGCACCTAAGGAGGTGTAAGTGTGCACCTAAAACATGCATATTTGCATGCCTGCAAAGACATTGATCATGGTTGGTTGGCAACCTTCAGTCTCGAAAGACTATGGTATAAGCCTACAGCACCCAGTATTCCCAGGTGGTCTCCCATCCAAGTACTAACCAGGCCTGACCCTGCTTAGCTTCCAAGATCAGACAAGATCCAGCATGTGCAGGGTAACAGTTGCTCATCAGAGAATTCCAGGACTTGCTGCAACTCCCTGTTGCATTCAAATATTGTGACCAACTAAGATTGTATAGGTTTGTTCTTGTATAATGGGTGAAGTGGCTCTAATAAAAAGCCAATTAAATTTACTTAATACTTCAAATACTTTCACACTGTGATATAAGTGTTGGATTTGAATCAGGAAGGCACAGGTTCAAATTCCCACTTGGCCATGAAGTTCACTCTGTAACTTCTAACCGATTTCTATCTTTAAGTGTAACATACCTTACAAGGTTGTTGTGAACATAAATGAGGCAGCTAAGATGGATACCACCCAAATCTCCTTGGAGAAATGGACAAAATTTTAAAAAAATTACTGATTTAGGCTGCAATCATATACATGCTGACCTAGGAGTAAGTCCCATTGAACTTAATGGGACTTCTAGGTAGACATGCACAGCACTACTAAAAACTTACACAGGTATCACTTTTTGCTTAAACTGGAATTTATGACCAAAAGGGTATTACAAATGTAATTTTTTTGCAGTGTAATTCCCTAAAACTAGTTACAACGTGAGGCCCACCTTCTTCAACTTATGATTTCAGTATGACTAAAAACTATACACTTATTATCTGAGGTTCTTAATGCTATTGAAAATGTATGTAGCTGGAAGTTACAGAGATTTAACTCCAACATTTAATGAGAACAGGAAGGAAAGATGTAATTTCATGAAATGGGACAAAAAAGGAACATTTTGCCATTGATGTTCATGGCACTGAACTAAAATTTGCACTGAACAGAACAAAAAGGGCCTGGTCTCAATTTACACTTATGTTACATTTGGACAATAAACAAAGTTATATTATGAAGCAGGTGAGGAAGGATGGGAGGAACTGCCATGAGACCCTAGATCTTGAAGGCAGAAAAGGACACAACATGAAATTCTAAAATGATATGTTCTGGATGGTTCTAAATACCCATTCTTATTACCAAACATTTTTGTCGTCCCCAGTTAAAAGTCTGTGATAACTCAAGTATGCAATGTGGAAATTGTTTAAATAATAGAAATATTTAGATCCATTTGGAAACAGAAGCAACACCTGAAGCAACTCAGAAAAGGCCCAAGTTGTTTCATATTATGAATTTTTCACAAAACAGGTATAACCTCAGAACATAAATACTGGAAGACATATTTACAGTCGTTCTTATTTTACTGCCCAAATAAAGACAAAAATGTCATAAAAGTAATATTTGCATCAACAAACACTAAAACAGTGGTTCTCACACATTTTGCATCAGGACCCACTTTTTAGAATGAGAATATGTCAGGACCCACTGGAAGTGATGTCATGACCGGAAGTGATATCATCAAGCAGAAAATGTTTAACAATCCTAGGCTGCAATCCTACCCACACTTACCCAGGAGTAAGTCCCATTTACTGTCATTGTTAAAAGAATATACATAGTAGCTTGTTAAAAGTACAGGTCTGTAACATTTCCCCAAATGCAGTCACATTCCATGGTAGCATCAAGTCTAATATATTAAAAATAAAATATTGAAGTGAATGGGGACCCACCTGAAACTGGCTCACAACCCACCTAGTGGGTCCCAACCCACAGTTTGAAAAACACTGCACTAAAACACATTGAAGAATGCAATATTCTCCTAATAGTAATAGCATATTTATATAGCTTAAAAGATGGACATGTTGACATGGAATACAAAGGATAGCATATACAATATTATAAAACAGAAAGCCATCAAACATTTTAACCACAGTGTTATAAGGTCATCATTTTTTCTACTGATTCCATACAATGATTTCTTTTTTCTTAATCCAGATCAATGATAATATTAATAGTACTAATGCCATCATAGTATTACATCTATAATAAAAAAAATTTCAGTTCCTGAAAGTAAATGATCCACTGTGCTATTTTCATTCATCTTTGGCCTTAATTATGATTTTGGCATCACTAAATAGAGCTCAAATCTATTCATTAAAACACAGCATTTAGTAACTCTACCTGGAATTCTGAGATTCCGAAACATCCGAATCAGTGCACGTTTTCTTCACCTGTAACAGAAAAGTGATTCCCAGTTATTTTCATGTGAAAAAAACAAAACAGAAAAGCTTCCACACCCACAGTATGTTCACTTACATCACATAAAGTGGATTTTGCACTGCTCACCATGGTCTCTATAAAATACCTCTCACATTTTACAGTGCGGATATGCAATGCTAAACAGTGTGCTTCATTATTATCCCACGAACAGCTGCAACTTAACTTCCCTTGACTCCATTAGTATGTAAAATGTTCAGCTAAAATAGTTTGGGAGTAGTCTGACTTGGAACAAAGAAACCAAAGAACCAGGTTCCCTGCTTAGAAACGAGAAAGCCAAACTGTTCTCAGTTCTGCAAAGAAATGTTTTCCCAACTGATACTGCTTCTGTTTCCTGCTAAAGCTCACAATAATAAACACCAGATTCTGTGGCAAAAGTGCAGTGTTAGCTAAATAATTCATACACTAATTTTCATCTTCTGAATTCATTATGCTTAATGTATTTTGCCAATGTATGTTATTCCAGGTTAAATATTTTGCAAATAGTATTCACATAGATCTATACAATATATTGTGTGCTTCTTTCCCTTCAATCCTTGCAATAACTGTACACCTATCATTTAATGAATGTACATGAAAGTAAAAATGTAAACTTCCATGGTATGCATAGTGCTTGTGTCTTCCAAATCTAATAAGAACTTTACCACATAACATTTCCCTGCACATGCCCGATCTTGTCTGATCTCGGAAGCTAAGCAGGGTCAGGCCTGGTTAGTACTTGGATGGGAGACCGCCGGGGAATACCAGGTGCTGTAGGCTTATACCATAGTCTTCCGAGACTGAAGGTTGCCAACCATGACATAACATTTACACAAAAACTGTTGTTTCCCAAAAGCATTTTCATTAATCTTGTATCAACAACCATATGGGTTTTAACCACCCAGATTATAAATTGCATTGCACGTAGTACAAAATGCTTCATATTCTCATTGAGGGTTTTTCAGGGGGATAAAACATTTCATTCAAATTTACAATATGTGGCAGAGAGTTTACAGGAGAAAGAGCAATATGCTAATATTAGCCAAGGATAAAGTCAGAACCTGGCCTGGTTTACAGTTCATATCTACCACAATATTTACAGGTTGAGCCTCATTATTCATGTGGGTTCCATTCCAAGCACTCACATGGATGGTAAAAAACGCATTATAGCAAATCAATTTAAAAAAAAAAGTTTCTTTGCTCAGGTGATTTAAAAACAGCCTTGCTAACCTTTGTGATGTAAGATAAGAGTCCTTAAGAAGACAATTCATCAATCAGTCCTCCTCCAAGTGCTTACAAAGGTGCTTCATTTAGCCCCTCCCTTCACCAATGCAAAGTGATCACCTTTCTTTCACGTGCTCAGGGGGAAGGGAGGGGTCGCCTAGAGTGAGAAGGATTGATGGATTGTCAGCCAGCTGCCCTCTCTCTCTCTCTCTCTCTCTCTCTCATTAAGGAGGCTATTGTTGAAGGACTGTTCCATTTTTTAAACTGATTTTAAAGGGATGCATTTTTCCCCTTCTCCAGGGATCAGCACATTCCTTCTCATTTGCAAGGGCCATTTGTGTTGAGTCAAATCCATGTATAAAAAATCAGTGTATAACAAGGCTGGACCTGTACTGTATTGTGTAAATCTAGAGGCAATTTTGAAATATATGAACATATACTAAAACTATCAGCCCTTACCTATGAACTCTTTGCAGTGGCTGAACTTGTCTTCTGCCATCACTAGCTGCTGGAAAGCAACCAAGTAGTGCTGCCCAATACTAACTTTAAAAATCCCGCCTACGCAGCGGGATTTCTGCACCAGTAGAGCACAGAACAACTCTCAGAATGTTGTAAAGCTCCAGCTGTATACAGTTGAATCTATCTTGAGGTTTTAGAGGTAACTTATCTCTGAATGCCAGATGCAAGGGAGCAGAATACACAATCTGGCAACAGAATACACAAGACCACAAGATACCTGTATTCTGTTGCCACTCCCTTTGGCATTTAGATAGGTAGAGAAATAGTTCCATTTGTCCATTCTGAGTCTTCCCGCCAGTCAATGTTTATGGATAGCACCTGCTTTGGGAATCATGTGAGAAAGAAAATAACTTTCCTTTATCCATGCAATCAATCCCTTTTTTAATTATCCCTTTTTAAATTAGCCCGTGCATGGAACTGGCCTTCTTGTCAAGCTGCCGCACACCAGGTCAACATTTCCATTTCCAACTGCCGCACACCAGGTCCACCAACATCACAAGATCTCTCTCCTGATCCATCATAGACCACTCAGAACCCACCTGTCTATACATGAAATTTTGATGTCTTGTCCCAATATGTATCACTTTACACTTACTTACACTGAGACGCATCTGCCATTTTGCTACCCGTTCCCCCAGTTTGGAGAGATCCTTCTGGAGCACTTTGCAATTCCTTCTAGATTTCACGAGCCAGAAAAGTAAAATTTTCTCACTGCTTATCTCCAACTCCAAGTCATTTATGAACAAGTTGAAAAGTGCCAGTCCCAAGACCAATCTTTGGGGCACACTACTTCATTCCTTTCTCCATTGTGAAAATTGCCCATTTACACCTAACTCTCCATTTAAGAACATAAGAACAGCCCCACTGGATCAGGCCATAGGCCCATCTAGTCCAGCTTCCTGTATTTCATTTCCTGTTCTTCAATCAGTCTGAATTCTTAAGAGGACCTTCCCTCTTATTCCCTGACTGTGTATTTTTTCCAGGAGCCTTTGGTGAGGGACTATGATAAACTTCTGGAAGTCCCGATATACTAGATCAATGGATTTCTCACATTCACAATACTTTTTCTAAGTATTCTAAAACAGTGGTTCTCAAAATTTTTAGCACCAGGACCCACTTTTTAAAATGACAGTCTATCAGGACCCACCTAGGTTTACCAGACTTTTTAAAAAAGGAGAAATAATATTTTATTTACAAGTAATAATAACCAGAAAAAGATCCTCAAACATTTATCTCCTATATTTACACATGCTAGCAAATTGCAGGCGCTCAGCTCCTTGCAGGACTGTTAATAGCTACATTGCAAACTGCAGGGGGTGAGCTTTTTTCAGGGCAATTAAAAGTTAGATAACATTTAATTTTTTAATTGAGTTAATTAATTAACTTTTAATTGAGTTTTGAATAGCTTCAGGGATTGAGGCAATTAGGTATCTGTTATGTATGCAAGTTATGCAGGATCGAAATCCTGCATAACTGATTGACCCAGACATTGCTGGCCAATCTGGTGATGGTTCGAAATCCTACCATCCGATTGGCCCTCTAGTTAATATTTCAACTGCACCAATCATGGGAAGTCTGGGCGGAGCTAAAGGCTATAAAAAGTCAGGGATGTTTGCCTTGAGTCAGATTCATTGCCAGGTCCTGTTCTGAAGATGGAATAAATGTATTGAGCTGTTATCTCTATGCCTTCCTTTATTCACATGGACCCACTGTATAACCCTGGCAACGAGGATGGGATTTGATTCCTCCATGCTTAACAATGCTAGAACCAAGACCTGATTCATCACCGGGGTATTGTCGCCCCAGATGAAGAAAGAAGGACCTGCTTCCATAAGCCTGCTGAGCTGCCACGATGACCACCAGAGGTCACATCAAGGAATTCGATCCAGCGTCCCCAGACCTATGGGACACTTATGCAGAACATCTTGAGTTCTTCTTTGAAGCTAACACAGTCAAAGATGCTGCCCTAAAGCGGGCCACCTTGCTCAGCGTCTGTAGCTCTGCCACTTTTGAAATCGCCCAGAATCTCGTGGCACCAGCGGAATTAAGGGCTACCAGTTATAAGAACATTGCGGCCCTTCTGAAGAATCACTTCTCGCCCCAGCCGTCCCATATTGCACACCGCCATGCCTTCTACAAGCGGGATCAGGCTACCAGTGAGTCTGTTCCAGCTTACGTGTCCGTGCTTTGTCATCTTGCACAAAGATGTGAATCTGAGACCTGGAAGTAAGACCTTCTCAACCAGTTTGTATGCGGCCTCTGGGACGAAAGGATTCAGAGGAAGCTCTTCGCAAAGGAAGAGCTAATCTTTCAAGAGGCTGTCAAGGAGGCGCTGGCGTTTGAAAAAGCAAAAGAAGCAGCAAGGGAGATTTGCGCCTCTCACAGTCCAGCCACAACTCAAAAAGCCGAGGCAGTTTACCATGAGGACGCGGCCTCAGACTGTTTGGAAGAAGGGGAGGTGCTACAAATTAATTGAGGTATGTCGAGACGCAGTGATCACCAGGAACCACAAGCACCTAGACTTGGGGCCTGACAAGCCTCCGATGTCTCCAGCCTGGGCCCTTGTGCCAGCTGCAGGGAACCACATGAACGTTGGAGTTGCTGGTTCCGCGATGTGACTTGTCGGGCCTGGGGAAGTGGGGCCATATTGCCCGCGTTTGTCACAATAAGCCTTCTCAGGCTCAGCGTCAGAAAGTTCTTCAGGGGTCTGTCAGCCAGGAAGAACTCTACACTACACCCCATCCAGAGCGTCCTTGGTTTGCTAACCAAGGAAAAGATACATGTGACAGTAGAAATTCAAAGGTCTCCCTGCATAATGGAAGTGGACTCTGGATCAGCACTCTCTATTATTTCTACAGAGACTTTTCAGCGCCTTTGCCCTAGAAAGGGCCCCAGCCTGGAGCCGACTGGACTTTTGCTTATGGATTTCCAGGGCAACCAAGTCCCTGTTCAGGATGTGGGTAAGTTTCAGGTTCGTTATAAACACTTTGATGGGCTCCTAGACATGGTGGTTGCCGAGCATTTGCTAGGTGGAACTATGCAAATGGCCCAGCATGGATCCCAGCAACTGTCATTAGAGTCACCAATCCTGTCTCATATGAAGTTGCCATCCAGGACAGCTGGACTCTCCGCTGTCATGTGGACCAGATGTGCCACCGCCTGGCTGACTCAGCACCCGCCACGCCGATTCCAGTCCCTGGTAACCAGCATCAGGTCTTGCCACAGACCGGAGAGGCCATCACTCCTGATGTGTTACTGCGGGAACCGGAGACCTCCCTGGACTTATCTGAGCCACCTGATGTCAGTGCACCTATGGGGAGTTCCTCTGCCATAGCTGTGCCAACCCCAGAGCGAAGGAACCAGAGGTCCATCGCACCTTGCGAATGCGGGTACAGCCCTGCCACTCTGAGGACTATGTTTGTTAACCTTGAACTGTACTGTGGTGGGGAGGGGTGTTATGTATGCAAGTTATGCAGGATCAAAATCCTACATAACTGATTGGCCCAGACTTATTGCTGGCCAATCCAGTGATGGACCGAAATCCTACCATCTGATTGGCCCTCTAGTTAACGTTTCAATGGGAAGTCTGGGTGGGCCTAAAGGCTATAAAAAGCCAGGGGTGTTTGCCTTGAGTCAGATTCATTGCCAGGTCCTGTTCTGAAGATGGAATAAATGTACTGAGCTGTTACCTCTATGCCTTCCTTTATTCGCATGGACCCACTATATAACAGTATCTGATCTTTCCATCATCCTTACACAACCAACCAAAAATCAGGTTACCACTCATGTGTGAGTCTCAACTCACAGTTTAGGAACCGCTGCTCTAATATCTAGGCCAGGGGTGTCAAACTTGTTTCATACCAAAGGCCGAATAGCATTCATGATGCCTGCTGAGGGCCAGAAGTGATGTCATTAGGCAGGAATTGATGTCATTAAGCAGGTCATAATTAAAAAATAAGCACTTTTTTCTTATTTAGGAACTCATTAGCTGCAAACAACAGAAGAGAAAATACACAAATCTTGATCATATTTCAAGATATGAGAGAGCCCAATTTTCACATGGGCTACCCCTTTCAGTAGTAGCAACACAGCACTGCTCAGCAGATGAGAGCCTGAGGGCCAGATAAAAAGCTACTGCGGGCCGCATCCAGCCCCCGGGCCTTATGTTTGACACCCCTGATCTAGGCATATGGAGGGGTACAAAGTCTGGTGTTGGCTGGGATTTGCTGGGTTCGTTTTCTAACGGAATGATCAGTTGGTTTGATAGCAAAGACAATTGTAGAGTTGCAATGGAGCACTGTATTTTAACTAAGGCTGCAATCCTAACCTCACTTTCCTGGGAGTAATTGCTATTGAACATAACAGGACTTACTTCTGAGTAGACCTGCTCATGATTGTGCCCTAAGACAGATTTGGAAGTGAGAGTTGGAGGATTTAGCAATAGTTCATTGCAGAAGTTGTTGCAATGTTGTTTCTTTTTGGGGATCAAGGCCATGAGAGGAATTTACCTTTATACACAATGCAGCATTTGAATTTGAATCCAATGAAGTTGGAGAGGTCTGTGGACGGCACACCAGTGAACCAGTGGACAACTAGTATGCAAAAAAAGGAGAGGAGTGGATAGCCACAAAACGAAAAGTGGGGGGAAAAACAGAGGCTAAAGTAAACAAGTTGTGAAGTATCTCAGACAATCTTCCAAGAGTTGCATGGTTAGAAGAAAACTGAATGGAAGCCGCAGGCACTCCAGATCCCTGAGGGGGTATGGTGTAGTTAGTGTCTAAAAGTTCAGAATTTTTGAATATCCTAAGAATTGCTCTGTACAAGTGCAGAGCACACTAAGGTGAAAACACAGAAACCACAAAGAAGAATATGAATGCTTAACATTGAAAGAATCTGAGATAGCCATAACTTTTTCTTCTCATGAGAAAAATTATCTGTCCAGTATGCATAGTCATGTGGAATTCCACATTTTAAGAACCAGCTAAATAAATATAAATTCTTCTTAGTCTATTACTATTTGCCTGCTAAAGTGCTGTCTACAAATACAGAGGTAAACTAGGGCAGTGGTTCTCAAACTTTTTAGAGGCTCTAGAAGCTGCAAATTTATTTATAAATGCCAAGGACTTAGGCTATAATGGCAATTGGGCAGCAGCTTGCTTAACCCTTGATGCACATAGCCTAATCTGTCCGGTTTCACAAATCACCAAAAATTGGGTCACAATTTGAGAACAGCTGCAATAGGGGATAAATGCACACATACAGGAGAAAAAAGGACCAAAGTGAATACCTTCCACAGAATGATTCCGAGGAAAATTTCAATCTTTGACCATTACCCAAAAAGACACATGAAGACAAAACCCTGAAGGAGACACTGCAAACTTGTGAAAGTCTTCCTATGTCCGTGTTGTTAAATACAGGAAGCTGCCTTATAGGGGACTCAGGAGACTGACCTGCATAGTTCAGTACTATGTCTTCAGACAGACTGCAGTCCTCCATGATTCTGGGCAGAAGTCTTTCCCCATCACCTTATGTCACCCAGGCTTAGCCTTCCCACTTTAGGTTCTCTTCTCTTGCCTTAATTATCTGTTTAGTTTTTATGAGGTTTTTATTGCTGATAAAGACTGGTTTGATTATGCTTTGCTGCCTGCTTTTATGGATTAGTTTTATTGTTTTGCTTATCTATTTGCTGCCAATTTTATTGACTATATATTTCTGAATGTGTTGATTGTATGTTTCTATAACGTACTGCTGTAAAACCACCTTGGGTGTCCTAGTTATGTAAGGAAAGGTGGGATATACATGTTTTGAAATAAGTAAATAAATCACCTGTTACTTCATCTTTTTTTTTTCAAACTGAAGAAGCCCAAGACTGAACCTGGTATCATCTGCATGCAAGCATGTAATCGGTCACATCTGATCTATGAATCAGAAAATGCCAGATATTATTAGTAAGACTGTAAAGTAGCTGATCAAGGGGCATGTTTCTTAATTTTGTTGTCCTCAGTGGGTTCTCAGAAAAGTGGTGATAAACCTTACTCTAATGTGTATACTGGGATAGAGGTGTTTTAACCTCAACCAATTGCTCTTTTTCCCCATATTTCATGCAGGTAAAATTTTTCAGCCCCAGTAGGAAAGGGAGATTGCCCCAGGGGTTGCCTCATAACACAATCAGAAATAGAGGGGGTAAGACAGATTGCATGGGTATGCTCCTTTCCAGTTCTACTGACTCACAGCCCAATCCTAAAGGCACTGCTGCTGCCAGGTGCAGTGGTGTGAAAGTGCATACTGCAGCCACAGGAGGTCTCCTCAGGAAAAGGGAAAGACCAAAGTCTAGCAATGGGGCTTTTGAAGTCTGCACCGGCTGTTTTGCCAGTGCAGACTTGAGAAACTCTGTGTTGGGCCTTCTAGCCCTACATGGAGTTCACAATCTGGCAGAGCAAGGCTTTATGGGTCCCACCCTGCCCTCTTGGTTCCTCCCTCCCCCTACCCAGAACACCTCCCCTTACTTCTCCCCAAGGCCCTCAATGCCACCCAGAGCTTACCAACCTCTGAGCAGTGTCTGGCTGGCACTGGGCTCAGCGCCAACTGGTGCTGGGCCAGAACCAGCACTGATTTGGTGCAGGGTTACCACATATTTGCAGCACCAAGTGCCAGCAGTATGCCTGTACTGCTGGCCCTGAAGAGTTCAGGATTGGGCTCTCAGACTACATACTGCAGACTGACTACTGTTTACACACTGAAGAAATGAGTGAGCAAAAAATATGGGCTTGGGTTTAATTAGCTTGTTCATAACTGTTTATTTGTAACATGATAATTCTCTTGAATACTACCTTTCAAGTTTGAACACTGGTTTGATCCTAGCACCCATACTGAAATGGGGGAAGAAAATGTAAACTGCAACAGAATACAAATGTGTCCCGGTCTCTGCAGGATGAATGGAACCCCCGGTGGGTAACTAAAACCAAGGCTAACCAGGGGCACCCCTCACCTTCCAGAGGCAAGGGGAGTAGAGCTCCCCTCACCTCTGGAGAGGGCGTGGGGGGGCACAGACCCAATCTGTGGTTAACTGAAACTGCAGATACAGGATCTGCACATTTAGGGGTGCCCCTGTATACCCGCTAAAACACTGAGACACAGAATGAAACTTAGTAACACACACACACACACACCAACAGTATTTATATACCGATTTTCAACAAAAAGTTCACAAAGCGGTTTACAGAGAAAATCAAATATCTAATGGCTCCCTGTCCCAAAAGGGCTCACAATCTAAAAAGATGCAACACCAGCAGACAGCCACTAGAAAAGACACTGCTGGGGTGAGGTGGGCCAGTTACTCTCCCCCTGCTAAATAAAAGAGGAGCACCCACTTGAAAAAGTGCCTCTTACCCAGTTAGCAGGGGTAACAGAACACAGAACAATATTCTAATTTTGAAGTGAAGGAATATTTCCAATACTGCAGGGGATATGTTCCTGGAATGTCAAGTGCTATGTGAAGCAGCATTAGAAGAGATATCATTGATGACAAGGTTGGGACAACCCAGAAAGCAGTGCTCTTAATGCTCTTATTGGCTACAATCACTGACATTCACACCCAAGACAAAGAGCGCTGTAATTAAACAATACTAAAGGAAGCAGAATTATGGAAGATACGAGATTACTGTAACTGAATTTCATACCTACATTCATTTACAAGGGGTCCAGGAAAAATGTCACACACACACAGATTCAAAACGTGTCATCAGATACTATTTAATATTCATTTCTACTATATATGCTAGTATTTATGTGTTTATTTTAAAACTTTACAGTTGTGTCACCTTTCTGCACAACTCAGGGCAGCAGGCAGCAATTACAGCATAAACAATCACAAAAAACTCCCTTTGAATTAAAATCAGCAATCTAAAAATAGAAAAGAGGAGCAGCCGGCATGCAAAAACACACACACACACACACACACACACACACACACACACCCCTCAATATTTCTACTGAAGACTGAGGTTTTTTCCTGAAAGAAATGCCCTTTCCAGGACATTCTGTGTTTCTAGTATTATTTTGCTATATTTGAAACATCTTTATTCTTCAGCATACAAGACTCCAGTTTGTTCAAATAAATAAATAAATGGTGAATTTGGTCTTTAAATAGCCTGTTTAATGGGACCAATCACAACACATGCCTTGCAGGTTTCTTCCTCTTCTCACAGAACATTTGTTTCCAATACCTTGTGTGAGGAAAGGACAAGGTCCAGTCCCAGCAGGAAAAGCAGTGGCAGGTGGAGGTGGTGATAATGAATCCACACTCAACTCCTTTTTAAGAGAGACAGAGTGCTATATGTGTCTTGTAGACAAAGGCATTGGAATGAAGGTCAGTGTGAAGGTTTAAGACAACATTCCAGGTCTCGTCCACTTCATTCTCAAAGAGGTGAAATGTAAAATAAATTGTAAAGCAATATGTGAGGTGAAGCCTTTCAAACACTGTGCTGTGCTAAATAAGGTCAGGAGTATAGTACTGCTTGCTTGGTTTTGTTTGCTTGTTAAAAATTAATATTTAGAATGCTTTTATTAATCTGCTATTGTACTGATAGTTAATTGGCATATACAGTATATTAAAAAATACATAACTTTAGGAACTATGGTCTTCAACACTCATGAGTAGACTACAGAAACAGGGAAGGATTCTAGTGTTGTAAATCTAGTAATAAATGTACATGCATATCCAGGTTATCATCTATAACTGCTGGAACCTTCTAAGAATTCCAAGATGTAAACAGAATACATATCAAGGATCTACTTGCCTATAAGAGACTCGAGAGTGAGCAGTCTGCATTATTACAGACTAGCCCTACTTAATTCTCCACGTGGCAATGGAACTGCACCAATGTGGCTCCTGCTGTATCCCACAGGGGTGATCTGGCCTCTGGAGGCATCCTTGGGGGTTAGGGAACATACAACCATGCTGGCCCACTGAGTCTACTCAGACTTGAACTATGGTATTGCCGGTGCAAGTCCGTGTGGACCTAGCTTGGAGGATTGAGGCTAGGAAGGAGGTAGAATATTGGCGTGCATTATTGCCACCAATACCATCGCTACCACCCTTATCTGTCTTCCACCACCACCCATGCTCACTTCCCTGTACTGGAGGGGTGCCCTTGGTCTGCTGGCGTGCAGCTGCCAGGCTTCACAAAATGGCTTGTCACCTTTAGTGTCAGCCGTAAAGAGTCTTGCACCACCAGAACACTTGTTCTGGAGGTGTAAGGACTGCATAGAATTGGGGTTAGTGTACAACATCCATGTAATGTCAATCACAACTGTAAACAGAGGAGCAGGTCTTAAGACAGATCAGCACTTCTGGGAACCCTACAAATTATTTGCCATTTGCATTACATTTACAGCTATAAATGTAAAGAGCAGTGCAACCAATTCAGAACTATGCCAATGTTTCTAACCAACAGGTTGAGATAAATTAATATTACACAAGTCAGTTTCCCAATTCTCACCAGATGCCTCAGGGAGCACACAAAACAAGAAGATACAAATATAATTTTGTATTTAATCAACACAAAATGAAGTTATCATACACTTTTCATTCATTCATTCATTTATATTTTTAACCACCCTTCCTCCAAGGAGTTCTGAATGCTATACACAGATCCTCCCCTCCTTTTATCTTCACAATAACTCTGCAAGGTGAGGCTGTGAGGCAGTGACTGGCCCATGATCACCCAGGAAGCTTCATGACTGAGCAGGGACAGAGTTCTCACTGAGCTGAACTAGATCAGCAATATATCTGAATAATTTTTTTTTTTAATTCAGGAAAGCCTTCGAGACACCATAAGGGCTGTTTTTATAACTCATGTCTTTGACTGCGTGCTTTCAGTCTGCTGCTATGTATTTTATCTTGTTTTAACTGTTTTGTATTTTTAGTGTTTATCTGTATTTGTTAACTTGATTGTTAGCCACTTTGGGTGCCCTTCGGGGAGAAAGGTGGAATACAAATCCAACAAACAAACAAACAAACAAACAAACAAACAAACAAACAAACAAACAAACAAACAAAAATGCAACAAAGAAGGCTTGATTTAATTACGTTCATGATTACCGCAGTAAGTTGTGAACATAAACATGTACTACAGAAGCAAATCTTATTTAGTAATAGCCAGGCTGGGGATGGATAGGGGGTGAAAAAATTGCTGCTTCAGGTAGGCAGCTTTTCAGCTTGAGAACAACAAACGGAGGAAGAACAATCTCCCCATGCAATCTAGTTCTGACCAGGGTCACCTCCTCCTGTACACACAGCTGTTTGTAATAAATAAGATGTACTTTCAATTGGAAATATGCCTCCCAAAGATGTGTTTGTGTGCACACCTAGTGGCCTTACATTACCATAAGAACAGAGGAAGAGCTTTAATGGATCAGGCCACAGGCCCATCTACTCCAGCTTCTTGTATCTCACCAGATGCCTCAGGGAGCACACAAAACAAGAAGATACAAATATAATTTTGAATTTAATCAACACAAAATGAAGTTATCATACACTTTTGCTTAGCACCAATATGAATTCCACCTAAGGTACTTCAGTCATCAGACCCAACAGGCACAGCTTTAGAGATCAGCCAGTCTGTACTGGCCAAGGGCCACTCTCATCAAAGAATCCATCTGGCCAAGCTGTTTGAACCCTCTGTACCAATGACAGTGGTAGTGCCCAATGTACAGTCAGGAGATGATTGGGGTGAAACTGGAGGTCCGCTGCAGAGCTTTGCCCCATGGATCCCAGCAACCTGGCACTAGAACTGCATATAGACATACACTTCTGTAAAACACTGTCTATTTTATGGGTTTGTTACTATATATCAGGTGTGCCCAAACCCCGGCCCTGGGGCCACTTGCAGCCCTTGAGGACTCCCAGTCCAGCCCACGGGGAGCCCCCAATCTCCAATGAGCCTCTGGACCTCCAGAGACTTGCTGGAGCCTGCACTGGCCCGACACAACTGCTCACAGTGTGACAGTCAACTGTTCGACCTCTTGCTATGAGCTGTGGGACGAGGGCTCCCTCCACTGTTTGCTGTTTCACGTCTGTGATGTGGCAGCAAAGGAAAGGCCAGCCTTGCTTTCTGCAAGGCCTTTTACAGGTCTGGAGTTATTCCAAGACCTTAATTCATTCATGTAAGTTCCAACTCTAATATATTCATTTATGTAAATTTATTCAAATTCGAAATGTAAATTAATTCCTTTTCCCCGCCCCCAACACAGTGTCAGAGAGATGATGTGGCCCTCCTGCCAAAAAGTTTGGACACCCCTGCTATATATTAAGAGTAGGTAGAACTACAAATACCATGATTCCTAAGAAAAATGATGCTCCTGTGCATGTTCAAATGCATCTCTTTAAGCTCCCTACTTATGTCTTGGGAGTACCTCCTCTTACAGTTTATTCCTGTTCCCTTTTTGCAAGAGGTAAATACAGGGGGATATTTGCCCATTTCTATTTTCCATTACCATATACAGCTTGCATATAAATAATTCTTGACAAATATAAACAATATCCTTTTAAATGCTCCTTTTCATGTGGAGGGGAAATATGCAAGGGTCTCCTGGGGATAAGTATATGAGCCAGATCCTACCAATGACATGCTGCTTTGCCCTGTGAAATGATGCACCATTTTTTAGATACCAAGAAGAAAACTTGCTTTTTAAAATACCAAGAAATTGTTTTAAATTAAAGCAGTCAATACACATTGAACATTTTAATTAGAAAACACAGTTACAAAATTATATGAACAATTGTAAAAAAATTTGGTTTTAATGTAGATTTATATACAAGAATTAGGTTTACAAATTATTTCTATAATCCAGCTATGGAGATTTGTGTGTACTAACAGGCATCTGTGGGTTAGAAGGAGTACTATAGGCTAGGCCAGAGGTTTTCAACCAGTGTGCCATGGCACAGCAGCGTGCCTTGAATGCTCCGCAGGTGTGCCACAGGAATTTGGCGAACGGTCATTTATTAATAGGGTAATTGGGGGATGTGAACCCCCCAACATCAGCATGGTGTGCCTTGTCAATTGTCCAAAAACTGATGGTGTGCCTTGACAATTTTAGCACCTTGTAGGTGCGCTATGAGACGCAAAAGGCTGAAAATTGCTGGGCTAGGCACTAAAAAACAAATGTGAGAACTGATGCTGCATATCCGAACTACAGTGTTTTTAATGGGATGCACATTTGAACATTCATGATTATCTACATTTTGAAGCAACTAGTCATAAGTAGATACCTTTTAAAGTGCAAGCACAGTTTGCTCAGGTCAAAGACAATACGCATGGCTATCCTTCACCTCAGAAATATGATGGGCTGAGAACTTTAAAGTTCTCAGCATCCCTTACACTCCCCCATCTGCTTCCTGAAATACAACAATATTTTGACAAAAAGCTTGTGATCCTTCATTTGTCACAACTTGCCCAGTACAATAGGATTGCAGTCCGAAACTGAATTCCTCCACATAACCACCCCAGGCTTTGTACAAGTTTCTATCACAAAAAGAAATTCTTGTTTTCTGCCATGATAAAATTCTGACAATCAGAATAAGAGATATCCTCATATCTCTTGATATCAGCTTGGATTTCTTAATCTGTATATATATCACCCACTGCAAATCTGTAAAAAAAAAAATCACAGAAATTTCACATGAACCATAAATTTTTTTCAACTGTATTTGAAAGTGCATATTTCTGGATTTTGTGAAAAGCCTGTTGAAGAAAGAGAGATGCATTTTTGCATAGCACTCTGCTTTCAGACAAAATGCCCGATGGCGACCCTACACTGCCTCTAAAAACTTTGCTCAGCTGTGGACAAGGTGGACACAATCCTAAGTAATTTCTTTTTCTTTATTTTAAATTGTTATTGTCAGGCAGGTAAAACAAACATCCATTGTCGCACCCTAAAACAAACAGCCATTGTCCAATACTGAGGAGCACTTGAAACAATAGTTTGGGTCTGTTATAAAGTAGTTAACTTTTAACTGCTAAGATTTATATTCAATTATTCATTAAAAAAATTAAAAATGTTTTAGATTAAGCAACAAGTCTCGCAAAACCACAGTTATGATTTCACTAGGAATTCCTCATAATAACCACCATCTTTATTTTTTAACAAGCATATTTCACTCCTCAGTACAAACATATACAATCGTATTTTTTAATGTTTCTCAAAATACATCACTGGCCCTGAGTTACTGAATGAAGTAATATAAATTACATGCATACATTTATGCAAATACCTTATTCAGACTGAGATTCAAGTATACTCCTGATATGAAAATTATATTTTTTTAATGAAAACAAAAAGCCACAATAAAGTTTAGAAGCTGAATACCTTTTTAAGTTACAATTGTTTAAGTTACAGTATACTTGCAGCAGTTTGGTTCATCTTACATTACACACTGCTAGGCAAATAATGCCAGATATCATTCAACATACACTTAATAAGTTGTTTGGCATCTGAATTTCTTTAACAGCTGTCTTGCATTTTCTAAACATATACTCATCATTTTCCCAGCATTAAATCTGAGGGACTTCCTGGACAATCTTTTTATGGTTCATGCTATGGAATTCATTAAACAATTTTATAGATACCATGTAGTATAATTATAAATATTTCAATACATGCTTTTCAAAAAAGATTTTTCACCATGTTACCTTGGTTAATAATACAAACTGAAAGATTTCTAAATAATTCACAGTTTAATTTACAGTCTATATGCAATTTTAGATCTCTAAAAGCTGCTAGCTTAGAAGCCAAAATTGATTTTAAAATATGGTTCAACTGAACAGAAATACCTTTCAGAAAATACTGAACAATCCAAGGAAAGAAAGATGTAATTGGATACTGCTGCTTGCTTCTCACTAGACCATACAAACCAAATTGAGAAGCATATTGGCTGTAATAATTTATCATACTTTTCTGCAAAACAGGCTCCCTAAACAATACAGCTCCCTGAAGCTGTAAATCAATTTTCACAAATGGACAGGACAAGCATTTTTTTTTCTCCAAAACATTACTTCCTTTTGTAAAGCAATAAAATACTACTCCGAAAGCAAACTCTCCCAAGTTCTCTTGAATGAAAGAGACATTTAAGAAGCACAGTAGTTAACGCCAATTCACATCATGGACCCTGAGTACAGTGCGCCAGTTTGACTTTTGCTGTTTTTGTGTGCTGCCCTCCAAGGTGTGTATGTATGTGCATACACAGAACCACATTAGGAGAGCACCTGCTTAACTAGTATTTAACAGGCACATTATTTGCATCACTACAAAACATATCAAAATGTCCTGAATGATTTCTAAACCCAGGATAGTTGCTATAAAATATTAGCTTCACGTATGGGCTCTGCACCATCAGGTTAAACCTTCAGAGAATTAAAGGTCTTCAGAGAACTAGTATAGATGTACTGTCATTTTCTGGCATGAACAGAAATTGCAGCACAATCCTATGCATGTTTACTCAGAGGTAAGTCACACTGTAGTAACAGAATTTACTTGCAGATAAGCATGCACAAGACTGCAGTAAAAAGCCTAAAATATACCTAAAGCCTAAAATAGTACAAAGCCTAAAATATTACAGTCTAATACATTGTAGCATAAATATTACAAGCTATTGTTTAAAATGCCCTTGTGTACATGCTTAGTTGCTTAAAGAAACCATATTTATGCCAGGATGCCTGGTGCTTTACAGTGACTCTCTCCCACAACACAACTAGGATAACTACCATTAAAAGTGTCATATTAGCTACGTTTTCATTATGCTTTCTATCTTGTTACTCGCTGTGAAAAATTTAAGGATGCATTCAGATTATTTATACAACAATCCTTTTTTAAAGCAGACATTTGAAGATAAACCTATTAAGAAATTCTAAACAAGTGTAGTCCAAAAATATGATCTATACAAAATTATACATGTCTTCTTGAAAATTTATGGCAAATCATAGCTTTATAAAAAAAAATCTCATTAGACATAAGGTGATTTGATGGTATAAATGACTAGACACTACTCACTCTCAACTTGCATCTGAACATGCTAATATTTTCCCGATATGGAAATAAATCATATGCTTACCTCATTTCCTTCTCAAAAAATGTAAAAGAATTCTCCAAACATACTGAATCTCTTTTTAAAAAAACCAAAACCCTTGTGTTCAGTTTTGCACCAAGTAAATTCCACTACCCCGCACTGGAGGTGTGTAGCCAGTTTCAAGATCAGATCATTCTGCAGGCAGGACTATTGTCACAAATTCAGGTAGAACTAAAGACACTTTGTTCTTCCTTGAGCAGTCACAGCCAGCTTAAGTTAACTAAGGCAAGATCTGGATAGTAAACAAGCTTGGCTTAGACCAATAGTTTTCCACACCCTTCTGTTTATAGTAAGATGACTTGCATTCAGAGGTCACCCTCATCAACAGCTTCTGTCTTTCAGTGGGTATCTTATGTGGTGCATTTATCCCAAGGCTCTTTTAATGAACCGAGCTCCCCAGCCCCTACTTGCCTGCTGTCACTGTGACACATCTGCTTTTTATTGTATGAAGTCCTTTTAAATGCATGTCATCGCATATATATACAGAATACATTAATATAATGTTTCATTATACACAAAGTGTAAACATAGAAGCACAAAAGCATTTTTTTAGCTACAAGATGTTTTCTAACTGAAGCAGTTAGAAAGCGATCTAAAATTGATCAATAAAAAGTAATTCTTCCAAGCTCACCGCATACGAATGGACTAGGCAAAATGTACATTAGAAAACCAAAAAAACTAGAAACACAGGACATCTGTATTCCAGTTGCACTATCAAAAGACCCAAATGAAATGGGACACTACAGTAATGTTAATAGCAAATGAGCTCCCCCCCACAAAGGGTCAACTTGACAGAAGACACAAGAATGTGAATGTTTCCATACAGTAACAGAAATGGAAACTTTCTACAGCACCTGGTATGTTAAGCTACTTAATAAATCTTGTTATTTTATAGTTATTAATCACCAAAGCCATTTAGTATATTGTAAGTTCTATGTTGCAGCAACAGAAACAAGCCAATATTTAATAATTAGCAACCACAATATATTGAAAAGTATATTGTACATATTTTATATTGAAAATCCTAGTTTTTGCCATGTCCCAAGATCTAGCACAAGTAGATATATATTTTACATTTAACAAAATGTAAAGTAGCAAAATTCAGAAGTTCAAGGCTGTTCTACAATAGATACTTGAAACTGAAGATGGCACTGTCTCCCAACATGAGCACAATCTAGCTTGCTGTTCAGGCATAGTGTTTGAGTGAAAGTTACACCTGCAGAACATGGCACATTGTCCCAGTACAACATTCAGATGACAGCAGCTTGACTCCGTTAAAGCTAATAAAACATGATTGATGACTTGGATTAAAAAGCTCTCTCAGTAGATTAGGTTATTTGTGCCATCATTTGACAACTCCAACACTTTATTAATAGAAAGGATTGCCAGCACCACAAGGGTCAATAATAAATATTTACACTTAAATTCACTTTCCATATCCCTTTTACAAATCAGTAGTGTACTTTCAGAAGTCAAATCCTTATTCTTAATAAAGCATAAAAGTGTCATATAGTGTAACACAAGTTGCATTTGGGAAAGGTGGAAATATTTACAAAAATATTTATAAAGTGCTTTTCAACAAAAAAACTTCACAAAGTAGTTTACAGAGAAATCACTTTTGAACAGTACGTTACATCAATTACAATTCCAACAACAACCCAGTAAGGTAGGTCAGTATTATAGTCATATTGCAGGTGAGAGAAACAGACACAATAAGGACTTGCCTAAGGTAATCTAAACTGCAATCCTATACACACTTACCTGGGAGTAAATCCCATTTACCTCAACAGGGCTTATTTCTGAGCACACAGGATTATTTTGTTGGTGAGCTCATAGCTAGGGTGAGATTAGAACAGATAATTGGTCACTTCACACTATTGTCAGTCACTATATTACACCAGGAGAGTACAGGCTGAGGGCCCAATCCTATCCAATTTTCTAGCACTGGTGCTACTGCAATGCAACCCCAACGTAAGGGAACAAATGTTCCCATACCTTAAGAGGGTCTCTGTGACTACCTCCCCACCATAGGATGCAGTGCATGCCCCACTGGTATGGCTGCACCGGCACTGGAAAACTGGATAGGATTGGGCCCTGAGTCTCATTATTCACGAGGATTCCATTCCCAGAACTCACGTGGATTGCAAAAATAGCATTAAAGCAAATCCACTTAAAAAACAATGTCCCTTTGCTAGTTGATTTTAAAACAGCCTTGCTGACCTTTGCGATGTACGACAGAGTCATTAGGCAGAAAATCCATCAATCAGTCTCTCACCAGCCACTTAGAGAGGTTTCACTTTCAGCCAGCAACTCCTCCCTTCACCCAGAGCGCAGCACTGGGAAAGAATGCAAAGTGATTATCTTTCTTTCATGTGCTCAGAAAGAAGGAAGGGGTCACTTGTCTTGGAGTGAAGCTGTTCTAAGTGCCTGGAGAGAGAATGATTGATGAATTGTCAGCCAGCTGCCCTCTCTTGCGTTAACGAGGCTATTGTTAACTTTTTAATTTAAAGGGCCCTTCGCATAGCATTGAAATAAAACTGCAGGTGAAAAATCCATGGATAATTAGGTTATATCTTTATTGCAGAAGTTAATTTTGAGGAACTTCTTAATAGATATTCTCACATTATTTTTAAAATGTGGGTGCAACTCAGGAGTACATTTTTTTTAATGGCATAAGGCAGTGGTTTCAAACTCATGGAGAGTTTGAGCCACTGCAAGTGCTTGCAGGGGCGGGGGGAGGCAGTGGGGGCAGGTGGAAGGCAGCAGCACAATCCCCAGGATCGTGCCACTCAGGGGGCTGCAGGGGCTTGGGTACACTTACCCAAGACTCCTGCAGCCTCCTTGGGGTGCGGGGAGGCCGGTGCAACCTTTGGCAGAGCTCCCCGCAGCAGTGAAAGTAAAAGCGGAGCGATTGCACCCAAGCCCCTGCAGCCCCCTGAGCAGCGCAATCCTGGGGTCGCGCCACTGCCTCCTCCCTTTCTCCAGGCTGCCCCCTCCCCTTAAGGGGACAGAGGCCAGGGCCCACAGGCTGGGGCGTCGTGACACCCCAGTTTGAAAAGCCCTGGCATAAGGAAACATCCTGCACCATTAAAAAAAAATCTACTTTCAAGTTCTTAGTGTGATTCTAAGGAATGTTAGCAATCACGCATTTAAAAACCCATACACTGGTTGGGAATAGGATTGTGCTGTCAGATTCAGAGTAGACACTAGCCCCAAACCTCACATATTTCACCCTTCAAATACAAATCAGGGGAAGGTATGATGAAAAAGGGAGGAAAGGCTTCCTTCCCCCTCTTCCCCCTTTCTGCAAACCTGAACAGCCTCTCTTCCATGCTGGTTAGAGACCTGAATGGGAGCAGTCCTGTCAAGGGACAGACATAGAGTATTTTGTTGTAGTTCCACCTCTTATTTTCTCATATAACAAACCTGGTGGCTCTAGGGTAGTGAAACATGGCTCCCTACAGACAGAGTAAGGCTTTCTGCATCCTGAGGGGATTCCTTAGACAAAAAAAATGTAACTTCCTAAAAACAAAAATCCAAAACAAAACCCAACCCAACATGCACAGTCCTTCCACAGTAATAGAATTTAAGAAACAGTCAAAAGTCCCAACAGTGGATAAAAGGGGAGTATTGGCTGTTGGGATACAATTGATTATAGTTAAAAGTGATAACTAGCCTGGGGGAAAATAACTGGAAGAAACTGTCCAAAATTGCTGTAGCCCTTTGGAGAGAAAGGAGAATTTCAGACGTAATCACAGATCAAGTTTGGAGAAGAAGGAAAACTGAGCAGGCAAGTTATGACAGTGTCCATGGAAAAAGAATGGGGAAAAGAATTATATAGTAGTGTAGCATTCTACCTTTCTCAAGCCACCTTCCTCATCTCTCACTTCCCTAACCCCTTACATGTCCCAATAAGCCTGTGTTAAGGGTTCAGGGATCCTCAGCAGTGGCATGGGATGCAATTTTGGTGGCAGAGGGTGAATACTCTGAAGACAGGTGAGGAAATCATGAATGGAGAAATGCAGGAGAAAGATCAAAACTATAAACTGAGTACAAATATAACACTGGCAGGGATCCAATGGTAATTCCCCTCACAGACAAAGAGGGTCTCTGATTTTTGCCAAATCAACTCCTTCAAATGCAGCCCAAGAAGAGTACTGAATGCTAACCCAGGCAGTTGTTCAACCTTCAGGAAGGGGGAGCAGGACGAAGGAGGCAGGAAACCCCTATTCCAAGCACAGCAGCAGGTTTTTGGGGGAGTGGGGAGGATGTTCAGAGACTTTGGTAGGAATAAGAAATTGTGAAAGCTGGCTTGTGTTTGTCTAGCTGCACAAAAACCCCACTCTGGATGTTGTGCTACTCATTAATGTAATAAGAAAAAGAGTTGTAGAAAACGCATGTTTGTGTACTCCCACAAGAGGTGGCAATGTGTAAAGAGAAGGAAAAAAAACAGTAAAGATAACCAGATAGAACTTTGTACAATAGACTGAGGGTAACTGGGAAAGTTGAGGTTGCTTATATGCTAACAGCAGAATAATGAAAGGGAGGAAACTGCCAAAAGCACAGAAGAAAATACAGGGTGGCCCCCATATCTGTAGAACCCGTATTCACGGTTTCAGTTAACTGCGGATGAGATTCGCGGCCTCCCACCACCTCCAGAGGCAAGGGAAGCTCCATTCCCCTCACCTCCGGAGGCTTTTTTGAGTCCTGTAGAGGCTGTGCGCATCTGCCTGTGGTCTCTGTAGGCTTCAGAATTGGTCCAATTGGGCCGTTCGGTCCAATAAAAGTGACTTCCGATTTCCTCAGGAAACCATAAGTGATGTTTTCATGCCTTATAAGGCATTCGGGGAAGCCCCTAGAGCAATGTTTCTTGTCCTCCAACGTACCACTTCACATAGTCCACCTATTCGAAGTACCACCAGAAGTAACTGGTGATTACAACATCACCAGTTACTTCTAGGTTGTGAGGCCAGATGCAACATGACAAACACCAGCAAGAGGTTCAGGGTGGACAGGAGGGCTTTTTCAAGTGTGGAAAAATAAACTTTGGAGCACTGCCTGCCAAGCTGAGCCTCTTACCAGCGTTTGTTGTGTCATGTTCCTGGTCTTGCTGCTGGACAGCAGGCGTTCAGGGGTCCTGTAAGTGCCACCAAACACCACCTCAGGTACTACTGGTGGTACCCATACCACTGGTTGAGAAACACTGCCCAAGGGGGCTTCCCCAGGCTTCCGAATGCCTTATGGGGCAAAAAATGCCACCAAGCTTCCCAAGGAAACCGGAAGTTGCTTTTTTCCCCAAAGGGGAATTCTGAAGCCTGCTGAGGCTGTGGGTAGGTGGGTGGGGGGGAGAGATGGTTGGATGTGACCTCTGGGCTTCAGAAAAGCATATGGACCTGATCGGTCAGGTTCAGAGGACTTGGGGGGGCATCCTGGGTATCTGCGGTTTTAGTTAACCAGGGGATTCTGAAATGGAACAACTGCGGATACTGGGGCATACCTGTATGTGCAAAGCAAGTACATGTACACATATTAACAGAGTTAAACATGGAAAGCATTGTAGGGGGAGCACACAATAAGTCACAGTGGAAGACTTGTCCCTTTTAAGAGTAACCAAGTTTCTTCTAAAATCTCTTAATTGGCAAGCACTATTTTTACATCATTTCCTAGTAAATGTTCACAAGTATAAAAGCACATTTTCTAAATCTGACTGGGTGTCAGTTAAAACATTCCAACTGGTCATGGACAATATGCTGTTGAAAAATAGAGAATAATATAATATTATTTATATCCTGAGGAACACTTTGTGCCAGCCTAATGCATGTTAAAATTTAAGAAAGTTCGATTCAATGTACAATTTAAAATAGAGTCCATGAAATTTATTATTCATCAATGTAACCAAAAACAGTAGGTAAAACACAAACTACAAATAGCTATATGTTCTATACATCAAAGAAAAGTACAAGTTTGCACTGAGGGCTGAGAAAACAAGATTTGATACCCTGGAAATGGGACAATATATTCTAAACTTATTCCACTTACAGATATTTCCAACTTTCCCATCCGCTTAAGGTGGTACTATTTCACCAACTACTGCCTTTCCCAATACTCCTTATAAAATATTGAAAGTAGTTCAATACAGATAAATAATATCTTGGAGTTTTATTACTCGGATCTTTTAGCATGATTTGATGCTAAAATATTTTGATGCCCCTTGAAATAATTTTGTTCTCATTTTTAAGGGTTTTTTACTAAATGATAAAAATACTAAATACTAAAAATAAAATACTAAAATAAAATACTAAATACTAAAAATAAAATACTAAAAAATAAAAATCCGCAAATACTAAATTATATTTGTCCCATTCACAAAAATATGTCCTCCATAAAGAGAAAGAATTCTCTTTAATAGTATTTTCATCAAAAATAGAACTCAATTTTTATTGAAAACAAACGGGCAGTCCAATCCTAAGCTGTGCTGGCACAACCAGAAGCACTTCCCCCAATGTAGCTTAGGTAGCAGTCAATTTGGGGTTAAGGGAGTTTTACCCCCAATAAAGTAACCCATGGGGCCTCATGGATCTGTTCCACCCTCCTCGCCCAAAACCACCCTGCCCCATGGACATCCGTCGCCTCCTCAGATCAGAGGACCCCCCCTAGAGGCAAGGGGAGATTAGCTCCCCTCAGTTTCAGAGGGTGGGGAGGAGGCATTCGTCCATATCTGTGGTATCACCTAACTGCAAGGGGGGGATCTGGAACAGAACCCCCGCGGATATGGGGGCACGCCTAAATACGACATAGTCGCTTAAGCATCAAGTATTGTTATTTTCTACTACTATGCATATAAGAACATAAGAACAGCCCCAAGGGATCAGGCCATAGGCCTATCTAGTCCAGTTTCCTGTATCTCACAGCGGCCCACCAAATGCACACAAGAGACCTGCATCCTGGTGCCCTCCCGTGCATCTGACATAGCCCATTCTAAAATCAGGAGGTTGCACATACATATCATGACTTGTAACCCGTAATGGATTTTTCCTCCAGAAATTGGTCCAGTACCCTTTTAAAGGCATCTTGGCCAGATGCCATTACCACATCCAGTGGCAAGGAGTTCTGCAGACCGACCACACACTTAGTACAGAAATATTTTCTTTTGTCTGTCCTAACTCTCTCAACACTCAATTTTAGTGGATGTCCCCTGGTTCTGGTGTTATGTGACAGTGTAAAGAGCATCTCTCTATCCTTCCCATGCATAAACCATGCATATACCATTCTAGGTCTAATTATCACACTGAAAAAAATACACAACCTTTTTTTTTTAATGCAGGGAACAGCACAAATTAACCAATTTTTGCCCAGCCCACAGGAGTACAAATTTGGTCCATACATGCAACATTGGGCAGAAATGGCTAAACCAGGGCTTCTCAAACTCAGGCGCAGCAACGCCCCAGCCTGAGGGCCATTGTCTCTTTCCCTTTAAGGAGCAGGGTCAGGGGGAGGCAGCAACACAATCCCCAGGATCACGTTACTAAGGGGAGTGCAGGGACTAGTATTTACTTAGCAGTCCTTGCAGCAGCCTCCCTGGGGTGCGGGAAGCCCTGTGCGACCCTCCACAGGGCTCCCCAACCTTCAGAAAGTGGAAGCGGAGCAATCGCACCCTGCCTCTGCAAAACAGGAAGTGGAGCGCAATCACTCTGCTTTCACTTTCTGGCAGTTGGGGAACCCTGCAGAGGGTCGCGCAGGGCTCCCTGTACTCCCAGGAAGCTGCAGCAGGGACTGGTACGTAAATGCCAGTCCCTTCAGCCCCCTTACCGACACAATCCTGGGGACTGCGTCGCTGCCTTCCGTCGCCCCCGCTGCCTTCCCCGCTCCATGCAGGCACTTACTGCAGTCCTCAGACTCCCTGAGAGTTTGAGACCCACAGACTTAAACCATTTAAAATTGGTGTACCATTTTTATTTATTTTTTAATGTTTATGTGGAAACTGCTGCAGCAAAAGTAATATGAGAATGAAGTAGCTCCCTAAAAGCAGTTTTATCAAGCAAACAATGGGTATAAAATAGGAGATCAAAATAAATTTTTAAAGAAAATTTTAGAATATGTAATTTTAACAGGCTTTGCCGAAGAAACTACAGAAGGTGGTGGGATATGTATTTCTTATATATGAATGGCATTCTTACTTGCAAAAAAAGCAAGAAGTATTTTAAAATGCTGACAGACTCAACCAACAGAAAATTGGGCATCTTTCTACAAGGATCACGTGCTCTTTCTAAACATGAATGAAGAGAAATAGTTACGACACAAAAACAAAGAGAGCCAAAGTGTTCTATTACACTGCAGCAATACCACTGATATAATAAACAGTATGCTACTGTCAATAGGACTGCAATGCTATCATTTAGGACAGAATCCAAAGTTCAAAGAAGTAGGGATCCTCTAACACTTGCCTCTAAGACTTCCTCTAATACTCTAATTTTAGTAGGATCAACAACTTACAGTTGAACAGCTTATATTCTAACTAATTTCTCAACATCTATTCAAAGTTCTCATGTAATTAAGGAAATTACAGCCCAATTCTGAGCTGCCAAGCATGCAGGACTTCCGCAGTGCCAAAATGGCTCCTGCGAGACCCTGAGTGTGCTGGGCATCCAGCAGCAGCTCCTCAGCAGGACATTTGTCCCCTCCCGCTGGTAAGGGACATAGCCCCGCAATGGGGCTACTTGACTCTGGGGCGGCTCTTCAGACACAGGGCTCTGGATTCGGTGAAGCTGAACTCTGCCGGTCCCGCCCCCTCCCTCCCCACCATGTCTTCCCCTACCTTCCACCTGCCCCGGAATGTCTCCTCCCCACCTCCCCCCAACCCATCTTACCTTTCCGATGCCTGGTGCTTCCCATGGAGCACTGGGCTACAGACTGCAGGCCCAGCGCTGATACACATCTTCAATGAGATATGAAATGTATAACTTCTTTAGAGACAGAGAAATATACTTTTGCCTATTGCACATTAGACCATTCAGGTATGACCTAAATCATATTCCATATGAATACACAGTGGAGGTGACAAATAGAGGTTTAGTTTTGGTAGACAGAATGCCTGAAGAACTATGGACAGGAGGTAGCAACTAGAACTATCCCCAAGGAAAAGAAATGCAAGAAGGCAAAATGGCTGTCTGAAGAAGCTTTACAAATTGCTGAGGAAAGAAGGATAGCAAAAGGGAGAAAGGAAAAGATTTACCCAACTGAAAGCAGATTTCCAGAGAATAACAAAGAAAGAGATAGGAATGCCTTCTTAAATGAGCAATGCGAGAAATAGAGGAAACAACAGAAGAGGAAAGACTAGAGATCTCTTCAAGAAAACTGGAGATAACACAGGAACATTCCATGCAAAGGCAGGCATGATAAAGGACAAGAATGGTAGGGACCTAACGGAAGAAGATGAGATTAAGGTGGCAAGCATACACAGAGGAACTCTACAAGAAAGATTTTAATGTCCCTTTAACCACGATGATATGATTGCTGAACTTAAGTGGGACCTAGGAAGCATCACAAACAACAAAGCTAGCGAAGGTGACAATATTTTAGTTGAGCTCCTTAAAAATTTAAAAGATGATGCTGTTAAAGTGCTGCACTCAATCTGCCAGCAAATTTGGAAAACTTAACAGTGGCCTCAGGATTGGAAAAGACTAGTTTATGTTCCAATCTCAAAGAAAGGCAACGCCAAAAAAAGTTCAAGCCACCACACAATTGCGCTTATTCCACATGCTAGCAAGGTTATGCTCAAAATCCCACAAGCTAGGGTTCAGCAGTATGTGAACAGAGACCTACCAGATGTACAAGCTGGTTTTTGAAAAAGCAGAGGAACTGCTAAAGAACCTCTTGATGAGGTTGAAGGAGGAAAGTGCAAAATGTGGCTTGAAACTTAACATTAAAAAAACTAAAAATATGGCATCCGGTCCCATCACCTCATGGCAAATAGAAGGGGAAGAAATGGAAGCCATGGCAGAGTTTATTGTCTTGGGCTCCAAGATCACTACAGATGGAGATTGCAACCATGAAATTAAAAGATGCTTGCTTCTTGGGAGGAACGGTATGGTAAGCGGAGATAACTTAATGAAAAGTCGAGACATCACCTTGTCAGCAATGGTTCGTATAGTCAAAGCTATGATTTTCCCAGTTGTAATGTATGGCTATGAGAGCTGAACCATAAGGAAGGCTGAGCGCCAAAGAATAGATGCCTTTGAATTATGGTGTTGGAGAAGACTTTTGATAATTCCCTGAATTGCAAAGAGATCTAATCAATCAATCTTTCAGGAAATCAACCCTGACTGTTCAATGGAAGGACAGATGCTGAAGCTTACATACTTTGGGCATCTCATGAGAAGGGAGGACTCTTTAGAAAAGACCCTGATGCTGGGAAAAATTGAAAAGGAGAAAGGGGACGGCAGAGGACGAGATGGTTAGATAGTACCATGGAAGCAATGAACATGAATTTGGACAAACTCCGGAAGTTAGTGGTAGACAGGGGGACCTGGTGTGCTGTGGTCCATGGGGTCACAAAGAGTCAGACACGACTTAATGACTGAACAACAATAAACTTATGCACTGAGGAAGAGAAATACAAAACTTTCAATCCTAGTTGAATAAATCAGTACTGGTTGAATCCAAGGATTCCCTCAACTAAATCTCAAAATCTTACACGACTGCTCATCATCTCCAAGATGTCAATAATAACTTCATCTAATAACCAGAGGGGAAGTTCCCTATATGGCTACGGCTTCATTCCTATACACAGTTATCTGCATTTTACATGTTGCAGTATAAACTAAACATCTTTAAGATTCAGCATGCATCTGCCTCAGCAACATAATACGGTAGAAACTTGTAGCTATTTCATTGCCTGCATACTATGGAAACACACCGCTGAAATCAGAACTGCAAATCACTGCAACATGTTTGCACAATATAGATGTGATGAAAATGATACATAGGTTACTTTTTACATACAAGCAACTTTGAATTGAAATGCATTTGGAACTTGAAACTTTGTTCTTACTTGAGGGTTAATTAGCAAAGGTTTGTTTAGAAATTTTAAAATGCGACTATATAATATTATGGATATGAACGTAATAGCACTTATTTGTTTTTGTTTTAGCAGACTTCTATCAATTTATTAAATATTTGGTTGCTTTTTCATATGTAACAAAGCAGGTTATAATAATTTTAAATCAGATTCTAATTTAAATGGAGTACACCAAAAGTCAATAGTATAATCCATTAGATTCTCCCCCTATGCAACCAAACTCAGAGGAATGAGCATCAGTACATCTTCAGCCAGAGTACCTCCCCTGACCCCATGGATGTGACATCCTGACTCTAGGTGTCACCTTGTCAGAGACAGGGTTAGGCTCTCCCAGCTAACCCAAGGGGTCAAGGCAGCTGGCCAGCACTGACCTGCACAGGTTAAGCCTTGAGCTGGTCCTTGCTTAACCAGCCAAGGGGCTCGCCAGCCAGCCTCACCAACCCAGAAAAGTGTTGTCGGAGCAGTCCTGGCTCACCCTCTGACCTTGCTTACCACAGCATACACGCCGCCCCCATTCCTGGCTACCCAGCCAGCACACCACCTGCCCCACCAAGGGAAACCTTTAAATAACTACATCTATAACACCACGCCCAAATGCCAGTCCAGAGTAGGCAAAAAAACCAATAACTACGGCCAAACAGGTTACCAGCCAAAAATTCCTACCCAGCACCCACATGGAGCGACCAGCTACTCTGAGACTGGACATAGTGCAGGTGGGTGGGGCCTGCTGAAAAAGTATGAACTGAAGCTGGGGAGACCCCAGCAACAGTCATGCCACGCCCCACTTAATCCAGCAACCAACCAGTTGCCTCAATTTTCCCACCTCTATCCCGAGCCCATCTGAGGAGGCTGGGCAAATGGCATCAGGGATTTAAGTGCCCCAGTGCAAATGTAGTTAGTTTTATCTAAAATGGTCTGAATAACCAATTTTTTTTGAATGCTAGTTTACATTCTATTTACATATATACCTGCAAATGGGCAATCCATTTATTAAAAATAATAAATGGAGGAAATCTGTGTTTTAGAGTAAAAAACTACATGTAAAGACAAAAAGCATTTGATTACTTCAAAATCCTAGTAATGAGAACCAGTTCGGACTTTTGAACCAGGGAGGAAAAAAATTACAGAAGGACAATTTCAAAAAACAGTTTAAAAACAGCAGAGTTCATATCAAAAAAAATAATGATGGGGAATGTGGGGTTTATAAAAGTTCTATAGTAGTTAGGCTAATGGCTTGGGAATTGTCTTGATTTCATGCCAGTACAATTAGGGATTCATAGAAAGTTACAGCTTGTCACTATAAGTGAACGCCTTTTTCAGAAGTATATTTCTGCAGCTAAATTTGTTCAATAGGTGTATGTTTAATTTGGCAAAATACTAAAGAGCTGGCACTAGACTACCAATGTAGAAAGGATGGAAGAGTCTCTTGGATTTTAGAATAGTTGCTGCAGCTCCAGTATCTGTCATTTAGGGACCTAAACGCAAATGCAGAAGCTTTAAAACCACTCAAAACTTTACGATAGCTGTTCCAAAAGAGAACTTGAAATCAACTGAATCAATGAGTCACTTTTTAAAAAAGAAAATAACATTCCTTTCATCTTCCAGGTAATTTTTCATGCCAAAGAAAGAATCATAAAGTATTTTTGAGTTATAAAATATATTTGCTTGCTTGACTGTTGAAAAAAATAGTATTTCATCCAGCTAAATGAATGCTTTAAACATAGGCATGTATCTACAGCAGGGGTGCTCAATAGGTGGATCGCGATCTACCGGTAGATCGCGAGGCAAAATGAGTAGATCGCAGAGCCCTGTCTCTCCAAACTGTTAATATGTCAGTTTCGTCTAGTGACTAGATGAAACTGACATATTTAGCTGACACTAAACTGACACTGAAACTGACACTTTAGCTGCTCTTCAGGCATGCAGCAACAAAACTGACAAAACTGACTAGACTCCAGCAGGGGCTCCATACATTAAAGGGGGTGTCTGTCAGACGCTTCCTTCCCCCCTGGTAGATCTCCGGGCCTTGCTGGGTTTCAAAGTAGCTCTCGAGCCAAAAAAGTGTGAGCACCGCTGATCTACAGTATATGTTCATCTCACAGAGAAGTCAAGGGCAGGTTTTGAGTGAAAAATCATGGAATGTTATGTGACCCTCGGTTAAATCGGGAGTTAGCCTTAGGGGGGGGTGTCTGACTATAGTTTTGTCTGATTTTATCCGAGGCCAGATCCTGAAAAATAACATACCAGTAAATGTTACCTAAGAACTGTATAGTCTCTAATTTATTAAAAATATAGTAAAAGTTCATAAGATACGTTTTTATTTTTTGACTTTTAAAATTCTGGTCTTCACAACTTTTTTGTAAATGCTGTCAGAGCAAGTGCACTGTAAACAACATACCAGTAGAACAGTGGTTCCCAGTCTGCTGTACATGTACCCCCAGGGGCACTTGACAGGAACTTTAGGGGTACTTGAAAAAGAATGGAATAAAGGCAGAAAAAGGCAAATAGTGCTCCTGAATGCCTTGCATGGCCAGTAAGGTAGGAAGGGAGGTAGCTAGTTGGCTGTGAAAGCCCCACCAATAGCTAGTTTTTGGTCATCAATTCATATATGAATCAGTGATTGAAAACTAGCACAGTAAAAAAGCTGAAACATAATATGGAAAGTGATGAATCACCAAGAATTTCTCATGACACTTCTGGTGCAAAACAGTGCAAAGGAAGAGTCTTCTGTTCTTCAAACAGTTAAAAAGATAAAATACTGTGATGAATACATGAAGTATGGGTTTTTACATAGAGGAGATAGGAGCATATATTATTAAAATTAATGACAAACATTTAGCTAATATGAGGGATACAATTTATGGAAATGACCTGGAGACAGGGTTGAGCAGTGAAGTAGCTAAGTTTGCAGACGACACCAAACTTTTCCGAGTGGTAAAGACCAGAAGTGATTGTGAGGAGCTCCAGAAGGATCTCTCCAGACTGGCAGAATGGCCAGCAAAATGGCAGGTGCGTTTCAATGTCAGTAAGTGTAAAGTCATGCACATTGGGGCAAAAAATCAAAACTTTAGATATAGGCTGATGGGTTCTGAGCTGTCTGTGACAGATCAGGAGAGAGATCTTGGGGTGGTGGTGGACAGGTCGATGAAAGTATCGACCCAATGTGCGGCAGCAGTGAAGAAGGCCAATTCTATGCTTGGGATCATTAGGAAGGGTATTGAGAACAAAACGGCTAGTATTATAATGCCGTTGTACAAATCTATGGTAAGGGCACACCTGGAGTATTGTGTCCAGTTCTGGTCGCCGCATCTCAAAAAAGACATAGTGGAAATGGAAAAGGTGCAAAAGAGAGCGTAAGATGATTACGGGGCTGGGGCACCTTCCTTATGAGGAAAGGCTACGGCGTTTGGGCCTCTTCAGCCTAGAAAAGAGATGCCTGAGGGGGGACATGATTGAGACATACAAAATTATGCAGGGGATGGACAGAGTGGATAGGGAGATGCTCTTTACACTCTCACATAATATCAGAACCAGGGGACATCCACAAAAATTGAGTGTTGGGCAGGTTAGGACAGACAAAAGAAAATATTTCTTTACTCAGCGTGTGGTCGGTCTGTGGAACTCCTTGCCACAGGATGTGGGGCTGGCGTCTAGCCTAGATGCCTTTAAAAGGGGATTGGACAAGTTTCTGGAGGAAAAATCCATTATGGGGTACAAGCCATGATGTGTATGCGCAACTTCCGGATTTTAGAAATGGGTTATGTCAGAATGCCAGATGCAAGGGAGGGCACCAGGATGAGGTCTCTTGTTATCTGGTGTGATCCCTGGGGCATTTGGTGGGCCTCTGTGAGATACAGGAAGCTGGACTAGATGGGCCTATGGCCTGATCCAGTGAGGCTGTTCTTATGTTCTTATGAAATGAGCTACCAAGAGATTTGCAAGTGAAAAAAGGTTGGGAACCACTGCAGGAGAACCATGAATCAAATCCTTTTTTAAGGTGCATGGTGTGTTAAGCCAGAGGCTCAACATATAACATACAACTTATAACACATAACTGGGAGTATGCAATTCAATTCAGAGCAGAGAGAGAAGCAACAAGGAATTACTGTGAGCATGTGGAGCTGCACATAGTTGCAACCCTATTTACTCAGAAGTAGACCCATTGCTTTCCACAGGTGTTACTCTTACATAATGGTGCACTGAATTGTAGCCTGGGACTTTGTTTCAAGTGAAAATGAGGATTAGATGCTAGTGTTTAAAAAAACACACACCTCTGCAAAGTATTTGCAACATGGAAAGAGGCTGCAGGAGTATTTGCAAAATGAAAGAGGCTTGCTTGATTTAAAAGGAAATCTTTAGCAAGAGAATAAAAGGTTAACTTTGGCTGGAACTTTGCCCTGGAGGGGTTGCCTTAGAGCAGGCGTGTCCAAATCCCGGCCCTGGGGCCACTTGCGGCCCTTGAGGCCTCTCAATGCGGCCCTCAGGGAGCTTCCAGTCTCCAATAAGCCTATGGCCTTCCAGTGATTTGTTGGAGCCCACACTGGCCCAATGCAAATGCTCTCAGAGTGAGGGCAACTGTTTGACCTCTTGTGTGAGCTGTGGGATGAGGGCTCCCTCCACTGCTTGCTGTTTCACACCTGTGACGCAGTAGCAGCAGCAAAGGAAAGGCCAGCCTTGCTTTGTGCAAGGCCTTTTATAGGCCTTGAGCTATTGCAAGACCTTCATTCATTCATATAAGTTCATCTTTAACATATTCATTTATGTAAATGTATGTAAATTTATTCAAATTTGAAATGTAAATTAATTCTTTTTTTTCCCCGGCCCAGTGTCAGAGACACAGTGTCAGAGAGCCGATGTGGCCCTCCTGCCAAAAACTTTGGACACCCCTGCCTTAGAGATTAACAGCCCTCTAATTATCTCTGCTTTGCTTCTGCAGATTTGCTTGCTGAAGTTGCTTAGAACAAAGCCCTGAGCCTGAGCAACCTCAGAGATAAGGCGAGGTGATGATCTAAGCTTGATTTATTGGCAGAAAGTTCACAACACAGTCCTGGAATGAGCTGGAATCCCTTGCATGTATGCACTGCTAACAGAGACGTCTGCGTTGGCTTGGTCATGTCGTGAGAATGGGCGATGGCCGGATCCCAAAGGATCTCCTCTATGGAGAACTCGTGCAGAGAAAGCGCCCTACAGGTAGACCACAGCTGCAATACAAGGACATCTGCAAGAGGGATCTGAAGGCCTTAGGAATGGACCTCAACAGATGGGAAACCTTGGCATCTGAGCGTCCCGCTTGGAGGCAGACTTTGCAGCATGGCCTCTCCCAGCTTGAAGAGGCACTTGCCCAACAGACTGAGGCAAAGAAGGAAGGCCCACAGCCAGGGAGACACACCAGGCACAGACTATATTTGCTCCCAGTGTGGAAGGGATTGTCACTCCCGAATTAGCCTCTTCAGCCACACTAGACGCTGTTCCAGAAATACTTTTCAGAGCGCGATACCATAGTCTCCCTAGACTGAAAGGTGCCAATGAATGATAGGTGTCTACCATAGTTTGGTAAATTTAATTACTCTTTTCTAAAGAGCTTCCAGTCAAATTGAAGCTCAATGTTGTTTAAAATAAAGGTAACCATTTCCACAGATAGAATTTTTTAAAAGGAAACAAACTTTATAGGGAAAGGATTGGATCTCACCATTACAGAACACTTAGGGATAAATCCAATGCTGCTTGTCCGCCCCATGGTATACCAGTGCCAAAACAGCAGAAGCTGCACCCTGCAGAACAAGAGAAAAAGCCAGAGGTCTCCTGGAGTAAGGGAACATCGGTTCCCATGCCTTATGATGTGCCCCCCAGTCTGCTATGGGTCTACTTGAATCGGCACCAGTGAAATCACTGGCGCAGATCTGAGTAGCCTGTGTTGGGCTTGCAGACATAGGAGAGTAGAATAGGATCCAGCGGCAGTCTCTGCCACCATCCCTGCCCCCTCCAGGGCCCAAACCACCCCCAGGCTGTCCTTCTCCTATTCAGAAATATGCTTCATTTTACTATTCAGAATAAACACTAAAGTGACTGCTATTTTTCTGTTATTTTACAGTACTGCCCCTTGCCACACCAACTTTAAAAAAGTTAAGCTAAAAGGGCTGCGCTGGCCTCAGTTGCCATGTAGGCCACAGGTCTCTCTCAGGAGTTCAGTAGAAAAGGGGGAAAAGACAGCGAGGCCCAAGTAATAGGAAGGGTTCTATAATTCACCCGTGAATTTAGATTCACCCCTTTATGGGTTAATTAGGGTGAAATCTTGAATTATATTTTTAAGCATTTATATGGGTAACCTTTGAAAGCAAAAACCAAGTTGATATCTCTTCGGGCCTAAGAGATATTGAGGAATCTGTGAAAACACATTTTACCCCTTTTTACATCCTTAGAGGTTGAATTTCTAAAAATCCCTTCTTAGTGGGTCCTTGCATCATGGAAGAAATATACTCCCTGAATTTCATGTTTATCTCGTAGATCCAGGGGTTTGGGTTGGGCATTGAAAAGTCAATTAGGATATTTGTTTTTACATATAATATATATACACACTAATACAAGAAGGGGGAAGGCAACCAAGAGAGGCCAGAAAGGGAAAATTGAACAGAAAAGGCATCCATGATAATAGGAAGGAGGAAGATTAGAAACATCACTCCATTAGCTTTGATCATTTTGAGGTTACACTAAAATGGAACAACTGTCTCTTCAACATTTTCTTTCACCTTCAGTTTACAAATTCACATAGTATAGAAGTTTAAATTCCTCCCACTAAAGATGTAAAACATTATGGGAAAAAACCCTACATACAAGAATTGGAAAGCAAAATACACCAAGAAGATAATTCAGTGACACTTAAAGATGTAAAATTTCTGGAAATTTTGAAGCTCAGAAAAAACCCAGTTTTTTTCCGAGTTTTTTTTGGAAAAAATTTGAAAAAAGCTACATCAGCACTTCTTTTTTCCCCAGATTGGAAGTCACTCTGTTACTTTAGGAACATAAAATATGACTATGGACACTTTGACTTGGCAAAAAATTATCACAACCAGCATATTAAAAATACAGTGTGTGTGTGTGTGTGTGTGTGTGTGTGTGTGTGTGTGTGTGTGTGTGTGTACACACACACAATTTACTTTTTAAATAATATTTATTTGTAATTGTAACAAATGGAGCAACAATCTCCTGAACTGTTTACTAGTTATGTGGAACAGACAAAAAAACCTCCACAAACCAATTTTTAAAAATCCAGAAGTAAGTAAGTGGCTGGCTAGTTATTTGATCTATACCCTGCCTTTTGACCCCAGTTAAGGGCCCCCAAGGCAGTATCCCTCAGATACACTGTTCCCCTAAATAATTTGGACTCTACGAATACCCAGGAGCCAGTACATTCCTATGTCCCATTTTCAACTGATAAGGTGTTTCCACATAAAAAATGTTTAAAGCAGCGCTTGCTTCCACCCTTGATAATTTGAATACAAAACCAACATTGGCTAGATTTGCTAGAATACATGTGGGGCCTCCAGATCCACAGATCTGCCTCAACACAAATCCCCCCAGACATGCATGCAGCCAAACCTGGCACCACCTGAGCCCTTCAGACGGGACCAGAGCTCTGCTCTGGTTATCTCTGGAGGGCTTTCTGAAGCCCGCACAGGTAGCTTGTTACTGCCTGCTGCCTCTGCGGACTTCAGAATGGCCTTTTTGGCCAAAAAACAGTACTTCCAGTTTCCAGCGGAAAACTGGAATTTGATCCCATATAAGAAATTCTGAGGCTTGGGAAGCCCTCCATGGGAGTAGTGTTTTTTTGGTCAAAAAGGCCATAATGAAACCAGTAGAGAAAGCGGGAGGACACACAGTGCCTCTGCGGGTTTCAGAAAGCTTTCTGGAGGTGACCAGAGCAGCTCCAGTCCCCTTCGGAGGGCCCAGGTGGGGCCGATCACAGATTCAATTATCTGCAAAATTCGACATCTGTGGGGGTTCTGAAAACAGAGCCCCATGGATATCGAGGCCCCTCAAGTATTCACTCAGGTAACAAATGCCTATCTCTCTTCCCTGTTCTGCACTAACTTTTGTTAATACAGATGAAAATACTCCAAGACAGACAAGAAGATCACCTTCCTGACACCACTGTGTACCAAGTTCACATAAGGATACCCAGAGAAGCATTCTCTGTTATGGTTCCACATTCATGGAACTCATTACCCTACGAGTTTAACCTTCCAAGCAAGAACACATTGCTTGCGCCAAGTCGTTGAGTCAGGAAAGTTTGTAAACCATAATGAAACAAGTTTCTTGCAAGTCTCTTGGAATATGCTTTTAACACTCCTCTTAACAGGCTCAGCCATTTGCCTATTGACCCTCACAGTGGAAAACCTAGATGAATCATTCAGAAGCCACAAAAACACAGCTGTAATTTTCAACATGTGCATCCATCAGGACAAGCAATGTTTTTGTATGTTATTGACTGTTTACCATCTGTTACGAACACATTTGGGGGGGGGTAGAAAGTCCCCAAATTTCAGGGTTCACAGTATTTTCTTTTCACAGTGGTGAGCAGTACTGCAATGCAAAATGTTCAGCAACGCACCCAAGTCCCTCCTCCAGAATTTGCCCACATGCCCCTTTCCTAGATCCATTCAAACGCATCAATAAATGGCTTTGGACACAATCCTGCAGTTACACTGCCTGAAATTCTTTTAAATCAATGGAATTCAAGCAGCCTAACAATACATAAGTTGCAGCAATTATGAATCTTATGCCTGCAGACATGACCTCAACTTTTTATTCTCAATATGGAGCCAAATAGTAGGTTTTAAAATAACTCTTTAGTTAGTATTTGTTAGGAATACTAACCAGCATATCAACAATAGGATTGTTATTTTTTCCCCCCAAATAACTACATTTAGGATCATAGCACAAACATAGATTACGGCATCCCAGAAAGCCCAATAAAAAGGTACAACTGCAGTGAAGTAGGTCCTCAATTAGAAACAGCAGACACAGCCCTCATTCATTATTTATGGTGCTTTGTGCCTATGTCAGCTCCTGATTAATAATTAATTTTAATCTCATTATGGCAGATTTTATTACAGGCTAATTTAATTAAATGGTGAATTGGCTCCCAGATGTCACCATTTGTACCATCTTTTAAATAAAGCTGATGACACAGATTTGCCTGGAGTTTTGTCCCAAATAAAAAAAAACAACAGAGATTCAACCATTTTACCAGCAGAATAAGTAATGGATTCCACATTATTGAAACATCCAAGTAAAGGTAAAGACCCAGATGCTGGACTTTTTTTAATTCACAGAGTCAGTAAAAGAATACCTTTTATTAGAAGCAACCTATGTTCACAATGTTGTATGCAAACTTCTGAGTTACACAGAACTTTCTTCCCATCCAAGAAAAGTAGAAAATGGAAGCTTCTGAGCCAGACCATGGTGTCCAACCATCATATGCAGATTGTTACAGACTTAAAATGGTAACGCACGGTTGCAAACTTAATTAGTTAGTACTTTGCCATGTGTTAAAGCCTCAAATTACATGAAAGTATTATAGGATAAAGAAGCAATGGAGGGGCTCCCTTTGAAGTTATAAATATGAGTCCTAAGCCTTGCTTGTCTCCAGCACGGGTCAGAACTCACAGATTCCTTGCAAAGATCAAAATATAATAAACAATAATATTTTTAAAAACTGTAAATAAACCTTGGATTAGACTTACTCGTTTTATTGCCTATCTCTGCACAAGATTTAGAGGGGCCATTGTTTTCATTTTCCAAATTATTATTCAACCAGCCCAATTATCTTTTAGATGACACTCAAATTTAATGTTATTTTAAGAGGGGTAGATAGGAAAAAGAAGTTTGGAAATTTTTTCTGCTTGGGTAGATTAAGGACTATGGAAGAAAAAAAAGCAGCACACTCTTCCCAGAAGATGCCCTATAAAAACCTTTAGCCAACCCTGTATACTATTCTTCTTCAGGAGGATTCTTCTCTCATGCACTCTCATACACACAGAAAGTTCAATGAGCCATTTTTCAGCAAATTCTATGCTATGCAACATCACTGAAATATTATACCACACCTGACAAGAACTGAAGCATTTCCCACACTTCTGTGCCAACACACAGCACAATATAGTATTAATTTTTAAAAAATGGATGCCAAGCCCCTCTTTCAGTCGTGCATTTTGCTTTCTCTACATTATTTTTCACAAATTGCTTTGCATTCCTGTGTTACGTTTGTAAAACATAGATGGGGATTTCTAAATTCACAGTGGGGTTCTGATGTCTAGTTAAACTATTCAAATTTTGCTGTATGATTGCTGCCAATGCAAGCTCTTGATGGAGTCATAACTTTAGTTTCCAACATTGTTGCCCTCCCTTGTAGGCAGCAAACACTATTACAGGCTGAGTACCAATCACTTACTGGTGATACAATTGGTTGCCAATTCAAGCTGTAGGTAACTTTATAGGATAATTACTAGACTTACCAAAGTTGCCAACAGCAAAAAAGTTACCAGGAGACTTGTGAAGTTTCAGTTATTAGCCATCTGAATAATGACTCACTGCTATTTGTAAAATCAAATACAATTTCACTGAGAAAGATGAAATCAACTGATTTTTCACTAATATGGAGTTAATTTGTTCTGTATCCCAGTCTTCCACACATTTACACTAAGTTCTCAATTAACTTAAAGTGCACTTCATAAAATATATGACCAGTGTGGAAAACAGCCGAAAAGATCGTGAGTCAAGGGAGAACAGAAAATGCTGAATACATGGCAATACAATCTACAGTACTTACAGCCAAGTTACATCAATTCACATGTAACATTTCCAAGCCTCATGCAAGCTTCGGAAGCTCAAGAATGAAAAGTGCTTGTATAGTCTTCCTTCTTCTCATTTGCTGAATATGTAGCTTGGCTTTAATACTATTTTTGCAAAATAAAACGGAAATTGTCCTTACATTGTTACAGTGTAGACAAAGATGTTTCATTGCTTTTAGATCCATCTCAGTTATTTGGGGGGGGGGGGAGTGGAGTAAAATAAACCCAGAACAAAGATCACTTTAATTTAGAAGTAACTGAAATCAAAACACATGGTTCTAACCACAATCATTAACGCAGATCCCCCTCCCTTTCATTCATAAAGGTACAATAATGGAAAAAAATCTACTTATCAGTTGAAAGTGGTTAAAGAGATACTGTAAATATACCCTACTTTACAAAGCAGAGACATTAAATATCCCTTTTACTTTTGCTTGCCTAATCTGGGGAGAAGGTAGACTGCATAGCAGAATTTTCATCTCTTTCTTTGCAACACAGCATCCAAAATAAAATAGTCCTAGCCAGTTTATATAAATCCCATCCATAATTGGATACCTCATTTGTAAATAGAAATTCATAAGACTTTATTTATTTATATTTATTTATACAGGTATTTATATACTGCCTTTCTTTGGTCATCAGATTTCTCCTCAGACTTTAATCCAAGGCGGTTTACATAGGCAGGCTGTTGTAAACCCCGTAGGGATTTTTACAATTGAATAGTTCTAGTCTTTCATAGAACTCCTCATTCCAGCTGGATCCCTTCCCGGTCTGGCCTCTCTCTGGCCCTTCGCTTCCTACACTCCACTTGACAGCAACTCCTCTCTGCCACCTAAGGTCAGCTCATCATTGTATATCAGTGTGTTGTCAGTTCTGGGGTACTTCCGGTTGTTTCGAACTGGCAGCCTCAGATCTTCAGGCATACAAGGCGGCAGCTCTACCAACTGAGCCAATTCAGCTATTGTAAACCTCCCCCATATTTTATTTATACACACACACACACATGCACACACACAAAATGCTTACTACTACTGCCAAATCTAGAGGGGTACAGAGAATAATTCTCTACATTTAGCAGAAGTTATACCAGATCCCAGTCATTCCCAAATTGTGCAACGCAGCATATCAGGGTCCCAGGGGTCACAGGGCAGACTCACAGGGGTGTTGTGGAATGTTCTATGCAACCTCTTCTTCCAGCTCTCCCAGGCATCTTGGATTAAGTGAGAATCACAGAAGATGGTGGCGGCTAGGAGAACTGGGAAGAAGAAGAGGCTACCACAGAAGAAGGGCACTATGATGACCACAGTAAGTTTTGGAACTGCTGCTCCATGTCTTAGTCACAAAAACATCCAGTTATAAGAACAGAAAGATAGTGCAGATTGATTGGGACATGCAGTTGTAATCAGTGATTTTTAGAGATCTCTCTTACTGAACTAACCATGATGTAACTGAAAGAACCTTGATAAGTGCACATGTGCTGTATACAGTGAAGGCTGCAAGACTGCCCGAGGAAAGGAAAATTTTGTCCCCTTGCCCTGGGGCAAGGGGTGAGCTCCAGCAATAGCTATGGAGCTGCTAAATCCGGAACAAGCAAAATAACTGGTGCAGGAACATGCAGCCCCATGTCAGCAATAGGGTCCATCATCCCCCCCAGGCCTGGTCCACCTATCCCCTGCCCCTGCACCACCCTCCATGTTTTGCCCCTTCCCACCCTCCCCCTGCTCCCAGAATGCCAAATTTACGAGGGTCGCCCAGAAAGTAATGCACCACATTTTTTTTCTCAGCCTACAGTAATGGTACGAATGCGAAACTTTAGATATACATTATTTGAATTTTCAGGAGTGCACACACAAATTTTTGGTTTCTTCAGACAGATAGCGTAGCTGCAGCAGTGTTTCGAAATGGCGTCTGTAAGTGATGTACGTTACAAGCAGCGTGTCGTCACTGAACTTCTCACTGCGGAGAAAGAAACTGTTGGGAACATTCACAAACATTTGTGTACAGTTTATGGAGAATCTGCAGTCGACAGAAGTACAGTAAGTCGCTGGGCACAGAGGGTGAGGCCATTAGAAGGCGGTTCAGCAGAGCTCCAAGATTTGCAGCGTTCGGGGCGGCCATCCACGGCTGTCACACCTGACAAGACGCAGCTTGCTGATGTGCTCATTTGCGAGGACCGACGCATAACGACTAGGCAGTTGGTGCTGAAGCTGTCAATCAGCAAAGGAAGTGTGGATGCAATCATCCGTGCTCTTGATTACTCAAAAGTGTGTGCACGATGGGTTCCGCGCTGTCTTACGGTGGACCACAAATCTCTCAGAAAAAACATTTCTTCTGAGTTGCTGAAACGTTTTGAAGATGAGGGGGAAGCGTTCTTGTCCAGGATTGTGACAGGTGATGAAAGCTGGGTTCACCATTTTGAGCCTGAAACAAAACGACAGTCGATGGAATGGCGTCATCCTCAATCTCCACAGAAGAAAAAATTCAAAGCAACTGCTTCCGCCGGTAAGGTCATGATCACTGTGTTTTGGGACTGTGAGGGCGTCATACTCATTGATGTGATGCCAAGAGGCAGCACCATTAATTCTGAAGCTTATGTGAAGACATTAACCAAACTCAAGAAGCACTTCCAGCGACTTTGGCGCCATAACAACCCAGGTGAATGTTTGATTCAACATGATAACGCTCGGCCTCACACAAGTTTGAGGACTTCGGAACACATCACTAAACAGGGTTGGAATGTGTTACCCCATCCACCCTACAGCCCTGACTTAGCTCCCTCAGACTTCCACTGGTTTGGGCCATTAAAGGATGCCATTCACGGAAGACATTTTGAGGATGACGAAGAGGTGATTCGCACAGTGCAGAAAAGGCTTCGTGACCAGAACAAGGAGTGGTACCGACAGGGCATACATGCCTTTGTGTCTCGCTGGAGGAAGGCCATAGAACTGGACGGAGATTATGTGGAAAAATAGGAAGTGTAGAAGAAACAACATTCTTTCTTGTGTGTAAGTTTCATTGTGTTCAATAAATAATTGTTGAAGAAAAAAAATGTGGTGCATTACTTTCTGGGCGACCCATACTGCCATCCATACTTCATGCTTCTCCAATGGGAGCAAAAGACCAGCCCACTCCCATGCTGTCCTCTGCACCAGCATCTGCCTCTGCTCAACCACAGCAAAATACTTTATGGCCGTTCTCTGGAGCTGGTGGATTGTGCTGCCTATGTCACCAATATTGATTAATGGAACATACTCCCAGGTAAGTATGAAGAGGACTGCAGCCTTAATTTATTAGAAACATATAAGTGAAACTCTAGTCACAGAATTTTTCTTATGCCAACATTTAAGGTTTAGCACAGTGGTTCTCACACATTTAGCACCAGGACCCACTTTTTAGAATGAAAATCTGTCAGGACCCACTGGAAGCAATGTCATGACCAAAAGTGACATCATCAAGCAGGAAAATTTTTAACCATCCTACCCACTGCTGCAATCCTACCCACACGTATCCAGGAGCAAGTTCCATTTACTATCAAAAGAATATACATAGTAGCTTGTTAAAAAGTACAGATCTGTAACATTTCCCCAAATGCAGTCGCATACCATCAAGTCTAATATATTAAAACTAAAATACTGAAATGAATTGGGACCCACCTGAAATCTACTCTCGACCCACCTAGTGGGTCCCGACCCACAGTTCAAGAAACACTGGCTTAACATATTGCAGATCTGAATTTTTAGCCATTGCTTTGTTTTTTGAAATGAAAACCCAAACTGAAATGAAATGAAATTTCAAACAATGTCATTTCAAAGTGACATGAAAATCCATTTCCTAAAACTAATCCACTGTCTAAGAATGGAACCAGATTGAAAACCCACTTTTACAAAAGGAGCTTTAAAAATGGCTCACATAAAACATTCCTTAACAGTTAGGGTAGTGGTTCCCAAACTGGTGGGTCACAACCTGCCAGCCTGGAAAGCACTTGTTCCTGGCCTCTTAAGGAGTGGGGAGTAGAAGGAGGCATCAACACAATCCCCAGGATCATGCTGCTGCTGGGGACAGAGGTTTTTTTTTTTTTCAACTTACCTCCACCTGTGCCAGCCTCCGGGAGTTGTAGAAAGCCCTGCAGACATTTCTGCAGGGCTCTCCAAGCCTTAGAAGTGTTAAAAATAGCAATCAGAATCCACTTATGGTTTTCTATCGTGAAACTGGAAGTGGTTTCCAATCACAATTTTTAACTTTTCTAAGGCTTGAAGAGTCCTGCAGAGGCATCTGCAGGGCTCCCCGCACCCACCCTCCTGGAGGCTGGCACAGGTGGAGATTTAAAAAAAACCCCTCTGTCCCTGGTAGCAGCACAATCCTGGGGACCTACATCACTGCTTCCTCCCTGTAAAGATTCCGTGCTTCCCAAACATCCGAGGAGAAGTTTGGGAACCACTGAGTTAGGTATGTTTTGTGTGAGCCTTTCTTGTAACTGCTTTTGTATAAGTGGCTTTTCAGTCTACTTCCATTCTTAGACAGTGAATTATTTTTAGGAAATGGATTTTCATTTCATTTCAATCTTTGTACCCAAAAGGACAATATGGAGCTTTCCCCCCCCCTTTTACACACAGGAAATAATCACTGGCAAAGCAAGGCCATGACCAGACATGTGAACTACCAGAATAGGACTTTCTTGCCCCCTCATCCCCAATGTGCCCCCAAAGTTCTCTGAAGAGTCAGGGAACCCTTGAAAAGGGATTTTAAGGGGATACAAAGAGCTACAACAGGGAGAGAGATTAGAATGTTCTTGGTTGTTTCATGACAACCCAATCATTTCTGTAAATTTTCACAGCAGCGCAGATCTATCAGTCAGTATAGCTGACCTTCTGAGAGAAAGGAACATGCAGTACTAACCAGTTAATTTATCATTGACACTTTAATGGCTCCTATGACTCCATAAAATACCTGGCAATTCTCATATGGCTATTTCAAATAAAGCGTCTTCCTACTTCAGGATTCTGATCTCATACTATGAATATTAGATTATCCTGGCAGTTTACATTCCAAAGCCTAACTTATGGTCTGAACAGCTGGATAAGTGGAAGGCTTATTTATCAATTATAAAAATAATAACGTATATAGGAAAACATACAATATTTTAATCTCCCTAAACTGAGAAAGTTATTTTTAATTCTGCTAATAATGTAAAAAATATTTCAGAGTTTTTCTGAAATATTTCTTTCAAAGATTTCACATCCAAATATTTAGAGAATGCTTAGTTGTAGCAAATGTTCTTAAAGGGAAGAATACATGTTCCCATAAGTTAAATATGCAACTAAAAACCAAGGTTTATACACTAACCATTCTGAAATAGAATGTGCAAAATATATGCATCTCAAAAGTTGTCAATACCTAAACCACAATTTTAACCAACTCCACAACTAAAAAGTAGACATTTCCTATTAGTAGTAAAATACAAGTTAACACCTCACGCATAGATGCATTCCAGAAATGTTTAGCTTGGCATTTTACATTTCGTAAACTTCTGAATCAGGTATGTATTTCCTAACACAACAAGCACCTGCAAGATTCATATTTTTAATGATTTCTCCAACCATCTTTGAGCACTTTATTTTAAAAAATTCACGTTTTCTCTTTCCTCTTAAGAACATAAGAGCAGCCCTGCTAGATCAGGCCAAAGGCCCATAGCTTCCTGTATCTCACAGTGGCCCCTGCTCTTGTTCAGAAAGGATTATTAACATGATCACAAAAGACAGGTTATTTTGTAACCTACACAGCTTGGCCCTCCTTTTCCATGGGTTCAGGAGTGACAGATCTGACTCAATGCAAGTCCTGAACCCTATTGGAAGAGCCTCACCTTACCTTCCAGATGCAACCATAAGTGCTTTCTGGTTGCATCTCAGAGGTGTTCTAAGACAGATGCAGAACCAAGGAGACCTGTGCTGGTCTTTGTGGCTCTGGAGGGAGTGTAGGATTCGGCAGCAGCTTCTGCTGCCATCCCCACCCCCACCCAGACCCAATCCACCCTCTAACACTCCCTCCTTCTGCCAGGTTTCACCCCCTGCCCATGTTCCCCCTGCCCTGAAAAGCCACCCTGCTGAGTGGCAGGGATACTTATCAATGGGCACTTGTCTTCCATGTCCTGCTGCCACAGAGGACCAGTGACAATGGGTGCTGGCCTCTCCATCAGCACTACAACACACCCACAACTGGGGCTGCAGAGCTGGTGGTGGGCACCATAGGATTGGGTCCTTACATTGCAATCCTATGCATAACTACTCAGAAGTAAACCCCACCAAGATCAATGAAATTTACTCCCACGTAAGTGTGCATAGGATTGCAACCTTACTTCTGAATAGAAATGAATAGGTTTGCACTGTAAGGATGGGAGAGGAAATTTTTAGAAGTAGATTGCAACCATTGATAGTTTCACTCTGATACATACAACATGAACCATAGAGGTGTGGCAGGAGCAATTTTTTTTTGTTTTAATAAATCCAAGAACATGTAAACTCTGCAATTCGACACAGGGTAAAATTCATGCTGGATATAAACAAGATCAATAATCTAATAATCTCTTTAAAGCAATAAGAACTTCAGATGCAACTAAAAAATTAAGGGTCAGTCAGAATCGTTATGCTGTATCTCAACAGTTATCTTTTCCGCTTTTCTACCACAGATCAGAAATTGTTACTAAGTTGTATCCCAAAAGCTTCTTTGACAAATGGAAGCATTTCTATTTGCACAAAAGGGGGAGGCAATTTTTGCTGGCCTTCACATACACGTCCTTACATACAGCTCCAAAAATCTGCTCCTGAACGCCTCTGGCTCCCAAGAGTAGATTTTCAGGACATACAGAACATCAGAAGTTAATTAGCAAAAATCAAACATTTTGATTTTGCGTGAACTGGAATACATTTTCACAAAGAAGGTTTTAGGATACAAATCACTGATTATAAAACCAGAGCAGTCCAGAAATTGTCTTTTCTTCCTTTTACCAAAATTTTAGATACAACATGATTCGACAACACTTCCAATCAGAAAGTACCAGCAACAGTCCAGTATCTCCTTAGATCACAGACTCAACCGAGTCTCCCGCTGCCACCCCCGCTTCTGCCACCCCCCCCTCACAAGAATATATCTTAATATAGCAAGGAACCCTTTAAGATAAAGGGGTAATATAGCAAGGAAGTTGCTCAGCTCCCACTCCAGATGCTCCGGTGTTCATACATGGCTGGCGACACCAACCAAAGAAAAAGGAGAAAAATGAGTGGCAGTAGCAGCAAGTGGGATAGGACGTGAGCTGGAGGAAGAACACATATTTATATCAACTGTCCTCCAATCTGCTGGAGTGAATGTCCAGTGGACACAGAGGGCTGCAGTATCGAGAAGGTGGTGGTGAAGTTGCTTCCATGAACCTCCTTTCACACTTGCTCCCTAGTACGCAAGCCAGTGGTAAGTTTAAAGCTTACCAATGTTTGCGATCACATGATAATTTGTAAAAAGTTTTCAAAATATAGTTTGTGGTGGTTTTTTTTCCCCTTCAAAGTTCCAATAGGTCTCCAAGTTTAAAGAGCTGCATGGACACGCCAACAGTTTCTGCTCTTCTGGATTCACCTGGAAACCTGGGCAATGTTTCATTATCAGGGGCTGGGTCTAAAGCTGCTTTAATTCTTAATGTCTTAATCACTCACACTTATTAAATTATTTAAAGGGGTTTGAACAGAGAGGAGATGGTTCTCTGCAGCCAATGACATTAAAATTCTGAGTTCCCAGAAGTTTGAATGGAATGAGAATGCAGTACCCATGTGAGTCTATTTATGGTTTCTTAGCATTATGAAACAGGGAATTAGAAGAAATACTAGAAGTGACATTGCGTTCTGTTTTCTGAGACATTACACTGGGAAAACCTTTCCTGCTTCTGGTTCTATTCATTAGTCTTTGTTTCCTGGTAATTTTCAGTCACTCTGCCATTTCAGCCTGAAAACATGTTACAATGATGTGTATTTCTAAAACTTGAAAGAAAACCAATGGTAGGATTTGTACTTCCTTTCCCGTAGCAGTCTATGTGTTGACCCCATGGAATCTTATCATTCAAGAAATAACACTATATAAACCAGAAATCAGGAAATTACTTATTACTTATATCCTTATTACTTCTAAGGACATTTAGGGATCTGGAAATAAACTCATTCATTATGATAGGGGACCACAAATTATGAAAATTTTCTAGCAGCACAAGCCTAGACAGGATCACGCTGAAGTAAGTCCCATTATGTTCAATGAAGCTTACTTCCAGGCAGGGTTGCAGCCTAAATGCAAGTCAGACTTGTCAAGGCCATGAAACAGCAGAGGTTAGACTAATTTCAAAATAAGCCTAAAATACAGGAACAAACTTTAAGTAATATTGACACAGATCAACAAAGTAAGAGCAAATTTCCTCTTGATACAATCATATAATGAAAGCAAACATGGCCACAAACAGCCAAGAAACTCTCAGCTCATTAGCCAGCCAAGGAACTCTCCAAACTCCCACACCCCTAACAACAAATGTGACTTTTACAAAGCAACATTTTTCAAGAATTAATCATTGCTGTGGTGTCAACCTAACTGGCCAACAATTGACAACTGTATGGTTTAGATTAGAGGTCTCTAAACTTTTTGGCCAAAAGGGCACATCAAATATCTGGCACAGTGTTGAGGGCCGGAAAAAAATTAAATATAAATAAATACATTAAATAAATACATTAGAGATGGAACTTAGATGAATGAATAAATGAATGGACTCAAATGTCCAGGATTACTCCAAGCACCAACACAGCCCAAGAAATAAAGCATACACTTAAATGGACCCCCATTCCCCACCCCACAAGCACAACTCTGGTTGTGTTTGGTCAACTGGACCAGAGGCTCTCAGGGAATCAGAGGCTGGCCACGGGCCGGATAGAGACTTGCCGTGGTCCACATCTGACCCCCGGGCTGGCATTTAGAGACCCCTGGTTTAGATTGACAAGAGACATCTAATTTTGACTAATGATGCTTATATTTTAAAACACATACATAATAAAGTCACATATTAAAACCACTATAGAGATGAATGTGTTGTAAATAACTTTGGACACCAGGCTTTGTTACCTGGGAAAAGGCGGTATATAAATCTGCAAATAAATGAGGACAAGTCACATGTCACCTAGGGAAATTAAGGACGTCTGACACTTAATTCAGTGCTCTTTCTGGTTGGTCCACATCCTACAGCCTAAAGGTGTTCCAACTTGTGGTGCTGAAGGATGCAAAATGTTCTATGAGCTTATCTTTGCCTGTCTTGTGATGTGGCCATGTATATTCTAATTCTGCCTCCCCTTCTTCCTTCAACCCTGTCCAGTCATGCAAAAGTGTGCTGCTGGTTATGGAAGGCCTCTTAGCTGGGCTCAAACCTGGGCTCAAACCTGTCTTGCCTGTCTTGCCTTCCAGCCTATGCCTCTGTCCAGTGTGTACCAACACCCTGCTTTATACCTTAGTGCTACCAACTCCATCCCCTGGCAAAAGATCTCCTTCTAACTGACTCACAGCCCAATCCTATCCACACTTTTCTGGGAGTAAGCCCCATTGACTCTAGTGAGACTTAACTTCTGAGTAGACATGAATAGGATTGGGCTGTAACTCCCCACTCCCCATAGGAAATTCAATCCTTGCCACAGAGACTTGCATGCTTATTTCACATAGCTCCCCTCTCCCAAGGGAGCTATCCTCCTGTCCTTAGTCTACAATAATTCCAATTTCTTGGAATTCTGTGATTGTGTGAGTAGCATAAGGAGACTAGAATTCTAGATACTAAGCATGCATTTGTGTTTGTATGGCTTAACATCAGTGTACCTGAGGGACAACCTTCTTGCATACATTCTGGTCCAACCCCTGAAAAAAATCAGAGGGAGCACTCTTGCATGTGCCGTCCCCAAAAGAAGCAGTAAGGAGTAGGGCCTTTTCAGCTAAGACATCATAATTACGGAACTCCCTCTCGTGCAAATTACAAACTGCCCTCTTCCTTGAAGAGTTCCAACATGGACTAAAAACATTTTTATTTCAGCAGGCACTTGCGTAATAATGGCAACTCCCACTGCATTGTGTTAGTTTGTGTTGTTTTATGTTTATATTGCCACCTTTGATGGCTGTCTTTTACTGAAGTTTTATTACCATTTATTCCTGCTTTTATTTTTTTGTGCTGTTACCTTGACTTTATGCTTTTGTGTCTTGTATTTTTATGCAGTGCTGATGCTTTTAAGACATTTTGTTATGCTGCTTCTAGCTTTCATTTTTGCTGTTTTATGGCTGCATTGTTTATTAATCGTATTTATATACCACTGTTCAACGGAAAGTTCACAAAGCGGTTTACAGAGAAAATCAAACAAACAACTAATGGCTCCCTGTCCCAAAAGGGCTCACAATCTAAAAGGATGCAAAAGAACACCAGCAAACAGCCACTTGAAAACACAGTGCTGGGGTGAGGAGGGCCAGTTACTCTCCCCCCACTAAATAAAAGAAAAGAAGAGCACCCACTTAAAAAGTGCCTCTTACCTAGTTAGCAGGGGTTTATATAACATATACCCTTGATTTTCTATAAGCCAGTTTGGATACCCATGCTGGTGGAGAAAAGGTGGAGCAGAAATATCTATATACAGCATATAAAAGCAAATTCTCTCATTGATGAAACTCCTCTATTTCCTGTTCAGCTAGAAAACTAAAATTTACCATGGTTGTTGTTTATGGATCATTAAGAAAAACTACGTTTGAGATAGCTGAATACCATGTGGTTGTTTTTACAGCTTTCTATGCAGAACTCAGTCTGATACAGTGATATACCCAGTTCAGACTACTGAACTACTCTGTTGAATTCCTCAACATGTTGTATCCTCATGGAATGCCAGCCTACCTTCTTATTTGAAAGGTTAGTGCAACTGTAACACTGCTACACAATTTTAATCCACTTAAACTTTGTAGGAAAAGAAGTCTTCAAATTAAGGACCTTGGGTGCAATGTCATTGAGGCTACAGTGTTTATAAGATGTACAGAAGCTAAAACTGTATTTATTCCATGTATCCCAATAATCTGGTTAGATACCCTTTCGATTTAAAAGAGTGTAATTCCTGAATGCTTCGCAATGACTATCGTTAAGTTCCAGGGACAATCCTTAAAAGAAAATGGCATCAATGAAAGGCTAGATTGCGCCTCTCGTGGACAATTTTATGTAGTGTGTTCAAGGGTTAGTAAACCAAATAATGGTAATATTAGTGCCAGAAGGTAAAACAGGAACCACAAGAGGCAATAGCCATGCAGCTACACAGTTCTTTGACTCTTAGACCATCAATAGTATAAAAGGTAATCATTTTTTAAAATTTGTCTGTGGGACTGCTATTTTGGCTAACATTAAATAAAGAAGCAAATATTGGGAGCAGCTGAAACCCAAAAAGCCACCTTATGGGCCTTATACACTTCACATTTCTGAACACCCCTTCCTATCATAACCCAATGTGTTGATTAAAAAGTCAGTCTCAAAAGGTAACAGGACCACCATGATGCAAGGCAAGAAGCTGCACCTAGAAAAGGAAATCCACAGGAACCTTGTTTGGAACCTTCGAACAGGCCTTGCTGAGGGAGAATCAGCATGGCTTCTGTAAGGGTAAGTCTTGCCTCACGAACCTTATAGAATTCTTTGAAAAGGTCAACAGGCATGTGGATGCGGGAGAACCCATGGACATTATATATCTGGACTTTCAGAAGGCATTTGACATGGTCCCTCACCAAAGGCTACTGAAAAAACTCCACAGTCAGGGAATTAGAGGACAGGTCCTCTCGTGGATTGAGAACTGGTTGGAGGCCAGGAAGCAGAGAGTGGGTGTCAATGGGCAATTTTCACAATGGAGAGAGGTGAAAAGCGGTGTGCCCCAAGGATCTGTCCTGGGACCGGTGCTTTTCAACCTCTTCATAAATGACCTGGAGACAGGGGTGAACAGTGAGGTTGCAAAGTTTGCGGATGACACCAAACTTTTCCGAGCGGTGAAGACTAGAAGTGATTGTGAGGAGCTCCAGAAGGATCTCTCCAGACTGGCAGAATGGGCAGCAAAATGGCAGATGCGCTTCAATGTCAGTAAGTGTAAAGTCATGCACATTGGGGCAAAAAATCAAAACTTTAGATATATACTGATGGGTTCTGAGCTGTCTGTGACAGATCGGGAGAGAGATCTTGGGGTGGTGGTGGACAGGTCGATGAAAGTATCGACCCAATGTGCGGCAGCAGTGAACAAGGGCAATTCTATGCTTGGGATCATTAAGAAAGGTATTGAGAACAAAACGGCTAATATTATAATGCCGTTGTACAAATCTATGGTAAGGCCACACCTGGAGTATTGTGTCCAGTTCTGGTCACCGCATCTTAAAAAAGACATAGTGGAAATGGAAAAGGTGCAAAAGAGAGCGACTAAGATTATTACAGGGCTGGGGCACCTTCCTTATGAGGAAAGGCTACGGCGTTTGGGCCTCTTCAGCCTAGAAAAGAGACACCTGAGGGGGGACATGATTGAGACATACAAAATTATGCAGGGGATGGACAGAGTGGATAGGGAGATGCTCTTTACACTCTCACATAACACCAGAACCAGGGGACATCCACTAAAATTGAGTGTTGGGAGAGTTAGAACAGACAAAAGAAAATATTTCTTTACTCAGCATGTGGTTGGTCTGTGGAACTCCTTGCCACAGGATGTGGTGATGGCGTCTAGCCTGGACGCCTTTAAAAGGGGATTGGACAAGTTTCTGGAGGAAAAATCCATTATGGGGTACAAGCCATGATGTGTATGCGCAACCTCCTGATTTTAGAAATGGGTTATGTCAGAATGCCAGATGCAAGGGAGGGCACCAGGATGAGGTCTCTTGTTATCTGGTGTGCTCCCTGGGGCATTTGGAGGGCCGCTGTGAGATACAGGAAGCTGGACTAGATGGGCCTATGGCCTGATCCAGTGGGGCTGTTCTTATGTTCTTATGGTTGCAGAACACCGTTTCATTCTTATTATTATTAAATCAGACTGTACTTACATGAAGGTATTAGGAAGAAAAGCATGGAGCACATTGAGATAGAGTTGTTCAGTAAAGGCAAATATTGTTCCATGATTAATAGGATAATAACGGCAAATATCTGTTGTAGTGGCCAAGATGCACAATAAAAATAAAATTGTTTCTCTATATAATTGTATACTAGTTAATCTCAACCTTCAGAGCCACAGATTACAGTCTTTCAATAATCAATCATCATTACCAAACATACAGTTATAATGCCACATACCAGTAGGTGGCCTAACAGCATTCTCTGACAACCCCCCCTCCTTGAAACAGAAGTGATAAAGCATAGCGGCCTTTCCAGAGTCACTACTTGCTATCATGCACAACCAGGCCCCTACCAGAAATGGCGAGCGGTAGTAGCCATGTGATCTTTGAGAATACGGAGACCTGCTTCTGCAGAAGTATGACAACTGTTAGCAAAAAACAACAAAAGACAGAGCTCTGGAATTGGCCATTATAACATGAAGGTCTGTTTCAGACATGCCAGATCACAGTTTGCCATTTTGAGCATTAGCTGACACAGGGAACAATCCTAACCCACTTTCCAGCACTGGCATAGCTGTGCCAGTGGAGCATATGCTGCATCCTGCAGTTAGGGGGCAGGCACAGAGGCCTCCTCAAGTTAGGGCAATTTTTGTTCCCTTACCTCAAAGAAAAGATGCAAATGCAAAGAACTCATTTGATGTCTCTGCCATCTCTAAGTCTCCTTTTATCTCCCCTTTCCTTCCATCACCATCCAGAGGGCCAACTGCTTCTCTGGTGGGTTTCTTGCTTCTAACATATTTAAAGAAGCTTTTATTATACTCCTTAATGTTGCTTGCCATATTTTCCTCATAGTCTCTCTTGGCTTCCCATATCACCTGCTTACATTTCATTTGCCACTGTTTATGTTCCTTTTTATTCTCCTCATTAGGGCAAGACTTCCATTTATGAAAGGAAGCTTCCTTGCCCTTTACAGCCTCTCTAACTTGGCTCGTTAGCCATGTGGGCACCCTCCTGGACTTAGTGGAGCCCTTCTTCCTTTGCGGTATACACTTCTGCTGGGCTTCTATTACTGTTGTTTTAAACAGCTTCCATGCACTCTGGAGAGATTGGACCCTCTTTACCTTCCCTTTCAACTTCTTCCTAACTAGCCTCCTCATTTGAAGGAAGTTTGCCCTTGGGAAGTCAAGGGTTTTTGTGTTAGTTTGACACTCTTCCCCTGACATGCATGGTGAAACTAATTGCAGCATGGTCACTGTTCCCCAAGGCTCAGTAACATTTACCTCTCTAACCAGATCCTGACTGCCCCACAATGCTAAATCCAGAGTCACCTGTCCTCTGGTGGGCTCCATGACTAGTTGCTCTAAAGCACAGTCTTTTAGTATGTCAAGAAAACCGGTTTCTCTTTCATGAGCAGAGCACGAATTGACCCAATCAATGTAAGGATAATTGAAGTTCCCTATGATTACAACTCTGTCCCTCCTCGACACCTCTCTGATCTGTTTCCTCATTTCAAGGTCTCCTTCAGGTTTCTGGTCTAGAGGTCAACAGTATGCCCCCAGTATGACATCACTCCTCAGGTCTGGTAATTTAACCCACAAAGATTCTATGGTGGAGTCGGACCCACCTTCAATCGCTACTTTGCTGGATTCCACCCCTTCTTCCACCCCTAACATAAATGGCCACCCTACCACCAACACGATCTTCTCTGTCTGTCCTATAGAGTTTAAAGCCTGGTATTGCAGTATCCCACTGGTTCTCCACATTCCACTATGTTTCCATTATGCCCACTAACTATGTCAATGTTTTCCCTAGTCACCAGACATTCCAGTCTCCCATCTTTGCTCGGAGACTTCAGGCATTCACATAAAAGCACTTGTATACAAAGTCCCCCAAGATGGGCTGCTTTTTCTCTCCTTTATCCTTGCAGTCTCTCATTTTGCTGGATGGACTATCACTTCCCATCATGTTTCTGCTCCCAATTCCTACTCCTATTCTGTCCCCACCTTGTTGTTCTCTAACTTCCCCATCCCCAGTGCCTAACAAATCTAAACCTCTCCTCCCTACATCACCATCTCATCCACGCACTGAGACCCCTGATCTCTGCCTGCCTAGCTGGCCCTGTGTGTGGAACAAGCAGCACTTCTGAGAACGCTACCTTTTGGGTCCTGGCTTTCAGCTTCCTACCCAACCGCCTAAATTTGGCCTCAAGGACCTCCCGGCCACACTTCCCCATGTCATTGGTGCCGACATCCACCACAACAGCTACCTCCTCCCCAGCACTCTCTATCAGCCTATCTAAACGAGAAGTGATGTCTGCAACCTTTGCACCAGGCAGGCAAGTCGCCATGCGGTCTACACCTCTGTCACAGAACACCCCCCCAGTGTTCCTGATAATTGAATTGCCCACTACTAGAAGTCCTTGACCCACCTCCTGCTGAGGAGTATCCTTCGTGCAAATGGATACGGGCCCATCCCCTGAAGAGAGGGTCCCCCCAGGGATTGTTTCCCTCCTCCCCAGAGCGATGTCCTCTATTCCTAAGACGTCCTACCTGGGCAGCTGGTGAGCTGCCCACTTGAGGATGGGACAAAGCCTGCACGTCCCTGGAAGTCTCCTTGTGGTCCCTCTCTACCTGCCTCTGCTTTTCCAGGTCGGCCACCAAGGCTTCAAGGGAGCAGACCTACTTCCTCAGGCCCTGGAGCTCCTTGCAACAATGACACACCTATGACTTATGCTCCCGATGCATACAGTCGTACATGTGGCACTCGATGAAGAACACTGGATATCCCCTGCTGCTGGCTGCCTGACTGCATAGCTTGTATCATGTGTAGCGATCTATAGAACCTTAGAAAGCTTAAAGCTTCCTTACCAGATGCTTACTGCCTCTAGATGCTCTGTCCTGGAGTTTATAGTTGCTTCTTACCTGACTGGCAGATGGTGGTAATTTTTTTTGCCTACTCCAGACTCTTGCCTGGAGGTGTTGAGTTTAGCCAGGTTGGCCACTTCATGTGGGTATAGTGCAGGACTTGGAATAGAGATCTAGCATGCACCATAAGGTCCATAAGGGTCAGAGTAGAAGCTAGGACTGACCTCAAAAGGCTCTCTGGCTCCGGGATGCTGGCTGGTGACCCCTCAGACTTAAATTGCTAAGTCCACTGAGAAGGCTGTCTGGCTTGAGAGAAGGTCACCAGCCAGCATCCCGGAGCCAGAGAGCCTTTTGAGGTCAGTCCTAGCTTCTACTCTGACCCTTATGGACCTTATGGTGCATGCTAGATCTCTATTTTTTTAAGTAATAAGAATACAGACAAAAGAACTGTACATAGGGGGTTCAGAAGCTAAGAATCCTGATTTATGATTTATATATATTTATCCCAAGAAAATATTTGTCCTACAGTGAAATTAAATGTTAAATTGATTGTTAGAGGTGACATGATGGGTTTTATTTATTTTGCTATGCTTTTTTATATTACTTTTGTAAAGCAATTAGAAATTGTTTTATTTAATCTCAACTCATCTTTGAAGAAATGCTTCAGGAGTTTTGTAAATAAAAGTTTTTTCAGCACTTTCAAATTATACCCTTCCCTTCCCCACAACGTTTGTATAAATCATATAGTCACAGCCACAATATCAAAACAGGAGCAAAATAAAATTGAGGGGGTGAAAGTCCCCATTGTTCTGAGTTATGCCAATAATGCTTTACTGTTACTTACTATTACACCTGATATGCAACTACATCAGACGCAAGTTAACCACTTGCCTATTCATCTGGAAACAGGCAATCCTGACAGAGCAATTGCCAATTCATTTTCCAGACAGATATCCCCTCCTCCTGCCACCACATCCAGAATGAAAGTCAGGCCACATACTAGAATTCTGCAGGGCTGCCTTGTAACAAGAAGAAATATCAATATCAATATCAATATGGGGACAACGCTGGATTGATCTGATACCACCTAACTATATGAAAACCCAGCCCAGAGACCACTCTGCTGCTCACTGGCTCGAACAGAAAATGTGAAGGGGGTAGAAAGAGAGAGAACATGAATACCAAACTTCCTTCTCACATTAAACAATCAGTGATGAGTACTAGCGAAAGAACCAGTATGGGTTAAGACAAAAAGGGCATAAGAACAAATAATCTCTCTTTGACCTACTGTTATAACTTTAATGTCCTGGTTTCTATATGTCATCAAATTAAACCAATTTTAACTACACCAAATTGTTAATATTTAACTTACATCAATTGTTTAACTAAGGGCGCAATCCTAACCCCTTATGTCAGTACTTTCCAGCACAGGCATAGCAGTGCCAATGGGACGGGTGCTGCATCCTGCAGCTGGGTGTGATTCACGGAGGCCTTCTCAAAGTAAGGGAATGTTTGTTCCCTTACCTCAGAGCTGCATTGCCCTTAAGTCAGTGCTGGAAAGGGCAGTGCTGACAGAAGGGGTTAGGATTGCGCCCTAAATCTGTTATCATACATAAACTAAAAAGTACTACTACATCCGGTTCTAATAAGTATGTGATTTTGAAATCACATACTCGAAAGTTAGCCACTTATTTTTATTTTTCAGAATCAGACCAAATAATAACAACATTTAGAAGGAAATCAAAGTCAAGAGTCAATATCTTTATCACAGACACATTTCATTTACTGTTTCAAAGTGCTCTAAAGCAGTATGTTAATGTCATAATCTTTCCAAGTGATTCACCATATGAAAAAGTGTTAGATCTTGTAAATTTTTTTGAAAGTTTAAAAGGTTTAAGGACAAGAAATTAAAGCTCAACAACTTGTTCAGAAGTTGGTTTTAATGATGCCATAGTCATTCTTTGAGAACAAAGGAGGTCAGCAGCAAGCAGCTCGAAAGGCAGACTGTGTAGATACTTAAGAGTTGCATGCAATTGCTAAGTGAAGTAGCTCACAACATCTATAATCACAGATGACTCACAACATATCCTTGGTGAGGCCACCAGCTGCAGCAGTGCCAACATGGCAACCACTGTACCCAGCGGCCCTGCCAAGGCTGCCGGAGATCTCCTCAGGGGAAGGGGATGTTCCTCCCTTTCCAAGAAAAGCCCCAGGCCCGCAATACAGTTTCTCATGTTTGCGCCGACTATTTTGCCAGTGCAGACGAAAAAACCACTGTGTTGGGTTTTTAAGCCTGACACAGAGGATAGGATCCAAAGGCTCTGCCAGTCCCACCCCCCTCCCAGGCCAGTTCCTCCTCAGCCCCTTCCTCCCCCACTCCAAAAACGCACACTGCCACCCAGAAGTGTAATTTACCTCTGGGTGCTCCCAAGGCATCCTCCATCCAGTACTGGGCCCAGCATCAATGTTCCCTCCTCACAAGATGCTGTAAATGTGTAAAAGATTTACAGCATGTTTACATCACTCGGCAGTGGCTCTGGTGGGCGATAGGACTGGGCCTTCAGTTCCATGCCTTTCACTGTATTAGGACAACCCACTTTGGAATAAAAAAGATTTTACAGATGGGGCATCTGTATCCCCAGGGATCCAATCTCAGACCCCCTGTAGATACTGAAACTTGTGGATAAATCCAGGATTTTTGACCCCATAAGGCCTCCAAAGGGGACAGGAGCTGAGCTCCAGACACCTCCAGAGGGCTTTCTGAAGCCCACAGAGACAGCGCTCATCAGCCCACTCCCAAGGGAAACCGGAAGTTCCGTTTTTTGCCATACAAGGCATTCTGAGTCCCAGGATGCCTCACATGGCTTCAGAATGCCCTATATGGCATAAAAAGTCACTTCTGGTTTCCCAAGGGAAACCTGAAGTCATGTTTTTTTCAGCTAAAACAGCCATTCTAAAGCAGCGGGCAGAGGCAGCGGGCAAAATAGGTCTCCCCATAGAGGCAGCAGGCAGACACGTACTGCCTCTGAAGGCTTCAAAAAGCCACTTGGAGGCAACTGGAGCACAGCTCTAGTCACCTCCAGAAGGCTCAGGTGGGGCCAAGTCTGGATACAAGCGGATCCAGGGGACCGCAGACGCAGAATCCCATGGATTCAGAGGTCCCACTAGATAAAGACCTGGTTCAGATATGATAATGGCCTATTTCATCACTTACAATAGATCCCTCCTAAAGATATAGTCAGGCACAACATAATTTGTTTCCAGTTCATAGATTAATCGTGACAAATCTTCTTATTTCCACTATGGTTCCCCTTTTCAAGGAACTTGCTCACCCTTATGATTTAACTAAAATGCTACAGAACTTTGAACATTTTTAAAAATCCTGCTGAAAATGCTTATTACTGTGCCTATGATTCACAAACATGGTCATCACAGCACCTGACCATCTTTTATTTGCTAAAGCACATACCCATTTCCCACTGCTGCAAGTACTGAAGGCATCCAATCGCAAAAAAAAAAGAGAGCAACCTCAAACACAATCACTCAAAATTATTTGAAAACCATTGTGCCAAATTCCATCACTTTGACTCTCTAAAACGCTGGCAACAAAACAATGAATGCAATGACACGAGGAATAAAGTTTCCAATTTTTTATGTGGAGAAATATTTGAAATAAAAGCAAGTAACCACAAGCCAACAAGCAAAAGGGCACAGGAATGAGTAAATAGATAAAACGACAACTACTGTATAAATATTCCCAGATACCTTCCTTCAACCCACAGGCCTAGACAGCTCAAACATTTCTCAGAGAAATTAAGACCTCAGATTCTTCCTTTGCCTCAGGTCCAAGCTGAACATAACATGGGAGGCCCATGATCTGACCCTCCCCCCATTCCTTTATTTAAACGCAGTTGTGGGGAGAACCTATGTATTTTGAATGAGAGCCGTGGTGCTAGAGAAGGGGTTACTCTTTCCATATCATTCCTCAAAATATAAAACTGCAAACACCAAAGCTGTGGTAAGATGCAGAAGGGACAAAAGGTAGGTATAATAAAGATCATCAAAAATACATGCAGTTTCTCCCTTAGCCAGCATGCACTGAACTCTTCCTCTCCCCGATCATAACACACTCTGTTGCCTAAGAGTGCAATCCTATAAATGACTTCAGCCGGCACAAGTCCCTCAGGAGGAAGCTGCATCGGCACACGGACACAGTGGCTGAATCCAGCCTCTGTGGCAGCTTCCTAAGAGTGCCTTGCATCGGCTTGGATGTGCCGACGCAAGGCTGTGAGGTGGGGTGAGGCATTCCCGGTCAGGTGGTGGGCGGCCCCAGAGGCAGACAGGCAGGCGGGGAGAGGGAGGCAGGGGTGGGATCCAGCAGTTATGCTAGATCCCAACCCCCCTTTCCAGGGAGAACGGAGTGACTTCAAGTCATTCTGTTCTCCTCTAACTTGTGCCACCTCCAGAGGTTGCACAAGTCTAAGGAGACCCATAGGGGCCAGCGGCCCTTACCCAGAGTTAAGGGGAAAAGTTTCCCCTTGCCTCTGACTAAGTCGCTTATGGCCACTATCCTGCACTGGATACGGCGCAAATCTCTTGGCTTGCCTGTTCTTACGCATGATAGGATTGTACCCTTAGTTATAAGCTAGTCACCTATAGTCATCTTGCAACAATACATCATTATTATTACATCAGTACAGATGGGGGCTGAGACACATAGGCTGGCCTAGTGAATTCACAACTGAGATGAGATTTGAACCAGGATACCCTTTCAGCCATCATTATATACACAAAGGCAAGCCCATATCACAAAGGAGAATTGCATATGCAATTTTAGAAAAACCATAACAACTAAATGGTAAAATACACTTATATAAACAAATTATCAAGGTGATTAGAACATCAAGAATACATTCATTATTGTAATTTGAAAACTGAAGATAGTTTTTACAGATTAATTTTTCTCAACAGAGTTAATGATCTTCTAGTTATATGAATCTGATAAATAAATGAATGTTAAGAAGAAGAATGGGCACAATCCTAACCAACTTTCCAGCACTGACCTAGCTACAGTGCAGTCCCAAAGTAAGGTAACAAACATGCCCTTACCTTGGGGAGGTCCCCCTGATTGCTTCCCCACTGCAGGATGCAGTGCATGTCACACTGGCACAGCTATGTCAGTGCTGGAAAGTTGGTTAGGACTGCACCCTATGTTAACAGAGACCTACTAAATTCATAACAGTTACACTGTTAAATGACTGTTCTAAAAATAATAATTCCTAACTAAAACTAAGTAATTCAAATGCTTCTCAAAGCTTAGGCTACTACAGAATACTTCTAACTCTGTTAGTTTCACTAACAGTCTTTGAATCAAGCTGAATCATCCAAAGGTCATTGAAAAGTATATGGGTGCCATTTGTGCAACGTAGACTTTTCGGCCAGAAAATGGTAGCTGTATGCAGGCTGTGTACTGTCCAGTCACCTGAGGTCATCTACCTGTCGCTCTATGGTTCTTGCTAGAGGTGTGGTCCTTAATGCCATTTCCTTCCTCTCCTCCTCCTCACAGTCTTTCTCTCCAGGCAATCGCAGGAGAAGGATGTGCTCTGCCAGTGCTCCATGTCTGCCAGGCCATCCTCACCAGACGTCCACACAAAGTGAACAGGTCTAGGGTTCTTTGTTCCAAGACAGTATGATCTCCGAGCAATTAGAAAATGCATGTAAGCAACTAAGAACTATGAGTGAAGTATTTCTTATGAAGCCTTAACCAAGCCTCTGCTCCTGGGTATGTTTTATTGATAGCAACTAGCCTGGGTGGTGGGATATCTTACCATAGGAAGGGAGTGCTTTCGCTGATTACTCTCCTTCTCCCACCCCCCAACAGTTATTACGAGCAGTATATTGTCTGCTATTAAATTACTCCATCTTCTTCTAATCCTTAAAAATCAATGTTGACTATTAATTCTTTGGAATACTATAGCAGCTCAGTAATTATTTTCTTTCACCAAGTATGTTTCCAAAATAGAGTAAAGAGAGTGTTTTTCAAGGTTCTAAGTATTTCAACATCAAACCAAATCCCTAAGACCAAACACAGGCACGCATGCCAGGACATGTTATTGCTTAACTCAGATAGTCAAACCGCACATGAGAAAGAGGGGGCTGGTTAAGCCAACACACACAAGTGTATTGTGACAGTTATTCAAGCAACACATACCTAGGTGCATTTACAGCTTTCTATAGACTGATCTCCATGTTCTATCTTAATGTATTACATACATCTACATGCTCCATTTTAACAACACATTGCAGGATGAAAAAGATCACTTTGAACACAAAACTAACATTGACGTTTAATTAAACGTTACTTACTGACTGCTCATTTAAGTCCTGAGTGTCTTCCATGGAGATTAGTCACTTTTCTTTTCCACCACAAAGAGAAGCACTTTCCCTTCAAATCACAACCGGGTGTCCTAATTTTTAAAAAGAAGGAAAGCGGTATTTGGGTTTGTAAAGCCACAAAGAACTTCACTACAACATTAATAACAGTACGCACAACAAATCAGTTGCTTTTCCAAGGCAATTAAATGCATAATGTCATTATTTCAATTCTGAGAAAAAAAATTTAATGTACCAACTGAAAAAGTAGTGCATATCCAAGGCCAAATCCTGATGTTATACCCACTGCCACTAGCAACAAAGACTGTATGTTGCGCTTCCCTTTCTTTCCATAATATTTGGGCAGACTCACAAATATATCATCAGGCACAATCCTAACCAACTTTCCAGCACTGGCATAGCTTTGCCAGCGGGGCATGAGCTGCATCCTACAGTTGGGTGGCAGTCACAAAGGCCTCTTCAAAGTAAGGGAATGGTAACCCATGTCCAGGTTTCTTGCTCCTCTATTGTTGCCCCAGAATGCATTGGTATAAACACTATACAGCATTCAACCACCAGATGGGGTGAATAATGGAATCTAGTGGAATGAAATAATTTTTTAAGAGCATGAAGGTGGGAAATTGGATTTTAGTGCTTTTTCTTCGTTACAAGGCATTTAAGGTGGACCTTGTATCAGTGGTGAGTCAAATCAGGATCCAGTCGTATCCAACTTTCCAGCTCCGGTGTAGCCATGATGCAACCCCATAGTAAGGGAACACATGTTCCCATACCTTGAGAAGGCCCCAGTGACTGCCCTTCCACCACAGCACACACCTCACTGGAACAACTGCATGAGCACTGGAAAATTGGATAGGATTGGGCCCTCAGTGGATACCAAATCAGTAGATACTAAGGTCCTGCCTGTATTTACAAAATATGAGAGAGCACAATTAACATGCAGGCCACCCTTTCAGCAGTGCCACTTCTACTGCAGTGCCACCCTTTCAGCAGTGCCACTCAGCTGCTGAGAGATGGTCAGCGAAATGATGCCTTGGGAGAAGTGGTGCTGCGGAAAAAGCAACCCCTGTGATAACTGGGTCAGTGTTTCTCAAACTGTGGGTCGGGACCCACTAGATGGGCCACGAGCCAATTTCAAGTGGGTCCCCATTCATTTCAATATTTTAGTTTTAATATATTAGACTTGACGCTACCAGGACATGTGCCTGCATTTGGGGAAATGTTCCAGATCTCTACTTTGAACAGGCTACTCTGTAAATGCTTCTAACAATGATAGTCAGTGTGGCTTACTCCTGGTTAAGTGTGGGTAGGATTGTTAAAACTATTCCTGCTTGATGATGTCACTTCTGGTCATGACTCCCACTCCCACTCCCACTCCCAGTGGGTCCTGACAGATTCTCATTCTAAAAAGTGGGTCCCAGTGCTAAAAGCTTGAGAACCACTGAACTGGGCTCTCCCAGCACCTCGGTAGTATCTCCCTCTCTCATCCCTTTTGGTTTGCCTCTTCCCCCGCAGCATTCCTTGAATTTGGAGGCTTTCTTCCATCTCTCCTTCCTAGAGCCTCTGCAGAAGTGACACTGCTAAAAGGGTGGATCTGGGAGAGCCCAATTGTAACAGGGGCTGGATAAAGAGCTTCTGGGGAGGCACATCCAGCCCACAGGCCTTATGTGCAATACCCCTGCACTAAAGTATAGTGATGTGTTTTCACTGGCCCCAGAGAGACACGAGGTACTAAAAAACAATGGAGTCACATCCATGTCTCGTTCTGTTCTTATGGATTGAATTTTCAAAGGGATTGTGTGAACATAGAGAGAAAACATTGAATAGGTCCTGCATCTTTTCTAAGACGGATCCCTTAACAGGATTCTAGATTCTGGTTCAGTTCTGAAAGAAAGAAAGAAAGAAAGAAAGAAAGAAAGAAAGAAAGAAAGAAAGAAAGAAAGAAAGAAAGAAAGAAAGAAAGAAAGAATTCAAATCATCCCTGCATATCATCAATGCAAGCACACAGGCTAAAATTTACCCACATGATCATACTTATTCTAAGAAGCAAAACTACATGACAAATGACAGGCTTTCTTGCCTGTATTCACAGCTTGCCAAAAAACATGATTTTTCAGGTGTGGGCACTTTCAGACAAACAATTGGTCATGTGAAAAGGATGTTGCAAAATCTTCACATGAGGATTTACCACCTCAGAGTTTTTAAACATATGACACACATGAAAATATAAGAACATGAGGGAATTGTTAATTACTCTTAAATATGAAGTGATACCCGTATTCTGTGTGAAAGTGGAAGATGATATGTAAGAGTTTTATACCTCTCATGCAACCAAAATGAAATTTTCTTACTCATCCTGAACCATTCTAGTAGCTTACTAAAGCTATCTTCCCTATAAGTAACTCAGGGCACAATCCTAACCTTGGGTTAGGAGGGCCGCAAACGTGCTGTAAAGCATGTTTGCACCTCCTTGTGCATTGGCCAGGTCGGAACAGGGATGCATGTTGGTTGCATCCAGCCTCCATGCTGACCACGGGAGGGAAGGTTGTGTCAGTCGAGCTCTGCCAACGCAGGGGTCCGGGGAGGGTGGGGAGGAGGTGGGGCAGAGGCAGGAGAGAGGTGTTCAAGGGCAGGGAGCGGGAGGCAGGGCTGGATTCCAATCTCATTCCTTGAGCAGTGCAGACTGGCTCCAAGCTGCTTCATTCTCCTTGGACTTGTGCCACTCCTGAGGGCTATGGTGGCTTACCCAGGGAAAAGGGGAAGAGTTTCCCCTTGCCTCCAGCTGAGCCACTTCTGGCCCCAGTCTTGAGCTGGATTCAACACAGGCTTCCTGGCCTGCCTGTTCCAGCGCAAGATAGGATTGCGCTGTCAGAAATTCTTTACTAGGACTCATACCCTCAAATGCATTTTACACACACACGCTTTCATTATTCAAAACATTTTGAAACTTTCAAAAGATTTCGAAATCTTTTCAAAATCGAAAGACCAGTTTTGAAACTTTCAAAAGATTTCGAAATCAACAGGCTGCAATGGTTTCTAGTTTCAAGTAGTTATTTTTGAAATGTACTGTATATATGCTCTTGATGGAAGAACCTCTGAAAGCAACTAAGGCCCAAACCCTAACCACTTTTCTGGCTCTGATGTAGCTGCGCCCATGGGGCATGCGCTGCATCCTGCAGCTGGTTGGCACTCACAGATGCCTCCTCAAAGTAAGGGAATGTTTGTTCCCCTACCTCAGAGCTGCATTACCCTTACGTCAGTGCTAGAAAGTGGGTTAGGATTGTGCCCTAACTGGGTTAAACTTGCTATGTGTGTATTTCACCAACAGAATACGTAAGGGTTTCACCTTTAGAATAGTACTATTAAAGCAAAACAAAAAACTAACAGTTTCTTTTTATGTACAGATGAGACCTAGGTTTCCATTGATTTATCATCCACTTATTTGACTTGATACCGGGGTTCACCTTTAAATGCCTTGTAACAAGGAATAAAGCTCCAAAATCTTATTTCATACCTTCACACTGTTAAACTGCACCAGTTGTAAGCTTCTCGGGATTTAAAGATAGCTTTAAAGACCCACTTCCAGATTTCTTGCTCCTCCACTAGCACGCCAAAATGCACTGGTATAGATGTTATACTGAATTCAGTCACTAGATGGGGTGAATAATGGGAAGTGGGTGCTCTTCTTTTATTTAGCAGAAGAAGAGTAACTGGCTCTCCTCACCCCAGCACTGCCTTTTCTAGTGGCTGTCTGCTGGTATTCTTTTGCATCCTTTTAGATTGTGAGTGCTTTTGGGACAAGGAGCCATTCGTTGTTTGTTTGATTTTCTCTGTAAACCGCTTTGTGAACTTTCTGTTGAAAAGCAGTATATAAATACTGTTTATCATCATCATCATCATCATCATCTAATGGAATTATTCTGCAATGATAATAATAATAATAATAACTAGGTATTTATATACCGCCTTTCTGGTCATCGGATTACTCCTCTGACTTTGTTCAAGGCGGTTTACATAGGCAGGCGTTAGGCAGGCATTCCTAAATCCCTCAAGGGGATTTTTACAATCATAGAGGTTCTCTCTTTCAAGAACCAACAACATTTCAGAATGGATCTTCCTGGTTTGGTCTCACTTCCGGCCTCCAGTTCTCCCACGCAGGCTGAGAAGCAGCTCCATCTCTCACATGGAGGGCAGCCAAGACGCTTCTTGCTCACACCAAGAGCAGGTGGAATCACTCAGTTGGGCTTGTCAGCTGCTTCAAGGTCTCGCCATTCTCAGCCGTTCAGGGAGCTGCCGGTGTCCTCAAACTGGCGACCTTCTGATGTCTATCTTCGGGCTAACGGAGGCTCTACCCTCTAGAGCAGACCTCCTGTCTGATTCTGCAGTGGTTGCAGTTGCAGACCTACCATTAGGTTCGATGGGACAAATGTCCCAGGTGTGAGCCTCTAGGACCTTGGGGAAGCCTCTCTGAGGCTCCCAGAAACTGTGCTTCTGGTTTTATAGTGTCAGGGAACTTCAGAGAGGTTTCCCCGATGCAGGCTAAGGTCGCATGAAGTTCTGTGAGCCTCAGGTGAGTGGGGGGGGGCTGATTTTCGTGTGGGGGTGGCGATAGCACACAGGGGTGCCATCATGGACCTTTGCCCCGGGTGCGGGGCTGGGGAGGTCCGCCGCTGAATAGCTGAATGTGGTATTGCATCTATACCTTGTTACAAGGCATTTATAAAGGTGAACCCCAGTATCCACTGATTTCGGTATCCACTGAGGGTTCTGGATGTATCCGATGCAGTGGATACTGAAGTCCCACCTGCAGTTCTTTTTATGATTGAGCCAAGAAAAGCCATTTGGAGCCCAATCCTACCCCCCCCTCCACACACACACACTGGTGCAGCCACCCTGAAAATGGGTGTGCTGTATGTGGGGGGATCAAGAGGTTCTGAAGGGGAAAAGAGAATTATTTCCCCTTAACCCTCCATATGTCTCCCACTCTGCAATAGATCTCCTCAGACCTATACCAGCTCTATAGCTGGCACAAGTCTGAGGAGACAAAGGAAAGCTTGCAAAAGTAAGGATAGGATTCAGTACATACCATCAGTGTCAGATCTACCCACTCCCTCAGACTCCACATCTCATTCCTCCCCCTCCCCACCCAGTTTCATCCTCTCCCTTTCTCTCCCCACCCAGTTTCATCCTCTCCTCTTTCACAGAGGGGTCCATCAGTGGCAGTGAAGCACTGCTGCCTCCTGTGGCAGAAAAAGGCCACCGACAGAGTGTTGCACACTCTGTCAGCAGCCATTTTACAACAGCAGGACTCTGTGTAAATCCACATGGGATTTGCAACCAAACATTCATTCTAACTGGGGGGTTGCGTGTGGGAAAAGCTGTGCTAGTCCATCCTCCAGTGCTGTCAATCATCCTTACCTCCTCTGACTCAAAATCCATATGTATCAAACAACAATATGAGTTTCAAACCATACATTAAAAATGCATGTGGTTGACCCAAATTCACAGATTAAGACATGGAAAAAATACTTGGTTTATATCCTGATACAGATAAGGAAATACAGATGGCTTTTGTAACTAAACGTGTACTACATTCATGAGAAATCCTGATTTCCAAAGTGGGTTTTTGCATGTTTCAACTGGGCCTAACTCACATGGTGAACTTTCCTATCAATGTCACTCATGATCTGCAGCTTTGTCCCTGAACCTCAGGCAATGCTTCAGATCACACATAACAGCAAACCACGATTTGGCCATTTTTACTTGAGCCTTGAACTAGTACAATTCCCTTTCCACTCTTTCCTCCCCTTCATGAAAATCACAGTTTCCAACTCTGTTGCGCAGGCAAACTATTCCTTACCCTGTTTTGATACAATGGCAAATCAAGGTTTCTGCAAACAAGGAAGCGAGGAAGAAGAATGGGGGAGGGCAGTTTGATCCAGTTTGGAACATCTGAGGGAACGAAAGAGTTAAAGTTCAACTGTCAGGTACAAATGGCATTGTTTGCCAATCTATGGGAGCTGACCTGCGCCCTGCTCCCTCCCCAGCATGCCTCTTCCCCATCCTCTCCCTACCCTGGAACGCCACCTCCCTGCCTCCCCCCACACCCCCAGCTATCTCTCCACTGCCTGGCAGTCCACACAACTGCCAAGTGGAGGAGCTCCGGTGCTCCATTGGCACTAGCCCAGCGCTGGGCTAGTACTGGTGCTTCACTGGCACTCCTTACGATCCGTTTGCAGCAGTGCACACTAGCAGTGAGCCAGCATGCACTGGTTAGGATCGGGCCAAGAAGCTCTAGATTAAATGAATATTCAGTCCAATGACCTAATTACATAAAAAACGGGGATTGGAGAACATATCCCTGTTGTTAAGCAGTGCGCACGTTCACAAGTAGATAAGTCGGGGACAAGCACTAAGATAAGTAATCATGGATAAGTCGGGGACAAGTACTAAGCAAAAAATCATGGAATTTGCTATGGTATGTAGATAAGTCTAAGATAAAACTTAGGGATGTATGAAAGTCCTTTGAATGGTAGATAATTTTGTCTGATTTTACCAGAGGCCAGATCCTGAAGATGATTTAGCAATAATTATTCTGAATCAGCACAAACATGGAGTAATTCTCCAAATAGGCAGCAAGGTGAATGTGCTTATAGGAATTGTAGGCATTGTGAGGAGTGCAGTACTGTCATAGCAACAGCTGTCACAAAACCTGCAACTCCATAAGCACCTCCACCTTGCTTCCTGTTTGAGAATGACTCCATGCTTCTGCTGCTTCAGAACAAAGTAAAATGGCTCCTTGTTTTTCCTGCTGGGGCTATCACCCCCACACGTCCTGCTTCTCAGTCCAGTCTGCTCCTTCCACCTCACCAAAAAGCTTAGAAGTCAAGGACACCTTCTTAGAAGCCAAGTAGGACTTACCACACTGACCTGTGTATAAGTCAATGTAGGTTTTCAGGGTCAATTTTAAGAAACAGGATGGTAAGTCAGGCAAGATTTCTTTATCTACAGATCACTGCCCATTCTTTGTGTAGATTACCTAGTGCAGTTCATTCCCAAGCTTTTTAGCTCTGGAACCCACTTTTTAAAATGGCACTCTATGAGGACCCACCTAGGTTTATGAGACTTTTTTTAAAAAGGATATCTAGAAAGATATTTACTTACAAGTAAAAATGAACAAAAAAGATGTTCAGACATTTATCTCCTTATATTTTACACATGCTTGCAAACTACAGGAACTCAGTTTGCAAGGAGCTGACAGCCCTTTGCAGGGTAATTAGCTGCTATATGATTTCTGAATAGTCTCAGGGCTCGAGGCAATTAGTTATCTGATCTTTCCATCACCAACATTTTCATTGGGGCTCTGCTTGACTGCTGTGGGACCGACCAAAAATCAGGTCACAACCCACCAGTGGGTTCCAACCCACAGTTTGGGAACCACTGACCTAGTATATGTAAGACTGTCAGTAATGTCATGGCCTGTTTTCTGTTGCTTGTGTATTGTGTCTTCCCCGTATATTTCCACAGAGGAAGAAACTTCACTCAAGATTACTGAAAAAACATGGTCAGAATGCTGGGGACTGGTTGTATACAACTACTGCTGGTGAACTCTTATATAGATAAGAGTGATCATCTTTTTGTTTACTAAAGGGTAAATTTAATCACAAAAATTTGCAAACGCTAAGCAAATGACTACCCTTCCTTACTATCATTATAAAGATATGTTCTACAATAACAATAATCCTGTGTATACATGGAAATTACATGAGTATGTGAGAATCCCCCAAGCACTGATGGGGGAGAAGATATTTGGGTTCTGGTGAGGTAAAGTATACTAACTTTACATTTTGCTCACTCCAACCTATTCCAGAACAACCAACCCCAGGCATTTTTGTCAGAAAGGCAGCTAACAAAGAGACTTGCCAGAGACTTTACAAAAACTGTACTGTATGAAAAACAGGTTTTGATGCGTTCCAATGAAGAAGTAAACACAAGTTTTCAGATTGTAGAATACATTACTTTAAATCTAGATGCACGCTGACAAAAGTAACTCTCTGCTTTCCAAGAATGTGCCATGAAGAAAAGTAAACAACCATGCAACAGAAACAAGTAGTAAAAATATTAATATTATTTATTTAGTTTAGAAGTCAGAGGCTTTATTTGTTGTTTTTAATTATCATAAGCAAAATAAAGCTGCAAAAACATTGAGTATTCATCTATTTGGGTAAAAAATACTGCCAATAAATCCTTGCAAATAGTTTCTTTCCAATCCTCCTTTAGTATCCAAAACTACTGTTTAGCTCATACAGTTTCATGCTTGCACAAAAAAGAAGGGGGAGTGCTTTGAAGGAGAATTTACCCTTCTTTTACCAACACTCTGCAACCCCAAAAATCTGATCTAAGGATTAAAGGACCCCAATACAGTATAAGATGTGGGGAACTGGACAGGGAAGAAGTCATTGAAAATTTTGCCTCATGAGACATGTGCCTCATGAAAATAGTGGGCATGAGACAGCATAAGCCAAAGAAAGAGTGGGCCTGACATCCCAATCCTAACACTGTATGCGCCAACACTGTATGATGCTGCCAACACTGTATGCGCAATGGATATAACATCTGGTTTTCCAACACTGTTTAGGAATGGTAGATTATGTATAATCCACACTGAACATTTAAAGGGCCATTTCAAATAGGATATTGTTCCAGCAGTAAAAAAATAATATCCATGTTGGGGGGGGGGGGATATACACTTCTGATATTATACAGTCACTCTTAAACTATACCTTGTAATAAAAAATTGTGCTGTCCTTCGGAAGTGGCAGAAATTCTCTCTTGGTTGAAAGTGTCACTCCAGAAAAAGAACTAAGTGCTGACACAAATTGTAGAATCAAGTTACACTGCTGCATCCCAAATACACTGAGCTAGGAGTAAGTTCCACTGACATCCGTAAGACATATTTTCAGATAGATATATTTTCTGCACATCAACAGAAGCATATCGGTAAATGGATTGTCAGGTATGCTGGCTTGACTTCACCGTCCAACTTCTTTCATACATTATTCAATAAGTTTCATTGCTACTACATGTATTTTAAAACACGCCTTCAACAGCATTTACACTAGTAAATATTCAGCTTCAATACTAACCCTGAATATATATAACCCTGAATAGGGCAATTTGGTCTCTTGTTGCTTTGTTTGCAACAAACAAACTTTTCTCCTGTGACCCCACTCACATGCAAAGACAACTGCGTATGGACTGGATTGTGTCTTTTTTATATACAACAACTGGATTTTATAATCATTACATTTTGTCTACATTGAACATAATATGTGGTTAGACCTGCTGCACATTAGACAGGTGACATATTCATACTGGTTGCTTTGAGTGGTGGTTGCTTATGCTAGGGGTGGGTGCATGGATGGATAGGCTAAAATTTGAGATAACTTTTGGGAGCCAATTAACAATATTTGAACTAGTTCTAAATCAAATGAACTCATTCTAGACCATCTGAATATTTCTCTGGCTATTAAGAATATTTACCACTTTTTAGAAGTTCACAACACAGTTTACCCAGGAAAAAAGAAATGAAAAGATCATCCCTGTTTCAAAGAGGGATCACAATCTAAAATATAAAAAACAGAAAAAAAACAAAGGAGACAGACACTAGCAAACTGCCTACTGGAAGTGACACTATGCTGAGTTGAACAGGGATAGTTATGCTTCTGAATTATCTTCCCTTGTAGTTATGCTCAAATTGTTATTGTAGAAGACTTTAGAAAGTTATTAGCAGTTTCCATTACCAATTTGTTTTTACTCCGTAACAACTATCAGTCAGCATTATTTAACCATTAGTACCACCTCTGCCTACCACACAGTTACTTAACCATTTCCCCACCTTCTCCCTTCTTTGTACTCATCTACGCTCAGTGACCAGCTGGGAGGTGGCCACAGTGTCGCACTTACAGACAAGAAAATGCAGTATTTTTAATGCATTATATGAGCACTTTCCAATCAAATCATGCTACTGTGTCCAAAGTTGATGTTGGCCATATTTTTAACGACTTCCCCAATTTTGATCATTCCACTCAATGTGCACAAATAGAGCAAATTAGACACAGTGCATACACATAACAAAGAGTAAAATAGTCTTTATAACATCATATAACCAATTCATTAAGTAACCCAACCTCGCTGTAGACTAGTGTTTCTAAAACTGTGAGTCGGGACCCACTAGGTGGGCCATGAGCCTATTTCAGGTGGGTCCCCATTCATTTCAAGGTGTATTTTATTTTTAATACATATGAGGATGAAAAGTGACTGCGTTTGGGGAAACATTACAGATCAGTACTTTAATAGGTTACTATGTACTGTATATGCTTTAAAAAATGACAGTCAATGGGGCTTACTCCCGGTGGACAAGACTGCAGCCTTTGGGATGTTTGGGGAATTTTTTTAAAAAGAGATCAGCAACTGCTTGGGAGGGTCAGGAGGATTCCTCTTTATTTTAAATAAATGCTTAAACTTATACTTATTGTAAACTTTTAATTTACTTGATTGATTTGATTTTGTCATATGGGGAGGTGTCAAAAATTTTCCTGCTTGATGATGTCATTTCTGGCCATGACATCACTTCCAGGTTAAAGACATCTCTTCTAGTGGGTCCCAATAAGACTGTCATTTTTAAAAGTGGGTCTACAGTGCTCAAAAGTTTGAGAGCCACTGCTGTAGAATCTTCACTTAGATTTCTCATTTACGAAGCATTACCCTTCTCATCCTGACACAGTCCAACATTATTTCTTACTGCCTCATCAGAGGTCAGCAGGAGCCCAGATCCACAATACTTGAAAACAGAATCTTCTGACTGTAAGTCATCTAAACTACACTGTACAGTGTAACAACGCTACATAGCACACCCCTTCAAAACAAATATCAATATATGTGATGCAGTGGATCACCAGCCTTGCATTTTCCAACAGAGACCTTCTGGTAGGTCTATAATTAGAGTAAGATTTCCAAATGTAATATGTTACTCTCAAGAACTATTTTACCAATCCACTCAACTCTTCCATTAGCAACCTCTAGACCTCCTCAACTGAAAAAAAAAAAACCTTCCACGGAAACTTCCATATAACACAAGGAGCAAAGTTTATCAAGCATCATGAAAAGTATGTCTGCTCATATACAATGCTACATTGAAAGTCAGTACCAAAAAACTCTCTTTACTAGTTTTATATCTCATTGGACAAAAACATGACAACTACTGTTCATACCCAAACATTGACAGCCTACCATTATACCTACCGGTAGACGCCTGATAGCCACTCAGCTGAGACAATGAACAATCTGTCTTATAGAAAAAGGACACTCCCACCAACCTTTCATTTTACTTTGCTCAAAGCTTTGTTCTATTCTCTTTGTTCTGTTTTATATAATTACAAACCTGACAAGAAAGTAAAACAACCAATCAGGAAGAAGAGAGGGAGTGAATTGTATGTTAAGGAACATGTGCGGAAAGAAATTCTCAGAAGCAAACTTAGCCATTACTTATTTGATTTCCTCTGTAAATCACTTGTGAACTTTTAATTGAAAGGGGGTATATAAATACTGTTAATAATAATAATAATAATAATAATAATAATAATAATAATAATAATAATAATAATATTCAAATAAATTTCAAATGTATTTTTGAATACAAACTGATAGTTTTGGCACATTATACACTAGACATTACAGAAACAGAAAAAAATTAAGTGACCATTATTGATATAGCAATACTTGGCGATAGTAGATTGGAGGAAAAGAACATGAAAACCTTAGTAAATATCAGGATTTTAAAAAGTGAAATCCAAAGATTATGGCACAAACCATCAGTGGTTATCCCAATGGTGATTGGTACACAGGACGCAGTCCCAAAAATACTTGAGCTGCATTCAAAACATCTGAACGTTGACAAAATTACTATCAAATACAAAAAGCTACGCTGCTTACTTCAGCACACAAACATAAATACAATACGATGTCCTAGGCCCCAACATAGAGTCTCTTGGAGACATCCAAGATCAAAGCACTGGCACCAGCTCGACCTGATCCTCACCAGACACTCCAGCCTTCCCAGCATCAAGACCACACGCAGTTATCATGGTGCTGCCTGCGACACTGACCACTCCCTGGTGTGCAGCAGAGTGAAACTGCAAACAAAGCGACTGTATCACACGAAAAAGGAAGGAAGACCTCGCATTGAAACCAGCAAGACCCGGGATCAGAGAAAAGTGGAGGAATTTGCACAAGCGCTTGAGGAATCTCTTCCAGGCCCGGCCGACGCAAACGCATCCAACAGATGGGAACATTTCAAGAATACCGTTTACAACACCGCCTTGTCCATATTCGGCAAGAAATCCAACAAGACGGCAGACTGGTTTGAAGCCCACTCTGAGGAGTTGACACCAGTCATTGAGGAAAGAGGAGAGCTCAAGCAGCATACAAGGCCTGTCCCAGTGAGCGCAACCTGCAGGTCCTCCGAACTGCTCGCAGCAAAGTCCAACAGACTGCCAGGAGATGTGCTAACGACTACTGGCTCCAGCTCTGTTCCGAGATACAGATAGCAGCTGACACGGGCAACATCAAGGGGATGTATGACGGTATCAAGCAGGCCCTAGGTCCAACACAGAGGAAAATTGCCCCTCTGAAGTCTGCCACAGGCGAGGTCATCCAGGATCGGGAGCAGCAGATGGAACGCTGGGTGCAGCACTACTCTGAGCTATATTCCAGAGAAAATGTAGTCACCGAAGAAGCACTGAACAACATTGAGTGCCTGCCTGTGCTGGAAGAGCTTGACAGTGAACCAACCCTAGAAGAACTTCACGTGGCCTTGGACTCCCTTGCCTTTGGCAAGGCACCTGGAAAAGACAGCATCCCTGCTGAAGTTCTAAAATGCTGCAAAGAGATCATCGTCACTGAGCTGCATGAAATCCTCTGTCTCTGCTGGAGAGAAGGTGGAGTACCTCAAGACATGAGGGATGCAAACATCATCACGCTGTACAAGAACAAAGGTGACAGGGGTGACTGCAACAACTACCGCGGCATCTCTCTCCTTAGCGTTGTAGGAAAGCTGTTTGCCCAAGTTGCACTAAAGAGGCTCCAGGTACTTGCAGAGAGCGTCTATCCAGAATCGCAGTGTGGATTCCGAGCCAACAAGTCCACCACTGATATGGTATTCTCCCTTAGACAACTGCAGGAGAAAGGCAGGGAACAACGACAGCCACTCTTTATAGCCTTCATAGATCTCACAAAGGCTTTCGACCTGGTCAGCAGAGACGGCCTCTTCAAGATTCTCCCCAAGATCGGATGTCCACCCAGGCTCCTCAGCATCATCAGATCTTGGACATGAAGGGCACTGTTGTCTTCGATGGCTCCACATCAGACCCTTTTGACATCCGAAGCGGAGTGAAGCAGGGCTGTGTTCTTGCGCCAACCTTGTTTGTGATTTTCTTCACTGTCCTGCTGAAGCAGGCCTTTGGAACTGCAACAGAAGGCATCTATCTCTGGACCAGATCAGACAGAAAGCTCTTCAACCTCTCCAGACTGAGAGCAAAATCCAAAGTCCAGCTGAAATGTCTGCGTGACTTCCTCTTTGCCGACGATGCAGCTGTCACTACCCACTCTGCCAAAGATCTCCAGCAGCTCATGGATCGTTTTAGCAAGGCCTGCCAAGATTTTGGACTGACAATCAGCCTGAAGAAAACACAAGTCATGGTTCAGGATGTGGACTCACCTCCCTGCATTACAATCTCTGCGCATGAACTGGAGGTTGTCCATGACTTTGTGTACCTTGGCTCAACGATCTCCGACACTCATTCTCTCGATACCGAGCTAAACAAACGCATCGGTAAAGCAGCTACCACGTTTTCCAGACTCACAAAGAGAGTCTGGTCCAACAAGAAGCTGATGGAACATACCAAGATCCAGGTCTACAGAGCTTGCGTCCTGAGTACACTTCTGTACTGCAGCGAGTCATGGACTCTTCGCTCACAACAGGAGAGGAAACTGAGCGCTTTCCACATGTGCTGCCTCCGACGCATCCTCGGCATCACCTGGCAGGACAAAGTTCCAAACAACACAGTCCTGGAACGTGCTGGAATCCCTAGCATGTATTCACTGCTGAAACAGAGACGCCTGCATTGGCTTGGTCATGTCGTGAGAATGGATAATGGCCGGATCCCAAAGGATCTCCTCTATGGAGAACTCGTGCAAGGAAAGCGCCCTACAGGTAGACCACAGCTGCGATACAAGGACGTCTGCAAGAGGGATCTGAAGGCCTTAGGAGTGGACCTCAACAAGTGGGAAACCCTGGCCTCTGAGCGGCCCGCATGGAGGCAGGCTGTGCAGCATGGCCTTTCCCAGTTTGAAGAGACACTTTGCCAACAGTCTGAGGCTAAGAGGCAAAGAAGGAAGGCCCATAGCCAGGGAGACAGACCAGGGACAGACTGCACTTGCTCCCGTTGTGGAAGGGATTGTCACTCCCGGATTGGCCTTTTCAGCCACGCTAGACGCTGTGCCAGAACCACCTTTCAGAGCGCGATACCATAGTCTTTCGAGACTGAAGGTTGCCAATACAAAGGCCCCTAGGTAGGGCTCGACTAATAATTAACGCCAAGTCCAGCTAAATAACAGGCAGCTAAGATATGCAAGATAATAATAATTTCCCCACAGCCAGCTTGCCACAGCAGCCCCCTGCACTTCTGAAAATCTTCTCTGAAGGGTCAGGAGACCTTCTCAAAGAGGACTAAGTGGGGCACAGATGGTTACTGTACCATGGTACCATTGATCTCTGTACAGGGAGATCAATGTAAAGCATACACATGCACTCAAGTGAACAAAAGTACTTGTCAAGAAAGTGGAATTTAGGAACCCACAGTTTTTGAGTCTTCGGGCATGTGACTCCATTTTGAACGAAGTAAAACCACTACATCACCGTATGGGGTATGAAGCCTTTTAAGTTTTAGGTGGTGGGAAACTACAATATTTATGGGTTTCCAAAGATTTAAAAATTGCACAACAAACTTTTTTGTGCTTCAAATGCCTGTTCAGACAAATGGCATAGTAGGACAGAAAATGACAGCCATTTCACACATTCTGCAAGAAGCAAGGTTTGCTAACAAGGATATACTCAGCAGGGAGCTACACCCAACGACAATCCCAGCTCTCTGAGAAGGGTACCTGTATGATACATATGTTGGTCACAATCACGTGTTAAGTTTTGGATGTCTAACTCTGTCATATTGCTTCTGAACAACTTATCTCTAGTCTGAAGGTTGAGCTGTCACCTTGCCTGAAAAAACTAAGCAGGAACAGTGAATGGGAGACAGAGAGGCTGCTGGTGTGTCTGAGCAGAGGAATAGAGAATGCAAGAGTCCGCTGGCAAAAAAAATAAATGATATTCTTGAGAAGCCAGTTTGAAGCTTGCCTGCAAGAGCCTGGAAAGCATGAGAGCCAGCAGCCAGGATGAAGACTGCACTATGAAGGGAAACACCTGGAGAAATGGAGGTTCAATGAGATTGTCTCATGGAATAATACTTGTAAAAATCTCACTGAAAAATGAATTTATGTTCAGCCTGCCCATGTAAACTGCCTTGAGTCTACTCAAAAAGGTAGTAAATAAATAGCGTAATAAATAAAATAAATACACATTCTTGAGTACTTAAAACTGCAGTAGAAATTTCAGCAACTATAGTGCACCATAAATGTTCAAAGAGCTCTATGTTACTCTTTGTGTTTTTCCCAAGAGTTTCATTATTTTCCTAAAACCAAACAACTAAGTCTAAGAGTTTGAAATTTTCTAGAAGGAAATGAAACAGTTCTCATTCTTTATCTTACTTTTTGAGATTCGTACCATACAGCCAGCATTTTCTAATTATTTACGCAGCTACAGATATCTGCACCCCACTGTTCAAAAGTCATGGTATGCTTTGTACAACTCCACTTCTTGTTGACTTTATCATTGATTTCAACAGAAGGAAAAGATCTACATCCACAATCTTTGAACACAGAGCTCCCCTTTCCATTGACATTGAAAATGCTTTGTAAATGGGGAGCTCCCATACACACTGGAGACCAAGTGTAATAGCATATAGCTGAATGGAGAAGGTAGTTTGCTGTGAACTGCCAGAGTTAAATGCAGCTTACACCAGACAACCTTCTCCCAAAAGAGGCTGATGCTTATTTGCTCCAATGGTAATTTTTCAAGTACATTTGCCCTAGTCACATAGTTTTTCAACCCACTAATTACTGTAGTTTTCTACATCTATAACAGCCTTAACAACTCATCCTTGATATCTATGGAATAGCCCCTGAATGACATTAATGTAGATATTTATGGTTTCATCACAGCCAGGATTAATAAAATACTCCAATGATTTTGGCATCCCAAGTTGGATCTGTAATTTAACTGTAACCATCCCACCTTCAGGCCATAACAGTAATTGCTGCTAAAAGCCTTCAGTGGACCTCACCACCATATGGAACAAACGCTGAAGAAAAAGAAGCTGTTAAAAGTTTCCTTATTTTAAAAACTAGCATTCTGTGTAGTGTGTTGCAGGGCTGGCTCACGGCTAAGGTGGCATGCCAAACACTGCCCCTTTAGTCAATACGTGGCACCCTGTGCTCCTCCCACTCTCCAAAGTTCTAGCTCCACAGTCTCCTCCCCTCTCCTTCTTCCTCCCTGTCCCATCTTTCCTTTTCCAATTCAGGGAGTAGAAGGAGGTGGAACAATAAAGGCACATAGTCCAACTGAGATGGCCACCCCCACCAACCTACTGCCTGAGACGACCATTTCAGTTGGCCTCAAGGATGGGTCAGCACTGGCATGTTGGCCTGCTGGTAGAGGCACACAAGGCCAAAGTCTCCTTGGACACACAGAACCAGTTGCATTGTACTTTGGGTCCCAGACTATAAGTCTATTAATATAAGAATATTTGCTTATATTTATTTTCAGTTAAGTTGCATGGCCGTGGTGTTTTACACTGCTAGCAATGTAACTTTAAACGTTGAGGTAGATGTGAGAATGGGTGCAATACACTGATGAATCTAATTATGAATTATAACAGGGAGCAAAAAACCTAGTACACTATTATTGCCCAAGTACCAGCTGCAGCCCCTTCAGTGCACTGAAATGTCATGTTATAAAATTATGTGGTGCTAGTGTAATGTATTATCTACCCCCAAAACAGTTCAAAGTCAGAAACCTCTTCATTATGCTGTACTTGTAGACCACTGCCTGGAAGGAAAAGCCAGCTCTATCTCTTTCTTTTTACTAGTAAGCTGAAACGTACATGACGGGAAAAAAGTTATTATCCTGCTTAACTTAGCAGGGAGTTCAGAAAGCAAACTGAATGACTATTTCCCAAATAAATCTGAAGTTATGTTGCCTTATCTCAAGTCTACACTGAAATTGGCCCTTCTACTAAAAAGAAAAAGTACACAAACAATATGCAGGAAAGCTTATCAATCTGAATTTCACAAATATCAGTAAAACTATCACAATATTTAAGCAAACCATGGATCATTATTTTATATAATTCATGCCTAATATCTTAAATCAAATGATTGACACCTGACCACCAATATTTTGCGTGACAGCACCATACAGCAAGTGTTTGAAATGTATTTCTATAAATAAATGTATTTTAATTAATGACAAAACCCCTGTACATTTTAAATGCCACTGCCCACTGACCCTGGATTTTTCAGACTGCTGAACTTAGTAAAGAGGATCAACCTCTCGTTTTATGACCGATGGCATTAACAGACTGATCAACTGATTAACTGATCAAGGCCTACAAATAGTTTAATTATCAAGTATAACTGAATAAAAAAGCTGAAACTAATGTAGACTATTTTGGTCACAAATTGCCTACCAATCACAGGTACCATGCTACTTTCCACTGAATAGGACTTTCACTTCAGCAATGTTTACTGAATTACTTCCATACTCTGGTAAGTTCCATATACCCCAAATCATCACTATGTCAATGCAACTTTTTCAAATTTGATTTGAAAACATACCAACTTCACCTTTAATAACCTTTTTTTTTTAAAAAAAAATTTTTTAAGGCTGAGCCAGTAAGAGTTTGTGTCTTACCAAACCATGGTCTGAAATCTGAGATAATTAAAAGGGACGTAAAAGCTGAAAGGTTTCAAGGATCAAACTAAACTATTATGTCAAGGCCTGCAAGATCAATTAGCACTTTTCAGTGACAAGGGAAGATGATTAGTTGGACCTAACTTTTATACATAATCTGTGAAAATAATAATAGTAGTCCTTGCTTAAACTTCATTGTTTGATCAAGTTGTAAAACAGTCACAATTTATCAATACAACTGCACCAAAAGATTGAAAAAAGTGTTATTAACAAAACACTTTGCTGCTACAACCATAACAAATATATACTGGGACAGGGCCAGAAGCCACAAAGGACACTCAACCACACATTAAAACTTTTAGCATTACTGTAAGATATTGTAAAGTGTTTGATGTTGCTACTAAACCTGGTGTACAGAATTTATAAAGCTTTAAAATGCTTCACAACAATATGCAAGTCATAGTTTTTAGTCCTGAACATTATTCACAGCAGTGTGTCTTCAGTCATTTCTATACCTGAAATCTAAAATAATAAATTTTGATTTTGTTTTAAGTATCAAATGCTGTTCTCTACAATTCCAGGTTGGACACATATGAAATGTGAGCAAAGTTAACACTTTTTGGAATATGTTCAACTTTGATCACATAAAGCGGGCGAATGTGCACTCTTCTGTTCTGCAACATGGTAAAAAAGATGATAGGTATGAAACAATTATTTATGGTGACAAAATCCCATGTTTAGAATAACTAGAAAAAATCATTTAAGGTTTTCCCAACAGTGAGCTCACTTACAAAAGAAACTAAAAACATATATGAGGGAAATAACCTGTTTCAGTTATTTTTTAATTTTTAAAACCCTAGTTGCATTTGCCCAGTGATAGCTTTTAGATAGTCTTATTTTGGAGACCTACATCTCCATTTATTTCTTCAAACAGCGATTTGAAATATTTATTACCAGACAGTACCTAATTTTAGGTTTTAAGTGCTTTAACAGGTCTATGAAATATGATCAGCAGCTGCTATATAAAACTATGCTGAATAAATTCCCTCATTTAAAAAAAGGGAAGTAAAAAACTTGCTTTTGCTAGTGTATCAACTACAGAAATTGTGATTTATCATTTTCAAAATTTAAAGCATGAAAATGCACATATGTAAAGTGATCATATGATCTGCCCAACCCCCACCCTCTCTTTTCACGAAGGAAAACCGTACTACTCTTTATAGAATACCTTTCGCTGTTGCCTTACTTCTATACAATAAGAATGTTTGGGAGGGGAGTTATTGAGTGACAACTTGCAAGGTAGTTTGGTATAACTCTATTAGAATAAAGAGACCAATGCTACTGATGTTATTTAACTACCATGAAAACTATTTTCTATAGTTAAATTTGGCTGCATCTGAAAGTTTGCATCAATTCCTGTTTTGTAAAGACATTGCAATTCCAGTTTCCCCCAAAAGTATTTATTTAAAATGTCCAATTTCTTATCAATGGAACTTCCAAGTACACACACTTTGGAGTGTAGCTATCAAGTTATATTTTTGATGAATGTATTTACTACAAAGTCACAATAAGTTGTAGCAAAAAAAAACAAGATAATGGCAGTATGATCTAGGATTCTATACATGAGCTCTCCATCAATTATTGTCAAAACAGGTTTCTACTGCACAGAAATAAATGGTTCCAGAAAACTGTGCCATATTACTATTCCAAAATACACAACTATCCACTGAATAGACACTGGCATACTTTAAAACAGTAAGAAAAAAAGTATTATATTTACTTTACTAATCAACCAAATAACACATCTATAAAGCTGCTTTTTGAACTAGGCCAGACTAAAAAAATTATAATGCTGTTAAAACCAAACAAACAATTGAGAAACAGGAATACTAACAATCTAAAGAAAAAGCAAATTATATTATTGATATTTTGAGCTTGTTCTTTCACAAAGAATGGAGAGTATTACATAAAAAGAATGTTTATAGTCCCAGAATAATTCAGTTAGAATGAAGCATGGTGCTAAATTTTTTTTAAAAAAAATCTGTTTTCTGGCTACAGATGTATTTTGGGAAAGCTCAGCAAACAGGTCAGAGAAGAAGAAAAATAGCCTCGATTGCTATAGCTGCTTTTAAAAACATGATCAGAGATAAAAGAGCATATAAGAAACCACTAATGGGGGAGGGAATCAGAATGTACTGCAGTAAGCCAGAAGTCAACCCATGTTAACAGCTGAATATACTGAAACTGTGTTTTAATCAAAATATGGAAGTAGATTACAGTATATAATGTAACTATTTTAAAGGAAAGCTTTTTCTGTATTAAAAGGGTGCAAGCTCTAAATTACAAGGGGTATTTTCCACTTGCTAACTATAATAATAACAATAACAGCAATAATAATAATGCCAGTATCTGAGTTGAACTCACAGTTACTGTAGAATGGAACTACAGTCATTTTTCTTCAACTTTAACACAGGGTGGGAGAGGTGGAAAATTGCAATTTCATTAGCTTTTAATGCAAATCGTTTTCCCACAGATTAAGAACACAATCTCACTGATTAGCAAATAATCAGCACTTTGGAAAATCAGCCAATATCTTTTTCACTCGTGACAACAAAATGGATGCAAATGTAAGAAGAGCACACAATTAAGAGGTAGACAATGGTCCACTTGCAAAGGAAAAGAACATTTCTCCAATTCACATCTTTCCACATGGTTTAAAGGCTGTTGCAGCTCTCTATACAAGAGAAGCATAAGAGAAACATGCAGTGTTCAGAACTGTATGCTGTACTCCCACAAAACAAAAACTTATCCTCCATTTTCTCTTGATAACAGATTTTGGAATTGCCCATAATGACAGTGAATAATACCAAAATGTCAAAAGCCTAGTCTGAACGCAGAGAATTCTGTTACCTCAAGTACAGACATAGACACAGGAGACTCCTCCACGTGGAAGCGCTTTAAAACCAAAACACAAGTCCCTGCACAGTGTTCATTACACCAGGTGGAGAAGACCACTGAACAGGAAATCAGGGAAGATATTGCTCTCTCCTTACCAGGGCAGAATTGGGGGAAGGAGACATCAGAACAGTAGCTGTTCTGTGTAGCTTCTTAAAGCAACATACATGCAAACAATATCTGTTTTTCCTCAAATACAAAAAAACAATTGAAACAATTTAACACCACATACCTTGCTACTTCATTTTACTATTATTGGTATTTTATTTTACGACCAGAAGGAAATCTGACTGCCTCATCAGCAGTTATTCCTAATATAAATTGCGATTGTTTAATTAAAAAAAGAAAAAAGGGAAAGGGGGGGAAAAAAGTCAAAATAAATACAGAGGGGTGACTGGAAAGTTCCAAGTGGTTCAACTGAGCAAAGTAATACATATTCCAGATGCAAGTTTTGCAGTACAAGTCGGGGGGGGGAGAAAACCTATACTGGTTCCCAAAAAGTTGGCACCTTTCCCCCCAGTGAGGAATAAGAGTGCCTGAATTCAGGCTGCAATTTCGATTTGCTGGTGAAGTTACGCAATGCAAGTTCTCCCATTAAACTTTAAGAGAGAGAGGCTTCTCCACGATCCTTGTGGTAACCCCTCGCCCTCTTCCTCTCCCTCCCCCGGGGGGACGGGACACAGTGGCTATCTCCAGCTGAAATCCCACACCGCCCCTGGCTTTGAAGCAGGCACGAAACGCAAAGGGACTTTAAGCGGGCGAGAGCCTTTGAAACAGAAAACGAAAACAGGCGATGAGCAACAAGCCGGGGCGATCAAAAGTGGTCGCCTGACCCCCCCCCCCCCGCGTTGTGTTGCAATGGGACAACACACCGGGACAGGAAACCCGAGCCGGGCAGGCTGACCCTGGGGAAATGGGGATCGGGCGAAAGAACAAGTTTCCCAACTGCTGGTGCGCTCCTGCGCCAGCCGTGGCGAACCCGGGAAGGCGAGCGCCCCCCGTCACCTGGACCGGGGCAGAGGGGCCGGGACGCATCCAGGGAGTCCTCCTCTGGCTCGTCCGCTGCGCAGGTTTCCGTCCAGCGCCAGGCACCCCTCGCTCCGCAGGCGCTGCCACCCCAAGGGCAAAATGGCTCAGTGGGTAGTGAAGGAGCCTTCCTTCCTTCCCACTCCGGGGTTCACTCCGAGCAGAGACACTTCCAACTTGGGGCACAATCCGAGGCGTGCCTACGCAGAAGCAAGCCCCACTGTCTTCAATGGGGCTTACTCCCAGGAAAGTGTGGCTAGGGTGGCAGCCAGAGCCCAAGCCTAGGCATGCCTACTCAGAAGTCAGTCCCATTAGAGTCAGCGGGGCTTCCTCCCAAGTAAGTATGGATAGGATTGCAGCCGCGGCCTCTTCATCTTGACCAAGCAGGTCCAAAAGTCCCACGACTCCCCCCCCCCGTCCCTCTACCCCTAGCAAGGGGAGGCGAAGGTACAGACAGCAGGACTCACCTTCTCTCCTGCTGCCACCACTGGGGTTCTGGCGGCCGCCGCTCTCTCCCCTGCTCCCAGGCGCGGCAGCAGCTCCCCTGTGGAACTGCTCGCCTAGTTTGGAAGGGGGGAGGAAAAAAAGAAGAGGCGCTTCCCTCCAGAGCAGACCCCCTGCTCTCCCTTCCCTTCCACGCACTGAAGGGCCACTGAGGAGGAAACAAAAGAGGCGGGAGGGAGGCTTCCCCTCAGCCCCCGAGCCCCGTCCTGGCTTCGTGGAGGTGCAACTCGTGTGGACTCCTTCGGAAGGCGCCTCATGACCTGAGCGCTGTCTCCATCTCTCTCTCTCTCTCTCTCACAGCCCCGGGGGTGGGCACCGAGGAGCGCGTGCCACTCCGCCCAGCTCTCCGGCGCGCTCCCTCGCTTTGCACTTGTGCGAGGAATGGTGGCAACTTTGGCGCGGGCGCTTCCCCGGCGCTGGAATGTGGGCGCGCGCGCGCCGGAGAAGGTGAGCGAGCCCGGGAGCATCTCCGCCTTGTCAGAGGTGGCCTGAGGTTTTGCTCGTGCCTCCGTCGGCAGCAGAGCGCTGGAGGGAACGGCACGTGGACTGGAGCCCCACAGCCCAATCCTGTCCACACTTTCCTGGGAGGAAGCCCCATTGATTCAAATGGGACTCACTTCTGAGTAGACATGCATAGGATGGGGCTGCCAGCCTTCGCGCAAAGAGTGCTCTTGGCGCTGCCTTCTCCTGGCGCGCCTCTCAAGGGACCGGGGTGGTTGTTGTGGAAACCCAGGGCCTAACCCTATCCAACTTTCCAGCGCCAGTGCAGCCCCAAAGTTCCCATACCTTGAGGAGGCCTCTGTGATTGCCTACGCCCCATTGGCACGGCTGCACCCGCACTGGAACTTTGGATAGGATTGGGCCCCCAGCCCGGAGAGATCCTAAGCTGAAGTTGCCCGCTGGGCTAGAAGGAAACGTGCAAGACATCCCCACTTGCATGAATCAAAGCAACAGCTAGCCTCGCTTTCTCGTGATGCACCAGGAGTCTGTTCACCAGAGCTTCAGGTTAGGCCAGTGGTTCCCAAACTGTGTGCCCTGACTCCCAGGGAGCTGCAGAAACCAGCCAGAGGAGCAGCAGAATTCTTGCAAAAAACCCACTGCATTATACAACGTATAGGATTGTAGCCATAATGGGGATCCGCAGCCAATGGCCCAAGGGAGCCACTAGTCAAAAAAGTTTGGGAACCACTGGATTAGGCCATCCGTACAGGCAGAGGAAGTGTTATTGAAGGGTTGTGTAGGGCTGGGCACTGGGCTGCCACTTGGGCCAAGTGAGCCACTTGGGCCTGTTGGACTAACTGGAGCCAAGTGGTTGCTGGGTTTCTACCAAAGCAGGGCTACCTTTTGTGTGTTCTGGGCTTAGGATGGCTTCAAAGACTATCTCAAAGAAGAACCATTGAGTCTGAAGACAGTTTATGACTAGCTACGGAAACTGAGCACAGATCACAGGAAGGGCTGGCATTCTGCTATTTTGGTTCCAGCCTGCCTGCTGACAACCCGGGCAAAGCTTAAGCCACCCATCCTCAACTGCTGAACATTGGCAGAGGTCTTTGCCATCACCCTCTGCTTTTTGCTGGGGGAAGAGAGCAATAGGAGAGGCTTTTGTTTGGTCACTGTGAGATCAGGAAAGCCAGATTAGATGTGTTTAGCCTGATCCAGCAGGGCTCTTCTTATGTTCTTTGCAGCAGAACAACAGCAGGCAGTGGAAGAACCATCCTCCTGTTCAGTCAAAATCTACCCCTTTGGATTGTTACCTTCCAGGGGTTGTAATCTTCCAGGAGCAGGGTATTTGGTCCCAGCCTGGCCCATGAGGCAGGCTGCCACTAGTGGGTTGCCACCAAACAACTACCCTTATGAGAGGATAGGACATTTTGGGCTTCTTTCTTACTGCCTGTGAGTGAGGTTTGGTTTGGTATGGGTCTGTGTTGCTGTGTGGGTCTGATTTGTGCATCTAAGATTGGGGGGCTTGCTTTCTTTATGTTGAAAGAAAGACGGTGGTGGGTTTGGCCTTGCTGGTAGGATGACATGTTTTTGGTACAGTGAGGGTGGGGGGAAGAATTGGTGCCACCAGTGAATGGGTGTGAATAGGTTGAGAGAAGTATAGTGGGGGAGGGGCTAGCTATTCCAGGGGAAGGAACAGTGCTAGCCCATCCATGCAGCCACTTGAAGCAGATAGCATCAGCAGCAGAGCACGACTGGTCTGAAGGGGCAGCCGTCACCCTGTCACACAAGAGTTTATGCTATCCCTGTAAATAAAACTGAAAGTCCAGCTCTTGCAGGTTTCACCAGAGCATGTGAGGAACACTGTAGGGGTTGGGTTTGTTTTTGTTTAGCGCAGAGGCGGCAAGCCCAAAATAGCACCAGGTGGCATTCTGGACATCACCACCTTGGAAAGGATGGTTATAGACAGACTAGTTCTCTTTCTTATCACAGGTCCTCCTAGTTATGATTCCTCTAGCCCAGTGGTTCTCAAACTTTTAGCACCAAGACCCACTTTTCAGAATGAGAATCTGTCAGGATCCACCAGAAGTGATGTCATGACTGGAAGTGACATCATCAATAGGAAGAGTTTTAACAATCGCAGACTGCAATCATACCCACACTTACCCAGGAGTAAGTCCCATTTACTATCATTATATACATAGTAGCCTGTTAAAAGTACAGGTCTGTAACATTTCCCCAAATGCAATTACATACCATGGTAGTATCAAGTCTAATATATTAAAAATAAAATATTGAGATGAATGGGGACCCACCTGAAATTGGCTCATGACCCACCTAGTGGGACCCGACACACAAAGAAGCCCTTTTGCCAATGGCTGCACCACAGAAGCCAGCACAATGGCAAGAGAAAGCCACACCATCATGACTTGGATGCAGGTTGAATGGCAGAGCAACCCCCCAAAATGGAGACAGGCCAAAACAGGGAGGAAGCCAGTGCATAGTTTTAAGGAGGGCCCTGATGTGATCAGAGTGATAAGAAAGGTAATTTCTTTGGCCACAGAATGCTAGATGAAGGAGGGAAGAAGGTCGAAGGCAAGAGAGAAGGTTCCAGTAATCAAGGTGAAAAGTGGTCAGAACGTGAGCTACTGTTTTCTCTCTGGGGATAGAAGTAAAGGAAATGTTTTTGCAGTGTTGTATACTAGAGAAAGAAACAATGTGATTTGACAACAGTTTAAATATGCAGAATGAAGAGAAGAATCAAAGATGACACCGAGGCTTTGAGTCTACTCAATATGGTTGGTTTATTGCATTTGTTTTTTTTTTATTTAATATATTTATATCACCTTTTAAAACAAAATGTTCATAAGACAGCATACATCTTACAACTGATAAATCTATCAGCAACAAAGAATGTAAAAAGCACAATATAAAATAAAACTAAAAACACATACTGCAACAATATACAGCTGGATAGGTGTTTAAATGAAAGCTTGTTGAAAAGGGCAGGTCTTCAGCTAGCTGCACAACAGCAGAGAGGGAGTCTGTTGCATCTCAGAGGTTAGGGAGTTCTTGGGTATGTACCCATCAGACTAAGGGCAAAGACACTGCTCCCTCTCTCCTAGCTTCCCTTCTGCATGAAGCCCATTGATTTACTCATCTCTCTGTCTTTCCCGCTCCTCTGGCCAACTGTGACCAAGTATGGTGGGAGACTGGAGTTCTGCCTCTTAGCATCCTTAAATTCAGTCCTCTTGACCAATTCAACAATGACTGCAAGTCTCTCTTATAAATATCCTTTGGCCTGGTGCTTTTGCCCTCTTGTAGTACTGGGTATGAGTGCCAAAACAGCTGGGAGTAAACTCTCCAAGTGCAATTCTGGAGAGCTGACACATCCTTTCTTAGCATCTCTCTCCCTCACAGAACCAAGTGTCTGCTGTATCTTCATGGCTAGGCCAACTCTTCCTGCTTCCCCCTGCTTAGCCATCCATTTCATCTATCTTCCTCCTGCCCTGTCTAGAGATGGGCAGCCCAGTCCTGTGCTTCCCAGGGCTGCAGTGGCACCAAAATCGCTACCGCTGTATCCCATGGGGCTAGGAAGCAGCGCAGGGTCTACTCGAGGTAGGGGAGTGTATGTTTCCTTACCCCATGTAATCCCCAGGCGGCCCTAATGGGTCTCCCTAGATCTCCACCCACTATTGAGTGGCTGCAGATTCAAGGAGACCCATGTTGGGTCTCCTGGGCCAGGAAGGGGGTTATGAATTGGCAGAAGGGCCTGCCGCCATCTTCTCCCCCTCCTGACTCGCCCCCACCATGCTACACCTTTATCTCACCCCAGAACACCTTCCCCTCATTCTGACTTACCAGTCCACTGCCCAGTGCTTGCCCAGCGCTCCAGGTGGCAGTCATCGCTCCTTCACCTGGCTCTAGCTTAGTGCAGGCTCATGCTGAGCCAGCGCCTGCACCAGCCCAGCTGTAAGTGTTGTAGGCATACCTTATGGCATGTTTGCAACACTGCACACAAGCTCTGGGCTGGCACTGGCCCGTTTGGATCGGGCCCTTATATCCCAGAACCCCTTGGAATTCTGGAAAATCCAGTGCTGTGCATTTGTGCTAGATCATGGAGACAGTTTTACCTTGCTAATTCTCCCTTGCACTCCCACTTCATTCAGTTGCAAAGTGGTACTGCTGTCATTTTCAATCATTGCTGCCTACTGCGATGTTCCCTACTACTGTAAAAAAAACAAAAAAAAACCTTGTCAATTATCAGAAAACTGAAGGTGTGTCTTGACAAATTTAGTGCCTTGTCAGTGTGCCATGAGAAGAAAAAGGTTGAAAACCGCTGGTCTAGGGTAGCAGTTGTCAGACTTGCAACCGATGTCTGTCAAAAAACCATTCCCTATTCAGACCGGAGCTTACCATTCTGCCTTCATGCCGCATGTATTCTTAGTAGATCTGAGCACTGGGATGCTCTGGACAGTTGCGTCTGTTGCCCAGCATCCCAGAAGGCTGTGCAATGGACATCGGGCAGACCCGTCTGCCCAGAGCATTCCGGTGCCCAGATCTACTGAGAATATACCTGGCACAGAGGCAAAACAATAAGCTCAGGTCAAAGGGCAGAGGGCTTTCCCCAAACCCCAGATTCAGCCCCCAGGCCAGGGTTTGGAAAGCCCTCATCTAGGGAATGGAAGGAGCACATCACCAGGTAAGGGGCCAGCATTTGGCATGCCACCTTAGGTGCCAGGATGATTTAGACCAGTCAGAGTCTTAGGGAATGCATGTATTGTTAGGACACATATCTCAGAATACTTATGGTAGCAGCAGGGCTAGCTGAAGACCTCTTGTGCCTGAGGCAGTGTCTCCCCTTTCCCAGCAGCACACCTGCCTCCTCCGCTGTCCTCCTGCTTCCTGGATTTGAAAAATAAGAAAATAGGGAGCAGGAGGAGTGGAAGACGTAGGCAGAGACAGAGGGGTGGATGGAGGCTGACAGCTGATGATCCCCCATCTAAGAAGAACACCTTAGGCAGCCTCCTGGATGGATCACCTTTAGGTACTGCATTGGCATATTTACCAGATTAGGGCTTCTTCTTGGCTCCTATCCTATCATGGTAGCATATGGTGTCACATTCAGGGACCCACCTGATCAGTAATCAGGTCAGGAATCACAAGTGGCTAAGGAATCCCATAATTGGCCTTGCCCATGCAGGTTCTGTGTATATATTTTACCAGAGCAACCTGGGAAGGATCCCCACAGAACAAACCATCTTGCTGTTCTGGCAACATATAAATTAACCACAAATATGTTTCTCAGTTTGGTCAGGAGACATAATGGGAGCTTCTCTCTTCTCACTTCAGCCTATACAAAAAGCATTGCCTATCCCCAACTGTATGTGATATTTACAAAAGTGCTTGGAATCCATGGTGAAGCCTTTTCTTTCTCACACAAGCCTTCTGCTTCCCTGAGACTCCTCTCCCTAGGATCTGAAATAGGGGGCATGTATTCTTGTGCCCTTCCTTTTGTTTTGATGAGATTCTCTGCAAGCCAGAAATGTGCATGCTGCCAGGCACATCATTTCTTTATTTTACCTTATTTTTATACTTGAGCAGGCATGCTTTCATCTGAAAACAGATTCATCAATTTCTATTAGATGATATATGCAAGATATTGCCAGTACTGCACAGCCTCAAATTCTTTGAAAACAAAATAAATGGAGTTATTTTTACCATGGTTCTCAGATTTCAAGTGACACACACACACACACCCAGCATGTAGACAGTGTGTGCGTGTGCGTGCATTCTTCTTCTTCTTCTTCTTCTTCTTCTTCTTCTTCTTCTTTGTAATGGTCATCAATACTTAAACATGTATAAAATTCAGCTGCAGATTCAGTGATAGGTTACAACAGGCTATCTATTGTAAACTTGAAGTGCCAAATATACCTTTAAATTTATTAGATGATCCTTTTCTTTTTTACTTAGAAAAGTTGTTCCCAAACATTTTAGCACCACAGCCCACTTTAAAATAACACTCTGTGGGACCCAATTAGGTTTACAGACTTTAAAAAAAGGAATTCTAAAAAGAAATAATATTTTATTATCTCTTAGCTCTCTATATTTACACATTTGCAAACTGCAGGAGCTCAGCTCTTTGCAGGGTAATTAGCAGCTCCAGTATCTGATTTTTTAATAGCCTCAGGGCTTGAGGCAATTAGTTATCTGATCTTTCCATCACCCTTTGGTGACCCTCCAAAAATCAAGTCTCAACCCATAGTTTGGGAACCACTGGCTTAGAGACATGCGTAAAGACTAACCTTTCTCAAGTGATTTGAGTATAACTTTTTTAAACAAAGTATTACATTTAAAGACACTGTTATTGATTCTTTGTGCTCATCAATAATAGCCAATGCTGTGGTAGGCCATTATGCACTTCTTGCATATATCAGTGCATCTATGGCAGTTCCACCCCAATGTATAATGCAATCTGAAGGGAGTCTGCTACAGAATTGCCTCAGGCTTTAAAGAACATACTTCACAGATACACATTTACTTGAGAGTAAGCCGCATTGAACACAGTGGAACTTACTTCCAAGTAAACATAAGACTGTGCTGTTCATTCATTCAGACAGCCCATTGACTCACAGTCCAATCCTAAACTGTGCTAGTGCAGCAGGGTTGAATGGCCTTCACTGTCTACAGTGCAGCTTAGGAGCAGATGATCTCGGGATAAGGAGAGATTAACACCCATGTCTGCCCAATGGGGCTCTTTGGTTCTGTGCCAGCTATTTAGCTGGTGCAATTCCGAAAAGTCCCAGGGCAGAGCTTTCAGGCCCAGGTGAGAGGATAGGATAAGGCAGAGGCCTGATCCGCTGCCTTTTGGGCCTGATCTACCCCCATTCTGCCCTCTCTGCCCAGAAACGCCCCCTCCCTGCCTCCGTTCCATCCTTCCCCTGTCCCCAGCATATCTCTCACCTCCACCAATGGCCAATCGTCAGGATGCACCGTCAGCAAGGTGGCACAGGCTTCCCTGCAGGCACAGCTTGTGCTGCATATGTGCTTTATACATTTTGTATATTTCCATAACTACTGATAACTGTGCATGCGTTTTCTATATTTCTATTTTACACATTCAATACATATTTATTTTCTTTTCAAAAATCTTTTTATTATGTATCTTACTTTCTGAATATTGCATGTCCACCAGGACTACTGCAAAATTCCCGGGCTCTGATAAATAATTTTAAAGTTCTAATAAATGCATTTTACATTCTTCAAACATTTCTAAAACCTTTTCCCTGTGCCATTCATGACATAAACACAAAATGCTGATCTAGTGACAAATTTTTCAGCCTAACCCTGGAAGGGCCTTTATTACTAACACTCCCCCAATAAAAGTTTTATTAATTCATCATCAGGTACAGTGCTCTTGCTAGCAAGGCAATGGCAAAGCAATAAATGATTTCATGGCTAAGGCAGTCTTATTGTGAAACAATATAAGATGCAAATATTTGCCAAGGTTTTTATGGCTAGACGCATTTACTAGTAAAATTAATCAATCAATATGTTTGATTTTATTGCCATTGGTTTTGATTTATGGCATTTTTCCAAAAGCAACTGATGCACTCGTCCAAGAGGGGGGCTGTTTCTGGACAGGGGAAGGGTGGATCAGGCCAGGGAGGGGTCAGGATTAGCAGAGGCCTCCTCCACTGCATTCTAAACCCCTCCTGGGCCAGCCAGCCTTACACAAGGTCACTGGAACATCTGACAGCTAAATAGCTGGTGGAGATCCAAGTATTTATTTTTATTCTTCACATTTTTATACTGCCCTTCCTCCAAAGAGCTCAGGGCGGTTTACACAGCTGCTCCACCCCTCTTTCTTGTCCTCACAACAACCCTGTGAGGTAGGTGAGGCTGAGAGAAAGTGATTGGCCCAAGGTCACCCAGGAAGCTTTATGGCTGAGGGGGGATTTGAGCCTGGATCATCCAGGTCTAAGTCCACCTCCCAAACCACTACACCACCCTGGCTCTCAAGTAGCCCTATAGTGCAAGTTGTCTCACTCAATTTAAGTGTCTCACTCAATTTAAGAAAAAATGGCTTGGCCATAATATCCATACAAATATACAGAAGAACCGAGTGTTGGTACAATTCATAGGAAAGCAGAATTACAAAGTGTTTGTGTTTATAATTTGGAGATCTGTACCCAAAGATCCATTTATTCTTAATTAATATACTAATTCTTAATTAGTATATGAGATGTGGTCATCATAATTTTTCTCCACATGTGACATATCAATACACAGTCTCTCTTGTTCCTGGGCTTTGTGCGAGATCTTCATTTCACTCACTCCCTACTCCTCCAACTTTTTGACTTTCCTGCCACCTCAGCTCTTCAGTTGCCCTGCCTCCAAGCTGCTTGTTTGCCCAGCCACATTTCAGCACACCATCCTTTCTGTGTTAGGTGCTGACAGTACAATCTTATGCCTGTCTACTCAGAATTAAGCCTCAGTGAGTTCAGTATGTCTTACTCCCAGGAAAATGTGAATGGGGACTGTAGTCATAACAGCCCAATCCTGAGCTGCCTGGGGCTGCAGCGGCACCAAAAATGACTGCCACCACATTCTGTGCGCTACTGGGCAGCCACTGGCGGCTCCTCAGGAGGACTTTGGTTCCCTTCCCTCGGGTAAACAGAGTAGCACTGCAATGGGGCTACTCAATTCACCGCCAACGAAAAGGTAGGCGATGAATCAAGAGGGTTTGTGTCAGGTGGTGAGTCCGATAAGGAGGCTCTGGATCAGGTGGAGCAAGGCTCTGTCAGTCCCGCCTTCCTCCCGCCCCACTCCTTCCCCTGGAACAGCTCCGCCCGCCTCCCCCCTCCCCAGAACGCCTTCTCCCCATCTCCCTCCATGCCTCCACTTACCTCTCCGCTGCTCAGCGATCCCCGCAACTGCCGAGCAGCGGAGCTCCTGCGGCCGCCCGACAGTAGACTAATGCTGGCCAGCGCTGGGCTACCACCGGCACTCACCTGGTGGTCGGGCGCACACTGGTGACAGTGTGCGCCAGCAATAAGCCGGCTGTTCTGATCCAATTTTCCAGCACCGATGCAGCCACAACACAGTCTCAAGGTAAGGGAACAAATGCTCCCTGACCTTGAAGAGGCCTCTGCGACTTTCTCCCCACCACAAGATGCAGCCCATGCCCCATTGACACAGCTGCACCGGCACTGGAAAATTGGATAGGATTGGGCCCTGGGTTCCTTAACTCCCTTATAGCTCCTTATAGGTTTCAAATGTTATGCATGACTCTCCACAGCCATTACAGCACAATCCCCTGCATATCTATTCAGAAGTAAGTCCCACTGTGTTCAGCTTACTCCCAGGAAACTGAATAGGATTGCAGCCTAAGAATATTAGTGAATTCACATCACATTAAACAGCCCAGCCAATGGCTGGGGAAGGGCGGGATTAGTGGGGAGATGACAGGCAGCAAAACAAAGAAGCTTGAACAATATTTGCCACATCCTCCTCCACACAGCATCCCTTCTGATCCCAAAAAGCCTCTTCATAGGGTCAAGGAACACTATTGAAGAGGGCAGGATGAGTCATGGGGTAGAGGGGTTTGAAAACTGTTATTTATTTTGCTCAGATGTAATCCCATTGTGTTCAGTAAGACTTGGGCTGTAATACTGCCTTACTCAACGGAAACAAACACCTCTAGTTATGGGGAAGGTGCCTACATCCAATTTTCAAAAATTTCCCCCTGCAAACCCCATGCTGTATTCCACACACTTCCAGATAATTTACCAACCATCCGCAAAATTTTGGGGGGTGCAGAGGAGTGCTATGGGGAAGATACGGAAGTTATCTTATGCTTGATTTCTTGCACTTACATTCTTAGGTTACAAACCATTGTCAGTAGCTAATAGGCCCATGTTTCCCAAAAATAGCGACAAACAGTCTTATGGCTAGAGAAAGGAGTAGTGGTGGGTGTAGAAGGAAGGAGCTTGGAAAGACTGAGAGAGCAGAAGGAAGGAGTTTGGAGGAAAAAGGATGGAGTGAATGAATGAATGAATGAATGAATGAATGGAGACTATGGGATTGTTTGTGCACCCCCAATGAACACTTGAGACAATGGAGCTGGGAGAAAGGGCCACTTTATTAACAGGTAATCTAGTATAGATATGCCCACATGCAAAGGAGGAAGACGGCTGGGCACTGAGGCCCTAGGAACCCTCTGAGCCGCCCAGCTCCCAGCCCTCCTCCAATCCCCTTTCAGGGGAGGAGACTCTTGTGTTCCTGGCTGGGTCAAACAAAACCCGATCCGCTGCATGATCAGCAGACTGTTGTGTGGCTGGTGTGTGGAGGTTTTACCTGGCTAAGTAAGAAAGGAAGTTTGCAATCTCCTGGGCGTGGAGCATAAGAACAATATTAAAAATGTACGAAAAATGTTTGAATATTTGCTTAGTTTGACAAACAATGGAATTTAAATTTGCCATATTTGCCATCTGAATGCTCTGAAGCACTGTATTATTTATTTATTTATAAATTTACTAAGCCTTTTTTATTCAGACCAATCTTGAATGCTGTTATTTCAGTAAAAATAAATTCTCTAGATGAGAGAGAGTGAGATGCACGCAAGTGCACACAATTGTACTTGCAAGAGGATTTAGATTTCCCAGAAACAGATAAACATTTGGTGTCATTCAAGTGCAAGATGTCATTCTTCCTCTTGACCCCATACAGGAAAGCACTTAAGTACTTCCTTACAGCCTGTACTGTTCAGGGGAGTACATTAGCACTGTGATTCCTATTGCTAGGCTCCATTTCACATTCCCTGACAATCAGGACTTGGAAACAGTGGAAGGATATGGAAATACAGCACCTCATGTCATTCAGCAATTCATCTGGATGACTGAAACCCTCCGGATAGCTAAAAGCTCCCCAAGGCCTGATTCCAACCCCGTATTTATCAATTGGGAAGATGGTTTCAGTAATATAACTGCTAGCAATTGGACTTGAAACAGCAGGGAGAAAAATTAGGTAGCTCTTTAGAGACCCTATTTGAGCCATGGAAGAGCCTCTGGAGAGAAGTAAGTGAATGTTAAATGTGGCCCAGCTGCTGACTTAACTTTCAGAGAGAATAGCATGCCCTGGAGGGTTTCTCATAAATATCAAATGATACAGAACAATTTAGAAAGAAAGCAGAACATAAATTGTTATTGGAAAATGTATATGAAAATGTATATCTACTTTATTATCATTATTTATTTGCAGTGCATTAATATCCAGCTGAAATAGAGGTTGGCACATGACATCTCAGTAACACAGTCCCTTCAATAAAGATTTTTCAATATAAATACTTCACAATGACAAAGAATAAGAGGGGGAAAAGAAATATGCAACATTTAAGGCTGAGGACAGTGCTGAACCCATCTTGTTAGACTCATAGTTCTGCAGTTCATAGGCAACAAAGAACACAAATTCAACAGTAGGTTCAGATAGCATCATGTTTCCTCAGTACTGTACTCAACTGCCCACCCACTCAGTACCCAGATTTGTACATTTAACTGCAATTATTTTGGCCATTACAAATGAAGTATTGAATTATCTTCTTAATTTGTTCTTGTTTCTGCCTCTGCCATTGAAGAGGAATTACCTTGTGACTCCAGTGTTTTGCTTTTTGTTTTTCTAGTATCTGGCTTCAGCTGGAAATTCAGAGAGCTAAAGAGCAAAACTATTTATTGCTGATTTGTATAGTGACAATAGGGATTAAAAAATACAAATGGCAAGCACAGCCTGTTTTAAACTAATTCAAAACCCAATCTAATGTTAGGTTGTGTTTGCAGGGCCACTAGCTTTCTGCAAAGCAGGTTTTAGGAGTATGGAGGAAGCATGGCTGCTGTTGGCCCTTTCTGTTTCATCCAAGGAGCGATAGAGTGGCTCAAAGTTACTACAAGGTTAGACAGTAGTAGGCATAAAAAGACTTCTGCCTTACATAATGCCATGGTAGCTGTTACAGTACAGCAGCAATAAAAAGAAGAGGTTTGCACCAAAATATCCTAAAAGAGGAGGTAAACGTCAAACAAGTTCCAATATAATGTTTCCCAATGTGTGTTTATTAAATCTTATAGTGCAATCCTAAATGGGCTAGCACCAGCGGAGCAAGCTGTAAAGCATATTGCGATAGCACAGGCAGTCTTGGTGCCGGCAGGAAGGTCAGTGCAGGGCCAGTACACCGGAGCAGGTAAGTCTCACACCAGGTGGTGGAGGGCAGAAGGGGTAGATCGGGCCCGGTAGGGAGGTGGGGTTGGCAGGGCCAGCTCCTGCTGTATCCTATCCCCCTTTCCAGGCCTGCTTCCCTGACACAGTGATTTTGCTGGCCTGAGTAGGCCTGAGTAGCCCCATGGCAGCTACAGGGGCTTATGTCCCCTTACCTCAGGAAGACCTCCAGCAGCCTCTTGTCCCATGTTAGATGCAGTGGAGGCCATTCCAGCGCTACTATAGTATGGAAAGTTAGTTACATACTTTCCATAGTATGAAAGTAACAGGATTGGGCTGTTAGTGTCTTACCGTGTTGTATTAACTTAAATACTGTACTGTGGAAGCTCTTTTTGCCTTAAATCCTATACACACTTTCCTAGGATTAAGCCCTATTTAGCACAAAGGGATTTCTTCAGAGTAGATGTGCATAGGATTGTGTTGTTCAGTTACAGAAGAATGTCACCCCTGATGATGTCATCAAAAGAGTTGGGCAACTTGGTAAGCTTTTTGTTGGGACCTGTTTGAGATTTATTATTATTAACAGTATTTATATACTGCTTTAAAAAAAAAAAAGTTCACAAAGCTGTTTATAGAGGAAAATCAAATGGCTCCCTGTCCCAAAAGGGCTCACAATTTAAAAAGATGCAAAAGAATACAGCAGACAGCCACTAGAAAAGACACTGCTGGGATGGGGCGGGCCAGTTACAATCCCCTGCTAAAAAGAGAAGCACACACTTGAAAAAGTGCCTCTTACCCAATTAGCAGGGGTAGATTTACTTTCTCTTTCTCATTTTTAGGTGTTAACAATGCTATAGATGGGGAAGGAAAAAGGTTGCTCTGTCAAATGAAACAGAGTCAGCTTGCAAGTATCTGCTCTAATTTTCTCTTGAAATTGAAAACAAACAAAAAGAGCTTATAGACATGAACTATTTGTTCAAACCTCCTGACCTAGTATAGAAATGTCTTCTGGATTTGGAAAAGTTCCTGTGGCACTATAACAAGGGCTAACCCTAAACATGTTGATACTTGAGCTGGAAAATCAAAATGCTGTGCCCTTTAAATAATACATTATAGTATAACAGGCAATTTGTCACCTACGTTTGTAATTACGGTGACTACCTCACTTATGGTAGGAGCCAGAGTCCCTGAGGCAGTTCATGGCTGAACACAGTCACGTTCTGGCAACTCCTGCGATGCCATTGGAACCAACCATATTGGCCTCTGCCTTTCCATTGGACCATTTCAGCGATGTGGAGAGAGGGGATTTGCTGCATGGGTAACAATCTATCCTCCATATCTACTTTACCCAGGCTTCGCACACTGGAGAGGACACTCTGTTCCAGAAACACCATTCAGAGCACGATACCGTAGTCTTCTGAGACTGAAGGATGCCAACAACGTATCTCCAAAATTGGACGTGATAGGGTAAAACAGATGCCATTTTTGGAATCGGCACCCCAAATATATCCAGGAATTGGTGTAACGTTTAAGGAAGCAAAATGTGTGTTGGCCTGTGTTATCATTGTACAGTTTTGAATAATATAGGCCCACTGTTTTAAAGATTATGTAATCTGTAAAAAATGTAGCAGGAACACTTATTTCCTTTATCTGAGTTGTGACCCAGTTATGATTGTCTCAGAATGTTATAAGGGTCTTTTTCTGGCTCTGTACATTCTATAAGCATGTCTTTGATCCATCTTATTGTACCTTGTTTGCTCAAGAAGTGATACTGTCAAAGAAATACTGTTTGATTTTTTTTTTTTTTTAGAAGTCCTTGAAAGTATATCGTGGTTAGTTTCATCTAATTTTCAATGATAACCACAGTCTCATGGGACTCTTCAATCTCAATGAATTTCTTTACTTCACTTCGGGAAGGATAGCAGAGATGGCTTTAAACCAAAACTCCAGAGGTGAAAGTACAACTAGAGCTACTCAAGTTATCATTTCCTTTTAGAGAGATCATTTCCTCTTGGCACCAAGCACCTCGCTTTTGTCTTTCAACAAAAATGTTGATTAACCACTGTGCACAGACTCAAACATAATGGATTATGGATTTTATGAAGTCTTTTGCCTCTGCTAAAAGGTTTCGCGTATTTTAAACAAGGAGTATTTTAACATTCATAGGTTTACCATACACGCACAATGGCAAAATCAAACTGAACTGTTAAAACATTGTACAAGAGGTTTAAATATCTCATATTTCTTGGGAATCAAATAAGCCACCTTTTGTGTATTCACCTGGCCTCACAACTTCAGTTTTTCAGTCAGTTACAATGCCCAGATTCTGCTAAGGCAGTAGTTCTCAAACTTTTTAGCACCGGGACCCACTTTTTAGAATGACAACCTGTTGGGACTCACCGGAAGTGATGTCATTAATCTGAAAGTGATGCCGTGGCCAGAAGTGACATCATCAAGCAGGAAAATTTTTGACAATCCAAGGCTGCAATCCTATCCAAACTTACCAAGGAGTAAGTCCCCTTGACTATCATTGTTAAAAGCATATACACAGTAGCCTGTTAAAAATAAAATCTTTAACATTTCCTCAATACAGTCACATACCATGGTAGCATCAAGTCTAATATATTAAAAATAAGATATTGAAATGAATGGGGACCCACCTGAAATTGGCTCACAACCCACCTAGTGGGTTCTAACTCACAGTTTGATAAACACTGTGCTAAGGGACATATGCACATAAAAGCAGGCTTCTGTACATACAAGCCATGTCTTGTTATCCACTAGGGTTCTGTTCTAGAAACCCCCGTGGATTAAAAAAAAAATCAGAGGATACCAATCAGTGGGAAAAGAGCGTTAAAGACCCACTTCCAGGTTTCTTGCTCCTCCATTGTCGCCCCAGAATGCATTGATATAGACACGATATCACATTCAGCCACTAGATGGGGTGAATAATAGAACCTAATGGAAAGAATTATAAATATTTAACAGTGTGAAGGTAGGAAATTGGATTTTTGTGCTTTTGTTCTCTTGTTACATTTAAAAGTCGACCTCAGTATCAGTGGTGAGTCAAATCAGTGGATACCAAATTAGTGGATACTGAGGTCCCATCTGTGCATCTCAAATTGGATGAAGAACTGCATATAAAAACAGATGCTTCTCACAGAATCTATATCCTGGGATGTGATTAAAAATACCAATGGACACGAAGAAAAGCTGACCAATGTGGCATCGCTCATAGCTGACATATTGTTTAAACCATTCCCTTGACTACAGTGCTTATAGTATTTGCATACCAGATTGGTGCCCATGGGTCCATAGTGTGCCAACTCTTCATACACAGGCAGAGTGACCTGGTATAAATTAGATGCCATGGATGGGGAATATGACATATATACATATTTCTTGCAGACCCAGCATCACACTGAATTCTGGCCTGATCCATTTGCCTGGACACTGTGCACATAGTTGATTTTGTGCCCTACAGTTTTGTGTCAGATATGGCAACAATAATAATTCATTTCATGGTGCTGAGAGTTTTTTTTAATTCTTTTTGCACAAATTTTCTGAGGCAGTGCTTCAGTAATGCCTGTGTATAGTTGTTTGTGGTGTTGTAGAACTGCACAATTTCTCTTCTTAATACTCTTCTCAGCCAAATACTTCATATAGAAATGAGTGTAGTCTCTCATTCTTACCCAAACTGTTTTCCTTATTAAGGACAAGTCCTTCTGATGTACTTTTTCATGTGAGAATGCACATACATTCACAAAATGTAACATCAAAGGCAATCCTGAGTATTTCACTTAAGACTTCCATACTTAAATATATAATTTAAAAAAACAAAACAATTACAATTAGAATGTGATCCGATCAAAGCTAAGCATAGCTAGATCTCATTGATTTCACTTGGAAAGCTAGCACGTGCATTTTGGGCCCAACAGAGAATTATTTCCATTGAGATCCATGGAGTTAAACATGCTTGACTTTGAACATTTACTCAATTTATAAGAATCTGGAAAAAATGGAGTACCATAATAGGAAGGAACTAACACAGGGCAAGGGAAGCAAATTATGCCAGACCAGACCAGGGTCCAACACACCCATCTCTTAGCCTCCTTTGTCATGTACCTGTATTTATCAAGATTCTGTTGGATCTTGAATCCAATGTGCACTGCCTCTAACTGCCTGATCCTAAACACAATACATGAGGGAAAGTTATCCTGAAAACCAACAGGACATCCAAGGAAATATGCTTGCCTTCATGTTACAGAGCTACAGAAATTATGATAGTCAATGATGGTCAGATCCACTCAATGAGATTTGCTCTCCCTCAGTTGACACAGCACTTGTGAAGCCATGTCTTCTGACATGATGGTACACTCTCTGAGCAAGAAACCATTCTCTTCAGATCATGAAATACCCGGATGTGCCCAATGTTAGAAACAATGGAATGGGCCACTTCAGTACAGTACAACTCATTCCACAGCAGTCAGATTAGTAAATAAACTAGTTTAATACAATCTGATTATGTAAATAATTTGCAGAAGGTTTTAGTTCATTGTCTAATTTTTTTGTGTGAAATTTGTTACGAAGCATTCAAAACTTCATTTATTTCATTTATTCCACCTTTATTGGCATAAACGTGTGAACAGAAAACACTCACTGAAGGCTCCATTGTAGTTTAGACACTAGCATTACATACTGGGAACAGTCTGTCTAATAAGAAAACCTGTTAAAATATTTTCCCACCAGACAACTCGCCAGCCAGAAACTATTTCGAACAATGGTTTCACTTTTTTGCAATGACATTCTGAGCAGCCTCATTGTTCAAAACTGGTCCCACAGATATCTAATTTTTAGTAGGATAAAACGTGTTATTAGACCATATTAGGGTTTTTATCCAGAAAATTTTCCTCGTACTTTACAGTCTTAAGGAAACCATGTCACCATATGTGGTGCCTTACCATTTCTAACTACTGTATTCTAGAAATGAATAAACTGTGTCACAGCAGCCTGATCCGTGACAAATTTGAACTGCTGTAGGGTGTTTATGGACCAGAAGCAAGGAGTCTGTTTTAACTCATCAGAAAGTGATTTTTATGAATAGGCTTAAAACCTCATCTATTTGCTGCTCTTTTATTGTTTGTTAGGTTAACTCAACTGATTAAGAGCCCAATCCTGTGGTCTGCACTGTGCCTCCGCGTGGACCACAGTCGCAAATGTGCTGTAAGGCACGTTTGCGGGGCTCACCTCTGGGCTCACCTCCAGCCAGTGCTGAGCCTCCACCCATCGGGCGCCCACCTTCCGCAGCTCGGCGGTGCCTGCGAGAGGAATGGGGGGGGACGGAGGTATTCTGGGAGGCGGGGAGGCCAGCGTGATATGGGGAAGGGCGAGGAGGCTGGTGTGATGTGGGGAGGGGGCCATGCCAGAGGTTTGCCCGGGGGCGGGCAGGAGGAGGATCCATGGAGCTCCGCTCCGCAGGATCCTACATGCTCGTGAAGGCTGCGTGCTGTACATGAGCGCCTTTAGCGGCGCCTGAAGAGAGTAGCCCCGTTGTGGGGCTGCCTCCCTTACCCAGGGGAAGGGGACGAACGTCCCCTACTCCCGAGGTGCCTCCCGCGGTAGCACAGGAGGTGCTGGATTCGGCGGCAGCCCTTGTGGTGCCGCTGAGCGGGGGCTCCCCAAGCAGCTCAGGATTGGGCTGCCCCTTAGGATTGGGCAATAAGACTGTTCTCAGTATACCATTGATATTCTCACATCTATAAGACAGCTCATGGTGGACATTCATCTCTTATTCAACTGCAAAACATCAACATTGATATACTCTCCATGGGTTTTCAGTATTTAACATTATAGTTAATATGATTTTCCTTGTAATAGAAATACACAGTATTTAAAGTTTTCTTCTTTTTAGGGATGAGGTGACCTCACCTGATCCACTGCCTGAAATGGCAGTGGCTTTGCCATCACACACCCCCAATTTCTGTCTACCTTCTTCTAGTGAGTGTGCATGTGCAAATGCATGGACCAGCATACCCCCCTGCCCCCAATGTGCCAATGCACGCGCAGACCTGTGGCATAGCTAGGACATCTGGCACCCAGGGCTGTGACATCAGACGTCACTCCTAAGTGCCTAACCCGGAAGTATTTGTGGTGACGTGATGATGTCACTGCCAATTACTTTTGGATTTACAGCATGTTTAGAAAAATTGAGTAGCAGACAGCGTTTTTCACTTTTTTTCCCCACCAGGAAAAAAATGAAAAAAGCCATTGGCCTCTCAGAGCAGCTCGCAACCGCTCTGAGTACCCATGAAGAGGGTGCCGGAGAAGGTACAGCCATAGCAAGGAGGCTTCCTTGCTGCAGCAGTACCTTCTCCTGCACCTTGGGATCTGCTGCTGAGGGTGCAAGTTGGCATCTCTTGAAGGCATGGTATCCGGGACAATGTACCCCCTGCCCCCCTTAGCTACGCCACTGGCATGCATGCACTCATACCCCACAATCAACTTCTTATTTTGTTTGTTTGTTCTCCACTGCCATTGCCACATCCTCTGAGCAGGCCAGATTTCACACACACACACCCTGTGCGTAGGAGAAGAAGCTATTGCGGGATGGTGGTGGGAACACCTGCTGTTGTGACATTGTTGTCTTCCCTTCTCTTCCAGCTTTGCTGTGACAATCTTTGGCAGTGACTTTGGAGACAACCTCATAGCTTGCTCTCCCACCCACTGTCCCTTCTTATCTTATTCCTCTCTGCCTTCATTTTCAAATAGCATGGCAGGATGGCCCAGAGCAACAGAGTGAGGAGAAGCTCTGCTCCACTTCCAAAAAAGGTTCTCTCAACTTCTGTTTTTAATTTTGCTATTCTTCTGTCTGACCTGTTCTGCTGTATTTGAAAACAAAAGAGAAGACAGAGGACGAGGTGAACGAGGACAAGGCAACGCATCTGCACAGGTGGCTGATGGACTCAGGGTGTTGCCTGCTCCCATCCACCACCTGAGGCAGCCTCCCTCACTAGACCTTATCTCATGGATGGACTAGCTCCCACCTAGATCCAGCAGTGATGCTTCTGTCCTTTTTCTCTAACAAAACCAACCACTTGGCGCAGAAGTGAATTCTGTCTAGTCTTTGAACTATATGGTGCCTGACACCAGTTGTTAGCAACCAAAGACTGCAATCCTATACACACTTACCTGGGAGTAAGGGCTCAATCTCATCCAGTTTTCCGGTGCTGGTGCAGCTGTGCCAATGGGGCATGCACTGAATCCTGAGGTGGGGAAGCTGTCACAGAGGCCTCCTCAAGGTATGGGAATATTTGTTCCCTTACCTCGGTGCTGCATTACAGTTGCACCAGTGCTGGAAAGTTGGATAGGATTGTGCACCAGTGGTGTACCTAATGAACGTGTAGCCTGGTGCAGAGCTCAGAATGATGTCCTGGAAGTGATGTCACAATTGGAAGTGATATCACCAGGCTTTTAAAAAAGTGCACATTAGGGGGAAACCTGCCTCCTCCCCCCTGCATTTCACCACTCACTTGATCAGCTATGTCCCTCCAGACAGTGGCATAGCTAAGGTATCTGCTACCTGGGATCAAAGAAGATTTTGTAGCCCCCCCATGACAAAATCAAATTTAATTAAGTAAATAAATAAATAAAAAGTGTGCCCCTTATTGGTTAGAGACACTGTGTTGGGGTGAAGAGGGACTGTTATTCTCTTCCTGCTAAATACAAGAGAAGCACCACCTGAAAAGTGCCTCTTTACCAGTTAGCAGTATGATACATGGAAATAAGAGCTGACTCTTATTAACATCTTATTGGTTTGATTCTGTATCATAATAACATCTCATTGGCTGTCAGAACAATCAGTTCCTTAGGTCAGTTTTGAGTTAAAGGAATCCACTTTTTGATCCTTAAGGGAGCTGTGTTTTTGTTTTCTGGTTAATTGGCCATAACTTTTGATAGAATAGAGATATTCTAATGTGGTTTGTTTTGCAGCATTCTGCATTAAATTACCTTTCCAATGATAATATAACATGAAGGTATTATTCGTACATACCAATTTTTTCACAATTTTGGTCACTAGTGTTAAGCTCAGCTTGTTGTCCCCCTAAAGCTTGTTGCCCAGTGCAACTGCTACCCCCTGCACCTCCTTAGCTATGCCACTGTTGGGCACTCAGTCCCACTAAGTGAAACTCAGTGAATACAGTCTTTTGGAATCCAGGGCACTTTGCTGAAGTTTGGGAGAGGACGTATTGTTGATTGCCTACCAATTGCAGAGGACTGCCCCAACCAGTTCTTGATAGGGGAACATGTCTGCATTTGTTTCCACTCCTCAGCATGGCAGTTTGGGTTAACTATGAATGTTTGCATATACATATACAAAAAACTATGAATATTTGCAGATACGTATACAAAAAATGTGAATGTAGTTCTGAAACAAAGAGGGACAAACAACACCCTAAAAGGAGAAGAACTGCAAAAAAAACAGGCACTGCTCAGGACATACTATAAGGGCACTTTCACAATATTACTATCATTCACCCTTCACAGCCTGGAACAGATGGGAATGATTCTCAGATAAAGCGGATAACTTTCATCTTGAAGACTTCCACGTTTGTTGCATGCAGCTAGCCTTTATGGAAGGAACAGCCCAGGCAGACAAAAATAATAATTAGCTGACAAGAGTGGCAAGAGAGTCAACATACATAAATTTACTATTAACATGTATTCACCATTTTTCCATCATTGATACTCCTAGAGAGTAGGAGAGATACTGCATATGCCCCACACATGTACTGAAGGCATCAGATGCACCAAAAATTGCTTTCTTTACATTAAGGCAGTGGTTCTCAAACTCAATTGGAGAGTTGGGGCCGCTCTAAGTGTTTGTGGGTGTGGAGAGATGTTGTTGACGTTATCGCCATGATCATGCTGCTGGGGACAAAGGGCTTTTTTAAAAAAAACTTACCTCTGCCAGTGCTAGCCTCCAGAGGGTGCAGGGAGCCCATGAACCCCTCTGCAATGCTTTCCATGCCTCAGAAAAGCTAAAGATATCATGATCCACTTCTGGTTTCATGAGCACAAACTGGAAGTGGGACATGATCACTACTTTTAACTTTCCTGAGGTGTGGGGAGCCCTGCAGATGGGTCTTTGGCTCCTTGCAGACCCCTCCTGAGGCTGGCGCTGGCAGAAGGAAATTAAAAAGAAAAAAGCCCCTTTGTCCCAGATGGTGCTGTGATTGTGGCAATCACATAGATCATGCCACTGCTTTCTCCCTGCCCCGCCTCTTAAGAGGGCAGAGACAGGACTTCCAAGGCTTTCCAGTCTGAGAACCCCTGCCTTAAGACCTGGGGCAAGCATAATGCTTTGCTCCCTGAAATTATGGTTTCCAACTCAGAGGCAAGTGCCAAGAATATATGCTCGCTCTCCTGTCTGTGGTCTCAGTCCCCTCCCCTTTTGGCCTTAATCATGGCGTAGTATTTCATCAGCTCAAAACTATCATTAATGCTAATTGGTTTCCCTATTAACCAAGGTTTGCAGGACTACTTCAATCTCAGGCTACAAAGAGAACCAGGTTAGCATTAACAATTATTAATGCTGATACAAGTGTAACATTAAACCATGGTTAAAACTGAAAGCAGAAATAAGGAGTGACTGCAAAGTGGGGGGGGGGGAGTAACATGCATTCCTAAATCCCCATGGGCCTAGTTTGCAAACCATGATTTGCGGAGAAACTTTCTTATGTCTGCACTGAGCCAAAAAAGAGTCATGTGGATAGTACCTCAGATAATTCTTTTCATGACTGCCCTTTTATCAGAAGGCTCCTTGCAGAGTTGCATTCTGCAAATAAAAATTATAGAAGGTCCCCTCATCAAGGGAAAGGGTTCTTGAAAGAGCTGTCTCAGAGACAAGTGCAACCGTCATTATGATCGTCAGGATCATTGAAATTAATTACAACTGCAGGGAGTGACAGAGCCCAAAATAGCACAAGCTTCTGGTGACCCAAAAAATCACTCGCAGCTTATTTGGCAGAGAGCACATGCAGCTTAAAAAAAGAACACAACCCTTTAGGCCCATGCAAGCAATTAAACATTTTGTGGAAATGTCAGGCCATAAGTAGGAAAAGACCTTTCAATTGTTTACGGAGTGTTTTCCTTCAATTAGTGAGAAAAGATTTTAATGTCTACCTGCTTCCTTTTCCCCCCTAAAAGGGCCAGATAGGCTTAAGTTTGAAAAGGCAGCTGTTCAATTAAAAAATAACAATAATTCTTGCCAAGACAGAACCCATGATTCTTCTGGGGAGGGGGGTGGGTAAGTAAATGCCAATCAGCTTAGCAGTATTTAAAGATACGTAAGGAACTTTGCCTGGGTGCTCTGCTGACGACGTAAAACTAGGAGACATTTCCAGAAGTGTCTGTCAAACAAAGTATAAAAATAATCAGAGACTGATGACACCAGTTACTGAGACTTGTGCTAGTGCGCAGAGCCATGCAACTGGCCAGAACTGTGGTAGTTCTCATGCTATTGTTTCCTCTTTAGTGGCTAATAAAGTAAAAGCCCGGGATGGGTGGTTAAAAAACATGTGCATGACAACAGGCGGACAATATTCAGCAGACTGAAATCATTCAAACGGCTCAAAGTTAGGACTGGCAATATAAGGCCTGCCTAGGCTTTTCCTGAATACATGTTTTTTCAGTACTTCTCCTGTATTTTGGAACATTTTTTTTTACAGCCCTGCTTCTGTCAAAATGACGCCCAAAGCAGTCTACAAATGCTAATAACGCAATAGCAATGAAATCACAACAGGCAGTACAAAATAACAACACAGCATAGCAGCTCAAATTCATAAGAAAAAGCATGAAATAAACTATTGCCTCCAGTTAACGCACTCAAGTTCCATAGAATTCAACTACCTTTTGAAGTTTCTACAGCTCCACGCTGAATTAAGGCTACCACCTAGAAACGTAGATTTAAGCATTTCAGAGCTGACTGAACATTTTGAAGCGGGCAGGTTTAACCAGGTCCAGTTTTCAGGGATCTTTTCAGCCAGTGCCGTCACTAGGGCTTACATCACTCAGTGCGAGAGGCCAACGCGTCATCCCTGTGATGGACCTCCTCCCATGCAGTGGGTGGGACAACGCCCTGGGTAGTGGACATAGAGATGTACCATTGCCCCTCCCATGCTGGTTTTTTGGCTATAACTTCTGATAGAATAGAAATATTTAATATGGTTTGTTTCATTGAATTCTGCATGAAATTACACATTGATGGATGTATAACATGACTGTATTATTAGAAAATCCCAAGACTTTACAAATTTTGGCCAGTAGTGGTGTCACCTCCTCCCCCATGCACGTGATACAGTGAAGCCCACACCCTCCTTGTGATGCCACTGCTTTCAGCAAAGTGCCCTCCATGAGAAAAATCACTAAGGGCCCAATCCAAACCACACTTTCCTGGGAGTAAGCCCCATTGGCTCCTACTTCTGAGTCGACATGCATAGGATTGGGCTGCCAATCTGTACCTCAAACAGGCTAATGTCACAGAGGTGGTCTCAGGCACCAGCAGTAAGCCCCCTGCAACTGCAACTATGGAAGGAGGGGTGTTCAATGGAGCTAGCACTCATGCTTGGATGCTGGTGAGCTGTATTATTAATTATATGACTTTTATTATAATTTTTTTTGGTTTCCCTGAACGGCTTCAGTGGGTGGACAACTCATATAGAGATAAGTGAGACATGCTGATTGCCACTTTCTGAATATCAGAAATTATCAAATGCTGATAACTACCATATTTTTGTAAACCACATGTTTGTAAACCAACTTGGGTGCCCTGAGAAGCAGGGAGGGTGCAAGATATAAATATTTAAAAAAAAAATCCCTGGGAGCAGGATGCTTCCTGCTATGGTTCCTTCCCTATGCTACATTGTTGTCATTTTTTTTTTTTGGCTGTTTCTTTTAGATTGTTGGTTTTAACTCAAAGTGAATATATTGTGATTTATATACAGTATGCTGTCATGCTATTATTGTTGTTTGTGATTTATAAACAGTATGCTGTCATAATAATACCTGTCACGCTATTATTGTTGTTTGCTGCCCTGGGAAAGACGATATATATGTTAAGTTTTAAAATAAACAAATACAAAATACTGTCATAGAGTAGAAATGAATATTAAATAGTATCTGATGAGAAGTTTTGAATTTTTGTATTAAAATGCAATTTTTGAAAAATGAAGATTTTGCAGAATTTGAAGTTTTGAAAAATTTTGTTTTAGGTCTCCTCTTGGTTACAGAATTCTTTTCCACGGGACACTCACCAAAGCCCAACTTCAGCATCTTTCACAAGCACCCACCAAACCTTCCTTTGGGTTAGAGATGTAAATGTTAATGAGCCATTGGGGAACAGTGATCCTGCTGCGATCCGTTTTGACGTGCACGTTGGGGGAAGAATACCAGGCAAATCTCTAACAAAAACCCTTGACCTCTGACGGGCGGACTTCCCTCAAATGAGGAGGCTGGTTAGAAGGAGGTTGAAAGGGAGGGTAAAAAGAGTCCAGTCTCTCCAGAGTGCATGGAGGCTGCTTAAAACAACAGTAATAGAGGCCCAGCAGAGGTGTATACCGCAAAGAAAGAAGGGTTCCACTAAATCCAGGAGGGTGCCCGCATGGCTAACCAGCCAAGTTAGAGAGGCTGTGAAGGACAAGGAAGCTTCCTTCCGTAAATGGAAGTCTTGCCCTAATGAGGAGAATAAAAAGGAACATAAACTGTGGCAAAAGAAATGTAAGAAGGTGATACTGGAGGCCAAGCGAGACTATGAGGAACGCATGGCCAGCAACATTAAGGGGAATAATAAAAGCTTCTTCAAATATGTTAGAAGCAGGAAACCCGCCAGAGAAGCGGTTGGCCCTCTGGATGGTGAGGGAGAGAAAGGGGAGATAAAAGGAGACTTAGAGATGGCAGAGAAATTAAATGAGTTCTTTGCATCTGTCTTCACGGCAGAAGACCTCGGGCAGATACCGCTGCCCGAACGGCCCCTCCTGACCGAGGAGTTAAGTCAGATAGAGGTTAAAAGAGAAGATGTTTCAGACCTCATTGATAAATTAAAGATCAACAAGTCACCGGGCCCTGATGGCATCCACCCAAGGGTTATTAAGGAATTGAAGAATGAAGTTGCAGATCTCTTGACTAAGGTATGCAACTTGTCCCTCAAAACGGCCATGGTGCCAGAAGATTGGAGGAAAGCAAATGTCATGCATATTTTTAAAAAGGGAAAGAGGGGGGATTCGGGAAACTATAGGCCGGTCAGCCTAACATCCATACCGGGTAAGATGGTGGAATGCCTCATCAAAGATAGGATCTCAAAACACATACAGGCCTTGCTGAGGGAGAGTCAGCATGGCTTCTGTAAGGGTAAGTCTTGCCTCACGAACCTTATAGAATTCTTTGAAAAGGTCAACAGGCATGTGGATGCGGGAGAACCCATGGACATTATATATCTGGACTTTCAGAAGGCGTTTGACACAGTCCCTCACCAAAGGCTACTGAAAAAACTCCACAGTCAGGGAATTAGAGGACAGGTCCTCTCGTGGATTGAGAACTGGTTGGAGGCCAGGAAGCAGAGAGTGGGTGTCAATGGGCAATTTTCACAATGGAGAGAGGTGAAAAGCGGTGTGCCCCAAGGATCTGTCCTGGGACCGGTGCTTTTCAACCTCTTCATAAATGACCTGGCGACAGGGTTGAGCAGTGAAGTGGCTAAGTTTGCAGAAGACACCAAAATTTTCCGAGTGGTAAAGACCAGAAGTGATTGTGAGGAGCTCCAGAAGGATCTCTGCAAACTGGCAGAATGGGCAGCAAAATGGCAGATGCGCTTCAATGTCAGTAAGTGTAAAGTCATGCACATTGGGGCAAAAAATCAAAACTTTAGATATAGGCTGATGGGTTCTGAGCTGTCTGTGACAGATCAGGAGAGAGATCTTGGGGTGGTGGTGGACAGGTCGATGAAAGTGTCGACCCAATGTGCGGCGGCAGTGAAGAAGGCCAATTCTATGCTTGGGATCATTAGGAAGGGTATTGAGAACAAAACGGCTAGTATTATAATGCCGTTGTACAAATCTATGGTAAGGCCACACCTGGAGTATTGTTTCCAGTTCTGGTCGCCGCATCTCAAAAAAGACATAGTGGAAATGGAAAAGGTGCAAAAGAGAGCGACTAAGATGATTACGGGGCTGGGGCACCTTCCTTATGAGGAAAGGCTATGGCGTTTGGGCCTCTTCAGCCTAGAAAAGAGATGCCTGAGGGGGGACATGATTGAGACATACAAAATTATGCAGGGAATGGACAGAGTGGATAGGGAGATGCTCTTTACACTCTCACATAATACCAGAACCAGGGGACATCCACTAAAATTGAGTGTTGGGCGGGTTAGGACAGGCAGAAGAAAATATTTCTTTACTCAGCATGTGGTCGGTCTGTGGAACTCCTTGCCACAGGATGTGGTGCTGGCGTCTAGCCTAGACGCCTTTAAAAGGGGATTGGACAAGTTTCTGGAGGAAAAATCCATTATGGGGTACAAGCCATGATGTGTATGCGGAACCTCCTGATTTTAGAAATGGGTTATGTCAGAATGCCAGATGCAGGGGAGGGCACCAGGATGAGGTCTCTTATTATCTGGTGTGCTCCCTGGGGCATTTGGTGGGCCGCTGTGAGATACAGGAAGCTGGACTAGATGGGCCTGTGGCCTGATCCAGTGGGGCTGTTCTTATGTTCTTATGTTAACAGATTTCCAGTGAATGTGGATCAATATGGATCACATAACACCAGAACCTGGGGACAGAACCAGGGGACATCCACTAAAATTGAGTGTTGGAAGAGTTAGAACAGACAAGAGAAAATATTTCTTTACTCAGTGTGTGGTTGGTCTGTGGAACTCCTTGCCGCAGGATGTGGTGACGGCATCTGGCCTGGACACCTTTAAAAGGGGATTGGACAAGTTTCTGGAGGAAAAATCAATTACGGGGTACAAGCCATGATGTGTATGCGCAACCTCCGGAATTTAGAAATGGGTTATGTCAGAAGGCCAGATGCAAGGGAGGGCACCAGGATGAGGTCTCTTGTTATCTAGTGTGCTCCCTGGGGCATTTGGTGGGCCGCTGTGAGATACAGGAAGCTGGACTAGATGGGCCTATGGCCTGATCCAGTGGGGCTGTTCTTATGTTCTTATGATCTGATGCCCCAGACTGGGACCCAAGCCATGTTGCCCAAAAGACAGTCCTGCTCCTGCAGTGGGGCAGCCAGTTCAGTGCCTCCTGGGCCACTGCCAGAACTACCAGGAAATCTTTCTGGCTTTGCTTGCCCATGTGACCCAGCCCAGAGCCTGAGCATGATGGGCCCGGCCTTCAAGAGCATCAGCAGCCACGTGCAGCCATACTGGCCACTTGACACATGAACCCGCTCAAGGTGATACTGCAAGGCTGTTGGAAGATACAGCTACACCTGCAGGAACAAGGGAGGCAGAACGTTTACCTGAGATCCTTGACATGTTCTCATCTCATGCAGATGGTTTTTTGTTTGTTTGTTTTCTGGTTGTGTGAGAGTTTTAGTTTTGAAAAACAGATACTAAGTTCTAGCACACTTCTGTAGCAAGTGTCCATATGCTTATTTAGCTTGACGATTGCATAACCTCAAAGGAAACCTCTCTGGGTTTAAGGGTGAAGTATATCTCCAATTTGTTTTCCAAATGTTTTTGGAACAATTTTTAAATTTATTTTTTTAAAAATTTTTAAATTTTTATTTTTAATTATTTTTAAATTATTTTTTAAATTTATTTTTAAAAAATTTAATTTAAAAATATTTTTCATTGGAAGGTTTTTCAAATCTTCAAAACAAGCAAGAACTAAATCTTTATTGGTTGGCAACCTTCAGTCTCGAAAGACTATGGTCTAAGCCTACAGCACCCGGTATTCCCAGGCGGTCTCCCATCCAAGTACTAACCAGGCCTGACCCTGCTTAGCTTCTGAGATCAGACGAGATCAGGCATGTACAAGTTATAGACCTGATCCTTTATTGAGTTGCATCGTCAATTGTTGCATTTGTTTAAATGTAAGCAGCTTTACTTAAATGAATAATAAATACACTACAGTGTCAGATAGACCAAGATTGGTCTACAAATGCAATCCCAGAGCAACCCTCCCTCACTCTTTCATTTTGAAAAAAAATTGCACTAAGAAGTTGCCAAGGTCTCCTATAAGTTGTCTTTGCAGAGTTCACATACTGTATGTGGAAAGAATTTCCCTAAGAAGGCATCCCCAATAAACAGAGCCCTTTTGATTTGGGTTAAGATCTTCTCCATGATGGAGATGTTTATCCTGTTTATCAAACTAAATTGTAGCTGGTGCAGGTGTTTGCTTTCCTTCTTGGCAGCTGGCTTGCAATTTAGCAGCTGTCAACAACGAGAAGATTGATTTCTTTCTAATTTCTGGTGTTGTCTCTTGACATATGTCTCAGCTATCAGAAGTTTGGGGAACATTGCAGTCAGTAATAGGCATTCAGTGTCCTGCTTCTGAATTTCCAGAAGCACATATTTGGCCACTCTTGGAAACTGCATGCTGGACTTGATGGAGCCTGGTCTGATCCAGCAAGCCAGTATTCATGTTCTTATATTTCAAGGTTATCCAGTCTGCTGCCAGGGACTACCACTGCAGGTGTATCTCCTTTATAAGCAAGGCCAACAATAAAATGAAGTGTAGGATAATGAAGATTTAAATGAAAAAATTGTAATATTAAAATACCAATTCATTCTTCTCGAGGCTTTCAGCAGTTATCACCAAGGTTGTAGAAAACAGCTCCAGTTTACATATGCAGCCAGTTGCTCTTCTAATTGCTACAGCAGGCTACCACTGGGAAGAACAAAGGAAATATTTAGCACATCGTAAATTCTTCTGCAGCCCTGCCAAGTGGCTGGAGTTCAGATTACAAGTTTATAACCAACATTTGAGAGCAATTTTAACTGCACTTTGAGAAAGTAGGTGGGGAGGCTGCTCCTCATGGTTTCTTCTAATTCTGCAATAAATGTCTGTGTGAATAAGCTTGGATTCAAAATGCTACACTCAGCTTGTCCTGTGACTTAAAGCTCATGAAGTATTAGAGGGCATATGTAAAAAAATCCATATTTTAAATAGACAACTAGACACAATCATCTTCATGTAATGCAACAAAGATGTTGCAAGTTACTTGGCACCTGTTTAACCCTCCTCTGTTAGAATCTATGGATGGGGACTTCAGTTGGATTGTGTTCATTCTGTTTCTTGAAGACAGGCTACCAACTTCTATGACCTCAAGAAATCTCTCCTGCAGTGCAAAGGCAGTCTAGAAAAAGACCATGAAGATGATAGAAGTGATGTGTATGCCCATAGAAGTGGGCACCGAAGTAACTAGCAGAGTTACATCTCTGGGCAAGCTGGTTATTTTCAACATGGGAAACAAAACTATCCATTTTCCTGTTTTGGTGTCTGTTGTAGAATGTATCTCATGCTGTGATTCTTTTTGTTTTTATGAGAGATTGAAATCTTTTTTTTTTCTTCCAATAATTTATTGTTCCTCTCCTGAAAACTTCTCAGTAGTTTCTGCATTGTTTGAAGTACCATGCTCAATACTAGATTAAGGATGTACAATTGATTTTTTAAAGAAAATCACAATTATAGCAATGTTGCATTTGATTTGCATTGTAAAAATCCCATTCATACAGTGCAAGTAAATGAAACTTTGGGAAGCATCCATAGCTTAGTGGCGCAACATGTGCTTTCTATGGAGAAGGTCCTAGATTCACTCCCTGGCATGACCAACCCAAAGAATCTGGGAACAGGTGATGGGAACAGGTGATTACACAGGCCTACAAAATTGAGGGTCAGAAAAGTTTTTCCCAAACTTTATGGTGGTTTGATATAAATTTGGAGTGCCAATTCAAAAGATGGCATCCATTTTGCCCTATCACGTCTAGTTTTGGAGATATAGTATAGCCTCATTAGTGAATGGTTCAAGCAGGTTCCTCATGAGGAAGCTATGGTGTAGGCTTCGTCATGAGGAAGCTGCTTGAAGCATTCACTAAAGAGGCTATGCTGTGTCTCCAAAACTAGATGTGATAGGGCAAAACGGATGCCATTTTTGGAATCAGCACCCCAAATATACCCAATAATTGGTGTAAAGGAAGCAAAATGTGTGTTGGCCTGTGTTATTGCCTGAGACTCTACAAGCAGCTACCAAACAGTGTAAACAAAACTGGACAACAGCCTGAATTATTATCATATACAACTTCTTATGTTTGTTTTTAAGCCAACAGATGATCAGTCTGTGATTGACGTAAAAGAACCTATGTTGTACCTTATTTTAGGATTCTGTACTTCTTTTTGGTCCACATGCCTGCATTTCTATAGATACACTGCAGCAACCGTGCAGATTTATAAGCTTAGAGGCGTTTTGGCGTCCAACTATATCTGAGTCTCACCAACTTCAGTTAGGCTTTACTCAGCTCTTCAGTTTTATTTATTTCAATACAACATAGGTGCAATTTCCCTGGATGGTTCTCTTAAATTGCCACTCTGATTTCATTGACAGGTATATCATTTTATGAAAGACTCAAATAATATGTGGAGATCTATGGAAGAAATTATAGGAAATTTTGCTTGAAAGCAGGTGGGAAATGGGAAGGCAGAAGGCTGTCATTTATTATTCTGCTAAACAAGACAGATTCTGTTCTCAGTTCCAGTTCTAGAGAATCAACTAATGTCAGTGCTGAACTTCAAATTGCATATTACCCATAAATTAGTGAAAGTTTGGAGAATCAGCAATAATAAAAAAGATGAGATTCTTCACTTTTATCCTAGCCTAGTGGTCCCCAAACTTTTTAGCACTAGGACCCACTTTTTAAGTAATGTTTGTTAACAGCTTTTGGTCACAATCAATAGTGCCATTTAGTGAGCTCTGTACATGTCATGAGTCTTAAGAACATAAGAACAGCCCCGCTGGATCAGGCCATAGGCCCATCTAGTCCAGCTTCCTGTATCTCACAGCAGCCCACCAAATGCCCCAGGGAGCACACCAGATAACAAGAGACCTCATCCTGGTGCCCTCCCTTCTTCTGAGCTTCTTTTCATAAACAACTCTGCCCTCCTGAATGCCTCTGAGGAAACAAGATCCTTCTCAGCAAATTTGGGAGAACTTAGAGCCCAGTTCTATCCAGCGAAGGTATGCTGAATGAAAGGCTGGCAGCACAGTGTCCACTACATCCAGCACACCACCCAGGAACCAAGCTGGCTGGGAGAGGTAAGAAGTGAAATGCTTACCGTCCCACCTGCTGTGTGGCCCCTGATGGGACTCTTCAGATCTTTTGCTGACAAAGCACTAAAGAGCCTGCTGGGGGTGTGTCTGGCCTGGAAGTTTGGGATGCAGCAGGCACTGCTGCTGCTCCAGTCCCCACCAGCAGAACCCCCTGGCAGCTGTTATGTGCTGTGCTGCTGACAGCGCACAGCTTTTTGGCTGCTGCATTGGCAGGATCGCTGCACAGACTGACAGGGAGGCAGCTATGCCAGTGGGGCCCTCTCTGCATTATCGGTACACCAATGCATAGAATTGCATAGTGGCATAGAATTGGGCCACTAGGAAGCAAAAAGAACAGCTACTTAGCAGGGTGGATTGGAATTCTCCAACCTCCTCATTTGAATTTTCTTTCTAATGTATGCCACTTTATTCCTCTGTCATGACAAAATCATGCTTCATGTATGCAAAACCAGGAAATAGTTGCTGTGGTTGTTTTTTAAAATGACTGTGAGTCAGAGGGGATGTGATTTAAAACTTTTGAACATTTAACACTGGAGCTAACTTTTATATCTTTTCTATAACACTGACACATGTTGTAAAATGGATATTCTTTTTAAAACCAGAATATTTCACTCATGAATAATGCTCAACATTCTTTCCTGCAGAATTCATTCACACCCAGACTATTCAAAAAAATGCCTGTCTCCTGCTCATTAAAGAGCCTTGATGCTCACATTTCACAGGTGAAATAGTCCTAAATTAAGTGCAAAGTATTCTGATAATGACTTGTGAACGCTAAAAAAAAATGAAGGTTTTTCTCCAATTTTATACTGCTACATTCCTCTATCTTGGCACAGATACGGTCACCGCATTAAAGGAATCCCAAAGTCATATCGTAATCACATTTGCATTTACTTATTTAACTAGTATGATACTCCACACTTACAACAATGCAGAGACAGTGTGAAGGTTTAATATGCAATATACAAAACCAGCCATAGTAGTTAGCCTTTTTCAGTGGTCTCACATAGATCTGGGGACTCTTTCCTCTTGGAGGACCACCAAACAGCGGAGAGGTAAGTGGAAGCGCAGGGGGAGGAGGCGTTCTGGGGAGGGGGGAGGGGGGAATGGGGAGGAGGCGTTCTGGGGGGAGGGGCTGGGGAGATGGAGGGAAGGAGGCTCCACTGGATCCTGAGCCTCCATGTTGGGCTCGCCACCCTACACAGAGGCTCTTGATTCACCACTGACCTTTGGGTTGGCAGTGAATCAATTAGCCCCATTGCGAGGCTGCTTACTTTACTCAGGGGAAGGCAACGAAAGTCCCCTTCTCCCGAGGAGCTTCTTGTGGCTGCCCAGAGTGGGCAGGATGCGGCAGCAGCCATTTTCAGCACTGCTGCAGCCCTGCACCCTGGGCAGCTCAGGACTGGGCTGTCAAACTCCTGAAGTCTTTGTATTTTCCAAGCCAAAGTTAGTTTATAATTCTGATTACCCAACTTAAGATATCAGAAAAGCCTTGCTGATCAGACCAAAGATTCATCAAATCTTGCATTCCATTCCCATAAGCAAACATAAGAACATATGAAAAAACTGGCTAGATCAGGCCAAAAGCCCATCTAGTCCAGCCTCTTGAATCTCACAGTGGCCCACCAGATACCTCAGGGAGCATGCAGTACCACAGGAGACCTGCATCCTGGTGCCCTCCCTGAAATCAGCTGTCTCTGAGAAACCCATAACTGGCACATGAAGACAACAGCTATTCTAAATACCACCTTTTCTTCCCTGCCCCAACCTTCCAGATCTAGAGGAAACACACTGAACTACCTCCTCCACTGAAGCAGAACCACTTTTTTTTTTAAACATGAAATTGATAACCAGTTTGAGCTAGGGGAAAAGTGGCATGTAATAAATACATTACTTAATAAAGAAACAGTGCAGAAGAATTTCATGTGCTCATCGCAGCACTCTTTCTACATGAGTTTCTAGGTCAGAAGAATTGGTTTAGGATCAATTTGTAACATGATCCTGTGGTCCCACTCTGTGGGCAAACAATGATGTTATGTAGCAATGCTCAACTAGCAACAAAGCCAGAAGCTACAGAAACAAGAACTAATATAGGCTCACTGACAGGCTAACTAGAACATTCCAGGATGGCAATCACAAGCAGAAACTCTTTGTCACATCCATCATTTGTGTCTTGAGGTAAACAAGGGCAGCCCAGTACTACTGAAATTACCCTGTGCTGATGCAGCAGTGTCAGTGCAGCTTGAGCTGAATCCAGCAGAGGGATTTAGCAGTCTGGAGGTCTCCCTGAGGTAAGGGGACATTTGCTCCCTTGTCCTGTGGAACGCCCCAACCACAGCAGTGGGTCTACTCTGACCTGCGTCTGCTAAATCACTGGTGCAAATCTGAATGAATCCGTGTTGGCAGATCTGGCCCTGGAATAGGAAGAGGCGTGATTTTTTGGTGATAAGGAAATAACAACACATAATACTGCTTTCTGCACTTTGCATGTTTCAAAAAAAAAAAAAATCCACAAACATTGTAACTGTTTTCTAACATCTCTACATATTGATCACTGCAGCCTGGTTGGGCTGGGCTGGAGGGGTGCATGGGTAATGACTTGTGGCTGCATCTGCTGACACTATATCATCTACCTCGTACATTTTTTAAATGATTATAATTATAATTTTTATAATTCTAATTTAGAATTTTTATAATTCTAAAACCCACTTTTTAGAATGAGAATCTGTCCGGAACCACCAGAAGTGATGTCATGACTGGAAGTGACATCATCCAGCAGGAAAATTTTTAACAATCCTAGAGTGCAATCCTACCCATACTTACCCAGGAGTAAGTTCCATTTACTATCATTGTTAAAAGCACATACATAGTAGCTTGTTAAAAGTACAAGTCTGTAACATTTCCCCAAATGTAGTCACATACCATGGTAGCATCAAGTCTAATATATTTTTAAAAATATTGAAATGAATGGGGAGCCACCTGAAATTGGCTTGCGATCCACCTAGTGGGTCCCGACCCACAGTTTGAGAAACACTGCCTTGAGGGATAATATACAGTGCACACTAGCACCACTGATCCTGCCCGTCCCTGAACCTGATCCATCCATCCCCGCCCTATTCCACCCATCCTTGCCTTTTCTCAACCTTCTCCCACCCCTCTGCCGCCTGGCACAGAGCTTACCTTATGCTGGGTCCTGCATTGGTGCCGGGAGGACAGCGTAGGCCTTCCTGCCAGAGTTACTATACTATTGGAGTTACTAACTCCAATGCTTTTGCAACATGTTTTATGGCACATTTGTGATAGTCTGCACTGGTGGAGCACTTGCCAATGCAGAAGCACCATAGGATTGTGCTGTGAATGTGTGACAGGCAGGGACAGGACTAGCTCAGGTACATCATTGGTGGGGTGGGGCTAGGCTCCTCATGAGTTTGCTCTCCATATGGAGAGTGAATATATAAAGAGGGCTCTTGTTGTGGCATCCCTAGGGAACCCTGTTGCCACCCACCAATCATGAGAGCAAATGTCCACAATGCCCCCGTATTAGTCATACACAAAAGGCACCCGGGAAAATATGCTGATGCTGAATAATGCTCTCTCTCTCTCTCTCTCTCTCTCTCTCTCTCTCTCTCTCTCTCACACACACACACACACACACACACACAAATATATAATTGGACAGCCAGAGGAAGACCACCAAATCTTTGCCACCAATAGAAACGCCCCTCCCAGGGCTGACAGTGTTTGCAGTGGGATGATTTTCATGAGGACTGTCATGCAGCAGGAAAAGGTTAATCTTATGTTCTTACTCATGTTAACTGAATTGAATTAGCCTTTTCTTCACCATGCTTTTTTTCTTTTTCCAAATGCTGATAAAACCCTTTGAAAGTTGAATATGGACTGAAGCAATAGCAAACTAATGGCCCAATCATATCCTGGGCCGCCCTGCTTAGTGCAGGGTTACCGATGCAGTAGCCACTGCATCCTGCAGGCCAGCTGGGGACCAGGCTGGCCAAGAGAAGTAAGTAAAGAAAAAATTTACTTACTGGTCCCATCGCTCTGGGTCCCCTATGGGCCTACTCAGATGTATCCCAGCTTTTTGGTGACATAGATCTTTTAAGCCAAAGGCAGCATGTCCAGGCTGGTATGGGGGTATAGGAATCAGCATCCATCACTGATACAGAGATTTGCCCTGTCCTGCCTCCAGTCCAATCCCTGCCTGATCCACTTTCTTCTGGTCTTTCTGACTGCAGTGCTCCACAGACTAACAGAGAGGCTACCATGATAGTAGATGATGTGGTATATTGATGAATCTTGGGATCTGCCAGCATACAGCATAGATAAGATTGGGCTATAAAATTCCCAAAGATCTTTGTGTTGGAAGTTCCTGATGGGAAGCTTTGGGGGGCTAATGAAAACAGGAGGAGCAGCCTTACTTTTGTGTCCTTTCTCCCTACTGTTGCAAGGGAGAAAGGGAAAGGGATTGAGGCTTCAAGAATTTCTCATGCTTCCACAAATATGACAGGCCTGCAGCTTGGAATATGCTGGAGTGGGATATTTTAGACTCACCTGAACTGAGCCCAAATTACCTTACTTAAGGAGCGTATGCTTAAAATTAAGTCACAGTAGCCTCATTCATTAGTAGCAGTAAAACTTCACATCTTGTTTCTACTGTTTTGCTGATTTAAAAAAAGAAAAGGAAGGGAAAATGTTACTCTCCAAAATAGCTGCTCTTGTGATTTTGACAATCACTGCTGTGGTTTAAATAATGTTCTCATAGCAACTTTGTTCTTGGAAGTCTCTAAAAGTTTATTGCTTGTCTCAAATTCTAACACAGTTTTAATTGATTAACCATGTATATTTTTGCCAATAAGTCTGGCTACCTTCTTAGAATTAGTGCATTGTTGGCTGCATCACAAAAACAGATCTGAAAAAGAAATTGATAGGAATCAGACTTGACAGTAAAGGGTTCACTTCCAAATTAATAGGTGTTCTTAGCATTTCATTTGGCATAAAAGAAAGGAAGGAAAAATGCATGTCTGTGTTCTATTTAAAGTCATTTCTACCAACAAATATTTCTTCTCTCAGAAGCTTTTCTGGGGAGAGAGTCCATTTTTTAAAAAAAGATAACATATATATTCATTGTTCAGGTGAGACTATTTGTCTTTCAAAAAGTAAAGTGATGCCTTTTCAGAAAAAGCCTCTGCAAAAAAGCAACAAATTTTTTTTTAGCATGCTTTCATTTATTGAGACAGCAACTTATATTCACTTACTTAAGAACATAAGAACATAAGAGTAGCCCCACTGGATCAGGCCATAGGCCCATCTAGTCCAGCTTCCTGTATCTCACAGCAGGCCACCAAATGCCCCAGGCAGCACACCAGCTAACTTCAGGGTAAGGCTCTTTGTACTCAGTGAGATTTACTTCTGAGTAGGATTGCACTATAATGGCCCAATCCTATAGAGGGCCTACAGCAGTGGGTTCCCCTATCGGCTGCCAGAAGTCCTCCAATGATGGCACAATTGTTGTGCTGCCATCAAATGTGTTGGAGCCACTGGAGGAAATGGCTGGAGCCTCTGCACACCCACCACATACGGACCCAGGGCAGGGGATGGTAGGCGGAGAGCGGTCCAGGGCATGGGCGGGGGCATATGCCAGATCCTAGCCCCTGTTCCTGAGCAGCATGTTCCTGAGCAAGCTGCTTTGCTCTCCTTGAACTTATGCCACCTTCTGAGGTGGCACAAGACTGAGAAGACTCATTGGGGCTGCAGTGACATACCAGGGGGTAAGGGGAAGAATTTCCACTTATCTCCAGCTGAACCACTTTGGGCCGCTATCTTGTGCTGGATACAGTGCAGGCCTGGATACAGCAGGCCTGGATACAGTGCAAGATAGGTTTGCACTGCAAAGTGCTTAACTATCTCACAGCCCAATCCTGAGCTGCACAGGGTGCGCAGCTTCAGTGGCACAGAGAACAGCTGCTGCCGGATCCTGTGCGCCTTGGGCTACTGCGGGTGGCACCTCTTTCATTCCCCTCTCCCAGGTAAGAGAAGTAGCCCTGCAATGGGACTACCGCCAAACAAAAGGTCAGCGGTAAGGTAAAGGTGTTCGTGTAGGGTGCCAATCCCTACAAGAATGGACAGGATCCGGTAGAGCGGAGCTCCAATGGACCCATCTCTCTGCCTCCCCACTCCCTCCCCTGGCATGCCTCCTGCCTGCCCTTTCTCTGTCTCCCAGTCAGGCTTCCTCTCCGCGCTCTCTCCGCCCTCTGCCTGCCTCCCCCTCCCTGGAACGCCTCTTCCCCGCCCCCCTCCCCGCCCCCACTTACTGTGCCATGGCTCAGCGGTCCGTGAGACCGCCAGGCAGTGGAGGACGGGCGCCTGCCTGCCGGCCAGTGCTGATCTAGCATGGGCGCTGGTCCGACAGTAAGCCTCACAGATGTGCCTTATGGCACGTTTGCAACAGTGCCAGCACGCCAAGCTCAGGATTGGGCTCTCAGTGCCTTAGAAAGCCAGAAATGATTGTGCAGTCTGCTAAGGCCAGTGATTCTCAAATCTGCGCTGTGGCGCAAACTCACAAGCAAACTCACAGGGGTGCCACAGGACATCCCTGGTGGCTTCTTCTTCCCAGCTCTATCTGGCGCTGCCATCTTGGCTAGGTTGAACTTGCACAATTCTTATGCATCTTGGGGGAGTGCTGGCAAGAGTGCTATCTATCTAACAATGCAATTCTGAACACACTTAAAATGAACTCAGAGACATTTTTAAGCAAGCATATATAGGATTGTACAACTATATTGCATATAAACTTTTCTTTTTGTTTCTATTATAAGTTACTTTTTTGTATTTTAAGATGCTGTTTTGTTTTCTGGGAAACAGGAGTGCATTTATTTATATGCTATTATGAACTTCTAAATAATTTGGACATAAATTACAGTGGATAATGAAATCCTCAGCATGTAAGTAATCCACAATTGTGATTTAAAGAAAATCACAAATTATAACAATGTTGCATTTGATTTGTACTGTAAAAATTCACTTCATAGTTATATTTGAATAAAAAATAATTAATATTCCCCTTAAGAACATAAGAACAGCCCCACTGGATCAGGCCATAGGCCCATCTAGTCCAGCTTCCTGTATCTCACAGCGGCCCACCAAATGCCCCAGGGAGCACACCAGATAACAAGAGACCTCATCCTGGTGCCCTTCCTTGCATCTGGCATTCTGACATAACCCTTGCTCATGGCAAACTAAATAAAGAGTTTAGGGACTTTGCTTTAAGAACAGTATGATGAATTGCCCTCTGCCAGCAAAATGTTTTCAGAACCTATGACTTCGGGTTGTAAACTATACTCTACAAATGTACAAGGTACAATAAACAACAGCAATGCCAAAACCCTGAAACATATAATTGAATAACAATAGCTTAAATCTATATGTCAGATTGTATATTGTCGATAAGGCTTGTTCACTGAGGCGCAAACTCCAGCACATGCATTTCTACGAGTAGTTTTTTAATCTCTATAAACCTTTCTTTATTTCCCAGCTCTCATAGCTGCAACCCCTTGTGGGTGTGGGCTGAGTTAAAGTGCAGATCCGAAAACAAGAGGAAGTGCTTAAAGTGCACACACAACTTGGTCCAAAAGACATCAGATCAACACTGTGCCTAATTTTTGCAAGATTTGATAGTCACTGAAGAAGTTACCATCTCAGGAGGCATAACAATGATTGCAAAAATCTCCACATGCTTTTACACATTTTTTCATACCTATTCACAACCATTGTTTCTCTGAACTACTGTGGGGGGGGGGGGAAGGAGAGAAGTGCATTGCTTCTCACAGTCAAAGCAATTGGACCACCATTTCTTCACAGTGGGATATTGATCAAAATGCATGTCCCCTTGAAATTAAGGCAGTGCAGAACTGCACGCGATGGGTGCCCAAATGTGGATTCTGCTTGGCTGCACTGCATGGTTTTCATATACTTTGGGATGTTCAGTGATGGGCCATCAGTCCAGTTGGCTTAGCAAATGGGGAACTGCTTTCTCCCCCTTAGGCAGCTGCTGCCTTGCAAATTCTGTAAGGCTCATCTCACAGGATGTGAAAATATTTGCCGCTTTATTTAGACTCCTCTAAAAGACATGCTTGTTGATACAAGCATGTGACTGAATCAGGAGACAATTTCTTGGAATCAAGTTCCTTTAAAATCAGTGATGCTCAGTTCCAAGCAAAAGAATATAAGATTATATGCAACATGTATTCTTGCATTAGCTTTACTCCAGCAAGCAAAATCACAAGCAAACTGACAGTGCAATCCTAATTGCAAGCTCCAATGGTACAGTGGTCCCTGTGCAGGTAGAAGGTGTTTCAAACATACCATGAGGCATGTCATGACACTTGTAGCACTGACGGAGTGGCCTGTGCTTCCCCACCAGCACTGCGTTCAGACCCAGGGCCATTGGCAGAGATGAGTTTCATGCTGAGTGGTTCAGGGGCTGGGAGAGGGTGGTGGAAGGGCATTTCAGAGGTGGAAAGGGGGCATTTCTGGGTGGGTGAGGGTGGGTGGATCAGGCCCAGGAGGGGGGCAGGGTTAACAAAGTCCTTCTCCACTGGGCCAGCTGGCATTACACAGGACTGCCTGGACTTCTACCAGTCATATAACTGGCATAAATCCAAGTAGCCCCATAGAGCAGTCTGGGGCATCATTCCAAGTAAGGGGAAAAATATCCCCTTACCCTGAGGAGACCTCCAGCCACCAGCTAAACTGAACTGGGTAGAGCACAAGCCATGCAGCCTGGCTACACTAGCACAGGTTAAGATTGGGCTGCCCATCAAGAAGCACCTTTTAAAGTTGGAGAACAACTTTCCTTAGTCATCACAGCACAGTATCTCCCCCAGTGGCTCTTTGATGGTGTCTGTCTTGTGTCTTTTAAAAAAATTGTGAGCCCCTTTTGGACACATTCTGAGAATATTTTGTTGATGTTGAAAAGTAGTGTACAGTTTAAATAGTGACAACAAATGACAATGAAAAGTCTCATTGAAATGAATGAAATTTACTGCATAGGAAACATAGAGTGCTGTAAATAAATCAATCAGGGGAAAAAAAATCCTTACTCTTTCTCCTCTTAAGGCATCTGTATCATCCTAATTTGGTGCAAATGTTCTCCATTATGCTCCCTGACTGGACTCTGACTTCAGGTAGCTCTTATTTGTTTGAGTATGATGAAAACAAAAATCATACTTGGTGTGAGTTCCCTATGTATGTCTTAAGAAAATTACTTGGAAGTATGTTGTGTTGAAATCAGTGGGTTGTTTATCGAAGTCAGTGTGTTTTGCTCAGTGACATGAGAATAGGGCTGATTCATGCAACCACCAGGTGGCGGCTGAAGCGATTTTTGTTGTCATTTTTCCAGGGCAAAGTGGTTGTCTGGAGTGCTGTCCTCTGCTGACCTTAGATTACCACTGAGCTAATGAGAAGCAAGTCAGAGTCACTCAGCTAACCACTTCACCATGGAGAAATGTCAACATAGATCACTACAACCTACTTCCTGGCATAGCAAAAGGGTTGTGTTGCTTGGCCCTTGGCACCATGTGTCTTGAAGTGCCATGGTCAAATGCCAGTGCATCACATCGTGCAAGATTCAGATGAAAGTGCAGCTGAATCCTGTCAATGCACTTAATTGTGGCACGTGCCTAAATAAAACAAATAACAAATAATAATTCTGTACATGTGTGCCATTCACACTTGGCAGAATTCGAGTATATTTTATACAGTTATGTGTACAAAAAATAAAGTGAGCATTGGCCCCTGTTTTGGAAGCATGTGTGCATAAAAATGCAGCCATAATTAGCTTTCATGCTCAAAATATTGCTATCTATTCTATACAGTGTTTCATAGTGGGAATCTTTTAAAATAAAGAATAAACATTATTCTACCTGAACTGTGATTCTCCAGAATGAAATGATTCTCTTAAAATAGGAGACCTGCAATTCAGTGAGTATCCCTAACTAAGCTATATTGACTAAACAGATGCTAGTATATTTTGTATGTGTTTTAAGTCTAAAACTATAATACCAAAAAAAAAAGAAAAGAAATTTGTTAGGCAGCTATTGTTACTGTGTGTCAATAAGAAGCAAATAAATTAGATAGGTTTTTAGAATCCATTTTTCAAACCGTCAGCCATTCATTTCAAAGTTGTTGGTGAAAAGGCCATGAGAGAAACTTTGATATAGTGAGATAAATTCCAATATCACTGCCACACTGTAAAACTATCCAATAAAAAGGTAGCATATTACATAGTCAGGGGACCTCTTTGACTCTTAGCCTTGTGCATTATATTGGTTTACTATAAAACACACAATATTAAATACCTCAACAAATACTTTAGCTACACAGCGTCTCAAAAAATGCGCACGCATTTTAATGATCTCTAATTCATACATACTTCATTGTAGCAAACCTGCAACACTCAAACATCTAAGGGAAGCAAATGTGTGGAACCATCCTAGCACACACACTGGTGGATGTCTGTAGATCCCTTAGTCCAGTGTTTCCCAAACTGTTAGCCATGGCTCCCTGGGGAGCCATGGAAACCAGCCAGGGGAGTCACGGAATTTGTGCGAAAAACCTGCCTCCCTATACAATGTATAGGATTGTAGCCCTAATGGGGAGCTGTAGCCAATGGTCCAGTAGGTCAAGGGAGCCACCAATCAAAAACGTTTAGGAAGCACTGCTTTAGTCAATGACATCAGAGGTATATAGACACGAATGGGGAACATTTCAAGCACTTGGTCTAATTAACCCATTTTTGCCTGGCCCACAGGTGTACACATTTGGTCCCTGTTGCATATATGCAGCGTTGGGCAGAAATGCTTTAACTGGGTCAAGCAACTTCTGCATACACCATATGCAGTATTTGTGTGAATTATAGCATCATGGTATATTTGTGAATTAGAGGATAATAAATTTGACACGATAAAGTGTGTATACATTTTCATCAGACACTAAACAAAATAGTCTACACTAAACAAAATAGACAAAGGCCCCAAATTACTTCTGTAGGCAACAGTCCAATTTCCAATTATTAAAGTTGCAATAATATGCACAATTACCTGGGGGTACATTTCACGGAACTCAACAGGACTAACTTCTGGGGAGACACGCATAAGATTGCACAATTAGTCCACTGGGGCTTATTTTTATCTAAACAAAAAGTTGGACTGCAAGTCCCATTGAAAACAAAAGAGGAAATGAGCTACAAATAACTTAAGGCTCATTGCTTTCCATGCAACTTCTCACCAAAAATTATAGCTAGATAGGGGCCTCAGCGTATGATATATTTACAAGAAGAATTATTAAACTGAATTTCCACAGCGAGTCTCAAAAGTTTGTACTTGCATAACTTTAAAGCCATAAGAACATAAGAACAGTCCCACTGGATCAGACCATAGGCCCATCTAGTCCAGCTTCCTGTATCTCACAGCGGCCCACCAAATGCCCCAGGAAGCACACCAGATAACAAAAGACCTGCATCCTAGTGCCTTCCCTTGCATCTGGCATTCTGACATAGCCCATTTCTAAAATCAGGAGGTTGCACATACACATCATGGCTTGTAACCCATAATGGATTTTTCCTCCAAAAACTTGTCCAATCCCCTTTTAAAGGCATCCAGGCCAGATGCCATCACCACATCCTGCGGCAAGGAGTTCCACAGACTGACCAGACGCTGAATAAAGAAATATTTTGTTTTGTTTGTCCTAACCCTCCCAACACTCAATTTTAGTGGATGTCCCCTGGTTCTGGTGTTATGTGAGAGTGTAAAGAGCATCTCTCTATCCACTTTATCCTTCCCATGCATAATTTTGTATGTCTCAATCATGTCCTCCCTCAGGCGTCTCTTTTCTAGGCTGAAGAGGCCCAAATACCATAGCCTTTCCTCATAAGGAAGGTGTCCCAGCCCAGTAATCATCTTAGTTGCTCTCTTTTGCACCTTTTCCATTTCCACTATGTCCTTTTTGAGATGTGGCGACCAGAACTGGACACAATACTCCAGGTGTGGCCTTACCATCATTTTGTACAACGGCATTATAATATTAGCCATTTTGTTCCCAATACCTTTTCTAATGATCCCAAGCATAGAATTGGCCTTCTTCACTGCCTCCGCACTTTCATCGATCTGTCCACCACCACCCCAAGATCTCTCTCCTGATCTGTCACAGACAGCTCAGAACCCATCAGCATATATGTGAAGTTTTGATTTTTTGCCCCAATGTGCATGACTTTACACTTACTTACATTGAAACGCACCTGCCATTTTGCTGCCCATTCTGCCTGTTTGGAGAGATCCTTCTGGAGCTCCTCAGAATCATTTCTGGTCTTCACCACTCGGAAAAGTTTGGTGTCGTCTGCAAACTTAGCCACCTCACTGCTCACCCCTGTCTCCAGGGCATTTATGAAGAGGCTGAAAAGCACCGGTCCCAGGACAGATCCTTGGGGCACACTGCTTTTCACCTCTCTCAATTGTGAAAATTGCCCATTGACACCCACTCTCTGTTTCCTGGTCTTCAACCAGGTCTCAATTTAGGTCTCAATCCAGGTCTTAATCCATTTCTGCCCAAAGCTGCATATACACAACAGGGACTAAGAGCCCAATCCTGAGGTCTGCGGCACAGCTCCATGCTGCGGACCTCAGTCGCAAATGTGCCATAAGGCATGTTTGCAGGGCTTACCGCTGGTCTCCCGCTGGAGTTAGCCCAGCGCCAGCCAGCGCCAGGCTAGCGCCCGGTGGTCTTCCGGGTTCCACAGTTCCACGGTCCCCCAGACCTCCGGGCTGCGGAACAGGAGGTGGGGGCATGGCCGGGGGCATGGGGGAGGCGTTCCAGGGAGGGAGGAAGCATGGCTGGGGGCTTGGGGAGGCGTGTCGGGGTGGGGGAGAGGCAGATCCGTGTAGCCGAGCTCCGCAGGATCCTAGGCGCTCATGCGGGGCTGCTCGCCCTACACGAGTGCCTTTACTTTAGTGGCGACCTTTTGGTCACCGCTAAAGTGAGTAGCCCCACTGCAGCGTTGCTTCCCTTACTTGGGGGAAGGGGACAAACGTCCCCTTCTCCTGAGGAGCCTCCCGCAGTAGCACGGTAGGCACAGGATCTGGCGGCAGCCCTCCGTGGAGCTGCCGGGTCCGGGAGCTCTGGGCAGCTCAGGATTGGGCTGTAAATATGTACACCTGTGGGCCTGACAAAAATGGGTTAACAAAGGCATAGCAAAGCTTTTCTGGGAAATTCTGCTGGGTGAAGCTCTTTGTAGATCCCATTCAAGCAGCACTTACATGTCACACATACATGACAAGTTTAGGGAGAACTTATGCTGATACTTCACCAAACTCAATGTATGTTAAAGATATTAAACTTTTGAAAACTGGTTAGTATGATATTACTGGAGCTGCAGAACTGAAGATAAATTCTGGCCAGCTGTCCCTCCAAGTGTGCTCGTCAGACTGTTTATAAATAATGTTCAGTGGAACTTTGAGTCAAGAAGGAAGAAAGCTTCCTCCGCTCATGGAGGAAGCTTTCAGTGGTGCAAACACTAGTCAGGATGTTATTCAAAGAAAGTCTGTCATGACTAAATGCTACTGAAATCAATGAAACATGTTAGGTGTGAGCGAGGGCCTAATCCTATTGGGCCACTCTGTCACCAGAACTCATATTCTGGTGGTGCAGTGTGCTTTATGGCTAATGCAAAAAGCAACACCCCTTTAAGCGCAGCTAGGCTGCTGCTGCAAATGGAGAGTGGCTGCAGCCATGCATCATTGCAGTGGTGTAGCTAAAGAGGGCCAGGAGGTTAATTGCCCTAAGTGCCACCCCTAGGGAGTGTCTTTCTGAGGCCTTTTGAAGCCTGGGAGGCAGTGCAAGGCCTTCCTGATTCTTAGAAGTCCTGCCGAAGAACTTAGAAAGGCACTTTTCCCAGAAGTGCCTTTCTAAAGCTTCCTGGGAGGAGGTGTGATGTCATGTCATGTTGTGCCCCCAGGTGCCAGATGGCACAGCTGCATCACTGCATCAGTGGCCTATCAGGATGCAGTATGCATCTCAGGATGCAATGGTGGCCACTGATACAGTGGCTTAAGCACAGGGGGCAGGTGGAAAGCAGAGGGAGGGAGGGAGTGGGAGGAATGAGGTGGAGATTTTGGTGGGAGAAGCTGGATTAAGGCCAGAAAGGGGACAGTATCAACAGCAGAGGTATTGCTGATATCCTGTCCCCAACTTTGATCAGCGTTTCTGGAACCACTCAGATTTGTGCCAGCAAAATTGCTGGTGTAGGTCTGAGTAGACCAGCAAGGCAGTGAGGGCTTACCCTAGGGCAGGGGAACACATGTTCCCATAACTGGAGAAGACCTCTGGGACCATTCTCACAGGATGGAGCTCAAGCTCCGGTGGTGTCAGGTTTTTGGCATCCCAGTCTTGAGATTGTTATTAGCCAGGATGTGGCAGGAGGCCCTGATATCTGGGCCTGGTGTGACGCAATTAGCAAAGCAGCACAGCTGATGCAATCAACTGCACCTGCTGCAGGTGACTTGGGGAGAGATGAGTGCTGAGTCACGTAGGCTATGGAGGAATGGTTCAATGCACCACTGGACAGCCAATCAGAGTGGGTCACAAGAGGTCCTGAGGTCACTGCAATGAGGTCGCCCTACTCTGATTGGCTGACCCCAGTATATATGGGGCAAGCACAGACTCCTGGTGTGGGTTGTTGTGGTGGAGTTTCTACATGCCATGCTGCTGGTTTGTGTACTGATTTGGACTGCCTTCTCGTGACTGTGACCTGCTGTATCCCTGGCTCCTGGACCATATGACTGACTATTCTTCTGCCTGCTCCTTTACCAATACATGCTTCTGCAACAAACAAGGCTGTGTCTGCTTTTTTGGCTCTGTTTGGGATTGCCTGCTTCTTTTACTATCTCCCTACGCTCCCGTGTCATTCTGCTATCGGGAAAGCAAGAGCTATCCTCGCCTGCTGACCTGACAGGTGGCATGGCTACATCAGTGGAGGGGGGATTTAGTTAGGATTTGACTAACTCACGTCCCATTAATTTCAAGGGACTTAATCATAACTGACTTTCTTTGCGTACAACCTCATTCACACAGGGTCTTTTATGGCCAAAATGTGAAACCAGGACAAAGTTCTGAACTGGGGTGGCCAACCTTTCAACTTAGGGCCCCTGTACTTCTAACAATTGTGTAGAGGAGGGAATTTCAGCAGGTGCGGTTTGTCAGATGAAAGGTTAAAGCTGTAAGGTTGGTCACCCCTGTGCTAAACCATGATTTAGGATACTGTGACATAAAACTGGCTGATCAGACGCTGCTTTCTTCTGTTAGGGCTCTTCATTGAATAACATTTTACTGTGCTATCCATAGGTCATTCATGTTTTATGTAGAGCTTCTAACAGTCCAGTCCTGAGCTGCCTGCAGCGCCCAGGCTTTGCGGCTCCGAGGAGGGCTGCTGCCAAATCCTGCACCTCCCGCACTACCACAGGAGGCACCTGCTTTGACTGTAAAGTAAAAAATATGTCCTAATCCAATAAGAAAGATAGGTGAATGGAAATTGACTTTCTGATGAGCCTTCTGTATAAAGGAAGGTGCTGCAAGGATGGGTACCCATTTCCAGCACTTGGCACACTTGGACTGTGCTTTGCTAGTACCAATCACCTGGTTGGGAGTGGGCTGAATGCATGCAACCCTCCCCCCCTTATGGTCAGGGACAGATTGACAGCAACTGAGTCCCTTGTGGACAATAGTGGGCATGCATAATAGTAACTGCCTGAGGACAGTGGCAGACTTACCCCACCCGCTCCTGGGGTAAAGGTCCATGAAGCCACCCCCTTGTGCATGAAGCTGTCTCCCTCCATGCATAGCTGCCCACCACCTTTTCAGTGCGACGAAGCATCACACTAACAGTAGACCGACCAGGGAAGCGTTCTGAAGCGGTCTTAAACTGCACTTCTGGAAAACCGAAAGTGCCGTTTCCGACCACATCGGGAGCTTCAGTGAGGCTTCCTGCGTGGTCCTAGAGATGTGCAGACCCAGTACCTGGGGCATTTGCCCTGTTTGCCCAGCACTCGGTCTTGTGCTGCCTGAGGGCAACTATGACTGAATTGAAGATTCTGAAGATAACTTGAACCTAAAATTTTGGGAACAGATCAAGCGGTAGAACAGGGGTGACACTGACTTCCGTTTTCCTCAGAGAATTCCACATTTGCTGCCACTGCTATTTCACAGCAGCTACAGTAACAGTCCTCTACAATGTACATGACCAGCAATAGGCAGCTGACATTTCTGCCCCTCTCCCATACCCCAGGGAACTTCACTATGTCATTATAAAGCATCATTCCCAGGGATGTTTGGGGGGGGGGGATGGCAGCTGTCAGATGGCAGCCAAACCGATGGCTACCCCTGCCTCTGGAAAACCCCCAATTTTGTCATGGTGCCCCAAAGAGATGAAATAGGTCTCCATTTTCATCACCTGTGGGTGGAGTGGTGAAAATAGGGTGCCATTTTGGCATAGGCTTAATTTTTAAGAATGGCAGCTGGACACAAACACTCCCCTAGTTTGTTTGTGTTTTACAGAGACAGAATGCCCTCAACAGAATTTTGAACTTGGACCTGGGCAGCCAGCATAGAAATTCTTGGTCAGCCATCGATTCATAGGATAATGGACAAATCATGTTCTTTTGGCTTCAGCTCTGCATCTGTAAAATATGAACTGTAACAAACATCTCTCATAGGTGGGGTTTTTTTTTTCTTTAGAAGGAACAAGACAAATTTAGCACAGCATTTTTCTTAAAAGTCTGTAAGTACTGGGGAGAGTTTTAAGGTTTTAAACATATTCTTTATTTCCATTTAGATTTGTATTTGCCTTCTGAGGATGGGAGACAGAGGTACTAGAGAAAGTACTAGATAAAAGTGTATGTTGTGAAACAGCTTTATTTTGGAGAGTGAGAAAATATTTGTGGATCGAAAGAATGTTTCTCTTTGGACTGTGGCTTAGAGGTAGAGCACATTCTTTGCATGCAGAAGACCCCAGGTTTAATCCATGACATGTCCAGATGGAGTTGGGAAATACTCTGACTGAAGCTCTTGAGAGACACTACCAGTCACTGTAGACAATGCTCACCTAGATGGGCTACTGGCCTGACTCAGTATTAGGTACCTTCCTATGTTTATATATTAGGCCTAGTCATATCCAACTTTCCAGCACCAGTGCAGCTGCAATGCATTTGTTTACCCAGACCAGGCCCACATCAGTTCATCTTTTTGTCCTCTTTATTTTCCACAGAAGCTGATACAATTTGCCCAGTTTTTTGAAGTGAAGTTTTAAAGTAGCAGCAATTGACAACCCACTGCGCCCTCACATACCAACACTGACTTTCTACATTGATGAGTCATGCTACTTGCTGTGAAAAGGATGCATTCATCACAGTGTTGCACTATACATACAGTCCAGAAGTATCACTTTTTGTGTCCCTTTCATTGAGTGTTAGCTAGAACAAGAGCTTTTGCAGGAAAGGGGTGGACTTCATCCTTAGAGAGCCTACCAAGCATGTGCTTTAAGCTGGTGCTCATAGAAGCAGACAGAAGCTTTCCTTACACATCAGGGCAGCTTCTAGAAACACCTTTCAAATAGAGTGCTTATAAAATGTAAAGCATTCCATTTGGGATAGGGAGGCCCCACCCACCTCCAAATTCAATTCCTTTGTTCAACATTTTAGGAGTTTGGGAGGTCATTTTTTCTCTCTCTCCCTAGACTAACATGGCAAGTGTGATTTGGAGACAAAGTGGATGCAACACTTATAAAAGTGAAGACCACAAAGGCCACATTGTGGCATTTCCCACACTGCTCCTTAGAGTATTGGCTGTGGTTGTGTTCAACTAACAGTTTGGAAAGGTGTTCTGTGGAGTGATATGAGCTGAAGCTGGGCTTCTGATCTCTAGATATGCCAGATGGTAGGAAGTGTATGAGTGTTCTGATCTAAAAAAAAAAGAAAAAGAAATTGTTAAGTGGGGAGCCATTTCAAGACTTTAACACTCCCTTTTTGTGTGCTGGATAGCTGGCATATGGGAAATATGATGCTCCCATGGAGCTGAATAATGGCAACTGTGATGGATCTGATTGTACAGTGTGTTTATTCAAGATCATTACCTACTGCACAGGTAATCAAAGGTTGTGACGTGTAGCATATAGATTCTCCCTCTAAAAATTCCATTTTCAGAGTTCTTTTCATTCCATTTGCAAGTACCAGAGCTGAAACCAAATTGAACTGAATTCAGAGTGAAATTGGAGGATACCCTTTAAGCAAAACATACAGTGAATTTCAGGGGATGCTAAAAGACCTTTCATTGTAGTTGCACAATTTGCACATAATTCAGGAAATTTCATAGACAAAGAAGCACCAAAACCCAAGACACTTGTTGAATTTTTGCCTCATGAGCAGCTTTTAAAGACATAAGAGCCTTTCTAGGAAACATAATAGCAACATTATTTTAAATTAACCCTTGCCAGACTTTTCCCCACTCCCCTTCCCTCCTACTTAGAAGGTATGCTTTAGTTGAGGGGAACTGGAATCAGGGGATAATTAAGGGCACAATTCTAACCATGTGTTAGGCCAGCGCAAGTTCCTTGTGCCAGCCCAGGAGGGCCGTAAATGTGCTGTAATGTATTGGCTGGGCTTTCACAGGGATGCACGCCAGCCCACGGAGGCTACTGGGAGACCCGGTAATTATGCTGGATCCCAACCCCATTCCCTGAGCAGTGCAGTGCAACTCCAAGCCACTCCCTTCACCTCGGACTTGCTTCACCTCCTGAGGTAGCGCAGGTTCAAGGAGACCCATTGGGGTTGTGGTGGCTTACCCAGGAAGTAAGGCAAAGAGTTTCCCCTTGCCTCCGGCTGAACTACTTTTGGCACCAATCATGCTCTGGATACAGCACAGGCTTCGTGGCCTACCTGTTCCCGCTTAAGATAGGATTGCGCTGAAACTGACATAACTCTATAGGTTTAGAGCAGAGGTGAGGAAACCCCAGCCTGGGGGCCATTTGCGGCCCTCGGGACCCCCAATCCCACCAGCAGGGAACCCTAGTCTCCAATGAGCCTCTGGCCCATTGGAGACTGTTGGAGCCCACACTGGCCTGTGACTGCCGGTTGTGACTGCCAGACCTGAGCTGTGGGCTGAGACAGAGCAAGGTCTTTTATAGACTCCATGTGTTTTCTGTTTTTCTCTGGGCATTATATTAACACCCCCCATTGCCTCTGAACAACTTATGTCTCTATGTGTGTGTGGCTTGGTCTGTATGTATTCACTGCATGGCAAACAGTTCATAGTTCTTGTGTGGTTCTGCATGACTATATTATAGTTCTCATGTGTTTTATAAATAAGCTCAGTAAAATTCATTCATTAATATAATTTCCATCTCTAATGTATTCATTTATGTAAGTTTATTCCAATTTGAAATGTAAATTTATTCTTTTTCTCCCCAGCCCTGGACACAGTGTCAGAGAGATGATGTGGCCCTCCTGCCAAAATGTTTGCTCACCCTGGTTTCGAGCATGAAAGATAAGGGCTGGGGAAAACTGGGTTTGAAACTGGATTGCTTTCATATGTGTTCCAGGTTTTCAATTTCTTAGGGTCCATAGATTAGTTTTTGGAGGCACCTGGTGACCTGTGGTGGTGGGGGGGGGGGGAAATTCATAGGAATTTTCGTATGATGTGCAAGTAACTTGCATAGCACATGGACAGCAGTATGCATGAACCTCGTACTTCACAGTGCCTCTTCACACTGCTCTTCACTCTTCACTGTGCTTCACACAGAGCACATACAACCTATTATAATAGATACTTATATATATTTACATCCGCATTAGGCCAGACCTGGGCCCCACCTGAACCCTCTGAAAGGGACCAGAGCTGTGCTCCAGTTCCCCTTTGGGAACTTTCTCCCAAAGCTCACAGAGACAGTGCGCATCCACCCGCTGCCCCTACATGCTTCAGAATGACTCATAGAGCCAAAAGAACACAACTTCCAGTTTCCCATGAGAAGCCGGAAGTGACCTTTTTATGCCTTTCTGAGGCATAAAAGAAGCTCAGCATTCTGAGGCCTGAAGAAGCCTGAAGAAGCTCAGAGAGGGCTTCCCCAGGTCTTAGAATGCCTTGAAAGGCATAAAAAGTCACTTCTTGTTTTCCTCAGGAAACCAAAGTCACGCTCTTTTCGCTCTGTAAGCCATTCTGAAGCCCAAAGAGGCAGCGGGTGGACGCACACTGCCTCTGCAGGCTTCAGAAAGCTGTCCAAAGGGGAATGGAGCACAGCTCCGGTCCCTGTTGGAGGGTTTAACAGGCTGATTGCAGATTTGATTATCCACAAATTTCAGCATCTGCAGAGGGTCCGAAAACAGATCCCCTATGGATACCATGACCCCATCTATATTTATAGGCTCACAAAGTAGTTAACCTAGTACTCATACTGCAGAGGGAGCAAAGACTATTGGACTCTGTTGAACTTTGATAGGTTCTTCTGCATCTGGGTGCTTTGTCTGAGCTTGACTGGATTAGGCTTCATTGATTCAGCTCAAGCCTATTCATAGGATACAATGTTGGATCTTGTGATCCGCCATTGTATCCCATGGGCTTCGGCTGCCACCAGCACAAAGGCTAGGAAGCCACATGCGGGTGAGAGCAGCCTGTCACCAGTAAGTTGGTGGTGGGGTGGATATTTCAGTGGCAGCTGCACATGCTGGATCTTACTGCACCTTCCCAGCTTGGACTCACCCCCAGAGGCATTTCAGCCTTATGCCAGCAAAAAGGCTGGAACAGGTCTGAGGAGACCCACTGGGGATCGGAAAGCCTATCAAGAGGTAAGTGAAAATTTTCTTTACTTACCTCTTCCAGGTTGTTCCATTGCCAGCCCAAAGTTTGCAGCACATGCTGCATCTGTAGCTTTGCAAGCTCTGGGCTGAACCTGGGTAGGGTTGGGTGGTTTATTGCCTTGAGATTTGGTACAGAAGTGCAAACTTCTCATCTGCACAGGACAGTTTATCTGGATGTTTTGAGCCTACATCCTTTGTCTTGATGAAATTTGACTTTTTGAATTCTTTAGCACAAGATGAAGTTGCAATTGAACTGGGCCCAGGTTCAGCCTAGTTCAAAAATATTTCAAAATATTTCAAAAATATTTCAAATATTTCAACAATATTTCCCAGACTATTCTAACTTGGAATCTTACAGAGTATCATTGAATTCGTAAGACCACACAACTATATCGAAGAAGCAAAGAAAAGTAGATCAATTTGTGATGGGTTAAAATGGTCATGTGACTTTACCCTGTTTTGGTTATCTTAGGTGGCATGTCTTGTATAGCTGAGTCCTTCAGTGCCAAGATTTATTGTGCCTAGTTGTGTTGGTTTGTTGAAAATATAATTAATACTTAAGTAGGTATTCATAGTTTATGATGGTACCTTCAAAGATGTGTAATTGATGCAGTAATTTCTAACTCATTCACTTGTCACTTCTCATTTCCCCAGTGTAGAGACAGGTTGGTGTATGGGGAGAGAGGGGAACCTGTCCAAACTGTTGCTAGAAGACAGATGACATTATTTAATTAAGTTAGTTTTAAAAGTTTTTTTAAAATTAAATTGAAACATATTTTTTCACGGATTTCAAGGAGGCGGCATTGAACTGTGGATATTTGTCCATATTATGCAGCCCTATAAAATAATTAATGCTCAAATTGAGTCACAGCCTAATGGAGCAAAGGTTAGCTTGCCCTTTAATTCATTAACATGTTCTCAATTTATTGAGAGGAATAAAGCAATTTGATAAAGACCAGACTCAAAATAATCAATAGGACATTTCTAGAAAGGCACAGAAGAAGAAAGCAAGCTCATCGCACATTTTTATGTAATTCTTGTTCCATTGTATTCTGAGTTGGTTGTTTCTTTGAAATGCTGGTTTGACCCCCCTCCCATGGGTTTTTTTAGAGTGCATATGAGAGTGCAACTAGGACAAGTTGTGTTTTTTTTTATATAAATATGTTAAAATGCAATAGAAGCATTTGCTATGTTGTACAGTGTCAATCTTTTCCATTATCTTCTCTCACTTTTGTAGCAAAACATTTCAGAACAATGAGTCCTACAATAAACAATAAGAAAAAATAATGGGGGTGGCAGATGGAAGCCCTTATTACAAAAGGGCTCACAATCTTAAAGATGCAAAAGAACACCAGCAACAGCCACTAGAAAAGACACTGTGCTGGGTGGGGTGAAGAGAGATAGTCTTCCCCTGCTAAAGTGCCTCCTTGCCCCCTTAGCAGGGCTAGTCTAGAACCGGAGGTATTTCATTCCTCCTCTGGTCCTTATTGGAACAAGATAGTTGGGGTTCTTCAGGGTTCTGCAATTCTGATTGGTCTCACCCTGCCTTGATTTACCCCATCTCATTGGCTTCCATGTGAGGTATCAAGCAGAACTATATGGGTGGGGGTATAGTTATTTTCATATCAAGCCTCAGCTTATTTTACTGCTTTAACAGCATAAACTGTATTATTCAAACCTCAACATATAAAATTGTGCTCTACACACTACTACTACTACTACTACTACTACTACTACTACTACTACGCCTTATTAGAAGACATTTAGTTCTGTTCCAACCACTCTAAAAAATAAGTGAGGTTCACATGTGTGAGCAAATAATTGGAGGCTGACAGAGTTATTTTATGCTTTATTCAGACCTACAAGAAATATTTAAAATGTTAACTGGCTCCATCCCTGGATGTGAGCCGTTTTGTGGCAGTATTGTTTTGTGGCAGTATCATGTGAAGAGTGCCATGGCTGGAGTAAAACTAGGGGAGACTTTATTGCTCTTTGTAATGACATCCCACCTTGTCCAGACACAGCTCCGTCCTAACCACACAAGCCAAAGTCTGCTCCTTTGGCTGTCTTGCCCTTGCAACTGACAGGGCTGTGGGTCTACTTCCTTAGGGAAGAAAGGTCTATATTTCACGATGTGCTTCCTTTCTCTTTATAAATGAAATGATCAAAGTTATGCTTATTAATGACTGAGAAGCAGAAGCTGCAGTGAAGTCTGTTTTTTCACAGAGACATGCACCATGCTGTGACACACACATCCAAGAGAGGGAAAAGATTGATGGCCAGACATGTGGGGAGAACTGCCACTGATTGAAATCAGACAACTGCAAGCTGTGAGGGAGATTCAGGGGAAACCATTTTAACCACAGCAGTCCAGTCTCAGCATACTTGAGAATGGGCTTTCCTATAACTGATGTCTGTACCACAGGGAAGCTGGAGCAGTACAGTGAGGGTGGAGAAATTGTGACACTATCTAATATATAATGGATGTGTTAGCCAGCTATTTAACATCTAAACTATTTTCTTTGCTAGCATATAAAGACTACAGCATAACATCGGTTGGCTAAAATTGGGGGAATCAGGGCATTGGGCCTGTGAATTTCATAAACAGCCTCCTCCTGCCTTTCTCCTCTTAATTTTTGACATCTGAAATTGAGATACAAAGCTTTCTGAGGACACCTTAACCAGTAGGCGAATCAGTGGCTGGCTGCCATTTAATTCGTTTCAGGAATGATGAACTTGGGAACTGAGGACTTGAGAGCAGCTTAAGTGAACATAAGATCACTGCTGGATCAAATCAAAGGTCCACAAACAAGAGACAAAGGCAACTGGTAGCCAGAGTTCTCTCCTCTGCAACTAGTAGCCAAAAGTATACTGCTGCTTAACCTGAAAGTAGTGCATGGCCATCATGACTAGTGGCCACTGACAGATTGTCCTCCATGAAAGTCTCCAATCCCATTTTAAAGCCTTCCAAGCTAGAGGCCACCCACCACATATTGTGGCAAGGAATTCTGAAGAGTAGTAATAGTAGTGCTGCTGCTGCTGCTGCTACGACTACTACGACTACTACTACTACTAATAATAATAATAATGGCAGGAGTTTGTAAAGAGGATGTAATAATGAAACAAAAGAAGCCTACAGGAAAAACCTATTGGATGGCATAACATAGGCTCTGTGAAGGAAACAATTGATCACATTGTAAGTGGGTACAGCAAAATCACAGAGTGACCACAAAAATCGCCACAATAAAATCATTGCTGTGCTCCACTGGAACGTGTGCAAGAAATATGGAATAACATCAGCATGCCAGATATAACTGTGGTTGAGAAGAAACAAGTGGTGCTCATTGATGTAGCCATTCCAGGAGATAATTGAATCAAGGAGAAACAACTGAAAAATGTCACAAAATACAAAATGGAAATTGAAATACTGTGCCTTTGGGGAAAGAAATCAACCACCACCATTATTGTCATTGGTGCACTAGGCGCAATCCCCAGGCCCTTAAGAAATATCTGGCCAACATAGGCATTGACAGGATAACAGTTGAACAACTGCAACTAGCTGCACCACTAGGAACATGGAACATTATATGGTGATATCTCACCAGTTCTTAAACTTTTGGGTAGAGTTTAAACTAGTGAGGACCCAAAAATCCCAGTCCAAACATTTAGTGGGCTATGACACCGCTGCTTGTTGCAACTACTACTACTACTACTACTACTACTACTACTACTACTACTACTATTCCAAACTACATGAAAGCCAGTTGTTAGCTGGTGTTGAACAATTGATACAAGTCTCAGCCTGAGACCTAAGTATCAACTAGGTATTGGTGTAGTATGTACGCTGTGCCTAAAAATGCTGTTTTTTGCAGATCTGATGGTGTTATTTCAGTATGCAGCAGCAATTTAAACTTTAAAGTAATTCACAAAACTTTTCAAGATGGTTCCAAGTATCCCGATAACAATGGGGACCACTTTAGTATGTTTTGTCCAAAGTAGTGTGATTTCAATGGCCAGGTCTTGCTCATCATCATCTTCTTCATCATCTCTCTTTTCAACAAAAAATAGTTCACATAGCTAAATGAATGGTCTTCTGTCCAAAGAGCTCATATTTCAAACAACAATGCAAAAGAGGCACCACAGCAAAAGATCTTCCCTTTTGGCTGTTAACCAGTTTTTAAACTTTACAGACGGGAAACTTGAAATGGGCAAATTAATAACTGAACTATTTTTACAGGATGAAAAATAGGTACATAGAAACAGCACAAGGACACTTTGGCTTTTTTTGCTTAGTAAAATAACTACCACGTTAGTACTTTCACTGCTGCCTTGCCCTTCCTCACTACATGCTTCCTGAATTCAGATGTCACAAAGACCACCCCCAGTGCCCCCATGATGGTCTAATAAAAGGACAAAAGTTTGCCATGTAAAAGGAAGGCACAATTCTTCTTTGATTCCTCCAGTGCAGATCTTGTTCTCATTTTTAAATGGGGAAAATGTGCTTGCAGTGCCTTCCTTAATGCACATCACTTAGATTACAGAGTTTGGTGTTGGTAACAATTGTGGAGCTATGTGCTTGCAATGAGACATTTTTATGTCATTACAAGTATCTGCTTACAGCCATTAGCAAAGCAGATCGGTCTGGACCAAAATGCTTTCTTTTGTGTCTGTGCGCGTGCGTGTGCATGTGTGTGCGTGTGCAAATCTTATCACTAGATCTCCTTCTTCCATTATTCAAGCTTTTAAAAAGAAAAACAGAGAGTAAGAGAGAAAGAGGGAGGCTTTAAGTGCATTATGCTCCGTGACTTGTCTCTGTCCTCTAGTCAGAATTGTCTGAAATAGGTTTTATTGGAAATCATTATTTATAATCCTCCACTGAAGAGAGAATATTGATCTCTTCTACATAATAGTTACCAGACTGCTGAAAGTACCAAAGAGGGGCTCCAAGCAGGCTGACAAAATGTCAGTGACAATTCATGTTTTTTTTACCAGTTAGGATGCTGGTTTAATATCCTGAAAAAAGCACTTAACACCAGCCTTTTCATAGCATCTGTCAGAGCCCGTCCAGTTGGCTGTTTGTCACACAGTCTGCTCCCAAGTCCTATTGAGGCCTAGCGCACAAACATATCCCCCCTTAGTGGCCTTAGAATTGTTCAGTCAGTCTCCCACCCTTCTGGACTCACAGGAGATCAATTGTTACAACTGTCTGGGACAGTTCTAAATTCCTAACTATGTGCCTTATTGAAAAACAAAATAAAATTTAAAACCATGGTGTATTCAGGAGGCCTGCTTGTGCCTGCCTGCCCTGTGTTCACACAGGCGCAATGCATAATTCATTCCCAATGTGTCTGGCCTGTTATTTCCTGCATCTCCCTTGCAGTGTTATCAGTTTCATCTCAAGGTATAAGTTGGGAATGAGAGTCTTAATTTAGCAAAATACTGTTAGGGGTTATTTTCTGTGTGTGGGTGTTTCACATGCCAAACTAATGCTCAAGTGCTAGCATGTTTGTTTATTTTTGTTTGCAAGCAAGAACAATTAGCTCTAAGGGCTTGCACGTGAAACTGATTAAATAAAACCAGGAAGATAATGTGCATGTACAGGAAAAATAATAGACGGGGGAAAAAACATTTGTATTCATGGAATAAAATGAGTCAAAAAGTACACTGATGGTTAGTGGGGGGGGGGAGAACTTAGGATTTCCTTAAGACTTTTTTTTCTCTTGTAATAAGTTGGGAGGGGGGGGGAGCTTAAGACAACTTTGCAAGCCAGTCCTCACTTGAAAGTAGTAGTAGCTTAGCAAAACTTTTTGAGCCGGAATTAACCTATTGGGCATTTTCACACCTCAGATTTGAACTTGCAAGTAGCCCTTGTTCAAACCTGGGTTTGTAATGCAAATTTGACACATAAATTAGGGCGCAATGCTAACCTGCACTGGAACAGGCAGGCCAACCAGCCTGCGTTGTATTCAGTGCAGGTTTGGTGCTGCCTGAAGTGCAACTCAGAGTAAGGTGATTTTAGTCCCCTTACCCCAAGCAACGCCATAGGCAGCCCTATTTGAGGCATCCCTCAAATCTGTGCCCACGATTTTGCTGGCACAAATCCAAGTAGCCCAAGTAATGCTGTTTGGGCCAGGGGTGGGGGTTGGGATCTGGTCTGCACCACCGGGACTAGTTCCACACCCATCCCGACCCCTCCCCCTGGGCTGCCCTCTACTCACCCAGAAACACCCCCTCCCTGCCACCGTTCCTCTCTCCTGCCGCCCTCTTCCATCTCCTGTGCAGGCCTGCCTGGGCCAGCACAAACCTACCTCCTACAGGCAAGGGGCTGGCTCTGCGAGGCCAGTATACACTCATGCACTGGCCTATCCTCCTCCTGAATTGTCATGAACATGCTTTGTGGCACATTTGCAATGGCTGGGAACTGGCACAAGGGACTACCCAACTTTCCAGTGCTGGTACAGCTGTTCCCTTACCTTGTGGAAGCCTCCATAACTATATTCTCACCACAAGATGCAGCGTACACCCCGTAAGCACAGCTACACCAGGACTGGAAAGTTAGATAGGATTTGGCCCCAAGTTATTAGCAGAAACTGAGCATTTTATATGTGTCGCCTTGCAGTTACGTAGTTTGAGATGGGCAGAAACCTTTGCTTGCAGTGAAGAGGGTAGTAAAGATATTTGAATTATGTTTGCATTTGGGGAAGCTTTAAAGTTCAATTTTCTGTCCATTATTTAATACCAAGATCATGCACAGTCTGTATGTAAAGGAATTACAATGTGCAGAAGGGTTTCCCTTTCACTTAAAAACCAAGGATCTATCCCGGCCATTTTCAAGCGCTGTGCCATGGCACACTGATGTGCTGTGAATGGTGTGCAGGTGTGCCACGGGTATTTGGAGGAGGGTCATTTATGAGTAGGGCCATTGGGAGATATAAGCCCCCACCAACAGCATAGTGTGCCTTGTCAATTGTAAAAAACTGATGGTCTGCCTTGACAATTTTAGTACCTTGTCAGCATGCCGTGAGACAAAAAAGAATGAAAATCATTGGTCTAGCCGAACATGCATCCCAACAGTGTATATTTGCTTGAAAAATTTACATGGCGGTTTTTCACCAAAGATCACAAAGAAGTGTGCAGTTCTCACTAAAACAACATTAAATAATACCAGAGAAGTTCAGGGTGTTGTGTACTTTTCAGATGCACGCCTCAGAGGTCTCAGGTGGAGACAGGACATCTGAGAGAACTGTGGGAACAGTTTCAGTTTGGTTGGATCTGCATTATCTTGTCAGGGTCCTCATTAGTCCTTGGCCCAAATGGACTAGAATAGCGATATTCAAACCCCGGCCCGGGGGCCACTTGCTGCCCTCGGGGGTTTCCAGTCTGGCCTGTGGGGAGCCCCCAGTCTCCAGTGATCCTCTGGCCCCCCGGAGACTTGCTGGAGCCTGTGCTGACCCGACGCAACTGCTCCCAGCATGACAACCAACTGTTCGACCTCTCACCTGAGCTGTGGGACGAGGGCTCCCTCCACTATTTGCTGTTTCATATCTGTGATGCAGCAGTGGCAGCAAAGGAAAGACTGGCCTTGCTTTGTGCAAGGCCTATTATAGACCTTGAGCTACTGTAAGACCTTCATTCATTCATATATATAAATAAATAAATTCCATCTCTAATAAATTCATTTATGTAAATTTATTCAAATTTGAAATGTAAATTAATTCTTTTTACCCCGGCCCCCGACACAGTATCAGAGATGATGTGGCCCTCCTGCTAAAATGTTTGAACACCCCTGGACTAGAAACTTTACACAACCTAGATAAGTGTTGTGTGTGTGTGTGTGTGTGTGTGTGTGTGTGTGTGTGTGCTTGCTTATCTTTTGTTGATTAAATTAAATTGTATGCATTGGCCTTTCTCCAGTGAATCATAAACAAATAAATGTCAAAGAAGTCCGCTCTTCTGTCATATCCAATACAGGGCATAATAATAAAACCAGTTTGAAGGCTTGCCTAAAGAGGCCGGTTGTTTTCAGGAATTCAAAAATTGCCAAAATGGAGGAGGCCACAGAAGCCTTAGAAGTGAGAGGATTCAGCACAACAATGAAAACACCCTGAATTACTACCAAACTTCCTGCTTTAGCCTACATACTTGTGATGGAGGCACATGGAGCAGAGTATCCTCAGACTATCTCAGAGCGTGGACCAGTTCTGGGCCCCAAACCATTTAGGCTTTCAAGGTAATGACCAGCATTTTGAATTGGATTTGGAAGCAGATCATGAACCAGTATAAAATGAATAATAGCAGAATTACCTGGGCCAAATAACTGGCCCCTGTCAACAGCCTGTCAGCAGCATTCTGTCCCAGTTGTAGTTCAAAACAGCATTGTGGAGCCAAGAGGAGGAAGCAGGTAGGTGGGGAGAGAGCGGCTGATGGCTTCATTGCCAACATCATCTCCTTCCCCTCTGAGGGCGATGAGGAGAGAGTGAAATGGTGGCAGTGGCAGCCATCCTCTCTGCTTGCTGCCTTCACCACTTCCACAAATGAGGCATTGGGAGGGCTCTCTTTCTCCTCCTCACTCATGGAGGATGAGACAACGAACCAGTTAAGGTGGCAGACCCAGTGATAGGACCATCTTATGCAGGAGAAATGTGTCCTGGCTAAATGCGTCCCTGGGCTTTTCTTTTTTTTACATCCTAGACATTTGTATTCCAGTGTAGGTATATTTTTATTAGATGCACTTTTTTATTTTTAAAATGCAAAGGCAGGGCTATGATTAGGGCAGTGATAAGAGACTTTGCATATATAACAGGAGGTTTGTTGCCTAGTTATAGTGGAATGCAAAAAAATGGGATGCATAAGAACTGGGCACGAATGTTCACAGGGCCAATTACAAGGATGCATTTGACTGGGACACAATTGTCCAGGATGCAGATACCCTAGAAGAGCTGAAACGGAAGTGACGTCACAGACATCAGATTAAATGAATGGCTTATTTACTCCACCTACAGCTCAATCCAAACCTTCAGTTGAGCTGGTGCAGGCCCCCTGTGCCTGCTCCCAAGTGTTGCAAACATGCTGTGAGACACATTTGTGCTGACTCAGGAGTTGACTGGGCCAGCATGGAGGCCTAAATAGCTTGGTGCAGATCCAAGTTGCCCCATAGGGCAGGCTGGGACTTGACACAGGATCAGGGGAAAAATATTCCCTTATCCCAAGGTGACTTCTAGCCTGCTCCTAACCTGCACTGTTAACAGCACCAGTCACTGCTACCTGGCTGTCCTGGCACAGGTTATGATTGTGCCCCTAGACTTGCGGTTTTCAAACTCTCCAGGAGTTTGAAACCCACAGTAAATTCTTGCAAGGGAGGGGAGGGAGGCAGCAGGGGCAGGGGGAAGGCATTATTATTATGGAATTATTAAGGAATTGAAGAATGAAGTTGCAGATCTCTTGACTAAGGTATGCAACTTGTCCCTCAAAACGGCCACAGTGCCAGAAGATTGGAGGATAGCAAATGTCACGCCTATTTTTAAAAAGGGAAAGAGGGGGGACCCGGGAAACTATAGGCCGGTCAGCCTTACATCCATACCGGGTAAGATGGTGGAATGCCTCATCAAAGATAGGATCTCAAAACACATAGATGAACAGGCCTTGCTGAGGGAGAGTCAGCATGGCTTCTGTAAGGGTAAGTCTTGCCTCACGAACCTTATAGAATTCTTTGAAAAGGTCAATAGGCATGTGGATTTGGGAGAACCCGTGGACATTATATATCTGGACTTTCAGAAGGCGTTTGACACGGTCCCTCACCAAAGGCTACTGAAAAAACTCCACAGTCAGGGAATTAGAGGACAGGTCCTCTCATGGATTGAGAACTGGTTGGAGGCCAGGAAGCAGAGAGTGGGTGTCAATGGGCAATTTTCACAATGGAGAGAGGTGAAAAGCAGTGTGCCCCAAGGATCTGTCCTGGGACCAGTGCTTTTCAACCTCTTCATAAATGACCTGGAGACAGGGTTGAGCAGTGAAGTGGCTAAGTTTGCAGACGACACCAAACTTTTCCGAGTGGTGAAGACCAGAAGTGATTGTGAGGAGCTCCAGAAGGATCTCTCCAGACTGGCAGAATGGGCAACAAAATGGCAGATGCGCTTCAATGTCAGTAAGTGTAAAGTCATGCACATTGGGGCAAAAAATCAAAACTCCACATATAGGCTGATGGGTTCTGAGCTGTCTGTGACAGATCAGGAGAGAGATCTTGGGGTGGTGGTGGACAGGTCGATGAAAGTGTCGACCCAATGTGCAGCGGCAGTGAAGAAGGCCAATTCTATGCTTGGGATCATTAGGAAGTGTATTGAGAACAAAACGGCTAGTATTATAATGCCGTTGTACAAATCTATGGTAAGGCCACACCTGGAGTATTGTGTCCAGTTCTGGTCGCCGCATCTCAAAAAGGACATAGTGGAAATGGAAAAGGTGCAAAAGAGAGCGACTAAGCTGATTACGGGGCTGGGGCACCTTCCTTATGAGGAAAGGCTACGGCATTTGGGCCTCTTCAGCCTAGAAAAGAGACACCTGAGGGGGGACATGATTGAGACATACAAAATTATGCAGGGGATGGACAGAGTGGATAGAGAGATGCTCTTTACACTCTCACATAATACCAGAACCAGGGGACATTCACTAAAATTGAGTGTTGGGCGGGTTAGGACAGACAAAAGAAAATATTTCTTTACTCAGCGTGTGGTCGGTCTGTGGAACTCCTTGCCACAGGATGTGGTGCTGGCGTCTAGCCTAGATGCCTTTAAAAGGGGATTGGACAAGTTTCTGGAGGAAAAATCCATTACGGGGTACAAGCCATGATGTGTATGCGCAACCTCCTGATTTTAGAAATGGGTTATGTCAGAATGCCAGATGCAAAGGAGGGCACCAGGATGAGGTCTCTTGTTATCTGGTGTGCTCCCTGGGGCATTTGGTGGGCCGCTGTGAGATACAGGAAGCTGGACTAGATGGGCCTATGGCCTGATCCAGTGGGGCTGTTCTTATGTTCTTATGTTCTTAAGGCAGCAGCGCGATCCCCAGGATCTCACCGCTCAGGAGCACTGCAACCACCAGTCCCTGCTTTCGCTCCCCAGCATGCAGAAAGCTAAAGTGGAGTGATTGTGCTCTGCCTCCGCAAAACCAGAAGTGGAGCGCAGTCGCTCCACTTTCATTTACCCTGACCTGGGGAGCCCTGCAGAGGTTCGCGCAGGGCTCCCCGCACCCCAGGAAGGCTGCTGCAGGAACTGGTGGGTGCACCCCAGCCTCTGCAGCCCCATCAGAAGTGAAAGTGGCGCGATTGCACTCCGCTTCCAGTTTAGCAGAGGCAGGGTGCAATCGCCCCACTTTCACTTTGGAAGCATCAGGGAGTCCTGCGGACAGTTGCACAGGGCTCCCCACCCCCCCCCCCAGGAGGCTGCAGGAGGCTGTGGTAAATACAGCCAAGCCCCCGCAGCTCCTTGAGTGTCACGATCCTGTGTATCACGCCGCTGCCTTTTCCCTGCCTCCAGGCTGCCCCTGCCTCTAAGGGCAAAGAGGTCAGGACCCACAGGCTGGGGTGTTGCGACGCCCCAGTCTGAAAACCTCTGGCCTAGACTCTTGGCAACAGCAGCCAGTCATATGCCTCTGGCTTCCTTACAAACAGAGCATAAAGGCATCCTGTTTGCCTCAGCATTTGGCATTCAGAGGTACAGAATTCAGAAGTATTCAGAGGAACATGGAAATTCCATTTAGCTACCAGAGCAGCCAGTGTTACTAGCTATTTACCTCTAATTGCTGATAGCTAGTAATCACAAAACTTATGTCCAGTGACAGTATTTTAGTAGGATAAATGTTGGATCAGTTTGACATTAGTTAAACTTGAAATGTCAAGTAAAAAAACCACTGAAATCTCAGTGGTATGAATAGGGTCTATATTGCAGCTTGAAAATGAAATGCAGCCTTCATGACACACCAGATCCATATTATCAGTTGTCATGTTTGTAACAGTATTCTGAGAAAGAATTCAAAGAAACTGCAGGTAATATTTTATCTTAGTCCTTCATTTTGTCCTGTTTTCCATCACAAGTAATGTGATCTTTGTTCATTTTGCAGGACTTTCTAAGTAAGTTTGGCATTCATTTTAGCTGCACTAAACTTTTCAATATTAACTCCTTGGCTGGGCTAAGTAAAGAACACGAGCATTTGTAGGCTCTCATTTACACCATGCAAATCACATTATTTATAGCATTTTTGCCCTAAAATGTCTGCTTCAAAAAGTTCAAATAAAGTTAAAAAGATTTTTGAGCCCAATATAAATTCATACAAAATATACAAGGAGTCAGGTTCGCTTTTGGAAAGAAGGTTTCTTCTTCTTAAAGCGTGGCTAGAATCAGTCCTTATTAAAAGAGTTCACAAATAGCATATTAAATTGTTCAATACAAGATACCAGCATTGCCAAGAGGATGGTTTCCTTAGGTATTCTTGTCATATAAATCGATGCAAAACTATCTCAAACAAGTAGCTCTATATCCGAGTCATCACGTTCCTACATATATTCACTGCCCATTCCTAAACAGTTCCTCTGGGAAAAGCAGATTCTCTGAGATGTGAGTCACGTGTAGCAGGAAAGAGAAGACAGGTACTGATTATTAAACTTTCTGTAAAATAGTACCACAGATCTTAAAGTGAACAAGTCTGTGTTTAATAAATCGGAACATTTACTGTGAAACATGGTTTGCAATCAGTGGGAGGCCTGTTTTCATGGGATCACATTTTCTACAATTGCCCAGTCTCTAAGCCTGTCTATAGCCCCTTCTATTTCTATCCTATTCTTCTGGAGGTAGACCCTGGCACCTGGAGTATGCTTCCAACAGCCAGGGAGCAGTAGAAACTGCAATACATTTCCCAACAAATTTCTATGGTACTTTTGTGTGAGTTTTAATTCAACAGCCAGTCGTGACTGAAAAGGGGTGTATAAATATGGTCAATCATAGAAAAACAAATAAAAAAGAATGATCTCCTCCACTTAAGATATGTATTTTTTTTAAGGCAGGCTTCGGGTGTATAGGTTCTATCTGAGGGGGGTTTACTATACCCAGTATTCACCAGTTGGGGCCAAGTGCAAAATAGGTGGGAAACAATTCAGAAATGCATTGGAAATGAATTTTAAAAATCACCCAACTGATAAACTTGCTACCATAATCTTACTAAGGGCCAGGAAAAGGGCACTGATGATTTAAAAGGGGGGGCGGTGAGGAAAAATAAGAAAAGAACAGACAGGCATGTTGGTGGTTTTAAGCTGCCATTTAAAAAAAAAATGGAAAAGCTGTTACAAATGGATTCTTCAACATATGTTATTAATTTCACTGTACTGGCATTTTGCCAATCAAGCATCAGTCGTGGTTTCTTGGCTTTCATTTTTAACAAGTAAAATCCATGAGGTCATTAATGCAAATGGACACAAGCATTTTTTAACACAATGATTATGGAGAAAGTGACTTTAAAAAAACCCCTTAATTCAAATTCAGCTACTTAAAAATTCAGTTTCATTTTAACAGGGAGATGAATTTCTTACCAAAATGTAGAGCTGTAAACAAAACATTGTGTGAAGAAATTAGAGCACGCTTCTTGAAACTAGTGGAAAAAAATGTTCCACTAAAAATACAGTATATATGAAACCCCAAGAATGTTATACAACATTTAATAAAGCTGAAATTTTATTTTTGGAGAGTCACGTAGCTTCCTTGTAAGAAGCATAAAAATAAGTAAAGGTAAAAAATGGGGCTTCCATTTGGTAAACTCTTTGAAAATGGAATGCACTGATAGAATGTTATTAAAGTTATGTTGACAATAACTTGAAGACAATAGTAAAGTCTTCTCCAAAGTAATATGTAATAAGCTTGTATGTGTAATGTCCTAGTGATCTACCCACACCCTGTGATAGACCTCAGGAACATGCAAGATTTTTTTTTTTTTTGGGGGGGGGGGCCTGTCAGGGGTTGACTAGGTTGGCCACTGGCATTAGAGGGCACACTTTACCAGTCCAGTCCCTGAATCCTCAGTATGCATTGGGCTCTGATGGGGAGGCTTCACTGGAACCTGGTGCAAAGCATTATGCAGGAATCATGGCACTGTTACAGACTTTGCAACTGAAACATTTAAAAAGTTGTTTTTAATCAATTTTCCTTTTCGAAAGCCCAATCCACAAGACATGAGCAACTCCTGACCGTTTTGCAGATGTACTCTGGACGTTTAGAGAGGAGCCCAAGTGCCTTTAGTTTCCTGCTCCCCCTGATACTTCAGATACTGCCTGAAATCAGTGTCCAGTAAACATTCTCCTAGCTGCCTAGTTGTTGCTTATCTCTGGGTAGATCCCACTTGGCTGGGAGAATGTTGAAAGGGTGCTATGGAACTTTCACATGTTGGTGCATGGGAGATTGGAAAACTACAGCAGGCAAAACAGACAAGCATGGGAATAGAAAGCACAAGCACTGCCTCTCCCACTTGTTTCTCTCAGCATCCAAAACACTTCTACAGAGAGCCCGAACAATTCCACATCTAACATCTCCCTGCTGAAGGAACCCTCACTGGAACCAGTCGATCTTAGTAAGCATAATTGAAACGCCTGATTCTGTGTAGTGTACCTGTTCTCCTCTTGGCTTAATCTGCTGGTCTTTTGATGCTGTTGTTTAGTTGTTTAGTTGTCTTCATGCCTGTTTTTGCCATACATTTTATATGTATGTATGTAAAATACATGTATGTATTTTATGTATGTACATGTACATACATGGTACTTTTATATGAGTACTTTATGGGTATATGAGTATATGTATGGGTATATGTATATGTATATGTATATACATATATAGGTATATGTATGGGTATATGAGTACTGGGTATAGTAAACCCCCCTCAGATAGAACCTATACACCCGAAGCCTGCCTTAAAAAAAATACATATCTTAAGTGGAGGAGATCATTCTTTTTTATTTGTTTTTCTATGATTGACCATATTTATACACCCCTTTTCAGTCACGACTGGCTGTTGAATTAAAACTCACACAAAAGTACCATAGAGTACTCATACCATGTATGTATTTTATATGTATGTAAAATAACATCTTATGTGTTATTTGTTATTTATATGGGTACATTTGGTTATTTTTGTGTGTATTTGGTTCTTAGCCGCTATTGTAACAGAAAAATAAACACAATTTTTAAAAATACTACTATTACGCGTACTTACTTTTCTCCAAAAATAGTAACCTGATAGTATTACCAACCAGAACTGTACTGACACCTGAGCAGGTGTTGTCATATGACTGACTACTGGGTGGTAAAAAGGATTTAGAATGAGGAAAGCATAGGCCCTGGTGTCAACATATATGAGTATCATCACAGACAATAGAATAAATCTTCCTTTTTACTAGTTAAACATGGGGTGTTAAACTGAGGGAATTTGCTTTTCAGCATAACTTGAACTGCAATAAGTACAGCCTTCTTTTAAGCCTTCTTTTAAGCAATAAGTAAGCCTTCTTTTAGGTGGTCACATTAATCACTTTATATTTAAGAACATAGGAACATAAGAACAGTCCCACTGGATCAGGCCATAGGCCCATCTAGTCCAGCTTCCTGTATCTCACAGCGGCCCACCAAATGCCCCAGGGAGCACACCAGATAACAAGAGACCTCATCCTGGTGCCCTCCCTTGCATCTGGCATTCTGACATAGCCCATTTCTAAAATCAGGAGGTTGCACATATGCATCATGGCTTGTAACCTGTAATGGATTTTTCCTCCAGAAACTTGTCCAATCCCCTTTTAAAGGCATCTAGGCCAGATGCCGTCACCACATTCTGCGGCAAGGAGTTCCACAGACTGACCACATGCTGAGTAAAGAAATATTTTCTTTTGTCTATCCTAACCCTCCCAAAACTCAATTTCAGTGGATGTCCCCTGGTTCTGGTGTTATGTGAGAGTGTAAAGAGCATCTCTCTATCCACTTTATCCTTCCCATGCATAATTTTGTATGTCTCAATCATGTCCCCCCTCAGGCGTCTCTTTTCTAGGCTAAAGAGGCCCAAATGCCGTAGCCTTTCCTCATAAGGAAGGTGCCCCAGCCCAGTAATCATCTTAGTTGCTCTCTTTTGCACCTTTTCCATTTCCACTATGTCCTTTTTGAGATGCAGCGACCAGAACTGGACACAATACTCCAGGTGTGGCCTTACCATCGATTTGTACAAAGGCGTTATAATATTATCCATTTTGTTCTCAATACCTTTTCTAATGATCCTAAGCATAGAATTGGCCTTCTTCACTGCCACCGCACTTTCATCGACCTGTCCACCACCACCCCAAGATCTCTCTCCTGATCTGTCACAGACAGCTCAGAACCCATCAGCCTATATGTGAAGTTTTGATTTTTTTGCCCCAATGTGCATGACTTTACACTCACATTGAAATGGATATGCCATTTTGCTGCCCATTCTGCCAGTTTGCAGAGATCCTTCTGGAGCTCCTCACAATCACTTCTGGTCTTCACCACTCAGAAAAGTTTAGTGTCGTCTGCAAACTTTGCCACCTCACTGCTCACCCCTGTCTCCAGGTCATTTATGAAGAGATTGAAAAGCACCAGTTCCAGGACAGATCCTTGGGGCACACCGCTTTTCACCTCTTTCCATTGTGAAAATTGCTCATTGGCACCCACTCTCTGTTTCCTGGTCTTCAACCAGGTCTCAATCCAGGAGAGGACCCGCCTTCTAATTCCCTGACTGTGGAGTTTTTTCAGTAGCCTTTGGTGAGGGACCATGTCGAACGCCTTCTGAAAGTCCAGATATATAATGTCTACAGGTTCTCCCGCATCCACATGCCTGTTGACCTTTCCAAAGAATTCTAAAAGGTTTGTGAGGCAAGACTTACCCTTACAGAAGCCGTGCTGATTCTCCCTCAGCAAGGCCTGTTCGTCTATGTGTTTTGAGATTCTATCTTTGATGAGGCATTCCACCATCTTACCTGGTATAGATGTTAGGCTGACTGGCCTATAGTTTCCCTGGTCCCCCCTCTTTCCCTTTTTAAAGATTGGTATGACATTTGCTATCGTCCAATCCTCTGGCACCGTGGCCGTTTTGAGGGACAAGTTGCATATTTTAGTCAAGAGATCAGCAACTTCATTCTTCAATTCCTTAATAACTCTTGGGTGGATGCCGTCAGGGTCTTATCGATCTTTAATTTATCAATGAGGTCTGAAACATCTTCTCTTTTAACCTCTATCTGACTTAATTCCTTGGTCTGGAGGGGCCGTTCGGGCAGCGGTATTTGCCCAAGGTCTTCTGAATTTAAGCATTCATTGGAGAAGTTTCCAAATCTGGAAATGGTGGCAGTTAAATTTTCATTACCAATGAAAACAAGCCGTATACACTTTTGAAAAGATGCAGCTCACCAGTGCCGAGGTTTACATTGTAAAAACTTCCAGTAAAAATTATGTATTCCTGTAGTTTTCTGGAATTCTAAATTCTAAAAAGGTTAAGAGTTAAGATGAGATCTAGTGAACTCTTTCTAACCCTTAAGATGAGAGTGAAGCAAACCAGAAATACACCAAAGGTTTGGTTTTTAGAAAAACATTATTTCCTGAAAAAGTAGACTTGTAATTTATTTATTGCACATGTTTAACAATCTGCTACAAAGGAGCTCCACATAGAACAGGATCCATCCAGTTGGAGACCTGACACTTATAAGTTCAGGGAAACTACGTAGAATAACTGTACAGAAAAACAATGCTGTAAAAGGGGAATTAATCTCAGGCTGTATTCTAAAAGTAGCTCTTTGGGGAGGATACAATTCAGCTACAGTCGACAATTAAGTCCCCTGTCCCCTGCTGCACCATAGCTTGCAGAGCTGATGATGGAGGCTGCACTGCAGGCTATGAGGGGGAACCAGAAGCCTAACTGACGGTAAGTAAAAAAACGTTTTTACTTACCTCCACATAGGCCTGATAGGCCTATCAGTCTCCTTTCACCCATGCCAGCTGTGGAGCTGGCATAGTCCGAGGAGAGCCACGGTGTGGTCCAGGTAGAGGTTACAGGGATGAAATCTGGTATGCACAACTGCCTCCAGATCTACCTTCTCCCTATCCTTCCCAGAAATACCCTGTTACTCCCCCTCCCGGTTCATGGTCCACCCCAGCCAACAACCTACCAGTACTGATGGGCCATCCAGTCAAGCCTGGAGAGTGTGTGGAGCTGCTGGCCCTTTCCTCCTGGGGCTCCTTTGCACACGACAATGATGCAGTGCTTCTGCTGGCTCAGGGTCTTCTGCAATAGCAGAATGCTTGTTCCACTGTTGCAAAAGACCCATAGGCTTGGGTCTTAGTAACAGGCATAAGAACATCAATGAGAATTAAGGAAGTGTCATGTCCACTCAAATATCTGACAAATAAAGGAGGTGCATATGTTTGAGAACAGTGGCAAGCAGATGAAGTGCTTTCAGTGGATCAAGCAAGGCTTTTAAGCAGAAAGTTGGTGTGTATGTAGGGATGACTAAGTGTAAGATTGTGCAAGGGGAAACCATGGTAAGTCAGTGCAAAGCAGCATTTTGCTGAAGTTATTTAATGTATCAAATAATTTTAATTTAAAATTTTCCAAAAAACTGGGAAAAAAATTCCAGAGTGCTTGTTTTGGGCCAAATTCTGCCCTTACATTCCTTTTTTAAAGACTGAAAGCTAAAGATTCAGAGAAGGAGCCTAGCATATCCTTGAGATAATCAGGTCTGCCCAGATCTTCCACCCATCCCTGCATCTTTTGTGCTTATGTGGAGCTATACCTCCCTGGCTCTCAGAGGCAGACTTTGGTGATAGGAACCATGGTAAAAGGGCACTTGGCACAGAGAATGGTTTGCATAAACGTCCTTCACAACATGTATGGCAAGATACTCTGTTAACTCTTGTCTTCTCATAATTCATATTGCAAGTATTCTGCTCTAGGAGGTCTCCATAGACAGACACCCAGCTGGAAGCTCTACTTCACCACCTCAACAAGGGAAGCAAGCACAATGCACCCCACACAGGTTAAAAAAAAATATGGAGGGGGGAAATTCCATGCTGCAATCTATTGATGCTGCATCTCTGTCTCATGTCTCTGCCTCCTGATCCCTCAAGATTATCACAAGTGTCTCTGCTGTCAACTGTGTTTTACAACATCAAAAAGCAGAGCGTGTCTGCTACCTTTTGGTGAATCCTGGGGACTCCAACCATTGCTACTGCTGGCCAAACACCTGAATCCCATTTGTTTTTCAGGACTGCACCATTGCCAGAGGGAACGGAACAGCGGTCCTCTGCAGAGTTCCACTGCAGCCCCAACCCCATCCATGAAAGAAAGATAATGTCCCAAGGCATTATCCTTGGGCATTACCCTTGCCCCCTACAGGGCACCCCGCATGTATACTCTGCTGGCACTACTCTTGCTTGGCAAACACCAAATATGCATCTCAAGCCATAGGACACATCTGGCTGATGTTTTCTATTCCTTATTGCTCTCTATGTGTTTCTCCTTACATAGGCAGCTGCTCTACAGGAGAAGACAGTGTGCAAACCCCAGGTGAATCCTACAGCCTGCTTGCCTTCAATGGCTAGTATGAATCCAACTGCTGCTTAACAAGATGGCTTTGCCCTGCCTTACCTGAGTGCTGCTGGTGCTCCCCTTGTTCCATTCTTACCCTGGTGAAAGGGCTGTTTCCAGCTGGTGATGGATGTTCCCACACAAATCAAATCCTTGCCATAGAGAGGCTTTGTTTTACACGGGAAGAGGGTACAGAGGCTCCTAGCAGTTATTTGGTTCTGCACTTTTGCTGCTGATGCTACTGTAACTCCTGTAGAATATGGGGTGCTGTGGCATCCTTATGACGCAATGTGTGTGTGTGTGTGTGTGTGTGTGTGTGTGTGTGTGTGTGTGTGTGTGCATTTGAGTGTAATGTCCCTGGGGCATATCCTTTCAGATGGGGATGGTGCCTGTGGCAGTGTTGCTTATTCCTAGTGGCTGGCAGGGGGTATCCCCTAAACACTGGCTGCTCATTGGCCCTGCACCTGCCCCAGCCCTTGCTCAGTTAAGTCTGGCAAAGTTCCTCTAGCTGCCAGTGTTGGGGCTGATTGGATGCAGTAATTTGCTCCTTGGACATCACATGGATGACATGCAGATGTCACACAGATGCTACACCAACTTTATGGCAATGACACGCAGATATCACATGGATGACACACTGACATCATGGGGATGACACCCTGCCATCAGGCTGCTGCCCCATGGACAGTCTATGTTGGTGCTCCCATGGTTAATGGGAAGGGCTGCACCACCATGGTTTTGCCAGAGCAGGCTTGGCATTTAGCCGTTATTGTGCCAGCATCAATGTGCTGTTGGTCTAGTGTTGCCAGGAAGGATTTAGGATATGACTGCCAGCGCAGCTTCTGAATAGGATTCAGCCATAACGTGACTACATTTAGCCTGACAGTGGAATCAAGGGAGAAATAATCCTTCCAGTACCAGATGAAGTGCATGGCTTTTAATCCATCAGATACAGTGTTATGTCAAACTTTTGCGACATGCAATTTTCACAACAAGTTGTATTTCAGGAGGGGTGAAAATGTTCACAGCTTTTCCCCACGATCCACTCTGGGACATTTTCTGTGAATGGCCATCATTCCTCTGGTTCACAGCTGCTGAGGTTAGGGCATGGAAAGAGGGGACTCATTTGTGTTGCCAAGTCAGCCAGACCAATGCTCCCCCATACCCAAATGTACTTCTGCCTACATCCCACTGAAAGTAATGCAGTTCAGAGAAATTGCAACTGCACTCAAATGTGAATATTGCTCCTCTGCACCACATTACTGTGGGTGCACATCCACTTTGTAACCTAGTGAGAGTAATACAGTTCAGAGGACGGCATTTGGAAATGCATTTTAATTTGCATTTGGATGCATAGCTTATCCCATTGACACTCCCTTGCACTACTGGATGCATATACCAACATAAAGGTGCACACACAAAGCAGTCCTGCCTATGGAAAAATGCTTCCCCCCCCCCCCAAGTCAACTGCCTTGCAAATAGCTTTGTACCCTTATCAGTGGATGTGAAACATTCCAAGAAAGGGCTTCATTTCACAAAGGGCAAAAATGTCCATGTGTAACTCCTAGTTAGGCTGGCCCAAATGAATTTTACTTGGCTAGATTTTGAATGTGGCACTTCTCAGATAGAAACTATTACGTTCTGATGACAGTTGTACAAGTAGGTGCCCAGATTGGCAAACATATAAACAAGGGCATTATCTTTATTGACTAGGCACCATATCAGCAAATCACACATTTATTTCATTGCCACTAGGGTAATATATTCTACATTTTCCTTATCTCCACTGTAATGGGTGTTTACATTTTGTGGCAAGCAAATAAGTTGAACAGCTTTTTATAAGTAAGAAACTGAAATGCAATATGTATAAACCAATTGGAGCAATCTTGAGTATCTGACATTGATTAACTACACAGGAGCAGAAAAGAGAGGGGATGTCAAGACGATGGCCCTCCCCCATGCCCTCCTCTACCTCTTACTGAATAGATTAGAAGTTTAAATACTCCCATATACCATGTGTCAGATTTAGCTGATTGTCAACAATTACATTAGCTTCATTTACATACCTTTTGAAACAATTTCATGTCAGACACTCTGAGTACTATGTATGTAAACACTTAAAATTCCTTTTAGAAGCAAGAAAGAAAAAAAGGAAAAATCCACCAGCTTCCGTGCTGAGCATTCTTTTAGGACTTGTGTGGAATTTTGTGGTTTTGCTAGCCAGATGTGTATTTTTTGCAAGAATTTGGTCCAAGGAAAGCAAAATAGAGGGTGTGATGTTTTGCATATGAAAGCATGGCCCAAAAGACACAAACAGAATAGTTTGAAGTAAAGATGGCATGAAAAGGAACTTGAAAAGAAAAACTCAAACCAAAAGGAATGGGCAGCAAAGTGGCCCAATGTATTTTATCTGGAAGGACATCTAAAAGTCATCAACACCTAAGCCTAGCCATTATGGTGCTGTGATGCCAGCGTGTTCTGAAATGATCAGGCCATTCAATATATTCTTCTGGAATAGGGGCGGTCCTTGCTTGGGTTAAGGAGACATTTGTTCCCTTTCTCTGGGGTAAGCCCAAGAACCCACTATGGCTCAATCGCTGGCACAAGTCCGTGTTGCTCCATGAAGATGCCCAGGCCCAGGAAGGGGCTCAGGGTTTGGCATGCACTGGTCCTGATGCCCTCCTGAGTCTAATCTACTCTCCTTTCTGCCCCCACCACCAATCTCTTATGTCCATCCTCTTCCCTGTTCTGCCCACCCCTGCCCTATTCAACCCTATTTCCACCTCCCTCCAGCCCCCTGCCCAGGCTTACCTGCTCCAGTGGCTCTCTGAATTCACTGGCACATGGGAGGCCACTCGGGCCTCCCTTCCAGCAGGCCTAATGTGCTTGTCAGTGGAAGCTGTGCTTGTCAGTGGAACTGCCGTAACGCAGCTTTCACTGGTGCAATACTGGTTACACCAGTGGGGGACGGGGATAGGTTTGGGGCACAAGTTGCCATTGAATGTCACCAATAGTAACATTTGAAGCAAATTCAAAGTACAGGCATCCCCCTATATTCATGGGGGTTCTGTTCCAGCCCCTCCCCACAGATACAGAAACAACAGATACAGGGGAACCCTATATAAAGCATTGTACAATGTGCCCACCAACCATTACCTTCATTTTTCGTTATGTGGAAGCATGCATTTTCTTGCTTAACACAGGAAAAGTGTCTTGCTTAACAATGGATCACAATATTTAGGCAGAGAGCCTGCATGCTAGAAGGAAGAGTCTAATCAAACATTAACAGGAAGCAGGAGTTTCTTTTTCTTGTTAACATTCTGGCTGTGTCTCTCTAGCGTGCAGGCTACCTGCCTGCATGTCACATTCCTGTGTTAAGCAAGACACTGTTTCTGTGTTAACCAATAAAGGGCGCGATCCTAACCCCTTATGTCAGTGCTTTCCAGCACTGACATAAGAGCAATGCAACTTCGAGGTAAGGGAACAAACATTCCCTTACTTTGAGGAGGCCTCCGTGACACCCAACTGCAGGATGCAGCACATGTCCCATTGGCACAGCTAAGACAGTGCTGGAAAGTACTGACATAGGGGGTTAGGATTGTGCCCAAAGTAAAATAAAGAAAAATGAAGGTAATGGGTGCAGGGGGCATGGGGCCTCACGGAGAACCACGGATACGTGAAACTGTGCGTACCAGATCTGTGGATACGAGGGACACCTGTACGTCACTCAGGAAACAATCAATACCATAACTGGAATCTTTTCTATAAGACAAGCAAAATTCCTCAGGAGTTATGTGTTACAAGCTGTTCCACCTTTTAAAGCGGATACTGAGTTTCAAGCTGAAGTTAGCTTCTCATAACTTAATGACTTTACTTTGCCCAAAGTGCTGTTTCCTATGACGAAATTAGCATTCAGCAACAAGAAAGGAAAAAACTCATATCTGAATACGTGATCCTTACCTGAAGTTTAATAATGCCATGACCCCACTGATCATTTAATGGCCCTGGATTATGTTAACATTTGACCTGTCATTAATCTGCCACCTTAAATTTTCCAAGCATCTACCCTGCTGGATTCTGATGGGAAAATGGCAGTGGAAAAGCAGAAAACTGTACTAATCTCTCTAATAAATCTGATTCTCCAGATCAAATAAAGGAGAACTAGTATTACGCAAGGATGTGGCGGAAGTCAACATTATGAGGCCCACCCATGATTATATAAATCAGTCAATGACATATCTGACAAAGAAGGATATGCAAGTAAACAAGAATAAAAAAGTCAGACTTCTGTGACAAAAAAATATTAACTCTTTCATAAGAGAGAGCTATAGAATTTTAGGGTAGTTACTTGATTATAATTGAGAAAAAATGGCAGGGAATAGCATTGAGACAAGGCAATGCACCACTGAACCTAAGCAAGGTCTCAAGGCTTGGGGCAAAATGATGTGATGAAAAGCACTAATGTGACACCCCTACATTTTGCAGTTCCCCACCACTGTTCCACATCATTGACCACTGCTGGGTTGGGAACATGGAAACACACACGCCCATTATTAAATGCTCTACAATGGGAAAGTCAGTGCAGGTTGCTTTTTTCAACAGAGGCTCTATGTTCTTCAGCACCTCTAAGATAGCTCTTCACCCCTTTTCCAGGACCAAACCCATATTTACAAGCCTTCCACTAAATTCCCATGGAACACTGCATATCTCCTTTGCTTGGCTAGCCATGCAGTTTCAGGGCCCAAACCTATACAACTTTCCAGCACTGATGTAGCCATACCAACAGGGTGTACACTGCATCCTGCAGTGGGGGGAGTCAACCCCAGCCTCAAGTTTGGGAATGTCTGTTCCCTTATCTTGGAGCTTCATTGCAGCTGCATCAGCGCTGGAAATTTGGATAGGATTGTGTCCTCAAATACCTTAAACTTATTGATCCGCTTATTGAACTTATTGGCCTTGATCCAAATTTCACCCCAAACCTGATATTAGCCATGGAAAGGAAAATGAACAGAGAGGAAAACACTCCCCCCTTCCCACGGCTAATAGCAGCACAGGGGAATGGATGTGGTTTGCTTAAGATAATCATTGTTGGAAAGGTCTCAAATTTTTCCCCCCAGTGAATGCTTTTAGCACACACAAAAGCACTTGGGAGATACATTCAGACAGGGCTTTTTTTGTAATGGAATGCACCGGAATGCTGTTCCGGCACCTTTTTGTCCCCGTCCTCTCTGCCCCCACCTTTTTTCCCCCCTGCCTGCACCACCCTGCTCTGCACTGCTGGCTAGGGAGGGATTCGAACCTCCAACTTTGTGCTCCACAGCCCAGCACTCTCTCCATTGGGCTATAGGAAAGCCTATTGTCAAAGTGTTCAGAACTAATATATAAGGTCTTCAGCCCAGCTGGTGGCTATCAGTGCCTCAAGTATTAGTTCCAAACACTGTGTGCCTAAGACCTCTGGTGGCTCAGTGGTTAAACTGTAGGTCTAGGGTTTCAAATCCCACTGAGGAATAATTTTTTTTTTTTAGGTGGGAAGGTGCTCCATGGCTGCAAAATATAAAGGTTGGTTGCTAGTTGCCAAAAGGGGGACCAGTTGAGGCTGCAAAACTCCTCAAAGTTCAGTCCCAGGTAGGCTCTTTTTTTAACTTTTTTTTTTTTTTAAGTTCCAGTTAGGACTTAACCCACAGTTAAGCTCCTGGAGTGAGCCCCCTGCTGGAGGCTGTGGGTTAAGTCCTACCTAGGACTTAAAAAAAAAAGTTCAAAAAAGAGCCTGCCTGGGACTTTTGGCAACTAGCAACCAATCTTTATATTTTGCAGCCATGGAGCACCTTCCCACCTAAAAAAAAAAAAAAAATTATTCCTCAGTGGGATTTGAACCCCAAGACTCTGGTTTCACAGATCTACAGTTTAGCCACTGAGCCACCAGAGCTCTTAGGCTCAAAGTGTTTGGAACTAACACTTGAGGCACTGATGGCCACCAGCTGGGCTCAAGACCTTATATATTTGTTCTGAACACTTTAACTACTGTATAGGCTTTCCTATAGCCCAATGGAGAGAGTTTCTTATAGCCCAATGGAGCACCTCCCCACCTAAACAAAATGGGGTGTTTCACTCCAGCTGTGGCAGGAGTGCTTTTGCTATCAGGGAGCTCACACGGGATGGACGTGTGTGTGTGTGTGTGTGTGTGTGCACGCGCGCGCGTGCGCATGTATAAAAAATGGTTTATAAATAAATAAATAAATAAATAAATAAATAAATAAAAAGTTGTGAGTTCCTGCACCTATTTTTTTTACAAAAAAAGCACTGCATTCAGACATCTCTGACCACATCTAATTTTGTCCCCAAGCCCTGTTGAATGCTACAGGAGTTTCTCCCCAGTAAAAGGGATCTTAGAGGACAATGAAAGCTTCTGGAATTGATCAGAATGTAAAACATAAGCAGAAAGCATGAGCAAACATTTCATCCCCATAGGAGTCCATTGCTCTTGTGCAGCTGTTGTATCAGCCTCTCATAGTAACAGATACTTAAAACAACATAATGGGCACTTTCTTACCTATAAGCCGTTCAAGCATCTGGAACATTCAGGCAGGCACATTGCAGTAAATCATGCTTATAAAGAAACACTGCAAAAACAACAAAAGTCACAGAGGAAAACATTGTCAGAATCCCATACACATGTGGATTGTCTATTTTGTTTCATTGTGTTTGGGCAAGATTTCCCATGATGCCTGGCTGACATGCACACCCAATAGGCACTTTCTAGATCCTCCACACTTTTTTTCTGAAAGAAAAAAAAATGGTGAATATAATTAGACATGGGATACTTCTAACAGCTGGAGAGATTTCACACTTAGGGCCTAATGTACCAAACTTTGGATTTGGCACCATTTCAACCTGAGACCTGGAAGTCATAATTTCTCTGACATATTTTTGGCACAGGGCGTTATTCATGCAAAGACATATATCATTTTAAAGGGGAAAAAATGTTGTACCTGGTTAGTGATAAATGAGCAACTTCAGAAGCAGCGTCAGAAGTAAATAATGATTCTGGAAGGGCTCGTGTTCAAATTGTAAGCTAATTTCTCTCCTTGTTTAGAAAGGGCCGGTGCTTGAGTTCCACATTACTGAAAATGCCTCAGACGCTTCTCTCATGCTTTAATCAAATCAATTTGTGCAAGATTTACAAGAAAAATACATTAGTGGAGTCCCAGTGTGCCAAGCAGAGCCATTGCAAAGCTGACCATACCAAGTCTGCAGTTTCTTTCTTCTTTCCCAGAGAAGGCCCTGTCACCTGAAGGTGACTTTTACCATGTGCTAAAAAACAAATAACCAACAGTGCCTGTGTGTTAAGCCCACAGTTGATGGATAGTCATAAGGCATGACTGAATGCATAGTTAGGTACACTTAAATCCCATTGAAATCATTGCTGGGATTGTGGCCAGAGAGATTGCTTAGTCCAGATATTTGTCAAAGCAGCATCTTCTGGTATCTAGTAACTAATCATTATCAAATCTTATCCAATCTAAAGCAGAGCTGGCCCAAGAGCTCCTGACACTTTAGGCAGCATGCCAAATACTGCCCACTTCATCCAATGATGTGCCAGCCTCTGCTCTCCCACTCTCCAATATTCTAGCTCTGCACTTTCCTCCCCTGTTCAAATTTGCTCTTCCTCTTTCTGACCCCTTTCATTTTCCAGTCCAGGGAGTGGAAAGAGGAAGAGACATGGTGAAGGCAAGTAAGTGGACAGAGATTCTCTCCATCTGCTGCCTGATGCGTCTGCTTCAGTTGGCCTCACAGAAGGGCCAGTCTTGAGCCAAAGTTGCCAGAGTTGGCACTGTGAAAAAATACAATATTGGTCCAGACATTGCTGTTATTTTTTACTATTGATAATCACACTGACAGTACGTGCTGATTAAAGAAATTATGTGTCTGTGAGTGTTTAGAAAGTGGCTTCTAATGCAGATTCCAGTTGTTGAGTCCATAGCCCAGTCCTAGGGATAGTCTATTTGCCATCACATAAACATTGAAGGACACACAGTAGAACTGTAGAGCTGCACCCTATGCTGAAAAAAGGCAAGTTGGTGGCTGCTGTGTGGATGCCTGAATTGTTTGAGTCCACTTGCTGACTATGAGCTTTGCCAGTGTCACAAAGTGTCAGGTCAGCAGCCCCTGCATGGGGTGTTCTTAAATGTTGTTTTTATGCAGATTTTATTTTTTCCTAAGGAGGAAAAGTGCAGAAAGCAGTGTTATGTGTTTTTACTCCAAGGGTGCATTTTTATAAATTATAATCGCTTTGAAAGTGTACTTGATAGGTGATATAGGTGGTATCGTGTCAGCAGATGCAGCCACAGTCATTACCCATGCACACACATCTCCAGTCCAGGCAATTTTTCCCCAGATTTCCCAGTTTATTTCTTAGCAGATTTTGGGGTTGTTGTTTTTTGTTTGTTTTGTTTACAAAGGAGAAGTGTAGAAAGTGGCATAATGTTTTTATTTCGTTATCACTGAAAAATCACACTTCTACCAGTGAGATCAGGTCATGTGACCTTTTCATTTTTCCATGTGCATTTTTTACTTCTTGTTTCTGGATTCTTATCTGTGGAGAAAAATCTCTGAACATTTCATTTTGGGATCTTATCAATTCACGTTACATTATCTCTTGATATACACACCTAGAAAAAACTGACAATGTGAAATTTGGTTCTGATTGTTATTTGCCATTATACAATACAATTAAAAATATAGTGTATTATAACTATAGTATTATAGTTATAGTTATATGGGGCTCGTCAGCTGGGAAGGCAGCTCATCTGAGAGAAGGAAAACTCTGATCCCAAACCTCCACTGCCTTGTGGCTACATCCAGTTATGGAAAAGGCTTCAGGAGTCAACCTCGAGGCAAAATCTGGAGCCGGAGTCCCTGAGGCAGTTCATGGCTGAACACAGTCACGTTCTGGCAACTCCTGCGACGCCGCTGGAACCAACCGTATTGGCCTCTGCCTTTCCATTGGACCATTTCAGCGACGTGGAGAGGGGGGATTTGCTGCATGGGTAACAGCCTATCCTCCATACCTACTTTACCCAGGCTTCGCGCACTGGAGAGGACACTGTTCCAGAACCACCATTCAGAGCGTGACACCATAGTCTTCCAAGACTGAAGGATGCCAACTCAATAGTTATAGTGTGTTATAGTTATAGTGTGGGGGCTATAGTGTGGGGGGGCTCTATAAAACCTTTTCCAATCAAGCCATTTTTCTTGTTCTCACCCCTAGGTATACTATAGCTTAGGAAAAATCAGTACAGTATAAGAACAAAGCAGAATAGCATAAGAGGAAGACTGGGAGGGAGATGCTGCTATAGAGGAGAGAAAAGTAGGAAGGTCAAGCAGAGTCACTGTAGCATGAAACAGCTTAGCACATTTGATCTGGCAGCAATTCAGTGACATCACAATATGGACTTTGAGGTATGAAGGGGGGAGCAGAGGGGGAGTGGAGAGAGAATAATCATGCCCTTCCTATCTGGAGAGGGTACTGATTGATTCTTATTTGTTTCTCTAATTAAATGGAAATGATTAATGGGTCAGGGAAATCCTTTGGCAGCATAAAAGCAACCAGCTGGAAGAGTCATTTTGTTCCAACTTTGTAAAATTAATGTTTCCTGATAAAAGAGAATATATATATTTAAAATATTATATTAATTTGTAATGTAATATCTTACCAGTGCAATCCTATGCCAGTAAGTTCCACTACACTCAGTGGGGCTTAGAACCCAATCCTGAGCTCTGCATGCTGGCTTACTGCTGGCGCACCCTGTCACAAACGTGTCATAAGGCACATTCACAGGGATTAGTACCAGCCCAGAGCTGGATCTAACCCAGCATGAGCTGGTGCTGAGCCAGCACTGGTGGAAAACTGGTGCTTCACCAGGCAGCAGAGAGGTAGGTGGGGGTGTGGGAGGAGACGGGGAGGAGGCATTCCAGGGTGGGAGGAGATGGGGGAGGGTGAAGAGGGTGGAGAGGAGGTGTGTCAGGGAGAGGGAGCGGGATGGGAGCAGGGTGGGACCGGTGGAACTGAGCTCCACCAGATCCTGAGCTCCATGTCAGGCCTTGCGGCACAACATGGAACTCTTTGATTCTGCAGCAGTTCCAGAGCTGTCGCAGAATCAAGTAGCCCCACTGTGGAAGGAAAGGCTCCTTTCCTTACCCGGGGAAGGGGACAAATGTCCCCTTCTCCCAAGGAGCAACTGGCAGTTGTCCGGTTGCGCTTAGGATGCTGTGGCAGCCATTTTGGCGCTGTGGCAACCCAACGCTCCATGCAGCTCAGGAATGGGCTGTTACTCCCAGAAAGTGTGTTTAGCAGCGTTTCTCAAACTTTGAGGGAGCTTTACTCCCTCAGTAAGCTCTTGCAGGGGAGGGGCTAGGGCAGCGACATGATCCCCAGGATCGCTAAGAGGGGTGAGGGAGGGTGCTTTGCTCTTACTTTCAGGTTCTCAAACTGCGACCCACCAGTTCGTGTAATGCTTCCCCCATCCCTATAAGGGGTGGGGCGAGAAGGGGTGCTTGTGACTTACTTTCACAAGGCAGGGCTGCAGGAGGTGCGGGGAGCCCTGCGCAGCCCTGCACAGAATTCCCCGAGGCTTGGAACTTTCACTAAAAGCAGGCGCAAAGCACTTCCATTTTGCAGGGCGAACTACCAGTTTGAGAACCTCTGGTGTATAGGATTGCAGCCAAAATGTGAGTGGGGATAAATACTGAAGTTGCTCAATATTTTGTGTGCTCAATAAAGCATATGCAAAATTTCAGCATGCTTTAATCAAAGCCAGTAGGTGACCTTAGCCAAGCTGCTTCCTCTCAACTCCAGCTGCAATATGGGGGTAATAGTACTGGCTTACCTTACAGGGTTGTTATAAGGATTACAACAAGATAACATACAATAAGTGCTTTGAGCTCTGTTTTACTATGTAAAATGCTGTGTATTTTTGTTATTAAGTTACACTGTTCCCAGAGTCCAAATGGAATTTGATGTCTGCAGTTTGTCCCCTGAACTCTTACCTGGACCAAACTGGCACTATGGAGAAATTTTGGGGTGTTTTTTGCCCCAATCTTAATCCCATTCCCCACCGGCGCAACTTGCGTTGCTCCAGCAAAGGCTGCTCTACAGATATCACAAAGCAACCTCTGACAAGCACAGCTGCCCCACCAGCCTGGACCCATGGACACCTGCCCAGAGCAGGTAAGCGCATGCAGGGGGTTGGAGGGAGGTGGAGAAGTGGTTGAATGGAATGGGAGAGGCCAGAACAGGAAAGGGATGGGTGGAATGGGGTGGTGACAGGGTGGGGAGGAGGGCAGATCAGCCCAGAAGAAGGGAGGATCAGTGGTGGCAACGCATGCCAAATTCCCAAGCTCCTTCCTGGGCCCAATCTCCCTTCATGGAGCAACATGCACTTGCACCAGCTTCAAGCTGGTGCAGATCCAAGTTGCCCCATAGCAGTTGCTGAGGCTTACCCTGAGGAAATGGGACAAATGTCCCCTTACCCCCAGGAGACCTTCAGCAGCTGAAAATCCACTGTGGGATGCAGCAGAAGCCATGTGGGTGCTGCTGCATTGCCGCATGAGGATTTGGTTAAAATTGGACTGCCCTTCCCCCCCCCCATTTTTAGAAAAGTGCCCATAGGTATGTGCCGCTACCTGCCCTTATGCTGGAACATGAAAACAATGTTGTTGAACTTTCATAACCTCCATAATGCGGCCTTGAGCCACTCCGTTCTGTATGTGTGGTTTTGTTTTCACACCTGTAGCATCTAGATTTTCATGAGAAAACAAAAAATGGAACAGGTGTCAGGTAGCATTTGTCTCTTTTAAGTAGGTAAGTAAGCTACCCTTTTAAGTAGGACCTGGCAAGTTCAACCACTTAAGGAATTGCGGTTGCATATTAATAAACACCTGTCTGGTATTATAGAATTATCCAGTGGAGATAGTCACTCAGAACTGCCAAATAACCTTCTTAATAAGGAGCAATACAGAACAGAAGACTAACTGGAATTTGTGGGACCCTGGAAATTCCAAATATAAGATCTTTTGTGAAGTAGAAGTGACAGCCCTCGTAAGGAAGGATTCACACATGCATATGATCACTTGTCTCTCGATGACTTATTATTGCTTAGTGACCCCCAACTTAACATGTGGATTGCCTCCACGGAAAAATACTGGACCAAGATGCTATGAGGTGGTACAACAATTAATGCTGGGGTCTTTGATCTCTGAAGGCTATTTCACACATTGAAATTGCTGCCTGCTATAACCATTCAACGATGCCATACACATGCCATACATTCACAGTATGGTAAATTGAGAAGAGAAGGGGGGTAACCAACCATATGTGGTTGTCTGTCTTTGGAATGCGCTGTCCCAATTGCCAGGCTGAAAGACTTGAGGTGATGGTGGAGGGGAATTCGTGTGAATGGAGAGCTTACCTTTCTTTGTAAACCGCTTTGTGGACTTTTAGTTGAAAAGCGGTATATAAATACTGTTAATAATAATAATAATAATAATACCACAGGCGCAATATGCCCATTCTCCTCAGGCTGTTGTGGGGTAGGGCCACATTGCCACCTGGGCACTGGGCAAGGTGGGAAAGTGGCACCTTCTGATTAGTTTAAGGCACCAACAGGGAGGAGCTGATGCATCTGTTTGAGTTACTTGTGCAGTTTGCACCTCATTCCATTAAACATTAATAAAATTGTGTTCCATTTATAATCAAAACTCCTTGCCTTATGTCTTACTGGGGTATATGGGCAAAACCCCTCTGTGGCCCAGTGATCTCCCCAGTTCCATGAACTGCTTCCATATGTCCAGTTCTACAATGCTCTATTATAAGCACTGAGAGCATGGGAGACTCCGGTGTCTTATTGATTGCCAGTGAGGTGGAACACCTCACTGCCTCGGATGTGTGCAAAACATTTGAAGAGAATTTATTAAAGCGATAACTCTGGACAAAGTTCTGTTGTCAGCTGCATAGCTGTGATACCAGTTGCTTTCACTGAGAATTGCATGCTGATGATGGATGTCAGGATTTGTTCCAACCCAATCTCTTAATTGTTTTCAGCTTCACCACTCTTGGCATAGCGTATGGTTTTCATTCTGGGTGCAAAAAGAACTGGGCCTCTCTGTTTCCCCTTATTGTGAGGGGTCTTTCCCCATATTTCTTGAATCTGACCCCCTGAAATCAATGGGACTTGCTGCCAAGAAAATGTGTTAAGATTCAGGCTTCTGACTTTGATTGCCTTAATGCTCTTGCTCCTTGTTTCAGAATATTTCCTTCATGCTTTAAAAGTATGAAGTTTAGCAAGATGGACAGAATAGTATGCATTCAGAAGCTACAGACATGCTTAGTGTGTAAGGCAAGTTGACATAAGCCGTCCTGACTGTTCATAGCTACATTTGGATAATGTGTGAGTTGGACATATACAGATTCAGTAAGCATACTAACTCCATTCACACTGTATGTTCCATACATGTTCAATATCAGTATATATAATGGTTGATCTGTATCATTATTTACAAATTATGTTCCAGGGAGGTGCATGGTGCAGCGGCAAGAATTAGGGCCTTCTCAGTAGTGGCACCAACATTATGGAACTACCTCCCCCTTGATTTATGAATTGCTACCTCCCTGGAAACGTTCAGGCAAGGCCTGAAGACTTTACTTTTGAGACAAGGCTTCTGAGTTCTTGGCCTTTTTAACATCTTTTTAACATTTAGTATTTTATAGGTTGGGGGCTTATAAAATTGCTGTTGTTGCTCTTTTTATTGTATTAATGTCTGATTGCTGTCTTTTTAAGATGCTACTTAAGGGCTTTAATATTTTAATTTGTTTTAATTTGTGTTTTTAATTGTGATTTTATGTTTTTGTATTTTTTTTATTTATTGTTGTAAGCTGTCTTGGATCCCTTTGAGAAGAAAGGCAGGATAGAAATGCAGTAAATAAATAAATAAATGTTGCGCCCATACAGTGTGTGCCCTAGAAGTTCAATCACCGTATTGATTTTGAAAATTAACAGGCCAGTCCTATCCAGAACAGGATAGTGGAGTGTGGTGGTGATGGGGTTGGGAAGAGGGTGGACTGGGACCAGGAAGGGGGTGGGTTCAATGGCAGTACTATCTGCTGGATCCAAGCCCCCTTACTGGGCTAATCCACCTTCATTGGTCCATATGGACTTGCACCAGCAATATTACTGGCACAGGTCCAAGTAGAAACACTGGGCTGGGAGGGGCTTACCCTTGGGCAAGGGAGAAAATGTTCTTTTGCCCCTAGGAGAATTCCATTGGCCAAAACTCCTCATCGGGGTATAATGGACACCACTTTGGTGCTGCTGCATCACTGCATGGGATGTTACAGGGGATTGGGCTGCCTGGGTAGCAATTTTTAAAACTGGATATTTTGGAGCAATTGGATAAATTGGTGCAGCAAAGTATTGCCACTCCATGCTACAGATTGTATTCCTTTGAATACACTTCACTTCAAGCGTGTCTGCCCAGGCTCAGCCTCAGTACCAGTTTTGTTTGTTTGTTTGTTTTTGCCAGGACTCAGTCCAGGAAGACATCAGGAACGGCCCATTCATAAGGTCAGCAGAAGCGGCCACCACTGGTGGCAGATTGGTCAGGGAGAACTCTACCTCTCATTTTCATCTGGGACCATGGAGGCTGTGGAGCCAACTGTGAAGGATTGGATGTGAGCAAAAAGAAAGAAAGAAAGAAAGAAAGAAAGAAAGAAAGAAAGAAAGAAAGAAACTTAGAGCGCAATCAAGGGTGAGAGATCAGCCAGTGCAGGCCCCCTCCACTGATCCAGAATGCCATAAAGCATGTTTGCACCTCTTCTAGAGCCATCTGGCCTGGCGCAGAGGCCCATGGATGCTGGATCCATGCCTGGATGGAACACATTTGTGCTGACCCAGGAATCCTGATGCAGGGGTTGGAGAGAGTGGTGGGCGGGTGTTCTGGGGTGCGTGGACCTGGAAGCGGATCAGATCAGGGGGGGACCCTTCACGACAGTGCAGGTCATATCCTAACCCCCACTTCTGGCCCAATCAGCCTTACATAGGCTGCTCGGATTTGCACCAGTTATTTCCCTGGCACAGAACTGAGTAGCCCCATAGGGATGAATGGGGAAAAATGTCCCCTTACCCAGAGTTGTCCTCCAGTCACCTCCTAACCTGCAATGGATACAGCTCTGGTCACTAGGCCTGACTGGTCCAGGACTGGTGGGAGTGAGCTACCCATCCAAGGAAGACAGAGGTGCCATTATTCAGTAAGAAAGCTGTCTCTACAATGCGTTTTCAATCTCTGCTGATTAAGGTTGCACTCATCTTGAAGGATCAGGTTTGCAGTCGGGGAGTGCTCCTGGACCCAGCTTTGCTTCTAGAGGCAAACTAGGAATGCCTTTGCCCAGTTTAGGCTGGTGTGCCTGCTGTAACCATTTCTGGAGAAAGCAGATCTGGCAACCGCAATCTGCTCTTTAGTCACATCACAACTGAACTGCTGTAATGTGTTCGATTTGGAACTGCCCTTAAAGCCTTCCAGAAACTTCAGTGCGGAATATGGCAGCCGTGAAGCTTATGGATGACCAATGAGCCATGAAGTTCATTGGTCAGAGTGCATTATTGTCAGGGTGCAAAAATGTGTTTTTTGATCTGCGCTGGCTCCTGGCATTAGATTGTGGCCCATGTGGATTGTGATGACAAGCTGCAAGATTTTGCAAAGAAAAGACTTCTTCAAAATCCCTTTGTCTGGTGGGAGTTTCTGACCCAGCTGGAATGCATACAAAAACCTTGTCAGGATCAGCAGTTAAGCCATAACAACAACAAAATGCAAACTTGGAATGAGCCAATTTCCCCTCCTTTGGGGGGGGGGGGGAGTGAGATTCAGAGTGTAAACAGTACTCTAAAAAGCACTCCATGGCCCTGATCCAGCAGAGCATAGTTGCAGCAGCTGGGGATGTGTCTGTGTAGCACAGTAAAAGAGTAATTGCAGATTTGTTTCCTGAGCTCTATGTGTATAGCCCCTGACTGTTGGATCACATACGCAGCACCTGTTTGCATGGTGAGCAACTGAGCCTGATTCTCCATCTGGCCTGGGGAAACACACAGGAACCTGCTTCTGCACACCTAGAACTAACTGAGAGCTCTTTCCTGTCAGCCCTTAAAATCCATGGGATAATATTGAATTAATAGCATAGATATAAAAAGCACATAGCTAGAAAAAATATGCTTTAATTTCCATGAAAAGAAGGTACAAAAAAGTGCCTTTGAGCCTCCCATTCTTGCTGGTGTGATGTATTAATGCTGTTATGAGGAAGAGAATTTGGAAGAGGAACCATGCTGGTCTGACAGAAAATTAGGAAAGGACTAAAAACAAAGCGGATTGGTGCTCCATTGTGAAGCATGCTATTATTTCTCTTCTCTCTGGATCTCTGTCTCTTTTTTTTCTGAATGTGTTATCTCACCCTTTCTTTTTCTTTCATCTTTCCTTCTAGTTATCAGTTTTGGCTGGTTTTAATATTCATTCAGCTCCAGCCTGACCACTCAGCATTTGTCTTTTTGTTCTTTTGGTTTTCTGTCTTCTCCTACCTACTTCCTGATGAGGCACAGTGACCCTTGACCCTAGACTGTAAAGTCACTGGATAGCCCAGTATAAGTATAAGCAAAGAAAGAATCATTTTTAAAGTCTGACTAAAGCATGGAAACACACAGAATAGAAGAAGCTGTTTGACTTCATTTAAAGGCAAAATTGTATTGTCACAGAGCTGCTTAGGCGTAAACACCTTGGAATGCAAATAGATAAGATTGCTAGGAAACGAGCAGATAGGCCCCAACTTGGCAGAAGTAGGACAATGTTCTGTTTACAGTTTTGTGTTTGTTTATAGTTTTAAATTGTTATTCTTCCATGCTTTCAAAGGACAAGACACATATAGGTAAAATAGTCTTTGCCCTCAAGTGTAACCAACATATATGGGGACATAGCAGTCATTTGAAGTAAGTCGTAAGCAACCCTTGCTGCTTGATTTTAGAAAAGTCTTAAGAACAGACAAAAGTTTTAACATTGCAGGAAGGCTTCACAGGTATTTCTATGTTGACATTAGCATAGGAGAAGGCAAGAAGAAGACAGAAAAGCATGAACTTAGGGGAAAGCTTCTCTGCTCATTAACCACTCTGCTATCAGCTGGCAATGTTTCTTGGCAAACTAACAAAGTGTCTAGCTAGCTAACCACAGACACCTGTAAGAGATGAACTTTAGAAGACAGCACACATTTTAATTAGATAAGCAAGCATCCTTGAACAAGTCAAAATGAGACGAGGCTACTCCCTCTTTGAAAGTAATGAGAGGGCGAGAAGATGAAAGGGACAGAGTGGAAAGTATCAGGAAACTTCTGCTTTTGGAGACTCTTTGTTTGAATTGCAACTGAAATAGAGGCAGGCCATAGGGGACTAAAAGTTACTTGAAAAGTTTAAGAGAGCAAAGAAGCTGGTTGAAGCCTTAGTTCAGAGAGATGACACTTTAGCAGGTGCTAGGCAACCACTGAAGAGGAATGAGGTCACTTCTTAGCAAGGATATACACCACTATGCCTGCCAATATCTTTCATGCTTTTTAAGGCAAAAGACATATCCCTTAATACCAATGTACTGAAGGTAACTGATCACAACAGTTATATAGAATTAAGACATAGAAGTCAAAATGTTTGATTTTAGTGAAAGTTAAAGGAAGTTTAAAGGTCTTTGCTTTGCAGAGGGCCCCACAGTGTTTTATTAAACCCAGGAGAAGAAATGCAGAAGAGATAAGATAGGTGGCTCAAGCAAGGCCATCCTAATTAGGATGAGTCTGAAGGGGATGCATGCCAAGAAATGGGTCTGAAGTTCTGCCAAAGGTAAGGTCTTCACACCTGTCTTTGAGCATTGTGTCATCTCTTTAATGAGGGTAGTCTAAACCTTGTCAAAACAATTTTTAATTGAATTCATGGATATGAAAAAGGGTCAACAATGGGTCAACAGTGGATAGATGATGTTATGGCACACTCTACTGGTTTTTGAAAACTTTGTAATTCATTATGTTTAATTGTTTAATTTTACCTTTTATGGGAACTGTAACCAGAAACAAGCCTATCAGGTGTCTCTAAAGTTATCTGTAGCCTATTGAGAGTTAGCCCCATCTGTGATGTCAAACTTCAGCCAATGGGAAGTTCAGATTTTCAAACAAAGGACCCGGAATTGACCCTTTCAAACAAAGGGTCCAGTTAACATTGGGAAATTGCTCTTAATGCTTTGGATATGAGTCCCTTAAGATGCCCATTGCTTGCAATGAAATAAAGCCTGCAAACGATCACCATTGAGTACTGAGTCTTGCTTTCTTGAACCTTGCAACACTACTACCTACCTAGAAAGAGCACACTCTCATGGAGCTCCTTGTCATCTCTTTTTCCTTGTCTGATTGCTTCCTTCATTCTTCTTCCCACATCCTTCTCCTGTTGAGACAATTTCCTTTTCAACAAGATAATCTCACTCTCCTGGTCCCTGTTCTATTTTGTTCATCCTGGGTCTGCTGCTCCTTTGCTCTCTTTCACATTGTCATCAGCACTCAGTGGTCTTACTTCTATGTTTTCATCTGTCTTTGTTTACCCCTATTCTTCACACCTTTCATTCTTGCTTCTCGTGCTTTTGAGACTGTGATATGTAATGCACGCTCTTTCTGGTCAACTTCGGTCTTAGATGTATGTTTCATGCTCCATTGGTGTGGTACATTGGCAGGAGATTTAGCTAGGGTTGGGCTGTTAATCCCTGATTCTTTTCTCTCTGCTAAACCAGAGTTCTTCTTCCATTCCATCCATCCATCCTTTTTTTCTTGCTGCCTACTGTTTCCCTGCCTTCTGAAACCTTCACCCTGCAACTCTAATATAATACAGGTATAGCATTTGCTTTTAAGGACTAATAAATAATTACAGTTATTTTTAAAACACAGCAGAAGAACAACAATCTGATATTTCTACCATAGATAAATTACAGCAGTGATTTCCAGCCTTTTTCATCTCTTGGTACACTTGACAAGGCCCCAAATGGTCAAGGCACACCATCTGTTTTTTGACAATTGACAAGACACACTGCATTGCAAGAGGGGGGCTCAAATCCCCAATGGCCCTACTAATAGATGACCCCTCCCCCAAAAAAAACCCTGGGCACACCTGCAGATCATTCGTGGCACATCAATGTGCCACGGCATATTGGTCAAAAATTGCTGAATTACAAGATAGTCAAATCCAATTGGATTCACTCAGTTCAATCATTTAGGTCAGTGGTTCCCTAACTTTGTAGCACCACAACCCACTTTTTTTAAACTAGGGCTTGTTTTTTTTTTAATTGGCTTGCAAACTATAGGAGCTGAGCTCTTTGCAGGGTAGTTAGTAGCTACATTATCTGATTTTTGAATAGCCTCAGGGCTTGAGGCAATTAATTATCTGATCTTTCCATCGCCCTTTGGCAACCCACCAAAAATCAGGTTGTGACCCACCAGCGGGTCCCAACCCACAATTTGGGAACCACTGATTTATGTGAACACTGAAAAAGTGCTTCTTTTAGCAAGATCTCTTCCACCTGAAACAGAACTCAACCGAAAACTGCTTTTGAAAAGACTCAAGTTTTCAGCAAGGAGTAAGGAGTTGTCCCCGAGCTCTGTTAGGTCATGGTGCGTGCTGAAGCTTCCATTTCAAAGAATTGCTTTCCATCGACCATTTTTTCCTCTACTGCATTTACAGCTTCAGGGGATATTTTTCACTCCTGTTTTGGAAGAGAAACTGAATCTTTGACAAGGCTGAGTGAGACTGAGATAAACGATTGGCCGGGTTTCCAGAGTGGTGGAGCTTGTCCAAAAGGGAAGGATTATCACTGGTAATATGCAGTGGCCTCTGAGATGCTCTATCAGCAGGGGAAGAAGAAAATGTAATCCAGGTCTTAGAGGATAAATGAGAGTATCTAGAATGGTTCCAGTTTTTAACAAATCTGGTCAAAACCATTACTTAGTGTCATATTTGCCTTCAGTGCCAAAATACCGTCCTATTGTTGTTAATGTCTGGACTGGCCAGTCCATGAGGCAAGCTGAAACTTTCATCATGTACAGCGGCAGATTTACAGAGCGAAAAAATCTGCCACAGCGGTAATGCTGCCCAGCCTCATTCTGTTCCTGGCCTAGCGGGGCCTGCTGAACAAGGGAATTGCCTTGCTTCCACTGCAACCAGAGGCTCCCATGCATGTTGGTTGCACAAGCTCTGAAGCCAGCTAAGTGGCAGAGGCAGCTCCAGTAGCTGCCTGCGGGTGAGTGGGTCTTGGCAGCATCCACCTCCTTTTCTCCCCATAATGAACTGCAGGGAAGGGTTGAAGGAGCAGCCTCCAATCGTCCTGCCATTGAGTGTTCTTCGATTTGATTTGCTGGTTTGCACCACTGCTCCGATGAGACAACTGTTTTCCTTATCTCTACTTCACACAGGTGAATGAACTTGCCTCTGTCAGCCTCTTACCAATAGCTGCTCTGTTCCTTGCAGCATTTAAAGGACTTGATTTTTAAAGAATTGCTTAGTTTTAGATATACTGTGGATGGTGAGTAAAAACTGAGAGAGCTATTTGTAATTGCCTCTTCCTGGAGGCCAATAAGAAGACACAGGCAAAAATAGGATGACAGCTGAACCTTTCCTATTGTTTATTTCAGATTCAGAGACATGTTTTTGGATCCAATTTTTAAGCTTTCAGAAAAACTTTATGATCCCAGCTGCAGTGGTTACGGGCAGCTTTATAGGGTCTTGCAAAGCAGCAGTTCCATATGTCCGGTGGTGTTTGTTGATACCATGCCTCTTGCAGCCATGCAGCGGTTCTTGAGGTGTGCTTATAAACCCACTAGTAAATGTACCAGCTGTACTCATAAACTTGCATTAGTGGCCTTATTCGAGTTGCCTTACAAAGCACTCCTGGCTGTAAATCCTGTGGTCAGTCCATATACGCGTTTGAAGGCATTGTTCACGTATTGGTGAGAAAATACATTTTTAGCCCAATCCTAGCTAACTTTCCAGCACTGATGCAGCTGCACACTGATACCTGTGGAGGCCAATTGACACCTCACCAAGTTCATCGGGATTCCTTCAGTCCTCAGGCAGCAACTGTTACCCTGCCCATGCTGGATCTTGTCTGATCTCAGAAGCTAAGCAGGGTCAGGCCTGGTTAGTACTTGGATGGGAGACCTCCTGGGAATACCAGGTGCTATAGGCTTATACCATAGTCTTTTGAGACTGAAGGTTGCCAACCTTCAGTCTTTAGCAAGGTGTCTCTCAGTGCAAATGTGTTTGAAATCACAATCTTACATGTAAGGCATTAGAGAATATATTGTGTGGCTCAGATGACTATAATTCGCAATGTCTGCAATTCAAACAACCAACATGAGCTCACTAGGAGTTATTTCCAGGGTCAGTGTCTTGACAGGGTGCCAGCAGTTTTTCCAGTTGGCTGGGGAAGTTGCATATGAAAAGTCCCATTTATCACTCACACACAGCCCAATCCTCATCAGATTGTTTCCAGTCGGAGCAGGTGTTGCATGCTATGGGGGGAGGGGCAGATGGCCAGTGAGAGGTAGGTAAAAATAATTTTCCCATACCTCCTGGCAGGCTGCCTGATTGCCAATGGGTCTCCTTGGACCCATGTCTGCTATTTTGCCAGCAGAAGTCCAAGGAGAGAAAGGGGGCTTATCCAGGGCAGGAAAGGGGAATAGGATCCAATGTGCATAACTGCCATTGAGATGCACCTCTCCCTCCCTTCCTCTCCTGTACCCTGCCCTGCCTGCTCCCTGCCCTAAATCTCCCCCAAACTGCTCATGACTCACACACCCCCCCCGTACTTTACCTGGGATGGGTGTGTGGAGTTGCCAGCCATTTGCACCAGTAGCGCCAACGTGCTTGGCATCAGCGCACCATTTATGGTACCAGAGAAGTATTTGTAACAGTTGAATGCCGGGTTCTACTGTAGTAAATGCCCAACAGGATTCAGCCGATGATGTTCTCAGCCAGGAGAGGACTGCACCATAAGGAAGCAGTTCCCTTATGTACACAAGGGGTTATAAATGGGCTCATCTCTTCATTTGACTTGCAGAAACCTATACTGAGAAGAGAGGGCAGTGGTCTGTCTTCCTTTTTTTGTGAGCCTAGCCATGGTCCTTTTGAGCAGCATTTGTAAAAACCCAAACATTTATGTTGTGGTCTTAAAATTAGTGTTTCAAGTTAACATACTGAAAATATATTGTTTTGACTTGTGAAGATATGAGATGCTGAATAAGAAATTAGCAGCATGCAACAGGGAGGACTTGAAGGTAATTTTGTATGGTGTGAGGATAGCACACACTCAGTATGACTTAATAGAGTTCAACATTATCTAGATTAGTGTTTCTCAAACTGTGGGTTAGGACCCATTAGGTGGGTCATGTACCAATTTCAGGTGTGTTCCCATTCACTTCTTTATTTTATTTTTAATATAGTAGACTTTATGCTATCATGGTATATGACTGCATTTGGGGAATGTTACAGATCTGTACTTTTAACAGGCTATTGCTTTTAACAATGATTGTCAATGGGACTTACTCCTGGGTAAGTGTGGGTAGGATAGCAGCCTAGGACTGTTAAAAAATTTTCTGCTTGATGATGTTACTTCTGGTCATGACATCACTTAGGGTGGGTCCTGACAGATTCTCATTATAAAAAGTGGGTCCCCGTGCTAAAAGTTTGAGAACCACAGATCTAGATGATGATTGGCCACATGCAAAGAGCTGGAGGAAGCAATTTATGCAATGCCATAGGTATTATTACTCATTAATTACCAAAATATTTATTTACTGTTTTCAATTCTTTAAAGTTCACAAAGTGGTTAACATAGCAAAATAACTGAAAAGGTGGCTTCTATCCCACAATGCTCAGAACCAGAGAGAGAGAGCGAGAGAGCGAGAGAGCGAGAGCGAGCAAGCAAGCAAGCAGCTATGCTGTAGTAAATAAAATTGCTACATTAAGTATATACAATGAGGGCCAGCCCATCCATGAGGCTAAATGAGCCCATCACCTCAAGCAGCAGTATGGGGGGGGGGGTGCCCAGTTCTGTCCTGCTTGCCCCCACTGCCCCCACTTCTCCTTCCTGGATTGAAAAGGAAAAGGGGGACAGAGAGGAAATGTGGAGCACATTGCTGAGCTAGAACACTGGAGAGTGGGGAGGGCAGAGGCTGGCATATTGTTGGGTAAAGAAGGCAACATCTGATGTGCCACTTCAGATATCAGTAGGTCTTGGGCTTCCCCAGAGCAATGCAATGCAATGACAAGAGGCATATGAAAAGTGAGTTTATTTATCTATCACATTTTTATACCGCCCTTCCTCCAAAGTGCTCAGGGTGTACATGGCTGCTCCCTTTTTTCCTCACAACAACTCTGTGAGGTAGGTGAGGCTGAGAGAAAGTGACTGGCCCAAGGTCACCCAGGGTGCTTCATGTCTGAGGGGGGATTTGAACCTGGATCTTCCAGGTCTGAGTCTACCTCCCAAACCACTACACCACCCTGGCTCTCAAATTTAGTTTAACACCAAATACAGTCTCAAACAAGTGAGCCGTGTGCATAATGCAAAAGAAAGTGGCAATTCATCTGCTAATTTGGGAGAAATTCCCTTCCAGCTCTCCAATAGGGCAATTTAGGCTGCAGTCCTATCCAAAACTTCCTGGGAGTAAGTTCCATTAACTATATTGGGATGTACTTCTGAGTAGACATGCATAGGATTGGGTTCTTATTTTGGGCCTTGTTTGTACACACACACACACACACACACACACACACACACACACACACACACACACACACAACTTGATTTATCTGCATTCATTTACTGTACACTCGATGAATGGCGGCTGAATATGTGCATTTAGTCCTTTAGAAACCACTGTGTACACAATGAGGTGAGGTGACGGGAAAGTTCTGTCTGTGGTGGTTGATCTATATGTGCTCACTCCTCTTTGTGCATTGGGGGTTGATCAGGTACTGATCCTCTGAAACAGCCCATAGGCATCCTGCAAATTATAGCACATGCTGATAAATATGACACAAACTCTACTGACATATTATAAAAATAACATTATCTGGATATTGTTCAGTGCCAGCAAACCTATTTCTACACAATACAGCATAATACAAAAAAGTACTTAATAGATCTTTCCAACTTTAATAGTTCAACAGGCACTATATTCTTGTTTAAAGGAATAACTATCTCCAGAAAAGTTCTTTTGCAGATTCAAAAAGACAAATGGAAAAGACTTCTTTTCTTGTCAAACTATGCATTCTTTTCCCCTTTGTATCACAAAGAAAAAATCAGCTACAGTTGGCGCTCATGTCTGACTTCTGCTGTTTCAAATGTATGCTCTTTACATGTTCATGTGGCATGTAGATTACCTACTCAAGACTATGCAAAGGTGCCAGGTGAATCATACAAGAGATGTCAGAAGGGATTATGTTTTGGAAAGCAAAAGTCTGGCTTAATGATTTCTGCAAAATGATTTCAGGGGAAGTATCAAACTGTTACTGCAGTGGAATAGGTCAAAAAGTTCTGGAAGTTCAAGGTCTGTATCTTAATCCATAGTGTAACAGAATAGATTATGGTCATCCTATCTTGCATTCCCTCTCCCTTACTCTCCTTGGTTCTGCATCAGCTAAATAGTTGGTGCAGATCAGAGGAGACACCTTAGTCTGAGGTGAGGCTTGGTCCAAGGTAAAGGAACAAAGGTTCCCTGACCTTGAGGAGGCCTCTGAGACTGCCCCGCCCCACAGGATGCGGTACATGCTCTGTTGATGCAGCTGCATAATCGGGGGGAGGGGGTCAAGTAGGATGCGTAACTTGGTGTGTGAATGGACTCCAGCTGGTGGCTGATGTGTGCACTTCTGGAGTGGATCAAGAGAATTCTTAAGAGTCAGCTAAAATGCAGGCATACAGTGGTCACTTTGAAATGTAAATGCTGTTTCACCATGCAGAGGTGCCAGGGGATGTATGGCACCTTGATAGGAGGTTTACCCAGGCTACGTGCAAAATGCAGGTACAATCCATGTTGGCATCCTTCAGTCTCGGAAGACGATGGTATCGTGCTCTGAATGGTGGTTCTGGAACAGTGTCCTTTCCAGTGTGTGAAGCCTGGGTAAAGTAGGTATGGAGGACAGACTGTTTCCCATGCAGCAAATCCCCCCTCTCCACATTGCTGAAATGGTCCAATGGAAAGGCAGAGGCCAATATGATTGGTTCCAGCGGCAATGCAGGATTTGCCAGAATGTGACTGTGTTCAGCCATGAACTGAACTCCAGATTTTGCCTCGAGGTTGACTCCTGAAGCCTTTTCCATAACTGGATGTAGCCACAAGGCAGTGGAGGTTTGGGATCAGAGTTTTCCTTCTCTCAGATGAGCTGCCTTCCCAGGCTGTTTAGTCGCCTCTTACGACAAGTACAGCCAAACCGAGGGCCTATTCTTATCCCCAGCCCCCAGAGCAGGTACAATAGAACATGTAAAATACACATTTTGAAGGTGCATTCACTGAGAGCAAATACAAAATGTAAACATAGACAGGAGATCCACAGAGAGGATTACAAGATTGTATTCAAGGGAGGCACAAAGTGAGGTTATCTTCTTCTTACCATAGAATGAAACAGGGAGGGGGATCACATACACAAGAGTTTGAGGCTTGACCAGAATCCTTTGGAAACATGGCCTGCACATCAGGGAAGTAGTGTCTTTACTGTCTATTTTGTGCAGAAACATTCTAGGCAAACAGTTCAGCTTTCACACTAGCATCCATTCATGTTGGCGTATGAAGCTGGGAGTCAAGTGCTTGGTATCAGAGTCCATATTGTCCGTTATTATAATTGGGGGGGGGGGAAGGATAACATAATTAGGAAGGGAAAGAAAAATAAAGAAAAGGGAGGGCACTCAACACATTTCGGAAACAGTTCTCTTCAGGGGCAGGCAACTTGTCTAAGCTGTTGCTTTCAGAATAAGGGAAACTCTTTTGCTCCTGAAAACAGTAGTTTTAAAAATGCATTGGGCATATCACATGGTACATAAATATCAATTTCTGAGTTTCAGTCTGAAATTTTCCCTTTCTTCTTTGGCGGTGGTGGGCCTTTTGACCTGCTGCTAATTCTTTTCTGCAGGATAAAGTGTAAGCCATCTTAAGTTGCTTGGATGAAACTGTCACAGATAGATAGATAGATAGATAGATAGATAGATAGATAGATAGATAGATAGATAGATAGATAGATAGATAGATATGCATAGCCAGTAACAGACCTGCCCCCATGGCACCCCAAGGTGCAGATCCGCGACATGTCACCCCCCACATCATGCTGCCCCCTAAGCGGATACTTACCCAAGTGCAACAGAGCCTCACAAAATGCTCTGCAGTGCTGAAAAAGCCTTCTGAGGCTTCTACCACGTTCTTCAAGGGTTCCTGATGAAACTGGAAGTACTCTTAAAGTGTGCAGCAGAAGACTCCGAAGGCTTTTCCAGCACTGTGGAGTGCCATGTGGGACTTTGCCTGCAATAGAATGGCTTTGATGAGCGGGTGCCACAGCGTGGAGGTGGCAGCAGCAGTGGGGGCGTGGCAGGCACGACAACTGGGGCTTTCCACCCCACCTTCCCCAGGCCTGCCACTGTACATAGCGACATTTCTCGGGAGGTTTTGTATATCCTTCTAGAGCAGTGTATATCCTTCTAGAGCAGTGATTTTCAAGCAGTGTGCCAGGACATGCTGATGTGTTGCGAATAATCTGCAGGTGCCTTGCAGGTGATTGGGGCAGGATCCTTTATTAGTAGTGGGGAAAGTGAGCTCCTCTGCAGCAGTACGGTGTGCCTTGTTAAATGTAAAAAAAAAAAGATGGTGTGCCATGACAATTTTAGTGCCTTGTCAGTGTGCCATGAGATGAAAAAGTTTGAAAATTGCTGTGCTGGTGAAAACATTTGCATTGTATATGTAAATATGATTTACGGTGCAATCGTATGCATCTCTATGCTGAAGTAAATCCCATTGCTTTTTTGGGACTTACTTGGAAGTGTGTACAGGATTGCAGCCTTATTCAGAGACTCATTATTACCAGTTTGACTACTGTTCAAACACTAGCAGGCACTTTATTCCCTTACCTTGATAACACTTGGTCTCTTTTGTTCAGAAAACTTACAGTGTAATAAAAAATAAAGCTGGGTATAAAGTGGCTAATAGAAGTAGAAGGGTTCACACAAAAATAATGCCTCTCAAGGTCAGACATGGCCAACCATAACATATTTTCAGAAGCTGCTCTTGGCAAAACGAATGTTTCATGAAGAGTGGAAGTGTGGAAAAAGTTACATTTTTATCAGTAGAAGAGACTTACATAAAACACTTTATCAGAGCAAGGGAACGACTGCAATTTAATTAGGTGAAGGGCTTGCTCAAAGTAGAGTTTTGCATGAGTTAAAAAAAAATAATGTTCCATAAGGAGCAGTGCTGTTCCAAAAATAATGTTTTATTAGAGGAGGAGATTGGTGAGAATAACATTTTTATCAAAATTGGAGAGGTTAATGGAATGATGGATTTGGTGAGAATAATGTGCTAACAGTTCTTAATTTTCAATGGTGGGGGAAAAACGGCTCCTGAGAAAACATCGTTTTCACCTAAGTACTTGGTCTAGCTAAAACACTAGTTTTGACAAGCTGTGAAGATGACAAAATGTTATTTTTGGCAGCCCCTGCTCTCCAAGTGGTACTTCAAGAAAGCTCCCTTCAAAGGAAATAGGTGTATGTTGATTAGCATATCTGCAGGTGAGTCAGGTAAATAATCTGATGCCCTAACCCTATCCCCCGCCATAAGCTCCGATGCAGCCATGCCATAGAGGGGCAGGCTGCATCCAATGATGGGGAGGCCTCCTTAAAATAAAGGAACTTTTGTTCCCTTGCCTCAAAGTAAGCCCATGTTGCCCTATGGGCTTACTCATCTGGACCAACTCTTTCGCTCAAATCCAAGTGGACACAAGGAGATTTGGTGGAGCCAGATAAGGGGCATAGGATATCGGCAGCACCACTGCTGCTGCAAATCACCCCATGTCCTCTCCTGACTTGCCTGCGAGTGGCCCAGATCACCCTCTGACCCATTACTCCCCAAACCCAGCCTCAACCCAGTTTACAAGGACTGGCATATCGAGAAGAACCACTGCCACACAACGGGCACTACATGCCATTTGCAGGAGTGGCCTGGCAGCATGCGACAGCACGTGGCATTTTGCAATGCCGCAAATGACACTGCACTGCCAAAATGCGATTTCCAGTAGCAAAGTCAGGGGGAGAGGATTGGGCAATAAATGCACTTTGTTTCAGATTTTCTTCTATTTTATTATACCTATTGTGTGCTACATCCCAGAATGTTTCACGATTGTTTGATGCCCAGAGAAGAGTCTAGCAACTAGTTCTGTTTTTCATTGTTTTTATAGATGACTGACTCCAGAATATTTGAGAGTTTGGAGTCAATTCAGAAGGAGAAATGCAAAAAAGATCTCCTAGCAATGGCACAAACTAGATTTTGCTAGAGAATAAAGAAGTGATGCTTGCAACAGAAGAATTGGTTCACTTAAGGTTTGGGACATAGAAGATGCTTAAATTAATTGACACATTTGTTGGAGGTTGTGAAGGTAAACAGAATCATGATACTTTTTAGCACGAGATTTTTAGTGCTAAAGTGCCTGTATTGTGGTTGCTTTCTTTGGTATTTGTAACTTTGTTTTATGATTTAAAATGTCAATGAACAAAAAACAAGCCAAAAAACACAAAAAGCAGATTGTAATAATGACTGAAAATAGATCTGCTCACATTTCTCAAATGACGTTTTGCTACAGTTTCACTAAATGCTTGGGGTTTTTTGCTGCCTGACCTAGAAAAAAATTGAACTTCTTCCATTTGCCTTTCTTTCTGTAGCCATAAATCTAAAAAAATGTGCAGTGATTTAGTTTGCTATTAAAGCAAGTTTTAAAAATGAATTAAATTTAACAGAGCAATGAAAGACATAAAGGAGATAATGCATGTGTCCAAACTAGGCATGCACAATTTGGGATCCAACAAGTCAAATGTAGTTCATACATGATGGACTACCAGGAGCTTGATAAAACTTTTTTACTACCTGTTTGGGACTGTAATCAAGGACTGGGGTGTGTGGGCATAAGATACACAACAAGACTGACAGGCTGTGTTTGGCTTGGTTGATCATAAGTTATGCAGGCCTATTCCAAACTGATCAAATGGTAAAACCCAGCGTACTTCCAGCCATTAATTCTATGAAGGCATAATACCTTTGCAACTTCAAGCCAAAGGTAAAATAGCTATTCCTCTTTTCCATTGGTGAGCCTGGCCCCAGTGTAGCCTGGGGCCACACCTGCAAGCTGCTTCCCCCACCAGCCTGGCTGCCACCCACCCCTCAGTCCCATCCCCTGCCTTCCTTCCAGAAGCCCAGGGAGGCACCTCCCCAACTCTCCAATGAACTTGTGGGTCCCTTGGCGGGCCAAAAAGCATCACTTCTGGTTTCACAAACGGGAAGTGACATTTTTATGCCCTTGAAAGGCCTTATGAAGGCTGGGGAGGCTTCCATGAAACCAGGAGTGATGTTGTTGGCAGTGCAGAGCTTCCCCAAGCCTGACACCCAGGGCATTTGTCCCTTGCCCCCCTCAGGTTTGCCACACATCTATAGCTGGTGGATAGTCTCCCTTTCCCTGTCCCAAACATGTAAGGGCTAGATTTTCAGTAGGGTCATAGCATAGGGGAAAGAGTGAAACATTCTTTCCATTCTTGCTTTGATCCTGAACCAATTTAGAACAATATACAAAAAAAAAAATGGATGGAAAGGCAATGTGATGGAAAGGCAATAAAGGGTTAAAGTGTGAGAGGCTCTTCCTAGAGAGGGCAGAACAGAGGCAGGAAAAGACTAGAGCAACAATAGAGACAATGCTATTTGACAATGACTGTACAAAAAGTTATGGGCCATTATGGTATGATATGATTGATCTGCACCTGGAAAATTGCACAGCTTTCTTGTTGACTAACTAAGTAATAAGAATCAGATTTTCTCTGTTTCCCCCTTCGTCTTCCAGCATAGCTTCCTAAGCACTAGGTGGGCAGGGAGATGCAATTTCGATGGGCAGCACCTTTTTTCTTCTAGCTGCCACAATCCACTCAGTTAGTTGAAAGTGGATTGGAAAGCCCCAGCAGAGCAGGGCATCAGGCTAAAGAGGTCAGCAGGCAGACGGGCTGGAGGCTCACCCATCTGCTGCCACTCCAAGGGTGTGGATCCACATGACAGTTTCAGGTTGCTTCATGGTGAGACTGGTCCCATATGGGTGGGACAGTGTTAGGATGGCTTTGGCTTTAGCGGTTTGTGAGAAAGCACTAAACACAGGTGAGAAACGTGTCTGCTTCAATTTCATACTCTTTGCACCTTTTTGTTACACCTCTGTTGCACCTCTAGAACATACTCTTTGTTCTACATGTGATTTATATTAGCCCAAGTGGAATGACCGTAGGTTGCGGTCCATAGCCTTCCTTCATCAGGAGGACTCCTGCTTTTAACACCTCCTTGCCCTAAAGTAAAATCACATTGGCTTTCGTGCTGAGGGTGGCATATAGATTGTACTGTGTGTGAACCAATCAAAGGGCAACTGATCAACATCCAACCCAAACTAATTGAGGTTGAAGTCAAACTAATCAAAAGCAAAGTAAAACATTCCGAGGGAGGTAAATGTGAATTTGAGCATTTGTTAAAGAATACAAGTACGCAGAAGTTTATTTATGAATTTGAAAAGCTCTTTTCAGTTCAGTTTTATTTATTTTGGTTTTGTTCCAAGTGAATTTTTACCTCCTGAATTTTACATTAAGTCTCAGGGTTAAATGAACAAAACATGTAATATAAATCCCACCTGAAGCTACCAAGCATCCCTTGCTTTCACACAGATGCCATGCGAAGCAGCCCTGCACACCTCTACTTTATATGGCTGCCACTGGGAAGGCATAAATTTGTTCGTTTGTGACTGTGCTCAGGCTTGTGAAAGGGATTGTGAAACATACAGCTCAGCTAGTATAAATCCTGACACAGAAGACAAGTTCAATCCCTCCTTGCCCGCAACCTCCCCCATAGTTCCTTAGGAATAAGGACTGATTTGAGCATGAACAAAACTGAGGTCGTGCAAGTGTCTCCTGCAGCTCTGTGGACTTTCACATGGGGAATTTTTGTTTGTTTGTTTTGCTTGAAAATATTGTTACATCAGAATCACTTATAAAGATTATAAATTAATGTATATTCAGAAGGTTTTTAATGTAGCCTTTTCCCTGAGGTATGTTTGTTTTATTTGTTCCCAGTATTTATATCATTCTTAAAAAAAGAAAAAAAAGAAGAAGTAAAGAACTTATCTTTCCACTTGCATTAAGGGGTTTGTGCCCTTGGGAGTGACAGTGCAAAATTCCTGCACCCAGCAATGTAAATGGGATCCTGACTTTGGCTTTGTGCATATGCACATATTCCACAGGGTGTCGCAATGTAACATTGTTGGGTAGCTTCTTCTGCACGCAGTTGCGCACCTGTATATGGAGTAGCGCAAAGCACCATCTTATTTGCACATGCGTTTCTTCGGATGCAAACCAAATTAATACGTGTATGATAGCATCATGAAAATGGCATCAGTCAAATATCTAAAAGAGCTGTCCCAAGGTCAAGAAGAGTGCCAGTCAGATTTATTTAATATCAGTATTCAGAGGAAGCCTGCTAAAATGCAGAAGTATTTGCTGCTTGCCAAGGTATGCAGCAGTGGGGATTTGATGTTTGGGGAATGCCATTGAAAAGGCTCTGGCTCTTGTTCCCACATGCTGTACATCCAACAGGGCAGAGACATGGAGAAGGGTTTCGGAAGTGGAACATAGTCCAGGGTGGGTCGCAGTGGGGGAGCCAGTTCTTGAGACACGTGGGTTTCAAGTCATTTAGGGTTTAAAGGTAAAAATCAGCACCTTGAGCGGAGTCAAGAAACAAATGGGCAACAAGCACAGCTGACAAATAATCAGAGTAATCGCTTGGCTTCAGACAAAAGCCTGGTAGCTACACTTTGTACCAACTGAGGTTTCTAAACGGTCTTCAAGGGCAGCCCCATTTGGAGCACATTACAGTAATCTAACCTGGCAATGACTATGGCATGAAAGACAGAGTTCGTGTGTTTTTTTTTTTCCAGAAAAGAGGATGGCTGGGGAAGAAGCCAAAACTTTTAAAGGTGCTCTTGGCCACAAAGAATTGCACACTGTGAGAGGAACATGTCGTGTGAGAGAAACATGCCACATCAGAAATCACATTTGAATCAGTGGTAACACTTCAAAGGTGGTAAAAGTGTACGGTCTTTAGCAGCATAGTAGAAATGCTGCTAAATGCTGCTAAATGCTAGAAATGCTTTGGCAGCAGCATAGTAGAAATGCCAGAACATTGGTTGAAGACATTATGCTGACACAGTCCAGAAAACCAGTTAGTTTGGTGTGAATAGAACTAATCCCTGGATAGTGACTTCATATGGATCTGCTATTGGTCCATCTAGGTCGTATTGACTATGCTGACTGGCAGCAGTATTTCAGGATTTCAGAGAAGGGTCCCCCCCCCCCATTCTCCACTTGGAAATGCCAGAGACTGAACCTGGGACTCTCTGCTGCAAAGTATGAACTCTGCCACTGACCTACTCTCCTCCCTTGATCACCGGCACTTAGGTAAGAAGCTGGCGGTAAGATATTGAGGATGGACTACTATCGCTTCATTTTACAGCAGTCCTTCCAGCACCTAATTAAACACATTTAATTCTGTCTAGCCAAACGTCCCATCCCCCCAAGTTCTCCTAAAGGGTCTCCTTTGTGAATGTCCTTGCTAAATTTTCTTCAGAAATATACTGCAAGCTCAGACTTTACTAGATAATAGATATTCACTGAATACATAATGTCTATATTTATCACCCAATGATGATATTTGATTTCAATATTTATGTCTGGCAGTTGATATTAATACTTTATAGTTGACATGCAGTAAATATAGTCTTGCATTTGCGGAGGTGATTATAGCTCTGACACGGATTGACTAAGCTGATGTGATAGCACAAGATGTTCACAAAAGTTTCAGCTGCTCAGAAAACAGCTGCCAGAATGTTTGCAGTCCAGATTTTTAAGGGAAGAGTAAGTTTTAATTTGGCTGGGATTAAAACTCCGTACAGACCTAAGGTCTTATGTGCTTCCTGGTGGAAGCTGGACTAGATGGGCCTTTGGCCTGATCCTAGTGGGGCTCTTCTTATGTTCTTATGGTAAGGAGAAACAATGAAAATGGTCTCAGGAGCTGAGAGCTGGAGAGGAGAGAGGAATGGTGAGTGTAAGAAAGGCACAGAACATGAAAGAGAAATGTGTGTGTGTGTGTGTGTGGGGAGAAGAAGTAGATGAAGAAGGAGGAGGCTTGAGGAAAGGGCAGAGGAAGCAGGAAATTGAGGCAAGCAGGGGCCAAGAAGAGTTGGGGCTTTTACGTAAGTAACATCCTAGTCAATGTAGTGGTGATGGAGAGGAAGACTTGAGCACTAGGCAAGTCTGACCAAGCAGGCATCTGGCTATAAAGCAGGGAGTTCACTGAATAAATGCCAAATACTGTCAACATGCTTCTCACTCCTTCTGTTTTCAGGGAGCACTTGTGTGCCTAGAAACCCTTGAATGTCTCTGCCTTTAGGCCTTGTGCATTACAAACATGACAGAAAAGGAAGAAGGCTAGGCTAAATGTTTTCTCCCTGACATCAGGAGCAGTCCACCAATAAGGCCAGGTGAAGTAACCACTTCAAGTGATGGGTTGGAGGGGATGGCAGATTGTTGGGGATACCCCACACCCACTTGTCCCATCCCCCAGCCTGCTACCTGTCCAGCTGCTCTTCCCAGCTACTGCCCTATTCTCTTCTTGTGCTCTCCTTGGAGAATAAGTGAGAATAAGTGCGAGGAGGACAGGGGTCTGGCTTACTTCCTTCTTCTTCAGCAGCAGTGCTGAAGATCACAGAGCTGGAGGAGGAGAAGGTATCCACTGCCCTGAGCCTGATAACTCTCACAATCAGAAAAGAGCCACCAGCTCCACTGCTTTCTTTCATCCCCTGCCACTTTTTCTAAAGTGACTGGATGGGAAGGGTGCTGGGTATGGAGAGGGTCTGCTCCTAGGATTATCCCTGCCTGGCCAGTTTAGAAGAACCCACAGCAGCAGAGGAGGTGAGGTTGCAGTGATGGAGGAGCAGAAGATCCCCAGTTCTTGCTCATCAGCCTCCACTCACTTGCCAGTTTTCCATCCTCTGTTGCAAGGAACATTAAATACCTTGAATTCTCAGTACAGGAGTGACCCCTTATTTGCAGCTGAAACCGTGGATATGAGTGACTGCCTGTCTCCGCGGTGCAGGGGTTGCCTCCCCAGAGGCAAGGGAAGCTCCACTCCCCTCATCTTCAGAGGGGTTTCTGAGCTCAGCGAGGCATGTGTCCATCCCCAGCCTCTGCCGAGCTCATACTGAGCTCTGCTATTGAAATAATGCAACTTCTGGTTTCTCCGTGAAACTGGAAGGGATGTTTTTAATGCCCAATAAGGCATTGGGAGGCCCAGGGGAGCTGAGCTCAGAAACCTCTGGAGTGGGCGTGCGGGGGTGTGTGTGTGCTGGAGGGGCGCAGGACCTGATCCATGGATAACTGAAACAGCGGATATGGGAGTCCCTTTACTATGTTTTTTATAGACCTGAGAGAAATGTGTAAAATCCAAGATAAAAAAATATGTTGATGACACACTGGTCAAGATAGGAGAAATCCATGCTGAACTCAGGGTGGTTCAGCTTGAGTATGGCTGAGACCTCAAACAGTAGACCCTAAACAAAGGTTGATCACAAAAGCAAAATGTACACACATCCTTCCAATTTTCTTGACCTTCTGGGCTGAAGTAAGATTCCTAATTTTATCTGAACGTTCAGTTTGGATGGTTTATATATGATAAAGAGCTTATTACACAGTGATTCCTGTACATTTAGGTCAGCTGTGGCAATCAATCAATGGACACTTTGCCTTTGGCAGCACATGTTTCCATAAAAAAAATTCCCTGGCAGGCCCCTGTTAGTTAGTAATGACAGAGTAACCTCTGTGTCAAGTAATATACTTGATAAATTTTGCATGTGCTGTTGACTGACAGAAGTTCTGGCTTCCTGTCCAAGCACTGCACACAGGCTTCAAAGAGCACAGAAACTCCTTTCTTCTCCCCAAGTGCAAAGCCCTCAACTAAGGCTGCAGCTGAGTTGAGTGGGAGAACTGCTTCTGAAGGGAGGGGAGGGGAGGGGCATGCAGGTAATGTTTTGATGTTCACGTTGCGACTGCTTCCTCCTTCCTCTTTTGCTGCATTTCCCTGTCACTCAGAATCACTCTGCAATTCGGTCAGGGTTCTGATGTGGTACTTGGCATGTTCAATTATGTGCAATTCAGTCTGATTGAACGATCCTGCTGCCAAACGGGGATAAATCTAATTCACACACTCCCACTGCCCAATGAGTTCCTATCTTTCAAAATTGGGATGGACGGAGGAGCAGTAGCCCTTTGTTTAGTCTGTGTGGACATGGTAATTGTGTGCAGCTGGGGCATCCGCTGTCCTTGTTGCGCTTTGATTCATTTCTCGGGTCGTGCCCCAGTCGCAGCGATACAGCAGCCCCTTTTGGATACGTATTTCTAAAAAGAAGGAATGGGTGAAGCTCAGCACTTTCAAAATCTTGGCACATTCTTGTAGTCTGTTCACTGTACATTTTATCCTTTTAATAAGCGGTGCTGGGTCTATCTTGTAGTTCCACAAAAGCACTGAAAAGAAAAGAAAAAGTGGTGCAAAAATTCAGCTTCATCACCTTTTTGTTTTTGAAAATAAAAAAGTACGTTTCTAGTCCTTGTGGTTGCAAAGTTCCTTAAAACTATGTGGGCAATGTGCACTGAATTCTTAAGGCTGCTGGTCCCCAGGGGTTTGTAGAGGCATATCATCAGTGCCCTGCAGACCTTCCCCATGGCTTGCTAATGCAGAATAAATTATGCCAAATGTTAAAACAGGCAAAATAAAGTAAATTTGTCCACCTGATTTGCACAAATTATAAAAGCACATAATCCAGTCATCCTTGATGTAGTATTTGGATTGTCTTGTGCAAATATGCGGGGGGGGGGGCAACTATTGCTGATTTATGAAGAGCCCCCAAAACAGAGATACAACCAGTGAAGATGCTGTTGACCTTGCAGTCCTCATCACAGCCATATAATGATTTGGAGAGTCCTGTTGTTCCAGAGTGAGAAAGACCTACCTATCCAAGTGCACTTGGAGGCTGGATGCAGCCTTAGTGTGCCAGCGCACCTCTGTGCGCTGGTGCAACTTGTTCCCGAGGAGTCGCAAATGTGCTCTACTGCCCTCATGGTTAGGATTGCACCCTAAAAGGCATAAAAATGTCACTTCTGTTTTTTGTCAGAACACCAGAAGTCACCTTTTATGCCTTTTGAAGCCCACAGAGGCTGCGGGCAGATGCATACAGTCTCTGCGGGCTTCAGAAAGCCCTCCAAAGGTGACCACTTTTGAAGGAATTAAAGAGGCTATAACAGTGGATTTTCTTATCTGCGGTTTTTTGTATCCATGGGGGATCTGAGAATGGATGCCTTGTGGATATAGAGGCCCCACCTGGCTACCTATTATGTTTATCTAGGATATTGTTAAAATTACATTTTTTAAAAAATTTTTATACGTTTGTTGCAACTCACTCCAAAAATTGGGATGACATGAACTAGATCTTTAAATAAAGTAGAGTAAATTTCAAAGTAGGAATGTGTGGCAGAAGAAGAAAATGCGGTAATAAAGAAATTTAAAGTTGGTTCTTTGTTATTGTATAGTTTTAATATGGTTATGCGGGTGTTATGAAAACTTCCTGCACTTCAAAATGTACCACCATGTGTGCACCCTTGTACGCATAAACCCCCCAAGGTTTCCCCCTCTACACAAATCAGTTTTATTTACAGCAGGAGTCTCCAAACCCTGGCCTGGGGGCCAGATGTGGCCCACGGCAAGCCTCTATCCGGCCCGTGTCCAGCCTCTGATCCCCTGAGAGCCTCTGGCCCAGTTGACTAAACACAACCGAAGTTGTGCTTGTGGGGTGGGGGAATGGGGGTCCGTTTAAGTGTGTGCTTTGGGCTGTGTTGGTGTTTGGAGAAATACTGGACATTTGAACCCATTTATTCATTCATCTAACTTCCATCTCTAATGTATTTATTTAAATTTTATATTTAATTTTATTTTCTGGCCCTCGACACTGTGCCAATGTTTGATTCAGCCCTTCGGCTGAAAAGTTTAGAGACCCCTGATCTACAGGAATCCAAGTCTGAAGAGTAGCTTGGTTAGTTTGGGGGGGGGGAACTGATGGAGGAACAAGGCAGGGCCAGTGTGAGACTGGTGATGGTCTTGCTTTTCCTTGCCCCACTGGTCAATGAATTGGAGTCTGTGGAGTCACAGTTACTATGAATTGGAGCCTGCCCAATAAAATTAATGAATCTGGCCACCAAAAAAGCAAAATCCCAAATAAATTGTTTTTTACACATCCCTATCCACTTACATATTTTTGAAGGGCAAAGTGAAGAACATTCAAATACATTCCCTTGGTGCCGTGAATACAAAATCAAGCCTGCACTCTCAAGCCATAGAATAACTTTACAGATTGCTTTTTGCTGCCTGATGGACCACAAAGGCCTGTTCTACTGTGATCATGGTTATGTGATCATGGTTATGGGTAGATGTTTTCATGTCATTTTCCATTGGTTTATATGAAAATATAGAGCTGCCTTATACAGAATCAAATCATTGGTTCATTTAAGTCAGTATTGTCTACATGAGTGGCAGTAGCTCTTCAAGGCTTCAAGACAGAGTCATTCCAAGTTCTTCTTGGAGGTTACGGACCTTGAACCTTCCACAGGCAAAGAGGTTTGCTGCCTCTGAACTTTGGTCCATCTCCACTGAGCTATGGCCACCTTTGCTTCCAAAATGGTAGATATTTTTACACTCCTCTGCCACTCAGTATATTCACTAAAATGTTTGTGTCCACGTGTATTGACATCAACCCACTGCCATCAGTTACCCAGTTGTTACCATGTCCATAATTTACCCCTGCAGCCAAAACAGGGAATTTTCACTTTCTGTCTGAACCCACTCAGTCATCAAGCACTATCTACCATGAGGTAGCCATGGCAAAATTTAACAAAAAGCAATTGACGATAAGTGCAATCACGAATGTTACCACTGCAGTTTCAGAGCTTACACTAGCACAACACATCTGAAAAACAAATGGCCTGATTCTAGTTTGTTTCAAAAGGAACCTAAGCCACACTTATCAACAGATGTCATTTATGGTGCATCAGTCAAAATGATGGTGTTTATGGAACAAGAAATTTAAAACCAACATTTGTGTTGGAGCACTAACAGAAAGTGGCTTTTCTACACCAGCAGCCAAGCTCGGTGTATTGGAAAACAACAAGCTCAAGCCTAACCAAAGCCATATAATCACATGTTTAAAGCATCTCACTGTAAAAAGATGACATTTGTTGCTTCTGAAACAGCTAATTTTCTATTCATATAATCACATCCTAACACAGCGTATGAATTCCTTGTGACCACAAATGCCAAATTCTTTCTGAACCATGGCTGAAAGGCTTGGCAATGCATTTTTTTAACCTTACTTCTTTTATGCAAACTCAAAATGAATTAATGCTATTATGAAACTTATAAATACTATTGCTGTCAACTCTCTTTTGTATTAAAGACTATCCTTATTCCATTGCTTCATAGAACTTAAAGAATGCCCTATTTCAAACATTCTTTTTGAACAAAGACCATAAAAATAAATCTTTCTTTCTATGCTACATTACTGGCTAAACAGAGAATTCTGATGCAAATAAGAGAGGCCACAAGGACAGCATTTTCTTCTGTTTGGCTAAAAGTTCAAACTCCAGATGAAAAGTGGGTTGTCCAAAGATCTGTTAGAATGGTCCCCTCTGATGACCTGAGAGGACAGATTGGATGGTATGGAAGGAACTGATCCTAACCTAGCCTAGGTTACCCTAGACCTGAGTCATATAGGGCTTTAAAACTAGCACTTTGAATTCAGCCTGGAAACAAACTGGGAGCCAGTGGAGCAACGGCCCGACTGAGTTGAACTGACGAGCCCCAGCAACCACACGGGCAGCCGCGTTCTGCACTAATTGCAGTTTCCGGACCGTCTTCAGAGGCAGCCCCATGTAGAGCGCATTGCAGTAATCTAATCTGGATGTCACAAGGGCATGGGTTACTGTGGCCAGGTCTGAGCAACCCAGGTATGGTCGCAGCAGGCAAATCAACCGAAGCTGAGCAAAGGCTCCCCTGGCTATCAGCAGTCATTACGAGTGCTGTGGGAGGAGCATGTCAGTTCTGCAAACAGGAGCCGCTGTTGTGGACCATAGTGGAACGCCTGGTAGGTTACTATGCTGTTGTTTCTGATAAACATCTCTCGCACACCTGTTCCTGTAATTTAGGTGAGTGACTTGGAGGTTAAGGAGTTCTAAATTATTCAATTGTAATTAGAACAACTGTAAATCAATAACTCTACAATCACCTGTAATGGCAGCACATATGTTAAAATGTGGTTCAAGGTTGGGACGTATCTGGAAACAAACTGAGCACACGGCCTGAGCCCTTTGCTAGGGTGGTTTCCTTGCAGCTGTTGCCATTGCCAAAAAATCCTGCATCTTTCCCCAGGGCCAGAAAGATGGCAGTTTCTACAAAGAGCAAAAGAGGAAAACTGCTTGCCAAGCTGTAGCTGCATATACAGTTGGAGTCTCTGTCACACATGCAGGCCTTTTCTTTGGAATTTAACAGACAAAATAGCCAAATACTAAATGTAACCTCTATTAAATGAATTGTTACAGAGAGTTATGGATTAGGGAAATTGATGTTTCATATTTTCATGAATGTTCTTTCTTCTGAATTGAAAGATTTTTATTTTTAATAGTGGCCTAAATCCTGAACAGTGAAATGAATTCCTTCCCAGTGAAGCTAGCCCAGTGTTTCTCGTCTCCCACCATACCACTTTGCATGGTCCACCTTTTGGAAGTCCCACTGGAAGTAACTGGTGGTGACGTCAACACCAGTAACTTCTGGATTGGGAAGCCAGAAGCAACGGAAGAAACACCAGTTAGAGGCTCAGGGCGGATGGGAGGGCTTTTTCAAACATGTGAAAAGTGCACACTGGAGCTCTGCCCACCGAGCTGAGCCTCATCCTGCTGCTTGCTATGTTGGATTGCTGGTCTCACCGCCAGGCGGTGAAGGCCTGGGGGTCCCATGTGTACCACCAGACACCTCCTCAAGTACCACTGGTGGCGTGAGTACCACTAGTTGAGAAACACTAAGCTAGACCAATTCCTTAAAGGATATTGTGGGGGGGGGGGAGTTTGTTACCCCCATGAGCTTCAAATAAGCCAGTATTCTACTTCCTACCATCCCAAGCAGTTACATGTGCATACTGTGCCAATTTGGTTAATTTTTGGAAAAATAAAAGTCTGTATATGTGTGTTTTAAAGCACATGAGTATGAAAACTATCACCTAATTAATCACATTCTCATGCACTGTCTTTTGGAGTACACTGCAAACCAAATAATAAGCAAGATGAAAGATTAAGCAAACAAACAGTTTTGCAGAGCCTATATATGCACACAGTGCAAAAAACCAAACACCTCCTGGCGCATACGTTTCATATTGTATAATCCTCACCCAATCGATGTGGGTTTTAACATATTTCCATGAGTTTAAATAGGAAAACATCTTAAAGCTCAGCCTCTGGGAAACCCAAGCCTGATTAGTTTTCCTTTTTTTACTAGAGTCTGCAGAGTGTAAAAGGCAGCACATCAGAATTGAATTTGTCATCTCCAGACCTCACAGGAATTTTAGGAACTAAATAGTTAGGAAGCCATCCTGCTCCTTCTCGTTGCTTTAATCATAGTCGAAGTTTCAATTTAAACATTCAGGAAATCTCCCTTATTTAAAGCAATCAACTCACTGCTGAGAGGGGTCTGGCTTGACTGTGTTTAATTTCTTGGCATCAGGCAGAAGTTGATTGGTTGCAGCTAGTGCATGAAAGGGTCCTCCTCCTCCCCTCCAACAACTAACATTTCCAAATTCCAGAACATTGCTGCATCATTCCCCTTCAGCCCTGCACAGACTTGCACACTGGCAAATCTGCAAGATAGTAACTCAAAACTCCAACTGGAAAATAGGGATAATGCTGAAAAGCCGGACTGTCAAACAGCTCTTAAAGCTGTAAGTCTTTCGGCTGTAAAAACATGATTGGGCTCCACGTTCAACTTTTTACCCGGTTTGTCAAAGCGCATTCTGCTTTGTGACGGAGGCTGCGTCCTTTCAGGCTTTCGCCAGGCACAGAAACTCCTCAGACCATTTGATATGACATTAGATCAGTAACACTGAAGAAGAACGGTGACGAGGTAATTGGCAAGTGACTGGGGTCACGTCGGATGTTTTCCAACAGTTGGTTTTTTAATGGAATATTGTAGTGGTTCTAACCACAAAAGTTTCTCAGAATTTGGAATCTCCCTCTCATGGACTGTTATGCATCTTTTCAGGTTATGCCAGAAAAAAAGGAAGATGAAGGGATTTCTTGAGATACAATTTGCTGTGAAACAGAGCACTTCTCTCTAGTGTTGATCAAAATACACATTTGCTTACCATTTGCAAGTGTCTGTGTACTTAAAGGGCACAATCTAACCAGAGTTTACTTTGTAGTCCTGTTACTTTGTCGTCACTGGAAATGGCAAACATGTGCTTTAGCCCATTGAAATCAGTGGCATCTCAGTGCTTAACATAGGCTGGAACACGTCCTTGTGGATTTGGGTATGATCCAATGAATGTTAAGCAGCTTGAAACACAATTCATTTCAATGGGAGAGTTCTTCAATGTCTTCTCTTGCAATCAGTAGGACTCCAAGTGCTTAACTTTGGCTGGATTGTGTCCATTATTTCAGTAGCATTCTTATTGGATTGCCATGTAATTATTATATGCAGGATTACTGTAGTGGAGGTTTGTGTTACTAAGCAGAACAGAGATTTGCGCAGGCAGATCTCTGGCATTTCAGACAGGTAAGTGCTTCCCAGCTATCCCTAGTGATAGTAGGTATTGACCTGGGGACTTTCTGCATGCAAGGCAGGGACTCTACCGCTGACTTTGGCTCTTCCCCTTAAGGGATTTTAAGTCATTGTAAGTTCTGCCTCATTTCTGTTTAATTTTGAAGTTTGTGTTGTTGGAACACAGTTATTTGTTGATTTTGTAAGAACCATTCAATATTTTAAATGAAAAAACCACTCGAAACAGAGAAGAAATTATTTGCTTCACATTTTGAGTTTCATTCAGTGTGAAAGTTTTGGAAATGAAAATATGAAGCCCTTTTGGTGGCTGCTCCATTGCCATTGTGTATCTTGTCCTGACTTTAAGCAGACCCATATTAAGATCTGTCAGCTTTCCTGCTTTGGTCTGCTAGATTTACACAGAAGATTATTTCAGCTAAGCATATGACATTTAAAAAAAAATCTTTGGAATATTGGTTTAAATATGTGTCCACCTCAAGTCCCTTCCACTAGTGCAGGGGTGCCAAACAAAAGGCCGGAAGCTCTTTATCTGGTCCATGTGATGACTGGGTTTTCCTAGCACTACCCTTTCAGCAATGCCACTTCTGGGTTAGAGAAAAAGAAGGAGGACTTAGAAAGCAGCCATGGGCTTAGGCCTGTCAGATAGGACCTAGGGATCTGCTGTTCAAAGAAAGAAAGAATAAAAAATCTCATCTGATGTGCCCAAACACTTCAACATGCTTGAAGCAATGCTTCATATCATGGTTTTAAGTTCTATCAGGATCTGGATCACATTTTTCCATTCTAGGGTTTCTGTTGCGTATGATTTTAGTTCTTGATCCTATCTCATTCACTTTGCTTTGCTTTAACTTGTTGGAGATGTTTGAATCTGCTAAAAGAAAAAATGTAACATGAAAATTTTTTTTAAAAAAATCAGTAGTTGAATAAACAATTTGGTACTGTCGATTATTTCCTGGATCCTTTCTGGCCTCTCTGGTCTGCCGCTATATACCTGTGGTCTGGCAGTTGCACTGGAAGAAGTGTAATGAATGTCAGAGGTCTTGCTCCATTCCATGTTTTCTTTTTGCCCTTGTATGTGTCAGCAAGCATGCAAATGCTGGCTCAGCTTATTCATGTCCTCCCATCTACTATTACTTGTCAGCTGCACGCATGAGGAGTGGTCCAAGACTAGAAAAGCATGTCCTTGTGGCTCATCATTTTTGCAAGACCCCCCCCCCCCCAAAAAAAAAATCTTTCCTTAGATTTTGTTATCTTTATCTTTTTTCCCCCTCGCTCTCCTTTTAACTAGTCCAGGGAAACTTCTTTCCAGCCGCTATCTCACCCACTATGATTTTTCTTTTAATTCAGGACATGTGGTGGAAATATAAATCCTGAGCTAACCAGTGCAATAACAACACCACACAACAGCGTCTGTTCAGAAGCAAATCTATAGCTCCTCACATCACTATTTTTAGGATTTGTTTTTTTCTTTTCACAGACACAATTGGTAGGCATACAGACCTCATTTGCATTATGAAAATAAAAGATATTTACTTAGTGAAATCTCTGTGGTGTATGAATGTTTTTCCTAAAATGCCATTCAGCTAGACATTTTTGTGGGGGATCGTGGGACAGACTACATCAGGAACAGGGTACAGATGGGAAACAGGATTGTTCTCTAGGATTGAAGTGGTATTTAAAGACACCCACCCTAAGAAGGCAGCTCACAACAGTCTAACAAGCTTCATAGACTCAGATGCTGTAGTGACAGAGCCGTGTTATAAATTGCAGATGTTGCCAGTCATCCCAGTTCAAAGCTGCATGTACACAACTATGTTGAGGGGTGGCCTCATTCACTTCTATGGAGAAGCAGTCCTCCTTGCATATCTATATGTGTCCATATTCACATTCATATATGTGTCATCATATATTTTCCGGTGGCTGTTTGCTAGTGTTTCTTCTGCAATTGTGAGCCCCCTTGGGAAATACTTGCTAACTTAGCTCTGTACACTGCTCTATGAACTTTGTTGTTGATATATAAATATTCTCAGTAACAAGTAATAAGTGCATAAATGAGTATATGTGGAATTATCTCCTTCACTGATTGGGGAATTCGGAGGAGGGGGCCATAGTTCAATGTCAGAGCAAAGGCTTTAGTGTGAACGGTCCAAGCTTCCATCTCTGGCATCTTCAGGTAGAGCTAGGAAAAAACCCTACCTGAAACCCTGAAGAGTCGCTGTCAATCAGCATAACTAAGATGGATCAGTAACCTAGATGGACCAATGATCTGACTTGGTATATGATAGCCTCATATGGGTTCCATGTGTACATCAGATTTCCCATGCATAAAACAATGCTAGGGTGGTTGCAGGGTCTAGGAGAAGGGGGTAAACTTGTACCTGGGCCCAGGGTCAAAAAGGGGGCCCAGAAGCCAAAGGAGGGGACCCCGGAAATTTCCTGGGATCTTACATTTTCCTATCTATTCACACTTGTTGCCCACATGGGATGCTGGGGACACTACCTCAAGTGTGTAACTGCAGCTACTGGCAAGCCATATGGCAAACCATATGCACGGAGCCAAGGAATGCATACCTGACACTCCTTAACACAGTGTCAAATTGGGAGGAAACTGTCCTGCTACAGTAGCTCTTTGCTTGTGGGTCTGCTTACCATAAAGGAGTGTATAGTAGCTTAGGGACACAGCTGCAGGACTACAGCTGCTGCAGAAGCAAGTTTTAGAACTTTCCATTCTAGTGTGAGCCTACATATCATGATGTTAATTTTCTGCATGATTTTCAATATTTAAAATTTTTTAGAGAGACTTAGGAGTGTGTTCGATTTTCCATATTACCGTATCTAGCTGCTGATGCCACATGGGTAGGTAGTCCTGGGCTCCAAAGGCTTTTCCAGCTGTCTCCACCCTTCCCTTCCACCCTGTTTCACCCCCTCCCTGCCCCCATTCTGCTCACCCATCACCACCCTCCCCCGCTCTATTTCACCCCTCCCCCTTTGCAAAGCGGCCCAAAAGAAACTTTGAATCCCTTGATAAAATTCCTCTCAGAGGCCCTAGGCGGATGCAATATACACCTGTATGTGACAGCTTTGTTTCTGCATCGGCTCCTTAGTATATGTTCATCTAATAAATAATGTTGTGGAACATTTTGCACTCACTTATTATATGCAATATTATGTGATGGCTATTTATTATTCATGCCAAGTTTTACAAAGTTAAGATTATGTTACCATAGAAAGGCTACCATAGAGTATTCTGATTATAGCTAGTCAGGAACAATAGAGGCTATTAGAGGATTTCTTTGTAAAATTGCCCACTGTCTTGATTTGGACAGAACCGTATCGACTCAAAAGTAATCTTTTCAGGATAGAAAATGTATAAGTGAAAAGGACATTTTGTGTGTGCATTTTCCATTCACTAGGTGCCCAACATACAACAATAAGGAGAGTTTTCAGAAATGTTTGGCAATTTGTCATCCAAAGAAATGAAAACCACAGCAATAGTCTTTAGATGTGGAATGACTGTTGAAACCCTAAATACATCCTTTCAAGGTTAATCAAACACTCTGCAACTCTCCCTTCACGTTTGACTAAATGTCAAGAAATCCCCTCCAAGTTCTGACGGAATGCTGGTTTGGGTTTTGGTGTGCCTGGCAGCCATTGTGATATATTTCAAAAGAGTCTGGCCTGAACACCAACCCCAAATACATGACGTTTTATCTAGCAATGCAAACTGTGACTTCAGGAGGAGATTACACTGGAAGAACAGTGCAGGAAGAAGGGTTAACCCACTCTTCCCCAGTGTCGCTGTCAATCTTGTCTCTGCCAGCAGCTTTTTTTTTTTAACAATAGAAACAATGAAGAAATGGTAGTTGCAATCACATATCTTCCAAATTTCATCTAATTTGCATCTTGGAAGCAACTTCTACTGATGTTGATGAAACTTTCACAACATGAAGCTTCCTAAAGAAAGCACCTCAGCTCAATGTGATGATATTTCTAGTATTAAGATACACTCTATTGGATATCATTGATCCTCATATCAATTAACAGCCCAATCCTAACTTGCACCGGAAACAGGCTGTATCCAGCACAAGTTTGTGGCTGACTGCAGGTCAGCCCAGGGCAAGGGGAAACATTTTCCCTTATTCCTGTGTCACACTGCAGCAGCCCCAATGGGTCTACTCGGATCTGTGTCACCTGATGAGGTGGTGCAAATCCGAGCAGCCCAGGACTGCCCTGGGACCTCCATTAATGGGGAGGAAGGGGAGAGAGGGGAGGAGTCATTCTGAGGAAAGAGAATCCTATGCTGGCAAGAGTGGCTTCCAGCACCTGCATACATACATACATAAGTCCTTTATTGGCATAGATAAAGGAAATACACAATACCTGCTACATGATGTATCTGTCTACATGATGTAACAGAAATAGCAGAATGTTAGGTTTATGCCACATTTTTATATACCACATTCCAGCCTTAAAAGCCTGTCTCGTTCCAGTGTGACTCAGTACTGGCACTGCCAGAGGATGTAACTTTTACCTTTCAAGGGTAAGAGAGGAAGAATCTCATTCCATTTGCGTGGTTTGGATTTCACCATTCTCAATTAGCACTCTAGAAGTTGGATTCATAAAATTCCCAGCCATAAACATAATCGTGAACCAAGCGATCGCAGTTATAGGCTGGCAGCAACTTGCAGGATTGAAGGTGTTTTTTTTCTGCATATGTATGGGTGTGTATGTAGATGTCCCTGGTAATATAGTCCTTCTAGTAACACCATTGGTTAGCTATAGCTATAAATAATAACTATAATATATTATAATATTATTATAATATTAATATATTATAATTAATATATTATAATATTATTATAATATAATAATAATATAGCTATAAATAATAGCTATGGATATGGATGCACATTTCCACCAGGAAATAGGACAGAGGTTCCCAAAATGTGCACCGTGGCACACTCACGGGGCATTGCATGGCTTCTTCTTCCCAACTAGCTGGGCCAACATCACGTGAAGTCTTGCAAGAATAGCACCAAGTCTTGCACGAATAACTGTTTGCACAGGATTCCATGCAATGTAGTCCCAATGAGTTGGGAAGAGGAGGCAGCACGGCACCCCTGTGAGTGCGAAGGGTGCTATGGCCCTGGCATGCTTGGGAACCACTGGGGTAGGGGATCACTTGGCCCATATAAGTATTATGAAACAGATGGAAAGGCATGCACAGATGTGCATCACCATCCATATCAGCTGGAAATGTGCAAGTTTTTTTTTTTTCTAACTGGGGGAGATTATCAGGGCAAAAATGACAGGGGAGCACATGTTAATTGCACTTACTGTGCACCATGTTTCCATACCCTTACATCTGTAGGAGTCCTTAAAAGGGTCCAGTCTACTTCATGCTTTGAGCCTATTGCAGCAAATCTTGGCCTGTGCTGTGCAGGGACACTAATGCAGTGTCCACTGCATTCCACAGTTGGCTGGGACCAGGCTGTCTTGGAGGCATACATAAAAATATTTTTTATTTACCTCCTGCACCACTCTCTGGTCTCCTATGTGCCTACACAGATCTATGCCAGCCATTTTGCTGGCATATGTCTATTGGGTTGAAAGAAGTGTGTCGGATCTGGGAAGGGGCTCCAGATCCTGCAGACATTGCTGCTTTGTCTCACCCCAATCCACTCCCATTTTAGCCCAATCCCAGTCAGCCACTGCTTATCTCTCTGCTGGCCTGTTGACCACTGTTGGTGGTGTGCAGCCTTCAGGGCCTTGTGCTGGTGGACGTACTCTGCAGAATGTTGGAGAGGCAGACATACTAGTGGCCCACACAGTGCACTGGTGGAGCTTGTTGACTGCCAGCACAACATACCAATAAGTTTGGTTAAACACAGCTATTTAAGCTGTTTGTTAAGTGACTTGTTAAACATAGATTAAAGGTAATGTGTAGTTTGGCATTTAGGCTGAGATCCAGGGTTCCTGAGTAGGGACACTCAACAGCCAACAAATCCTGTTGCGTTCCACAAAAAAGAATTCGCTAGCCTGTTCCTAAATTGGAACTATGGTATGTCTCAAGTAATCTAGTTGTCCCCAAAACATCTCTTATAATGTATCCCTGATGAGCTTTGCTAATGCGGCTTGATTCCATGAGGAAAAAAATGCAAGACAAGAAGAAACAAATTAGCCACCCAGCCTTTGTTTGCGGTTTTAGAGAAAGTCTCCATATTTGCTTGCTTATTGTACTTATGCATGTTTTGTGTGGCAACAGCAGCTGGAGCTGGTAATCACTGCTGCTTGTGACATGCTAGAAGAGAACAAATTCTTCCGAAGGAGGCCCATTTAATTACATTATGAAACAAAGACAAAGGGAAGCCAGTATCACTTTAATTCAGAACAGCTATACATTTCGTTAGAAAACGGCTTGCCAATTCTGTGCTTTAATTTGTAGGCAGTGATGAGAAGTCATCCGATGACAACAGTGGAGTCTGGTAGGCCATAGCAAGTACCATCTTTGGGTACTTTCTGCCCAAAGAAAAATCACCATCAGGTTTTGATTGCAGTTATGTGGATGACTGCGAATAGGATGGCCAATTTTTGATTCATCTTCACATTCTATGACAATTGGTTTGGATGTTATATTTGCTGTTGCGGTAAATATCCCTGCGGTGCAGTTCCCATAACTCAATGGCATCTTATTTTCACATGAATGAGGACCATTGTGCAGTGAGTTCTCTGCACTAGCTGGTGAATGCTATTGACCTGGTGCGGCAGGGCACCTCAAGTCAGTAAGCCAAGCTCTTGGTGCCAGGGGGGACCTTCCCTCCAAGGCTGCTGGGCAGGAGGTGAAACTTTGCTACTCACTCAAGCAAAGCCACAGAATGTCCCAAAAATGCTGCCCAGAGGAAATGCTGGCTCCGTTTGACATAGCTGACCCACCCATATTCTACAGTTTGCAGATAGCTCTGAGGTGGTGCCAGCTGCAGAGGCCAATGAGACTGTTTGGCAATGTGTTTCCATGATGTCTTCACACTGTGTGATTCCTGACTGGCTGGGATCATACAGTGAAGGAAGAAGCCTTAAACATGTCAGGGCACTACAGCAGCAGCTATATTACAAACAGGCCAAACAACAAAAACTATGGCAGGACCTATTCGAAGAGCTTTCTGCACCCTTCCAAAGCATTTTCATTAAGGATGTTAGAATGAGGTGCAGGATTACTGAGTAAATGCAAAAAATATTGGTTATGTTTGTCATCATGAGATGTGCACATTCATATGACTAAGCACTTAAATGGTATGGCCTCTTTAAAGTCACTCATTAGATATCATTATGGTTGCTACTGTATATTATCCTGTGGCACAAAGGAAGTAAAAACTGAGGACTCAAGATAAATTCCATTTCCATTCACTATATTTCTCTCAGTTACACTGATTAACAAAAACACGAGAATTCATGCTCCTTACATTACAATACCAGAAATGTTGAAACTTCTGAAAGATTCCCATCTTATACATCTGGATGGCAATGAGTCAGAGAAGATATGAACATCAGTTTTTGTATCAGCAGTTCAGGCCTTGGGGAAGGATATTTATGTACAAAATGGGTATGCATCAGGTCTGATGGGCACGTGTGCAAAAATCTGTCTCACGATGCTTAAGAATATTTAGAATCAGGTCCCCAGTCTTTTCCTGATGACTGCTCTGACAGGTTTAAAGGGACATATGCTTAATTTTAATATGTGCCCTGCGAAAATACATGCCCTTGAGGCATGGTGAGTTTTACACTCAGGTGTCTGTGCTCAAGTACAAATTGTACTGCGCGAATTGGCAGTGAGAATTCCACTAACCAAGAGAGTGAAGATCCCCACTGTAAAAAGCATAAAAGTGTCCCTTTGAACAATTCATGTCAGGACTTTTTCTTTTTATCATTATATCCATTATATTACCAGTTCTAGCTACAAGGAAGAAAAAAGACAAATTCAACACTTGGCAATTTCTCATACTGGATTTGCAATATTCTGTAGCAGGAGCATTTGGCTAACAAAATAAACTGGAGGATATACATTTTAGGTTTTAAAAAAAACACAGTTTAGAACATGAAACATGGCACTTAATGATCACGTAAAAGAAGGTATATGTGTATTAGTGTGAAGGAAATACTGTAGAAAAGAGTGACCACTCAGGCAAAGGGGGGGGGGGAAGCATAGAGAAATTTAGGCATATGGTGAATATTAATTTTTTTTTAAGAAAAAAGGAAATTGTTGAAAAAAGTTTTCTAATTACCTGTGAATATTAATTTTCTTTTAAATTATTTTTATAGTTGAGTCTACTCTGCCATCCCCTAGTTATTGAGTTTTGCGGCGATGAGAGAAAAGGACTAATCTCAAGTTAAGTAGCTGGTATTTCATCTGATGAATGTACTGTAGATTTCAGTTTGGATGGAGATCGATCTATCCTCAGTATACCAGCTATGCCCTTATTATTTTTTGCAGTGATTACAATTAGGATGCCCTTCTCTCTCTACACCCTTTCTTATAATAATAGCCCACAAAATGGCATTTGTCCACAGGAAACCTGTACATGAACCCTTTAAAAGTCTGGCAACTGGAGGGAAGCAAGGTAACAAATCCTGGATCTGGTTACATTTTAGTCCTTGCTGAGTGTTCATAAGGTTCATGAAAGAAAGCCTTCGAGGAATACAGTGAATCATTATCTCCGAAGGCGGCTGGCACTGGTCTCTCTTGCAGCTTCTCTTGGGGACAGAACCTAAGGTTTCACTCTCACAGAAAAAACAGAGCTGGTTGTTTCGTTGCCATTCAGGGCCTGAAGGTTCTGCAATTGCCAGAGCCAATAACAAATGACTAGCAGGGTCAAATGTCTTTGAGTCTGATCACAATTTTGTTCCTTACAGAATAAACGCAGTTAACAATATCCACAGAAAGAGATCCCCTGTACTGATAGATGAGCAAAGGAAAACAGCTGCCCAGGGATGCAACAGCAAATGCTGTGAATGCATCATTGGTCAAGCAGAATAAACATGAGTTTACTGAAAAAGCAGTGAGGGAAAGGAGGTAGAGAGGATAATGGAAGCCCTACTATGTCTTAGCTGCCAATGTTTTAATTTCAGATGAGGTAGACATGGGTCCTTTTACTGTTGGTTGCCACGCTTACCATTTTTGACATACGCTGAAATTATTGTTATTAATATTTTTAATAAAGTACCCAAACAGCTAAGCACTAAAAGTTAGAAATAATACATAAGCCCCGAGGCTTATGGTCTAAAAAAAGACATGAAAGAAAAGATAGGAGTGTAAAAAGAAAAGAGAACCAGTTTGAAAACCAGTGGGGATCACTACCAAAAAGTGATCTTTTTCTCAATCAAGCAGAGTGGCTGGCAGCTAAGAGGGGAGGGGCCAAGGAAAAGCTCCATCAGGCTGGCCAATGGAAAAGAGAATGAATCAAAATGGTCAGCACTGTCATTGCATGGTACTGTATACTTTGTAATTTGCCTCTCACACCCCTCCAAAACCCCCACTAAATCTATCCTCCTATTCTCTGAGTAAGAGACTCCAAGCCACCTGCCTTGTGCTGACATGCCTCTCCACTGAGCACATCAGTGAAGAGGCTGCTCTGCTGACAGAGCCTTGTGCTGGCGTACCTGGATTTGGATATCAGAGTAGAACTACTGGTCATGTTATCACTGAAGTCCATTTACGTGTACGTCACCTTTTTAGGTTTCATTCTAAAAAGCTTGAGAATGTAACTGCATGACCTAGAAATCCAATATAAAAGAGCCTTCCACCATGTACACTGTCAAATCTTATGACTTCTGAATCCCTGATGCTTGTTGACTTGTTGGCACATGCTCTTGGTCACATAAAGTGCCTGGAAGACTTTGGGTCAAACTGTACATGAAATAGAAGGCCCACGATGGCACCTCCTGACAGCTTATGGTTTTCTTCAAAACAGCTGCAGGGGTCTCCTCTGTTGCTTGGAGCAGGGGAGGGGAGAACTTATTCCCTTGCGCTATTTCCCTAATCAAATTCATCGCTTCAAAGCCAGTGTTCCACACTGGAGGGTGAAAAAAAAATGGTACAATATGATTTACAATTAAAAATGGCAAAATCAAAGATGCACAAAACAATAAAATGGGGGCATTCCGTATGGCCGTTGGTGGTCTCTGCAGGAGCTGAGGCTGTGAGCTTCCTGGCCTGCACTTCTCTCTTGCTTTCCCCTCGGGGCAATAAACATATTATGTTTATCATGTACTGGATACTGAGTTCTGAGTTCCTTGTTACTCTCCCTGCCGTATGATTCGCCCACCTCTTGTCTGAAATGCTTGATTTATTTCCTTTTGCTAAACACATTGTTCATGCTTGACAAATAAAGTATCATAGTAAATTTCCCCCAAGAATTCACCATTGAAAAGCTGCCTTTGTTATAAGTGCCGGGACTGAACCTACTGCAGGCTTCCAGGTCCCTGTAAATCAGAACACACTGCTGATTTTATACATAGACTTGTGGCTGTAATTTATGTGTCAGTTCATATTTAGTCCCTCATTTCACATTATCCTGGAAAACGAGAGGCAGATTTATATTCTTTTCCAGTGAGATTTTTTTTTAATTTAAGAGCAATTGTCGTATTCCAAAATGAATTATTGCTGTGTGTGATGCTTTGGCTTGGAGCACTGTACTGGGGAGAGTATGGTGGGCCTTGCTCTACTGATGGATGCTTGACTTCTGAAAGGTTCAAGTTGCCCTGGCTATTGGTGCAACCATCCCAGCTGTTCCAACAATCTCGTCCATCAGGCCAGAAGGTGAGTACCCAGAATTGTATACATTTCAGGGTATGCAGGCTGCAAACGTTTTCACCCTCTCTCCTTCTCCACAATGTTGAGATTGGGAACAGTTATAATATTTTCCTCTGAAGCAAATCTATGTGCCTAGAGCAGGATTGTAAACATATTTATTTGGATGTGCTTCCCATCTATTCCAGTAAATTTTACTTCTAAATAAAGTATGGTGTACTTCCAAAATTGGGGTTAAAAGTCAAATCTTTTCAAATACTGTGGTTCCAATCCAAAGGAATGAAAATGATTATCAGCCAAATCTGAACCAACTTTCCAGCACCAATGTAGCCATGCCAATGGGGCGCATGCTGTATTCTATGGTGGGGGGCAATCACGAAGGCCTCCTCAAGGCCTCTTCAATAAATAATGTTTATTCCCTTACTTTGGGGCTGCATTGTGGCTGCATCAATGCTGAATAGTTGGTTAGGATTGGGTTGCAATTCATGTTCTATGGATTGCAATGGGATTTAAGCAGAGCTAACATTCTCTGGCTTGAGCCCATGAGGTCCGCATGCCAAGTGGCTGTACACACACAGCAGGTGTGTGTACACACACCTTCTTCTCTTTGTGACACTGTTGCCCTCTCATTGTGCCCAACCAATGGAGTCTTCAAGATGAACAATCCCATTCAACAGGTTCTCCCAAAGGAAAATGCAATAATGGCAGAGTTAGGATGTGTGCCACACACCCGCTCAGCTCTAGGCAACTGTAGGGCTTACAAGTCTCGGCCATGTGCCGTATTTGGTGATGCAGAGAAAACAGTCCAGCTCAGACCATAGAAGAATCATAGTATGTTTCTTCATCTTACTTGTCTCTGCCTTCTTAATAGGGTGCTGTTGCCTAACAATGGATTCCAAAGGGAAAGCACTCCTCATTCACATGACAAGAAAAAAAAAAATCAAGATGCAAAACATTCTAAACCATGCCCTGGTTTTAAATTGGAATGGGTAATTTAAATACTTTTCAGTATAAGGTTCGACCCTGACACTTGCAGATCCAGCATTTGCAGATTTGACTCACTGTGGATTCCAGGGTCCCAGTTTAAATGCCCTTTAAATACAAAGTTCTGAAAATTGAGTTTCTTACCTTCATGTGACAAAACCGTGCTGTTTCCAAGCCTACCAGGGCAAAAAAATAGCCCTAAAGACCCAATTCTGGGTCTCGTGGCATCATATCGTATAGAGCAGGGTCTCTCAAACTTTGAGGAAGCTTTACTCCCTCGGTAAGTTCTTGTGGGGGAGGGGCTAGGGCAGCAACACGATCCCCAGGATCACATCGCTAAGGAGGGGTACTTTGCGCTTACTTTTAAAATTTAGGACTGCAGCAGGTGCGGGGAGCCCTGTGCAGCCCTCCACAGCGCTCCCCGAGACTTGGAATCTACAACAGAAGCAGGCGCAAAGCTACTCCTGCAAAACTAAAGTGCTTTGCGCCCACTTTGATTCGTGGTATCGTGGAAATCAAGGTTCCCAATCCTGCTGGAATAAACTGTAACCAAATTCCCATTTAAAGGAAAGGGAGTTAAGTTCATCAGAACTAACTTGTTCCATCTATTTCAATGGGAACTGAGCTGGAGTGAGGCCAATGAGCATAACTGCAGGTTGCTTTATGCTCCGAGATTTTAAGCAGTTAAATGCAGACAGGATACTTTGGGAAATACACTCACCAATTTAATATCACCTGCCTTTAAGATTAACTATTACATTGTGTTTTTATTTAAACATCATCACTGAGCAGTCACTCTCTAAATTTTTTTAAGGAAACACCAAAAATTGATTTAAGGTCACCAGAAGGATGTTGGTAGGTCAATATTACTGAACATTATAAAGCCTGGAAGATTTCATTTTAAGGAACTGTAATAACTCTGTTCTTTGGCATATGTAATTCTATATTTTATATTTATGAAGATAGACATTTCTGAAGAAGTTTAATGAGCAGAAATGAAGTTTCCCCATTAAAACCCAGAGTCCTCTACGATTTTTAATAAACAGTCATTCATTGCCACATGTGTCTGTGGCTTTCCAGCCAAGAGTGTAGCAAGTTCCTTTGAAAGCTGTCTCAAAATTCTGCACACAAGCCAAAACCACCAATGTGGTGGCACCACACTGGATGACTTACCAACCAGAACACTATAAAAAAGGTCTTTTAGGGAAGCCTACAAAAACTCTACCTTATTTATCAAAGTACACCATTTTAGATGACTAATATCTCTGAGGAATGTTCAATGTCTAGATATTCTTGTGGTTTATGAGCATTTTAATATGGGTTTGAAGTCAAATGTTAATGGAATATTGGTTATGTTAGAGCCGTCCTCTTGGTTTCATTTCTCTGATGTGAAAGCTCAAGACTTTCACTCAGAGGTAGACTTCTTGACATGGCAGTGAGGATGCTTCAGTAATCAACTTACCTGTGTTTCAGGATTTAAAATCATACTATGGGAGATGCATAGATCCAATCAACCTGCCCCCCCTGCCCCCTGCCACATACATGTTGGCCCAATAACATTTGGCAAAGGAGATGTGAGATTGTGATAATAACACAGAATTTTCCATTGATGGAATGCTCATCTAAACCATGATGTCTTGGCCTGATGCCTCAATGTGCAAGAGGAGGTGAGAAGGATGTCACAAAACAAGGAGTTTCATAGCTTGGTCACCACCAGCAAGAAAGCCCTGTTCCATGTTCCCAACTTCTCCACTTTAAATACTGGTGGGACCAAGGATGCTTCAAATGATCTCAGTGTGCTGTTAGGTTCATGCTACAAGCTCATCTTTCAAACATTCTCAAGAGGCAAATATGTAAATACAAGCATGGAAACAATGATGGAAGTGTCTCAATACAACTGTCTTCAAGATATAACAAGAACATCATACTCTTATATGAATGAATGACTCAAAGAATGCATACACAGACACACCCATATGTGACTGGACTTTGACTGCTTCCTGGCTCCTCTCCATTCTTGTACATTCATTGGGAGACCTGAATTAGGTGAAACTAAAACCATTCGTGAAACTGCCCTTTACGTGCATGCTGGCTATGATCTCCAGAGCTCACATTCACCAGTCTGAGAATTGCTGCATATGCTACTGATACGTAAAGGTGTGACTTGCCCAAGTGTGAATAACTTTTTCTAGTTGAATGAATAATTTAATTTCTGGTATATCAGGTTGCAATGAATGATAAAGCTTCTAAGTTTAGCTTATTTAAATTTAATCCTAGAAAATGAGCAAAGAACATCAAGAAAACATAATTGTTAGAATGTGAAAATGCTCACACGGACAGTAGTTTTTTATTCCTTATGCATTTTAGTCTAAATCCAATAATGTTGAGAAAGAGGGGAAAATGGAAATGAAAGAGAAATAAATTCAATACAGATGTTTCAGAGAACTCCCCACACAGCAGAGGTGATGTGCTGAAAAGCTAGAACTTGGACCGTGCAGAGCCAGACAATAAAGGTACATCTATCAAGAAACAGTCATATGCCAGGAAGAGGAGGAAGATAGGAAGAAGAAAGTGTGATACTAATAGTGGAATTCTCCCAATGCATAAAAGATTTAGCTGACTCTTGACATATCTGTATGTTTTCCAAAAACTTGGGTGACTGTTTCAAATTAAGCAAAGCCATTTCAGAAAAGCAAAGCCATTTCAGCCATTTCATTTCTTATGAAAAAGAAAAATCAGGCAGGCATGAGGGATGGGACTGGCAGACAAGGCTAGATAGAAGATTTCTAAATAAGAACATAAGAACAGCCCCACTGGATCAGGCCATAGGCCCATCTAGTCCAGCTTCCTGTATCTCACAGCGGCCCACCAAATGCCCCAGGGAGCACACCAGATAACAAGAGACCTCATCCTGGTGCCCTCCCTTGCATCTGGCATTCTGACATAGCCCGTTTCTAAAATCAGGAGGTTGCACATAGGCATCATGGCTTGTACCCCGTAATGGATTTTTCCTCCAGAAACTTGTCCAATCCCCTTTTAAAGGCATCCAGGCCAGTCGCCATCACCACATCCTGTGGCAAAGAGTTCCACAGACCAACCACACGCTGAGTAAATATATGTACAGATACTGACAGGCAGCCCAATCTTATCTGAGGCTTTTGGTGGCAGATGTTGCAATCCACCACTGTTAAGTCACTGTAAAACCATGCTGCTGTCATGCATGCCAGGGCTACCAGATCTCGCAGTCTACCATAAAGCCCTGCTGCTTTCATGCATACCAATGCTACCAGCACAAAAAGCATGACAGTAGCTTGCAATCCCCCTTCCAAAGCAGGTAGGTCAGTAGTGGGAGTGGTTTGGAGAAGGTCAAGGTGGTTCAGGGTGGGAAGCAGGCCAGGCAGAGGGCGCAGTGGCATCGCTAGGGGGGTGCGGTCCGCACCGGGTGACGCGCAAGGGGGGGTGACGCACACTGGGAGAGTGATGCGCTGAAATCGCGGTGGTTAGGAGTAACACCATCCTGTTATATACCGTTGGATGTGGAATTTCCAGCAGAATGCAATGCAAAAACGGGAGTGAAGTATCTCCTTTCTGTCAAAAGTTATTGGCAAAAAAATGGAAAACAAAAAATGCATGGAGCCCAATGGAAAGTGAAACCGAGCCGTATCATGTGTTTACTCGTGAGTAGACAAATGTACCTTAGTCCATCTGAAAGGGCAGGCTGAGTGGAGTCCAACAACACCAGAATGGTCCTGATCCAATGAATGTAGCCCCCCAAAAACACCCATGAAGGAGGTCCCTTCCTTCAAGCTGGCGAATGTATTCAGCCCTATGGAAAGCGAAACTAAGCCACATGATCGCATTTACTCACAAGTAAGCAAACGTGCCTTGGCTCCTGGGCAGTTCAGGCAAAGGGAAATGTGAAGCCATCAGAATGGTCCTGATTTGATGCAAATGGAGCTCAACAAATGCTCCAGAAGGCAGCCCCCACCCCTAAAAAGAATGGAACAGAGGCTTGACAGGATAAGGTTAATCTTTTTGTTTTAGGCTGCAATCCTATCTACACTTTCCTGGGAGTAAGCCCCACTGACTATAATGGGACTTACTTCTGAGTAGACAGGTGTAGGATTGGTCTCTCAGACTTGTAAAGCCAGGTGGGTCCTAATAGTGATATGCTTGAAATATAAGAACTTAAATTGAACTGGGTACTGGGTAGAGGTGAAAATCTTACTTTTGGGGGGAGGGGGGTGTTATTGCAGGCAGGCTACAGAGAAAATTCACTTGGTGGAACAGGGCTGGCTTTCCCTTATTTATTTATTTTACTTTAATTTATTTATAATTATTTATTTTAATTTGCTTTATGATGGGTCCTGGATAGATTGTCATTCTAAGAAGTGGGTCCCAGTGCTAAATGTTTGAGAACTGCTCCAATAAGGTGTTAGTAAGGTAACACCTTGGGGGGAGGTGACATCACTAGTGACCAAAATCACAGTTTGCAAAAATAATACCATCGTGCTATATATCAATCAATGTGTAATTTCATGCAGAATGCGATGAAACAAACTGCGTTGAAATATCTTTATTCTATCAAAAGGTACAGCCAAAAAAACCAGTGGGGGTGGGGCGATGGTAGATCACCGCACCCATCACCTGGGGCGTTGCTCCGCCCACTGCATGGGGGTGACATGCTGGCCTCCCGCACCGGGTGACGCTAACCCTAGTGATGCCACTGAGAGGGTGAGAGGGTTTGGGAGGAGGAGGAGGATCCAGCAGCCACAGATGCTGAGATCCTACCCCCCCTCTTACCCACACCACAAACCAATCCCATGTTTAGTCAGACTTATGCCAGCTAAACAGCTGGTAGAGGTCCAAGGAGACCCGTTGGAGGTCAGGTGTCCACAGGCAGGTAAGTTACAAAGATTTTTACTTACCTCTTCAGGGCCAGCTGGTCAGCCCCACACAGTATGCAGCGCATGCTCTGTCAATGGTGCTGTGTGCTATGGGCTGGTGGGGAATAGGATTGGACCCTTAATCCTTGTATCTATTTACACAGCCTTCTTAAAGGTGCAAAGTTTCCAAATTCAGTTCATGCGTAGACTTTTCCTGTAGATCTAGAGATGAATGTCAGCCACATTCTTCAAAAAAATTAGCACTGCACCTGTTAACAGCTGGTGTAATGAGGTGTTTTGGGGATTTTATATTATCCAATCAATTGCTGAGATTTTTTGTGTTAGCCAAAGATGCATTACTGAAGCACAAGTGGGCGTGTTGAATGAGTGAGAATTGCTTGAGTGTTTTGTTTCTAGAAGACTGAAAGGGAAGCATTGGATCCATAGAGGAATGGCCTGGGAAAAAACCACCCAGAGAGAAATCTGCAAATGAGAATCTTGCTTGATAAGGCGAGCAAATAGATATTTGAAGTTAAGAGCTGTTATGCAAGAAAACTTGCTCATGTAGAAATAATGATTATGGAGTTTGGTGTGGGGCCAGCCGGATAAAAAGGGTAGGCATGAACTTGTTCAGTTAGAGCAGCCATTTTCAACCACTGTGCCATGGCACATTAGTGTGCCACGAATGGTCCCCAGGTGAGCTGTGGGAATTTGGGAGATGGTCATTTATTAGTAGGGCCATTGGGGGTGTGACCCCGCCATGGGGAGCATGGTGTCAAATTATCAATTATCCAAAACCTTATCAATTGTCCAAAACCTGATGGCGTGCCTTGACAATTCTAGTGTCTTGCCAGTGTGCCGTGAGATGAAAAAGATTGAAAATCACTGAGTTAGAGGTTAGTTGCTTAACTTGAGCTCAGTAATGTCCGTTGTGATCATGCAGTTTGGCCATTATCTATATCATAATAATTCTTGAATTGAGTTTTAGTTAACATGGAGTAGAGTGTTTGATATTGTGGAGCAAATGCCCCAATCCTATCATTGGGCCGCTCTGCTGAAACTCACATTCCAGAAGCGTAGCCCCACAAAATGGGGCACATTGTTGCGCGCTGCACCGACACTGCCAGAAATGGCATCTGGTGCCAGCTACACAGCAGAAGCCCTTGTAGATCCCCTGGTATTGGTAAGTCAGTGGTGGCGTGGGCCATGGGTGGGGAGGGAAATGGGTTATTTCGGGAGAGGAATATGGGTTGGAAAGGAGGAGAGAAAGGATGGATCTGGCAGCAGCCATACATGCCAGATCTTGTTCCCTCTTTTTTAAAACCTTCCCTCCCCTTTTCTCTCTTTGGACATAGGCCACCAAAATAGGTAGCCTACATCCGAGGAGAGGAGACACATAGATAACCTGAGGGCTTACATTTTTTTAGGGCTCACATAGAGGTAAGTAAAGCTGTGTAATGCTGGTTGGGCTGCGAACCAGGTCCCAGCCTCCCAGGCCCAATCCGCCTCCCAGGTTGCCCCTGCCCAAAAACATCCCCTCCCCACCCCCGTACTACCCTCCCACTACCCTCTCCAGCCCCCTGTGCCTGCCTAGGCTGACACAAGCATACTGTCTCCTGGTACAGGTCCAGCACTACCAGGCCAGCACATGACTGTGCGCTGACCTAGCCTGCTCCCAAGTAGTTGTGAATGCGGTTTATGGTACATTTGTGACACTTGGGAGCAGAGTAAGGAAAGTGTGTGTGTGTGTGTGTGTGTGTGTGTGTGTGTGTGTGTGTGGGGCTTTCGCTGCCCATCAAATTGGGGCATTGCTCTTAGTCAACAGCAATCTTTGCCCATCCAGAAGCGCAGAGATTTTTGCCAAATCCCTCTGTGCATCATTCCTTGGTGACTGTCAATTTGCAGCTGATATCTTTTACAGCTGTTGTGCAAGTGGACAATTCAATTCAAATCTCACTAGCAAGGGAGTCTGCCGAAATTATGAATGTTAACTCCTCATGATAAACCAGTTATCAGGTAACACATGTGCAGCTGCAGGAGAAGAGATGATGTGTCAAGGAAGACTTAATACTCTTCAAAGGAGGATCTCTGTTAGCATAATCACTGAGTCTTGGCATGAGAAGTGGAAAGGGGTGTTAGTCCAACCTTTTGAGAGGTTCCTCTGCTTCCCATGGCACATCCTGCAACTACTGGATTAGCACATTCTATGCCCGCATAGAATCCAAGTCTCATATATACAGCATGAGAAACATTTGCAAAATAGTTTTACTGAACCTGTTACTATTTGCTGAATGCAAGCGGAATAATTGTTCGTTTTACACATACTTACCAACTGGAAAATTACTATTAGTTGGTAACATTTATTTGAGGCTGAATTACTAAGGAACATTACACAATCACACAATCCTTTCCATGGGCATGTGCAATTCCTGAAATTAGCTCCATGCGAATCCATTTTTGTTCAACTATCCCCCAGCTTGACCAACATCTGTTAACCTACTTGTAAGAAATTTGCACATTCATTTAGGCATGATTCTCATGTTCCTTCATTTCCATTGTGTCGGGAGTTCAGCCTACTGGCAGCATGACATTTTCAAGTTGGAGACAATTTGATGGAATTTTGATGTGATGACTTTAACAAAAACTTCAAAGGAAAAGCCACCCAATCCAGTCACCTTCAACAAAGTTTTTCAATTTTGCTTTTCAACCCTTCAGACGCAATCAGCTCCTTTTTAGCCACACATGGGGCACATGGGACTGTAATTTCTCTCCCTATGTCAGTCACATGGTGATGCTTGGTTGCCCCCCCCACCACAATATGAATTTTCCCCATCATTCTTTTTCCTAAATGCCGCTCTGTCCTGTGAAATCTTGGGTATTGCAAGGTTCTAAAGTGGCTTTCCATTCCAATTCTCCACAGCCCTACCTTTAACTTGGGGAATCCCTGGCTCAAGACAAGATACCTACATTAAGAATTACTACTGAACTACTGAGCACAGTGGAATTAAATGCCCATCTGAGCATCAAACTGAGGAGTGAGCCCAACTCATGGAATTCATACTCAAATAGACCTTTGTTGGCAACCTTCAGTCTCGAAAGACTCTGGTATCGCGCTCTGAATGGTGGTTCTGGAACAGCATCTAGTGTGGCTGAAAAGGCCAATTCGGGAGTGACATTCCCTTCCACACTGAGAGCAAATGTAGTCTGTCCCTGGTCTGTCTCCCTGGCTACAGGCCTTCCTATTTTGCCTCTTTGCCTTGGGCAAGTGTCTCTTCAAACTGGTAGAGGCCATGCTGCACAGCCTGCCTCCAAGCGGGACACTCAGAGGCCAAGGTTTCCCATCTGTTGAGGTCCATTCCTAAGGCCTTCAGATCCCTCTTGCAGATATCCTTGTATCGCAGCTGTGGTCTACCTGTGGGGTGCGTTCCCTGCACAAGTTCTCCATAGAGGAGTTCCTTTGGGATCCGCCCATCGCCCATTCTCACGACATGACCAAGCCAATGCAGGCGTCTCTGTTTCAGCAGTGCATACATGCTAGGGATTCCAGCACGTTCCAGGACTGTGTTGTTTGGAACTTTGTCCTGCCAGGTGATGCCGAGGATGCGTCGGAGGCAGCGCATGTGGAAAGTGTTCAGTTTCCTCTCCTGTTGTGAGCGAAGAGTCCATGACTCATGCAGTACAGAAGTGTACTCAGGACGCAAGCTCTGTAGACCTGGATCTTGGTATGTTCCGTCAGCTTCTTGTTGGACCAGACTCTCTTTGTGGGTCTGGAAAACGTGGTAGCTGCTTTACCGATGCGTTTGTTTAGTTCGGTATCGAGAGAAAGAGTGTCAGAGATCGTTGAGCCAAGGTACACAAAGTCATGGACAACCTCCAGTTCATGCGTAGAGATTGTAACGCAGGGAGGTGAGTCCACATCCTGAACCATGATCTGTGTTTTCTTCAGGCTGATTGTCAGTCCAAAGTCTTTGCAGGGCTTGCTAAAACAATTCATGAGCTGCTGGAGATCTTTGGCAGAGTGGGCAGTGACAGCTGCATCGTCGGCAAGGAGGAAGTCATGCAGACATTTCAGCTGGACTTTGGACTTTGCTCTCAGTCTGGAGAGGTTGAAGAGCTTTCCGTCTGATCTGGTCTGGAGATAGATGCCTTCTGTTGCAGTCTCAAAGGCATGCTTCAGCAGAACAGCGAAGAAAATCCCAAACAAGGTTCGCACAAGAACATAGCCCTGCTTCACTCTGCTTCGGATGTCAAAGGGATCTGATGTGGAGCCATCAAAGACTACAGTGCCCTTCATGTCCTCATGGAAAGACCTGATGATGCTGAGGAGCCTGGGTGGACATCCGATCTTGGGGAGAATCTTGAAGAGGCTGTCCCTGCTGACCAGGTCAAAAGTCTTCGTGAGATCTATGAAGGCTATAAAGAGTGGCTGTCGTTCCCTGCATTTCTCCTGTCGCTGTCTAAGGGAGAATACCATATCAGTGGTGGACCTGTTGGCTCGGGATCCGCACTGCGATTCTGGATAGATGCTCTCTGCAAGTACCTGGAGCCTCTTTAGTGCAACTCGGGCAAACAGCTTTCCTACAAAGTTAAGGAGAGAGATGCCGCGGTAGTTATTGCAGTCACCCCTGTCACCTTTGTTCTTGTACAGCGTGATGATGTTTGCATCCCTTATGTCCAGAGGTACTCCACCTTCTCTCCAGCAGAGACAGAAGATTTCATGCAGCTCAGTGACGATGATCTCTTTGCAGCACTTTAGGACTTCAGCAGGGATGCTGTCTTTCCCAGGTGCCTTGCCAGAGTTCTTCTCTGTTAAGTTCTTCTACGGTTGGTTCACTGTCAAGCTCCTCCAGCATAGGCAGGCACTCAATGTTGTTCAGCGCTTCTTCGGTGACTACATTTCCTCTGGAATACAGCCCAGAGTAGTGCTGTACCCAGCGTTCCATCTGCTGCGCCTGATCCTGTATGACCTCGCCTGCGGCAGACTTCAGAGGGGCAATTTTCTTCTGTGTTGGACCTAGGGCCAGCTTGATACCATCATACATCCCCTTGATGTTGCCTGTGTCAGCTGCTAATCTGGGAACAAAGCTGGAGCCAGTAGTCGTTAGCACATCTCCTTGCTGTGAGCAGAATTCATGGAATTCATACTCAAACTCAAATAGACCTTTATTGACATATAAAACTCATGGAATTGAATTGGGCAGATATTTCTAGAACTATTGCTCTTAAAGAGGCAATACTGACTACCAAGTATCTTTCTGTATCTTTCAGATACTTTCAGTATCTTTCTGAAAGGAGCACCTGTAGAAGTAGAACAGTACCAGCACCAAGTTCAGTTGGGACCAGTGACACCAGAGCTTAGTAGGCACGATAACAATCAATCTACTTATTGTTTTCTTGCCTTTCTGTGGATTTCAGAGTCCATTTTCTGTCTCTCTTACTATACCTTTTAAATGTTTCCCTGCCATTCAAAGAGTCAAAGCAAAGCAAGGCAATATTTATTTATTTCTACCCCGCCTTTCCTCTTCTGAAAGCAGATGCCCAAGGCAGTTTACAGTTATAGAGTTAAAAATTAATAAATAAAAATACAATATACAATATAAAATACAAAACTGCCACTAGTGCTGGAAAGTTGGATAGAATTGGGCCCTAAGTCCCCAAAACTGCTTGGCAACAGCAAGGCCATGCCCACCACTAGAGATTCATGAGAATCCATGAATTCTTTCCCTCAGACAGACCATTCTCCCCTACCTCAAAGAACTCACCAGCTATTCTATGGCATGCATTTTCAGAAGGTAACCAGGAAATGGTAACATCCATTGTAACCCAACACAATGGGACTGTGCGCATTTACAAGAAGTGTACTCAGTGCAAAAAGGACAGATAACAGTCACGTTTGGTGGCCTTGTCATTCCTCCTCCACCAAACTACTCAAGATTAAAAGTAAGTTCACAGAAGAACATTATAACTTTATCTGCCAGTTTTTACTGCTAGCTTGTAAATGCTCAGCCCACTGGCTGAGATTTACCCTTTCCCTACAGGAAAAAGTAGTTGCATGGATCAGCTTAAGTTCCTCACTTAATACATTTGTGTCATTAGCAAATGTCAGCAAACAAAACAGCAGGACGAATGGGTTTGTCAAAGAAGCCAAGGCCCCTGAAGTCTAAATCTAGTGCAGCTCTGACCATATGCTCAGCCCCTGCAGCTCTGCCTCCACATGACCACGTTGCACATTTGAATCATGCTAAGACTCCGAGGAATCAGGGAAGCTGGATTCAGCCGAGCCTAGGCAATCATTCTTCAAGTGCTCTAGTATGTGACATGAAGGATCGTTCCAGCATCTTGGCTTTGCCTTCAAGACTTTGTTTAACAGGTGCAATGGATGAACTTCTCACACAGCCTGCTTTGCATGTATGAGACCAAGCTGTCGCCAGGCCTGGATGCCAAGCTCCTGAGCTTCCCCTACAGAGCTGCCCCACTGGGACATTCATGTGAATTAGCAGCGGCAAAAGAAGGGATATGATTCCACGTGATTCAGTTCCACATGTGATTCTACCCAGCCAGTTCCATCATCTCAGGTGTGTCCCAACACACACACACACACACACACACACACAGACCAATCCTACCCCCCCCCACCAATGCAGCTGCGCCAAAAAGGCTTGCAAAAAGTGGGCTGATCAGGAAGCTTGGGAGAGATAAGAGAAAATATTTTCCCTTACTTCCTGCTTGCCAATGGGTCTCCTTGGACCTGAGGAAAGAAAGGGGGCATGTTGGATGGTGAGGAATAGCATAATGGTGCAGGTAATATGTGTCACTACACACCACTCCTGCCTAATTCCTGTTCCCACCCTTCCCCGTTCCACCCTCCCCCACCCCCACCACTACCTTACATGGTCCAGCATGGGTAGTGAGGTCCATTGGCAGAGCTGTGGCACTACCACCTGCTGCAGCAGGGCTCACAAAATGGCTGCTGATGAAGTGTTGCATTCTCCATTGACAGCCTTTTTACAACAGCAGAAGTGACTTCCACTGTCATAACAGGTTCTACGTGACAGCCCAGTCCTGCCTATTAACAGCCCAATCCCAGCAGTGGACTTAGTGCTTTATGAACTGGACAATGCCTGAGGTGCTGAGCCCGTGTGACACTAGGACTGCACGGGAAGCTTCCCTGAAGTCTTGACGTGGTCAGAATCTATACTTCTGGTTTCCTGGAAGTATAGTTTAAGACAGCGGGGAAGCCTCAGAACACTTCCCCGGTCGATCCTGGAGTCACACAAGGCCCCATTGCGATCTGGTGAGTGGGGGGGGGCTTCATGTGCAGGGGGATGGCACCTTACAGGGAACTTTACCCTGGGTGTGGGGAAAGGGAAGTTCACTACTGCCCAATCCTGCATGTTAATTTATGAAATGCTGCACCAGTAGTCAGTATTGTCACCTTAGACATTAGTCAGTATTGTCTAAGGATCCAATCCTATCCAATTTTCCAGCACTGATGCAGCCATGCCAATGAGGTGTGAGTTGCATGCTGTGGTGGAGGGGTGGTCATGGAGGCCACATCAACATAAGGGAATATTTGTTCCCTTACCTCAGGGCTATATTACAGCTGCATCAGTACTGGAAAGTTGGACAAGACTGAGCCCTATGTGGATACAAGCAGAAGTCCTTAGGATATTTAAGATGATTATCAGCTAAATGTCAGTCACCATCTAACTGTTACAATATAAACAAATTATATTTATAGTGTACAAATTATGAGGTGCAGTTAATCATTATTTAAATACTGTTCAGTAAAAGACAGATGCTAGAATAAGCTTCTTTTACACCAATTCTGAGTTATCACAGAGCCAAATCAGAAAAAAAATCCGGTAACTGACCATGCTTTTTGGCACCTGTGCATTGTGTTTTATGCATGTTGAATACATTCAGATGTTCCATTCCTTCATGCATGTGTGGGGCCAGTGGAGGTGGAGCTAGCAGGGAGGACAGGTGTGTATTTCATTTCTTTCCTGTGATGGGATGGGTCAGTGTAAAGTTCCCTTACCTTAAGGAGGCCTCCGTGAACACCACCCCCTCCATCGCAGCTACTAATCTAGCCTTGGTCATAAGCAGGACATCTTTCTGCGCTTGCTGGTGGATAATGGGAGGCCTGCTGGAGCAGGTGCGCCCAACGGGGCAGGGGAGGGCATGGAGGGGTGGATCCGGGAAGTGATGGGATGGGGGATGGGGGGATCAGGCCCAGTAGAGGGTGGGCTCAGAAGCAGTGACACATGCTGACTCCCAAAACTCGTTCTGGGCCTGATCCGCCAGCACAAAATAATGCAAACTTGTGCCGGCAATATTGCTGATGCAGATCCAAGTTGCCCCATAGTAGTTGCTGAGGCATAGCGGTCCTCTTACCCTGAGGAGACCTCCAGTAGCTGAAAATTCCTGCAGGATGCGAGAAGCCATGAAAGAGCCTCTGCATCACCTCTTGGGAATTTATGTAGGATTGGGCTGTCAGACAGGCCTTCGGATTGACTTGTAAATGTTAAAAATTCTTAACATTTCCCACCTAATATTTCCACTATTTTTTACTAAAATTTTAAGAGTTATTAATAAAAATCCACATTCACTGAGCTGTTTACATTTTGCATTCTTACCTGGATGCACTGAAGAAAATAACACAGTGAGGATAGAAGACAAAGAAAGTACAAGAAATCTCATACATGATATTATCAAAGTTAGGCATTTCCCAGCCCTAAAAGAGCAATTTGATTCCCACTGATGCCAGTAAGGCACAGGCAAGTCTAACTCATACCTAGTAGTGCTCAACTGTCCCATTGGATATCATTACTTTTTAAAGTTGAATGTAGCTGACAAATTTTAACAACACATTGTTTTACTCAGTTTGTGCCTCTGTAAATGCTGTTGGGCATTCATATGATTTATCTCAACAGGTTTTCTTGTGTCTTTTCCTCTTTTTGCCCTTAAATAAAAGAATGCCTTGCTTTTTAGACAGAAGAACATTCCTGAAAAGCTCCTTCCTAGCTTTCGCTGATACATTAGTGATAAAAATGAACAGCTGGCAAAGTTAAATCACCCAAGAGGCACATGGGAAGTTCTGCTCACTGGTATAATTTGTTTATATTGTAGCAGTTAGATGGTGACTGACATTCTTCCTGGCCTTTATCCCCCGCATTCATTTCAGCCCCCATCTCCTGCCATGGCTTCTCCAGAGTCAGTTTAGGTAAATCAAGTTTTTCAAAAATGGAAGCATGAAACTTAAGCAATTGACTCGAAAAACGATTTCAAATTCTGTGTTCTATAGAAGAAGAATGTCATGGGAAGGCTTAAAGAACAGCAGTAAGGTTAGTAGCCATAATTCTTTATTGACTTTAAAGAACAAGAATCAGAGAGCAAAAGGAAACTCCCAGCTGCACAATTGAGAGTGCCACCTAGTGACTACACCATATAAAGGCCAATTCTCCATACAACTCCCCCCTTTTAGTTTTAAGTGAACAACACAGCATTATGAACAGCTGGCGGTTCAGTTGATCACAAAGACTTCCAAATTACTTGAAAAAATGGGTGATGATCTGATTACTGCTAAGCTCTTCACTTTTGATCTCAACAGAATATGATCTTGATGTTTCATTCCTTATTCAAGGCTACCACTCTGCAGGCTTGGGGGGGGGGGTGCTGCAGGGCAAAATCCCTGGGGCCCGGGTTTCCAGAGGGGCCGGGCCATGACAAAACAAATTATACAGTACAAAACAAATTTATTACAAAATAAATTTGGGTACCTCAATCTCAAACTATCCAGGGCTCTGTTTCCACTACAGCTTTAATCCACTTTCAGTGCACTACTATTACCCCAATGCATTTACAAAGGGGGACAATCAGGCATCTTACCAGAGCCCAAAGCCAGCTCTCAGTGGCCCTGCTGCTATGACTCCTTAGCATGTTCCATGGTTTTTCCTGGATGAGAACATTTTCCTTCCATGACCTGCCCTTTCTTATAGTTGGCATCCCAGTTTTAAGCAGTTACAGTACTCATAAGCAACAAGACACCACGTAACAGAGACAAGTCTCTGCAATATAAGAAGAGCCCCTCTGGATCAGGCCAAAGGCCCATCTAGTCCAGCTTCCTGTATATCACAGTGGCCCACCAAATGCCCCAGGGAACTAGACAACAGACACAACCTGCGTCCTGGTGCCCTCCCCTGCATCTGGCAATCAGAGGCAGCCTACCTCTACCTTGCACATACCTACCATGACTTGTAACCCGTAATGGATTTTTCCTCCAGAAATTTGTCCAATCCCCTCTTAAAAGCATCTAGGCAAGATGCCATCACTACTTCCTGTGGCAAGGAGTTCTACAGACTAATTACACACTGGGTAAAGAACAAACTCAGTGGCCCACATTGTCATAATATCCACTCAAGCAACATTGTTACAGGACTGGTTAACATCAGCCATACTATCAGGCACATATTCATTTGCATATCTTCCATTTTGATACATGCCTATCAACAATGCTTTCTGGTTACTAGAAATCAGGGCTTCAGGGACTTCAGCAAGGACTTGTTACAAGAAGGAGGCTGGTGCTTAAGGGCCTGCTTCTTGCTTATTACTGGCCAGTTCTGCCCACCCCCAATGTGGTGCTCGGTTAGATGAGTACAGCTTGGTTGAGCTGGAAATACATTGCCCGTTCCTCCAGAACCCTCACCTGCTGTTTTTATCTGGGAGTCAATGTGGGTTCCAACTGTGCTGATATTGGCTGGCTCTCTCCTCCCGACACAGACTTAGATCATTGTCCTCTTCTTCAGAAGCTCTCTCCCACCACTTCTTCAACAAAGTAGCTTGATAGGTTTCATGGAGAGGTTCTACCAGGCCTATGGATGTCAAACTCCACGGGCGCTAATTGCCTAACTGCTCTGTACGGTCCCTGCTAGTGCACGACGAGTTTGGATTTGGAAGTGGGAAGCAGCACCAGTACTCTTTCACCTGCTTTGAGGGACTGTCTGTGGACATATCTGTCAGATGCCCCTTTCTTCTGGGTCAATCTTAGGTGCATTCCAGCCCAGTCTGCCAGTTGCTCAAAGTGGTCTCACAGCTCTGTTACGAACTGGAGCAAGGACTTCTGCAACTCCTTTGAGGTTGCCCATTTGTCACACAACCTGCCTAATATGCTCCTAGGATCATCACAATACAGCTAGGCTCACAGATGCTGTCTCTGTGTGTGTGCATGTGTGCATGTGCAAGAGTGGCTACTGCTTCATTTTGTCTTTGTGTTACAGTCTGGAGTCTGTGAACTCATAACAACAGACCACTTGAAATCCTAGACGTGTTAACTATATTTCATTCTCTTTTTGGGGGCAGGAGGTCTGGTCTAGAGGGTTGAGCCTCCATTTGCCTGAAGATAACATCGGAAGGTCGCCAGTTCGAGGCCACCGGCACCGTGCGACCTTGAAGCAGCTGACAAGCTGAGCCGAGCTATTCCATCTGCTCTGAGCGTGGAAGGATGGAGGCCAGAATGTGCGGCCAGATCAAGAAAGAAACACCTGAATGTTGTGGTTTCTTGAAAGATAGAAACCTTCTTTCAAATTGTAAAAATCCCTACAGGGATTTAAATTGCCTGCCTATGTAAACCGCCTTGAATAAAGTCTAAGGAGAAATCTGAGGACCAAGAAAGGCGGTATAGAAATACCTGTATTATTATTATTATTATTATTATTATTATTATTATTATTATTATTATTATTATTATTATTGCTATTGGGCAGAAATTATTTCCTGGCATTTGTCACCAGAGAATCAACAGAAGAAGAGCAAAGGAAACTTCCTGCCCACTTATAGCCAGTTTCCTGAGGAGAAACACCACGTAGGTCACAGTTTGACACAACACTCTTCACAGCTGTGCAGGAACTTATAAGTACCCCTTTCAGTTCCTCATGTGTTGCTATGGGTCAGGAGTGTCCAAACTTTTTGGCAGGAGGGCCACACCATCTCTCTGACACTGTGTTGAGGACCAGGGAAAAAAAGAATTAATTTACATTTCAAATTTAAATAAATTTACATAAATGACTATATTAGAGATGGAACTTATATGAATGAATGAAGGTCTTGTAATAGCTCAAGGCCTATAAAAGGCCTTGCACAAAGCAAGGCTGGCCTTTCCTTTGCTGCTGCTACTGCATCACAGATGTGAAACAGCAAGCAGTGGAGGGAGCCCTCATCCCACAGCTAACGCTAGAGGTCAAACATTTGGCTGTCACACTGAGAGCAGTTACACCAGGCCAGTGTGGCTCCAGCAAGTCTTTGGAGGGCCAGAGGCTCATTGGAGACTAGGGGCTCCCTGAGAGCCGGATTGGGAGTCCTCGAGGGCCGCAAGTGGCCCCAGGGCCAGGGTTTGGGCACCCCTGCTATAGGTCATAAGTGTCTTACAAAAATTTATAATACAAATACAAATTTGTAATACAACTGGTCTTACAAAAATTTACTTGATTTCCCCTGAAAATTCTCAGGCATCTTGGGAAGGAAGCCTGAAATTCACTTGGAATTTCACTTTGAAATTTTAGCGCTAACCAAAGGAATGTGCTGAAATTCTCTGGAAAAAAAATTTCACTTATTTGATAGAAACTCATTCAATTTTCCATGAACATTTTTATGTCCCAATGTCTCCTTGGGACAACATCTGACATTCCCTTGAAATTTCACGTTTTTGAACTTTGAGTGCCAACCCTAGTTGAAGCAGAGGCCTGCATTTCTAATTGTCCAGATGTGTGGATGCTCTCTTGATGATTTTTGGGTGGCTATACTGTGTGCTCAGAAGTAGTCATTTCATCAGCCAAACGAAAAAACCCAAAAAATTTATCACTATCTTTTGCAAAATACAATGACCATCTCCTATAAAAATTCATAAATCCCGAGATATATCTAAACCCTTTTTAAAAACTGTATTTAATTTATTACAGGTTTTTATTTAAAAATTCCAACCAGGCCAGATCTCTTCCTTCTATGAGACAAGAAAATAAGACATCACAGTGAAGGAAGAAAATAAAAGAAAGAAAAGGATTTTGTGAGCTCATTGCCATATTCCCTGAGGAGATCTTAGCTTCAACTGGAAAGTTTCACAAGCTGCCCATGAAGATCAGAGAAATGGGCCTCTCTTGGGCTGTGGCTTTGCTGAGTCAATCTGCTCACACTTCATCAGGATAGCCTTGGGATCCTGATAAAATGATAATGATGTTGTGGGCAGGCAAGAAATGCACATAAATAAGCTACCTAAGTCCATTTTCTGAACTGTGTTCTTTTTTTTTCTTCTTTCCATCTGTTCCAATCATTGGACACCAGCCCTGTCTTCTCAATCAAAGCAATGAGATTAGTTCTTGAAGTGATTTTATATATGTGGCATATTTTCAGATATATGGAAAACAATCATAAACCATTGTTCATATACCCCTCCTTCTGGCAGCAGTTACTGGAGATTGAGGTGCATCTCCTGGACCTCATAGCATGCAAAACAATTTTACAAATGAACATTCAAAACTTCAAGATTATAAGGGAATGAACTAAATCTATCTATCTATCTATCTATCTATCTATCTATCTATCTATCTATCTATCTATCTATCTATCTATCTATCTATCTATACCTGTTAGACATCAATGTTTGCCAAATGACAACCTTGAACCAAGACATGAAGATGCTGCTTCAACAATTGCAGAAGCCTTGGGGGAAGACTCCAAGTCTCAAGGGCCACCATGCCTTTATTCCTGATACAGTCCTGAACAGTGTGTAAGGGTGGCCAAAGGGAAGAGCAGATCTCTCCCTTAATGATGTTTTCTTCCCCCTGGTATGCAGGTCTGCAGCATGCGAAGGCCAGAAGGGGGAAAAAGTCATCAACATTGCATGCATGCACTTCAGAACTTACAAATTAAGGATTGTGACTCTTCTGATAGTTGCTCCCCTCTCCCATAGAAATGTAGACAGTTTATATTTAGCTCTCAGAAATTTTCAGTAGTGACAAGCATTGTCTAATCTTCATCCTGTTTATTATCTACCTGCAGCTAATTATCAATGGATCCGATGTGCCTCTAGCATCCGGTCTTTTCTCCTTTCCACACCCTTCTGCTGGCTTCAGACAAGGTTGCTGTTGTGCTTGCGGAAAGGTGGCCTGTCATTCTTTCAGGAAAAAGTGCCAAGACCCTCGCAGTGTGCCTGTCTCAATGTGATTAGTTGTGGTAACCATCCATCAGTCAAAAGGCTATGTCAATCAGCAGGTGTCACTGGAGGGAGGCAGGCCTGCCATTGTCCAATCCATAATGGCTTCCTGTCAGGCAGGTGGCTCAGCTGACCTGTGGATGAGAAGGGGCTTCAGCCCAATTCTGTCCAACTTTCCAGCTCCTATGCAGCTGCAATGCAGTCCTGAGGTAAGGGAACAAGCATTCCCTTACCTTGAGGAGGCCTCCATGACTGCCCCATGACCACAGTATGCAGTGTGCATCCTGTTGACATGGCTGCATTGGTGCTAGAAAGTTAGATAGGATCGGGCCCTTAATCCCCACTGTTGACTGCACAGGCTCTGACAGTGTCCAAACATCATTGTTCTGGTCTAAATATTAAAAACTGGATCCCTCTTCCCCATAAAAGGTCTTGGCTTTTGTGCAAATTGACGGATTTCTTGGAATCATTTACCTCCTTTAAGTTTCTGTTTAAACTCCTTGCACTTTTGGTTTTGTAGTTATAGTCAGGCACAGCAGTAGGGCATTTATGTATATTCATTATATACATTAGCTATGAAAGAAGACTATGATTTCCAGAATGGCTGGGCTTCAAATTAGACTGACTGTGCATCAAGGCAGGGAATATCTTAAAAGTCCTCCTGAAGCTGTGACGGCATGTGACGGCATGTGACCTGACCTGTGCAGCCCTGATTAATTTGCCTTCCTGGCTAATGAGACTGGAATTTAAACAAAGCACAGCTCTTTCTTTGAACCAAGCTTGAAGAAGGCAAGCCTTCATTTCAGGAACTGTAGCTTGCATTGCAGCTTCTTCAAGAGAGACCCAACTAGAAATCACGTGTTAGGGGAAAGACCCAGAACACTGAGGGGTCCAATCTACGTTATGCATGTCCCAAACCCACCGAAGTCTGGGATGATTTGAGATGATTGCAGTGGGACTTTATACTTTTTTCAGTGTTGCACTCTATCAATGCAATGTCAAGCTCCACATAACCGTGGAATAAATAGAACCTAAAGAATGGGTGGAAATAATACGCCATACTGAAGAGTCTCAAGTGAGTGCAATAGAGCTTCAAATGAACGCCACGTGCAAAGGATCCATTGCTCTCTCCCGACATCCCAAACGTTCCTGCTGCACTTTGTATATTTATTCTCCGCAGGACTGAGCAAAATTTAGCTCTGGTGTATCCCTAGCATGCAAGCCAAGGTTTCAAATTACTGATGAGGTCTTCTTCTTTAAACGTGGTATTAAGAGTACCTTGGAGCTTCGAGCAATATCATCCATCCCTTTTTAGATCTGTCTGTTCATCACAATATTTTGCCAGAGTTTGTTAGGTAAACATGATTGACAGAGACCCATCTTTATCCTCTTCACTGCTGGAGGTCAGCGCTGGGGAAAGGTAATGCTTTTTTAATTAGCTGCGGAGAGGATTGAATTTCCCTTGTGTGAACTGCCTGCTGCTCTCCTATGTGGCAGCGTCTGAAGAAGCCAGTGACCGTTTTCACATGTGACACTTGAAAAGTACCCTTTCTCGCACAATTGGCACCACGTGCAAAACATATTGGCGTGGAAACCAATGCAGAAGAGAAATCTAGTGCACGTTACAGCTCATGTCAATTTTGCATTTGCATCCCAGACGGCGTTAAGCGCAAACAGATTTAAAGCTAGTGTGCAAAAATACCCCATAGCTTTGTATTTACTTCTTGGCATTGCATGTTGCCATTTTAAAACACAAACAAAAATGGAAGCTTACCAACCATGAAATGTCCCTTTTGGCCAAAACAAAGCTTACTCCGATCGTCAGAGATAATATAACAATGTTAAAAAGAACAGAAGGGTTGCGCAGAAGCCAGATGAAAGCAATATTGAAGACATATTTGACTGCACATTCATAGAAAAACAATACATGTAACTTAAGGATGTAAAAGCTGCCTTTAATAGTTGTTTCTGCTACTTAAATCCCAACACTAACACTCCTGGTCAAATTGGCAGGCAACACTAACACAACAAACATAGCTACAGTGTTTCTAAGCACATGCTTGGTTCAAGGACTTGAGTCATCTCGAATCTTCATTCTGCGTCAAAAGTTCTGGAACTGAATCCTAATCAGCTTGTGGTGGAGGCCAGTGGTGACATCCTGCAGACATGTGGCTACTGACTGGCCAGCTGCACTCAGTTCAGACTCCTCTTCACATCAGAGGCTCATGCCCATGGACAGCATTAATGATTGCATGCCTGCACAGTGCCAAGCTAGCCCCCAGCTCCTAGCACCTGTTACTGTTGATGAACAAGAGTGTGGGCAGTGGTGTCACTACGGTTTGCATCACCCAGTATGGGGGCCAGCGTATCAGCTCTATGATGGACTTCCTCCCATGTAGTAGATGGGGCAACGCCTGGGCAATGGGCATGGTTACGTAGCATTGCCCTGCCCCTGCTGGTTTTTTGGCAATAACTTTTGATAGAATAGAGATATTTCAATGAGATTTGATTCACTGCATTCTGCATGAAATTACACATCGATGGTATTATTTGAAAAAAAAAAAATCAAGATTCTAAAAATTTTGGCCAGTATGGTGTCACCCCCCTCTCGTGCGTGTCACCCGGTGCATCCCATACCCTCCCAGCACCTCCCTAGTGATGTCACTGAGTGTAGGGTAACACTTAATATTACCTTAATACCTAAATATTTCCTTAATATTTTTTGTTCACTGTACTACAGATGGCTTTGACTTTAGAGCTGACAGTATTCGTGAAAGTTGTTTTTTGCTGGTCATCATTCCCCCCCCCCCCAGAATGTGCCTGGAAACAGCCTTTCATTGTGTCAGAGGATAATTTCCTGGTGCATTCCAGAGGGGGGGAAATGGCAAATGACTGGAACCAAGCAGCCAGGAACTCTAATGGCGTAGTGTTGGAGCCACTGCAAAAACAACACTTTCAAAGGAGAAAACTGCCACTTCACCAGTCAGAAATTCCCAGTTGTCAATGGCAATGGGGATGTGGTTAAAGTCAAGGCTGATTAATTGATTTATTTTAGTATGCAGACTACTTTGTGAACTACACTTTGTTGAAAAGTAGTATATAAATATTCTCTACAACAAACTACTACAACAACGATAATAATAGGGTAAAAAGTTATGCCCATGAAATCGCCAAATATGCAAACCAATGAGGAGGTGATGCTTCCCCAAGGAGCTCAGCATTGATAATTATGCCATGTCAGACCAGAGCCCAGTGATCAGTTGTATGACTCTAGCAGCCCAGTTCTATCTGGGCCTTTTGCTGATGGAACTCATGTTCTGGTATGTTCTGGGAATGTAGGGAGAGGGCTGGAAGGGGTAGATCCTGGAAACAAATGTGCATGCTAAATCCTATCCCCATTTTTCAACCTGTCCCACTCCCTTTCTTTCCTCAGACTTACGCCAGTTGCATAGCGTCTAGGAAAACCCATTGTTGGTGAGGAGGCCTACCCAGAGCTAAGTAAAAAAAAGGTTTTAAAAGGCTGAGGTCGGAGGCAGTACCAATAGAGGACAGCAGTGTACAGAAGAGCATGCAGAAGCATGAGGGGGCAATGCAGAAGGAGATTGGATTGTGCCTGAAATGCTGCTGATGAAATTCAGCACAATAATATTGAGTGCTATTTGCCAAATACCTTTTCTTTTTGCCATCCCGACTTTCAATAGCATCCATAAATAAGAATGCTGGTAGGAAAAAATAATCAAATTAGAAGAACATTAGTATGAATATTCACAAGCAAAGACAGATTAGAAGAACGTCCTTGAGAACTTCTTTCTGATTCGTTTCAGCTCCACAATCTTACCCACTGTGAAATCGCAGAGTAACAGCCTCTCAAATGTTGTGCATACATTACATTATTCTGGCTTTACTACTCGATAGTTACCATCTGTCCCTGTGGTACCCTTGACTTATTTTTTCCTGCCCTCCATTCTTGTGATTTTTCTAACTTGTCTGCAGCGAGAACGCCAATCATTGGTTGTATCTGGTTTTTATTTGTTTTTAATGAGATGTTTAATGCTTTTCCAGTTTATTTTATACTTTCATCTGTAGGTCTTATGATGTCCACACAGAGCTTCTGGTTAGCAGGCAGCTTCTCCTGCCATGCAGTTATATCGTCTGGTTTGTATATGCAGTGGGAATGCCCTAAAGCTGCAATGTCTGGGAAATTCCTTGCTTGTGTGGAAACTCCATGCCTTTAATATCAAACTTATGGCTGTTCATCCTCTCTGTATTGGTATTGTTACATCCTAATCCTATTCTCCCCCCCCCCCCACCAATGCAACGATGCCAAAATAGCTACTGCTGAATCCTATGGGGGGGGACGGACGGACGGACAGGTACAGAGGTCTCCTCTGGGTAAGCCTCCATGACATGGGAGAAGGGTCTACTTGGACCAGCACTAGCAAAATTGGTGACAAAGGTCTTCATGGACTTCATGAACTTCCATGCTGTAGGACAGGGTCTGGCAATGGAGTTAGGATTTGGCACCTGCCGCTGCCACCAAACCTGCCCCCTTCGCAGACCAAATCTGCCCATCCACCACCCACTGTCACCCTGTTCTGCCCTCCCATCGCCCCATCCTGCCTTCCTGTCATCTTACTCCATTGGTTGCTTCTTCTGGCTGCTCCTGCCTACTGGCGCTCCAGCAGCGCATGAGTTCATACAGTCAGTGCTAGCAGAACACACATTCTGTTTTAATCTGTTTTTAACATGTTGTAAGCCACCCTGGGTCCCTTTGGGGAGAAGGGCGGGGTATAAATAAAGTTGTTTATTATTATTATTATTATTATTATTATTATTATTATTATTATTATTATTATTATATTCTGCTACCACCTAGCCCCATTAGGATTGGACCATTAATATCATATGAATGCACATGGTTTTTTAACATTCTTTTGTTTATTTCAGAGAAGACCAACGTTTGCAATATCTGGGGGCATTCTGTTTTCTGAATGTTAGTCCAGCAGCCAGAAATATCTGATCACCTCACAGACTATCAGACTCTCCAGTAAATCACCAAACAACAGGGGCTGTAGAACAACCTAGAACTTGAACTTGAATGTTGCGAGATCATTGATTGGAAGGGGCTGATGAATTAAGGTAGAGTAAAAACTACTCACCATTTTTTCAGAAACATTTACTGTAGATGGGTTAAAAAAAAACATTGGTTTGTGACAATTATTCAGCACTAATGAAAATGTTTACAACTTCATTTACAAGCCCCATCGCCACGTGATTATTTGAGGAAGAACAAAAAAAAAATCAGTAAATAATTGTGCTAAAGAAGCATCAGCAGGAGCTAGTAGGAGAAACAATGGCACCAGACAGGTTGAGGAAAAGGTGGATATTCCTATCATTAGTGTTTGGGGAAAACATTTCTAACATCCTTAAAAAAATATACAAATGTTGGCTAAAAATTAAAACTAGAAAATTTTGAGTGGAGCCCTATGAATGAGTATCCTGAAAGAGCTCCTGAAAAGCAAAGGTGTAGCTAGGTCATTTGACAACCGGGGCCCGTAAAATGTTGTCACCCCGTATGACTTAATTAATTATATTATTTATTAATTATTTAATTCACATTTTTATGCCACCCTTCCTCTAAGCAGCTCAGGGTGGTGCACACGGTTCCTCCCCTTATTTTGTCCTCACAATAACCCTGTGAGGTAGGTGAGACAGAGATAATAATAGCCATGACATGAAATGTGAACTTTTAGTGAAAAGCGGTATATAAATACTAATACTAATACTAATACTACTACTACTACTACTACTACTACTACTACTACTACTACTACTACTACTACTAATAATAATAATAATAATAATAATAATAATAATGGCCAGAAAATAAATGCAGTGAATATTTCCCCACAAGCAATGGATGAAATTCTGCATCAAATGGTATATAAGATGATGGTATTATTGCTAAAAGCAACAATTTCCAGAATTTTGGTCACTAGAAAGTTTGTGGGAGATCCAGGCTTGGGGTGGGGAGAATGGGAGATTGTGGGGGATCCAGGCTTGGAAGGGGGAAAGATTGTGGGGGATCCAAGCTTGGAGGGGGTGAGAAAGGGAGATTGTGGAGGATCCAGACTTGCATGGGGGGGGAAGATTGTGGGGGATCCAGGCTTGGAGGGGGGAGAAAGGAAGGTTGTGGGGGATCCAGGCTTGGAGGCAGGGCCTAGGAGAGGGGGATAAAGGGGGTAATTTGTACCTGGGACCAGGGTCCAAAAGGGGGCCCAGGAGCCAAAGGAGGGGCCCAGAAATGTCCTGGAATCTGATGTTTTCCTATCTACTCAGACTTGTTTCCCACATGGGATGCTGCAGACACAACCTCGAGCATGCGGCTGCAGCTGCTGGCAAGTTGTATCTGCTGGACCAAGGAATGCAAACATAACCCCTCTTGGACACAGTGTCACATCTGGGAAGAAGCCAGCCTGCTACAGTAGCTCTTTGGCTTGTGGATCTGCTGACCAGGAAGTAGTGTCGAGGAGCCCAGGGACACAGCAGACAGGCTACAGCACTGCAGAGGCACATTTTGGGACACATTGAACACTTTCCATTCTAGTGGGAGCCTCAGGATGATGGTGCACATTTTGTGCCATGATTTTGTGCCATATATTTCAAAGATTTTAGGGAGACTTGGAAGTGTGTTCGGCTTTCTGTATTACTGTCTCCAGCTGCCGATGCCACACGGACGGGCAGACCTGGGCTCTAAAGACTTCAAAGAGGCCAGAAAGAAACTTTGTACCTTCTGATAAAATTCCTTTCAGAGGCCCTGCTTGGGGGGGGGGAAATTGGGGGGGATCCAGGCTTGGAGGGGGGGAAGAATAAGCATATCACTATCATGACTCACCCAGCTTGGCAAGTCTAAAAACAAGTAAAAATTCACCTTACAGCTGAAGCCTCTGTTTTATTCTTGGGGGGGGGGGGGTGCTGCCTTCTGGAGCATTTGTTAAGCTCCACTTTCATCAGATAGGGTCCACACAGCTAGCCGTGCACTCCTCTGTGCCCAACTTGACCAGGAACCAAGGCATGTTTGCCTAATCAGGAGTAAACGTGACCGTGTGGCTTCCTTTCACTTTCCACAGGGCTCAATACATTCCCCAGCTTGGAGGGAGGGACTTCCTTCTTGGGTGTTTTTTGGGGGCTGTTTTCATTGGACAGGAACTATGCTGGCGTCGATGGATTCCTCTCAGCCTGCCCTTTCCAATGCACTAGGGCAAGTCGGCCTACTCACAAATAAACATGCGAAATGGCTCGGTTTCACTTTCCATAGGACTCCATGCATTTTTGAGTTTCTGGTTTTTTGGCCATAACTTTTGATGGAAAGGAGATACTTCACTCTGGGTTTTTGCATTGCATTCTGCTGGAAATTCCACATCCAACAGTATATGGCATGATGGGGTTACTCCTAACCTTTGCGATGTTAGCGATGTTGGGCCATTTGTGGTGTCACCCCCCCCAAGGGTCATACCTGGGGCAGACCGCCCCCGCCCCTGCTAGCTACACCACTGCTGAAAAGGCAGATTGGTAGAGATTGTTTGCTTTTCTAGAATTTGTAGAAGAAATATAACACATGAAATGCACTTGGAGACTCACAGCTCAATCAAAGGGGCCTTTTAAGCCGGTGAGTTTAGTGTCTTGCTGGCATAAAAGGCACTGGAATGGTGTGAAGAGCTTGCTACTGACAGGCCATTTGAAGCTGCTGGATCCCCATTGCCACAGACCCTGGAAGGCACAGGGGCATGTAGGCTGGTATTGGGGGGGGGGAGGTATGAGAGAGGAGGGGGAGGAGCCAGGGGGGGTGTCAAGGGTAGGAGGAGGCAGATCTGGCAGCAGCAGCTTTTGCTGGATCCTAAACCCCATTTTGCAACCCAACATACACCTCTGGCTCTCTTCGGACCCATAGTCAATCTGCCAGCCTATCAGAAGATAAGTATTCTTATGAACCTCCTGCAGACTGCCCAATTGTCCCCTACCACAGAACGAAGGGTGCTCAATTATAAAACTTCAAATGACACTGCATATTTGATGCTTGCAACAGTCAGAACTGGGGCTTACACCACTTCATGGTGTCCCAGGTGAGGATCATCTTCAGTAATCCTCCATTCATTCAATTTCTGAATGCCTTCTCCTTATTGCATTTGTAGCTGCTTTCCTAAGGTTCATGTACCAGCTGCATGCGTGAATCATCCCTATCACACAAAACAGTAGATTTGCATGCAAATACATATATCTGCATTTATTCGTGCCGTATACAACAAAACAAATCTGCTTCCTCTAATCTTCCTCTAATCTTATAGAAGCTTTTCAATTTTAAGGACAACTGAAATGCCTGCAACCTTCCAAGTCCATCATCCCAGGTGGCTGTGTGGGTCACTGGACCCTCAATCAAAGCTTGGCACACTAAACCAGAAAAAAGAGGATAGTTTCTAAATGGCACATACATGCGAATCCCCCCTCCTAGTTCGTTCCATTTGAATAATAAAATCTAGGCAACTTCTTCTCAGATTCTGAGATAAGTGCAGTATGCAAGTAAAAAGAAAGGAGTTTTTTTGCTCTTTCCTCTGGGCCTCTTCATTTTTTTCTTATTCCTACTGACGTGATTCCAGCATACAGAGAGAGGCAGCCAGCAGGGAAAAATATTATTGTCTCTTGCTTTCCAGCCCACTTAATTGGCCCGAGGAAAAGGCAGGGGGCTGGGGCTAAGATTTATAAACAAATAGTCCATTATGCTTCTCATTAGTTGGAAGAATACCTGTATAAGTGGAAGCTGTCAGTTACAATAAGCACCCCCTCTCTTTTTGCTTATATAATAATCCCAGCATTCAAAAGACTAATCACTACACGCTGATCTACAAAGCATCTTATTTCCTCATCAAATTTCCTTACTCGGCTTAGCCATGCTTGTCAGCTTCCCAGCTCCCCTTTTCAATAACTGGTTTATTCTTAGCGTCCAGCCAAGAAGCATTCCTAGGAGTAAACCATGGAAGAATGAAGACCTAATTTCTTTATCTCACTCCAGGAGAGGTTTCTCCTCACGCTCATGGGAAAGGTCACACAGGTAATTTGGGCTGCTGGTTTGCATTAGAGGAGGAGGCATATATAGCACATTGAAGCCCTTTGTCTGCAGTTAGATGGCCACCAAGGATGAAGGAAGAACAGTAATGGGCAGCAAAAGCAAGCTCTTTTTTTTTTTAATCACTCTAATTTTGAAGCCAAATGCTAAGTGCCTTTAAGTTTAAGGGTTTCCCCCCCCCTCCTTTTTAGTAACAATAAAACAAACATTTAAAAACAAAACCTCTAGAGAAAAATATCCTCAAAATATCTGATAAACCACATTTTGTACAATCCAGAGAAAATGTGGCATGCCTAAGTTCCATTTGAGTTCATGGGCTGTTTGTTGCTTGCTTACGGATTTAGGGAAAATCAGCTACTACCCAAGTTCTGTAAGCCTGAGAATGTGAGGCCAGCACCTGCCAACTCCAGCACAAAATCAGAGCAAGTTTCACCCACACATACCCAGATATTTCAGTTTGGGGGCTCATACCCAAATGAGTTTGGGGGCTCTCATGTTCAGGAAAGGAAATCAAAATGCGGAGTTCTAGATGGGTTTCATGACATGAGATGGATTGGGTCCGCATGCACATTGTGTCACACAGCTCTGGTGGCACCCCTGCAGGGATATATCCGGGTTATGAAAGCATGTTATCCACAGAAGCACTGAGAAAGGGTAAAGTCGCTAAATAAAGCAGCATCTAGAGAAAGCAGGGGGAGGGATAAGTGGTCAGGCTGGTATGAAACTGACCTGACAGAAGCATTAGAACGTTTGTGCTGAAATATTTGTGAATATTTGAAATTCAGCACATTTTGGGGTAAGAAATATGAACTCATGTTTTGAATGTAAACTACTTAACTCCACATTAGAAACCAGAATGCTTTCAAGTAATGGTCTCTCCTGACAGTTTTGAGTTTGACAGGCTTCAAACATGAAACTGCATAAGCTGTCAATTGACATATACTATCAAGTGCCAGTTGCTTGCTGTTGCATGTTATGTATCCAGTGCAGTCAAATTTGAGATGCCCACTTCGTGTGTGTCAGTCAAACGATCACATTCTGTCAGACGTGATGTAACAAAGGTTTTCAAACTATCTTAAAAGGAACACTGGACTATTGGTAGATTGAGCAGGAGCTCCTCAATAGAAGATCGGTAATAGTGCACAAACCGCCCCAAAATATGGCCCCCCCATGACTGATCTTCTTCAGCAAATTGCAGCCACGAGTATTTGGGGGGTGCTCTACGACAGCCATTCTCAACAGGAGCCATTTGGCTCCCCGAAGAACACTGGCACATTTATAGAAGGCCACAGAATGACCAGATAAACATATACAATTTTATGTTTATCTGTTTGTGTTGTATCTTTGTTTGACAGGGGGCCCCTGGAACCTGAGAAGAGCTCCTAAGGGGCTATAGCCAAAAAAAGGTTGAGAATGGCTGCGACATACTCTTCATTCACAACGGGTGGTGGTGTGGCTGAACAGAGAGCAAGAGAAGATTCCATGTAAAGGAAAATTTTGAGGATCATTTTTTGGGAATGAATGCATTTCAGCTCTAAAAAAGACTAGTGTCACCAGTTGTAAACATCACAGACGGAGGAGAAAACATAGGCTGAATCAGGACTCCTGGCACAACAGAGACTGTAGTTCTCAGTTGGTGGAATTTATGAAGCTCTGCTGTCCTCATGTAAAGTCCTTCTTTATTTTTTTTTAAATAAAGGATTTAAAGCTAGAGTTTGGAATGGAGTACACTACCTTCCTAATTAAATAAGTTAATAATGACTTTTGCTAGGCTGCATCAAGCAGATTATGTTACACTTCAAATGAGAACATTCCAGACAGGACAGTAGGGGAATTTCAGTGCTGCCTGAATAATATTCTGGCCAAAACAAGGGCTTGGCAAAAGATTAACACTTTAAGCAAAGTCTCTTGCCTGCAGGGATTCTCTTACATAGAAGTACTAGTGGAGGAGGGAAACAGGAAAGCACTATGGGGCCCGGTTGTCAGTGTCCCATCAAACTAAGTTGACTGAGGTGACTTTTCACATGACAGTCTGGTTGCAGATACTCAGTGGTCTATGGAAGGCACTCCAAACACATTTTTCCTCTGTCCTTATTTCACATTTTCAAAGACTCAGACTTGATATTAAGAACATTGTTCAAGGCTGAGACTGTGTAAGCCCTGCTTCAAATTAGAGTTACATAGACTTATTCCTCATGATCCAGTCAGCCAACAGATCTCTAATGGGTCCAGGAGGGGGTGATAATATGTTATTCACATGGATGTCAAGGGTGTAAAGGTTACTGGTTTTGTAGTCACCCATTTGGGATAAGAATCCATTCAGCCCAATCTTTCCAACTTTTTAATGAGATCTTTAGCTGGTGGCATGTTTAAAATCACAAGATAATGGGCAGACTTTAGCAAGTCTGTTTTTCTACAGGGAAAGACTCTAATTTAGTGATGGTGGGCATGCTTTGCATGAAGATCCCAGGTTCAATTCCTGGCAGATCGGGCTTGAAAAAGATCTCTGTCTGAAATTCTAGGGAGCTGCTGCAAGTCAGTGAAGACAAACTGACCTTGACGGATCAATGATCTGAGGCCACAATCCAATATATAGTTTCCTAGCAGTAAGTCCCATTGAATTCAATGAGACTTACTTCTGAGTAGGTGGGTATAAAATTGTGCTGCAACTCCATATACAGCAGATTCATATAATCTTTGCCAGCTGTCCCTTTTGCATGATAAGCTAGATCAGTGGTTCTCAAACTGATGGGTCGCGACCCAACAGGAGAACAGGAGTTCTCCAGAAATTAGTGCCCTGTTGGCACCCCAGCAATCATTGCGGTGCCAGGAGCAAGGGGCTTTTTATCTTATCTGGGGGACTTGCACTGGCCTCCAGGAGGGTCCAGGAGGCTTGAAGCCCCCTCTGCGGGTCTCCCTGCTGCTGAAAATAGCTCTGATTGGCGGTTGGACCCTCCTGGAAGGTAAGTTAAAAAGCCCCTTGCTCCCAGAACCTCAGCGATTGCTGTGGCGCTGTCACTGGGCCCAGCCCCTACCAAGTCTTGTCACATTCTCAACTCACTAGTAGGAGTTTAAGAAATGCTGAGTTGGATAAATATAGGACAGAAGCAACTGCAGAGGATTCATTTATACATATTTTGAGACTTGTTTACCTGAATGAAATCCAGTGCGTGTTATCAGAACAACAGCCCAATCCCCCCACCCCCGGCTGATGTAGCAATGCCAAAATGGCATGGCCTTGGATCCTGCAAGGGGGCAGTTGTGGAAGTTTCCTCTGAGTAAGAGAACATTTGTTCCCTTATCTAGGGGCAAGCCTCCGCAGTACGTAGGTGTCTGCTTGGACCTGTGCTAGCCAAATCACTAGTGCAGGTCTATGTGGACCTGCACCTCAGGATCAGGTCAGACAAGGGAGCTAGAATTTTGCTGCCACCGCTGCTGCTGAACTCGCCCTTTCCCAAACCTGATCAGCCCTTCCCCTGCTCCATCACCTCCCAGTTCTGCCCATCCCAGAACACCCCCAAGCCTTCCCCTCCCCCTCCACTAACTTACCATCACCAGTGGGGCCTCCTGGAGCTGCTGGTGCATACGCAGCACCTCTAGCCTTTTATGGCAGCCACCCAGAAATGTACAACAATGTCATCGCTTTTGCACCACTGCACAGGACCTTGCACTGCCAGAATGCAAATTCCAGCAGTGCAAGGTCCGAACAGGATTGGGCCATTTGTCAGGTCACCTAAAACCTAAATGCATCAATAAAAGTAATAAGTAATAAGAAGACAGAAGAAGCAGGCTGATTGTGGATTCTCATTTAACACAACATAGTCCTGACAAGTTGCTTTTCTTCTTTTGGTTTGGGAAATAAGAGCAGAGCAGAGACCCAACACCTACTGCCCGGCTTAAGAGCATTCTCACTGCTCCTCTACTCTTATCTCTTTCTCATATTACTGGAGCTTGTCCCCTTCATGCCACTGTAGTGAGTGCCGAAGCCTGGTGAGATAATACTTGGCCCAGTCCCAGGCAATCATTTTTGAGTAATTAGTTTAGGCACTGCACATCCAACCTCTACATTTTCAGGCAAGTAGCTAATGGGTCTAGTTACCTGTTTCCTTGTTTGTGTTTGGAATGCTGGGCCACGTAATTCAGACTGAGTGCGTCTCCTACTGTGAACAAAGAGTGTGGCAAAGTAAAACAGGCTTGCAAGAAGAAGCAAGCTTTGTCATGCCACATTTATGTTATGGGGTTTTTTTTCCCTCATACAAGGCATGGCCTTTGTTTTATCTCTTCACTGTATCATATTTTACTAATGGCCCAATCCTATCTGTGTGTCTGTGGGATAGGAGGAATCCTGGGGGCAACAGCGCACCAACTCCAGCACAATGACCGCTGTATCCTAAGCTTGTCCAGGGAATGATCCACCAGCACAACCCTCCCAGTAACCAACAGCATTCATGGAAATCTCAACATAGCCATCATCCATGAAGCAGTGTTCTGAGGTGGGTGCATCATTTGTGCATTAGTGCATCACTGATGCAACATCAGCATGTCATTGGTACAATGTCCAATAAGCTCATGACTGCATTCACCCAGCCCCAATGCCAGAGCTACCGTGGCATCAGCAGCGAAGGGGCAGAAGCAAACACTGCAAGGAATCCCTGTCCTCATGTGCCCTTATTCCACAAACACACACATATCCAAGGAACATCTTTCAGAGCAGAGCAATGGTAAAATGATAGCAAGTGGGCTTACACTAGTCACTGCAAGCAGGCAAGGCTGTAGGCTTCCCCTGGGGTCTTCACAGTATCTTCATCTGTGGGACAGTTGCCTGTGGAGAGCAAAGCAAAACACACACAGAATAACAAAGTCTTGAAAACAGCATCAGTAACTCCTATTCTCAGGACTGCGAAGCATGTTCTGAGTTTGTGAGGGAGAGTGCTGCCATCACAGTGCACCAGCTATGGTGCCTTGCTGGAGTGACTGCATAATGGCTTGGGAAATTACTGTTCCCCTTGGGGAGAGGGGCCGCAGTGGAACTCTGGGCAGAATCACTGTTCAACCCTTTGTGGCAATTGTGCAGTCCTGAAAAACAAAAGGGATTTGGATGAGTGTTTGACCAGCAGTAGCAGTGCTTGGAGTCCCTGGGATTTTCCGCAAGGTGAATTTTCTGTTGCAAAAAAAAAAAGGGATGGTAAGGCAACACAGTTGATAGCAGAGGCACATGCGATAATCCTGAAGACCCTGAAGGGGGAATAGAGTCATGAGACAGAGAATCAGCATAACTGTGTGGTAGCATGGAATTCTCCCTCCCTTAGCTCACTTGTGTGGAACGCACTGTCCTTTTTTCCTCTACTGCGGCGCTGAGGTGGCAGTTCCAATTTAGGTACTTGTGCATGGAGTATTCCTGGGGCAGAATACCAGCAACTGAAATTCTGAGAAGACAAGAATTAACCAAATATCTTACCACACTTGATGTGAGGGACAAGGGGTTGCTTATGCAAAGTGCTCCCTTTTGCATGCCAACTACCCTTTTGTCATAGTTCCCATCACCACAATTCCCCTTTGTGAGGCCAGAAAGGTGTAGCCCCATGTTGCAAGTATTCTCCCCAGTTGGGGCTTATATACTGGAGTTGGTGGAGCATGACTGGCTGACAAACATAGGCTGTATTGGATGCTCTGTAGTGGGTGGGACAAGAGGTGCAATTTTATAACTTCTCTACAGAACCGTTCAAAGCAGTCTTTTATCCCTCCAATATTGTAATATTAAGTATATGAATTTTATCACTTTCAGTTGTTGCCATGCTTATGCTGAGAGACACAAGAGAGGTTGTGGGATTCCACTCTGGACTCCTTTTTCATTAGTTTCATTAACCGAGGAACCGCTGTTGTTGAAACAGATGTTGTGGTCCATTAATAGCTCTCAGCTGCCTGGTGGCAAACTGTGGAATTGTGCTGAACACAAAGCTGAGAAGAGGAGCAAGTGCAGCCTGCACAGTCTGAAAACAAAACGTTTCAAGTGGGGAATTGTGTGTGTGTGTGGGGGGGGATGCTGCTTGAGTTTTTTTGCACCTGCTATTTTTCCTACATGAGTAGTGTTAGAATGCTTCTTGGTTAGGTTTATATAGCAATTCTCAAGTTAGATTTGAATGTTCTACCCACTGCATGTATCCAAAGTATATGATTGCCTAGTGAGACTTTTCTTTAGGATGTAGGTGTGTTATGAGGCATGTCAAATGCATGTCCAGTGGTCTCCAAAAGCAAGTTCTGGCAGCACAGGGTGACCATAGGATTGGGCCTTTAGTATCCCAAATGCTTTGGAAATAGGTTTTCTTCATAGTAAACTGTTTCCTAGCATCTGTTGAAGTTCTCTCATCTCCTGCTTCCTTGAGAGCATCCAAGGTTAGTAATGCAGCATATTCAAAGGATGGGTACAGTGGGGGACCTATCATTGAATGAAAGAAGCAAATGCCCCAGGCATGGAGCCTCACACACCTCCAGGACCACGTGGAAGCCTTCCTAAGGCTCCCAATGTGGTTAGAAACTGTGCTTCCAGTTTTCCAGAAGCACAGTTTAAAGTGCCGGGGAAGCTTCAGGAGGCTTCTCCCACCCATCCTGGAGTCATGTGAGGCTTCATGTGCTCCAGGTAAGTGGGAAGGTGGATTTGTGCATGGGGGTGTGTGGTGGCATCTTGTGGTGTCTTTGATCCGGGGCGTGGGGCTGGGGAGGTCTGCCACTGGATGGATAGACTGCTTCATTGGTTGATTGATGGAATTGAACCTCATTGAGACTACCTTTCATTTCTGATGCATTCCTATTGGGCAATATCTGTTTTAGGAAAGCATGTTTGCTATTCTATATTCATACTATAGCATTTATTCCTTCACTGCTATAGTTATACACTTTTTACTTGTTTTATGAATTTTTTTTTTACTTTTTCTTTTTTCCAGTGTGTGTGTTATGTTTGAAAACAGTCTGCATGCTGTCTCATTCCAGTTGCTGGAATAATTAAAACTGTGAATTGCATGTGACACACATCTCCTAAAGTGTTTTCAAGGACACTTGGTTGTCTTCCATGAATTAAACTTTCACAGTTATAAAAACATTCCATTGCCAGTCTAATATTTCAGTGCCTTCACTATGTAAAGGAAAAACAGATATGTATAAAAATGATTTTCTTTCAGAGAAAATATGAAATATATATTTTTTAATTCTTACCTTTTACACTGCAGCATATCAGTTGATTGCCCTGGTTGGCTGAATTACTACAATGAACTAAGCAGCCTGTTTTGATATTTCCTAAGTTTTAGAATAATGTTGGGAAAGAATAGTACAACTGTAATTGAAACTGAAATATTCTGACACATTTGTGCAAGATATTCTAGGTGAAGGTCTTGTTTGTAGTAAAAGTAAGGAATGAATTGCCAGTAAGCATCTTGCTCTAAAATTCATATTTGTAACATGAATATTTTGTTCTGATTTGGCTGACTTAGGGCCCAATCCTATCCAACTTTCCAGCTCTGGTGTAGCCACAATGCAGCCCTATGGTAAGGGAACAACTGTTCCCATACCTTGAGAAGGCCCAGTGACTGCCCCTCCGCCATAGGATGCAGTGCACACACCCCTGGCACAACTGCACCAGCACTGGAAAATTGGATAGGATTGGGCCCTTAGAGTCTAATTCTAAAGAGTCATAGCACTGGCTCTGAACTCCAGCGCCAGCAATGGGTGTTTCAAAAAAACTAATAACACAAAAACAAAATAAAAACATAAATCCAAAGATGATCAGAAAGCACAACACATATTTCAGAAGCAATGCCAGTCAATGTCATCAATTAAAAAAGAGCTTCACAGAATTAACAATTATATAAAACTCATATGGAAATTAGGTCCTTCCAAAAAGATCTGTGTTTAATTGAGAAGCACTCGACTGAAGAATTATTGTGAATATAAGAAATAAATATAAATAATCTATCAACAGAGTCCAATTGTGTTTGTCCATCAGGCACATGTATTGAGTCAGTTTGTTCAGTGAGGTTAAATCCCACAGTCTTGTGTACCACTGAACAACCATAAGACTATTATTACCTTTCCATTTATGAGAAATTTCTAAACATACTGCCCAAAACCCAGTTATTAAGTCCTTGTAAAGCAAACTTCTATAACTGTTATCAAAAATTCCAGTGAGGAAAACTCGGGCTGTGATCCTATAAACCACTGGTTCCCAAACTATGGGTTGGGACCCACCTGTGGGTTATGACCTGATTTTTGGTGAGTTGCAAAACTGACAAGCTGATAGCTTTGCAGCTGATAGATACAAGGAAAATGTGCTGAGCCCTATGGAAATCAAAATGGAGCAGCAGGTGCATGTTTACATGTGCCTCAGTCCACTTGGAAGGACAGGCTGAGGGCAACACAATGCCCTCAGCATGGTCTCAGTCTGATGAATGCAGGTCCCAACAAACTCTCAGGAAGGAAGCCCCTCCACCCCAACTTGCCAAGGAAAATATATTGAGCCCTACGGAAAGCGAAACTGGGTGCACAAATTGGTCTCTGGGGTTCTGCTGCCTGCAGTGGTGGACCTGGGGCATGTGTAGGGGGCAAAAGCCCTGAATGCCACACTCACTGTGCCCCCACAGCTGCCGCCTCCACCCACCACCCCACTTGTCCATCGGAGTCGTTCTGCAGGCAGGTGATGCCCCGCATGCCACTCACCAGCGGTCGAAAAGCCTTCTGAGGCTTCCTGCATGGTCTTGAGCAATACTTCCGGTTTCATCATGAGAAGATTCAGAAGGCTTTTCGAGCGCTGGTGAGCATCGTGCAAGGCTCCATGGGCCTCAGTGAGTAACCTTGGGAGGGGGAGCCTATGTGATGGAGGGGGGCGGCATGTTGTGGACCTGCCCTGGGGCGCAATGAGGGCCAGTCCATTCCCAGCTGCCTGCTTCCAATATGCTCTGCTTGTAGATTTGTTAAAACAAATATTACAAAGATACCGTAATTCTTTGAGTGCTCTCTATAATTCAAAGAAAATCTGCCTGGTTATTCTGCCCTGGGAAGCAGCTACATCCACTTCTACATTCACATATTTAGCCACACCCACATTTGCCTAGCCATTTGCTAGACGTTCAGGATTCCGCTATAATACATACAATTTTTACATTGCCCAGAAAATAGATATCATTGATCATTGCATTTCACACTGTGTGCAGCCTTAAGGTTACACAATAGTTATCTCGCAGTTTTGTGTGTTTTGCTATGGATTCATGCCATTAAAAAAGAACTGGCAGCTGGGTATCATGTTGCATAAGCGCACTGTGCCGTGTGGAGGACAATGACATGAATCAATAATGCCGTCTGGGAAATGGCTTAGAATAAAATATTACAGGAGAGTACAAACATCACCCAGAAGGAGGCTTCGGTGCTGATTAAATATGGCTGCCTCAGCACACCTCCGTTCAATGACAGACAAGGAGTGCTGCTCACTTCAGCTTTTGCTGCATATTCTGAACAAGGGGTTACTCAAGTTGCAGCAAAAACACATGTTGGCCTTCCCAGGTATGCAAGGATTGTCTAACTGCCTTGGGCTGCCCTCTGAAGGCTAAATTATATACAGTGCAAAGAACAAAACTTTCCTCAATGTGCTGGTTCCTGAACAATTAATTTCAAGTGGACTCCCAGATCTCCTTAAGACATCTTTGCCTACCAGCCAGAAAAACAAATGCAACTTCAGAACTCCAATGCAAAGGTTAGCAAAGCAGTAGAACAGCTCAAGAAGGTCAGAAAGAGAACCTAGAAAACGATGAAATAGCTAAGAATGAAACTAAATTCTCTTCTCTTCAAAAATCATTGTAGGGCTTGAGACCAGAAAGGAATACTTTAAAACATATGTTTGTGCTGACTATAGCAATAAGCTAAGCGAGTCTTCCTTATTTCTTCCATGTGTCACTTTGCTTGGCATTCAAAACATATGGTGCCATTTGGAAAAAGAAATATAACCTGTTTTGCCCTACGACTTTGGGTACATAGCTGAGCCACAGAACATATATTGTAGAATCCAGGTTGCTGACCATTACTAACATCACTGGGGTTGTCAGATCTTACTAACCATTCATTTTAAGTCTGGAATTCCTGCCTAGTCTATAAGGCTGCAATTTTAATCACAATTTCCTGGGAGTATGCCTCTTTGAACACGATGGGACTTATTTCTGAGTAGACACACATAGGATTGTGCTGTAAATTACCTACTGGTTTCATTGAGAGAAACAAATCTACTTATGTCCAACACCAATTATCACAATATCCAAGCTTCAGCTACCACAAACCAGAGCTAAATTTTAATGGACTGCATTTGCTACTCAAAGCTGCTGCTAAAAATGTCACTGTAAAAGGAAATAATTTCTCTGGCATTACACACTGATTCTTTGATTTTCTAGGACAAACATTAAAATGACATACCTGCACATGCTTCATTTTCCCCCCCTAAGTATTATTTCCATATGTGATGATGGAACCCTCCTCCTGTCCCAGTCTATCCCATAATAATTCAGAACTAGAATTAGATTGCATTATGAAATGTCCTTCACAAATCTAATGTGGATTAAGCCCCTACTACCCCATGCCCACTGCAAGTCTTCCTCCCACCCGCTCCCTTGACTTGAGCACAGCAGTAGTGCAGAGGACTTGAGCTAGACCTCCATTGGCACTAGATGCTGCTGAAAGCATCCCAGGTCACTTCATTCTAATGACATAAGATATGGGGAACCTTGGGAGCTCTACATTTTCCATGGCTCCTAGTAGCCCTGCTCACTGTTGGGCACCTAGGACCTAATGGCAACCCTATAATAGTGTTCACCACAAGCACTCTCCACTAGCCTAAGGTGACTGACTGCTGCAGTTGCCCTCGTGAATGGGTTGATCTTGGAAGACAAATACACAAATATTTAACTGAAGAAACCAGGCATTTAATTTGGACATTTGGAGCGCAATCCTAACCCCTTATGTCAGTGCTTTCCAGCACTGACATAAGGGCAATGCAGCTCTGAGGTAAGGGAACAAACATTCCCTTACTTTGAGGAGGCCTCCATGACACCCAACTGCAGGATGCAGCACATGTCCCATTGGCACCGCTATGCCAATGCTGGAAAGCACTGACATAAGGGGTTAGGATTGCACCCTTAATTTAATATGCCCAAATAACTGAAACAACATATCTATCATCTGCCCAGTAGTAGCAGAACGTAACATTTTATTTCTTTTCCAACTATATTGATACAAGTAGACAGGTAACTCCTGATGCTGAGAGCTCTCTTCAAAGATCTACCTACATCTGGAGACTCATCTATTCAGGTTGTATCATGTGAAGCAGCTTCTTATGGGCTAATCCCATCATGGAGTTATGACAGCAGAACTCGTGTTCCTTTATCATCAATAGCATGGCACCACCCTGCTGTCAAGTGCAAGGGAGTTGGCAGTGGAAATTATGGGTGGTTCTCTGTATGTGCCAATGGCCGACCCAGGCTACATAGGTACAAGCAAGGCGGCGGAGGGGGTGCATTATAGGCAGGGAGGCTTGTGGGAGTTTGGGGGCTCCCAAGCAATACAATAATAATTACTTAAAGAAACAAACAGTGAAGCACGTTACATATAAAAGCAAAGAAGCAGATAAAATTCCAACTTAAAATCATACAATCTGAAAGGGACAAAAAAAGAATTCACCTGGTGCTGAGAAGTTTACGCAGATAGCACCAATCAAAGCTCTTTGGGGAAGGAATTCCAAAGGCTTGGTGCCACCACTGAAAAGGCCTGTTTCTGGTCATTACCCGCCACACCTCAAATGGTAGGGGAATTATTAATGGGATCTTTTCCAAAGCAAACATACAAAGGTGGGATTCCTGACTTCAGGCCCCAGTAACGACTACTATGGTAAAATTAAAACATACACACACACACACACATGTATGTGGGAAAATACGCTGCCATTTTGTCACAAAATATTCTGTTCTGTCACAATTTAATTCCTCTCTCATACGGAGGGCAAATCTGTTCACCTATTGATGTGCCTGAATAAAAGACATGCAACACTTCAAAACAGATGAAATAATTGCAGTATTTCCACTATGTACATATGACAAGATGATCGGTTACAGACACCTCAGGACAACATTTGTCTTTTTCTTAGCCTTGTATATATGAATCCAGTGGGGATGAATGAGCATTTGATATGTAGTAACATCATAAGATATTTAATCATAATTCTTTTGCAATTCCTATCATGTTCAGAACACAGCAGTATTACCTTTGAAGGGTAAGGCATATTTCACTAAAGTATAGTGATGACATTTTTAAAACATATTATCTTTGCTTGGCAATATTACCTATCGATCAGAAAAGTGATGTACTTGATTGAATTTTTAAAAATTATTCTTGCCTTGTTAAGAGTGTGGTGTTTTCCCCCCCTAAAAAGATAAAGATGAAAGAGAGTAATCACAACGGTGAGTCTTACTTCTATAGTGCCTGACTAATATTACAGTGTCATTGGGCCAGATTCTTTCTTTCATAGAAATATAGATTCATAGAGTTGGAAGGGACCTACAAGGCATCTCCAGTCCAACCCCCTGTCGGTAACAGGAAATCTTCCTAGAGCATCTCCAGCAGGTGCCTACGCATTATGAGTTGTACGTCACGCTGGCAGTCCTGGATTGCTTCCATAATAAGGAGATCTGTATAACTGAATTGTAGTTGTGGCCCCAGAATTTTTGGAGGTACTTCCCCTCTTTAGGAGAAATATGTGTGCCATATGTGCTATATACATGAGTCTGTTATCTTCCAAGGTCCATCAGCCTAATGCCAGAACAAAATGTTCAGTCACTAACATGCATCTGGAAAAGCTAGCCCTTGTCTTTGTGGGTGGAAGTGGGTGTACTTAAACCTCCCTCTCACCCGTCACTTTTCACCTCAGGGGATATCTGCACAACCCTTTGGAGATGTCTGACTGTAGCAGCTCATACTGCTAGGCTTAGTGCCAGCTTCAGATGTGAGGGAGGTTAGCTTTAACAAGGTGTCTTCACTTGGCCCCTCAGCATCCCCCTTGTTCTCCTTCTGGGCCCAATCCAAAGGAAAAAGGCAGGCAAAAAAGCAGTTGATGGCAGCTGCCATGCCTTCTCTTCATTGCTTGCTCCCCCTCCAAGCCTAGTGGAGGGAGCGAGTGAGAGGACCACAAGGGCAAGAGGCAAAGTAGCAAAACTGAGGAGCTCTGGTGGTCAGTGGTGCACCTCAGTTGATTCACAAGCCTCATCAGGTGTCCAATGATGCCAGTCCTCCCTGACATACTTCACCTGACTGGCCTGTTGGTCTGAGAGCTGGTGTATTACACATGGGATGTATAAGTTGATAAATGGAATTGCAGGCCTCATTATGCTAGACAAACTGTAGATTAGACCATTAGAGTGGGTCTCCTGACATAGTGAAAATATATGTAGCTCCTGGCATGGACAACTTGTTCATGTTGGTTCCTGAACCCAGTTTCTAAATCCCCTGCACTTTAAGCATGCACTGACTGTAAAGTTTGAACTGGATTTTAAGTTCAATGTCATTGTTCCCCAACTATCACACTTTTGCATAGGTGTGTGCTTGCTTCCTTTCAAAAGTATACAATCTGTACAGAGACAATTCTCTACCATCCATTCCTCCTAAAACTTTAACTGGAACTTGGAGATTAGGTCATGCCATAGGTCACCCCATAGCAACTTGGCTGCTTCAGTTATCTTTCTTTAGCTAACCTAGTGTAGTTTTAGGGGTTAAAATATTTTCATTCTTTGATGGGTAGTCAGGCCCAAGTCAGACACACAAGCTTTGGTGGATTAAAGTTCACTTCATCAGGGGCAAGAAGTGAAATCCTCTCTGTTTCAACTCTGGGGAAAATTGTAAGAGGCAAACACTCATTTCACAGGTTCATTGTTCTTGGGCCAAACAACCAACAACTTCCCTACCCTTAGAGAAAGACATTTTGCATGTACTCAGATGCACTTTGGCCTTCATGCCAGAATGTCTGGGGAAAAAAGAGGTGCTGAGCCAGTTTGCAAATGTGTATACAAGCCTGAAATATATTTATTGGAAATGCACATTTCCAATCAGTTTGCATTTGGTCTTGCAGGTTCCTCATATTACATGACTCAAAGAAGTTCAGTCACTCCAGTGTATAGCCTGTATCCAGTAAACGCTCTTCTTCCTTCTTAAATATCTATGGATTTAAACGTGCACGCGCAAACACAGTGAGTGGCCTACAGAAACAAGAAGCGTTTTCACATGTCTCATAGCAATTATTTTAAAGTTTTGCACTTTAACAAAAGATGTTATTTTAGAACGTAAAAGAGAGTTAATAAATTGCCCTGAAAAGTGAGCCAGAACAAAATTAAGAAATATTAAAAAGTGTCAAAAACATAAATGTGCTGATCCCTTTTTCTGTATCTTGTGACCTAGTAATTAAGCAATCAAAACTTCTTGCAGCCTCTGCTAGCTAGCTGAATTTCGTCCATAACGGCAATGTTGGGAAGAATAAATATGAATGAACAGCATGGTAGGTATTCTTTACATTATCATTTTCAACTTACTTTTCCCCTTCAAATCACTTCCTGCCCTCTCCCCTCTCCCTTGGTGTTTCTTTCTTTCTCTGTCTCACTCTCTCTCCTTTTTTAAAAATACAATTTTCTTTCAAGTCCTCTACAGTTACAGTGTTTCGGCCATCAAAGTCCCCTCCCAGCCATTTTCATTTACCTTGTGACTCTGACCCTTTGTGAGGCTGAGCATTTTCAGAGTAAACTGATCCTGAAGGTCCCCAAGGATGTTATTCTCATTTATTCACTCAGCCCTTTGAATGGAACGGCCTGCATTTGGCAGGAGTTCAGCAGACTCAGATTGAAAGAACACACTATCCTCCAATCTCTCTTCTCCCCTGCCCGTTCCCTTATTTTCTTCCTTTAAAGAAAAAAAAATTCACAAGCCTTTCAAAAATAAGGCCCAAGGTTTGTGAAGGAGCGTTAATAGATGTCAGTCATTTAGCATGTTACATTTCATTCATGGCTGCCAGCAGACATGAGGAGCAGAGAAAGAATAAAAGGGAAAAGTAGACAGCAGGAAAAAAAATCTTCTGTGATGTTAGTGATGCCATGTTTCACCAATTGCAGTTTCAGTGCACTTAGTAGGGATGTTAGCCTGCTTCTTTATACAGAAGCCACCATCTAACCCCAACAAATAACTTTAAGACATTGAGTTTCGAGACCTCTAATAGAGGATGCAAGGGTCCCCATAACAGGGGTTTCTTTACGCTTTGGGTAAAACTTTCCTTACCCTTCTCTATTTTTTGTTGTTGTTGTTGTTATCCTGTGTACCTCTCTCACTATTTAGAATATAAATTTGCAGGCTGTAAGTCTGTCTTTCCTTTTACATCTGTACAGTGTGTGCACATTTTTGTGTGCTTTGCTTTATTTTTTAAGATGCTTGAGATATATGCTTGGGCAGATACGCTTGGGATAGGAGGTCTGGTCTAGAGGGTAGAGCCTCCATTTGCCTGAAGATAACATCCACAAGGTCGCCAGTTAGAGGCCACCGGCACCAGTGCGACCTTGAAGCAGCTGACAAGCTGAGCTGAACTATTCCATCTGCTCTGGGCGTGGGAGGATGGAGGCCAGAATGTGCGACCAGATCAAGAAAGAAACATCTGAATGTTGTGGTTTCTTGAAAGATAGAACCTTCTTTCAATTGTAAAAATCCCTACGGGGATTTAAATAGCCTGCCTATGTAAACCGCCTTGAATAAAGTCTTGAATAAAGACCAAGAAAGGCGGTATATAAATACCGGTATTATTATTATTACTACTACTACTACTACTACTACTACTACTACTCTGGGCATCTCAGTGTGTATCTACACACATGTTCTCTTTGTTGCTTTTCTGTGAGGAGCATATGGGTTTTGCCAGATCTTCACAACCTTATTCAGGTGCAGAAAAGATCTGGAGATGTTCCAATGGCTACATGTGAGTGGGAGTCTGCTCACTGTGCATGTTCATGCTTGAACACCTGAATAGGACTTGAGAAGTATGCCTGGGGAAAATTGAAAAGCTGGGGCAGCACAACCTGAATGCCACCTGATGCTGTCTCAGCTCCACTGCCTCTATGCTACAACAAACAAACAAACAAAATCCTTAATGTGCTCCTCATGTGCTGTTGTCAAACCCGGGAGTGCAGGACTTGCAGTTTTATTTACAGGGACAGCATGAATGAAATAGCTCCTTTGTTCATGTTGTCCCTGTAAATAAAACAGCAAGTCCTGAACTTCTGGCTTTGATGACAGCCTGTGAGGAGCCTGATAAAGAGGGGAATGATCTGTTTCTCGCTTGAGTGAGGGGGAAACAGATAATTGAGTCTGCATTGGCGGTGGGATGGACAGAGGCTGCAGTGGTGGTAGACTTGAGGCGAAAGTCTCCCAAATCCACTGCCCTGGAATCCCTCACAATCTGCTGCTGATGCATCCAGCATCCACTGGCCTCATGGATGGGCCCACCCTGAAGTGCAGAAGATGACATATGTTCCATGGAGCAGGCCCCAAATGCAATCCCTGCAATCTCCAAGTAGAGCATGAAAAAGCTCTTATCTGAAAGTTTTTCTGGGGAGCTGCTGCCAGTTAGTATTGACAATACTAGCTTAGACTCATTATCAAGCAGCTTCAGTTTACTGAGTGGTTGGGGCAATGTTCTCCCTAGGTACAGTGGAGTAGTGAGATCATGACATTCTGCTCGGCCTGCCTGTTCTGTCTCCGAACCATAATGTTGCTTAGGGTTCATGCACATCAAATCCAACACATGCAAACCTGAACTATATGTGAAATACTAACCACAAGGCACTTTGAATTTTACATGCACAGATCTTTGCAAGCATTACATTCATGTTTTGTGACTCTAGTGGAAGGAAGGTGCACTTTGTAGGTTAGGTAAGGAGGCACATTCTCTTTTCCCCCCACTGCATATAGAAGAAGAGAGTCTGAGTTGGCACTTTGCCATTATTGTGTGGTTTCTGATTGTGTTATTAGCACTGCAAAATGAGGACATATGTCATTTGTATGCACATGTTCCTTAGAGTTTCTCACACAGTATTTGTGCCACATATGTGGGATCAAATATGGAAGAGAAAGCAAATGTAAGTCTTACCAATGCACAGTCTTGCTAAAGTAGCCTTCAATCCACACAAACACTGGATGTCAGGAAAAGCAGATGCAAACTCGCCTGTGGACCTTTCTCTAACTAGGGTTACCCAACACCTCCCTCCCATTCCTGCTTAGACTCACTTCATAATTTATAAAATCCCTACACAGAAGGCACTGTGAAATGAACACAGGTCATAATGTGTGGGGATTGCATGCTCTGGTTTTACATTCTATTCTTTCTTTCTTTTTGCAGCAAAAAATAATAATAATAATCACATATTACAAATACATCCTAAATGAGATTTCCCCACAAATTCCCAGAAATTCTGTAATATGTAAACTATTTCTGAAACACTAAATAGTAGTATTGCATCCTCACCTGCCTAAATGTAAATAGGACGATGAAGCATCTGGAAGTATGAAACACGCTGCACATGTTAACTAGGGGAGGTGCATGGGGCATGAGAGGGCAGCCCTGCACACTACCACTCATGAAGGACACAAATGAAAGCAGACAGGAAAAAAATAAAAGCAAATATAGCAGGTAATAAAATGACAAATACAGCAGGCAATTTTACAGAAGCTAGTGATACTGAGCAACAAACCTCTAAGGGCCAGTTCACACATTCCATTTTTAAGTGTACCTTTAAGAATTTTAAGCATTAAGTTGGGGTGATGGGATAGAAGACGCATCCAAGTAGCGAAAAGGGCCCTGCACCTGCACGGCTTTATATTAGGAGGGTTTGAATGAGATGATACATTCTGACAACACAAACTTCAGTTTTTTGGGACAGCAGCAGTGTCATATAAACATTTCTTGGCCAGGGAGGGGGAAAGGCAGCCTCAGGTGACTTAAACTTCCTGGTGTATCCTGGTGCACAGACAATTGTTTAAGGGAAACGCCTTTTTCACAGGTGCATGATGGGTAGCCTGAATATCTGCTGGAGTGCCATCTGCATGTTCACAGAGTCATTACCTATGATAGCTTGCTGTTTTTTTTCAGGACTTCAAAATGTCTGGGAAATATCCCTGGAGACCGATGAGACAGAGGAGCTCTATGAGTGACCAAAAGGGAAGGGAAATAGAGAGAAAGTCCCATGCTTTATGTACCACTGTACCTGCCAACTGGTGTGTCACAAAAGAGATAAGATTACCAGCTGGTCAATTATCTGATTAAAGAGATTCTTTCATTTGTGGGTTTTCTTAAAAAAAAAAATCCTGACTGAAAGCAAAATCTGCAGTAAGTTACTACACTTCTTTGGCAGCAATCAACAGCAGGTTTTAAGTGGAAATAAAAGAGTAGGCGTGGAGGGAATCAGTTTTTCAGTTGGCCATAAGCCATAGGGTTTTTTCTCTTTTCTCTCTTTCTTCTTAGCATCAGATTTAATCTCATTTATCTTCTTTTCTTTAAAAAGAGGGAGGAAATATGCCTGCCCCTATTTTCTTTATTTGTTTTTAAATGTTCAACTCAATCAATTAAATGAGAAGCTTCCCCCCTCCCCCCAAAAGCCACTCCGATTTCATTAATTTACAACTGTCTTGAAATCCCTTTGAATTACTGACTGCATAAATTATTATTCTGCCAGCCAATATCAGAAATATGACTTTATGGCTCCTGGACTCAGCCACAGCCACCAGAGTTGGAGGATAAATGTGTAACATGCTGGTGTTTCACCAGCTGCTTAATGAGCTGTCATAGTAGTTATAGGGCCCAAGATGGGTACCCACAGATTTAAAAGCAATTCCTTTATGTAAGGCAATATCATAGGACTACAATTCAGTGCAATTTTTACTTAAAGCCTTGAAGGTCAAGCACATTTCTGATCAAACCTATGCGCAAAGGTATTTCTATACCGCCTTTCTTGGTCCTCAGATTTCTCCTTAGACTTTATTCAAGGCGGTTTACATAGGCAGGCAATTTAAATCCCTGTAGGGATTTTTACAATTTGAAAGAAGGTTTCTATCTTTCAAGAAACCACAACATTCAGGTGTTTCTTTCTTGATCTGGCCGCACATTCTGGCCTCCATCCTTCCACGCTCAGAGCAGATGGAATAGCTCGGCTCAGCTTGTCAGCTGCTTCAAGGTCGCACGGTGCCGGTGGCCTCGAACTGGCGACCTTCCGATGTTATCTTCAGGCAAATGGAGGCTCAACCCTCTAGACCAGACCTCCTGCCCATACTATATATATATATAGTTAGGTATAGTTATATATATATACCTGCCCAACTATATATATATAGTTATATATACATAGTCATTGTATCCTGCGCTGTATCCAGTGCAGGGTAGGAGATGGTTGCCATGCAACTCAGAGTAAGGCTATTTCTCCTTATCCTGTGCCATGTGGCAGACACCCCAATGGGGCTACTCTGATCTGTGGCAGCAAATTCACTGGTGCAAATCCACGCAGCCCAGTGTAATGCTGCTTGGGGGGGGGGGGTTAGGATACAGCCTAGGTTGCCCAGGCTGAACCCAGGCCTGGTTCACCCTCCCCCACCCCAGCCCAAAATGCCCCCATTCCACCCTTCAGCCACCCTCCCCAACACCTCCTGCTGCCTCCCTAGGCTGATGGTAACTCACTGGCCTGAATCTGGCACAGGGAGGCTGGTACACATCCTCGCACCAGTCTCCCCGACTCTGGAGTTGTTGCAGATGTGCCTTCCAGCATGTTTTCAACACTCTTGGGTCAGTGTAAGGGACTTACACCAGGCCATCAACTGGTTAGAATTGCACTCTGTCAGGTTAACTTGAATATTACTATATATGCCATTCCTTGATATGGTATAATACCTGGGGAGCTGGATTTAGACCAGGGAAACTCATATTGAATCCCTGCTTAGCCATGAAGCTTGCTGGGTGAACCTTGACCCAGTCACAGTCACAAGAATCACAGTCTCTCAACCTGACTTACTCTACAGGGTATAGGAAAGGGAGACTCCTTGAAGGACGAATGGGGATGAAAATTAACACATCCAGGAGATGTGCTAACGACTACTGGCTCCAGCTCTGTTCCGAGAAACAGATAGCAGCTGACACGGGCAACATCAAGGGGATGTATGATGGTATCAAGCAGGCCCTAGGTCCAACACAGAAGAAAATTGCCCCTCTGAAGTCTGCCGCAGGCGAGGTCATCCAGGATCGGGCGCAGCAGATGGAACGCTGGGTGCAGCACTACTCTGAGCTATATTCCAGAGAAAATGTAGTCACCGAAGAAGCGCTGAACAACATTGAGTACCTGCCTGTGCTGGAGGAGCTTGACAGTGAACCAACCCTAGAAGAACTTCACGTGGCCCTGGACTCCCTTGCCTTTGGCATGGCACCTGGAAAAGACAGCATCCCTGCTGAAGTCCTAAAGTGCTGCAAAGAGATCATCGTCACTGAGCTGCATGAAATCCTTTGTCTCTGCTGGAAAGAAGGTGGAGTATCTCAAGACATGAGGGATGCAAACATCATCACGCTGTACAAGAACAAAGGCGACAGGGGTGACTGCAACAGCTACCGTGGCATCTCTCTGCTTAGCATTGTAGGAAAGTTGTTTGCCCGAGTTGCACTAAAGAGGCTCCAGGTACTTGCAGAGAGTGTTTATCCAGAATCACAGTGCGGATTCCGAGCCAACAGGTCCACCACTGATATGGTATTCTCCCTTAGACAACTGCAGGAGAAGTGCAGGGAACGACAGCCACTCTTTATAGCCTTCATAGATCTCACAAAGGCTTTCAACCTGGTCAGCAGGGATGGCCTCTTCAAGATTCTCCCCAAGATTGGATGTCCACCCAGGCTCCTCAGCATCATCAGATCCTTCCACAAGGACATGAAGGGCACTGTTGTCTTTGATGGCTCCACATCAGACCCCTTTGACATCCGAAGCAGAGTGAAGCAGGGCTGTGTTCTTGCACCAACCTTGTTTGGGATCTTCTTCGCTGTCCTGCTGAAGCAGGCCTTTGGAACTACAACAGAAGGCATCTATCTCCGGACCAGATCAGATGGAAAGCTCTTCAACCTCTCCAGACTGAGAGCAAAGTCCAAAGTCCAGCTGAAATGTCTGCATGACTTCCTCTTTGCCGACAATGCAGCTGTCACTACCCACTCTGCCAAAGATCTCCAGCAGCTCATGGATCGTTTTAGCAAGGCCTGCCAAGATTTTGGACTGACAATCAGCCTGAAGAAAACACAGGTCATGGTTCAGGATGTGGACTCACCTCCCTGCATTACAATCTCTGCACATGAACTGGAGGTTGTCCATGACTTTGTGTACCTTGGCTCAACGATCTCCAACACTCTTTCTCTCGATACTGAACTAAACAAATGCATCGGTAAAGCAGCTACCACGTTTTCCAGACTCACAAAGAGAGTCTGGGCCAACAAGAAGCTGACGGAACATACCAAGATCCAGGTCTACAGAGCTTGCGTCCTGAGTACACTTCTGTACTGCAGCGAGTCATCGACTCTTCACTCACAACAGGAGAGGAAACTGAATGCTTTCCACATGCGCTGCCTCCGACGTATTCTCGGCATCACCTGGCAGGACAAAGCTCCAAACAACACAGTCCTGGAATGTGCTGGAATCCCTAGCATGTATGCACTGCTGAAACAGAGAAGCCTGCATTGGCTCGGTCATGTCGTGAGAATGGATGATGGCCGGATCCCAAAGGATCTCCTCTATGGAGAACTTGTGCAAGGAAAGCGCCCTACAGGTAGACCACAGCTGCGATACAAGGACATCTGCAAGAGGGATCTGAAGGCCTTAGGAGTGGACCTCAACAAGTGGGAAACCCTGGCCTCTGAGCGGCCTGCTTGGAGGCAGGCTGTGCAGCATGGCCTTTCCCAGTTTGAAGAGACACTTGGCCAACAGTCTGAGGCTAAGAGGCAAAGAAGGAAGGCCCATAGCCAGGGAGACAGGCCAGGGACAGACTGCACTTGCTCCCAGTGTGGAAGGGATTGTCACTCCCGAATCGGCCTTTTCAGCCACACTAGACGCTGTTCCAGAACCACCTTTCAGAGCGCGATACCATAGTCTTTCGAGACTGAAGGTTGCCAACTACTACTTTCCAGACCTTTTGGCCACACTTCACACAATATGATCCAACTTTGTCCTAAAGAGCCACCACAAGTCAAGAAAATAGTTGCTTGCGCCTCAACAAATACAGGCCTCCATTTGACTCACCGTGCTGGACGCAGCCCACTACCTGTATACATAGACTCAAGATATATTGTCTTTTTATTGTCAGAAGCAGGAGGTTGTCAAAAATCTGGCAGACCATAGCTGCTCCTGCTAGGCATGCTGTGTTTGTATGCCTGGTGGGTCAGATAATGGAGCAGGTGGGAACCGGAGCACAGATAAAACCTGGCAGTCATACAATGATCACTAGTTAGAAACAAACAGGAAAGAACAGGACCAGATTTCTTATTATTATGCTCGAAGACTCCTTAAGAACTATAAGGGAAGAATGGATGTTATCCTAGGGCAAAAGGGGTAAGAGAGTTGCATTCATGCAAAAGCTTCCAGTGGTGGAATGAAGCTTTAGCCTAACTTAAGATACAACCTTATATATTTATGTCTGTACATCCACATTGTGTTTTCCCCCACCCCATCTCAACCCAGGAGCTACCTTCAGGAGACAAACAACAGGCTTTGTTCCTACCACCTCAAGAATGAATGTCAATGAAGCAAGGCTAGTATAAAGGTTTGGCCTGGTTGAGCACCCTGAACCTTCAGTACTGGTGGCAGTAGTAGCACCCAGTGCACCTTCAGGGGGCAGGAGGGAGTCACTATGGGGAGGAGGAGGCTGTGGGAAGCTTTGCCCCTGGTCTACCAAGAGCCTGATGCCAGTGGAGGCTGAGCGACTTAGGCTGCAATCCTAACCAATTTTCCAGCACTGACATAAGGGCAATGCAACTCTGAAGTAAGGGAACAAATATTGCCTTACCTTGAGGAGGCCTCCATGACTGCTCCCCAACTGCATGATGCAGCACATGCTCCACTGGCATAGCTATGCCAGTGCTATAAAGTTGCTTAGGATTGCACCCTTAGTTTCAGGGATGATGAAGTTTGACCTGCATAGTCTCATCTGAGCTTCTCTTTCATAGGCTGCAGTCTCACATAACAGGGAGTAATGGAACTTACTTTTGAGTAGGCATGCGCAGGAGTATGTTAGTTATACCAAAGCGTGAAGGAATGTTGGGAGAATGGAATGGAAAAATGTTGGGAACTGACTGTTGTTTTACCTTTAAACATTTAAAGGTAGATGTTTGCCCCCATTTTGAGTCCTGCTAATTCTCTGTCACTGTAGCAACAAGATCCAAACACGACGTCTATCACAGGATTATTTCAGCCTGATTTATGCAGGGGTCATGATGTGGTGAATGCCAGTCTTTCTGTCTAACATTGCAAAATAATGCTCTTGGAGCAGTCATGCCAGCATCTACAAAGGATGCCTAGGAATAATTAATGAGTGCTTCCTGTACTTTCAAACTGCCAACTTTGGGGATGAAAAAGGTCACATTTTCTGTCCTGGATGCCCAGAAGCAATTCCAGTTACACCAAAGACCTCCCTTACAGAGGTCTGGGCCATGTTTTTTGAAGCTTCCAATAAGAGTGATCCATTTTCCCACTCCCTAGTTTTATGCCACCCTTTGGCATACAGCTCCAAGAAAAGTATACATAATCAATCCTTGTGAATCTCAGAGAATCCCATGTCATTTCTTTGGGCAGCAGGCCACCAGGGTTTTTAGAATCCCCCAAGAACTTCCCACTTTCCTCCAGCAAAGGGACCTCCTGCAAAAGTGTCAGGAAATTCAAAGAAGTCACCGCAGTTCAACCACCAGCTGAAGTCAGTCTGAGGCAGTTCCTCCCCTTGCAATTTGGTTGTTTCTGCCTAGTCACTCCTGGGAGTTTTGCAGAGGTGCAAGGATTAGGAGGGTAGAAACCTAGGAATGCACCTAAACAATTGTTCACCATGGTATATGCTACATAAAGCCACCTGCTCTCTCTTTCAGTGCTCAGATGTTTGTTTGCTTGGGAGTTGCCTTCTCCATTACTGAAGAGCAGCGGTGACCAAATTTCTTGGCAGGAGGGCCACATCATCTTTCTGACACTGTGTTGGGGGTTATTAATTTAAAAAAGGAATTAATTTACATTTAAAATTTGAATAAATTTACATCAATTTTCATAAATGACTATATTAGAGATGGAACTTATATGAATGAATGAAGATCTCGTAAAAGCTCAAGGCCTATAAAAGGCCTTGCACATAACAAGGTCGGCCGTTCCTTCACTGCCACTGCTGCTTCACAGATGTGAAACAGCAAACAGTGGAGAAAGCTCTTGGCCCGCAGCTCATGCAAGAGGTTGAACAGTCACCCTCATGCTGAGAGTAGTCGCAACGGGCCAGTATGGACTGAGCAAGTCTCCGGAGAACAAGAATCTCACTGGAGATTGGGGACTCCCCAAGGGGCCATATTGGGAGTCTGGTCCCATAAATGGCCCCTGGTCCGAGGTTTGGGCATCCCTTGCTGAAAAGCATTGCACATTGTAGTATAGATTGGCCTTCCTTATCCTCAGTTTGGGATCTGCAGATTTTACTTGACTTGGATTCTGACCTCTCAGACATCACCAGAAGGCACTACTGGTCACATCCGGAGGTCCTCTGAGGGCCCCCTGTGGATCTTAATATCCACAGGTTTGGTATCTGGTATCCACAGGAATAGATCCTTCGTGCATACCAAGCGCCAACATGTATTCCACAACAATGGGTGCGTTTTCCTCTATATTCCTCCCATTTTCAATATAGTACTGTGTGTTTATGAGTTCCTGTACTGAAACAATGACAAGTATAATAATGAAAGTCATAGAACCTGCCCTTTGATTTAAATAGATAATGGTCCAAATGCCACAGCATTGCATGGTGAAAACAAAGGTGTGTGAGGGGGCAATGTCAGTCCAGCAGCATTAAAAATGGCCACAACAGGAACTAGAAAGTTTTATATTCAACATCAAGAGATGTTCTTTGCATGGGAGAATCATGAATTAGGTATTAGTCGAGACAATGGCCACAACTTGTAGTATGGACGGTATATATCCAGTGACAAAATGGGTGTTGATCATTCACAAAAATGACCATTCAGAAGCACTCCAAGTACAAGAATTGAAAGAAAACAGCAACAAAAGAAGGGAAATTGTTAACAGCCTGCCACTCTGACATGTTATTTTTAAGCATAAAATCAGCAAAGCCAGAAGCTTTAATGCTCTGAATTACTTTTGTTATATTTTATTAACCTTTCCACAGCTGGCACACTTGAAAGCCCTCTTTCATCACATGCTTAGCAGAAGTTCAAGTGTAGCTGAGAGCTCAGCCAAACTTCTGTCCGCTGGACTCACTGTCAGTGTGCCATGTTTCATGTCTAACCTCTCTCCTGTCTGACATAGTCAATGGAACAAAGCAAGCTTGAAACAGGAAAATCCCATGCTGGATGCTATCAAGCCGGTCGTTGTAGGGAAGACTAGCACAAGCTACAGACAGCTAAAAAGTAACATTTTCATTTTGCCCACTAGATTGGTTATATTTCTGCCACATACTGGGGAAAGAACCACCTTTTAAAGTGGTGGATCTCTTCTATTTAGCGGGAGGGAGCCACTGTCATTCATCTCGGCTTGGCATCTTTTCCAGTGGCTATTTACTGGTGAACCTTGTGTATCTTTTTTAATTGTCAGTCTTTTGGGGAGAGGGAACCATTTATTTAGCTATTTGAACTGATTTGTAAACTATTTTGTGGAAAAGTAGTACATAAATACTTGAATAATAACTTTATTTTGAATGGGAACTGCAATGATTACCCAAACTAAGCCCTAATTCTGTCTATATCCCAGACCAGTGTTCTTCAACCTTGGGGTTGTGAGTCTCTGTTGTCGGGTCAAGGCAACTTACGGGACTGAAAAAAGGTTGAAGATCACTGGACTAGAGCATCACTAAGTAAAGGGGTAGGCATCTGGTGTACCCCTTTAGGTACCAGGAGACTGTCCCACTCCTTCTAAGGTTCTTAGCAATTGTGTTAAAATAGCTTTTCACTAGTACCAGGCTTCATGGTAACTTTTTCTGCTCTCTCTAAGAAGAATATTTGGTTACAGTGAACAGTGCTGGGAGGCCTTAATGGGAGCAGGGAGGGACAAAACAGTGTGTGGAGGACAGTGTGGAGGGCAGATGGAGAGGAGACAGCTGGAAAAGTCTTTGGAGCCCAGGTCTACCCACCCATGTGGCATTGGCAGCTAGACACAGTAATACAGAAAATTGAACACTCCTAAGACTCTCTAAAATCTTTTAAATATAGAAAATCATTGCAGAAAATTAGCATCATCATATTTAGGCTCACAATGGAATGGTAAGTGTCCTGTGTGCACCAAAACTGACTTCTGCAGCAGCTGTAGCCCCACAGCTGTGTCCCTGTGCTCCTATACACTCTTCATGGTAAGCAGATCCACAAGTCAAGGAGTTACTGTAGCAGGCAGGTTTCCGTCCAGATTTGACACTGTGTTAAGGAGTGTCATGTATTCATTCCTTGGCCCAGCGTATACAGCTTGCCAGTAATTGCAGTAGCTGCAGCCACATGCTTTTTGACCCTGGACCAGGTAAAAATTACCCCCTTTATCCCCCTCTTCTAGGCCCTGCTTCATGGTGTGGTAATGTAGCTGAGTGCCATTAAGCTTCTACAGGCAGCTGTAAATCAAGCCCAGGCAGGCTCTCCAAGTCTTTAACCACTCTTGCCAGCTGACCTCCACATTCCCTCACTCTCTCACCACAGATGGCCCATCAGTAGCTCTCACAATGGGTGAGATAAATGTAAATGCCCCTCCACTCCACATTCACCTTGTGAGCTAAAAACAAGGTTTGGTAATCCATGTTTCTTTTGTAATGTGTGGCTCCAACCTAACAGTCTAGTCAGTGCAGCAGTTCCCAAACTTACCATGGTCGTGGCACCATTGTTTCATGGTACCCTGTCACAGCAGTGCTGTGCCATGGGAGGATGAGACACCCGCCAGCCCTCCCCCAAGACCTCATGCAACTGTGGAAGGTCTCGTGAGAATCACGTAAGATCTTGTACGATCTCGACCAAGTAAGTGTGGATAGGATTGCAGCCTTAATATTTGTAGCCCCTGCAGCTACTATGCCTCAAGCCCCTACCACCTATCACCCCAATGTTACAGCCAGCTTAACCCATTTCGGTGCAAATTTTTGTAAGAATGGTGGCAACATTAAGGTTGGTGGCAGCAATGGAAGCAGGCAAAGCCAGAGGGTGGGGCAGTAGCTGGCAGAAACAAGTCTCTAAACCTGAAATTCATTAAGAGGTTTGGTTTTCTGAATCCAAAATTTGAATTGATCTGATTTGGGTTTTCCCTTAATGTGCACATAGACAAGCCAAGTTCACATTGAAACAGTTGTCCCTGCGACTCCTTGGTCATGGGGAATAGAGAAACACTGGAATAGATCCAAAGATCTGCGAATGGAAGAAAAATAGCCACTAGCAGTGTTCTGCAAAAGTTTGTCAAGAACATCCCTCAGATTTCATGCAGAGCTACCACAGCGCAATGTGTGTTTGCAGCCTGCTCCAACAACCCAGCCACACAGATTTGTCTTCAGAGATGACAGCGATTCTGTTTTCCAGAATCAGAAATTTATCAAAGCAGAGGTGCAGAAATACCAGGCCACTTTCTCTATAACATTTATCACAGGCCTTGTCCTCAGAGTTCTTCCCCCCACAAACCTAGCACAGGCCCTCAGTTGTCCAGAAACTCTCCCAGAAACCACCCCTCCAGAAGAATTCCTCCATCTATGGGTGGCCTTTAGAGTTGCATAAGGCCTACATGACAGCTTTCTCTTTGAACAGTTCAGCTCCATAGCAAGTTTATGGCAGAGTTGCTTATTGGACTGATTTGTCTTAGACCAGGGGTGCCCAAACCCCGGCCCTGGGGCCACTTGTGGCCCTCGAGGACTCCCAATGTAGCCCTCAGGGAGCCCCCAGTGAGCCTCTGGCCCTCCAAAGATTTGTTGGATCTCGCACTGGCCTGACGCAACTGCTTTAAGTGTAAGAGTGACAGTTTGACCTCTCACGTGAGCTGTGGGATGAGGGCTCCCTCCACTGCTTGCTTTTTCATGTCTGTGATGCAGTAGCGGCAGCAAAGAAAAGGCCAGTCTTGCTTTGTGTATGGCCTTGTATAGGCCTTGAGTTATTCCAAGACCTTCATTCATTCATATAAGTTCATCTTTAATATATTCATTTATGTAAACTTATGTAAATTTATTCAAATTTTAAATGTAAATTAATTTTGTTCACCGGTCCCTGACACAGTGTCAGAAAGATGATGTGGCCCTCCTGGCAAAAACTTTGAACACCCCTGTCTTAGACCATGCTCTTCCATGAGGTATAAAACTAATACCCCTTCCAGAAGTAGAAGAAGATATCTTCCGCAAGTGGAAGGGCTTCTTTGGCTCTTGCCTGTGATATCATTTTGAAGGGATGAAGCAGCAAAATCCAATGGTGTGCACTGGACCTCATCTGCTTCTCCCTGAGAATCTTGTAGCCCCAAGACTGGTTTTCAGCATGTTACTTTATCTGCACCAGAAGAAACATGTAAGGCAAAGTAAATAGTTGCAATTTTGAAAAATGTCCAAGCTAGACCAAAATATGCTTCACTGCCTGCGTGTTCAGCATTAGGAGGAAAATAAATGTGCTGTTTTCAAATTTTTGCTTCAGGGTCAGCCAATATCAGTCTACCATGTAACAGCTTTGAGGGGGGAAAAGCTTCGCTTAATGATCGGGCTGCCAGAGTAAACAGTGCCTCAAACCAGGGAAATCTAAAGCACATGCATTATTGTCAGGTTTGGCTTAGCTAGTTTTGCTAATCAAAACAGCAGCTCTGCTTTTAAAAGCTATTTCTGTTAAGGCTGCTAGTCATTTATCAAGCAATAATAGGCAAGAATGTATATTAGAGCTTGCTCCATGAACTGCGGATAAAATGATAGGTCAGGTTCTGTTTCTGAATTCTTGCCCTGTGCCATTCTCTCATGTAGTTTTTTCCTCATAAAAAAAAGAAATCTCTGAATTTTCCTGAGCTCTCTGATAACATCGTTTATAGCAAGAGACACGTTTACATGAACAAAGTTTCCTCATGAAAAGGGTATAAAAAGAAAGAAAGATATCTCAGAAGCAGGGCCAGTGTGCTGAAACTCTCACATCAATTGGTGAGTTTGAGGAAGTGGCAATATGAGGGAAGGGGGGCCCCACGCCTCATCTCTTGCTGTTGGCCCCTCAGTCCTGCTGCTGAGGTGCCCTGGTTCACATTCTGATCCCTTTCCTGCTCACTAAAAACAAGTGGGAAGACAGTCGCAACAGGAGGGAGGGCAGACCTTGTAGTGGCAAAATGGGAGGGTGGTCTGGGAAGCTTCACTGCTTAAGAAAGCAGCCAAATAGAAAGATTGGGCCTCCCACCCCTCCTGGAGCTTTGGCTGCCCTGTCTTATATGGTCAACATTTTATTTCTATTTAATACAAGGTATGCAGGTGACACACATTTACAGTGCATGCTCATGGTACTGAGCACCTACCTGAAGAGCAAAGAGCCAGACATGTGTGGCCACGGATCCTTTGGCCAGGAAGGCCCCACTTTGATTTCAAGCCATGTAATCCCACTCTTTAATTAAACCTGGAATTCAACACTCCAGATTGAAATGGAGCTTCTTCTTCTTTTTTTGTGGCTTAAATGCTAATGTAGTTCTCAGGCATCCAAAATGGAGATGAAGCTTTCTAGTTCTAAATTCCCCTGGAACAGCAGATTTAATGGTTTAAGACCCTTCTACTTTCCTGGATGCCTGAGTTGGGAAAAACATCTTTTGAAAGACAAAGGACATCCAACAGTCCTCACCAACTTCACGATAAAGTTTAATTTAGGAGATGATCCAGTGGCCATTCACCTAGCAACTGGATGGATGAGAAAAAGGCAGAACTCATCAAGCGGATTTCATTATTTGCTGGTTTTGGTATCTGCAGAGGGTCCAGGAACAGATCTCCTGCAGATACCAAGGGCCATTTCACTGGGAATGAAATGTACATTTCATAGGGAAAATGATTAATCACAATAATCTTCGCCAACAGCAAAAACAGTGTTCACTGGCACCAGATTAAGCAATATTGGGGGTGGGAGGGATGGGGCATTTCTTGGGGGTGGGGAGGGAGGAGGAACAGGGGTGGCAGGGGGCAGGATCAGCAGTACTTGTGTGTGGTCATGTCCTATCCCCCTTCCTTCTCCCTTTCCCTCTCCTTGGTTCTGTGCCAGCAAAATAGCTGGCACAGAACCGAGGAGACCCAGGGAGAAAGTGGAAGCTTTCCCCAGGGTAAGGAAACTTTTGTACACACATGAGCTATTGTGGACACCTAAAGAGTTCCTGAGCTCAAAGCTATTTTGCTTTCTGCCAAAATGTGGCTCCTAATCATCACATTTATGGGAAATATTTTCATTTTACAATATTTGGCCATTATTCCTTAGAAAAGAATATATGGTTCTTTTAACATTGGAGGAGTTCTTGGCAGTCCAGTAAGTAAATTTGTCTTAGTATCTTATCCAAAATCCGTGGCAAGCAACAAAAAGATTCCTGGTTGACTTTAATGGAATTTGGAATAGGGTTCTTGTTGCTTAAAATTTCTATAAAGTATGTTTAAGCCTATCAAACATAACTAATTTGCGAGCATATTCTGTGTCCTGCGAGCTGAAATGGATTTTTCAGAAATGGTTACAAATCTCTTTAAAATGACTATTTAGATTTGCTGCAGGCGAGAACCATTCCTAATGATGCTCTCACAGCTGTTTCTCTTCAGCATATCGCAAAATGCACTGAGAATGAAAAAAACTGAAGAAAGTTCAATGGCTAAGATTCAAAGTGTCACCTTAGTGCTTGCCAGGGAAAGGGGGAAAGAGGCTTGAGCATTTTCCCTCTCAACCGCAAATTCCCATGCCGTATCAAGCGGCTGTTGAAAGTCCCCACAGTTTCAAAAGGGATGTACCATGTGGCATTGTGAGCTGCTGTTTGCAAAACAGAGGCCCAAAGGCCATTGAGTGCGCAGAACTAGTCCCATAGTTCTGTCTATTTCAGCTGCCGGTAAGATATGGAAATAAACTTATAGACTAGAAATAGAAATAGACTAGAACTATTCAATTGTAAAAATCCCTACGGGGGTTTAGAACAGCCTGCCTATGTAAACCGCCTTGGATTAAAAGTCTGAGGAGAAATCAGACAACCAAAGAAAGGCAGTATATTAATACCTGTATAAATAAAATAAATAAATAAACTTTCACTGCTTCCCTAAAGTGACAACATTGTTCTTTTGGGCAAAAGGGAAGCAAAGCTCCCTGATCAAAGAGTTCCAGGGTGCTTCAGTGAGACACCTCCATGACATTGAAGTAAATGGAGCAGCCCTCTTGCCTGGTGTTCTATGAAAGTCTCTGTAGAGTTTTGGGGTTGAGGCATGTTAAACTAGCTGCCATGCATTATGAACTTAGGCATGTTTCCTCAGAAGTCAGTCCCATGGGGTTCTATGGGTCTTATCCCCAAGCCAAGAGTGACTGTGGTGGATTAAAGCCTTGGCGCCATAACAGAAGTGAGACAGAACATCTTTCTAAAATTTTGTTTTACTTTATATAAGTAAAAGTAAAACTTCCATACTTTATGGAAGTAAAGTACGGGGGGGGGGGTTGTACTGAAACAGTACAGTACGGGGGCCTCTGATTTGTACTGAAACAGGAATGCTGGGGATGGGGGGGAATACAATGCCCCATTCCCCTGGGGGCTGGGGATAAGAATAGGCCCTCAGTTTGGCTGTACTTGTCGTAAGAGGCGACTAAACAGCCACCGGGTAGATGGGACTCGTCAGCCTGGGAAGGCAGCTCATCTGAGAGAAGGAAAACTCTGATCCCAAACCTCCACTGCCTTGTGGCTACATCCAGTTGTGGAAAAGGCTTCAGGAGTCAACCTCGAGGCAAAATCCGGAGCCGGAGTCCCTGAGGCAGTTCATGGCTGAACACAGTCACGTTCTGGCAACTCCTGCGACGCCGCTGGAACCAACTGTATTGGCCTCTGCCTTTCCATTGGACCATTTCAGTGACGTGGAGAGGGGGGATTTGCTGCATGGGTAACAGCCTATCCTCCATACCTACTTTACCCAGGCTTCGCGCACTGAAGAGGACACTCTGTTCCAGAACCACCATTCAGAGCGTGACACCATAGTCTTCCGAGACTGAAGGATGCCAACTTATTTTCCCCATTTGGACTACTAGCAGCTGAAGACCTAAAACCTAAAACCTTGCCACCTAGCATCCTTGCATTGACTTAAAATGCTCTGTAGTAGAGTCATTTGCCTGATGATTTTAGATTTAGATATTTTGTTTCATTGATGAACCATACCTGTATTAACAATGTTGGAAGAACTGCTTTTGTGTTGTGTTTCTGTTGTAGCTTGGGTCAAATTACTTTTGCTCGAGTATGGTAAATGACTATATGCAATTCACTGCACTTCTGTCTCTTTTTCTCCTTTTTAAAATAGTATATTCCTCCAACATCCACAAAGTGAACCCTATCATAAATAATCTATTAATAACTGCAACTCAAGGATGCAAATGCAAATCTTGTCTTGTGTGCTCCCTGAGGCATTTAGTGGGCCACTGTGAGAGCTGGAGTAGATGGACCTATGGCCTGTTCCAGTGGGGCTCTTCTTATGTTCTTATTAATGTTGTGGAGTAGAAGGATAGCCTCAGCCGCACATTTTCTGTCCATACAACTGTCCTCTCTCAACAAGATCCACTTCAAACATTCTCAACCACATCTGAAAACCCCTTTTGTTTACAGTATTTTCAGTTCAGCTGAATTCCACATGAGAATTAAACAACCTCTTCTAATCATGCATTTCTGGCTAAGATTAAAGATGTACTAGATACAGATTTGGCTGAAATTGACTAGTATTCTGGGAATGGTTAACCTCTCTAGTCTAACTATGTAAGTAGTTAGGGACAATTCTATAAATAAGTAGGGACTGATAAACTCCAATTGGTATTTGCTTTGGGGAGCCATGTGTCATTTCAAAATTAATCATGATTGTGGAACAAATCCAGGTCTCCTAGACTACAATGATTTTTAGATGAGTTAGGGATTGCATTCCAAGAGCAGGTATAGTATATAATTTGGGTGTGCTTTTAGAAGCCCAGATTGTAGCATTGGCTACACATGCCTTTTACCAGCTTTCTCTGGTGAGCTACTTTTGTCCTCCTCAATTCTCCCCAATCCTCCTAATGGCATCGATGCACTGATGACTTCCTGTCTGAACTGCTGTAATGTGATTTATGCAGGGTTACCCACCCCATGTGTGAAGTCCATCCCTGGGATGGGGCCCGGGGGCGGAGCCTCTGAGGCAGTGGTACCAGAGGCGCAAACCTGAAGAGGGCGGCAATGAAGATAAGGAGCTGCGAAAAGTGGTCTGCAGGCGCGGTTTAATTGAGTCAACGTCTTTACATCATTGGGACCTGTTACAGCACAGAGTCCCACTCGTACAAGTCCTCAATAACAAGTCCTTAATAAAGTCTTTATCAAACTCAAAGCAGAGTCCTTGTTAATAATAATAATAATAATAATAATAATAATAATAATAATAATAATAATAATAATAATAATAATAATAATACTTTATTTCTATCCTGCCCTTCTCCCCAGAGGGACCCAGGGCGGCTAAAGGAACCCCAGGGTTCCTATCACAAGTCTCTCTGAGGGAATTAGCATGAACTATGCCTGTGCCGCAGGGGTCTGGTCCTTACCCTATTCAGGTGGAGGGTACTCAGCTGTTGGTCCAGCGCAGACAGGCTACTGCTCTCTTGGTTAGCTCCCACTGTCAAGGTTGTGGTCTGGTCCCCAATCTCAAGGTTACTGGCAAAGGGGGGTGACCCCTTGCAATTCCACCCCCTCAGGGGGGTCAGTTGGGATGCCCTCTTGTTGTCCCAGATGCTAGGTGAGGGATAGGCTGCCCTGCCTATCCCTCTAGTGGCACTGTACCCAGCAGAGGTGGGTGCCTGGGTTTTCCCAGCCTCCTGAGTCGGGGCGATGGCCCGAGGTGCTCCCAGCCAGGCAGCTTCCCCCAATGGCCACCAGGGGGCAGGTTGCTGTGGCTGTCATCCCCACTCTCCCCCCTCCCTTGTCCAGGAGCCTCGGGAAGAGCCACCTCCTGCTTCAGTGGTCGGGCTCCTTATGAGCCCTGCCACGTTCACACCCGGCTCCACGCCCTCTGGGGTTTGGCTGGGCCCAAGATCTCGCGAGATCTCAGGTCATCTGGCTCTCCAGCCGCCCACGCCTGCCGCATTGTGAAGGAGCGGCGCAGCCAGGCGGCTGCTTCCACAGCCGGCTCCCCTTCCCTTAGGCGGTGGCACCACCTCTGCCTGTTTTTCGGGGGCCAGCTGAGCTCGTGGGCTCCTGCTTCCCCGCCCCGCTGGTCGCCCCGCAGCTCCTTTGGGTGGTGGTGCTACCTCTGCTGGCTGCTCGGGGGCCAGCAGGGTCTGCAGGCTCCTGCTCCACCACCCCACGGGTCACCCTGTGGTTTGCCCTGCACCTCCACCTGCCCAGGGTTGCGAGGCTTCCTGGCCGCCTGCCTCGTACTCCCAGGTCCTTCCCACCGCAGGGTAAGTTCCCGGGCAACACCATGTCACCCAGGCATAGACACACGAGTTGTTCACACATCACAGCAATACACATGCTGACTATCTGCTGTGGAAAGCAGCAAGTGTGAAAGGGGGGAGCTGCATTTCCAAATGTACAGAAAATAGGGACCTGCTACCAACTGTGGCTCCTTGAAGGGTGTCCATCATCTGTCTTTGTTGCCTCAGGTTTCTCCTTCATACTTCACATAATCCTCACAGGGGACACTGGTGTGAATACGGCAGGTCGGCTAGTGGCCATAAAGGGTGAACTGGCTCCAGGGCACATGGCTGTGTCTTGTCCTGCTAATCCCTCACTGGAAATTGGACACAATGTGGAAGCATTTGGACTGCCAAATAAAGTTTTATTTCCCCCTTACAATTGGGAACATGGTGAATATTCTTTCAGGGACAACAGAACATCCAGTATATTCTGAGCTGTGGGGAATATCTAAAACAACTAGAAGCAGGGCACACAAATTTCAAGGACCCCAATATGACTGGAAGACCCTTCTATAGCATACATAAATTAAATTCATAAAATTGATAAACATCAAAGGGTGAACATAATCACCGCTGGTGGTAACATTAACGCACAGTGATAAAACAGTGATAAAGGGAACAAATGTATGCAGATGGCATAGAGGCCTTCTGCTGATTACACAGGTCAACACACATTTTGCTTCTTTAAATGTTACACCAATTCCTGGGTATATTTGGGGTGCTGATTTCAAAAATGGCATCTGTTTTGCCCTATCACGTCTAGTTTTGGAGATATAGTATAGCCTCATTAGTGAATGGTTCAAGCAGCTTCCTCATGAGGAAGCCTACACCATGGCTTCCTCATGAGGAAGCTGCTTGAACCATTCACTAATGAGGCTATACTATATCTCCAAAACTAGACGTGATAGGGCAAAACAGATGCCATTTTTGGAATCGGCACCCCAAATTCATATCAAATCACCAAAGAGTTTGGGAAAAACTTTTATGACCCTCAATTTTGTATCAAAACATCAGTGACCAGGCTTTTGTCCAATGTTTCACTTGTGTTCACATACTGACAGAAGAGGTTTGCATCAGAAGTTGGCAGTGAATCCACGGGATCTGTGAAGCATGATTATGGCAACCTCCTGTTTTTAGAAGTAGCTAAATGCCAGGTGCAAGGGAGTGGTATCAAGATGCAGGTCTCTTGTTGTCTTGTGTGCTCCTTGAGGCATCTGGTGCACTACTGTGAGATACAAAAGGCTGGACTAGATGGGCCTTTGGTCTGATCCAGTGGGGCTCTTCTTATGTTCTTAACCAGTTCCTGCATGTAAACTGCACGTGCATGGTGCCATTTATGGATGGTGCTCTTTAAGGTGCAGTATTTGCTTGCAAAAATATTCTCAAAAAAACACCAGGGAAAAAGACAGGCTTCCTCATCTGCATCCATTTTGCACGCCAAAGCCCCAATTTATACAGATTGACCATCTTCCTAAATGTCAAGTTTTGAACTTGGGGATCAGTCCTGAGTACAAAATGTAAACGTACATTTTGCTCTGGTACCACCCCAGAGCATTTGCTGTGCTGTTGAATATGCCAAGTGCAGACCAAAATAGAAAAATTTGGAAAGCCCACACACATGGAACCCAAAATTGAATCTATTGTGGTATCTTCCCTTTCCCCTTCAGGAACATTCTGTTTATCCTGTGTCTGAGTCAAGGTCTAAATTACAAACAGCAATGTCATTGAGTGGTCTTCCCACATGGGACATTTATGCATAAAGAATATCACTCAGTGCAACCATGCACTCTCTTCTGTGTTTTTTTTTCCTTTTCTTTTTCTGCCATTCTTTATTCCTATTCCCGCTTAGCATTTAGACAGGTAATTTGTCATGGACAATGAGATTTTATACATTAAACAAAAATTAAGACTAAATGCATGCATTGTTTGATGTCTGTAGAGAACAGTTGACTCAGTTTTTCAGATTATGTTCTTAAATACCCACCATATTTTTAAATGTCAACTTTACTTCTGAAAAGGATTCAGCTAAACCAAGAAATATAACTGCACTATTTATTGGCAGAATATCATATCATGAGTTGATTGCATGTATCGACACTGAACTTCATTGCTAAACTCTTAACATGCCAGCTTGCAGGATTTGAGAGAGGGACATGACCTCACTGTGACTGATAACAAACCAAATGTCAATATAACAAAAATCAACAAGAAAAATTGCAGCAGTAAATTATTTACTGTCAAATTAAGATGCATGAGATTGATCTGCATGAGCTGATAGAATTGCAGTGTCAATCTCTAATACCAAATAATCCATGTTAAATAGCAACACACACAGCGCTGTCCACTGTGAATGGTGAATGTGTGTTGAAAAAACATCTGCTTTTCTTCCCCACAAATAAACATGGGAACTGTGATCAGAAAAGGATCAGGATAGGAAATGGGAAAGCAATGATCAGAATACAAGAGCCGTGACAGCAGAAACCAATCATTGTGTATGATATGAAGGGAGTTCCAGGGTTATGGAAAGTTTATTGTTTCAGGCTATTGCTTTGAGCCATTTACCTGTATTGTAATCTAATTATGTGTGATAAAATTATCTGGAAAATACAATTAGTGGCAACATTTTAGTTATTTGTTCTTTAGGGGGTGAATGTAAAAATGTTTGCTTTCTATAATTTGAATTGCTAATCTAAAAACTAGCCAAATTCATTAAAATGTTAACGCATTCATTGTATTCAGAATGTTTGTTTCCTAGTAGAAGTCATCTTTACCTACAACATGGGACCACATTTTGGGGGGGGGCACATTTCTGTCATTTAGAGTAAAGCAGAGCAAAATGTCACACACATTTGGAAACTGGAACTGATGCTGTGGCTGAGACAGTGTTCTAGAAGGTCTAACATTACCACCCCCCAATTCATTATCCTTTTCATATTCTAGGGCAGCATTAACCCTGGCTCTTTGCAGAGGGTTGGGAGACAGTGGTTTGCCTGAGGTTGTTTCTAACCAAAACGCGGAATGCTGTGAAGAATGAGCAAGGGCACCCTTTATGACCCTGTGGAGGTGAGCAATTCTCAGAGTGAAAGAGAGTGAAAGAGAAAGATGGAGAGCAGAGCAGGGATATCCACTCTGCATCATCAAAGGCTGCATTCAGAGCAAAGCAAACTTTCAGTTCAACCTACAGTTAACACGGCAAAACTACTCATCCAAGTTTCCAGCTGATGACTTTCCCAGTCCAGCCAATACTAGATATTACCCAACTCAAAAGACAGATCTGCAGCCACATACATGCAATGTCTACCCTGAAGGTTTGGAAGTCGAAAGCCCAGTCCTATTTGGACGCTGTGCCAATGTCACATGGAGGCTGGTGCAACATTCACCATAGCCAAAGCCCAGTCAGCAAAAGCAGAGGAGGAGGAGGAGAGACAGCAGATTCCAAGCCATGTCCCACCAGTGTAGTCAGCCCAGCAAGAATGACACCCTTTGGTCACCACAGCCAGTGGTGGTATTGGTGTCATAACTGCCTGGTGACTGAGCAGCACATGCATGCCCTTGCCCAGCAACTGATCGATGCTGCACAGAAGCTACAGTGGCCAGGTGGAGCATGTGCAGCAAGCATCCCAGTGATTGAGCCATGCACCCCCTAACCTACCCACTGAAAAGCTGTTTACCAAGCCCATACCCAGCCACCATCCCACCCTCATGGAAGCAAGCACACAGGCACAGGCCAGCCAAGCCACACAGTTCTGAGGAGGCCCCATGGGTCATTATCCCAAACACACCTTTTTCCAGTCTTTTCCCCTTTTCATTCTTATTCATTTTAAATAATGAATAAGCTTGATGTTTTCACATGTGGCTTGCCCAGTTTTTCTGTTCAAAGCACAGAATGATCTCCCCCTATCCCTAACAATCTCTCAGTGCTGGCACTATCCAGGACATGTGGGGCTGCAGAGGGATTAGGGTGAACCTGGTCAGTTGGTTTCCCTGATCACTTCAATAGCATCTGATTTCTGTGCTGAAGGAATCATGGTCCCTTGGACACACCTTAGAACTGTGGCAGGAATACAGTTTTGCTGATAAGACCAACAGACACAAAGCCCACCAGTTAGGCAGGGAAAGGTGCCTGCTTCAAGTGGTTGGCTGGGGAAGGTGATGAACTGATGGAATACCTCAGATTGGCTCCTCCTCCTCCTCCTCTATTGATGATGCTAACATAAGAACATCAAAAGAGTGCTGCTGGATCAGGCAAAGACTCCATCTAGCCAAGCTTTCTGTATCTCATAGTGGTCCACCAGATGCCTCAGGGAGCATACAAGACAACAAGATAGCTACATCCTGTTGCTACTCCCTTGCACCTGGAATTCAGAGATAGGCTACCTCTAAAATGTGGAGGATGCACAAAATCACCATAGCTTGTAACCCGCGAGGTACTTTTCCTCCATGACAACTTACTTGGAAGGTATCAGGTTGTCTAAGCAAATTTCTCAAAAAATATCAGTGCTTATTTATATAGTGTGCTGGAAGCACTTGGAAAGGAGCTTTGGGGCACGAAAGAGGCAAACATGGATTCAGCTGGCACTGGATTAAGCTGAAGGTCTGGTTCTTATTGTTCAGCTATAAAGTCACCCAGTATTCTGCAAAGATGTATGGGCACCATGTGCCCAAACAAGCCTGAACTAGCACACACCCGCTTGGAATGCTGTAATTAATTTAAATGCTTCTAAAACAGCTGCAGTTTTAAAATTTGCCTCCAGGGTCTTCATCATTATCACCTCTGGCAACAAAATGAGGAATGATAAGCATATGGTCCAGTGAGGAATTTCCAGGATGATACAGCAGGCCAAGTGAAAGTGTACTTAAGGACAAACACTGTTCTCATCAGCTGCTAACTATGCCTATGCCATATTCACCCAGAGTACCATTAATTCATAGCATGGTTAGCCCAAGACACCTAAAGCAGCATGCCAAATGCTGCCCCCGTTACCCAATGATGTGCCACCCTCTGCTCTTGCCATTGTCCAGTGTTCTAGCTTAGCCTCCCCTCCACATTTCTCCCTCTCTGTCCATATCTTCCTTTTGCAATCCAGAGAGGAAAGGGAAAAGTGGGGGAAAGTAGGTGGACAGAGATTGGTGTCCCCCACTAACTAGCTGCCTGAGGTGACCACTTCAGTTGGCCTCAAGGATGGGCCGGCCCTGATTCATACAGTAAGTAATGTGTGGCTATTGGACTGCCAACAGCTGCACGTGGGGGGGGGGGGTAGCCTGCCTTGGTTCAGTCTCTTAAATGTAAGTTTCATCTGCTGGAATTGGCAAGTGAAGATTTTCATAGCACAGAGTAAACATCATTTGCTAACTGCTTAGATCAAGCTACTATGAAAGGGACAGTTACAAGGGCTAGTTCAAGAGTGCCAACTCTGAATTGTAATGTGCTAAGTAAAGTATTTTTAATTCTAAGTATCAGACAAGTGTATGAACTTTTAAATGTCGTCCGTAAAAACAAAATGGAAATGTTGTCTCAGATTGAGAAGCTTCTGAGGGAAAGGGGGAATTATTTCCCCTTATCCCTATGTAAGCGTCCCACACCACAACGGGTCTCCTGGACCTTGTGCCAGCTCTGTAGCTGGCACAAATCAGAGGAAGTAAAGGGGAAAGGAAGGCTTGCAGAACGGGATAGGATCATGCAAATGCTATCACTGCTAAATCCATTCTCTCCCATTGCCTCCCCATCCCATTCTTCCCCTCCCCACCCAGTTTTACTTCCTCCCCACCCATCCCCACCCCCAATGCTGCCTTACTTTCTCCAGAGGTTATGATGGGGTGGCAGAGGTGGAGTGCTGCTGGCTGTTGCAGCAGTGCTCCAAAATGGCATCCAACAGTGTGCTGCATGCACTGTCAGCTGTCATTTTGCAACGGAAGTGCTTTCTTCTGACCCAATGCACTCCACAGTTTTCTTTATATGCAAATTTGCTATCTGTGAATTCGCTTATTTGTGAGAGGCAGAATTGCCAACTACTCTCATTATCTGCAACTCTGTTCTCATTATCCACTGTCAGAATTGGGTCAATTTTCTGCATTGAACGGGCGTCAGTATTGGCTCATGGAGAATTGTCAGACACATTTGTGTCTACTTCCAGATCTGGCCCCACCATCTTGGAGACTCCTGCTGAAACTTCACAACCCTGGTGATGATGAGAGATCTCTGGAAGGCTACCTGAGGGTTGCTCTGGGGCTGGGGCAAGCCCAGGGAAGGAGATAAGAGACACGTGGAAGAGGAGGACGAGTGAAGCAACCACCTCCCCACTCTGAGGCCTCATTGTTGGGCCAGCAACCATCAAAGAGTCGAGGGTAGCCAGCACAGCGCAATCACCATCACTGCAACCATTGAGGGATATCCAGCACAGAGGAGGAAGCATCAGATGTTGATGAGCACTCACTATCATTCAGCCCTGTAGACTTCAAGTTAAGATTCAGGTTCATCAAGTTCCTAGAGTGTATGGTAAAGAGGGTGCCCTGGAACCTAATCCCATTTTCCTCATAGGCTCAATCATTCAGTATCCACTAGTTTGATATCCACTAGATTTTCCAGGAACCTAACCCAAGCGGATAATGAGAACTGACTGTAACTGCTTTACAGACTGACTGATAACAGTTAGGGGCCGAATAGTGCAAAATCATAGAAGCATTAAAAATTAGATAATGCAGGGTATAGAATTTAGCATCCTAAGTATCTCATCTTTTGTTTTTCTAGTTCCTATGAATGTGAAAACATACTTAAAGTGATGACATGTCAAAGAGAGATGAGCTGCCAAAAAATATCCAGGTATCAGTATGCAGGTCTTCAATGCCCTGTACAGATACCTGTGTCTTTTCTTTGCTTGCAAGAACAGGATAATAAAAATTGTGTGAACAGAACAAAGTATTGCAGCTCTGCAGGACAGCTAGTATGATATAATGGTTAGAATCGCAAAGCCAAATCTGGGGAGATTTGGGTTCAAATCCTCACTTGCCTATGAAATTTCCTGGGTGATCTTGGGCCAGTTGCTGCTTTCTGCCTCATCTAAATCACAGGGTTCTTGTGAGAATAAAATGGGGAGAAAGAATCAAGTATACCATACACAACAAGCCCTTGGAGGAAGAATAGGATATAAAGTCTAAGATCCACAAACCTATACATAATATAATCCAGTTTTTGATGTGAAAGAGAGTATTTTTAGGTTAGCGGGGAGTATGCACAGCTCTAGCCATAGTGATTTGCTTATTAATGAGGGAGCATCAGAGTGTGCAGACACAATAACCTGTGCCCCTCACATCACCAGTAACAAGGTACTGGCACGATCACGCTGACACCGAGTTCTGCTCATTCATTTTCTGAAGTGGCAGCCTACAGAATTAGACCAAAAGACCCATCTATATTAAAGGAAACTGGGTTTGCATCGCTGCACTGGTTTGGAGAACAGAGCCTGAAGGCTTATTATTTTTCAAATATCAAGAGCCACAAAATGTACAACCACAAAACAGAGCTTGCAACAGGTGCAAGTCTTTAGGTTTTCAGCAGCAATCAGGCTGCAGCTGTTAATTTGTGTCTGGAATACAGCTGTATGTTTGGGAGGCTGAAAACTGTACCCTCAGAAAGAGATGGCACCCTTTTAAAAATGTGACTGTTCGTAATCAAATGGAGCCTATATATAAAATTGGTATTTGGAATAGCTATCCAGAAATCTAACAGGAACAGATGTACTCTAGGGATTATTTTCATATCGCTCGGTGACTTCCTGGCACAAAGATCCTATTTGACACACACTCAATGACCGTAGGAGTCCTACTGTTGAGAATGAGACATGCATAAATTGCTGTTTTGTTGGAGTGAAGTTTGCCTGCGGAGGTCAAAATTAAAGATGTTGTGGCCATTAGGCAATCCAGGGTATGTTTATTTTGCTTTGGTTCTGACTTTTTTTAAACAGTTCTATGTTAACTGAAGGAGGCAGAGGGAGATGCATTTATTTTTCAGAGGCATTACATTTTCTCACTGTGACAAAGATTGACTCATTTCTTGAAGAACACCTTTCCCCTACAGATGCCTGCCAGCACTTGAATTTAAAAAAATGCAGTACAGGGGGGCCCATATCCACAAATCCTGGATCAATGGATTGGGTCCGTGGGACTCCCCAAGAATACCCCCTCTGGAGGCAAGGTCATCTCCGGTCCTCTGAGACCAACCAGAGGCCATGAGCATCTGCCTGCAGCCTCTGCTGGGCTCAGACTAACTCTCAGGACATAAAAAGTGACTTCCATTTTTTTTTCTTCATAAAACCAGAAGTGACATTTTTAAGGTCTTATAAGGCATTTGGAGGCCTGGGGAAGCCCCAGAGGGACACCCCTGGAGGGTGGGGGGCATTCCCTGGTATCCACGTTTCACTTAAACGCGAGGGGTTCCAGAATGGAACCCCTGCGGATACAAGGGCATGCTTGTATCTGTTTTAATGCCAAAAAGGTGTGGTCACGAAACTTAAGTGACCAACCTCATCTTACCTCTTCAAATTTTGGTAAGCTAGGGTCCTTTTTCTACTCGACCTTCTTACTTCTTACCTCACAACTTGAAATGTTTTCTCGAGCAAAAAAAAATGTCTATAAAACTCAAATAGGAATGTAAAATGGAAGAATAAAAGCTATTATTAGCAAAACTTGAAAGGCCTTTTTCATACAAGTAGCAATGGGAATTCTATGGTATTGTATATTTTACCTTGCAGAATGCTAAAACAGTATGGTGAACAGAAAGGTTGCTGGAGATCCTGGTACAAACTCCTGCACTGGGCTCTCCATTACCCCTCCCCTCCTGCCACAGTACTAAGGGTTCAGCATCTGGTCTGGTGTGGTGAGCTCTCTGATGGGTGCAGACCCTCGGCAAGTGACCAGCTAGATTGACCCACAGCAGAGACTCTCTGAGTATTATTATTAGAACAACAGTTTCCTGTCTCAAAAGAGTTCACAATCTTAAAAAAGGCCTCAGGGAGACACCAGTAAATAGCCACTGGACTATTTGGACTTCTATGGTGTGAGGAATAGGGACAGTTGTTTTCATCCTGCTAAATATAAGAAAGCTGTCCCTTTAAAAAAGATGCCTCTGCACAGTTAGCAGAGGTAAGATGACCTCTGATGGAACAATCATTCATTCAGCAAATGGATGCAATAGTCTATCCATGTCCTCACCAACTGGCTCTTGGGTGTGGCACAGTATAGGGTATTCTCCATCTATGTCTTCCAAGAATTTTTCAAAGTGTTGAAGACCAAAGGTACACACAGGCTTTTCTCTCTTAAATTTTTCCCTAAGTGTTTGCAAGATGGCACAGGGAAATCTCAAATTTAGTTTTTTATAAGTAATAGCTGTGCCCAGCAGGAACGAAGAATGGAATTCAGCATTCATACTTTTACAGAACCCACTTTGTGTAATGGTGTGTGTTGTTTGGTTACTGTAAAGCAGGCCTCGGTTATCAAGCCAGTAGTTTTGCCATTCATTTTTCAGCTTTCCTCTTGCATGTATATTTTTGCGGTCAAATCCATTAGTAAGCTTTAGCGATAAACACCTGGACTCCATCAAAAACAAAGAGAGTCTTATTCCTTAGGCACAGCTAGCCTGGTGAACATACCAAGGAAAAAAGTAACTGCATAATACAGAACTTGAACAGGGATATGTTTTTTATGATGTGCCAGCATAAGGGAGATCAAAGACTCAAGTCAAATAAATAGCAACTGGGTACCAGCAAAGGAAATATGGTTAAATCTTAAAGTAATCAGAAACAAACCCCAAGACAGCCAAACCTTCGGTCTCCCAAAGTTACATTTTTGTCCTCTTCGTTAATAGGTCACATATTAGCAAGAATTGTTAATACAACTTTTAACAACTTATTAAAGCAAACAGCTTTAATAACTGGTAAACACTTTGCCAGTTTTGGGTAAATATTAGGGCCTGCTAAAACAATGATTGGCACATCATTTTTAATACTCTTCTTTCAAACATGGCTTTAGGCTGCTAGACCACATGTATTCCTTCATTGAATTTTCAATGGGTACCTGATGGAATTTGCCCACTCAGGTTTAACTGTGTATTTGTCCCAACTTCTCCTTATCTGAAACATCTCCCAACAAACTGGAACAATCTGTCTGGCATCTGTTGATTGGCAGAGCAAATTTTTCCAGGTGGTACAACCAGACGCCCAGAATTACATGCCAACCCTATTTTGTCAGGAAATATGATCAAAGGGGAAAGGCCTATATGACTAATGTTCAATGTCATGTTTAGTACCTGCAATGTATCTGCATAAACAGTTTTCAATGACTACTAGTAGTGAAAAAAATGTTACGAAGAAAGACACAAGTGAGAGAAAGGAGTCGACAGGGCAATGCTTGAGGGCAAAAAGCATCCATCTGTACTTGATTTGTCAGGGATATACACTAGTGAAACTTTAACTCTGCAGACGATATGCAAGATTATGCTTTCTTGAACCAGTTTATGCAAATAATACTCAGGCTATATAAGATGTAGGCCCAGACAAAGTAGATTTGATGTGCTTGAGTCTAGTGGGGGGGGGGGGGAGTTCATAAACTCATTTTACACAATTAGAACATCTGGAAAAGTAATGCTGTGGTTTATTGAAACATAAATTCTATTAATTGTGAGGTTATAGGTATGTAAAGAATTCCAGACATGCAGCAGAAGTCCATGTAGATGGTAACGCTTTGAAAATCAAATGTACACATCCATGCTTACCAGGAATGGCTCCATTGCCCCTCTCTAGCTTTTCCTCATGAACACAGGGACTTTGATGTTCCATCATTTTGCAAAGCCTTCACCATTTCACATAATACATAGGAGACCACTGTGCACACTAAGTGCTGCAGAGCTCTCCCTTCCCTTCTTAAATGACAAGCCACCATCTTTGTATACTATGATGCTAGGTTAGCTGATTCAGACTAACACCGTCACCACTCTGACAGACCGCTGCTACACATACCAGGATGTGTAGTGAGAACACCAGTAAAGCTAGTATTGGCAAGAGAAACATTGGCTACCCAGCCACAATCTCTTGCTCCCTGCTGAATTTAGCTCTCACCTGGTCATTGGTGACATCCTAGCTCAGGTGGTAATCCACCTAGCAGTAAAAAAATGTAGGGGCATGCCAAGTTTAAACCAGGCAATCAGAGACTGAATTAGAAGACTCTCCAGAAAAAAGGAGCTGACGTGAGATGGATGCCCACCATACCAGGGGGAATATCAATGCTGTACTAATTCACTAGCTGTCCTACCTCTCAGGTACCAGGAGAAGGCTACAAGCTGACTTAAAAAAGAGTAAGTGGAATTTTATTTATTCAGAGTCCAGTCCTACCCAAGTTTCCAGCACTGATGCAGCTGTGCCAACAGGGTATGTGCCGAATCCTGTGGTGGGCGGGGGCAGTTCCAGAGGCCTCCTCAAAGTAAGGGAATGTTTGTTCCCTTACCTTAGGTTGGCATTGTGGCTGCATCAGTGCTGGAAATTTGGGTTGGCTTGGACCCTCATTAAACAATTTATACCCAACTTTCCACTCTTTTGGGAGCTCAAGGAGGCCTACATAATAAAAGACAATTTTTTTTATAAAAATCAGTTAAAAGTAATACATTAAAAACTCTGACCTTTATTTTAAGGTCACACTCAAATTCAAAATCACTGGCACAGGTCCCATTGAGGTAGTGGGGGCTTACCCTTGGGCAAGGAAACAAACTTCCCTTACCTGGGGGGAGACCTTGTCCCCCCACAGGATGCAGCACATGCTCCAGTGACACAGCTGCCTCGAGGGAGGGGGATTTAGGTAGGATTGGACTACCAGATACATGGGAACTGTTTGGAAGCTGATACACTGGATAAAGAAATGTACTCTGCCCATGTTCAAAGGTACTCACCTTTTTCATTTTGCATCTTCTAGACTGAGCCCTGTGATTTAAAAACTTTTGGGAGGAGGGGAGGGAGCCCTGGAAGACCCTAGCTCAAATTAAACTTTACATATCTGTAAGGAGAGACTTTTAAAAGGCTATAAATGTCAATTTAAATCAGCAAGGAGAACAAATATTCCATTTGCAAAAATCAGAATTATGATTTTCTGTTAAAATGGCTAATGGCCATTAGCGGATTTGGAACTTTCATTTGCAGCTGTTTCTTATTCTAGTAAGCTTTTTTAAAAAATCAAGGTTCAGTAATGTTTTCTTGCAAGCAATATGAAATGCAAGCTAATATCTTGGAGAACGAGTTGGCTTGAGTATAATCACAAAGGACACAAGGGCAGAGACTGACGTTTGTCAAATATGACTGAAGGACTGTAATATTATCGTTCTGGTAGTTTGCAATACCTTAAGTACCTCATGATTAATTTATAACTTGATAAACCATTCTAATTCCCCTCCATTATTTTATGAAGTGAGCTGAAAGAGTCCCCAAGTGCAGGCCAAGAACTAAGTGAGGAAAATTTGCACCCAAATGATTTGCTGCTTAGAAGTTAACATTATTCCATGCTGAGAGTTTATGTAAGCAGGAGAAAAATGGTTGCGTCACAATTCACAGAATCAGAGGCAGTGTTGACTCTGGCTTGAATCCAAAGGTGCCTTCTGGGAATAGAAAGCCTCATGCGTTCACAGAAGTCCTGTTCCCACCTTAGCACCCAAAGAGCAGCATGTGAGAAGTGGGACGTGAAATCCAAAGATTTTCTTCTGTATTGGCAACCATTTTTTATTTGTGCTACAGCGTGCACTAGATGCCATATAATAATGGTATGCATGGCACTTTAAAGACTGACTGCCCAATTCTAACCTCCGCCACGCTGAAGCATGCAGCACAGGGAGGTGTGTTCTGCCTGGTATGTTGAGGAGGGGGCAATCAGGAGACCTGCAAGGAAATATTTTTCTCTGACCTCTGTGGAGACTCCCTGATGCCCTATGGGTCTCCTCAGACTTACACCAGCCATATCAGCAGTGTAAGCTATATCTGCGATCGATTGGAGGTTTATGCAGCAGCCGGGAGGCCCACGAAGGGGGCTGTGGGCCTCCCAGGGTCTCCCGAAGGCTAGTGCAGTCCCCCCCAATGGCACACTTCCCCCTCCTCGCTCCCAGGGCAAAGGTCCATGAACCGGGGGGGGGGGGAAGGCTGCAACAGGGACTTAGAGCAGCTGCACGTGAAAGGGAGATGATGCCATGAGCTTTGGGCTTGTGGCTATATTGCACATAGGAGAAAATGGAGTTAGGTACACCTTGATTATGCAGGAAGGCTCAAAGAGAGTGCAAGTCTTTCAAATAAGACTGCCTGCCCTAATGCAGGAAGTCAAAAATTCTCCAGTGCATGGGCCAAAGGCAAAATAAGGCAAAGAAATGGCCATAGAGGACAGTTATTAATTTTACTCAGAAGTAAGCCCATTGCATTCAGCTACACTTAGAACTTTAGGGCCCAATCCTATACAGTCACTGAGCTCCAAAGCCAGAGCTGGGTGTCGCAAACATACCATAAGGCATATCTGTGGCACCTGGAGAGGAGGGGCTGCCACTGCGGAACCTCAGTGCCACTTGGAGGGCTAGCCAGTGCTCCAGCAATCCTGACTGGCAATAAGTAGTATCAGGGTGGGGAGAGAGGTGAGGAATGGCCATAACGGGGTGGTGGAGTGGGGGGAGGAACTGGTGCAGGGGGGTGGGACTAGTGGAACTCTGCTCCGCCAGATCCTCAAGTCCATGTCAGGCTGGAAGTCCCAACAACAAATCTCTCAAGTCGGAGAGGACACAGAGGAGAGACTCTGCTGCAGAAGACTGAACTGGGAAGACTGGACTGTGCTTTGGAAATTAGACTGTGAACTTGGACTGGAGGCTTCAGACCTTTACCCACTGCATTAAGTGGAGTTTTGGGGAGGGAAAGCCTCTGGACAAGAGGACTTGCAGGGAGTGTCAGTGCTTGTAGCAATAAATTTGGTTAATTGCTATAGAGTTGCGTTCCTTCTTTGCACACCACAGCTGTTGTTCTTGGAAAAGGAGGGTGTTAATTAGCCAAAAAGTGGGCATTAGAAGGGAGTTGGAATATTTGGACGGGACACCTTCCCAAAGAGGTTAGGGGTGAAACAGTGGGGGTGTGTGAAAATGGAGATGGACAGAATGGGGGCAAAATGGGCAGGGGGGTAGTGGCAAAAGCTGAAATAGTCTCTGGAAACCAGGTCCACCAGTCTTCCCAATGCAGAGCTCAGGTCTGCCTGCCTGCCTGGCGCTGATAGTTAGATACAGTAATAAGGCAAACCAAACACACTCCTAAGTCTCTCTAAAATCTTCCAAATACAGAAAATCATTGCAGGAAATTAGTAACATTGTATTTAGGCTCACCCTAGAATGGAAAGTGTCCTGTGTACCATGGTAAGTGGATCCACAAACCAAAGAGCGACTGTAGCAGGTCTGTTTTCTCCCAGATGTGACACTGTTAAGGAACGTATACATTCCTGGGCCTGATGTGTATGACTTTTGGCAGTAGTCATACTCATGTGCCCCCAGCATCCCACGTGGGCAGTTAGTCTGGGTGAAATTGGAAAATATAAGATCCCAGGAAATTTCTGGGCCCCCTCCTTTGGCTCCTGGACCCAGGTACAAATTACCCCCCTCTCTCCTAGGCCCTGGGTAGTTCTCAACAAATGTCAGTAGGAACAGGAACAGTCCTAGATTGTGGGGGCTCTCCAAAATGGAACCATGTCTTACCAAATCTTTCTCCTCCTTTGTCCCTCCCTCCTTTCAGGGTTACTGCTGAAACTGGCCATTTCCCCACCCTGACAGGTAAGCCATCAGCATTAGTGAGGAACTGCCCTTGAAACTGGCTAGAAAAAATGGACAAGTACCTCCCAGTTGCCAGACATCACCTAGCAGGTATAACGTTCAGAATATAATCCTAAAGTACCGCTAGGCAAAGTGCTTCACTGCTCCTTGGAAGAAAACTTTTCACAAAGCCATGTACATTAGTACTGTACCATTTCTACTGTCACCATTTAAAAGCATGGATGGCCAAAACTAAATAATGCTGGGATAAAGCTACATCATTGTTGTTGGCAACCTTCAGTCTCAAAAGACTATGGTATCGCTCTCTGAAAGGTGGTTCTGGAACAGCGTCTAGTGTGGCTGAAAAGGCCAATTCAGGAGTGACAATCCCTTCCACACTGAAAGCTACACCAGTCAATGGAAATGCAGGGCACTAAAGTGTATTAATTCAAGGAAGCCCAGATACTATTCTGGGAGGACAAATGGTGTGGTCCATCACAGCAGCATCAGCCCAGCATTAATGATAGACATTTGAAAAACACTGCAAATTTGCTTGCAGCAAGCTCCAAGTAGAAGTCAAGGTCCTAAATGCCACCACCAGAAGAATCTTTCCGAACTGGCCATCGATGAATTGCCAACAAATTGCACAAGTCATTCAGACTCAGAGTTCCCACAGTTCTCTCTCATAGGCCTATGAAAAAGTCATCCGCAACCATTGTCCATTATTGGGCAACAAACACACTTGACATTTGGATTATGTTGACCATAATTACGGGTTTCAAGAGGCTACAGGAATAGTCTTTATAATGAAGAGGAAGGGAAGAGAACAAATGCTTACTAAGAACCAATTTTATATTTATTTTTAGCATGATAATGTGAGCACAAAGCAACTCCCCTTCCCCCTGGCGTCATGGACAGCTGGAGCTTGGCCCAGAATGTCCTGGTCTGAACGCTGGTGCCCCTTGTGATCAGTAATTTAAAACTGCAGAAAAAGTGGGGCAGCATTCTCCCCCCCTCCCCAGGTCTCAGCACACATTACCCCCGAATCAGCTTATTCACTTTTTTAACCTGATCAGAATATTAGTGTTTCTGGGTCAGACTCAAGTTTTTGACTTGGAATCAGTTCATCTTGACCTCAACTGTTTCATACTGCTCTTCCTGCGTCCACTTCCAGACCCTGTCCAATTTTTATTTTAAGGTTGGAATCATGTGTAAAGTAAAGTTAGGGGTTGCACAGTTAGTGCATTCTACACTCACTCCATCCACGCATTCCTGCTTTTTGCTCCCATCTGCAATTTGTAGCTGAGCAGTGGCATACCAAGGTCATGTGACACCTAGGGCCCATAAATATTTGGCACTCTCATGACAAAACTTATTCATTAATAGTCATGGTGTGACGAATCATGGCTACAGCCAGGGTCACTCCTGCTGCTGCCGCCATCTTGGGGTGGCCCCTTGGTCATCCCCCTGCAGACTGGCACAGGGACTATGGACCCCCCTAGCCACCTTCTTTGTATGCCACTGCTGCTAAGTGAAGTTGCTGCTGTAAGTATAAGTGGAACTTATTTGTTATTGAGTGCCAGATGTATGCAAGGTAAACCACACAAGTATAGCCCCTGGTCAAGGGTCAGTTCCCACTAAACAGCCCATTCCCAAGTGTTTATCCTGGACCAGGCAGCTGTGCTCTCAGCTACAAAGTCCAAGGATTCCTCCATGGACTTTGCCATGGAGGAACCTCCATGGACAAAGCTCAAGAGTTTCTCCATGGAGGCAGTGGAGTCCAAGGGTTCCTCCATTACCCTTATTAACAATGTGCTGTCCTACTGATAGTTCTAGGACCCTTATCTTCATGTCCTGGAACAATCAGGGCTTTTTTTCCTCTTTTCAAAGAGCTGATGAGTGGTGAACCTCAGACATTCTCACCAGCTCCTAAGTGCCAGAGCAGTCCTTTCTGATGCATTCCTTGGCATCTCCTCACTGACAGAAAATAAGGGCGCAATCTTCCAGCACTGACCTAGTCACAATGCAGCCCTAACGTAAGGTAATAAATATGCCCTTACCTTGAGGAGGCCTCCTTGACTGCCTCCCCACTGCAGGATGCAGTGCAGGCCACAGTGGCACAGCTATGTCAGTGCTGGAAAGTTGGTTACGATTGTGCCCTAGGTGTATTGAGCTATGCTTCATGGTTTTCTCTATGCACAACTGAAATTCTTCCTTCTCTCCAATTTGGCTCTGTAAATCTTAAAAGCCCACTTTATGGAGTAAGCAGACATCTTTGCACTCTCAGTTGTGCACATTTGGAGAAGAACATAACTCATATGAAGCGGAGTTCTACCTCAACTTGGAAGGCCCGGAAGAACTGAACTGACTGCTCTATGTGCAACTAAAAATAGGTTGGCACTGCTGCCACTTGACATTCCTTGGCAGAGAGCTGGGATCTTTTGTGTTGCAAGGACAGCCAATGGTGATGCATGTGTTTGTCCAGCCATGGCTCGGAGTCTGAAGTGACAATCTCCCTGGTGAGGCCATGTCTTGTTCAGACCAAGACACTTTGGACTTTGGGAGCCCCTTGGGTTTGTTTGTGTGTGTGTGTGTGTGTTTTTTTTTTTTTTTTTGCTGAGTACAGACTTCTACAGCACTACCAAAAATACCCAGTACAGCAATGCTAACCAGGCAGAATTCTCCTAGGATATGGGATGACATAAAAGCAGGAGACCTTTCCAAGAACATTCAATTCATGATTACAAATTTTTGTCTACCTCATGGGGATGACCTGAGATCCTATTTCAGCAAACGGGTCTGTAATGCTTAAGCATGATGCGCATGATTATGCAACATGACATAGTGCAGTCAACTAAGACAACTAAATGACAAAATGCTGGCAGGTGACCAAAAATTTTAAGTGTGTATTTTTGGCTCCACCACTTGCTTCCAGTATATTTAGTCACTTTCCAAAATGGAAATCACAAGGTAAAAGTGTGAATTCAATCTACGTGCTTATAGGTTGGAAAATATAGAGCAATTTCCCCAAATTCCTAATGAGAATGTTTCCCCTTCCACCATCTTATGCACTTTTGTGTGTCATAGAGAAAGAATCCCAATTAGTGTTCACTTGCAGCAGAATAAGAGCCCAGTCCTATAGGCTTTTATGACAGTAGAACACGTGTTCCACCATCGTAAATGGTGTGGCATTGCCCTAAATGGCATACCACAGCTGAGTGCATCAGAACCACTGGTGCAAACAGTCAGCAGCTCAGCAGGCCCACTGCCAACTAACATGGTCCAAACTGATGGAGGTAAGGTGGCAGTGGTGGGGGGCTGTGGGCAGTTCAGGGTGGGGAGGGGGGCAGGGTTGCTTTGCGGACAAGAGGGGATATCAGTGGCAATTGTGTACATTGAATCCTATTGCAGTTTCCAGGCTGGGACCCATCCCCTTCATCTCCTTTGATATATGCCGGCAAAATAGTTGGTGTAGATCCTAGGAGACCCACTGATGATCAGGTGGCCTACCAAGAGCTAAGTAAAAGGTATTTTTACTTACCTCTCACTGGCCATCTTATCATTCCCCCACAATAGCATGCAGTGTAAGGCATGGCTTTGATATGAACTGGTGGGGGAGAGAATTGGGCTGTAAGATAGGAAAATTTACTGCATCAGTCTGTTATTTTTAATGCTTTCCCATGGCTTCCTCTTGCAAAAAGATATTTCCCGTCCCTCGCAAAAAGATATTTAGGGCGCAATCCAAACTGCACCTTGGGCCAATGCAAGTCCCTTGTGCCGGCCTGGGAGGGTTGCAAATGTGCTGTAAGGCATGTTTGCGCCTCCTTAGAGGAAGCCAGGTCAGCGCATCCAGATGCGCCAACACACGGATGCTGAATCCAGCCTCTGTGGCGGCTTCCCTGCTGAGTCTTGTGTTAGCCCGGCTGGGCCCGGCTGGGCAAGAGGAAAAAGTAGGTGTGGGGGAGGCGGGGAGGTGGGAGGGAGGTGTTCCTGGGCAGGGGGAGGGCAGGCAGTGGGTGGCCCTGGGGCGGGCGGGCAGGGAGTGAGAGGCGGGGCTGGGATCCAGCAGTTATGCTAGATTCCAACCCCCGTTCCCGGGGAGAACAGAGTGGCTTCAAGCTGCTCCACTCTCCTCGAACCTGTGCCACCTTCTCCAGGGAAATGTTTCCCCTTACCTCTGGCTGAGCTGCTTCTGGCCACTAATGTGCTGGATACAGTGCAAGCCTCCTGGCTTGCCTGTTCCAGTGCAGAATAGGATTGCACCCTTATCATACTAGGGAGAAACAGCCTAATCTAACACTTTGGCAGCTGTGCTTTTTCCTGCTTGTAGGGTTTTTTGTTTTTTTTTAATGTAAATGAATATTTTAAAAAATGTTATCTCCCACTTGCAGTGGTATAAGCTATTTTACCTCCCAGCATCCCTCATTCTGGGAATACCTCAAGTGGCACAATCCATTTTATTTCCCAGCATCCATCATTCTGTCTCATTCTGCTGTATGTGTAGACCAGGCTATGCTTACTTGCACATTACCCTAACATCTTTTTGCATGATGACCAATCATCGTATCAAATGTACATATCAAGCTGTCTTGATACCATGCTGGAGCAATAATGTCATAGGCACACAGCCGTAAGACAACGTGGTTAAATAAGACATCAGACCAATGCCATTTTATGGATTGAAATAAAACTGGAAGCCTGCCACAAAACAACCACAGTGGAGGCTTCATTTACCCAACAATCCATGCAAGAATCTTTTTAAAGCATTTTAACTGGTTCTTGGGGGAAAAATACATGCATACGATTTGGAGTATATTTCAAGCCCATATAAAAAGCAGCATCAGCCTTGAGGAAATTTCAGCATTGTTCAGGTCCTTTTGGATGATAAGTCAAGCAGAATTATAAAACAGAAGAACAGACCTAGTTGTAAAACAAAATAAAAAGGGAAAATCCAATTAGCGATAATAGCTCTGGTCCCATAAGAAAATAACGTGATTGATTTGGAAGTCAGATCAGAGAACCAACTCTAGTGAAGTGTTATACCAACCTAAAGAAGTTTTAAATTCATCTTTAAAAAAAAATACAGAAACATGCCAGATGGTAGAACCACTTTCAGTAAGAAAGGGTCAAGCCTTAGTAAAACCACACTCATGGTAGATTCAGCAGAAATGGTTCTTGACAAAACGACAGTTACACTGTACTTGTTTCTATGCTACGGACCAGAACGCCTTCGCTGCAATCCTATCAATGTTTACTCAGAATTGTCTCACTGTTTTCAATGGGACTGTCAGGTAAGTATGTATAGGATTGCAGCCTATGACATTTGTGGTTACTTCATATTTGATGTTCCATGCCTATACAAATGGAACACCAAAAACAAAATTGTAATGTATCTAGATAAACATGCATGAATAGATTGTTCACCAAATCATAGCTTTATTATACAGAATAATATGCCAGCCAATTTCGTTGTGTGGCCCTTGCTGATTTCTCCTCTGTCCAGCACCTAATGCCAGCAAAGGATTACTGCGACAGCAATTTGTTTCAGATTTATTCTGTCAGATCAGCTGCTGAGAGCTTCAGAGACCACCTAATCTGGTAGAGAAAATGAAGCTGTCCGATGACAGAAGAGCTGTTTATTATTTTTCTAAAGTATTTCATTGCTTGCTTAAAAAAAAAAATAATTAGGTATGGTTGATACGATTCTATTCAAACCCTTTGTAATTGTAAAGTATCATATACAAACTTTGGAGGTCCCAGGTTGAAAGTATTTCAGTCCAACCAGCTAAGATAAAATGCAAGTATAAGTCCTAATTGAATTTACTGTGCCAGTAACACAAGGCAATATTTGGTGTCTCTTTACTGAGCATCAAGAAACAGACTTACTCAGTCATGGAACTTTCTACGAAATGAAAAACAAATTACATTTTTTTGGAATGAACAACTTAAGTTTCAATTTCCCAGTTATGGAGCAAACTCTTCTGTTGTTCTAGAGAGAGAAGTCTTGGGAAGGGGAACTTGACAGAAGGTCAGCAGAGATAAAAAGCTACTGTATAATTCCTCATAAAATCCAGTGTGTACACATAATTGACACACTCTTGCGCCATAAAAAGGAGGAGAGTGCGAAAGGGCTGTAGCAAGTAGCCAAAAGATTGTGCTGTAAATTCTCATACACAACAGTACTTCACCAGATGCGCAGACTGAGAAAACAGTAAGTATGTAAAACATTTGTGGTGGTTCAATCAGAGGCATACCCTATGGTTCATGCTATAGGCACCGATGGGGGGGTGCATGCGCACCCTGTCAGCAACCGGCTGACAATGGGTGGCTGGCTGACAAGCGTTCACTCACACTGTTGTGAGTGCACTAATGACATCATGACACTGTGTGGTGTCATGATGTCAGGCGTTGCCCTGGGTGCCAGAAGCCCTGGGTACACCATTGGGTTCAATGGAGAATAAACCATGGTGCAAACCAAAAACAGGTCCAAAAAGGAAAACACACACAGACACAACATGCTGAAGTATGTAGGAAAATGATGCCTTGATGTCAATTGTGATATCTGCAATAAATGTAAAGTGTTGAATCAATCGTGATTCCAACTCTCTTGGCCCATGATTAAAAAATTGTTGGGCCATACATAAAAATTGATCCATGTATGTATTCACAGTGAGGCAACTACAAAATGCCATTGAACAATGGGGGTGGGGTGGGGTGGGAAATGCTATGAATTCTGTCCTGATGATTTAAGGGCTCCAGATATGAGGTGTTCAGTATATGAACCATTGTATGTGTTGGAGGAAATTAAAAAATAGTTTCCTCTTTGGGGGGAAGCAGAGTAGCTTAAGCAGCAGACACCCCCCCCCCTTTTTGGGTATCACCCCAGGGAACCTTCCTCAGAATCAATAAAAAAAGACGAAGAGGCAATGGCTTGTTAAAGTTGCAAAAAGAAGTTATTTACTTACAGTTCCATTGAGTGTATATTTACAGCATCTGATTAGGATCAAAGGTTCAGCTAACACTTAGAGATAGCAAGGCCCTGGAGCTGCCTTGCCCTGCATGCCTTGTGCTCAAGATGGCCTGGGCATCAGAGCCCTGGTGTGCGCCATCTTACGAGGTCAGTGGTCAGAGGACAAGAGGAAGTGCTCAGAGGAGAAGGGAAGGATAAAGGATGAACTTTTAGTTGAAAAGCGGTATATAAATACTGTTAATAATAATAATAATAATAATAATAATAATAATAATAATAATAATAATAATAATAAAGGGTTAGGGCCACACCCCACAAGGATCACAGAGAGAACAGGTAGAAAGGTCAGATTCACTGGGTCACAGCTTGACCCCTTCTGGACAGCATCCTGCCCCCTCTGGACAGCAGACGGAGTTGCACCAACTCCAAGAGTATGGACTTTGGATTTTGGCCCACTTTCCTCTGAGCAGAAGGGTGTAGACAATCAGCTACTTGAGCTATGGTTTCTAAAGTATATTGGAAGAGTAGGGCTGACCCTTCAGGGTGCAATCCTGAGTGGGAGATGGATGGGTGCAAGTCGCCTGCACCAGCACAGGAGTGTCACAAATGTGCCACAAAGCACATTTGTGCATCCTTCTGAGTAGGCTATGCTGGTGTGAAGATGCATGCCAGCCTCCCCATGCTGGATCTGGAGTAGTAGAGAGTAAGTTTGTGCTGGCTGAGGAAGACTGGCATGGGGGATTGAAGAGGGTGGCAGGAGGACGGATTGGAGGTAGGAAGGAGGTGTTTTTGGGTCAGGGAGGGTGGAACACTGGGCAGATCAGGCCTGGAGAGGAGAGGGGGGATGGAGCGGGTCCATAGGCCATATCCTAACCCCCCTCCCAGTCAGCCCTGAGCTGCCATTTTGCTGGTGCAGATCCAGGTAGCCCCATAGAGGTGGCTGGCACATGACAAGGGGTAAGGGGATGAATAAGGCTCCAGCCACCTCCTAACCTGCACTAGATACAGTGCAAGCCACTTGAGCTGTCTGTTCCAGTTAAGGTTAGGACTGCGCTGTCAGTCAACTGAGGAGGTCACCTCAAGCAGCAGATTGGGAGGGGCGCCCAACTCTGTCCACCTGCTTGCAGTACTGCATCCCCTCCTCTTTCTACTCTTTGTACTGGAAAAGAAAGAGGGGAACAAAGAGGAAAAGGAAATGTATAGGGGAGGAGAGTGCTGAGCTAGAACATTGGCAAGTGGGAGGAGCAGAGGCTGGCACATCATTGGGTATGGGGGGCAGCATTTGGCATGTCACTTCAGGCATCAGGAGGGCATGGGCTGGCCCTGACTAAGAGGACAACATCTCTACTGCTTGCCTGTAATAAAAGAACAGAGTCACCCAAATCATGGTGTTGATGAGGCTTTAGGTTTAGAATCTGGCACTTCCCACTGTAACAACTTGAAATACATGAACACAACTGCATATCCATTTCTCAGAAATAAAAATGTTTTAGAAAATGCTGCAGTGTTCACGGACAGAAAAGGTACGGCAAAGTGACAATCTTGCTGCATTAATTAACAGTAGATTAAAGGAACCTTCAAAAATTTGGTAACCATAGAAAAAAGATTATGAAACACCCCCCTTCTTCACACACAGGTTTTCTTAAGACTTTTTTTCTTACTCATGTCAACCATTCTGTTGGACAATACAGATGTCAGACTTTTGCAAACTATTAAGAAGGCAAGCTATAATCTACAGATAAAATTTAAGCCAAACAACAAATAAATGATATTTGTTGCACTTGCTCTGAAGGCCCAGTTTTGGATTATGGTACCATTTATTGGCAATTCTGGGGAAAGGTTTCAGTATAATCTCTAGTTAATGAAACCTTTGCTAGTGAATTTCCTTTGTCAACACTGCATTTAATGTGAAAACTACTTATACCTGCTGGATCATCAAAACCTACAGTTAATAGACTCAACTGGAATGTAAAAAACAGGGAGGATTTTCATAAAACTTTAATAAAAGCTTTTGGCCCTGAATGCTGTGGGGCGATTCCTTTCAAAACAATTCTGTTCTTACCATTCTCCAGTTTCCAAATTCTTTCCTGCCTTGAAAAACTGACAGACAGCTACGCTGAAAACACATAAATGAAAAAGTATTTCTTGGAATTGCTGCCCAAGTTTTTATTTTATTTTTTAAAGGTAATTACAAAATCCCCACAAACCTAGAAAAGCCAGCTCTGAGCTGGAGAAACCCTTGTATTGTGTGACAGCTCTTATCAGACCATAGAGATCCAGTTAAAGTTGTGCTTAAAGAAAAAGCAATCTTGGACATGAGTGGTAAGACCCAACTTGTGAAGAGAGCTTGGTTGTTTACATGACAAAGTTCTTATAGGAAGTTGTTTTACAGGGATCCACAGAACCATGAAATAAAGGAATCTAAGGCTGCAATCCTGTATACACTTTATAAATAGGGTGCTCAAAGAGGTGTACAACATAGAGGGGAAAAATTAGTAAAAACGACAAAATAGGGACAAAATATATGGTGCAATGATCATAAAAATAATTTTTTATTTTTCAAAATTCAATAAAAATGATAAAAATAAAATGATTAAAAATTTTAAATTTTTAATTAAACAAAATATTACAACAACAAAACTTCAAAGGATCAGGGGCATGTGTAGGATAGTGCTATAAGCTGCTCTAAAGCAGGATAATCCATCCCATTCACAACATACATTGTACCATACACAAAGATTTACGGGGATCATATATAATATACAGTTTATACAATTAGCTAAAAATACATGTTGTTATACTATTGCTCCCCACTTTCCAAGATCCTCATTCTGCCAAGTAGGGGAGGAGGGCGCTCTGATGTCTGTATCACACCAAGAAATGAAAACTTAAGCAGGGATACGCAATGAAGGGACATGGCAAATCAAGGATGAGTCACTTCTCAGTGTTTGATAGGACAAAGCACATTAACTGATACCTAGAGCACAGCTGAGAGGAGTGAAAAACTTCACCATATCAGGATTGCCCAGATAAAATTTAGCCCACAACCCAATGGTGTAGGCAAGAAATTTTGCTAATATATCACAATCTGCCAATCTATGAAGAACTCTGTTCCAAGCCACTCGCTTGTTATAGTCTTGCATGAGAAGGATCCATGTTACAGCCACTTCATCAAAGGCATGTGCAAAAAGATGCCCTCATCTCACAGTGATGGATTCCACAGACTGAAGGTGGAATTGAATTCATCATTGTGTCCGTTTCATGCCTATGTAACACATAACATAAGGCTTCAGCTCAGGGCATGAAAGTGTCAAGAATGTTGTGTGGACTTCTTAATCCCCTTGGGCAAACCATTAGTATTTCATAGGCTTTGGTCTTAATATAGGACCTGCATTTGGGGAAGGAAATAATTGCATTTTTTAAATTAATCATTTTGCAACTTTTAAAGCACAGGTGATAAATATAACTTGCTGCTATAGGAGGGCTGGTCTCGTGTGATACCCAAGAAGGTTAGATGTGTTCACTAATAAGTGCTGAGGGAATAGATTTTTTTAAAAAAAACTAATTTGTCAAAGTGAGAAACTAAACCAACTTCCTTTCTGTGAAGAGAAGAAAAAGAATTGCTGAACCCCTTTCTCCCGATATGTAACTAGTCTGTCATCACCTTAAATCTTAGAAGTCAGGATGGTGTGTTATGTGTTGGGAGATTTGATGCAATCAGATTAATAAAAAACTTGTTCCTTAGTGCAGCTGTTTGAAATGCTGAGACTAATAATAATAATAATATTTTTAATTCCATTTCTTAAATGAGAGACCTGTGTAGTTCAAGGTTCCTTCCAATTCAAAACACCAATCACCCCGCACCCTGCCCCCTAAGCCACACTCTCCACCTGGACTCAAGCAGATTCATTTTCTATCATAATCTAACATAATCACAGCCTATTTTGTCACACTGCTAGGGTTAGTAACCCCCCCCCCCCCCAAATCCCTGAGAGAAGCACTTGGGCCATAGAAAAGTGCAACACACAGGGGTCCTTAAGCCCCTACAATTTCTTCAATCATTGGTGCACTGTGAGTGGGGGAAGGGGGAACTATCTGGCATCCTTACAGTAAACAGCTGAAAATAAATAGCTTTCCTGAGGAAAAGCAGTACTTAAAAGCTTCTAGCTTTGCTCACCCAGCTATAAGTCAGTTTCCCATGCATGGCCAATGTCAAGGTCGCAGTCCATCTCCCTACAGGGATGGGGAAAGTTGTAGCCATTCCTTTGTGCTGGATTCAGTTAGTCAGGGCATTGTATAGGTTCTCACGCATTATCCAGCATGTATAACAGAGAGAGCTGCCTATATGGTATATCATACCTATATCATACCTATATGGATCCACCCTCACTTCCATGCAGAAATGTGGCAGACTGCAGCCTGTGAAAACTTCACAATTTTTCCCTCAGAATTTTTTAGAGTGCTGGTCTTCTGGAACAGAGAAGAGACTATAGCCCCCTCTCCCCCACCACCATTATACCCTACACTTTCAGTTTTGAAACCATCATTGAAACCATAGGAATGGCATATGAATCCATGCTTTTTAAAATAAATTTTTGACTTTTTGTATTGATTATATAAGGGTTTTAATTTTGTTTTTGCTTTTTTAAAGGAACAGGACAGAAAAAAAATGCATGTCACATTTATACCAGTCCAGCACCTTCAAAAGAATGTTGTGTGAATGCACCAGGAATGATTTCAAAATTTAATATATAAAATACATACCAGAAAATACAAATTTTTTCCCCATTCCTTATATATCAGGAGCTTGTCCTGCAGGCATTAAAATGCCAAGTAAAATTTCAGACGAGTTAGGAAACCTCTGCAAAATGCCACCTCATGAATCTCCAGTTTGGCTGTACTCATTTCACACTCCAGGAGCTGCCAAGGTCGGAAGGGAATCAGAATTTGACATATCACAACATTCCATGCCCAGCTAGCAGCTGTTTGCCAGAGAAAGGACCAGATATGAAATAATAAAAACAATGGGTGGAATAGATTTATTAGGTTATTTTGTTCCACACCAGCTTATGATTGTTTCCCACTGTGCTCTATTCTTCATTACCACTGACTTGGTTAAATGTTTCTGCAGGAGTTATATCATTGGCCTGGATGAAGCAAAGCTAGATATATTCTGTGGAGAAACTTAGGCCCAGAACAAATGTGCAAAAATCCACATGGAAATCAGCATTTCCCACAATGTAGTGCACTTTTGGATGCAAAACCTACCTGCATTTCCCTGTCTTTGATTTTTTTTCCTGGGAAATTAGCCAAGTACCTTTTCTGATTCTTAACCTATAAAGTTCAGAACTGACCACATCGTTTTTAAATGTCTGTTTGGAAACTCACAGAGTTCTCTGTGGATTTTGAGTCCTCAGAGGAGGTGAGATGATGGATGATTGACAGTGTTTACATGCCACACTCATAAACACATTAGACAGAGACAATCACAGACAGAGCCGCCCATGTGACTGCACGAGACAAAGACAAGGAGAGATAGAACAGTTTTGGTTGGCCCTTTGCATTGCAGACCAAGGTTACCTGTCCTTTTCTGCATAGCTTGAGAGTGCAGTGTTGCAGGAGTCATGGTGGCAAAGTGCCAACCAAGTCAATCTTCCTGGACAAGAGGACTATGAAGCAAGCCCTTCACATGCAAGTGGGTCAATACAGAGCCTAGGAGAGGGGGATAAAAGGGGTAATTTGTACCAGGGCCCAGGGTCCAAAGGAGGGCCCAGGAGCCAAAGGAGGGGGCCCAGAAATTTCCTGGGATGTTATGTTTTCCTATCTACTACCTATCTAATTTCCTATCCACCTTTTCCTATCTACTTTCCTAACAAGTCTTTGTTGCCTGCACGGGATGCTGGGGACACTACTGATGCCACATGGGTTGATAGACCTGGGCACCAAAGACTTTTCCAGCTGTCTTTACCCTCTCCCTACCCTGTTTTACCCCTCCCTGCCCCTATTCTGCTTGCCTGTCACCATCCTCCCCGGCTCTGTTTCATCCCTCCCTCTTTGCAAAGGGGCCCAGAAGAAACTTTGTACCCCCTGATAAAATTCCTCTCAGAGGCCCTGGGTCAATAGTATTAAAGGTAGCTGGGTGAGAGAGCTGGAGCTGCCTCTCAACCCAAAAGGAGGGGGAGAGAGCTTTTCAACCTCTTCATAAATGCCCTGGAGACAAGGTTGAGCAGTGGGGTTGCAAAGTTTGCAGAAGACACCAAACTTTTCCGAGTGGTGAAGACCAGAAGTGATTGTGAGGAGCTCCAGAAGGATCTCTCCAGACTGGCAGAATGGGCAGCAAAATGGCAGATGCGTTTCAATGTAAGTAAGTATAAAGTCATGCACATTGGGGCAAAAAATCAAAACTTTAGATATAGGCTGATGGGTTCTGAGCTGTCTGTGACAGATCAGGAGAGAGATCTGGGGGTGGTGGTGGTGGACAGGTCGATGAAAGTGTCAACCCAATGTGCGCCGGCAGTGAAGAAGGCCAATTCTATGCTTGGGATCATTAGGAAGGGTATTGAGAACAAAACGGCTAGTATTATAATGCTGTTGTACAAATCGATGGTAAAGCCACACCTGGAGTATTGTGTCCAGTTCTGGTCACCGCATCTCAAAAAAGACATAGTGGAAATGGAAAAGGTGCAAAAGAGAGCAACTAAGCTGATTACGGGGCTGGGGCACCTTCCTTATGAGGAGAGGCTACGGCATTTGGGCCTCTTCAGCCAAGAAAAGAGACGCCTGAGGGGGGACATGATTGAGACATACAAAATTATGCAGGGGATGGACAGAGTGGATAGGGAGATGCTCTTTACACTCTCACATAACACCAGAACCAGGGGACATCCACTAAAATTGAGTGTTGGGAGAGTTAGAACAGACAAAAGAAAATATTTCTTTACTCAGCGCGTGGTTGGTCTGTGGAACTCCTTGCCACAGGATGTGGTGATGGTGTCTAGCCTGGACGCCTTTAAAAGGGGATTGGACAAGTTTCTGGAGGAAAAATCCATTATGGGGTACAAGCCATGATGTGTATGCGCAACCTCCTGATTTTAGAAATGGGTTATGTCAGAATGCCAGATGCAAGGGAGGGTACCAGGATGAGGTCTCTTGTTATCTGGTGTGCTCCCTGGGGCATTTGGTGGGCCGCTGTGAGATACAGGAAGCTGGACTAGATGGGCCTATGGCCTGATCCAGTGGGGCTGTTCTTATGTTCTTATAAGAGGAGGTGAAGAGCTCTGTGAGAAATGACCTGAGAAAGTTGGGTGGCTAGGTCACACTGGCTTCAGCAAGTCAGTAATGCTTGGAAGAAGGAGAGAGAGAAAGAGAGGCTGGAAAGGAAACATTCAGAGCTTTATTACATACATTTGTGTATAATTCATAGCAAGGTCCTTCAAAATTATTCAGAAACAGCCATAGACAAGAATCTGTCCTCTCAAGTGCCATTCTTCACCATCTCTAACTATTTTCTAAAGTCTCCAGTCCCTTCATCTATAGACTTACTACTGTTTCTCCAGGTAGAGGCTCCCTGTCTGGAGCTACATGACAGCTATGTGACAGGCAAACATTCAGCAGGTACAGCATTTCCCAGTATTATTATTCAGTGATGGGCAGAGTTGCACCTGTCAAATTTCTATCTCTCATCCAGCAGTCAAAGGCCCAGATAGAAAACCCTGACAACCACACAAAACAAGTGTATGTCCAATTTGTCAGTTATCAACAATGTGTTCAAAGTGTAGCAACAGGTGAGCGAGGCTGGAGCTGAAGTGGAAAAGAAAACCATACGCAGTGCAAGGTGGAAGATTATGAAGGAAGGATGAGCCACTACTGAAGGAGAGCCTTGTGGGTGAGCAAGAGAAGAAGGCAAAAATATGATCCTTGGTCAAGGCAAAAGTGGTTCCCTTCTTGACATCAGCAGTCTGCCAGCCGCATATAGGGAGTACCACTAGCTACACCCACAGCACAAGCCAAGCACAGCAGTCAAGCTTCGGAACATGACAGGAGTGTCCTTGACAAATTACTGCTGAAGCTGTAAGAAATCTAAAATACCCTCTATGGATTGAGACTATTCTGGGCTTCTGGTCATTAGTTATCAAGGTGCTGGGGGAGAGAACAAAATGCCCTAGAAGCTTCCAACTGATACAAATTCCTCTAAAATCACTGCTAGCCATTTAGTGCTGCATTTCTTTTATTAGCAACATGACCTGACAGAGGACTTTTGCATCTGCCAAGTCACAGGGGGTGGGGGTGGGGAAGTGGTAGCAAAACAGCATTTCAGTCTTACAATGGAAAGCTAAACAGAGCCCTGCAAAGACATCATTCAAGCTACGGAACCTTAAAAAGCACAAGAAGCAAGCCCAAGTCGGAATTGGCCCAGAGAGCATCAGCATGACAGAAGAACCTGATGGATAATTTCTCTCAGATAAGAAAAACACCTGAAATTAGGAGCCAAAGTAGTGACTAGTTTTTCTGTTTTTCTTATATGAGAGAAGTTAGGTTAACCCTTAAAATATCCATCAAACCCCTTCAAACTCAGCACATCAAGGGAAATGAGAGCCACCTGTGTGTTCTGCTCAGGTGAGCGGTTTGGTCACAAACCAAGGAGCAAAGTGATTCTAGCAAACACAGGGCCTCTGAGAGCTGGCATTTGACCTGGGGCCAGATGCCAGATTGCCCCTCCCCCCTTCATAAATGCATTGGGATAATAGAAGTGCACTGAAAGTGGATTAAAGCTGTAATGGAAACACAGCCCCGGGTAAGCTGAGATTGATGTACCCAAATATATTTTGTAATAAATTTGTTCTGCACTGTATAGCTTGTTTTGTCATAAGCCAAGCCCCCTGGGGATTTTGCCCCCCCCCATTCACCTCTTCTCAGGCCTGAGCAAACATACCTGTTTTAAACTGCAGTTCACACTGATATGGGAGCATGCACTACTGAACACCATGGGACACACTTCTGAATACAGCAGCGGACCTACCATTAAGCAAATGCCCTGGGCACACATCTCGAGGACTGCACGGGAAGCCTTCTGAGGCTCCTGACGTGGTCGGAAACTGTACTGGAAGCAGTTTAAGACCATGGAGAAGCCTCAGAAGGCTTTCCCGGTCGGTCCTGAAGCCGCGCTGTAGGTGAAAGGGGGGGCTGCTTCATGTGGGGAGGCACCATCGCAATCCTTTTCCCCAGGGCGCCTCGAGGTCAGGTCCACTACTGTCTGAACACACATGCATAGGATTGCACTGTTACTTCCTGACTTCTGCATTTTGCTCAGTAAATCTGCGACAGGGGAATGGAGGTGAGGTTGCCAAGTCCACATCTATATATTTTAGGTTTCCAAAGCAGGCAGACAGGCAGGCAGAAAGACCCCAAACATTTCAGCAAGTGCAACTTTTCTTGCAACTGCTACCTTGTGAGGGGAACCATTGTGCTTGGTGAAGTTCTCCTTTCAAAGTTACAGAAGCCCTTTCAAGATCTGGACCTCACAACCTGAGGAAGTGGGTGAGCAGTTTAGAGGAAGTTTGCCAGTCTGACTTTTGCCAGTCTGACAATTAACATACTACAAAGATGTGTGTCTTTGGTCATTTTCTGCCCACCTCTCTATCAGACTCCTAAAGACATGCTACACTGTTGCCTTTTTAGCATGTTTAGCACTCATGTTTTAAGAACATAAGAAGAGCCCTGCTGGGTCAGGTCAAAGGCCCATCTAGTCCAGCTTCCTGTATTTCACTGTGGCCCACTAGATGTCTCAAGACAACATGACACCTGTATCCTGTTGCCACTCCCTTGCATTTGGCATTCAGAGACAGCCTACTTCTAAAACCTATTTTCAACTCTTGGTCAAAAGCAATGGCAACGTACAACCAGGGCAGACCAATTCTGGCCCTCACAATCCTTATGCAGAACTGCCACTTATACAGCAGCAGCTCAAGCAGTGCCCTACTGAAAGGCAAGTGAGAGAGAGAGAGAGAGAGAGAGAGAGAGAGAGAGAGAGCCCAATGCATCTACTGAAATGATCCTTAGAATTTTGGACAACCAGCTGAAGACAATTGTATCTGCTTCTCTATGCTATAACTACCCCTTTACCATAGTGAAAAGGCCCCCTTTTCCCAACTAATGGAGCAGCAGTCCTGGCCAATGAAGGCAATTGCCTGAGTACAAGAATTAACAATGGCTGACAGTCCCATAAAAGTGGACACAATCTTTTTCATGTTGGTACTGGGACCATCGCTCCTGATACTGAGCTCTAGCACTACTGCAGTAGCAGCAAAGTATAGATCATCTGGTAGAAATCAATAACAAATCAAAACTATTTTTATCATGCTTAGTAATGAGTCACTGATCGCTTTTAATGAACTTGGTTTAAGTTTAAAAAAAAATACTCCTAATGCAGTAATTCATAAAAGGCAAACCAATTCACTCAGGGTTACTTAGTGAAGCACATGCTGAATACCAGTACATGTTTACAGCTGATGAGGAACTGAGTTACCCAGGCATTATTATTTTAGCAGAAATGAACAGGAACACTTGACCAAAATTGATGACCCAAAGTAGGTGTCACCCCTTCTGACTGTACGGTATACAGTACTGTATTCTAAACTCTGGTTTATTAGCTTGTCAGAGACTTCAGTTATATTAATCAAGTGGGGCTTTACATGAAGCATTCCTCCACTTAATTGGAACCATGCAGACACATTTGGTGTACATCGTAGTGCTGCTCAACTAAAAAGGGTACTTTGTTACCAATTCAGCATACTTTATGGTTAAATTATATTTTGCTAGCAATTACAATTAAATATGAAGTTCACAGTTAACAGCAAGCCTCGCAACCACATAGAAATAGTTCTGCTTCTCAGACTATCCTGCCACGCAAACTCACAATTTCATCTTAATAATGAAATAAACAGTCCAGGAGCTGAACGATCCCAGAATGTTAAGATTCAGCAGTGCCAGGACAAAGATTAGGAAGCTTGTTTAATCCTCTAACCTCCCTCTGTCAGTTCCTTTGGAAGCAAAAGCTCATATAAATACCAACACAAACAAGGTAGATTTAAGAAAGAACAAGAGAGTTTGGTTAAGTGGCAAGTCGGATCAGTTAACTGCTTTGTGAAAAGAAAAGAAAAATCAAAATTGAACTACAGCATTGCAGAGTCTGATAATTTTGAACTTGAAATTTCACATTCTGTGGCTGCAGTCTTATGCACACGTCCCTGGAAGCAGGCCCTATTGAACAATGGGACTTACTTCTGAGTGGACATGCATAGGATTGTGTTGTGAGATTCATATTATTCACATTTCAGCTTGAAAGTAGGAAGCTGCCTTATACAAAACCAGACCCATCTAATTCAATATTGTTACTAACTGGCAGTAGCTCTCCAAGAAATTCAACAATAGCTACAGCCAGTTTTGGACATTTTTTTTCTGCCCTACACAGAGATGCCAGGGCTTGAACCTGGAGCTTTCTGCATACGAACCAGATGCTCTTTCACTGAACTATGAGGTGATCTATACACACATTCAAAACGGCCTGTGAGCATGTCCCAAAACTAAGGTTGACATAAGCAACTTTGGGCCCAATCCTATCCAATTTTCCAGCACCGGTGCAACCGAAATGCAGCCATAAAGTAAGGGAACAAATGTTCCTATACCTTGAGAAGGCCCCTGTGACTGCCTCCCCACTACAGGATGCAGCACATGCACCATTGGCATGGCTACGCCAGTCCTGGAAAATTGGATAGGATTGGGCCCTCAGATGGCACCATTCACCTGGTCAAAATACAGGTGAAAAACACAATATTTTTAGTAATATTTTTCAGTAGTATTAGTACAAATGACCCACACAGCAAATTTCCAATTTTCAAACATCTCGATTACGACAATTTTAAATTCAAGACATCTGGAAGATCTTGAACATTAATGAACATTTTCAGCTTCATAATCCAGCCTTCCACAGATTTTAAATGATATTGTATTTTATTTAATCGATATTTGATTGATATTAGGATTGTATCCTAAGTACTTCTTCTGTTTGTGAAAGGTCTGCACAAGGGGGAAAGGGGAGATTTTCACTGATTCTCCTTCTGCATTCTCCAAAACATTTTTCCTGGAAGTCCCCCAACTCTCATGGACATATTTTTGGGAACCAAAGGAGGTTGCAGCAGGAAGGGGGATTCAGTGAAAACTGCCCCTCAACTCTTTCACAAATGAAGAAACACTTAGGGCGCAATCCTAACCCCTTATGTCAGTGCTTTCCAGCACTGACATAAGGGCAATGCAGCTCTGAGGTAAGGAAATAAACATTCCCTTACTTTGGGGAGGCCTCTGTGAGTGACACCCAACTGCAGGATGCAGCACACGGCCCATTGGCACTGGAAAGCACTGACATAAGGGGTTAGGATTGCACCCTTTGAGTATAACTCAGTTACAACAAACGCATTTCAAGTTAATGATAACTATGAAACAAAGATTTCTGCAATTACTTTTAATTTCCTTTTGCTCACCTCACACTTTGTTTCTGTCCTATATTTCTAAGAACTCAAAATGCATGCACACAATCAAACCTAAGCATCCTACAGAGCTTATTCTTCAAATGTTATGCTTTTTGGTGTACAACTAAAGACAGTGGCGTCACTAGGGTTCGCGTCACCCCCATGCAGTGGGCGGGACAAAACTCCAGGTGGTGGGCGTGGTGATCTACCATCGCCCCGCCCCCACTGGTTTTTTGGCTGTACCTTTTGATAGGATAAAAATATTTCAACGCAGTTTGTTTCATTGCATTCTGCATGAAATTACAGATTGATTGCTACATAACATGATGGTATTATTTTTACAAACTGTGATTTTAGTGATTTTGGTCACTAGTGGTGTTACCTCCCTCCAGCGTGTCAACTTACTAACACCGTTTTGGAGCAGTTCTCATACTTTCAGCACCTGGACCCACTTTTTAGAATGACAATCTGTCCAAGACCAATCATAAAACAAATCAAAAGAATTAAATTAAAGTAAAACAAATAATTAAATAAGGGAAAGCCAGCCCTGTTCCACCAAGTGAATTTTCTATGTAGCCTGTCTGAAATAAACCCTCCCCCCCCCAAAAAAAAAGAATCAGTAAGATTTTCACCCCTACCCAGTACCCAGTTCAATTTAAATTCTTATATTTCAAGCAAATCACTATCAGGACCCACCTGGCTTTATAAGTCTGAGAGCCTATGCCTGTCTACTCAGCCTATGCCTATCTACTCAGAAGTAAGTCCCATTATAATCAGTGGGGTTTACTCCCAGGAAAGTGTGCATAAGATTGCAGCCTAAAACAGAAAAAAATTCACCTTAACATGTCAAGCCTCTGTTTCATTCTTTTTAGGGGGGGGGCTACTTTCTGGAGCATTTGCTGAGCTCCAGTTGCATCAAATCAGGACCATTCTGGCGGCCTCACATTTCCCTTTGCCTGACCTGCCCAGGAGCCAAGGCACATTTGCTTATTCGCGAGTAAACGTGACCATGTGGCTTAGTTTTGCTTTCCATAGGGCTCAATACATTCGCCATCTTGGAGGGAGGGACCTCCTTCTCCTGTGTTTTTGGGGGGCTATATTCATTGGATCAGGACCATTCTGGTGTTGGATTCCTCTCAGCCTGCCCTTTCCGACAGACTAAGGCAAGTTCACCTACTCATGAGTAAACACGCGATATGGCTCAGTTTCACTTTCCATTGGGCTCCATGCATTTTTTGTTTTCCAGTTTTTTGCCAATAACATTTGATAGAAAGAAGATATTTCATTCTGGTTTTTTTATTGCATTTTCCTTGAAATTTCACATCCAATGGTATATAATATGATGGAGTTACTCCTAACCACTGCGATTTTAGCGCGTCACCCCCCAGTGCGTATCACCCGGTGCGGCCCGCACCAACCACACACCCCCTAGCGATGCCACTGCCTAAAGATGTTTAAGGTCTGGATGCAAGAATTTGCAAAGATATATATTGCAACCCACTGGCAAGGGAGTCAAAATTGGCCGTAGCTCCTGTTGAATGTCATTTGGGGGTAGAGGCGTCCCAGAGATGGATGCCACCCGGTGCAGCGCTTACTTTGCAAAGCTCTGCATTCTGGAAGTTTGGGGGTGACATAATGATGTAATCACGTTGCCCTCGACCTTCTAGGCTATCACATTGCCTTAAATGTGAAAGCCTGCCTCTGAACTGCCTCCATTCAGTGATTTTTGACACTCTCCGACCCAAGCCACTTTGTATTCTCCTTAGGAAGTGGTGAAAACATGATCATCAGTGAGAACACAAGGTGGCTGGGCCCAGAGCAAGCTGAGCATTGCTGAATGGAGGCTCGGGTGGTGTGGTGTACCAACCACATCCCCTTAGTGAAACCACTGTTTAGTGCAAATGCAGGTTTATCCTGAAGAATGTGAGAAATTGCCCTATTTGGGCAACTCCTCCTTATGTAAAAGAAACTGCTTATCTTTATTACAACAACAACAGCAACAACAAAACCCTTACCAAGCTGATCTGCCATCTGCAGTCTTGCAGTTTGACGGTCCACAAGATTATAAGTCCACACACATTAATTCACTTAGAAGACCTACTACCATTAATAGCCACAGAATTAAAGCTGCAGACTCATGAGTGCTAAGACTCATTCTGTCAAACAGAAAAAGACTGTTGTCTTTACAACACTTGTATCCAGCCAAGTATCCAGCCAGCCTTCATCTGTAAAGCTGAATCTGCATTTTACAAGTACTGTCAAATCCAATCTGCTCTTTAAACAATTCTGGTTAACAAATGTTTTCTTCTGTATATTTTTAATAGAACATTATCTTTGCTGTGTATTATAGCAAATAAGGTATAACTAAACAGCACATTAAAAACTGTAACTCCATCTGGGGTTTGTTGACGTTGATAATCCACTCAGGTTTCTCTTGCAGTTCACAACATCATTAGAGTAGCTCGGTAGAATTCTAGACTCACATATGCACTGTGATGTATACAAGCACAGCATTTCATGTGGTTGTGAGCATTAAGGTGAGTTTTACAACATAATTTAGAAATCCCGGCCAGAGTTCTAAATGTTTAAAATACGGCTTGTATTTTTTCACTATGCATGCAATTTTAATATGCTGCTTTAGCTTTGACAATGAAATATACAAGTCTGATATATTTTCATAGTGCACAATCTGGCCAGCAGCAACTGTTACCCTGCACATGTCTGATCTCGGAAGCTAAGCAGGGTCAGGCGTGGTTAGTACTTGGATGGGAGACCGCTTGGAATACTGGGTGCTGTAGGCTTATACCATAGTCTTTCAAGACTGAAGGTTGCCAACCAACCTGAATCTGGACAAAGTTAAGTACTCTTAAGTCTTAGGAGTTTTAGTAGGAGAGTTCAGGATGTGCTTATCTGGCCCAGTGAAATTAAAGGAGCTTCAGCCCTTAGGTATCACTGGATCCATAACTTGTGATTGTCAAAATGTTGAATTGTGTGCTATTGGAATGGGGGAAATGAAAGAGAACTAACCCACTGCACTGGGATGGAAATGGTCACAGCTTTACTGAACACTAAAACAGTTTGGGGAATAGAAGGCAAGAGGTTCAAGCAATTCAAGTGCCTAGCTTGTTTGTTGGGTGATTGAAGGTACAAAAATGGAAAAGGGCATAGGCCTGGCCAGTGTATGGTCGGAACTCAAAACCAGGCCACATTTGTGTGCTTCCAGGTCATTGCTGTAAATGGGCAGTGGTATGGTGTGTGTGCCAGCAGCAATCAGAAGCTCTACTGGTGGTGGGGTCAGGGAGTGGAAGGTTTGGGAGCATTCTGGGGCAGAGAAGGGGGAGGGCAGGGGTGCGCTGGATCTCAGTGGCAAAGGCTCACACCAGATCCTATCCCCCATTTTTCAGCCCATCCCACCCCTTTCTCTTCTCAGACTCACACCAGTTACATAGCTGGTATGGGACTCAGAAGACCTATAGGCAGCCAGGAGGCCTACCCAAAGGTTAAAAAAAGTTTTTTACTTACTTCTGGATAGTCTTCTGATCATTCCCTCCTCACCTTTGGGTGCAGCAGGTTCTCTGTTAGCATAGCTGCAACATCTTCAATGGTGGGAGATAGGATTGCACTGTTACTGTATGTTTCTGAACAAAGTTCTTCCAAATAGAATTTGGATTTGTATGATGCCCTTGCATAAGCTCTCGAGCCAGTCAATATCTTTAGGTGTAAGAAGTTGATTTCCCATTACACATGACTTCAAGTTTAGCTGATGTTAAATATTGTTGAACAGCGAGTTGTTACTTAGGTCTGCTCACAGCTTTATGATGATGTTCCTAGGAAATGATGACATGGCAACAAATGTCTAGACTTAATGGTGTGGAGAGAATAAAATTAAAGCGCACCTAGATCCTGCACTAATTTAATCTAGACATAAGGACTTGCTTCACTGCTTTTAAGTAATATTGAGGACTGTAACTGGTGTATTGTCCTAGGCAAGAGGGGTTTATACAATGAAAGTTATTTGTAGTACCCAAAGTGTTTGATTTCCAGATTCCACTTTCAAATAGAACAAGATTTAAAAAGCTCTTACAAAAGAACAACCAACCAGCTAGTCAGACCACACATGTGGAATGGTATAGAAAGAAGAGGACCATTGCTGGGCCACATTGTCCCTGACTCATCCCCAACAATTTCATTTAGCTATCATTAGCCTAATACCAGAGTTCCATCATGGTTTTCAAATATCTCACAGCTTCCAGCTGTTCATCCATTTATTTACATCCATTAATGCAGACTAAGTGTCTACTTAAAAATATAAACTTTCCACTCAACTAAGCTATTGTTTTAAATTCTGGATTCTTGGCAGGGTATGACTAAACTATTCACCTGATGTAGCTATTTATTTTCTTTGAGTTGAATTATGGTATGATATAACAGGAAAGAAATGCTTAACTTTACTTATTTCCAGAGTTTTTGCATGTATTGGACTGGACAGATACATAGTTTAGTTGTGCTTGGAGAGCTCCACATGCAATTATACAGGGGGAGAATGTATTTTTTGAAACGGATGTCTTCCACTAAGATCTTTCCCTGTGTTCAAAACTCGGCTGAAAGTCAGATTTGTAAAGGCACGTGCTTTTCATGCCAGGAAAACAGAGAAGAAAAGTATGTCAGTAGTACTTCTAGTATGCAAAGTGAATTACAGTCTTTGGCCAGGAACCAAAGAAACATGAAGCTAATTCCAGGGACATTAGAATATTTCTTTTTCCTCATACATCAGTTGTCATCATCCTCCCACATGACATTCTGCTTCTGAAACTGAGGAGTTTCAAAAGCAGTTTGTCACAGAGCATAAAGAGAGGGGCAGATGTCCAAAGGGGGGGGAAAAATCACCTGGGCCAAAACCTTGCATGAGTTTAAGCTTGGGCCCTTCCTAACCCCCACCCTGTCAAACAAGTTATTCCAGCTCTCATATTTCAGATGTGAAACTGTGGCAGAAAGACAGCCTTTGATTATCTAAGAAGACTATGCCTGAGTTGGAATTTGAACACACATCTGCCAGAACCAAGTTGAAATACTAATTCCTGGAGCAAACTGGCTTTGAATAGGATCAAGTAACATGCCTTCATAATCTTGACTCTTGGATTTTTCAGGGCTTTGGAGAATGAATTGTGCTGAATGAACAGAATCAACAAAGTCACAATCAAAAGCATCCAAAGGGAACAATTCAGGATAAATCCATATGAAAAGCTCCCCCCTCCCCAACACTCATAAGCTTTTCCAATCGCCATGCATTGGGAATCAAGTTGATTTCTCAGGGTTAAGTGCAAAACAGTAGACTCCAAAACTGATACTTGCTGAGCAGATTTTTACACTGTGCCTCATGAACATTTTCTACAGAGCCCATTGTTTATTTTAACAGTCTTCCTTTTGGCCCATAAAAGGCTGACTCCCTTCCAACAGCCCAGTTTAATTTGATTGTTGGTCTAGGACAGCAGTTGCTAAACTCATGACCGCTGCACAACAAAAAACCAGTCCCCGTTCGGACCAGAGCTTACCATTCCCCCACGTTGTCACATGACTTTCAGTGCAATCAGGTGGCAGGAATAATCTGGGCAGACACAACTGCCCAGAGTGTCCCTGTCCCCCCAAATGGAATGGTAAGCTTCACTCATGGGGCAAACGGGTTAGTCCAAACCCCGGATCTGGCCCCCAGGCCTGGTCTAGGACAACTACAAAAAGCCCATGCACATAGGAAAACAACACCTTGCCTTAATCCCTGGGGCATTTGGGGAGCCACTGTGAGATACAGGAAGCTGAAATAGATGGGCCTATGTCCTGATCCAGCAGGGCTGTTCTTATGTTCATAATATACCCAAACAAGCCTGATTCACACATGATGAGTTTCCTGTAGATACCACATTTCACTTGTTTATGCACATATGTCTGCTTTGTTTTGTGCACAGTATACTCATTGATGGTGAGCTTCCATGAAATATCCACCCTACAAAGTACACAAACTCATGCATATGTAAACTGGCATACATAAAAGTGGTATCCATGTGGAATATTCCTGAAGATGAAGCAGCAAAATACAGGGGGTTCCTGTGCTCCCATAAGTGTTCAGGATGATAATGCTTAGAATTTGTCTTGAACTCCCAGACATATATTTACTCTCATTTTACTGACTGGACTTGTTCTTGTCTTGGTTTCAGTAGTACTCCAGAGACAACACACAGGCTGGATTTTTTTTTCCTTGCCCCATCGTTAATAAATTGGCTAGCTAAGTGCTGTTGAAGGAATGTCATTTGCTTTGAGATGGAGATACTCATACACAGCTTTAGTTTTTCATTGCCCAGGTGGAATTTCAAGGCTGGTAGTTTCAGGGTGGGGGTGGGGAAGCAGCAATTAAAATGAGACAATTTGATCTGGCTTCAGTGAAAGACAATTCAGAATCTCACAGTGCCACTTGAAAGTTTCACACACATAACTATGGTGTGTGAAACACCATAACACTTTAATTAAAGTTGCACCATAAATGTGGAAAAATAGGAGGAAGTTATAACAACTTTTGAAAAGGTTTTCCTGTTCTGTATTGTAAAATGGGATGGACCTCAACAAGTGGGAAACCCTGGCCTCTGAGCGGCCCGCTTGGAGGCAGGCTATGCAGCATGGCCTTTCCCAGTTTGAAGAGACACTTTGCCAACAGTCTGAGGCTAAGAGGCAAAGAAGGAAGGCCCATAGCCAGGGAGACAGACCAGGGACAGACTGCACTTGCTCCCGGTGTGGAAGGGATTGTCACTCCCGGATTGGCCTTTTCAGCCACACTAGACGCTGTGCCAGAACCACCTTTCAGAGCGCGATACCATAGTCTTTCGAGACTGAAGGTTGCCAATACAATTGTAAAATATACTCCCCCTTCCCCCCCCCCCCAAAACCCCTCTGATATCAGCTAGCTTTATGGTAATGTTGATAATGATTTTGTTGGGGTAAAGGCAGACAAACACATGATGTTCTTTTGAAAAGGCAAACTACATATGAAAATTTTGGCACTTGTTTCCTGGCAGCAATAAGATAGCAACTTACTGATCTCTCTGAAGCCCCAAGAAATGAAATGCCAAATGTGAGAAGCAAAGGAAAGGCACACTAAGAAAGAAAGGCTCCTTTTTTAAAAGGAAGAGCAAGGTATATTTATTTTCATTTCTACTGAACTCCTTTAATGTTCGACTACTAGAGTAAAGCCCTCTGTTCTCAAAACAGTGCCCAGGTACGAATGTCATTCTCCTTAGAGGCCATTAGGTCAACTGTTCGACAATACCAGCAGAAGAAGGAAGAGAAAGTCCTTTGTTGGTTGACATATCAACAATATTCATTAGATCACACAAGCAAACTAGAATAATAAGGGAGAAGACATACTTCTACAATGGAGCACTCAGTGCAGGACTCTTTTAGATGCATACAGAGGTGAATTTGGGTGGCTGGAATTATGCCCTCCGGTGTAACACTATGACAGGAGCTGTAGATGATAACCTGCGGGCCACCTTGTGCTATTAAGATAAGGCAGTATAAAATTCCGATAAATATATGCATAAGAAATTAAATATGCATTTATTAAAGGTGCAGGCGCTCTGTTTAGAAGTGGGTTACCTCAGAACGCCAGATGCAGGGGAGGGTACCAGGACGCAGGTTGTGTCTTGTTGCCTTGTGTGCTCCCTGAAGCACTTGGTAGGCCACTGTGAGATACAGGAAGCTGGACTAGATGGGTCTTTGACTTGATCCAGTGGGGCTCTTCTTATGTCTCATGGGGAATGCAGCACCTACACTTAGAAAGCAACTTGGAAATGAAGGCTTGGGCCCTGCGACTTTGTCACAGGACTCTAGTGATGGAGGGTGTGCCCTGTTCATTTCATCTGGATCCAAATTCCAAACCCATTTCAAATTAAATCAGAAGAGTGTGCTACTGCTTAGTGTGCTAAAGCTTAGGTTTTTATACCCTTATAAAAAATAAATAAAAAGAAGCATCCCCCCACGATCTGTTTTTATCTCTTATATATCATTATTACTTCTAGCCTGCTTTAACTTGTGATCAAGTTCTCCTGTGCAGACTACGACGCTTGAGTAGAACTGCTTCAACTGTAAGGAGAGTTATATGTTTTCTCAATAACAAAGGCGTAAAGATCTTTCCCTCTCCTCTTGTCTTTCTAGCTGTTTGCATCCTCCTCACTTCCCTTCTCCTTGTACCATTGGAAACATGTCAGAACTATTTATGAGCCCTGATGCAAATTCCACAACTGATAAATTTAATTTCACATTCCCTGACTTAGGCAAAAAGTAAAATACTTCATGCCCTTACACATGTGGAGATCATGTTACTTACAGTGAAAATCTAGCAAGCCGTACATTATGGATTTAACCGCAAGCTTTGGGGGCAGGAATGCTTTAAATACTTTGCCTTGTCTGAGTATACTGCAATATTACTGAAATGCCATAATGTATCAAGACAGGACAGTAGAATTGAGAAAGAACTCTTGCATATTGCTGATCTTGTCTTAAAAGATTGGCAGCAATGTTCCTTCTGGAAGACCTCTATCAACTTAATTTTTAGCCTTGGCTAAGGAAGTTCCTATATTTGTCTGGATCTAACCTACAATAACAATGTTAACTTCAAGAGCAAAGAACTACACGGAGTAGGGGACTGGACAAACTCACAGTCATAGAGGATCAATACCTCCCCGTCATGGTGGCCGTGCATTACCTTCAGTTCAGCAGTAGTATGTCACTGAATATCATTTGCAAGGGAGCAATGGTGAGAGACTTGTATGCCCTTATGTCCTAATTGTGGGCTTCACAGAGGCAGCTGGTGGACCACTGTGGGAAACAAGATTATCTTTGGCCTGACCCAGCTGCAGATGGCTACCGCTGCATCCTGGGCTGGAGCTGAGCAGGTTGGAGGTCTCTTTGGAGTAGGGGGACATTAATCCCCTTTCTCTGATTAAAGCCCCAGCCTGCTCAATGGGGCTCTATGGAGCTACCGCAGCTATTTAGCTAGTGCAGACTCAAGCAGTCCTACGTAGGTCTTCCCAGCCCAGGAAGGGAGATATGATTCGCTGGAGGAGGCTTCCACCAGTCCGACCCCCTCCCAGGCCTGTCCCACCCCCATTCCAACCTCCTTAGCCCTCCCAACCCAAGAAAGCTTCTGCCCTCCCACCACCCTCCCCATGCTCCTGTGCCACTTGGTGCTTACCTGGTCACTGCTGGTGGCCAGGGCTCCAACTGAGGCATCAACGGGGTAGCCCAGGCTTCCCTGCTGGCACAGTTTACTCCCTGGGTTGGCAAAGTGCCTTACCACATATTTGCAACACCCAGCACTGGTGCTGCAGTCCTAGTGCCAGCACTAAGGCATCGTAGGATTGGTCTTTTACTCCCAAGTAAACGTTTGTAGGATTGCCTTACTACTCAGAACAGTGGAACTCTGTCTTGTGGGCACTGTGGGAAACCGCCTCTCTCCTGGACTCTCTTACAGCACTGAAGACCTAACACTTCATAAGCAAAAACACTTCCCTGAGGAGCTGCGGCAGCTACCCAGTGGCCATTCGATGCAGTAGCAACCATTTTGGCTCTGCTGCTCCAGATTGGGCCACAACATTCCTGTTGTACATCATAGCATCCAAAGTATCTTTGGATACAGATTCCCTTCTTATAATAACCCTGTAAGGTAAATCAGTATTATCACCTCCATATTGCAAGTAAACAGCTAAGTTCAAAAGAGAGCAACTTGCCAAAGTCCACCTAAAAAGTCCATGGTGGAGACACCATTGGACCCCAGGACTTCCTGCTCAGTCTCTCAGCCACTGTGCTACGCCAGTGCTAGCCATCCCTAGAGACATATTGGCATCCCCAAGGGCTTATGGAAAATTGTTTGGGTTCACAGATCATTTTGCTTGCTTGTGTTCCCCCCCCCTTTGAGGAGTAGCATACTCTAAACTGTGTGGAAAACCACCAGTGCACCTGTACTTTAATGTGGTTGTATTGCACAGCCCAGGACAGACATGTCCTAACACGTTCCAGAGGGTGAAAGGAGTGTGTGAGCAGCTAGTACCAAGTTCAAATCGGACCCTTCCCCCCCCCCTCTCTCTCTCTCTGAGATTTACAGGTGGCTGTCAAGCCACTTCTCCCTCAGCCCCCAATCCATTGTCAGTGCTCAGAACAATGGGACAGGATGTCTGCAGCTGTACAATAGTTCACTATGTTTCAAAAGCACATTGATAAAGCTCCCTTGTAAAATAAAAACAAATGCTCATTTGAATATTTTACCAGGCAATGGATTGCAGTGCTGGAAAAGGCATTCCAAAACTGTTCAATGTTCGGTGGCACTGAACAGAATCCTTTCACATTTCATGCCTATGTCCACAGCTTGAAGAAATCACAGCAACACCTGCTGCTAGAACTCCACTCCCAATCAGCACTGTCTTCTCCCCTCCTCCCAGTGCACTTTTCAAAATTTTTATTTTTTTTATTTCTTTGGCATCCTGTTTTTGACCTGTAGCAATGCTGCCACCTTCTGTTTAACTGGCTTCACTTTGTCTCAGCCATTTTTTTTTTCTAATATGGTAGTTACGACTAGCAATCCAATATTACAGTGGATCATTTTTCAGACTGTCACACAATTAATGAAATATTAGGCTGCAATCCTATACACACTTCCATAAGAATACATTCCAAAGGACATAATGGGACTTACCTTTAAGTAAGCCTGCATAGGCTTGCACTGTTAGTCAACTAAGGGCGCAATCCTAACCCCTTATGTCAGGGCTTTCCAGCACTGGCATAGCTGTGCCAGTGGGGCATGTGCTGCATCTTGCAGTTGGGTGTCACTCATGGAGCCTCCTCAAAGTAAGGGAATGTTTGTTCCCTTACCTCGGAGCTGCAAAGGCCTTATGTCGGTGCTGGAAAGGTTAGGTGGTTAGGATTGCGTCCTAATTTGTTTTAACCAATTAAATCTGCTTATGTCAAACAGTCATTTTGAAGGGGGGAATCCCAATTTTTGATTGTTCATTTTAGGCTGCAACAGACACCATTTTAGAATACCGTATATAGTACGTAAAATTTTTGCCAAGTAATCAAGCTCCAATTATCACTTCGCCTTATCTCCAGGTCAACCAGTGGGCTGAGCCTTTCAACTCTGAAAAGTTTGTTTCTCAAGCAGATCATTTGTTTCTACAGCAACTGGGAAATTCCAGCCAAAGTTAACCTTTTATTCTCCTTCCTTCATTCCTTTGTGCAAATGCTTGCAAAGCAAGTCTGTTTTTTTTCAACAGCAGGATGGGATCCTCCTTTCCATGTGAAACAAAGTCCCAGGCTACAATTAAATAGTGCACCATTATTTAAGAATAACACCCATGGAAAGCAGTGGGTCTACTTCTGAGTAAAAAGGGTTGCAAATATATGCAGCTGTATCTCTCTGCTGTGAATTGAACTGCACACTCTCAGTTATGTGTTATGGGTTGTATGTAGAGCTTCTAGCTTAACACACTAGACCAGGGGTGCCCAAACCCTGGCCCTGGGGCCGCTTGTGGCCCTCGAGGCTTCTCAATGCAGCCCTCAGGGAACCCCCAGTCTCCAATGTGTCTTTGGCCCTCTGGAGATTTGCTGGAGCCCGCACTGGCCCGATGCAACTGCTCTCAGCGTGAGGGCGACTGTTTGACCTCTCGCGTGAGCTGTGGGATGAAAGCTCCCTCCACTGCTTGCTTTTTCATGTCTGTGATGCAGTAGCAGCAGCAAAGAAAAGGCCAGTCTTGCTTTGTGCAAGGCCTTGTATAGGCCTTGATCTATTGCAAGACCTTCATTCATTCATATAAGTTCATCTTTAATATATTCACTTATGTAAATTTATTCAAATTTTAAATGTAAATTAATTATTTTTATCCCCAGCCCCCGACATAGTGTCACAGAACTGATGTGGCCCTCCTGCCAATAACTTTGGACACCCCTGCACTAGACACTTTAAAGGTGGATTTGATCCATGGATCTCCTGCAGTGGTTCCCAATCTTTTTCACTTGCATATCCCTTGGCAGCCCATTTCCATAAATTGTACCCTTCATATTAGCAACATGTTTGTAATTAATAATACAAGCTCTCCTCTTTATGAAAACCCAGACTTCATGTATTCATCACATGTATTCATCACATGTATTCATCACATACTTTCTCTTTTCATCTGTTTGAAGAACAGAAGACTCTGCCTTTGCACTGTTTTGCACCACAAGCGTCCTGAGACATTCTTGGTGACTGATCACTTTCCATATTATGTTTCAGCTTTTTTACTGTGCTGGTTTTCAATCACTGGTTCATACAAGAATTGATGACCAAAAACTAGCTATTGGAGGGGCTTTCGCAGCCAACTAGCTAGCTCCCTTCCTGCCTTGCAAGGCATTCCTGTCTTACAAGGCATTCTGGAGCATAACCTGCCTTTTTCTGCCATTATTCCGTTCTTTTTCAAGTATCCCTAAAGGTCCTGGAGTGTCCCTGGGAGTACATGAATAACAGGTTGGGAAACACTGTTTTACTGGTATGTAGTTTACAGTACACTTACTCTGATAGTGTTTACAAAAAGGTGGTAAAGACCAGAATTTAAAAAGAATAAAAATGTATCTTATGATCTTTTACTATGTTTTTAATAAATTAGAGACTATAGTTCTTAGGTAATTAGTGGTAGGTTATTTTTCAGAATCTGGCCTCCGGTAAAATCAGACTATAGTCATTCACCCCCCTAAGTTTAACCCTGACTTACCCGAAGTTCATAGAAAATTCCATTATTGTTGGCTCAAAACCTGCCCTCAACATCTGTGTGATCAACTTATAGGCGAGTATCTGTGGTAGTTATTCCGCTCGTGTGATAATAAAGGGGATATGACATTTTTTTCTAATGTCCAAGGGATGTCCAATATCCAAAATGGGATGGCCACATTAATTGGTCATTAAATTTTCTATAAATGCTTGTCTTAAAAAATTTACATTTTTAGAAAATGTATTGTCCAAGTAACTTGATGAACCTGGTTTAGTTGTTTAAACAGTTTGTAATCAATTAAAGCTTGTAGCCCTATAATAATGCAATATTATGGTAAGATACAGATTGGATGAAAAGACTAGGGGCCCAATTTCATTATACCACTGCAACAAAATTCCAGTAGTGCAGGCCGGTAGGGCAGCAGCAAGGGTGGGCCATGGAAGGGAGTGGGAGGAGTGCATTTGCAGGCAGAGATGGGGAGGAACCGGGGACAGGGAGGAGTGGATCTGACCACAATGGCACATGCTGGATCTTATCCCCTCTTTTTAAAGCCTCCCTACCCTTTTAATCTCCTGTGACACGTGCCACAAAAAGAGGTTGCATATGTCTGAGGAGACCCATTGGCAATCAGGTAGCCTACCAGGAGGTAAGAGCAAAATGTTTTCACCTAGCTCTGTACCAGTGGTGTCGCTAGGGGAGTGAGGGTGGTGCGGGCTGCACCGTGACACACACAGGGGGGTGACATGCTAAAATTGCGGTGATTAGGAGTAAAACCATCATGTTATATACCGTTGAATGCGGAATTTCCAGAGGAATGCAATGCATAAAAACCAGAGTGAAATATCCCCCTTTCTATCAAAGGTTATGGCCCAAAAACTGGAGAACAAGAAATGCATGGAGCCCTACAGAAAGTGAAACTGAGCTGTATCTTGCGTTTACTCGCAAGTAGGTGACCTTGCCTTAGTCCGTCAGAAAGGGCAGGCGGAGAGGAATCCAACGACACCAGAATGGCCCTGATCCAATGAACGCAGCCCCCAAAAACACCTGAGAAGGAAGTCCCTCCCTCCAAGCAGATGAATGTATTGCTCCCTATGGAAAGTGAAACTAAGCCTCACGGTCACGTTTACTCACGAGTAAGCAAACATGCCTTGGCTGGTGTGGAAGTTCAGGTGAAGGAGAGTGCAAGGCTACCAGAATGGTCCTGATCCTATGCACCTGGAGCTAAACAAGTGCTCCAGAAGGCAGCCTCCGCACCCACACATACACTAAAAGGCATCAAAACAGAGGCTTCAGCTGATAAGGTGAACTTTTTTGCAATTTGCAAAGCCAGGTAGATCCTGACAGTGATCTGGTTTAAACAGAAGTTCTTAAATTGAACTGGGCTCTGGGTAGGGCTGAAAACCTTACTGATTTTGGAGGGGGTAATTTTGGAGGAGGGGGTGATTTTGGAGGAGGGGCGTGTTTCTTTCAAGGCAGAAAGCAGAGTTTACTATCATTTGCTCTGGACCTTCTTCACACCTCTTATCGCCAAAGCTTTTGGAGATTAAAAGCCTTTTCTGCCTAATGTTGCTTATACGCGACAGGGATCAAATGTGTACACCTGTGGGCTGGGCAGAAATGGGTTGATAGCCCCAAAGGGAAAAGATAGGCAGAGTCAATCACATCTTCCAAGCAAACCAAGTCCACACAGCTCTTCTCCCTGCAGCTAGGGTAAGACTGTTCTCATGACAACTTGTCACGTGCCCGGGTGGGGAAATTTTACATGGACCATAATAACAGTCATACCTCATTATCCACTGGGGTTCCATTATGGAATCAGTGGATATCAAATCAGTGGATAACAAATCAGTGGAAAAACAAAGATCCACTTCCAAGTTTCTTGCTACTCCACTGTCACCCCAGAATGCATTGCTACAGATGCTATACCACATTCAGTCACTAGATGAGGTGAATAATGGAACCTAGTGGAATGAAATAATTATTTATCAGCATAAAGGTGGGAAATGGGATTTTGGTGGTTTTTCCCTTGTTACAAGGCATTTAAAGGTGGGTGTGGGTATAAGGGGTGAGTCAAATCAGTGGATTCCAAATCATTCCCACCTTTATGCCAGATGGGAACATCTTTTCTCTTTGAGTGATCCGTTAACATACTGTACTGGAGAAGTTATTTAGTGCAGTGGTTTCCAAAGTTTTTAGCACTAGGACCTACTTTTTAAAATGACACTATATCGGGACCCACCTAGCTTTACTAGGTTTTAAAAAATAGTTTTACCTTACCAGCTGCTCAAGTCCGTGTTTTTATCCTTTTTACTATGGTGGGGATGGCCACCTTCTGGAGCATTTGTTGAGCTCCATGTTCATCAGATCAGTACCATTGCATTCTCCTTCACCTGGTCTTTGATAAGAGCCAAGGCACATTTGCCTACCCATGAGTAAATGTGCATGTGCTGCTGTGTTTCACATTCCATGAAGTTCAATACATTTTTCTAGTTAGCATGGAGGTGGGGACTTCCTTCTCAATTGTCTTTTGGGACCTGTGTTCTTTGGATTGGAGCAATTCTGGTGGCATTGCATTCCTCTCAATCTGCCCTTCAAAGTGGACTGAGGCATGGTTGTCTACTCATACATAAACACACACATACACTGCTCTTCTTGGTTCCTGTAGGGCTCAATGCATTTTTCTTGTCAGTTATCAGCTTGACACACCAACAATCAAGTCATGACCCACAGTTTGGGAAACACTGATTTACTGTTGTGTGATGCAAAGGTAGGAACCACCTCAGAAAACAATAATAAATAAAATAAATAAAAAAAACAAATCATATTTTTCTTAAGATTTAATACAACGATTTTCTTTTTTATCCAGAGTACATTCATCCATTTTATCTGGCAACACTGTTGCTAACTTTGATAAAAGGTCAACTTGAGAAGCAACAAGATTGTGTGACATAACTGTTGTCTTTGCAGGAATAAGACTCTGGAGGAATATGATGTTGAAAGTGTCTGTTCAAATGTGTGTCAAACCAATTCCTGGTCAAATAGGAATGAATTATTTTCTATAATCCATGCTTTTCTTGAATTGAACTTGATGACTCAATGTAACCATATGGACGTTGGTCACATAGATGTGCTCTACATTTTCTCTTGTCTCCTGTGCATGGACCTTTCCAAGAAAGAGGTTAGGGTGGAAGCCATCATATACTGCTCAGACTGCTATTCTTGAGGTTATCCAGTTGGAGTAATGGTGGCCACCCTATAAGAATGCTGTATTGCAGGCAAGGGAGAGTTGGGGCACATAAGGCAAGAATTAGGAGTGCCTACAGCCTAGCTGTGTCTGCCTCTCTCCAAGAAAAGTGCCAGTCTAAATAGACACAAGCCCCTCCCTACAACTGCAGCAAGGACTCCATGAAAGCAGCAGCAGCACCTCTGTCTCCACAATGTTATGATAAGAAGACAGAGGAAATTTTGAAAGTGGAACACAGGATATAATTTTTCATGGTGCTCTATTCTTGTACTGAATTTGTGTTTTATATGTACTTGTCTTTTCTACCTTACTTTAAGCCCAATCTTTGCCTCACCACCTGGGGAAGAGGTAGAATCTCTTTGCCTTACCACCACAATGGGGAAGAGACTCCTGTGACAACTGACTGCCAAAAAGTAGTCAGTGCCTGTTGTGAAACGTGCTCCAACAGTACATGAGTAGTGCCTTCCCACCTCCACCATCACCGATGTCCCTGCTCACTGGAGCAGGATATGACGGAAGAGGTGGGAGGGGTGGTGGGAGGGTGGAACAGAGGTGGGGAGGGGCAAAACTGGGTAGAGAGTGGGTGAAACAGGGTGTGGAGGCTGTGGGAAGGGGAGGATCCATCACAAACTGAAGTGCTGGATTTTATCCCTTCTGGCAGCAGCCTTCCCACCCCATTTCTCTCCTTGGACTTGTGCTGGCAAATTGCTGGTGCAGGTCCATGGAAATTCATTGTGGGTTGGGAGGCTTACGCAAGGGTAGGGGGATTTAATTTCCCTCTTCCTTGAAGGGAGCTAGCACCGCCGCCCTCCCCCCCACCATGGAATGCAGTGTTCACCAGTTTGACATTTCTGTAATGGTGGGAGAATAAGATTGGACTGTTTGGAAAGAGTTGATAATGTTGATTGAAGATGTGTTAAAAGTTTCTCTGCACATGAAGGTGTTCTCACTTTCTTTTTCTCCCCATTTCACTCTCCTATCTCTGCCTCAGATGATAAACAGTTGTGAGTTTTATTGTTCTTCTGACCTCTGCCTGTTTTCCCCCAACACCCTACCCTCTTTCCTGGTTCTGCTTTCACCTTCCCTTGTGCAGTTTCTGACCATCTACCTCAGTTTTATTTCTTTCATTTCCCACCATCTCTCTCTTCCATAATCACACTTCTCTACCACTTGGCTCTTTTATTCCCTTTCTCCCTTCCTTTTCAACATCCTTCCTAAATTCACTACCATCACTCTCTTTTATTCCTCCTCCTCTCTTCATATTTTGGTGAATTTAATTTGGCCGGACTAAGGGCCCGATCCTATCCAACTCTCCAGTGTCAGTGCAGTTGTGCCTGTGGGGTGTGTGATATATTCGGTGGTGGTGGGACAGTCACAGAGACCTCCTCACCTCAAGGCTGCATCAGTGCTGGGAAGTTGGATAGAATTGGGCCTTAAGCTCTCTTCTTTCAGCATTTTCTTTCTTACCTCATCAGGCTCAATATGCCACCACATACCTGTGTTTGATTCCTTTTTACCTATACCACAGAGCTCTCCCCTTCTTTTTACCCGCCTACATTATCAGACTCAAGAAATCCATATAGCTTTTATTTTCTTGCACTATCAGGCTAATTTTGGTGCCACATGACTTTATTTTCTTGCTTATTTTCTGCCTTTCATTATCAGATGTAATTTGACCACTACTGTCTTATTCCTTTTTCCCCTAGCTATCAGGGTCAAACTGGCCACACTGAGCTCTCTTCCTTCTATTCTTGTGACATTACCAATTATCTATTTGACCACTGATTATTTCTCCTTTATACCTTTTTTTTTTCTTTACGACCCATTAGCTCCCTTTTATTCCTTGGTTTATTTCATTATCAGGCTCTATTAGGCCACTTCTTACCTGTATCTTATTACTGTTTTCCCCTTCCCACTGAGCTTTTCTTATTCCATTTTTTCCCTACATTATCAGACTAAGTTGCCACACTAAGCTATCTTTCTTTTCTTTCTTCCCTTATCAGGCTTACTGCCCATTCCTAAGGGGCAGCTCAATCCTGAGCTACCTGGGGAGCCCCCGCTCAGCGGCACCACGAGGGCTGCCACCGAATCCAGCTCCTCCTGCGCTACCGCAGGAGGCACCTCTGGAGTAGGGGAACGTTCATCCCCTTCCCCCAGGTAAGGGAGGCAGCCCTGCAATGGGGCTACTCTCTTTAGCGGTGCCCAAAGGGCGCCGCTAAAGTAAAGGCACTCATGTAAAGCACGCAGTCTCCATGAGCACCTAAGATCCTGCGGAGTGGAGCTCCATGGATCCTCCTCCTGCCTACCCCCAGGCACGCCTCTGGCATGCCCCCTCCCCGCGTCACACTGACTTCACCCCCCCCCAGAACGCCCCCGTCCCTGCCCCATTCCCTGTTCTGCAGCCCGGCGGTCGCAGACACTGCTGAGCTGCGGAACGCAGATGCCTGCCGGACAGTGACTCAGCGCCGGCCGGAGCTGAGCCACCTCCGTGGGAGCCCGGCGGTGAGCCCCACAAACGTGCCTTAATGCACGTTTTCGACTGTGGTCCATGCCACGGAGGTGCAGCGCACACCACAGGATTGGGCTCTTAATTAGGCCAACACTTACCTGTGCCTTATTCCTTTTCTTTACTTCCCCCAGAGCTCTCCCTCATTCCATGTATTTTTCCTGTTATGAGGCTCCATTTCTCCACACTAATGTTTCTTTTATTCCTTCTTGTCGAGGCCCACCCGGATTACCTGAATCCATGGGGGAAGAAGACAGGAGACAGCCCCCACCACTATCTGCAGTGATGGCTCCAAAAGGGGTGGGCCAGAGGCAACTCCACTGCTGACTGCAGTAGCAAGCCAGCAGAGCAGCTGCAGTGGAGTTCACAGGCCCGCTGGGTTAGCCGCTGTGAGGCAGGACATGACTCGTTGGAAGAAACTTCTGGGTGAGCATGGGTAAGCTACAGTGGAGCGGCGTGTGGCCCACCAGCAGAGGTCTCCGGCCAAGCACAAGTTGCAACTTTGCTCTGCTGGGCATTGGCGGGGGCAGGGCCAGAGGCATGCTTGCCCAGGCTGCTGTTGGTGGCCACCGTGGCAGCCTGCGGGTCATTCTCCTCAACTTGGCAGCCTGCCTGAGAGGGAGGTGACTGCCACAGGCAGGGCCACAGGCTCAGCCCTCTCAAGAAGACAGCCGTGGGCAAGCAGCCTGGGCCAGGGAGGGTTGAGCCAATGGCACGCTGGCCAGACATGCTTCCAGTAGCTGTGTCAGTGGCCCAACCTGACTAAGGATGAAGGGCAGGCCATGGTGGCAAGGCTACTGGCTGGCGAGGAAGCCAGGAAACCTGTGAACTGGGAGCCAAGTCACAACCATGGGGAGAAGGACCAGGGTGGTATAACCCCCCTTTGTAACTGAGGCCTGTGGACTGGATCAGCTATGCCACAGCCAACCTCAGCAGAGTCCTGCAGCTACCCCTCGTGGACTCTTAGGAGCTCAACAATCCCAGGGCACTGGGGTCTGCCTCCAGGGTGCTACATTCTCTCTCTCTCTCTCTCTCCATTATGAGGCTCTGCCTAGTCACCATTTAGCTCTTCCTTTTTCCTTGTCCACTGAGCGCTCTGTTATCCAGTTTCATACTTTACCTAATCCAGATTGGTCATTTCTTAGCTCTCTTGTCTGTCTGTTCGTGAATGGCAGGCTGAATTTGGTCAAACTTAATTTTCTTCTGACAATTATCAACCAACACTTTCCTGTGTCTTATTCCTCCCCCACCCCATTTTCACTGGGCTCTCCCTTATTCCAGAATTCCTTCCCTATAATTATCAGGCTCAATTTGGCCAACATTTTCCTGTGATTCCTCCCCCTCCTCCATTTCCAGTCTCAGGCTCAATTTGGCCACTGCTTAGTTCTCTTGTATGCCTGCCTGCCTTCCTTTCTTTTGCAGGTTGACAGCGCTATCCTATCCTGTGCTGGAACAGGCAGGCCAATTGCTCTGCACTGTATCCAGAGCAGGGTAGGGGGTGGGTCCTTGGAGGTGGATAAAGGTGGATTTATTTCTCCATACCCAATTTTGTGTAGCAGCCACCTCCTTGGGGCTAGTTGGATCTGCACCAACTAAATCACTGGGGCAGATCCAAACAGCCTGATATAACACGAGGCTGTTGGCAGGGGGGTTAGAATCCGGTCTAAGTGCTGGAGGCCCTTGGCAGTCCATTTCCATAAATTGTACCTCTTGTATTAGCAGAATGTTTGTAATCAAAATAGTTGCTGTTATTTCAGATTTATGTTTTCAACTACTGATGCATATCTGATAATGCACAAATTGATGACCAAAAACTAGCAGTTTCTGGGGCTTTCACAGCCAGCTGGCTGCCTTCCTTCATGCCTTGCCAGCCCCACAAGGCATTCTAACACAAATCTGCCTTTTTCTGCCATTATTCAGTATTTTCCAAGTACCCCTAAAGGTCCTGGCAAGTATCCCTGGGGATACACATACCCCAGGTTGGAAACCACCCATCTAGATAATGATGGTAAGTAAAGGCTAAAGGTGTCCAGCCCTCTCTGCAGTCTCAGACATGATCAGAAGACTAGAAGGGGAGGGTGAACCTTAATATCTTAATAACCAGGTATCTTAGTATCTTAATAACCAGGTGTTTCTGTTTTAGGTCTTACAATCTTCAGCTTTCTCCCTCTTATTTCCAAGCTATTCTTTATGGACCTGAAGATTGTGCTTACTGCCACTCAACAGTACAAGGCAAGAGATGTGGCATGATGGTGTTCCTGCATCCTTAATTTACCTGCCAAGACAGAGAGCCTCAGAGGAGCAAAGTGGCTGATTCTGCTGATGACGTGCAGCTAAAGGGCAATCTTCCCTGGGGAGGCTTTCTTCCTGCTTGAAACAGAAGGGACATTTGCACAGGGTGTTCTGTCATTGGGTCCAACCCCAACCAGCCCTGCAGCAGAATGCTGAATGTTCTAAAGAGGAAGCCATCATATGGCCACTTTCCTTAACCTTTTCCTTTCCTGTCTGAGGTGCGCTGAGCCACCTGGCCAGCAGGAGTATTTGTCGAAGTGCTGATGAGAGTTGTCCCAGCTAAGGTTACTCTCAAGTTTTGAGAGGACAAGAAGGAGCATACTTAGAGCCAATCAGAGGAGTGCGTGTTCCGTTCCCATTGGAGGGAAGGTTCCACTTTGCTGGTTGGCTGGAAGGAAAAAAAGACATTGTGTGAAGAGGGACATCAATCCAGGTGCTAGTGCATCTGGCAATGGCAGGGGATTGTGAGACGCACCTGCAAAAAGGCTGCTCTTCAGTATAGACCTTTGGGCTCCAATCACCAACAAGGTGTTAGATCAGCAGCGAAGCTTCTTCCATTGCTGAGGATTCTCTGGCACAGATGAGAAGGGAACAAAGTTGGATTCTTAGTTAGGAGTGGGGGAAATTGAATGCTCCACTCCTGTTCCCCTCAAAACCAACATTTCCCCATTCTTTTCACAATTTTTTCTTATGTACTTACGTACTGACTTGCCTGTGTAGAGGCCAGGGCAATGAGACAGCTCTTTCTTTCTCACAGGGTACTAGCTTCCTCCATGCCATTTTCCATGGCTTGAATTGTTCTGTTTGCTTGGCTGCACAATGAAGCATTACTATGCTGGTTCATCCTTTCCTCTATCCTGACAATGCCTAACTGCTGTAAAGAGATATTCACTAAGGACCAAGAGCCCCTGAAAGACTGCACTCAGACCCCCCTCCCCAGGATAAACAGCATGGTACAGGGCAGGTCAGCTGCTCCGTCACTGGCCAGAGAATGTTCCAGCTTTCCTTTGCTGCCACTGCTGCATCGCAGACATGAAACAGCAAGCAGTGAAGGAAGCCCTCATCCCACAGCTCACACAAGAGGTCGAATAGTTGGCTGAGAGCAGTTGTGTTGGGCCAGCGCAGGCTCCAGCAATTCTCCTGAGGGCCAGAGCTCATTAAGAGACAGGGGGCTCCCAGCAGGCCGGATTGGGAGTTCTCAAGGGCCACAAGTGGCCCCAGGGCTGAGGTTTGGGCACCCCTGATGTAGAGCATGAATTTCCCAGCAGTCATAAGTTCCTGCACTTATCGTTTTAGAAATTATGCCCCAGTTACAGAGGATGATGATAAACCCTGGTTTATATTCTCCATCGCTTAGACAGGCAGGTATCTGTTCCAAGTTACCCTTTCCCAGGGTCTTCTGCTATAAACCCAGGTGATGGGACAAATGTGGTGATTTCCCTGCAGGCTGTCTGTTCACCCCCACCTTCTAACCATGAGATGCAGTGCACATCTTTCTGGTGTAGCTGCATTGGTGCTGGTGGTAGGGGATAGGATTGGTCTCCAAGGCCTTCTCTCTTGGCCACTCCTCCAGTATCTCAGCCCCTTCCAGAAGTGTAGTCTTCCAGATCAGTATCTCTCACACATTTGGCACCAGGACCCACTTTTTAGACTGAGAATCTGTCAGGACCCACCGGAAGTGATGTCATGACCAGAAGTGACATCATCAAGCAAGAAAATTTTTAACAATGTACATTCCATTTACTATCATTGTTTAAAAAATATACATAGTAGACTGTTAAAAGTACAGGTCTGTAACATTTCTTCAAATGCAAGTCACATACCATGGTAGCAACAAGTCTAATAAATTAGAAATAAAATACTGAAATCAATGGGGACCCACCTGAAATTGGCTCACGACCCACCTATTGGGTCCCAACCCACAGTTTGAGAGACATTGTTCCAGACCATACGCTGTAAGATTTGTTCAGAGCTCCATCTTGCCTCAGTTCCTTCTCTCCTCTGCCGTTTTCCCAAGTTTTCCAAGAGAAAAAAACTGGAGGCAATGTTTTAACATAATGAAAAAAGCAGCACTGTGGTTAAGTACTTTCCAGTTAGAGCAAGCTTGTTCCATACCACTTGGTGGTCTTCCCATATATATTTTTATTATGAAACTGTATAAATATAAGATTCAGATCTCTCCCTACTGCAACACCCTTCACTTGAGTGGAATACTGAATGAATGAATTGTTCCCACATACTAACTAGTCGATACACTTGTTGACCTACTGAACTTATATAAACACATGATTTTTCTTGGGAGACGGTATACACCCAAGTTCAAACAAGGTCATAATCTTGCACTAATGTGTATATAAACACTTATTTTCTCTATTACGCTGTACAGGATTTATTATTTTTATACCTCCCTTCACACATAATAATCTCATATCAGCAATATGAAATACTGTAAATCTTTTAAAGAAGTGTTACCAGATGCAAGTAAGATTTTTATAAGTTTATAAGTTTAAAGCATGCAGTGAGGTTAAGTAAAAGAGAAAATGAAGTTATACACGTAAGAGTGGGTAGAATATACAATCCTGCACTGTTTGTATGTCTCATGACAAAAATATATCAACACCTACACCTCAATGCTTAAAGATAAGGCCCCAATTTAAATAAAGATCAGATAAAGGCCCTTTTGATGGCATCAAGAGTCTTAACTGTCTTTTAATGTGGTGCCTCAAAAGCAGCCAGCAGAGTACTGTATACCAGTGTCCTTCAGCCAATTGTGGCAAAGCTTTTTGCTCTCTTCCCCCCCCCCCCCAATGCCATCATGTAGCTTTGCTTCTACTCTTCTAGGCAGAAAAGCATGCAACAGCACAACACCAGAGAAGCATGGAATATAGGCCTGACTGTACCATATCCTGCCAACATGAGCCACAAACCTGTTACTGACAACACATGTTGGCAACTTATGATTTTAATCAGCTTAATACCATTCACTCCATCCTAAACCACCACCTAGGATGTTAATACAGTACTTAGTATATGGACATAACTTTTGAGGTTCTGCTTCTCTCAACTACTTGTAATCCTTACACCAAGCTGCAGGCAGTATTATGAACTTTGATATGACAAGTGAGCAGCTGAGTCCAAGTGTGGCTCACCTAAGGCCACCTAACAAATTCAAGACTAGTGGCACTTGCAGGTGCAGTATTTACTTTGAAATTGTCACTTTTTAGTGGCATGGGAGGGGGGTTCACATAACCTAATCCATCTATCCTCCACTTGTATTTCCCCATAACTAAATTATAATTCCCTTTCATTCATGTGAAACATCTTTTAGCAGTACAAGTAGCATGACTGTAGTGTGCTGTTGGAATACTGCTGTGCAGGAGTTTGAGAAGCACATGTCCAAATACAGAAAAGGGGGGGGCAGTCAGTCTACTGTAACCACTGAGTGAGAAGAATGTCACAGTACTGCTTATGACTGCAAGGAGAAAAGAAATACCTATCAGAGGGTTCAAAGAGATTATCAGGAAGTGTCCTGGTTTTCCTTCTTTCTTCACAGGGAAGGCACTCAACCATCTGATCATTTTGATTACCCTTTCTGTATCTATATTCTTTGAGAAGCTGTAACAAGAGCACCACACTGTAACCCAAATGTGACCACATCATGGATTTGTTGTACAAGATTGCAATACAGTACTGGAATTCTATTTACAAGCTCTTCCCTAATAATCCCCTTAGAATTTGACTTTTTCCCACTATTACCACACCAAACTGTTGCTCTTGTTGAGGTACCCACCCCAAAGCCAACTTCCTTTCCTGGTCAGTCACAGCAGTTCAGATTCCATCAGTGTATATGCAAACTTAAAGAATTTTGTCCCAATGTATCATTTTACAGTAAGTCACAATTACATTCATCTTCCATTTTGTTGCCTATTCATCTTTCTGGAGCTCTCTGGAATCCATATGGCTTTTCACCATCTTTCCACAATTCACCAACTCAAACTTCATCACATACCCCTAATTCCAGATCATTTTGGCTCACAAGAAGTATTCAACAAAAACTGTCAGATATTCTGTAAAGGGAATTTTTAAAAAATGTTGCATAAGCATTTGGATTTTTGAGCTTTTGGCCCAGTTCACTCCATAAACTGGACACTTGCCAATGATGGTAAAAAGGTCACATCTACTAAATATCTGCATGCTGTGCTGTTCCAAACACAAAGGCATTACCAGATATAACAACTCAATCTGAATTCACGCTGGAAGAGGCAGGCCAGAAGGACTGCTGTATCCAGTGCAAGTTTTGGGCTGTCCCACACTCAGCCCAAGGCAAGGGGAAAGTTTCCCCTTACCCTGGAGAGCTACAGCAGCCCCACTGGGTCTAATCAGATCTGCACTAACCAAGTCAGTAGTGCAAAACGGAGCAGACTGGGACAGTCCCAGGCCACCAGGGAACGGGGTTAGGATCTGGTATAAGTGCCACTCCCTTCCCACCCCTGGGAATGCCTGCCACCCATCCTCCCCATGCCCCTGTATACCCCTGCGCAAGCCAAGCTCAGCTGACGCAAACTCACCCGGCCCTGGGTCCACATCCATGTGCCAGCCTATCTACCTGGAGAGTGGCACAGAAGTGCTTTACAGTACTTTTGCAACACTCTTTGGCCAGTGCAAAGGACTTGCGCCAACTGAACAGACACTTTGGATTGCACCCTAAATGAAGTTCCATCTCATGCTAAAGCAACGAACTGATTTAGGATGCAATTCTAACCCACTTTCCAGTGCCAATGAAGCTGCAGTGCAGACTGAGGTAAGGGAACACTTGAGAAGGCTTCCAAGACTCCCCACACCACAGAATGCAGCACACACCCCAATGGCATGGTTGCACGGACTGGAAAGTTGGATAGGATTTGGGCCTAAATCAATTCACAGCTAGAATTAAGTTCTAAAACTGTGGCCAGTGATGGATTTAAAGAAATGCAGCACATTTTTGATCTTGTAAGAACAGCAACACATATCAAACTCAAGTACTCAGTTCCTTCAACAATCTAGCTCTCAAGGCCTGTATCTTGACCTACAAATGAAAACCAAGGTACACTAGTCCTCTAGATCCATTAGAGGTGATGCAAAGCCTGGGTCAGGAGAGAAATTCTATACAATTAACAGTGCTTATGGTTTCTAGCAGGAATATTTTTTAAAATTCCATTTTAAAATCCTTTTTTGCCTAGCCTATCCTATTTTGCCTACAACTGGCAAAACATATTCACATGTAGCTCACAGCACAACACTACAAAAACAGCCTGCATGCCTCATACTCCCACCTGTAAAGCAGTACAACTCAAAAAAACCCAATGCAATCTATATCAACATTGAAAAAAGACCAAGATCACAGGGACAGTCAACAGCTCCCATCTTCTCATAGCGTTTCTCTTACATGACTTCTCGCACGATATTACATCTCTCGTTGCTGAATTCCTCACAAATGTCCTTACTGCTAACAATTCTAAGTAGCCCTGATTGGTGTACGTGTGGGTGCAATCCCCCTGTGGTCAATTATAATTGACATTTCGTATTGGTGTAGTTTATTTATTTATTTATGCTGTAGTTTTTTCTTTTTTGCTATGCCATTAAAGGTTGCTGAAATTGAATTGACAGTCAACAGCTTTCAAATTCTGTGGTGTGGCATCTGTATGTAAAGCAACAGATGATACCCAATGCAGTTGAAAATACATAAGAAATTGGGCAAGAGGAATACACCGGTTGTTAGGAAGGAGGCCTTATAACTCAGTTGCTCTTATCCTATGTGAAGAGCATGCTGTAAATGTCGAAGTATGTAATTCCTTTCCCTTCTTAGTTTTATTTTTGTGAAAATACAGGGAATAATCTTTTCTAATTACCATTCGTATTCTTTCATCTAAGGAGTCCCTCTACATATTTAGAGTCCAGAATAGATAGTATCCATTTGAAGATTTGTTCTGGAATTCAAATCTAATCCAACCATTTCCAGTCTTCATTACATTAAACAATCTTTTTAAGTTATTATTCAGTTCTGAATTACAATCCAGGCCATTGTTTCTTTAGCACTTTAAAAAGCAGTGTTTACACGTACTGTAGAAGTCAACTGTAGACCAGGACTGCCCAAACCCTGGCCCGTGGGTCACTTGTGGCCCACTGGGGTTCCCCCATCTTCAGTGGGCACCCGGCCCTCACTGCAGCTCGCACTGGCAAGGTACGGGTCTGGCTTTCCCTCACTGCTGCTGACCTTCACACCTGCAAAGCTCAGCTGTAGCAAAGGAGAGAGCCCGGTGTGCACACAGGACCTTTAATAGTGGGAAAGTAACAAAAGACTTGCAAGTCTCACATTACTTCCCACTACAAAAGGCCCTGAGTGCACGCTTTCCCTACCTGGCCAGTTGAGGGTGGGCGCACTGGCTGCAGCACAAGGTGCCAAGGGAGGGTGAGCGGGTGGCCGGCTGGCCAAGTGAGTGAGCAGGCAGGGCTGAGTGAGCAGGCAGCTGGCTGGCCAGGCTGCGGCACAAGCTGCTGGAGGGAGGGAGGATGGGCAGGCAGGCAGCCAGAGCAGGTGCACAGGCAGGCGGTTGGGTGACCAGGCTGCAGCACAAGATGGACAGAGGGAGGGAGGGCGATGGGGCAGATGAGCTGGCGGGTGTGAGAATCCTTAAGAACTGGCTGGGGGATGCACCCCCTTCCTATGTGTGAAAGTGCCTAAGAACTGGTTTGAATTCGTTCATTTAGATAAGTTATGTCCCTAATATATTCATTTATGCAAATTTATGCAAATTTGAAATGCAAATTAATTTTTTTGCAGCCCCCAGATACAGTGTCAGACAGATGATGTGGCCCTCCTGCCAAAATGTTTGAGCACCCTTGCTTTAGACAACAGTAACAGTAGACCTCTAGAGCATTTCCAACCTCTGTACTTTGGAAAGTAATAGACAGAATAAAGCTACTATAAGGCCAGTTCTATAAATATAGTGAAGCTATTCCAAAGATCAACTTCAAACCAGTAATACAACACACACTTTCAGACTCAAATATATTTTATTTGCTTATTTCTTGCACTTGAAGTACTCTTCGATGACATCTTTGGCCTGAGATTCTTTGCCATAGTCCTACAACAGAACAATGTATAAATTTGATAGTAATTAGCAAAAGAGAATTAACTGCATAAATAGAGTTAGTTACTTTTTCAAAACAGCCACAAGTTAACTGTTGAAAACAAACAGCAGGATGCATTAAATAGCTTATATCCAGAGTCGATTTAATGCAAATGGAAGGTACTTCCATTCATTTCCACACCTCAGGGGGGAATCTGCTAATCCACCATTCCCTTGGCAAGCCCCCAGTACTCTGCCATTTTGCTCTGGATTAGATTTGTGGGTCACAGAGAGCTGCTATGAGGAGTTTCCGTAAGGAAACTTCATTCTGCCTTAGATAAAACCTGTGCATTTAAATAACCAACTCATATTTGCAATCCAGAACACCATAATGTAGCCATTTACTGGGACCTCAATGACTATGAAGTCTTCAAGGCTCGTACCCTGGCTATAATATTGCCAGTATTTCAATATCTGCTAAACACATTAGTTAAGCAAATTTTAGCTTACTGGCAGTTGCTCTTTACAGTAGAAAACAGAATGGAAATTTATCTGGTTCAGACATAATGGAAACCATGGTTTCTTGCTACAAAAATAAAGATCAGGAAAGCTACAGTTCGATGCACCCTCACTTTCTTTGTTTGCATTAAACCAGTTTCCTGCTGCATATAAACTCAGGGAACTGAAGCCATGGTTTGATCCCGTTTCATTTTACTCAGGTGCAATTTGGATAAACAACAGTTCTTAGTTTGCACATAACAAAAATGGGTTTAGATCAAAACTGAAAACAAAAACTTGCATCTTTTTGTAAGATGCCCAATGGGACAGGAAGCCATCTTTTCATTTTGCTATGCAAACTGCTTTGTGAACTTTTTAAAAAAAACAGTTTATAAAAGCGTTTACAACTATCACACATGGCCTTCACTTCACTTCAGAAACTACCCCATCCCATTTCCCATTCATACAATGGGAATCCCATTTCCCATTCATACAATACAGCAAGCCTCCACCTGCATCCTCCCCACCCCATCCACTCAACACTCTCAATTTCCTCACTTCTTTTCACGCTTACTAGCAAGGCAGCCATTGCAGTGTTTCAGGTATGGACCAAATGATGTCAATGACTGCCAAATGGGATGAAAATGAATGTATAAAAAGCATGAGTAAACAGTACTTTTTTAAAAAAGGGAAAACTTGTGTCCTTACTTTAACAACCACACAACTGCAGCCCACAACTTTGCGAGGTTTTCCTTCTCTGTCGATCTTGCAGAGACCTACCCACTCTCCCAATTTCTTGTTGTCATCAACCTGTTAAAGATATTTGCCTCTTATTAGATGCACACTGGCTAGAACACAATAAGATGCTCAAAGCAAGCTGTACACTCAGACAAATAGGGTAACGTTTATGGTTGCTTTCCTCACAAATCTCAGTAGAGGGAGCCAAGTTATCATCACTGTACAGCACAGACAGTACCAAAAAAGTCACACACTAACTTCAACTTTAAAAAAAATTAAAGTTACAAGAATTTTACCAAAAATGCAAAAAATGTTTGCCTTACATCACCAATTTTAAACTAGGTCATGATCCTTACCTTTATAAGGTTGATTTGGTGTTCAGCACAAAGTGCTTCAACCAGCTTGACGTACATGGGCTCATCACAATTGGATGCAAGAACACAAAGGTGGGCTTGGCGTCTAACAAATGAAAAGAAACTATGTCATTTCCTCAGCAATAGTATCCAAATGTACAACTATAACTATTGCTTTTGTGGTTTTAAGCTTCATTTATCAAAAGAAACTTTTCACAGAACTCCAACATCAGGATTTTACACCATTGCTGCACTTTAAATAACACTTGAAATTCTACATCATTTGAATATTTTAGACCTGGTTCTGAAAAATCAATTTTATCATCTGGGGGAGACAACTTGCCAAACCATTTGATAATTTTGTACCAAACTATTTCCAGTTCCTCCACCTTTCAAATAAATCTATACCTGCAGGTTTGTCAGACTACTCTTTTCACTCATAACAGGAGTGAAGGGGTATCCGACTTTATAAATGCAGTCATCATTCAAACTCTGCAGTTTGCACTCCTTAAGTGCACTGTTAGAGAGCCTTTTAGCATGGACCTACTGCATTTTTTATGACCTAGAGAGTAAAATTAGCATGCAAAAATAAAAATCAGTAAGTGCTATTCAGGCAACACTTCTACCCCCTTATCTTTCCATAAGACTGAGTATAGGTCCCAGACTTGTACACATCCCTCAGCATTACTCTACTGTTGCCAGAACCAAGTCAATGCCAGGAAAATACCACATTTAAATTAATTAAAATGTACCTTGTATGGTGAGGAAATAAACAAGTTCAAAATCTATTCTCAAACATCTGTAAGATACTGCCTAGTATAGGAAAAACTACTGCCTGAACAGTTCCCCTGAATTTTCCAGCTCATTTAATCAAGAGCCCTCTGTCTGCACTTGGACTGCCCTTCTAGTATACTTTGAAAGAAAACCAAAAGTAGCAGGCTATATAGCCTAGCTTCGACTAGGAAGCACTCATACCAGCAATAACCAGCACTTACTTGTCTAAGGCTTTGGCAGCTTCACGAATTCCACGGGCTAATCCGTCATGGATAAGTGCGGTCTTCAGCACTTCTTGAAGGGCGGTGTTGACATCCATTACACCTCCAGCAGCAATGCTAGACAATTTAAAAAATCTTAGCACACAAGAATTGCCTTGCTGAACCATACCAAAGCCCATGTAGCCCAGGATTTGTTCTAATGTTGGCCACTCAAAGACATCTGAAAGGCTCACAAGCAAGGAATCTGGTGGTCTGTACTGTATTGTAAGGCACACTGAACCAAAGCAGGAAGATTTAATTTAGCTATCATAGCTGACACTAATGGATCTTTCCTTTATGCATCTTTTTAAACACTCCATCCTACATTGGATCCTTCTAGTCAGCCACTTCTTAAATGTTCTTTCTTAAAATTGAATTTGTCCAAAATTAGTTCTGTGCACTGACAGCCCAATCCTGACCTGCCCAGAGTGCCCAGGCTCAGCAGCACCAAGAATGGCTGCTGCCGGATCCTGCGCGCCCTGGGCTACCACAGGAGGCGCCTTGGGAGACAGGGACTTTCGTTCCCTTCCCCTGCAAAAGGTGAGCAGCCCGCAATGTGGCTACTCACTTTACTGCCAACCAAAAGGTCAGCGGTAAGGTAAAGGCGCTTGTGTAGGGCGCAGAGCCCTCCCCCAGCGTCTTGGATCCTGCTGAGTAGAGCTCCACGGACCCGCCTCCCTCCCTCCCCCAGGCACGCCTAGTCCGCCCCCGCCCTCTCCCCCCCCACCGGCCTCCCTCCCTGGAATGCCTCCTCCCCGCCCCAATCCCCGCTTCGGCGGTCCGGGAGACCCCCGCGCTAGCTCAGCACCAGCCGGCACTGGGCTACCACAGGTGGGAGCCCGGTGGTGAGGCTCGCCAACATGCCTTATGACATGTTTACAACAGTGCTCGGCGGCACGGAGCCGTGCCGCCAAGCACAGGATTGGGCTCTCATTTAAGCTTTGCAGCAGGCTCAACACATAAGACCATTTGTTCCTTGCAGTTACAATAATGGTCTACTTCTAATTACTGCTTCTTTTCTTAAACCAGTAAATGTTCCATGGCAGGGGTGACCAAACGTTTTGGTAGGAGGGCCACACCATCTCTCTGACACTGTGTCTGGGGCCAGGAATAAAAAATTGAATTTACATTTCAAATTTGAATAAGTTTACATATATTTACATAATATATTAGAGATGGTACTTATATGAATGAATGAAGGTCTTGCAATAGCTCAAGCTTACACAAAGCAAGACCGGCCTTTCCTTCGCTGCTGCATCACAGACATGAAACAGCGAGCAGTCCCACAGCTCATGCAAGAGGTCAAACAGTCACCCTCACACTGATAGCAGTTGCATCGGGCCAGCATGGGCTCCAGCAAGTCTCCAGAGGCTCATTGGCGACTGGGGGCTACCTGCGGGTCAGATTGGGAGTCCTTGAGGGCCACAAGTGGTCCCCGGGGTCGGGGTTTGGGCACCCTTGGTCCATAAGAAAACTGCAAAGGCACTTTTAATGACAAATAAAATTACCTGCAAGCTAAACTAAGAGGGATCTCTGAAGTGGTGTACTTAAATATTCTCATTTAGTAGGAGAGCAGAACTGCCTCTCCCTGTACCTTTTGCAGTGGATACTAACTAGCATCTTTTAGACTGTAAGCCTCCTGGAACAGGGAGTAATTACTTCATCTAGTTTCTGTCAACTTCTGTTGAACAGCAGTAATATTTTAATAACTAATAGTGAATTTGTAGGTGAAGAGAAAAAGGAATCAAGAAAATTAATGACAAGCTTGAATTCATGCATTACTAAACAAACTGTAATTCTGCACCACATAACAAAGTGCAAAAAGGTAAAGAGCAAAGCCAAAACTAAAATCTTAGGGAAAAGAGAGGTACAAAGGGCCATACACTGTAGAGAGCAGAAAAGGAAGCTTATAGCACCTAAAAGAACATTGCATTAAGTCTCCAGTTTGGTTTATTCCCAAGTACGTATAGGATCAGAGCCCAAGATTAACTTGCATAAATTTCTGTAAGCTACTACTCAGTTCATTGTATACATAAGTGTTCCTCAAACTGTGAGTCAGAAACCAATAGATGGGTCACAAGCCAATTTCAGGTGGGTCCCTATTCATTTCAATATTCTATGTTTAATCTATTAAACCAGATGCTACCATGTGATTGAATATGGGGAAACGTTATAGCTCTGTACTTTTAACAGGCTACTATGTATATGCTTTAAACAATGATAGTCAATGGGACTTACTCCTGGGTAAGCATGGGTAGGATTGCAACCTAGGATAGTTTAAAATGTTCCTGCTTTATGACATCACTTTTGATCATGATATCACTTCTTGGTGTGTCCTGACAGACTCTCATTCTAAAAAGTGGGTCCCAGTGCTAAAAGTTTGAGAACCACTGATATACGTAATTTCAGTTATCAAGAAAGGCGTTTATACACACATGCAGGTAAGAAGTTAAAAATTCTAAGGTGGCAGCCTTGAAATTCACTGAGTTTCTATTCTATTTCTACCCATGGCCATATGGGCCCAGTAATTCCAGCTTCACTCCCAATTATTAAGCAAGAGCACCCACTTCATTCAAGCAGGCTCTAGTGCCCAAAAGTACAACGTGTAAGTGAATGCTAAGGCAGCCCAATGCTTCCTGCTACAACAGACTACAACTCTTCTGGAATCAGTCCAGATTGAAGGTCTGCTACTACAACCTAAATAACTAACTTTTAACAAAACTTTGTTCTTTGTTCTAAAGAATCACCTGTGCACCTAACACTTTAAGAAGCAGCTCTCCATCCCAGGCCGCTCACAATAACAGCCCAATCCTAAGCAGGCCTGCTCAGAAGTAAGTCCCATTGTGGTCAGTAGGGTTTACTCCCAGGTAAGTGTGCATAGGGCTGCAGCCTGACAGCCCTGTCCTATGCATGTCTACTCAGAAGTAAATCCCATTAAAGTCAATAGAGGCAAGTGTGTGTACAACTGCACTCTTACAACCCTGTCCCATGCAGCCTACTCAGAAGTAAATCCCACTGCAGTCAAAGGGGCTTACTCCCAGGCAGGCCTTACAGCCCCATCCTATGCATGTCTACTCAGAAGTAAGCCCCACTTCGGTCGGTGGGGCTTACTCCCAGGTAAGTGTGGATACAATGCAGTCTGCGTTACCGATGGTAATCACTGGCACGAGGCTGCCCTATCACACACACGCATGTATGAGCGTGCACTACATGCATGTGCTGCACACTGAAACTGAAGTCTTTGGGGAGTGGACGGACAACGGGTCTACCCAGGCCTAGCCACGTGCAGCGGGGGGGGGGGAGAGGAGAAAGAGGCAGCGCGCGCTCCTCCTGCAAGGCGCCTCCAGAGCGAGGCCAGCCAGGCGGACCGCATGCGCCCAGGGGACAAAGCGTTACAGCCATGCGCGCGCGCGCTCACTTACCCTTCCTCGGCCATGGTTGGTGGCGACTCGTCCGCCGGGGGGGTGCTGAAACGAGAGCAGAAAGGATTAATGGGGGCGCGAGACGGGAAGGGGGTTCATGCTGTTCCTTTATCGCGGGCCGGGGAGGGAGGGGAGGAGGGCCAAGCGAACGTTCCACCGCACGGGGCCTGCCGCTCCACGCGCTCACCTCGCAGCCTCCACGAGCCGTTGGTCGAAAGGAAAGGGCGGAGCACCAGCCCCGCCTAGTTAAGGTCGCGAGGACCCCTCCGCCTGCGCGCGCCTTCGCCCCGCCCCCTGAGTAGGTGTCCGTCTCGCGCGCCTGATGGTGCGAGGTCGCCAGTAGTTTGCGTCGCACCGCGCGCTGTGAGTCGGCATGACGGCGGGCGGGTCTTTGAGCGCCCTGGAGAGAGAGCTGTCTGTGCTGCTGCCTGACGGGCTCAGTCCCTGCAGCAGGCGGCTGAGGGGGCTGGAGGCGGAGCTGCCCTCAGTCTCTTCCAGCCTGCTCCCACTCGCCCAGGTGCCTGCCTGCTTGACGCGCGGGGAATGGGCGGGCTGCATCGTCCGGCGAACCTCATGCTGCCATAAACCTCTTCAGTCTTTAACACTGTAAGCCTGTAGCATTTACTTGGAAGTAACAGCCCACTCCTGTGCATATCTACTCAGAAGTAAGTCCTGCTATAGTCAATGGGGCTTACTCCCAAGTAAGTGTGATAGGATGGCAGCCCGTCTCATGTCTACTCAGAAGTAAGTCCCATTATAGTCAATGGGACTTGCTCCTAGCAAAGTGTGTGTAGGACTGCAGCCTCAGCCCGATCCTAGCCATATCTACTCAGAAGTAAGTCCCATTAGAGTCAGTGCGGCTTACTCCCAGGTAAGTGTGGCTAGGATTGTGGCCAGAGTTCCATTTTGTTCAGCAAAGCTTACTGTGGGCCTGATCCTATTCAACTTTCTAGAGCTGATGCAAACATGGTCTATGGGCTGTGCACAATGAAGGGGCAATCATGTAGGCCCTTGCCTTACATTTGCTCCCTTACCTCAGAGCTGCGTTTTGGCTGCATCAGCACTAGAAAGTTGAATAGGATTTAGCTCTGTGTCACGTAAGGGTGCATAGGACTGCAGCCTAATGCCAGGGCTCCTTTCAGTCAGGTTGCAACTTCTCCCCAGGAGTAAGTCCAACTGAACTTAGTGGGGCTTAGGACATAAGCCTATGAATCTCTACTAAGATGTAAGTCTCCTTATGTTCAATAGGTCTTACTCCCAGGAAAGTGTGCATAGGATTGCAACCAAAGGCTACTCTACTAAGATGTAAGTCTCCTTATGTTCAATAGGTCTTACTCCCAGGAAAGTGTGCATAGGATTGCAGCCAAAGTCTATAATCCTAGCCACACTTTCCTGGGAGTAAGCCCCACTGACTAGAATGGGGCTTACTTCTGAGAAGGCATGCATGGGATTGGGCTCTTCAGAGTAAGCAACTATAGGCTTACTTATGCTGTTGTGTTGGAGACAAAACAGGTGCAGCCACAACAAATTTGCAGTGATGCATTAGTTGGAGTTAAAGAATTACATTTTTCTCCAGCTGCAAAGTATGGCTATTTGGATATGAAAAAATTGTAATATTCTCAGAAGAGTCTCTTTGGCAAAGATGACAGAAGAACCGTGTATTTATAGTGCTGTATCAGGGTGTGGCCAGCTTTTCAAATTTAGGGCTTCAGGACCTTTAACCATTGTGTATTTTGTATTGTATTGGCAACCTTCAGTCTCGAAAGACTATGGTATCGCGCTCTGAAAGGTGGTTCTGGCACAGCGTCTAGTGTGGCTGAAAAGGCCAATCCGGGAGTGACAATCCCTTCCACACCGGGAGCAAGTGCAGTCTGTCCCTGGTCTGTCTCCCTGGCTATGGGCCTTCCTTCTTTGCCTCTTAGCCTCAGACTGTTGGCAAAGTGTCTCTTCAAACTGGGAAAGGCCATGCTGCACAGCCTGCCTCCAAGCAGGCCGCTCAGAGGCCAGGGTTTCCCACTTGTTGAGGTCCATCCCTAAGGCCTTCAGATCCCTCTTGCAGATGTCCTTGTATCGCAGCTGTGGTCTACCTGTAGGGCGCTTTCCTTGCACAAGTTCTCCATAGAGGAGATCCTTTGGGATCCGGCCATCATCCATTCTCACGACATGACCAAGCCAACGCAGGCGTCTCTGTTTCAGCAGTGAATACATGCTAGGGATTCCAGCACGTTCCAGGACTGTGTTGTTTGGAACTTTGTCCTGCCAGGTGATGCCGAGGATGCGTCGGAGGCAGCGCATGTGGAAAGCGCTCAGTTTCCTCTCCTGTTGTGAGCGAAGAGTCCATGACTCGCTGCAGTACAGAAGTGTACTCAGGACGCAAGCTCTGTAGACCTGGATATTGGTATGTTCCGTCAGCTTCTTGTTGGACCAGACTCTCTTTGTGAGTCTGGAAAACGTGGTAGCTGCTTTACCGATGCGCTTGTTTAGCTCGGTATCGAGAGAAAGAGTGTCGGAGATCATTGAGCCAAGGTACACAAAGTCATGGACAACCTCCAGTTCATGCGCAGAGATTGTAATGCAGGGAGGTGAGTCCACATCCTGAACCATGACCTGTGTTTTCTTCAGGCTGATTGTCAGTCCAAAATCTTGGCAGGCCTTGCTAAAACGATCCATGAGCTCCTGGAGATCTTTGGCAGAGTGGGTAGTGACAGCTGCATCGTCGGCAAAGAGGAAGTCACGCAGACATTTCAGCTGGACTTTGGATTTTGCGCTCAGTCTGGAGAGGTTGAAGAGCTTTCCATCTGATCTGGTCTGGAGATAGATGCCTTCTGTTGCAGTTCCAAAGGCCTGCTTCAGCAGAACAGCGAAGAAAATCCCAAACAAGGTTGGTGCAAGAACACAGCCCTGCTTCACTCTGCTTCGGATGTCAAAAGGGTCTGATCTGGAGCCATCAAAGACAACAGTGCCCTTCATGTATTGGTGTGTAATCACCAATGGTGTGTAACCATTGTGTACTGGTGGGAATTTCAGTAGAAATTTTACTTTCTACTTACTTGCATTTTGAATCAGTTCGGTTGATTATCAGCAACCTCTCTTTCAATTTTATGAAAGCAATTCAAAAGCTTGTCAGATGTACACATTTTTTGAAGATTTTTTCCCCCTGGAATAACTGGGAACTAGAAAACATAGTTAACTACACAGTTAATGTTAATTATAAGACATAGTTAGTGGGTTGGGTATTCGTGGTTTAGAAAAGAGATTAGGTATGGTCAGTGCTTTTTTTGTGGAAAAAAAGGTGCAGGAACTCACAACTTGTTCATCTTTTATTTATTTATTTATTTATTTATTTATAAACCATTTTTTATTGGAGAAATAAAATATTTTTATGTGCTTCCCCCCCTAAAGATGAACTAACTTCTGAGTAGACATGCATAGGATTGGGCTGTCAATCTCCACATCCCCTTCCCCCTAGCTACTTTTTCTACACACAGGGAAAAATACTGTACAGGTGCACTTGTACTACATGTAGTATGTAGTGTGGCACTACTTCGAGGAGAGGAAGCAGTGAATGGATTCCAAAAAATGGCTTACATGAGTTCCATGTAGTAAAATTACTCTAAGCAACTGTGGGAGTAAGAACAAAAAAGGAATTCTTACATGAGAGGGGTCCTTAGGTGCACATAGAAACAGCTACTTTTGCAAACAAGCGATTAAATATGGTTTAATTCAGGTATCAGAATACTCTGTGTCTTTGGGAAGGTGCTTGGCATGCAATTGTATGTTCTCTGCTGCCCTGAGCAACTGCTTTGCATTGCTGGAGAGGAGCTGCAAACCCTGGCTGGCGGAGAGCATGCTTGTGGGGGAAGGACGAGGAAGATCTCTGGCAAGGCCGGACAGCATGTTGTACACACGTAGAATCCCTTTTCACCTGCCCTTAGCATGTGAAAACAGGTACAGATATATATCTCTGCCAGGATTAAGAGCCCAATCCTAGATATGTCTACTTTGAAGTAAGTCTCGTTCTAGTCAATGGAGCTTACTCCCAGGAAAGTGCCTAGGATTGCAGCCTAAGAGCCCAATCCTATGCATGTCTACTCAGAAGTCCACTTTAGTGAATGGGGCTTACTGTGGATAGGATGGCAGCCTTAGAGTACAATCCTGTGCCTGTCTATTCTACCTCTGTTTTGCTCCCCGCCCTCCTGGAATGCCTCCGAAGGGGAGGGGCCCCTGCAAAAAGGTGCCGGAACTCCGTCCCCCCACATTCCATTAGAAAAAAAGCCCTGGGTATGGTGCCAATCCTAAACAGGTTTATTCAGCAGTAAGGCTCTCTGTTTGCAATAAGTATTTTTTTCCTGTAAGTCTTCATAGTATTCTAAGGTATCAGAAACATGAAAGAAATTTTTAAGTTATTAGTGTTGTGGAGAGAATGTACAGGCTGAATCTCATTATTTGCAAGGGTTCCCAGAACTCATGCACACTATAGCAAATCAATGCTCCATTGATTTAGAAACAGCCTTGCTTACCTTTGTGATGTTAAGAGCTAGTCATTAAGAGGACAATCCAACAATCAGTCTCTCTCCCTGCACTTAGAAAGGATTATCTTTCTTTCATGTGTGTAGGGGGAAGGGAGAGGGTCCTAACTATTGTAAAAGACTGTTTTCCTTTAATTTAAAGGGCCCTTCTCATCATTTTGAGATAAAAATCTCTACAACAGTAAGAAAAGCATTTTAAAGGGTGCATTTTTCTCCTTCTCCAGGGATCAGCACATTCCTTCTCATTTGCAGTGGCCATTTGTGTTGAGTCAAATCCCTGTATAAAAAAAATCCGTGTATAACAAGGTTGGACCTGTATAAGGCATTCTCTTTCTCTCCCTCCCCCAACAAACAAAAACAAAAATATTAGAACTCACTCAGAGAGTCACCCAGGTAATTTGGCAGTAGGTTGTCAAGGAAGCCAGAGGCTAAGGCTGCAATCCTATCCACACTTACCTAAAAGTAGCACCCTTGACTATAATGACACCTTTGAGTAGAAATGCATAGGACTGGAACCTAAGGGGAGTAGTGTCTAGTGGTTAGTACTGAGTGCACTCCTTCATCTTCACCAATTTACTGAATCAGCAGCTGAAGGGGGTGGATGGGACCAGTAGATTGTTCAGTGTCACCATCCCAGGTTAATGAATGTAGGCAGAAGAGTTGTGGGAGGGGAGGGACTTTCCTTTCCAAGAAAGCACAACACCTTGTGACTCTTGTTTAAAATCAAATCACAGTAGTGTCTGAAAGCAATCAGATGTGACAAGCCACTAAATTGTCAGTGAGCATGGATTTGTTGGAGGAATCTCTTAAAACTGGTTTCCTCCTTAGGGGGGAAGCAGAGTAGCTTCAGCAGCAGACCCCCCCCCCCTTGCAAAGGAGATTCATTTACTCGATTCATTGGAAGTAAGGTTACAGCATCTGATTGAGATCAGAGGTACACTAACTTAAAAGATAACAAGGCCCTGAAGCTGCCTTGTCCTGTGTGCCATGTGGTCAAGATGGCATCACCAGCAGAGCCCTGCTGCATGCCATCTTGTCTGCTCAGTCATGAGGAAGAGAGCAAGAGGGCGTGCTCCGAGCAAAGGGAAGGTTAAATGGGGTCTGGGGCCACACCCCCACATAGGTCATCCAAAGGGGACAGGTAGGGTCACTGGGCTATGGCTTAACCCTTTCAATGGACAGTATCCTGCCACCTGTGGAAGCAGACGGAGTTGTACCAACTCCAACAGGATTGGGGCAGATAAAGACTCATTAGTTTATTAAATACCCAAAAGGGGAAAAAAAGATTAAACAAAGTAAGGAAGGAGGTACTAAAGCAAGCTGATGAAAAATGTTTAAACTTGGCTGGATGGGCAGAAGGAGATAGCATGACCAGATTGGATGCTGTGTAATGAATAATGCCAAGTAGTCAGGTAGTTTACACACAAAACTCCAAGGCCTCCTAGGGGGAAAGGGTTTACAAGCTGGAGTGTGTCAGGCAGCATGCAAGAATATACCTTCATCATAATACCACTCCCTTGCACCTGGCATTCAGAGGTAGCCTACTTCTAAAACCAGGATTGCACATACCCATCATGCCTTGTAACCTGTGATGGAGTTTTCCTCTAAAGATCTGTCTTATCCCTCTTTAAAGGCAATTAGACCTGATGCCATCAGCACATCCTGTGGCAAGGAGTTCCACAGACCAATCACATGCTGGGCAAAGAAGTATTTTCTTTTGTGTGTTCTAACTCTCCCAACACTCAATTTTAGTGGATATCCCCTGGTTCTGTCGTTGTGTGAGAAAGGGAAAAGAAAATCGCTCTATCCCTGCATAATTTTGAACATCTCAATCATGTCCCACCTCAGGCTTCTTTGAATACTTAACTGCTCTGAATGATTAACAGGGCAGTGACTGTCCTGCCCCATGTGCTGTGATCCTAAAAAAGGGTTCCAGATGGGTGTTTGGCCAGTTGGAGTACCTGGCGTTCTCCAGGAGAGTGGAGACAGTCACTGATATTACCTTTTTGCAAAAGAAGAGGTTATATTTTATGAAAGCTGCCAGGTGGGAAGGGAGTCACGAGACACTGTATGTACAACATTCATCCTTTGAAGTGTGAGATCTCCCCCCTTCCCTCTGTGGGGGGTGCACTGTCCGTCCATCCCGCCGCTGGAGAGCGGCCAGTTTGGTTGGTTGGCAACCTTCAGTCTCGAAAGACTATGGTATAAGCCTACAGCACCTGGTATTCCCAAGTGGTCTCCCATCCAAGTACTAACCAGGCCTGACCCTGCTTAGCTGACAAGATCAGGCATGTGCCAGGTAACAGTTGCTGCCAGTTCGGGAGCGGATTTTTCCTGGGGCAGCGTACCTGTACTGAAGATGCCGAGGAGGCAAGCGTGCGATAGCGCTGTCCCTATGCATGTCCCTGGGCAGCAGGCTGTTCCTGCAAAGTGCTCCTTTTCTGTGAAAAGTGCCCCTTTCTCCACTGGACTGCCGGTTAGATCGCTTGGAGAAGGATTCGCCCAAAATAATGGCTAACACCTAAATCCCATACCTCGCTACTCAGAAGTAAGTCCCATTATAATCAATGGAACTTACTCCCAGGAAAGTGTGGATTACGATTGCAACCTAAGGCTTCCGTTCCCTGGGAGTAAGTCCTTTGGAAAACGGGAATTACTTCCGAGTAGACATGCCTCTGCGCTGTTCGTGGTTATTATCTAGGAGTCCAAGTCTATGCGTGTGTACTCAGAAGTAAGTCCCATTAGAGTCAGTGGGGCTTACCCCTAGGTAAACATGGATAGGATCGCAGCCTGTGGTCGCTCAATGAAACCTCCAGGGGTCAGCAGTTTATATGCTGGGGACAAGCGGGAGTGGGGGAGAAGGCGTCACCCCCTGCCTTCCCAAAGTAGACGACCTAGCCCAGCAAAGCCTTTGCTCTGCAAAACGTTTACTCCCTGTTGTAAACATACGCACGTCAACGTCAGTCTCGCTAATTTCTCTTTCTAAGCACTGGTGAGAGCCACATCCAGGATTCCCAGCTACCAACTCCATACCCAATCCTACGCATGTCTACTCAAAAGTAAGTTCCATTCTAGTCAATGGGACTTGCTCCCAGGAAAGTATGGCTAGTTTATGCAACCTTACTCTCCGCTTCAAACCAGTCATCCTAGATTGCATAAAAACCACTGCTAATCAGTGGAGCCTGATTATGCCTTTAAATAAAGGGGGGGGGCAGTCGAGCCTCCTGGATGAGACAACTTCCGACCAGAGCTTTTAGCCGCAAGAGTGAAGTCCGCAGGCTTCTGATTGCGCTTCAGTGCCGGGCGCTTCTGCAGTGCTTCACCTTTATCTCTGCTTTTCTCGGGGCTGGCCAGGATCAGCTGAAGCAGCGGGTGTCCCCAGCCTGCCCTTTCCTGCTGGCAGGACCTGTAGGACGCGAGAACTAGAACGACGCTGCTGGCATTCCTCTGGCATGGGAAGTCACCAAGCCGCCTCGGAGAGCGGCCAGTTTCCAGGTCGGTTTCCAATGCGCTCCTGCTGCTCTGCTTGCGTAACAGCTCCTGGGGAACCTTTCGCCGGCGGTGGAGAGGGAAGGGAACCGCGTGCGTGCTCAGAAAGTGGCTTCCACGGAGGTTGCCTCTTAAGCGTTATCTGATTGCGGTTTACAGTCTAGTCCTAGCCACACTTTCCTGGGAATAAGCCCCACTGACTTTAAGCGGGCTTGTTTCTGAGTAGACATGCCTAGAATTGAGCTGTTCACTAACACGCGTGAGTGAGTAACACGTGGAGTGTCCCTACCACGTTCTTGCAACAGGGTGCAAAATCAAAAGCAGTGAAAGGGAAGGTTGGCTCAGATATGGTTTTATGTGTGGGATGCCAGAAAGCGCATGTGTGCCTGTCAGGTTTTCTTTCTAAACCTCCAGTAAATCTAGCTTGATTTAATCCTGTATTTTAATGTATAATGTGGGAAGGTTTGTTTGTTTTATTCTTTGCTGTCTCTGTTCTGTAACTTCACAAGTGATGAGAAAGGGAAGCCTCTGTGTTCTAATTTTTTTAGTGACCCTTTCTTCTCCTATTTCTTCTACTATCTAAGTATCTTACTTGGATAGTACTCCAAGTACTTGGATAGTTGAAATAAAGGCACTCCCAAAATATCAATCTGATAGGATGACACATGAACACTTTCCTCTTCCTCCTTCTTGGGTGAGGTTTGTGTGTTACTTTTACCACTCTTGAGATTTCAACATCATTCTCAAATCTCTTGTGCCTGGCAGTTACTTCTTTCTTTCAGTCTCTCTAAATGAAAATAATGATGCTAGTCTGCTTTAGTTCTGTTTTTTTCCCTGCCCCTTGCTATAGAGGCTAGGTTGCCTGGATGGCAAGAGATATAAAGGAATGCTATGTAATGGAGGAAAGTGGGTTTGCTTGCACCTGTTGACCTTTCTGCCCCTGCCATGAGCATTCAGAAGACTGTCTAATCTGTTTATTTCTCTGCAGTTTATTTCTAACTGTTTATTTCTCTGCAATGCAATTCTAAGCATGTTCACTCAGACGTAAGACCCACTGAGTTCAGTGGAGCTTACACCCAAGAAAGTGTGCCTAGGATTACAGTTTTCAAAGGTAGCTAAAATTGAGCAAACTGCATTGTAGCTTTCACTAAAGATAACTAGATTGCATCTTCTTGACTTAGTGATTCTTCTTGATTTGCTAACCACATTTGCTAACCACACAATACCACTTGTGCTTTTTAAATAAATATCGATATGACTGAAAGCCTGTAGGAAACTAGGACAAGGATTGTAACCTTCTTGTCCTCGATCATGCCACATGGCAGGGCCTTTAATAGTCATTGGTGCATGAGCAAAGCTTTCTCAGGTTTGTGTAAAATACCACCCTATTTTGATTGTTTTACAACTGTAACTTGCTAGCTATACAAATCTGGTTGTGTAAGTGGCCAGTATGGAGCAGTGGTTAATAAGAACATAAGAACAGCCCCACTGGATCAGGCCAAAGGCCCATTTGGTCCAGCTTCCTGTATCTCACAGCGGCCCACCAAATGCCCCAGGGAGCACACCAGATAACAAGAAACCTCATCCTGGTGCCCTCCATTGTTACGTGAAAATCCCCTTTTTCCCTTCCAAGTTGTGTTTTTATATCTAGTTATGTATTTTGGACTATACAGACCAAGCAAGCAGGCCACTCCTCCCCCAGCACATGTTTCTAAGGGCCATGGCCAAGCTACAAGCACATGAATTACACAACCCCCAATTCCTTGCAGGTCAATGTAGAACCTAATCACTGTGTCTCCTGATTATGCAAAACAAGCATGCACCTATGGAGGAGGAAGTCTATTGTTCTTTTGTTGTAGCTTTAACACTCTTAAGCACCTTATGCAAATTGCCTCCCTCCCCCAGAGCCAAGCTTTGCTGATAACAGAGTTCTGGACCCTTCCACCTTTTCTTTACATACTTCAAGTGTTACTGAGCATGCCTACAGCTCTGGGATACTTCCGGTCAGTTTGAATTGACTTCCAGGTCCAAGACAACTCTTAAGAGAGAACTCAGAGCACATCCTCTCTCTCTGACTGCCCACCGGCCGGAGTGGCCAGACTCTTCCTCCAACTCTCCCCCCCCCCCCCGGACAGGTAAAGATATCATTGCGTCTAAACTTCCCCCCCTTCTTCCCTACCTATTCCTCCCTGCTCCCCCATCTTTAGTCAGCAACTGGGTTTAGCAGATTAAGGAACCCCTATAATACCTCCCTACTTTCTGTCCATTTCTGATTCTTTTTCGGATGCACCCCAAAATACATAGCACACGCATCCACCACTAGTTAGGTACACCAGACCAGTACTAGAAATCTATACTTATCGATTCTCCATGTGTATTATGTTTTACCTTTGTGTATTTTTGCAATAAAAATATAATCCTTGGATTGAAAGTTACCTTTCTCCCAGTCTCATTAAGCTAAACAAGAGATTTCTTTGCTCTACGCTGTCTTGTATCCAGCCTATGGTCCCAAAAGTTTCCAGAAGGCTAATATAAATAATTCCCCTAAACAAAACAGCCTTTTTGGTAACATTATTATTGGTGGAGAAAGCTGGGCAGGCATGTGTTGGTGATGCCAGTGTGACAGAGCTAACACAGGATCAGACAGTAGTTCTGCAAAGATCCTTTTTGAAAGTTTGGAGATGCTAGGAAAAACCTTGCTGAATGTTAAAGGAAAAAGCATAGGGAGTAGGAACATAGATTTGAGAAATGCTAGACTCACAGATTTGTGATTTTTGGAGTTGGGTGCAGTACCTGCATGCAGACCAGGGAAAATTTTACACCCGTGGCTCTGGTTACAGTCTGCAAGAAGCAGACCCTCCAGTACTCACTTTTTGCTCTTGATCCTGCTAAAAGGAGTCAGCTGTTTGCTCCTTATGAGTAAGCAAGCCTCAATAAAAATTCCTTCCCAGTGTGCTTTTAACTGAAGCAATTAGCAAGCACAATATATGAGAGGAAAAACAAAACCATGAAAATGAATGAAGCAGAATCTAAAGAAACCCAGAACTTGTACACAAGTTCAGGAGTTAATTGTATAGAGAAATGGTTAGGAAAAAAAGGACAGAATCCATGGAAATTGGGCTGCTTTGAAAGCAATGATATTTGTGGAAAAATAGTTGATCTTTGTGAAGAATTCAAAAAGAAATACAGACCAAGAGGGGCTAAGAAGGATGCAGTTTTTGCTCATGCTTTGTGGAATGGTATTTTGACCTTCCAGAAAAGCATAGAAATAAAAGATGCCCAGATAGCAGAGTTTAAAAGAGATCAAGAGATTCAGTTAGAGAAGATAGCAGAGAAAGAGGCTAGGATAACTGATCTGAACAGGCAGTTACAACATTACACAAACAAACTTGCCATTTACACCATAGAAAGGAAAAAGTCAATAGAAAAATATGAACGAGACAATAGAAAGCTAGAGGAGGATCTTGAACAAACCAGAAATTTAGTGTTAAAACTCATGACCCAGGCCCAACAAAACAAACAGTCTGTAAGCCACGTGAGTTGCCAGAAGGAAATACAGCAATTAAAAGAGGCTCTAAACTCACACAAAGCTGCAATAGCCTCAGTCTATGGGAATGAAGAAATTTTCAAATCAGAGCAAATTTGGCCCTCTGATCCAAGGGCTGAGTCTCCATTTAACCCTCAATGGGAAGGAGAGACACAGTACCCAGTTAATCCCTTTATCCAAGGGGAAGAAACCTTTGAATCAGAGCCAGAGTCTCCATTTAACCCTCAATGGGAAAGAGAGACAGAAGAAATTTTTGAATCAGAGCAAAAGTCTCCATTTAACCCTCAATGGGAAGGAGAGACACAGTGCTCAGTTAATCCCTTTATCCAAGAAGAACCAATCCAGGCAGTAACTTACTCTAATTATAGCTCTCACTCTCCATATGAAAATGATAATCAAAATTGGGAGAGCAATGGGAACCAGGATTTCAATCCATTTTACAGTCAGAATCAGAGCAGAGAAAGAAATAACTCCCCCGAAAGGAACAAAGAACGAGAAGAGCTTAAAGCTTACCTCAGGAAAGACCTGGCAGAGAGGAAAGTTCCAAAAGAGTTATGGGACAGAGCTACTCTGGGAGAGTTAAGGGATTTAGCCACAAAATACAGTCCCAGAGCTCCTGAGCCTGTGGCAGCTGTCCAACAGGTAGAGCCATCTGCCTCAGAACCAGTTTTCCCCATGATGTTCTTCAGTGCTTGCACTTCCAAGCCCCCTCCTAGCAAAAATCAAGTTTTTTTGACTATTAATGGGAAAAAGATACGGGGACACATAGATTCTGGAGCCAGACTGACCTCAATTCATAGAAACTTAGTGAAAGAATGTCAGATTTTACCTGGAGAAACATATAAGGTAAAGCCTTATGAAAGTCCAGAGATTTTTGTACCTAAAGCAAAGGTGCATTTAGAATTTAAAGGATGGAAAGGTACACGTGTTGTGGCTGTACATTCAGACACACCTACATCATTTCTTTTAGGACAAGATTTTTCTGATGTTTTGAACAGGCAGAAGTATAATAGGAAAACTCCAGTAGGCAGAAGTCCATATGGACATATGGCTGCTAAAGCAGGAAGAGAGCAGTCTTCAGTCATCTCTTCCATCAGCCAAGAAGAAATAACTTTCAAACCTAGAATTAGGGATAAAAGAACAGTAGGGAGTGGAAGATTTCCACTCCAAAGAAGACATTATCTTTGGAACAAAGACTGAACCATGTGTGTGTAAAATGCATTTTAAAACCTATTAACATTTTTTCTTCTTTGATGCTAAAAGTTTAGATTATAGTGGCCGTTGGAACTCCCTGCCACTATGCTAGCAACAAAAGTTTTACTAATAACTTTATGTTTCCTTGAAACTTTCTAGATCTTATGTAAGCAATGCAAGAAGCCAATGCATTGTTCCTAATGAAAAGAAAAGCAGGAGGAACTCTCCTAATCTTGGTGCCTCAGGGCATGCACAGAGTGCAAACTAGTAGCAATCTTTTGTTTTAATTGTTTTTTTTGTTCCAGCAACTTAATGCAAGAAGCAAACAAAGCAGAACCTCTACTTCCTAATTTAGCAAAGGCTATCTTTTAGTTTTAACCCTTTTTTTTGCTTCAACAGCAAGTAAGGACAAAGGAAAAGGAACGAGGACATGTCCTCCAAAGGACAAATGTCCTCCAAAGAACAAAAATTTACTTGAATCTCAAATTCCTTCACAGGAGCTGAGCAATGAGCCTATATGAAGTGATTTCCTTTTATAGTACAAGTATTCTCAGGACAATTTATGTCGTTTATTTACAAATAATACCTCACTTTGCCTGTTGTATGTCACCCACAACAGACACTTTAACTGATGGACAGTGTGAGACTCAGAATGTTTATCAGCCCTTCTGATTCTCAGTTAAGTCCAGTTTATAGAGAAATTGGCTATCCAATGCTAATCTGGTTCGCAGCACAAATTGGGTGACTATAAATTTCAAAATCAGTTTTTTTTCTCTTCTCTTTCTCTCTCTCTTCACAATTTCTATACACCTTATGCATGTAACCTGTATTCATGTAAATGTGATCCCAACAAGTCTACCTCATGTATTCTGTTCCAAGCAAGGCAACCTGAGATGCAGTGAGCAGAAGGAGAAGTTTTTGCATCAAGAAACATTTCTCTATGAACTCTATAGCTAAAACCAACAGATCTCCAAGCAAGACAGAGTTATGGTTTTTCTTAAGGTTGTTTTTTTTTAATGTGTTTCACTCTTGGTACCCTCAGAAATCATGAATGCTCAGCATTATCTGGTGTACTTGATGTTTATTAGCTAGGCGGGGAAAGAAATAAAAAAAGACACCTCAAGCATCCATCAGTGGACACAAGTTGAGCAACCTCGCATCCCTGGAAACTCTGGCGTGGACTGCAAGACAAGCTGGACCCGTGCTCTGTTGGACTGTACCTCTCTTGGAAGCAGCATGGCTGTCAGAACAATCTGACTTTTCACTCAGCCTGTGGACTCTCTCTCAGCGAGACAGCAAGGCAACAAGGTGACTACACGCCATGGCGATCACTCCAGATGAATAGGTCCAAGGTATGCAACGGGATCCACAACCTTCTTGAGTTCCAGCTGTGCCAGACGACACCCCTTCGAGGAAGACCACAACTTCGCCACCCTGATGCTGGTGACAAGCTGCTCTGTACCGCCCCACACACAAGGCACCATACTAATGAGCTGTGTTTTTAAGCATACATGATTTCTCAAGTACAAGAGATTTTATTATGTTCACAAGATATTTTTATTATTGATGTTGTTGTTTTTTTGCAATAATCTTGTCTCAATGTGTTTTACTTAGTTTGATTTGGTGTGGGGCCATGAGACCACTCACGTGATCTCGGCCCCAAGGCGGGGAATCCTGTTACGTGAAAATCCCCTTTTTCCCTTCCAAGTTGTGTTTTTATATCTAGTTATGTATTTTGGACTATACAGACCAAGCAAGCAGGCCACTCCTCCCCCAGCACATGTTTCTAAGGGCCATGGCCAAGCTACAAGCACATGAATTACACAACCCCCAATTCCTTGCAGGTCAATGTAGAACCTAATCACTGTGTCTCCTGATTATGCAAAACAAGCATGCACCTATGGAGGAGGAAGTCTATTGTTCTTTTGTTGTAGCTTTAACACTCTTAAGCACCTTATGCAAATTGCCTCCCTCCCCCAGAGCCAAGCTTTGCTGATAACAGAGTTCTGGACCCTTCCACCTTTTCTTTACATACTTCAAGTGTTACTGAGCATGCCTACAGCTCTGGGATACTTCCGGTCAGTTTGAATTGACTTCCAGGTCCAAGACAACTCTTAAGAGAGAACTCAGAGCACATCCTCTCTCTCTGACTGCCCACCGGCCGGAGTGGCCAGACTCTTCCTCCAACTCTCCCCCCCCCCCCCGGACAGGTAAAGATATCATTGCGTCTAAACTTCCCCCCCTTCTTCCCTACCTATTCCTCCCTGCTCCCCCATCTTTAGTCAGCAACTGGGTTTAGCAGATTAAGGAACCCCTATAATACCTCCCTACTTTCTGTCCATTTCTGATTCTTTTTCGGATGCACCCCAAAATACATAGCACACACATCCACCACTAGTTAGGTACACCAGACCAGTACTAGAAATCTATACTTATCGATTCTCCATGTGTATTATGTTTTACCTTTGTGTATTTTTGCAATAAAAATATAATCCTTGGATTGAAAGTTACCTTTCTCCCAGTCTCATTAAGCTAAACAAGAGATTTCTTTGCTCTACACTGTCTTGTATCCAGCCTATGGTCCCAAAAGTTTCCAGAAGGCTAATATAAATAATTCCCCTAAACAAAACAGCCTTTTTGGTAACACCATTGCATCTGGCATTCTGACATAACCCGTTTCTAAAATCAGGAGGTTGCGCATACACATCATGGCTTGTACCCCATAATGGATTTTTCCTCCAGAAACTTGTCCAGTCCCCTTTTAAAAGTGTCTAGGCTAGACGCCAGCACCACATCCTGTGGCAAGGAGTTCCACAGACCAACCACAAGCTGAGTAAAGAAATATTTTCTTTTGTCTGTCCTAACCCGCCCAACACTCAATTTTAGTGGATGTCCCCTGGTTCTGGTATTATGTGAGAGTGTAAAGAGCATCTCCCTATCCACTCTGTCCATCCCCTGCATAATTTTGTATTTCTCAATCATGTCCCCCCTCAGGTGTCTCTTTTCTAGGCTGAAGAGGCCCAAAAGCCGTAGCCTGTCCTCATAAGGAAAGTGCCCCAGCCCCATAATCATCTTAGTCGCTCTCTTTTGCACCTTTTCCATTTCCACTATGTCTTTTTTGAGATGCGGCGACCAGAACTGGACACAGTACTCCAGATGTGGCCTTACCATAGATTTGTACAACTGCATTATAATATTAGCCGTTTTGTTCTCAATACCCTTCCTAATGATCCCAAGCATAGACTTGGACTAGAGCAGTCCACATTCAAATTCCTGGGTGAGCATAAAGCTCCCTATGTGACCTTGAGCTGGGCGTGTTCTCTATCTAAGCTGCCTTGCAGGTTTGCTATGAGGATAAAATGGATGGGCAGGGAACCACACAAGCCACTCTGAATGACTTGGAGGAAAGATGATGGGCTATTCATAGTATTACACTTATAATTATTTGGGCCTAAGCAGTTGGATCTTGGACAGCTATAGTTTTCTTGTTCATATTTACAGTACTTGGGAGTAAGTCCCAATGAATTAAAAGAGACTTGCAGATAATTGTGTATAGGACTGTAGTGAGACTTAACTAGTAATTCTTAAATGTGTGCTTATATCTTTACCAGTTGTCTAAACTGTGAAACCTGTATTTGAAAGAGGCTTGTCAATCTGTGGACTTTAAAATCAGTGTGGTTGGTCTGTGGAACTCCTTGCCACATGATGTGGTGACGGCATCTGGCCTGGATGCCTTTAAAAGGGAATTGGACAAGTTTCTGGAGGAAAAATCCATTGCAGGTTACAAGCCATGATGTGTATACACAACCTCCTGATTTTAGAAATGGGCTATGTCAGAATGCCAGATGCAAGGGAGGGCACCAAGATGCAGGTCTCTTGTTATCTGGTGTGCTCCTTGGGGCATTTGGTGGGCCGCTGTGAGATACAGGAAGCTGGACTAGATGGGCCTATGGCCTGATCCAGTGGGGCTGTTCTTATGTTCTTAAAATGAGGTTTAGATTCCTTTGCCTTCTACTGTATTTTCTAATAGAAATGTATTTATCCCTAAGACAATGACAGACATCAAGATGTCAGTGAAGAATCAAGAAGGCTCACCAAAGAACAGGTGTTTACCATGGTGGGAATAGCAACTATCAACTTCAGCTCAATGATTTGCTATTCAATTCTAGGACCCTTTTTTCCAACAGAGGTAAATGGATATGTAACTTGATAACCTAAGATTTAAATTTCTAATACGCTTTAAAATTATGGAATTGCATAATGTGCCTCACTTCTACTATGCAAGGTATGTAACAATGATCTCATTTGCCTGGGAAGAAATCTATTTCCCAGTATTGTTGCTGGGGAAAATGACATTTACCCCCCAAGCAAGTACTTCTGCTGCAGTTGGGAGACTGTATGACTGCAAGCCCCACTGTGGTAAAGTCATACAACACCCAACTAACAACATGCCACTCTCTCAACTACCTCTTCCCGTCCTCACTGGACACTTCTGAACCAGTTATTTGCAGTGCCCCAGGCATTTTTTTGCTCACAGTCACATGTAGAATTTTGGCGTTGTTTCCCACAAAGGCAACATAGTAGATGGATCCTTTTTCTCTCCCTCCTACATTCCTGTGCTGCTGCCGTCTTCTGCAGTATATGGGCATAGACTTCTCAAAGAAAGATGGAACAGTAAAGTGAAAATCTCAGTTGCTATCATTGGGCTACTGTAACTCCATTCTCATTATTAATGAATTGTCCCTGCTAGCAGATATGACTACTTAGCCATGGGGGGAAGGGCTGATGGGCAATAGATGAATGATAATGTCACATGAACAGTGTGACAATTTTGGACTAAACCTTTCCCACTGTTTTCTAGAGGCAGTGTTCGCCTGTTGTACCATTCTGTTGGAAACACTTTCCAGCCTCTTTCTTCTCTGTTTGAAAGAGCAAATAAATATATGTGGGCGGGGAGGGTGGTCAACTCCTCTTTGATGGAGGGGGTCTTGCCGCTTGCTTTGAAGCAGGCAGTGGGTCAGCCCCTCCTGCAAAAGCTCTCCTTGGACTCCACTGTGCTAGACAATTACTGGCCAGTCTCTAACCTTCTGTTTCTGAGCAAAGTGATCAAGCGGGTGGTGGTGTCCCAACACACCAGAGGGCCCTGGATGAAGTGCATTATCTGGATCCCTTTCAAACTGGTTTCATACTGGGCTTTCAGATGGAAACTGCTTTGGTTGCCTTGGTGGATGACCTATACCAGGGACTGGATGGGGGAGTGTGTCCCTGTTAGTCTTGCTGAACCTCTCAGTGGCTTTTGACACTGTTGACCATGGTCTCCTGGGCCAATTGGCCAAGTTGGGGGCACTGTTTTGCAGTGGTTCTACTCCTAACTGGATTGCTCCCTGATGATGGTGCTGGGAGATGCCTGTTGGATATCCTGGCCCTTGAGGTGTGGACTGTCACAGGGTTTGATCTTGTCCCCCATGCTATTTAACATCTACATGAAACCACTGGGAGAGGTCATCTGGGATTTGGAATGGGGTGCCATCAGTATGCTGATGACACCCAGCTCTATCTCTCCTTTCCTCAAGACTCCAGGGTAGCCACTGAGGTCATGGACTGCTGCCAGGAGGCAGTGGGGATCTGGATGAGGGCTAACAAGCTAAAATTAATTCTGAACAAGACAAAGGTTCTCCTGGTTCAGAAATCCTCTATGCAGGTGCTGGAGTATCGTCCTGCATTGAATGGGGTTACAGTCTCCCTGAAGGAGCAGGTCTGCAGCTTGGGAGTGTGCTTGGACTCACAGCGACTCCTGGATTCCCTGGTGGTGGCTGTGGCTGGGGGGCCTTTGCTCAGCTTTGACTGGTGCACCAGCTGTGGCTATACTTGGATTTTGTAGACCAGGCCATGTTGATCCATACAATGGTAACATTGAGGTTATATTATTGTAACATGCTCTGAGTGGGGCTGCCCTTGAAGACAGTTCGGGAATTAGTTCAGAATACAGCGGCCTGTGTAGTTACTGGAGGTAGGCAGTTCAACTCTGTTGGGCAGCTTCTCTGGCGGCTGCGCTGGCTACCCATTTGTTTCCAGGCCCAATTCAAAGTACTGGTTTTGACTCTTAAAACTCCATATGGCTCAGATCCAGGGTATCTAAGAGATCACCTACTTCCGTACAGTCCAGCTCGTCCCCTTAGGTCATTGGAGAAGGCTCTCTTACAAGTGCCATTGCCCAAGGAGGTGGGGGGGGGGCGACGGCGATAAGAAATAGAGCCTTCTCAGTAGTGGCACCAACATTAATGGAACTCTCTCCCACTGATCTGTGAACTGCTCCCTCCCTGGAAACATTCCACTGTGGCCTGAAAACATTTCTTTTTAGGCAAGCCTTCTGAGTTCTCAGCCTTTTTAACATCTTTTAACATCTGGTTCTTACAGGCTTGGGGTTTTATAAAATTGTAGCTAATGCTCTTTCATTGTATCAGTGTCTGATTGCTGTTTTTAATTGTGATGGCTTTTAATGCTTAATTTGTTTAATTGTGATTTATATTTTTTATATTATGAGTCATGTTGTAAGCAGCCGTGGGTTCCTGCTGGGCAAAAGGTGGGATAGAAATATAGTAAATAAATAATATGTGTTAGTCTATTCCCCCGTCCCTTTCACCTGTGAATTGCTGCCCAAGATTTCCCTTGGGTTTAAAATACTTTCTCTGGGGTTATTCCTAGGCTGTGTGCTTCCACTCTTCAGCATTTGAGCACAAGTGCATGGTTTGGTATTTTTTATAGGAGAAAATGGTTCTGATTTATGTTCCAAGGCTACCCATATCAATTGCACTGAGGGCATGTACAGTTGCATTGCTAGCTTATTCGGGCATTTCAAGCCATAGACAGGAAGAATGTGTCTCCTTCTCATATTGAGTTGTAAGGCTGCATGGAAGATGCTCTCTGATAAACCTGTTTGTAGGGACAGCCCATCCATGAGGGTCATTGCCTCAGGAAGTGCCCATTTTTAGCTGATTTATCTCCACTGCTGCTCCTCTTTCTTCCATTGCCTGGATTGGAAGCTGTAGTCCACCATCCTGTTCTCCATGCAGTGGGAGGAGGAGAGGCTTGGGTCATCATTGCTGAAGAAGGGGCAGCATTTGGCTCGGGTGGCAAGAGGCCTTGGGCTGGCCCTGATTGCTTGGAGGTATGCCTGGTAGGTTGTAGGGTTGTTATGGCATTCTGTCCATGTGATTCCTGACCCCACCACTTGTGAAGATATAAGTAGGTCTGCGATATGAGTTTAGAATGTTTAGCAACATTGAGGTTGCACTCTGTGGCTGATACTAATTGGTACTTGGAAGATTGTAGAATGGGAATTGTATGGACCACAACCAACTTCCATTAGTCATATAATTTCCTTCATGTAACAAACACTGAGCATTGTGTTATGAATTTTTTTATCTGAAAGCCTTTCTTTTCCTTTCTTTTTAGGCAGAAAAAAAAGGTGCTAGTAATACAGTAGTTGGACTCATTTTTGGATGCTTTGCCTTATTTAACTTCTTGACCTCCTTGATAATGGGAAACTATGTAAGTACAGTATCTTAAATTTCCATAGGGTCTGTATAATACAAAAATATTGTTTACCTTCATCAAAATTCCATTAAATGAAAATTACATTGCACCATCTTAACCTTTTGCTCCAACACAGCCTGGTAAGACCTTTTATAAGACTTCTGAAAAAGGCTCAGACTGCCAAAGGCCTTGGCACATTTCAAAAGGAAGGAAGTTCCATACTTCTGGAGTAGCCACCCAGAATGCCTTTCAGTATGCCTGTGTCGATATGGACTTGACAAACAGGTAGATTTGTTTAAGGGTGCTTGTACCAGGTCTGGGACATCATGGTGGGATGTATGGGAGGAAGAAGGTGGTCTCCAAGGTATGTAGCACTCAGGTAACTAAGAACCTTTGCAGTTATAAACAAAACTCTGAACTGTATATGGAAGACAATGGAAAATACACCCAGTGATGCCATTGGTGCAACTGTACCTAGGAGAGGGACTACTATCTCATTCTATAGCAATTGAAGCTTCCCAGGAGAATCCCATTTGGAAACGATCACAAATTTTGCCATCCAATTTAAGCAGTCATTATTGCTATTACTTTCTGAAGCATATATTTTGTCCACAGAAGAGCGTAGTCTCCATGCAAAATTGGCAGCTCTGATCTGGCCTGCAGGACACTTCTCTAAGCTTAAGACAGTAAAATTAGTCTTTTCAGGAGATGCATACAACTATGTATTGTGATAGTAAAGATCCCTTTTATGTTTTTGCACAAAAAGCCTGGGATCTCATTAGAACTATGTAGTGCTATGCATAGGTTTGCTTTGTTGAATAGTTACATTCTCCCACCCACAGTCTCCTCCTTTATACTGTAAGATGAAATACTTCATTTTTGCTGGAGAGTCTTTTCCGGGGGTCTTTGATGCTTTGAACGTATTGCCTGAAGTGCTCTAATGATAGCAGTAGGCAAAGTTTCTTTATATCGCTATGTAAGGGTATCAGTAGCAGAGTGCTAAAACAGTTAATTGTACCAGTTTATGATTGAATATGATAGAACAGTGCTTCCCAAACTGGTGGGTTGTGATCCACCAGCCAGGGAAGCACTTGTCACTGCCCATTTAAGAGGCAGAGAGAAGGGAAGGCAGCAACACAATTCCCAGGATAACACTGCTACCAGGGACAGGAGGGGTTTTTTTCACTTGCCTGCAGCCAGTGCTGCAGTACTGGAGGGTCTGTGCAGGCGGCTCTATGCAGGGGTCCCTGTGCCTGCTGAAGTCTTTTTTGTTTTTTAAAGGGCACTTTTGTTTTCATAATGAAAACTGGAAGTACGTTCTTTTTAAAAGACCTTGGCAGGCACAAGGAGCCCTGTGGAAAGCTCCCCAGGCCCCCCCCCCCGGACTGCAACGCAGGCTGCAGGTAAGCGGCAACCCCCTCCTATCCCTGGCAGCAGAGCAATCCTGGGGATCATGTTACTGCCATAGCCCCTCCCCTGCTACAACTTATAGTGCTCCCAACTCTGTTGTAGGAGTTTGGGAAGAATTTTGATATAATATGTTTAGGTGCGATGATAAACTGGACATACAATATGGGAATGATATTCTGTTGGCTGAATGAAAAGCTTGGGATTTCAAAATTATACCTAGAAAAATACTGAAAAACTTTTTTCTGTGAAATTACCTTTGTCAAAAATTTCATTTGCAAAACACTGAGACACAACTTATTTGTTCAACAAATTACAGCTTGTCCAGATTGGAGCAAAATTTATGTTTGTGGCTGGAATGTTCGTCTCCGGATGTGTCACAATTCTCTTTGGGTAAGTGTATATTTATTATTATTAATATTAATACTGATAATTATATTTATATATCGCTTTTCAAGTAAAAGTTCACAAAGCGGTTTACAGAGAAATCAAATAACTAAATGGCTCCCTGTCCCAAAAGGGCTCACAATCTAAAAAGATGCAAAAGAATACCAGCAGCTAGCCACTAGAAAAGACACTGCTGGGGTGAAGAGGGCCAGTTACTCTCCCCCTGCTAAAAAAAGGAGCACCCACTTGAAAAAGTGCCTCTTACCCAATTAGCAGGGGTATATCTTCTGCATCAATTAGCAGTATATATCTTCTGCATCATCTTAAAAAGTGGTACAGTGTTTCATATGGTTTCTTTTTACAAATTTCAAAAATTGTTCTAATAATTGGAAGTACTTATGAGACTTTTCTGTTCCAAATACTGGGGAAGTTGCTGAATTTCTTGGAATTGTTTTCTTTTCTCTCTCCTTGTTATGAAACGGAATCGCTCCCATTTTTAATAAAAGGCAGTAATCTCTGAACTACCACTGTGTTCCTAAGCCAGATATATTGTTGTTGGTATCTTTTGATATATAATTATTGAAATGTCCATTGCTGTATCTATTACTCTTTAAGAAATGTATCACAAGTATGGTACAACTTTACCTATATGTGCAATAGTTAAATGGGAATTAATTTGTTTGTCTCTAACTGGGGTAATCTTGTAAACCTACTCTAGTTATTCAGGACACAATTCTAACCAACTTTCCAGCAGCGAAGTAAGGGCAATGCAGGTTCGAGGTAAGAAAACAAACATTCCCAATCCTTGAGGAGGCCTCCCATGTCTGCCCCTCAACTGCAGGATGCAGCACATGCCCCATTGATACAGCAATGCTAGAGCTGGAAAATTGGTTAGGATTTGGGTTTCAGTCATTTAAAAAGGTTGTGCTGAAGCAAAACTCATTACATATAGCTCTTGCAATCTTTGATAGCAAGATTTCCTGCTTCAAAGAGCTATGACAATTGTAAATTCTCATAGTGCTTGGTTTCACATGGACACCCACATTCCTTCCAGTCAGAAGTACAGAGAAGGTTGAACTCTCCTGCTAACATACAACTGTGCTTCCCAAAAGAAATGGCAACAAAGTTTTGTTCAGGAGATCCAGCACCCTATCAAGGGTTACACTGCTTAACAGAAAAGGCATATTATGTGGTGCGGCCATCCATATACTTGCATACCTAAACTGGGCCCATGGTAATATAAGAACTATCCCTGTGTTTAAGGAGTCAGAAGGTCTGGCAAGATGGATAGAGAGCTGGTACCTTTCCCTCTGGTACCTTCCCTGCTATCTTCCCTCTGGATGTACTACAGATTTCAAAAGTAGATCAGAAGAAATTCAGAAGAAATGTCTTCTAGTCATGTCTGGAAGGTGTACTGAGGCATGAGGAGGTCATGTGCAGCCTCTGCACCCCAGAAGTCCTCCCAGAATCTTCTGAAAGGCACTTCCAGTTTGACAAAAATGAGAAAGTGCTTCTCGGAAGCCTCTGAGAGACCTTCTGAGGTACCTTGGAACTCCTTCAGAAGGGCCAGTTGTATCCAGAGGTCCTTGATTCCTCCCCTGGTAGACCTTAATATTGGTGGGTTCAGTATCCGAAGGGGTGGGAACGGATCCCCCATGAATACCAAGGGCCACCCTGAATTTTGACTTTCCAAACGGACATTCTGAAAAAGAGATGCAAATTCAAGATGTGAATATTGGTTCTCAGCCATTTCTTTACAACAGAATCCTGAAACACAGAAGTTGCTTATGGACCTGTTTGATCTCATTCAAAGCCTCTCTTAACTGCATTCAAACTTAACTATGAAGTGTTTCATTTATGGCTTTACTGCAAGCAGCAGCTTGACCAAGCTGGATTGATCAAATGCTTGCCACAAAGAGCCACAGCTTATGCTTCTTACCAAACCAGCAGCCCAATCCTGTGCTACCCAGGGCTGCAGCGGTGCCGAAATGGCTTCCACTGCATCTTATGGGGCTGGGAAGCAATGTGGGGTCTACTGTACTCGCTCTCTTACCCTGTGTGATCCCTACGTGATCCTGATGGGACTCGGTGGATCTGTACTTGCTATTGAGTGGACCCAGATTTGAGGATACCTGTGATTTGAGGTCTCCCAGGCTGGAAGGGGATATAGGATATGGCAGCAGGGCCAGCCACCATCTGCCACACCTTCCCCCTGCCCCAGTTTGCCTCTCTGCCTCCCTGCACTCACCTGGAGCTCCAGGCAGTGGTCATTACTCCTTCGGTGTCACAGGCATGCATGCAGGCACATGGGCCACTTGAATTGGGCCCAAATTAAATTGTTTATAAGGAAGCACTGTGCTAAATACAGCTGTGTGTCACGAGCTTGGAAACTGGAATCTTTTCATTTTTGTGTTTAGGATGTTGGACAGAGCACCTGATGGGCCAGTATTCATAGGACTGTGTTTTTTGGTTCGAGCAGTAGATGCAATTGGCTTTGCTGCATCAATGACTGCCTCCTTTTCCATTCTTGCAAAGGCTTTTCCCAACAACATAGCCACAGTTCTGGTATGTATGAAGCCAGTCGCTGCTTGGGTGACCCACACTACATGTAACCCTATAATTGTCACTGAGATGCTAAAAATGGTAGTGCCAGGAAAACAATGTGAGTGGGGTGGTGGTGAGGGGAATATGGAGTAGAAGGAATAGAAGCCAGGAGAAGAAGTTCCTTGTCTGGGAACTCCAGTCTTGTTAGAATGGAGACTGTGAATCCCCCAGAGGTAGATGCTTGAGCATTAAGAGTGAGAGGGTCCAGCCTGGATACTGTTTGGGCCTTCTTAGGCAGAAATTATCTTTAGTTTGGACCCTTCTCTCCCCGCCCCCCACTGATATCTCCCCTTTTGCCTAAAGGTTGAGAGGGTAGTGATTTCCTAGGCTAATAGGGAGTAAACAGGCTAGGGCCCAAATTATCTATAAAGAAACAGAAGTCCTTGAGTGGTATCTGCCTCTACTTATTTATTTGTTCACATTTTTATACCGACATTCCTCCAAAGAGCTCAGGGCGGCGTACGCAGCTGCTCCCCTCCTTTTGTCCTCGCAACAACCCTGTGAGGTAGATGAGGCTGAGAGAAAGTAGTTTACGCTCATTTCAAGAAGGGAAGCAAGGCAAAAGAGCCATGGCTGCTTTCCTGAGGGAGGGCTTATCGAAAGGTGGTTCAGCAGGTGCTTCAACTGTGACCTGCAGTAGTGCTTGGAGAAAAGGTGTGGGAAGATGGGTTTGCTCATCAAACATGTTTCTGTTTTTTGCCCCACTTCTGAATTGGGAGTTTCCAGTGTCTTGACAAACTAGCCCTACAATCTGTGCAAAGCCTCATTCCAGCAGATAATAGTTAGGTAGTCATGGCCTTCGCCACTGCTGACTATTGGCCCTCAGACCCCCATCTTCTGTCTCCTATGCAATCAAATTGATGACATGCTTTATGTTTATCCCTTTCTCTTTTTGTTCAGTGTGAGTTGTGCGTGCTTTTAAGTCCAAGACAATTTGGTCTGTCTTGTACCATTTAAGGGGGTGGCCTAGGAATTAGCCCTGGCATCCATTGCATGGTTTGTTAAGGACTTTGAGAACAGAAAGAATCACTGTTATTACTTTCCTATGGCATAACCTCTAGTTCCCCAGTCTCTTCTCCTGGGTAATCTCTCTGATGTGATGATGTTAACATTTTGTTCTCCCCCCCCTTTCTTCCCTCCTCCATTTTTGCACTATAATGTGCTCCCCTCTTCTTTGTAAGGATTTTGTTTTTTCTTCTACCTAAAAACCACTGACTCTTAAGGCTTATCTGTGTGTGCAACTATTATATTGCATTATCTTTTGAGTCCCTCTTTCCAGTTGTTGTATCTCTGAGTACTCTGTTTATTCAGGGGGGAAGGTGAGATATAAATTGCTGAAATAAAAGCTGGATATTCTTGCCAGTATATCCTTGTTGTCTTCCTCATTTCATGCCAGTCCACTGAGTTTTGCCATGAACCACTGCACTAGGTTCCTGTGCATGTCATCTGTTACCTCTATCTGTGTGTGCTACATGTGTCTTTGGGTATACCCAATGATACCCAGTCTGATTTTGGTTTTGACTTTAGTTTGTTTTTTCCTTCTTTTTAGGGAAGTCTTGAAATTTTTACTGGACTGGGATTAGTGCTTGGACCACCTATTGGTGGCTTTTTATACCAAAATTATGGCTACGAAATTCCATTCATTGTCCTTGGATGTGTTGTGCTGGTCATGGTGCCTCTGAACATTTTCTTCTTGCCGAAATATGGTAGGTAGTATAACTTCTTACCATTTCCATTTCAGTTGAATAGGCCAGCATTGTTTGCACATTTTGTTTTCTTCATGAAATTGTTTTCTTGGAGCCTACTGTTAACACACACATTCATGTGAATGTGAGAAATACACTGTCTATCTGCTGTATTTATGAGATTAGTAGCTAATTACCCAGCCCACAGAGCCCTTCTGTGTATAAGTGTGAATTTAAGTGCAGCAGGGCCTCTTGACTGCCTTTTCTGAACAGTAGCATTGTCTCAAATGCTTATAAAATGCTCAAGAATCAGTGGAGTACAGGAATGGGAATATAGGGATTCGTTTGGGAAGCACAGTTTAAAAAACCCACTCTTTGTTGCAGTTTCCTGTGTGTTTCAGTGGGGTGAGGGAGGTTTGGATCTTTGAGATATGATTGAAGTCTAAAGTTTTCAGTGACGCTGATATGTTTGGAGTGCTGAAGCAGCATCACCTGTGCTATATGCCACAGTCTTCATCTCCTCTGGTAAATATGTTTTGCTGACTTATGTAGCAGTTCTTAACCTCCATGGAAACCTCTTTGGTCCAGAGGGATAAGTGCAGTGATGACATTGTCACATTAACTAAGAACCACACCTCTAACACAGTGCTTCTCAAACTTATTAGCACTAGGAGCCACTTCTTAGAATGGCAATCCCGTAGGGAACCTACCAGAACTGATGTCATGGCTGGAAGTGACATCATCAAGCAGGAAAGCACCTCCCATATCACAAAATCAAATCATTAAGTAAATTAAAAGTTGACAAGTTTCAAAATGTATTTAAAATAAAGAACCCTCCAAACCCTCCCAAGCAGTTGCTGATCTGTTTAAAAAAAAAAATCCCCAAGCATCCCAAAGGCTGCAATCCTGTCCACACTTACCCGGGAATAAGCCCCATTGACTATCATTGTTAAAAGCATATACAGAGTAGCCTGTTAAAAGTACAGATCTGTAACATTTTCCCGAATGCAGTCGCATACCATGCGATAGACAATCAAGTCTAGTAAAAATAAAATGCACTTTGAAATTATGGGGATCTACCTGAAATTGGCTCATGACCCACCTGGTGGGTCCCAACCCACAGTTTGAGAAACACTGCTCTAACCTATGTACTGGTGAACCCTCATTATCTGCAAGGGTTCCATTCCATTTTCGTAGATACCAAATTCTGCATGATATCAAATCGCATGGATTTCAGGCACCAAGCCTTGCTCCGGTTGTGTCTGGAGCTGTTCTGAGACCCATGGAGGTTGCATGCAGCCTCCAGTGAGCTCAGATGGCCTCCAGAGGTTCTTGAAGAGCACTTTCAGTTTTTGACTGAAAACTGGAAGTCCCCTTCTAGGACCTTCTGAGGCCCCTGGAGGCTGCATGCAACCTCCATGGGCCTCAGAAGAGCCCCCAGAAATGACCACAGCACAACGCCAGTTGCCTCTGGAAGCTTCAGTTTGGGCCAAATGTGTCGAGCCAAATGTGTCGAGCCACAGGTCTGGAGGACCTGTGTCGAGCCAAATCTGTTGATCAAATCTGCGGTTAAGTAGGCTCAATCTGTTTTACCTTGGAAAGCAATGGTGATACCACTTTGTCAACTTGATGCAGACAAACTGAGCCTATAAATATAATGAATATTTTGAATACACATTGATTATCCTCCTTGCTATATCTCAAAGAAGCATTGTACCTAGGGAATAGAGAGCTACTCCATCTTTGTGCTATGAAAACATGTTGCAAGTTGGGCCTGAGGTAATCTTTCAGAATATTAACTCTTTTTTGTCTCTCTGCAGATTCAATTCCAAGCAAAGATTCATTCTGGAAGCTTATTGCTATACCCAAAATTATGCTCCTCTGTTCCACAATGTTTTCATTAAGTGCCTGCTTAGGCTTTCTAGATCCTACAATGTCACTATTTGTCTTGAATAAGGTAGGTACAATTGCATAAGGCTCCTCTTTAGTATGTGTTCATAATGGTTTGGGTGAGGTGGCAGTGGACCGTCAGTTGCTGGAGCAGTCCTTCAGTCATTCAGTTGGCATCCAGGCTTGTAGCTATAAAGCCAGCCAGAGGTGTGGGAAGGAGTGGAAGAGAGTTGGGGGAATGCCCAGGAAAAAGGAACAGTGAGCAGGTGTCCAGCCTGTGCAAGGTGGTGCGAAGCATTGTTCTCTTCAAGCCACACAGCTCAAATCCAACCAAACTGAGCTCCACACAGCTAAGTGTTTCTGGAAGTCCAGCTATCTCACTGCTGCCAAGCTGCTGTGCAGCCGGTGAAAGGGTCCATACAGTCTCACAGACCCCTCAGAGGGAATATGCCAAGCAGGTCTGGTTTTCAACACTTAAGAACTCAGAGTGCTTAGAACCAAAATTATTGGAGTAATACATAGTTAAAAATCTAAATTTCTTACCCACTTCAGGCAGATAATTTATAATTTTGCCTTTTACTTGTGTGTATCCAGTTATTACATTTAAAAAAAACCTTGTACAGGTGGAGCCTGTTTGTTCACAGTTTTTACATCTGTGGATCTGGCTAATCCCCTGGACCCATGTTGAGCCAGACTTGCCTCCATCTGAACTCTCTGAAGGTCCTCTTCAAATGGCTTTCTGAAGCCCACAGAGGCCCTGGGTGGATGCGCGTGGTCACTGCAGGCATTAGAAAGCCCTCAGGAGGGGACTTGAGCACAGCTCCAATCCCCTTTGGAGGGCATAAGGGACTGAAAACCACAAATTTCCTTCTGTGGTTTTTGGTATCTGGAGGGGGATGGGGTCTGAGAACAGATCCCCTGTGGATACCGAGGTCCCACCTGTATGAATGTTACTCTTGTATATATTGTGTATGCTGCAGAAGAATGCATTCCTTGTAAACCTTGCCTTTCCCTGGTTCTGCAGTTGCTACCAGGTACAAGAGCATCATGTGTGCAAATGCAGTTTAAGGCCTACAAAGACTTCCCCATTCATTTAGCATCAAAGTTGATCTGCACGTGCTTCCTTTTCTCTTCCCCAAAATGGGAACACTGTTTCACCTGTGGACTAGGGAGATTGGATTTATGAAGCTGTTCTTATGGAATAACTAAAATACTACTTTTCTTCTTGTAGTTTCACCTGGAAGTTGGTTATGTGGGATTAGTGTTCTTGGGGTTAGCACTCTCCTATTCCTTATCATCGCCATTACTTGGTTTTCTAAGTGATAAAATGCCGGTAAGTATGAAACTCCTTCATTGTAAATGTTGCATCTCTGCCATAGAACATACAAAGTGGCTTTTAGGGACTAGCTTGAATCCGAAGAGATCCTTGGGCATGCTCAGTGGAAGTTCTGTTTTCTTCCTTTTGAATGACAATGATGCCACTGAATAATGTTGTTGGTTTTTCACATGTGGTGTTTTGGTACTCTGAATTTTTTCAGCCCTTTCTCTCTCTTGCAGCATTTGAGGAAGTGGCTATTGGTCATTGGAGGGTTAATGACAGCATTATGCTATTTTATGTTAGGACCAGCTCCTATCTTGCACATTGAAAGGTAACCCATGTTGCTGATTTTTTTACAAGGGAAAGTTTGCATGTTCTGAAGTTTTTACACTGATTGAGAATACATAACTGTTTCATCCGTCACCCCTCCACAAAAAAATTCAAATGTTAATTTGAATGTTAATTTGATGTTATTCAAATTTGAATGTTAATATATATTTGAATATTCAAATTGATATTTGATAATTCAAATATATATTTGATATATATTTGATTTATATTATATATATTTGTTAATATATATTTGAATATTTGATATATTTGAATGTTAATTCAAATGTTAATTTGATGAAAAAGCAAACTAAATGCTGCCCCCTTTGCATGTGCTCTTTGTATTTCTTTGTTCAGCTTGTTCACAGTTCCAAGATGAAAATGAGTACTAACCAACTGTATTTTTTTTGGGTCCTCATGGTTGGGATGCTTAGATTTTTTTTTTAAACCATATTTCTAAGTAAAAATCACTACAAAACTCACTGGTACCTTTCTTTTCTTCCAATTGATATACATGATGTTTTCTTGTGAGATGACTGATACTTGATAATCCTGTGAGCCTCATGGTTGAGCTGAAAATTGAACAATATTTGTGGCACCATGTTGACTCTGTTATTTGACTGTACATTTGCTTGACTTGAAAGTGGAAGATATTGGTTCACATCTCTGCTCAGCCACAAAGTCAGTGGGCATCCATGGGCAAATGATTGGGTCCCCTACTCGCATCCCTTCTTGAGTAGTAACATAGACAAGTTAAAGGTGAAAAAGTGTTTGAATTCAAGATGGTCCAAAAAGATTGGCCAGGAATATGAAATGTTGATGTCTGATTAACAAGCTGGTGACTGCAATAATGGTACTCCACCAGTGGGAGTGACACTTGGAGGACAAAGATGCTGTGAACTCTAAATAGTTAATTGATTTAAAGCTATAATGGGATTGTACCATTCCCTCAGTTTACGTTAAAATGCTTCTTTTTTAGTAAACTGTGGCTGTTTGTTTTCATGCTGGTCCTGATTGGTTTTTCCCTTGCGATGAATGGTATCGCAGTATTCCCTGAGATACTCAATTGTGCATGGTAAGTTACTTTCTAATTTTCCTTTTGGCAAGAACAAAATAAATGTTCTTGGACAGCACATTCCAGAGCTAATCGACAGCACCTGGTGGTTGAATAGTCAAAGTAATTAACCACCGATCTGTGCTAGAATGGTTTAAATGTGCAAAATTGATTACTGTGATAAAGGATGAATTATGAATGTTGCAGACACCCCTTTCATTCATTTGCTGTCTTGTGCATGAGGGGCTTTGCCTGCTGGTATGGGCTACTTACCACCAGGCTGCTTGCATTTCAGCCTTTTGTCTGCAGGGGGAGCTTATCTCCCTGTTTTGTAACTTAAATCCTTGCATAATGTATGATGTAGTACAGGGGTGTCCAAACTTTTTGGCCGGAGGGCCACATCTCTCTGACACTGTGTGGGGGGCGGGGGGATTTACATTTCAAATTTGAATACATTTACATAAATGAATATATTAGAGATGGCACTTATATGAATGGATGAATTTTACTGAGCTTTTTTGTAATACACATGAGATCCAGAAAAGGGGTGTTGTTAAAATAATTCCTGACACATATAACACACCTCTTCCCTGGGAAAAGTACAGAACAAACTTAAGAGGAGTCAGAGTGGGCTTCTCCCCCCCCCCATGCAGGAGCATGTTTTTACTCTCACTCTCCCCTCCCCCAATCCTGGCAACAAGCAGCAGCAAAGCAGCAAACGGACCCAAAGGACAAAACACAGCACAAACAGACCCAAAGGAGCAAAGCAAATCAGTCAGGGAGCTGGTGGGCACCTAGCCCCTCAGGACCGGAGTTTGTTTCTTCTCATTCACACAGAGAAGGGAGCTGCCTGTCTCTCTCTCCCTGTCCCTCCCCCAGCCTGAACCCAGCATCAAACAAACTTAGAAGCAGGCAGAGAGTTGTGTGCATTTCCCCATTCACAAATGGACCTCTACCTTCCTCCCTCTCTGCCAGCAGCCCCAACAAGCAAAAGCAGTAGGTTTCCTCCCCATTCAAACATCCCATGAGTTCTTCCCTGCAGCCCCCCCCCCCGCCTCCAACACACACACTTTCCAGGGAGTAAGCCCCACTGACTCTATGGGACTTACTGCCGAGTAGACATGCTCTCCAGCTGCATTCAAACATCCCTGGGACTTCTCCCCTGCAGTGCCAGCCCCCCCCCCCAAGCACACTCACAGTCCAATCGGATCCACACTTTCCTGGGAGTGAACCCCACTGAGCCTGATGGGATTTACTGCTGAGTAGACATGCTCTCCAGCAGCATTCAAACATCCTGCGATTTCTCCCTTGCAGCAATCAGCACAAATAGACTCGGTTTCCTCTCCCTCCTCAGTGCCTCCCCCCCAAGCCAAACTCAAGCAGCACAGACAGACCCAAGACTTCTCACCCCATCCAAAGCCTGCACTCAGCTGCAGCCTCCCCAACCTAATGGGAGGGTTGTGGATGGGTGCGGCTCCTGCTCTTAGCCTTTTCCTTGCTGTCCCTGCAAAGAGCAGTTGTGTCCAGGCGGTTTCCAGCAGGCCGAGTGCCCATTTGAGATGGGGGCTAACGCTGGGGGGCCGGATTGGGGCCCTCTGCGGGCCTCAAGTGGCCTGGGGGCTGGGGTTTGGGCAGCCCTGATGTAGTATAACAGGATGGAGTACTACAAGCAATGGGACAAAGAGGCAACACTCCATTACCTTATTCTTTCTGCAGGGGATACAGTAGGAGAAGGGGTGATCACTGTTCCTCTTATGCCTTTATGAAAAAGGCAGACCTGCAGTAGCTCCTCTATTACATTGATGTTACATTTAAGCTGTTTGGGCCAGTAGAACGTATTTACATATCTGGAAGTAACCATTTTGTATCTCTCCCTCTGTAGTGAGAATGGATTTGAGGAAGGATTAAGCTTGTTAGGACTAGTTTCTGGGCTCTTCGGTGCAGTATGGTCCCTTGGGTAAGTAGAAAGTCATGGAATGTCAACTTTTTTTGCTTATTCTATCTGCATGTCAATTTAGATGGGTGAAGAGGATGCCATCCAATAGCCCACCCCTCTTTTCCATGCTGAGTCTTGGTACTCCTCTCTTGCTTGGCAAATGGAGGGCGGAATGATTTGGTTCAACTGGGCTGATTCTGCTGTGTATGGCCTAATCAGTGTGCTCTGTAAACCTACAAAGCATTCAAATGTTTCTTGTGTGCAATTAGAATCTGACATAATCAAATCTAAGAGTGACTGAACAATCTTTATTGATCAAACAATCTTTATCTACCATCACTACTATCATGCAAGCAAAAGGTAGTGCTAAGGCCATCCACTGGCATTACACTAGCAGTTCTTGAGGACGTGCAATTATGACAGTAGGCAAAGCCTTGCTCCCACCCTACAGCACTTAATCCAAACTGTTTCACAATGTTGTGGAGGTGGGGTAGGCCCAGTGGCTTCATTGAAGGACTATAGAGCAGGAAAGTTCTGGAAAATATTGCTTCTATAACCCCTTTTTATTCCTTCCTCATATTAATGATCCAATCCATCCCCACCCCTTTGTATTTTTGATAAACTATTTACTTACAGGTAGCTGTTTGAACTTGGTCAAAGTATTGCCCCAGTTTTCCTTGGCCATTTGCTGTATATAGGTAGGGCCCCATATCTGTAGATCCTGTACCTGAAGTTTCAATCATCTACAAATGTAGGGCTCTCCCGCACACCCATTAATGTGTTTTTGGGATTTACTCAAGTAAAAATGTTTTGCTTAACAGGGTCTCTATGAGCATAAAAGCTTCTAGCAATCTTAAGGCTGCCTCACAGCAGGCTGGACAACTGGAAAAAAAACAACAAAAACTAGATCATGGTTAACAGGAAGCAGTCTTTGGTTTCCATTTCTGTGGGGGGGGGGCTGTGGAACAGATCTCTGGTGGATATGTGGGCATACCTGTACTATTGGATAGACTTCAGGAAAATGCTCTCACTCTCACTCTCACTCTCACACACACACACACACACACACACACAAAACAGGGATTAGATGTGTACACCTGTGGGCTGGGCAGAAGTGGGTTAAGGAGTAAAAAGCAGTATGACTGCAGTCCTTGCAGTCCTCTCTTCCAGTCAACTCTCTTGTGTGTCCTTTCACAAAATACTTTCAACTGAAAACCACTGAAATGAAGAATATAATCTATCCGGGTTGAAATCAACAAAAGAGTGGGGACAAAAAATTCTAGCAACCTCATGTAGATCCTCTACAGATGTCATTTAAATTCCTACATTTAATAAAACCTTGAAACTGTTAAATGTAAGCATTTGGAATGCTATAATTCACAAAAGAAAAATGTGGGTGGAAGAAGAGTATTAATAAATAAAAGAACCCTTTCAAACTGTTGGCAAATCAACCTATATAAAAACCTAATTTTGAATCTGTCACAAGACTTCTTATTTCTGTAAATAGGTGTTACGCTTTCATCAGTCCACTATGAATTTCACTCCGATTACAAGTTCCTTGATTGAGTGCAGTGGGGGGAATGGATGGGGGTGTGGGTAATGTTGGCTCACTGCTCCCATTCCCTACAATGGCTTCATGTGCTTGCCCATGAGGTCGCTGTTCTCTAGTATTGATGACATGAGTCTGTTCTGTTATACCTATTTCAGGTTTAGCTCATGAGCCTAAGAGTAGAATCGTTCTTGAAAATCATGTGTGAATTATTTCCTAGTGTCTCATTATATTGGATAACAAATAGGGCATGGATCCAACAAAACTTTTTTTTGGCTTGCCTGAGAACTTGTAAATGCCAGAGAGATTTTTGAATCTTGCCCCACCTTTTGAATAGAAGACTTCCTCCCCCACTGTCATTTTGAAAAGCTGTCTGCTATGCAGCAAGGAGTACGGTTCAAGAAACAATCCTAAATTCTTGTTGGGTTAATGGGAAATAACTTGGCTCAAAGTAGTATACAAATATGTTCATATATTTTGGGGGCATTTGCATTAAATCTGGCACTTTTCTTATCCTAATCTCTTTAGATCTTTTGTCGGGCCAATACTGGGTGGATTCTTAAATGAGAAGCTTGGTTTTGAATGGGCTGCAACTATACAAGGTGGATGGGCGCTGTTAAGTGTATGTAAACCAAAATGTCTTGATGGCTTTTTATGGCTGTATTTGAAATATTACAAATGCTATAACTGTTTTGTTTTTCTCTCTCAAGGGATTATCTATTGGAATATATTATATCTATGAGTCATTTTGTAAAAAAAGGTACTGTGAAATTTTCTTTTCCCCCTTCAAATCTATCAATGAAAAATAGTAGCGTAGTCGTGATTTAAAAAAACTACAAAAAACTGTCATATTCTGTTTCTCTTGTCTGTTTCTGGATTAATTGGTTTTATTTAATCTACATATCTGTTGAATACGATCAAATAGCATTATGAGCAAGACTGTGCCAAATACTACCATTTTCTCAGTTAGAAAATAGAGTTTTGGATGCATCCAAACAACTTAAATTACTCACTGTATTGAACATTTGCATAGTTTCATTGGTGTTTAGCTTCCATTTTATTTCTATTTCTACTCCTTTGCCCTCACAGTGCTCTGTCTCTTTGCTCATGGGAACAATTAAGGCTGCAGTCCTATACTTTCCTGGGAATAAGTCCCACTGAATACAGTGGGACTTGCTTCTGGGAAGATATGCATAGGATTGTGCTGCTGGTCTCATTGCCTATGCTGTCCCATGTGTTACTGTTTGCATGCTCCTCATGTACAGTATCATGGCATCAATAAAATCTGATGTGTTGCCGTAGCTAAAAAGACAAAATGGCTTCCTGAACAAATGAAACTGAAGATGTGTAGAATAAAGAACAAAAACACACAGTAACATTGATATGAGGTACTTATGTTTGCAAAGTGCTGAAATCGGGATAGTTTTCAACAAGCTGATGTAAGAAGTTTTGACTCGACATTTAAATTTATGTCACTTTTTTCCACTTGATGATGATGCTCCCAAGAGAGAAAGTGAAAATATGACACATGAATTGCATTAAGTGTGCAAAGAACATCAAGAATCTCTCCTTTTGTCTCCAAACAGATCCTGTCCTCAAAACCTTTTGGTCACAGAGCAAGAAAGAACTCATCTTTTATCAAGTGAAACATAAATCTTCACTAGTTTAATTTAGAAAAGTAACCCACAAACAATGAATTGCATCACTTGAAATGTAGCGATTTGTTTCATAATGTCCCATAAATGAACTGTGATTTTTTTCATAACTACTACTTCATGTAGGAGTAGTTTCATAACTACTACTTCATGTACTACTTCAGACAATTGAGGCCTTTTATTTTGGACTTTCCTGTCATCAGCTCTTTGAAGTGGTTGTATCTACAGAGAAGTATTTTGTACTTTTGTAATGTCAAATACACTGCACAGTGTGAAAGATGTATTGAAATACTCTTCTTTTGTACTTAATAGCACTGATGGTTGGAACCAAATATACCTGCTGGTCCAGTTTCTTTGAAGGCACATTTTATTCCAGTTTATTTTGTTAATAGTTTTAAAAGAACATTATGCTGAACTGATTACTAAAATGGACTCTTGTTTACTAATTTAAAATGAAAAGAATAAAACACTATGAAAGCAGTTCTATCCATCTGTACTTTCTCTGAATTCTTACTGAGACAGCCTTGATTGTTTTCATTGTGACACTTGTACATATTGTGCCATAGGTGCTTGTAATGTGTGCAATTGGTGCTTCAATGTGTGCATATAGCTCCTGTGCATGTAGGCTTGTCTCTTCTGTTAAAGAAAAAGAAAAACTCATTTGCAATGTGACACTGTTTCTTATGTAGAAAACAATTGTCTTTGTTTCATTGAAGGGACCAGGTCACACACAAAACTCAGGGGACTGGGAACTCCAGTTGTGCAGCAGGCATCACACCATCACACCCTCAAGAGATGGTTAAGTCAAGACAATTGCAATTGGATGAAAAAGTTAGCTTAGTTGAACAATAGAATAGACAGTTGGTGAATCCAAAAGGTTAGCAACATGTCAAAAATTCCAAAACCTGACATGCTGTGTGTGTGTGTCTCATACACCCGAACAAAAGAGAAACAATTCTTTACCTATTTAAAAAAAAATACAGTCCAATCATTTGTGGTGCTATGTATTATGCAAAGCTACATGAGATAATAACAAAAATGAAATACCTGTAAAATAGATTTGGTTGTTAGGTGCTGATAAATGTTGGCATGTCCCCCAAACATTGTGGCATGTCATCAGTTCACCATCACTTAAGTCCTGTTGCAATACAGAGTATGCAAGAGGCACTCAGTGCCCCTGAGAAGCTCTAAGAATCAATTTGTCTCTGCTAGTCTGCAGCCTGAAGTAACCATTTAATCTGGTCTCATGATCAACTAATCTTGGAGGGAATCTCAACATGGGGACCAGACCATTCAACATTAAGAGCAGTGACAGGTTTTGCTTTTATTGTTAAAATGCCCTCAAATGCAGCACTGTCCTAATTCCCCATAGGAATGAATGGTAACTGTTCAAAGAATTGGAAAAAGAAAGATGTCTGGGGGGGGGCACAACTACAAAAGAGGTAAACCTTCTGAAGACCTATCTGGCTGGGATGGGAAGGCAGCTTCTGTCTTTAGTTGTCCTAGACTGTGATACTATAACACTGTCCTGAAAGTAAGACACATCGAACATAATAGGAGTTACTTCTGAATAAACATGCATAGGATTGTGCTGTTTGAAGCCACTTGCTTTGTCTCATATTTTGCTTGTTAGTATGATTCTCCATGTGAAAATAGAACTGCTCTGATCTGAAATTTTCTTTGTTTGTTCAATGTGACTCTTCAGGTCCTGAGTTTACCCAATAACTCCCTATACCTGATAACTCCCTAAACCAGCAATGTTCAACATTTTTCTCTCATGACACACTGAGAAGGCACTAAAATTGTCAAGGCACACCATTGGTTTTTTTTTTACTATTAACAAAACACACTGCACTGGCGGCTCACATCCCCAATGGCCCTACTGATATGCCCCTGACTAACTCCTACAGCACACCTGCAGACCATTTGTGGCACATCAGTTGAAAATCACTGACCTAAACTGACATGTTCTCTTGCTCAAATATTGGCCAACAGCCAACATTGGTTTAATGTTGGTGAACTATTGGAGGCTATCCACATATTCATATGTATCTTCATATGAGACATTCTGAAATGTGTGCTGTTCTTAATTTGGCAGAAAAGTGCTTTTTGGCTTTGACATAATTATTCTTAGATCAAGAAATGTCATTGTCAGAACATAGGTTCCTACGTTTGTGTATGACTTTAGGGTAGAGTTTGCATGGTGTGGCAGAATTATGTTCCGGGCAGCAGAGTTTTCCCTTGTTTCTAACCCGTTTAGCATCCCAAGTACATACCTGCTTTCCAAGCAACACCCAAACTCTACAAGCATAGTTTACTTCCCATATTTGATTGGGGTTGGTGAATTCCATAAACGCTCCATCTGGGCGTTCCCAGCTCCCCATAAGAACATAAGAGTAGCCCCACTGGATCAGGCCATAGGCCCATCTAGTCCAGCTTCCTGTATCTCACAGCGGCCCACCAAATGCCCCAGGGAGCACACCAGATAACAAGAGACCTCATCCTGGTGCCCTCCCTTGCATCTGGCATTCTGAAATAACCCATTTCTAAAATCAGGAGGTTGCGCATACACATCATGGCTTGTACCCCATAATGGATTTTTCCTCCAGAAACTTGTCCAATCCCCTTTTAAAGGTGTCCAGCCTAGACGCCATCACCACATCCTGTGGCAAGGAGTTCCACAGACCAACCACACGCTGAGTAAAGAAATATTTTCTTTTGTCTGTTCTAACTCTCCCAACACTCAATTTTAGTGGATGTCCCCTGGTGTTATGTGAGAGTGTAAAGAGCATCTCCCTATCCACTCTGTCCATCCCCTGCATAATTTTGTATGTCTCAATCATGTCCCCCTTCAGGCGTCTCTTTTCTAGGCTGAAGAGGCCCAAACGCCGTAGCCTTTCCTCATTAGGAAGGTGCCCCAGCCCCATAATCATCTTAGTCGCTCTCTTTTGCACCTTTTCCATTTCCACTATGTCTTTTTTGAGATGCGGCAACCAGAACTGGACACAATACTCCAGGTGTGCCTTACCATCGATTTGTACAACGGCATTATAATACTAACCGTTTTGTTCTCAATACCCTTCCTAATGATCCCAAGCATAGAATTGGCCTTCTTCACTGCCGCCGCACATTGGGTCGACACTTTCATCGACCTGTCCACCACCACCCCCAGATCTCTCTCCTGATCTGTTACAGACAGCTCAGAACCCATCAGCCTATATCTAAAGTTTTGATTTTTTGCCCCAATGTGCATGACTTTACACTTACTGACATTGAAGCGCATCTGCCATTTTGCTGCCCATTCTGCCAGTCTGGAGAGATCCTTCTGGAGCTCCTCACAATCACTTCTGGTCTTCACCACTCGGAAAAGTTTGGTGTCGTCTGCAAACTTTGCAACCTCACTGCTCACCCGTCTCCAGGTCATTTATGAAGAGGTTGAAAAGCACCGGTCCCAGGACAGATCCTTGGGGCACACCGCTTTTCACCTCTCTCCATTGTGAAAATTGCCCATTGACACCCACTCTCTGCTTCCTGGCCTCCAACCAGTTCTCAATCCATGAGAGGACCTGAGCCGCAAGCCGCATCCCCGCCGCGGACACACCCGCTGCGCCACCGCCCCCCGAAGCCGGGCCCCCTTAGCTCAGCTGTGGCGTCATGGGGTTCTCCCGGTGGAGGCAACCCCCGCACAGCCCGTGACATCACTGTTGCAGTGCTCCACCTCCGCCAGGTGAGCTACGTGCGCTGCACCTGTCCAGGCTCTTCGCAGCGCCCCCTGCAGGTGGGCTGCGCTTGTGGGGGCAGAGAGGTCAGTAGGGGCGGAGAGGTGCCCCACCTAGCTTTGGTCCAGCCCCTCATCGCATGCAGACAGGAGGAGGAGAGGCTCCTGTGCCTACAACACCTCTAGGGTGCTGCTGCTGCTGCGTCCCCACCTAGACCCCTTTCCCCTTCCTGTCCCTCTCCAGCCAACTCTTCTCCTGGGAGAGGAACCGCCTGGAGAGAGGAAGCGAAGAGGGAGCTCCACCCCCAAGCAATACTGCTCTGACCTGTGCCTGCTGGGGCAAGTGGACAGCAGCCCCCAGGGAGGCACCCCTGCCTGCAACGGTCCAGCAGGGCACGCAGGCTCTGCACTCTTCTCCCCTTCACAGCTTGTTGGGCGCTTCCAGTCCCGAAATGATGGCACCTGGGCCACACCTCTAAGCACCTCTAAGCACACAGGGAGACCCAGGCGGGGTGCTTCACCGCTGCAGAGAGCTGGCCTCAAGAAGTGCTCTGAAAAGTGGTTCTTGCACAGCGTCTAGTGTGGCTGAATAGGCCAGTTCGGGAGTGACAATCCCTTCCACACTGGGAGCAAGTGCAGTCTGTCCCTGGTCTGTCTCCCTGGCTGTGGGCCCTCCTTCTTTGCCTCTTTACCTCAGTCTGTTGGGCAAGTGTCTCTTTAAACTGGGAGAGGCCATGCTGCACAGTCTGCCTCCAAGCAGGACGCTCAGAGGCCAAGGTTTCCCATCTGTTGAGGTCCATTCCTAAGGCCTTCAGCTCCCTCTTGCAATTACATGATGGCATTATTCCTAATAGTGATTTTAGTAATTTTGGTCACTAGTGGTGTCACGTCTTACTAACACTTTATTGGTTCCATGCTGTGTCATAATAACATCTCATTGGCTCTTAGAACAATCAGTCCCATTGGTCTGTTTTGAATTAAGGAAATGTACTTTTTTGTTACATAAGACACTTGCATTTTTGTTTTCTGGTTTTTTGACCATAACTTTTGATAGAATTGAGATATTTCACTCCAGCATTTTTCATTGCATTCAGCTGTAAATTACACATTGAATGGCATTATTCTTAATAACCGTGATTTTAGCAATTTTGGTCACTGGTGCTTGTCACACACACCCCGTGCACATCACCCGGTGCAGCTCGCAGCCCCCAGTGACACCACTGGATTGAACCAAGGAGTTTCTGCATTCAGAACAATGCTCCACCCCTCCAAGTTAAGGTGCATAAGTAGGCTGAATCCATAGATAGGAATGTCATCAGGTCTTACTAGACCCAGGGAGTGCCCAGTGGGCACAGGACAGGGTCCTGGAAAGGCATGGTGGGACAGGGCACAAGCTATCAGCCCATTGAGCAGACTGCACCTGCATATGTTGGAGCAGCAGAGGAGCAGCAAGGCATGACAAATGCCTGCAGGAGCCTTTCCGTCTTCCAGAAGGGGGGCTTAGGATTCAGAAGGGAACCAGGCTGGGTGGGTAGAACCAGGAAAGAGGAGGGACCAACCAAGGCCAGGGGATTATAAAGAGAGGGTCAGGACTAAGAAAGGGTTGGAGACCAACTAGATAGGAAATGCCAGAGCCCTGTAAGGCTGGAGAAGGAATTTTACCAGGGGGCATGAAGTTTCTTTTGGGCCCATTTGCAAATGGAGAGGGGTGAAAAGGGCAGGCGAGGGTGGTGATGGGCGAGCAAAATAGCGGCAGGGAGGGGCAAAACAGGGTGGGGGAGGGTGGAGACAGCTGGAAAAGTCTTTGGAGCCCAGGTGTACCCACCCATCTGGCATCACATTCCTAAGCTATGCACTCCTAAGTCTCACCAAACATGGTGAGGAGAGGGATGGAGGGGTGACCGAGTCATGCCAGTGGCTGAAGCGCCTCGCAGCCCAAGCCGGAGCTGCGCGTGGTGCCTGCTTTGCTGGGAGACGCGAGGGGGAACTTCTCCTGCGGGGAGGGGGGGCTGAGCTGCCGGGGACCAGGTGCTGCCGGGGACCTGCAGGGGCTGCCCCTTCTCCCTCTGCGGGCCGCCAGCGCCAGCCCCGGGACTGGGGGACACAGGGGAGCAAAAGGGGCAGCGCGGGCGCCTCGGGGCCCCGGAGCTCGGCGGCCCTTGCCCGGGAGACCGCTGGGCGTGCCCGCAGCCTCCCCGGGCGGCGCCGGCCGCAAGCCGCGCTCGCCCCGCGCTCTTGCCTGGCCTGCGCCCGGGAGCGCCCGCGCGCTCCGTCTGGGCGCCCACCAGGCGGCACCGGCTCCCCTGCAGAGCCACGGTCCGCATCCCTGCCGCGGACACACCTGCTGCGCCAACGCGCCGCCCCCGAAGACGGGCTGCTCCGGCCGCCTCTTCACTCTGTGGCCGCGTCACCGGGTTCTGTGCTCCAGCCCCGCCCTCCGCCAGGTGCGCCACCTGCCCGGGCTCTTCAGGTGGGCTGCGCCGGTGACGCCAGCGGGGGGTGCCTCGCCTCCCCCCTCATCGCAGGCAGGAGGGGAGGGGGAGGCGCTCCTTTGCCCCCCACCTCCAGGGTGCTGCTGCTGCGTCCCCACCTAGACCCATTTTCCCTTTCTGACCCCACCTCTGGCTGGCTGGCTGGCTGACTCTTCTTCTCCTAGGAGCCTCCTGGAGAGAGGGAGCCAAGAGGTCCCCCCAAGCAGGACTGGTCTGACCTGTGCCTGCTGGTGGAAGTGAACAGCAGTTCCCAAGGAGGTGTCCCTGCCTGCAGCAGTCCAGCAGGGCACGTGGGGCTCTGCACTCTTCACCCCTTTGCAGCCTGTCCGGTGCCTCCAGTTCCCAAAATGGTGGCACCTGGGCTGGGCTCCAGGGAGTCTCTTGTTAAAGACGCCTTTAAAAGGGGGTTGGACGAGTTTCTTGAGGAAAAATCCATTATAGGGTACAAGCCATGATGTGTATGCGCAACCTCCTGATTTTAGAAATGGGTTAAGTCAGAATGCCAGATGTAGGAGAGGGCACCAGGGGAGGGCACTTGTTATCTGGTGTACTCCCTGGGGCATTTGGTGGGCCGCTGTGAGATACAGGAAGCTGGACTAGATGGGCCTATGGCCTGATCCAGTGGGGCTGTTCTTATGTTCTTATGAGACCCAGATGGGGTGCTTCACAGCTCCAGGGAGCTGGCCACAAGAAGGCCCACTTGCCCACAGGGAGAGAGTCTGCCAGTCAGCTAGCCAGCCCCTGTGTCCAGCACCTCTGTCTTTGAAAGACATCTGGGCCATCAGGTGCCATCCCCACCACCTCCTGTAGCAAGGAGTTCTACAGACCAATCAGAGGCAGGCAACCACTGTCCAGACTCCCCTTTCTGTCCAACCCACTTTGAAAGGCATGGAGTCTGCTGGATTAAACCCAGGAGCTTTTGCATTCAGAACAGATGAACTACACTAAGTCTCCCCACCCCTCCAAGTTAAGGTGCATAAGTAGGGTGAATCCATAGACAGGAATGTCATCAGGTCTTACTAGACCCAGGGAGTGGCCTGCCCAGTGGACACAGGACTGGGTCCTGAAAAAGTATTGGTGGGACAGGGCGCAAGCTGTCAGCCTGTGCAGCAGTGGGTGCATGCATATCTGTTGGAGCAGTAAAGGAGCAGCAAGGCAAAGGCAATTGTTTGCAGGAGCCTTCTGATCTCCCAGAAGTGGGGCTTAGGACTCAGAAGGTGGCATAGGGCAGGGCCTCTGAGAGAAATTTGACCAGGGGGTATGAAGTTTCTTTTGGGCCCCTTTGCAAAAGGGGAGGGGTGAAACAGGGGGAAGGTGGTGATGGGTGCGCAAAATGGGGGCAGGGAGGGGCAAAACAGGGTGGGGGGGGTGGAGACAGCTGGAAAAGTCTTTGGAGCCCAGGTCTACCCACCCATGTGGCTTCAGCCGCTAGATACAGTAATATGGAAAACGAAACACACTCCTAAGTGTCCCTAAAAATCTTTCAAATATAGAAAATCATGCAGAAAATTAGCATCATTATATTTATGCTTACACTAGAATGGAAAGTGTGTATCAAAACTTGCTTCTGCAGCAGCTGTAGTCTTGCAGCTGTGTCCCTGAGCTCCCATACATTCCTTCATGGTAAGCAGATCCACAAGCAAAGAGCTACTGAAGCAGTCCAGTTTCCTCCCAGCTTTGACAATCTGGAGTGTCATGTGTCTTCAGCCCAGCATATATGACTTTCCAGTAGCTCCAGCTACACACTCATGATGGTATCCTCAACATCGTATGCAGGCAACAAGTCTGAGTAAATAGGAAAATGTCAGATCTCAGGAAATTTCTGGGCCCTCTCCTTTGGCTCCTGGGCCCCCTTTTTGACCCTGGGCCCGGGTACAAATTACCTCCTTTACCCCCCTCTTCTAGGCAAGGTTTATTCCAGAAGGTTTATTCTGGAAGCTTATTGCTATACCCAAATTTATACTGCTCTGTCTCACAGTGTTTCCATTAAATGTGCTTAGGCTTTCTATATCCACTTCCAGGCCCAGTCTGAAAAGGTGGTGACTTGGGTTCAGGGTACCTTCTGGGCTTCCTTCTACCTCCCTGTTTGAGGATCATCTTTGGGGCTCTGCTCTGTATTTTCCTGCTAGTGGAGAGGAGAGGGGGTGATGCATGACAGTTCATCCTCCACAAGGTCTGCTTGGCCCCCATGTTACAATGTGTTTAGCAGGTAAAGACCTTGCTGTTTCACTAAGCATTTTGGCCTGATGGTGATCTTATTCCTGTTTGCTATAGGTTGGTTTTGTGGGTGTTTTTTTAAAAAAATGCCATTGCTGTTTTGTTGCTATGCATCTTTGTTGAGGTTTTATGTTTCATTGTTTTTAGTGTATGACTCCTCTTTTTTGTAAGCTGATTGAATGGCCCATTGTGAGTAGAAAAGTGGCACAGAAATGTCAATAATAAATGAACATCTTGCACTGAATGGCTACAATTCTGTACAGAAGTAGGCCATTTAAATGTGGCTGAAGGTGGTTGGATTTCAGCAGCTTGTGTGCAAGATTGCAACCGATGGTTTTGTAGCAGATAATTAAGACATAGAGGGGCCTGCTTTTTTTCCATTTTTTCCAAATTCTGCTTTATTCAATTGTAGTGCAACTTCTAAGTTTTATAGTTAAAATGTTGGCATGAAGGAGAGAGATTATGAATAACCACAGGACTGTCAAGGTGCAGAAAAGATGGTATTTGTAGACTTTGATGTCAGCTGATTCTTCAGAGACTGCAAGGCAGGGTAAAAATCTTCAGAATAAAGAGACCAGGGGTCATCTAGACTGATGCTCTAGGCTTGGAACAGGATGTTCTATACCACAAACATTCCTTTGTGACTTGAACAGGACCAGTTGAGAATAGAAATATTTTGTGTAATCAACTAAAACCCTAAGGAGAGGGTGGAAAAACCTAAATATGAAAATTGTTTAAATGCTGATGGTGGTGTTAAAGAGTATTTAGTTCTTATTTAGCTGCATTAAATATTTATAACTTAGAATTGACTATGCAAATAACTAATAACCTATTTAAATGAAATATAAATATAAATTTATATTTATATAAATATATAGCATTTTAAGCAAGCTTTCTTGATGCAGAAGTAGTGCATATGTTTGAGTACACTAAAGCTACTTGGAGTCGTTTATCAGCTATTCCAAAGCTTGCAAAATAGAATTTCATAGCAGTCATCATATGAGTACAGATAATGATCTTGTTTGTCTAACTGTGTTTCATGTGTAGGCAGCTGATGAATGTTCCAGGCAGTCTGGACTTCCTTACAAATGAGAGGAAATGGAAGTACCAGATAATAGTCTGTGACAGATGACAGTTGCATCCAAAATGATTTGGATCAACCCCAGTGCAAGCATAGTGTACAGTGTGTAACACTGAAGTGGTGCTTCAGACAGTTCGCAGGAAAGTGTGCCTCCTATAGTTCAGTCCAGGTTTGGGCCTGTGGGAATGCCTCAGGCCCCAAGCCACATGCAGTGAGTGCAGAGTCTCCCAATAGTTCCAGGGATGCGGTCTCAGTTCCTGAGGCCTTGCCCCTGGGTCTCCCCTGTGGATTATAGTGGACACAGAGCCCAATCCTATCCAATTTTCCAGTGCTGCTGCAGCCATGCCAATGGGGCGTGTTCTACATCTTGTGGTGGGGCAGCAGTCACAGAGGCTCCTTAAGATATGGGAACATTTGTTCCCTTATCTTGAGGCTGCATTGCGGCTGCACCAGTGTTTGAAAATTGGATATGATTGGGCCCTTAATGAGAAGCTCTCTGTCTCCCCAAGTGGCTCCATCTCTGCCTTTCTCTGACAAGATGATTAGGTTTGGCAACTCTTTCTTTCCTTCCTTCCCTGGTTACCTGCCCAGCTCTTTCCTCTGATTTTTCTTCCTTTTCTGCTCGCTGCCCCTCCCCTCCAAGGGCAGTGATATGAGGTGGGGTCTCATGCTGTGCCATGGAGCTTGGTGACTTGGAAGATGATGTCACCACCAAACTTCCAGGTCACAAATGTCTGCATTTGTTTAACTGTTAACAAGCAGGCATGAAGAGGAAGGCTCTTGGCACCTGCTTGTTAGTGTGCTGTTGAGACATGCCATGAGTAGAATGAGATGACAGAAGACTTGTAATGCTGGTTGATGACTGACATGTGATTCACGGGTCACTGCTGATCAAAGATTTTATCTCTGCACGTGTGTGGGGGATAAATGCAGGCAGAGGTGGGTCTATATGAAGGCCTAAACAATTGTTGAGGAAGTCTGGTGCTCCAAACAGCATCAACTGTTACTGGATCAGCACACCAGGATACCACTTAGTTCTTCTACAAGACTACATGGCTGCTTGCAGTTCTATCCCACTGCAGCCTTGGAGAGCAGAAACAAACTCAAAGTTGTCTCAAGTTCCCCTAAGGCTGTTGACTTCTCAGCCCTAGAAGCACAGCATGGAAGAGTGAAAAGTTTATGAACTCATAAATGGCACTTGTGGTGTTGTAAAAATGCAGGTCATTATTTTTTTTAAGCATTCATCACTAGATCTGTCCTTCCATTTTAAATTTAAAAGGAAATAGAATTGTACATGCTTATTCTTCTTTAGATAAACGTGGGGAGTATTAAGTTGTAGGTCTTCAAAGTATAATATCACAGGTAGTTCTTAAAAGCCTGATATTCCTTTTTTTGCCCTGTTTTGAGTTCTCATGGACAAACTTGGTGGCATTGGGAAGCTTTTTTTCAACTGCTTGCTCTTCACCCCTGCTTGTTGGCGCTTTGCTTCAAACTTTGGCGGGAACACCAGGGGGGAGCTCTTCAGATAGGTTTGGGGAGCTAACAGTCACAAACTTAAATCTGGTGTCTGTCTTCTCCTGTTGTTTTTAGGTCTGTTGTGGGTGGATTCCTAAATGGCAAGCTTGGTTTTGAACAAGGTGAAGGGGTATCAGGAAGTACATATAAACCAATATTTATAGGCCCAATCCTACTTAGCGCGCGCTGACTCACTGCTGGCGCGCACTGTCACAAACATGCTGTAAGGCACGTTTGCAGGCCCTAGCGCCGGTGCTAGCCCAGTGCTGGGCTAGCACTGGTGGAGCACTGGAGCTCTGCTGCTTGGTGGTTGCACGGGCCACCAAGCAGTGGAGAAGTAGGTGGGGGTGTGGGGACAGGTGGGGAGGAGGCCTTCCAGGGTGGAGGGAGTCAGGGAAGGCGTGGGGAGGAGGCGTGCTGGGGGACAGGGAGCGGGGCAGGAGTGAGGTGGGACTGGTGGAGCTTTGCTCCACTGGATCCAGAGCCTTTGTGTTGGGCCGGCCACCTGACACAGAGGCTCTTCATTCTACGCTGACATTCAGGTCATTGTAGAATCAAGTAGCCCCATTGCAGGGCTACTCGGTTCACCTGGGGGAAGGAAACAAAAGTCCCCTTCTCTCAAGGAGGAGGCGGCAGCTGCTTGGAGCACACTGGATGCAGCAGTAGCCATTTTTGGCACCGCTGCAGCTCCACGTGTCAGGCAGCTCAGGACTGGACTGTAAGTGTCTATATAGAAGAAAAACGTTGCACCATGAAATATATTCTGAAAACTTCTAGTTCTGTGGTTTTATTTTCTTGCATTTGTATCCTGTCCTTCCTACAATGAGCTTGCCTGCTGGTCCAGTTTCATTAGAAGAACTTTTATTGTTAATACATTTAAAAGGATACTATGCTGAACTGATGCCCTAAATGTATGTTTGCCTGCCAATGTGAAGAATAAAACTGTATACTGAAAGCACTTTTTTTCCTCTGCTCCTTCTCTGAATTCTTACTGAGATAGCATTGATTTTTTAATAGTGATACTTGTACTGTACGTAATGTACCAGCTGTGTGTTGCACACATGTGTTGAGTAAGTTCCAGTGCAGAGATGCAGAGATGCAGTGATTTCCAGGTCAGGGGAGCCAACACACACTCACCCCTTAAGCTCAGTCTCAGAAACACACTCTCTCTTCCCCAGTATACACTCTCCTTCATGCCCCCACACCAATAATTTTTTTAAAACACCTCTCCTTCCCCCCACTCGGAGCTGGAGATAGCTCAACACAGGGCTTCTGAAACAACTTGAAAATGTTCCTGGTGCTTTTAGACTAGAGTTGGACCATTGTGCAGGCTCCTTACTTTTCATCATGATTTTGTTTTGTTTTTTTAACAGAAGAGGAGCAACTGTTCCTGCTGCCTTCCCAGAGCTTAATGATGCAGGCATCCTGCTGTTTTTTGATTGGCTAGCCAGCCACCCTTTTTTTCCTCTTGAAGGTAGCTATGAATATAGCTTATCCTGCTAGAGGCAAATTTTCCTAATGCTTCCCCAGAGACTGAGGACACAAGCACTGTCTTTTTTATTATTTGGCAAATGAAAGCAGCTCTTCTTGGTACCCTTCCTCTCCAGTTTTTGTGCATAGGAGTTCTACCTATTTTGTCCCTTGCAAGCCATCATAGCAACTGCAAGGACTAGCAGCTCTCCTTATTCCCTCTGTGTCTGTGGGCGCAATCCTAACCCCCTATGTCAGTGCTTTCCAGCACTGACATAAGGGCAATGCAGCTCCGAGATAAGGGAACAAACATTCCCTTACTTTGAGGAGGCCTCTGTGAGTGACACCCAACTGCAGGATGAAGCACATGCCCCACTGGCACCACTATGCCAGTGCTGGAAAGCACTGACATTAGGGATTAGGATTGCGCCCTGTGTGTGTGTGTATGTTGGTTTAAATGAACTGAGCTGAGCAGAGAGGAGCAGCTTCAGAAAGGGAAAATGTATGTTTTTTAAATTTGTTGAGATCCTTTATTTTTCTGGCTGGGTTAGGCGAGGCTCTGTCTCCCTGGCTTACCTGACTGCATGTCACTGTTCCAGTGTGCACATATAGTTCCTGTGTATGTGGGTTCTTTACCTTCCTTTCTTTAGAAGGGACTTTTGAAAATGTAGAGCAGCTCCCTTCACTGAAGAGCATGGCCTTCTTGTGAACTGGTTCCTTCATTAAAATGAATGGGGTAAACACTCAAGGGTAGTAGAGCTTCAAGATATGGCTAAATCAAGACAATGGGTTTGTTTTTTTAAAATCTATCCCCTATCCTTCTTGCAAGATTCAGGGAGGATTATAATGATAAAAACTAAAAAAACCCCAACCAACTAGAAACAGAAGCAAGGGAGAAATTAAATCCCAGTATGATGAGCTTTGTTACAGTTCAGCACAAATAGACAGGGCTCAATCGGTACTAGAATACCAGCACAGAAGTTGCCCACTGCATCTCACAGGGCAGGAAATGGGGGCTACAACGGAGACCACCCACTAAGCAGTCACTGCCAACCAAATGCCAGAAGACAGCAGAAGCCAGAAAAGGGGTTTCCCTGAAGGATCTGGCAGGATGGGCAAACTCGCCAGGGGTGGGAAGTCCTTGAGATACTTACTCCGTCTAGTAAACTATTGGAAGAAAAGGCTTTTCTAAAGCTGTGCAAAACAATTTTTAGCAGTTGCCATGATCCATCATTGAAGAGAACTGCTGGTTTGAAAGATGTGTGGTCCCGTCCGTCCCCCCCAGTGAGCAGGACTCAAATTCTGGAACCATGTAAGTAATAAGGATAGGGAAAGTACTTAGCTACATCATGGTTTTGTTTTATTTTTCAACTTGTCTCTTTTAGGGCGCAATCCTAACCAATATTCTAGCACTGACCTAGCCACAATTCAGGCCCAAGATAAGGTAACAAACAAGCCCTTACTTTGAGGAGTGCCCCCTTGACTGCCTCTCACTGCAGGATGCAGCGCATGCCACATTGGCACAGCTATGTCAGTGCTGGAAAGTTGGTTAGGATTGAGACCTTAATCTCCTTGCCAACACCCCCTCTTTGTTCCTCCTTTTGGCAAAAGATCTGTGCTTTGTTTTCATCCCCTTGCCTACCTGTCCATTGTTTTGATTTCTCCACCTTTGAATAAACTTCTTGTTTTACCTTCTTGGTATAAGTTCCCTCAGGAAGGATTGGGTTTGCCATGTCTCTGACTGCAGCATTTCTCTGCTGTTTGTTTCCTAGACTGGGGAGCCCCTTCTGGATTTGGAGCCTCTTAACTTGTGAGGAGGGCTTCTTCAGAGCAAGCTCTTTCTGTGTGAGCTTCTTAGACTTGGGTGGTGGCAGCAAAACCTACTGAAAACCTACTAAAATCAGTAAGAAGAAAGAAACAGAGAGCATGACAGAAGGGTACTGTTGATAACTACTAGCTGCTGTGCCCATTTTGTCCTCTGTCACTTTTCCTCCACATCTGAAAAGCGAATTGTGGCTATGCTGATTAGTGTTTTGAGGGACAGTGATAATATAATCAATGATCTTGCATTGTAGTTGCATTGAAGAGGCCAGGTCAGGTCACCCACTGCTGGGAAAAAGTGAGTAGATTTTGCCTTTACTGAACTATTATGGCAACTATTCACTCATATATTGGCAACCTTCAGTCTCGAAAGACTATGGTATCGCGCTCTGAAAGGTGGTTCTGGCACAGCGTCTAGTGTGGCTGAAAAGGCCAATCCGGGAGTGACAATCCCTTCCACACCGGGAGCAAGTGCAGTCTGTCCCTGGTCTGTCTCCCTGGCTATGGGCCTTCCTTCTTTGCCTCTTAGCCTCAGACTGTTGGCAAAGTGTCTCTTCAAACTGGGAAAGGCCATGCTGCACAGCCTGCCTCCAAGCAGGCCGCTCAGAGGCCAGGGTTTCCCACTTGTTGAGGTCCACTCCTAAGGCCTTCAGATCCCTCTTGCAGATGTCCTTGTATCGCATATTCACTCATATGAGACAAAGAAAGGGTATCAATGGGGGTTCATTTGTAAGGTGGGCTAAACTTTCCATGTGCTCCTGATGTGCTCCATGTGCCCATCCATCTGGATGAGAAGGCAGGCTTTGCCCTTCACTTTGAAGCCATTTGCTTAGTTTCATCTTTTTTCTAGTAAAAATCTGCAATTCTGCAGATGAAAAAAGTGATTTCTGAAGTATTCTTTATTTTTCCAGAATGACTTTCCAAACCATGAATTTATTTCAACGTATAAGGAATCCTTGTGTATACCTGGTCAAACAGCCTCTTGGTTTTAACACCAGGGTCTGAACTATATCAGCTCCTTGAAATGCACCGTCTTGTGGTCTTCCAAAGAACTCTCTCTGTTTTTACCTTGGCAGAAAATGCTGAGTGTACATTAGCATGCTTGCTGTGGCACAGGTTATCTGTGCTCTTGTAGAACATGCATTTTGACTGTTATGCAAACTTTTATTTACATAGCTTGCCAAGATTGCAGCAACAGTTCACATTTCACAATACTGACCTCTGATGGAAAGCAGGACTTTCCGTCAGTTACTTCTACTCACCTTAATATCACAGGCAAGTACCTGCTCTCCAAGCAACAACCAGAGTCGGCAGGCATGGTTGACTTCCAGCTTCCCACTTTTGCTGTATTTCTGATTGTGGCTGTCAAGGCCTCTGCCTTGGAAAAGTACACTGCTGCAGTCTATGAGCATTCGGTTATACTGACGGGAGACACTCCAAAAAATGTCACACCAGAAGATGCCTTGAAACTGATGAACAAAAATCTGGATATTTTAGAAGGAGCCATCAAAGAAGCTGCTGAGCAGGTACAGAACTGTTGATTTAAGTAAGTTTTAAACAATAGTGTGCTGTCCTCAGCCTAATGTGTTTGAATGGATGTCCTTTTTAGGGAGCCCGCATAATAGTGACCCCAGAGTTTGGCATTTTTGGCTGGGTCTTCACAAGGCAAACTCTTTATCCTTATCTTGAGGATATACCAGATCCTCAAGTAAACTGGATCCCCTGCATGGAGCCTGAAAGGTATTTTGTTGCTTCTTTGATATTTAGTGTGAGAAAATGTGATATTCCTTGTGGTGTTTATTTAAAAGCCTGTAACCTTGCATTCTTTAATTTTTTATTGGAAAGTAATTGGATAGTTAAATGAGAAGGGCAGCATAGAGATGCCTTAAATCAGATTGTGAACTCGCTAATTATAGGGTACTCTTAATGTTGAAGTGGGAGGATAAAAAAGGTGTCTGTATTCAAATTTTACTTGTAAGCAACACTAAACTTGTTTGTCTCAATTTATTCCAATAGGAGGCAGTATAAAGGGAACATAAAGCACTTTCCACACATTGTGTGATGATATGCCTGGTTTATTGTACTTTGTGCTTCCTGGAGTTCTATACAAGTTGTGCTCAGCTGTTGCATAGTCCAGTGAAATTAAACACCTTATAAAAGCTGTCAAATGGCAAGCATTGAGTCAGTATAGTATAGCATAAAGGGTCTGATGTTGACCAATTCAAATTTGCCAGAAGCATTTTTACAAGTTAACTTGGATGAAGTTAATTGGTTGGTTGAAACAGGCTTCATTTTAAACCACTGAAGTAATCTTTGAATACAAATGCAGGTCAACAAAACCATTTGTAAAAATGTTACCAAAATTTGCAGATAAGGGCTGCAGTTTTGCATCGTTAGGCCACTAAATGCAGATGAAGTCAGCTGAATTTCAGTAGCTTGTTGGCAGACATTGCAGTCAGTATTTTGGTAACTGATATGAATTAAGATATGGAGGTGCCTGTCAATTCAGCAAGTTCTGCTTTTCCCACTGCAGTGCAACTTCTCTAGTTAGAATAATGGCTTGAAGGAGATAATTTGTGAATACCATAATTGTAAGGCTGTCAAGGAGAGATGGAGAAAACCACCGTGGATAATCTGAATTTGCCTCCCTGGGTTTGGAAGAGTATATTCTCCACTGAAAACAAATCCTTTGTGACTTGAGAAACCAGTCCTAGAATATTCATGTAACCTGACCAAATCATAAAGATACAGCAGAAAATTAAAAATGATTTCTAAAAATCAAATGCAAATGATATATATATATAGGAGTATAGTATTTATTTCTCACTTAGCTGCTTTGGATGCAAATGCCTTAGGGCCCAATCCTATCCAACTTTCCAGCTCCAGTGTAGCCACAATGCAGCCCTATGATAAGGGAACACATGTTCCCATTCCTTGAGGGGGCCCCAGTGACTGCCTCTCTACCACAGGATGCAGCACACACCCCACTGGCACAATTGCACCAGCACTGGAAAATTGGATAGGATTGGGCCCTCAGTTGCCTGACTTGGCAGCATAATACAGTATATGAGACAGATATTGGAGTTACAGTGGATCACCAGACAAACATGAATCAGCAGTGTGATGCAGCTGCAAAGAAGGCTAACACAATTTTAGCCTGGGTTAGTAGAACCAGAGCCTCCAAGGCAGGAGAAGTAGTGATTCCACTTTGCTTCGCATTGATCAAACCTCCCCTGGAGTACTGTGTCCAATTCTGGGCACCACACTTGAGGAAAGATGCAGCCAAACTGGAGTGGGTTCAGAGAAGAATGATGAGGATGATCAGAGACCTGGAGAACAAGTCCTAGCAAGAAAGGTTGAGGGAACTTAGTATGTATAGCCTGGAGTGATATGATGGCACTCTTCAAATACCTGAGTGGCTGTCATATAGAAGAAGGAACAAATTTGTTCTCAGCTGCTTCAGAGAGTAGAATGAGATCCAATGGGTACGAACTGCGAAGGAGGAGATTCCAGTTGGACATCAGGAAGAAATTCTTGATGGTATGGATGGTTCGTCAGTGGAACAGATTGCCAAGGGAGGTAGCGGATTCTCCCTCACTGGAAATTTTCAAGTAGAGACTTGAGAGGTATCTGCAGAAGATGCTCTAGGTTTAGGAGGACTTCCTGCTACAACCAGGGGGTTCAACTGGATGACCTTGTGGGTGCCTTCCACCTCTATGATTCTATGACAGCATTTCTCAACCAATGGTAAGGGTACTACCAGTAGTACCTGAAGTGGTTTCTGGTGGTACTTGTGGGATCCCCAGATATCTGCAACTCGGCAGTGAGATCAGAGATGTGACATGGCAAACATCGGTAGAAGGCTTGGCTCAGTGGGCAGAACTCCAAAGCATGCTTTTCTGTGCTCTAAAAAACCTTCCTATTCACCCTGAGCCTCTTACTGGTGCTTGTCACATTGCAGCTGGCCTCTCAACCCAGAAGTAACTGGCGATGATGTCATCACCAGTTACTTCTGGAGATACTTCCTATAGGTGGACTGTGCTAAGTGGTACAGCGGAGAACAAACGTAGAGAAACACTGTTCTATGAAATAGATCGGCTTAATTGATTCAGCAGTGGTGCAATTATTCAAAGTACGCAAATAACCCCTGCTAATTGGGTAATAACCCCTGCTAATTGGGTAAGAGGCACTTTTTCAAGCGGGTGCTCCTTTTTTTAGCAGGGGGAGAGTAATTGGCCCACCTCACCCCAGCACTGTCTGTTCTAGTGGCTGTCTGCTGGTATTCATTTGCATCTTTTTAGATTGTGAGCCCTTTTGGGACAGGGAGCCATTTAGTTATTTGATTTTTCTCTGTAAACCGCTTTGTGAACTTATAGTTGAAAAGCGGTATATAAATACTGTTAATAATACGCAGACATCTTCATCAGAATAAAGGCTGTCAAAATGTAGTGGGTGCTGGCAGATCATAATTGCTGTGAATGTCTGCTCGTGTGCATCAATTCACACAAAGCATGTAAGTGTAATGGAAGGGGGGGATGCATGAACCTGCACAATGTCAACTAACCTAGAGATCATTATGACTATTAGCATTTGTATAGTGTTTTTGAGCATGCAAAGTGATTCACACGTGTTTTTGAAACTATGTGGTGGTACCTTTTTGATCTTGCTGCCTAGACTGAACTGCAATCTGGCGCCACTTTGTTTGCGCTAGTAGAGTGTCCTTGACATTCTTTTTGGAACTCTTGTGGAATCTTTTTTCATTCACAGATCTTCACCTCTAGAAAAAAAAACCTCTCTAAGTCCATGAATGCTTCTGTATCAACCCATGTTCTCCAACTTATCTGTATTATATTTCTTCTCTTTTATGGCCAGCCAGGCAAAAATGAGACATGTAATGGTGTATTTGCCTTTAGTCCATGGCATGCTCAGTTCAACTTCAAGAAAAATTACAGTTCCATTCTTTTCTCCCCTTTTGATGGAAATGTGTGTTGGTTATTAAATTCTTCCTCTCGACATTAGGTTTGGATCAACCTCAGTGCAGGTGAGGCTCAGCTGCATGGCGAAGAAGTACTCCATCTATGTGGTGGCCAACATGGGGGATAAGAAACCCTGCAACTCCAGTGATCCAAAGTGCCCCAGTGACGGTCACTATCAGTACAATACAGATGTTGTCTATGATGTGGAAGGAAAATTTGTGGCCCGTTACCACAAGGTAAAGATTAATCTCTGTATGTTGTAGTAATTAATTCCTTTATACAGGTATGAAAAGTTTTGTAAATTCATGCAACTCTGTTTAGACTAAAACAAAAATGTTTTTTCTCTTCTTCCTTCCCCCATTGAATTTAAGAGCCAAGTGTCCAGTGGGCACAGAGAAGGACTTGGATTCAGGGCTGGCCTGCTTGTGAGGCTGGTGAAGCTATTGTCCCGGCAGTGATGGGGGGGGGCTGTTCCCCTCTTGCCTGACCACAGATTCTCCTAGCACTTCTCCAAATCCCATCAGCTGAAAGAAACTGAGAGAACATGTAGCAGATGCCTTCTGGTTTGGGCTTTTGTGCTCTCTGTTTTGCATGGGCTTGGCTCAGTGAGGCAGAGAAGGGCAATCTAGTGGTAGTCACCACTTCTGCCTCCTCCAGGCTGTGCTGGTAGCAGGCAAGCAGAGGACAAACAAGCAGGCCTGCCCAGCAGCTGTCTCTGTTGCAACCTCTGAACAGCTAAAGTGCATGAAGCAAAGTCCATAGACTCCCTCCCCCCTTGCTTGCTTCCACAAATTGGGAAGTGAGCTCTAGTGATCCATGGGACAGCTTGCAGTCCTCCAAGTGATGTTGCAGGGAAGAAGCAACGTGTACTGCCCATGAACCTGATTATCCCAAGCACCTTTGGATACCTTTTAAAAACACAAAACATGGCAGGATGTCTGGTCTAGAGAGTAGAGCTGCCGTTATGCCCAAAGATATAATCTGAAGGTCTGAATGTTGCCTGTTCAAGACCACTGGAAGCCCCAGGAATGGCAAGACAAGCTGAGCAGAGCTCTTTTGGGTGAGAGCCAAAAGAAGCCAGCTCTGAAGCTCTCTGTGGGAGGAGATAGCAGCCAGAATATGACCAGATTGTGAGAAGATCCACCTGGAATGTAGTCAGTTCTTAAAAGATATAGCTTCATTGTAAAAACTCCTTCAGGGGTTTAGAGAAAGCCTACCCATGTAAACAGCCTTGAATAAGGCCAAAGGAGCAATCCAATGGCCAGAAAGTGGTATATAAATACTTGTTTATTGTTGTTGTTATTAAATTAAAATATAATAATATAATAACAATATAATAATAATAGTAATTGCTGCAAGCAGAAAGAATATATATATATATATATATATATATATATATATATATATATATATATATATATATATATATATATATATATATATATATTGGGCAGGAGGTCTGGTCTAGAGGGTAGAGCCTCCATTTGCCTGAAGATAACATCTACAGGTCGCCTGTTCGAGGCAACCGGCACCGTGCGACCTTGAAGCAGCTGACAAGCTGAGCCGAGTTATTCCATCTGCTCTGAGCGTGGGAGGATGGAGGCCAGAATGTGAAACCAAATCAGAAAGAAACATCTGGAATGTTGTGGTTCTTGAAAGATAGAACCTTCTTTCAATTGCAAAAATCCCTACCTATGTAAACCGCCTTGAATAAAGTCTGAGGAGAAATCTGACGACCAAGAAAGGCAGTATATAAATACCTGTATTATTATTATTATTATTATTATTATTATTATATAAGAACATAAGAACAGCTCCACTGGATCAGGCCATAGGCCCATCTAGTCCAGCTTCCTGTATCTCACAGCGGCCCACCAAATGCCCCAGGGAGCACACCAGATAAGAAGAGACCTCATTCTGGTGCCCTCCCTTGTGTCTGGCATTCTGACATAGCCCATTTCTAAAATCAGGAGGTTGCACATACACATCATGGCTTGTAACCCGTAATGGATTTTTCCTCCAGAAATTTGTCCAATCCCCTTTTAAAGGCATCCAGGCCAGATGCCATCACCATATCCTGTGGCAAGGAGTTCCACAGACCAACCATATGCTGAGTAAAGAAATATTTTCTTTTGTCTGTCCTAACTCTCCCAACACTCAATTTTAGTGGATGTCCCCTGGTTCTGGTGTTATGTGAGAGTGTAAAGAGCATCTCTCTATCCTTCCCATGCATAATTTTGTATGTCTCAATCATGTCCCCCCTCAGGCACCTCTTTTCTAGGCTGAAGAGGCCCAAATGCCATAGCCTTTCCTCATAAGGAAGGGTCCCCAGCCCAGTAATCATCTTAGTCGCTCTCTTTTGCACCTTTTCCATTTCCACTATGTCCTTTTTAAAACCAGGGTGTCCTTTCTCAGCACACCTCTCATCTGGAAAAGCCTCAAAGACTGGAGTTTCTTTGGGAGCAGAGAAACCAGTGACTAATCTGGGAAGCCAACTTCCCAGAGCAGAAGAGTTCCAATTCCTTAACTCCCATACTTGCCCTGGGTAGCACTAGCCCTGAATGACTGCTGAGGGTGATCTTTGCCCTGACAGAAACACGCAAGTCTTTGAAAAATAAACTCTAGTTATTAAGAGGCAAAAATAAAAAGGGCAAGGGAAGAAAAGACAAATGCAAGCACATGCAATTAGATAAAACAGATCTTGGAGTTAGAGACAAACGGAAAACTGTAAGTACCTAATGCTGCTAACTATACATAGTGCTAAACAGTAGTCACTTGCATGCAATTCCTCCATTCACCGCCAGGAGCCAGTAGTGGTCAGCTTTTTACAGGTAATGTTTGTCACAGCTGCAATAGCCAACACCCACAGATTCAAACTGGTAGCCAGTTCTTTGTATGGACCTCTCCTGGCTCCAGATTATACTACTTTGAAGGCCAGTCCCTTGAAACTCCCCTTGTCTGTGTTAAGGTACAGGCTCTTGACCAACAGCCAGACAGGTACCAAACTCAGCAGGGTGCTGACTGTTTCCTGCTTTGCCTTTTGTTTTACCTGGTCAGGACCAGACTGTCTGGCATTCCTAGTACTCATCCTAGCTAAGCTGCAAACAGGTGGATTACAGGTGTCAGAACAGAGATGCTACCCCATCTCTAGGTTTGCCAGCATCATGTTATATGCAAACATGGGATTTTCTCATAAGGTGAAGGGTCCCCATTCACCACATGAGTGTGGACTGTGGTGGTGACAGGGGAAGATGAAGAAAGAAAGAGGGGTGTGTGGGTTGTTCATGTGTGTGCTTATAAAAAGGGGCGCAGCAGAGGGATCATGCTGCTTCAAGAATGGTGGGGGCTTGGACTGGGGCTGCCTTCATGAGTGGGTCTTTAGCTAAGATTTGGCACCATGGGCCCACTGCTTTGTGCATACAACTGCTTAAATAACAGCTAAAGCAGGCCTTACTGGCAGAAGTGCTCTGTGCATGTGTGTGTGTGTGAAAACGAGTCTTTCTCCTGATAAGGGCAATCACATATGTGTTACAGGCATTGTGTGGACTCTGGCATTCTACAGAATGCCTGGTCAAGTATGAAAGAAACTTATTTCATTCTGACCTTACATACAGTACTTTACCTAGCAACTGTATAGAATGCCTAGGTATTCTATAGAATATTATCCTTTTTTGATAAAGTATGAAAGAAGCTTATTTTGTTCTGACCTTGCATACTTGTATACAATGCCTACTCTTTTGGGAGGGGGGCAAAGTATGCAATAAGCATCACTTGGGTCAGCTGCAACATAACAGTCCACAGGAACTGGGCAAGGATTTAAGTGCGAGTGTCAAAGTGTCAAACTAAAAAATGTTGTGTTAAGAAATATGTTCTGTGCAATTTAAAATGTCATTTAAGTTCAGACTGCTGCAATACATAGAAGACTAAAATGATGCAATGTTCATCAGAATATTTTTATTTATTTTACCGTTAAGTTTCAGATACTAGATCAATAATACCAGTTCATTAGTAAAATTTTAGGCTTCAATTCAGTAATCAAATGTCCATCCCCTGCCCCCCCCCACCATTGTCTACTATACATTGCCAAAAAGAAAAGGGATAGGCATTCTATAGAACACGTAGGCATTCTGTACAATCCCAAGGTAAAGTATTCAGGGTCGGAATGAGATAAGCATCTATCATATTTTGCCAGGCATTCTATAGAATGCCTGAGTTTCACACAATGCCTATAACATATGCATTGGATCGCTCCCAGGAACTAATTGAACAGGTGTTTAGGAATTTGTTAATTAAAGGAGAAATCATGTTGTCTGAGATCTTTCTTTTGCTAAATTTGTAAATTATTGCCTTCACAACTTTGTAAAGTCAGGAAATAGGAAAGTTCTTTTAAAAACAAAATAGGTAATGGCATCAACATGGTTTCTCCACCCCACCCCCCATTGGCATCAAGTAATTTTCACCCAATAATGTGTGTATTGTCTTTCTATATACAGTATAATCTGTTTGCAACTGAAACCTACTATGACTACCCCAAGGAGCCAGAGTTTGTAACCTTCAACACTTCTTTTGGGACATTTGGTGTTATGACCTGCGCTGATGTACTGAATTTTCGTGAGCCTGCCATATCGCTGGTGGAAAAGTTCAAGGTGGATACTATCCTCTTCCCAACTGCGTGGACTAATACTCTGCCACTTTTGGATGCCATTCAGTTCCATTCAGCCTGGGCTATGGGAATGCGTGTCAACTTTCTTTCAGCGAATATACACAACCCCGCCATTGACATTACCGGTAATTGGCAACTTTGAATTCCTTGGCTAAGGGCAAGAGTTGAAGGGGGGGGAACAGAACGGGGGGAAGCGCTTCCATCTAACGGCAGGTGACAATGCTGAATTTGTAGTGTTGGGTATGTTCCAAGACCAGACTTGTAAAAGAAGGTCTAGTGTTTAAGTTGCAATTGTGTGCATGTCACAAAGCCCCCCACAGCAGGGCTTTCTGGTGCTGCCTACCACAGCAACTCTGGGAGAGATGAACAGGGTGACCCTGTATGTTGGATTGTGGACATGCTTGGCTGATATTGACTTGGTTGGCAAATTACACTGAGAGGTGAAGAACCCCCTTCGCTTTTGTGTGGCCTGCCGTGTCTTATTCAGTGGACTGAAGTCCAAGGAGAAGAAAGGTGGACCAATACCTGGGAGCCTGAAGAGGCTCCTGCCAAAAGATTCAACTAGGAGGAGGAGGAGATGAGTGGTGGCAAACCCCCTCCCTTCTGCATCGAAAATCTGGGGAGCATTACAGTACACCCTTAAATTCAGGCAACAGACATGAGAAAACTTTGCAAGCACAATTTTAATTGTTTGTCTTAATGAGCAGAAAGAAGTAAACTCTTCATATTGTCATCTGGGTGAAAAGACTCTGGAGGGCTTGATTTTACACATGATGATCTAAAGTAGGGATGGGCAAGTCCAGCGCGGCTTGCCTCAAGTCGAGTCATGAGTCTTCGCTCCCTGTGACTCGACTCAAAAACGAGTCCTAATGGGCAGACCTTCTGAGTCATCCAGAGCATTTTTGTGACTCAAAAAGACTTGAGTCATGAGTCGTTCCCTTTGAAAAGTCAGCCACGGGAAAAAATGGAGCTGCTGCCAGGGTGTGTGTGCATGTGTGTCAGAGTTCTCTTTAACCACTCCCCTTATGTCCCCATCCCATCTGTAAACAAGGTGGGAGGGGGTGGGACAGACTGTGAGAGAGCAGGGACAGAAGCAGCAAAAGGGAGGAGGGTCACACGCAGCAGCTACAAGGCTTACCAGGATTACCCAATCCTTGGCAGGTCGACTCAGAAGTAGTTCCGTAGCAGTTGGTCATTCAATGAGGCTTCCTCCTCCCAAATATCCTCCTTGCCAAGAAACCCTGGTTAATGTTTCAGTCTCTGTCACAGAATTCAGCATCCTTGTCAAACTGCATTTCCCCAAAATGCTTTGAAGGAAGCTGGGGTAATTAAATTGCTATAAGTTTGCATAGAAGATACATGCCAAATAAACAATAGGGGAAAGGACTGCAACAGTGACAATTGTCATTCAGGATGTTTTGTCACAGGCTTTAACTTCTATTAATCCAACTAAAGATATAGATTTTGTTCCAATTCATCTAAATGCTCAGGTTTATTTTTTTAATGAAATTTCTGACAATCTAATACTTGCTATCTATGCTACAGACAGGAAGAGCAAGTGTGAGTGAGGGTAGTTTAACCCATGGGGTAGGGGTGTGGGAAAAGTAGTAAAAAGTAGAAAAGTGGGTTTGTACCATAGATGAGAATGGATTTGAACCTTGGATTTCTCATATGTGAAACCCACATTAGCCATTGCACCACGCCATCCTCAAACAGGATTTGGGTCTTTTCAGAGTCTCTGCAAATTTTATACACTCCAACAAGTAGCATCAGATCAATGAGGAGAGATTCTGGGAAGCTTCCTTGTACAAGTGCCATGATGTGCAATATGATTTGGTAGTCAAAGAATAGTAACATAGACCTCATTCTAATCTCTTATTTGTCACTGATAGGCAGTGGTATCTTTGTACCTGATGGCCCCCCGGTGTACTATTATGATATGAAAACTGAGAATGGCAAACTTCTACTTGCGGAAATCGATGTACACCCCCATCTTTCCCCTACGTATCCTCCCCCTGTCAACTGGAGCTTATATGCGTCAAGTCTCAAGAATGTCTCACCAGAGATACAAGTGTTTACTGGGGCTGTTTACTATGATATCTTCACCTTTGCTGAACTTTCTAAACAAGCAGGAAATTATACTGTTTGCCAGAAAGATGTTTGTTGTCATTTGAGCTACAAGATGGCAGAAAAGCGACAGGATGAAGCTTATGCATTGGGTGCTTTCGACGGGCTTCATGTGATTGAAGGAGAATATTATTTGCAGGTAAGGGATCCAGTACAATATGAAGGGTGGATGGGAATAGTGCTGTGTGGAAGAACTTTGGCAAAGGTAAAGCTTTGCCTGCTATCTCTGAGATACATGCACATCATATTTTTTGAGTATTTTCATCAAAGCTTTCTAAGAACATGCAATTCCTGGGTTGTCACCCAACCATCCATTACAGGGATTGTTCCTTGAAGAGAACTATATGATATTTTAAATAGGACACCTGTCCACACTAAGTGCTTCCAACATACCACAGAACGTTTGAAAAGAACATGCAAATTTTAGAGAAGATATTTGGCTTGATCCAGAAAAGACATAGTGTTCATTCAGAAATAATCTCTATTAAGCCTGACTCCCAACCCTGAGCTCCCATGACGCGCGGCTGTGGTGGCACCGAAAACTGCTATCGCCGCACCTTGCACACCAATGGCAGCTGCAGGCAGCACCTCAGGAGAAGGGGACTTTTGTCCCCTTCTCCCGGGTAAGGGAAGTACCCCACAATGGGACTACTTGATTGAAGTAAGAGTTTTCATGTCGGGCACTGAGCCCCACACAAACACATAGGAGTCCCTCCCATCCTGCCTCCCTCCCTCCCTGCTCCCTTCCTTAGCACACCTCCCACCCAACCTCTCCCCACCTCCTGCCTCCCTGTCACGCCTCCTTCCCACCCTCCGCCCGCCTCCCCCCTCCCCGAAACGCCTCCTCCCTGCCTCCCCCCCTTCCCCGCTTTCCTCTCCACTGCTTGGCAGTCTGTGAGACCACTGAGCGGTGGAGGCCGGGCGCCTGCCCAGCACCAACCAGTGCTGGGCTAGCATGGCTGCTGGCCCAGCATTAGGCCTTACAAATGTGCCTCATGGCACATTTGGCACAGTGCATGCCGGTGGTAAGCCAGTGTGTCGAGCCCAGAATTAGGCTCTGAGGCAGCAAAGACCCCTCAAATCTTGGGAAAGAATAGTCTGCCATTTCCTTAAGCATTCCAGTTGCCTGAAGATACTGGTGTCTATTAGGTTTTAGTACAAATTATGTAGTTTTAGTGAAGAATTGTGTACTACTCCAAAATTCAGTGGTATCCCTGCATACACTACTTAAAGGAGCAAGTATTTTCCTGATACTTTGTCATGAATGCTGTTTGTTCTTAAGGGTGACTTGGTTTTCTAAAGATCCCCCCTCTCTCTTTCCATAGATATGTACGCTCCTGAAATGTAAAAGTACAGACTTGAAAACATGTGGGCAGCCAGTGGACACTGCTAAGACAAGATTTGACTCTTTTTCCCTCAGTGGCACATTTAACACCAGCTATGTGTTTCCAGAAGTCTTGCTTACTGGGACTCAGCTGGCCCCTGGAGAATTTCAGGTAAGGAAAAGTTAAAGATTCATGCAAATGTTACAAAAACAACAATGTTATCGTTGCCTTTGTTTTTACCTAAGTGTCTTGCTTCAGAGGATGGGACTGGGCATATGCCCCAATCCTATCCCCTGCAGCACTGCCATGGAGATGCACGCTGCATCCAGTGGTGGTGGTGGTGGTGGTGATCAGGGGACTTCCTTGAGGTAAGATGGTCCAGGGGTCTTTGCCACCTATAGAGCTGGAATAGGCCACCTATAGAGCTGGAATAGGAATAAGGAGGTGAGCTGCAATGAGGGGGATAGGATCTGCCATGCACGTTTGCAGCCAAGATCTACCGACTGTGGCCTGCTCCCCGCCTCCTGCTCTCCCGACCCACAGAATGCCCCATGCACCAACTTGAACGCCACAGAACGCCCCATGCACCAGTCTGGTCTGGCGATCCAATGCTACTGCTGCTTTGCAGTGGAGGCTCCGACTGGGCCAATAGCAGCATGCTCCACATGCCGTTGCTGGACCAGTGGGGTGCTGTGCCACTGTTATAAAATGTGGGATAATATTGGGCTGTTAGTTTCTATAAAACCAGAAACAATCTAATTAATTAAATAAACCCAAGTATTTGAGCCCAAATGCTTTTTTAAGAAGCCATGTTTGGTTGTGCACTAGAAAGCCAACAATGAAACTGACATGTGGAATGCCCTCCTGGAGACATTTACAACTCGGACATTCCATTTGTGAAAGGCCCATCTCAAATTGCCATCCACCATACCTTGAATGGAGGGGCCATTATCAGCAGGGCCTCTGTTGTTGAACTAACTGCCCAAGCTGGCTTGTATGTGAAGAGGTAGGACTAGGGACATACCCTGGTTCGAGACTAAGAGTCCTGAAAAGTTCAAACCAGCACCTTGAATTGGGCCCAGAAGTAAATTGGTAACCAGTGTAGTTGGTCTATTACTACATGTTTTCAGAATGCAGCAACCAGATCATCTGTTGAGAGAGGAGTTCAACTTTTGTTCATACAGCTACAGTGCTATTCCATTTACACTGATTCCCAATTTGCTTTCAGAGCCAATTCAAAAGGACTCTCTGCACAGCATGGGAGGGGCAGTTGTGTATCTCTTTTTTTCTGGGTTTGGAGAAGTGGGATGTGTGGCTAGCCTGCATATCAGATGTGTAGTCTGGCTCCATAGAAGAGAATGAGAAGAAAGTGGTGATGTACTGGGAGTGATTAATGAGCATTGTCTTTAATCTCATTCAGATGTTCCTTCATGGTGAAACATGTCTGAATAATTTTTGCCTCCCCCTTCTGTTCTGCAGGTATTGACTGATGGACGTCTAATAAGCAAGAACAGCATCTCAAAACCAGTCTTATCTGTGTCTCTTTTTGGAAGGTGGTATGGAAAGGACTCTCCACATCCACAATTTACTTCCCCTTGAGATTGTTCCTTCCTTGCACTAGATGCTCTTCATATTATCCAGAATCGTCTGTAACACTCATCCAATAATTGCTACGTCTGATGTACTGAATGCAGACTGTATACCAAAAGACTTATCAGCTATGAGCGTGATTAATGGTTTATGCCTATGTGAGTACTTCCCACATTCCTAGTTCACTGCTGTTGGACATGCAATAAAGATGGACTTTGCCTTCACCTTTGTGAATGTTTTTGTTCTTTTCTATCTACCTGACTGTAACGATTTTCAAATTTAATTTCTAGTTTATGACAGAGTGAAAAAAATCTTTATACCAATTGTCGTCAATCTGAACTATAACTTCATTAGACAACTAATTTGTCTTCCTCTCTTTATTAGGGGGAAACCAGCATTTCCTTGTTTGCTGCTACCAGAGACTTCCCCTTCCCAATATGGGGCCAATACTTGATAAAAGTTAACCGAGTTTCCTCTTGCTAAATAGGCACTCTAAAAATGCCTATTGTCGTTGGGGTGGAGATGGGATGGGATTGTGGCCAGGCCAGACATGCCTCATGACATGACACCAAGGTCCTTTTATTTCTTTACCCAAATGAGTAAATTGGTAGTTCTACCCCAGCCATGTAATTAATTCTACCAGCTAAAAATTGGAACCTAGTTTTGTTCGTGATAACATGCATAAGAGCAGTTATTTACATGGCTCTGTTCCAGTTTCTAGATTCTTGTTTTTTGCTGCCCTTTGCAGTATTTTGGAGCCATGTTTGGTTTCCAACTCTGCTGCTCAGAGATTTGATGTATAAACATGGTTTCTTGAACCCTGGAAACGGATACAGTATTTGCACACTGTTCTTCAGGAATGAGTTGATGGCATAGTTATGCAATTTACTTGTGCATGTCCTGAATACTAAATAGGTATGTTTAAAGAGACTCTCAAATACTTAAGATATTGTATTTGTCCAGAGATGTGTTATGAATTTTTCCTGCAAAATAAATATAACACTTAGGGTGCAATCCTGCCCTTCACTTAGGCCTGCACAAGTCTCTTGTGCTGGACCAGGAGGGTTGCAAACGTGCCATAAGGTTATCTCTATTCTATCAAAAGTAGATAGGCTTATCTCTATTCAATCAAAAGTTATAGCCAAATAACTAGAAAATCACAACTGCATTATGTAACAAAAACTGGATTTTCGTAACTCTTCCGGTTTTGCAGAAGGGCAGCATGATCGCTCCACTTTCACTTTTGCAGCTTCGGGGAGCCCTGTGGACAGCCACCCAGGGCTCCCCGCACCCCCAGGAGGCTGCAGGAGGCTCCGGTAAGTGCACCCAAGCCTCTGCAGCCCCTCTGAGCAGCGCGATACTGGAGATCGTGCTGCTGCCTCCTCCCTGCCTCCTGGCTGCCCCCAACCCTTATGGGGAAACAGGCCAGGGCCCACAGGCTGGGGCGTCATGACACCCCAGTCTGAAAAGCCCTGGACTAAGGCACGTTTGCCTACTCGCGAGTAAACGCGCTATATGGCTCAGTTTCACTTTCCATAGGGCTCCATGCATTTTTGTTTTTGTTTTTTGGCCATAACTTTTGAAAGAAAGGAGATATTTCACTCTGGGTTTTTTCCCCACTGCATCCTGCTGTAAATTCCACATCAAATTGTATATGACCTGATGGTATTATTCCTAAATACTGTGATTTTAGCAATTTTGGTCACTTGTGAAGTAACTCCTCCAAGGCTGGTACCTAGGGTGGCCCACACCACCCGTGCCTCGCTAGCTACACCGCTGCATTAGTTGTCTGTGGCAAGTCCACAAGCAGGAGAGAAAGATATACCTCTCTCCTGCAACTGGTATCCAGAAGCATGGCTTTCCAAGATAGTTCAGAAACATCAACAGGTAGAAAATATTCCTACAGAAGTTCTGACTGATGCTCGGTTTTGTCCCTGTTCACCCCAGTGTTGCCTTGTGTTTTAGTGGCTGTTTGATAGTATTGTCTTGTATGTTTGGAATGTCAGCCTCTTTTGCTGTCCTTTTTATTGCTGTGAAAACTTATGCTTTGATTTTTTTTGTTGAGAAGTGATACTGTACATAAATATTCTTTATGATATTATTGCTTTGAAAGCATATTACTCCCTTACTTTATCAGCTCCACTGGCTATCTATTCTATTTTTAGGTGCTATTCAAGGTGCAGGACTTCTTTTTGTTGTTTACAGATGTGGTTGTATCTTAAAGTCTTCTTCCATGAGTAGAAGAAGCCCTGTTGCTGCAAGGGTGGGAGGGAATTGGTCACTCTCACCAATCTCCCTCTCTTTCTGCAGCTTCTTTGTGCCTCCCCCCTGATATCTGCTTCTGAGGGTCCTGGAACCCTCAAGAACAAACCTTCAGGACCTCTGGGGGAAGGACTCCCTGCCACCCACCCACCCGGGTTTTGCCTAGGGCAGAGGTTCTCAAACTGGTGGGTCGCGACCCACCAGTTCGTGTAACGCTTCCCCCACCCCTTTAAGGGTTGGGGGAAGGGGAGGGAGGCAGGGATACAATCCCCAGCATTGCGTCACTAAGGGGGGCGAGGGGTGTGTGCTTTGCACTCACGTTATGTAGGCAAGGCTGCAGGAGGTGCAGGGAGCCCTGCGCATCTCTGCACACACTTGCCGAAGCTTGGAACATTTGCTAACAGTGGGTGCAAAGCACCTCCTGCAAAACAGAAGTGCTTTGCGCCTGCTTTTAGCGAACGTTCCAAGCCTTGGGAAGTGTTGTGCAGGGCTCCCCGCACCTCCTGCAGCCTGCTGCAGCCTTGCCTTCTTGAAGTAAGTGTAAAGCACCCCCCTTCGCCCCCCTTAGTGATGCGATCCTGGGGATCATGTCGCTGCCCTACCCCCTCCCCTGCAAGAACTTACTGAAGGAATAATGTCTCTCAAAGTCTGAGAAATGCTGGCCTAGGGTGTTCAGGAACAAGCATCAATGCCCAATGGACTCCTGGAGATTTTAACAGGTCTGCCCTGGTTTAATGACATCGAGGGTTATCACATCATGCCAGAAAGTCAAGAACTTCTGTTAGAACTGACAACCATACTTGTGCAAATGGGGCTTTATACCCATCAGTGGCATCACTAGGATTCATGCCATGTAGTGGGTGGGGCAATGCCCCAGGTGGGCGTGGTGATGTACCATTGCCCTGCCCCCACTGTTTTTTTGGCTGTACCTTTTGTTAGAACACAGATATTTCAATGTGGTTTGTTTCATTGCATTCTGCATGAAAGTATGCATTGATTGATATATAACATGATGGTCTTATTCCTCCAAATTCTGATTTTAGTGATTTTGAAAACTTGTAGAGTCACTCACACACACTGTTAACTTACTAACACCTTATTGCAGCAGTTCTCAAACTTTTAGCACTGGAACCCACTTTTTAGAATCTGTCCAGGACCCATTGGAAATGATGTCATGGCCAGAAGTGACATCATCAAGCAAATTAAAATAAATAATTATAAATAATTAAAATAAAATAATTAAATAAGGGAGAGCTAGTCCTGTTCCACCAAGTGAATCTACTCTGAAGTAAGTCCTATTGTGGTCAATGGGGCTTATTCTTAGGAAAGTGTGGGTAGGATTGCAGCCTGTGAGCCCAAGCCTATGCATGTCTACTCTGAAGTAAGTCCCATAGTGGTCAATGGGGCTTACTCTGTAGCCTGCCTGCAATAACAACCCCCCCCCCCCAAAAAAAAAAAAAGAATCAGTGAGCTCTTCAGCCCTCCCAGTGCCCAGTTTAAAGTTCTTCTATTTCAGGCACATCAGAATAAAGACCCACCTGGCTTTGCAAGTGCAAAATTGAAAACTTTCCCCTTACCAGCTCAAGCTTCTTTTTAGGGGGGAGAGGCTGCCTTCTGGAGCAGCTCCATCTGATCAGGATCCTTCTGGTGTCCTCACATTCCCCTTTGCCTGGCCTGACCACCAGCCAAGGCACGTCTGCCTACTCGCGAGTAAACGTGGCTGTGAGGCTCCTTTGCTTTCCATAGGACTCCATAGACTGGGAGGGAGGCAGCTGGAGGGAGGAACCTCCTTCTCAGGTGTTTTTGGGGGCTGCACCCAATGGATGAGGACCATTCTGGCGTCCTTGGAGCCTCTCAGCCTGCCTCAACTAAGGCAAGCCCGCCTACTCACGAGTAAATGCGGCCAAGTGGCTTCCTTTGGGGCTCACGCCTATTTTTAAAAAGGGAAAGAGGGGGGACCCGGGAAACTATAGGCCGGTCAGCCTAACATCCATACCGGGTAAGATGGTGGAATGCCTCATCAAAGATAGGATCTCAAAACACATAGATGAACAGGCCTTGCTGAGGGAGAGTCAGCATGGCTTCTGTAAGGGTAAGTCTTGCCTCACAAACCTTATAGAATTCTTTGAAAAGGTCAACAGGCATGTGGATGCAGGAGAACCCGTGGACATTATATATCTGGACTTTCAGAAGGCGTTTGACACGGTCCCTCGCCAAAGGCTACTGAAAAAACTCCACAGTCAGGGAATTAGAGGACAGGTCCTCTCGTGGATTGAGAACTGGTTGGAGGCCAGGAAGCAGAGAGTGGGTGTCAATGGGCAATTTTCACAATGGAGAGAGGTGAAAAGTGGTGTGCCCCATTGATCTGTCCTGGGACCGGTGCTTTTCAACCTCTTCATAAATGACCTGGAGACAGGGTTGAGCAGTGAAGTGGCTAAGTTTGCAGATGACACCAAACTTTTCCGAGTGGTAAAGACCAGAAGTGATTGTGAGGAGCTCCAGAAGGATCTCTCCAGACTGGCAGAATGGGCAGCAAAATGGCAGATGCGCTTCAATGTCAGTAAGTGTAAAGTCATGCACATTGGGGCAAAAAATCAAAACTTTAGATATAGGCTGATGGGTTCTGAGCTGTCTGTGACAGATCAGGAGAGAGATCTGGGGGTGGTGGTGGACAGGTCGATGAAAGTGTCGACCCAATGTGCGGTGGCAGTGAAGAAGTCCAATTCTATGCTTGGGATCATTAGGAAGGGTATTGAGAACAAAACGGTTAGTATTATAATGCCGTTGTACAAATCGATGGTAAGGCCACACCTGGAGTATTGTGTCCAGTTCTGGTCGCCGCATCTCAAAAAAGACATAGTGGAAATGGAAAAGGTGCAAAAGAGAGCAACTAAGATGATTACGGGGCTGGGGCACCTTCCTTATGAGGAAAGGCTACGGCGTTTGGGCCTCTTCAGCCTAGAAAAGAGACGCTTGAGGGGGGACATGATTGAGACATACAAAATTATGCAGGGGATGGACAGAGTGGATAGGGAGATGCTCTTCACACTCTCACATAATACCAGAACCAGGGGACATCCACTAAAATTGAGTGTTGGGCGGGTTAGGACAGACAAAAGAAAATATTTCTTTACTCAGCGCGTGGTCGGTCTGTGGAACTCCTTGCCACAGGATGTGGTGCTGGCGTCTAGCCTAGATGCCTTTAAAAGGGGATTGGACAAGTTTCTGGAGGAAAAATCCATTATGGGGTACAAGCCATGATGTGTATGCGCAACCTCCTGATTTTAGGAATGGGTTAAGTCAGAATGCCAGATGTAGGGGAGAGCACCAGGATGAGGTCTCTTGTTATCTGGTGTGCTCCCTGGGGCATTTGGTGGGCCGCTGTGAGATACAGGAAGCTGGACTAGATGGGCCTATGGCCTGATCCAGTGGGGCTGTTCTTATGTTCTTATGTTCTTATGTTCTCAGACTTGCAGCTGGGAGGAGGGAGCTTCTCAGGTGTTTTGAGGGGCTGCATTCATTGGATCAGGACCATTTTGGTGTCGTTGGATTCCTCTCAGCCTGCCCTTTCCGACGGACTATGGCAAGTACGCCTACTCATGAGTAAACACTCGATACGGCTCGGTTTCACTTTCCATTGGGCTCCATGCATTTTTTCCTTCCAGTTTTATGGCCATAACTTTTGAAAGAAAGGAGCGATTTCAATTCTGTTTTTTTGCACTGCACTCCGCTGGCCATTCTGCATCCAACGGTGTATGGCACGACGGGGTAGTTCCTAATGCTGCGATGTTAGCGTATCCTCCCCCAGGGCGCATCACCCTCCCCGGCGCGTCACCTGGTGCAGCCCGCACCCCCCTAGCGACGCCAGTGATACCCATTACAGTTGGGCACAAATCCATGCTCTCACACTGTCTTTTAGCAAATGTTCAAGGCACAACCTAAGATAACCTCTAAGGCCCTAGGCAAAAGTGTTGTGGGTGGAGCACAGACATTGATATCAGAAGAGAGAAACTCCTGCTTGGCCCAGTGCAGCTGGCTGAAGTTTGCTTTGTAGTTCTGTTGCAGTTCAAGGTAGTTCTTCAACATGTTGCTCAATTATAAAATACTACTTCCTGAAGAATCATTCAGTTAATGCCAATGTGCGTTTTATGTTTACTAAGTACAGTATAATGTCATGCTTTATGATAAATGGTGGTAGAATAAGAGAAATGTATCAAGAATGATGGGTGGGGAGTGAATAGAGGAGAAGTTTAATATATCTGAAGTAGGCAGCATAGAAAGAAATTAATAGGAAGTAGTTTCAAAATGTGTTTTCCATTTAATGAAAAACAACTGACTTATGAACCCCTGTTTTCATTAGATGTTATGGTGGAGTAAAACAGAGTTTTTCTCCACTTCAGAGTTGGGACATGGCTGGGTTTCAAGCAGGGAAGTCAACCTTGGGTAATTGTCTGATTCTGTCTCATCTTGCCAGGAAGTATTTTTGGTGATTTGTCTGGGGAGGTTCCCCTGAATAAGGGAGTAAAGCAGGGTTGTGTGCTTGCCCCAACCCTGTTTAATTTATATGTTAATGATTTTGCCACCCACTTGCATGAGGTCCATGCTCACTGCCCTAAACTTGGCTCCATAAAAGTCTCTGCTTTTTCTATGCATGTGGCAATTCTTATATCCCTTCTGCCCTGCAAATTTTTAATGCTAAGGTTAAGGCCCAAATTCTATATGGAATACCTATCTGGATGTCTGCATTTGGTGCCAGTGTTGAGAAGATCCAGTCATTGTTTTTATATAAAATATTTGCCCTACCACGCTGCTTTCCATACGCAGTATTATGTTTGGAAGCAGGCCAGCACAAATTAGAAACCATGGCCTGGGTTAGTTTCTGCAAATTCTGGTTAAGGGTTTGCTACGCATCTGAGCAGAATATTCTGCTCAGAGGCTTATTAACTGACCCATCATTCTCCCCAGGCCTGTCATTGTTTCTCAAAAAGGTTCAGGCCATAGGTCTCTCAGCAGATCTGTTAGGAGTCCTCTCTCCAGAGCTGGCATTTAAAACACTGAAAACCCGATTGGGGGATATAGAGCGGCAAGAGCTGTTTGCAGCCACATCCACCACCTGTTCACCCCTCCGGTTTTCGCTTTTTCCAATCTTGGATAAACGGCCCGCTTACTTATACTTCCTATTCAACTCACAGGAACAGAGAGCCTTCTCACTGGCGCGCTGCAATGTTATGCCATCTAATTTTACTTCAGGGAGATACAATGGCCTGAGTGTGCAAGCAAGGGTGTGTAGTTGCAACTCTATGTAGATCTTAACTTGCAAACATTTTGACAATCTGCATTCGCAGTTGCTCAAGCTGCTTTTGTCCTCCATACGTGGGTTGGTGGACCTTGTGTTACATCATCTGCTATTAGGAAAGGATGAGATATGTACATGCCAGGTGGCGAAATTTCTTTATTTAATTTTGAGGAGGCGTGGTATAAGTGAGTAAGGGTGATGTATTGGTTTGATTTATGGGGGCTGTTTTAGGTATGGTTTAAGTGTATTGTTCTATGTTTTATGTTTTATTTTATGCCAATAAAAGGTCCCTGAATCTGAATCAGAGTTGGGACATGGTCATTGATCCCCCTTTTGTCCCTGAATTGGCCTTTTCTGATCAGGCCAAAATTTTATTTGCCCCAGGGAGAGGTGTTGGTACTTGTGATTATGCTGTTCATAAAGGCTGTTGCTGCTACAGGGAATGTGCTCTTCAGTTTACAAGGACTGGAAATTTAGAAGTGAGAGGAATTTACACTGAATTGCACCTGCAACTGATAAACAAGAGGCCATCAGTATTGTTCATAAAGGGAGGGAGGAAAAGGATCAGAGGACCAAAAGGTATGTAACATATTGCTAGAGGTGTTCTTAAATGCTTTTATTTTTTCGCAGGTTTTGTTTTTGCCCAGAAGGAAAAGTGCAGAAAGCAGTATTATGTGTTTTTATTCCAAGGGTACATTTTTATAAATTATAATTATAAATTCTAATCACTTTAAAAGTGTTCTAGTAGGTGATATAGGTGGGATAGTGTCAGCAGATTCTTCCACAGTCATTACCCATGCACCCCCATTAGTTATTTTTTTATTTTTTCCTCAATTTCCCAGTTTATTTATTCTCAGATTCTGAGTATTTGTTGTTTTTTTTACAAAAATAAAAAGTGCAGAAAGTGGTATTATGTGTTTTTATTTCATTATCATTGAAAAATCACACCTCTGCGTATTGCTTTTGTATCAGTTTTTGGCACGTATTTCATGGTTTACTCATTTCTTTCAATTGCACAGCCAGATTTTGAGCTCTAGATTCAGCTTTCCAACACTGAAAGAATCTAAATCTAAACCGATTGCTGCTTCTTTCCATAAGCAATAAATTGCCAATAATATAAATGCCCCATATATAAAACATTCCACACATTTAAAAAGAACTCATCAGCAACTGGGCTTAGCTGAAACTGAGGGGGCGTTTAGCCCAAGGATGTTGTTTAATAAACAGTACATTTGCAAATGGGATTAGCTGAGAAATATTTCAGTAGTAGTTTCAGGAAAGTTAACAGGAAGTCCTGGGAATTCTATAAGTGCAACAAAGCCAGAATGCCTCTCCTCGTGTATATATTTTGGTCAAATGCTTCAGTCTCCTCATTGCAAGTTGAGATTGAACCAGACAGACAGCTTATGTACCTAACAAGATACAACTGGCATTTGTTAGTTGGTTTCCTCTGTGTTTTTGATCTTTTGTTCAGGGTCATTTGACAACATGTGCAGACTTTGTCCTGTATGACTTCATCACTTCCTTTGTCTTCCCATTTTTTTGCTTTCTTTCAGCAGATAGCTCTCTAGCAATGATCTCCCTTCAGTCTTCCCTGTATATTTTTGTTTTCATTCTTGTGTTGGGTCACAGGGCCTTAGCCTTGGAGAAATATACCGCAGCGGTGTATGAGCATTCGGTCATACTGCCAGAAACTGCTGAAAAACCTGTTTCTTCAGAAGAAGCCTTAAATCTAATGAACAAGAATATTGATGTGTTGGAAGCGGCCATCAAAACAGCAGCAAAGCAGGTAAAGATGATGAATTGATAGGGATATAACTGAACATTATCTGGGCACAGCTTGGTTGAATCTGGTGGGCTCATAATGCTACAATAATGCTTGTTTGCAGAAGTATAACTAGAAGCCGCAGTGCCTGGGGCAGTGACATTCCAATGTCACATGTCACTTCCTAGTTCTCCCTGGAAGAGGAAGTACTGGTGGTTTTACACCCCCATTCCTTCTTCTGTGGAGGCTCCCCTTGCACATTGTATCCCCCCCCCCCCGGCATAGTGCCTTGGGCAAGTGCTCCTCAGTCTCCACCCTAATTACACCTCTGCTTGTTTGTCAGTACAGGATAAACATTATACTGCATTAAAATATCAAAAGATCTCCAGCTTGGTTTCTTTTAAAAACAAAACTATTTTCCAAGTCAGGGGGATCACTTGTTGTTTTTGCTGAGCTTGACTGGGGGTTGGGGGTATGTGTTTGTGAGCCCATCACTACTATTTGCTGTTACATGTTTTTCGTATGTATGTTGTCCTGTGGTGGGAGATCTTCATCTCCACTTCTTTTGACAGGGTGCACACATCATTGTGACTCCTGAAGATGGCATATATGGTTTTCACTTCACGAGAGAAACCCTTTATCCTTACCTTGAGGATATTCCAGATCCACTGGTCAACTGGGTTCCATGTACTGATCCAGAAAGGTATTTTTTTTTTAATTATCTAAAAGCCCCCCCAGGCCCTTTTAGATGATCAGCATGTTTCAAGATGGCCATGTACAATTTGGACTACAGGAAGTGCTTTGGGAAAAGGCAGGTTCTTATATCCTAGATAGCCGCCCTGGGTCCCTTTGGGGAGAAGGGCGGGGTATAAATAAAGTTGTTTATTATTATTATTATTATTATTATTATTATTATTATTATTATTATTATTATTATTATTATTATAATATAGGGGTGCCCAAACCCTGGCCCTGGGGCTGCTTGTGGCTCTCGAGGCCTCTCAATGCGGCCCTCAGGGAACCCCCAGTCTCCAATGAGCCTTCCACCCTCCGGACATTTGTTGGAGCCCGCACTGGCCCGACGCAACTGCTCTCAGCGTGAGGGCGACTGTTTGACCTCTCGCGCGAGCTGTGGAATGAGGGGCTCCCTCCACTGCTTGTTGTTTCATGTCTGTGATGCAGTAGCGGCAGCAAAGAAAAGGCCAGTCTTGCTTTGTGCAAGGCCTTGTATAGGCCTTGAGCTATTGCAAGACCTTCATTCATTCATTCATATAAGTTCATCTTTAATATATTCACTTATGTAAACTTATGTAAATTTATTCAAATTTTAAATGTAAATTAATTTTTTTTATCCCTGGCCCCGACATAGTGTCAGAGAGCTGATGTGGCCCTCCTGCCAAAAACTTTGGACACCCCTGTTCTAGATCAATATTTCTCAGCATTTGTCCTCCGCCATATCACTTCGCATGGTCCACTTATTTGAAGTACTACTGGAAGTAACTGATGATGATGTCATCGTCGGTTACTTCTGGGTTGGGAGGCCAGATGCGATGTAACAAACCTCTTTAAGAGGCTCAGGGTGAATGGGAGAGTTTTTTCAAGTATGGAAAAGCATACTTTGGAGGTCTGTAATACTGGGGCGAGGAGCGATGATCTGGTCTGGATGTACTATCGTATGGAAAAGCATACTTTGGAGCGATGTAATACTGATCTGATCTGGACGTACTATCGTCCTCCAGACCAGAAACTGGGAGGGGACCTTGAAATGAGGAAACAGATCAGGGAGGTGACAAGGAGGGACAGGGTTCTAATCATGGGGGACTCCAATTATCCTCACATCGACTGGGTCAATTTGTGTTCTGGTCACGAAAAGGAGACCAGATTTCTTGACATCCTAAATGACTGTACCTTAGAGCAGCTAGTCATGGAGCCCACCAGAGGACAGGTGACTCTGGATTTAATATTGTGCAATACTCAGGACCTGGTTAGAGATGTCTATGTTACTGAGCCATTGTGGAACAGTGATCATGCTGTGATCCATTTCGACATGCATGTTGGGGGAAGAATACCGGGCAAATCTCTCACAAAAAACCCTTGACTTCCGATGGGCGGACTTCCCTCAAATGAGGAGGCTGGTTGGAAGGAGGTTGAAAGGGAGGGTAAAAAGAGTCCAATCTCTCCAGAGTGCATGGAGGCTGCTTAAAACAACAGTAATAGAGGCCCAGCAGAGGTGTATACCGCAAAGAAAGAAGGGTTCCACTAAATCCAGGAGGGTGCCCGCATGGCTAACGAGAGAGGCTCGTTAGAGAGGCTGTAAAGGGCAAGGAAGCTTCCGTTCATAAATGGAAGTCTTGCCCTAATGAGGAGAATAACAAGGAGCATAAACTGTGGCAGAAGAAATGAAAGAAGGTGATATGGGAGGCCAAGAGAGACTATGAGGAGCACATGGCTAGCAACATTAAGGGGAACAGTAAAAGCTGTTATAAGTAAAATATGTTAGAAGCAGGAAACCCGCCAGAGAAGTGGTTGGCCCTCTGGATGGTGAGGGAGGGAAAGGGGAGATAAAAGGAGACTTAGAGATGGCAGAGAAATTAAATGAGTTCTTTGCATCTGTCTTCACGGCAGAAGACCTCGGGCAGATACCGCTGCCTGAACGGCCCCTCCTGACCAAGGAATTAAGTCAGATGGAGGTGAAAAGAGAAGATGTTTCAGACCTCATTGATAAATTAAAGATCAATAAGTCACCGGGCCCTGATGGCATCCACCCAAGAGTTATTAAGGAATTGAAGAATGAAGTTGCAGATCTCTTGACTAAAATATGCAACTTATCCCTCAAAATGGCCACGGTGCCAGAAGATTGGAGGATAGCACATGTCACACCGATTTTTAAAAAGGGAAGGAGGGGGGACTCGGGAAACTATAGGCTGGTCAGCCTAACATCTATATTGGGTAAGATGGTGGAATGCCTCATCAAAGTCAGAATCTCAAAACACATAGACGAACAAGCCTTGCTGAGCGAGAATCAGCATGGCTTCTGTAAGGGTAAGTCTTGCCTCACAAACCTTATAGAATTCTTTGAAAAGGTCAACAGGCATGTGGATGTGGGAAAACCCGTGGACATTATATACCTGGACTTTCTAGAAGGCGTTCGACACAGTCCCTCACCAAAGGCTACTGAAAAAATTCCACAGTCAGGGAATTAGAGGACAGGTCCTCTCATGGATTGAGAACTGGTTGGAGGGCAGGAAGCAGAGAGTGGGTGTCAATGGGCAATTTTCACAATGGAGAGAGGTGAAAAGCGGTGTGCCCCAAGGATCTGTCCTGGGACTGGTGCTTTTCAACCTCTTCATAAATGACCTGGAGACTGGGTTGAGCAGTGAGGTGGCTAAGTTTGCGGATGACACCAAACTTTTCCAAGTGGTGAAGACCAGAAGTGATTGTGAGGAGCTCCAGAAGGATCTGTTCCTCTGAGGGGGAGCATGATTAAGACATACAAAATTATGCATGGGAAGGATAAAGTGGATAGAGAGATGCTCTTTACACTCTTACATAACACCAGAACCAGGGGACATCCACTAAAATTGAGTGTTGGAAGAGTTAGGAAAGACAAAAGAAAATATTTCTTTACTCAGCCTGTGGTTGGTCTGTGGAACTCCTTACGCATGTTGGCATCCTTCAGTCTCGGAAGACCATGGTGTCACGCTCTGAATGGTGGCTCTGGAACAGAGTGTCCTCTCCAGTGCGCGAAGCCTGGGTAAAGTAGGTATGGAGGACAGGTTGTTACCCATGCAGCAAATCCTCCCTCTCCACGTCGCTGAAATGGTCCAATGGAAAAGCAGAAGCCAATACGGTTGGTTCCAGCGGTGTCGCAGGAGTTGCCAGAACGTGACTGTGTTCAGCCATGAACTGCCTCAGGAACTCCGGCTCCGGATTTTGCCTCGAGGTTGACTCCTGAAGCCTTTTCCATAACTGGATGTAGCCACAAGGCAGTGGAGGTTTGGGATCAGAGTTTTCCTTCTCTCAGATGAGCTGCCTTCCCAGGCTGACGAGTCCCATCTACCCGGAACTCCTTACGACAGTGTCATGAATATGTACATGTTAGGCCTAGGTTAGCATGTGGAGCCTGAACCATACTAAGCCAGTAAGGAGAAGTGGCTAGCAGTTCCCAGCTGCAAGAATGTGAGTAAATAAACAAGAATTACAACCCCTTGGAATGTTTAACACCTTAGTAGACGAAGAGGCGCCTGAGCAAGTGGAATGGAATGCAGCTATGGATCTCCAGTTGGGAGGGGTAAGAACTAGGAGGACTAGCAACCAGGCCAACTTTAAGAAGGTTCCACTAAAATTGAGTGTTGGGCGGGTTAGGACAGACAAAAGAAAATATTTCTTTACTCAGCGCGTGGTCGGTCTGTGGAACTCCTTGCCACAGGATGTGGTGCTGGCGTCTAGCCTAGACGCCTTTAAAAGGGGATTGGACAAGTTTCTGGAGGAAAAATCCATTATGGGGTACAAGTCATGATGTGTATGTGCAACCTCCTGATTTTAGAAATGGATTATGTCAGAATGCCAGATGCAAGGGAGGGCACCAGGATGCAGGTCTCTTGTTATCTGGCGTGCTCCCTGGGGCATTTGGTGGGCCACTGTGAGATACAGGAAGCTGGACTAGATGAGCCTATGACCTGATCCAGTGGGGCTGTTCTTATGTTCTTATGTCTGCCTGCCGAGCCAGCCTTCTACCGTTGTTTGTTGTGTCATGCTCCTGGTCTTGCTACCAGGTGGGGGGTCCCACAAGTACCACCAGACACTGGTACCACTGGTTGAGAAACACTGTCCTAGATACTTTATGGAGTGCGCATGGTGGACTGTATTACCTGCACTGGTCCTTCGCTGATTATTATTAGTCATACAAAATAGCATAAGAACATAAGAAAAGCCTTGCTGGACCATGTCAAAGGCCCATCCCTTCTAGTATCCTATTAGCCACTGACCACTAGCTGCCTCTGGGAAGCCCACAAGCAGGAGAGAAAGATGTATTGCTCTCCCACTATTACTCCCTGCAGCTATACAGAGACATACTGTCGCTGAAGCTGGAAGTACCACATAATCATTATGGCTAGTAGCCACTGACAGTCTTTGTCCAACCCCCCTTTAAAGCCATCCAGGCTGATAGCCATCACTGCATCCTGTGGCAATGAAATTCCAACAACTAATAATGTGCTTTGTGAACAAGTATCTCTTTTCAGCTGTCCTAAATTTCCCAGCAGTCAGGTTTATTGGAAGAAGCTTAGTTTTAGTATTGTAACGGGGGGGGGGGGGGGACGGGGACACAACTTTTCTCTCTCCACCCACTACATACCATGAATAATTTTATATGCCTCCCTGTGAGAGGTGGTAGGTGCATAGACTGAGAAAAAGGAATTGACCCAGGGTCACACCTTGCAGCTGAGGAGGGATTTGCAACCAAGTCTTCTCCACCTAACCATACTGGTTTATTTTCTTGTCTGGCTGTGGATTTCTGCTGTTTAAATCTGTTAATTACACTTCCCAGGCTGGTCAAGTAGAGGAAGAAGGGGAAATGTGGGGGAGGGGGGAACTAAGGTCTCAACTTAGGTAGGGCAGAAGGCAGCTGCAACTCTTCTCTCCCTCTGTGGTTCAGGCTACATCTGATCAGTTTTCAGAGTACCCCTGTTTCTGGGCTATGTTTTGATTCCATACACTGAGTGCCTGAACATTCCCCTGCTCAGTCACTGCAGTCTGAAATGGCGCTCTTGGAAAACAGAAGGCAAAGGGTAGGGCAGGTAGTTACAGAAAAGAGTTAACAAAATCAAGTTTGTCATGGACTATTGTCCTCACTGCAATTGTATTGGCAACCTTCAGTCTCGAAAGACTATGGTATCACGCTCTGAAAGGTGGTTCTGGCACAGCGTCTAGTGTGGCTGAAAAGGCCAATCCGGGAGTGACAATCCCTTCCACACCGGGAGCAAGTGCAGTCTGTCCCTGGTCTGTCTCCCTGGCTATGGGCCTTCCTTCTTTGCCTCTTAGCCTCAGACTGTTGGCAAAGTGTCTCTTCAAACTGGGAAAGGCCATGCTGCACAGCCTGCCTCCAAGCGGGCCGCTCAGAGGCCAGGGTTTCCCACTTGTTGAGGTCCATCCCTAAGGCCTTCAGATCCCTCTTGCAGATGTCCTTGTATCGCAGCTGTGGTCTACCTGTAGGGCGCTTTCCTTGCACGAGTTCTCCATAGAGGAGATCCTTTGGGATCCGGCCATCATCCATTCTCACGACATGACCAAGCCAACGCAGGCGTCTCTGTTTCAGCAGTGAATACATGCTAGGGATTCCAGCACGTTCCAGGACTGTGTTGTTTGGAACTTTGTCCTGCCAGGTGATACCGAGGATGCTTCGGAGGCAGCGCATGTGGAAAGCGCTCAGTTTCCTCTCCTGTTGTGAGTGAAGAGTCCATGACTCGCTGCAGTACAGAAGTGTACTCAGGACGCAAGCTCTGTAGACCTGGATCTTGGTATGTTCCGTCAGCTTCTTGCAAACCTCACTTCTTGCAGCCTCACTGCAAACAAGCTGCAAAAGTGTGCTTCTGAAATGAAAACAATATGAATGAGTCCTAATATTAAGGCTTTCTTTTCTTTCACAGTTGTCATTGTTTTCCCTGCTATCCACATTACGATGCAGGTTCCTCTTCCACGTTTTTAGTATCTGCTATACAGATAATCTTGCAACATTTACTTTTTACCATGGAAAACGTACAGCTTTAACCATAAAACAAACAACTGTGATTGCAGCTTCTCTCTCGGGAGCAGAGAGAGAACAAAAGAGAAGGATCCCTGATTTATCTTGTAATGTATATCGTAACCAGTTGAGCAGGAAATGGGTTGGGAATAAACATTTCGTCTGGGCAGGCGTTTACAAAAAGAGACATTCAGTTAAGCAGGAATGTGTGAAGTGGCAGAAAAGAAACATTGCACTTAAAAGTTAAAATGGAAACTGGAAAGTTTCAGTTACTAGACTGGTTCATGTCCTTGCTCTCAGTACAGTTTTGGTTAACAAACTGTTCAGAAGTGTTCATTAGCACAGAATATAAATGAACAACATTTGTCTGTGATGTCACAATGCCAGAGTGTTGACTTCATGGAAAGCGAGATTTTGAGACCATACATGGCTGCTCAGGGTGGCTTTTGTTTTCTCTCTCAAAATTCCCTGCTTGGGCTATATAAATTAATGAGAAACTTGATAAAATGATTTTCATTTCTCTTTCTTCTTGCAAATATGCATTTCAAATCCCACAGGGATGAATTGGTTGGTGGCGGTCACTGCTGGGAGTGGGGAAGGGGTTAAGTGCTCCCACCCCCACTATTGTAACCTAATGTCTACACACCTCCCTGGAGTAGCTTTCCAAGAATAATAATAATACAGGTATTTATATACCGCCTTTCTTGGTTGTCAGATTTCTCCTCAGACTTTAATTCAAGGCAGTTTACATAGGCAGGCTATACTAAATCCCTATAGGGATTTTTACAACTGAAGAAGGTTCTGTCTTTCAAGAACCACAGCATTTCATATGGATCTTTTATGATCTGGTATCACATTCTGGCCTCCATTTTCCTCCCACACAGGCTGACAATCCTTCATATCTCACTTGAAGGGCGGCCAAAGAGCAGGTGGAATAACTTGGCTAGGCTTGTCAGCTGCTTCAAGGTCTCGCCGTTCCCGGTGCCGGTGGCCTCGAACTGGTGACCTTCGAATGTTATCTTCAGGCAAACAGACGCTCTACCCTCTAGACCAGACCTCCTTTCTGGAAGGAGGTAGCAGCCTTTGGACAACAGTGTCACATTGCCAGCTGCATATAGTGTAACCCTTACTTGCTTGAACTATTTAAAAACCAAACTGAATGTCACATGGTGGCAAGTGTATGCCACAAAAAGCTCAATGGGTTTGGCTAGAGAACATAAGGGGATGTTTAACCTTTTCTCCTCTGATCATTTTCTACTCTACTCTAGTAGATCATTCAAATCTACTTTGTGCCCCAAGCACTGTTTTTGCCCACCCATAGAGGGGGAAGTTACCGATCTCTTTCTCCAGTGGGTGGGAAAGCAGTTGGGGAGAGGCAGACAATTTTGAGTGGAATAAATGGCCAGGGAGAAAGAGCTAAGCAGCTCCTTTCTCCTGCTATTACATAAGAAGAATTCATCTAGTTCCGCATCCTGTGTCCCACAGTAGCCAATTAGATCCCTCTGAGAAGTCCACAAATAGAAGATGAAGGAATACTCCTCTCCCTCATTAGTCCTCTTCAGTATTCAGAGGCATACCTGAAGGTAACAAACTGGCCATGCTGCCTAAAAGCTATTGGTAGACTTGTTTTATCTCCTTTTAAAGCCTTCTAAGCTAGTGGCCATCCCCACATCTTGTGGTAGCAAATTCCATAGATTGTGTGATTGACCTCCATGGGAAACCGACCACACCTTCATTTAAACAAATGTGGGATGTGCTTGTCTCCCATGCGAGATCTAAATTGGCCAGTTCTTTACCTCTTCTCTACATTGGCTCCTACAATCTGAGCAAATATGGTCTGACGGTTGTGAATCTTTCCATTCGACAGACATCCCCCAGTTCAGGGGGTTAAACTACTGTATAAGACCTGCAGATCCCTTCTGCTTCCAGTCCTATGTTTTTGCACTTTTTATTATCCAGGTTTGGACATGCTCCAGTGCAAGAAAGACTAAGCTGCCTAGCAAGGCACAACTCTATCTATGTGGTTGCTAATATTGGAGACAAGAAGCCATGTAATCACACTGACCCCAGATGCCCTATGGATGGTCGCTATCAGTACAACACAAACGTGGTCTTTGATTCAGATGGAAAGCTCGTGGCACGCTACCACAAGGCAAGGACCTCTACACCATTCATCTGTGTGTGTGTGTGTGTGTGTGTGTGTGTGTGTGTGTGTGTGTGTGTCTCCACATTTGGAAATTCTTCCCCGGAAAGTGTTGTTACTTTGAACATTTTTGGACTAAAATATACATTTCAGCATATAAAGCATTTAGGGCAATATCCTATCCAACTTTCCAGTGCTGATGCAGCCTCTTCCCTTATCTTCAGGAGGCCTCTGTGACCTGCGCCCCCCCACCTCAGGTTGCAGTGCATACCTTGTTGCCATGGCTGCATCTGCACTAGAATATTGGATAGGATTGAACCCTTAGATTCCAGTATAGTATAGCAAAAAAACAAAAGACTCCAATTCCACTTTAGAGACTAACAGATGCATACTGTAGCCTAAGCTTTCAGGGACAGAGCCAACAACATTAGATGTAGGGTCCTCTAGTTTGGTTAGATAATTTTATTTATTTACTTTGGAATAGGGTGTGTTGCTGGGGGGAGAACTGTGTTGCAGACTGGGTCCCAAAAGACCAAGAAATGCAGGTGGCAGCAGTAGGTATATCATAATTGTTTGGAACTTGCAAATGATATAAGATCCAATTGCAGTGAGCGTGACCCATTGCAGGCGTGAGGCCACTGGTCTTCAATCAGCATTGCCAAAACTGTTGTGTCATAAATGTGTAACCTGGAGCAATTAAAAAACAAAACTAGGTTTTTAAATGTTATAGTTTAAGCTTTCAATATACATGAAAATAACTTACAGACGCCTTTGTACGTCATTACTATGCATGGCAAACATTATAACTTTTTTCCATATTTTTTACCAAGATGCCTAAATTGTTTTCAAAATATATTATCTTCCAACAGTTCAATCTCTTTATGTCAGAACAGCAGTTTGATTCCCCTAAAGAGCCTGAACTTGTGACCTGGAACACTACCTTCGGGAAATTTGGTATTTTCACATGCTTTGATATACTGTTTCATGATCCTGCCGTGGCCCTGGTGAGCAAGCTTGGTGTGGACACCATCCTCTTCCCTACGGCTTGGATGAATGTTCTGCCACATTTAACTGCAGTTGAATTCCACTCAGCATGGGCTATGGGCATGGGTGTTAATCTTCTGTCTGCTAATACCCACCTTCCTGCCATGAACATGACAGGTAATCTACAATTTTAGGTAAGACTATTTATAACCACTTCACTCCATTCACCAGTCGTCCTCCAGTGTCCAGCTGCTTGCAGATTACCATCGCTGAGATCTCTCTTAGTGTGTCCTCAAGCCAAAATTAAGGTGGGAGATCCCTGGAATTGCAAAGGTTCTGAGGTTTGTACAAGTCAGCTTTGCCCATGATCATTATGCACTCAAACGCTATCTGGCTTCCTTTAAAATTACACCAGAAAATTACTACTGGCTGCCAAAAGTAGCCACGCAGATTGAATTGCTGTTGGCAGTTATTGGAATGACTGTTTGTCAATGGCCAGTCAAAAGCATGTGGATTCATTTTTTAATGGGCTTTGTTTAGACCAGGAGTGTCCAAACTTTTTGGCAGGAAGGCCACATCCTCTCTCTGACACTGTGTAGGGGGCCGGGGGGAAAAAAGAATTAATTTACATTGCAAATAAATTTGCATAAATGAATATATTAGAGATGGAACTTATATGAATGAATGATGGTCTTGCAATACCTCAAGGCCTATAAAAGGCCTTGCACCAGCAAGGCTGGCCTTTCCTTCACTGCCACTGCTGCGTCACAGACATGAAATAGCAAGCAGTGAAGGGAGGCCTCATCCCACAGCTCACACGAGAGGTTGAACAGTCACCCTCATGCTGAGAGCAATTGCGTCAGGCCAGCAGGGGCTCCAGCAAGTCTCTGGAGGGCCAGAGGCTCATTGGAGATTAGGGGCTGGATTGGGAGTCCCCAAGTGCTGCAAATGGCCCCCGGGCCAGAGTTTGGGCACCCCTGATTTAGACCAAGAGACCTGCTGTCTCTGAAACCTGGGAAGACCTGCCCCTTTCACAACACTCCTGGTCAGCAAAGAGGTAGATAGTTCACCCGGATGGAAATGGTGGGGGGGAATGATGTGGGCTTCTGTACGCTTGAGTGTATGTGTTGCCCTATTTTCCTGTTGGGTGGGTGTTTGTGCATGCGTACGTGCATTTCCTTGTGACTTTATATGGGTGTGGTGGATGGGGAGGGGTGCCTGCAGCTGCATTGAAAAGATTGGAAAATTATTTAAAGAGGCTGTATTGAAGGACACTGTTTTTGCAATGGATCTAGGATCCTCAGTCCAATCAATTGGGGCTTGTTGTGAATGGCTTGTCTTTGCTAATGATGTAAATGGCATGGGTCTAAGACTGAGGTATTCAATCTGTGCGTCCCGCCTCTCTAGTGAGGCAAGGCTAGCCTCCAGGGGCATCGCCAGGGGAGAGGGCTGGGCTGGGCTGCATGTGCTGCCTGCTGACTTGCTGCTTTTCTGCAGCTGTGAACAAGGTGGGTGGGGCAGCGTGAGGCTGGGAGGGCTGTGAAACATGGTTGGGGGAGGTGGGAGAGAAGGCTGGCTGGGCAGGCAGGCAGAGGTGCCACATCTCATCATGGAGCCCTCTCCACGTGTAACTTTGCCCCAAGGACTACATTTCCCAGTGTGCTCCTCGCCCTGGGCATCCTGGGATTGGTAAAGGCTGGAGGAGAGAAGAGTGCAGAGGTGCTGCATCTCATCAGCACAGGGTGTGCTCCTGGCAGGCTTTAAAGTAAGTACAGGCAGTGCAACAGTTTCCTCTGCTTGGGAAGGAAGGAGCCAGCCTGTTCCTAGTGGGGGGGCGCATCCAAATGCCCCAGCCTGCATCCCTCCATCTTGCCTGGGGGGAGCAGGGGTGGCATCTGCATGTTGGGTGTTTGTGTGTGAGCAGCCCCCATCTACTTTGGGGTGAGTTGTAATCTTGCTCTGTGTGGCTGCAATCCTCTCCACACTTTCCTGGGAGTAAGCCCCATTGACTCAAATGGGGCTTACTTCTGAGTAGACCTACATAGGCTTGGGGTCTGTGTCAGCTTAACCAACGATCCCCACCTTTTTCTTTTTCCTCCCCCTTCAAAAAAGAAAAAAAGCCACTCTTGATGGCTTTGTCTCTAAAAATTGATTAAAAATAAAAATCCCCATTCCTTTTTAGCCATTCCCCTTTTTCCTCCTGCTTCCTTTTTTTTTGGGGGGGGGGGTACTCTTGTAAGACAAAAGGCACAATCCTAGCTAGGTCTACACAGGCCCTATTGTGTTCAGTGGGACTTACTCCCAGGAAAGTGGGGTTAGGATTCCAGCCAAACAGTCTCTAGGTCTCAGTTTGCATCAGTTTGCAATTAGTAGATACACACAAAACAAAGTCTTCCCCTCCTGCAACGTCATCACTTCCCTCCTCCCTTTCCAAAACCCTCCAGGTGTGCTGCTAACAAACTCAGGGCACAATCCTAACCAGGTCTACTCAGAAGTAAGTCCTATTTTGTTCAATGGGGCTTACTCTCAGGTAAGTGTGGTTAGGATTGCAGTCTCAGAGTGCTGGCAGCCTTGTTTCGAGTGTATAATTATAACACCTTCACCCCCATTTTGGGGATAACTGAGGTGAGGTGTTGTAATGGGGAGCCGTGGCCAATGGCCACAAGGATTAGGGGAGGCGTGAGCCGGAAAAGTTTGAGAACCACTGGTCTAAGATAATGGTAGGACAAAATACGAGCAATAAGAAATGACTGCTTCTCTCTTTTTGTTGTGTCTTATTCACAGGCAGTGGCATCTATGCTCCAGATGGATCCCAAGTATATCATTATGATGCAGAATCTAAGAGTGGTCAGCTTCTGGTTGCAGATCTGTATTCTCATCCTTCATTGTCTCCCACCTACCTTCCTGCGGTGAACTGGAGCTTCTTTGCCAAAACCATTGAACCATTTCCTGTGAGCGATACTTTCACAGAGCTCATATTCTTTGATGAATTCACCTTCTCTCCTCTCACCAGGGAAGCTGGGAATCTTACGGTGTGCCAAAAGGATCTCTGCTGTCATTTGAACTACAGAATGATGGAACAACAGGGAGATGAAGTTTACGCGCTAGGTGCATTTGATGGACTTCATGAGATCGAAGGAAAATATTATTTGCAGGTCTCGTTTCTCTCATAGGGTGAAATAGGATCTTTTTCTTTCTTTGCCATGGGGTGGGAGGAAGAGATGAGGAAGGAATTTTAGATATCATAGGGTACAATCCTAACCTTGTGTTAGGCTGGCGCAAGTCCCTTGCGTCAGCCTAGGAGGATCGTAAACATGCCGTAAAGCACACTTGCACCTCCTCGGGAGTAAGCCGTGCCAGTGCACAGAGGTGCACTGGAGCATGTGGCGGCTTGTGGAGCAAGCCTTGTGTTGGCCAAGCTCAGCTGACACAAGGCTCTGGGGTGGGTGGGGAGGAGAGGAGGCATGTGTTCCAGGGTGAGGGGAAGCCAGTCCTGGAGCCGGGCAGGGAACAGGAGGCAAGGCTGGGATCTGGTATGCTTCCAATGCCTTCTTTTCTTCCTTTTAGATATGTACTTTGCTGAAGTGTCTCACTACAGACCAACAAACATGTGGCCAGCCTGTGATCACTGCTCATACATATTTTGATGCCTTTTCTCTTAGTGGTACATTTAGTACTAACTATGTCTTCCCTGAAGTCTTGCTCAGTGGAATTCACCTGGCACCTGGAGAGTTTCAGGTAGGGTGGCATTTCCAGTCAAAGTCTATAAACTCCTCCAGCTGGCATGAAGCAAGCTAAGTTGGTGTGGTCACAAAACAAATAATTTCCATAATATTCAATATAAGTCTATAGGAGGAAAGTTAAGTTAGCTCAGTAGTTTATTCATGACACGGATAGGATTCTGAGAAATCATATAAATCTTATGCCTTATGAACGTACAGGTTGATCTCTGTATTGGTGTGTAGGCCACACACCATTGGATTATTACCTTGATCTACAATAGATGTTGAACTACATGGCCTTTTCTTTACCTCCTACTGTGTGTCCTCAAGGTGGTCTGTTGAAAAGAACTTCTGACTTCAAAATATTGCAGTACTGCATGTTTAATTTGGTTTTTCAGTATGACGTTCTCAAAATACTGAATACTTTTGCTCAGTTTCTGTTTTGCCATGGCTAATTGCATAAAGATTTCAAGCAGCAGAAAAGCTTGCAATGCCATCAGTAAAAACGGTTGTAAAGAATGGGGCTTGCCCTAGGCCAGAACAATTATTCTAATTATGTGTGTTGTGATGCTTTTAAGAGACAACCACCCATAGTGGCTTTCATCTCATCTGATCCACGTCAGTTTCCATTTGTGTGTACCCAAGTGCTCCCTCTATGGAAATTAATGAGAAACCCATATCAGCAAGAGCACCATGTGTACATCATAATGCACATGAATTCTGGATTATTTGTTAATGCAGAATTTCTATCCCACCATAGTTGAGTCTTACAGACTCAAGGCGGTTTACATAGGCAGGCTGACCATAAACCCCATTTTTTTTCAAATGGGGTTTTTAACGTGTTATTCTATGAAAGAAACTCATAGGATCCTCCATTTCTCCAGATGTTTCCCTTCATAGTGCAATTGTCGTCCTGACTGTGCAGCTCTTGCGCTTTCCAAGCTTTCACAGGCATCTGCAAAACACGTTGCAGGCTGGTTCTCAGGACATTCACTATTTTTTTCCAGTCCACTATTTTTTTCCTTCATCTCTAGCCAGTGGCTTTCTGTCTCATTCCATTCTTGCTCTCATATAGTGAAATATCCTAAATTCAATTACTATATAACATGTATGCCTTACACAAATTAGCTCTCTGTTAACTGAGACTTTTTTTTAACCTAGGTTTTGAATGATGGGCAGCTGATTAGTCTGAATAGGACATCAAAACCACTCTTAACAGTGACACTCTTTGGGAGGTGGTATGACAAGGATCCACCACATCCGCAGAAAAATTCTCCAGGATGTTCTGAACTAGACGGTTTATACTTGATGCCAATTGCTCTTTTGTTTTCTCTTGTTTGCTTTTAACATGGATTAACTAGCAGTGTATTGTCTTGGGATCATTTAACATTGGACTCCTCTTTCTATTATTAACTTTGCCACGTGATTTCTAATTACAAGTATAACCTTGGAAAACTTATGTGCTGTTCTGTTAATCAATTACTTCATACCTAATATTTCTGTAAACAGCCATTGTACAATTCATTCTTTATTATTGTAAACCTGTATACCTTGGATATTCAGTACAATTGGTTAATATGTTACTCGCCTGGTTTTATGATTATATAATAGCATGGTCATAGTTTATAACAACTATGGTCATATATTAACTATCATTCTATCAATCATAATTACATTAAATACCAGTGCCCTAGACAGTGGGACAGGATTAGCTATTATAATTAGCTACCAGCCCTTAGAAACCCTTGCTAGAGATTCTGGCTTTTGTTGGATTCACTGTGATAAGAAGGTGGGCACTTGCTTAGAAACAGCTGATTAACCCTTATTGGAGTGTCTGAGGAGTAGCCTATAGCAAAATCAGATGGATAGGAAATCTACAAAGTACGTATAGGAAGAACAGAATACTGCCATGTCTGATGGGCTCAAATGGTGGAGATATGTTGAATATAACATGCAGTTGTATATAGTTTTTTTTTTTATTAAGTGAAAGGTTGTATTTCAGGAAGAATAATAAAGTTGGCATGTATGTATACCCAGAGCTTCAACTGCAATGTCATACAGACCCTTTGTATTGAATCCTAGGGCAAAACATAGATGTAACATAGAGGCTTCATGTTTGTCTTTCTCCCCCAGAACCATTAGTGGAGTGTGTGTTCTGGGTGATTTCATGGCATGGGAGCAGGATGTTTTCTAACCTTTGCCTCCATGCAAGTTCCCTACCTGAAATCCATCCTGAAGCTGCTTTTAGTCATCGAGAGGCACAATCCCTGTTGTAGCTCTAATTCAAATCAGCCCCCCCCCCCAATTAGTTTTTAGGGGAGCAAGCCAGCTTCCGCTTAGCCCAGATTTTCATGAAATACCCTTTAAGTTCCTACTCTGACACTTCCTTACAACAAACAAGCCAGCATCTTGATGGCTGAACAGGGTGTGCCATTCAAATCAACTCTATAGTAGACCTCTTTCACACCAGACAGGGTCACATGTATTCTCCTCTGAGGAGGTGATGGCAAAAATAGGATGGCTATATTCTAAAAGAGAGAGGTGCTGTGGGTGGGGAGGGGCAAGGCAATGTTTTCTCAACCTGCCCTCTGAAATTCTGTTAAAGAATTTTATTTAGCTACAACTTTGTTTTATAAAGGATCAAACACACATACATAAAATCTATCTGTACACAGACAAGAGGAAACTAATTTCTCTCTGATATGTTTGCATATCCATTGAAAATGTCTACAGTGTAATCTGTATCCCTGGCTTAGTTCAATTTTTAAAAGCAGCTCCATATGGAGTCATGATAAATCCTGACAGTGAGGCTAATTTCCTATAGCTCTTTTCTAGCTGGAATAATTTGCTTTCTTTTAGTCAATATCCCCACCTAACAACATTGGTGTGGCCAAGATAAACAAAACCCACCTGTCTACTGTGGTCCTGCTCTTCTCAGAAGATGGGTGCTTTTAAAAAGGTATTTTATAGCCTTTAGATGCTAAACTGAATAATTCAAATGAAATAAAAAAGATTAATAGCATTGCAGAATGTAATTCACCATGTTAAGAGTGGTCAGCATGCAGGAAGTTAGGACTTGTGGGCTAGAGACAATGAAGAACTAAATCATAAAACTATTTTTGATTCTGTTGCCCAGGGGTGTCCAAAGTTTTTGGCAGGAGGGCCACATCATCTCTCTGTCATTGTGACAGGGGCCGGGGGGGGGGGGAAGAATTAATTTACATTTTAAATTTGAATAAATTTACATAAGTTTTCATAAATGAATATATTAAAGATGAACTTATATGAATGAATGAAGGTCTTGCAATAGCTCAAGGCCTATAAAAGGCCTTGCACAAAGCAAGGCTGGCCTTTCCTTTGCTGCCGCTACTGCAACACAGATGTGAAACAGCAAGCAGTGGAGGGAGCCCTCATCCCACAGCTCACGTGAGAGGTCAGTCAGTCGCACTCATGCTGAAAGCAGTTGCGTCGGGCCACTGAGGGCTCCAGCAAGTCTCTGGAGGGCCAGAAACTCATTGGAGACTGGGGGCTCCCTGAGGTCCGCATTGGGAGTCCTCAAGGACCGCAAGTGGCCCCAGGGCTGGGGTTTGGGCACCCCTGCTGTAGCCTACAGAAGTAGGCTAATAGAAGCTCTTAGTGTTTAAAACACTCATTTTCACAGTATGTTAAAAGATATTAACCCACCAGGTTAAAATATATTAACCTGAACAAGAGCAGTTAATTTGGAGTTCGGTTTGGGACTCCTCATCCCTATGGATGAGGATGGGGATGAGGATGGGGCGGTTGGAGAACAACAAGACAAAGGCAGAGTAGGAGAAGAAATTGGGAAAGGTAGCGTGATGGGATGTGATAGACGGTTTGGCACAATGAGAGGATGTGGGGACAAAGGAGCGAATAAGCAGCCCATCCTGGGGCATTCCGTGTACAAATGCTTTTATGCGAATGCCCGAAGTCTACGAGCAAAGGTGGGAGAACTGGAATGTCTGGTGACAAGGGAAAACATTGACATAGTGGGCATAACGGAAACCTGGTGGAATGCGGAGAATCAGTGGGATACCGCAATCCCGGGCTATAAACTCTACAGGAGGGACAGGCAGGGGCGTGTTGGAGGTGGGGTGGCCATTTATGTTAAGGAAGGGATAGAATCCAGCAAAGTAGAGATTGAAGGTGGGTCCGACTCCACCTTAGAATCTCTGTGGGTTAAATTACCAGGCTTGTGCAGCAATGTAATACTGGGAGCGTGCTATCGTCCTCCAGATGGGGACCTTGAAATGAGGAAACAGATCAGGGAGGTGACAAGGAGGGACAGGGTTGTAATCATGGGCAACTTCAATTATCCTCATATTGACTGGGTCAATTTGTGTTCGGGTCACGATAAGGAGACCGGATTTCTTGACGTACTAAATGACTGTGGCTTAGAGCAGCTAGTCACGGAGCCAACCGGAGGACAGGTGACTCTGGATTTAATATTGTGCGGTACACAGGACCTGGTTAGAGATGTAAATGTTACTGAGTGATTGGGGAACAGTGATTATGCTGCGATCCGTTTTGACGTACACGTTGGGGGAAGAATACCAGGCAAATCTCTAACAAAAACCCTTAACTTCCGACGGGCAGACTTCCCTCAAATGAGGAGGCTGGTTAGAAGGAGGTTGAAAGGGAGGGTAAAAAGAGTCCAATCTCTCCAGAGTGCATGGAGGCTGCTTAAAACAACAGTAATAGAGGCCCAGCAGAGGTGTATACCACAAAGAAAGAAGGGTTCCACTAAATCCGGGACGGTGCCCGCATGGCTAACTAGCCAAGTCAGAGAGGCTGTGAAGGACAAGGAAGCTTCCTTCCATAAATGGAAGTCTTGTCCTAATGAGGAGAATAAAAAGGAACATAAACTGTGGCAAAAGAAATGTAAGAAGGTGATATGGGAGGTCAAGCGAGACTATGAGGAATGCATGGCCAGCAACATTAAGGGGAATAATAAAAGCTTCTTCAAATATGTTAGAAGCAGGAAACCCGCCAGAGAAGCAGTTGGCCCTCTGGATGGTGAGGGAGGGAAAGGGGAGATAAAAGGAGACTTAGAGATGGCAGAGAAATTAAATGAGTTCTTTGCATCTGTCTTCACGGCAGAAGACCTCGGGCAGATACCGCTGCCCAAACGGCCCCTCCTAACCAAGGAGTTAAGTCAGATAGAGGTTAAAAGAGAAGATGTTTCAGACCTCATTGATAAATTAAAGATCAATAAGTCACCGGGCCCTGATGGCATCCACCCAAGAGTTATTAAGGAATTGAAGAATGAAGTTGCAGATCTCTTGACTAAGGTATGCAACTTGTCCCTCAAAACGGCCATGGTGCCAGAAGATTGGAGGATAGCAAATGTAACGCCTATCTTTAAAAAGGGAAAGAGGGGGGACCCAGGAAACTATAGGCCAGTCAGCCTAACATCCATACCGGGTAAGATGGTGGAATGCCTCATCAAAGATAGGATCTCAAAACACATAGACGAACAGGCCTTGCTGAGGCAGAATCAGCATGGCTTCTGTAAGGGTAAGTCTTGCCTCACAAAACTTATAGAATTCTTTGAAAAGGTCAACAGGCATGTGGATGTGGGAGAACACGTGGACATTATATACCTGGACTTTCAGAAGGCGTTCGACACGGTCCCTCACCAAAGGCTACTGAAAAAACACCACAGTCATGGAATTAGAGGACAGGTCCTCTCATGGATTGAGAACTGGTTGGAGACCAGGAAGCAGAGAGTGGGTGTCAATGGGCAATTTTTACAATGGAGAGAGGTGAAAAGCGGTGTGCCCCAAGGATCTGTCCTGGGACCAGTGCTTTTCAACCTCTTCATAAATGACCTGGAAACAGGTTTGAGCAGTGAGGTGGCAAAGTTTGCAGACGGCACCAAACTTTTCCGAGTGGTGAAGACCAGAAGTGATTGTGAGGAGCTCCATAAGGATCTCTCCAGACTGGCAGAATGGGCAGCAAAATGGCAAGTGCGCTTCAATGTCAGTAAGTGTAAAGTCATGCACATTGGGGCAAAAAATCAAAACTTTAGATATAGGCTGATGGGTTCTGAGCTGTCTGTGACAGATCGGGAGAGAGATCTTGGGGTGGTGGTGGACAGGTCGATGAAAGTGTCGACCCAATGTGCGGCGGCAGTGAAGAAGGCCAATTCTATGCTTGGGATCATTAGGAAAGGTATTGAGAACAAAACGGCTAGTATTATAATGCCGTTGTACAAATCGATGGTAAGGCCACACCTGGAGTATTGTGTTCAGTTCTGGTCGCCGCATCTCAAAAAAGACATAGTGGAAATGGAAAAGGTGCAAAAGAGAGCGACTAAGATGATTTCGGGGCTGGGGCACCTTCCTTATGAGGAAAGGCTACGGCGTTTGGGCCTCTTCAGCCTAGAAAAGAGACGCCTGAGGGGGGACATGATTGAGACATACAAAATTATGCAGGGGATGGACAGAGTGGATAGGGAGATGCTCTTTACACTCTCACATAATACCATAACAGGGCTGTTCTTATGGAGTGGGCTTCTCTCAGCTTTGTCTTCCAGGTATGGCAGCAGCCACACCTGCAAGGGCAGGGAGGTGGGGTTGTGATGGTCTATGTGTTACACTGAGTGAGTTAGATTGGGATTCTGTTGGTGTACAACCCACCTTGCTGCCCACAGTCTTCCTTCCTGAGATGGCCCAGGTGATCTCTGGCATAGCCTTGAAGTGCCTCAGGTTATTAGTTCTGGGGGAACTTCAACACCCATTCTAGGGGCCCCAGAACAGGAGCAGTTCAGAATATCATGGCTGCCATGGCTACCACAGGCCTGACTCAGGTTAGTTCCATTGGAATCTGGAAGCAACACCAGCTGCATGAGTCTGGAAGGCAGCGCAGTGTCTGGTCACTATCTACCTGTCCCTCTTTGTGGTCCTTGCAGGAGGTGTAGAACTGTTGGAAAAATCACCCACAGCAAACACCAGGTTGAGTATTTCCTCCAGTCAATAAAATTTTAGGACCCTGAAGAATAGCAGTTTAGCAATATACAGACACAAGGTAAGGCAACACAGCGAATGAATTGAACTAGAAGATGGATCAGCATATAAAAGTCAGACAGAGGTAAGTAAAATCACAGTACATATATCACCATTGGTCACCACTCCCACCCTTCCAATCTGCGCCTCTCTCTCTCAGCTCAGTTGCAGGCAAATCAGATTATCACAAGCAATGCCACCAGCTACCCTCCAGAGCAACCACCTCCCAACCTAACAAGAGTTTCACTTTAACAGCACCCCTCCCCTTAACTATTTTTTGTATTGTATTGTATTGGCAACCTTCAGTCTCGAAAGACTATGGTATCGCGCTCTGAAAGGTGGTTCTGGCACAGCGTCTAGTGTGGCTGAAAAGGCCAATCCGGGAGTGACAATCCCTTCCACACCGGGAGCAAGTGCAGTCTGTCCCTGGTCTGTCTCCCTGGCTATGGGCCTTCCTTCTTTGCCTCTTTGCCTCAGACTGTTGGCCAAGTGTCTCTTCAAACTGGGAAACGCCATGCTGCACAGCCTGCCTCCAAGCGGGCCGCTCAGAGGCCAGGGTTTCCCACTTGTTGAGGTCCATCCCTAAGGCCTTCAGATCCCTCTTGCAGATGTCCTTGTATCGCAGCTGTGGTCTACCTGTAGGGCGCTTTCCTTGCACGAGTTCTCCATAGAGGAGATCCTTTGGGATCCGGCCATCATCCATTCTCACGACATGACCAAGCCAACGCAGGCGTCTCTGTTTCAGCAGTGAATACATGCTAGGGATTCCAGCACGTTCCAGGACTGTGTTGTTTGGAACTTTGTCCTGCCAGGTGATGCCGAGGATGCGTCGGAGGCAGCGCATGTGGAAAGCGCTCAGTTTCCTCTCCTGTTGTGAGCGAAGAGTCCATGACTCGCTGCAGTACAGAAGTGTACTCAGGACGCAAGCTCTGTAGACCTGGATCTTGGTATGTTCCGTCAGCTTCTTGTTGGACCAGACTCTCTTTGTGAGTCTGGAAAACGTGGTAGCTGCTTTACTGATGCGCTTGTTTAGCTCGGTATCGAGAGAATGAGTGTCGGAGATCGTTGAGCCAAGGTACACAAAGTCATGGACAACCTCCAGTTCATGCGCAGAGATTGTAATGCAGGGAGGTGAGTCCACATCCTGAACCATGACCTGTGTTTTCTTCAGGCTGATTGTCAGTCCAAAATCTTGGCAGGCCTTGCTAAAACGATCCATGAGCTGCTGGAGATCTTTGGCAGAGTGGGTAGTGACAGCTGCATCGTCGGCAAAGAGGAACTATAGCAACACAAGAACTCTCATAGCCTGGCCGTTGTTTTATATACCCTTCCCTTGGAAGGTTCCAGAGCTATGTCCATATAAGGAGGAAGTTCTACCACTCTCCCTGAGGAAAAAAAGCCTTTTAGTCAGAACTCAAAAAGTGGGAAATTTCTTCTGTTCTTCCCACATGTTCTCTTTGGTCTCCAGATTCCAAAGGGAATGGATGTGCCCTGTTCTAGCTCCCTGCTTGTGAGTGGGATTGTATCACATTGGCATACAAAAGCGACAGTTTTAGGGTCCCTTGCTCTTGTTTGAGCTTCTGATCCTAATCAAAAGATGCATGTAGTTTACCATGATATGTTAGTATTTACTTTTTAAACCTTTAGCCATGCCTCTACTCTTTTGTGTGTGCTTTATTGATCCGATCTAGCCTTGGGTAGTGGGAGATACCCTTTTATCACAGGAAGGTGGTCTTCAACTGGATTTCTCTTATACCCCCCTTTTCCCAACAAGTTCTGCCCTGACACAGGCAGTGGGTCACATGCTGAACTTGTTTACTGCTGGGCTGGGGGATCTGGATGTGGAGGAGATTAAGATCAGCCCTTTGCTGTGGATAGATCACTGCCTGGTAGAGTTTATGTGGCTCATGATCTTTGCACAGGTGGTGGGCCAAATTATTTGGTCCACCACCAGAGGTTAAAGGACCTGGAAGGTTTTCTGAGGGCTCCAGGGGATTTTCTTGCTGCTAGGGGTGGCAACTCATCCAAAGCCCTGGTTGCCCTCTGAATTGAGGAAATTGCTAGATCAGACTGCTCCTTAGTGACCTCCGCTATGTTGTAGAGCCACTGCAACTCCCTGGTTCTCCGAGAAGCTGCAAACAGTGAAATGGCTGGGCGGATATCCCAAGTGATGGTGGTGAAAAACTTGTGATGAGTCTGATCAAACGTGGGCTGCAGTTCACTCAGTGGTGGTTATGCACCATTGCATTGACAGAGAATCATCTGGACCTGCAAAACTTTTCTGATTTGTCAGGAATCTTCTCCATCTGGTTCCTCACGGGGAAGAGGAAGACAACTCAGTTGTTTGTTGCGATTATTTTGCTTGACATGTCGTAGGTGAAATTGCATGCGTTCATCATAACATGAACCCCACATTGGATTCCGAGGTAGCCATTTTGGCGCCACGAGAGCGCTGGGCAGATCAGGATTGGGCTGCCCATCATTAAGCCGATATGACAGACTGCAGAACTGGTTTAATGGCACTATCTCTGCCTGCAAAACACACATGCATTTTTTCAGTCCCGGCCATGGGCAAACTAGGGAGGAAAAAGGATTCTACAGTTTTTCCTGTGTGATGCAAGTATAGCCAGGGAAAGATTGATTTGATTGTAGGACAACTCTAAATGTCACTTTGAAAAATAGTTTTAATATTTAAGCTAATAGAATATTAACTGCAAAGTAGACTTCCAAGATCATATCAAAACTTTTCTCAGTTTGTTATCAGCTGACAAGTGCCCAGGTGGAACATTTGTCAATTAAGTTGTGACAGATACTTGTCTTTGTTTCTGCACTGTCCAATGAACACTCGAGACAACAGATATGGGAGAAAGGGCAACTTTATTTCATGTTACCAAGAGAAGCAGAGGCTGAGACCTGCAGCATCCGAGGCAGCGAAAGCCCCTGTGGTGCGGGGCGGGACCTCTGGGCGGTACCAGAAACCTCTGCCCCCAGGCGGGCATGCACCCGACTCCGAGTCGCACCCCGCTGCTGGGACGGCGCGTCTCATCCATGTCTATCCCTTAAGGGAAAGGCAGCCGGACTGCAGACTGCGCCACCTCGAGCCGCTGAGCCTCTGAGGTGTGCCCCGCGGTCCTGGCCAGGGCCCCATCTACGTCCTCGTGCCGCCAAGCCCCTGAGGACTGAAATAGGGTTCTGCCCTGCCTATGCCGCCTGAAGGTGCATGCCAAAGTCCCATTCACGCCTCCTAACCCGCACCACCTGCCCTCTTAAAGTGACCAATGGCAGTTTGCAAACAGGGGGGGATGTAACCCCCAGGCCCATAACAGTCTGGGGTAGGCGAAAAAACTGCCTGCCCATTGGCCAATCTTGGCAGGCAGCAAAAAATTCCTACCCGGCCCCAAACAGCGACCAGTTAAACTCAGACTGCCTCTAGGGCGGGCGGGCAGGTATTCCCACGCTGCCCACGTGCACAAGGAGGAAGAGGGCTGGGTCTCGTCCCCTTTTAAAACATCCGCCATGGCTGTCAGACCCCGCCCCCTTCACTTCCCCCTTGGGGAGGGGCTGGACTCTCGTGTCCAGGCCAGGCCAAAACAAACTCCGACCACCTCTTTAATTGGGTGATCGGGATTATTGATTTACCAGGCTTATTTCCATGTTTTTGCTTCTCAGCTGGCATGAAGCCTTTTGTCCACGGCACTGCAAGCCTGTGGCTGAAAAGCTTCATCATCTGCTTATCTTGTCTATTTAATATTTACGTCATTGTGTTGGTTAAGCTTTGTATCAAACAGTGAATGAAAGTCAGACTCGGAGAGACTCGGCTTCAACCACTTGAACTGACAAGGAGTGATAAGCCATGACCAAATCTTACATTTATAATGGTTTAGAGGACTTTTTCTGATGGATTCATCAGGCTATCTGTCTCACACATTTTTGTTTTATTGTTTTGTTTTGAGGTAAGTTTCATTTCTAATCTGATAACTTGAGTGGGAGTTACTACTACTACTGCTAAGATGTTCGGGATTCTATGCTAAAGATTTTCATCAGACTTTAAACTTCCTTCACAAGCTGTACAATGATAGAAATGTAATTTATTTGTTGTGATAAATATTCAGAGCCAGACAGCAGCTGAAGAAATATGAATAACAACTGGACTCTTAAAAAGTGTTAAGAATCTACATTAAACCCATTGCCTTCCCTTTAAATTTATCCCACATTTTCTTGAAAAACAAAATGCCTCTGCATTCAGCACAAGACTTCAGGAAGCTTTTATTTGGAAACTTAGGTGACTGTTGATTTTTTCATTTTCTTGTTATAATAGATATGTGACAAATATGTACATGATACCAGTCAGAGTTGTAAAGTGTTACTGGTCAACTGCCTGTCTTACTGTTAAATTATCTGTTCTAGCTGAAATAAAGGTTAGGCTGTGGTTGAAAAAAGTTATAGTAGAATATAGTGTTCAGTTCCTTTTATTATTATCACAATGTTATAGAAGTGACAGCATCTCACTACAGGTCGTACTTTGAAATATTTAGAAAGGGTGGGAACCCAAGGTGGGTTTTTGTGAGAGGAACAGCACTTTTCTTTGCTTGATTTCTGCCCTCCCTCCATCAGCAGCCCTCCATGTCATGTATCACACTTTTCCAATTCCCACACTATTCCTGTGGGCCTCCAACCTACAGGATTGGCTTTTGGGGGGATGTAGCATGAAGAAGTAGGTGGGAAAGCCCCATTTGACATGTGGACAACTGCTCAAGGATCCATCCTAATGTTACTATCTTACAAAGACTCCCCAACTAAACAGCACAGAAAAATAATTTATTTGGAATAAATTCTTCCAAACAGTTTGATACAGTGCTAGTATAAAGACTATTAGTAATTGCCAGCAGTTACCAAACTGTGGATCTAGTGGTCACAACCCAATTTGTGTTGGTTTGCGAAACTGGCAGGGCAGAATAGACTATGTGCATCCAGAGCTAAACAACCTGCTACTTGGGGGGTGGGGAAGCACTGCCGCCCAATCTCCATTCAAACCACAAAGGCTTGAGTGGCTGGTAAAGTGAAACTTTTTTTTTATATGGGTCCTGATGCTACAAAGTTTGGGAACCACTGAATTAGACTAATGCTTTAAACTGCTCTGACCAATGGGAGAATGCAGACTGCAAATCAATCAAGTCAATAAATAAAAAGAAAAATTCATTTACAATGCCAGAGACCCCAAAACTCTTTCAGGGGGATAGGTTTAAGTAAATCCAAGCTCATTTTCTTTACTTTTTAACAGCACAATCCTATCCACACTTTCTTGGGAGTAAGCCCCATTGACTTGGATGGGACTTACTTCTGAGTAGACATGCATAGAATTGGGCTGTTAGTTGCTTAGCTTTATATTATAGTGAATGGATTCATCATATCAGATGTGATTGGTACCCTAATATTAAGGCAGTAGCCCAATGACAGCTTTTTCTATGAAACTAGTTTCTCAGGTATATCACATATACACATCATTCATTATTTAAGAGCATGTAAAAGTAATACCTGCATCAGGTAACACTGTAGGCAACCAAAGCAATATTTGCAGTAAGCAAAACTGTCCAAACTTATAACAATATTGTTCTCCCCTTCATCTATAGAATTTGTTTACAGGAGGGAGACGAGGGTTATGGCTACCTTCCAGTGCATTCCTGTTAGTTATGACTACCAGGGGTGTACAAACCCCGGCCCGGGGGCCACTTGTGGCCCTCGGGGGCTCCCAATCCAGCCCTCAGGGAGCCCCCAGTCTCCAATGAGCCTCTGGCCCTCCAGAGACTTGCTGGAGCCCATGCTGGCCCAATGCAACTGCTCTCAGCATGAGGATGACTGTTCAAACTCTCACCTGAGCTGGGGGGCGAGGGCTCCCTCCACTACTTGCTGTTTCATGTCTGTGATGCAGCAGTGGCAGTGAAGGAAAGGCCAGCCTTGCTTTGTGCAAGGCCTTTTATAGGCCTTCAGCTACTGCAAGATCTTCATTCATTCATATAAGTTCCATCTCTAATAAATTCATTTATGTAAATTAATTCAAATCTTAAATGTAAATTAATTCTTTTTTCCCCCCTGGCCCCTGACACAGTGTCAGAGAGATGATGTGGCCCTCCTGCCAAAATGTTTGGACACCCCTGGACTAGACCATCCAGTATCAGGGCAGTGGACTGTTTTGCACCTGCTATAATGTTGTACTGAAATAGCACTTTGATTTACCCCTATGAATGAATACCATAGTCTTTGGAGACTGAAGGTTGCCAACAACAATGAATGAATAACAGACTGCCATTTGCTTATGTGGGAGAAATCAAGGCTTTCACCCAGGGACATCATTGGAATGTAGGCTAAACCTATTCCATGCTCCTTGTGTGTGTATATATATATACAGTATTTATATACTGATTTTCAACAAAAAGTTCACAAAGCAGTTTACATAAAAAATCAAATAACTAATGGCTCCCTTTCCCAAAAGGGCTCACAAACTAAAAAGATGCAACACCAGCAGACAGCCACTAGAAAAGACACTGCTGGGGTGAGGTGGGCCAGTTACTCTCTCCCTGCTAGATAAAAGAGAAGTATCCACTTGAAAAAGTGCCTCTTAACCAGTTAGCAGGGAAATGAAAGTGGAGCTGCTTTTCCAGTGTATTTCAGATTGAAGCCCGTGTACTTTGGCCCATACAGCTCAATGGGAGCCAATGAAGATCAAACCAGGTTCTGTCTACACAGCCCCATATCTGTGTTCTAATTCTTGGTCATATGAGAGATAGAACATTGGGAACTCAATTTATATATAAATAACTTTCTGTGGGACAATACAGATTTTGGATCACTTGTACATATCGTATGTAAATCTTCCACTTTGTCAGCTTTTACCAACAAAATGCAATTATAAAGCTCAAAAACTTATCCCAAGGTTTACATTAAGTTTGGTTACATGGCAGTAGATATGTCACTTGGCTGCTTCTTATTGAACAAGATGGATGCATCCCCTTTGCATAGTAAGAGTCTATTCCCATAGCCTCACAAATGAGCTTTCTCTGTCCTTGTGCTTGTAATCCCGGGGTAAACAAATCCACAGTGAGCATCTTAACCAGAGTGGGCCACAGTAGCATGAGCATTTTGAAAAAAATCCATTAGTCCATATAAAATCTAATTCTGTGCTTCTAAAACTGTCTTGTCTTCAAATTCTTTGCAAAGCCGAGAGTCAGAAAAACTAAACAACTGCTGGTGGAGGGGAGCTTGTCTCCATTCTTTCTTGGGAAGTCCAGGCATGGTCCAAGCAAAACTGTTTACATTTCTGGACAAGCAGAAAAATGTTGGGGATTTTTCCTGGGATTACAGATTAAGCAAAAGTAATATTAGAACCAGTTGGGTGAAGTCTAAGAGTGAACATCTGTTTTGTTTGACACAAAAGAAAAATGACTGGGAGTATTGTTTCTTTGGCTCAGTTCCTAAGTTACAGCATATGGTTTTCTTATAAAACTTCTTAGGGAGACGGAAACATTCAATTTAAAGAACATCAACACGTCAATGATTAATGGTGGGTTCTTCCCATCATGCTACTAAGGAAAAGTTGTAGCTCACAGAAAGAGCACCTGGTTCACAAGTGGAAAGCCCCAGTTTCAATGGTCCAGGTATGGCACAGAAAGATTCCTGCTGGAAACCCCAGGGAACTTCTGCCAGTCAGTTTTGAGAATACTGAGCTAGATGGCCCAGTGCTTGACTCTGTGTAAGGGTGCACTCTGTGTTCCTATAATACCTTGTGTAATTGACCTCACTGTTTGGTCTTTTCCAATTTGTGCCATCAAATGGCCCTCTCAAATAGTGCTGTCTCACTGTTTCAAAAAAATGAAAAGACAAAAGGAGAGGACACCAGTGATTAAAGACTTCCTTCTCTTTGGGAACAGAAGTTGATATGGGGCCATTTTCAAAGAGGACCATGCAAGGGACGTTTACTCACTAATCCCCAGCCAAAATGAATGGAAGCAATAAAACAGACTACATTGCAAGGAAATAAACTTTTAATTGAATTTGCGAGGGATGTTTGAGTTCACTTCTGAGTAGTCATTGAAGAAGGATCTTGGCAATGGGGAAGGTCATTGCTAGTTGTACAGTGCTATATTAAATGCTGAATGAAACTACATTTCAATTGCATTTGCATCCAACTACAGCAAAACAGTGCCTTAGGAATGCAGAAGCCCCCCAGTTCCACTACAGAATGTATATGCAAAGTCCTTTCACTATATGGATCAAATGATTTTAGTGATCCAGGATTCAATCTGCATTGAAGAGGCACTGAAAAATGTTATATATGAAATTCACTAGCCTTCATATTTTGAATTGAGTGGTGCATTGTATTTGTTATGATAGGGAGAACTTACACAGTACAAATTGGGGAGTGTAAATTAGGAAATAATATTATTAAGAATGATTAAGAATACTTGTAATACTCTTCAAATGGAAAATCAGACAATGAACTGGATGGAGTGGAATATTTTATGGGCTATGTTTGAGATATGTTTGAGACTTTTCATCCTATGTGGAGCAATGAGTGACAGAACTCACTTTCAAAGAAGGGTTGTCATACTTAAAATGCTGTAATGGTCCATTGTAGTGTTGTCTTTCAGTAATAAAATAGAACTTCTATGCCATTTCAATCATAGAGGAAGCAGTTAGTACTGCTCCTGTGCTGCTCTTCCCGTGTCTTGTAATAGGCAATCACTTGTATGTTAAACACACATCTAGTAGTTCAGCTCTGCAGAAAAAATATTAACTGATTAGTCTGTTGGATTAAGCCTGTTTACTCAACAGAGCAAGCAGAAGTACGTTGTTGAGTGTTGCTTTCGGTACATAGCGACCCTTTGAAAGGAAGCACAAAAGCCAGCTCCATGCATTTTGTGACTTCTATGGGAGTGTGCGTAAGGCAAATACTGTATGCTATGTTGCTCCTTTTGTTTGTGACGCGGCAAGAATGTTTAAAGAGTGGTGACTTAAAAATTGCCTTCCCTTTTCCACAAATAGCACTGCACTGTGAATGGATGGAGGTGGGTGTGTGGGGAGGAAGACACAGATGGAACAGTCTGCCCGGCACTCTGTTCACACGAGCAATTGTTTGTCTACTGTTCAGCCTAGGACAAGCGTGGTGGAGTCCTTGCTCAGTGGGACTTGTGTGATTTAGAAGTATGCTTCTCTTCAGCTGTCACGGCAGCATGAGCTAGATTCTCGTATGAAGAAGACTTGATACAAAAAGCTTGGATGAAAAGAACGGCAAAATGATGATACTGCAAACAGCCTTATTCTAGATATAGGGAGAAGGTAGGAAGAGCAGACTTCTTTAAAATCTTTTTTTTTTTTTTTACAGAGTTTAGGTTGGTGGTCACTGTTATCTTCCTTTTATTTCAGTGAGCAAAAATTGCATCAGGTGAATGTAACCAAAATATCTCTTGTACGTACTTAATACCCAGGGGAGGAGGCAGTGGTGTAGCGTGGGCGGGGCCACAGGGGCGGTTGCCCCAGGTGCTAAATTCTTAGGGGCACAAAATATCAAAAGAAAAAGTACTAGTGATAAAGAAAAAATAGTGCACCCTTCCCCTCATATAGAATTTCTGGGCTCCAATCCTGGGTGGGCATCATAACAGTCACCACCAAGATGATAGCAGCTGATGTGCACTCTACGGCAGCCTGCAGTGACTGCAGCCACTGAGGTTCTTGGGCTTGGGGGGCTAGTGCTGGGGGCCCCTCATTGCCTCTTGCTTAGGAGGTGACCAGGGGCTTGGGGGGCAATCAGGAGAGAACTGGTGCTGGGGAAGGCAATGGAGCAAGAGGTGGCAATGACTGCCTCTTACAAACAGTTTCTTTTTTTTCTTTAAAGAGGCGGCAGCGAACACATCCACTTGTCACCTCGTATTCAGGGGGTTGGGGGGCAAACAGGCAGCTTGGAAGGGGTAAACAGGAGAAGCCTGGTGCTGGAAGGGGGAAGTGGCAGAGCAAAAGGGGGCAGTAGTTAGACACGGTGTTTGCTGCCCACAGCTCTTGAAAAAAGTGCTGATTTTTTTCCTCTCCAGAGTTAAAAAAAAACTGGCATTGTTTTTGCAGAAGGCAGCAGACTGGCAAGCACGGCCTCTGACTACTGCCACCTCTTGCTCCAGGAGCTTGGTGGTGAGCAGAAAGAAGCAGGATGGGGGCTGGAGCTAGGGAGAGGCAGCAGAGTGAGTGGGTAGTGAGCTGCTCGTCTGTTGTTTTTACTTTTTTGAAAAGCCCAGGCATGACGCTTGGAAGTGATGCCACTTCAGGTTGTGACATCACGTCCGGGATATCATTTTTAGTTGGGAGGAGGCAGTCTCTAGTTAAAATATTCATTCATTGAAACAATTTCTACCTCACCTTTCTTCCTTTGGGGAAGTTAAGACTGCTACAAAAGTCAATTAAAAATATGATCAGTACAAAACCGCAATAAAATAACTGCAACCATCAAATAAAATGATAAGGGGATATTAACAGGCCATTCCAACTCAGAAAATGCCAGGCCTTTGACTTCTGGTGCACCACTATCAAGAAGTCAAATTATTTATTTGACAGATTATATGCTGTCTTTCCCTTACCCTCAGGAGATGCCCAAGGTGGTCTACAACCCAATTCCAACTGGGCTGTGTGCTGACAAAATGCATGTTTCACCAGCAGATGTTGCCACCATAGTGTGTGCAATGAAGCCATGTGCACAGGCCAGTGAGAGAGGCCTTCTACTGCCAGTGCCAGTAAATTGGTTGCAGGGTATTTGGTAGGAGGAACAGGGAGCAGGAGGAATAGGAGAGTGTCTGGGCTGGGTGGACTAGAGGCAGAACAGGGGTGGGAGAGGGTGAATCCCAGTGACGCCATAATGAGCCAGGTTTCTAACCCCATTCCTTTAGCTGTTCCCTCTCCTTTACTCAGTTCTGCACCAGCAATATGGCTGGCTCAGGTCTGAAGAGGCTTATTGGCTGGTGGGCTGGATGCAGCCGATAGGCTTCTGACTCCAGGTCTAGAATCTGCTGAGATGCTGGTCCACTCCTGGCAACTTGATTCCCTACTTTTTGCACACTCATTTTAGGATGTTCTGCACCAGCCAGACATTCTTGACAGCACAATATTTAGCCTTAACTTTACAAACTCCATTCTCACTCCTGGTGCCACTTGCCATCCAATAGAAGGTATTACTACATCTCATTAACTTTTTATGTTTTTTCAGCCTGTCACTTGTGAAACAAAATGAGATAGATTAAAAAAAAACTGATATGATTTACAGTTTACTTTTTACTGCCAACTGTAATGTGTCAACCCCTGAAAAAAGTTTAAAGCTTCGGAAATCAAACATTTCTCAGTGTTGTCAGGATGATGAATAGTTAAATGCACAGTGGAAAGGTCATGACTAGGAAAAAAATGCTGTTCTGGGTTTGAGAGACTTTTCTAATCTTAGTTGGAACATACATCAGCTAAGTACAGTATGCCTTAGCTAAGCACCGCTATAACAAAACTTAATTAGTATTGCAGTTGCTCAAACTTTCGTCTAAAACAGAGAATGCTCTTGAGGGTATTAATTTTGTTTAAGAGGCAAGATTGCTAAACTATATATGTAAATGATATGCCATATATATATAAGATGCATTATGATATATATGATGATATATATATATGACCAGGGTGTAGTCAATGCATCATATATATATAAGATGCATTGACTACACCCTGCTTTTCCTCGCTCCTCCTGAAAGTGGAGAAGGCTGGGACATTACTGCAGCTTTCACCTTTCAAAGTGATCTATCAGCAGTTTCTGTAGCACAGCCACCACTTTCTGTCCCCAGAGTTGTTAGATAGTACCTCTTCCACCCACAGCAACAAAGAATTCCCAGCAACAAAATGATAGCCTGTCAGAAGTGAAGAACATGATTTTAGGGATTCTGAAGATCTCTGTTTTGTTCTCTGTGTTGTTGTTTTTTAACGTTTGGAGTGGGGAGACATACAGGTTGAGACTAATTATTTGTGTGGGTTCCAAGTACTCAAGTGGATGGCAAAAAATGCACTATAGCAAATCAATTTTAAAAAAACAAAGTTTCTTTGCTCCGGTGATTTAAAAACAGCCTTGCTGACCTTTATGATATAAGATAAGAGTCATTAACAAGACAATCCATCAATCAGTCCAAGAGCTTACAAAGAGCTGAGAGCTTACACTCAGCCCCACTCTTCACCAATGCAAAGGGATCACCTTTCTTTCACGTGCTCAGGGGAAGGGAGGGGTCCGCTGGAGAGAGAAGGATTGATGGACTGTCAGCCAGCTGCCCTCTCTCTCTCTCATATTAAGGAGGCTGTTGTTAAAGGACAGTTCAGTTTTTAAAACTGATTTTAAACGGATGCATTTTTCCCCTTCTCCAGGGATCAGCACATTCCTTCTCATTTGCAGAGGCCATTTGTGTTGAGTCAAATCCCTGTATAAAAAATCCGTGTATAAATAGGCTGCACCTGTACTGTGCTGTTAACACCCAGATCAGTTAGCCCTTTTTAGTGAAGACAGTGAAGCAGTAGAAATGTTGAATTACCAGTCTACCAGATTACCAGTCTAGGACTGGTAATGGACTGGATGTGGACTAATGCACTGCTAGTCAGCCCAACAGGATGGAGGTGCTGTACATAGGTTCCTTGCTCTGGAGCATAGGTTGCCTGGCCTTGGCTATCTACTCAGTCTTGACTATTTCAATGTGTAGGACATGGAGGTCCTTGGATAGAAATCTCAGCTGGTTCAAAATGCAGCAGAATACTGACTCACACAGGTGGTTCAGAACATATCTTGCTGGTTTTGAAACATCTTTTCCACTGGGCCATCATGTGCTTCGGACCACTTCAAACTGGCAGTGCTACCCGGACCCCAACCTTATAAGGCTTCAAGGTTATCATAAGCAATTCTTACTCCTTTATAACCATACCCCCGTACCCCCATAACCATTCTTACTCCCATTCATTTGGGAAGGTTCTGCTTTGAATACCCTTGCCACTGACTGGGCTGGTGATCACCAGGGACTGGACATTTTCAGAGATAGTAAAATGGTAAAGTGAAACACTTTTTTTTTTTTTTTAATGACTTGTGAGACTAAGTGGATCCTGATACAGTGTCATTTTAAAAAGTGGGTCCTGGTGCTAAAATGTTTGGGAACCACTGAGGTAGTCTATTAATATTTAAACAGCCCAGTCCTGATGCGGTAACCCCAAAATGGCTACCGATGCGTCTTTCAGGGAGTGGCAGTTGTAGAGGTCTCCTCTGGATAAGGGAACGTTTGTTCCTTGGCAGACGGGGGGGGGGCACTCAGCAGTTTTCTGCGCCCTCCAAGATGCCACTCAGCATAATTCTTCCATGTTGCACCATCTGTAGGCCAGACCGGGCATGGAGCCTTATAGGAGAAAATGAAAAATGATCTGCCACTCCTCTTGAAACGTTCAATAGTTTAAATAAGAGAAAAAAAAGTCCCTTGCTGGTTGTATGCTATAGGTAAGCCTCCCCTTCTAAAAACAGATGGGAATAATGAAAACAGATGGCCATCATTATAAAACTAATGTGGTTTCTAATGAATAGCTAAACAAATGAGGATTATATAATCAAAACTAATGGCATAATTGAACTTTTTTTTTCCTTGCACATCTCTAAAAGACAGTAAGTTTGCTGAAACCTTATAGGGCACACTGCTATGGCACAGGCAGAATTTGGGTTGATTTAAATTGGTCGACCTGGCTGACCTCTCCCGCGCACAGTGCTGTACTATCAAATACAAATAGATTTCAATTGATTAAGTGTTTCTATCATTTGTGTTATTACATTTTGTATATTGATATGGTAATCTGCAGCCTGTGCTGCAGCTTCATGTAGTTTGGGCTCATATTTGCTTGCCTTTTAAGAAAACCATGCAATCTGTCATTGCCTCTGTTTATATTGTGCAACAGGAAATGTGCCAGGTTCTTCTCAGAATATTCTAAAAAATTCAGCTGTTATCACTTCTGCACTTTAGAAATGTGTAGGGCAGAAACACTGCATGCTCATCAAGCAAGCACTGACAGATTTTTGCTAAACCACCATGACAAAGCAGTATTTCTAAGACAATGTAGAGCATTTTGGTAGATTGTGTGCTGTATGTACATAAATGAATATGAGGGCTTTGTGATTTTGTGCTCATCTATGGTCTGTTTCTATTGCGACACACACAAGCCAAGACAAAAGGTTGATGTACAAAAACATCAAGTCCAGATAATCTAGTTAATTTGGCAGTGTTGTCCTTCTGAAGTTAGCAGATCCCTGTTGCCTGGCAGCTTAATCCTGTTTGATCCTGTAGTCATTGGCATATCATTTATCATACAGTACTTGTGGGGCATATAGATTACTCCATTGTATCCTGATAACTTTCCCCATGTAGGACAGATGGAATTGAGAGAATGACTGACCTAAAAACCAGTCAAGGAACTTTATGGCTGAGGCATGTTATTTTAGCAAGCACATTCTCGAACCTGCACTTGCAAAGAGAATGCAAATGTTTCATCTTCTCCTCATCACTGAATCTGAACTGGGCAAGAAACTTTCCACGCCTCTTAAGCAAAGTTGACGCAAGTGAATTTTGTCTAAAAGAAAATATGGTGGACCTTGAGAAGCATCTGAATAATTCTGAGGGTTGCCCCCACAAAATGGGTTCGTCAATACAAGGTTTCTTGCATAGGTGTATTTTTCACACCTCTGGAGGCACAATTTTTAGATACATGTAGAGTTCACACAGTTGCAATGCTCAGATCAGCCTTTCATGCTGGAAATATGTAAATAGGATGTGATATTTCTTTCTTGTCACTTCTTTGGAACTTGTTGGGCCAAACTCATTGATGATCTTTCCATATGGGTCTGCCAGGCCTTGGAAGAATCAGGATCCAGGCAGTCAGCTTCTGAGACTAGGAGAAGCTGCCTCTCAGTCAAGGTAGCCTAGACCCAGGTGTGTGGTCCAAAACCACCAGGAGCCAAGCTGCAAGTCAGCGCTTGTGGCTCAGAGGGGTCAGCAATGATCAAGACCAGGGAGAAATTGAGTCCAGAGCAGCAATCAAGCATAGGCAGGTACCTAGTCACACAACAAAATGCCTCTCAGGCTGAGGAGTGTACTCTGAGGGCCAAATTACACATTATATTGATGGCCCAGTCCTATTCAGGAGTGGGCCAGTACACAGATGGGTTTATGACAGCAGAGCAAGGGTTTATGATAAGCATAGCACACCACTGGCCATTTTGTGCATGATGCCAGTGTGGGAGGTCCACCACTGGACTGGGAAAGGTTAGTCCAGCAGCAATGGAAGAAGAACAGGGCAGGAAGGGAGTAGAATGGGAGAATTCCCAGGTGGGGTGAGAGGCAGATCAGGAGCTCTGTTGATGTAGCAACATCAGCAAGGAAGGGGATTTAGGTAGGATTGAGTTGTTCCATGCTGTGTAACATGGACTGTGATTTGTTTAATAATTTTAAAAGTTAGTCCAAGGGATGCAAACCAGCAGAATGGGGGGAGGGGCTGGAGGACTTTAGAACTTTGCCACCACAGTTTCACTCCTAGTTGTGCCCCATGTGCTATTTTAAACAGGAAAAGGAAAGCTTCCATTGGTTTTTCAACCAGGTGACTACCAGCCTAACCAGCAGGGGTGCCAGATCTGTCTGTCCGACGGTACTGTCCTGCTACCCAATCAAGCATTACTAATGTAATTAAGTAAGAATTCATCCATATGTTAAGGATGGTTTGTCAAAACCACCACCTGCAGGGTAGGTGTTGGGTATCTGGGGAATCATTTGCCATGTAGGAAGTCCTCCACCACATGATTAGAATGGCCAGTTGACTATCATCCAAACCAACGCAGGCTCTCTCTTAATTCTGTGTTAGCTACTTATCTTTTTAAAAGTTATCATGTTTCTAAACAATGGCTTACTTATAATTTACTGTCAGTGTAAAATAGATGGTTCTCTTAGCTAAACCACTTTCCTAAAAGCTGTTCCTTTGTATGATTTTATTATTCCCCCTCTTAATTCAGGTCCGTTGAAGGAAATGGATGGGAATAATTTGTTTAATGTAATTGTTTAAGCATTTCTCTAACTGAAAAATATAAAGCATTGTTCATTAGATATTGAATTGGATTAACCATTTTTTAAAGAAAGTCTCATGTATCCTCATTGGATGGAAGAGAGAGTGAGAGAATCAATAAAGTGAGGAAATGAGGGGCCCAAAACATTTCTTTTTAGATTAGCCTTCTGATTTTATTCTGGTCATTTTAACACTGAATGTGGTGTGGGTTTTATGAGGGTTTTATACTGCTTGCATTTCATATGCCCTTTTATTAACAGGTGACTGAGGCTGGTTGTGTGCCCATCTGGGAGAAAAGTAATGTACATACTGAATGAATGAAAGAAATACATTTTGAGAAATAGAAGGGCCATTGAAGACAAAATTGGGAGAAAAACTATTCTACACAGTTGTCCTAACAGAAAAAGAGTGAAGAGTCAAGCCCTTGTAGTAATAGAATGGTTTGCATGGTTGTCAGTGCTGGTTGTTTTGGGGTGTTTTTTTTTTGTAAATTCAGCAGTGAAATTCCCTCAGTTTACTGAGAGTTTAACAGAAAATCTGAAATCAGATTTTACTGAAATTTTACAGAAATTACTGAAATCAGACTCTTCACTCTTTTTCTGTTAGGATATATTGAGCTACTTATGCAGAGTCAAACTGATGGCCCATCTAGTATTGTACCATCAATTGTGACTCACGGGGTCCTAATCCTCTAGTGTGTTCCAAGAACTTTTAAATTTTTTGATCATGGGATCATCTGGACTCTCCTTAGAGAGAGGTTAGTGAAATGTATGGCCCAAGAGTACTAGCAGAATGTTTCAGAAGGGCAGGGAGAACCACTATGACTTTTCAAAGCCCTGCAGCTAATGGCCTGCATTCTGAGAGTCCATCTGCTTGCAGCGGTGGGTTCAACTATGAAATCTCCAAGATGACGCTGGGTGAGCTGCGTTCCTACTTCTTCAAGTGATTGGACTTGGAGGGTGCCATCTGAGGCCAGTTGCTTAGAAAAGATGCATTTAGTGCTTTGCTGACCACATCTGATGCATTCAGTGCTTTGTTGACCACATCTTTCAGGAATGTTTAAGCCATTTCTGCCCAACATTGCATATATGCAACAGGGACCAAATATGTACACTTGTGGACCCGGCAAAAATGGGTTAAAGACCCCTCTCCAGCCCATTTGTTAGCAATAAGCAAACGGGCAATGCTCCACCGGATCCACTGGTGGGCTCACCACCCGATACAGGGGCTTTTGATTCATCGCCAACCTTCTCGTTGACGATGAATCAGGTAGCCCTCTTATGGGGCTACATTCTTTATCTGGAGAAAGGAGTTGAAAGTCCTTCTCCTGAGGAGCCACCAGTGACTGTCCAAAGCTGTCCATTTTCAGCGCTGCTGCAGCCCACACCCCGGGCAGCTCAGGATTAGCACTAGCCAGATCTGTCATTATCTGTGAATTTGTCATTGTGGAAGATGGGAATAACTGCCAGTTGCCATGTTTAGAACAGCAAGAGCCTGTCTGAGCTTGCTGACCAATCCCTTGCCTGCTCAGGCTCACTGAAGAAACTAGCTGGCATGCACACTTGCCCACTGCAGATAGTGGTCTGACTCTTGAGTAGCCCACAGCATAACTCCTTTCCATGCCAGCATTTTAAGTTATGAGAACTTTTGTGCATGAAACTTCTGTGCATGAATAAAATGGAAAAGGACCTTTAGAGTTCTGTCCAGCTGAAAAAAAACACACATTCTAACTAGCATATTTATTCATTTTTTTCTGCACAAGCAGTATGAACACTGTCACTGATCCACCACCTTACATTAATCTATAACAGTGAATCTAAGTGTCCCGAAGAGATGGCTTTTTTTTTTTCTGAATCTGTTGGCCTAAAGAGACCTGATAAAATCCAGATCTGAAACAACATCATTCCAAAAAATTCCAACAGGTTTTGCATAGATGATGTTTTCAAGATACAGATCAGCTGAATCTTCTTGAAAGAATCTTCTCAGTGGAAAAGGAAGTTCTTTTCCTCTCCAGCTGTTTCAATCTGGGCTTTTGTGTCCAAGTTTACTGCAGAGAAGGCCTTAGAATGGTCTCATGCCTCACTGGATGACATATTATGAACATCTAAAATGGAATGCAAAACTTTCAACTTATCAACAAAAAGATTCACTGTCTTGAAAACTATTTTAATCACCAGGGGAAGATAATCCATTAACAGAAACCTGGATGGAAATCTCATGGGCTGAATGCCCGGAAAGAGATTACCAAAGGAACCATTTACTTTGCAAGAAGAGTACAGTTGTGTATTTTTTCCCTTCCAAACGTATTTAATTTCTTGATCTGCACTTGGAATAAGTTCATACTAGGCATTCTCCCCTCTTATCAGTCAGCGTTGTTTTTTGCTGCCACTGTAAGTAAAGTTTTGTGAAAGTTCAAGATTAGGCTTGTACCTCGTGGTGTGCAAGATTTCCCCCCCCCCTTCATTTCAGGGCTTCATTTGCTTGAGTTGCATAAGCCCCATTCATTGCATCGTTTATTCATTTATTTTATGAAGGAATATTCATTTATTCCTGTGCATTTCAGGCAAATTCCATCTGTTTTCATTCCCCATTCATTTCGTCAGCAAAGGAGAGAAAGGTGAAGGTGTGTATCTTGTAGTGTGGCAGATGATGCGCTTTTTGTCCATTTTAAGTGTAAAAAGAGCTCCTTCCAGCATCTTACAAGCAGCTGCAATTTGGCTGCAATCTCCCCCCCACACACACACACACATATATTTTCTCAGTTCTCATTGGAGCATTGTCAGGCATGGCAGATATTTTCTCCATATTGCATGGATGTCATGTCCAGGGCACAATGAGAAACTAAAACTAACATGCGGTGATCTTCAGGAGATGCTGTTCTGGTTATTGGCATTCATTGGACTGAGTGGGTCCAATGTGGTTCAAATTTCCAGTTCTTCTGATATAAATTGAACTCCATTTGTACCATAACAGCTTAAATGTTTGTTCTCTGCAAGGCAAGTGGGATAGATTACCCAGCAATATCTTACAAATGTTGCAATGTCATTCAGAGGAATGGGCAATAGCTTGGGATGGAGCAGCATTCCTGGACAAATTATGCACTGAATTTGCAACACTGTCTAGAACAGGGGCCTTCAAACTCTGGCCTGCAGGCTGGATCCAGTGTGCCTGCATAACAATCGGTGTGGTGCAACGATGGCAAATCCTCACTGTTCCATGCCACGGCCTCCTATCTTCATACCTGATCTTTGCAGAAATTTACACCAGGCAGCCATTTCCCCAGGAAATCAGGATGCAGAGCCTTCTGGGGTAAAAGGCAGCAGAAGTGACTGCCCAGTGGCCATTTCTGCAAAGACTGGGCACAAGAAGAGGAGGCTGCAAAAAATAAGGCTTTGCCACCACTGCACTGCACCCAAGATTGTTATGCAGGTGCACTGTGGACCATAGTTTGGAGGCCCCTGGTCTAGAAGACCAAAGTTGCACTGCACTCTGAGCGTTCCTCAGTGATGATGATGTCTGGTACTTAGTTGTGTTGATTGAATCAACCTGTTACCTCACTGGAATAAATGGAATAACAGACCAAACCTGAGCTTCCTGGGGCCCACTGGACCAATGGCAACAAAGTGGCTACTGCTGTTTCCAAAGGGGAATGGGAAGCAACTGAAAGTCTCCTCAGGGGAAGGCCCCAAGCCCCACAATGGGACTTCTCAAGTTTGAGCCAGCTGTTTTGCAGGAGCAGAGTTGAGAGTCCGCATGTTGGGCCTTCTGGTCCGACATGGAGTTCAGGAAATGGTGGAGCAGAGCCCCCCACTTGCCTCAGTTCCTCCCACCCTCCCCCACCCCCCAGAGGCCACACCGCCTCCTGGCAGTCACACTTACCCCTGGTGGTGATGTGTCCTCATTCTGCCAGTGCTGGGCCTGGCGCCTGATTGGCGTGGGCCCAGTACCAGTGCGCTCTACTCTGAGGGTACCGTAAACATGCTTTATGGCATATTTATGGCATCCAGCACTGGTGCTAGGGCTCAGTGCCACCACTGGACCAGTTTAGGATTGGACTCTAAATCCTCTTGCACAGGGAATGCTTTGTAGATATGTCAACATTGTTATATTTCCATTGACAAAGCCACACAATTATCAGCATATGCAAGTTTGCATGCTATGTTAACATATTGTTTAGTTATCCAATAACATTCCAAGAAAAGCTTTTCTCTGGGAAAAAGAAGCTGTCCATTAATAATAACGTAATTGTTTGAAGGCTTTTTGCACTGCCATTTCCTCCTGTATCTTATTTACGCACCGATCTTTTTTTAAAAAACAAAACACTACGTCAATTAAAAATTACTAGAGCAAAGAAAATGAGTGCAGGGCTGACGCTCAAAGGTGTATCCCAAGCTCAGCCAAACATAATTCACCAGCCATGGTCTGCCAAATGCGTAATGCCTTTGCTTTTGTGTTTGCGGTTCTTGGCAGGAAGCAAAAATCTGAGGGTTACAGATTCTTGGTGAGCAACCACGCAAGCTGGTGAGCTGCATTTGGCTTGGTGGGTCACAAGTCAGGAAAGTCTAGTTTGTCGCACACAATTTCAGTAGCTGGACTATTGGCTTATTGTACCACAGCTATGGCTCGGTTCCCAGATGATTGTTAGGGAAGTACGCTGATTTGGGAATGCATGAAAAAGTGAACTATATTGGAATAGTGTTGAGAGTCCGCAAGCAAGCCTTTTCAAATGGAGTCTGTTCAAGAGGAGAGGGGCAAATTTTTCTTGAAAACTTTGGCTCTGCACTCACTTTCTTTGCTCTATTTTGCCAACAGTTGCAATGCTTCCTGCCTTCACTCTGACCTGGCTTCATGATAAAGCTATGAAGTTTATTAGATTGCATATTCTACCCCAGTTGATCTCTGCTTCCACTTCTCTCAGATTCTTCCATTTCCTCTCTAGTGTTGCTTTTTAAGTGTGAGTTTTCTGGGGTGGGGACCCATGTTCTTATTCTTTGTAGAGCACTATGCAGACAGAGGGTGCAGAACCAAGACAACCCAAAGGGAAAGTGGAACCTTTCCCCAGGGTAAGGGAACAAAAGTTTCTTTAGCCTGGAGAACGTGGGCGGTATGAGTGGGGGAGGGTGGAGCGAGGAACTGGGGAGGGAGGGAGGGGGTGGGATGGTCAGGCCAGAAGGCCTGACATGGAGTGTCTCAAGTGTGAGTGGGCAAACTAGCCAGCAGAGACTTGAGAAGCACCATTGTGTGGCTTGGGGCCTCCAGCAGTCTCAGCAGTGCTCCTGGATGCAGCGGTAGACATTTTTGGTGCCGCTGCACCCAGCGGAGCCACCGGCTTTAAGATTGGGCTGCCCGATTCCTAAGATTGTGCTACGTTGTGTCAACCAGATGTGACTTTTTTTGTTAATGTATGTGCTTACCTTGGCTTCATTTTGAAATGGCAATAAAAACAATCTTAAAATCTTCTTCTTTTCTCTCTTGGCAGATAGTCCCCATCTGCCGAATAGCAAAGAACTAAGGCAATTCTGTTTTGAAGAATAAAAGGACTGCACAAACGACAGCCATCAGACGGGACCTGATATGTGTTTGCATGAATCTGAAACTTTCAGAAGCATGCAGGTGTGCTGTGAATCCATAAACGGCTCCTGCATAAAGAGCAGCTGGTCCATAAGTGTTCGTCTCTCTATGTATGTCTTCATGTTGTGTGTGATCCTGGCGACCGTGGCTGGCAATCTGACTGTCATCATCTCGATATCACATTTCAAGCAGCTCCACACACCGACCAATTTCCTCCTTCTCTCTATGGCTACTGTAGACTTACTCCTGGGATTCTTTGTCATGCCTTACAGCATGGTAAGGTCCGTTGAGAACTGCTGGTATTTTGGTGACTTCTTCTGCAAAATCCACACCAGTATGGATATCATGCTGAGCACAGCCTCCATCTTCCATCTATCATTTATCTCTATTGACCGCTATTATGCCGTGTGTGACCCGCTGAGATACAAATCGAAGATAAATACATGCGTCATATTAACCATGATTTTCATAAGCTGGACATTCCCTGCCATGTTTGGCTTTGGGATGGTCTTTCTGGAGCTAAACATGGTTGGAGCAGAAGAAACCTTTTATAAGCTCATCTATTGCGTGGGAGGCTGCTTTGTCTTCTTCAATGAAACTGCGGGGGTGGTGGCCTCCATGATTTCCTTTTACATCCCTGGATTTGTCATGCTATGCATCTATGGGAAGATCTACATTGTTGCTCAAAGGCAGGCCAGATCCATTAAGGAAGCTGTGAATCATGTGCAAATAAGATTTGAAGTGACCCATCACATTTCACGCAGCAGAGAACGGAAAGCTGCAAAGACTTTAGGCACGATTGTGGGAGTTTTCCTTCTCTGCTGGTTTCCATTCTTCTTCTGTACTGCCACAGATCCTTTTATGAATTATAAAATTCCCCCTATTCTCATTGATGCAATGGTTTGGTTTGGTTACTTGAATTCAACCTTTAACCCCATTGTTTATGCATATTTTTACCTGTGGTTTCGAAGAGCCTTGAAGATGATTTTATTAGGAAAGGTTTTTCAGCAGGACTCATCCAGGACTCAGCTGTTTTTGGAGTGAAACACATGGACATTAGCCCCTCACTTGCTCAGTTGTTTGTCAGAGGCCATCCTTTTCCAACTGGGTCAGGTGTAGAAATGTAGCTTTGAGAGCTACAGAGAGCAGATCACAACATTGTTACAGTTTTAGTGGCATTTTAGAAGGGAATGAGAAGTGCTGTCTGTTAGTTTCTATCATTTTAACATTAATGCTAGCAAAATTACCTTGACTATACTGGAAAAGGGCTAGAAAATATATATTTTCAGGCCTGTATATAGCACCGATCTGGTATAGTGTTGTGACCAGGAGACTGACATGTGAATCAAGACCATCCATGTCTGACTCTTGACTCTGGTATGTACTAGCTAGAAGACCCTGGACAAACCTTTTGAGCTCAGTCTCAGCTCCCCACTTGTAAAGTACTGATTTATCTTACAGCGTTCTTGTTAGGGTTACATCAAGATAATACATGTGAAGTACTCTGAACACCTATAAGTGCTATACAAAAGCTAGGTATTATTACCATGCAAGGAACCTTGTGGGTTGGAAGTCAATGCATCTTTGCATATGCTCTGCCTCGCCACGTCTGCCTGGAAAGCATAGACTGAATTTATTTCCACTCCGCTCCATCCCCTCCATCATCAAGGACAGTCCAGCATTTGTTTTAGAAATGTTTCTTTGGAATTCAGAAATCTCACCACACTACATCCAACATTTTCATGTTGGAAATTGATATAGTGCAACATGGGGATGAGTGATGCAAGAAATTTTGTGCTTGCAAGCAAGCTGCAATGCGTGACCCAAGAGTCCTTGTGATTTTTGCAAGAGTTCATTGGGAAGTCCACTTAGAATGTACACTGCTTCATTCATAAGCTACATTGTGCAACAAGTGAAGTGTGCTCCAGAATCTGCTGAGATTACTGGCAAAGTAATGGAATGTACCTTTGGATCATGCAAAAATGAGTACATCTGTCAGAAATGGATTTAAAACTCATTAACATCTTGAGTAAAGCAGCTTGAAGGCATAGTAATGCCAACATGTTAATCTTAATATTCTGTTGTTTTGCTTTTAATCGGGAGAAACTGAAGCTAGTTTTAACTAGTTTCAGCATCCTAGCTTCCCCAATATACCTTATAACAGAAGTTTAATGAAGAATTTGGGTATTTCTTGACACACACCCTCACACACTTACTCATCAGACTATGATTCTCATTGTTCTCTCTACGGGTGTATGTGAATTCCAGTTAAATTGGCTAACTTTTGTAATGCAACATACTGTAAGAGTTTGATGTTACATGATGCTGAAAATTAGCAGAAGTGATTATGACAAGAGACCCAGTGAAAATCAACCTGAGGAGATACAGACTGGATTCTACAAATTCTAGAATTCTGAATTCTATAAATTACTTCAGTCAAGCTGATCTGTTACCATTCACTGGATGAAACCTCATTTAAGTAACCTGTGCAGTCATCAGAACTGACCAGTGTGTTATTTTAGGAGATGACAATAAAATATTATTGAAATAAAATAATTAAAGCAATGCATCTGCTTCTTAAACATGAGATGACTATGCTAAAATGAAAATTATGGCACCAGAGTGATTCTGTTTTGCAATCTGTCTTGCCACAGCTCCTCCCCACTGGACCTTGTGCCTGCTTAAGGCTAATTAGCTTCCCTTGTTAAACTCACAAGTGCAGCAGGCAAAAGTCAGAGTCCAGAAATGATATGCCAGGTCACAGTCCAAGGTCAAACTCCAGTCAGGTCAGGTCTCCTCTGGGTCAGGTAGCGTCTCCCTCTGGGTCAGGGTAGCCTTTGGTCCTTCTGAAGCTGCCTTTTATCCTTGGATGTCTCATAATCCAAAATGCAGCTCAGCTGTGAGCTACCTTGCTAGCTCCTTGTTAAGTCCAAATTAGGCTCAGCTGAGCCATCTCTTCAGTCCATGTCCATTCAAAGCCCCATCAAGGTCAAATGAAGCTCAGGTGTCCATCAGAGTCTCCATTGGCCTTGATTGATTACAGCTGTGGAGCCAGCCCTGCCCTTTCCAGAGCTGTCAACCAGCTGTCAAAACATGGAATCGCTGTCAACACCACATCATCCTCCTGATGATCTTCTGATCTTCCATTACACAATCACGTTTCCCTGAAGAAATCCCTGGTAACTTTGACAGGATCAGTTTCTCTTAGAACAGAAGAATGTGTCTCCATAATAACATGTAAAGGTTGAACAGATACAATGTATAAAACAGAACACAGGCCAGTAGTTCTAGCCCCATATTGGCACTAATGCCTGGGATTCTAAAACCTGCTTCATCCAGGCTTTATTTTGTATGTTACAAGAAGGGGAGAACTGCATGTTATGGAAGATAAACTGAAACAAGAACAATTTGCTGACATCCCTATGACATTACTGAAAATGGCACTTTCTTGCCAGGTTCATCCCCTGTAGCCCATAGCAACACTTATCAATGTTATGAAGTCCTCACATCTGTGCATTTCACTTAACCCTGCTCCAAGTCATTGGCTGCCACTGGAAGGGCAGGAAAACATACCCATGTTCAGGATTGAGAGTGAATCACATAGACACCAAGCCTTGCTGAGAGAGAATCAGCATGGCTTCTATAAGGGTAAGTCTTACCTCACAAACCTTTTAGAATTCTTTGAAAAGGTCAACAGGCATGTGGATGTGGGAGAACCCGTGGACATTATATATCTGGACTTTCAGAAGGTGTTCGACACAGTCCCTCACCAAAGGCTACTGAAAAATCTCCACAGTCAGGGAATTAGAGGACAGGTCCTCTCATGGATTGAGAACTGATTGAAGACCAGGAAACAGGGAATGTCAATGGGCAGTTTTCAAAATGGAGAGAAGTGAAAAGCAGTGTGCCCTAAGGATCTGTCCTGGGACCGGTGCTTTTCAACCTCTTCATAAATGACCTGGAGACAGGGGTGAGCAGTGAGGTGGCTAAATTTGCAGACGACACCAAACTGGTGAAGACCGACCAACACCGAGTGGTGAAGACCAGAAGTGATTGTGAGGAGCTCCAGAAGGATCTCTCCAAACTGGCAGAATGGGCACCAAAATGGCAGATGCATTTCAATGTAAGTAAGTGTAAAGTCGTGCACACTGGGGCAAAAAAAATCAAAACTTCACATATAGGCTAATGGGTTTTGAGCTGTCTGTGACAGATCAGGAGAGAGAGCTTGGGGTGGTGGTGGACAGGTCGATGAAAATATGCGGCGGCAGTGAAGAAGGCCAATTCTATGCTTGGGATCATTAGAAAAGGTATTGAGAACAAAACGGCTAATATTATAATGCTGTTGTACAAATCGATGGTAAGGCCACACCTGGAGTATTGTGTCCAGTTCTGGTCGCTACATCTCAAAAAGGACATAAGTGGGGCTGATCCAGTGGGGCTGTTCTTATGTTCTTATGAATTGTGGTTCACATTGCAGGTACCTGGAACAGTCGTCCACTGGAGTGTCTGTTGTTGTCTGTTAACAGTCAGATCATCCAAAGTCTTGAAAGGGCTTGTATAAGATAGTATGTTGTGAGACCATAAGAATAAAAACTGGACTTTTCCATTAAAGGAGACTAATAACCCAGGATCTATATTAGAAACAGGCAAGAGATAAATTTCAATTTCAGAGGCACTGGATTGTCTAGAAGGAGCTTCAGCTCTCAGTACAACATTGCAATGAGCTTTGGATGGTTAAAGAAGGGATGAGATTGCTTTGGATCTTAGGTGTTTGGGTTCAGAATTAAGCTATAACCATGGAAGCCAGGAAACTGAACCAGGGATCAAGCTAGAACTAATGGAGTTATGCCATGGCTTCAAGCCAGAGAACAAGCTGAAAGCCAGGAAGAGCTGGCTTTCGGGATGCATGACTGGGTCACAGGTGCCATGCAACCTGTTTACCTCTAGCAAAGATTTCTCTAAATCATATTTGGAAATAAATAATAGAGCTAACTGAGTAACAGGGTTTCACTGCAACAGGCAGAAGTAAAGGGAAGATCCAGCGATTCTCCTGAAAAAATCACTACCTTTAAAAAATCACCTCCATTACATAACAAATGTTTAAATGGGTGTGGTTTTCGTCAATGTAATTCTTCCTGACTACTCTTTGTAAACTATCTTCTCATTCGTTGTTTTAATACCTGTTCTGTTTTGCGAGTTCCTGAAATGCATTCTTCATTCTGTGAAGGAGATATATAGAACTATATTTTAAATTCCTTCCTTGTAGATATCAAAAGAATATTTTGTAATGCTGTACAGCATGAGGCCACTTTTCAGTGTGTGACTGAACTTGGAAATAACTTCTTCTTGTGCCTGCTTAGGTCGGTTTGCAGTTTCCCAAAGTGCCTGGTGGCCTTCTGTTTTCCAAATACATAGTCCCATAAGGGAGACCAACATTTCACCAAAGCTCTCAGCTATCTGGCTTCATTAGCACCTAATCAGCAGTGCTGGAAAGTGAGGTCATTATGCCTCTGAAATGCAATGGAGATGTGCTAATGAAGTCTCTTGGTTTCTATTTAAGCCCAGCAAATGGGCAGCGCATGAGAGGAAGGATTTGCGCTTTTGCCTGATGATCCCATTATGGATTGAAGAAAGCCTCGGAGAATGCAAACAAATATGTCTTCAAAGCCTCATTTACCATATTGGGTTTTGTGAAATTGGCTGTCAACACGTCTAATTGCTCAGCAATGTTGAGCAGTCCCCAGATGGCTGCTACCTTCTCTCTCTTTGTTTTTTTCCAAGAGTTCTTCAGTATAAGATATAAGGTTAACTTCCCGGCAAACTTAAAAAAAAGTTTTATAGATTGGTATATGAAAGCATTTTCTTAGTGAACTAGATGTAGTCGTTATTGTAGCTAATTACAAGAAGCTCAACTTATCCCTGCTTATGGCCTTTGGTTTTTCTTCTCATTCTTGCGGACCACTCTCCCAGTCTTCCTTTTCTAGCCCCATTGCTATTCTTTTTCTCCGACTGCTCGCTTCTCCTCATTTCTTAGACCAAATCTAAGAAATCTAAGAAGGGGTGAGGAAGAGGAACACCAAGAGGAACACCAAGAAAGAGGGACACCTTCAGCAGGAGTGGTGCTGCCATCAGCAGGAACACTTAGAGGCTGCCTTTGAAAACTGTTCAAAGTGTCTTCACTGAGAAGAAGCTTCGGACTCAGCTGAGAAATTTGCCTGGGTACAAGCTCCAGCTTGCCTGGCCACCCCCAAATGTTAGATGGTTGACACACAGGGAAGGAATTGCATATGAATGAATAAGGAGTGAGAGAGGAGAGAATGGATAATCCTGAAACATGCCCCTTTGGGTTGAGAGTGGGGCCTTGCCTGCTTAATTTAATTGTACAAGGAGACAGGAATTGGTTTGTACTCTAGGTTTGTACTGAACAGGTTTGTACTCTAATAACATTCTTATAATTACTTGGGATTTTGCTTGTCTAATCTCATCTTTCATCTTTAAATAAATTTGTTTTGAACTATTTCAATTCACTCCAAGAGTTTGGGATAAAATATGCATCATTTAAAGATGTCACACAGTAAGTTTCAAAGTTGAAATTAGGGGCATGAGAAGGAAGTACGTATATAAAGAAACTGGCTTTTGTGTGTGTGTAGTCTTAAGGTCCAATCCTAACCATCCTCTGCACCAGTACAGACTGTTGCAAATATGCCCAAAGCATGTTGTGGCTGTTGAAATAGGGCAACGCTCAACTGAGCAATTACCAACCAAAGAAGCTGCTCTTCTACCCAGGCTGCTTGCAATTAATAAGGCACAAAAAAACTGGAGGCAAAAAGTTTCAAAGTTGAAAGGAGGTTTACTCACAATTCCATGGAAGTTCATACATAAACTTAGGGTGCAATCCTAACCCACTTTCCAGTACCAACATAAGAGCAATGCGACTTATGGGTAAGGGAACAAACATTGCCATACCTTGAGGAGGCCTCTGTGACTGCCCCCAACTGCAGGATGCAGCACATGCCCCACTGGCACAGCTATGCCTGTGCTGGAAAGTAGGTTAGGATTGCGCCCTCAGTCCCATTAGGAATTCCCAACGCTTAGAAGACCAGGAGCCCTAGATAGCTGCTCCTGGGTGCATGAAAGTACAATAAAATAACAAACTGAGAGCAGAGACTGAGAAACATACATCTACACAAAGGAAGTCAGGAAGGAGGAGAATATATACCGTAAAGGAAGAGGAAATGGCCAAGGACGCACAATAACAGGTGCAGGTATCACTGCAGAACATGAGAGGCTGCCCTCTGCTGGAAAATGCAACTCAGTGTTGCTATTTCCTAACAGTGGTGGCATCCGAGTTAACAGCAGGAAGCCAGAGCCGTCCTGCTGGCACCAGTGCAAGAGTGGTGCCCACCAGAGCAGGTAGGTCTGGTGTAGTAGGAGCAGTGGGGAAGGATGGAGTAAGGCAGCAATGAGTCAGGGCGGGCAGATCAGTCCCTTGAGGAGTGGGATTGGTGGTACTGGCAGACGCCATATCCTATCCCCTTTCCCGGGCCCAATCTGTCAAGATGGATCAGCTTGGACGTGTGCCAGCTATATACATAGGCTGGGACTTATCACATGTCCCCTTATGCTAGGGAGGCTTTCCACCTGCTAAACTCCCTTGAGGGATGTAGCACTGCACAGGGAAGTTTAGGTAGGCTTGGGCTGCCCATGGGGCATGGTAATGAAAGTGTGACCATGGAAGGATGTTGAGCTTCTAGAAGTATGTTATGGCATGCTTACTACTGCCATGGGTCATTGTGCCACTATTCCTTTTCAAGGTCTTTTATTGGGTGTCATTTGCTGTTGGGTCCCCCAGGCCTTTTGGGTGCTGTCTTGTGAAACAAAGGATATGCGTGATTCTGGAAGCATGTGATCCTTCCTGGAGCTTTGGCAGCTCTGGTTGCTGCAAAAAAGAAAAAAAATAAACTAATCTATACTTTTTCTGGCAACCCCCTAGAGACCTGACTGCTTTGTCATAAAAACATAGCATAATTATAACCCTGCAGAGTTTAGAAGAGGGTACCAGAAAGGATTGGATCTGGCTTCTAACTTCTCGTTAACATTTAAATTGCTTTATAATGTTAACAGTCTCAGGTAGGAGAAGAAAGGGACTAATTGTAATAGTCTCAAATGCCATTTTGGCTGTCCTAAATATTGGGTTGACTGTACTCTGTTCTTTTGCAATGAATTCTATAGGAAAAGAATCACAGAGATGAAATTTGTCAGGGGGAAAAAAGGGCTTGGCTGTTTTTCGCTGGGTCAGTTCACACAACCTCAGCCTCTGGCAGCATAGAAAAAGTTAGCCTGGGGGAACTTGCAGCCATTTCAGACTGTACCAAGCAAGCTATTATGCGTATGCATCATGGCTGGCTGATTGCAGTTCTGATCAGGCTTTTGCCTTGCTACCACACACCATTACAAATAATGCTGATGGCTTTTCTCCAAAGCTGGAGTCAGCTGTAGTGACCTGATCAGCTGGCCATGGCCCGTAGAAACATGTTGGCATGTTATGGGTGCTTTCCTTCGCCATACACTGTGAAGGATCTGGGAACTGGTGTTCAGGATGCTTGAGGGCAAAGGATGTTTTGTTTGTCACCAAAAATGGGGTGATTGATCCAGTTTCTACTACAATCAAACTACATCTTCAGTTTGGATCAGCACCCACGCTTCTCAATGTTAATTTGTTGGCATTTTTTTCAGTTGGCATAATTAATGTTAATTCTCAATGTTAATTATGTTGGCATAATTAATTTCAGTTTCCCAAAAATGTCAAATTAATTTAATTACTGAATTTAATTTATTGGGGCATTTGTGTGCTGCCTTTCCAATTCCTAAAAGGCCCTCAAGGCAGATTAAATTCAGTTTAAAAAGAGTTCAGCCTTTAAAAAGCATGGCCGGTGTTGGTGTTGATGTTGATTCTTGTCCTGCTGACTTTTCTCTTCCTCACAAAGCGATTGGTGGTTCTCTGTGAATGTGTAGGGGCACTGCTCAGTCTTAAAAAGTGCAGCAGATAAAGCTATACATCATTTTATAACTGGGACAAAGCTAAACTGGAGTTCCTTTTTATATAGGTATAAACTGATGGGCTGATCAGAAGCATCTAAAGGACAGGGCTCGACTCTTTCCTACCTTTACTGAGTGAGATGTGAGTCAATTTATCACTGTAAATTTAAAGTATTTAAAAGTAGAACTAAACAATTTTTCATTTGTAGTTCTAATGTAGGTCTCATTCACTCATAGCTCTCAGAATGCATTTAGCAACACAGAGAAATTCTTCTTAATCATCAGATTGGTCTTTAGGCAGCCTTGTAGCCACATTAGTTAAAGCAGCTTATTTAGGAGAACTAAACTAATAAAATGTAATAGGATTTAAGAGTCAATCCCATCAGTTGCTGCACCAGTAAAGGAGAGGTCAAGCTAAAGGTGCAATGACTTCTGTGCCTTATCATAAGGCCTGATGTTGGATCAATGATGCAAATAGTCTTAAGAAGGATGGTCTATTAGTGGGGCCAGGGCTGATGCCAGGCTTTTTTGTGCCCTAGGCAATTTTTAAAAAGTATAGAATTTTTTCATAAGATTAATTAACAATATTCCATAGCACTGTTGTGGTATTTATCTTAAAATAAAATAAAAATATAAAAATTGTAAGTTGCATTTTTTACATGGGTTAAACAAACTAATCTATATAGAACAGTGCCCTTCAAAGGTCCATACTGTGCCCCCTAGAGCTGCCTAGTTGGTCTAATGATAACACTCGCCCTGGATGGGGCAGAATAGGCTGGCACTGCCAACAAAGCAAGAATTGTTTCCATTGCCATATCTGTGGTTCTAGTGTTATCCAGAGCTGTTTAATTGCTCAGAATGGGACAGAAACAGGTAAGGGAGAGAAGAATGGCTGCAACCTATCTGACATTCTAAAAGTGTAGCAGCCAATGCAGTACAATGATTCAACAGATGACAAGTCTGTGTGAGTTCCTTTTGTATAATCTATCACCAATACTAATGTGAAGATCCAGTGCTTAAACTCATTTTTTTCCAGTAGTTTTTTATGTCCTATTTTCTGTCTTCTTTGCAAAAACCCATTGCTCTTACACAATAATGTTTCACAACTTTACAGTGATATGTTTGCAGGTCACTTCATAATGATTTGTGTGTATGTTTACATGTACAGCTTTTTCTAAGCAGTTTTCTAGGCTGTTTTTCTAAGCTTTTCTAAGCTGTCAGAATGATCAAAGCAGAGACAGAGCAACAAGGACATCCTCGATCACAATAAGACAGAGGAACTGATATTGTCCCTCCTGCCTCTCCCTGAGTGTTGCAACTTTCTTGCTGCTCTGTGTGCTGCACCAGGCTGCCTGGGAACGGGGTCAGGATCTAGCACAAGTGCCAGATCTTGGCCCCACCCTCTACTCTCCCGCTGCCTGCTCATGGGCCCACCTACCACCCACCTTCTCCCCACCACGTAATGACTTCTTTCACCCTCCCCATACCCTCCAGATCCCTGAGCCAGCTGAGCTTGGCCGACATACTTATCTGGTTTCATCACCGCGGAGGCTGGATGCATCCTCTGTGGGCTGGTGTATGTCCTTGCACTAGCCCAGCTAACACCAGAAGAAGCACAAATGTGCTTTGAGCTCCCATTTAGGATTTCATCCTTAGTAGAGCTAGGTTCCAAGAGACTATCTATTCAGGGTCAGCCCATCCACGATACAGCGTTTGGGCCTCTTCAGTCTAGAAAAGAGGCGCCTGAGGGGGGACATGATTGAGACATACAAAATTATGCAGGGGATGGACAGAGTGGATAGAGAGACACTCTTTTCCCTTTCGCATAACACCAGAACCAGGGGACATCCATGAAAGCTGAGTGTTGGGAGAATTAGGACAGACAGAAGAAAATATCTCTTTACCCAGCATTTAATTAGTTTGTGGAACTCTTTGCCACAAGAAGTAGTTATGGCAACTTGCCTGGATGCCTTTAAGAGGGGATTGGACAAATTTCTGGAGGAGAAGTTCATTACGGGTTACAAGTCATAGTAGGTATATGCAAGCTCTTGGTTTTAGAGGCAGGCTGCCTCTGATTGCCAGATGCAGGGGAGGGCACCAGGATGCAGGTTGTGCCTGTTGTCTTGTATGCTTCCTGGGGCATTTGGTGGGCCACTGTGAGATTCAGGAAGCTGGACCAGATGGGCCTTTGGCCTGATCCAGCGGGGCTCTTCTTATGTTCTTATGACCAACTGAGGCAGTCATCTCAGGCAAGCAGATTGGTGGGGGTTGCAGCCCACCTACATCTGCCATCTCGCCTTCATTGCTCATCTTTCTCCAATGCCTGGGACTGGAAAATGAAGAAAATGGAGGAGAAGTGTGGAAAAGAGGAGAATGGTAGGCTAGAGCACCTCCTCTCCCACACACTTAATTTTCCACTCCGTTCCCCTCTTTCTTTTGCAATGCAGGGACTAGGAGAAGCAGAGGCTGGCCGCCAAGGAAGGGGGGCATCGTTAGCCCTGCCACCTCAGAAAGTTTCATACTGACTCTATGTATGTAGGATCCAAGTTCTGTGCATTCAGAGTAAGAGATCAACAATCTGACTCAGGGCAAAAGTCACCCTTAATGAACACTTTAGGGTTCTCATCTCTGTATGAACCACTAGTAGGCCAAAAGTGATTATATCTTAATGAAAGGCATACAGAGCCATAATTTGCAAACAAGCTAGAGATGTAAAATTAAGCCACAGCAAAATTGTCACTAGACAATTTTGGCTTTTTTGTGCAAAGGAAGTTGAATCCTAACATTCTTCATAGAACAAAATTTCAGGCTCAGCATATAGAGTACTTCCCGCAAATGCCAATGTATAGCTCATAACAGATAACTCATATTACAGAAGTTTGATAGGGAACTATAAATAGCATACATTAATTGAAGGTGCATCTAACACGAAATATCCTTATTTTCAGATTAAAGATCATGTCTGTCTTTAACTTCTCCAATGATGTCATAGATTGCTCTGAATTTGGAAATAGATCCTGTCCTGAAAGCTTCAGGTCAGCAACCGTTCGAGGTATCATGTACATTTCCATGATTGGAGTCATCATCATCACGGTCTTTGGGAACTTGGCGATCATAATTTCAATCTCCTATTTTAAACAACTGCACTCTCCAACCAACATTCTCATCCTCTCCATGGCGGTCACTGACTTCCTCCTTGGCTTCTTCATTATGCCCTATAGCATGGTTAGATCTGTGGAGAACTGCTGGTATTTTGGGATCACATTCTGCAAAATACACTACAGTTTTGACCTGATGCTCTGCTTAGTTTCTATTTTCCACCTTTGTTCCATTGCTGTTGACCGTTTCTACGCCATCTGTTATCCTCTCCATTATTCATGCAAAATTACTCTCCCTGTCATTAGGCAATTGATAGTCATTTGTTGGTCAGTACCAGCTGCTTTTGCTTTTGGGCTGGTTTTCTCTGAAGGGTATGCTTCTGGCATTGAAGGTTATGCGATCCTAGTCACATGTTCTAGTACCTGTCCAGTTATGTTTAACAAACTGTGGGGAGTAATTCTGTTCTCATTTGGCTTCTTTGTTCCAAGTTGCGTGATGATAGGGATTTATGCAAAAATTTTTGAAGTATCCAGGAAGCATCTGAATGCCATGAAAAGCAAACCAGAAAGTTCACATCATGAAAAACAGAGCCAACTTTCCAAGAGTAAAGACAGGAAAGCTGCTAAAACCTTGAGTATAGTCATGGGAGTTTTCCTCCTGTGCTGGTTTCCATGTTTCATCACCATTTTAATGGATCCATTTATAGGTTTCTCAACTCCCGTGGTATTATTTGATGCTTTAACATGGTTGGGCTACTTCAACTCCACCTGTAACCCATTAATATATGGCTTTTTCTACCCGTGGTTTCAAAAAGCACTTAGATACATTCTCTTAGGAAAGATATTCCACCAACATTTCTATACTGCCAATCTATTTTCTGAAAATGAGTAAACTCACTCATTTATCAAATCCAAGTGTTCAGTGTTTTCTCTAGCATAAAATAGAATCCTTCGAGTGGTTTAGAGTGGGTAGTGTAAATGGAACTCAAGCTATCTATGGCAAGGGTGGCAGGGGATTATTAGCATATCATCAGTCACTCTCCTGTGCTGCCTTGAATCCCCCACAAAATGCCACCCATGCATGCACTTATGCCTCCCTTATGGATAAGGGGGAGGGCAAGCTAATGTGTATGCCCCACCTCCCTCCCCTTCCCTTACCAAGTGTGTGGCATGCAGCTTTCCTCCTCGTCAGTGTCAAGAGTGGCTGTCAGCAATTGCACATTGACTCAGGGCAGCAGTATCTAGTGCAGTGATTTTCAACCTTTTTGTCTCATGGCACACTGACAAGGTACTAAAATTGTCAAGGCACACCATCAGTTTTTGGACAATTGACAAGGCACACTATACTGTTGGTGGGGGGTTATATCCCCCAATGGTCCTATTAATAAATGACCCTCCAGCAAACTCCTGAGACACAGGATTCTTCTCTGCGACACAACTCTTCTCTCCCCTGTTTGGGCACACAGATGAATGGGGAAACATCTTGGTAAAATGAATCTGCTGCCACCTGCCCAGGAGATCAGGTTAGCCAGAGGGGCTCCTTGGGCAGAACCCCTAGAATAATACTGAACCTCAGGGGTTCCTATCAAAAACACTCTCACAGTAGAATCAGCTGCAGAGCAAGGAGACTTGATAATCCATTAAACTTTCCATACTAGAGAACAGGCAGACTCAAGGTTAAACTGTAAAATGTTTATTAAAGTCCAATAAAAGCAAAAGGGGTTAACAAAACCAAGCATACAAAATAAAAGCGTAAGGGTAATTGAATCTGGCAAAAATTGGCTGGTACTGAGGTGCTGCAGAATCTCTTGCATGCAGGCTGCTGCCTGTGAATTTCAGTTCAAGTTTTATGACACTGCTAGAAGAGACAAATATCAAAACAATATAAAATGCTAGCATGTAAGGATCCTTATGAAGGATCAGGGGGCCATTGGGCTGAAAAGGGAGGGGCTGACTCCTGGGGGAAGGTTATTCACAGGGAGGGCACACTGATGATGAGACTGGTTGGCCAGGCACACTTCCTGGAGGTGAACAATGGAGTGGATCCAGGAGCCTATAGGACCCAACCCCTGTCCAAGGAATAACTGCACTGGCCAATTTTTTCACCTACCCCAGACTGGCAAGGGAGGGATATTGTGTTCAGTAGGTTTCAAAATTTAAAAATTGGTCACTTGTGTTTAATAAAATGGCCCAAGTTAAAGCCAAGCCATAGTCTGGTGTCTTCATTGGGGGGGGGGGGGGAGCAAGGGTAAATAGAATGCCAGATGCAGGGAAGTAGTAGTGAGATGCAAGTATCTTGTCTTGTGTGCTTCCTGAGGCATCTGGTGGGCCACTTCGAGATACAGGAAGCTGAACTAGTCCAGCAAGGTTCTTCTTATGCTCTAATCTTCTTAGGTGGTGGCAGATGCCAGGTGAAGCAACCCCCTCCCCACACAAACCTCTGAGGCACAAGGTAGCACCTGAATACATGTGTGTGGGCACGTGGGTGGGGTCTCTGCATCAATGTGGCCAGGGGAGACTCACATCTTGAACCTGGTTGAAGCCATTTATTTAGTCCTAGCTGCTTCAAATCAAATTTGCATTTCTTTCCCTGTCTAGCAAGGCTTTCTGTAATTTACTTCCCAGCTGTGAATGATACAGACTGGTGCTATTGACTTTAAGCCTGTTCTCAATGTAGAGAAAGAGGTAAAAAAAATACACAGGAAGACACATAAAATATAGGCATTTTATAACACTCCTCACTGCTTCTGTTTTAAATGAACAGAAGCAGTGCACTCTGGGAACCCAACATACATCATTCCTGTTCATTAGAAACAGAAGTGACACAAAGCAAGAAGGCTGCATGCTTTGTTCCTGCTAAGTGAAGGGAAGGGAAGAGAAAGGAAGGTGGCAAGATCCACATTGCCTCTCTGCCCGCAAGGTGCTTTGTAAGCCCTGGTTGGTTGCGCAATTTAGAGCCACAGCACCTTCTTTCTTTCTTTCTTTCTTTCTTTCTTTCTTTCTTTCTTTCTTTCTTTCTTTCTTTCTTTCTTTCTTTCTTTCTTCAAAGACTCCTTTGCCTGCTATGTGGCAGCTCAGCAGCATTCCCAGGTGAATGGCAGCGACTGTTACCCTGCACATGCCCAATCTCATCTGATCTCGGAAGTTAAGCAGGGTCAGGCCTGGTTAGTACTTGGATGGGAGACCGCTTGGGAATACTGGGTGCTGTAGGCTTATACCATAATCTTTCGAGACTGAAGGTTGCCAACCAGACTTGGGGAACACCGTGCTCCAAACTGTGTGGAGCTCGGTTTTGAGCTCAGCAGCTTAAAGGGAACAATGCCTTCCCTTCCCTCTAGTAGTGCTAGAGGAAGAAGGGGGGTGCTGCTGTTGGCTGTCTCAACCAGTTAGGACAATGGTGTGTCTGTGGCACTGCAGACTGGAGAGGATGCACTGCAGGCCGCTGCGCCATGCAACCATTTCAGGTTTCTTCATGGAAAGGCCAGTCCTACATGTCATTACTGAACTGTCCAATGGAAGATGAGAGACCAGGATCATAGTTGGTGCTTCCCTGCTCTTCCACTTTCATATTCTTGTCTGGCTTTTCTTCTCAGCTGTTGGTATTACTCCAGCATCATTTGTGCTTCTGCAGGAGACTGGATACCAAACCTTACAAATGTTCCTGTTCAGCACAGATCTAGAAACCCTGCAAGCTGCCTTAGGAGTTGCAGTGGACATCTTTGTGTGCTTAGAATATGTTGTCCTTACTGCGAAACATGGTCAGTCACAGTCAGTATCACCCTTTGAAATGTTGTGGCCCTGTTGCCTTTTACTCCAATCGTGTTTAAAGTGCAGTTTTGAATCACAAATAACCCAATCTTACCCAAACACCCTGTGCCAATATAGCAGCACTGGCAAGGGCTACACTGTATCCTGGAGGGGAATTTTGCATGTTGGAGGTCTCCTCAGGATAATGGAACATTTGCCCCTTTGCCCCAGGGTAAGGCCCAGTAGGTGCATTTGGTCAACAAGGACCTGCGCCAGTTGAGATGTAAAGTGGCTCCTCAGCAGAAGCAGTGCTGCTGAAAGGGTGGCCCCTGTGATAATTAGGCTCTTCCATATCTTGCAAATATGATCCAGATTTGCACATTTTCTCTTCTGTCACTTGCAGCTAATGAGTTTCTATGTGAGAACGAAGTGCTCATTTCTGACCATCATTTCCTTAATGCCATGTCACTTCCTGCTTAATGATGGCATTTCTGGCCCTCAGCACGCACCATGAATGCGATTCTGCGCCCGTATGAAATGAGTTTGACACCTCTGTATCTAGAAACTATACTGAATGTTAAGTAGGAAGACAGGCCTGGTAACTACAAAGACTGCCCTCCTGCCTTAGGTCACTGGATAAAGAACCACAAGGAGAGGGTGGAATCCCTGCTATAGTACACTAGTAAATGAGGAAAGCCCAGTAATCAGGCAATTATGGGCACAGGGCCACACAAAAGAAATCAATCTAGACTTAGGGAGCTGTTTCCATAGGAAAATATGCTTCAAATAGTTTCAGGAAAATACTTTTCTAAAGAATATTCACAGGGGAATATTCTGCTTGTAAGAGGTAAACATATTGCACCTCCCCTTGAGCTCACTTACTTCCTTTTCTGTCTCTTCTGAGAGGTCTGCTTCATGCCACAGTTGTGCCCTACACTTGGGAACTTGCCAAATCCAAACAATTATTGCAGCTCTTCACCCCAAGCTCTTCTTGTGAGCTCTGCCGGATATTTTCTGAAAAATAAACCCCATGATGTATTTATTTGACAAGCTTACTTAAAGCAGGAGTCGTGTTTACTTTCACCTACCATTTTAAAGGTGGACTGGAGTTGCTGGTTCCATTTAAGCCATTTAAGTTGCTGGTTCCATTTAAGCAAAATGTCTATTTGACTTCAAGACATAAAAGATAAAGGGAGATGTGTGAACTGCAAATTAAACAGAGCTGCTCAAAGCATGCAGTCTGGAAGACAATGGCCATATTACCTAAACCAATAATGAACATATGCGCCTTTGTTTCCATGCATGTTATGAACAGCTCCATTGTGCAGACATAATATGAATGCTGGACTGTGTGTGCATGTAACTACTAGCTTACTTTTGTGTCTGGCCACAGAACCATTAAATAATGCTATGGCTTGTCTAAATAGCCTTCTCATGGCAGATTTAACATGGCCAGGCTAAGCAGGAAGTGCAGGCGGCTGGGAGGAGAGAGTAAAAGTACTACCTAAGAAGTAGAAACTGACAGGGAAGAGACTGCCCAGAGGTTGCTGTTGTTGACTGCCTGGATTGATCTTACTGTACTGTGCAGAGATAAACATGGTGGACAGCATGGTGACTGAAAGCACACTAGTTTCCGTAACCACTTCCAGTCCTTTGCGTGCAAAATCTGTAAATCAATTAGTTATAGCAGCAAAACACAGGGTTTTTAAAAAATTTCCGTCAGAGAATAAAGCAGTACAAGAGAAATGGAGCATATGAATGCGCATTACTGTAAAAAATTACAAAGTCCTTATCCTAACATATTATTCTATTTGCCTTTCTTCTTGCACCCTTACCCTTATCTGAGATAATGTTTGTCTGATAAGGAGAACACAGTGGAGTTTATTCCTATTAAACCTAGCTTTTTACTGTGACGGTGGGTGAATCATGAGTGCATATTTTTGTATGGAGACCAATAGCCCATTCCAGAGCTGCCTGCCACACGGGGCTGCAGCAGCTCCGAAAATGGCTGCTGCTCGCTGCATCCAGTGTGCCCCAGACGGGTAAGGCTATCCCCAGGTAAGGCGAGTAGCCCCACAATGGGTCAGCATAGAATTTAGAGCCTCCATGTCAGGCAGACTGCCCAACACAGAGGCTTAGGATCTGACGGATCAAAGCTCCACCGGTCTCACCTCCCTCCTGCCCTGCTCCCTCCCCCAGTACCCCTCCTCCCTACCCTCCCTCTACCTCCCCTTGCCCTGGAACACCTCCTCTCTGCCTCCCCCATGCCCCACTTTCCTCTCCTCTGCCTGGCGGTCTGTGCATCCACCAAGCAGCGGAGCTGCGGTGCTCCACCAGTGCTAGCCCAGCGCCAGCCAGTGCTGGGCTAGCACAGGTGCTCCACCAGTGCTAGGGCCCAAAAACACACCTTATAGCACATTTGCGACAGTGCGTACTGGCAGTAAGCCAGCGTGCATTCTTTAGGATTGGGCCCCAAATCTTCAGTGCAAAGGGACATACATCAGCTCTGATTGCCTGTCAGCAGCCAGATCAGGTACTGATTTCTATACAGAGCTGTTGGGACTAAGGCTTGCTTACAAGCAATGACCTTTGGCTTAGAAGCCTTTCTGAACATCTGGAAGTTAGGTGGGAGGCCATTCAATAGGCAGGGAAATGCACTTTGCATATTCTCAGTGGCACTCTTTTAATTAAGTGTGAGTTTGTGTGAGTCACAGCCCACTCCTAACCTGCGCTGACAGAGCCAGGTTGCATGGCCTGCACTGTATCCAGCACAGGTTAGGAGGTACAGCCTGCTCTATGGAGCTGATCAGATTTGCGCCAGCTATATTGCTGGCACAAATCCTGGAAACCTGGTATTGCACCTATAGGAGTGGAAGGGGGGGTTAGGATATAGCAGAGTAGGCCTCCACCAATCCGCCAAGTATGCGCTGCCTGCAGGGGCCCGCTCACAGGAAAAAGGAGGAGATTTAAGTTCTTTTCCAGGACACAAGGCTAAAAAAGAGGACGTCCTAGAAAAAGAGGACTTCTGGTCACCCTGGCTGGACACCTGCCGCTGAAGATCCCTCTGTGCAGCTCTTTGAATGCATAGACTTGGCTGCTTGCTACTTGTGGCAGCAGCCAAACTGCATAATGTGTTGTTTAGGATCGGGCTGCTCAACATAGTGACATGTCAGGATCACACCATCTGCTCCACATAACTCAGGAACTCAAATCTGGCTCTGCCCTGTCTGATGCCATTACTGTACCCTCTTCTCATCCAAATTTGCTATGGGTGAAAAAAGGGAGGACTTTCCAGAAACTTGCGATAAAATAAATGTAGAAGAGGGCTGGGGGAGGGGAGAATTTCTCACAAGAAAATACAGAAAATCCTGCAGAGTGCAGCATTGTCGCTTGCTTCCTGGAGTGGTAGAAACATATAGCCATTTTGATTAGACTGAAAAGGGAGAGGTAATATAGTGGAAAGTTTATATATGATGACACTATTATGGGGGGATAATTTATAAGCACTAATTTGTGATTCAGCTGTTAACATTAAATAGGCAAGTAATGAGCCTATTTACTCATTATTTACATGCATTTATTTAAATACATGTCTGGGCGCAGCAGGGCTCTTGATACCAGGCAACATTGCTCCTGAACATGCCTGCTTTTGTCCATCCCTTCCAGCCCACTATTCTTTAGAGAGAATTGTTTTTTTCCAGCTAGATTATATAAGGAATTGATTGATTTCATACTTTCCAGACGTGTAAGGAAGAGAGACTCGGAAAGTTAATACAAGGGACACCACAGGTAATCTCCATTGTATTTGTGTATTACAATGCACATACATGAAATTGTGAAACTGTTTTGCATTTATATGTTCAAAATGGAAGTTTCTATATTGTTTGACATGCATTTCAATAATGTTTAAAACACTTTAAGGGAAAAAACATATTTTGTTTAGATTGCTCTGTCACAATGCTGGTTTAAGGAATGTAATAAAGACTTCTTTTCAATCATACAGGCTAACTGTTGGATCTGTCAAAAAAAAAAAAAACTAAACTAGGAAGTTTCCATTGATACAAGTGTTACTCATATACTATGAAATGTTTTATCCTGGTTTATTTGCTTTGTATAATAGTAGTTTAATGTTTAAACAGTCAATGATGGTGCAATTGTTTGTGAAATCTATTGGATGTCAGATTCTCAGTTCCATAATACTTTCTATTTATAGCTCTGGAATAATTGGAAGTGAGGAAAGCAATTTGATCCTACACTTTGTTTCTAAGAACCTGAAATGAGAAATATATTCTTGGTAATCCTGTGAACAATAAGATTTTTCATAAACAATTTATTCTTTCTTCCAAGGAACCCTTCTTCTTTTTAATTCAATTCCTAGCTTTCATTAAAAAGAAACATAAACAAACTGTGTTAGTAATATAGTTGCCACTTGCAAATATTCACAAATGTGCCCAGACTTGCATCAATGGTTTACATTTATAATAGACATTTTTGTCTGCCATGGAAAACACTGTAAAATCCTTTTCAGAGCTTGCCTCTATACACGTCTTTCAATTGATTAAACACTATTTTACAATAATTAGGTTCTATTTGCATGACTATCCTGATAGTGGTGTCTAGCCTAGGACAAGTCTAGCACCTTCTCCAAAATGAGCCTATTCAAATACTGAGATCTTCATCAAGGTTGTTTCCCAAGTCCAGCTCCCCCTCTGAGATGAGGCAGGTAGTGAATGGATAGGGCCTATTCAGTCATAACACTCTGCATGTGGTGTGCCCCTCCAATCACATGGTGGTTTACCTGGCACCAAATTTGATATCCTTTTGCACCATCTAAGCTTGTGCCATATCTGACAATCTTTCTTAATCTGAAGACCTTTCCTATCTCAATGGGTTTTTTATCTCCCTACTTAAGTTTTACTTTGCTGTGTTTTACATTGTTTTGTATGTGACATTTGTGAGCCTCCCTAGGAATGTTGTTAAACTTAAGGGAAGCACTAAAAATGTTTTTAAAAGACAACTGAACTACACTTGCCTCCATTGCCAAGCACGGGATTTACCTTTCTGCTTACAGTGGGACAGGGTGTTTTTCAAATGGCTTTTCAAATACTCTACCTATGGCCTCCAAGCAATCAAACATGGTCTTCTGTAGGTACTAGTTACGTATAACTCAAAAACACTTTGAGTGTTGGATCCAGTGTTCTGTTACAAGTAGGCAGAGGAAAATAAAGCGGTCATGCTCAGGGTGCCCAGAAGCAAAGCAAGAAAACTAGCACCTGGCAGCACTCCCTGCACTATCAATATCAGAGTTTGCTAATTCTTGTGCAATAGGGAAATCTATATGGTACGTGAGCAACATGCTGTGGTAATTGAACAAGAGAACACTAACAGGCAGGGGAGCTGTCCAGCAGTGTTTATATTCATAGGGGCAAGTACTGAGCAGAAGAAGAGCTGTTCAGAAGTCCTAGAAGGACTAGGAGCTAATCTGTGGAACGGCCAAATGTACTTGGGTCTAAACTTAGCGCAAAGGTTTAGTTCATTATTATTTCTGTTGGGGGGATTTCAAATTCAGTGTCTGCAATGAGGCCTCACCTATACTTACAATCAGAATGATGACAAAATGAGAAGACAGATATTGTTGAATCTTCTAATGCATGCTTGTGGGTTGAATAGGTATTTTAATCTGGAACGTGAATATAGAACCAGGAGAGATAGTTTTTCCAGATCAATCATGAAATCAAGAAAAACAGAATGTGATTTTGTGAATAAAGCCAATGGGATTACACCAGGTGTATAGTTCCATGTGTAACTTCAGTAGTCCCCTCCTCAACCAAATACAAAGACATGTTCTCTGTACTGTAGTGATCTTTTCAGTCATCATCCTCTCTATTACCTAATATTTTTCAGATGAAGGATTGGTAAACCTGAAATATTTAATACAGGCTGAAGCACATTGTAGCTGATGGTAAAGAAGAATGGGCTCTTTTCTGGAAAACGCAACCCCAATCCCACTGTGCTTTGAGAAGAATGGTTCTTGCTACAGAACCCTACATCCTTTTGGAGCCCAGGTGGCCATCTATTTGGTCTGTACCCTGGGCATATTGCTGACAGTCCTGGGAAACCTGCTTGTGATTATTTCTGTCTTCCGCTTCAAAATACTTCACACACCCACTAATTTCTTACTCCTGTCCCTTGCCCTGGCAGATCTCTTTCTGGGTTTAACAGTGCTGCCCTTCAGCACTATACGCTCTGTGGAAAGCTGCTGGTATTTTGGTGATGACTTTTGCCGGCTCCACACCTTCCTGGACACAGTGTTTTGCTTGAGCTCCATACTCCACCTCTGCTTCATCTCCATTGACCGGCACTGTGCCATTTGTGACCCTTTGCTTTACCCCACAAAGGTCACCATCCGAGTGGCTTGCATCTATATAGCAATGGGATGGGGGGTGCCTGTGGTTTACACCTCCGTCTTCCTTTACACCAAAGCAATTGAGGAAGGGTTAGGGCAGTTCTTGCAGGATGTGCCTTGCATTGGTAGCTGTCAATTGCTGTTCAACAAACTCTGGGGCTGGATAAATTTCCCAGTTTTCTTCTTCCCCTGTCTCATAATGATAGGGTTGTATGTCAAGATATTTATTGTGGCAACCAGGCAAGCCAAACAGATAAACAGCATGAACAAGAGGACTGGATCTCAGCATCAGTTAGCATCAACAAAGAGAGAAAGGAAGGCAGCTAAAACGCTTGGTATTGCAGTCGGTATCTATCTCCTGTGCTGGTTACCCTTCACTATAGATACCATGGTGGACAGTCTGCTAGATTTTATTACACCTCCTGTTGTGTTTGATGTTCTGATTTGGTTTGCTTATTTTAATTCTGCCTGCAACCCCTTGATTTATGTGTTTTCTTATCGTTGGTTCAGGAAAGCTGTAAAGCTAGTCATGACTCGTCAGATCTTTTATGCAAGAACATCTTCTGTCAATTTATATCAGGAGGAATGATCCAGTGGCTTCAGAGGCAGGGGACAAAAAGTCTCCTGTATGAACTTTGTTATAAGGGTTGCATATGAAAAAGTCTGCAAAGGCTACTCCTGTGAAGCAGCTTAAAAGTCTGCTCTGGACTACCCCAAGAGTCCACTTGGCTACCTCTCTGCTGAACATACCTAGAGGCATTCCAGGATTGTCTAATATAGCCAGTGTGAAATAAGGAAGAAACTGAAAATGTGTAAGCAAAAGGGGATACCACTCTGTGAAGACTGACTCATTTTCTTTAGGGATTTCCAAATAACTACAGATTTAGTTAGGGGGTATCACAAAACAGACAGGGAGGCATCTTCAGATCATCCCAGCATGGTGCCTTTCCCAGTGGCTGATGTCTTTTCTACACCTCTTTTTAGACTGTGAGCCTTTTGGGGACGTGGAATTGTTTATCGATTCATCTTCACATGTAATCCATGTTATGAACTGCTTTTTTGTTGAAAAGTGGAAATATTCTAAGAATAATAATATCAGTTCAAAATATTTGAACAAAAATGGGAGTTCAAGCTTGAATTGGTTTAATCAGTAGCTTGGGATGCAATCCTATGCTCCCTTATGTGAGCAGAAGCACCGTTAAGCACAAAGGGACTTACTTCTGAGTAAGCAGGTATAGGATTGTTCTGTTAATCAATTAGAGCAACAGGTGGTTAATTAGTAGGAGATAATTTTCAAAAATTATATCTATATTTAATTTGTTCTCATTATTAAGGACAAATTTCAACCAGTGAGTTGGTGAGTTCAGGGCATGCTTGTTTATTGGCTGATGGAGTTTGATGTGTTACTTTACTCTAGTAGGAAATAAAAAAAATAAAAAAGGCATTGACTTCTAAAATTAATAACTGTTAAGTTGTAAATTTCCTTACAATTTCTTCAATATTCTAAAAAATAAATTATATTGATGTTTGGGACCTATTTGTTTCTAAAAACATCATTTAATTAATCAGTTAAGAGGTAGATGATGGATCCAACTCACAGCGCAATCCTAACCAGGCTAGTACTGGCACTGGCTAATCGTGGCACCGGTGGGAAGGCTTGCACCAACCTGCTGCCACCAGTGCAGGGCCTGTGCACATAAGTCCTGTGCCTGACAGGGAGAGGATGTAACTGGGGGGCGGGGGGGGGCAGGGAGAGGTGTAACAGGGTAGAGAAGGGTGGAGAAGGGGGCAGATCATGCCTGGAGGGATTGGCAGGGCTGGCTCATGCCATATCCTATCCCTCTTCCTGGGCCTGCTTTCCCGACACGAGGCTGCTTGGACTTGAGCCAGCAATTTTGTTGGCGCAGACTTGAGTAATCCCATAGTGGCTGCTGGGGCTTACCCTGGGACAAGGGACAAGTGTCCCCTTATCTTGGGGAGATCTCCAGCAGCCTCTTCCCATGATGGGTACAGCGGAGGCCATGCCAGCGGCGCTGCATCGCAATGTGGGAAATTAGTTTGGATTCAGCTGTCAATCTTTTATCCGGCTGACAGCCTTCAAACAAGCCTTTTGAAACAGTTTTAGGGGATTTATAGCTAGCTGAAAAAATGTGCGAGTATTGGACCTTTTTTTCTCTTGCAGTTAATAAAGCTATTTCAATGTTACTAGATAAATCAGGATTTTTCTCTGTGAACTACATCTGTGACGGATTTATTGATTGATGATATTTTTATGCTGCCGATAAAAAAATCAAAATGTTTAGCAAATAAATAAAAATACAATAGAGAAAGCATATCTGAAATAATCACATAGATCAGCCATTTTCAACCACTGTGCCGTGGCACACTGGTTTGCCGCAAATGGTACCCAGGTGTGCCACGGGAGTTTGGTGGAGGGTCATTTATTAATAGGACCATTGGGGGATATGAGCCCTGCACCAACAGCATGGTGTGTCTTGTCAGTTGTCAAAAACTCATGGTGTGCCTTGACAATTTTAGTACCTTGTCAGTGTGCCATGAGATGAAAAAGGTTGAAAATCACTGACGTAGATAATGGTGCCTGGTTCTTCCCTAGAGTCAGATACCAGTTTTGATGGAAGGGGTCAAGGGCAAGGGAGTGGGGCTGAGCAGGTAGAATTCTTTGATCAAGGCAGGGTCCCCTTTGCTGGTACAGACGTTGCCAAACAGGAGTTCTTTCCAAGAACTTCTCAGAGGTGAGAGTGAGGCTGGGAAGAACTTCACCCACCAAGCCTGTCATTAACAATAAGAACATATTTTGAAAGTATTATCATTTGTATTTGATTGTTTTTCTGTTTGCATAACTTGAACTAAAGTTCACTCCCACACTGTGACCTGAAGAGAAATGTAAATAGCAGAATTCTTTCTATTTTCATTTCAGCTGTAATTACATGAGCAGGCAAATCTGAGATATTTGATCAGCTGCAAGGTGTATATGCCCACTGCTTATTATGTACATGGAAACTGCTTTCATGAGTTGTTGGCAACCTTCAGTCTCGAAAGACTATGGTATCGCACTCTGAATGGTGGTTCTGGAACAGCGTCTTTTCAGTGTGGCTGAAAAGGCCGATGGAGTGACAATCCCTTCCACACTGGGAGCAAATGCAGTCTGTCCCTGGTCTGTCTCCCTGGCTATGGGCCTTCCTTCTTTGCCTCTTTGCCTCAGACTGTTGGCCAAGTGTCTCTTCAAACTGGGAAAGGGCATGCTGCACAGCCTGCCTCCAAGCGGGCCGCTCAGAGGCCAGGGTTTCCTACTTGTTGAGGTCCACTCCTAAGGCCTTCAGATCCCTCTTGCAGATGTCCTTGTATCGCAGCTGTGGTCTACCTGTAGGGCGCTTTCCTTGCACTAGTTCTCCATAGAGGAGATCCTTTGGGATCCGGCCATCATCCATTCTCACGACATGACCGAGCCAACGCAGGCGTCTCTGTTTCAGTAGTGTATACATGCTAGGGATTCCAGCACGTTCCAGGACTGTGTTGTTTGGAACTTTGTCCTGCCAGGTGATGCCGAGGATGCGTCGGAGGCAATGCATGTGGAAAGCATTCAGTTTCCTCTCCTGTTGTGAGCGAAGTGTCCATGACTCGCTGCAGTACAGAAGTGTACTCAGGACACAAGCTCTGTAGACCTGGATCTTGGTATGTTCTGTCAGCTTCTTGTTGGACCAGACTCCCTTTGTAAGTCTGGAAAATGTGGTAGCTGCTTTACTGATGAGTTTGTTTAGCTCGGTATCGAGAGAAAGAGTGTCAGAGATCGTTGAGCCAAGTAATGTTTAAAAAATCACTAAACTATGGTGGCTTCTTAAGATTGATGCAGCTATGGGCTGCAATCCTATCCACACTTACCTGGAAGTAAGTTGCATTGACTATCCTTTACATGTCGATTCTGAGTAGACATGCATAAGATTGTGTTGGTGATTTATCTCCTAACCATTGTTAGTGAATCAGTTGGGACAGGGAGGGAGCTTACGTTGCACAGTGCTTTCCAAACTAGGGACCACTGTACAATGAAAACTCCCTCCTCATCCTGAGCAGCACTTATTGTTCTGCTGCTCTGTCATTTTGATTGTCACCTGATCTGGGCATAGGGATGCTTTGGGCAGTTGTGTCTATGGCCTGTATATGCTGGTGCAAAGTCCACTAGGACATTGAGCCAAAAACACGCTTGCCCAGAGCATCCCTATGCCCAGATTGGGTGATGAACAAAGTGGCAGAGCAGTGGAATGGTAAGCGCCACTCACGAAGGGGAGGGATTTTGGCAAATGCCAGATCTGGCCTGCAGGCCAGGGTTTGGTGAGCCTTTTCTTACACTAACAAAAGAGAAATCAAATAATTAGTAATTTGTTTCTGTTGTAGCAGTCAAGGTATAAGAAGACAGGTCTTATGAAACCTTAACTGGATAAACAATACAATGCAGAGAACAGGAATAAAAGAACAGTTTTCTCAATAGAAAGAAGTAAACAACAAAGGTACAATCCTAACCCCTTATGTCAGTGCTTTCCAGCACTGGCATAGCAGTGTCAATGGGACATGTGCTGCATCCTGCAGTTGGGTGTCACTCATGGAGGCCTCCTCAAAGTCAGGGAATGTTTGTTCCCTTACCTCAGAGCTGCATTGCCCTTATGTCACTGCTGGAAAGCACTGACATAAGGGGTTAGGATTGCGCCCAAAGTCTTCCAAGGAAATGTATTGGAATGCAGCAACCTGCACGGTAAGGGCAGCAGGTGAGGCAGGCCCTCTCCACTGAAGTTCTTTAAAAATTGCCACCGCAGCAGCTGTGAGTGCACAAACACTCACAACTCACAGTCTTAACAGGGGCTGGAGCATTTATGTTGTGGCACCACAAGTTGCTGTTGGGATGGTCCTATTTCATGGACTTATAAATGATCTGAAATCAGTGGTGAGCAGGCAAATTTGCGGATGACACTAAACCAGGGGTTACCAACCTTTCAACTTTAGGGCTCCCGGATCTTTAACAATTGTGTTGAAGAGGGAAGAAGAGATGACAAGTGGTACATGCGGAAATTCCATGTGTGTTAGCTTGCAGCTCTGCACAAGCACTGGATAGTGGCAAACTGGGAACTGGTGTTATTTTCCTGAGACTGAGGAGTGTGTTGTCATCACAGTTTCTGTTCTGCTGGCTTGCATCATCCTGGCTGGGGCCTCACTTGTAAAGTAGTAAGTCCCAATGAAAACAGTGGAACTAACTTCTCATTCCAGGTATTCAGGATTGCTGTGCTTTTTATTCTAACTTTAGTTCATGGGCAGTCCAATCCTGAGCTAACTGGCACCAAGGGCTGCAGCAGCACTGCATCCTTTGGATCCAGGGCAGCTCCCAACATCTCCTCAGGGAAAGGGGACATTCGTCTCCTTCCCCTGGGTAAAGGAAGAAGCCCTGCTATGGGGCGACTTGACTCTGTCCTGGCTATTTAGCTGGCACAGAGTAGCTCCATGTCAGAATAGGAGGCCCAATGCAGGGCTTTGGATCCAGCAGGGCTGAGCTCCACTGATCCACTTGCACTGAGCCAGTTCTAGTACTGGACCAGTGTGCATCACATAGTGTTGGGCCCTAAATCAGAGTTTTCATGTGGTACCTCTGTTTTCAGCAAGATGTACAGCTGTACAATGGATAATTACAATTTATCCAGCTAATTTACAACAGGTAAAGCCAGATCTAAACCATCCCCTTTCATTAATTAGCTGTTGACTGTGAGGATGACTTAGCTTGCCTTTATAATCTGTTGCAATACACTTCAAATAAGATAATTCAAAGCACTACCCTGTCATGAAGGGCACCATCTAGACAAAGCTATACACATTTGAAGGCCAAAGAACACATGATGTTAGTGACATTATTGCAAGCACACCAGGGTTATTTTCTTTTCTAAGCAGTATGCCTGCCCCGCCTATACATGCTATTTTCCAAATGAAATAAATTTCTATTTACAACAAAAGTCATATTTGTTTCCATGGCAGAGATAATCACATGCTTAAATCTTTCTCTGCTGAAACTGTTGAAGATAATAGAGCATAAAATTCCTAATGTAGTTATTTCATTCATGTTTATATGTTAACAATTGGACTATTCTAACATATTCTAGGATGTCTCGGTCCTAAAAGCCAGGCTGAAGATAATGATATTATGAGAAATGTTAATTATTTAACGTTATAAAATGTTAAATAACGGGCAGGAGGTCTAGAGCAGGGGTGTCCAAAGTTTTTGGCAGGAGGGCCACATCGTCTCTCTGACACTGTGTCGGGGGCCGGGGGGGGGGAAAGAATTAATTTACATTTTAAATTTGAATAGATTTACATAAGTTTACATAAATGAATACATTAAAGATGAACTTATATGAATGAATGAAGGTCTTGCAATAGCTCAAGGCATATAAAAGGCCTTGCACAAAGCAAGGCTGGCCTTTCCTTTGCTGCTGCTGCTGCATCACAGACATGAAACAACAAGCAGTGGAGGGAGCCCTCATCCCACAGCTTACGCGAGAGGTCAAACAGTCGCCCTCACGCTGAGAGCAGTTGCGTCGGGCCAGTGTGGGCTCCAACAAATCTCTGGAGGGCCAGAGGCTCATTGGAGACTGGGGGCTCCCTGTGGGCCACATTGAGAGGCCCACATTGTGGCCCCAGGGCCGGGGTTTGGGCACCCCTGGTCTAGAGGGTAGAGCTTTCGTTGGCCCAAAGATAACATCAGAAGCTTGCCAGATCGAGGCCACCGGCAGCTCTGTGAACAGCAAGACCTTGAAGCAGCTGACAAGCCAAGTTGAGTTATTCCACCTGCTCTTTGGTGTGAGCTTAGAAGTGTCTTGGCTGCCCTTCATGTGAGAGATGAAGGAGCTGCTTGTCAGCCTGCATGGGAGGCAACTGGAGGCCAGAAGTGATACCAGATGGTGAAAGATCCATCTGAAATGTTGTGTGGTTCTTGAAAGAAAGAACCTTTCTGTGATTGTAAAAATCCCCTTGAGGGATTTAGAAACAGTCTGCCTATGTAAACTGCCTAGAATAAAGTCCAAGGAGTAATCCGATGACCAGAAAGGTGGTATATAAATACAGAGTTGTTATTATTATTATAAAAATCAACATGGGAATCAGAAGTCTTCCTGACTCATCAACGTCTTAGAATTCTTTGAGTACCAACAAGGCATGTAGATAGGGGAAATCTGGTACCCATTATGTACTTAGGCTCCCAATAAGCATTTGATAAAGTTCGTCTTAAAAGGCTCCTGAATTCATTTCATGGATTAAATACTTGTTAAAGAACAGGAAGCAGCAGAAAGCAGGAATAAACTGTCAGTTTTATCAGTTTTATCATCAGTAATCTGATGACCAGAAAGTGTATATAAATACCCTGTTGTTGTTGTTGTTGTTGTTGTTGTTGTTGTCGTTGTTGATTACCTAAAATCCTGGTAGTCTGGACACAAGCCCACAGTGCATGGAGCCAACCATGTACTGTAATAAACTTTGTGTAAAATATGATGATAAATAGTTCATTTCCAAAATACTGACTTTCAAAAAAAATTTCCAGGTTTCATTGGTGTTTTCCCATTCTTCACCATGGAGACATTTCTACAATGTGGAATACTAGAGTCAGAATTGGCCTTGCATGATTTTGTCTTGTGGAGAGAGAACACATTTGCCATTCACAGGGTAAAGAGTGCTAAAGGAAAGCTGCGATAATATTAATGGCACCACTATTCCATACACATAGGCCTTTTGAAGTGGCCATTTTAAGATGGCAGTCAGCTGCTTGGTCTGTCAGAAAAATACCCAGACAGCTGTAGTAACATCACACCTCTATTACAACTAGTGTTGCTTTCTTATAGCAAATAGTGTTATTGCTATGCCATCTGGTGGCCAATATCATAATTTTGAATGTTTCATTGCAGTACTTAAGAAACAAATTGCCAATCGCAAAGAGGCAATGTGCTTAATAACCTGTTCTCATTGCTCTATAACAGGGGTATCCAGAGTTTTTGGCAGGAGGGCCACATCAGCTCTCTGACACTGTGTCGGGGGCCGGGGGGGGAAAGAATTAATTTACATTTAAAATTTGAATAAATTTACATAGGTTTACATAAATGAATATATTAAAGATGAACTTATATACTCGATAAAGGTCTTGCAATAGCTCAAGGCCTATAAAAAGACTGCACAAAGTAAGGCTGGCCTTTCCTTTGCTGCTGCTGCTGCTGCAACACAGACATGAAACAACAAGCATTGGAGGGAGCCCTCATCCCACAGCTCACGCGAGAGGTCAAACAGTCGCCCTCACGCTGAGAGCAGTTGCATTGGGCCAGTGCAGGCTCCAACAAATCTCTGGAGGGCCAGAGGCTCATTGGGGACTGGGGGCTCTCTGAGGGCTGCATTGAGAGGCCTTGAGGGCCGCAAGTGGCCCCAGGGTCGGGGTTTGGGCACCCCTGCTCTATAAGCTTGAATGCTTATAGCAACCTGTTAAAGCAGTGGTTCCAACCTTTAGGAGATCACGGATCACTGAGGCAAAAATTGGAATCCACATGGCAATGGCAATGGTCCACATGGCAATGGACCCTTACCCCGCACACAAAAAATACATTTAAATTTGTATTGCAGGCAACCCTCATGATCTGCAGGTGTTCATTCCTGGAACTCCCACAGATAAGGAAAACAGCAGGTATTTGAAGGCCATGGTTTTTGGCCCATCCCTGAACCTGACTGGAGCTGAACTCAGCTTGGTCTGGAGGCTCTTCTGAAGTCCTCAGAGCCCGTGTGCCAAAAAATGAAAAACTTTTTTTTGGTTGCTTAAAACCAAAAGTTGCATTTAAACAACTCTGGGTTTCATTCTGAAGCCCGCAGAAGCCACAGATGGATGTATGCAGCCTTTGTGAGCTTCAGAAGAGTCTCTTGGAGGCTCCAGATCAGCCTGCACTATGGGTTCAGGGACCTGCGGAAGAAGAAATCCATGGGTACTGAACCGCAGATAATGCGGGCCGCCTGTAATTAGAAAAGATTTATTAGATATCTATTGTTTATAGAGATTTATTATATGCTACTTTTACTGTCAGTTGCAGCTGCAGGCAGTTCGTTCTCTGCCCTCTCTGGTGGCCGATGGGGGACTGCTAGCTCAACAAGACGCTGGAAATGATCAAAAGCAATATTTTTTCTTGAGACCTCAGGGTCTCATGGAACACCTGTGGTCCTCGGACCACAGGTTGGGAACCAGTGTGTTAAAGCAAGAAACACTTTGCTGGAAAGCTTTTAAATAATACTAATGGGAGCGTGAGTGGTGCAGGGGGGCATGCAGGAGCCATTATTAATACATGTGACCCCCCCATATCTGTGGTTTCTTATCCGTGGGGGGGTCTGTGGACCGAGTCCCCCACAGGTATGGGGGAAACCCTGTACTTGCTTCTGCATCATGGGACATAAGGCCCACAGCCTGGATGTGGTACCCGGAAGCTCTTCATCTGGCCTCCGTGATAACTGGGCTATCCCATCACTGCCCTTTCAGCCGCGTCACTTCTGCTGAGGTTTTGGGAGGGAGAGATGGAAAGAGGCCTCAAAAAGCAAGGAACACTACAGGGGAGCAGACCAAGAGGGGTGAGAGAGGGAGACACTGCTAAGGCGCTGAGAGTGCCCAATTATTACCCAGGTTGCCTTTTCAGCAGAGCCACTTCTGCCAAGGTGTCAGCTGCTGAGCTGCGAAGTAACACTGTAGCAGAAGTAGCACTGCTGAAAGGATAGCCAGCATAATAATGGGCTCTCCCATATACTAAAACTATGATCAAGATTTGCATATTTTCTGTTATTTGCAATTCAGTTTCTATGTGAGAACCAAGTGCTTATTTCTGACCATTATCCACTAAATAACATAACTGCCTGCTTAATGATGTCACTTCTGGCCCTCAGCAGGTGCCATGAATGTGATTCAGTCCACTGTATGGAATGAGTAAATTCTGATGTAAATCCTGCTTGCTTGGGTGTGATTTGTTTGGACAGCATAGGAAGGTCATTTTCTCTTTGCAATAACCAGCAGGCTTCTTTGCACCCCCTGGAGGCAGAAAGGCTAAACTGCAATCCTTCTCCTCTGACCACTTGTTACTCATAGTTCAATAGCAGTACTTTCTCTGAAAACATTCCTAGGGAGCATATTACATAACGCACATTGCTGATTGCAAACCTTTCTAAAGTGTGAGGGATTAATATCCCCTCCTTAGACAGTACTCATTATTACAAACACTTTCATCTGATTATGGAATATTGATTGAAGTTATCAGTTTAAACAAATGTGCATATTATCCAAAGTAACAAATAGGTGCTTTGTTGAGATATCAAAAGACATAAGATAGCACTTACCATTTATAAATTGAGTGCAGCTCTTTGTGAAAATATTTGTAAAATTTTGAATGACAACAATGTGCCAGAAACAAAATTGTCTAAAATAATATACATGTGCCTTTAACATTCAGCCTACCCAGTTAAAATCTGACATCACCAATTGCCTGCCCAGAAACATCTGTTATAGCTGGCTAATCTACCTGTGAAAGCCATTAGACCATGTCACTCTCATTTGTGACTTTGTTTATAATAGTGGTAAAGCCAGCCCATTGAAAGATAGGTTCCTAGTGACATAGGCAACCCCTTAGATTTTAATTAGACCTGAACTAAAATTGTGTGGAGTTCATATTTTGTTATCTATTTTGTTATATATTTTGTATATGTTATATATTTTATATATTTTGTTATATATTTTGTTATCTATTTACTGATCACATAAACATTGAACTTTAGAGATCATAACCCACAATGAAATCGATGGTAAGGCCACACCTGGAGTATTGTGTCCAGTTCTGGTCGCCGCATCTCAAAAAAGACATAGTGGAAATGGAAAAGGTGCAAAAGAGAGCGACTAAGATGATTACGGGGCTGGGGCACCTTCCTTATGAGGAAAGGCTACGGCGTTTGGGCCTCTTCAGCCTAGAAAAGAGACGCTTGAGGGGGGACATGATTGAGACATACAAAATTATGCAGGGGATGGACAGAGTGGATAGGGAGATGCTCTTTACACTCTCACATAATACCAGAACCAGGGGACATCCACTAAAATTGAGTGTTGGGCGGGTTAGGACAGACAAAAGAAAATATTTCTTTACTCAGCACGTGGTCGGTCTGTGGAACTCCTTGCCACAGGATGTGGTGCTGGCGTCTAGCCTAGACGCCTTTAAAAGGGGATTGGACGAGTTTCTGGAGGAAAAATCTATTATGGGGTACAAGCCATGATGTGTATGCGCAACCTCCTGATTTTAGGAATGGGTTAAGTCAGAATGCCAGATGTAGGGGAGAGCACCAGGATGAGGTCTCTTGTTATCTGGTGTGTTCCCTGGGGCATTTGGAGGGGCCGCTGTGAGATACAGGAAGCTGGACTAGATGGGCCTATGGCCTGATCCAGTGGGGCTGTTCTTATGTTCTTATGTTCTTATGTAAACAGGGATGGAATGCCCATCAAGATACTATGCAGTGGGTTTGTCTTATTATACAGACTAAAGCAGTCTCGTTGTGATGTAGAAAAAAGGTAAAATATACATACCTTTATGTATGAATTATTATTTATTTTTAATCATTCATAAATTTTTATTTTCATAAATCAGAAATCAGAAATTTATGATTTATGATTTATTATCATAAATAATAAATTTCATAAATTTTTATTCTTCATAAATCATTATTTATGAAGAATACATTGTGTTATCTGAAATGCTTGCAACAAGTTATTTATTCCCATGTCAGTTTTGCTGATGTTTTGGAAACATCAAATATTCCAACTTTTTTGTTTGTCTGTTTTTTGGGGTTTTTTTTTTGTTTTTTGTTTTTGCTAAACTGCCTGAGACAGCCACAAGGAAATAAGATTCTTATGCAGCTTGGTGGCTCAGGCCATCACTCTCCATTATTCCAACAGTGCAATCCTATGTATGTCTACTCTACCCCAATGCAGCTCAAGGGAACCTGTGATTTTGCTTAGTCTACTTCCCAGGGAAGTTGGTATTCTAGCTCCTTTATCCAGAAATGGGTTCCAAACCAAGTTTTTGTGGCTTCCTGTATCTCACTTAGTCCAATGGCACATATAATTTTGTTGGTCTGCTTAATTCAGAAGTTGGCATTCAGATCCCATTTTCCAGAAAACCTTTCATTACTCAGAATAGTGGCATTACCAGAAAGTGATATTTGGGGACATTTTGTGATTTCCTGTATAAGTCTCCAATAATCCAATGGGACCTTTGATTTTGGTATGTCTGCCTTGCTTACAGCTTAGTGTTCTGCCCCCCTTTTCTGGAAAACTATTTATAGTCTGGAACGGATCAGAACATGGAATCTGGGGACTTTGTGGGTTTTCCTATAGTCTCATGGCCCGATCCTATGCCCCAGTTATGCTGCCAAAATGTGCATTTCAGGGGCATAACTTACTTTTCAGCTGTTGCAAACAAGACATGCTAGAGCAGAGATTTTCAGCCTTTTTCATCTCATAGCACACTGGCAAGGCACTAGAATCGTCAAGGCACACCACCAGTTTTTTTGACATCTGACAAGGCACACTGTGCTGCCAATGGGAGACTCACATCTCCCAATGGCCCTATCAATAAATGACTCTCCCAAATTCCCACGGTACACCTGGAGACCATTTGTGGCACAGTGGTTGAAAATGGTTGTGCTAGAGAGTGCAGCTTAGCCGCTGCTGGGAGCAGTGAATGGCTGGATCTGCATGCTGACAGACTGAGGACACCTACTGCCAAGGTAAGACAGTTTGCCAAGATCAAATCGTGGGTTGGGACCCACTAGGTGGGTCGTGAGCCAATTTCAGGTGGGTCCCCATTCATTTCAATATTTTATTAGACTTGATGCTACAATGGTATGTGACTGCATTTGGGTAAATGTTACAGATCTGTACTTTTAACGGGCTACTCTGTAAATGCTTTTAACAATGATAGTAAATGGAACTTCCTCCCGGGTAAGTGTGGGTAGAATTGCAGCCTAGGATTGTTAAAAATTTTCCTGTTTGATGATGTCACTTCTGATCATGACATCACTTCTAGTGGGTCCCGACAGATTCTCATTCTAAAAAGTGGGTCCCAGTGGTAAAAGATGAATTCAGTGGCAGAAGCATCTGCCAAATCTTAACCCCTTCCTGCACCCAATCTGTCTTCATGGGTCCATGTGGACTTGCACCAGCAGTATAGTTGGCACAAGTCCAACTTGACCCATTGGGGCAGCAGGAGCTTACCCTGGAATAAGGGAACAAACGCTCCTTTCTCCCAGGGATGCCTCTGGAGACCAAAACTCCCCCATGGGATGCAGCAGGCACCACATTGGCACCACTGCATCACCATGCAGGGTGTTAAATAGGATTGGACTGCCCATTAGTCCAACAGAACCTGGGATTTTGGTAGATCTGTCTATTTTGGAAGTTGGTGTTTTGGTCCCTTTCTCTAGAAACCTGTTTACTGCCTGAACCGAGCCCCAGAATGTGGAATTTGGGAACTTTTTTGACTCATTCCATCACTCCCACCTAGTCTGTGTTTAAGTTTGAATTTGCTGGATGCCTTAGGAGCACTCAGGACCAGCACCCATCACTGTCCACCAATTTGGCATCACTGCTCCTCTTTCTCCTTTCAGTTACTGAATTGGAAAAGGAAGAGGGGGACAGAGAGGAAGAGAAAATGTGAGGGGACAAGAGTCCTGAGCCAGGACATTGGACAGTGAGAGGGACTGAGGCTGGTGCACCATCAGGTAAGGGGGGGACACATTTCAGAAGGTCTTTGGCTGGCCCTGGGAGTAGTCATTCCAAGCAATTGGAATGCAAGGGAGGGCACCAGGATGCAGGTCTCTTGTTATCTGGTGTGCTCCCTGGGGCATTTGGTGGGAAGCTGGACTAGATGGGCCTATGGCCTGATCCAGTGGGGCTGTTCTTATGTTAAATATTTTTCAAATGAATTACGACTGAGAAGGAAGGTATTGCAGTTACAATACTGCATTTATTTCATTTCCAAAATATTGTTCTCACGAATGTCTAGCATATGCCACTGTCTCTTGCACAATTTTTTTTTAACAATGAGTTTAAAAAATGTCAGGACTGGCATGTTCTAGATGGGTTTTGGCTGAGAAGGAGTTAATAAAAGCAAGCTGTTGGAATTGGTTCAGGTTTAAAATATGGTTCTCATGTATCTCTAACACATCCCACCTCTTTTTTTTCTTCTGAACACCCATGTTATTTCTTGGTCAGATTATCCCAGTCTCAACCAGTGGAACGGGTACCACCAGTGGTGCTAGAGGTGGTGTCTGGTGGTACTTGCAGGATCCGTGCCGCCGGGCAGCAAGACCAGGAATGCAATGCAACAAACAGTGGTAGGAGGCTTGGTTTGAGCTCCAAAGCATGCTTTTCCAGGCTCTGAAAAGCCTTCCCATTCACCCTGAGCTGGTGTTTGTTGCCTCACATCTGGCCTCCCAACCCAGAAGTGATCAGCAACGATGTCACCCGTTACTTCTGGTTGCACTTCGAATCGGTGGAGGAGGCCAAGCCTTGAGAATCAGGGGGCTCCACTGTGCCCTCTTCAGAGTCCCAACCCTCCCTGCGGGGGATGACAGCACCTCAATGCGCCCCACACTGGACCGGGGAGGATCGGGTTTGGGAGGCGGCGGCAGCTCCACAGTGCGCACCCAGCCAAGTTGAAGGTCCTGCCCCAGTTGTGGCAAATCGCTCCCTGCCGCAGACGTGGGGGGCAAACCGGGACTGCCACTTCTTCTTCCCGAGGATCCGCCCCCTGCCGAGAGCGAAGGCAGGCGGAGCCTCTCCGAGCCCAGCAGGCGCCCTGCAAAGGGGCTTGGCTGGCGGGCGGGACGCGTCGCTCCGAGAGGAGGGCTCCGAGGCTGCGCTCCGCCTCCCCCGTTCCGGGCACTGCGGCTGGGCTGGGCGGAGGGGAGTGGCCGGCCGGCTGGCGTCGTCGTCGGCGGGTCAGCTGAGCGGCAGCGGCCAAGCCTGGAGCCCGGGCAGCCTTCGCAGCGCTGGGACGCACCGAGGGGCCAGAGCTGGTGTCTTGGGGTAAGGCGCGCGGGGCGCAGCTCCCTGGCAAGGGCGCCCTGCCTCGCCTGGCCGGCCAGCCAGCTGTGTGCGTGGCAGAGCGCAGGTGGCCGCCGCCTTGGCGCAGAGCTGCAGCAGGGGAAGGGCTCGAGGCAGGGCAGCCTCGGAGACGCCCGGGTGGCACTTCAGCTGCACCGCCCTGCGGGTGGCTGTTCCGCATTTCCCGGGCAGGCCCCCGCACGGGAGGCGAGAGCTCTCGCTGCCCCCAGGGCGCCCCTCTCGCTTCCTGGGCGGGCGCCCCTCTTCCTGGCGCGGCACCCCTCGCAGCCAGGCGAGGCTCTGCCCGGGACGCCTGGCTTTCCTCCAGGGGGTTTCCCAACCGAGGAGGAGACTTCCCACCTCCCACGGGGGTGCTTGGGGCGAGGGGGCACCGTGTGCCTGAGGTGAGGCAGGAGAGGGAAGGAGCCCAAGCCTGCCTTTCCAGCTTCCCTGGGGACCTCCCTCCTTGGGCTGGAAGCATCATGTGATGAGGTATCACAGGTTTTCCTTTCAATAAAGGGCCTTCAGAGAGGGGAAGAAAATGGAATGAGGCCTGAATGAATGGATGGGTGGGGGTGTGTGGGGGGGGAGACACATGGATGGAAAACAGCAAGGCTATGGGATGGGTCGCTTTCTGCAGAGCTCATTCCTTGTGGAGTTCTGTGACAGAGTCCAGGATGTGTGGCTGATGATGGAATGTTTTTGCCAGCTCGCTTCTGTTTGTGTAATTACTCTTGCTCCTTTAGGGTGAGCACACCTGCCTCGTCACTCCTGGGAGGATACACTCTTGGTCAGAAGGAACCAGAGCCAACAGTACAACCCTCTGTGAATGTGCTGTAATTACCAGGGCATGTTGTAATGTCGGCCCCATGGATCTTTTCCTTTACTGGGAGAATGTTAGTCAGGAAAAAGGCAACTGAGAATGAGCAGCCCCTGACCCTGTCTGTTCCCCCTGTGACTGCTTGTTGGGAGGATTTTTTTTTATGTGAGGAGGGGTCACTTGCCCATGCGCAGCATGTGTAGTTTCAGCCTTCATCCTTGAGCTTGTTTGGTTTATGCAGATATTGTGTGGAGGCTTTAAAGTTGGGTGCAACCACTTCCTTGTTCTCAGGATGGAGGCCTGGCCTTCTCTACTGAACACCAATCAGTAGAGGTGTTTGTTTCCGGTGAGTAAGATTGGGCAACGGCCCAAGCCATGGGCTTGGCCCACACAGTGGGCTTATTTCTGAATCAAATAAACAACGTTGTTTTCAAACTTCTCTGCCAATTCGGACATAATCCTAACTGCATCCTGGGATGGCTCTAGTTCCTTGCACCGGCCTAGGAGGGTCGCAAATGTGCTGTAAAGCACATTTCCACCTACACTGGAGTCAACTGGGCTAGTGCAATGTGCACCAGCCCGTAGAGGCTGTATCCAGCCTCTGTAGTGCTGAAACCCAGTAAGTCTGTGCTGGCCAGCCGGTGTGGGGATCTGGGAGGACTTGGGAAGGGTGGAGAGAAGGTGTTCTGGGGTGGGAGAGAGCAGGCGGGCCTGTGGGTGGATGGTTGAGGAGTGGGGCCAGGACCCAGCAGTCATGCTGCAGCCTAGTCCTGTTTACAGGAGGTACAGAGCAGCTCCAGACCACTCTGTTTTTCTCAAATCTGTGCCAAATCTATAGATGGCACAGATCTGAGTAGACCCACTGGGGCCGCTGCAGCCCTCCCTGGGGTAAGGAGAATTTTTTCCCCTTGCCTGGGCCAAGCTTCGGTCAGCCCCAAACTTGTGCTGGATACAGTGCAGGTCTAGTGGCCTGCCTGTTCCAGCACAAGTTAGGATTACGCTGTTAGTTGTTAAATTCCTATTGAGTTGGTGTGAAGCATGCCCATTTTCTACCATCTGTGTAACTATTAGTAATACAGTCTCCCTAATAAATACCAGGGTGTATCTATTGTAAATAGTTGAATTTGGAAACTATGTAACAGGTAACCTTGATACCCAAATGACTTTAGGCATATGAAACTATCACTTCAATAGTGTTTGTAATGGTCTCTGACTGGGTAATCCTGTTCTCTGCGTATCTTTTTGTATAATAGGTTGGTTTTGCTCCAAGGCTAGTGTGCATAGGTTTACAGCGTGAGGCAGCTAATTTTCTTATTGGTGCTCTTAAAATGTTACTTTTGGTTACTTGAAGGAAAAGCTGAAGGTTGAAAGTGTCTCTCATGCTTCCCAGTGTATCTTGCAAATTATATTAAACCCATTTCTGCCCAATGTTGCATATTCCCAATAGGGAGCAAATATGTACATCTGTGGGCTGGGCAGAAATGGGTTAATTTGGATCATTGAACGTTTTTTTTTTACCTAGGCATACCATCAGTGAGACAGAATGCTCTCAGTGAGGTGCATTTTAAAATAAATCAGAACTTGGAATAACTGATCTTACAAGTATGTGTTGGGCAAATGTTGAGCTGGCAGAGTTTACTCATTTGCTACTTTGTATAATTACAAACAAAAAAACTCCCTAAATTTTGTATGGAAAATACTGATTGCTCTGAAATGCATTTTCAGGCCGGCCCCCTGTTATCAACTGAATTTGCAGATACCGGATCAGTGATCTGTGTATCTGTCTCCCATGCCCGTTAGTGTTGTTTAATAACTTACCAATGAAGTATTTTTTGCTTTAACAGGTCGCTGTAAGCATTGAAGCTTATAACGCAAGATGAGCAGGCTGCCAGCAGCCTGAATGCTTGACAAAACTAGCTTAAAAGGTAACAGGAAGCAGTTAACTTCTTGCTTCCTGTTACCATTTGAATGATTATTGCATTCACACTATTGGCAGGCTGCTCAATTTGTGCTATAAGATAGAATGCTTATAGCAACTATTTTCAACCAGTGTGCCGTGGTACACTGGTGTGCCGCGAATGGTCTGCAGGTATACCGTGGGAATTTGGGGGGGGGGTCATTTATGATTAGGGCCATTGGGGGATGTGAGCCCCTACCAGTAGCATGGTGTGCCTTGTCAATTATCAAAAAGCTGATGGTGTGCCTTGGCAATTTCAGCACCTTGACAGTGTGCCCTGAGATGAAAAAGGCTGAAAATCTCTGGCTTATAGGCATCTGTTAAAGCAAGAAATACTTCGCTGAGACGCTTTTAAACAATGCTAAGGTGTGCAGGGGCCGATATTATTACAGGTGTGCCCTGTATCCCTGGGGGGGGGGATCCCTGGAACGGATCCCCTGTGGATATGGGGGCACACCTGTATTTAATAAAAATTACTCTTGTTAATATGCCATCTCACGAATCCTTGCATCAGCTTGGGTTTAAACTAGACATGATGATAAATACATCTTTAGCCTTCCATTTTTGTGATTTTTAAAATCAGATCTAGATTGAGAATGAAGTAGTAGTTAGGGAGGAAAGGAGGTTTAACACTTCTCTCCCTGTGTTGAAGTCTTACTAAAAATCATGTCCCTGAAGCTGCTGTTGACACTAGAAGCAGCTCATCTCCCTGAGCAAATAGTTTTGAGGGGGAATTTTTGTTGTTTGTGTCTCTGTGTATGCTTTTAATCCTTTACCTCACACCACAACGCATGCTGTAATCTCAGTCAAGGTAGATGTGATTGCTGATAGTTTAAAAAAATAGAAGGGCAAATATGTGTTTAGGGGTGACAACTAGATGTAACATTAATGAGCTCGGTGTGGTTGGGATGCCCTGGTGATAGTACCCTGTTTAGGCTGAAAATCCTGGAATGTGGCACTTTGGGCACTTCTGCTCCCCTTGTGAGAGCCAATAACACCATGGTGTTATGGCAGAATAACTGTGCCTGGTTCCCCTCAAAACTTCTTTCCTTAATTTGGCCCTACCTTTGTGCCAGTTACTTCTTGTTTTGCTTAGCAATCTCAAAATTGGACTATATAAGACCTGAAATTTCTCATACCTGTACAGTGTATGCCATCTCAAGCAGGTTGTGCTAGGACAGTTAGCAATCTTGAAGCTCAGTGAGCCTATAGTTTTTTGAGACACTGACAAAAGTCAGTGATGCAAAAAAAAAAAGTCACCAACTGAATGCAGAGAAGAGGAAATGCAACCAGATGTTACTTTGTAAAGAAAGGAATTGAAAATATACTAAAAACAGTACAGAATTCTGCAACGTGAAAACAACTGTATAGGAAATGTCTGCTGAAAGCGAGCCCCCCCATCTTGCTACAGTTTTTTTCTGGTTTGCCTCTCCATGTCTTGATGGGGGACTACTTTCCCAGTTGGTTGTTCTATCTTCATTCATTGGGATTGACCTCAGACTTTTTTTCTGAGATGATCAGGCGATGCGATAGCCCAACAGTGATGTGGAGTACATTCTTCATTTGGCGTATATGATAGATGTGCTTCCTTACTCAGTTGTAACTCCCATTGAACTTTATGGGTCTTCTGAGTACATGTGCATAGGATTGGGCTGCGCATATTGTACACTGTAAATTCTATTGTGTCCTGTTTGGTATGAAGTACAATATATTGTATTTAAATGCTGATATAAAATACATGCTGTTAGTTGTTGATCCAGTGTACTTCAGTGCTAGGGTGTGGATTTGGTTATTAACAAAGCTTTTCTGAATATGTGAAGGTTTGCAGTACCATGGTTTGTAACTTTTAAGTAACTTTTTTATATTTTCAGGTGAAGATATTGGCGAACCTACTGTCTATGATCTTTGTGGGTCTTATAATCGACCATGGAGTACAACACAGGCGTCGCTGGGGACCCGAACCAATTAGCACAGCGTATAACTTCTAATATCCAGAAAATCACACAATGCAGTAAGTTAGACTTAAACCAATTCATAACCATAAACAGAATTCTTTCAAAAAGAATGCCTTTTGCTTAATGGACCAAGATCAGAAACTTTTGTTGAAACAAATTTTTTTCTTTGAAAAATCATGCAAATAGTGATTTGATATTGGTTTGAAATCCTTTTGTTAGCAAATTTTTCATGAGTTATATAGTTCCTTTTAAATATGTCTTCTAAGGAGTTTTGGGCACATAGCCACAACTTGGGCCTCTTGACAATCTTATCTGGAAACTTGTGCATATTCTGGGTGGTGAAGGATTGAGTTAAGAGTAATAGATTTACCTTGCACGATTCTTTTGTAATAGGAAAGCACATCTGAAAATTGATTGGTGTGGAAAGATATGCATTAAAAAGAAAAGGTTTGCTTTGTGTGTAATGTACTTGCATATGTGATCTTCAGATGCCCTCTGCAGAGCTTGCCTACTGTGGCCTACTTTGGCAGTAGAATCTCTTATAACAAAAATTAAATTTCTTGTACTGGTTAAAATGAACTTGATAGTATGAAATGTAACACTTTAAAGGCTGGCAACTGTTGCACAAACTTTCATGAAGTAGTGCCCACTTGAACAGATGAAATGTGGTGGTAAATGTTACTACAGGTTGTCCCTCGTTATCCTCTGGGATTCTGTTGCAGAACCCCTAGTGGATTAAAAAAACTCTGTGGATAAAAAAAACAGTGGAAAAATAGATTTAAAGAACCACTTCTTGCCCCTCCATTGTTCCTAATAAAGTCATGCCTCAACATTAGCAGGCGCTTGATTCTGAGACTCCCCGCTGATACCATAAAATATGTTAAATAAAAGAGTTCAAAAAAATAAAAAGTGTGTCTCTTTACAATTGTGGTTTAAAAACAGCTTTTCTTATAGTGAGGCAGTCTGCAATTAAAGATGCAAAGGACCCTCTTCCTTTGCCTGGCTTAGCTGAAGAATGTAACGATCGCTTGCATTCTTTTTTACAACAGTAAGGAAAGCAGTTTTTAAACTGTGATTTTAAAGGGATGCATTTTTCCCCTATTCCAGGGATCAGCACATTCCTTCTTATTTGCAGTGGCCATTCGTGTGGCATCAAATCTGTGTATAAAAAATCAGTGTTTAACAAGGTAGGACCTGTATAAGCAACACCGCTTCTGCCAAGGCTCTGGGAGGGACAGATGGAAGGAGGCAAGGAATGTTAGGAGAGGAAGGGGCAAACCAAGAAGAATGAGAGAGACAGAAACTGCTAAGGTCCTTGAGAGGACTGTGAATGCGTGCCTTCGAAGAAGTGGTGCTGCTGAAAGGGCGTCCTGCATGATAATTGGACTCTCTCGTATCTTGAAAATATGATCAAGATTTGTACATTTTTCTCTTGTGACATTTGTAGCTAATGAGTTTCTGTGTGAAAACAGTGTGTTCATTTCTGACCATTGTCTGCTTAATGACATAACTACCTGCTTAATGATATAACTTCTGACCCTGAGCAGGCACTATGAATGTTATTTGGCTCACTGTATGAAATGCATTTGACACCAGCACCTTAAATTATTGTCCACAAGCTGGAAAGAATCCAAAGCAGAACAAGTTGATGCCTGGGGCATCCCTTCTGCCATTGCAGATAATCTGGAGTTCAAGTGGAAATGGATGCAAGCAATTTTATGTGTGAAATGTTGTGCAAATTGGTGAAAGCATGCTTACAAGGGCTCATTGCTAGATTCTAGGAGGGGATTATGAAGCAATTCACTTGAAAATGCCTCCAGTGTCATACATCACACAGACACAATGGTGCCCAAGAAGTATGCATTAAAAAAACCCCAATTTTTACAATTGAGATTAATCTCAAGTCTTCTCCAGTGTCACTCAAGCTACTGTTGGAGTGTTGGCCTTGGGTCCCTGGTAAACTAGGGAGCCACACAGGCTTCATCAAGCCTCAGAGAGTGCTTAGAAGCAACTGTCAGTTGCCTGAGTTGCTTCTGTATTTTAGATGAGAACCAGGGCTTCAAAAGAGTTTCCAGTTGCCAGAGTTGCAAGCAAATGAAAAATCTCCAATCTACTGAGCCATCTGGAAACCAGGCAGAAACCAGTCATAGCAGAAACCACCTCTATGGAGGACTGAACTTGCAGTGATTCTAAATTCTACCAGATAGTAATCTGTTCATAACAAGGGAGCAACTTGCTCCCCCACCCACCAGTCATTCCCCTCAAATCAAGCAGGACCTAGTTATTATGTGGAACAGGTCTATGGTTGTCATGACAGCCATGAAATCCTAAGCTGTTTCTTCCTAAGGAGACTTAGCATGGATATTGGAAGTCCCACAGGACAACCTGCAAAGGGAAACTTGGGTGCCATATCCAAGACTACTTTCAGCAGCTCAGGAAGGGAGACATTTGTGGAGTGAAAGATAAGAATGATTTAGTTAAGAGTGACTTAAGAATAATTAGCTAAGAGTGACTTAATCAATTGGGAAATAGACACACTGATGGGATTTATCAAGCTTGCACAGCTAAGATTCTTCAGGAAGCTATGTCTGATGAATCACCCTGTCTGATAGGTTTTTCATCATAAAGGCACAATCGTATACAACAATTTGTGATTAGCCTCCTTGATCCGAGTGAGACTTGTTTCTTTTCTCTGTGAAAATGAATGGAAAACCTCCATATGTGATATTTATTTAATCTGCAGTATATTTAACATTTATAAATTTAGTTAAGAGTTATAGACAGCTTTTCCAGAAATTTAAAGTGGTATATAATCAAACATAATAAAACAATAAAAATAGCTAAAAACATGTAAAACAGAAAAATTACAAATACAGGAGCAAATAGGCACATAATACCAGCAAAAGTAAAGCCGTAAGAACAGCATAGAACAGCAAAACCTATATGTACTGATTTTAAAAGGGGACCCTAGGAGCATCATTTTTCAAAAGCAAAATGAAATAGATGTGTGTTTAAACCCTGCTGGAAACATATAAAGAAGGGGCTTTCCTCGATTCACACTGGGAGATGTGGTGTCTCAACAAAAAAGGTCCTGTGCCTTATTACCATTCCCTTGGCTTCAGCTAGTGGTGGTATTCTATGCAGGCCCCTATCTAATGTTTGTAGGAGATGAGCAGGCTTATGTGGGAGAAGGAGGTCCTTAAGATATCTCAGTCCAGTGTTGGATATTTCAGTCCCATGTCATATAAGATTTTAGAGGTAATCTGCTACACCTTGAATTGGGCTCAGAATTGAAATGGGCAGCTAGTCACACTACTAGGTATTTGTTTTCTGGGAAAGTTCTGTAAATGTATAAAATATATTCTACCTGAAAAAAACTAGTATCTTGGGGAGGAGGGTAAGCTTCAGCAGTTTTCCCTTACATGTTAGCTTTCCACAGGCAGAGAGTTGATGTGAGGAGCATTTATTTTAACTCCTTTCTGTGCCCCAGTCTAAATACATACAGAGGACAATATCATGCGATTCCTGAATGTGTAGACCAGCCTTGATTCAGACCACCCCCCTCCCACATACATACACCTCTTTTGGCGTGGCTGTTGCATGAAACTCATGTTGCATTTTACATTAGCATTTTCCTTGCATGATTATGGAATATGCAAGCAATGCTCCAGGTCTTGAGAAGGGGGATTGTATGCTTTCATAACATGCAAGCACGAAAGGCCAACTGCAGGAGCAAGAAGAGTGCCCAAGCACTTACATAGGCAGGTATGGGAAAAGCTACAGGGGCAGCCATACTCATAAAAGTGCTTGTCAAGAGGGTCTTCATTTTTAAAGAGTTTAGGGTAGTAGCATGCTGCTGTTATAACACAAAGCCACTTGCTTTATAAAACTGACAGATACTGATGAAGACCCATAGCCCCTGATTAGGTAGAGCCATGTTAGATGGCATCCAGAGATTCTGACTTCAACTTAGAGTAGGGGTTCAAAGGGGTTCAAAGGGCAAGTGGAAAAGAATTCTCTTCAAGATGAAACAACTCGATCTTAGACTTTGCCATCCAGTTCCCCTGCTGTTTGATGACTGAAGCAGTCAAGACCTTTTTCCATATTTGTATTTAAGGTGGGAGAACTTCCTTTGAAGAACCTTCTTGGAATTTATTTTAATCCACTTGCTCCTGTACTGATATGGGGACCGAAGCAAGTCCAAACAATTCTTTTCCCTTACTATCTGAAACGCTACTTCTCTTGCCCATTTCGCCGCTTCAGAACCCAAAACTGACCTCAGAGGAAACCAAGAAGTCCTTGAAAGAAGAGAGTATGAATGACAGGTAGAAAAGTGGAGCTTAGACTTTGTCAGTAGCAAGATCTGCCCTAACTCTTGTAGCCTTGAGTGCATGGCTCCCCCCTCATCTGTCTGCCAGCCCAGCAGGGAAGGGCTCCCGCTGGGCTGGGACGCAAAATCAGGCACCAGGAGAACGCCCACTGGGTGGGGTGCCAGCGAGATTGGCTGGAATGGGAGCCCAGGTTTACCCATCCAATAGACCTGGGCTCCCCCTGGATTTGGAGTCCAGATCTACCAACTGGGTGGACCTGGGCTCCCATTCCAGCCAATGGCGCAGATGGGAGTTCAGGTCTACACAGCTGGCAGATCTGGGCTCCAAGTCCATGTGGGAGCCCAGGTCTACTCGTCTGGTTGACCTGGGCTCTGGAGTTGGTAGTGGTCCGTCCATCCGTCCCCAAGCACATACACTGGATCTGTTCCTGCTTGAACTATTCCAGCCTGAACTATATTTTAAGTTGATGGTATTTGTGGGTCATGGAAGAGCATGTGAGTTCAATGGTACCAGGAATTTGCCTTGAGGAAATAGGTCCATGGTGATGCATTCACTGCTGTGGCACACAAACTGGATCCTACAATTGCTTTGATACATGAATACTTGGGGCTAAGCAAGGCAAACAAGTTCTAGTGGTATAACTTGTTTTCCTTTTAATTGGGCTATTACTTTGTGTACAGCATGCTTTTGACCTATGTGGTGGCTAAGGGGTTAATTATAATGCAGTTCTATGTTCAGGGTGGCAAATACAAAGCTCCCAAAATTCAGGGCATAAAACGTGTATCTTGTCATTCTGCAACCAGTGTTTTCTTTGTTAGCTCTTGACGTTTATTTCATGTCTATCCTGCCTTAAGGTGGCATCTACAGTTTTCCAGATAGTACCTAGTCTCCGATCTTCCTTTAGCAAGGCAGCTGAGGGCCCAATCCTATCCAATTTTCCAGTGCTGGTGCTGCTGTGCCAATGGGGTATGCACTGCATCCTGTGGTGGGGGAGCAATCCCAGAGGCCTCCTCAAGGTAAGGGAACATTTGTTCCCTTACCTCATGGCTGCACTAGGGCTGGAAAGTTGGATAGATATCAGATATCAGAAACCATTGTTGGCATCCCAGACAACAAAACGTAAAAACAATAAAATAACCTTAAAAAATCACACATCTCCCCAGTATACAGTCTCTCAATAATCATAGCTCTTATATATTGTAAAGATCATGCAGTTGTTTGTGCCTGCTAAAAATCAGACAAAGGGAAAGTTGGATAGGATTGGGCCCTGAATTATGTGCCTTGTAGGGAAGTGCAATTGGGGGAGTCGCCTGTCATACTCCAAGGAAGATAGTTTCAGCCTCCCCTGTGACTGCATGCAAGCTGGGTTGCGTGATCACAGGGGAGGCCAAGTTCTTGCTGCCAGAGCTCTAGCTCAACAGGCCCGTTAGGTTACAGGGAGAGCTCAGTCTCTGCTGTGATTGTGAGGCTTCCAGGTAGTCCCTGGAATGCCTTGAGGTGCTGCTGCAGGTGCCTCCCTAGCAGTTCACTTTACCGTATGTCACTCTTGCCTTAAGACCATTCTCTGGGTCATTACTTGCTAGCAGTAATCTAGTACAAAATAGGGTCTTAATTATGAAGCAAAGGCTTGTTTTGTACCTGCTATGTTGATCACCAAAGGCTACTGAAAAAACTCCACAGTCAGGGAATTAGAGGACAGGTCCTCTCGTGGATTGAGAACTGGTTGGAGGCCAGGAAGCAGAGAGTGGGTGTCAATGGGCAATTTTCACAATGGAGAGAGGTGAAAAGCGGTGTGCCCCAAGGATCTGTCCTGGGACCGGTGCTTTTCAACCTCTTCATAAATGACCTGGAGACAGGGTTGAGCAGTGAAGTGGCTAAGTTTGCAGATGACACCAAACTTTTCCAAGTGGTAAAGACCAGAAGTGATTGTGAGGAGCTCCAGAAGGATCTCTCCAGACTGGCAGAATGGGCAGCAAAATGGCAGATGTGCTTCAATGTCAGTAAGTGTAAAGTCATGCACATTGGGGCAAAAAATCAAAACTTTAGATATAGGCTGATGGGTTCTGAGCTGTCTGTGACAGATCAGGAGAGAGATCTTGGGGTGGTGGTGGACAGGTCGATGAAAGTGTCGACCCAATGTGCGGTGGCAGTGAAGAAGGCCAATTCTATGCTTGGGATCATTAGGAAGGGTATTGAGAACAAAACGGCTAGTATTATAATGCCATTGTACAAATTGATGGTAAGGCCACACCTGGAGTATTGTGTCCAGTTCTGGTCGCCGCATCTCAAAAAAGACATAGTGGAAATGGAAAGGTGCAAAAGAGAGCGACTAAGATGATTACGGGGCTGGGGCACCTTCCTTATGAGGAAAGGCTACGGCGTTTGGGCCTCTTCAGCCTAGAAAAGAGACGCTTGAGGGGGGACATGATTGAGACATACAAAATTATGCAGGGGATGGACAGAGTGGATAGGGAGATGCTCTTTACACTCTCACATAATACCAGAACCAGGGGACATCCACTAAAATTGAGTGTTGGGTGGGTTAGGACAGACAAAAGAAAATATTTCTTTACTCAGCGCGTGGTCGGTCTGTGGAAGTCCTTGCCACAGGATGTGGTGCTGGCGTCTAACCTAGACGCCTTTAAAAGGGGATTGGACAAGTTTCTGGAGAAAAAATCCATTATGGGGTACAAGCCATGATGCGTATGCGCAACCTCCTGATTTTAGGAATGGGTTAAGTCAGAATGCCAGATGTAGGGGAGGGCACCAGGATGAGGTCTCTTGTTATTTGGTGGGCCGCTGTGAGATACAGGAAGCTGGACTAGATGGGCCTATGGCCTGATCCAGTGGGGCTGTTCTTATGTTCTTATGTTCTTATCAAATATCCTCAGCGTACATATTTATCTGTAGCTATCTTGCTGGTATCTTCCTTGTATCTCTGATTGTGAGCCCCTTTGGGGCATTTCCCCATTATTTTATTTATTATTTTTTGTACTCCGCCTTTCTCCTTGAAGGGCACCCAAGGCGGCTAACAACAATAATGCACAATATACAAAAAACAGGCACAAGCCAACTGCGTCAATGGCACAGAATTCTGTAAACGCACCGCTATCCAGGATACACAATTCTTGTTTCCAGTTCTATCAAACTGGAAAAGAAGGGCTGTTGCATGGTGGAATAATCTTCCAAACTACTGGCTAAGAATACAATGCCAAAAATCCTAGGCATGTAGCATCCTCACAGCATCAACACAGTGTCAGTCAGCACATTCTTTTAGCAGGCAGAGCCCTCTGCTGGCAAACCAAAGTGCCACACCAAGAACTGGAACTCCCTTTTATCCTCTGAGAAAACAAAAATTTCAAGAGAAGGAAATTCCAACTCCTCATTTGAAGAAATTATTTCGTGTCAACACTGGATGAAAGGCTGATTTATCAAGTTTTTGGTGCACCGCTGCAAAAACAGTAGAACAGAATGACAGCTTGCAAAAACTGAAAACTTGGAGAAGAATGAGCAGAGGCAATCATTTTTTATTTGGTATGTCAAAGATGACACAGATTTTATGATAATGAAAACAAATTGCCAATTGTAAGGTCTTGCACAGGTCAACATAGGAAAAAGTCTGACTTTTGTTCCAATATACTCTGCTGTGCCCAGATGCTCTAGAAATCTTTGCAGTTGCACATTCTAGTAAGTTCCAGTAAGCTCTGTTGGCAGTCACTGGACTTCATCTGGTACGGAACTGAGAAAATTCCCTCAAAATGTGCTTCTCAACAGTTTCCAATAATTCAGTCAGTTATTTTTTTCCATGCGGAACAGCAAAATGGGGAGAGACTTCATGGTGCAGAGACTTTGAAACGGTATGAAAGGCAGCTCTGCTTCCTCCTTGAAAGGAGAGAATTAAGAGCATCCCCAGCAAAGCTATGATCCTTGAAGGGCTACACATTTCCTTCTCTGCACATTGAGGTCTCTTCCCTTCTTGTTCCTATATCTGCCTTTCCTTTTCCCCCTCTTTTCCATATGCAAGGCTACATTTGAATATTCTCCCTGCCCCCGCCTTAGTCGACCTAGACTCAGGTCATTACTATTCAGTGCAATCAGTTGCTATTATTGTCACAATTAGCATCTTTGGTTCATTCTGCACCATGTCTGCTTTCTCAACAATAAACATTATCGTTATCATTAACATTTATTTTATTATGTAAACTGTAATCTGATAAAAAGTAGCATAAAACTGTAATGATTCCAAGTTTTTGAGTTGCTATGCAGTGAGTGTCAACTCACTCAATGGTTTCAGAGATGCTCCTTTAGCTTTCTAACTGTGAGACGGGTGACGGTTTCTGGCTGTGGTATTCAGCAATGTGAAGGAGCTTCACTTTTGGGTCTTTCCCTTCCACCCAGGGGCTCATTTCAGTCTCGTTCTTTCCTGCCCCTTTGACTTTTTAGTGCTGTTCTCAGAAACCCATCCTTTATTTAATCTGCTTTCTTGCTGTGGTCATGAGAAGCAGGAGGGTGTAGCCACACCTGTTCCGGTGGTTCATTGATGCTTGACTTGTCTGGCCTCAGAAAACCACATAATGCACTACTGAGATTTCTGACTGCATTCTGAATACTTTCTTACTGTCTGGTATAACACATGTTATACACTCAAGCAGATCCTGGAGACCTCCAGTCCTAAATAGGGAAATTTTCCTATTAGAAACCTGCTTTAATGTTGCTTGTTTCCCATGTAGCAGTGCTTTCATAGTGTCCACTGTTGCAGACTGGCAATTTGCTGATGATCACAGACTGTAAACCTGTTCATGTACCACACTTTGTGTAGAACTGCCATAGAGGGCAATTCCTGTTGTGGTTGGCAATTTCTACTGAAAATCCTTATCTGTGGTGTTTGTGTGAGGTCTGGACATTCAAATAGGGAGCTAGTTTTTAAATTGCTGCATAATAGAAATATGAATATCTGAATTATGGGATGTCTTCAGCCAGTAAATAATACTCAAGTAGTTCATATATGATGAGCAAGGACGTTCTCCACATAAGAAAGATTTTTAAGCCATTTATGCCCAACATTGCATATATGCAACAAGGATCAAGTGTGTATACCTGTGGGCCGGGCAAAAATTGGTTAAATTGGAAGACTGGTTCTCTTAGGTTCCCAAACATTTTCGAGGCTATTGTCTGATTTATAAATTCAAAGGAGCGTGGCTGTGATGGCCATTACAGTGATGCACGTAGCCTGATCTGACCTGTCAGTTTTGCAGCCCAACAAAAATTGGGTCATAAGCCACTGGTGCATCCCGGACCCACAGTTTGGGATCTGCTGTCCCATTCGTGTTTCCCAATTACTGACAGACATATACAGGCATCCCGCGTTATCCATGGGGGTTCCATTCTCAGAACCCCCACAGATAAGGGAGTCTGCTAATGTTCAAATCTGTGGATTTCAGGGGCCCCTTGAAGCATCTGGAGGCTCTTCAGAGGCTGCACATGTCCACCTGCTGTCGCTTTGGGCCTCAGACTGGCTGTTTAAGCTGAAGAAAATACAGGTGCAACCATGTTATACACGGATTTTTTTATACACAGATTTGACTCAACACGAATGGCTACTGCAATTGAGAAGGAATGTGCTAATCCCTGGAGAAGGGGAAAATGCATGCCTTTAAAATCACAGTTTAAAAAACTGCTTTTCTTACTATTGTAGAGAGAGTCACGCAAGGGATTGCAGGTATAACCTAATTATCCACAGATTCCACAGATTTTTCTGCCTCAACTTTATGAGAAGGGCCCTTTAAATTAAAGGAAAACAGTTTAACAATAGCCTTGTTAATGAGAGAGAGCAGCCAGCTGGTTCTCTCTCCAAGGCAAAGGGACCCTTCCCTTGACCATGTGAAAGAAAGATCACTTTGCTCTGGGTGAAGGGAGGGGTTGCTGGCTCCCCTGGAGAGAGACTGATTGATGGATTGTCTACCTAGTGATTGTGTCTTAACATCACAAAGGTCAGCAAGGCTGTTTTTAAATCACCGGAGCAAAAGGACTTGTTTTTTAAATTGATTTGCTTTAGTGCGTTTTTTTTTGCCATCCACTTGAGTTCTGGGAACCCTCCAGAATAATGAGACTCAACCTGTACTACTTCTGTTTTTTTCCCCATAAAACTGGAAGTGTCATTTTTATACCTTTTAAGGCATTCGGAGGCCCAGGGAAGCTCTCCCCTGGCCTCAAAATGCCTTATAAGGCATAAAAATGTCATTTTCAGTTTTAAAAAAAGCAGACGTAGCGGTTTTTTTACCTAAACGGCCATTCTGAGGCCCAAAGAGGCTGCTGGGAGGCACATGCTGCCTCTCTAGGGCTCAAACACTCTCCAGAGGCAAGGGGAACGCAGCTCCCTTGACCTCCAGAGGGTCCAGGTCTGCCCGCCTGTTAATTCGGGGTGACCTGCAGATATGGAAATTCACACATAACGCAGGCGGACCTGTATGTCTGTTCTAGGGCAGAGGGAAAATTTTGGGGGTATGGACTTTACAGTTGTGAGCAAAGTTGCCCTCTGGAACAGGGGTGCCCCAACCCCGGCCCGGAGGCCACTTGCAGCCCTCGGGGGCTCCCAATCAGGTCCTCAGGGAGCCCCCAGTTTCCAATGAGCCTCTGGCCCTCCAGAGACTTGCTGGAGCCTGTGCTGGACCGACGCAGCTGTTCTCAGCAAGAGTATGACTGTTTGACTTCTCACCTGAGCTGTGGGACAAGGGCTTTCTCCACTACTTGCTGGTTCACATCTGTGATGCAACAGTGGCATCGAAGGAAAGGCTGGCCTTGCTTTGTGCAAGGCTTTTTATAGGCCTTGAGCTACTGCAAGATGTTCATTCATTCATATATATTCCATCTCTAATATATTCATTTATGTAAATTTATTCATATTTTAAATGGTAAATTTTTTCCCCAGCCCCCGACACAGTGTCAGAGAGCTGATGTGGCCCTCCTGCCAAAATGTTTGGACACCCCTTCTCTAGAACGTATATTGGACTATTGGTTTAGCTCTGTGGTGCTAACTGGAAAGGGGATGATACTGAAGGGACAAAAAGCTTAACTGGGTTGCTAACTTTTTTCATTGCATTTCTCTGTATGTGCTCCAGATGGCAGTATGACCATCTTTTTGAAAAACAAAACATTCTAATATTCTATATAGAATTGGCATTGGGTGCTAGAATGCAAACACAAGTAAGATGTGAGAACTGGATATGGAATTCTGCTTTGAAAGTATTAGTTTCAATTAAAGCACAAACCACGCAAAATCTTAACTAACGAGGTCTGCCCTGTCTTGGTGAGTAGTCATGAATAAAAATAATTGTAGCTGTTAAAATTGTCCAGTAGGAATCTACCAGTTTACCAGACCTTCTTAGTGTTCTGTTTCAGTCAATACACTTTGCATTTTTCTGAATAGTTGGCATATAGACAGCAGCCACAATCCAAGGAATCAGGAGTACAACAGGAAGTTGCAATCCCACTGTTGTTCTCTCACAGCGCCTCGATCCTCTCTATTCTGTAGACTGAATAAGAATAATCTACTAAGTGTTGGGTTGGGGAGCACTGCTTATGAACCCTGTGTGCCAAATGCAGGCATTTCTCCATCAGCTTTTTGAGCCCATGATGGGAGAGATTCCCAAGTGGCTGCCTAAAGTGTGAAAGTAGGTTTTTAGCAAAATTTCCTTTGCCCTGCTTGAAGTTCAACAGGGCTGGAAGTCTTCAGGATCTGTTTGAGTGTAGATCTTATAAAGTTTGACACACTACTTTTTTTTGGTGACCCAGTTGATGAATTATGAGCCAACTGGCCAGCAGGTGGCATTCATGTGCTAATGATGTAAACCCCCTGCCTTAACTATAGAAAGTTACCAGTCATTTTATTATCTGTTATGCTTGAATTCCAGCCTCTAGTTTAAGAATGATTTTTAAAAACACTGTGCAAAGTTACAGGAAATATATGCATCTAATTTATTTGATATTCTACTTAATTCTTTGAATTTGGAGTGAATGACTTGAATCGCATTACCCATTTAAAAAGTAGAGAAAATAACCCACATTTATCTGCAGCTCTTGCTTAACTGAATTTGAAGTAAACTATTATAGATCAGATGGGATTGCCTTTTCGCATTTAAAATCAATTCAGATTGAATTTTCAGATTGAAGATCAATTCCATGCGGTGGGAATGGCTTTGAACTCCTGATGACTTCTGAAACTTGAGCTCTTTGAAATTTGCATAGTAGTCTGAGTGCCAAGCATTTTCTGTAGCTCAGTGTCTGATTTCAGTATATTGTACTCATAGTGGTTAGCATGCTGGTTTGCATGTGGGAAACTTCGGCTCAAATCCTGCTCAGCTATTGAGCTTTCTGGGTGGTTTTGAGACTGTCAGCCTAATCTACCTCACAGGATGATTCTAAAACTAGAATAGTATCTGGAGTGCTTTGGTAATCAGAATACAAATGTGGGCACAATCCTAACCAGGTCTACTCAGAAGTAAGTCCTATTTTGTTCAAAGGGGTTACTCTCAGGAAAGTGTGGTTAGGATTGCAACCTGTATCACATAGTTCTAGTACTATTATGGTGCAACACTATGTATCACAATACTGGGGTAAGTGAGTGGTGCTGATCCATAGCTTTAATATAGTGCTGTGTCTGATTAGTTTCCTTTGCAGGTCTAACAGAACAGTTTCCTGCAATGTTGAATTGTTCAGTAATCTTAATTGCTAGTACTCTTAATTCCAGAGGGATGTGCATGAATTGCAGTAAATTCAAGCTACCCTTCACCCATCACATGTCTGAGTAGAACTTGCACCAATAATTCACTTTTCTGAAAAGATTATTAAAACTGAAACTGCGGTAGGTTACACTAGGACTAGCTCAGCAGAATTAAACCCAAAGTGATAAGGAAAAGTATTTAAAGGAAGAGATGCCAACTAACATGACAGTTTTGCATTGGTTATTTTTCCGGATTACGCCAAGCTACCTTGTGTGCCTTAAAATATCGTACTGTGTTTCTTATTTATCCAGGCATTTCATATCCTACCATTCTGCCTCCAAAGAGGCACCTGAGGTGGCCTACAACTTTTTCAAAATATAGTGCATTAATAAAACATAAAATTAAAGAACCCAGTCAGTTCCACTTAGTAAAAGAAACTAGTATTAAGAGTAGAAAAACACAAACTGCAGTACATAAGAGGAGCCCCACTGAATCAGACCATAGGCCCATCTAGTCCAGCTTCCCGTATCTCACAGTGGCCCACCAAATACCTTGGGGAACACAAAAGACAACAAAAGATCTTGCATCCTAGTGCCCTCCCTTGCATGTGGCATTCTAAGGTAGCCCACTTGTAAAATCGGGAGGTTACACATAAACAACATGGCTTGTAACCCATGATGGACCTTTCCTCCAGAAATTTGTGCAATCCCCTTTTAAAGACATCTAGGCCAGATGCCATCACCACATCCAGTGGCAAGGAGTTCCACAGACCAACTGTATACTGAGTAAAGAAATATTTTCAGTTGTCTGTCCTAACTCTCCCAACACTCAATTTTGGCGAATGTCCCCTGGTTCTGGTGTTGTGTGACAGGGAAAAGAGTATGTGTGAGAAGGAAAACAGCATTTCCTTATCCACTCTATCCATCCCCTGCATAATTTTGTATGTCTCAATCATGTTGTAGGATGAAAATTAGTAGTAGTAAGATGAAAATTAAGCACCTGCTTAATGACAAAAATCCATGGGGGTGGGGGGATCAGCTTCCAAGAGAAAGTTGTTCCAGAGCCTTGCAAATCTCAAGAGAGCAAGAAAACTCTGGTTGTTTTTGGAGTTCTTGTTCTTGGCATATGAAGGCCATGACATTTGTGAGGTTTTTTCCTTATTAGCGTGGATGTACGCTCAAACCAAATGTCTACTTGTCTGGGCAATGTACATAGTACATGAAATATTTACATTTTAAATGGGGTTTGAAGGCTTCAGACAATTCAACTGTACCAGTCTCTGGTTTCTGGTATGTACATATATATCATTACTTGCTGAATTTGACCTCCCACAGCTCTGTCAACTGGTGTATGATTCTGAATTGTCAATCAGAAATGCATGAAATTGTGGTGAAAATGTATCATTTAAAAAAATCCCGTCTTCCTCTTTTTCTGGAAACAGCTGCAGAAATACAAAGAGTACTGAATCAACTTGGAACACCACAAGACACGCATGAATTGCAACAACAGCTGTAAGTGCTTCATGAGATGACCTTTCATTTAATGGCATTGTAGATGCATCTTGGCATGTGTTGATGTCTTCCCAATGTGCTCAGATCTTTAAAATGTTTGAGAACAAAAACAGGGGAAATCTAACATTTATCTCTGTGTTGACTTGCTAATCTTCCAAGTTATGTTGTTGGCTCTTTTAAGCATCCAGATGGTGTTTGAAACAGCAGTATACAGAAGTATCAAAGGCTGTGGAATTGCTTTAAAAGTTTGATTTTCATTTTTCTTTTCTCAAGTATTTTTGTGGGGGAAATTTCTGTTACAAGCTTAGCCATATGTATTCCAGCAAGTTAGGGTTGCTGCTTTTTTCTTTTTGAAATGCTTTATAATTTTGGTGCAAATGTATAGGGTAGCATGAAAACCAATAAAGGAGTGCATGTTAAAATACCAGGGATACATAAAGAGAGACAGAGGTGAAATGTCTGATTTCACCGGTGCATATGAAGGCTGCAGAAAATAAAATTTATTCTTTGTGTGCCTCAGTAATATTGCCTAATGAATCTTGCACCTACAGTTTTTTTTACAGATACTTAAATACAGTTCTGTTCTCCTTGGTGGTTGTATCTTTGTGCCCAACTTGGATGCGTAATTATTACTTTCAATAGTAATGGCATCTCCTGGAAGAAGGCCATTATTGGGGTAACATAAAGCAACACTAGTGGTTCTCAAACTTTGAGGCCCTTGAGCCAGCAGCCTGATTTGTAAATGCCAAGGGGTGTGACTACAATGGTGATTGGGCAGCAGTGCCCCCCCCGCCAAGTTGCAGCTTGCTTAACACCTTGATGCACATGACCTAATCTGCCCTGTCAGTTTCACAGACCACCAAAAACTGGGTCATCACCCACTAGTGGGTCCCAGACCCACAGTTTGAGAACCGCTGAATACAAATAGCATACAGTGAATACCGCTGAATACAAATAACATATAATGTAGGCTATTTGAAAGAACTAATTTAGCAGTGAACATCCCAGTGCTGTCTCTTTACTGTTCACAAGCTTCTAGGTCTGGTTGCTGGCGCTTTGCCATATAGGGAATTGATCAGTCAGTGCCTTGAGTTTTAAAGCAGGAAAACTGCAATTTGGCCACCTTGTTTAAATTGCCCTCCTATGAGTTTGTATTGGGAACTAGACTGAGGTGAGCTCTTCGTCATCAGTCAGGTGTACAGATTCTTGGATCATGGTATCCTTTGTGTAATTGTGCTCATTCATAAAAGGTAGGATTTTGTGTTCTCTCTCTCTCGGAGGAGGAGGAGGAGGAGGAGGAGAAACATTCTGTAAACCTTCCTAAACTGTTTCACATACAGTGGGGTGGTGTTCACCATTAAAATGATGTCGTTCCCCTGCATCTTACTTACATGTAGAAATCCTGAATCTATGTACTTTGCTATGGCTCTTCTATCAGCATCTCAGGCAGTGACTATGTTCTTTAATGAACTCCATTTAAAAGTGATGTCTGTTTCCACACTTCTCAGTTGCCTGTCCGTGATTCTATGGAAATGTGAGTGATACTGCAAAGGTGATTCAATAAGCAGCCTCTTTTCCTGAAGATTTTTCTCAAAAGAGACCAGAAGCATACATGTTAATAAAAAACTATAACTTTCTGTTTTAGGCAACAGAAGCAGCAGTATACAAACCAACTGGCCAAAGAGACAGACAAATACATTAAAGAGTTTGGATCTCTGCCTTCAATAAGTGAGCAGGTATAAAAATGTAGTAACAGTTATTTAAATGATGTGGATTGCATCCAGAGAGACTTGCTGTGGAGGAAGAGCAACTCTGGCTGCTACTCTGTTTTTAACTGATCATTTTTACAGTGTGGGATGTGTGAGATCATTTTAACCACATTGACTGCAATCCTGTGCACAACGAAGTTGCTTAAATCCTATTGGTGTTAATGGGATGGTTGCTTAAACCTGAGCAGAATTGCAACCTTTGTGTTTAAACTGTGAATGTGTGTGCATGCTGTTGTATGCAGAATGTAATTAAAATACCTTGCAAGCAAACGGTACTCAAAAGCAGCTCTTTTTCTCCATGCGTGTGGGCTGGGGAAGGTTGTGAGAGAAAGAACCCAGTTACAGAAGGCAATTTTAGTGTTTATTCTGTGCCCGGCAAAGTGAAGATTTAGGAAATTGTGAAATTTGCTCTGGATTTCTTTTCAGCCTTCTGACCACTCTTTGCCAGTGAGATTTTTGTGCTAAAAGACACAGAGCATGAAATTTGGATCCTCTGGTATAGCTACAGCATGCCACCAGTACAGTGCAAGTGACATCCGTTACACTCTCCCTTCCTTTGTCCAATCTAGAGCAGTGTTTCTCAACCAGTGGTACTTATACCACTGCTGGTGCTTGAGATGGTGTCCAGTGGTACTTGCAGGACCCTCAGACTCCTGCCAACTGGCAGCGAGACCAGCAATGCAAAGCAACAAGCAGCAGTAGGGAGCTCGGCTCAACGGGCAGAGCCCCAGCATGTACTTCTCACCTGCTCAGAAAAGCCCTCCCATCTGCCATGAACCTCTTACCAGTGTTTATTCTGTCACATCTGGCCTTCCAATCTGGAAGTGACTGGTGACATCAATTGCCAGTGACTGCCGGTGGTACTTCCAGTAGGTGGACCATGCAGTGTAGTACAGCAGGGGACAAACATTGCGAAACTCTGGTCTAGTTTATTGCTGTCTGGATTTGTTGCAAGGACTTGTCCTCTCTAGTATGTTTTCAAAAGGAAAACTCTTGCAACTTACCTCTGTCAACACATCTCTGCTGAACAGTTGAACATAATCACTCAATAGCAAGTGATGATCATTTATTTCTAAGTGGCTGCTGATTAATCCCTGCCCCCTAAAAGAAATTCAGAGTTGGTGTGTGGTAGGGGCTGCTAGCTATAGTTATGGGGAGACAGGTTTAAATTGTTTGGCTACAAAGCTTGTTTGAGGCTTTGGAAAACTCATTATTGTGCCTGTCAGAGTTCTTATAAATTGCTGAAGTAAATGCCTTCCTTTGAGGGGGAAAAATGGAATACAAATCCATTAAATACATTTCTTGCCTGCTGCGGTGTGGTGGAACTTAGGAGCATTACCCATATTGCCTATTTATGCAAGTACCATCATGTTTCGTTCAGAGACTGAACTTCACTGATAGGCAAAGTTTCAACATCTTTAGTAAGAAGCATTGTGCATAGAAAGTGTTGCAATATTAGTTGGACTTGCTTTAATTTAACTACATATGTAAACTGGAAGGAAGAATTGAGGGGTGTATGTTTGTGGAGTCCTTTATCCAGTGATGAAATCTTTTGACTACTTGATGCGCATGTTACACAAAAATATTACATGGTCAGATCCCTGTGGAATTGCCAGTAGCTGCAAAACAGGCCTGTAGAAGACTCCAGCATTGAACAGCAAAAACTCCTGAAAGTGTTGATTGGTTCTTTAAAGAAATAACTTTCTATGTAATAATATATACTTTCCCCCGTCTTGAACTTTAGCGTCAAAGAAAAATACAGAAGGATCGTCTTGTGAATGAATTCACTACAGCGCTTACAAACTTCCAGCGGGTACAAAGGCAAGCTGCTGAAAAAGAGAGAGAATTTGTAGCAAGAGTTCGAGCCAGCTCTAGGGTATCGGTAAGTATGTGCTAGCTTGCAGTAGTGTTGGCTGTAGTTTTGGCAGAATTTGACAAAATATACCTGTTTGAATGCTTTGATTGTTTTTGCACCGTCCAATGAACACTCGAGACAACAGATATGGGAGAAATGGCCACTTTATTTAGCAGTTGCAACAGAAGAGGAAGCTGAGACCTGCATCATCCGAGGCAGCAAAGCCCCCTGTGGTGCGGAGGCGGGACCTCTGGGCGGTACCAGAACACATCTGCCCCCAGGCGGGCATGCACCTGACTCCAAGTTGCGCCCCGTTGTTGGGTGGCACAGCTCATCCATGTCTGTCCATTAAGGGGATGGCAGCCGGACCGCGGGCTGTGCCACCACGAGCCGCTGACCCTCTGAGGTGGGCCCTGCGGTCCCGGCCAGGGCCCCTTCTGCTTCCTCATGCCGCCGAGCCCCTGAGGACTGAAATTGGGTTCTGCCCTGCCTATGCCACCTGAAGGTGCATGCCCGAAGTCCAATTCACACCTCCTAACCCGCACCACCTGCCACCAGGAGGGATCAGCCTAGTGCTTGACCTCCCCCCGCTCCCAGCCAGGGGGAGAAGCACCTTAAGGTCGTCCCGCAGGTCCCACAGAAAGACGTCTGCGCCTTCCTCTGACAAATGAACACCATCGCCCCTGTACAGGTAAGGTAGCGAGAAGACTATTGTAGGATGCAATACCACCCAGCCACCAGCGCGGGACACAAACAAGCCAATGTCCTTGGAGACCTTCCTGCGCATCTTTTAGACATTAGCGCAGCAATTCGCCCCCCGCCATACACAACACTGCAGTAAATCTGACCAGACCAGAGTGGTACCAGGCAGCCAACCCAGAAGGGTGGCGATGTCCTCACATGCTCTGCTCTTCAGAGTCAGACCGAACATCCTGCACGGGTCATTTTTGCCCAGGTGGACCAAAACGTCTAGTGGGGGGTTCATATTCAGGAACTCCATCATCGCAGGCAGCAGCTGGCCCCACCACATCCCCCACCTGGCTAACCAGGCAACCTGCACTGTGGGGCTGAGGCCCAGTTGTGATCCAAGGACGCTTGCGGTCACCCTCTTGCGGGCCCAAAAGACAATTGAGTGGCCACAGATTAACACGTGCACTGGACTACCACAGCATCCTGCAAGATGAAAGCAGAGAGGTTATTGCCAGGCATCCCCTTTTGATGCTGCCTGCCCACAATCGTGGGATACTCTTGATTGCCCAACCCGCATTAAGCGCACACGTAGCGCTTGTAAGTCAACGAATGCCATTGGCCTATTCTTTGAATGTCCTCCCCTAATAAACCCAAATCGGCTGCCGCAGAGGCTGCCCCAGTGCGGAGGGAGTGCAGGCCGAATTCCCTTGGTTGCAACCCCAAGGCCCCCAAGGCGCGTGAAAAAATTGCCCGAAACTGGAATAAGGTGAGAGGAGAGCCATCCAGATGCTGGAACAGGGCTCCCTCGTGCCCCTGAGAGTGCTAAATATTCCTGTAGCGCCGTAACTGGGCACAAGGGCATCCCCACTACCTCCTTAAGGGTAACCGCAAAACCTAGGCCCCTTTGATCCATCTTAGACCATCTGAGAGTAAATGAAACACCTCCAGGCACCCAAGTTAGGTCCACCCTCTGCAGGGCCTATCAGCCCTGCTTTTTGCTAAGAACTCACTGGGTCGAGAGGCGCCAAAGAACGCCGTAAACAGGGCCACCCTGAAAAGTCGAACCTTGCACGGCGATGAACAGAGGGCCATGAAGGTCCCTGCGATGCCCCCAAGCAACTCGGGGGTGATAGGACGCCTGGGGTCCTGCATAGGGGGTGTTCTCCTGGAGAAGCCCTCCAACATCCTCCGCACCCTGAAATCCTGTGTGGAGTCAGGGTATCCTGCTGCTTTGGAAACAAAGGCTATAGCAGACAAGCCTGGAAGGGAGCTAACAGCCCTCCCGGACCTCTGCAGGCGGAGTAAGAAGAGCAGCAGGTGTTCAGCCAGCGCTGGCCAAAGGCCGGCCACCTGTCTAAACTCTGCGAACTCTGTTACCTTATGGGAGTAGCCCCGCTGCATGCTGGGCGCCAGTGAGGCGCATATGACTTTGTTTATTTCTGCAAGCCAAGGTCTCAGAGCCAGGAAGGCATGCTGTTCGGGGACAGCGCTGCCCCAGGGACGAGTTCCTGAAAACGTTTCTCCTGACAAAGCATCCACAATGCAATTCTCCACCCCATGAACGTGCTGAGCTACGAAAAGAGCGTTGATGCATAGGCACTGCAGTACAAAATGCTGTACAAGTGTCATGACCCTGAGGGTTTTGGAAGACATGGAGTTCACTACTGCCACGACTGCCTGATTATCGCACCAGAAACGCACCGTGGCATTCTTGAACTCCAGATATGCACTGCTACCACTATTGGGAAAAGCTCCAAGAATGTAAGGTCGGCTGTGATGCCGCCCTGCACCCAGCTCCGGGGCCACGGTGCAGCGCACTAGCGACCGCGGAAGAAGATGCCAGACCCAAGACCCCCAGCCGCCTCCGAATGCACCTGTAGGTCTGCCCTAAACAGCTGCTCCAAACGCCAAAATGAATTTGCATGCTTGAATTTCTATTTTCTCTGCTCTTTTGTCTGGGAAATAGAGGGAATATAAGGAAAGCTACCAAAGCACGGTGATATTGAGCATTATTTCAGGTGTATTCCTGCTGCTTGTCCATTTAAAAATTGAATTTGGAAAAGTTAGTTTTAAGCATATTTCAGGGTTTTTTTGCCAGGAGAATGAGCCTATCTGGCCGTGCATTGTCCAGACAGCAAACTGTGCCCACACTGTCTCCTCCCCAATGAGTGGAAATGGGTTGTCAAGTCCAGGCTCCTATTTAGGTGGACAATTGAGGATTCTTTGATTTTAAATCCTAGACTCAGTAGGGGTGTGATTGTATTTTTGCTTCCCAGTATGGTCTCTTCTGCTTTTTCTTGACCACAATGCATACTCCTTCCTCTTTTTAACAAAATAGGAGCCACGTTTACTTTCTTGATGTATTCAGCTCTGTCACTATTAAGCAAAAAGTCAATTCAGCAATGTTTTGCTTGCAGACATAGAGTGGTAAGGAGTGTGGGATGTAGGTAAGTAGTCCCTTATCAAATTGTGTCATTTCATCCTCATGTCTAGAGATAGCCATTTTAAGCATTTTGCATGCAGATGGGATACTGACCCCTTCTGGTTCTGGTGGGCAGGATGCCTCTTAAGTAGATCAGTTTTCAATTTTCTGTGGAAGTGCTGATGAACAATGAAATAGACCTTCACTCACACCCCAAAGGAAATTTATGGCTTTCCCTCTTATGTCTACAGGGTGGTGCTCCAGAGGAAAGTTACAGAGAAGGAACACTAGTGTCCTGGGACAAGTAAGTTGTGCCATTTACTGAAAATAAAAATGGACAAAACCTTAGTTTCTCTATTTTTTTTCATTTTTATACTGCCCTTCCTCTAAGGAGATCAGGCTGGTGTACATAGTTCCTTCCCTCCTTTTGTTTACACAACAATATAGCCATAAATCTTGAATCATTGCCAAGTAGGCAACATTATGAAACTGTGGTGTAATAAAGATGATTGTTTATTACTAAAGCACAGCATGAATTTATAAATCTGTGATTAGAGGTGGGGGAAAACTGTTTTATTTTTTGCAAATTTCGGTGTTTTCCAAAGAAAGAAGTGCAGAAAGTGTTGTTTTTTCAGAATTTACATTGTAAATTATAATTGCTTTAAAAGTGTACTTTGTAGGTGGTTTGGTGTCAGCAGATGCAGCCACATTCATTAGCCATGCACCCCATTGAATAATAAATAAAACATTTTTTGCAAATTTCAGGGTTTTTTTTGCAAAAATGAGAAGCACAGAAAGCAGAGCTATGTGTTTTTATTTCATTATCACCATTTTCTCCCACCTCTACCTATGCTGTATTAGAAAAATAAATCTGTAATCCTGTTTTTTCTCACATTTGCCATTAATGACCTTCACTACTAAGGAATTGTTCAAAGGTCCATAATTTTGGCTGCCAGGTGTAACGGTCGTGGCCTAGTCCCTGAGCAGAAATGTCTGTCTCATCGGAATTGGATGCAGTTGTAAGGAACTTGCAGGATCGGGCAACCTTTTGTGGCAAGCGCAAGAAACCAACTCCTCTCCTGCATAGTCTAGTTGGTATGAATTTTCACCCTGAAACTGGGAAAGAACCATGTAACCCAGTGGTCCCCAATCTGTGAGTCACAGCTTCTGGGGCAGCTCCGCGAACATGCTGGGGTGTTGTGGGACACCAGCCGGCCAGTAGTGAAACCACAACCCGATGCTACAAAGAACAATAGGAGGGTCGACTTGGTAGGCTGAGCTCCTGCACCTGGTTTCAACGTGCTTGGAAAGTCAGCCTGGCCATCCTGAGCCTCTTACTGCTCTTTGTAGCATTTCGGTCTCTGAACCCAGAAACTGGCAACATTTTCATCACCATTTGCTTTGAGGAGCTGCACACTGCACTGCAGATTGGGGAACTTTGAGGAGCACTGATGTTACCCTTAACACTGTTTTCAGCCTCATCCTGGCTGAAGGTATGAACTGGATCAAAGATGTGTTTATTGTCCAGTTGCCACCAGGATCAAAACCCAAATGGCTGAAGTGGTTCATGCCGGTCAACTTATAAAGCAAGGGGGAGTATAAAAAAGGTTGTTGGATCACTTTTTCATTATACAGTTGTAAGTCTCCTGACATGCTATAAAATGCAGTTTTAATGGAATTAAGATATTCTGTTTTGTGCATAAAGTATTATAATCCTCTTTGCATCCTCCCTGTTAACTTATAGCCAAGCTCAAGTACAAGATGAAGAAATCACAGAAGATGACATTCGTCTTATTGAAGAAAGAGAGTCTGCCATCAGGCAGCTTGAGGTGAGCCTTGGGTAGTGTTTAGACCAGTGGTTCCCAAACTCTTACAGGGGAGTTGGAAACCAAGTAAGTATTTCAGTAAGCAGGCAGGGAGACAAGAGAGGGGCGGCAAGGGCATCATAGCAGTCACAGTGCTGCTGCCGCCGCCGCCAAGGGATTACTTTGGGGGGCAGAGCTAGCCTTGGTAGTTCCTGCAAAAACAGAAGTAGCTGCTTTGAAGATAGGAATTGTTTACAGAAGCCTCAGAGCACATTGGACATTGGAGGGGGCTGCACACCTCCAGGACTTTGCAGGAGGCCAGCTATGCCCCCAAGGTAAGAAATAAGCCCCTTGGCAGCTGCAGCACTGTGATCTTTGCAGCAGTGTCGCTACCACTGGAGCAGGGCCACTCCCCTTAAGGGGGATTGCCCTGCTTCCAGTTCCCCTGGTGGGTTGTGACCCACCAGTTTGGAAACCACTGATTCAGACACATAATGGCCCACTTCAGACATAATGCTCTCAGACATGGCAGGAGAGAACCCTTGAGCATGTAGCAGGCCCAAACTGATTTGTGTTGCAGACTAAACTAGTGTTTTAGAGGTCCTAGAGGCTGCTGCTGATTTATAAACGCCAAGGGGTGTAGCTATAGTGGTGATTAGGCAGTCCCCAGGAGCAGCTTGGCTAACCCTTGATGCATATAGCCTAATCTGCCCTGTTGATTTCATTAACCACCAAAAATTGGATCATCACCCACTGGCGGGTCCCAGACCCACAGTTTGAGAACTGCTTCACTAAACCATAATTGAATTTTCTGAAATGGGCCGAGGAGATCAAGAGCACAATTTTCTTCTCTTAATGTGTCCTTGTTAATAATTATTGTGGAGCTTATTGCCCTTACGCTGCAGTGTGCTCACTGGAATAACCTGTGTAGTGCATTTCAGACACCAGGTGGCATTGTACATCTTACAAAGTAGAAGGGCTGCTTCTCTGGCTATGTGTCATTCTGCTTTAGAATGGCTGGTGACTTATAAATGTGACTCTCTTAAGGGAGTTCAGTTCTGCATTTCCTTTCTCAGACAGCACACAGTGACTTCCCTCCTTTCCAACTTTTGTTTTTGTTTGTCCTCTTGTTCCTTTTCTTTTTACTTACCTGGATAAAAACAGAAGAGTGAATTTTTTAATAACTCCGTGGAGGCACAACAGGAACATAATTATGAAGTCTGTTTTTTTTCCTCAGTAATTCTGTACTACCCAAAGCAAAGGTACATCATTTTACCGAACCTCAAATTCTTGTTCCAACATATAATTTCTTTTCAATTGTTAAAGATCACACCAGCACCAGATTGTTGGAGGCCCTAGAGCTGTGGTTCTCAAACTTTTTAGCACTGGGACCTACTTTTTAGAATGAGAATCTGTCAGAACTCACCAGAAGTGATGTCATGGCCAGAAGTGACATCATCAAGCAGGAAATTTTTAACAATCCTAGGCTGCAATCCTATCCACACTTACCCAGGAGTAAGCCCAATTCACTATCATTGTTAAAAACATATACATAGTAGCTTTTTAAATGTACAGATCTGTAACATTTCCCCAAATGCACCCACATACCATGGTAGCATCAAGTCCAGTATATTAAAAATGAAATGAATGGGCACCCACCAGAAATTGGCTTGCAACCCACCTGGTGGGTCCTGACCCACAGTTCAAGAAACACGGCCCTAGAGCACATATATGAACTGGTGCCTCCCCCCCCCCCCCAGTGATGGCTGCATGTTGACCTGGCTGGTGACTTGCTTCTGGGTTGGACCTTCAGCCAGTGCCAAGTCTTGCTGTGATCTCTGATGCTATCCCTATTAAATATAACAGAAAATCTTAAAACAACTAATTGTTTAATTGGCACAGTCCAACCAAGTTTGAGTTTCACTTGTCTTATTGGTTTGCTTGGGAGAAGTAAATCTCTCCCATTTAAAAACTAAGTACCTGATTGTAACTTAATTAAAAGCATGAGATGTGTCAGGTTTAGGCATTTTGGGGTGCCCTTGTCTTCAGTGTGACAACTGTCTCTAAAATTGAAATTGATTGAACTTCCAACTGCTTGGCTTTGCCTGGGTTGTTTCCTAACCAATTAATAATTTTTTTTACATCCTGGTTAATAAATTCCATATGCAAAACTCTTGGGCATCCAGATTTGTTCAGTCACATTATGAATAGAATTTTTAAAAATGTGTGTGACCTTGCTGTAGTCTTAGGTGGATTCACTCTTCCCTTTTCTATTTGTCCTTATCTTGTTTCTCCTTTTTTTTTTTTTTTTTCCAAAACCATTAACAATCAGTTCCTGTATTTGTGCTCACCATTGTATAGGATTGTATAAATTCACTCCTCTTCTGTGTTTTCAGTCTGATATTATGGACATAAATGAAATATTTAAAGATTTGGGGATGATGATCCATGAACAAGGAGATGTAATAGGTAAGTGGAGAACAGTGTTTTGGCAGAGCTACTCAAGACTATTTTTTTACTATAGGCATAATAGTTAAATCACAGCAGCTTGTATAAATCTCACAAGATATGAGAGACATTTAGTAGTAGCAATTGAGTAAGATGAAATGTATACTGAGAATCTGAATGCTCCTCCTCTCTGTTCACTTTATGGATATTATCGGTTGACACACAGACATTTCGTATTTCATTCTAGAAATGAAATACTCCATCTGTACACTTTTTTTCTGGTGGAAAGCTTTGTTTTCAGACTGGATTCTGTTAATAAGTGTTCATACCCTTTCAGTTTTCAAAGAAGTTGATCCTACATACTAATTCCTTCACACCGTGTTCAGAATGAGGCATTGAAAAAACTAACTAATGCTTAAGAGGGAAAGAATATAAATTTGTGTCACCATATCTATGAACCACAAAGATGAAGTTAGAAACCTTGAACACTATGAAAGTTTATATGTCTCTGCAAGGTGGGTGAGCAACCCAGATGTCCAGGGATCAATGCTGCACTCTTATTACAATCAGTTTTATCCAGAAACCTGGCTGTGTCAAAGTGGTTCAGTCCATACCTTGGAGTAGAATTTTCACTTATTTCCCCTGCACATCTAGATGAAAGAAAAGAGTGGGGGTGGGTGGGGGGAGGAACTAATGTCTTAAGTCCTAAGCAATTTACCTTGATGGAATGATTCCTTGTTCAAAAGAATATAGGGGCTTCCATTGAAAATGGCAGTCCTTTTTTGAGGTCCTTATTGTCTAGTTCAACACACCTTGTGTTTTGAGGTTACTAGGATGTGTAGGTCTGTGCCCCCTTCTACATCATCATGGCATCAGGATATTGTGTGTGTAAGATGTGCTTAAAAACAGATGTTTTCACAGCAGCCTTGTGTTCTTTGTAACCTGTAGCTTCAGTTAATTGAACCAATGTTCAGCTTAAATCTTTACTATGTCATCTTCGCTGAAGAGGACTGAATAGGTAGGGTCTCATGTTACTGCAGATTATATTCAAGCTTCAAATGTAAAAAAACAAACATGTTTTTTTTTTCCAAAGATAGCATAGAAGCCAATGTAGAAACAGCTGAAGTCCATGTTCAGCAAGCAAATCAACAGTTGTCTAGAGCTGCAGACTACCAGGTAAATATTAAAATAAGTAACAAAATTATGTTGGCAAATGTTAGTCTGCTTGTATTATGTATTAAAACTGAAGAATTTCAAGTTCATTGAAAGACTCAGAGGCTTAAGATCTTCTTCTAGGTCAGTGATTTTCAGCCTTGCTCATCTCATGGTACACAGAGAAGGTGCTAAAATTAACAAGGCACACCACAACAATGGCCCTCCTGATATATGATCCTCTTCCAAACTCTTGTGGTACACCTGCAGACCATTCACAGCACACCAGTGTGCCATGACACACTGCTTGAAAATCACTGTCCAGGGTCATGTTTAAGTTTATCAAAATATGTGTACCTCGGTGGGGCTGCTGTGATGCAGCAGGCACACAGCATGCTCCTGACCTTCCCAGTTACCTTCAGGCTTTTTCTGAGGTGATGGTGACTGACATGGCACCTTGTAGACAATCCCGGAAAGAGTAGTTAGTGACACCAGGAGAGGGAGAACAGCTTCTTAGGAGGCTGAAGCATCTGAAGTATATGGTTGGATGGATTAAAGAAAAATAGGGCAAAATCAGGAATGTTTCCCAGAGCAATTCTTACCAGAATGAAGACCCACTTCTTGTACAGAACCTGTCTTATTTTGCTTGCATTTCACCTTATTAGCCCTAATCCAGCCTGCTCAAGACACTTGCACAACATGTCTTCTCTTTGGCAGAATTGGATATTGTGTAAAAACAGGACTGGGTGATCCCATTGTACTGATGGCATCTCCGTTTAATCTCTAGATTAATCTGAAGATTAATCTGAAGATTAATCTCTTCAGCCTGTGTTGCCATCTAATGATAAGTTACGTGGAGAATAATAATAGAGACCTTTCATGAATGTCAAGAACTATAATAAAAATCCTCCAGCACCACCTTTTAGAACCAACAGCTAACCAGGATGGGCATTCCAGAAGGATGCCTTAATGGGTTAATGGCATCAGAAGCTTCTAGCTGGTAGCATTACTGAATGACTTTGGTTACCAAGTGCAATTGTTTGTTTCCAACCAGTTGCTGAAAGTCTGCAAGTCACTAATTTGCAACTTAAGAAGTTTTACTCTAAAAAAGGCTCTTCTTGTGCCGATTTTTTCATGTACTGTAGCTTAAGGTGGGGTTGGTTCCTTCCTTAATGTATATTAATACAGCTTACTTGAAACAGTGACAGAACACTTGTGGCCTAAGTGTCCCACTCCGGCATTTCCACTAACAGTCTCCTCTCTCCTTGCCTCTGCAGCGCAAGTCTCGTAAGAAAATGTGTATCCTCATCCTCGTAGTACTTGTAGGAGCAGCCATCCTTGCCCTAATCATATGGGGAGCAACAAAAAATTGATGTGCTAAATTATGCAGGAGAACTTCTCTGGTTGTGTCTCATTGTGAACCGGTTCGGTAAATGATGTATCTGTCTTTATCACTTCTGCTTTTCTACACAGTGCATTTTTAATCTAAGTGCTTCCGCCCTGCCTCCTCCCCCAGCTTCCATCATAAGATTAATTTGCTTGTATTGCAGCACTGGCTGCAGCAATGTAAAATTCAACTAGGTGAGAGCACCTTCCTGTCTGATGGCCTGTCTTGCCTCCAGGCCAAGTAATGATGGTTATTGGGTACATGACTTGTGCACTTAGTCCAGCAATGACCTTTTAATAGTGGGCCAAACGTTCACCTTACAGGGTTTTCTGTTGCACCCTTTGAAGTTTTGCAAGGAAAGCCATTTGCAGGCTACACCTTGTAAACTCCAGGTTCACTGGTGAACTTGAACCCATGACTTTCCAGAGGAAACTTAATTTACTAAACCATTCATAACTTTTGAAGATTGTCACTCTATCTGTATTTCTAGTCTGAATGAGACTTAATTCCGTCTCATCTTTGAGATGCCATATGTGCTGTCCCAATTATTTTTCTTGTAAACTAGTAGAGAGGTATGCACTCCTCTGCATCATTTGAGTTTGGATGTTAGAGATTGTTCTGTTTATTTCTGAAACTTTTGGATTAATTCTGCACTTTCTCTTTTGCTTAAGTATCTCACTCTTTCAGATTTTGATACAAACCTGATACTGGACATTGGCAAATTTGGCAAAGCCTATCTAATAAGAAGGGTTTGATGGGTAATATAGATTGTGTATGTTATGCTTACCTTTAAAGATAAGACTTCAGGGCACTCTTAAAATTAGCTCAGATCTGCACCTTAGTGTATACACTTATCAAATATTTAAAGTATATGGGGAAAAACTAATATATACCGTAGTCTTGTTGAAAAGTTGGACCTGCACTACTGCCTATTGTTTTAAAATCTCCAAATAATATACACAGACCTGACTATAAATTGAACTGTTAGTCAATTTGTCTTAGGAATCAATGAGACAAGGCAGCTGAAGTTCTGTTATTGGACTGAGTTCAGGTCCAGATACCTGTGGGGAGGGGAAATGAGAATTGAAAATGGGACCGGGGAAAGTTAACTCCCTCCCCAGCACTATAGTCTCAATCTAAATTGCCACCACTCACAGCTGCATGTACCTGTTTAAAAATCACAGGAGATGCAGCCACAGGTCTTGGTCTTCAGATTCTTGGTGGCAATTAATGCAAGTTCCTAATTTAATGCACCTCAAATTCTAGTGATTCCTACCCAATGTAAGCAGCAAGCCCTGTCTGGTTTCTTTAAAAAATGATTAATTTTCTCTTCCCTGGATGTGCAAGTATTTAAAATAACCCCAAAACAGCTTTGTGATGTTTTGGTTTCTAAACAATGAAATTCAGTTTCTCAAGTATTGTTGAGGTTTTTAAGAAACTTCTTTTGTGTCATTTTGTAGTAACATATGTTGGAAAAGGAATACAAAGGTATTTGCTAGCTAATCAATTTTGCATTTTTTAAATTGATGATTACTGAACTAATTAAAATTTATGGTATAATGTTACTTCTGTCTTATACCTCTTTTGTACAGCAGTTTGATAGAGTAACAGCATTTACATGAGATGCTTGGAGACTTTGGGGAGAAATCAAAGTACCTACAAACTAAATTTAGACTGCACCATTTAAATAAAGGTAGTTTTCAAAGCGAATGTTTGCAGATGTCTTTTCTCCTTTATTTTTATTGATGGGATTAAATCTTGGCTTTTAAAAGGGGATGAATTGCAGGCTTAAAACAGAGTCCAAACTGAAAGCAAGAACACACATACTTAAAGCTTGCATAAAGAGCATGAAGTTCATTATGTGCTTGCTATTTCACTTGTGCCGATGCCATTATTCAGTTCTCCATGTTCAGTTCTCCAGTTCATGCAGTGAGATTTTTGGGCCTACAGCTTTGCTGGGGAAAGCATATCAGACGGCATATCAGCACGTCATACCAGGCAAAATCACATTTTACTAATGTCTAATTTGTAGCCACCAGTCCTTGTGCCCCAGCCTTTATCCAAAGTGGCTCTCCTTGATATTCATTTTCAGCCTCTTTGCTGATTTGCTTTGACAAAATATAGGATTATACCTCATGGCCTTGTTGCATGGATATAAAACCATTTATTTTGCCAAAGGGCAACTGAATGCTTGCATACTTGTTCATTCCTGAGCTACTTGTAATGCATGGATCTGTAGGAAGTGTCGGTCAGTGCTTCACCACATATGGAAAAGTGGCCAAAGCTGAACTAGAGAAATGTACAGCTCTTTCAGTGTGTAGTTCAAGGAGGGTTTTTGTCTGTGTGGTGCATCATTATATGTAGGCTTTAAGTCGCCTGGTATGGTTATTATTCCCTCCCGAGGGTGAATGTTGATTGCTCACACCCTTCATTGCAAAATGAATGCCCTCAATTCTTCGTACAGTTTCCCTTTGGAATGGGAAGGAAAAGGGAGTGAAAAATTGGATGAGAGAAGATGACTCTTCATTCCTACGTTCTCTGCAGTTTTATGTCTGGATAGGGATTTGAACTCATGTCTTCCTGGTCCAACACTAGGCACTTAATCATATATAGTAGTATCATTAAATTGTGCCTTTTAACTAGGGGTTTAGTTGGGGAGGAGGCAGAGAAATGTTCAGAAACTGCCTTGGAAACTTTTCAAAAGATTAGTTTAACCATAAGGCTCAGGAGGGAAACTGGCACAGGCTTGGGAAAAAGGCCTAGATATATGCCTTTAGAGAAATGTCAGTTTCCCTTAATGTAACATGTAACACATACAATTCTATGTGAATTTACCTGGGAGTAAGTTCTCTTTTACACAGTGGGATTTCTGGAAAAAACATGCAGAGACTAGCACTCTAATAGGTCTTTTGTATTTATCTGGGAAGTTTTTTTAGTTCAGTCTTTAAACTTTGTTCTATGGCAACCTGCTCCAAGGGTTTGGGATGGAATGAGCTAGATTAGAAGTTTAAATGAAATACAGGTAGATTACCCTTTACCTGAACATCCAAAATCCAGACATTTTAGTCAAATATTTTTTTTTTAACTTTCTGCATTGTGAACACTAGAAGGTCTTGTGCTCAATCCCACCTACTGTGCAGGAACAGGCTGTAAGTTATATTCTCTGGTCTGTGGTGTGTACCTGTACAGACATTGTTGAAAAATGGCAAAGAGACCAGCAGACACCTGTATGGATAACAGTCGAAAAAAGCAAGAGGAGATATTTCCCGATTATGTTATGCCATTACAGTTGGAGCCTGGTTTTCCATGGGGGTTCCAGGACCCTCCAAGGATAACAAAATCTGTGGTTTTCAGAGCCTATCTCAGCTCTGAACATGACCAGAGTCTTGCTCCTGTCATGTCTGGAGCCCTTCTGAGCCTCAGAGAGGCTGTATGCAGTCTTTCTGAGGCACAGAATGCTGCCAGGAGTCTCTTTTGGTGACTTGAAGCCTCTCCTAGGCTCAGGAAACCTCCCAGAAGACCAGAACAAGGTTCCAGTTATGTTTGGGCAGTCTTCAGTGGGGCTATCCGAGGAGTTCAGCATCCACAGTGAAGCAAATCTGCAGGTGTCGAATCAGCAGGTAAGAGGCCCCTCCTGTATTCCAAAATCCAGACAAATCTGAAATCTAGACACCTTTCAATCCCAAGTAGTCCAGAGATGGGATATGCAACCTGTACTTAACTCTCAAAGATGGAATAAATGGCAGGACGAGAAAACACTTGAATGAAGAAATTTGAATTTGTGAGTGTGTGTTTTGCAATCTAATCTTAATGAGGCGTGCTTAAGTAGGGTGTCATGATGAGCTCCTGCACATCAAAAAAATTACCACTGCTTCCCAGAGATTTATATTTTCTTTCCTCCTAGATTGTATTTAATGCAATGGGTACTCAGATGGGCTGTGGCTTATATTACTGTTCCTAAATTTCTCCATGTTTTCCTTTCCTTTGCATTACGTGACAAGAGGGTATTGGAGCTGCCTCTCATCCTCAGCTTGTTTTGACTTTGGTCTCAGTGCCAGCTTCGTTAGCAGGCGAGACTTGTTTAGACTGGTTTAGAGACTATGTTATACATATTTTGGGTTTAAAGGATTTTTTTTGAGTGCCCACTTAATTCCTGTACAGTACAGCACAGTTGTAGGTAAACCTTAACCCAAGAAGTTCCTCAAGAGGAATTTGTACCAATTGACCTTGGATATTTAAACCGAGTGTAAAACATCTGGCTCTTAATGCCAGGAAAGGTGGTTGGCTATAGTACTGAACCACAAGTATTTAATGTGAATAAAAGCTGAACTGGAAAATATTTATCTTCAAGAATAGAAGTTTTAACCTAGTATAAGAAGTTTGCAGTTAGACTATTTACTCAGGAAGTTCTGTTGGTAAATGGTCTTCTTCATGCTTACTGAAAGAGATTTTCAGGCAAGAGATGCTGTTATGATGATAGTGGTATCAGCTGAATTTTAAGAGAAATGGGGCTCCTGGATTCTGGGCCTGCTCAGAGGAACTGGACCTATGCCTCTCTCTCTCTCTCTCTCTCTCTCTCAGTGAGACATGCTGGACCAAAAAACGTCAATGAAAGCTGCGTGTGCAGGCCTCATCTGTGGATGCACACAGAGCTTCATTGGATCATGGCTGGGGTGGAGAATGGATAAAGTTTTAGAACAAGTCTGGGCTGCTTCTTTTATAGTGTATTGCCTGTCACTTTATATATGAGCTGGCCAACTTCACATCAAGGTGAAGTTAAGCTTGGAATACTAATACAAATCAACAAAAGACATTTAGGCAGCCTAAGACACCCAAAAAGAAGTTTAGGGGGAAACTTGGAGCAGATCAGCAAGGGTACAAGCTGCCTAGAATCTTGTGGAATCTTACCTTGAAGGTTTTCATGGCGATAAGACCAAAGCATCATAAAACTGTGTCCTGTCTTGCTGGAACAAGATGACTCATGTTCCTGACCTCATCAGAAATGAAGCTCTGCCTTGCCCTGCCTTCCCCAGCTTTACACACACATCCGAACTGTGCATTCTGCTTTCCACACAGGATGTGGGAGTTCCCTCTTTATGGGAGCTGCTCCTGTATCTCCTTCATGCCACTGCTACTTCTCAGCTGAGCTGCTACTTCAGTCTGAACGAGCCACTTCCTGTGGAGATGGGTCAGCCTGCAGTTGCTTGCATAAGGGTTGCATTCCTTGGGCAGCTAAGATGGCTGAGCAGGGTTGGTACTGATGTTTTATCTGTACAATAGGGGGGTAGTAGAAAGACTGAATTCTTGTTTAGTAGGGTAGAAACTTGCTTATAGGATCCAGGTATCTATCTTGGAGTCGAAGCAATACAGTACTGCAAATATTTCTGTGGATCTGTGCAGCTTTATCCTATGCATGCTTACTCAAATGTTACTGAAATTTACTCATTACTTTCACTAATGGATCAGTTTCCAGTTGCAATCCTGTGCATGGTGATGATAGCAAAGTGCATTGGACCTAGCAAGACTGCTAGGTTAACTTATATAGTTAAATTAACTAACTTCTGTGTTAATTTATATAGGATTTGTTTAAGTGAACCACAAATTTAGCACACACAGATGCAGAAAATAGTTATAAACAGGAACATGCAGTTATAGTGATCTTGCGCTCTCTGTTGCAGTGTTTGCTTTCACACTTTGGGCAGCAGGCTGATGTGGATAACCTTAAGTGGTAGCTGCTGAGACAGTGCGGCATGGTCAGCTAACCTTGTATGCCGCTTGTTATGTATGCAGGATGTATGTATGTATGCAGGATCGAAATCCTGCATAACCAATTGACCCAGTCTTATTGAAATCCTACTGTCATGGGGACCTGGGCGGAGCTAAGGGTATAAAGGCAGGGGTGTTGCCTTCTGTTTTCATTGCCAGGTCCTGTTCTGAAGATGAAATAAATGTGTTGAGCTGTTACCTCTATGCCTTCCTTTATTCGCATGGACCCACTATTTAATACCGCTTTTCTCTCTAAGTGCCCTTTCCTTTCGAAAAAGGCAGATTTTTCCCTGCTCCCACCAAGGCTACTGCTACAGTCTTTAGCAGCAGCTTGAACTGCTTTCTCTCCTACTAACTTTCCTCTTCCTTCTCCCTTGCACTCCCAAACCTTCCATTACCTCTCCCAGGTTCCTATGGGAGTCTCCCTATCCTTCCCTTCCCTTTCACATTTTCCTTCACTTTGCTCTGCATCTTTCTTCTAAGGAGCTTCCCTTTCCCTTCCCTCTTCTAGTTTCTCTTCCAAATCAGTGGTGTAGCTAATGATTGTGTAGCTCAGTGCCAAGTTCAAAGTGTTGCCCCGGAAGTGATGTCACAACCGAAACTGACATCACGCCCGTTCTTTTAAAAAAGTGAAAATTGGGAGGAATCTATCTCCTCCCGCCAGCAACTCACCAGCCACTTGCTGTGTTGTCTCCCCCCAGTCAGTTGCATAGCTAAGGCATATATCTGCTACCTGGGGTCAAAGTAGATTTTGTAGTCCCCCTGCATGACAAAATCAAATTTAATTAAGTAAATAAATAAAAAGTTATTGGTTCTTTACTGTATCATAACAACGTGCCATTGGCACTCAGAACAATCAGTCTCATAGGTTGGTTTGGAGTTAAGCACATCCATTTTTTTGTTCCAAAAGGCAGTTGTGTTTTCATTTTCTGGTTAATTGGCCATACCGTTTGATAGAATATAGATATTCCAGTGCAGTTTGTTGCATTGCATTCTGCATTAAATTACCTTTCCAATGATATATAACATGATGTTATTATACACACCAAGATTTTCACAATTTTGGTCACTAGTGTCAAGCTCAGCTTGTTGCCCCCCTAAAGCCTGATTCCTGATGCAACTGCTACCCCCTGCACCTCCTTAGCTACGCCACTGCTGCTAACTGCTTCCCCCAGGGCTCCATAGTGTGTAAGTTAGCTGTAGAAATTCCCCATCTACTTTAAGTGTGTGTGAGCCCAGTCCTAACCATGTCTACTCAGAAGTAAGTCCCATTATAAATAATGGGGCTTGCTCCCAGGGAAGTGTGGATGGAATTGCAGCCTGTGTGAACTACTTCAGTTAACTTAGTTCTAAACTCCACTTTTCTTGGTTTTGAAAATGAGATTCTCTTGTACCTTCACCCTTGTCTCCATTTTCCTTTCCCCACTGAATTACATAGCTGAGCTACTGGTCATGAATAGGATCCCTGCAAATGATTGTTTTTCATCTGTGTGCACATATTACATGTGTATTGAAAAGCACTGCCAGTAACAGTGTTCCATATCTGCCAGGTTCAGTGGCAGCAGTATGCCTCTGAATATCAATGGCAAAGCAGTAATGGCAGGTGGAAAGTATTCAGTCCTTCTTGTAGGCTTCCCAGTGGGAACTGGTGGGCCATTGTGAGAAAGATTGACTAGACTGGTCTAATCCAGCAGAGCTTTCTGCATGTTCTGATTTGACCCTCACAACAATCAAATCTATGTTGACAGAATGTACCATTGTTAATTGGTATGGTAAATTGCTCTTGAAAAATAGGAGGCCCTCCTTCCCTCCAGGCTATGAATAGTTTCTTTTCCCACTCCCATTAGATCAAGAAATGGGAATCAGAGTAGCTGCTGTTATATTGTTAAAGGGGAATGAGGGAAGTGTTCACATGCTTCCTTGGGAGGCACAGTAAAAACATGCTCTTGAAATCCTATGAGATGGGAAATATTTGGGGAGTGGGATACAGAAAGGAAAAATAGCAAGTGGGGAAAAGGTTAAGCACCTCTCCCTTTGCTTTTGTCATTTCTTCACTCTATTTGCCTCTTGCAGAATTGATTTTCACTGGAGAAAGCACCACCAGGATGCAGCTACACCACATGGAGTCCAATGTGTAGTCCATTGCTCTCATGCAGTTGTTTGGTTTCTATAGCATGGCTGTCATGACTGATCTTGGTGACATGGGCTTGAATTGAGAGGGTAGGGATACTAATCTAAAGAAACTGTTCATCTTCCCATGAGGGGTTACAGAGTCACATAAGCTCATTAAATGGGGTGTTGGGTCAATGATGGCAGCCACCCACAAATGTGTATTCAATTATGTATGACATTGTTTTGTTTATGGGACCGTGTGTTGTTGAGCCCATGCCCCCACCATTTGCGGATAGAATTAATTAGTAAAAGTGAAGTTTAACCAATTGTCTGTGCCTGAGAATCTTTCCAGATGCTGTGGTTTTCCAGGGATGACAGCTCCGCTATGAATCAACTAGGTGCCCCCCCCCAAAAAAAAAAACCCACATTGCTGGAGAAATGACCCCCTATTCCTTGGAATTACTTGTTATTGCAACAGTTGAAAAAGGGTCTATCTTCCCAGAAAACATGTTAAATTCTTGGCCTCTACTAAGTATGACTATTCAGCTTCCTTCCCATGAGGTTGATAGTTGCATCATGAGGGTCATGAGTGCCTATAGATTGGTGCCTGTGAAACATATTACCATGTCCGTCTTCATCTATCCATTTTCAGAGCTCATCAGTGAAATTCCTCTTTTTTGCCACCTTTCCAGTCTCCTCTCCCCCTAGAGCTTACTATTTTCTGGAACTAAAGCATAGGTCTACACATAAAACAGCCAATGGTCCTTCTCCAATACAGTGAAAGTAGCCTTTCCTTTTGGTGAGGATGGAGTCGGTAGGGCGCCAAGTGCTATTGTTAGTACAACGCTAAAAAAAAGCTGCAGTTACCCTCTATAGAAAAATACCTTTCGCCTTCCAACAGCCAGAGAGAGATCTTGCATCCTTCCACCTACACTTTTTAGTGTGTTTCTTTATTGAATGAAAGTTGAATGTGCCCAACTGTAGGCTGAAGTGTGTCAACTCTCTAAGCAGGAGACCAGAGAAAAAGAAACTTTCCAGAGTGTGTATTTCTTATTTCCATGAGGAGCCAGCCTTAAGGCAATCTGGCCAAATTGGGCCCTGTGCCTGAAGGGGGCCCCCAGTAGGGTGGTGTGCAGAGCGCCCACAGCCAGCACCTTTCTCTGTAACAGACGCTCCAGCATGGAACCTTCCATAGCAAGGCATTGTGAGGAAAGTGAGGTGAAAAGAGCATTACCACTGGACGGCCCTCCCTCTCTCTTGCCCCTGGGTCTGATTGTGCTTAAAATCAGCCCCCCCTGGCAGTTGGCAGTTATGCCACTGCCAAAGTGCCTCACCACTGCTGCTCATCCTAGCAAGTGGGGGGGGCTCACAGGTAGGAGGGCCCCCCAAAATGTTTTGTATTGGGCCCCACAACTCCTAAGGCTGGCCCTGTTTCCATGAACACCTGAGAGAGGCTGAGAAAGAATCTGCCCTCGGGCATCTATTTAAAACATTTGCTTCTCAATTGTATTGAAAAGGAAGATGTTTACTTAAAATGCTCTGTAGTGGAAACGGATGCCAGTTTTGAGATGGTAATGCATGGCAGTGCCTGTGTGTTTGAAGCAAGCACTAGCTTGGGAAGAGGAAGTTATTCAGCAGCAGTATGACTTGGAAAGCTGTCCAATGCCACCTCGGATCTGCCGTCTCTGCACAATTCCCCAAAAAGGCAGCTTGCCACGCTCCTTACACCGTCTCTTCATTTGCAGCACAGCAGGATTTTTGGTTTGGTTTAAAAAGAGCTCCTTTCTTGCCAATCAAATTGGAAGTCCTGCGCTTCTGTGTTTAAAGAAGCTGTGCCTGGAGCAAAGTACGGAGACGGGCGATCCAGTTTCCACTCGCTTTTACTGGGCAGAAAGCAGATCTGGGCAGGTAGCATCGGTGGCAGCAGGCTGGAGGGAGTCCGTGGACACAGCAGACTTTGGGAGAAGGATTCGCCCTTGGGGTGAATCCACTGCCCTCTTGCTCCTCATGCAGCCTTCCATTGATGCAACCTGCATCAGCTTGCCTAATGGATGGACTGCCCTTGAGGTTATTTATTTCCCAACATTTTGAAGGAGTCTTGACATAAGGGCAAGGTGTGTGGAGTTTTTTTAGTGGTTATGGCTGATACACACAAAAAACACAGTTGTGACAGCAACAGCCTCACTAATAGTCAGTTACCCCTCGATGACCTTTTCCTGCTTCCCACAATTTTAAACGTGGGGTAGGGATGTCCCTGAAGAGTTCAGATCTAATTGCCTCTCCGAAGAAGGATTAGATCTCATTTCAGCCTTGGAACTCCAACTCATATACTTCCTTCCACTCCCACATGGGCTCGGATGTAGATGTTGCTTTTACCTGCAAAGGAATTGTTGTTTTTGTGTATGGTTTTTTTTTAAACAAAAGGTTTTGCAGGGTTTAACTCCAGTGGGTAAATGGAACGGAGACAACTATTTGTCACTCCATTCTGGAGAAAACTAAGGTCATGAGCTCACTCTTTGGCTTGTATTATGGATAGAGTAATGATTTGTTACATTTCATTTAAAAAACCTCTCTCTCTCTGTTCAAATTAGCAAAGGTTAGGAAGCTGTAAATCTGCACAGTCCGAGATCCTCAGTCAGTGGTTGCTCTATTCTTGCTTTTCTTCCTATTTATTCTCAGGAGATGTTTAGGAATTGATCACTTTTGTTCACTACCTTTTTAACATCTCCTGCTGAGCAGACACAGTTATTTTAAACAGCTTCTTCACTGAACAATGCAATACAAATTGCAGCTAAGCACTGTATTTTAATATTTTTTCACTGATTATGTGATAAATGTTGACAAATGGGAATGTTCAAACATGCTGTTTTCTTTAATCTGTTGAATTTCTGTCACAGGATATTGTGATGGTTCCTGGTCTAGATTCATTGACATACCTGGGGAGGTCAAGGGGGCCAATGCCCCGGAGCACCACACCTCTGGGGGTTCTGCCATCACCCAGGCCCCCTGCTGCTGCCTTTGGCCACCCTCTGAAGCCCTTATGAGTGCTGGAGAGGCTGCAGGTGGCCTTCTCCACCCCTTTGAAGGCCTTCTGAGGCCTTCAGAGGGCTTCTAAATGTCACTTCCAGTTTTCCAATGAAAACTGGACATTATGTTTAAAGGCCGTCCAGAGGCCTTAGAAGCCTTCTGGAGGGCTAGGGAGGCTGTGTGTGGCCCCAGACCCAAAGGTAAGAAAGGCAACCAGTGAGGAGCATTCTGTGGTCCTGCTTCCAGGTGGCACAGGGGTCAGGATAGCAGGTGTCTAGATGCCTGTAGAAAGGGGTTGGGCATCTTCATAGAAGAAAAGTTCATCACACGAGTCATGATGGTTGTATGCAACCTCTAGGTTTTAGGGGTAAGGGAGTGGCAACAAGATGCATGCATCATGTTAACTTTTGTGCTCCCAGAGGTATCTAGTGGGCCACTGTAAGATACAAGACATCGGAATCAGATTTTGACCTGATCCAGCAGGGTCCTTCTTATGTTCTTTGTGCATTCTAAGGAGACCCACAGTCCTTCGTGCCCTCTTGTACACTGAATATTGTTTCTCAGAATTCTCTACCGAATGCTGTGTTATCACCAGCATACTAAAGTATACCTGACTTGCACCTCTGCTATGAAAGACTATGCTGTTACCTATGGATTAGCATGTTCAGTATTTTTAGTTGATAACTCCACATTCTGTGAACAAGTCCTATATGATCCCTTTTGTTCTCTTCAAAACAGCCTGAGTGGATTTGAAGGTCTACTTTTCCTCCTTGCTCCTTTCCATCCATGCTTTCCTATATGGCAGCACAATCCTATGCATTGTGTTCAATGGGACTTACTCTCTGGAAAAGGGGTATAGGATTGTAGTCCTAGTACAACCTGAGCATGTAGTCACCTGTAAATTGAAGGCATTTGTGAGAGAAGGAACAAATGAGAAACTGGAAAAGGAGACCACATTTATTTTTTATTTTTATTTTTTACAGTTTCATAGAATGAAATGGTTAAAATAAAGGATTATTATTTGTATTGTACTGGCAAAGCTGCCCCTGCATTGGAAATCAACCTGTGTATACCAGACATTCTGAGATACTAACTTCTTGTATAATCAAAATCAGGACATGAATGTTATTTCCAATCTGAATAGCAAAAGATTGGACATTCCAATAAGTCATTAAAACCACACATTCTGAATTAAAAGAAAATATTCATGCCCTCATAACTGTCCAAACTGATTTTTAAAAGGTAGAACTTTGATAAGTACATATTTGCATTCAGGCAGACTATTCTTGGTTTTGATTATCCATGAGTCCCCTTCATCCGCTCTTTCATTATTTTTCACTTGGAACAAAGGACCTATGCTGGACTTGGTGGGAATGCCTTGAGCTATCTCACAGTCACATGTGTTCAGAAGAAACAAGTACAGTATGCTTCTTTCATGTCACCCTGCAGTTGCTTTGTCATCCAAGAGTGATGATGTGCAAATTATTTGCTTGTGATTCAGAGCACCACTCCCCTGCAGATGATGCCTTCAAAGGCTACAACACATTCCAATTGCTCCTGTTCCGTGGAGTAGCAGGGCAGCCATTCTGCCAATGCCCCAAAAGTATCTCTCAAAATGGGAAAGGGGGCTTCATATAAAAATTCTGATTCATGCAGCATTGTCTAATTGAGTAGCAGCAGCCCACAGGGTTTCAGACAGGGGTCGTTCCCTAGCTGGAGATTGAACATGGGACCTTCAGTATATGAAGCATGAATTCTACCTGGAACTACAACCCTTCCTCCAAAGGTTCCCTAAGGTGTTTCCAGAGCTCAGAGGGCCTCACTTCAGACTACTCCTGAGAGGGCTGTGCAGTTACTCTTTACATTTTATTATGAGGATAAGAAGAGCATCATCTGTAACAAATGAAGGTCAATTTTTTCAGAAGATGGTCACATCTGTTGGACACGTTACATGTAGACGTGAATGTGGGTCCTAAATCGCAGAGATGGGTCAACTAAATAGTTTCATGGACTGTAACTCTGCTAATCACCCATATTTCCTTCCTTCCTTCCTCCCATGCACAGAAGCGAATATCAAAATATCATTTTGTATTTATCCAGGTAAGAAAATATGCCATAGGTTCTTGGAGGTTTGAAGTTATTGTCTTCAGCTGAAACAGACTACAGCTCCACCAAATGTTGAAATTTTCTGGAAAATTTTATATGACAGAATAATTACATGTTTGTCTTCATAATCTGTCGGCAAGACAGCATCTGTCAGTGCTGTCTCCGGGCTGCAGTATTTATGCAGCTGTCGTCTAAACACTACACATTTCTATTAAAGTCATAGCTTAAAAACACACACACTGAACCAAAATGGTATAAATATCATAGGGTGTAGAAGATCTTTTCATTGCAAGATGATTTAAGCACACAGCTTCTCTGGAGTACAGTATGCTTCTTAACCAACTAAATCCAGTGTCCCTGAAAGCTTTGGGATTTGAAACTTTTATTAGTTCCTTTTCCTGGGATAGTGGAAATTGCATAAGTCTCTGTATATTTGAGGGGGTTGTGGCTAATGCCCATCCTGGCATGTGAATAATCATCTGAAACTTTACACCAGAGATGTGTCTTCAGCAGGTCATGTGGATTTTATAAGCAAAAACAAAACAACTTCTGTTTCTAAAAAGAAAAATTTTTTAAATGTCAATATGGCTATGTGATGAAGGCCACATCCTTAAAGGGCAACATCTAACATTATGTTACATTTGAACACTTTTATGATTGTGTAGAAGCTCACCATTCTTCAGCTTTTCTGCATCCCCAGAGAGCGTTTTAGTGCTTTCCGAGAGCAGTTTGCAAGGCTGGGCTTCAGGCCAATAAAGTATTTCAGCAAGTATCTTAAGTGTTCTTCTACATGAAACTTTTGGCTATTGATTTTTTCCCCCTTTCTCATTCCAGCTTTCTCTGTGGCCATAGCTCTTTATCAGCTGATAAGCTTACCCTGTGGATCCTCCTTGATCTTGAATTTCATTTTCATGTGCATAGCTGATGGTCAACCTGACCTACAATACAAGGGATATTCGCATGCCTGCTGGATGTGGGATGTGGCTGCTGGAAAGTACTGTGAACATGGACATTTGGGTCCTGGTTTGCAGTGAGCTGCCCACATTCAGATCCCAAAATGTGCAAGGACAGGCTTTCTGCCTGCTTTTGTAGACCACCCTGGTCAGCTGTGGCTAACTGCAGCTATGGTGGCCCCTTTGTTTGAATCCTTCTGCTCGTTCTAGCTGTCATGAGATGGAATGAAGCGTTGGAAGGAGTCTCTAACCACGTTACATAATGGTATATCATTATGGATAACAGTTCTCTTCCCTACTTATGGTGCAATCTTATGCACATTGATTTAGAGGTATGGCCTATTACTTGCAATTGGACTTATATGATGATAAACATAGCTTTAGTCAAGTTTATATAACATAACATCGGCAGCAGTTGTGCATAAACAAAATTTGGCAGGCTTTTATCACTTGCGCGGTGGCAAGTTTCCAAGAACTTTTTAATTTAGATTTAATTGTGGATATCAGGATTGAAAAATGAGTTCTTCCCATTCTGATTTCTAGCTGCTGGGTTTGCCTGTCTTCTGCTGCTTTCTCTTCCCGGGAGGAAGATTGAGCAAGACAAAAATAGGAAGCACAATTAATGCAAAGGAGATTAAATTCTTGGGCTCATTTCATCCAAAGAATATATCCCTCAAGGCTATTTCAGTTATGATCAGCTCATGTGTTGAGAACTTCCTTAGATCACTATTCTCTTTGGGCCAGAGGAGATATTACGTGGCAGACAGTGCTATCAGTCCCCTGACATTTGTTTTACCAAAAGGTGACCCAGGAGGCTACAAGTTAGAGCAGAAGGAAGACAAGAGAAGGGTTTGCTTCACTTTTTTTCTCTCCAGCTATTAGTCTACCCAAAATTTTTCCCAATCTTTTCCCCAACAGTGAAAAAGCAGCTTGGGTGAGTGTGCAATTTTGAACAGGCAAATGCCTGGATCAGGAAAGGGTTAAGCAACATGACAGTCTCTCACAACTTTCTTTTATTTAAAAAAAACAACACAGTTGGGGGAACTGCTTCTGACATCCTCTGTCATTTATTCATATTCTTTCTGATACAGGTCACTTTCTCTCTTGTCCCTCTGCAACTCCATCCCATCTCATTCTGTCCCATGTTCAACCTATAGTAGGAGAAAAGTGGAGAGGCTGTCTTAGGGCTGACCCATCCATGAGGGCAACTGAAACGGTCGCCTCGAGCACCAGACTGGTGGGTGGCATCCATTTCTGTTCACTTGCTTGCCTCCACAGCTCTTCCTTCTCCTTCCACTCCTGGAATTGGAAAAGGAAGAGGGGGGAGGGGAAGGGAGAAACTGTGGAGGGGAGGAGTGTGCTGAGCTGGAAAACTGGATAGTAAGAGGAGCGGAGGCTGGCACATCACTGAACTGCAGGGGAGGGGGTGGCAGCAGCATTCAGCATGCCATCTCAGACATCAGGAGGTCTTAAACTGGCCTTGGGCTATTAGACTGGCATCAGGCTGTACAGGGCTATCCTGTAGGGAGAGTGAGAGTAGTAGAATTCAGACCAGGAGAGAGTAATGCAGTGTACAGAAAACGCGGTTGGTTAAGATTTAAAAAGGACAAATGAAGGAACAGAAAGGGCATGTTGACTGGGTGTAGCATGAGTTAATGAGGTGCAGGTGGGACCTTGGTATCCACTGATTTGCCATTCACTGCCAATCAACTCACAACCGATACCGGGGTCCACCTTTAAATGCCTAGTAACAAGGGTGGGGTGGGGGGAAGCATCAAAATCCAATTTTCTGCCTTTGTGCTGTTAAACCGAACTGATTGCAAGCTTCTCTGGGTTAAAGATAGCTTTAAAGACCCACTTTCGGACCAACTTCCCACCAGCCCCTTCTGCTCCTAATCAACTCTGCGCCAAACAAGTGGGTTTATTAGTGACTTTGGGTGCAATCCTAACCAACTTTCCAGCACTGACCGAGCCACAATGCAGCCCCAAGGTAAGGTAACAAACATACCCTTACCTTGAGGAGGCCCCCTTGACTGCTACCCCACTGCAGGATGCAGTGCACGCCCCACTGGCACAGCTATGTCAGTGCTGGAATGTTGGTTAGGCTTGTGCCCTAAATCTTAGTTGCACTTGGTAGCTGAGCACAGGTCTGGTTTATGCTGTGTTTTTTAACTGGTTTTAGGATTTTGCTATGATGAGTAATTCTTTCTGTCCACTGATTTGTTCAATCATTCTTTGTTTTGAGCTTACACTCTCACCTTTCTACTAATACAGTTATGTTTTCTAAGCTTTTGACAGAGTTTATTTTATATACTTGTAAAGGGTTCAAAATATTTAGCCTGGAAACAGAGTTGGATATTTCCTCTTACCTCCACACCCTAATTACTTTGCTCATCTTTAATCACTGTTATTAAAAATGATTAGTAAGACTGACTGAAGAGCCTAAAACCAGGAATGCACTCAGTGTCTGTAAATTCTGTTTAGCATAAAGACATTTGTGGATGTTCTTCAACTCATCAGATCAAAACTGTCAAGTATTAACATTTCACAATTCCCTTTTTACGTCTCAGTTCCACAGCATCCCACCTTACTTGAAATCAGTGGTATTTTAATACTGGCAAATCAATGGGAGAAATTTGAGCCACTGGGGTTTTTAAAAATACTAGACATGCTGGCCACATTCCAGTGGACAGCTTGGAATTCCCAAATCTCACAGAAATCACCGCTGTTTAAGCATTCCCAGCTTGAGACTAGAATGTACTCCAAGGGCACTTGAGTAAATGTTTCATAGCCCAATCCTGAGCTGCCCGGCTGCAGTGGTGCCAAAAATGGCTGCTGCCGCCTCCAGTGCGCTCCAGGCAGCAGCTGCTGCTGCCTCCTAGGGAGAAGGGGTTTTTTGTCCCCCTCCCCCCGGGTAAGGTGAGCAGTCCCGCAATGGGGCTACTCAATTCTATGGTGACCCAAGGGTCGTATAGAATTCAGAGCCTCTGTGTTGGGTGGCCAGTCTCTCATGGAGGCTCAGGATCTGGTGGAGAAAAGCTCCATCAGTCCCACTCCCTCCCGCCCCACTCCCTCCCCCGGCAGGTCTCCTTCCTGCCCTCTCCCCACCCTCCCTCCGCTTCCCCCACCCCAGAACGCCTCCTCCCTGCCTCCTCCCTTATGGCACGTTTGCAACAGTGTGCACTGGCAGTGAGCTGGTGCACAGTGAGTAGGATTGGGTCCTCACTCTCATTCTTTACAGTGGAATTACAACCTGATTCTGTGAACTGGGTGGAGTGGAGGGGACTGAGGGGATGATCAGGCTTGGGAGGCGGCCGGGGCTGGCAGCACAGTCTGCCACCAAATCCTATGCTCCTTCCCGCACCTGGAAGCCCAACATGAGCCTCGGTTCTGCACTCACCAAATAGCAGGGGCAGATCTGCGGAGACCCATTGCTGAAGGCGGAGATCAATATGGGGCAAGGAAGCATCTGTTCCCTTATCCGAGGAGACTCTGGTGGCTGCCCTGCCCCCACAGGATACAGTGAAGCCATCTCAGTACCGCAGTGCCGCTGGATGTCACCAGGGCATAGTACTGGGCTGCCTGTCTCCATTCTGATCCTCCCTCCAAGGATACCATTTAACCTTAGTTTACCATTACATTGGGTTCATCCATCATGTGCCTTGTATTGCTTTGCAGCATGAGGAACTGTGCTGTTCAACTTACATTCTTTCTCAACTGATTGAATTTGGGCTACAGGGCACAAAAAATGGGCTACAGGGAACAGGCTCTTCTGTAGTGCAACCAGGAACTGTTGTTGTTGTTAATGTTATCGTTATCGCTGTTGTTATTATTATGCTATGGTTTTAGTAAGCTGTAAATAGTGTATAGTTTCCTTAGTTGATAATTAAACTATTTCTCTGTGAATATTCTGAAGTAACAATATATGTTTTCTGAACATGTCATGTTTTGTCTAGAGAATGTGAGAAAGAGGTGTGTGTGTGTGTGTGTGTGTGTGTGTGTGTGTGTGCGTGCGTGCGTGCGTGCGTGCGTGTGTGTGTAAAAGTGTGACTTGGGGGAATGTGTGAAAGTCTGTGTGTTAAAAAACAAACAAAACAACAACCCTAAAACATTTTAGACTGGGGGCTCATGCCAAATTTACCCATAAATTGAACCTGAACCATTTATTATCCCAGTGTCAAAGGCAAAGTGGGGGTTACACTTAAGTCATTAAGGGAATGAAATTAGATATCCAATTTAAGGAAGGTTTAAATGAATTTTGAATGGTTGTTTAAGGTTTTCTTTGTGTTCTCATGGAGAATTGTGTAGAGACTTCCTGAGAGAGTAATGCTGCAATCCTATGCACACTTTCCTGGAGTACGTCTAACTGAACGACAGAAGAACAGGTCATCTGTTTTGCACTGTCCTTATTTTTTGCCTTTGGGGGAAGCTTTGTTAAAACTTGCTATCTCAAGTGTTTTGTGGAAATATTGTTTTTTTCTCTTCTGAGGGTTTTCCCAGGACACTTTGGCCTAAATCCAGAGAAAGTTAGTCATGCTTAAGTACCATTGACATCAACCAGGCTTAAATTAGTCAAAGTGGAGTTGAAGTCCTGTTGAAAGCTACTAACTTTGATTTCAAGGTGCTTAAGCATATTGTATATTGAGCCATGAGAAAAATATTGAGGCAGCAGGCAAAAGGCAAAACAGGCCACAGGTACTGATCAGTTCACTCCACCCAGCAGCAGCTGTTATGGCTTAATGAATGTTCCATGCACAAGACTTCTGTTCCCACATATTTTGTCTTGTGCTAAGGTTTGAGAGGAAACTATACTCCTTTTCAAAAGTGGGAAAAATTTGAACTGCATAAGAACATATACAGATTCCCAGATTTTCCAGTGGAAAGTGCTGTTGATCAGCGTTAAATCAGTTTCAGTTCAGCATGATGGACATTAAACTAACCATACGATCAAAATACGACCAGGATGAGCAGTCCAATCCTACCCAACCCCACTTGCACCAATGCAGCAGCCAGCACAGTGCAGGCCACACAGTGCCTGCACTTCATCATTAAATTTCAGGAAATCAAGCAGGAAAGCCTGGAGCCTTTTAAGGAAACTGGGTGGTGCCAGTCAACCCGCATGACAAATACCCAGTGTAACCCCTGATCAAGTAGCCTCTCAAGTTGTATCCCTTTTCAAAGCCTCTAGGGGGAAAGAGCACTCTACTACCATCAAGAGAGCCCTTACAGCTTTTCGGCGGTCGTCCCAAACACATCCCGAATTTTCCCACCCATTTTCAATTGACAAAATCAACGCAGCTATCAGCAGTCTGAAGTGTGGCACAGCCCCTGGCTTTGACAGCATCCATCCTGAGTTTTTTGTACATTCTGGGAAGTGGCTCAGAAGAATTCTTCTCGGACATACTTTCTAGTGGACACCTTCCACCAAAAATTTAAAAAGCTAAAGTAATATCAGTTCTGAAACCCAGTAACCTGCAAGACAGAGTAGACAGTTATTGCCCAAATGCCCTTCTGAGCTCATGCTACAGACTTTTGGAGAAACTAATCATAACCAGAATTGACACTATAATAGCTGAACATCTGCCTGTAGAACAAGCGGGTTTTTGACAAAATGGTAGCTGTGTTGATCAGGTGTTGAGCTTGACAAGCTATATTGAGGCTGACTTTCAATGAGGTTTAAAAACTACAGTTGTATTTATCGACCTAACTGCAGCATATGACACCGTGTGGAGGGAGCGTCTGCTATATAAATTGTGTCACATCATCCCATGTAAAAAACTATATCGATTAGTCAACAATATGCTAAGTGACAGATATTTCCAGATCATAATGGGGGAACAATGCAAGTAAGGTAAGAAGGTTAAACAATGGTCTCCCACAAGGCTCTGTAATGGCACCCACACTATTTAACCTGTACATCTCAGACTTGCCACTAACAAGGGGACATAAATTTGGATTTGCCGACAACTTGGCTCTAGCAGTGCAGGGAAAAAACATGGAAGCGTTGGATGGCCTCCTCTCAGAAGATCTCAAGATCCTGGGAAAATATTTTCCTGACTGGAGGTTAATACCCAGTCTCAGCAAAACAGTGACTACATGCTTCCACCTTAACAATAAATTAGCTAATGCAGCCCCGAAGGTCTATCTAAATGACAACCTACTCCCTTACAATCCCCATCCAAAATATCTTGGAGTAACTTTGGACCGGACTCTCTCTTATAAGCCACATCTTGAGAACGCATACTCAAAAATCAATACCAGGAACAACATACTCCAGAAATTAACAGGAACAAGATGGGGAGCTTCAGCCACTACTCTCAGAACATCAGCATTAGGATTGATCTACTCCACAGCAGAATACTGTGCTCCATTATGGCTGAATAGCTGTCATACTAGCAAGACTGATGCCAGATTAAATGAAACCATGAGAATCATAAGCAGCTGTATAAGACCCACTCCTGTCTGTTGGCTCCCCGTCTTGAGCCACATAGCACCACCAGCCCTACGGAGACAAGAGGCTTTAGTGAAAGATTATAGAAAAATCACCAACAACTCACTTTTACCAGTACTTGCCGATCGTCCTCATCTGTCAATCGGTAGGCTTAAATCTAGAAAGCCTTTTCTGACACTCGCACAACACCTGCACAACAATTTTAACATCAATGTCCAATGGAAAGCTATTTGGGCAGTTGAACGCCCAGAACATAGTAGTTATGTAGATGATCCTACACTTAAGGTGCCAGGTTTCGACTTACCTCACCAGCAATGGAAAACTTTGAACAGGATCCGTACTCTACATGGTGTTAGTCAGGACTCAATGTTTAAATGGGGGCTAGTATCTACCCCACAGTGTGATTGTGGGTTCTCCTGCCAAACCATATACCACATTGTGTCTGGCTGCAAACTGAGGGCATATTCTGACCCATGGTCTTGACTTTTTCAATGAAGGACTCTGTCCTTGAATGGCTAGACGAACTGGACATTGACATTTGATCTAGTCTAATTGATGTATAAGTCCATGTATTATATACCATACGCTAAATAGAGCCCAATCCTGTGTATGTCTTCTCAGATGTAAGTCTCATTATAGCCAGTTGTGCTTACTCCCAGGTAAGTGTGGATAGGATTGCAGTCTCAGTAAAACAGGAAAACAGAGCACAAGCAGGGATGCAAGAACCATTAGATCAGTGGTTCTTACACATTTAGCACTGGGACCCACTTTTTAGAATGAGAATCTGTCAGGACTCACCGGAACTGGTGTCATGACATCATCAAGCAGGAAAATTTTTAACAATAACAGGCTGCAATCCTATCCACACTTACCCAGAGTTAAGTCCCATTGACTATCAATGTTAAAAGAATATACATAGTATTTTGTTAAAAGTACAGGTGTGTAACATTTTCCCAAATGCAGTCACATACCATGGTAGCATCAACATAAGAACATAAGAACAGCCCCACTGGATCAGGCCATAGGCCCATCTAGTCCAGCTTCCTGTATCTCACAGCGGCCCACCAAATGCCCCAGGGAGCACACCAGATAACAAGAGACCTCATCCTGGTGCTCTCCCCTACATCTGGCATTCTGACTTAACCCATTCCTAAAATCAGGAGGTTGCGCATACACATCATGGCTTGTACCCCATAATGGATTTTTCCTCCAGAAACTCGTCCAATCCCCTTTTAAAGGCGTCTAGGCTAGACGCCAGCACCACATCCTGTGGCAAGGAGTTCCACAGACCAACCACGCGCTGAGTAAAGAAATATTTTCTTTTGTCTGTCCTAACCCGCCCAACACTCAATTTTAGTGGATGTCCCCTGGTTCTGGTATTATGTGAGAGTGTAAAGAGCATCTCCCTATCCACTCTGTCCATCCCCTGCATAATTTTGTATGTCTCAATCATGTCCCCCCTCAAGCGTCTCTTTTCTAGGCTGAAGAGGCCCAAACGCCATAGCCTTTCCTCATAAGGAAGGTGCCCCAGCCCCGTAATCATCTTAGTCGCTCTCTTTTGCACCTTTTCCATTTCCAGTAATATGTTAGTCTATCAAGTCTAACATATTAAAAATAAAATATTGAAATGAATGTGGACCCATCTGAAATTGGTTCGCGATCCCACCTAGTGGGTCCCAACCCACAGTTTGAGAAACACTGCACTAGATGCTACTCTCCTCAATCAGCCTGCCTTCTCCCACTACTTCAGCTGACAATGGAAATGTACAGAATGTATACTGCATAGTCTCATATTAACCTAGTTGATCCCTGTTTTCTTAATGTTACATCCACTGAGTGTTTGGAAGGTGTAATGAAGTCCAGAGAAGGAATTGGCAATGAATTTGATGGTTAGAAATTAAATTCCAGCTTTACCATGGAATTGCTTGGAGAAAGTCAGTCTCATAATCAGCTTCATTTCCCTCCATGTGAGCAATGGGAATAACTATGACCTGCCTCAAAAGGTTGTCACATGAAAAATAACATCAGTATTTTTTGGATAATCGAGGCAGAGTGAGCAGGACTGTGGTAGCAGGCTTCGGCTCACCCTAGGTGCATTTAGTAAAAAGAGTAAATCGCTCACCCATGCATAGACTTCACATGTGTATGCTCTGCATGCATGAATGGGAGCCCTACAAAATCCATGGTGGAGACTCCCCACTGGAGAGCCCTACACAGATTCTCAGATAAGGGCTATCAATAAATGGTTGAAACTGTGGTTATTGAGAACAAATGTATACAATATACCTTTCTGTAATGAGGATTTCATTTTAAAACTTGGATTTGCATTAAGTGCATCTCTTCTACTGTTATGCTTCTTAACATGGGACTATTTCAGGTGTTCCATCTGCTGATCTGACATCATTGCATGGAGAAAAAGGCACAGGTGCATGTCTCTCCCCTGACCTGAAGTGTCTTCCTGCTTCCCTCTAATTGCTCAGAGGCAGTTAACCCATTTTTGCTTGGCCTACAGGCGTACACATATGTTTCCTGTTGTGTATATGCAACATTGGGCAGAAATGGCTTAATCTGAACTACTCCTAAGTGTGAATTAAACACTACTTTAGTGTTTAATTGACCCCCCCATGTGATTTGAGGGTAGTTGGATGATGTCTTGTCCATGCATGTTCATGGTCCTCTCTCATGTTTTTAGGTATGGTTCCAACTAGCCTCCTATACTTCAGTGTATAAAGTGCACTTCCAAAGTTATGCACTGCTGACACTAGCAACCCTATTTGGAAAAGTTTTCTGGAGTTTCCTCTACCCACTAGTTTGCAGTTGTTCCTCTCTGCTTTTATTCAGAGGTCCTTTACCTCTACTCTGGATATATAGTGCAGTAAGGCTTGCTAACTTCCAAACAAATTAGAACACAGGCCACTGATGGATCCAGGAGTTTTAAAGGAGGCATGTGAGTATATGAGAGAGCTTGATAGCTTGGAGGCAATGCTCTTTGAAGGCCCAAGGGACACTCAAGATCTGAAGACATTTTCAGAACATCTGCCCCATTGAACCAGGATCCACGAAGGAAGGTGTTTGAGATGAAGAGGCAAGGGCCTGGAGCAGAAGCTTTTGCATCTGAAACTGCCTGCACCAAACATTTTTAAGAGAAGATTTCAAAAAAGCAAGTTTAAAAAGGTTAAAAGGAAACATGTGACCTCATGCCTTATTTTAGCAGTGAGATGCACATACCTGTCTGTGAATTATATACCACACATACGACATAGAAAAATACCAAGTGATTATAAAAGCTGACTTCTTTCCTCAGTTGCATTATTTTGCTTAGTAAAGATTTCCATCCCTTTAATTCTGTGATGATGTGGTCATGTCATCCTTTAGGGACTGAAGTGAGAAAAGTGTACATTGTGGTTGGAAGGTGGAAATTTCCCCTTCTTTCATATAGATGATGCCATTTTGCTATTCCCCCCTTCTAGTAGTTTAGATTTTATTCCCCACATTTTCTTTACCCTGAAGCCTAAATATACAATTAGAGAGAAAATTATTAATGTACTTTAGACAGTATATAATTCAAGAAGACATTTTGTGTGCACCTGAGAAGGTATTGCCCAAATGTGGCTCTTTTGAAACTCTCTGGAATTTCACTTCCTTACCACAACTGCTTGTGGTTTGTTGCTATTTCTATTTTAAAGTGACTATTTAATGCTCTCAGAATGATTTCTCTTTACAGTAAGAGGTCTCTTTGCTGTGTACAGAAACTAAGGACCCAATCCTATCCAACTTTCCAGCACCGATGCAGCCACAATGCAGCCCAAAGGTAAGGAAACAAATGTTCCCTTACCTTGAGGTGGCCTCTGTGACCGCCCCAGCACTACAGGATGCAGTGTATGCCATGTTGGCACAGATGAATCAGCTCTGGAACGTTGACTAGAATTGGGCCCTAAGGCTGCAATCCTAAACACACTTTATAGGGAGTAAATATCATGTAACTTAGCAGAACTTTTGTATGAGAAAACATGTTTAGGACTGCATTGTTAGGTTCTGTCAGATCACAGCTGGTTCAACTTATTTTTTTTTTAATATTTAGATACCACCTTTCTTGACACAAAGGCAACCCAAGGAGATTTATAGAACAGAGATTAAAGCAACAATAACACTAACAAAGAAAACAATTGCAATAAAAAAAATCCAAACTGAAGACCATCCTAATTTCACCATGACAACTCTCAATCCCCCACAAAAACTTAACAAAAACACCAAGTTTTACTCAGTTTTTACCCAGGATTGTAGGGTAGGGACCAAATGAATGTTAGTGAGGAAGGCATGCCATAGAGTCAGTACCACTACTGCAAAGGGCCTTCTCCTGGTGGATGTCTGTCACACCTTTGAGGGCAAGCGTGCCCACGGCAACACCAGAGCTGATGAACCAACTGTATGGGAAGGCAGTCCTTCCTTTACTGGGATGAGGCAATCCTTAAGATATACAGGTCCCATTCCATTTGAGATTTAAAGGTTATCACAGACACCCTGAACTGAGCCCAGAAACAAAACTGGAAACCAATGCAATTCATAGCAATTAGGGTAATGTGATCCAAGCAGGTTTGGTTAACAATGTTGCCACCACATTATGTATCAATTGAATTTTCCAAACACTTTTCAGGGCAGCTCCTTCTGCCTTTCTGAGTTAGCACTGAGGTGCTAAACTGGAGGGTAAGGACTGACTGAGGGCACATTCAGACAGGTGTTTATTCTGGAATTGTTACATTTTGATCACCCACTCCCCACATGGGGTTCACATGATTTTCCACCTGCATTTTCCTTGTGCTTAAATCATTGCATCTATTAATTGGGAAAATCTATCAATAATGAGAGCAGAAATATTACAGTGCAATTTCTGCATTGAGCACTTTCTTTGTTAAGAAGTGCATCCTCAAATGCAACAGGCCACATGGTTGGCAACCTTCAGTCTTGAAAGACTATGGTATAAACCTACAGCACCTGGTATTCTCAGGCGGTCTCCCATCCAAGTACTAACCAGGCCTGACCCTGCTTAGCTTCCAAGATCAGACAAGGTCGGGCATGTGCAGGGTAACAGTTGCTGCCAAAATATCTTTGCCATGACTGGGATTTGAACCCAGGTTGCTGTGGCCACAACGAAAAGTACTAAGAGAAGCAGAAAGGGTACAGGGGGGAAGGTCCGCCTACTGTTTCTGCCATGTGGAAGAACTGTTGAAATTCCATGTGTACTGTGAATGGAAAAACAACAACTGGTGAACAGTGCAGAGAATTAGTCCGCGATCTGGTGTAGAGAGAGGGCTTTTGTGTTTATTCATTTATTAAAATATTTTTTTATCCTGCACTTTTCCCTTCCATTAGGCCCATTCCATTCCACTTTCCCCTTCCATTAGGCTTAAGGCATACAACAAAGCAGATACATGAAAAGAAGCTAAAATTAAACACATTAAAAAAAAAAAACAACTCCAATAACAATATCAGCAATATCAGTAGCAGTACAAGTGGTGAGGGCATCCCAGCAAAGCAAGGAGTGCATCACAAAGAGAAGGCTGAATGGAACAACCAGCAGCTACACTTCTGTTGACAGTAGAACACTCCCCTCCCTCCTGCCACTGATGTTCTCAGAAGTTTCATTTGAGGCATTATTTCATTTGGGGAGCAATGAAGTTTATCTCAGAAGTTTCATTTGGGAAGTTCCATTTGCGGTGAGGTGGTTCTTCAGATGAATTGCAGCCATTCACTTGGACTGTGCTGGCTATTAGTCCAATCCTAACCAACTTTCCAGGCCAATGTAACCACTTCAACAGGGTGCACACTGCATTCTGAGATGGGGGAGTAGTCATGGAGACTCTTCAAGGAAATGTTTATTACCTCAAGGCTGCATTTCAGCTGTATCAGTGCTGGAAAGTTGGTTAAGACTGGGCTCTATGTCACTAACACCCAGGCTGCTTGTGAACAGAAATCTTGTATGCTTGAATGAACGGCAAACAAAATAGTGATTGTCATCATCCCTACATATCTCTAGCAAGGTTCCCACACATTGATATTTGACATCTTGCACCCCAAAACCTTGCATCAGCAATTTACTTCCATGATGTGCGCATACACTGCAAGTCTTTTAATCACAGTCTATACAATATAACATTGCATCTTGGATTCTAACAGGAAGGCAAAGACAGATTTAAAAGAGAGATTATCTTTCCAGTCTCTAGTGATTGCCAAACTCATATAGCTACTTGGGGAAATCCACATGACTACAACGTGTTGATAAATTGGGGTGTACATTCCAACAAAAGCTGAGATTCTTCCTGGCTCAGCATGCATTCCACAAATTTTCCAAGATGTAGAAAGCCACAATTTCAACATTTGCTTGAACCTTCAAAAGACAAACACATCACAGCATCATTTAGGCAACAAAAAAAAAAAAAAAAGTGATGATGGGAAGCAGCCATAGGTCTAAAAGTCCTCAGATTTAAACTCTGATGGCTGCCTCACATGAGATTGGAAACTAGTTTGCTCAAGGTGATGCCACTATGGGTGTCTGCTGTTTAACAACGGTTTGCTTAATGATGGACTGCATATATGAGGGAGGGAGGGTGGCCAAAGCACAATAAAGATGCTCTTAATGAGGCAATCACCTCTCCCATAGCCTGCAGCAGAGTGTATGTTTACACAATGGAGAGGTTCTTAATGCAAAGAGGCAATCTCTCTCCAGTAGCCTGTGCAGCCAACTAGTGTCTGGCAGGGAGTGTCCGTTTACCCAACAAAGGCAATAGATCGTACTGAATGTTCACTTAATGACCTAATCGCATAACAATGGGGATAGGAGAAAGTATCCCCTTAAGTGGCACACATCTGTATAGACAAGAATATTAAGATCTTCTACTCCTTTGCTAAGTTTACCTGGAATTTGAACTCTCAGAATTGCTAGCAACCAGGATCTAAATTCAATTTGAAAAGAATAATCTAATCAATCCACCTTTCCCCTCCTCAAGAAGTATGAAAAGGTGTTGACAAGTTATTAAGGCATATTTAATTAGCAATACCTTATCTTGAGAACGTACAGCCAATGTTTTTTATGACTGTTTTTGATAGTCTCCCGCGACAGTTTCCACTATGTTGTGACGTGCCCTGCAAACCCTCCAGACAGAACAGCATCAAATGTCCAAATGATGCTGAAACGCCGTCTCCACCTTCCTGATTGCCTTGATATGCTGTGGCTTGTCTAGATGGCATCTCGCCCCTGGCTGGTTTAGGGCTGCAGAGTGTGTGTGGGGGGGGGGGGCGGGGGGGGAGTCCCAATGCGAGAGGCTCACTGAGCACAGGGCTTGTGTGTGCGTGATGGTCCCTCGCAGGGATGCTACCAGTGCCAGCTTCTGCTCCTCAGCCGCTTGAGCGACCAAAGACCCGACCCAGTCCCGACCCTCAGCGCCTCTCTGCCTGGAAGCAGCGCAGAGCCTGTTGCGGCAGGACCACCCGCTTGCCTTTGGCGTCTCCAGCTGGGCGAGGCTTGGGGGGGTGTCACTTTTTCCCGCCGTCGGGGCGGCTGCCAAGCTCCCCTGCCCGCGCAGCCCAGCTGTGAGCAGGGCAGGGTTGGCAGTGGTGCTCCTAGCCTGCCTGGCGTCCCTTCCTCCTGCCCCCCTCCCGGGTCCAGGCAGCCACTGCAGGCGCGCACAGCCCGGACCTGAGGGAAGCAGCTTTGCGCGCCGAGGCTCTCCGCTGACGCCCGCGTGAGGCTCATGTTGGAGGTGCCCTCGAGCACCTGAGGGCGCAGCACGAGGCGGCAGGCGCCACTTCTCCACTGCCAGGCAGGCGAGGCACCTTCTCCTCAGCCTGCAGGGAGCGCGGGGCCAGCCTCCCTCCGGCCACCCCCCTGCCCTTCTGCCCCACTCAGCCCGGAGGCCAGCTCCTGGAGGGGCGGGGTGACCGGTGCCCGCCCCCTCCCCTTAGCCGGCTCACGACTGGCGGAGGCGCCCAGAGACACCAGCAGCAGCCGGGGCGGAAGGCGCGCTGCCAGCGCCAGTGCTGCCTCTGCCGCGACCTGGAGCGCGCGTGGCACCGGCCGGGAGGGAGGATGCGCGCCTGGCCTCGGCCTCTGCTGTTGCTGGCCTGGGGGTTGCTGCTGCTGCTGCCGCCGGCGCGCGGGCGCCACTACCCGCACAGCGCCGTGCTGGACGGCGCGTCCCGCTACCGGCTGTGGTGGGCGCACCAAGGCGGCAGCATCGCCTTCCGCCTGGAGGTGCGCACCCGGGGCTACGTGGGCTTCGGCTTCTCCCCGACGGGGGCCATGGCTTCGGCGGACCTCGTGCTGGGCGGAGTGGACGGGGGCAAGCCCTACCTGCAGGTGAGGGGGGGCAGCGCTGCGAGGTGGGTCGGCCACGTGGAGGGGGGCCGGAGTGGGAGCCCAGCCAGCCAGCCGCGCCTGCCCACCCGGCTCTGGCGGAGAGCACTCTCTGCATGCTCAGAGGCACCGTCCTCCTCATTGAACGTGTAACAAGGAAGGGAGTTCTGGGGTGCTCAGTCACATACTCGGCTGTACTTCTCGAAGGCTGCAGTGCAATCCCATGCTCACTTAAGTTCCGTGGGGCTTACTTCTGAGTAGACATGCATGGGATTGCATTGTAACAGCACATGCCTATTCATGTCTACTCAGAATCAAGGCAGCAATCCTATCCACACTTACCTGGGAGTAAGCCCCATTAGCTATACTGGAACTTACTTCTGAGTAGACGTGCATAGGTTTGAGCTCTGAGTCCTACTAAGTTCAACAAGACCTACTCTCAGGTAAGTTTGTACAGGACACAGCCTAACACAGTCATTTCGTGCGTACATCCTTCTGGGCAGCACTGGAAAGTGTATTTCTTATCACATATCTTCAACAAACATTCTGACTTTTCATATCAAGAAATGCAGTACAGTAATGCCACAATAAATGAAGGTATGCCTTAGGCTTAGAAGCATTCCAGTGACCTGCATCATTTTATTGGGGGCGTGTGTGTCTAAGTCCTGCACTAATATGACAGGCAGTAAAAGGGTTAAAAATCTTCTTGCAAGTCTGAAGGATTTGGGGAAACTGCCTTCTGTCTCAGAGCCAATACTAGATCAAGTTTTGAGTTCACACGTGGTGGGACTGAGCCCCAGGGGATCCCTTTAAACGTTGCCTAAAGTGAGGATTTAACTGTAAGTGGCCTGGTGGGTAGTGGCCCAGTTGGGGGCATTGGCAAAACCACACTTAGAACACAAATGCTCAAAAATTATACATACTTGATAAGTTATGATTGTCAGCAGTGTCAGATATTTTCTCCCCTGTGCCCAGCAGGCACCCTCATAACTAAAAGTCCTTTACTGCCCCTGAAACCAATCCTTTCTCCAGCATACTTTTGCATCTTTCAGTTCCTATGGAAAGTCTTCCCCTCTGAAGACCTGACATGCTAGATTTAATCAAACAATGACCTGTCATTTCTAGCTTAAGAATTGATTGATAAGCACGTAAGTGATTGAAACAAGTGATTTGATTAAAGCAGTAGCTGTTTTCTGAGTTAAGCTACACTTGACTCATCATTATGTATCTCTTTAATTCATATTTTCTGAAATTTCTGAGTAGTACTTAAATACTTTCTTTAAATCCATCTGGATCCTAGACCCAAAAGTAATGTTTATTTAGTAAGCTGTGTAGTAGGGAACTGTTCAGAGTGTCTGCACTCTACATGATTACTTTTGCTTATATATGGTTATCTCTTGTCCATTCAATTTATGAAGACAGCAATAGCCATCTGGCCATGCGTTCCCAAGATAGGCTGAATAAAGAAACCTGATCCTATTTGAAAGTGTATTGTACATTACCTGTACTTGTCATAGCCTTAGCTACATTTACCCAGGTTTACATGCTCCGCTCCATTCAGCAACAGCATATAACATTGCTTCTTTACTTTAACTGACCAACTGGAAACTAACAAATCATCAGACCTTGATGGCATTCACCCAAGAATTCTGAAAGAACTGTGTGATTTTTTTTTTTTTTAAGAAGTAACATAACTAAAACCCACTTTTTCAAAGGACAGGAAATTAGTTGCAGTGCATGGTGATTTAAAAAGAGAGCCAGGAAATTATGAACTTTTTAGTCTAATAAGACAATTGGTAGAAAACATTTTTAAGGTTAGAAGAACTGTAAAATATATCAAACAGCAAACCTTACTGGGGAGGAATCAGCATAAGGGCAGGAGGTCTGGTCTAGAGGCTACAGCCTCCATTAGCCCAAAGATAACATCAGAAGGTTGCCAGTTCGAGGACACCTGCAGCTCCCTGAATGGCTGAGAATGGCAAGACCTTGAAGCAGCTGACAAGCCCAGCTGAGTGATTCCACCTGCTCTTGGTGTGAGCAAGAAGCATCTTGGCTGCCCTCCTTGTGAGAGATGGAGCTGCTTGTCAGCCTGCGTGGGAGAACTGGAGGCCAGAAGTGAGACCAAACCAGGAAGATCCATTCTGAAATGTTGTTGGTTCTTGAAAGAGAGAACCTCTATGATTGTAAAAATCCCCTTGAGGGATTTAGAAACGGCTGCCTATGTAAACCGCCTTGAATAAAGTCAGAGGAGTAATCCGATGACCAGAAAGGGGGTATATAAATACTGAGTTATTATTAGTAGTAGTAGTATAAAAATCAACGTGGGAATCAGAAGTCTTCCTGACTCATCAACGTCTTAGAATTCTTTGAGTACCAACAAGGCATGTAGATAGGGGAAATCTGGTACCCATTATGTACTTAGGCTCCCAAAAAGCATTTGATAACATTCTTCTTAAAAGGCTCCTGAATTCATTTCATGGATTAAATACTTGTTAAAGAACAGGAAGCAGCAGAAAGTAGGAATAAACTGTCAGTTTTCCCAATGGAGGGAATGTAAGCCATCCATTCCCCATTATTGACATGAGAAATTGACCAGATGATTTCACAAAATAAGAAACTTACTCCATAAAAACTGGGGAAAGGAGGAAAATGGCCTCATCCTATAGAAAAGAAAAAAGGGAGAGACATCCGTCAAACAAGTGCAGAGAGAAGTAAATTGTGAAGTATTTTATTTGATCCAAAAATGTTTGACTTTGTAGTGTATAGTTGGGCCCCTAGTTGGATGAGAAAATAGTACCCCATGGTCTCCCTTAAAAGTTGCCTTATTTTCTCAAATCAACCCAATGCAATGCAACTTCTTGTGCTATGAAGTAGCTGCACCAGTGTGGCATGAGCTATATAACCCAGGGGACTTTTGGGCTCCAGAAGCCTCCTCAAGATAAGATAACATTTGTTCCCTTGCCCTGGGGTAAGCCTGTACTGGCCAGCTATATAGCAGGTGCAAGTCTGTGTGGACCCTGGTTAGGGGACATGGAAGGAGATAAGATATTGGCATGCGCTGTTGCTGCCTGTACTGCCCCTTCCCAGCCCCAATCCGCCCCCTCCCTGCCCTGTTGCACCCCTTTCTGCCTCCCTTCCACCCCCTGCACTGACTTATCCACCCTGGTGGGCGTTGTCTGGCCACTGGCATGCAGACCTGGCCATTCACCATTTGCAGTGGTGGATAGTGCCCATTCATTCATTCATTCATTCATTCATTCATTCAATAGATTTGTATCCTGCCTTTCCTATGCCAAAGCAAATGCCCAAGACAGCTTTACATGGTTTTTAAAGGAAAAGAAACATCAGTCCATGTGTCCCAGAAGCTTACAATTCATGTGACCTTTTAAATAAAAGTTTTATAAAACTTCCATCAATTTGAATATAGTCAGATGTTGCAAACAGATCTGTGAAAAAATCACAGTTGAAGATCTGAATGGTGGAATTTGCATGGAAGAATATGTAACATTTATAAGAAATACAAAACAAACCAAAAAAATCAGAGCTCTCAACAGAACTGATTTCCTATATTTCTCCACACCACATAATACTTAATAAAAGCATAAATTAACCCCCCTCTCATGTCTTCTTTATGTTCCTATTTTGTTTTACCTGAGGCTTTTGCTTCAGTATCTGGTATGATGTAATAAGACTTGAAAGAGGATTCTATTAACTCCTTGTAAATAGATCAATCAGATTGAAGGGTGTAATTATGTTAGGGAGACAGAAAGACAAAAAAGAACTTTACAGAGGGTCCACACATTCTCAAAGTGTGTATGAGTGAAGAGAAGACAGGGTATGATGCATTAGTGACCAAACGTTCCAGGAGTTCAGAGATTAGAGTGGGAACTCCTCACTAACCATTTGGAAAGTGCAAGATGCATGTCTAAATAAGAGTGGCCTCTCAAGCATGCTTAATAGCTCTTCTGTGAGGAAGGGAAAAGAGTGAGAGTTGACTAAAAGAGGGGGGAATGTTTATAGGACTGGGAAGTGCTATATAGCTATTCTCAGGCACATTTTCAGGGCATTTTTGCATAGTGTAACTGCATACTGGTGAGGCAATTATGAATATGTTTAAGCAAGGAAAACACACACACCTCAGTGCAGTGAAGCAAAGATACTTGATGGGATAAAGATGGGTGCAGCCTCAGAGAAATTGCTCACTCTGCTCATGCTTATATTACTCTTGCAATATTGCCAAAGTAAGTTTTTCAGTGGATTACTTGCCATGAGAGTGCTCAAGGCAGCTCTAACTCTTGCATCCAGTTTTTTTTTTTTAAAAAAAACCCATCTCTTTTGTGCTCATGAATTGACACAGCTTGCATTTTCTTGCTCAGTTCTAGGCCTCCTCCTTGGTCTCCACCCATCTGGAATTGTGCATCCCCACCCGCAGCACGTAGTAGCGGAGATCCATTTTGCAGAGAATAATCCTCTTTTATGAATGCCTATTTTGTGCAAGTTACACAAGAGGGTTGCATTGTACAAGCCTTCTGTTGAACGCTTTACACAAAAATAGTCATTACTCGAGGCATAAACCCTTTTGTGAATAGCGCTTCATTAGTACTTGAGAGTGGTGTATAATTCATTATAACCCTTGCTTGTTAGCTGACACTCAAATTAAAGGATATCTGTTTATCAATGTATCCCATATAATTAATTTAGGATTGCTTATAGAGAGGTACTCAGAATAGATTTTAAAAGGCCAGCAAACACTGAAAAGAACTGTATGTCATTTTAAATGCACTGATGCCAACAGCTACAAAAAATGTTTAGAAAACAAACTGAATGACAGGAAGGGGGTGGAAATAGAAAGCATGAACCACCCTGACATATCTCAGCTGCTGCTTAGTTGGAGACATGCTGTGCCCTTGGGTAACTTGGGAAAATCTGCATTTCTTTAAGAAGCCCCCTGGCATTTTAGTTGTGAGGTACAGGGAGACATGGCTGTATAGTTTGCCACTAGTTGTATACAGATGTACTTCTGTTAGCACTGGCACTGGGATACAAAAAGATGCCCAAGGCTAACAGTGAAGAACCACAGAAATTAATCCAGCCATCATTTGTAATACTTTCATTTAATATGCATTTTGAAAAAAAGGAATGATGTAAAATTTATTAATATGTCTCTCTTTTCATATCTGTGCGATATTCTGTATTAGCAGGACAAGGCATTGCATGAATGAACTTGAAAAGATCACATTCTCCCCAAAACGTAGTTCTACTAAACAGGAAAATATGGGGGGAATATTTTGTAGAGCTTTCCAGGGTTGCATATTAACCCCTGCTAACTGGGTAAGAGGCACTTTTTAAGTGGGTGCTCTTCTTTTATTTAGCAGGAGGAGAGTAACTGGCCCTCCTCACCCCAGGACTGTCTTTTCTAGTGGCTGTCTGCTGCTGTTCTTTTGCATCCTTTTAGATTTTGAGCCCTTTTGGGACAGGGAGCCATTAGTTGTTTGTGAAACCACTTTGTGAACTTTCTGTTGAAAAGCGGTATATAAATACTGTTAATACTGGAAACTGCGTTTTCAAGAAGTGTAGAAATTAGTACAAAATTGGCTAAGGGCCAAATCCTAACTCCCAGTTAGGGTTGTGCCAGATAGGACAGTGCCACATAGTGCCCTAAGGTCCTCATGGGTCACCTGCCATACTGTGAAGTACTACTCATGACACTAGTATCACTGGTTGAAAAGCACTAGGCTAGATAGTTCCTTTACAAAGTTTGCAAATTATTGGTGAGTTTTATATGGCTTCATCTCAATTCAAAGTTGTTCCCATATTTATGGGAACCTAAAAGTTGTAAGTTTGCCATCTCTTTGGTTATTTTCACATGTCTTAAAACTAACTAGCCAAAGAGCTTGTCCTGAATCTTCTGCCAAATAGTTTCATTGGGCAACCCCATTCTGGTATTACAGGAGAGGGAGACGAAATTCTCTGTTTCATCTTTTCCATATTATGCATAATTTTATTATCCTCTGTCAGGCCCCTCCCTGCCTCTGTTCTAAACTAGGGGTGCAGAAACCCCGACCACTTGCAGCCCTTGGGGCTCCCAATCCGGCCCATGGGGAGCCCCCAGTCTCCAATGAGCCTCTGACCCTTCAGAGACTTGCCGGAGCCCATGCTGGCCCGACACAGCCGCTCTTAGTGTGAGGGTGACTGTTCGACTGCTTACGTGAGCTGTGGGACGAGGCCTCCCTCCACTGCTTGCTGTTTCGTATCTGTGAAAGCTTGCTTTGTACAAGGCCTTTTATAGGCCTTGAGCTACTGCAAGACCTTCATTCATTCATATATGTTCCATCTCTAATAAATTCATTTATCTACATTTATTCAATTAATTAAATTAAATTTTTTTCCTGGCCCCCGACACAGCGTCAGAGAGATGATGTGGCCCTCTTGCCAAAATGTTTGGACACCTCTGTTCTAAACAGAAGAATCCAAAATGCTTTAGAGCCCAATCATATGCATGTCTATTCAGAAGTAAGTTCCATTAGAGTCAATGGGGCTTATTTCCAAGAAAGTGTGGATATGATTGGGCTGCTAGTCTTCCTTTGAAGACAAAGTGTACAAAAATTTAGGTCGCACATTTCTGCACTTTTTCCAGTGCTCCAATACCTTTGTTGAGATGTGGTGACTACAACTGTACATAGTATTCCAGATGTATAAGGCAGGGCCGTCCCATCCTTGAGGTCAACTGAAATGGATGCCCCAGGCAGCAAACTGGCAGGGGACACTGACTTCCATTCATCCGCTTTTCTCTACTGATCCTCCTCCCACTGTTCCCTGTAAGTGGTCTGTGTTGGTGCATAAACCCTTCTTCTGCTGCACGGCATTGTGATTTTCTCGTGATGCCATCCTGGGACATTTGGCAATGACATCATGTGTCATCACCAAACTTCCAGGTTGCTGAGCTCCCTGGTGTGTTCCCCATCCCTGCCTAGAGATTCCTGGTTCTGAACAAGACTCTTCAGAACTTTGCAATCCCCCTCTAAGCTGCTTACGCACTGCCTGAGGGTTGCAACTCACACTTTGAGAACCCACGCATTACAGCAAGCCATTTGGGCACAGCATTTTAGTTAGTTCATGTATCCTAATAAATTGAGCTAGGTGCAAATTTACTCTGGTGCATTGGCAATTATCCATTACATTGAAATATTGTGCTGTACGTCTAGACCAGACAATACTATTTCCTATGGTTGGCAGCAACTCACTAAAGGTTTCAGACAGAGGTCTTTCCAAAACCTGCTACTGGAGAGCCTTTTAACGGAACACTTGGTATTGACACATATATGAAACATGTGGTCTACTACTGACCTATTTACCCTCCTTTACAAAAATCTTGATTGAATCCCACCCAGTTCAATAAAGGCTCCTGCTTGTAGGTTGTATTTCAGGAGGAAACCTGAATTATTATAAGTATTGCAGGAAGGAATGCAAATGTTGCTGTATGTGGTGAACATTTGCACACATCTTACGCATGGAAGCAGTGGGACACAAAGACAGGAAGTAATTGCCATGATATTCAGGGAGCTCTGCAGTGTACTAGGCTGCAGTCAAAGATTAGGAAAAAAATTATTCCTTTTTATTCTGTAACTGTGAGGTTCAACAAACAAGTTTCATTCCCAGATATTCCACTTTTATATTTATACATGCACGCTCATGGGCCTGGATGAGGGCATCTAATATAGTGGAGAAATGGAAACCTTGAGCAGTATATGCAGTATAACCTTGAGCAGTATATATAAGTGGGTGCTCCTCTTTTTTTAGCAGGGGGAGAGTAACTGGCCTACCTCACCCCAGCAGTGTCTGTTCTAGCGGCTGTCTGCTGGTATTCTTTTGCATCTTTTTAGATTGTGAGCCCTTTTGGGACAGGGAGCCATTTAGTTATTTGATTTTTCTCTGTAAACCGCTTTGTGAACTTTTAGTTGAAAAGTGGTATATAAATACTGTTAATAATAATAATAATAATAATAATAATAATAATAATAATAATAATAATAATAATAATAATAATATATTAGTAGGCTTTATAATCTTAGTCCTGTAAAATAAATACAAGTCTGTGCTCTCTGTTGTACCAATTATAGCCCCTTCTTGTTTTCCACTTAGTGTATCCAAAGTCAGTTCAAAATTATTACACAGCTGGGGATGCCTGAAGCAATACTTCCTCTTTTCCTTCACTGTTTTCAATTCCTGTGTCAATTTTGTACATCTTCAGTCAACTCTAATTAAAATGATTATTCATTTACTACATTTGTATCTCACCCCGCTTCCAAAGATTTCAGAGTTGCATTTTTTTTTTACCCTCTCAACAATCATGTTGAGGATAAGTAGGCTAGACTGAGAGGTAATGAGATGTAGGCTTCTTACATCCAGCATCAACACAGTAGCCACTGACTCTGGTTCAATGACAGCAGCCAAAGACAACTTATACTCACTCAGAACATTAGTCTCTCACAAACATAATGGTCTGCATGTACTGATACAATAGAATAACCAGCCTATAAATAATCCTGTTGGAGAGCCTCAGTATTGTCAAGTAGTTTTGTTCACTAATGGGACAAGGCAAAATGACTTGCAAGTTGTGAAGTGCTTGGAGGGTTTCTTTCCCATATATACACATGTTCAAGCATGTGATGACAGCTGTGATTTTCTCCTCAAGGTTCCTTGTGCAGCTGTGCTGACATTCTTCAAGGATAAAACAGGGCTTATTTACTACAGGGCTTTTTACTACATCCATAAGAAATTACTCTCCCTGCCATTTTGTATAGCTCTAATCAGAAACCATATCAACTGCAAATCCCTTTTGAGAGAGTAAGAGGAGGGTCAACAGCATGTGAGGAGCAATTCATCATCAATGCCTTCATCTGCAGAAAATTACACACCCCATCTTTTATGATATGTAAAATCAACTTACCATTTGTTGCTTCAATTTCTAAATGACTTCCAGTGAGTGAAAAGTAGCTAATTATTTGACTCCACCCACAAGTCTATAATTGCTTGTGCTTGGATTTTGGTTTAAATGCTGATTTAGGCATACAAAACATACACAATGTTTTCATAATATAGCCTATACTCAAGATAGGAAGTAAATGAATGCCAACTACCTGTGTCCACCAGTAAATCTGGACTGGAGGATATGGGACATGCTTCCCAGCAATTTGTCTCCTGTATCCCTAACAAGTGGTACCTACCCTTTCTCCTGGTGGTCAACAGGACTCTTAAGACCAAGTTTATACATTACATGGACATGGTTGCTATCACTATTGGTAATGGATACTTGGGAATTGTGTTCTATCCTCCAGCTAGACACAGGGGTAAGTGAGGGATTTGTCCCTTTCTGTTGAGAAGGCATGAGGCTTGATGGCGGGAGAGGGAGGTAAGAGAGTTTGGAAGATGCTAGGGTGGCTACAGGTGGCTGTAGGTTTGTGCTCTTTCTCAGCATCTCCTCATGGCATGGGATGGCAAACCCACCCCCACCTTTGTTGAACTGCATTGGTTTATCTGGTCACCAGTTTTGGTGGTGATTAGGAATTTTTTGGTTCCTTGCCAGTTTGTTGTTGACTGTCATGAAGGGCAGGATAACGTACTTACACTCTTTTACGGTGGGGGATAGAATTTTGTCTGGCAATGTTTGTCGCAGTTGGTAGGTACAGTGCAGGTAACAAGGAAAGAAAGAATGAAATTGATGGAGATATTCATTGTGTGTAAGGATGGTGCCAATCCTTCAAGGGGAAGTGCTGCAAAGGAAGTGAGATGGATCTTCTTTAGGCACTGGAAGCACCACAACCTCAAAGGCTGAGTGGCAATGTGATACCATAAGGAGGCCCCCTGAAACCTAATAGGATGGTGGTGTTGAGCAGGAACCAGATGGTATCTGCTCAGCATCAGGGTGAGGATGCCCAAAGAGAAGGAAATCTTTCTCTGTCCAGCTTCTGACAGAATTGGGCCCTGTGTGTGCAGTGGGTGAAACAAGTGCTGGAGGAATGGAGAGGAAGCATTGCAGTAATAATAATAAAAAACTTTATTTTTATCCCGCCCTTCTCCCAAAAAGGGACCCAGCTATAGCTGCGGTTTTCAAACTCTCCAGGAGTTTGAAACCCACAGTAAGTCTTTGCGGGGGCGGGGGGGGGAGGCAGCAAGGGCAGGGGGAAGGCAGCGACGCGATCCCCAGGATTGCATCGCTCAGGGGGCTGCAAGGACTGGGGTGCACCCTCCAGTCCCTGCAGCAGACGTCCCTGTGTGCGGGGAGCCCTGTGCGAGCGCCTGCAGGGCACCCCAGGTCAGGGAAAGGGAGAGTGGGGGGATCACGCTCCACTTCCGCTTTTGCGGAGGCAGAGCAGATTGCTCCACTCTCCCTTTCCCTGACCTGGGGCGCCCTGCAGGCACTTGCGCAGGGCTCCCCGCACACAGGGACAGCTGCTGCAGGGACTAGGGTGCACCCCAGTCCCTGCAACCCCGTCGGAAGGGAAAGCGGAGCGATCGTGCTCCGCTTCCGGTTTTGCAGAGCAGGGTGCGATAGCTCCGCTTTCGCTTTTCCTGACCTGGGGAGCCCTGCTGAAGGTTGTGCAGGGCTCCCCGCACCCCTGGGAGACTGCAGGAGGCTTGGGCAAGTGCACCCAAGCCCCTGCAGCCCCCCTGAGCTGCCTTCCCTTAAGGGGGCAGAGGCCAGGACCCACAGGCTGGGGTGTCACGACGCCCCAGTTTGAATACCACTGCAGTATAGGATAACGGAAGGTCTTGTAGCATTTAGAGGTGAAGGCCTGGCACTGAAGAAAATAGCAAACAATTGCCCAAAAGGCCAAGTAACCTAAGAACAGCACAGACCATATTGCTGCTCTACCCTATGGAAGGTCTTTTGCATTACATGTCAATTGGGCCTGCAGTGACCTGGAGAGGAAGGGCAGAGTCAGAAAGCCAGCTGCACATTTCGACAAAGAATTCAGGGGTGAAGAGGTTAATGACACTACATTACCGAGGCAGCTTACACATTATATCATACTTCTGCTACATTGAGGGCGGGCTAGGATAATCTTTCCTCACAAAAAACACTAAAACATTCCTGTGGTTTGTCATGTGATGAGCACACAACAATATCATATTTCTATTTAATTTTTTCCACAGAAAATAAATGAATTAGCTGTAGAATAACTTATCTGTGCACTCCATAGAGCCTACTGTGCAGGCACATTTAGTGGGAAATAAATTCTACTGGAAATCAATCAAGCTAATTTTTCATAAAATGAAGTTAGGATTGAGGTGTTAATTTGTTAATAAAAACATTTGATGTTTTATTCTTTCTTTTTAAAAAAAATTGGAATAGGAGAGCACATTGAGATATATGTACTTGGAAAAAATAGTTCATATATTCTGTGGTCTTCAAAATTGAAAACAAAATGGAGACTCACCTCTAACCTGTGAGTGTAATGCAGAGAAATTCAATCTATATTAGTATTCATATGGATTTTAAAAAAATATATAACTACAGTCAGTTCTATCTATATGTGAATTCGCTATCTGTGAATTTGCTTATCTGTGAGGGGCAGTTTTGTCACCTGCCTCTCATTATCTGTGACTCTGTTCTCTGAGTATACTGTGCTGGTGCCACATCAGATTTGCATTGGTATTGTCCCATGGAGACTCATCAGACACATTTGTGTCTGTTTCCAAACTTGCCCCACTACCTTGGGCACCATCTCAGGAACTCCAACTGAACCTTCACTACCCTGGTGATGATGAAAGGTCTCTGGAAGGCTGGCGGGCTGCTCTGGGGCTGAGGCAAGCCCAGGAATGAGTCAAGAGACAGGTGGAGGAGGAGGACAGGTGAAGCAATCTCCTCCCCACTGCTGATCTCTATGGTTGTTGGGCCAGCAACCATCAATGCATTGAGAGATATCTAGCAAGGGGGAAGAAGCATTAGCTTTTGGAGATGCTGATGAGCCCTCATTATCACCCAGCCCCATATACTTCAAGTTGAGATTCAAGTTCATAGAGTGTATGATGAAGAGGATCCCCTGGAACCTGACCCCATTTTTTCTATAGGCTCAATGATTTGGTATCTGCTAATTGAGTATCCACTAGGTTTTCCAGGGACCTAACTGTAGCAGATAATGAGAACTGCCTGTATGAGGGCTATTCGAATAGTAACCTCCCTTTGCCTTTTAAAAAGCAAGAATGAAGGAAAACAATGTAATACTGCTCAAAAGTTACATACCATGTCAGCACTTCACTTTCACATAATCTCCATCTGAATTGATGGCGATTGTCTCCCCTCCCCAAGAAAGTAGCTGCCCATGCCTGAGCATTGTCATAGAGAAGACTCACACCTTCTGTTTACACAGAATGCAAGCCGGCTGAGCTCCCCAGCAGCAACTTTCTTGACAAGGGGAGACAATAGTTTTTCCCAGGATAAATCAATTGCCTCACCTGAAGTGGAGATTACCTGGAAGTGAAGTGCTGGCATGTATGTAACTTTTGAGCAGTATTACATTGTTTCCTTTATTCTTTTTTTTTTTTTTAAAGCCAAATGGAGATAACTTTCTGAATAGCCCTCATATTTTCTTGAAATGTTTCTGCTATGAGCAAATCCACTGATGCTTTTGTTGTTACAGTACAGGTATATTTGGTCTGTTGCCTTTTATTGTATCTTTTTCCTTTTTTGTGAGGTGGGCAGATTTTTTTAAAAAAAATCTCTATACAGGTACTTTGAAATGAGATTATGCCTCTGTTTCAGTGATTTTCATATTTGCTAATTTAAAAGCCTTGCTCAGAAAATTGCAGCATATGCTTTTGCTCTTCCTGCCTTCCCCAGGGGAAAAAAAACCTGAAAAGGTTGTGAATTTCTACTCATTAAAAATAAAAATAACAGCAGGATGGTGTTTTTGGTTTCTGTTTTCAATAGGATTATTTTACAATGGCAGACAGAACATTAAAAAAAGACTCTCAGCAGGACTACCATCTGGAGCATGCCATGGAAAATGGCACCCATACGATTCTCGCTTTCAGTCGGCAGCTTTACACTTGTGATTCCAACGACAAGAGAATTACGGTAAAGAGGTTGATGATAAATCTCACTTAGCAGGAGAAAAGAGAGTTAAATCAAGACTGAGTAAATAAAGCAGTTCCAAAAATAAAACTTTTGTAAATCTCTAATTCTCAGGGCTGGATTAACAGTTACGTTATATGGGGTATTGTCCTTGCTACACTGATACATCTGTTGTTCTGTCCTTAACTGACAGCCCAATCCTACCTAAATCCCCGTGCAGCAATGCAGTGGTGCCAGTTCCAGTTCAGCTTTTGCTGAATCCTGCAGGCGATTTTTGCTCGCTGGAGATCTCAAGTCCGCAGTACAAGTCTGCATTGATCCGTGCAGTTGGGTCTGGCCTTGGAAAGGGGGTTTGGATATGGTTCTAGTTGGCACCACCAACCCCATCTCCTTCCCAGGCCCAATCCGCCGTTGTTGCTCCTTTGCACCCGCTCCCTGCTCTCTCCCCTTCCTCTTTTCATCCCTGCACTGGAATTATCTGCTCCAGCTGTGGCCTTTTTGCTAATTTACCTGGGCCTCATGCTGTCACAAAGTGCTTTACAATGCTTTTGTGACAGTGCTGCTGGCAGAACAAATGTTCTACCAACACAGGCCCTCAATAAGATTGAGCCATGAAAGTATCTTTTTGTGGAGGATATCTGTTCTGGTTCCTCTGCTGATCTCCCTTAAACTTTCTCTCCATTAGATTACAGTGTCTGTTTTCTTCACATACACCAGTGATATAGTGGCCATCCTCTTTGTAGCAGGATGGGGAGAAAAATATAATATGTTGGTATTTTCATAATATTTATATCCCACCTTTCCAATTCAGAAGGCGATGCTGCGGGCGCTTTTCTCCTCTTCTGCTTTTCCCATGATGGGAGATGTACATTGTAGGGTATGGGGAATGACACCCTAAAGGAGAATGAGGTGCAAAGAAATGCAAAGGCTCACAGTTGTTGCCGATAAAGGAGTTTATTTAGTTAGAAGGGGTGAAGAAGGTTGTCTTGCTTGTACACTGGAAGGATCACTGTCCCAGGGATAGTTGCCACTCTTTGCTATCATTCCTCTTCACTCAGTGGACCAAGGGATGTGTGGTTCTGTTCAAACTGAGGCTCTTTGCAGGCTCCTGGTCCAGCTTCCAAGAGTGTCTGCCCTGGGCATTGCCTGCCTGCCCTAGTCCAGATGGGGGCTGGCCCTGGAGACAAAGTAGGTTGCCTTCTGACCAGTGGGTGAGGGCTGTGGGGCTCTTGGTCTTTCCTCCACCACTTTAGCCTTTTCCTCCTTCTCTCTTCGTGGAGTCTCCCCCTCCAGTCTTATATTGAACCCACAATGTTTTGTTTTTTTTTCCCCAAGGAGAGCACAGTGAGGGTGATATGGGCGTACGGTGACAAAGACTTTAGAGAAGGAGGCCCGAATTACCATGGTTTGAATAGAGGGACAAAGAGCCTGCGCTTGTTGAACACCGAGAAGACTGCTATTATCTCTCCCTCTTTGCCATACTTTGACTTGATAAACCACGACGTAAGTTACTCTGGGTTTTGCTTTTGTTGGATATTAAGGTAAGGTGAGCAAAATTTTTAGCAAATGTATATGGATCAAAATTGTACTTTTATATTTGCCTTTTCCTTTAATTAAGACAGGTGCCTATACCAGACAAAGACACAACGTATTGGTGCCAAATGTTCAGGATACCTGCACTGCATGGAAAGCATCATGTGATAAAGGTATGTCATCTACACTAGAGAAAACCAGTTTTATATGCTTATCATTGAGAGTGTGCTATATTTTCAGTCTTTTAAGACTTTTTTTGGTGTAACTTTCTTTACTGGAAGATGAGTATTTTGAACTAGTGAAGATCCTTTACTAAAGGGACATAAAAAATCAGCACTGTTGCATTGTCATTAGTTCTGCTTTATACCCTTCCAAAAATCTGTTAATAACTTTTAATCCTAGATAAGTCAACCAGGGAAGAGTAAGGAATTGCATTTGCTGCCTTGAAGGAAAATATAGGTTTAAACATCCCCCAGACTCTGTACTGCTCCTCTGATTAAAACAGTAGCATGCACACTTGTGAGTTGGCACTTTCTACTTTGCAGTCTCAAAGTAACACTTAAGCATTTTGCACATGTTTAAATATATTGTTACCAATGGCATCATAACGGTGCAGCCGATGTGGGCCAAGTGGGTGACACCTTAAGAAGGAGTGACGCTACACTGCCTGACCCCCTGTTTAGTGATCTTTGGTCCACTCTGGTCCCAGTCACCTTGAACTTTTGCCTACAATGTTTTCACCACATGCTGGCAAGACCACAAAGCAACTAGAACCAGAGCAAGCTGAAGAACACCGAATGGAAGTGGTCTAGAGGTGGGCTTTTCATGTTTAATGTAATGCAATAGGCCAGAAGGTCAGGGGCAATGTGATTATGGGTGCAATCCTAACTGGCAGTTATGCCGGTATAGGTGGCCCTGGACGATCGCAAACATGCTTTACAGCACATTTGCGCCTCCTTAGGCAGGAGCTGTGTCGGTACATTCAGATGCGCCGACGTGGATGGAGGCAGAAGCCTCCACTGTGGCTCCCATGCTGCTGCTTGTGTCGGCGCGAGCGTGCCGACATAAGCAGCAAAGGTAGGCATGGGGGGGCATGGGGAGGGGCTGTTACTGTGCAGGGAGAAGGCGGGGGAGGGCGGGCCCAGAGGCGGGAATGTGGGGAGCTGGGGGCGGGGGCGGGACCAGGCGGTTATGCCGGATCCCAACCCCCGTCCCCTGGGTGGGCAGAGCGGCTTCAAGCCGCTCCGCTCTTCTTGGACTTGCGCCATCCCCAGAGGTGGTGCAGGTCCGAGGAGACCTATAGGGGCGTGCAGCCCTTACCTACGGGTAAGGGGAAGAGCTTCCCCTTGCCCATGGCTGAGCCGCTGCTCACTGCAATCCCGCGTTGGATGCAGCACAAGCCTCCTGGCTTGCCTGCTCCAGCGTGGGTTAGGATTGCGCCCTATGTCATTCTGTTACCCCCGAACTTCCAGAATGCTGAGCTGCTGAAGCTTTGCACCAAGTGAAACCCACCCTTGGGACATCTCTGATTTTGACCTAGTTTCAGATAGGTTAAAAATATTATATAATTAGCAGCTCATCCTATTTGAATGCCACACTGATATGCATTATATCCCCAGCCCATCCTGGCAATGCCATGCTGATGGAGCATCAACACCAGTGCAACCAGGTTCATATGCCAAATGCAGTTGCAGTAACATCTCCAGCATCTATGGAAACACCAACAAAGCTTTGTTAGAATGGCAACTTGATGTCCTGATATTGGTGTCTTGTCAGCATTAAATTCGGCACATCATTGGTGCGACATCACCATGACACCAGCATGTCATTGATATGAAAACCATGTGTCATTGTTGTGACATCAGTACATTTCCTTACCATCTCTTGAGGGGCTGCAGTAGAACTCTGCAAAGGACCGCTATTCAACCTCCTGAGGTTACAGTGCAGACCTAAAGAACAAAATGCATTCTCATTAATGTTTAGCAATGGTTGGAGTGGCATTCAGCAAAAGGAAGCAGACATTCCCTGCTCTTACGTGTTGCAAATGGAAGGGATAATTAGGTAACACCATTGACAGCAGAAACATATGTGATAATCCCAAAGGGTCAGAATGGGGAGGGTAAAGACATGAGAGGCAGAATGCAGCATCGATACCTTGCAGCATAGGATTCCTCCCCCTTACCTGTGTGTGCAGTGCATTGTCCTTACTTCTCCTGTTGGGTTTCTAAGGTTAAGATTCAGGTTGGGTGTTTGTGTGTAATATTCTCCAAGGGCAGAATATCTGGCATAAGATTTCTGAGAAGACAAGGGTTAACAAAAAATTTTCTCATATGTATTAGGAGGTACAAGAGATTATTTATGCAAAATGCTGCTTTTGTGCATTGTGCCCATTTAACCTGGTTCCTGTAATTAACATTCCCCTGAGAGACCAGAGAGATATAGTTATAAGCTGTGCATCTTCTCATCTGAGCTGTAGTCTCCCTGGTAGGGGCTTTAGTACTGGTGTTGGTATGCTGTGATTGGCTGCCAAATCTGTAGCCTGTATCAAATGCTCATTGGAGGGAAGTGGGTGGGGCAGGTGGATGGCAGGAGGTGCAGTTTTATGCTGCTTTTCCCTTTCCCTTTGTTCTTTATGGAATTACGCCAACCTATGCAAGTTCTGTTGTTGGTATACCCTTTTTCTGGCATGAGCACACCCCTTGTTTGAAGTGGGATTTAGGTATGGTGTACATCAATGCCTTCTTATCCCTCCCATGCCTTCCATGTGTTATACACTAACCTCCTCCCTGTTTTGGCCTCTCTGCCACCAGAGTTATACTGGCCTCTGTGTGACATCCAAGCTACATCGATGCAGCTTTTTTCCAGTGTTGCACCAGTATCCATGGTGTATGCATCATTGGGTAGAATGGAACACTGTGTGCCACAGATGAGCTAAGCAACATGGCTGGCTGGATGTAGTTGGCTTAAAAAACTAGTATCGGCTTCAGTAAGGTTGGCCTATTCATAGCATAAACTATGCAGCCTATGTCGAGTAATGGAAGTGCAGAGAGCAGCAATCTCAGGGTGTCCTTCACTCTGAGTCTGCCACAGTGGAAGATGGAGCTGCATCAATCTGCTTCTGCTTACTAAAAGTGGGACCATGAGTTGGAAATGGATTATCTACTTCCCTACCCACTCACTTCACACCTTCCTCATGTGGTTTCTTTAATCTTAAAGAGATTGTGAGAAAATAGGTGGATAGGGAAGCGGTTTTTTCAGATGTGGGCAGTGGTAATCAGTTCTACTCACCTTCCTTGCACCCATCCCTTTAAATTTAAAGGGACTGTAGGAAGAAGGAGCAGGAGTAGGGAAACAGCCACTTAACTCACCCTTTCCTTGCAGTCTCTTAAAAAAAGAAAGAAACAGAACGTGTGGACATTCTGGTGTTCTCATCAGGATCCACATTTCCTGTTTTATTGGAAAGGATTGTGTGGGAAGGAGTAAGATAACTGGCTGCTTTTTCCTCTTTCTGGGGTTTTTGGGGGATGGCAACATTGAGCAGTCCCTAAGCTTCACCACACTTCTGAAACCCAGTGGCAGACCACCCCAGCCCCATGCCCCAGGGCAAAGGTCCATGATGGCACCCCCCGCCCGTGGGCTGTTGCTGCCCCCCTGTGCAAAAAAGTGACCCCCCCAACTCACCCAAGACTCAGGGAGCCTCACAGAACTCAGGGCTGCTTCTCTCTTTGAGATACCCTCTCTGAGGTACCCTGATGCTATAAACTATGCTTCTGGGAAACCGGGAGCACTGTTTCCAATCCCGTCTGGAGCCCAAGAGAGGCTTCCGTGGGGTGCTAGAGGCTCATGCTTGGGACATTTGCCCCATCTAATACAATGGAGGTCTGCAACTGCTGAATCCAGAGAGAGGAGGAGAAATGTAGGATTGCAAGCATCTTCCTTTCCTCATCTGCACTGTTGATGAACTTGGGTAGATGTGGTTAAAACCTTTTTGGTTATTCTACTATATATCTTGAGCAAGTCTTAAGTTTCCATAAAGATATGAGAAAGGGCAACAAACTATGGGTATGTATTAGGAATTCCTTAGATAGGTTGAAATGGGAACCTATGTTAATCATGGGCTATATGCTAAAGTATATATGGTATATTTGATATTGGGTGAATTTCCTCTGATGTGTATGCAGCTGGGGCCCTTGAAATGTTATTCTAGCTTTGTGAGAACAATTTCTCTCCAAGTGGTTCCTGCACAGCTGGAGCAGTGTTTAAATGAACTCACATTTAAACACAAGGGTGGGGGCTGATTGCACAGGTTTTTTTTCCCCCTTATAGAATCATCATGCTCCATAGTGCCAGTTCCATAGCTGGGATTCACACAATCAGTTTCTGTATGTTTCAACCATTTAATCATATCTCAGCTATACATGAGCTGCTCCTGGAAAAGCAGCTCTTCTGTGGCTTACATAACACTAAAAGGGCCTCCATGTTAGACATGCACATAGCAATAAATATAAAATGGGAACATAAAGTGGAAAGCATACTTGGAAGTCCTGCTTTTTCAAGAATCCTGGTCATCCCTTGTTGACTTACATCCATTGCAAAAGACGCGGGCTTTACTCTGTTGCTCTTCAAATTATATATGTATGACCACTTGAAGTTTTGGGTGTTCACGTAAATACAAAAACAGTGTCTTATGGCACCTAAAAGACTGATGGTGGCATAATTGTTTTTGGACCAGAACCACAAAAATAAAGTGATAACTTCACTAGATAGGTATATACCGCAGACACCCGCCCATAAGTTGATCTCACAGATAAGACGAGGGCAGGTTTTGAGCCCAGAATCATGGAATTTGCTATGACCCTTGGATAAGTCGGGGGTTTAACTTAGGGAGGTGTCTGACTATAATTTTGTCTGATTTTACCCGACGCCAGATCCTGAAAAATGTCCAGTAATTGTTATCTAAGAACTGTACCATCTAATTTATTAAAAATAAAGTAAAAGATCATAAAATATATTTGCATTCAGTAGATTTTTTAATTCTGGTCTCCACAACCTTTTTGTAAACACTGTCAGAGTATTAAGTGCACTGTAAACAACATACTAATAGAACAGTGGTTCCCAACCTGGGGTTCATGTACCCCCAGGGGCACTCAGCAGGACCTTTAGGGGTACTTGAAAGAGAATGGAATAATGGCAGTGCTCCAGAATGCCTTGCAGGGCCAGCAAGGCAGGAAGAGAGGTAGCTAGTTGACTGTGAACGCCCCACTAATAGCTAATTTTTGGTGATCAATTCATGTTTGAACCAGTGATTGAAGACCAGCACAGGAAAAAAACTAAAACATAAAAAAGTGATCTATCACTCAGAATTTCTCAGGCTATATCTGGTGCAAAACAGTGCAAAGGCAGTCTTCTGCTCTTAACCCAGAAGCTCTACATATAACATACAACTTGGAACACAACTGGGAGTGTGCAATTCAACTCACAGCAGAGACAAGCAACAGCAAACGGCTGTGACCAAGTGCAGCTGCACATAGCTGAAACCCTATTTACTCAGAAGCAAACCCATTGCTTTCCTTGGGTGTTATTCCTAAGTAATGGTACTCTGAATTGTAGTTTGTGAGACATTTGATGGGAGTGTTTCCACTTTCAGGGAAGGTGCATCCTGCAGCTGCAACAAGCCCACCCTCAGCTGGTCTGAGGGCTGTTTCCTCTTGATTTACAGCAGGATCAAGGCTGCCAGGGGAGTTTCAAAGAAGTGGGGTGATTCTGCCCTTTTCCTCTCACCCCCACCCCCCACTGCTGGCTTAGCTTCACTGCCATCTTTTCCTGGGAGTAAGCCCCATTGAAAATAATGGAACTTTCTTCTGAGTTCCAATTACTGATCCAATGCACTGGCTTGGGCTCAAAGGCTGCCATCCTATGCACACTTTTCTGGGAGTAAGCCCCATTGACAATTGAATTTACTTCTGAGTAGGCATGCACAGGCTTGGGCTCAAAGGGAGTAAGCCCCATTGACAACACGCATGGGACATGCTCCAGGCTCCTGCTCCCCTTTTCTGTCCTTTCGAAGACTAGCAGGGGCGGAGGAGGAGGAATGCCTGATTGCCTGGGAATACTGCAGAAGCAAGCATGCTCTCCTAAAAGCTTACTACATAAGCAGCTGTTGCAAGTGCTTCCTAGCTCCTGCCAGCATGCAGCTAAAATCTCTGGCTAAAATACCTGTTGCTGCAGAATAATTCTACTTTAAATTCTGCTCTCTGCTTTTCCTGTGTTTTGCATCTTTGCAAGGTCTCCAAGACTCTTCCAGTGAAAAGAACACACACACAGGGAGATTGCTTCTCTTTCTCACACAGATGCTCCCCCCACATACACAAATGCAGGGACTTTTCCCCTCCAGTCCAACTTCATTGGTGAGGATAGGGGGAAATGAGGTTAGCAAGGAGGTTTGCAAAACGTTTTGCAAAGGAGAGACTGAAGTGTGACTGTATACAGTAAGGGGAGAGGTAGAGAGGAAAGATGGAGAGGTATGGAGGGAATAGGAGAGCCCAATCCTAGGTATGCTTACTCAGAAGCAAGTCCCTTAATAGTCAGTGGGGCTTACTCCCATGAAAATGAGGCTAGGACTGTAGCCTTAACTGTTTTAAGTGCTCTCTCTCTCTCTCTCTCTCTCTCTCTCTCTCACACACACACACACATGCACGCACGCACACTTTTCCTTTTATAAAAGTTAACTCTTCCTCTCCCCTCCAGTACAACTTCATCAGTGGTGAATGATTATGAGGAGAGGGGCTAGCAAGCATCAGCTTCGCAACAGAGAGTTTAAAGTTTGGATTCAATAAGGGGGAGGGGGCAAAAACAAGGATAGAGGAGATGGACTTAACCCTTTCAATGGCTTGAGAAACAAAGGTACAGCCTTCTGCAGGCTGCTGCTGCTGCTGCTGCTGTCTCTCTCTCTTTTTAAAAAGATCACTCTCCCCCCTTCCCCCCCTGTCCAACTTCATCTGTGGGGAGATGGGAAGGGGGTTAGCAAGTTGGGCTTTCCAATGGAGTGCTTGAAGTTTAAATACAGTAGGAAGGGGGACAAGAAGGAAAGAGGAGATGGACTCAGCTGTTTCAAATGACTGCTTCTCGCTCGATCAGACACCCCCTCCCACACACAGCTCATTGTCTCCTGCTCTATCTTGGGTGCCTGCAGAGATGCCTCCATGGGTGTTGGTACTGAGCGAGGGGGGCTGTGGTGGCAATTGCCCTGCCCTGCCCTGCCCTGCGCTTGGAGCTTCTGCAGCTGAGGAACAGCCTGAAGGAGCATGTGGAGCACACCAGCACCACACCCACAGGCAGCTGAGAATACTCAGCAGCAGCCCCAGCCTGCATAGCCTCCTCTCAGCAGATCACTTGCTCCCTCCCTCCCAGAATAGTGATTGGCTGGCTCACTTGCCTCCCCCCACCCTCACTGCTTGCCTGCCCCGGAGATTAGGCGGGGCAATGATTTAGACTGCTTTTCTGGGAAGAAATTTTTCACTTTATAGGCGAGTATCTACGGTAGGTAGAGGTGTTTAAAAATAGTCTTATTTTTTTTTTACTAAGAAGTAAGTCCATTGTGTTTTGTAAGACATAGAGCCCAATTCTGGGGTGCCCAGTGCTGGCAGTACATTCATAAAGCACTTTCCTGCTTGTGGTATATATGTACTGCTGGCACTGAGGCAGTGTCAGTCAGTGCTTGACTTCAGAGCCAGGAGGACCTGGTACTGGAGTGGCCAGGTATAAGTGTTGCTGCCTTTTTGAGGCTTTTTTTGGTGGGTGGGAGGTATGGAGGGGCAGAACTGGGCTGAGGGAGGACAGAAAAAGGGGAGGATCAGCCTGGAAGTGGGGTGGAAACAACGGCAGAAACTGCCGCCTAACCCTAGGCTCCCTCCCTGGCCAGGAGGCCCTACATGGGCTTCCTTGGTTCTGTGCCTGCTCAAGAGCAGGTATAGCTCCAAGGAGATCCATTGGAGCTGCAGTGGTGTTACCTGGGGTAAGGGAACAAACGTTCCTTTACCCCGAAGAGATTCTGGCTACAGCAGCAGCCATTTCAGTGCCGCTGTTCCTCTGGGCACCAAGACACCATAGGATTGGGCTGCCCAGCTGTAACACATATATGTGAATATGAATTATTTTAGGAGTCAGAAATCATCATTATCAGTGCAATAATATTAGTTTGAGAGATCTATGTATACACTACTTTTTACTAGGCTTTTGTGATCTCATTGGCTGAACCCTGTCAAAGCCACAAAAAGGTTTTACTTACACAACGCAATTGAGTGTAGCTCCACTGACCTCAATGCTGTTCAGGCCTGCCAGATTAAAAAAAAATCCCTTAATTTCCCAGTGTTAATGTTATTTTAATTTTCTTGTTTCAGAGCTTTAGGTGATAGTAGTAGGTCCAGTAGTTGTTTCAGCAGCACCTGGAGGGTGGGAGGGGCAGCCATGTAAGAAGATAAAAGAGGAGGCCATCAGACCTCCTAGGGAGAAATTCTTCTGTAGGCACCACTAGTGAAAATGCCCTGTTCCTAGTGGTACTTGATTGATGCAGCTTTTTTTTTCCTTTCCCAAGTGTGTCTTTGTAGGATAAGGAAGGAGTTGTGCTTACCTTCCTTAAGGTGTCCAACTTTTCTTGCTGTTAATAATTTTATATGAAGTATTTCCAAGATCTCTATTGAGATCATAGCTGTTTGATCTCCTGTGTAGTTATCATGTGCACATTTAATGTGTTAGGTACACTTTATGTGAAAATTGGTATGCAAAGGATTTTGAAAAACAACAACAGCAGCAACCCAGCAACTGTTAAACTGGGGTAACTACTTATTGTTTGACAGATACATGCAGAGTCTTATAGCTGTGCAGAACTTGGTGACCCCCTGTGCTCTGTTTTTGATGATTAGCTTAAAAAGGTAGCAGTCTGTTTGAAATCCAAAGCAGGGGGTAATGCAGTACCAGGGATTAGCAGGAAGCTTCAAAGAAGAGGTTGTGGGGTTATTCCACTTGGAACTGACATAAAGGGCTTCCTGCAGCCTGTCTCTGAGCTTTCCTTAAGTAAGTAGGTTGGGATGGTAGATTGACCATGGCAGTTAGTCAATATGCTAAGAAGCTTCCTTGAGGATTTTGCAGCTCACACAGTGCTATATAAACTGCTGCACACCTACAAAGTTATCAGAGGGCCTTGAACTCATCAGATCAAACCTGAAGTGTATGGCCCTAGTCCTTTGGTGACATTGAGCTGACTCTGAGATTTTTTGTTTGCACAGATTATTTCCTTCATTATAGATTAAATGTTAATCGCTCTCTCTATCTGTGTGTGTGTGTGTATGTGCATGCATGGATGTACACATGGCAGTGTCTACACAGGCTCTAATAGTGGCAGAGGTGTTTGCACACAAGCCTTCCATGCAATACAGGTAGTTGGTACACTGGTGGCATTGGCAGCTGGATCTGGTGGTTTGGATCTGGTGGCTGGATCTCTGCTTTCAAAGTCATGGATGTTAGGCAGTAAGATAAGAAATTTGTCTAAACAATAGTAAAATACAGTTAAACACATGTAACATTCATAGTATGTTTTAAAACAACGTTACAAACAGATGGTAAAGAGACCACATGCATATTTTAGATTATGGATATTCTGCACCATCTTGTAATAATTCCAAGATAGTTTGTGCTATCCTACCTACCACAGGTTTTTCAGATGACGTAAGAGCATATGACCAACAAGCTTAACAATTATGGCTGAGGTATTCAATCTGTGTGTCACGCCTCACTAGTGAGGTGTGGCTAGCCTCCAGGGACATCACCAGGCATCTTGGGGAGAGAAGCTGCTCTGCTCTACTCTGCTGCATATGCCGCCTCCTGATGTGCTGCTTTTCTGAGGCTGAGAATGAGGTGGGTGGGGCAGTGTGAAACATGGCGGGGGGGAAGTGGGAGAGAAGGCTGGCTGGGCAGGCAGAGGTGCCTGGTCTCATGGAGCTCTCTCCATGTGCAACCTAGCCCCAAGGACTACATTTCCCAGTGTGCCCCTCACTCTGGGCATCCTGGGATTGGGCACAGCTGCTTGGGAAGGAAGGAGCCAGCCTGCTCCTAGTGGGGGGGAGGGGCGCGGCGGCGTTCAAATGCCCCAGCCTGCATCCCTCTGTCTTGCCTGGGTGGAATAGGGGTGACATCTGCATGTTGGCTGTGTGTGTGTGAGCCGCCCCCATCTACTTTGGGGTGAGTTGTAATCTTGCTGTATGTGGCTGCAATCCTTTCCACACTTTCCTGGGAGTAAGCCCCATTGACTCAAATGGGGCTTACTTCTGAGTAGACCTACAAAGACTTGGGCTCTGTGTCAGTTTAACCAAGGATCCTCACCTTTCTCTTTTTTCCTCCCCCTTCAAAAAAGAAAAACCACTCTTGATGGCTTTTTCTGCAGAAATTGATTAAAAATAAAAATCCCCATTTCTTTTTAGCCATTCCCCTTTTTCCTCCTGCCTCCTTTTGGGGAGGGGGGTACTCTGTTGGCTGCTATTGTAAGAGAAAAGGCACAATCCTACCTAGGTTTACTCAGGAGTAAGTCTTATTGTGTTCAATGGGACTTACTCCCAGGAAAGTGGGGTTAGGATTCCAGCCAAACAGTCTCTAGGTCTCAGTCTGCATCAGTCTGCAATTAGCAGATACAAACAAAACAAAGTCTTCCCCTCCTGCAAATTCATCACTTCCCCCCTCCCTTTCCAAAACCCTCCAGGTGTGCTGCTAACAAACTCAGGGCACAATCCTAACCAGGTCTACTCAGAAGTAAGTTCTATTTTGTTCAATGGGGGCACTGTCAGCTAAGTGTGGTTAGGATTGCTGGCAGCCTTGTTTCTAGTGTATAATTATAACACCTTCATCCCCATTTTGGGGGTAACTGAGATGAGGTGTTGTAATGGGGAGCCGTGGCCAATGGATACAAAGATCAGGGAAGGCGCGAGCCGGAAAAGTTCGAGAACCACTGAATTATGGCATTGCTCATACGGCAGCAAATATTTATAGTGACAGGTCCTGGGACCCATGCATGGGAATGGGTATTGTCCAGAGGGACTCTGAAATCTCCATAATGGGTCTATCTTTTGTCAGTACCTGTAGCAACGGTTTTGCTCTTTGAGCTCTGGAATGGGTTTTATGCCCACTTCTCTTAGGCAGTGGATAAGGTCAGTACAGCCATCTTATTGAACCTAAGCAGGTTTCAATGTGAGCAGTGCCTGGATGAGTAACCATGAGTGAACCCAATGTAAACCACTTCCATGATAAAAGAAGGTGAGTTATAAATGTAGTACATAGAAATAAATCGCTTTCCCATCTAAACTTACTATTTCTGGCAGCTATTTTTGATACTACTATTTCTGATACCCCAAAAGTTGATTTTGCCTTTAAAAGGTCACCTCAGTGTCTCAGCACCCACACCCAATACCACACCTGGTATTGAGGTACCAGCCAGACCTCCCATGACCTTACTGCTGTAGTTTCACTTTTTCTTCACTGTGTAACCCTCATCCCCCTTACTTGCAAAATGGTTGTTTCCCTCACATGTTACGTACTGTACATGAAAACACATGTTGCATATAGTTTTAGGAACACTGTCCAAGGGACACTCCTCTCACTCACACACACACACCACTATGGCCCAAATCCTAACCCATTTTCCAGCATTGGCATAGCTGTGCCAATGGGACGTGTGCTGCATTTTGCCATTGGGTGGCACTCACTGAGGCCACCTCAAATAAAGGAATGTTTGTTCCCTTTCCTTGGAGCTGCATTGCCCTTATGTCAGTGCTGGAAAGTGGGTTAGGATTGTGCCCTAAGGGACTCAAATCCATCTTCTGAGGTGCCTGTACCATATAGTTTTTACATGCAAGTCTCCTATGCAAGGCCTGTGTTAGGGTAAGTGTTACTGGTTATACATAACAGCCTGTGTGTGTCTTGTGGGAGGGTGGGCTGTGAACTGTGTTCCACAGCATCATCTTGGAGTTTCTGCATGTTGATTGTTGGCTTTCATGTGAGGGCATCGTTGGTGAATATCATTGGTGAATATTGTTGTGATTGGTGACTGGTGACAGAATTGCCAGAGCTACTGTGCAAATGGCTTCTATATTGCCTCTTATTTCTACTGCAGCAATGTGTTTTTGGCTTGATTTCTTATGATAGGACCCTGACCAAATTGTATTATAGTCAGGATTAGTGACAAGCTTAGGTGATTCATCCTGTAAATGTAAGACTTTCCTTTTACTGTAGCAGAATTTTCACTTACTTATTAGCAACTCCATTAAACTCAGTGGAATGTATTTCTGGATAAATTGCATATTATTGAGCAGCAAATGAGCATTAGTTTGTGATCTTTGCCTAGGAATGCTAATATGGACAAACTAAACATAATAGTAAACTATTTATATGAAAAACAATAATAGATATTTCGGTATCAATAGGCAATGTGGATCTCAATGTACAATACATACCTGAAGACTATTCCTTTATCAAGGGCTGAGAAAATGTGTGTCACAGTGGGCCCAATCTTACCCAACTTTCCAGCTCCAATGTAGCCACAATGCAGTCCCATGATAAGGGAACACATGTTCCCATTCTTTGACAAGGCTCCAGTGACTGCCCCTCCACCACAGGATGCAGCACACGCTCCACTGGCACAACTGCACCAGCACTGGAAAACTGGGCCCAATGTGTATGCCAGAAACCTATTTTCCTGGATGTGTTTTTTACCCAAAATATTTTGATGTGACTTGTTTAAAAATCATGAGTATTGGCATCTTTCAGCATTATTTATGTTATAAGGTGCAAGATATTTTACATCTGATTTGGGGCCAAGGACCAGTTGCCAAAATACTTTATCTGCACTGGAACAGGCTAGCAGATGCTATTTAAACATAACTTTTCAGAGCCATAGTAGCCTGCCATTAAAAAATAGAGTCCCTTAAAAATCTTGTTGCCATGGGTAACTAGGCTTTTTGACACAGGAACGTATTAGTAATGCCAAAGCCCACAGTGTGAAAAACACAAAGAGGCTCCAGTTTGAGAGCATGATTGATCAGAAGCCAAAGAGGCAGCTACAGCATTTGATACTTGAAGGGGAGCACTGTTTCTTATCTTGCATGATAGACAGCAACTGCTTATTATTCTGTGGCCTTCTCTATGTTTTGCTTCATGCAAATTGCTTCATTGTAGAGGGAGGCAACCAGAACTTCTGTGTTCTGAGCATTTGCTACCTGTACAAAGCACTTTCAGCTCCATAGAATCAGTTTTTCTGGCAAATGTTAGGCTGCATATCATTAGGCTTCCATGTTATGGCTCCTTTGATCTGGCAGATTCTCTCTTCATTCCAAGTTTGGCTATGCCTGTTAAACTTGCAAGATTATTTATTTGGATTATAACCCACTTTATGCTTGACAGCTAAAAGTAGGTGACAGCACTGAAGATGGGTAGCAGCTGCTAGCTCCTTAGTAGAGTTTTTGAGATCTGAAGAGAAGGCTATAAAGCAGAGTTCTGTGGAGTGGTGCTGAGTCCAACCTCAGGGTGTCCCCTACATAGGATTTCAAGACTAGAGGCTTGGGGGGGGGGTCAGAGTTGTGGAAATCACCTCCCCTGAAGTTACCTCTTTCTCAGATTCATCTGCATCATTCCTTGAGCGCAGGTGATCCATTCCCGGGTCCGTGACAAGCTGCTACTGATCTAGGGTTGCCCTATGATGTCCCATGCCAAATGTTAGGAGTATTTTCTATGGAAATTTGCAGTACAGTGAACCCTCAATTTAATGAATTGGTGGGGAAAAGAAGTGTCTGTTAGTGCTGAAAGTCATTTAAATTCAGATACCCATTCTCCTAATTTAGAGCCCAATCCTGTGCTTGGCGGCATGGCTCCTCACCGCCGGGCTCCTGCCTGTGCTGGCCCAGCGCTGGCCGGTGCTGGGTTAGTGCAGGGCAGTTGCCCAACTTCCATGGCTCAGCGATCTCCCGGACCACTGAGCCATGGCACGGTAGACGGGGCTGGGGAGGCGGCATTTTGGGGAGGGGGGAGGCCAGCAGAGGCGGAGAGAGGGCGGGTGGGAGGTGTGATGTGGATGTGTGACACGGGGAGTGGGCGGGCTGGAGGCGTGCCAGGGGGAGGGAGGGAGCCAGTCTGCGGAGCTCTGCTCCACAGGATCCAAGGCGCTCGTGGAGGGCTCTATGCCCTGCATGAGCACCTTTACCTTAGTCAGCGGTAAAGTGAGTAGCCCATTTCAGGACTGCTTACTTTACTCGGGGTAAGGGGACAAAAGTACCCTTCTTCCGAGGCGCCTCCCGTGGTAGCCTGGGGTGCGCAGGATCTGGCGGCAACTGTTCTTGGTACCACCAAGCCTGGGTGCCCCAGGCATCTCAGGATTGAGCTACCCATTGGTGGGAGGAGGCTTGGAGGCAAGCCTATCTACCTCCCTTGGCACTGGTGCTGCCACTGTTACGACTTCCCTCCTTTCCTCCTATGAGCAGGATACTCTATTCCCGACGCTGCTGTAGGAATGAATTGTTCTTCAGGAAGTGGAGCAGCTTCCACTTCCTAGAGTTGTCACAGGAATGGAGAAAGGTGAACAGTGAGAGTGTAGAGGAGAGTGATAATACCAGTCACAGTGCCTCGGGAATTCTGGAAAGTAGGTGAGCCTTCCCCCAGCACCTTTGATTTGACTACTTTTGACTACCTTTCAGAGCTCCCTTATTGCTGAGCAAGCTCTGTGAGGTAGATTGGCAGCCCAATCCTATCCCCTGCTATGTTATAGCAAGCAGCAGTGCTCTGCATGCTATGATAGGGGAGCGGTTGGACAACCTAAAGGAGGTGTTTTTTATTTATCTCTTGCTAGGTTGACTGATCATCTATGGGTCTCCTTGAACCTGTGCCAGCCATTTTGCCAGTGCAAGTCCAAGGAGAGCCAGGGGGCATGTCAAGTTGCAAAATGGGGGATGGGATCCAGTGAAAGTCGCTGCTGCAGGATCCACACTGTCCTGCACTTGACAATCCCCGTGCCCTCCCCTTCCTGCTCACAAGCTGCCCCCTCATGCCGCCCTACTTGCCCTGGTGCCATCCAGGGTCAGCAACTGAAGGGATCCACTACTGCAGCTGACTTGTGGCAGCAGTCTCAAATGGCCTGGCAGTGGCACAATCTTCATGCTGCCACAGGGCGTTTTACACCAATGGAACACTAATCCTGCTGGTATAAAAGGTCCATTGGATTGGGTTGTTAAAGGACCGCTGTGGACATCAGAAGTCTATTAAATGTAGGTCTGTAAAATTGAGGGTTCACTATATTGCTTTTGCATAACCATGCCAAACGAGTTAATATGAAAAATCCAAAACACAATAACTAGCTTTTGTATGAAAAAAACCATATAAAGGCCTCAGTCCAGGCTTTTTTTGTATGCGCTAAAGCTTTTTCAACTGGAGAGAAGCTTTAAAAATTGCTTGGTGTGTGGTACAGAGGCTGGTGGGAAAAGGGGAAGATATTGCATCTCCTTACTCTAAACAATATTTTATTAGGTTTCGTTGTTTCAGTTGATCACATTTTCTAGCAAGGTTTTTTTTTTTTTGAGTTTAGAGTTAGGCATCATTTACTGGCTTGAATAATTTTGGACAAACAGCTGTGAAAAATAGCAGTCTACAGCTGTAACTTCAAAAGAAGCAAAGCAAACAAAAAGAGATGGGAAGGAGTAATAAGCAAAGTTCCTTGACTTTCTGATGAGATGTCACCTTAGGAGGGGGTCTGATTTGTCTGTGTATGAGGGCCATCAGAATTTTCTCTTTGTTTAATGGTCACTTCCTGGAATACTTATGTATGTGGAGTTTGCTGTAATCCTTATTATATCTGTATATCTATATTATATCCCTGGGGGCTAGGGATAAGAATAGGCCCTCAGTTTGGCTGTACTAATTGTAAGAGGCGACTAAACAGCCACCGGGTAGATGGGACTCATTAGCCTGGGAAGGCAGCTCATCTGAGAGAAGGAAAACTCTGATCCCAAACCTCCACTGCTTTGTGGCTACATCCAGTTATGGAAAAGGCTTCAGGAGTCAACCTGGAGGCAAAATCTGGAGCCGGAGTCCCTGAGGCAGTTCATGGCTGAACACAGTCACGTTCTGGCAACTCCTGCGATGCCGCTGGAATCAACCGTATTGGCCTCTGCCGTTCCATTGGACCATTTCAGCAACGTGGAGAGGGGGGATTTGCTGCATCTGTCCTCCATATCTACTTTACCCAGGCTTTGCGCACTGGAGAGGACACTCTGTTCCAGAACCACCATTCAGAGCGTGACACCATAGTCTTCTGAGACTGAAGGATGCCAACTCTTTAACTCTTATTACATCTAGTTACCTTTCTATCTAATCTTTTAAATTATTCTAATATATTAATCTATTCAGTATGTTACATTGGTATTTGCTACAGGTTCAGCCTATTTATACACGGATTTTTTATACACGGATTTGACTCAACATGAATGGCCCCTGCAAATGAGAAGGAATGTGCTGATCCCTGGAGAAGGGGAAAATGCATCCCTTTAAAATCAGTTTAAAAAACTGAACAGTCCTTTAACAATAGCCTCTTTAATTAGAGAGGGGGGGCAGCAGGCTAACAATCCTTCAATCCTTCTCTCTCCTGCGGACTCCTCCCTTCCCCCAGCAGTGAAAGAAAGGTGATCATTTTGCATTGGTGAAGGGAGGGGCTGAATGAAGTGCTGATGGATTGTCTTCTTAATGACTCTTATCTTGGAGTCAAAAGGTCAGCAAGGCTGTTTTTCAATCACTGGAGCAAAGAAACTTTGTTTTTTTTTTATCCATGTGAGTGCTTGAAATGGAACCCACGTGAATAATTAGTCTCAACCTGTATATGGAATATTGTGGCATACTTCCTGTTTCTATATTTTCCTTGCATTTCTTTGGAGATAGAAGGAATGGTGATAAAGCTGCCTCTGTACAGTTTTCAGTGATTTACCCCTGCCAAAACAGCCCCTTACACTGCATCCCACTTTGTTCTGCAACTTTCAGGAGTCACTTTGTATGGGGCTCAGAACCTTTCCTAGAAAGGAAGAGGAAGATAAGGACTGTAATGATCACTCTTCTTAGTGTGTGGTTATCTGGTATAGTATGATTAAGGCCCAAATCCTAACCCACTTTCTAGCTCATAGCGGTGCCAGTAGGACATGTGCTGCATCCTGCAGTTGGGGGGGGGGTACTCATGAAGGCCTCCTCAAAGTAAGGGAATGTTTGCTTCCTTGCCTAGGAGCTGCATTGCCCTTATGTTGGTGCTGGAAATTGGGTTAGGATTGCATTCTAGCTTTCTTTAGAAACAAACCAATGCATTCACAAAATGATTTCAAGCACTGCAACTTCTAGAGTTTGACACTAATTGTACTTCCATTTCAAGTTCAGCACTGATAAACCAGAAACCACTTTTTGTATTGCACTTGAGTTTGTCTTCTGTGTCTGCTACATAAAAGTGCCATGTAAAAGATGGACATCAGCAGGAATCAGATAGTCAGCGTGGAAGGGCCAATCCAAACTCTTGTGCTGTAAGACTTTAGGGGCTGTTCGAACTTGTAATCTTGGAGGCCAGTGCATTTTTGCAGCAGGCTTAGGTGTAGAGGTTCCCTTGCTTGGAGGGTTTGCCATGCCAGGTTTAGGGTGGTGGATAGTTGGTAGTTGTTTGAATTCACTGCAGCTGCATAGGATAACTAACATTTTAAGGAGCCATGACCATTTATCACATAAGTAAGCTTAATTGCATCCAACTACACCTTCTAAAAACTCTATAATTACTTTCAAAATAGCAAACAATAGGGATTTGTGTGAAAACCTACTATTTAAAAAGTGTCTGAAATCTGTCTAATGCTGAATAAACAATTCAAAACTAATCTCTCCTAAAAAAGCAGGTCATGTAAGACAAATATCCAGACATCTGGCTAGTTTCATGTTTCTCACTTTGCATTTATGTAAAGGACTGTAATTTTGATGAACTGCCCACCCACAAGTTTTCTTCTTCTGTAAGCAGTGTTTACTATAACCCATAATGAGGAGTTTCTGGTAAAATGTTGATTGCACGTGGCTTTGGGAAAGTCTTCATACGTGTTGTTTCATGTCCACAATCTCTTTGAAGCTGAATAAACAGGATAGTTGTGGCAGATCCAATATTTGGCTCTGAGAATGTATTGCTGTATAACAAGAGTTATACTTTCTATTGGTTTTAAATGTAGTTGTAGAGGGGCAGGGATAAAAAGAACTAAGGATTCAATCCTATGACCCTGTATCACCGGCAATGGAGCCCAGCATCAGCACTAGGATTGTAAATGTGCTGTAAAGCACATTTACGACACTGGCGGAGGAGGGAGCATGGACACTGGGCCTCAGTGCTGGGATGACTACTCCACAACAGAGACAGCAGAGCATCTTTTTGGGGGAAGGCAAGGGTGAGGCAGTACTGGATAGGGAGAGGGTGGATCAGGGGGAGGGCTGGCCCAGGAGGGCGGGGGACTGGCAGAGGCTTCCTCTCCAAATCCAAAGCTCTGTCTGGCTTGCAAGCCCATCATGGAGCTCCTTGGGTCTGTGCCTTGCCAATTAGCTGGTGCAGACTTGAGGAAGCCCATTGCGGAGGCTGAGGCTTTCCTTGGGGGAAGGGGACAAAAGTCCCCTTTCCTTGAAGAGACCTTTGGTGGTTTTTTCCAGCACCCGCAGGATACAGTGGTCACCATTTTGGTTCCTCCAGGTGCTGGAAAGCATATGTTTGGGCTGTAAATGATTGCAAGGAATTAATAATAATAATACAGGTATTTATATACCGCCTTTCATGGTCATCAGATTTCTCCTCAGACTTTATTTCAAGGCGGTTTACACAGGCAGGCTATACTAAATCCCTGTAGGGATTTTTACAGTTGAAGAAGGTTCTGTCTTTCAAGAACCACAACATTTCAGATGGATCCTTTTATGATCTGGTATCACATTCTGGCTTCCAGTTTCCTATCATGCAAGCTGACAATCCTTCATATCTCACTTGAAGAGCGGCCAAAGAGCAGATGGAAAAACTCGGCTTGGCTTGTCAGCTGCTTCAAGGTCTCGCCGTTCACGGTGCCAGTGGCCTCGAACTTGTGACCTTCGGCTGAGGCTCTACCCTCTAGACCAGACCTCCTGCCCCGTCAATATGCCCCATGTCAATATCCTGCCTCCTGCCCCATGTCAATATCAAGACATGTTGTGAATATCTTTCACATATAAACCAGTTTTGCAAACTTGTTGCCTCCAGTAGCCTTGTATGGAGGTATGCATCCATATCCATATACCATCAAAATAATAGCGTGGATAAATATTTGTGATTATGTGATTCTAAATGGAGACCAGCTAAGCACACAATCTATCCCTATCCCTTGCATGAATAAGTGTATTAATAGATGCCTCCTTATTCCTGAGGAAAGATATTATGCTTCTTTTATATAGGTTACACATAATTTCTTATTCAGAAAAATCTCAAGTATTGGCTGTTTTCTCACTGACACTGGTAAGATTGGATCTCTCATAGTTGACATGACTGGAAGTTGCCAGTGTGAATTGGAAGTGACTTCCGGTCATGTCCAGGAGGTCTTCTGAGGCCCTCAAGCTGCAGGCTTGGCATCCATGGATATTGAAATTTGCTGATGCTGAGTCCACAGATAAGAAGGGCCCACTATGCACACTTTCCTGAGAGTAAGCCCCATTGACTACAATGAGACTTATGTCTATTCAATAAGAATAGAATTGGGCTGTAGTGCTTGTGAAGTGTAGATGTGAAGCTACAAACTTTTGGCCATTGTTGTCTTAGAAAGTGTAAAGCATGTATTTGGCCCTAAGAACTGATCTAGAGCAAATGGGTGATTGCCCATTTCTGACTGCAGATGGGTGCTTGCCAGCCCAATCCTACACTGGCTGGGCACCAGCAAACCATATGATGCACCGTCAGAGGCTGCTTTACAGCTAAGCAGTCTCTGTCAGCGCATGCTATTGGGCTAGTTGCAGGGGGACCGGATGGTCTCCCACACACCAGGGGATAGCCGAAGACCAGCCGGAGCAGGTAAGGCTGTCCAGGGGGTATGTTGGAGAAGGACAGAATAGGGGAGGGATGAGTGTCTCTATGGAGAAAATTTATCTCCTTACTAAAATTCTCACCATAGTCGTCTTAAGCTTAGAAAGGCATTTCTCTGCTGACACTTCTAGTCATGAGTGTTTATAACTTCACTTCTGAAATGACATAGCCTCCCACAAAATGCACTGTGGAGCCAGAAGAATAATGCACAAACTGTTTGCTTTTAGAAGATGTTCTTTATCTTTTTTCCGTCAAAAAGAGAGCTGAACAAAAGAATACTTGTTTGAATTCTTGTTAGTGTTCAGGAAACTGACAATGAAAATATGTGGCTTGCTAACTTTGGTGATGTCCTGTTGCTTTGAAGAGACTTTAAAAAAAAAAAGTTGTGAGTAGAAGCCCAGCAGGTGTTGGATGTCCTAGAGAGGCAGGTGGGTGTATCACTCGTCTGGACAAGTACCCCATTATTTCATGCAGAGAGAGAGAGAGAACATTCCCATAACCTTTTTACTGATCCTCTTTGTATTTTATTTAGATGTTCTGAGCTCTGTAGGATTCTCACCCTATTATAATTCTATTTCACATCAGCGTAGGTGGGTTTTGTTTACATTTTCAGTAGGACTTGATGACAAAACTCTCACTGATTTTAGTTCAGAAAGACTGCAGTATTAATTTATCTTTACTCTGTCCATTTCTGATAGTTCTGTGCTAGTCAGAGTTTGTGAGCATTTCTATTTTCTGTATGAAGGCCTTTCGAAGAGGAGAAAACAGCATCAAGCTGAGATGCAATTCTGCATCAGTACTAGTTTTGCTGTGGAGTGAAATAATCAGTGAAAACTTATTGCAGTGCTGTTTTGCTTTCACATCAATGCATCTGTGGGGTAGTTTGGTTCAATGAGGCTAAAATAAAAGCCCTCACCCAGTACTGTACACTGGATGTTAAGATGCTGTCCGTCTCTCTGTTCTCACTTCCATGTCATGACTACTCTGTCAAAAAACACAATGAGAGCAGAAATGATGAGGCCAGGCATGCATGCATCTCTATTGCATGCATCTATTGCAGCATCTCTAGTCACATGCTGAAAGCAGGTTTTGTAGAACAGTTTTACCAGATGACATGGCAGGGCACAAATATAAATCAGTGTATGTTCCAAGGGTTAATGCATCTCTACAGTGTGCACTCCAATGCCTTTGAAATGCTATAGTTTGTATTATAGTATATTGTAGTTGCTACACTGATATCTGTTCTATGCAGTGGGTAATTAATTGCATCAGTTTTAGGACTGCACCAGTTTTAGGCTTGGCTTATTGACAAAGGCATTTAAATGTTGTTGACAAAGACATTTAAAGGGCCAAACTACACATTGTGACAGAGTGTGTCAGTGTGTGTCTTTCTCTTCCAATTTTTTTTGCCCAAATAGTGACAGTGGAGAAAGGGATCTAGATATGACCTGTGGCACGGAAGGGAAGGGTTAAGCCCTCTTTTCTTTATGAAATCTCTAACTTCAGCTGCTATTGGCCATACTTAGGGCACAGTCCTAACTAGGTCTGCTCAGAAGTAAGTCTTGTTTTGTTCAATGGAGCTTACTCTCAGGAAAGTGTGGTTAGGATTGCAGCCTTAGAGAAACATATTCCCCACATTGGCAGATATTGGTGTCAGTGCTTGATTTTCATCAAGAAGATGGTGAGGGGAAAGATTATCACCCACTGCCCACTCAGTGGTTTCAGTCCAGCACCCTCCCACAGAAACTTTCAGGTAAAGGGGAGTCATTCATTCCTCTCCGTCCTCATGTCTAGTTTGGCCCTAAATAAAATTGTAAAATTTGAATTGTAAGATTGAGCTGTTGACGTTTGAAATCATGGGCCGATAGGCTTCAAATTAATCTGGTGTTAACATTTGGCAACATTAAACAGTGTTGCATTAATGTGTTTTTTGTTATACTAACAGGTTGATCCGCTGATACAGAAGGGCCATGAGAGTTTGGTGCATCATATTCTGCTATATCAATGTAGTAGCAGTCTAAATGATAGTGTGTTGGATTATGGTCATGAATGCTATCATCCAAACATGCCAGATGCTTTTATCACCTGCGAAACAGTTATTTTTGCTTGGGCCATTGGAGGGGAGGTAGGATAAAAATCTACTATGACTTATTTACCAACTGGACCCTATGTAAATGTGTTTCAAGATCTTGTCATTGGCGTGTTAAAATACTGTTTTTACAGGAGAACTGTAGGCCATCCTGTCCATGAGGCCAACTGAAGTGGTTGCCTTAGGCAGAAGACTGGAGGAAGGGTGCCCATCTCTCCATCTACTTTTATCCAGTGCTCCTCCTTTGCCTTCCACTTTCTGGATTGGAAAAGGAAGAGTGGAACAAAGAGGAAGAAGACATGTGGAGGAGTGCTGAGCTAGAGCTCTGGAGAGTGGGTGGAGCAGAAGCTGGCACATCATCATACGGGGGGAGGGGGGGTAGCAGTTGGCATTGCTGCCTCAGGAGTTGGGAGATCTTAGGCCAGCCCTGGTAGGAAATATTCTTAAATTTTGACAGCCTGCCAAAGGAAAGTAGGTAATACCTTCTAGGTAGGTAAGAATTGAATTCTAGGTAGTGATTGACTTCTAAAGCCCAATTTAAGTTTCTGTGGGCCCAATCCTAACCCCTTATGTCAGTGCTTTCCAACACTCCCACAGTGGTGCCAATGGGACGTGTGCCGCATCCTGCAGTTGGGTGTCACTCACAGAGGCCTCCTCAAAATAAGGGAATGTTTGTTCCCTTACCTCAGAGCTGCACTGCCCTTATGTCAGTGGTGGAAAGCACTGACATAAGGGGTTAGAATTGTGCTCTGTATGATACAGAGATCTGGGCCTTTCAAATCTCAGATAATTAGAATTGTATCCAGTGTAGATTATGCATCATTATACAAATATGAATCACTTAATGATGGAAACACATTCCATGAACCCCATTGCTAGGCAAATTTGTTGTTGTGCGAACATGTATATTCTCACGGGTCAATGGATTAGCTGCAGCAAGATCAGCTCTGCATGCAGCCAAATGCACCCTGTTCCTCCTTGCATCTCCCTACCTTCACTTTCCCTGCCTGCTGGTCTCTGCCTCCCACCCTCCTGCCCCCTTCTCTTCCCTTCCCTCCCAGCTTCCCATCAAAGTTGACTGCACTCTGGTCAAGACTGCATCTTGCAGCCTTCGCTCCAGAGGCTGGAGCTTGCCTGTTAGAGTTAGGCGGGGGTTGGGGGATATCTCACTTCCATCCATCTGAGTCACCCTTGCTTTTGCAGCTACAAGTTTGGGTGTGAAGAAGGGCCATGTCAGCTGCAGACCCTGATTTGCAGGAGCAATAGCGGCCGCTAGGCTTGCCACCACGTGCTCACCTGTCCCTGCTGAACCGTGGGCTGCATGTCAAGCCAGTTGTGCCCTGCATCCATCTGACTGGCAGGCAAGCCACAGCTTCTCTTTCTCTCTCTCCCCCCCCCCCCCACAACTCCAGCAGATACCTCCCAGCTTCCTGTCAAAGTTGGCTCCATGCTGGTCAAGCCTAGTCAAGCCTGGTCTTGCAACCTTTGCTCCAGAGGCTGCAGCTCAACTGTTGGAGTTGAGGGGGGAGAAGGAAAGTGACTTGCCTGTCAGTTGTAAGGGCTACACCAATACATGTGAAGAACTTTGCATGCTTGTAAAGTGCTATGCAAATGCTATTGTTAAAGATATGTTCCAAACTAGGTCAATGTATTATAACTGTCAGTATTACCTAGTTAATGACATTTTTCAAATTCCAGGGCTTCACATATCCTCCTCATGTTGGCTTATCTATTGGAACAGCAGCAGACCCTCAGTATGTGCTCATGGAAGTCCATTATGACAATCCATCATATCTGGAAGGTACGTTTTTTCACTCCATTGTAACTTCTATGCCAATAAAATATGCCTGCATGATTATATTCTGTAGTCTGTCCATACAAGGCAGTATAAATGAATTAACTGTGAGAGTCCATACTTTTTGAGGGTGGCAATACAACTGAACATTTTCTATGCGACTGTCATAGAACTTGCTTGACCTTGCCCAGATTCATTGGGAGATGGTACATGCACCTGATTACAAGTGACTGCAGAGATTCCTGGGAACACAGCACCCTTTTTGGGCAGGAACAATATGGTCCAGAGAATCGCTGCAGTCATCTATAACCAGCTGTGCGTGTATGTATGCTATTTCATCCATACAAATGTGAATAAGTAAGGATGTTCATGGAGGAAATGCAGTATGGCATGTGTGAGCCTCCCTTGATACTATGTGACCTGCACGTCTGTGTCTTCATTTTAAAATAATAAGAAATCTGTATCCAAGAAAAAATAAGGAAAACATACAAAGCATCTGGCCATTAATATCTCAGTGGTATGTCTGCTTAAATATTGCCTTTTTTAACTGATGAGCTGTTGTCCTGTGGGAACATAAATCCTATGATTTATTAATTAATCTTGAAAATAGGTCTGCTTCTTAAAGGAAAATGTTGAACGAAACCAAAATCAGAGCAGTTACAAAAGGGCATGAATCTATAAAAATATGACCTCTGTCCAGTACCACAGCTAGAGAGGGGGGCAAAACGGTAAGTACCGCAGGCACTGCAATATGCTGTGTAAGCGGCCCCTCCCACTTGCCAACAGAGCCATTCCTGGCAGCAACAGCAATGTGCAGGAGATGCCATTTGGTTTAGTGAGCGCCTGCGTCTTGTCGCTGCCGGGAATTTCTCCAGTGTTGAGTAGGCGAGTGCATTGCAGGTCCTGCAGTACTTATCATTTTGTGCCCTCTCTAGATATGCTACTGCCTCTGTCATGTCTGTTTGGATTCATTCATTTAATTGCTGCTACTATTCTGGCTTATGAGTATGCATTAATGCATATTTGACCATCACTGAAAACAGTGGCTTTCCAGTATTTGTCCTGCCAACACACAACTATGCAATCTGAATGTGTCTTTTCAGCATAGGGGGTAGTGTTGGTAAATTTGCTCTGGTGTTGTCTTAAGTAATGGCTGACTAAAGGTGCAATCCTAACTGAGCCCTGGGCTGGCGCAAGCCCCTTGTGCCAGCCCAAAAGGGTTGCAAACGCAGCAGTAAGCTCATTTGTGCCTCCATGGAAGTAAGCCTTGCTGGTGCACGAAGGTGCACTGGCCCACGGAAGCCAAATCCACCCTCTGCAGTAGCAGGAGAAAGTAGGTTCGTGCCGGCTGGACTCAACCAGTGTGGGGGCCGGGGGGGGCCAGCGGAGGGTGCAGAGGAGGCATTTTGAGTCAGGGGGAGGATGTATGGTAGGCGGGCCCGTGGGTAGGTGGGCAGGGAGTGGGAGGTGGGGCCAGGATACGGCAATTATGCCAAATTCTAGCCCCCATTCGCAGGCAGCGCAGAGCAGCTCCTGGCTGCTCTGTTCTGCTTGGATCTGCACCACCTCATCAGGTCGTGCAGATCTGAGTATTCACATTGGAGCCTCTGCGGTTCTCCTTGGTAAGGGGAAATGTTTCCCCTTGCCTCTGGCCGAGCCTCAGCCAGCCCCAAACTTGCGCTAGATATAGTGCAGGCCCCACGGGCTTGCCTGTTCCAGCACCAGTTAGGATTGCACTGAAAGACATTCACATTAAAATGATTGCTTGGTAGTTGTGTATGACTGTAGACACACTCAGACTAAATCAACACACCTGACACCCATAAATAGTGCGAGGACTGTGCTGTTTTCCACACTAGCCCAAATAAATTAGCATGATCAGTACATGTAGCACAGTCCAAGAAGCACTAAATGCACACACTAGGTGGCATCTTTTTCTAGAGATTCATCACAGATACAGATCCCATTGAATGCTACAGTTTCTTGAGGGGACATTTGATCATCTGTGTTGTTTGGACACAGACTGAGATTGTTGAGAGCATGCCTGCACAATTTTTGACCTGCTAAGCCAAGTGCAGTGTACCAGCCATGTTAAGACACCCTACAGAAGCTCAGTAAATTTCCTGTTTTTTCAGCCTGTCTGGTTTGCAAAAAACAGTGGGGCTGCCAAGCATCTGCAGGGTTGCAAGCCACCACATGTGCTTGGGGGGTGCATTTGCCTTTGTGTGTCACAAGTTGTACAATCCTATTTTAAAGTTGATTTACGGTAATTCTGTTGATCACTTCTTTAGCAGGACTGTTCTTTAAACCCTAAAGTTCTGTTTCCCTCGCAGTTTGACTACAAGGAGCGCAGCTCTGTGTATTCCTTTCAGTTTTTCAAAGGGACATATACATAGAAATCCTAATGCAAGAGATCTAAATGAAAGTGTTAGACTCCCCCCCCAGCACACCCTAGTGGTTATAGGAAAACAGAACTACTTGCAGCCTTAGCCTTTTTGCCAAATGTTTCTAACAGAGGAAATATTTTTATTCTAATTCTATATACACAGTGCATGTGCTGGTATTAATATAGTCTTTTGTGTTTATGGCACACTGTGCATTTTTCTGGGGGAACATCTTTCTGACAATCTTGCCTTTAGTTAGAAAGTCTGTTAACTTTGTGGGTTTTTCCTGATTTAAAAATGTTGTCATTAATATTAGCCAAATATGATTATGAATTCCTATCTTTAGCCTTAAACCAGTTGCGGACCTGGCCCCTGTGCTCTCCTGGGACACAGGACTGCAACATACTCCACCCCCCCCCGAAGAGGAGACTTACCTCTGTGACAGAACCTCGCACAACTTCCATTGGTGCTCCAAAAGCCTTCTGAGGCCTCCAGAGAGCCATTAAACAGTACTTCCAAACACCGGATGTACTGTTTAAGGAACCTCCAGAAGTGTCAGAAGGCTTTTGGAGTACCTGTGGACATAGTACAGGGCCTCCCCGGCCCACAGAAGGGTTCCTGAGGGCAGGCGGAGGCGACAGCGGGCACAGCAGTGCCACCCCCTCAGGCCTCACAGGTGTCGTATTGTCTCAGACTTTACAGTTGATAATTTGGAGACGAATGATAATATTTCTCCATATAGCCACAAGTTATCAGAGTAATTTTCTATGCGATCAAAATAGTTATTGTTTGCAGATTAAAATTAAGAGATTATGCAAGGAGCTTTCTGAAACTGTATTGTTTGTACTATAAAGTACTATGGTTGTGATGATATTCTGAAAAGATGTACCAGGTTGTCACCTTTGGTTTATAAACGTTATGTTTGTAATGTAATGTAAGACCGAGTGCCTCTGAGCATATGAGTCCTTTTCTTTACAAAAGGAATACTCCCTCACCTTGCTGGATGTGCTGAGAACTAAGTATCCTGTGCCTGAAGCTCTACCTATCTGTCCAAGGCAGATAGCTTCTCAGATACTGTGCTGTGGTCTGGAGTGTGTGGTCTGGAGTGTGGTCTCTAGAAGCAGCTACCTGACTCTAGAGAAAAGGCTTAGCTTTTACTCTGAATGGAGAAATCAGCGTTCTCTTCCTGCCCCACCCCAGACAACTCACAGCATTAAGAAAGAAAATCAAAACAATAGTTAGCTGTTCACAAGCATTATGTTATAGAACTAGAATTTATAAATGAAATGTTTGTGTTAAAAAGAAAAGGTTGCCTGTGCCACCAAAGATAAAGAGATTGCAAAAGAGGTCTACTCAGTCATTAGGAAGAGCATGGTGGTTCATACTGATGGCTATCTACTATCCGTCTGGTCAGACTACCACAGTAGAAAAAACACTGCAGATTGTTTAGATTACAGTCCTAAATTGGATGCAAGTCTTGATGAAAGTGGGAGTTAGTATGTATAACATGGGACTGGAAAGCACATAACTGTGCAATTTGCCAGGCAAGTCTATATAGGCTTGCACCTTAAACTGCACAGTTATCCCACAAACTCAATCCCACAGACTCCAGTGGGGCTCGTTGCCAGGCAAGTTTGTATAGGCTTGCACCTTAGTGAGCCCCTTTGGAGTCTGTGGGATTGAGTCTGCATAAATACTGTACATGCACATAAACAGTGCATATGATTGCACTGTTAGTTTCATTCATTTCAACTAGTCATAGGCTTCCCTTTGCATGTACAGTATTCTGTATGGAATAAGAAACTGCAGTGAGACCACCTTCCTTCCCATGCCATAAAGATAATCAGAACATAGGACAGGTCCTGCTGGATCAGACCAATGCCCATCTAACCCAGCATTCTGTTTCCTACAGTGGTCCACTAGCTGCCTTCTGGGAATCAAAATACATAGGCAGGAGAGAAAACATATTTTCTTCCACCGTTGCATCCCAAAGCTGGCAGGCCGTTGCTGCAGGAGAATCAGGTAGCCCTGTTGGCATTCATGCCTTTTAAAAAAGTCTTTAAGGCCTATCTGATTGTTCCCCTGCTTTAATTGCATGGCCTCAAAAACAACAGGAATTTTTTAAAGGTCCACATGGGTCAGAAATAATTTGCCCATTGCCAGTAGTGTCGTGCCCTTGACACCTTCTGCAACCGTGTTTCCTCACAGCAGTCCAGATAGCAATAGATGTCATACTTGGGAGAAGGAAACTTCTCCTTTTCCCCAGGGATAACAGGCTACATTTGTGAGTTGGGCAACTGTGATTTCCTTGCAGACATGTGTCTCTTTGTGAAAAGGCATCTGGATGATACTGCACAACAACTGAGTAACAACTGCACATTTATTGTGCTAGAAAATTTTTGTCTGGAAGGATTCTTAGAGATGGGCATAAGAATGAACATATGTTTTCTGTATGGGTTAAAGTAGTGCAGAGGTCAGTCTGATCTATTAAACCATCCTCTTGTAACAATGCTTTTTTTACAGCTTTCCCCATTTCTGTGACCTGTGTGACCCATGGCATGCACAATTCCTCCCTTGTATTATTTCTTGCATAAACTTGACAAGGGGCCCCCTAAAGCAACTTCAAACTGATAGGATATTTTATGCTGGGTTGTAGCTGTTCTTGACAATTGCTCTTTTGTTCTCAGGAATGAGAGATAACTCTGGACTGAGGCTATTTTATACCTCAGATTTAAGGAGATATGATGCTGGAGTTATTGAAGCAGGTCTTTGGGTCAGCCTCTACCACAACATCCCACCAGGCATGCCTGAATTCATGTCAGAGGGTCACTGCACTTTGGAATGCCTCCAGGAAGTATGTCTCCTGTCTAGTGCAATTAATGAGTAATTCCCTGCATTTACTGAAAAGGGCATATTTCAGTTGCTTACCCCAGAGGGAAATAATTCATATTGGTACAGTGCTTTTTACTTGCAGCCTACCTCATCCTGGATCAAAAGGTAAAAGTGAGTGCATGGAGCAGTACTGCACATGTAGCTAGAGCCTTCATTTTACTTTTCTCTGCAGCACCTCTTATAGTCATATTTTAAAAGTGGTTTGTCTCATTGACAGTAAAAAGTTAAAGCTCCAGGACTCATTCTCTCATAAGCCCATCCATGGATAACGGTGAACTGCATTGCAAATTATAAGTTCCATCAAATGAAAATGTAAGGGTTACATTCAGTCTTTGTGTGGGCAGAAGAAAGCTTTGTGCGAGGGCTTTCCACTGGAGCCCACTATGCCCCCTATAAAACCACTTCTGAGGATTATGGGACTTACTGAATGGTATGAGGGAATGCTGTGAGAGAGGGCTGCAGCAGAAATGGTTGGCTGGTGTCCATAGGCATCTTCAGCAAACAGCATTCTGCCTGGTTTTTACTAGCAATACCTCCTCTCCTCTGCGGCTTCCATGACACATGCCATCTTGTTCCTGAGAATTTCCTGGCCCTCCTGAATGATTTTTCAAGAGGCTGTTTGAAGGCTGCTAGGGAGATAAGTGGGTTGGAACTTGCTCATTCTTTCTTCTGCTTGTGCAATGTCTGGATAGAAAGTCTTCAGACCATTGGGGTGAAGACAATGAGTTACATTACAACAAAGTTAGTAATGTGGGGATCCTGACTAGCTCATATCAGTAAGGAATCCACATTGCCTTGGATTGGACTTCTGTCTGTTTCTGCGAGCCATTTAAATTTTTAAAAATTGAGATAATGGAGCTAGCTGGAAATGCCTTGTGACTAATGCATGAGACTTACAGTGGAATCCTATACAGGGTTACTCAGAATTGGGTTCCATTTTCTTCAGTGTAATTTTCCCTATGGCCCAATCCTATTCAAAGAGTACACTGGAAGAACATATCTTCCACCAGTGTAACTTCCTTTACGGCCTTCACAAAATACAACTAAACCAGCCTAAACACGTAGGCTGCCACCCACGTGTTCACCACATGCAATGAGCTGCCAGCTCTGCATGCTGAAGGATGCTATAGATGCCCACCAGACACTGATGTGGAGGGTTTTCAGGAAGCAGTTAGAAGGTTGAGCAGAATGGGGGTGGGCAGAACGAGGTCGGTGTGGGTTTGAACAGGGTGGAGATGGGGTGGGGAGGAGGCCAGAAGGAGGTCAAGTTCAGCAAAGGTGGTGCATGCTGAGCCTCAACCCCCTTCCTGGGCCTGATGCATCTGCATAGATCAACTCAGACTTGTAGCTGCTGAGGTTTATCATGGACCAAGGGCGCAAATGACCTCTTACTCGAGGAGATTTCCAGCAACCGAAAATCCCTGTGGGATGCAGCAGAAGTCCTGCTAGCACCGCTCCAACACTGTGTAAGAATTTAATTAGGATTGGGCTGCATATTTATTAAGGCAAAATATTGGTAAGTCCATAGGGAAAGGTTCAAGAACCACTCTCTTAAACTTCATACAAATTCAGATTAATTTCAGTTTTTTAAAAATGCAATTAGCATATTTTGCAATATCAGAGCCCAATCCTATCCAACTTTGCAGCACTGTGACTTTTGGAGGCTTCTTTTTCATTTTTGGATTGGCTGCCTTAAAATTGTTGTTCTGTGAGAACTGAGGTGTAATGATCTGAGCTGTGATCACTTGTTGAGTTAACTCTGTGCCTGAAGTAACTGTTTTAACATTGTGGTCGCAATCCAAACCCGCGCTGGAGCAGGCAAGCCAGGAGGCTTACGCTGCATCCAGCACAGGTTTATGGGCAGCAGTGGCTCAGCCAGAGGCAAGGGGAAACTCTTCCCCTTACCCCTGGGTAAGGGCTGCTGGCCCCAATGGGTCTCCTTGGATCTGTGCCACCTCTGGAGGTAGCGCAAATCCGAGGAGAGTGGAGCGGCTTGAAGGCACTCCGTTCTCTGCGGGGATGGGGGTTGGGGTCCAGCATAACTGCAGGATCCGAGCCCCGCCTCTGGCTCCCCTTGCGCCCGTCCCTGGGGCCGCCCATCACCCTCCTGCACCCAGGAACGCCTCTCACCCTCGCCCCCTCACGCCTACCTTTGCCACTTATGTCGGCGCGGGTGTGCCAACACAAGCGGCTGCTCAGAAGCTGGCGTGGAGGCTTATGTCAGCCTCTGTGCGTCGGCACATCTAGATGCGCCAACATGGCTTCCTTGCCAGGAGGCGCAAACGTGCTTTACGGCACATTTGCAACCCTCCCGGGATGGCCCATAGAACTTGGCCAACCCAAGACTTAGTTAAGATTGCGCCCAGTGTCTCCACTCTGTATATGTATATGAAGGAGGGAGGTGCGCACGCATGCATGTGTGTGTGCATGAACATGCCTATGTGTATAAATAAAATGTGTAGTCTATATACTGATATCAAACGTGATCTTACGCACACTGTTTCACTGTTATTTCCCAGGCTTTGGAAGCTGAAAAGCCAAGTGGAATTCATGTATTTGCTGTTCTACTCCATGCACATCTTGCTGGAAGAGCTATACGGATCCGCCATTTCCACAAGGGTCATGAACAGCAGTTGCTGGCCTATGATGATGATTTTGACTTCAACTTCCAGGAGTTTCAGCACCTAAAAGAAGAAAGGACCATCTTGCCTGTATGGATATAAATTATTTTCCATTTTGATAATGTTTAGAGTGAGATTGCTGGCTCATTGCATTTCATAGTAAGAAATGGATGGTAAGAATATCCATATTGCATGTATGTGCATGCATGGACTATAAGCTCTCATTCCAACATTTGAAAATATTGCCATTGAATTGAGGAAGTGAGATGTGTGTTAGGGCGTGTTTAGTTTAAATATATGCACATGAAACTTGGTTCTACTTTCATATTTAGCAGGGAGAGAGCAACTATTCATCCCACCATAGCAGTTTTTGAAGTTTATTTTCCTCGCTTCTCTCTTGTGTCTTGTTTTTATATTAAGATTGTGATCCCTTGTTTTGCTAGGCTTTGTGAATTTTTTTGTTGAAAAGCAGACTTGTAACAGTGAATTTCTGAAATGTTGCGTTTCAGGGAGATAATTTAGTTACTGAGTGCCGCTATAGCACCCTAGACCGATCACGTATGACTTGGGTAAGTAACTCAATGAAATGGCTTGAAGAATAAAAAGACAGCAACAATTATGTTTATGTAGGCGTTATGGAGAGATCCCTGCCAGTGATCTACTAACTGGGTTTTCACAAAATCTATGAAGGCCACACTCAGTCTCACATAGTTTTTCTCCAGAGTTTGCAGCCAAAGAATCTTGCAGATACTCCCCGTCCTCCCACATCTTTTTGCTCCAGATTGAAGCTCCCATGGATATATCTTGAGGAAGAAATTTGCTGGAGACAAGCAACATGTGACTGAACATCTCATGTAGTGTGGCACTAAGAGTTATTCAGTCAATTCTGCCAGTTCACAGTCCAATCCTACAGCGTTGCCGGGTACAGTGGTGGTCGCGCCAGGTGCAGCGGTGCCAAAAAGGCAACTGTTGTATCCACTGGCCCTGCCGGGGCTGCCAAAGGCCTCCTTGGAGAAAGGAAACTTCTGTACCTTTTCCCTGAGTAAGGGCGTAGGGGCCACAATGGGTCTCCTCCAGACTGCACTGGCTATTTTGGAGTGTGCTAAATTTTATGCCACATCTTTCCAGTTTATTCCAGAATATGAAGTGGATGACATATTAAGCCCTATCCAAAGCTACATTGGGTCCAATGCTAGTCTGGGATTACACCATCAGAACTTTTTTTCTGCTTCTCTGTTTGTGGCACAAAACTGGCTTCTAGCAGCACACGCACCATGCTACTGTATGACCACTTAAAACTGTGTTCCACTGTCATAACAGGCTGTGTAGGCCTAGTTAAGACTGAATTATCCAGGTATTATTAAGACTTGCCAAAAACGTTAATGCATAGGCCAAGTTAGGAAAATGACACAAAGGAAAACTGCTAGCAGAAAAAATTAAATATGAAATACCCTTCCATGCATTTGGATTTTAAATTAACTCTTTTGCTGCTGTTGTGAACAATCAATTCATTGATTTTATAACATGGCTGTAGCTTCAGCTATAGCAAAAAGGAAAAAAAGGAAACGAGCAATGACTGATTTTGCTGCTTCTGTATTGTAATTTATGTGCTCCTTAAGTACTGTATGAATTTTTGTAACTACTGGTAAAAAGCAAAATAATCTTAGGAGACATCAGATATTCCTCAAAAAACACACTTGTTCACCTGAGAAAACCCAAGGCCACATCATTAATGTTTTTTAAATTTCCAGGGTGGTCTTAGCACCAGAAATGAAATGTGCCTATCCTACCTTCTGTACTATCCAAGAATAAATCTCACTCGGTGTGCAAGTATTCCAGACATAATGGAGCAACTTCAGTTTATTGGTGTCAAAGAAATATACAAACCAGTAAGGTAAGTAAGATGTATTGTGGGCTGTGGTGCTGCAGGACTAATATGGCATTGGATTTCATTGGAACAAGCAGCTTGAAACACAAAGCAGGAAACACTACTGTCTGGTTGTATTTAAAAAGTACTTACATTTTCTGCAACAAGTTGTTTTGTTAGGTTTTTCTGGATCAGTGATATTTCAAACTACAAATATGCCTAAGTTGACTTGATCCATGAATCCAATGCCAATTTTAATGTCCTGCTTCTTTCCGTTTCCCACTGTGAAAGCTGATCACTGGAGAAAAGTTCTAAACTTATAGTGCTAAAACTTTTTAAGGGATAGACTTTTTTGGAGTACGATACTTGCAATCTCTCTTTTACTGGCTTAACCTCTCTGGGCAGCTAGTAAAAAACCTACAAATGTGTTCCAAGTTTGTGCTTGCAAATTAATTGTTCTGCTCAATTAAAAGAAAACATGTTAACAAGTGAATTGCTTTGTTGAGTGTTAATTCATAATAATGACTTTAGGAGCAACAATGCATATTTAACCCCAAGAAAAGCAAATTAGGTAGATAAAAAAAAAATGTAAATAGTGTTTCTCAAACAAAATGGACATTAACTGAGGAGAATAATAATAGTCCTAGCTTCTAGAGTTCTTGTTTTGAGAACTATTCTCAAATATACATGAGAAGGTGCTGACAATGTGGTTTTGAGAGTATTTGCCCCAGCAGAAGTCACTTGTGCATCTGTTTTATTACCAATTCATTTACAAAATGCGTAAAATGAAGTAGGTGTTGTGCACAAATAAAACAAGACAAAACCTGCCCGCAGGCATATGAGTTAACGATGCATACCTCTGAAAAATATGTTTTACAAAGCATTTACTAGGATTGAAGAATTTTTAAAATGAAAAGTATTCATACCAAAACATGCAATTAAAAAGATTTAATTCATTCAGTGGTCCTCAAAAATATGATGCTGGCACTAAAATATGTAAATATTTTCTTAATTCGGCATAGGGTTGGCCCTTAAGGCTATAGTGCTGCTAAATTAGGAAGCAGGAATATTTTTCCAGCCCTGTGTTATCCTAACTGTAGTGTGTCCAGGCTAGACAAGAGGTGTGGACTAGGTGGACTAACAGCCCAATCCTAAAGCTGTTGGCTACGTCAGGTGTAGTGGCACCAAAATGGCTACCTCTGAATCCAGCAGCATGCTGAGGCTGCCGGAGGTCTTCTCAGGGGAAGCCCCAAGCCCCACAATGGGGCTTCTCAAACCTGTGCTGGCTATTTTGCTGATGCAGACTTGAGAGATTTCGTGTTGGGCCTGACACCGAATTGAGGATCTGGCGGATCCCACCCCTCTCCCTGCCCTACCCTACCCTGCCCTCCTCCTCCCACCCCCCGCCACCTGGCAGTCTAACTTACCTCTGGCAGCAAAACATCCTTCTTTCCACCTCCTCCCCCCAGCAGTCTCTTCCTCCTGACGCGCAGGCCAGCGCCAGCACTCCCTACTCCCCGGGTGCTGTAAATGTGCTTTACTGCATGTTTATGACACCCAGTGCACTAGGGCCTGGCACCAGTCCTGTGGGAGCTCAAGATTGGGTCCTTAGTGTTTGCTAGCCCCCATGCATAGAGGCTAGGTCATGCTCATAGAATCTGTTCTTTCAAAGCATTCACAAAATTAATATCTTACTCAGTTTTTATTAAACAGTGAATTATCAGTTCATTAATCAAAAGATAAAAATGTTTGTAAGAAAACCATTCTAAACATTTCATGTAAGAATGTCTTTAATTGTAGGAACGTCTTGTATTTTCAAATCCAGGACCTGGCCATTCATTATCAAGAGTCCAAAACAATACAAAAACCTGTCTTTCATGGATGCAATGAACAAGTTTAAATGGACCAAAGAACAGGGTCTCTCCTACAATGACTTTGTTCTTAAGTTGCAAGTGAATGTAAGGTGTACCAAAACTGATAATGCAGAGTGGATGGTAAGTGTAATCCTGTTTTAACTGTGCTTAAACCACCAGTTACATAGACTGGAGAACTTGCATATGGTTTTGTGTATCCTTGATCTCTAGATCAGAAAAAGACCCATCTATTCCAGTGTTCTGTTTCCAGCAGTAAGCATGCGGAAGCTCAATGTTGTTGAATGCCATCAAGGTGCAATTGCATCTTGTAAATCAATGGAAATGTCAAATAATTATGGCTTATTGTTGGTATTTACCTATAAATAGAAGAGCTTTCAAGGCATCCAGAATTGCTGTTTTCCCTTGTCCCATCCTCTGCTAAGTTATAAGGATGTTTTTCAGATATGGGAGGGGGAAAGCAGCAACTGGCAGCCCAATCCTGAGCCACCCGGGGCGCCCAGCCTCCGTGGCACCGAGAACAGCTGCTGCTGGATCCTGTGCACCTCAGGCTACCACAGGCAGCACCTCGGGAGAAGGGGATTTCGTCCCTTTCTCCCAGGTAAGGGAAACAGCCCTGCAATGGGGCTACTCACTTTACCACCAACCAAAAGGTCAAAAGTAAAGTATAGGCGTTCGTGTAGGGCACCGAGCCGCACACGAACGCCTTGGATCCAGTGGAGCACAGCTCCACAGACCTACCTCCTGCCTCCCGCCTGCCCCGCTCCCCACTCTCCGTCATTCCTCACTCTCTCCCTCTCTCCACCCCCCACCAGCCTCTCCCCTCCCCACCCCCGCTTACCATGCCGCAGCTTGGCGGTCCATGAGACCGCTGAGCGGTGGAGGCTAGGTACCCACCCCGCACTAGCCCAGCACTGGCCGGCACTGGGCTAACATGGGCGGTAGCCCAGCAGTAGCCTTACGGCACATTTGCGACAGTGCACAGCAGCACAAAGCTGTGACACCGAGCCCAGGATTGGGCTCTCAAATGGGTGTAATTCTCTTCTGTGCTGCAGCAGTAGCGTGAAAGAGAACTCGTCTGGAGTGTGTATGTTAGTAAATGCATATGCACACTACTGAGGGAGGTTTATGTGCAGAGATTATGCCAAAGGTATCCCCCAAACCTTGAGCTTTATACTGAATAAATGCATCACATGATTTTATCTCATTTTACATTTCAGATACAAGGAATGATGGCTCCGCCACCTGAAATAGAAAGACCATATGTTGCAGAGCCAGTTATATGTACCCGTAGCTCATCTTCCTGTTGCTTAAACTGTAATCTATTTTTAACACTCATGATTGCTCTGTTCATCTCAACCACTGCTCCAAGGAATGTTGCGTCCTTTCTATAGTAATTCTGATTACATAAGAACAGCCCCACTGGATCAGGCCATAGGCCCATCTAGTCCAGCTTCCTGTATCTCACAGCGGCCCACCAAATGCCCCAAGGAGCACACCAGACAACAAGAGATCTCATCCTGGTGCCCTCCCTTGCATCTGAGCTTCTGACATAGCCCATTTCTATAATCAGGAGGATGTATATGCACATCATGGCTTGTAACTCATAATGGATTTTTCCTCCAGAAACTTGTCCAATCCCTTTTTAAAGGTGTCCAGGCCAGACGCCATCACCACATCCTGTGGCAAGGAGTTCCACAGACCAACCACACGCTGAGTAAAGAAATATTTTCTTTTGTTTGTTCTAACTCTCCCAACACTCAATTTTAGTGGATGTCCCCTGGTTCTGGTATTATGTGAGAGTGTAAAGAGCATCTCCCTATCCACTCTGTCCATTCCCTGCATAATTTTGTATGTCTCAGTCATGTCCCCCCCTCAGGCGCCTCTTTTCTAGGCTGAAGAGACCCAAACGCTGTAGCCTTTCCTCATAAGGAAGGTGCCCCAGCCCCGTAATCATCTTAGTTGCTCTCTTTTGCACCTTTTCCATTTCCACTTTGTCTTTTTTGAGATGTGGAGAACTGGACACAATACTCCAGGTGTGGCCTAACCATAGATTTGTACAACGGCATTATAATATTAGCCGTTTTGTTCTCAATACCTTTTCTAATGATCCCAAGCATAGAATTGGCCTTCTTTACTGATGCCGCACAATAAGTCGACACTTTCATCGACCTGTCCACCACCACCCCAAGATCTCTCTCCTGATCTGTCACAGAATCTCAGAACCCATCAGCCTATATGTGAAGTTTTGATTTTTTGCCCCAATGTGCATGACTTTACACTTATTGACATTGAAGCGCATCTGCCATTTTGCTGCCCATTCTGCCAGTCTGGAGAGATCCTTCTGGAGCTCCTCACAATCACTTCTGGTCTTCACCACTCGGAAGACACTCATTTAGTGTCATCTGCAAACTTTGCCACCTCACTGCTCAACCCTGTCTCCAGGTCATTTATGAAGAGGTTGAAAAGCACCAGTCCCAGGACAGATCCTTGGGGCACACCGCTTTTCACCTCTCTCCATTGTGAAAATTGCCCATTGACACCCACTCTCTGTTTCCTGGCCTTCAACCAGTTCTCAATCCATGAGAGGACCTGTCCTCTAATTCCCTGACGGTGGAGTTTTTTTAGTAGCTTTGGTGAGGGACCGTGTTGAATGCCTTCTGAAAGTCCAGTTATATAATGTCTATAGGTTCTCCCACATCCACATGCCTGTTGACCTTTTCAAAGAATTCTATAAGGTTTGTGAGGCAAGACTTACCCTTACAGAAGCCATGCTGATGCTCCCTCAGCAAGGCCTGTTCGTCTATGTGTTTTGAGATTCTATCTTTGATGAGGCATTCCACCATCTTACCTGGTATAGATGTTAGGCTGACCAGCCTATAGTTTCCTGGGTTCCCCCCTTTTTAAAGATCGGTGTGACATTTGCTATCCTCCAGTCCTCTGGCACCGTGGCCGTTTTGAGGGACAAGTTGCATATCTTAGTCAAGAGATCAGCAACTTCATTCTTCAATTCCTTAATAACTCTTGGGTGGATGCCATCAGGGCCTGGTGACTTATTGATCTTTAATTTATCAATGAGGTCTGAAACATCTTCTCTTTTCACCTCTATCTGACTTAATTCCTCGGTCAGGAGGGGTCATTCAGGCAGCGGTATCTGCCCGAAGTCTTCTGCTGTGAAGACAGATGCAAAGAACTCATTTAATTTCTCTGCCATCTCTAAGTCTCCTTTTATCTCCCCTTTCCCTCCCTCACCATTCAGAGGGCCAACTGCTTCTCTGGCGGGTTTCCTGCTTTTAACATATTTGAAGAAGCTTTTATTATTCCCCTTAATGTTGCTGGCCATGTGTTCCTCATAGTCTTGCTTGGCCTCCCATATCATCTTCTTACATTTCTTTTGCCACAGTTTATGTTCCTTTTTATTCTCCTCATTAGGACAAGACTTCCATTTATGGAAGAAAGCTTCCTTGCCCTACAGCCTCTCTAACTTGGCTCGTTAGCCATGCAGGCACCCTCCTGGATTTAGTGGAACCCTTATTTCTTTGTGGTATACACCTCTGCTGGGCTCTAATACACCTCTATTACTGTTTTAAGCAGCCTCCATGCACTCTGGAGAGATTGGACTCTTTTTAACCTCCCTTTCAACCTCCTTCTAACCAGCCTCCTCATTTGAGGGAAGTCTGCCCGTCGGAAGTCAAGGGTTTTTGTGAGAGATTTGCCCGGTATTCTTCCCCTGAAGTGCACGTTGAAACGGATCGCAGCATGATCACTGTTCCCCGACGGTTCCGTAACATTGACATTTCTAACCAGGTCCTGTGTACCGCACAATATTAAATCCAGAGTCACCTGTCCTCTGGTGGGCTCCATGACTAGCTGCTCTAAGGTACAGTCATTTAGCACGTCAAGGAATCCATTCTCCTTTTCATGACCAGAACACAAATTGACCCAGTCAATATGAGGATAATTGAAGTCCCCCATGATTACAACCCTGACTCTCCTTGTCACCTCCCTGATCTGTTTCCTCATTTCAAGGTCCCCTTCCGATTTCTGGTCTGGAGGATGATAGTATGCCCCCAGTATTACATCACTCCACAGGCCTGGTAATTTAACCCACAGATATTCTACGGTGGATTCTGATTGTACTCACACATGTTCTCTGTGCCATTCAAGTCCTGATATGTTTGCACTGTTGCTCTTGTAGATTTATTTTTTTACATTTTAATAAACTGAAATTTGTTTCAAAATAATGTTCACCTCATTTGAAAGAAATAAAGGATACTTTTTTAAATCGGAGTATCTACTGTACATAAAGTTCACTGTAAAGTTCACTGCCATATATTATCTAAATTGTTTCAAATGGTTTCAGTTGATTCATCCAGGCATATCACTTTGTAACACCAAAAGCTGCTTTGTAATTGGATACCATCGTAATAAACAAAACTTTGTCTACATAATCAAAACAGTCTTGAAGTCTGTTCCCTGCTTTACCTTTGAGATCTGCACATTATGATGGTGAATTCATACAGAGTTGGTATGCCAATGCAAGTAGGGTCCCACCATCACAGCAGCCTCTATCGCTGATCTTCTATAGCATTTCCCCATACGACTTCTGATTGCATTTCCCCCATAATAACTGCTGATAATGGATTAGTTATTCACATGGGCAGTAATGCTAAGTAATTCACATAATGCTAAGAATCAGATAGTTTCCGATAAGAGTCTCTCTGAATCAGAGCAGTGTCTGCAAGCAGGGTTTATGGGGGCCCATGTCAGAAATACCTGCTTGTAGAAGCTGTGGTTGTGTCTTCCATGAAAATATCTGCATTTGAATAGACCACGTGATCGGTTTATTACCACATATCACAGTTAATAATCAGGTCAGTGTCTCCCTTAGCATTTCATCTTCAGTGTCTTTTATTCAATGTTTCCAATTTTAATTACCTTTGTTTCTTTTTGTTGTGTTATCCAAGACTTATTGCTAGAAGAATATATAGGTGAAAATGGGAATTACATCTACAACTGGGGGAGAACATGCTGGAACTCTAGCCTTTCCCTCATCAGTTTGTTTATGATAGCCACATTTCTTTGTTCTTTCCACTCCCTCCTTCCCCCCCATAGCAATTACTATACTCTCCAAAATTGGTTTACTTAAATTGCAATCCTAACTTGCGCTGGAGGAGGCAGGCCAGCAGGCCTGCACTGCATCCAGCGCAAGTTTGGGATCAGAAGTGGCACAATCTGAGACAAGGGGAAAACTTTCTCCTTGCCCCATGTTGCGCTGCTCTGGCCCCAATGGGTCTACTTGGATCGGCGCCTGACAAGGTGGCGCAGATCCAAGCAGAACAGAGCAGCCAGGGGCCACTCCGTATTGCCCAGGAACGGGGTCAGGATCCAACCTAACCACCAGATCCTGTCCTCGCTTCCCACTCCCTGCCCGCCCACCCCCCCAGGAACACCCACTGCCTGCCCTCCCTTGCCCCCAACTTCTCCTCCCTTCCCTCCCCACACCCCCCCCCCCACTCCTGCATTGGCCAAGCTTGACCAGTGTAAACTTACCCTGCTGGGTCTGGATCCAGCACGGTGGGGTCCAGCACAACTCCTTGTCCTGGCCTCCCTGACTCCTAAGTCGGAGCAAACGTGCCTTATGGCACATTTGCAACACCCCCAGGTCAGCACAAGTGACTTGTGCCAGCCTAACCCAGGATTGCACCCTTAGACTCCAACCAGGCTGCTTACAAAGAGCAAATGATGTGTTAAGCCCACATCCAGTCTGTGCCACTTAAAATTGAATGTGGGAGGCTTATATGAATAATTTTTTTTAAAAAAATTCTAGCTTTTGGAAAGCTGGATGTGGTTCATATCTAGCCTAGCATGAACCTTTTTTCATGTGGGAACATTTCATCATGTGAACTCTCATCTGTAGTGTTTAGTACAGACCAGACATAAGTTACCATCTTATAAGCTGTTGGTGATAACTAGGCCTAAGTAGCTACTTTCTTCTATAAAGGACCATGATGTAAAGACATTTTGCCGGAGCATTGCTCTTCTGTGCTTACTATGATGTCGGGGAGGTTGGGCTCCCTGCCACCTGGTTCACACTGTAAAATCTTTATTCATTACATTAGTGATTTACTGATGTTCTAGTCTATAATTCTAGTATAATGTCATAGTTTGTGACTTCATGCAAGAAGAAGTCTCAGCATGCCTTCAATTTATGTTTATGCCACATTATTTATAGCAGATTTGATTATAAACTAAATTTTATGCAGTCCTTTATTTACTTACAAGACATTCAAATCCCATTGACTTGAATGAATGCACTCCCTCAGAAAGAGACAGGCAACCCAATCCTACAGGGCATAGCAGCACTGGCACAGTCTCCACTATATCCTGCGGGCAGCCAGAGGCCATGTGAGGGTGGAGAGGGATGTAGAACCCTCCTCTGCTCCTGAATGGTTTGCAATGGGTTTACTTGAATCTAAACCCAGCTATTTAGCTGATGCAAGTTCGAGCAGAACTAAAAGGGCATGTCAGAGACAAAACAAACCCCTGCTAACTGGGTAAGAGGCACTTTTTCAAGTGGGTGCTCCTCTTTTTAGCAGGGGAAGAGTAACTAGCCCACCTCACCCCAGCAGTGTCTTTTCTACTGGCTGTCTGCTGGTGTTCTTTTGCATCTTTTTAGATTGTGAGCCCTTTTGGGACAGGGAGCCATTCGTTATTTGATTTTTCACTGTAAACCGCTTTGTGAACTTTAGTTGAAAAGCAGTATATAAATACTGTTAATATATAATACAGGGGTTAGGATATGGGCAGAGCTTTTCCCACAGAGACCCATCCCTGCCCTTTCTGGACACCCAACTGGAATGATGTATACGTATTTTAAAATGTGTACTGAAGGATGGGGCAAGTCTGTCCAAACACTATGTCTTTTGTAACAACTAACAGATCGTGAATACTGTGCGTGTTTCTGGTATCTCTGTTGACTTGGTTCGGAATAAAAATCACCAAGTCCTTTTTCTTTTTCATTGGCAGTCAAGCTCATGAAATCTGAACGAGTGCAAGTTTGTTGTTACCAACCAATCTGTTTTGCTTACGAGAGAAAGAAAAGGCCATGCAAGGAAGAGGTATTTGTGAGATAGAATCCCAGCCAGAGGTACTAGATTCTGAAGCAGATCGCTTATGTAGCTGCATATTTTAGAGAGCAGACAGAATGCAGTCTGATTCAACCATAAATGCAAACGTATACAAAAGTTACAAGTCAAGGGCATTTCTAACAAGTCAAGATGGAGGCAAGTGTATACATGCCAAATATGCAGCTAGGCTTGCTGTGGAGAAAAAGAGATGGAACTTTGGGTGCAGATTACCAAAAATCAAAACGAAGTTGGAAGCGGAAGAGGTCAGACCTGAACGTAACAATGACAAGAAGGTAGGAAGTCATGGAAAATAGTTCTGTATGTCTATATTTACACAAGAGACTGTAATACATTCATTTAAAAGTTTGTTTACTCATTGCTTATTGCTGTATCTTCATGTTGAAATTATTGATCTGGTCTTTATAGTAGCTATCAATAAGAAAGGGGATAAATACTGTTCAAGAAGACCGCTTGTGGCAAAAGACCAGGGTGAACATCTGGTTGTGCGTAGTTGCTATTGGAAATAGGTATCCATTTTCCCCTTTCCCATCATCCTACACTGAAATTGCTTCTCATCACACATGCACACCACAGAGGACAAGGCAGGGATTGGATACATCTATGGAATGGTCATGTCACACCCATCCTGACTGATGTCTGGGATAGCACTATGGGCATAATCCTACCCTGCGCTGGAACGGAGAAGCCAAGAGGCTTGCGCTGTATCCAGCGCAGGATAAGGGCCCAAGGTGGCTCAGCCAGAGGCAAGGGGAAACTTTTCCCCTTACCTCTGGGTAAACCACCCTTTCCCCATGAGTCTCCTCAGACTTGCGCCACCTCCTGAGGTGGCACAAGTCCGAGGACAGCGGAGCGGCTTCATGTTGCTCCAAACTCCCTGGGAACAAGGGTTGGGATCCAGCATAAGTGCTGGATCCCAGCCCTGCTTCCTGAACCCACCAGCCCGTCCCCAGGGCCACCCACCACCCGCTATTCTGATCTCCATTAACCTTGCTTCATTGACAGATCAAAACTACACAAGTGTGAGGTTCAGTGGAAATAGCACCCTGATGTTACAGCCAGCCCAGTTGTCCTAAAATGATCATGATATCATCAGTTTGGATGATCATGATATCAAACGAAAAGCAGTGTAAACACATCTCATAGCTCAATCCTATCGAAATTCTCTCTTACCAATGCAATAGAGCCAGCATGGCTTGTGCTGTATCCCACAGTGGAATCTAGCAGTCTGGAAGTATCATTTAGGTAAGGGAATGTTTGTCTCCTTGCCCTAGGAAACACCCCAGCTGCTGCAATGAGTCTACTCAGCCCTACGCCTGCCAATTGGCCAGCACAAGTCTGAGTGATCCATGTTGGTCGACCAGGCCTGGGTATGGGGATAGGATAAGGTGCATGCACACGCCACTGATCCTACCCTCTCCGGGACCCAGTTGCAGTAGACCCCCTAGCACTGCAGGGCTTACCTCTGGGTAAGGGAGCGATTATTTCCTTGCCTAGACCTCTGCAACTGGCTGGCTCCTTCATAGGATGCATTTTGGCATCACTGTATCGATGAGGGATGGAAAAGGCTAAGATTGGGCTCTAAGCAAACTTTACATAAATCTCTTTAAATGTCCAGAAATATATCTATCCATAGCGGCTCTCTATACACCATACACTAAAATGTTGAAGAAGTTAAAAGGTCCTCAATCCACTGTAGGGGATACTTGTCCTTCTAGTGTTAACAATATGAGTCTTTTAGCTATATAGTAACAGCAGAAAGAGTCCATTTCCTCTGTCCTGCAGTTAACTGCCATGCAAAAGACAGCTAGTTCAAAAGCACAACTTATAAAGCTGCAAAATCTTTGACTAGGGCCACAATAAAACCAAAGAAGTCCTATGTCTTGCCACCTTCAATTCGCTTTAAAAAAAAAAAATCTTCAGTCTGTAGAAGCCATGCAGGTAGCCATGCTGATGTAGGAATGGATGAACTGGCCCTCAGAGGGAGGCCAAAATGTACTAATGAGATCAGGATAAAGTGCTGACAAGGCTTTTTTTTTGGGGGGGGGGGTAGGGGAGTAATTTAGCATATCCCCTTTTAAATTGCTGTCAGAGCCCCCAAATATGTTACTTATAATCATTCATTCCTTTTCCTTCTCAGGTTCCCAGTTGCTTTTCCTACTTGCAGGATGATATTTCAAGGTATGACTACAATAATGTCACAGTGAACCAAACACTCAAAGGTAGTAGATATAAAATGATAGCAAACTTGGTGTTTTCAACTGAATCTCAAATTCTAGAGTGGGTTTTTCAGAACAGTCCTTCGCACACTCTCATGCACACAGGCATATGTTTATGGCATTTATACTGGATACAAGCAGATAAGTGTGGTACATAGATAGCATTCTGTTTTCAGGGGCAAACCCCCCCCCCCCCCACGCACATGTACACTATTTCTACTATTTTTGTCCATTCAGGCACACATTTCTATTGGTTCAAATGGACAACATCAGAAGCACTCAAAGGAAAAGGTTCCTGAACACTCTGTGATTCATAAATCCCAGAAAGAGTATCACCTTTTCCTGGCTCAGATAAAGCTGCAGCTTTGGAATTTCTGCCTGTCACACAGCTGTCAAAAAGAACAGAGCCTCTGTCTGCAACTCTAACCTCACTTTCCTGGGAGTAAGTTCCATTGAACACAATAGAACTTACTTCAGAGTAGACCTGGTTAGGATTTTGCCCTCTGTCAGTATATGAGGGCAGTAAATGTGGTTTGGCCTCTAATATATCTGCAGTAAAAACGATGATCAGAAATTACTTAGAATCTGGCATCTTGTATTGTAATCCAGAATTGCCACTGGATTTAGGAATGCATAAAATGTAAGGCTACAATTTATACTGCCTGCCTCTTATGCTGGATGAAATGACTACAGCATGCATCAGATTGTCCATTTTGCATTTGTCCATGAGTGCATTTGATTATGCTGAAAATTAATTAGGGTTGCGATCCCTCGCACACTTACTCAGAAGTTAGTGCCATTTAACACAGTGGGACTTCTGAGTAAACATGCACCAAACTGCACTGTATGTTGCGTTTGTCAATCATTTCTGCGTCTCCAGTTCCATCAACTAATGTAAAAGAATGTTGGAACAGCGAAACAATTCAGCTAACAATTTCCGATGCTTCAATATTACATGCAGCCCAGAAGTAAAAGCCTCCCAGATAACTGATAAAATGAGCTAAACTTGAATAAAATCAACCCTTTGACATTAACCCTTCAGATTAATTTCCTGTTTTATTGTTTTGATACTGCTTACAATTTTGTCAGGATGCATAAGATTTACCAGATTCCTGTCTGCTTTCATTCATTATAATCCCGCAGGCAGCATTAACATTACCAAGAATTAGGTCAAATGCTGTTTGTGCTTTTAAATTGGGATTTCTTAACATTGTCCTTTAAAGCTACTGTAAGCCTTTCACTGGAGCAGTTTATAGTGTGTGATTATATATGCACTAGTTAAACACAGTATTGGAGAAGCCATATATTGCATCGCAATGTATTTTAGCATAGTTCCATCCTCTCTGTTGATGTTAGGATCAAGCTGGCATTTGAACTTGACAGCAAAATCATGTCCTAAAGAAAGTTTTGCCATGATATCCAGCACACAGCGAGAGAGGGGCAAAATGGTAAGTACTACAGGCGCCACAACAGATAGTTTAAGTGGCCCCTCCCACTCGCCATCAGATCCATTCCAGTCAGCAATGGCAACATAATAATAATAATAAATAATACAGGTATTTATATACCGCCTTTCTTGGTCTTTATTCAAGACTTTATTCAAGGCGGTTTACATAGGCAGGCTTATTTAAATCCCCGTAGGGATTTTTACAAATGAAAGAAGGTTCTTTCTTTCAAGAACCACAACATTCAGGTGTTTCTCTCTGATCTGGTTTCACATTCTGGCCTCCATCCTCCCACACTCAGAGCAGATGGAATAGCTTGGCTTCAGCTTGTCAGCTGCTCCAAGGTCGCACGGTGCCGGTGGCCTCGAACTGGCGACCTTGTGGATGTTATCTTCAGGCAAACGGAGGCTCTACCCTCTAGACCAGACCTCCTGCCCATGCAAGAGATGCCATTTGGTTTGGTGAGCACATGTGCATGGAAAGGTCCTGATGGCAAGTGGGAGGGGCTGCTTACAAGTGGGTGTGTTGCAGCACCTACAGTACTTACTATTTTAACCTCTCTAGCTGTGCTACTGGTGACATCTCAATACTCAAGTGAAATACCACAGTACAGCGCTTTGCCCCATTTCTGGTGCTTGAGAACAGTTGTGGTGACAGATGTCATGTTTCAAACTGAAGCATAGGATTGTGTCTTGAATGTGTACACCAACTTTCAGACTCTGTGGTTGCTATTGCATTATGGTTGTATCTTGCCTCTCCACCCCTCCCTTTTGAAGGTAGTCGCTAGAGCTAAGCCAGTTCAACTACATCCCAATATGCGCCCCAAATTTTACTCCTATATTTCAGTATTCAAGAAAGGTGTCATGTTATAAATATTATGGCAAGATGGCAAGATAAACCAATGGCTGTGTTTTCCGTGCCCAACTAGAGATCTGCAAAGAATGCTGTTTCACTTGCTGTTATGCTTGCTATTTTGACTGAATATATGGGAGAGTTAAGATCATCCTCTATCAGTTGCAAGAACCTGTGTTGCAATAAAAAGGTTAGAAAGCTATTGTGGAATGAGATGTTTGGTACCCGATCCAAAGTGAAGGAGAGGACAGTGATGGGTATTGGCACAAAACCAATGCTGGTGCACTTCAGATGGTTGCAGACACAAACCTTATAGCGTTGTCATTTTCTTTCCTAACACAGATTCTGTGTCTTCCACAGCTTACCTTTGGACAGAAGGTCAACACCTTCTGAATCCACATAGACAAAGTGTGTTACCTGTTGAATTTCCATGCTCTGATGACATTGTTAAAGGCACATATCTGCTCTCAGAGGGAAAAGGTAGCAACCTTAAAACCACCTTATAGATCATTTGCAATTGAACACACAGAAGCACAACGTAGATTATGGCAGTGACTATGAGGTATGCTAGGTAAGGTGTTCTCCAGTCAGATTTTGTGCCCAATGATGCGTATATGGAACAGGGATCAAATGTGGGCTGGGCAGAAATGAGTTAATGCAAAAAATCAAAACTTCACATATAGGCTGATGGGTTCTGAGCTGTCTGTGACAGATCAGGAGAGAGAACTTGGGGTGGTGGTGGACGAGTCGATGAAAGTGTCGACCCAATGTGCGGCGGCAGTGAAGAAGGTCAATTCTATGCTTGGGATCATTAGAAAAGGTATTGAGAACAAAACAGCTAATATTATAACGCCTTTGTACAAATCAATGGTAAGGCCACACCTGGAGTATTGTGTCCAGTTCTGGTTGCCACATCTCAAAAAGGACATAGTAGAAATGGAAAAGATGCAAAAGAGAGCGACTGAGATGATTACTGGGCTGGGGCACCTTGCTTATGAGGAAAGGCTATGGCGTTTGGGCCTCTTCAGCCTAGAAAAGAGACGCCTGAGGAGGGACATGATTGAGACATACAAAATTATGCAGGGGATGGACAGAGTGGATAGAGAGATGCTCTTTACACTCTCACATAACACCAGAACCAGGGGACATCCACTAAAATTAAGTGTTGGGAGAGTTAGGACAGACAAAAGAAAATATTTCTTTACTCAGCGTGTGGTCGATCTGTGGAATTCCTTTCCGCAGGATGTGGTGACGGCATCTGGCCTGGATGCCTTTAAAAGGGGATTGGACAAGTTTCTGGAGGAAAAATCCATTATGGGTTACAAGCCATGATGTGTATGTGCAACCTCCTGATTTTAGAAATGGGCTATGTCAGAATGCCAGTGCAAGGGAGGGCACCAGGATGCAGGTCTCTTGTTATCTGGTGTGCTCCCTGGGGCATTTGGTGAGCCGCTGTGAGATACAGGAAGCTGGACTAGATGGGCCTATGGCCTGATCCAGTGGGGCTGTTCGTATTTTCTTAACTGTGATGTTGTAACTTTGGGGAAGGAGAAATCTTTAGCATTCATTTCCTTGTGCTTCAATATCTTTCACTGTTAAAATAAATACAGACCAGTTCACAAACAGTAACACAGCAGCAACAGAGATGTGTTGCTATTTAACTAGCTTTTCTATCGTTCTATTTCCCAGTTGATATTCTTGTAACCAGTCACTACCAACACCTTGTGTGCAAATGATGATATCATAATGCCATTAGCCTTTTAAAAATGCCTGCCTCTTACAGATACTTGACTCAAAATATATGATCTTTCCAATCTTATAATAATCATTAGTATTATTTTCAGGGTCCATTAACAAACAACATCTTACAAGTCTGCTTTTAATGATCCCGCTTTTTCCCATTAGAATGATTCCAGTTTCAGGCAGAAAATTTCCAGATGTCAAAATGTTAGGAAATCCCTGTCACTGAGCATTTGGTATTTTCTGGTAGAGCAATTGTGACCTTTGATAGCAACATAAAGAGGAAACTTCCTGGGTGACCATGGGCCAGTCACTCTCTCTCAACCTCAACTACCTCACAGGGTAGGAAAGAAGGGGAGAAACTATGTACACCACTCTGAGCTCCTTGGAAGAAGGGCAGTATAAAAATGCAAAAAATAAATGAGGTTATTCAACAGGAATAGATTTTGTTCTGAAAGCAAAATGGCTGGCCCAGATCCAAGGAAACCTATTTGGGGAACAGAGGCATGCCCTGGGGTAAGGGAACCTACCTTGAGGAGGTCTCTGGGACTGTCCCCCCAGCAGACTACAGAATGCGCTTCATTGCTGGGGGGTGGATACACAGCCGAATCTTACCTAAGTCCCGCAGCAGTCAGGTTGTGCTGACTATCATAATCACATTGGTGATAGCCATATAGTGGGTTGTGCTGGTGGAATACATGTTCTTCCGGGCCATTACTTTTGATTGGACTGTAAGTCACATTGAACTTACTCATGAATTTTGTCACTGCTTAGTCACAATGCACTGCCTTTGGATGCAGTGCAATACAGCCATGCTGGCCATTTCTCTGCTTCAAAGCGTGCTTAGGAAAGGATGATTTGCTCATGGAGTAACATGCACCCACCATGTGCTATTAGCACAGCATCCTGAGTGGACTCAAATACTGGGACAAGGTTTTGTTGGTTGAGAATATTTTTGCAGCTCTATTCCAAAAATGGTTCTCCAAGTTGTTTACCTAGTAAAGAAGATGGCTCCCTGTTCCACAGTCTGAAAAGAAGCACAAGGGTGACAAGGGCAAACAGCCAGTGGGGGACACTATTCTGGAGTAAACAAGGACAGTTGCTCTTCTGCGAAATGTATGAGACCCACCACTTTTAAGAGAGTATGATATATGAGAGCCTCCCTCTTTCTCTTTACAGTTTTACATCACTTAGGGAGTATCACGACTGCGAAGTTTGAGAACATTTTCATTCCAGGATGTTATTTAAAGCTTCTTCACAATCACTTTTCCAGCTGCACTGTCAGTTCTCTCTCTCTCTCTCTCTCTCTCTCTCTCTCTCTCCTTGTTGCTTTGGATCAATTTGCAAGTTTGCTATTTGACCTTGATGGAGGCCTGCTGCAGCAGTTCTCCCAGACTGAAGTGCTCTTCAGCACTTGGTGACTGAGCAGAACAACCCGGCTTTGTCTGCAATCTCACACTTATTTCTGTCACAAATGGTCTGTCAGGGATATTTTTGTCAAGCTGTGACATAATCTGTCTTCCCTCCACTTTGTTTGACTAATCCAGAACTTCTATTGTGGTCGCCTCTGAATGGAAGATAAAATCTGTTAATTGGCTTTGTGGGTTGAGAAGGGAAACAATGGCCACTCAGTTCTGGTTTCTAATGAGGAAAAAAAAAATCCAATCCTCATTTGTGGATCATGGTGATTTGTTGGGTTTCTGAACACTGGGGCTATATATGAGTAAATATCAAATAAGAAGAGAAAGGGAGTGGCTCTGAAGAAATGGAATTTCCTAAGAAATATCCTCCATTTAGGCCAGGGCATTATGTCCTCTAATGGTATGAAGAACTTGATCACCAATAATGGGAAACATGGACTGCTGACACTCCTTTGGCAACTGCGTGTTTCTGTCTGCTGGGTATGGCAGTCAAGGCCAGATTTGATTCCCGTGCTTTTTGACTCTGCCTGTAGTAGCTGCTTCTTTAGGAGCTCCCATCCATCTCAGGCCCCTTTTCCCATTAGTTCATTTATCAATGAAGTCCTACTTATCATTTCTCTGAGCTTATTAAGAACTTTCTTGAAATCTAAAGTGCAGTTTTCACGGCATATTCCCTTTGTTTCCCATACAGTTGGAAATTCCAGGAGTTCATGATCACTTTCCCCTAAAGTTCCTCCTACTTTGACATCATTGATCAATTCCTCCCTATCAGTTAAGATCAAATCATGGATGGTCCCTCCCTTTGTTCCTTCTGCCACTTTCTGGAAGATGAAGTTATCCTCCAGGTACATCAGGAATTAATTGGAGTTCCCATGCTTGACTGAGTTATGGTCAATCATATCCTTGCCCCACCCTGCCAGTATAGAATACCAAAAAGTCACAATAAGTATCCAGTGGGTGGTGGAGCAGGGAGTCTTCAAAAGGGGATTTTAAACCCCTTTCTCCTTTGTAAGCCTCCCACCGCACAATGGGTCTTTTGCAGACTTGCACCAGTGAAAGCTAGTTCTGCCAGTGGGGAGCCCAATACGATTGGACTGTAAATCTCTCAACAAGTATTAGAACCGTTGAGATCCCCTCATGTTTCCTTGTAACTTGTTTCAAGAAAGCATCACTCACATCCTCCCCTAGGTCTGGTGCTGTATGATGCCCACCACATCTTATTTTTGATAATATGATAATGATTTTATCTTATCCAGAACAACAAACAACAACCCCCCCCCACACACACACAATAAAGTTCGAAGAGAGATATATCTTAAAACTGAACTTACCAAATGAAAACCTACTAAGAAAGTGATAGAAACCTGTCCAAAAATTACTGCTGCAACATAAACTATATTTTGTGAATGGATGCTGCCATCTTATGGTTAGAGAGGAGAATTATTCTGCAGAAAGTAAAGGGGAAGAGAAAGCACTTAACTGCTTTCAAAAAGCATTTCTTATACACACATGTGCCTTGTCACAGGAATCTACAAAAGTTATCCCATTCTTTTTTGTGTTCAGGGAAAAGTCTTTACCTAGCATTACGTTTTATGCACCAAAATGTGCATAAAGGTGTACTTTACCTGTGCAATCACATACAGTTTTTATGAGAAGTCCTAGTTTGCACTAGTAGGACTTGAAATTACAGTTTGCTTAATATTAGTGCTCAAACACATTCAAAATAAAAATTTCAATTTATTTTAACCACAGTGCATCTTGAATTGTAAATTATAAAGGAAAACTGGGGGGGGGGGGAGTTGACATGCAAGCAGTGCTCTTTCAGATGGTTTTGAGTCACTCTTTTAATAGTTGGATCCTGAGTTGTACACAGAAAAGACTGAAGAAGCTTGCCTAAGTGCCCGATATGAGCAGCACTGTTGTAGTGAATCAAGACCTACAATCTCCCTAGGAAGCCCTCTAGTGGCATTTGTTGAGAAAGGCAGAAATCCATTATTGCAGTTGCATTTCAACATAAGCTTCTAACGGAAAGGCTATTTTCACAAGGAATTCTAATACAGTACTGAAAGAGGAAGTGGTCACTTTAAAAAATTGTGTGTATTCTGATCAACATATTCACATGTACAAATGCAGGACTTTCAAATACTTTGCCTGATGTGAAAATAGAAACCAAAAAAGGGCACAAATGACTTGGGGAAAATGCCCTAAGAGAGGCCATTTGATAATATTTACAGGCAGCACTAAAGCTGCAATCCTTGGCATATTTGGTTGGCAACCTTCAGTCTCGAAAGACTATGGTATAAACCTACAGCACCCGGTATTCCCAGGCGGTCTCCCATCCAAGTACTAACCAGGCCTGACCCTGCTTAGCTTCCAAGACCAGACAAGATCAGGCATCTGCAGGGTAACAGTTGCTTTATCTGGGAGTAAATCCCATTGATTTCAATGGGACTTAGCGCTGTAAATGTATAAGTACATGAGAAATCTACTTAGTAGTACTTCTGAGAAATTCAAAAGTATATAATCTCTGATGGAAAACAATTATTTTTGTCAGAACTCTTATTAGCATTGCCTTTAATGAACTAAAGAGTGTTAAGCATACAACCCCAATGGCCCAATCTATAACTATAACTAGTGCTGGCAGAACATGCATTCTGCCAGTGCAGGGTGCTGCAAAGCAGCCGTAAAGAGCTTTGTGGCAGTCCAAGTTGCAGGTTTGGAGGCAGGAAGGCCAGAGCCTTCCTAAACATGCTGGTAGATGTTGGGAGGCCCATTGGTGTGGGTAAACCCAGCACAAGGAGTGGAATAGAGTGGGGGTGAGTGGAACAGAACAGAGATGGGAGAGGGTGGATGGGACCTGGAGGGGGGGCAGGCTCAGCGGCTGTGGCGCACAACAAATCCAAAACTCCTTCCTAGGCCAGATCCACCTGCATGAATCAATGCGGACTTGTGCCAGCAATCGAGCTGGCGCAGGTCTGAGTCAACACATAGCTGCTGCTAGTGCTTACCCCAGGGCAAGGGGAGAAATGTCCCCTTACCCAAAGGACACTTCCAGCAGCAACAACTCTCCTGCAGGTTGCAGTAGATGCCACACCGGTGCCACTGTATCGCCACACGTGGGTTTAGGTAGGATTGGGCTGGTCTCCAGCAAGGGAGATCCATAAGAAATGAAGCCTGGCTTTCATACACAGAGCTCTAGTAGATGCCAGAGTATAGCTGAGCGTACATCCACATTGCAGCACTAGCTTGAAACTCCTTGAGCGGGTTGGAATTTTCTTTGTGATACAAACAGGGCAGTGCAGCTCCTTCCAAGCCCCTTTCAGACAAATGGCATTTGTACGTTTAAATAACTTCTTTGGAGAGGCAACTGCAGTAGGGAAAGTGGTATTTAGCATCCTGGTGTGCAGGGCTGTAACGGTGCTGAAAATGGCTGCCACTGCATCCAGCATGCCCCAGGCAGCCGCCTCTGCCTCCTTGTGAGAAGGGGACTTTCATCCCCTTCCCCAGGGTCAAGTGAGTAGCCCCACAATGGCGCTACTCAATTCTACAATGACCCAAAGGTCAACATAGAATGAAGAGCCTCTGTGTCAGGCGGCCAGCCCAACACAGAGGCTCAGGATCCAGTGGAGCAAAGCTCCACCCGCTCTACCTCCCTCTCGCCCCATTCCCTCCCTTGACATGCCTCATCCCCGCCCTCTCCCTGCCCTCCCTCCGCGACCCCCTCCGCCGCCCAAGAACACCTCCTCCCCACCTCCCCCCACACCCCCACCTACCTCTCCGCTGCCTGATGGTCCATGTGACCACTGAGCGTCAGAGGTCTGGTGCTCCACCAGCGCTAGCCCAGCGCCGGCCAGTGCTGGGCTAGCATCAGCGTTCCACTTGTGCTAGGGTCCACAAACATTCCTTATGGCACATTTGAGATAGTGCGCACTGGCAGTGAGCTGGCATGCACTCTTTAGGATTGGGCCCTTAGATATATTGAACAGAATTTAATGCTTTCTGCCTCCCTGTTAGAATCCCAATCCAAATTTCAATCCCATGTGGTGGCTACACATACATCAACATAAGCCTGCATCTCACACTGATATGGAGGCTGGTGATTGTTAGCCTTGAAGTGGATGTAAATTAAGGCAGTGGTTCTCATTTAGCACTGGGACCCACTTTTTAGAATGAGAATCTGTCAGGACCCACCGGAAGTGATGTCATGACCAGAAGTGACATCATCAAACAGGAAAGTTGTTAACAGTCCTAGGCAGCAATCCTACCCACACTTATCCAGGAGTAAGTCCCATTTACTATCATTGCTAAAAGCATATACATAGTATATGTATGTCCTGGGGGCTGGGGATAAGAATAGGCCCTCGGTTTGGCTGTACTTGTCGTAAGAGGCGACTAAACAGCCACCAAGTAGATGGGACTCGTCAGCCTGGGAAGGCAGCTCATCTGAGAGAAGGAAAACTCTGATCCCAAATGTCCACTGCCTTGTGGCTTCATCCAGTTATGGAAAAGGCTTCAGGAGTCAGCCTCAAGGCCAGAGTCCCTGAGGCAGTTCATTATTATTATTATTATTATTATTATTATTATTATTATTATTATTATTATTATTATTATTAACAGTATTTATATACCGCTTTTTAACTAAAAGTTCACAAAGCGGTTTACAGAGAAAAATCAAATAACTAAATGGCTCCCTGTCCCAAAAGGGCTCACAATCTAAAACAGTCATGTTCTGGCAACTCTTGCGATGCTGGAACCAACCTTTCCATTGGATCATTTCAGCGACGTGGAGAGGGGGAATTTGCTGCATAGGAAACAGTCTATCCTCCATATCTATTTTACCCAGGCTTCGCGCACTGGAGAGGACACTCTTTTCCAGAACCACCATTCAGAGTGCGATACCATAGTCTTCCGAGACTGAAGGATGCCAACAATGATAGTATCCTGTTAAAAGTACAGATGTGTCACATTTCCCCAAATGCAGTCACATACCATAGTAGCGTCAAGTCCAATATATTAAAGATAAAATATTGAAATGAATAGTAGTAGTTGGCAACCTTCAGTCTCGAAAGTCTATGGTATTGCGCTCTGAAAGGTGGTTCTGGAACAGCATCTAGTGTGGCTGAAAAGGCCGATTCGGGAGTGACAATCCCTTCCACACTGGGAGCAAGTGCAGTCTGTCCCTGGTCTGTCTCCCTGGCTATGGGGAAATGAATGGGGACCCACATACTGTTAGAGAAGAAATTGGCCTGGATCAAAAAATGTGGTTGGGCATTCCCAGTGGAATATTTCTTTTCTCTTTGGTGTGACAGATCCCCATATTCTTCCTACACACTATGGTTCATATGGCATGGAGATCTAAGATCTATTCCTCCAAAGGAAGAAGTCAAAGTTTCCCCTTGAGCATAATCAAGCACATCTTTGGATCTGAGTCCTTAATCTTACATTTGTGCCATTTGGATACACATTCAAGGACCACATCTGTATATCTCCTGACTGGAAATTATGGTGAAACCACTGTTATAATACAGATCTAATTGTGTCGGAGCTGGAGCAATGAACAAATGTCGACTCACAGCTGACAAGGCAGGTAGCCTGTATGTGTGGTATCATCTACCATGTGTAATTGCTCCCTCATTTTTCCTATTTACACATTAGGTCTGGTGAAAGTATAACATAAAGCCTTGCTCACAGAAAAATTCCTGAGTTCAACCAGACTGTTATGCATTTTAAGACACAACTATAAAGCAAGAAGTGCAAGTCAGAGGACTTGCTCAGCTCGGAGACAGGAAGATAAACAGCACACAGGCGAAGGCGGCACAGAGAGGATTTTGCTGACTAGATTGATACACACAATTGAAACTCAGATGCTGGGAAATGTCAGGGTAATTTTAGCTTCCCTCCAAACCAAAGGATGGCCTTGTCCTTGAGTGGGATGGAAATGTTTTGCCGGAGCTAAGGAAACCCCCTTTGAGTTGGCTGCTCTTCTGGTGTGAGAAGTGCCAGAAGGTCCTCCTTATATTCCTGGGGCCATTGCCAAATGCATTCTGACGGAGTGAGAAAGAGTGATTTGGAGAGGTCCCAAATGAATACCTTTGATTTGGAGAGGTCCCAAATGAATACCCAAATGAATATGAAAGCGTATCTTATTTATGATTTGGACATAAGCCAAGGGAAAATGAACAGGCAAGGTGAGAATGGAAACATTTGTGTGAGAATATCAAGATGCTCCACACATTAGGTTAGCAAGGAGGTGACACACAATTTCAACTGTTGTCTACTCCCTGGCACCAGACACTAGTAAAGTCACAGCAATTTGATACTGCTCCCCCCCCCCCGTTGCTTCTCACGCTGACTTTTACAGGCTTCTCTCCCAGTAGGGTTGCCACAGGCTTCTCACCCAAAGTGCCACTAAAATTGAAGACCCAAAGTCTTCACAATGACAATTCAAGAGATGCTCTACCTTAGAGCTGGTTTTGATTATGCTTACTGCATCCAGCCAAGCCCACAGGTTTAATGCTGTGTGTTTTCTTGGTATGTGCAGGCCCTGGTCCCTCCCCTTGCTTTCCTGATGAATTTTCCTAGTTGTGGGGCTACGAACATCCTTGAGTGTAGGGAGGTAGACTGTCTGGAAGAGCCACAATAAAAGGAAATAACCTGAATTTCCCTGGATGGGAGAGGAGGGGCCAGCATGTGTGTGCTCTGTGCATGCGCGCGCGCGCGCACGCGCGCGCACACACACACACACACACACACCATATGGTGTTTAGTGTATCACCCAAGCATTTTCTTTGAGATCTTACAGAAGTTATGTTAAAGAGGGTCTATATTGCCTAGAGAGTCCACCCCACTTTTACATTATCTTAATTGATTAGTGTCTGTAATGGAAATGTGCAAGATACCTTAAGGGGATAGGGTCTGCTCAACAGTGTCCTCTTGCTCTGGCAGGCAAGCATGGGTTAACAGCAGGGCCTTAGATTGCTGTGAGTGTGCTGCACAGCTGCAGCTACTCAAAGGCAATAGGGCTCTCAGGGGTAAAAGTAGCACCTGAAGGAAGGAAAGAGGTGTGGGCAGTAGAAGGAGGGAAGCTTGAGGAAGAAGACTGGATTGATGGACTGAGGAACTAATGGCTGATGGACTAACTGACTAAAGGACAGATGGGTGAATGGAGACTGGTGTGTGGCTGCCATGCCCAAGACCTGCTGAGGACCAAAGTGCTGCTGCAGTGGTGGGAAGAGCTACTGGGAGGAGGGGGAGGAAGAAGGACCTCTGCAGGTTGAACAGGTGAGCTACCCTGATGGGGTTCAGCAGTGCTGCAGGGCAGAAATAGAGCCATTATTGGGGAAAGAAAGGAAGCTAATTAGCTGAAAGTGGACATAATTCTCTAAGTGAAGCTTGGACTGGGGATCTGGCAAAACAGTGCCCAACATTCCTAAGAGTTTTCTTAGGAACATTTTCTTTCTTTCTTGCCCATTGTGACCTCTTAGCTAAAACACAACACAACTAGCTGTGTCTCACATTCAGATAGCTGGGCTGAACAGAGAGCCATCTGTGATAGTTACCCTGCAATTATGGAATTATGGACCAAATGAACCATGATGTTAAAATGCCTCTGAATTTTGTGAAAGTGTGGCTGCAGGGGAGCAAAGTCAAGATTGGAATCAGGGTGTGGAGGAAAGGGGTTTGATGTGTTCCCCATTAAGCCAACTAAATCCCCCCCCCCAGCTGCTGTTTGACTTGGGAAGAGAACTCCCACTGGTGCTTGTGGACACTTTGCTGCCTGGGTAGGGATGGTTTCCATTAGGATCGGAGTGTGGATCACAACTCTGTCGTGCTGCAGTCCACTTTGTATGTGGATTCCTGTGGCTGCGATTTCTTTTTCTGAACATAAGAAGAGCCCCACTAGATCAGGCCAAATGCCCATCTCGTCCAGTGTCCTATATCTCACAGTGGCCCACCAAATGCTTCAGGGAACACACAAGACAACAGACACAACCTGCGCCCTGGTGCCCTCCCCTGCATCTGGCAATTAGAGGTTGCCTGCCTCTAAAACCAAGAGCTTGCACATACTTACTATGACTTGTAACCTGTAATGAACTTGGAGACCATCCTTAGCCAATGGAAACTATCCCTGCTCAGGCAGGGAAGTGTCCACAAGCACCAGTGGGAGTTCTCTTCCCAAGTCAAACAGCAGCTGAGGGGGGCAAATTTAGTTGGCTTAATGGGGAACACATCAAACCACTTTCCTTCACACTCTGATTCCAGTCTTGACTGGGCTCTCCTGCAGCCCTGCTTTTACAAAATTCAGGGGCATTTTAACATCATGGTTCATTTCAAATCATACAACCATACTATCATACAATTCAAACCATACAATCATACAAACAAATGGAAAGGCAATGCATTTAACATCGCATCTAGCTTGTCTCTTGCTACAGCCTGAGCAGCTTTCAGAAGCAAACATTGCTGCTTAGATATAATGTAGACATAGAAATATAGATATGAAAGTTAGAGGTATCATTTTTCTTGGAATTGAATGTTAATGATGAGCTGTTCTAATTGTTTTTTTATTGAATTGTAGTGCTATTGTCTATATTTTTCGTGAGCTGCTTTTTTGATATGAGACATTTCCATCATGTGCACTGTGTGCAGTGTGACATTGGTTGCCAGGGCTTTAAACAGATGCTAGCCTGACCACCTTGTGCCACAAGTCTTTGTTTTTGGAGCTCCTATACATAAGGGAGTCTTACTTGATGATTTCAAAATGTCAGATGAGTTAAGTTGCAACCCAAACCTTGCCAAATTTCCAGCACCAATGCAGCCATGCCAATGAGATGTGTGCTGCATTCTGAAGTGGGGGCAGTCACAGAGGCCTCCTCAGGGTATGGCAAAGTTGGTCAGGATTGGGCTGTGACATTCTATGTGTAGTGACTGCAGTGAACATTGAATCCAAGGCAGCATAAAGGCATAAACAGGTTCATTGACCAAGAGTGCAATCCTATACATACCTTCTTGGGAGTAAGCCGGGCCCCACTGGACACATTAGGACTTACTTCTGCGTAGACATGCACAGGATTGTGCTGCAAGCCAAGAGCTGGAGTTGCTGGATATGTGCCCCCAAAATTGATTGGGAAAGAGGTGCTCTCACCTCTTTGGTAGAAACCATTGTGCAAACTCATCAAGCCTTAAGGAAGGTATCCCTTATTTATTCTGTCCATAAAAACTAAGGCTTAGCCCTGCCCATTACATTGAATGGAAGATGTGGTTTTCTACAGTCTTACATTTCACAGTAAGGTTGTTTTGTACGCTGACACTTTACTTACTCAGTGGGCACCTCTATTTGTACACAGCCCTGTCAAAGCTGTGAGGAGACAAATACGAGAGGGTTGCCTACTGTGACTAGAGGTTCTGGAGAGGGGGAAATACTAAGTAAGGTACACAGGCTACTTCTGAACAGCTGTGTTTATCCAGAATGAGTTAATAAATATGACCGAGTCAAGGTGGTGAGACGGCTGTCTGTGGCAGCTTGCCAGGGTATCTTGGGCAAAACAGAGACACTCCATGACACAGGAAGGAGAAAAGCCAGTGTTTGCGGTTGATACATGGCTGTTAAAACAACTTGCGCAGATCACAGTGGATTGAATATTCAGATAATTGGCAATGATGACCTAGGTGGATGCCAAAGCAGCAAAGTGATAAATCTCCCTGAAAACATTTAAGATTTTTTCTTCCTCATCCTACACACAAAGGACAGGGATTTTTTAGTCATAACTGGGAAGAGACTGAATTCTTACAGCTCAATCCTATCAACCCCTTCCCCCACACTGATGCAGCCATGCCACCAAAGCGCATGCTGGAGGCGGGACAGTCCCAGAGGTCTCCTCTAGGTAAAGGAATATATATATTTTTCTCTTCCCCAAGGGTAAGTCTCCAGTGCTAGAATGGGTCTTCTCAGATCCATGCCCTCAATTTAGATGGTGTAAGTCTGATTGGATGCAGGAAGGTGGATATCGGTGGCACAGCTGCATTGACAGCAGAGAGGAAAGATAGAATTTGACTGCTAGAGAAGATGCCCCTGATATGTTGGCCAAGGAACCAATCTGGAATTGGGAGGGACTGCACATTTGAAAAAGGAAGTCATTAGCAATACTAGTGCCATCATTGTCTTTCAAAATCCAACTTTTCCCAGTTGGAAACAACCACAAATCTCTCTCTAAAGGTGCTGTCTGTCACATGAACAGTGCCTCTATTTTAGCTTCCATTTAACAACACTCCCAAATCCTGGGAACTGACTCTTTGCGCCTTCCAGGTAGTTTTTAATTTGAGAGTGTAAATCTGAATTAGGAAATGCAAATCGTTTATGGTGCTCCCCATGTGCTGACAGCTATTAGGAGGGCTTTTTTTGGAGGGGGGGGGAACCACTGTTTTACAATATAGAGCAAATACTGGGTCATAGTATTTATACTGAGTGAATCCTGAGAGCAGAGATGTTTTGATTCAAATACTCCACCATAAGTAACATGCAAAATATTGATATTCTTCCACCTGACACAGACTGGAGAAATAAATATTTGCTCACTAGTATTTCTTGTGGGAACCAAGGAGAACGCTTTGTGCCGTGGAGTGTTTCAGGTGACTAGTGAGGTTTCCATGGCATGTTCCACCCAGACCGTTGGATGTTTGTTTAGTTAATATGGTTTTCTTTTTGACGCACTTTATTTCCTTTTCCTTCAATATTTTTGGAAGAAAAAAACCACTTGGTCACGTATTTGCATTCCAGGGTTCCAAAGTTCAAACTAACTAGCTTTGCCACACTTTGTACCATCTAGTCACAGAATGAGCTTAGCTCTAACCTTAAAACTTAATCAAATTTATATTCTCACTAAATTCAACCCATGGCATCAATAAGGCAGGAGCCTATGCATTAGTTTAGGCTTTGCTAAAATGACCCTCCCCACAGTGTAACTGAAAATCTGCCCTCATGTGGAGAAGTGTTTGAAATTGCCTTCACTTAAAAATTGCATGGCTTGCTGCATAACAAGGGAGGCTTGAAAACCACATGGGAGTGACATCTCACAGCTTCTCAACTTCTACCTGCAGTGGTATACTCCGCATATGACGATGGTATCACCTCAGAAACCCACATGTGAATTGGCTCAGAATTTGAAGGCAGATGCAGAAGAAGAGGCAGACATGATAAGAACTGGGAACTTTGAGAAGTAAATGAGACCAAACTCTTTAAAAATAAAATAAAAATTAAAAAAAAGGTTTAAACCAGAGATAATCCAGAAAATGCAGAACTTTGCAATACTGATTAGACTTGATTGTGCTTTCTTGGTGCTGTATGGAATGGCTGTGTCCTCCAATGCTTGTTGTGTGGATTGTGAAAAAGTACCATGTATTGCCTCTTTAAGAGAGGATGAGACCATCCTTGTGACGATGAGACAGGCCCCATGAAAGGATGAAACAGACTGTGTGAGAAAACTGGGGGAGCATTTCAGGGCCCATATTTTCCACTATAACATTTTTCAGTGCTGTATTTTCCATAAAATAGAGCCTGCATCAAGTGTGTGTGTGTGTGTGTGTGTGTGTGTGTGTGTGTGAGAGAGAGAGAGAGAGAGAGAGAGAGAGAGAGAGAGAGAGCGAGAGCGAGAGCGCGCGCAGTCTTTTATTTAGAAATCCAACACTGGAAAGAAGCCATCATAAAAGCCACACAGAACAGACCAACAGCAGTTGGTATATAGAGTAGTTTAAATCACGTTGAAAGGTGTTTTTCCCCCATCCTAAATACCTTCAGTTGAGGTGCTAAACTTCCTTGGGCAAACGATAAACATTCAGCTTCAGCTGTAATGGAAACTAAATGTCATTTGGTGATCACAAAACATCTAGTAATAAAACTACATTTTTGTATCTTCCCAAGAGAAGCCAGCTATTACCTCATGTTTGTTTTGCATCCAGGCCCTAGACTTAAAGCTGAAGGCCCTCCCAGCCCATCCTTCCACTTGGCCATCCTGTGCATGGTGGCCAAGGTCATATTTATGAGACAGGGAAAGTTCTCTTCATTTTAGCCTTGATTCCTGTGTTACTCATCAAGAGTGTGTGGCATGCATGCCTTGTTTCTAATGCTGAAAATAAAACAGAAGTTCTGCCAAACAGGATGTGGAAGCCGCCATCACCATTTTGCAAAACATGTTATGCATGGTGGATACCTGACGTCATTCAGGACAGGCTTCTTTCATCTCCAAAGTCAGTGGTTTTCCCAAGCAGAAAAGAGAACATGGTGAAGTTAAATTCTGTCTTCATGACATCTTCCTTACAAGCTGGCATTATAAGGGTGCATCTTGTATGTACTTCTTCACGGTAAACTAAGCAGATGACTTTTTGTGAAACTGCTGGAAATACGTAGTCTACAAAGCAAACCTAAATTGATGTTCAGTGGGCTTTGTTGCTGCTGTTTATACTCAAAGCACTCTGGGGATTGGTGTTCTGTGGCTAGGGTTCTCTACCAGGAATCACCAGCACAGAAGCAGTTTCCAGACTCCCTTGCATGAAATTATGAGAAATAAATCGGTTTGAATTTCGTAGTACAGATGTGGTTATTTCCATGTCTTTCTTTCATCATGGAATTGGAGACAAACATTGCATTCTCAGTGTCCCCTCTTTCAAACATTGACAAGAATTAGATCTGCTAGCTTCAACAGGGTGCTCTATCATGTGTCCTCAGACTACCCCCGGGAGCCTTTAGGTGCATCTTTAAGGTACCACGCACCAGGAAATTGGCTCCACTGAAATGAATGGGAGCTATGTGAGGGTACAAGCATGCATCATTATGTCTTCTTTTGTCTGTTTCTGGTGCTCATTTGAGTCTAGTGGTTGTTTCTACATGCAAAATATAGAACAGTGTGGAAGCTGAATGGTTGGGCAGATGCACAAAAATAAGATGTTCAGTGGTTTTAATGTAGCTATCCAGAGTTTGTACAATCTTGCAGTGCCATTATTTATTGTGATAGACCTGGGACAAAAGGACTAGGGACAAACATTTCATGCCACCATGTTTGTCTCAGAATAACTGTGCTCCCTCAGCTTATGGAATGACACTTATTTCTATTCTTTTGCAGCCACTATAATAACAATTTTATTCTGAACTTGTTCATTCTCCTTTTGTCTAGGTACTTTCCATTTTGGGAACAAGCACAGTTGAATAGAAAGTTATCGGTCCCTTTGAGTTACTTTGTAGAGTTATTCCGCAACCAGCCTTTGAATGGACTCTGCTACGGCTGTGACAGAAAACTTCAGAAACAGTAAGTACTTTTGATCTGTGGTATGGTGGTAATTGTCCACGCTCCTCTCAGTAAATACATGAGGCAAGGTTTGGATTAAAACAGGGCCACATTTATTGAAATTACTACCTATGATGCTGCAAACTCTGCTGCAGGTTATATCTCCAGACAGTCCTCCCTCCTTTAGTGTGGGCAGCTACCTTGGAGGAGACGGCTTGTTTTTCAACAAATAGGTTTTAGACTGAATCGGCTAATAACCTTAAAGAAAGGAGATCTATATTAGAATATGCTTCATTGTTTTCTGAAGAAAAAAAAATTGCCAAGCGCAATTTTGGCAAGCTGATAAATGAGATTTCCTTCTTTATGGTTCTTGCTGTGAAAGTTGACTGTGGAAAATGCACTTAATTCTTGAAAATATTCTTAGCACCAGCAGCCAATAATAACTTCAAAGTGTTGAGTTTTTTTCCCCCCAAGTCTTTAATCTTCTCACTGATTTGAGGAAACTGACTTTCAGATTACATTTTTCCTCAAGTGTATCTACTGCAGTTCTCCTTCTTAATCTTCTGAAGGTTTATCAGTATCTAGGCAAATGTTCCAATCCAGGCTCTATAGAAATGCTACAGAACAGCACTTGTGTTGCATCCGTGACAAGGCTTTCTAGACACTGCATCATGGCCTCAAGTATAGCATCACAATGTCAAAAGCGTAAGGAAAGTAGTTCCACAATGGGGCTACTCAACTCTGTGGCGGCTATTTAGCCAGCGCAGAATAAAGATACCTCATGTTGGGCTGCGAGGCCCGACATGGAGCTCTGTATCTAGCAGAGTGGAGCTCTGCTTATCCCACCCCCTCCTACTCACGTCCTCCCCTGTCACACCTTTCACCCTCCCCCAGCCCCCAAACGCCTCCGCCCACACCCCCGCTTACCTCTCTGCCACCTGCTGCTTCACCTGGAGCATCTGGTGGCAGTCTGCCAGCCTCCAACCGGCACTGGGCTGACACTAATGGTGGTAGGCGTGCCTTACTGCACGTCTGTGACAGTGCGCACCAATGGCAAGCCAGTGCACATTCGTCTGGATTGGGTCTGTAGGCAGCACCTTTGTCACGTTGATTCAGTAAAGGAGACTGTATTATTTCATTTGTTGCCCAAGTTTTTAATATAACAAGAGCTTCATTTGGGTGAGTATTTGGCAATCCCAGCTGGCAGCAGGTACATTCTGACTCAAGAGAAGGAACATTTTGGAGAACAAAATAAGTGATGGATGTAGTGTTTGTTAAGTTTATTTCAAATTTTATTAATGCACCTTCAGTTTCAGATTTCATAATGGGCAGCCATAGTTGTACTGCAGCCTGCAATACGAATTACAGGTTGAGCCTCATTATTCCGTTCCGTGGGTTCCGTTCCAAGCACTCACGTGGATGGTGAAAACTGCACTATCCAAATCAATTTAAAAAACAAGTTTCTTTGCTCTGGTGATTTAAAAACAGCCTTGCTGACTTTTGTGATGTAAGATAAGAGTCATTAAGAAGACAACCCATCAATCAGTCATCCTCCAAGAACTTAGAAAGGTGCTTCACTCAGTCCCTCCCTTCACCAATACAAAGTGATCACCTTTCTTTCACATGCTCAGGGGCAAGGGAGGGGTCCGCTGGAGAGAGAAGGATTGATGGATTGTCAACCAGCTGCCCTCCTCTCTCTCTCTGTCATTACGGAAGCTATTGTTAAAGGACTGTTCAGTTTTTTTAAACTGATTTTAAAGGGATGCATTTTCCCCGTTCCCCAGGGATCAGCACATTGCTTCTCATTTGCAGGGGCCATTCGTGTTGAGTCAAATCCGTGTATAAAAAATCCGTGTTTAAATAGGCTGGACCTGTAAATGCATAATGGATTACTGCTAACGTATTTTAGTCTGGAATTTTCAGTGATGGTGCTGAGTCAGTAAAAGCAGGAGACAGATCAGGTTTCTTAAAACAGTGGCTTGTCCTGTAGTTATAACCACAAGGAAACAGCTGTAGGGGCAAGGTTATGGGAAGATATGTCTCCTAATATTCATAGTGTTCTTAAACCTTAGTCAGGGGACTAGGATGATATAAACTTTGCTTGTGAGCACACTTTTCCTTTTTGCATCACAGCTTTCATCATGAAAAGCCTGTGCGCATAGGCGGAGGATATACGTACTTTAGCAAAGAGGCATGTGCCAGAGCAACTTGTCGCTGTCCTGCAGTTTCCTTGGGTAAGTAGAACAGCAGCATTTTAATTAGCTGAATAGCTTGTGGTTTGGCACAGAATACGTTCAAATTAGTAACTTGAAAGTTGTGGGAGCTTACTCAGCTCCCAGCCCCCGAGGGTATGCTTCATCCACTGTGATGGAACTAGTTGTCCCATCACAAAACCGTTATGAGGATACTGGCCCTCAGAGTTTCTGGGCCAAGGTTGTCCTGTGGAAATCTGATCCCACAGGTAAGCCCTGAATCCTTCTAATGACCTACAGTAACTTATGGTCTGTAATCATTTGTACATTTGCAATCCAAACATTTGTGGGATCTCGCTATTTCCCATTCCCAGTTTTGCTATACTAATCTCCATGCTCTGACTCTTCTCAGGGCTCAGCCAGTTGCCATCTAGCTATATCTGTAGTGAATGAGGCTCTTTCGGTGGACTACTGTAGTTGCAATATTGCCTTGGGTACACAGGAGCAGTTTTCTCCATATGCACTAGGGCTTTCTTTAATTTTAAAAGTGGTAACTATGACTATGGGCACAACTTTGGAGGGAGAGAGAGAAAGAAATAACAACAGATAACACAGAGAGCAAGAGAGAGCGCAATTTCCAGACCAACCAGGCACTGGGTCTCATTCATTTCATGAATAAGATGATATTTGCACATATTCAGAGTCCTACAAGTTAAGATGGCTTGGACTACTAGGTCCATGTGATGCTTTCAAACGGCTCTGGAGCCAGCATCATTTTCCAGCACCCCGGCTGGAAACAGCCCCGACCAATTCACATGGATCTCTACGTCTCTGCAGCTGTCTGCAAGTTTTTCTTCCTTTCCACTGAGTAGTGAGGAGGGTTAGTTGCCCACCAACTATAACAATGCAACCATTCAACCATTTCACATGAAACGGTTCCACTTAGCAGCTTTGTGTGTTGGCATCAGACAATTTAGGCAGGGGTATATCTCAAATCAAGCACAGCCAGGTGCAGTAAAGTGTTTGCTTCTTAAACCAGATTGCAGAGCAGAGGATTACCGAAACATCTACATGGAAAATATATAACAACATTTTCCTGCCATGTTATTAAGTAAGAATGCCAACAAGACTATAAAGAGAGAGCACCCTGTGTATTCTGACTTCCTTGTGAGGATAAACAAACACCCAATGAAATAGAAATCAAATTTCACCTGGAATGTATCACCTGGGAAAGGCAGAGAAAGCTGGTTTGGATTGTAGCACCTATATTCTCATTTCCCAGCCAACTTTCTTGTGGATGTTTTGAATATGCTTCAAAACATTAAGAGTCGTGTGCATGCGGTCCCATATCAATAAACAGCTACTATGGTGTACACACTAAAAATAGTACAGAGACTAGCTTGATTATATACATAATTCTGGAGCCTCTATGCAGGTTGTTTTTACGATGGGTGCTTTGTTTATCCATAGCAACTTTAATAGCCATATTTTTTTAAAAGAAATATTGACAGTGGCTGTTTGCATGGCCTAAAGTAAAATAAGAGTCCCATACCTAGACATTCCTTCTAAAATTCTTCGCTCTTCTTTGATGTCTTCTCAGAAACACCCAGCCCCTTCACTGCCACCCATCACCGTACAACCTCTTGCAATAGCCCTCACATGAAATGACCATCTCTTAATCCAAAGAGGAGGTTGTGGTCACTCTAGCTGACCTCCCACTGCTAGGCCAACCTGGCTTGTGGTATTTATTTCAAACTTTTCAAGCTCTCGTACCTGCAGTGGGAAGGGTCAGGTCAGAGTTTTCACTGGCGTATTTTGAAAGTCTTTTTTTTTTTTTCTATTATGAAATATTTGTGAGAGGAAATAGGGTTGGACATTCCTGCTGCCAGCACGGTGTAAGAACGCTATGTACCTTTTTGCCACTAGAACATGTAAATGCAATTTAATAGAAGAGACACATACCTCCTGCCTTTACATCTAAAGGGAGATGCCAAAGGAATGTAAATTTTTATTTGAAGCAAGCCCTCAGGTGGAGGATTACCATATGCCACACAAGGAAATTCCAGCATACCCACCAAAATTTATACTGGGAGGAAAGCTATGAATAGAAAGTTTGTACACTGTAATGGACATGGAGCAAGTACATCACTTGGGATCAGGAGATGGCATGCAAGTCTGGAAACACGTACTTGGGATCACTTCATGATTTCAAAAATATACTGAAAAGACAACAAACAAGCATTCTTTCTGTGCCTGTTGACTGCCTGAAATGCCTTCAGGGAGGAGAGGCTTAAGTTGTTTTACTGACTGGATAATTTCTTTTCCTTCAAGCATGTCAGAATGCAGTAAATGACTTTTGAGTGATGAATTTCCCTTGCCACTTAGAATAAATTGCAGTCTGTTGTCCTCTCATAAGTTCATTTTGCACATGGATATGATCAAATATTCAGATAGTCTTATATCTGATAGTTACTAGATAGTTGCATGATTAGTGAATAATGTAATTAGTAAATCTCAATAAAGTATTAGACTTGAGTGCTTCTCAAACTGTGGGTCGGGACCCACTGGGTGGGTTGTGAGCCAATTTCATGTGGGTCCCCATTCATTTCAATGTGCATTTTATTATTAAAGTATTGGGGCTACCGTGATATGTGACTGCATTTGGGATCTGTACTTTTAATAGGCTACTATTTATATGCTTTTAACAATGACAGTCAATACGGGGCTTACTTCTGGGTACGTGTGATAGGATAGCAGCTTTTGGGATTAGGAATTTTTTTTTTAAAACGGAGCAGCTATTCCTTGGGAGGCATTTCTTCTTTAAATAAATTTTTAAACTTAATTTACTTAATTGATTTGATTTGATTTGGTCATATGGAGAGTGTTAAAATTTTTTCCTGCTTGTTGATGTTACTTCCAGCCATGCCATCACTTCCAGGTTGTCACTTCCTGACAGATTGGCATTCTCAAAAGTGGGCTGTGGTGCTAAACATTTTGAGATTCAAATAGAATTCAGTTCTAGTTGAATTGCATCTGCTCCTGCAGTTGGCATAATACTGGCATACTCTTTGCATAGGCCGTCACTGCCATCTATATAGCCATCCATTTTCCCCTAATTGTTCTCTATTATTGCTACTCATTGTCAGCCCAGGACTTCTTTCTCCTTCTTTTCTCAAACATGAAAGGCAAATTGCAAACCATCTTGTCATCGCAGAGTACTCCACAGCACCTCACACTTTCTTGTTTTATAAATGCCTAGGAGTTGGAATCACAGTTTAATGCTGTTCTATGCTCTTCAGGTACCCCACTTGTTTGAACTGAAATCCTTTTTGTAACAGAAAAATTTAGCTGGTTTCAAGACTGAAGGTTTGCCTGATGAATACATACTACCAGTTCTTATTTTAAGCATTGAATAAAGCACATGTATTTTCATACATGTTTTGGAATAATTGAATTCTATTTGCATTCAAATTGATACCAAATTGATACCAAATTGATACCAAATTGATACAATTTGCATCTGCATTGTAATGCGCTAAGGGCTCTTGTGATGATGAAGCTCAAGTGACTGCAACTTAATCCTCTGTGGTACATTTGCAACAAAGGCGCAAGGACCACTGTGCCAGCACATGGACCACTACACAGGGACCACTGCACCGGCAAAGGGAAACCAGTGGATTGAGCTGTGATTTAGTTGGTGTGATGTCACAGAGTGTTGATGGACATTTCAGTTGCCTGGCAGATACAACTTTCAGCAACAGAATGTCTGCTTGGTTTGTCTAATGCCAACAGTGGCCCTAGGGTCTTGTTCAGGACCATGGTGTGTGGAGAGTTGGACTTGACCCTATCCCACATGTTCACCTTCGTATCATATTTTTTCCTTGAGGGACTTTTGGTCTGGCTGCCCCACCCCCATTAGGGAAAAAAACCAGCATGGAGTGCCAAGCTGTGTGCTTAATTCAGTGTGCAGTTTGGCTTTTAGAAACATTGAGAAGGTTTTCTGAAGGCTGATTTAAACATTTCACCATCCAACCAGCTCATAAATTTGTGGACCACCATATGGTTTTGCTCCAAGCGGAAGCTCTAATGCTTGAAATTTACTGGACAGCCTCTGTGCCATAGCTATGTGTTGCTGGTGACTGCTGGTGTAGAGGTGCATCATGAGATTGGAACTGTCCACAGGATGTCTTGGTTCCAGACATTTTGGCCCTTGCATTCATTTTTGCAGAACTGGCAACTGGTGCCCCTGTTGGAGCAGTCAAATCTATCAAATCTGCTAACAGGCTATGAATTTCTAGGTGCAACAATGATGTCAAAGTACAACATCCCCAAAAATGTCAAGATGTGCTGACAGAACCATCACCACCAGACAAATCCTTTTGACTTGAATCTAGGTCAGTTTTCTGGGAACAGTGCTCACAGGGTGAAACCATGTCATGCAGTCTTTCTAAGAAGGCATAAATCAATTGCTTCACAGCTGCTTTGCTGGGAGGAATGTTGCTTGTGTTCTGCCCAGAATGCATTAATGCTTAATATATTTTTACAGAAACTGATGGGATTCCAGAAGATGATCTGTCATCTTGGACACTGCCTATGAAGGTCTGTCTGCATGTGTGTTTTCTGCATTTATCTGTGCAAGAATAAATATCAGTGGTGTCACTAGGGTTCGCATCACCCGATGCGGGATGCCAGCATGTCACCCCTCATGCAGTGGTCAGGGCAACACCCCAGGTGGTGGGTGTGGTGATGTACCATCGCTCTGCCCCCACTGGATTTTTGGCTGTACCTTTTGATAGAACAAAGATAGAACACATTCTACATGAAATTACACATTGATTGATATATAACATGATGGTATTATTCCTCCAAACTGTGATTTTAGTCACTAGTGGTGTCACACACACACACACACCCAGGGTGTCAACTTACTAACACCTTATTGCAGCAGTTCTCAAACTTTTAGCACGGGGACCCACTTTTTAGAATGACAATCTGTCCAAGACCCACCAGAAGTGATGTCATGGTAGAAGTGACATCATCAGGCAAATTAAAATAAATAAGTATAAATAATTAAAGTAAAACACATAATTAAATAAGCAGAAGCCAGCCCTGGACCACCAAGTGAATTTCCGCTGTAGCCTGCCTGCAGTAACACCCTCTTTTCCAAAATCAGTAAGGTTTTCAGCCCTACCCAGTGCCCAGCTCAATTTAAGAACTTCTGTTTAAACCAGATCACTGTCAGGATTCACCTGGCTTTGCAAGTCTCAAAAAGTTCACCTTTTCAGCTGAAGCCTCTGTTTTGATCCTTTTTAGTGGAGGGAAGCTGCCTTCTGGAGCACTTGTTTAGGTGCAGGTGTATAGGATCAGGACCGTTCTGGTAGCCTTGCACTCTCCTTCACCTGATCTTCCACAGCAGCCAAGGCACGTTTGCTTACTTGCAAGTAAATGCAACCGTGAGGCTTAGTTTAGCTTTCCATAGGGCTCAATACATTCATCTGCTTGGAGGGAGGGACTTCCTTCTCAGGTGTTTTTGGGGGCTGCATTCATTGGATCAGGACCATTCTGGTGTTGTTGGATTCCTCTCAGCCTGCCCTTTCCAACGGACTAAGGAAAGTTCACCTACTCATGAGTAAATGCATGATAGGACTCACTTTCACTTTCCATAGAGATCCATGCATTTTTTGTTCTCTGGTTTTTTGGCCATAACTTTTGATTGAAAGGAGATATTTCACTCTGGTTTTTTTGCATTGCATTCAGCTCGAAATTCTGCATCCAACAGTATATAATATGATGGGGTTACTCCTAACCACCGCAATTTTAGCATGTCACCCCTGTTTGCATCACCCATTGTGGCCCGCACCCCCTAGCAACACCACTGATAAATATATCATGCTGATTCAAAATCCTGACAACATAAGCAAGTAGCTGGGTTCTGTTCAATGTAGAATAATACTGCTGGAATTCACATACATTTTTATAAGTATATAACCTTGTGAGTGCATTTTAGAATACAGCATGTGCAATGTTAAACTTGATAATGAAATTGGAAAGAAAATCTGCATCCAAACCAAGTGATTGGAAGAGGAATCTGTGTTTGACCTTCTCTTTCAAGCCCCCTGATACCTGAAACAACATGGTCCTTAAAATTATGAATACCTATACATTGCCAACAAATATTTCAAGAAAAGAAAGAGAACTGAGAATTGTTTTGGACACTCTAAACAAGCAGGGGAAATGAAGCACTCCTTCCATTTGCTGAGGTCTAAGGCTGAATCAGAGCTTTATTAAAACATTTCCTTCCTGCACCTTCTGTCCCCAAAGGGACCAACGTGGCAGCTAAGAACATAGGTTAAAGCAGACATTAAGCATTCAAAGCAAAATAGTAATAATATTGAAAATAATAGCACAAACAAATCCATGTGTGAAACAATCAAGAACTAAGGCTAAAATGAAGGCAGGTTCATGCTGTAGCTATGGAGGGTGGAGCTTCCCTTCATTTTCAGCTTGGTTTTTTATTTTTAAATACTGTATCTTGTGCTTTTACTTGTGGAGTTACAAAGAAAAGTGTGGAGATATTTTCCTTGTGTTCAGAACAAACAAAGCTGCTCTTCCAGTGAATTGGTGTGAAAGCTTTGGAAGGACAGACAATTGCTAAGCTCTTATTTTAAAACGTTAGCAAATTAAATGGTATTTCATCACTATATATCAGAGGTGTCCAAACTTTTTGTCAGGAGAGCCACATCATCTCTCTGTGTCAGGAGCTGGGGGAAAAAAGGAATTAATTTACATTTCAAATTTGAATAAATTTACATAAATGAATATATTAGAGATGGCACTTATATGAATGAATGAAGGTTTTGCAATAGCTCAAGGCCTATAAAAGGCCTTGCACAAAGCAAGACCAGCCTTTCCTTCGCTGCCGCATCACAGATGTGAAGCAGCAAGCAGTGGAGGGAGCTCTTGACCCACAGTTGGTCATCACGCTGAGAGCAGTTGCATCAGGCCAGTGTGGGCTCCAGCAAGTCTCCGGAGGGCCAGAGGCTCATTGGGGACTGGGGGCTCCCTGAGGGCTGGATTGGAAGTCTTCGAGGGCCGCAAGTGGCCCCAGGGCCAGGGTTTGGGCACCCCTTCTATATATCATAATTACTGTAGACATATCGGGCTGCTTATGATATTCATCAGCTGGCTGTTCCACCATGATTCCCTGGACCCATAGAAGCTCCTCTCGGCAACATTTCTCACACAAGGCATAATTTGAACCCACACTTCTGCTTTTCTTGGGGAGATGTGTGTGCTGTTTCCCCATCTTCAATTCATGCATGTCCTTATAGGGCAGGATGTGTCACCTCCAACTTCAGAATTTGAATAGAAACAAATGGTGGACGATTAAAACCCTTTTCAGAGACCACCCACGTGTTTAGTGAACATGTGAGAGGGGAGCAGGGCCAAGCCAGCTAGTCTTGCACCCAACCCCAGCTGGCTATGTTCCCATCCAGTGTCTGTCATCTTCTTCTTTAGCATTTGTCATGTGTGGTAGCAGGGTCTGCTAGTTTGGATTGGAGTTGCCATATCTCACGGTTGTGGGCTTGTTCTGGGTGTCTGTCATATTTGGTGTTTGTCGTGGCAGTGTTCTGCACTCTATGATCTTCCCTATGTAACTTAACATTTTGATCAGCCATGGTTCCAAATCGTGTGGAGGGGTCCTCCACACTTTCAGACAAATGCTTTGGAGTGGTCAGCAACCAAACAGCATTGAGATGTGGCTAGTAGGTGAGCCTCGTCCCTTCCTTACGTGTGCACTAAAGCTTGTTTTTAAGGACCTGTGCTTGTTTTTTAAGGACTGAAATGCAACGTATTTGAGCTTCTTTCCCCCCTGCTTCCTCCTTCTCTTCTTTTTAGAGACAAAGAATATGCTGTGCCTGCCAAGACTCTGTATTTGCTGTGAAATTTTTACGTCCTGTTGAGAGTCAGGTTGATATGCCAATCGCGTGCATGAGTCGAAAGGCGCAGATAACAATTTAAACTATTTCACTTGCCTGTGCAAGTGACGCAAATACATCCTGCATGCCATGAAAACACTGCGCATACTGGAGTACAGCATGTGTGACGCAGTCATCTTGATGGATTGTTTGGTCACATATGGTATTCACTTTTGTAGAGGAGAAAGCAGAAGCTAAATTGAAGTGTGACAGATCTTTCCAATATAGCAGTGGTTCTCACACATTTAGCACCGGGACCCACTTTTTATCTGTCAGGACACACTGGAAGTGATGACATGACCAGAAGTGACATCATCAAGCAGGAAAATTTGTAACAATCCTAGGTTGCAATCCTTCCCACACTTACCCAGGAGTAAGTCCCATTTACTATCCTTGTTAAAATTATATTCATGGTAGCTTGTTAAAAGTACAGGTCTGTAACACTCCCCCAGCTGCACATACCATGGGAGCATCAAGTCTAATATATTAAAAATAAAATATTGAAATGAATGGGTCCCCACCTGAAATTGGCTTGCGGCCCACCTAGTGTGTCCCGACCCACAGTTTGAGAAACACTGCAATACAGGATATCTGAAATGTGGTGGCTGCTGGGAAATGGAACTCATTAGGGCTCACTTTGTCCTGGTTACCACATCTCCAATGGGACAAAGAATCAGTTTTCTTTATCACAAAGCTTAACCGCTCTTATTAATTTGCCTGCTGACCTGTTGGGCATGGGGACCCAACCTGAGGGATTGCCACTGAGCCCTGAACCCTCAGTACTAGTGGCAGCAGTAATGCTCAATTTGCAGTCATGGGTGCCATGGGAACCCCAATGCAGGTCTTTATTTCAGGGTCCCTGGTAATCTAGTGCTGGTAGTGGGTTAGAATGTGATTTCATTTAAGTCCCTGCTCATTTTCTAAACTGAAATGGGATCAGGAGGGGAAAGTTTTCAGTGTTTCACATCACATACTTATTTAAAACAGTGGACAGCACCTCCTGAGAAAGTGACTTGAATTGAGGGGTCCCTAAGTTGGAGTTCTTAACTGATGAAAGTTGGGAACTGCAAGCACTAGAAGCAGAAATCTGTTTATCCACAGGCTTGGTACAAGTCATGCGGCTTACATTTTCAATTTCCCACATCACCGTGGCATGGCAAGTGGACCAAATCTTGGCTTGGACAAACGGCTCTCTGTCATTTCTAGAATCTGTGCATCTTAAGAGCACATACTGCCAAACAAAGCAGGGTCCCATCAAATTCCTTTCCACCTCCTGGATTACAGTGACCCTATTGAGGAATGAGCTTTGCCATGTTAAGAAAAGAGATTTATTCAACGATTGGACGCCTAACTGTTTTGGTGAGCATTTCCTTCCTCTCCCCTCCTCCCCTCCCCACCTTGCTTTTCATGATAGCAGGACAATTGGCAGAAGAATGTTTTTATAAACAACCTTTTCCAGACACTCATTCATCTGCGGAAAATGGTTGTAATGGGGACATGCCAGACCCACCACTTTCCCTGTGCTGAAAGAGCAGCTTGTTTCTCTCCTGAAGGGATGTGATCTGCATTCACAGGTTGGAGTTGTTGCCAGTTCTCATGTCTATCCTTTTTGTTGGGTCCAAATTTCTACCAGCAGTAGTTAGATGCTTCATTAGAGCTGCCAGATCCAACAGTAGTTGGTGGTTCATTCTCCTGGGAAACTGATAGACAGTTCTTGAGTTTACTACGTTCACATCCTCCCAGGTAGAAATGGTTCAAATAGAGATTCTATCTCAAAGACAGAATCCTTCAGATTTCCTTTCTCAAAGCCAGAAGTCATGGTATAGATACTTCTTCTCAGCATGAGAGCAGAAGTATTATAAGTTAAGACAAAAGTAAAGGATCTGGTAGCAGTGGTGCAAGGGGATTAAAGTATTGGGTCATGAGTCCCCGTGGTAAGATGAAGAACTCAAGACTGTTTTGCGTGGAATGATCAAGGGCCTGCTGGGATAATATCCCCAAGGATGATGAGTTAAGTGTATTTGTCTGTGTGTATATTCACCCATAGAGAATGGAAAGGTGAAGACTATAGAAGGTGCCAGGCAATCACATTGGCTGCAGTGGGAGGACAGTTAAAGCATGTGTCATAATTCATCATTTTATGCTTAGATGAAGTTGATATGGCTATAACATGCAGAACTGAGGGGAAGGCAGGGAACACAAATGGAGCATTCAAGAACAAAAGAGACTGGAAGCTGTCTTGCACAGAAGTGCCTCTATGTCTATGCCTGTATTGGTCTGTGTCTGTATGGTTTAAGTACAGCATTTCCCAAACTGAGGGTCATGACCTGATGTGCAGTGGTTCCTGATCCAATGCTCAATATTGCCCCTAAAAACCGTACCTGGAGTTCCTAGAGGCTCCTTTTGGGCTGCACAGGCCTATTCCACTGGCCTCCACAGCCTCAGGATGCCTCTGGGACGTAACCAGAAGCTACTTCTGGTTTGCTTTCCTGACTTTCTGTGGAGTCCAGGAGGCATTCTCAGGCCTATGGAAGCCAGTGGACTGGGTTGTAGAATCAGTCTCCAGGCAATCTAGGTAAGGCTTTTTGAGGCAGCATTGAGCATTGCATCATGACCCACCATGGAACATGAAGTGGGTCATTGCAGTCAAAAGTTTGGGAACCACTGTTCTATTACATATCTGGTCCCTGGTCACAGGTACGACTACTAGCAAAAGCAACACTTCTAGACTACAGCACAAGGATCTGCCTGGCTGGTTAGGATTGTCAAGCCTGTACCCCTTCACATATATTTCCTATAGTGCTGCTGTCTTAACGCTTCCTGCATGCCCAGTGACGAGAGGAAAGGCACCAAAACTTGACTGTATAGAGCGGCACTGTTAATGTTGGTCACTACTGTCCTAGTATATAGCACAAATAATGTATGCAATCTAATTTCATGTCCTGTCAATTCTCACTGTGCTTAACTTCTTGATTTTTAGTGCAAGACACAGAACCTCATGATAGAGATATTTACTGCAGTGCCTCAAAAACCTAGCAATCATTCATTTTCTCAATGTTATCTTAAGAGGAGACGGCTGATGTATACTATCTGTGGGTTTTCTTTTCCAGAGACTCCTGTCTTTGGCTGCAGAAACAGACCTACTTCAACACATGAAAAGACTTGCTTCCCGTACCATGGTCCATAAAACTCAGGACCAGCTTAGTCTGGAATTGCTCAAAGTGTTTTTAGAATATGACTGTGGTCTTAAGCTCCAGCAGGAATGTATCACTGAAGGTCCAAATGTAATCGATGTTCCTTGGAGGTCTCTCACGGATCCTTCTCAACCTTTAAACCCACAACATATTCAGCCAGCAGAGAATTCAACTCTTCTACTAATGTTATGTAGAAGTTGTCAGCTCAGAGGAATAGATCCAAAGACTGTCATGGAATTCCTTAGGAACACTCTACTTAATAAATGGCCTGATGGAGAGAAGGTGACTCCAGAAACTTCCATCAAAGAGCAACCTATTGATGATGGGTGGTTTGTTTTTCGAAGGATACTCCTACCAAAACCTTTACAGAAGAATGTGGATAAAGACGATGGAAGGTTTGAGCAATCCAGATTCAAACATCTGAAAAAGACAGAGGAACAAGATGTAAAAGAGAAAAAAGATAAAGTCATGCATGTTTTCAACTCCATAATGATGTTACCAAAACTTCTTCGTGAGGAAGAGGAAAAAATGCTACTTCAGTCTTTAAAAAATATGTCCAGAACAGAAAGAACTGAATATCTCACACAACATGGTTTTTTAAAAGACATCCACCATAGCCCATTCATTCCAGGACTAAGTGAGAGACCTCGTGGTCTCTGGACAGGTAACTTGTTTTTCAGATTATTTTTGCTAATTATAGTTTGATATGTATACTATTTTTCAGTTTTCATATCCTTTTAAAACTATACCTACAGCAGCTCCTGGTGGGCCACTGTGAGATACAGGAAGCTGAACTAGATGGGCCCTGGGCCTGATCCAGCAGGGCTCTTCTTATTTTCCTGTCATTGGGCGTTGGCTTGATCATGTCGTGAGAATGGGCAATGGCCAGATCCCAAAGGATCTCCTCTACGGAGAACTCATACAGGGAAAGCGCCCTACAGGTAGACCACAGCTGTGATACAAGGATATCTGCAAGAGGGATCTGAAGGCCTTAGGAGTGGACCTCAACAGGTGGGAAACCTTGGCCTCTGAGTGTCCTGCTTGGAGGTAGGCTGTGCAGCATGGCCTTTCCCAGTTTGAAGAGGCACTTGGTGAACAGACTGAGGCAAAGAGGCAAAGAAGGAAGGCCCATAGCTAGGGAGACAGACCAGGGACAGACTGCACTTGCTCCCAGTGTGGAAGGAATTGTCACTCTCAAATTGGCCTTTTCAGCCACACTAGACGCTGTTCCAGAACCACCTTTCAGAGCGTGATACCATAGTCTTCTGAGACTGAAGCATGCCAATGATGGGCAAAATTTGATCCACTCAGTCAAGTCTGCTCAGAAGTAAGTCCCATTGTGTTTACTAGGACTTACTTTCCAGTAAGTACATACAGGATTGCAGCCCAAGTCATCAAACCTTTCCTAAGGTGAAACTTGCCTTCTAAGCTCAAATCAGCATTGCAAAGATTTCTGTTGTTAAACATGAAAGATGTCACAAATACACTGAAATGATGGTGTCCAGAATAACACTTCCATGAATGGAAACTCACCGTGTCATCACAAGCTCCTTCTGAGAACTTAAGGAGTGTTCCTTCCATTTGTTCAAGGACCCTTTGCAAGAATTGAATTCATCTGTTCTCAGAGGCAACTTCCGTTCACAGAAGCATTACACTGGATGCCACTCCTAATGAATATGTACTGACATATGAGATAGGATCTATGTTTTGAACTTGTCAGTGCAGGGCCTCTGAGAGGAATTTCAACAAGGGGTACAAAGTTTATTTTGGGGCCTTTTGCAAGGGGAGGGTGAAAGAGGGGTTGGTCTGCAGAGCTCTGCTCTGCAGGATCCAAGGCACTCGTGGAGGGCTCAAGGCCCTCCATGAGTGCCTTTACCGCTGTGTAAAGTGAGTAGCCCCATTGCAGGGCTGTTTACCATACCTGGGTGAAGGGGATGAAAATCCACTTCTCCCGAGACGCCTCCTGCGGTAGCCCAGGGCACGCAGGATCCAGCGGCAGCTGTTCTCTGTGCCGCTGAGCCTGGGCACCCCAGGCAGCTCAGGATTGGGCTGTGAGTAGATAGGAAAATGTAAGATCACAGGAAATTTCTGGAACCCCTCCTTGGCTACTGGGCCCCCTTTTTGACCCTAGGCCCAAATTACCCCCCCCCCCTTATTATTAAGAGTATTTATATACCACTTTTCAACGAAAAGTTCACAAAGCGTTTTACAGAGAGAACCAAACAAACAACTAATGGCTCCTTGTCCCAAAAGGGCTCACAATCTAAAAGGATGCAAAAGAACACCAGCAGACAGCCACTAGAAAAGACAGGTGAGGAGGGCCAGTTACTCTGCCCCCCTGCTAAATAAAAGAAGAGCACCCACTTTAAAAGTGCCTCTTCCCCAGTTAGCAGGGGTTCTAGGCCCTCTGTCAGTGAGTCGGAGGCATGTATGCTTGGTTAGTGGTATGAGAAAGAGATGTCACTCCTGTGACCTTAATTTAATCCACCAAAGCAGATAATATGTCTTGAGTGTGGCAAATTTAACAGACAAATTTCTCAGGGTAGGTTAGTCATGGTTTTTGAGTCACTCAGTGCTGACCTGAGTGCATCTGCAATACTGATGTCATGCACAGACTTTGGCCATGATTGGCCACAATTACTTAAAGCTGCATTCTGAAGGGCAGAATGTTTATCTTTTATAAAACTCCGAGATAGTTTTATACAGTAACAGAATAGAAACAATTATATATTCATGCACTATGAATCCTCATAAGTCTCCCTTTGTCTCCTTAGCACCTAAAGCTTTTACAGTTCATCACAAGAAAATCTTCACAAGGCCCATGTCCCCATTTTCTAATGATCGTGTGTATGACATCCAGTCCCTGAAGGCAAACTTCCAGGTGCAAAAGAGTGACAAAGAGTTGACGCAATTTATCAAGGTCCAGTTATCTCAGGTACAAGAAGCATCATCTCTGGGTTAAAAGGGGATCTCCTAATACTTTTACTGAAAACTATATTTCTTTACATTAGTCTACGTCTGATTGCTTGTCAGCATCTGATTTTTAATTTTTTTCTCCCATAAAATCAACTTTTTATGCCCCATGTTTACAACCATCAACTTCTAAAGGTTCATTAGATGATTCAATAACTGCAGTTAAGAACATAAGAACAGCCCCGCTGGATCAGGCCATAGGCCCATCTAGTCTAGCTTCCTGCATCTCACAGAAGCCCACCAAATGCCCCAGGGAATTAGTACAGTTATTAGTTATTAGGGATTAGAACAGATAGCATTAGTTTCACATTAGTTATGTTCTAGTCTGGTGTAGTCTGTGTTATTGCCAGCACAACAGGGAAGCCAAAAAAGTGACAATGTCACAGTTAAGGATAAGCAAATATTCCCCATTACTCTGTTATCAACTTTACCATTATCAACATGCTCACATGGTTACGTAGAGGAAATAATGACAATTATACGTAAGGACATAGCTATTCCATCTCAGTTCCAAAATTCGCAGCCACTGAACCCAACTGGTCTTTCTTCTGAGGATACATCCATAGGGTTGAGCTGTAAAAACCCTTCTGTGCCTGTGGCTGTACCCACACAACATATAGGTGCTGCCTGCAGGACGTGTGGGCAGATTTGGGTTAAGAAGCCATCTGCAAAAGCATTCCAAACAACTCTTGAGAATGTTCAAAAGCATTCAGGAGGTTTGTTCTTTCACTTCTTTTTCGTCCAACGAATCAACATATCACATAACATGGATCCTGTTCAGGGTTTTTCACTCCAACAGACATTTACTTTGTAGGTATACAGCAAGCAATTCACCAGTAGGAAAGAAAAAGCTCTTTGAAAGGGACTTTGCTTCACACAGTTACTTATTCACTTTCATTTCAACTCATCTTCCCACAAAAATAATAAAGATGGGAATGCATTCAGGTAGGCTGCATTTCATCCCAGCTGGTGTTGGAAAAATGTAGGCACTTTCACCTGATTTCAAATTTTTTTCTTCTTCTGTCATTTCACTGTTGCTGTGGGTGGTCTGTTCTTTGCAGAGTATGATGAACATTTAGTTGGGGAAAAAAAATTCCAGGGCCATCATGTTGACTTTAGTAGCTCTTCAAGAACAAAGTATTAAAAAAAAAATCCAAGTATTATGCTGCTAACTGTTGGAAATGTGCCAAGATATCATTAGGAAAGGCCAGCAGTGATGAATAATCAGCAGCCTGGGCTGAAAGAAGGTCCAAATCGACACCTCCCTGAACAAAAACAAATGGGAAAAATGCTTGTAAATCTCAGACCAGCCACATCTGTGAAATTCATACCACATCAAAACCCCACAAATGTCTCGCAAACAACATGTAAACCACATTCATTATGTGTGCATAATATTAGCTATCTGGAGAACGTCTTGTTTCTTTTGCAACATGTCAACCATGTTCATGGCATCCATAAACTACCTGCAAACTGCATCAGCTAAAATTATTTCTGAAACCCATGTAGCTGTGGATCCTGAGCTTTAAGATATATATTTGCTACAAAGTCACTTATCAGTTGAGCTAGTTTCAGGAAGCAAAACAGGCAAATCAGATTGTTCAGAGAGATATGCTATCTATCTATCTATCTATCTATCTATCTATCTATCTATCTATCTATCTATCTATCTATCTATCTATCTATCTATCTATCTATCTATCTATCTATCTATCTATCTATCTATCTAAGCTGCTGTGTAACAAGAAATTTTTTTCAAGATGAAGTAACTAACACAGTGGTTCCCAACCTGTGGTCCAGGGACCACAGATGGTCTGTGAGACCCTGAGAAGTGGTTCGTGAGGTCTCAGGAAAAAAAAGATGATGATTCGGCAAGATGTTTCCCCACAGACCACCAGAGAGGGTGGAGAATGAACCGCCTGCAGCTTGCATTTCCATTGTCTTGCTGAGTGCTCCCCCATGGGCTATCAAATTGAACTGTATTTTTGTGTGTGATGGGGATGGAAGGGGTTGCATGTGATCCATGACAATTCCAGTGTTTGCCTCAGTGGTCTGCAGGCTCCTAAAGGTTGGGAACCACTGAACTAACATGAAACAGAATTTAACATACATTTGTCTTCTGGAGAACTTGCAAACTTTGCCTGCAAATTCAAAATGTAAGATATGTTTTTTCACAGATATTCACTTAATTATGATGCGATTATGCAGTGCCTTAGAACATTCTCACAGCAATATTCAAAACTTATGAAAATGTGATACTTGAACTGCATAAAAACACATCTTAAACCATACATTAAAATCACCAATCTATCTGCAATCTGAATTGGAAAAAGGGACTCAAAAGTTGACAAAAGGGACAAAGAACTGCTACAAGCCCTGCACCCAGGATTCCCCTGCACTTGGGAATCCCTGCTAATTCAGAACACAGAAATACGATGCTGGAGTTTCAAAAAAAGTGTTACAGAGCAACACTGACACACCCCTTCCCAGTCACGCTCCCACACTCCCAGTTATGTGGATAACTGACACAGCCTGTTATCTATAAAACAGTATCCTGTGCATCATCAGTGTGATATAACCACTGCGGTCACAGTCCTTACCAGGTCTACTCAGAAGTAAGTCCTATTTTGTTCAATGGGACTTACTCTCAGGAAAGTGTGGTTAGGATTGCAGCCTGCATCTCTGTGACATCAGTGTGTCAGCTGTGTGACATCTGCATCATCAGTGTGATGTCTAAGGAGTCAATCATGGCATCCAATGAGCCCCAACACCAGGGGTCAGAAAAGAGGCAGGCGCAGGACACCCCTGTGCCAGCTACTAGGAATAAGTAATGCAGTAACAGGCACCACTTCCACCATAGAAGTAGCAAGCAGTAGCAATGGTTGGAATCTATGGCAGGGGTTCCCAAAGCATGTGTCACCATGCCTGAGGTGGTTGTGGCACATTCACAGGGTTGCCGTGGGATGTCCCCAGTCACTCCCTGCCTGTTCCCCCAGGGGCCACCATCTTGGATCTCACAAAATCTCATGAGATCCAAGATGGCAGTGCCTAAATCTCACCAGATTTAGATGCCACGATTTTGGATCTCACAAAATCCGAGTGGGTAGCCAGATGACACAAACCCACAAGCAGAGAAACAGGAAAAGAATGGAGACTAGGGCAGGATGAGAAGACTCTACAGCCATCAGATCCTGAACCCTCTTCCTGAGCCAATCACGCCTCCAGCAGCTCCACAGAGTTATATCAGCAACAGAGCTGGTATAGCTCTGAGGTGTCTGACAGGAGGTTTCACCCTTTGGTCTAATCAGAATGAATGTGATACGCCTTGTAAATGTCAGGCCTGCCCAACTCTTAGGCAACCTTTACCTGGAAAGACACCTCGACCACCAAAACGACAGTCTGTTGGGGAATCCTTCTTTTGCTTGCCATCCAGCCTTATAACTCAAAACGATTTGCAAGCTTGCTGTTTGATCCTTTGCTACTTTGGGGCTGGTTCTAATAAAGGCATTACCCTTTCAGGTCAGAGATCTCCAGTCTCACAGATCATGTGCAAACACAGCAAGTACCCTGTTGTTGAACTCATCTGGATAATGCCTGACCACTGGACAAGTCATCCTGCCCTAAAATATCTTCCCTTTAGGAAGTTTATTTTGCTGTGGTTCCTGCCTCACTCATTAGTTGTTTGGGACAGAGGTTTAGTATAGTTCATTATCACTGATGTGGTTTGCATGTGTTTTTCCAGTACGCTTTTTCAGGTGTTTTCGTTCAGCAGTGGACCCATTTTGAGTTCCTTCCCCTTTTTACCACAGGGATACTTAACGTGACTGGAAGCATGTAGCCAATATTCTGGCCAGTAAATTCCAGTGCACACAATCCTCCCATTCCTTCTATCTACCTAATCAGCAAGCTGTGAAAGACTCTCTTTTTTCTTTTCTGTTACCCTTAATCACCTTGATGCTAGTGCTTGATGTCACCCATTTCTGGTTTGTTGCCTACTACCTTTTCATTTTGCACACACCATCCGTCTGTCTGCCGTCTGTCTCCTGTTTTTTACACACCGTCTGTCTGTTTCTCATACATGCCACTTCCAATTCTCAGGCTAACTGTGTCTCCCTCTTGCTCATTCCTCTGCCCCCTTCTGTCTCAGAAGCACAACATAAGTTGCTTTGGAAGACTCTGAGCAGTTATTTTAATGCAATGGGACAGAAGCAACTCTTCAGATCTGGCTTAGTTCATTGCCAAGGGATCAATCCTTTATATATGATGTCTTTTGGAATTTCTTTTGGCATGGTTGTCTCTCATAAAGGAGAAGCATAGGCAGTGACATGTCAGGCTGCCTTTGACTTATTGGGCATTCATTTCTGGAGCCAATTGTTGGCAACGCTTGCAATATTCTCCAATCATTTTATTATGTCAGCCAGGCAATGGACACTACCAACTGGTGACTGTCACTGAGCTTCTTTTGACTCTTGCAAAGTGATGGATGATTTTGGATTTGCATTAGTAATTTACAATCCTATGATATCCTACTGGTATAAAAGCTCTGCAGTAGTTCACCGCTGCTGGTCCATCTGAGGCTGCTGCCATAAGGTGCCACCACAGGCCCTAGATGGAGCCAGGGCAGGTGGGCTGGCATGGGGGGGGCAGTTCAAGGACAGGGAGGGGGAGGGCAAGGGGAGTTATGGGGTAGTGAGGGGCAATCAGGAGCCTATCAAGGGCGGGAGAGGGTGGATCCAGTGGCAGCAACTTTCACCAGATTCTATCCCCCATTTCCCAATCTAACACACTCCCTTGCTCTCCTTAGAACTGAGCCAGCAAATTAGCTGATGTAGGCCCCAAAAGACTCATAGGAGGTTCTCAAACCTTACCAGAGACTTGGGACCTATGTAAGTAGTTGCGGGGGAGAGAGAACAGTGGCCACAGCACTTCTAGGATTGTGCCGCCATTGTGAAAAATGGGTTTTCCCACCTATCTGGGGGTTGCACTGGCCCTCTGGAGGGCAGGGGGTGCAGAACGGCTCCCTGACGTGATCAAGACCCACTTCCAGTTTTGCAATCAAAACTGGAAGTGGGTTGCAATTGTGTCAGGGAGCCATTCTGAGGTATGGGGAGCCCCACAGAGGGGGCCGCATGCTCGCTGCACCATCTAGAGGACTGACATGACCCCCAGGTAGGTGGGGAAACCCCAGGTAGGTGGGAAAACCCCATTTTTGCAGTAGCAGCGCAATCCTGGAAGTATCATCGCTGCTGTTGCCACACCCATAAGGGGGCAGTGACCAGTTCCCACTGGCTGGGGTGTCACAACACTCCAGTTTGGGAACCTCTGAACTATTGAGTAGGCAACCACAAGGTAAGTGAAATATACTTACCTCCTGCAGGCTGTCTGATCTCACACACACACCCCACCATAGCATGCAGCACACACTCTGTTTGCTGGTGTGGCTGTATGCTATAACATGACAGAGGATAGAGGTGTTTGAATAGTGTGTTATTTATTTGACTCAGAAGTAAGCCCATTGTGTTCAGTAACATTCGGGGCCCAATTCTATCCAACATTCCAGCGCTGATGCAGCCATGCTATCAGGGCATATGCTGCATATCCTGCGGTTGGGGAGGCCTCCTCAAGGTAAGAGAACATTTGTTCCCTTGCCTTGGGGCTGCATTGCAGTTGCATAGGTGCTGGAAATTTAGATAGGATTGGGCCCTTAGACTGTAATCCTATTCACTGGAAACAAACACCTTTAGGGAGAGGATTGGGCTGTCAGGTTGCAATCCTATGCACACTTACCTGGGAGTAAAAACCATTTAACACAATGGGACTTAATTCTGAGTAGACATAAGATTTGGCTGTTAGATTATTCTTTTGCCCTCTTCCTTAACAATAGTCTTTATAAATTTCAGAATTACTTCATTGTACAATATAGAAGAATATCTTGGCAACCAGTATAAGCCCACTTTTGTAAACTAATCCAAACCATATTTTCCATTGTTCATTATAAAAAAAAAAAATCTTCCCAGAAATAAGTGGGGTATACAACACATAATGATGTTCCTTTTCATTCGCCAAAACAAATGTTTTAAACTGGAGTTTCTCATCATATAGCCTTGCTGTACTCAGCATCAAATGCTGAAATCTGCTGCACTCATAAACAATTATATAGGTGAGAATCTAATCTCCTGTGCTAATATAGTCCTAACTGTGCCCTATGTGCAGACCCTGGGAGGGTCACAAACATGCTGTAAAGCACATTTGCGCCCCCCCCCCCCCGGAGGAAGCCAGGCCAGCACTCTGAGAAAGCATTCCTGGGTGGGGGAAAGGAGGGCGATGGGCGGCCCTGGGGGCAGACGGGTGGGGAGCTGGAGGCAGGACTGCTCTCCTGCAGCTCCGCTCTCCTCAGGAGGTGGCGCAAGTCCGAGGAGACCCATAGGCGCCAGCAGCCCTTACCCAGGGGTAAGGGGAAAAGTTTCCCCTTGCCTCTGGCTAAGTTGCTGCTGGCCACAATCCTGTGCTGTATACAGTGGAAGCCTCCTGGCTTGCCTGTTCCAGCGCAAGTTAGGGTTGCGCCCTAAGAGCCCAATCTTATACCTGTCTACTCAGAAGTAAGTTCCATTATAGTCAATAGGGCTTATTCCCAGGAAAGTGTGGATAGGATTGCAGCCTAAGGGCCCAATCATATGCAGTGTGTGCCTGCTCACCACCGGCATGCACTGTCACAAATGTGCGATAAGGCCAGTTTGTGGTCCTCAGCGCTGGTGGAGTGCCGGTTTTAGCTCTGGGCTGCCGAGCGCTAGGCTAGTGCTGGTGGAGCACTGGAGCTCTGCCACTCAGCGGTTGTGTTGACCACTGGGCAGTGGAGAGGTAGGTGTGGGCATGGGGGAAGGCAGGGAAGAGGTGTTCTGGGGCTTTGCTCCACCGGATCCTAAGCCTCCATGATGGGCCGCCAGCCCATCATGGAGGCTCTTAATTCTACGCTGACCCTTGAGTTGCTGTAGAATTGAGTGGCTCCACTGCAAGGGAAGGAGACGAAAGTCCCCTTGTCGCGAGGAGGCAGCGGTGGCTGCCTGGGGTATTCTGGATGCTGCAGCAGCCATTTTCGGTGCCGCTGTAGCCCATATGCAGCTCAGGATTGGGCTGCCTTCAGTGGTTCTCAAACTTTTAGGACTTGGACACACTTTTTAGATTGAGAATCTGTCAGGACTCACAGGAAGTGATTTCATGGTCGGAAATGACATCATCAAGCAGGAACATTTTTAACAATCCTAAGGTGCAATCCTACCCGCATTATCCGCACCCAGGAGTAAGTCCCATTGACTATCATTGTTAAAAGCATATACATAGTAACCTGTTAAAAGTACAGATCTGCAATTTCTCCAAATGTACTCGCATACCATGGTAGCATCAAGTCTAATATATTAAAAATAAAATATTGAAATGAATGGGGACCCACCTGAAATTGGCTCATGACCCACCTACTGGGGCCGGACCCACAGTTTGAGAAACAGGTGGCCTACGTAATTATATTTTGCAGGAACTGCTAAATATATATTGTAAAGGCAGATGACCCTACCCACATTCAGTATTCTCTTCTGTGTACAAGTGCATGGATGGGAGCAAGGCTATTTATCAGCATGTGATGTGTGGTTAGCAGACATGATTATGTTATGCCCCTCATGTGTTTGCTTTCTTAACTGATAGGGAAAAACCGACCTTCCTCGCCATCATTTTCTATATGCTGGCATTTACTAGCTAATTAACAGCCCAATCCTGTGGTTTCCCCCTCCATAGTATGCAGCCATGCCAAAACAGTCTGTGCTGCATGCTATGTTTGGGGGGCGGCGGCGGCGGGGGAATCTGGAGGCAAGGGAGAGGCAAGGGAAAATATTTCCCCTTATCTTCCCATAAGCCTCCCAATTGCCAATGGGTCTCCTTGGACTTATGCCAGCTCTTTAGCTGGGGCGAGTCTGAGCAGGGAGAGTGTGTGTGTGTTAGGTGAGGAAAGGGATAGCATCCAGAGCAAGTCACCCATACTAGCCTCTCTGGCCTCTGACATGCCTGCCAGCACCTGTGCTCCCCCATTCTGCTCCATTCCACCATGTTCCACTCTCCCCGCCCACCCCCCAACACACCGTGATTGGCAGGTGCTCCTCTGTCTGCCATTATGTGCAGCGGTCTGGAAGCGCTCAGCTGTGTGCACTTCTGGATTGCCTTTTACAACAGCCAGAAGCAAGTTCCACCATGGGAATGCTAGTTCCAGCAGTGAAGTCCATCAATAGGACTGGCCCATGAGAGAGAGAGAGAGAGAGAGAGAGAGAGAGAGAGAGTGCGCGCTGTATATGGGCTGCTGGTGGATGCCGTGATGAAGCATTTTTCACATGCTCACAGGCCCTCTATTATTCCATGATTCCAGGGCTAAACTTGGCATTCAAAACAATTAGTCCTGGTGAGCCTTAGCTCAGGATTAGCCTTGATCCATGCCAGCGCCACTTTGCTGGAAGCTCTGGGGGGCAAAGCCCTGTGCTTGATTCTCATGGCACCCCCTGCCTGCTCCCAGATGGCACACTGGGGGCTACCACTGCCACTGGTAGTGTTTAGAGATCTGCCTAGATGGGTAGGCCTGCTGTGGGGTTGGACTCTCAGTCAGTTCTCAACCTGGCCAATCCCCAAGACCAGTTCTGAACCTCTTGATTCTGCAGCTCAGCTAGCTCTGTCATGAGTATAACTGAGAAAACTGCCTTTCTATGCTAGCCAAATTCAAAATCCTGTTGAAACGTTGCTTTCCTCTATAAAGTAACCTTTCATGACCTGATGAAAAAGCTGTACCTGAGTGAACAGATTGGAAATGGGATTGACTGCAAATGTTAGATGTATGCTAGATGCACATCTCGTTCCTTTATCCCTCTTTAGACCCTCACAGAGCATTACAGAAATACAGCAAGCTAGTGTTCTGCCTGAGTGCCTGGAACACAAAGTCATGGTCCCTTTGGATTTGCTCCTCGCCACTGTTATCTGCTCTGCTTCCAAGGCCATTGCTATGCTCTCTGCAGGTTTCTCCAGACATTGCTCCCCATTCTATCAATGTCTAAAGTGCAAATAATGTTCATTAAAGGGAAAATATTGAATTGCATTTGTGTTAGTTCCCTAGCTGGGACCTGATTAGAACTGTTTGATTTTGTTGCATATGACCAGCTCGCTGCTAAGCTTTGGCATGAGGAACTGATTAAAGAGAAACTTCCTGCCCTGTCTTTTTTTTTTTTTTTAACATAAGTTATAATTTTTAATAGCTTCCCATCAAACAGTTTACTGACAGTATAATAGCAGAAGCATTTATAGGCCTGAAGATGAGAGGAAAGGACCATGAAAAGATGCCAAAACATTCTTTAATATATAATTGCTTGCAAACAAGCACATGACCTTTTTTCTCCCCCCCCCCCACCCTGAACAAACATATAGTTGTAAGACTGTGAAAGGAGTGAGGGTTGATTCAGAGTTCAGTGCATTGAGTTGTAGAATCTTCATGTACACTCCCAGTGCCAAAGGTGGACATTTGTTTTGAGGAACGGGAAAAGGGGTAACTTCCTTATTGCTATATCTAAATCTAAGCCAAGTTTCACCTTAAGCAATCTCTAGTTAAAGATTTACAGACTTTCTCTGAATCAGAGACCAAAACAGACACTATACGCTTGCATTACTTGCTTGTAAGGTCAGTTTTCCACACACGTGCTTTTGAAGAACTGAAACGTGCCTCGTAGGTGCATTCTTCAGAAGTGCAGACAATTGTGCAAGAACGTGACTGAAATGGAGCTTTCTTTCCCCTGGTTTCAAGGAGATCAGTTTGTCAATATCAAATAGCAAAATGTATCAAGAATAAAGTACTGTGACTGGTGTGCATGATTTTGTAAGGAAGTCCATGTTTTGCAGCTAATTTGCTTTTATTACAGAATCCTTATCTATTAATAGAGGGCACAGATGTGTGAAGAGAACAAGTATTGCATATTAGCATGCAGTACATAGGGTGGGGGATTATCTAGGGAGTTATTTCTGTTAGGACAACCACACACCAACACTGGAAAAACAGTGATGAGCTACTGGGGTTGGGGGAGGGCAGAACAGGGAGGCAAAGGGGGCAAGGGATGGGCATACTAGCTGTAGGAAGGAGGTGGGTTCAACAGCAGCAGCCAAATCCATCCCTACCCCAGAGTCAATCTTGCAACATGGGTCCACATGGATCTGTGCCAGCAAAGTGCTAGCACAGTTCAAGTAGACCCCTTCACACCATGGAGACTTACTCCCCAGTAAGCATCCATGACTGCCCCCACAGAATGCAACGCAAGCTTTTTATGCATCAGTGTGTTGGTGGGGAGGGTGGAAGCACAGGATTGGGCCCAAAAACAATAAATGAAATAAGGCTATGAGGAGCAGCAGCTGAATCTTCAAGAGCCACTTAACTGTCATCACATTGCTAAATACACTAAAAATAAGTTAAAAGACTAAAAGCCCAATCCTATTGTTTCTCCCCTGCTGATACAGTGGTGCTGAAATGTCTACTGCTGTGTCCTGTGGGAGCAGTTGTGGAGGTTTCTGGATAAATGGCAATTGTCATTTGCCCCTTGTTTTTTTTTTTTTAAACCCTAAATCCAGGAATACACTCAAAGTGCTAAGAGAAAGATATTTGAATCCCTCTAGAACACACACCTAACCCAAATAATAGGATTGGGCTTTTAAGGTGCTAATCTGAAATTGTATTGGCTCTATTCAAAGACTAGCACAGCATAATCTTAGTAGGAGAAAGCCCTTACTTGGAAGGCTTATATTGAAGGAAAATTCAATGTGTTGTTCTGGTCTAAGGCACTATCTTAGGTAGCGGTTCTGGGTAATTTGAACCAGAAGTGAGCACATGGCTGGCTAATCTGTGAACAGGATGATACAGGTTGTGTTGAGCAGCAGGTGGCAGGGGAGTGACAGACTTGGGGTGCTCTCTGTGCAGTCCCCTGCTTTGAAAAGGGACTGCACAAGGGAGAAGCAAGGTAAGTAGGTAGGGAAGCACATTGCCACTTCCTGTGCCCCTAAAAAGCATGACAGCAGCAGCAATCTGCTTCCCTTTTCAGTCACCTTGCTCCTTTCTAATGTGGTCCTTTTAAAAGCAAGAAGTGCAGTGCTATGCTGGAATCTCTCAGTGTGTCCTGAATTTCCTGTTTTGTGGAACTGGATCATGTAGGAAGGAGTGAGTTGAGGAGGTAACAGGCTAGATTCTTCTACCTGTGTTGGGATGGGGCATGTGCACACACAAGGTGAGTCACCTTGGGCGAATCCTTTGATGCACCAACCACTTCAGGAGACTAGAGGAGTGCTATGATTTACCATTGGTTGGTTGGCAACCTTCAGTCTCAAAAGACTGTGGTATAAGCCTACAGCACCCAGTATTTCCAGGCGGTCTCCCATCCAAGTACTAACCAGGCCTGACCCTGCTTAGCTTTACTGTTAGAATAGGGATAAAGGGGGTTATTATTACAACTCCTTGAGTAAGACCTGGTTTACTGCAACTAGTATGAAAGTGATTCCTTATTTTCACTACTCAGTTTGCAAGTGGTAAAGTTAATCTTCCACAAGTGCCCCCACTGGGGGCACAGTGGTGGTGCAGAGGTTGTCCTTTTAGTTTTTCTTTTGCAAAGTGGCAGCTGCACTGGAAATGCTGGGAAGGGGGCGTTCCCAAAAGCCAGCTGCTTTCCCTGGAATGCCGCTTCATGATGGCATCAAAGAAAATATAGAAGGAACACCCATGTTGTTTCCAGTAAGCCCTCCCCCACAACTGGGTGAAACCCTGGAACACTCTCTTTACTGCCTTCCCACAAACTAATTTCATCTGTTCCACCCAAACAAATTTGCCAAAAAAGAGTTTGATGAGCTGTTCAGATCAGAAGTAGTTTCATCAGTAAAATAAAATGGTACAGCTTTTCTTGCAACCCCAGTATTCAGCTGGGGATTTGCATTTTAGAATGCTGTTCCTCCTTACATGTAAAAAATGACATATCAAAGTGAAAACTAGCTGAACCATCTTTGTGATATGCTAGTTTTCGACAGGCAGAGAATTTTTCAAGGTAGAACATTGCAAATTTGTATGAATTTAAGTGTATGAATTTAAGACTTGGACTAGGAAGAAGCAGGGATGGGATGGAAGCATGCCTACTATTTTCTGCAACTTTATTAATTATTCTCATTCCTTCATTGCTCACGCCAATCTAGCTTGCATACATGTATATGTATGCCAAGCTTACTCTAGATTAGTTCCACTGACTTAATTGGTTGGGCTACTCTACAGAAAAGGGTTTTCCCCCTATTAATATAACAGCACCACACCAGTTTTCTTTCACAGCCTGATTCAGTGCAGATTCCCCCACGCGGATACAATGGTGCCAGTGTGGCTTGCGCTGCATCCTGTGAAGGAATTTTCCAGGTGGGATGTCTCCCTGAGGTAAGGGGACGTCACCTTGCCCCGGGGTAAGGCATAGCAGCCACAATGGGCAACCTGGACCTGCATGAGCTGAAACACTGGCGCAAGTCTATGTCGCCCCCAGTCAGTGGACTGGGAAGGGGAATATGATACAACTTGCGCATTTGCCACCGATCCTGCTAATGCCCAGGCCCAACGTGCCCATCCCCCTCCACCTTTGCCACCCCCTCCCCAACCTTCTGCAGCCCCTGCACTGCTTGGTGTGCAACTGACAAAGTCTTGTGCACACTGCTCCTTCTGCTAATGTGGATAGGCTGGCACGAGCCTCAATGCCTGCTCTGGCAATTACTATGCCATTGCAAAGTACTTAATGGTACTTCTGCAATGACTAATACCAGTGTAGCGCATGCTGTGCCCGCACACACACCGGCTCTCATTGGACCCTTAGTCAGTATTCTTGGATTTGTACCAGGAGTGTCCAAACCCCAGCCCTGGGGCCACTTGTGACCCTTGGGAACTCCCACTCTGGCCTTCTGGGAGCCCCCAGTTTCTAATGAGCTCTGGCCCTCTGGAGACTTGCTAGAGCCCGTGCTGGTCCAACACAACTGCTCTCAGCATTGACAGCCAACTGTTCGACCTCTCGTGTGAGCTGTGGGACAAGGGCTCCTTCCACTGCTTGCTGTTTCACGTCTGTGATGCAGCAGTGGCAGCAAAGGAAAGACCGGCCTTGCTTTGTGTAAGGCCTTTTATAGGCCTTGAGCTATTGCAAGACCTTCATTCAGTTATATAAGTTCCATCTCTAATGTATTTGTTTATGTAAATTTATTCAAATTTGAAATGTAAATTAACTCTTTTTTTTCCCCCTGGCCCGGACACAGTGTCAGAGAGATGATGTGGCCCTCCTGCCAAAAAGTTTGGACACCCCTGATTTGTACGATCATATTAAACATTAATTATATTGCACATGCACAGAAGGATAAACTTGCTTTTAGTGATTTGTTTTTTTTAATCTTACTATTGAATATAGAGATTGAAACTTTGTCAAAGTTCCCTTGCAGCATACACTATATAAAAATCTCCCTTGCAGCATACACTATACACACAGCTTACTTGCCTGTGCTCAGATAATGGAATGGTATGACCTAGAGCACCACTCCATGGCTGGCACCTCTTCCACAGCACTGTAGAAAAGGGGGGAAGCTTTTTGCATGGTTTCACTGAAGCTGAGACTTCCAATTTTATTTAAAGACATTGTGTGCACTGTCCCTGTAAATATATCCAGATGTCCTGCACTTCCAGCTTTAAGGAAGCTGCATGGGATATAAGGTAAAGAGGGAAATGATCCGCTTCTTGCTTGGGTGAGTGGGAAGTGGATCATTGTGACTTGGGTCACCAGTGGATGGCGGTGGCGGCAGCAGTGAAACACACCCAGTATCTGCAGCACCCCTCAGACCCCTTTCAAGCTGCTGCTTATGCACTCCATTTCACCTTGCCTCGTGGCTGGGCCAGCAGTGCTCTCATATTTGATAGGACTCTGTACAGACAGAGTCCAGACAGAGGACAGAACAATGGACACTAGATGGAGACAGGCACTCCTCTTGTACAGAATTCTAACTGTGAACTGACCCTTTCTGTCTAGTAAATACCTTGAGCTAAATTGGCTGCTGAATTTCTGAATCAGCAGAAAGTAGCTATTAGTAAGATTTCACTTCCTTTTATTACCTCAAATTCAAGGAAAGTGTAAGTGGAACTAGAACATGCTCTTAATCATTGTATTACACTGGTTGACAAATGCAGAGGGGGAAAACTGTCCCAATTTGTCTTGCCTTTCTGTGTGACCTTATGTTCCCTTTGTAAGGAAGTAGCCCTGGTGGGATTGGTCAGCTTTCATTGTTATCTCCCTTATTCTATTGATCTATGCGCTACTGATAGCAGTTTTAGTACTGGGGCTATGTGATATTGGTTTCAATAAAGTTTGTGTCAGAAACATTTAATTTTTTTCCAGCCCAATCCTATCCACTCCCCCCTCATTTCTGTAGCAGCACTAAAATGGCAACCACTGTATTTTATGGTGGGGGAGGGGCAACTGCAGAGGTCTTCTTTGGGTAAGGGAACGTTTGTTGTCTTAATAGGGGGTAAGCCTCTGCGGCATGGGGGGAATCTACTTGGTACTGTGCTAGCTAAACAACTGACACAGGTCCACATGGACCTGCACCACAGGATCATGTCCAGGAAGAGGGATAGGATATTGGTGGCGCCGGTGTCACCAATCCTGCCCCCCTCCCAGGCCCAATCTGCCCATCCCCTGCCCCTGTCGCTGCCCTCCCTCCACCCCACCCACCTTTCCCACTGACGTGCCTGCTCCAGTGAGTGGTGGAACAAGTACTGGAGTGGGTGGAAAGGTGTAGGCTTTCCTGCCGGCACTGCTGGCAGTATGGCAAGTAGCATGCTGTTGGAGTGCCTTTTGCAACTGGCAGTCAGCACCAGCACAGGAGCCGAACCATCAGCAGACAGCCTGAATAGTATTGGGGCCTTTGTTTTGTTTTCAGTTTGCCTGTGTTGGGTTTTTAACCCACCACCTGAGGGCCCAATTACATCCAGTTTTGATAGCCTTTCAAAAACCAACCTGTGCCAAGCTCAGTACATTCCAGTAGTAGCTACACAATGCCCACAGTACACATTGCCAGAGCTGGAGCTCAGCACGGGCAAGTATTTTTACAGTGGCAGCCATGTACTGAAGAGCATGTATGAGGTGGCTTCCACCCCTGCCCACACACAAAAGCAGTGTTTTTGCTAGTGGGGTAAAACAGTGCAGGCACCAGGATGCTGGTGCACTGGTCCCCTCCATGATATTCCCTGACTATCCTGGTTGGTGGATTTGGCCTGTTGCTGCCACTGGTACTGAGGGGTCAGTGGATCGCCTTGCTGGTGAACCCTCTGATGGGTATGGGCTCATGTCCGGTGTCTGACATGGCCATCCCCCAATGCCACCCCTGAGATGAATCCTTTCCATATTTTTACAAAAAGAGTTTTGATGACTCATAATGTGTCACTTGCAGACCATTTTGGCTATACACCTTCCTCTCCAGAAACTCAGGATCTAACTACTATCAACTCCATAGAAAAGACACTGAGGTATGTTTGACTGTGCAGAGTAGGGAGTGGACCTCATTTGTAGGTCTAATTTTCGCCTCCAAAAAATAAGGGCATTGGATGGGAGCCATTTTGGCTGTAACAGTTGGCACAGCCTGCCAATTTGTTCCACAGTTAATGGGAACTCTGGCAATTGAGAGCTGTTGAGCTCTGTTTCTGGGATAATATATCTTTGTTCTGAATGTCCCGTACATAAACAAGAAGGCCCCAATAAGGAGTAACATGTGAGCCACTAAAAGTTGGAATCAGATCTTAAGAGCAGTTATGTTGTTTTCCTAAGAAGAAATAAGGAATATATACCATATATATAAATACGGTACAATTATACACTTGAGCTATTTGGCAGGTTTGTGAAGAAGGCATGGCTCACAATTAGGAAAACTGTTTCCTCTCTACAAAGGTTTGTCACTGCCTTGAGGAACTGTTTTAGAAACAGTTTCTAAAGGAGTCCTGTTTGCTAGCCAGAGAAGCGGTTGGCCCTCTGGATGGTGAGGAAGGGAAAGGGGAGATAAAAGGAGACTTAGAGATGGCAGAGAAATTAAATGAGTTCTTTGCATCTGTCTTCACGGCAGAAGACCTCGGGCAGATACCGCTGCCCAAACGGCCCCTCCTGACCGAGGAGTTAAGTCAGATAGAGGTTAAAAGAGAAGATGTTTCAGACCTCGTTGATAAATTAAAGATCAATAAGTCACCGGGCCCTGATGGCATCCACCCAAGAGTTATTAAGGAATTGAAGAATGAAGTTGCAGATCTCTTGACTAAGGTATGCAACTTGTCCCTCAAAACGGCCACGGTGCCAGAAGATTGGAGGATAGCAAATGTCACGCCTATTTTTAAAAAGGGAAAGAGGGGGGACCCGGGAAACTATAGTCCGGTCAGTCTAACATCCATACCGGGTAAGATGGTGGAATGCCTCATCAAAGATAGGATCTCAAAACACATAGATGAACAGGCCTTGCTGAAGGAGAGTCAGCATGGCTTCTATAAGGGTAAGTCTTGCCTCACGAACCTTATAGAATTCTTTGAAAAGGTCAACAGGCATGTGGATGTGGGAGAACCAGTGGACATTATATATCTGGACTTTCAGAAGGCGTTTGACACGGTCCCTCACCAAAGGCTACTGAAAAAACTCCACAGTCATGGAATTAGAGGACAGGTCCTCTCATGGATTGAGAACTGGTTGGAGGCCAGGAAGCAGAGAGTGGGTGTCAATGGGCAATTTTCACAGTGGAGAGAGGTGAAAAGCGGTGTGCCCCAAGGATCTGTCCTGGGACCGGTGCTTTTCAACCTCTTCATAAATGACCTGGAGACAGGGTTGAGCAGTGAGGTGGCTAAGTTTGCAGACGACACCAAACTTTTCCAAGTGGTGAAGACCAGAAGTGATTGTGAGGAGCTCCAGAAGGATCTCTCCAGACTGGCAGAATGGGCAGCCAAATGGCAGATGCGCTTCAATGTCAGTAAGTGTAAAGTCATGCACATTGGGGCAAAAAAATCAAAACTTTAGATATAGGCTGATGGGTTCTGAGCTGTCTGTGACAGATCAGGAGAGAGATCTTGGGGTGGTGGTGGACAGGTCGATGAAAGTGTCGACCCAATGTGCGGCGGCAGAGAAGAAGGCCAATTCTATGCTTGGGATAATTAGGAAGGATATTAAGAACAAAACGGCTAGTATTATAATGCCGTTGTATAAATCTATGGTAAGGCCACACCTGGAGTATTGTGTCCAGTTCTGGTTGCTGCATCTCAAAAAAGACATAGTGGAAATGGAAAAGGTGCAAAAGAGAGCGACTGAGATGATTACGGGGCTGGGGCACCTTCTTTATGAGGAAAGGCTATGGCGTTTGGGCCTCTTCAGCCTAGAAAAGAGACGCCTGAGGGGGGACATGATTGAGACATACAAAATTATGCAGGGGATGGACAGAGTGGATAGGGAGATGCTCTTTACACTCTCACATAATACCAGAACCAGGGGAAATCCACTAAAATTGAGTGTTGGGTGGGTTAGGACAGACAAAAGAAAATATTTCTTTACTCAGCGTGTGGTCGGTCTGTGGAACTCCTTGCCACAGGATGTGGTGCTGGTGTCTAGCCTAGACGCCTTTAAAAGGGGAATGGACAAGTTTCTGGAGGAAAAATCCATTATGGGGTACAAGCCATGATGTGTATGTGCAACCTCCTGATTTTAGAAATGGGTTATGTCAGAATGCCAGATGCAAGGGAGGGCACCAGAATGAGGTCTCTTGTTATCTGGTGTGCTCCCTGGGGCATTTGGTGGGCCGCTGTGAGATACAGGAAGCTGGACTAGATGGGCCTATGGCCTGATCCAGTGGGGCTGTTCTTATGTTCTTAGCCACAAAAACGTTTTCGTATAAACATGCTGTTTTTGCACAGAACGGATGTCTGCGATTGGTTATTCACTGAGGCCTGATTCCTAGTGAGGCTGCTCATTCTGTCAACTTGATAAAAGCTATCTAGGTTATGAAGGGCACAATCATGCCTTCACTTGGGCCGATGCAAGTCCCTTGTGCCAGCCCAGGAGAGTCGCAAACATGCTGTAAAGCATGTTTGCACATCCTCGGGAGTAAGCTGCACTGGCGCGCAAAGGTGCACCAGCACACAGAGGCTGAACCCAGCCTCCGTGGTGGCTTCTGCAGTGAGCCTTGCGTTGGTCCGGCTGGGCTGACACAGGGCTCTGGGGTGGGTGGGGAGGAGGCAGGAGGGAGGGGTTCCTGGGTGAGGGGAGGGCAGGTGGCGGACAACCCCGAGGGCAGGTGGGTGGGGAGCAGGAGGCGGGGCTGGGATCTGGCAGTTATGCCAGATCCCAACCCCCATTCCCGGGGAGGTTAGAGCGGCTTCAATCTGCTCCACTCTCCTTGGACTTGTACCACCTCTGAAGGTGGAACAAATCTGAGGAGACCCATAGGGGCAAGGGCACCTTACTTGGAGGTAAGGGGAAAGTTTCCCCTTGCCTTTGACTGAGCCACTTTGGGCCCCTATCCTGTGCTGGATACAATGCAAGACTCTTGGATTGGCTGTTCCAGCGCAGGGTAGGATTGCGCCCGAAGTAACATGACTGGGTAAACACCAAATTGTACAGGCCAGGCCTAAAGAGACTGAAGCCTCTCCTCTGTTAGGAAACGGTTTCTCCAGTCTTAGATGCAAACTAGCACTGAATTGCAATGCTTGTAAACGTTTCCATTCCCAAACTGAATTTATAGGCCAATAATCAAAGCCTTTGTGAACACAAATTTCTTTTATTGCAGACAACACATAATGGGACTTGCAGTTATTTATGCTGTTGCTCAGTTATCTAAACCAGAAACAGACTGACCAGTCTTGTGTGGTCTGCTAAAATCGCTGTGGTCCACCAATATGTTTTGAATTTATGAAGCAAAAGTGCATACTCAGGATCTCCTAACACTTAAGACATTAACTAATCTGTGTTCAGGGATTGTGGGTTGCTCCCATAGTTATGTATGTGCAATGGTACAAATGCTTGGGGTATTCATCTTTCCCACTGCAGCTCCTGACTCTCAGGAATGACATGAGATACAGCACTGGGGGCTTCAGAAGGAAGGGGACTTTCTGTAAACAATGCTCTGAGAGTGCACTCAGGTTATCTTTGCACCACTGGGACCTGAGAGAAGTTTTTACCAAGACCTGATGTAACAGCAGAGAAACGGTCCACATGATGCAGGTGATTGCAGCTGAAGATTCATGCATTACATATTACAGGCCAATCCTATGTTTTTTAATTTGGAAGTAAGTCTCAAGGCCCAAGCCTATCCAACTTTTGAACACCAATGCTGCCGTGCCCATGGGGTGTGAATTGCGTGCTGGGGGTGGTGGTGGTGCAGTAATAGAGACTTCCTCAGTGTAAGTTAATGTTTTGTTCCTTTACCTCAGAGCTGCCCAGTGGCTGTACTGGTGCTGGAAATTTGGATAGAATTGGGTTCCAGTGTGTTTAATAGAGGTTACTCCCAGTTAAATGAGCTTAGCACAGAATGTCAGTCTTAATACTTTTTACTTCAGAAGTTCTCATTTTTTACCAGTTTCAGTTGTTGAAGAATACATGAGCCCCCATTCCTTCCCTTTGGGCACTGAGGCCATATTTGTAAACAAAGTCTATTAATATGTTACTTCAACATGGATATTGTGTGGCCCTACCTACTAACTGAGGTACTGTATGTTATACATGAGAAGTAGATTGGTCTGTAAATCTAGGCACACCTTGACATCCCCCCCCAAATGCCAGCGTTATGCATATTACAATGCTACTTTTGTAATTTACCAATTGGATGGCATACAAACCCACAAACATTTGGCTTATATTATTTCTCAAATGCTTGTATTATTTTTTTTCCTTCATGTTGACAAGGAGACTTTTTGTTTTTAACTTAGGTTGTTCTCATTCCCCCCCCCCTTTCGTCTGGGTGGTTGTCTCACACTGAGGCCAAAAATATTCAAGTACAGTATGCACTGTACCTGTGTCAGCTTTGCTTTTCCTTATTATAGTTCAAATATTTTACAGTACTAGTTCATTCTGGGCAGAAACCTGTTGCCAGTTAGGAAAGGAGGGAAAGGGAAACCAAATATCCTCTTAAGGTGGGTGGCACCTGTCTGCAGCATCTTATTGGGGCTTCTTAAAAGTCCAGGGCGACTGAGGTTGGTGATGTCAGTGCGGTCTTTGCTGGGAATCTCATAGAAGAGACTTTTTGTATCCAGTGTGCAATTAGGGTTAAGTAAAGGAAGTTGAGCAATCCTCACGCAATGCTGACTGTTATATAATGCATTGGGCTGTACCCAGGGAACAGAGCTGTAACTTAATATTACCACAGCAAATGTGCTGCCACAGCCAAGGGTCAATAGCTGCTTCCATTATAAACCCTGTCTTGCAGTTAATTTATAAACCAGACATTTATATTATATCAGGCAAAAACTTGGCATATGCTTTCTTTGTTCAGGGTTGGAAGAGGAATAATTTAAAAAAATATATTCAGACTCCTCTTTTTTTTTTAAGTCCTTGGTTTCTTAAATTAGATCATTCCAAAGAGCTAAACTAACTTGATGGCTTATTATGTTCTCTTCTTAAATAACTCTGGTTTAATATTGTATTTTCTGCATGATTTCAGCCCAGTCCTATCTAGGCCTTGTGCTGCCGGAAGTTGCCTTCTGGCAGTGCAAAACTCTTTGCATCAGTGCAAAAGCTGGGCCACCATGTCATGCTTCCAGATTGCTGGTGCGAATGGCCAGAGATGCAGCATGCATGCCAGCAGCTCACTGAGACTGTGCTGGGGTGGTGAGGGTGAAGTTTGGGGGTGTTTCAGGTGGGCGGAGAGTGGGCTGGAGGGGCTGGATATTAATGGCAAAAGAGCACACTGGATCTTATCCCAATTTTCTGTCCCGCCCCACCTCTTCCTCTCATCAGATATACAGCAGCAAAGCAGCTGGTGCAAAAATATAAACAGACTTAATAATTCTTAATAATAATGTAGGAATTACTGCTCATGTGTACATATATATGTTTTCCTCTGCTTAATGCAAAGACATATCTGTTCCTTTGATATGGAATAAAAGTAAAACAAGGAAATATGTCAGAAGCATTATGATTTACCTTTTGAATGTTGGCATCCTTCAGTCTCGGAAGACTATGGTATCGCACTCTGAATGGTAGTTCTGGAACAGAGTGTCCTATCCAGAGCGCAAAGCCTGGGTAAAGTAGATATGGAGGATAGACTGTTACCCATGCAGCAAATCCCCCCTCTCCATGTCGCTGAAATGGTCCAATGGAAAGGCAGAAGCCAATATGGTTGGTTCCAGCGGCGTCGCAGGAGTTGCCAGAACGCGACTGTGTTCAGCCATGAACTGCCTCAGGGACTCCGGCTCTGGATTTTGCCTCGAGGTTGACTCCTGAAGTCTTTTCTATAACTGGATGTAGCCACAAGGCAGTGGAGGTTTCGGGTCAGAGTTTTCCTTCTTTCAGATGAGCCGCCTTCCCAGGCTATTAATTATTATTATTATTATTATTTTTACCCCGCCTTTCTCTCCAAAGGGACTCAAGGCGGCTTATAAAACAAGGTTAAAACAAATTAAAAGCATATTTTAAAAACAGATAAAAAACATAACATATCATAAAAACAGTAGTCAGATAAAAACTATTCAGATAAGAGATAGCTCAGCAAATTAGAAAAGGATCAGGCCTGTAAACAGATGTTAAAAAATATTAAGAGATGTTAAAAAGATGTTAAAAAGGCCAGGGACTCAGAAGACTTGTCTAAACAGCAGGGTCTTCAAGCCTCACCGAAAAGTTTCAAGAGAGGGAGCAGTTCTTAAGTCAAGAGGAAGGGAATTCCATAGTGTTGGTGCCACTACTGAGAAGGCCCTATTTCTTGCCGCTGCCCCACGTACCTCCCTAGGCTGCAGCATTTGTAGAAAGGCCTTCTCTGATTACCTAAGAGGACGAGCCGGATTGTACAGGAGTAGGTGATCTCCAAGATACCCTGGCCCAGAGCAGTATAGGGCTTTAACGGTCAAAACCAGGCTAACGAGTCCCATCTACCCGGTGGCTGTTTAGTCACCTCTTACGACAAGTACAGCCAAACTTAGGGTCTATTCTTATCCCCCAGCCCCCTGGGGTTACCTTTTGAATAATGAAGTGTTTAAAAACATACCTATTCTCCCTCCTCAATTCATGGTTTTTCCTATTTTCAACAGAATGGTGTATTTATTTTTTATTTCCCAGCTGTTTATTTGTGTATTTATTAAATCCATGTAGATATATTATTGGCTGACCTTAAAACATGAAAAGAGAGAAGTACTTAATAAAGAAGATGACTCTCAGGGATGTGGGCTGTAATTGGCAAAGAAAGTAATAAAGCTAAACAGTGTTGTAATCATTTGGCCCAATGAAGAGAAGTTCATTTGTGGTTTTTTGTTCCTGTTCCAATATATTATAACATTACTGAAGATGATTTCATAGGTCAAATTCTACCAATAAACCAAATTTTTGTTTTGCACTAAACCCTTTAGATCTAATTCAGAGTAAATATTTATTAGCGCTACATTCACGTTTCTTAATTTTTCGTGATTTAATCCCATTCTGAAGTTGACAAACTTAGAAGTTTGGAGAACTGGTTTGCTGTTGGTAACATTATGGAAACAGCACGTTCTGGTCCCAGCTGCTCCTTCTGGGAATGGAACCTTGCTCAAGAAAACTATTTTTGAATTCATGTGGTTTAAAGTATATATATGACTGGACTACTTGAGACCAAATCAGGCCTTTAAGGTGGTTTTGCCCTATTTGGGACCTGATAGGGAAACAGTTTGTATATGGCATTTGATAGAATGCTGGCATTATGAACATTTGTATCATCCCATCATGTTCTTAGCCATATACCGTTAAGGAAAAGCATCCCACGTTCAAGTAATATTCGTTGCTTTTGGCCTAATATCAAGTACATTGCTTAACTTTGGACCATATGTTTGTGCTGCAATATTACATTTGAGATTGAAGTCACTTGTTAACAAGGATAGAAAAGATCAGTCCAGATGAAACCATTCCCTAGCACAAACATAAACAAGGCCCTATTAACAGCTCCTCTTAATTATCATCAGAGTTTACACTGCCCTTTTAATGAGCACAGAAAGAATACAGTGAGGTTGTTTATTCCAATTCCAGAAACCTTTGTATACAGTTCTAGACAGGTTTTTTGCAAATTCAAATTGGTTGGCTGAAGAATTTTATAAAACCAATCCAAACTGAAACTAATCAAAGTCCTCTGAGTTGCCATAGAACAGCATCTCCTTATCAGGTAATTATGAAAAATAACTGCATTCCTGTATTTACCGAACAGCAAGCTTACAATATAGCTTTAATGTACATTTTAAACCATTGTTGCAGTGCTCTATTTTCTTGAATTTTCCCTGTGTGTTTAATCCATAGGACCAGGGCTGCAATCCTAACCTCACTTTCCTGGGAGTAAGTCCCACTGAACACAATAGGCCTTACTTCTGAGTAGACCTGGTTAGGATTATGCCCCAGGTTTAAGATATCCTAAGTATGGTGACTTTTTCTTTGTGAAACATAAATTAGGCACAGTTTGGCCAAATAACTTTTTCACTGCCATTGATTTCAATTGGAGATTCCCCCCCCCCCCCCGTAGTAAGAAATACCCTTTATTTTAAGGAGCAGAGTATTAACTGAACATACAAGGTATATAACCAAGTGCATTTTTTAAGACATCTGAAAGGCAAAGGCAGCTAAAATATTTGTGGACAATCCAGTCAGTCATAGGGTTCAACTCTCTTCACCAGCCCCAGTGCCTGTTTTACAGGAAAAAATATTGTTTAAAAATATTTGCTTTTTTAAACAGATGCCATCAGAGAGCTCTCCCTCGCCTAAGATGAAAACAGCAGATGAGAGCAAAAGGCTGCCAGCAAGAATTCAGCCCATTTCTCATCCTCATCATGAGAAGGTTGGTGAGACTTGTCAGGTAAAGCTGTTCAGTTTGCACTATGCGATCAAGAACCTATTTATATTTTGATTATTTTTCAATTTGTTATTAAACAGAAATATTAATGATAACCAAAAAAAGAGTCCTAAAGCAGATCTCAAGTTACAAAATGCCAGGCCTTGATATGGCGAGCTTTACCCGATATATTTTAGCTTCTGATTAATTTAAATAAAGAATAAAGAGCACAGAAAACTAGGGAAAGTTTTCTTTCATGGCTTCCATGTTTGAAGTCATTGGGCAACAAGAAATGGAAGTATGACTTACTTTCTTAGGCAATCACATAGTACTGCTCTCCAAACCAATGTTGCATCTTATGGAATTGATAGTTCAGCAGTTCACAAGCAATACACACACAAACCATTGATCCATGATCATCCAGGCATGAGAATCAACTACAGGAAGTGTTATGGAAAATGGGAATAAGCCCTTAAGAAAGGCGTTGAACATATTTGGGCACACTTCCTCTTCCAGTGCGCCTGCCTGCTTTTCTCATATCTCAGCAGGGATGGGAAGAGGAAGTGGAGATGGCTGCAGTGTGCCCAGGGCTGGGACCCAAAGCCGAACCGTTCAACTGGACAAATTTGAAGGAGGAAAACAGGGCAGTGGAAGAAGCATGGTATGGGAAGTAAATGAAGGGGAGGAGAAGGCGTATGTTCATGCTGGCACTTGCTCATGGCCAAGGAAGGGATGATGTTGATGGAGATATGCTGCCTCAGGTGGTGATGGTTTTGGTTGGCCCTGCTACTTCTGCAGAGTTCCTGATTGCAAGGAGGAGTACTTATCCATGTAAACATGTATGCAAACAGGCATGTTGGAGAATAAAACAGAATGTGAGTATGGCATGGTGATGGTGATGCCTTCTAGCATGATGCCATTCCCCTGATCCATGCACATTCATTGGATGTGTGAAACCCCAAACATCCAAAAGGCACAAAAGATGATACTGTGATGAATGTGTGTACACCATGGGCAGCAATATCTTTCTCATCTTAAATACTTTGGAAAAAAAAAACAACAACATCATCTGTCTCCACAAAAACAAATAGAAAGCTTTTGTACTCCTTTCCCACTGATCACCAAGGTATGTGCAAAAAAGTTAACTGTACTAATGTTGAGTGCTGATTGTGATGTTTTCAAGCTGAGTGCTTTGGGGGGGGGGGGAGAGAAAACCATAGGGACATCATGTCCCTTCTTTAGGAGTGTCTTAAACTGAGCTTTAGAAAAATAACAGGTTGTGAGGAAAAACATGGTCTGTGTCTTAACCAGAACAAGCACAGGAATTTAAATTTTGATGTTCCAGTTAGTTATCCACAAATTGGAGGAATAAAATGAGAAATGTAAATGAGCTCACTAGAATAATGAAGCCTGTTGGATAAGTGAAAGTTTAAAAATTTGGAATAACTCAAAGGCTTTGCAAAACTAAGTGATCCAGTAAAATCCATCAGAAGATCAACAAGATTTGAATGTATTTATTTCCTCAGATCCTAGCTGATGCCTGTTTGCAATTTTCTGTTCATTACTTTTATGTCACATTACTGAAACAAGCTGTTGTGGAAAGCAGAACTTTTAAGATGGACATCTGTGTTTAGTTATGGGCTTTATAGTTTTTGTTTGTGCCTTTACTGTAGTGAATACCTAGTTCATATCAGCAAGAGGGATCTGAAGGCCTTAGGAGTGGACCTCAACAAGTGGGAAACCCTGGCCTCTGAGCGGCCCGCTTGGAGGCAGGCTGTGCAGCATGGCCTTTCCCAGTTTGAAGAGACACTTGGCCAACAGTCTGAGGCAAAGAAGGAAGGCCCATAGCCAGGGAGACAGACCAGGGGCAGACTGCACTTGCTCCCAGTGTGGAAGGGATTGTCACTCCCAAATCGGCTTTTTCAGCCACACTAGACGCTGTTCCAGAACCACCATTCAGAGCACAATACCATAGTCTTTCGAGACTGAAGGTTGCCAACACAGGTATCAATACTACTAATTTAAATTGGTTTGAAATTGGTATTATAGCTAGAGTGCCTTCCAATTATGTATAATTCACTGATAATTCAAATTATGTATAATGACGCTTACTTGTTCCCTTGATAAAAGTGCAATTTGTACTGGATTGATAGCTACAGGGGCAGTCCATGGTGAACCTCTGCCTGAACCCACCCTCCCAATTCTGCTGGCCCCTCAAATTCTACCACCCATCCCCTGACAATACATCCACATACACAGCATGCTCACACACCCCAACGTACATATCATTGATGGTGCATTCCAGAGGGGTGTAGCTTCACCTGGCACCTGCCCCGCAGCCCCATCCTTGTCTTATGTGCTTAGTAGGTATGCAGGGAAAATGTGGAAACCTTATCTCCCTCTCCAACATCCAGTGCCACTACCACTTCTGGTAGCCAGTCAAGGGAATGCTGGGAGTGGACATGTCAGAAGAGGCAAGCCCTCTTGATTTTCCTTGCACATACTAGCATGCAAAAAATGTTGGGACTGGCCATCAGGTAAGTGGTAGGCCACAGGAGTTGTTGAGCAGGTACAAGGTATGAGGTACCCCCTACCAGCTTGCTGCCTGAGGTGAAGTTTTCAACTGGTTTCATGATTTTCAGTCATGGTGATTTTCAGCTTTATGCTGGTTTCCATTTGTATTGTCAACATGTTTTTAAGCCATTTTTGCATATATGCAACAGGGATTAAACGTGTACATCTGTGGGCTGGGCAGAAATGGGTTAAAGAGCTTTAACACATAATCAAGTTTGTGAACAGCAACTTGCTTTATGAATCTGATGCCAGTCACCCACAAACAATTGGGGGGATCCTTGCCCTGCCCACTGCGGAATCCAGACAGACTCACGCTATCAGATTCCATAGAGAAAGCAGAGCCAAAGCAATGGCAGTAAGTGTAAAAACCACCATAACAGGAAGTACCTCCTCAGTAAAGTATGTCCTACTGTGCTTCCTGTTTGTCTGTCACTGTTGCTGATCCAAATGACATCTGGAAACACCCTTATATAAAAAGAACTGATGTTCTGAAACATCGAGATTTTTGTTTTAGAAAACAGAATGTCTGTATTTCTCCTTTCTTAGTCTTTAGTTCCTGTGGTGGAGCCCCTTGAGAACCAGGAAGCAAAGAATTCTGATGTAGGATCAGACACTTGGCCTGGAAGGAAGGTGAGAAAATGGATACTTAAAGAGAATCGGCATCAGAGGGATACCTGGAAAGAAAGGAACAGTGACTGGAAGAAGTCTGAGCTGGGAGGGGAAAATAATTGTCAGGAAGGATTGTCTTACAGTCCAATCCTGTGGCCCACTTATGGCAGCAGATCTAGTGATCAGATGCTGTAACTGACCATATGATGGTGCAAATGTCATGCTGCTATTGCGCACTACAGAGCCCATTTTGGAAATTACTGGAGGCTCTATGCATGCGCCAGAACCACTCAGATGATGCAGGTAATGGTTTGGGAAGGAGAGGGACTGGTTTGTGAGCAGTTCAAGAGAAGATTAGGGTGGGATGGGTTGAACTGGGAGTGGTGGATCTCTGGGACAGTAACACATGCTGGCTCTCCTTTCCCAATTTGGACCTGTCCCCTTCCTCTCCTCAGACTTTCCCCAATAAAATAGCTTCTGTTTGTCTGAGGAGACCCATTAGCAACCAGGCAGACTACCAGGTGAACCTACCAGGAGGTAAGTAAAAATTATTTATTGGCTGCCTGATCTCCACCATCACCAGTGCACGCAACATACGCTCAACTGCATGACAGATTATGGTGGGGGATGGGGGAATTGGGTCCTTAATCCAAACAGCTGAGAATGGCAAGACCTTGAAGCAGCTGACAAGCTGAGCTGAGTGATTCCACCTGCTCTTGGTGTGAGCAAGAAGCGTCTTGGCTGCCCTCCATGTGAGAGATGGAGCTGCTTGCCAGCCTGCATGGGAGGACTGGAGGCCGGAAGTGAGACCAAACCAGGAAGATCCATTCTGAAATGTGGTTGGTTCTTGAAAGAGAGAACCTCTATGATTGTAAGAATCCCCTTGAGGGATTTAGAAACGGTTGCCTATGTAAACCGCCTTGAATAAAGTCAGAGGAGTAATCCGATGACCAGAAAGGGGGTATGTAAACACCTAGTCACTGCCATTGTCATGCCATGCATACCTTTTTCTAGATTCAAATGCCACAACATCAGCTAATAAGCCATAAGGCACGTTTGCAGGCCCTAGAGCCAGTAGAGTGCCGGTGCTAGTCCAGTGCTGGCTGACACTGGGCTAGCACCGGTGGAGCACTGGACCTCTGCTGCTCGGCAGTTGCACAGACTGCCAGCTGCAGAGAGGTTAGTGCAGCATGGGGGGAGGAAGCGTTTCAAAGAGGTTCACTTCTTCCAGGAAAGCTCATGCTAGATCAATTTAAAATGAATTTTTCTAACATATGAAACACCCACGATTAAATTCTGCTTGTGACTGTAGCTTATTTCATGTGATCCTTGCCTTTTTTAGAAACAGATATTTTTAGCTTATGAGAGGAGAGAGCATGCAAAACCCATGATGCAGATGTATGAAAAGCCACAATCCCCCCCCCCCTTTGACACAAGTAGAGTCTTAGATGTGATAGTCTTAAGATGCATTAGAGCTGCATCACAGACATTCTTTTTGTGGCAGTTTCTACCCTCTCAAAAGTCAACTTCTGCTTTACAGTCATAGAAAACTGAAAGGCAGTTTAGTTCAAACAGAAGGGAATTCAAATGGAGTTGATCAGTTTATATATACTGGAGTGGACCCTACAAACAATTTTGCATGTCCATGTGGATGAAAGACAGAGCAAACTGTTCTCAGAAAATACGCAATCTCTAAGCCCAATTCCTCCCAGCCCCACTTATGAAATGGCAGCCATTTTATTTGGGGGCTGAGTGGAATTAGACATGTGTGTAAGTCCAGTTCCTCTGCTTTTGAATAGGGTCCCATGTTCCAGAAGGAATAACTCTTACTGTTGCAATCAAATATTGTAGTGCAGAACACAACTAAGCTAGAAACTAAAAGGAACAAGAGAGAAAAGTCTAAGGGTGGAGTATAAGGTTAAACTTGTGTTACTGACATGTAGACTATGTTACTACATCTATATCTTTAGTTCAGGGAAGGAGCAAGCAAGTGGTCTGTTTGCAGTCTAATTTCCATCCCCAACTAAAGGCTTGCTCCCAGGCATTTTTCACTCTTGCCAATATTCCCTGGCAGCATTTGGTCATTACAGATATCTGCAGTTTGTGTATCCACCTGCGGATTGTGTAATCCCCGGACATGTGTTGAGCCAGACTTGGCCCCTGGAGGGCTTTCCTGGGCCTAAGAATGCCTTATTTGGCATTAAAAGTCACTTCCCGTTTCCCTCAGGAAACCAGAAGTAACATTTTTTGACCTAAAAGGCTATTCTGAAGCCTGCAGAGGCCATGGGCAGATGCGCGTGGCCTTTGTAGGTTTCAGAAAGCCCTCCAAAAGCCTTAAAGGAATGAAAACTGCAGATTTCATTATCTGCAGTCTTCAGTATCTGCAGGGGGGGGGGCAGGACTCTAGAATCCCCCATAGATAACGAGGCCCCATCTGTACTTGGTCTTGTTAGTTTGTGGAGAGGCAGGAGATAAATTCAATCATCCAGAGGTGTAACAAGAGTGGAGACCGAGGAGCACCTGCTCAGGTGCTGCACCAAGGGAAGCACAGAGAAGGAAGCGCCCCCTGCTGTAAAATACAAAACAAAATGCAAGGTTTGCTCACTGACCTGCATCACCACTGTGGTTGGATCTTGTACTTCTGGAGAACCCAGAAATCATGGAGGCGGTGGCGCTGGCACTGCCTTCAAGGGGGGCCCCTATAGGAGAAGTAACAGGGACAGCCACAAGATCACAAAGTGGTTGCTGCATATGCCTCCTTCTCTGGAAAAATCCAGAAGTGATGTCACGTGATGAGGTGACATGGGATCGCTGCCCTGGGCATAGGGACTGTTAGTTACACCTCTGCAATCATCAGTATCATTCTGCAAGAGCAGGCTGTTCCACTCTATAGGGTGAAATGTAGTTAAGTAGAAATTTTGAGAGTGATAAACATTTTAAAAGTAGCAACTGATCTTTTAAAAAGAAATAAAATTAAAATGCTTTACATTTACAGCTTTAAAGTTCTTTTTAACTGCAAGTTTCCTATGACAGGTTTTACTTTAAAAAAGTTTTATTTTTTTAAAGTTGCAAAACATGCACATAAGGTTTTCTGGAAATGAGGCATTTAAAAGCTAGTGTGGAAACTATGTTAAAAATAGCTACAAACCTTTCATAGAAAACATTATGGCAACTTTTGCAGAAAGAGAAAGCTGGCATACTTGTGATACAAGAAAAACCATGTTGTTTGAAGATAGTTGTATGGGTTTTTTTGAATAATTAAAAAAATGACCCTGTTTGTCTGGCTCTTTGAGTGGATCCAGGTCTAGCTGCACAGGCTGCCATTGATCTACCATATGCAATTCTGAGAAAATATAACACCTGTGCTTTCTGATGCCTGTTACAGGAGCCCACAACCGGAATCACTTTTGGAGCTACTTTTCAATTCTTACTACACCAGAACATGGGGACAGAGGGAAATAATAGGGAACAGGGAATATGAGCAAAACAGATTACTTGATAGTACATTCTCTAGAATAATTAAAATAAAGGAAAAAATAACTAAAGGGAAATTGTGGCAGGGAAAGTTGACCGCAGTTAGATATCTGCATAACAAGCATCACCCAGAGGTTATGGGGTTTGTTCCATCACAGTTCTTCCTTGTTTTAATTCAGCTTCAAATGAAATTAAAAGTGACCAGAGCTCTTGATCCCTCTGGGACAATGGACATCAAGTCTGACTTTCCAAAGGAAATGTGAACAGTGTCAGAGTTTATAAAGCATAAATATTTGAACTTCAAAACATTGATTTTTTATTTGAATACAATCTAAAAGTGTTTTGCTAGATTTCCAAACCACACTTCACTTAGAGAATTATGCCCACTTTAAGCTAATTGGCTTCCCTTCTTTCCCCAACAATGACCCTAGTTCTGCCCTACAGCACTGCTGGACCCCACCACCAGGGCAGCTCAGCTGTTCAATCTGCAGAGGTCCTCCTGCCTCCCCTCCCCTGCCAGCAGCTTCTCCAGCCACCACAGCAGCACCTTTGGTCCTCAGCGGGTCTTGGGTGTGGCAGCCACACACCAGTCTCCAAAGTCCATTCACCCATCTGTCCTTTAGTCAGTTAGTCCATTAGTCCAACAGTTCAGTTCCTTCAAGCTTTCCTCCTTCTACTACCCACCAAAAACTCTCCCTTCATCTGGTACTGCTTTTATTTCTTAATAACCTGGTTGATTCTAGTGGCCGCAGCTATGCAGCATTCCCACTGCTTGTTAGAGCCCTGGGATTAACCCTATGCTTGCCTGCCAGAGCAAGGGGCCACTGTTGACACCACACCCTATCTCCTCGAGGGGTTTTGCACATTTCTATTTCTAAAGTTCTTCTTGTTCATTGCAGGGGTCATCTGCCTGGAGGAACTCTTCACAAGCAAAGGGAAGAAAACCTTCAAGACCAGACATGGACACTGAGGTGAACCAGGCACATGATTCCCCCCCTTGCAATGTTTTGTTTCTTGCAGAATACCATGCTTTCCTAATCCAGCAATCTTTGTAAAAAAAACTGACAACAGGATGTGTTGTGTAGTGTTTATGCTTGACATGGAAATTCACACATCACCTAATGATGAGCAAAATCACCCATAGGAACAATTCAGCTTCTGATCTATCCATCGGCCAAGCAGTTCTAAAGCTTTCTTGCAGTGAATATTTTTGTTTTTATGATCTCACATTTGCTTTCCAGGGCATACGAGGTAATCCTTGCCATCCATCATCATTTTATAAAATGGTGATGCAATTTATGACTGTGATTTTTGCACATCCTCAGTCATTCAAGAGAGCAGGAGATAATGTAAACATAGAAAGGTGACACTATCCATAATTAAAATACAGAAGTGTTTTTACAGAATGATGGGACACAATGTGCCCTCTGTCTCTTGTCCCCAAATAAATGTTTTCTTCAAAGTAGTTACTTGAGTTTGACCAGGAGGTGACAAGAAGTGAATTTTACCAGGAGATGGCAAGATTATGTCAGGGCCAGCTGAAGCCCTCCTGATGCCTGAGGTGGCCTGCCAAATGCTTCTTCCTTTACCCAATGATGCACCAGCATCTGCTCCTTCTACTCTGCAGTGTTCTAGCTCAGCATTCTTCTTCCCTCTACATTTCCTCTTCTTTTTCCTCCTCTACCTTTTCCAATTAAGAGAGTGAAAAGGGCAGAAGACCCAAAGCAAGTAGGCAGATAGAGATGGGCACCCCTTCCAGTCAAACTACTTCAGTTGGTTTCATGGATGGGCCGACCCTGTTCTGTGGTATCAAACTACCCATGTGGTTCTGTGGTTCTGTGGTATCAAACTACCCATCCTGAAGGTCAGGTTAGCACACATGTAGTCTTGTAGTAATGTAGTAAAGAAGTAATGTAGTCTTACTTCTTTGTTGTGGGCTGGTACTTAAAAGGTCGCTTTTGGTTATTATACTGGCAGTATGGTTTCCCTAACAAATCACAGTAATCCCCTAATCTAGGCCAGGGGTGTCCAAACGTTTTTTGGCAGAAGGGCCACATCACCTCTCTGACACTGTGTCAGGGGCAGGGAATAAAAAAGAATTAATTCACATTTCAAATTTGAATTCATTTACATATATTTGCATAAATGAATATATTAGAGATGGAACTTATATGACTGAATGAAGGTCTTGCAATAGCGCAAGGCCTTACTCAAAGCAAGAGTAAGGCCTTTTCTTCTCTGCTGCTGCTGCATCACAGATATGAAACAGCAAGCAGTGGAGGGACCCCTCATCCCACAGCTATGTGAGAGGTCAAATAGTTGCCCTCACAGTAAGAGCAGTTGCATCGGGCCAGTGGTGGCTCCAGCAAGTCTCCAGAGGGCCAGAAGCTCATTGGGGACTGGGGGCTACCAGCGGGCCAGATTGGGAGTCCTCGAGAGCTGCAAGTGGCCCCTGGGCTGGGGTTTGGGCACCCCTGATCTAGGCTTTAAAATGTTTTATTCCTAAGTATACAAATCAGTAAAAGAAGAGGAACAGTGAGGTGCCTTTCTTTCCAATTCCTCTTTCTCCTCCTTCTGCTCCTCCTCTGTCTCCTCCTCCTCCTCCTCCTCCTTATTTATTATTATTATTCATTTATGTAGCACTTTTCCTTTAAAAAGCTCTGCATTTCAGTAACTTTTACAAGAGCCACACAAGCATAGTATAGACAGCACTGGAAATCATTTGGCCACACAAAACTTTTTTTTTCTTTATCTTTAGGTTTCCTGGATCATGGCAGATTGTTAAAACCCTGATTAAAAGTGCCTTTTATTGTTCATTCATACAGAATAATTTCATTGTAATTGTTCTGATGCTTGGCTTCAACATCTTGAAAAAGCCTAAACAAAAGAACTTCCAGATTAAATCGATAAATAGTGGTATAAAAGCTCATTTTATGTTCTTGCGAACCTGGTGCTTATCCTATAGATACAGTTTTGAAATTCCCAGATGAAAACCAGCCTTGTCTTATTTGAAACACATTCCTTAAAGATTTTTCTACATTACTTTTGGGATTGCTGCTTCACAGTGATGATGGGATGGAAAGACCCACAGAATGCTGTGCCTGAGCCCCCTCCCTCCCCCCTCTCCGAGAAGGATGTCAATTTTTTTACGCATCACTTCGATCAACATAGTATTGTGTATGCGCTGGGGTTTTTATTCTGTGACTGACGAAGGAATGTTGCACCACAGGGGTGCTAGGACCTCTGGATGGTATGGCACCGCTGCCTGAGAGAGCGATTAGTACTGGAACTGGGAGCAAATGTTGGCACAGTCTCATGAGTTGTGACACTGTGGTGGCACCGGGCCCTTTATACCCATCACAGAGATTTGTGGAGTGGAACATCAGGACAAAGAATCTGCCCTATCATTTGTGAATGTTCCCACGATGGAATTCTTGCTTTGCAGAACTGTGTTGCTTCTGTACTCTTCTTCCAAAAGTTACTTGCAGTTGCATGATCAGTGGTTGCCAGCAAAAGCATTCTTTCCCTCCTTCGTTCAGTCTATGTGTGCCTTTATAGAAGAATACTCTACCACTGCCTGCCTGCATGCCAGCACACGTGCACATGCATGTATCCAGCTATTGATAATTTTTAATTTCCATTCATGAGTAAATGAATAAGAAGTAAGTTTTCAAAGGAAGGGGAATTCGGCTATTAGTAATGCTCACTGTTAGGAACATCTTTGTGGCTTGTGCTACTTTGTGGTACAGCAGTAATCATCAGTAAACTTGAAGCCATTCTTCTTGTTCCTAAATATGTTCGTAGCATCAGTGTAGTTTAAAAGGACAGCTCCTTGTTTTCGTGTCTTATGCTCATTCCTTGGGTTTGTTTCCAGTGGCAACAGAAAGAATGTGTGAGGGTGTCATAATAATCCTCCATTAAAGCTGCAGTATTTAAATTTTAATGCTATAATTCAAAAGCTGACAAAAGCCCATTGAGCAGGACTAAAGAGAGGAAAAGAGTCAGTCCTATTTTCTCAGGGGTGATGCTATAGCAACACAGAATGAATTTGGGGTCAGGGAACAAGCTGTCTTCAAGCTTTGTTTGCACTTCCTGGCTAAAAGAAGAATCTGGCAGTATAAATTTTGCAAAAATAAATGGTTATTTTCAGTAGTACAAAAACAGTTTGGTTTGTAAATTCTCTTGTCTTGAAAACAGGGGAGGAACATGCTGATCAAGCATCCACAGAGGAGGCAACCGAACCAATCGTCACCTAAGGAATTTGAAAGTGCTTTATTATCTCTCTGCTTTTTTCTAGGGTTTTTTTTTTCTCCAGCACAAGTGATGCACCTTAGCCTGAGTCTTTGAATGCTTACACACTTTAGAGAAATTAAGGGAAGTAAAAATGATGGAATCCTATCATCCTATTAGAATCTACCATAATTATTTAAGGGGCACAAAAGAGGCCAACAGAACATTTTTTCTGCATTGCTACTGTAAACAGCATTGCATACAGAGTGAAATTTTTGTTGAGTAAAAAAAAAAAAAGTACACATGTGCATGCACGACAAACCTGAAATACAATTCCTGAAGTACAAAACCTGAAATACAATTCTTTTGGAAAAGGAATTGTTGTTGTTATGCACAGCCTACCAGATGTTGGTGGCTGGATTTGGCCTACTGGATATTGGGTCATTCCCAAGGACCTAGGATATTCACAGATATGATGATGATCAACTTTCACAGTTCACAAGGTGTTTGAACTGGCTTTTTTTTGGATTCTAACTAGTTGAAATCTAGAATTTCAATTTAGGAGAATTTCAATTTAGAAGAATTTAGGAGCTAGTAAGGTATTGTTGCAATATGTGGCCAGTAATGTGACTTTCTGCAGCTATTCAGTTGTTATCCTATCTATGCTTGTGATGCCCAGATGTTTCTTGGGCTGCGCTATCCAACCGCCCCCTACCAAGCCGGCCCAGGTCCCTTGGGCCTGCTCCTGAGTGTCGCAAACATGCTGTAAAGCATGTTCACGGCTACTCAGGAGGAGTATAGGCCAACATACAGACGTACCCTGGCCTCACTGTGCTGGAATCACGCCAGGACAGGGTAAATTTGTGCCGGCACAGGCAGGCCCACACAGGGTGTGGGAGAAGGAGGAGGGAGGAAGGAATGGAAATGGGGAGGGGTGGTTTTGTGCTGCGGGAGGGTGGTCTGGGGGGGATTGGGCCTTGGAGGGGGGTGATACAGACCATGGTAGTGCAGGCCCAATCCTAACCCCCATTCCTGACCCAACAAGCATTACACAGACTGCTCAGATTTGTGCCTGTGAAATCTCGGGTGCAGATCTGAGTAGCCTCATGGGGTGCCTGGGGCATCTCTCAGGATAAGGGGAATAAAATCCCCTCACTTCAAATTGCACCCCAGCCTGCACCTACCTTGCACTGGATACAGCACAGGCCTATTGGCCTGCCTATTCCAGCATGAGATAAAACTGTGCCCTAGGGCTTTCAGAATTGCGCCCCCCCACTACTGGGATTGTTGTTGCTTTCTTTCGCCAGAAAGAAATTATAATAGTAATTATTTTCACTATTCAGGACACGTCATTCACTGGGTTTTCTTAGCACGTCTTATAAAAGCTATTTTCATTCATATGATATACTTGAGGTATTTCTCCTGCTTGGGTTGGAGAGGTAAACCCTTAAAATATATAACAAATATTGATGACATATGCTATCCATCTAGTTCAGTGTTTCTCAACCGGTGGTACAGGTACCAACAGTGGTACTTAAGGTGGTGTCTGGTGGTACTTGGAGGACCCCTGGACCTCTCCCATCTAGCAGCAAGACCAGGAATGTGACACAACGGACAGTGGTAGGAGGTTCGGCTTGGCAGGCAGAGCTCCAAAGCGTGTTCAGAAAAACCCTCCCATCCATCCTGAGCTTCTTACTGGTGTTTGTTGCATAACTTTTGGCCTCCCAGTCCAGGAGTAACTGGTAATGATGTCACTTTGAATAGGTGATCCATGTGAAGTGATACAGTGGAGGATGAACCTTGAAAAACAGTCTTCATGTACCAGCATGATTTGGGCCTGGGTTGATCATTTGTATCCAGTCTCCTGTCCCATAAAGCCTTTCTATAGAAGTGCAAGGCTTTTGCATGTAGATGATTGTGTGAAAGCTATCTCCAGAACAGTAGCTCTACAACAAACACAATTTATATTTATTTCAGAAGCTGTTTTTAAAATTCCACACTCTTCTTTTAAAAAAATCTAAGCACAATTTATTTAGAATTAAGCATTTTGACTTCATTGGGAGAGATCTAAGCATAGTTCTTTATTTGCTGGATTGTGTTCTTTATGTCAGTGGTTCCCAAACTTTTTAGAGGCTTTTTACAACATGGACTGCCCACAGTGGATGGAACATCACACTATGAAAATATATAAAAACTTGCTTCTCTGGAAGTAGTGGTTCATTTCCAATGTGGAAAAGCAACAGCTACATATCTGGAGGTGTCCCTAGAAACCAAACTGGTACGAAAAAAATGTGTGGAGCCACAGAACAATCATAGAGAGATACTGATTCAAATAAAAAAGAAAAATCAGTGAAGAATATACAAACTGCCTATGGTGGATCAAGCAAGGTCTCACAGGCAAAACAAGATGGGGATAATGTGTCTGATGACAAGACAACATGATAATAATAATTATCATTATTAATGATAATGTAAGCATTTTTAATACCGATGCAAGCCACATCACCTGGGGTGTGATATATATGGAATACATAAATAAAATAAACTCTGAGGAGGCAGGCTCCCACAGCTCCTCTCCAATGGCTATACCCATGGAACTGCTGAATCTCTCCCATAGGAAATTGTAATGGGAAGGGGGTGTACCAATCCATCCTACTCAAACCAGTAGCCTCTTAAATGTCCAACATAAAAGAATGGATTGCATCTCTCCACAATACAACACTCAGAGCCCAATCCTGGGCTCAGTGCCACGACTTCATGCCATAAGGCATGTTTGTGAGCCTCACCGCCAGGCTACTGCCCGTGCTAGCCCAGTGCCGGGCAAGTGCGGAGCGGGCGCCCAGCATCCGTGGCTTGGTGGTCTCACAAAACGCCGAACTGCGGCACAGTAAGTGGGGCAGGGAGGGGGGCGGGGAGAAGGTGTTCCGGGGAGGGGGGAGGCCGGCAGGGGCAGAGAGAGGGCAGGGGGAGGCATAACGGGGAGGTGGGGGGGTGGGAAGCGGGTCCGTGGAGATCCGCTCCACTGGATCCAAGGCGCTCGTGGAGGGCTTGGCGCCCTACATGAGTGCCTTTTGGTCGGTAGTAAAGTGAGTAGCCCCATTGCGGGGCTGCTTACCTTACTCAGGAGAAGGGGATGAAAGTCCCCTTCGCCTGAGGTGCTGCCCGCGGTAGCCCAGGGCGCAGGATCCGATGGCAGCCGTTCTTGGTACTGCCAAGGCTGGGTCCCCCAGGCAGATCAGGATCGGGCTGTAAGGTGACATTGAGGCGAGGAGAGGTCTTACTGACTATCTGCCAGTGGACAGGTACCTGAGAGGCCAGAAAAAAAATGTCTCAAGGATCAGGCTGGGATTGCAGCAGTTCTTAAAAACAAAAGTGAGTATATGGTGATGAATGATCTTCTACAGGCTGCTGTCTGATTTATGAATTCCAAGGGGAGTGGCTATAATGATGATTGAGCAGCAGTGCTCCCTCCCCCCAAAGTAGCAGCTTGATGCACATAGCCTAATCCGCTGTGTCAGTTCCACAAAACACCAAAAATTGGGTCACAACCTAATGGTAGGTCCTGGACCCACAATTTGAAAACTGCTGCTTTATGTGTTATGCTGTTGAGCAATGGCATAAATATGCCCCCCTTTTTTGAAAGAATACTTTCATGTGATTTAATATTAAACATACAAAACAGAAAATATGAAAATGCAAACATACTTGAATTCACCTGACCCAGCTTCTCCTGCCAGAAGAATCACAAGGCTTCAGTTTGTGTTCCCATGAACCAGCCTACAACAGTTACGCCAGAGCCCACATAATTTTAAAGCACTGAAATCCATGAACATTTTGTGCCTTGACTGTGGTGCAGCCGTCACCAAATTGCTATATAGACTTCTAACATTCTGTTATTTCCAGTTGTGAAAGATTTTTTGAGAGTTTTTGCCAACCCATTTAGGTTAGAGGATTTCCACCACCCACTATTATGATGATACACAATTAACATGCTTAGTCCCTTCATAAATTGAGCAGAAATCAAATTCCACTCTGAAAAAGAACTAATTTTTGCTACCATGGCTTGCACCCAATAATGACCATAACATTGCTTTAAAAAATAATAATAGTAAGGGCGTGCCCTCACTTGGCCTAAAATTCCACAACTATCCCCCAGTGACACTGCCTGGAATTCACTCAATGGGCCAGATGGTGAACCTTCAGTGCCTGGCATTTGATAGTTTATTCACAGGTGATGGTCACATAACCTTAGGCTGAATTGAGGTATTGTGGAAAGCAGCAGGAGTTACTGTTTAGAACTATGTCTGGTTTTTGTAGCTAGAAAGTAAGAAGCAGTAGAATCAAATTGCAGCAGAGGCACATTTATGGCCAAACTAGATAGCACATACACATATTCCCATCTCGATTTTTTAAAAACTAAAGCATATTCACGAGGCTGTGCATCAGGATGGAATGATTTAATTTGAGTAAAGCAACTGCTTAACTATTTCCTCTCCAGTTTCCCCAGAGGGGGAAAATGGTGCAGGGAGAATATTTTGAGAGGGACAATAGCTGGAGGAGAGGGTTAAGCAGCCCTTCCAAAAGCTCTTTTTAGTAGTATAAAAATCAGAATAAAGGTTTGTGTGACTGCGGGCACAATCCTAACTTGTGCTGGAACAGGCAAGCCAGGAGGCTTGCCCTGTATCCAGCGCAGGATTGTGGCCAGCAGCGGCTTAGCCAGAGGTAAGGGCTGCTGGCACCTATGGGTCTCCTTGGACTTGCGCCACCTCCTGAGGTGGCACAAGTTCGAGGAGAGCAGAGCGACTTGAAGTCGCTCCGTTCTCCCCGTGAACGGGGGTTGGGATCCAGCATAACTGCCAGATCCCAGCCCCGCCTCCCGCTCCCTGCCCGCCTGCCCACCCGCCCCCGGGGCTGCCCATCGTCCTCCCTCCCCCTGCCCAGGAACGCCTCCCTCCCTCCTCCTCCCCACCCCCATGCCTACCTTTTTTGCTTGTGTCTGCCCTGCGGGCACCAGAGGGGAAGCTGGCGTGGCACGCAAGCACGGGGGGGGGGGAAGCCGGCGCAGAGGCGTCTGTCAGCCGCCATAGGCCGGCGCTTCTCGGAGCGTTGGCCTGGCTTCCCCTCGAGGAGGTGCAAATGTGCTTTACGGCACGTTTGCGACCCTCCCAGGCCGGCCCAAGGGACTTGGGCTGGCCCAAGTCAGAGTTAGGATTGCGCCCTGCATGTCCTGTGTCTAGTTAATAATCTTTTTTATTTTTTTGCCATGGGAATATTTAAGGGACAGTTCACCCAGGTGTATTCATCACTCATTGAGTGTTAATGACTTGCTCCTGAAAGAGCCATCACAGATCAAATTCCACAGGCAGAGCATTCATATCATCTGACCTCAAAACACAATAGTTTTTCAAAGCAGGCATTTCGAGTATTTGCATATGAGTCATCAAGCTCCAAACTGTGCTCTGAAAATTCTTGTGCTTTACAGCCTTTCTCAGACTGTCCCACTTCAGGCTGCAGGTGGAATGTGAGAGTCCCAGGGTGAATCACCCCCTCATCAAAAACTCCGTCCTTTGAAAGGTAGAAGAAAGCAAAGGAGAGGAATATTTCCAGACTTGCCTGGCTCTTGAAATGACAAGTTTATTTGATGTGCAGGGAATTTGCCATTTAGGGTCAGGAATAACTACTATATTTGTGCAGTATGGAGTTAGCCTAAGAGCCCAGTCCTTTGGGCACCTTCTGCTGATGAGTGCTCTGTCTGAGGGAATAAATGTTCTGTCAGTGGAAAGCCCACTCTGCTGATGCTTCAACTGCAGTGATATGTGCAGTGGGGCTGCCAGTATGAGAGGACAGAGACCAAGCACAAGTGCTACAGGGGTGCCCAGCCACCGCCAGAGGAGATGGTGTGGGGGTGAACTGTGGGTGGAGGGGGGATCAGGGCTGGAATAGGGGCTGCCAGCAGGCATGTCAGGGAAAGGCAAGGGACAGTTATTGGGGAAAACGGCACCACCAGTATCTTTTGCCCCCCTTTCAGCCTTACCACACCCCCTTGGATCCACTCAGATGTGTCAGCCAAAGAGCTGGTGCAGATCCAAGTAGACCCACTGGGAATCATGACATGGCAGGTTAGATAATAATTTCATTTACTTACCTGTCTGTCATGCAGAATGCAGTAAAGGCTGTGTCAGCCTGTGCACTGTGTTGAAGTGAATGAAGATGTCTCATCCTGTGTGGGAAACATTGCATGAGTATTTTCTTATGTAGTCGTGCCCCACTTTCTTAAGTGATGAGAAGCTCCAGGGGGGTAGCACCAGGGGAACAGGATGGAGATTGGGGTGTGTGTCAAGGCAAGGAAGGGGACAGTACTGGTGCCAGAATTTATGGCAGTATCCTGTCCCCCCACTCATCCTCAATCTGCTGACCCAAGTCCACCCAGACTTGCACTAGGAAAATCACCGGCACTGCTCTGAGTATACCCAGGAGGGCAGTGAATGCTCATCCTGGGGCAAGGAAACAAATGTTCTCTTACTTTGAGGAGGACTTTGCAGCTCTAATCTCCATCTTTCCTGATGTTTTCTTGTCTCTCTGTATATAATCAATAAAAATAACTTTCTGTATTCCAGTCTTTTAAGCTGGCATGAAACTGTCAGTTCCAAAATACCATTCATGTATCTAGCCTCTCGATTGGGGTGTCCAAAGTTTTTGGCTGGAGGGCCACATCATCTCTCTGACACTGTGTCGGGGGACGGGGAAAAAAAAGAATTAATTTACATTTTAAATTTGAATAAATTTGCATAAGTTTACATAAATGAATGTATTAAAGATGAACTTATATGAATGAATGAAGGTCTTGCAATAGCTCAAGGCCTATAAAAGGCCTTGCACAAAACAAGGCTGGCCTTTCCTTTGCTGCCGCTACTGCATCACAGACGTGAAACAGCAAGCAGTGGAGGGAACCCTCATCCTACAGCTCATGCGAGAGGTCAAATAGTCGCCCTCACGCTGAGAGCAGTTGTGTTGGGCCAGTGCGGGCTCCAGCAAATCTCCGAAGGGCCAGAGGCCCATTGGAGACTGGGGGCTCCCTGAGGGCCGCATTGAGAAGCCTCGAGGGCCACATGTGGCCCCAGGGCCGGGGTTTGGGCACCACTGCTCTAGATGAAATAATTGGTCTGAGACAAGGTGGGAATTGGAGTGTTGGAAGGACCTACATACTTTAAACATGAACTTTTATACCAGTTCTGTAAACTCTGAGATGAACATAGGTGACTTTTGGCCAGAACTCCATAATCTTTTGGTGTTCCTCCCTGTGCCTTTCCATTTCTTTTCACCACTGCCTGCCAATTCAAATACAGCCCAAATCTTCTACCTCCCCCACACTCTACTCCCCCACACTCTACTCACTTGTCATGTCTTGCACTGCTGGGAACTGGGGTTTTGTATAACTAGCCACCCATCCTTAGGCCAGCTCAGCTAAATTCCTTTATGTTGAGACAGAAAGTGGCAAAGTACAAACAAGTGAATCTCAGCTGCCAAGTGTCTGCTTCTGTGATGGTGCAGACCACATAATATTTTCTTGAAGTTTGGTCCAGCCAAGTACTGGATTTAATGTTAGACTCCATTTTCTTAAAACCCTATCCAAATTCTGTGCGTCTCTCCTTTTATAAAGACATATGGTTCAGTCATTTTTTGAACTGCAACAGAGACAAGAATGTTAGTGCGAAGTCAGATGCTTCAAGTCTAAGGTTTCTCTTTCAAATTCTTTTTTCAGACTCCAGAAAAGATGAACCACTTGCAGGAACTGTACCCAACATCTCCATCTAATTTCAAGACTGGCTTTGAAGGTGGGCTTTAAAGAGATCTGGGGTATTTTTAGCCACTGAATTTGAAAAAAAAAACAACCCACAAAAAGTGTGTAAACGACATGTGCATATTTGCCTGTCCTTTTAAAAGGAATTCTCTTCATTGCAGTAAAAAAAATATATTGGCCACAGAAAGCTGGCAGCTGAGCAAGCCAGTATCATAGCAGAAGCCCCTGGAATGTTCCTGACTGCTTTACATGCTAAAACGTACAGCTTTATAAATAGTGTTACATATCTCCTGGGCTTTAAAAAAAATGAATATTGCACTTTCCTAAAATGCACATGTGCAATGCACACCCAGAAAACGTGCTTGGGCTCCTAGTCGCAGTCACTACTTTAAAAAAGTTATTGCCTAACAAAAGCATTTTTCCATAAGAGAAATTGTTATGCTAGCCGTGTGGCTATATGCCAAATGAAAGATCATATAAATCACATAGCAGAAGCATCTACTTTGGCATTAAAGCATTTGAAGAAATGTTCATATCCTATATGGTTGACTTAAGATGGTGAAATTTAAATGTGTGTCCACAGTCCATACCAACTATTTATCCTGTGTTGTGCTCCAGGAACATCAAACCACCACCACATCCATTCGATATTCCACATGGTATCCCTGATTGGCTCCACTTCTGAGTTTAGGTGCCGGGAAGCAAGGACTCCATTATATTACTTGAGATGCCAGAGAGAGTTTGCCCAAGAACCTTCTCTCCTAGCACGCTTGCAGATAATGAAGGAAGCAAGAGTGCTTATTTGTATTTGCACTTTCTCACAGGCGGCTGTTCAAATAACTAGCTGGAGCCTCCCGTTTCCTTCTTCAGGTGAGCTAAATCCTGAATTATGAAACGGGCAGCCAAATCCTATCAGGCCACCACCATAAGTACCACCACAGCACAGCAAAGGTTGTGGCAGCTTATTGTGCTTTGGGTCTGCCAATGCAAACAGCCAGAGGCAGTGGTGTAGCTAAGCCATTTGACACCTGAGGCCCATAAATTTTTGCCACCCCCCCCCATATGACAAAATTAATTTGTCATTGGGTAGGGTCAGGTCTACCTGCCTAGAAGAAGCTACAGAGGATGGTCAGAATGGAAGCCCAGGTCTACCCAACAGGTAGATCTAGGCTCCAAGTTCAGATGGAAGCCCTGGTCTACCCACCTGGAAATGGCTCCAGAGGGCAGTTGGAATGGCAGCCCAGGTCTACCCAACAGGTAGTTCTGGGCTGCAAGTCCAGATGGGAGTCCAGGTCTACCTGCCTAGAAGAGGGCTGCAGAAGGTGGTCAGAATGGGAATCCAGGTCTACCCAGCAGGTAGATCTGCACTCCAGGTCTGGACTTGGTATACCCACCTGGAATTGACTCCAGAGAGCAGTTGGAATGGGAGCCTAGCAAAGCCTCTTCTACCTGCCTAGAAGAGGGCTTTAGAAGACGCTCAGAATGGGAATCCAGGTCAACCCAGCAGGTAGATCTGGGCTCCAAGTCTAGATGGGAGCCTCAGTCTACCCACTTGGTGTTGACTCCAGAGGGCAGTCGGAATGGGAGTCCAGGTCTACCTGCCCAGCGAACCTTGACCACACAGAAACCAAAGCTCAACCAGGAGCCCAAGTCTGCCCGCCTGGTTGACCTGAGCTCTGGAATTAAGGTACTGCTCATGCCCCCCCCCCCCCGCAAACACAAACACTGGATTTACCCTTGGTGTAACACCCCCCTATCAATAACACCTTATTGATTCCATGCTGTGTCATAATAACATCTCATTGGCTCTTTGAACAATCAGTCTCTTTGGTCCATTTTGAGTTAAAGGAATTGTACTTTTTGTGACATAAGACAATTGCATTTTTTTTCCTGTTTTTTTGTTTTTTTGGCCATAACTTTTGACAGAATGGAGATATTTCACTCCGGTTTGTTTCATTGCATTCTGCTGTAAATTACACATTGGTATATACACATTGGTATATAATATGATGGTATTATTCCTAACAACCATGATTTTGGTCCCTAGTGGTGTCACCCCCCCAGGGTGGCACCCAGGGTGCACCGCCCCCGCCCCCTGCTGACCAGAGGCCCTGTGTGTGCACCAGCAGGCAGGGATGGTCTGAAGGAGAAGGGGGTGGATCTCAGTGCACCAGATCCTATCCCTGTTTTCCCGACTCAACATCACCCCTGCTTCTCCTTGGATATACGCCAGCTAAATAGCTGAAGTAGGTCTGAGGAGACCCATTATCCGCTATGCTATGGAGAGGTAAGTATGAAATATTTTTACATACCTGTCCCGGACCATCTGGTCACCTCCCCCGATCATAGCATGCTGCACATGCTCTGGTAGTGGGGCTGCATTGCATAGGATGGTGGGAGATTGGAGCATTAGAGAATAAGTTTGAGGCATTACTAAGATGGAGAGTTTGGGCCCAATCCTAGTGGCCCACTGCAGTGCTGGAAAGCACATTCCTACTGTGCAGGGTGCTTTATGACTTTTGTAAATGGCGACATGTCTTCTAGCATGGCCTGGCTGCCGCAGCAAGTGACAAACAGTTTGGGCCATGGCCAGTAGCCTGCAAAGGAGCCCCAGCATTGGTATGTCAGCAGGAGGTGGGAGGAGTGCAGAACTGGATGGGGAAAGGGAGGAGAACTGGGAGAGGGGCAGGTAGAGGCTGTGAAGGGGACATAAATATTCCTTTACCACAAGGAAGCCTCCGGGACCTGAAACACAGGCCAACGCACATTTTGCTTCCTTAAACGTTACACCAATTCCTGGGTGTATTTGGGGTGCCGATTCCAAAAATGGCATCCGTTTTGCCCTATCACGTCTAGTTTTTGAGACACTGCATAGCCTATTTAGTGAATGGTTCAAGCAGCTTCCTCATGAGGAAGCCTACACCTTGGCTTCCTCGTGAGGAAGTTGCTTGAACCATTCACTAATGAGACTATATTATATCTCCAAAACTAGACGTGATAGGGCAAAACAGATGCCATTTTTGGAATCGGCACCCCAAATTCATATCAAACCACCATAAAGTTTGGGAAAAACTTTTTTCTGACCCTCAATTTTGTAGGCCTGTGAAATTACTCTGTGGGATGCAGTGCGCATCAAGTTGGCACGGCCGCATCTATGCAGAGAGAATCAAGTAAGATTGAACTGTTAGTAAGTTTTATCCTCTGTAAAACCCCTATTTTATGACCCTTCTGAAGTTCACACAATATTGTGCTTTTAGTAACAGGGATTGTCTCACAAGCCAAATGTTAACAATACATCTATTTCTAAAGGAAACATGGGTTTTGATGAGCTCCTGGTACATTCCTAAGATACATGGATCATTCCTGAAAGCAGACAGATGCATAACTCCTTTTTATGTCAGACATGGGAATGAATGATGGGAGCATTCCCATGACGCAATATGAGAACCAGCCATAAGCATGTTGATTTACAGTGGCATCACATCAGCATGACAAAACTTATTACCATATTCTTACTGCCAACCTGAACAAGATGCAGAATCTTTTTGTGATTATTGTTGGAATCCCTGGTCTTTCCACCCAGTTCCTCTTGAGTCTCAGCTATCCATTGAGTTCAGCTATTCATGGTTCCACATGAAGGACTTCTGTTGTTGGCACATGTGGGGGGACTGCTCTGGGCTGGATTAGCCATTGCAGTAAAAATCAGGACTCAGCCATACTGATTACCCTGTGGTAGTGCAAAACATATCATTTAGATAGTATTTATTTGTAATTTACAAACGCCCATTACAACCCTGCCTGTTCTCTCAGTAATTCTGAGGGAAGACACTATTGTTCCTATTGTACAGATGGTGGCTGAAGATGATGGACAGTAACTTATCTAGAGCTACATTATAATGAGGGCCTGCCCACACCTCTTTCAGGGTCTTGTTGGCCATGGTTTTCTGTCAGCCCCATGGACTTTCGGCAATGCCACTTAAAACTCTGCTGATAGTGATCATGACGCTACTGTCATGACGCTACACTGTCAGCACAGTCATCTGCAAGCTTAAGAAGCAAGCTGCGCTGAGTTCAATGGGACTGAATCTCAGGTGAATGTGTAGGACTGCAGCCTGGATGTTGGCAGTGCAGTAGCAAGGATGCTGAGCATTCAGTAGGCTCAGAGCAGTTGGAAGCCAGAATGAGTGATTCCCAAAAAACTGAAGCAGTTATGAGAATAGGCCCTGTATCCATGGCAATGGTAGTACTTGGACTAAGGCCTGCCAAAATCACACTGTTTGTTGTGGCAAAAGTTAAAATATTAGTAAGGCTGGAAACCATGATCACAATGACTGTATACACAAAGCGTGGGACAGAGAAGACAGATAATGCCTGTCACTTTGTGTGTTTATCTCATTATCTTTGTGACTGTGTTTTGAGAGTGGAAGAGAAGATGATGTGGCTTATTTGAATAGGAGTTGCTTGTGTTCCTGAACAGAGCTTAATATAGCCCCCCCCCCCTTGGCATTTTAGTCCTGGGAGTGCACATGATCAGCTTAACTCTGTGTGCCTGCTGTGGCTGATTGACCTAACAAGATAAGAACATAAGAAGTGCCCCGCTGGATCAGGCCAAAGGCCCATCTAGTCCAGCTTCCTGTATCTCTCAGTGGCCCACCAAATGCCCCAGGGAGCACACAAGACAACAGATACAACCTGTGGCCTGGTGCCGTCCCCTGCATCTGGCAATCAGAGGCAGAACTGCCTCTAAAACCAAGAGCATGCACATACCCACTATGACCTGTAACCCATAATGAACTTCTCTTCCAGAAATTTATCCAATCCCCTCTTAAAGGCATCCAGGCAAGATGCCATAACTACTTCTTGTGGCAAAGAGTTCCACAAACTAATTACACGATGGCTCTCTCAACCTTGAACTTAGCACTTGCAGCCAATCACACATGCGTGTGCATGGATTACATTACCTCAGTGACTATGGACCAAGCTCCAATGGCATGCTCTGTTTACCTAGATGTACAGAAGTATGATCCAGGAATGTGACAGGAATGTGATCCATCACTATATAAAATGAATGGAACCTGTCTTGTCTCTGCAACATGGTTTCTCTCACAGAAGTAGCACAGAAACAGGCAAGGAACCTGCCAGGCTGAAAGGCTGGTTTATAAGATCTTCTCACACTTCTTGTAGTTTGGCTGTTGTCTTCTGGCAGGACTTTTCAAAGCAAGGGGAATGTTCAAAAATAGTTTCACATTACATTTGGTTGGCCCAAACTTTGCTCAGAAAGGGAGAAGAGAAATGAGTGTGCATGGGACTGACCTGCAATCTATTTCTTCAATGTTGGGTGCCCCAGACTCTTCCCCTAAGAAAAGAGATTTGCCACAAAGTGTTTGTCATGTTGGTTAAGTCACATGGTTAGTTTCTTAAATATTCCCAAGCCCTTCTGTGTACAGCTACTGCAAAGTGAGAGTCAGCACAGCAATGAGATTAAAAGACTAATGGCACAATTCTGTTTTAGTCTAATGCCGGCACAGTGATTGCTATGCCAGTCTGGGGTGTTACAGAAGCACCATAAAGTACACCATAAAGTACCCGAGTTAGGAACACAGGCAGGAAGGCCTGCACTGTCCCACCAGCATTGGATCCAAAAGGAATTCCAGAAAGACCTCCTGCTGGGCAGCTCAGGGGCTGAGAGAAGGTGGGCGAAGGGCTGAATATAGGGGTGGGGGAGAGTGGAGATGGGGCAGATCAGCCACAGGAAGAGGCAGAATCAGCTGCACTGGCACAATCCACCCCTTCCCAGGCCTGAAAGCCAAATATGGGACTGCTTGGACTTGTACCACCTATTTAGCACGCAAAGGTCTGAATTGCCGCATTGACTGGGCTGGGGCTTTACATGGGCTAAGGGGACAAATGTCCCTTTACCCCAAAGAGATTTGCAGCCTGCTCCTTCCCAGTACTGGATAGTGTGTGGGCTAAGCAGCCCCACTGCTGCATTCCTGGTTAGGATTGGACTGTAAGAGTCTTTTTTATGAACAGATCTGGTGTCAAGAAATTCAGACCTTGATATGGAAACATTTATTTGCTTTATAATTCTTCTTTATTGACAGCTTAGGAGGTGAGGAGAAGACTTTGGATACACTGAAATAACTGGCAAAAAAGTCATGAAATAAATACGTTTTTAAATAGTTTGAATGAACAGGTCAAAAGGGAAGCGGCAAAAATTTCAGCCTCTGATTGATAGGTTGTTACATGTCTAACTAGGTAGTCCCCAGAGATCGGCAGCTATGTGATCAAAATGTTACAGTGTCAGGATCACAATGAGAGACAGAGAATGACCTGATTCAACCTTATTGAGGGGAGGGAGGGAGGAATAGCTTTTCCTCATGTCACCTTTCTGCACAGGAAGCAATTACCCAGCTATATGTTTGCCGAACTGAACGTTCAGAGATCAGGGACTCTTTGCCGCTTAAGAATCTAAAATAAAGGGCATCTGCAGTACGCCAAACATGAACTGAGAGCTCCTTGGTAGAAGCAGTGTGGATCCTCAAAAAAAAGACAACCCAGAAAGGATTGTTTGTGCGCATATGAAGTTTGGAAACTGCTATGCTAAATGACTGCTAATTTTCCACATTGTTTTCTGTGATACTATTACTATTTCCATTCGACAGGTACCTTGAGACATTGTTAAAGGATAGTCTAGAAAGGAAATGGATTGGTAACATTTGGAACATGCTAAAACAGTTTAGCATCATGTTGTTTTGTTACTATGATCTAATAATTATTAGATCATTAGATAATTAGATAATTATCTATTATCTAGATAATTATTTAACTAACAATTCTTATCATAAGGTATTCCTGTAATTTTAAAAGAGCATTATTTTAGATCTTCACCCACAGAAAATTGTAAGGGTAGGGCATTTTGTCCATCATCACTGAACTTCTTAGTGAGGAACTACTGATAAACTCCTGACCTGATAAACTCCTGACCTGGAGTTCCTAGCAACATAATTTGAAAACTATATTTGACTCTCTCCCCTTCTTTATTTGTGAATAAAAAAATAAGAGAAAACTAAGAACAGCAAGTGAAAGATACTGCCTATGTGTAGACATGCTTTGCTTGTGACAGCTGTCACATGGACTCCACTTCCAGTCATTCACATATGAATATTCTAAGCTGGTTTCTACTACTGTTAGTAGTACTTATTCATACTAATGGTCCATCTAGCTCAGTACAGTATTGTCCGTGACAGCTGGAAGCTCCACATAGTATTTGCTAGCACACATCAAACTGGTTCTGGTGCGGCTGTTCACTGTAAAGTAGGACTGATTTTCTACATGGCAGTGCAAAACTTTATTTTCAGATTTTTGCCATGGCCATAAATACAGTGAGCCACTGCACATTGCACAGTTTTCTATGTCATACCCACTGGTCTCATGGAACAATTTAAAGCACCTGTTCCATGCTCCTCTGGGACTCATGGAATTTGGTACATGGCATGACTCGCAGAAGAATTATCTGCTTTCGATTATAGGAACTATTTATATTTCTTTTGGCTGCGAAGAAGAATGTGAAAAAAGTATGGCTACATCAGATGAATTTTCAAAACAACGAGGGCCTGAGTCAAGATTGCCAGTGGCCAGTGACTGGTCATCCAGTGGTCCACATAGTTCTGTGCCCCTCTTACTACTCTTTTCTGGCTCTGGAAAGGTTTCTGTGCCAGTCTTCACAACTTTAAAAGCATACTTGGCTCCAGTTCAGCTAACTTGTAAGATTAATTAGGGTCTAACAATTTCATTGAAGCAGATCAAAGCCAGCCTTTTCTTTTTCTTTTCAAATCCATGTTTTGCCTCTCCTCATTACCTTGGATCAAAGCACACCTTTATTTCAAAACATTTTCATACAGACAATGATGAGGGGAACATTTCTACAGTCTATGGCCTGAATCGGTGGTCTGAACGCTCCAAGAACTGCCAGTTCCTGTCCATTGCAATTGTGATGTGCTGAGGGACTCAGAATGGATGAATACAGTCAGGCATACTTCATCTTTTCCAAACAACATACTTGTACAGATTAAGAGGTAATCTGACAAGCAGACAGCCAGTTAAAACAACAATTGCAATGACTGGTTAGTTTTCCTTGTAACTGCAAATGAGCAAGGGTTAATTGCATGCCCCATAAAATATCTATATATCTATATCTATATATCTATATCTATATCTATATCTATAGATATCTTTCTCTCCATCCCATTGATCCTGCCCCAAAGACTGAAAATATCAATGAAGAAAATGCTTTGATTTAAACCACAAAGAGCTGAACCATTTCTTTTTGATGCAAAGTTGATAGAGGCATTCTAATGGGAGATATGCAGCTGAGCAAATGTGCTCATTGTAGGACGAGTTTGTCACAATCAAAGGAATATTTTAAAAAATGAACACTTTTAAAAGCTTCCCTTGCAGCATCTATATTCCCTCTGAAATGCTCAACCACAGCTAAGATTTTGTTTCATTGTTGTTTCTAATACCTTTCATTAATGAGTATACAGTAGCTTCAGAAAGAGAATCAAGTTAAAAACACCTCCTCTTCAAATGCAGAATATCCTGAATTCTTCAGCCTGGTATAATAGTTCAATGGAACTGTACCTACAGTTCATCCCAGTCTCCTGTGGCAAAAGAGCAATGCCATGCCTTCATCACTTTGGGCACAAACCTAACCCCTTATGTCAGTGCTTTCCAGTACTGTACTTATGTCAGTACTGGCATAGCGGTACCAATGGGACATGTGCTGCATCCTGCAGTTGAGTGTCACTCACGGAGGCCTCTTCAAAGTAAAGGAATGTTTGTTCCCTTACCTCAGAGCTGCATTGTCCTTATGTCAGTGCTGGAAAGCACTGACATAAGGGGTTAGGTTTGTGCCCTTTGTTGCACAAGAGCTAAAATGGGGAAGATCCAGGAGAATCACACTTATTCTATGTAGCATAGGAAATAACTTGAATTCTCTCCCTGTATTCCTACCGTCTCTCTTCTTCCTCCTCACTGATGCCCAGTATCTTTTCCAAGAAGAAAGAGGGAGAAGGTGATCAAAAGCAGGTGATCAAAAGCAGCCCTACATAATGAAGGGCTTAAGCGCAGGGTATCATATCATCATCAGATGATATCAGATGGGCTCATCAGAGCTAGTGTAGCATGATGGCTGATAGCCCAATCCTATGGTTGCCCTGAACTGCCAGAACTAATGTCCTGGCAGCACAGGACACTTTCTTGAGGCAAAAAACTGGGCTGCTGTTGTGCACTTCTGGGCCACTGCCACAAACAGTGAGCAGTGTGGCACACTTGGCAACAGCTCCGGGAGGCTTCACAACCACTGGTTAGCTGGGAGTGGGGGCAGAGATGGGGAGGTTTGGGGACATTCTGAGGCAGATTGAGGGGGGTGGGTGGGGACTAGGCTGGGGGAGAGGATCGTGATAATCTTGCAAGCCTGATTCTATCCCCAATTTTTTGGCCTGCCTTGCCCTGTTTCTCTCTTCAGACATACACCAGCAAAACGGCTGGCATATGTCCGAGGAGATCCATAGGTGACTGGGCAGCCTACTGGGGGTAATTAAAAAAGGCAAGCTGTGGCTAAGAGAACATAAACTCTGTGTGTAAACTCTTGAGTGTACAGTAGTTACTGCTTGTGTAAGTGCCAACAAAGAAAGAATATGGATGAAAATGAAGTGTTTTTGAAGACAGTAGCCTAGTAGTGAGTCCCATGTTATTTAATTTAATGTGGTCCTGGTGGTCTGCATCTTGTTGACAGACCTAAAGTTATCCAGATGCAATAACAGTAACAACTGTTATCAAATATTAAGCTTCCAGATATATCTCATATCTTTCAGTATGTAAAATAGTTTGCTCTCTTGCTGTACAACTAATTTGGATAGGACAAAGACACTGGCACCTATATTTCTGCTATTGACTTTTTCTAGATGATAATCAAATGAGTAGAGATCTGAGTGAAGAAACCTCATTGCTTCCAACGGTATCTCTTCAATCAACTGCCCATTATGAGGTTAGCAGCAAAATAGAGATAAATTTAATCTACAAATGAGAACAATGTGTTAATGAAAATCTGTTGCATTTTAGTGAAACATTGCACATAATGGCATACATCAATTTTGTTAAATGAGGCACAGTCTTACAATATCAGGTTCCAGACAATTGTTTTCTGTTTAATACAGGTTTATTATTTTCATGCTCTGCTTAAGGGCTTCCCACTATAAGAAACAAGGTGGACCTATGATCCAGCAAAGCTACACTTAAGTTCGAATAGGTTTGAATGAAATAAGAGATAAATGTTTGTTATACATTGCCTGTAATACTTTGTAAATGCCACAAATTGTACAAGATTAATGCAAAGCAATAATGGCCCAAAGTACTGAACTTGCATTGGATCCACATTGAACCTAGAAAAATAGACTTTCTCTGTTTGTGCAGGTTTATGAGTAAAGGCATTCAGGAAGATGGTGAACAAAAATTTGAATGATAATTTATTTTTTGACCTTTTGATCTTTGGGATGGGGGAGAAACCCAATAAGACCATTGTTATAATAGACCTCTGAAAAACAGAACATTCCAGATTCTACATGATGAACATGTCTTAAGATGAGTCAGATCATCTAGGTCAGTATTGTCTAGCAGTGTTCAGGGTTCAGACTGGATTCTTTCCCAGCCCTATCTAGAAATACTAGGGATTGAACCTAGCACCTTCTATATTATATACAGAGTAGAGTAGAGTATATTATATACTCTAGTACTGCAGCCTCTCCTTGATAAAGTTAATATGTGGGATACAATACTGAAAAATAGCAGTACTATTTATCAGTTTTGTATCTCACCTTTTTACCTTTATCATTAATTCATAATTATTACATTTGAAAAAAGCCTTTCTGATCTTTGTTGTGCTTGCCCTCAGAGAAGCCCTGTTGTGCTCTGCAAATGTTGAACAGTGGATGAGAAAATGTGATTTGCCCATTGAGCCAATGGGAAAGGTGGGACTTGAACTTAAATTTCCCAGATCCAGTTCTTACTCTTTCATGGTTAGTACCAACAGAATGTTCATTTGCCTTAAGTAAGCTCATAGACATAAACCGCAAGGACACCCATTGTGATACTTCATAGAGTTCCATCATACTTCTCCAAGCCACTGATGAACAAAGTGGGCTTTCACAGGTGGGTTATCTTCAGCAAAGCTGGAACTTGCAGAAGGGGATTCACTGTGCATGGGTGTGGTACTGTCTACCTTCTAAAGTGGTGGACCTTCATGAGACAACCATCTGTATTTAGTCACAGATGGTTTATTTGAAAGCAGCTATTCCTGTCCCATTTCAAGGAAGATTCCATGACTGGTATCCTCTGACTCTATGCAGCTGTGCCAGAAATAGCTCCATTTCTTTTCTTTTTTTTAAACAGGTGCAAAAGAGTAACGAGAACAAACATAAAAGCAAAACAAAACTTGACCAGTATGTTTATGTACCTGTGGATAAAAGGCAGGAGGAGAGCGAATGCTTGGAGAAGAGACAAAGATAGCCTTTGTCTGATAAAAGTGAAAGAGTTAAATGCATTCCAACCCTTTCCCCAAATTACTACCTATCTATGTGTAATAAATATACAAGAGTTTCAGTCTGGTTCCTTTTAAGAAAACAAATACCAGAACTTAACATTTCTTGATTTTTCACTGTGATGCTGTCTCATATTTGTTTGTTTTTTGAAGATAATTCACGATTCCTTCCAATTGTTTGAATCATCCTCCCACTTTTCTTAGTGGTTAACTGTTCAAATACATCATCCCTGTGGGCAGAATCAGCTGCTTGGCTGCTTCCCAACCTCTCTCTTTCCTGCCTTCTCAGTGATTGGGTAGAAAGGACAGCTGCAGCTGACCTTGCCCACATGAGTCCTGTATTCAGCAGCTTAATAAAACGGGATGGGAAGATGCCATAGAGGGTCAAAGGCATCTACATACCCATATGGTCACATCCATCCCTTTTGACCATTGCCTTTTTCCTATCGCTCCTACTTTTGTAGTCTCTGTCACATTAGAGAGCAAAGATTGATCTTCTTTCATTCATCATACTGCCCATCCCTCATGTGTAGAAGGGGGGCACTTTGCCCCATCCTCTCTTATGAAGCAAGAAGACAGATGGCAGGGTGTCTCTGGGAGGGTGTGCCTCTTCATTGCTATACCTCCTTATTGACATTCCGGTGCCTGTGTCTGGTGAAAGCAGCCCCTCCAACCTACCCTGGAGAACAGTCTTGAGACTAACTAGCTTCCTTATATCGCTCTATACATGATAGTCCATGATGGTTTGTTTGTTTGTTTGTTTTGCCTGCTTCAGACAGTTGAGAGTGGTGTTCTTTTAGCTTAGTTTGATTACATCTGGCAGAGAAAGAAAATAAGAATAGAGATCAATGTACACCCAACTTTGAGTCTGGGTGGAAACACCCAAAAGAGGGAATAGACAGTGACTGATGTGTCCTCCAAGGTAAGGATTCACACTGAAGGGGGGAGGGGGTGTTAGGATACTTAGCTCCTGCTGCAGAATCTGTAAAATAACTGAATACAGTTGTAGCCTTTATAACCCATATTGCCTTCTCTTATCTCATATTGGGATATGTGGGCAACTGACTGTCAAGCACTGAATACACCGATGACAGTGTAGAAAAAGTGCTAACACCGTATGGCTGCTTTGAATGCCCTTCTTGGAGACACAGTAGGGTAGAAATTTAGTAATTAAATAAAATAATATTTATCCTAACAATTGAAACTGATTCAAACTCTTCCAGAGCTTTGATTTTAGACACAGAAGTGGCTGGTATGAATGGCATCATAACTAGAAATCATGTGAAATGTTACTGAATTTTGTAAGCATTTATAGTTGAATTGCTGTCTAAGGAAGAATCTTGTTTATATTCAAATATGTTTTTTTAAGATTTAAAACTTGGATTTACTTGCAAATGTTTGCCTACCTCTAGATTCTTTGTTTTTAGAAGCAACCAAATATAACCAAATATCATCCAAAAGGGCATTCTTACAATCTTTCATCTTGCGGCTTGAAAACAATGGTGAGTTATAAGCAATCCTGAAATGAATTATGCTTGTTGATTACAATAGCTAGGTCTGACTTGTCTATCTTATTAAATAAATTTGCTCTTTTTTTTTGCTGGAAACTCTGGATCTCATTAATGACATTGACTATCACAAGCAGTCATTCAGAGATTGCTACCCCTGGAGGCTGGGGATAAGAATAGGCCCTCAGTTTGGATGTACTTGTTGTAAGAGGCAACTAAACAGCCACTGGGTAGATGGGACTCGTTAGCCTGGGAAGGCAGCTCATCTGACAGAAGGAAAACTCTGATCCCAAACCTCCACTGCCTTGTGGCTACATCCAGTTATGGAAAAGGCTTCAGGAGTCAACCTCGAGGCAAAATCCGGAGCCGGAGTCCCTGAGGCAGTTCATGGCTGAACACAGTCGCGTTCTGGCAACTCCTGCGATGCCACTGGAACCAACCGTATTGGCCTCTGCCTTTCCACTGGACCATTTCAGTGATGTGGAGGGGGGATTTGCTGCATGGGTAACAGTCTATCCTCCATATTTACTTTACCCAGGCTTTGCACACTGGAGAGGACACTCAGTTCCAGAACCACCATTCAGAGCGCGATACCATAGTCTTCCGAGACTGAAGGATGCCAACAACATTCAGAGAGTCATTCAAGAAATCATTAAATGTTCAAAATTATATTAATGACTTTGGGCCCAATTCTATCCAATTTTCCAGTGCTGGTGCAACCATGCCAATGAGGCAAGTGCTGCATCCTGTGGTGGAGATGCAGTCATAAAGGGCTCCTCAAGGTAAGTGGACACTTGTTCCCTTACCTTGGGGCTGCATTGCGGCTACACCAGTGCTGAAAAGTTGGATTGGGCCCTTACATACTTATTCAAAAATCAAGGTGCTGTAATTTAGTGAATGCCCACATCAGTCTCACTCGGTTCTATTCTAGAAAATATCTCTTATGATGTAAGCATATTATTACTTGTGTACTGGAATGTTTCATTGGCTTGTAGTATCCTAGTGGGTCATATATTAGAGATTATATCATCCCAATTAACTGGATTCTTTTTTCTGGTGTTTGGGTTATAGAATTATTGGGCTGTTAGTGTCTAGGGGAATCTTCCGACTATGACTAATGGAAATTGGGAAGATCTGTCTGTTCATATAATTAACAGTAGTTCTGAGGATTTTTGATCAGGACCAGATTTTGGGAACACAGAAGCTCAGCCAATTATCAACGTAGCATAGGCCTACTCAACGTGTTACCCACAGGCAGCCCACACCCAAGGTTGCAGCGGTGTCAAAATGGTTGTGCTGCATTCTATGGCTGTTTGGACAGCCAAAGGCAGCTCCTGACGCCTCCTCAAGTAAGGAGAAGTGGCTCCACAATGGGGCTATTTGACTGCCCTGGCTAAATAGCCAGCACAGAGTAAATAAGCCCGTGTCAGACTGGGAGACTCAACGCAGGGCTTTGGATCCGGCATAGCTGAGCTCCACTGGTCCCGCCCCCTCCTGCCCCGCTCTCTCCCCTTGCCATGCTTTCCCCCACACCTTCACTCATCTCTCCACCACCCAGTGCTTCACACAGAGTGCCAGGCAGTGGCCGGCTGGCCTCTAATCTGCTCCAGGACTGGACTTGCTCTGGTGCTGGGCTGGTGCTGACTGCCACAAACGTGCTTTATAGCTCATTTGCGACAGTGCTTGCTGGCACTGGGCTAGCATGTGTTGAATAGGTTTGGGTCCCAAGTCAAGCACAGCCTATCAGCCATGTATTGCATGCATGCACTCGCACACACCCAGACATGCACACACACCTATTTTTGTTGTCCCTATCAGGCAACAGAAACAGAAAATGTATTGAGCCCCTGGTGGGAGATCAGGCATGCCTGTGATCAGAAATACCATAGGTCACAAGTTATGTAGGCCTGTTGTAGCAATAAGTTCTCCAGCACTAACCACTACTAACCATCAAAAACTAGCATTTCTACCACCACCACATGTGCCATATAACAGGGGCTGCCCTTTCTTCAAATGGCCTGTGCAAGCCATACAAATACCTCATTCCGATATTACAAAGGAACACGTGTTAATTTAATTCTGGAAATGTGCTTTCACGCATTTCAATATTTTTATATATTTTGTTTTGCTTTCTGTGCAGCAAACAGAAAAAAGTGAAAATATTACTGATACCAAGAAGGTCAAATGCCCACTTGCTTCCTTTGACCACATGGAGAATAAAGTGCTGCATGAAAGAGAACCAGAGTCTTTGGTACATCTTGTGACATCTACTGAAAGAACAAAATCGCATTCTGTCCAGTTGGTCACGAGCAGACCTGATGGCTTAGAGGAAAATAAAAATGAGTGGCAACAACACATTGTAAGTACAAGGACAATAAGTCCTTTCTCGATTCATTAAAAGGGTAACACAGCCCGATCCTAACCTGTGCTGGAACAGGTAGGCTGGCCGGCCTTCACTGTATCCAGCGCAGCGTTGGAGGTGGACATAGCGCAACTCAGAATAAGGGGACTCTGTCCTCTTATCCCGTGTAATGCTCCAGCCACCCCAATGTGGTTGCTCGGATCTGCACCAGCTAAATTGCTGGCGCAGATCCAAGCAGCCCGGTGTAAGTCTGGGCTGCTCAGGAGGGGGTTAGGATCTGGCTTAAGTGCTGGAGGCCTATCCCAATCCCCTCCCATGTCCGCCCCATCCACCAGCCTGCCCGCACTCCCCCACCCCAAATGCCTCTGGAATGCCTCCTTGCTCACCCATCCTGTCTCTGCTATCAGCAAATTTTGCACCTCCATAACATTGTCCTCCAAATGCCAACAACATGATGGAGAACGATTTAGGGCCACAGTAGTCCAGCAAATACTCTTGTAAAAGTGACGTAATTGTACAACTCTACCAAGAGTAATGAGAACAGTGGTATTGCAAATCTTCAATATATGGGGCATCTCAAGAAAATGTACACACATTTTATAGTGTCAAATTTACAGTACATTGAAGGATGACCCTATAGAGATAGAAAGATCCTACACAGTCTAATCATAGGGACTGGAGACAAACATTCCAGAGAACCTACCACAAATATTTATTGTTGCCTTGCAAAATTCTAGGTTTGAGATGAAGAAAAGAATTTGCCATGTCAGGCAGGGGAAACTAAGCCACATGAACTGTTCTTAGTAATGAACACAACAGGGAGTTCCGATGCATACTTTTGATGTCAGAAGTTCATTACTTATAACCCAATGGTTGTTCTTATCCCAAAAAGAGAAAGAATGAGATTCTTGGCACCTCAGAGTTCTTCTCATTCTGATCATGTTATAAAAATTGTCTTTGCAAAATGCTTTATGGACAGCAAGCTTTGTTATTGTTAACACATAAAGCAGGAAAGGAAAGGGGCTAAATTATTAATAGTACATCTCCAGTGAGGGAGAATCCAGCACCTCCCTCAGCGATCTGTTCCACTGCTAAACCACCCTTACCGTCAAGAATTTCTCCCTGATATCCAGCCAGAATCTCCTCTCTCGCAGTTTGTATCCAATTGATCACTTAATCTACTGTCAGAGGCAATTGAGAACAAATCCATTCCATATGATAGCCCTTCAGGTATTTGAAAACTGCTATCTTATCCCCTCTCAGCCTTCTACTCTTCAAGCAAAATGTACCAAGTTCCCCCAACCTTTCCTCACAGGACTTGCTGTCCAGTCTTCTGATCGTCTTCCAACTCTATCGCAGAAATAGATAAATAGAAATGGTGTCAGTGTTGCTTTGCCAGAATAGATTTGGTTGGCATTTAGCCTTTGTTGCGCCAGCATTGGCTTAGGATATGACAGATGTTGCAGTGGTGTCCATTGCCACATCGGTGCAGTGTCCAAATAAGTGAGTCACTAGGCAATTGTATATGATCCTGGTCAGGCTTTGCCTTGGCAGGTTTGGGGAAATTTTGCATTCATCTTCATCAGTAGCATAGTAGTAAATGCTAAAGTTCTGTTCTGGCCAGGCAGTCATCATCCCTGCAGTGGCTATAAGCTGCAAAATAGTCACTTGTCGTCCAAACTAACTAGTCTATTAGATCAAATTAGTTAGACAAAAGTAGTCCTGGCCATGCAAACTGTTATCGCCTAGCCATAGTGGGCTGGATGGTTTAGCTGGACTGATGGACACTGCAAACCTATCCAGCATAGGAGCGGCATTGCCAAGTGGCTACCGCTGCATCCTGTGCTGGACTTGAGCAGGCTGGAGATCTCCTTGGGGTAAGAGGACTTTCGTCTCTTTACCTCAAGTATAGCCCCAGCCTGCTTAATGGGGCTTCTTACTGCTGCACCAGCTAAATGGCTGGTGCAGGATCAAGAAGCCCCATGTCAGGCTTTCGAGCCTAGGAGGAAGGACAGTATTCAGCAGAGGAGACCACTACTAGTCCCACCCCTTCCAGGTCCTGTTCCACCCCCCCCCCCATTCCACTCTCCCCTCAGCCAGGAATGCCTCTCTCACGCTCCCACACCACTTGGTGCTTAACTGAGCTCTGGCAGTGGCCAGTGCTCTGACTGTTATGTCAACAGGGCAGTGCAAGCCTCCCTGCCAGCACTATTTACTCCCGGGGTGGCACAAATATGCCTTATGGCATGTTTGCAACACTCAGCACTGGTGCTGCAGTAGCACTGTGTATTCTACTGAGTAAAACTCAACAGGATTTGCAGGTGAGACTGTGCTCTAAATGTGCTTGCTTTGGTATAATCTTGCTCAGTCAACTAATAAAATATATCATCAACAATGCAGTTCGACACTGTCTCAGACAGGGAATTATTTGATTATTTCCATTTTGAATATTTGACTGAAATAACCAGAACACATGAAGTTCCCCTGATAAATAAGGGTATTGTGCTTTATGAACAGACTATTTCCTCCATAAGCAGCTTAAATGCTTTTCTAATTTTACTGTTCTATTGTTTTTTAATTAATGCATGGGCAGTACAGAGAATGTTGTGATTGGGGGCAGCTTGAAAGAGTAGTCACCCTGAAATGTGGTCATCGTCAGAATCAGTAGACCGGATTGTCTCGTTATTTGAGCATCCCTTGCAGTTACGTAATGAACCTTTTTCATGTTCCACATTTCTTGAATTGGCTGACTTAGACCAATTTGTAAGTAGCAAGTTCTGTCTGGAACTACATCCAAGGTCTTCTCTCCCTCCTTTCCACCTTTATTCCAACATTTTGCAGCTGAGGCGAAAGCCTTGCGAACAGGAAATTCTGAAGCAAAACATTACCAAATATGTCCCTTATTTTGCCCGTATCTTTTTTGTTTCCACAGGGAAAGCCACTACACTGTGTTGATGACAGGCAGATCAGTGAAAAAGCACCAGAAGCTATCGTCAGTGGGAAAGAGGAGAGGGAACGCCTGCCAAGAGCTGTTTTTACAAAAAGGAAACCCTTGTAGGTACTACAGTGAGCTAGCTAAAACTCCGGCACAGTAAATGCATATTTATTTAAAAAGAGTAACCTCCACCTGAAATATTCCTTCTTATTTTACTAATCAGGCTTTACCTCTCTCTCTTCTTGTCTGTCCAACCTGCATCTGAGTCATACATCTGTGCTAGGAACCCTTACACTGTCTGATCAAGGCAGATCATAAGGCTGCCGGTCAGGGCTAGTTCCTTCCTCACCCTTTACCACTTGCACATATCACTGTTGGCTCTCTCACTGAAAGCACATTGGATACATATCTGAGTGTGCGTTCTATTCAAGGCAGTGCTATGTAAATATAATTTGCACATCAGGTGTACAGTTGAATGCTGGAGTGGGTGCTATCTACATTGCACTCCTTTTAATGCAATGTGCATTTGTTTCTCCCTTATTGCTTCCCTGCAGCTGACAGTCAGATTTATACTGCTGCTGATTGTGGACTTAGCATATAACCATCTGGACTGGTCACCATTAATAGACTTGTCCTTCATGGATTCATCCTGTCCACTTTTAAAACCATCCAAGTTACTAGCTATCATCACATCTTGTGGCAGCAAACTCCATCGGCTAATTAAAGACTGTGTGAAGATATCCCCATTTCCCCAGTCTTCCATCAGTCTGTTTCAGTGGATGACCTCATAGCTGCTTCTGTTTCTTAACTAAAAAGCCCCAAACATTGCAGCCTCTCAATAAGGAACATGCTCCGGTCACCTGTATAATGGATTTATATCATAAAGTCTCTAGTTTGAAAAATTTACGCTGTTGTTCTACTTGTCCAAAACAGCTTAGGAATCAGAATGACATTGCTATGGCTTTTTTCTGCCTTGATATATTGTTGAATGTACACATGATGCTGTTAGAATAAGGCTGCAATCCTAACCACACGTTCCTGAGAGTAAGCCCAATTGAACAAAATAGGACTTACTTCTGAGTAGACCTGGTTAGGCTTGTGCCCTAAGACACTTTCAGGACAGCTATGCTTATCTACTGTGGGTTTATTTGTTTCTCCACATGGTGCATACCATTACTCAGAAAGGCCATGTGACCAAGGGGGAAAATACCTCACTTCCCAGCATCAGTAGCCAGGGGCTATTTTTTGTTGACATGCTACATGGAGACATTTTTTCAGTGAGCCCACTGGCCAAAGATGCATGTGAGAGAGGCCTAGAACCATTCTTTTAGCAACTCTTGACTTCCTACACACACTATGTGTAACTTTGAATGTTCTGAAGAACTGCTAACTTCAGGAGACTTTCTACCAGGGCCAGCCCCAGGAGTGGTGGGGTCCCCTACTCACCAGGCAACCTCAGCAACTTCAGCCGCAGCAAGCCAGATGTGTGTGGTGCTATGTGCAAAGCATGGCACCCAGAAATAGTTGGTTCTCAACTACTTCCGGGATGCTCATTTTAGGCCAAGCAGTCCCAGGGAAGGGCAAGCGACACTGCCCTCCCAGACTGTCAGATGCTGGCTGCAGCAGTGGAAGATCTGCCACACCAGTGTGGGGCATCCCAGAGAGCAGGGCCCAATGTCACAACATAGGCCACATTGCCTTGAGGCCAGCCCTGCTTCCTACCACCCAATATTCATATGGACTGAAACAAAATGAACTCCATCATGTTTCCTTAGATACATGGATGAATGATTTAGAAAGGTGTATTCAACATTATAAAGATACGCAGAGTTTTCATCCTCAATCAGTACAACAAAAGAATAGCAATTATAAGTCCCAGTTATGCTTGTCAGTTCATATTCCTTGTAGTCCTAAATAGATTCCCACTCTGTGCATTCAGTCTTTTTCATTCTGTCTAGAAAACCATTGAGTCGAAGAAGAGAAATAAACTGGGGAAGGGGGTGGAAAAGTGTGGAGTTCAGAGTGTTCCTTTTGGGTCTGACTCCGCTTAGATGCTTTACTCTGGCACTTTTCCAAGTACAGCTTAGATAAAAATAGCCAGGACTAAATGTTTTCCTCTTTCTGAGAGACAAAACTCAGAATCAACCTTATTACTATGTAAATCCAGGATTTACCAATGTTTGTCAGCTGTGAAATCTTCTAGAAGTTCAATCTGATGAAGGCTCAATTAGATTAAGACTGTACTTCACCCAGAATTTCATTGATTGTTGAAAGGGTTGCGGGGAAGAAGTCAGTGCAAGGATGCCATTTTTGGCTGCAAACCTGTGTCACCATAACGTCTAGTTCGTATCTAAGTCTAACAGTTTAGGACACAGGTTTTAAAATGGTGTTCTGGGGATCTCTATGGTTACCAAGGCTTCTTCATTGAGAAGCTCAGGAGAAGTGGATGAGCTTCTGTGAAAGGCAACCAGCTTATAGCTATCAATCTTCCTTTGCAGTGTTTAGCCCTTGGAAGGTGGTGGATGTACTCCAGATTATACTGACTTTTTACTGAGGGCAATGTGGAAGCCCAACAGATGTCCTGCTTCCCCGAGCCTTATAAGGCATAAAAACGTTATTTCCTGTTTCATGAAGAAATTGGAAGTAGCATTTTTTTCAGCCTAAACAGCCATTTTGCAACCCACAGAGGCCATGGGCAAACATGCATGGCCTCTGCAGGGCTCAGAAGAGCCTCTGGAAGTTTCAAGAGCCCCTGAAATCCCTGGATTTGAACGTGGCAGTGTCATAGCTAATGATCGCATAGCCCGGTGCCAAGCTCAAAATGTTTCCCTGGAAGTGATGTCACAACCAGAAGTGACATCACAACCAAGCCTTTTAAAAAGTGAAAATTGGGAGGAACCCACCTCCTCCCCACAGCAGCTCACCACCCACTTACTCTGCTGCCTCCCCCCAGTCAGTGGCATAGCTAAGGCATCTATCTACAACCTGGGGTCAAAGAACATTTTGTAGCCCCCCCCCCGCATGACAAAATCAAATTTAAATAATAAATAAAAAGTTATTGGTTCCATGCTGTATCATAATAAAATCTCATTGGCGCTCAGAACGAACAGTCTCATAGGTCAGTTTGGAGTTAAGCAAATCCACTTTTTGTTCCACAAGGCAGTTGTGTTTTCATTTTCTGGTTACTTGGCCATAACTTTTGATAGAATAGAGATATTCTAATGTGGTTTGTTTCATTGCATTCTGCATTACATTACCTTTCCCATGATATATAACATGATGGTATTATTCATACATACCAAGATTTTCACAATTTTGGTCACTAGTGTCAAGCTCAGCTTGTTGCCCCCCTAAAGCTTGATGCCCGGTGCAACTGTTACCCCCTGCACCGCCTTAGCTACAACACTGCATAATGTATTTCCTTATCCACTTGGGTTCCAAGAACAGATAATGCGGGCTACTTGTATATGTATATGTGAAGATGAGAGTCAGTCTGCCTTCCCCACCAATCAGACTTGTCTGCCCCACTTCCAACACTCTCTCATGCCTACATGGGGACTTCAAATGGAATATGACCTATGAACATGTAGGCCAAAATTGCACAGGAATCAACCTCATGATTTTGATACATACACTTTGGAGTTTGGAATTTATGCATGAAGGCTATATTTGAATGTGACATCCCCACGAGGATGATACGTGAGGATGTCAGAGGTGAAGGAGATGTGCCCAGTAAATGGGGTAGGCAGGCATGCTCTTGCTCTCCTCCAGCAGTGGGCTAGATTGGGAGAGAAAGATCACCTGCTCCAGCCCAACTTGTCTTTCTTTTGAAGGAAATGTGGAAGCAGCAGCAATGTCTAGTGTCTGATAGACCTGGCCAGGCCAGTTTTTTGTTTTGTTTTTTTTAGTAGCAGGGCTGTTCAGTAGTAGGAAATACTTCCTTTGCTACATATATTGGGAGAATGCAGCTAAACAAGAACCTTAAAAGTAGGAAACACCGGAAAACACCAGCCTTGCCTTCCTTCAGTTTACAGCTAGATCTAAATAAAACCCAATTTTTCTTTTCATTCAAACCTTTCTTATGGTTGTAACTAACACACTTTGTTACCATAACAAGCTGCTGGCTTTCTTCTAACGACTTCTAAATTTTACACCTCATGAACAGTTCTGCCCATCAGGCCAAGGGGGAAAGCTGACCTTGACAGATATTTCTGTATTCTTTGAGTCTGTAATGCTGAGATCTGTTTATACAGGCCACCATTCCGCTGCCCCCATACGCCCACCTTCCACGCACCATGCTTCTTCTGCCACTGTTAAGGTCCCGTGCCTGCTTTGGGAAAGTCACTGTGAATTTTTGCTCCTTGAACTTTGTTTTCTTGGATCTCTCTCCACATCCATTTCCCACTCCAGACTCATAATATTTTTCAGACTCTGAACAATGGATTAGCTGTTCCCTCCAAGTAGGTTTCCAGAAACAGGCTTTAGAGTTTTGCCATATGTTTATCTTTCTTAGTATTCCAGTGAGTAGCTCCTTTATAACTTGCATGCAAATAACACCAAAACACTGCAAGGTGGGGGTGTTGTTGTTTTGACTTCTGAGCTTCATTGCGTTGCATGTGATTCTCTGTGTGGGCAACACATCACAGCAGCAGTGACAACAGTGACAAACATGACTGATGCCCAGCTATGAGCAATGCTACGTTTACGGGATAAAACAAGGGCAGTCTGGTGGCAAACACTTTGGAAATCCATGGATCAAGACTTTAAGTGTACAGCTTCAGCTGATGCACAGTGTTCAGGCTGGATTAAGACTTTAAGAGCAATAACAAGGGAAAGAGCATGACCACAACTGCCTTGAGCAGGACTAAGCTATCCATGCTGTAGAAGCAGCAATGAAGACAGATTACAGCCAGGGCAGTATTAACTTTTGGGCCCCTAGGGTCTGTGGGGAGCCCTGGTTGGCCAGGGAGGAAGGGGTGGGCTGGCAGACAGCTTGTGCCACTGGTCCAGCTCCTGCTGCAGAGAGCCCTAGTCAACTGGGGAGGTTGCACCACCTGCCTCCGGGAACTGGGCTTGCCAATTGCCCCCAACTCTGCAGGCCGGATCCTCATGGGTGCTTTCTGTGGCCACAGCTTGGCTCCCTACAGTTGGAGCAGACTGCTCATGACCATCTGCCACAAGCGACAGGACCCAGCTCAGGCATGGTGCCCCATCATCGGGGTGGGTAAATTGATGGGCCCCTTGTCCCTGCAGGCCCCTAGGCTTTAGCCTAATACACACCTGATTACAGCAACACTCATAAGCAGAAGGGTCTACACAGGCCTCTACTTTGCAAGCTGCTCAATGCCTACAATGTGCAACCTGCTTCCATCTACATTTGAGATATCAAGATGTATTGCCTAGTCAATTCTCTATTCAGGAACCAAATATCTATGCTGATGTGTGTGGACATTAGCATCAATCATTTTTTCTGGGGACTTTTTAAAAAACAAACAAACAAACAAACATGATTTTGCAGAGGTTGTACATCAGCTGTGACACTGTCAAATATTCACTGCTATTTCTCAGATAGTGTTCAATACCGACTATTACTGCGTTCTGTGAGATACTTTTACATGTCAGACAACGTCAAATGTGGAGTGCAACTGTGTGTCCACTGACAAACACTCAGTGGCGTCGCTAGGGAGTGCGGTGGCTGCGGGCCGCACCAGGTGACGTGCTAGGGAGGGTGACGCACACTGGGGATGATTCGCTAAAATCGCGGGTTTTAGGAGCAAACTCCACCATGCCATATACCATTGGATGCGGAATGCGATGCAAAAAACCAGAGTGAAATAGCTCCTTTCCTTCAAAAGTTATGGCCAAAAAACCAGAAACCCAAAAATGCACGGAGCTCTATGGAAAGTGAAACCAAGCTGTATCTTGCGTTTACTCACAAGTAGGCAAATTTGCCTTAGTGCATCAGAAAGGGCAGGCTGAGAGTAATCCAACAACACCGGAATGGTCCCTATCCAATGAATGCAGCCCCCCAAAACACCCATGAAGGAGGTTCCTCCCTCCCAGCTGCGAATGTATTGAGCCCTATGGAAAGTGAAACTAAGCCACATGGTCGCGTTTACTTGTGGGTAGGCAGACGTGCCTTGGTTTGTGATCAGGTCAGGCAAAGGGGAATGTGAGGACACCAGAATGGTCCCGATCCGATGGAACTGGAGTGCAACAAATGCTCCAGAAGGCAGCCCCCCCCCCCCAGTAAAAAAGACAAAAAAAGAGGCTTGAACTGGTAAAGGGAATGTTTTTTATTTTGCACTTGTAAAGCCAGGTGGGTCTTTATCTTGATATGCTTGAAGTAGAAGAACTTTAAACTAGCCACTGAGGAGGGCTGGAAATCTCACTGATTCTTTTTGGGGGGTTATTGCAGGCAGACTACAGAGAAAATGCACTTGGTGGAACAGGACTGGCTCCCCCTTATTTAATTATTTCTTTCATTTTAATTTAATTATTTATAATTATTTATTTTAATTTGCTTGATGATGTCACTTCTGGCCATGACATCACTTCCAATGGGTCCTGGACAGATTGTCATTCTAAAAAGTGGGTCCCAGTGCTAAAAGTTTGAGAACTGCTACAATAAGGTCTTAGTAAAAGACACGGTGTGTGTGTGTGTGTGTGTGTGTGTGTGTGAGACGCTACAAGTTTTCAAAATCACTAAAATCAGAGTTTGGAGGAATAAGACCATCATGTTATATATCAATCAACGCGTAATTTCATGCAGAATGCAATGAAACAAACCACATTGAAATATCTGTGTTCATCAAAAGGTACAACCAAAAAACCAGTGGGGGTGGGGTGATTGTACATAACCACGCCCACTACCTAGGGTGTTGCCCCGCCCACTGCATGGGGTGACATGCAGGCCTCCCGCACTGGCTGACGCAAATCTTAGTGATGCCACTGCAAACACTGTCAAACATTTTCTGCCTTTGTAAAATCTGCAGATGTTAAATGAGGATTCCAAACATCTGCTAAATATTCGTGAGATATTCTTATGTTCTTGGAACATTTTGAGAATAATTCCCCACCAGAATTTAAGAAAGGCTGTTTTGAGGATCATCGGCAGGATGGGGTAATTTCAACTGTACTGCACAGTTCTGTAGTCACTCTCTTCTTTACTGGTGTCTATCAAACTGCTCACATACCATGTGATACAGGAAGTCGGAGCTATAATTTCTTGAAACTGTAGGTCTTCTCTTGAGGCTGTAGGGCAGTTGCCTCACTCTCTGACTTCGGTAGGACTGCTGACATATTACTTACAAAGCCCCAAATAATGATCACATTTTTAAAAAGTATTATTTTAAGCACATCTTTTGCACAGATGGAGATGTGGTATTCTTGTATTATTAGTTACACCCATATCACATGTGGAGACCAGAGTTCCTGTCCTTTGCTATTTTTTCCCCTCACAAGATTCAAAAGGGTTGAACTATCTGTAAACATGTTTCTCAAATTGCATTACTAGCATTCAAACAGCAAACCTGACACACAGTAATAAGTTTGGTATTTTTCTTTTCTTTTTTCTCAGAGCAGCTTTTCAATAATAATAATAATAATGGGAAGGTCCTGATATTAAACAGGCCAAATTTGGTATCACTGGTGAACTGTAACCCCGCTGATGATGATGGTGGTGGTGGAAAAGACCCAATATTCAACAGGCCAATTCTAACCATCATCATCATCATCATCATCAACAACAAACAAAACACGATTGTGTGAAAATACAACAACAACAACAAATACATTCTGTACTGCTGCATTACTGATTGAATGCAGGCAGAATTGGAAGCAATCAATCAAAAACCAGAAGATCATGACAATGTATATCACTCCCTACAACCTAGAAGTGATGTTGATAGACTACCTACCTATCAAGAAAATCAGGAGGAAGAGCTCTTTTACAAACAGTTAAGGAAGAAAAATGAGTGCTGAATGATTACATCAACAACCAGAACAAACAGTTGAAGGCTCTACAGGTTACCTATTGAAAGTGTCAGAAAATAAAGAACTATGAAAAGATTGAGGATCAGGCACACCTAGAAAACTGGAAAGGAAAACAACTTCATGGGTAGTATTTGAAAGACATCAACAATTAATAAATAAAACATGAAAAAGGAAATGGCTGCAGAATGGACTCCTGAAGAAAGAAATGGAAGGTCTCATCATCTCTGTACAGGCGCAGACACTTGCGACAATATCAAAGCAAAGACCCGTGAAAACAGCAAAAGTCGATTTTGTAAGATGAAACAGTTGCCCATTGGTCAATGCCTGTAGTAAAATTGGACTATAAAGGTCATGATAGTGTTGTAGCTATGGTTCACTGGAATCTTTGCAAACAATAAACTTCACTCCAAAATTTGTGGGATCATAAACCTGACAAAATCACCAAGAACAACCATGCAAAAATTCTTTGGGACCTTAGATTACAAACATCTAGAACACAATATGCCAGATATAACAATAGTTGACAAGAAGAAAGACCTTCTTCTGGGAGAAGGTTAATAGTTGGACCATTGAAGCAGTGCCTAGAAGCCTGAAAATCAATATTCTTGACCTTGAGCAAATTATACCAACTCAGCTCACAAGAAAACCAACTCAGCTTCCAAGAAAACAACATTTCTTAGAACAGTAGGAATCCTATGAAGATATATCTGTCATTCCCAGAATCTTGGCTAGATCCCAAATTGCAGAATATAACCAGCCCAGAACAGGGCGTGGTGAAGTATAACAACAACCTGGACATGGAAATATAGCACCTTTGGGGAAAGAAAACAACTACCATCCCTACTTTTATTGGTGCACTAATTGCAATCCCCAAGGCCAATGGTTCTCAAACTTTTCCGGCTCATGCCTCCCCTGATCCTGGTAGCCATTGGCCACAGCTCCCCATTACAACACCTCAACTCAGTTACCCCCAAAATGGGGGTGAAGGTGTTATAATTATACACTAGAAACAAGGCTGCCAGCACTCTGAGACTGCAATCCTAACCACACTTACCTGAGAGTAAGCCCCAGTGAACAAAATAGGACTGACTTCTGAGTAGACCTGGTTAGGATTGTGCCCTGAGTTTGTTAGCAGCATACCTGGAGGGTTTTGGAAAGGGAGGGGGAAGTGATATATTTGCAGGAGGGGAAGACTTTGTTTTGTGTGTATCTGCTAATTGCAAACTGAAACCTAGAGACTGTTTGGCTGGCATCCTAACCCCACTTTCCTGGGAGTAAGTCCTATTGAACACAATAGGACTTACTTCTGAGTAGACCTAGCTAGGATTGTACCTTTTGTCTTACAATAGCAGCCAACAAGTGTCATCGTCCCCCCCAAAAGGAGGCAGGAGGAAAAAGGGGAATAGCTAAAAAGGAATGGGGATTTTCATTTTTAATCAATTTTTGGAGACAAATCAAGAGTGGCTTCTTTTCTTTTTTGAAGGGGGAGGAAAAAGAGAAAGGTGAGGATCCTGGGTTAAGCTGACACAGACCCCCGAGCCTATGTAGGTCTACTCAGAAGTAAGCCCCATTTGAGTCAATGGGGCTTACTCCCAGGAAAGTGTGGAAAGGATGGCAGCCACACCCAGCAAGATTACAACTCACCCCAAAGTAGATGGGGGCTGGTCACACACACACACACACCCAACATGCAGTTGCAACCCCTGTTCCCCCAGGCAAGACAGAGGGATGCCAGCTGGGGCATTTGGATGCCCCCCACTAGGAGCAGGCTGGCTCCTTCCTACCCAAGCAGCCTTGACCAATCCCAGGATGCCCAGAGTGAGGGGCACACTGGGAAATGTAGTCCTTGAGGCAAGGTTGCACATGGAGAGAGCTCCATGATGAGATGTGACACCTCTGACTGCCCAGCCAGCCTTCTCTCCCACCTCCCCCCAGCATGTTTCACAGCCCTACCAGCCTCTCGCTGCCCCACCCACCTCATTCACAGCTGCAGAAAAGCAGCAAGTCAGCAGGCATGTCTACTCAAAAGTAAGTCCTATTATAGTCAATGAGGCTTACTGCAAGATGTGTGTACAGAATTGTACACAGGCCAGCAGCAGAATTGTGCAGCAGAGCAGGCCAGGCCAGCCCAGCCTAGCCTCTCTCCCCCCCTGGAGGCTAGTCCTATCTCCCTAGGGAGGCAGGATGCACAGATTGAATACCTCAGCCCAAGGCCCTTAAGAAATATCTGGCCAATATAGACAATAATAGTTAAACAACTGCAACAAGCCACACTATTAGGAACATTAAATGGTCATATATCACCCGTTCTTAAACTCTTGGATAGAGTTTGAACTAGTGAGCACCTAAAAACCCCAGTCCAAACTTCTGGTGGGCTGTGATACCACTGATGGTGATGATGATGATGATGATACATGAAGTGATACTATAATATGGATTCTTCCCAACTTTCTGCAGGCTGAATCAAGGATTATGAACAAATGCACATACACACAGCATTCTGGTATACCCACAAGGGAACCTTGCCTTGGTGTGTTCTTATCTTCTTGCTTGGTCATTTCAGTTCTTCATGGACTTAGGATGGCAGGTCTAGGCCTTCTGGCCTGTCCTGTTGATCAACTGTGCCATCTTTCAACAGGTGATACATCAGGGACAACAGCTTGGCCATTACCCAGTTCAGGCCTACCAGCAGGGCTGTGCTTGTGGCTAACATCCTCAGGCATAGGGCCATGACCCACACTATGGCCTATGCCTTTTTGGCTTATACAGGGCCAGAAGTCAAATCCCATTTATTGCTCTCTGGAACATACTTCTGATCAACAAATGAGCCTTCAGATGATGATGTCCAGATGTGGCTATTCAAAATGGCTGCCATGCCTGGAGACCCAAATGAACCAAAAATGCCACTTGGCAAGAAAAAGTATGTCACAGTGAGTTTATCTTTTTCATTGGCAGATGTTAGTGAAACAAATGGCTTCCTCCTTAGCAGCAGATTATCCATTTCAACCAGAGCTGCCAATGTACACCTGGTCATGCAGCTACTACTGCACTACTTCTTAAATTCCTGTCTTAAATCTACATATTATGTAGATTAACACAATTCAGCTCAAGATTTCTTGTCAGCTTCCACCAGAGGAAAAATTTCTGTCTAAGAAGTTCTTTGACACTTGGAACCAGGTGGCAGCACGACCTTAATGTGCAGGTAACCTGGATCTTGCATGTGTAAAGTCTTTTCACTCACCACAGCACATGCCCCATATGTCTTTCCCAGACTTCAGCTGGGCCATGTGCAAACGGCTCTTTCTTGTTCCCGATTACCAATGGTGCTCCCCAAGGTCTCAAGGAAAAGTGTGTTGTGTTGTCCCCTCCTTCAGATGGCAGCTTCTTTTATCACAAAACTGCAGGAACAGGACAGACTCTGCTTGCTGTGCAATCTTTTCAAAATACTAAGGCACTGTCCAGGTTGGGATTAGAAAACATTTTATCCTCTGATTTTGCTCTCTGGCTGTCTTTAGGCGGTATTCCCAGCCAGAGAAACTTGTGAGTCTTAGACAAAACATAATGAATTTTAACAACCCTCGTGTTCAAAAGCAGAGTATGCTAAAAGCGTCTGGTTATTTGCTGTGATCAACAACAACCAGGAGACCCACATTTATTTTACAATAATGTAAACCTCAATGACATTTTGGTTAAATAATTTGACTTTGAGGAAAATGATCCTGCTGCAGCACATTGCTGTGAACTCCAGAGTGCAAACAATGATCTCATCAATACTGCAGTTGTTTGCCAATGGCAGGGGGAACAAGCAACATGTAAGCACAGGAAGCTGAATTCACCCCAATGAAAAGTTCATTGAAATCAACAGTGACATCAGGCAGAATCTTACCCAGTACATAAAAAAAGTCTCTGGTATGCAGGACTCATGTGTGTTGCATTTGTTTTCAGATGTATAATATCTTAACTGGTTTGAGTGTTTTACGTTGGGAAGTGGGGGCGTTATGAACTACTGTAAACAACAACTGACAACTTTAAAATAGTTTGTATCTTTACACACACACACACAGATATATCAGTCCAATCCAAACTAAGAGTTACAACAGTGGAACAGAGGTTTTGCTGTTGTAGATGGTTAAAAAGTAGCATGCAGAGCACACCAACGGTGGCCGTTTTGGAACCACCACTGTAAACAACAGTGATGTTGGCAGCCCTCTGCTGCTACCTGCTGCAGGAGTGCAGGTAAGCCAGCACAGGGAACAGGCAAGGGGGAGGAATGGGACAATGAAGGGCAGGAACAGGGGAGTATCTGGGCAGAGAGGGGAGCTGGTGGCAGGCAGAACAGGGAGGGAGGTGGTGGATCCCAGCAGCACCAGTGTGCGTCAGGATCCTGTCCCTGTTCCCTCTCCTCTTCTCTCTTCCTTATTCTCTTTTGTCCTTTAGCAACGAAATGGCTGGTACATTTTGCAAGAAATCCTCCCTTTGCAAGAAATACTAGCCTATGCCACCCTTGTTAGAAAGAAGATTCCACTGCAGATACTGCAGCTTGATAAGACTAATTTGTGGTCTGCTAATTTTATGCTATGTTTATAGACTCATTTCCAAAAGAATTGCATTGACTATTTCCCCTGGCATTCAACAGCAGCATAATTCAGTTAATACCAGTGCTTTCGAATAGTTCTCTTAAAACGGCACACACTTAAATGCCATTGAAATCAAGGGCCTTGCCTTACATATATACTGCCTTCCATGTATGTCAACACTGAACTGGGGCCCATGTGTAATAAGAAACTGCCAATGGATTTCACAATGTCATTTATTTGTAATATTCAGAGAATTTCCTCACACAGTACACCATGGGCTTTTTGTTCTGCTATTAGCATAACTTACTTAAGGGGGGAAAAGAAATCCCAGCTTCTGATTAACCTGTGGAGAATGAAATGTCTGTGGAGAATTAAATAAGCTTTTGCAGCAACATCATTTGGCTTTTTTCTGTTTTCTTTGCTAATGAGTTCATTTAGTGACTGTCCTTCATTGATATTCCTGGAAGGCCTTTGACATTACATGAATTTTTTTTTCTTTTTGGTCACTCATTTTTCTTTTTTGGCCTCATGGTCACTTTCCAGTTGCAATCTTTCATTTATGTGTTAAACTGATGGACAGTTTTTAATTAGCTGATTGCCAAGGAGACTTGCTTATTTGAACCAAATAAGAGAAACTGCTTTTAAATCCAAATGCATCCATAAAGGCAGCTTTATGTGTGGGGAGTACCAGTTTTATCACCATGGACATTAACAGAGTTTGGATGGACTGTGCTGGAAACAGACTTTCAATAACATTCATTTCTTGCTCCCCAATATAGCTCGTACATATAGCTCGTCTGCCAGGGAAATTAAATCTCTCTTTTGCAGAAGCACAGTAAACAGTTGGCACTGGTCTCCAAGCACTTTAATTTAACCTCTCTTGGAATCGCAGATGTGTTGCTGTAAGAGTACCTATATTTTTAGTGTGTTGCCTTTGGCATTTTGCGTTCTGGGTGCCAGTAATAAAAATAAAAAGCCTATCTTGCTTTTAGGATTGAGAACAGTCCAGGGTTCTGTTCACGCAGGCCCAAGCCTTGGAGGTGCTGATTGACCTTCACCTCTGTTGGTTGTACTGACGGTCAAAGCGGCAACACTAAAAGGCTGCTCTGATATATAGAGCACCATGTCCCTGAACACAGAACAAGAAAATAACCATCTGTCTTCAGGTTAAATGCATTGTTTTTGCAATGTATCCTGGTTCAGTGTGGTAATACAAGACAGGACAGTAGGGATGCCTCATTTCACAAGAAGCACCCAGAATCTTACAGTACTTGGGATAGTAAATAAATTTTAATGGCTTTTTCATCCACATAACATCTTTGAAGCAAACAGCAGCAAGTATTCTACAAAAAAGTCATGCAGGCTGTTTGCACATTGAAAGTCATATATAGGCTTAATAGCTGACATGGATCTAGAGCAGGGGTGCCCAAACCCCAGTTCAAGGGCCACTTGAGGCCCTCGGGGGCTCCCAATCTGGCCCTCAGGGACAGGGCCTAGGATAGGGGGGTAAAGGGGCCTGTCCCTGGGGTTGTCCCATGGGCCTGTCCAAAAGATCTTGGCCCCAACACATACTGCAGGACACGTGCTGGACCTGGTGTTTACAGCTGGGCATGGGGGCAGTGATCTGGACATAGAGGAGATCAAGATCACTCCGTTGTCATGGACAGATCACTTCCTGGTAAGGTTTAGGCTTGTTGCGACTTCCTACCTCCGCAGAGGCGGGAGACCATTTTCTATGGTCCGCCCCCGGAGGCTAATGGATCCTGAAGGTTTCCTGAGGGCTCTGGGGGATTTCCCCACTGCCAAGACTGGCGTCTCATCTGAGGCCCTGGTTGACCTCTGGAATGGGGAAATGACCAGGGCAGTGGATGAGATTGCTCCGGAGCGACCTCTGCCACGTCGCAGACTCGGAGCGGCTCCTTGGTTCACTGAGGAGCTGCGAAGGATGAAGCGGCAGGGCAGGTGTCTAGAGCGACGGTGGCAGAAAACTCGGGATGAATCCGATCGGACACGGAGTAGAGCCCATTACAGAGCCTATTCCGTGGCGGTGGTAGCAGCGAAGAGATCGTTCTTCTCTGCTACCATTGCGTCTGCTGAAAACTGTCCGGCAGAGCTGTTCCGTGTGGTGCGGGGCCTCCTCCATCAGGCCCCCCAGTAGACCAGGAGGAATACACGGTCAGCCGCTGTGACGTGTTTGCGCAACATTTTGCAGATAAAATTGATCGTATTCGTCACAAATTGGATGCCACATTGACAGTGTCTGACGATGTCCCCTTGGCAACTGCTTGTCCTGTGTTGTGGGATTCTTTTCAGCTTGTACAGCCTGAGGATGTGGACAGACTCCTTTGGAGTGTGAGGCCATCTGCCTGCCTGCTCGACCCTTGCCCAGCTTGGTTGATAAGAGCTGCCCGGGGTGGGCTGGCTGAGTGGACAGGGAGGGTGGTCAACTCTTCCTTGATGGAGGGGATGTTACCACTCACTTTGAAACGGGCGGTGGTTCGCCCCCTCCTGAAGAACCCCTCCCTGGATTCCACTGTGTTGGATAACTACCGGCCAGTCTACAACATCCCGTTTCTGGGCAAGGTAATTGAGCGGGTGGTGGCGTCCCAACTCCAGAGGGTCTTGGATGAAGCGGATTATCTGGATCCTTTTCAATCTGGCTTCAGGCCGGGCTTTGGGACGGAAACCGCCTTGGTCGCCTTGGTGGATGACCTACGCCGGGGACTGGACAGGGGGAGTGCGTCCCTGTTGGTCCTGCTGGACCTCTCAGCGGCTTTCGATACCATCGACCATGGTATCCTTCTGGGCCGATTGGCCGAGTTGGGAGCGGGAGGCACTGTTTTGCGGTGGTTCCGCTCCTACTTGGAGGGTCGGTCCCAGATGGTGGTGCTGGGGGATGCCTGTTCGACACCCTGGCCCTTGAGATGCGGGGTGCCACAGGGCTCAATTCTGTCCCCCATGCTATTTAACATCTACATGAAACCGCTGGGAGAGGTCATCCGGGGGTTTGGAGTGGGGTGCCATCAATATGCTGATGTCACCCAGCTCTATCTCTCCTTTCCTCCAGACTCCAGGTTAGCGGTTGAGGGCCTGGAGCGCTGTCTGGAGGCAGTGAGGATCTGGATGGGGGCTAACAAGCTGAAATTAAATCCGGATAAGACAGAGGCTCTCCTGGTTAGGAAATCCTCGATGCAGGTGCTGGACTATCGGCTTGCGCTGAATGGGGTTGCACTCCCTCTGAAGGAGCAGGTCCGCAGCTTGGGGGTCCACCTGGACTCGCAGCTGCTCCTGGATTCCCAGGTGGCGGCTGTGGCAAGGGGGGCCTTTGCTCAGCTTTGGCTGGTGCGCCAGCTGCGGCCGTACTTGGATCGTGCAGACCTGGCCACGGTGATCCATGCCTCGGTGACATCGAGATTAGATTACTGTAACGCGCTCTATGTGGGGCTGCCCTTGAAGACGGTTCAGAAACTGCAACTAGTGCAGAATGCGGCGGCCCGTGTGGTTACTGGAGGTAGGCGGTTCGACTCTGTCAGTCTGCTTCTCCAGCGGCTGCACTGGCTGCCCATTCGTTTCTGGGCCCAATTCAAGGTGCTGGTATTGACCTTTAAAGCCCTATACTGCTCTGGACCAGGGTATCTTAGAGAGCGCCTGCTCCCGTACAATCCGGCTCGTCCTCTTAGGTCATCAGAGAAGGCCTTTTTACAAGTGCCGCCGCCTAGGGAGGTACGTGGGGCGGCTGCAAGAAATAGGGCCGTCTCAGAAGTGGCACCAATGCTATGGAACTCCCTTCCCCTTGACTTAAGAATGGCTCCCTCTCTTGAGACCTTTCGGCGAGGCCTGAAGACCCTTCTGTTTAAACAGGCCTTCTGAGTTCTCGGCCTTTTAACATCTTTTTAACATCTTTTAATATTTTTTACAGGCCTGATTCTTTTATGACTTGCTGCTGCTCTATGCTCTTTTTATCTATTTTTTTACTCTGCTGTTTTTTATGATGTGTTAATATGTTTTTATTTGTTTTTAAATTATGTTTTTAATATGTTGTAAGCCGCCTTGAGTCCCTTCGGGGAGAAAGGCGGGGTAAAAATAAAGTTATTATTATTATTATTATTATTATTATTATTATTATTATTATTATTAAAGGGGGTAGTTTGTACTGGTCCCAGGGTCAAAAGGGGGGCCCTGGAGCCAGTGGAGGGGGCCCAGAAATTTCCTGGAATATTACTTTTTCCTATCTACTCAGACGTTGCCCACACAGGATGCTGGGGATACTACCACAAGCTTGTGGCTGCAGCTACTTGCAAGCCATAAATGCTGGGCCAAGGAATGCATACATGACACTCCTTAACACAGTGTCAAATCTGGGAGGAAACTGGCCTGCTACAATAACTCCTTGGCTTATGGATCTGCTTACCAGAAGGAGTGTATAGGAGCTCAGGAATGCAGCTGCAGAATCACAGCTGCTGCAGAAGCAAGTTTTGGTACAGCACAGGATGCTTTCCATTATAGTGTGAGCCAAAATATAATGATGCTAATTTTTTTTTGCAATGATTTTATATATTTAAAATATTTTAGAGAGACTTAGGAAAGTGTTTGGTTTTCCATATTACGGTATCAAGCTGCTGATGCCTCATGGGCAGATAGACCTGGGCTCTGCATCAGGAAGTCCAGTAGACCTGAAATCCAAAGACTATCCCAGCTGTTGCTACCCTCCCCCCTGTTTTGTCCTCCCTACCTTTGGGAAGGGGCCCAAAAGGAACTTTGTACACCCTGATAAAATTCCTCTCAGAGGCCCTGCTCAGGGAGCCCCCAGTCTCCAAAGAGCCTCTGGGCCTCTGGAGACTTGCTAGAGCCCATGCTGGCTCGACACAACTGCTCTCAGAGTGAGAGCGACTGTTTGACCTCTTGCATGAGCTGTGGGTGCAGGGACGAGGGCTCCCTGCACTACTTGCTGTTTCACGTCTGTGATGCAGCAGTGGCAGCGAAGGAAAGGCTGGCCTTGCTTTGTGCAAGGCCTTTTATATGCCTTGAGCTACTGCAAGACCTTCATGCAGTCATATAAGTTCCATCCCTAATGAATTCATTTATGTAAATTTATTCAAATTTGAAATGTAAATTAATTCTTTTTCCCCAGCCCCCAACATAGTGTCAGAGATGTGATGTGGCCCTCCTGTCAAAATGTTTGGACACCCCTGATCTAGAGCCTTGAGAGTATACTTGCTTGGAACTACAGTATATCCCACTGAAACTGGTGAGCCTAATGGTTTGAGGCAATGGAATCCCAACTAGTACTTCTGCAAATGGAAGGAATTCCATTTGCACAAGAGGAGAAAACTTTTAATTGATCCCTCTTCAATGTGCAACACTCTGTGTTCCCCCAAAATACTGTGTCCTTGATGTTGGCAACCCAAAATGAGGACCAAATCCCTGTTAAAAGAACTTTAGGGAAACCAGAATCCCCTAAAGGGCACTTCGTATGCTCAACTCAAGGAGCTGGTTATTATTGTACTTACCAAAACCTACATGACTTACATTCTGGGTATTTGAAAATCCACCCCCTTCTACATGAACCTGTTTGTACTCTGCATTCATCATTGAAGACCCTGCTCTGCATCGCATTGCCATTAAGGACCTATCTCTGTGGAATCTGCTGCCTCCTAAAGGCCTGAGTAGCCCCACACTGTCCATCTTTCAGTGAGTGGTACAGACAGTTTTGTCCAGTTTGACTTTTTCTTATATTCTGTATTGGTTGTTTATTTTATCTGCACAGGCTGTCTTGGGATTGTATTTTTGAAGTCGATTGTTAATTAAACTCTCTTGGGATTGTTATATGGCACAATTTTGTGCTTGTCTGTACAGAAGGAAGCCCTATTGAGTTCAATGGGACTTACTTTCAGGTGTGCACATTATTTCAGCTTTAGATGATTGTGAAGGCTGGTGCACAGGATGCAGGGCTGCCAGTGCAGCAGCTACTGTATCTTGTACACACATAGTGGACCAGGCCGGTCAGGAGAGATAAGTACAGTTGGACCTCAGTATCAGCAGGGGATCCATTCCTGGATCCTCCGACAGATACTGGAACCCATGGATAATCAAATTCACTGGTCGGACCTCCTGTACCTCCCAGACGCAACCAGAAGAGTCTTCTGGTCTTGTTCCGGAAGCTGTCTGAGGCATAGAAGGCCTTGCGCAGCCTCCCCAGGCCTCAGAAGGTCTCCCTCCCAAATATGACTGGAAGACTCTGGCCACATCCGGAAGACTCTTCCAGTCACATCTGGAAGGTACAAGGAGGTCCTCCTGACCTGTGGATCTAATCTGTGGGTCCTGAACCTGAGGATAAGGAGGACCAACCTATAAAGGAAAAATTTACTTACTTCTCTGGCTGTTGCCTGGTCCCCTATGGGCCTACACCAGCTCTTTTGCTGGCATAAATCTATAATGATAAAGTGGGCATGCCAGCTCAGGACTGGGATATAGAAGTCAGTGCCCTACAGTGCTGCAGACATCCACTTGGTCCTGTCCCCGATTCACCCCCATCCTGGCCTTATCCCTGCCCCAATTCACCAGCAAAACCGCACCAAAGTCCAGTCTGCAGTGTACTGCTGGTAGTGCAAGGCCTTCTGGGTCACTGACAGCAATGTTCTGCAGACTGCCGGAGACACCGCCACTGTGGCGGGCTGCCTGCTATACTGGTGGACCTCATGGTCCACCAGCATACCACGCTGATGGGACTGGGCCAGAACTTTTAGTTTGTAAGCCACCTTGATGGTCCCATGAAGGGGCTGAAAGAATGCACAGAAATAATAAATAGAGTTTATATATACTGGTAGTGAAGTCAACATCTGATAAGTTGTGACAATGGAGAGTTGGGGTTTAAAAAAAAAAAGGACATGCAAAGCAATCAAGGGGTGATCAAGGGTCTCAAACATGATGCACCAGATATTGTGCATGCATATGTGAATTATATTGCATATGTATTGCTTTTCCAATTCATAATATGGACCTGGCCTCAGGAACATCTCTATTGGATTAAATCAGTGCCTGTTCTGTTCTTTAGAATGGCCTCTGATTTATTAGGCTAGCCACATTAACCTTACTAGAATCTCTCTACAGTTAAAACAAGAACTCAGGTGGCCTTGAACTGATAAAAATGAAGGGCATTTTGCCTACCAAGAAATGTTTTCCAGTGGCTCTAATCTTTTGTTGAAACTGACAGAAAATAAGCTGCTAACTGGTAAACAATAATGCCTTCAATTTGTCCTTATGGTAGTTATTCAAAGCCAGTTTCTGGAAGTGCTGATGTCACTTTTTTGCAGAAAAGGACATTAAGTGCCAGCAGTGATAGGCTTATCCTGGCTTAGTCTTCCAGTAAAGCTCTTTAATGCATCATGTTAAACAGAGAGTTCCATTTCTTCATAGTTCTTTGCATGTGTACTGTGCTTAGGCCTTAATACTCCCAAATCCTTTAGGTGATCACATGAATTTCCAAAGAATGGAAATCTAACACATGCCGAGGATCTCACTAATGTTTTTTTTATAGAAGTGTTTGTTTTACATGAAAGCTGAAGAAAGGGAGGATGGGAAAAGTCATTCTGCTGTGAAATCTTTATTTTTTGTGGTGTTGGGTTTATTGCACTGTTACCAGGTACTCACAGTCAAAAATCACCCCCAGTGATCTGATTGCATAATGTTTCATTCTGCATACTACTAACAAATGCCCTTCTGCCTGGGGCATTTGGTGGGCCACTGCGAGATACAGGAAGCTGGACTAGATGGGCTTATGGTCTGGTCTAGCGGGGCTATTCTTATGTTCTTATGTTCATTTGTTATAATTCCTTCTATTGCTCAAAGTTGGTTAGTACTAGAGATAGAACCATTCTTAGCTAACTAACAGCCCAGACCTAAAGGAGGCAGTACTGCTGGATGCAGCAGTGCCAAAGCAGATACCGCTACATCCTACGGCCCTGCAGCAGCTGCCTGAGGTCTCCTCAGGGGGAAGCCCTGCAATGGGGCTTCTTAAGTCTGCATCAGCTATTTAGCCAGTACAAACTTTAGAGACTCTATGTTGGGCCTTCTGACCCAACATGACATTTAGAATCTAGTAGGGCTCACCTCCTCCCTCCCCAGTTCCTCCACTGCCCCACCCTTCCCCCACCCCAGAATGCATCCCCTCACCCCCAAGGCCCTCACCGCTGTTCCTGGGAACTAATGTTTGGTGCGAGGGACAAGAATCTGTTGCAGATCCCTAACAGAGACTGCACACACACACACACACACGCACGTGCACGCGCGCACACACACACACACACAGTTTACATCTATTATGTAAATAGATTTACATCTATTGTGTAAACAGATAAACATGTGTATTGTGAAAACAGTTTACATCTATTGTGTTAGTCAACTGTGCTGCACTTGCCTGCCATGAATATGCCCAGCTAGCTCAGTGCTGGTATCAGGTTACTGAGGGCCCTGGAGCTAAGCCCTGCAATGGCCCCTGCAGCACTCCCTGCCCCAGACCCTGATGGGATTTGGGGCACTCCCAGTGCCGCTAGTCCTGAAGCTTGCGAGTCAGCCTGGTTGGATGAGCCTTCTGATGAAGGTATGGATGATCAGCCAGTGCCTGACTGGCAAATTGTCTGCTCTTCCTGGCAGTGTTTCCACTGTCACAGCTGGAGAGAGCAAGTTCATTGGATCAAGCAGTTCGGTTTTCTGCAAAGCAAATGCAAAATGTTGATGGTGGTGATGTGCTACTGTAGGAGAAATGCCTGAGGACTCTCCTACTAGATTGTCCAATAGGGTGGTTTAAGGCCATGGCATCTGCTATCCTTGTGAATGTTCTGGCTAGAACTGAATTTTTTTATTAATGCATTTTGAAAGAGTATAGACTAACATTTCTTGTGATCCTTACATGAAGGTATTCATACTACAGACAAGGAACTACCTAATCTGTACAGATGTTCCTTTGTAAGCCATTGCCCTATAACCCTACGCCTGTCCTTTTGCACATAATGCTGTAACTGAAAGACGCAATTTTGAAATCATTTGATGAGATCATGACACCGTTCTTTAAACTGTGTTAAAGAAAGTCTGAGAGGCTCGTATGGGATGATTTTTTGTGCTTACATGGATTACAGAAGGGATTTTTATAATTCTTCAGCACTGACCTCACTCAGGACAATTATTCATGCAATAGAGTATCATTCTGAGACTTGTGTATAAATGTCTGTAATATTCCTGTAATGTTCCAGTTAGCATGGTGGCACAGGGAAGCTGTCAGCTCCTATCTAGACACAAACTCTCTAGATGGGTTTAGCCAAATTGCTGTTCTCTCAGCCCTTTCCCATTCGCAATATGAGAAAAATGCAGGCCTTCCTCATAAGGCTGTTATAAGGTTTACTGTGACAAACCTTCCCCTTACCTCCACTGCCATATTTTTTCCCATTGTTCACTTTTGAGAGTGACAAAGAAATGAATCTCTCTCTCTCTCTCTCTCTCTCTCTCTCTCTCTCTCTCTCCAAGTAGTACTTCCAGTGTTATATGTGCTTCTTCCAGACAAATTTGTTCACCATGGCTTTCTCTCCATTGTCCATCTTTCCCTTTACTCACTTTCCTCCTTGCTTTCCTCCTTAGTGTGTATTGCCTTGAGCTTTATACTTTTGGGCCTGTGGGTTGGTTGGTATTGGTGCCATGTTTTATTTTCACACTGCAATCCTTTTTGGGACAAGGAACTATTTATCTATTTATTTATTCAAACCACTTTATGAATCTTTTTTTGTTTAAAAGCTTAGATAAATATTCTTCTTCATCATCGTGATGAATAATTTAGTTGGACTTTACCCAGGGATAAAGCCCTTTGCATCCCAGTGGATGGTTATTATATGAATATAAACTATTTTATATTATGAATATAAAATTCTACTATATTTGACCTCAATAGCAGTCTTCCTCTAAAGGGCAGTGCAGTTTAACTGAGATTATGTGGTAGTTTGGTTGGTGAACATAGCTCTTATTCTGAACTAAGTGCAGCCAGTAGTGTAGCTATGGAGGCGGTGTGATGAATATTGCAAGTGCCTCAACAGGTTGTGGAAGCAACCCCTCCCTCTCGCCACCAAAGCCATTCTGGGCAGCAATAGCAAATTGCAGCACCTTGTGAAGCTTATTTTTAAAGGCAATGTTGCCCTATTATGAATATTCAGTGTACCCACAGACCAGCAACAGTGGCCTGCCTAGATTATATAACAAGCCTTTAGTGGAGTTGCTGGGTTAGTATGATGCCATAAGAATGTTCTTCTTTGACTTTCTAAAATTGTCTCTTGTTTCAAAAGAAGCTCTGTGAAAATGTGGGTGTCTTTCAACATCCCAGTATGACTCACTTTCTCCCATTGTGTGGGTGTTCATCTTGTTTTATGGCAACAGGCCAAGTATCAAGAAGGGCTCCCAGAGGAATAGCCAGAAAGCCAAAGTGGTAATGGAAGAAACACAAAGGCGCAGGCCAAACATTCCGGATTTTTTAACCAAGTACTGCATCATTAAGTAAGTCTCTCCCACTGCTGGCTATAAATAGGCACTTGTGCTTATCACATTCACTCACTGGGAAAGAATGTAAATCAGTCCGAGAATGAAACACCCAGGAGAGCTGCCTGAATAACACTAGTAACTTCATGGGGAAAGATACCTATGTCTACATTTTTCTTCTCTTGGCCTGCAGTATGACATGACGGTTTATATACAAATACATTTGAAGGAAGGTTGTATCATTGGAAAATATGTGCTGAAATAAGGTCTTTTCTCTTTCATTTGCCTTTAAAGGACTTCTGTCAACCAGGGAGGAAAAAAACCATGTTTTATTTTCTGAAAATGAGTAAGAATTCATTTAGAGTCACCAGAAGACTGCCTTGATCAAGAGACAAGGCACAAAGCTTTAAAACATAATGGAAAGGGAAAGAACCAGATCAAAATCAGCTAAATAACTAGGTGTCCCCGTCCCCCCCATCGCTTTCCCCTTTCTCTAGCTTGGCCATACCTACATTTGCCTTTTTTTCCTCATGGCAGATGCTATTTGAAAAATTACTCAGTGCCTAGAAATTCAACAGGTATAGCTTTCCCATCACTGCTGCTTCTTACTGAGAAGTGCTGGACTTACTGAATTTCTACAGGTGTTAACAGCACAGAGTCACTGTCTACAGATAAAAAGGTGACTACCATGGTCCATGCTTGGCCTGTGTGTTGAAACCCAGTTGGGAGGAAAAATTTGATTCATTGTTATGAATTTCTCAATTTTATAATGTGTAATTTGCCCCTCCACTTACCCAAGTGCTCAAGGCAATATACAAAAAAAACACAGTTAAAACAAAACTTTGAGGAAAAAACAGCAACAAACTTGAGAATGAAATTCCACAGCAGTACAACCAACTGAGATACCAAGCTTAATATCTGTAAAAATCTGATGGAACAGGTAATATCAAAACAGTTCCAGTGCGGTTGATGTACGAATTACTGATCTACCTAAACAGAGGCATGTGTCTTGCTTTACTCATAAAGCTCCTAGTGTAAGAAAAGCATCAAAGAGGCAAAAATGTTATCCAACAGAGACTTTTTCAAATTAAATAAATGTAACTGTAGACAAGAATCCTGAGGCTACAGTACAGTACTCTTGTGTGATCAGACTGTCTTACATCAAAGTTGCAGAGCTACTCCCTAAACAGATCCACACCCTTTGTGCTTCCAAACTACAGGCTTTGATCTCAATTATGGTTCAAACCAGAGGCAGGTTCCAATTTCCTTTTCTTCACATTTTAAGCATCTCAGACCCAATGTCAGCAAGTTCTCATCCTCCCCTGCACCTGGGCAGAGTACAGGCCAAAAAGGCAGAGGGAGCCGCCAAAAGAAAAGGAATGTTCTTAATTTGCCTTCTTATTTCACTCATTTGCTCTGGGATAAGAAAATAGACCCTGAAGGAAAAGGTTGAGTAAAATAATACTGTCTAGGAATACTACTTACTCCTGCAGTATTTCACTATAACCTCAGCAGTTCTTACAGATTAGTCAAATGCAGATGTTGAAACACAGAAAGTTGACAAATTGGGGGCAAAGGCAGACATAGTGTTTTTAAAGAGCACTCACACAGTGCTTCCTTCACCCTTGGCATGAGGCTGGCTTTGTAATTTGCATGGCAGACAGACATAGCAGCAAGCTGAATGCTGGTTCAGCCATCAGTCTTGCCTCTGTGGTATATGTTAGTTGTTCCTTTAGGGTCCTGTACAGACTCTCCCTTCCTGCTTCAGGCACACTGCTCACCCTTATTTTGTTGAAGTGTCCATGTACATTTATTAGTTTATACATTAATATTCTTCATCTTATTTAAAAAAAACTAAAAAGGCAAAAAGTGCAAACAATGGCATAGCAAGTGGGGACAGGAGGCAGCCCCCCCCCCCCAAGTACCCAGCTAGAAGGAGTACTAGGCAAGACCCAGCCAAGATGGCAGCAGTGGGCACTCTTCCTCAGCAGCTCAGCAAAGCTTGGAGCAGTCACTTCTTAGCTCCAGAGCTAAGAACTGGCCACTCTGAACTTTACCCAGTCCGTCGCTGCTCTCTGTTCTTATGAGCACACCACAGTTTCTTCACCGAATGCTGAAGTGATGTTACGACATCGCTTGACATCACAATGTCACCAGCTGGGTGCCATGGCCTCTTGTGACACCACTGAGTGCAAAAGTACTCTGGGGCTAAGAGGTGACGTATTTGTAATGTCCCAGGTGCTCGTGAATCAGCAGGCCAAATGTCCAACTTTTTCCCAGTTCACACTGAACCATGCCGCAGTTTTGCAGAACAGATTTTGTTGAGCTTGTCTCAGGAGAGGAAAAAATGTATTTACGCAGAATGCAATGAGGATTCTTCTGAACTAGCCTGTATGTTCTGAAACATTACATCTTTCTTCATTCTGGTAGCAACCATGGTAGATTTTGATGGTTACACACACGGTAAAATGTGTGTTAAATGGGTGCAAGAATCCCAGCCTGTTTAGAGATCCAAGTTTGAATATTTAATGATATAACAAATGACTTACATTTAATAGCAAAGATGTATTAGAAATTTGTTGACTTTTTATATGATGGCTTCTGCAAAGAACATAGCCCTTCTGTCTGCCACATCTCAAGGAAGGCTGATTGCCACATGCACGCACATCAGTATGCGAACTGTCCCTTTTGGAAAGTTGTGTTTGAGATGATGTTAATTAATGATGATGATAATTAAGTGCTGATGGAAGCAGATGATGAGTATTTGATCTGTTATGCTTTTTTCATACATGCCATTATCACCTCACCTAATTATTAACCTAATTTTTTCCTTCCAAAGTCCAGGGCGCTTATCATTTTATGAGAGAATTTTTCTGAAGTACTGCAATCATGAGGTAAGAGATTGAAGAAGAAAGAAATTCTCCTAGTTTATGTGCTGCCCAAAGAGTAATTCAACCTCTAGTGTATGTCAGTGTCTACAATCCTATATGCACTTTCCTGGGAGTAAGCTCCACTGAACACAATGGGGCTTACTTTTGAGTAGATGTCTAGAATGACCTATAAATGCATGGCAATTTCTATTGATAACCATTTCAGAGAATTATAGGCCAATTAATTATGGAGTATATACCAATAGTCCAGCTGTTAGTTGTAGCTACAGTAAGTGCTCCCCCCAAAATGCAAAGTATCCAACATGACAAATTTGTTTATATTAGTTCACAAGTTTCTTTTTGAATCTTTGATTCAGTAAGTATCTCTTGTTGCTTTAGTTTATTGAACCCTGAAATTGATGAATAATATGCTTCAATTGTGCATGTACTTCCTGAACATAATTTCTATTAGGTTATAAGGTTAACAGGGCAGTTTAGAAGCACACCCTCTCTCTCTCTTAGAAGCACACAATCCCTCCCTCCCTCCCTCCCTCCCTCCCTCTCTCTCTCTCTCTCTCTCACACACACACACACACTATCCAACTAGTGCAGAATCAGGGTTAAATCCTAACCCCTTATGTCAGTGCTTTCCAGCACTGACATAAGGGCAATGCAGCTCTGAGGTAAGGGAACAAATATTCCCTTACTTTGAGGAGACCTCCGTGAGTGACACCCAACTGCAGGATGCAGCACACGTCCCATTGGCACCGCTACGCCAGTGCTGGAAAGCACTGACATAAGGGGGTAGAATTGTGCCGTCACCCATTTTGTCTGACTATTGCAACTATTTCTAAACTTTTTCATCTCATGGCACACTGAGAATGCACTAAAATTGTCAAGGCACACAATAAGTTTTGTCAAAGCACACCGCACTGCCAGTGAGGGGCTCACATGCCCCAATGGCCCTACTAATATATGATCCTCCCCCAAACCCCTGCGGCACATCTGCAGACCATTTGTGGCACACCAATGTATCATGGCACAGTGGTTGAAAATTGCTGGAATATTGACTGTAGGTTATAGTGAGAGATTCTTTCTTCCCAAAGGTAGGATGTTTCATAGAATTAAGAAAAGTGGCAGTAGAGGGGAATAAGACAGATAATTCTTTAGTGCCTTTGAGGCAGAGGACCCAATTCCATTTTCCTTCCCTTCCAGTTGTGCCTTCCTGGCCATTATCTTCCTCTGTTTTGATATTCTGACAATCAGGTGCTAAAACATTTCAGTCTCCTCTCATTTTGACTGGATCCATGACAACAGTGACAAACATAGTATAGCTATTAACACAGAAGATAAGGGTATCCTGTTTGACTGCTCAAAAGCTCATGATCCCCAATGTATCTTCCAGCTTTTATCATTTCCCGTTTTCTTCAATGCCACAGAATAGTCTGTTTGTAATTCCTTTCGTCCTTTACCCTGAGAATGGCACAAACCTCATTGCTTTTATCTTTTTCGAACAGCATTTCCTTGGCATTTTAATTATATTGTGCTTAAAGCTGAAACCTCCACCAGAGGAACATGCATCATCATGTACTAGGGCATCATGTGCATCATCATGTACTATCATCATGTACATGTTTATCTGCATTGTTCATTAATTTAAATATAACCCAAAGTACAAATTTGTATAAATATTACATATTTATATATCTTATATATTTATTTCAGGCATCTGAAATAAATATTTCAGGCATCAGTTTGAAACACGTGGCCATGTCTGTTTACACAATATTTTATTCCTTCCTTCCTCCAAAGAGGTCAGGGTGGCTTCAGGTGAGGTGCAAATGCTTCTCCCCTGTCTGTCAAGTCTTCCTGTCTTACATGAACTCCTATCAAATGACGGGGAGAGTCTCCATCTGGTCCTTTCAGATGGGGGGGAAGTCCCTATCTCGTCCCTTCAGGGCAGCAGCAGCTCCCTCTTACTGAGCGGGAAGAGCATCAAAGGACTGACCAGGAAAGTTCCATCACCAGTGGATAGGAGGAAGGGGCTCTCATCACTGCTTCTATTCAAGGCACTGCTCCTTGTAATGCATTCAGGTCCCATAATCACTTGGCCTGTATGGTTCTCCTCCCTGCTATTTGATCCATGCAATAGCCCATATGAGAAAAGCTAGCTTCAAACTTAGTGACTGGCCAAGTTCACATGGTGAGCTTTGTGACAGAATAAGGAATTCACCTCTGGTCCTAATCTGTCCCCAGATTACTATGATAATGACTATGAACTATGCTGACTATGTGGTCTGGACCCCATTTGTCTTGGCATGATAATTTCTCCCCTTTTTTCATGGGAAGGTTTTTGTTTGTCTTTTCCCATCTTTTGAGGTGGATGTGGAAGACTATAAAGTACTGTATAAGACTAGGAGAGCTGGTTTTTTAAAAGCTCATAACAGTTCTTCATATTTTTAAGGACACTGAAGATCAAGCACCTACTGATACATTAAATACAAATGTTAATTGTGTTCCTGATGGCTTTGATCATATAGAAGAAATTCTTATTCAGAAAAAAGCAAAAGGAAATGTGGATATTGGAAGAAAGACCCAACAGATTCTTGAAAGCGTGAGTGCTGATTTTAGTGCTGTATGAGCAACCTACCTTTATTTTATTTATTTATTTTTCACATTTTTATACCACCCTTCCTCCAAGGAGCTCAGGGCGGTGTATATAGCTGCTCCTCTCTTTTTGTCCTCACAACAACCCTGTGAGGTAGGTGAGGCTGAGAGAAAGTGCATGGGAAGATTATGCATGGGAAGGATAGAGTGGATAGAGAGATGCTCTTTACAATCTCACATAACACCAGAACCAGGGGACATCCACTAAAATTGGAGTGTTAGGACCAACAAAAGAAAATATTTCTTTACTCAGTGTGTGGTTGGTCTGTGGAACTCCTTGCCAGAGGATGTGGTGATGGCATCTGGCTTAGATGCCTTTAAAAGGGGATTGGACAAATTTATGGAGGAAAAATCCATTACGGGTTACTAGACATGATGTGTATGTGCAACCTCCTGATTTTAGAAATGGGCCATGTCAGAATGCCAGATGCAAGGGAGGACACCAGGATGCAGGTCTCTTGTTATCTGGTGTGCTCCCTGGGGCATTTGGTGGGCCGCTGTGAGATACAGGAAGCTGGACTAGATGGGCCTATGGCCTGATCCAGCGGGACTGTTCTTATGTTCTTAAAGTGACTGGTCGCCCAGGAAGCTTTATGGCTGAGGGAGGATTCAAACCTGGATCTTCCAAGTCTAAGTCCACCTCTCAATCCACTACATCACCCATTGGCAAAACTTCATTTTATTTTTATTTTAATGGGCACAGATTACAACCTGTTTATTTTCTTAATGTATACATAAATAATTGTGAAAGTAGACAATGATATACCACAGCTTCCAAACATAGAACTCTCTCTGCCACAGTGCTCCATAGGCTGTACACAATTTATGTGAAACAAGTGGCGCAACCTCTCCCAGAAAGCTGCTGTGTGACTAGCTCTGATCCAGTATCAGAAGCTTGGCAATTCTACAAACATAAGGAAGGGTCAGGGAACCTAAATGGGAGGTAGGGATGAAATCTATTTGCAGGTGGCAGTGGCGTCGCTAGGGGGGTGCGGGCTGCACCAGGCGACGTGCATGGGGGGTGACGCGCACTGGGGGTGAGATGCTAAAATCGCGGTGGTTAGGAGTAACCCCAGCATATTATATACAGTTGGATGCAGAAATTCGAGCAGAATGCAATGCACAAAACCAGAGTGAAATATCTCCTTTCTATCAAAAGTTATGGCCAAAAAACTGGAGAACAAAAAATGCATGGATCTCTATGGAAAGTGAAAGTGAGCCATATCACGTGTTTACTCGTGAGTAGGCGAACTTGCCTTAGTCTTTCGGAAAGGGCAGGCTGAGAGGAATTCAACAACATCAGAATGGTCCTGATCCAATGAATGCAGCCCCCAAAAACACCTGAAAAGGAAGTCCCTCCCTCCAAGCAGATGAATATTTTGAGCCCTATGGAAAGCGAAACTAAGCCTCGTGGTCCCATTTACTCGCATGTAAGCAAGCGTGCCTTGGCTGGTTTGGAAGATCAGGTGAGGGAGAGTGCAAGGCTACCAGAATGGTCCTGTTCCTATGCACCTGGAGCTAAACAAGTGCTCCAGAAGGCAGTCTCCTCCCCCCCCCCCCAAAAAAGGATCAAAACAGAGGCTTCAGCTGATATGGTGAATCTTTTTGAGACTTGCAAAGCCAGGTGGATCCTGACAGTGATCTGGTTTAAACAGAAGTTCTTAAATTGAACTGGGCACTGGGTAGGGCTGAAAACCTTACTGGTTGTTTTTTTTTTTTTTGGGGGGGGGGTGTTATTACAGGCAGGCTACAGAGGAAATTCACTTGGTGGTCCAGGGCTGGCTTCTGCTTATTTATTTGTTTTACTTTAATTATTTATACTTATTTTAATTTGCCTGATGATGTCACTTGCACCATGACATCACTTCTGGTGAGTCTTGGACAGATTGCCATTCTAAAAAGTGGGTCCCAGTGCTAAAAGTTTGAGAACTGCTGCAATAAGGTGTTAGTAAAAGTTGACACCCTTGGGGGGGGGGGTGACACCACTAGTAACCAAAATCACTAAAATAATTATTTGGAAGAATAATACAATCATGTCATATCAATCAATGTGTAATATCATGCAGAATGTTTTCTATCTTTGTTCTATTAAACACGCCCACCACCTGGGGTGTTGTCCCGCCCACTGCATGGGGGGGTGACACGCTGGCATCCCGCACCAGGTGACGCGAACCCTAGTGATGCCACTGGGTGTGGGGTTAGTTGCTATGTTTTCCTAATTGCAACGGCTTTCCCTAGTTGCATTTCAGCACAAGGAGTAGTAAACATGACTAGATCAGCTCAGAAGGGCCCTGATCTAGCCCTGGTTTCAATTTCCTATGGGAAACTTAAAAAAAATAAAAAGATATTCTGGAATGATAAAACATTTCTGGGAGGGAGAGGTATCATTGCATTTTATTATATTTATAGAGGGCTTAATGAAAGAATAATGGATACTGTAGATAAGCACCTTTTCCCTGACATGCACACTGTGGTGTTTAATGAGATAATTTGTTGATGAACCACTAGCTTCTTCCATGGTACTGCATTTTTTCATTCATCACAAAATGTATGCACATTCTGTTTCATGATGTATCCCATCCAGTGGTTTCTTTTGCGTGCATGGAATCCTAATATGTGCATGGAACTCCATTCTGTTATTACTGTCTATTTCATTTCATGGACATGGCAAATCTTCAGGTACATTACTTTGCAAATCTATTTCTGCTACTTTCATTACCTCTCAGTGTGCATTACAGTACCCATACATAGAGACTCACAAGACAAGAGGAGATAGAAATCTGCACGGCTGGGATTTGGTTGCACAATTTGTGGAGGATATGAATGCAGGCTTCTAGACTCCACTGGGGATCATTTCAGTCTTCTTAGATGTCTCTGGCTTTAGGAATTAATATGATCAAACAAAATGAACTTCAAAAAAAATCAAAATTAAAGATAAAATTTATGGTAATTTTAAGCATGCAAATCCAGCTGAATATATATATATATTTTTCAAGCCACATTTTATGGCAAATGCCATTGAAAAGTTTGGGACTTTCTGCATTTCCCCTCATAGCATCTTCAACAGAGCAAAGGAGAACATTTTGATTTCCAGATGTGATCTTTAGAATCATTTAGCTGCAAAATCACTATGGGGATTACACAGGTCCCTTTGACCCAATAGCAGAAAAAAATAAATCCAGCTTTAAAGTCACTTTTAGCTGTGTTCAATTACAGATGGCTGGCCTTGGATACCCTACCTCCCATTACTAGGACAGAAAATTGTACAGATTGAACCATATTTGCTTCTGCCTCCTTAATATTGCTCTGTGCTGTCCCCTTCTACTTCACAGGGATCTGTATCAGACCAACTGGAAAAAACACAGTTTAAGATCAAGAAGCTTTCAGAAAGAAAAAAAACCATTTTGAGCACAATACAAGAATTTCAAGGCAAGATTTTTTTAATCATTCAGCTTTCCTAGATCAGGAATAATGTCTTGGAAAAGATGTTGAAATAGATAATAATAGATTCTACACACACTTGGAGAACCATCCAAAACAGCTAGTCCTCCATCTCACTTTATGTTAGTGCTGCAGCCATTTTCCTTTACATGCATGAAGAAAGTTTCATACATTTAGCCTGTTTCTGGAGGTGCGATGGCGTCATGGAGAGAAGCTGCCTTCTAACACAGGCAGATTGAGACAGTTCTGGGAGGAGAGAAGTCAAATGGCAGTTGGTCCTCCTAGCCAAGCATATAAAGAGAGACTTGCTGTCTTGCCTTTTCCTCTGATGGAGCCAGGTGATGATGGAACTTGTGTTATGGACAATGTGCAGAACTGTTCTAAGCCCCAGAGAATGCCATGGCATGAGACCTAATTGCAGCTAACAACAGGGATGTGTGGTCAGGGAGGTAGGGGAAGCAGAGCGTCATGTGTCATACTCCAGTGAAAATAGCCTCAGGCATGTGCTGCCTGCCCACACCTCACCCAGTTTCTGAGGGCTTGTGGAATCAGAGGGGAGGCTAAATTAATTGCTGCCGCACCTTTCATCTCTCCCCCTATAGTAACAGGAACCATGCCTATTACTAAGTCAAGAGGTGTGGCAGCACCAAGCTCAGCCTCCTCTCTGACTGTGGCCAGGTAGTACCCCAGAGTGTCTTGTGGCTTCCAGGCAGTGCCTCAGAATGCCTTATGGCACCACAGCAAGTGCCTCCCCAGCTATTGACCTCATTGCACATCACTGGCTAACAAAACCCATCAAATTAAAACAGTGGTTCTCAACTTTTAGGAGCCCGAGCTGAGGAGCCACTGAGACAAAAATTGGAATTGGCATGGACCACATGCAATCATGGTCCATGCCAATTCTGGGGCTCTCCTTTAGCTCTTGGGCCCCCTTTATGACCCTGAACCCAGGTACAAATTACCCCCTGTACCCCCTCTCATGGGCCCTGCCTATAACCATCACCCCTTCACACAAGAATACAATTAAATTTGTAATAATTAGAAAAGATTTATTAGAAATTTATTATTTATACTGGAGATTTGTGGATTGCCACTTTTGTTGCTGGCTGTGGGAAGTTCATTCTCTGCCTCTCTGCCCTTTGAAGCAATCAAAGGCAATCTTTTCTTTTCCTGAGACTTTGCAGACCACTTCTCAGGGTCTCTCGGACTACCTGTAGTTCCCAGACCACAGGTTGGGAACTAGTAATTTAAAAGAAAAAAGAAATAAGCCCAGTTCTGTGACTATAGAGGCAGCAGACTCATTGAGGTCAATGGACTATGTTCTAAGAAAGACTGCAGAAACATGCGTTAGTCCCAACTGGTCACACTATAATATAAGCATCCCATGTTGGCAAACAGACAAGCCAGTGTCCTGAGTGTTGCTCCAATGTAATAGATGGTTTATATTTGCGGCAAGTCTCTGGGTGCTAGCTCAGGGACTGCATAGTTTTATGGTACTTTGAAAATGTGTTTTAAAAAATCCCGTTTTATTCCTGAAAGCACTCAAAGCGACTCACAACAGCATTAAAATACAATTAAAATCAAACTATAAAATGCAAAATAAATATTAAAAACATATAAATATTTGTCTTTGGGGACTTTTGCTACTCTAAAAGAAAGAACTTTTTGCTTTTTGCCCCCTGCAACAGGGCTACTTGATTCACCGCCAACCAAAAGGTCAGCAGTAAGTGCCTTCATCTGAGGCGCCGAGCGCTCCACCGGTCCTACCTCCCTCTGTCCCTGCTCCCTTCCCCCAGCACACCTCCCCCTGCCCTCTCCCCACCTCCCCATCACGCCTCTTCCCCGCCCTCTCCCCGCCCTCCGCCCAACTCCGCCTCCCTGGAACGCCTCCTTCCCACCTCCCCCCGCCGTCGCTTTCCTCTCCACTGCTTTATAGTCTGTGTGACTGCTGAGCGGCAGAGGCTGGGCACCAGTGCTAACCCAGTGCCGGCCAGTGGCCATTTTAAGGAACAAGTTGCATAGTTTTGTCAGAAGATCACCAACTTTGTGCTTGAGTTCCATAAGAACTCTTGGAAGTTCCATAATTGCTTGTGTCCTAGAATTCAGTGTGGATGACATACTTTTCTGTAGCTCCCATAATAGTCTGCTGGTGTCCTGAGATTAGTGAGAAATGTGGACAAAATAGACAGGATAAAACTTGAACTTTCTCAATACTCAGACCAAAGAATGGTACTGCAAGCAACACAGACCAAGCAGCAAGACCACACAGCTGAGCAGGAGACGAAAAAGAAGAAGAGAAATGGGAAGAAAGATGCAAAACCTGTTCTAAACATGGAGGAAAAGGAGAACACCTATGAAATTCCATCTTCTGTTCTCTCATCTGTGCCGTCAGGTGATCCAACAAAACAGGTAAAATAAATTATAAGCACCACTAAATTAAAGGTTGTGATTTGGCAAAATGCTGGCACACGGGGCACAATGATGTTTACCACAGAGAGTAAGTATTTTCAGTGCTTTATGGTTGTAAACCCCTTTGCAATTAATTGACTTTATTGCATTTTTATAGCAGGGAGTGATAGCTGCTCCCCAGAGCTTCACTTTGAATCAGCTTACTCCCAGTTGCTCATGACAGATTAATTTTAAAGGTTCAAAGCCATTAGCATTCCAAATGCCAACTGCCTGCTGATGTATCAAATCTGGGGTCCTGATTTCACAATAATGGCAAGCCACTGAATGTAACTTAAGAATGAAAATAATACCTATAATACAGGTCAGTGCTTGTACAATGCTGGTGTAAGAAAAAGAAATGACTTCCTTGTTCTTAAAGTGATAGATTTGTATGCAAAGGACTTGCATGCATTTTAAATGTGCATACTCTTCACTTCAACCAACTTTTTTGCAAAGCTGAATAGCACAGTATGCAAACATGTTGGTAATGTGCTTTACACAAGTTAGCCAGCATGGCTGGGGGTTGAATTCCATCAAAATCAGTCGATCAGAATCATATAATGAATGGGATGAAATTAGTATTATTAGGGCACAAGCTTAACCAGGTCTACTCAGAAGTAAGTTCTATTTTGTTCAGTGGGGCTTACTCTCAGGAAAGTGTGGTTAGGATTGCAGCCTTACTTATTATGCAACTCTATACACACTTACTCTGGAGTAAGTCCTATTTAATACAGTGAGACAGTCCAATCCTATCCCTTCCCTCCAACAGTCCCAGAGGTTTCCTCTGAGTAACAAGATTTGTTCTGTTACCTGCTCCCTTCCTGGCCTCAATCCATCTTCCTCCCTACTCTCTTCCGATTTTGTTCTTCCTCCTCCCCATCCTGTTGTGAATACCCCACCTCTCTCTCATTCCCCACACTGACATATCAGCACCAGGAAATGTGGGTGATCCATTGGTGCACACTCAGTGCTTATGGTGGCAACCAAGTCACAGTGAATGGCATGTAATGTTTTGCAATAGCCACCAAGGACTTTACACTGCCAGAACACTAGTACAGCTTATGGCCCTTTTAGGATGGGGGGGGGGATGTATATGACATTAAGAAAAATGATTTTCTCATTCTCTTTCTTTGTGCTTTACATATATAGATAAAAATGATTAGGCACACCTTTGCAACCCACCAAAGCTGCATAAATGACAGCTCTGAAAAAGTGTGCACACTGATAACACGGGATGCTCCTGTGTTGGTCCCAAGAGAACAGCAAAGCAGAAAAGACAAAGCTGAGCAGCTAATCATTGCAGACAATCTTGATTGTGTTTAGGTATTCATGAAAGAAAACATGAACATCTATTTCACAGGAACCATTTGACACTAATTCTCCTTCTTTTTAATTTGAGGCTGATGAATACACAGAGCTAGAATGCCTTGATGTGAAAATAAAACTGCTGTGGAGAAAACATGAGGACATAACTTCAAGATTATCAGAGCTGTGCGGTGCGTACTTAGATGGACATGATTCCTAAAAAGACCAGGGGTATAGTTGGAGGAAGCAAGATGGGCAGCAGAACTCCATAATTTCTACAGCAGCAGCATTTTATAAGGAGGAGCAGGAGTGTTCCCACTGCTACATCTGGAGAAATTCTATGGTTCTATGAGATTTTCCTCATGGAATAATACTTGTAAAAATCCCACTGGTAAATGGGATTTATGTTCAGTCTGCCTGTGTTCAGTAATCCCCCCCTTCTTTTAGAACTTTTTGTCCTTTCAGTGTTCCCCTTCTCTCCTCTTTTTTCTGTTTCTGAGAAGTGACTTTCTTTTCTCTCTGTAGCCTTTCCTAGGAAAATTGCATTTGCTACAGTGGCTTTCTGTATCTACTCTTAGCTGATGACTCCTACCTATCTCTGGTCATCCATCTAAACTTGTACATTCAACTTCCTGTCTGACACATATTCCCTGAGCACTTGTTGCTTCAGCTCAAGCAGTATATTGCACAGCGAGTGAGAGCTCTTGTCTGTTTGAGACAGGCAATGTTCTTTGATAATATACAAAAACATTATTAAAAGTACAAAACAGGGAAAAGAAACCGAGAGCAGTTTCTAAAGACAAAATGTGGAATCTCCTCCCTTACTCAAGTGGCTATCACTGAAGGTCATCTTGGACATTTGACTCCTCTCTTTAAAACAACAAACACACAATTCCTTCAAAGCAACTTTCCCTCAGCCAGGCAGATGGATGACAGGGGCAAACAGGGTAAATATATGTGATTGTTCCAGTGAAAAATACTTAAGCTTAGTTACGGTAGGGAAGAGAACTTTTTGTTTGTTTGTTTTAAAAGTATTGGCCGAGTGCCTTGGCTTTTATGGGGACAAGGGACAAAAACAGCCTGAGCTGTTATGTGGTGTTTGTTTTTCTTTTATGGTGTTTTGGTTTAGTGTTATTGACTGGGGAGCACCATGACATCCTTACTTCCAGTCAGTAGAATATCATGGCTGGCCTCCCTGCCTCCTGCTAGCACATATGAGGCGTAGTTCCACATTGCAGCAGAACACCCATGAATTCTGATGCACCTTGTACCAACATGCTGAAAAGCACTGAGGTGGAGTCATTCCTAGGAGAAAAGGGGAAGGGATGCTAAACTCTTTGCCCACCTTCTGCTTTACCATCTTCATATTTTGTCTAGCCTGAGCACTGAGATAGAAAACAAACCTAGAGGTAGAAAAGTGGGAAGGGAAACAGCAAGTAGCCAGTAGAAAGAGGGTTCAGTTCATTCACCCTGTGGACAGATATTGCACCCTATGCAGCAAAGAACATTGTTATTTTCCTAGGGACCTATTTAATTCTTAATGTAATTTAAGTTAAAGGAGCTTTGTATGCATTTATGAGTTCATTCAGATAGTTTTATTCCAGAATATTCTACTGTGAAAGTGTATTGAAAACCACTCATTTCTGAAACACTCTTTGGCTTCGACATAGGGCTGACAGGAGAGACTCTGGAGCCATTCCTTAGTCCTTAGCTAAGTGAGTGCATGAGTCCTATTTATTTTCAGAAAGCCTTGGACGTGGCCCAGTTTCATCCAGAATCTGTCCCTTCTGCCTCCTTTATCCAAAAAGAAAGAGACAAAATCTGCAAATAACATTTGAACTTCTGAATAAGGAATAAGGGCAAATGAAATATGGAGTTAAATCCACTGTCATCAATTCTGTTTTTGCATCAGTGCTGTGACATTGACAGATAAGAGAGTGAAAAGGAATTCCTGAAGCTGCATGGGAGTCTTTAGTTTGCCAGATGAAGACAAACTTGCCATTATAATGAGAATACGTGAAAAACGTGATGTCCAACTTCAACTTAAAAGCTGCCATAGAAAACATCTGGAAGCTCTGATAATAGCATATCATAATATATGCATTCTCCACAGCATCCTTATAATGGTCATCTACACACACACACACCCCACAATTTTCTGCATGAGTACATAATAGAACTGGGTAAATATTCTGAAATTAGTCAAATGCTGAGTAAGCATGTGACCTATGACTTTCAAAGAGCAGACTAGTTTCAATCCATTGTATAACTACACTGTTTTCTTTTCTTGTGCTTTTTTGCCAAAATGTTCTGAAAACCCTTTTGCTCAATAAGAATAAAAACACATAACTCCGCTTTCTGCACTTTTAACTTTGGAAATAACTGAAATCAGTCAATCAATCAAATAAATACAATAGTTTTCACCCACCTCAGCCAATGAGTTACTAGATACGCATCACTAAAATGAGCGATTTGTCTGCATTTATTAATTGGAGATACAGGACAAACCTGTTATGTTCTCTATCTTTCTGTATGTGTTTTTCTGTTTATTTTCTTCTCCAGTTGTTTTTGCTCTCTCTCTTCAGTCTGTCTTCTTCCCTTGTCTTGCTACCTTTCCTCTGTTTTGTGTCTCTTTTTCTAGTTTTCCTTCTCTTTTTGTATCTTTCTGGGGTTTTTTTTTTTTTTTTTTTTTGCAATATTTTCCCTATCCTCATGTCTTTGTCAATTTACATTTCTCTCCTCCCTTCTCTCTCCATCATCCCTTTACAGTTTTGCTTCAGTCTTTTTACAGTAAACACGTATATCAAAGTATTAGGCTGCTGGTGTAAGTGGGTGCCTTCTCTGCCTACTTCTTGGCCTTTTCAAATGGGAAGTGGGGGAAAGAGGAGGACAAAAAATGAGAATATCTGTGTCACTTATAGGGGTGAGAAAAGAGGATAAGAAAGAAAGTGGATCATGGTGGGGAGGAGGAGGAAGGAATGAGAAAGTGGCATGTGTTGCTTTTTCTGTATAGGGCCAGTGCTGAGTCTGAGACCGAAGTGTCCATCATTTGTTCTGGGAATGTAAGACACTGACAGCCCAATCCTATGCATGTCTACTCAGAAGTAAGTCCCATTGTGTTCAATAAGACTTACACCCAGAAAAGTATGGATAGGATTGCAGCCTAAGGAGGCTTTGTATGCTGATTTTGAATTCCCATCAGAATCCTTAATTATTTTTAAGTTACTTTCTCCAGTGTAACTGATTTTTGTTTCTTTGTTTTTTCTTCTTTTTACCTTTCATTCACTAGAGACAAGACAGATTTTAGAACAGAAAAACAGAAAAGCATCATTAGAGGCAATTGATCAGAATTCCAAGATTTCTCCAGAAAAAAGAAGGCTGCAAAGTGCTATATTCTGCAGATTACATCCAAATAAGGTGCAATACTAGCTACAATGTACAGTACAGGTGTTCCCCCGTATCCATGGGGGTTCCCTTCCAGCCCCCCCCCAGCAGATATGGAAACTATGGATACGGGAGAACCCTATATACAATAGCACCCCATCTCCATTACAGCACCTTAGTTATAGTATCACTTGCAGCATGGGTGCATCTTGTTTAACTGAAGAACAGAATATGCAGGCAATTTGTCTGCATACCTCATAGAGGAGACTAACTGAACATTAACCTTAATGTTCAGTTAGTCTCCTTCCAGCGTGCAAAATAGCCCCCCTTCACCCCATTGCATTACTTCCTCTTTGTGCATTAGTAATTTAAAACAAAACAGAATCTTACACTTACAAGTTTATAGTCACATTACATAAGAACATAAGAACAGCCCCACTGGATCAGGCCATAGGCCCATCTAGTCCAGCTTCCTGTATCTCATAGCGGCCCACCAAATGCCCCAGGGAGCACACCAGATAACAAGAGACCTCATCCTGGTGCCCTCCCCTACATCTGGCATTCTGACTTAACCCATTTCCAAAATCCAAAATCAGGAGGTTGCGCATACACATCATGGCTTGTACCCCATAATTTAGTTTGACCCTAACTTAAACCTTGTTAATGACCAATTAGCTGTAGCCATTAGTCCTTATGTCAAAATATGTTGATACACATAACTTTTCGCTGCTACCTCTTTGCTGCCCTGCCGCAGAGTTATGCTCTCGAATGAAATTTCCCGTTTGCTCCCCTTGTGAGCCCACTCTTTTGTAAGTTAAACAGTCCATTAAACATTTTTTATGGAAGTGAGCTGGCATTTCATTTGGTTCTTCTCTTTTTGAGCTACAGCATCAGGATACCCCCATGGGATGGAGGTGACTCTGTATACTGTGTTAGTTAGACAATGTATATTGTGCTTACTCATGTAGGACTCACTGTACCACAAATGGAAAGTGCCTTAATGGAAAAAAGTTAAATGTTGATGGCCTGTTAGCTATACTGCAGGACCAAGTGGCTGTAGCATGCAGTACAAAACTAAGAGATGAAGACTGAGTTTTTTTGGCCAAGAAACTTCTCCATATTTTCTCTTTCCAGGATCCTGAACTTGATATCAGTGACCTTCAAGAAGCTCTCCAGGATGTTAATAAATGTCTGGTTTCTCCAAAGGAGTTCTCTTATATTTTCCATGTAAGTCCTACTGTACCATCTGTCAGCAGTCAGATTGCTATCATGCAAACTGTCCAAGACTTCTTCAGTGGGGCCAAAGGCAATATGCCTGGAACATCTTCTGTATGTCTTGGAGATTACCAAAAAAAACACAATGTTTTGGCAGCTGACTCATGAGCTTTCTATTTTATCAGTTTTGCCAACATTGTGTTCAGTGTCTGGGAAGCTAATGGCATTCATAGTTGTGTGTGTTGGTAATGGCAGTAGTTCACTGCAATTGCCTGAAGCCTATTAGGTTCATGTAACAGGATTAAGATTTTCCCCCTGCCTGGCAAAGCAAATATTGGGATTTCAGCTACTGGAAATTGTCCTGAAAATCATCCTTTTGCCATTGCATTATTGAGGCATTTAGGTGATTTTTTTTTTTCCTAATAGTTGCCTCACACGTACCAGTTAAATGAAATTCTTCCTCCCCAAAATGTAGAAAGAGAAGTCAGAAGAAGTGGCTTATACAAGTGAGGACCCTTTCAGGAGCTGACAACATCTGTGTATCTGGAAGGTGTCCCTCATGGATATTATTAATGCAGAACAGTCAGTGGCATAGGGCTGTTGTAAATCTAATTTACATTCCAGTCATGTTGGATGGTTTTTAGCCAAAGTCATTTTTACATTCAAATTTATGATATGGAAGATGCAAATAAAGAAATAATCCATGATGAGATCATCATTTGCACAATTAGCATGACTCCCATCCTTAGTCTTCATGCTTCTTCATCAGTCCCTCGATCTCTGGGCCTGTCCTTGTTGGTCTTGCCTTCCTCCACTCTCTGCAAATGTCAGTATACTTGGGACGCACCACAACACCACAACACAACACAATTCTTCCATATGCCCAGCAAAGTGACTATGGCAAGGATGGTAGTAGTAACAGAACAGATACTTGTCTAAAACACTGGCTATTGTAGGGGCAACCCCTGCAAGACCACTGCCTTGAAGAATGTTCCCATTTTTGTCCTGCTGTTGGTTTGGTGTACTCAGCGTGCTCAATATTACCTAGCTTTTTTTACCTCTTCACATGTACTGTCTTGATGTTGCCATTACAAGGTGAGAAATTATCCTTACACCCAGTTTGCAGCAGGAGAGCTGAGGCTGAGAGGGAGTGACCTGCCTATGGCCACCTCATTTGTTCATGTAGAGGCCAGATTCAAACCAGGGAAGTTCTGATTCACAGATTGCTTCACCACCACACACTGGAGGCTGCTATTGTGCTTGGAGGGGCTTGAGGTGCAGCCCAGGCATTGTCTCAGCAACCTTTGCAACAACTTTTATTGTTAACAGATGTCAATAAAAAGACCACATAATTAAAATCAAAGAAAAACAGCACAGGCAATGAAATTTCAATACAAACCAGTCAGATAAAGAGAATTGACCATCAGTGCTAAAAACATGATGGAACTAGAAAAGGATATGGTTATTCTTTTATGGTTGTATACTTATAGATACTTAGAAGAATATATACTTCTATGGTTATATGAGTAACAGAACAGATATATTTATTTGTTTAAATTTTGGAATGGAAAGAAAAGTAATGATGCCCAACCACAAACAGCAAACCAAATAATCTCAGGACAAGGCCTTTCCACATGGCAACTAACCTCCATCAGCACAGCAAGAAGCTGTATCCTATGTGCCTGCCAATGCACCTTTGCCCATGATGAGGAAGGGAGCTATACCTCCACCAACCTGAGAAGATGGACCAGTTGTGTGGGAGAGTTTCCGAGGTGACACTGAAGCAAAATAAATAATAATATATAATATACAGTATTTATATACCGCCTTTCTTGGTCTTTATTCAAGACTTTATTCAAGGCGGTTTTCATAGGCAGGCTTATTAAATCCACGCAGGGATTTTTACAAATTGAAAGAAGGTTCTCTCTTTCAAGAACCACTACATTCAAGGTGTTACGCTCCGATCTGGTTTGACATTCTGGCCTCCATCCTCCCACGCTCCGAGCAGATGGAACAGCTCAGCTGCAGCTTGCCAGCTGCTTCAAGGTCGCACGGTGCCGGTGGCCTCGAACTGGCGTCCTTGTGGATGTTAATCTTCAGGCAAATGGAGGCTCTACCCTCTAGACCAGACCTCCTGCCCCCCACTTGGCTCTCTTATAGCCCAGTCCTACCCAAATCCCCCACCCCCACCGATGCAAATGCATCAATGGAGCATGTGTTGACTCCTGCAGGAGTAGGCAGTCATAGAGGTCACCTCCAGGTAGAGGAACATTTTGCCCCGAAGTAAGCACCTGTTGCCATGATGACTCTACTTGAACCTGCACCAGCAATTTTGCTAGCACAAGTCCAAGTGGACCTGGGTAGGTGGATCATGGCCAGGGAGGGGGATAGGATATAAATGGAACTGCTAAAGCTCATATCCATCTCTTCCCACCCTCAACACAACCCTGTTCTGCCCTGTTTCCTCCCTGCTTGTTGTTTGCAGCCTGGCTGCACTCAATCACGCATTGCATTTTGGGATGGCCTTAAAGCATGCTGAACTGCTGCAACACATGTCCTGCTGACCCAGCAGCCTGATAGGATAGGGCTGCTAGCCACTGTTGCACCAGCTCTCAGAAGTTTTAGTTCCTAGGTGATTCCTCTGTTTTAATTTCTGTTAATGAAATACTGGCCAACAATTCTATGTGCGCCATCCCAGAATCCTTTGGCCAGTTTGTGATTGATATCTATCTACTGAAACTTTTTGTGTCATTTTACCATGTTTAAAAATCACACAGGCCTCAACAAATGCTACAATCCTCCACATGCTTTTGAGACTGCATTCCAATGGATCTTATTTAAATATGCAAAGGTTTGCCACTATAGTAAACGTAGAGATCAGCTCGTCCTCAATGCTTGTCATAAGCCAAAGGGTAAATGAGAGTGCATAGGCTTAAATTAATCATACAAAAAAAATCTGATGGTTATTTCCTTATTTTGTAATTATCACCATTTCAGACAATATGGCAATCCCATTCCAGTGGCGAGTATTCAACCTTTCTTGACATTTATGGTGCTTGCATTAAATGCTGAAGTTGCTTAAAGTCCTTGAAATGAAGCGTCGATGCCACAGAGCGAAAGGAAAAGTTGCCTGACCTATCACGCATGATAATTATATCATTAATATCTTTGAAGAGTGCAGAGAACAGCTAGAAATAGTAACTGGGGAGACTTCTATTGGTTTGAGTGAGCATAAGACCTGCCATCCAACCATTTGACAACCATTCCAGTGGTTTCAACACGGAACTTTCTTTAGTACATTTATGGTGCATTTCATTACATGTCCTTGTGGTGCTCTCTCTCTCTCTCTCTCTCTCTCTCTCTCTCTCTCTCTCTCTCTCTCTCTGTGTGTGTGTGTGTGTGTGTAAGAGAGGGAGAGAGAGAAAGATGGAATTGGAGTATTCATTCATTTTAAAAAGAGTATCTTAAGAACATGCTGTACAAATTTTTGAGACTAGTGCAACCAAAAAACAAGATTGGAATTGCAATTTATAATTTGTAAATTATAGGTTTGTACAAGTGGATTGCAAGAGAAATACCTTGGTATACTTCACACCCTCAAAAATCCACCCCTCTCTGTACTTCAGACTATGCTTTTGGGCTCTTGTGTGCACACATCTTTGGCCTCGGCAGCAAAGCCCCACATGTGCAAATGCCTGCACAGAATGACATTGAGCAGTTCCTCCCTAACTATCTTTGATGGGAAGTGTGAATGTTTATAGATTAACTGAGGTCTAATCCTTGAACTTCCTTGCTGAAGAAGAAAACAGTTTGGTCACATTTTGCCATCCTTTTGGGGGGCCAAAAGGAAGATAGAAAAACATTTGAATTGGCTCCAAATGAAAGCACATGCTTCACACACTTGTAACCAACCCTAGGGGAAAAAAAGAAACCCTTTTTTTGGCTTTGAACATTTTGAACAGGAAGCCATTTACCATTGGAATGCTTGCTTAGCCAGGCCAAGAAACACCCGTTCTTCTTACTTCTGGGCTATCAAAAAATGTTGAAGGTGAAAACGCATAATTTATAAGCAGAACCCCCTTTCCTGTTTTGTTTCATTTTTTTCTCTCCTTCTCTTCCAAGTCTGTTTTTCAAACTCTGCATTAGGAAACACATTTTCCCTCTTTTATACTCACCTTTCATTTTATTTACTCAGCTGCATGTTCACCTCAATTTATAGCTCCTGCACTTACCTGGCTCGGAATCCAAACAAAGAGAAGGGAAGGTGCATGTTACCCTTTCATGGTTTTTGAGGCAAAGGAGGTATCTGGGTGGAGGTGAGTCTGCTGTGGGATTGATATCCATTGGGCTACAAGCAGACTTTCCTTCAGGATATTCAAAACAATTTGTTTTAGAAGATAATGCAGAAGGTACAAAGAAAGACAAACCACAGAAGACGTTCAGTACCTAAAACACCCCACATCCTAAATTATTAGCACTAGCATTTTTTATGCTTAACTCAAGTGCAATTTCTAGTTGTGCCAGTTTATTACTCTCTAATATTTACAGTGCTGCCCCATGGTTTATCCAGTGCTGTGTCTTGTTTTCTAAAACGATTTCCTCAGTGTTGGCAGCACCTTCCCTATACTAATAAATAAGTACTTCTAAGTACTATGTACTAATAGTACTATTGTACTCTAGTACTAATAAGTAAAGATATAAAGTGATGTGAGCTCTATGCCCCCCCACAAGCATCCCACCTGCCAACTTCAAAAGTACTTTCAGAATGCTCTACAATCTGGATCACATAATCTAAACAAGCATGTTGCAATGGTCCACATTTTACTGATAGGGAACAGGCAGCCCAATCCTAATTAAATTCCTGCATGGTTACACAGTGGCAACACTGTGAGCTCTACTGCATCCCGTGGGGGAATTCTGGCTGCATGAGGTCTCCCCCGCCTCTGGTTAAGTCTCAGCAGCTGCAATGGTGATATCACTGGTGCAAAACCAGAGTTGATCCATGTTGGGCGGAGCAGGCTTGGGAGGGGGGTATAGGACACAGGGCATATCAGTGCCACCAATCCTGCCCCACTCCTGGGCCAGATCTGGCTACCTATGCTTCCTGTATTAATCATGGATGTCCCTAGTTAATCAGGGATCACACAGTGAATGGGATGGAATTGCAGTCCTACCATATATACTTGTGTAGCTCATAGATAAGTAGAGGGCATGTTTCAAGCCCAAAATCATAGAATTTGCTATGATCCATTGGGTACAATTTAGGGCAGCAGTTCCCAAAGTTCTGCTTGGATGTTGGGACCGCAGGTGAGTATTTGCAGGAATAGGGCCTTGGTCAGGGGTTTAAGTAAATTTTACCAAAACACATTGGCCATTGAGATCCAAAGCTTGCGAAATTCTGTTTCTTGTTCCAAAAAAAATCCAAACAGGAAACGTTGTCTGAGGATGTTAACGTAGTTTTTAAAAATTATCTTCTGTGGTTTCACATATTTGAAGACTATCACTGGCTTAGAAAGCCTCACCCTCCTCTGGAGGAGTCAGATACTGGGAGGCTGTGCATTTAGACAAAATACTGTGCTCTTGCTGTTTCAGCAAAAAAAAAAACACTCTGCAAGAGACGCATCCCATCTTCAAACACTGAAGAAAAAAAAGCACCTCTCCAGTCTGTCAAAACCTTTGCAAAACAAATTTGAATTATAACTTTTTCTCTCAAACTGTAATATAAAAAAACAGGTCATCATGGACTATTTCAAAGGCTAAAAGCTAACCACTGGCAATAAACATATTGCACCGGTAATTTAATGCAGGAATTATGGTAGAGCAGATGCTATTTGGGGTCTGGCTGCGGAATACTGCAATAAAATCCAAGCAGCGATAGAATGATCTTCTTATCCCACCACTGTGGTTCTCAAACACATTGAATTTTTGTTAATGAAAGGGGACATTAGTAATGGGGGGGGGCTGTTTTCCAAGCAGAACTCTGCCAAGCAGAACTCTTCACTGCTAGTAAAGGGCTTCATCCCCCCATCTATGTTTCTGTGTACAGATGTCACTGCAACCTGGAGTAGGATTAGGATCTGGTTTGGATCAATATTTCTGAGTATCAAATGTTTGGAACAAACAGCAAAGGGTGTCCAACAGTGTAGATCACCTTCTTGCCTTGCTTGTAAGTTTTTAGAAGGATCTGCTCAGCTACTGTTGGAAACAGAACACAAGGAAGGATCTTGGTTTGATCCTGCAAGAGAATGCTCATGTTTTCATCAACTTGCTACATCTAAAAGCTAATTAGGGGTGGACTCTTATTTCATCTGCACTATTCTTGGATCAGCAATTGTCACTCCAGGTAAAAGGCAGTACAGGCATGTGCAGCTTAACAACCGTCCACATATATGATGGTGGTCAAAGCACAATAAAGGTGCTCTTAATGAGGCAATCTCGACCCCCATAGTCTGCAGCAGAGTGTCTGTTTACACAACAGAAAGGCTCTTAATTCAAAGAAGAGGCAATCTATCTCCAATAGCCTGTGCAGCCAGCTAGTGTCTGGCAGGGAATGTCTGTTTGCATAACAAAGGCAACAGATTGGACTGAATGTTCACTTAATGACCTAATCGCATAACAATGGTGATCAGAGAACGTATCCCTGTCATTAAGTGGTGCACAACTGTAATTTCTTAAAAGCGGGCATGTTGCCACTAATCCAGTTGTCCGTCCAGTTACTCCAGGGATGTTGGTCACAGTTAGGGTAAAAATCACATGTGCTTGCTTGCTTTCAAACCAGCATGATAATTTCTTTTTGCAAATAACACCAAAACAATGCTTCTATGAAAGAGGCAGCCCAATCCTAACTTTCACTGGAATAAGCAGGCCAAATGGCCTGTGCCATATCCAGCAAAGGTTAGGAGGTGGCTGGAGTACAACTTGTAATAAGAGGACTTAGTAAGGGGACACTGAGTAACGCCCCAGCCACCACAATGGGGTACTCAAATCTGCACCAGTGAAAGTGCCAGAGGGCAGTCTAGACCCGTCCCTAGCCCAGTCTGACTTCCTCTTGCCCTCCCCTGCCCTGAAGTGCCCCAGTCCATCCTCTCCCTGCCCTCCCCAACCTCCAGCACCAGCTGCTGTTGGCCGGCGCAACCTTATTGGGTCTGGGCGGTGCAGAGGCTGAATGTGGCCTCCACGGGCTGGCACATGTCCTAATGCCAGCCCAGCCAACTCTCCCAGAGGCATTACCACTCCCGGGCCAGTACAAGTCTTGCGCCAGCCCAATGGAGGGTCAGGACTGTGCTCAGAAGCATTTAAAAAAATGATAGGGCATACACAATCAAGTTATAAACCGCAGCAGGGGCTGAGTGCACATGTCTGGTCACTGTGCTTTGGGACCATTTTGTTAAGCCCTAAAGCATGCATTTGTGTGCACTTGTAATTTCATCCTTAACTTTGACCTTTGACGGTGTTGCTGATCTGTTCTGCAGAGCTTTGCATATGGTTGCATATGATCAGGTGTTGAGAAACATGCAGACACAGCCTGATACAGGCAGCTCCATTTTACACATGTGGTTCTTGATCCAGCAGAGGATGCTCACAGGGAAGCCTGCTTTCCACACTGTTCACTTCCTCAGATCAGCTAATGGCTGCTTACTGCATAACCTCATCAACACAAACCATCATGTTATATTTGCAGGCAAATAAATTTGTTCAAGGAAGCTGGCTGTTTTTTGAAAATCGTTGTCGGTTGATAGCCCTAATTAATAGTAAACCAAAACCATTCAAAAACCTGTTTTGTGTTTTATTGTTCCTCTTTCAGATACTTGAACTTCCAGGTCAATACAGGCTAAACCTTGAACTCTTCTGCATAGTGGCAGCTCTGTCTGAGAAAGTGACCCAGCTTGAGTAAGTGATTAAACATGAGAACACTTTGAAATGCTCAGCTGTTTTTACGACTGACTGGGGCCATTTTGCAAATGCTTCACATTTAGCAGCAAAAGATGGCCCCAAGCATCACAAATAAAATGCCAAAATAGGAAAGCACTTTAGACGTTTCCTTACATCAGCCCCAGATTAAACCAATATAGAGGTTCCCTGGTCTATTTCATGCTCTGACCAAATAGTAAACATGAGGAAAGATGTTAGTTGGGAGGGGATGGATGATAAATGGCATTTTACATACTTCAACACTCTCTTAAGTTCTGTTCACCTAGTCACATCAGGGGCTTCTATTAAATCCAGACCCATTGTATTTTGCCGGCCAGAATTGAATGAGTTTAACATGAAGAGTTATCTGGATATTCCACCAGGCATTCCTGATCCTGATTGACCATCCCACAGCAAATGAGAAGCATATGCTTCTAGTTCTGTGTACTAGAGCCATGGACTCTGGTAGACTCTGTACAAAAAGTTACAACCATGAAAATTGCAGTTACTAGTACAATTGTGCCTCCACATACATGGGGGTTTCATTCCCAGAACCTCCGCAGAAGCCAGAACCCACAGATAATCAAATCTGTGAGTCTTTGCATGTAAACCCTCTGAATGCAACTAGAGCAGAGCCCTCAGAAGGCCTGCTAAGGCCTTTAAACTTCACTCCCAGTTTTGCAAAATAACCCGGAAGTTATGTTCTAAGGTCTCCCATAGACCTTAGAAGTCATTCTGAGGGTAGGAGGAGGCTGTGGGTGGCCTCCCCAGCCCTGGGATCACCCTCGAGACACAACTGGAACTCTGCTCAATTGCATCAGGAGGGTGCAGGTCAGGTCACGTCTGGCTCAACATGAATCAGAGACCCAGGTTGAGTCAGATCCATAGACAAAAAATCAATGGATAAGGAGCCTTGACCTGTCAGTGTAGTAACAGGTCATGTAGGCCTCAGTCATATGCAGTGTTCCAGCAATGTCACATACTTTACAGCTGTTGCAAACCGTGACATGGCATTTGGAGCAGCTGGGCCACAGGCACTGGTAAGTCAGAGTGGGGGTGTGGAAGGAAGGCAGCACAAGGGCAGAACAGAGAGGGAACAGGGAGGAGACCAGAGTAGAACTGGGGTGGATCGCAGCTTAGAAGGGGGTGTCTCCGATATCCTGTCACCTTCCAGGCCTCTCTGACACAGGTCCAGGTAGACCTGTTCTAGCACCCCAGAGGCTTACCAGCTGTGTGTGTGTGTGTGTGTGTGTGTGAGAGAGAGAGAGAGAGAGAGAGCCTGTATCATCTTCAAGTGATTTCATATCAATTTTCTCATTTTACAAAAACCAAGTTTGTTTTTATAGCAGTCTGTTCAATGAAGTCATCCTTGGATAGGATTGTTGGGCCTTCTCTGACTCATGTGTCATCTTCATCCTTGCCATCAATAAATCTTAGCCAACTGAAGTGACATGTATCTATAGAGAGGGCTGAACAGCGTGCTCATGAAAGGTTTAGGACAAGCCACACCTGCTCAGACTCAGCCCCCCAGCTGCAACATGGAGATAGCGATACTTACCTTACAGGGTTGTGGTGAGGATTACAGCAAGATAATACACATCTGAAATGCTTCAGATGTTTCCAAGTGCTGCAGAAAGGCTAAGCACTCTTATTTCTCCACTGTTTGGGATATTTAAGACATGCTTGTGGCACAAGCTCCAGGCCAATGGTTCTGCAAAGGTAGTAATAAGGGAAATGACTGATTCACATCTACCGCACATGCAAGCCTTAGAGACTTCAACTATCTCACTGCCATTATGCCATGGGCCATTAACCCTGATGCTCCTGACATTAAATGGTGCAGCTGGGCAATATCGGACTGAAGATCCGTGGCCAAAACTAAAAATAGAACACATTGAGGCCCTTTTCTGTTGTGAAAAAAATTCCTTCTCCCCTGCAGGTTTGAAATGTTTTCTGCCATCTGAAAAAGCCAGACATTTTTGATCTCCGAGGACATAGCCTGTTCCCTCGGAGACTGTTTCTTTTAGAGGCAGTGGAGCTACAGAAGGGGATGCTTTTGCTGCTTACCTTGGCAACCATGAATTGCTAAATATTCTTCCCATGAATGGAAGCCTTTCAGGGCCATTAGCCTTTGCCCACAGGTATAAACATTCTTTCATGAAAAATCTTGACAGGACTGTATGCTGCATAGATAAAAACCAAGCCGATCAACAAAGGCATATTATATAACAGAATAGTTCCGTAAAAACTATAAATTAGATTTGAGCACAAGGCACGTCTTTAATGACGTAGATGCTGGCTATGGTCACGTATCTGGTCAGCAACTATCTTGGGTTGCGGCAGTGAGGAGAAGGATCAAGGGAAAGCTTAATAAGATGCATTCTGGTTTCTGTAAGAAGGCAGACTGCAGGGAATATACGTTGAGGACAGCTCCACATGAACACATGACCTCCACTGGTCTCTCTTACTGGCATGAAGCTCAAGGGGGTGAAAAAGACAGGTTTTAATAATACTCCTAGCATTCCAAGTTCACAAGCATTTTTTATATCTCACTAAGCAAACTTTATAGGTGAAAGTCTCAGTTTATCAGTACAGACTCCTTGTGCCAGAATAAAAAGGGATCTGTTGTTCTTCCCTACAAGCAGCCACAGGTTTGGTACGCGCGGATTTGAATATTTGCGGGTTTCGAATCCCCAGGATGGGGATACTCCTGTAGCCCTCCCAATCCAACTAGAGTTGTGCTCAGGTTGGGTCTGGGGGCCCTTCCGAGGCCTTCAAAGGGTCAGAAACCACCATCATTTATCCTGCCCCCTCTTGGGGCTGAGCTGCCCTCCTTCCCACCCCCATAACCACCCCACTCTGCCCACCCCTACCTGTTCTGCTGGCCCCCACCCTGTTCAGTTCCTTCCCCAAGTCCGCCCAACACCCTGCGCTGGCTTACCTGTGGGTGGGGGCTCTGTGAATCTGCTGGCACACAGGAGGCAGTTGTGGCCTCCGCAACAGTGGGCCCGCTGCACTTCTTGGCAGAGACTGCTTTACGGCAGTTGTAAAGCAGCCTCCACCAGCGCAATGCTGGCAGGGGAGGGGGATCAGATTGGAGCATTAGTAGTGAAACACAGAAAAAGTCCCTCTCTAAAAATCTCAGGAGATGAGCGCATAAGACAGGTATTCTTTCAAATACTTGGACCCCAAATATTGGTATTCCACTTGGTAACATACCAGCAACCAGTGCAAGCAGAGCAACACAGGTGTGATTTACTTAATGTGGCTGCTGCCAGTCAGCAGTCATGTAGCAGCATTCTGTGCAAGCTGAATTTTCCAAATGGTCCTCAAGGGCAGCCCCATGTATAAGGTATTACAGTAACCCCACTGAAATATAACCAATGCTTGGACAACCATGGCTAGGTGTGCTTGGCCCAGGAAGGGGCACAGGTGGTACACAAACCTATGCTGGGGAAAAGCATCCTGTGCCACATCAGGCTGTGTCCAATAGTAACCCCAAGCTTTTCCTAAGCGTGCGTTGTATTTGTCAGCTTTGCCAATAAGTAACATTTAAGAACTAGTAGGAGTGAAGTTGCAGAGCTGTTTGGAGGCAAAATCTTTTGGGCTACATACTTTTTCCTTCCTTTCATAATGCTTCCAGGACCAGCCAGCATCTCCAGGTTTTGTATTTGAAGTTCAGGCAGACTCCTGTGTGTGGCTGCTTGATGTTGACAAGCAACGCAGCATGTATTCAGTGAGCAAACCTCTTGGAAAGTAACATGGTGTTTACCCAAGGAAGAAGCGCAACAATCTAACTCACAGATTTCAAAAGCCTTTGACAGACCTCAGGAACAACTTGGGGACCAAAGCATGGAAGGCTACCACTGCCAAATGAAACACAGAGAGTGCTTCAGCAGGTGCAAGGGGGAGCCACACACCAAGACAGGCCAATTGCAATCAATCAACTGGCCATCCACTTTCTGGATGGAATGCAAGCACAACAGGAGAGAGAGAGAGAGAGAGGTTCATTACAGGTTCATTATGGGTTACAAGTCATAGTAGGTATGTGCAAGCTCTTGGTTTTAGAGGCAAGCTGCCTCTGATTGCCAGATGCAGGGGATGGCACCGGGACGCAGATTGTGTCTGTTGTCTTGTGTGCTCCCTGGGGCATTTGGTGGGCCACTGTGAGATGTAGGAAGCTGAACTAGATGGGCCTTTGGCCTGATCCAGCAGGGCTCTTCTTATGTTCTTATGAGAGAGAGAGAGAGAGAGAGAGAGAGAGAGAGAGAGAGAGAGAGAGAGAGAGAGTCTCCTTGTTGGGAACTGATAAGTGGCCTCTTCAGGAGTTGACAGATTGAACCTACATTGTTGCCCAAACAGGAAACATTGTACTGATAAGGAAATCATTTCATTCTCAATCATTTTCCTCTCATAGTGGCATTCAATTTTTTTATTCCCAATTTATGAAATTGTTGGATTTCCCCCAGAAAATAGTGTGAATTATGCAATTAGTAATTAACATAATTACATACTTAATATGACTTCACATTTTTCTTTGGGCTGATTTTGTGGTCTCCTTGGGTGTTCTGACCTTCTTTTCTTTAGTGCCACCTCTCCTACACAGAATTGCCTTCCTCTCAATAATATATTGGGTTGGCACCATCGCGCTTCAAACTATGTCCCAACTGGAAGGTTTCCCATTGCCCTGTGAATGCCAACAATTAATCCAGTGGTGGCCCGTGTCATTTATGTGGCACACGGTCAACTCCTTTTAACTGTTTTCTTAAGGCGTTGCAGAACAAAACCTTGCACTCATTGCTTGGAAACAATTAGGGGAATAATACCACTATTTGCCACTGCAGAGCATGAAGTTACAGTCCTGCAAGTGTTTCTTTTGATGTCACCGAATCTTCACAAGCATAAAGAAGTCTCATGACTGCAGACTTCTCCCTAAGTCGGTGCACAAGGTATCCCAATTCACAAAAGGGCAGAAATAATTATTGGGAGCATATGTTTTATTTCAACTTTGAGGTCACTGTGGAGATTGAAAATAGAGAGCTGAACTTGTGGCAGAATCTTCCCGAAAACTATGCCACTGGATGTGAGATCAGCAAGCATCTAAAACTATCACCATGTATCCAAGAAGTGGCTGCCAGAGGATGAAGCTGAGGAAGATTCCAGGCAGAATATGTTTTCAGTAACCAGTGATACCCTATATATGACCTGTAAATGAAAGCTTAAAGGTGGTGCCATTTTGGAGGCCATTTGTTCCTCACCTTGAAACTGCATGAAAATCGAGTACTGGGATGACAGTTGACTTGGATGATGGATCTTGAGTCAGCACAAGTGAAGAGCATCTAAGGGCGCAATCCTAACCCACTTTCCAGCACTGGCATAGCTGTGCCTGTGGGGCATATGCTGCATCTTGCGGTTGGGGAGCAATCATGGAGGCCTCCTCAAGGTAAGGCAATGTTTGTTCCCTTACCTCGCAGTTGCATTGTCCTTATGTCAGAGCTGGAAAATGGGTTAGGATTGCGCCCTAAAATCTTTATCTTCATTCAGCCACTATAGGAGTAAGACAAGGGCAAAACAAGCTTAAATAGATTGAACACGCATTAAATTATGAACTAAGTGTAAAACAGAAAAACGACTTTGGAAAGGGAAATTGTGTTCCTTTCATTGCAAGAACAAGGAAGCTAGAAAGAGCTGGCAAGAATGTGGTAGAAGATCTTCCCATTTTTCCTCTGGTTCTACCACATGACTGTGACCCTAAAGGGTAGAACATGATCTCATTTCACTATTAATCAACCTAAGTATTTGAATAAGAAAGATAAGACTGCTAAATATAAAAATTAAACTGAATAAAGTAACCCTGCTGAGAAACTCAGGTACAAAATACCCAGGGTGGCACATCTATTGTGAGTGATGTAAAGGCATTTATATGCAAACATTTGTGTGATTTGGAGCCCAATTCTATGCACATCTACTCAGAAGTATGTCCCATATAGTCCATGGGGCATACGCCCAGGTAAGTGTGGAAAGGAGTGCAGCCTTGAAGTGATTCTACTGGTTGCCTGTAAAATCTATTAGTAAGGATTGTTTTCATAAACACTTAACAGCTGAAAATGGGAAACCGATCAGATGTGGTCATTTTTGAAGTAAGGCTTACAGATCACATTGAATTTTGTATTAAGAATTCCCTTGTCCATAATATGCCTCTTTCTGACAATGCCTGTGTCTTCAGAACAATGACCTAACAGCAAAAAAAAGTATGAAAAACCGATTTTGGGGGAACTGTGTGGTCAGTAGACTTCTTTCCAGAAAAACAAATAAGCACTGATCTTAAAAGGGAGCAGATGTTTAAGTGATTGTCTCTTGGTTCCCTCATTGTAGCCCAGTGATTAAGAGACTGATCAACAAGCTGGATTTTGAAGCCCTGAGCATTCGCATTGAGAAGGCAAAGGAGCTCTGGCATCTTCTCCAGGAAAGTGAAGGAGAAAAAGAAAGGCAAACAAACAGAAAAGCTCGAGGATCAGTGAGCATTCGTAGCCTGGCACTGGAGCTGGCAGCAGGTGGATATTCACTGGAGGCTATTAATTTTGTAAGTCAAACTCATTAAAATTCCATTTCCCTTTTCAGGCCTAGATGGCATCGTTCCAAAATCTGTCGTCGCCGGCCTGAAGCTGATTGTTTTCACCCACACCCTTTGAAAGGCTTGTACAACACTTTTCAGAGTTTGGGACACTTATGAGCATGATATGGAAAAAATTGGAGGCTCAACATTTGTCTGTAGAGATGGAGGGCCTTGCTGTAGTGTGTGTGATCCAAAATGTCACAGATAAATCAAATCCAGGAACTAGCAAAACAGATCAAAAGCCAAAAATGGTCAAACTAGTTTAGCCCAGTTGCCAGTTTCCATTTTATTCTCTTTTCTGCTGACAGTGGATTCTCACTAGCATTTGAAGAACAGGAAAGGAAGATAATAAGGTCAGATGCTTTGGCATTCTCTTTTCCTGACATGCGAGGCAGGCTAGATTCAGACTAGTTTTGCTTAACCTTTTTGATTCTGATTAATGAACACTTCACATAACCTGTACAGAAAGGGGGGATTGCCTTAACTTCCTTGCTTTTCTATTATAAAACAAATTTTGGGCTGGATTGACCTGTGGGGCCAATGTCAGAGGTGAGCCAGGTCAGACAGTGGCCCACACCCATCAGCGGGCTCACTTGGCCAGCCCAATCCCCTGAGCGCCGCAGTAACGATCAGCTACCATAGATTCCTTCCCATTGGTTGGTGAAAACTGGGAGATAAGCCACATATTAAATACTAATCCCATGTGCGATTCTGTTGACGTGGACTACTTGCCTCTGAACAGACTATGGTCTTCTTCCCTAGTTTACACACACTCTCTCTCTCTCTCTCTCTCTCTCTCTCTCTCTCTCTCTCTCTCTCTCTCTCATATGCACACACACACACACCAGAAGCTCAGTCACAGTAGTTCATAAGATCAGGTGCAAGGTCCCCAGAATTGTTGCATGAACACCACTGGCTCTCTCACATCACAGCTAGTGCTTTCAGCAATAACCATTAGTGTGGCATCCCACAAATTCACTGGTGTAAGATTATGATGTTGATGATAACTTCAATGACATTTTCAGTCTTGCAAAATGCATGGCGCATCTTGGCTCATTCACCCAACACACTGTGAGCTATTTGCCAGTGAGATTGTGACTTTGTCCAGGCCACCCAGTGAGCTTCCTAGCTGAAAAGCTTTTTGAACCAGAGTGCCCCCCATGAGCAATTTCAATACAGAGTCCAACACATTGCATTACGATTCATAAGCACAACCTCTTGCCTTCCTTTTCCTTCTTCCAAGGAGTTTGTCTGGCAAGCAAAGTGGAAATGGCAGCTTCGAACCATTTACCAAGCACGGTATCCAGCTGTAGTGGGTGGCAGAAGGACAAATCACTGTTTGTACTTTTTCAGGAGAAGCCAATCAATAAGACAGCAACATAAAGCTACAATTCTTGACTCACTTTTCAAGAAGTCCAAATTAACGTCACTTGGACATGTAACTGGAGTAAGTAGGTCAAGAAGAAGAAGAAGAAGAAGAAGAAGAAAAGGTTCGTGCAAGTATCCATTTGGGTTTAATGAAATGTGAAGAGGATTTCCAGACACTTACAAAAAAGCCCGCACTTTGAATGAAGACAAGGAAAGCTTTAATATATCTCCCATCAGCCAAGCCCCCTGCTTTTTGATTTAAGGGGAAGGAAGGAAAAGCAGCCACTGTGAAAGTCAAAACCACTGGGTTCAGCTTCATCGGCCAACTCCTAAAAATAGGCCTGCTTTCTTACGGAAAGGTATACAGAGTTGGAGAGAAAAAAACGGGCCGTTTGAACAAAACATCTCCAAGTTGTCTGAATTTGGTGCCAAGCGTACAGGGCAGCCTGATAGTTAAGAGGCCTCTTGTGCCGTTTTTGGATCTCAAAGGGCTCTAGTGACCAAACACTCATGCTGGAAAGCAACTATGGAAAATAACCTGATCTGTAATGAACAAGCCGTCTAATTATTTTAACCATTCTTTGAGGTTTGCTTTTTTTTTTTATTCAGCATAACGACTTTAGCAGGCTAATTTCCTTCGTCGGTATTCCGGTTTCTCATGAGGAAGGATGGATGGTCAATGGGATAGCTGAAAACAGCAGACGTCGACCCCAAACCCTATCTGGGTCGTAATGCAAGATTGTGGAGAATTCAGACTATTTCCTATTTCATACCTAGACACCCTTTCTAATGTAAACAGCCTGCTTCACCCTTGGTTAATCCTGTTCTGATGGTGCCACTTTTCTGGAGCAAATGGCCCGATCTTATCCCCCATCAGTTTACATATACACCAGCTCTAGTGCTGCATAACTCTGAAGAGACTCCTGGGGTGGGTCTAGGCCGGGAATGAGGGAATGGGATTTGGTGTGCACTGCTGCGGTTGAGACCCTCCCCCTCCTGCTCCCAGTTTGGCCCTATCCCTACCCTGTTCCTCCCCAAACCACCCCCTCTGCTACCTTACCTGCTCTAGCATGGTGTCTGAAAGCCACTGGTACACATGCTGGACCTCTAGCCTTTTGTGCCAATGGTCTCACTGTGCGCAACAATAGTGCATCCTTTGCTATACTATAAGAGGACTAATGGCAGCAGGTTGTGAGATCTGCTGCTGTAGGCCCTCTATAGAATGGGATTGTAAGTTATACTAGCCCTTAATCTTATGAGCTCTCCATGTCGCTGGAATGGTCCAATGGAAAGGCAGAAGCCAATACAGTTGGTTCCAGCGGCATCACAGGAGTTGCCAGAGCATGATTGTGTACAGCCACGAACTGCCTCAGGGACTCTGGCTCCTGATTTTGCCTTGAGGTTGACTCCTGAAGCCTTTTCCACAACTGGATATGGCCACAAGGCAGTGGAGGTTTGAGGTCAGAGTTTCCTTCTCTTAGATGAGCTGCCTTCCCAGGCTGACGAGTCCCATCTACCCGGTGGAGAGGGGGGATTTGCTGCATGGGTAACAGCCTATCCTCCATACCTTCTTTACCCAGGCTTTGCACGCTGGAGAGGACACTCCAACTTCACCATACAGCGTCGGCACAACACGGGAAGCAGCAGTTTACTGGTTATAAGTCTTCGCTCAATTGGCGAAGAGCATGACGCAGGGGCTCGAGTGTGATGCCAGGGGCTTCGCTCAGTTGGCGCAGAGCGTGACGCCAGGGGCTGCTTCCGACGGTGGGAGAGATCATTGCATCTCATTGCATCTCATCTCATATACCGCCTGCCTTAAGCTGGGCAGTCCCCAGCCAGTAAGGTGTTGCCTCGCCACAGTCCGTTAACCTCACGGGGTGCGTGGGGTTTATGGTGAAAACCGACAAGCGGATCGACAACTCTGCACCATGCAACAGAAAACATAAAACTCCTGCCCTAAAGCTGGGCACCTGGAACATAAGGACAATGACACCTGGCTTCTCTGATGACCTGCAAGAAGTAGACGATGCACGCAAAACAGCTGTCATCGACATGGAGCTGAGCAGACTGCAGTTGGACATCATTGTCCTTCAAGAGACGAGGCTGCCAGATTCCGGATCTGTCAAGGAGAGAAATTTCTCATTTTTCTGGCAGGGAAAACCACCAAACGAAACCAGGGAACATGGCGTTGGCTTTGCGGTCAGAAATACCCTGCTGAAATCCATCATCCCACCTACTGTGGGAAGTGAAAGAATTTTGTCCCTGCAGCTCAAGTCATCAGCAGGATCTGTCACTCTCATCAGTGCTTATGCACCAACTCCAGCAGAAGCCAAAGACAAATTCTACAATGACCTGGCCACCACTATCAAGAAGATCCCCGTAAAAGAGCCATTGTTCATCCTCGGCGATTTCAATGCTAGAGTTGGTGCTGATAACAGTTCATGGCCCACTTGCTTAGGTCAGATCGGCACTGGGAATATGAACGAAAATGGCCAACGCCTGCTAGCGTTTTGCTGTCATCACGGTCTCTGTGTCAGCAACACATTCTTCAACACGAAGCCCCAACATAGAGTCTCTTGGGAGACACCCAAGATCAAAGCACTGGCACCAGCTCGACCTGATTCTCACCAGACGCTCCAGCCTTCCCAGCACCAAGATCACACGCAGCTATCAAAGTGCTGCCTGCAACACTGACCACTCCCTGGTGTGCAGCAGAGTGAAACTGCAAACAAAGCGACTGTACCACACGAAAAAGGAAGGAAGACCTCGCATTGATACCAGCAAGACCCGGGATCAGAGAAAAGTGGAGGAATTTGCACGAGCGCTTGAGGAATCTCTTCCAGGCCCGGCAGACGCAAACGCATCCAACAGATGGGAACATTTCAAGAATGCCGTTTACAACACGCCTTGTCTATATTTGGCAAGAAGACCAACAAGACAGCAGACTGGTTTGAAGCCCACTCTGAGGAGTTGACACCAGTCATTGAGGAAAAGAGGAGAGCTCAAGCAGCATACAAGGCCTGTCCCAGTGAGTGCAACCTGCAGGTCCTCCGAGCTGCTCGCAGCAAAGTCCAGCAGATTGCCAGGAGATGTGCTAACAACTACTGGCTCCAGCTCTGCTCCCAGATACAGATAGCAGCTGACACGGGCAACATCAAGGGGATGTATGATGGTATCAAGCAGGCCCTAGGTCCAACGCAGAAGAAAATTGCCCCTCTGAAGTCTGCCACAGGCGAGATCATCCAGGATCGGACGCAGCAGATGGAACGCTGGGTGCAGCACTATTCTGAGCTATACTCCAGAGAAAATGTAGTCACCGAAGAAGCGCTGAACAACATTGAGTGCCTGCCTGTGCTGGAGGAGCTTGACAGTGAACCAACCCTAGAAGAACTTCACGTGGCCCTGGACTCCCTTGCCTTTGGCAAGGCACCTGGAAAAGACAGCATCCCTGCAAAGAAGGAAGGCCCATAGCCAGGGAGACCGACCAGGGACAGACTGCACTTGCTCCCAGTGTGGAAGGGATTGTCACTCCCGAATCGGCCTTTTCAGCCACACTAGACGCTGTTCCAGAATCACCATTCAGAGCGCGATACCATAGTCTTTCGAGACTGAAGGTTGCCAACAACCAATCTTATGAGCTAGATCCTTAAGCCATTTCAGCCCAATGTTGCATATATGCAAAAGTGATCAAATGTGTACACCTATGCGCAGGGCAGAAATGAGTTATTAATCTTATAAGTTATTGTTGGGATTTGGGTGCAACACCTCCTGCAAGACAATGGGAACTGTGTATTGCCCAAACACCTGAGACACTTTACCTGATCTCTGTGAGATCTGTAAGATATATGTCCCTTGTGCAACTGGGCATGGGTCATCATGGCCAGGTCAGTGTCAACTTGCGTGTCAACACCGCCCCATGATGCATTTGCTAAAGTGCTGCAGTACAGTCATTTCCAAAAATCAAATGTAAAATAAAATGGAGAAAACATGGTAATAATACTCATGAGCTATGATCTGGCTTGTTCATCACCAGGATTCACAGCGATCCAGGTGACCTCACAATGTACAAAAAAGAAAAGGGAAAAGTTCTAGCATGGAACTCATCCTTGTGTCATTTTCTGTGTTCAGTTATTGAGTCTGCTGCAAATTCTAGACATGAGAAACTTTTGGAAGATTCTTTTGAAATCTTTTGATTCATTGAACTGGATGCTGCTTTGGATCACAGTGCTAGGAGGCTTATAGACTGTAAGGTTTCTTATTGTCTGTGTGCCAACCAACACAGGCTCCACTACAACCAGCAACATCTATTTTTTTCCCCCAACAGAAAGACTTTGAAATAAGGACATTTTAAAGACTATAGAGACTTTATAGGAAAGGATTAAGGGCCTGATTAAGGGCTCATTATCCCTCATAACCATAAATACAGCAGTTTGCAGTTCTCCTTCGTTCTGTCTCCAGTCATGTCCCTATAACATAGTGGCTACAATCCAAAACACAGTTAGGCACACTTAAGTCCCACAGAAATCGGCCAAACTGTGGGCTGGATTGTAGACAGTTGCAAAAGGATTTTGCAGTGGATTAGGTTGTCAAGATGTTTCAACAAGAATTCTACAGACGGGTAGGTTTAACATAATTGCTGAGAATAAGACACATCTGGCAGTTGTGCATTTTTGACAAGCAAATAGCCAACCTTTTGAAATCTTGTATTTCTGTCAGGCTATTTGGATAAATGGGGTTGTAATTATTATTATTACTTACCATGTCACTTACTTAAGTGTCCAGGGACCATAAGGGTGTGACAACTCATTGTCAAGGCATCATATGAACCATAGAGAAGAAAGTGACAAAATTCAGAGGATGATTCCCCTTTGTGCTGTTTTAGGCTTTAAATCTCTCATTACAACAATACTATTTTTGAATCTGTTTCTTGCCCATGTTGCAATTTCTCTGGAGGAAATCTAAGATCGGCATGAATAAACAAAATAGCTTTTTTTTTTTTTGTAAAGTTTGATTATTATGTTCTCTAACACACCCTTCAGAATTTCAAAATCTCACTATACTGAGGCTGTAGTAATGTGCACATACATTTAATTTTTTTTTAATTAATGGGATGTGCATTCTGTTGCACATTTCAAGGCACAAGCCCATCCACAGCTAGTGCAACTACTTACATGTAACTACTATATGACTAGAGCTGGGTCAGGGTATACAGGTGGGATCTCACAGTCCAATCCTGAGTTGCCTGGGGTGTGCAGCTGTGGCAGTGCCAAAAATGGCTACCACCACATCCTGAGCACTTTGGGCAGCTGCTAGTGGATCTTTGGGAGAAGCGGACTTTTGTCCCCTTCCCCTAGGTAAACGGAGTAGCCCCACACTGGGGCTACTCGATGCATCACCAACCTAAAAGTTGGCAGTGAATCAACAGCCTCCATGTAGGGCAGTGATGTACCAGCTCCCCAACCCTGCTAATTTTTTGGCTATACTTTTTGATAGAACACAGATATTTCAACACGGTTTGCTTCATTGCATTCTTCATAGAATTACCCATCTATTGATGTATAACATGAAGGTATTATTTCTACAAACCTTGATTTTAGAGATTTTGGTCACTGGTGGTGTCATCGTCCGTCCCCCCCGAGAGTGTCACCTTACTAACACCTTATTGTTCCATGCTGTGTTATAATAATATCCCATTGACTATTTGAACAACCAGTCTCATTGGTCCATTTTGAATTAAGGAAATGTACTTTTTTGTTACGTAAGAGAGTTGCATTTTTGTTCTCTGGTTTTTTGGCCATAACTTTTGATAGAATAGAGATATTTCACTCTGACTTTTTTCATTGCATTCTGCTGTAAATTACTGTTCAAATGGTATATAATATGTTGGTATTATTCCTCGAAACCACGATTTTAGCTATTTTGGTCACTAGTGGTGTCATACCCCCCCCCCTTTGCATGTCACCCTCTCTTTCCATATCACCTGGTATGGCCCACATTCCCTGCACCCCCCTAGTAATGCAATTGATACAGGGTCCACCTTTAAATGCCTTGTAACAAGGAAAAAAATCACCAAAATCCCATTTCTTACCTTTGCGCTGTTAAAGCGCACTACTTGCAAGCTTCTTGGGGTTAAAGATAGCTTTAAAGACCCACTTCAAGTTTCTTGCTCCTCTGTTGTTGCCCCAGAAGGCATTGGTATTGATGCTATACTGCAGTCAGCCACTCGAAGAGGTGAATAATGGAATCTAATGGAATTATTCACCACATATCTAGTGGGTGAATGTGGTATAGTATCTATACCTTGTTACAAGGCCTTTAAAGGTGGACCCCAGTGTCCACCGATTTTGGCAACAACTGATTTCAATATCCACTGAGGGTTCTAGAATGGAACCCAGTGGATACCGATGTCCCACCTGTATATAGCTAAGGCTAATGTGTCATATGTAATAAGTTTTGTACATTCTTAATTTCTGACCTTTCCTGAAACTCAGTTAATGTTCTCTTTTTAAAATTTTCTATTTAGGCCTTGCAAAAGTTCAACCGCACAGAAGCTGGTGTCCTGTCTTTCATGGATTTTGTCACCTACATCCCCCTCTTCGTAGAAATTCATGAGGGAATAGTTCAGGATCCACTTTCAATAATCCCAAATACCATTCCCTATCTGGAAGGTGATCTTCACATAGCCGTAAATCAGAGCATTGAACAAGTACCATAGATGGATTCAACAACACAAAAAGACCCCAAAATAGAAATCTGATACAGTTTTAATTTCAACAGGAACTTGTTTAAAATCGCTACTTTTTGCTTCCTCAACTTCAGATGACTTATTGTTTTAGTCAGTGTTTATACGTGGACCATAAAGAATTCTCATGTTGCAAGTGAATCTTTGAATGATAGTTAGTGCTCAGATCACTCTGCTTTTTTCAGAAGCTAAAAACTGTGTGTAAAATGGATGACAAATTGGATACTATTTTCACTGGATTGTCTGATCACTATAGTGCTTGTGTAAATTCTGTTGTCAAGTGATATCATCTGAAGTTCTCATGGCGTGAGTCAGATTAGCTCTAGTAACTTCCATAGGACATTTTAAAGTGAAATTAATAATCATTCCTAACAGTAAGCTCAGGTGCTTTCAGTTTGGAAGCAAACAGAGGCACCCAAAAAGTGGGTGCTACATACTGAAGGTATTAGGTACTCCAAAGAATATATGAACATAAATAGGAATAAAAATATTTTTGTAAGTACAAAATTACAGAATATTGGGAACTTTGGAGCCAGGATGTTCAGAAATTGGCCTGGTGAAATAACTAATGATGGGAGGGCTGGGGGAACGTATGCTGTGAAGTTAGACATTACTTTCCCTGCATTACAGAGGGATGTTTCAAGATGAAGTTTCTTGCCCTCTGGTTCCAAGCTCCCAACCTTCCAGGATTGGTCCACATCAATCTCTAGGACACATATGAACCAATCCTGGAGATTTTAATAGGGACTTCTTTGTATAATGAAATTAGATCTTGTTGGGAAATCCCCAAGAATCTCTTCAGTCAGAATTGGCAATCTTAACTATACAACAATAAAATGCTACAGTTCAGGGCTAGCAGCCAGCCCCAAACCTGACTATGGCCCCAATCCTAACCAACCTTCCAACACTGGCAGAGCAGTGCCAGTGGGGCATGTGCTGCATCCTGCACTTGGGTGTCACTCACGGAGGCCTCCACAAAGTCAGGGAATGTTTGTTGCCTTACCTCAGAGCTGCATTGCCCTTATGTTGGTGCTGGAAAGTGTGTAGCACAGCAGGAGAAAGCCTCAAGGGTTAGGAAAGAAAAATGGTGTCCTTTTCCCCTTTCTTCCCAATCCAGAGCAAGACATGAATGACACCACAAGGCTGCTGTTCCAGGCTCACTGTAGCCAGAGTGCTTCTCTTAAGGGCTGAGGATCCTATTGTCAGCGGCAAGCTCTTGTTAGAAAGGTGCTGAGAACATGAGCCATTCATTTGTCAACCAGAGCACAATTTATTTCATTTATCCGTTGATTAAAAAAAATTTAGAGAGATTTTAGCACAGGGTCACACCTGGGGTCAACCAACTTGGGCTATGGCCAAGGGAGCCCACACAATGGCATTAATAGTAGGGGGGGGCAGCACAGTAAGTACAGCAGCCACCACAACTCCCCATGTAAACAGCTCCTTCCAGTTGCCATCGGAGACATTTGGGGCAGCAATGCTCACACACACAGGCACTTGCTGAACATCGCTGCTTCAAATGGCTCCAACAAAGACTAGGAGGAGCTGCTTACACAGGTTGTTACAGTACCTGCTCTACTTACTATGCCACACACTGGACATGCCATGCTACTGGACCCACAGCTGGCCCATGAACATAAGAACAGCCCCACTGGATCAGGCCATAGGCCTGATGCCATACCAGGGCCTAATTGAGAGTGGATGGGGAACAAGGAGGACAAGCGGGGAGCTGCAGGCAGGTGGGAAATCACGTTGGGGGGAGGGAGAGAATGTGCCATCCGAAGAAGGCTGCAAAGAGCTTTTCCCAGGGATGCATCAAAATCTGATGCCAGCTCTGCGTAGCATGATTCTCTTCATAACCCCCTTACTAGTCATTTTATTAATCAAGTCAGAGAACGTGCATTGCAAGCTGAGTGGCACAATTTTATGTCAACCAGCCCTTCTGTTCAGCTCTTTGAATCACTGGGTCCATGATGAGAAATATTGATTTGTAATATCAGTCCAAGGCACTGATCCCTAAATTGATCCATGCACCTAAAGTTAGCAAAGTCAGCAAAACAAGTACTGTAAATCACAACTACGTAACTCACGTCACATGGACTTCAACAGGACATAAGCACGCCTATCATCAGTTGTGTTGGGGAGCACTGACTGCATATTGTAAAGCAGTGAAACTCCAATCAATGGTTATGTTCCCCCCTCACCCACCCACCCCCCCAAAAAAAACACAATACTGTGAGATCAAAGCATCAGACAGACATTTTAATTGACATTCTATTTTCCACTGGTCTGTTCTCACCACAGCTGCTTGGGCTGCTTTGTGGACAGGAGAAGGAAACTGTTCCAGAAAATAAAGTTGTCATCCAACAATTTCAGTTTGACAGGACTTAACAAATCCTATCCCTGTTTCCAAGTCATAGGGAAACATAATTTGGTCTTTATGTTGGGCACCCAGAACGAATCATTTTGAAAAGGCTGTTTGTGTGTGTGTTTGCATCAAATCTAAATACATTAGATTAATTCAGTTACCACACTACGTGATGCTCATTCTAACAGCAAAAGATGTTTTGTAAATAGGTTTTTGGGAGATGTAAGCAAGCAAGTCATCTCGTTTAGGCATTTTAGCTGTTTTATTGGGTTCCAAATCTGAACTTCACTAAATTTGTGGTCCTAATCTCCCTTAGACAGAAATACGTGTGAAAAAAAACAGTGGTTATACTCACTAATTTTGCAATGCCAAGAATTTTGGTAGGCAAATATGTTTAGAACTCAAATGTCAGGGAACAATTCTGGGTTTTAGAAGTGGAAAAGAAAAAAAAAATGAACTTGTACTTTCAAAATATATTACAATCACTTATATGTATGCAATTATGTTCCAATTTACTCTTCTCTTCTTATTCTGTATCAAATTACAAAATCATATGCTATGAAAAAATTCATTCTGACCACAGTATAAATGGCACATCATTAAGGACCCAATCCAGTGGAGTCCTAGCACCAGCACTGAGTGCTGGCACCAGCTCTGGGTGTTGTAAACATACCGTAAAGCACATTTACAGCACCTTCCAAGTAGAGAGCACTGGTGCCGGGCCACTGGCATAGCTAGAGGGGGACAGCACACTAAGTTTTGCAGGGAGCATGCAAGCAGCTCCTCCCCCTCACCTTGGGAGCTTTTCGCCTCTGTTCCCCCCGCCCACATGGCTCCAAAGGGGAGGGGAGGAGCCACTTACATGCTGCAGGGAGGCTCCCTGAAAAACTTGGTGCGCTGGCCCCCCTCTAGCTACACCAGTGCACCGGGCTCAGTGCTGGACAGAGGATGCTGCAGGAGTGCCTGATGGTAAATTGCACCAATGGGCGACGGTGCAGGTTTTTGGGTGGGGGGATGCATTCCAGGGTGGGGGATGGCAGGACGGGGAACCAGCCCAGGGTGGGGAGTGGGACCGGCAGCTATCCTCCATGTCAGGCTGAAAAGCCTGACATGGAGGTTCTCTCTTCTGTGCTGGTAAAACAGCATACACAGATTTGAGAAGCCCCATTCCATGCCTGAGGCTTTCCTTGGGGGAAGGAGACAAAAGTCCCCCTTCCCCAAGGAAAACTCCAGCGGCCTTGTCAGGGTCACTGGATACGGCGGCCCTTTTGGGATAGAGTCACCATTTTGGCGCCGCTGCACCGAGCGGCCCCACTGAGGACAGGACTGGGATGCCCATCTGTAATACATTGAAACAGTAATATAACCAATCAGTCAGTTGTGCTAATTATATTATACTCATTTTGAATCCTCAAAGTAACAGTTAAAAAAAAAAGCTAACACACCATTATTTTTCTTGAACTGTTGTTAATTCTAATGAAAGTGGGAAAGGGCAAATCTGTGTTACTATGGGAAGAGTTTTTAGTATCCCACAACTTATCCAAAGTGCACTGTGGACCTTGATGCAGAAACAACATGCTATTCTTGTTCCTTCCTCAGTTAGCATGAGCATCTCAGTCTTCCGGATCTGAATAAGTGCGACATAAAAATAAATCCAACTGCATAGAAAGGAAACATAAAAATTTTATTTTGATAAATGATATTGACTTGAGCAGAAATGTATTTATTTAGGTATTTTATGCTGCTTTTCAGCAAAGGGCCTACAAAGAAGTGAAACAACAGTTCTCAAATACCAATTTACACAATTAATAAAAAACTTATCATATACCAGTGGTTCTCAAACTTTTTACCACCACAACCCATTTCATAGGCAAAATGCCTTTTGGGTTCCAGATGGCACCAGCCCCACAATCCACCAAAAATTGGGTTGTGGCCCACCACACAACCAATCTGAACAGCTGACTGACACAGTTTCTACCCTCCCTCAAACTCCCCCAATGGTCCTACTAATAAATGACAATGTGCCATGGGACAGCAGTTGAAAATTGTTGCTTTAGATTGATGACCCAGAGAATAGGGAAACATGCAATGGAGAAAAAATGGTTTTCATCACAAGTCTAAAGCAGTGGTTCCTAAACTTTTTCGGTTGTTGGCTCCCTTGGCCTACTGGGCCATTGGCTGCAGCTCCCCATTAGGGCTATAATCCTATACATTGTATAGGGCCGCGAGTTTTTTGCAAATATTGTGCAGCTCCCCTGGCTGGTTTCCATGGCTTCCTGCGAGCCATAGCTCACAATTTGGAACCACCGATTCCAACAAAGCCACTTAAACAAAGCCACTTAAAAAACAAAGCCACTTAAACTTTCTGGGGAGGAGTTTCAGAGGCTTAAAGCACAATCCAAACCTTGACTTGGGCTGGGCCACGTTGCTTGGGCTGGCCCAGCAGGGTCGCAAACATGCCGTAAAGCATGTTTGTGCCTCTGTGGGAGGAAGCCGTGTTGCTGCATCTAGATCCACCGATGCACAGAGGCTGGCAGCAGCCTCTGCAGCGGCTTCCTCACAGCCGCTTATGTCAGCGCACCCGTGCCGACACAGGCAGCAAATGTAGGCATGGGGAGAAGAGGTGGGAGGGAGGCATTTCTGGGTGGGGGGAAGACGGGTGATGGGCAGCCCCAGAACGGGCACGCGGGGAGGCAAAGGCGGGGCTGGGACCCGGCAGTTATGTCAGATCCCAACCCCCGTACCTGCGGAGAACGGAGCAGCTTCAAGCTGCTCCGTTCTCTTTGGACTTGCGCTACCTCCAGAGGTGGCATAGGTCCAAGGACATGCATTGGGGCCAGCAGCCCTTACCCAGGGGTAAGGGGAAGAGTTTCCCCTTGCCTCTGGCTGAGCTGCTGCTGGCCAGAAACCTGCCTTGGATGCAGCGCAAGCCTCCTGGCTTGCTGCTCCAGCACAGGTTTGGATTGCACCCCTGGTGCCACAGCCGATAAGGCTCTCTTGTGCAGACCTGATCTCGGAAGATACCAGGATGTGGACTGGAGCCTCCTCAGATCTCACCTTGCTGGCAGGTTATATGGGAACAGCTTGTCCTTTAAAAATTGAAACAAGACATGGAAATTTTTGCATCTCTGTGCACCAGGACCCTTGAGAACAACCAAGGCTTGACAGTTTCTCTTTTTTTAAAAAGCAACAAACGCTGGACAGTTTTAGTGTTTCTGGTTCCATGTTGCTGATTTACTCTTCAGAGTATCTTTTGGCCTAGTCTAGTGGAAGACCTGGGATGAATTGGCCTACAATCAGGGAATCCTGGCTAGGACGGCAGAACAGACCCCTCGGGAACATCATAAAGCATGCATTGGCCTCAGCTCCCAAAAAATCCAAGAATTAAGCTGCGTATCAATAAAGTTGTCCCTCCTAAAAGATTTGTGACACCTTCCAAGAACCTGCTTCCTGTGCTTTTAGAAGCCGACATTCCCATTTTAAAAAATAATAAATCCTGACAATTTGTTTCAAGAAAAAACATGGCCTTATTTCAAGAGTGACACTCTTTGGCCGTTGGTACATGCTGCTGCAAAGGAAACATGAGATTGTCAAATATCTTTCAGTCTCCCTTTTTTCTTTTTTTAAGGAAATCAGCTTCTCCCTTCAGAAAACTTCATCCTATCTTTGCAGTTGCATTTGCTTCTATGAGTCCACTCTAGAATTTCTTTTGTGCAGGTTAACACCTAGAATCAGGGCCAGCCCACTGATGATATGACCTGAAGGTCTCGTGTTGAGCAGGGGACAGTAAAATGACAGTACCACGTACTTCATGTCTTCCCATTGCTCCCTCTGGCCCACTGCCAACGGAGGTGCTCCAGCTCACACTCTGGAAGTGCTCCAGCTGCACTCTTCCCACTCTCTCAAAAAAAGCAGGAAGAGAACCCAGGCCACAGCAGCCCCTTTCTTCCTTCAGGAAGAAGAAGGGGGGGGGGGAACCTGCCTGCTGCATCTGCCACTCCATCTCCCTACCATCTCGCAGCTTAAGAAAGCAACCAAGTGAGCCAGGAGATGAAGAGATGGACGTCTCCCTCCTTCCTCTTACATCCAGCAAGCTCACTGTGCAGGTTGTTGCAAACAGGACCTGGCCAGAGCAAGGAGGCTGCAGGAAAACCTGGAAGTGAGGGAAAGGGGCAGGAGACTCTGTGGCTCGGCTGCCAACCCCCTCCACCCCCAGCCACTTGTGAGACAGGAAGCAGGTGGGCAGGCACATCAGGTTTTTTTCTTTTTTATTCAAGAGGGGAGCGTTTTGTGGCTGACTCAGAGCCCAATCCTGGACCGCTGAGCCATGGTAAGGAAAGCAGGGGTGTGGGGGGAGGCAGGCAGTGGGCAGGGAGGAGGTGTGACGGGGAGGCGGGAGGCGGCAGGAGGGCAGGCAGGAGGCATGCCAGGGGGAGGGGGTGAGGAAGGAGGGAGGCGGGTCCAGTGGAGCTCTGCTCCACTGGATTCTGTCCATTCGTGTGGGAATTGGCGCCCTACACGAACGCCTTTAACTCACCACTGACCTTTTGGTCAGCGGTGAATTGAGTAGCCCCATTGCAGGGCTACTTCCCTTACCTGGGAGAAGGGGATGAAAGTGCCGCCTGTGGTAGCCCATCGTGTGCAGGATGCGGTGGCAGCTGTTTTCGGTGATGCCGAAGCTGCGCGCCATCCCTGCCTACTGATCAGGATTTAACGAGTTTCTCAACTGATCCATCTCTACACTGATCCATCTGATCCAACTGATCCATCTCTACACTTTGCATGAGATCTTTGCAAGGCCAGTCAAAAAACTTTGAGCCGATTAGTATTTTCCATAACAGCAGTGCCTGACATTTTCAAACACCACTGGTACTCAGTCTGTAAATTGTGATATTTTAGGCATCTACTCATTTATCAGAATGCTTCTCACCCATACGTTCTGCCTAATGGAGCTTGCTCAGGGCTCTAGTGATCATTATGCATATTATTTATAATGAAAATAACAATGATACTGGATATCCCTGTGTCATTCCGTTCCTTTTTAACTGCCAGGCAGCGCAATCCTAATTTGCGCTGAAACAGGCAGGTCAGCGGGCCTGCACCATATCCAGCGCAAGTTTTGGGCTATCTGAGGCTCAGCCCAAGGCAAGGGGAAACTTTTCTCCTTAACCTGGGGAGAGCCACGGCATCCCCAATGGGGCTACTCGAATGTGTGCCACCGAAATTGGTGGCACAAATTTGAGAAGCCCAGAACTGCCCAAGGCCACCCAGGAATGGGGCTAGGATCCGGCATAAGTGCCAGATCCTGGCCCCACCTCCTGCTCCCCGCCCACTCACCCATGTTTCCACCCACTCTCTCCCTGTCCTGAACACTTTCCCCCGCCTCCTTGCTGCCCTCCCCATGGCCCCGAGACCTCTGTGCCACTATGCTCAGCTGACACAAACTCACTCCTCCCCAGGACCTGCATTGGCACGGGAAGACTGGTGCATGGATGTGCACCCTTTATGGATATACGCTGGCCTATCTCTCCAAAGAATGGCATGAAAGTGCTTTATGGCACTGCCACGACACTCTTTGGCAAAGGAACTTGTGCCAACCAAAGGGGCACTTGGGATTGCACCCTAAGTTAAAAAGGACTTTTTCACAAACTTTTAATGTCACATTAGAAGTTGTTCTCCCTTTTATTTCTATAGCAGATTTTTTTTTTTAATTACATGTTGTACTACTGTACTTGGAACATTTAATGGAACATTTTAAATAATCCATTTTTCTTATTCTTCTCCCACTTCCACTATAGGATTCCAGCATCTGTCAGCATTCCATTAGAGATCCATCTTTCAAGAGAATGTAATTTATCCAAAAGCCTGGGCTAAAAGCAGGATCAGAATTTGGAAATGTGATTCCAGATATAATCCTATTTCTCAAACACAGCATTCTGTTGCTTGCTGCTAAATATTTTTTTTCCTTACAGTGCTGAAAATAAGTATCAAACATCTTGATAATCACTTTTCCAAAAGTTACCCATAATTCTGGACTCCCACTTGCCCCATCTAAAACCAGATCACACTGTCTCCCTCTGGCTGCTCCAGAGGGCCTTAGGGCACAAAACACCATAAAACGCATTGCATATATCTACCAAATTTGGCAGAGAATGTTGCAGAAGTCAGCGGTTTATGAGGTTTCTAGATCATTCTATCATAGAGAGAAAGGAAGCAGACCAGCAAAGTTTCCTAGAAAGAAATAAGCTTAAAGGTGATGAAATATTTCTGAACCCACACAGCTTGAGGTTACTTCTAAAATTAGATGGAGATTCCCAGCTTCCAATAATTTTAATTTTACTACTGCACTAGACTAGATATCTTGCTCCTGTTCTGGTGTGATTTTTTCTTTGGTTTCTTTTCTGGATTGATGTTTTCCCCATTGCATTTGCTATAAAGCTGCATAGATCAAATTAAAGGGGGGGAAACAATCACAAAACTATTTCTTTGGCACTTTTGACTTTGGTGGCCCAATCTGATCCAGCCATTGTGCCAGTGGAACACACATTCCACCAGCACAAGCTGTTGCAAAAGTGCCAGAAACCACTTTTGCAACAGTACTTCTAGCCGGCACACTGGTGATAAGGCAAGAGGTTCCCTGTTTGTATTACTGGGGAAAAGTACGTCCGCCAGACCAGGTAAATCAGGAGCAGGGATGGCAGGGAGGAGTGGAATGGGACAGGGGAAAGGCAGCAATGGAGAGCAGGGGTGGGTAGATCAGGGTCGGGGGGGGCAGGATCGGCAGTGCCAGCACACGCCATATCCTATCCCCCTTCCCGGGGATCCATCTGAATCACCTGCATGGATCAACTCAGACGTACACCAGCTATAGCGCTGGTACAGGTCCAAATTGACCCATTGCAGCTGCTAGGACTTACCCCCTTACACCAAGGAGACCTCCAGCAGCTGAAATTCTACCACAGGATACAGCATAGTCCATGCTGGTGCCGCTGTATCACCACATGAGAATTTAGGGCCCAACCCAATGCAATGCGCGCCAGCTCACCGCCAGCATGCACTGTTGCAAATGTGCCATTAGTGCTGGCCCAGTGCCAGAGCTGCCCCAGTGCGAGCCTGCACTGGGACAGTGCTGGTCGGAGGCCTGCGATCCGCCATCAGGCACTCTGTGCAAAGTGGAGAGATAAGTTGGGGTGTGGAGGAAGGCGAGGAGGAGGAGGCATTCCTGGGCGAACGGAGAGCAGAGAAAGGCATGGTGGGGGATGGAGCAGGGTGGGAAGGGGTGGGACCAGAGTTGCGCAGCTCCGCTGAATCCAGAGCCCTGTATCACAGCCCAACACAAGGCATCTTGATTCTGCACCTGCTCCTTAGCTGACATAGAGTCGAGGAGCCCCATTGCGGGACTGCTTCCTTTACTTGGGGAAAGGGGATGAATGTCCCTCAAAGAGCCACCACCAGCTGTCCACTTCTGCTCAGGATGCCACAGTAGCCATTTTGGCACCCCGGTAGGCCTGTGCACCGGGCAGCTCAGGCTTGGGCTATGGCTCTCATTTCATTTCATTTGATATCATGACAAAAGGACTTTCAAGTTCATAACACTTTTAACTTTTTAACCACAAAAACACAAACATCCAACAGTTTTTGCCTCCCTTTCTCACCAGATCATCTTGTTCAATATCTCAACATATCATCGGTGGTCCTATACCTTAAATATAATAAGATGAAGATGATCTCCTACCAGAAGAACTGGAAGCTCTGCCAGACTTCCATCCTTTGGCAGAATCAACTTTGTTTTGAAAAGAGCTGTTTCAACTCATCCAGAATGTTTCTGTCCATAAATGTTACAGGACAGATACTGGTTGCTCAGCACTTTGGAGTATTTCTTGATTATTTTGATGCTTTAACAGGAGTTGAAGGCTCTGAAACTCTGGTTCTGATTAAGAGTGTTGAGTAGGTAAAACAGCAGGTTTTGCTATGTTTTTATCCAGCACTTTCTCCACCTGCATCCCGTTTGGTGGAGAGCTACCATGAGTCTTCCCTTGCCTGGCCAACTCTCTAGCACACTGGCAGTTGCTACTATGTCTTGAGATCCAGTGAGGGTTTCTGCCATGAAGTTTCTAACAGGGCCACACTAGCCTTTACATTACCAATGAAATGGTCAAAGCTTGTACTTTCCAGGCACAGGTGATGAACTTGTCCAGATTCTAAGCATGTCTCTCTCTTTACCTGCAACAGAAAGTTATAAACACCCACAGCCTAGAAAACATTGGAAGTCTTTAGTATGGACACCGGATACACTGGAAAGCATATATCTGAGGGTTCCTTGCTATTGTCTTTCATTTATGTACTTATTTCATTTGAATGCATGAGGTGTGATACACTTGTATGTGGCGTTGTGTGCCTCCCAGGAGAGCATGTTCTAGGCCAGTTGTATTCTAAGCCATGCATGTTCTATGCCAGGCGTGCCCAAGCATTTTGGCAAGAGGGCCACATCATCTCTCTGACCCTGTGTTGGCGGCCGGAAAAAAAGAATTAATTTACATTTCAAATTTGAATAAATTTTCATAAAAGAATATATCAGAGATGGAACTTACATGAATGAATGAAGGTCTTGCAGTAGCTCAAGGCCTATAAAAGCCCTTGCACAAAGCAAGGCCAGCCTTTCCTTTGCTGCCGCTGCTGCATCACAGATGTGAAACAGCAAGTAGTGGAGGGAGCCCTCGACCCACAGGTCATGCGAGAAGTTGAACAGTTGCCCTCATGCTGAGAGCAGTTGTGTCGGGCCAGCATGGACTCCAGCAAGTCTCCAGAGGGCCAGAGGTTCCTTGGAGATGGGGAGCTCCCTGCGAGCCGGATTTGGAGTCCCCGAGGGCCACAAGTGGGCCCCGGGCTGGGGTTTGGGCACTCCTGTTCTATGCTATGACTTTGGCATGAGGCCTCAGGTCCCACTATCCACAAGGAAGGTCACACTTTTAGGGCACAATCCTAACCCACTTTCCTGCCATAGCTATGCCAGTGGGGCATGTGCTGCATCCTGCAGTTAGGGGGCAGTCATGGGGGCCTCCTCAAGGTAAGGCAATGCTTGTTCCCTTACCTCAAAGTTGCATTGCCCTTATGTCAATGCTGGAAAGTGTGTTAGGGTTGTGCCCTTAATCGGTCAGAATGATCACCACCACCAGCATTCTAGTAAGCTGGCTTGTGTGAAGCTTTGTCAGGCTTTCATTTCTGGAAACACTCTGTGAGCAGCCTGCACACAGCACATTTGATCCTGTGAACTAAAACACATCCTGGGAGCTTCCTGATTTGGAGCATTTAGTGACGCAAAAGAAGTGTCCCCAGCTTCAGCTGCTCTCCAGCTCCATGGCTAAACTTGGTCAAGGAGTCTATCACAACCTTGAAAGGGCAGTTTGGATAGGACTGGGCAATCAGTTCACTCTCCGCATAGAGACAAACAGATTATGTTTGACTGTTTTTGTTGTTTTACCCTTAATTAACAACTCACTCATATGTTCTCTTTTCTCAGATGTTCTTTTACAAGGAAATTTTAACATATACAAAATTTTCCATGTTTGTTTTCAGTATCAGGAAGTAATGATGACAAAAATACTGGTGACAAAAATGTATTTTCGATAGCTACGGGAAGATGAGAAAGATAATCTTTCCAAAGTGATTTTATAGGAGGACTATATTCACAAATCATGTACCGCTGAAACTAGACACACTCTGCAGCCAGACAATAAATAAACCAGAAGAAGACAGACAAGAGGATAAAATTTTAATCAGAATGAAAAGCAGTTTCTCTGTTCTTCTCGTTATGCTGTTTAAGAAAAAATAAATAGATAAATAAAGGAGGAATTATTATGACCTGATTATGTTATTACAGCAATGAATGGTCCCACCCAAAAGTTCAGAAATAATTTACAGGGCATTTGGCAATGCTCAGCCTCATAGGAGCCTATGTGCCAAAAAATAAGAGCTGACTTATTTGTTTCAAAATTCCTGCCCTAATGGTCCAATTCTGTGGGCGTGATACACTGACTGAACTCAATGTATATCCAATAGGTCTTTATGGGTTGCTCGGGTCAGTCAACATTTTTCAGGGCAGGTAGCAAAGCAATAAGAGTGTACACAGCGGACAATCTAGATGTGATTTCCAGGCTATTTCCCACCAAGAAGAGCCTTCAGCATAAACAATGTGGTGAAGCTGCTCACTAAGCATGTGTGTTACCAGAACAGGAGCCCCAAAGTGACATCTCAAGTCATGGTATTGCATCACTCATGGTATTTCATGAGTTATAATATTTTACCCACATGATAGTGTGAAGAGTCCTCCTGCAGTAATATTGCTCCCCCTCCCCCTCAGACCACCCATATAATGTATGTCACACTTCCACAGACCTGTTTAAACTGCCCATATTCACTGGTGGCCAATCCCGCATTGTCACCGCTCTTGAGATATGACATACTTTATGCATGCCCCTCCTTCGCCTGATGTTAGATGCAACAGTCTTATGTGAATGAAACGTAGGCTCACAGGTGATCTGGTAGTGAAAATGTGTCAGGAGAATGGGACCATAGCTAAGTGGCTTTGCATGCAGAAGGTCCCAGGTACATGGATGACCCTAGGAGGTGTGGGGGCCAATTCTGAATGGTCTTTGTGGGGCTTCCCTGCTGCATGGTCACCGTGGGCTCCCCCTCACTGTGGGGACCTCCCGACTACCCACAATGAACTGTGGCAAGCGGCCCAAGTCAGGCAGGAGACGCTTCTGAGCTGGCCAAATTTTGGGCCAATCAGAAGCAGTGGTAGGCAGGATCTGCTTCCGGAATGGCCTGATTTCAGGCCAATTGGAAGCAGCAATGGATGGGAATGCCCTGGGACAGCTCCACTTGCAGCTCCACTGGCCTCCGAATGGAAGCTTACCTCCAGGCAGGGTGCTGGCTGTGGCTGTGAGTGGCCTGCTCCCTGCTGCAGCATGGAGACCCCCAAAGCATGGGGTCCAATTGGGTAAAATCACCCAAATCGCACTAAAGCCATCCCTGTTCAGGGACATCTTTTGCATGCATAAAGTCCCAGGTTCAGTCTCTGCCATCTCCAGATAGGGCTGGGAAGAAGCTGTCTGAAACCTTAGAAAGGCACTGTCAGACAATACTGAGCTTGACAGAGACTAATGGTCTGCTCAGCATGCTGCAGCTTCATAAGAAGATCTCCAGATAGTTTGATTACAGACACATGGTAGTTTTGTGGCTGCCACCATCATGCCCCCCTGCTGCCTGAATCCTCTACCAAATGCCGCCTCTGTGCCCATCACCTTTCCCTTTCCTTACAAAGAGCCTCACTGATCCATTCCACTTCCATTTGAAATGAATGTTAAGCACCAAGAAGGCAGGGAGAGAAGATCTGGACCTGAGGGAGCTTCCCTGCACTGGTATAGCTAGAAGGAGGGGGGTGGCACACAAAATTTTGCAGGGACCCTCCCTGCAGCATGCAAGCGGCTCCTCCTCCTCCCCTTGGGAGCCATTCGCCTCCGTTTCCGCCCCCCACATGGCTCCAAAGGGAAGGGGAGGAGCTGCTTGCATGCTGCAGAGAGGCTCCCTGCAAAACTTAGTGTGCCGCACCCCCTCTAGCTAGACCAGTGTTTCCCTGCCCCTTCTTCCAGCATTACTGAAGTGAGAAGGGGGCTGCCACCATTGTGATCCTCTTCCAATTTACTCCCCCCTAGTCAGACAAAGATCAGAGTGTCCAATGGAGCGGCAGTGAACAGATGTGCTCGGGGCTTCTCCACATCCCTTCCAAAGGTGCCAATGGTGCAACTCCCCGCAACTATTTCAGGTTGCTTCACAGTAAAGCCAATCCTGGCCCCCACGTCAGATAATGTTGTCATGGATTTGCACTTTGGCAGGATGTATATAGCAGTTCCTTTGCATTATAGGCTCCAAAATGCACAGGTGCAAAGCATATAAGGCTTCCACATAGCAATTAATAACAATTAATTTCCATATTAATTTCCCATAAAAAAAAGAATAGAGCCATGTGGATTACCATTCAGAGTATGTACACACAAACACACGCCACTGTGTGAAACTGCTCTGAATTCTTCTATTTCTTGAACACATATCTTCTTAACTACTGTATAGCCCAGGGGTGTCAAACATAAGGCCCAGGGGCCAGATGCAGCCCAGGGATGCTTTTTATCCAGCTCTCAGGCTCTCAGCTACTGAGCAGTGCTGAGGTGTTATTGCTGCAAGGGCAGCCCACGTGAAAATTGGGCTCTCTTATATCTAGAAATATGATCAAGATTTGTGTATTTTCTCTTCTATCATTTGTAGCTAATGAGTTCCTAAGTGAGAAAAAGTGCTTATTTTTGGTTATGACCTGTTTAATGACATCACTTCCCGCCTAATGATATCACTTCTGACCCTCGGCAGGCATCATGAATGCTGTTCAGTATGAAATGGGTTTGACACCCCTGGTATATAGCCAGTTCACCAGATCAACACATTACATTTCAGCCAACAGTACTGTCTCTAATACAGACTCCCTCTTGTGGCCAGCTGCTTGGGATCATTTTCTCAGCAGTAAACATATCAAGGAAAAGCACAAGCTACAGGCTACAAAATGAGGAACAAGGACAAGTCACCCAATGACATGGTATCCTTTCCATACCAGCCATTTTTGCAAGGGAGAGGCAAATTTCGATGTAGAAGCATCACCATTAAGAAAAGTGTTTGGCACTGCTTTGGGTTCCTGACTTGCCTGAACCTCAATGCAAAGTGCCTTTGCTCCATTATTACTAAGTTATGTAAAGCAAACATATGAACTATGTGCTGGGAACACAATTCTAGAAACCTAAGTGAACCTGACATCATGCTCTGCATGTACTGAAACAGACTTGAGGAAAGTTCAGGACAATTCTTTCATAAATGCAAAACAGAATGAATTTTTGCTCACATGTCTCAAGTGGGGAAGGGGTTAATGTGAGTTGAATGAAGCATGGGCATAAACACTGCTGACTGGGCACCTGCATGGAACATCATGCAGAATATGAGCATAGTCATTGCGCCCCTCCTTCTCTTCATGCTTTGTCTCCAGGATATGCATCTCCTGTTTGTGGGCTACACAGAAGCAACTGGTGAACCATAATGGCAAACAGGATGCTAGATTAGCTTTTGGCCAAACCCAACAGGGTCTGCTTATGTTCTTCTTACTGGGGAAGATGCATTCATTGACACTAACACTGGGTGATTACCCCTCCCCCTTAATTCAATGTACCACAAGCAGGGAGAACCTTGTGGGTCCTGGAAGCAGCAGCAGTGGAAACCGTTACTCATCAGTTGGCTCTGGCAGGCAAGCCCAGGCAAGACACATCCAAGAATGTGCCTACATAAGCAGAGGATGTTGTACCTTGCCCAGTGTCCAAGTCATATCAGAGAATGTGCTGGAACTGGCAGCACACAAGCATGGATTTTGTAGATCTTCAAGCAATATGAATAGTCTTCATGGCGGATTCGAGAACGCAAGTTCCGAGAGGAATTTTGTACTGTGAGATCAGTCAATATAGACAAGTGATGGCAGAGACTGTGAGTTAACCAACATCCCTGCATCCTAGCACAGCTCCCCTCGGATGCCCACCACTACTGGTAACTATAATTTTTCCCTACAGTGTTCCAGGGGCATGGGAGGGAATGGCAGCTGCCAGTGAAGCTGAAGAAAGAAAGAAAGAAACCACCACTGCCTTCAAGGCATTTCCCCCCCCCCCCAAAAAAAAAATCTTAGGGAAGTCCACCAAAGTAGAAGGGTATGTACCAAAAGGCACTTCACCAAATGCCCCCCCCCCCCACAAGCCTGGAGCCAGACCTAATACTACCAATGTATGTGGCATACACTGTTGGGAGGGGTATCCATATCAGGACCACTGTGAGGTTCACACACACACACACACACACACACACACACACACACACACAACTGCCCTCAAACTGCTGTTTGCTGCTCAAATGTTCTGGCAAGGTGGAGGGAGTAAGAGCTTGATCCAAATGGGCCCACGTAGGCCCAGCACCTGCACACAGTGTCACAAACGTGCCATATGGCAACAGTTCCTGCCGGGCTGGTGCAAGCACTGGCTTAGCATGAGCCCGCACTGAGCCAGTACCAGGCGAAGGAGCAATGATTGCCGCCTGGACCTCTGGGCGAGCGGCGGGTGGCAGACTGGTAAATCTGTGGAGGAGGCGTTCTGTGGTGGGAGCAGGCAGGGGGAAGGCATGGCGGGGAAGGGAATGTTGCAGGAGGGGGTGGAGAAGCCGGCAGGCCCTGCTGTCATATCCTAATTCCCCTCCCGGCCAGGGAGACCCAACACGGGTCTTCCTGAATCTGCGTCCAAATAGTGGGTGCATATCCAAGGAGACCCATTGGGGCCATCTGGGGATTACACAGGGAACTTACGCTACCTTACTCCAAGTAGCTCCCCAGCCCCTTGGGATGCAGCAGTCACCATTTTGGCACTGCTGCAGACCTGGGCGCTGGGAAGCACAGGATTAGGCTGTAAAGCTCCTCAATCCCAAAATGGTTTCCGTGTCACTTAATACAAGAGAAAGTATGACTGTGCGACACGAACTGGTCTGGCACCTGCATTTCCTCCTGTGAGACTGGGGCATTTGTGACAAATTATATACAATTAATCAGATTTCCCTCGTGTAACTGAGAAGATGCTTCCAAGTGCGGGGCAAGTTACTAAAATTTCACACACACATCTGCAGATCAAGAAGGAAGTTCTAATTGTTTAGACTTCAAAACAAATCAAAAGTGGAATCTCTTCCAGACGAGACGGGCAGAGGATTATAGAAATATATTGCTTAATGTTCATACTACTATTCTATTGCAGTCATTAAGTGGGTTTCATTTCAAGAGCTACACTTTGTCTTTTGCCCTCTGCAATTGTGGGTGTATTTCCAAACAGTGTACAACAGTGTCACACCTTCTGTAGTTATCACAACCATTTCCAAAAAGGTCTGAGTAAACAGATGAGCCATACTGTGTGACTCTGAGCCAATAAAACACCTCTGTGTGAGATCAGAAAAGGAAGTAGATGCCAGAGTTGAAAGTCCTCTATTTAGTCTTCTTCCAAGCCTGTTACACCTGGATACAAAAAGAACCAGCGTCAGATCAGCTCAGTTGAGTGGGCTTGCAGAATCAATGCTGCTGTGGACTTCAAAGTTTTGCATTCTCACAGAGCAAAACCTGCTTGTTTCACTCATTCCTTGCTGGTATTGATATGGGCAGGATATGCTAACTAGCAAGTTCATATCTCACTGACTTGATGAGAACATTGGATTCCCATCTTCTGTTGCCCTACACCAGCATAAATGAACTGAGGCCCAGCATATAGCTTTTGCTAATATGAGCAACAATGTTTACTTAAAGGGACTGACATCTCTAGCTCAGGTTTCTGTGGGCTGCTGGTACTAGCCATATTCACAGGAAGGCTTAGACTAGAGTCTTCCCTTGGATATATTTAAGAGGAAATGTTTTTAAAAATGGCATATTCTAGGAGAATTAGTGACTTTTTACACCTATTTTACACCTTTTTCTAGGAGAAAAGTGACTTTTTACACCTATAATAGCCAGAAATATAACTGCTCCTAAGAAATAATTACCTATATTACACCTTTTTCTAGGAGAAAAGTGACTTTTTACACCTATAATAGCCAGAAATATAACTGCTCCTAAGAAATAATTACATGTTGTCTGAAACAAACTATGCCCCACTCTCCTTAAATGGCACCCCAGGGTGACAAAGCTAGGGGGAAATCCTGAGATTTCCAAAAATCTCAACTTTGTTGTATAAATCTGGACATTTCCAATACCTCTGCAGGAGAGAGAGAGAGAGAGAGAGAGAGAGAGAGAGAGAGAGAGAGAGAGAGTTCGACATAGCTGATATTGAACAAACCAGTGAATGAACTTTAAAAAAAATAAACACAAGAGAAGCAAATTCCGGATATAAAGTCAAGCTACTTTATTTGTACTTCATTTCCAGGCAGAATAGCAAGCCGAGCCTGGAATCAGCACTTTAGGTAAATACACATTTAATGTATGGTCAAGCAGGATCCCTTAGGAGCGCAAGTTAATATTTATTAAACATTTGTGGCAGGGGGGAATATGCTGGCAAGTTTTTAGGGAGAGGAATTATTGTACATAGTTAAAGCTGAGGCCAGCTTGAAGCATCTGCAGCCCAGCCCACAGGCCCATCAGGATGATGAATCGCTCCGGCTACAGATCTCCATATACGGCGAGACTTCCTTTAAGGCGCACAGTCCTGTGTGAGCATTGCGTACAGCTCTTGGATCAGGTTCACATTCTTCGGGTGTGTTTCTCTGAGAGCCTTTGATTTCCGCTTTGAGGGCTGGCTCAGACCTCCAGTGGCTCTTATAAGAAAATAGCTGTGACTGGAGGTTGAAAATGTGCAAGATTCTTTCGTTAAGTACACAAACACTCCGAGTCTAGCCACTTTCCTGCAGTCCTGCCAGGTTTTTCAGTATGTCTGATACTTGATCAAGTGACTTCTTTGGGGAAAGGGGGGAAGACATCAAGAAAGAAAGAAAAAAAAGGACCAAAAAGAAAAAGGATAAACATAAAAGAAAGAATTCCACATATCCACACCTGTATTTTTTCACAAGACTTACCCAATTGAAGCTAATGTCGACACATACACATTCCATGTATAGCTGTGTCAACACAACTGGGTTGCCAATGTAGTGAATTCCTTATTTTACCAGAAAAAATATACTGTCTGAAAAGGAGCTGCTGTATAAACACCTGCATGTAAGTCAAAATTAATCCATTTTTAGCAATCCTCCGTATCAATGACAATCTGTATTTCTTGAAACAGTGGCATGCCATCAATCCATAAGACAAGGCAAACCAAGGCTGACATTAGCAAAAGCTGCTGCCTTTTCTGTTTTGTCATTACCCCATCCATACAAAGCAGGTGTGATGAGTCATTTCTAAACTGTTTGGAGTAAAACAATGTTGAGCCAGGAATGACTGGATTTCATGCTGATCGCATCACACAAACCATGTAGCGCAGATCAAATTAGGGTCAAAATATTTTTCTTTGCAAAAATCAAGTTGAAATGATTGTTTTTTTCTGAGCAATACATGGATCTGCTTGTATGGCATCCACACTGCAAACCAAAGTAAAAACCATGAGCCGTAGATGGCCTTCTTTGCTGCGTGATCATGGGATGGTGTAATGGAAGATCAGAAGATCATCAGGTGGATGATGTGGTGTTGACAGCGATTCCATGTTTTGACAGCTGTTTGACAGCTCTGGGAAGGGCAGGGCTGGCTCCACAGCTGTAATCAATCAAGGCCAATGGAGACCTGGTTGGACACCTGAGCTTCATTTGACCTTGATGGGACTTTGAATGGACATGGACTGAAGAGATGGCTCAAATGAGCCTAATTTGGACTCAGTGGGACATACAAGGATAAAAGGCAACTTCAGAAGGAGCAAAGCTACCTGACTCAGAGGGAATCTGACCAGAGGTACCCCAGACCCAGACTTACCAGGACCTACGGGAGAATGGGACTGCCAGGACTCTGCTGGAGAACACAGAAGAGAGGACTGCCAGGACCCTGCTGGAGGAGACACTCTGCTGGAAAGGACACTGCTGGAGAGGAGGGACTCTGCTGCAGAAGACTGGATTGGGAAGACTGGACTGTGCTTTGGAGATTGGATTGGACTTGGACTGGAGGCTTTGGACCTTTACCCACTAAGTTAAGTGGAGTTATGGGGAAGGAAAGCCTCTGGACAAGAGGATTTGCAGGAATGTCTGTGCTTGTAGCAATAAATTCTTGTTAATTGCTATAGATAAGGAGTTCTGTGTTCATTCCTTTGTACACCACAGCTGTTGTTTCTAGAGATAAGAGGGGGTGTTAATTAGCCAAAAAGTGGACATTAGAAGGGAGTTGGAATATTTGGATGGGACAAATTGGCGTAGTCAGCAGGATAGGGAAAATCAGACAAGATAGATGGTAGCACTGTGATCTAGGTTACAAGACTTTCAAATGATTCATATCATCACTTTGTAACTACAGCATGTGTAAAGACATCACCACAGATTCAAATAAACTTTGATATCATTCAGTATGACCTCTTTACAATGCAATCATGTCACACATTCAGCTAGGCATTGAAGAATGTTAAGTGAGCAAGACGTAAGCTTGTATTTGCACAACAGACATAAATCTTAGCCCTGGCATGGGTTTACTATGTGGTGATAGACAAGCTGCTTCCTTCTTTTTCACACATAAAAAATAGGAATAGTATTTCATCAGGCTGCAGTGAGCCTGATGAAAACAGACTCTGAAGTGTCCTGCTGTCTGTATAAGTATTATAAGTACTATATAAGTGATACCCTATTTGGAATTTAATATTTTTCTCAGTGACATTACAAAGATCTTGTTTGCTAAATGTATAAGACCTTCATTCACTCTGTTCTAGATCAGCTTTACGAAAGATAGTATGCAGTGCTGTCTTCTTGAGCCCATGCACACATTCGTGCACCTGCCCATGCTTTCCCCACCCATTACTTCCTCTGAGGCATTTTAAAAGCAGTCAAAATCTGAAATCCACCAGCAACCTTCATTTTTTTGCTGACCCCCTTCACAGGTGGTTTGGCACAGTGACTGCTTTGCCTTTGGGTCCCTCCAGCAGAAACATCCCTGATGATACAGTGTACATAACAGTCCTTCACTGCGTGAAGCAATTGCCTGCAGAGTTACTGATCATCAGTTCATCTCCACTGATGAATAACAGCAGCTTTCCAACTTGGGATCTTCAGCATTGCCCCAGCCTTCTCTTTCCAATGGCCGCTTACCATATTTGGGCATTTTTAAAGCGGTATTCTGTTTACCTGGTGATGTTTCCATTTTCGTAAGCATGTTGTACATAGTTTGGTGTGTCTATTATTTACTCAGAAGTGGGTAAATGCAGCCTTTTGCTTGCAGTCATTCAAGTAAATATAGGCCTTGGGATGCCTCATACATTTGGAAATGGGTACTACTTACCATAACTCCTTTTTAGGGGATCTTTTTTTTTTTTTTTTACAAATGAGAACATTTTTTTTCTGTTAAAAGGGAGATTTTTATTCAAAACCAATGTGGTCTTGGAAAGAAGCTGTATCCGGTATTATGTTGTGCTAGGAAAGGAGGAAAGAGGGAGAGTGAAGCATAAGTCACTGGAAATATCTTCTGTGTCTGACCTGTTGGAAATGAATGGGCAAGAGCAGGGCCTACATAAGGACATCTCTAAAAATGCTACAGATCTATATGTTTGAGGGTCATCAAGAGACCTAAAGGTCATCCAGTTCATTCATCTCAAAGAGCCCAAACTACCCTTGCAGTGGTTGGCAACCTTCAGTCTCGAAAAACTATGGTATAAGACTTCAGCAGCCAGTATTCCCAGGAGGTCTCCCATCCAAGTACTAACCAGGCCTGAACCTGCTTAGCTTCCAGGATCAGACGAGATCAGGCATGTGCAGGGTAAGATTGTCTCACATAACAGAAAGCCCACATACATCCTTGAGGGAACTAGTTCTAATGAATCAAAATGCTGCCATTCACTGGCCACCAGATACAACAGAAAGGCAAATACTGCACGCCATGGGGGCCTTAGAAAAATCACCGCTTAGAAAAAGCGTTTCTAAGCGTTTCACCGTTGTTTGATGAAGATGCTTATGGCCTGACACACAACCGAGTTAAGTGAAATACTTGGATTTGAGCTAATAGCTAATGGGACTAACACCCTAACTGCATTTGTTTGGAAATAACTCTCACTGAAATCAATAAGGCCTCCAAGTACATGTTTCTAAGGTCAGGATGCCAATCCGCTTGACTCAAAGCTTGTTGGCTTCTCAGTGTAACAGAGTAAACTGGATTAAGAGAATGCCACAGAGTCTCCTGTTCCATTACAAAGGCACTTTCATTTGAGTGCAGGCCAACAAGGTTGGGTAGCACAGTGTATGTGAGTTGTACTGGCCATAGGAATGTCAAAAAGAGTTTTTTAAATGAGTCTGAGCCCCCCAGCAACTGGTGAATTCTCCTAGCTTGAGGACCAACCATTCTTATAGTAGCATATTAGCTTCATAACGCTTTTGAGGGACAGGTGACGATGAGAGACAGTGAGACACAGTGCATTCAAATTTCAAAAGTAGGAGGGAAGGGCAAGGAAGAGGAGAATGCAGCTCATAAAGTTGGGTTGCTAGCATCTTCCCTACGAAGAAGGTCTCTTTGACTGTTCTCTCCAGCAGTGGTAGCCAGCAGGGAGAGCGAGTGAGTAAGCAGGCAGAAGGCACCTCAACATTTGTCACTGCCCCAAATTCACCATCCTATATAACATGCTTCAGGTTGTTTGATGGAAGGATTGGCCCTACCCTTGTCAACCCTGTCTTCTGCTCCCGGCCTTGAACCTTGTCTGCCAGCCCTGGAACCTGACTCCCAATCTATGCTGCCCCCATCACTTGCCTCTAACCCCACTGAGTCCTGGCAGGACACAAAATACACCATGCTGAGTTAGGAAGGGCAAGCTGAAAATGTCCTAAATAAATATGGCACTAAAATACCCTCTTTCAAATAAATGTTTTATTTGTGTAGGCACCAAAGGGAGGACAGGACAGCAAGTTCAAGGAGCAGAAAAATGCTAGGGTGGAATGTGTTGCTTACGAATGACTAGCACATACGCAGTGGGAAAAATGAGAGCCACATCTTCCATGCTTCAGCCTCACTTGATTTTGCCAAGCATTGCAGGGCAAATAGGCTCTTTCCCTCTCTCTCTCTCTCTCTATTCATAGAAAATACCTATTAGGAAAAATATCCCAGTATGATTCAGCAGTCCACAGAGTCACTTGCAAACCAGACACTGTACAACATATTAGTTTAGGTGCTATATTAAGAAATCTCCAAATAACTGCTTTGCACAGAAAAGCTGGAAAGGAAAAAAAAATTATGTAACAACAGAAAGTCACTCATCACAGAAGAAACCAGGAGAAAACAGCCAGGCTCCTTTATTTCTAGAACCTTGTGTCTTCTTGTCTAGATAAGAAGAAGAAGAAGAAGAAAAATTCCCAGGCTTGTTCCTAGCAACGATCCTGGCAAACTCTTCCCTCCCCCCACTTGAACTCTCTTCTTGTCACAACACACAACAGGAAATGAATCAAATAATACATTCTTACCTGTTTCTCTGGCAGGATTAGATATTGGGGGTGGGGACTGTTTCCCTGGGAAACAGAAGAGATGCAAACCACACCTATTCAAGGGCATGGAACTTTTATCTTCGGCAGGAGGTCTGGTCTAGAGGGTAGAGCCTCCATTAGTCTGAAGATTGCATTAGAAGGTCACCAGTTCGAGGACATGGGGAGGGGGGAGCACAATTAAGGGCACAATCCTATGCATGTCTACTCAGGAGTAAGTCCTGGTGTATTCAATGGAGCTTACTCTCAGGAAAATAGGGTTAGAATTGCAGTCTAAGTTCAACTTGCATGAGACTGCAGAGATCTAGCTACCATGAATGGGTGTTGCACATTAATTTCAGTGGAGGCCTCAGACTTCTTAGTGTGCATCGCTCTGTGAACACTAATCTTTTTTTTATTGTAAGGCATGTGGCCACCAGCCCACACCAAATCTTGAGCACATGAGTGCATCTGAGCCTCAGATGGGGCAAGTGTCTTTAAGGACCGAAAATTAAGGGCTGAACAACACATTTGTTTTATCGCATTTTTTTAAAGGGAACTGAATCATGCTTTTCTCAACTATAATTTAAGGATGTAATGTATTACTGTAGGTTTGTATAGGTGGAATCCCTTGTAACCAAGATCTGAAATTTGTGGGAAAACCTGAATGAATAAATCAATCACTTGGATGGGTTGGAGATAATGTTTGGAAGCTCCATTTGTGTCATATTCTTCCTTCCATTTTCCTGGAAGGAAAATCCAACTTTACAACAGGCTTGACAAGTGGTTTCTTGGATCCTGTGCATTTGAAGGGGGGAAGCTGCCCTTAGTCATTTCTGCTTCCCTAATGAACCTCACTCGGCGCTGGTGGTGACTGAAACGTAATCTTTGCTGGGAAACAGATAAAAAATCATAATACTTTTCAGGTAGATAGAGATGACTGTATGCCAATAAAGGTTTCTAACTATTACTTTTCAAGAAATCAAGAACATCGCTGCTTTCTCTCTTTGTTGTAGAGCAGCCATTTTCAACCACTGTGCCATGGCACGCTGGTGTGCCATGAATGGTCTGTGGGTGTGCTGCAGGAGTTCGGGGGAGGGTCATAAGAACATAAGAAGAGCCCCCTGGATCAGGCCAAACGCCCATCTAGTCCAGCTTCTGTATATCACCGTCCAGCTTCTGTACTGTGTCCAGGTTCCGTCCAGCTTCTGTATCTCACCCCACCAAATGCTTCAGGGAGCACAAAAGACAGCAAGACACAACCTGTGTCCTGGTGCCCTCCCCTGCACATGGCATTCTGAGGTAGCCAATTTCTAAAATCAGGAGCTTGCACATACCTATCATGTAACACCCAATGGACTTTTCCTCCAGAAATTTGTCCAATCCCCTCTTAAAGGCATCTAGGCAGGACACTATCACCACTACCTGTGGCAAGGAGTTCCACAGACTAACTACACGCTGGGTAAAGAAATATTTTCTTTTGTCTGTTCTAGCTCTCCCAACACTCAATTTTAGTGGATGTCCCCTGGTTCTGGTGTTAAATGAGAGAGAAAAGAGTGTCTCTATCCACTCCATCCATCCCCCGCATGATTTTGTATGCCTCAGTCGTGCCCCCCTCAGGCACCTCTTTTCTAGTCATTTATTTAGTAGGGTTATTGGGGGTTGTGAGCCCCCCACCGGCATGCCTCGTCAATGGTTCACAAACTGATGGCACGCCTTGGCCATTTTTGTGCCTTGTCAGTGTGCCAGGAGACGAAAAAGGTGGAAAATCCCCGTAGTGGGGTGTCCTCAGCTGTGATTTGGAGGTGGGCTGGACACCCAGTGTGGGTAGAATCCAGGTGGAGCCCTTGGAGAAGAGGAGGAGGGAGAGGCTCTTCCCCAGCTTGGAAGCCCCATAAATCAGGCCTGTGGTGGTGGTGGGAAGAAACTGGGCTGGGAGCTGCCCCCTCCCGGGCCAAGACAGCGCCTTTCTTGTGCGCCAGCCAGCCAGCCAGCCTGCAGCAGACGGAGGAATGCGAGTGTCAAGGGGTCAGGCTCAATCCGGTGTGAGTTGATGAGGCAGGAAGGTGGAGAGGAATGTCAGGAATGTGGCTGTTTGTGTAGGACTCCATTCAGCCCATTGGCGCGCGCGGGCAGCCGGGAGGGGATAAAAGCCGCCGGGCTGCCTCCTCGGGACTCAGACGAGCGGCGCTCTGCTTCCAGGGGACGAAGGCAGCCGTCAGCCCAGGACACCCTCGCCAAGCAGCCTCCGCAGCGCCTCTCGCCCTCCGCCAGCAGCAGCAGCACAGGATGGCACTCCGCCGCCTCCTTTGCGCCCTGCCGCTCCTGCTCGCCCTCTCCGGCCGCGTAAGTGCAGCCCCGCGCCTGGCTGGGGTGGGTGGCGGGTCTTGCCCGGCGTCCTGCCCGCGTCTGCTCACACCCCCCTGTGCCCCTCTCTCCCCAGCAGGCGGCCAGCCAGGACTGCAGCGGGCAGTGCCAGTGTGCAGCCGCGCCTCCCCAGTGCCCGCCCGGGGTGAGCCTGGTGCCAGACGGCTGCGGCTGCTGCCGGGTGTGTGCCAAGCAGCTGGGCGAGCTCTGCACCGAGCGGGACCCCTGCGACCCCCACAAGGGGCTCTTCTGCGACTTCGGCTCCCCCGCCAACCGCAAGATCGGAGTGTGCACCGGTGAGTACCGCCGGCCGGGGGTCGTTCCCGTCACCTCCAGGGTGCAGCAGGGACGTGAGCGGTTCTGGTTCTGGCACTCGCATGCCTTCTGGGGCTTAAAGCCCAAGCCTATGCAGGTCTACTCAGAAGTAAGTTCCACTAGGGCTTACAATGGGGCTTACTCCCAGGAAAGTGAGTCTAGGACAGCAGCCTTCGAGCCCAATCCTCGGCATGTCTACTCAGAAGTAAGTCCCATTAGAGTCCATGGGACTTACTCCTAGGTACTTGTGGATAGGATTGCAGCCTTAGGCTATAGGGGAAACTGCCTTGGTGCAGGAGGTTAGCCTGTCCAGATCTTCTCCACCCTGCAGGGGAAAGCATGACCTGTTGAATTGCTGCCCTGCTGCAGCTATCCAAGTTTCAGCAGCCCTGCCTGAGCTGAAGTGGGGAGGGGGTACCCAAGGACCAGAGACCGCTGACACCCCAAATGCCATTAGTTTAGCCCCCTTCTTGCTTGTGGGTAGGCACCTGGATAGGATTTTTTGGCAGTTTTCAGGAAGGACTGCTCTCTTCTCTTTGTAGCAAGGGACGGCGCCCCCTGTGTGTTCGGAGGCATGGTGTACCGAAGTGGAGAGTCCTTCCAGAGCAGCTGCAAATATCAGTGCACCTGCCTGGATGGAGCTGTGGGTTGCGTGCCCCTGTGCAGCATGGATGTTCGCCTGCCCAGCCCAGACTGCCCCTACCCGCGAAGAGTGAAGCTGCCAGGCAAATGCTGCGAGGAATGGGTGTGCGATGAGCCCAAGGACAAAGAACAGACCGCAGTCGGACCTGCCCTTGCTGGTGAGCTGGAGTTGTCTTAACAGCCTTGGCTTTGCTGTGTTGGTGCCCTCCGTCGAGCACCTTCTGGAGTTGCATTGGCATAAATGGGGACATGTAGGATAATTCAACTCTGTGTGTTCCTGTGGTGTCCTATGAGCCTGAGCCTCTTCTTCGTGGTGCTAGAATCTAATCCCTTTTTCTTTCCTCTGCTCTTTAGCTTACAGACTGGAAGACACGTATGGCCCTGACCCATCCCTGATGCGTGCCAACTGCTTGGTCCAGACCACTGAATGGAGTGCCTGCTCAAAGACTTGTGGAATGGGCATCTCCACTAGAGTCACCAATGACAATGCTTTCTGCCGACTGGAGAAGCAAAGCAGACTCTGCATGGTGAGACCTTGTGAAGCAGACCTGGAAGAGAGCATCAAGGTAAAGAAGCTGCTCATTTCACTTCTGCCTACATAGATGTAGATATATTTTAAAGTCTCTTGTATCTATGTTGGCATTTTTAATCAAATGACCATGGGGAACAGCATCTAAAGCCACATTATTTGAAAAAAAAAATTAGATAAAGAAATATGTTGTATATAGCCATTTAAAATAACATTCAGTCAACATTAACAGATTATTACATGGGCAATCTAAGACTGCCAGATTCACATGGATGAAAATCCCATTGAACTGATAGGGATTACTTGAAAGCAATGGGCCCAAGCCAGCCAAATTTAAGAACCATAAATCTCATTGGTTTCAATAAATATATGATAATTTCTCTTACTTTCTTACAATATACTCACAAGTATATTGTCTGGATTGTATTCAGGGTATGTGAAGCCAGGAGTAAGTAAAAACTGTGTAAAGTAAGACATTGGACAATATGAATGGAAGCCTTGTATATCTGACATGTACTTATATGAATCCCATCTTCTGTTCTCAACAGAAAGGCAAGAAGTGCATTCGTACTCCCAAGATCTCCAAGCCAATCAAGTTTGAGCTGTCTGGCTGCACCAGTGTAAAAACCTATCGAGCCAAGTTCTGTGGCGTCTGCACTGATGGGCGTTGCTGCACCCCCCACAGAACAGCCACCCTCCCTGTGGAATTCAAGTGTCCTGATGGTGAGGTCATGAAGAAGAGAATGATGTTTATCAAGACCTGTGCATGCCATTACAACTGCCCTGGAGACAATGACATCTTTGAGTCTGTGTACTACAGGAAGATGTATGGAGATATGGCATAAAACCCAAAAGAGACACTTTTAAACTCGACTGTCAACTTGAACTGATAATTGCATCTCATTTTTGTAAAACATGATTAAATAGCACAAGGTATTTAAATGTCTTTTAAAAAAAAAACAGAAACAAAAATGTTCCATGTGACTTAAGACAAAATTGTCTACTGACCCCAAACATAGGTTTGAAGGAAAAAAAAATAATTAAAAGGACTGTGAGGTACCACAGCAAAGCTGTGCCTCAGAATAGAGTATACTGTTTATGGGGGGGTGATATATAGGAATTACTTTTTTAAGGGGACATTTGAGGCCTTCAGCAATGTTTACATTGTGAAGTAGCTCATGTCCCACCTAATAGTGCAATGGAAAAGGACCCTTAGCCAGGTTACTGAGTTTTTTTTGTGTCAGTAACTGCTGGACTGGAAACTCTTACCCAGCAAGGTGCTAAGTCATGGTGTTCTCTACATCAGAGTAGCAATAATTCTGCTTTGACGTTCTGACTCAAATGGTATGTTCAGAATTATGTCTATTAGACTGGACAGCTTGTGGCAGAAACTTTGTCACCAGCTAGATTTTTTTTAATTAATATTGTAAATACTGCGTGTGTGTGTGTGTGTATATATATATATATATTTTGTACAGTTATCTAAGTTAATTTAAAAGTTTTATTGCCTCTTTTGTTTGTTAATGCTTTGATACATCAGTGTTAGCCTCTCCCTTTTTTTATGACCCAATACATTCAACTCCTGAAGTAGATTCTAGGATGGAAGTTCTGCTCAATTAACAGTAGGGGAAGCAACAGGGGCAGCCCAATCCAACGTAAATCCCCATGCGGTGATGCAGTGGCTCCAGCGTGGGCTACACTGCATCTTGCAGTTGATTTTTGATCGCTGGAATAAGGGTAAAAAAAAAAAGCTATTTTCGATCGCTTCGGGTAAGGGGACATTTGTCAAAAGCACCATAAAGCACAGCTTTATGGTGCTTTTCTGACAGCATGCACTGGTGGGATTTATGTTCTGCCAGCGCAGGCCCTCATTTGGATTGGGCTGCAAGTGAACTGAATTGATGGTTTGCTGAAGAAGAGGTACCCACATCCTTCAGAAGCATTTCATCAAATAAGGGACAAGGAAAAGAAATATGGTTATTTCTGCCTTAATCAAGATGTCCTGAAGTAAAATAAGCAGCTCATTAGTAGCTGATCAGTCTTTCCACCTAAGAACATTTGTTTCTTTCTTTGACCATGGCTGTTTTTGTGGGGACAGTTTGTTACCCATTGAGAAGTGTGACCAAAAGTTACATGTTTGCACCTTTCTAGTTGAAAAATAAAGTATTTTATTTTTTATATAAACTGACTTGCAAGTCTCTTGATTTTGTTGGGTCTAGCAGTTATTGAAAAGGGAATAAATTGATGTGTACTTTGCTGTAATCCTGCACTAAGTCAATTTTCCCACTGTAGATATTCCTTGGTGTACGAGCATGACCTATCACTACCACGTCAAGCTAAATAGATAGAATCAGTTCCACACAAATCCCCTTAAAATGCTTAAGAGGCTAGAGCCAGAGAACATATCCCAGTGGACTGTACCCCAGGTTCCCATACAGATGCAACAACATGGCCCAATATAAAACATTAGTGTCAGCTGATTAATACTGCAATTAAAACTAACATTCTTGAAATCTAATCTAGGAGAAATATGTTACCAGGTCTAAAACAAAATTCATCCACCTGACACTTGCTTTTGGTGGTAAATATCAGTAGTCCCATCATACCATATTGCTTTCCAGGGGTATTCTGCCTTTGTCATAAGTAGTCTGCAGTGGTTTGTGAAATGCTGTCAACCAATGTAGTACTTGGATTTAAGTCAACTGTAGCATTTAAGGTGAATTCAGATGCAGTTTGCCTCTCACTGACTAGTATATCAGAATTACAGTTTTGCTGGAGTAAAGCTCTGAATTCCTGAGTCAGCAATTTCTTACATAAAGTTCTCCAGCCCACAAGGTCTCCCCCCCCCCATTCACTTCAGTAGAGGGTATCAGCAACTAGTACATGAATGAGTGCATGGGCGGAGCTATTCATTGATAGGAATTTCTTTTCAGTGCAGTTTTGCTCTGCATCACCCACAGAGCTCTGGATTTGGACAGCAAGGATTTCTTGGCTTAAATCCTTTGATTAAACCACATTGATTACATGTTTGTTTGATTACATTGATTGCACTGTACCTATTTTAACTAATTAATTACACTGTACCTATTAAATACAGTGTTTAAAAGGCATAACTGAAAACTGACAGAGTCTTCAGCTTCTGTTAGGATTTTCATTGCAGCAGGCTCCTTTTTTCTACCTGTTAACAGAGAACATAACTGTAAATAGACTACAGACTCATCTTGAATTCAAGCTGAAGTCCTTGGATTTAAGCCAAATCAATTGCACTGACTTCTATGGAAGACACAGCCCAATCCTACATGATTGGGCTGTAAATTTGTATTAATCAAAGTACACTGACATAATTTGTGTGGGGGACAGTAAAGTATGAGAGTATTGCTTTACTTTTTCTGTCTTCAGATACATAGGTTATAGTTCATCAAGAATTCCTTCCAGGCAGACAGATCTAATCCAGAGTTTCCTTTTGGCCTTAGATGAGTGAGCTAGCAGTGAGCTGACTGCTATAATTTCCAACTTCTAATGCTCTGTGTTGCATTTGATGGCTTGTCAACAGGGCATGCACTGCATCCAGGGGTGGTGGTGGTGCAATCAGGAGGCCTGGGAGGAATAAGGAAAAATATTTTTCCTTTACGTCTCCACAGATATTTTTCCTTATTCCTCCCAGGCCTCCTGATTGCACCACCACCAGGCGAAACAGGCAGGACGAGTTCAAAAAGAAGAGATAGGATGCTGCCACCAGACTCAACATATTCCTTCTCCAAAACTCTTCCTGCCTTCCCCCTCTCCACCCATGACACCCCCCCCCCCACTGGCAGGATATCAGGAGCAGTGGAGCATCTGGGAGCCGCTACAGCATGTGGTGCGCTGCTGCTACCCATTTGCCTGGAAGTGTGCAATGGTGGCCCAGCTTTCTCAGCACCATAAAGGGCCTTACATTGCTGGAACACAAGTTCTGGCAGTGCAAGGTCCAGAGAGGATTGGGCCCTTACAGCGCAATCCTGAGCTGCACTTGGGCCGGACTTGTGCCAGCCCAGGAGGGTAGTAAATGTGCCATAAGGCACATTTGAGCCTCCTTGTTAGTCGGTTAGGCTGGCGAGTAGAGGCACGCCGCCCTGCGGAGGCTTAGATAAGCCTTCGCGCTGAAGGATTGTATCGGCTGATGCAAGACTCTGGGGTGGGCAGGGAGGAGGCAGGAGGGAGGAGTTCCTGGGCAGGGGGAGGGTGGGCGGTGGGGGGCCCTGGGGGTGGGCAGGTGAGGAGTGGGAGGCAGAACTGGGACCAGGCAGTTATGCCAGATCCCAACTCATTCCCAGGGAACTTGACGCAGCATCAAGCTGCTCCGCTCTCCACAGACTTGTGCCACCACAGGAAGTGGTGCAGATCTGAGGAGACCCACTGGGGCCAGGGTGCCAGGGGAAAAGTTTCCCCTTACCTCTGACTGAGCTGCTTTGGGCACCTATCCTGCATTGTATATAGCACAAGCCTCTTGGCTTGCCTGTTCCAGCGCAGGATAGGATTGTGCCCTTAGTCACAGAAACTCAGTACATGAACCACCACCCAATGGACAAGTGTGATTAGCACTCTGTACAGGGATGATTCATAGACCATGAAGCAAACCTAGCGAAGAACTCTATCCACTCCATCCCACTGAGGTTCTGAGGTGGCATCCTTCATTTAGCCAATGCAGGGTGAGATGGAAAGTAGAAAATTAATGATGCCAAAGACCAATGGAAGTGGTATATAAATAACTAATTCTTCAACTGGTTACTCTGAGTAATTTTATTTTCCTTCACTATCTGCCCAGTCCTATCCCCCATCATGTTATAGCATGCAGCCACACCAAGGAGGCACATACTATCATGCTATGGTGGTGGGAGGCTATCAAACTGGTGCCACCAGGATCCACCCCTCATTCTCCCAATCTGCCCCTGCCCTCCTTTGATCTGCCCCAAAATTATCCCTACCTGACAGCAGCTGTTACCCTGCACATGCCTGATCTCATCTGATCTCGGAAGCTAAGCATGGTCAGGCCTGGTTAGTACTTGGATGGGAGACCGCCTGGGAATACCAGGTGCTGTAGGCTTATACCATTGTCTTTCGAGACTGAAGGTTGCCACCATTCCCCTACTTGCCCATGACATGACTTCATCACTGACTTATTGGGAGAAGCATAGCCCAGGGTCTAGGCAGTGTAGGTCTGGAGCTGCAGCTGCTTGTCAGTGGTGGCTGGCATTGTCCCAGCAACAGTGCAATCTTTATGCCATCTCAGGGTCTTTTACAACTATGGAAAAGAGGTTCCCCTGCCATAAATCAGACATAGGATTGAGCCGTAAGTGCTTGATGTAAATACATAGGGCATGACTGCATGAGAATGGCAGCACGTGGCACCAAATTCACCTTGCGTCAGGTTGATCCAAGATATGTGGGATGTCTGAAAATCCTATGATGAAGGTAAGCTTTGATAATTCTCACTTTATTCTTCCTGATTCAGGAAGAAAGCGGCCAGAGATCAATTTCTGATCCATTTAGAGCCAGGGTGGTGTAGTGGTTTGGGAGGTTGACTCAGACCTGGAAGATCCAGGTTCAAATCCCCCCTCAGCCATGAAGCACCCTGGGTGACCTTGGGCCAGTCACTTTCTCTCAGCCTCACCTACCTCACAGGGTTGTTGTGAAGAAAAAAAGGAGCAGCCATGTACACCACCCTGAGCTCTTTGGAGAAGGGCGGTATAAAAATGTGATAGATAAATAAATAAATTTCTTTGGTTTGTTAGAACAGGCAGACACAGGCCAGGCACAGACAGCTGGTGGACCATTTGGTCCTCACTTTCCTGTGAAGACATTAATATGCAAAGTAATGTTGGAGATCACCTGTTGAACCAAATAAATTAAGTAGGAACAATGGCAATAATACTTTATCTGTACAATATCTGTACAATGTCTGTAACTGAACCAGTTGTTGTGTAGGGCCCATTTCTCAGATTTTGAATAGCTTTATTAGAGTTCACTATTAACAATTCTGTAACTCTCAAATATCAGTTTGAACAATATTCCTTTATGCCTTCAATTGTGTGATTACGCAGGCATTTAGAAACAAATACGTTCAGAATCCTTATGGTGCTTGGGGGTGCAGGGTATAAATGTCTTGTGGCAAGAAGCCTTTGCATGTTTCTTCAGAGATACATCCCACCAGGAGTGGCCTGAGCTGATCTGCCACCTGAATTGGGGCAGATCTGCTACCCTTGATAGTTTGAACTCCCCCTCTTTGAAAACAAAACAAAAACCCATCTCCCGTGTGCCCAACCACCGCTGTTGTTGCCTCTTCCTTCTCTTCATCACCTACCTGGCTGCTTAAGGTGGGGGTCTCCAAACTCTGGCCCAGAGGCAGAGTGGCAAGCCTCTATCCAGCCCGCAGTGAGCCTCTCCACCTGGACCACAGCAAGCCCTGTAGTCTTCTGGAATCCACACATGGCCTGCCCAGGCCTCAGAATGCCTTGTAAGGCCTCTGGGAGGTCTTAGAAGGTCACCTGATTTTTCTGAAAAATTGGAAGAGATGTTTTAAGGCCTTAAATGGCCTTCAGAGGGCCGGGGAAGCCTTCCTGAGCCCACCAAAGACCTTTTAAGGCTTCAAAATTCACTTGCGGTTTTTCCAAATAACTGGAAGCAATATTTTAAGGCCTTCCAGAGGCGGTTCCAGCTACATGGAACCAGATGTGTGGTGCTTCTGGCCTTTCAGATATTTTTAATGAATTAATTACTATCGTGTGGGGGTTGGGAAGAAACCATTCTGTTGGGAGAAATCATGGAACCAGGTCTATGGTGCTTCTGGCCTTTCAGGTATTTTTTCCTAATTCATGGGTACTGAAATTTAATATAAATTTGAATGTTAGAATTTTGTTCAAATTTATTTAAATTTAATTTATTTTTTTCTGGCCCTTGACATGGTACCAGATATTTGATGTAGTCCTCCTGTCGAAAAATTTGGAGACCCCTTGTTTAAGGAAATAAGGTGGATGAAGTGAGGAGGACTGAAACCCCCTCCTCCTCCTTTTTCTTACCTCCAGGTTTGTTGCCACAGCTTCCTAGTTGCTTCCACTCAACCTATTTGAAACAAATAGAACATGCTTTCAAGGGTGGAATGTCCTTTGGATTAGGCCAGGTTCAAGGGAATGGCAATTGGGTGCAGGTCTCTTGTTGTTTTGTCTAGACCCTGAGACATCTAGAAAGCCACCGTGAGATACAGGAAGCTAGACTAGATGGGTCTTTGGCCCAAATCAGCAGGGCTTATGATCTTATACTGGGGGTGCAAGAAGCATCCTTCTCAGTGATGGACCTCCCATTGTAGATGATGCGCAAATGTCCCAGGCGTGAGCTTTTAGGACCCTGCGGAAGCCTCTCTGAAGCTCTGGAAGCTTCCATTTTTCCGGAAGCGCAGTATGAAGCCTCAGGAAGCTTCCCCAATACAGTCTACTGGCGCACGATACTGTAAGTCTCAGGTAAGTGGGGGGGGAGATTTGCACTTGGGGGGCAGCAACATCCTATGAGGGGAGCTATCATGGACCTTTGTCCCGGGGTGCAGGGCTGAGGAGGTCCGCCACTGCTCCTTCTTGCCATCTGGTCTTCTCACTGGGCAGGCAAGAGGGAGAAGACGGTGAAGCTAAATGACTCTTTTCTGATCGCTCATGAAAGCAAGCAGTCATAGCAGGTCTGCTTGGCTGCTGCTTTTGTAGGTCTGCTGCTGTGATTGCTCACAGCAAGCATAGCTGGAGGGAGAGGTGGGCTGCCACTGCTCTGATTCTCTTCCCAGTGACTCTCAGCATGCAAGAAGATGATCAGAGAACCAGTTGAAGAGGCTGGGTGGCCAATGGGACAGAAGTGGTGGCAAGAAGATGTGGGGTGCAGCACACCCCTTGTCAATTTGCCACTCCCTCACCCCCAATTCATCACTCAAAACAGTTTGAGTGTTTCACCACTCAGGGTCTGAGTCCCACTGTGTCCAATGGAGCTTACGCCGAGGAAAGTGGACATGGGATTGCACTGTGGATCTTTTCACAAGGACTGAGTGCATTTTTAAATTGCATACAACCTCTGAAAGCCACACAGATGCCCACAGTCATCCTTGGATGTCTGTTTTCCAGACAGGAATAATTATAGCACTAATGCAAGTCTGCAGCTGGAGATTTGCAATGTTGATATTATTAAGGTACTTCTTTTAAAAATGAGAACACTCTGTTCAAGCAGCAAATAGTTAAATGTGGTATTTCTGTGCAAGTCTAATGCTCCGGAACAAACTTCCTCTCACTTCTGTCACCCCCATCGCAATATTGACTCATGTCTTTCATGTGTTATGTGCACACAAAACAGCATGAATTGGCCTCAGAATGAGATAATCTAGAGATTACTAAGCATACTTAATAAACAACTCATTGGAACTACACAGATGCAGAGCAATTATCGTGACGTAATGTTAATGCATTTGGAGATGCTGTAACAAACTGTAGCTCAAGGGAAAAAACCAGGAAATCTTCACCATTCCAGATACCCAAAGAAAGCATATGTTTTATTTTCACTTTTGTATCTCACTCTTCCTCTAAGAAGCTCAGGGCTGCAACCATGAAGTTATCCTCACAACCCTATGAAGATGATTAAGCTGGTACATAAGAACATAACGTGCACTCTGGTACTCTGTCTGTGGTCAGGGGTCAGTCTAGAACAATTTATTTGGAGAAGTGAAGGGATGGCAAAAATTGTTACTATTACTATCTTTGACAGGACTGGCCTAAGTTCTCCTGACATTTGAGGTGACATGCCAAATACTGCCCTCCTTAATGACGTGCCAATCTCTGCTCCTCTTGTTCTCCAACACTCTAGCTCTGTACACTCCTCATCTCCCCTCTATATCTCCTCTTTCTCTTTGTCCCCTTCCTATTTTTCCCATCCAGGAAGAAGAAGGAGAAGAAGGAGCAGTGGGGACAAGATCAGTACTCATTATCAGTCTGTGGCCTGAGGTAACCACTTCAGTTGGCCTCATAGATGGGCTGGCGCTTGTCTCTGACCAGGCAGCTCCAGGCAATTTGGCTTTAGGTTGGTTGGCTCCAAAGCTGTGTCCCTCATGATGAGTTCCACTGCCTCCTGCCTGCTGTATTTAAAACAGGAAAGAAATGGAAGGAGGCATTTTTAATTTATAAAGCAAAATCACCTGCAGGCTTTTCCATTTTTAAAAATTCAGATTCAGACATTCTACTGTGATAGTTTGACCTCTGTTGTGCCATGATTCATGGAAGCTATGCTATTTTTTCTGATCAGATGTGTGGAGCTGCAGAAGGAGCAGTGGGATGTATTAAGGCTGTAATCCTATCCACACTGACCTGGGAGTAAGCCCCGTTGACTATAATGTGACTTACTTCTGAGTAGACATGCATAGGATTGGGCTGTAAGGTGCTCACTGTGCTGTCTCTACTGCCTCTCACTTCTCCATTGTTTCCAATTCAGCACTCCAGTCCAACATTCCATTACCATGAAGATATGACCAACATAAATGGTTTGTTTTTTCAATTTTTACAACTACTAACAGTTAGTGTCCAGTTCTAGGACTGCAAATAATAATAGCTCCAAAATAGACTAGTTAAGGAACTCTTCAGGAATGAACCATAAATTATCTCTAACCACAGAGGAACAAATAAGTGTCATGTGTAGAGTTCAGTCGTTTGACTCATTCAGAACCAAGAGTTGCATAAGAAAATTGGCTTTTGAGTGACTTCTCTAGAAATAGTAAACCCAGATAGGTACCGTAATTTACTTTCCTTTCCTTTTTATTACCACCAGTCCTGAACCACAGCGCTTTAAGACACGCTAACTATTATTATAATGAAAGGCATAAAATAAATGAGAGAGAAAAAGTAGTCTACCCCTTGAACACACAGTGAAATTCTACCTTCCTAATGCTGTGCTTTTAGTGCATGATCCTCTCCTTCATTAGGAAAAAACCAGGGTGTGGCTTCAGTTAATGTCAGTTCTGCTATGTTTTATGTACTTTACATATGGAAACTGTTACCAAGACGTCTGTCCAGCCAGTTGGGAAGAAAAAGCAATGTAAGCCTTGCCTAAAAAACAAGAGAAACCTCAAAACAGAAAGAGTTCAGCTAATAGATATATTTATTTATTTCATTTTTCCATTTCTTTTTTTCCCCCTCCTAACCTCAGCAGCTCCCACATATGCCCATAAATGGAAGTCACCAAAATGCCACATATAAACAGAATTTTCAGCCTGACTCAAACCAGGAAATGCCAGAGATTTCTTAGGAGAACCTGTTTTGAAACCACACTAATGGCGCAATCCTAGGCATGATTACTTTGAAGTAGCCCCACTGTCTTTGGTAAGACAGGCAGCCCAATCCTATGCTTCCCTAGCGCCCAGGCTGAAGCAGCACCGAAATGGCAACTGCTGCATCCAATGGGGCAGGAAATCAGTGCCAGGTCTCCTCTGGGAACAAATGTTTCCTTACTATGTGTAGCGGACAGGCAACCCCAATAGGTCTCCTTGGATCTGTGCCTGCTATTGTGCAGACGCAGAACTGAGGAGAACTGTGTTGGGCTTCCCAGTCCTGGAGGGGGGGTTAGGATATGGTGGCAGAGCCTGCCACCCTCTCCATCCCCCTACCAGACCCGCTCCTTGCCTCCCTCTGTCTTCCTGCTGCCCAGTTCAGCCCCTCCCCGCCCTCCCCCTGCCCCCAAAAGGTCTGCTGCCAGGTGGTGGTAAAACTTACCACTGGGAGCCCTTACCATTCATCCTCCGGTGCTGCAGCCCTATGCCAACCGACGCTGGGTACTGGTGGTGTGCCAGTACTTGTAGCACAAAAGTGCCTTACAGCCCTTTTTTGTAACAGTCGGGCCAGTAGCATCAGCAGTGCCAGTGCCATAGGATTGGCCCTTTACTCCCAAGTAAGTATGCATCAGCTACAATCCAAGACATACTTTCTAGGTAGGGAGTAAATCCCTTTGTATTTAATGGAGCTTACTTCTGACGGTAAGTTCACAAGAAAATCCCCATGGTAGTGGTTCTCAAACCTTTTAGAACCAGGACACACTTTTTTGAATGACAGTCTGCTGGGACTCACCAGAACAGATCTCATTAACCTGGAAGTGATGTCATGGATGGAAGTGACATCAACCATTTAAATGTCAAACCTAAGCTGTGATCAGCCAAAGGTCCAACTACACGGTGCGCCTGTGCGGTTATTTTGCATAGCTCAGAATTCAAACATTCCAACTCGAAAGTCAAAGCAGAACACAGGCGTGAATCCTTCTCCAGCCACACAGCCCTCCCCCCTCTCCAGCATCCCCTCTTCCTAAATCCAGGACAGAGCACCCGGCCTCTCTCCCACTGAGAGCTCACCCTGCCCAGCAGTTCTGTACCCTATATTTTCAGCTCTGTATTTTCAATGGCAGCTGAGCTAGATGCTGCATGACCCACCTGAAATTGGTTCATGACCCACCTAGTGGGTCCCAACCCACAGTTTGAGAAATGCTGCCATAGTCTAAAAGTGCTCGCTCTATACATTTATAGCAGGTACTTTGATATTTTCTATAAGTTCTCCACAGTGACCTCAAGAATTCATTCCTGTTCAGATCTCATAATTGTATAAGTGAAGTTAGGATTTTTTTTTTTTTTGGTCCAACCTGCATCACTTTACAGTAAACTTACATGGCTTTCATTTGCCATTTTGTTGTGTGGTTTGAGTGAGGATATCCTTTTGGAGTTCCTCACACTCTGTTTTGGGTTTTCACCATCTCAAATACTGTGATGTCATTCACAGTCTTGGCTGTCCCACTGCTCATCCTCGATTCCTAATGGTTTACGAATTTAAGCCCTGATCACAACAGACCCTAGAGAGATCTGCTTTAAAAATAAAAAATAAAAATAAAAAACAACGCTTTGTTGCTAACCTATTAATGGGCCTCAACTCTCATCCCATGGTTGTAGGCAGCTCAATCCTAACTAAATTCTTGTACCACAATGCAGCGGTGCCAGTGTGGGTGATGCTGTATCCCGTGTGGGAATTTCAGCTGCTGGAGGTCTACTTGGGGTAAGGGAACATTTGTTCCCTTGCCCCAGTGTAAACTGTGGCAGTCTGTATGGGTCAACGTGGACCAGTGCCAGCAAAATCACTGGCTCAATTCTGAGTTGATCTGTGTTGGTGGATCAGGTCCAGGAAGAGGGATAGGATATGGTGTGTGCTGGAAGGATCTCCTCTATGGAGAACTCGTGCAAGGAAAGCACCCTACAGGTAGACCACAGCTGCGATACAAGGACATCTGCAAGAGGGATCTGAAGGCCTTAGGAGTGGACCTCAACAAGTGGGAAACCCTGGCCTCTGAGCGGCCCGCTTGGAGGCAGGCTGTGCAGCATGGCCTTTCCCAGTTTGAAGAGACACTTGGCCAACAGTCTGAGGCAAAGAAGGAAGGCCCATAGCCAGGGAGACAGACCAGGGACAGACTGCACTTGCTCCCAGTGTGGAAGGGATTGTCACTCCCGAATTGGCCTTTTCAGCCACACTAGACGCTGTTCCAGAACCACCTTTCAGAGCGCGATACCAGAGTCTTTTGACACTGAAGGTTGCCAACAACAACAAGGTGCCACTGATCCCGCCCCTACCTCTATTGCTACTCTTCACCACCATTACACCCCTGCCCTGCCCTCCCTCCACCCCTGTGCCAGACTTAGCTGTTCCAGCGGGGATCCCTGCATGTACCAATGCCTGTGGGAATGCTCCAGCCTTACCATGGGCATGCCTAGAACTAACACTGTCATAAAGTGCTTTATGGTGCTTTTGTGACGGTATGCACAGGGACACCTCTTTGAAAGTTTACAGAGTGTACTGGCAGGGACAACCCAAAATCTTTGGGTGCCTGAGGAGGGATATCAAATGCGGCCACCAGATTTGCTGCTACATCTCACAACAAAAGTATCTATCCTTTGAGCTAGAATCAAACCAGCAACTTAAGGATGATTTGGACAACGCTGTGCCTCGGTTTCAGCATCACATCTACAAGTGTCTTCCTGTGACATGATCTGGTGCTACATCTGGCAACAAAAACATCCCTCCTTCGAGCCGGAATCGAACCAGCGACCTAAGGATGACTTTGCCGACATTCTACAGTCCTCCGCTCTACCAGCTGAGCTATCGAAGGAACAGGTATGAGATACTGTGCTGCGATTTTTTTAAAGTTGGGTGTAGCAGCTACTAGGTGTGGAACTGGATTCTTAATTGAAACATTTTCCTTGAAGGTATTCCCACCCCTCAGCTGGCCAACTTCATGATGATCTCATCGACTAAATTACATTTACCTGCAGCTTATTAGAAAAACACTTTGAAAATCCCTACTAGCTGTCTTCAGTTTTGCTGACTGAGAGACAGGAGGGCAAGAAGATCTTCAAGGGAAAAGTGGAGGGTTGAGGAAGCCTCACCAACTCAGTTCAGATTTCTGGAGAAATGTGAATCATAGGTTATAAGCCATGATGGGTATGTGCAACCTCCTGGTTTTAGAAGTAGGTTACCTCAGAATGCCACATGCAAGGGAGTGGCAACTGGATGCAGGTCTCTTGTTGTCTTGTGTGTTCCCTGAGACATCTAATGGGCTGCTGTGAGATACAGGAAACTGGACTAGATGGGCCTTTGGCCTGATCCAACAGGGCTCTTCTTATGTTCTTACTATTTTTTTCTTAGGTCAGCAGAGGAATTGGCAGGGGGAGGGCAAGGAGCATGATGGAGGCAGGAGAGGATGGCACCCAGCACAGGCAACTTGAACCAGATGCTATCTCTTCCAATAGCAGCTAGCATGCCCCCTTTGTCTCCTCTGACTTGTGCCAACTAAAGAGCTGGTATAGGTCTGAGGAGACTTAAAGGGAAACATGGCATGGCAGAGTAGGGTAAATATAACTTTGCCCTACTTCCCTCTCCCATCATGTCATGGCACAACCCCCTCCCCCCAAGGATAGCTTCCACCCCACCAGCTCAAGCTTCCTTGGTGTGGCTACATTGGTGGGATGTGGGAGGAAAGGGTGCAGTTGAGCTGTTAGTATGTGCAGCGGCATAGCTAATGATCGTGTAGCCCGGTGCCAAGCTCAAAATGTTGCCCCAGAACTGATGTCACAACCAGAAGTGATGTCACGCCCAGGCTTTTTAAAAAGTGACGATTGGGAGGAACCCACCTCCTCTCCCCAGAAGCTCACCACCCACTTGCTCTGCTGCCTCCCCCCAGTCAGTGGCATAGTTATGGCATCTATCTGCTACCTGGGGTCAAAGAAGATTTTGTAGCTCCCCCTCCATGACAAAATCAAATTTAAGTAATTCAGTAAATAAATAAAAAGTTATTGGTTTTGTGCTGTATCATTATAACATCTCATTGGCACTCAAAACAATCAGTCTCATAGGTCAGTTTTGAGTTAAACAAATCCACTTTTTGTTCCACAAGGCAGTTGTGTTTTCATTTTCTGGTTAATTGGCCATAACATTTGATAGAATACAGATATTCCAATGCAGTTTTTTTCATTTCATTCTGCATTAAATTAACTTTCCAATGATATATAACATGATGGTATTATTCATACATGCAAAGATCTTCACAATTTTGGTCACTAGTGTCAAGCTCAGCTTGTTGCCCCCCTAAAGCTTGATGCCCAGTGCAACTGCTACCCCCTGCACCCCCTTAGCTACGCCACTGAGTATGTGTACTGCAAACATAAATATATTGATATCTAGAGTTAATGGCCCCTCAACCCCATAAATGTCACGTTTGTTATTAGATCAGTCTCTCCAAGTAGGATCAGATCTTTTTCTTTTGTTTTCTTGGACCAGTAAAGCACAAACTGCGTTGGAATAAGTTATATATACACACACATTATGGAAGGGCACTATTCTTAATGGAAGGGGAAACACATGTAGATAAACCTCAAATTAAGCAAGGGCAATCAACACACTTCCATCATGTGTTGCTTTGTGCCTCTGGTCCCCATAAACAAGGTCAGCTCATGGGTTTGCACCTTGAGCAGATATCAGCAGCACTGCTCCCAGGGTGGGTAAATGGTTCCTGAATGAAGATTATTTGTAGGGCATTGAACTGATGGTTGCATGTGGTCACTTAGTGCTGAGCATTGGTTGGGCAGGAGGCTTGATTCCAGCCTCAACCAGCCTACAGAACTTGGGTTTCACTATCTCACTGCCCCAGGACATATGACGCTTTGTATACTTATGTACATACATTTGTATGTCAGTTCATCCTGCCCCTTGTTTCATCTACTGCAATCTAGTGGGCAAGGCTTACCTGCAGGGGTGCATCCATCCATCCTGACATGGACTCATTAAGGGTAGACCAGATTTTGTCAGCATCAGTTCCCTGTCTATAAAATGGGGAAACAGCAGAATGATTCACAGGGTGTTTTTTTTTTGAGGCCGTACACCATTTATAAAACTTTCACTGGGCATATGTAAGGAATGTTATATAAAGTCTTGTTGTAGCTAGTGTTGTTATAGCAACGTCAGCTTGCACGGCACCTGACAGAACAACAAAAAGCTCTCTGCCCTGAGGAGCTAAAACGTGCCCTGAGGCAGGCCCCAGAAAGAAGGGATACAGAAGGAATGTGCATTCAGCTCAGTTCCACATACTTTGTTTCATTTCAGTGGGCAGCATCAGAAAGTGCATTGGTCTAAAGGCAGGTGATACGATCAAGTTGCTGAAGGTGAGCTAGTTCTGGTCTGGTCAGTGCCTGGATGAGTAGCTAGCTACCTGAAAAGTTCATGATAGAAGAGACAGAATGTAAATATAACTACATTACATCCTTTAAGTAGAGGCAGTCTAAAATGGTTTTGTTTGGGGGGAGGGGGCTGTTGGTGTTATCCAAAAGTAAAAATCAGTGAAAGCAGTGTTTTGTGTTTTTATTCCAAATTAACATTTTAATCAATTTTAAAGCATTTTTATCAGGTGTAATCACTGTCATATAGGTGATATATGTGTGTTTTATTTCATTTTTACCATTTTTGACTGCCCCTACCTATAAAAAAAAAAAGATAAAGAGCCTTGCCGGATCAAGCCACAGGCCCATCTAGTCCAGCTTCTTATATCTCACATGAGATCCATGAGATGCCTCTGGGAGCACACAAGATAACAAGATACCCAGGACCTGTTGCCACTCTCTTGCCTTTGGCATTCAGAGGGAGGTTACCTCTAAAACCTGGAAGTTGCATACAGTCATCATGACTTGTACCCTGTGATGAACTTTTCCTCCAAAAATCTGTCAAAATGTGATATGTGATACAACCATGTTTGGGCCATGTCAGCCACAGGGCTTGCCAGCTTTTGGTCAAAGATCCAATGAGGTTCAGTGGCCATGGCATCTACATGTGGGAAAACTTGTTCAAATCCTCCCTCTTACATGAATGTGATCTGCCAAATCTAGTTCACTGGGTCAGTGAAATAAATATTCCTTTAAGATTGGGTGAGATATTGATGGAATACTTGGGTGATTTCCCAGGAAGGGGCAGTATCTGGGGCAGGAGAACTCATGTTCAAATGTAGGGGACCTCATTCAAATGACCTGCATAAAGAAATGTCTTTTTGTTGTCACTGAAAAGGCTTCACCCAGTCACAGAGAAATCTGAATGCAAGTGAAGGCATCTGCTTAGGTCACACTGACCCCGTGTGGTAGAACCGAAGCATATTCACAAAGCCATAAACAGTGTTTCTCAAACTGTGGGTTGGGACCCACTAGGCGGTTTGAGAGCCCATTTCAGGTGGGTCCCCATTCATTTCAATATTTTATTTTTAATATACTAAAACTTGATGCTACCATGGTTTGTGACTGCATTTGGGGAAATGTGACAGATCTGTACTTTTAACAGGCTACTATGTATATGCTTTTAACTATGATAGTAAATGGAACTTACTCCTGGGTACATGTGGTTAGGATTACAGGCTAGGATTGTTAAAAATTTTCCTGCTTGATGATGTCACTTCTGGTCATGACATCACTTCCAGTGGGTCCTGACAGATTTTTTCTAAAAAGTGTGTCTCGGTCCTTAAAGTTTGAGAACCACTGCCATAGAACATTTGCAGTGGGACAGGAACATGAAGAAAATAACCACAAATTAAAGGGGTTTAACATCAGTTACCAGAGATGTGCCATTATCAAACAAACCCTTTAAAAAGTCCATCTGGCTTTATTTTGGTCTGTTTAAGGATGTCTACAGAGGTGCGTGTGTGGAACAGAAACACTCCAAACTTGTTCTGAAGCCCAACTAATAAAGGATGCACACAGATTTGTAGAGAGTCAGGTTACTGAAGGTGTAAGATCATTGTCCAGTAAAAGCACAACCGAGTAACAGCCCAGTCGTAGCAAACTTGCCAGCACTGATGCAGCCACAATGCAGCTCCAAGCTAAGGGAACAAATGATCCCATACTTTGAGGAGGACTCTGTGACTGCCCCCCCACCTCTGGCACAACTGCATCAGTATTGGAATGTTGTTTAGGATTGGGCTGCAACAGGCCTTCTGGATGCCAGAGTTAAATGGTAACTGATTTTAAGTGGCTTTCCTTGTTACAGGTGGGGCCTTGGTATCAGCGGGGGATCTGTTCTCGGACCCCTGTGGATGCCAAAATTTACGGATAATCAAATCCATGATCGGCCCCTTAAGCCCGCTGAATAGAACCAGAGCTGTGCTCCGGTCCCCTCTGGAGGCCTTTCTGAAGCCCGCAGTGGTGGCATGCATCCGCCCACTGCCTCTGGGGGCTTCACAATGGCCACCAAGGCTGAGAAAACACAACTTTTGGTTTCCCGAGGGTTTCTTGTTTTTATGCCGTTTGCCATTCTGAGGCCCAAGGAAGTTCTCCAGGTATTGAGCCAGCTTTGAGGATCTGCCATGCTGAGCTAGATCCACGGATGCAAAATCTACAGATATGGAGACCCCACCTGTTTTTGAGAGTTGCTCTGAATTTCAGCTCAAACACAATAAGAGGTGAACTGGGGGGATTCTGCTCAGGCAAAGTATCTGTAGGGCTGCTGAGGGCAGCTAGAAGTGTCTAATTAGCAACCTTTCCAAGATGGTTTTTCCCGCATGTGTCATTGTCACTGCACAAGAACATGATCTCTGAATTCTTGTTCAAACATGTTAGAAATGTGTCTCCTATCAGTAGCTGATGATAGTCTCAGGTGTCTTCTCCACTCCTCTTGGTCTGTGCTGCTGGTTTGAGTATTTCACAGATGCATGGCAGAAACTGTTCTTCAGATACCCACTATCCCTTCTTAATTATAATTATTGGGCTGATGTCTTCAGGTTCTGCTGCCAGTGCCCAGGGAGTAAAAGGAAGGGTGCAGGAGACAGGTAATTCAGAGCCAAGAGTTGGTTCATCCAAGGTGGTTGCCTCAGGCAGCAAGTTGGTAGGAGGTGCCCACCTTCACCACCCCTTCACCTATTCCTAAACTCTAGATTGGAAAAGAAAGAGGTGGAGATGAAGAGAGAGGAGAATTGGGCTAAGAGCCCAATCCTATCCAACTTTCCAGTACCGGTGCAACTACGATGCAGTAAGGGAACAAATGTCCCCATACATTGAGGAGGCCTCTGTGACTGCCTCCCCACCAAAAGATGCTGTGCATGCCCTATTGGCACGGCTACACCGGCACTGGAAAATTGGATAGGATTGGGCCTTATAGCATCAGAGACAATCAAGTTCACCACCACCCTCTCCTTCACATTTCCTCTTCTGCTCCATCTTTCTCTTCCTTTTCCCATCCAGGGAATAAAAGGAGCAGTGTATGGCACTTCACCAGTCAGAGGGGGCAGCATTCAGCATGCCTCTTTAGGTGCCTGGAGGTCTTGGGTTGTTCCTGACAGAGCTATATACAGACAGACAAATACAGCCACACTACCCCAGGGATTATACAAGTAATGATCCTACTGGACTACAACACATTTTACAGTTTAGTAAAAGCTGCTAATCAGAAGCATTTTGCAGATACATCACAGACCAAAACATGGAACATATTTCATCATTCATGGATGGCAGGCATATCATTTTATAATTTTTATCTTGTTAACAAATCCCAATGGAAACAAACGTTCCAAATGTCTGCAGCGTTGCTTGAGTAACTGATTATTTCATCTGTACTATCCAAATTGACAGGAAGTGCTGTGCTGGAAGCACTTGATGGCACTGTTTCACTGCCTGTATGCATTGCTGAGGGGAGGCTAATTCCCATGTTGGGCTGGTATTGTGACTTGGCCTCACCTTGGAGGTGCATCTCAACTTCAGGCTTAATTTTTCCCCTAAGTGAGGAATGCTCATCTAAGGCAGCACCTAATAAGCCCCTTGAGGTCTGCTGCTACATGTAAAATCTTTCTACAACCCCCATCCTAATATTAAATGGTCGCAAATACTCATAGCTAGAACTTATCTGATGGGGGGGGGGGAGCTGACAGCAACAGCAAGAGTCTTTTGTAGTATTCGGTCAATGCTCTGGTGCAGAGGCTTCATGGGAGATCATAGGATCATCATCTTCATTTGCCTACAATTCCTGAAATCTTTTTGTTGATAACACCCCATTGCTATAAACAAAGGGGTTAAGCAGGGATGCATTTTGGCTCCCATGCTATTTAACCTGTTCCTGAATGATTTAGCCCCAGCCTTGAAGACAGTGGATGGTCACTGCCCGATACTTGGGTCCCATCCAGTGCCGCTATTACTGTATGCGGATGATGCGGCTCCTATTTCTCGAACAAGAATTGGCTTAAAACGTCTACTTAATCAATCTATAGAGTATTTTACATCCAACAAGTTACAGATTAACTACTCTAAATCTAAAATCATGGTGTTTGCCAATAATTGGAAACCATTTAAATGGTCATTTATGGGCAACAAAATGGAACAGGTAAAGACATTCAGATATTTAGGCATTAATTTCCACTATAAGCATTCGTGGGTTTCTCATCGTAATGCAGTCCTAAATGCATAAAAAATCTCATCCCTTGCAATTTCCCGGTTTTTTTTTAGCCAAGGTAACAGATATGTCCCGGCTGCTTTAGAGGTATTCAAGGCTAAGGTACTCTCACAAGTTCTTTATGGCTGTCCAATCTGGCATAAGGCCTTGAATCATTCAACTGAGAGCATACAGGCCTCCTTCCTGCTTAGGATCTTGGGTTTTCCCAGATGTGTTCCATATTCTACTATGTGTCTTGAAGTGGGTTTTATTAGACTCAAAACATTGACTTGGTTGAGATCAGTAAAATTTTGGCTTGCAATCCTCTTCAGTGCTGCCCCGTATGGGCTAATGTACCAGCTTCTGGCTGATCCAGTACTGCCTGTGGAGGTTGCAGATTTACTCTCCAAGCTTAAATCGATAGGACTAGACACAGCGAGCCTGGGTATGATTGGTTTAAGCGAAGCCCAGAGGACTATCAAGGAAAGATTGCTCGATATTGAGCGTCAAGAGCTACTCTGTGCAGCTAACACCATTTGCTCCCCTCTCCATCTGCACATCCCAGTCAGCTTTGGGAAGCCGGCTTCTTCCCTTTATCATCTGCAGTGCCCACAGGCTCGCAGAGCATTCTCTCTTGCGAGATGCAATGCCTTTCCATCAGCTCTGCTAGCGGGCAGGTTTTGTGGCATTCCCTACTCAGAAAGAAGATGTACCTGTGACAGGAATTGTGTGGAGACATTACATCATATATTTTTTTACTGCCCACTCCATGATACCCTTCGTAAGATCTATCTGGCTCCACTGCTGAACAAAATGCAGGGCTGGGAGGATTCATTTAAATTACAAACTCTTCTTTCCATAGAGGAAACTGACTCTTGACAAGGTTGCCAACTTTGTTTCTGGGATTCTGGCAGGACGGAATTCTGGGTCTTCTGCTATATTATGGTGACTGGGGGGAGGGGGTATTGGATGATTACGAGTGCTTTATTTTATTGTGTGTGTGTTCTGAATGTTTAATGTTTGGTTGTTGTTTCGTATTTCCATTATCTATGCCAATAAAGGTCTTATGTATGTATGTATTTGTTGATATACCAAGAAATAGATGCAGAAGTAATCTGTCAGTCCTCCAATATTAGCTGTAACGAGGACATATATTTTCTAATCAAAGGAATAGTATCTGTAACAGTTTGTTCACTACACAGAAAATGGGGGTGCCAGCCTAAATCTGATTATGAAGCTCTTTTATATTTGGTGAAATTGATGTTACAAAGCTATGGCCTTGCTATCACAGTAGATGCCATCCTGTTTGATTGCTGCAACACACTCAGTGCAAGTACTGTAGAAGAACTAAAAAACTTTGATAGATTGCATCAAGACAGTGCACAGTTAGTGAAATAATTGCCCTGGGCATGAAAGAAACCAGAATGAACTACTGACTCCAGCAAACACAGCGTGACCAGGATCCAGGCAATGCCACACAATTTCTCAAACTATTTAGTGCTTTACAGGCCAGAGTATATGTGTTTATTCAGAAGTAAGTTCTACTATGTTCAATGGGGCTTACTCCTCAGTAAATGTGCAGAGGATTATATATATCATGCCTTTTTTGGTGCAATGTCAGTCTCTCCAATGAGAAATAATTCCATGTACAGCAAAACTTTGAAGCCAGTTCACAGTCTTCCAAAATGTAGCCTCAGGCTCACATATGCTTCCCCCATTGCTTATATAACATTGAAGGAATTGTGCATATTTTTTTTAGGCAGCAACTATTACCCTGCACATGCGGCTTGGTTAGTACTTGGATGGGAGACCGCCTGGGAATACTGGGTGCTGTAGGCTTGTACCATAGTCTTTTGAGACTGAAGGTTGCCAACCAACCATATTTTTATCTCTATGTATGCTTCGCTTTCATAAATTGTCTACCTCCTTTTTCAGTAGATGCATTATGCTCATTCATTCATGATGTTCTGCACACATTTATCCGTAAAGCACGTTTGTGCCTCCTCAGGAGGAAACCAGCCTGGTGCTCAAGTGCCGGCCTGTGGAGGCCAACACAAGCCTCCATGATGGCTTCCTCTGCACGGGTTGTGTTGGCCCAGTTGGGCCGACTCAAGGAGCAAAGATAGATGGAGGAAGTGGGGAGAAAACGGGACAAAGGCATTCCTGGGTGGGGAGAGGGTGGGCAGGGGCAGTCCCTGGGGGCGGGTGGGTGGGGAACGGGAGGCATGGTTGGGATCCGGGAAGAATGGAGTGGCTTCAAGCCACTCCGCTCTCCTTGGATTTGTGCCACCTTGAGAGGTGGCGCAAGTCCAAGAAGACCCAAAAGGGCCAGTGGCCCTTACCAAGAGGTAAGGAGAAATGTTTCCCCTTGCCCCTGGCTGAGCTGCTTATGGCCTCTATCCTATGCTGGATACAGCACAAGCCTCTTGGCTTGCCTGTTCCAGCGCAGGATAGGATTGCGCCCTTAGACACTGTATGTATTTAGGCACTGAATATGCAGGGGTTGAGCTCTGTGACCTTCTGGTTTGTGTTACCTCTAAAGACCAGTGTCCTGATATTAAGGGCCTCTTGCTAGGATTCATTTTTGTACTGAGGGTCCAGTACTGAAATGCTAAATCCATGAACAAGACAGCACATGCATGCTCATGTTGAACTGTACCAATGACTGTTCTGATGCAGCAACACAGAGAGTGGCAAAGGCATAATGGAAACTTCAGGGCAGCATCATAAGCAGATACTCCAACCCGCATGAATTGTCAGGATTTAGACTTGTTGGCAACCTTCAGTCTCGAAAGACTCTGGTATCACGCTCTGAATGGTGGTTCTGGAACAGCGTCTAGTGTGGCTGAAAAGGCCGATTCGGGAGTGACAATCCCTTCCACACTGGGAGCAAGTGCAGTCTGTCCCTGGTCTGTCTCCCTGGCTATGGGCCTTCCTTCTTTGCCTCTTAGCCTCAGACTGTTGGCAAAGTGTCTCTTCAAACTGGGAAAGGCCATGCTGCACAGCCTGCCTCCAAGCGGGCCGCTCAGAGGCCAGGGTTTCCCACTTGTTGAGGTCCACTCCTAAGGCCAGCCAGCCAGGAGCCAGCCAGGAGTATAAAGCTAGGCAGGCCATCGCGTGAGGCTCTCTGCAGACGCGTGTGGCCTCTGGGAACCAAGTGCCTGGGGAACTAAGTGCCAGGTAAGGCACAAGAGTTTAGCATCTGGGCGAGTTCAGCAGCAGGGCGAGGAGGCCAGGGCCCCATACACTGCCCTTCCTCTTCCCTTGAGAAGAGGGCTGCTATCCAGTGTACGGTTTTTAAAAGGACCCCTAAATAAAACAACAACAACAACAAAAAAGCTATGCAGTCAGACAGCCAGCAGCAGGGTGGGGGCTATCCAGTGTTTTGCATCGAGTGCCACATGTATGATTATATGCCTCTGGGGCATAAGTCATGGGTGTGTCCTCGATGCAAGGAGCTCCAGGCTCTCAGGGAACGCGTCCGCTCCCTTGAAGCCTTGGTGGCCGACCTGGAGAAGCGCAGGCAGCCAGAGGAGGACCGTGGGGAGACTTCCGGGGACGATCAGGCTTCGTCCCAACCTCAGGCGTGCAGCTCCTCGGCTGCCCGGGTGGGAAGTCTCGGGACTGGAGGACGTCATCCTGGAGAGGAGGGAAACAATCCCCTAGGGGGGATCCCTTCTCCAGGGGATGGGCCCGTATCCGAGCGCACTCAGGATACTCCTCGGTGGGAGGGGGGTCGTGGGCTTCTTGTAGTGGGGGATTCGATTATTAGAAACATAGAGAGGGGGGTTTGCGATGGATGTGAGGACCGCATGGTGACTTGCCTGCCTGGTGCGAAGGTTGCGGACATCACTTCTCGTCTAGACAGGCTGGTAGACAGTGCTGGGGGAAAGGTATCGGCTGTGGTGCATGTTGGCACCAATGATGTGGGCAAGTGTAGCTGGGAGGTCCTGGAGGCCAAATTTAGGCTTTTAGGCAGGAAGCTGAAAGCCAGGACCTCAAAGGTAGCGTTCTCTGAAGTGCTACCTGTTCCACGCTCAGGGCCAGCTAGGCAGGCGGAGATCAGGGGTCTCAATGCGTGGATGAGACGGTGGTGTAGGGAGGAGGGGTTTAGATTCGTTAGGCACTGGGGAACGTTTTGGGACAAGCGGGGCCTGTACAAGAGGGACGGGCTCCATTTGAACCAGAATGGAACCAGACTGCTGGCGCATAACATTAAAAAGGTGGCAGAGCAGCTTTTAAACTGATCCCTGGGGGAAGGCCGACAGGAGCCGAGGGGCATCCGGTTCGGGACTCCTCATCCCTATGGGATGAGGATGGGGAGGTTAGAGAACAACAAGACAAAGGCAGGGTAGGAGAAGAAATTGGGAAAGGTAGGGTGATGGGATGTGATAGACGGTTTGGCACAATGAGAGGATGCGGGGACAAAGGAGCGAATAAGCAGCCCATCCTGGGGCATTCCGTGTATAAATGCTTTTATGCGAATGCCCGAAGTCTACGAGCAAAGGTGGGAGAACTGGAATGTCTGGTGACAAGGGAAAATATTGACATAGTGGGCATAACGGAAACCTGGTGGAATGCGGAGAATCAGTGGGATACCGCAATCCCGGGCTATAAACTCTACAGGAGGGACAGGCAGGGGCGTGTTGGAGGTGGGGTGGCCGTTTATGTTAAGGAAGGGATAGAATCCAGCAAAGTAGAGATTGAAGGTGTGTCCGACTCCACCGTAGAATCTCCGTGGGTTAAATTACCAGGCTTGTGCAGCGATGTAATACTGGGGGCGTGCTATCGTCCTCCAGACCAGAAATCTGATGGGGACCTTGAAATGAGGAAACAGATCAGGGAGGTGACAAGGAGGGACAGGGTTGTAATCATGGGGGACTTCAATTATCCTCATATTGACTGGGTCAATTTGTGTTCTGGTCACGATAAGGAAACCGGATTTCTTGACGTGCTAAATGACTGTGGCTTGGATCAGCTAGTCACGGAGCCCACCAGAGGACAGGTGACTCTGGATTTAATTTTGTGCGGTACGCAGGACCTGGTTAGAGATGTAAACGTTACTGAGCCATTGGGGAACAGTGATCATGCTGCGATCCGTTTTGACGTGCACGTTGGGGGAAGATTACCAGGCAAATATCTAACAAAAACCCTTGACTTCCGACGGGCGGACTTCCCTCAAATGAGGAGGCTGGTTAGAAGGATGTTGAAAGGGAGGGTAAAAAGAGTCCAGTCTCTCCAGAGTGCATGGAGGCTGCTTAAAACAACAGTAATAGAGGCCCAGCAGAGGTGTATACCGCAAAGAAAGAAGGGTTCCACTAAATCCAGGAGGGTGCCCGCATGGCTAACCAGCCAAGTTAGAGAGGCTGTGAAGGGCAAGGAAGCTTCCTTCCATAAATGGAAGTCTTGCCCTAATGAAGAGAATAAAAAGGAACATAAACTGTGGCAAAAGAAATGTAAGAAGGTGATAGGGGAGGCCAAGCGAGACTATGAGGAACGCATGGCCAGCAACATTAAGGGGAATAATAAAAGCTTCTTCAAATATGTTGGAAGCAGGAAACCCGCCAGAGAAGCGGTTGGCCCTCTGGATGGTGAGGGAGGGAAAGGGGAGATAAAAGGAGACTTAGAGATGGCAGAGAAATTAAATGAGTTCTTTGCATCTGTCTTCACGGCAGAAGACCTCGGGCAGATACCGCTGCCCGAACGGCCCCTCCTGACCGAGGAGTTAAGTCAGATAGAGGTTAAAAGAGAAGATGTTTCAGACCTCATTGATAAATTAAAGATCAATAAGTCACCGGGCCCTGATGGCATACACCCAAGGGTTATTAAGGAACTGAAGAATGAAGTTGCAGATCTCTTGACTAAGGTATGCAACTTGTCCCTCAAAACGGCCATAGTGCCAGAAGATTGGAGGATAGCAAATGTCACGCCTATTTTTAAAAAGGGAAAGAGGGGGGACCCGGGAAACTATAGGCCGGTCAGCCTAACATCCATACCGGGTAAGATGGTGGAATGCCTCATCAAAGATAGGATCTCAAAACACATAGACGAACAGGCCTTGCTGAGGGAGAGTCAGCATGGCTTCTGTAAGGGTAAGTCTTGCCTCACAAACCTTATAGAATTCTTTGAAAAGGTCAACAGGCATGTGGATGCGGGAGAACCCGTGGACATTATATATCTGGACTTTCAGAAGGCGTTTGACACGGTCCCTCACCAAAGACTACTGAAAAAACTCCACAGTCAGGGAATTAGAGGACAGGTCCTCTCGTGGATTGAGAACTGGTTGGAGGCCAGGAAGCAGAGAGTGGGTGTCAATGGGCAATTTTCACAATGGAGAGAGGTGAAAAGCGGTGTGCCCCAAGGATCTGTCCTGGGACCGGTGCTTTTCAACCTCTTCATAAATGACCTGGAGACAGGGTTGAGCAGTGAAGTGGCTAAGTTTGCAGACGACACCAAACTTTTCCGAGTGGTAAAGACCAGAAGTGATTGTGAGGAGCTCCAGAAGGATCTCTCCAGACTGGCAGAATGGGCAGCAAAATGGCAGATGCGCTTCAATGTCAGTAAGTGTAAAGTCATGCACATTGGGGCAAAAAATCAAAACTTTAGATATAGGCTGATGGGTTCTGAGCTGTCTGTGACAGATCAGGAGAGAGATCTTGGGGTGGTGGTGGACAGGTCGATGAAAGTGTCGACCCAATGTGCGGCGGCAGTGAAGAAGGCCAATTCTATGCTTGGGATCATTAGGAAGGGTATTGAGAACAAAACGGTTAGTATTATAATGCCGTTGTACAAATCGATGGTAAGGCCACACCTGGAGTATTGTGTCCAGTTCTGGTCGCCGCATCTCAAAAAAGACATAGTGGAAATGGAAAAGGTGCAAAAGAGAGCGACTAAGATGATTACGGGGCTGGGGCACCTTCCTTATGAGGAAAGGCTACGGCGTTTGGGCCTCTTCAGCCTAGAAAAGAGACGCTTGAGGGGGGACATGATTGAGACATACAAAATTATGCAGGGGATGGACAGAGTGGATAGGGAGATGCTCTTTACACTCTCACATAATACCAGAACCAGGGGACATCCACTAAAATTGAGTGTTGGGCGGGTTAGGACAGACAAAAGAAAATATTTCTTTACTCAGCGCGTGGTCGGTCTGTGGAACTCCTTGCCACAGGATGTGGTGCTGGCGTCTAGCCTAGACGCCTTTAAAAGGGGATTGGACGAGTTTCTGGAGGAAAAATCCATTATGGGGTACAAGCCATGATGTGTATGCGCAACCTCCTGATTTTAGGAATGGGTTAAGTCAGAATGCCAGATGTAAGGGAGAGCACCAGGATGAGGTCTCTTGTTATCTGGTGTGCTCCCTGGGGCATTTGGTGGGCCGCTGTGAGATACAGGAAGCTGGACTAGATGGGCCTATGGCCTGATCCAGTGGGGCTGTTCTTATGTTCTTATGTTCTTAAGGCCTTCAGATCCCTCTTGCAGATGTCCTTGTATCGCAGCTGTGGTCTACCTGTAGGGCGCTTTCCTTTCATGAGTTCACCATAGAGGAGATCCTTTGGGATCCGGCCATCATCCATTCTCACGACATGACCGAGCCAATGCAGGCGTCTCTGTTTCAGCAGTGCATACATGCTAGGGATTCCAGCTCGTTCCAGGACTGTGTTGTTTGGAACTTTGTCCTGCCAGGTGATGCCGAGGATGCGTCGGAGGCAGCGCATGTGGAATGCGTTCAGTTTCCTCTCCTGTTGTGAGCGAGGAGTCCATGACTCGCTGCAGTACAGAAGTATACTCAGGATGCAAGCTCTGTAGACCTGGATCTTGGCATGTTCCGTCAGCTTCTTGTTGGACCAGACTCTCTTTGTGAGTCTGGAAAACGTGGTAGCTGCTTTACATATTGAAGCAGAATTTGCAGGCCTGAACAAGAACAGGGCACTAAAGGTCATTCTAACAGGTGTCTGTAATCAAGCTGAAAGTGCAAAGTCATGCTGAGTCATCAATAGCTGATGCAAAACAATGATGTAATGTTAAACCTGATTGGCTAACTGAAATATAAAGATAAAGGTGGAGGAGCATGATGTGGTTAGCTGCTTTTTTTTTCTTCTTCCCCACACTGCACTGTACCATTGCAACTGAACTGCTGTGGACATTTTGCTGCTGTATAAACATGTAAATAGACTTGGTGGTGGAAACTACTGTGTCTGTCTCTTCTTCTTCACAGCAATGACCTGGTGGCTGGAATTCCTTCCGTATCTGTGCACTCTAGCATGTATAAGGTCCAGGGGTTTAGGACTAAAGAGCATAGTATGTAGCTACAGGTATAACCTAATTAATCCATGGATTTTTCACCTGCAGTTTTATCTCAATGTTATGAGAAGGGCCCTTTAAATTAAAGGAAAAAAGTCATTCAACAATAGCCTTGTTAATGTGAGAGAGGGCAGCTGGCTGACAATCCAACAATCATTATCTCTTCAGGCACAGCTTCACTCCAAGGCAAGCGACCCCTCCCTTCTTCATGAGCAGGTGAAAGAAACATAATCACTTTGCATGCTTTCCCAGCGCTCAGAGTGAAGCCTTTCTAAGTGCCTGGAGAGAGACTGATGGATGGATTATCTGTCTAATCATGCCTCTGTCTTATATCACAAAGGTAAGCAAGGCTGTTTTTAACACGTGAATTCTGGGAACGGAACCCTGTGAATACTGAGACTCAGCCTGTAGTAGCCTGTGAAACTGAGAGGATAAGCTGATGCCTTCCCTTTCGGCAGAAGGTGTGCGGCACCATAACTGGCTGATTCCCACATTGTCGCATCTGTGCTCTGCAGTGGAAGGTCACTGAATGAACTGTTATCACAAAGCCAGATGCACTTCACTGGCTCTTCATAATATTTATAGAACATTTGAATGTCTGGGGTGTGTGTGCGAGAGAACAGAACCTTTTGCTAAAAGATCATTTTTCCGTATATGTTTTCTCTTGCAAATAACTTATATTACACACCTGTGTTTAAAGACTACTAACTATAAGGCTTGTATTTCTCAGGGTTTTACAGCCTGTTTGGACCTCTGTTTTGGAACTGTGCTATGTGTTTCCTACACACACACACACACACACACACACACACAGAGTGGAGTTGGAGGTTGATTTATTTAAAAATATTCTCGTGCTGAGTAAGGTATACAGCTGTGTCCATATTCAAGCTTAAAAGTATTTTAAGAATCTGAAACAGCACACTGACCTCCCTAGCAAGCAGGAGACCTATGTCCTCCCTAAGTTGTCTGAGAGTGACAGAAAATGAACTGGGGAGTCAGCACCTCTTCAGAAGAACAACTTTTCTGTCAAAAAAGCTGAGAAATGATATGCATATCAAAGACAAGGGCTTGGGATGAGATATAAACACCAGTTGCTTATGGTTTATTCTGGGATATGTCAGAGGGGGAAAATGCAACTGTTATAGCCATGGTTAGTGCCAGGTTGATGGGGGCCCTTGGGGAGCCCCATTTAAATGTGTGTGTGTGTGTGTGTGTGTGTGTGTGCTAGCAACCCCCCTCACCTGCTCAGAGCCTAGAAGGCAGGTTCTCTGTGCCATGTCTGCAGCAGCAACAGTAGAAGGAGAACTTTCCTCTGTTCTGGGCCTCACTGCCTGCCTCCTGGGCAGGAGACATAAATAGTTTGCTGCCCAAAGGAGAAGTGCCTGCCACTGTGGTGGTCACTTCCCCTTATTGTCTGGAAAGCAGCCTGTGGCTAATCTAGTGGTGGGGAGGGAAGTAGTCTCTACAGTGGGCCATGTTCTTTGCTATGTGCCAGCTATTTTAAAACTCTCAGATGCTCTATCCCTTCACGCTGCACCAGGGTGGATCATCTGGCAATCTTTACATGGCCAGCACCACAAGGGAAGATGGACCACTGTGGAATCTGCTCGTTTCCTCTTAACCCTGTGAGCCATGGTCTGCTTACCACGTGACTGGGGGAGATTTGTTGCATCCAACAGGTGCAGCATTATCAGGCATGGGGGTGCGTCCTCAGACTATGCCTAGCCAGGCCAGGGCTTATGTGTGTGATGCCCACCCTGGGCATTGTCCCATAGCAAATAGATCTAGGGTTTATTTAGTAAAATTATTGTTTCAAAAAGCATCTCTGCTAACACCATTTGTTACTAACATTTATAGCCTTTGAGACACAGCTTCCCTGGTAATTTATTTGTAGAATAAGTGTATATTGGGTAAACAAAACTGTATGTACCATGATGGTCCATTTTAAAAAATGCTGAAAGCAACAAAAGCATAAATTAGGACAACCTAAAACTTCACAATGTTGTGAGAAAGTTTAAGTCCATCACAATTATTCTTCGTAGTGGATGTTAAGCAAAAAAGAAGCGGTCCATCATATCCACTAACATCTGCCCTTCTCCCTCATTTCTGTGGTGTGGCTTAATATCCAGCTTGAAGAGTTTTGGTGAACACAGTACAATGTGTGTGATTCCACTAGGGGGTGACAGAAACCTAATGCATGGTTTCATCAGGCTTCCAGCCTGGAGACAGATGTTGTGGGAGATACAAAAGATTATCTCTCTGGGGCTGGAGGTTGTCGCAAACCAAGACAAAAATCTTCTGTTGGTAGAAAAAGAATCCCATGCATTGAATCAAATGATATAAAATTATGTTTTGCCTCATTTCCCAGGGATGATGAATTCAACACCATTCATAAAAATCAGTTGAGGAAACTGGTCATATTTTAGAACCTTAATGATCTTCAAATGTTAGTTCCCCATTATGTTCTCTGTGTGTGACATTTTAAATACAAACGATTAAAACTGTATGCATTAGGCAGCTGGCATGGAATGAAAAGGAACTTCAGAACATGGCTGTGTTTTTTAATATAGTATTTATATTATTTCTCTCTCTTTTTTAAAATACATATGTATGCCAATTCACTTTTAGTCAATCCACCAGCTCCACCAGTAAAAAAAAAAAAAAGGAATGACTCATAAATTTTAAAGTAGTTGAAAAGAATAATTGATTTCTTCTCTCAAATGTGCGTCAGCTTATGTAATGTTTGTGGATTCTTATGAAACCCAATGCGCAACATCTCTACCACATTAACGTGGACAAAAAGACTTAGAGAAGCAGCCTTATACTTGGTCCGTAAAATGTCCCTGAGATATAAACTTGGCACAGGTTCTTTCTGACTTCATGTTACTCAAATAGAAAATCTTCCATTCCATTCATTGCTCTTTCTTTCCAGAAACTCAACAGAGTAGAAATTTTTTTTAAAAAAACCCTACACCTTGTCAAAACTTGGCAAATAAGTTTTTAACTGTAAGATATCAGAGATGGACTGTTTTCTCTTATGGTAAAAGCTGAGCCCAGTAAGAAGTTCTATGTCTCTGACACGGGCTGTATGAAACTTCATTCTTTCTTCAACCCACAAGGACTCTGGCTTGCCATCCTGCTGGAGAGAAAAAATTAAAAATATTTTTTCAAAGATATTAATTACTTGGATTAATATTCAGCAATCTAGAAAGAAGCCAATGACTTTTAATGAAGGCATGTACTTCAATGGGTATGTTGGGGAGTACAAAGAACATAGTACCCTGGAATCACAAACCTAATTAGAGGTTTCTTTGAAATCCCGATTACAATTTTCCACTCGCTTGTTACATCCATCTTGTGTTCTTGGCAAGAGGTATGCTGTGCTGGGGGCAATACAACACATCAAGCTATTACCTTGTAAGGGAGGTTGCCCCATAGAGAGATCTACCAGTCTCAGAGCATACTCAGAAGTAAGCCCTATTGTCTTTAATGGGGCTGAGTCTCAGGAAAGTGTGCCTAGGATTGCAGCTTCACTCTCCTCTGGGCAGTATACACCATTTACTCCCACCTGGAGCACAAATACCCTGTGCGCCCAGCCTGAAAAAGTGCAGATCACTGTATCACCTATAAAAATGTAGAAAGGAAGATTCTTCAGGCAAAGTGCCTTGGGGACAGCATTGAAATCCTTGAGGTCATGGGACATACAGGCTGACAAATGAGCCATGACCAGGATTGCTTTGTTTACCCTCGACTAAATAAAACCTATTCTCAAAAATGCTGAATGGGGAGTCTCATATAAATTATGCATATCAATATATATTTGACTGTGTCATTTCACATACATTTATATTGTCTCCCTTCATGGTTAGGAGAAGCAAGGAGCTATGCAGTAAGTTGGCAGAACCCATTCTTCTGCTCCAAAGCTTTCACCACATACTTTTAAGCCTACCTTCATAGCCATAAGGACTAGAAACCCACATCCAACAGAGAAAGATGCACACTGCCAACTTTTGTTGAAAGAGGTTATATGCAACTCATCTGTATGTATTCTAAGGGACAAATCTTCTTCAACTTTCCAGCACTGATGCAGCAGTGCCAATGGGGTGTGTGCTGCATCCTACAGTGGGGGGTGGGGAATCATGGAAGCCTCCTCAAGGTAACATTTGTTGCCTTACCTTGGGGCTGCATTGCAACTGCATTGGCACTTGAAGGTTGGAGAGGATTAGGCCCTAAGTGTGTTTGTATGAAGAACAGAAAATATTACTCACTGCACAGCTTTCACTGTTGTCTTTTCGGTGAGGTACAATGTAAGAAACCACATCAAGAGATCCTTCACACTGTAAAGGAGTCTGAGAAGCATTTTTACAACTTGTCAAAATAATGAAGTAGTGAGTTGGAATAAGGACTTCAGAATTATTTGTAAGCCTGAAATAAAAAAAGTCAATATTTTAGATTTTATTCTTGTTAGCTTTTAAAATTTAACATACCATAGCACAACTGCATGAATGGGAAAACTAGGCAATTTAAAACAAAACCTGTAGCATTACAATGATTCAATCTAGAGTATAATCCGACAGAAGTTCTTTGGTTCAAGCACTGTTAAAATGAATTCATACCCCCCATTCATTTCAAGGCGGCTTCCCAGAAGAACTTCGTGGTCAGTTATCTCAATGCAAATCGGGTGGGGGGGAATTCAAAGTCGCACACACCTTTGCCTCCTTTGCCCTGCGCTGGTGTCTCACTCCTTTCAAGGCAGCCCAAAACACTGCAAAAAGGCTCTGCCTCGCCCAAGCAGGGAAATAGCCCTGGAGCCATGGAAGAGGTTCCCCTTGCAAAGGAACAGTAAGACTCCTGGAGCCCCTGAGCCAGCAAAGAGGCTGAAGAGGGGAAGGGGGGGACCTCTGTAGCCAGAACACGTGGAGTGATCTCTCTCTCTCTCTCTCTCTCTCTCTCTCTCATGCACACAGGGGCAGGTGTGGTAGGAACACAAGGGATTGCTTTAAAAAACCCAGGGAGTGTTTGCCAAATCCCCCCCTTCTGACTGAGATGGTGCAGGCCCTCCCTGCTCCAGCCTACACAAACAAAACAGCAAGCAAGTCTTCCCAGCAAGCCAAAGCATGAGATTTAGGCTACAATCCTCTCCACACTTTCCTAGGAGTTGGGGGGCTTACAATGGGGGGCTTACAATGGGGCTTACTTCTGAGTAGAAATGCATAGGACTGGACTCTTAGTTCTATTTTGTTCAATGGGACTCTCAGGAAAGTGTGGTTAGGATTTCAGCCTGAGAGGTTCTCATGCTAGGTGCTAGATTGGGACCAGTTTTTTAATATGGAGAATTAATGTTTGTATGACTTATAGAGCCAACTTTCACATAGAAGAAACTGCTGTTATGCATCATCCATTTATTTTTCTTAGGATTCTCTCATAATGCTTTTTAAATTAATAGTGCAGCATTTACTGTACCCAGAGCCATGCTTTTAAAGAGCATCTCTGCAAGCTTTGTGCCAGAATTAGATCACAGTTCACAGCACTCTTATACTGCCAGCAGTTTGGATGACATTAATAGCATCCTTCTAGAGTATTTAAACTGTGGTTTCTACCCTCACTGGGCAGTTCTATATCTTGTCATTACAGTTTTTTACTCTTCATGCGATGGAAGCAGCACAGCAGAACAGACAAGTCACTATTTCACCTGTTTCTCAAGTGCTCAGAGACAACTGCTTGCCCACTACATTTCAACATATGCTTCATGCTGAAAATGAAGCCTAGTAGAGTTTCACTTAAGTAACCAGCACTGTAACAATACACTGATTTTCTAAAAATACAGACACTAACAGCACAGTCCTATGCATATCTATTCAGAAGGAAGTCTCACTGAATTCAATGGAACTTGCCTCATGCCAACATGTATAGGATTGCAGCCTAACACCAACATGTACCCACCTTTTCATTTCCTCAGGTGTATCATATAAGCCATTGTAGTCATAATCAAACACAGGACCAGTGATGACATTGACACCATTTCTGGCCACAGCGTATGTTGGTAGGAGAACAGTATTAAAATACTTCCATATTACTGAAAGCACAAAACAGAATTTGAAGAAGGAATGCAAGTGTCTCAAACACAATGAAGACTATCACATTTCAGGAAATAGAGTATGCCTTGCCCAGTAAGACCACAGGCTGCTTTCACTTTGCTTATCTCAAGACAGTTCTCTGTGAAATGAATGCATTCTGTTCCGACAAAATTTTGGAGTGGATTGTGTCATGATCCATTCAGAACACTGGGGTCCTTGCAGCTCTCACCCTAGGTCTAGTGAATGTCCATCCTTCATATGCTAGAGATGCTGAACATATGATGCTGGGGCAGGGGACAGGTGGCTCTGGTTGATTTGTTCCCTTGAGACCCCAGTGCATCTGGGAGTAATGACAATAACTATCACTATTTCTTATGTACTTCCACAATATCCTAGAACTTATTAGAAAGTGGAAGGTCCTATATCTGTTCTAGAAATACTTCCACTTTTGTTAGGTAAGTTTTGACCCATTGAGGCAGAACTGTACCTCATCCACCTGAGATAGAATTGTATATCATCCATATCAAAGGTCTGGAAGAATTTTCAGAAGTTATCTAGCAGCAACTGTTACCCTGCAGATGCCTGATCTCGGAAGCTAAGCAGGGTCAGGCCTGGTTAGTACTTGGATGGGAGACTGCCTAGGAATACTGGGTGCTGTAGGCTTATACCATAGTCTTTCAAGACTGAAGGTTGCCAACCATCTAGGCCAGAACAGCCTGCACGCAAGGGTTTTCTCCACTTAAACCACTTCCTGAATGCTGTTTATCAAAGATTCCTGCCGTAAAAAAAAACGGCAGGGCAAAATCTTACTATTTTAATCGTGACATATTACAAATACTTTCCCTTTGAATGCGCACATGTTTAATCTAGAGAAATAGGAAACAATGAAATTCTCGCTGTGTTCTTAGGCAAAGCTAGACTGATAATTTTCTTGATGTGATAAGTAATCTCATGGGCTTTAAAATTGAGAAACAAACATTTACAAAGGAAAGTGGCTCCCATGACTGTGGATGTGCAGTGGAGCACCTAAAGTTATAGCACAGTATGACTGAACCCATGGGACGGATGCACATTGACAAAACTGTAACATTGAAATTATTAATTTTACAGTGCCCATGCAATCAAGACATAAATACTAGCATGAATATGACTACGGGCCCTGATCCTAAACAACTTTCCTGTGCTGATGCAGCCATGTCAGTGGGATTCATGCACTGCATCCTGCAGTGAGGAGGGGCAGTCATGGAGGCCTTCCCAAAGTAGGGAAACATTTGCTCCTTTACCTTGTGGCGACATTGCAGCTGCAACACTGCTGGAAAATTGAATAGGCTCTTTAGCTCTCATCTTTTATAGATACGTCTTTTTGCACAAAAATGTAATTAACATTTACCTTGAAAAGCATGGTACATAGGTACAACATTGCTTTTGAAAAGTCCTTCATAATTACTTCTTCTGTCATTCTTTATCAGATCTAAAAATATAAAATGTAGAAGCAATCATTACCAGACTAACTGGCAATTCTCTTGATATTAGGTTTGAATAAAGTGCCTCAAAGAAGGTTTGTCATGGTTTAAATATTTTTTTAAACAGTCATAAACATCATGCTCAGTGCCCAAAGATTTGAACAACACGTTCCATGCACTCTCATACAGCAACCCACTATGCTTGTGGTACTTGCTCATACAGCAACCCACTATGCTTGTGTGCTTGTGGCACAATCCTTGTGGTACTCATGGGAGTTTCAGAAGCTGTTTCTGATATGCATGAGAGTCTGCAGTTTAAAGGGGGGGGGGAGCAAAAAACTACCAGTAGACAAGCCCAAAAACTTGTGTACATAGTGGCCTTTTGGAACTTGGCCATTGGCCACAAGGCACTTTTGTGACCACTCTTTGCAATGGCCTGAAGAATCTCTAATTCTGCTAGATTGTAGCCTTGTCTGAAAGGAAGCTCCACTGATTGCAGTCAGTCTAGTTTTCCTATTCGCTGTATTATTTATTTACATAGCACCATCTGTGCCTATTATTTCAATTGCACCATTCTCTTAGCTTTACAGAAAGTAAAGACAGCTTCCTGTTCCAAAGAGCTCGCAATCCAGAGGAGAGATGAGAGAGAGGGGGAGGAAATGGAAAGAGAAAATTAATGGCACCAATAATTGCAATGGGAATTAATGTACTGGATCTAATCCAAGTTCCATGGCAAAGAGATGAGCATGCTGAACTTTTACTTAAGTAAGGGCTTCCAGTTCAACATCAGGGCAGTTCTATACATGCAATAGAGATGCCACTGAATGTGAGCTTATGAAAAAGCTGATTCACAGTTTACTTGGCAACTCAGTAAAAATATCAGAATATAAACATCAAAACACATGCACAATATCATCAGCTTTGAATGGCATCACATTCAATGAGCTGTTTCTCCACAAAGAACCCAGAACTCCCTTCCTGTGCATAGCATTTAAATGTACATTCACCATTCACAGTTGATGCTTCTGTATATGCATACAGCTAAACTCCTGTACTACTACATATATAAATTTAAAATGTAGGAAGTCTGCTGACAATGCCATATGATGAATCTGTATACTTCCAAATAAAATAATTTATTTTCACATATTATTACAGTGTTTCTGAGTTAACAAAGTGTTCATCAGACATCCTTTAGGGGAGTTCATTATTTCTAACATGCAATGCTTCTGAATAGCTTATTCATTTTTAAAATACACACCGTTTAATATAAAAACAAAAACTTAAACTTTTACTTTGGTGGCAATGCCTCCTAATGCATTGTTTTGTTTAGGAATAAGAAAAGAGAATGAATTACTTGGTGGGAAAAGAAATCCATAATTTAGCTGTAAATGGCTCTTGTAAAATGTACAGGTCTGGCTGTGACTTAAAGGAATACGATTGTCAACATGGAAACAGCTTGAGATGGCTTCAGCAGAAGAATTCCAATTGTCCTAGGAAACAAAATGGAATATTAGTTTTTGAGCATGCAGATTACACAATATGCAAGCTACAGATTCACAAAGGTGCCTCCTCCTTGTTCACAACTACTGGGCTATATTTTATTAAAGGGCTTAGCCTGTGAGATCTATTCAGCCGCTGGTTATGCCAGCCGCAGTTCAGGTGACTGAACCCATGACTTCTGAAGACTTCTTTAGTCGTAAGATTTTAAAATTCATTACACCTACCCATTTCCCCCACACTAGTGGTATTTCTAGTGGCTCCAATTTAGGAGTATGCCATTTCAGAACTCCACAGTTCAGACATGTTACAGACCATGCTGGCTTTCTGCTAGCTCATGTTGCCCGTTTGGGACCAGCACAAGCAGTGCAGTCCAAATACAGTGAGCAACACCAGAGGGGTGTGTGTGTGTGTGTGCGTGCGTGCGTGCGCGCGCACGCGCATGTACATACATGTTGTTGTGGTCAATGGAACCTTTAGGCTCAGCTAGATTCTGGATGTTTTCCTATTGAATTCAAAAACAAGTAAAATAAGGGCCCAATCCTGAGCCCTGCATGCTGGCTTATCGCTGGCATGCACTGCTACAACCATGTCATAAGGCATGCTTGCAAGCCCTTACCATGGGCCCAGCACCAGAGCTAGCCCAGCACAAGCCTGCACTGGGCCAGTTCCGGCCCTGGACTCACATTCCACCACCTAGTGGTTGCCCAGACTGCCAGATGGCAGAGAGGTGAGTGGGGGAGGAGGAGGTGTTTTGGAGCAGGGAGGAGGCATGGCAAGGGAAGGAAGCAGGACAGGAGGGGAGGGACTGGTGGAGCTCAGCTCATGCTCTGGGCAGCTCAGGATTAGACTGTAAATCAGCTAGAGCAGCACATCCCAAAGTGTGAGTCACTACTCACTGGTGGGTCACAAGCTGGACCCTCCCATCCTCCCTGGACTATCTGGCTCCAAATCGGAAGGGGTGCCGGCTCTGTGATGCTGTTGTCAGAATGACTTACTGGGTGCCTATGGAGGCCTCTTCCAAGTCATGCTGAGCTGATGACTCTACTGGCCTCTGCAGGAGAAGCTTCTGCTGGCCAGAGGACTGTGGAGGCCAATAGAGTGGGTTGTTGGTCCAGTGCAGCTCAGAGAAGACAACTGGAGGCACCCGACAAGTCATTCTGGCAAACATCATCGCGACAAGGTGGGTCACAGCACTGGAAAGATCGGGAACTGCTGAGCTAGAAGCATGTCTACCTAAGCCTGAAAGTTGCCATACTAGCTTCTCATCCCCTTCTGCAACCAGTTTTATACTTACATTTATACATTTTTATTTACTTACTTTTGTTTATAGTCTTGCCTCCCCATTTATCTAATTTATCTGCCCTCTTTTTCTAATATATCCATATCCCTGCCTGTGACATTCACTACCTCTATCAGCAATCCAAAAGACACAATCCATTCTTCTCTTTTGTTCTGAATCCCCTCAGTGACACGGTCCTTCCTCTCCCCCCCTCCCCCGACCTCTAGCAGAAAAGCCATCTTGCCTATCAACCATTTGACCAAGTCCTTTAGTCCTCATCTACAGTTGAAATGAAACCAAAGTATGGCTTAGTGATGAATGCACTATACTTTCCCCTACTATCTTGGTTCTCAAACTCTTGAGGAGTTTGAGACCCAAGGTAAGTGTGTGCAGGAAGGGGCTAAGGCAGTGACATGATCCCCAGGATTGTGTTACTGCTGGAATGGGAAGGTTTCTTATTTTACTTACCTCCAGCCAACACTGCACTCCTGGGGGGGGGGTTGGGGAGTCCTCTGCAGGGCTCCCTGTGCCTCCTAATGTCTAAGCATAACAAAAAATGAGCACTTACGGTTTACATCGCAAATCAGAAGCACCCATTTTTTTGGTATGTTTAGAAGTTAGGAGATGCAGTGAGCCCTGTGGAGAGCTCACCAGACCCCTCAGGACTGCAGCACTGGCTGGAAGTAAGTAAAAGAAATCCCTGCCATCCCTGGCAGCAGCACGATCCTGGAGCTAATGCTGCTGCCTTCCCATTCTCCCACCTCTTAAGGAGCCAGAGGCAGGGCTTCTCAGGCTGGGGTGTGCCGATGCCCTAGTTTGAGAACCTCTATTTATTGCCTATTTCTTCTTATTTTAGAAACTTTTAGAGCCCAATCCTATGCATGTCTACTCAGAAGTAAGTCCCATTATAGTCAATGGGGCTTACTCCCAAGAAAGTGTGGATAGGATTGTAGCAATCTCCTTGAAGATTCTGTGCTGGGTTAGCAGCCTAAAATCTGGCAGAATATTCTCCTGCAGAAGCTTTTGTCCTTTCTTTGAAATGGCATGACCAGACAGTCATGTGCTGTCAGACAGTCATGCCAGACAGTCATGTGCAGATTTTCATGTGCTGGATGTGGATTCAGACCTTCTCTGTCTGGATTAACCATGCCTCCTACTGACATTGACAAGTATCTATTGATTGGGCAACCAAACCTGTCCATCTATGTAAAGGGGTGGGGTGTAGTGACCAGGTGTGTTACACTCATCCAATCAGGTTACTTAACAACATCATCAATCCTAGTTTTCTTTAGTTCAAGCATTGTGTTTGTACAGGTCTGATGTTAGAACAGGCTACTGTTTCACTGAGGGCACACCCACTTAGTAAATAAAGGAACCAGGATTTCTGGAACAATGTAAGTAACTAGAAAGAGGGACTCTATTTCTAACCTGAATGAGGTTAGGTACAGTGGCATCACTATGGTTTGCATCACCTAGTGCAGGATGCCAGTGTGTCACCCCCATGCAGTGGGTGGGGGAACACTCCAGGTGGTGGGCGTGGTGATCTACCATCAACCCGCCCCCACTGGTTTTTTGGCTGTACCTTTTGATAGAATAAAGATATTTCAACGTAGTTTGTTTCATTGCATTCTTTGTGAAATTACACATTGATTGATATATAACATGATGGTATTATTTTTACAAACTGTGACTTTAGTGATTTTGGTCACTAGTGGTGTCACCTCCCCCCAGGGTATCAACTTACTAACACCTTATTGGAGAAGTTCTCAAACTTTTAGCACTGGGACCCACTTTTAAGAATGACAATCTGTTTAGGAGACATCATAAAGCAAATTAAAATAAATAATTATAAATAATTAAATTAAAGTAAAACAAATAATTAAATAAAGGGAAGCCAGCCCTGTTCCACCAATTGAATTTTCTCTGTAGCCTGCCTGCAATAACACCCCCCCCCCCAAAAAAAAAAGAATCAGTAAGATTTTAACCCCTACCCAGTTCAGTTTAAGTTCTTATATTTCAAGCATATCACTATCAGGATCCACCTGGCTTTCCAAGTCTGAGAACCCAGTCCTATGGCTGTCTACTTAGAAGTAAGTCCCATTATAGTCAGTGGGGCTTACTCTGAGGAAAATGTGGATAGGATTGCAGCCTAAAACAGAAAAAAATTCACCTTACTCTGTCAGGCCTCTGTTTCATTCTTTTTATGGGGCGGAGCTGCCTTCTGGGGCATTTGTTGAGCTCCACTGCATCAAATCAGGACCATTCGGTTGGCCTCATATTTCCCTTTGCCTGACCTGCCCAGGAGCCAAGGCATGTTTGCTTACTCATGAGTAAATGCAACCATGTGGTTTAGTTTTGCTTTCCATAGGGTTCAATACATTCACCAGCTTAGAGGGAGAGACTTCCTTCTCGGGTGTTTTTTGGGGGCTACATTCATTGGATCAGGACCATTCCAGTGTTGTTGGATTCCTCTCAGCCTGCCCTTTCCGACGGACTAAGGCAAGTTCACCTACTCATGAGTAAACGCGCAATACAACTTGGTTTTACTTTCCATTGGGCTCCATGCATTTTTTGTTTTCCGGCTTTTCGCCAATAACTTTTGACAGAAATGAGATATTTCACTCTGGGTTTTTTTGCATCGCATTCTGCTGGAAATTCCACATCCAACGGTATATAACATGATGGGGTTACGCCTAACCACTGCAATTTTAGCGCATCACCCCCCAGTGCGCGTCATCCCTCCCTTGCACATCACCCGGTGTGGCCCACACCACCCGCACCCCCTTAGTGACGCCACTGCTTAGGAAATTAATTTTGCTTTATATCCTTTTTTCACTCCAAGCAGCCAGCAAACCCATTCAGTGACCTGTGTTGGGGTTCATATACTTTGCTCTTGAGTTGCTTCTTGGCTCCATCTGCTAGGCATTATTTATTGAGTGTTTGTTATTGGGCATTAGCTGGGCATGAGTTATTGAGTTCATTTTGGTCAAGCAGTTCTTTTGTGTCCATCTAGCCAAGTTCAAGCATTTTCCATCAGCCTACTTCTTGTACTTTTCTCTCACCTACCCCCCTTTTCTATTTTATTTAATTTCTTTCTCTTTGGGGTTTTAGTAAACTGGGTATATTTTGATTCTTTGCTTGCTAGTCATTGTCCCCAAGTAATTTAATGGGTTGACATATCAGATTGCTTACGAATGCATCAGCAACAAAATTTTAAATAAGGATCCTTGGGGTTCTGTGATTTCTGGGGAGGGTTTTTATTCCCAGACAATCCCTTCTCTACCTGGTCTCTTCTGCTTGGGATGGTTGCAGCAGATAGAAGTACTAGTTCCTGTCTTGTCCCCCCTGCCATTCAGCTGCTGATCCAGGAAAAAGAGAAAGCAGAGGGGGGAGTGCATGAGCACCAACCACTAGGTGCTACTCCGCTTTGTGCTGCTCTTCAGCAGTTCCTTCCCTGACAGGCTTGTTATGCTTGACATTCTCTTCCTTAGGACTTACATGTTTGTTAACAGTATAGGCACTCCACAAAGGCATCTTGATATCCTGACTAAATCCATTTATATAATGGCGATTGTGAAGAAGACAATAGTTCTGCTTCTTTTGAAGTACTTTGGGCCTCCCAAAAGGCATACTGTGTTCTTCTATCTTCTTTACTAGAACAGAGAAGGAAGAGAGAGAGAGAGAAAGAGATTCAGTCTCTAAAAGAAAGCATCTTTTCTCATGAGATGTTCTACTTAGATTAGTCTTTTTCTCAAGTTCATTAAAATCATTACCTTCTGAACTAGTAAAATTTTTCCGTGGTTGAATCCGTGGCAAGCCCTAGATGTAGGGAAAGCAAAAGGTATGAGAAAAGGTGTGTCATTATCTATGCAGTCATTTGAACCAAAAATATTTTTTAAAACCCAGTCAAATCGAATTACATGTGAATACAATGGACATTCCGCAATGGTTTTGCAAAGCAGCTTTGATCACAACATAAGAAGGGGCAACTTACAGATGCATACAAAATGTGTAACAACAAAATCTTGCTATCATAAAACCAGTATATAATTATCCCAGGGACTGCTGAGCCATGCTTCCAGGATGTAATCTTCTAAGGTTCCAACATTCAAGAATAAATGGTTGAGCTTGCATTAAAACTATGTTCATTTACTGTAAATGCATGCCAGGCTTCAGCCAGTAGTGGGCACACTTCTAGCAGATGATATTATTTTAGGTTGCTTTTAGTCTAAATGGGCATTGTTAGCTGATATGAGATTGCAAGACGCAATAACCCACCAAATGAAATCTAAATACACAAAAGGACAATTTAGTATCAAATGCCAACATGTTATGCTAACATTTACAACAATTACACATTTTTGGTAAGTCACAGCCAAATTTGTCTATACCTGCATCATGACAATGGTAGCTTACAATTTATTCCTATTATAGGCCATAAAAACTTCTCATTGTTAAGATACACAGTACATCACACACTTGTACCAAAAGCAACTTCCCTCCTTGGGCAACTAACAGTTTGGGGGAAAGTCACACAGAACACAGCCCAGCAGGAAAGCGTTAAAAAACCTTCCCTTCATGTCATAGTCCTGGTCCTGATCCAGATCCTGATCGCCACTTGCCTGGCTGTTATGGAAGAAAAGCAATCAAAATATGAGGTCAAACAACACATTTAACATATTATATTTTGCCCTCCATGACAGCAGTGAATGCCTAGAACAAAAGCATTTGGCTAAAATGTTTGTTCCAGTGGATACTTACCAATGACTCACATGAGCAACTGAGATCCTTTACAGAGGTTCTTCGCTCAGTGAAAGGGCACAAAGAAGGAATACTTTCTTCCTTTGGATGTTGTGGGTTAAAAGTAGTTTTCTTTAAAAGGTGGTTGAGACTTCCATGAGTTCCATTGTTGGGGGCTGGTGTCAAGTCAAGCAGATCTGCAACAATTCAGACAACAGAATTAAAGATGGTCGAAAATACACTCCTGCACTGCAGTTTATATGTGACTTATGCCAATGTTTTCAGAATTTCGGTGCTCGTCTCAGTGTTCCATAGCACAGGCACAAACTCTACATCAAGTTACAACATGTACTTTTCTGGTTCAAGGTCTTTGAGACAAGAATCACAAGTGAAGGGCAGTTAGCAATAGCTGCAGTAAGAAACGAAAAAGAGGAAATTAGATATAGGAAGGCTCAGAAGACTGTGCAAGGGTGGGAAGAGAAGATGAGATTCCCACAAACAAATGAAACAGGAACAATGTAAAGGGAGACAATGGAAACTGTAGGGACCCCATTTAGATACTGAATGGAACTGGAAACTGAAATTGGCAAGGACATAGACGCATCCAGAAGACAAATCCTGCAGCTTCCCAAAACAGTAAATCTAACCATAACTATCAGTGACACTCCACTTTGAACAAAAATATGTTTTTCATAAAAGGTTTTGAATTTGCTAGGTGAGGAAAAATTGGTCACTTTATCATACCACACATTAAATTGTAGATTTCAATGTTTTCAAAGGGATCAACTTCAGTTTGAAATTTGAATCCTGGTCCAAAGCCAATGAAAAGAGCCTAGGACAAAAGCAAAACAATATTGTTTTTCATGGACAACAGCTGAATCTTACGTCTTTGCCTCTTAATCTTCGCATCTGCTTTTAAGAAGTTGTCTCTAGAAGACGTAAACCGTTTATGGTGCTGCCTGTGACCACATAGCCTTAAAGGATATATCTTGATTCTTATCATAGCCTTAAAGGTTATATCTTGTCTTTCATGTTTACCTAAATTGAATGGCATGCACAAGGGTAGATAAAATAGAGTTCCATCGAACATGCCTGTTTTGAGATCCTCATTGAGGGGTTTATTGAGGATCCTCATTTTGAAGTAAGTTTATTTCTTCATATAATTAGAATAAGCAACAATTCATACACATTTCAACAGAAATTGTATTGAAGTCATGGTTAAAATATCACAAATCTTTCATCTCTCTTTTTATAAAAAGAAGGGTTAGCTATATGGAGACAAACAGAACCAAATAACAGAGTGCTACACTGCAGTCAAACTGTTCCATTACCTACTGCTGCATATATCATTCATTTAAACAAAAACCACAGAACTTGGTCTTTCATAGTCGTGGCTTATTTTCTAGTATAAACAACATTTACAGAAAGTTAATTATACATGTTCTCTAAGGAAAGAGTTTTCCCTCAGCATCGTTTTTGATCGGTTTCGGATTGTTGCACCCTGATTCAGAGTGCCGGATGATCTCTGAAAGATTTACCTTTTTCATCCAAAATGTACTCAAGAAGCTCAGAATTAAGACAGATTTAAAATGAGACCTATTTCCAAGTGTATGTATCCTTTTAAAGTTACCTGCATATTTGCAAACATATTATCTGAGCCATGAAATCCACCGGTGCAGTACTTGACCTCAGTGGGCATCCTACAAGACACAGGCATAAGTAAGAATGTCTGACAGAGTGTATTTTAGGAAAATCTTGACCACTGCAGCTTCCTCCCCTCTAGCTCCATCCTGCACGTATCGGTTCTCGCAACTCTATCCAAAACTCCACTGCTTAGGGCTAAAATCCTATACACCCTTTCCTGACAGTAAGCCCTGTTGAATACAATGGAACTTACTTCTGAGCAGATACTACTAGGATTTTGTGTGGCAAATAATTCACTTCTCATTCCCTTTCATATACAGGCATCCCCCGGTATCCATGGATCCAGTATCTGTGGATACAGTTATCAGTGGTTCCCCATGCTGCTCCACCCAATACCTTTGTTCATCTTGTTTACAGTCATGTGAAGTAATCAAGTATCTAGCTCATCTAGATACCATAAGCAGAAAGCTTACAGACAGACAAGAAGGCAGGCAGCCTGCATACTAGAAGAGATGACTCAGCAATTGTTAAAAGGAAGTTTCCAATCCTGTTAATGTTGTTTGAGTCATTCCCTCTAGCATTCAGGCTGCTTGCCAGTCTATAAGCTTTCTACTTATAGTATTCTGTAAAAGCAAGGTACATGATTGCTTCACACAACTGTAAAAAACATAAGAGGGTTCACATTAATCTGAGGGGTTTGCATTTATCTGTGGCTTCCAGTATCCACGGGAAGAAGGAGGAGGAAGACACCTCCACATATACTATGCAGTCACAGTTTCTTTCTGGAGAGTTAACTAGCTTCTTGCAACATGAGCACACTAAACCACAGGAATTTTGTACTCTCTACAGATCTTGACATGAAGTCCATGTCATCTCCCCAAAGTGCCCCCAAATGTCCACACACGACTCCCCTACCATTCACTGACCCACTTTCAGCACTTCAAAGCAATGATATTTTAAAGCACCTCCCCTTAAATACTATTTACCTATGGTAAATAATGTAGTACTCAATGGAAAGGTAAATTAGTTGCAAGTACTGTTTACAAGAGATAAAAGTTTTTTTCCATTTTCACCTCAAACAGTTTAGGCCAGTGGTTTCCAAACATTTTTGCAACAGGACCCACCTTTTAGAAAGACACTAAGGACCCACCTAGCTTTACAAGAATTTTAAAAAACCTCTCACTTTATCAGTTGCTCAAGTCTCTGTTTTTATTCTTTTTACTATGGGAGGACTATCTTCTGGAGCATTTTGTTGAGCTCCATGTTCGTGGAATCGAGACCATTCTAGTGGCCTTGAGTTCCCCTTCACCTGGCCCTCAATAAGAGCTGAAGCACGTTTACCTGCTCATAAGTAAACACAAACATATGGCTCAGTTTTGTTTTCCATAGGGAAACAAATACATCCTCAATACATTTTCCTTGTCAGTTTCATGACCCACCAAAAATCATGTTGCAATTCACTGGTGAATCGCGACCCACAGTTGGGGAACTGCTGGTTTAGACTATATCTTTATATATATGTAGATATCTAAAAAATCTGTAGCGGAATCCAGAGTGTATATGTAAGCTTATGTATAGGATTTAGAAAAATTATTCAAAATCAATTTTTAAAAATGGAAAATTAAAATACTCATTTGGGGTTACTGTACAAGGGAAGGATACCATAAATATCATTCACTCTTTAAAAGAAACAAATGGCAAAAATTAGGAACATATGTTTGCAATGATGTAGTAATAAAATGATGCAAAAGTACATGGAATGAGATGTAGAAAAAGCTAACCCTCTATAGCCAATAATAAAAAATGCAATAACTTACCGAGCAAATTGCCACTGCTCATCCATATAAAAATGTACTGGTTCAATTCGATCATTCCTGGCATAATGAAATCGCTTGGGGAGCAGGTCCTTCATGTATGGTTTGAAATGCTGATCTGGAGTCAAGCACTAAAACGTTTAAATGAAAATCCTTATTCATCGTTTAATTGTGTACACAATTTCATATATAAACTCCAGTATGAAACAGAGAAAAAGCTTGTTCAAGTTCTTCAAGAGAAAACCTTAAGCCAATGGTTCACAAACTTAATGTGAACAAGGTGCCTTTCTTTGGCAGCAGCCTCTTCTTCCTGGCTCTCACAGGTGCTGCCATTTTGGATTTCATGTGATCCAAGGCAGCAGCACCCAGAAGAGCTAGGAAGGACAGTGCCCCAGTGAGTTCACATGGCGCAGTTTGGGAAACCATTATTTTGGTGCTACCTACTCTGAAGTTTCTGACCCCAGTCTCTCTCTCACACACACTGTGTCATGGCAACCAGCTGAGTGAGTGAGTGAGTGAGTGAGTGAGAGAGCGGTACATCATAAGAAGACGGACTAGCAAATTCTACACCTTATGAAAAATAATGTAATTAAAAATCATGAATACTTAGGCAATAACTTACTGTAAGGTTTTTGACAATGCCTTCATAATCAACTGGAAGAATGAGATGAAATTATTAGTTACCTAAAGGTTAAAAGAAAAATGAATATAAAAGGTTCCCTAAAAAGGAAGGGTAACTTAAATGTTGCTTTATACTTTATCTTAAATTATTTACAGTTTTTATTAGTCACATTCCCATCCCTTTCCCAAGCAACACTGCACAAGGAGGCCACAGGCCAGTGTAGCAAGCACTGCAGGCAATCTGACACCAAACTGATTTGCCTGAAAGCCTCCCCAGTCTTTCCCTCAATAGTATTCCTTTGTGTAGAAAAGGAATATGTAGTGTTTAATACAGTATTAACACAAAAAGAAGTGTTTAAGCAACAAATAGTATCCATATGTGGCCAACGAACTATTCATCAAAGGTAACTTGGTAATGACTGGCACCAACAAAGCATTCTTTCAACGACCATGGCCTTGGGTATTTACTTACACAGTCTAATTATTGTTTAAAAGTTGCAACTGCTCTATAATTTTGCATAATAATGATTAGCTGTCATTCAGTCTATAGAGAAAAGTTAAGACAAATTAGTCCTAACACAACATTGGCAGAATCTGGGTTAAGGTTATCTTTTGCCCTCCAGTTGATCTTCGCCCCCAATGTCATCTGCTTTATTTTCTCCTACAGAAGTAAACTCTTTTCTAGAAAGTTTATATTATATTACATAATGGGCATAATCTTAAAGTGGAGTTGGGCCAGCACTGGCCCAACATCATGTGAAAGTGCCATAAAGTACTTTTGCGCTGATGCAACTGCAGGGAGGTCTGCGCCGGCCTCCCCGTGCTGGATCCAGCCACGGTGGGGTAAGTCAGCACTGGTCTTTCCAGGTTGGTGCAGGGGTCTGGGGGGGGGGGGTGTGGGGAGGAGGAGGTGGGAGGGGTGCGTTTCGGGCAGGGGAGAGCAGGATGTGGGTGGGGCTATGGGCAGGCGGGCTAATAGTAGCCTGAAAAGTACAGATCTGTAACATTTCCCCAAATGCAGTCACATATCATGGTAGCATCAAGTCTAATATATTTAGAATAAAATATTGAAATGAATGGGAACCTACGTGAAATTGGTTCACAACCCACCTAGTGGATTCTGACCCACTGCTCAGAAACACTGCTCTAACTAATCTTTACTAACAAAGCAAAATATGTGAAACTCAGGGAGATCCCCATACAAATCCATACTTTCTAACTTAGCTTTGTCGTTTTGTTAAATGTAAATTCATACAATGATCCCACTGAGTGAAAAACATGCAACAGCCTGAGACAATTTTTGCTGAGCAAACTTTTGTAGACTAAAATTTTTTGACTCTTGTTGGTCAAAAGTATTCTAGGCTAAAAATAAAATGGGATGGATTAAGAATGATTGCATATTTACTTGTGGTAAATCATTAAAGCTCAGACAGAGTGTGATCCAGTTCACAGTTCAGCTTGTTTAAATCCCACTGAAGCAGAACCTAAGCATATTTATGGTGGGGTTGTGACCCAAGACAATCAGTGAACAAGATTAGACAGAATGAGTTCCTGTTAAATTGGGGCAGAATTTTCAACCCCTGTTGCTGCCTAAATGCAAAGCAGTGACATAAGGCAGTAGTTTTCTACTCTCTGGGAGTTTGAGCCCTATTGTAAGTTCTTGAGGGGGAGGAGGGAATGGAGTGAAGTGATTCAGTGGATCACACCACTTTTGAGGGGTGCGGGGGCTTTTCTTGACTCACCGGAAGCTGCTGCAGGCTTCCAGGGGTGCAGGGAGCCCTGCGCGAGCCTCTGCAGGGCTCCCCAAAGTGCGAAGACAGTTAAAATAACAACTGCGAACGCTTCTGGTTTTGCAACCAAAACCCGGTCGCAATAATTAATTTGAGTGTCTGTGCACTTTGGAGAGCCCTGTGGAGGCTCACGCGGGACTTCCCGCACCTCTGGGAGCCTGCTGCAGCCTCTGGTGAGTGCAGGAAAGCCCTTGAGCCCCTCAAAAACAGCACAATCCAGGGGATCGCTTTGCTCAATTCCCCCCTCCCTGCCCCTTAAGGAGGCATAGGCCAAGGCTCTCTGGCTGGGGTGTCATGACGCCCCAGTTTGAGAAGCACTGGCATAAGGGTATTCCTAGGGAAGAACTAGGCAGTGGCAAAGAGTGATTAAATCTATCTCACCCACAGATTTATCTCTGCTCTCCTCCCTCACTGGTGCTTTTTCCCCAGCTGAGACATATTTGTTAAGTGCAGAATAATGGGGAGAAGAAGGGATTGCAGAGGAAAATGGTGGGTGGGGAAACATTGCTTCTCCCACTGTTTCTCCCCTGCATGTTTCTGACTCTCCTTTGTCCACTGGCAGTAAATACGAAGTTGACAACGGACTGTTGGTGGCTGAATATGTAATTTTACCCTCCTACTGATAGGTCCACTGAGAGAGCCCTCAGCCATTGAGTCCTCCATTACTCAGAAATCATAACTGCTCTCAAATGCTTCCATTTGAACTGTGATCTGAGACATTAAAAATTATGACAACCTCTCAGATCTATTGATAAAATCAGGAGGGCTTATGACTTGCCATGAAAATTGGTAAAGCATAAACACATTAAATTTTCACTGTTGTTTTTCCCATTCAAACTTCACATCGCAGTTCAAGTGAGCTGACAGGCTTTTCAGATACAAAAAGTAATCACTTATTTTTTTGTTACATAACATAAAACCATCAAAAGTCAGCCTTTTCTAGGACTAAAGCTGGAGAGATATTTGACATGGATGATCTCGACATAGTGAACTTTGTAGTAACAAGATATTACTATTGTCCCATTTTGCTATCATTTTAAACCACAAAATATACAATCAAATAGTGCAAATTAGTCTAGCAGTTACATACAAGAGAAATACTCATCTGGAACATTTTGGGGTCTTAAGCGAGCTGCGGGGCCAGGTACTACAAACAAATCTTGAACATTGTCCAGGTATGCACTTAGGTATGCTCCTTTGCTGCAGCTAGCTGCCTCCATTCCTTCAAAGAAAGCAGAAAAAAATATTTAATTTTAAGAAAAGTCATGCATTGATAAAGGGATGGATAGCAGCTTCTCATGTAATGAGGAGTGCAGTAAGCCAGGTCTAATTATTACCAGGAAATAAGTGGTGTAAATGGACCTCTGAAAATATTACAAGCTGATATCTATGGTTATTTTAAATCTACAAAATATTGTTCCAGCATGGTAAGTTCAATACTTGATGGCAGTTATCCATGACACTTGAATGCAAAGAGAGTTTCTTTAAAAGGAGATACAGAACTGCCTTCTCAGAGGCAATGGGAACCACTCTGACCTTCAAGGCCCAATCCTATCCAACTTTCCAGCACTGATGCAGCCACAATGCAGCCCTGGGATAAGACAATAAGCCTTCCCTTACCTTGAAGTGGCCTCCATAACTGCCCCCTCCCTACAGAATGTAGCACATGTCCTATTGGCATGGCTGCAACAGCACTGGAAAGTTGGTTAGGATTGGGTCCTCAGAGAGGTATTGGCAACCTCTGCAACCCAATTTCCCAGCCCAAGTCCAGAAGAGGTTAATAATTATATTCAGTAGGGATCAGTAATAATTAAATAATATTTTGAATAAACATTCAGTAATAATTAGAATTCCGTAGGAATTAAGACTACCATAGATTGCTGAGCAATTTCTGTCATCAGAGATTTTCTCAGAAGCAAATCCTACTGAATTCAAGCAAACTTACTTGCAGGTAAGCAAACACAGAATTGCAGCCTAGTTATATAATACATCCATTTAGAAGCCTCCTTCATATTGAAAGAATATTGTGTATCCTTTCTATTAAAAAGGATACAATCAAAAACACATTGCAAAGATATTTTTATTGGACCAAAAGATGAGATAACATAAATACACTCACCATGATCAGAGAGAAGAATAATGTTAACGCAGTTATGCAGGTTCATTTGCTTAAGGCCATCCATCAATATTCCAACCACTTTGTCCACTTTCTGTAATGCAAGAATGACCTGCAAAACGAAAGTAAAGAGACGTAAAACACATGCTAACTTCACATATTCAACACAAGGTGTTATTCATGTGAAATGACTGTTACCCCTTGGCCTGTGACCTGCTCCCACCTAGTGATGAGTAATCAGACTATTAACAGTTTCCAACACTGTAGACAGCTAACTAGTACTCTATGGCTGTTAATCAGCACTGGTGTTGAACAGCTGGCCAATAGAACCTATCTTTCCCAATACCGACAGTGCAATCCTATGCATGTTTACTGAGAAGTAAGTCCCATTGTGTTCAGTGGTAGGGTTTAGTCTCAGGACAATGTGCACAGGACTGCAAGCTAAGATTTTTCACACAGGGGCAGCCCAATCCTGAGCTGCCCGGGGTGCGCAGCTGCAGCAGCGCAGGAAATGGCTCCTGCTGCATCCTGCATGCCTCAGCCTGCTGCGGGTGGCACCTCGGGAGAAGAGGACTTTTGTCCCCTTCTCCCAGGTAAGGGAAGCAGCCCCACAATGGGACTACTCACTTTACTGCAGACCAAAAGGTCAACAGTAAGGTAAAGGCGTTCGTGAAGGGCACCGAACCCCACACGAACGCCTTGGATCTGGTGGAGTGGAGCTCTACGGGACCCGCCTCCCTCCCTCTGCCCTTTCTCCACCTCCCTGTCACGCCTCCTCTCTGCCCCCCACCTCTGCTTACCGTGCTGCAGCTCAGCGGTCCATGAGACCGCCAAGCAGCAGAGGACGGGCACCCACCCAGCACTAGCCCAGCGACAGCCAGCGATAAGCCCAGCGGTAAGCCTCGCTGGCATGCTTTACGACACGTTTGCGACAGTGCGCGACAGCAGAAAGCCAGAGCACTGAGCTCAGGATTGGGCTTAAAGTCACTTAAAAGAAAGGAATCAACAGAGGTATTGCAGAAAATCTAAGCAATATACGAGATATCAAAGGAATATCAACTCATGAAAGTTGATAAGTCTTGTTTTAATAGTAAATAACATAAAACTTTAAAAGTGTTAAATTTTTGTTCATGTGTACCAATGTAACTACACACATTGTTCTTAGAAGATTTGGGGCACAGGGCCCATATTAGCTACCAATCAAACACTACAGAACACATTTAAGAACAAAAAGAGTATGGAATGACTTACTTCACTGCTGACTGGTCCATATCTGTGACCTGAAGAATCTGGTTCTTCTAAATACAGAGTGTAAAAGTGTGGTCTATATCAAACAGCACCAAAATTTTAATATTTTACATATAAATTGAGATAATATCTAAATGCAACATGGAGATTATTCCTCAGAAAGAACAATGCATTAAACCCACAAAATACCTAGTAACCTTCTAAAAACTGATGTGTTTTCAGAGGCATAATCTTTTCATGGTCTAGAAAGCTTTCTAGTCTACAAATCCTAATGGCACAAAAAATTATTCTTTAAAAGGTGCCACAAGACTCTTGGATTTTGCTTCAAAAAAAACTAACACAGGTGTCCCTCTGGAAATGGTGCATTATTAACTGATGCAAAGAAATTGAAGGCCTGAAAGACATATAACCAGCTCCTAAGCTACAATCCTATGCACACTTTCCTGGGAGTAAGCCCCATTAAACACAATTGGATTTACTTCTGAGTAGATATGTATAGGATTGTGTAGTTATACTTTTTCCTAGGTATTACTCCCAAGTAAGAGTGCAAAGGGTTACAGGCTCTACAGGCCCAGACAAAATACAATCTAGTCAAGGTCAATCAAATCACACCAATTTCAGTGGAGAAGTTAAGCAAATATGCAAGTCTCTCTCATTCACCTCCACGGGACTTAAAAGTACTTCACTTTTAATGAATCATGCCCTAAGAAATGCACAGCAGCATTAGCTGTCATGGGCAAGACTTGCTTTGTCTGCAGGATGATCTTGCTATGAAAGCTTATGCTGCAATAAACAGATGCCATCTTAAATATGCCACATGACTGTTGGTTTTGCTACTACAAATGTGCAGCCCAATCCTAACAGCGCCACCGCCACTGGGGGAAGTGGCACTGCCGAGGCCACTGGAAGACTCCTTAGGGAAAGGGGACTTCCACCCACTTCATCCAGAGAAAACCCCAAGACCTGCAATGGGACTTCTGAAGTCTGCACCAGCTATTTTGCCAGCACAGAGTTCAGAGCCTCCGAGTTGGGCTTTGCAGCCTAACATGGAGGATAGGATATGGTGGAGCAGGGCTCCTCTGGTCCCACCCCAGCTATTACCATACTCCGAGAGGCATCTGTCCAGCTCTGAGCATAGTGCTGACTGGTGCTGGGTCGGCGCTCCCTGCACAGAGGGTGCGATAAATGTGCTTTATGGAACATTTACGACACCCAGTGCCATAAGTACACTTGTATTGCTGGCTCTGAAGAGCTCAAGAGTGGGCTCTAACACAGCTACACCAGGGTTGGCCTTAGGTACCGTTGGGCACAACTGTAAACATTTTTTGCAGGTTCAAAGTCAAGGTCTGTAGAATCTTAGAGATATAAATAAAATTTATTATAGACTTTAGATCTTTATGGTAGAATGGAAAGCAATCAAAATGAGCACTTTAAAAATGTACGTTGAGTTAATGGACCAAACAGATCTAAGCACATTTGAATATAAAATTTTAAGATAAAATAATAAGACTAGATTGCCCTAGTGTGGGAGGATGGCCCTGAGGCACGAGGTCAATTGGGAGCAATTGGTCCAATTGGCTTAAAGCAGACCCTAAGCTACATTTCTGGTGTTACTATTCCATCATTCAAGAAGGTTAAGATTCCCAGTTTGGAAGCAGATCTAATGCAATGGTATTATGAAAACATTAGCATGTGGTGTTAACCCATTTCTGCCCAGCTCACAGGTGTACATGCTCAATCTCTGTTGCATATATGCAACGTTGGGCAGAAATGGCTTAAAGTACAAATTATTTTTAAGCCAACCAATCTTCTGTTTTTCTAATGTTCTAAATACAGCTTGAATTCTGAAACACTGTACTTGCCTTTCCTCTTTTGGTAATTGCAGCCAGCTAAGGAAAGTTGCCACTCTTTCTTCAAATGGTACTGATCTAAATCAGAAACACAATTTTTAAAAAGTTTTACTAAGAAAAATGGCAAAGGGGTGTTTCTTTCCCATTTCTTTTATATATGTTAAATTGGTTCTTGTTGGACAAAAGGTTCATGCTATATTTTAAGAACAGTGTGTAACTGCATGCAATGGTCCTGCAGTACATTTTATCTCTTTGCATTAAGTTAGTGGGTTGGGGGATTCCAACAAGTTGAGGATAATGAAAAGGGGGGTACAGGCCTGAGTTGCAGTTCTAAAGAAAAGGATGGGAAGGGGATATCTGTGTAGATAGAACAAAAAGAATGATGGAAACAAATTAAGGACTGTTTGGAAGAGCATGCCCTGTTGGAGGAAGGGAATTGCATTATAATAACTGTTGAGTGCTGGTTTGAGTGTTTTCTCCTATTGTAGGAAACAGACTACATTAAAGGTACCTTTATTGATAAAATACTGCCTATGTGTGGATGTCTTGGGTTCTCATTTAATTGATTTGGAGTTTGGAATCTTTTAAATCTGAGAGAACTCTGGTGTTTTTAAAGCCTCAGGTTCCATTTGCTTGGATAATTCTGTGCTTAAAGCATTTCAAAACATACTCACATAAACTACCGTATAAGCCCAAGGCCAGGGTGCATGGCCACTGACACAGGCTCCACTGCATCCCTTGGCCTGGCTGGGGACCAGGTTGGCCAGGAGAGGTAAGTAAAGAAAAACTTTATCTATCTCTCTGGCTACTCCACGGTCCACTGTGGGCCTACTCAGATTATGCCACCTCTTTCACTGGTGTAGATCTGTTAGGTTGAAGGGGACATGTCAGGTCTGTGATGGGGGACAGGATTCTGCAGCTGAGATCCACCCTAATCCACCCCCATGACTATGGCAATGGCCAATCTGCATGGTGCTGCTGCTAGGGCATGGCCATCTGGCATTTGCACTAGTGGCAGCACTTCACAAATCAACAGACAGGCTGTCATGCCAGTGTATTGTAAGGATAGGTTTGGGCCCTTAGCTTCGTCAACTGACATTAAAACAGGCACACAGTCTACCTGTGCTTCTGCAGTTCTGTGGGTAGATACACTGTGTAAAAGTTTGTGATTGGCCAGGAGTTTACTAAGTTGATTCCTTCAGGGGGAAAAATGGATCAGCACAATTCTATCCTTGGTTATCAGGTTCAGATGCAAAAGATGCAGGGCAGGGCAAATTCCTACTCACGATGACCCTGAATGATCCTGGCAACTAAATTTCTGCTATCACAAGATGGCTTATTCACAGGTTATGAATATGATAGCATGCTATAAGCCCACATGAGCTATAGCAAAAAGCCTGGAAAAAAACAGGGCTTTATATTATATATTATATAAAAATGCAGATATGTATATGGCAGGATATATACGTGACAAGGTCAATTTTGAAAAGATGCACTTCAGAAGCAGATATCATCCACAGCTTATTCATCGACACTCTCTTTGAAACTTCCCCCATTTGAAACTTTGAGACTTCCCCCATCCTCTCACTGAAACTTCCCCAATCAAGTCTTTAAACTTTGAAACTACCCAGAGCTTTAAAAACAGTTTGCAGTGAAGTGCATCAGACCACACAGTAGGGGAAGCTTTCAGAATCCTACAAAACAAGTGCAATGGATGGACAGTAGATGTCAAGATCACAGCCAAAAATATAAAAGCTTTGAAACTTCTTTAGTCCCTCTTTTGTAATCGGTTTTCTCCCAATAAGTAAGACTCACCCATTGTATACTCTGTAGATGTCTGGAAAACTTCCATTTACACTAACATCTGAACCAGGCCAGAAAAACAAACCAGATTTTTGTCCTTGATACATTGCAGTCAGCCAGATCTACACAAAGAGAGAAATCACTGCTATTCATAACGTCTTCTTATTTATAAATTTAGTGCAATAATTTACAGCTTCAAAATAGTTTTTGGATCTCTACCAACCCATTTTTCCTCTCTCTCCAGGGTATTCAAACCTAACATATGTAATGATAGAACCATCTGTAGGACAACATTCTCTGTCATATTGCCATCCCTTTTACAGTTTTATCCATTGCTGGGCTATTCAGTAAAGTATTTTGAAAGCTGGAATAGACTCCATATATTTCTTAAACAAGTGAAAAACAAAACAAAAAACAAAGGATACATATTGAAATGCCATTTCTTTTAATAGACATTAATATATCTCATGGCACTATACTTGAAATTAGCACTTACTGGCTGTCCTTGATACCACTGTGGGTTGAACTTCTCTTCATTTCTGAGTGTGAAATAGGCATTTCTCTTTGGCTCATACATTTTGTTATCCACTAAACCATGGGATTCTGGATAGAGGCCCTGCAATAATTCATTAATTGGTATCAGCATTCATGCAACTGTCCATTTGGGCAACGATGCTTGGAGTCAAGAGGATACAAGTGTGGTTTTCCTTTAATATATTATAATAGTGGAATTCAAACTATGACCTACAAAGAGTACTGTACTGTACTGACCAGAGCAAGTTCTTTGGTCTGGGAGTTCAGATATTTCACAGTCACAAACATTTTCTCCAATTATTTATCTATTTTCTGCAAGAATCATCCTAAGAGCTGTTAAGCTACTGCAGACACTCGAGTATAAGTTGATCTCACAGATACGTCGAGGACAGGTTTTGAGCCAAAAAATCAAGAAATTTTCTATGACCCTTGGATCAGTCGGGGTTAAACTTCTTTGTCTGTGAAATTCTTTGAAAACAACTTACCAGTAATTGTTCTGAGGCAGCAGCAGCACCAAAAAAAAAAAAAAAAAAAGAGCCATTTTACATTTTTCTCCAGACAGGAAGGGAGATGAAGGTGCTTATAGAAGTTGTAGGCTTTGTGAGGAATACAGTATGATACTTCAATGGCACTGGCCCTCATACAGACCACAATACCCCAGATGCCTTCATTTCTCTTCCTGTTTAGAGAAGAAGCTAAAATGGCTACCTTTTTTGTTTGCTTTCTGTTGCTGCCTCAGAACAATTACTGGTAAGTAAAATTGCTCCTTCCTCCCCCCACCCTCTGCTTCTCAGCCCAGTCCCACTCCCATCTCACCAAGAAGCTACTCCGAGCAATTTCAACCACCATATCGAACCATGTATAAGTCGACCCATGACTTCAGGGCCAATTTTAAGGTATAAATTGTTTGACATGCACAAATATATAAGCTAACCCATTAAATGCTTCCTGGGGTGGGGCAGGGTTAGGAATCCCCAGATGCTCTTACCGTGACAATACTGTAGTGATTAGGAAATGTTTTTGATGGATACACCGGTCTCAAGCCACGAGTGTACGTTCCACATTTTCCTGGAGGGGAAAAAACAGCATTAGACATGCTTAGCAATTCCACACTTCTGGATAATATAACTTTCCATGTCAGTTATTTCTGGAGTATTAAAAGAATGTGGCAGTATGAACATTTTGCTGCTAGAGGGAAAAGAAAAAAGAAGCTGCCAGCTTGAAATGTAAAGCATTTTCCCCTGCCCATCCTAGCAAGCATTAAGTGGGTAGGGAGAGATGACTTGGAGACCACACCTTCCCTTCCTTTTATTACCATATTTGCAGTGTGCAGTTTCCGTGCTCCCAGCATGCACTGCTTTTGATCATTTGAAGTAGAGGCATCATGGAAGACAGGCTGCATACCACATGCATGGTAGCTAAAGAGACAGGGGAACAGGGGTACAGCCACTTGCTCACCTTGCTTGTTTCACTGCACGTCATTTGCCTCCCACCGCCTCACCTGCCTACTGCCCTTCACCTGCCCACTGCCCACCTGTCCCTATACCCACTCATTCACCTGCCCCCTCCTTCACAGATGCCACACGTACATGAGTGTGCTCAGGGGTGGCATTTGGGAGGGGAATTCAGGCAGCACTGTGGCACAGGACATGACTGGTCTGCTCCATGAATTTCACAGCCAATCAATGTTCTCTTATTTTTATTGCCTGCTACAAATAACAATACAGGGCATGCCTCGTTATACACTGGGGTTCCATTCCAGAACCCCTAGTGGATAAAAAAAATCCATGGATAAAAAAGTGGAAAAATAAATTTTAAAAGCCACTTCCAGGTTTCCTGCCCCTCCATTGCTCCTGATGGAATAAGGTCTTGCTTCAACATTCACAGTTAGTTGATTCTGGGACTCCCTGATGATACCATAAAATGTGTTAAATAAAAGCAGTTAAAAAAAACAAAAAGTATGTCCCTTTACAACTGTGGTTTACAAACAGCTTTTCTTACTGTTGTAGAGAGGCGAACAGCAATTAGAAATGCAAAGGATGCCCTACCTTTGCCTGGCTCAGCTGAAAAATGGAATGATAGCTTGCATGACTGTCTCTCTACAACAGTAAGAAAAGCAGTTTTTTTAAAACTGTGATTTTAAAGGGATGGATTTTTTTTCCCCTTTTCCAGGTATCAGCACATTCCTTGTAATTTGCATTGGCCATTCATGTTGAGTCAAATCCGTATGTAATAAATCCGTGTATAACAAAGTTGGGCCTGTACCATTTTGCTCCTACAATTTTGCACACCACTGTGCAGAATGGCTTTAAACATGTTTTTCAGTTTTCCACAGTTCTGGCAGTTAAGATCACACAACACTGGCAACATGCCATTGTTGTTTACCACTGGATATGTATTAGTCATAAGAAATAACACTTCCAGTAGGTGATACCACCTCCTTTTATGACTTCCATTTCCCCCAGACTCTAAAGTAATAAACAATGTGTTTTGTAAAAATTCCTTTTCAAAGTTGCTGAACTTCCGTCTGTCTTCTTTTTTTTCTTTTAACATTCCACTACCCTAATTGCCAATACCAACTCCTAAGAAATCTTATGGAAGCAAACAGTCTTGTCTCGCCAAATTTTCCATGTTTGGGACTGTGGTCACTGCAAAATGACCACTGTCCAGCCACAAAAACCATTGCTTAACCATGTCAACATTTCATAGAAGCCAAGCAAAACTCTATGAGACACAGTCTTGTCTCTTGATGCACTGCTAGCTGTAAAACCACCATGTGGGTCAAAAGGAGTTTATGGTAGTTGTAAGGAACTTAAGAGAGCAGACATTATATTAAGGAAAAGGGACTGCTTAGATTATTTTTGTTCTTATTAGATCAACATGCTATTGCTCAAACAGAGAAACTACTCACGTAATTTGCTAATAACAGGAAGAAGTCCAGCCCATGTGTGCAAATACTCAGCTCTGAATCCATCCAACGAAAACAATAACAGTGGAGGTTTTGTAAATCTGAGTAATTAGAAACGAGACTGCTAAAAACAAGTATTTGATAATTATTCACTCATTTTCCAGCACTCTTTCAAAGAAGACTATAGTCCGTTTCAGATGTTCTGACTTCTGCAGAAAGTGTGGAGGTTAGGGGACAGGACCAATGGGTATAATCCTGCTCACGCCTCCATGTGTTCCATATGCACATGGAGATCTGATGTTTACCCAGAGATGAATCATGGAACCTACAGTACAATCCCATGCACATCTACCCAAAAGTAAGTCCCATTGTGTTCAATGAGGCTTACTTCCAGGAAAGTGTATATATGATGAATATAAATGTGTAAGGCTCCAATCCTATGCATACTTTCCTGGGAGTAAGCCCCTCTGAACACAATAGTATTTCTGAGTAGACATGCATAGGATTGTGCTGTAAGAGGCACAAATCTCAGCAATTATAATTAGAAACACTTTCGGATCATCATAAGATCTACATTCTAACACTTTTATTCTCTGTGGAGAGGCCATATATCATATTGTTAGGACACAATCTTAGGTCAGTAGATCTTCTAGGTAAATGTGGTTGGGCTGGAGTGTAAATATCTTATAGAAATATAATCTGAGTCTTTCTAGGATTTTTTTTTTAAAGTTATGTTCTTGGGTAATATAAATCAATGATTAGTGCCAAAAAAAAACAAAACCCAACTGAATAAAACAACTAGCTAACTTAAAATAACATGAGTGTTTTTTGCATATTGTCTTCTGGTTTGGCTTTTGCAAGAAAGCCAGAAGTTAAAAATAGTTATGGCAAATTCAAAATGTTTTCCCTTGTTTCTATACTAATCTGTTTCAGCTATACAAAGCTATAAATGCCTAGTCCAAGAAGATGGATTGCTTTGCCTTGTTTACAATGAGAACAAATGTTAGAGAAAACAATTATACAAAATGCCAGCATTCATTCCTTCTGCTAAAAGAAGTAGCACTAAACTTTAAATAAAAAATTACAGAACAAAAACTCAAGGCAGATTTTCTTGAACTGAGATACATTTAGAATAATTACCCCACAACATCCGGCTTTGTTTTTTTAAGGATCATCACTGAACTGGGCTAGCTGCTGTTACTGAGAAAATGAGATAGTGAGAAGTTATGTGAATAAGAGAGAGAGAATATTTAGGAGTGCAATCCCAGCTTGCCCTTGGGCCAGCACAAATTCCTTCTGCCAGCCCAGAAGGGTCGCAAATGTGCCGTAAAGCACATTTGCGCCTCCTCTTGAGTCGTCTGGACCAGTGTAGGAATGCGCTCTGGCCCGCAAAGGCCAAGTCCAACCTCAGCACCGACTCTGACAGGGAGCCTTGCATCGGCTGAGCTCAGTCGACACAAGGCTCTGTGATGGGGGGGGGGGAAGAGGCTGGAGGAAGGAGTTCCAGGGTGGGGGGAAGGTGGGCGGAAGGCGTCAAGGTTTGTGCTGCATTAGGAACAAAAGGAATTTTTTCAGCCTGGATAATGATGAAGCACTGAGGTTACTTGATAAATCTACATTGGGGGGAGGGAATGTAAACACTGCCTGTGTTTGTACCATGTGACCAAAACACAAAGGAAAGTGCTGAGTTACCATGAATGTGCACCTGGGTAAATTAGCTGCTGCAATACTGTGAAATGGCAGTCACAAGACAATGAGGTCTGTGAATGGCAGGCACCAATATATAAACAGACACTGGAAGCTATGTGGTGTGGGTTGTTTGTGGATGGTGACTGGGAGAAGTGCTGCTGGTGTGTAATATTGTTTGTGTTTCTACTTTCTACTCTCCTGCTTAATGTTATTGTTATTCTTTTGCTGTGTTCCTGATAAGACTTTTGTTTTGCTGAAACTTCAGTACAAGTCTGTTTGCTGAAAGGAACATGCAGCTGTGTGTTTCTCCTTGGGGCTGCTCGCTTCAAACGCTCCCCTACTGGCTGCTACTCTGCTCTTGCTAGTGGGGGCAAACTGGCATACCCATAGCATTCCTGACAGAGAGCGGTCCCGGGGGTGGGCAGGCAGGCAGGGAGTGGGAGGTGGGGCTGGGACCCAGCAGATATGCCAGATCCTAGCGCCTGTTCCCAGCAGCGCAAAGCAGCTGCAAGCTGCTCCATTCTCCTTGGACTTATGCCACTTCCAGAGGTGGCATGGGTCCAAAGAAACCCATTGGGGCTGCAGTGGCTTACCCAGGGGTAAGGGGAAGAGTTTACCCCCAGCTGAGCCACTTTGGGCCTCTATCTTGCGCCTCATGATCCTTAATTCAGTCCTTAACTGTGTCAAAATTTAAAATCTCTTGAAATGAGCTGGGATAATGTTTTAAAGCAGTAATTCTCAAACTCTAAGCCATGTGATAACTGTCATTATTTCATCATGAGATTGATAAACCAATTAAAAAATGAAATCTTCCTGTGAGTTCAATGTGTTCATCCTGAAAGAAAGGTATCCACTTTGTGTCTCTGGCATGACCAACCGCATTGCTTTCTTCCCATCTGCTTCTCCTAGAGGCAGCTCTTTCTGCAATGTCACTGCTTTGGGTGTGAGTGGTTCACTCCTGATGAAGATGGATTACATGCCCTCAGGTGAGGCATGGTAAAGAGAAGGCCAGAGCAATAAAGCACACCCTTCTGAGGGCAAGTAGTTTGAAGCCATTACACACTCTAAATGTAAGCCTTTCTGGATCTTAAGTGCCTTTCCAATAAAAATTCAGAAAAAACTTGCCTTGCCTATCAGAAATTTGGGAAACACTAGTTTAAAGACTGTAGAAATTCAATCTTTAAGTGATTTGTCTGGACTTTCTGAATGATTAAGTAAAGGTAAATCAGTTAAAGATCTTCCCCCCAATACAGGCTGAGTCTTGTTATTTGAAAGGGTTCCATTCCCAGAACTCATGTGGATGGTAAAAATCGCATTAAAGCAAATCCATTTAAAGAACAAAATCCCTTTGCTAGGAAATTTAAAAACAGCCTGACTGACCTTTGTATTGTAAGACAGAGTCATTAGGCAGACAATCCATCAATCATCTCTCCAGGCACTTAGAAAGGCTTCACTCTAAGCCAGCAATCCACCAATGCAAAGTGATTATCTTTCTTTCACTTGCTCAAGGGGAAGGGAGAGGTCACTTGCCTTGGTGTGAAGCTGTTCTAAGTGCCTAGAGAGAGAATTACTGATGGATTGTCAGCCAGCTGCTCTCTCTTGCATTAATGAGGCTATTGTCAAACAACCTTTTCCTTTAATTTAAAGGGCCCTTCTCATCACATTGAGATAAAACTACAGGTGAAAAATCCATTGATAATTTGGTTATACCTGATAATTAGGTTATACCTGAGATTTCCAGATCTCACTGTGTTTACTATTTGATTACTGTAAATCTGTATAAGTGCTACAAACACTACTTATCAGAAAAGTCTTCAAACTTCTACTGTTAATGACATTTAAGATCACTAACAGATGCATCCCACAAACAGCATGTTGCATGTTCATACAGCATATAGAATCCACCTTTAGTTTAACTTAAAGGGAAAATTATGGTTTAAATTATGGTTTAATTTAAAGGGAAGGGAAAGTTTAGACTCTTCAGAATGCAATGAGAAAGAAAAGTATCTAACTTTTGTCACAGTTCCAGCTAAGTTCCTTCCTTTGCAAACGTTCTTGTTTCTTGCTACAAATGTAATTAGTATTAAATAGACTGTTGCCTAGAAATCTTTTTGCTACTAATTTAGCTACAGAAATGTTATTTACACTTGCCACAACACTAAGAACATCTTTTTCCATTAAAAGATATAAAGTTAATCATCCTTACCCTTCTGGGCACTGAAGTTCATTTATGTCCTCGCATGTATCTTCAAGCCAGCTTGCCTTTCCTTGTTAGAAATATATGTATATTATTATTTTATTTTTCATAAGGGAAAAATATCAATACAATGCTATCTCAGCTACGCCATAGGTGGAGGAAGTTAAAAGCAATTAATTACTTCAAACTGAACTGCAAGAACCTGCTCATTTCATATCCTCAAGATCTGATAATTGAATTCCCCCAATATTGGTTACCAGGCAACCTAGCATGGCTAGTTTAGCTGAAAACTCCAGTAATATCTAAAGTAGCTTTCTGAATCCAAGCCAAGGATCAGTTTCCTAAGATTTTTTTGAATCAAAGCAATAGAAGTTGTATAACAAAGCGTGGTAAATAGACCATTCCATCATTGCTCTTTCACATCTTTCAAGGATGCATGAATAATGCAGACAGAATGCTTTACCTTCACAAACTGAATAGTAATTGACACAGCAATTATTGTTTTTCACACAATCATCCGCACAAGAGCAACGATATTCTGGCCGATTCTTCTCACCACATCGGAACTTGCTACAAGTCCACGTATGAGCTACAAATATAAGGAAATTGCTTTTAGTTAAATATGTCTTATTGCACAATCCTATCCACGTCTATACTGAAGTCCCAATGTGCCCTGGCTTACTCCCAGGAAAGTATGTAAAGGATTGAAGCCTTACATACCAATCCTATTCCCACCATCTTCCATCAAGGAGCTGTGCTGAAGGCGCACACGCTCTGCTGTGTGCTATGGTGGGGGGGGGGCAATCAGACAGCAAGCAAGAGAAAAGTAAAAGCCCTCCCAATATTCCGCCTGATCTCCTATCTCAGACCCATGCCAGCTATTTTGATGACATTCCATCCAAGGAGAGGAAGGGGCGGGGTGGGGTGGGGCAGGTTGGAAAACTGGTTATAGGATTCCACATGCTCCTTTGCTGCTAAGATTCACTCCCTCCAGCCTGCTCAGCAATTCTGCCCTCTTCCAACCCTGACTTCCCCTGAATTGCTCCCTCCACCACCTTACCTGGACTGATGGGGTGTCTAGACAAGACTGATGCGTGCATAGAGCCGTTGGCCATTTCCACCAGTTGCTTCATCATGCACTATGGTGGCACAATGTATGGACCACCACAGGGCTGTTAATGACAGCAGATCGATAGATCCACTGTTGTAAATTGCCCATAGGATTGGGTCATAAGTGTATGATAAGTGTATGAAGGAGTATTTTCTTCCTTCCCTGATATAAGTAATCTCACTAAACCACTGAGGGCACAATCCTAACTGCGTCCTATGCCAGCCCAAGTCCCTTGGGCCAGCCTGGGAAGGTCACAAACGTGCCGTAAAGCACGTTTGTGCCTCCTAGAGGGGAAGCTGGGCCGGCGCTCCAAGAAGTGCCGGCCTGAGGAGGCTCACGTAAGCCTTCACGCGGGTTTCCCCCCAGCTCAGATGGGTCAACGCAAGGACAAAAGGTAGGCGTGGGGGAGGCAGGGAGGAGGAAGGCGTTCCTGGGTGGTTATGCCGGATCCCAACCCCTATTCCTGGGGAGAAGGGAGCGGCTTCAAGCCGCTCTGCTCTCCTTGGACTTGTTCCACCTCAAGAGGTGGCACACATCCAAGGAGATCTATTGGGGCCAGCGGCCCTTACCCAAGGGTAAGGGGAAAAGTATCGCCTTGCCTCTGGTTAAGCCACTTCTAGCCACAGTCCTGCACTGGATACATCGCAAGCCTCTTGGTTTGCCTGTTTCAGCGCAGGATAGGGTTGCGCTCTCAATCTCAAACTCTTTTGTAAGCCGGGGGGGGGGGGAGATCAATAGTGTTTTAATCTAACCATGATTATATGAGCTAGCTACAGACCACCTGCAATGTTAAGAAATGCTAGTTTCTCTCACCAAGCATGTCCATCAACACAGCAGTTTCAAAAACTTTAAAACTGAAATAAATATGCTTACCAGGTTCTATGCAGGCTTCTTGGAAATCTAAACAGCAGTTTCCAAGCTTAACACATTCACTGTCACAGCGGCAGCTTGCAAATGTTCTCTCATAGCAACGACCCTTGCAGGTTTTGACTGAAATAATTAACATTTACTTGATGTCAGTGATGGACCATTGATATTACATTGATTAATATGCTAATATGGGCCTGGTATGCATTGCGAGTATATGAATGAGGCAATGGATTTCTGCCACTTACTAATAAGTGAACCTTCTTAGTCTAACAAACTGCAAGTGTCTTGAATTTGGACGTGGCTATAGACATGGGGTGCATTCGGCAAAGCGACGGGGAGGGGACTGGGCTCCTGTACAAGCTCAACCAATGGAGGTTGTACAACAATAGTGCTTTATGGACTGCACCCATGATATGTTCTTCCTCACATGAGAAGTAAGTTCACCTTGAACACAGCAGAAAATGATGGCATTTCCAACAATTCTACCACCGTCTGATTCTAGGATAAAAGAAATCAAGCCAGTACTAACCTTAAAACATTTTGAAGGGGAAACTCAAAACAATAACTGTCTGCTCTGGAGTAAATGTGGGAAGTAGGAAAAAGTAGGATCTGCTAAAATCTGTTGCCTGAAATGCCTGCTTCACAGCAAGGCTGGTTCTCAACCCACTTACTTAAGTAAATAAACACAAAACATTTATGCTACACTCCTATGCCTTCCAATGGTAGTTTCAATGAAACTGCCTCACTAGTAAGACCCCTTAACCTGTACCCTGACCAAATTGACTGCTGCCTCTTCCAGACTGCTCTCACACTACTCCAGATACAAGTCAAGGCTTGTCATGGTTCATCTAACAGTGCATTCAGCAATCCACACTAGTAGCAAGCAACCAATCCTATAGCAGGTACAGTCAGTTCTCTTTTTATGCGAATTTGCTATCTGTGAATTCGCTTTTCCACAGGGGCAAAATTGCTACCTTCTCTCATTATCCACACTTTGTTATCCACTACACAGAAACCTTCCAGAGGCTTAAGGGATCTTCAGAATGACATCTGTGACCAGCGCGGACCCTTTTAAAATGGCTGGCAAAAGCTTTCATTGGTCATTTTAAAGGGGTCTGTAGGGGTTGTGGGAGCCATTCTAAAGTCCCTACAGCCACTGGAAGGTCTTAGTAGCATTCCAAGAATTTTTTGCACTTCTTGCTACACTTTACTATGCTTGGGATCATTAGGAAGGGTATTGAGAACAAAACGGTTAGTATTATAATGCCGTTGTACAAATCTATGGTAAGGCCACACCTGGAGTATTGTGTCCAGTTCTGGTCGCCGCATCTCAAAAAAGACATAGTGGAAATGGAAAAGGTGCAAAAGAGAGCGACTAAGATGATTACGGGGCTGGGGCACCTTCCTTATGAGGAAAGGCTACGGCGTTTGGGCCTCTTCAGCCTAGAAAAGAGACGCTTGAGGGGGGACATGATTGAGACATACAAAATTATGCAGGGGATGGACAGAGTGGATAGGGAGATGCTCTTTACACTCTCACATAATACCAGAACCAGGGGACATCCACTAAAATTGAGTGTTGGGCGGGTTAGGACAGACAAAAGAAAATATTTCTTTACTCAGCGCGTGGTCAGTCTGTGGAATTCCTTGCCACAGGATGTGGTGCTGGCATCTAGCCTAGACGCCTTTAAAAGGGGATTGGACGAGTTTCTGGAGGAAAAATCCATTATGGGGTACAAGCCATGATGTGTATGCGCAACCTCCTGATTTTAGGAATGGGTTAAGTCAGAATGCCAGATGTAGGGGAGAGCACCAGGATGAGGTCTCTTGTTATCTGGTGTGCTCCCTGGGGCATTTGGTGGGCCGCTGTGAGATACAGGAAGCTGGACTAGATGGGCCTATGGCCTGATCCAGTGGGGCTGTTCTTATGTTCTTATGTTCTTATGTACTAGCTTCCTGAGGGTCTCTACTAGATTCTTCTGATGGCAGGGAAGGTACCCCTTCCTGTCCCCGTCCCCCCCCACTGGGTAGCCATTGTACCTAACCCCATTAATCCCCAATGGTTCATTATCTGTGAGTTCACTATCCCACTTGGGTTTCCAGGAACCTAACCCTAGCAGATAACAAGAACAGACTATATGACTTTTCTGTATTATCCTGCACATGCTGTTAGAGAACCAATGACCAGCATAGGAAGTAACCATGAACACAGAGGCAACAAACTAGTCAAGGTGCATGTACATCAGCTCTGAGGGTCAAAGTACAAATGACATCAAACACATCATTGGGTCTTGCTGGGTACCAGTTTTATTTTTCTCCCTAAATGGCAGTCATGAGGAGTTGAGAATCCAGATCGAGTCAAACCATTAAGGAATAACATTTTGAAGTTCTTTTTTTAAAAAAAAAAATACAATAAATTTTATGTTGGAGCTTCCTCTAATTTCAAGCGTATTATTATAAGGTGGATTTTTGATTGCTGGAGAATAAGCTTATCATTATTGTTTTGCCCTAAAACAATACCTGATCAGAGGTTACAAAAGAATGTCAATGTTCCTTCATGGACAGTAGATGTTTTTTAATACAGAGATGGCTCTAGACATACCTAGAGTGGAGAACAGCCACCAGAGCCAGAAGGTGTCTCTCTGAGCTAAGGGAAGGGGAGCTAATGTAAGATCTATGTGTGAAAGAAAGAGCAGTTTTGCACTTCTAAATGAAACAGAGACAGACTGAAGAAGCCACTGAAGGGAAGACTGGGCTGAAAGCTAACAGCACTGTAGGAGGTGCTGGAGTGTCTCTCTGGAAATTGGATATGATCCGTTGTACTCTTGTAGGAGTATATATACTCTTCGCATCCACCTGATGCTCAACTTGTATACTGCTAAATAAATCAAATATTTCAAAGACGCACTGAACCTCCAGGAATTCCCCCCCCTACAAAAGGGACCCACAACCAAGTAATGCTGTCCCTAGACCTTCAACAATTGGGGAAGTGAGAGCACTTTAAAAAACCACAGAACAAAACATCTTCATGAATACAAAATGCATGTTTTACACCAAAATGAACTCATCACAATACTTAAGAATAACATTTCTAATTAATTACCATCTCTTGTACAGCTAGGCTTCAATCCAAATATACATCCTAAAATTGTTGTTAGGACAATGAGGCTTATTACCTAGAAGAGAAGAGAAAAATACAGTCAACTGATTTATTTTACCATTCATACCGCCCAATCCTAACCTGGGCCAGCCCATAATGTGCAGAACATGGTATGGGCCAGCTGGAGAGGTAAGTAAAAAACTTACTCCACCATGCCATGGTCCCCAATAGGTCTAATCAGATCTGTGCCAGCTCTTTGGCTGGTGTAAGTCTGAGTGGGTCCAGGGAGGCGTATCAAAGCTGGACCAGGGGCACAGAATATCTGAGGAGCTGCTGCCACTGATATCCATCGCTTACCCTCAACCAGCCCCAATCTATCTTCCCCTGGAACACCACCACCACCACCCCCCCACTGATTTACCTGCTCCAGCAGAGGCTGGGTGCTCCACTGACACGTGCCCAGGGCTGCCAGCCATTTGCACTGGCGTTTCCAGCTCACCTGCTGTTGCTGCAGCTGCTGTGCTGGTGGCCCAGGCTTTGCACTGACAGAACACAAGTTCTGTCAGCACACGGCCTGGATAGGGTTGGGTTCACACTACTTATTTCCACCCGCACATACTGAACAACATGCAAACATTTCGGAAAACAAAAAAATTGTTATTGCCAAACATCTGGCCATTCATTTGAAACTCAGCACAGGGTAGTCCATGAAGTCATTCCAAAAGTTGATTTCACTGGAGCAATATACTGATTGGACGATTTGAAAGGCTGGCAAAGTTTTAACCACAAACTCAACCACAGCCACCAAATGTCAGAAGTTTGCCAAATGTTTATAATCATAGGTCTCACAGATTATCCATGCTATAACATGTAGAGTGCTATAGTAGTGTAGAGTCCATGCAATAGGCACATGCAGCAAATGATGAAAATGTTGCTTGGAAGTACTTAACAAGGATCCAGCATCACAAAAGCCTACATTGCACTATGAAGTTAGAAATGTCAGCAGGAAATAGCATCTTTTTTTCTCAAATAAGAGCAGAGCAAAGCACCTAACCTCAAGACCCATTCTGCATGTCCAGCATAAAAGGAAACCAAAACTACATATGAAATGCATGTTAATAATGCATTTAATGTTAATTTGTTAATGCTAATGATGCAGTTAACTTGTTCCACTGTCCCTTTAACATCCAGAACAACTTACCCATGTCCTGATATCAGAGGACATACACTTCCGTGCCTCAGTGCCACTTAATTGGCTGTTGCTGGTTGGAGATGGCAGGGAATCACATAAGGCCGTGACATCAGGACACTGGGTAAAAGATGTTACAAAGGGCAATGGAGAGATTAAACATGAGCTTGTTCGCTGCTGGCAGAAGTTGTACATCAATGTCAGATATAATTCTGCCTTAAGGAAACATAATGACACAACAATTGGAAACATTGCAGAAAAGTAAACAGTAAACATTCTGACATGGGCTAAACTATCCATTGACTAATGCCATATGGTAGGCAGGTCTCAGCCCATGTACTTAAGGGCCAGATTGACCCTGTTATATGAAGCTTATCTTACAAGAAAAAGGAAAGGCTAGTCTGCTTTGCTTCTGCTCTTTACCGCTTGTGGTGGTGCCGTAAACTGTTACGGAATTAGTGCTGAATAAGCAAGAAGATGAACCTGATGAATTCACTAAATTTGCAAATCTTGTTCTGTTGAATAAGAAAAACATCCTTTCCTAAGAAACAAGATACACAGAAGTGAAATGCATATTACAAATGCAAATGCATATAGATCTGTACTGAGTTACTAGTCTTGAAGAAAATAATTTTTGCTTAATTCTTTAAATCATGGGTCTCCAAACCCCAGCCTGGGGGCCAGATGTGACCCGTGGCTAGCCTCAATCCGGCCCGCAGCCAGCCTCTTGTCCCCTGAAAGCCTCTGGCCTACTTGGCCAAACATGACTGGAACTGTGCTCTGGTTGCATTTGGAGGGTGTTCTAAGAGCCAGAGAGTTTGAATGAATGAGCCCATTCATTAATTTATTCACTCATGTAAGTTCCATCTCTAATTTATTTATATAAATTTTATATTTAAAAAATTTTTCCGGCCCTCAATACCATGCCAGATATTTGATGCAGCCCTCTAGCCAAAATGTTTGGAGATCCCTGCTTTAAATTGTAAAATTACATAAAAAAAGATACTTGCAGTTCCTTCTTGTTCTTTTTTGGCTGATGGAAATGACTTGCTGAATTAAGCAACTGATTGACAACACTATTTGTGCACAACCCTCAGCTCTTTGAAGTTGAATTTCTCAAAACTTCAGATTCTTCTCCTTCCATCCTGAGCAGGAGGGTTTCAAAAACTGTCTGTGGTCTGAGAGCTTAGAGCCCAATCCTCACAGCATGTTTGCGAGACTTACTGCCGGGCTAGTGCCTGTGCTGGGCTAGCGCCAGGCGGGCGCCCACCCTCCACCACTCGGTGGTTGTACAGACCGCTGAACATGGTAAGCGGGGGAACATGGTAAGCGCATGGTAAGCGGGGGCCGGGAGGAGCCATTCCGGGGAGGGGGGAGGCAGGGGAGGGGGGAGAGAGGGCAAGGGTGTAACGGGAAGGTGGGAAGAGGGCGGGCAGCAGGCGTGCCAGGGGAGGGAGGGAGGTGGGAGTGATAGAGCTCTTTTCCACTGGATCCTGGGGGGGGGGCTCAGCGCCCTACACGAATGCCTTTACCTTACCACCAAGCTTTTGGTCAACAGTAACTTGAGTGGCCCCATTGTGGGGCTACTTCCCTTACCTGGGAGAAGGAGACAAAAGTCCCCTTCTCCCGAGGTGCCGCCCGTGGTAGCCCAAGGCACACAGGATCCGGCAGCAGCCATTTTTGGTGTTGCTGAAGCTGCATGCCCCAGGCAGCTCCAGATTGGGCTGTCCAGCTGCAATCTTACCCACACTTATCTAGGAGTAAGCCCCATTGACTTTAATGGGACTTAGTTCTAAGTGGACATGAATAGGATTGGCTGCAAGTTTTCCAAAAAAAAGTTACAAAATGCACCACTGGATTTACTTAAAACAGTTTTCTTTTTATTCGGTTACCTGTTGCAATGTTGCTGGCTGCCTGGACAGTTTGATAATTCAACTGTGAATGTTTTGACTGAAGAAAACGTTCATTGTTTTACAAAGACGTGATGCATAGCCATGATTCCCAGACCAGTGAAACACTGAGACGGCCAAACTAGTTGTGCTATGGCAACTACCCATGGGCCTTCCCTGTTTGCAATTAAAGTGGGAGTTCTTTAGATGAAAAAATGAATAAAAAATAAGGAAGGGAGTAAAGCCGGGGCAGTGTCAGGGTTAGCCATGTTGGCCACTGGTCAAAGGCCATAATCAACAGAAGGCCCAACCAGCTGGGGCAACCCCTTGCGCCCCTAGTTGCAGCACTGGTGCAAGTTGGTACCTTGACCTACAAATAGGAGCACCTTCCCTGATCATCATGGGGCTTCTATGGGATGTCCCTATTGGTCAGTAGGAAGGATGGGAGGAGTAGTTACTGAGATTCATGCTGCAGCTCTTCCTCCTATCATTCACACCAGTCGTTAACCTTTTTCTCAAAAGCCCTTGTGAAGGTTGCCACCACTGCCCAACACCCATCACCACCATAAAGCTGGAAGAAGCAGTGCAGGGCTTTGTTGGAGAGACTCCAGCTACCTGATGCCAGTGCTGTTTCTTATTATAACTCAGGAGCCAGGATTAAGTGGACCTTAGAACCACTCATTCCTCCTTGAATAAGTAATGCCTTTGCATGCTGACTTTCTTTCTCCTCAGTCATTCCCGATCCTGTAAACTTCATGAACTGCAGAAGTCTCATCCCCTCCACCAAAGTACACCTACTCCGTGTTCTCCCAATGTTCACAATTTGTCTGCAGAGACAGCTGAATATGAGAGACACCGAATATTCAGAGACACTGAATATGGGGAGAAAGTCTTCCAGTGATTGGAACTGTAAACTATTCAAGGAAACCACTCAAGGGGAGCAATTCCCCCCATGTCCAGCATTTGCATCTGCAGACACACAACAAATGAGATTAGTGCACTTATTCCTTCAGAACCCCTCATGTATTCCATGGAAGAGGAAACATCTGAGGGCTGGCTATTCAGTGGCGTAGCTAACGATCAGATTGTGCAGAGCGCAAAATGATGCCCCGGAAGTGATGTCACTTCCGGGTTTTGAATTTATACCTACTTTTCAAGAAGTGAGAAATAAAAAATGTGCCATGTTTTGTTTGGCAGGCAGAACTCGAGAGTCCTGCAGCTGCCTCGCGGTAGGGGGAGAGGCTGTGGAGAAGCAGCCAACCCGCTCGCTGGACTAGGGGCAGGCAGGTGGGAGGAAGCCGCGCCTGACTGACTGAGGCCCCAATCCTATCTGCATTTACCTGGGAGTAAGCCCCACTGACTCTAATGGGACTTACTTGAGTAGACATGCCTAGGATGGGGCTCTTAGACTGTCTGTCTGAGGGGTGCACGTGTGAGGGGAGGTTGGGGCATGCCCTCCACACCGGGCAACCGTTTTGTTTGGCAGGCAGAGCTTGAGTCCTGCAACTACCTCCTGGGAGGAGAAGAGGCTGTGGCGATGCTGCCACCCACTCACTGGCTCGCAGGGCTGGGGGAGGACTTGAGGCAGGCAGGCGGGAGGAAGTTGCATCTGACCTTCTGAGGCCCCAATACTATTCGCATTTCCCTGGGAGTAAGCCCCATGACTCTAAGGGCACTTGCATCTGAGTAGACTTGCCTAGGATTGGCTTTGAGTTCATGCAAGAGGCAGTGTCGGCGGTGGTGGCGGCAGCAACACACCTCCCTCTCCTTCCCTCCTGCTGTTGCAAGGAGCGAGGTGGAGGCAGTTGCAGACCCACAGAGGAAGCTCCCTCGCCTCAGCGCCCCTCAGTGGGGCAGCTGTTGGTTCTTGGGTGGGAGGGCTGTGGCACCAGCACTGAGGTTGTCCACAAAGAGCCCCACCAAGGTCTGGGGCGAAGCAGAGCTGGCTTTTCTGGGTGGGAATTTTCCCCACTCAGCTTCTGCCTGCAGTCGCCACCTCAACCACTTTCCCAGCTCTGCCAAGGGCAGACAGGTGGGTGGCCTGCCGCACACCCCCTTCGCTTTTCCTTCCTGCCCAAGTGAGGGCAGCCCAGGCGGGGCTTCCCAACCCCCCTCCAAGGGGCTTCCCTGCTCCCTCCTAACTGCTGGAGGCTGCTGGGGGGAACAGCAGTGTAGTCCGTTGCCATGTGCGCTACTTATACTTGGCTGCACACAGCAATCACAGCAGACGACTGTTGCCCCCAAGTCACGCATGACAGTTGTTGCCCCCCAGCCTCTGATGTTGCTCCTCCCACAGCTGTAGCCTGGTACATCTGCTACCCCCTGCACCCCCTTAGCTACGCCACTGGAGCTATTGTCTCTGAGCTTCTGTGAATATCTGACATTTAACAGGAAGTTGGGTTGCCAACTAAGAAAGTCAGCTTGGCTTTCAGGGCCCAGTACTGAAGACTATGTGTCAGCTCACCACTGGCGCACACTGTCACAAAGGAATGCTTGTGGCAGATAGCACTGGAGCACGCTTGGCGTGAGCCAGTGCTGAAGTACTAGAGAGGTAAGTCTGGGCGGGGGGGAGAAGTTCTGAGGTAGAGAGAGGGCAGGGGGAAGTCATGGCGGGAGAGGGTGTGGGGCAGAAAGAGGGTGGAGATGGTGGCAGGTCCTGCCGCCATATCCTAACCCCCGTCCAGGTCCAGGCCCAGGACAGCATATGCTCCCTTACTCCGAGGAGCCCTGGTGGTGCTTCCCAGCCCCTTAGTTTGCAGCAGTAGCCATTTTGGCACTGCTGCAACCCTGTGCGCTCAGAAGTTCAGGATTGGGCTGTCAATCAGCAGGTGACACTTTTCACACAGGTGGAAATACACACCATCCCCTAATGATGGCAGATCAACATGCTATTAAAGTATTAGTACTAGAGGTCCATGAGAACATTACAGGCCTTAAATGAAATGCAACTTGACCCCACCACACTGGGACATAAAAAGTGAGGCTTATATTTGGAACTACAGGTGGAGTCTATTTATCTGTGTTAGTTCTGTTCCGTGACCCTGCTCGAGTAAGAAAAAATGTGTTCTGCTAAACTCCATAGAGTTACCTGACACTTGGGGCTGGAAGGAAACTATTATCAATCCCCTCCCCTCCCCTCCGTTCCGCTCCTTCCCCTCCCCCTCCTTCCCCTTTCACAGGTGGGATGCTGAGCTTTTAAAAGTCCAGTCCTATGCATTTCTACTCAGAAGTAAGTCCCATTCCAGTCAATAGGGCTTACTCCCAGGAAAGTGTGGAGAGGATTGTAGCCTAAATCTCATGCTTTGCTTGCTGGAAAGGCTTACTTGCTGGGCTGTTTTGTTTGTGTCTGCTAGAGCAGGAGAGCCTGCACCATCTCAGTGGGGGGGAGGGGGGATTTGGCAAACACTCCCTGGGTTTTTTAAAGCAATCCCCTCTCCTCCTTCTCCTGCCTCCCCTCCTCAGCCCTCCCGTTGCCAGCTGTCCTGCTTCCTTCACAGGTGGGATGCTGAGCTTTTAAGAGTCCAGTCCTATGCATGTCTACTCAGAAGTAAGTCCCATTCCAGTCAGTGGGGCTTACTCCCGGGAAAGTGTGGAGAGGATTGTAGCCTAAATCTCATGCTTTGCTTGCTGGGAAGGCTTGTGGCTGGAGCTGGAGAGCCTGCACCATCTCAGTGTGTGTGTGTGGTGGTGGGGGGGGGAAATTTGGCAAACATTCCCTGGGTTTTTTAAAGCAATCCCCTCTGTTGCTACTGCACCTGCCGCGCGCGCGCGCGCGCATGTGTGTGTGTGTGTGTGTGTGTGAGAGAGAGAGAGAGAGAGCGAGCGAGTGAGCAAGTGAGCGAGCTCGAGCGCACTCCACCTTGCTGAACGTGTTCTGGTTACGCAGGGTTTCCCCCCCCCTTCAGCCTCTTTGCTGGCTCAGGGGCTCCAAGAGTGTTACTGTTCCTTTGCAAGGGGAACCTCTTGGGCTCCAGGGCTATTTCCCTGCCTAGGCGAGGCGGAGCCTTTTTGCAGTGTTTTGGGCTGCCTTGATCCCATTGACTTGAAAAGGACACCAGCCAGGCAAAGGTGTGTGTTACTTTCAGTTCCCCCCACCCCATTTGAGTTGAGACAAATAGATTGCACCTGTATTGTTTATTTTCAAAACAAATTTTTGCATTGGAGATTTTCAATACCAATAAAAACAAATCTGCAACAAGTTTTTTTTTTGTTTGCCTAAAATTGGAAAATGCTTCTTCCTAGTGGAAATATCAACAAGAACACCCTGTACCACTAATAGCTTTTAAGATCTAGTACCATGACAGAATTAGTCACCGTGACAAAATGAAAATATTTTGAAACAACTGCTTTAACTTTTGCATGCAATTCAGATAAACAATATTCCAGCAGCTTGAAGTACTGATACTGGAAAGACTAAGGCCCTAATCCTATCCAATTTTCCAGCGCTGGTGCAGCTGCAATTCAGTCCCAAGAAAAGGGAACAAATATTCCCATACCTTAAGGAAGCCTCTGTGACTGCTGCCCCACCACAAGATGCAGTGCATGCCCCACTGGCACAGTAGCACTGGCATTGGAAAATTGGATAGAATTGGGCCCTAAAAGTATGATTTTAGGAAAATCAGATAGATTGTTTACTAAAACCTGGACATTCCTTAAATACCACTATACCAATTCTCTAGTGACCACATACTATAGTATTGAAACACGGATATAACTCATCTTAATGAGCAGCCTTCACAACATGATCATGATCAGCAGGGAGCATGAAACTTTTCCTGTGGTCAGGAAGTCTTACAGAAATGACAATGTTACCATTGAATTACAGTGATTCATGTCATTTTGGAACCCTTGTCCATACCGCACAAGAGGTAGGCTGACCTCACTGCAAACCACAGAACGTTACAAAAATATTCTGGTGTTTACTATAAGTTGAGGAAGGACACAGAATCAGTGCACAATTCGCAGAATTTGGAACAATCCTGAATCTTGTCATCAGCTGATGGAAGGTCAAGAGCATCTTCTTGACTTCCGCAGAGCAAATCAAACTGAAGATTAACATGGGGAAAATGCTCACAACTACTCATTTTCTGATCTGCTAAACAGCTGATTTAGCTGATTTTAGCTAAACAGAATAAGTATCCTCACTATGAGTTGCTTCTAGTGGAAATGTCAATTATGAATTACCAATATTTGCCCTTCTAACAATAAACTAACAGTTACTTTCAGCAAAGATATGCTTTTGCACTGATCAGCCAGGCCCAACTGACCAATAGAAGAGGTACAAAAAGATTACAGTTTCCAAAATTTAGAACTGCAGAAGAAAGAGAAAGCACGGGTGTTTTGTGCATTGTTTTCCTGTATCTCCATAACACCTGAAGAACAAGCTGCTGGTGTAATTACTGTTTGCATGTCTACCTTGGAGGAAAATACAAACGTTCCACATCGGATATTAATAGAGAAGAGGTAACTCTAAACAATGTACATGTTTTGAAGTTTTTTATTATCCTCCAACCATAACCAATATCCTATCCGTCCTTTCTCATAATTTTGCCACACCTCTTTTCTATTCCTTAATGGAGAGCACTGAATTGTCCTAAAGTAAGGAATAGGAAGCTTCAACCATGTGCACTTCCTGCCCTCCCCCAAGTCACATCTCCAAGCATTCACTTTAGAGCAGTGTTCTTCAACCTGTGGGTTGCAGCCCCAGTGGGGTCATGAAGCCTCATTTAGGGGATCATGCCAGCTATTCAAAGCCTATGCAAGAGAGGGCTGTATCCAATACAATAATGATACTGGCTTATCAAAACTGAGTTCTTGGTATAATCCTTCATAGCCTTTTTTCACTATCTTGCCCTGCAGTTTCTAAGGCTGGCCCTGCTCAGGATGATACCTCACAGGGTTATGAGAACACAAGAGGTAGGGGGAAACAAGGTGGGTAGGGGTGGACAGACTGGGTCCCAAGAAGACAGCAGGATCGGTGGTGGGTCCCCAGTCTCATTATTTATTTATTGGGGTTGTGGCCAGTGACGTCGCTAGAGGGGTGTGAGCCGCACCAGGTGACGCGCACTGGGGGGTGATGCGCTAAAATCGCGGTGGTTAGGAGTAACCCCATCATATTATATACCGTTGGATGTGGAATTTCGAGCAGAATGCAAGGCACAAAACCAGAGTGAAATATCTCCTTTCTATCAAAAGTTATGGCCACAAAACCAGAGAACAAAAAATGCATGGATCTCTATGGAAAGTGAAAGTGAGCCGTATCACATGTTTACTCATGAGTAGGCAAACTCGCCTTAGTCCGTTGCAAAGGGCAGGCTGAGAGGAATCCAGTCCTGATCCAATGAATGCAGCCCCCAATAACACCTAAGAAGGAAGTCCCTCCCTCCAAGCAGATGAATGTATTGAGCCCTATGGAAAGTAAAACTAAGCCTTATGGTTGTGTTTACTTGCAAGTAAGCAAATGTGCCTTGGCTGCTGTGGAAGATCAGGTGAAGGAGAGTGCAAGGCTACCAGAATGGTCCTGATCCTATGCACCTGCACCTAAACAAGTGCTCCAGAAGGCAGCCTTCCCCCTCCCCAATAAAAAGGATCAAAACAGAGGCTTCAGCTGAAAAAGTGAACTTTTTGAGACTTGCAAAGCCAGGTGGATCCTGACAGTGATCTGGTTTAAACAGAAGTTCTTAAACTGAACTGGGCACTGGGTAGGGCTGAAAACCTTACTGATTTTGGAAAAGAGGGTGTTACTGCAGGCAGGCTACAAAGGAAATTCACTTGGTGGTTCAGGGCTGGCTTCTGCTTATTTAATTAGTTGTTTTACTTTAATTATTTATACTTATTTATTTTCATTTGCCTGATGATGTCATTTCCACCATAACATCACTTCTGGTAGGTCTTGGACAGATTGTCATTCTAAAAAGTGGGTCCCCGTGCTAAAAGTTTGAAAACTGCTGCAATAAGGTGTTAGTAAGTTGACACCCTGGGGGTGTGTGTTTGTGACACCACTAGTGACCAAAATCACTACAATCACAGTTTGGAGGAATAATACCATCATGTTATATATCAATCAATGTGTAATTTCATGTAGAATGTGTTCTATCTTTGTTCTATCAAAAGGTACAGCCAAAAAACCAGTGGGGGCAGAGCGATGGTACATCACCACACCTACCACCTGGGGTGTTGCCCCGCCCACTGCATAGGGAGTGACACGCTGGCATCCCACACTGGGTGACGCGAACCCTAGTGACGCCACTGGTTGTGGCACAAAAAATGTTGAAGACCACTGCCTTAGAGCCACTATCACTCTTGCTTTCCTATGGCTAAGGGAAATCTTCCCAAGTAATCAAATGGAAGTGAGGAAATAATTACTGCCCACTTCCAGTACTATAGATACAAGTGATAAATATTCCATGATACATATCCCTGAAGCAAATACCACAAAGACCAAACCACTGTGTATCATCTTAGTATAAGGAAATCATAACTGGTTCTCAAGAAGTAGCAGTATATTATTGGTTCCATATCAAATATGTTTGCTATAAAGGGCTTAGAAAAGTGAATTACACTCAGTTAGCTAATTATAATTAGCTTTTCTGCCTCTAAAAACAGAAACAATAACCAAAGTACATTTTATTTATCACTTTTAATGCCCAATTCTATTCTCTGCCAGTCCAGAGCATGCAGCACTGCTGACAACATGCTGCATGCTATAGTCCAGAAGGAGACCAGACAGCCCAAGAGTAAAGTAAAGTAAAGAATAGTTTTACTTATCTTCCCAAAGGTCTCCAATGGATCTCCTCAAACCTTGTCCAGCTCTTTAGCTGGTGTAAGTCTGAACAGACTCTAGGGGTAGGTCTGGGCCAAGAAGGGTATACAGAATTCCACATGTGCTAGTGCTGCCAGGATCTAGCCCCTCTTACCCCCAGCCCTGATATGGCCATAATCTGGTAATGAACCATCCTGTTGCCAGCTTACTGGTGACAGAGAAAAATGGTGGAGGTTCTATAGGTCAGTGGCACCTGCATATGGACTCTGGCCAATTGTGCTAACATGCCCAGCCCACAGAAGAGCAGAGCAGCTTTCACACCATCAGCCCAGGACTTAAAGTGGCAGATCACAAGATCCACCACCATAAGGTCTGATAGGATTGGGTCATTATAGTCCTTCCTTTGTTTACTGAGCTCTCCAAACCTTCACATACTGAGAGAAGACACCACCTCTCCCTAAAGCTCTCTGGTAAGCCAAGATGACTTGAGAGAAAGACAGGGATTTCTCTCATTTACAGTGGTATTTGCAGAAGGGAGGAAACCGCAGAAGTAACCCACACTCCTTGATCCTTTCTCCAAACTGTAATGCAAAAGTGAATCTATCAAAATTCCTTTTGGCTAGAAGTACTGTTTCACTGGTAAGCTGTTGAGTAGAATTGTGGGTGCACGAGGTTATTCTTTTTCTTTCCATCCTCTGTGCTCAAAATCACTTTTCTCCTCTCTGTATCTTTCTCCTACAAACAAAAAAGAAACTTGGGGGAGGGCAATTCAGAGCTGAAGTATAATTGAGTATAATCAATCAGCCTTTCTCTGCTTGCTCTTTTCCCATTCAGATTCTGCCTCACTAGGAAATTTAAAGTTTAAAAAACGAAATAGCGTCTCAAAACTTGTAGTAGCATTGAACTTCAAATCATATCTGTTCTTTGAAAAAGGTGTTCTCAGGCTCACATATATAACCATATGTATCTAAAAATTAAAAACACAGCTGAATGGCAAGGCAACAAAATCAAATTTAAAAGCAGTTAAACAGGAAAAAAAAATTGGCATTTTGAGGTGTCATTTGACCACATAGGTATTGTAGTTTCCAAACTTTCTGGAGCAGAAATTCATTACAGTCTCAATTATACAGAACACTGGAAGAAATATTCTGGTGTTGGTTTGGGGTTTTTGGAGGAAAGAATGTGTCCTGTTTAATTCTGAAGTGTATTTTTGTAGATGTTTGTGTTGGAACAAACGTTTGTATTCTAGGTATGAGTCTCTGTCCCTTTACTACTTCCTTTATGTGGGAGGAAGATGGAAAGCATTGCCCTGTAAACATTATGGGGACTGACAGCAAGTCATTAATTAACTGGAGCAACACTGAGTTATATTGGATATAGAGCACAAGCAGCAGGGTTAGGAAGCTATTTCAGATAAAGGCTGATTAACCACAAAACGTAAGTAAACTTTTTACCAGGAGCTAGGGAAGCATTCTGGTTTGGGTCAAAGCAGCCCTAAAAGGATGAGATCACCCAGAAAAAGTAAAATTTATAAATTGGCATGTGGTAAGACAGGACAGCAGATCACAGAGAATAAAAGGTTGCAGAGGAAAAAGGTACATACAACAACATTTGGAAGAGGCCAATGTGTAAGCCAATGTGTAAGCATTTATACCAGAATATATATACCAGAATATGGTATATACTAGTGGTTCCCAAACATTTTAGAGGCCTTATAGGCTGCTGCCTGATTTATAAATGCCAAGGGGCGTGGCTATAATGGTGATTGGACAGCGGTACTCACCCCCCCCTCCCCATAGCAGCTTCTCTTACCCTCCTGAGCTTCTGCAAGGGACTTGCACCAGCCCGATGAGCGCTTAGGATTGTGCTCTCAGTGGGATAGGAATATCACAGAATACAAATCCTGTAAAAAAAAAGTCAGGAAGGGGGCATACTGCGGTGGTGTAGCTTGGTCTGACGAACAGGATAAAAAAATCCAACAAAATAGAAAACTCAGGATTCCTCCACAGAATTATCATGGATGCAAATAATAGTTCAAAATAATAGTTTAGGACTGGGGACATGCAGTCACCCTCCTGATCAAAATGCTGAGGATGATACTGAGTTGGAGAAAGAGATCAGGGAGGGATCCAAAGAAGAAAGTGCTGTTGTAATGGTTGTATTCAATTCCATCATGCAGATTGGGAAAATTCACGTTCAGATCATGACAAGACAGAAAATTTCTATCACTAATGGCCCAATTCTATCTGGGACTTGTGCTGCCAGAACTTTTCCAGAGCACAAAGGTCTTTGGGGTGGTGTGAAAGCCAGGCCACTGCCTCATGCTTCCAGGCTGCTAGTGCAAATAGGCAGAAGGGTGCCTCCTGCAGGCTCCACAATTCTTGGTAAGTTGGCAGTAGGAGCAGAGATGGTTTGGGGTGTTCCAGGGAGAAGAGGGGAGGATAGAGGCAGAGAATGGACAGGATGGAGTGGTTCTCAGCAGCAAAAACACAAGCTGGACCTTATCCCCGATTTTTCAGCCTGCCCTGCCCCATTTTTCTCCTTGGACTTAATGCCAGCAAAATAGCTGGTGTGGGTCTGAGAAGACCCATAGGTGGCCAGGAGGCCTACCCAGAGATAATTAAAAAGATTGAGATGCATAAAATTATGCATGGTGTAGAAAGAGAAGTTCTTTTTCCTTTCTTGCAATACTATACTCAGGGGTCATCCAATGAAGAAGTTGGTGGGAAATTTAGGGTGGACAAGATAAGGTACTTCTTCCCACAGTACATAATTAGTCTGCAAAATTCATTGCCACAAGATATGGTGATGGCCACCAATTTCGACAACTTTAAAAGGGGATTAGACAAATTCACAGAGGACAGGTCTACCAACAGCTGCTAGTCATGATGGCTGTGTACTACCTTCATATTCAGCCACATTATGTCTCTAAATACCAGTTATCCAGGAGTAATGGTAGGAGAGAAATATGTCTGTCCCTCCTGCTTTCAGGCTTCTCAGAAGCAGACAGACCGCTGTGGGAATTGGGGGCCCAATCCTATCCAACTTTCCAGCACCGATGCAGCCCTGAGGTAAGGGAACTAATGGGACTGCTTTCCCACCACAGGATGCAGCACATGCCCCTTTGGCACTGCTACACCAGCACTAGAAAATTGGATAGGATTAGGCCCTAAGATGCAAGTCTAGATGGGTCCTGTGCCTGATCCAGCAAGGCTTTTCTTATGTTCTTATGATTTCTCTGCCATACCCATGTTTACAATGCTGTACACAAGGATTACCAAGAGATAATATGTAACTGCATGGACTATGTGCAGCACATCACCAGTCTTTTCCCAAGACAAACCTGTTTCCAACCTTATCTTTCTCAAGATAATATGCTTCAAAAGCAAACAAAGCTAATCAGTCACAATTCAAACACAGGTCAACCAAAACAGAATTTGTCAAAGTGTTATCAGTGACTTCCATGGAATTCTCTGTAGGAAACCACTCCTATTTCTCTGAACGTATCCAAATGTTGGACATTTTCAAAGAGACCATCTGGATAAGTTAAATGTGCTGTCATGACCTCTCTTTCAGAGCCTCACCTTTCTTGGTTATTTAATCATGCGTACCAATCTAAAGCCTCCAACCATTTCATTTCCTTCTAAGTTATTTTTCTTCTTAGCTATTCACTTCTTCCTTGGATTATCTCCTCTCATAGTGTGAAAAATTATTTTGCATATTTCCAGTGAATTTCATCCACGAGAGGTCAAAAGATGTATAAATCTGCTGTCAGGTTTCTTTTACATCTGCTCCAGTTGAGTCTTGATATTCACCAGGTGTTTTTTTCCTCTCTTATTTATGTGTCAGTAGTATATGTGTTAGCAATCCAACTAATTATTGGATGATAGATATGTGCCTCTAGGACATGCAAAAAACATTTCCCATGAATCAGCTCTTAGATGCACTATAATGCAAAAAAGGCAGGGTTGATTTTAAACAGATGTAGACTCCTACTTTACAAAGCAAAATGCCAAAGGGCTAGCCCTAACAAAATCTAAAGTGGATACTCCCCAGAACTATTAGTATATTCTATGACATTCATACCTACAAGCGCAGAATCACTGCACTACACTGCAATCACTGCATTTATTCACTGTTGTGAATAAACAATAAAGGGCATGTTAAGAAATTACTGCTTTTTGGCAGGTAGGAACAGGCATTAATCCACTAGCTAAATTCAGCAGAAGAGACATAAAAGGAAAAATTAATATTCACTCTATTTAAGACATATTTTATGCCATACAGTTTGTAAGTATTAGTTTTCATATATTAGCTGTCATAGATTTACTCAGGAAAAAAATTAATGTACTTAGCAAAAACAACAGAAATGGAACACTAATAATAACAACAACAACAACAACTTTTTTTATACCCCGCCCTTCTCCCCAAAGGGACCCAGGGCGGCTTACAACAGGTTAAAAGCAGATTAAAACATAATATTAAAAAACAGATAAAAACACTAACATATTAACAAATATCATGAAAACAGTAATCAGATAAAAAATCAGGTAAAAGGAGCATAGAGCAGCAGATCATAGGAATCACAGATGCAGACGTTTAAAAAGATGTTAAAAAGGCCATGAACTCAGAAGGCTTGTTTAAACAGAAAGGTCTTCAGGCCCCGCCGAGAAGTCTCAAGAGAGGAAGCCATTCTCAAGTCAAGGGGAAGGGAGTTCCATAACGTTGGTCCCACTACTGAGAAGGCCCTATTTCTTGCCGCCGCCCCACGTACCTCCCTAGGCGGCAGCACTTGTAAAAAGGCCTTCTCTGATGACCTAAGAGGACGAGCCGGATTGTACAGAAGTAGGTGGTCCCTAAGATACCCTGGCCCAGAGCAGTAAAGGGTTTTAAAGATCAAAACCAGCACCTTGAATTGGGCCCAGAAACGAATGGGCAGCCAATGTAGCCCCTGGAGAAGCGGACTGACAGAGTCAAACCGCCTACCTCCAGTAACCACACGGGCCGCCGCATTCTGCACTAATTGCAGTTTCCGAACCGTCTTCAGGGGCAGCCCCACATAAAGCATGTTACAATAATCTAACCTCAATGTCACCGTAGCATGGATCACCGTGGCCAGGTCTGCACGATCCAAGTACGGCTGCAGCTGGCGCACCAGCCGAAGCTGAGCTAAGGCTCCCCTAGCCACAGCCGCCACCTGGGAATCCAGGAGCAGCTGCGAGTCCAGGCGGACCCCCAAGCTGCGGGCCTGCTCCTTCAGGGGGAGTGCAACCCCATTCAGCGCAAGCCGATAGTCCAGCACCTGCATCGAGGATTTCCGAACCAGGAGAGCCTCTGTCTTATCTGGATTTAATTTCAGCTTGTTAGCCCCCATCCAGATCCTCACTGCTTCCAGACAGCGCTCCAGGCCCTCAACCGCCACCCTGGAGTCTGGAGGAAAGGAGAGATAGAGCTGGGTGTCATCAGCATATTGATGACACCCCACTCCAAACCCCCGGATGACCTCTCCCAGCAGTTTCATGTAGATGTTAAATAGCATGGGGGACAGAATTGAACGCTGCGGCACCCCACACCTCAAAGGCCAGGGTGTCGAGCAGGCATCCCCCAGCACCACCATCTGGGACCGACCCTCCAAGCAGGATCAGAACCACCCGCAAAACCGTGCCTCCAACTCCCAACTCGGCCAATCAGCCCAGAAGGATACCATGGTCAATGGTATCGAAAGCCGCTGAGAGGTCCAGCAGGACCAACAGTGACATACTCCCCCTGTCCAGTCCCCGGCGTAGGTCATCCACCAAGGCAACCAAGGCAGTTTCCGTCCCAAAGCCCGGCCTGAAACCAGATTGAAAAGGATCCAGATAATCCGCTTCATCCAAGACCCTCTGGAGTTGGTACACCACCACCCGCTCAATTACCTTGCCCAGAAACGGGATGTTAGAGACTGGCCGGTAGTTGTTCAACACAGTGGAATCCAGGGAGGGCTTCTTCAGGAGGGGGCAAACCACCTCCTGTTTCAAAGCGAGTGGTAATGTCCCCTCCATCATGGAAGAATTGACCACCCTCCCTGTCCACTCAGCCAGTCCACCCCAGGCATCAGCCAAGCTGGGCAAGGGTCAAACAGGCAGGCAGATGGCCTCATACTCCAAAGGAGTCTGTCCACATCCTCAGGCTGTACAAGCTGAAAAGAATCCCACAACACTGGACAAGCAGTTGCCAAGGGAACATCGTCAGACATTGTCAATGTGGCATCCAAGTCATGACGAATTCGATAGATTTTATCTGCAAAATGTTGCGCAAACATGTCACAGCAACAACAACAACAACCACAGTATTTATATACCGCTTTTCAACTAAATGTTCACAAAGCGGTTTACAGAGAAAAATCAAATAACTAAATGGCTCCCTGTCCCAAAAGGGCTCACAATCTAAAAAGCTGTATTCCGTGTATTCCTCCTGGTCCACTGGAGGGGCCTGATGGAGGAGGCCCCGCACCACACGGAACAGCTCTGCCAGATGGCTGTCAGCAGACACAATGGTAGCAGAGAAGAACAATCTCTTTGCTGCTACCACCGCCACTGAGTAGGCTCTGTAATGAGCTCTACTCCGTGTCTGATCGGATTCATCGCGAGTTTTCTGCCACCGTCGCTCTAGACGCCTGCCCTGCCGCTTCACTATTGTTGCTTCAGAACTTCTCTTTCATCACAACAGTTTATGGTTATCAGGTAACATGCAATGTGCAAGGCCACATCTTTCTTGCACAAAGGACCTCCGGTATACACCCCCAATGGGGTCTTAGACATCTGTTTCTAGGACAGTAATATAAATTACTGATTCATAAATCAACAAACATTGAAAGCCTCTTCCAAAGTGAAGTTCTACATGCTTCATGTGAAAACATTACATGGAGGCAATAAAAATTTCCTTATAAACCCATGAATATGCTCATCAATTTCCATCAGACCCTGCTTATGGATACAGTTTATGATATATCCATGGATAAGTAATGACGATGTAATGTCTGCATGTGGTGGCTCATGCTATCACATCTCACAAACAGCCCTGAACTACCCTCTAATATCTGTAACCCAGCAGTGGCTTCTACAGTAAGCAGTATTACACATGTTAACACATCAAAAACACTAAATTTAACTGCAGCATGAACGTAGAGAATTTCATAATGCACCCAGAGGTTTGTCAGCATAATGTGTGCCTCCATATTCTTATCAGAAAGGATGTGACAGAGCACTGAAAGTTCAGATCTTCAGCATCTTCAATCTGACGTTTTTAAGCTGTTTCAGGAAGCTGCACTGGACCTTCCTTCTAAAAACACTGAATTGCCACCCAATGTTTCTATTTTTCATTCACTGCTATAGAACAGTACTGTAGAACAGTGCTATAGAACAGCAGTATTCCACTGCAAGATACTGAATGAATAATTTGACAGAGATCATAATCCATACCTCTCACAAAGGTTTTACAGTCTATTGTAAACAACAAAGAGATACAACTAATGTTTCAATCCCAAACGGATTAATCAAGCTAGAAGCTGACTGAACGGAAGCTTCCCAAATGTCAAGAGATAGTCACATAGGAGCACAATCCTATTCATGTCTACTCAGAAGTAAGTCCCACTATGTTCAATGGGGCTTCTTCCCATGAAAGCGTGGATAGGATTGCAGCCTAAGTACCTTCTCTTCTTAATCCCTCCAGAGAAAGCAAGGCTATAGGGTTCATTTAGCCTAGGAAAAAAAAAAAAAATAAGGATGCAATCCTAAGCACACTTATCAGAAAGTAAGCACTATTGAACAAAATGAGATTTACTTCTGAGGAGATATGCCCAGGATTGTTCTGAAAGAATGGGAACTACTGCTACTTTTCAGGAATATTAAAAGCTTCCCATAAAGAAGAGAGAGAGATCAATTGTCCTCAGATTCACAGGATGTAATGAAATGGGTTTAAAAATTTGTAAAGCTTCTTAACTACAGAAACACAGTAACATCAGTGGCTTCACTGAACAAGTGAAGCAACACCTTTCATTGGGCCAGCTTTACTCCCCACTATAACATTTTGTTACACATTAACTAGCAACTGAAGTTTTTACCAAGATAGTTTGAGGTGATAGGTGGTCCGGTCAGGTCACACAGTACAGTACTGATTGCCAGGGCTGGTTGAAACTATTGAGCTTCCAGGAGACAGCCCAATAGCATCACCTTTCTTTCTGCTGGTGCCACTGCCTCCCAATATTGTGCACCCTTTATGTGGCTCCTTCCTCTGTGCAGGGTCTTGAATCAAATGAGGAAAATGTTAGGACTGCTCCCTGGAATGGGGGCAAGGTGAGGGAGCTCTGAGGATCAGCACACAGCAGTTCCTCTGCGCAGGCTCTTCCAATGAGAAACAGGTAAAGTTTAGATGAAAGAGCCCACATGGATGAAGAGGCAGGTAAAGAGGCCAGCTCTGTCCATAGCACACTGGGGGGAGTTGGCATGTATCTGTTTACTACGCCCCCCCCATCTGCCACAGATGCAAACAGCACTGTTTGCTTCAAGGACAGGCTAGCCCTGCTGATTGCCTACATGGCTACATCAAAGTAGGATATCATGGAAAAATCCATGAATAGATGTGACTGTGTGACAGTCCTTCACAAAGGTTTCTCCTTGCAATGTCAACAACAAAATTGTTTGATTACTATGTGCAGCTAGACAAGCCTGAATGGAGGAGACCATTCTTTTTCTGAATTAGCAGCAGGTAGGGAACAAACATCAGCACAGCAGCACTAGTGGCATGTGCTGGGTAGCAGGCTATAGAAGTGCAGGGGTAGCAATTTCCAATAGTCTAGAGTCTTTGGATTAAAAAAAAAATAAACTCCACAAGGGTCTGGTTCTCACTGTTAAATATTGGCCACCTCCTTTACATTGAGTCTTCTGGTTTAACTATAGTAGTCTAAAGACAGGTAAGGCAATATCTTTTATTGAACCAATTACATTGAAAGAGCATGCAAGGTATTTGAGAAAGTTACAAAAACACTTTCTTCAGTCAGAATTCCCAGTTCAACAGCTAACTAGCGATACCCCCCCACACACACACACACAAAAGGTTTTATAACGTATCAGACATATATATTCCAAATGTTTAGACATATCAATACTCTGCAGCGGGGGGGGGGGGAAGCTGCAGAGTTTACCAAGCAATTGGTTACAGAGTCTCAATATAACAGATTGCAATCCTACACTGGACAATGAGACTTACCATACATACTTAGAGCCAGGACTCCAGCTTTTAGCTTTCACACACACCAAAGGTTTGTTTACAGAGCAAAAGGATTAAGACCTGCAGAAGAAACCCAAGATTTCCAGGAAAGGTATTGAGAACAAAACGGCTAATATTATAATGCCGTTGTACAAATCAATGGTAAGGCCACACCTGGAGTATTGTGTCCCGTTCTGGTCACCGCATCTCAAAAAGACATAATGGAAATGGAAAAGGTGCAAAAGAGAGCGACTAAGATGATTACTGGGCTGGGGCACCTTCCTTAAGAGGACAGGCTACAGCGTTTGGGCCTCTGCAGTCTAGAAAAGAGACACCTGAGGGGGACATGATTGAGACATACAAAATTATGCAGGGGATGGACAGAGTGGATAGGGAGATGCTCTTTACACTCTCACATAACACCAGAACCAGGGGACATCCACTAAAATTGAGTGTTGGGCGGGTTAGGACAGACAAAAGAAAATATTTCTTTACTCAGCGTGTGGTCAGTCTGTGGAACTCCTTGCCACAGGATGTGGTGATGGCATCTAGCCTTGACACCTTTAAAAGGGGATTGGACAAGTTTCTGGAGGAAAAATCCATTATGGGGTACAAGCCATGATGTGTATGCGCAACCTCCTGATTTTAGAAATGGGCTATGTCAGAATGCCAATGCAAGGGAGGGTACCAGGATGAGGTCTCTTGTTATCTGGTGTGCTCCCTGGGGCATTTGGTGGGCCGCTGTGAGATACAGGAAGCTGGACTAGATGGGCCTATGGCCTGATCCAGTGGGGCTGTTCTTATGTTCTACAATTCCCTGAGGATTTTCCTGGGGAGATACATGTCAAGGTAGTATCCATGCTTCCGATGCCTCTTAATAGCAAAACACTGCTGCATCAGCTTTATCCTCCAGGACTGTCCTGATCCCAGCTGGGTTGGACTGTCTCTTACTTTCGCCACCTGAAGGAGTCAACTTTCCTCTAAGATCTCATAGACAAGCTGTACTGTATTATCACATTTCTTACCAAAAACTGAAGATGTAAAGTTGCCTAATCGCGCACTGGCCATCATGCCATTACGTAACTGGCAGGTCAGGAATAGTCAGCAGTGAAAGTGGACATAAGATATACAGTACCCATGGAGGTCCAGTGCCATACCTGGTTGGTTGCCATCCACCATCCCTATCCTTTCCCTATTTTATCCTAAGGAAATTTTAGGATTATTGTTAGCTCAGTTTGATTTCAAACAACCCCTAACAAAATACATGACATCAATCTAGAAAAAACTAGCACCCTTTGTTTCTACATATGCACAATCAGTCTCACAGCTTATAAATACAATAAGTGCTGTGTCACACAGGGAAATTCACCTTTCAGCTACTCTGCATGCAGGTACCAGGGGAATTTAAAAGGTGTTGAGGGATAACTAGCCCCCATTATATTTTCTTAAATATCAATCACACAGATGATGCAGATGAATCTGGGATGACTGGTGATGAGGACAGATCCCAATATTTGCTGAGCCATTTGTACATATAACTTGAACCAAACTGTCTGTGTACTCCCACTATGGGTTCATAGTTCACTTCATGGAACTGTTACTTCACTACTAGTGCTTAATCTTTAAAAAGGGAGGTAGTCGGTTTTAAGCCTCCCTGAAAGTCCTATTCAGCATTTAGGAACCTCTGCTCATGATGTTAGATGTGTAGAAGTGGGCTGTGATTAGTCAGTTGCAGGGGGACAATGCACTCTGGACATGGTCAGATGCACAATTTTGTAGATTTCTTTCCCACATTCTAGGGTTGAACAATGGTTCTGAAAATCATGGCTAATGACTGCTGGCTGAAATCAAGCCCTGTACACAAAGTACTTGTCCATGTCAGCCAAGAAAGGTTAGCCAAGAAAGGCTAACCAGAGTTCTGGCTTGTATACCCAGCTCAAAACCCAGCTCCATCCAACACACCATCCTGGTGGAGCTGTCTGTCCCTGATGCTTGAGCAATTTCTGAGGAAGTTTATAATGCCACCAACATGCCTTTGAAGCATGATGCCAAGAAGCAAGATGATCCCTTAGATAGAGATTTTCAGAAGCTGCAGTTTACCTGGACCATACATTTACCTGGGACTAGTAATACAGTGGGATTTACTTCCCAGTAAACATGCACAGGGTGAGCTGCAAGTGCTCCTAGGCAAGTGAGTCATTAGCTTCCCTGCAGGTGAAAGGAGACTAGCTAGATGAGCTTTTACCTGATCACTTGTACCTGATCTTTCCTTCGCCCTCAGCATCCCACTCCGGGTGACCAGATGTCATATCCGGAAAAGAGGACAAGGCATTCCAAAATGTAGGACATCCAAGAAAAATGTAGGGCACGACAACATAAAAGCTACCAATATTTGTATGTTGATTTTATGTGGTTAATTTAAGCACTACTTATTATTTAAAACTATATTGCATATAATTGACAAGAAGGCTATGCACTGCCTGCAGGGGCTGCTCACAGGGGAAAAGACGACATTAAAGTTCTTTTCCAGGACACAAGGCTTAAAAAAGAGGATACGTCCTATAAAAAGAGGACGCCTGGTCATGCTGATCTCACTAACCTCAGAGCCACAGACAGACGTGCACGGTAGGTTACTTGGCCAGTGGGATCGGAGTGTAAGATCCCCTGCACCACCTGGACTCTAAAGTGCACTAGGGGCCCGATCCCATCCAACTTTCCAGCACCGATGCAGCCGCGGAGTAAGGGAACAAGCGTCCCCTTACCTTGAGGAGCCCCCGTGACTGCCCGCCCCACTACTGGAGGCAGCGCGCGCCCCACTGGCAGGGCTGCATCCGTGCTGGAAAGTTGAATGGGATCGGGCACTGGCTGTGCCTGGCTGCTGGGAGGGGGACGCCTCCTTACCAGGGCGAGAACTTTGGAGGCGTTGCGGTCCTTCTCCTTCGCCCGGGGCGCCACTTTCTCCGGCTCGTCCGCCACCTCCATGGACGAGAGCATGGGCACTGCGGCGGAATGGGGATGCGCTGCGCCGTCGTCCTCCTGGCAGTGCCCCGCGGGCGAGACGCCCTTGGCTTGGCCGTCGCTCTCCATTGTCCCCGCTGCAGCTGCTGCTGTCCCCGCTGCTGCAGGCTGGGTTAATAAGAGGCTGGGCTGCCGCCCCGGCTCCTCCTCCCTCCCCTGCTTTGGCGGGCTTTGCTCGGGCGAGCCCAGGTGGGGGAGTCAGCAACCCGACGCCCCGGATTCCTGGGTTTCCTGTCCAGCTACCCTCAGCCCTGAGGGGACTGAGGCGGCTCTGCCTGCGGCTTGCAACACCCCCAGGAGGCGAGGTGGCGCTTCAGGGTCCTCTGCAGAAGCTGCTCTGTGGCCAAAAGAGGAAAGAGCCTCTCGTGGGACTCAAACTCTGCAACCTCTGGTGGAAGCCAGCGAGATAATGTGGCTCCAGCCAACCTCGGCTTCGCAGGGCAGGGAGGCTGTTGACACACTGCAGGCTGGGCAGTGCACTTCCCTCCCTCTGCAGTACAGTAATTTTCTCTGTGGAGAGAGAGAGAGGAGGGAAAAAACAAAACAAAACACCCTCAAGCTTTACTGTTTACACGGGATTCACCCCAACTTTTTTTCTCCTCAGTTCCAGGCCAAAATGGAGAAAATGCCAACCTTTAAACAGAAGAAAAGCATCTTCTGAAGAGAGCCGTGGCTGTGTTCCTGCCAGTACCTGACAGAGGTGAACTTTGGCCTCAAGTCTTCCCTTTCAACATCCAGCTGGACTCAGCCTTGCAACATGTCCTCAGTTTCCTCACACTTCAGCTGCAAGCCTTCCTTTGCAGTTACTTGACAGCAAGCCCCACTGAACTCAGGAAGACTTGCTTCCAAGGAAACCTGCTACCAGCATGAGAAGAGAGGCTGGTCCTTCCTTCACCACACCTTCATATAAGTACACATATCCAAACAAAACTCCTTTCAGCTGGCTCACCAAACACAACTCACCTTGACTTTTGCTCCATTTCCTCCTTTCTTTCCTTGGATGTATGCATACAACAGAAATAATCCTTAATGCATGCTCTCTTTCCTTCTTTCCATTACTTTCCAATACTTGCTACTTATGGGTATTTTGTCCTTGTAGCAAACAGATTTTTTTTTAAATTCCATTATGGACAAGCAAAAGAACGTGCAACAAAATAAAATTCCCCTCCAACTCTCAGTCCTTCTTTCTCTCCTTTGCCTCTCCCACACCTTTTTGTGTGGGCTTCTATCCTGCTTCCAAAAGTGATGGAAATTCCTTGTGGGGTAGGAACCTAGCTTTCTAGCTTATGATGCTACACACTTGCACGCGCATGCACACATACAACATGTTCCGTGATTTCTTATATAAAATCATATTTATAGCCACCTGTTTTCACTCTCTGAGTGACGGCATTCCAGCAGACACTTTCTCTTGCTAAATGATGTTGCATGGTGGTAGACAGGTAGAGGGGAGAAGAGAAATGAGTGGGAGGTGCATATAATTACAGTGTATTTCTTCTGAGCTCAGAGGGCTGATCAAAATGTGTTAGTGGGCTGGATGTGGTCCACAGGCCGTGTGTCCAAATTAAGGTTTTCACATAAACATCTTGGATGAGTGAGGTGGGAGCTCACTTGTCTCTGCAGTGTGCACAGTGATGTGTCCACATTCTTGCAGGGATAAACCAAATTCGAATGAATCTTCTTTGTCCTTCAGTGTCTCTCCTACTGAGTGAAAGACATAAATACAGTCTTTAAATCTACTTGTATCAAGTGTTTTAACCAATCTGTAAAGTGTTTTAATCTAATCTATTGGTACTTATGCAAGAAAGTAAATTTACAATGATAAGTCTATCTTCTATGGACAGAAGTGTGTTATCTGAAGTACATTTTTCCTATCTGGAGTATGGATCTAAAGCACGTCTTCCTAAAAACAGAAAGAATATATTTATGTTTCTAAAAAGAAAAAGAAAAATGTCTGATCACCCTTACTACAACTTTTTGTCTATAATATTTTCTAGATTTGTTAGCTACTAGACATTTCAAAAGCTCATTTAAACTTTTGAACTGTATAATTTTTATGATGTTGTTCTATTTGGCAGCAGCTAAAATTGTATTAAATATATTCAGTAAACCAGACATTAGCATCTCCAGACATCTAGAAAGAACACTTCTCGGCAAGGGTGGAAACCACATTTGTTGGAACAAAGGCCAAGCAATACATATGCAAGTCCATTTATGAAATGACAATGAACTTTGTTTAGAAAGCAAAAACCTGTCATAATCAAAATTTTCAGGAATTTTAGTTTCATCCGCCAAAGATGAGTGTGACTTCCCAAAAATATAAATACCTCCATGGAGAGAGGGTATAATAATAACATAGCACTGGGAAGGGGTTTTCTGCAGAATGTTGCATATAAGCAACAGGGATCAAATGTGTGCACCTTGTGGACTGGACAGAAATAAGTTAACTGCCCACCCCTATCATTTTCCTGATTTAAATTCCAAGAAAAAACACCCCCCCACACACAAATCAAGTATCTATATTAATGTAACTAGCTAGTCATATCAGTGACTAGCCAAGTTTTCATTACAAGTTTGATCCACTGTATGTGCATTTCATTTGGTGCATATTAAGCAAAAGAGTCTTGGATTGCATCAACTGTCATTGCTTAGCTTTTCTGGTATTTCTTAACATAAACATGAGCATACCATTTTCAGTCCTATCATGACTCCATGAAGATAAGCCCTTCTATGGAAGGTAATTCCACAAATTTTGCACAGCCACTTCATTTCATTTACATTCTTTCCTGAGATTTGATATGCCTTTGTGTGGGGTACTCTATATTAAATACAGTACAATAATAAATATTAAAAATATTTCTGCTAAATTGTTCAGTTGACTATGGAGACATTTCCACAGTAATTGCTGGGCCTATTAATCCATAGCTGGCAGTTCTCTTTCCTTTGCAGAGGCAAAGCATCATGTCAGAATTCAGAAGGGTGGGGGGAGGCCAGAAGTGTACTGAGGGCTTTTGGTGCCCAGGGCACCATGACATCATGATGCTATGCAGTGTCATGACATTAATTAGGGTGCATGCGCTCAACAGCTTCCCCAGTCTGGAAGCTACTGGAGTGCTCATGCTCACTCTGTAGCTGGCTGGGCGATTTCATCTGACTGGCTGCTAAGAGGGCGCATGCGCTCCAACGGCTTTCCAAGCTGTTGGAGCACTCTGTAGCCGGCCGGGCGATTTCACCCAACTGGCTACTGAGAGGGCGCATGCACTTCAATTGCTTCTCAAGTGGGGAAGCAATTGGAGCGCATCCTCTTGCACCCACCCTCCAGTTCGCACCCACGGCACAAGCTACCTTGTGCCTCAGGGGCATTACGTCTCTGGAGGAGGCGAAGATATTTCAATAGGTTCTAGGATTTTCATTAAGATTTAAAAAAAAAAACTTGTTCTTGGTTGTATTAAAAATTAGATTCCAGAACCAAAACACCGCAATCATTTTGAGAACATTAAGATCAAACAATTACAGTACTTTGTTTTCCTCATAATAAATACTAAGCAATGAGCAGAGGTCAAATTAGCGAATGTGTACACCCCTTACATTAGTGATATTCATAGCCACACAGTACAGACATTCCCCCATATCTGTGGGGATATGTTCCTACTGCTACCGTGGATTCCCAAAATCTCAAATAGTGAACCCTATACTGTACTTACTATGGTGCTGTCCTAAGTACTACACTAATCAGTAGTGGGCAGCAATTTGTTTACAAATACTCAGGGATGGGAACTCAGGTAACTCGAGTCTAAGTTGCAAAAATCAGCATTTTTCACTGACTCGTGTACACTTGAGTCAGCTGTGCCACTGACTCAGGAATTGACTCAAGTCTGAGACCCATGCATGAAGACTCAAGTCTGCCTGTGTCTGGGTGTGCCCACATGTTTTTGTGGCATGAAAGACCTCGTGGGGCCCTCGTTCAGACCAGGCAAGTCAAAGCCATGCCTGACTTGCCCATCCCTGCAAATACTTTGCAAAAGGAAGCAGACAGCGAGAACATCAGACTCATAGCTGCTAGAGGAACACTAGAGGAGACAGCAAGAACACGAACAGGAAGCGGAGTCTAGCATTTTCACTAACTGTCTGCTTCCTCTGCTGTCCACTTCCTGTTAGAGTTCTTACTGTTGCCTCCTCTAGCATTCCTCTAGCACAGTGTTTCTCAAACTGTGGGTCAGGATCCACCAGGTGGGTCACAACTCAATTTCAGGTGGGTCCCCATTCATTTCAATATTTTATTTTTAATATATTCGACATGATGCTACACTAGTATGTGATTGCATGTGGGGAAACGTTACATACCTGTACTTTTAACAAGTTACTATGTATATTCTTTTAACAACGATAGTAAATGGGATTTACTCCTGGGTAAGTGTGGGTAGGATTGCAGCCTAGGATTGTTAAAAATGTTCCTGCTTGATGATGTCACTTTCGGTCATGACATCACTTCTGGCAGGTCCTGACAGATTCTCATTCTAAAAAGTGGGTCCCGGTGGTAGATGTGTGACAACCACTGCTCTAGCAGCTATAAGTCAAGTGTTCTCGCTATCAGCTTCCTTTTAGAAAAGCTTCCTTTTGCACAGTATTTGCAAAGAGAGTGCAATGAGTTATGAGTGCAATGGGGGGGGTGGTTTGAAAACCATTGATAAATGAAACCATAGATACAGGCCCTGCAGATAATGGGGGGACAATGACTACTGTTTACAGTGAATTGGCTAGAATTAACAGCACTGTTGAAGAATGCTTATACTATTTCCTTTTCAGGCATATGAAAGGCAACATGGCTGCTATGTTGATATGCCAAAAAAATTAGGTAGCCAGCTGTTGTCATGCATTTCCTAGACAGAGGTTGCATTTAAATTTGAATTGGTAGGAGAACCCTGCAAAGAAGAAAGTCAAGGAAAATAAAAACAGTGAGGAGAGAAACCAAGTGCTATTTCAAGCAATTCCCCACTAACACAACAGAAAGGAAGATCATGTATCTGTCTCCTTCCAGGAATGGTTTGGCATACTATCGGCTCTGCAACAACCGGAAAATGCTACTCTGGGCTCTCCTTGGATTAAGAGCTATTTTCCTTGCTTTATACCAGCCTTTAGAGCAGTGGTTCCCAACCTGTGGTCCACAGGTGGTCCGAGTGACCCTGAGAAGTGGTCCCTGAGGTCTCAGGAAAAAAAGATGGTAAACTTTATCATTTCCAGTGTCTCAACAAGTGAGCATTCCCTCATGGACCACTGAAATGTCAGCTGTGGCTGTAGGTAACAACAACAACTACTACTACTACTACTACTACTTTACTTTTACCCCGCCTTTCTCCCCGAAGGGACTCAAGGCGGCTTACAACAGGTTAAAACAGATTAAAAACATAATTTAAAAACAGATAAATGCATATTAACACATATCATAAAAACAGTAGTCAGATAAAAAGTAGTAAAAAGGTAAAAAGAGCATAGAGCAGCAAGTCATAAAAGAATCAGACCTGTAAAAATTAAAAGATGTTGAAAAGATGTTAAAAAGGCCGAGAACTCAGAAGGCTTGTTTAAACAGAAGGGTCTTCAGGCCTCGCTGAAAAGTCTCAAGAGAAGGAGCCATTCTTAAGTCAAGGGGAAGGGAATTCCATAGCATTGGTGCCACTACTGAGAAGGTCCTATTTCTAGCCGCCGCCCCACGTACCTCTTGTAAAAAGGCCTTCTCTGATGACCTAAGAGGACGAGCCGGATTGTACGGAAGTAGGCGATCTCTAAGATACCCTGGCCCAGAGTAGTAGTCTGTTCTCTGCCCTCTCTGGTGGTTCAAAGCTTACTGAAATGCCAGCTGTGGGAGTGTCCATTCTTCTCCCTTTCTGGTAGTCTGTGGAGGAGCACTCATTTGGTGAAATGCTTCCCCATGGACCACGAGAGAGGGCAGAGAATGGACCCCCCTTCCCCGCAGCTGGCATTTCCAGTGTCTTGCCAAGCGCTCCCCCACGGACTACCAAATTGAATTGTATTTTTTTTTTGTGGGGGGGATGGAAGGGGTTGCATGTGGTCCACGACAATTCCAGTGTTTGCCTCAGTGGTCCGTGGTCTCCTAAAGGTTGGGAACCACTGCTTTACAGATTGGAAAAATGCTACCATTTGCCTATTTCCTCATCTCCTTGTGCTGAAGCTAACCTTGCCTAGCCTTTCTTCATATCTCATGCATTCACATCTCTTGTCTCATGTCTTCAAATAGCCATTTCGGTTTGCCTCCTGAGGTTACTTGAATCCTTCATTCTTAAAAAATGATGACCAAACACCTACAGAGAGCACTAGCTGAGGCCTCACCACTGACAAGTCGACCAATACTATTTCTGTTTTTGTCTTATATACAATGCTTTTGTTTACGTAGCCGAAATTGGCTTCTTTTTGGATTTTCTTATTTTTTTTAAAGCTAAGTAAGATTGCTTGCTCTGCTAGAGAATTAAAATAATATTTGTAGGATTTTTGAATATTATTTCATTAGATTTTCATGAGGCACTGGAAAATATAGAAATGTATAGTATATAAACATAAAAATATGTGCTTGAATATGTAATAAGGAAATGTTAAAAGGCAAAAAAGGCAATGGGTTGTGCAGACCCTAAAAAAGGCACTTAGGCTGCAATCCTAACCACACTTTCCTGAGAGTAAGCCACATTGAACAAAATAAGATTTACTTCTGAGTAGACCTGTTTAGGGTTGTGCCCTTATACACAGTTCCCACTATCACAGTAGATTATGAGTTAATCTCTAGGAAAGTGTGAAATTCTCAGAAATGGCACCAGCCTGTTCAAAACTCTTCTGGGTTTCCTGAAAATTCTTAAGACATTTCACCAAAAGAAAACAGATTTTACTTCAGTGATATTTTGGTGGCAGCTCTCTGTGTCTCATTTGATATGAACAAGTGCACTTATTTTTATTTGGAAAATGCTGGAGAGTATAGTCTGAGAATTGCAGTTTCATTGCCTTGAAGAGTACAACCTGATGGTGTTCAATGCAGATTCTCTGCACTTCTCATTGGTGAGGTAGGGAGAAATGAAATGGGTGCTGGGTCATTTAGAAGAGGGCTTAAGCCAGCAGGGCACAAATTCAATACTCAGTTTGCTTTTTAAAAATCCAAGGAATTAATTCATCTGGAATAAATTGAGATGTCAATAAAATGCCAATAAAACATCTGGAATTACTTGAGATGCCAATGACATTGCATCATTTCTCTAGGTATTTAAAGTGTTGTGAAAGAACACTAGGGGAAATTGTACTCTTCCGATCTTGTTGGAACATCTTGTGCTTTTAGTCAGACTGCTTGGATTGAGAAGGATATGAGTGGGACAGTTAGCTTTCGGTAAGAATAATAGTGCTGAATCTTTGTGTCATGTTGATGTAAAGACATTCTTATGCCAGATGCATTCTATAATCAGTGTCATTCCTTGACTGTCATCTCTTTTATTCTGATTCTATCTGCCTCAATTTGATTTTTGTAGATCTAGATAAGTGGTTTCTGTATCATAAGTGAATGAAGACACATCTGATGTAGTCAGCACCCATTCCATATGGATAGTGTGATAGCAAAAAAAGGCACCAGTAATAACCAGTATTTACCATAGACACTTGCCTATAGGGTGAGAAATTTCTGCCAAAAAAACTCAAGCTTAAATAATGACCTTGCCTTATCTCCAAGGTCACTTTGGGGGCAGAGTTTTTCAACTTTGAGAACTTATTTTTCAAGCAGCATTGCTTTTCAAGTGGCACCAGAGAAGCAATGCAGAGAAAATTAGAGGGTGGTAGATAATCTCCAAGGCAACACATGGAAAGCTCCAACAAAGTTAACCTTTTCACTGCTCCTGAAACTTCCATTGAATTGAAACTAGCCTCCTTCTCTAAGTTTAGCAGAGCTAGCTACAGCCTTATTCCATTTTGCAAATGCTTGGATAATACAGGGGTCTGTTTTTTTAAACACCTGAATATAATCCTCGTTTCCATTTGAAGCAAAGTCCCAGGCTACAATTCAGTGCATGATTATTTAAGAATAACACCCATGGAAAGCAATGGGTCTGTTTCTGAGTAAATAGCGTTGCAACTATGTGCAGCTGCATTTACAGTAATTCCTTGTTGCTTGTCTCTCTGCTGTGAATTGAATTGCACACTCTCAGTTATGTGTTATAAGTTCTATGTTATATGTTAAGCCTCTGGACTAACACACCAGACACCTTAAAGAAGGATTTGATTCATGGTTCTCCTGCAGTGGTTCCCAACCTTTTTTCATTTGCATACCCCTTGGCAGTCCATTTCCTTAAATTGTACGCCTTATATTAGCAAAATATTTGCAATTAATGTTAATATAAGCCCTCATCTCCTCCATATGAAAACCCAACTTCATGTATTCATCACATATTTTCTCTTTTCATCTGTTTGAAGACCAGAAGACTCTGCCTTTGCATTCTTTTGCACCTGAAGTGTCCTGAGACATTCTTGGTGACTGATCACTTTCCATATTATGTTTCAGCTTTTTTACTGTGCTGGTTTTCAACCACTGATTCATACATGAATTGATCGCCAAAAATTAGCTATTGGTGGGGCTTTCACAGCCTACCAGCTACCTCCCTTCCTGCTTTGCTGCACTGCAAGGCATGCTGGAGCACTACCTGCCTTTTTCTGCCATTATTCCATTCTTTTTCAAGCACCCCTAAAGATCCTGTTGGGTGGCCCTGGGGATAGATGTACCCCAGGCTGGGAACCACTGCGCTACTGTTATGTTATTTACAGTGCACTTACTCTGATAGTGTTTACAAAAAGCTTATGAAACCCAGAATTTAAAAAGTTAAAGAATAAAAATTTATCTTATTATCTTTTACTATATTTTTAATAGAGACTGTACAGTTCTTAGGTAACAATTTTTGGTAGGTTATTTTTCTGGATCTGGCCTCGGGTAAAATCAGACAAAACTATAGTCAGATACCCCCCTACGTTTAACCTCTGAGGGCCGTAGAAAATGCCATGATTTTGGTTCTAGATCCTGCCCTCGACTTATTTGTGAGATTGACTTATAGGCAGGTATATTCAGTATATACCACCTTTCTGGTCATTAGATTACTCCTTTGATTTTATTCAAGGCAGATTTCCTCTAAACCCCCGAGGGTTTTTTTTACAATGACAGAAAGATTCAATCTTTCAAGAACCAAAACATTCCAGGTGGATGTTTCAAACTGTCTGGTATCACTTCTGGTCCCTAGTTGCCCCCCATGCTGGCTGACATGCAGCTGCTTCATCTCTCATTTGAAGGGCAACAAGATGCTTCTTCGCTCACACTGAAGAGAGGTGGAAAAACTCAGCTCAGCTTGTCAGCTACTTCCAAGGTCTCACCATTCATGGAGCTTCTGATGGCCTCAAACTGGCAATCTTCAGATGTTAGTTTCAGGTTAATGGCAGCTCTACCCTCTAGACCAGGGGTGCCCAAACCCTGGCCTGGGGGCCACTTGTGGCCCTTGGGGGCTCCCAATCTGGCCTGCGGGTAGCCCCCAGTCTCCAATGAGCCTCTGGCCCTCCGGAGACTTGCTGGAGCCCATGTTGGCCTGATGCAACTGCTCTCAGCATTAGGACAACTGTTCTATCACTCACCTGAGCTGTGGGATGAGGGCTCCCTCCACTACTTGCTGTTTCACGTCTGTGATGTAGCAGTGTCAGTGAAGGAAAGGCTGGCCTTGCTTTGTGCAAGGCCTTTTATATGCCTTGAGCTTCTGCAAGACCTTCATTCATTCTTATAAGTTCCATCTCTAATAAATTCTATGTAAATTTATTCAAATTTTAAATGTAAATTAATTCTTCCTCCCCCCCCCCCGGCGCCCGACACAGGGTCAGAGAGATGATGTGGTTCTCCTGCCAAAATATTTGGGCACCCTACTGCAGACCAAACCTCCTGCCCAGTAGAACTGTTGTACAGGCTGGGTCAAGGAGACAAATGTCTATTTACTTCGAGGAGACCTCCACCCTGCTCGCTTCCAGCATAGGATGCAGCATGGCTGTGATGGCCCTACTGCATCACTGCTGGTTAGGATTGGGTTGCCCATCATATTGCCTGTAGCCTGAAAAAGACCACAAAACAATCAACTCTCCAGCAAAACAAGTTGATCCATTCATCTGCCCTCCACACTGGAATCCATGCCCTGCAAACTACAGTGTGCCACAACTGAAACTTAATACAGTTTCAGTTGTGGCACACTGTAGTTTGCAGTGCCTGGATTATGGACTATGGATAGACACCTGCGAAGCACATTGCTCCAGATGACTCAAGCACCCTGCCACAGGCCATATGCTGGAAGGGAATGCAAAACAGCAAAAACACGCCCAACACCAACACCAACTGTGGCTGCCAATCAGGTAATAGGCACAAGCAAAATGGAATCTATTAATGGAAATTTTGATCACTTTTCCACACTAAGCAACATCCTTTGTGTGGTTGCCAGAGTTCCTAATGTTTTGGAGGAAAAGGAAAAACCAAAGGTCCAATGTGGTTCAAAAACCTCTTCCTGTGCTCAGCAGACCACAGCCAGGCCACAAGAATAGAAAGCTGAAAGATAGTCTTCATAAATTCAGCCTTTCATTCACAATTTTCCTTGAGAAATCAAGGGCTGGAAACGTTTTAAGCAAATCTTTAACCAACATTCCATTAGAACATTCTCATAGTTTAGAACACTTAGAGCCCAATTCTATCCAGCCCAGGAGCTGAAGCTCCAAATGGCTAATGCAGGATCCTGTGCTGGATCAGAACAGGCAGAAGGTCTTCTCAGTAAAATGGGACATTCATCCCCTTACCCGTAGTAAAGTCCCAGCCCGCACAATGGGGAATCTGTGCCAGCTATTTAGCTGGCATAGACTGGAGCAGCCCTATATTGGGCTTCCAAGACTAGGAGGGGGGATAGGATTCAGCAGATCTCCACCCATCCCACTCCCTCCCAGGCCTGTTCCACCCTCTATCCTGCTCTCTCTCCATCCTTCCCCTGCCCAGAAATGCCTTCCTTTTCCTCCCGCCACCCTACCCAGGCCCCCAATCTGTCTGGTGCTTTCTGCTGGTGCCCAAGCGTTCATATGCTGCATTGATGGAACAGCGCAGGTCTTCCTGCTGGTGCCATTCACTCATGGCATGGCACAAACATGCCTTACATTTGTTCTCTTATCTCAGGGCTGCGTTGTAGGTACATCAGCACTGGAAAGTTGGATGGAATTGGGCCTTTAGAGGCTTCTATCCTTCCTATTCTCAAAACTGCCTTACCTGCTGGTCTCCAGCCAACTCCAGACTGTTGAAATGACTCCATCTTGGTAAATCATCTGGGAAAAGTCCGAAGTAACCACTTGCCTGAGATGAGGGCCTTACCATATCCTATCCTGTTGGTAGGGTGGGGTACCTAAGTTGCTGTGAGCAAAGCAGTGTCATCTGAGCCACTAAGATTTGTATCCCTCAACATTTAAGTGAAAAGGGGGCCCAGTAAATAATCAGGAAGCACCTAATGCTGTAACACTGTTGAAGTTAAGCATGTGTGGATTTGATTGGCACCTGAGTGGAAGACCCCTGGGAACCCTGTGCAAACTTCTCAAATTTCTGGGAGAAAGATCAGGTATAAGTATAATTAATAAACAAATACAAATAAAGTTCAAAAATGATGCCATGTTGGAGTAGTTCACTTGGGGCACAAACCGAATTGTTACATTAAGTGAATGTCCAAAATCAACTCAATATCAGCCAATGATATTTAAGTGATGCTCTGTGCTTATTGGTGCAATTGTTGGTTTTCAAATATTCACAAAATTTTTCCGATATTGTTCACTCATAAGAACATAAGAACAGCCCCTCTGGATCAGGCCATAGGCCCATCTAGTCCAGTTTCCTGTATCTCACAGTGGCCCCACCAAATGCCCCAGGGAGCACACCAGATAACAAGAGACCTGCATCCTGGTGCCCTCCCTTGCATCTGACATAGCCCATTTCTAAAATCAGGAGGTTGCACATACACATCACAGCCCGTAACCCGTATTGGACCTCCTCCAGAAACCAGTCCAATTCCCTTTTAAAGTTATCCAGGCCAGATGTCATCACCACATCCTGTGGCAAGGAGTTCCACAGACCAACCACACGCTGAATAAAGAAATATTTTCTTTTGTCTGTCCGAACTCTCCCAACAGTCAGTTTTAGTGGATGTCCCCTGGTTCTGGTGTTATGTGAGAGTGTAAAGAGCATCTCTCTATCCACTTTATCCTTCCCATGCATAATTTTGTATGTCTCAATCATGTCCCCCCTCAGGCGTCTCTTTTCTAGGTTGAAGAGGCCCAAACGCCATACACTCGCCCGTACACTCGCAGGACACTCCCTGTCCACTGGTCACTTGAACATGCATACTGCTGCACAAACCACTTGTGTTCAAAGCAGTAGCCCACTTTGCTCTTTTGCTCTATATAGTTTGACAGGAAATAAAATCCTACAGAGCTGGAGCATGTAAAATAAACAAGCTTTATGAAAGGAGCTCCAGCTTCACTTCAATGGAAAACCTCTCAGTGGGCATCTGGCTGCCAGTTGCAGTGATTAATGGATGATAAACACAGAGTAGTTTCTATTTATTCCAGAAGTAGTGGGATCATTTCTACAGATGAGGAAATCAATTAGAAGAAAAACATAGTGTGGGCCTGTTAATAAACTGGCAGAATTTATTTTGTCACTTTTAAGAACCACAAAAGTGAATACCAGAAACACAGAGGGCTCCCCATTTAGTTCCTCAATACTATTCCCTGTAGACCCATACGCAATGGCATGTGCAAACTTGCAGCCTGGTGTATGTATCTGTGTATGTGTGTGTTTATAATCACAAACCACTATTATAATTCTCCTTCTCATCTAAAAACTATTCAATATTAATATTCTTGTATATTTAACTGTATACAAGTGATACCTTTGTATCTGCGAGGGATCCATTCCCAGACCCCTCCTTTTCCAAAGATACCAAAAACAGTGGATAATCAAATCCATGGTTTTCAGCCTGTGCACAGCCTCTCCAAGGCTCAGAAAGCCACGTGGAGCCTTTAAAAATGTGACTTCAGGTTTTCTGCAAAACCTGGAAGTCGCATTAGAAAGATGCTTGGTGGCATTCTGAGCCTCAGAGAGGCTCCGCATGTTGATGTACGGCATCTCCAAGGCTCAGAAAACCTGACATGACCAGTTCTGGTGGTGCCTGGGAAGTCTGTGGGAGGGGGCAGTTCCGGGGTTCAGCATCCAGGGTAAGGCATATCCACTGATGCCAAATCCGTGGATAAAGAGACCCCACCTGTACAGTACAATTATATTTTTCCGCTATTGGTTGCTTATAGATAATTTAATTCTTTTACTGTGGTGCGTTCCTGATTTGATCAGTATTTTTGTTTTGCCGTTTTTCCATGTTGGGGTCTTTTGGTAAGGATCAATATCATGTTGTCACACTCAGACAGCAAGGTAGGCATAACCATCTAAGAGTGTGTCTGAGTGGTTCTTCCAAGCAGTAGATTGGCAGGAGGTAGCAACCTTTGCTTGCCCACGACCGCTCCTACTCCTGCACCCTGGATTGGAAAAGGAAAGAGAGCAGGACAGCTGTGTGAAGGAGAGGAGAGAGCTAAACCATTCTTCTCACCTCTACACTTCCACTCAATTCTCCCTTTTTTTAAACCAAAAGAGTAGGAGGAACAGTTGCAAGAACAGCAGGCACAAAGCCAGCAAGTGGGGGAGGGTATTTGGCGCAGCATCTCATGTGCCAGGATGTCTCAGGCTGGCCCTGGACATAACTGGAAAATAACTGGAGAGAAAAAGACTCCAGCAAAATGGGGTCCAATGGATGATTCAGGAAACCGGCTGTCCACGTTTGTTCGGAAGCTTTTTCTTAATTCTTTGTCCCCATGAACATTCAAATATGTAGTTGATCATGATTTGCACACGTAATTCTGTAGAAAATTGAACTCTTTGCAGGTTGCTCTTTGTAATAAGCATTCTGATCCTAAACCAAAGCACAGATAGATCTTCAAACGGAAAGAAGCATCCTTGAGATGTGTGTTTTAACAATCACTTACCTTGACCATGTGTGTCAAGACATCATCTACATCTCAGTTCGTTGTGACTGTGACATCATCTCAGTTCATTGTGACTGTCACCACACTTTGTACCTTTCTCAGGCCTTTCTGGGGTTATCACCTCTCGAATAAATTCTGTCATCCTTTTAAATCATACACTTATGCTGCTTGGCTGCTTCTTTCTGATTGCCTGTGTCTATGTATGCCTGTTTCCACGAAGCTTGCACCTGGGAGGAATCTTGGATTAAGAGTCTCTGCCCACACTTTCAACAGATCTAACGCCCTTTGTGGGCTAGCCATAGAGGATACCTCAGAAACGATTTTATAAGATCATTCAGTCCCACTCTCTGCTAGTTCAAGCCTCTTTCTTCCTGTGCTTTCTGGTTTTCATTCTGAAAGCTTCCTTTGAAATATGCAATTAAATACTATTTAATGCACAGTCGATGGCTTGTGGGACCACCCTGGAAGATGACCAATCAGAAATGGCTGGTGAATCAACCAAGATGGGAAGATTACAAAATTCTACACATATTCACTAGGGTAGTGTTTCTCAGACTGTGGGTTGGGACCCACTAGGTGAGTTGCGAGCCAATTTCAGGTGGGTTCCCATTCATTTCAATATTTTATTGTATCATGGCATGTGACTGCATTTGGGGAAATGTTACAGACCTGTACTTTCAACAAGTTACTATGTATATTCTTTTAACAATACTAGTAAATGGGACTTACTCCTGGGTAGGATTGCAGCCTACAATAGTCAAAAAAATTTTTCCTGCTTGATGATGTCACATCCGGTCATGACATCACTTCCGGTGGGTCCTGACAGATTATCATTTTAAAAAGTGGGTTCCGGTGCTAAATGTGTGAGAACCACTGCACTAGGGAGCAAATTACACTGAATTCCATGAAACGCACTTCAGAGAAAACAAGCTTCAGATCATAGCTCATGGCTGCAATATTATGCACACTTTGGATCAAACTGCACATAATGTTAAACACATCCATTGTACTTCCACCTCGGGTTATGTTTTCCTTTAAATGGCAGCGACGGGAGGGGGGGGAAGGTGATCAGGATCAGGACTGTGGTGCATATGATGAGGAAGAATAAACTTTTAATGAAAGGTCTAAATGAAAATTCCGCCGCCAACACCTCTCCATGAAGCTACTGTTAACAAATATTTATTTGGAATTCTCACTCTGTGTGCTGTTGGTGATTTTTCCAATGATCTGTGGTGCAAACAAAGTTTCTTATGGTTGCAGCTGCCCAATCAGCAGTTGCGAGGCAGAATTACATGGTGTTCCTTCTTCTTCTCTACAGTAGCACAAAATGGGAGAATATGCTTTATTATGTAAGCCAGCAAGCAGAGCTGCTAAGAACCTGAAAGGGTTCCATTCTTCTGACCTACTGTCCTATCAAGCTTCCTGCAAGCTGATATTTGGTTTTTCACCATTCATCTTGAAAAAAAGGCCAGTTAGTCTAGGCTAAAACAACACAGCATTTAACTTTGTTTTGATAACTGTATTACATTCCCTTTCAAGTTCACTTTGCTCCCCAAGTCCAGGTTACATTTGGGCAGGGGTTCCTATTACTTCACTTCTGCTACTTTACCTATGTCAGTTTCCAGGTCCCAGAGACATGAGGGTAGTACATGACGGCAAGGGAAAGAATGCAGGGAAAGACCATCTACAAACTTTCCACCCAACCAATCTGAAGACCAGACATGAGTAGAGTTATTCATCATGACTAGACTGTTACTTGTTGAATTTAGTGAGGAGGACACTTTTCCACAACCGTCGGTACTTCTTTATTTCTGTTTAAAGATTTGGATGCTGTCTTTCTCTATGATTCAAGGTGGCTCACAGCAGGAATCTAAAACTGCAATTAAACTATTGTAATCATAAAATGGAACTGGCAATGCATACCATAAAAAATAAAATATCAAAAAAGCAAGGAGAGAGAGAAAAAAGTGTAACAGAAAATAACAATAATCAAGGAAGATCAGCTGGAACAAGCATGTCCAGCCTTCACTAGAAAAGCAGAAGCGAGCAAGACAGACTTCCCATAAGAGAGAGATCTACAGAGAATAAAACCGCTTGCATGTCCCCACAAAGCACCCTTCAGGCCACAGGAGGATCTCCCCTGGTGATAGGTAGACATATGGAGGAAGGCAATATAAGAAGGAACAATGCAAGAGATAAAATAGAACCCTGAGGAACACAATAAGCCAAAGTCTAAGGTGTCGCGCAGGAGTCCTTTAGTGCTACCTTCTGGAATCTGCCCTCCAGGAAGAGCCTGAGCCACTTTGAAGTGCTGCTCCCAGTACCCATTCTGGCCAGGTGCTCAAGTGATGGTTACCAAAAATCCTGTAGAGGTGCAACAGAATCAACAGAGACACAATCTTCCATCTAATGCAGGGGTGGGCAAACCCTGGCCCAGGGACCATTTGTGGTCCTTGAGGACCCCCAATCCAGCCCACAGGGAGCCCCTACTCCAGTGAGACTGCTGGAGCCTGCGCTGGCCTGTGACTGCTGGTTGCGACTGCCAGATGCAAGCTGTGGGCCAAGTTAGACCAAGGCTTTTATCATCTCCGTGTGTTTTCTGCTTTCCCCTCAGCATTATTTTAACCCCATCCCATTGCCTCTGAACAACTGTTGTCTCTATGTGTTTCTGGCTTGGTCTGTATGTTTTCACTGTGCAAGAGGTGTGTGGCAAACAGTTCGTGGTTCTCATGCAGTTCTAGATGCCTGTATTATCATTTTCATGTTGTGTATTATAAATAAGCTCAGTAAAATTCATTCATTCATATAAGTTTCATCTCTAATGTATTCATTTATGTAAATTTATTCAAATTTGAAATGTAAATTAATTCTTATTTTTCCTGGCCCCTGATGCAGTGTCAGAGTGATGATGTGGCCCTCCTGCCAAAATGTTTACCCACTCCTGATCTAATGCCTAGCATACACCATTCCCTAGAGCAGTGGTTCTCAAACTTCTCAGGAGTAAGTCTCCCAAAGTAAGTCTGGGGAAGGGAGGGACAAACGCAGTGACACAACCCCCAGGATCATGCGACTACCATGGGCCAGGGGGCTGTTTACTTACAGGATAACGCTGTGGCCTCCAGCGGCCTCTAGCGATCACAAACCGGAGTTAGTTTCCAATAACTTATTTTTACTATTCTAAGACTTGTGGAGTTTTGCAGGGCTCCCCCCACTTCTCCCCCCACTTACAGGCTGCTGCGTCACCCTGTAAGTTAACACTCACTTGGCCCCCAGCATTGACAAGATCCTGGGGGTCATGTCACCACCTTCCTCCACCCCTCAAGGAGCTAGAGGCTGAGGCTCTCAGGCTGGGGCATCGCAATACCCCAGTTTGAGAATTTCAGCCTTAGAGCAACGGGAACTGTTTCAGTCCGAAAACCAGGTTGAAAGCCAAACTGAAATTAGTGAAACCTTCAAGGGTTGGGCTTCTCACCAGGCTGTGAAATGATCTCCCACAATGGCTCCTTTGCCACTTGTACTGTCTTGTCCCCTACCTACAGCAGCAGAGGGGAGATGGGCAAGCCTCTGTCGATAGACAATGTGCTACTAGACCTTAGTACCAGGCCTATGATTAGCCAAGGATAAAAAGCTCTTTGGCTTATGCAAGTCAGAGGCTGAGATAACCAAGAGGAGATAAGGTAACAAACCTAGTCAGGGCCCAAGTGTTCCAACGTCCTTATAAACATATAATAAACAGGAGAAAATATGGTTTTAAGGACTTATAAATGGGCACTGTGAAAAGTAAATAAAAATCTTGGCAAAATATTATTAGGAGCAAATGTCAAAAGATGTTACAGACTGATCTAGAACTGAAATCCACTGCTAATCATATGAAATTGCATATTGAATTGAGATGTTTTAAGCAATTGATGGAAATATTTTAAAAACCAGTTCAGTAGTTGGTCACTAACGCTTTTCATTCTGGATGCTAAAATCTGTGGTGGATGACAATTTCATTCACATTCCCAGAAAAAAGAAAGTTTTTGCCAAACAGAATTCAGCAGCATAAATGGGCCAAGTAATGAAGCATTTCAGCCTCCATTTGTGACTTAATGGCTAGGACTGTCCTAATTAGGAAATACCCAGGTTTTCCATAGAGACTAATTAGAGAAGTAACCATGGATCCAGTTGACATGCAAGATTCTTTGCCAAGTACAGAAAGAAAAACATCAGCTGTGGTGACGGACAAGTTCCATTTACACAATTCATTTTTTAAAAACCTGATAGCTAGAAACTCCCAAATTTCAGTTCAAGTCACCAACTTGTTTTACTATAGCAATATATGCCAGTATTAAACCCAGTTCTATTCTGTAGAGCTATAAATTAAATTACACTGCTTTGCTACCTGATGCCATTGAGGCATTCAAGAATATATTGGGTGATTTGTGGGTATAGGGACACAATCTTATTTACAATAGATTTTGTATTTATGAAATTTATTTTATAGTCTGACATGATTACTTTTACAATTCACAAATCCATTGAGCCAAAGATTAAGCAATTAACAAGACTCAATAGGCAAAGGCTGCTTAAGCTACTGAATAAGTCAGAGTGAAAGTACACATTACATGTAATTCCAGTATTTTTGCCCCAAGGGCTTGCTTCTAACAACAGCTGTGGATACCTTCAGATAGAATAAAGGGGAGAAGACTACTTAGCCCTCATCTTTCCAGCTGTTTACTCACTCAGAATTACACATATACACAGCTGTTTTTCTATCTCATAGAAGATGAGAGCCAAAAGATGGGAAATTCTGAGCAGACAAGCTGCTGGGAAGGAAAGAGCCCACTGGTCTTTCCCTGTTTGATGCCATGTGCCTAGCTGCTGTCGGAAAGCTTCCGAGACAGCTCTTCAGAAAAAGATGGAATTATACACAATGTATAGTTCCAAAGAGGGTTTTTACAGCTTCTTTCAGTTCCAACTATTTATCTTAAGAAACAGCTAGAAAGAGAGCAAAGTGCTGCACACATTGTAGCCCCGTGTGACACCACAACAATCACCTCAGTCATGTGCTTTCAAAACTGCTCACTATAACTGTAACATGCTCACTAGTTCTTAGAGTACTGTGTAAAACCAATGCAAAAATGTCATCATGGCTTGAACATTCTTTAGATCTTACGCAGGTCACTAAAAGGTTTGCCTTTCTCTTTTCAGGTCTTTAACTGCACAGTAAACTTGCAGTGCAATCCTGTGCATACTTAGGTAGGAGTAAGCCCCACTGAACACAGGGGAACTTACTTCTGAGTAACCATATACAGGTTTATCCTGTACACAGAGCCAAGGAAGGGTAGGGCTGCTGTGCAGCAATAAGTCGCAAAAGAACCCTACTATGTTGCTGTGCAGAGGTTGAAATGATGTCTATTTTTGCTAATGATTGCTTGCTAGCCAGACTAGATGGTGGTCTGGGGGACATCAAATTGAGGAAGCCATTGTGTGGCTGAAGGCAGAGCATAAATCAAAATAATTTATTCGTATTGGCAAGTCATGCTGGGGGAATACACATCTTTATTCCCATTAGTAACAATACTTCCTCAGAAAGCATACACAAAAGTGCATTGCGTCTTGTAAGCCTAGAGAGGTGTGTTTAGAAATACCTATTACCAGTCAATAAGTGAGGTGAACAGGCAAAGGTTTTCTCATTCATATCAGCATTGGTGGCAGCTTCCCTTGCTCAATTCCATTTTATGTGCAGAGCTACCCTTAACATGGGAAAGCATGAGCAGCCCTTGCATGCGTGGTTGCTCAGAGGCACACTGGAGCTTTGGCTGAGCTTCAGAATGACTTCAGTTATGAAAAGCACCATTGCAGCACTCTGACAATGTTCATCGAGGGGGGGGGGATGAGTATTATATTATTATATTATATTAACAGTATTTATATACCGCTTTTCAACTAAAAGTTCACAAAGCGGTTTACAGAGAAAAATCAAATAACTAAATGGCTCCCTGTCCCAAAAGGGCTCACAATCTAAAAAGATGCAAATGAATACCAGCAGACAGCCACTAGAACAGACAGTGCTGGGGTGAGGTGGGCCAATTACTCTCCCCCTGCTAAAAAAAGAGGAGCACCCACTTGAAAAAGTGCCTCTTACCCAATTAGCAGGGGTTACCCAAAGTAACCCCAGTAATTACCCAGAGTAGCAGAAGAGTTCTGAGACTTTTTCTACAGAAGGAAAATTGTTAGCTCAGGTGTTGCCTTTGAAATTTTTTCTAAGGACCTTGACCGAAAAGAAGTATCAGGCTCAGCAGAAGGCAAACTGAGAAATATTCCTGGGATGTTCACTTCTAGACCATCATCTTTTTCAAGGGCAGCCTGTGGGGCAGTTTGTAGGTCATGATACAGTAACAGCCCAATCTTATGCCCTGCCAGCCTGCACTATGCAGAAGTGCTGATGAAATAGGTGCTGCATGCCACAGTGGAGAGGGGGGGAGTGACCAGGTGGCCCAGGAGAGGTAAGTAAAAATCTTTACTTCATGCTCCATAGGCTACCTGGCCTCCAACCCATGACAGTTATTCAGCCGGCGTAAGTCAAGGAGCCTCAGGGGACTCGGGTCAGGAAAAGGGGACTAAGATTGTGACATGAGATGGTGCTACTGATCCTTTTCCCCTCATGCCCCTAGTCTGGCCCACTTCCCAACCTGATCCTTTCCTGAAACACACCTGCCGCCACCTTACCTGCTCCAGCAGGGTGCTTGGGATCTTCTGGGACATGCAAGGGGCCTCCAGTCATTTGTGCTGGTGGCCCTGGCCCGTGTGCCCTCAGAGCAGCTGGCCTGAGATCTGCTGACATAATTCCCAGATAAGATTTGGGGAAAAGAGTACAATCCTTTGCAAATTTACATGGCATTCTGACAATATTCATCAGGGGTATAGTTGAAGAGCAGTTCTTCTGAGGCTTTTCCTACAGAAGGAAAATCATTAGCAAGAGTGCTCAAGTGTCGCCTTTGAGACTTTTTCAAAGTTTCCTATTGTTCCAAAGCAGTCCTGTTAAACAGTAAGATATACTTCTGAGTAAACATGTAGAAGCCAACACTTTAATATATATTTTCTATGTCTCCGGGATATTTTTAAATTACATTTTTCAGCTTTTGTGCATTTGTTTTAAATGACTGCAACCTGCTCTAAAAGTTTGGGAATGAGATGAGTCCACTCTTTAAATGAGGTGCAGTATAATAAGTTCCAAAACAGGAATAAGTGGCAGGAGAACATTTGAAATGAAGAAAAACTTTAGAGTTGATTTTTGTTGTTGTGGAGTTGTTGTAGAGTGGGGTCATGCAAGAATCAGGATGCCACAACAAGCTCCGGCACTTCCATATTTACCACTATCTCTCTGATGCTCGTTCTCTATCTAACAAATGAACTTTCATTTCACCCTCTTAGCATGAACGCCCCACTGTATGATCTATGAATAAAACAATTTGCAAATACAAATTGTTACTTTTTTGTTTAACTATATGTTACTTTTGTTACTATATGTTCCATTACATATACATAAATTTATTATTTTTCATAATTTTCACTATACTTTGTTATGGAAGATATTTCACAATTTTTATCCCTTATAAAAAATTAGATTATATGTTGAAAGTTTGAGCTTAGTAGTTTGACAAGATCTGAAATCTTGGTGCCTTCAATATTAAAAGATAGGAAAACTGCAGGAAATATGGAAAAACACTGCAGGAAAGTGGGGAGAGGTTTTGTTTTGGTTTTTTCATCCCTTAATTAATTTTGCAATCCAAATAAGCTGAAGATTTGCATTGGAATCATGCCCCCAATGGGTTCTTCAAGCAAACAAAGAAGTAGCTTGTTTAATGGGAAATTTATTTCCGAATAAATTACACACACTCAGTAAATAATGGTTTCAAATGTGGGCAAAAATGTCTTCAGTTGTAGAATTTCTGGAAGATTTTGATTTCTCCCTGGGTAAAAATCCAGCCCTGTCAGAAGCTCCACATCACGGACACGGGCTACATGAGCCTGGATCCTTTGTTCAACCCATAGTAATTCCGGAAGTCCATTCTCCTGAAGCAAACAAAAACAACATTCAAACCACCATTCACATCTTTTCCACTTTAAAAACACAATCCCTCAGGGCTCAGTCCTATGGGACAGCTGCATCACTGGAACCTGTCATTTCAGCAACACAGCATGCTTTACAACTGTTGTGAAAGGCGACATACCGTACAGAGCAGCCAGGCCGCCACTGGAAGTGGCAAGCAGCTATGGTTGCATGCCAGTGACCCCAGGAAAAGGCCTAATGCTGGTAGGACAAGAAGGAGGGGAGGAGCAGCTGTGTAAACCGCCCTGAGCTCTTTTGAATGAATGAATGAATGAATGAATGAATGAATGAATGAATGAATATTTAGTACAGGGGACAGGAGGGAGGAAGAGGAGCAGGGCAAAGACTGGGGCAGGGAGGGAAATGTGTTGAAGCTCAGAAGGAGACAGTATCAACAGCATCCTAACCCCATCCCAGGCCTTATTGCTGGTTTGGACATGTGGCACAGTTCCAAGTAGACCCACTTGGGCAGCGGAGGCTTACCTCCTGGCAAGGGAACAAATGCTCCCATACCCAGACGAGACCTCCAGGACTAACCCCCCCCCCAAAGGATGCAGTGCATGTTCCAGTGACACAGCTGCATCAGCGGGGGGGGGGGGGGTTAGATACGATCGTCTACTCAGATGCTGACTCCTCTGCTCACTTCATTGGGGAGGGCAGTCTAACAGTGGAAAGGATAACTTCCCTTTTGGAGTAATCTCATCAGACCTCACTATCTTCCCACTCTGGTTTGAAATCAAAAAGATTGGGAGAAGTCTTGCAAATTTCACCAATGGGTCATCATTAAGAATAAAATTGCTATGTGTCTGTGCACTAACAGCAAGGGAGAAAAAAACCAAGTTGTATGTTTTTCCCACCCTTGTTCTTTTCATAAGATATAGTGGAAAAGGAACAGGGTTGGGAATACCCATACCCAGGGAAGAATGGTTAAAACATGAAAAGCCGTTCCCAAATGTGCAAAACCCTGTGGGAAAGGCAATGGGATCACGGATAATAAATGCACTTCAGACAGAATGTACTTACCTGCGAGGTAGGGAGAAAGGCTGAAAAGTTATTGTCATTCCACCTTTGTGCATGATCACTGATGATCACATGATCAAGCTCAAAAACTTGATAGATGCACTTTTGAATACATTTCTGACTTAATATGCACACACTAACAGTGGAAGTCATACTGTGGCATATGTGAAATCAGTCCAGTTGCTACCATACTGCAGTCACTTTCAATGGTTTTTAACCAATAATAAGCGTACTCAGAATATTAGAATACTCAGACTATTTCACAAATCCTATAGCAGAGGTCAGTGTTAATATCTCAATATTGCATATATGAGAATGAGAGATTGTGACTTTTCTACTGGTTGAATTCATGGCAGAGACCAGAGACATCTGATTAGAAGTCTCTTATCCACTATGTTCCACCCGTTTCCAATTACTCCATAAAAAAAAAAATTTAGTGATTTGAATAAACAGAGGCAACAGATTAATCTGATTCATGTGCAACTTTTCCAAAGTATTTGCTAATCACAGCCAGGGTACTACCTAAACAACCAACTGGAATGATTCATTATGTTAGGTCTCATGTTACATTTTTTAGAAGAATTTAAAATTTCCCTAATGATTCAATTTGAAGGAATTATATTTTTCGGGCAGATGAAGGTTGTCCACAGTGTACAATGCTATACTCACAGCACAGCTCTCAGTGTTGTCAGGACGATGAGGAAGAATAAAAGGTAGAACACTCAATGAGTCTGGACAGTTTAGTGGAGTCCTGGTTTGATTCTCGCAACTAGTCAACACGACAAAGTAATGGGTTGGGATGGGAATCGGTGTGTGTCCTACATGCCTACAAAAGAACATCAGTTGAGCTGGGAAATCAAAATCTAAGCTATGGAAAACCACATTTACAATGTGTATCCTACTTGGTAAAATCATCCCATGGACCTGTTTCAAGTTTTATTCGTTTTCCCCACCTCACTTCGCAAATGGCTGCATTCACTCCCTTGGTGTTAATGAGCAGAAACAGCACTCACACGTCTGTTGACTTTCTAATAATATAACTTATAAGTGACACACATGGATCTGATATCCTGCAGTCCGATATGGTGTGCCAAGCATTCCTTTTGAGACCCAAAATTGAGAATGATATGGTTGATGTGTTATTTTAGGGAACAAGCAGAGGTGGGAGAATAATTCGCACAAGTGATTCTCACACATAATATTATAGTTATCACACAGATTACTGTCATCCTGAATGTTGTGACCTCAGTGAACCTACCATCATTTTGGGAGGCTTCTGTCTCAGTATTCCACCCACATGGAGGCAACAGGGGATGAGATCATCACATGTTTGTATGTCCTCATCAGTACTTTATCAGCTGGTAAATGGTTAATTGCATTCATCCAACATGAATATTTTTCAAAGAGACCCCCAGATTCTGAACATTCTAGAATAAACATTCTAGAAGAAATCTTAGAATTCTAAGGTAAGCTAAGCTAGAGTTCTAAGCTAAGGAAGCTTAGAACCCCCTAGAATGAATATTCTAGAAGGAAGCTTCCATCAGCTTGTTGGAACAGTGGTCCAGACATTCATGCAAAGTGCTTCCCAATGCCATAATTCACAGAGTGCTTCCTGAGCAAGCTCTCCATTCAATCAGTGGGTAGGGTTATCTTACGATGACTAAGTTTGTACAGGTTTCGACATGTTTGTGAAAGCTTGTAAACAGAATTGTGTGGCTAACAGGATATTAAAGCTCTTTGACCAGGAGGAAGCTCTAGTCTGTCATCTCATCCATCCTCCTCCTACATTGTGGCAGGCATTCTTTTCTCCCATCCAAACCATCTTTGACAAATGTGGCATCAAGTCTAGCCGAAAAGACAGCATCTCCAGTAACACCAATGCCACAAGCCTCAGTCATCAACATGCAAAAACTGCCCAAACCTTTATCTCAATCTTTACATAGTTAACATTGGGTTGGTAGTACTTTTGAACACCATTTCTTCTCACTCAACTCCACTCAAGCAAAGATAAATCATTTCATTCACTTCAATAGGCATTGAACATAGGAGTATATTCAGCAAGCCACTGCCCAAACATGGTGGGATGTGACAAATGACAAATGGCTTGGTTCTTTGAGTGGGATCTGGGGAGTCCTATTTTCTGTGACACCAGCTCAAGTAAAGGAACCATAATAAGTACAACAATTTCCTCTGTGACAGGAAAAGAAAGATGTAATTATTCTACTCAAACTTTGCCTGTAGCAAATAGGGCTACTGATATCAGTTGACCCATATGCAGCAGATCATTCTGTATTGTGTAACTTCATTTCCTGGCTAACTTATTACCTGAGCATCTTGCCTTTGACTTCACCTACTTTAGACTTCCTCCACTCAGTCTACCTGCTTGAGCTGCCTTCTGGAGACATCAACAATACTGGACACTCAAAAACTGAATCAGAGATAGGTGAATTCCCCAGGATCAATTTCGATTGGGACCAGAAATTAAAAGCCAAGTGGAGAATGTTAAGAAAAAGGTTATTCTCCTTTCCCCCCCATAAGTTCTAAATCTGTTAGCAATTATTACAACCTGTAAGCCCCCAAACAGCTTCCATAGTGAGCCACTAATCTCCTTTTACCTGGCTGTTGTTTGGCAAATCCTTCAATGTGGCCCAGGATTAACATGGCCCTTTAACATACCAGTGCCCTCTTTTTCCTTACTTACTGTGTAATATCATCAAGAGAATCAAAATGACCATCAGAATTATAATCGAAAATAGGCCCACTGATCACATTCAGTCCATTTCTCTCTACAGCGTATTTTGGAAGTAGTGTATTATGGAAGTAATCCCATAATCCTGTGGTTTAGAGTACAGTGAGACAGAATTAGTTCCAAGAATTAGTTCCACTTTCTGTTAAAGTAAACAAACTACAGTGACAGGTGATGAGAACATTACTAAGTCATAAATTCACGTTTGACTCAAAATTTGCAATTTCAGGGCTCCTGATGTCTGCTAATTTTTTTAAGCTGAAGGTAAAAAATCCTGGGTTTGATAACTATTGTGAACCCAACTGAAAAACTTCATCTAGATATGGAAACACTGAACATCCCAACCTAACCATTCCACACTCCAGTTTGCAGGGCTGCAAGTCAAAGATTTAGATCTCGTTCCAAGGTTCCCCTAGTATTCCCTAACCTTTGTAAACATCTGTGCTCTCTAGCCACCACCACAAATACTTTGGGGGGGAGGGAATAGGCACTTCCAACAGCCAGCTGTTGGACAACAGAGAGCCCTCAACAACAGAGAGCCATCAGGTAGCAATGTTGGCAGAGATAAAGCACCAAAAGGCACATTATGCATGTCAAGAGAAGCGGATTCTAAGACCAAATATCTAGGCATTTTTGAAGTGCAGATTTATAGGGCCTTTCTGCTGGATGCTGACTTCCTTTGGGAGGGGGTTGCCCCTGCAAAGGAAAGCGTTTGGGGAAAATGACACTGTGATGCTAGTTAGCTAAATGGGGAGATTCTCCCTGGAAGGGGCTCTTAAATTTTGCCCTTATAGTCAGGGCCGGGGGGGGGGGGGAGGTAAAGGGAGTAATTTGTATCCAGACCCAGGGTCAGAAAGGGAGCCCAGGAGCCAAAGGAGGGGGCCAGAAATTTCTTGGGATCTTCCATTTTCCAATCTCACCTAGACAAACTGCCTATGTGGGGTGCTGGGGGTATTACCGTGGGCACATGGCGGTGACTACTGCCAGGAGCCATACACACCAGGCCCAGGAATGCATATATTCCTTATCAGTGTCACATCTGGGAGGAAACTGACCTGCTACAGTAGCTCTTTGGCTTGTGGATCTGCTAACTATGAAGGAGTGTGTAGGAGCTCAGTGACACAGTGGAGGGACTGCAGCTACTGCAGACGTCAGTTTTGGTGTACACAGGACACTTTCCATTCTAGTGTGAGCCTAAATACAATGTTATTAAATTCCTGCAATGATTTTCTTTATATGAAAGATTTTAGAGAGACTTAGGAGTGTGTTTGGTTTTCCGTATTACTGTATCTAGCTGCCAACACTGGGCAGGCAGGTAGACCTGAACTCTGCATTGAGAAGACTGGTAGACCTGGCTCCAAAGACTATTCTAGCTGTTGCCACTTTCCCCCTGCCTGTTTTGCCCCTATTCTGTCCATGTCCCATTGCCACCCGCACTCTGTTTCAACCTCTCCCTCTTTGGGAAGGGACCCAAAAGAAACTTTGTACCCCGATAACATTTTTCTCAGAGGCTCTACTGACAGTTCAGACTGTCTTCTCCCTCAGATTAAGTCACCATAGCACCAAGTAGCTTCCTGAAAGTGCTTCTTCCCACAAAGAGAGACCAGCCCAGGGAGCAATTAAAGGAAATCATATAGTATCTCTATGTCCTGGTCACACACAACGTAACCAGTGTAACCAAGCAACGGGAATGCCAAACTGGTGCTTATATATGCAAAACATAAAAGCATATATTATTTAGCAAAAAAATACAGTATCAAAAGTGTAAATTGATTTATAAGAACTTACTTTTGAATTCTTTGTACATAGGAACAATGTTGCTGGTAAGTAAAGCATCATGTTGTTCAAGAGCAGGTGAATTCAAGTCTATGAAAAATGGCATGTATTAATGGCATGTCAATCATGAAAAACAATTCAAAGGTACATATTAATTCATCTGAACAGAGTTTTGTTGAAAATAGTGAACGATGTATTCACTGAAATATCACTTTATTTTGATGAAAATTGAGGTGTCTCACAGAAACATTTGATAAAGATCAAATGCTGAAGAGAGGGAGGGACAGATATCAAGAACAGACTACATTAAAGTCATATCTAGCATGTTACGTTTCTCATTGAAGACACAATCAATGGAGCAAGAGGATACATCCCCACATGCCAAATTTATTACTTGTAAGAAAATATCAAGTGATGATTCCAGAGGTGTTCCAAGTGTGAAGGAGGTGTTCCAACCACCTGGTGTGGCGGTTGCCTTGTGGAGCTTGGCATTCCGAAAGTTCAAGGGTAAAATAATGATGTAATGATTATGTCACCCCGACCTTCCGCCGTATCACATTGCTTTTAATGTGATAGTCCCACCTCTAGAGCAGCTCTGTTTGGAGATCTTCAGCCCTCTCTGGGCACAGTCACTTCATATTCTTGTTGGCAAATGGATAAAACGTGATCTTCAATGAGAGTGCGAGGCAGCTGGGCCCAGAGAGGGCTGAAGATCGCTGTGGTGCCACCCCCACCAACCTGGTACAGCCAGCACCAGCCACACCCCTGTAGTGACATCACTGGATGACTCACACCCATCATAGATCAGATTTTCATGTTGGACACAGTACAAGGCAAAAATCATCTTAATATGGGTTTCATGCTTTTCTTCTTTAAAAGTTTCCTTCCATACTTAATTAACATCTAAAACTGCTAAGCAAAAAAAAAACAAAAAACAAAAACAAAAACAAAAAACACCTGGATATGGGGTAAGAGGAAGAGACACCCTGTGTCGAGGTGCTCCCAGACTTATACAGCAAAGCTACTCTTCTCTCAGTCAAGTTTTTCAGAAGCACTATGAAATTGCCTCCTGAATGCCACACTTATCCCAAGTAGATCGTTACAGTGTTGTGTATATGTTTAAACACTCAACCACATCCAGCTGATTAAAATGTTAAGGCTACTTCTATATAAAGACTTCTACTAACTGGGAGGATAGAGGAAACCGTGGGTGATGTTCAGGTCTGGCTGGTAGTTGGAGCAGTTTTGGCTCTGAGTTACAGGGATTCTGACATCAGGCCACAGACAGTCTGGAGCAGTGGGAGGAAGAGGAGGGGCATCGTCCATCTGGAAGGAAAGAAGTTTAAAAAAAAAGAAAGAACGAAAGAGAGCGTATTACACCCACGGTCGTGGCTAACCTAAAGTTTTGTGACTTCCTAGCATAGCTTTCATTGATTCTTCCTTTTCCTATTTTCATAGTGAATCATGACAGTGTTAAAAATAGAAACTGATGTGGGTATTTTTCTTCTCCAGACTGTTTATTCTTAGGTTTTCAGCATTTTGATAATGCATGGGTAAAGGGATGGGGGAAGAAGAAGAAGCAGGCAGGCATCTGGGCCCAAGGTAAAGTTGTAGGAGTTGCAGTTTGGTTCAAATAAGCAATACATCTCCCCCTTGACTGTAACAGGCAAATTAAGATATGTTACTCACACTTGGGCTTCACAGAGTTTGCTTAATGGTCCAAGTCAGACAACCAAACCAATTGTTTCGTTGAGAATATGGTTTTTAAAGCCCATGCATTCCTTCTTCCCCAATCTCCTCCAGCTTTGGAGCTCCAAGTAACATTTTGATGTCACAAATGTGGCTTATTAAACCACAATTTTTTGGTGGTTTATTTGATGCTTGAGTTCAGCGATTTTCAAACTTTTTCATCTCATGACACACTGAAAAGGCACTGAAATTGTCTAGGCACACCATCAATTTATTGACAATTGACAAAGCACATCATGCTACTGGTGGGGAGCTCACATCCCTGAGTGGTGCTACTAGTAAATAATCGTCTCCCAAACTCCCACGACTCACTTGTGGGCCATTTGCACACAATATGTTGCAGCACGCTGGTTGAAAATTGCTGCCAGAGTTGCTGTTTAACTGTGGTTTACAAACCATAATCTGAAGCCACTGTTGAATCTTGGTTTCACATTCTTGGTCTAATTGTGGTAAATAAGAGCTCCAGCTCTTGCTAAGCTGCAGAGTTGTGGTTGAATAAACCACGGTTTCCCCAATGCACAAAGAGAAGAGGTAAGAAGATGGGGAAGGAGGCAGTGCACAGCCTCAAAAATGTTTAAGATCTCTTTCATAACCAAACAAACTGTGAATTGTTCAGTTGTCTGAACATTGCCATTGTAGAAATAAATCAGTGCATTCTTTCCATGAGGATGAATAAAAGCATATGCATAAAAAGCAGTGGGGCATGCAGGTGATAAAAGTACAACACACCCACCACTACTGAGTTGCAGAGTGGGGTGGGTGGGCCCTGTTGTTATGGAGGGTATCATTTCACAGTAGTGAAGGCAGGGGCAGACCTGAAAGTGGAGTGAGTGTGAGAGTGAGGGGCAGATTGGGAGAGTGGCTAACAGAGTCTGATGTGGGTTGATGACATAAGTGACCCAATCTGGGCAGTGTTAGTAACTTCAGATATGGGGCTTAGCAGTGTGTAGCCTGATATGGCAACAGCCCATCTTCTCTCTCCCTCCAACTTGGCTGCTACTCAACAACATTGTCTTCCAAACAGTGCGTACAGCACCCTCCCTAACTATACACAGCCAGAAGTGAACTCAAGTTATGAGATCAGAGCAAATAAGTACATTTCCATCAATGACAATGCAATTATGCCACAGTACAATTTCTAATAATCTGGTTCAGAGCCTTCGTTATCAGTGGTTGTATTCAGATGCTCCCATTTCTCACTGCTAGCCTTGCACCTTTCAGCACGGACATCATTTTGTACATTCAGTTTTATTTTTCGATTTTATACTAATTTTTTTGTCATGAGGTTATTTTACTTTCTCCAAGACATTCAAAAATCTTTATACCTGCCATTTGGTCGCAATGCATATTTTCCAATTGTTTCTTTTTTTTACACTGTATGTAAAAGTTACCTTATCCTATGTTAAATTCTTCTGAATATCTGGATGCATCAATCACAGCAAGCTCCTCAGTACTGCTGAGGAGCACTGCTGTGCATGTTTTGAATGCCAATGAAAAGCATCAGATGAAATTAATGGAGACTATATAGAAGCCACACTTTGTAGGTTGGGTCCTTGCTCAATAGGCTGGCATAAAATGAGTGCCAAAAGAAGAGGTTTCCAGCAATGCCATGAATTTTTTGATCATTCTTTCTTCAACTTTGTCAGGCCTTTGGCACCCCAGGCCCTGAATTGTTATAAGCCAGGATGTGGCAGGAGGGGCCTTGATGTCCAGACGTGGTATAAAATGTACTTAAAGGAACAGCAGCACTGTATGCTGATTAGCAATCAGCTGCACCTGTTACAGGTGGGAGTCACGTGACTCGGGGAGAGATGTGTGCAGAGTCACATAGGCTATGGTGAGTGGTGCAGTGCACCACTGGACAGCCAATCAGGGTGGGTCACAAGACTGTCTTGTGACTGTGAGGTCACCCTACTCTGATTGGCTGGCCCCAGTATATATGGGGCAAGCACAGACACCAAGGTGTGGGTTGCTGTGGTGGAGTTTCTGCATGCCGGCTTGTGTTCTGACTTGGACTGTGCTTACTGTGACTGTGCCTCTCTGTATCGCTGACTTCTGGACTGTTTGACTGACTACTTTTCTGCCTGCTCCTTTTACCAATACCTGCTTCTGCAACAAACAAGGCTGTGTCTGCTTTTCTGGCTCTGTTTGGAATCGCCTGCTTCTTGTGCTGTCTTCCTACGCTCCCGTGCCACTTTGCTATCAGGAAAGCAAGGGCTATCCTCCCCTGCTGCCCTGACAAACTTGCACCATAAGTTGTTTTTCAGGGAGGCATGTCAAGGTTTAACTAGACAGTGCTAGATATATAGACTTGCAGGCTGGGCATTCCATGTCTCTTCCCATCTTTTTCTCACAGCACTGGGAAACGTAATGTGCTGCTTGTTGTCATTGCACTTTGCATTGCCCTGCCTTCCACAGACAGCAGCCAGGGATGGGAGGCGGGCCAGCGGAGCAGTGGCAGATCAGCACAGTATGTCCAACTCAGCACAGTATGTCCAACTCAAAGGAAAAGTACAGTCATGACTTTGGTAACAAGAACTTAGCCAGTTAGTAATCAATGTGTCAAGAGGCATAATTTATTTGCATTTTGTGGGACTTTTTAACTATAGCATTTGGAAGCCATTGCTTTGGTTTGCCAAGTCATCTCTCAGCCATTTCCAGATTTTGTTTTTGAAGAAAATAATATGGATAAATAAGTCATTAAAAAAGTAAGATCCCTTAAACTCAATGAACCAGAGATGTTAACTGTATTATGTCCAAAACTTGAACTAAAATCTGAAAGTCTTTTTACTCTGTTTATAATATGCTTCAATGTGTCTAATTTCCTATGCTTACATAATGAATGGCATTTTATGCCAGACTCAGTGCCAGTTTATGAATACAGTTTGAGCCTCATTATTTGCGTGAGTTCCATTCCAAGTACTCACATGGATGGCAGGGGTCCGCTGGGGAAAAAAGGATTGATGGATTGTCAGCCAGCTCCCCCCCCCCTCTCATTATGGAGGCTATTGTTAAAGGACTGTTCAGTTTTTTAAACTGATTTTAAAACGATGCATTTTTCCCCTTCTCCAGGGATCAGCACATTCCTTCTCATTTGCAGTGGCCATTCGTGTTGAGTCAAATTCGTGTATGAAAAATCAGTGTATAAATAGGCTGCACCCACATCATGGATGTAACCCTCCCCAGCTCTTCTGCGCATGCTCAGCGGGCGCCATGTTGGGGGTGACTGGTTGCGCCCGCCATCTTGGGAAGGGCTTCCCCACAGCTCTGCCCTCTGCACCTGTGTGACAGGTGGGCGCCATTTTGGGAGGGGCTGGGACACGGCCGCCATTTTGTTCAGCTGGTCACGGCCACCATATTGGGGCAGGCTTTCCCCACAGCTCTGTGCTCTGCGCCTGTGTGACAAGTGGGCGCCATCTTGGGAGGGGTTGAGGCGCAGCCGCCATTTTGCTTGGCCGGTTGCGGCCATCATGCTAGGGAGGGCTCCCCCTAGCTCTAGCCTTCGCGCCTGCATGCCAGGAGCAATACCCTGGAGCCAGCCTTGGCCCTCTGCAAGGGCGTTCGTGCCGCCCACAGGCAGCTTGCTAGAACGGGGGCCGCAGGGCTTCCCGGGTGCCGGGGGCACCGCTTTTCCCCGCCCCCCCTCACTGGGTGGCTTGGGGGGCGCCACTTTTCTGGGTGGGGGGCTGCGGGGCTTCTCCCCGCACCTCCCCTTGCTGGGTGACTTGGGGGCGCCGTTTTCTCTTCCCCCCCGCACCGTCCCCCTTAAGCACCATTTTTTCCTGGACACCTTGGGGGTGACACTTTTCAAGGGGGGTGAAGCTTTCATCACCACCCCCTCCCCAGGTGGGGGCGGCAGGACTTCCCGGGTGGTGCAGTGGCATAGCTGGGGGGGAGTTTGACAAGCTGAGTTTGACACTAGTGGCCGTAATTGTGGAAATCTTCCTATGTATGCTAATACCATCATGTTAGATATCTTTGGAAAGGCAATTAATCCAGAATTCAGTGAAACAAGCCGCACTGGAATATCTGTATTCTATTAAAAGTTAGGGGTGCTTAACCAGAAAAGGAAACGCAACCCCCTTCAGGTTCAAAGGGTGGACTTCTTTAACTCAAAACCGATTTATGAAATTAATTGTTCCAAGAGCCGGGAGATGTTATTATGACTACAGCGGAAACAATAAAGTGTAATATGTGTCAGCTTTCCTTGCCCCTGCTGGGTGAAGAGGTGCAGGGGTTTTCTCTGGCCTTGGGGGTTTCCCCACAGCCCTCCCCCCCATGCTGGCGCTCTCCCCCCCTTGCGGGGGCGGGGTTCCGTGACAGGGCCCCTGGGGCACTGGTAACCAGGCTGCCTTGCTGGGTCGGTGGGTGATTCATGATCCAGTGGAGTGTTCCTCAAGGGCGGGTACCATGGCGCTAACTGGTTGTCTTCTTTACTTTCCTTCCAGGTTAGCACCTTGTTTCTTTTGCTTCAGTCTCTCCTTGTCACCATGCGTAGGTCTCAGCGCAGAGCTGGCCGCAAGGCTCCTACTGCCGCAGTGCCAGTGGAGAGTGTGGAGGCTCCCACAGCGGGGCTGGTGATCCCCCCAGCAGTGCTGGCAGCATATCTGCACGGGTCTCTGCCTTGCAGGGGGGGAGGCTGCTTTCGTCCCAACCTCAGGCGTGCAGCTCCTCGGCTGCCCGGGTGGGAAGTCTCGGGACTGGAGGGCGTCATCCTGGAGAGGAGGGAAACAATCCCCTAGGGGGGATCCCTTCTCCAGGGGATGGGCCCGTATCCGAGCGCACTCGGGATACTCCTCGGTGGGAGGGGGGTCGGGGGCTTCTTGTAGTGGGGGATTCGATTATTAGAAACATAGAGAGGGGGGTTTGCGACGGATGTGAGGACCGCATGGTGACTTGCCTGCCTGGTGCGAAGGTTGCGGACATCACTTCTCGTCTAGACAGGCTAGTAGACAGTGCTGGGGGAGAGGTAGCGGCTATGGTGCATGTCGGCACCAACGATGTGGGCAAGTGTAGCTGGGAGGTCCTGGAGGCCAAATTTAGGCTTTTAGGCAGGAAGCTGAAAGCCAGGACCTCAAAGGTAGTGTTCTCTGAAGTGCTACCTGTTCCATGCGCAGGGCCAGCTAGGCAGGCAGAGATCAGGGGTCTCAATGCGTGGATGAGAGGGTGGTGTAGGGAGGAGGGGTTTAGATTCGTTAGGCACTGGGGAACGTTTTGGGACAAGCGGGGCCTGTACAAGAGGGACGGGCTCCATTTGAACCAGAATGGAACCAGAATGCTGGCGCATAACATTAAAAAGGTGGCAGAGCAGCTTTTAAACTGATCCCTGGGGGAAGGCCGACAGGAGCCGAGGGGCATCCGGTTCGGGACTCCTCATCCCTATGGGTGGATGAGGATGGGGAGGTTAGAGAACAACAAGACAAAGGCAGGGTAGGAGAAGAAATTGGGAAAGGTAGGGTGATGGGATGTGATAGACGGTTTGGCACAATGAGAGGATGCGGGGACAAAGGAGCGAATAAGCAGCCCATCCTGGGGCATTCCGTGTATAAATGCTTTTATGCGAATGCCCGAAGTCTATGAGCAAAGGTGGGAGAACTGGAATGTCTGGTGACAAGGGAAAATATTGACATAGTGGGCATAACGGAAACCTGGTGGAATGCGGAGAATCAGTGGGATACCGCAATCCCGGGCTATAAACTCTACAGGAGGGACAGGCAGGGGCGTGTTGGAGGTGGGGTGGCCCTTTATGTTAAGGAAGGGATAGAATCCAGCAAAGTAGAGATTGAAGGTGGGTCTGACTCCACCGTAGAATCTCTGTGGGTTAAATTACCAGGCTTGTGCAGCAATGTAATACTGGGGGCGTGCTATCGTCCTCCAGACCAGAAATCTGATGGGGACCTTGAAATGAGGAAACAAGGAAGGACAGGGTTGTAATCATGGGGGACTTCAATTATCCTCATATTGACTGGGTCAATTTGTGTTCTGGTCACGATAAGGAAACCGGATTTCTTGACGTGCTAAATGACTGTGGCTTAGATCAGCTAGTCACGGAGCCCACCAGAGGACAGGTGACTCTGGATTTAATTTTGTGCGGTACGCAGGACCTGGTTAGAGATGTAAACGTTACTGAGCCATTGGGGAACAGTGATCATGCTGCGATCCGTTTTGACGTGCACGTTGGGGGAAGAATACCAGGCAAATCTCTAACAAAAACCCTTGAATTCCGACGGGCGGACTTCCCTCAAATGAGGAGGCTGGTTAGAAGGAGGTTGAAAGGGAGGGTAAAAAGAGTCCAGTCTCTCCAGAGTGCATGGAGGCTGCTTAAAACAACAGTAATAGAGGCCCAGCAGAGGTGTATACCACAAAGAAAGAAGGGTTCCACTAAATCCAGGAGAGTGCCCGCATGGCTAACCAGCCAAGTTAGAGAGGCTGTGAAGGGCAAGGAAGCTTCCTTCCGTAAATGGAAGTCTTGCCCTAATGAAGAGAATAAAAAGGAACATAAACTGTGGCAAAAGAAATGTAAGAAGGTGATAGGGGAGGGCAGGCGAGACTATGAGGAACGCATGGCCAGCAACATTAAGGGGAATAATAAAAGCTTCTTCAAATATGTTAGAAGCAGGAAACCCGCCAGAGAAGCGGTTGGCCCTCTGGATGGTGAGGGAGGGAAAGGGGAGATAAAAGGAGACTTAGAGATGGCAGAGAAATTAAATGAGTTCTTTGCATCTGTCTTCACGGCAGAAGACCTCGGGCAGATACTGCTGCCCGAACAGCCCCTCCTAACCGAGGAGTTAAGTCAGATAGAGGTGAAAAGAGAAGATGTTTCAGACCTCATTGATAAATTAAAGATCAATAAGTCACCGGGCCCCGATGGCATCCACCCAAGGGTTATTAAGGAATTGAAGAATGAAGTTGCAGATCTCTTGACTAAGGTATGCAACTTGTCCCTCAAAACGGCCACAGTGCCAGAAGATTGGAGGATAGCAAATGTCACGCCTATTTTTAAAAAGGGAAAGAGGGGGGACCCGGGAAACTATAGGCCGGTCAGCCTAACATCCATACCGGGTAAGATGGTGGAATGCCTCATCAAAGATAGGATCTCAAAACACATAGACGAACAGGCCTTGCTGAGGGAGAGTCAGCATGACTTCTGTAAGGGTAAGTCTTGCCTCACAAACCTTATAGAATTCTTTGAAAAGGTCAACAGGCATGTGGATGCGGGAGAACCCGTGGACATTATATATCTGGACTTTCAGAAGGCGTTTGACACGGTCCCTCACCAAAGGCTACTGAAAAAACTCCACAGTCAGGGAATTAGAGGACAGGTCCTCTCGTGGATTGAGAACTGGTTGGAGGCCAGGAAGCAGAGAGTGGGTGTCAATGGGCAATTTTCACAATGGAGAGAGGTGAAAAGCGGTGTGCCCCAAGGATCTGTCCTGGGACCGGTGCTTTTCAACCTCTTCATAAATGACCTGGAGACAGGGTTGAGCAGTGAAGTGGCTAAGTTTGCAGACGACACCAAACTTTTCCGAGTGGTAAAGACCAGAAGTGATTGTGAGGAGCTCCAGAAGGATCTCTCCAGACTGGCAAAATGGCAGATGCGCTTCAATGTCAGTAAGTGTAAAGTCATGCACATTGGGGCAAAAAATCAAAACTTTAGATATAGGCTGATGGGTTCTGAGCTGTCTGTGACAGATCAGGAGAGAGATCTTGGGGTGGTGGTGGACAGGTCGATGAAAGTGTCGACCCAATGTGCGGTGGCAGTGAAGAAGGCCAATTCTATGCTTGGGATCATTAGGAAGGGTATTGAGAACAAAACGCTTAGTATTATAATGCCGTTGTACAAATCGATGGTAAGGCCACACCTGGAGTATTGTGTCCAGTTCTGGTCGCCGCATCTCAAAAAAGACATAGTGGAAATGGAAAAGGTGCAAAAGAGAGCGACTAAGATGATTACGGGGCTGGGGCACCTTCCTTATGAGGAAAGGCTACAGCGTTTGGGCCTCTTCAGCCTAGAAAAGAGACGCTTGAGGGGGGACATGATTGAGACATACAAAATTATGCAGGGGATGGACAGAGTGGATAGGGAGATGCTCTTTACACTCTCACATAATACCAGAACCAGGGGACATCCACTAAAATTGAGTGTTGGGCGGGTTAGGACAGACAAAAGAAAATATTTCTTTACTCAGCGCGTGGTCAGTCTGTGGAACTCCTTGCCACAGGATGTGGTGCTGGCGTCTAGCCTAGACGCCTTTAAAAGGGGATTGGACGAGTTTCTGGAGGAAAAATCCATTATGGGGTACAAGCCATGATGTGTATGCGCAACCTCCTGATTTTAGAAATGGGCTATGTCATAATGCCAGATGTAGGGGAGAGCACCAGGATGAGGTCTCTTGTTATCTGGTGTGCTCCCTGGGGCATTTGGTGGGCCGCTGTGAGATACAGGAAGCTGGACTAGATGGGCCTATGGCCTGATCCAGTGGGGCTGTTCTTATGTTCTTATGACAGGTGCTCCCTGCATGGGGGGCACTGCCCCACCTGAGAAGCTTGCATGCACCTCTCAGGCTGATATCCTGCAAGCGATTCTGGATAAGCTGGCAGCCTTGGAGAGCAGCAGGCCTAGGGCAGCAGCGATGCCATTGGCCACTGCACGGCCATTCACAGGCTCAATTTTGACTATGGCACAGGAACTTCCAGAGGCCTCTTTGGACAACGCCACAGTAGTGGCTCTGGTTGCGTATGCTGACACTCCAGAGCCCCCAATAGGAACCAGGGCCACCACAGGTGAATATGGAAGGGGTGACTTGGCTGGGGTGGTGGAAGTTTGGGGCGGTGACGGCATCCTGCACACCAAGCAAGGGACCCTTGCTGTTGGCGCAGGGGGACAGGCAGGATCATTGCAACCCTTGCCTGGCGAAGGAGTCAGGGAGATTCAACAGCCCCCCCCTTTAGAATTGGGCAGTTAGTTTCCCTACAGCTGCCCCCCCCCCGGTAGGCGGCAGCTCTTGGCCCAGCCAGTGGTCATGCAGGTGGACGGTGTGAAAACAAACATGATGGAACCTCAATGGAGAAAGTAAGGCTTCCATAGTTTACCCCCATCATAGTTTTGATCCCAACTGCATCCTCTCTTCTATTTTTCGTTGGGAAAACCAAGCAAGCAAACGCTTTCTCTTGAAAGCCAATGGAAGTCCCCCCCCCCCACTAAAAATAGGGCACCAGGAGCCACAACTGGGATTAAAAAGGTTGTGAATCTCCCACATTTCGTGGGTCCAGCAACTTGCTATTTCTAAATCATATACCTCCCCATCAGGCTGCATTGCACATTTAGGCATGTCTAGCATGATCCTTAGTACAGTTAACTACAGACTAACTTAAAGATTCAGCACCACATTGGAGTTAACAGTGCAGAAGTTAGAGTGGAAAAAGAACCGTGTGTGTGTGTGTGTGTGTGTGTGTGTGCGTGCGTGCGTGTGCGTGTGCGTGTGTGTGGGAGGAGTGGGGTTGATTTAATGTAACCAAATCCTTCCTCTCCAGGAGATGAGTGTTTCCTTATAAATGTTTCCCAAGCATTCAGAGGTAAAATCTTCGCTTTTCCTCTCCGTCATAGTTGAATGTCTCAGAAAATCTGGCTGTTGTCTCTGCTGTTAGGTCTCTGACTCACGATAAAGTGCCAGAGGCAAACTTTTATAATACAAGAGAACTGTTCAGATTATTGCTGGTCTTATGAAATAAAACAATATTTTTATTGGGAGAGGGGAAAACTATTGATCCTGTGCTTACAGCTCAATGCCACTGTTTCTTAAGGCTTAAAGATAGCTTATGTTAATAATGTCATTGGCCCTGGTGTGCTTGATTTTTCTGCTGTAAATAGTAGCTGTGAAGTGACCCAATCTGGATTAGAGCAGTGGCATGGAGATTTTACCCTTGGCCCTAACCACAGTTCCAATTCTGATCTCTCTCTCATTTGAAATGGAATACTTATACTGAGAGATAAGAGAGGCTGTTGGGGATATAAGGTACACATGGGTAGAAATTTATATTATTAAGATGTAAACACTCAGAAAAGAAAAAAGAAAAAAAGCAAATGTAAGGAACTGATAAAGATGGGCACCATGATGAGAACAAATGATTAAAACCCCTTCTCCTCCATGCTGCAGATTCAATCCGGATCAGGGGCCCTGCATGACTCGCTATTTGCAGAAGAAAAATGAAGCATACTGGAGCCAATCATATTACGAACGTCATACACAGTTTGGCATTGAAACAGTTGGCTGAAGATGCTCTGCAATCAACAAGCAACCTAGATAGTCAGCTAGCTATTTCAAGGCTGGTTCACTCAGTTAAGTTGTTCCATGTGATGTGTATATGGATACAGGCAGGGCAAAGAAAGACTTGGCTGTAAATGGAGCAGGACAGCAGCCATTTCTATAATTGCTGGTGGTAAAATGACGGTGACGATAAAAGAGGAATTAACTGTGGAAGAGTGACAAGTAAAAGTCACCTTGTGGTGACATGTCCTTATAATAATGGGCACAATGAAGTTTAAGTATAAACCTAAAACAGCCTCAAGTATTCCAGCATTGTTCTATCATGGGCTCAGTTTGCCAATTAGAAAAGTCACAATTTTTACTCACTTTCTAAGTCCAACTTGAATAACACATTCATCTTACTTTAAGCCTTCTACTTCCTTTGCCCAGAAAAGACCACCACTGAAGCAGATTGGGTCCAAGATCCAGACTGGGACTGCACCAGGGAGGAGAGGCGGCTTTAACCATTTGTTCTTGGCAGCTAGAAAACCACTAGCTAGATGATTTTATAAAAATAAGACAACTACATTGTATCTGGAGGTTACCATTCTCCAAGGCTTTGCTAAGGGATACATGAACAGACAGCAGCTTGTGACATACACCATCTCCTAACATCTGCCATTGCCTTACATCAACAGGAACTAATGATAATCTTATTCTCATCTTCAAATCTTGTCATATACATGCAAAAACTTGGGAGGAATGTAAGATGCTTTTTCTAGCAGTTCCATCTATTTAAAAAAAGCTCCAACATATGGAAAGTTGATCCCTTTGGGTGATGAAGAACCTCAAAGTTACCCTGCAATTTAGGATGCTAAGGTTGAAATTCTACACACTTACCTCGGAGTAAGTCCAATTAAATTTAACAAACCTGAGGAGATAGACACATGATTGCACTATAGGAACTATACAAAATGCAAGTTAGTAGCTCTAGCATGTCCATTTTTTTCTTGTGTAAGCAGTGCACACAGAAGCCCAAACTGGATTGGGGACCCTGCATGTGGTATTTACACCAGAAAAGAAGCTCCCTTTTGCTACAGTAAAAGAGGTTTTTCTTTAATAAATAGTACACACAAGGATCCTGATCTGCATCATGTGGGGAACAGGGTTAAAGCCTCCCTAACACCATGGTCCTGATCAGGAGCTAAGAACCTATGCATGTACCAAGCAAAAAAACAACAACTATTGATGAAACTCAATTCATGACACATCTAGTCTAGCCCTACGGAAAAACACAAGTGTGTGTAATTTAATTCAGACAAAGCTATACTGGCCTATCCTATTTATTTACCTTCAATATTTACATCCTGTCTTTCATTTCCCTTAAATTGGCTTGCAACATGAATTTATAAAAATCTAGTATAACAGCAGTGAAAAACAGTCCAAACATTAATAACCTTACACTACTAGGACCATATTAGGTCCTGATTTATCATCCTGCTTTTCCAGGCACAATTTCCAAACAAGCAGGTTTTATAGCCTCTCAAAAAAGCCAAGAATACTGATCTTTATCTGAGAAGTTTTTCTTCAACCTTGTACCGACTTTATAAATCTACTTCTTCGCCTGCATTGTATTTACTTAGCAAAACAGTTTTAAGTAAATGATAAAATAAACCAGCATAAAACTCAAGCACTGTATGAACTTCAGGGTCTATAAATTTCTATCTTACTTTCCCCCTTCTCTTTTCTTTCCTCTATTTTCATCCTAGGGTATATAAAACAAATATAATAGCTACTAGTTTATCCAGGAGACAAATGCAATAAAAGGCAGCAGGGATGTAGTTGAGAGAGAGGAGAGGAGAGGAGAAAGAGAGAGGAGTGGAGCTCTGGAACTCTTCCTATAGCAAGAGCAGTGATGTCATTAGCAGGAGTGCTCCGGTGCAGCCTTTTAAACTTTTGTCAAGAGAACTTGTCTGAGGAAAAAGCATCAGGCTCAGCAAGTAGCAAACTGCAATATTTGCCTAGGATCATGTTAATGTCTAGGCCAGCATTTTCCTAAGTGTGGGTCACAAACTACATGTGCAGTGGGGTGCAACCCTATGTGCACTGGGCCCTACACAAAGCTCCTGGTAGTGCCAGGATGCTTATTCGGAGGTCCTGGAGGTCTCTTCTGGGTCGTACTGGCCCATAACCCACTCTATTGGCCTACACAGAATATTCTGCAGAAGCAACTGTTAGCAACTTCCAGTCGAACTAGAAGTTGTGTCCCCAAACTGGAAGCTGCTTCCAGTCACTTCTGCACATACATTCTTGTTGTATGTTTTCTTCACTAAAGGACGGTGGGAACTCCACAGAGGGAATCTTGGGAAGTAGGAATTACAGAGAAAAAGGAGTGGGTCCCCAGGAAAAAATTAAGCATCCCTTCCTTGCCACTTCTCTTTTCCAAAATTGTCTTCTCTTGAAGCAGCTTTTATCATTTCCTAGCAAACATTGGTCTGGATGTGGAGGGGGTTGCTCAATGTGCGCATATGCACTATGTAGCCCTGCACTTAGAAAAGCATCCGGAGAATTTACTGTGCCTGATAAGTCTCATCAGAGGCAGAGGTCTCATTTCATAACTTCCAGCAAGAAATTTTTCTTTTTGAGAGAGTACTTCTCCAATCCCAACAGTCATCATTTTCATTCAAAAAAAACTGTTATTACTGACTGGTTAAAAAAAGGAAGGAGAAGACCATAACATAGACTCCCTCAGCAGTCAGCCACTCTGCACCTTAGCAAAAAGAGAGTGAGCAAGACTTTTTTCCCACTGGCCTGCCTGGACCAGCTGGCAGCTGGCTCTTTCCTTCTCAACCACTGTAGCTAGTGGCAGCTGGCTCTTTCCTTCTCAACCACTGTAGCCAGTGGCAGCTGGCTCTTTCCTTCTCAACCACTGTCAGTAGCCAGCCACTTTGCATGGGACAGAGGGAAAAAGAGAAACTCTTTGGGCAATGATTTGTCTGACTTTCCTGATGGAGTCTGTTTTCCTTTTATTCTCCTTTCCTTTACTCCCTAATGTGTTGTGTTATTCTTTAAATTGTAAACCTGAGAGCAGGCCCTGTACTATTTCTAATTTTATAAATAATATATCGTAACAGCACCATTTTTCTGAAGCTTCCCCTCAAAGGAAGAATCATCTATTTTGTTTTAGTTTGATCTAGATTCATCACCAAAAATGAAGCCACCCAGTTTTCTATGACTCGTCCATGAGTAGTGTTGTTTTGGATGGTATGCCTGCAGCCTCTGGAAAGTGAGACAACGGATTCTTTATGCTGTGGAACTGTTTCCCCGTCTACCCACAGACTGACGTCAGAAAAGCTCCGTCAGCAATAAAATCCCTCCCTCTTGGACTATAAACAGGCCTTGGAGATGCTATCAGACAGTAAAAGCAGAAAGAAACATGTCTTTTGCCTAGATTTGGGACCAGGGCACAGCAAATGAAGATTGTGAAATATAAGACAAATTTAAAAACTCATGAAAAAGAAGACAAATAGAAAAAAATACTCAAAAGTTTGCATATTTCAACATCTCCCTTAGTACAGGGTAGAATCATAGCGTTGGAAGGAACCTAACAGGTCATCTAGTCCAACCCTGTGCCTTAGGCAAGAAACACACAGGGCACACTGACGCCACATTAATTCTCAAGTGCAAGTAGGGTGAGATCATAGCAGGAAGGACCCCTTAGAAACACTGTGCCCCATTTGTAATTCATCTGGAATTGGATTAAAAACAGAAGCAGCACTCAGGTGGAGCGGGAGTGTCAAACAAAACAGAAGCCTTTGAGGAGCCTGCAAACAGAGCCAGAAGGCAACAAGCCCTCCCCTGCTATTGTCCAACTGCAGCCATTGGAATTCAATGGTAGACTGCTCCTGAAAATGAAGCTTCCATTTAGTTGTCATGATGCTAATAGCTGTTGATAGCTGTATCCTCCATCTCCTGGAATCAACTGCCAATCAATGTTACTGCACATAAAAAAATTGCTTGCCATCTGAGAAAGTGGTTTCCTACTTTCTGATGTTTTCAGCCCTTCACTCTCAGCTGCCTCACCTGCTGCTATTGATATAAAAGTGATGGTTGGACTGACTGCACTCAGGCCCCCTGGCATCATATATTTCTTGGCCGAGGTCCTCCCCCTGCTGGCGGAAAATGCAAAATGCATGGAATCCAGCTGCATGATGTTCTGTGGCCCAGCCCCCCCACAGGTGTGTATTTGAATTTTTTTCCTTACCAGTCTATACCGTAATGTAGCAATTTCCAGACTTTTTCATCTCATGGCACACTAACAAGGCACTAAAATTGTCAAGGCTCACCATCGTTTTTTTGACAATTGACAAGGCACACCATGCTACCAGTGGGGGCTCACATCCCCCATTGGCCCTACTAATAAACGACCTTCTTCCAAATTCCTGTGGCACACCTGTGGACCACTTGCAGAACACCAGTGTGCCATGGCACAGTGGTTGAAAATGGCTGCCGTAATGAATGAAATTAGGCTCAGGGAATCTGCCTCCAAAAGGACAACACCTAGCATGTCAGTGGACTGATTACACAGGCCAACACACATTTTGCTTCCTTAAACGTTACACCAATTCCTGGCTATATTTGGGGTGCTGATTCCAAAAAGCCTACACCATGGCTTCCTCATGAGGAAGCTGCTTAAACCATTCACTAATGAAGCTATACCGTAACTCCGAAACTAGACATTAGGGCAAAACAGATGCCATTTTTTGAATCGGCACCCCAATTTCATATCAAACCACCATAAAGTTTGGGGAAAACTTTTCTGACCCTCAATTTTGTAGCCCTGCGTTACTGAACTTCAATTAGGAAGATTGTGGGTCAAATCACCAACTGGCCACGAAGCCCCACAGGGTGATGTTGGACTGCTGATCACTCTCTCCCAGGGATTTCTCTCACCTATTCCACTTAAAAGGTGGTTTTGAGCTGCTGCTACTACTGGTGTGCACATTCAAAAGATAGAAAGGCAGTTTTAAATGTGCAGCACATCAGGTTTCTTTTAATTAGTCAACAATCGGGTAAGAAAGTGGATTTGCAATCACATTTCAAGCCTCTTGCTACTTTTGTGTAACCTCTGAAGCATATTTTAAATACTCCATCCACCATGTTTTCCAGACCAATAGAGATGCACATATTGGGGAACGGCTATTTCCTTCCTGTATAGAAGGGTCTCTTGGGTCATTATCAACATACTTTAAATATTATGTCAGTAAAGGAAAGGAGGCAGAGAACTGCAAGGTCAGTAAATAAAAAGGGAGCACAGCAGTAGAACCAGCACAAAACATGCACACATATGTGGATAACTGAAACCATGCATACAGAATCCACAGATATGGGGGCCAGCCGGTATTTATAGCATTCATAGATTATGCTACTTTGAAAGTATGACTCTGTACAGAGTTCTGTTGTAGTAAATAGCACAGAAGATTTGTACGTGTGTGTATAAAATAGAAATATTGTTAATGGAAAACGGTAGTATCCATGGCCTGATTCCCAAAAAAGGAATGTGAGCATGAGGAACTACATCTGCAGCTGGAGCTTTACTTAGTATTTTTGATCATGGCAACTTCCTACCTGTACTGCCAAAGAGCGAAACAACGGATTACCCACAGATTTTTCACCCATGGTTTCATCTCAATGCAATGAGAAGGGCTCATTAAATTAAAGGAAAAATGTCGCTTAACAGTAAGCTGGTTAATGTGAGAGAGGGCAGCCGGCTGACAATCCATCAATCATTCTGTCTTCAGGCACTTAGAACAGCTTCACTACAAGGCAAGCGACTCCTTCCTTCCCCCTGAGCACCTTGCCTTCTTTCCCAGCACTTGGAGTGAAGCCTTTCTAAGCACTTGGAAAGAGACTGATTAATGGATTGTCTGCCTAATGACTCTGTCTTACATCACAAAGGTCAGGAAGGTTGTTTTTATATCACCCAGCAAAGAGACACTGTTTTTAAAATGAATTTGCTTTAATGCAATGTTTGCCATCCATGTGAGTTCTGGGAGAGGAACCCTCGTGAATAATGAGACTCAACCTGTAATTGTAAAAAGATGCTTATCTCTTCAGCAGTGGAAAATGCTGCAACCATAAAAGCAAGTGGGGTTCCTGAGTGCACATGTTCCTTCACTGGGGTACAATTCTAAAAATCACAATATAATCTGTGATTCAGGAAGGCATAATCACATGTATTCAAACTCTGATTACTGAAACTGAAAAACAATAGATTTCCAGCCTTATCTTTCAGACTTCCCCACATCCACAGTCTTAGCTCTTTGGGACTGCTTAAAAATATGGGCCTCATCCTTGTATAAGTAAAAATAAAATCATTATTATCCATTATGTACCCTCAATTGATTCTACTATACAATCATCCTGAGAAATGTGACAAGGATAACACATTATGACACAACTTCCATATGTGTGAACCATGGGATAACACAATGGAAGCACTGTATTTCTGTCAATATGGGCGCCAAGAACAAAAACCAAAGTGGATTTGAATATCCCTACATTGCCTACATTGATTGGCAGTGGCTCTCCAGGGTTTTAGATGGGGTTTTCCCCATTCTACTGGGAGATTCTACTAAGGACTGAAACTGGGACCTCCTTCATGCAGAATATTTCTTCAAGACCGCACCAATCTTTCAATCTTGCCAAAGTGGGATATTACAAACAGTTGGTAGAAGCCCAGAGGTTTATCTTTCTAGTCTTCATACATCACCTCTAACTTGATTTCATATGAAGCCTGCAGAACTTGCTGCTCTCAAACCTGAATATAGCCCCACTAGCCATTTTCGTCAGTCCACCAGAGGCTTAATGCACCATTTGGGGAGGGGGTCCTGCCTGTAGTGTAAAAATTGGGAATTGGGGAAAGGTTTTTGGTACATCAAAGTACATACATGGCCGGTGAACTGGTTTGCAAAGTTCAGCAAGTTACTTGATATGCAGGTAATGTGGTTTGTGACACATTGTCTAAAGAATTGCACCTTATAAATGTAAAACACTGCACCTTATACAATGTTCAAATATAATTTTACTGATGGATGTTCCATCAGGAACAAGAACACTGTTCTTTTTCTGCAGAGCCTGCTCTTCTGCTGCAAAAGGTAAATATACCTGAAAACTTACAGTTTTGTGGACAGTATATGAGCTCCATAGCGGCATCCAGATGTTCTTGCTGTATCCACTTACATATTTGCTTTGGTAAAGTAGGTAATAGGTATTCTGCTCCTGCAGAACATGGGGTCTACCATATGGTAAATTAGAAGCTGCCGTTTCCTGTTCTAGAAGGAAACAAACCATAATTATTGAGACCTGCCTTTGTATGATACTTTTTCGGGGGGGGGGGGGGAATGAACAGAACTGGAAAATATCTACAAAGTCAGCAGGAACTGAACACATTTTTATCAAAGATATTATGAAATATATCTGTTTATGCAGGAGCTTTACTTTTAGATATGGTGGAAAGAGAAAGACAATTACATAAAGTTAAGACACACAGCAAAACTGGGGCTTGATTTTTTTTTTTTATTTTTGCCCTAAAAACTAGAGCACATCCTTTCCAGAACTTCCTCCGCTCTAGTTCAACATTTAAGGGTATGTTGAACTGAACTGAAAGGCTAATACCTGTGTTGGAGAGTTAGTGCAGCGCAATGCAATGCATGTACATAACAAACCTTTATTAGGCATAAAAATTTGATAGGTGAAAACTCTGTGCAGAAACCGTACAGAGAATAGAAACTTAAACAGTACACAAATATATGTATATGTGCACACCTATGTGTATTATTATTATTAACTTTATTTCTACCCCGCCTTTCTCCCCGGAGGGACTCAAGGCGGCTTACAACAAGGTTAAAACAAATTTGAAAACATAATTTAAAAACAGATAAAAGCATATTAACAACATATCATAAAAACAGTAGTCAGATAAAAAAGTAGTCAGGTAAAAAGAGCATAGAGCAGCAAATCATAAAAGAATCAGGCCTGTAACCAGGTATTTAAAAAGATATTAAAAAGATGTTAAAAAATCTGGGAACTCAGAAGGCTTGTCTAAACAGAAGGGTCTTCAGGCCTCGCCGAAAAGTTTCAAGGGAGGGAGCAGTTCTTAAGTCAAGGGGAAGGGAAGTATTACAGATATTCTTGCCAGGAAGTAAAGAATGGCATCAATCTACAGATTTCCATAATTCCTCATTCAACTGGGAATAGCCACGTGCACATATTGTTTAATTTACCTCAATGACCTATATAAAGAATGTCTAAAACATTCTCGCAATCAGAGGTATGGGGGGGGGGGAGGACCACTATAAGACTACAATCATAGCATGGTGCCTAAAGGAACTTCAGAAAGATCTCCAAATGCCTCAACATTTGCACAGGTGCCTACCTTGAAACAACATTGCTTAGATGAATTGCACTGAAGTGCAATTAAAACGATGTGGAGGTCTGTAGAGCGGAGGCCTCAATCAATTGCAGAGATCTCCAAACTGGAGATAGCTCTGCACTGAAAACAGCCTCCCTGGTGCAACTGGAGCTTACCTGTCCACCAGGGAAACTGCTATTGTTACATACAGATACAAACATGCATTGCATTACACACACACACACACACACACACACACACACACAAATTATTTAAAAAACAGAAGACAATCAGTTACTTTACAAACATTACCAAGATGTAATCTACTCAGTGGTTGCTTGGTATAGAAAGCTTGGCTCGATTCAAGTTACTCAGATTTAAGAACTGTGCGACTGAAAGGGTTGTATGCTCAATGTCATCTGCCAGAAGGAATTGAATTATAGCATTCTCAGAATGCCGTTTTAGTGTTGAGCAAGGGAGAGAGAAATTGATGTCTTAGCGCTTGATATCTGGGACAGCGCAACATAATTTGTATGGATGATTCTACTTCACCTAAATTGCAACTACATAAACGTTCTTCCCAGGAGGTGTTTCTGAAACTGCCAAGTAAATCATTAGAGGGGGTCATATTACAACATGCCAAGGTAAAGGCTCTTCTCTCCAGGGGGTGCACTAGGAAGGACAGATATTTTGGTTGTTGACCAATTGTAATTTTAATAATAATAATAATATAGGTATTTCTATACTGCCTTTCTAGGTCCTCAGATTTCTCCTTGGACTTTATTCAAGGCGGTTTACATGGGCAGGCAATTTAAATCCCCGTAGGGATTTTTACAATTTGAAAGGTTCTATCTTTCAAGAAACCACAACATTCAGATGTTACTATCTTGATCTGGCCGCACATTCTGGCCTCCATCCTCCCACGCTCAGAGCAGATGGAATAACTCGGCTCAGCTTGTCAGCTGCTTCAAGGTTGCACGGTGCTGGTGGCCTCGAACTGGCGACCTTCAGATGTTATCTTCAGGCAAATGGAGACTCAACCCTCTAGACCAGACCTCCTGCCCAGACTTAATTTTTAGTTGAAAATTCAAAGGGAGACATTTTTTTCATGCTGCACCTAGAATCTCTTGCCTTTCTATATCATGTAGCCTGGTTGTCCAAAGCTTGATGATAACCTCAGGAGAGGGAACCCCTTGTAGATTGACCTCAAGGCCCATCTGTTAATTTTTTTTTATAAAATAGCACAAGCACAATAGCACAAAGCAAGGAGTTAGCATTGGATCAGTCAACAGCCCCTTTAGCAGCAAATCGTGATCAGCCCTGAAAAAGACTTTGGTCCAGTATTTTAAAAAACTGGACCATGCATGTAATTCCAATCTATGTTGACCTGATTCCAGGCAGAGTGCTGCATAGGGAACGTAATGCAGTAAGCCGAGAATTTTGTAAAGAAATTTAGATTGAACCCTTTCAATTGTGTTATTTAATGCCGGCATCCATACTGGGATGCCGTATAAAATTTGTAGTATGACTTAGGCATTGAAAGCTGATAAAGCAGCTGCTACAAACTGGTTGCCCCAGGAGAAGAAAAAGCGAGTTATGACTTGAACCACTGGTTTGGATGAATTAATTGCAATCGAGTGATGAGAGGACCATGAATGCTTGTAATGGAACCGAAGACCAAGATACTGAAATGCCTTGAGCTGCTTGTTTGTGGAGGGTTATTATGTGGATGCTGAGGAACATCACCAGTACTTATAATCTCCTCATAGCTGAGCACAGAGTTCCTTGAAGAGTGTTTCCTGGCACATTATATATCTATGTCGGTCATCCTGTGGCTCTGAGGTTAAGTTAATGACCCTCTCAGGGCATCTTATTGAAAGTGAGCCCACATGATCCATCCTAACCAGTTGGTCATTTAGTGATGCAGGGGGTCATTGGTTCAGACCTGCAGAGGCGGTTGGAACTCTTTTAGCAGTCAGCTCTATAGATGAAAGAGAGTCCAAAGGAAAAGACCAATGTGCAAAATTCCTTGAGTTATTGGATTCTTCAACAACTTCCATACTATCAATCTCAGTGACATCGAGCTGTATTGAAAGGTCTTCCAGGCATTGTGCCCACAACGCCATCAGCTGCTTCATCTAGTGGCGTCACTAGGATTCACGTCACCTGGTGTGGGAGGCCTGCGCATCACCCCATGCAGTGGGCGGGGCAACATCCCAGGTGGTGGGCATGGTGATGTACCATTGCCCCACCCCCACTGGTTTTTTGGCTGTACCTTTTGTTAGAACATAGATATTTCAATGTGGTTTGTTTCATTGCATTCTGCATGAAATTACGCATGGATTGATATATAACATGATGGTCTTATTCCTCCAAATTCTGATTTTAGTGATTTTGAAAACTTGTAGAGTCTCACACACACACCCGTGCCAACTTGCGAACACCTTATTGCAGCAAACTTTTAGCACTGGGACTCACATTTTAGAATGACAATCTGTCCAGGACCCACTGGAAGTGATGTCAAGGCCAGAAGTGACATCATCAAGCAAATTAAAATAAATAATTATAAATAATTAAATTAAAAGAAAATAAATAATTAAATAAGGGGGACCTGTCCTGTTCCACCAAGTGAATCTACTCTGAAGTAAGTCCTATTATGGTCAATGGGGCTTACTCTCAGGAAAGTGTGGGTAGGATTGCAGCCTGTGAGCCCAATCCTATGCATGTCTACTCTGAAGTAAGACCCATAGTGATCAATGGGACTTATGCACAGGAAAGTGTGGGTAGAATTGCAGTCTGTGAGCTCAAGCCTATGCATGTTTACTCAGAAGTTAGTCCCATAGTGGTCAATGGAGCTTACTGTGTAGCCTGCCTGCAATAACACCCCCCCCAAAAAAAAAAAAAGAATCAGTGAGATTTCCAGCCCTCTCCAGTGCCCAGTTGAAAGTTCTTCTGTTTCAAGCAGATCAAGATAAAGACCCGCCTGGCTTTGCAAGTACAAAATAGAAAACTTCCACTTACCAGTTGAAGCCTCTTCTTGGTGCTTTTTAGTGGGGGGGGGGGGCTGCCTACTGGAGCTGTGTTCTAGAGCAGCTCCATCGGATCAGGACCATTTTGGTGTCCTCACATTCCCCTTTGCCTGGCCTGACCACCAGCCAAGGCTTGTCTGCCTACTAAACACGACCGTGAGGCTGCTTTGCTGCTTTGCTCAATAAGGCAGCTGAGAGGCAGGGACCTCCTTCTTGGGTGTTTTTGGGGGCTGCATTTATTGGATCAGGACCATTCTGACGTTCAACAACGTCCTCTCTGCCGGCCCTTTCGGACAAAGGCAAGTCTGCCTACTCGCAAGTAAACACACGATACGGCTCACTTTCACTTTCCATAGGGATCCATTCATTTTTTCTTTCCGGTTTTTTGGCCATAACTTTTGAAGGAAAGGAGCTATTTCAATTTGCATCCAATGGTCTATGGCATGACAGGCTAGCTCCTAAGGTTAGCACATCACCCCCAGGGTGCATCATCCCTGGCGCGTCACCCAGTGCAGCCTGCACCCCCTGCACCCTCCTAGCGACGCCACTGGTGTCATCATCATCCAAAGGATAGCTTACAGACTTAGGTTCAGCCTCCCTCATTTGTTCCTGCCGTGTGGCAAGCCCCATCAGATCGGACTCTGACGGAGCAGCCAGAGAAAGCTTTCCACATATGTCATTGTCAGTTCCTGAGTATCACCAGCTGGAAGAGCAATTCAGCTTGATTAAGGCATCTTCTAGGCAGAAGGTTAGGCTTTGCAGGGTAGCTGAGTCCCTTTCAATCGTGTTCTTTATTATAATTGGACTTGGAGAGTTTGTTTGCTCATTAGAGGAGGATGTTGCTGCAGTTTTATCAGCTGTCTGGGCAGGCAGCCAAGAATTACTTAGTGCAGGGATGGAGGATGACGCAATGGTCTGAGGCTTTGAGCTATGTGTGGAAGAGGGCAGTAGCTCTCGGTTAGAGTCAGAGAAATCAGAAAAGACTTCTCTTCACAGAAACCGTCTCATCCGAAACAGAGTCAGGGGAATTGTAGGTGTCAAAAGACAAAAGAAGTCTGACTTTAGATGCAGGACTACTTAAGCCATTGGGCACTGCTCATATCAATCTGATTTAAATTCATACATAAATGTTTTCTTAAGGACATTTTTATACAGAACCTGTCCCTCTATTTTCCATAATTTACTGCCACCCTGCCAAATTCTAGGAGAATTTGGTTTGCTTGAAAATAACGTGAGTGAGAGCCAGCAGTATTAGGTAAGGAGACAGGTTTGGTCCTAGATTCTTTCACAGAGAAAAAGGTGTCCTTGGGCATTATCTGCATGTGACTCTAAGCTCATGTTGTTACCGGAGAGCTGCCCTTGGACCTTGGGGCTGATTGCTCCTGCAGCTTCTTCTGTAGTGCATCAATTTGGGAGGATATTAACTTGAGTTCCCGAAAGATTGCCAAGACTGTTCTAGCATGTACATTATTTTCTCCATCTCTCTTTAGCTTGCAGGGACTGACCATGCTTAATGAACACTCAAGAGCTACTAAAAACTGCAGAATGGATACATTGGAACAATACTAGGTTAAGTCTTTGCACTGCGTTTTATTCTCAATGATGACAAAGGATAAGAGAAACTAAAAATAAAGATGGTGTCCAAAGTGTATTGGAAGCAGGAGGAAACCACTACAAGGGTCAATGCTATATTTTTTATAATTTCAGAGAGTCATTGATACCTTTGAACCAAGGCTCGAACCCTTGGCCATTTAGAACCACTCCACAGATGGTTGGCTAAATCTGAATGCAAGCCTAGGAAGAATCTATGCTTCTTCTAACTGTAATGTACAGTACATCCAACTTGATTGACCTATCTACAATAAAAGCCTTGTTAACTGGCATACATGGGGAACAGGAATGGCTGGTTAACTGCATATGTTGGTTAGCAAAGTTTTTACAGTCTTTATGCACTTCCCTCCCCCACTTACCAGACAGGACTTCCTCTGCAATGCCACTTCAGCCTTCTTCCTGCCTCACAAGGGACCTCTAGGAATGGAGATGCTACTTCCTAAGCAGTGCCCTTGTGAGGAAGAAGTGAAAAGTCTCCATTCCTAGATGGAAGGAGGAAGAAGAAACATTTTCTTCTTTGGGAAGAAACAAATCCTGTCTGGTAAGCCATTAGACTGTGGAATTCATTGCCACATGACATGGTGACTGCCATTAACTTGGATTGCTTTAAAAGGAGATTGGATAAATTCTTGTATGAGAGGTCATGATTGGCAATGGTTATTAGTCATGATGGCTATACACTGCCTCCTGGTTCAGAAGCAGTTATGTATCTGAATACAAAATGCAGGGAAACAAGAGATAGAGGGAAGAATGTCTTTCTTTCCTGCTTGTGGGCTTCCCAAAGGCAGCTAGTGGGCCACTAAAAGGGAAAGAAAATACTGGACCAGATGAGCCTTTAGCCTGATCCAGCAAGGCTTTTCTTACGCTCTTATCACAAACACTTATCCGTTTAGAAATGAGTTCTTTACACAATGAGTAATCTCACTAAAACTACTGCTATTTGTGTGTACATATACAGTAAATATAGTTATGTATAAATAATGAATTTGCTGTACTCACTTGCTTCTTCACTGAGATTTAACATTTGAATCACAGTTTCTAACTGAGTGGTCTGCAACAACAACAAAAAACAACAACACAGGAGATCAGGCATAATTAGCATTACATGCTCATTTCTCACTTTTCCAGCTGTGCAAAGTTCCAGGGGCAGAGCTGACTGGTTTCTAACTTCCTTCAGAGAAAGGATCACTGGAAACTTAGAGTGTCTTTGTAATATCTGCTGAATTTGCAAACATGCAGATTGAGCATCCAATGGCAGTTGATAGCACAGCATTCCTTTCAGTTCACATCCATTTTACAGGATTTCTACAGTGATTGGTGCTTTAGCTCTGAGTTCTTCCTGCTTTTCCCACTTTTCCTGCCTCTGATTTTTCCTGGCTTCAGCAACTGTTACCCTGCACATGCCGGATCTCTTCTGATCTCGGAAGCTAAGCAGGGTTAGGCCTGGTTAGTACTTGGATGGGAGACCATCTGGGAATACTGGGTGCTGTAGGCTTATACCATAGTCTTTCGAGACTGAAGGTTGCCAACTATATAATCAAATCAAGTCTCTTCTTTCATTAAGGAAAGCACTCTACCTACCACTAGCTTTCTCTGACTATGTGGTGGAGGAGGAAGGAGGAGTCACCTTATAGTTCAACCTCTCCTATCAGGTCCACCTACCAGCTTTTTCTGCTTTTCAGGGTAGAATCTTGTTCAAGGAGACATCCTGAACTATTAGGGAGTGGCTACCTCTTCATTCTGGGGTCTGTAATCATTCACAAGAATCAATAGCTTCTCAATTTGATGGTCTAACAAAGTAATGGCTGTTAGCATTCATACTTGCTAGCCTGTTACAACTGACTGTATGAATGAATTGCTGAATGTAAGGACTCACTGAGTTGCAAGCACATCCTGACGAATCTGAAGAGGGTCTAAAGGAAGGCAGAGAGGGAGAGGATGCTTCTGTGGTAGGGGACGGATAATAGAAAGGAGCCCTTAGAAGGTGGTTCAAGCTGCCATGTGTTCCATTGTTTGGTGCCGGTTTAATCTGCAGGAGATCTGTTCAGGAGAGAAAGTAACTGTTTTTACCTATGCACTAAACACACAGAATTTCCTTGTAAGCAGGCTGTATCCAAGGCTTCATTTGAGTCAGCACTCCACCCTGCTATGCAAATTTACCTATAAATCAAACTGTATCAGCATTTCTTGCTATTGAACTCCTATCTCTCGACCCTGTGTTTGTATCTGACAAGACCCAGCTACTCTTGTTTTTTATAAGGGTTTATGAATCTATATATGGGCTAGAGTTCTATGCTAATGGTGTGGTGTGGCTGCTTCTTCCCCTCATCTCATTATTGTGTAAGTAAGTATGCTGGCATCACTTTTTCCTCAGGGTCAGCTGTTTTATAGAAATAAACTGTGTCTTTAAACATTCCCTCAATTGATTCCATTTTGCCTAATTTGAGACTATCTACTGGCTCAGACTTGTGTATGTCCACATGTGCATAACTATCGCATGCAATTGAGGGTCTGTCACCCTGGAAGATATCTCTCCAATCCTTTTCCCTATGTTATCATGTGACAAATATACAGGTGGAGCCTTTTTATACGCATTAGTTCTGTTCTGTGACTCAGCTCAATTAACAAAAAACATGTTGTGCTAAATTCCATAGAGTTATGCAAATACACTGCAGCCTGACACTTCTGGATGGAAGGAAACTAAGAGCCCAATCCTATGCAAATTTCCACTGCCAGTGCAGCCTGCCAATGGGGCATGCACTGCAGCCTGTGGTGGGGTGGCCATCACAGAGGCCTCCTCAAGGTAAGGGAATGTTTGTTCAGTTATCTCGGGACTGCATTGCGGCTGCACCGGAGTTGGAAAGCTGGATAAGATTGGGCCCTAAGGCAGCTGTTATCAATCCCCTCCACTTCTTACTCAGCCCTCCCCATTGCCAGCGGCTTGCTGGAGCAGGAGAGCCTGCATCATGGGGGGGGGGGGAATTCAGAAAACACTCCCTGGGTTTTTTAAAGCAATTACCTCTCCTCCCTCTCCTGCCTCCCCCTCCTGAGCCCTCCCTGTTATCAGCTGCCCAGGCTTCTTTCACAGTTGGAATGCTGAGCTTTTAAGAGTCCAGCCCTATGTGTTTCTACTCAGAAGTAAACCCCATTCCAGTCAATGGGGCTTACTCCCAGGAAAGCGTGGAGAGGATTTGTTAGAGATAATTGGGCAAAACACAGAGATAGAAGAAGCACAAACCGGCAGCTGCAGTGTGTGGTGCTCAGAGCACAGGGAAGAACACCAAAAAAAGGAGGCAAGACCCAGGGAAGTACCAACACCAGAGTCTATTTACAGGCAGTATTTACAGGTAGAAGGCAGTTCCAGAAATCAGCAAGCAGAGGCAGTCCAGCAAACAGTCCAAGTAGTCAGTAAATCAGGTATCCATCCAGCAGAGATTCATGCAGCAACTCACTCCTACAACTCACCCAGTGGAGTGTGCTTGTTGGCCATTTATACTCCTGTCAGCCAATGGGAAAGGCTATGACCTCATCCCTGAGGAATGTCATTGCATCATCCTGGGTGGGGATTGCATTAGCTTTTCCCATCTCTCCTGGTTCTGTGCAATGACTCAGCACTTTGTCCTGATTGGTCCTTGCCCCATTGTCTGACAGGTATGCTTAAATTTGCTTATACACAGCAGCAGTCTGGTAGGCCTGCCTTATCCAGCCACCAAATTGCCTTGCTGTATGGGGCACATACTGTAACAGGATTGTAGGCTAAATCTCATGCTTTGCTTGCTGGGAAGGCTTGGTTGTGTCGGTGATTGCCTGCACCATCTCAAGGGGGGGGGGAATTTGGCAAACACTCCCTGGATTTTTTAAAGCAATCCCCTCTGTTGCTACCACACCTGTCCCTGTGTGTGTGTGAGAGAGAGAGAGAGAAAGAGAGAGAGAGAGAGAGAGAGCGCGAGCGAGCGCGCTCCACCTTGCTGCACGTGTTCTGGCTACAGAGATTTTTGGCCCCCACTTCAGCCTCTTTGCTGGCTCAGGGGCTCCAGGAGTGTTACTGTTCCTTTGCAAGGGGAACCTCTTCTAGGGCTCCAGGGTTATTTCCCTGTCTGGGTGAGGCAGAGCCTTTTTGCAGTGTTTTGGGCTGCCTGGAAATGGATCCAGATGACAGTGCAGGGCAAAGGAGGCAAAGGTGTGTGTGACTTTCAGTTCCCCCACCCCATTCAAGTTGAGACAAATCCGTGTCTTTTTTATCCGCAGATAAAAAATCCATGGATAAATAGGCTGCACCTGTACTATTAACTAGTATAGATAATCATTATACCTGTAAATACTTGTAAATCATTATACTTGAGGTCCATGGATTCCAGGACAGCTTGGCTTACAGGTAGGTTTGAGGCTCAGTATTTATTTATTTATTATTTTTCATATTTTTTTATACTGCCCATTCTCCAAGGAGCTCAGAGTAGGGTACATACTTCTCCTCCTTTTGTCCTCACAACTCTGTGAGGTTGGAGAGGCTGATAGTGACTGGCCCAAGGTCACCCAGGAAGCTTTATGGTTGTGCAGGGATTTGAACCCGGATCTTTCGGGTCCAGGTCTAACTCTGAACCATCTTTGTATTCTGAGTATAAACCTCCTATGGAATAATGTATCACAAGGGTTATTATTTGCTTGAAAAGTGGTGTTGGATCCCTATATCAAAGTACAGTTATGTAGCCTTCCTGGTTTTCCAAATGTATTCATGTTCCTGCAAAAACCAAGATTCCTCAGATATGGATTCAGATGGAGAAAGTTGGAAGAAAAACAGATTGGCTAACCCCCATTGGCTAACCCCCACCATGTTGCTGTTAGGACCACAAGCAATGAACAAGGCTGTGCATTTCTGAAGACAGACCTGCAGATCCAATCTGCAAATCTTTAAAGAATTCTTTTGTTCTTTCTTTGATGTGAAATTCCATGCAGGTTTCCCATATCTAGAAGGCAGCCTGAAAGCTCTGTTTTTGATAACAGAACAATAATTTGTAGCAAGTGCAGACTATTTTCATACTGCAGTGCCCCGACTACAGAGGGAGGGTTGCTGCATTAGAGCAATTGTGTGCAGTCCATTATATATGTTGCTTTATTCTTCAATTTGCATAAAACTCTTAATCAGGAGTATATTTGGGATTGGGGACAGAGTTTTCCTATTCCAAAATGTTCCAATATTTGTGGATATAATACACAGGGTCTCGTTTATACTCACCACACATTAAGTTGTAAATTTCAATGTTTTCAAAAGGCTTCACCTCAGTTTTGTCTTTAAATCCTGGCCCATATGCCATGAAGATGGCCTGGATAATCATAATAAAAACAGTTACTCAAAGAATTTCCTCTTTTTTTTTAATTTAAAACAATTCATTCCAATGTGTTTTGTTAAAATAGATTTTAGCTCATTATTTTAAAAAAAGTCAGTTCAACATTTTAAATTGGAGCATTTGTGAGGATAACAATTGGTTATTATGAATATTATTATGGGTTTAGAACATGAGAACATTATAAAAAGAATCAGTGATATATAAAAAGTCCAACGGCTTATTTGGGATCCATACACAATGGCCTATATGTAATGTAATCATTAACAACCACTCTCATTGCTTTTTCCTACAAAGACTTCTCACAACTCATCAATACCACAATTTGGTTGTGCTCTTGCTCAGCACTCCCTGACATATGCAATGAGGACCTTGCAACAGCTTAGCTGAGCATAACTCAAAACCTTACTACAGGTCATGAAAACTGCTTAGGGCAACTGCTTTATAAGCACATGTTTTATGCACATTTTTTTCCTATTAAAAAAAAAATCTATTTACCTCCATACTTCTGAATTCATTGTCATAGCCATGGTTACCACCACCACAAAATGTATAACTTCTACTCCTAAAAACAGAAAAGTACTGAATTATCATAACAGTCAACAAAAATTACTGAGTACTCCAAAGCAGAACTGACCCAAATGGGGAGGGGGGCTTTATGTGTTCTCCCAAAAATGCTTCCCCTCCTTCAGCGATGGTGTGATGATAGCTTCAAAAGTACATTAAACGTTTTACCTATTTAAGGACTTTTGCCCTCATACTGAATGAAATTCATCTGGCCTCAATGATGTCCACACACAGCCAAATCTGATTACCTACTTAGTATAGTGATAAAAATAAAGATGTGATTCCAGTCAATCAGGGATCATTTCAGCAAGGAGACTGAGAGCCCAATCCTGAGCTTGGCATGCCAGCTCACTGCTGGCGCACACTGTCACAAATGTGCCATTAGGCACATTTGTGGGCCCTACTGCTGGGCGAGCACCGGTAGGAGCCCAGTGCTGCCTGGCGCCGGGCTACTGCCGGGCAGGCACCCAACCTCTGCCACTCGGCAGTCGCACAGACCACCGAGCAGCGGAGAGATAAGCGGGGGTGGGGGGAAGGTAGGGAGGAGGCTTTCTAGGGAGGCAGGGAGAGGGCAGAAGGAGGCATGCCGGGGGGAGGGAGCAGGGGGGGAGGGAGGAAGGACTGGCGGAGTTAAGCTGCACCGGATCCAGAGCCTCCGTGCTGGGCTCACCGCCCTACACAAAGGCTCTTGATTCACCGCCAATCTCATTGATGGTGAATCAAGTAGCCCCATTGTGGGGCTACTTTCTTTACCCAGGGGAAGGGGACAAAAGTTCCCTTCTCCCGAGGAGTCACCAGCGGCTGCCCGAAGTATGCAGGATGCGTTGACAGCCATTTTTGGCACTGCCACAGCCGTGCACCCCAGGCAGCTAAAGACTGGGCTGTTAACAGGAAAAATACTGCTAAAAAATAGACAAACATTCTCTCAATTCCAAGGGTTTTCAAAAATATTTTGACCTGGTGATTTCAACCTCAAAACCAAGTTTAGGTATTTATGTAAGAACCAGGAAGCTAAAGTTTCCACAGGATTGTATTGCCATACTTTCTTCCACGCAGCTGTAATTTACACTGATGTGCTATAGCACCTAGTAATCTTCATTATGAGCCGGGTGCCAGTATAAAAATACCAAGGATTCCCTATAAACAGGAAAATTCCCTTAAAACAGGGGTTCCAAAAGTGTGCATCGCAGTGCACTCACAGGGGAATGCATGGCCTTTCCAGCTCACCAAGTCAACATTGTGTGAGATCTCATTAAAATAGTGCGAGATCTTGCAAGAAAAGCATGAGATTTTGCGAGATCTTGTGAGATTTTACGTGATGTCGGCTTGGCAAGCTAGGAAGGTCACATGGCACCCCTGCAAGTTGCCGCAATGCACACTTTGGGAACCTTTGTTTTAAGGGAATTCTCCTGTGGGAGATGGATCTTGTCACTTAGGCTCAAACTTAATTTGATTCTGAATGTGCAATATGTCCTTTGTGTGTGTGTGTGTGTTTTGGTTGTTAAATAGTGCATGGGGAGGAAGAAGACAAAAAAGCCTTCAAACTTTACTCCCACCATAGTTCCAGTTCCATAACATACGCCCATGCATTATTTTATCATGGGTAACCTTTCATTGAAAGACAATGGAAACCATCCCTCCACCCATGGTATGATTTGAACAGTGGCAGAAGAAAGTTCCTAAAGTTCTGCTATGCACCGCTGCAGTTTCACCCATTGACACACATTTAACAACAACAAAACCCCAAAGGGGAACATTTTTAAAGGTCACATCTAGTCTGGCCCTGAGAAAAAGCATTTGCTTGAACTTTTCTTCCAACATGGTCATATTTTCTCCCCCACTTTGATTCCAAAAGGAATACGCCCAGCTATCAGGAGAAGGAAAGAAGAAAGTATATCTAGAATTGATACATAATCATAGTGGTTAATCACATAATTTTGTGATTTCATATCCTTTTTGGAAACACTATGGGATAACATAATCTGACCTCAGTTCATTGGAAATTACAGAAAGAGATGAGAACACTGTGTATGAACTAGTCCTGAACTTTAGAACAATTCTCAAAGGGATGAATACTCAGTTCTGTGTAGTCTATTACACAGTGTAGTCTATTCCTGTGTTCTGTGTAGTCTATTCCTCTGAGAGGAATTTTATCAAGGGGTACAAAGTTTCTTTGGGTCCCCTTTAGGGGTATAAAGTTTCCTTTGGGGTACAAAATTTCTTTTGGACCCCTTCCCTTCTCCATTGGATCATAATTTCATATGGTCATTAGATCATAATTTCTTCTAATTATAATATATAAAACAGTGTAGGCTTACAAAAAAAGGTGAATGCTAGTTTTCACACAATATATACAAACATTTTCTGAGATCTGAGGAAATTTTCAGGCCGTCTGTTTTGGCTCCTAGGCCCTCTTTTTGATCTCAAGCCCACGTATAATTTACCCCCCATACCCACCCTCATGGGTCCTGGGCTGGGATTATACTTACTTTAATCGTTCACGACAGTGTTTCTCAAACTGTGGGTTGGGACCCACTTGGTGAGTCATGAGCCAGGTGGGTCCCCATTCATTTCAATATTTTATTTTTAATATATTAGACTTGATGCTACCATGCTATGTGACTGCATTTGGGGAAATGTTACAGTCCTGTACTTTGAACAAGCTATTATGTATATTATTTTAACAATGATAGTCAATGGGACTTAATCCTGGGTACGTGTGGGTAGGATTGCAATCTAGGATTGTTAAAAATTTTCCTGCTTGATGATGTCATTTCCAATCATGACATCACTTCCGGTGGGTCCTGACAAATTCTCATTCTAAAAAGTGGGTCCCGGTGCTAAACGTGCGAGAACCACTGGTTCAGGAAATATGTATCTTCATACGAATAAAACACACTTTCTACGTGAGGACTATATTGAAAAAGATCTAAGCCACACACACACACACACACACACACACCACTTTCTTGTTATAAACACAATGAAGAATTGTATTTTACTAAAGCTATGATCAGTACTCCAAGGATACAGACCTGTTACCAGTTATCTCCCAGATGAGATAACTTTTTTATGTTCTTTTTTATGTAAAATTTTAAATATTTATGTAAGCCATTCATAGTGTTTGGGATTGATTGGAAAATCAACAAAATAACTAAACAAAAAAAAAATTATAGCACTGATGGTTTGCTGCCCTTTAATTAACACATCAAAATATGCCACCTAAAGTAATCTAGCTCTGATTGTGCTACCACTGTCATACCTCACAGCCAACCACTGCCGATCCACCATAAGATGAACTTTGTCAATACGTATGTTGTTAACATAATGGAATCTCTTCGGTAAGTTTGGTGTCAGGTAGGCTTTGAAGTGCTGATCTGGCTTTCGGCACTGTAAATAACAACATGAAATAAAGAGATTTGAATAGCACAGAATACAAACACAAAGATCAACCGAGTTAACATGCAATGATTTCACAGGCACTCAGTTGTCTATGAAATACCTACCCTCGCAAATTTTTGGTCCTGTATAAACCTACTAGAGAGGATCAGGGACACAGTCTTGCATGAAATCAGATATCAATTATTGTGCCTTCTTCACTTTGGACCAAAACTGTGATGCTTGCATTTGAGCAAGAAGCATTTATGGCTAGCTCATGAACTGCTTCTCCGCGCTACGAAGGGCTTCTGCCCACACTAGAGGGCAACTCACAGGAAACAGGGGTTACTGCTTCCTGTTAGTCTCTTTGTAGCTTGCAGGCTTCAGTTAAGCAAGACAGTTAGGACAAGAAGCTCCTGTACTGCAAGCGTTTCTACAATAAAACAAGGTAATGAAATGAGCATGCGGGGTGGGGTGGCGCGGGGACTGCTAGTCATATAGGCACCTCCTGTATCCAGTGTTTCCATATCCAGAGGGGTAGGCCTGAAACAGAAACACTGCAGATACAGAGTCCCACTTGTATGCAACCTTCTTTTTCCTGATCATCAGTAGAGGCTGTATAAAGCAAAACTTTCAAGGAAAACAGTTTGAACTCACTGCAGAAATAAGGTATTGTTATTACACCTAGAAGGGAAAGAGATAAACACATTTACTCACTGTGAGGTTTTTAACAATTCCTTCAGAATCAACTGTTGGGAAGAAAATAAAAAAAATTATTTTGATTGTATGTGCAAGACTCCATGTAATTTTTCTACTTCTTAGGAACTTATTCTCACATTTTGCTCCAAATACCAATCTCAAGGCTGCTCCATCACTCCTGTTTTGCAAGCCTCCTTTGTATCAGAAACCTGGATTGCAGCATGTTATTATGCTTGTAACCTATGGCTGCACACTGAGCAGGGAGCAGTAAAATGCCATAAAATCTGAGATCACAGGAGCACATCTCTTTCCTCTTCTGAGTGATAACATGTAAAATTGATATTTCACATGACAGATTAATAAGGGTTTCTTTGATATTGCTTCCATAATGCAACTGATAAGTCGACAATAAACACAAGTGGCCCAAACAGTTCTGAACCAGTTCCAATCTAGCTGACATAAAAGTCCAAACTGCAGCATATCTCAGACTTTTGAACCCAACAAGAATATAAAGGATTGCTTCATATCACCTAAGGCAGTGGTTCCCAAAGTCCTCCTTAGGAGATGGGAACCACTTAAGTCTTTGTGTGGGTGGGGGGATGTCAGCAACATGATCCCCAGAATCGTGCTGTTACCGGCAAAAGAAGGGAGGGTTCTGACTTACCTGAAGCCAGCACCGGCCTCCAGGGGGGCCCACAGACACCGCTGCAGGGCTCCCCAAGCCTGGAAATGAGTAAAAATTGTGATTGGAAACCACTTCCGGTTTCCAGTCACATCCCCTGTGCTGACTTCAGGTAAGCGCTGGTTTCAGGTAAGTCAGAAATCCCTCCCACTCTTTCCCCAGCAGCAGCGCAGTCTTGGGGATTGTGTCACTGTTGTCCTCCTGCCCCCATCCCTTAAGGGGCCAGAGCCCAGTGCTTCCCTGGCTTGTGGGTTGTGACCCACCAATTTGGGAACACTGAACTAAGGTGTTAATTCAGCTAGAAGGAGTTCACATTCCCAAATCTATTGGTGCTAGGAACCAATAACAGAAAGCAGTTGCAAGAGCTCCCACGTACCCATAGATCAGTTCCAGCCATAAAGACTGCCCCATTCATTTTAGGACCAAAAAAAAAAAAAAAGGCTGCTCACACCAGCCACTTGGTCTGCCTATTCCAATGCAAGTTAGGATTGGGCTGCCTGTCTATTTATCAGCTGCTTCCAGATAAGCAGGACCAGTCCAGTCTTACATGTATAAAAATCCTTTGGAATATTTCTTGACCGAATACGAGGTGCTGGTCCATCATACATATAAAAATTAATTTTATCAAAATAATCAGTCATATATTCCATCTTGTTACAGAAGGTCTTATCCATTCCTAAAAAAAAGACAAGAAGATATTAAATACTTTTATAATATTCAGTCTGAAAGATCAACAACGCCCTTTACTCAGTGACAAAAGAGCAAAACAATTATACCGTGATCAGATAGAACAATGAGATTGGCACACTTGTGCAGGTTTCTTTGTTTTAGGCCTTCCATTAACATTCCCAGAGTCTGATCTGCCAACTGTAAGGCTTTAACAACCTAAACAGAAGAAGAGAAGGTGTCATAGGCATTTGTCCCTTCATGTGGCATTCAATACCCCAACTGTCTATCACTTCCTCCTAAGATCATACACTCTCTCCTCCAGTCATGTGCAAATTCCCACACCTTCACTACACTTAATCATATGCATGTTTTCTCTAAAGTAGGTTCCACTGTATTCAATGGACTTATTCCTAGGTGAGTATGCATAGGATTGCAGTCTGGACTATGGTGTGCTATTATCTGCCCACAAATAGAACCATGATTCAAATGTGGGGGGGGGGGGTAGGAATTTGAACAAGAGAAAGGAAGGACTGTTGGGATGGACTGTGCAATTCCATAGCCTGATTCTGATTCTTAAACCATAGGACTACATGACACCAACCCACTGTGTCATACTGCAGCCCAGATCATTTAGGGTCTTTCAAAACTATGATTTGTATCCAAAGAAAGTGAATCCTGATTAAGTATGATTAGACAAGTGACAGCCCAATCCTGCGCTCCTCTGGCACGTGGCTGTAGTGGCACAGAAAACGGCTGCCACCACATCCAGTGCACCCACAGCAGCCGTGGACGGCCCCTAAGGAGAAGGGGACTTTTGTTCCCTTCTCCTGGGTAAGGGAAGTAGCCCTGCAATGGGGCTACTCGATTCACCACCAACCAAAAGCCCTGCACAAACGCTCTGGATCTGGTGGAGCAGAACTCCACCAGACCCACTTCCTTCTCTCCCCGCTCCCTTCCCCAGCACACCTCCTCCCCGCCATCTCCCTGCTTCCCCATCCCCACAATGCTTCCTCCCCACCTTCCTCCCACCCCCACTTACCTTACTCCGCCGAGCGGTGGAGGCCGGGCACCTACCTGGCGCTAGCCCAGCACCGGCCAGTGCTGGGCTGGCACAGGCACTCGCCCAGCAGTAAGCCTCACAAACATGCCTTATGGCACGCGAGTGCCCCCCCCAAAGCTTACTCCGCCACTAATTGGTCCATATGTGTGTCCAGCTGAATCAGGTTCCTCAATGTACAATGTATAGAAATCTGGCCTGGAGTTCAAAAGAAAAGTGCATTGTGACTAATTGAAAGTGAATCCTAGTCAGCCTCCTCCCAAATTATTCTGCATAATGACATAGTTACAACTGTATATCAAGTTCTCTCTCTGTTACCTGTACTGCAACCTATCCCATGTCTGGCTATCATTGCAACAAGCATTTCCCTTCACACGCAACCAATGATGCCAAGCAAGGACAAATAATGCACAATGTAACACCACCATATACTAGAGAGAATGAGAAATTCAACATGAGACTGCTCTTTTCAGCAGCAATATACGTATTTGCCTATATTTGCACACTGCCTATATTTGAAAACATTTATTTATTTGAAAAATTTCTATCCCACCTTTCCCATGCCAAAGCAAATACCCAAGGCAGTTTACAAAGCTCTATGATAATAGTACAATGCATCACAACAATAAGTAAAAGACATCAAAACTGAGCATTAAAACATTAATTTTAATATTAGAGCCCAATCCTGAGGTCTGCAGCACGGCTCTGCGCCTCAGACCACAGTTGCAAACATGCCATAAGGCACGTTTGTGGGGCTCACTGCCGGGCTCCTGCCAGAGCTAGCCCAGCGCTGGTTGGAGCTGGGTTAGCGTGCGGCAGTGGCCTGGGTTCTGCAGCTTGACGGTCGCCCGGGCTGCCAGGCTGCAGAACGGGAGGCAGGGGCGTGGCCGGGGGCGTGGGGGAGGCGTTCCGGAGAGGAGGGTGCCAGGGGACGGGTGGGAGGTGTGTCGGGGGGAGGGAGAGAGGCCGATCCGCGGAGCTGACCTCCACAGGATGCCAGGCGCTCGTGCCTTTTGGTTGGCGCTAAAGAAAGTAGCCCCATTGCGAGGTTGCTTTCCTGACTCAGGGAAAGGGGACGAATGTCCACTTTTCCTGAGGTGCCTCCCACGGTAGCGTGGGAGGCGCAGGATCCGGCAGGAGCCCTCCACAGAGCCGCCGAGCCTAGGAGTTCCAGGCAGCTCAGGATTGGGCTGTAAAACACTGATTCCCAAACTTTTTAGCACCAGGACCCACTTTTTAAAATGACAATGTATTGGGAGCCACCCAGTTTTACTTGCCTTTAAAAAGGAGATCTAGAAAGAAATGGTATTTTCTTTATTTACACTGATAACCATTAAAATACCCTCAAAGATTTAGGGCCAAATGCTATCCAATTTTCCAGTGCTGATGCAGCTGTGCCAATGGGGTGTGCACTGCATCCTGTGGTGGAGAGGCAGTCACAGAGGCCTCCTCAAGGTATGGAAATATTTGTTCCCTTACCTTGGGACTGCACTGCGGCTGAACCAGTACTGGAAAGTGGATAGGATTGGGCCTTTAGTTCCCCATATTTACACATGCTTGCAAACTGCAGGACCTGAGCTCTTTGCAGGGTAATTAGCAGCTATGTATCTAATTGTTTAATAGCTTCAGCGCTTGAGGCAATTGATCTTTCTGTCACCCATTGGCAAAAATTGGGTCACAACCCACCAGTGGGTCCCAACCCACAGTTTGAGAACCACTGCACTAAAACATTAAAAACGTTGAAATAAAGCAGAACCAAGCAAAACCCAACACATATCATCAAGCCATGGGGGGAGGGAACAAATTAGTAGCAGCAATCAAGCCACAACACTCCTGCAGAGGCACAGAGGGCAAACAACCACCCATCAATCAAATGCCAGATTTATTTATTTACTTACTTACTTCATTTGTACCCCACATTTCTCCCCAAAGGGACCCAAGGCAGCTTACAATAATCAATTAAAAACATGAATTAAAAACAAATTTAAAAACACATTAATAACAAGACAACAGATGAAATAGGTATGTTTTGAGTCCTCACTGAAAAGCCAAGAGGGAGGGAGGTAGTTCTTAATTCTCTTGGAAGGGAATTCCATAATTCATAACAATGAGGAATAATGAGGAAGCAGTCAAGATGAAAGAAAGATCAGACACTTGAGCTGAAGAGACAGGGAAGAAGGGTGAAAATGGTAGCCAACATACTGTAAATCTCCATTACCTCTCAGATTTGGGAAGATCAAGCCAATTCAGTAATTGTGTGACTCTTGCCTGATATACAATTGATCTACAAGGAATAATAATAGTTAAGCATTAGAAAAAAATTACGTGGTATGATATTGTTTTAAAGCAAATCATAGCAAATCTACATCTCTAGAATTTTTCTGGTTATCAGTTCCACATTTCCAGGTCAAACAGGATAGAAAATGTTTTAATTCATTTTAGAGAATAATATCATAAAATTTGCCCAGGCAGTGTTATTAATGTGATATTACTTACTACCACAACTCCCACCCAGATATTGAGAGGTGGACTCCAAAGTCTGCGCATCAAATGCTCAGAGTCTGTGCGCAGGTATATGTGTATGCACACATTTGGCTGCTCTTTGGTTAGCTGAAAGGGCAAAAGATGCCTTTTCTGAACAGTCTTTTCAGATATTCAACATACTGCTTTCCAGTTATAGTAACTAGGTGCTCTGTATCTAGGTAGAAGAGGAACAGGAACATGCTGGTCACTCATGCCCCACAGTGCCAATAGCCACACTTTCTGCCAATCCACAGAGCTATGTGCTCTCCTGCTAAGCCCCCTTCTTACCTCAGATATAGTGCTTGTCTGAGAAGAGCAGCACTGAACCTAGAGACACTTTATTCCCATAATTTAGAGAGCCAGGTACGGTCAAGCAAAACCAAGCACAGATACTCACAAGATATGCTTCACATAACATATACTTTGCACTAATCTCGCGTATGAAGACTCTGCCCTGCTGTATTGTAATTTGACATATTCAGGTCATGGAATTAGTGCTTTTGCTTCTATGATTGATGGGAACTCCTGTATCTGAGCTAGTAGCTTGTCAGGAAAGTGGCTTAGGAGAAAATGTTTCAGCTGCCAACATAGTGCTGTGAGAAAAGCAGCTGCACCCTCCAAACAGCTTCCTGCCATGAAACCAGTAAAGCCAACATGCATTCATTAGTCCCAGGCGCTCATGAGTACCAGGAGCCTGACAAGGAAAAGGACTTTGAAGGCCAAATCCTATCCAATTTTCTAGTGCTGGTGCAGCTGTGCTAATGGGGCATGCATTGCATTCTGTGGTGGGGAGGCAGTCACAGAGGCCTCCTCAAGGTATTTGTTCCTCAAATTCCTCCTCAACATTTGTTCCCTTACCTAGGAGCTACATTACGGCTAGAGGTTAGAGGGCAAGGGTTATGTTCTAATACAGATGTCTGTATTCATTTGTTTTATAATGCATGCCCCACCTTTCTCAATTTGAAATGAATCCATTTATAACCACAACTAGAAACAGATTAGAAATTTAAGAGTCCAAGCCTATGCCTGTCTACTCAGAAGTAAGTCCCATTATAGTCAATGGGGCTTACTCCCAGGTAAGTGTGGATAGGATTGCAGCCTCACAGCCCAATCCTGAGCTCCCGTGGCATGCAGCTTTGGCGGCATCGAAAACGGCTGCCGCAGGATCCTGCACGCCACCGTCTACTGCAGGCAGCACATCAGGAGAAGGGGACTCTCGTCCCCTTCTCCCAGGTAAGGGAAGTAGCCCCACAATGGGGCTACTCAAGTTACCACTGATCAAAAGGTCAGCGGTAGGGTAAAGGCATTCATGTAGGTGCTGAGCCCCACACAAATGCACAGGATCTGGTGGAGAAGAGCTCCACCAGACCCGCCTCCAGCCTTCCCCGCCCTCTACCTTTCTCCAGCCTCCCTGCCATGCTTCCTCCCCACCCCCTGCCTGCCCCCGCTTACTATGTTGCGGCTCAGCGGTCCATGCGACTGCCAAGCGGTGGAGGCAGGGCAACCGCCCAATGCTAGCCCAGTGCTGGCCAGTGCTGGGCTTGCATGGGCACTTGCCCACTGGTAAGACTCGCAAACGTACCTTACGGCAGGTTTGTGACAGAGCATGCCGGTAGGAAGCCGGTGCGCCGAGTTCAGGATTGGGCTCTCAGTCAACAAAAATTACAACAAAATCAATAGGGCCCCCCCCCCCCTGCAAAAATATGTTGATCAAAATCACCAGAAGAATGCATAAAAAACAGAGGCATTGATGGAGACAGAGCTGCAATCAATAGGAGGTCAGAAAAGGCCTGCTGAAAGAAACAGGTCTTCAACCTCAGCCAGAATATTGGCAAGGAGAGCACCAGCTCTGCTTCACAAGGGAAGGGGACATCACTGAGAAAATGGGACCATCAGCTGTGCCTCAGATGGCAGTGGGATATGCAAGAGAGTCTCTCCAGATAATTTTAGGGAGGGGGTTAATTCATTTTTGCTGTGCAAACTGCTTTGAGAATGTGTTTGTTGAAACACAGTATATACATATTCTAACATTATTATGACAATGAAATCCTTCGTTTATGTGACCTGGCTTATGCTCTTTCATTGTTTTGTTACTTCCACTTCAACTTACTTGTTGTACAACATATATATGTTAGGGAACGAGTCATTGATTTTTACATCAGATCCAGGCCAAAAGTAGGTGCCTGCTTTCAAACCTTGATACATTGCTGTGTGCCAAATCTGCAAGAAGGTACATACAACAAATCATTAAAGATATGCATCTTAGTAGGACAAAACCATAGAATCATCTCCATACCCTGAACTCTGATGATGGAAGGCCTGTTTCTCAAACTGAAATTAGATTATAAGACACTTGTAGTGGAAACACATACCATTATTATCAAACTCCCTGCCATTAAAAGCTTGTCACCTAAAAGCTCGTTTTCAGTGGCTGGTCAAAACTTTTTCTTTTTTTTTTTCTTTTTTTACTGTGCAGGGTCTTTATGGGGCCTGTAACAAAATAATTTCTTCAATCCTGCTACGGTTGTGTGGGGCTCTTAGCTCCATTTGCTATTCTTTTCACCCAGTGTCCAGAGAGCAAAGAGCCCCAACTTCTATTATAAGATTTTTGGATTAGGAAATAACTCATAGATTAAAGCTGAATCAATGAAAAACAAACCCTCCCTTCTTTGTAACCACAAAAATATATTTATTGGTTATAGTTATATCCTCCTTCCTCCCTCTCCCCCACTGGAACTCAAGGGAGCGTGCAGGGAGTTCTCATGTAGTAACCAAACCCTGACTAGCTTTGCTTCACTTCACCAAGTGGACTGCATCATGTGCCTTAAAACATGGCACATGATGCCATGGTGTAAACATGGGCGTTGCAAGATTCCGAGGTCAATATATTAGAAGAGGTTGTACATCTTTTTTCATGTAGACTTTATAAACTGTCAGCTGGTATTCTGTCACATTTTTAAAATGGACTAATCTGGAGTCTACAAAAAGCATTACAGACATTAAAGAATTCATACAGGCTGTCCACTCCACCAGGCAGGATTTGACTTGGTGCTTGAAGAAAGCGAGAAGTTCTGGTTTAAATGTACATCATACATATTGTTGTCAATGATGCCATGAGATTCTGGATATAAGCCCTAATAAAAGAAAACACACACTGAGTTAAGATAAAACACTAAATATGACTCTAAGATAACGAAACCTGCTGAGTAATTTCCAATCCCAGGCTGGGTTGTTATCGTCATAAATGTTAACGATGCTGAAAACAGGAATACTTATATAACTTTCTTCCTCTACCCTGTTTCTAGTACTCTTTTGCTTAATCTTATTTTCAATAAATTGAAAAAAGATTTTTTACCTGCTACAAAACATCGTGTCCCTTTTTTCCTTGTTACCATCATTTTGCCAAGAGAGGTTAACTGGGTAATCCCAATCATGATGACTTAATCAGAGGTCTGTCCTACTGAGTTGAATGCAATTTGCCCCTAGTAAGTTTGTTTGGGACAGCAACCTAATGGCCCAATCCTATCCAATTTTCCAGGACCGGTGTAGCCATGCCAATGGGGCGTGCACTGCATCGTGTGGTAGGGAGGCATTCACAGAGGCCTCCTCAAGGTACAGGAACATTTGTTCCCTTACCTTGGGACTGCATTTCAGTTGCACCAGTGCTGGAAAGTTGGATAGGATTGGACCCTAAGACAACAATCCTTATACACTTTCCTCAAAGTAAGCATCATTGAACAGAATGGAATGTATTTCTGAGTAGACATGCATAGGATTTTGCTGTCCATTTTCTCATTGGTATTAGACATTTTGACTCATTCTGCTTCAATGCTGTTTCGATTATTTCTGGATAAGATTTTATATGATTTTTACTGATTGTTTAATTATTTGCTAGCTGCCTACAAATATTACACAAGAAAGGCAGGATAGAAACGTTTTGTAAGTAAATAAAATGAAATCATTTCATCATTTATAATCTAGCATTTAAAATCACAGCAACAGTAAATGTCAGAGAGATTATGTGGGTACAAAGGCAAAACTACTTACAGTAACTATGGTATAGTGGTTCGGAAAGGTTTTCGTTGGATAAGCAGCCCTCATGTACTTTGAATGTGTCCCACACGTCTCTGCAATAGAACAAGCTTGGGGATTATAATATTTCAACAAGGTCATTATTCTGTTAAAAATGAAACACTCAAAACACATGCAAAAAAGATACCAGAGCAGAGCACCAGAATGCTTGAAAATAAAACAAGGAATGCAGAATGGTCTTAACACAGGGGGAGTTTAATGGTGAGGTTCCTTCTTGGTATATATTCACAAGAGTGCTATCCATTCCTTCACAACACTCCTTGCCCTAGTCTCCATCCTGGAATGGAGTGTTTGGCCCAATCCTATCCAACTCTCTAGTACCGATGCAGCCATGCCAATAGCCATGAAGCCATGTCAACAGCTATGCTATTCAGGGTTTGCACTGCATCCTGCAGTTGGGGGACACTCATGGAGGCCTCTTCAGAGTAAGGGAAATTTGTTCCCTTACATCAGGCTGCATCAGCACTGGAAAACTAGATCGGATTGGGTCCTTAGTCTGTGATTAATTAAGCCATAGCATTCTAAACACTGGCTTAGATTAAGCAACGACTTAGTTACAAACATAACAATTAAATAGTTGTGCATATCTTTTACAGATCATTCCATTCTTTTAGAAAGCAAGTAGCTAACACAGTGATTCTCAACCTTTTCTGTCTCACGGCACACTGTCAAGGTACTAAAATTGTCAAGGCACACCGTCAACTTTTGGACAATTGTCAAGGCACACCGTCAAGTTTTGGACAATTGATAAGGCACACCATGCTGTTGTTGGGGTGTGGGGGCTCATATCCCCCAATGGCCCTGTTAATAAATGACCCCCCACCAAACTCCCACAGCACACCTGGGGACCATTCGCAGCACACCAGAGTGCCACGACGCAGTGGTTGAAAATGGTCAACATGTGGATACACACTGGGAACAAAAACTGGGAGGGAGAGAGAAAGAGAGAGGACTGAAGTGGCCTCTCAAAGAAAGGAGGAACCCCCATGTTATGTAGGAAAATACTGCTGTGTTGATTATGGGGTCACTGACTTACACTTCTAACACTGAAGAAAAAGTCTGCCCATGTTGAGTCACTACTTGCAGTATAAAATAGATCCTGACCACATAACTCTATTTACACAGCTGTGGCTGCAATCTCTTAAACTACTTGTGTCAGAACACTTACTTATTTTAGTAGGACTACTTTAGAGTAAAGATGATGACACATGTAGCTCATATGAGCGTCATCCTTATAGGCATTTTGGTATGAGGAAAAGTGAATAAGGCACTCTTAGAATGGCATCCAGAAAGGATTGCCTTACACACCTTGACATTTTAACGCCAAACCTTTAAAAAGAATGCATGCAACTGCCATGCTCTTATCACTTGCAAACTCACTTTGATGACACAAGTAGGCCTCTCATTTGATCAACAATCCTTAAATGAAGACTTGAATTCTTGTACAGTACATGAAAACAAAATTTGCAGATAAACATTTCTTGTATATAGAATAAACTATATAAACCAACATTTCTAAATATGCTACAAATATGATTTTTTGCCATGATGTTGACTACTTCTTTCCCCTGGGGGCTGGGGATAAGAATAGGTTTGGCTGCACTTGTCGTAAGAGGTGACTAAACAGCCACCGGGTAGATGGGACTCGTTAGCCTGGGAAGGCAGCTCATCTGAGAAGGAAAACTCTGATCCCAAACCTCCACTGCCTTGTGGCTACATCCGGTTATGGAAGAGGCTTCAGGAGTCAACCTCGAGGCAAAATCCAGAGCCGGAGTCCCTGAGTCAGTTGATGGCTGAACACAGTCACGTTCTGGCAACTCCTGCGACGCCGCTGGAACCAACTGTATTGGCTTCTGCCTTTCCATTGGACCATTTCAGCAACATGGAGAGGGGGGATTTGCTGCATGGATAACAGTCTATCTTCCATATCTACTTTACCCAGGCTTTGCGCACTGGAGAGGACACTCTGTTTCAGAATCACTATTCAGAGCACGATACCATAGTCTTCCGACACTGAAGGATGCCAACACTGACTACTTCTGTTCTGTCTGCAGAAACAACCACATTTCGAGCTGAAGGGTGTGCTTACCAATTCTATGCTATGAAATACAATGCTACAGATTGAAATCTGCTTGCTTCCAAGGATAAACAATATACTTCTGTAAATGAATTGTATACTTTCTGTTTTCAATTATTGTGTTCATGTTGTTTTTATTGTATTTTAAGCCTTGTTGTAAACAGCCCTGTGAGCTTTTTAATCTAGGTTATAAGTCTTATAAATAAACACCACTACCCTTTGCAACTGGCTAACTATTCAGATACAGTTGTACCTCAGCATTTGTGGGGGTTCTGGAACCCCTGCAGATGCTGAAACCCACAGATAATAAAATCCGTGGGCCAGGGCACACCAACCCTCTGAATGCAATCAGAGCTGTGCTCCAGTCGTGTTTGGAGGCCTTTGGAGGCCCTTCTGAGACCTTCCGTTTTTGTTATATAATTAATAAAGTGGCCCAATTTAGTTCCAAGTTTGTGTCTGGCATATTTATTTGCAGTGCATGGGTAAAGAGAACTAGTCCTCCAGTCAATTGTAGAGTCACATGCAGAACATGGCTAAAGGAAATGGCAACATTGACTTCATACACCTTCATACTGTTCTTCTCCAGAAGCATGGACTTCAGCTTACTTACTAAGCTTTGCAACATTTGGCAGCAGGGAACTCCACGTTTCCAAATATTCTGCCCTAAAGCCATCCATTGAAAAAAGAATGAGTGGTGACCGATCAAATCTGAAAGTCAATGAAATACAGTCATTATTTTATGATTCAGGAGACTGAGCCACTTCCTGGGAGGAAAAAAAGTTACTTGTTAAGTTCCTGTAAAAATCAAGAGTAAAAATCCCAAAAATCAGTTTGAAACATAGAGAAACTATTTTTTTTCTTAGTCACAAAGAAATTGAAAGGAAGCCCAATTAACTAAGAAAATCCACATTTCCTGTTACGTCACAATCACTTTAGCTTAACAGGAAAAGAGGCTCCATCATAAGCCAGCTCATTTCTCAGGAAAAATGTAGATGGGAAAGACACTAAACTGACACTGTTCTGCATGGATGGCAGCAGACTGGGTGTTTCATCTAGATTATCACACCCTGTTCACTCACTCTTTATGGGGGGAGGGGCTGTCACACACCATTATCTTCCCACTTTTTTGAGACCAGCAGCACAGGAATGCAATGACCACATGCGTTGGTTATTGTTGATTTGCTTATAGACAGTTACTGTTCAGGATTGTTTTTAAAAAGGTACGTGGCCAGACACAAGAGACCACAACAGAAATGGGGGCAATAATAAAATAGAAGGGTCAATCTACTCTGTCCCAAAACACGCCATATCCCCTGCTGGGTAGGGAGAGTGTCACAATACTACCTGTGACTACAAATTTTTTTTTTTAAAACAATGACTGTCTGGAAGTATAAGAAGCCCATCTGGAATTGCCCCAGGACTCAGTTTCCTCTTGTTTTCTGACAACTTTGGGTAGTTCTAGATTTACAAATATCCTGAATGTGAAGAAATGTGTTCTAAGGTTTGGGCTAAGGACTAACCCACCATTGTGGACCCTAATTGGATTAGCAAGTAGATGTTAAAGTTCAGACATACAGCTTACAAAATCATCTAACCCAATGGTTCTCAAACTGGTGGGTCGCGACCCTCCAGTTCGTGTAAAGTTTCCCCCATTCCTTTAAGGGGCGGGCGAAGGGAAGAGACAGAGAAGCGATCCCCAGGATCGCACCCATATGGGGGGCAGGGGGGTGCTTGTGACTTACTTTATGAAGACAGGGCTGCAGCAGGCTGCAGGAGGTGTGGGGAGCCCTGCGCAGTCCTCTGCAGCACTTTCCGAGGCTTGGAACGTTCGGAGAAAGCGAGCGCAAAACGGAAGTGCTTTGTGCCCGCTTTCTCCAAACGTTTCAAGCCTTGGGGAGCGCTGCGCAGGGCTCCCCACAGCTCCTGCTGCCTGCTACAGCCCTGTCTTCATAACATAGAGAAGTCACAAACACCCCCTCTCGCCCCCCCTTAGTGCTGCGATCCTGGGGATGGTGTTGCTGCCCTAGCCCGTCCCCCACAAGAACTAAATGAGGGAGTAAAGCTCCCTCAAAGTTTGAGAACCACTGATCTAACCCTTCTGAGCCCCTCAGTTCATTCAAATCCATGGAATATGAAATTTGCTCCCAAGATCCAGTTCTATTCTTTCCTCCCTCCCCCACTCTTTCTCACTAACAGTAGTTATATCATAAATGATTAGTCAGAAATATACAAGCAATATCCCACCATTACATTCATACGTATAAGAGATTAACAACCTCCTATCTTTTCAGAACTCATAAATTTAAAAACTATTTATACAACTTGAATAACAGTGTAAAATGTGAACATTGGATTGTAATCTCTAGTCCAGGGGCAATAGTATATACATTGAAAAATGCATACATACACATTTAAAATTCAAACGTCATCATTTCTCTTTGCATGTTTATGAATTCTGAGTTGTTCCTCCTCAGCCCTTACTTCTTTTTGGATTGCTCACAATGAGTATTGCGTTGTGTCCAGACAGGTTGGGGCAGGGGGGGAATACTGTTCAGTGGTAATGCCTTTGCTTTGTATACAGAAGGTCCCAAATTCAATCCCCAGCATTTCCAGATAGAACAGAGAACGATTCTTATCTGAAACCCCTTAGGACTGCTGATACTGAGTTAGGGCAAAATCCTACCTTGCACCGGAAAAGCCAGGAGGCTTGCGCTGTATCCAGCACAGGATTGTGGTCAGCAGTGGCTTAGCCAGATGCAAGGGGAAACTCTTCCCCTTACCCCTGGGTAAGGGCTGCTGGCCCCAGTGGGTCTCCTCAGACTTGCGCCACCTCCTGAGGTGCATGAAGTTACCTGGAAAGAGAAGTTCATGCAAAGAGAAGTTCATGCAAAGAGGAGCCGTCTGCCACCTTGGGCAGGAGGTCTGGTCTAGAGGGTAGAGCCTCCCTTAGCCCGAAGATAGACAACAGAAGGTTGCCAGTTCGAGGACACCGGCAGCTCCCTGAACGGCTGAGGATGGCGAGACCTTGAAGCAGCTGACAAGCCCAGCTGAGTGATTCCACCTGCTCTTGGTGTGAGCAAGAAGCGTCTTGGCTGCCCTCCATGTGAGAGATGGAGCTGCTTGCGAGCCTGCGTGGGAGAACTGGAGGCCAGAAGTGAGACTAAACCGGGAAGATCCATTCTGAAATGTGGTTGGTTTTTGGAAGAGAGAACCTCTATGATTGTAAAAATCCCCTTGAGGGATTTAGAAATGCCTGCCTATGTAAATCGCCTTGAATAAAGTCAGAGGAGTAATTCGATGACCAGAAAGGCGGTATATAAATACCTAGTTAATATTATTATTATTATTACCTCTCCTGTTGCTCCCTACCTGCAGCATTTAAATGGACAGTTTAAATGCTTCACCTAGTAAAGGTGGCACTGACCAGTATCAGGGCAGTGTTCAGTCTGTCCCGGACATTTAGACATTTTTATTTTATAACCTGCATGCAATCCATCTATGCATAAATTAAGCTTACCCTTCGGGACACTGAGCAGCGCTAAATGAGTCACATGTTTCTTCCACCCACGATGTTTCTCCTGTAAAGCATGTGCCAAAAGATACATTTTAAATTAGGAAAAAAGAAAAGAAATAAAGGCATTTCTTAGCCTCTCCTTTGTTCGCTATGAAAACCTGCATGTTCCTCATAATTGCTACCACATGTTAATTAACAACTGGCTTCCTTAGAAGCTCTGGAAATGACAAAAAGAAGAGGATGTAATGAGGAGATTTCTTTGAAGTCTTTCCGCTTCCCTTTTTTTTTTCCTCTGTGAAGCAATCCTTTTCTTTTTGCATGCCCAGCTGTAAATGCTTAAAGAACAGCATGCACAAATAAGACTGCAATGTGTTCTTGTGAGAGAAGCACATGTTGCTATTGAATGAAATTGTGGCACCGTCTATAAATATAGAACTGAATATTCAGTGCTCCATCCATAGGGGAAAGGTAAGAGGTCCTCAGTGAAACCCAAAAGCTCATCTCTAGACTCCCCCCCCCAATTTTAGTTAAACTATGCCCTGTATCCTTCTAAAAACTGTGTCTGTGAAAGCCAGACTTCCTCTGCTCTACTGTCTCCTTGTGGCTGAAGCTCTGCTGCTGTTTCAGTATCACATAACTCTAAAAATCAAATGAATACTGAAGCAGAGATGACAGACTACACTAACTTTCAATATGCACACAGAATACTTTTGCACCGGCATGATCTACAAGTACACTTTTGAACCATTCCCTCAGTCTTCACCTTTGCAAACGCTCTTGTAGTTTGTGCAGCAATCATTTGTCCTCAAACAGTCATCAGAACAGGAGCAGAAACTTCGGGCCAACCTTGTCTCACCGCAACGTGCTTTGCTGCATGACCAACTCTGAGCTGCAAAATATTAGATGTCTTTTACATTAAAGCTGGCTGAAAACGCGTATCTAAAAATATTTTCCAACGGGAAAGGTACATTTTACTAGAAACAGAATTTTCAATGAGAAAGCATCAATTCCTGTAGAAACATTTCCCCAAAGCAAAAGCTGAAAGGGTGCAGGGGGAGTCATATGTTGCAAATGTGCACATATGTATGCTTTTTTTGGTACTAATGTTCTCACAGGTGGATGCTGATAAATATTTGGTCCATTTTTCTGAAAAATTGTTAAAGACTACTGTTTTTCAGCAGATTGGCATGATAGGCACTTTTAATTGAGGCTAAATAACCAGTGAAAGATAAATACCCTAAAATGACAGACATGCAGAAACTGAGAGTGAAGTTCCATTACAGAATAATTCTGTATTTATACGCATATCATCACTTTGGATGGCCATGGAAATGGCTTTTGAGGATGCTCAGACATGGTTGCCGGGGTACCTTGGGGATGCTTCTGAAAACAGTCTATTGATAATGCACCATTCCCACACCACAGGCATAAACTACGTAAGTATTCATCATATGATTTCCTCTCATAATGTCATAAAGCAACATGCCCCACATCTAGAAATATGAAGTGTGGCATAACTGACAAAACAGGTAGCATGTTTGGCAAAGCGACAAGCGTGAGTCATATTAACCACTTACAAATGCTACTGCCAGAGTGGAGCTTGGTCAACATGGAGAGGCTGGTTTTGGTGGGTTATCTTGTGGTACCAAAATACTGCATTTGCTTTGGTTCAGTAAGCTCTGTAGAACCCATTGAGCCAAGCCTACAACATAACACTGGCTTTTGTTTTACTGGCCAATCTGGAATTGGTAAAAGCAGCCTGGATCACTTTGATCTTGTTTATAGCATGCAATCATAAAAGCCTCTTCTGTTTCTTGACCAAAACCAAGACATACATAAAACCTATGCTAGGAAAGATAGGGTGGCTCTAAATGAAATTGTCCAGGAAATTGTCACACCTACTTGGTTCAACACAAGCAACCTCATAATCCCAGCAGCATGTCTGACGTTTTGTGCACTGGTCATCACAACTACAGCCAGTCAAATCTTTACTGAATTTCTCATTACATCTGAATCTGCAGCTCACTGGAAGGCAAAACAAAGGCAACTGGTTAGAAATTAAATGTATACAGATATCCTCACATCTTCTAGGGCTGTGCACACAGAGAAAAGGCCATAGACAAATGTAGAATTTTTCTCCCATTTAAGAGAATGGGAACTCCAAAGGAAACCTCAAACATTCACAGTAGCTTATATTTCCTGCTCCAAGCGCATCTCCTGCACGGTAAGATGCACTAGTTCCAGCTGTATATGGACCTCACACATATTACTACAGAAATACATAGCATATCACTGCTTGATAGAAATGTATGTTGGGAGGGGCTATAGCCAGGTCTGGTGAAAACTGCTTGATGTGTGCCAAATTTTTCCACCCACTCATCCATTCCATTTTGTATGCATGCCCACGCAGGAGGCCATCTACCCCTTTGTGACCACCATTGGCTCCTCCTCTGCCCATATGTCTTCAAAACTGGCTGGTCACAAAGCATCCAGGAGGCAAAAGAGCTTCTTTTTCTGCATGATCCTCTGCATTGCCACTCCAATTTTTGGCACAAATGTTGGAGGAGGAAGTAAGCCCTCTCACCCATCCTCCTCTTGCTTGCTTGCTCAAGTGAGCAAGAATGGGGCAGTGGCGGGGCAGGTGGCATCCATTCTGTGTCAGTTTGCTACCTCACCCAGGCTACCGCTCAAAATTGTTGTCTCGGTGCGTCCCATCAGTGGGCTGCCCTGGCTACAGCTCAGTGGTAGAGTACATGCTTCTCATGAATAGGGTTTGACATGCAGTCCCTAGCATAGCAAGGTAATGGTTGGCAAACTGCAGTCTCAAAAGACTATGGTATAAGCCTACAGCACCCAGTATTCCCAGGCGGTCTCCCATCCAAGTACTAACCAGGCCTGACCCTGCTTAGCTTCTGAGATCAGATGAGATCGGGCATGTAGTTCACAGTGCTTGTAGAGCTGGGAAGAAATCTCTGTTTGAAAATCTTGAAAGTCCTTGCCAGTTGATGTAGAGACAATACTGATCAGATTCAATGCAAGGCAGCTGTACATGGCGTTCCTTTGCACACAACATCAGAAATGTACAAAGATGGAAAGAGAATCACATCCTCCACCACTGCCTTTTTGAATGCCCTGAATCATTTGTGTGTTTAGCTATGTAAGGACCATACTGTGCATGGTTTTACTTGCATCATCAGTGTCCACCCTCACATGAGTCAAGAGATGTGTGGTATAAGTATTATCCTGTGCATGGTGGCACCTACACATAAGTAGCTAAAAACAGCCAGGGTTCCATTCTTCAATTATTCCAAGCAGCCACTGTGCACCCAGATTATAGCAGCAATCATTCCATGTTATCAAAACAGATTCTAGAAACTCACTTTATTTGAGCTATGTCTGCTTTTCATCTGAGCTCAAGTATGTGACCCCACACGCATATCCTAACCCAGTAGTTTTCAAACTTTTTAGCACCATGACCCCCTTTTTAGAATGACAATCTGTTGGGACCCACCAGAAGTGATATCATTAACCTGGAAGTGATGTCATGGCCAGAAGTGACATCATCAAGCAGGAAAATTTTTAACTCCCCCATACAGCTAAATCAACCAATCAAGTGAGTAAATTGAAAGTTTACAATAAGTTGAAAAATTTATTTAAAATAAGGAAGAACCCTCCTAACTCTCCCAAGCAACTGCTGATCTGTTTTAAAAAAAAAAATCACCCAACACCCCAAAGTCTGCAATCCTATCCACACTTAACCAGGAGTACATCACATTGACTATCATTGTTAAAAGGATATACTTAGTAGCTTGTTAAAAGTACGGATCCATAACATTTCCTCAAATGCAGTCATATACCATGGTAGCATCTAGTCTAATATATTAAAAGTAAAATACACATTGAAATAAATGGGGACACCTGAAATTGGCTTACGACCGACCTAGTGGGTCCTGACCCACAGTTTGAGAATCACTACCCTAATCCTCAGCAGAGGCTTTCAAAGAGCATAGAAGACTGCTGTGGGGAAGAGGGTCTTTTGCTTGTGCAGATTCAACTCATTTTCTGAGTTATGGAAGCGGGCAGCCCAATCCTGAGCTGCCTGGAGCTGCGGGACCCAGCAGCTCCACAAAGGGCTCCCGCCAGATCCAGAGCCTCCCGTGCTACCGCGGGAGGCTCCTCGGGAGAAGGGAACATTTGTCCCCTTCTCCTGAGTAAGGGAAGCAGTCCCACAATGGGACTACTCACTTTAGTGGCGACTGTTTGGTCACTGCTAAAGTGAAGGCGCTCGTGTAGGGCACGCAGACCTGCTCGAGGGCCCTGGATCCTGCAGAGTTCAGCTCCATGGCTCCGCCTCTCCCATGCCTCCAACACACTCCCCCATGCTCCAAGCCACGCCTCCCCCCTCCCTGGAACGCCTGCCCCATGCCCCTGGACACACCCCCATTTCCTGTTCTGCAGCACTGGCATCACTACGTGGGTGCGGGGGATGCGGGCCGCACCAGGTGATGTGTTGTGGGGGGGTGACGCACCACGCGTCCCCACCCCCTGCACGCTTACTAAGCATGCAACGCCACAGCCTCAAATCTGCAGCTGAGTTCCTGCCCTTCCGAACTTGGCTGCAGTTAGATCTAGCATCTTGCACGTGCATGAGCCTCGCACATGCGCACAATGCTAGAGGCACTGCCCACTGCACATGAGGGGGTGCACTGTACATCATGGGGGTGACGTGCTGGCCTCCCGCACTGGGTGACGCAAAACCTAGTGACGCCACTGACCAGAAGTGGGTAGTGATCTTTATTTTCCAATTTTCCAAGGCTAGGGGTGCCCTGTGGAGGATTCCACAGGGATCCCCACACACACTCCCAGAAGCTGCTACTAATACTGGTGAGTCAAACAAAGCCCCTTTCACCCCTGGCAGTGGTGCAATCTTGGGAATCTTGTTGCTGCATTTCCCCCTCCCTGCTCCTTAGAGGGGCAAAGACAGAGCTTCTCAGGCTGGGGCATCGTGACGCCCCAGTTTAAGAAGTTCTGCTTTTAGATTATTCTGGACTGAGGATTCAGAGCTGTTTTGTTCATATCAGGAGGAGAATGATTCATCCATTTCACCTGCACATTTACTAATGGGAACTTTGGTACAATGTGTTAGGAACACAACATTCTACGTCGTGGCTTGTGTAGGCTTCCTTGTATTTTAAATTGTTCTTTGTGTGACTTTCAATCACTGTGGGGCAGAAATGTGAATGAAGGCTTTTCATGTGTCTGATCTTAACTGCCTTTGGTGATTTATGTTTTCTGGACAGGGTCATAGTTTTCTGCACAAGATTTAACATTTCAGATCACTGTGAACTAAGGGCACTGGTTGTTCTGTGTTCTATGATTCTTTCCATCATTTAAATCGGTCATCATTCAATGATTAAGCAAGTACAGAATTATATTCTTCCACTGATGTAAATGACATGCTGAACAATCTTTGCAAAGATCGGGCAAAATATGCCCAACACTCTTGCGTTGAGCTTCATACAGTGTTCCCATTTCTAAACAGAAAGTACAATTCATGAAAAGTTAGGTGTGTCTGGGTTTCATTTGCATAAGCTTTGAGCCAGGATTTTAAATTCCACTTATATCATGGGAAATTTAGACACACTCATTGTGTTCAGAGATGGGAAGTCAACATTAACACTGCCTTTCCTGTTTACAACAGCAAGCAGCCAGGCTCTAAAAGTTCACAAGCAGGACTATGGGGTTATTTGCCCTAGTTGATATTCAGAAGTATATTGTTCCTTAACAGTTTTTCAGCTTATATTAACTGAAGAGATGGTAACTGTACCTTGTGGTGTTGCTGCTGGTGTTGCTGGTTTTCTCAGTCCAAGACCCAAGCCTAGTCCAAGTGCTACAACCACCAAAGAAACTACAAGGACCTGTTCCAAAACAACACAAACATGCATATGTTTTAAGGCAAAAATCACACATACATGTATTTGGTCAAAAATACTGCATATATGTTGCCAACATACGACCCTATCTATAAATAGAAGCAACATATTCACTAAAATTGAGGGCTCCTATAATAGCACATAAAATACTGCCCCTCCACTACTGATGTTGGAAGAATGTGAGTCTTTGACCTTTCCCTTTCTGCATGAGGAAAGCCGTGAAATTACAGGGTGTTGGGATTAGATGGAGTAAAATGCTGTTTGACAACCCAATCCTGAGCTGCCTGAAGCAATGGACTGCAGAGTCACTGAAAATGGCTGCCGCTACATCCTGTCTGCCCAGGCAGCCACCGGCGGCTCCTCAGGAGAAGGGGACTTTAGTCCCCTTCCCCCAGGTAAACGGAGTAGCCCCACAAAGGGGTAATAAAAGGTTGGCGATGAATCAAGTGCCTCCATGTCGTGCAGTGAGCCCAACGCAGAGGCTTTGGATCTGATGGAGTTTTGCTCCACCAGTCCCACCTCCCTCCCTCCCCGCTCTCTCCTCCTGGCACACCTTCTCCCCACTCTCTCCCTGTCCTCCACCCCCTCCCCCATCCCTGGAATGCATCCTCCCCCCCTCCCCCTCCCTGGAAAACCTCCTCCCCACCTCCCCCACACCTCAACTTACCTTTCCGCTGCTAAGTGGTCCATGCGACCGCTGAGCGGTGGAGCTCAGGCATCTACCAGGCACTAGCCAAGCACTGGCTGGCACTGGGCTATCCCTGGCACTCGCCCAGCGCTAGGGCCTGCAAACGTGCCTTACGGCACATTTGCAACAGTGTGCATTGGTGGTAAGCCGGTGCGCCAAGCTCAGGATTCAGCTCTCAGCCATCTGTGTGGCTCACTCTTCTTGGTCACTGGGCACCTGAGTTCGTTGGCAACCCTCTCCCACCCACCCATCAGAATAGTCTGAGGCTTAACCGGTTGCCATTATGGAACCAGAATTCTCACAGATTGGCCATTGGAATTCTTGAAACTGGGAAAATACCTGTATTCTCAAATGTTTTGTTCATGGTACATGAGAAGAGCTGTAGTTTCATGTTTCTTGGCACTACCTGGCTTATTAGTGTCTTGATAGTGCCTTCGTCTTCTTCTCTTTTTAACATTCCCAGAGCCATTCTCTTGTCATATCAGAATTTTCTCCTATTCTTTTCTATTAGGTTGCTTCCTCTTTTCCTTGCTCTTTGAAACAGGTGGGTTACCTTATCCTCTCCCAAATAACAAAAGAAAACTAAAGAGATTTACAGCCCAAACCATCAAACTTCCCACACTGCGATGCAGCGGTGCCAGTGTGGTATCTGCTGTATCCCATGGGGGGGTTTTGGCATGTTAAGGTCTCCTCTGGGAAAAGGAAACTTTGTTGTCCTGGGAAAGACTCTCGCCAGCCCAACTGGTTTGGTTAGACCTGCACCAGCAACATAATATTGCTGGTGCAAGACTGCATTGAGCCATGAAGGTGGATCAGGCCTGCGAAGGGAATCAGGATTCAATGGGTGCAGTTGCCACAAAACCCACCCCCTTCATGGGCCCAATTTGCCCTCCTCCATCACCACCCTGTTCCATCCATCCCCCTGCCCCATTCCACCCCTCCCCACCACCCTCTTGACCTCTGCACAACCCTATCTGGGGGCAACAGCCAGGCCACACTCTCTGGCAGAGTCATGTTTTCGACAACCAGAAAGCGCACTATGCTGTTGGAACGCATGTAGTTAGGACTCTGCCTTTAACCAGAGAATGTTAAAGAGGTAAAAGGACAAGAATGTCTGAATGAGAAGGAAACGGTTTTGACAATAAGTATCTTTGGAATTATGTTATTGGGGTGGGCTGTAAGACATTCTTGTTATTTACAATGTGTTTGTTCTGAAGATTCTGCCTTTTATTTACAGGAGTTATAGCATATAATAACAAGAGTCTCTGAACGTGTGCAGAATTCCTTTTCTCAAGGAAAATAAGTAGTTTAAAAAATGGATCTGAAGGTGAAGTGTAAAAGAACATGGGCAGAAGGATGCCTTTTACTTGAGAAGGGAGCCTATTGCTATCGCCTATTCATCTGCCTGTCTGGCTAAGCCAGTTCAGCCCAATACCAGCCACTGTCTTTCTTCTCTTCCTGATTTTTTTTAAAGGTGTCATAGGCCACTACTCTCCTCTCCTCTCTTCCACACACTTCCTATTCTATTTTATTTATTTATTTATTTATTTTATTTGTCATTGTACCCGTGTACACAAGTACAACGAAATTAGGTGCTTTCGAAAGGTAGAACAAGACAAGACCAAAACAAAACAACAGTACAACAAGGTCAGGCAGACTACATATACAATCACCACATTGCTAAACCTCTGTTCAACATATCACTGTACCCCTGCATTTAATCTAGACACTGCACTAGAATAGAAGCTGTTCTTTAATCTACTCGTTCTTATCAACCTATATCTTCTTCCTGATGGCAATAATTTAAAAAACTGGTAACCCGGATGTGAGGGATCTCTCAGAATTTTTAAGGTTTTCGACATACACCTTGTACTGTAAAGCTCCTCCAAAGAAGGAAGGGAACAGCCAATAGTTCTCTGAGCAACGTTGATAACCCTCTGGAGCGCTTTTCTCTCCACCACCGCACAACTCACAAACCAAACACAGAGACAATAAGATAGAATGCTCTCTATGTAGCTGCGATAAAAAGTTACCAGCAATGTCTCAGATAGTTTTTGTCTGGTGACGAGTCTCAAAAAGTACAATCATTGTTGGGCCTTCTTGACCAGAGCCGCGGTGTTTGCACTCCATGTCAAGTCCTTCTTCATGATGGTCCCCAGAAACTTACCCTCGTCCACCTACTCTACACAAACGCCCTCAATACACAAGGGCCAAATGTCAGATTTTCTTTTCCAATAGTCCACAATAAACTCATTAGTCTTATTAATGTTAAAAATAAGATTATTATTTTTGCACCGTAAAGACAACCATTGTACCTCTTCGCGATAGGCAGACTCATCATCTTCAGAGATGAGCCCCACTAACGTGGTGCCATCCGCAAATTTAATGATCTTATTACTGGGATAAATATTGGTGCAATCTGAAGTATAGATGGTAAACAATAGTGGACTCAATACACAGCCCTGTGGTGTACCCGTATTGAGAATCCTGGCAGAAGAAACAAAGTCCCTTAATCTCACCCTCTGAGGGCGATTTGAAAGAAAATCCAAGATCCACATGCAGATTGGATCTGGAAACCCAAGATCTTTAAGTTTAGATATCAGTTTGTATGGTATAATTGTGTTAAATGCAGAGCTAAAATCAACAAAGAGCATTCTTACATAGGTTCCCCGCTGCTCTAAATGAGTTAAAGCAGTGTGTAAGACGGTGTTTATAGCATCTTCTGTTGATCTATTTGCCCTATATGCAAACTGATATCTATCAAATGAGTCTGGAAGACAGGAGATGATGTACTGTCGAACTAATTATTCAAAACACTTCATAATAATAGAAGTGAGTGCCACTGGTCTGTAATCATTGAGGCTACTTATAAAGGACTTCTTTGGCAATGGAACAATGGTGGAAGCTTTCAGACATGATGGAACAATAGCTTGGGATAGAGACCGATTAAAAATCTTAGTCAAAACCCCAGCCAACTGGTCTGCACAGTCTTTCACCACCCGGCCAGATATGCCATCATGTCCGGCGGCCTTCCTTGAATTTACTGCTTTCAGTGTCTTCTACTTCCCAGGCTCTGTGCTTTTATAAATCTGGGGAGCAGAAAGACAAGCAGGAGCAGCTGAAAAGGAGGCAAAAGGTGTGCTGCCTGGAGCAGTAGAAGCAAGGATAACATAATGGTTACCACATCTCTCCCCAGTGTGCTTCACTGTGCTCTCAGCCTCTGAGAAGAAAGACAGGCTGCACAGAGCACCATGTACACTGATAGCATTACATAAACATTACCATGATCAGTGAGAAAGAGCATTCTATCTTGGCTTGCATAAAGAGTAAGGTAAGAAGATATTTTCATTTCTCTTTCCCCACATTTTTGTAGCATATGCCAGAAGTGATCTAATGGTAGAACTGTCCAAAAGTCTTTTTTTTTAAAACGTACGTTAGCAATCAGTTTCCATAATAAGCATTTAGGAAACTGAGATATGACAACATCAGCCAAGCTTTGCAGACATTCATGGAAAACAAACTAAAGTCACCAATGAGATAGCACATACTGCAGATTTTCCCAGGAGTGACTAATATAGGAATGTATGTCTCCAATAAGTAGGTAGCAGGTTGATCTTCCACAAATGTCCAGAGGAACTTAAGATATAGTTCCATTTAGTAAGGATTTCCAACTTCTTTGTTTCTGAAAGGCCAATAAAGTTTGGACTTTGCAAGATTCTGAGCTTTTCATTCCCTTTCCTGGTAGCCCAGTCTTACCTTATGCAACATCACACCTAGAACTATTGAAGACGCTGCTCACAGAACTTGTCTTCTCTCTCCTACGCTAGGGATGTAGGAAAGGAAGGATCAAAGCTTGCTCTCCTTTTGAAAGAAGATTGGAAAGATGCAAGCACAAATGCAGGTAACTACTAAAAGTAGGAGTTGTGATGACGTAGTGCATTCAACTCCTCCCTCAAAGATTTCAATTTCCTTTCATACCTCTCCCCACAGCTTCTGCGTCCAGAGAAGCATGCATTTAAAAGGCAGTTTCTAAAACAGTTCGTATTTACTAAATTTTGTTTTTTCTGTCAGAGAAAACCTGATCTTTCTCAACTTTTATTTACTATGTGTAGAAGGTAGCTTCACATGTCTGATCTTGTCTGATCTTGTAAGCTAAGCAGGGTCAGGCCTGGTTAGTATTTGGATGGGAGATTGCCTGAAAATACCAGGTACTGTATGCTTATACCATAGTCTTTCGAGACTGAAGGTTGCCAACCATGATTTTCTATACAGATTTTTGTGCCAACCTTTCCTTAAAATCAAAATGGTTTGTGGCCCAATCCCACCCAATTTTCAAGTGCTGGTGCAGCTGTGCCAATGGGGCATGCACTGCATCTTGTGGTGGGGAGGCAAACACAGAAATCTCCTCAATATAAGGCTGTGGTTGTCCAACTTTCGGGGAGTTTGAGGGCAGCAGTAAGTGGGGAGGGCAGCAGGAGCAGGGAGAAGGCAGTGACGTGATCCCTAGGCTCACATCGCTGCAGGGGCTGCAGGGACTGGCATTTACTTACCAGTCCCTGCTGCAGCCTCCCGGGCTGCGGGGAGCCCTGCGCAACCCTCCGCAGGGCTCTCCAAAGCTTAGACAGTGAAAGTGGAGCAATCATGCTCCACCTCTGCAAAACTGGAAGTGAAGTGTGATCACTCCGCTTTCACTTTCTGAAGGCTGGGGAGCCCTGCGGAGGGTCACGCAGGGCTCCCTGTACCCCCGGGAGGCTACAGCAGGGACTGGTAAGTAAATGCCAGTCTCTGCAGCCCCCTTAGCGACACGATCCTGGGGATCGCGTTGCTGCCTCCCCCTGTCCCTGCTCCTTAAGGGAAAAAACTCCAGCACTCTCAGGCTGGGGCATCGCAACGCCCTAGTTTGAGAAACCCTGATATAAGGGAATGTTTGTGCCTTTACCTCGGGGCTGCATTGCAGCTGTACCAGTGCTGGAAAGTTGGATAGGATTGGGCTGTTGGATATTGGATAAAGTTGGATATTCTTTGTTGCAGCCTATGATCATATGTAAAACACTTCATATTGCTAAAGTGATCTCAGCTCACAGTGATAATGAAAGAAAGAGCACTGTATGATGGGAGAAAACAGTTGTATAAAACAGTGTTGGACTTAGATCAGGAAGGCCTGGATTCAGATCCCCACTGAACCATGGCTAAATTTGGGCAGATTGCCTCCTTAATCTAACTGACCTCAAAGAGTTGTTGTGAACTCTTTTGTGAATGGGGAAGTATGCACCCTGCCACGAAGAAAAGCAAAATAAAAACGTAATAAAGAAAAAGCCACGTCGGAGAATGACTGGATGCAGATGACCACCACTCTCACAAAACATTCATCCAGCTTCTGCCCTGTGCCTGTTTACGTGACCAGGGGTACCTCAGGTTGCAGACTCAGAATTCCTTCTCTGAACAAACTGCTGTCAATGTTGGAATTTGAATGCAATGCCACCTCTTTGGTTCTTGCAGGTGTGGTCCTTAGTTTCTATTTCCCTCCTATTTCCTCCCCTCCTCAAATTCTCTCTTCTCTCCACACCACTGCAAAAGAAGACAGAGTGCTCTGTCCCCACAATGGCAGACCACATCCTCTCCCCCCCCCCCATGCTTGCACACAAAAGGAACAGCTTCTGGGGGTCTCTGTTCCAAGGCCTCTGATCCAATCAGAAGATGCATATAACTATGGAATTTGAATAAAGTATTTGTTATGAAACCTTAGCCAAGCTTCCCTGTGTTATGAAACTTTAACCAAGCCCCTGTGTACACTTTATTGATAGCAACTAGCAGGAAAGGGGTGCTTTCCCCGACTGGTCTACTTTCCCCATCCTTTTCCTTACCGTTGACATCAAAGAGGAATGCTTGAGTATCTCAGTCACAACTCCTTCCTTGTTATTTCAGTCTGTTATTTCAGTCTCAACTCCACCCATCTCTTTCTACCAGAAAAATGTGCATTGGCAGAGAATAAGGATTTTCCCAGTGGGCCACCCAGGGTAAAGTTGGTTAGGGCCGCTTGGCTTGCCAGAGGAGGCTAAAGCCACAGTTCCCTGAGGGAGAAAAGACTATATAGTAGGCGTGGCCAAACTTGCTTAATGTAAGAACCACATTCGATAAACTTCAGATGTTTGAGACTCACAAGAGAGATGTTTGAGAGCCACAATATTTAAGAAGCATTTATATTCTTAAATATATTTAGTCATCATGAACATTAAACTTGCGTTTTAATTCAGTGTTATACACAGTAAATAATTATAACACTTTAAAAACTTTTATTTACCTTTTACATGCAAAAAAGGAGTTCAGTCAACATACTTTTGCGAGCCACATGTGGCTCATGAACCATGGTTTAGTCACCCCTGCTATATAGAATGACACGTGTGTGGCAAGGGTTTGTGTAGCTTCTGCCTATTCCCTACTAGTATCAAAGTCCATCAGCTGGTGAAGGACCAAAGTGAGACTATTTCCCAAGCCGTTCCCCAGTATATTATCTAACAAGATGTTAAAGTAATTGAATCAAACACATCTAATATTAACAGTGCTCTCTTTCCTTTCTTTGTGTTTGATCCTGATCTTGAACAGTAAACAAAGCAGCGGCTGAAGTGAGTTCAGGAGTTGTTCTTTCAGGATAATTCACTTTGTAAAAACACTTGTAAAAATCTGTACAAGAATTTCCTGAAGTGGAGCCCTCATGTCTTGAAGATCCAAGTAACAAGACATCTCAGGACACTGTAGCTGCCTTAATGGAGCTGTCTAATAGTGCATCCACGGCCACAAAATCTAATGAGCAATCACAGTGATTGGACCTGTTTTTGTGCACCACTTTGCAATAATATATATGTCTAAAAATACTGTGCAGGAATCCTATTCATAACAGATCTATGTGCCAACACATATTATACAAATACTAGTAAAGGCATTATATTTATACACAACTCTGATATTTTATAATGTTGCCTGAATGGGTTTATCAGTGGGGTTGGCAGAGTCTAATTTTTAACCTCTTCGCCCCTGTACACATTTGGAGAATCCATTTCAGATTTTACTAGCAGGAGGACAAATTCCAGTGTGTGAGGATTCGCGACAGTTTCAGGCCTTCTTCTGGACATAGACAAGGTAAATTTACAGAAAGAGCATTCAATAAGATAACGTTATACCTCACAATAGCTATGGCAACAATATCAAAACAAATCAAACCTTTTTTTTTCTTTCCAGCAAAAGTATTTTCTTTTTTTGGCAAGTATGCCTAGCACACAGACCCATGGAATGGTTTATATCAACATCCACTCAGTAAGTTTGCCAGAAACTTTAATGCTTCTGAAGAACAATCATGTGCTCTGAAACCTGGGCAGCCAATACTCTGTGCTCTTTAAGGTCTTTAAACATTTCAATTTATGAAATGCTCAACGAGAGAATATATCCCCCCCCCCCCCAAAAAAAGTATCCTGCTCTGACAAAGTTCTTGCACTAAATATCTTACTGCTGTTAAGATGGGTTTATTTTTAGGGTTACAATCTATCACCACTCACTTGAAAAAGTAAGGAACAGCATTAGTGGGCATGTTTGTCTTCTCCTTTATGACTAAAAAAACTCCACAGTCAGGGAATTAGAGGACAGGTCCTCTCCTGGATTGAGAACTGGTTGAAGATCAGGAAACAGAGAGTGGGTGTCAATGGGCAATTTTCACAATGGAGAGAAGTGAAAAGCGGTGTGCCCCAAGGATCTGTCCTGGGACCGGTGCTTTTCAACCTCTTCATAAATGACCTGGAGATAGGGTTGAGCAGTGAGGTGGCTAAGTTTGAAGACGACACCAAACTTTTCCAAGCGGTGAAGACAAGAAGTGATTGCGAGGAGCTCCAGAAGGATCTCTGGGCAGGAGGTCTGGTCTAGAGGGTAGAGCCTCCATTTGCCTGAAGATAACACCTGAAGGTCGCCAGTTCGAAGCCACTGGCACCGTGAACGGCAAGACCTTGAAGCAGCTGACAAGCCGAGCCAAGTTTTTCCACCTGCTTTGGCCGCCCTCCATGTAAGATATGAAGGATTGTCAGCTTGCGTGGGAGGAAACTGGAGGCCAGAATGTGATACCAGATCATAAAAGGATCCATCTGAAATGTTGTAGTTCTTGAAAGACAGAACCTTCATCAATTGTAAAAATCCCTATAGGGATTTAGTATAGCCTGCCTGTGTAAACTGCCTTGAAATAAAGTCTGAGGAGAAATCTGAAGACCATGAAAGGCGGTATATAAATAAATAATAATAATAATAATAATAACAGTATTTATATACCGCTTTTCAACTAAATGTTCACAAAGCGGTTTACAGAGAAAAATCAAATAACTAAATGGCTCCCTGTCCCAAAAGGGCTCACAATCTAAAAAGATGCAAAAAGAATACCAGCAGACAGCCAATAAAACAGACAGTGCTGGGGTGAGGTAGGCCAGTTACTCCCCCCCCCTGCTAAAAAAAGGAGCACCCACTTGAAAAGTGCCTCTTACCCAATTAGCAGGTAATACCTGTATTATTATTATTATTATCTCTCCAGACTGGCAGAATGGGCAGCAAAATGGCAGATACGCTTCAAAGTCAATAAGTGTAAAGTCATGCACATTGGGGCAAAAAATCAAAACTTCACATATAGGGTAATGAGTTCTGAGCTGTCTGTGACAGATCAGGACAGAGATCTTGGGGTGGTGGTGGACAAGTCGATGAAAGTGTCGACTCAATGTGCGGCGGCAGTAAAGAAGGCCAATTCTATGCTTGGGATCATTAGAAAAGGTATTGAGAACAAAACAGCTAATATTATTATACCGTTGTACAAATCAATGGTAAGGCCACACCTGGAGTATTGTGTCCAGTTCTGGTCGCCGCATCTCAAAAAAGACATAGTGGAAATGGAAAACGTACAAAAGAGGGCAACTAAGATGATTGCTGGGCTGGGGCACCTTCCTTATGAGGAAAGGCTATGGCGTTTGGGCCTCTTCAGCCTAGAAAAGAGGCGCCTGAAGGGGGACATGATTGAGACATACAAAATTATTCAGGGGATGGACAGAGTGGATAGAGAGATGCTCTTTACACTCTCATATAACACCAGCACCAGCGGACAACCACTAAAATTGAGTGTTGGGAGAGTTAGAATAGACAAAAGAAAATATTTCTTTACTCAGCGTGTGGTTGGTCTGTGGAACTCCTTGCCACAGGATGTGGTTATGGCATCTGGCCTGGATGCCTTTAAAAGGGGATTGGACAAGTTTCTGGGGGAAAAAATCCATTACGGGTTACAAGCCATGATGTGTATGCAAAACCTCCTGATTTTAGAAATGGGTTATATCAGAATGCCAGATGCAAGGGAAGGCACCAGGATGAGGTCTCTTGTTATCTGGTGTGCTCCCTGGGGCATTTCGTGGGCCACTGTGGGATACAGGAAGCTGGACTAGATGGGCCTATGGCCTGATCCAGTGGGGCTGTTCTTATGTAAGCAAACACATATTAAATTGGTTTCAGCTGTATGCAGTTGAGGTGGCACAGCCACAGGCTGTGAGAAGAGAAAAGTATTATTTTCTTCATAGGAGAAGAGAAAAGTATTATTTACACTCCTAAAGCTCAGAAGAAGCAGAAGAATTTGCAACCCTAAATCTAGGGGAAGCCTTGGATCTTTTCCACATCCTGTCAAAACCAAAAAGCCAGGTTTCATTCAGCATAGAAACCAGATGGTATAGGAGTGATCTGAGCAGCCATTTGGCCAGGCAACCCCAACTCCTCTGTGCCCAAATTTGCCCTGGATAGGAGAAGCCCTGAACAGTCATGAGGGACAAGAGTTTCTCCTACTCAGTGTTCTGAACAGACAAACTGGGAACACAGTGTGGAAAAATAATAAGGGTTTATTTTACATAAATTGAAAGCAAAGAGGGTATTGGTACAAACAGGCAAAAATAGGCACTTAAAAAGAAGGAATATTAAAAACAGGCCACTTAGAATCAGGAGAACAAAAATAGGCAGGTCCTGTAGTGAAAGGCAAAATGAAAATATAGTCTTGCTGCACTGTCTAGACATGGCCCTACCCAGATTAGCACTTTGGTGCAATTTCTTCAGTGTCTCTCCTCAGCCTGAAAGATGGGCTGGGGCTTCAGAGGCTGTTGGTGTGAGTGTCAGAAGCAATAATAGCCCACAGCAGCCTTAAGTAGACTTGGCTGGGGGGGGGGGGGCTCCTCTACCTCCTGATTTAAGACCACCTCAGCCTGCCTACCTGACCTTCAGCCTGGTAGAGCACATACTTGGCATGCAAAAAGTCCCGTCCCAGGTTCAATCCTCTGTTAAAAGAGCAGGTAAAGGGAATGACCTCTGAAGCACTCCTACCAATCAGAGCAGAGGGCACTGGGTTACTATAGGCACATTTCCAATAGAATGTTCTTCCCCACAATATAGAATGTGGAATGGGTGGTAAGTAATCCCCTTCCTGCCTTCCCATATCCAATGACTAAGGATTGGACCATAATCCAATGACTGAGGATTAATGCCATCCTTCTGCAGAGTGGGAAAAAGCATAAGCACCATTTCAAGGCAAGGGACAGTCATCCAACCCTCCCAGTATTTTAGATCATAAACTATCATTTCTGAGAGGCACAGTGCCGCCCATTATGAAGAATGCAAATATTCTTCAAGTACACTCCTCTTCGGCAATTTAATCTCAAATATAACCAAGAGTAGACCTTTCAGTTATGCAGTGATACTGAAACCTCTTTTGTCTTCCTCTCCCTTTGCCATTGCAAAAAGCTGTACAGTGCTCCTGAGAAGGATTCATTCAGCAATCTTTTTATGAAATGGAGGCTGCAGTTCTTCCTAGCCACACTTACCTGGGAGTAAGCTCAATTGATTACAGTGGGATTTACCTCTGAGTAGACATACATAGGCTTGGGCTCTGAGTCATTAAAAAAGCACAACTGCCTTTCCTATTCACCTCAGCATAGTAAAATAGTGCAATTGACCATGGTTATGTGTGAAATAAACACACATGTGCTGACACAAAGTTTGGGGACTCCTGACTAGTACAATATGTCTTCACCATAGTTTGCATTTATCCTAAAAACCAGAAGTTTCCTAAAAACCACCAAACAGTGGTTTACTGTAAACCAGAATGCAGAATCATAGAACGTTAGAGTTGGAAGTCGTTTTAGAGATCATCTAGTCCAAAACACTGTTCACTGCTGGCAACTGCTACAGCATCCCTGACAGGTGGCCATCCAGCTTCTGCCTGAAAACCTCCAATGAGGAACAGGTCACAACAGCACAAGGCAGGCTGTTCCAGTGCTGGACAGCTCTTACAGTCAGGAATTTTTTCCTCATTTCTTCCTGGTCTAAATCAGTTTCCTTGTAGTGTGAATGCATTGGTTCTAGACCTGCCAACAGGAGCCACAGTAAGTCCTCCCTTTCCTCTGTAACTAAGTGTAGTGTAGTGTGCTGGACAGGGAGGGAGTATGAGAGTAATAGGGCTCATGCCCTTGGTGCCAAACCATAGTTTGGTATACATGTGAATTTATCATGTATTCTTAATAGGTTTTTATTCTTTTGCTTCTGCATGCTTTAGGCTGCAATCCTAACTACACTTTCCTGAGAGCAAGCCCCATTAAACAAAATAGGACTTACTTCTGAGTAGACCTGGTTAGTCTTGTGCCCTTAGTTAATTTAGATTTAGAGTCCACAGAGGACTTGAAGCCCTGTAATGACATACTCATCATGGAATACCAGGGTACAATAAGCTATGAATGAAATAATAATAATAATATAGAGCAGTAATAAAAATCCATCTTTTGTTTAAAAAAATCACATACAGTTTGAAGAATATATATTTCAACACAGACAATGAGATTTCTGTAACTTTCTTGCACGCTGAAAGTGTTATATTTTCATAATTGCCTTTGGCAGCACATCACCCAAGAACATTAATTCCTGCTGTGGCTCTGCTAGGCTCTCACATCCTCAGATCCCTGCCAGAACATTTCCAGATGCTCAGTGGAAATACTGAAAATGTTTATACAGTAGAGTTAAATGTCATGAACCTTAGCTACACATGTAATAAGCTTAAGCTTAGAATGTTGCTTTTTTAAGTAAGCAAAGAGCAATACTTACAGCACAGAGTATCTTATATTTCTGAAGTGTACTTCTCTTAACAACCTCCTCTGTTTGCAAATCCATTAGCTCCATCTTGCTGCTTCCACTTAAGTTGGCTTCGCCAGGAGAAATCATTCCCCCTATTTCAGAGAGCTTTTGGACCTATTTGCTGACGGTCTCCACCCTTTCAGCTGCACTCCAGCTCGGCTGCACCCCAGCACAGAGTGATCATCGCCTGGTCTCACAATATAAACAACTTCAAGAGTCCTCGCTGAGGCACGAGGAAACTATTACAATGCTGGAGTCAGCAGGTTCAAAGGGTGGTTGGCAGTTTGGAGAACGAAGCTCCAGTCATAGTTCCTGTATGTGTTTTATGTGTGTCAGAATGGAAATTCAAGTGCTGGTGAGAATCAGACTTTGGAATTGGAAACCAGAAATATTCATATGAACAAAAACAAAGGAATGTAGATTTCATTTAATTCTGATCTGTTAGTTATTTTCAAAGTATTGTAATATCATAAGTGAAACAGCAACCTAACCACTCCCATCATTTACATCCCCATGGCCTGCAGATTATGCAGTTGTTTTAGTTCTGGGATGGTTGTCATGCCTAAGGAGTGTGGGAGTGGGAGAAGGGCTATGAAAAAACAAACTATACAGCGCAAAACATCTTTAATCAGCTTTCAATGCACTTCTATTACCCCAATGTATTCTGGAGACTATGTTAAAGGTAGGTCTAACACAGAGATCTCAAACATAAGGCCCATGGGCCAAATGCAGCCTCTGGAAGCAGTTTCTCTGGTCCCTGTTATAATTGGGCTCTCTCATATCTTGAAAATATGAACAAGATTTGCAAATTTTCTCTTCTGTCATTTGCAACTAATGAGTTCCTATGTGAGAACAAAGTGCTTACTTCTGGCCATCATCTGTTTAATGATGTCACTTTCTGCCTAATGATGCCACAAATGCTAACTTTGGCCCTCTGTATGAAACAAAATTGACACCCCTTCTCTAACAGATCTCAGATTTCTAACACACTACAGTCCCCACAGAAAGCATTGGGGGAATAAAAGCGCATTGAAAGTGGCAGCCCACATTGGGAAAACCCAGTGGGGCTTGACTCTAGCTGAGTTACAGAGTCACTGCCCCCCACAACTCAACTCAAAAAAGAGTCATAACAGGGCACTTTCTGAGTCTCCAAGTCACCCTTTCATGTCTCTAACAACTTCAGAAGTCACCCCCCTTTAAAAAGCCCACTGCAGAAAAAACAGGGCTGCTGCCTGGGAGTATGTGTGTTGGAGCTCTCTTTGAACACTCCCCTGATGTCCCTGCCCATCTGTAAAGAGGGCAGGAGGAGTGGAAGGGACGGTGAGAGAGCGGAGATAGAAGCAAGAGGGAGGAGGAGGGTCATGAGCAGCAGCTGGGAGGCTTACCAGGATGACCCGATCCTTGGCAGCCCTACTCAGAAGTAGTTCCACTGTAGCTGATCATTCAATGAGGCTCCCTCCCCAAGTAACAATGGAGTCGAGAAGCTGCCATGAGGTTAGAAAGCAGAATCAAGCAAAATAATTTTTTTCCACCTCCCTGAGCTTCTGGGAAGAAATCCCTTGGGTTCCTCATCCTGTTCTTCCTCAGCCAAAAAAAAATAAAAATCTAAATGCCCATCCTTTGTCCAATAATCACCCATTCCTTCCTTCTTATCAGAGATGGGAAAAGAGAGCCCAATTCTGCCTTCTCTCTCCTGCTCACATTAACTCTTTCCTGCCTCCTGGCTGAAACTCCCTGCTGCTCACAGTCAGAATGCTTGCCCCACGAGGTTTTCTACACAGTGGAAACAGTAAGCAAGCACCCCCAGACACAGGCAGACTCAGGTCAGTACACATGGGGATGAGTGCCCCGACTCAAGTCTTTTTCAGTGTCTTCCATGCATGTGACTTGCAAGCTTGCTGAATCACCGAAAAACACACCTTTTCACGACTCAAGTCTGAGTCACCTGACTTGAGTTCCCAACACTGGAAAGTGGATTAAGCTGTAGTGGAAATGCAAGCCAGGTCTTCTCCATAAGCACCAATGTGTATTAGTACAATTCTAACATGGGAAAGTGAAACTTACACCTTCAGACCTTAACGACTAGGCCCCAGTAGTAGGTCACCCAGTTCACAGAAGTCCTAGACCTCAAAAGTAAACTTCACTCTAGTTTAGAGTGTGTCTAAAACACAGGGCTTTGGATCAAATCTACATGGAGGATGCCCACATGGATAAAGAGCAAAGTTAGAGAAACAAAACTTTCTTCTGTAAATGGAAGTCTTACTCAAATGAGGAAAATAAAAGAGAACATAAACTGTGGCAAAAGAAATGTAAGAAGATAATATGGGAGGCCAAGAAAGACTATGAGGAACACATGGCCAGCAACATTAATGGTGTAATGGAAATGCGCAAGGTACCTCAAGGAGGTAGGATGTGGTGTCAGCAGTGGGACCTTTAAGGGTAAGGCCCAGGCATTCAGCATAGAGTGTGCTGCACAGCTGCAGCCACTTGAAGGCAATAGGACTCTCAGGCATAAAAGCACCTGATGAAGGGAGAGTTTGGTGTGGGTAGCAGAAAGAGGAAAGCTTTAAGAAGGACACTGGACTGAGGAGCTAATGAGCTGCTGATGGACTGATGTGTGAATGAACTTTGGAGGTTGCTGGAGACAGTGAGATTGTGTTTGGCTGCCATGCCCAATGCCTGCAGAGGACCAATATAGTGGTGTATGTAGAATATGTAGTGGTGGGAGGAGCTGCTGGCAGGAGAGGGAAGGAAGGAGGACCTCTGCAGATGGAACAGGCAAGCTACCCTGGTGGTGGGGTCCAGCAGTGTTGCAGAGCAGAACTATGGTCATTTTTGAGGAAAGAAGGGAAGCTAATTAGCTCAAAGGGGGCATAATTTTCCAGGTGGAGCTTGGACTGGGAATCTGGCAGAATCAAACAGGAATAATAAAAGCTTCTTCAAACAGAAGAAGCAGGAAACCTGCCAGGGAAGTGGGAGGTCCTCTGGATGGTGAGGAAGGGAAAGGTGAGATAAAAGAAGACTTGGTGATAGCAGAGAAATCAAATGAGTTATTTGCATCTGTCTTCATGGCAGCAGACAGGCAGATTCCGCTGCCCAAACAACCCCTCCTGACCAAGGAATTAAATTGGATTGAGATTAAAATAGAAGATGTTTCAGGCCTAACTGACAAATTAAAGAAAATAAATCACTGAGCCCAGATGGCATCCACCCAAGAGTCATTAAGGAACTGAAGAATGAAGTTGCTGATTTCTTGACTAAACTATACAGCTTATCCCATAAAACAGCTAGGGTGACAGAGGTTTAGAGGATACCAAATATCACACTGATCTTTAAAAAGGAAAGAAGAGGAGACCTGGGAAATTATAGGCTGGTCACGTCTGTTCCAGGTAAGATGGTGGAATGCCTCATCAAAGATAGAATCTCAAAACACACAGAAGAATAAGTCTTGCTGAGGGAGAATCGGCATGGCTTCTGAACCTGTGGACATTATATATCTAGACTTTCAGAAGGTGTTAGACACAGTCCCTCACCAAAGGCTATTGATAAAACTCCCCAGTCAGGGAATTAGAGGGCAGGTTGTCTCATGGAGTAGGAACTGATTGAGGACCAGGAAACAGAGAGTCAATGTCAATGGGAAATTTTCACAATGGAGATGAAAAGCGGTGTGCCCCAAAGATCTGTCCTGGGACCGGTATTTTTCAACCTGCTCAAAAATGACCTGGAGACAGGGTTAAGCAGCGAGGTGACCAAGTTTGCGGATGAAACCAAACTTTTCCAAGTGATAAAGACCAGAAAAGATTGTGAGGAGCTCCAGAAGATCTCTTCACACTGGGAGACTGGGCAGCAAAATGACAGATGCGTTTCAATGTAAGTACAAGTAAAGTAATGCACATTGGGACAGCAAATCAAAACTTTACATATCAGCTGGGTTCTGAGATTGACAGATCAGGAGAGAGATCTTGGGGTGCTGGTGGGAGTGTCAATCCAATGTGCAGCATCGGTGAAGAATTCTATGCTTGGAATCATTAGAAAAGGTATTAAGAATAAAACAGCTAATACTGTAATGCTGTTGTACAAATCGATAAGGCCTGGATTATTGCATCCTGGTCGCCACATCTCAAAAAGGATGTAGTGGAAATGGAAAAGGTGCAGAAAAGTGTGACCAAAATGATTACTGGACTGGTTTTAGTTTTTAGTTTTTTAGGTTGAGTTTTAGTTGATGTTTTTAGTGTTCAGTTTTTAACTTGGTTTTAGTGGGGTGATAGTTAGCCACCCCCTTTCAGATTGGTTTAGGCTCACTAGGTAAAAATGCTAGACCATGGCACCCAGCCTGAAAAACTGTTTATAGTTCAAAAATGTCAGTGGGTAATGGACAATAGGAGGGCCTTTACTCTCAGGGTTGGCCTCTAATTAGTAGTAGTACTTACCCTGTATATTTTATTTCACATGTATTATCTTGATGGATTCCTTACCAGTGGAGTAGTGGTACATTTAAAAGTCCAGGTGTTTATTATGACATCACCCCATAGCTGTGCCTTAGTGAGACCATATAGGCACACACACACCCATATCCATGAATCAGGTATTCATTGTTTCATTTATCTGCTGTTCTCAGCAGCCCCCATGCCCATTATCTTCATTAATAGGCATGCTTCTTGATTTTACAGAGCAGGTAAGAGCAAGCAGTTGGCATGTTAGGGGGACACAGTCAGAATGTTAACAGGAAGCAGGAAGTGTTAGGGGGAAAAAGGATAAGATTTAGCTCAGGGACACAGAGGAGAACAGGAATATATGCTGGCTATTAGAATCTGAGAAGAGCAGTTCAAGAAGCTGACCCAGAGAGCTGTGCAGCACTGATGTTATCAGACCATCTAAATAAGGTGAAAGGTATCTGAGGTCAAAGGCCAGGATCCAAAGACCTCTGAAAGTAATTGCATGAACTTTAGACTTGATATCCATGGAAAAGAGCTTTTGAAGCAGGAGAATTGCTGCAGTCAGTGTTGGGGGGGAGGGGATGCACAAGAAAATCTTTCTGCTTGACTGGGGCAGCGTGTTGCAGCAGCAGCTCTTTGGACTTTGGGCAATAGCTGGGAGCACCAGGAGACATACACAGCCTTGAGGCAAATAACTTGAAAACCAAGAGGAACTCAAGTTCTGAAAAAAGTTAGTAACTACAATGCACTTTTTCAGGATCATATAATGTCAAAGGTAAGGTTGACTGTAGTAAAAATCAATGATCAACAGAGCACAACAGGTGGCAAGCTAATTACAGTGCAATCCAATGCATGTCTACTCAGAAGTAAGTCTCACTGAATTCAGTGGGGTTTACTCCCAGAAAAGTGAGTTCAAGATAGGATTGTAGCCCAAATAGCGATAAGCATCTGCACTTTGAGGGTGCAGTGCACTTTGCATGTATTCTCTGGATGTAATCCTTATTATCCCCAGAGTGCTGAGGTTGAGTAGCTTGCCAAAAGGATGCTAAGTGAGTTCATGGCAAAGGCAAGATTTGAACTGCATCGAAGTCTCTTGGCCACTACACTGCACCAGCTCTCTCAGTGGATTAATTAGTTTAATCTAATCTAATTAGGCTATAATCCTATCCACACTTACCTGGGGGTAAGTCTCACTGACTATAAGGCAGCCAGGAGGTGTGTGCACACACCTCCCCCAGCTTGTTGCTTGAGAGGTTTGTTTCACCAGGCTGGAACTACAAGGAACCCACAAGGGGGAGGGGAAAGGCTAAAAGCTGCAGACACCTATTAGGGAGCAAATCCTGCTGAATTTAAGCTGTACTCATATTGTATGCACACTGACCTGGGAATAATCCCCGTTGAACACAATGGGACTTATTGCTGGGTAGACAGTCATGGGATTGGGCTATCAGCTGGACAACATAGCCAGGACTGTGCTGCAAATTCCACTGCACTCAAGTTATAATTCCATGCATCCATGCTTGGATTTAACAGTGCAATCTGAAGCATGGGCAATTTTCACAATGGAGAGAGGTGAAAAGTGGTGTGCCCCACGGATCTGTCCTGCGACAGGATCCTTGAAGAGGTGCTCTTCAACCTCTTCATAAATGACCTGGAGACAGGGTTGTGCAGTGAGGTGGCAAAGTTTGCAGACAACACCAAACTTTTCTGAGTGGTGAAGACCAGAAGTGATTGTGAGGAGCTCCAGAAGGATCTCTCCAAACTGGCAGAATGGGCAGCAAAATGGCAGATGCGCTTCAATGTCAGTAAGTGTAAAGTCACGCACATTGGGGCAAAAAATCAAAACTTTAGATATAGGCTGATGGGTTCTGAGCTGTCTATGACAGATCAGGAGAGAGATCTTGGGGTAGTGGTGGACAAATTGATGAAAGTGTCAACCCAATGTGCGGCGGCAGTAAAGAAGGTCAATTCTATGCTTGGGATCATTAGAAAAGGTATTGAGAACAAAATGGCTAATATTATAATGCTGTTGTACAAATCGATGGTAAGGCCACAACTGGGGTATTGTGTCCAGTTCTGGTTGCCACATCTCAAAAAGGATATAGTGGAAATGGAAAAGGTGCAAAAGAGGGTAACTAAGATGATTGCTGGGCTGGGGCACCTTCCTTATGAGGAAAGGCTATGGCGTTTGGGCCTCTTCAGCCTAGAAAAGAGGTGCCTTAGGGGGGACATGAATGAGACATACAAAATTATGCATGGGAAGGATAAAGTGGATAGAGAGATGCTCTTTACACTCTCACATAACACCAGAACCAGGGGACATCTACTAAAACTGAGTGTTGGGAGAGTTAGGACAGACAAAAGAAAATATTTCTTTACTCAGTGTGTTGTTAGTCTGTGGAACTCCTTGCCACATGATATGGTGATGGCATCTGACCTGGATGCCTTTAAAAAGGGATTGGACAAGTTTCTGGAGGAAAAATCCATTATGGGTTACAAGCCATGATGTGTATGTGAGGCAGGCTGGCAGAGGTAATCAAACTGCATACATGTTCATGTGCTAATGAATGTATGATGCCAAGATATATCAATGAGAAAGAGTCCAGCATACCCAAAGTAAGCCAACATGTATGTTTGCTCAGAAACGGCCTTCTGTTCAAGCAGGCCCAGAAAAGCAACTTTGCTCTCTCTTTCTTTCTGAGAGGGTCTGCTTGTGCAACAGGCCACTGTAAGCAACTTAATGCTAAATGTTTACTCATGTTTACTTATGCTGAAACTAATCATTTATGCAAATGCTTGTTCATGCAATGTTATGAGTAAATTAGTTAGGCTTATATATGATCCCATAAGACAAACAGCAAGATTCATTTCTGCCCTCTCTGTTTAAAACAGTTTGAAACAGTTTGAAGTAGGTGAAAGGTACAGTCATATATCATTCCAATTAAAAGTGCTATTTGACAGCTAGCAAATGTTTTTTTAAAGGAATTAGAGAGGACCCCAGCTAAAGGAATATCCAGTTTTAAGGAATGTCCAAGCAAACTGCCAAAGGAACTGATATGTCAAGATGAGTGGCTAATTAGCAAAAGTTGTATTTTGTATGCAATAGGAAAAGCTAAGGTGAATGTTAGAATGTGATTCAACAAGATTCCCTTTTTAGCCAAATAAACAAATAAAGTACACAATAATGCTTAAGAACATATCAAATGCTAGAAGCCTGAGTGTTTTAAGCATTTCACAAATAAACAAAGGCAAATTTAGGGGTATGCTCAGAGGACAGAGAGTGGAAGCTGGTCAGGCAGTCCTGAAGGGTGTTGCTCTTGGCAGCCTGCCAGAATGATGAGTTCAGAATGATCCAGTTGTCAAGAAGTTAATTGAATTGATAAATGGAGCCAGGCTGAACAGAGAATACACCCCCAAAAGCTTGGAAGTCAAACTGGACAAAAGGAGCAATTTGGGCATAATTAAACCAGGAAAATAGCTTTAATAATTACTGAAGCTATTCTTTAAAGTACAAGTATGGTATTTTAAGTGAATTTAATAGGTTAATTGTAAGAATAAAAGTTAGAGTACATTCCAATTCTGTAAGATTCAAAGTCTTGTTTGATGTTTTAACTGAAACATAACTCATGAGGAGATTTGAAAATAATGAGAAGTCAAAGATGCACCTGGCCAGGAAATGAGATAATTAAATAACTTATCTCTTAGTACCACGAAAGAGACATAACTCAAATCATTTTAAGAAAGTTTGAGCTAAGCAGCCATTAATCTAGTCTCACTAATGAGGACACTTGTAAATCAAGTCCAGCTAACTAACATTGTGTCTCTAAGATAAGAGAAACACCTGCATAATGAGGTAATAAATTGTCTATGAAGTTGTCTAATTGGCCAACATTCTTGAAAGTCCACTGGTCAGCAAAACATTAATGAAGCTTCTAAAAGCTGACAGAAAAAGTTAAGTTTAATTAAAATAAATAGGAAAAGAGTTCTAAAAAGGAAACCTTTATTTAAAAAGTTAGTTTCCCTGTATGGAATAAATATATGTTTACTACTATACCTTGCTAACATTTCCTAAAGTACAGATATAAGAGAAAACTTAGTTTAAACAATGCTGGCACATAGCCCCTATGAAGCCTGGTACTAGGAATGTTAAACAGATGGTCAAGGTCAGGCCAAAAGAAGAATAAGCAGAGACAGGCAAAGACAGTAATAATTGGGTGAACAGTGCTGCTCTGGACATGTTTTATGCAAATTTCTATTTTTCTTATTGGTCTTCTCAACCTAGCCAACCAAATGTCTGTAAAACGAGCTAATTCTGATGCCATAATTTCAAGCCAATGAGAGTGTGAGATTTAGAGACAAAGAGGCCAGAATACTATTTAAACAATGTACACCTATGGGAATGTTGCTTTTTCTCTGGGACACTGAGAGACCACAGCTCTCTGTGTTCCCCATTTTGAACCACCGAGAGAAGCCCATTGCTGGCAATGAATAAAGACTTGGAAATCACCACAATTTCAGTCTGCTGAGTTTGTTTTGAACCCTAAAGACACCATGCAACATATGTGCAACCTCCTGATTTTTGAAATGGGCTATGTCAGATGCAAGGGAGGGGACCAGGATGCAGGTCTCTTGTTATCTGGTGTGCTCCTTGGGGCATTTGGTGGGGCCACTGTGAGATACAGGAAGCTGGACTAGATGGGCCTATGGCCTGATCCAGTGGAGCTGTTCTTAAGTTCTTATTTTCCTCCAAAGTCCCACTGCACTCAATGGGACTGACTCCCAGCTCAGCTTGTTTAGCATTGCAGCCTAGGAACCCAATCCTATGCATGTCTACTCAGAAGTAAGTCCCATTCTAGTCAGTGGGTCTTACTCCCAGGTAAGTGGGGGCAGGATTGCAGCCTAGATCCAGCTCTGCACAATGGGACTGGCTTCTGAGCAATACAATTGTTCTGTTAGCGAGACTCCTAAGGCTGCCATCCTAGCCACACTTACCTGGGAGTAAGCCCCATTGACTAGAATGGGACTTACTCCTGAGCAGACACGCCTAGGCTTCTGCCCTAAGCGTGGGGAAGGGCGGGGTGCCGTCTGAGGCACCTGCAGTTGACCGCCAGCAAGTCACTTCCGGGGGGAGGCTGGGGCTCCTGCAGCACCTAAAGGCGGCCACAGCCCCGCCCCCCGCTCTGCTGAGAAACTCCTGCGATTGCGCGGCCGGCCAGCAGAGGGAGCTGCAGGCGGGATGCGCGGCGGGAGCGCCGGACGCGAAAGGGAACGGCTTCCGGTGGGGGTGCTGGTGAGCGTCCGCTGAGAGGCTCGCTGCGCGCCACCATGGCGATCTCGATGGTGCCCATGGAGGCCCAGCTGCAGAGCATCTTCGAGGAGGTGGTGGTGAGTGGGGGAGGGGGCTGGCACGAGGGTAGAGCTGCCGTGCGGAGGCTGGGGCGGGGGTGATGGTGATGAAGGGGGCGGAGGCTGGTTGATAGTCGGCGGCTGCCTCTCCAGCAGCCTTTCCCCCAGGGGCTCAGGGCGGGTGCCTGTGGGGTGGAGGGCGGGAGTCTGGTGAGGCTGGCAGCTGAGGGTCTCCAGGTGTGGAGGGGGGCTGTCACCTGTGGGGTGGAGGGTCTGGGGGGCGTGGCTGAGACCACAGTCATGCAGGGGGTGGGCAGAGGGATGCTCTGTAGACCCTCGCACAGTACCAGGGCAGCCACTAGCATTCAGTGCTGGGGGAGAAAAGAAAAGACTTCTTTACCCAGTGCGTGGTTGGCCTGTGGAGCTCCCTGCCACAGGATGTGGCATCTGACCTGGACACCTTTAAAAGGGGATTGGACCAGTTTCTGGAGGAAAAATCCATTACGGGTTACAAGCCATGATGCGTATGTGCAACCTCCTGATTTTAGAAATGGGCTACATCAGAATGCCAGATGCATTTGAGGGAGGGCACCAGGATGCGGGTCTCTTGTGTGCTCCCTGAGGCGTCTGGTGGGCCACTGCGAGATACCGGAGGCTGGACTGGATGGGCCTTTGCCCTGATCCAGCGAGGCTTTTCTTATGTAGACTCAGGTGGGTCTGGTATGTCAGGACATCCAGTTTTGCAGGTGGGGGGGCTGTGTCTTTGGTGTGAGGAGGTGCAGTACTTGTCTGGGTGCTGGGGGAATCGTGGTGGGGTCAGTGACAGAGGCCTCATCAAGGTAATCGAACATTTGCTCCCTTAACTTGGGGCTGTATTGGTTCTGGAAAGTTGGATAGGATTGGGCCCTTAGGCAAATTCACAGTAAGTAAGTGGCTAGTGCAGGACACCCTGCTCTCTAGTTTTCCTTTGACAGAGATCTGATTGGCAGGATGCAAGACTTTTTTGGTGGTAGTACCACAGTTGGGCAACTCATTTCCCAGAGACAGCCATACAATCTCCACGCCTGAGGTTTTTGGAAGAAACTAAAACCTTCTTCATTTAGTAAAGGTGTCTCAGCTCTGTGCCTGTTTTAACTTGCATGGTTTATACTGGTTTTGTATTCAGTCTGAATACCACTGGTTAAGACCCTCTGCTTCTGTCTTTCTTGACCCCCTAGCGTTCACTGGTTTAGTAGCACATTTTTCATTTCCTATTTACAGTATGTGTTGATTAATTTACTTGCTTAGATGCCCTTAAAGTCTTAGATTAAATATAGATGAGAGGAGATGTAGAACAATTGGCTGACTGCAGGACTTTTATCTGCAAGAATCTGCTCATTTTTGTTTTTCCCTTTTTAGAAAACAGAGGTCATAGAAGAGGCTTTTCCTGGGTAAGTGTAGTGTTAGTTTACTTGCTTGTGTCATAGTAAATATTCTAATGTGTTTTTTAGTGACTAGCTTAACAAATAACAATGGTTTTATTTGCTACAGAATGTTCATGGACACTCCTGAAGATGAGAGAGCCAAATTAATCAGTTGCTTGGGGGCCTTCAGGCAGTTCTGGAGCAATCTTTCCCAAGTGAGTATTTCAACTGTGGATGACATACATTTTTCTACCTCCCAAATAGAGGCAAAAAAATTGCCCCAAACAGTTCATAATCTGACATGTACTTTAATCATGATATTTGGACTTGTGGCTGCCAAGAGCTTTGGGGATCTCCTGTGTAAAGCTACCAGATGAATGTAGGGTCATCGCTTCAAAAAGTAACAGATCTGAGAAAGCTTTAGGTAGTTTACAGCAACAGGCAGGTCCTGCTGGTTGTATGAAGGATAGGATGCACTGTAGTAAGTACTGCAGTGTCTTCTTCAGGTGTCTGTTCTCTTCTTCCCTATCTGGCCCACATTGGAAACTGTTATTTGTGTAGTGGAATGTCAGTCCTGCCCCTACCCCCATTTTGTCCTCTTTGCAGTCACCCATATTGTTCGACTGCATATTGCATATTGCATATTGTTCGAAACAGAGACGCCTGCGTTGGCTCGGTCATGTCTTGAGAATGGATGATGGCCGGATCCCAAAGGATCTCCTCTATGGAGAACTTGTGCAAGGAAAGCGCCCTACAGGTAGACCACAGCTGCGATACAAGGACATCTGCAAGAGGGATCTGAAGGCCTTAGGAGTGGACCTCAACAAGTGGGAAACCCTGGCCTCTAAGCGGCCCGCTTGGAGGCAGGCTGTGCAACATGGCCTTTCCCAGTTTGAAGAGACACTTGGCCGACAGTCTGAGGCAAAGAAGCAAAGAAGGAAGGCCCATAGCCAGGGAGACAGGCCAGGGACAGACTGCACTTGCTCCCAGTGTGGAAGGGATTGTCACTCCTGAATCGGCCTTTTTAGCCACACTAGACGCTGTTCCAGAACCACCTTTCAGAGTGCGATACCATAGTCTTTCGAGACTGAAGGTTGCCAACTACTATATTGTTCGACTGGCTTCAAGGTAGTGGACTGCATGAAGGGCCATGCTCTCCTGTGAGTTGATTTGAAGGCCTGTTTCTACTTCCCTCCAGGGGTTTGTTCAAGGTTTTTTGGGGGGGGGGGCAATCATCATTGGATCGTTGTTGTAAAGCAACCAAGTCACTTAAGGACATGCCCACTTGAACTTACTATCATATTCAGTGGAATTAGCTTCTGACTAAACATGTTTGAGACTGAGCCGATTATCACAACATAGATAACTTGGCAATGTCAATATTATGATACATATTTTATTTGCAGGCAACCAGAAAAGTTTGGCCTCTCTGTCTTTACTGTTCACATTGGTAGTTCCTTGTATTATAAAAAAATTACAAGATGCAGTTTGTTTATGGGAGTTCTTATCCATAAAAATATTTACCTTGTGGTTATTCATAAAAATATATAAAATGAAGAAGCAACTGAATTCAGTTTTAATTTTTTTTACAGGAATCTCACGAACAGTGTGTACAGTGGATTGTAAGATTCATCCATAACCAGCACAGTCCAAAAAGAATTTCTTTTCTATACGACTGTTTAGCAATGGCTGTTGAGACTGGTCTGCTGCCCCCTAGGTATGTTTCTTTTGGACAAAACAGGCAGAAGTGTGAACCTTTTTAAGTTTGGTAGATCAGCTGATTAAGGCTTACTTCTTAGGAATAATGCTCATTGGCATCTTCCTGCTTTATTCTTAAAGAATACATCACTCATGTTTTGTTTGTAATTTCTCCAGAATGGTTTGTGAATCTCTTCTAAATTCTGAGAACCTTGAATGGGAAAGGACACAACTTTGGTCACTAACGTTTAAACTAGTCGGAAAAATAATCGGTGGTGTAGACTACAAGGTAATAGTTCAAAACTACAAAAAACAATGTATTGATATTTTTTAATTATGTCTAGTAGCAATATTTTAGACAACAGTTAATTTCCTTATTTTTACATGGTTGGTTTTTTAAATTGAAATGACTGCTTCTTCCTGAAGCTCAGGGAGAACACTTTTCTAAATTTTGGATTTACTTAGCAACTGTGTGATGTAGGTTACAGTTAATCTTATTCAATGGTGATAGAATTGCCTTGCGCAATTGTACTAATGAAAGTACCATATAAGGCTTCCTTTTATTAAGTAAGCCTGGTATATGCAGTCGCAGTGTTTAAAAAGCTGCTGCTGGCTGGGATACTACCTCAAAGGCTTGTGTTTGTATCAGCATTTGTGTAGGCTGTTATCCTTCCCTCCATACATACAACCATGATGTTAAAAGTGCTTCTAATGGCTGAGGGGCTACCAAGTGCTTGCATTTGCATGGCTGATTGGCTTATCTATCAACCATGATATCTGTTGATGACAATCCTGAACCCATTCTATAGTGAACCTTGTTTTACTACAGAGAGTCTGTTGTAAAGTGATTTGATTGTAAAGTGAGGGCCCACTGTATCTTCTGTGTATACAAAATTTTAAAGTGTGTGAATTGTGTACAGTTGCAGAAAAATAATTTTGTTCCTATTTTATAGGGTGTGCGAGATCTCTTGAAAGTTATCCTTGAGAAAATACTAACGATTCCATACACAGTGAGCTCTGCTGTTGTGCAGCAACTTTTAGCAGCAAGAGAGGTAAGCTTATAAATTGTCAACATGTGTTATCACAATGAATCAGTTACATTTAAGGCATGTTCATTGTCTCAGTTAATCTAGAATAGTTTTTGGGGAGCCTTTGTAAGTTGAAGTTTAAATCTGGTTAGAAAGATGCATCAAAGAATGGTTATCTGATATTCCTGTGCTAATGACCATTTTCTCTGCATTTAGCGCACAGAATGTTTTTAAAGCCTCTCTAGAGCACTTCCTTGATATTGTTCCCTCTAAAGCAAATTTCTTCCATCAAATCACAGTGAATGTATTCAACTCAGTACAGTGAAAATTTTAATATTATGGAGCATACCGAACTTGAAGCAAGTGCTGTGGTTACTAAACATAAAATATGCAGAGTAAAAAATGTATTTGCTGCCATGGCATTATACCACAGTATTACCTGATATTAGGTTCTGAAACAGAAAATGGTCTCCTTTTAGTTTTGCACATCTATTAAAGGTTGTATTTAAACTCACGTCACAGTACTGATGGTTTTTTCAACACTGATGGCTTTTTGTAAGCTTTTTAGGATATAATAACATCCAGCTGTAGCTTGAACACAGTTTGAAGGTTGAAACTAAATGTATCAGGATTATTTTAATTGAAACTTCTAATTCTAATTGTGCCTTGTGTTCTAGTACCATGTAATTTCTGCCTTCCATTCCATTTGTTTAATAATTCATAACCCTTTTGTTTGATCTAGGTCGTTGCCTATATTTTGGAAAGGAATGCATGTTTATTACCTGCCTACTTTGCAGTTACAGAGATTCGAAAGCTGTACCCTGAGGGAAAACTTCCACATTGGGTAAAACCGAGTATTGATTGGATATAAACTAATGCCTGTGTTTCATTTCTGAACAAGCAGAGGACACAGAAAAGGGTTTTTCTGACCTCCAGTGCTGAGCTGGCCATTGGCATGGCCACTGTTGAGTTGGGAGCCCAGTTTGTGCTAGATAACCCTATAATGTATCTAATCTCACCCCATGTAGATTAGAAAGATTTCTAATCTTTCTGTAGAAATCAAAAATATTTTCTACAGTTTGAGAAACCAGAAAATCCTTCAGGTATGATTAATGAAGGCCAAGTTGGTTGCTCATAGTATGTTATATGGTAACAGTCACAAGATATTCTTTTCAGATCCTCAGAGGCGGGGAAGCTCTGTCAGGAGCAGTGGCACCAAAACACCGACTGCTGCATCTAACAGTACCGCTGAGGCCACTGGAGGTCTCCTCAGGGGAAAGGAACTTTCGTCCCAAGATTCGCAATGGTGCTTCTCAAGTCTGTGCTGGCTATTTTGCCAGCGCAGACTTGAAAGACTCCGTGTCTGGCCTTGTGTTGGAGCAGAGCTCTGGCAGTCCCACCCCTCTCTTGTCTTTGTTCCTCACCCTGCCCTGCCCTCTCTCCACCCAGAGCTCTTATCTAGCTCCAGGTGGCATCTTTACAGCACCTTTTGATACCTAGTTTAGAGTTGGGCCCTAAAATAGCTACCTTGTTTAAGTAAACTTAGTGTAAGCACCATTGAGATACTACCCAACCATACTGAGTAGACAAGAACGCTATATTCTTACTTGAGCAGACTTTTGCTACTGATACCAAGGCCTTCTTGATCACAGATCACTCAAAACTAAACAGCAAGAAAGTTGAATATTTAGATAAACATATGAAGCTGCCTTATAGCAGTTCAAATTGTTGTTCCATCTAGGCCAGTCTATGCTGACAGTGATTCTCGAAGGTTTCAGACAGGCTCCTTCTTAGCTCTATCTAGAGTTTGAATGAGATCTTTCTGCTTATGTTATTGTAACTAAGGCCCTTCTCCAATTGTACAAGAACTTCCTTCTTGGTCTGTTCCATAGATTCAAAGGATGCCTTTATGCACCCTTTATGGATATCTTTATAGCTGCCCATTATGCACCTCTTTCAGCTGCTTTCACCATCCATCTGAAAACTTGGGGCAACAGCTCTTTAATCCCCTCCTCCATCAACACCATCTCCCAGTAAGAGAAGTTTTGGGTTTTGGAGTGGGATTAGGAAGTGCACATGCCTTATGTTTCCTGTTTCTTGGCATCTTTGTACATTTGCAAAGTAGACTTTGTGCATTTCCCTGCCACAGTTGTGAATTTCTTGTTTCCTTGTCATTATGTTGAGAATGGGTTCCTGGAGTTCTTTTTGCATGTGAGCTACTTACTCTTGTTTTGTTTTGCTTTGCACATTGAAGAGAGTAGTTGAGATGCAAAATGTGAGGAGAAGCAGATGCTGTTGCTATTCATACTTGGAACGAATGGGGGTCAGAGGTCATTTTGTTTATGTTTTGGATTATATGACCCTAGTTTTGCTGGTCTAGCTTTGAACTCAAAGTACTGCTTCTGTAAACAACAATAAATTACAGATGGATGTATAAATATATTTGGGTTAATCAGGTGTGGCTGAACTGATCCCCCCCAACCAAACCACAGGTACTTATTGTACTCCTGTGCAGCCCTTTTAGTCAAAACGGAAAGTGCAAGTCATGCTGGGAATTCTGAGTGCACCACATTTCCTGTTTTCTGCAAGGATTGGCAAAGAAATTGCTTGATTACCCCTCCCCTTATCTTGCTCCTTGCAAGTGCAGTTCCTTTAAATTGATAGGAACTGTGTAAGGAAAGAGTGAGGCGAGATAGGTAGATTGCACTGTCCACGCAGTTTTGAGAGGGGTATGTCCTTCACCTAGACCTAAGCCTCCCTTAGCCTATGGTAGACCGATCCACATCAATCCGCTTCCCTATCCACTTATCTCACACCTTCCTCATGCAGTCCCAGTCCTAGGTAGGGGAGTGGAAGCAGTCCATGACAGGCTGGGGGGATGTGGTGGCAAACAAACACAAGGCTGAATCTGCATTCCCCCACCATCTGCATTGATGTGAGCTGCATCATTAATGGCTATGATGGCCCTGCTTTTAATGCTGATTAACCTCTTTTCATTATAAATTGAAAAGTAATTCCTTGATGTGTGCCTCTTGTTCAACTTGATTTCTTTTTTTCCTTTTAAGTTGCTGGGCAGCCTGGTATCAGATTTTGTGGATTCCTTCAGACCTACAGCAAGAATAAATTCCATCTGTGGTAAGGATCTAGTAGTACAAGGACAGCTAGGCCATAACTTTTGAGTGTAGCTGATGTGTCTTTATGTGAGCTAAACTTGCAACCTATTCCTCAACTCCACTAAGTCGCCATGAGTCCTTAAAACCTGGTATTTGAGGCAAGGTGCTGCCCCTGTTCATTGTACCATTGCCAGGAATTGGGGCTGGTAAAGTGGCCTCAGCTGTGTCTCACAGTGGTATGCTGTAAGACCTCTTATGCAGCACATCCAAGGATTTGAAGAAAGCAGGATCAATGGTCTCTCCACACATAATCCTGTAGGCCTCTCACATCTATAACAGCTTCAGAGGTCAGCACTGCTCTCTTTGAGTAGCAGTAAGTTATTTGAAGATTTCTTTGGCAACCAAGCAAAATCGGATAGCTGGGTTGTCTGATTCAACATAATGGGAAGCCGTGATTTACTGCTACATGAATGAAGATTGTGCTTTCCACATCCCACTCCTGCTATTTTCCATACCAAGAGTATGGGGAGCAATTAATCTTTTGCTTAAGTCTGCATTAAGTTTGAAACTAAGAACTCTCATTTACATTGCATTACATTACATCACATCGCATATAAGAGGAACAAACTAGGATCAAACTAGAGTGGGAAATCCTGATTTGATCCTTAACTACAGTATTCATTTATTCATTTATTTCAAAATGAAAATAAAACATTCTCACACGTGAACAAGCAGGGGAGCAAGGAACATGCAAGCTAGTAACTTGTAAAGGCCCATATAAAAACTAGAAGACCCCAGTTTCCCATTACATCTGAACTGGGCCATTGCCATGTACAGACTACCCTACTGTCTGCATTAGCCTAAGCCACTCTTTGCACCCCCACTGTCCATATCTGAGAAGGATCAGGCTCTTTTTATTTTTATTTTAATATTAATATATTTAAAATATAAAAATAAGCATGAGTTGGGAAATGTTCTGTAATTCTTTTACCGACCATAAGCTACACTGAGAGTAATTAGAAAGCTGACGTTTGAGGCATTTGTAGCACAGGACATGCTGACTACTAGAAATGTCTGAAAATTTTTCATCTATATGTGTAACAATCAAACCCAGAACATAAGGTTTGTTAATAAAGGATAGCACTCCAGCACAGAACAAGCCAAGCCATGTGCGGCATTGTGAACATTCCTTTGCTTTTTATATTTTTATCAGTCTTGTAGTTAGGGGAGGGAGTTTTTCCACTCGTAGTTAAAAATGTCTACAGAATGCAAGCTGTTGACATCTTGCAGTGCAAGCATTCATCAATATAAATATATGAAAAATAATTAATGATTTCAAGGTTTTTATGCTTTAAGGTTTGGAGAGTGATATGCCTTGAATCCTTTTTCTCTTTTTGGTGTCTAAAACATGTAGGGCGATGTAGTCTTCTTCCTGTAGTAAATAACTCTGGTGCTATTTGCAATTCATGGAAGCTGGATCCAACAACTCTTCGGTTCCCACTGAGAGGTCTTTTGCCCTATGATAAGGTATTTGTGCATGTGACAGTTGTGAAAGCCTTATTTCTAAATCAGAACTATGGAGAAAAAAATTAATAGAATATTTTGACATAGATTAAGGTACTAGTGATTATCTGAGTTTCATAATGTATTAAAATATTCAAGGTGTAATTTCCAGTCTTGATTTAGTTCATTAATGTGGCCTGCTCCCAAGAATCCAGAAATGTTCTTGCCACTTCCAGGTGCTTATTTTTATTCTGACAAGACTTCCACCCTTCTCTTGAGCCTGGGAAAAGATGGGGTTATTTACCAGATTTTGTGCTAAATTCAAAAGGATAGTGAAGCAATGAGAAGCTCTCATCAGCCTCATGTTCACCTTTCTGAAGTCAGGAAATTCTCATGCCCTTTCTGTGGTCTGGAACAGGGTGGACAATCTTGTCAACTTAAAAACCACCAAAATTTATAGCGCTTCTCCTGAGATTGAGGCTGGGGAGAGGGGCAGAGGCTTTAGGGTCTTGGGTCTTGGGTCTCTGAAAAAGTGTGACATCTCAGTCAAGAACCTATTCCTTCCCCCGGAAGTCAGAGTCAGCAGCAGTGCTAATTTTATTGTTCTGTCAAGGCCAAGCACAGTTTGTGAATCCCTTCTTGCTTCAGTTGAACTAGGTGTGTGAACCATACATAGCAAAGCTCAGAATTCTTCCTTATTGAATACAGCCGATGCCTCTACCCCATTGCAATCAGCTACATTCACAAGCCTACTGCGCAGAGGTATATGCATCTCTAGTGACAGGGCTTACTATAGGACTCCATAGTCTGGAAGAAATAACATGACCTCTGCTTTGCCCAAACTTATCATGGATCTATATGGGAAATGCTTTGAGGTTCTCAGTGTGTTTAGAAAACAGTAAGTGGGCAGCCATGATAGCTGTAGTATTTAGTTGTAGTACCCCCAAAAGGGGCTTCAGTATTTATGTACCATATAATAATACTCAAAAGGTACATAGAGGTGAATTGTAAGCATACTGCATTCACTACGCCCCTGTGTAGTTATCTGTCAGACTGAAAAATAAGCAGGTCCTTTCTGTATTGTCTCCGTGGCAAAAGTAGAGGTGGTGAAAGCTGCAGCCTGCTACACTAGGTACACACCAATAAACCTTTGCAGTAATAAAATGTTATTAAAAAACACAAAAAATTACTAGGTACGTGCCAGTAAACCTTAGCAATAATAAAATAAACAGCCGAGAGAGCAAGTATATAAAGCTGGGGAAATGAAGCTAGTACTGTTGCTTCAGTGAACCGTTTCTTAGCTTCAGATGTGGAATATTACTATGTATTGTGTATTGCTGTGTTGGCAGTAACAAACCGGTTTTTATGGCATATAATCACAGTGGTAGATTTCATATGGAGACAGATGTTAAGACGGTGGTCCTAGAGACACCTACCTTGCATGTCCCATTGACCTCAGTGCAGCTAAGTACTGTAGACATGCCTAGAAATGCACTGTAAATCATTAATTCTGTTTGAGAGAGGAAAACCCAAAGCAAGAGTTGTGAATATAGACATTGGACAAGAGAAGCAAGCAAACTTAATATCTGTTAAAGTTAATGTTTTAATTGAATGAAGAATCTGATTTTATTTTTTTAATTAAATTTAATTTTGTTTCAATACGTTGGGTGTTTGCTTTTTATTCCCCAAGGATCTGTTTGAGCCCCAGACGGCTTTGTTGCGGTATGTGTTGGAGCAACCGTATTCCAGAGATATGGTCTGCAATATGCTAGGTCTAAACAAGCAGGTACTGTATTATGTTGTACTGTGTTTTGTTTTGTGTAGAACCTGCACTTTTCTTTTCTCTTTTCCTTTGCTGTAGCTAACTAAGCAAAACAGTTGAGGATCAGATCATTATTTTTTTCTTCCTTCAGTATTACTGCTTGAGGTTAATTGGACACAATTATCCCTATCATTTTACATAATCGTTTTAAAGGTATCTAAATTGAAAAGTTGAGATTTGTTAAAGATGGTTTTTTTGGCATTGCTTTTTTCCCCTATAAGGCCAGCCTCAAATATACCCTAGACAGATGTTGACTTACAGCAGGTGTATAATTTTTGTTTTGTGAGGGGTTATAGTGGTGATAAATGTGCTGTTTAGATCACTGGTCTTTAGAACTTGTCTGTTGAATGCCTTGGCATGTTTTCATTGCCTTCAGTGGTAATGAATGATTTGATGTCAGTTTATTTTTAAGTTTTACTTATTTTTTTTTTTTTGCCTTACCATGTGGGAGGGCCTGGTCTGACTTGGGGTAACTTGAGGCTGGCCTCATAGTCACTGTTTTGTCTTTTCTTTTTTTCTTCCTTTATTTTTGTTCTGTCCTGTCTTGTCCTGCCCATCCTCCAATGCTCTAGACCTTGAACATTGCGCAGGTATGTTCACAACCTTACTGTTGTATTGTGACTAACGATACGCTGGCTGCTTTGTAGCCACTGATTCCAGTTCGAGAATACATGTCTGGCCAGGGCTTGAAATTGGGGAACCATTACATGATATGATCAGGTCAATTTCCTAATAACAATCTGAAGTTTTAACAGATTTCCTGTTTAAAAAGAATATGCTCTTTTTAAACAGGAAGTTTGTCTGAACTTCAACCAGTTCAATAATTGGCTTGAGTTGCTTCCCTAACCCGCCATAGATGTTTTTGTTCAGGCAATAAAATGTCCTCTTCCCTCCCATTTCTATTTGTATAGTAATCTGAAAGAAGATTCCTTCCATTGAATCATAATATGCTGAAGATTTATGAATGAAAATTCAACTTGACTAGGAAAGGTCATTCTCAGCCTCCATGATAAATTCCCTTTGAGTACCTCTAAATGGGCTGACTAAGCACAGGCGCAGAAAAAAGGAAAAGTTGTTTTAAAATACAACAATTCTTACCCTATTATCATTTGTCTGTTTACATAATTAAATATTGGCCTTTTTATTTTTTAATTTACCCTTGTGATATTTAGGCAAAGTACAATAGCGTTGGTGTTTGCAATACTATAGTGAAGGTTGTGTCAGTGTTTTCATTGTATAAAAACTCATTTCAGGGGTTCATACTTGACCATAACATTTGCTTGATGCTAAAACTTTGATTGTTACATTAAGAAGAAAATCTTATTTTCTCATTTCCACAGTCTGGTGTACCTTTAACATATGTACTTTGCAAAGGCATAATAATGCACAGCTCCACTTTAGAGTATTAACTTAAAGATTAGATAACCGTTTCACACAGTGATCAATATTAAATTTAAAAACAAGTTATCATACAGTGCTAGTTGTAGGACTAATGTTTCACAGGATGTTTTTGACATCTAATTTCCTAATTGATAGGAATATGGATACAAGTCTAGACTTGTATTATTTGCAACTTGTTTAGTGCTAAGTTTTAAAATAATTCATATCATTGGTGCTGCCCTGCTTTTTGGGGAATGTCTTATGTCCCTGGTCTAAAAGGCATTGAGCATTATGCAGAGTCTGACGTGCTCACTGGATTCCTGTGACAGGCATAGTTCTGTGAACATGTAACTTTTTCCTAACAATTGCTGGCAATGGGGAAGTCCAACATGTGCTCAATACTCCCTTACTGGATCATGCCTAGGTAACACCGACCAACACCCTGGCCCAGTCTTAGTAGACCATTCTGGGTCTCAAGCCTTAAGCTGGTAAGCCTTTTCAGGTTCACTTCAGTGGAAGTGGGCACACTCAACGTTTTGTGTGCATCAGTGTGTCCCTTCCCCCACATAATGAATGGAGAAGCCCAGAAATGCTTATGTTCTACATGTGCATTAGAGACCACACAAAATTTTGCATTACAGAAAATGTGTTAATTGAGGTGTGAAAGGAATAAATGATGAAAACAGTTAGTGTTGAACAGTGTATTGATTCACATTTTATTAACATATATATTGGCATTTACAGGGCTAAATTGGGAAGGCACACCCTATATGAGCCAGGGAACCATAAATCAATCATAACTTCCATGTCCACTGTATATTCCTGACTGTGCATAAATGATGCACTGCTCCCATTCTCATTTTTATACTATATACTTTATACTTCCCTTTTGTACTTTAACATTGCAAAAACTGGTATATGCAGTAGAAGCAACTTTTGTGTAAAGTGTGAATTAGGCCTTAAACCTGAAAATCATACAAATTCCTGTGAAAGTATTTTACCTCATTGGCTTTGGCTAAGTTACTGTTTCGCAGCTTCACTTTCCTATTTGTTTAATAGGAATCATAGTGTCCCTTTACAGAGTGGCTGAAGTGAGAGAAAAGATGAGCATCTCAGAGTTCACCAGATATGAAGGCCCTGTTAATTACCTTAACAAAAAGCCCTGTTTCACCCTTTCTCTTCTCAGTACACTCTAATATTCCCAAACTAAAATATTATATAATCTCCACATGCAGCCTCTTTCACTTTCCTACTGTATTAATATTTGTAAAGTAAGAATAAATGTTTTTGTGAGGAAAACATTGTCAGAAGCTTCATGCAATTAAGTTCAGAAATGACAATTTAATATTGTGCTCTTTATATATTAAAACCCTTTACATACCTGGTGAAAGGCCAAGATTTGTGAAGTATTTTCACTTTCAAAATATGGTTACAATTTCAACCCAGAGCAAACCTTTATGGCCAAGTAACAAGACTCTGAAATTCATGGTTTTTAATGGAAACACTGGCAAACTGAATTGTAGGTGTGCTGCCATAATAAGTCTGTGAAATTTTTGTTCATTTGTCAGTGACAAAGCATGAAAGGGTTCTGTGTGACATTGCTTGGTGGAAGTTCAAGGCTGATGCTTCAAATGACACCAAATGGTGAAAGTTGGTTTGGATGTAGATTAATTTATTAAGAAATGTGTGTGTCCCAGTACTTGATACTTTCAGGCCCTGAGAAATTACCTTCACATTGTAGCATGAAATATATACAGCTCCACCAGCAATTCTTCAATGTGGCACTACGCATGCTAGTCAGAAGTTGGTAAATAGAAACAAGCTTTAAAGTTCAAAACCTTGTGAGGTATTTAAATTCTATTTACAGCAAAGGATCATGGTTACCTGTCCTGTCACATCCCCATAGTATATCTGCTTCACTCTGCCTGATGTTTGTACATTTGATTTTACATTTGCATAGGGACCTATATGAGGAACATGCCCTGTTCTTATACCTTAATTTGTTATGACCAAATAGTCTTAGAAAGAAAGGTGCATTTTATTAAGAGAATAGCACTGGAATGCGCAATAAGGAGGAACATGTGTTTCTCCTGCACTGAGCTTCTGAGTTCTCCGCCTCCGCTCCCTTGGATCTTGTGGTACTCTTTCATCGTCCTTTGATTCTCAGGAAAAAAACCTTTGTAATTCTTTTTTTAGGAAACTTCTGTAGTATATCTCTCCCATACCAGTATCTAGTCACAGTGGTGAGCCCCTCACCTTGAGAAACATACTTTGGGGGGGGGGATGCTTTTCATACAGATTTTATAATTGGAAAATAAACAGCTTAAGCTTGTGCTGTATACTCAGTTAATCAAAATGCACCAGACCATCTCTTGTCTGAGCTGTTAGGTGATCTAAAATACATTTGAAACTTGGATATCTTACACCCCAGTCCTGAGCTTCGCAGGGCTGCAGTGGTAGCAAAATGGCTACCACTTCATCCCAAGGGGCTGGGAAGAACCACCAGCGCTAGTTGAAGTAAGTGAGTTTACACTCCCTTACCCCTTGTAAACCCCAGGCCGTCCCAATGGGTCTCCTTGGATCTGTGCCTGCTATTAAGCAGGCGCAGATTTGAGGAGACCCATGTCAGGTTACCTGGGCTCAGAGGGGAAGTAGGGATATGGTGGCAGGCCCTGCCACCATCTCTGCCCCCTCCTGCCCCGCTCCCTCCCCTTCTATGCCTTCCCCTGCCTCTCTCAGCCCCATAACACCTTCACCCACTTACCTCTCCTTCGCCCAGCAATTGCCTGGAGCTCTGGCCAGTGGTCGCCTGTCTTCAGCCAGCACAGGCTCACACTGAGCCAGTGCCTGCACTGGCCAGGCAGTGTTACAGGCGTGCCTAATGGCACGTCTGCAACACTGTGCACCGGCGGTGAGCTGGCACGCAACATTCAGAATCGAGTCCTTAGGAAGCTTGCTGAGAAATTTGAGGAAGCACACCGAGAAATTTGAGGAAGCGCTATTTCACATTTTCCAAAAAACAATTTACAGTGTATTTCTATCCATGAAAAGATTAAAGTGAAAAGAATCTCTTGATTGAGCTATCACATGGTTGTTTTGCCAAAATCTAAGACATCATGATTTTCCACCACACCCAAATACCTAGGCTTCAGTGAAGATGATTGACTGGGAAATTAGCTGATGGCCAAATAAAAAGAAGCACTGTTCAAAACATCCATGACCTTCAGTTTACACAAACATGTACCTTGAAGTTAATAGTGTACCAAGATTAAAAACATTTTGGAGGGGAGAAAATTTTTCTGATCTGAAACTGCAGTGGAAAGGGGCTAGAGCATTTTATCTGGGGTACAGTGTTTCTTTTGGGCCCATTCCTGTCTCCATTGGATCATAATTTCATGTGCTCATTGGATCATCATCATTTCTACAAATTAGGATATATAAAACTATGTAGGGTTTCACAACATATGAATGCTAGTATTCACACAATATTTGCAGACATTTTCTGATATAACAGAAATTTCCAGCTCCCCTCCTTTGGCTCCTGGGCCCCCTTTTTGACCCTCACACACAATATTTTTTTCAGAAGTGGTAGGTTTTGAATAGTTATCCTGAGCAGAAATTTTGTGTGGGTCTGTATACTGAGGTTAAAGTATATAAACTGTGCATCTTATAGTAGCATTCCTTGAGGTAGGCAGACACATTGCATAGTCTTCAAAACAAACTACTATAGTATATTTTATTTAGAATAAAAATCATAACTATAGCTCCTGTGCCAAAGTTTACAAGTGGTGCCCAGAATAGTTAAAACTGAGCTTCTATTGCTGTGTCCATTTGTGTCTATTGCTGTGTCCAAGCTTCTGTCCATTTTAGAACTATGGACCCTTAAATATTTGAAAGCATAGTTTTTATTCCTATTTTTAAAATATCACTGCATCTGCAAGTGGCATCTGTTACATAATATAACTTTCTCCTCTTATGTGCTTCTAGTTTAGGTAAGCTTTCAGACTTCTCCATACTTCAGATGTGTTTCATTCATATTTTTCATAGGCTTATGTACTGTAACATTCAAAGGGGTAGAGAAGTGTACAGGTCGTTATCCACAGGGGTTCTGTTCCAAAACCCTCAGAGGATAAAAAACCAGTGGATACAAAATCAGTGGAAAAATAGCTTTAAAAGACCTCCTTCTGGGTTTCTTGCTCTTCCATTCTTGCCCCAGAATGCATTGGTATAGACCAGCCATTTCCAACCACTGTGCCATGGCACACGAGTGTGCCGTGAGTGGCCACAGGTGTGCCACAGGAATTGGGGGAAGATCATTTATTAGTAGGGCCAGTGGGGATGTGAGCTCCCCACTGGCAGCATGGTGTGCCTTGTCCATTGTAAAAAACCTGATGGGGTGCCTTGACAATTTTAGTGCCTTGTCAGTGTGCCTTGAGATTTAAAAAGATTGAAAATCACTGGTATGGACACTATATCGCATTCAGTCACTAGATAGGATGAATAAGAATTGAATGGAATGAAATTACAGGTTGTACCTCAGTATCCACTGATTTGACTCACCACTGATACCAGTGTCCACCTTTAAATGCCTTGTAACAAGAGGAAAAAAAGTGCCAAAATTTCCTTCTACATTCATACTGTTAAACCACACTGGTTGCAAGCTTCTCGGGATTAAAGGTAACTTTACAGACCCACTTCCGGGTTTCTTGCTCCTCCATTGTCACCCCAGAATGCATTAGTATAGACACTATACAGCATTCAGCCACTAGATTAGGTAAATAATGGAATCTAATGGAAAGATGTTGTCAAGATTAGTGACCACCTGCTAATTCAGGGCAGTGATGCCAAATGCTAAGCACTCACTCCCTTCCTGTCCCCCACTGTTTCAGTTGGTTTAACGTGCAGCTTTGTGGGATAAGGCCTGGTCGAACTAGTCTGTTGCCACCAGTCCAAGGGATCTGGTTCCCAGAGGGGTTCCCTGGGCAAAACCCCTTCCCAAGAATGCTGTTCAGAATTATTAAAATACCCTCACTCTGATTGTAGTACCTGCCAAGCGGGGAGACTGACAAATCCACTGATGCGAGAACATGGCAGAGGTTTTAAAGAGAGAGGTTTTTATTGAGTGGAGGGGTGGATTTAAACAGACTTGGTTTCTCACAGGTAAATGTTCCTGAAGCTGGAGTAACCGTGAGCTCCCAACAATTGGATGAGGAGATCAAACTAACATGAACAAAACCTGATGCTTTTGACTTAATTTTGGTCCCTTCTCTCTTTCCCTGGGGCTCTACCTAGCAGCTTTCACTCTGCTTACCAGAGAGTGGTTTGCCTGGTCTTGCCCAGTCTCAAGCATGCAGAGTGTGAGAGAAAATCTCCTCAGTCCTGGTGATCTTTTCCCTGGTCCTGGCTCTCCTTCAGAAGAACATAACAAGAGTCCCGCTGGATCAGGCCAAAGGCCCATCTAGTCCAGCTTCCTACATCTCACAGTGGCCCACCAAATGCCCCAGGGAACTCACAAGACAACAGACACAACCTGCAGCCTGGTGCCCTCCCCTGCATCTGGCAATCAGAGGCAGCCTGCCTCTAAAACCAAGAGCTTGCACATACCTACTATGACTTATAACCCGTAATAAACTTTTCCTCCAGAAATTTGTCCATAAAGGCATCTAGGCAAGATGCCATAACTACTTCTTGTGGCAAAGAGTTCCACAAACTAATTACACACTGGGTAAAGAAATATTTTCTACGGTCTGTCCTAACTCTCCCAATACTCAACTTTCATGGATGTCCCCTGGTACTGGTGTTATGTGAGAGGGAAAAGAGCATCTCCCTATCCACTTTATCCTTCCCATGCATAATTTTGTATGTCTCAATCATGTCCCACCCTCAGGCGCCTCTTTTCTAGCCTGAAGAGGCCCAAATGTGGTAGCCTTTCCTCATAAGGGAGGGGCCCCTGCCCAGTAATAATTTTGGTTGCTCTGTTTTGCGCCTTTTCCATTTCCACTATATCCTTTTTGAGATATGGCACCCAGAACTGGGCGCAATACTCCAGGTGTGGCCTAACCATCGATTTGGACAGCGGCATTACAATATTAGCTGTCTCATTCTCAGTGTCTTTCCTAATGATCCCAAGCATGGAATTAGCCTTCTTCACTGCTGCCGCAAGCTGTCCACAAGGGCTCCAAGATCTCTCTCCTGATCTGTCACAGATGGCTCAGAACCCATTAGCCTATTACTAAGGTTTTGATTCTTTGCCCCAATGTGCATGACTTTACATTTACTTACATTGAAAGGCATCTGCCATTTTGCTGCCCAGTCTCTCAGTTTGGACAGATCCTTCTGGAGTTCTTCAAAATCTCTTCTGGTCTTCACCAGAACCTGAGCACCTTAGAATTGGAGGGAAAATCCTCCCAGAAATCACAACTGTTAAATATTTCATCACTGATGTATTGAAAATATGCTCAGAAGGCTGCTTAGAACCATTTCTCCCCAGTTTAGATCTACCAGGTACTTGCCAATGCATCTTAGCCTTCAGTAGTTTGTGTATTCACTGCATGGACAAACAGTAAACATTTTGTTTTGCATAAGGTGCAAGATGGCTATAAGAAGGTTGTTCTGGTTTTACTTTATCTAGTTTGTATTTAAGAAAGGGGGTAGGAATTCAGATTGCAGGAATAAGCACACTGTACTCCATGCTGCATTTGTCTGTTGCGTTCTCCTTATTGTCCTAAGGGCTGCTTAAATTCCTGTAGTTTTCATAGGATTTAACTTAGCAAAGCATTTAGATTCAGTTGGTTTGGAAAAAAAAAATATATGTATTTTATTGTTGGGTCTGCCAGAAATGCTACCTCTGGTTCCGTGACAATTGAGGAAAATTGACCTTGGGTAGTGAAATATCATTTTCATTCATTCTTACTTTATGCTTGTACCTAACTCTTTCTCTGAGGCATTTGGAATCAGTAGATCAAGATGGATCAGTAATTATTCCCTTTCCCCCATTTTACTCTGAAAGGGCTGATGGAGCACATTATGAAGAAAATTGTTCCCTGCATCTGAAACTCTAGCAAAAGTTGTGCGTGCTCCATGTGGAAGAAGGGGGGAGGGGAAAATTGCACCGAGGTAACCCAAATTTAAGAAATGCTGGCTTCTACAAAGATACACATTTTCTATACTTTATTTTGCATTTTTGCTGGTTTACATAATTTCTGATTTGCCAAATGCTGAATCTGTCTCCAATCACTGAAAATCCTGTTGAGCCACTTGTCTGAATGGCTGCTGAGATCTAGCAGGCCTTGCTCTCACACTTTTAAGCTTCACAGTCTTACAAAGCTAGATACTAGCTTAAAGGAGGGGGACTCTAAAGCAAGATGTTTAGGAAACAGAATTCGGCAGCTCTTGATGCATTCTGTACTTTTAGCCTACTCTCGTGCAGAATTGGAACCGTCACAAAGTCTTAGAAATAGGTTTGTCAGTTGGAATATGTACCTGTTCTCACATTTTTGTAATTTTCCAGCTGATTTGCAATTACTTATCTGGAGTACATGCCGGTACATGCAATTACTTATCTGGAGTACATGCCGGGTCCTCCGGAGGTCATGCCAGACTCCTCAGAAGGCCTCCTGGATGTGACCAGAGGCCACGTCGGCAACTTCTGGTCGTGGCCACGGGGTGTTCTGAGGCATGGAGAGGTTGCATGCAGCCTTCCCACACCTCAGAACACCTCCTGGACACAACCAGAAGTTGCCAGCGTAAACAAGAAATAGCTTCCAGTTGCATCTGGGAAGTCCTCTGAGGGACAGGCTCAGCATCAGCAGACGCCAAGCCTGCAGATAAGGAGAGCCCACTGTATTTTAATGATTATGGTGTGAACATACTTGAAATATTGCATATGGTTCTGATTAACTCAAGTAGTGGAAAGGGCAAATTCTTCAATTCCCTGATCTCCTTTTCTACAGGAAAGAGGAAAGCACTGGAAGCTATTTAGTTTAGAAAAAAAGATAATTGAAGAGAGATATGATAGAGATTTATGAAATCATATATACCATGGACTAAGTCGGTAAGATAAGTTTTTGTTCTTCATAATCCTAGCACTAGGACACATAAAGGAAAAACCTCTTGTATAATTCACCACCACAAGGTGGTGGTGGCCACTTCTTCAGCTGTCTTGAAAAAGGAGATTAAGCAAATTCAATGATGTCTGTTTGGAACAGTGTACTTTGAATATCATTTTTGGGGAAGTAACAGCTGGAGAGTGCTCTTCCCTTTCTGCCCTGGTTGTGGGCTTCCCAGAAGCATCTGGTTGGCCGTTGTGTTGAAAAGAATGCTGTATAGGACCACTTGTCTGACCGAAACCAGGTTTTTTTTAAGCATTAATATTTAGTGCTTTTTATTCTAATCTAGCAAAATGCCCACCATTGTTATAGATCCAAAGAGATCCCCCATCAGCGAGGTATGTTATGCACTACATAGGGTGCCCAGTCATTCATGCCAATGTCAGGAGGGGAGGGGAGCGTTAGGCCCTCATATACTGCTCTTTTTCCCATCTTGCAGAATCTACTAGTGTGTTAGAAATGAGTATATTTAGAAAAATTGATCCACAGTGAGCAGCACGTGCTGCTGACTCCATGCCTAGCTTCAGCTAAGGAAAATCCCAGTGCAGGTGGGGTATGTCATGCATCTAAGATAAAACCTGTCGTCAGTGACAGAGTGTTTGCGCCTTGCAAAATAGCAGGCAGGCTCCCTCCCTATCAGTCTTGTTCTCTGAACCTTTTTTCTCTTTAGAACTTAGGAGCTACCTCAATTGCTCCAACTATCTGTGCGCCCTGTCCCTGGGTTCCATTTCCTGGTCAAGTTATATGTAGTCTTACAGAAGCCAAAACCAGGCCTCTGTATTTCCTTCTAAGCTGTTAAAAAAAAATTGAAGTCATTCAAGAAATTGTTTTCATTAGAAATCCTGGCTCCTTGACACTTACATTAACTGATGGTTGTATCCCTTGATTCAAATCTGACGCAGGCTTGCATTGTTGGGGTCTTGGAGATTTGCCTTCTATCAAATTATAGTGAATTTCAAGCCCTGTACACAGTAGTTTTGCATGCTGGATCATGAAATAGTTTGTAGTGTTGTCTGTTGCATTCTGCTCTGCTTTCATAATTAGACACATTCTGGGAAAAAAAGTATTCTCAACTGGTGGTGTTAATATTGCTCTTTGTAAATCTGTAACGTGATTGATATGTGATAATGGCATTGTGTTTTTCCAAAGAGAGGGTCAAAAGCAACTAATGCTTTCCTTTTGATTAGAAGTCTTCCGTTTTTAAGCATGCTTCAAGAAAGCACTGCTAGACTGTAGCATTTGGCAGTTTTGAGCTGGCAAAGAGCATGTGAAAGAGAGAGTGCTGTCTTCAGCGTTTGTCCAAAGTATTGCCATCCTTGCATTGTATTGTTAATTTTTAAACATAATCCCTTTTTCATGGCAAAAAGCTATCCACATTGGTTAAGGTTAGACTGAGTTCCTTTTTCAACAATCTTCTTTCCGTTTTTCTCTTTCTTTTTTCTTCCTTTTTTTTAATTTGAAGGGGTATTTTAGGCGGCCTGCTAATCAACAAAGCCATTTGCAAAAAGGGGCCCTAAAATGTACCGAGTAGATCACATTTGGATATTATGGCAAATTTCTTCCCCTTTTCTTTTTCAATCAAAAACTTGCACTGAGTTCCATTTTTGCCTCTAGAAAGGGACACGGCATTTTCATGGTTAGATTTTGAGCAGCTCTGTTCCTTTTCTGTATTGTCCTTTGAAAATAATACCTTTTCTTAATATTAAGGCTGTGTTATGTTACAGGTACACCAGGTAAAACACTAAAACAATTTTATAAAAGGGTGTACAGACTCTATATCAGGGGTGCTCAAACTTTCAACTTTAGGGATGCTGGACCTTTAACAAGTGTATAGAAGAGAGAATTTCAGCAGGTGTAGCTTGTTATCTGTGGGATGACAAGTTGCACCTGCTGCAATTCTCTCTTCTATACACTTGTTAAAGGTCCAGCATCCCTAAAGTTGAAAGTTTGAGCACCCCTGCTCTATATGGATGACTCTGTCTTCCATATAAATGCAAGGAGGCTGTTTAAATCGGCACAGCTTTTGGTGACTTTCTTCTTGAAATTTATTACAAGTTGCAGAGATGTGGCATGTTTCAAATTTCAGACTGTGTGCATTACATAGTCTGAAGACTTTAATTAAGGGGAGCCAGCACTTTCCCAACTGGATAAGCACAAAAAACAGAGAAAGGTGTTCAACTGGTGAGCTACAGCACCATCAGTATTTCTGCATAATTTGTCAGGCTGCTTGTAAAGTAAGCACCATGGTTTGGTGCTAGGAGACCAAGTCTGAGGCTTGCACACTTTCATTTCACTCATAAGTGCCACATGATTCTTTACTTCTTGGTTTGCAGTGAGTTTGTTGGAGCATCCAAATCGGCAATTTGCTTGCCTTGCAAACCAGCTTAAGACCATAATTAGCTGTTGCTGTATCTGAGCGGTTTGCAGCACTAGGAACTTGCAGCCTGAGGCCCATTCATTGCACACTTGTTTCTAAGGGTCAGTGTTTGACCCTTACACAGCACCTTTCAGCCCTGGATGTGTAACTTTAGAAAACGGCTTTTCTGGATGCCTGTTGTCTTCATGAGTCATTGTGGGCTGGTGAAAAAATTACTGCTACCTGTAACATAGGACAGCTTTAATTCCTTGGCTTACCTGATAAACTTTGATGTTCAGACTTCATTTCATGCTTCCCAGATTTGTCAACTAACTGTACTGAAATGAACAGAGTTAAGTTTATAGTTGCTAGTCCATTGGAATCCTGTATCTGATTTCTCCTTTGCAGCACAAGCAGCGATGCCCTGTCCTAGAGGACCAGTTGGTGGATCTTGTGGTGTATGCAATGGAGCGTTCCGAGACCGAGGACAAATTTGACGATGGGGGAACCAGCCAGTTGTTGTGGCAACACCTTTCCAGTCAGCTTATCTTCTTTGTACTTTTTCAGTTTGCAAGCTTCCCTCACATGGTCCTGTCTCTTCATCAAAAGGTAGATTACCTGCCGCTAACAGAGGTCAGAGTAGATAACTTTTCCTCTGAACTCAGCTCACCTGTCCCTCTGAACTCAGCTCACCTGTCCCAAGCTTATTATACCTTACACGTCCCCCCAAACCTAACACTGACCATTTGTTTGACAGGTGAGTGTGGAGATCCTTACCATCCCAGTGCTGCACATGATAAGTTATAGATCAGGACAAAGGAACATTTTAGCACGTAGTGAGAATGAAGCTTAGTGCTGAGTTTCTAGTGTTATGAAGAAAACAGTCAAGAGGTGCAAAATATGCTGAATAAAGTTTATTGGGTTGTTCTACTTATAGAAACCATTCGGGTTAGGCCGGTTGGGCTATCAGAGCAGCCGAGTGTCATGGCTATATATTTATGTTGGCATCATGTTATGTATATGAATTAGAGAGCTTCCTGATTTGTTAAAATCCTTATTAAAATGTGTTAAAAGTACATCCTTCCAGCACTAAGATCCGTGTGAGCATGTTATAGTAATGCTAACATTGTGACATTTACAAGTGGGATATTGGCCCATGAGGTCTAAACTAAATATTTGCTTTCCCAAGAATAAGCAAATTCTTTTTTTAGAAAATTAGCACAGGTGTCCAGTGGCATTTTTTCCTTTAGAGTGTAGATTTAAGCAGATGTAGATTTAAGATGTTGCTGCTTAATGTATCTTTTACAGTTGGCAGGACGAGGCCTAATCAAGGGCAGAGATCATCTAATGTGGGTGTTATTGCAATTCATCTCTGGCAGCATTCAGAAAAATGCACTGGCTGATTTCCTCCCTGTAATGAAACTTTTTGATCTCCTCTACCCTGAAAAAGAAGTGAGTATATTCATGAAACATGGTTAACGTTTTCCAGGGCTTTTTTTCTAATGGAATGCAGGGGGACTGAGTTCTGGCACCTTTTTGCAGGGGCCCCTCCCCTTCGGAGGCATTCCAGGAGGGGGGGGAGCAAAACAGAGGCATTTGCTGGGTGGGTGCTGAGGGGTGCAGGGTGGGCGGGTGCCTGGCCCCTGCCTGACCGCACAACGACCCCCTCCTGCCCCCATCTCCAAGCTCTCGCCTGAGCCCAGCCCGCCTCCACTCCCCCCGCGCTCCGCTTCCCTGCGCAGCTTCCAAGCCGGTGAAGGGCGCAGGGGACACGTGCCGACGCCGAGGAGGACGGACGGACAGCCAGCCAGCCAGGGAGACAGGCTGCAGCACCCACGGAACGCCCAGGTACTGGCTTGGCGGAGGAGGAGGGAAAGGAAGCTGGCTGGTGCAGCCCCTGTGCCAATCTGCAGCACGAGCCTAGGCGTATGTACTCAGAAGTAAGTCTCATTGTGCTCAATGGGGCTTGCTCTTGGGAAAGGGTGCATAGCCTTGCAGCCTGAGAGCTCAAGCCTATGCATGTCTACTCAGAAGTAAGTTCAATTGTGTTCAATGGGGCTTACTCCCGGGAAAGTGTCATAGCCTTGCAGCCTGAGTAGACAGGCAGAGGAAGGGCTCTGAGGCTGCAGTCCTCTCCACACTTTTCTGGGAGGAAGCCCCACTGCCTCTACTGGGACTGACATCTGAGGAGACAGGCACAGGAGGGGCTCTGAGGCTGCAGTCCTCTCCACACTTTCCTGGGAGGAAGCCCCACTGCCTCTAGTGGGACTGACTTCTGAGGAGACAGGCACAGGATTGGGCCCTGAGGCTGCCATCCTATCCACAGTAAGCCCCATTCACTAAAGTGGACTTCTGAGTAGACATGCATAGGATTGGGCTCTTAGGCTGCAATCCTAGGCACTTTCCTGGGAGTAAGCTCCATTGACTAGAACGAGACTTACTTCAGAGTAGACATACCTAGGATTGGGCTCTTAATCCTGGCAGAGATATATATCTGCACCCGTTTTCACATGCTAAGGGCAGGTGAAAAGGGATTCTACGTGTGTACATGCTGTCCAGCCTTGCCCGAGATCCTCCTCATCCTTCCCCCACAAGCGTGCCCTCCACCAGCCAGTGTTTGCAGCTCCTCTCCAGCAGTGCACAGCAGCTGCTCAGGGCAGCAGGAAACATACAATTGCATGCCAAGCGCCTTCCCAAAGACACAGAGTATTCTACCTAAATTAAACCGTATTTAATTGCTTGTTTGCAAACGTAGCTGTTTCTGTGTGCACCTAAGGACACTCTCGTGTAAGAATTCCTTTTTTGTTCTTACTCCCTCAGTTGCTTAGAGTAATTTTACTACATGGAACTCATGTAAGCCATTTCTCGGAATCCATTCACTGCTTCCTCACCTCGAAGTAGTGCCACACTACATACTACACGCTACAAGTGCACCTGTAGAGTATTTTTCCCCATGTGTAGAAAAAGTAGCTAGAGGGAAGGGGATGTGGAGATTGACAGCCCAATCCTATGTATGTCTACTCAGAAGTAAGTTCATCTTTGGGGGAAAGCACATAAAAATATTTTATTTCTCCAATAAAAAATTGTTTAAAATAAATAAATAAATAAAAGATTAACAAGTTGTGAGTTCCTGCTCCTTTTTTTTTTTTTTTTTTTTTTTTTACAAAAAAGCACTGACGTTTTCTGTTTATATATTGCTGAAAACTACAGGTGGGACCTTGGTATCCTCTGATTTGGTATCCTGATTCACCACTGATACCAAGGTCCAACTTTAAATGCCTTGTAACAAGGAAAAAAGCACCAAAATCCAATTTACCAGCTTCTTGTTAAAAAATTATAATTTCTTTCCACTAGAGTCCATTATTCACCCCATCTAGTGGCTGAATGCGGTATAGCATCTATATACCAATGCATTCTGTGGTGACAGTGGAGGAGCAGGAAACCTGGGAAAGGGTCTTCACAGTTACTTTTCCACTAATTTGATATCCACTGATTTTTTTTTATCCATTGGGGGTTCCTCAACAGAACCCCAGTGGATAACAAGGCACAACCTGTATACTTAAAATACACAAATCATTTCAGAAACTTAATAAATCATGATGTGGAGCAATAGGAACAAGTGGCCAACCCCCTTCTTCTCCCACCCCTTCTTCTCTCTAGTGTGCAACTTTATGAATACCTCCTGGTCTAATAAAACAATAATTTGCCATTCCATTCCATTTGGCAAACTGATTTGGGTAAGCCCTCTGATCTGAACTGCAAACTGTTTTGTGATCTTCCTTCACAATCCTGATTTTCAACTTGCACCACCCATAGTTTTCCAGTTTAGATGTAATAGCTAACAAGATATGGTTTGACTGGATTAGAAAGTATTCCATTAAGCCATGAACATGAGAGGAAAAAGGAAGAGGTGAGTGGAATGCATTGTTTGGAGGAACAGTCATTATGATCTGTGAAAGAAGAGAAATTAATGACAGTGTTTAGGCTCACATGTAATCAGTGGCATATCTAGGGGAAATGGCTCCCATGGCAGGCACAAAATTGTGCCCCAGTCCAAATAGAGAAGAGGAGATCATAGGTGGGATGCCAGCCCTGTTCATCCCACCATGTGAATTTATTCAGCAAGCTACATAGAGAAGGGGAGATGGGGAAGAAGCCAGCACTATTCCACCAAGTGAATTTATGCAAAAATCTGCTAAACCCCCCCCCCCAAAAAGAAATTAATAATAATAATAATACAGGTATTTATATACCGCCTTTCTTGGTCTTTATTCAAGACTTTATTCAAGGCGGTTTACATAGGCAGGCTTATTTAAATCCCTATAGGGATTTTTACAAATGAAAGAAGGTTCTTTCTTTCAAGAACCACAACATTCAGGTGTTTCTGTCTGATCTGGTTTCACATTCTGGCCTCCATCCTCCCACGCTCAGAGCAGATGGAATAGCTCAGCTTCAGCTTGTCAGCTGCTTCAAGGTCGCACGGTGCCGGTGGCCTCAAACTGGCGACCTTGTGGATGTTATCTTCAGGCAAATGGAGGCTCTACCCTCTAGACCAGACCTCCTGCCCAAGTTCATTTATAGTGAAATAAATAGTGTTCATTTACCTCTTTTTGGAGATCCCCTGAAACTGGTGCAAAAACACACCATTGGCTGTGATGCAGAAATGCACCATTGGTAGAATATGGGTAAGTTGGACCCGGAGCTCCCCTTCAAATAATACCCAGGATAGATGTTCCCCACTTTTCATACCCTAGATATGCCACTGCACATATTGCCGGCCATGAAACTGAAACTCAGGTGAAACTGAAGCTCATGCACTCGCCTCCTTTCACAATTCTGCTTCCATTTGTGATTTAAACAAATGATGATTTGCTCTCCTGGCTTGTTTAGAAAAAGTTAGAACGAGCTGAAGAATGAGAGAGCATTTTAAGATGACATGCTCATTTTAAGAGCAAATAGCTGAAGGATAAATTAGTGTACAGTTGAATGGAAAATATCTGTCAAAAGAGACAGCGTTTCCTTCTCTGGTGAAAATAGCATCTTTATAATTGTTCTTTGTTATTCTTTATAATCTTTATAATTGAGACACCCAGAATTTCAAAAGTACGAAACATAAACACTGACAGAATGACAGTTCAAAGAGTATCTATAAGAATAACAAACTAAATGAGGAGTAAACAAAATAAGATTTAAGTGAAAATTAGAAGTGGGAGGGAGGACTGGGATTAAGAGGCACCTCACCAGATACTAAAATCTTACATGCCTTTTACTATCTGGTGTAGCTTTACAGCTACTGGATCTACAGCTTTTATTACTAGGTAATAAAAGCTACAGGCCTAAACAAATGAGGAAAAAAAACAATCAGAGCGCATGTCTGGTGCAGGTGGGGTGGGCAAGAAGAGAGATGTTGCCTAACGAGCCAGAGAACTGCTTTGATCAGTAGCCTGTGCAATGAGGCTACTCAGTAGCCTGTGCAATGAGGGGCCACTCAGGCCCAGAGATAAAAGCAGAGCACAGCCATGTAGACTTCTCCAGAGCTGACCAATAGTTTATGCAGAGGAGAAATTGAATAAGTTATAAAATTCTTAAATAATATTTATGAGCAAGCCTCTGTGTAAGGCAAAGGGGGATAGCAGAAAGCTAGAATGAAGTACAGCAAAGATGAATGGGGAGAATTGGTGATTAGCCTGAAAGACCAGTCCACAGAAGGGTTCCAAGAGTGTTCTTTTCATAAGGAGATGAAGCCAAATATGTTTTGAGCCAGAACTGTCCGTTGATCAGTTCGCTTGTTAAAGATGCAATCTTAACAAAAGAAATGCTGTATATTTGACTATATTTATGAAAGGGAAAAAAAATCTACCATTCCATCTTTCTGTGGACTATTTTTATAATGTACAGGTAGCCCTCATTATCCACAGGGATTCTGTTCTCTGAACTCCCACGGATGCCGAAACCCACGGATAATGAAATCATCTGGTTTGGATACCTGAAATCCTCCAAATACTGCACTCTGGTCGCATCCGGAGGACCTTCTGAGGGCTGGGGATGCCTTCAGAAGGCCTGAGGCCTCCAGGCCAAAAACTGTGACTTTTGGTTTTCCACTGAAAACCGAAAGTCACAATTTTCAGCCTTCTGGAGGCCCTCTGAGGGCCAGGGAGGCTTCACACCCCTCGGAAGGCCTTGTAAGGTCTCCTGAAGGGTGAAAATCACAACTTCCAGTTTTCAACCAAAAACCAGAAATTGCGTGTGTTTTTTTTGGCATTCTGAAGCCTTTGACAGCTGCACACGACCTTCACATGCCTCAGAACACCCTCCAGAAGGTCCGGCTGATCCCTGAGTTCGGGACCCACAGATAGTGAAATCCGTGAGTCCTGAATCCATAGATACAAAGGGCCGTGGATATATACTGTTCTATATTCGTTTTGGGAGCTTCTCTCTTCTCAGAATATGGAAAGTTAGCTGGAGCAGAATGTAGAAGAGACTATATGGTGGTTCAGAGAATTTGGTCAGAGAAGTGGGTTTAGAGAGGCCTTTGGCAAGAGAGCAAAGAAAACAGTTTCAGGCATAGGGCAACAGCATGGTAGATGGTGCTAATGTTATTGAGGACATACAGAATTGTTTCAAAATTTAAATTAAATACACTTGACCCTCTGAATCCACAGGGGATCAGTGGCCTATTTTAGAAATAGGCTACCTCAGAATGCCAGGCGCAAGGGAGGGCACCAGGATGCAGGTCTCTTGTTATCTGGTGTGCTCCCTGAGGCACTTGGTGGGACACTGTGAGATACAGGAAGCTGGACTAGATGGGCCTATGGCCTGATCCAGCAGGTCTGTTCTTATGTTCCCGGACCCGCAAATACCAAAACCCCCGGATAATTAAATCTATAAGTCGTGGCTATCTGAATGTGGCCTCCCTGATCCTCAGAAGACCTGCCAGATCCTTCTGAAACTGCATTCTGAAAACCAGAAGTGCATCTCGTGCACAGCCTCCCAACATGATTGGAAGACTGTTCCATCCAGGTTACGTCCATGAGGTACAGTGAGGCCCTCCTGACCCATGTTGGGGCAAATCCACAGGTCCTGAACCCATGGATAAGGAGGGCCAACCTGTACGCTCTTTTCACTTACAGTATGATGCAGTTTGGCCACAATTACGTGTTATCATTCACTGACTTAAAAATCTGTTCTGATTTGAATCCTGCATATTTTGGTAGTGGGCATCTTTTGGAATAATCCTAGTAAATCAGTGCTGTTGTGTGAAGACAATGTTGGGATTATAGTATTTCTATATATAAATAGAAGTTTCCTTCTTTTCCAAGTACTGCCAATCATAAATGGAATTCAGTGCAATACAAGTCTCGGGCTTTTGTTTTTGTGTTTGCACATGAATTTTTGTAGTCTTGATGATGTCGTAAACTGTACTAGTATGTTGCTTTCACCAAAATATGTGTGCAACATTTAATTCTTTTAACTTCCGTAAATAGGTAAGATGATTTTTAAGATTATGTTGAGGCTTATGTTGTATGTATATAAAATGTATCCACCCACTGACTTCCAGAGGCTGATAGGTGCTTGCACATGTACAAGTTCCGAAAAGAAAATTGAGTTCATTGCTAAACTGGGATTCCCACGTGTAAATATGTTTTGCAGATCTGCATGACAGCAGAATAGAATTTAACTTTGGGTTCCATCTTTCCTTAGTGTATTCCTGTGCCTGATATCAACAAACCCCAGTCAACACATGCTTTTGCAATGACCTGCATATGGATTCATCTGAATAGGAAGGCTCACAGTGACAATTCTAAGCTTCAGATTCCTATTCCTCACTCTCTCAAGCTTCACCATGAGTAAGTCTTATTTGTAATACTCCCTTTCAGTGATGGTAGTCCTGTAATAAATGGTAAAAAATGCAAGGCACTCCCATGTTTTGCAAGTTGTTGGTGAAAATAGTGTGAAAATTGTACTCCCCCATGTAAAATATATTATAGCTGATGCTTAGTGCACAGTATATGTTTCCCAGTCCACTATGCCCTTTGCATCTTTGTATTACAAGCTCTGCTGTCCCTTCCATTGCTTTATCATAGTACAAGTCTTCCTGATCCTGCTTCATATCACACAACGTGCTCATTTATGTGTTTATATAGCACAATCAACATACATAAGACTTTTCCAAATGACATAAACGAAACAGTAAGTCCCTTACTCAAGGAGCAAACTATCTTAAACTTTAATGGTGAAAGGAAGGAACAAGGTGATGGTAATCAACAATAGATAGCTCTAAAGATAATAGCAAACAGATGTGAGCAGTTGTGTTTACTTCCTTCACTTATAATATACTATACCCCCCTCCCCCAAAAAAACCTAAGCGCCACCCTAGATACTTTTACTAAAGAGTAAACCCTCTTGGACCCAATGGGGCTTCTGATAAGCATGCATTGATTGAGCAGCACAGTAGTTTACAATAAAAACAACTTGGTCATTACTTTGGTCAATTGGTCATGATACACAATTTGGTCATGATACGATTGTAGGTTTTGAGTTTTGAATAGCTGCTAGATGGATTTAGCAGACTGCTTATATGTGTGTGAGTGTGAGAGAGTGGGGAAGAAAGAGGAAGAGAAAAATTGTGGCTAAAGGCAGGCTAAGATTCTGACATGGCTGAAGACAGCGGATTCTCTGGCTTTGAGCAAGGAATACAGCCTGCCCTCCGGTTTCAAGAAGACCTCTAGTTGTTAGTAAGCTGAGCACATAGCATGTAAATAATTGCAATACTCAAGTTGAAGGAACAGGATGAGTATTTAACAGAACAAACTGAGCCAGACTGAAGGCCATGCTCTTAAAAGGCCAGCTCCATCTGCCTGAGAAAAAGAAGAGATAACACTGCACTGGATGGGGCTGAGGGAGGAGTCTTAAAGGAGCAGAGAATCAGAGAAGGAAGTTTAAAAAGGAACACAGCAGAGCAGCATACCACTCCAAGGCTGAAGCAGTGTGTGCACATCAGACACACTCAAAGGCTAGGCTGCATTGGAGTTGGCAATTCCACCTTTTTGCCTGTGCAAATAGGGACAAATTAGCAAATGAACATACTGAATGCTATGCATTTCTGTCACCAAAATAGAGCTTCTTTATAGAGGCAGTCCTGGTGTCTCAACAGAAATTTCAAACCAGTGATGAAGAGCCTTTCAGTAAGATTCCTGGATTGGGCTGGAGCTTGTTCACCTCTGGAGCAACCCAAATCTTCAAAATCCTATGCATAATTTCCACACATGGCAGAGGTATAGATTACTTGTCATGGCGACAAGGTGGCCTCTTCAAAATCTGAATTCTAACAATACAAACACATAGTTTTGATTACATCAAATACTTTGATTGCTCAGATGTGAACTTTTTGTTGCTCAGCATAATGGGACCTCTCAGGGATATACTATAATCCTTTTTTTCCTTTTCATAATTTACCTTTCTTTGGCTATACAGGTTCTTGCAACAGAGTCTAAGGAATAAAAGTTTGCAGATGAATGACTACAAGATTGCCTTGCTGTGCAATGCTTATTCCACCAATTCAGAATGCTTCACATTACCTATGGGTGTTCTTGTAGAAACTATTTATGGGAATGGCAACATGATGATACCTCTCCCAGGAACCAGTTGTATGGCTTCAGGTTCTGTCACACCACTGCCAATGAATCTCTTGGACTCACTCACAGTTCATGCCAAGATGAGGTACTGTATAGTCAATAAGCATAAGCTATAGAAGATCTGAGCATGTTTGCTTTAATACAGACTATTTGGATTCTAATCCAAACTAAAATAATAGCTTTAATACAGACTATTTGGAGAACTAATACATAATAGTTTCAAATATATGGCTTTGAAAATAACATGGCTTTCTGTTTTTTTCCAGCCTTATTCACAGCATAGCTACCAGAGTGATCAAATTGGCCCATGCAAAATCTAGCGTGGCCTTGGCTCCAGCCCTTGTGGAAACATACAGTCGCTTGCTTGTTTATATGGAAATAGAATCCTTGGGCATCAAAGGTTTTATCAGTAAGAAACTTCATGTGTTTTAATTGACTGTTAGCTGAAAGTTGTCACTAAAACTTGCTGCCACTCTAGTTGGCACGTATTTTTCTATGCACACACTCTCTCATGCATGCACACACTAGAGAGAGATGCCACACATAGTGTGTATCCTATGAAAACCCATATCAAATTACAGAAAGCTCACACTATAGAAAATTGTGCTTTAGTGCCTGGTTGCAGTCTCTTGGAGGATCAAGACCCAATTGTTACAATTTGGTTTAGCTATGTATAGTTTATTTGGGGACATTCTCTACAAATTGGCTTGGTAATCTAAATCATTTTCTGGTACACGATAGCATTACAGAGTGAATGAGCTCTTAAACCTAAGATAAAGAATCAATAATAGGCATATAGATATATTTAGATAATGTTTTTAAATTGTATGTGTCCTAATGTTCAAAATACTTTGCATATGTCATCTCGGCCATTCTTACAACTAGCTTGCAAGGAAGGCCAGTAGCCTTCAGTTACAGAAATATTGTTGATGCCAAAAGAGAGTGAGTGGTTTGCCTATCATCACCCAGTTACTTTGCAAGCTGAAATTTGTTCATGACTCCAAATTGAAGACAGCATTTATCTGCCTCATTAGAGATGATTCATTCATTAAGCAGGTTTTCCTGCTTTATTCTCATGTGCAGGAAGTCAATGCTATCCAAGATGATATTCAAGAATATTGCAATATTTAGCCTAATTTTATTACTATAAGTATACTGAAGAAATTAAAATCTCCTGCTGTTCTAGCCCTGTGTTGCTAAGAACCTACCACATGTAGTTTGTCAATACTGCAATACTAAAAAAAGAGAACTAGTGTCATCCTGCCTGACTCTGTGAGGTGTAGGCTGTGTGTGTTTGTGATAATGAGAAAAATAGTTTTCTCTGACTGCTATGACGGGAAAAGCAGTTGATGTGTTGTTCTTTACCTTTTCAGGTCAGCTCCTACCCACAGTGTTTAAATCTCATGCTTGGGGAATTTTGCACACTCTGTTGGAGATGTTCAGCTATCGCATGCATCATATCCAACCTCATTACCGGGTCCAGCTGTTGAGTAATCTTCATTCTCTCGCAGCTGTGCCACAAACAAATCAGAACCAGCTTCATCTGTGGTGAGTACTGTTTCCTCAAAACATGATTTTTACTTTGGAGGCATGGCACATAGTGGAATGGAATTGGACCAAAACCACATTCAGATCAAAGGAAAGTGAGACATTCCTAAAAGGTATGGCTGATTTGAACATTGAGATTTCTCTGTTGGAAGCTGCTGAAAAACACTTCTCTGTAACAGTATAGTGGGCGCAAGACTGGAAATCTGTCTACTGTTTAGGCTGGCACAATAAGTAGTTTAATTTATTGCGTGTTACTTGTCCTACCCACAGAAAGCATATAGCAGTATTTTAGCTTCATAACCCCAAAACCTAGCTTGAAAGATTGTGAGGTACAGGGCACAAGGGAGTGCACCAACAAATCATGTCCTTAACCCAGTATGCTCCTAAGCCTCCTGCATTTTTCCCAGAGTATTGCAAAAATGTACAATAGGAAAATGAAAAACTGTCTTTTATGTGCACCCCAAATTTGATTCTGTTGGGATATGTCTATCGGCAACTTCATATATTATGTTTTTAGGTACAGTATACACTTAAAACATATTTGTTGCACTGTATTAAAAAAAGAGTGTGTCACTTTCACAGGCACTGATAAACACGTACATCAGGTCCCTAAGCTGCAGATGTCTGAGTGATGGGTGGCTTCGTCCGAACTTTTTTGCAGGCAGAGTTCATTATGGTGCTTTTGCACAGATAGTACTTGGCCAGCAAGAGCCAGCTGCTTCAAGCTATGCATGTTCTGACTTCTGGACAAGCATCCTGAACAGAACCTGTGCATATCTTGGAGACTGTGTATCTTTTAATTGAAGCAAATTATTCCCTAAAGCTACTCTGATTTTCAGCATTTAGCATAACAAGCTCAAATAAGGCTATTGTTGTCTTCTTATAGTGTTGAAAGCACAGCTCTCCGGTTGATCACTGCCTTGGGTAGCTCTGAGGTGCAGCCACAATTTACACGCTTCCTTAATGAGCCAAAAACAGTTCTTTCAGCAGAATCAGAGGAACTCAACAGAGCGCTTATTCTGACACTGGCAAGAGCAACGCACGTCACAGGTAAGCACCAGTCTCGCTCAGTTTTATGAATGTTGAGCAGAAATGGTTTTGAAAGTACGTATGAAAGCAGAGCACAAAAATGCAAGCATGAAATATTGTACAGGCATACCTTGACTTTCATAGCTTTGCTCTTTCAACTGCTTTCAATTATAACTACAATTCAGATTTCGTCCAAGTTCTTTCCTCTTTTGTGCAGTTGCATCCATCCTCCCAAGAAGTTAATCAACATGCATAAGTTTACAATCAGTTCTCTTTATATCCGAGGTCGTGATCTGCGAATTCACTTATCACTTTCTGCTACAGTTTCCAGGATCCTAAACCTAGCAGATAACAAGAACTGACTGTATTTTCCTTTTGTTTCTGTTTATTTAGGTTTCACGTGCATTTACTTGTGTTATATTGTTAATTATTTACATTCTTTCACTGGACAAAATAAATCTGCGAGCTAAATAAGGCTATGCCTTGACATTCATCTATTTTTTACTTTCATCCACGTCCTGGTCCGTAACAAGTTGAAGGGGTAAAGTATGTCTGTATTGAGTGTTAATGGTTTTTAAAAGGTCTTGAATTCTCATAATGGTTTTTTCCAAATAGCTGAAACTATTCCAGTAGTATAGGAAAGAAACAGTGTTGTAGTCAACATGAATGAATTATCCAAGTGAATGATACAAGAAGATTCATAAAATGTAATTGAGAACTTCATCCTGATCCAGCTCTAGTCACACAGATACTCTGTTAATATATGACTAGTTGTGCACCCCAACCCAATTTTCATTCATGTTGGAATTTGTATTTAAAAATCAAATTCAGTAGATATCAAGGGGCTGCAGGGGCTTGGCTGCAATTACCAGAGCTTCCTGCAGCCTCTGGGGGGTGCAGGGAGCCCTGCACGGTCTTCTGCAAAGCTCCTCAAAGCTTCAAAAGTGAAAGTGGAGCGATCGTGCTCCACTTCCGGTTTAGTGGAGGAAGGGCCTGATCACTCTGCTTTCACTTGCAGAGCTGTGGGGAGCCCTGCAGAAGGTTGTGCAGAGGAGGCTGCAGGAGGCTCTGGTAAGTACAGCCAAGCCCCTGCAGCCCCCTGAGCAATCTTAGGGATCACACCGCTGCCTCCTCCCTGCCTCTTCGCTGTCCCTGCCCCTTAAGGGGAAAGAGGCCAGGGCCCTCAGGTTGGAGCGTCATGACGCTCCAGTTTGAAAAGCCCTGGCATAATTGAACCATTCTGTTACCAAATTTTAATGCCTTCATACCTGCTGTTCTGTCAAAATCAAACTGGGCTTCTAAAACAAATCAGGCATAGACCAGGTTTGCTGCTCAAGATAAAAGCAGTAATATCTAGCAGTGGTGTGTGTCTAAGGCTTCAGTCCTATGCACACTTACCTGGGAGTAAGCTCATTAAAGGCCCATTAAACTTACTTGTTGGTAGTCATGCATTGGATTACACACACACAGCTCATACACTTGCTCTAGTCTTGGCATCAGGCTGTACCTCCTGCAGCGCTTTTTGAAGATCTTCAAGTTGGAGATTGGTTCTTGTGTAGCATCCAGGTTGTTGCAGGTGCACCTGTTATAGTGTCCATGAAAATCTCTGCCACCAAGCCTGCCACAAAAGGGAATTCAGGTAATGAGGTTTGATGTTCTGACTAGGATAGCTGTTGCATTGTAGGTTGATCAGGGGTTCGTTCAGTGTAGATTCAGTATTTTGTAGTAGGTTAGCTCTTTGCAGAATTCAACGAGAATATAAAAGAAGGAATAACCTGAGAAGATATGAATTATTAGAGATCTCAGAATTGTTAATAGTAATACATACAGTGTCAGTAGGCTCTGAAAATTGCATTTCATCAGTTCATTGTATATGTATTAGGTGTTGTAAATACAGCTGAGAATTCCTTTTTTAATTCTTTAGATTTTTTCACTGGATCAGACTCCATTCAGGGGACTTGGTGCAAGGACATTCTGCAGACTATCATGAGCTTTACTCCTCATAATTGGGCTTCACATACCCTGAGCTGTTTTCCAGCTCCGCTGCAGGTAATTTTTGCAAATGTAGTACATCTCTGTTTATACATTTGAGCAAGTCTTCATGAAAGTCACTTCAAGTAAACTACTTGGAAGAAGCTACTCAGTGTGCTTCTTGTGTATCCTGGAGGATATCTTCCTAAAGATCTAATAAGAAAGCATATTCGACAAAATGCAATTCATATTCATTTCAACAGACAGATAGAAACAGAATCTACCACACAAAGATTATTTGCGAAATAATCTTTGTGTGGTAGATTGTTTCCATCTGTCTGTTGAAATGAATATGAACATAGTAGAATAATCTTTTTAACCACTCAGCTTTGAATTTTGTGTGGGCGAGTGCCTCTGTGGAGCTCTTCTTGTTTTCTTAATGATTTTTCGCCACACCTCAGCAGAATTCAGGAGCACTTGAAGTGCTGTCAGCATTCTGTCCCCGTTCCTTTTCTGCAGGAACAACTTCTATGGCTGCTGAAGGTTTGCAGAGACATGGCAAATGGCATATCTATGGCAAACACTAAGGGGGAGAGGGGAAAACCCTGGAATACCATCAGTGCTTGAAGCACTGATGAAATTGGCATGTCACCTCATAATGTGTTGCTTTTATTTCAGGCGTTTTTCAAACAAAATAATGTCCCTCAAGAGAGTCGCTTTAACCTGAAGAAGAACGTTGAGGAGGAATACCGCAAGTGGAAGTCTATGACCAATGAGAATGACATCATCACCCACTTTTCCATGCAGGGGTCCCCTCCCCTCTTCCTTTGTCTCCTCTGGAAGATGCTTCTGGAGACGGATCATATTAACCAAATTGGCTACAGGTCTGTCTTGTAAAGACTCAACTATATTCCGTAGCATACTGTGCAGTAAAATTAGTTGCGTTATTTCTGGCATAGTAGATTTGCATAGAACATGTTTCCCACAGAGATGGAATACGTCTGCCAAGATATGCCAGTTGCTGGGGTTAATGAAACCAGACTTTATTAACTCTGCCCTCACAGTTAGGTCTGCAAAGTTCAGTAGGGTGCTTTGTACTATCTAATAAGTCAGGGAAGATCCTTTAAAAAAAATCTAAGAGTTGGAATCATCACTCGTTTTACTGAGAATTTTCTTCATTAGTTCTGTCTTGTTTCATGTATTTTTACAGGTGAATTCTCTATTAACTGATGTGACTGTAGTGGTTGGTTGTTTGGCAATGGCAACTGTAGACTGAGTATCTGGTGCTCCACATTCTTACATTATTTGTGTCCCTGCACCATTACATTTTGCTCTCTCTTTTCTTAGAGTATTGGAAAGGATTGGAGCCAGAGCTCTGGTTGCTCATGTCAGGACATTTGCAGATTTCTTGGTCTATGAATTTTCCACATCAGCTGGGGGCCAGCAGCTCAACAAGTGCATTGAGATTCTGAATGACATGGTGTGGAAATACAACATTGTGACGTTGGACCGGCTGATACTATGTTTGGTAAGGAAGGTTGCAAAGGAGGCTGCTTCACGGAATGAACCAGCACGTTTAATTATACCAGTGTAATTGATAACTCCATTCTGTAGCATTTTGCAGTACTTGTATTTGTTTCATTGCAGGCTATGCGTAGTCACGAAGGAAATGAAGCCCAAGTGTGCTACTTCATCATCCAACTGCTCTTACTGAAACCTAACGATTTCCGAAACAGAGTGAGTGATTTTGTGAAGGAGAACTCCCCAGAGCATTGGCTGCAGAATGACTGGCACACCAAGCACATGAGCTATCACAAGGTACTTCATACTCTCTTGGATAGTAATGTCTTTCTGTGATTAATCACTCTAGTTCTTGTCAGAGCCTTGGTTCACATGTATTTGTAGCCTGCGTAAGTGCCTGACTACATCACTGTAAGTGAAGCTCAGTTCATGCTAGAGATTTTGCAGTGATCTGAAAGAGCAGTAGAACTTCTCAAGGGCACCACACAATGATGGAAAAATCTGCATTGGGGTAGGGAATAAAACATTTACTTGAAACATTATGGAAGTTAGGGCCAAAACATCTAGTTTGGGAGTTTGTGTTCATCTTAAAATGGCAGCTACACAAGAGGACTTGATCTGCCTCACTCCCCCCCCCCGCCCAGTTCCTATGAACCCTAAATATGTCATTTGCTGCAGTGGAAACCTTCAGAGCCCATAGTAGCTTGAGAAAGAGGGTTTTTGGCAGGGAAATGGCATAGAAATAAAAGGTTTAGCATCCCCTACCTCCATGCTGAGATCCCAGTCCGGAATGTACCCTGATTCACTGCTACTTTAAAGTGAAAATACACTGGACTATACATTTAACATAACTAGTTTGGTCTGTAGGCAGACAAACTAAATATTTTTCAAATTTTTTTTTCAGAAATATCCTGAAAAGTTATATTTTGAAGGGTTGGCAGAGCAAGTCAATCCTCCTGTTCAGATCCAGCCCCAGTACTTACCAATATACTTTGGGAATGTGTGTCTCCGTTTCCTGCCAGTGTTTGACATTGTGATTCACAGATTTCTGGAACTCCTCCCAGTGTCCAAATCACTGGAGACCCTGCTGGATCACCTCGGAGGCCTATACAAGTTCCATGGTGAGTTCATAACCATGTGTTAGATCTGTTCCCACTCGCTGCAAATTCGCTCAGTTCTTCCACAGAGTGAGGTGATACTGAAAAGCATCTCTGGTTCATTAAGGGTGCATCGAGGTGTGCTGATTTGACTTGTTTTACTGGCCTAGTAGAGAAGTAACTGAATATAGCTCTGCCAGACTCACTATTGAGAAAAAGACTCCTAGGTAGTTAAACTGTAGACCAGAAAGTAAACACCAGGGGTGTCAAACATAAGGCCCGGAGGCCGTATGTGGCCCATGGAAGCGTTTTATCTGGCCCTCAGGCTCTCAGCTGCTGAGGTGTTACTGCTGTAAGGGCAGCCCACATGAAAATTCGGCTCTCCGATATCTTGAAATATGATTAAGATTTGTGTATTTTCTCTTCTGTTATTTGCAGCTAATGAGTTCCTAAGTGAGAAAAAGTGCTGGGTTTTGGTTATGACCAGTTTAATGACATCATTTCCTGCCTAATGACATCACTTCATGCCGTTCGCAGGCACCATGAGTGCTGTTCAGCCCTTGGTATGAAACAAGTTTGACACCCCTGCTGTAGACCTTTTGAAAGAAATTCTTCAAAAATGTGGCAGGTGTGATAGCATCTCAGGGTTAAGTAAAACTCTGTCAGTACATCAGTGCAGCTATAGAGCTCCTGCATGAGTAGACCTCACAGTGAAAGCGTGAGAAACTCGATTTGTGTAGTTCAGGAGCATATGCACAGAGCTCTCCTGCCACTGAAGTAGAGGGGAAGCCCATGCATACATCAAAGCTCTTATAATTGGTCAGGGCAACTGTCTTTGAAGTAAGAGCTGTAAAGAGAAGTGAGTGACCTTGGCATATGAACATCCTAGGGTATCTTTAAATTGCATCAAAAGCTGAAGAGGGACCACAAAAATGAAGGGCTTAAGAATTCAGAAGACCCTGATGAGCAGTAGTTAGCATGCTTGTCTTGAGAACAAAGATTGAGGAACAGAGGATTAATCCTCCACAGCTTAAAAACAAATCCAAATTATGTGATCAAACAGCTTGATTTGAGATTGGTGTAAATTAGACTCTGTCAGTAGTTCTGCATAATTTAATTGCAAAATAAATTACTTTCCTGGTCTTTGTTCTTTTTGTGGTGCCTTTGTATTGCTATGGAAAGGCAAGGTGAATTACCAAATCAGAATGTAACAACACTGTATTAATAGTTTGTCAGAATAGTTTGTGCTGAGATTTAACCTCAAGCATCATCAGTATTATAACAACCTTGAACATGAGCACATATTAATTGTATACGTTAGTACAGCCATCTAGAAGGAAAAGGGTTAATAGTTTTCTTCAGTGTAGTTGCATGTCCTGCTGTTCTAAGGCCACATATCTATTGTCATTAGTATAAGTATTTACAGATTGGTTGTCTAGCGTGCCTAGGCCTTATGCAGTGGTTCTTGTTTCCATGGTTCATGTTCTGAAAACCTGAGCATTATTACGTGGAAACCAGTATTTGGCTAAGGGAAAATATTCAGGTAACAAAGGCCCGTGCTATGTTTTTTTTAAAAAAATATCCAGACAACTGTGAAATAATTTCAACTGTGTTGGCTGATCACCATAGAGGGTATTCAGATTTCAGCAAATAAAAATGACTTGTAGGTGGAGATTATCTTGATTTTAGCATAAATCCTGAAGCAAATAGTTCAGTATATTACAAAGTGCATAATCAATGATGAAATAGGCATAACTGTTCAGGTGGTTAACTGGCCTCTGTGTTTTGTTCATGCTAGATTGAGTATATGGTATGGTTCAACGCAAATGCAGGGAATAGTTACAATGGTGCCGAATTTGGCTTCATGATAATCTCAGCATTCATTGTATAAAATAACTTTTTCCAAAAGAAGAGAAATGATACAAATCTGATCAGCTCACATTTTAAACAGCAGAAATTCAGCATTTTTGGTACACAATTTGCCCAGATGAAGAGTTTGATTTCTTGTAGTGTGGACTACATGCAGTGTACAAATGCACCTGTTCTCTCTTTGGCAGACCGTCCAGTAACCTACCTGTACAATACACTCCACTACTATGAGGGGCATCTTCGAGATCGCACAAACCTCAAACGGAAACTGGTCCATGCCATTATTGGCTCTCTCAAGGATAATCGGCCACTAGGGTGGTGTTTAAGTGACATTTATCTCAAATGTGCTATGAATGCAGGAGAGGATAATCCATGGATTCCTGATGATGTTTATTACTGCAAATTGATTGCAAGACTGGTAGATAATATCCTTTTTTAAAAAAAAACTGAATATACATAAAATACAGGGATGCATCAAGAGAACCATTCTTTTTGCAATTAATTAGTAATTGGCTGTGCTGTGCTGTCATTTTCTGTAATGTTCCCACCTCCTTCATAGTTTGGTAGTATAAACTCCAGGTTATGGTTGTCAGAGAATTTTGTGAGGTTTGGGCATAGAAAAGAATTCTTGAAACTCACCATTTCCCACCCACTCCTTAAAAAGGGGAAGCAAGCTTCCAGCAAGTCTTCAGTGCTTGAAGAAATTTTTCATCAACCTGTCAGCCCTGTCTCTTCAGCAGCAGAGCATCATAAAAATAGCCCTTTTTAAAATGGGTCTATTACATGTGGAGCCTATTTATCTGTGCTAGTTCCATTCCGTGACTCAGCTCGATTAACAAAAAACACGTTGTGCTAAATTCCGTAGCGTTACGCAAATACACTGCAGCCTGACACTTCTGGTTAGAAGGAAACTAAGAGCCCAATCCTATGCAATTTTCCACTGCCGGTGCAGCTGTGCCAATGGGGCATGCATTGCATTCTGTGGTGGGGTGGCCGTCACAGAGGCCTCCTCAAGGTAAGGGAATGTTTGTTCAGCTATCTCGGGGCTGCATTGTGGCTGCACCGGAGTTGGATAGGATTGGGCCTTAAGGCAGCTGTTATCAATCCCCTCCCCCCATACTCAGCCCTCCCCGTTGCCGGCTTGCTGGAGCAGGAGAGCCTACATCATGGGGGGGGAGGAATTTGGCAAACACTCTCTGGGTTTTTTAAAGCAATCCCCTCTCCTCCCCCTCCTGAGCCCTTCCCGTTGCCAGCTGTCCAGCTTCTTTCACAGTTGGAATGCTGAGCTTTTAAGAGTCCAGCCCTATGTGTTTCTACTCAGAAGTAAGCCCCATACCAGTCAATGGGGCTTACTTCCAGGAAAGTGTGGAGAGGATTGTAGGCTAAATCTCATGCTTTGCTTGGTGGGAAGACTTGCTTGGTGATTGCCTGCACCATGGGGGGGGGGACTGCTTGTGTCGGTGATTGCCTACACCATCTCAATGGGGGGGGGAATTCGGCAAACACTCCCTGGGTTTTTTAAAGCAATCCCCTCTGTTGCTACCACATATGCCCCTGTGTGAGTGAGAGAGAGAGAGAGAGAGCTAGCGCCACCTTGCTGCACATGTTCTGGCTACATAGATTTTTGGCCCCCCCCCCTTCAGCCTCTTTGCTGGATCAGGGGCTCCAGGAGTGTTACTGTTCCTTTGCAAGGGGAACCTCTTCCAGGGCTCCAGGGCTATTTACCTGCCTGGGTGAGGCAGAGCCTTTTTGCAATGTTTTGGGCTGCCTGGAAATGGATCCAGACGCCAGTGCAGGTCAAAGGAGGCAAAGGTGCATGTGACTTTCGGTTTCCCCCACCCCATTCGCATTGAGACAAATCCGCAGATAAAAAAATCCGTGGGTAAAGAGGCTGCACCTGTATATCCATATGGAGAGGTGGGAGGCTTTTCTTTGCTGCCATTCTGAGGATTTTGACTTATTTTTTTTCTTGTTTCCTCTCTCTGTTGTCTTCATTATTGCTCTTCTAGAGCAGGGGTACCCAAACCCCGGCCCTGGGGCCGCTTGCGGCCCTCAAGGCCTCTCAATGCAGCCCTCAGGGAGCCCCCAGACTCCAATGAGCCTCTGGCCCTCCGGAGATTTGTTGGAGCCCACACTGGCCCGATGCAATTGCTCTCGGCTTGAGGGAGACTGTTTGACCTCTCGCGCGAGCTGTGGGATGAGGGCTCCCTCCACTGCTTGTTGTGTCACATCTGTGATGCAGTAGCGGCAGCAAAGGACAGGCCAGCCTTGCTTTGTGCCAGGCCTTTTATAGGCCTTGAGCTATTGCAAAACCTTCATTCATTCATATAAGTTCATCTTTAATATATTCATTTATGTAAACAAGTAAACTTATTCAAATTTTAAATGTTAATTAATTCTTTTTTCCCCAACACAGTGTCTGAGAGACAATGTGGCCCTCCTGCCAAAAACTTGGACACCTCTGTTCTAGAACAAAGAAGCAATGGGGCTTGAAATTTGGACTTCTTCCCCAGTTGCAGTGCTGTTGCATTGCGATAATGACAATAGAGAAGGTGGGGAGAAAGAAAGGTCACATTACTTTGAATTCTTATGAGGCATGGTTGCTGCCACTTTCCCCTGGCAAAGGAAGGGCATTTCTAAAGTATGGGGAATGTCCTTGCCCCAGCACAGATAAATGTCTCCTTATTTACAGCCATCCTTCTCCACACTTATACTACTGCTAGTGTTTCTGCTGCCCTACCACGACAAACACAAGTAAGGAGACGTTTGGAAGCTGGTGACGAGTGGAGTAGAGAATTTCTGCGAGCCATCTTTGATTCGGTTATCCAAGTTCTCTTCAGTATAGGGGTGGTGGTGGTGAAAGAATACTTTGGGAACCAGTCCAGGACTAGATCTCACCTATACTCCAGCTTATTATTGGAAAAGAAATAGAACATGTAGAATTGTACGTTGCAGGTGTGAGGTTGGCAGCCCAAGCCTATCCATGCTTGGAAGTTAATCCCACTGAGTGCATTGGGACTTCATAGAAAGTATAATTCGGATCACAGCAGAAGTAAAATTTAGAAAGCCGTAAGAGTATTGAACTAATTTTCTTAACAAGCATGGTTCTCCAACCTTGTGTTGTTGAAGCATGCTCAGAATGTATACTTTTACTGCATACACCAAACCTTGGATTTAACAGGTCTCAACGGACTTTGGAAATAAACGAACAATTTCTAATGTCCACAGTGGTCCATTAAAACAGTGGTTCTCACACTGAGACCCACTTTTTAGAATGAGAATCTGTCAGGACTCACCGGAAGTGATGTCATGACCGGAAGTGACATCAAGCAGGAAAATTTTCGACAATTCTAGGCTGCAATCCTATCCACACTTACCCAGGAATAAGTCCCATTTGCTTATCAAGCATATACATAGTATCTTGTTATAAGTACAGGTCTGTAACATTTCCCCAAATGCAGTCTCATACCATGGTAGCATCAAATCTAATATATTAAAAATAAAATATTGAAATGAGTGAGGACCCACCTGAAATTGGCTCATGTCCCATCTTAGTGGGTCCCGACCCACAGTTTGAGAAACACTGTATTAAACCATACATTACAAAACTTCCTTGGAGCTGCTAAGGAGCTCTGTAAAGTAGTTCAGTGTTGGAAAGACCTCAGGGCAAGCTTACTTACCTTCCAGTACTCCCTTAATACTGGCATTGTCGTTCTTTTTTCCATCCTCAGGCAGAGTGTTCTACAAACGGAGGGGTTTCTCCGTTCTTGGGGCTGATCTAGGAATGGAGAGTTACTCAGGAAGTGAATTCCACTTCCTAAGAACACTTCCTAACTCTCCATTCCTAGAGCAGCCTCAAGCATGGTGAAACATCTCTATTCCTAGAGTGTTCTGCTCAAGGACAGAAAGGACAGCAGCAGCGCCAAGGGAGTCCTGGAAGGTAGGTAAACCTGCTCCTCCACATGCTTACTTACCTTGCAGAGCTCCATTGATGCTACCAGTCCTCTCTCCACCAGGGCACTCAAGGAATGGGAATTTTCCTCCATTCCTAGAGCATCCTGGTGTAGAGCAGAGAAGAACAGCTGCACTGAAAGAGCTTTCTAAGGCAGGATTTAATTGACTAATGGGGAGAAGGTGTGTGTGAATTTAACAGACTTTCAGCATTGATTCCCCCCTTCTCCCCCCATCCATTCCCCCTTCTTTAAAAATCAAGGGTTCACTGTATTGAGTTAAAATACACAGCATGTGTCCATTAGCACTTCTTGCTGGAGTGTTCACAGTCATAATTGCTACTATCCACTTCATCTGGCAGTTTATTACCTTAATCACTGTCACCGATGGCTGGTAAATCATCTAGCCCATTTCCAAACTGTGACTGGAGGTTCAATGAGTTTCCTAACCCAGCTGCCCACGCACTCCATGTTACCTGTGTTGAACTCATGGCATTGGCTGTTCCAGGAAAGGATGTGGGCAATGCCCTTCTGAATGTTGTGCTGAAGAGGTATGTTGAATTTCTGAAAAGACGCTATACTGTGTAACTTGCCAACACCCCCTTTAGTGGATTTGTTTGTAAAATGTTTTTGTGTCTCTAAAATAGATTGCTTTTGCAAGAATACTAAGTAAACAGAAGTGTGTGTGTGTCCCTTTTCTCCCACTCCCCTTTTACAGTCAACCTTTGGTGCCCAGGGACAATATCACAGCATGGATGAATGCAATTGGATTGATCATCACTGCCTTACCTGTAAGTCATCTTGTATTTTGGACTTAAATGAAGAGAGAGTTAATTTGGTAGGAGTGGAGTATCTTCTTTTTATGCTCCTGTGCTCCATGGCCAGGCGCTTCTTTTATGAACAGAAGGAGAGCCGTGCTCTTGAAAGGGGTCCTCAAGAGCAGAATGGGCCCATCCTGCAGCACAGCCCTCAAAGAAAATGCTTCTGGTCCCGTGCACCGCTGGGCTAATGGTTGGAATTCAATCCACAGACTGCTGGAAAAGTGAATTAAATGCCAATGGACTGGACAAAATGTTGGGGTGTGAGGGATCAACCAGTCACTAAACCCCTGAAAATTTGGCTGTTCTCTGAACAGCCACTGGCAGGCTTTATATGTGTTTTGTAAGGCATGAGAGGTAGAGAATTTCTATTTTGGATGAAAGTTGAGAACATTTAAACATTAGCTTCTCCGATGCCACCATTGATGTGTGAAAGATGTACATGCCCTTTTCAGACCAAGGGGACATGCAGCTGAGACTTAGAATTTAGATTCATTGTGGCATGTATGCACAGTGCACATGAGGTCAAAGGAAGGCATGCTTTCTTTTCACATGTGTACGCTTGGTAAATCCACATTCATTTTGTCATACAAGACTGTTCTAAAATGTTCAGTCTGTTTGTCTGATGCCAAGTGCTGGTTTCATAGTCATCGTATGGGACATCTCTGGCCATTCCGACTGTCTGGCTCCCTTAGCTATGTAGTAACTTTTCATGGGAGTTAATTTAAGAACTTCTGTTCTTCAGTAATATCTCACGATGCTCTTGGTTTTAAACATGTTGTGTAACTTTCTATGTCAGTAGCTGATTTTCTATGTGATACTGACATGGCTTTTCACGCCTGATACCACCACGCAAGCCAGATCGGAATGAAACACCTGAATGTAGTGGTTCTTGAAAGAAAGAGCCTTCTTTCAAATTGTAAAAATCCCTATTTAATAAGGGATTTAAATAAAGCCTGCCTATGTAAACCGCCTTGAATAAAGTCTTGAATAAAGACCAAAAAAGGCGGTATATAAATACCTGTTGTTATTATTATTATTATTTTCTACATTCTCAAAGTGTGGAGTGGCACCACATGGAATCCATGCTGCTTCCTTCCATAGTGTAAGAATTGGGTCACAGTGATTTGAAGTTATTCTGTATTAAAGGAGGAGGGGAGAGGGGGCGGCCCAGTCCAACGCTGAGGAGCTGGTGGAGAGGCAACTTTTCGATGCCTCTCCACAACGCTTCTGGGCGCTCCTCCTCCAGCGGGGGGGAGGCTCAAGGAGGCGCCCCAGGAGGTTCAGCGCCCGGGCTTTTGCTTCATTTGCCCACCTCCAGGTAAGCCAGTGCTTGACACTTCTCTCTGTGTAGATGATTGTCTCCACTAAAGTATACTGATCATTGACATGGGGTGATATTTCACTTTATTTTGCAAGGAGCCCTACTGGATTGTCCTCCATGAGCGGATTGTGAGTGTTATCAACAGCCCAAGCCTAACTTCAGAGACTGAATGGGTTGGTTACCCATTCCAGCTGTTTGACTTCACAGCTTGCCACCAGTCTGAGATGTGCTGCAGCTACACATTGGCATTGGCACATGCTGTCTGGCATCATTCAAGCATTGGTCAACTGTCCCTCATTCCAAAGTAGGTGTAGAGGGTATGCTGTGTAATTTCTGAATATGATGTTCACCTAATTAGTATGTACAGTTTCTGTATGTACAGAAGTACATTGATCATAGCATAGGACTCTTGTTACATTAAGTACTTTTATAACCTATTGTTATCAGTACCACCGGACTCTTCAGATTTCAGCAGATTTCAGGGTAAGACATACTAGCCTTGTCTGTATTGTCCTTGCTTATTATAGTTTCTGAAATACCATAGGTTTCTCACGGAGGTCTTGATACCAATTGTGAAGACTGAACTCCAGCTGCTCTATGTTTATCACCTTGTCGGTCCATTCTTACAGCGATTTCAACAAGAGAGGACAAGATGCATGCTAGAGGTAGGTGGCTATACAAATGGTTACTGCTATTGGTTACAGCTGAAGATACCAAGCTTTTGAAATGTGGGCATTCTGTCCAAAAAGGAATTTTCAGCAAACTGTCCTTGTCCTGCCAACAAGAACTGATCCCAAAAAGAGGCATTTTGAATCTCTTTCCTGTGTTTGTTTTTCCATTTTCTTGGGAAACTTCAAATATAACAAACTTTACAGCAGTATGTCCATACCGTGAACACAGAGCAGGAGAATGTATATGTTACATAGCTAAGTAAGTGTGTGATCTTGAGTGTTCCTTCTCTCCCACCTATCTGCCTCCCTTTTTTTGCTGTCATTTTTTTGCAGCAGTTATGTTTCAAATTTGTTCAGTAGATTTCAGTGAGTGTTTAAAAATAAACTCACCAGGACATTTTCAGTATCACAAAACTAATTACACAGTAAGTAGCTAAAGAAAGCAGACTTGAAGCTCAGCCTTTGAAGGCAGGAAGGAACATGATGGCTTTTTTTAGCATTTCTTTCTATAGCCAGCCAGGTAAATTGAGGAATATGAGTTTAATTCTTTTTCTGTTGTGTTTGAAAGAAGAAATTTCCTTAATGCTTAAAAGTCTCATCCTAGGAATGAGGGTTATTGCCACCTAATAATAATATTAATATTATATTGCTTTTCAATAGAAGAGTTCACAAAGTGGTTTACAGGCAAAATTTTGCATTTTGCAATTCTGACATTCCTGGAATGGCTAAGGATTAGTGAGTATATTATGCATTATCTTGCACCCAAGATCCTGTTCTGGATATAAATGTTCTTTAAAATAGTTCACAAATTGGATAGTAGCTTCAATAAAGAATTTTTATCTGAACAGTTGGCTTCCCTACTGGATAAAAAAATGTTCTTGTGGATCTTGGACAAAACATAGAACACTGGTACATGTGGTAAATTCAATTATGGATCCTGTTCTTATTTCCTCAGATTCAATCCGTTTGTTCACAGAACCTTGTATTTTATGCAAAATTCAGATGATTTTATTTTGACATGGCAGAGTATATCTTGAGCTCAATTTGTGCAAACTGGAGGCACAAATGCCCACAGGCAAGAGAAGCTGCCAATATCTCCCTCCTTTATACCATTCCCCCCCCCCCCCATATTCCATATTGCTCCAGAGATCTCTCAACTTTTAGGTGTGGGTTAAGGCACAATGCATTACATGCAAACGTCCACAACCAGTTGTTTGAATAATATGGGGCATTTTGCATACAAAAGAGACTTTAACACCCCTGCATATTTCTTGGTACCCTTATCACTTAGATCAGGGCTCGTTGGGGAATATTCTGTAGCCCCAAAAGTTGTCAGTCTGTTTAAATCTGGCTTTGAAAATAGGTACACAGATTCTTCAGTTTGCATAACTCCATACAGAGATGCCATCCAGGAAGTCTCCAAATAAGTATCTTTGTCATTGTTACACCTTTTAGTTTCCTTTTTATTCTTTTCTTTCTGTCTTGGGAATAGAAATGTTAGCCATGAAAAATAAATGTGACTTAAACTCAAGTATCCGGGAATACACACCTTCTGTACTCTGTGTGTTTGTGTGTGACAATAGATTGGAGTGGCTTTTTATGAGATGCTTCTGGAGGTGGACCAGTGCAACACACATCTCAACTACATAGATCCCATATGTGATTTTCTGTATCATGTGAAGTACATGTTTACTGGAGACAGTGTGAAAGACCAAGTAAGTTAAAAAAAACAAAAAAAACCACAGTTGAATGAAGCGCCACACCAATGATGCAATGACACACTGCTACATCTGTGGTTTTCCATTTTAAATTCCATTTAAATTTTAAATGTATACCAGAGGATACAACCAGTCCTACTATGAGGCTAACTGAAATCTTTTGAGTGCTCTCTTATTTATTTTTTATTTTTTTATTAAGGCTTTAGTTGGAAGAATTCAGGTTTCATCTAATTCTGTGACAAACCACATGATGCATTGTGCAATTAAATGACTCGCACTAGGTTTTGAATTTCTAGCAAAACGAGTGAGTGAGAGTGAGAGTGAGAGAGAAGTGTGTACCTGAAAGAATTTGGGATAGGAGTTGCACTCTTGTCTGGCAAACCAGACCACTGTTGTCACCTTTTGTACATAATTGGTTAAAGCTAAAAGTCTTCAACAGGCATGTAAGCCTCTTCAGGCTCTTTCTATCAGCAGTAACTAGAGCACAACAATGAGGTGTTCAGGAAAAGTCATTGACTTATTTACAGTAGGTCCGCTTATTTAAGTTGTCATAAATTCACCATTATACCCTAGTCTAAGGTACTCTTTTCCTCTTTGTATTTGAATGCTAATCAGCATCGAAAGGATAACTATAATGCCATTGAAGGAGAGATACTAAGCTAGGTGGGGCTGAAGGCCTGTACTATCTATCCAAGACATGTTGCTGGAAGTGTATAGGAATCTTGTGTTTTTTAAACTAAACAGAAAACAAAGACTCTGTTCTGCAAAATAGTGATGATAGAAATTGTAGAACTGTAATTTTATTTTAATATTGTAGCCCTCCTCATGGCTGTGAGGATAAAAATTGAACAAATAATATCTGCTATAAATATATCTTTACCCAATCTTTTTATCTTCCTGTGATTTTTATTAAAGGTTGAGAAAATTATTTGCAATTTGAGGCCTACTCTGAAACTTCGTCTGCGATTCATACACATCAGCAAAATGGAGTCATCTTCTGTTCCTCAGCAACCTATGAGTACCGTCTCTCCAGCTCCTCAGCCTAGTCAGGTGCCAGTTAATGTCACTTTACCAGTATCCCAATAAAAGTAGGCACTGAACTAGTCTGCACACCAGGAATTCTGATGTTGGCCAAGATGATTAGAGGGACTCCAGGAACCAAAGCCAAACTCCAGCCAAAGCTGATGTATAAATAGCCCATTGTTTTAAGCAACAATAATCCCCATTGTCCTTGGTTTTTCCCTATTTGTGTGTCATTTTTTTTCTAGGCAGTAGCACTTGTACTGTTTCACTTTAACAGCAAGGATCTTTTTACATTGGAAATATTAATGTCATGCTTTTCTAGCTGTGTCTCTGGAACATGACATCTGTGAGTCAACAAAAAGAGTGAGGCTGTAATCCTCAAATTATTGAGACCAGAATAAATTAAATGTTAAACTGTTTAAATTCCATTGACTTGCAAGGTTGCTTAATAGACATCTTGAATGCCCCCCTCCCCCACATCATCTCCGTCATCCAGCTAATGGGTATGATTAGCATGTTATGATTAGCCTGGGTATGATTGAGGCTTATTGCCTCAAGAAACCTTTTGATGCTGTAGTGAAGGCTACAGACTATGGAGAAAAAACTGTTAAGGCATTCTGGAAATCTTAACATGAGACACTCTATCATGCTTGTTGGTGAGACATGGGAGGATTTGTATGAATGGAGTTTGGAGAAAACTGTGCCCGTATCTCATGTGTGACTGTCAAAGCTTTAATGCTGAAACCAACCTATCTGCAACCAGAGAGAATATTGTGAGCCTAGCTAAGAAAGTGGGTCTTGATAAGGTGGCGTTAGAAGATAAGCAGTAGTTATTGGAGATTCACAAAGAAGATCTTTCAACCCCAAGATTTGCTTGAATTTGAGAAGCAGAGGGAATGTGAGGGGGAAGAGAGTAAAGAGGAAGTTGATGTGCAAACTCTGATACCTAAGCAATTAACGCAGGCATTCAATTTAAGCAAGAGTGCTTTGGCTATCTTAGATAAGGATGATTCAAACACCAAAAGTTGCTTGGCTTGCAGGGGAGAATGTGACAGCCACACAAAAGACACTATTATCCTTCTCAAAAACACCCTGCAACAACAAACTATTTGAACCATCATCTTTGGCAGCCTAGCTATCCCACTCCTAGTAGCCTCCCTCCATAACTGCCAAGTTAGCACCATGAGTGCTTGCTGACTTTTCCTCTAATCCATACCAATCCCATTATTTCTTATGGGAAAGCCAGCTTCCTTTTATGCATTTTTGATATACACACCGTTTCCCAGAAGCATAACCCCATGTAAATGAAAAGCTGCCTGTATATTTATTGGAGTTCTTGTTTATTTTCTACCTGCATTTTGAACTGTAGCATTTACTATACTTTATTTTGGACTTGTATAATAGTAATTTTGTTCCAAGTTCTGTTTTTTGTGCTGGCAGCATGTGCAAGGATTTTTGGAATCAGATATGGTTTGACGGTTGTAAGGTTTGTAAAATATTGTTCATAGTTGGTAGCACTGAAAAAGTTTAATAAAGGTAACTTTTATAATTTACTCTTTATATCTTAATTATTTCATGTTGAAGCTACTTGGTTTTATGCCTTAACTTCATTCATGCTGTAAGAGTAGGTGGTCCCAGGCTAATAACTGGGATGCAAGAAACCCAGATGCGTGCTCTTTTTTCCTAAAATCCCACTATGCCATAGAAATAAGCTTCTAGGAACTGAGCAGTCTAGGGCAAAAAAGCAAATGTCTTATGTTTTGAGTTCCATTTTGGCACAGATGAATGCTGCATTTGGAATCTTGACTCCGCAGGAAGCTCCAAAACAGGACAGAGTGACTGCCACAGCTGAATGGAGAATGGTGCTCACTTCTTCTGGTGTTTTACCACAAGCTGGGTTGACCTCCATTATATCAACTGCTGAAAGCAACCCTGAAAGGGAAAGAGCAACCATTCAATGCTTCAAAGGTGCATATCAAAAATGGAGGACAGGACGACTGCGGACTGCAAAGGGAATGTGGTTCTGAAATGTAAAGTAGATATGCTAAGTTAGCATCTTATTTTGTTTTAGTCTAGAGGTCCTTTATTTCCAGCTAGGAACTTTTGTCTCATTGATAATAGGAGGGAGCGAATGAACAGTGACCATTTTGTAAATTGAGTGCCTGGCTATCTGCCCATTTTCTTCTGTTTATCCCAACAATGAGGACTGCGAATCTAAGCCTAGGCACTAGCTAGGAGGCCTGACTTCAAAGTAACCACACCACCATACAGCACTCCATCAGGACCCAATGTCTGCCAGCTTTAGATCCCCCTTTTTAAAAAAAAAAAAAAAAAGCCATTGCTCCAAGTACCCTTCTCATTCTGAAAGGGAGCTTCAGAAATATCTGTGATGATGCTGCAACTTTAGAGTGAGCGCATTCTCATTTTGGATAAGGGGTGTTTGACAGAAGCAATGAACTCAGCCAATGGTGCTGCTTCACCTTGCCCCCTCCTGAAATGAGACTGACCTCACTGTGGTCCCTACATCACTGTTGGAACAAGCTACCCATCTTAGCAAGGAGGTAGCATAATAAGCCTTTGCACCTCATTAGTCCCAGCAGGGCTGGGGAACTGGAAGGAAGAGCTCATGAATATGGAGCTTTGCTCTGCTGGGCCTATGGCAGTAAAAAAAAAAAAAAAACCAACCTTGGGGAAAAGCTACTAGAGGGCAGCTTATCAAGGACCTTCAAAAACAGAGCAAGTCCTGCCATTTGACCAAAATTTATCCAAACTGGACAAACCAGACTAAAAATGAATGGCTACTCTGTGAACTGTTTTTTAAAAATAAAGTTAAAAGTTTTTCCTTAAGGTAGCCCAAGATTTAACTAGTGAGTAGAAGTATTTTCCCCACTCAAGATACCCAGCACTGATAATGCCAACATTCAGTATTTCAAGATTGCTGTATGTTGTGCCAATGGGTTATCGGTGTCCAAAACATCCTGTGCAAATGTGTGTATGTTTGCATCTGGTATGAACTGAACCAAGCGAAGTAACAGTAGCTTTTCTAGGATACTAGGATGTAAGAAAATCCCTTGGAACAAGTTAATTGAAATGTTTTCTTGGGTAGAGCACAGAATTCTATTACTGAATTTACTGGGCACAGTTAGATGGCATTGCCATGAGTAGGACCCTCATGTGCTTGGTTTCAAGTCAAACCCTGAAATTCTTCACTCAGCTCTATTATTGGAATGGAGAATCAATACCTTCTAATTTCTCTTTTATACTTTATTTCTTGTATTTTGTTTATGAAGCCCCTTCCTGAACTGGAAATCCCTCAATGTTTAGAGTTCTGGTGGTGGGTGATGTCTGTTCCAAATATGCAGCTAGAATTTTCAGAAGTTATTCTACCGTTTTTATGAGGTGTTTCTGCCATGTAGATGCCCTCTCTTAAAGTCATTCCTCCAGGGATAGGGGTACCAGTAGCTGGGGCCACAGAAGGGTCCAAGCCATCGATACCAAAACTCAGATGAATCAGTCTCCTTTTACTAAAGTTAAGCAGGAAAAAAACAAATGTTTATATTGTATTTTTTTTAAATAGTTTGAACAGTAACAATTAAAACACTGGATACAATTGCTTTTTGTCTATTTTCTTTCTGCCCACCACCTTTCCATCCCAGTTCCTGTAGCATGTCTTAAAACACCACATCCCTCTGACTTCCCCCTCTGAACCCGTAAAATAGAGAGAGAGTGTGCATGTTATCCATAGATGTTGCTGGCAGCAAGTAGTTAAAGAGACCTAACAAGTTATGCCAGGGGACAGAACAGACTTAATCAAATGCAGAAAAAGATTATTGCAAAAAAGAAACAAGCTCATGAGGAAGCTGCTTGAACCACTCACTAATGAGGCTATACTATATCTCCAAAACTAGACGTAATAGGGCAAAACAGATGCCATTTTTAAAATTGGCACCCCAAATTCATATCAAACCACCATAAAGTTTGGGAAAAACTTTTCTGACCCTCAATTTTGTAGGCCTGTGTTATTGGATGCGCTTGTTTGGCCCATAAGTAAGCAAGTGTTTCTTCCAATCCCCGGTTAATCTACTTCAGTCATGGAATAACACTTCATTCCAAGAGATTTTACAAGAAGCCTAAAACAATTAGACACATTACACATCAGTGGCTTATGAGTCATAATGTTCTCTAAGACAGCAGCACTCGTGGAATTATGCTCCAGGATATCCTGGGGTTCCTTGATGAGACCAGTGACAACAGAGGAGCTTCTATGAAAGACAACCTCCCTGCTTGGTATTTTCTAGGATGCACTTTCATTTTCCAGCTGATGAAATTAATAACTAGAAATGTTATACCCAACTTTCTCAATTAACTGAAGAGAGCCACAGTAATTAAAAACCATTAAAATAGAATATAAAGCAAAGAAAAATTAACAACCAGTACAAACAAACAAGAATAAAACTAATGAGAAGGTTATTGCAGAGAGAAAAGGCTTGAAACAAACAGTCTTCAGTTGGCAACAAAAGGAATTAGCCGCATTTCACATGGAAGTGAGTTTGACATCAAGGGGGAACACAACCAACAGGCCTCACATTCTGTGCAAGAAATCTTGAAGGTAGACAGAAAATCAGTGATTCACCTTTTCCTCAGAAAAAGTGAACTGCCTTTCAGATTTTGTTCCCCCTTTTTTGGATCCAAGGGTAGTTCTGGTCTTGGAAGATGTAGAACAGAAATCCTAGTTGTTTTGGTGGGATTTCTGACCTCCCTGCAAGTATATTTAAGAAGTGGTGTCTCTGTTTTCATGGCTTGGGGCATCCAGAAAGCTTTGGGCTTCCATCATGCTCCTTTAAAAATCTGAACTCCCAAGTAACACTTGGGTGTCCCAGAGAACTGGATCAGACAAGGCCTACATCAGCCTGCATGTTCATTTGATTTAAGTAATATTGTCTATCTCAGTGGTTCTCACACTGAGACCCACTTTTTAGAATGAGAATCTGTCTGAACCCACTGGAAGTGATGTCATGACCAGAAGTGACATCAAACAAAAATTTTTAACAATCCTAGGCTGCAATCCTACCCACATGTACCCAGGAGTAAGTCCCATTTACTAACATTGTTAAAAGAATATACATAGTAGCTTGTTAAAAGTACAAGTATGTAACATTTCCTCAAATGCAGTTACATATCTTGGTAGCATCAAGTCTAATATATAAAAATAAAATATTGAAATGAACGGGACCCACCTGAAACTTGCTTACAACTCACAGTTTGAGAAACACTGGTCTATCTCATATTAACAGAATTCATGCATTGTACAAAAACCATAAAGGAGACATAAAACATTTTTTATGCACCATAAGTGGAAAACACCCAGAGGCAGCCACTCATAGTGCAATGAAAAGGAGACTCCTTGCTCTTCAAGATCCATATCTAACGCCAATATACGCAACATCATCTTAAGCAGACAGGTATGGTTTCCCCCAAGAAATCTAGTCACATCAGGAATCTAAGGGAACAGTAAAATTTGTCCTATCTGGATACCAGGGCCAGCCCAAGATGCAGCATGCCAAATCCTGCCCCTGTTATCCAATGATGTTCCAGCCTCTGCTACTCCCAACTCAGCACTCTCCTTCCTTCCACATTTCCTCTTTCTTCCTTCTCCCTCCACCGCTGGATTAGAAAAGGAAGAGCAGTGGAGCAGACAGAGAAAGGCACCCCCCCCCATCAATCTGCTCCCTGCCACTCACTTTGAGTGGCAACATGGATGGGCTGGCCCCGAGTCTGTCTCATTATATACACTGGATTTTAGTTGGGCTTCTTTCAAGGAAGAAGTCAATAATTCACAAGGTTCAATTTTGACAAGGAAACCCTTATCACAAGCCACCGTTTACTCCCACCTCTTGATCTTTCCAGCATCACTCTTTCTTTGCTCCACTTTTCATCATCCTCTGATTCATTTGCCTCTAAAGTCATGACTCTACTTTGTTTATTAAACACTTGCTTCAATCCCAGTTTTGTTTCATATAACCTTTTGGAGCTATGCTCAGGAAAACAGCAATTTAGAATTCAAGAGCTAGATGGATTGTAAAATTAGTTTCCTGCCCCGGGTATCAGTGTTCTTCTCAGGATATTTTCTTGAGAATTTCTAATATCTGTGAGCCCAGGCAATAGTGACCTGCACCACCATACCTCCTGACTTCCCCCCCGCCCCATTTGGCCACCCTTGGGGTCAGTTGTACCCCTGTGGATGAACAGGGGTGGGCAGGTGAGCAGGCTAGCTGGCAGGAGGGCCCATGAGCACCCATGGCTTGGGAGGAGGAAGAGAATCCTCCCCCCCCTTTCCTTTTCCTTTTCCTTACTGGAGCTCCATGCATAGCTGCTTTCCCTCCACAGTGTGGCCTCTCTTTGAAACTTCAAACAGAAGCTGTGCAGGTGGGGGGGGGGAGAAGCTGTACCTGAAGCTCCTGTAAGTAAAGGAAAAGGAATGGGGCACACCATGAGCGCTTGGTGCTTCACAAGCACCAAATGAGCAAGGAAAAGAGATGTGGAGATGTGGCAGCTTTCTTTTTTCTGCTACTATCCTCTTCCAGTTTGCTCTCAGAAAGTTTGGAAGAGGTTGGAGCCCTCACTGGAGCAGCAGCCTGGAGAGGGCTGAAAGCTTGTTCATTCAGCACAGGCTTGTTTATATATTCAAGGGTGCCTTGTCTAATGATCCCAAGCATAGAATTGGTCTTCTCTACTGCTGCTGCACATTGGGTCGACACTTTCATCGAGCTGTCCACCACCACCCCAAGATCTCTCTCCTGATCTGTCACAGACAGCTCAAAACCCATTAGCCTATATGTGGTTTGGATTTTTTGCCCCAATGTGCATGACTTTACACTTACTTACATTGAAACGCATCTGCCATTTTGCTGCCCATTCTGCCAGTTTGGAGAGATCCTTCTGGAGCTCCTCACAATCACTTCTGGTCTTCACCGCTCGGAAAAGTTTGGTGTCATCTTCAAACTTAGGCACCTCACTGCTCAACCTTGTCTCCAGGTCCAGGTTGAAAAGCACCGGTCCGAGGACAGATCCTTGGGGCACACCACTTTTCTCCCTCTCTCCATTGTGAAAATTGCCCATTGACACCCACTCTCTGTTTCCTGGTCTTCAGCCAGGTGTCAATCCAGGAGAGGATCTGCCCTCTAATTCACTGACTGTGGAGTTTTTTTAGTAGACTTTGGTGAGGGACCATGTCGAATGCCTTCTAGAAAGTCCAGATATAGAATGTCTACGGGTTCTCCCGTATCCACATGCCTGTTGACCTTTTCAAAGAATTCTATAAGGTTCATGAGGCAAGACTTACCCTTACAGAAGCCATGCTGATTCTCCCACAGCAAGGCCTGTTCGTCTATTTGTTTTGAGATTCTATCTTTGATGAGGCATTCCACCATCTTACCAGGTATAGATGTTAGGCTGACCAGCCTATAGTTTCCAGGGTCCCCCCTTTCCCTTTTTAAAGATCGGGAAAGATGACATTTGCTATCCTCCAGTCCTCTGGCACCAAAACGTGGCTGTTTTGAGGGACAAGTTGCATATTCTAGTCAAGAAATCAGCAACTTCATTCTTCAATTCCTTAATAACTCTTGGGTGGATGCCATCAGGGCCCGGTGACTTATTGATCTTTAATTTATCAATGAGGTCTGAAACATCTTCTCTTTCAGCCTCTATCTGACTTAATTCCTTGATCAGGAGAGGCCATTCAGGCAGCGGTATTTGCCTGAGGTCTTCTGCCATGAAGACAGATGCAATTCACTCATTTATTTTCTCTGCCGTATCTAAGTCTCCTTTTATCTCCCCTTTCCCTCCCTCACCATCCAGAGGGCCAACCGCTTCTCTGGCGGGTTTCCTGCTTCTAACATATTTGAAGCTTTTATTATTCCCCTTAATGTTGCTGGCCATGCGTTCCTCATAGTCTCGCTTGGCCTCCCGTATCATCATCTTACATTTCTTTTGCCACAGTCTCCTTATTCTCCTCATTAGGGCAAGACTTCCATTTATGGAAGGAAGCTTCCTTGTCCTTTGCGGCCTCTCTAACTTGGCTGGTTAGCCATGCAGGCACCCTCCTGGACTTAGTGGAGCCCTTCTGCCTTTGCGGTATACACATCTGCTGGGTCTCTATTACTGTTGTTTTAAGCAGCCTCCATGCACTCTGGAGAGATTGGACTCTTTTTACCTTCCCTTTCAACCTAACCAGCCTCCTCATTTGAGGAAAGTCCGCTCGTCGGAAGTCAAGGGTTTTTGTGAGAGATTTGCCCAATATTCTTCCCCCGACGTGCATGTTGAAACGGATTGCAGCATGATCACTGTTCCCCAATGGCTCAGTAACACTGACATCTCTAACCAGGTCCTGTGTACCACACAATATTAAATCCAGAGTCACCTGCCCTCTGATGGGCTCCATGACTAGCTGCTCTTATATATATATATATATATATATAATTTATTTATTACAGATACAGGAAAGGGAATAGGTTTTACTTAGGGTAGGTACAACACAGGTTACACATAAGGGTTATGACTAGCTGCTCTAAGGCACAGTCATTTAGCATGTCAAGGAATCCGGTCTCCTTTTTGTGACCAGAACACAAATTTACCCAGTCTATATGAGGATAATTGAAGTCCCCCATGATTACAACCCTGTCCCTCCTTGTCACCTCCCTGATCTGTTTCCTCATTTCAAGGTCCCCTTCCGGTTTCTATAGTACGCCCCCAGTATTACATCGCTCCTCAGGCCTGGTAATTTAACCCACAGAGATTCTACGGTGGAGTCGGACCCACCTTCAATCTCTACTTTGCTGGATTCTATCCCTTCCTTAACATAAACGGCCACCCCACCTCCAACATGCCCTTCCCTGTCCCTCCTGTAGAGTTTATAGCCCAGGATTGCAGTATCCCACTGATTCTCCGCATTCCACCAGGTTTCCGTTATGCCCACTATGTCAATGTTTTCTGTCGTCACCAAACGTTCGTTCTCCCATCTTTGCTCAGAGACTTCAGGCATTTGCATAAAAGCATTTGTACATGGAATGCCCCACGATGGACTGCTTATTAGCTCCTTTGTATCTGCATCCTCTCATTGTGCCAAACCATCTATCACATCCCATCATGCTACCATTCTCAATTTCTTCTACTCTGCCATTACCTTGTTGTTCTCTAACCTCCCCATCCTCATCCCATAGGGATGAGGAGTCCTGAACCGGATGCCACTTGGCTCCTGTCGGCCTTCCCCCAGGGATCAGTTTTAAAGCTGCTCTGCCACCTTTTTAATGTTATGCGCCAGCAGTCTGGTTCCATTCTGGTTCAAGTGAAGCCCGTCCCTCTTGTACAGGCCCCGCTTGTCCCAAAACATTCCCCAGTGCCTAATGAATCTAAACCCCTCCTCCCTACACCACCGTTTCATCCATGTATTGAGACCCCTGATCTCCGCCTGCCTAGCTGGCCCTGCGCGTGGAACAGGTAGCACTTCTGAGAAGGCTACCCTTGAGGTTCTGGCTTTCAGCTTCCTACCTAATAGCCTAAATTTGGCCTCCAGGACCTCCCGACTACACTTGCCCACATCATTGGTGCCGACATGCATCACAACTGCTACCTCCTCCCCAGCACTGTCTACCAGCCTGTCTAGATGAGAAGTGATGTCCACAACCTTCGCACCAGGCAGGCATGTTGCCATGCTGTCCTCACATCCATCGCAAACCCCTCTCTCTATGTTTCTAATAATTGAATCCCCCACTACAAGAAACCCCTGACCCCCCCTCCCACCGAGGAGTATCCTGAGTGCGTTCGGATACGGGCCCGTCCCCTGGAGAAGGGGTCCCCCCTAGGGGATTGATTCCCTCCTCTCCAGGATGACGTCCTCCAGCCCTGAAACTTCCCACCTGGACAGCTGAGGAGCTGAACGCCTGAGGTTGGGACAAAGCCTGATTGTCCCCCGAAGTCTCCCCTCGGTCCTTCTCTGCCTGCCTCTGCTTCTCCAGGTCGGCCACCAAAGCTTCAAGGGAGCAGACGTGTTCCCTGAGTCCCTGGAGCTCCTTGCACCGAGGACACACCCATGACTTATGCCCCAGAAGCATATAGTCATACATGTGGCACTTGATGCAAAACACTGGATAGCCCTCACCCTGCTGCTGGCTGTCTGACTGCATAGTTTTGGGGGTTTTTTGTTCGTTTGTTTAGGGGTACTTAAAAACCCTTCACTGGTTTACTGCCCTCTTCTCAAGGGAAGAGGAGGGCGGTGTCTGGGGCCTTTGCTTCCTTGCCCTGCTGCTGAACTCACACCAAGGCTAAATTCGCAGTGCCTTACCTGGCACTTTGTTCCTGAGGCACTTGGTTTCCCAGAGGCCACGCGCACTTCCGCAGAGAGGCTCACGCGGTGGCAGGCACTAGCTTTATCATGACAAGGCCGGTCCAGGGCCAAGGGAATAGTTGTGATTCAAAGATAACCCATAACCATGTTGTTGCCATTCCTGCAAAGACAGGGACTGTGGGCCTTGAGTCACATTACCATGGTGACATGATTTGTCTTGAAACAATGGCTTCTTTATGACTAAGTCATAATTAATACAAGCAACAGTTATGTTCATTGCTTCAGCCATGTGACTAACCACATGAATTTGGTGATGTGCAGGGTTCCCGTTTGCAGCCACTGCAGTCGCAAGGTGGTGTCTTGACCACTGGCAGAGATTTTACATCTGGAAGCATCATTGCCATGGTAATGTGTACATTGATCCTGATAGGGGATCCCTTGTACAACCACTATTATTTGAAGGCCATCTTATAGCTTTTTCTCTGATCTGAAAAGAGGACCTATTTCCACTATAATTACAAGCAGGGCATTATAGGATTGGGCTATCTGATCAGCATCCAATATAATTACTTTCCATGAAATTAATATGTCTGCTGGTCTGAACTAAAGCCTATTTAAGAACAGTGATTTCCCAACCCTCTCAGATTCCCACTTGGCCAGTAATATAGAGTCGGTCTCATTGATTAACCAAAACCACCTCAATTTACGACCAGATATCTAAACAGTTAAGGCTACATGATATTTCACTCCTAAATATGAAGTCTTGGTTGCTTAGATGTGCAAACCAAAGATGTCACAGAACTCTTTTTCAGGCTGAGGTGTCTGAGCTGTAAGTGGTTCAGATTAGAGAAAAAACAGTCAAGAGAGTCATGTGTTCAGACTGGAGCCAATCAAGTGGCTGTCCAACAGAAGGGTAGTACTAGGATTGCCAAAGCAGAGATGGTTCCATTCCCTTCTCCTTAAGTTTCTTTATGAGGAAACCCAGCAGCTGACCATGCAGGTGGGTACTTGGAGACGTTAAGGTGGTGTTGATGTCTGTGGGAGCATCAAACCAAATTAAGCAGAGGTCAGGATGAATTGCAGCATGCCCAGAGATTGTCCCAACTGCCAGCCTACGTAAGCAAAGACAAGCATAAGAAAGTGGCTCTACTATGCAGTATAGTGCACCAGTGGAAAGCATTTCTGTCCCTACAAGGAAGAGTAATTTTTGGTACTTCCCCACCTCCCCTCCCCTCCCCTCAAACTGCCATGTCCCATAATCCTTCTGTTCCAGGGAGTTCCCAGCCTGTAGGAGCAGAATTTGGAGGTCACAGGGTTGCTATGATGTGGAAAGTTCACTTGCCTGATCTTCCTGCCACTGGCACAGCTTATGATTCAACCCTATTGTGTACTTAACAAAAATGAAATACTTCTTGGGATGTGTGCACTGGAAATGTCATATTTGTCTGTGGCCAGCACAGCCATTTTCAACCACTGTGCTGTGGCACACTGGTGTGCCACGAATGGTCCCCAGGTGTGCCGCGGGAGTTTGGTGGAGAGTCATTTATTAATAGGACCATTGAGGATATGAGCCCCCCACCAACAGCAAGGTGTGCCTTGTCAATTGTCCAAAAACTGATGGTGTGCCTTGACAATTTTAGTACCTTGTCAGTGTGCCATGAGACGAAAAAGGTTGAAAATCACTGGGCCAGCATATGTATTGCCAGTATTACAGAGGGGGGTCTTTGGGCACTGGAGTATAAGCAGCATTTTGTCAGTCTCCTTTCAAACCCATGCAGTTCCTCTTTCATTGCTCCAATGTTCTGTGACCTCAAACATGTCAGCTCTTCACTGGTTACACAACTCCCCATATTCAACTCTTCTCAAGCCAGTCAACATGCTTGTTTTTACTGGACCCAAGAAGCAGATTTTTGCATAAAATCCATCTGCCCGCTCTCAAAACTGTCAATTGCCCAGTTAAAGGCCCAAATAATTTTTGTGCATGCCTGCTCCACTTATTTAAATATCAAATGCAGACAGATGGTTTGATTGAAAAGGATGGAAACAGTTTGGGAGTACACACTATATACGCTAGGCTGGGGTGAAAGAGAGAACATCATTGCCAAAGGCCATGCAAAAATCTTGTGGGGATTTAAACCCAATTTCCAATATCCAAGTAGTCCAATACACCACACTCAGCTTTGTTTTGATCAATCTAATCTGCTGCAGGTAAAGCTTCATATAGAGGACTCCCACAGCATAGGGCATAACTTCTCCTTCCCTCTACAGCATAAGCACATAGGCATTCAGCATCTCAGGCTGTTACAGGGAATGGGAGTACTGTGCATTTGTCTCATACCCTGCAGCCATTCAGTCAAATAATGCACTACATGATCCTTGACCAAGCAGAAGGGGAAGGGCTGGACAAGGATATGTGAAGTATATACAGTTGTCTCAGTCCCTGTAATGGACTGGCAGAGTGAATGTCCACCAGAAGATTTGGATCAGGATTCAAAAAAAGAATGAACTCCGATACTGAACCCAAGTGCCAAGTTAGTACAATTTCAGCAATGTCCATTCCCCTGGCCTCATTCCCTATTAACAAATACCTGTGATCTCCACCAAGACTGAGTGAGGTTCATCCATACTGCTTCGCTTCTTGAACGGCACTGGCTAGCATTTCATTTGCCATTCCCAGTGGTAACCTATTCCACTAAACAAAGAATCTGAGATCAGATTCTTTGTTTTGTGGAACAGGTTACCACAGGGACTGACATCAAACTGCAGATTTCCATAATCATTAACCTCACACCCTGGTAAACACATCAAATATTGGTTTCTGCATGTTCAAAATGAATGAACACACAAAAACATGTTGAAGAAGTTGGACAGATTCAAAACGTTGGCCTGCTTGTTTTATTTCTTAATCCTATGTTTGGCTTAGTTTTTATACTGCTATAAAATACTTTTTTTATAAAATAGTTTTTATACTGCTTAGTTTTTATACTGATAGTGGCAAAGAGACTGAACTGTGGATCAAGAGTTCTCTGTTGCAGGTCCACAGCCATGAAACCCCTTGATAGGCTCCTCCCCCTAAGCCTCACTACCCCCATTGGCAATAGAGGGATAAAATCACCTTATATGTTTATTGTAGGAATTGCATCAAGATACTACAGGTAAAGCACTGTACTACTCAACACACCCTCAAAAAGCATTCTGCAAACATTAACATTGCAATTATACTAAATAAACTGGATTTTTACTTTTTTCAGTTTAGCCATCAAATATCTTCTTTCATAAAACAGACTTCCTCTGTCTTGTGGCTCCATGTTGAGCAACTCTATGTCATTCATATATCTTGTGTTGCCCCTCTTCTAAGGAGCTCAGAAATGTTAGCCTTGTAAGCCTTCAGGGCAGGGGATGGTGGCCAAGGCAGACAGCATGAGAATGAAGAGGGATTTGTACCCAGGTTCTTTTTCATGGTCTCTCAGAGTCAGTCCACCCATGAAGGGGGTAAAGCCCTGAGGAGACCTCCTGCCTGCTTGAATTCAACACTGGGTGCAGCATTGGCCTGGCAGTCCCACTGCACCAGCATTGGTTAGGATAAATACAATATAACCTACAACGGTCCACAGTATTTTTCACTGGAAAAATTACCTTGTGTTTTCAGGTGATCAACCAAACCAGCTCCTCTCAACACGGCTGGGCCGTCTTCCACCCTTTCCTTTAACTGGCAAAAAATAATAAGTTAAGCCATTGCATTGATAGCAACCTTGCAGAAAAAAAGGATGGATAGATCAAAACAGTTCTTGTTCTAGAAAGCAGGTAAGTTCATAAGCTGCACTCCAGAGGAGCATGCCTGCCTGGATCACGAGCACAACTCATGAACTCACGTTCCAAGCTATTTGTTTTGGCAGAGCAAATGTCATCCCTGCACTGTAAGTGCTGTAAGTCAAGCATCAAAACAAAAGGCAAACTATGTGCTCATATAAATGGGCTTACTGGACTGCAGCCACCATTGATTGTTGACTAATTAATTTTTGACTGATGATAATTTGCAGCAATCAAGAAAAGAAACATTATAGACGACAAACTGCCTGGGGCTTTCGGGTGAGGAAAGCACTGGGGGTAATGCTGTGGCAGGACAATATGCCAGGAGTTGGGTTATCATTATTTCTCAGGCAAGGAACTCTTGGTTCTTTCACTACTGTATGGGCAGAAGGTTTGGTCTAGAGAGCGTAGAGCTGCCTGAAGATATCATCTGAAGGTCACCTGTTCATGGAAATCCCAGGACTGGCAAGACCCTGACAAGCTGAACAGAGCACTTTTGGATGACAGCCAAAAGAAGCTGGTTCTGAAGCTCTTTGTGAGGCAGAAGACAGCAGCCAGAATGTGATCAGACTATGAGAAGATCCACCTGGAATGTAGTCAGTTTGTGAAAGATAGAACTTCTCTGTCTATTGTAAAAACTCCTTCGAGGGTTTAGAGAAAGCCTGTCCATGGAAACCACTTTGAATAAAGCCAAAATGAGCAATCCATTGGCCAGAAAGGTGGTTATATAAATACCTGTTATTATTCTTATGTTAGGCAGACATAAAAGAAATAAAAGTAATATTGTAGTAATTGTAAAAAATTGTAGTAAAAAAGTAATGAAGTTCCTTCCCACAGAACATTAATGCCCCCAATCCAGCAGTCCTTTATGGACAGCAGAACCCAAGGCACACATGGTGTCTCCCGGCTTTCAAGGACCTTCCCATTCACTTCAAGTGGCAGGTGCAGCTCCACGTGCACAAAGGGAGCTGCCCCACTTTCCCTGAAATGAATTGGAAGCACACACAGGTATAGCGCACATAAAGGTTCACATCAGATTATATGCACTTTGATTTAGGGCTGCACTAAATGTCTTTCCTCTTTCAGTTTTCAGGTAGAAAGATTTATTCTAGAGGGTAAACATATTGTGAGAATTTTCTTTTCAGCCCTGTTCACTGGCATTGCTTCCCTTCTCTGCAGAGCAAATTCGCTGCAGGGGAAATTCTTCACATTGGGGGGGGCAGCCTCTGGCTCAGGTGGGGGAGGGCAGATCCTCTCTTGTCATATTCACATGATGACCCACTGCAGTGACAACATTTCAGCAGAATCAGATCTAACTTTTCAGGCCTATTCTAAGCAATTCAAAGCATGCAGGAAGGGCCAAACTAGATGTTAACATGAAATGAGCCGAATAGACCTGGCCACAGTTGTTCATCTGTGCCTTAGTGACTTCAAGATTGGGCTCTGCAATGCACTATATGTGGGGCTACCCTTGAGGAGATTCAGAAGCTACAATGAGTGCAGAATGCAGCAGCCAGGGTGGTTATAGGGACTAGACCAACGGTTCTCACGCATTTAGCACTAGGACCCACTGGGACAGAGTGAGAATCTGTCTGGACACACCGGAAGTGATGTCATGACCGGAATTGACATCATCAAGCAGGAATATTTTTAACTATCCTAGGATGCAATCCTGCCTACACTTACCGAGGAGTAAGTTACCTTTACTATAATTGTTAAAAGAATATACATAGTAGTTTGTTAAAAGTACAGGTCTATAACATTTCCCCAAATGCAGTCACATATCATGGTAGCATCAATTCTAATATATTAAAAATAAAATATTGAAATGAATGGGGACCCACCTGAAATTGTCTTGCGACCCACCTAGTGGGTCCCAACCCACAGCTAGAGAAACACTGGACTAGACAATTTAACTCTGTTGGACCATTGCTCCAGCAGCTACACTGGCTGCCTATTCGCTTCTAGTCCCAATTCAAGGTGCTAGTTCTAACATTTAAGGCCCTCCATGATTTGGGTCCAGGCTATCTGAAAGACCGCCTCCTTTCATACATTCCAGCTTATCCTCTTAGGTCATCTGAAGAGGCTCTCTTTCAAGTACTCCCTCTGTCCCAAGTTAGAGAGGTGGTGACTCAGGGGCAAGCCTTCTCTGTAGTGGTGCCGCTATTATGGAATTCCTTCTAAGGGAATTAAGAACTACTCCCTCCTTCACAGCTTTTCAGTGAGGACTCAAAACATACCTGCTTCATCTGGCTTTTTGTTGATGGGTGGGGGGGGTTGCCCGCTTTGCCTCTGTAATAGTGCTGTGGCTTGATTGCTTCCCTGAACTAATTTTCTCCCCCTACCAATGGCTCGTTGATCTGTGTTGGATTTTGCTTTGCTCTGTTTGATGTCTTCAATGTTTTGGGGTTTAATGTTAAGATTAAAGTTTTAATGCTCAATTTTGATGTTTTTACTGTTCACTGTTGTGATATATTGTATTTTTATGATGGAGCTTTGTAAGTCACCTTGGGCATTTGCTGTGGCATGGGAAAGGCCGGACATAAATTTTTCAAATAAAATAAACAAACATCAGGCAGCCCTACTCCATATTTCCCCTCTTTCTGAGACTCGGGGACAATGACTTGTGACAGGGCCTTGTTTGTCAGGCTTTGGAACACCTTTCAAATTGTCCCTGCAACTGCAGGGACATTTGGGCCCTCTCAATGGTGATTTTCATCACCTAGTGAGCATTTTTTGTTTAAGGAGATGTTCTGTTAATTTTCATCCCTCTGGTTTACATTCTCCCTGCTCTTCACATCAGTTTCTTTTATTCAGTTGAGTTGACTGGGATTTGTTTTTACTTGTATATTTAAAGTCCAGTTATTGTGTTGTAATGATGCAAGCCACCTTGGAGGAAGAAATGCAGGGTATAAGCACCCCTAGATAAATACAGATAAATCATTCCATTAACAGAAGTAGGTCTGGTGGACAGTATACCATCGCAGCAAAGGTCCGGAGACCAATCATGGAGATTGGGAACGGGGACAGCATAGGCCAGGGGTGTCAAACATAAGGCCCAGGGGCTGGATGTGGCCCACAGAACCTTTTTATCTGACCCTCAGGCTCTCAGCTGCTGAGCAGTGCTGAGGTGTTACTGCTGAAAGGGCAGCCCACATGAAAATTGGGCTCTCCCGTGTCTTGAAATATGATCGAGATTTGTATACTTTCTCTTCTGTCATTTGCAGTTAATGAGTTCCTAAATGAGGAAAAAGTGCTTATTTTTGGTTATGACCTGTTTAATGACATCACTTCCTTCCTAATGACATCACTTCTGGCCCTCAGTAGACATAATGAATGCTGTTTGGCCATCGGTGTGAAATGAGTTTGACACCCCTCACATAGGCAATCCCATTGCCCCCCCCCCATGCTTTTAATACATAATCTAAAAATGATTTAGACTGCAATCCTATGCATACTTACCTGAGAGCATACCCCATTGAATACAATGGAACTTACTTTGAAGTAAGCATACAGAGGATTGCACTGTCAGTGTACAAGACCAAGTTCTGTGTACACCCTAGAATAAATGCGTGCAAGTCCCTGGATTAAGGGAATCTTCTTTCCAGGACAACACTAATGCAGCAGAAACATTTTAAAATATTTCTTTCCTAATGATTCAATTCAGGGTATAGTGTGTTCTCATCAACCATTTCCTGGGCTATGAGTTTATCATTGCATCAGTAGCTTTGGAGTTTACTCTGTAGTTGTTTACAAATCAAGGCTCCCTGGGATAATTAGATCAGGTCTACTTATTAAAATATAAATTATCTTTTTCAGTGCTTTCAGGAAGAAGTAGGTCATCTGCAAGTCTATTAAAGACAATGGATTACTCAAAGCATGAATTAAAATATAGTCAAGCCATTTGAACAATTAGATTGTGCCCCAAGGATCTGTCCTGGGACCGGTGCTTTTCAACCTCTTCATAAATGACCTGGAGACAGGGTTGAGCAGTGAAGTGGCTAAGTTTGCAGACGACACCAAACTTTTCCGAGTGGTGAAGACCAGAAGTGATTGTGAGGAGCTCCAGAAGGATCTCTCCAGACTGGCAGAATGGGCAGCAAAATGGCAGATGCGCTTCAATGTCAGTAAGTGTAAAGTCACGCACATTGGGGCAAAAAATCAAAACTTTAGATATAGGCTGATGGGTTCTGAGCTGTCTGTGACAGATCAGGAGAGAGATCTTGGGGTGGTGGTGGACAGGTCGATGAAAGTGTCGACCCAATGTGCGGCGGCAGTGAAGAAGGCCAATTCTATGCTTGGGATCATTAGGAAGGGTATTGAGAACAAAACAGCTAGTATTATAATGCCGTTGTACAAATCTATGGTAAGGCCACACCTGGAGTATTGTGTCCAGTTCTGGTCGCCGCATCTCAAAAAAGACATAGTGGAAATGGAAAAGGTGCAAAAGAGAGCGACTAAGATGATTACGGGGCTGGGGCACCTTCCTTATGAGGAAAGGCTATGGCATTTGGGCCTCTTCAGCCTAGAAAAGAGACGCCTGAGTGGGGACATGATTGAGACATACAAAATTATGCAGGGCATGGACAGAATGGATAGGGAGATGCTCTTTACACTCTCACATAATACCAGAACCAGGGGACATCCACTAAAATTGAGTGTTGGGCGGGTTAGGACAGACAAAAGAAAATATTTCTTTACTCAGCGTGTGGTCGGTCTGTGGAACTCCTTGCCACAGGATGTGGTGCTGGCGTCTAGCCTAGACGCCTTTAAAAGGGGATTGGACAAGTTTCTGGAGGAAAAATCCATTATGGGGTACAAGCCATGATGTGTATGCGCAACCTCCTGATTTTAGAAATGGGTTATGTCAGAATGCCAGATGCAAGGGAGGGCACCAGGATGAGGTCTCTTGTTATCTGGTGTGCTCCCTGGGGCATTTGGTGGGCAGCTGTGAGATACAGGAAGCTGGACTAGATGGGCCTATGGCCTGATCCAGTGGGGCTGTTCTTATGTTCTTATGTTATTGAGATTCACCAGAGGGCAATTCATTTTACCTCCTCTTTTGGCACGTGAGCAGAGAAGCAGGGAAGGAAACATGCCCCAAGCACAAGTCTTCACTATATCAGAATGGACAGAAGCAAGCTGTGAGCCATCTTCTTGAGTAAGATAAGGTAATATTGGGTTGTACCCAAGTAAGTCAGTCATGACTAACAACCCAATCTGATCCCCATCAGTCCATTCCATGTATGTAGTGGCACCCCAGAGCACCTGTTGCATGCTCTGGGGGTGGGAGCAGCAAGAAGTAAGTAAAAGCCTGTTATACTTGCCTCATGGTCACCTACAGGTCTCCTCAGACCTATGCCAGCTTTTTTGCTGGTGTAAGTCCAAGAAGAGCGACAGGCCCAGGCTGAATAAAGAGAATAGGCTCCACCTCAGTTATCCCCTAATCACCCACAGCCTACCCCCACAACCACCTTACCTGCTCTGGTATGGGGCCAGATCAGTGGCAGGAATGCAGAGCTGTCAGCCATTTGCACAGGCTGTTCTTACACTCTTAGCTGCGCACCATTTATGGCAGCTCTGATGCTCTCAGTGGTGTGTCATTTATGAAGGCTCCACAGCATTTATGACAGTGGAGTGCAAGTTCTGCCATTGTACGTAGCCCATCGGATTGGACCAGTAGTCTCACTGGATATCAATGAACTTATCTCATTGATTTCAAATGTCTGCATGACTTCCTCTTTGCCGACGATGCAGCTGTCACTACCCACTCTGCCAAAGATCTCCAGCAGCTCATGGATCGTTTTAGCAAGGCCTGCCAAGATTTTGGACTGACAATCAGCCTGAAGAAAACACAGGTCATGGTTCAGGATGTGGACTCACCCTCCCTGCATTACAAACTCTGTGCATGAACTGGAGGTTGTCCATGACTTTGTGTACCTTGGCTCAACAATCTCCAACACTCTTTCTCTTGATACCGAGCTAAACAAACACATCGGTAAAGCAGCTACCACGTTTGCCAGACTCACAAAGAGAGTCTGGTCCAACAAGAAGCTGACGGAACATACCAAGATCCAGGTCTACAGAGCTTGTGTCCTGAGTACACTTCTGTACTGCAGCGAGTCATGGACTCTTCGCTCACAACAGGAGAGGAAACTGAACGCTTTCCACATACGCATCCTTGGCATCACCTGGCAGGACAAAGTTCCAAACAAAACAGTCCTGGAATGAGCTGGAATCCCTAGCATGTATGCACTACTGAAACAGAGACGCCTGCGTTGGCTCGGTCATGTCGTGAGAATGGATGATGGCCAGTTCCCAAAGGATCTCCTCTATGGAGAACTCATGCAAGGAAAGCACCCTACAGGTAGACCACAGCTGCAATACAAGGACATCTGCAAGAGGGATCTGAAGGCCTTAGGAGTGGACCTCAACAGGTGGGAAACCCTGGCCTCTGAGCGGCCCGCTTGGAGGCAGGCTGTGCAGCATGGCCTTTCCCAGTTTGAAGAGACACTTGGCCAACAGTCTGAGGCAAAGAGGCAAAGAAGGAAGGCCCATAGCCAGGGAGACAGACCAGGGACAGACTGCACTTGCTCCCAGTGTGGAAGGGATTGTCACTCCCGAATTGGCCTTTTCAGCCACACTAGACGCTGTTCCAGAACCACCATTCAGAGCGCAATACCATAGTCTTTCAAGACTGAAGGTTGCCAACATCATAATCATAAATACAAAAGCAATTCAGTAGACTTGGAGAGCACTCCTATGCGTGCTTACTCAGAAGTAAGTCTCATTGTGCTCAATGGGGCTTACTCCAAGAAAAGTGTGCATAGGATTGCAACCCCAGTCTTCCAAAGGTGAATAAGGGATTTCTAGCTGTTTACAGTTATCATACTTTAGAATTATTGTACTTTCAGACTATTCAGCTATTGCTGCAGCCAGCTTAAAGGTTGAATTCAAAATAGATATGCCACTTTGAGAATGGGATGCTCCAAGAATGGAAATACTCTTCTTGTATTTTCATACATCAAAAGACCAAACTTTTTATATTTCTTCTCACACTCAAGACAGCATTTCGGCTGACATGACAAACCAAGACCAGCCCAATTCCATCTCAAAGGAAAAATACACAAAGGAATAATTCTTCAACACAACATACAGGGGATAGAACCACAAAAAAAGATAGAATCATTTGTAAGAAGATTGCATTATTTCCTTATTCCAATTATCAAGCCTCAGCAGAAAGAAACAAGGCTATAAAAACAACAGCTTCATGAAACACAACCTAAACAATGGAAGGAATCTATAATCTTACTATAAATACTATAAGCTCTGATATCGTCAATCCAATTTACACATGATAAAGGCCCTACTTCACATGATAAAGGCCCTTTTCACATGATAAAGGCCCTACTTACAGACATTACTATTGCAGAGAACAGTTCAATATTAGCCATTTCCTTCTGTCCTATTTTCACTTAAAGGAAGGCAACTCTTTTTTTACCTGTTTAGCTACAGAACTATAAGGCTAGTTCATATATATGTGTACAAGACTTGATTTTTCACCTCTTGTTTCCTCACACACTTACAGCGCAATCCTATCTTGCACTGAAACAGGTAGGCAAGAAGGCCTACACAGTATCCAGCGCAAGATTTGGGCCAGAAGTGGTTCAACCAGAGGCAAGGGAAAACTCCTCCCCTTACCCCTGAGTAAGCCACCAAGGCCCCAATGGGTCTCCTCGGACACGCGCCACCTCAGGAAGCGCCATAAGTCCGAGGAGAACAGAGCAGCTTCAAGTACCGCGCTGCTCGGGGAACAGGGTTTGGATTCAGCATAAGAGCTGGGTCCCAGCCCTGCCTCCCGCTCCCCATCTCCAGGACCACCCTCAGCCCACCCGTCCCCCACCCTGGAACGTCTCCCTCCCACCTCCTCAGACCCCCTGCATTGGCTGAGTTCAGCTGATGCAACCCTCCCTCCCCACGTTGGTGCAGAGGCTGGATGCAGCCTCTGCAGGCTGGTGTGTGTCCCTGTGACAGCCCATTCAACTCCAAGGAGGCACAAACATGCTTTATGCCGGCCAAACAAAAGTCCCTTGCGCCAGCTTAAACAAAAGCCAGGATTGCACCCTCAATGACTCACAGTTAGAGTTGCCATATTATGTGGATCACTGCACTGGGTTTTACCTGGATTTTAGCCTGCCCATCATCTGACCCAGATTGCTGACTTGCTTGCCTTTCCTAGCTGCTTTGGAAGCCGAGATATAAGCCGAAATGTTCAGGCAGTATTCAGCCCCATTGCCAGAGAAATGAACCTGTTTCTGCCATCCATTTTGCTAGCAAGAAAGAAATGGAATTATTATTATTATTATTATTATTATTTATATACCGCTTTTCAACTTGATTCATTATGAATTCATTATGAATTGATTCATCAGTGAAGCAGCAGCATTGTGCTTTAATTCCTTCTTTCACACACAGCCCAAAGAAGTAAGAAATGAAGAGTACAGACACATTTCAATTGTCTGAAGATGGAACATCCTAGTTCCCTTATGAAACTATTTGGAATTCTTTTCTGTCCTGAGGAGGCAGTAAGAACTGTCCACAGTCGCGTCACTGAGGGGGTGCGGGCTGCACTGGGTGATGTGTACAGGGGAGATGACACACGCCAATGACCCAAATCACTAAGATCATGGTTTGTAGGAATAATAGCAGCTCTTTGCAGCTCAGCAAGTGTAATTGCTGGTATATTCAGTTGTTGCAAATAGTTGTCAAAATTTGCAGAGATGATTTCTAGTGCACCTACGATTATTGGCAGCACTTTAGTGTGTTTCATCCACAATCGGGTAGTTTCTAGACACAGTTCACCAATGGTACTTGTCTATTTTTTCATGTTCCTTTTCTACCACCCTGTGGTCACCAGGGATGGCAATGTCAATGAATGTCACAAGTTGGGAATTGTGGTCAATTAACATATCAGGCGTGTATATATACATATATTTGATGTGTAATTCACAGCAGAATGCAATAAAAAAACCAGAGCAAAATATTTCAATCCTATCAAAAGTTATGGCCAAAAAACCAGAAAAAAATGCAACTGTCTTATGTAACAAAAAAGTACATTTCCTTAATTCAAAATGGACCAGTGAGATTGATTGTTCAAAGAGCCAATGAGATGTTATTATGACACAACATGGAACCAATAGTGTTAATAAGGTGACACCCTCGGGTGGGGCAACACCACTAGTGACCAAAATAGCTAAAATCACATTTTTTAGGAATAGTACCATCATATACCATTCAATGCGTAATTTACAGCAGAACGCAATGAAAAATATCACGATGAAATATCTGTATTCTATCAAAAGATATATCCAAAAAACCAGTGGGGTGGGGCAATGGTATATCACCACGCCCACTGCCTGGAGTGTTGACCCACCCACTGCATGGGAGGAGGTCCATCATGGGGGTGAAGCGCTGGCCTCCGGCACTGGGTGATGCAAACCTGAGTGATACCACTGGTTGTCCATACCAGCAAAGACAGGACTTCATGCACTTTCCAATTCAGGTCTGATCTCATGGGTTTGTTTTTTTTCTTTTTTAAATTAGATTTTTTTAAAAAAGTTGTTAAACATGTAAAAGTGCACTGTATCTGCCCACAGGTTAATGGGGCACAAGGTTTCTGCTTACAGTTCATTGCTAGACTTGACCTGGGAAGGAGAGGAAACTAAAGAATCATGATCTCTATTTCAAGCTGACAGTATGACTAGTAAGTGGGCTTTCTTGCCTGCTAGAGCTATGCTTTGACTCTTCTGAGGACCTTTGCTAAGGACAAGCAAACAGTTTGTGCTAACTAGCGTGCTGAGTGCTTGGTCTAAATGCATTCTAGATGTTAACTGGCTTCTAAAACAAAGCCATTTTAAGGAGAAATATTTCATGCACTCATGTGATCCTCCAAGCTAGTTCACTCACTTTCAAACCCCACACTTTCCCTGACCTTCTTAAATCCAGATCTTAGTGCTGGAAGCCAGGGCCCTGGGGGTTGTGTCCCCTCCCCACCAGCCCTTCACCTTTGGCATGCTTACACCACATGCTTGTTCCAGCAGTGTAAGACCCTAATAGGATTAGGGGGTTATTAGCTATCTGGTCTGTGGTAGGATATTTGATGCTTACAACCTGCATGATAACTGTGTGTTCAGCTTCTTCTTACTGATGAGAATTCCACTTTACATATACACTATAAGAATAATTATTTTTTAATTTTAAAAAAATAGTCTGGCCTCATCTGGGGACTCAAGATAGCAGACCAACATTTGTAATCAATGGATGCAGAAATTTAACCTCCAATCCAACCTTTATCACTAAGCAGCTGCTTCACTAACAGGTGACATCTGTGTGTTCTGCAAACAAACACATAGATATTTCAAATCTTGCGTTCTCATGTGACAGGGTAAAAGGCTGTGCATGTGAGTGTCAAATGAAAGAATTAAAATTGGGTTGAAGTTCAACATTAGAGCAGACATGAAATGAAAGTAAATTAGCAGACGGAGTGAAATTAAGAGAAGACTATACAGTATCTTGATTGCCTGAACTGTAAAAGCAAAGCTTCTAGAGTTGTAATGAATCCATATATTTTGGGGCAAGGCCACACATCATTATATTTCTATAACTGAGCCTGTAGTTAAGTAGAAATGACTAACTGCAATCCTAAGCACACTGCTAGTTAAATGAATTCCACCATTTTTCTCTTCTTAGAGAAAAATATAACCTTCTCTAAGGAAATATAAGCTACATTTTTCTACATTTTTTTCCACTTGTCCATCTTTTCCATTTTTTTTCCATTTAATTACAACAGAGCTGAGCCAAAACAGGGGAACACATTTTTCAAAAATATTTAGGTCCTGCAAATGTTTTACCCCTTTCTGGCTATACCCTTATTTTGTGAAAAAGTGCAAAACTGTTGCATGAGAGTAGGAATCAGAAGGAAAGGGAATGGACCTCTGTAGCCATGGTAACCAGCACTGCATCAGTAAGATGGTCTGGGCAATGGGAATCTATTCCCCACCGTTCAGAATGAGGTTTAATGGAGGGGTCTTCTTTACCCGTAATGTCGTTGTCATATAGCCACATATAGCTGTTTTTGCAGCATCCCCATCAAAAGGTCAGGGCAAATTGAATTGTACAACTGAAAAACTAACCTCTAGCTACTCTCTACACACAACTTTAGATCCAGGACTAAAAAAATGGAACTGGATCCTCACACAATAAGGACTGTTGGTCCCAATCACAACCGCATCCATCCTGAGTGTTTCATACATTCTGGGAGACACACAAGGAAGTGGCAAATTCTTCTCGGACATACTTTCTAGTGGACATCTTCCACTGGAATTTAAAAAAGTTAAAGTAATATCAGTTCTGAAACCAGGTAAATCACAAGAAAGAGTAGACAGTTATCACCTAATTGCCCTTCTGAGCTCATGCTACAAACTTTTGGAGAAACTAATCATAACCAGAATTGGCCCTATAATAGATGAACATCAGCCTGTAGAACAAGCGGGTTTTTGACAAAATGGTAGCTGAGTTGATCAGGTGTTGAGCATGACAGGCTATATCGAGGCTGACTTTCAACGAGGTTTAAAAACTACAGTTGTGTTTATCGACTTAACTGCAACATATGACACCATGTGGAGGGAGGGTCTGCTATATAAATTGTGTCACATCATCCCATGTAAAAAACTGTATCAATTAGTCAACAATATGCTAAGTGACAGATCTTTCCAGATCATAATGGAGGACAATGCAAGTAAGGTAAGAAGGTTAAACAATGGACTCCCACAAGGCTCTGTAATGGCGCCCACACTATTTAACCTGTACATCTCAGACTTGCCACTAACAAGGGGACGTAAATTTGGATACGCCGATGGCTTGGCTCTAGCAGTGCAGGGAGAAAACATGGAGGTGTTGGATGGCCTCCTCTCAGAAGACCTCAAGATCCTGGGAAAATATTTTGCTGACTGGAGGTTAATACCCAGTATCAGCAAAACGGTGACTACATGCTTCCACCTTAACAATAAATTAGCTAATGCAGCCCCAAAAGTCTATCTAAATAACAACCTACTCCCTTACAATCCTCATCCAAAATATCTTGGAGTAAGTTTGGACCGAACTCTCTCTTATAAGTCACACCTCGAGAACATGTCCGCAAAAATCAATACCAGCAACAACATACTCCAGAAATTAATAGGAACAAGATTGGGAGCTTCAGCCACAACTCTCAGAACATCAGCATTAGGATTGATCTACTCCATAGCAGAATACTGTGCTCCATTATGGCTGAACAGCTGTCATACTAGCAAGACTGATGCCAGATTAAATAACAACAACAACAACAACAACAACTTTATTTTTACCCCGCCTTTCTCCCCAAAGGGACTCAAGGCGGCTTACAACAGGTTAAAACAGATTAGAAACATAATTTAAAACAAATAAAAACATATTAACACATATCATAAAAACAGCAGTCAGATAAAAAAAATAGTCAGGTAAAAAAAGCATAGAGCAGCAGCAAGTCATAAAAGAATCAGGCCTGTAAAAAATATTAAAAGATGTTTAAAAAGATGTTAAAAAGGCCAAGAACTCAGAAGGCTTGTTTAAACAGAAGGGTCTTCAGGCCTCGCAGAAAAGTCTCAAGAGAGGGAGCCATTCTTAAGGCAAGGGGAAGGGAGTTCCATAGCATTGGTGCCACTACTGAGAAGGCCCTATTTCTTGCCCTATAAATGAAACCATGAGGATCATAAGCGGCTGTATAAGACCCACTCCTGTCTGTTGGCTCCCTGTCTTGAGCCACATAGCACCACCAGCCCTACGGAGACAAGAGGCTTTAGTGAAAGAATATAGAAAAATCAACCACTTTTACCAGTACATGCTGATCGTCCTCATCTGTCAGTCGGTAGGCTTAAATCCAGGAAGCATTCTCTGGCACTTGCACAACATCTGCACAACAATTTTAACATCAATGCCCAATGGAAAGCTAAATGGAAAGCAGTCAAACACCCAGAAATGGGTAGTTATATAGACGATCCTACACTTAAGGTGCCAGGTTTTGACTTACCTCAACAGCACTGGAAAACTTTGAACAGGATCCGTACCCTACATGGTGTTAGTCAGTACTCAGTGTTTAAACGGGAGTTAGAATCTACCCCAGTATGATTGTGGGTTCTCCTGCCAAACCATATACCACATTGTTTCTAGCTGCAAACTGAGGGCGTATACTGGCCCATGGTCTGACTTTTTCAATGAAGGTAACTCTGTCCTTGAATGGCTGGACGAACTGGACATTGACATTTGATCTAGTTAAATTGATCTACAAGTCCATGTATTTTATGCCGTACGCTAAATAAAATAAAATAAACAACCGCAAGCTTACTATACCAATCACATATCCTTCCCCTTTGAATGGAGCCTGTAAACAGTTTGATAGAGAAGATTAAAAAAGGAGCGACTATTGTAATTCAGTAGTCCACACAGCAGCAACAGAACTGGCACCTGCCATTTTGTGAATACAAAATTTTTCTGGTATCAAAACACTGCAAACCACGTGAGCCCATGTATCATAAACAAAAGGAAGATGTACTTAACTAATTCTCTCAGTGCGTCATGGGCTGCTTTTTAAAAAACATCAATAAATTCAAGTAACTGAAAATGCATGCTATAAATATAAGCTGACAAAGAGAAGAAAACACACTGGTTTTCTTGACTGTTGGCCCATGAACTGCTTTCTGGAATATTGCCATTCATGGAACTTCTCTCTTAAAACTAGTTGCCGTGCCAGTAAGCAGCATTTTCACATCCCATCTGTACATATTTAGGGCAATGAGTCTCAGGAGCATGCTGTATTAATGGAGGAGATTAATACAGACCTGAAATGCGGTCGGTGGACAAAGGTAGTTTATGAACATCTTGCTGTTGGAAGAATGAAGGGAGCAGGACAGGGTTGTTGCCCCTTGTTACCCCTGCAATGAACCTGATATGGACCATGGTGTGGAAGGGGGAGGTTTCCCCTTGTTGTATGTTCCCATCAAAATTGCCCCTCTGAAGTGAGTGTTTTCTATCAACAGCCATCTGGGGAACAAACAGCATCGAGCGGGGGCCCAAGGGACAAACAATATTTTACATTTATCAGTATTCGAGCGAAGGGCCTATCGGCGTCAACTGCGTATGGATTTATTTGAGGATATCTGGAGGCCATTCCTTGACATAATAACATAAGCCGCATGAAGTGTTGATATGTAGATACTCTGGTCATGTATATGTATAAATATTATTTTTCCCTTTTTTTTTAAGCAATTCATAAGCATGTATCAAAGTTATATTCTCTTTTTTTGTTTTTGTTCTCTTTATGTAAAACAATAAAATTTAAGGGAAAAAACAGCATTGGGGGAGATTCAGCTGTTAAGCTGTAGTTAGAATCATTAGGCAATACAAGGAATAAACTTGACACAGTGTGATCACAGAACACTCTTGGTGGTAGATGATAGAGTAATCAGTGTCACTGATGTACATACCTGTTAAAACCTGTTAAAAACTGATTATTTTGAGAGAATATCTGGACACAAAACAATCTGCATACAGTAAGACAAATACAGTATGGCATTGAGAAAACAAATTGCAAGAAAACAGAGGAGGAGGACAGATTTAACACAAGGAGGGAACTCACCGTGGTTCCCTCGGTCACAGGATGGGCCCTGCTGGTTCATCTATCAGTCTCTTTATCTTCTCCCTTCAGGTGAACTGTCTGCCTTGTTTGTTTAATTTTTAATGGCATCACACAATCAGTGTACAGCATTTCCTTATTAAGAATTTTTTAAAGGACCCCTTTGGAGGGAAAGGTTTTTCTGGTGACATCATGAGAGACCAGCCAATCAGCACTGTGTTCAAAGGGCATCTGCTTCAAACACAGGGCTCAGTTTCTGACGACCAAGCTGAGCAATACGCAAACTTAGAATGCAATCCTATGGTTCTATCAACTGAAAGTGTAATACTGGGGGGAGTGATTTCTTGGTGACATCATGAGATGCCAGCCAATCAGCACAGTGTTCAGTGGGCATCCTAAGTTTGCGTATTGTTCAGCTTGGTCGTCAGAAACTGACAGAAGGAGCCCTGCATTTGTGGGCTCCTGCAGATAGACCTTCCGACAACAAAGCTGCACCCCAGGAAAACTGAGAATACAGTCTGTAAGTGGCTTCGGATGCAACTACTGCAAATTTCATCCAACTGATCATTATGCATATTTCTCTAGGCCAGTGGCTTAATACAGAATTGACCTACTTGTATCAATCACATGTGTCAGTAAGAATATTATTATTTATTATTTAGACAGTGCCATTCATACACATGACACTTTACAAATAATGAGATGGCAGATCGCTGCTTAGAGGGGTTACAGTCTACATGAACTGACTTGTTGGAAACAGAATGCATGACTAGATGAATTTGGAATGATCCAACAGCAGCTGACCAGGTGCCTCTGGAAACTCACAAGCAGAAATGTGAAATCCTTGAGTGAAATCCCCAAAATATCTATCAATGCCTAGTAGATACATAAATAAGTGGGACTAAATTCATGCAGTCATAAATGTAGAGAAAACTTTCCTATCAGTTACCAGAAATCCCAGGTACTTTTCTCTTAGGCAATGTCAAAACCTCCACTGAGCTCTACAGCTTCAGGTTTGCGAATGATGGGGAAGATGAGGCACCAAAGTTTGTTTACATAAAACTGCCAGCGTAATAAAGAGATTCAAAGGTTAGACTAAAAAGTCCGTAATGATAGACTCTGGCTGGCTCTGATAAATTAGTGCCCATAAGCAAGGCTGCATAAGCAATAAACATCCATCTGTTATGGCTCATAGGCCTCCATTTATCTCATTTGTAAATACTGAAAAATTAATTATATATTTTACTGAGACACACTGGTCAGAAATACTATTGCAGGACCCTCTGCAGATGTGAAATGATTGAGTTTTTAATCCCATTATAGCAATGCATTGACTATCCTTACATGGTCAGGTTGCTATATGTTTATTTGCTATTGCTTCAAAGAATTGAATAAAAATGCCTCTCTTTTCAATAACACAGTTTAAAAATAGTGTACTGGATGTGTTTACAGGAGAGAGAATGGAGTTAAAACTAAGATGACAACTATTAGATTATAGCAAAAACTGAAAATCATGCGTTATGATATGTTTGAGCTACTTCATGCCAATATATTTGGTTCCGAGTCTCCTCATGGAAATTCATCTCTAAGCTTCTTTACCTTGTAATAATGCCCATTTTTGCCTTTCCAGGCTATATCTCTGCATCTCTCACTACCCACTGCTCAGCTAAATGTAAATACCCGCCACAAAATATGCAAAGTGATTTACAACTCTTATCTCATTCTGCACAGAGAAGTAAAGTATTGCCAAAGTCAGCATGTGGGGCCAATATGCTGTTTTACAATAAGGTAATTTAGTCTTATACAAAATAGAACCCCCAAAAAGAGAAAAAGCACAAACCAGCAGCTGTTCAAATGTGAAAATAATCAAACAGTTCAAAAGTCATTTCATTGTCTAATCTGACAACAGCCACTGGTAATAAACAGAAGCCCTGGAGGCATGAATCACATCTGACATCATGGCTGTTCCTACTGTTAAGAAAAGATTAGGTTTTGTTTTTTTTAAATAACTGAATTAGGAATTAAGGAGCTTTTGTGAATTTTTTCTAAGTTTCCTTTTTGTCCCACATTTATCTTGTTGTCATGGTAATTGAAGAGAAGAATGCTAGATGTAATGTCCAGCACAAAGGGAGGCATCATATGCAAGATGAAGGATCTTCAAACATTTCAACATCAAGTATTCTCTCACCCAGCAATGAAAGTGGTTTTGAAGGGTTTGACCATGTCCATTATCCTGAGCATACCAAGTAGGAAAGGCAGGAAATGCATGATTGAATTCCAGCAAGTTGACAGCTACTTCCCTAATTAAGTCAGTCCACAGTCACAGGGAAACTAATAAGTCAACCATTTGAGCCTATGGCAACCCACCAGCTTAAGCTGCTTGCTTGGAATTGACTTTCTTATACCAATCTTAGCTCGTTGATCAGTATAGGTATACCTATTGGCAACCTTCAGTCTCGAAAGACTATGGTATCGCGCTCTGAAAGGTGGTTCTGGCACAGCGTCTAGTGTGGCTGAAAAGGCCACACTTTTATAGGTCTTAGGTATAGGTATAGGTATAGGTATAGGTCTTAGGTATAATATGAAGCACAAAAGAGCAGTTAATTTTCTGATCTGCAGTAGGATTTTTCCCTGGAATCGTTTTACCCTTTCCAAAACCAGGATGTTATTTATTTTATTACTGTATTTACCACCTTTCTCATCCTCAAATTTCTCTTCAGATATTACTCAAGGTGGTTTACATAGGCAGGCTGTCCTAGACCCAAAAAGGATCTTTATAGTACGTATGTTATGTAGACCTAGTTAGGGCCTTTACAGAACCCTTCAGATGTTTTCCTTCAGGTGTAGCCCTCTTTCAAAGCTGCCAACATTTGCCTTGAACTTCCACAGATAGCCACACAATTCATGATGAGCAGGGGATCTTCAAGTTACCGCTTTTGTCACTGACATTCTTAGCATTCCAACATTCCAGTCTGTCCTCTCACCACAGCACACAACAGCAACTCCTCTCTCAGTGTGTTGTCTCTCAGACTGATGTCAGCTTATCAGTGACTTCTGGACATCTGCCTTAGAGGCACAAATTGGGCTGCTCCTGCTTAGCTTCAGGCAGCTCAACCTCCAGACCACACCTCCTGCCCGAACATAGGATTCATTCATGTTACTCTGCCTGGATTCCGTTTAACCAGATCTAGAAGAAGACAGAGGGGAGTCTAAGGGCCCTATCCTAGCCAACTTTCCAGCACAAGTGCAGCCACAATGAAGCCCCAAAGTAAAGGAAGGAACATGCCCTTACCTTGAGGAGGCCTCTGTGACTGTCCTCCCACACTGCAGGATGCACCACTCACCCTGTTGGCATGGCTGCACCAGAGTTTGAAAGTTGGATTGGACTGGGCTGTGGGTATATTAATTGTCAACAATTCCAACTTTCTACCTTTCAGCTGAAAGAACCTAAAGCTTTCAGAGGACAGACCCCAAATATTTGCTCTCAGGGCTCTAAGAATGGAGAGCAAATCTTACTGCAGAGGGCACCAAATAGATCTCCTTAATAATTGGATATTCTACAACTAGACCAGCCAGTGGTTCCTCCTTCATCTTTGTGCACATTCAATGTTTGTGCACCGCAATAGCGCATAGCATCCATTAGAAGCCATTTATAAAGCTGATACATGATCTGCACTGTCTATTTATTTCTCAGACACACCTAACGAGATATTGACTGATGCAGATGACAAGTTGCAGCATGCAATCCTACTAAGTCTCATCAACCAGCTTCAGCTCCACCCACCTCCAAGTCAATTAATCTGCAGATCTTCCTCTTTCAGGAAGGCACAGAGGCAAAAGCAAAGTTGCACTTAGCCAACAGTAACAGCAGTGGCGTAACTAACCAAGTTGCTGCCTGGTGCAAAAAAATTCTGTAGCCCCCCTCCCGGCAATGACATCAAATTTAATTAATTACACTGGGTCTTTTTATTTGTTAAAGTGAGTGAGAAATGTTAGCTAATATTTTAAAATAGCAAACACTTGTTGAAAGTGCTTATTGCACTTTTACAGCGCAATCTCTTCATGTCTACTCAAAAGTAAGTCCCACTGTGTTCAATGGGGCTTACTCCCTGGTAAGTGAAGTAAGGTAGGATTGCAGCCTTACACAGTTTGCGATGTGCAGGAGGGGTCTGGAGACAATCATAAGAGCCAGCAGCTTATCTTTAGGAAGTGGAATTCAGGAATTAGGTGAATAAATGATGAGGCCAAACCACCTGCGCTCAGTGCTGCAACTTGCCTCCCAGGCTGCTGTGCCTTGCTTGCTACCCTCTTCAGATTCCTGCACATGCGCAGGTAACCTATCACAGTCAGCCAACTCAGAGCCCAATCCTCTGCCTGTCTACTTGGAAGCAAGCCCAGTCTAGTCAATGGGGCTTACTCCCAGGAAAGTGGGAAGAAGATTGCAGCCTTGGAGCCCAATCCTCTGCCTGTCTACTTGGAAGCAAGCCCAGTCTAGTCAATGGGGCTTACTCCCAGGAAAGTGGGAAGAAGATTGCAGCCTTGGAGCCTAATCCTCTGCCTGTCTACTTGGAAGCAAGCCCAGTCTAGTCAATGTCGCTTACTCCCAGGATAGTGTGGATAGGGTTGCAGCTTCAGAGCCCAATCTCCTGCATGTCTACTCAGGAGCAAGCCCTACTGGCTTAGATTGCCGAGACAATTGGGCTACTGCAGCCTTGCCAGGAGGAAAGAGGAGGATAAGGGGGCAGGCAAGTAGAGAGAGGACTGTGAGGAGCAGAGGAGAGTAGGCTACGCAGGGCAGGGGAGTGGTGAGCAACTGGTCCCGCTGCACAAGGGGAACCCCCTCCTCAGTCCAAGCTGGGCTCCACAAGGGTCTCTGGGGGCTATGCCTGCCTATGGGGGGCTCGCGCGCGCGCGCGCTCTCTCTCTCTCTCTCTCTCTCTCTCTCACACACACACACACCCAGTGTCCTGATCAGCATCCAACAGCCCTCCGCCCTCACCAACACACCTCTTCCTCCCTCTCTAAACACAAACACTGCTCTGCTCCCCACGCATCTCTCTTGCCATTTAAGCCAAATAGGGCTTCAGGGGGCAGCATGTTGAGCAGGGCACATGGAGGAAATCATGGAGGAAATGAGGGCTGGCAGGTGCATGAAAGGAAGACTCCAAGGAGGTCTGTGCCCAGCCTCTCGGCTGCGGGAGGGGGAAGGAGAGGGGGCCAGCTCCTCGTGCCTGAACCTACCTTCCATCTCGGCTGCAGGGAGGGGCAACATGCAGTTTCACCCCTCTCCGTGACTGTTGCCCCTCCTCCCTCCAGAGTGCCTGGCACTGGTAGGGCTGCTGGCAGCAGCCCAATTGCTGTGCACAGGTGCTATTGCCTACAAGTTGTTGCACCCACCCACTCTGTAGCCCGGTACACCTCCTACCCCCTGCACCCCCCTAGCTATGCTACTGAGTAACAGTATCATTATTATTGCAGTATCTCTGCATTCACTCAGCTCAGTCACCTGCTCTGCTGGAGTGGCTCCAGTAATTATTTGGGACCAGACTGGAAACTCCAGGGCAGCTCAAATGAATGCTCTGTATGGAATGTGCACAGCGTAAGAATATCAGAACAGCCCCACTGAATCAGGCCATAGGCCCATCTAGTCCAGCTTCCTGTATCTCACAGCGGCCCACCAAATGCCCCAGGGAGCACACCAGATAACAAGAGACTTGCATCCGGGGGCCCTCCCTGACATAGCCCATTTCTAAAATCAGGAGGTTGCGCATACACATCATGGCTTGTACCCAGTAATGGATTTTTCCTCCAGAAACTTGTCCAATCCCCTTTTAAAGGCATCCAGGCCAGATGCTGTCACCACATCTTGCGGCAAGGAGTTCCACAGACCAACCACACGCTGAGTAAAGAAATATTTTCTTTTGTCTGTCCTAACTCTTCCAACACTCAATTTTAGTGGATGTCCCCTGGTTCTGGTGTTATGTGAGAGTGTAAAGAGCATCTCTCTATCCACTTTATCCTCCCCATGCATAATTTTGTATGTCTCAATCATGTCCCCCCTCAGGCATCTCTTTTCTAGGCTGAAGAGGCCCAAACGCTGTAGCCTTTCCTCATAAGGAAGATGCCCCAGCCCAGTAATCATCTTAGTCGCTCTCTTTTGCACCTTTTCCATTTCCACTATATTCTTTTTGAGATGCAGCGACCAGAACTGGACACAATACTCCAGGTGTGACCTTACCATAGATTTGTACAACGGCATTATAATATTAGCTGTTTTGCTCTCAATACCTTTTCTAATGATCCCAAGCATAGAATTGGTCTTCTTTACTGCTGCTGCACATTGGGTCGACACTTTCATTGAGCTGTCCACCACCACCCCAAGATTTCTCCTGATCTGTCACAGACAGCTCAGAACCCATTAGTCTATATGTGAAGTTTGGATTTTTTGGCCCAATGTGCATGACTTTACACTTACTTACATTGAAACGCATCTGCCATTTTGCTGCCCTTTCTGCCAGTTTGGAGAGATCCTTCTGGAGCTCCTCACAATCACTTCTGGTCTTCACCACTTGGAAAAGTTTGGTGTCGTCTGCAAACTTAGCCACTTCACTGCTCAACCCTGTCTCCAGGTCATTTATGAAGAGGTTCAAAAGCACCAGTCCCAGGGCAGATCCTTGGGGCACACCGCTTTTCACCTCTCTCCATTGTGAAAATTGCCCATTGATACCCACTCTCTGTTTCCTGGTCTTTAACCAGGTCTCAATCCATGAGAGGACCTGCCCTCTAATTCCCTGACTGTGGAGTTTTTTCAGTAGCCTTTGGTGAGGGACCGTGTCGAACACCTTCTGAAAGTCCGGATATATAATGTCCATGGGTTCTCCCGCAGCTGCATGAAGTGAGCAGCTGCATGAAGTGAAATCTTCAGGAGACAGGTAAATATGTGTGTATATATGTACAGAACCCCACTTTCTCCCTCCAGCAATCTCTGGGTGTAGAAGCATTAACTGTGGGACATGGATTCTGTTTTGAACTGTGGCAAAGGGGGGCAGTAAATTAATGGTACCCCCTGCTGACCCACTGCGCTAAGGATATTGGGGAAAACCACAGGCAACTTAACAAAAGAGGAAAATAGTAGCTAGGATTTCTTAGAAAAAACCCAAAAATAGGTGGCAAGCAGACCAATATGAAAAACTACAATGCTGAGAGTGATGTTTTTACACACAAACACAGCCAAAGAGGAGGATTTTCACAGATGGAACAGAAAGCAGATCTTTCAGGCTCATCCACTGCCACTTTCAGGCTTTCAGGCAAAATACTGTCCTGGGAAGGCAGCAGTAGACTGGAGAGGAATGCCCCAGGGAGGATCCTGGTCTGGAACAGCATCAGGGTTGTTTGAGACCAGGATTCTCCCTGGGACATTCATCTTCAGTCTACTGCTGCCTTCCCAGGACAGTATTTTCCCTCTCCCTCTTGTGCCTCATATCTCTTTTGCAAAATCCAATTCTCTCCCTCTCTGTTCTGAAAGCAGATTAGAATCTCACATGTGTGAAGGTACAGAAGGTCACTCAAATAAACCTTACAGAGAAATGCAACGCGTTAATCATGGTTCAAAGGTCAGAGATGATGAGGGCAGCAGAAAACTTCTGTACTGTCATAAGCTTTGTCTAATCAGTCCTGTGACCTCAGGCAACCACACAGTCCATATTACACTTACTATTGCAATAGAGAGTTGCACTTAGCCATCAGTAACAGTATCTCTGCATTCACTCCGTTTAGCCACCTGCTCTGCTGGAGTGGCTCCAGTAATTATTTGGGGCCAGACCGGAAACTCTGGTCTGTGCGTGTCTGCCTGCCTTGAGGCAGTGGATTTTTTTTCTTAGCCAAAAAATATTACTGTTTAATTAGAAGCACGCCCCTGTATCTATAGGGGTTCCATTCTGGAACCCTCTCTGGATACTTGAATCGATGTGTACGGGGAAGCCTCCCACCCTCCGGAGCCAAGGGGAGCGGCATTCCTCTCACCGGAGGGTGGGGGTGGAGCATAGGGGGCCCTCCCACATCTGCAGACACAGTGGCCCCCTGTACTTAGTTAATGAGATTATCCTAACAGAGTAGCCACCTTACCAAAAGTGAACTGGATCTTGCAAAATCATTTCTTACACATGTAGGGTCCTGGATTGTGGAGGACTCTCTTACTTGCAAGAGGCAGCAGTGGGGCACTGGAGGTTCTGTCTCCCTGAGCAACACCCTAGCCACCATGGCCTCACCCAGACCCTCCTCCCCAGCTACTGGGGTCACTGGGCTCCCAGTGAGTCCTGGTTCGTAGGCAGGCCAGGTTCTGCTCCCTCCCACTGCCTGACCCAGACTGCCTTCATCCTTGGCCCAGCTGGGTCTTCATGACCAGCCCCTCCAGACCCCACCCCTTCCTCCATTGGATGGCTAAATGGCTGGGGCCTGATGCTCCTCACCCCTCCCTTTCCTGGCCAGTACACCTCCTGTGGGCCTGTCTCTTCCTTGCCTGGAGCCTCCTTCTCACCCTGCAAGCCTGTTCCCCCCCAGGTAAGTCAGGGGGACCCTGACAACACACAAAAAAGCCTTGCTAGAAAAGGCAGTCAGTAAAATACTGTATTCCCTTTAATGTGCATCTGATGTTTAACCTGCAAGCACACCAAATGTGTATGTTTTGTTAATATGTACGTCTCTAAAGGAAAAAATGGTCTCCTTTTCTCACTGAGGAAGACTGTATAGGGACAGTGGAGTTTCTCACCAGTCAAACATTTGAGCTGGAAGTAATTTAATCAGGCAAGCTCATGCAAATGTGTCAAAGGACCAATAGAGGGAAGGCAAATTCAGATTTGCACATAGATTCATGTACTCTGGATTACAGCATGCAACATTCAGTTACAAAGGAAGTGGAATCTAGTCTAAGATATAAAAGTATTGGAGAGGGGGAGCGCAGCCTCCACCATGGGCTGAAGGATATGGTATGCAAACCCAGACTCTGGTATTCCAGATAAGCTGGAGTTCTGAGAGACATCCATTTGGAGACATATTAACCTTCAGGAACTTGGCTCATTTGTCCTCTTTCAACTGGCATCTGGTCAAAAGCAGAGAACTGATCAGGAGGAGATGCTATTTACAGCATTTGGCGAAGGGTACTGGAAACTAGCAAATACTGTACATTTCTGCATTCCTTAGTCACATGCTTGTATACTATACTTCTTCCTCAGAGGTTAGCTCATATTCATTTCCTGAAATCAAGAGAGAAAGCTGCTTGGGCTCTGACTGTAGAACCCAGAATACACATTGCAGTGCAAAAACTGCCAAGTTTCAAACCCCCCCCCCCCGAATTTTCTCAAGCTCCATCTACCAAGTTGACAAACTCACTCTGCGTGGGAGGCCCCAAAGTAACTTGCTCCATCCTGGAAGTTCAGCAGTTCTCATTGTCCTCTTTTTTAGTCCAACTCCCAGAATCACTTTCTCTGATTACAAGGAGGGTTTTTTTTTCACAATCACAATGCAAGTATATGATTCGATGGTGCAGTCTTTGGATCAGGTTCAACATGTCATTCATAGAGATGCATACACAGCTGCACATTTCTCAAGCACACACATCTTCTAAAGTGTCAGAGGCTGCTACTACAAATTGAACCCTATAGCTGGGATGTGTGTGAGAGAGAGAGAGAGCCAGGGGATGTTCATAATGGCAGTGCATTATTAGGAGAGACAGAGTGTAGAAGGCTGCATCCTTCTCCTTCTGCGGTCAGGGACAGAGAGGGAACATGCAGGAGGAAGGCACAAAGCAGTACACCTGCTACAGGTGTTACAGAGAGCAGGTGAAGAGTCTCAGGTGTTGGGACAATACATTGCCCCCAGGCAGCATTGCACCTGTATTCCAACATAACAGTATTTCACCTATATTCCAACATAGAGCACAATCCTAGGCATGTCTACTCAGAAATAAACTCCACTGCATTTGGTGGGATATACACCCAGGTAAGGACTGAAGCTTCTTTCTTCCAAAAGCAGCAGCACACTCTTGCAGCTCCCTAAATCTAACTGCAAAAAAAAATTCAGAACTTTTGCTTTCACTGGTCAGATTTAGAAGTGTCCTTCCCCCTCCCTTTCCTGTCCTTTCTTGGCATATACCTCCCTGTCTGAATACTGATTTTAACTGCCAACCGTGTGGGAACTTGCTTTCCCAGTTTGACCTGGAGAGCCCAATAATTACCATTCGTTATTAGCAGATGAGCAGCACTGCCAATACAACCCATGGCACTGTGGTTGCCATTTTGTCACACAAACATGGATACAAGAACTCCAATTGGCTAATAAGTCAACACTTGCATTCTGCTACCATGTAAGCCTTGCAACCTACAGATGAGGTTTCCCCTTCTGAAGCGCTATTACAACAATTAAGGAAGTAAGAAGCCGTTCACAAATAAGTCCAGATGCAGCTAAGCCAAAGTCTAAAAGCAAAACAGGCCATGATACAATATGGAAGGATATTGACACAGCTGTGTGTGGTGTACCTATCAATTATCAGCCATTCTCCAACATGAATGTTGGCTCTAGTAACTGCCACTTATAAAAAGGGGTAAAATAGTGTAGGCATTTGACTTGTAAGGCACTTCATCTGAAGGTGGTAATTTTCTTTGTGTGGTAGGAAAATTGCTCTGTTTATTGAACCATTCACAGTAATAAGACCCAGAACAATGGTGAGGCAGCATGCTTTGTCCACCAGTGCCTGCCCAGTTGTGTAAATACACAGTTTTTTAACAACTATCAAATTATTGGGAATAACAATGCTAGAAGCCACGCTAAAATTATTACTTCTCTCTTAAAGGGCAATCATATGACCTCAGACCAATATGTTGCTTTTCAGCACTTGCTGTATGCTTCTTAAGTGCCCAGTCCAGGGAAGGCCAACCTTCATGTTCTCCTGTTCTCCAGATAGCATTCTGGTGGCCATAAGTCTCCTTTGGTGTTCAAAGTGGCAGTCTCACAAGAGTAGAAGGACATAATAAAATGGACATCATGGAGCAATAAGACCATCACAGACATGGTATTTCTTGAAAATATGCATGGATACAAGCCTGTTGCATACACAATTCAGATATAGTTTTAAAATGTGGAAGACATTTGTTCCCTGGAACTTGAGAAAATTGAAACTGCGCTTGAAAACAGGACCAGCAGGGGGCTAGACAGACATGCCTTCAGGAGCCTGTTCCATTCCATGAGACTAATTAACGTCCTGAGTCTTCTGAGGTCTTAGCATGGGTGCAGAATTGCCACACCAGCTGTGCTACCATTGCAGAATCATTGTATAGCTAAGCCAACATTCTGAAATCCTGAACATTTAGTTCATAGGCTTCTTGAGCTAAATGTCATGTTGCTTTGTAGCTACTGAGTCTTTTTCTAACCAAAGGGAGCTTGTTTTGATTGAGCCATGATCCAAAGTCTCCATGGGAGTCTTCCATGTGTGCACTAGGGTTTCTGAAGTGTTCCTTCCTACCACACACACTATATTTCCAGAAAGCTCATTCCTGAACGTCTGGAACGGAGTGGCCTGTGGTACAGAGCCTGGAACTGCAGTTGGAAACATACTTATGCCTTCTTATCACATGTCTCGCTGATCCTGCCTCCAAGGTTGAAACCGGAAGTCCCACACTTCTGGGATTCACAGCGGTGCACAGTAAGGAGGGGAATACACTACTTTGTGCTTGAGTGAGTGCAGATCACCTCAGGTTGGGCTGGTGGCAGGTTGGAAGGAGGCAGCGGCAAACTCAGGGTGAAAGACACCCTGAATCCACTGCCCTCTCAGACCAGTCGCAATCTGTCATCAATGCAGCCCACTTTTGGTGGCTGCTTGGATGGGCCAGCACTTACTCTGTCTCTCCCTGGTCCTAGTACAATCTAACTGGAACTCCACTATAGAAGTAGAATATTTCACTAAGTCTTAAACTCTAGAGAAGGTTAAAATATGGGGCATTGTGAGTATGATTGACATAGTTCATTAACCTTAGAGAAAGATTAATTAAACCAATTTAAATTTTTTTTAAAAAATGGAAGAAACTGGCAAAAATTCCATAAACTTTTGTTGCAGTGATATGGTACCTACTTTTGGGGTAGCTTTGTTTTTACTGGGTTCTGTGATCTCAACTCTCAAGTTTTTTTTTATTAACTACTGAAAGCATTTTCTTTTTGTCATTGTCATTTAACAGTCTATGCCTTTTGTTAACTTTTTTTTAAACTGTTATTGCTGGCAGTGGATAGTCATATCATTTTTAATTGCATCTGAAGCATCACTGAATTAGGAACTGTACAAACTGACAATAGAGATCACCTCCTTCTCACATTCATAATACGTTTTTATCACTTGCCTACCCAGATTCCTCCTCCTAGCAGGATGCATTTTCCAGACACAGCATGAAATCAGAAAAGCTTCTTTAAAACTTGAAAGCACGCCAACTGGATTTCCTGAAGCACTATCTTCATGCCATTTCTTCCAGGAATGAACTTTTACTGTATTTCATTAGCAAAGAGGGATGGGCAAGAAATGCTTTGAACAGCATATAACAGTAGGTTAACTGCAAATCAGAGGTCTTATAATGTGGCTGCACTGAAATGCTAACTAAATGCTGAATTTTCTACAGAGGATGCATTGAATGAAAGCGGGGAACTCTCACAATCCAAAAGCAGAAAGAATATTAAGCCTCAGGAATATCGTATCTACTTCCATAATACAAAAGAAGAGTAATCCCCATGTGTTCAAGTGAGAGGCAGCTGTGATTTAAATATCTTCTGCATAAAACATCTGGATGCACTGTCTGAAATGCATCTGAGATTCCCTCTGATTTCCTTGTCATGTCATTCCATCTCCAGGGCCATACGTTTTCCTGTCAGCAAGAATAATACATACACCACGGAATGAATAATACATTGAGATCTGACCCAGAAACTGCTTTAATTCTTTCCCCCAGATTTCTGGTTCTGCCAAGGTTACGTTCATCAAGTTTTTGGAACTACCCGGCTTCCAAAAACCTTTTTCAATAATATTTGTGGAATGCAAAAGTGGCTGCAGATCTGTGACAGAAGGATGCACACCCTTCACAGCAAGTGTTACCTGCACATTGATTAAAAACCAAAAACAAAACACATTGTAACCAATTTATAGCTATGGATTATCTTCTTTCTGCTGAAGTTCTGGAGAAATCGCTGATGGTGCATTTATTTTACTCCTGGGCCATGCTGCTAAAGATAGACACATTTTGCTAAGCAGACAACAGAAGTGACAAAATTAAATGGTTGAAACTGAATCTTCTCTATGATCTATTATATGAGAAAGTAAATGGAACTTATCCCCAAGCCTCATGTTACTTTCATCCAAAATGAAACAGATTTTGTCTAGGAAAACCATAGGTAGATCATCACTTTGGACAATGCATTTTAATTTACTTAAAGGATTTATATCCTACCTTAAGATCTAAGATGCCCAATCACACATAGGTCCTGTATTTACTGCCATGGCCCATCGCGGCTTCCCAGAAACATCAATATGCAGTTAATTACACTGTTATGCAATGATCACCCATCAAGATCTGCACTCAGTTTTCATGCGTTTTCTTCTGTGTAGAATAGTAATCCCTGCAGAAAACCCCTAGCATAGGAAGTGGTCCTAAGGGCACACAATTACACGTCATGTACAAGGCTTATCACCTCCACTACTTGTTTCTCTTTCTATATTGGAGGGCAGGAAATTAATTTAGAACTACCAGTTTCGCCAACTCAGGCTTATATTGAAAAATGTTTCAAGATAAACCACACAATGCTATTGCATTGTCTAACACTAGAAAAGAATTCATAAAGAGGCTTCTCTGCAGTCTCCTCCTGTCTCCATGCATCTATTTTCAGTGCCTGTGCACACAGCAATCAACCTATACTGGAGAAAATATTGCCCAGAAGAATTTTCAAGTTATTAAGAGCAGAGGGCTGGTCTGGGTTCATATCTGGAACAACTTTAGAAGCAACACATTAAAACCAAACTTGGTATTTGTGACATACATGTTACCTGAGACTTACTGTCACAGAGGACTTTGAAACTAAGGTGAAAAGGGGGGAAACCTCCACCGGAATCCATTAATGTATTCTAAATTATACCTGAGTAAAGATGACAAAAGAGAAAAAGGAAGAAGATCTCTATAGCTGCAGGAAAGGAATGCAGGCTGAACAGCTGGCTTCCGGGATCTATATTATGATCTCTCATTTCACAACTTTGAGATGATTTGGTTGCCTCTAATAAAAAGTATTACTAACCTGGAGGTTACTTTGATACAGAGTTTTTGTTCCTTAGACTTTAGATTTAAGCACTTTTTTCCCCTAGATTAAAGGGCCAATCCCATCCTCTAGCACTATGCATGCTGGCACAACAACAGCCCTGCCAGAGTAGAAGCTTCAACGCTAACAGCCGCAACACAGACACCTGTACAAAGCCCCCCCCCCCCCAAAAAAAAAGAGCCATACCATTGTAAACTGGATGTAGACTGTATGCCCCATGGCCAAGAGCAGTGAGTGCCCCCCAGGAATCTCTGGGATTCCAACCACTGCACATGCTGGCCAAACATTCACCTGAACCCTCTTACTTTACAGGACCACAGCATTGCCACAAGGATTTGACAGTAATCTTTCACAGAAGGCCACTGCAGCCGCCCCCCCTTCAAATAGTGGAAAGGAAAGGATCCAAGCCACTGTGCTCTCACCCCACATATGGCAACAGTGCATGCACACCCTAACAAACACTGCATTAGAAGCCAGGGAACAAGTGTGACAGATGCTGTTGCTGTTGCTCTTGTTATGTCTCTCTGTGCTGCCCTCAGGCTGCTGTCCTGAAGGAAAGGACATCATACAGGCCCCAAGGGAAGTCTGGAGCCCGTCTGGAGAGACTAGTGAGAGCCCAACTGCTGCTGTGCAAGATTGCTGACCCACTCCTTCTGATCAGGTTCCTGTAGCTTTGCAAACTCCATGGCAGACAGTGAACCAACTGGTGCAGCCAGACTTGCCCAGCCTCGGTTACGTGGCTGTCTGCTGGATAACTTGCAATGGCACAACAGCCCTGCTGGGGGTTGATGGTTTCCAGTTCTCCCATATGTTTCATTTGCAGGTGCTGCTCCATCACCGATACAGTTTAATAAAAAATTTGAATGGATCATATCTGTTGTTGCTGTGTAAGCAGATAAGGAAACTCTTATAGCCCCTTCCTTTGTTGTTGGCATCCTTCAGTCTCGGAAGACTATGGTATCGCGCTCTGAATGGTGGTTCTGGAACAGAGTGTCCTCTCCAGTGCGCAAAGCCTGGGTAAAGTAGGTATGGAGGATAGGCTGTTACCCATGCAGCAAATCCCCCCTCTCCACGTCACTGAAATGGTCCAATGGAAAGGCAGAGGCCAATACGGTTGGTTCCAGCGGCGTCGCAGGAGTTGCCAGAACGTGACTGTGTTCAGCCATGAACTGCCTCAGGGACTCCGGCTCCGGATTTTGCCTCGAGGTTGACTCCTGAAGCCTTTTCCATAACTGGATGTAGCCACAAGGCAGTGGAGGTTTGGGATCAGAGTTTTCCTTCTCTCAGATGAGCTGCCTTCCCAGGCTGACGAGTCCCATCTACCCGCTGGCTGTTTAGTCGCCTCTTACGACAAGTACAGCCAAACCGAGGGCCTATTCTTATCCCCAGGCCCCTGGGGAAATTGTAGCCCTTTCCTACAGCAATGTAAAATGAAAGCCTAAGTACTCACTCTGTGGGGGAGAGGCCGGCAAGGAATACCTGGGCTTTCATTTTATGTGACAGCAAGCTTATAATATTGTTATGAATAATCTCCCTTCCTCCATAATAGCCAATTCTGATCAAAGCTGTTCCTGGGCAGGGTGACCAGATACAATGGAGGACAGAGTGCCTATACCTTTAACCATTGTGTAGAAGAGAGATGCAGCTTCTTAAACCCTTCCATGTTGAGCTGCACCTGCCAAAATTTCCTCTTCTATACAATGGTTAAAGGTATAGGCACTCTGTCCTCCATTGTATCTGGTCACCCTATTCCTGGAGATCATCACCCTCCTAAACAAGATTGAATCCCATTTAACCAGGGAGGCCCTGTGCAAATCTCCATGATTGCTTTCAGTAGTCCCCTGAAGATTGATGCCAGTTCCTGGAAGGTTCCAGCCACTTCCTGCCTTCTCTACTGACCAAGGTTGTGATGAAGAACACAGAGAGATCATCATTTCTGCTGGGCAAAACACCTTACTTACGCATTTCTGCAGATGTCTGGTTTGGCCCTGTTATTCTTGCATCTTGCCATTGCTTTGTGGATGGTGAAACTCACCTGATTAATCAGTTGCCTTGACGACTCACTTCTTATTTGTTAGAGAGTTAACCTGCTTGAAAGGAAACGTTCCCATTTGTTCTTTCAACTGTTTATTTACATGATGGAATTTCTACCCTGAGACCTGATCTGCTCCAGAGCAAGAGTGCATTTTGTACCTTTTTAAAAATGTGCTTTTTAGGGCACCTTCAAATGATGGTCATGCTCCCAACTCTTTTGAAAGAATCTGGAGAGATGAGGGGAGTTTATTGGGCAGATGCTTTTGGAGAGAGGTAGTTGGGAGTCCTGTTGCACAACCCCTTTGGGCAAGCCCAATTTTTAGAAATAATGTATGTTTATTCCTAAATACAGCCTTTCTGCTTGACCAGCTTCTCAGAATGGCATTATCACCCAAACTGACATCTCAGGAAGGTGATTTCAAGAGGTAGAACTAGAACACAGGTGCATCAGTTCAGTCAGTGGCGTAGCTAAGGGGGTGCAGGGGGTAGCAGTTGTACCGGGTATCAAGCTGTAGGGGGCCAACAAGCTGAGCTTGACTCTAGTGACCAAAACTGTGAAAATCTTAGTATGCATGAATAATACCATCATATATCATTGGAAATGTAATTTAATTCAGAATGTAATGAAACAAACAGCATTGGAATATCTGTATTCTATCAAAAGTTATGGCCAATTTACCAGAAAATGAAAACGCAACTGCCTTTATGGAACAAAAAGTGGATTTGCTTAACTCAAAACTGACCTATGAGACTGATTGTTCTGAGTGCCAATGAAATGTTATGATGATACAGTATGGAACCAATAACTTTTTATTTACTTGATTATATTGGATTTTGTCATGGAGGGGGAGCTACAAAATCTTCTTTGACCCCAGGTAGCAGATAGATGCCTTAGCTATGCCACTGACTGGGGGGAGACAGCAGAGCAAGTGGGTGGTGAGCTGCTGGGGGGAGGAGGTGAGTTCCTCCCAATTTTCTCCTTTAAAAAAACCTGAACATGACATCACTTTCAGTTGTGACATCACTTCTGGGGCAACAATAGATGGACTCTCAAAGAGGCTTAAATGCATTCACAGAGGAAAGTCTGTCAATGTCTATTAGCCATGCTATTGAAATGGTACTTCCATGTTCAAAAGCAATAATGTGGGGGTGGCAGCAGCAGGGAAGGGCTGTTGCCCACTGTGAAAGTAGGCATAGTAGCCTTCTCTTTTCCAAATAAAGCTTCCACCAGTATACTTGTGAGTTGACAGGCCCTGTCAGTCGGTTGCTAACTGCTATTTCCCATGGAGTTTGCCCTCATGTGGACACAACTGAGCAGACAGCAATGTGGCTTCCCCCAGCCGTGGCACTGACTTCACACAAAGAAAGGGAGAGGCACCCCATGGATTTTGTCACTCACTTTCATCAGGAATATAACTAGTTCCTCAATATCAAATCTCTCCCCATGAGCAAAATGAGAATAACTGTGACCTACTTTGCTGGGGCTCTTGTTATCAGGAACCCTCTCAAAACTGTAAAGTCCTCTGTACCTTGTGGGAAAGTGAAGAGTTATTAATAACAGGGAAAGAACGGAGACATTAAAGCTTATGATAAACAGAGAAAGATGTAAAGCAGGATACTGGACATATTTTAACCATACCTTATAAGTAGTGCATGTCTTGCGCGCTGAGTGTGTTTTTTCAGTCTGGGAAGGAGCCATTGGACAGTAGGAGAATGCATGATTTGCATGCAGAAGATTCCTAGTTCAATCTTAGTTAAAGAAACAGGCAGCAGGCGAGAGGAACGCTCTGACAGAAAGCTTGGAGAGCTGCTCCCTGATAGCTTCCCTTGCAGGGATGGAGACTTGAGCTAGATGACTCGCGTCAGAGTTCCAAAAAAGCACATTTTTCACTGTCTCATGGACTTGAGTCACGCTTGTCAAAGACTCAGGCAAACACTGGATTCTGGGGCTCCTGACTTGGAAAGCGCCATATATTTGGATGACTTGAGTCACCCAGACATAGCTTGGGGGTGCTGCTCATGTACCCTGGTGTTGTGCTGCTTCCATGTCACCTTGTGTGGTGATCCAGAAGCCAGGCATTCAGATCTGCATGAGCCACAGCAACCAGCAGCAGGGTACATCATGTGTTCCCAGACCAAGGCAGCGTTTACTGATGGGATGGGCAGGGACATCAGGAGAGTGTTTAAAGAAAACTCTCTCTCTCTCTCTCTCTCTCACACACACACACACTCTCTCTCTCTCTCTCTCTCTCTCTCTCTCTCTCTCTCTCTCTCTAGGCAGCACCTGTTTTTTTCCTGCGGAGCCACAGCTGACTTTTTTATGGAAAAGACTCGAAACTCGAGTCTTTTCAAGTCCCCAAAATGCTCTGAGCAACTCAGAGTCCACCCGTAAGGACTCCCGTAAGGACTCATTTTCAAGTTGAGTCATAGGGGCAGAGACTCATGACTCGACTTGAGTCAAGGATTTGCCCATCTCTGTTCCCTTGTTCATCAGTGCAGTTGTGAAGTCCCATCTATCCAGTCCTCCGGCATTCAGGCTGGAGTAAACCAATCTCCTTGGCATCTATAAAGCGTTGCTGATAACAAGGGGAGTACAATAAGGCTACAATTCTCTACACAAGTGCCTGAATGCGAATCCCATTCAATGAAGTAGGACTTACTTCAAAGAAGCCAGGCATAGTTTTGTGCCGTAATGCTCTTACCAAAACAATAGCATTTAGAATAGCTCTTCTTTTTTCTTTTCTTTTCTTTTCTTTTTGGTGCCTGGAATATGTTTTGCATTTATGATGATGCCTGAATTGTGGGAACTGTCATATCTTTTTTTGTCACTTCAGTTGTTGTTTTAGCCACCTTGTGCTGTAAAGAGAAAACAGTCGGAAGAGCTTGACTGTGCAGACAGAAGAGAGCCTGGGCTTTAGCTGAATAGGAACAAGATAACAGGCAGGAAGTCATATTGCCTTGCCCTCTGTGAATCCTTTCAGGCTTCCTGTTTAAATCATTCCTGACTGCTGACATATTCCTGCTCAAGAGTGCCCTTTCAGTAAGGGTCACTGAAATGCAGAAGATGGCACAAAATTTTGGCTGGAAAACAGAAGAGACAGGAGATCTTACACATTGTGCTACTTACGCTTATTTTAATGTTCAGGAATAAATTGTCTTCTTGTGTCTATGCCTTCCAAATAATTAAAAATTTATTATTTGCACACACACAGTGGTTTTGATGTCAGGCATAATGTAACAAAACACTGAGAAAGCATAGATCAAAGCTAAACTTCAGGATATGCCACTATCAGATCAGAGGCCTTTCTTCTGTTATTTCTCAGTATCATCTGATATAGTACATCCTATTAGAGTACAAAAATATTCATTTCCCTCTTTGGGCTTTAAAGATAACCCAGAATGAAGCACAATAATTCCATGTTGTTCAGCATATCATGATCATGTACAGGTAATACCAAGGCATCATCAGGGCTGTCTGGTCCAATCTGGACATTTTGCAATGGTGCAAGAAACCACAACAGGTGTCGACATGATCTGAAAGATGCTGATGTTTGGTGTGATTAAGGTTCAGTGTGGAGTTGGGCTCAAAGATTGTTTTCTGTGTCTCCAAGATGCTGCGCTCTATGATTCTAGACCTGATCGTTATACATACTTTGGATCCTTTTTGTGTGCAATTTTGCTGAGCCCTGGAAGTCACCCAATAGAGCACATTGTGTTGGTTACCTTCCTGTATGCAGCTTTTTAAAAAAAATTGGTGATGCTGTGACTATCCTTGACTTCAACAAGCTGTAACAGGTATTTTCAGGTGCCTGCAGATAATCTGATTTATTTTTCCTTATTTTTTTCTTGGCACACTTGAAAGCAATTGACATAAAAAAGAAGGAAAAAAATAAAAAGCAAACCATAGACTTCTTTTTAATCCATATATAGAGATTGCTGGTAGAGTGCTCATTTTGCTGGTAGAAGTGTCAGCAGCCAGGTGGAAGTGCCTGGATCCCGTGCATGTCACGTAACATCACTGTGCAAGCTGACACCACCGGCAAGCACAGCAAGGCTGCCACCACAGTCACTGGTGGTCACAGATGCTCATCGGGAGGGGGGGGGAGAGACACTTCCGCTGGTGCCAGGTAAGGCAGTGGTGGGCTTGGAAGGATGGAGGAGGAAGTGGGAGGAATTGGGGTATTTCTGGATGGGAGCAGAGAGGAACCAGAGGGTGGGGGGCAGGAGGAGGAGGGGTGGATCCCACAGCAATGGTACACATAAAATTTTATCCCCTCTTTTGTAAACTTCCCTGCAGCTTTTCCCTCCTTGGATAAGCGCCAGAGCTTAGACAAAGGTAAGTAAAAATTATTTTTACTTGCATCCTGTTTACTTTCAGGTCGCGCCCCCATTATAAGATACAGTGTGTGCTTTTTTGACACAGCTGCATTGGCACAGGTGGGGGGATAGGCTTGGCCAGGAAAAGTAACAGGCAGCTAAATCAGGAAATTAAGATTTTACTTTAAATTATGGAATTTAGGAGACTTCCGTACAAATTCTGTCTATAGATGATATTACTTGAAAACTTGTAAATATCATGGGAACAATGACAGGAGGCGGGCATGCCACAGCTTCTGCTCATGGCCTTTATGGAGGCATCTGGTTGGCCACTGCAGGAATCTGAATGCTAGATTATGTTGAATTTTGGCTTAGACGGGCCTTTGGTCTGAGCAGGCTCCTCTTATGTTCTCTATGTGAAAAAAAATCTGGTCACATAAACTTGATCAAAAATATACACTTGTGTGGAGTCAATACGTAAGTTTTATTCCACATTCAAACATCCTGGGAGGATAGAAATGGGTATGACTGAACTGGACTGTTTTTCCTCATTAGGAGAAGGTACTAAAAGAGATCCAGCCACATTTCATCTCTCATATTTCAAGGGTGAACCTTGACACTGAAAACTAATTTTGGGACCTGAGCCCAGATGAACTTCAGCCCACATTGCTCCCTGGTTATTCCCCTGAATGTAACATAAAGCCAGAACTGTTTCGGGGCCAGCAGTGGTGTCTCTAAATTTGGTCTAAATGATCTATAGTTTACTTGGTCATTCAAATCAATCCAGTCCAAACTGCCTGGAACACCTTAGTGTTCTCAAACTTTAAGGGAGCTTTACTCCCTCAGTAAGTCTTTGTGGGAGAGGGGCAAGGGCAGCAACATGATCCCCAGATCGCATTGCTCAGGGGGGAGAAGGGGGAGTACTTGTACTTACATTTAAGTAGAGATAGAAGCCATATCTAGAGCCAATAAATATCACTGATTCAACAGGACTCAACAGCAAGCTCTGTACTGTACTTCTGTTGCATTCCCAACAAGGTTGGCAACCTTCAGTCTATGGTATAAGCCTACAGCACCCAGTATTCCCAGGCGGTCTCCCATCCAAGTACCAACCAGGCCCGACCCTGCTTAGCTTCCAAGATCAGATGAGATTGGGCATGTGCAGACAGTTACAGAATTATGGGGCAACCTCTTTGTTTTTTATCAAACTTCTCTGGGATTGGAACTTTAGAATTTCACAATACGTTGCAAGCATATTAAAGCATCTCAATAATCTATTATTAGAGTATTGCCATTTATATAACTCCCCATGGTTATTACCTGAGCCCTTTTTAATAAAATACAATAAAACTCAGATTAAAATCAGTGTTTAAAAGACAAGGTGGGATGACTTGCAGGTACAGCACCAAAAAAACAGCAAAGGAGATGAAAGATCTCACACACACACCTGTCCCTAGAAATGTGTGAATAGTGTTAGAATCATGTTAGTTAGATTTTCTGAAGACAGAATTAAGATTATAAATAGAAGTTATTTCTCAGAAGGGAGCTATTGTTCACCCATTTGTTGTAGATTTACATAAGAAAAGTCTTGCTGGAGCAGTTTATCACCACATCTTGCAACCACAAATTCCACATACTAATTATGCATCCTCTGAAGGAGTACCTCCTTTTGTCCATCCTAAATTTCCTTCCAATCATTTTTATTGGTTCTAGTGTTGAAAGAAGAGAAAATGTTCTTTCTCTGCTCCCTACATGCCATGTATTAGTGTAATGGAAATGCGAAAGATACCTCAAGGAGATAGGACGGTGGTGTCAGCAGAGGCCCCTTAAAGGGTTACATCCTGGGCATTCAGCAGGGAGTGTGCTACACATCTGCAGCCACTTGAAGGCAAAAGGGCCTTCAGGCATAAAAGCACCTGATGACGGGAGAGTTTGGTGTGGGTAGTAGAAGGAGGAAAGCTTGAGGAAGAACAGACTGCATGGAGGAACTGATTGGTGAATGGACTTTGGAGACACTGAGTTTGGTGTTTGGCTGCCATGCCCAAGACCTGTGGAGGACCAATGTGCTGCAGTAGTGGCAGGAGGAGCTGCTGGCAGGTGATGGGAGGAAGGAGGGCCTCTGTAGGTGGAACAGGTGAGCTACCCTGGTGGTGGGGTCCAGAGCTGCAGGGTAGAACAAGGGTCATTTTAACTAGCTGGGTGCTGCACCCAGAACATGAGGGAGGGAGGTATCCCCAGACTACCTTCTTGTCCCTCAGGCTATCCACTGGATGGCGGATGTGTCCTGATTTTGTGTCTTGGGGACATCAGGGGAATGTTTAAACAGATGTTTAAATAGATATATCTCTCTTCCCCCCCTGCCCTTTAGGACTCATTTTTGAGTCAAGTTAAAGGGAGTGGAGACTCATGACTCCACTCAAGTCAAGCCCTGCTGGATTTTGCCCATCTCTGCTTCTCACAGTGCATAAGTACTTGTAAATTATGAAGTTCTGCTTCACAAGAAATGGTGGTGGTGATGTGGCTTTAAAAAAAAAAAAAAGACAAATTCATGGTAAATCTTCTATCTGTATTCAGAAGCCAAATGCCAAGGACAAAAAGTGAAGCCCATCATGCCTGGGGGCTTCTGTCTAGAGTAGATAGACCTTGAGTACTGCCTACTAAAGCAGATTCTTATGTTCCTATGTTAATCTAAAATGCTTGTATAATAAGTCCTTGATGCTCATCAGTCTTTCGTCTTATCAGTTTCAGGATGATAGTTAATACACACTGCAGCTTAGCTATCAATGCACAAGGAAACAGCCATGTGCCCTCTAGTCATATTTTAGTCACAGTGAGCCCCCTGAACCAGTGACCTAGAACAGAAAGGCTACATGGTCCATTAGTAATCCCTTGAGCCAGACTGCTCTCTGGCATGGTTCTGTTCAAAAGAGGCAGCAAAAGGTTTTTCAGTTAGAACTTGAAAATGATGCCATAAAACATTTAAGAAACATGTGAATTATTTATTCCTGTATATTTATTGCCTCTTATAAAAATCCTAGAAGTTTTTTAAACATCAGATTTCTATTGCTGCCTTTGTACTGTAATTACCAAAGCATGGGCAAACCCTAAATCCTGTTCAGACTGAAGTACTAGAATTTTAGTCTGGTTTTAGTGACTGCTGGCAAGAAAATCAACAGGGCACTATCAAGACGATCTCTTTGTAAAAAACCAGCAGCAATCCAAAAGAAGCAAAACAGTGGTTGAAACACACATTTGTTCTTTTCCAAGTCATTTGTCATTTCCAAGCAGTGCAGCAGTAGCCAGTGAAGCAGGCTGCTACTAGCTATGGTTGCAGGACAATAGAAGGAGAGAGAATTCTCACCCCACCAGTAACAGTCAGGATGTGGCAGTGCAGGTGGTGATCAAATATATGATTACTGACTGCTGACATCAATGGAGTGAATTGCCAGTTCACAACTGGCACACTCACCAGATGCCTCCTGACGGGGAGTCCTCTCCCCCTTTCAATTGCCCCACAAGGGTGACCAATAGTCCCTACCTGTCAACTACTTCATGGACAGCTGCCAGGGCAACATACAGATGTGTGTTTCAACCATTTCTGTCATGTTTAAAATGTTAGGTCTGTCCTCACCAATATGACCTCAGATGCAACTCAATAAATCCAGTCCCGCTGATGACATTTAACATCTAAAAAGACATGGTGGGATTCAAGGATTTCAGGAATCCATTACGGGTTACAAGCCATGATGTGTATGTGCAACCTCCTGATTTTAGAAATGGGCTATGTCAGATTAAAGGGAGGGCACCAGGATGCAGGTCTCTTGTTATCTGGTGTGCTCCCTGGGGCATTTGGTGGGCCGCTGTGAGATACAGGAAGCTGGACTAGATGGGCCTATGGCCTGATCCAGTCGGGCTGTTCTTATGTTCTTAGGAAGCCATGTCCTTTGACCTGGGAACCTTTCTACCTATTACATAACTATGGGGGGAAGAAAATGGGTATTCAGTTGCGATCAAAATGCATGTTAGATCTGCTCAAAGCTACCTTATTTACTGGTAATCGTTTCTATGTGACAGGATTTCAAATGAGGGCCTGATCCTGAGTTCTGACTCAAAGTCAGATAGAAATGTATACAAGAATCTCCAGTAGGTTTGCAGTGCATGCTAAGTACAAATACACTGCTCAAAACAATAAAGGGAACACTCAAACAACACAATGTCACTCCAAGTCAATCACACTTCTGTGAAATCAAACTGTCCACCTAGGAAGCCACACCGATTGACAATCAAGTTCACATGCTGTTGCACAAATGGAGTAGACAACAGGTGGAAATCATAGGCAAGTAACAAGACACCCCCTAAAAAGGAGTGGTTCTGCAGGTGGTGACCACAGACCACTTAGCAGTCCCTATGCTTGATTGGCATAGATTGGCAACCTTGCCACTGGTGCCCTGTGTTCTTCACAGAAGAAAGCAGGTTCACATTGAGCACATGTGACAGACGTGACAGAGTCTGGAGACGCCAGAAAGAATGTTCTGCTGCCTGCAACATCCTCCAGCATGACCGGTTTGGCAGTGGGTCAGTAATGGTGTGGGGGTGGCATTTCTTTGGGGGGCCGCACAGCCCTCCATGTGCTCGCCAGAGGTAGCCTGACTGTCATTAGGTACCGAGATGAGATCCTCAGACCCCTTGTGAGACCATATGCTGGCGCGGTTGGCCCTGGGTTCCTCCTAATGCAAGACAATGCTAGACCTCATGTGGCTGGAGTGTGTCAGCAGTTCCTACAAGATGAAGGCATTAATGCTATGGACTGGCCCGCCCGTTCCCCAGACCTGAATCCAACTGAGCACATCTGGGACATCATGTCTCGCTCCATCCACCAGCGCCACGTTGCACCACAGACTGTCCAGGAGTTGGCGGATGCTTTAGTCCAGGTCTGGGAGGCGATCCCTCAGGAGACTATCCGCCACCTCATCAGGAGCATGCCCAGGCGTTGTAGGGAGGTCATACAGGCATGTGGAGGCCACACACACTACTGAGCCTCATTTTGACTTGCTGTATGGACATTACATCGAAGTTGGATCAGCTTGTAGTGTGTTTTTCCGCTTCAATTTTGTGTATGACACCAAACCCAGACCTCCATGGGTTGATAAATGTGATTTCCATTGATGATTGTTGTGTAATTTTGTTGTCAGCACATTCAGCTATGTCAGGAACAAAGCATTTAATAGGCATATTTCGTTCATTCAGATCTCGGATGTGTTGTTTAAGTGTTCCCTTAATTGTTTTGAGCAGCTTATTTCCCAGTGTGAATAAATGAAAAAGCGTTTTCAAGGGTGCCAAATGCCTCTGGAAACTCCTTCCACCAGTACCTTTGAAAAATTTTGTCCGTGGCTCTTTATAGCTACTGTGTGTCCATGTATGTGTGTGCCCCACCCCCATGTCACTCCTTTTTTCAGTTTCATGTCAGTTTCTTTTTTCACTACATGATCCCAATTAACTGGGGATCATGTAGTCAACATGAGTCATGACACCACACAACCCACCATGTCTGATGTCTGGATTGCCTCAGTGAGTGCAATGAAAGCTCAGCCAAATGGCACTGCTTTCTGCATCAAGTTGCCATCACTCTGACTAGACAGGGAGAACATGACAGGGATTTGAATATGACTTGCAGGAGGGAAAGAAGCACTTTCTCCTGCCCACTCCCACACAATGCAGATGCAGCCCTGCACATCACACAGGGGGAACTTCTCCTTGCCCTTCAGCTTCTAATAAAATGCTGCCATCCACACACCACTGTAAACCCCTTTTGCCACTTTGCCATGCCCACCCTTGGAAAATCACTGAAAAGACAGGTGCTTTTTGCAAGGGATAAAGACCAAATCCTAACCAACTTTCCAGCACTGACCCAGCTGGGCCAATGGGGCATGTGCTGCATCCTTCAGTTAGGGGGTGATGAGAGGCCACTTCATGGTAAGGAGTTTTGTTCCCTTACCTCAGGGCGGCATTGCTCTTGCGTTAGTGCTGGAAAGTTGCTTAGACTTGCACCCAAACTTGTTCACAAAAAGCACCACCCTCAGCTTCTGACTCAGCTCCAGTTTTCCGTTTGTCTAAAATTAATTAACAGAACACATGCTTCTTTAAAAGTTGCCATCTTCTTGCTGAGTTTTTAATGTATTTGTTGAATAGATATCTATTTTTGTACAAGAGCAGCATTATCTACTTTCACTGAAAGGAACTAATTCAATTTTCCTAGACAGGACCATGAAACTCTTCAGCAGTTTCTATTATGAATAAGAAAAGACTATAAAAAGACACTTTTTTAAAAGGGCAGGAGGAGAGACTAAAGATTTGAAGAGATGTGAAAGCTGGCAGCTTTTAAAAATGGCACTTCTAGTCACATAGCTGTGAAAATATGTGTGTACATGGACACACGTTCCCTCCCGGATACATGGAGCTACAGTTCCAAAGATTATGAATCCTTCATCACTCAGACAGAGAGGAGAGTAAGAAGCATCAATATGCATTGGATCTAAAAATAGAGAAGAAGAATGTGTAATGTGTCCGCATCACAAGATGAGAACTGCCATGGGGAAGAGACATCCAGATATTACTTTGAGCACATCTATGCTTGTCTACTCAAATTAAGTTCCATTGTCTTCAGCAGGGCTTACTCTCAGGAAAGGATCCATAGAATTGAAGCCTTCAGGAGCTCTCAAATCTCAGAGCTCAACACAGACTGTTTTTGGTGGTCCCATGTCACAGGAAACATGTAGTTAATCCCTACAACTCCCTTGGCCAAAACAGCGGCCAAAATGTCTCAGGTGTAAGATAAAGAAGACAACAACTTGACTATTGCCTTCAACCTCTGGGTGGGGAAAGGGCTGGGTCAAGTGAATCCAAATCCATTTTATGTTGGTATCAGATGAAAAGTTACACGTAAAAGATAGTGTGGAATGTTCTACCAACTCAGGCTGCAATCCTATCCACGCTTACCTGGGAGCAAGCCCCATTGACTGTAATGGGACTTACTTTTGAGTAGACTTGCAAAGGCTTGGGCTGTCAGTCTTCTATACTGTAAAAGGCAGAAACCGGGAAATAGAGAAGCCATGTCATGCAATCCTGCAAAATGAGCGGGTGGGACATGACCTTCCTCCTTCTGCTCTACCTTCATCACTCACACTCCACCTGGGATGCGGTGGGAGTCCTGGGTCTATGCCAAGTTCTTTATCTTTTCCTCTCCCCCTCTTTTCACAGGGGCACCTGTCAGAATGGAATGGGCAATCACTAGTTATTCAATGTTTCAACTAGAGGAAGTGAGAAGTCCACAGTATGCCTAAGGCCCTAGCAAGAGAGTTTCTAGGGAAGCAAAACATTTATAAAAGGAGAAAATAGTCATTTGGACACCTCTGGAGGTTTCTGCGATCAGAGAGTGTCACAGAAAGTTCCTCCTTGAAAAGGACCTCCAGTCTCCAATTTCAGGGGTTTAGCCTGTTCTTATATTTGATCTGCATCAGTGGTAGATCTGCTTTCCATGCTAATCCTGGCAATTAATCTGGAGCAGCATGGTGATCACCTGATACTAATATGTATTTTGAAAGTGACCAGCACTCCAGTTTGGAGGACCAATCACCTGCGGAGTCCTTCACTTGGAAGTTCCTTTCATCACCAGTAATATTAGTAAATGCACACAGAGTGAATCACCTCAACTGCATTATTTGGGAGTGGTTGGATTTTCTTGGGCCTTCTGGTCCAAAACACTTTGTAAAGACACTTTGTAATGGACAGTTTGGTCAGGCATGTTAAATACTATCACAGCAATTTCTGTATAACTGCTGCACTGTGATTGTAGCTCAGTAAAGAATCACCTTCCCAAAGTTAGCTTTGGTGTTCGCTGGAGTATTGTATAGTGTTGTCACATCTTGCTCTTGTACAAAAACAGACTTGGGGTTAGAGCACTCTTCAGCCATCAGGTAAACATTGAGGTAGAACATGAACATATGAACTGAAGTGATCTGTAATATAATAGCTTTTGCAAGCTAGCGAGAGAAAATAGTCCTTGCTACAAGTACCCTTAACAATGTTTGCAACTACTATCTGAATAAAGTGCTACTTCAGCATGTGCTATTGTAGGGTTTGTTTAATGTCGTCTTGAGTCTGGCCACATATTGGGTTGATGTATATAGTCGGTGAACTAAAGTGAATGTATTTGTAGTTTCTGGATACATTTCACTGGGGGTTATTATTTTTGCACTGAAATTACTGAAAACTGGAGATTTTCATTAGCCTGAGACACTCCTGATGTAATGTACGTGTTTTTTCTTACAAGTGATGCATGTGCATGGATACATAAACAAGGAGCGCATTTGTCCAAAATCATCTATCTTCAGTCCCAAACTTACCAAGCCCACCTTCTTTTGGTGAAAGGGGAAGATAAACAAACCACTTTGTTGAAAATGTGTGAAGAATAATAATGATGGTGGTTCCAAGATGTCACTAAACAATTAAGCACAGGTTTCCTACAGTATTTGCTCTAGAACGACACCATCTTGTAAAATCACGATGCATGATAAAATCTTGTAAAATTACTAATGCACAATGCAAATGGCTGGCATTATCTTGGAGGCATTTTGGCTTTCTTCCATAATCTCAGGAGGAGAGTGAAGGCTTGAGAAAAGAAAAGGAGGAGGCTAGAGGAGGTGAGCAGAGGAGAACCTCTAGGATAACTTCTGAGACTTGACTTTTGTGCCACGACAGGTGAAAATTATACTAGCACCATATTGCCTGTGTTTGTTTCTGAGACAGAAGAACTTTAGAGGGCCCCAGAATTTGTGAGAATTTGGCCCCAATGCTATCTAAGGGGCATGCCAGCACAAAGAGCGTGGACTCCACCAGTGTGCCAGGCCTTTACAATGTCACAAAAGCACCATAAAGCACCAGCATGAAGATCATGTGCTGGTGGCTGGAACAGTTAAGTCCAGCACAGGGGTGAGGGAAGGGCAGCAAAGGGGCAGGATGGGTGGATCATGCCCAGGATAATCAGCGCTGGTGCATGCTGTATCTCTCTCCCTTCTTGGGCCCAATTAGTTGACATGGTTCAACATGGACTTGCATCGTTGATATATATCACTGGTGCAGGTTTGAGTTGACCCATTGTGGCTGCCGAGGCTTATCCCAAGGTAAGGAGACAAATGTCATATTATCACGAGTTGACCTCCAGCAGCCGAAATTCCTCCATGGGATGCAGCACAGCCCGTGTTGGTACTGTTGCACTGGCACAGGGGAATTTAGGCAGGATGGGGCAGTTTGTCTCAAATATTGATATACATATTTGTTCACACCATATATATTCACTTACTATCTGACAAGGGTGCATGGCCACGCAGAACTGTAAGTACCCAAAAACAAACTGCCTGCAGATCTAAATAAACACAAGTTAATCTGCCCTGATGAGAAAACAAAGGTGTTTCTATTAGGATGCAGACGGCTTAATCACATTCAGGATGATTGTCTAAGTACTCCATGATTTCAAGTTTGCACCAAAGTGAGTCATTAGCAATTTCATATGAGATTTTTTTTTTCATTTCTATTTGAATTACATTTTGAAAAAAAAACACCTGAACACCTTACAGTATCCTGATTGTCCTCTGTTAATGCCTAGTATGCAGCACGTACTTCAATAACTGATGGGAAAGAGATTATCTAGGCTTAAAACTCACTCTCTCAGCTGTACAAATGTACCTTATTGACCTTGCTGAAGGTGGAGAGCAATGTAATGGTATTCCTATAATTACATATTGAATAATCACAAAGAGTGTGGACAGAATGGAGAGAGAAAATCTTTTTTTAAAAGACCTCCGTCAAAGTGCTCCAATGAAGATGGCATATGGTAGGAGCAGAGATTCTTCAGGCAACACATAATTAAGGTATGGAATCATACTCATCACACTCACAGGATGTGCTGATGGCCATGAGTGCTTGTATGTTGTCCCCACTGTAGCTAAGATTTGGGGGGGGGGGATATTTACATCCAGAATGGCTGTTGGTTAGGGACAGGTTAAACTCCTCCCCTGCACCATAACCCCATCCCAAAACCACCCCAAGCTTTTTTAGTCACAAGAAGAAGTTGGAGATGTGCTCCCACATCTTTTATATCATGTCTAATTTGGCTGTATGATCTGCCATAAGCTCTGCTCTGACATGTGGTGGATCCTCCATGAGCGCTTTGGAGAGCATGGACTGGTCCACAGGGACTCACAGCTAGGCCACGCTAAGTAGATGGAGCTGCTGTTTGTGAGAACTATCACTTTGAAGTAGTTCACAGAGCTACCATGACCTGTACAATTGCAGCTGTCCCTTTGGGAGATACTTGACACTCAAATTGCAGTGGTGGCATTAAAAGTTCTCATATGGAGATGCTGCTTCTCAGAAATGGTGCTTCCACTGGAGTGTTGCTGAACCACTCCTGCAAGCCCTGCATGCTCTCAAGTTGCTTGCATTTATCTAAGACCCCGTGAAGAGAAAGAGCTGTGCGCCATGATTACTAAATGTAGCCTGCCATGTTCACAGATAGCATATGTGTGAGTATAACCAAACAACAGAGGAGAGGCATTTGTCTTCATGGAAGCTTACACATTTCCTGAGGCAGCCTCCACTGAGAGAAACAGAATATTGGACCTTGGGTCAGAGTCCTAGCCAGGTAGCACCAAACCCTGGGACACTGTATGCATATAGTCTTGGGTGTGCGGTGCACACAGCATCCTATGCTTCACTATCCCTCTTCTTCCTTCTCATGTCTCATGTTCCCTCCCTTCATTTCCATCTCCCACGTTGGCTTCCTGCCTCTCTTTATTACCCACTTGCGCAGTTTCTCTCCTATCCCTTTCCCCATTCTGCTGCCCAGTGGGAACCGTGTCACAAGTGGAGAACAGTTCCTTCCCGTCTGATCCCCAAATGGGTGGAAAAAGATGAGGAGGTGACTGTTGCTGGCTGCAGTTGCCTGAGCCCACTACCTGAGCCCACACAGACCCCCTGAGACCAAGCCAGGTGTGTGGAGGAGAATGAAGCTTGAGCACATAAAGTTAGAGTCAACACACATCTCTAAATTTTTTAGTAGGCCCACCCCCTAATGGTCCCACTGCTTTGTAATTCATCAAAGCAGGGATGTGTGTGTGTGTTTATCCATTATAAATAAAAAGATATTTCTCTTCGTAAATAAATAAGCTATGTAAACAACTTTCTGTATTACTTTTGGTTGAAAAACAGCATATAAATCTTTTAATAATAATGAGAGAGAGAGAGAGATGCAATGTAGATGATGAAGACTATGATTAGCTTACCCATTTGCTCTGGTTGGTTGCTAGCATGAAAGCTACATAGCTAGATGAAGCTCTTCTTGTTTGTGTAACCCCCAATAACCTTAAAATACTCAGAATGCCCAAGAGAAGCTCTGTGGCATTTCACTTCTCTTAGTCACATATAGATATAACTCAAATGAGTCAATCCAGATGAAAAAAACAACATGCTCACATGTCTCCAGAGATCTTTTGTCATATGTTCACATCCCAGACTGCGCTCTAAATTATACACTGTCAGCAACTATTGTGAATGCCAGTATTATTCTAAAGTTTAATGCTGGAGCAGCAGGGGAGAATTCTACAAGTTGATGTATTTGAATGACGCCACAATTATCTTCCCGGAAGTGGGTGGCACACTGAGCATGCCGCAAAGATTATCCCTGGGGTGCTCCATTTCATGAGCAAGACTTGTGGGCCAGGCAATGGCAGCACACCTCTTCTATTGACACTGAATGCTGTAAAGCAGTCAGGATCAGTTATACTCTGCCAGGATTCTGGCAGGAAGGTTGGAGTCTTCCCAGCAGATCCTAAGGTGCATGCAGCAGAAAGTAAGGTGGTGGAAGAGGCAGGAGGGATGGGGGAGGGTGGAACAGGCGGGGAAGGTGAAAGGATGTGGCGGAGAGGGGGACAGTGTGGTGACAGGGCAGGGGATGGGCAGATTGGGTCCCATTAAGGGGTGGGTTCAGCAGCAGTGACAGATACCAAATCCAAACCCCCTTCCCAGACCCAATCCCATGACATGGGTCCATGTGGACCTGCACCAGCTATTTAGCTAGCATACGTCTGAGTAGACCCACCACCACCACCACGGAGGCTTACCCACAGGTAAGGAAACAATTGTTCCCTTAACTCTGCAACTGCCGTCTTCCACAGGATGCAGTGGCCACCATTTTGTCACCGCTGCATCAGCGGGGGGGCGGGGGGGAGGATAGGACTGGGCTCTCAGGGGCTTCCCCAAATTCAGTGGCCCGATTTCTCCAACCTCTACTTATTATGCTGAAATGGGATATTTGCTGAATGCAGAAATACAGAAGTTCATGCCCCAAATAGGTCACAGGAGTTGCCTTGTGCACCTCTTGATGAAAAGGCATGGATGAAATAAATGCCCTCTTGTTCTTTTTGGATGACAATTGGCAGTCGCTGCAGAATCAGTGTGCGTCTTTGTTCCTTTAGCCGGCAGTTGGGGACTACTTTATGCATGTGTGGGCACCCTTTGGTGACTGCTTCTTTTCAGTAGCCTTTCAGCTGACAGTCTTATTCTCACTCTGCAGATGTTGCAATGAATGCCTAGTGGCAGTGATGGGGGGGTTGGAAATCACACATGCTGTCCCTGCTTGTGACATTCTGCACACACTGTTAAATGCCTGCATGGAGGCATGCACAGATAATAATTGGACATGTGTAGGGTTATCTCTGTGTGGTAGGAAATTCTGGAAAAGCAGAAAAGCCCCCCCCCCCCCCCACACACACACACATAGATACTTCTCCTTCTGGGTGGCAATCTTATTTTCACTTGCATTATTTATTTATTTATTTACTGCCTTTCCCCATTGTTTAGACAGCATTCAAAGCGACATTCAAGGTTTACATGGCAGGCTAGTCTAAACCACCATTTCTCAATAGGGTTTTTACAAATACATCCTGTGAATCACAGAGTCCTCAGTCACCAGGTATTGCCTTCACACTGTGGTTATCTCCTCTGGCTGCCTGACTGCCTTCAGTAGGCAATCATAAATGAAGCCTGGGAGGTCCTCAAGATGGTTCTCCATTCTTTACCAGTTGGCCTTCTCACACACTCCCACGCTTCTCTCATCAGCGCAACAGTGACTCCATCCTGCCATAATGGGTACTACAGCTTGTTGAAACCCCTTGCCTGGCATTCTGTCTCCCATCCAAAAACACAACCACAGATTCTCCTGTTTAGATTTTCCTGCTCAAGTTTACCTAAGCCTAAGTAGCAGTCCCATTGATCAGGGGAGGCCACAAGTAACTGAATAAGGCTGCAATCCTAACCACACTTTCCTGAGAGTAGGCCCTGTTGAACAAACTAGGACTTACTTCTGAGTAGACCTGGTTAGGACTGGGCCTTAAGACTTTCTCAAACTGAAACTTAAGCAATTCCAGGAGAGCCGTTGGGAATATGAGCCATGCACAACAGAGTTTCTGCCCCACCAAAAAATTAAACAGTCTTTTTGGCTGCCAGAAAAGTGCTTTAAAAAGTAGGACGATGGCCTCGGTGACATGGGGCCAGCCTGACAACTTGGCAACAGCTTAGCAGCCTGTCAAGGCACCAAGCAATTGTGGTCCACATGTGTGCACACAGGGTGTGCACACCTGCAGCCAATGGCCCTAGAAACCCCTTGCTGGTATGCAGAGATTTCACATTTATAGTGTTTTAAATGTGAGGCAATCCATATGGCAGTGCTATTCAAACTGGGGCGTCGCAACGCCCCAGCCTGAGGGTCCTGGTCTCTGCCCCCTTAAGGGGCGGGGCAGCCTAGAGGTGGGGGGAAGGCAGCAGCGCGATCCCCAGGATAGCGCCACTCAGGGGGCTGCAGGGGCTTGGGTGCACTTACCTGAGCCTCCTGCAGCCTCCCCGGGGTGCGGGGAGCCCAGCGTGACTTCTGGCAGGGCTCCCCACAGCAGGGAAAGTGGATGTGGAGTGATTTTGCCCCGCTCCCACGGAAGTCTGGGATCATGGCCTATGGGGCCTCCTCAGGGGTTCCGCTTGGCTGGTTTTGCCGGTCTGTGTTCGCTTGCTTGTGTGGGGCTGGTGCCTGGGCATGGTTTTGGCAGGCAGCTTTGTGTTCCAGCTGGCAGGTCTCAGCTGGATGCCCGTGCAATGTAGAGAAAGCGGGGGAAGCCTGCAAGGACCAATGATATGCTTGCCATAATGTGTTCTTTGGCCCTGAGGTGCTATTTGGGAAATGCATTAAATGGACTTTGATTTATCTGACCACACTGTGTGCCATTTATTTGATTTATTTGACCCCTGTGTGCCATTCTGTTTAACAATAAGCTGAAGATTTAAACTACAGGAAGAGCAAAGAGGAAGAGCACTTTGAATGCAAGGTATTAAGAAAACAAACCCTGGCTTCAGGAGGAATTTGGCAACAAAACACACTGCTTGAGAAGGTGTGCATGAAAAAGTGTGCAAGCATATCTTATGATATTATCATATGATATGACCAGTGGTCTTAGAGGCAGGGACCTGGACTCCAGAGTCCCTTAGATGCAGGGACTCTGGAACTGTTTTCCACTGAATTCTTTCCAACTGCCCCCTTCCAGTCCTAAGCATTGGAGCACACATTAAATCAACCATCACACAGAGAACTCTAGAATCAGCCCTCAGTGAGGACTGATTAGTGATGGCCTTGTTTTTGTAATCATGTGAAAACACAGGCTTTTTTTTTTTTTAAGTTTTAGGCATCCTACTCTGTTGCAACATCCATCTCAATGCCACCAAGCAAATGGATGGCTTGATACTTAAACTCGGTGCAAACTCGGTGCATTTAAAATGCTGGAGTCTTGTCTCAGGTTGCTGCATCTTTTCATGGAAGTGTTTCTGGGTCTTTAACAGCTTGAACCAGGCAGAAATTCAACAGATACAACTTTTCAAAGCTTGGTGACACCATGATGGCAAAAGCTTCACCCACTGGATTTCTGCCAGCCATGAGGCTGCTGAAGGCAGAAGAGACTTGTCTTTAAAAGGTCCAAATCTCATCCATACCTTACAATGAAGATCCCCCCGGCTCTTTTAATTTCATCATAACAAGATTAAAAGAGCAAAGCAGTTAACAAGGAAGTCTCTTCATGCCATCAATTGTTCAAACGACGAAAACGTTTCATCTCAATGTTTAAAAAAAATCTTTCCTGTGCGTTATGAAGCAATCTTTTCATTTTGGCTTCCTTTAGGCCTAAAAAGTTAAGTGAACCATTAAAATAACAAAACTGTCCAGCAGAAAGATGGAAGCTAAAGTAGCAATCCTATGCACACTTTTGGGAGTGAACTCCATTGAACTTCAGGGAATCTCCTTCAGAGTCGGATTACGCTGCACGACGGACTGACCAACTGCAAAGTAGGAGAGAGTCTCTTAACTTGAACAGCTATGTGAAAGAGGGAATTGCAACAAGCACATCTTGGCACACTGGAAAAGCTGCACATGCTGAAATGATGCTGTGCAATCAGACCCCATTCATGTGTATATGGAAGAAAGTCCCCCTACTGAGTTCAGAGGATCTGGTTCTAAATCAGTATGCACTGGACTCTAATCTTAATAGCTATATAGAACACCACCTTCCTTTGAATTTCTTTACCCTCCCTGTGAATGGGATCAAGTCAAGGAGACAATAATTGGACAAACTCATTATGGATAGCCTTGATACCCAGCTGCCAATAATAGTTAGAGTGGGAGAGAGAGAAAAATAGGGTTAAACAGAATGCTCTTTCATTACCACCACTTTCTTCTTTAATTTCATTCTAGTTTCACCAATAGGTGTTGTCAAGGTCCAGAGAGGAGCCACCAGCGACTGCACACTGATCCAGGGCAATAGCACCTAGAGCTTAGTCCTCACTCCCTTCCCATTCCTCTCTCTTCCTTTTGTTTGGACACAGCTTACAGGGGGAAAACCTTGGCAGTTTGAATCTGCTACCACCAGCCCAGGACATTAGGCTAGCAAGAGAGGCTCTCCCTGGGCAGAACCCCATATGGAGGCAAGGGAGGGCAGAATGGTAGCAACAGGGTAGGTGAAGGACGGAATTAGTCTGGGAAGGGGATGGGATCAGTGGTGGCAGCAGCCATTGAATCCCAGCCCCATTCCCTTACCTGATCCTGTGGTGTTGGGTCCACATGGACTTGCACCAGTGAATTCATTAGCACAAGTCCGAGTAGAGCCCTCTGCACTGCAGATCCAAAGGAGCCCTTCACAACTGCCCGCTGCAGTAGCCATTTTGGTGTCACTGCAACAGCAAGGGGGAGGAAGCATAGGACTGGGCTGTGCATTGTCCTGATTCCTCACATCTTCATGCCCAGAAAAGGGTTAATCTGTTGAATTTCTCTTTGTCAGAAGAGCCTTGCTAGAAAAAGGTCTTTCAAATACCACTGCCCCAGATGCCAAGCATGAGAGTGGTGTTCTTGTGCTGCAGCAATACCTACAATTTCTGAAATGACTGTGAGTGTTTGCATTTCAAAATGCCCCTTGTGTTACTTTTTCTAGCCCTGAGACGAATACCAGTATTGGAAAAAGAGCTTGTAAAATGAATCTATTCAGTCGGTGCTTGTTTGCTGTCTGCTGTCGGTACCTATGACACAAGAATTAGCCTCCATGTCAGAAAAAGTGACACATGAAGCAGCCCTCCGGAGGCATTCACGCTGTGCCTAATGTGAGCAGCAAAACAACAATGAATGGCCCAAGAAGCACCTGCGGTGGCAAGACAGGGTGTTAGCCATTAGCCTGCCTGGAGCAGCCCACTTAATATACAGTTGGTTGGGGTTGTCAATTACTGATCTCGACTCAGAGATGTCGCCATCATTCATCAGGCATTTGCATTCCACGGCAACATTACCCAGCTTATCAAAAGCAGGGACGAAGCAAGATTGCCATCTCGTTTGCAAGAACTGAAGGCTGAAATGCAGCCACATCCATGCTAATAAACCTTTTTGTAGCTAAGGATGTCAGGATAAAATGAAGCCTGCTTAATGGATCTTGCAAAAAGGAGATTGATACCAACATCGCACATTAAAATTAGATCCAATCTAAGCAATATATGCTAACAACATAATGGGAGAGCATGTGCTGTCACAGCTATTAAAAACAGCAATTACTGCAGATGGGGCACCCTGAGTGCACAGAGAAAGGAACCAGTGCACTACTGATGTACGGCTCTTGCAGGTATCATGTTGAATGGACTTCCCCCATGAGGCTGTTGGGTCAGACCAGTCTGTAATGTGCCCATCATCTTGGTCAAATGACGGCTCATGCACTTCATCACTGAACAGATATTTCTTCTCCCTGCTCTGGTCCACAAAAGGCACAGCACTAACATCCTTCAAAGCAAGTTTATTAACAGGCCACATTTCTTAGGGGCTGTCAAAGTGGAACTCTTGGATGCACCTAATAAAAGATGCAAGTATCAATAGGAATCTCCAGTGATTTGGTTTATCAGAGCTATGTGTTGGATCAAATTATAGCTGTATATTCTTCCAGCTACTCTTGGTGGTAAATGTATTTACCGCAGTCCCACTTTGGGACTATCTTTTTCGTTTCCTCGGCCAGCCAATATGACAGAAGCACAGACAGCTCTTACTTGTGTTTGCATACTGGGACAACATTCCAGAATGCAGGAACTCTGAGCTATTTCAGTGGCTGATGATAGCCCAATACTATCCCCCGTCAGCCCATAGCATGCAGCGCCACTGATGGAACACGGACTGCATGCTGTGGTGGGGAGAGACCAGACTGCCCAGTAGAAATCTTTTGTTCTCACCTCTCAGTAGGCCAGCTGACCTCCAATGAGTTTCCACAGACCCGATCCAGCAATTTAGCTAGCATAAGTCCAAGAAGGGTGCAACTCAGAGGGGGGAAAGGGGAATAGGGTCTTGGTATGTACTGTTGCTGCTCCCCTTCCTGTCCCTGAACTGCCTGCTGCCTGTTCCACTCCCCGCCCTGAACAGCCCACATAGGATTGAGTTGAAAGAGTCTGAACTACAAACCAGGTTTTCCCTCGTTCAGATCTTGCCTCTGCCATGAACTCACTAGATGCAAAAACCTTTCCCTGTCCATCCCAGCTACAATACAGAGATACTCTTCTTGCAGGATTATTGTCAAGATTCCATCACATCAGCAATGCTTTGCATGCTCAGAAAGTGCTACACAAATGCTACCTATTATCCTGAGGTGTGGATCTGTTTAATTGAAAAACACTTGTCCTTGAGGTGATATCCAGCTACACAAACCCATCATCGGCAGCCAGCATGGCTGAGCAACTCTCCAGGTCTGTCACAAATCCTAGGACTGCTAGATGAATAGTGGCACTGCAGGCAGCAGAGAAGGCAGGTTAGATGGAGAACTACAGCAGCAGCCACCATCCATAGGGCCCAGAGGGTGGGTAGTAATGGTGGCATCTGCTTCCCTTCACACTTCCGCCCACCCGCTCTCTCTCCAACAGCATTTGTCCTGCCCACCCGCTGCTGTTGCCACTCTGCGACTGTCAGGAACACCACTGCCAAGAAAGAGACAGCGTTCTCTTTTCACACGCAGTAGCACAAATTAGAAACAGCAGGCTCACACATTGAAGGAGCCATCCTAAAGATAGAAGTCCTTCTCAATGAGACTACAAGAATGTGGATACATTTGCACAATGTAGGACACAGAACAGACGTTACAATCTATTATGTTTCAAAAGCTATAGAGCAGTGAGAAGACCATTCATAAGAGTTAGATTTTTTGTCAGCTCCCAAGAGCATCAGAAGGGCATTGCCTGAGGCCAAGGCCTTGTGCCAGGCTCATTCATATCTTCACATTCCAAGCTCATAACAACACATTTTGTGCAAACAAAAGGAAGGGTGAACTTTGTGAAGGGATAGCTAAGGGACGGGGAAAACTAACTGGGTAGAGATGGGAAAGTGCCATCACACTTGCCAACCCCATAAATCCCTGTCTCTCCTTGAGTTCTCCTCGCCACCCACATATTCACATACAAAGCCAGGATGGTGTAGTGGTTTGGGAGTTGGACTTAGACCTGGAAGATCCAGGTTCAAATCCCTGCTCAGCCATGACGCTTCCTGGGGGTCCTTGGGCCGGTCACTTTCGTTCAGCCTCACCTACCTCAAAGGGTTGTTGTGAGGAGAAAAGGAGGGGAGAAACTATGTATACCACCCTGAACTCTTTGGAGGAAGGGAAGTATAAAAATGTGAATAGAATAAATAAATATTTAGGGCCAGCACTAGGTGCTCCCACGTTCTTCACATTATGAAGCGGCTCTGAATGTTTCTATTTAATGTGTTGATTCTGCACGCGATTGCATCTGGAAACAATACTACCCCCAAATTTGGCTTCTAGAGCTGACTGATCAATTTAATACTGTATAAGCACAGCAAATTGTAACAGAAGGTGTTCTACTGTCAGCCAGCTTGCCATGCAGTGGCATAAAATACTTGAGTGTCAGGCCAAAAGAAGCGTGCATCCAGGATGAAAGGCCCATGGCCTGAGATGACACCAGGAGGAATTTAGCATGTAAAATCAGACATATGTTTGGGCTCATAAAGCGTAACTGTGCCTGCTCATTGCTTTGACACAGCCTGCTGTGAGAGAAATGGGAAAGAAGTCCGACACAGAAGACTGGGTCTGTGAACATTAAACACTGAATAATGAAATTGCAGGGTCAGAGGTCTAGTCATCATTGGGAACAAATTATTCAAGAACAACTGGAACCAGGCTTTGTTTTAGCTTAGCTGTGTATATGTTCTTTGTTTCAGTAGAATAGGTGTAGACAGTGGAAGGGTTGAGGAATTCTGGTGAATGAATCTCTCTTTCTCACCCAACACAAATCTGAATTGGATCTTTAAATGTATTATTGCACTTCTATTCCATCTTCTTTCTATTATGAAGTTCATGGCAGCAAACAGAGGAATGTCAGGAGACATGCCATCCAGGCCCTGACCAGACCCAAACCAATTTAGTTGTCAGGAGGTTGCTTTATCTTATGCCTCTAGAGTCTAGACCAGGGGTGCTCAATAGGTGGATCGTGATCTACCGGTAGATCGCGAGGCAAAATGAGTAGATCGCGGAGCCCTGTCTCTCCAAACTGTTAATATGTCAGTTTCGTCTAGTGACTAGACGAAACTGACATATTTAGCTGACACTAAGCTGAAACTGACACTTTAGCTGCTCTTCAGGCATGCAGCAACAAAACTGACGAAACTGACTAGACTCCAGCAGGGGCTCCATACATTAAAGGGGGTGTCTGTCAGACGCTTCCTTCCCCCAGGTAGATCTCCGGGCCTTGCTGGGTTTCAAAGTAGCTCTCGAGCCAAAAAAGTGTGAGCACCCCTGGTCTAGACCGTAATCTGAGATCAATAATAATAATAATAATACAGGTATTTATATACTGCCTTTCTTGGTCTTTATTCAAGACTTTATTCAAGGCGGTTTACATAGGCAGGCTGATTAAATCCCCGTAGGGATTTTTACAATTGAAAGAAGGTTCTATCTGTCAAGAACCACAACAGTCCAGGTGTTTCACTCTGATCTGGTTTCACATTCTGACCTCCATCCTCCCACGCTCAGAGCAGATAGCAGATCAGGCAGAATCTGCCTAGGAGATCAGGCAGAATGCTCATCCTGTTAAGTGTTGAATGATTTCTTTCCTTAATTTGGGATGGAAATCTATTCTTGGCATCAGGATGTAGAACTTCTTTATGGCAGAGTAGGAAGTATCCAGGATATAGCTCTCCTTTGCAATCTGTAGTATTCGCCCTAGCTTTCTTTATTATGTCACTTGGATGTGGTAGACACTTTCCCCTCTTCCTCCTATACAGCTGAATCAACCGTGGACCTTGCAATCCACAAATTCTGCATTTGAGTTGAGTTTGGTGCCCCAATCTTGCATGAGCAAAATTGTTTCCATTCAGTTCAAGGTCGGCTCCCCCCACATGCATCACCATTGCATACTAGAAGCTGTTGCCCAACATTCAAACAACTGAGAAACCAGCGGCAGTCACAGCTCCATGTATGGATTTAGATCCAAAATGGAGACAGAATGTTATCTTTGTGAGTGTGATTGACCATCATTCCAGTGGCCAATTCAATTTTTGCCATTTAAATCTGAGTTTCATTATAAATATTATGATCTCAAAGTACATATTTTGAATTTCTGAACTTTTTGAATTTTATTGATTTTTAGTAGTGACATTATGTCATCTTGGTTCAGTTATAAGTAGGTGCAAATGGCTGAAAACCCTGCATGCCAACAGCCCACCCCGCCCACACCAGAGTAAGTAATGAGGTAGTGTGGGCAGTTCAGGTGAGGATTGGGGTGGGGAGCAAGGTGGGCATTGGCGGTTCAAGGGCAGGAGTGGGTGGATTTTGGCAGCAGCCACGCATGCCAGAATCCTATCCCCCTTTTCCCAGACTGACATGCCCCCGAGGCTCCTTGGACTTATACTACCTAAATAAGGCTGCTGCAATCCTATCCACACTTTCCTTAGAGTAAGCCCCATTGAACAAGATAGGACTCACTTCTGAGTAGACCTGGTTAGGATTGTGCCCTAAGTCTGAGGAGACACACTGGCAGCCAGGCGGATTAATTTGCATGATTCCATTTCCAAGGACTATTAGCGACTAAGAAATAATATGAACCTTCTTTGAACCAGTCAGACCAGCTGCAATGGTGTACAGATCTTACCCATCCGACTGGATCATGGTGCTGCTCTGTAGAAATGAAATGTCTAACATCAACTGGAAAAACAGCTTCCCTGTGTGTGCCTGGGCTGTGCATTCACTGTATAACAGCACCCCATGGGTGCTGTGTTTTGGCAGGACCACTTGATTGATTGTTTCTGGCAATGCTCTTCTTTCCCAACAAGGAAGCTGATCAACAAGGAAGTTGATTGCTTCCTGCTGAAAGTTTTGCTCCTGCTGCATCTGCTTCTTCTTTCTGGCATTGTTGCAAGCCCCTTTGTACTTTCAGCTGATGCATCTAGACAAGCTTCCTAGTACATTATGGTGGATGAGACCCAGTGAGGTACAGCAGTCTGAGCACCAAATATAAGCGTGGCTTGAAATCCCTGCTCAAATGTGAGTTATGGCTGTTCCTGCTGGCCCAGATTACGAGAAGCACGGTTTTTGTCAGGAACTGACTGTAGGGAGCATGAAACACTGGTCTTATGAAAGCACCACTGGTTACCAGTTCAATTTCTGGACTGAATTGATCTTTAAATGTTCTCAGTGACCTGAGTGTGGGATACACTGTCCCTTGTATGTACCTCTGCCCTCCACAAATGGCAACAATTGAATAGAGCATTGTGCCTTCATTATCTGAAGTGAACCTGGCTGATACCAATGCACCTGGTGGTGGTTTCATGTGGAATTCCTGCCCACTGAAGATTGGCTAAGGTTGCAATCCTAACCTCACTTTCCTGGGAGTAAGTCCCATTGAACATAAAAGGACTTACTTCAGAGTAGACCTGCTTAGCATTGTGCCCTAAATATATCAATTTATCAATATCTTCAACAGATGCATCCAAATATTTATTTTTCTGCCATGCTTTGGAGGTCTGGATTTGAGAGCTGGTACCAGTCTTTCAGTGTACATGATGTTGTGTGAGCTATTTATTATTTCAAATTTACATTCACTGCATTTTTTTTTACATTGCATGTTGATGAATGATGGCCATTCATACTGATGGCTGGATAAATCAGAGGGGAAAAAAAAACTTGATAAGAAGAAAGTCTGTATCAGTTCCCAGTCTGAACTGTGGGAACAATGCTATGTCTAAGGAAGATGCATGAATATGATTATGGCACTGATCCAGAGCTCCAGGCATGCAACCATGAGCCTGCATGTTTAAAGGGATGGGGTAGCAGAAAGAGAAGCAAACAGCCGCCCTTGCCACTGAAATAAAAGGAACTGTTTGCTGTTCTGGAAGGCCTGTCTCTATATTACAGCTGGCATGCCTACAAGGAATTGATATAGATTAGGATAGACTACTATAAGCCATGCAGCAACCAAAATGTGTGCTACAAGTGCAGAAGCCTCAGCTCATGCATTTGGTGGGCCACTGTGAGATACAGGAAGCTGGACTAGATGGGCCTTTGGCCTGATTCATTGGGGCTCTTCTTATGTTCTTATGAAATCAGTCTCCTGCAACCTAATCTTGTGTGGTTGCAATAGCTGTGAAAGAACAGCTTCTGTAGACTTGTAATGCACATACTCAGAGCAACAGAAGCAAGCTCTCCCTCCCAGGGCCTGAATGATACAGAACTTGAGGAGCACACCGCGTGTGCATTACAAGTCTACAGGTGGCCACATAAAAGAACCACGATTGCATGCAATTTCTTGAGGAAACAATGTATGTCATTCACTGGCAATGCTGCAGAAAAACTGCACACATGAAGCTAGCACTTCAAAAACAAAATAGAATGCATTACCATCTAAGGACCAAATGATACATTACATCAAACACAGAGTTTGACCTTGCATTAAATAGCAGCCCTCCCAAAAAAGGATTGGGACCACTGCATGTAGGAAGGTGTATTTCTTTTCCACTGTGCCATGCTGCAGACACAAATCAAAACCCTGACTCTTCCATTAGCAACAGAGGAGAAGCTGCTGTTGAAGCCACTGAAATCTTTCTGTGGTTATCAGCATTTGGGGGGACACAAGTGGAGATGGGGTCCCATGTGGCCTCCATGATTGGGGATGAGATCATGGCTCAGAAGTAGAGCCTGTGCTTTGCATGTAGAAGATCAATCCCTGGCATCTCTAGGAAAAACGACAGCTGAAACCTTGGACAGTCACTTTCACTTTGTAAATGAATGAGGGCCAAGCCACATATTATGAGAAATGTACAATGTGGCCCTCTGTTTGCACATCACCAGCTTGGCTCTGTACAGTGGGCGTCTTCTCTTTATATGATATTCCAAAGCCTGAAAGTTTCCAAGTACTGTACGCAGAGTTGGAATTTGAGATAGTAGTACCCATGACAACCACAGTCCTTTACCTTTTATATTATTACAGATAGTGCTGCAGATGCTTTGAAGAGTCATGCCTTAGATCAGTATGATTCCCGTCTGTTAGCCACGGGACAAGGCAATCTTGCCATATGAGTGAATTGCTGGTATGTCACATGAAATCAACTAATTCAATGATCAAACACACCTGAGATCCCAAATCACCAATCCACTGAGAAGGTTGCCTGCAGTGCCCTGCAACACTTTTGTCCTTGCCTCCTTAAGGGTACACTGAAGTTGGTCTGCTGTTGGTCTAAATTATGCAGGGGATGGACAGAGTGGATAGGGAGATGCTCTTTACACTCTCACATAACACCAGAAGCAGGGGACATCCACTAAAATTGAGTGTTGGGAGAGTTAGGACAGACAAAAGAAAATATTTCTTTACTCAGCGTGTGGTTGGTCTGTGGAACTCCTTGCCACAGGATGTGGTGATGGCATCTAGCCTGGATGCCTTTAAAAGGGGATTGGACAGGTTTCTGGAGGAAAAATCCATTATGGGGTACAAGCCATGATGTGTATGCGCAACCTCCTGATTTTAGAAATGGGCTATGTCAGAATGTCAGGTGCAAGGGAGGGCACCAGGATGCAGGTCTCTTGTTATCTGGTGTGCTCCTTGGGGCATTTGGTGGGCTGCTGTGAGATACAGGAAGCTGGACTAGATGGGCCTATGGCCTGATCCAGTGGGGCTGTTCTATGTTCTTATGTTCTTATATATGGGATATAATGCTCAATCACTCCTGATGCAAGAGCATTGCAAGGCACTGAAGATGATATTGAAAGACTAAATATCCACCCCACTAGGAGCTCCGTTCCAACCCCTGCCCTCCCTCAACCCCTCCGGGGTCCCAAGAATCACATCATGAGCCAAAGCCCAGAACTGGTCATTCAGCACTTATTTAGCTACCTGAGACCTCCCTTCCACCGGTGAATGCTTTGGAGTCGAGCCAAGAAGAGGTGAAGCAGCCAGCTCCCCTTCAGTCTCCTGCTTGGTGCTAGTGTAACAGCTCTGTAGGGAGGGACAGCTCCTTGCTGAGCCCTATTCCCAGCTCATGCTGGATAGTGTTTCCATTACTCCAGGCCTCCTTCCTCAGTGTGCAGTCCTGCTAGTGTGCACTCCAGGGATCTGGTGGACAGCTCCCTGGCTGGTCAAGGCTTCCTTGCTCAAGAATCAGCTGATGTTGCTTATGTCCTCTGGCACTGCTAAGGGCTAGGGATACAGACCTCTGCTTGGACTTCCTTGGAAATACACATGCAGGCACCTTGGGTGGATTCCTCTTATGTGACTAATCCTTCTCTTTCATATTAACACCCTATTTTCCTATGCAGACTCAGCAGAGGATGGACAGAAGCTACAGTTTTTTCACCTCTGTGGTCATTTTATGCACAAAATTCTCCTTTTCAAGCTGTTATTTTCCCAGTGGATAAAAGATAAAGGACAAGCAGGTTGGGAAGGTGTCATTTGGAGTGGTAGAGAAAGTGTAAACAGGAATAGGAAGGGTTAAGGGTATGAGCTGAATGAGAAACCTATGCTATTTCTACACATGACATCACCACCTACAAATGAGATCATTTTGCAAAGGCCCATATTTCATCACGGGACAGCTAGAGGATGCTCGCATTAGCTAGTGGGGCTGTTAGGAGGTCTGCTGAGGTAGATCACCCATCACCTCCAGAGAACATGAGGACCTAATGTTCTGGGGTGGGGGCAGTGCAAGGCCTGCCTCCAGGGCCTCCAGCAAGCAGGTGCAACACTGATGCCATGCCTAGTATAGCCCAAAAAGTAACTTCTTCCTTGTAAAGAGAAGAATTGTTCCCTAAGTTTTAATTTGGATAAAAAGGTTATCTTGGCTATCAGAAGTTTGAGAAATCCTGCTTTAAGGGAGAGAGAGAGAGAGAGAGAGAGAGAGAGAGACCAACCGACCGACCGACCGACCTTTATTGGCAGTAACTTGTCTGTTCATGCTTCAGGGTCCAAACCTCCAATGTTGTGCGTTGTCCCGCTGGTGCTGATTGTCATAAAGCAGTCAGCACCTGTCACAAAAGCTACTCCAACAGTATGCTACTTAGTTTGCTGTCAGGAGTGCCACCTGGATGGCCTGGGCCTTCCCACCATCTCCATTGCATCTCCTGCCACTCACAGGAGCAGATAAGGAGGTAAGTCAGCATGACAGGTGGGAGGGGGTGGGAAATGGTGGAATGGGGCGGGGAAGGTCAAAATGGGGCATGGAGGGTGGTGATGGGGGCGAATGGGGCCCTGGATCGGTGATACTGATATCCTATTACCTTTCCTAGACCTAAGGTGAATAGGTCCATGAACCTGTCCTATTTGCCAGGAACAGTTTGATAAGCTAGGAGAAGATGTTCAGAAAACAGAATTTTGCCCTGTGTGCAAATGATAAAGACGCATTACACCCAGCTGTAGTGGTTACAGATAGAAGGGGGTCTGCTCTATTCTCCAACACTGCAAAACAGATGAAGGCAAATTTAAGTACATTTATTCCTCCTGTAGGAAGATAATGCGAACCAAGGAGTAGGTTTAGGAGTCTACTCCAATAGTGAAAGGAATAAGAAAGCAATTGGCACAGGAAAAAAATAGAACCTACAGCAATAATTGACTTTAAGGTATTCAATCATCTCTCTCTCTCTCTCTCTCACACACACACACACACACACACACACACACACACACACACGGGGGGGGGGGAATGAAATGGTACAGCCCAGACACTCGGAGAACCAGGCCAAAGGCTCATGGCTGGCAAAAGTCCCTGTGAATAATATTAAGTAGGGTTCATCTGAGCTTTGCTGCTTGGTGACTATGGGGCCATGATCCTGTCCAGTCTTGTTTGCCTTTGAACCTGGTCCATGAAGAATCGCTGTGCCCACCTCTCAGCAGGTGAGAGTGTTGTGTAATGAAGAGTTTGCTTCTGTTCACAAAACATACACTTTGTTCTCCATGGCAACCATCCATGCACCAGATATAGGCACCATCCCACACAAGTATTTACTGGAAATATTGCTTCCAAGAAAATTACTCTCAGTAGCTGAGAACCGGCACAAGGTCACCAGTGAGCACACTTTTTACTTTGTCATTGTTTCCGTAGCCCACATAATGCTGTTCTGCCCTTGAACCGATCTGGCATTCATGCATTACAAACAGGATGAAACAGAGGCCACAACTACTAGGAGTGGGAATATGTTGCCAGGGACTCCAGCCTTGAAACAGGAAATCTCACTGCATGAGGATGGTGTCTAATCCAGGGAGTCACTGAGGATTGTGTGCAGAATCTGCTTCAGGCACAGAAGGAAGCAGGGGTGTGCAACATCAACCCCTGTAATACACAAGAATTATGGGGCCTTGGATTAGTCAGCAGAGCATAAATGCCAGAAGTCTGATTTTTGCCCTTGTTTGGACACTGGACCCTAGCCTATGCCTGGCAGCCTGCAGGTTTTTTGGATACACATCAGTGCACTTGATCTCTATGGTTCATAAGGGGCCAAGGGTTTCAGGACCCAATCCTATCCAACTTTCCAGCACCTGTGCAGCCACAATACAGCCTGAGGTAAGGGAACAAATATTTCCTTACCTTGAGGAGGCCTCTGTGACTGCTTCTCTACCAAAGGATGCAGCACATGTCCCATTGGCACAGCTGCACTGGCACTGGAAAATTTGACAGGATTGGACCCTCAGTCTGCATAGGTCACCTTCCTGTCTTCATATCACAGGCAGGTTCTGAGCATGGCTAGCTTTCTTATTTGAGCAGAGGGATTGGGGATGACCTAGAAAGTGCAGGAGGCATCTGTATTTTATAGGGACACATTTCTTGTTTCTTCGATGGATGCTATGGTTGACACAGCAAAGACTACCCTGGACTACTGGCTTCTGTTAAGCTCAGGTGAAAATTGAGTATTATTCTGTGAAAGTTTTAGGCTTCTGGACAGAAATATAAAGGAAAGAGGTAATAAGAAAGAAGGTCCACACCTGGGGCAAACTGCTTGTTACACACAAATGTGGTTTACAGCTCTGATGACAACTCTTTCTGAAGACATTTTCTTTGGAAGAGACATTTTGAGTGATGGAGTGTTCAATGCTTTCACAATTGGTTATTTTTCTACTACAAATGACTCCCCCCAGTTGCTTTTCTCCATAGAGTTCCAAACTCAGGCAAACATCCTTGGAATTCCTTAGGGAAAAAGCAGCTGGGGACAACTTGGATCAGCAAGAAAAAGGTTACTTGCTTCCTGCCATGTGCTACTTCTCCACTCAAATGAGTCATTCCTGAAGCATTTTTTCCCCCAGAAAATGAGGCTGTCAGAAATGGGTTACACATATCAGCAGGTTATGTGTAGCTTGTCCCTCAAGTACAAAATAAATTACCACCTAAAATCTCTCACTTGCCATTCAAAGAATGATTAAAACCTTTTTCATTCACAATAAACTCAACTCAGCTGAACCATGCAAGGACCAGAAAATGAAGGTGACTCTTTACAATTGAGCTTGCTCATTATCATTTTAGACTCTCCTCATTAGGGTATTTTTCAAACAAAAGCTGGGGCTCAACTCCTTCCTTTCTACTTCACCTACCAAGAGACTTTACAGGCCATGCTGATGAGACTACAGTATTGAAAAATGAGCTACAGAAATATAAAATGTTAACATGCAAGTTTCCCAGAATGAAAGCTGCATTAAACCACATAGGTCCAGTGTCACATGTAGTTCGTCTCCTAGGTATTTGTGGAACTGCTTCGATTTGCAGAATGCTTGGCAAGAATCCCAGATTGTAAATTTACCTTGTTCAGTTCAGATCAAGAAAGTGCACTCTCTCATGCACAAACAATAAACATGAACTGATTCAGAATGATGAAATAGCACGTCATGTAGTCTTTGACTACTCTCTTTCAGTCTGGAGGAAAGCAAACAAATATCTGAGTACTACCCATGTAAGACTATAGCTTAACTTTCCCAGGTCCTGTTCCTACCTTCCCCCCACCACGTAACACCTCCCCCACCTTGAAAAGCTGCACCGACACCCAGCAGTGCTATTTACAGATAGTGGATTGGTGTTCTCCTCCTGGCACTGAGACCCAGTGCCAACTGGTACTGGCCCAGCTCCAGCAGGTGCCGCAAATGTGCTTTACAGCTTGCTTGCAACACCCAGTGCTGGCGGTTCACACTGGGGAGGCTAAGATTGGGACCTAATTCAAGTGCAATGATGAGAGAATCCCTTCAAATAAGAGCCTGGTGTAAGGTGTAAAATTGAGAAAGGTGTAAGGTTGAGAATGGTGTCACTGTCCCCAGCAATTTCATTTTGCAGTGTCATGTTCTTCTACAACTACTGTATAATCAATTTGTGACTTTCAAGTATTTAAATGTATACATATGTATATATATTCCAGAAGTTCATTTAAAACTGATTAACCATTGCTATCAAGAATAAATTACCTTCGCCAGAGGAACTCATGATGGGGTATGGCCCTGGGAGGAGATTAGAGAATGCTACAGAAAGATAATTTTAGCTTATTATTCTTCTGGTATTTTCTGATCTCTGTAGATAAAGAATTTTCCTTCCCCCCATCTCTGCAGGAGTCTAATTATTGTTTGGCGGTAGATGTACATTTTAGCCTCTCCAGGACTAGCTTCCATTCAGTACAAATGTTCTCATTAAGAAGACATTTAACATGAGAAGAATATAAATGAGATTTGTGCAAGCTTAGAGTTTTTTTATATTGATCAAAGGAACAGTGAAGCAAAACACATGCCAATATTTATTCTTTGCCTTTCTGAGACTTCAAAGCTTTCACATTTCCTGCAAGAACTAGATGACCTATTGACTGTTGTGTGGCAAGCCTCATCAGAATTGGGAGTATGCTGATATTCCACGAAATGATCTGTATGGCAGCACTGCTTTTTAACAATCAAAGGACAGTTTTGTATGAAATGAAATGCATAAAAGAACCAAAGAGCATTAAAATGCTGAAATGCACATCTTTCAAAAAGAAGCTAAGTGTTCACTTCTGAATATATTTCATGAAACTAAAGTACAACTATTGAACCAAAGTGAATTATCTCTTTACAAAGAAACTTAAGAAGAGCCCTGCTGGATCAAGCTAAAGGTTTTCCTAGTCCAGCATCCCACAGTGAACCAAGCAGATGCTTCCAGGACACCCACAAACTAGAGCCAAAGACAATAGCCCTCTTCCCAGCAATCGGAATTCAGAAGTATTCCGCCTGGAAGAAGCTCTAGAGCCCTGATAGTTCTGGTTGCTTTCTTCAGTAGCCCTTTAAGCTCTCCTGGATATTTTTGGAGAAGTGGTGACCAGAATTCTCCACAGCAGTGTTTCTCAAACTGTGGGTTGGGACCCACTAGGTGGGTCCCCATTAATTTCAATATTTTATTTTTAATATATTAGACTTGATGCTACCATGGTATGTGACTGCATTTTGGGAAATGTTATAGATCTGTACTTTTAACAAGTTACTATGGATATGCTTTTAACAATAAGTGTAAATGGGACTTAATCTTGGGCAAGTGTGGGTAGGATTGCAGCCTAGGATTGTCAACATGTTCCTGCTTGATGATGTCACTTCCGGTCATGATATCACTTCCAGTGGGTCCCGACAGATCCTTATTCTAAAAACTGGATCCCAGGGCAAAATGTGTGAAAACCACTGCTCCACAGTATCCCAGGTATGGCTACAGTATAGATTTGCATAAGGGCATCACAATATTGGCAGCTTGATATGCTATTCTTTCCATAACGATCCCAACAATGGAAATCCCCTTGGTGCACTGTGAGTTAACATTTTGTTGAATTATCCACAATGTCAAAATCTCTTCCTTGTTCAATTACTGATTACTGAAACCGCATCAGTATATGCATGAAATTGGGTGGGGGTTGGCCCGTATGTGCAATTTTATGCTTCCTTACATTCAGCTATGTTTGTGATTTTGTGGTTCATTCGCCCAGTTTGGAGAGATCCTTTTAGAGCTCTTCACCATCTGTTTGACAGGGTGCCCTGAATAATTTAAGGCCCAGTCCTATCCAACTTTCCAGCACTGTTGCAGCTGTGCCAACACGGTATGTGGTGCATCCTGCAGGGGGGAGACAGCCACAGAAGCCTCCTCAAGGTAAGGGAACTTTTGTTACCTTACCACTGGGTTGCATTGCTGCTGAATCAGCACTGGGAAGTTAGATAGGATTGGGCCCAATTCATGGAATTTGCAGATTTAGAAAAACTGCTCACATCTGACTTCACATAATTTATGAATAAATTTAAAAATATTGGTTCCAATATGTCTCCTTGAGGGACCACACTTTTTATTTCTCTCCATTGTGCAGATTGAGGGTCCAATCCTATCCAACTTTCCAGCACTGATGCAGTCATACATACATTTGTTCCCTTACTTTGGGGCTACATTGCTGTTGCATCTGGACTGGAAAGTAATGCCTCTTCCCATGCCTGCTAAGTTTACTCAAGAGACATTAATGATTTTGTCAAAAGCTTTTTCAAAGTGTTGGTTACTCCTGTCTGCATGCGTGTTGACACCCCCAAAGAATTCTAAAAGATTAGTGATGAAGGACTTACCTTTGCAGAAGCTGATTCTTCTTTGGCAAAAGCTTGTGCTTCTATATGCTTGATATCTTATCTTTATTCTTTTCACCAATTTTCCTGGGGCAGATGTTGATTAACCAATTTTACATTTGACTTTTTAAAAAGTCAAACTTTTCTCGGGTGGACCATTTTTAATTTGTCTATAAGCCACAGAACAATTGTATCTATTTGCCTGTATACTGCCTTTCTCCCCAAGATCAAAATTAAGGTAATGCAGGACACGATGAAACTGAGATGCCTGTTCCTTGGAGCTGAATGGAAAAGAGGGTTTCAGAATCAAAGGTATACAGTGGGGAAATTAAAATAAAGATACACCTGGCAATACAATTTTACCCTCTCCTCATGCCAACAGAAGCAGGGCATGCAACAAATCGTTTTCTTTCTAGTAATGTAAAAATGTTTGAGATGGGCTGTAAGAATACAACACAATGGCTGCATTCCATCAGATGAGATCTATAACTGCGGCTTTCCCATTGTCTTCTATGGCCAAGGAAAGAGCTCCATGCATTTTTTCTTTGCTCTGTCTGCCACAGCTGGCAACAAGCCTTCCATTTATTTGCATGTACTCTGCACTGAGTGCTTTCCCACCCATTGTATTAGTACTGCCTACCTATGGAAAGTTTTCCTCTGCTATGGGAAACTAACCCAATTAACCCATTTGAGGTATATGTAGTGTGCAGTAACGCAGAAGGATAAATATTGCTGGGTTGTTAACTAGTGGATGAAAATTGAGTAATCCAGATTGTCCTGGGGGGGGGGGAAACCATGTGATTCAGGCCATCGTTAGCATAAGAAAACTGGTATTTGTCTAGTTTGGAGTGAGGTTTCAAGGCTACACAGAATGAAATAAAGGGTTCATTATTTGTATGTGAATCTACAATTGGTTATGCTTGTCACTTACTGCAGCAGGACAATAAAAGCATGTTTTACTTTGGAAACCTGTCTCTTTGTTTTGGCACCCCAACTTGATATGGTGCCAAAAGGAGAGCAGCGAAGGTGGCAGTTCTCACACCTTTTATTTATGTATTGATTACTTGTTCATACATTGGGAAGCAAATCATTTTTCCCCCCAAAGCCTTAAACTGATGAAATCAGAGGAATGTCAGCTTTCTTGCAATATGTAGAGATATAAAATGTTCCCCTTAAAATGTAGGATTTCCCCAGTCCCCAGAGGGTTTTAACGAATTACATTTCCTAGCATTTACACCGAGATGTAAGTACACCATTCTTCCTGAATCTGTCTCCAAACACTGCTAGGGGCAGATCTGCTGCAGGTATCCAGGTATTTCATTTCATACAGCAACCAAGACAGAATATAATGAATGCATTAATCCTGAAGATTTAAGAGATGGGAGATACTGATCTGTATGATGTGTGATATTTTATTCTAGATAACTGTAGTGGGCTGCAGATTCCCAATGGTCTGAGTGAGCCCTGTATGCCCGAAGCAGGTAAGGAGCTTTCGTGGAGGTGCCTGGAGTTGACATCATCACCATGCATCTCCAAGACAAGGCCAACTGACAGCTTGCTGACCACTCTCATCAGCTCCCACTGCCAGAAGCTGAAGGCTGTTACCTGCCCTTAAAAGGGGCTACTAGGGAAAGGAATAAGGATGCAAGAAAGGAGGAGAGATAGGAAATGCTCCAAAAGCAGGCTCAGGAGAGAGACAAATACAGGCAAAGGAGGGGGAAGGAGAGCAAAATGACAAAGGTTGGAACCAGGCAGAGACAGAGGAAACCAAATGAAGGGGAATAGGACACTGAAAAGAGTCAAACCATTTGGGGTGAGCACCTCCCTAGAAGAAGGTTCCAGGCAAGAGGACTGGAAGCCCCCATCTTGAGGCAACTTCCCCAGAGGCTACTGCCAAGAGGGGAAGAAGATTCTGGGGATCAAGTGGTCTTTCTGGCTGAGTCCGAGGTTTTCCCATAATGTCCCTGGATCCTTCTGGAGGCATAGAGCTTCTACCTGAATTGCCAAACTGCCCCAAAACTAGCTCCTCTAAAATGTGAGAAGACTGCTATGTACTGAAAAAGAAAACAGAATTTTTCCCTTTTAAAAAAATGAAGCATACTCCATCAAGAAATGGTTCGATACAAAGATTATTCTGTTTGGCAAAAAACAATAAATATTGAAAATTTTCAAACATTCCTGTTGTGCATGTAAACGACAGCAAAAATTGTATTTCAGCATCTATATATATGATTTCAAGTTGTTAAAAAAGTAAACATTGCCCAAACAAAATGAGAGCATAAATACAGAAAAGGCAGCATAATATAAAATCATTTCCTTAGCTGTACAATTTAAAATCACTTAGAAGATTCGGTTAGTGTGCCTTAAAATGTTGCTCGATGACTACTGAAACGATCTTTAAAGAACAGTGAATGATAGACCTCAGCCTAAAGACCTGTCGGCAAAGGAGATTTGATCCAGCAATGCTGAGCACTTTGTTGGGCATATTATGGTTTCAACAGAAAGGAGCCGAGACCATTCATGACCATCTTATTGAAATCTATGAGTCTTTCAAGTGCTTACATACGGCTGGGTTATCATTTTTTAAAGTCTCTGATGTGCTAATTCAGAACATCTGATATCTATAACTGACATCATATCTATGCATTACCAGATCTTCCCAGCAGTCTGTATGTGAAATTAGGGGTGAGGGGTGTGGAGGAAAGGAAATCACTGGGTCAAGTGAGCTGAAACAGTCTACTGGACACCTCCCCTTCATCATCCTGATACAACTTCCTCAAATTTCAGGTTTGCACTAAAATGGTACATAGGCTGCTCAATCCTAATTTGCACCAGCACAGCCAGGCTGCATTGCCTGTACTATATCCAATGCAGATTAGGAGGCCAGCGCTGCTGCCTCTCGAGTCATCACAGACATGCCTTACGGCACATTTGTGACACTCTGAGCTGGCGCAGGGACAGCTATGTCCACTCAGGCAGCAGTTAGGATTGTGCTCTGAGTGTACCAAGTTTCTAAATGGCCTTGTCCTTTGACTTCCTGCTTTAGCAATAACTGCACAGGACTAACCAGGATAAGATCAGGGGTGTCCAAACTTTGGTAGGAAGGTCACATTATCTCTCTGACACTGTGTTGGGGGCCAGGAAAAAAAAAAGAATTAATTAAAATTCAAATTTGAATAAATTTACATAAATGAATATATTAAGAGATGGAACTTGTATGAATAAATGAAGGCCTTGCAATAGCTCAAGGCCTATAAAAGGCCTTGCTCCTTTGCTGCCACTGCTGCCTCACAGAGGGATCCCACATAAGAAGTTGAAGAGTTGCCCTCATGCTGAGAGCAGCTGAGTCGGGCAGGCACAGGCTCCAGCAAGTCCTCAGCAGGTCAGAGGCTCATTGGAGACTGGAGGCTCCCTGCAGGCCAGATTGGGGGTCCCTGAGGGCTGCAAATGGTCCCTGGGCCATAAAGAATAACATTGCTCAGGCAATGCTGGAAAGGATAATGCAGTAATTTTCAACCACTGTGCCATGGTACACTGGTATCTGCAAATGGTCTGGAGGTGTGCTGCAGGAATTTGGAGGAGGGTCATATATTAGTAGGGCCATTGGGGGATGTGAGCCCCTGGCCAGCAGTGTAGTGTGCCTTGTCAATTGTCAAAAAATCGATGGTGTGCCTTGACAATTCTAATGCCTTCTCAGTGTGCCATGAAATGAAAAAGGTTGACAATCGCTGGTATAACAAATTTGCATATCAGTATCCTTGCATATTATGCAAGTATAAACAGTATCCTTGTTTATAAAAGAACAAACAGTATCCTTGCATATTATGGTGCCAATTATGTGTGCCAATTATGTGCAATTATGTGTAGTGTTTCTAAAGAAACACAGAACTCAAAATAGATTTGACCACTACGTGGGATTCTATAAAAGCAGAATCACTTATGATTTGTTTTTCCTTGCTGAAATAGATGGATTATGGAAATAAGTGTTTATGTAACATATAATCTATGATTTATATTCTTTTATAATATTTTAACTCAGAACCCTTCATCCCTGTCAAAGAACAAAAAAAAAAAGAAAAATAAATGCTCTTCATCTAAAAATGAAAATGTAGCCTCTCATATTCCAATAACTGATAGGATACCCAATAAACTCTTCCCCAATCTTCCCCTGCATTCACAGTCCTCCCTTTGTAGCCTCCCTTGTTTCTCTTTTAAATTGTGAGCTTTTGGGATTGGGACACATAAACAGCCACATACACGGATGGCACAATAAAAATGATAAATATCAATGTGTTTCAGAGACTGGAGACGCAACATCAGTGAGGATTTCCAAGATGCTGCCGCTGTTCAAGCAGTTCCTTGTACATTTTCATGCGGATCTCTTGGCTTGATAAAAGTTCCTTTATCTGTTTCAGTGTCGACAACAGGGCCAATCGTGCTCTGTGCAAAGCTTCCTTTATTATGTCTGATTCATGACTGTTCCCTAGAGGAAAAGAAAATAACACAATACATTTTTGAATATCATTAATTGTTGCCTAAATCGTTATGGAATTGAAGTATCAAAAGAGATGTCGGCCTTCAAAAAATTCATTAGCTTGCCAGTACGTGGTTTTCTTAAATATAAAAAGATGTTTATAATCAAAAAAATAGATAATTTATGTGTGCAAATGTTACTCAAAAATGAAGCATGGTGATATGATATTCATGAACAATACCCCTTCCATTACATATTGGGAACAGTAGCTGTGATTCATATTAGTAGTGACACTCCTGAGCACTGAGTCCCTTTTTTCAATGCAACAAAATGTCTTTTCAAATACAGTTCAAGTAAATAGTTGTACAATTCTGCAAAACATAATTAATGGCCTTGTTTTCCATTTCCTAGCCCATTTTCCTTGGCTATTCAGTTTTCATCTCACAGGAAATACAAAGTGTTCTGATCTTCAAAAGCAATGGAGATATTTTCAGTAGTTTTCAGAGAACACAAGAAGCTCATGCTCTTTATTAGTCAGGCCTGTCCATCTCTCCTACCCTCTCTCTGTCTTGTCTTCCTTCCCAGCATTCAGCAGTTTTTTATTCTTAGCAGCATTGACACCTGTGTCACGAAGCTCAATTAGCATCTTTTGGTTCTGAAGAGGTGTCTGATAACAGACAATAACAATTAGAACTCAGGTTAGCTAGGCCTTGCTTAGCAGAGCTGATCCTTGGGAAGAAGCGTCATCTACTGAGCATATGCAGTAGAAACTGTGCCTCCATGGCCTTCAAAACACTCATTTTCTATTGTCATGCTCGCTTTCCTTGCTATTGCCAATGGTCGCCTCCTCGGTTTTCACTGGTCTTCCAAGATCATTCTGTCTGTTTTTGTTTTGAGTTTCTTCTAGATACTGCTGCACTGCCTTGAGGACAGCATTCTCCACCAGTCTTTTGCTGAGGCTCAGCAATTCCGCATCATCGGGCTCTGCCCCTCTCTTTTCACCTATACACCACAACAAACAAAAATCAGTAAACCTATACAGTTGGAAAATGGCATGCAAATGTAACTCTATTAGGATTCACTCCTCAGCCCCAACCTGCCTTGAAATGCCTGCTCATCTGAGGCCACATGAGTTTCTCTGTTTTCTTTAGCTCCAGCCTCCCTAAAAGGAAACAGGAACAGATCTTTGGCTGTTCCTTCAACTAATTCTGACTCTTTTGTTTCCTTTGCTTTGCTTTGCCCTGACTCTTGGCTGCTCTGCTTGCCTGCTTTGCACTTAGCCATTTTTCTGATCCAGTCATGGCACCTGGGTCCCAGATGATCCTTTGACAAAGTAACAGACCTGCCCCTCGTTGCACTCCAGGGCAAAGGTTCATAATGCCGCCCCCATACTTATCCAGCATAACAGAGCCTTGCATGACATTGGCATCGACTGGGACAGCGTTCTGAGCCTTCCCCACAGCCTTAAACGATACTTCCAGAAAACTGGATGTACCGATTGCATCGGGAGCCTCAAAAGGCTTCCCACAAGGTCTGGAGCATTATCTGAACACCATGCTCAGGGTATTTGCCCCCCTGCCCCCTCTCCAGGCCCGCCACTGCTTTGACAATCACTATGATACAGGACCTTAATCTTGGATCCAGAGAATGCTCTGTGAGCATTTCATGCTGAAGCCAAGAGGGGGTGGACCTGATTAAACACCTGGATGTGAGACTACCAGGAACTCTGTGTAAGAGCAAACTATAAATATGATAGATAAATTTAGTATACTAAAATCCCCATACAGCTTTACAATCAGCAGGTTAAACATACACACAACCCACAACAAGAACTTCTGAGCAATTGTACACATTTATAAAACTGAACTAGCAAATCAAAGTCTCACAGATACCTCTTAAACTGATGTTCATATGTTTTATATTAAGTTGTAACATCCTTTGTAAGTTAATTATCCATGCAAGAACATATAAAATACCCTATTAGCTACTTAAATGTATATTTTTCTATAAAACTGTAGTTTATACATTTTAAAAACTGAGTCATTGTGCACAATCTATGAATCTAAGAATACTGTCCATGTATTATGTCTCCTGGTGCATTTTCAGTTTATCCAAATGAAGCCCAATGCAAGTCTACTCAGAAGCAAACCATGTTGATTTCAATGGGACACTCTCAGGCAAATGGGTACAGGATTGCAACTGTAGTAGCTCCAAACTGGCCACACCTGGACTAACTATAAATAAGGATACACTATAAATAAGGATACACTACAGAATTCTGCTCCACTATAAATAAGGATACACTATAAATAAGGATACACTACAGAATTCTGCTCCTTTTTTAAAAGAAAACTGTAGCTTTTCCTGTAGTTATGATTATGTAGGCAACAAGCTGTCTTTTAGATAAATACATTTGGAGGGGTGCATATTATTTTGTTCTCAGCACAACTGTTTTGAATTATTCAAAGGCTCTAATTGTTTCCTGGCTTCTTTATGTATTTATTTAACAGGTTCCTAATGTGTCACATTTGCATACAGGTGCGTACACAAACAATAAGCAGGAAACAGCAATATTGAACACTCTGCTGCCTGTTCCTACATCTACTCAAAGCCATCATATCATTTATTTATTTTATTTTATTTTTCACATTTTTATACCGCCCTTCCTCCAAAGAGCTCAGGGCGGTTTACACAGCTGCTCCTCCCCTCTTTCTTGTCCTCACAACAACCCTGTGAGGTAGGTGAGGCTGAGAGAAAGTGACTGGCCCAAGGTCACCCAGGAAGCTTTGTGGCTGAAGGGGGATTTGAACCTGGTTCATCCAGGTCTAAGTCCACCTCCCAAACCACTACACCACCCTGGCTCTCTATCAGAAGTCTATCAGAAGACTAATCCAAGATCCCTTCCTATTCCCTTCTTGCACAGCCACAGAAAGGGCTTTCTTTAAAAGGGATGGGCTTACACAAAGCTTGAAGGTTTTTCGTCTCTTCATTCAGTGGGTTGAATAATGGCTGCAGGAATGCTGTTCACTGACCATCCATTCACTCAGCAGAAGAAACAGCACGTTCTAAAATTTTGTTCAAAATCTAAATAAGGATGATGCGCCGGAGGGCCTTTCTGCACTGCCAAGGTATCTCAGTAATCGCACGCTCTTCCTGTGCTGATATGGAAAGCTACACGGTAGAATGGCTGCACACCCTGGGTGCACACTATGAGTTTGTAGTTACAAACAAGAAAACACAAGTCAGATTTAGCTTGTATTTTCTTGGTGTCTTGATCAAAAGCAGTCTTGCTGCAATATTGCTTTGACTCATCTTGACCGTTCTCCCATTGTTTCATAAACTATCTTTGAAAACTATTGCCTGGTTTCATTTATTAAGGCTGCAATCCTATCCACACTTTCCTGAGAGTAAGCTCCATTGAACATAGTGGAACTGGTTTCTGAGTAGATATGCATAAGATTGTGGTGTAAGAGTTGGTCTGCACCAGCCCATTTCCCTGTGATTTGTATTAGTGTACAATATTAATGGAAGTAATACAATGAACATTTACATAATCCTGTTTCATTGACCACAAGTTCCTCAGTGCTGCTTTTCTCCTTTAAAACTGCATGGCTGCTACTTGTTTTGCAAATTTGTGGAAATGCTGAAGATCTCCCTGAACTGCATAACCCAGAAAAACCAGCAATATCTTCAGGGGCAGGGAGCAGTCCATGTCCACAGCAGATATTATTTAAAAGAACATAAGTCAACTCTGCAGAATTCATGGCTTATTCTTACACAGAAAGAGCAAGTATGTACACACTGTAATCATTTGAAGTGCTACATGGGACAAAACAGGTAGGAAAGAAGAGAAAAACCAGCAACTGTCATGGAAGGATGCGGTGGCACACATGCACTTTGTGATCCTATAGCCAACTTATTTACAAGGTAAGTAAAATACATTTGTACACTCAAGATCCCTTATTATACCATTGGTCTCTCTGGCTCAGTATCATCTTCAGTGTTCTTTCCCAGACCTACCGGGAGTTACTAGGGATTGGGTGTGGGACCTTCTACATGCAAGGTCTATGCCCTACAGCTTAATGGCAGCCCCATATCACTTTACCACCACCTCCCACCCACACTTTTTTTTTTTTTTTTAGAACAGGCAGTTCATGCGGACAGAATCACATAAGCCCTTGTTCATTCCACATTTTCTACTCATGGTAAGAGAAGCATGGAAGCACCAGGCTTGCTCCTCAGGCTTGCTCTTCAGTCTTCAGCTGTTTAAATATGCTTCTAAATAGCATATCTACTGAGGTTGTGTCTAGAAAAGTTCTCAGCTGCCACAGTCACAATGAGATTCTTGATATTTTACCATATCACATGGTTTTGTTAAAACCATTTAGCACATGATTTTGCTCACAATGTTCTAGCCAACTGCACAGAATAGGGAACCTTGTTTTTCCTACAATCAAACCACGTATTTTATATAAATATTTTGTTTTTTTAAGTAGTCTACTCAAAAAAGGCACACTATGTTCTGCTGAAGACAGTTCCCAACACTTGCAATTATTACAGCTGGTCTTAAGGAGAAAATGTAGAACACAAACTCAGTCTTGACACAATTAATGTCACCAAACTTCCTGCTTGTTTGAGCCTCTAATGCCTTTCATCAACATGGTTTGAATCGGAGAAGTTCAGCACAATATGAGGAAGCAGATAAAATAAACCTCCAACAGTGAGGAATGAATTACAGTATAATGACCTGGAGAGATAAGGTTGGTGATTGGCTTTTGGCTTGCAGCTCACTCTCTATTTAAGCAGAGCAAATAGCTCCAATGAAAGAAGTCTTTCTGTTTACTTTTGCAAATATAGTGTGAATGATTGGTAATGCAGTACCAAGCAAATGAACTTTGCAGCCTGGCCAATTCAGGGTTCTCTGAGCCATCAGATGAAAAAAGTATTCTGACCTGCAAATGGTTAGAGAGAGCTTGTTAGAGGCGAGCCAGAATGAGAAATTTTCTTTAAGCAGCACAGAACATAAAAATTGCCTCAGGGCCCAATCCTATCCAACTTTCCAGCACCAGTGCAGCCACAGTGCAGCCTAAAGGTAAGGGAACAAATGTTCCGATACCTTGAGGAGGCCTCTGTGACTGCCCCCACACCACAGGAAGCAGTGCACACCCTATTGGCACAACTGTACTGGCACTGGATAACTGGATAGGATTGGGAACTCAGACAGCTACCTGGACTGAAATTAAGAATGACTAAGTAACAATAATAATATAATAATAATATACAGTATTTATATACCGCCTTTCTTGGTCTTTATTCAAGACTTTATTCAAGGCGGTTTACACAGGCAGGCTTATTAAATCCACGCAGGGATTTTTACAAATTGAAAGAAGGTTCTCTCTTTCAAGAACCACCACATTCGAGATGTTACACTCCGATCTGGTTTAACATTCTGGCCTCCATCCTCCCACACTCCGAGCAGATGGAACAGCTCAGCTGCAGCTTGCCAGCTGCTTCAAGGTCGCACGGTGCCGGTGGCTTCGAACTGGTGACCTTGTGGATGTTAATCTTCAGGCAAATGGAGGCTCTACCCTCTAGACCAGACCTCCTCCTGTTTATTCAATAATAAACTGAAAGGCCCCAATAATAATTGCAACAGCAATAACTATTGCATTCTTGTTAAGCATACGTCACTCCTGCAACTCCTTGACAACGAGAAGTGCAGATAAAATATCCTGTCCAAATGAAGCTCCCACAGCACACCTTGCTAGAAGGTCTTTGTACTGATGCAAATCTGAATACTGTACAAGTAAAGAGTTTGTTCTGCTAGCATGTGGATCTGAGTAGCCACAAGTATCAAATGAGGCTGCATTACAGGGATCTTCAGCAACACCAGACAGAAGTGTAACCTCCAAAGCCATTCCGGGGAGCTGAAACTTTTTAAAGAGCCAAACAGAAGCACTGTCATTTGCTTTAACACAGCACAAAGTAAAAACAGGAACCTTGTGGTGGTGACAGCAATGAGGGGGCCAAATGGAAGCAGTGCCTAGTGGAAAGCAATGGCCCTTTCTCCCTCTGTTCCTATTCTCCCACTGGCTGGACTAGGAGTTACTGAGTAACACCAATAGCTTCTACTACCATTATCCAAAGCTTCCTCCAAGAAACTCAGGGTGGTGTACAAGGTGCTCTTGCCCTCCTTTTGTTCTCACAACAACCCGTGAAATCTGTGAGATGCTAGATATTTTCTTATCTTTAACTACTCAATTGGATCAGCCAGATGGAAGAATGATGATCACTAGGGTCTACTAACCCACCCCTTTAGCCCAGTCAGCTAGACAGTGGGCATACACCAATACCAGTAACAAGAGTTATTAACATCCCTTTTCTCTGGGGAAGCCCAGACATGAAGACACCAAATCCACATAGTACTTGTCTGGAATTCCATGTGGTCCTTCTATAATGGTGTTGCACTAAAAAAAACACCCTCAGAAACAAAAAGACAGGGTTTACTAGAGGATCTCTCAGCTTGTTTTAGGATGCTGGGACATCACAGAAGCTTTGGGGGATGGGGTCAGAGAGGTCCAAACGTAGGGAAATTAGATAGAATTAGGGGAAAGATGAGGATTTTTGTTAACACAAAACCGTAAGCTAAAATGTGACCATGTTAAAAATCAAGCAAAATACTGACAATGGCTCTGGGTTCCAGAACTGAATTTTTCTCTGCCCTACTCGAAGACCCCTGGCATTGAACCTGAGGCCTTCCACATGCAACATGTGTGCTTTGCCACTGAAATGGTTTGGCATTAAGAGTTTTGCAGCACAATCCTATGCATGTCTACTCAGAAGTTCCATTTGTGTTCAGTCTGATACTCCCAGTATTCTAAGGCTAGTATTGTAACCTTAGAAAAAGTACGACGAAGAATATCGAAAGTGTGACAATAGAAATGTGAAAACCTTCAAGTGAAATGATTCTGCAGAAAATGCCATAAAAATACCAAAGTATCATGGGGATTCCCCTTGGTTTCCTGCATTAATGATCACAATGAGTTTGTCAAAGTCCTAGTAATTATTCTTTTCTGTAAGGATGCATAATTTCTGAAGTACAGGTGGTGTCTTTGTATCCACAGGGAATCTGTTCCTGGACCCCTCCGCAGATATTGAAAATCGCGGATAATTAAATCCATGATTTTCAGTCCACCTGGGCTCTGAATATGACTGGAACCTTGCTCCAGTTGCATCCTGAACCCTTCTGAGCCTTGGAGAGGCCGCGTGCCACTGCACACGGCTTCTCTGAAACTCAGAACGCTGTCTAGAGACTTTCTAACACGAAAATCAGAAGTTACGTTAAAAAGGCACCAGATGGCATTTTGAGCCTTGGAGAGGCTGCACACGGCCTTTTCAAGGCTCAGAAAGTTACCCGGAGCCATTTTAACATGACTTCCGCTTTTCATCAAAAACTGGAAAGCATGTTAGAAAGGCTCCGGGTGGCATTTTGATCCTTGGAGAAGCCGCACACAATAGTGCATAGCCTTTCCGAGGCTCAGATAATCTCCAAGATGCAGCCGGAACAAGACTCCAGTCGTGTCTGGGAGGTCTGCGGGTGGGGGGGATCCAGCCTCCACAGTAAGGCAAATCCGTGGATGTCTGATCCACGGATAAAGAGGCCCTACCTGTAATATTTTGGATTATTGTGACTTCTATACTAAAGTCCACTGTTTGAAGGCAGTACTATCTCTGTAATCAGATGGAATAAGGACATTCAAGGACAATGTAGATTTGTTTTTGTGTATTTAACATTTTGCGCATTTTCTATTTCTATTTAAAGTTGACTAGGAGAAAACTACTCATTAAGTACAATTATTATTCTACTCTGTATTGATTCCCAAAATAGAAACCAGGAAGTTGAGTTATGGCAACAAGTTCAGCACATTCACAAAGCATGTCACATTTTGGTCAAATGCCAGAATTTGGGGAGTAATGTATTCAACCTCTGTCTTCAACCCCCATTCTGTTACCTGCACATTTAGGTGACAGCACTTTCTCCATAATCTAGTAAGTACCCAAGGGCAGAATGAGAGAATTCAAGAACAATACTGATTTGTTTTTGTAAATAAGTATGCTGTTCATGTATTTTGTAAGTAAAGTCAGAGATGGTTTTTCATTCCATTCACACAGATCGCTGACTTCAGTGTTGATAGAAAAAGAAAAGACAAACAAAAAACCCTACTGTAAATCAATGTGATGCACATGACAAGGGCAATTTTTACAGTCATTTCATGTGATTATGAGGCTCCAGGTTGGAGCTAAGACACAATCACAAAAAGGTTTTGCGGGGCTTGCTTCTGCATATTCTTTATATCAGTGTTGCTCAATGTACGCTTCTAGGAGCCCTGGGGCTCCCTGAGAACCTTCAGGGGCTCCACAAGCACACCGTAATTGGTCACCATCTGTTCAATGTTGCACCACTTTGCACATATGCCAGTGCTCTGGGGGTCTTTGAGACTCTATGCATGCACTGGCAGGGCACCCCAAGACTCCTTTAGGAGAGTAAAGGAAAGTGAACAAAACCCAACTGTTTGCCCATTCTGAACTGTCCCCTCATATGGTCCTGCCCAGTGCCACCAAGTGGAGATCTAGCGAGATCTAATAAGAATAAACTTTTACTAAATTTTTTGAAATTGTATGTTCTTTTTTTATATATATCAGAATCAGTGTGAAGAAAAAACAGCAGCAGCAGCATCAAAGACAGTATAAAGGGACAAAAAAAATAGATAGGGAAAACTGTATTTAGGTGACCTTAACTAGACTGATTTCTCTTATTATCCAAGACTCCAATAGAGGCAAAGTTTGCACAGCTTTGAGACCTAATTACTTCTAGTGTCTCACCCAGCAGCATCAGTTATAATGGTTTCTTCTGCTCTTTTTTTCCAAGCTCCCAAAATTACCTCTCTCTGTATGTCCTTTTTCCCACTCCAGCAGCATCTTGTACTAGGAAGAGTTGAGCCCCACTCTCTAGCTTTGGACCATTCTGGTAGCTAATTGTAAGTTCCTGTTTCCTGAGAAATGGTTCTTATCATAACATTTCCTGCAGAACTATCTTCTATTTTTTAAATTTAACCTTTAAGTTTCTCTTTCCTGATCTGACATTTTGACCCTGAAAATGCTTAGGCCAGTTTAGGATTTTGGTTTTTTTATCCACCATTTAAAACACAACTCAACAAATAACCTTCTATACAGTACAAAACAAAAGTACAGCCTTGCTATCTCCCCCAGAAATAAACCATTTAATACATTCAGCAGCAGACAAAGGGGCTGGTTGGGGGTCCCTGGGCCCTAAGTGTCAGGTTGCACGGGGGGGTAACTGGTGGTGTGTGGGGGAGGAGTGGGGCAACATGTTCCCCTTCTGTGGCACTCTGGACTCATTGTAGAGGGTGCATGGGCTTTGGGTCTGAATGGCTCCAAAATGGAGCTGTTGCGGAAGCAGGGGGTGTATCAGGTGCAAGGTAGGGGTGACACAATGATGTGGGGATGGTGTTTCCATATCACCCAGCCCTGGGAGCCAGGAGGGTGCCACATGTCAGTGAATGCATTTCAGTTACATGTGGGGCCTGTGGTCCTTTCTACTGATTCAGCTTACACATCAGGATGTAAAAAGAAACCGGCTTTCACTGTCTTCTACCACTGTGGAACTTGAAATTGGAAACAGCTACATAGATGCTGTATACCATTGCTGGCTACAAATCTCTGGGTTTGGTTTCCGCAGAGCTATGAGGAGCCATAGCTCAGTGGAAGAACATTTGCTTTGCATGCAGACAGTCCCAGATTCAGTTCTGACACTTTCAGTTAGGACAAAGAAAAATTCCTGTGAGACTTTGGGGAGCTGCCGTGTCAACAATACTGAGTGTGGTGCCCCACACAGCCACTGATGGCAAGAGGCATGCCCAAGTAGCAATACCAGTGGTTCCCAAACTTTTTTGACTGGCAACTCCTTTGACCAACTGGGCCAATGGCCCCAGCTTCCCATTAAGGCTACAGTCCTATATATTGTATAGGGGGCTGGTTTTCTGAGCATACCATGGCTCCCTGGCTAGTTTCTGTGACTCCCGGGAGCCATGGCTCAGTTTGGAAACCTCTGAGCAATACAGAAGGTAAATGTGAATTTGCCCCCCCCTTGCACCCAGTTACAGAAGCCTCTAGGATGCCATATGAAGGGGGCAGTGGTGTCACTAGGATTCGCGTCACCCGGTGCGGGAGACCTGCGCGTCACCCCATGCAGTGGGTGGGGCAACACCCCAGGTGGGGGGCATGGTGATGTACCATCGCCCCACTCCCACCGGCTTTTTGGCAGTACCTTTTGATAGAACACAGATATTTCAATGTGGTTGGTTTCATTGCATTCTGCATGAAATTACGCATTGATGGATATATAACATGATGGTCTTATTCCTCCAAACTCTGATTTTAGTGATTTTGAAAACTTGTGGAGTCACACACACACATACACACCGGTGTCAACTTACTAACACCTTATTGCAGCAGTTCTCATACTTTTTGCCCTGGGACCCACTTTTTAGAATGAGTCTGTCCAGGACCCATTGGAAGTGATGTCATGGCCAGAAGTGACATTATCAAGCAAATTAAAATAATTATAAATAGTTAAATTAAAATAAAAGAAATAATTAAATAAAGGGGAGCCAGTCCTGTTCCATCAAGTGAGTTTTCTCTGTAGTCTGCCTGCAATAACACCCCCCAAAAGAATCAGTGAGATCTTCAGCCCTCCCCAGTGCCCATTTTAAAGTCCTTCTATTTCAAGCACATCAAAGACCCACCTGGCTTTACAAGCCCAATCCTATGCCTACTCAGCCCATGTCTACTCAGAAGTAAGTCCCATTAGAGTCAATGGGGCTTACTGCCAGGAAAGTGGGGATAGGAGTCCAGCTTCAGAGCCCAATTCTATGCATGTCTACTCAGAAGTAAGTCCGATTAGAGTCAGTTGGGCTTACTCCCAGGAAAGTGTGGGCAGGATTGGGCTGTGAGCGAAACTTTGCAAGTGCAAAATAGAAAACTTTCCCCTTACCAGTTCAAGCCTCTTTGTTGGTCCTTTCTAGTGGGGAGGGGGAGGCAGCCTTCTGGGGCTTTTGTTGCACTTCAGTCCCATCGGATCGGGACCATTCTGGTGTCCTCTCATTCCCCTTTGCCTGGCCTGACCACCAGCCAAAGCATGTCTGCCTACTCATGAGTAAACGTGACCGTGAGGCTGCTTCGCTTCCCTTAGGGCTCCATACACTAGCAGTTGGGGGGAGGGAGCTCCTCCACAGGTGTTTTTGGGGGCTGCATTCATTGGATCAGGACCATTCTGAGCTGGAGTCCTCTCAGCCTGCCCTTTTCGACGGAGCAAGGCAAGGTCACCTACTCATGAGTAAATGCGCAATATGGCTCACTTTCACTTTCCATAGGGCTCCATGCCTTTTTTCCTTCCGGTTTTTTGGCCATAACTTTTGAACGAAAGGGGCTATCTCAACGGGGTTTTTGCATTGTGTTCCGCTGGGCCATTCCACATCCAAAGGTGTATGGCATGACATGGTTGCTCCTAAAGGCGCGGTTTTAGCGCGTCACCCCCCAGGGCATGTCACCCCCCTGGCGTGTCACCCGGTGCAACCCGCACCCCCTGCACCTCTGTAGCGACGCCACTGGAAAGGGGTTACTTTATCACCTGAGCCCTCTTCCATGCAGCAGGCCAGGCTGGCATAGTGGTATTTGCAAGCTGCGCCAGGCTATGGTGGGCTTGCACCACTTGTTCTCTGTCCAGGCCTTTGGCTGCCTGTCCCCATCATTGGCTAGTGGCAAGGTTTTGAAGCCTGACTTCTGGGTCTGTGCTGCTCCTCTTCCTGCCCTTCCCCCAAGTGGCCTGGACAGGGCCTATTCCCCCTATTGCCAGGGTAGATGTGACATCAGGCAAGCTCCAGGCATGACACAGGGAACCCTCCCTCCACTCTGCCACAGATGTATTGAGAACACAAATAGTGGTTGCACTATTCGATGCTGAGAGAGATGTTGGGACATCATCTCGGAGAGTACTGTAGAATAGGCTTCCCAAATAAATCGCCTGACCAACGCCCTGTAAGAACTTGACAGAGTGGGAAAGGCTTTCCTGTTCCATCAGAGTTCCATCATGTGAATAATTTCCTATTCCTTTTTATCTGAGTACCACTTGTGGTCTGTTTCTACATAAAGTGAACTGATCCTGTTGAAAGGCCCTTCAGCTCGCTAACTATATATGTTATTTTATTTCTCTTCTAATCAGTGCTGGCAGCTGACATTTTGTCAGCTCTTCTCTAGTCTTCTCCCATATTGCTTCTAGAAGTGTTTACAGATGTACACCATTTCCCAGGTGCCAGTTCATGAAGGTTTTGCTTACAGAAGTTTTTGCTTTTTTGTTTTATGTGATGCTTTTGGCTACATAACATTTTTTCTCAAACTAGTCTTTTAGAACGTTTCCATCACATTGAAAGCTTTCGTTCTTCTGCATCACATATCATTTTACTTTCTTTTAAATGTCACTACTTATATTGTGGTATTATCTTTTACAGGGAGTGGGGAAGAAAGTTTGTATCATTTCTACAGAAAAAAATTGAGCATCTATATTAGATATGCTTTAGATAGTGATGTGAAGTTTTGTATTTGATTAAAAGGTGCTCTGGTGCTTTATCAACAGTAAGAGTGTCTCTACAGCTCTGATTAAGTAAAAGCAATTGGGTTTTGCACTCAGAACTCATTCAGCAGCTAGACATTGTACTCGGTGCCTTCTGTTTAAGAAAGGGTATGAACTCCTTTTCCCCAAATAGGCGATCAGCACTGACACCACCAATCCTCTGCTTGGAGAATTTTTCCAGAAAGCAATAAGTTTTAAAAGTTAAATACTATTATTTTCCAGTGTAACATTTGAGATTCAGCTTGTTACTAGCAGACCTAGTTGGAACCACGCCCATTAAGTAAGAATAAGAAATCAAGTCTGACATGCTGGCAGATGTTTCATGCCCTATGGGATCTTATATGATGTGGGTTTGGAGCCTGTATTGAAGCTGCGCCAGATGGTAGAGAAGGAAAGGGGAAGTAGAGGCAGTGATCTTCTTCTGCACCATCCTCCCATCATCACTTTTTCCTTACTATTTCTGCATGGTACTTCTTCAAAACTGGCTGGGCAGGGAGGATTCTGGGACTCCCAGAATTCTCAGCATTCACTTTGTTTTGAAGATCTTCCTAGCAGGAGAGGACATAGGGAGACCGCAATCCTATTCCCATGAGGACAGTGGCTGCTTGGCGCTGCCAGGAAGATGGAAGGCGAGGGGAGGTAGTGGGCAGGCATGAAGTGGTCCCCACTAGTTTGCCACTGCCTCTAGTCTACAACTACTTCACCCTGCCTCATGGTGGGGCAGCCCTGAGAGATCCTCCTTTGGAAGTTGTAGCCAGAAAAAAAAAACTGCGCTGTTCATCTAGCAACAAGATATAATAGACCACAAGGAAAATCTGATAACCACATTAAAGAAAGAATATGTATTCTGTACAACAACTGAGTACCAACAGTGCAAATAAAGTAATAAAAAATATACTATGGAATGTTTTCAAGGGCACATGCATTGTATTTATTTGTATTTTCCAAAATACAAAATTGTATTTTGAAAAAGGCACTGTAAATATTTCATTCCTGTGTTTAAAAGAGTCCACTGTCTACATCAGTGGTTCTCAATCCTTTTAGCACTGGGACCCACTTTTTAGAATGACAATCTGTTGGGACCCACTAGAAGTGGAAGTGATGTCATGGGTAGAAGTGACATAATCAAGCTGAAAAGTTTTTAACACCCCCCATACAACCAAATCAAATCAACTCAATTAAGGGTGCAGTCCTAACCCCTTATGTCACAGACATCCAGCACAGACATAAGGGCAATGCAGCTCTGAGGTAAGGGGAACACTCCCTGACTTTGAGGACGACTTCGTGAGTGACACCCAACTGCAGGGTGTGTACCCTTACAGAAGTGGTCGGTCTGTGGAACTCCTTGCCACAGGATGTGGTGCTGGCGTCTAGCCTAGACGCCTTTAAAAGGGGATTGGACGAGTTTCTGGAGGAAAAATCCATTATGGGGTACAAGCCATGATGTGTATGCGCAACCTCCTGATTTTAGGAATGGGTTAAGTCAGAATGCCAGATGTAGGGGAGAGCACCAGGATGAGGTCTCTTGTTATCTGGTGTGCTCCCTGGGGCATTTGGTGGGCCGCTGTGAGATACAGGAAGCTGGACTAGATGGGCCTATGGCCTGATCCAGTGGGGCTGTTCTTATGTTCTTATGTTCTTAGGGTGCAGCACACGTCCCATTGGCACCACTGTGTCAGTGCTAGAAAGCACTGACATAAGGGGTTAGAATTGCGCCCTAAGTAAAAGTTTAAAATAAGTTAAAAATTTATTTAAAATAAAGAACCCTCCTACCCCTTTCAAGCAGTTTCAATCTGTTAAAAAAATTCTCCAAACATATTAAAGGCTGCAATCCTATTCACACTCACTCGGGAGTAACAGCCTAATCCTGAGCTCCCTGGTGCCCACTGGAGCAGTAGCACCAAAGCATTTACCGCTACATCCAATGGGTGCCAGAAATCAGCTGGAGGTGTCCTTGGGGGAAAGGGATATTCGTCCCCTTCCCTCAGGGAATGCCCCCAAGCCTTACAATGGGGCTTCTCAAGTCTGGGTCAGCTATTTTGCCAGTGCAGACTTGAAAGACTCCATGTCGGGCCTTCTGGCCCAACATGGAGTTCAGGATCCACCAGAGAAGGGCAGGAGGGAGTGGAACAGGTGGGGCCCTGTGGGCCAGTGATTGGCAGTGGCTCTCCAGAGTTTCAGACAAAGTTCTTTTCCCAGCCCTACCTCAGCATGCCAGGGATAGAACCTGGCCTATGCTAACCCTCCTTGAAAAGAGGAGAGGGCATATTGCTGAAATGTAGGCAAGGAATCATTCAAGGCAATTCCACTCTTCAGCCTTCTCTTCATAGGCTGAACTGGTCTCCGTTTCTTAAAGCGAATGATGGGCTTTGGAATTAGGTACAAATTCAGTACGCACCAGCAACTGGTACACATAGAGAGAAAACTGATATGGTCTCTACTAAAGAGGAACAGTGGAACCTTTATTAAGGAGTGAAAAAGATGGTGGCAATACATTTTCAACATAGTAATAATTAACTTGGGAATTAGTATAGCTAGGATACAAACTATAAAGTTATAATAAAACTGTAGCTGTGCTTATCAATGCTGATAGATTCACCCAAGGCTGTGGTTTGCTCATTTATAGCAGACTCATCAGTTTTTAGTACTGTACAGTCTTTTCAAGTTTTTTTTTCTTCATTTATCTGAATAAGTGTGCCAACAGTCTCTTGCTGTCTTCTCTGCCTTCCACTGCCTTTGCCTTTGTGCAGGTACGTTTGCATTCATTTACATAGCTGTTGATTAAACTACTTAGGGTTTATACAGATTTGCTTACTATACTGAACTTCTTATACTTATCAAATTCCTTTCTAACTTGTAGTTTCCATTGCCCAGTGCAATGTTTTTTCAAACAGTGGGTCGGGACCCACTAGGTTGGTCGCAAGCCAATTTCAGGTGGGTCCCCATTCATTTCAATATTTTTTTTTAATATAGTAGACTTGATGCTACCATGGTATGTGACTGCATTGGAGGAAATGTTACAGCTCTGTACTTTTAACAGGCTACTATGTAAATGCTTTCAACAATGATAGTCAATGGGGCTTACTCTTGAGTAAGTGTGGGTAGGATTGCAGCCTAGGATTGCAAAAAATTTTCCTGCTTGATGATGTCACTTTCGGTTATTACATAATTTCTGGTGGATCCTGACAGATTCTCATTCTAAAAAGAGGGTCCCAGTGCTAAATGTGTGAGAACCACTGGTCCAGTGGGTATAGATGCTACCTTAGCTTGTGGGTTCCATCTACATATGACTCTTGCATGCTGCCAGTCTCCTTCTTAAGTACTCATTTGTTTCAGGATTGCATGCAACAGACTGGACCAGCATTTTGCCCACTCCAGGGACTTCATCTATCTGGCAAGTGTTTGCTTTCTTTGGGTTTTTGTTTTTCCCCCATCCTCTGTCTTTGAGTTCAAGAGCCACATCAAGACAATGCCAGACTAAATGCTCCAGTTATGTACTCAATTGAGTTGATGTAACATATAGGAAGCCAGACAACTTTAATTCAGTAATTTAATCATTTCTAACCTAGACAGGGTAGAAAAAGGGAATGATTTCAAAAGAGAACAATTCTTTTGAATAATTCAGCTTAATTTGTGAGGGAGTTTAAAAGTCTTTCCCTATGCAGTTAGTAAATGATCTGCCAACTCCAGTCACAGAGGTATAAAAACATTTTCTTACATGTCTCTACAAAGAGTAGAGGTCACAGACTTCAATTTGTTCTTGATTCTCGCCCACAACCTACAAAGCTGTGTGTTAGAATTGTTCGCCATGCTGTGTCATGCACTTGCCACCCATCTTTGCCACCAACATTCTCCATGTCATCAGGCAATTAGGACAAGTAAGTAGCTTTCTCAGTCTTCTCTCATTCTTTCTCTCTGACTTCCCCTCAACCCACCTCTTCCCAAAAATCTTGAACAAGTCTCAGCCTAGTACCTGTGAATGCTCCTCTCTGCCTCCTTGTTTGTGCTTTCCCATGTTTGTTCCTAGGAGCTTCCTGGGCACTCTAGCCTCATGGTTGCAATATGTAAGATGCCAGTGTTTTTCAACCCACCTCTCAAATCCTTCCTTCACTCTTCCCTACCTTCCCTTCTCTTCTCTCCCTCAAGACACTACAGCATCTCCTCCATAGTGTTGGCAATCTGACAGTTTAGAACAGGGGTCTCCAAACCCAGGCCCAGGGGTCAGATGTGGCCCACAGTGAGCCTCTATCCGGCCCACGGCCAGCCTCTGATCTCCTGAGAACCTCTGACCCAGTTGACCAAACACAACCAAAGTTGTGCTAGTGGGGTGGGGGTATGGAGTCCATTTAAGTGTGTGCTTTATTTCTTGGGCTGTGTTGGTGCTTGGAGAAATCCTTGATATTTGAGCCCATTCATTTATTCACTCATCTAAATTCCATCTCTAATGTATTTAGTTAAATTTTATATTTAATTATTTTTTCTGGCCCTTGACACTGTGCCAGATATTTGATGCGGCCCTTCAGCCAAAAAGTTTAGAGACCCCTGATTTAGAACATACTTTTCATTCATTTCAAGTTAATCGTTCCTTCCCCCTCCTTATTATGGTGTATTTATTTCCTCAATAAGTATTATTATGTGTGTATTGATATCTATGTCTCTGATCCTTTGTGAAATACAAGTATCTACTAAGTGTGCCACTGGCTGCCACCTGACTTGCGTGACTTGCCACCCCGACCACCTCACTTGTGTATCCTATCTTACTCCCTGGGCCTGATCTTTCAACCTAGATCAACGCAGATTTGCGCCAAAGTTATCGCTAGTGCAGGTCCAAGCTGTCCCATTGAAGCTGCTGGCGCTTGCCAGCAAATGTCCCCATACTCCAAGGCAACCTCCAGCAGCTTAAATTTCCCCATGGGATGCAACAGAGCCTGCACTGGTGCCAATGCATTGCCCTGTGGGAATTTAGTTTGGAGCAGAATAGCATCTTTTCCAGAGGTTGGTGCTGTTGTCTCTTCTATATGTTTTAAATTGTGATTCCCTGGGGACAGGGAATCAATTACTGATTTATTTTACTATGTAAACCATTCTTGTTGAAAGCAGTATATAAGTATTTTTAACAACAACAACAACAACAAATGGCTTTCTGTCCCAGAAGGGCTCACTATTAAAAATATGCAGAACACCAGCAAACAGCTGCTAGAAAAGATAGTGCTGGGGTGAAAGGGACAGTTACTTTCCCCCTGCTAAATATAAGAGGAACAACACCTGACAAAGTGTCTCTTTTTGGTGAGATCAACTCACAATTTTCCTGGTACTTCTATCCTGTCAAATACTCATTCTGTCTTCATTACAGCTTCCAAATTCTAGGTTTTTCTTAGGACATATAAACAAACTTAGAAGAGGACTTGGGCTATTTCAGAATGCCAGATGCAAGGGAGGGCACCAGGATGCAGGTCTCTTGTTGTCTTGTGTGCTTCCCCAGGGCATTTAGTGGGCCACTGTGAGATACAGAAAGCTGAACTAGATGGGCCTATGGCCTGATCCAGCGGGGCTGTTCTTATGACGTATCACAATGATACTAATCCCCTTATCATATATGCAAACCAACATGATATTGTGCTCAGTTAAATCCCCCTTCCCGTGAACCAAACTGAGCTGGTTAGTTGACATGTGCCAAACTGATTACCCAATGGTACCATTCTCCCAAAAGACAAATCTTTAAAATTCATGATATCTGATAAGTGTACATGAAAATGTCAGCAAAGTTCTGCAACTGGCTAAGGGTACAATCCTAACCCCTTGTGTCAATGCTTTCCAGCACTGGCATAGTGGTGCCAGTGGGACGTGTGCTGCATCCTGCAGTTGGGTGGCACTCACAGAGGCCTCCTCAAAGTGAGGGAATGTTTGTTCCCTTACCTTGGAGCTGCACTGCCCTTATGTCAGTGCTGGAAAGCACTGACATAAGGGGTTAGGATTATGCCCTAAATTGCTCTTTTCCATTTCTTTAACATCTTGATGCACATATTGCTATCCCTGTTTGATGGCTCCTTGCTCCTATGTGTGCTGTCTTTGCCCCTCAAGGGTATTTTCAGCCCAGATATAGAGGTACCAAATCAGTAAGTTCCAGGCCACAGACTCATCTTTAATCTATATATCTAAGGGTGCAATCCAAAAAAAGGAGATGGGCAGGCCCAAGACCCTTCCACCTGCCCAGAGGTGTCCCAAATGTGCTGTAAGGTACATTTGCACCACTGAGGAGGAGGCATTCTGGGGCAGGGGGAGGGTGAGTTGACCACTGGGTGGGCCACAACTGAGCAGAGGGTGAGGCCAGGATCCAGCACTTGTGTCAGACCTAACTCCAGTTCTGGGCAGCCCAGAGCAGCTCCAGGCTGCTCAGATCTGTGCCACCTGCTTAGGTGATGCAGATCCAAGTAGCCCCTTTAGGGCTGCAGCAGCGTTACCGGGGGTAAGGGGAATGAACTCCCCTTGTCCTGGGCTGAGTCATCGGCAGCCCCAACCCTGCTCTGGAAGCAGGGCAGGCCACTCAGACTCAAGTCTGAGGCCACTGACTCAACACTGATTCCTCATGCATGCAGACTTGAGCCTGTCTGTGTCTGCTTGCTTACTCTTTTATGGCATAAAAGACCTGGTGAGGTCAACATTCAGACCAGACGAACAGCAAGGAATTTCCAGCCAGCAGGCAGAGAAGGGTTAATGTTTTGGTCTTGCATTGAGCAAGGAGGGGAGACATGAGCAGGCTCTCTTGTCCATCTCTGAAGGAACTGATGATCACTGAATGAAGGATGGGCAGTCTGATTTTTGTATAAGGGAGGGCGGCCCAAGGGGGTTCTTGCATTAGAATTGGCTGGAGAAGCCCAGGAAGGAGGAAGAAGGAAGTGGAGAAGCCAGGGTAGGCGGTAGAAGCCGGGGTAGGCTTTCCAACCACATGGTTCCTAAGGGCTCCATTGTCACTTGGGAGAAGAAAGCCTCATTGACTGACTCGTGCAAATGGGCCTACTTCTAAGTAGAGCTGCAAAGGATTGGAAAGCTTCCCAGCTGCTGTGTCTGACCCTCCTCCCTCTTGCCGCTTCCATCCTGCTCTCACACAGTTCGTCCCACCCCCTTCCCACCTTGTTTACAGATGTGATGGGGACATCAGGGAAGTGGTTAAAGAGAACTCTGACACACACACACACACTGCAGCAGCTCCACTTTTTTCTAAGGAGTCGTAGCCAGCTTTTTAAAGGGTAAGACTTGTGACTCAAGTCTTTTTGAGTTGCCAAAACGCTCTGGGTGATTAAGAAAGTTCACCCATTAGGACTTGTTTTTAAGTCAAGTTGTGGGGGTGGAGACTCATGACTGAACTCAGGTCAAGCTGTGCTGGACTCACTCATCTCTGTGCTTCATGAGTTAAACAAGCTGCTACTGGGGGGGGAAGCACTGCTGCCCAATCACCAACACAGCCACACCCCTTGGCATTTATAAATTAGGCATCAGCTTCTGGGCCTTTAAAAGTTTGAGAACCACTGCTAAACCATCTGCTTGTATATCCCCTAAACCTTTTTTTCTTCTCCTTTTTGATTTCAAGATCCTGCAGGTTTGACATAGTCTTGTGTGCTCAACCTAGAAACCCACATTCTAGTTTTCTTCCTCCCTCCAGTCTTACTTCAAGGTCTGGTTCCTTGTCTGTTCCAGTTGTGTACTTGTCCTCCTGCACACAGACATCAAGCAACACACCTGCTGTACCCTTAGTCTTTGGTGTCCAACTTAGTCTAGCAAAGAGTATTCACACTCCGGTTCCTTGTAGATATATTTTTATACATTAAAGTTTTGAAAACTGATTTGAAAGATAGCTTGTTACCTTCTATTCCACATTTACAAGCCTGTGTTTTCCTTGCATGACACAACAAGAATTAAGAATTGGAAGCAGAGATGTTAAAGTGGCTAATTTATGGGACTGCCAGTCCTAGATCATGTTCACTAATCTTTTGTTAAATCATTAAGACTAACTGCATCTGTTCCTGGACAGCTTCCCAGTAGACAAACCAGATGTCAAAAAACTGGATTTTCAAACTCAAATATATAAACATGATTATATGAACCTTATTAAAACTGAATTTGGAAACAATGTGACAGGCATCTGGTTTGATTTTCTGTCAGAAAGACTGAAAACATTTCAGTTAGTAAGAGGACAAAAGTAAATATTTCATTGTGTGGCCAAATACTGCTCTGAAGCATGTAATTCTTTAAAAGCTCAGTATTCTAGTGAACCAGTTATATTTTGTTAATACAATTTTTTTAAATATTTGGTGCAAAATGTTTGGGTCCCTTTGGGGAGAAGGGCGGGATAAAAATAAAGTTTATTTATTATTATTTAGTTTCTGTAGTCTGAACTGAAATGAAAATATGCCTGACAATTATTTGAAACAGAAGATTATGTTTCCAGGATAGGGAAATAATATACAGTATTGCTATACATTCTAAGAAACTAAAGAATTAGTGACTCCTTTTCTTAGATTGCAATTCCACACACACCTAGCCAGGTGTAAGTCCCACTGAAATCAATGGGAGATACATATAAGACTGCACTGTTATGCTTAAAGTAGAACAGCAAAGGAAAAATCTTCAGGCTCTCAAACCTCCATGTCTGCTACATATTGCAAGCTAGCATAACCTTCAATAGGCGTTAGCCTTCAGTATAAAAATATTGCCCTGTCCTACAGTGTACATCTGATAGGTTAAAAAAGAAAAACACCATCCTGATGCTCTGCTTGTATGGTAACCTTAGTCATTTATACTAACAGAAATAATCTTCCATAATTAAAAAGGAAAATCAATTTTAAATACAAATTGTCTCAGTTACTAAGTGATTTTTTTGAAAAGGGAGGAAAGCCCCCCAAAGAAATCAATCCTGTCTCTTCCTAGCAGTAAACTGCATGCTAAAATAACAGCAGCCAATGTTCAGGAAGACTCCAGTATAGTACAAAGCAGTCAGACTTACTGGTTTTCTCGTCCTCTCTCCCAAAGGGATAGCAACAGAGCTGGCCCATGGCATCTACTGCTTTATTTTCTTTCTTGTCCTCTCAGTGTACACCCCAAACTGCAAGCGGGAGATTGATCTAGAGACTGTTGAATAAAACTGTAGAATGAAACTGTTCATTCTACTCCGAGAGAAAGAGGCAAGCACATGCAGGGATTGAAAGCGAGCAAGCAAGCTGTGTGCTGCTGAGATGAACGAAAACAGCTCCACCTCCTTGTCCTCATGTAAATGCTTTCGCACGGATAGTTGAAGGGAGGGGAAAGTCACTTTTTGCCATCGGGCTGGCTAACAGTGATAGTTTCTTCCTCCAAACATGCATGCCACACTCATTTCACAGCTTCCTTGCACAGAAATGAAGAGAATCAGGAGTCTGTCACCATCAAAAATATGTGCATAAACAGTAGCTTGTTAAATTCTTTGTACTAATAGCTAGAGTTGAGAAAAAATTAAAACTAAGGTTGCCTTGCCACATTTTTTTCCTTAACCAGACTTCTGGGCCTTTAAGGAACATAAAAGGTGCAGGTTTTCGCATCATTACATTACTGGAAAAAGCTACATTCCTGCCAGCAAAACAACTTTTAACAGTACCACAAAAAAGCTCTACCACAAAAAGCGGCATTTTCAGTTGATTCTGCTAAACTTAGGAAGCAACCCTAGCAACTACTTTGGCCAGCACAAGTTCCTTGAGCCGGCCTGGGAGGGTCGCAAACATCCCGTAAAGCACGTTTGTGCCTCCTTGAGAGGAAGTCAGACTTGCGCTCCAAGAAAAACCGGCCTGCGGATGCTGACATAAGCCTCCGCCCCAGCTTCCTCTCAGATGCTTGTGTCGGCCTGGTTCGGCCAAGGCAAGTGGAAACAGTTGGTGGGGGCGAGGCGGGAGGGAGGCGTTCCTGGGCAAGGGAAGGGCAGGTGATGGGCGGCCCCGGGGGGCAGGCGGGTGGGGAGAGAGAGGTGGGACTGGGATCCAGCAGTTGTGCTGGATCCCAACCTCTGTTCCCGGGAAGAATGGAGCAGCTTTAAGCCACTCAGCTCTCCTTGAATTTGTGCCACCTCATGATGTGGCGCAAGTCCAAGGAGACCCATAGGGGCTAGTAGTCCTTACCCAGAGGTAAGGGGGAAAGTTTCCCCTTGCCTCTGGCTAAGCCACTTCTGGCCACAATCCTGTGCTGGATACAGCACAAGCCTCTTGGCTTGCCTATTCCAGCGCAGCATAGGATTGTGCCCATAGTGCCACATTTGCACATAGTGCCCAAATTGTGCCACATTTTACTTGGAGTTTACAACTTTGCTTTCTCTTTCTCTCTTAAGTTCAGAAAGAATATTAAATCCTGTTAGACTGCAGTTAACACTTAATGATTAGATAGCATCTCACGGTCATTTCATAATTAATTATAGGAAAAACATTAATTAGAAGTGAGAACATACTTATTAGAACATGTCCTCCACCATGACATGTGAAATAGGAGAAACAGTGGCAGGAAATGAATGTATAGAGCTAAGTGCTAGAAGAGATAGCCAAGGGTTGGCTGTTTCAGACTTTTGATCTCAGGCTGACTTAGAGCATTCCCAGGAGAAAGATATTTGCTAGAAAAGTTGCAAGGCAGACAATTCACAACCTCCTAGTTTATTCCTCTACTGAATTGCTTCAAAATCTTCATCCAATTACTACGTCAGATTATCTCAAGGAGTAACTGCTCCCCTATGGATTTGGTTGAGGCATCAGAGGCTTTTCTTGACTCACATTTAAGTGGGATATATTTGGTGGGTACCAGAGACGGGGCCTTTTTGGAGGCAGCATCACATATGGGAAATTCCTCTTCCTCAGTTGGTCTCTCTTCCTTGCTGTCTTAAAATGGTGGCTGACATCCTATCTTTTTGGTTAAGGCTTCTGAAAAAAATGTCTTTTGGATCAATGACCCTGACCTGTTTTTGACTGCTGTTTTGTATGATTTGGGGGGTTTACTGTATGTTGTATTGGCTTTAATATTTTTTCTTTTCTGATACGGGTTGTGTTATTGTAAGCTGCCTTATCCTTGTTTTCAAGACAGAAAGGGTAGGGTAGAAAACAAACACACAAATAAATAACCAAACTATGTGGCCCAATTCAGATAGTCAGCAACCTCCACAGGATTGCTCAAAGGAGCATACAGGCTCATGACCCAGAAAGGTCATATGGAAGCACTAATTTATGAGACAGCATGTTCACTTGGGTCTAAACACGTGGCTTTCCTGATCCTAAACTTGGAAGCTAGTCTCAATAATCTCAGGATGAAGTATGATGAGTCACTAACAACAGCTATAAAAGCCACTTGCAACAGAAGTTGCTTTCTTTCAGTATCATCAGTGTACTAAGGCTGAAGGTATTATTTTGTAATATTATATTACACCAATTTCTGAATGAGCAGCACATAACATCCTGACAACGTTGAGGACTGTTCTATCATTTTGTTGCCAACACAGAAACAGGAGAAGTCAGATGGTGCCTTTGTGGAAATGTTGGTATTTTCTTTTTAAAAATAGAATGCTGAGAAGACAACAGCCTGCTAAATTATTCTGATATGACAGGATAGATTGAAAAACTATAACAGGCATGTTAACAGGTTCATCTCCATTTTGTAATAAAACATGTCCTATCCAACAAAAACTGTCAGCCTGTCTAATCACAAGTAAGGGAAAATCACATGACCCATATTCTAAAGTACAAATGAATTAAACATGACTGCTTAGCACACATTTACAGAGCATAAGTAAAAATCAGTCATTAAATCAGGCAAGACTATTTCTGGCAGTAACTAGTTTCATTCATTCTTTTCAGGGGCACTCAAGGAGCTCACATGCACCTATTAATATACAAAGCAAGTTTTAAAAAATGCTGGAGGTAATTTATACATCCTGCAACTTGGCCATTGCTTGATGACTAATGCATCCAAATTTATTAATGAATGCCACAAATCTCTATTTCAAATGAATGTAATATGCAATATAACTGATTTCATTGGGGGAGTTAAGCTTGTGCTGAACGTTTTCACATGGAATTTAAAAGGAGTTCAGTATGAATAATTTTTGCTGAATTGTGCCCATATGAGAGTTGGTGATGTGTAGCTAGTAAGACTGCAGGCTGAGTTTGGAAGTTCAGGTTCAAATTGCACCTCTGCTGTTAGCTCACTGATAGCCCAATCCTATTCAGTGCTGGTGCAGTGGGGTTGCACGGATATATCCAGTGCTAACGCAGGTAATGCCTGTGTTACCAAAGGTTAGGAACAGGCTAAGAGTAGCCGTAGGCAGACCTCTATCTTTTAGTCTCAGTATATGCATATGGGGGTGATAATTCTGAACTTACAGAATTATTGAAAGGAATACTGGGAAACTATGCACAAAATGCACTGAATATTTTAAAGCAGTGTTTCTCAACCAGCTGTACAGGTACCACCAGTGGTACTTGAGGGGGTGTCTGATGGTACTCATGGGACCCCATGTCACCTGCTGTTCAGCAGCGAGACCAGGAATGCAACACAACGAACTGTGGTAGGAGGCTCCAAAGCAAGCTTTTCTGTATGTGAAAAAGCTCTTCCATTCACCCTGAATCTCTTACTGATGTTTTGACGCATTGCATCTGGTCTCCCAACCCAGAAGTAACTGGCAATGATGTCATTGCCAGTTATTTCTGGTGTTTTTGAATAGGTTGACCATGTGAAGTAGTATGATGGAGAAAAAACATTAAGAAACATTGCTTTAAAGTCTTATATAAAGGCCAGGTATTATTATAATTATTTTTCTGTTCAGTCATTTATTCTACATATTTCTCAGGGGCTGTTCTTAAAATTCTAGATTTGCCCAAATGTAATCGTTGTATAAATGATAAATGTTCCCTTTTAGCAATGCAGAAATATTCCTCCCTAAAGAGAAATGAGTAATTGTACAGTAAATGTTGGACAGCCCAATTCTAACCAGCGTTGGTGCAGCAGGACCATGCTGCTCATGCTGTATCCAGCACTGGCAAGCAGCAGGCTGGAGATCTCCTCAGAGTAAGGGGACATTCATCCTCTAACTTGCGTAAAGCCCAAGCCTGTGAAATGGGACTACTCGGATTTGCGCCTGCTAAACGGCCAGCACAAGCCTAAGAAGTTCCTTGTTGGGCTTTCAAGTCCGGAAGGGAGACTAGGATTTGGTGCACGCCAGCACCACTGATCTCTTCCTCCCGGGTATGGCCCATCCCTGGGCCATTATACCCCTTCCCCATCCCTGTTCTGCCCTCCTCTCATCCATGTGCTGCCTGGCAGGAGCTTACCTGATCCATCAGGCACTCCTTTTAGATCCAGCACTAGCGGGATAAAGCAGGTCTTCCCGCTGGTGCTCCTTACTCACTGAGGGTCACAGAGCACTTTACAGAGCTTTTGCGATACCCTAGGCTGGCACTGAGGTTGATGCGCCACCGTTCTTCAAGTATAGGATTGTTCCATCAGTCTTTTCTCACTGCAGCTAAGCTGAAGTACATGCAAACAACAGCAAACTGCAACAATGGCATAATCTTTCCCAGTCTCCCCTCCTTTTTCTTCTTTTGTTTCCTGTGTCTCTATCTACATTGCAACCATCTTGATGTAGGGACCTGCCCAGTCATTATGTGTAAAGTGCCATATACACAAAAGTGCTATCTAAATAAGTAAATTCTTCTTTTCAACTCTTTTTGTTGAAATTCTAAGTGAGCTCAAGATACTCACATAATACCAGAACCAGGGGACATCCACTAAAATTGAGAGTTGGGTGGGTTAGGACAGACAAAAGAAAATATTTCTTTACTCAGCGAGTGGTCGGTCTGTGGAACTCCTTGCCACAGGATGTGGTGCTGGCGTCTAGCCTAGACGCCTTTAAAAGGGGATTGGACGGGTTTCTGGAGGAAAAATCCATTATGGGGTACAAGCCATGATGTGTATGCGCAACCTCCTGATTTTAGGAATGGGTTAAGTCAGAATGCCAGATGTAGGGGAGAGCACCAGGATGAGGTCTCTTGTTATCTGGTGTGCTCCCTGGGGCATTTGGTGGGCCGCTGTGAGATACAGGAAGCTGGACTAGATGGGCCTATGGCCTGATCCAGTGGGGCTGTTCTTATGTTCTTATGTTCTTATGTACTGTAAGTGAGCTCATTAAAAATCGTCCAGGAGTGACCAATGAATGTCAAATTTTTATTAAAGAAAAATCTAACATGTAATTAAAATATCCACTGAAATCATCTAATTGAAATTAAAAAGTTATGTATATTTCTATTTCCAGCTATCTTTGAAAAAATCAGGTAGTTTAATGGATGTTTGGATTTGTCACCCACTGGAATTTGAAACGTTCATAGCATTAGGAATTTGTTTGCAAAAGACTTATCAAAAAGAGTTGTGTAATACACCATAATCCACTAAACTCCAACCATTTATGGAAGCAGTTATTATATTTTATTTTCTAGCTTTTAAAAACATTAGCATAACACTACTATAATATTAAAGTGCCCTGCCATCACCTGGCTCTCAGGCTCTTATAAACAACACACAAGGTATTTTCACAGAATTACAAAATGACAAAAATGTGAAAATGTTATTAAATGGAGCAAGGTAGGAGAAGACATTAATGATAGTGACTTACAAGTAACTTAAAATGAAACAATAACTGAATTGAAAATAGAGGTTGATTCTCATTATTCGTGTGGGTTCCAAGCACTCATGTGGATGGCAAAAAATGTACTATAGCAAATCAATTTACTGCAAAGTTTCAAAGTAGCAAAGTTTCTTTGCTCCAGTGATTGAAAAACAGCCTTACAGACCTTTGTGATGTAAAATAAGAGTCATTAAGAAGACAATCCATCAATCAGTTGTCCTCCAAGAGCTTACAAAGGTACTTCACTCAGCCCCTCCCTTCACCAATGCAAAGCATCTTTCTTTCACTGCTCAGAGGAAAGGGAAGGCTCTGCTGGAGAGAGGATTGATGGAATGTCAGCCAGCTGCCCTCTCTCTCTCTCTCTCTCATTATGGAAGCTATTGTTAAAGGGCTGTTCAGTTTTTTAAACTGATTTTAAAGGGATGCATTTTTCCCTTCTCCAGAGATCAACACATTCCTTTTCATTTGCAGGGGCCATTTGTGTTGAGTCATGAGCTGTAATGAGCTTTCATAATGTAAAAGAACTTTCTGAAGTTCAAGAAGTGGCTTTAATTTTAAAGACTCACATGCATGCACACACCCAAGACAATCTCTCTGATGCTCTCACTACACAAATACAGCAGGCATATCTTTTTAATGTATGCACAGAAGTTCAGTTCAGAAATAACCCCAGTTCTAAATCTGGGGACAGAAACATATGGAGATGGGAGTGAGAATGGGCCAGCTAGCCCTGCACCATGCCAATGGGTACTTTGCCATGCTCTCTGTATAGTCATTACTTGCCCCTGAAGACAATCTCTGTGTGAACCTGTGTGAACACAAGAAGAGCCAAAAGCCTAGTGGGGTGGAGCTAGCAGCATGCTCCTCTCCTCCTTCTCCACATATTTTTCTTCCCAGATTAGCCCTGAATATGCTCACAACTACATTTGTTAGAGATGAAACCCCTCAGTCTTTTCCATGAATACATAAGCCTATGTGACTTCATAATCAGTAGGTAAGGAAAGCTATTTTTCTTGCTATAAGTTATAATCTCATGACAGATAGCTCAATCCTACCTAAACTTCCCCACACTAATGCAGTGGTGCCAGCACAGGCTACGCTGCATCCAGTGGGGAAGTTTAACAGGCAGAAAGTTTCCATGAGGTAAGGGACTTTCGTCTCCATGACCCAGGGAAAGCTCCACCTGCAGCCATGGGTCAACTTGGACCTCACCAGCTATATAGCTGGTGCCACCAATCCTGCCCTTTCCAGGGCCAAATCCAACAACCTCCCTACCCCCTGCCACCTTCCCCCATTACACATTCTCCCCACCCTCCCCTCACCCCTGCACTGTTTAGGGCAACACTTACCTGCTTCAGCAGGTGCCATTCTTCATGCTGACGCTGGTAGGAAGAATCTGGCCTTCCCACCAGTGCTACTAAGTGGCATGCTGTTGCAATGTGCTTTATGGCATGTTTGCGTGTGCCAGCAGACCCTGTACTCTGCTGGCGCACTCCATGGACAGGATTGGGCCATAAGTTCACTTGAGAGGAAGTCACCTGGAAACCCCCTTCTCTGCTGACATGAATTCCAATATATAAAACTACTTGCACAGCATTAGAGAGGAGAGTACATGCATGAGGAGGAATAACAGTTAAAAACAATTCTATTCTGATCTTAAAGCAAATAAGCAGCACAAAAAATATGCATGTGTGCATATGCGTATTTTATAAGAAGGCAGATTTTAGACAAGGCTGCAAGTATTAAGAATCAAAAATCATCACATAGTCTTCCCTTGTTCCAAAATTTATTCACAGAAATTAATTAAACCTATTTCACAGAATTTCTATAAACAGCAATTCTCACATGTTTTAGATGTATGTAACATACTGAGTTCAGCCTTGTTTTTACAGGCAGAAATTTTGATAGTTTTGAAGAACTTGGTACTTCTCAAATGTTATTCCCAAACTGAAAATCCCTAGACAGTAATGCTTCCCTAAAATGCAGATTGTTATTTGTTTTTTCCCCTGGTTTGCAGTGTTTTTTTTTTTCTTAACAAAAACATTTTCAAAACTGGGCCATAGTGCTTGCAGAAACCAAAACTGATATTCTGAGAGCAATTTCTCAAATAAGCAGAACATATCAAAGTTGTTAAAAGAAAATCTTTTATAAGTATATTAACTAAATCAAAACCAGCTTCAAAGGCAGCTTTATCTTAGTGCTTTCTAACAAGATTGTTCCCTAGCCACACACCACTTTGAATCTATTTCAGGTTTTAACCCAAATATCCTAGCATATTTTAGGAGCTTAGCATAGTTGCCATTTCTGTGCTCTGAGAAATAAGCTTTTGACTACTCCATCATTCAGTGCTTTTGGAATTTAAATTAAAACCATTGGGATAAACAAACATGTCAAAAATAAAATGCACCAGAAATTATTAGTGAATGATTAAAATGTATTTCTTATACCTTGCTGCCATTATGTATCAGAATGTCAATAACAAATAGAGGACTTCAAGTTGGGAGTCAAGGAGCTTAATTATTAAAAATAAGTTATTTCATGCCCCCATTCAAAACGTAATTTAGCAGGCAAAATTCACACATCACTGAACTCAATACAAAATTACACACCAAATAGTTATGCACTATACTCATATCTACTGAAAGAAATTGTCAAAAGGACAAGAATTCTACAGATTAATTTGATGAGATATTCTACAGTAAATATTCCTATAGAAAGTAGAAATTGATGAATTCTTAATGCTATTTATTTGGCAAATGTATAACCCACCTTTCAGCATTTTTCTCAAAGTGAGTTACAACTAAAAAAAAATATGTTACTAAATTACAGAAATGGCACTAAAACTTTAACAAGAATAGATTGAAAAACAGAAAAAGTAAATGGAGAGCCAGTCTTAAATTAACGCCATAGTTATAAAAGGTTTGCCAGAAGAGAATGGTCCTGGCAGCTAATTTATGCTGAATTTATTACAATAGTTAATAGATACAAGCAATAACTATAAAGTTGAAAGTACCTGTAATACTATAAATGTTATCATGCTTTAATTTTTAATTATTAAGAAATGCTAACACAAAGCCCTTTGTTCTGTGTCTTTGCATCTTTTCAAATCCCTACTGTAATATTGGGGTCTTACAGTAAGGACAACATGAAACTCCTTTGCCTTAAAATGCATCAGCAGCTACTATAGCAGCACATATACTAGAAATATTCACAAAGAAAAATATTTTCAGGTCTCTCAGATCAAGTCCTGCTTGCTTCAACCTTAAGAAGATCCATGGTTTACCAGTGGGACTATCCATTCTGGTAAATAGGACAGCATTGTTATGGCAATTCTACTTCCTGCCATTCTTGCCAGCAATTTTTCCCCAGCTATATTTAGTAAGCTGAGTAGCTATTTCCTTTGCTCTTAATCTTACACACAGTTATTGAAGAAAATACACACATACCTTGGGGACAAACTTAATGTACTAACACATGGAGCTAAAGCCTGATGACCTGTTTATATTTCTGTTTGAAAAGTCACTTCAGGAAGGGATACTACAGATTGAAGACGTAGGGGCAGGGGCAACCCTTCTTCCAACACAAAATCATCCCTTCAGTGCCATTTTTATTTACAGGGCATCAAACACATAAAGCACATGCAATTTGGAGTGAAAAATATGAGTAGGGAAAGGGTTAAGCATACACATACACACCCTGGCCTTTCATTCTCAATTAACTGAAATAGCATTTCTTCATGCACCCACAAATGACTTAAAACAAGATAATTGGTTGATATGAATTAGGCCACTTCATTGATTACAGAAGCCAACATAAATCCTGCAGAGGATCCTGTTAAACTCCTCCCCCTTTTGTGGGGGTACCTACCCTTAGGGAGACAGATGCACCTGTTCACTTTCCCTTTTGTCATTAGCACCTTGTCTCTAACCAGAGATTGACTCATGCCCATGTCTGGTTTTCCCAACCAAATGATGAAAGGGGATCAAGGCAGCCAAATTGCTCAGCTCATTCCAAGCTGGAAAGGTTTAGAATGGACTTTGCAATTCAGGTTCAGGGGGTCACAAGATAGCATCCCTGAGCCAGACCGCCTTTTGAGATTGGTACTGCCTCCCCTCTGGCCTTTGCATACCTACTCCCAGTTCCACCTTATATCTGACAGAGGTGACCACCCTGTCTAGGCTAACATCACTCTTCAGGAAACAATCTCGGGTATGTGGGGGGGGGGGGGGAAGACTTCCAACTTAGTGCCAATAGAATGAAAAGAAAAAAATTCCTCCCAGCCCAGTTAATCCCAGACTATCCGTAGGGTGAGTGAGATGGGCGAGATGCCACCTGAGCTTTGAACAGTGAGCAGAGCAGAAGCAGCAAATGCTCTTAATCACCAGTGCATCAAACAGTTGAGCTCTTCCCCATCTTGCCTCTTGCAGAGGTGAAACTGAGCAAAGGGACACTGGGAGTATAGTAGTAGTAGTAGTAGTAGTAGTAGTAGTAGTATTTAATTTTAATAGTTCACCCTAATTGACAGTTGGTGTCTGACAATTGATATGCAATGATATTTGACTGTAAGTTGACAGTTGACATATAGCATCCATCAATATCTGACTGTTGACGTAATTCACATTAATAACTACAGTGGGCCTTCCTTATCCCAGTGAGTTCAGCATCTGTGGATTTGATCATCTGCAAATGCTGAGCCCACAGCTGAAGGGCCTCAGAGGACCTCCTGGACACAATTGGCAGACACTTCCAGTTCACACCGGCTACTTCCAGACACTTCTGAAGATGTTCTGAGATATGGAGAGGTTGGGTGCAACCTCCCTGCACCTCAGAAGGCCTCCCAGACATGACCATAAGGCACTTCTGGTTTCCACTGGCCACTCCTGGTAGCGTCTGGAGATGTTCTGAGGAGGCTGCACACAACCTGTAGAAGGCCAGGCACAGAACTCAGGTAAGTTGTTGCAGTGCAACACTAGCCCTCTGTGGATTCAATAATCTGTGAGGAGGGTAGGTCTGGAATTTTGAGTACATTTGGGGAATATTACAGATCTGTATTTTTAACAGACTACTATATATATGCTTTTAACAATGATAGTAAATGGGACTTAATCTTGGGTAAGTGTGGGTAGGATTGCAGCCTATGATTATTTAAAAATTTTCCTGCTTGATGATGTCACTTCTGGTCATGACATCACTTCCGGTGGGTCCTGACAGATTCTCATTCTAAAAAGTGGGTCCTGGTGCTAAATCTTTGAGAACCACTGGCCTAGACATTATGTTTAACAATGATATTAAACTAAAAAATATTCTGATGGTAACGCTCATGTTATTTCTGAAGCACTGACCTGCACAACTGTGTATCTTATTTTAGAATACCTCAGAGGGCTTTGACAGCCAGCAGACAGAATCTCTGTGTAATCATGTTGCATTCTCACAGTAATCTCAGGAGAATTTGGATAGCCATCAGATGTTGAGCAAAAACAAAGAGTACCCTGCCGTCTTAACAGAAAATTGTTTCTCCTATACCTTATTCTCATTTACCTCAGAGTCTCTGCTAAAATAAAGGTATCACTCTACTTTGGATTGCAGAATTTAAGGCTCATTTCTCATGCCACAGCCCCTTTATAGCTGTAAACCAAAGATGACCAAGGCATTTTTGGTCAGTAGGAAAACTGACATGGGGAAAGGTATACAGTATATAGGTTGTGCATCGTTATCCACTGATACTGGGTTCCACCTTTAATTGCCTTGTAACAAGGAACAAAAAGCATAAAAATCCCATTTCCTACCTTTGCGCTGTTCAACCACACTTGTTGCAAGCCTCTCACAGTTAAAGATAGCTTTAAAGACCCACATCTGGGTTTCTTGTTCCTCCATTGTTGCTCCTGAATGTATTGCTATAGATGCTATACTGGCTAAGTGCAGTACAGTGTCTATACCAATGCATTCTGGGGTGACAATGGAGGAGCAAGAAACCTAGAAGTGAGTCTTTAAAGCTATTTTTCCAGTTTTGGTTTCCACTGATTTTTTTTAATCCACTGAAGGTTCCGGAACGGAACCCCAGTGGATAACAAGGCATGACCTGTAACCTCTTTTTAAGGGGTTGTACTCCCCTTGAAGAATAATATTTGCAGTTGGGGAGTGTTCCTGGATCCAGTTTTGTTCTTTGATGGCCAGGTGGCAACTGTAATCAGATGGGTGGTTTTGCACCTTTGAGACTGGTATGCTATCCATTTCTCCATTCCTGGAGAAAGCAGATCTGACCATTGTAAGCCCACATTTGAAAGTGTTTGGAAGCTTCAGCTGGAGCAAAATGCAGCAGCTAGAGTTTTAACTGTGGCTGTTTTTTTAGACCATGTGAGTCGGAACACTAGTTTCAGCCATGGAAAGGATGGTTAGGATTGGGCTGTTACACTTTTGAGACACTAGCTAGATGAGTAAACAGTATATGCAACTTTCAGAGTAGAATGAGGCCCAATCCTAACCAATTTTCCAGTGCCGGTGCAGCCATGCCAATGGGGCATGTGTTACATCCTGTGCTGGGGAAGCAGTCACAGAGGCCTCCTCAAGGTATGGGAACATTTGTTACCTCGGGGCTGCATTGCAGTTGCGCTGGTGCTAGAAAGTTGGGTAGGATTGGGCCCTAAGATATTATTTACACTCCTATGGAGTAGAGTTTGTGTCACAATGCACTATTAATCATAGGGAACAATCCTGTGTATGTTTACTGGGGAGTATTGAATTTTATTGGGTTTCGTTCCAATTAAATATACATAAGGGAGACTGCCAGTCTCCAAAGGTCTCTGTGGGTGCGTAGGCTTACTGCTCGTAATAGTCTGGTAAATTTTAATAGCACTTTGCACTTTAATAAAGGTAAATACACACAATATTTGCCCTTAGTTCTGGTACCAAACGGGGTAATCAGATAAACTATACAATGCAAGTATAATTGTTCAATATTTTTATTAGAAATGATCACCTAATAATTTATATAAAGTAAATTTATACTTTACAATTCTTATCTCATATTTTGTAAAGCATATATTAGATATTTTATATACAACATAAAAGAAATTCAAATGCAAGACTTAAAGCACTATATTTTAAATTAAAATATGATTGGACATTGTTAAAGCTCAGATGTACAGAAACATTAAGGCAATGCAATTTCAGAGACTTTACTTTTTTGGAGGATCTATTTTGGAGGATAAGTTTCCTAGAAATCACAAGGAATTGCCTTCGTAGTGTTGACTTCTGCAGCGTAGCTTCCTGGTTCCTTAAACTTTTAGCACAAGTAATTCTAAAATAGTATTGCATTCACTCTTCAAGAAGTCACAATATGAAACAGTTCCCTTTGCTCTACGGTTTGTTGTGTCCTCTCTATAAATTCTTTAAGGGTAAATTTCCAGAAATATCTGCTCTATGTTGTTTCAGGTATATGAGAGAAGAATCTTTCTAAGAATTTTTATCCTGAGGTCAAAATCCATGTCAAGCTGTTCAATACAAGAAACATATTATGCTCTAAGTTCACAAAGGGGATAACCATAAACACTGAATGCGTTTGACTTGTCCAACCCAATGGACCAGTTAGCTGATTACAAGCAGTGTAATATGAAGAAAAACATCCACTGCATGAGACTCAATAGAATTCCACTTTCTCAGATGAAATTAAGCCCTCTAATGGCTGACTATTCACACTTGGCACTCTTATACAAGTCAATATTTTCTTTCTTTGAAACTGAATACTTAACACACATATGCAGAAAGAAAAGTTTAAGCATGGTGTGTTTTATTTACTATGTTTTAAAATTAATGTTGGTACTTCTATGTTTATAAGTGATAAAACTTTAGTTCCATTTGTCATGACTGATAGATACAGTCTGATAGATACAAACTGACTAACAGCCCAATCCTGAGCTGTCTAGAGTGTGGGGCTGCTGCGGCGCAGAAAATGGCTGCTGCAGCATTCCTAAGCACAACCAAGCAGCTGCTGGCAGCTCTAAGGAAAGTAGCCCTGCAATGGGGCTCTGAAGCTGCCACAGAATCAAAGAGTTCTGTGTCAGGCTGCATGGCCTGACACAGAGGTCAGGATCCGGTGGAACTGAGCTCCACTGGTCCCGCCCTCCTCCGCGCCCTCTCCCCATCCTCCCCCCACCTCCCCCTGCCCTAGAATGCTTCCTCCCTGCCTCCCCTTATGCCCCCACCTACCTCTCCGTGGTTTAGGTGACTTACTATTGGTGCTAGCCCAGCACAAGGTTGCGCTGACCTAGCACTAAGCCCCTCCAAACATGCCTTATGGCACATTTGCAACATGTGCACTGGCAATAAGCTTAAGATTGGGCTCTGAGATGCAGTCTGATAACAATATACCATTGTTGCTGCGTTTGTATACAGAATGTTTACAGATGAATATTGTTTTAGGGCGTCTGCATACAAACTTACCTACCCATAAGAAACAGGGTTGGAGTTATGCTTGATTGAGCTCTATCCCCCCCCCCATTTGCTTTTCCTATGTTAGCCCAAATTCAGTGCAGAGTTTTGCTTCTTGCTCAAAGGGTAGTGTTTTGTTTCATTCTTTAAAAAGGCATGTCTGACCATTGGCGAAATAAATGACTTTGCATTTGTTACAAGGTTCGGCTAATCAGTTCTCTGTACAACCATCTTCTGCTGGAAATAGGAAGAATGAGTTGAATTTGATATTTGTTCTCTGAAAAAAGTTGTATGTTTGGTCAAAAAGGCATGAGTATAAATTCAGGGTAGGCTCAGCATTCAAGCTATGTATGTCTAGGCATGTTACAGCCCAATCTTATCAGAAGGATGTCACAGGCTGCCACAAAGCAGGCGTAAAGTGCTTTGCAGCAAAGTTATCAGGTGGCGCGCCTCCTGTAAGACCGAAGTCTTCCCTAACGCTCTGGCAGACGTCAGGAGGCCTGCCAGAGCAGGTAAGCCCAGCACAAGCGATGGAACAAGGCGGTGGGAGAACAAGGAGGGCAGAATGGTTCGAAACTGGGTGTAGGGTCCAGTGGTAGTGGTGCACACTAATCCAAGCCTTTCTAAGTCTGATCCGCCTGCAAAGAGCAACTCAGATTCACTGCGATACCACTGGAGCAGGTCCAAGTTTATTCATTTATTTTACTTACTTACTGCCTTTCTCATCTTTTAATTTCTCTTCAGATATTACTCAAGGTGGTTTACATTGGTAGGCTATCCTGCCCCACAGTGGTTGCTGGGCAATGGGACAATAGGGGTTGGTGAGCCATGAATTATAGGGGCCTAGATGTGCACATTCTTGTTTAGGTTTAATAACAGACTACATATTGCACTGGAAACAAATGACAACAAATAAAAATAACGGACAACATCTGCATCAGGGTTCACATCCAAGTGTGCATCCCGATGAAAGCAAGTTCTTATCAGTACTATGGAAAAAATAGGTTTAAACAAATTCTTAACATTGTTTTCAACTGAGTGTTGTCATAATGCCTAATAAAGGTGTCTGAAAAAAAACAAACTGAGTGTTGTCCATTTTGGTTACCTCTTGTTCTCACTGCTAGAAAGCAATAGTTTCATCTAGAAATGCAAAATAACTTTCCATGCAAATAGGATTCAAATAGCATTCAAAATAGGATTCAAAAACCTTTATGTATTTTTTCCATTAAATTTGGCACAGCATGGAGGAATGTAAGTATATACTTCATGGAACTGTGCCCTTCAATCTTAGCTTGTCCAATTAATCCACTATTTTAATCTGCAATTATAGATTTAGTTTATTAATCTATTAATCAAATTGATTAAAGCATCAGCTTGATAATTATAAATTCAAACAGTTTCCGTTAGCTTGACTCTTCTAAAGTGGCTGAAGAACAGATACTATTATGCAAACAAAAGACTAGCCTAGAGTTCTATTTTTTGCCTCCTTACACTGTATTCTACATGAACTCTCAAAGAAATCAGCTAATGTTTCACACACATCAGCCTATCTTTAAGAAAAGGTAGGATAATACGTAACAAAACTTCCTTTCAGTTTCCACCACAGTAAGAAAACCTTAAGAAATATATTGTACTTACTTATTCTGATAGAGGACTCACAGTGATAGTAGCCATTTGGTTGCTTCTTCTTCAACATAGAGCAAAGATCTAGACGATTCAGGGTCTCATCTCCAAAATAATGGCTCTTGAAATCCTCAAACAAGGTTGGATCAATTCTTTTCACTCCCTTGAAATATCAAAGAAAAAGCACATACGAGTAAAATTATTATTAGCTGTAGTTACAATACCAGTATAGAACCATCAGTGTTCATAGTAATTTATAATGAAATTGTTCTTGTATAAACTGATATTCCTTTCCTACACTTCTCCTGAACAAGTTTTAACAAAATAGTTTTTAAATAAAATTGTTTGTTTTCTGGTTAATCATCTAATGTATATATAAGTTGCAGCAAATGAAGCACTAAGCTATATTGTCATAGTCAAAGCAGACAATAATTCCTCCTGCAATGTTCTTTTGCCTACGCAGTAGAGGAGATCCATGAACAGAAGCCAATTATCAACTGTGCATCACTTTTGTTAAATCATGTACTCTACTCCTGTACTTGATGCATTGGTGCATTCATTTTGTGTAGTATATTTTCCATCATTGCTCTGTGTGTGAGAAATTGTTGCCAGTTTTTGTTTATCCTAAGAAGCTGTCTGTGCTAAGCATGTTATGGTATATGGGGAAAGTATTGAATATATAACAGCAGAAGAATGAGGGCCTAATCCTATGAGGGTTTAATTTTCCAGTGCCGGTGGAGCCGTGCCAATGGGGTGTGCACTACATCCTGTGGTGGGGAGGCATTCAGAGGTCTTCTCAAGATAGGGGAACACTGTTCCCTTATATTTGGGCTGCACTGCAGTTGCACCGGTGCTGGAAAGTTGGATAGGATTGGGTCCTAAGACATTAATGGCACAATCCTATCCTGCATTCGAACAGGCAAGCCAGGAGGCTTGTGCTGCATCCAGCTCAGTTTAGTGGCCTTAAGTAGCTCAGTCAGAGGTATGGGGAAACATTTCCCTTTACCTATGGGTAAGGGCTGCTGGCCTCTATGGGTCTCCTCGGACATGCGACACCTCTTTAGGTGGCACAAGTCCAAGGAGAGTGGAGCGGCTTGAAGCTGCTCCATTCTCCCTGGAAACAGGGGTAGGGATCCGGCATAACTGCAGGATCCCAGCCCTACCGCCAGCTCCCCGCCCATCCGCCCCCAGGGCCACCCACCGCCAGTCCTCCCCCCGCCCAGGAACACCTCCCTTCCATCTCCTCCCTGTCTCCCCCCACCTACCTTTTCTGCTTGCATCGGCCCAGCCAGGCCAACACAAGATTTCAAGAGGAAGCCGGCGCGGAGGCTTATGTCAGCCTCTGCAGGCCGGCGCTTCTTGGAGCGCTGGCCCAACTTCCTCTCAAGGAGGCGCAAATGTGCCTTACAGGTCTGGATTGCGCCCTAAGCCTGTTTCAAAGAAATATGTAATTATTTGAATGGACTTTGATTATTTAATGTGTACTTTCCTCAAAAACACAGGTATACAATGCAAATAAATTTCTTTTGATCAATTAGAATAAAAGAAAAATACAAGTTAAAGAAAAATGATACACTGAACTTCTTTACATTTAGTTCTAATTATAATACAGGTCATCTATTATGTTTCAGCCACAATATTCAGTTCCCTATAAGTTTAACTACACAATGAACTTGCTAACTTTGAGAAAGTTTCCAGAGAAAGCTGAAACAAGGATCTCAAAATGTGGTTAGTCCCGTACACAGTCCAAAATGTTATTTTCCTTTTTCTAATTCTTGAAATGGTGATGACATCTAGTGGTAAATTATGTGGACTACAAGTGAGTTGCCCTTGGTATTTCCTAATTCCTCACAGACTCTTGCAACTCAAATATAACGTGCAGAGACTAGAGAAGTATTGACTGGGTTCATATAAATATTGTCCTGTCACACAGTCAGTCAGATATTAAGAAAAATACATCATGATTACCTCATAACTGATAAGTGATACAAGCATCCAATCGATAAACAATAAACATGAGCCACATGAGTGTTTCTGAAAGTGATTTTTTTTTTTAAGTTTCTAGGCTTCATTCTTTTGGCAATGGGATATGAAAAAGGCAACCTCATATACTACTTTTTCAGCAAGTGAAGGCCTTTCACTTGTTTTATTCTTCATGCTGTATACTGTGGTGATAGTATGCAGGTCCAAATAGAAGTACTGCACAACTGATGCTATAGTTTGAACGCTAATTGTCAGTGCTGGGGTGTGTGTGTGTGTGTGTGTCTGAGAGAGAGAGAGAGAGAGAGAGAGAGAGAGCTATTTATTGAACAGGATTTCTTACAGATTTCATTTGCATGATATTTTAGATACTAACTGTAGAAAAACTGCTTATTAATGTAAATTTATTAAAATAAGGATTTTCTTTTAAAGCAGAGGTGTCCAAAGTTTTTGGCAGGAGGGCCACATAATCTCTCTGACATTGTGTTGGGGGCTGGGGGGAAAAAAGAAGTAATTTACATTTAATATTTGAATAAATTTACATACGTTTACATAAATGAATATGTTAAAGATGAACTTATATGAATGAATTAAGGTCCTGCAATAGCTCAAGGCCTATAGCAAGGCTGGCCTTTGCTTTGCTGCCGCTACTTTATCATAGACATGAAACAGCAAGCAGTGGAGGGAGCCCTCGTCCCACAGCTCACGAGAGGTCAAACAGTCGCCCTCACGCTGAGAGCAATTGCATCGGGCCAGTGCAGGCTCCAGCAAGTCTCCGGAGGGCCAGAGGCTCATGGGAGACTGGGGGCTCCCTGAGGGCCGCATTGGGAGTCCTCAAGGGCCGCAAGTGGCCCCAGGGCCGGGGTTTGGGCACCCCTGTTTTAAAGTAAGGATTAAATTCAGGCAAGGAATGTTCACCACAGGGAATGGCCCTATTTGTGCTAAGGGTATAAAGAGTCTGAACACAGGAGTTTGGATACTGAAGCTGCTAAGACCAGTTTCAGCCTTGCTTTGGGCACTGAGCTGTATTTTTATCCTGGAGAAGGAGCTACTTAAAGGTTCCTTCTAGTTTTGGGGCCTGAACACTGGAGATAGAACAGGAATGTGCTTGGGCCTGAAAACAGGTCAGGTCTGCAGGACTGGGGTATGTTATCCTTCCCCTTGATGCACCCAGTTTTGTTGTAGGCCGTATCACATATGAGAAAGCATGCTGACATTTTGTTCCACACCTGCAGTCTGAAATGGTCAAGCCCAGACACAGATACATTGTCAGGGACTTCTGTTTCTACCTGGTTTGCCTTAATTCAGCACACTTATCTGCCTGGGGGATGAGGAATCATTTTGCGGAAGAAAAGATAACCCACAATAATAATTCACAACCCTCTTCACAACAACAAAATGGCAAAGTGCCTTATTTTGTTTAAAGAATGTTCTCACGGTCAATCTGTGTTTTTATTCTATTTTACTTCAGCAAACTCAGTGAAGCAGAAAAGGACTTCATTTAATCCCCTCCCCCAATCATATTATTCACACAGTAATGATCAAACCATAATCAAGGAGAATTCATTTGTTTTACATGACATCCTAAAAAGTTCCTTGCTTTTGTCAGCTTCTAAATCTATTCTTGTGTGGCCTGGTAACTAAAGCTCCAGTCAGCCAACAGCCCTTTCATCCTGCCAGGTCTTCCTCTGTTTCTTCAGGGGCTTGAGGGGCTGAGGAAGGGACTGCCTAAGCAAAATGGAGCTGGCTCCCACCGCACCGGCTCCTTGGGCTCTGAAACGATGGAGGAGGAAGAAAGGATCCTGTTCCGAAGAGTAGGGAGGGGCAAAACCATATTTGTGAGGAGATACCATGATTATCATAGTATTTATGATGAGGGGGCAGGAATTTGGTGGGCCGCTGTGAGATACAGGAAGCTGGACTAGATGGGCCTATGGCCTGATCCAGTGGGGCTGTTCTTATGTTCTTATGAATGAGAGAGGTTCGGTGAGGGATTCCATGGGAAGACAAGATTAAGCAAGAATTAATGAACAAAGGTTGCAGAGAAGGAAATAATAAGCAAAAGAGAGAACTTTCTAAAACTTGAAATCTAAGTGAAATCTTTCCTACTTAAAAAAAAAAAATGTAGGTTTCTTCTCCTTCTGCTTAAAGCAGGAAAGCATGAGGAGTGTGATGTTCCCCCGAAGCTCAAATTAGAGAAAAAGCATATAGGGCACAATCCTAACCAGGTCTACTCAGAAGTCTACCAAGTCCTATTGTGTTCAATGGGACTTACTCCCAGGAAAGTGAGGTTAGGATTGCAGCCTTAATTTGTCTGATATGTAAAGTTAGTGACTTTGAACAGTGAGCAGTCCTCTGGCACCGACAGAACCAAAAAGTACAAGACTAGAATCAATGCATCTACTTTTAGGCATTTTTATTCTATTCTCAGGAATAATTCATTTTTTAAAAACAATTCATAAACCATATATATATATATATATATATATATATATATATATATATATATATATATATATATATATATATATATATATATATAATAAAACCTAGAGTTGACTCTCTTTCTGCAAGCAGCTCGTGTGACAGATCACTACCAAACACATGATGGGCATTGTAGTGTTTCACTCAGCATACATCACAAGTGTCTGCAACAGTGAGCTGGTCTCTTGGAAGATAAACTTTCCACTACACACAAAAGAGAAACAAGTATACCAGTCTGAGATAACAGCCCAATCCTAACTGCAATTGGGACAGTGCACAGGGGGTTTTAAAAATGTGGAACACTATTCCACTGCCATAAAATGTCTGCCAATGGCATGAACAGCATGTCATCAGCGGCCATTTTGTGGGAGCTGCTGCAAGAGGTGAACAGCATCTCCGCCTTGCAGCTGGAGCCCACTGCCCCACCAGAGCCAGTAGTGGGGGAGGGGTGGAACATGGGCAGAGAGTGGGAGAAATGGGGGAGTGTCTGGGAGGGGAGGGGGCAGAATAGTGGGTGGAAGGGGGTGAATATTACTGTAACTTGCACCAATATCCACATCCCAATGTTCTCCCATTCCCTCCTTACTCAGCTTGTTCCTGTGCCAGCAAAGAAGCTGGTGCTGATCCAAGATGACCCACTGGGGTTACGGAAACTTACCCTCAGTTAAGGGAACAAATGTTCCCTGGAGAGACCTCCATGACTGCTCCCCACCCAGGATGCAACATATGCTCGAGTGGCACAGCTGCATCAGTGGGGGAACTTACAGCTCAACTCTGAGCTTCCCAGCGCCTGCTGGAGCAGGGGCACTTTCATCCCCTTCCCCCAGGGAAAGTCCCAAGCTCCACAATGAGGCTTCTCAAGTCTGCACCGGCTACACAGAGTTCAGAATACAGCAGAGCAGAGCACCACTGACCCCACACGCCCTGCCTACTCCCCACCCTCCTTCAGCCCTCTCCCACCCCCAGAGGCCACACTGCCACCTGGCAGTTACACTTATCCCTGGTGGCAGAGCATCCGCCTTCTGCCACCGCTGGGCCCAGTACCTGACTGGCATGGGCCTCCCTACTCATGAGGGTTCCATAAACATGCTTTATGGCATGTTTATGGCACCCAATGCCAGCACTAAAGCTCAGAACCAGCACTGGGCCAATTTAGGATTGGGCCCTCAGTTAGGATTGAGCATTAAGCCCCCAAATGCAGCATGTGAACCAGTCTTTAGTTTGAGTTTCTAGAAGTTTATATTTGTGAGTAACAGGATAGCTCACAATAACTATTATTATTATTTTGATTATACCCCCATGCACACTGAGTGGCTTAAAGCATTTTTTCTACCTGTTAATAGACTATTCCCCAAGGTACTCACAATCTTTAAAAAAAAAAAAGTTTCAGGAATTAAGAGAACAAATTAATTCAAAAATACCATTAATTAAAAAAATGTATATCCCACCTTTCCATGAAAAAGCAAATACCCAAGGCAACTTACAAAGTTTCATAATAAAATGTAAAATATATAAAACCAAAAAGTTAAATCTATTTGGTCTAAAAAGAGGTAGCAGAGCCAAAACACTATTGCAGTGGCACAGAGGACAGGCATCAACTTCTCCTCCAAACGCCCATAAAGAATAAAGGAAAATTGGTTCAGAGCTTAGTCCAAGCTACAACTGAACCTCTGAGACTCTGCACAGCAAGGAGGCATGTGCTGAGTCCCAGCTCCTCAATGGATCCTCTTTCCCAGCAGCAGTACCAACTGTTCAGGGTGACTATTGAAAAGAATGCTGCAGAGTAGGTTGAGAAGAACTCAGGTCTAGGTGTGACAGCTGCAGGTGCTAAGTCGATTATAGTGCATCATACTGAGCACAGACAATATTACAATATTTGAGTGTCACAGATTTAACACTTTTGGAAAAATGCTGTTTCTTCATACTTATACACTCTATGTGTATAATGTGAACGGTAACCAACTTTCTTCTTCATATTTTTATATTGTTAATGTTCTACTCCATATTTCTTCATATAATGATGTTTGCAAAAGCCCTGTATTGTCTACCCTAGTATATCACCTTCATAAAAAGAATCATGAATCTGTTCATAACTGTAATTTCTAGTGGCTGATCAGAATCAAAGTCCAGCTCCTGTATATTTAGAATCACTTCAGGAGTTGTTTAAAAAAACAAACAAATCTGCTTTCATAGCTGCTTTTCATATTTCTATATTAGAGATAAGACTAGATGATGGATATTAGGACAAAAGATTCAGATTCTAACTATTCCCTTTATGTAATTTATTCTCTCTAGACACTACTCAATGAGTATGTCATATAATACTTCAGAATTAATACCTTAAAAGAACAATTCAGGTAAGAATATCATTTATCAGGTAAGAATATAACAAATCTCTCAATATCATCTACAGCAAAGAATATATTTATTTTCCTTGAATATCCAAGTTTCCCTTCTCTATCTTAGCTCTCCATGAACCCTATTGTTTCTATGGAAGCCTTCCTTGTTTCTAATGGAGTTAGAGCCCTGTTATTATTTCTACCCTCCCCCACCAATGCAGCAGCACCAAAATGGCTACTGCTGCATCTTGCAGTAGGGTGGGCAATCCAGGAGGCTCCACTGGGTAAGAGAACTATGTTAAAATATAGATTTACCACCCAATCTTTTTATCATATACATCTAAGTATGATAGTCCAGAAAACACACACACACACCCTAATGTTGAAAAGAGATCATTGTGTGATGAGCAGTGCAATCCTATCTTGCACTGGAACAGGCAGGCCAGGAGGCCTGTGCTGTATCCAGTGCAAGACTGGGGCCAGAAGTGGCTCAGTCAGAGGCAAGGGAAAACTCTTCCCCTTAGTCCCGGGTAAGCCACCACAGCCCCAATGGGTCTCCTCAAACTAGCACCACTCCCGGAGTTGGTGTAAGTTCGAAGAGAGTAGAGTGGCTTCAAGCTACTCTGTGCTGTTCAGGGAACGGGGTTGGGATCCAGCATAACAGCCAGGTCCCAGCCCCACCACCCACTCCCCACCCACCCCCAGGACCACCTTCCGTCCACCCTTCCCCCGCCCCGGAACGCTTCCCTCCCGCCTTCTCCCCATCCAGCCCAGACCCCTGCGTCGGCCGAGCTCGGCCAATGCAACCTTCCCTTCCCAAATGGGCATGGAGGCTGGATGCAGCCTCCATGAGCTGGCGGGCGACCCTGCGTCAGCTCAGCCAACGCTCAAGGAAGCACAAACGTGCTTCACGGCACGTTTGCAACCCTGCTGGGTCAGTGCAAGGGACTTGCCCTGGCCTAGGGCGCAGCCAGGATTGTGCCCTTAGTTAACTCTTTTGAAACCTTACATTGAGGAGGCCTCTGTGACTGCCTCCACCACCGGAAGATGCAGTATACTCCCCACTGGCACAGCTGCATTAGTACTGGAAAGTTGGATAGGATTGGACCCTTAATGTTCTTATGAATAATAAAAGTAATTATAACTTAAACTTAGGCAGAAATTTATAAGAAATAGAAGATAACTTAGAGGCAGATGGGAAGGTGTCTCACAGGATGAATGCCTAACACAAACTTTGTATATTCAGCCACACAGGTTCTAGAATTGTCACCATCAAAAAATGAGTGCCACTGCTATTCCTGGCACCCACTGCGAGCATCCGCCAATACCTGTCTCTGAAGAAGACGATGAACAAAGGCAGTCTGAGATCTATATGTGCATATTGTGGTATGGAGGAGAGTTGGGAATTGCTTACTATGACACAGCAGACTGCTCAATCTACTATATGCCTGACACACCAGACAATGAAGACCTTAAGCTGCTGCAGAAAGTGACTGAGGAGGTACTCCCCAAATACATATTAAGCAGCGCTAAGCAGGATCATAGCATAGCCAAATTCCTGACCAATATAAGTGCCACTACAGGAGACATGAGGGAAGAAGGAAAGCCAGAGGTTGTACTCTATCCAAATATGGATTTTGGCTTAGAAGTAAGTAAACAAAGGATCCTATCTCGGCAATTCCCCTTTGTTCCCTCTCACATGACTGCAACTGAGCGCATTCTCTATTTGTCTTCCATTATTCCGTTTGAGAGCCCACTCATGGTAAAAGCAATAGGAGGGCTGCTGAAGTTTCTTGACAGAAGAAGGGTTGGAGTTGAACTGGAAGACAATAGTGTTGGAGTTCCCATTCTGGCTTTTAAAAAGTTTGTATTAACAGATATTGTAAATGTGGATCAAGATACTTACTGTGTTCTGCAAATATTTAAAAGTGAAGTACATCCTTCTGTGTATAAACAAGCCACTGGGAAAAAAGAAGGACTCAGCTTATATGGAATTCTGAACCACTGCAGGTGCAAGTGGGGGGAGAAGCTGATGAGACTGTGGTTTATGAGGCCCACCCGTAACTTGACTGAGCTGAACAAACGCCTGGATGTTATCCAGTTCTTCTTGTTAAGTCGGAATCATGAAACGGTACTGACCTTACAGGAGTGTCTCAAAAATATTAAAAATGTACCTCTAATTCTTAGGAGAATGGCTCTTTCTAACACAAGGGTAAGTGACTGGCAGGCACTGTATAAAACTGTTTATAGTGCTGTGTGCCTCAGAGATGCATGTCGCTCCTTGCCAAGCACCATTGAACTCTTCCAGACTATTTCACAGGTCTTCACTGATGATCTGCACTATATTGCCAGTCTAATCAGCAAAGTGGTTGATTTTGAAAGCAGCATCTCAGAAAATCACTTCATTGTCAGACCAAATGTAGATCCCACCATTGATGAAAAGAAACGGAAACTGATGGGGCTCTCAGACTTCCTTACAGAGGTGGCCCGAAAAGAACTGGAGGATCTGGATGATCGGATTCCATCATGTAGTGTTATTTATATTCCCTTGATAGGATTTTTACTCTGCATTCCATGGATGCGCACAATGGTGGACAAGAGTGACTTTGAGATTGAGGGTCTGGATTTCATGTTCTTGTCAGAAGAGAAGCTGCATTATCGCAGTGCTAGGACAAAGGAATTAGACAGCTTGCTTGGTGACCTTCACTGTGAAATAAGGGATCAGGAAACACTGATCATGTACCAACTACAGACTAAGATTCTGGAAAAGTCTGCAGTGCTTAGTGATGTGATTGAATACACAGCACACCTGGATGTGCTGTTGTCTCTAGCAGTGATGGCTCGTGAGAATGGATACACCCGCCCCCACTTCTCTCACTCCCATATGATCCGTATTAAGGATGGAAGGCATCCACTGATAGAGTTATGTGCAAAAACCTTTGTGCCCAATTCAGCGGACAGTAGTGAAGGTTATGGTCGGATCAAGATCCTTACTGGGCCCAATTCATCTGGAAAGAGTGTATATCTAAAGCAGGTGGGCCTTATTACATTTATGGCCCTCATTGGCAGCTATGTACCTGCTGCTGAGGCTGAGATAGGAGCAGTGGATGGAATATATACCAGGATCCACAGCAGAGAATCAGTATCTCTTGGGTTGTCTACTTTTATGATTGATCTTAACCAGGTAGCCAAGGCAGTGAACAATGCCACTGAAAGATCACTGGTACTCATTGATGAGTTTGGCAAAGGCACAAACACAGTTGATGGTCTGTCTCTTTTGGCTGCTGTGCTAAGGCATTGGATTGGACAAGTAACACACTGTCCTCACATTTTTGTTGCCACTAATTTCCATAGCCTTGTGCAGCTGAAACTCCTACCTGATACTCCTCTTGTGCAATATCTGACCATGGACACCCAACAAGATGGTGATGAACTTGTGTTTTTCTATCAGATCAAAGAAGGTGTATCCACAGTCAGTCACGCAGCGAATATTGCAGCCTTGGCTGGCATGCCACCTAAAGTGATTTCCAGAGGAACAGAAGTGTCAGAGCTGCTCCGCAGTGGAAAGCCCATCCAACATATTGATCATTCTTCAAAAGATAAACAGCTGAAAAGTTGCAGATCTCTGGTAGATAAATTCCTCTCTCTAGATCTCAGTAACCCCCAACTGGATTTAAAGGAGTTTATGAATCAGGAAGTGCTATCCTCCTCAGCCTCACCTATTAAGATGACATGGTGTATTCAGTGAATTCCTAAATGAAAGAGCTTGGCTTATGCTTCTTTAGGACATCAACCAGAAACAGTAATTGACAGTTTCTCTCAAGTGAATTCCTCTCCAGATGGCAAATTAACTTGCACAATTTATAATCCACCAAGCTGAATGCAGCCTACTGGCCACGCATTCTGGACTGCCAGGTGCTTGATACCCTTTTCCCTCTATCTGTGCAGTACCAGAAAGGCAGCAGAACCATGTTTAGTGTGTCCCCAATGACCCATCATCTACAGCAAGTGAGCTATGCTGATGGTAGGCTGCAAATTGCGTGGGCCTGAAATAAAATGTGTATAGCAGCAAACCAAACAAACTTAGTTTACAGAAAGTCATATTAGTAAACCGATACCCCTAATATGTATGTTTAAAACACAAATGTTTGTAGACTTTTCTTTTTTCTCTTACTGACCTGCATAGTTGTCTACGAAGTGATATTTTGTCATGTAACTGGAGTCAATTTAAGCAACCTGCTTTTCCTCCACTTTTGTTATCTTAATGTCCCTGTACTCAACCAAGCAATATGCGCCTGTCTAGAAGGTTATTTAAGTAGAGAGCCCAGGGAAATCTACAATTTTAAAGTAAAATAGAATGAATGCAGTTTGTTACAGCAGATCTTTGGCAGGCTCTGTGTGTGTGGGGGGAGGGGTATTTTCATGCACATGTTATGAGCTGGCATTCCACTGGCAGCCCAATCCTAAGCTGTGCTGCGCAGCCAATCAGGCTACATGGCTTGTGCTGCATCCAATCAGCTCAGGGGGCAGCTGGAAGTCTCCTCGGGCTAAGGGGATATATTTCCCCTTACCCTGGGTAAAGCCCCAGCCACCCTTATAGGGCTCCTTGGAGCAGCGGGGATGGCTGCACTGTCTCAAGCATGAGTTTGGATTGCATTGTGAGTCACATTTCCTTCTGCTTCATGTTATCTATCATTTGTATATCTTACAGAATTATGATTCCCTCAGTAAAGTTTCTAGATTTCAATTTTAAATTCTGTACACTTTTCTTAAACAATCTTAAAGCCTCAAAAGTTTAAAAACACTCTTAAGTTTTGTTTGTTGGTAACTATTTCTTACTATTGATACACTAGATGCAACCAGGCAATACATAAAGAAACTGACATGTTCAAATGTTATTTGGTGTTATGGGAGCAAACCCGCCAGGAGCCTTGGCCTTATAAACCTCCTCCCTGCTCCTCTTTAGCTCTCATATTAATTAATTAATTTCTGATTTTCAACAACCTATCATTTGCTATAACATCTGAACTAGCACACTATGTTTTGTGTTTGCCTTCCAGGATATCAAACCAGTGATCCCAAAACTTCTTCTAGTTTCATAGCACTGAACCATGAACACATTACATCTGTTTGTCCATAAAGACTGACTCTTGGTATCCGTAGATTTTCTTCCTGCAGATCTGACTCAACGCGTTTGACCTGTGTTGATCCAGACCTGAACCCTCTGAAGGTGACTGAAGCTGTGCTCTGGTCACCTTCGGACAGCTTTCTGAAGTCTGCAGAGGCTGTGTGCATCCACCCTCAGCCTCTGTGGGCTTCAGAATGGCCATTTCAGGTTGAAAAACATCACTTCCAATTTCCAGTGATGATTTTAATCCTTTTAAGGCATTTTGAGGCCCTGGGGTGAATGGAACCTCCGTGGGTTTCAGAAAATCCTCCAGATGCAACCAGAGCCCAGCTCCCGTCACTTTCGAAGGCTCGAAGGAGCCAAAACAGCGGATTTGCTTATTTGCGGTTTTGGGTATCTTCGGGGGGGGGCTGTGTGTGTCTGAGAATGGATCCCTGAGAATGGATCCCGATACAGAGGCCCGATCTGTATTTTCAAACTGCATTGTACAAAAGTAAAACTTTGGGGGAAAGTACTTATATCTTCTCCCTTCCCCCAGTTTCCTAACCTATAAAAAAAGAAAAGAACCCATGAGTCACAACCAGACATATATAGGGGGTAGGATAACCTTCTCTTAGATGCCCTGTTTTGGAGTTTATAGAGAGAAAAGGATGACTAATGCTGTTCATATCCTAGCAAGAGAAAACTAGATGCATTCCTTATTTACAAACATTCCTGTCTAGCATTCCTTATTTATAAACAATGGTGAAAATTGACTGGATCAGAAATCATTTGGTAAGACTCTAGATTTAAGGCAAGGATAAATCTATAGATATGTAAAATAAATAGTACAAGGTTTCATATAACAAATAAGAAATTATCAAATCAATTGCTATTCCTAAATTAACTACACTATTAAAATTTTTACTAAATAATAATTTAATGAGATAATTCAAACTTGGAGATTTTCTGTGTTTATTATGTTTCAATTTTCTAATGTTTTACCTACTGTTCAATGTTATCAGACGCTTCCATGTTTTTCAGCTGAATTATTGTTGCACTATCTATTAACCTATGATTTCACAACAGTACTTACTGTGCTTAGGGGAAAGTATGACGAACAGTTTACACAATTGAAACAGATGAACGCTGGAATATTTATCATAATATTTGTCACAGCACACACTGACAGTTCTGGAGCAAGTGTCTAATAGCAGTTGTGTAGAGCAATGATTCTCAAACTTTTAGGGAAATTTACTCCCTAGGTAAGATTTGCGGGGAAGGCGTGAGAGCAGCAACGCAATCCCCAGGATTGCGTCACTAAGGGTGGCAAAGGGGGTGCTTTTACTCACAGATGGCCAGTGCAAGAGTCAGAAGGTGTGGGAAGCATCAGGAGGGCTCCCTAATGCTTAGAATGTTGAAATGAAGCAATCGAAAAGCACCTCCTGGAAATGGTAGTGCTTTTTGATCACTCCTTTTGAACATTCTAAGCATTGAGGAGCCCTGAAAAAGGTTGTGTGGGCTTCCTACACCTTCTGGACCTTGCGCTGGCCATCTGTGACTAAAAGCACCCACACACTTTGCTGTCCTTAGCGACACAATCCTGGGGATTATGTTGTTGCCCTGCCCCTTAAAGGAATGGGGGAAGCTTTACACAAACTGAGAACCACTGACATAGAGACACATCAAATATGAATACACTAGGAACAGCAATTGTTGCAATTTAATGCAGATAAGCCTAAACTAATTTATGGCAGAAAATTGTGTTTGAGCACTTAATATAACCTGAAATCCTTGAACATAACCTGAAATCCTTGAAAACCTGTACAAATTACATTGTTTTCATTGAAGCTGTGTGCTCAAACACAAAAGTTTTTCATTAGCAGAGCAATCCAATGCATATTTATTCAGAAGTAAGTCTCACTGTATTCAATATAAGTGTATATTCAATATGTCTCACTATATTTCCATGTTAAATGTGTACAGGATTGCAGCCTTTCCTGGGAGTTAAATCCCACTGAACGGAAGTTACTGGAAGTTACTTCCTGATAGAAATGCCTAGGATTACCCTGCAAGATAATGAAAGGTTAAGGCTGCAAAGCCCTAGTACAACAATATTAGCATGTACTTGTATTCTGAGGTCTGTTTTGTTCTTGGTTTTCCATGCAACACTGCATGGTTTTCATTTACAGCAGCACAAGGTTCTACCAGTTCCAAACTTGGGAGGAAAAAATGGTTTATGGATATAACCCTTTAAAGTTAACGTTTTAATTTAATTCAGTATGGTTTATGTCTTGAATGACTTGACACTACTATGTAGTTGGATCATCAACAATGAATTCTCATATTCGTATAAATAAAATAAAATACTGGATTAGATTAATAATTTAACCAGTAAGTTATCATGTGACCCAGGCATGTTTCAGATCCCCCGCCCTGAATGTTTAACATCTTAAGGTACTAATGCAGTTGTCTGAACAGGCCTTTCTTCTACTGATTATTTCCAACCTGGCATTCAGCATTCCTTGGTGCTCTGGAGCTCAAAAGTACCAGGTGCATTAACTCTCTCCCCAGTCAAAGCTCCAGAGGTCTTGCCTGGATGCCTGCCAGAAGGGAACTGTATGAGGACCAAACGGGACTGGCACAAGAAGGTGCCCAAATCCTTTAAGGCGTCTCCCACCCCTGCATCAGTGCCCTTGGTCTCTCTCCTGCCTGAAGTAGGAGGCCTCCTAGCATGAGTTCCTATATATGTTCTTGAGTCATTATCACACTGGGAAGGGACTGTAGTTCAGTGGTATACATACTTGGCATGCTGGTTCAACTCCTAATATCTCCAGATAGGAGAATTTTCCTGCCTGAAAACTCTAGAGCCACTATCAGTCAGTGAAGACAATACTGAGATAGATGGACCAACTGTCCGACTGTATAAGCTGCCTCGGTCAGTCCACTGAAACCAGTTATAATTGTTAGTTATCATAGGAGCATGCTCATAATGACCAATGAGTATAACTGTTTGATTTACATTACCAACATTTGTACTCTATGTGTGTAGGACACTTGCTCCTAATTCAGAGGTCAAATTTGGTCCACAGTACTCATTGCTACTTAACAAACAAATAAAAGGACTCAGAGATAAAAAATTATAGTAACAAAGAAGGCAAGACACAGAAAGTAACAGAAAATACAGTGTAGAGTTATCCTGGTTCATATTCATATAATATGAACATATGAGATATTTCACAAAAGGAGCAATTAATTTTTGAATTAATCCTAAGCCCTATATGGTCTTTAAATTGCTCTGAAAATTGGCTGACAAGCAAGATCAAAAAAACATTTTCTCAAGAAAGTGAGACTTGCAAAAGCCAGATACAGTACTTGAATATGAGTTACAAAGATTGCTTTTAAATAAAAGCAGAATTTTCTTGCTTAAAATGATGGTTCCTAAAAACATTAGTAGTCAAAGCCTTACCAATTTCTCTCTTTTCAAAGAGAAAAAACCCAATTAGATTGTAATCAGATTATAGCAAGAGGAAACCGGATACATTTCCCTCTGATCCTCTGAATTTGGTTTCTTTTCCTGGTTGTATAGATGTATGCAATGTAAGAAGTGACTGCACCTGTTTTCGTAGTTTTGGTGACTTTGACAGCTTCATGAAGGTCATGTGAGGCTTAAAAGCTCTGTCATCTCCAGTGAAGATGCCGTTTTCTTGAAATACCTTCTTCACAATATCTAGATAGGGATAAATGGAGAGGCTCTAATATACAAAGTACTGAGCATGCTGAAACATATGCCAAAATATGAGCGAAATTTGATCCATGGGTGGGAAAAAAGAACAATCCATCTGGAAACCAAACAATTTCATACTTGCAACCTAACATAAACATCACATAAAATTCACATGAAAATTGTTTCTTTATAAACGGATAGACCCATCCAATGATGCTTGAGATGATCACTGTCCCACCTACCCCAACAAAGATTTGTGGTGGCTTAAAAAGCTTCAAGCATGTAGGTGAGTTGTCTTGCCTCGGTCACGCTTGGTTTTGGCCATATACAGGTGTGCCACCTAATCCATGGAGATTCTGTTCCTGAACCCTCCACGGAAAACTGAAACTGCAGACATGGGTGAATGCCTGTACATGCAGTCTGGACCCACTGGTGGACCCTCCGAAGTCATGGATTTTGAGCTCTATAGCTCAGTTTGAGCCCAGCAGAGGCCGTGGACAGATATCCATGGCCTCTGCTGAACTCAAAAACCCCTCTGGAGGCAAGGACAGCAGAGCAGAGCAGCTGAGAGGTGCTCTGTAAAGTGATGCCTTGGCAGAAGCAGCACAGCTGAAAGGGTGGCCTGTGTGATAATTGCACTCTCCCAGCAACTCAGCAGTGTCTCTCTTCTCGCTCCTCCCGGTCTGCCTCTTGACTTGTACCATTTGTTGCCTTCTGAAGCCTCCTTTAGTCTTTGTCGCCCAGTGCTTCAACAGAAGTAGTGCCAATGAAAGGGCAGCTAGCATGATAATTTGGTTCTCTCAGTGGTGCCCCTTCAGCTGCACCACTTCTGTTAATGTGTCACTTTGGAGCTGAGCAGCTGGTGTTGGTGCTGGGATAGCCCAATTATCATGTGGTCTGGATTAAGAGCTTCTGTTTCAGATCCTGATACTGTCAGCACTTGGGGCCAGAGGAGGGGGTCTGAGCACTACGGAAGGAAACTTGTGCACATGTGTGCACATGTGCATGTTGTACTTTAAAAAGTAAGAAAACGTATAAAACTTTTCTTTAAAAAACAGGGTATTAGTGAGATAGTTCTTTAATAATTCCCACTGTACAAAGAAAATGACAGTAGCCATACTTAATTTATTTCAAACATACACATATTTGAGTGCACATTTGCTTTCCTTCATTTAAGCCGTTTCTGCCTAGGGGAATAATAAGGACAAAGCTCAGGCAACTGTTTTCCATGAACAAGTTTTCACATTAAAGATAATGGGCTACATGCATACTTCGTTAACTTCTGTAGAAGCACTACAGAGATAAATTTGGCTTATGATGTTAAAAATGCATTTCAAATTAATGTTTGCAGTATCTCAAGATTACAGAATTCAGAATTAAGTTAAAAAGAAATCAGCATTTAGATGAGTGTTGCTGCTGGAGAAATATCAATGGAATGTGTCATTAACTTCTGTTTATTATCAGTTGTATTTACAGTAAAAATTGGTCATTTGGGGCCTCTCACAGTGATGAAAAAGAACATAATATGATGCCAAGAGCACAGTATCACATCTCCATTGCAATGCTTGGTCTGTTGCAGAACCTAGTTTGCTCACAGCATTAAAAAAAACAAAAAAACACACACACACAGATTGTGGGAGTTATGTGTTCCTGTACTGAAGAAGGGGAACACACTGCCAATGGTAGGGTAATGTTCGCAAAACATGCTAGTGTTGGCCACTTAACAGAGCTATACAACTGTGTAAAACAAAATACATATTTGTTGCCACAGCAGACATTAATTCACATCATATGAACTAAAACAATGACCCATTTCACAGTATCAAAGGAGGTAGACCGTTGATCCTTAATCTCTTCATCACCTTGTTTTCCTTGCCATAAATTAACTACTAATATAATTTTATTACTATGCAAGCTTCTTTTAATTAAGTTTAATTATTAACTCATATACTAGGCATCCACTCCTTTCAGTGGTTTTTCCTTCAGCAAAAATGTGCTCCATGATCATCATAAATATATTTAAATATTCCATCAGCTGTGTCAAAACTCACTGAAGTATGAATGACCACAACTATGTACAATCATACATATTTGATGTGCAATACTCTGGTTGCTCCATTTCTGTCCTGTTCTATTAATCTAAGATGCCAGCCTCAAAAAAGAAGTGCTACTTGCATATGGAAAAATCAGCAGCATGAATCTGTGGCATCATTTAAATAACTTATTTAGAAAACCAAGTAAATCTGAGTACAGATATGAAGGTAGCAGCCCAATCCCAAATTCCTGATACACCAGTTTATTTCTACGTATGCTGGAGCACCTACAGCCCAGCTGGCATAAAAGTCTACACGCTGACGCCAGAGACCAGTACAATGTTGGAAAAACACCTTGTCAACGGAGCAACTCTGCTGGCAGAGAGGCTAAAACAGGGTGGAGAGTGTGGCATAACATGAGAGGAATGAGGAAGAATCAAGGTGTGCCATATCCTAACCATATCCTTCGGACGATGGACATGCCCCAAACACCAGGAAAATGTTATGCCAACAACAGAGGTGGTGCAAGTAGGAAGTAACCATATAAGGAACAATGGGAAAGGGAAAAACAGCAGAAAATTGCACCTTCTGCCACCAACCTGCCTTGCTCACTCTCCTATGACTGAGCCAGTCACAGCACACCAACCCCAGTATTAAAGCCCCTTCCAGGGAAACTGCAACAAAAATGTGTGATATGAAACTATACCTTTCTAGTCTCTCAAAGGGAAATTTCAGTGATAGATACAGCCTTGCTTGGAGGAGATGGTTTGCAAACCCATTTGTGTGTTTCTCTTTTAGATACTGCTCTATCACTGCTATTTTTCAATAAAAATATTTACTGGATCAACACTTGTTGCTACTGGGTAGATTAGAATCCCTTCTTTTCACTCTGGTTGTTTCTTACCTCTGATGGCTGAAGGGTAGGACTCTGAGGGGAAGGGCCTCTCTGCTCCTAAGGTCTGCAGCATCCTTATTCTGTGAACACCTGGGCTGTGGCAGGAGATGCTGTCTCCTGCTGTGGCTGGATGGTAAGAGAGCAGCTTTGTGGAATAGCTGGTGAGTCTGCCTCCCCCTCTTCTTTTATCCCTGCCATGGGTGTTTCTGGTTAATCATGCAAAAGCTTGACTTTTAAAATGTGTGATTCTAATGGATATATTCTGACTTATTTTTTTCCTGATGCTTTAGTAATGTTTTTTAGTCATTTTGCTATGGTATGTTTTTTGACTTGTGAACTGCCTTGAGGTGACCTGGATTAGGAAAGATGAGGTATCAATTTGGATAACAACAACAGTTGACTCTTTGTACTGATCAGCGCTAATAAGGGCTAAAAGACTCTGGACAGCATCAGACAATGGCCTTGCAGAAAGTACATATCATTAATAGAGACTCTTATGTTTTTGGAAACTTGTCCATACCATCAGAAACTTAAGTAAGCAAACATTGGTTCAAATACTGGCATCAACTATTATTTACTTCGTAAAATGCACCCAATTTTTGTGAACCTTCTGTAATAAATATATTTCAGTTTAACATACAAACCTGGTTATAACACTGGGTCTGTTTTTGGGTTGCAATCCTATGCACACCTTCATGGGCGTAAGTTTCATTGAACACAGTGGGACTAACTTCTGACTAAATGTGCATAGGTTTGTGCTGTGAGAGGACTATTCTGATCATTTCATATCTGGATAATGCAAGTATCTGTCCTATTCATAACCGACTACTGTACAAAACAAAACTGTTACAAATGTTCATCTGGCATAACCAACTGTTTGTTATGAGCATGTGTAATATTAGTTGTGGGCAAACAGCACAGGGACGGCCATCACTGCCTGTGAGCTTACCAGGAGCAAGAAGGCATCCGCTATAGGACGTTGTCCTGAATTAGATTGACTCTGATGGAGCAAGAGTGGTTCTTATATTCTTATATGCAGGCGTGCCCCCTTATCTGCAGAGGTTCCGTTCTGGAACCCCCATGGATACCGAAACCGCAGATAAGGCAAATGCCTGTCCCTGTGGTTCCAGGGAGCCACCACCCCTACGGAGATGAAGGTAGCTCTGCTCTAGGGCTTCCCCAAGCCTCCCAATGCCTGGTAAGGCATTAAAAACATCACATCCGGTTTCTCCGTGAAACCAGAAATTGCTTTTTTTTTTTACTTTAGAGTGCAGTCTGAGACCACCAGAGGCTGGGGACAGACATCCCTTCAGAGGTGAGGGGATGCAAGCAGGGGTGCGTGCGCTGCGGGGTCCTCAACCCAATCTGTGAAGTGAATCTGCAGATATGGGGGCCCCCTATACTGGAGTGCAATAACAAGCACTTATATGAAAACATACAGCAATAGAAATGAATTTATCCTCCATACATCTTGTTGGCATCCTTCAGTCTCGGAAGACTACGGTGTCACGCTCTGAATGGTGGTTCTGGAACAGAGTGTCCTCTCCAGTGCGCGAAGCCTGGGTAAAGTAGGTATGGAGGATAGGCTGTTACCCATGCAGCAAATCCCCCCTCTCCACGTCACTGAAATGGTCCAATGGAAAGGCAGAGGCCAATACGGTTGGTTCCAGCGGCGTCGCAGGAGTTGCCAGAACGTGACTGTATTCAGCCATGAACTGCCTCAGGGACTCTGGCTCCAGATTTTGCCTTGAGGTTGACTCCTGAAGCCTTTTCCATAACTGGATGTAGCCACAAGGTAGTGGAGGTTTGGGATCAGAGTTTTCCTTCTCTCAGATGAGCTGCCTTCCCAGGCTGACGAGTCCCATCTACCCGGTGGCTATCCTCCATATAAAACATTCACAAAGTATCCAGCCTAAATATACTGTATACTGCCTGGCTAAAAGGAAGGCAAATATCTTGTCTGTAAAAAAAGACAAAGAGTAAAACTGACCTGATTTCTTTTACCATTATTCATCTCCAAGGAGATCTCCTGAACGTGAGCTGCTCGGTTCATGAAATATAGGCTCCCCCCTGTGGCCAGAACACCACTTTTTTGTACAGAAACAGCAGGAATCTTAAGCAACAGCTGCCAATTCTACAAGATAACTCTTTTGTGTTGCACAGCTGGTTTACAGTATTGAGGTTCATGTCACTGATTATTTCTGTTAGTAAAATTCACTGTACTGTGGAACTGATCTATCTTGCTTTCCAGCAATCCGTGTATGCCTTACCACTGTACCACTGAAAGAAATACTGTAATGTGGTCCTAATGGAGCAAAGGACGTCAAATCTGTCTCAGAAGTTCATTCGGGGATGCCGTATAAACAAAACAAAAATAAAGCCAGATGGTCTCACGTAACACAGCTTTTAAACTGTTGGTCTTGTCAGCTTAGGGCTGATCCTTACTGGAAGATGATCCAAACTGATGAATAATATCAGCAGACACTACTTACGACTTCTAATCACTTCTGGATCAAAGTTTTCGTACAAGTGCAACTTGTTGCTTCCTGCAGATAATCACCTGGCACTATAAGTGTTCAGCAGATGTATACTGAGCAAGAAATACACATTCTATCTGCTTAAATATTCAGACCCCACTTAGTCTGCATCTCAGTGTTTACCTCTTTGGGATTTGGTTCAGAGACCTGCTGCCAAGAACAGGCAAATGCTTCCCTGGAAAACCCAGATGCTCCTGGTAACATGTACAGCAGCTACATTAGAGTTGTGCCTAATTAGATTCATGCATTAAATGGTTTGCTGGTCTAAAGATCTCAAACTTCCTGTTATGGCTTCTGTCATACTGTGGACAGCTAGTGATAAACAGGCAAAGTCAAAACCGATTTCACAAGGTACAGAAGGGACAATCTGAGGTTTAAACATTACAAGTGTAACTCACATAACCTGCAGGTGGAAATAGACAAATATCGAATCTATGTGGCTGCCAACTTAAGAGGCAGCCCCATGTCTCCTCCTCCCCCTCTCCCGATTACATCGAGTAAAAGAAAACATGGAGTACGATGTGCTGTGTTGAGTTTGCCTGGTCCTCCTGCAAACAGCAGCCACTGAACTAGAGCAAGAGTGAGGAAACAATGCAATGATGGACTAACACACATTTTCTTTTACTAAACATGAGGGTGGGGAGGGGATGTGGTGATGATGTTTCAGCGGGAGTCACTCATTTTCGGTATCATCTAGCTTAGTGGTCTCTAAACTGGAGACCACTAAGCTAGATGATACTGAAAATGAGTGACTGGAGACCAAACTGGAGACCACTGCGCATTACAAATAGTCACCCAGCACATAAGAACATAAGAACATAAGAACAGCCCCACTGGATCAGGCCATAGGCCCATCTAGTCCAGCTTCCTGTATCTCACAGCGGCCCACCAAATGCCCCAGGGAGCACACCAGATAACAAGAGACCTCGTCCTGGTGCCCTCCCCTACATCTGGCATTCTGACTTAACCCATTCCTAAAATCAGGAGGTTGCGCATACACATCATGGCTTGTACCCCATAATGGATTTTTCCTCCAGAAACTCGTCCAATCCCCTTTTAAAGGCGTCTAGGCTAGACGCCAGCACCACATCCTGTGGCAAGGAGTTCCACAGACCGACCACGCGCTGAGTAAAGCAATATTTTCTTTTGTCTGTCCTAACCCGCCCAACACTCAATTTTAGTGGATGTCCCCTGGTTCTGGTATTATGTGAGAGTGTAAAGAGCATCTCCCTATCTACTCTGTCCATCCCCTGCATAATTTTGTATGTCTCAATCATGTCCCCCCTCAAGCGTCTCTTTTCTAGGCTGAAGAGGCCCAAACGCCGTAGCCTTTCCTCATAAGGAAGGTGCCCCAGCCCCGTAATCATCTTAGTCGCTCTCTTTTGCACCTTTTCCATTTCCACTATGTCTTTTTTGAGATGCGGCGACCAGAACTGGACACAATACTCCAGGTGTGGCCTTACCATCGATTTGTACAACGGCATTATAATACTAGCCGTTTTGTTCTCAATACCCTTCCTAATGATCCCAAGCATAGAATTGGCCTTCTTCACTGCCGCCGCACATTGGGTCGACACTTTCATCGACCTGTCCACCACCACCCCAAGATCTCTCTCCTGATCTGTCACAGACAGCTCAGAACCCATCAGCCTATATCTAAAGTTTTGATTTTTTGCCCCAATGTGCATGACTTTACACTTACTGACATTGAAGCGCATCTGCCATTTTGCTGCCCATTCTGCCAGTCTGGAGAGATCCTTCTGGAGCTCAATTGGAGCCTACTGTTCCGCCAGGGAGGCTGCTACTATGGCCACCAATCACCCTCATGTTTGCTCTGCCCTGCTGTGTCTGCCAGGAAATCCTGGAGCAGAGCCTAAAGGGGCAGCAGAACGTGGAAGTGGAGAGGTGGAGTGAACGGGGGGGGGGAGGAAATCAGCGGTGACAATGGAAGCCTCACCTGCAGAACAATAAGCTCTGTTCATGCAGGGGAAGGATTAGCGTGGGTGCCAGATCTGGCCCATGGGTCAGAGTTGGAAAGCCCTGATCTAGCTCCATCTAGAGCAGGGATTTTCAACCTTTTTCATTTCATGGCACACTGACAAGATGCTAAAATTGCCAAGGTACACCATCAGTTTTTTGACCACTGACAAGACACACCATGCTGCTACACATGCTGCTGGTAGGGGGCTCAAATCCCCCAATTGCCATACTAATAAATGACACTCCCCAAACTCCCATGGCACACCTGCGAACCATTTGTGGCACACCAGTGTGCCATGGCACAGTGGTTGAAAATGGCTGATCCAGAGTTTAGGACTGACCCATGGACAGTAATTTCTGCCATCCAGAAACAATTGTATGTAAATGTAGTTTGGTATGTGTATTGGGATTCAAGCTGAAAAAAGTGGATCATAAGGAGGGGTACAGCTTAAGGAGGGGCTGTAGCTCAGTATTAGAGCACCAGGTTTGCATGCTGAAGGTTCCAGGTTCATATCTCCACATAGGGCTAGGAAATATCCTTCCTTAGAAGGATTTCCTTTGAAGGCCTAAATTTCCTTCAAAGGCCTTCTGAGGGCCGAAAATATTCACAAGTGGTTTTCAGTCAAAAACTGGAAAGGTTTTCAGCCCTCAGAAGGGCTTAGAAGGCATTCTGAGGGCCACGGAGACTGCAGGCAGCCTCCCCAACTCTCAGAATGCATTTTAAGGGCTGAAAATAATCACTTCTGGTTTTCAACTGAAAACCCACAGAATACCCTTTGGACGTGACCAGAGCGATGCCCCAGCCCAAGAAGGTGCCTCCCAGGGCAGTACTCCTTTCAGTTACACTGCTGGTGCAGATGAAATAAGGCATGGGAGAACCTTGTTCACTATCCCATGCTCTATGGAGGATGGGTGGGATAGACCCTATGTAACTAATTAAAATTGATAAGGATTCCACAATCCTGGATCGGCAAAGAAATCTGATATACTCATTATTTACAAGGGAAAGATCTATGTTCAGATGCACTGATGTAGTTCCTATCACCAAAGGCAGAAGTTCTCAAACTGGGGCATTGTGACACTCCAGCCAGGAAGGCCCTGTCTCTGCCCCCTTAATTGGTGGGGCGAGAGCACTCCTGAGATCATGCTGCCGCCAGGGACAAAAGGGGTTTTAAAAAACTTACCGGGGGTCACTATGGCTCTCTGGAGGGTGCAGGGAGCCTGTGGATCCCCTCTGTGAGCCTACTGAACCTCTAAGCTGCTCAAAAATGTGATCATGATCTACTTCTGGTTTTTGTCCAATTCCTCCCAGAGGAATCTTCCCTGGAGGATGCAGCCAAAATGAATTTCATGGTTCTTTTCATGGTATCATGTTCACCCACAATGAGTTTGTTATTTATAGGCAACTCTCAAATTCACATGTGTAGATCATTTAACTCAACATTTTATTTGAAAAGATTAGTTAAGTGGCAAACAAGAGGTTACCTCACACAACAGTGCAAAGGCCACAACATTAATGCAAAGCTAAAAACACTCAGCTCTGGGGCATGTATAACATTTACAGAAGTACTGGTTTTGAGAGGGATTCTAATGTCATAGTTGAGTAATAAAAAAATAACTGAATGAAAATAGAACTGTGTATCCTTAGAAAACTTTTTAAATAATCAGAACAAGTAAAGTGAGAAATGCGAGGGATTATATTAAACATAGCTATTTCTCAAAGCATTTGGTCTTTGTTTTAAAGCAAAGTCATTTTGTGCAAGTTTAAGGTCAAACATTTGCATTACTTAGTCACAAATTCCACTGCAGCCTGCAGGTCTCTTTGTCTACATAATGAACCAGAGATAGTGAGAAATTAAAGATGGCAAGTTATCATCCCATGTCAGAGAGGGGTCTTGCGTAAGCATACTTACTGTAAGTATGGAAGAAAGGAAAGATGTCTGAGACTCAAGAAACACCCTATTTTTACAATAAGTAACTATTTAGCTATAATGGAGATCAATATGACACAGTATTACATGAAACACCAATTGGTGCAAGATATATTTTGAACATAAATGCACTCCCTTAGGAAAAGAACACTTTGGTTAGAGGTGCATGGGGTATAATAAGCAGTCTGCCTTGCCCCCACTGGCATTTTAACTTTTCTTCATTCTGCTGTGTGGTACAGCCCTCTTTCTCATTCCATTATTAAATGAACCACATAAAACAAATTTATTAAAACAAAAAGTTAGCCTTGGGGTCCAATGGTTTCTGATACAGAAAAGTAAATGGTTCGGTATGAGTAAATGGAGTAAATGGTCCAAAAGAGTAAATGATCCAGTATGGATGTAATGCTAGGCTCCCTGCAAAACACAGATTGCAAATCAGAGCATAGACTAGGAATCCCTCTCCCTCCATTCTCTTCTGTTCAGAGTGAATTATCCCCTCCCTTCCCTTGTATCTAGGGTTTACTAACCTACTTCAAACTGTTTTTTCAAATTCTGGCTAAAGAAGGCCAGATTGTTTACCGTGATTAGTGTCAGTGCACATGCAGTTAATTACTGTTAATGCAAACAAGGAAAGCAAGAGAACACACAACACTGAAGCTAGATCCTGACTTTCTACAATATTCTATTATAGTCTTCAGTATGTTCTAGTATACCGGTTTTCAAAGTCATGGGTCACAACCCACCACAGGAACCGGAAGCAGGGCATTCTCCCTTAAGACAGTGATGGTGCTACAGCGATCGCAGCTCTGTTGCTACCAAGGCATGATGATCTCCAATCATCAGTTACTTCAGGTTTTTGCAGGGAAACCAGAAGTAACTGCTGATTGGAGATAAAGGCTGCTTACATAGCCACGGATGACAGTGGAGGGGGCTGCAAGCTTCCAGGAGCCTGCAAGAGGCCAACTCTGCCATTCAGGTAAGAAACAAGCCCCTTGGTAGCAACAGAGCTGTGATTGCTGCAGCACCATCACTGTCCCCCTCCCTGCCCACACATACACTTTTCTGGTTCCCTACTCCCCTGTTCTAGTGAATATGGCTGCTGAGCAGGGGCATAACAATAAAGGTATAATGTAGAAGGCCTGAAATAACAATGCTAGAAGCCACTGAAATTATGCTATATTAGGCAATGCAAATGATAACCAAGATGGCAGTGGCCTTTGCAACTCAGAAAAATGCCCTAATATGAGTCACGCAATGTTCAAGCATGGTATGACTTCAAATTCCTTAGAGACAAAAGATCATTCATTGCCTTTAATAACCTTTCCAAGAAATGGTTGGAATTTAGGGGACTGTCTAACAGGACAATGACAAATTACAGGCATTTCTTCGGAACTGAGATCTTTTTGTTAAATGTCATTTAAGAATGATTCACTGACAGGTTGTCTGCACCCTGTTTTGTTATATCCAATTTCCTCAGAGAGCAGATCTTGAATTGGAAATCTTAGGCAGATTTATGAAGAACCCAATGGGATATATTCAGTAAAAAACATCCAACCCTAAGCTCTCCTGAGCAGTGGAAGCATAGCTGAACATCGGATCCAATCACCAAATCCCACTTCCAGCACTGTTACTCTTAGAGTTCAGTGTGGCCCCTATATGGCTTAAGAAAAACACATAAAGAGCTTCAGGTGGAAAGGGAAGCCAACTCATTCTGCCAGAGCATTCCTGAACTTCTAAGCTGATGCACTGCAGGCAGGGGAGGGAGGGGTCCCTTTATGTTGTTATTTATTTAATTTATAGTATTTCTAGCTCACCTCTCAACAAAAAATGTTCACAAAGCACCCTATATTTCCAAGGGAGTGGAGGATACATTTTTCATAAGTTAAATGCTGCGTGAAACAGCGCTGTAGAACAAACCAATCTAACAGGCAAAAAAATAGGAGCTGCACCGCTCTTATTGCTTCAAATAGCTGCCAATCACACTGGGGCAATGAGTGTTATAATGCATCAGCACTAAAGGAAGCTGCGTTATGGGAGGCATGACTAATACAAAACTACATAAATGCAACAGGAAAAATTTCAAATTAATTTCCAAATGTCTGATGAAAAAAGGAAGTCTTCACTTGCTTATAAAAAATTAGATCAGGAAATAACATACAGGTGGAGCCTGTTTATCCATGGATTTTATATCCATGGATCTGGTCCAACATGGATCCACTAGACCATGGATGAGCCAGATTTGGCCTCACTGTTGAGGCCAGATTTGTGTTGTCTCAATTTGGCCTCACTGAACCCCCCAAAGCCAACCAGAGCTGTGCTCCAGTGCCTCTGGAGGGCTTTCTGAAACCCACAAAGGCAAAACGTGTCCATCCACCTTTCTGTGGGCTTCAGAAAGCCCTCCGGAGGGGACTGAAGCACAGGCCTGGTCCCCTCCAGATGGCATAAGGGGCTGAAGATCATGGATTCACTTATCCAGGATTTTCAGTATCCACCGGGCATCCGAGAACAGATCCCACACAGATACCGAGGCCCCACCTGTACATGAATTTCTCTGGGAAATATATACTGTAATTCCAGGGCTACTACGGAAAAGGCCATGCACTTGATAGATGACAACAGAGGCCAATGTAAGAAAGCACTTTCTACAATACTCAGGGCCCAGACCATGTAGGACTTTAAAAGGCAAAAGGTCAACTTGAACAAATGTTGCCAGCCCAGTCCTTACCCACCTTGTGCAGAATGTGGGGATGACAATGTCAGTTTGTATTTCTACCACAATAGTTACGACAGTAGACAGGCTAGCAACAAGTGAATTTTCAACCAATGCACTATTTAAATGAAAATATGCATAATTTCATATTCTACGAAGTTCTTTATCTCTTGACTATTTAGACCAGGGGTGCTCACACTTTTTTGGCTCGAGAGCTACTTTGAAACCCAGCAAGGCCCGGAGATCTACCAGGGGGGAAGGAAGCATCTGACAGACAACCCCTTTAATGTATGGAGCCCCTGCTGGAGTCTAGTCAGTTTTGTCAGTTTTGTTGCTGCATGCCTGAAGAGCAGCTAAAGTGTCAGTTTCAGTGTCAGTTTAGTATCAGCTAAATATGTCAGTTTCATCTAGTCACTAGACGAAACTGACATATTAACAGTTTGGAGAGACAGGGCTCCGCGATCTACTCATTTTGCCTCGCGATCTACCGGTAGATCGCGATCCACCTATTGAGCACCCCTGATTTAGACATTCTGCATTAAGGTACAAATCCTACACTATGCTGATAGAATCAGGCTATCCAATGGTCATACTTAACAAAGATTCAAATTTGTAGAGAGAAAAGGCATCTTGTGAACATATTGTTGATTTCACTATTATGCTGTATAGAAATGAAAATACAGTATGCCCAGCCACAATCAGTTTCTGGAGATACAGGTCAGCCAGTTATAAACTGAGATTTGATCTTCTTGGACTCTATAGCAGTTCATAAGAATGATTAGCATATCCATTAATTAGCTAGTTTTAAAAAATTCTAATGGAACTACAGCATAAAGTCTAATGATATAGTGCTCTAAAATATGCAGTTGGTAGTTAGCATGACACTGAGCAATAAAATCAAATTATAACAAATGCATGTCTAGTTACTTTGATGCTTCAGAGTGATTATGCTTAATGGAATTTTGGCATTCAGGTCTGCTGCAGCAGACTGGCTGAATAACCTCTGTCAAAATATTCCCATATAAACAGTCGGGAGTTGTTGATGTGACCCTGAATCAGGTGTTCAGATACAAACACCTGTCAACAAACACAATTCCACTGTTGCAGCTGGAGCTAAAAAGACAAGGCACCCACACAGGTAAGCAAGAGAGAGGCTAAGCAGAGAGACAGGGCATCTCAAACTCTAGCTCCAAAACATCCTCCATCCCACCCTGCTAAGAACTCCCAAGGCCACAGAATGCCTCCTATTCTTCCCTTGGAATGTGTGGAATCTGTGCAGTGACTAACAACCCTCCCTCACTCAAGAGAACTTAGCTATGTTTCCCACAAACAGAAGACAGGCTCAGTCTGTGGTTTGCATTAAGGAGGTCCGTGTTCCCAACAAACTCAGATGAGCATCTATCATACTCTGGGAAAATCTACAGCAGGTCACAGCCACCTTTGCTGGTGAACCCCAAACATTCCCTTCACTCTCATTCTTCCCTGCAGGAGCCAGACCTGAGTGTGGCCACTGGTTCACCTATCAGTCACACTGCTCTGTCTCTCAAGATATGCCTGTGACTCTCTCCAGGCCTCTCTCCTGGGTATAGAGGAATCAAGTTTAAGAGCCATTCTATGGTAATCCTTTTTTTAAAGATTTTTTTAATTTTTCCAAAAACAAAAATAACGAACACTCATAACGTATTGCATAATACAATACATACAATTCATAAAAGCAATATTAGAGGGTGCAAGATATCATACATCACTATAACTAATAAATCATTACATATTTCCTAATCCAGTTCCTCTTCTACGTTAGCCTCTCAATATCATTTATCATTTATCTATCATATTATATCATATATATAATACATTCATCTAAATACCCTATCTTATACTTCTACAACTTTATATTCAACCAAGCATAAAATAATTTTCATTACTCAATCTACATCGATTTCACTGTTGATCCAAGCTCTCAAAAAACATTTCCGCCATATTCATTATTTTCTCTATTAATTCATCTTTCATTGGGATCTTCATGTCTTTCCTGTATCAAGCATATAAAATCCTCACAACAATTAATATCATAATCCAATATCTAACATTCTAAATTCTAACTTTTAATATCCTAATAATTACATATATCATTTCTCTATCTATAACATCCAAAATTAATATATTCTCATGACTAAATACATTAACATATACGTAAATATCCCAAACAATATCACCTAAAATTAATTCTAATTCATTAAAATTATTCTCTAAAATTCTAACATCTATTAATATCAAGCTAACTAAAATTTTTATACATATTACATATCACCTATAAAACTCATATAGCTTCTCACTGACATCTAATAAGTATTAATTTCTAACATACAAAATTAATACATTACTGTCTTTCTTTTTATCTATTCCCTTGTCTCCAACCTAAATATCCACAGGTCTGCCAAATCTCTTCTCCTCTCTAGACTTTAACTTTCCATCTTTTTTTTCTAATAAATTTCATGTGAATTCCTCTTAACAGATCACGGTTTAATGTACTCGCTCTTCTTGCTAAATCAACATCTTGATGAGTCATCTCCTTCACTTGATCATTCCAATCTATGTCAGTTGGTTGAAGTATTTCTTCTTCCTTCACTTGATCAATCTAATCTGCATCAATTAGTCAAAATATTTCTTCTCCTTTCTGGTCTGGTGACTTTTGAGTCTTTATCTTCCAAGCTATCTCCATTAACAATGTCTCTTCTAATTGTTTGTTTTGTCCTGTCTCCAGTGTTTTGGATTTATCTTCCATTTCTTTGCTCTTTTGTTGATCCTCTCCTGTTTGTTGCGTATTAGACTCATTTGTCTGATGAATTGAGATTTCCAGGCTAATTTGGATTTGTAAATATCAATTTACTTGTTGCTTTCCCAATTCCAGTACTTTTTCCATAATCCTTTGTATTTTCTCATGTGATTCGGATATAACATCTTTAAGTTGCACACTAAGATCATTTAGTTGTGTAGTTAACACATCCAAACTAGCTTGAACCCGCAGATATTGATTTGTATGTTGCTGTCCCATCGCCACTTATTTCTCTATATTGTCTTGTATTGTCTGCTTCCATTCTTTCCCTTTAGGTTCCTCTTGTGTTAGTTTTCCCAAGTTGGACTCCGGGGCAGGAGAGCTCCTAACTTTCTCTCCTTTTCCTGTCATCCTCAAAGAAAGAATTCTTGATATCGAACAACAAGAGCTGTTTAGTGCCGCCAGAACCACATGCTCACCATTCCATCTCCATATTCCAGTCAGTTTTGGGAAACTGGCCTCCTTCTTTTACCACCTGGTGTGCCCGCAGGCTTGGAGAGCTTTCACACTTGCAAGATGTAACGCTCTTCCATCAGCCTTGTTAATGGGCAGGTTCAGTGGTATTCCCTACTCAGAGAGGAAATGCAAGTGTGGTAGGGATTGCATTGAGACTCTAATGCATACCTTTTTCCACTGCCCACTACATGATGCGTCACGCAAGAAATATCTAGGCCCATTGTTAGCTAGGATGCAGGGCTGGGAGGATTCAATCATGCTTCAATCTCTCCTTTCCACACCTGATTCTGAGACCCTGGATAATGTTGCTTCCTTTTTATCTGGGGTAATAGCCAGGCAGAGCCCTGGGACTCTGGGCAGTGTGTGAGGAGAAGACTGATGTTTATGTTGTGTTGTCTTTGTATATTTTTGTTTTGTTTTGTTCTTTCTCTGTATTTTATGCCAATAAAGGTCTTACTGAACTGTCATCCTTTTTCTTCCTTCTTATATCTTCTTTCTTCTTACTTCACTTGTCAAGTCCTGTTCTTGTCCTTGTAGTATCTTTTTTAGTCCACTAGATGTCCCTGATGTTCTTATTTCTATTGTTTATATCTCATTTCTGTTATTTATATTTGTTTCTATGTCAACTGCATTCCTTTCCAGGCGATAATCAAAGGAATGTAAACAATCAACCACTTTTGCAAAAAAAAAAAAAAAAACAAGCTCAGCAGATCTCCTCCAAAGTTTCTTCTCACATCAACAAACAAATAAGCAGAGAAAGCCTCCCACTCCTTCCTTTTCTCCCAGGAGGGGGAAAGCTTGCCCCTCCTTCTCCTTCTCTCAGGCAAAAACTTAATCAGGCAGTCAATTAATCAATTAATGCTAGACACACACAACAGAACAACACTCACTTGCTTTAACTTCCTTCCTTGCTTGGAGCCTTCGGCTTAATTTCAACACTGAAATTCAACACTGAATCTTCACCATCACCGACATCGATGGCTGGGTTCTCTTGGAGAAAAAACAGTCCCTGGCTGGACCCTTCTTCTCCGAAACCGTACACCATCTGTAGGATCAAGGCCTCTCCTGACCACTGATCCTCGGATCTCATCAGACCCGCAATTTTGGGAAGAAATAGCGTGCTTTCCAAGCACTTTCCAGGAACTCAGAAAAATACGACTACTCAGCCACCTCAGGCTCCAACCCCCCCCCCCATTCTATGGTAATCCTGTGTTGTTCAACTGTACTACAGTTCACCAGTACCCCTTTCAGGACCAGACAATACAGCCTGAATCCCAGCATTCTGGGATTGTGCATTGTGAGGCAGAGAGTGAGAAAAAGAGTATGGCATGTGCTAGGCCCCATGGATTTTACACAGACTCCATCAGGAGTCTTCTGTCTGTACAATTGCAACTTTGCTCTGAAGAGTGGGAGACCTTGGTTCTTGTCTGTTCCTGGTCTTCACTTTTCTCAGTTTACAAATCACAGTTGCTAGCATGACTCCTAAAATGTAGGAGCCATACTTCCATTTCTCAAGGATGGGACTCAGACTCATATTTGACTGCCTTGCTCTATCCCATTAAGTCACGATGTCCAGCTGTGTTGCTGTTAGTTTCTAGTTCTCCCTTCACACAAGTTCATTTTCCTCACACAGACACCAATTCAAAATATGTTGTACAGCACAATCCTTCCTTCTCTGCCCTGCTCTGACTTTTTCTCTGGTAAGGGGTTGCTTGCAGGCTGCATTTTGGCCATCAAGGGACTTGAACCTCTAGTCTAGAGAGGTGTCTAAGGAACCTCAGAGCTTGTGGTTAAAGGTGTCAGTTGCTGCACTCCTTATCACTAAGCCATTCATGGCCTCTGACAAAGAAGGTACTGTATATCATCACGGCATCCCTCTCATTACCACACATGTATAGATACTTTCTCCACATTCCCACTTTGGGCACATTCTCAGTGTGCAACATCATGACAGACTTGCTGCTGTAGAAATGGCTGCTGGTGCTATTCAATTATCTCTCTCGTTTCTTATGTTATTATTTTGCTTTCTCTTGAGCTGACATGTGTGCACAGAATCATACTACGTTTATGCAAGCATTAACATAGCAACTGCCAGTGTACCATGACCAAAGGATCAAATGCAATATTAAGCATACTTATCAGGAAGGACCACTGAAGTCAACAGAATTAACCTTTGACCAATATATTAGGTTCAGGCTACCTGACAGACTGCTCTTAATAGCACAACATAAGGAAAAAAGGTCAGACTTTCAGTTAATTATTCCATATTCAGGAGAAGCATTTTTGGAAACCAATCTATATTGCAAGAGCATCCGGCTTGCTTCCTATGCACATAAAATCAATATAAAAAGTTTTACCTGCTATCTTTAAAAGTGTGGCTGTATGATTACTCTCTGTTAGCTTCACAAATCCAACTTGATTTCTGAAGTGATCGGTTCCTTGAAAAGTTAAATCCAAGGGTTTCCCTTGTAGCAGTTCTTCAATTAAATCTTTACTCTCCAAGAAAGCACCAACTGCTCTGTCAGAAAGGAAAAATATCTATCAGAACTGATGTAGAAACCCTATATAATTCAACTCTTATTCCTCTCTTTCATTAATAACAACTCTCCTTCCTGAAGCTCATGTGTGGACCATGACACTGTTCAAATATTATTGCATGTATTTGGTTGGCAACCTTCAGTCTCGAAAGACTATGGTATAATGTCAGCTCACAGTCTGATATGAACATGGGTAAACTACACATCGTTTGGAAATGCATCTCATGGGGCTGAACAGACCCTGAATGGAAGACCAGCAAGAGGAAAGAATTATTTCCCTGTTGGCTGTTGCAGATACCACTGCTGACTATAAAAAATTTGTTTTATGCTCAAAAAAACTACAAATCTCCTACCCACAAAGAGGTAAGCTTTCAGAAGTATTTGTGCACAACACGTAATTTGCCTCTTAATATAAACATGGCCAAACAATTTATGTTAAAATAATATGGCACGGTCTGTAGCAAAATTAAACATTTTAAATATCTTCTCATCAATGAAATAAAACCTACACATCCTAAGCATGTTTGTTAGTGTAGATTGGAATGCAGTACTACACCTAAAAGGCACAGATACAAACCTCAGTTCAAACGTGAAGCTCCTTGGGTGACCTAGATCACCATCTGTCAGTCTAACCCTGTCTCACAGTGTGGGAGGGAAAGATTTTTGCCATTTCTATATCCTTGAAGGAATAGCAGGATAAACATGTAATATTCAAAATTAAGTCCCAGAGAGCTCAATGTTATTTACCGTTCCACAAACATGCTTAGGGCTATCATGGGAAACATTGACTGGATCATGCTCATGCTGCCAGAACATTTATTTCCTTGTTATAAATTATTACTGCTGAGGCACTGACAATATTCACTAGATGGCAGTAATTACCTGGTGAGCAGACATCCTCAAAGGCTCAGAGAAAATCCAGGCAAGTTATTTTCTACTGAATAATATACTGTCATTTTCATTTTGGTTCTCAACAGACCACAACTTATCTGCTATACACTACAGCCCTGAAGGGAAAATTCAAGAAAAAAAACCTAATGGTAAAAAGCTAAGTTAGCACAGAACCAAGGCATAAAGGTTAAACAGTTTAACCTTATGTCTGATGCACCAACATACAAAACTGAACCAATCTTGACCTGCATGGCGAGTATGGTCGTCTTAGCTCTGGGCTGTGATGTGGCCAAGTTAAAAAAAATCACGATTCCAACAAAATCTAGAAAGCATACCTAACATCACTTCTTTTAGGAGAGTGGTTTTCAAACATGCTGCTTTCAAGGAATATTTTCCCCATTATCTTCTTTCCTGGAGAACCCTTAAGGATCTGCTAGGGTAAACCTGTGAATTCCAGAAGATTATAGGACATATTCTACAGCACATAAACAGTTTAGCTGGGGTACAGGTCAAGATTTTAGAATCTTATCCTCCCTCTCCCACACACACAAGGGGGAGTTTTGAACTGGTGTAGCAAAACTAAAAGACAGCACTATGAATCAGGACATCTTCATGCCTCTGCCATGAACTGAGTAGGTGGCCTTAAGCAAGCCACTCAACTCTCCAGCTGCAATATGGGGATAAAAATAATTACCATACAGAGTTGTTGTGATGGCTACATCAAGATAATACATGTGAAGTACTGTGAAATCTCAAAAGCATCATACAAATGCTAAGAATCATGATTCCTGACCCACAGAACCTGGCAACGGGCTGTGTACTTTGCTCACTGCACCACCATGGCACTTCTCAGGCAGAAAGTACACTGGCCTGATTCCTGCTGCCCTGCAGTGACGTCTGAGAAAGGCAGACTACAACTTACAGTGGAATGCACTCCTCAAGGAGATACATCAGGTTTCTTCTTTACAACCTTCTAATTACAGCTGAAGAGCTATTGTTCTTGTAAGACCTTTTGACAAACATCTTTTTGATCAGTGAAACTATAATTTGCTTTACACTGCTGCTTTTATATTGATTGTTAATGGTCATGGTCTTTTATATTGTGCTTTATTGTGGTTTTTGTCATATTTCATTGTAAGGTGCCTTGTGCCTAGCAGTTAAAGGTCATTCAAAAATTATATGATAACAACAAAAATTTATTGGTCCAGCTGGACTAGGTGATCTGAGCAGCCCATCTGGCCTTATGCAATTGTTCTTCCTCAGCCTTGATTCCTGGCTAAATTGAGTAGCTGCTCTAGAGACACTTTTGCTTTGCCTGTCCCTGGACTGCTGTCTTTAGGGAACCTAACTGGATAGTATTATAGCACCTGCCTCTCACCCTTTCATCTTTGCTGCCTTTGGGATCTGACTCCTTGCCAATCTCAGACTGTGCTACCTGCTTCTGGCCCCTCTGACGAACATATCTGGAAACTGACCTGGACCTGCCATCAACCATATCACCTACCTCTGATACTTCCAAATGGCTACCAGTGCTCCCATGAAACCAGAATGGGATCTCTTGACAATCTGGTCCACTGGGTCCTGACAACATCAAGATGAAGCAGCCTATACACTGGGACAGCCAGCAGTGGATGGCAACAGTTTTCTGTATTATAGCAGCCCATAAAACTGATCCACCAAAATTACAGGGCATGCTGTATCTCTGCATACCTCAGTTCACACTGATGTTTCAGTTCACACATGATCACAAATCCAAGAGCAACAGGGAGGGGCTGCCTGGAGTGTGTGGATCAACCCTTGATGAAATATCATGGGTGAAAAGGAACTGAAGGAAGCTTGCATGATCCTCCTCAGCACAGTGTGTAGGTTATTCCAGAAAACATTCATGAACTGGAAACCAGGTCTACCATTTCCCCCACAATAAAATGAAATGAAAAATAATTTAATACATTATTTGACTCTGAATTTCACTTTGTTTTGAAGGGTCAGGCAGAAAGGCACATTGTAATCAAACATTTGTAAGCAACTAATAACATACAGAATATGGTCCTCATTGAGATATACCTCTCTTCTTGTTCTCTCATATATCTTCCAAGCTGGACATGCCCTTCCCTCATTTTCTCCCTTGGCACTCTCGCTTGCTTTCTCACCACAAAAATCCTGGTACAACTGTTCTGTAAACTAAATTACCCTCAGAGACTTTCTGTCTCTATATCCAGCCAATAGTAGATTCATAAGTTAGAAGTGGGAAAAACAGAGGCTTGAGTGACTTTCACTTTGTCAATCTCCACTTCTGCTATAAGGTGCAAAGTAGCAATTGAAATCCTTGCCCTTGATGACAGCCAGGCAGCTCAGGAGTTAGCTGGATCTCACATTACAGCAGAAACATCACACTGGCAACACAGTGTTGGCTTCAAATATTCTCAATGGTACCATGTATTAATTTAGGAGCCATAAATTACCTCTGGTGTCCCTACACAATAAATGCTCTGTGACATATTCTAGAGATAAAATAATGAGAAGAATTAGAAGATGAGAGGAGCAGGTCACTTCAAATACCCACACAAAGAAGCAAGGAACAAAGGTCAACAGATGATGATGGCAATAAATCTTGCCGATTTAGGATTCATTTGTAGTTAAGCATTGTGGCACTTGAAACATAATTATTTCTATTCTATGCAAACCTATGGAATAACAGAATAAAATGAAGTAATTTGGTCATTTTAAATTACAAGATGTATTCTCAATATTTTCAATTTCCTTTTATTCTAATCATTTTTTCTCAAGCCTAAGAATTGCTGTGTTAACGACAGAGTCAAATTCAGGTCAACGTACTCCAGCAAGTATTTCCAGTGACTCCAATGCTAAGCTTAACAAGTAAAGAGGCTGTGACCCAAAATTCCTATTATGATTAAAGCAGCCATGCATAAATAAAATTATTAGATGAGCCACTGTTGAGGCTTACTCAACAACGACAGGCCAGTGGGGCATATTGGTATATGCTCTTGCTGCGGCAGTACTCTTGAAGATAAGGATGTCACCACAGAAGAGGGAGCTGCACTTGGCTGGACATGCAATTTGTTCTGAGTGAGTCCATTAGAAAGAATGAAGTTAATCAGAGTTTTGAAGAGCAGAAGGTAACTTGCCTACCGAGTACAAAAGTAGCAGGTCTCATGGGATATTTAGATAATTATATAATGAATGCAGAAGGCATCTGATATCATGTGAGTAACAAGAATACACAAAAATATAAGAAGGGGTTAGATCCTGTGTGTTACATGGAAGAACTCCATGCTAGATTCTCTGTAATGCTTCTAACATGCTCCCAGGCCCAATCTACCTCCCATCTCACCTTTCCCCTCCCCCAAAACACCCCTCCCCACCTCCATTCCACCCTCCTGCCACTCTCACCCACCCCTTGCACTGGTCTGCCTGGGCTGGTGCAAACGTACCCCTTTGGCATGGATCTGGTGCCAACAGACTGGTGCATGTCCTTGCACTGGCCCAGTCACTTGAGAGTAGTTGCAAATGTGCTTTATGACATGTTCATGGCACTCCTGGGCCGGCACAGCTGGGCTGCACCAGCTTAACTTAAAGTTAGGATCGTACTTTCAGTGTGTAACTATGGTTGTGTGCACAGAAGAGGCACCAATGGTTTAAGAACTAGGAAATCTTTGCGTGAGGAAGGAAGCGATAAAAGCAGCAAAATTCAACAAGTCACTCAAAAGTGAATTTTCAAAGACAGTCCCATAACCAGTGGTTCCATTTCCACTGGAGGCCTACCTTAGTCTAAGACTAAGCATTTTCCTGAAGAAAGGTAACACCTTAGTGTTTAATTTTCAGTTTTTTTCAGTTAATTTTCAGTGTTTGGAACTGGAGTTGAAGGCATGTTTCCACATGGCTGAAGCTCCACATTGCAGTGATAACATATGCAAGCACCAATCACACAGGTTATCAAGTTGCTATTGGCATCGTAAGCATACAAACAACCTGAGATCAATTTGATTGATGCTGGTATACATTAAATGTGAAGTCCCTGACCATATGGAAGTTCCTCTCCTCCACTTTTGCTGGTGGCAAACATACAAAGAAATAATATATTAACTAGATCTCAGTCTTGTGATCTGAAGGATAATTGACTTGATTACTGTTGAGTTTCAGATGCAATAATTGTCCAGGGACTGTATAAAAAGAAAAAGCCTAAATATGGGAATAAACGAACAAGTCTTTCATTGCTTACTAGCTCCTAAGTCATAATCATAATCATAATCATAATAATAACTTTATTTTTACCCCGCCTTTCTCCCCAAAGGGATTCAAGGCGGCTTACAACAGGTAAAAAAAGATTAAAAACATAATTCAAAACAAATAAAAACATATTAACGCATATCATAAAAAACAAAAAAAACAGCAGTCAGATAAGAAATAGGTAAAAAGAGCATAGAGCAGCAGCAAATCATAAAAGAATCAGGCCTATAAAAAATATTAAAAGATGTTAAAAAGGCCGAGAACTCAGAAGGCTTGTTTAAACAGAAGGGTCTTCAGGCCTCGCCAAAAAGTCTCAAGAGAGGGAGCCATTCTTAAGTCAAGGGGAAGGGAGTTCCATAGCGTTGGTGCCACTACTGAGAAGGCCCTATTTCTTGCCGCTGCCCCATGTACCTCCCTAGGCGGCAGCACTTGCAAAAAGGCCTTCTCTGATGACCTAAGAGGACGGGCTGGATTGTACGGGAGTAGGCGATCTCTAAGATACCCTGGCCCAAAGCAGTATAGGGCTTTAAAGGTCAAAACCAGCACCTTGAATTGGGCCCGGAAATAAATGGGCAGCCAATGCAGCCTCTGGAGAAGCGGACTGACAGAGTCAAACCGCCTACCTCCAGTAACCACACAGGCCGCCGCATTCTGCACTAGTTGCAGTTTCTGAACCGTCTTCAAGGGCAGCCCCACACAGAGCACGTTACAGTAATCTAACCTTGATGTCACCGAGGCATGGATCACCGTGGCCAGGTCTGCACGATCCAAGTACGGCCGCAGCTGGCGCACCAGCCGAAGTCATTGAACAGATGCGACTTAAAAGCACTAAAGTTTATCTATTTTTAATTAATGAAAGTAATGAGCTCAGTGGCAGTGAAGGAAAGACAAGCCCAGCGTGTGTGCAGGGCCTTTTACAGTGGGAAGGTAACGTGAGACTTGCAGGTTACCTTCCCACTATAAAAGACCCTGCGCACTTGCTGGCTGGTCTCTTCCTGCCTTGCCCATGGGTTGGGCTAAGATCCACTCCGCTGGGCTCTGCTCCCTTCCCCTCCCCTCCTGCAACCTGAGTCAGGGGACTGAACGAGAGAGAGAGAGAGAGAGAGAGAGAGAGAGAGAGAGAGATGGGGGAGGAGAGGTCTCTCCCTGCCTTGCCCATGGACTGGGCTGGGCTCAGTTCAGCTGGGCTCGGCTCCCCTCCCCTCCCGCAACCTTAGCCAGGGGAGTGCAGTAGAGAGAGAGAGAAAGAGAGAGAAAGAGAGAGAGAGAGATCCCGCATGAGGGAGGGGAGCCCAGCCCAAGCCGCAGCACGTCTCCGAGGGACGGAGGGCTGGTTGGCTGGCCAGCCTGCCAGGAAGGCAGGCAGGCAGGCAGCGGCAGCAGAACATGCCGCCCTAGCTAGTGAGGAAGGGCGGTTAGGTGGACAGGCATGCAGCTGGGCGAGCAGGCAGGCAGCCCAAGCAAATAATAATAATAATAATAATAATAATAATAATAATAAACAACTTTATTTATATGCCGCCCTTCTCCCCAAAGGGACCCAGGGCGGCTCACAACACATTAAAAACAGATTAAAAACATAATTTAACCACAAATAAAAACATATTAAAAACACATTAACATATACCCATAAAAACCATAGTCAGATAAAAAGTCAGATAAAAAAAGCAAAACGTAGCAAATCAGAGGAAATCAGTCCTGTAAAAATACTAAAAAGATACAGAAAAGATGTTTAAAAAGGCCATGCACTCAGAAGGCTTCTTTAAACAAAAATGTCTTCAGGCCTCGCCAAAAAGTCTCAAGAGAGGGAGCCATTCTCAAGTCAAGGGGAAGGGAATTCCATAATGTTGGTGCCACTACTGAGAAGGCCCTATTTCTTGCCGCTGCCCCACATACCTCCTTAGGCGGCGGCACTTGTAAAAAGGCCTTCTCTGATGACCTAAGAGGACGAGCCGGATTGTACGGAAGTAGGCGATCTCTGAGATACCCTGGCCCAGAGCAGTATAGGGCTTTAAAGGTCAAAACCAGCACCTTGAATTGGGCCCGGAAACGAATGGGCAGCCAATGCAGCCCCCAGAGAAGCGGGCTGACAGAGTCAAACCGCCTAGCTCCGGTGACCACACGGGCTGCCCCATTCTGCACTAATTGCAGTTTCCGAACCGTCTTCAGGGGCAACCCCACATAAAGCGCGTTACAATAATCTAACCTCGATGTCACCGTGGCATGGATCACCGTGGCCAGGTCTGCCCGATCCAAGTACGGCTGCAGCTGGCGCACCAGCCGAAGCTGAGCGAAGGCCTCCCTAGCCACAGCCGCCACCTGGGAATCCAGGAGCAGCTGCGAATCCAGGTGGACCCCCAAGCTGCGGACCTGCTCCTTCAGAGGGAGCGCAACCCCATTCAGAGCAAGTCAATAGTCCAGTACCTGCATTGAGGATTTCTGAACCAGGAGAGCCTCTGTCTTATCCGGATTTAATTTCAGTTTATTAGCCCCCATCCAGATCCTCACTGCTTCCAGACAGCGCTCCAGGACCTCAACCACCACCCTGGAGTCTGGAGGAAAGGAGAGACAGAGCTGGGTGTCATCAGCATATTGATGACACCCCACTCCAAACCCCCGGATGACCTCTCCCAGCGGTTTCATGTAGATATTAAATAGCATGGGGGACAGAATTGAACCCTGTGGCACCCCGCACCTCAAAGGCCAGGGTGTCGAACAGGCATCCCCCAGCACCACCATCTGGGACCGACCTTCCAAGTAGGAGCGGAACCACCGCAAAACAGTGCCTCCAACTCCCAACTCGGCCAATCAGCCCAGAAGGATACCATGGTCGAAGGATACGAACGCCGCCGAGAGGTCCAGCAGGACCAACAGGGACGCACTCCCCCTGTCCAGTCCCCGGCGTAGGTCATCCACCAAGGCGACCAAGGCAGTTTCCGTCCCAAAGCCCGGCCTGAAACCAGATTGAAAAGGATCCAGATAATCCGTTTCATTCAAGACCCTCTGGAGTTGGGCCGCCACCACCCGCTCAATTACCTTGCCCAGAAACGGGATGTTGGAGACTGGCCGGTAGTTATCCAACACCGTGGAATCCAGGGAGGGCTTCTTTAGGAGGGGGCGAACCACCGCCCGTTTCAAAGCGAGTGGCAACGTCCCCTCCATCAAGGAAGAATTAACCACCCTCCCCGTCCACTCAGCCAGTCCACCCCGGGCAGCTCTTATTAGCCAAGCTGGGCAAGGGTCAAACAGGCAGGCAGACGGCCTCACACTCCAAAGGAGTCTGTCCACATCCTCAGGCTGTACAAGCTGAAAAGAATCCCACAACACTGGACAAGCAGTTGCCAAGGGGACATCGTCAGACATTGTCAATGTGGCATCCAAGTTGCGACAAATACGATCGATTTTATCTGCAAAGTGTTGCGCAAACCCGTCACAGCGGCTGACCGTGTATTCCTCCTGGTCCACTAGAGGGGCCTGATGGAGGCCCCGCATCACACTGAACAGCTCTGCTGGAGGGAGGGAAGGAGGGAGGACAAGGGGGAAGGTGAGCAGGCGGGTGTATGTGTCTGAAAGTGTGGAAGAACCCCCTCCATTTGTGTGCGTGCGAATGGGATCATAAACTGGCATGATCCCCCCTTATTAGGGTGAATGGGATCATAAACTGGCATGAAGATTCCCCCCCCCCCCAATTAGGGTGAATGGAATCATAAACTGGATTAAATTCATTCATTCATTTTCCGTCTCTAATATATTCATTTATGTAAATCTATTCAAATTTGAAATGTGAATTAATTCTTCCCCCCTGGCCCCCGACACAGTGTCAGATAGATGTTGTGGCCCTCATGCCAAAAACTTTGAGCACCCCTGTATTAAACTGAAAGTTTACGTGAAGAGCATCTATATTTCATCTACCTTGTCAGAAACTCAGGACTAGGTTCACAGAACTACTAGCATTAAGATAGCCATAATGTACATTTCCTCAATTCTTACTTCTGAGAGCTATCAGAACTAAGCAAAGATATTGGAGGGGAGAAAGAGAACTCTAAGAACATGGCAAAACAGAATTTTAAGAGCACAGCACATTTTCTGAGAGACTATGAAACAAAACAAAAATAAAGGAAGATTAAGAAAAATAAAAAATGTATTCCCTTTTTAATTATTACTTAAAAGTTGTGTGATGGGTTAATTATGCTGGTGATCCTCATAATCTATACTCTAGCATGCTCTGACAGAGCTCAACAGCTGCTGAGTGGCTTCAAGGAAGGCAGACAAATACAAAGGAAGCAAAACAAATTGAAGTGTTTTCGCTTTTAGCGTATTTATGATGAAAGGGTTAGATGCGGACTCATTATAGTATACACTTCCTTGTCCACTTCTCTGCCATGATTTACTTTCACTAAATTACTAGCCATTAGCTGTACTGCTGAGAAGCCAGAGCAACTTCAGGCCACACTGTATTATGCTAAAAGCAATATGTCAAAAACAATTTAACTCTTGTCTTTTCCTTCAAATCCTGTGCAGCCTGGAGCCAGAAGCAGAGTAGTATAAAAGGTGGATGAGTTCAGCAGTTCACTCATCATATGGACAGCCTTACAACACAGGCTCCTTTGAAAATAAACCTCAGTGAATTTAGTGGGTCTTATCCCAAGTAAATGTTTACAGAATTGCAACCTACTCTAATAAAGAACACCACAAATCGTATTTGATGCAACAACTGATTTAAAGGAGCTGCTCAACCATATAATTGCTATACACAAATTATAGTTTCCAAGGGATCATTGTCTCTCTTCAGATGTTCTATTAGCAGAACAAAGAATAAGAACATTATTACCAATAACTGCTGTTGTATATTGGATAAGAACAGAAGGGACAACTCACATCTGGGCTCTACACAGAACTGAGACAGCCCTACTGCGATCCTTTGCATTTTATGGTATCTTGGTCCCAATATTTACAATTTATTTTTCTCTTTGTATCCACATATGCATGCCAAAAGAGGATGACATTTCACGCATAGTAAGAAGTGCACAATGTTGGAGTTGGTGCAACTCTGTCTGCTGTCCAGAGGGGGCAGGATGCTGTCCAGAAGGGGTCAAGCTATGGGCCCAGTGAATCTGACCTTTCTACCTGTTCTCTCTGTGATCCTTGTGGGGTGTGGCCCTAACCCTTTATCCTTCCCTTCTCCTCTGAGCACTTCCTCTTGTCCTCTGACCACTGACCTGTTAAGATGTGCAAACCAGGGCTCTGATGCCCAGGCCATCTTGAGCACAAGGCATGTAGGGCGAGGTAGCTCTAGGGCCTTGCTATCTCTAAGTGTTAGCTGAACCTGTGATCCTAATCAGATGCTGTAAATATACACTCAATGGAACTGTAAGTAAATAACTTCCTTTTTGCAACTTTAACAAGCCATTGCCTCTTTGTCTTTTTTATAGATTAGCAGTCAGCCGGGTGAGGGAGGTTCCCTGGGGTGATACCCAAAAGGGGGGGGGGGGGTCTGCTGCTTAAGCTACTCTGCTTCCCTCCCCAAAGAGGAAGCTATTTTAATTTCCTCCAACACACAATAGCCCTCAAATGCCAAAATAGATCTGTTAGTCTTTAAATGTCTGTTTACCTCCTTTTCTGAATCTCTCCCATAAGCAGTTTCAAATCTTCACCCCACCCTCCTTTTCTCCTTTCCATGAACTTCTGGTTGGCTCAAATTAAGAGGATTTACTCCTATCAGATAATTTGAAATCATTCTGAATCACTTGTTATTCCTTGAGAGAAAGGAAAGGTTTTATGCTACAGCTTGTATATTTAAACTGGAACACCAGAGTGGTAGCTACTAGAAATCACAAACCCTGACATCGACCCACTCCTCTTAGCATTTTGACTTGTAAAGAATCCTCTCCTTAACCCGTTGGTGTCTTCTCTGCTCTGCTGGGTTGATCTGGTGATGTTTCTGATACCCTTCCCTTTTATCTTGGGGCTTTTAGAAGCTGTGAAATGGCTTTGAATGTGGTATGACTCTGCTTGTGACTGATGGTCAGAAACATCTAAAAACTTGCCATGAAGCACATCTCTTTTAGATTTTTAAGTATATCTTGCATGGAGAAGCTACAAAGGCCCTATCTGTCAAACTGGGGGTCCTCACTTTCCACCCTGTTCTCACAGCACAAGAATACCACCACTTTTCTATGGCAATAATTAGTTTTAAAATCCCTTCAGCATTTTAAAAAAGAAATAGCAGAATATAAATCTTTATAGCTCTTTATGCCATAATATCTTTTTAGTGTTTTAATAATATTATTGTTTCTATTTTTTGAACGCATGTATTTTGTGAGCAGCTTTGATTGTAATTCTGAAAAGTAGGGTGTAAATACTATGAATAATGGAAATGGAGTGACAGAAACGTCTCTCCTTCAACTACAATGGTGTTCTAATAGCATTTATTTATAGTATTTACACCCTGCTTTTCCATTATCACTCTTCTCTCAGGTCTCACCCAAAATAAAGTAGATCTTAAAACAGTACAGTTTCAAAGTAAAACACATACTTGTCAATTGCTCCTTCACTGGACAAATGCATCACTAAGAGGGTGACATGAAAAGAACCATAACGAATCATTGCGTTGGAAAGCCTGTGATCCTTTTGTATTATTGTATCCTGGAGAGCCTGAACACCACCTGTGATCTGAGACAGAACAGAAACACACACACATACACACAATGAAAAAATCACTCTTTAAAATTATTGTAGTCGACAACAAAACAAAGAAAACACAAGTGCATGTTTCATTCATCGCAAACCCTATTGAAATGAATAGGAATTGTAAAAGAATGCAACCAATGCTCCTGCACAATTTCTATGGGATATGCAGGAGATTTCCCAGTATATTGTGTTTCCTTTCAAACCTGTTCAAGTGGAGTGTGTTATTTTTCTGATTAACAGTTTTAGCCTGCTTCAGTAATCTTGAAGTTGGTGGGTATTAATGAGTAATTAGGGATATAAAGGTACTCCACATTCACATCTCCGTACTGGTTGATTCCCAGCAAAAACATGCCAAGTGCATATCACTCGCCCATGATGTGCTTTCACAAATATTTATTCCATTAGTTAATATGTAAATTTCATATAAAAGCCATAGGAGCACGCAGAATTTCCTGTTAAAATATACATATCATATAGTCGCTTAACAAAGGAAGAAGACATCTTCTTTGGGAAAGGGGGAAATTGTTGGCCTGTCCCTGGACTAAAATAAAACTTACAAATTGTATTAACAATCTATTTCTATGTCAATCTAATGGTCAGAAATGTGATTGGTTGAAATGTGGTCTGGTAGAAATTCGCTGGGGATTTTAAAATGTTACGTGCCTGACAGACAATATAGTCAGTTTACTGGAAATGCCAAAAGGCAAAGAAAGCAGAAGTCTTTCAAAATAATTCATCTCTAACATGCTCAGATAAATATTGATACTGCACAAGTACCAGAGAAATTGTATGTAATTCGATGTAATAACTTAGAGTGCAATCCTAGATTGCGCTTAAGCTGGCGCAAGGCTTCTGGGTGTCATGAAACATGCCGCAAAGCATATTTGTGCAAATGCAGGAGTTGGGGAGGCTGCTGCAAGAACACACACCGCCCTCCCAGCACCATAGGAAGCACAAGCAAAGGTAAGTTTGAGAGAGAGAGAATGAAAATAAAGAGAGAGAAAATGAAATTCTATATCGACACATTAAAAACGAAGATGGAAAAAATACTATGAATGTAAAAGATATGATTGATATTGCTAAAAACTTTTATGAAAAATTATATATGGAAGAAGGGATCTCAAGCATTATTCAAAGGAATTATTTACAAAAAAATAATGAATTAAAGATGTCGCAGCAACAAAAAGAAAGTTTAAATCAACCGATATCAGTTAGTGAGATTTCAGAAGCAATCGCTAAACAAAGAAATCAGAAATCGCTGGGTAGCGGTGGATTACCAGCTGAATTTTATAAATGTTTTGAAGAGTTGATGTTACCATTTAAAAAATTGATAGAAGAAATACAGCAAAAAGATAAAATTCCTGATACTTAGAAGGAAGCAATTATTACAGTTATACATAAAGAAGGGCTTGACAAAGAAGAGATTCAAAATTAAAGACCAATTTCACTACTTAATGTGGATCAAAAAATTTTGCAACAATATTAGCTTCAAGATTAAAAAGAGTTTTGATAAACATTATTCATCAAGACCAAGCAGGGTTCTTACCAAGAAGACAAATTAGAAATAATATGAGAAAGATATTGAACTTTTTAGAATATTATGAAATGCACCCTGATAAGCAAATGGCAATGTTTTTTATAGATTTTCAAAAAGCATTTGATAATGTGAACTGGAATTTGATGTTTTTACAATTTGAAATGATGGATGTAGGAACTCCGTTTATTGCTATGATTAAAGCTATATATAAAAATCAAACTGCTAGAATTAGAATAAATGGAGAGCTTTCAGAGGAGATAAAAATTGAAAAAGGAACGAGACAGGGATGTCCACTTTCTCCGTCATTATTTATAGTGATTATGGAAATACTTTTGAATCAAGTGAGAAAGACAGAAGAGATTAAAGGATTAAAAATAAGAGGTGAAGAATTTAAAATTTGAGGATGACTTTATGGCGATTATAGAAGAACCATTAGAATCTGCCAAAAATTTGTTAGATGTGTTGCAAGAATATACTGAAGTGACAGGACTGAAAATAAATGTCAAGAAAACGAATATCTTAACAAAGAATATGCAAATAAAGAAAACACAGGAATTGGTGGAATTAACAAATTTCAAAGAAGAAGAAAAATTAAATATTAATTCAATTAATGAAGAAAACAAGCACATTAGTGAAAGATAATTATTTGAAATTGACTGAAGAAATAAAAAGAAATTTAACACAATGGAAAGAATTGCAACTTTCATTGATGGGAACAGTTGCTGCAGTGAAAATGAATGTTTTGCCTAAAATAAACTTTCTTTTCCAAACAATCCCTGTAATTTTGAAGCAAGATACATTTAAAGAAACTAATCAAATTATCTTGAAATTCATCTGGCAGGGAAAGAAACCAAGAATTAAAATGAAGGCCTTGCGAGATGTGAAACTAAGAGGAGACATGGTGCTTCCTGATTGGTTTTTAAATTATAAGGCCGCAGCGCTACTATGGATTAAAGAGCGGATTATATTAGAAGATCAAAGAATACTTAAACTGGAAGGACATGTTCTTGAATGGGGATGGCATGCATTTGTTTGGTATGGAAAAGCAAACGAATATAAGCAATTCAATAATCATATATTAAGGAAATCTTTATTATGGATCTGGGCTAAAATACAAAGACAGATGTATACCAAAATCCCACAATGGGTGGCACCACTAGAAGCATGTACTCGGCCGAATTTACTAGAGATAACAAAAATGCTTAGATATGAAAGTTTATTGAAGAAAGATGGGCAATTAAAGACAAAAGAAGAACTGTTAAGGCAGGGTGTGGAGATGGATTGGTGGACTGGCTTGCAACTTGATTCAAAATTTGGGAAAGATAAACAAGACGGATTCTATTCAGAACAGACGCCATTTGATAGAATACTCTTAGAAACAAAAGAAAAACATATCAAAATAATGTATATGTTCCATTTGGATTTGGAGATGCATGAAGAAACAATAAAAGAATGTATGATAAAATGGGCGCAAAATATAGGCCATAATATTACATTAGAATAATGGGAACAGATTTGGAAATATAATATAAAATTTACTAGAGCAACAAATTTTAAAGAAAATGTATATAAAATGCTTTATAGATGGTACATGACACCAGTAAAACTGGTAAAAATGAATCAGAACATATCAAAAAATTGTTGGAAGTGTAAATGTGAAGAAGGGATGTTTTATCATATGTGGTGGACATGTAAAAAAATGCAAGCATACTGGAAAATGGTAAGGAATCTAATACAAGAGATTGTTGGATTTACGATACCGCTGAAACCAGAGTTATTTTTGCTTAATATCACCTTAGATATTATAGATAAAGAAAATGATGTGTATTTAGTTATGATATTAACTGCTGCAAGGATTTTATATGCTAGATACTGAAAGATATTAGAATTCCAAAGAAAGATGAATTAATAGAGAAAATAATGAATGTGGCAGAAATGGATAGGCTTACAGAGATTTTGGATCAACAGCGTAAACCGACACAGATAGAGCAACGGAGACCATTTTATGCTCGATTGAAAATGAAGTTGTAGATGTATAAGATAGGACATTTAGATGAATACATTGTATACATGATATATTATACAGGATATGATATGATAGATAAATGATATTAAGAGGTTAAACTAGAAGAAGAACAAGATTAGAAGATATGTATTGATTGATTAGATATATTGATATACAACTGCCTGCACCCTTCAACGGTATGTTTTTGTGGGGGTTTTTGTGTTGTGTATTGAGTTTGTGTTTGTTATGTGTTTGTTTATATTTGTTGTTTGTTTTTATTTTGGAAAATAATTAAAAAATTAATTTTTTAAAAAAAGAGCATTAGCTCAGTGATAACAGTGCATGCTCTATAGGCAGAACATCCCAGACTCAATCTCTGTTATCTCCAAGTAGGGCTGGGAAAGATACTTACCTGAAACCCTAGAGAGCTGCTGTCAGAAGAGACTAGACAACACTGAGCTACATGGACCAATGATCTCATTCTGTATATGGCCTTCTTATGTTCCTAATGCAAAAAGGAGGGCATGGAAGGGCAAAAGCATCTGTGCTTCTATGTCATGGGAAGTAGCTGCAAGACCTGAGAAGCCCCTAACAAAGACTTAAGTTCAAACACCTTGGGCAAATGCACAACATAAAATAAAAGTATTTCTCTTCTGAGGACCTGACTAACAGCCCATGCACTGCCAGAGCACTAGCAGGAAAGCTGGAGCCTTCCCCTGTGCACCGATGGATCGCTGAGGACCCGCTTGACAGGAAATGCCTGCTTCTCAAATATGCTCAGCCATTTTTGCTGTGCACAGAAGCAAAAGAAGAAAAACTGCTACAAAGTAAATTCAACTGTAACACTACTGAAAATTAAATCAAGCACCGATGATTTATTTTTATTAGAAATGTTTAATTTGGAAATTTCCTGACCTAAACAAAGTAAATCAGAGATATATTTTCATCCACTGGACACTACAATCAAATTAAAGGAAGTAATCCAATAGACCTCAGGAGCAAATTTCTACGTGAAACACGTGCATGAAAATAACATTTTTAAAGAAGCTATCATCAGAAAAAAAAATTTCTTTTAGCTGAAGGGAAAATCTACAACATCCTTTGGCTCTGATGCAGAGGTGTGCAAGCCAAGATCCATGCTTGCCATTTCATTCAAACAGGAGCTTTTCCATGACACACTGGAAGTTCCTTCTGACATTGGCATTGTCAGCAAACTGTTAGAAATAGCCTTCAACGTGGCATGAAAAGACTGCTATTTATGAAAGGAAAGCTGATGATCCAATACAAATCCATTTCCCCTTATGTTCACAAGATGATTCCTGAACCAGCAGCCCTGCTCCTGTGTGATCTGAGTGGCATGACCACTTTACAGTGAATAAGGAAGGGACTGGATCATCCCTACTGTTAATGCCCACGTCCACAAATGCATTAAACAGGAATTGCCAGCTCACTGCCACAGTCTTATATTACAGGGGTAGCCAAATTACGGCTTGCAAGCCACACGCAGCTCTTTCATATATAATGTGCAGCTCTCAGAAATATGTTGACTGAACTCCTTTTTACCTCACAGTTAATATGAAAGGTATATAAGGAATTTTCAAGCTTTATAGTTATTTACCCAGAATAAACTGAGAGTCCACTGGATTAAAACCTAGGTTTAATGTTCATGGTGAGGAAATATATTTAATAATTTAAATGCTTCTTAAATATTTCAGCTCTCAAGTATCTCACTTGAGGCTCTCAGACACCTGAAGTTTATCACATGTGGCTCTTACATTAAGCAAGTTTGGCTACCCGTTATATTAGAAAAACAATAATTATAATGCCAAATTTAATACAGTAACTGTTACCCTGCACATGCCTGATCTTGTCTGATCTTGGAAGCTAAGCAGGGTCAGGCCTGGTTAGTACTTGGATGGGAGACCGCCTGGGAATACCGGGTGCTGTAGGCTTATACCATAGTCTTTCGAGACTGAAGGTTGCCAACCAAATACAGTTGGGACCTCCATAGCCACTGATTTGGCATCCACTCATTTGACTCACCACTGATATGGGGGTCCATCTTTAAATGCCTTGTAACAAGGGGGAAAAAGCACCAAAATTCCATTTCCTACCTTTATGCTGTTAAACTGCACTGGTTGCAAGCTTCTCAGGGTTAAAGATAAAGACCCACTTTCTAGCTCCTCCGTTGTCGCTCCAGAATGCATTGGTATAGGCCAGTGGTTCTCAAACTTCTAGCACCAGGACCCACTTTTTAGAATGAGAATCTGTCAGGACCCACTAGAAGTGATGTCATGACCGGAAGTGACATAATCAAGCAGGAAAATTTTTAACAATCCTGAATTGTAATCCTACCCACACTTTCCCAGGAATAAGTCCCAGCGACTATCATTGTTAAAAGCATATACATAGTAGCATGTTAAAAGTACAGATCTGTACTTTTCACATACCATGGTAGCATCCATTTTAATATATTAAAAATATTGAAATGAATGGGACCCACCTGAAATTGGCTCGTGACCCACCTAGTGGGTCCCAACCGACAATCTGAGAAAACACTGGTATAGACACTATACTGTATTCAGCCACTAGAATAATTTCATTCCATTAGATTCCATTATTCACCCCATCTAGTGGCTGAATGTGGTATAACATTGATACCAATGCATTCTGAGGCAAAAATGGCGGAGCAAGAAATTTAAATTTATTTTTCCACTGATTTGGTATTCACTGATATTTTTTTAATCCACTGGGGGAACCCCAGTAGATAATGAGACATGACCTATATGAATACAAATTAATGGAAGGGACACCCGCCATGGCAAAGGATGGCTGCCCCCCATAAATGCCCCTTTCCCCACAACAGCTTCTGCTTTGCAAAATGAAATATACAGTGGGGCAAAGCACAGCATGGCTTTCCGGGGAACCTTGTCCTGTCCCATGTCCTACAAAGGAAAAGGGAACAACCTAAAAAGGCCTTGCTATTGAACCACCAAGAGACAGGCAAAGCTGAGCAAATGGTTACTTCTCCCAAACCTTTCTGCTGGGCAGGTTTCCCAAATCCCTTCTCCCTTTTCCTCTCTCTCTTCTTAGGTATTCTTTGGAAAAAGAGCAAGACAAATATTTCTGTACAATGTTATTCTTCTGTGAGAATAACACAAAATAATCATTTTTTTAAGACTAAGTCATTTTGTCCACATATGAGCCGAATAATAAAAAATGAGACCACCTTTGGATTTGTAACTGGAATGGAGATGAAATAATTTGGCTGATTTTTCTTTTTCTTCTTTATTACAGTCTCTTCTTCAATTTCCCTTCCTGTAGTTCTCTTTCTTTTCTCTTTAACTTTTGGTTTAGGTGTGCTGCTAGCTGAGGGAATAATAAAAAAAGTAATTACCCTGTGCAAACAGATAGAACAATCCATAAATGTTGGCAAGTAGAAAACTCAGACATTGTATTTTCTAGCTTATCAAAAGTATAGAGCTAAAGGTCTGAAAAGCTAACAAAGTTATGAATTTTGGCTGCAATCGTATGCACACCTATCTGGGAATAAGCACTATTCAATACAATGGGACTTACTTCTGAGTAGACATGCCTAGAATTGGCTGTTAGAAATATGTCTTTAGTTATACCCTGTGTCTAATACTAATAGTTTTTCCCTATATTAATATCCAATCTCTCCAAAATTGGTGGCTAAAACATGTTACTACAGTTCTATGTGAAATAAAAGCCATTGTTTGCAGGACCATTTTTATGGGCTAGAGCAGGTGAGTCAAACATAAGGCTCATGGGCAAAATTCACCCCCCTCCCCACTTATAATTGGGCTCTCCCAGAACCATGCTTTCAGCTGCTTTGCTTCTGCTGAGACTTTGAAAGGGAAAGATGGAAGGAAGCCTCAGAAGGCGAGGAACACTATGAGTTAAGAGGCAGACCAAGAGGAATGACAGAGGTGCTACTGAGGGTTAGGAGAGCCCAGTTATCATGAAGGCTGCCCTTTCAGCAGTGCCGCTGCTGCCAAGATGTCAGACAAGCCCTCAGTTGATGAGCTGCAAAGTGATGCTGTGGCAGAAGATGCATTGCTAGAAGGGCAGCCTGAGTGATAATTGGGCTCTCCTTGTGTAATAATTGGGTTGTCCCATATTTTGAAAATATGATCAAGATTTGCACATTTTTCTTCTGTCATTTGCAGCTAACGAGTTTACAGGTGAGAACAAAGTGCTCATTTCTGGCCATCATCAGCTTAAACACTTCCTGCTTAATGATAATTTCCAGCCTTCAGCAGATGCCTTGAATGCTATTTGTCCCACTCTATGAAAAGTTTGATAACCCTGGCCTAGAGAGCACTGAAAAACTCATATTTTTGAAAAAAGGTTTCAAGCGCTCAGAGTTACAGCATGAGAGCTTGAAAGTGAAACAACAGTGTGATTATCAAATGACTTGGTTGCTTCTAGCTGCTTTTTCCAGAAAAAAATATTTTTATAGAGAATCTAAACATAACTGCCAAACCACTGCATTCCAGTATTTTCTGGGTTATCATCTCATCTTTTTTCGGACTTCATTGGCGGAAATTTTTTTACTTAAAACGGAATTTTAATGCTACTCTATACGGTTCAGACTGGCAAAGTGCTGTTGAGGGTTCTTCCTGCTACTGGCCCTTTAATTAGTTATTTTCTGGTACCTCCTAATCACAGGCAACCTTTAAATTAGCTGCTTCCTATTTGCCAGTTAATTTTTATTTTATTTTTCAATACTGCTATTGCATCATTTTTGTGTAAATGTTTAAACAGTAAGCAACAGAGATTCTAGTTTATTGAATATCTTCTGTGCTGTACTAACAAACATGTTTGTGGTTGCAACACATGAGCATTTTGGGAGAAGTGAAATTAATAGTCAAGGACTGCAAAACCTGCATTTGGAATTGCAAAGGTCAAAGTACAAAACCTGAAAAAAACTGGCCCAAATAAATTTCTATATACATGTTTACATCACTATGGGAATCTAACTTAAAGTCAACTACCCAGTCTGGATTGAAACCTACTGTATACTTTACTTACAACTAAATTCACTCTCAGAGTCTGCTCTGGCAAAGGGCATTTCCATCATCAAGCAGTTTATGGAATCATCAGGACAGTGTGGTTCCTTTCTGAGCTTTTCCTTCCGCCCCACCATTTGACAGCCATCTGGAATACATTTGAAACAATGAATTGGGTTTTAGATTTCAAGGCTGATGAAATCATCACCAATAAAACTCTGTTCCAGGCTCACTGCTCGCCTACAAGGCAATGGTTCAAGTACAATGCCAGAGGCACTCACAAAGCAATGGCTTGTTTTTCTATATTACAATGTTAGGTTTCAGTTTTAGCATTCAATACAATTCATTAAACTGCCCCAAAATAACACATCGGTGTGCCTTGGTTTCCCATTTGAAACACACAAATAATGTGCATGTAACTGCAAAGATCTCTTTTCTGACATTGTTGCTTTGCTTTTCAAACCTCTTAACCCAGGCCAAGCCCCTGCCCCTTCTATATACGGCTAACTAACTCACAGCCCAATCCCAACCACACTTCCCTGGGAGTAAGCCACATTGACTCTGATGAGACTTACTTCTGAGTAGACATGCATAGGATTGGGCTGTTACTTATCAGTGTTTTATTGGTTTGGGGGTGGAATCGGCCTCTGTCAGCCATATACAAAACAGGTTACTTAGAAGTCATCTTACTCCTATAACCGTAATTAAAACATTATTCCTTTTCCTGCCAACCTGTAATTTTCAGAGCACCAGCAATGGAAAGAGAGCTGTTGTGCTGTAACATACCACAGACATAAATCTAACTAAAGTAAGCTTTTTTATTCTGTGGCTTAATGTTTTACTTGGTGGAACGTATTATTTTACTGCTGCTTTCATTAACTGCTTGCTCTTTTCTACTATTATTTGTAGGTATTTGTTAAAGCCATTTTGTTTTTTGTAAAGCCAGATGAACCTTCTGAGGGGCATGGGCCCAAACTCAGTGCCTAGACTGGCTGAACCCTGATGCTACCCCTATTGGTGCTGGAGTGTCGCATAGGATTGGACCTTCAATTAGGTTTAATAATTCGCCATACATTTACCTACACAACCATATTTAACATATTTGTCTCAGAGCTCTGTCAATTTGTAGGCATAAAATGAATACGTAATGTTGAAAAATAAAAAAGTTTTCAAAAAAATCTGGTAATATCTTTCAAAAACAAATACTTGCATATGAAAACTGCCAATTGCAATCTCATGGGAAAGACAACACAATTATATTTGTGTACTGTAAAGAAGCCTCACACAGGAACTTCAATGTATCCAGAAATACCTCATTACCACAGACCAGTATACAGTACTGTATTTTCAAATCTCCACAGGCAAGTGCAGACATTCCAAATTTAATTGGGGGGGGGGATTCGGCAACAGACAGACACATTATGTTTTTGTGGCATGCAAAGAAATCACTGTCTGTGAGGAGTAAAGTGAGGAGTAAAAATAAGTGAGGGGAAAAAAAACTTGATGCAGGTTATTAGTGCCCTGGATAGTGTCTCTTGGATACCTTACCATGGTGCTAGGGGAGATATGTCACCTGATTAAGTGCTAATTGGCTTCAGCATAAAGCAGCAAGGGAAGAATAACAAAGCAGAAACTACTGTATTATGGCTTTTGCCTGATAGAATGGGACAGACTTTTTTAAAATAAATAAGTGGCTGTTAACTGCAAAGTGAATTTAAAAAATGGTATTTCAGAATATTGCTTTGGCTGTGTAAGATACCAAAGGCAGGATCTCTGATCCAGCAACTCTACCCTCCATGTGGTAGGGTCAGTGCAGCTGTGGAACCGCTCCACACACATAACTACACAGGATCCTTTATCAGTCAGGAAAAACAGGCAGGTCTACTGTTCTGCATTCACTGTGTGAAAACTTGCATGGAAGCCTACTCACACCACACAAAAAAAAGAATCCCCTACAAATTGGTAAACAGACATGCACATCTATTTCTGCACATAAAGGTGAAATCATCATGCCAACATCATGTAGAAATCCATTCTGTCCTATCCACATAACTATGTATATTCTGCCAACCAGTATCCGAATCTGCCTCTATGGAACAGAATTCTGTACAGGAAAGCATCTATGCACCACCAATTTATTCATAGAAGCATTTTTTGCACAGAAATGTTTAAAAAGTTTTCAGTGCAAACTTGTAACTGTAATGTGTGAATGTAACAGACATTTGTAAGCATGCATATCATATAGCTAGTCATCAGGTAAACATGATTGGCCAAGGATTCCTGTTGAATTTGCCTTTGCATAACTTATTATATTGGCCAGGATTAAGAGCAAAAGGCAATGTTGTCAACTGAATGGCCTATAGTTAATTTCATGGGCAACTGCAGAGACAGGACGGGACAAGGTACTTGCCTGAAAATGTCTAACAAAATACAGTATCCACTTTTACCTAACAGGGAAAAAAGCTAACAGTGCATGCATTACTCAGAAGTAAGCCCTTCCTGAATTCAATGGGATTCAACTTCCATTCGTGTATAGCAGTGGTATTCAAACTGGGGTGTCGCAATGTCCCAGCCTGAGGGTCCTGGTCTCTTTCCCCTTAAGGGGCAGGGGCAGCCAGGAGGCAGGGAGGAAGCAGCGGCGCAATCCCTAGGATCGCGCTGCTCAGGGGGCTGCAGGGGCTTGGGTACACTTGCCCAAGCCTCCTGCAGCCTCCCAGGGGTGCGGGGAGCCCTGCGCAACCTTCAGCAGGGTTCCCCAGGTCAGGGAAAGTGAGAGTGGGGCAATCGTGCCCCGCCTTCGCTAAACTGGAAGCGGAGCGCGATTGCTCCACTTTCCTTTCTGACAGGGCTGCAAGGACTGGGGTGCACCCTCCAGTCCCTGCAGTAGCCATCCCTGGGTGCAGGGAGCTGTGCACGAGTGCCTGTAGGGCTCCCCAGGCCAGGGAAAGTGAGGGTGGAGAGATTGCGCTCCACTTCTGGTTTAGCAGAGGCGAGGCATGATCTCTCCACTCTCACTTTCCCTGACCTGGGGAGTCCTGCAGGCACCCCGGACGGCTGCTGCAGGGACTGGAAGGTGCACCCCAGTCCCTGCAGCCCCCTGAGCAACGTGATCCTGGGGGTCGCGTCACTGCCTTCCCCCTGCCTCTGCTGCCTCCTCCCCACCCCCGCCAAGGCTTACTGTGGGTTTCAAACTCCGAGTTTAAAAACTGCAGGTGAATAGGATTGCAGCAGATTCTGCTTGCAACAGAATCAAGTAGGTATTTTTACCATAAAACAAATTGAGCATGAACACTACAGACAACTGATCTCCAAAGAACCAGGCAAATTTGGACATAATAGTTTGTAGTAATATGCGAGACAGGAGTTACCACCAGGGAAATTCTTTAGAGTATGAGATAAACAAGTGAGTCATATTGTTGGGCAGAGATGCAGATCAACCAATTGTAGGTGCAATTCTTTCTAGATCAGAAACACCTACCTCAGGACATAATTTTTGGTTGTAACTTGCTGTACTACTTGCTGACATGTAAATGGAAGAAGACTTGGAGAACAGGTCCCTTAATGTTCTATTATGGTTCTCGGGCATTAACACTGAGGCTGCAATCCTATCCACACTTAGCTAGGAGAAACCCCCATTGACTATAATGGGGTTTACTTCTGAGTAGACATGCACAGGATTGGGCTCAAAAGCTGCAATCCTCTGTACTCTGCCTGAACTCTGTATTTTCCTTACAGATTTCACACTGAGACAAGAGTCATTCTTAAACTAATTCACTGCCTATATGTAACAAAACCAGTGTCTTGCTTTGCCAGGAAATGTGGCTGGAGTAGCTTTGTTAAAACAAGTCAGCTAAGTACTGCTAGAACTGGAGGGACTGTATCCACAGGTGTGTTCATACCCCTCTTGCAAAGAGCAGTGAATAGTTACTTCAGCAGTAAAATACTCCTTTTCAGTTGTCCTTTTTCATACAACATCCTTCAATGAATGTGGTGGGGGAGGGAAAAGCGATCAGGCCTGCAACACCCAAATTATTCGGAGAAAACTTTTTACATGTTCAGTGCTGCCTCCTGCAGACAAATGCATAACACAGTGAGCGGGTGTGTGTATTTCCAGTGGGTATACTGGATTGGGAGACATGACTAGTAGGTGCAATCCTACTCTCCTCTCATATGGTCACTAAGCGCAGGGGGAGAATGTTGGATGAAAATGGCTTGTCTGCACTGCCAATGCAATGGGACATAAACTTTTCCTAGCCCTAAACCACCTTATAGAGTATTTGTGAAGACAGAAGAAAAATCATTTTGCACCCACCCCAGGCATATTGAAGAAAGTTTTGGCTATATGAATACAATAAATAAAAGTTTGTGTACAATTAAATCATTAGTAGTTAGGTCAATCTGGACATTTAAGAGCCAGCTTGGAGCAGGGAAGCAGTAGCATGGAACAACATTTACTCATTCTTCTATGCTAATTATGCATAAATAATTGGGGTTTTTTATGGTCCTGTTTCCCACCAGCTGTTTCGTCAAAGGTTATTGTACTAGACATATCGCAAGTACAGCGTATGAATGTTCTCTTTGGCACAAACCCTCCTCCTACTTGCCCCTTTACTGCCATTTGATACTCCTGGCTCAACTGTCAATCCTTATTGCAAGGCCTTCAGATCTTGTTCTAATGTAGATTCCAAATCCACAGGGAAGGGCCTATATTGTGCTGGAGCCTCTAAGGCACCTAAATTAGTGTGACAGAATGGTAAATGGGTACAGCTGCAAATCAGGACTGCTTTGGCCATAAACACCATAGGTGACTTTAAGCAAGCCACCTAAGGTGCAATATTCACCTTACAGGGCTGTTATAAGGAAAACATTAAGATAATATACGCAAAGCACTTTGCACACTCAGAAAATGCTATATAATGCTAACTATTATTATAACCTAGCAAATCACTGATACTAAACAAATTATTGTTATTAAAAGGCTTATATTTACAGCATCTGTTTTTCAACCAAGAGTTTACAAAACAATTTAGTAAATAAGAAATAGTTCCCTGTCCCAAAAGGGCCCACAACCTACAAAGCTGCAAAAGAATCACCGGCAAGCGGCTACTACTCATAGAAAAAAACACTATGCTGGGATGAAGAGGGATAGTTGCTCTCCCCCTACTAAACATCAGAGGATACAGTGCTAGAGATTGAGTATTCCCTATCTGGAATGCTTGGGACCAGAAATGTTTCAGATTTCAGAAGTTGGAATATTTTCATATACATATCTTCGGGTTGGGACCCAATATCTTTATACCACTGAGCAGAGAATAAACAAAAATAAATAAATAAATCAAAGCAAAAAATAAAACACAGCAATACATATAGTTCTTGGCCCCATGTGGGGCATTATAAAGAATCTGCCACTGGCACATTAAGCCTGCACATGTGCCATTTTATTACACATATGTGGACGTGGGGGAAACTGGGTGTACGCAGAAAAGATATACTGCAGCTGAAGGAGGCTGAAAGGTCTTTTTTCCCTTGGGGACACTGAATGAACTTGTGTCTGTGTTCTGACTGACACAGACCCGTCACAAGAGGAGTCAAATTTTCCACTTGTGGTGTCATGTCAGCCCTCAGAAAGTTTCAGATTTTGGAGCATTTAAAATTTGGGATGCTCTGTTACCAAAAAGGGATGTTTTTGTTTAGGGGAATTATTACACTGCCCTTATTGGAACATCAGGACCTTAGGCTGGATAACAAGATGGCGTAATGCAAAGAAATTCCCTTTTGCTTAAAGAGGAGGCTGAGAGAAAAATAACTTCCAATAAAAGATTATGGTTTTATTACAAAAGAACAAAGATAAAAATAATGCACATGGAGGAATGACAGGGCTATGTTTCCTGGTCCTCCTAATAACTGAATACAGTGTACTTAGCTTTCATAGTGGTGGAGTGTGAAGTGTATTTGGTGCATCGGAAGAAATCAGAAAGAGGAAGGGGGTTGTAGAGAAGTATTTTAGGGATCCCTGCTATGCCAACCTCAGCTGCTATCTAAAGATGGGGAGAGAAGTGAAAGAGTTCAAGGTGAAGGATAGTTACCTGTCCTGTAGAGCAGTCAGAAGGAGAGAGAGAGTCCTGTGGAGAGGACACTCTGACATAACACAAGAGTTGGACCTTGGGGAGAGAGAGAGGGAGAGAGAAAGACCTCTCTTATAAGGGTTGAGAGATAGTGCCTACATGCTGAGCTGGAAGACAGATTGATTTCTGGTTGCTTAACTAAATGCTGGGTGCTTGGAGTACTGCTTTCATTTGTAAGGGCAGGAGGTCTGGCTCAGTTGGTAGAGCTGCCGCCTTGTATGCCTGAAGATCTGAGGCTGCCAGTTTGAAACAACCGGAAGTACCCGCCTTGGATTAACGTCTGAGGAGAAATCTGATTACCAAAGAAAGGCAGTATATAAATACCTGTATAAATAAATAAATATGCACAAGTAACCTGAAGTCTAAATGGGGATCTGAATGTAGGTAACAGTTATCAGCAAAAGTTAATCAGGGGGTTGATGACTGACTTCTTAGAAAGGGGAACTTAACAAAGACTGTGTGGAAAAAATATAGGATGTAGGTACAATGAATCAGAAACAGAGTTTCAACACCAAAATACAGGGAGTTCATGGAAGGCAGTTCAAGTTTGCATACACTATTGCAGAAGATGCTTAAATGGTGATTTGATTAAGACACAACAATTCCTCCCAGAATGTGTGACTATTGGGGGGGGGGGGGAGGTTGTGTAAACTAACAATGAGCTTGTGGCTTGACCAGAGTCCTGGAAATGTGGCCTGTACGCTGGGAGAACAGTTTAGCTTGCATGAAATTAGAATCCATAACAGAGCATAACAAGGTATAGAAAGAGAAAATCAAAGGACATCAAGGAAAATCAAAGGCTAAAAGACAAAAGGGGGGATTTTCATGTAACAGCTCAACCTGTAGTACTACTCCTTTTCTCTCCTTTGAAGCACACTCTATTACGTAACTGAAGATTTGTCTATTACAGGCCCTTCTCCTTGATACATCAGAATATCTTGTTAAGGTTCAGAATTAGTCATACATAAAGTTTTGATGGTGCTATAAACATACAGCTTGGACCTCAGTATCCACCAGGATCTTCCTGGATCTTCCCCCATGGATATCAAACCCTTGGACACTGAGATCCATGGGGAGGGTACAAAGGACCTCTGGACATAACTGAAAGTGCCTTCCAGTCACATCCAGAGGTGTTCTGAACTGCACAGAAGCCTCCTAACTCCTCAGAAGCTCACCCAGAGGCCTGTCAGAGGCATTCTGAGGTGTGGGAAAACCACAGGCAGTTTCCCTATGCCTCAGAACACCTCCAGACAGGACCAGAAGATACTTTTAGTTGCGTCCTGAGGTCCTCTGTGGACCCTCAGGACTCCTGATAGGAACCCATGTTGGGTGAAATCCATAGGTTCCGAACCTGTGGATAAGGAGAGCCCACTGTATACACATTGTGGTTGAGTATGCCTCTGTGCTGAATCAAGGCCAGAAACAGCCACTTCAGAAACACATTCATAAATGCGGCAAGATCTTCTTAAGATTTTAAAGCTGCAATCCTGTATTTCCCTGGAAGCCCCACTGAACACAGTGGGACTTCCTTCTGAGTAAACCCAATACAGACTTGTGCTGCACATGGCCCAAGGCTGAACATTCATGGACTGCAGCAGGTGCAGGGGCTTCCTTCTCTCCTACACCGTTCAGCAGTGTCCTGTTTATCTGGTTGATGCACCTCTCCATGTGCAAGATCCAGGGCCACTGCCGGCACCCACTGCCCAGCAACTGTGCCCTGGGGAATCCACACACACTGAAAACGGGGGTACTGTGCTGTATTGTGTTACTGTGTCGCTTTGTTTGGGCAGCTTTTTGAGCCGCTTTGAGCCATCTCTGCCCAACGTTGCGTTTACACAACAGGGACCAAAGGTGTGCGCACATCTGTGGGCTGGGCAGAAATGGGTTAAAAGGGGAGGTATATATGTTTACTGGAGGAGGAACAGGACGTGGTGAGGGGAGTGCCTGCCCAAAACTGCCTGGGTCAATGGAGCTTCCCCACATGCAGCCAGCTCTGGGATGGAGCAGACCAGAGACCAGCCAGGGGAGTCAGGGGGAGTGGGGAGGGAGCGGCTTCTCTGCGGGCTCCTCACCACTCAGCTGCGGCCACGAGGGGCTTCCTCCGGGGGGAGAGTCCTCGCCTCCTCCGGTGGCTTCCCCGCTCAGCTCCTCGGGCTCCGCCTGGCAGGGCGAGCGCTCCTGCACGGCCATGCCCTGCCTGAAGCCCCGCGGGCCGAGCGGGACTCGGAGACCGCGACCCGCCCCTGCTGCCAGGAACCGAGCGGTGCGAAAGAGCCACCGCAGCCCCGGCAACATGGCCCGCCGGCTCGCGCCTCTCTGCAGAGGTCCTAAGCAGGCAGCTACGGAAAGGCGGACGGCCCAAAACAAACCACGCGCCCGAACGTTGGAAGGCTGTTGAGGCTGGAGGGGGTTACGCCCTCGCGTGCCGGGGTACTCGGGAAACTACAAATCCCAGCATGCAACGCGGTAGTCGGGAGCCACAATCGGGCTCGTGATTAGCACCCGCCTGGGTTCTTTGGCTGCCACCCCGCAGGCAGTGGTTGCAATGAGAGCGAGTCCTGTTGGACTGCAATGCCATGCACACTTATCTGGGAGTAAGTCCCATTGGTTATAATGGGACTTACTTCTGAATAGACACGCATAGGAGTGGGCTTTTGGACTGCAATCCTATGCACACTTACCTGGGAGTAAGCCCTATTGGCTATAATGGGGCTTACTTCTGAGTAGACCTGCCCAGAATTGGGCTCAAAATCTGCAATCCTCTGTACTCTGCCTGAACTCTGTATTTTCCTTACAGATTTCACACTGAGACAAGAGTCATTCTTAAACTAATTCATTGGTTATATGTGAAGCCCTATAGGATTGGGCTTTTGGACTGCAATCCTATGCACACTTACCTGGGAGTAAGCCCCATTGACTATAATAGAACTTACTTCTGAGTAGAGATGCATAGATTGGGCTCTTAGGTCTGCAGTTAGCAAGTTGGCTCAGGCTACCACAGTCAGCCTGATCCTTTTCTCCCGAGGAACCCAATCCAACCCCGCTGCCCAAGGGGAGAGGGTGAGAGAAGGGAAGAGGCAGCAGCTGCAAGGAACAGCTGTCTCTGTGTGGCCTGGTGGGCACAGTGGGAGAGCAGAAGCAGTGGTCCCTCCCCCCTTCCTCTCTTGCTTGCTTGGGCAGCTGCAAATAAGCAGTGGAGAATGTCACCCCCTCTACTCTCTTTTTAGACAGAATTTAAGCAGGATTGAGCCCTAAGGTCAGAGTTACCAGATGCAAAGGGAGACAAAGTGCTTATACCTTTAACCATTGTATAGAAGAGGGAATTTTGGCAGGAACAGCTTTTTAAACCTTTCCATGTTGAGCTGCACATGCCAAAATTCCCTCTTCTACACAATGGTTAAAGGTATAGGCACTCTATCCCCTTGGTATCTGGTAACCCTGTGTATGGGCCCAATCCTGCCTGTGTTGCTATCCAGAGAGGGCAAACAAGCTAAATGGGCAGCTGCTTCTTGCAACAGGGTTGGCCACTCAACCTAACGAGTGAGTGAATTAGCTGCAGAGGCCTTATCCTCTATGAGTGGATGGTAGCATCTTGTCATTCCCCCTCAACCACCAAGAAGCAACTGCCTCTGCTTGCTTTCCTACATCATCTGGGGTCCAATTCCCATTATGACCCCAAAGCTACTCCTTTGAACTACCCCTTGCTTGCAGGGTAGGCGGTTGGTGTTACTGCTACCAGCAGAAGCACAATGGAGATGGGCCTGCCCACCTTAGCAGTCCCAAATTTCCAGTTGTTGTTACTGCTCTTCAGCAGCAGCTGATGGGCATCTGCTGCTGGCCCCTCCTGAAGTGCTGGGGCCTTGGCAGCTCTCTCAGTGGTGCTATCCTCTGACAACAGCCCTCGTCTCCTGCAACTCCTTTGCTACTCGTGTATCCTAGTCCTGCAGGCCTGCTATTTGCTCATTGAAACAGCAGAACTGGCTCTTGCATTCCTCAGAAAGTATAAGCATAGGAACAAATCCTCCTCTGCTAGGGTGAGGATCATGATGAATACCAGTGGGGAGGCCCAATGAATAGCTTTCTTCCTGAAACTGTGAAAGATGCAAAGTCTCTGTGGTCAGGTATTGGCAAAAGTCTAAGGGTTGACACCACGCTGTTGTGTGGGGCAGTTGTGTTCACTACAGCAGGTGCATAAAGTGTGAACCACAAATATGAGTCCTTAAGGCATTACTCAGAAAATTCCAGCCCAAGGCCACCTCCCCACTAGGTATCTGTGCTGTAACCTGGATATCTGTGCCATATCATTTCATATTGCAGGTGGGGGGCTCATGATTCAATGCAACTCCATATGCATACAAAATTAGGACATCAGTGATTGGTTTAGGCAAAAATTGCTCTGTAATGTCTAACTTTTGTCCAACACTTTTGTCTAAAATATTCAGTTGCATGACTTTCCACATGCAGTGGCACAGCCCAACTGGATCAGACCAAAGTTCCAACATTTTATCTCCTTTTGTAGTCAATCAAATCCTTCTAGGAAACTCAAAGGATGAAGGGTTTGTTTGTAACCCAGCATCTTGTATTCAGAGGCATACTGCTCCTGAACTTGGAGGAACCATGTAGCTGTCCTAGTTCATAACTGGTGATAGACCTACCTGAATTTATCTAACCTTTTAGGAACTTAAGAATTTGGTTTTCAATAATATTTTCCCTTTAATTAAATAAGATGCTATATTCTAAAAGCCAATTCTGAAGGATCCTAAGTGGTTAGAAAGCAGTCTATATATAAAGTTTATTCATGACTAACTTTAAAAGAATAAATCAGGATTGATACAAATCTCCTCCCTGCAAAAGTAAGACTTGGAAAGGAAAGTGGCAATGACTCCACACTTAGCAATGATTCAGCAGGGAGGTCCTTCTGGCAGTCTTTAGTGTTTAAACAAATTGCAGAACTAAACTACTTTTTAAGATCACTACTTTAACATTCTTTTTTACCCTTTTACTCCCATCCTGACTCTTTGGGACCTTAGATTTGCATTTTTCTTGAGCCCTTTTTAAGGGACACAGACCAGCTCAATCTTTTGGGATGCTCTAAGCCTCAGTAGTATCATCCTATATGTAGATTACTTTTGGATGGACACACATTTGTGGCAGCTAGCTAACCATACTGCCAGGGGAGGGTCACAGTCCTCTAGTGGGCAGGTCTTCCAGTGGCCAAAAGCAGAACTCCTGATCTTCAACTGGTTTGTCTATCTTTTGGCTCTTTTGCTTGTTGCCACTGTCCACCCGTTCTATGCTTCCCTTTCTGTTTACCATCGTAGTTTTTCCAAACTATTATGTGAAAACACAATTACTTCTAATTATAGCAATGTGCATGATTTCGTTCCCCTCAGTATCTGGATGATTTTAAACTAGATTTCTTTTGATTGAAGAGTACAAGTAGATACTTCAACCTGGGGAGTATAGTGGCTCAGTACCTCTGAAAGACCAGTAACCCTCAAGGTTACCTTAAGTCATGCCATGTGACCTGCCTACTGAATCAAGCAGAATAGGATCAGGATAGTGTTATTGGTGAAAGGAAAATTTAACTTGGCACATGCTTAAAGACACCCTCATCTTTATTATTTTTTTAAGTGTTGGAGGGGTGGGCTTCTTGGCATTGAAAACTGGACTGAATTCTCATGAGAGCTTGGCTCATACTGATCCTTGGTAGTATTTCTTGTCCCAGGGCCCCTGCTTGTAGCAAATTATTTCCAGACACTGTGTAGGAAAATGGCTAAGCCACATCTGGCAAGCAGGATTCATAGGACATAGGATTTACAAAGAAACATACTAATATTGGTCTGGCTCAACTAGTTAAGGAATATTTTTTTCTATAAAATATAAATAGATAGTGATGTCAGTTTTTTGTTAAAGAATATTTACTACCTAATTTTAGGCTATCTGGCTTGCACCAGTTGTTTTGGGGGCATCAATTTTGCTACCATACTCCTGAAACTACAGCTAGTAGCCACACCAGAAACCTGAGAAGGAAAGAAGGAGTTAATAAGACACTGGAAATAAGAAGGGGGAGAACCTTCATATGGAACCAATTACAGTTTCTACAAAGGATGTTCTCTCCAGAGGAAGAAAGCTAATGGAAGAGATATCTTTCTGGGAAAGTGGCAAGGCCAGTCACAAGCAACCAGCAGTGAATTGGGATAGCTTTTAAGTCCTTTTTACATGTTAAGGGGGAGGACGAACTAGACAGGATTAGCAAGTTCCTGAAGAGGGATGGTTTGGGACAGGGATGGGGTAAATGCAAACTTGTTTCTTTCAGTGTTTCCAGTTTTTTAACAGAGGGGGGAAAAAATCAACAAGATAGATCATCACAGTACTGCAACTACAACACATCTGTGCCTGCTCCTTGTTCTTCACATATGAAATGCATGCAACCATTCAAAAGTGAAAAGGGGCAGAGGGAGGAACTGGGGCTGGAGGGGGGGCAGGACCAGAGGAACTGGGTGGGAACTGGGGAGGGAGGGGGTGGGACCTTCTGGACCCACGTGGAATCTTTCAAGTGTGGGCTGCCACAAGAACCAGTGCAGACTTGAGAAGCACCATTGTGGGGCTTGGGCCTTTCCCTGGGGGAAGGGGATGAAAGAAGAGGAGACCTCTGGCAGCTGGCGGCTGCCAATAGATGCAGTGCCACTGCACCCAGCGGACAGTGACACCTTTAGGATTGGGCTGCCTGTCTGCTGCACAGGGATTTTTTTCAGTGATCTATGGATTACCTCTGCAGTTCTCAAACTCTCAGGGAGTTTGAGGACCACAGTAAGTCCTTGCAGGGAAATGGGGAAGGCAGCAATGTGATCCCCAGGATCGCATCACTAAAGAGGCTGCAGGGACTGTCATTTACTTACCAGTCTCTGCTACAGCCTCCTGGGGATGCGGACAGCCCTGCGTGACCTTCCACAGGGCTCCCCAGCCTCCAGAAAGTGGAAGCGGAGCGCAATCGCTTTGCTTTCACTTTATGAAGGCTGAGGAGCCCTGCGGAGGGTCGCACAGGGCTCCCCGCACCCCCAGCAGGCTGCTGCAGGGACTGGTAAGTAAATGCCAGTCGCTGCAGCCCCCTTAGTGACACGATCCTGGGGATCGCGTTGCTGCCTCCCCCCTGCTCCCACCCCTTAAGGGGGTAGAGGCCAGAGCCCTCAGGCTGGGGTGTTGCAATGCCCTAGTTTGAGAAGCCCTGGATTACCTTAACACATGTCAGCAGATTTTCCACATGTTTGTATGCATGGCAGGGGACCATCATGCTTTCAAAAAATGCAAGCTACGGCATGAAATTAAAACTCCATTTTGGAAAAAAGTAATGTTGGAAGCCACACATCCCCTACTTTTCAGATATAGAGTGACTCCTCCAAATCATACATCTGCAGGCCTCTGTGTGTGTGTGTGTGTGTGTGTATAAAATGCACACAGCGTTTCTTTAATCCGTGCTGTTTGGAAGTCTGTACACAAATTAAAGCATCAAGGTGGCTCATGAGAGTTGGTATGAAAGGCTGAACCTTGGAGTTCACAGGAGTTCACATGAACTGTCACTGCTGATCACAAAGGGAGGAGTCAACTTCCATTACAGTGACTGGCACACTTTACATAACACTGCAGGGAAAGGGGCTTTTAAAAGCCACTGGAGGAAAGGAGACTCATCCAAACCAAAAAGATGCTTAGAAAAAGTAGGCCAGGTGAATGGCAAGTCGGCTATCAGTCAGACAACAATACATAAATATGACGGTCTTGTTAAATGTAGATAATACAAATATATCAAGTGCATAGCAACACCTTAGAAACAATTATTTTGCCCCTTTGGACCTTTCGAATGGGATCAAAACATTTCTAAGCACCAAGAGTAGAATGTAAGGTTGCAATCTTGACTGCAAGTAGAAAAACAGTGGTTTATAAAATCATTAAATTAATACGCTTGAATTAATCTTGAGTATATGCCATAATTGACCCCGGAGGAAGCTTTCTTTGAATTCTCATAATTGCGACGTTAAAAATTGCTTAACCCAGTTTTGTTAGCCCTCGACACACTATAGCTACACTGTCAAAATCACATGATTGGTTCCAAGCATAAGGTGGATGTACACAATCTACAGTATTACTTTCAGTACATTTTATCTGACCTGATCTGCTGCAAAACCAAGCAGCTTGGAGGCTCCCAGCATTGGCCAGAGAGTCTCACTGTTGTAGTCACACTCGCAGCCAACAGCTATGGCATGTCAGCGTTGTTCTCCTGTCTCCAAAGTACAGCTGTGCCACGTAACAGTCTTCTGCAACTCTCTCTGAGCCAGGCAGGATTGGTCAAAAAACCCACAACCCTATACCACAGCTTCCTGTGCGTCACTGAACTAGCCACGGGTACGCCTGTCCTTGGATTTCTGTTAAGTGCTGCAGGAGCTTTATTTATAGTATGTGCAGCAGAGCTCACTTGGTGGCCTTAGGCAAGCCACTGCTTCTCAGCTCTCCCATCTGCAGTATGGAATTAATAATACTGACCTATGTTACAGGATTATTGCGAAGATTGCAATAAGATAATACTCCTGAAGAACTGTGAGCATTCAAAGTGTTATACATGAGCTAATTAGAATTGTTGGGATGTTCCTACTTAATATAATGACTAGGAGCCCAATCCTATCCACTTTTCCAGGGCCGTTGCAGCCATGCCAATGGGGCGTGTGCTGCATCCTTTGGTGGGGAGGTAGGCCTCCTCAATATTAAGGAACATTTGTACCCTTACCTCTGGGCTGCATTGCTTTCCACCAGTGCAGGAAAGCTGGATAGGATTGGGCCCTAGGTCAGACTGGTGAGCCCTCATTAATCAGGATCTTTTGTGTCAAGAGTCTTCCCCAACATTTTAAGAAGAGCATAAGAAGAACCTTGCTTGATCAGGCCAAGGGCCCATCTAGGAACAGGGATGGGGAGGCATCAAGAGGGGGTGGATCCACTGGCAATAGTACACGCCAAATCCTATCCCTCTTTTCCAAGCCTCCCTGACCCTTCTCCTCATGATCTGCTCCCCCCCTTCACTGGATATAGCATGGTCATTTTAAGCATGGCTGCATTAGTGGGAGGGAGGATAGGATTGGGATCTCAATCATATCCCCCCAGGCACCTTCTTTCTATTCTGAACAGCCCTAAATGTAGCCATTCCTTGTGAGAGAGGTGCCCCCAACCCAGTAAACATTTTGGTTGCTCTCTTTTGCACTTTTTTCAGTTCTTTTTTGAGATGTGGTGATCAGACACAATACTGGACACTACTTCAGGTGCGGCCTGACAATCGATTTGTACAATGGTATAGTAATATTGGACATTTTATTCTCAATCTCTCTTTTAATAACCCCATGCATGGAATTGGCTTTCTTCACAGCTACCACATGCTGGGTCAATGTTTTCATTGAGCTGGCCACCCCCAAGGTTTCTTTCGTGATCCATCAGAAACAACTTGGAACCCATCACTATATATGTGAAATGTTGATTTCTTGCCTCAGTGTGCATCACTTTACACTTACATTGAAATGGATTTGCCATTTTGCCACCCGCCCACCCCCAATCTGGAGAGTTCCTTTTGGAATGCTTCACAATCCATTCTGGACTCCTCCACCTGGAAACATTTAGTGCCATCCACAGCCTTGGCCACTTCACTGCTTATCTCCAACTTCAGGTCATTTCCTCTCTACCTCACACCTGTGTATTTACTGAGGGTATTTCCAGACATGCTCCCTGGAGCGCCAACCAGTCATTGCTTTTCCACTTGCAGCCATGTTTGGATCTGTGATGTTCCTTCCATTCAGCAGTAGATGTAGTGTGTTTGTACTTTTCATGTTCCTGTTGTATTTTATTATATCTGGATATGCGCCTGTCAAACAGAATGGAACAGTAGTTCACACGTAATCACTACACAGCCACTCTTCAGATTTTCCCCATTAATAAACGTGATTATTTCAGCACAGGGAAAAGGAAGATGGATGATGATGTCATGTGAAACCTTTCTCCTCCTGACAGTAAAAAGTGAGTGAACAAAATGTGACAATCCCAGATTTAAACACCTGGAAGTGCCCTTAGACACCCTGTTATTATGCATATATTTCACCTCCGCCAAAGAAGACAATCAGTTGTATTGTATACTCTTCAGAGCAAGTCATCTTATCTTCTTTTGAAAATGAGAAGTGGCCATGCATTCAATTGTGATGCAGGGCCATGTGACTTTTCAGATATGTAATCTTGTTAGAGTGGAGGCACTCTGTTTGGTCAACAGCATTAATCATTTACAAAGGCTGTGTGTGCTTAAGATCCAAAAACACAAAGCAAACCGCCTTATGGATTTCCATGGAATTTTTATCAGCAGAGCACAGCAAGGTTTATTACACCTCCAGGCACAATGCACATAACTTATACTTTCTACATTTGGACACCATTTCAGGATGCCACATTGCACTGCTGTACAATCCAAGCACAAAGCAGGAAATGACTTAAATGAGATGTCTGATACTGCATTTTTGTCTCTTTCCCTTGCCAAAGAAAACGTACCTCTCCTAGTAAAAGGATGCAAGTTTCAGAGGAACATTATCAGAGGCCGTTCACCAAAGCAGAATGTAATGGAACACCTCACAGAGGCCTGCAATTCTCATGCATTCTGAGACACAGCGTAGTGAAAGAAAAAAAATGCCTCTTATCCAGCTACACGTTTGGGGCTTTTGAGCCAGAGCAAAAAGCAATTTTGATGGAAGTGATCCAACATCTCTCGTTTGTCTAAAGTAGTCTGATTGAAACAGTGTATTGAAAAAACATGTCAAACAAGTAGTTAAAAAGCAATACCAGCATAAACAAATCATGTCAGCTAGATGTGAAAGCCCTTTAGCTGTTTCCTTTCCAACCAAAGAGCAATTTAGCATTTTTGTGCATGCGCACACACACGCACCCGCCCCCTTCCCCCCAAAAAAGCCTTTAATTGACTTCACTGGGATTTTTAGGCTAGTGAGGAATGCAGAACTGTTTCCAAACTCTGTGCCGTTCCAGATGGAAAAAGTGCATATTGACAAACTAGTAAAACCATTGTTTTAGGATTCTGAATCCCAGTTGCAAAACCAGCTGCCACAGTGTGAGTTTTTGCAGAGCGCTGTGTTCTCAGCCTTTGCCTGTTTGCTTGCTTTTGTGCAGTTTTACCATTCTTCCCTTGCAGCTACTATCTTGTTTCTGGCTTCATTTTCTGCCTCCTTCACTTTGGCCCCTCTTATTTCCACCCTCCCAGCCAAAAGGTCAAACTGTGGAACAGAGGTTAGGCTTGCATCATTCCTACCATCTGCATCATTCCGCTGATTTCCACTGGTTCTCATGTCCTTCATCTGTGGAATTTTTTTTTCTTTTTAATACACAATGCATGCCGTAGGAGTTTGTTCTATGTTTACAATAAAAAGAGCCCCCCATATATGACATTTTCTTATGCATGCAAACCATTCTTCTCCACATTAGGGAAAATCTGGGCATACAAGCCTGTGCAAAAATGCTACGAGTGTTACTTCTTGTCCCCCCAGTGCTTGTTTGTAATGTGCAACTCAGTCTTGCACATAGGACACATGACAACTGTGCTGATCAAAAGCAACTCCTTGTATAAGTACTACAATCAATGTCAATGACTATTACTATTGTCAATGACTATTACTACAACAGTTCAGTGTCTTACGTTGCAGTCAAACACCTTAAATGTCGGAAGAGGTTAGTTATGTTTGACATTTTGTATTTAGTCCAGAGGCTAGCATATTGGAACTGGCAGACTCCAATATCTGCGGAGTCAGGAGGACCTTACTAGCTAGCCTGAGGGAGGCCGTTGTCTCTCAGCCTCATGAGCAAAATGAGAGCTACTGTGCCTAAACATCCTTTGAATCTTTGCTTCATGGTTGAAGCAAGACTGTTCCCTGTGCTGAGACTAGGGTTGCCAGGTGTTGATCTCAGAAATACTTAATGCCCCTTGAATGCAGCTAGAACAGAGGGAATTAGAGTAGAGTTTGATGGTTCCCTTGCAAAGCCAAGGGAGAACCCAGTGCATCGAGGATGTACATGGAAAACTAGGGTGGAATCAGTTCAGGGGTACAGCCTGACAAATCAAGTGTGGAGCCTGGCAGAACCTGTTGGATGATACATGAAGCCTTGTGAAACCTGGCTTTTCAAGCCAGTAATAGTTAGGTGGCAGAACACTGTTGTATTAAGGAACCACTAACGTTCTGGCTGGTTGGCAACTGCAGCTGGGAGGACTGTAGAACCACTATCCTAGTGTTTAGGAATCTCTCCTGTGTGTATAAAAAGACCTGAGATTGAGGGATGGGGTGGGATTTTAAAGAGAGCAGGTCCACCCCTGGCTCCTAGTATAAGAGACTAAAGGCTGTGGGACTGGCCTTAAACATGGACCAGCAAGTAGAAGAAGTTGAGGAAGGAAGAATCTAGTTTTGACCCTCATGTTTCATATAAGAAGAAGCTAGGTTTAGCAGATTTGGGCAGTACCACACACTGCTTTAGCAAAAGATACAATGAGCCAAAGCAGAGTAGCGTCAAAAATACACATGTCTTAGGCTTGGATTTCATAATAACACTTTTGTATAGTATTCTAAGTGCACAAACAAAGCACATCCTATGTATTATTTTATGTAATCCTTATAACAACCTTGTACGGTAAGAAAGTAGCATTATCCCCATATTTCAGTTGGAAAATGAAGTTGAGGACTTGCTTAAGACCACCTAGTCCGTTCATGGCAGAGACAAGATGCTAACCAACTTAATCTTGATTTGCAGCTCTGTTTCATAGCCACTGCGGTACACTAGTTCTCATTTCATTTTACTTCCAGTTTCATGTGGATGTTATATGTTCATGATATAAATAGTAGGTGCAGAAACAGTAGATGCAAACTGGAGTAGACAGCTCAGCCTCCACTCTCACCCTGCAGCCTGGAGCATACAAACAACCAAATTATAAGAAGCCCTTGCAGAGCCCTTAAAGTGCAAGTCTTCTGTTAACCTTTGGACTACAGACATGCATGTGACATTTTGGTTGGAGTTGCCTGATGAGTAAATCAAAATGCTGTAAAGGGCACAATCCTAACCAACTTTCCAGCACCAAGGTAAGAGCAGTACAGCTCTGAGGTAAGGCAACAAACATTTCCTTACCTTGAGGAGGCCTCTGTAACTGCCACCCAACTGCAGGATGCAGCACATGCCCTGTTGGCACAGCTATCCCAGTGCTGGAAAGCTGGTTAGGATTTGGGCCAAAATGTCACAACGTCAGTGTCAATCACTATTAATTTGGTGATATTGCTTGGTACAGGAGCCTTGCAGTTACCATATATGGGCATATACACAAACCATATAGGGTGATTTTTATGCCTGAAGGCTCCATAAACAATCCGTAGGTTGTCACAGTTCTGAGTTGTGATTGAGACCTGTTCTCCATGGACTTCACAACTCGTAGACATCATTTCCAGCTCTGGGAATTCAACAAAGTGATGCAGGAAAGTGAAGCAGTGTAGTGGAGTGGCCATGATAGTTGTACTGAAAGCTGCCACTTATGTCATAGTGCCTGTCTGCTCCATATACAGCAGAAAGCGACACAGACTCAGGTACAGCCTAGCAGGAATACACACATTAGGGATGAATCGCCAATGTCTGTGGAAGTTAAGAGTCAGCAGTTAGCAGCAGCAAGAAGCAGCTACATGCCATCTGGCCTATTAGGGATGGAGGCCCAGGCAGGCACAAATATAGCGCAGGATTATATTTAACTTGGACTACTTAATACAGCACATTGCTAATTCAACATGACACCTCTGCACTGTGGATTTTCATAGTAAGTGCTCTTAAGCCTGGGCCTTCGGTTGCAGTGGCACAGTTTGCAGTGCTGCTGGAGCCAAAGTATCTGGATTTCTTCTGCCCCAAGTGTAGGCACCAAGACATCTAAGGGTCCATTCCTATCCAACTTTCCAGGGCTGATGCAGCTGTGCCAAAAGGGCATGCGCTGCATCCTGCAAGCGGAGGCAGTTACAGAGGTCTCCTCAAGGTAAGAGACCTTACCTTGGGGCTGCATCAGTGCTGGAAAGTTGGATAGGATTGGACCACAAGACATTTCAGAGGGAAAAGGAAGTTGATGTTTTAGCCACAAAATGGTGTTTTAAAAATGCAAATGTCATAGACTGTTAATACCTTTTCTAGGACCAACCCAAATTAGGTTGAGATTTTGGAATTTTTTATAATGGACCATCATAGTGACCTATGTTCTTATTTTTTCAAATCCACTATTCACTAGCAAGGTTTTCTTTCTGCCTGCACTATTTCCTACCCATAACTGTGAGATACGGTATCTCAGCAGGAGAAGGTGGTGAAAGCAGAGAGCTGGTTTTCCAAATACCCACTGGTTGGCCAATGGCATGTTGGTCAAGAAGAGAGACTATACCTTTTGCACCTTCAGCACTGAATTGCTTTCCTTCTGTAGTCTTTTGACTCTAATTCCAGACTCCCTTTCCTGACACAGCATCTACACTAAGGATAAAGAGGAAAATGGATAGACTTTCACTCTTTCTCTGCCAACACAAGCTTGTATTCTGTGGTTGGGAGGTTTTCTGAGGCTCTTTATTCTGGGTAACATTACTAGAGTGAAGAAGCATATCTTTTGTTCCGGCTTATAAAGGGATATTTATTCACAAGGATATACAGTATACTGACTTGCAGAAGAGCTGGTGGGTTAAAATGCAATGCAGTTAATATTTTACATTTGTGACGGTTCTTTTATGTCACTTTCATCAGAAAATAAAAAGATTTTAAAACATGGACGACTCTGTGTTCAGAAAGCCACGAGAGACATGAACTAGCTGTGGCAAGGTCAGAAACTGAACCGCTCTCTTCAAAAGCAGATTTAACACTATAGTCTCCTTGCCTGCTAAATATCCAGGCAGTCTTTGAATGCTGAGACATTTTTGTAGTGATATATAAGTACACGGGGGTAATAAACGCTCAAGTCATTATAGTGGAGATGGACAGAAAGGACGCTTGTTTGCAACCACAAGTTACATTTTAAAATGTCTCACATTGTGAGGGGGTCTTGGCTTAGCTTTCATTCTGTGGCTCCACAACAGGGTGCTGTGTCTACCATGCCGAGATCTCTATAGTTCATTTCATTTCTTTAATGGTGTTTCCATATTAGACAGCCAGATGGTGGAAAGCAATAATACTCTGCACTAATCACTTAGAAACTCCATAGAGTAGTGCTTTGAGATTTGAGCACACACAAACGCACACAGCCGCAGCTATTGTGGATAGTACTGTAATGGGTCACTGCCACTGGAGTGTGTTTGAATGTGTCTATATTTTACACATTAGCTAAAGTTCTTCTTTCAAAATGAGTCATTTAAGACTATCAGTGAAAAGGGATTCTCCCCCCTTTGTTTTGACAAGGAATTGAGAGATGTCTAAACATCTCAGAGTTGATTACAGTGATACAATCATTGAGCTGTATTCAGTCATATTTTTAGGTGTGACAACAAAGTTGACAGGTTTACAAAGGCTGTGCCTAGAGAGGGAGATCTGCATAGTTAAATCCAAGGATAAAGAAGAAGGGGCTCTCTAGAGAAGAATTCTTGTTGATGTTTTGTCAAGAGAGCTGATTTTTAATGCTCTACACTGACGTGTCTTTTCAGCACTTTTCCCACTTAATCAGATTAGCCAGCTATGCTAATGGCTGTTTGTGCTTTAGGAAAGCATATAAGCACACTTTGTTAAAATGAAGGGCTAATGAGCTGAAACAGAGCTTGGTGGATTGCACTCATATTGCCCCAATCCAGAATGCCATCTGTGCTTTAATACCTGCATAGACCTTCTGTGTGTAGTGTCCTCCTGCATTTTAGAGGAAGCAGCTGATCTTCATGCATATTCCTTTGTATGTCTCATTCGGTTCCCTCAATTGAAATGACCTGGGAAATGATTCAGGACAAGGATGTGCCACGTCATGAAGCACAGCCAACTCCTATCAAGATGGATGGGACAAGGAAGCACAACAGTGAAGGTGGTCTTCTACAGAGAACATAAGGCGCATAGTCCCCTCTTTGCTCAAATCAATGAGCAGCCTGAACCAGAAACTTATAGAGAGGTCAAGAAGTATCACATGACTTCAGTGAATTGCTCTTCAGAAGCTAGTTTCTTGTAGTTCTTTCCTCTAACCAGCATTGGATTGTAGGTCACAGACTGAATTTGCACCTGGCTTCCCTTCAAGTCCCAGGTCCAGGACCTGCTGTGGATTCAAGTCTTGACAACACTGGATCCAGCAGGACATGGGATTGGTATTTATGTTTCACATTCTGCATATTTGGAGTTACTCAGTTGTAATACTAGTCTGCCCAACTCAACAGATTTAACAACCACAACATAGCCACAACATAGCCAGAGTTCAGTTCCAGAGCTTGTCCACAAAGATTTCAGCATTTTGAGAAATCAGCATGGGTTAGATGTCATTCCTTCATTCCTAAATGACTACAGTTGGTTCCTACATTTCTGGGATTAGGAAGAAGGCTTTTATGCCATTCTGAGCAGATTTGACCCCTGCTCCCTTTCTCTCTTTGACCACTGGAACTAATGCAATCAGGAATATTTTGACATGGACCCAAAATGATATCCAGAATTTTTGTGAACTCACTTTTATTTACAGCCCACTCCTAACAGGCTGCTGTGCTGGGAGAAGTTGGTTCTGGCGGTGCAGCAGTCTTTCCGGCATCACAAAATGCTACATGCTGTCACATACAAAAAGGCTGCCACCAGAATGGCAAGCCACAGTGACCACATGGCAGCAGCCTTCAAGGATGCCCCAGTACAGCTAAGTTGGTGTGGGGGTTGGGCAGGGGTGGGTGGAATGGGGTGGGAACTGGGGCAGAGAGGGTCTATGTTGAGGATGGGAAGAGGTGGTTATTGGTGGCAGTTCTGCTGACCTCTTATCCCCCTTCCCAGCATCAATCCACCTTCTCAGGTCTACTAGGAGTTGCTTCAGCCTAAGAGCTGGCACAGGTCCAAGTAGAGGCTTACTCCAAGGTAAAAAAACGAATGTGCTGCTTCATTGGGGGGGGGGGAGTTAGTTAGGACTGGGCTGTTATTTTATTTATTTATTTTTATGAACAGTTTCTTCATCCCTCTCCAGCGGAGCCATGCAATTGAAGTGACTAATACAGCCCTAATGGGTATTCAGATATGTTAAACAGACTAAACATGCTAATGAGTCCTATGAGTGTGGCCTCTGATTTGGCAACAATCTGTAATTAAACTATTGTAGTGCTTACATTTGAACAGATGGCCAAACAAAGCATTTGGACATGCTTTCTTAATCACAGAGGGCTCTGTAAATTATTTATATATTATGTAAAACTCTAAACTATCATTAAGGCTGATCATCCATTCATCAGAAGTGAACTGTTTCAACTCATTTTATCACCCTGAATATGTAAGTGGGAGCATGGGTACTTCTGGAGGGCTTGTAGTAATAGCAATCATTGCTACTAATGTCAGATTTGTTAGACTCAGGCCTGACCAATTAGAGATTATTTTATGTTTGCAATTGCAATGCTGCTCAGATGCATTTCCACTGCATTCTGGTAGCACATATTAGAAGACTTCACAGGCACCTTCTGTATGATGGAAACAACAAGTAATTCCAACTAGCAGTGCTGATTTTGTTCAGATCCATATTAAAATGGAGAAGGGGTATGTCATCAGAGGTGTTCCCCACTCATTACACATGCTCCCAAAGAAGAGAAATCAAGAAAATGAATGACCTTACACCCCTTAACCACCTTTCCACGGGTCTGCACAAAATCAGAACTACCACTTCCAGTGAATAAAGTTGTGATAAACAGAATCCATTGTATAACTTTCTTTACCCTATGTCTGCATAAATCATTCTGACAACCTAATCCTATTCAAGTCAAAATGGCTTGTGCTGTATCCTGAGGGAGGAGTAGTCAAGGAGGTCTCCAATGGGTAAGGGAATGTTTGTTTCCTTACACAGGGGAAAGCCTCCACAGTGTGGAGAGTCTAGTTGCTGGTGCAACTTCAGGTATATACAGGATGCAGGACCAGGTCAGGAAAGGGGGTTTGGATTCAGAAGCCACCTTTGCTGCCAAACCCATCCTCCCTTTGAACCCAATCTGCTCCTATCTCCACCTCCATTGCTTTTCTGTTCCACCCTCCACTGTCCATCCCTTCCCACCATTGTGCTGGGTTGGTGGGTCTGCAATGATTCTCCTTCGCTTGGGGGAAGGCTCTGGCCTTCCTGGAAGTACTCCAGCAGCACAAAACTCCACATGCTGACAGATTGTTGTACATGACTAGGATGTTATACATAACTGCTGTAAGGCAGTTAACCTGTCATTTAATGCTTGCAGAATAATTGTAAGAGTATAATAGAACTGGGCTGCAATTTTAATAAAATTTGCAGTATTTTTATTAGGTCAATCAATAAGGTAATTCTTTTAGGCTGCGATCCTAACCACACTTTCCTGAGAGTAAGCCCCATTGAACAAAATAAGACTTACTTCTGAGTAGACCTGGTTAGGATTGTGCGCTTACTATCTCTATGTATTTTGTTCTAACACGGCCATCTAGCTTTGATCAGATTTGAATAATATTTCAGAAAGAGCTAGTATTATTGCAGCAGAGATGAACTAGTATGTACATAGAGAATAAAAGGTGAAACAAATTATGAGTGTCATTAGAATCACTTCCTAGTTCCACAAAAAGTTAAAACAGCAGGGATTTGGGTGTGTGTGTGTGTGTTTTTCAGATTTCAGCAAGTTTCTGGGTTACTCAGTTCAGAACAATATGCCAAATTCATATAGCATCAAACCACTTTGTGCTCATTCCAACCTCTCGATTTTCTAAATGAATTTCATTTTATCTTTCCAAGATACCATTTTGATTTCCTGCTAAAAGACATCTGCTTCTACTAGAATATGGCAATCAAGACAGCACCAAGTAAACGAATCAGGGGACACATGGGTCAAACAAAAATAGGTCTAAGATCAAAGTGACTTAGTACAGATCAATGGAAACATCTTTTCTATACTTCAATGCTGCTCACTTCAAAGTACAAGGTTACTGGCAAAGTTAAATCAACAAGACTGGGGTGCTTGCATATTAAATATTTTAGGGGTTGCATTAGAGGCATCAAAGACATGTGGGACAAGCTTTGCTGGTAGCATGAGCATCCATAATGAGACACTGGACAAAGGCAGTTGTGCTTTTGTGAACTGAGCAATAAAAGAATCAATGAATGCATGCAATTAGGAAGACATGATTCTAACTAGGAATTCATTAAAAAAAAGGATTCAGGAAAGTACGGGAGCCAAGTTTGATTTGCGCATTTTCATCTGTTACATTTTAAGTACGAATAATTCATCTACATGTTTATTGGCTGAATAAAATACATTTATGAAAATAAGTGGCTTCATAAACAGTTGAACCTTGACTTTGTCTCAACTAAATTTCTGCAAAAGGAAAGAGTCACTGGGGTGAAAGTCCACATTGCCCAATATTCTATCTCTACTGTTTTCAAACCAGATAACTGAAAAGGCCCCTCAATGTTAGGGTTCATATAACTATTACAAATTAGTATTAAGAATTTTTGTATTCAGTAGCGCTTTTCAACAAAAAAGTAAACAAAGCGTACTTATGGCAAATTGTTGCCACTGTTGTGCAGTATTCTGTGAACCGTAAGCGTGTGAGCTATGAACAGCCTGCACTGATTCATTTTGATTTCAGAAAACAGAAAGACAGAAACATCATTATGAGCCCCTCTTCAGTCTGAAAGGACCGCAATTTTGTCTCTGGAATAATCGGTAGATTTTAAATTGTCACATCAATGCAGCCAATATACAGTCATTCTCTGCAATTTCAAAGAATAGGCAGGTTGGGCAGACTGATAGCACAAGAAGCTGCCAAGAGAGTTTCACTTGAATTCTACATGCTCTGCAGACAGCACATTAAATACACTTCGCTCTTATGCACTTTCAAGTTCCAAATGGTGAGATGTTCTAGGGCAGTGGTACTCAAACCTTTCCGGCCAGTGGCTCCCTTGACCCCCGTGGCTGTTGGCCATGACTCCCCATCATGTTCCTGAGGGCTGGAAGTGACATCATTAAAAAGAAAGTGGCCAGAAATATTAGTATTAATTATATTAATCGTATCATTAATTAAATGCAGATCTTAAAAATATATTATTAATACACAGCAATATACATGCTTTATAAATGATCAGCTGCTGATCACTGTTGGAGACAGGATACTGGAGTAGGTAGATTTTGTCTGGTCCAGGAAGACTCATTTTTTTTTAAACTTTGTAAGCATACCAATAGAACTGTTTTATCAAATGAACTTTGTGAACAACCAGTCTGACCAACATTACACACACACACCCCTGTGGACCCCAATCCAACTAGTCATTTCTCCCATTCTCCTTGGATAGGATTGAACCCTTTATTAATTTAATTTAATTAAATTTTTCCAGCAGCTGCTGGGAAAAACAAAAATAGACCATGAAAATATATCAGAGCTGATAAGGGTTTGGTTAGGAGGCCGATTTGTCTCCTATACTAAGAGATGCACAGGTCAAGCCTATGCATGTCTACTCAGAAGTAAGTCCCATTAGAGTCAATGGGGCTTACTCCCAGGAAAGTGTGGATAGGATTGGGCTGGCAATCACTTCATCAATGACTGATTATTCCCTTCAAGTAGCAAGAGTCATCACTTTAAAAATACAGCCTCTCCTCTTCAGTCAAACAACAAGATTAATAAATCACTTTAAAAACAGTACCCTTTTTCTGCTCCTGGCCAAGTAAAGTGTGTGCTTGTCTCTCCCCTCCCCCTTTGCCAACTGCATGGGAAAAACTTTAAGGGGAGGCGGAGGAAAGTGGGAAGGTTTGGAGATCAAAAGGGGGGAGTGGAAGAGGGAGGGGTTGAAAAGAGAGATTTCACTTTGATTAGAATCCCAGGCTGGGAACTAGGAACCAACCAGACAAGGATCAAGTAGGGTTTCTTTCTGATGGTCAGCAAGGGCAAGGACTGCAAACTGAGCATGCTCGGTACTTGCCAGATGGGGGCTGGAGTGGAAGAGCTTTGCAAACAACATGCAGCAACACAGAGTGGAAGGAGAAGAGGGTGGGGTGGCAGCAGCCACTCTCGCAGCTGAGCAACTCCTGTTTCTTCTGCTTTAAAAAAAGCGCAGATGGGCAAAAGAGGGGCTCATATTCTGCCCAGGGGTGTGACTGTATCACTTTGAGTGGTCATCCCGTGCCTCCCCTTTCAGCTCCTGGTGCCTCCTTAACGAGCCGAGCCTCACAGTTTGAATAACACTGTTCTAGGGGCTTAATTCTGGGTTTAGATTCTTTGGACTGTAGATTTAGCAGTGCATCTGTAATATATACTTCTTATTTAGTTTTTAAAAAATATGAGCAGATTGTAAGAGGAAACATATAGGCACTCCTGCAGCAGGCAGTAGGTACCCAGATGGTAACTTGTCCATACCATCTTCCAAGGCTGCACCTAGCTCATGCCAGCTAGAATTCATTGACACACACACCCCTTCGATTTATTTAATATTGTTGCATCTTACACCCTTATATACACATCCATCCTGCTGAGGTGTAGTCTGAGATCACACCGTTGTCATTTAGAGGACTGCCTATTTAGGGAACAGTCCAAGAAACATGAACATTCTTTTGTTGAAACCCTGACCACTCATTCACAGAAAACAATCCAGTCAAACTCACAACATATATAGTAAAACACTGGTAATCCATGCTAATGCAGGGAAGCCCTAGTACAGATTTAATGACATTTGGGAATTACCAGCTAAGAGGCAGGCCAGTGCAGGTGAGGTCAAAAAATACAATTCCACTGCCTTACTACAGCTGCAACAACACCACTAATGACATACATATAAAGGATAAAAACTACAAAGAGCAACAAAAATACCACCAACCAATTATGCCTTTAGACTGCCTTTCCCTGCTGAAGGTCAAGCTAAACATTATGTTAAGCAATGCTGAATTCGAATATGCTTATATGTAATTTTTTAAAAACTAAACTGTACTTGAATCTGACCCTGTAATAGGGTTTTCTTCTCAGGGTAAACAGCAGCTGTGGGGTGGGCACTCTGGATTGGGACTAGGGCAGGGCATACTGAGCCCCTCTCCTGTAGTCCCAGTCTGTGAAGGGGCCACTCTGGTTGCTATGTATTTGATATATCAATCACCATTTTCCCCAGGAATTGACTCACTCAAACCTCAAGGCTGATTTAGTGTTATTTAAAGTTATTTAAATACACAGCAGCAAACAGACCCCAAAGCCATGCTAATGTTCATACTATTGATTAGGAAATAGATAATAGTGTTAATGGAGACACTGAAGGGCAAGCAGCCTTTAAGCTTTTGCAACAGTTCCTCTCATATAAGAAGCTCTAGAACATACATAGTTACTGAGTGAGAAAACCCTGTTTATTAAAGAGTTAGAATTCCCGGGTAGATTGATCATAAATGAATTAGTTGTATTCTGAAATCCCAGTCCCACAAACAAGTGTGCTTATACTGTACTTCACATTATTATTTGTACGCTTCATATGTAAAAGTTTGAAGGACATTTTTGCCCAGTTTTAACATTACAAAACAAATCTTTTTTTCAAAATGAAAATCAATATGCATGTAAAAAAAATTGTGATATTTCACAATATGTCTAGAAGCCATCCCACATGCCTTCATTTCCCTTCAGTTAGTGGTAGCTGTTGCTGAAAGTAGATCATCAGAACATTCTTTGTAATTGCAATGGATCCACAGATTGCCTCAAAATTAAGATATCTTTTTTAATCAAATGAAATTAAAACTATCTTCAAAACAACCTTTTTGGGGTGGAGATGATTTTGTAGTACAAGATCATCATGGGGAACTACTACTGCATATACTGTAAATAGTTGATCACATGGGGACAACTACCACGTGACATTTTTAACATGTATACAGGCCCTAAGTCTAAGTCCTTTGTGTACTTCATCCCTGGACTGATATCTTTTAAAAAAGAAACTTCACTGCGGCTGCAATATTTATCAATTATAAAACAATTGGTGAAATCTTAGACTTTAAAGGACCACGGAAGCCTAAAAAAAAAAAAAGAAGAAGGTTGGATCAAAATTGGTAATTGTTAAAATAACTAGATGGTAAAATGCCTTACATTCCCACATTCTTTTCCAATATTATTAAGTATACCAAACAATGATACAAAGTACACAGTACATTGTATATACAAATACTCTCCCAATACTATGAAGGCTAACAACCTGGATTTTGATAGATGGGGAGGAAATGGAAGACATTTTTAACATCAAGACACTCGGCCAGCTGTTTCTCTGTTGATAAAAGGTCTCTCTCCACATATGATTCTTTAAAACCCTGCTTAAAAGCATCATCTCAGATAACTAGCTTTAAAACCTTTACATCAGTTTTACAAGTCAAAACAACACCTTAAATTCTTCCTGAACAATTATCCAACATTGCCATGAGCAATGCTTAATAATTACAAATGCTCATTTGTTGCTGTCATAACATGATTACAGCTACTAGTAATAATGAGCTATGTGGAAATTAGAAGAATCTGCATAAACCTCTGATTCAGTGCACCTTTGTTTGAAAATTAAGATGCTATCCATATTTCCACATATTTATATCCTGCAGCTGGAAGCTATGGGTGTGCCTGAGTCTATTTTGTACCCCACAATTTACACACAAAGAAAGCACTGATGAGACATCATAATTCCTTTTCACATTCTAAGACACTTCCTAGAAAACTGGCCCCACCTTTGAGCCATGAAATAGGGTGCCCTACAGGGCTTATGTGAGGTAGTGCAATTACCTCAAGGTATCAAAAATATTTCTATTAGTAAATAATCTTGTTCATTCAATTGCTTTTGACTTTCCACACTGTTGGTATCCAATGGCCTGAACTTCAAATCAATTCACTTGACTGAATTCCACCCACCTACTCCAGTTATATCCTCATATTGGCCTCTACATTGCAAGAGGAAATTTGAGCTGTAGCAGGTAAATGGGATGCTCTATCTATCCCAAGCAAGTGAGGTAAAGCAAAGCAGTTTTATTCCCTTGTATTCCAGGTTATACCAAACCTTGAGACACAGGGCTGCTGCTAATTTTTAGGGTGCAGTGTAAGGCTTTGCTAGAGGCCCCAGTCTCCTTCCCAAGCCTGCAGAAGCCCTTCCTTTGTGGGGACGGCTGTGTGAATTATGGTTTACCTCACAGTGCTGGCTTAGCAACATGAATACCTTTTGCCACTCAGTGTAGCAGACATGGTAGGTTCTGGTGCTTGTGCATGGGGATGAAGCTGGCACCAATGATAGGAGCCTAGCCCTTCATCTTGTGGAGCAGCATAAAGTATGGTACTGGCATATCCACCATAAGAATAAATCATTTTTAAGTAATTCAGCTTAAACAGTTTGTTGCAGACACTACTAAAGACTGCTACATAAGATATAACCACATTGTCTGCTATGGCCAGTAGCACTTCATTGATAAGCGATGGAATAATGCATGAAGACCTGGCACAAGCACTGTTTTGTTTCCTGTGCAGCACTACCCACACAAGTGAGGAGAGACTGTGTTATATTGCTATCTGTGGGCCCAATCCTATCCAACTTTCCAGCACCGGTGCTGCTGTAATGCAGCCCCAAGGTAAGGAAATAAATGTTCCCTTACCTTGAGGAGGCCTCTGTGACTGTCCCTCCACCACAGGATGCAGTGCATGCCCCACTGCATGGCATTAGAAAATTGGATAGGATTGGGCCCTGTGTCATCTTACTAGGATGTGGTTCTGAAAGCGGGCTGTCCTGCAACTGTTTTGAACTCCACTCTGTGGACTGTTGTTAAGAAAATGTTACCCGGAGAAGACCTGAAAATGATCATTATACTAAAAACCAGTGCCACTGAGGTTCATAGAGAAACTGGAGTAAAAAAGGGAGAGATAAACTCCAAGGGGTATTAATAATAAAAAAGTTTATTATGAAAAGGGAAGTCTGTGAGCCCAACATATCTTGGGGTAGATTCCTTCCTTCAGGAGTACAACAAAAGTCAAAGGCTATGTACCACTAGCTGTGGTGACTTTGTAAGTCTCATGGCTCAGGTGAGGGTCATCACAGCTAATTAGAATACATGCTAGTTAACTCACATGTGTACATTTTCATGATAAACTATGCAATATATTATTTGCACACTGGAGTTTGCTTCCTTCCCTTTTTTCTCCACTCCGTAGTAGAACTGCGCATATTTATGCTACCTATATAATAGACTAGCTTCTGCCAAGTGACAAAAAGTAGAGAAAACAACCCACTTAGATAAGAATCTAAAATATTTTTCTCTCATTTTTAGCAATATACAGACAAAGGCAGACTTTAAGCACTTGTTATGTTGTCCATAAAAAGAATAAGAACAAAACCACGATTGAGAGTACATGAAATTTACCTGGCTGGCTATAAACCCCATTGACTATAATGGGATTTACTTCTGAATAGACATGCATAGGATTGGGGTTTGTATCTCATAGGTTAAGAACATTTTCCTGTTTTAATGGGAAACGGCTTAATGGTCTTAATGGCTTGCATAGCGAAGTCTCAAATCTGCAAACTCAGGAATAAAGTCACTGGAATCTATGGGACTACGCTGAGACCACCATTTTAAAGGACTAGTAGCTAATTTAAACATATTTATTATAGTAAGGGTTGTGAGGAAGGAGCAGTTACCAAAAGCTCTTTACAGCTCATAAATTCTTCACTGGTGAAGTATAAATCAGACCCATGGATGCGCAAGGAGACAGCATTGTCATCTAAACCAACAATCCTAACAGCTAGACTGTTTACTTTTCTGCCATGGTTGTCTTCACTTTACATAAGCGTATGTCACGGGGTCACCACAAGAGAAATGCCCGTATAACATGAGAATAAATTTCCGATGGGATTTAAAATCTGAGTGTGGAAGGGATGTCAGAGCTTAAAATTCTATGACAGCTAAGAAGGACAATTTGTAGGAAAAAAAGGGGGAAGCATTCAGTCTTTTCTTTCTGGCTTTGTCTAATACAGGAAAACATCTTGATGGTGTCGGTTCCTTGGGAGGCCTAATTGAGACACAGCTCCCTGAGCTCCAGTTGTTTATAACACCGTGCCAATTAAACCTACTCAATCCACTGGTGTTAAAAACACTGGCAGCCGCAGCTGCAGAAGTAGAACAAAGCAAAACTGTGGTGAGAGGAACAAGTCCTTCTGTTGTTCTTTATGTACCTTTAGAGTTTAATGATAGCTACTAGAGAAAAGGCTGCTTCTTCTGGAGAACCATTTTTTTTTTTTTTTTTGCCATTCTTGAACTTCTTTATGCCTTAAGAAAAACAGAAAGGTAGAGGCTGTACTGACATAACGTTGAGTACAAATTGGGACAAATACTACTGTACATGGCCACTCAGGATTAATCACTTCTGAACCATCAAATGCACAACTGTGCTTCAGTAAACACAAAAAATGAATGTGCTAAAATTACAGCGCAGCCCAACCATGAGGTGACCTGTAGCGGTGTGCCTCGATGGCATATGAGGGGGCAGCAGATTTGTGGTACTATTCATCCCAAATCTGCTACTACCTACATCCTGCTACCACAGTAATTTCTTTCTCACAAGGGGCCCTGGAAACTGTAGTTGTGTGAGGGGGAGTAGGGTCCACTAATGGGGAATTTATAATACCTCAGTAAACTACACATTCATAGGAAACATGTGACAGTTAAAGTGGTATTACACGAGTGTGTGTTATAAAGCAGAGTATAAAGTCTCCATCTGAGACCCCAGCATTCACACATGCCACAAAGACAGTTCCTCCAAGACTCATAGCTAAAGATATGGATCACAGTGAGGTACATGGAAAGAGGCATTGGAGAGTGAAACCGCCATCCTATTAAGCCCAGAATGCCGTAGGAAACCAGTGTAGAGAGGAATCCACTCCACCACATTTTGCACTAGCTGAAGCTTCTGAGCAAGCACAATTCAGAATAGGGTCAGTGTTAATACTCAGGCTCATAAGCAGCTGCTTAAGTCCCAATGAATCCAGTGGACTTATCAGTAGAGCCACTGGAGCCACTGTCAGTGCAATAGCAGCAGCCATGACAAACAGAAGGCTCCCTGGAAGGGTTGGGCCCCTACATTATGTTTGTATGCCATACTGAGGCCGCCTGTGTTAAGTGAGGGCAGCAAAAACTCCTTCTTCTTTCCCTCTTTCCTAGTCACAAATGGTAGGTGGCACAGCCCAGGTGCTGCTCAGTTACTTGCCTACTAGTCAAAGCAGGAAAATAGTGGTTTCAATAAGCAAAAGCCTCTACTCATTCACCTGCTCTTTCTCTTTGGGCTGCAGTAGGGATTGGGCTAAGTACTACCACCAAGAGTAAAAACATGAGCAGCAGGTTGCTGCTGTCACTGCTTGGTTGCTCATTCAACAGTGAACATAAGAACATAAGAACAGCCCCACTGGATCAGGCCATAGGCCCATCTAGTCCAGCTTCCTGTATCTCACAGCAGCCCACCAAATGCCCCAGGGAGCACCAGATAACAAGAGACCTCATCCTGGTGCCCTCCCTTGCATCTGGCATTCTGACATAACCCATTTCTAAAATCAGGAGGTTGCGCATACACATCATGGCTTGTACCCCATAATGGATTTTTCCTCCAGAATCTTGTCCAATCCCCTTTTAAAGGCGTCTAGGCTAGACGCCATCACCACATCCTGTGGCAAGGAGTTCCACAGACCGACCACACGCTGAGTAAAGAAATATTTTCTTTTGTCTGTCCTAACCCGCCCAACACGCAATTTTAGTGGATGTCCCCTGGTTCTGGTATTATGTGAGAGTGTAAAGAGCATCTCTCTATCCACTCTGTCCATCCCTTGCATAAATTTGTATGTCTCAATCATGTCCCCCCTCAGGCGTCTCTTTTCTAGGCTGAAGAGGCCCAAACGCCGTAGACTTTCCTCATAAGGAAGGTGCCCCAGCCCCGTAATCATCTTAGTTGCTCTCTTTTGCACCTTTTCCATTTCCACTATGTCTTTTTTGAGATGCGGCGACCAGAACTGGACACAATACTCCAGGTGTGGCCTTACCATCGATTTGTACAATGGCATTATAATACTAGCCGTTTTGTTCTCAATACCCTTCCTAATGATCCCAAGCATAGAATTGGCCTTCTTCACTGCCGCCGCACATTGGGTCGACACTTTCATCGACCTGTCCACCACCACCCCAAGATCTCTCTCCTGATCTCTCACAGACAGCTCAGAACCCATCAGCCTATATCTAAAGTTTTTATTTTTTGCCCTAATGTGCATGACTTTACACTTACTGACATTGAAGCGCATCTGCCATTTTGCTGCCCATTCTGCCAGTCTGGAGAGATCCTTCTGGAGCTCCTCACAATCACTTCTGGTCTTCACCACTCGGAAAAGTTTGGTGTCGTCTGCAAACTTAGCCACTTCACTGCTCAACCCTGTCTCCAGGTCATTTATGAAGAGGTTGAAAAGCACCGGTCCCAGGACAGATCCTTGGGGCACACCGCTTTTCACCTCTCTCCATTGTGAAAAGCTGACAAAAGCTGTCAGTGAGGAGCTGACAACTGCCCTAAACCATTCACCAGTCCACTTCCCCTAGGTGTGTAGAAATTAGGAATTGGCTTGTTGCATCCAATCCCCACCACTGTGCCATCCAGAGAAGGAGGGAGAGGTAGTTTTTTTCTTTCTGGGGAGATTGGGATGGGATCTAACAGATCCAATACGTCCTAAGAACAGGTGCTATCTCTCTGCCCACTTCTCTGGACAGAATTGGTGTACTTAGGATTGGACCCATTAAAAGAGTGAGGATGTGAGGGGCTTACATTTTGCTAAGCAGGGGTGTCAAACTCATTTCATATACTGGGCCGAACAACATTCAGTGGTGTCTGCTGAGGGCCAGAAGTTACATCATTAAGCAGAAAGTGATGTCATTACACAGACAATGGACGGAAATAAAACTTTGTTCTCACACAGAAACTCATTAGCTGCAAATCAAAGAAGAGAAAAAGTGCAAATCTTGATCATATTTTCAAAATATGGAAGAGCCCAATTATCACACAGTGTCATTTCACAGATCAGCAGATAAGAGGTGATCTGTGAAGCGATGCCTTGGCAGAAGCAGTACTGCTGAATGAGTGGCCTGTGTGATAATTGGGCTCCCCCAGTACCTCAGCAGCCTCTTCCTCACCCCCTTTGGTCTGCTCCTTCCCCTCTAGTGTTCCTTGCCTTCTGTAGCTTCCTTCCATCTCTCCCTCCCAGTCTCAGCAGAAGCAGTGCTGCTGAAAGGGTGGCTCTGGGAGAGCCCAATTAAAGAACTTCCAGATGCTACATCTGGCCTTATATTTGAAACCCCAGTGCTAAGGCCTTCCCACAAGCTGGAACTTACTAGAACATGGGATTTAACTTTCACATACATATGCATAGAATTGGGCTGCACAGCACATTTTAGAAACTATGAAGACATTATTGTTGCTAGGTGTGAAGTCCAAAGGTTTAACTCAGCAGACAGCAAAAATAAAGGTATCTTAGAGCCCAATCCTATCCAATTTTCCAAGACCAGTGTAGCCATGCAAATGAGGTGTGCACTGCATCCTGTAGTGGGGCGACAATCACAGAGGCCTCCTCACAAGTATGGGAACATTTGTTCCCATAACTCAGGTCTGCATTTTGGATGCACCGGTGCTGGAAAGCTGGATACAATTGGGCCCTTACATGTCACTGCTCAAAGTCTAATGTGCTTACCCAAGCATTGTGATGGGAGTTGAATATTTTTAATGGTGTTTTTCCTAGAGCTAATCCTAGGTACACATGAAATAACACATATTTACTCAAAAGTAAGTTCTACCAATTTCAGTGAGGATTATTCTTAAGTAACTTTTTATTTAAACATCTTCATTTTTAGCAAACTTTTAATTTTACTTACATTTACACTTAAGTGAAAGTTCACTGTGCAAAGAACAGCACTTACTTGAAAATAATTGAGCCCTTTGAAGATAGTGGCTCTTACTTCAATCTAAATAGAGTAAGAACATAAGAAGAACCCTGCTGGATTGGGTCAAAGGCCCATCTAGTTGAGCTTCCTGTTACTGTGTCCCACCAGATACCTCAGGGAGCACACAAGACATTACAAAACACCTGCATCCTGGTGACCTCCCTTGCACTTGGCATTGTGAGGTAGCCTACTTCTAAAACCACAATGTTGCACATATCCACTCCTAGGCATGTCTACTCAGAAGTAAGCCCCATTCTAGCCACAGAAAGTGTGGCTAGGCTTGCAGCCTCGGTTCCCAGCGCGCCCTAATTCGGTGAACAGGAGCCCAAACGGATGTCCCGAGGTCACCCTATGCACACTTTCCTGGGCGTAAGCCCCACTGACTATAATAGGAATGACTTCCGAGTAGACCAGCCTACGCTCGGACTCCGAGCGGGACTGCCTGGCGCGAAGGCAGCGCTTGAGGATTCCGGCCCGACGCTCGCGGTCGCGGCTTGGAAGGGGGCGGGCGAGGCGGGAGGGGCCGGTGCGCCAGAGCCGGGCTGTGATTGATGGGCGGAGAGCAGAACGCGCAGGGAGTGGGCGGGGCCTGCGCTGGCGGGCGCCCCGATTGGCAGGAAGAGCGGTGAGGCCGGAGGGGGCGGGGCCGGCGACGGAGGCTCGGGCTGCGCTGACGGCCGCGGCCAGGGAATTTCAATTTCGAATGAGACTGAGGGAGCGGCGCGCGGGGCGGCGAGGAGAGCGGAGACGGTAGGAAGCCGGGTGGGGAGCCCCGCAGGCGCCGCCCGGCAGAGTTGGTCACACTTCGGCGGGGTCAGAGCCGCGTCCTGGGCACGTCTGCTCGGAAGTAAGCCCCGTTCTCGACAGCGGGGCTTACTCCCGGGTAAGCGCGGCCGGGATCGTGGCCTCCGCCGTCGCGGTGGGAGCGGAGTGCGCCTCCCTCAGCCGCCGCTGGGGAGGGAGCGGCTCCAGGCGACGCTCGGGGTCCTCTCCGGCGCCTCAGTCCGGCTGCAGCCCTGCCCACGCTCTCTCGGGAGCGAGCCCCGTTGACTGCGGTGGGACTTCCGAGGAGACCCGCCTAGGCGCGGACTGGGCTCTCAGTCGGGCGCCGGCCGGTCCCCCGGGGGTGGCGGCTCGCATGTCTCCGCCCCGAGCCCGGCTCGGTTCGGCTCGCCCAGCCAGGCTCCTGTTTGTTGCTCGCTCCCGCCGCCGGGGGAGTGGAGGCATCGAGCTGCGGGGAGTGTGAGGAGGAGATGCCGCCTCCGTTCCGCTCGCTCGAGCGCCTCTCCGGGCGGGCTTGTTGCAGAGCGCGAGGGCGGGGCTGTGCTCCGAGGAAGGTGCGCGTCCGCTCGGGCTGCTGCTGTCGGGAAAGCGCTTCCTTCCCTGGGAGCTGCGTGGAGCGGGCGGGCAGGCCGCGAACTTCCTGCCCCGCTCCAGCCGTGGGGTGCGGCTCGTGGGGTGGAAAGCCGCCTCCAGAACCGGCCGACCCAGTAAAAGGTCCGCCTCCGCTGGCATCAGAGCAGGCGGGCCTCTCGCCGCGCTGTGGTCGTCGCCTGCGTGCTTTCTGGTTCAAATTTCCCTCGCTTGCGCCCTCCTACGCTCACTCCACACACGCAGTCTGCGACACGTGTGTGTGGGTGGGGAGGGGTGCACGGCAGCAACCTGTGGGGGGCTGGCCCACCCCATCCCCGACTGTCCTGGGATCCCTCTTTCTCCCGTGCAGAGCCCTTCAGGCACTCGGGGGGCCATGGCCTAAAAGCCCGAGCCTGTGCACAGCTACTCAGAAGTAAGTCCCCTTGTGTGAAACGGGACCTACTCCCTGGTGTAGGATTGCAGCCTGACAGCCCAATCCTCAGCAGGTCTACTCAAAAGGAAGTCCCATTATGTTCAGTGGGGCTTGCTCCCAGTAAAGCGTGTATGCGATTGTAGCTGGAGGTTGCAATCCTATCCACGCTGACCTGGGAGTAAGTCTAATTGACTATAATGGGACTTATGTCTGAGTTGATAGGCACAAGATTGGGCTGAATCAGTTAGGTGTTGTGTAGCTGGACCCTAGCAGTGTTGTCAGTGACATTCCTAAACTGTGACACTAGTTTTTTTTTTGGGGGGGGGGGATAAACAGTGTGTCACTGCATTTCTTGGTGTGGCATCAAGTCTGTGGATAACACAGACTTTAATAATAATAATAGCTGTAGAGCCAGAGATCTGGAGCCTTCTCTGTTGTTCTTTCCAAAGGTGGGAGGGAGAAAAACAAACTTTTTGGCAGTAGCCTTCCTCCAAAGAGTGGTGGTTGGGGAATGTTAAAGGAACACAAGGCAGCTCACCGCAACTCACTTGTTTCGGAGCCTGTTCTTTGCACCCTCTTTGGGAACTTATTTTGGCAGCTATGGAGAGGCATCATTTGTAATCTAGTAGTTTTTGTCTAGTCTAAAGTAGGATGGTCCTATTTGGGATATTGTGAGGGGTATAACATAGGGCAGGTGGGGTGAGGAGAGTGTCCTCCTAGAAAATATTAGCTTCAACCACACCATTAGCTTTCCTTATTTTGTTTCTTTATTTTACTATATTCATAGTTATCTCAATTTAAGTAAATGTAGGCAGCTATGTTTCAATTATGAAGTTCTTATAGATGGGGAGGCCACGCTCATAGTGTGAATGGGTCAGTGGGGGTTTCAGGAACCTTTGGAGCCAGGAGTGCCATATGTGTGTTTACCACATAGCTTTCCTGCTGAACGGGATAGTGTTTTGTAAGAAACTTTGTAAGAGCAACAAAACTCAGGAGTAGCTTTGTTTTGTTTGTTTCTCAGAATTCATATTCTACCTCTTGTCACCAATCCTGGACAGCTAGCAGCAATAAAAATATATTTTAAAAAACTCAAAATCATAATCCAAATAAAAATCCAAAATGAGTGGGGAGTACCAGAAAAGAATAAAGTCAACCGACCAGCTTAAAATAACACAAACTGGCTTCCTCTGAATGGCATCTGCCTACCTTATGATACAGTTACAACCCAGCCACCCCAAAATTCAACAGAAAAGTGATTTCTTAACCAAAAGCCATGCAAAGGCTTTTGAAAGTGGTGTCCAGGTAGATGGTATATTTCTGTTACCAGGGCGGAGCTCTGTTTGGGATGATGAAGCTGTGAAAGGAGAGGTGGGGAAGGAAGCATGCTTAGAGCTTTCTGTGACTGTGATATATCTTTGGGTTAAAATGTGCGAATTTTGCCCTTTAATACATGCCCTTTCATTTTAAGCTGTGTAGTTCTGGAAATGGAACTGCGTGGAACTACCTTCTCTTCCCCATATGCGCCCCAACTTTTAAACCAAAGTTAACCTTCTGGTTAATGCTAAGTACATAACTTACTTTCACTTATAGAGCCTGTTGCTGCTATCTTCATGTGCTGGTCCTGAATGTACAATGGAATAACTTTGTTGAATGAAAGGTTCCTTGCTATTTGAGTGTTGTATATTTATAGATAGATACCATGACTTGGGTGTGCATTTAATTTCCAGTTATGAAAATAATGTAGTGTGTCAAGTACCTACATACAATTCCATTTAAGTTCTGTTCCAAAGTTAATTTAGAATTGAATTTATAAGACATACATGATTCGGCAGTGAATTAGCCATAGTTCTCTAGCTGCCTAGTGTCATTACAGTGTTCTGATGGTTGGGGCATATGGTCTGTCAACACAGATAATTAAATGATTTTCAGTTCCAGGAAGTAAATATTTTCATTCTTTTGCATCTATGATCTCATTGTGTTTCACACAGTGGTAAGCAAATTTTCTTTGCCATTGTTTATCACCGTGTTTCATTTTGTCATCTTAGAAAATGTGGTAAAGTCAGTTCTAAAATGAACTCAGATTAAAATGGAAAGACTATTTCACTCATCTTCATGAAATAGTTCTAAAACTGTTATAGATGGGGTGGTGGTAGTGAAAGAGTGAGCTATTTGTCATTCACACTATCCAAAAGATGCTCAAGCATACCAGCATGTATATATATCTACTGAGCAGTGCAGTTTGTCCTGCTGGGAGCTATTTTGGCTTTTCTTGAGTATTGCTGGACACATTACAGAACCAGTGTCTCCAGAGATTATGGTGGAACAAGAAAAAATGAATACTTGTACTGCAAACAGTGACAACTCTACTATCTATAACCAAGTCTCTGAAAAGTTATTGTTTGTATACAACATAGTTGTGTGCATATTCACATATGATGTTGATGGACTGTGTATGAACAATATATATACACACATAGGAAAGATTTAGAAACGGTTGACCGTTCCAGAAGTGATTTTCAAACTCCCTTTTATGTTATTTTCAAAATTGAAGGTTAAGGGGTGCACCCATGAATCCACAAATCTAGTTGCTAGATCTCCAGAAACAGTTATAAATATATGGTGATTGCCTATCCTTGGGTGCCTCAGCACAAAGTGAGTTCTCCATTTCCACATATTATTTTTGCATTACATAGTACCGGTGTATGTCTGTGTTTGTGTATGTGTGTACCACGTGGGAGAATCCAGTTTCTACCCTGTCCCTATCTTGCCATGTGCATGTGGAGAAGGATCTGGGTCAGTTGGACTTTGTTCCAGACTTTTTGAGGTCTTGCTGCTTTCAAAGTGTCTCAGGCTCAGACTGGTAAAAGACTAACCCCTTCCCTCAGCCCTCTGTCTGTGCCATAGGGGAAGGACAAGTTTGTTAATGATCACAAAATGACTGTTTATGAAGGCTAGATAAAGTGTGGGCTGTTGTACATCCATGGATGATTGTTAAAATGCTCTCATTGTTCATAAAAACTTGGCATATGTCAGGAAATGTTAAACAGTACAGCAGTCCATGTGTTTTGACTGACCATACAATTTATGATTGCCAGGGCTGTGATCTCTCATGCTGTGCAAGGTTAGGGATGATGTTCCCTTTACTTCCCCAGCTCCAGACTTGAATTGTTCTAGCAGTTGCTCTTTACACAAGAGTGCATCTGAAGAACAGATCAAAAAGGAAACCCATTGCACGTCCCATCCTGCCTCCCATTGAAGATTGTGTTTTGGTGCTGTTTGAAATAGAGTGCAACTTTAGGGCTATTCTCCACCAGCCTCTCCAACTCCAAAATTGGGAAAGAAAGTGGATCTCATCAGACTTGTTGGAGGGCAGTGAAACACTTGCCATGGGTCTGTGTGTGTGATGAATGAAACTGTAGGCTCCTGGGGAGGAGTGTGTGTGTGTGTGTGTGTGTGTGTGTGTGTGTGTGTGTGTGTGTAGAAATATAAATAAAAATTATTCTTTAAAAAAATGCAATATACAGTATATTAAAAATTATGAAATATATTAAAAATTATGTAAGATATAAAAACAATCAGCTTGTAGTTGAGCAAAATCATTTTTTGAGCTGAATACCTGAAATATGGGAATTAAAGCCATTAAATGCATGTATGATATTGAAAGCATATTTTAGTTTGATTTTTTTTATGGCAACTAGTATGATGGAAACTAGTCTCTCATTTCAAGTTTTGACAAGTGTTGTTCATATTTAAATAATGCTTAGTCTCATTTTCCTGTGCTCAAGGTGATGTACAACAGGATCAAACGCTAAAATGGGCTATAACCTATATTGTTCCTCTTGAAGGACTATATACCTTGTTTACCTCTTTCATATTTAACTGCAACAAATCTGTCTCTGCTCTGTATGCTTTTGTCATGTAATTTCATAATAGGAACATCTGACTATCTGTACTTCACTGGATTGTTAAAAAATATTGACCAGACTGGTTAATATAATTGTTCTATCTAAAAACAATAAGCAGAAACTGATAATTTAAAACTGGTGCATTCCAGGCCGAACATTGTTGCTTTAATGAAGAGTGGGTTTGCCAAATCCTTGATATATATCCAGTATTGGCTGAAAAAGCTTCATTTCACAGACCTCTGTCTTTTTTTCCTTTCCCCCTTGCAGCTTTTCAGCATATGCTCTTGCAAATTACAATGAGTGTAAAATGTACAATTGAGATTGAGATTCAAGTTTATAGGATCGTGCATCACTGAAGTTTTTTAAAGCACTTTTTCTGCGTCTCTAACCATCATGTGTACATGGTGTCCATGTACTGTAAAATGAAACTATTTGCAATTTCTAAATTCAAGCACATCCCCAAGGCAATGTATACTACGAAGAGCCTAATTTGCCATAAAATTCTGCATCTGTTGACTCTGTTTACAGTAAGAATGAAGTTAAGCAAGACATGTTGCATATGTGGCAGTGTAGCACTCCTGGAATGTGACTAAACTAAGTGTCCTAGCATTTCAGCTTCTGATGTACTGTCACTACGTTCTAAATTTCTAGATGTGACTTCTTTGTAGGCTAATATAATAATATTTTGTGTGCTCTGAAATGGCTGGATGAGCCTCCTGAAACTGTCGAAAGCATAATGTCAAGTTCAGAAGCTAGAAAGCAAATTGCCTTGGAATTCCGTATGATGAAGATTGGGGTGGGGCCTTCTTCCTTTAAGGGCACTGTACTTGCACTTGACTAGATTGAGCCAATCCATTTGAATGGTCATGATTCAACTTTCTATGTGCTTCAAGCTGCTGATAGTAAATTCACATTTCATGTTCAACCAGTTATCTTTGAAAGATTCTGTAATTGGAATTTAACCATAATTTAAAAAATTTAATTATTTTTAGCCACTCTATGTTAATTCCAATACCTACATGGCAACAAACCATTGTATAAACATCCTGTATGAGGTTCCATGGTTTTCTCTTTACTAGTCTTCCCCTTCTCATTCATAGCAACAGGAAATATGGGCAGTTATAAAGTCTTAAGCAACTATAGCTATTTGCTGTGAATTATATAGCCTGCAGCAGAACATATTGCATATATGATCATTCTCAGCAGTCATTTTTTAGCAAATATGATTAAATGAAGGGACATAGAATAGGATCATCTAGCACAGCGTTTCTCTATGCTTGTCCCCTGCCATACCACTTCACTTTATGAAACTATTGGAAGTACCACCAGAAATAACTCATGGTTATGTCATCGCCAGTTACTTCCGGATTGGAAGGCCAGACACAATGCATCCAACACTCATAAGAGGCTCAGGGTGGATAGGAGGGCTTTTTCAAGCGCATGAAAAGCACACGCTGGAGCTCTGCCCGCCAAGCCGAGCCTCCTACTGCTTCTTGTCACACTGCATTGCTGGTCTCCCTGCCAGGTGGCAGGGGTCTGGGGGTACCATGTGTACCATAGGAGACCACTTCAGATACAACCGGTGGTATGAGTACAACTGGTTGAGAAAGCTGGGAAACTGATCTAGCAGCTTATTCTTCTGCAACAAACTGCCTTACTGCACAGTTCTAGACAGGTTTGCTTAGAAGTCCCGTTGTACACAAGTTTATATGTTTATATAGGATTGCAGCCTTAATTTAAAAATAAACTCTTGCACCTTTCAAGGACAAGAGATCTGGAATGGGAGGAGGTAGGCTCAAATGTTGGAGTGGCCAAAATAGGCTACATATATGTTATTGGATACTGTCCTAGAATAAGAAGTTAACTTTCATTTTGTACTGTTCATAGATAAAGATATGTTCCTGGGGACAGATTCCTACAATGCAATAGGATGTCTTTGTGAGATGGTAATGTTACAATTCATAGCTCTGGCTAATCTAATATATCCTGCACTTTCTCCAAGACTCTTGGGACTGTATAAACAATCCCTGAGGAAAAGTATGTTGCTTACTAGCTGAAAGTCTGCTCAGCCATGAGGTGCACTGAGTGACAATTTGAATCCAAGTCTTCCTAGTCATGTCCAAAACTCCGTCTGTTCCTTCTGCATGATCATTTCCCTTTTCTGTATTCACTGTTAATCACACATGGAGAATGTAATGTTAGATTCCTCCCCTCCCCCATGATTATGAAGCAGATAGTCCTTGAAAGTGGAGGAAGCAAGTTGGTTTGCAGTCCAACCTTTGACTTTTAATGTGCTGGCCAAAACTACTGCATCAAATAGCTGTCAGCACAGTGCTGTATGGTCAGTAAGTTGCACTATTGTTTCCTGTTGATTTTAGTTTGTTTCCTTTTACTTGCGTAAGTAGTTTTGTAAAAAATTTAAGAAATGTTGCTGGTACACTGATTTTTATTTTTTTTAATTTTATTTTTGCTCTTAGCAATTGTTGAAATGGTATGCAAAATGTTTCAATGCATGTCCTTGGACACTATGTGTGTCTGCATTTAAACTGATTTATACAGTTTACACTAATAGTTTTTACTAGGTAGAGAAAATAAAAATTGAAGATGTACTACAAAATTCTAGGTCACAAATGTGAAAAATTTTCTCATGTTTGTGAGAAACATTCCAGATCTCTTTCCAGATCTTACGAGCAAGAAGGGCTTGATTTAGAGATGACTGCGGATATGGCTACATTCCAAAAACAAATATCTACTTGCAGTGTTCAAAATGCTGAGTATATTATATAACACTTGGAAAAGTCTTCAAAAATGATTGGAGATTGTGTTATGCTTGAGATCTTGAGGTAAGTATAGTAGCACATATCTATTTTGAGCTAGCCCAATATAATTGCAGTACCATGAAAATGCATTTGTGTGGTTCTGCTAAACCTTTTACTTGAGAAAGGAAAACCCCTGCTAATTGGGTAAGAAGCACTTTTTCAAGTGGGTGCTCCTCTTTTTAGCAGGGGGAGAATAACTGGCCCACCTCACCCCAGCACTGTCTGTTCTAGTGGCTGTCTGCTGGTATTCATTTGCATCTTTTAGATTGTGAGTCCTTTTGGGACAGGGAGCCATTTAGTTATTTGATTTTTCTCTGTAAACCGCTTTGTGAACTTTTAGTTGAAAAGCGGTATATAAATACTGTTGATTGATTGATTGATTGATTGATTTTAAAAAGAGGTAGACTTTTAATCAAACACCTTCACTCATTTCCAAATTGATAATAAAGATTCCTGTGTGATTGGCAGAATTATGAACAGTATAGGCACTTTCCCTTCTCTTCCAAAGTAGATCTACAGGATAAATATCAGTTAGTGAGCCCTTGAAGAAATGGAAGGCCAACACAAAGATTCTAATAGTCAAACCATCCAGCTTGAAAATACTGTACAATCATATTCAAAAATCCAATGTTCCTACTAGTTTCCCTGTTTAAGAAAACAAATAACTTTAGTATTGCTCTTTGTCCTTCTCTTTATATGAATGAGATACTGAAATATATTCTTCGAAAGAATACTTCAAATATAACTTAAAACTAAAGCTCTGCAAGTGTACTGGGCTTCTAGTAGTGTTCATCTTGATTTAAGGCCCAACTTTTATCTTGTGTTTTGTAGACCTTCCTTGCTTGTCATTTTTTTTAAATTAAAAAATCAATGTGAGAGAACTGCATGGCAGAGAGAGGTTTTAGCCCTTTTCCTTCTGCAGTTTTCATTCAGATTGGGGGTTCCTATGGCTGTTATTTGTAGGAGATCTCTAATTGGTGTCAGTAGGAGGACCCCTCCTGGGGGGAGGCTGATTTTTAACAAAACGAGTTTTGTTAGAGTACACAGGCAAGTACTTAGGGGCCAAACTATATTTAATTAGCCCTCAGGATTTATAAGTGGCAAGAAACAATCTTTGTGTATAAAAAATGAGCATGGTTTTTGTTTTGTGTTTTAAATGCATTTGCACTTCCAAATACCTTATTTGGTAAATCCGTGAAGAAGAAATCCAACTTACAATTTAGCTGTGCCCCTAACCTGCCCAATCAATAGGAATTTCAATTGCTATGACATCTATTTGCAGAGTTCTCAAACGACAAGTTCTGCCTGTTATCTCCCCATCCTCAATTTTGCCATATTTCGTTCTATTTTAAGCTTTTGCTCTACTTCTGAAAACTAGCTGTTATGGTGGTGGTTGACTCTAAACATTCAACTTTCATTTCTTATGTTTCTTATGATTAGCAAGGGATGGGAGAGGGTAGCCAAACTGAATCCCTTTAAAAATGAATCTTAATAATGTCTTTAAGAAGACAAATGTACTGAGGAGCATATCCTCTATTTGCTAATAGACCAGTGGTTCTCATACATTTAGCACCAGGACCCACTTTTTAGAATGAGAATCTGTTATGAACCACGAAGTGATGTCATGACCAGAAGTGATGTCATTAAGCAGGAACATTTTTAACAATCCTAGGCTGCAATCCTACCCACACTTACCCAGGAGTAAGTCCCATTGACTATTACTGTTAAAAGAATATACATAGTAGCTTGTTAAAAGTACAGGTCTGTCACATTTCCCCAAATGTAGTCACATACCATGGTAGCATCAAGTCTAATTTATTAAAAATAAAATATTGAAATGAATGGGAACCCACCTGAAATTGGCTCGCAACCTACCTGGTGGGTCCCGACCCACAGTTTGAGAAACACTGTGTAGACAAATATAACTGAGAACTAATAGAACCTAGTTGTTGTTGGTGAATAAAACTGTGTGTGAACTAAACAAAATCTTAGAGATGTTTTGAAATTTAGTCTTGACTTATGATGCAATAGGGTCTAGATCGGGGTCAGCAACCTATGGCCGTCCAGCTGAAGTCATCTGGCCCATGGGGATCTCAGCTTGGAAGGCAAAGCTGCCTGTCCAAGTCACTGTGTGCCAGACAGGGAATGGTGGAGCCACCTGCCTGGGGTTGCAGAGTCCTGAGTGCAGCAGTACTTGGACTCTGCAATTCTGGACTCCCCCATTCCCAATTCAATGCACAGTGACTTGGGAGTGTTGCCTCCCAAGCTGAGCTCTGTTCAGGCCACTTCTGACGTAGCCACCGAACGCTCAGCACCTTTAAACAAAAAGATTGCTGCCCCTGGTCTAGATGTTGCTGCATCATGTGCAGTATATTCTGCTCTACCTACTGGTCTGCACCTAAGGTTCAAACGATATGTGGCATTAAATGTGTCATTGCTATTCCATCTTATGGTTTGTTTTGAAATACCAATGACTAGAGGGGAAGGACTAGAATGGTGGTAAGTGGAAAAGAGGGAGTTAGCACTTTCTCCCTCCCATAATTCCAGTCTGGTTCATGGTTGGTTGCTGCAGCTGCTATTTGCCATTGGAAGTGTGTGCCACTGGCACATACGGCAGTTTCACTTTCAGAGCAAATATCTATCTTGAGGCCCTGTCAATTTCACCTGATCTATTAATGATCAGCCAGGGCAATAAACAATTAACCCTGAGCAGCTAATAATTCTATAACTCCAACTTGGAATACAGAAAAAATATCCCAATAATACAATGGGTTACTTAACACCAAGTAACTTCTGACCCAACCTGTGGCTTGGCTCTGGCCAGAGGCCCTAGCGTCCCACAGTAGCTTAAACAGGGTGTCTATATGGTAGCGGCTACATGTCCAAGACTGAATTTAGATACATTCCCAAACCCTTCATATACCCTGCAGAGTACAGAAGTTATACAGTTTTATTTAGGAATTTTAAGTTACAGAAATATGCAAAAGAACAAAAACTGGCACAAAATGTGGACAATACACAGCAGTCTTAAATGTTGTTTAAATTAATTAATTGATTGATTGATTAATAACTTATTATTATTAATTGCTAATGTTTACCCAAAAGTTACACTTACAGCTTGAGAACAGAGCTGCTACTTGCCTGCCTTGGTGTGACCTGGCAGGCATTCATCTCAAGGAGGAGTAATCAGGCGCTCTTTCTTTCCAAAGGAGTGGTTCTTTATACTTAACTAGCCCTCAGCAGCCTACCAAGAGCTGAACCAATCAATCACTCTAGAACAGTGTTTCTCAAACTGTGGGTTGGGACCTACTAGATGGGTCGCGAACCAATTTCAGGTGGGTCCCCATTCATTTTAGTATTTTATTTTTAATATATTTGATGCTACCGTGTTTCCCCGATGATAAGACCTATCCGGAAAATAAGCCCTCCCCTTACTGTGTAAGATTCCTCTAAAATAAGCCCTCCCCCGAAAATAAGCCCTATTGAGATTGCTACTGTAGTGAAGGTGATCCCCTGCGCTACACGCTACATTACGGTACCCTCTGTATGCACCGTCCCCCCCCGGGTGAAACGCACGCCGCGCTCTGAGCTGCATCCAATCAGAGCTGCAGCAGTGAGCGTGTCATCCTGTTCTTCCCCAGTGATTTGCTTGCTGGCGCCATTGAGAGCAGTGCCGCGGAGGAGAGCTGAGGCAGGACAACATAAAAACCCGGTATGTAAGTGGGAGTGAGGGGGCATGATGGAGGATAAAAGAAGAACCCAGGAGGCATGATGGAGGATAAAAGAAGAACTCAGGGGGCATGATGGAGGATAAAAGAAGAACTCAGGGGGCATGATGGAGGATAAAATAAGCACTCAGGGGGCATGATGGAGGATAAAAGAAGAACTCAGGGGGCATGATTTGTTCACATTTACCTGTTTATTAAAATTGCTGTCAATGTTCATTAAAATAAGCCCTCCCCTGAAAATAAGCCTTCTGGTGTTTTTCTGTCCAAAAAAAATAATAAGACAGTGTCTTATTATCGGGGAAACACGGTATCATGGTATGTGACTGCATTTGGGGAAATGTTACAGATCTGTACTTTTAACAGGCCACTCTTTATATGCTTTTAACAATGATAGCCAATGGGGCTTACTCCTGGGTGTGTGTTGGTAGAATTGCAGTGAGTCCCGGAGCTGAAAGAGCGAGAACCACTGCTCTAGAAAGTCACATGATTGCTTGCTACTTGCTCCAGGGAAATCAACCCTTTCTTGGGATAGGCCCAAGCCAGATCATGTTCCCTGACATGTTTTTCCCTAACGTTGTGGTTGTGGCTGCTTACATTTTTTAAATGTAGACCAAGCAATTTAAAAAGGCAGAGATACAATGATGCACTTAATGTCATGTGTAGCTTGACCCTAAAATGCTTAAAACAAATATGTCAGGTAGACTCATTAGAATTCTTTTTAAATCTTTCTTCCTGATTGCAAAAATGTTTGTGCGTTGTATAAATTTCTCACACAGTAGCAAAGCACTACTTACAGTGACTATCTAGAACAGCCATTTTCAACCACTGTGCCTTGACACACTGGTGTGCCGCATATGTGCAACCTCCTGAAATGGGTTATGTCAGAATGCCAGATGCAAGGGAGGGCACCAGGATGCAAGTCTCTTGTTATCAGGTGTGCTCCCTGGGGCAAATGCTGGGGCATTTAGTGGGCCTCTGTGAGGTACAGGAAGCTGGACTACGAAGATAGGCCTATGGCCTGATCCAGTGGGGCTGTTCTTATGAATGGTCTCCAGGTGTGCCATGGGAATTTGGGAGAGGGTCATTTTTCAATAGAACAATTGGGGTGTGTGAGCCCCCATTGACAGCACAGTGTGCCTTGCAAATTGTTCAAAAGCTGACCATTGACCATTTTAGTGCCTTGGCAGTGTGCCATGAGATGAAAAAGTTTGAAAATCACTGATCTAGAAGGTGGCCTTGTTAACATTTTGAAAAAAAAATGTTGCAACCAAGATATTCTGAAGATAAGATTTTCTTCTTAACTGTTTAACTTTGGTCCTCATGCGATTGTTTTCTTGTCAGGGCTTGAATGGATATATTGACAGTTGCTAAATTTAAAGCAGAACAAGAAATCTGTAACTTGTGTTGATTTCTCATTAGTCATGAGGTCTTATTCTGAAATCAGCTGTGGGCAGAGAACTGCTTTGTCACAGGATTGTAAATCGTCTGTCTTGCATTAACTGTAGGATGTCAACATAAATTCATATAGAAAAAAAGAACTAAAATTGAAATGAACTGTAAGCCTTGCAGAATTCTCATCAAGTGCATAATGTAGAGGCCTCGACCTTGTCCTATCCATACGTATTGACCTAGGGGAGGAGATAAATTAGGAACTTATTAGCAACAACCTTTGAGTTAGTTATCTCTTGGAAACTGTAAGATGTCATCTTAATTTATTATTAATGTTGAATTAAGCAATAGATGTATCATTTAGGCTGTGTTAATGCAACCTTTAATCACTAGTGATACTAGTTTAGTTTAACTTGAGTTTCTAGTTATTTACATCATCAAGGGATTCACTGGAGGTTGAAAAAATTGTGTGGTGAAGTGCTTCTGTATAATTAGGTTTTTTATATCTCATTTTAGATAAATATTTTAAACAAATGTATGACAGTTGTTTTTTTTTCAATTGCTGGTATGGCTGCTGCTGACAGGAGCTGTCCCTGCAGGTGGTGAATCTAAACCACAGAAGTACACTCACCTTCTATTCTGGTCTTTTCTGATGAAAGAATGTATCAGTCCCTTCCTCAGGATCTGGTCTCTTTGGAGACTGCCTGGGGAGGGCATGTCGCACACTCCACCTTCCGCATCTTTGGGGCTATTGGGCACAGTTTTTCCAGTTCACCTTCCTGTGTACATGTCTTCCAAGCTGAAACATGGACAAAAATGAGAGCAAACCCATTAGAGCTGGAAAACGGATGTTCAGCCAGCAGCTCTGGGTATTGGTTTTGAAAGTGCACCTTTTCCAACAGGGCTGCATATCAACTCTTTCTAAGATACCTTCTTTGGTGGAAACAGTCAGAAAATCCAGTGCAGCTATTGACCTCTACACAGTCACAGATTCCATTTTATCTCTAGAACTTCTTATTTAGTATTCCTGGGTGTACAGGTACCCCAGTGCTGTTTTAGGATACAAGCGTTTCACCCATCTCTGTCTGTTGGTCCCAGACCCACCAGTCCCAATGCTCCCTGCTTGCATCAATCTTAGCATCTATAGGGGCGCTCCATATCTGTGGATCCTGTATTCACTGTTTCATTTATCTGTAGATTGGGTCTGCAGAACCACCTCAACATGTGTCCCTGTGCGTGCCCCGTCCAGAGGCCAGGGGAGCTGTCCGGAGGGTCTTGTGCATCCAGCAGAGGCTGCTTACATCCTCCCGTGGCCTCTGCTGGACTCAGAATGACACTGAGAGGGGGGGGGGAAAGCGACTTCCAGTTTTCAAAAAACTTTTTGAAAGTCACTTTTTTCCTCTCGGGCAGACCAATCCTGAGCTGTCTGGGGTGCACAGCTGCAGCGGCACTGAAAATGGCTGTTGCCGCATCCTGCACTCCCAAGGCAGCTGGCGGCAGCACCTTGGGAGAAGAGGACTTTGTTTCCTTTCCCCAGGTAAGTGCAGTAGCTTACCAAAAGTGGGTGGTGAATCAAGAGCCTCTGTGTAAGGTGGTGAGCTCTACCTGTAGGCTTTGGATCCGGTGCAGCAAAGCTCCACCGGTTCTGCCTCCCTCCCTCCCCACTCGTTCCCTCTGGCATGCCTTCCCTGCCCTTCGCCCATCCTCCGCTCGCCTCCCCAGAACGCTGCCTCCCCCCATGCCCCCACCTACCTCTCTGCTGCTCAGCAGTCTGCAGAACCACCGAGTGGTGGCGGTTGGCTGAGCACCCGGTGGTAGCCCGGTGCTGGGCTACCACTGGTGCTCACCCGGCAGTATGACCTGCAGATGTACTTTATGGCACATTTGCAACATTGCGTGCCAGTGATGAGCCAGTGCACTGAGCCCAGGATTGAGCTCTGAGTCATTCTGAGCCTGGCATCCCATCGCCTCCAGAGGGTGGGAGGCATTCCCTGATATCCACAGATTCAGTTATCCACTAGGGCACACTTGTACTATCATGCCACTCAAAATATTGAACCAAAAAGTGCCCTTTGATGCGGTCTCCTCATCTGAACTTTTTCTCAGTCATATCTGCAGTGTCAGAGATGTGTGGAAACACATGAAGTTCAAACATCAGATCTGTCACAAGGGAAGCACTGCTGCTTTTCTTTGCTAGCCACACAGATATGAAGACCTCCAAGATACGAAGAATGATTAGCCTGTTTCCACTTTCACCCTTCCCGAAGTTTCCAACCAAATTGCTGAAAGTTCTCTTCCCCTGAGATGTTGCAACCAAGTCTGAGCCTCCATTGGGATACCAAGACCCAGAATTGGGTTTCCCTTTCTCCAGTCTTAATGAGGACCTTCACAGCATCCTGGGAGCACCTTGTGAGGGTGTCCTGCTTAGCAAGGTCCTCTACCATATTTATGTATTCAATTTGGACTGCAAGAAGTTCTGAATCCGTTTAGTTGATGAGCTGGCTTGTGATCTGGCAAGATTCCTCTCTGCAGCGGAAGATTAACCATTGGAGGATTCTTAGGATTCTAATCCTTACAAGTGATCCTAAAGAGGATTACTAAGGGTGCTGTAATCACTGACAAGCTGTGGTAGCCACCAAGTCACTGGTGTCTAAGGTGTCTAGGCAGGGGTCTCCAAACCCCAGCCCAGGGGCCAGATGTAGCCTCTTTCCAGCCTGCAGTCAGCCTCTGATCCCCTGAGAGCCTCTGGCCCAGTTGACCAAATGCAACCAAAGCTGTGCTTGTGAAGTGGGGGAATGGGGGTCCATTTAAGTGTGTGCTTTATTTCTTGGGCTGTGTTTGTGCTTCGAGAAATTCTGGACATTTTTAGCCCATTTACTTATTCCATCTCTAATGTCACTCATTCCATCTCTAATGTATTTATTACATTTTATATTTTTTTACTGACCCTTGTCACCGTGTCAGATATTTCATGTGGCCCTTTGGCTGAAATGTTTTGAGACCCCTGGTCTAAGGCATCATTCATCTAGGAAAAGCATCTTCAGGATGAGATCCTGTCAGAAATAGGAAGGCAAACACTTTCAAATCTCTGTGATGCAACTTGCCTCTTTACCCTATGCCGACAAGTCCAAGGCCACTGCTATTGCCTCATGAGGTTCCTCTGGCTACAACCATTGATGGAACCTCTAGCCACATAGCAAATGCTTACAGTGACCAGATTAGAGGGTGACAGCTTATGTGGGGAGTGCATGGACAGTGTTTGCCATCAGCCTCTCCAAAAAGTCAAAACACAGGGTATAGCCATATACATAGAAAACAGTGGTTCAGGAGTAACACCTGTGCAGATTGCAGCAAAACCAGTGTCAAGGCCGTAAACGCTATGAGAAACCCTTTCAGGCAGCCCGAGCTTCTAGGCACTCCACTGCCAAGCTCATGGATCCAGGAGACATGTCTATTATAAGAACAGTGGGAAATAAGAAGGTCAACTTATAGGGACCTGCAGGGACCTCTGTCCTGATAGCAGTGCCTCCAGAATGTTGCACCAGTCTGGGACCTAACAACTATGGAATGTGTAAATACCGAACACAATGAGGAGGAGGCTGTCTTGGCCCTTGGCAATGCCATTGCCTAGCCTCAATACATCTCTAGCATGGTGGCTAGACAAATGTTAATTCTGGCCATGAGTTTCTCCAGGCAGAACCTTGCAGAAGAATAATTCCACAGATGCCAGTTCTGTGAGGCTAGGGGTGTGGTTTTGGGGACAGGTTAGCATGAATTGTGGTCCAAGGAGCCTGTCTTGCCTGTCCAAAAAACCATATGGAACAGAGAAACAATGATCCACTCTGACAGTATGTCCACACTTCCTTAAATCAGCCAACAGGGTGAAATAAGATCTTCTGGTCTTTGTCAGTTAGCCTGCTCTTTGATTGGGTGGAGAACGATGTGGCCTTCCTGAGGACCCTGGTCATCAAAGAGAAGACAGTGTCTAAATCAACTAGATCAGCCCTTGAACTCTTAATCCTTGGGACTGGATCCTTCATGAGCAGTTCATCAAGTTTGTGACCATCTGCTTTGGAGTTTCTTGGGATTTGTTTATACCTCCTCAGGACTTAGACTAAGAGCTATGTCTCTCATGCCAAGGAAACCCTGGTCCACCACTGGCTGTATAGATGTATACTTCTGCTCTGAACCAAAGTGTTTATGCCACGTGTGCTTGGCTAAATGTTCACTCAGGATGAATTTATTGCTGTGGCTTACATCAAAGCTAGCTGAAGCTGCAATCCTATGCACAACTTCCTGAGAATAAGCCCTACTGAACACAATTGGACATCTCTTGAGCAGACACTCCTTGGGTTGTGCTGTAAGTTATGTTTTTTGGGATGTAGCGGTGTGTGGTTTTTGTTTTTTGTTTTAATGCTGTTCTTATAACAACATGGAATGATTATTTTCTATAACCAGAAAACACTTTGTTTGAAAATTCAACCTTTCAGAGATGCATTAAATATTGAGCACCACAGGACTAGCACCTCAGTTTAAGACAGAAGTCCTGAAGATTGCGGAATTATAAACCCAATACTGATGTGTTTCTTCTGTCTTATTTGGAAAAAGTAGCTTTTGGTGAATTCAAACCAAAACATGTTAGCAAATATTCTTAGACTTGGAATGTCAGAACAACTTGTTTGTGATAAACAAAAATCTTCTAGCAACTTTGCAATGGCTCTCTCCTGACTGTGGCATGTGGTTGACTGCTGTTCATAAACTGAACACACTTGAGTGAAATAAGGCTAAAATGAGCAAATTAAGATTTGACAGTTGGCTGTTGGGGATCACATGGTTAAATTGGAGACTGCAAAACAAGACACACTCTCAAAGTCTACAGAAAGGCATACACACTCCATGTCTATCTTTCAGGAGTGCTTTAAGATGTCCACTTAGGGCAGTGGTTTTCAAACTGGGGCGACGCCTCAGCCTGAAGGTCCTGGCCTCTGCCTCCTTAAGTGGCGGGGGCAGCGAAGAGGCAGGGAGGAGGCTGTGACACGATCCCCAGGATCACGTTGCTAACGGGGCTGCAGGGACTGGGATGCATTCACCAGTCCCTGCAGCAGCCGTCCTGGTGTGTGGGGAGCCCTGCACAAGCATCTGCAGGGCAGACACCATCACCACATCCTATGGCAAGGAGTTCCTCAGCTTTATTACCTGCTGGGTAAAATAGTATTTTGTCCTAACTCTTCCAATGCTCAGTTTTGACATTGTGTCTCACTTTAAAACCTAAGCTTTAGTACCTTTCATTTTTATTTAAAAATATCTGAATTAGCTCTGATGTTATGCCATTAATCACAACCCTAACATAAATGTTAATGCTTTAGCACAGTTAAGGATCAGCAATATTTTGATACAAATGCATTGATGTTTTAATCTCTCTCGTTAGTGTGGTATGGTGGCCCAAAAGCTTTCCCCACAGGTCAGAGGTATTTGGCTCCAACATCTAATTAATGCTTTCCAACATCAAAAAATTCAACTTGTGTATGAAATCATTGTCAACTTGTTCACAAGCAAAATACTGGACTAATATGTATGGACATATGCCAAGCTTTTGACACACTTCAGCATAACTTACTAGCAGTGCATACTGTTTTAACACAAATAAAACAGTATTTAAGAACATAAGAACATAAGAACAGCCCCACTGGATCAGGCCATAGGCCCATCTAGTCCAGCTTCCTGTATCTCACAGCGGCCCACCAAATGCCCCAGGGAGCACACCAGATAACAAGAGACCTCGTCCTGGTGCTCTCCCCTACATCTGGCATTCTGACTTAACCCATTCCTAAAATCAGGAGGTTGCGCATACACATCATGGCTTGTACCCCATAATGGATTTTTCCTCCAGAAACTTGTCCAATCCCCTTTTAAAGGCGTCTAGGCTAGACGCCATCACCACATCCTGTGGCAAGGAGTTCCACAGACTGACCACGCGCTGAGTAAAGAAATATTTTCTTTTGTCTGTCCTAACCCGCCCAACACTCAATTTTAGTGGATGTCCCCTGGTTCTGGTATTATGTGAGAGTGTAAAGAGCATCTCCCTATCCACTCTGTCCATCCCCTGCATAATTTTGTATGTCTCAATCATGTCCCCCCTCAAGCGTCTCTTTTCTAGGCTGAAGAGGCCCAAACGCCGTAGCCTTTCCTCATAAGGAAGGTGCCCCAGCCCCGTAATCAGCTTAGTCGCTCTCTTTTGCACCTTTTCCATTTCCACTATGTCTTTTTTGAGATGCGGCGACCAGAACTGGACACAATACTCCAGGTGTGGCCTTACCATCGATTTGTACAACGGCATTATAATATTAGCCGTTTTGTTCTCAATACCCTTCCTAATGATCCCAAGCATAGAATTGGCCTTCTTCACTGCCTCCGCACATTGGGTCGACACTTTCATCCACCTGTCCACCACCACCCCAAGATCTCTCTCCTGATCTGTCACAGACAGCTCAGAACCCATCAGCCTATATCTAAAGTTTTGATTTTTTGCCCCAATGTGCATGGCTTTACACTTACTGACATTGAAGCGCATCTGCCATTTTGCTGCCCATTCTGTCAGTCTGGAGAGATCCTTCTGGAGCTCCTCACAATCACTTCTGGTCTTTACCACTCGGAAAAGTTTGGTGTCGTCTGCAAACTTAGCCACTTCACTGCTCAACCCTGTCTCCAGGTCATTTATGAAGAGGTTGAAAAGCACCGGTCCCAGGACAGATCCTTGGGGCACACCGCTTTTCACCTCTCTCCATTGTGAAAATTGCCCATTGACACCCACTCTCTGCTTCCTGGCCTCCAACCAGTTCTCAATCCACGAGAGGACCTGTCCTCTAATTCCCTGACTGTGGAGTTTTTTCAGTAGCCTTTGGTGAGGGACCGTGTCAAATGCCTTCTGAAAGTCCAGATATATAATGTCCACGGGTTCTCCCGCATCCACATGCCTGTTGACCTTTTCAAAGAATTCTATAAGGTTTGTGAGACAAGACTTACCCTTACAGAAGCCATGCTGACTCTCCCTCAGCAAGGCCTGTTCGTCTATTTAACTGATGATCAAGTGGGTTCTTAAATAAGTAAATAAGACAAGGGAGAAAGAATCCTGAAAGTTTTTTTTTCCCCTCAGGGACTCTTCATCTGGGTGCTTCTAGGCATCCAAATAGCACAAGGACTGATATTATGGGGGAAGAATTCCTACAATACTTGGTTATCATTGCTACTTATAGTTAGTAGTGACATATGCCAGCCTATGGGAATTGGTGTTTCCGTCTGTGTGGATATCCTTGTGCCATGCTGATCGCTCAGTTCCTAGAGTTATATTAATGCGAAGGGTGGTTCCCAAACTCTTTTGACCCATGGCTCCCTTGACCTACTGATCCCCACTGCTTCTTTTAAAGGTGGGGTAAGCCTAGCCTCTGTAGTACTTCCATTTTGATCCCTGAAAATAATTGGGATGAAGGGAGTTCAGTGTGTTTGCTTGTTGCTCTAGAACGGTGGTTCCCAATGTTCTTTTATGTGCATACCCCTTGGTAGCCTTTTTCCATAAATTGTACCCCTCATATTAGCAGAATGTTTGTAATTAATATAGATGCTTCTACTTCAAATTTGTTTTCAACTACTGATCCATATCTGATAATACACAATTTGATGGCCAGAAACTAGTAATTGGTGGGGCTTTCACAGCCAGCTAACTGCCTTTCTTCCTGCCTTGCCAGCCCTGCAAGGCATTTTAATACAGATCTACCTTTTCCCACCATTATTCAGTTCTTTCTTGAGTACCCCTAAAGGTTCTGGCAAGTACCCCTGGGGGTACACATAACCCAAGTTGTGAACCACTGCTCTAGAATGTGACCTAAAGAAGTAAGAGTCTGGCTTACTTAGGCCACAGAATTTCCTTCCTGGTGGTGTCTGGCTAACGAGGTAATCAAGTTGTGCTGCTGCTAGAGAAATGCACACTGGGATTTCACTGCAAAGGGAAAGGAAGAAGTGTGTGCAAAAAGCACGTGCAAGTGCTAACATGAGCACAACTGACTGGTGGGGGGGCACAACTGACTTGAGTGCAACTGTCAGTGGCAGCTCTGTGTCTGCTACCAATTAGAGCCTCTCTTTTTCCACCAGTCAGTTGCGCTCATGTTTCACGGCAGGCGGATAAAGCAGTTCCAGCACTTGCATGTCTGGCTGAGCATCCAGTTCTCTCGACACTCATAACCTCAGCTTGGTGGCACTGTGAGGCAAATGCATGCAAGTAGCATCATTTGTTCTCCGCTTGGCCATTTAATCCTCAGCTGTCCCCGCTCCTTTCCCACTTTTTTCTCTGTTTCTTCAGAAAGAGAAATATTTGCATCTCCCTCGCAACGGCAACAGACTTTTGGCAACCACTGACGCCAGCGATGGAAGGTGCGGACGCAAAGTTTTACTAGAATTCTCTTACCTTTGTAAACCAGAAAAACCTGATGCCCACTACCAGAGGAGGCGCTTTGCTCTTGCCTCCTGGAGGAGGGGTCATAGTTAGCCTTTCAGAATGTCAATCTCTTATCCTCCCACCTGCTTTCCTGCAGTTTGCCATTGTGAGAACACCTTTATTGCTAAAAATAGCACCAAAAAGCTGAAAGTAAAATAACAGGAGTGGAAGCCCAACCAGGCTAAGGCAGAGCCAGGAAGCCAAAAAGTGGAGAGAATGTTGTGGTCTCCACCTTCCTCTTCCTCTGAGAATGCTGGCTTTGAGGAAGTGGAAGACTTCAAGGGATTCTGCGACTCTGCTGCTGCTTTCAGTGGCTCCCTGGGGAGCCACAGGTCACAGTTTGGGAATCACTGCCGTAGCCTGTTGATACCCTTTAGATATAGGCTGATGGGTTCTGAGCTGTTTGTGACAGATCAGGAGAGAGATCTTGGGGTGGTGGTGGACAGGTCGATGAAAGTGTCAACCCAATGTGCGGCGGCAGTGAAGAAGGCCAATTCTATGCTTGCGATTATTAGGAAGGGTATTGAGAACAAAACGGCTAGTATTATAATGCCGTTGTACAAATTGATGGTAAGGCCACACCTGGAGTATTGTGTCCAGTTCTGGTCTCCGCATCTCAAAAAAGACATAGTGGAAATGGAAAAGGTGCAAAAGAGAGCGACTAAGATGATTACGGGGCTGGGGCACCTTCCTTATGAGGAAAGGCTGCGGTGTTTGGGCCTCTTCAGCCTAGAAAAGAGACGCCTGAGGGGGGACATGATTGAGACATACAAAATTATGCAGGGGATGGACAGAGTGGATAGGGAGATGCTCTTTACACTCTCACATAATACCAGAACCAGGGGACATCCACTAAAATTGAGTGTTGGGCGGGTTAGGACAGACAAAAGAAAATATTTCTTTACTCATTGTGTGGTTGGTCTGTGGAACTCCTTGCCACAGGATGTGGTGATGGCGTCTAGCCTAGATGCCTTTAAAGGGGGATTGGACAAGTTTCTGGAGGAAAAATCCATTATGGGGTACAAGCCATGATGTGTATGCGCAACCTCCTGATTTTAGAAATGGGTTATGTCAGAATGCCAGATGCAAGGGAGGGCACCAGGATGAGGTCTCTTGTTATCTGGTGTGCTCCCTGGGGCATTTGGTGGGCCGCTGTGAGATACAGGAAGCTGGACTAGATGGGCCTATGGCCTGATCCAGTGGGGCTGTTCTTATGTTCTTATGTACCCAAATCCCTCTTACTACTCTACCCATTTCATTGAGAATTAGGCTACCCGAATGATCATTTCTGACAGCAAATTGTATGGAACTGAATTACAAAATGTGTGCATAAACACTTTTGCAACTTGAAAAACATGAGTTCTTTTTTGCTGTTCCTTTTTTTTTGAATTTTTACAAATGTATACCATTCAGTGTTTGGGTATCGTTGTAATGAAACTGCTGTGATTCACAGCATGGTTCATCATGTGATAATCATTACAGAAGGCTCCTTTAGTCTTCATTTGAATAAGATTTTAGTTCGTGAATACATATTTCTGGTAATCTTGTATGACTTGATAGCAGTTGTCTCCTTTGACTTGAATTTGACCTTTTGATATATCACAACTATTCCAGTGGAAAATGTTAAATTGCTTGCATATAAGAGAATAAATTTTAAAACTGCACTATAGCTGTTGGAGTTCTGGTAATTATTTGATTTAGCAAACCCAGCAAAATAAAAAATGGTTAAGTAGCTATGTGTTATGTTTGAATATTCAACTAAAAGTTATAAGTGGTGGAGAGCCTTTCTAATATTAAATACAGTGATAAAATGTCTTAAATCCATTAAATTATATCAACTTTAATATAATGCTTGTTTAGCTTACTAGGAATTAGTTGTGGTCCATTCCCTTGAGCTCCAAATTCTTGTCTTCCCCCTCATTCTCCCTGGTCTGGTCCAACTCCTTCCCCACCCCCTCCACTGACTTCCTTTGATCTTCCCCATACTGTTTTCCTCCCTGCTGGTCCACTTTCCTCTCTGGCTCAGTTTGCGAAATGCGGGAAAGAGCAGACCCACTCAGATTGGGTGGAGGAGGTCTGGTCTAGAGGGTAGAGCCTCCGTTAGCCCAAAGATAACATCAGAAGGTACCCAGTTCAAGGACACTGGCAGCTCCCTGAACACCTGAGAATGGCGAGATGTTGAAGCAGCTGACAAGCCAAGCTGAGTGATTACACCTGCTCTTGGTGTGAGCAAGAAGGTCTTGGCTGCCCTCCGTGTGAGAGATGGAGCTGCTTGTCAGCCTGTGTGGGAGAACTGGAGGCCAGAAGTGAGACCAAACCAGGAAGATCTATTCTGAAATGTGGTTGGTTCTTGAAAGAGAGAACCTCTATGATTGTAAGAATCCCCTTGAGGGATTTAGAAATGCCTGCCTATGTAAACCGCCTTGAATAAAGTCAGAGGAGTAATCCGATGACCAGAAAGGCGGTATATAAAAATAAATAATAAATTATTATTATTATTAAAAAGGGGGATTGGGGATGGCTGAAAAGGAATGGGTATTTTTATTTTTTAATCAATTTTTGGAGATAAAGCTTGACTGATCAAGAGTGGCTTTTTTTTCTTTTTTGAAGAGGGAGGAAAAAGAGAAAGGTGAAGATCCTTGATTAAGCTGACATAGACCCCAAGCCTATGTAGGTCTACTCAGCAGTGTCCAATTTGAGTCAATGGGGCTTACTCCCAGGAAAGCATGGATAGCATTGCAGCCACACAGAGCAAGACTACAACTCAACCTCAAAGTAGATGGGGGTGTGCTCACACACATATACCCCAACATGCAGGTGCCACCCCTATTCCCCCCAGGCAAGACAGAGAAATGCAGGCTGTGGCATTTGGACACCCCCCCCCCAAAGCAAGCTGGGCTCCCTCCTTCCCACTTTGAAGCCTGCCAGGAGTGTGCCCTGTGCTGATAAGATGCAGCACCTCTGCAGCTGCCCAGTCAGCCTTCTCTAGGTTTGGTGGGGAGGCTCCCCCACCATGTTTCACAAGTCCTCCCCACCTCACTGCCCCACCCACCTCATTCACAGCTACAGAAAAGCAGCAAGTAGGGAGGCAGCTAAGCTGAGCAGCTGTGGCCACCTCTCTTCCTGAGATGCCTCAGGACACCCCTGGAGGCTAGCCATGCCTCCCTAGGGAGCTTAACTAGAGACTCCACTTCAGAGAAACTTGGCTGCTTTTACTAGCTCTGTAGAGCTTTTCTTCACATGCACATTGTCAGGCCTTTGGCACCCCAGGCCCTGAATTGTTATAAGCCAGGATGTGGCAGGAGGGGCCTTGATGTCCAGGCCTGGTATAAAATGTACTTAAAGGAACAGCAGCACTGTATGCTGATTAGCAATCAGCTGCACCTGTTACAGGTGGGAGTCACGTGACTTGGGGACAGATGTGTGCAGAGTCATGTAGGCTATGGTGGAGTGGTACAATGCACCACTGGACAGCCAATCAGAGTGGGTCACAAGACTGTCTTGTGACTAGGAGGTCACCCTACTCTGATTGGCTGACCCCGGTATTTATGGGGTAAGTGCAGACATCAAGGTGTGGGTTGCTGTGGTGGGAGTTTCTGTGTACTGTGCTGCTGGTTTGTGTTCTGACTTGGACTGTGCTTTTTGTGACTGTGCCTCTCTGTATCCCTGACTTCTGAACTGTTTGACTACTCTTCTGCCTGCTCCTTTTACCAATACATGCTTCTGCAACAAACAAGCCAATGTCTGCTTCTCTGGCTCTATTTGGGATTGCCTGCTTCTTGTGCTGTCTTCCTATGCTCCTGAGCCACTCTGCTATCGGGAAAGCAAGGGCTATCCTCCCCTGCTGACCTGACTCACATTATCTTGGTTTGTATGATAGATAACATTGTTGGAGGGGCTGCCTACTTGAGCATTTGTTGAGCCTTGCATTCCCTTTTGCCTGGCCTTTGATAGGAGCCAAGGCATCTTTGCTTACTAATGAACAAATATGTACATGTGGATCAGTTTCCATAAGGCTCAGTATACTTTCCCTGTCAGCTGGGGGTGCGTGTGTATGAAATGGGACTTCTCAAGTGTTTTTGGGCCTATGTTCATTGGATCGGAACTATTCTGATGGTGTTGCATTCCTCTTGGCCTGCTGTTCAAAGTGAACAGAGGCACGTTTGCCTACTTGGGAGTAAATGTGTGCATGTTGCTTAGTTCTACTTTCTATAGGGCTCAATATATAATAATAATAATAATTAATACAGATATTTATATACTGCCTTTCTTGGTCGTCAGATTTCTCCTCAGACTTTAATTCAAGGTGGTTTACATAGGCAGTCTATACTAAATCCCAATAGGGATTTTTTACAATTGAAGAAGGTTCTGTCTTTCAAGAACCACAACATTTCAGATGGATCTTTTATGATCTGGTATCACATTCTGGCCTCCATTTTCCTCCCACACAGGCTGACAGCGGCCAAAGAACAGGTGGAATATCTCAGCATAACTCGGCTAGGCTTTTCCTAGGCTATTTTCCTAGTCAGCTCTCAGCTTGTCGGTTTCGTAACCCACCAACTATTTGGTCGTGACCCACAGTTTGGGAAGCACTGAATTAGAGTATGTTTTCAAGAGTTGATCTTAATGCAGGTTCCCTCTTCAAAATAGTATAACCTGACTTTTTGAAAAAAAGCATTTATCTTTGGCAGGAGTCAAGAGTACACAAGTTTAATATGTTAAAAATCTATCAGATTGTTATATTTCTTATACTTCTTGGAATATCAAGGCTAAATTAGTTTGTGTAATATAATTCTTACATTAAACAATTCCTGCTCAGACAACCATCTCTCGGCACATCATTTCTAGGGAATGTTAGACTCTTGTGTATTTAGCACAGAGACAATAGTATTCAAAAGTTCTTTTGAATGTAGACCAGTGTTTCTCAAACTAGGTGGGTCGTGAGCCAATTTCAGGTGGGTTTCCATTCATTTCAATATTTTATTTTTAATATGTGAGACTTGATGCTACCATGGTATGTGACTGCATTTGGGGAAATGTTATAGGCTTTTTTTTAACAAGCTACTATGTATATTCTTTTAACAGTGATACTAAGTGGAATTTACTCCTAGGTAAATGTGGGCATGATTGCAACCTAGGGTTGTTAAAAATTTTCCTGCTTCATGGTGTCACTTGTGGTCATGACATCACTTCTGGTGGGTCCTGACAGATTCTCATTCTAAAAAGTGGGTCCTGGTGCTAAATGTGTGACAACCACTGATGTATTGTATACTTAAGTTTCAAACGTACAGGATCAGTTTCGCACATTCTTATTTCTCATGTTTATGTAGGGTTCTGCATAAAATCTTGAACTTGGAAGGAACACTTTTAAACTCAGTTAAAAACATTGTGATTTAGGATGTTTTATATGTGCCAGAGAGGGGGGAGAGCAATTTTTTGTTTCTGCTTACTGTTGATTTTCCTTTTTGTTTTGGTTAACATTTCACAAATGGACAGTTGGCTGTCAGTACTGATAATGACCTTAATCCAAAGAAATAATAGTATACAGGGGAGGTTCCATATGCATAGCAAGGCTTTTCAAGCTTTTTTTCCAGCAACCGCTTCTGAAGATGGTAACCCTTTTTCAATCATAAGGTTGCTTACTATTTTGGGGATAGAATTGGCTGCAGAGTTAACATCAAAGAAAGTTCTGGCTGCTAGAGAACATACTAGAAGTCTGTTCTTCATACATAAGGAAAATATTTTGACATATGCTAAAACATTATTCTGGGCTCCAAATACAACAATGAATGCATTACAGTAATTTCTCTATTTCAGTGGGAATCTATTGAACCTGTTTGGTGTAAGTATATGCTCATTTAACCAACCATGCTGGCTGGGACTGTGGAATTGCATTTCATGGTCAGCTGTTTGAAATCACCACGGCCTCTGAAGGTTCAATTTCAACTACTAGCAAAACATTGATCTATTTTACCTCTCAAGTGATTTAAGATTGAGTTTTCCAGGCTTTTTATTGAACCAAGTGTAGTTATTCAATCTACTGCAGGTTTTCACTTGATTAGTTATTCAAAAGAAAAATTGTGTGGTTATATAATTACCACCAGTAAGAACAATGTACAGTTGGCTCACATGTTATGTGAAGGTTAGCTTCCAGAGTTGGTGCCTTAAAGCCAAAGCATGTATACTAAAAGTTCCCTTGAAAAAAACCCTTACAGCAAAAAAAAAATACATACTGTGTCTTTAAAAACTAAAAGAGGCACATGGGAACTTACTGAGGGAACAGCAGCTTCAGTCTCTGATCTGATGCTTACTGCAGAACAAATGTTTAGTTAGGGTTGAGTATCCCTTAGCCAGACTACAGGTTGAGTCTCACTATTCCACGAACGTTCTTACAGAACTCACAGTGGATGGCAAAAAACGCATTAAAGCAAATCCATTTTTTTAAAAATGTCCCTTTGCTAGGCAATTTAAAAACAGCCTTGCTGACTTTTGTGATGTAAGATAGAGTCATTAAGAAGACAATCCATCAATCAGTCTCTCTCCAGGCTATTAGAAAGGCTTCACTCCCAGCCAGCAACCCCTCTCTTCACTAGTATGAAGTGATTATCTTTCTTTCATGTGCTCAGTGGTAAGGGAGGGGTTGCTGCCTTGGAGTGAAGCTGTAGCTGCTTGGAGAGAGAATGACTGATGGATGGATTGTCAGCTGGCTGCCCTCTCGCATTAACAAGGCTATTGTTAAATGACTTTTTTCCTTTAATTTAAAGGGCTCTTCTCAACCCTTCTCATTGCATTGAGATAAAAAAATCTGTGATAATTAGGTTATACTTGTAATCACTTGCATGACTGTCTTTCTACACTAAGAAAAGCCATTAAACTGTGATTTTAAAGGGGTGCATTTTCCCCCTTCTCCAGGGATCAGCACATTCCTTCTCGTTTGCAGTGGCCATTTGTGTTGAGTCAAATCAGTGTATAAAACAGTCAGTGTTTTTTGCTGGTTGAACCTCTATTTGGGAAAGGAAGGTGTCCGGATTTCAGAATAATTGCATAAATATGAGAAATGCTTCCTCTTGCTCTTTTCACTGTTGCCCATAAGGACGTCTGCTGGCTTCTGACATTTTTAAGCAATGTCTATTCAGGTACACACCACATAGCAGAGAATAGAATTTACAATCTGTACTGTATGTAGGAATGAGCACAAGACCCTCTAGTGTTCATGCTACAGAAAGTTTAAAAAAAAGTCATGGACAAAAATGTCTGGGTTTCAGACTAGACCATATTTCAGATGTCCAGATAAGGGGTTATGTAACTGTAAGTGAAATGGTAGGTGGAATTGCCTGCCCCTATTTAAATGGTTGTTTTTCTGTTTTTTGTTTGTCAATTGTTCATACAAGTAAAATCTGCATAAGGTGCAGGCCAACTGTATAATAAGAGAATCATTCCAAACTGGGTAATTGAGCAACAAAATGGCAAATGAGGTTCAGTGTGAGAAGGGGAGGGCTGTTACTATTGTATACTGCTGGGAGGATTCCTGGTGGGTCACTCACCGGAGAAGCTGATTTGAATGCCTGGGAAGGATATAAAAGGGATATAAATTTGTAAATAAAATGAATAAAGAACAGTATTGGTACAGCGCTGAAGAGGCGAAGGGCAGCTTGTAGAAGGCAGTAGAAGCTGGGAGTATAGAGGTGGCCAATGAGATCAGCAAGGTCCAGGTGGCCCAACCAGGCAGAGATACCATCTTCAGGAAAATATCTGCAAAGAGATCCCAGCTAAGATAATCTTTGAGGATGAGAAGGTGAGCGGGGGCTGGGCCACATTATAACAACCTTGGAAAAAGACCTGCTGGGCTGAACTAAAGGTCAGTTCAGTTCAGTAGACCTTTATTGGCATAAAATACAGAGAAAGAACAAAACAAAACAAAAATATACAAAGACACCACAACATAGACATCAGTCTTTTCCTCACATACTGCCCAGAGTTCCAGAGCTCTGCCTGGCAATTACCCCAGATAAAAAGGCAGCGACCCTATCAAGGGTCTCAGAGTCAGATGTGGAAAGGAGAGACTGAAGCATGATTGAGTCCTCCCAGCCCTGCATCCTAGTTAGCAAAGGGCCTAGATATTTCTTGCGTGAGACATCATGAAGTGGGCAGTAGAAAAGGGTATGTGTTATGGTCTCAATACAATCCCTACCACACTTGCATTTCCTCTCCGAGTAGGGAATACCACTGAACCTGCCCGATAACACGGCTGATGGAAGAGCATTACATCTTGCAAGTGTGAATGCTCTCCGAGCCTGTGGGCACTCCAAGTGATAAAAGAAGGAGGCCAGTTTCCCAAAACTGATTGGAACATGGAGATAGAGTGGAGAGCATGTGGTTCTGGCGGCACTAAACAGCTCTTGTTGTTCGATGTCAAGAATTCTTTCTTTGACGATTCTGTAAGCAGCATCACACCCAATCATGCCTAGCTCTGCAGTGTCCAGCCCTATTGACTTGAGCTTGGTTAGAAGATCAGTGATCTCTAATGGCAGGACTGAATCCGACAATAATTGGAGCATTAGACCAGAGGGGGTAGGGTTAAATAAAGTCCTAAACCAAAATTTCAATAATCTAAGCCAAGCAGTCGTCTTTAGCCGAATTAACCCCACCTCAAGACACAGAACCGAGTAGGGAACGCACCTGGGTAAACCCAAAATCTTCCGCAGAAAGGAGGCTTGAATGCGTTCTAATGGTTGGGTAATAGCCTTATACCAGATGGGAGAGCCATAAAGGACCAGGGAAAGAATCTTTCCCTTAAATGCCTCCAGAGCAGCTGGAACATAACCATTGCCGCAGGTAAAAAAGAAACGGGAAATAGCTGAGGACGCCAGTTTGGATGCGTTCTGCACTGCCTTACGATGAAAAGCCCAAGTGAGCCTGTAATGGAAGTTGATTCCCAGGTACTTGAAATGCTTAACCTGCTCCATTTTATTGCCATTACAAGACCACTTAAAAGCCTTCCATCTATTGGCAAATATCATTATCTTAGATTTAGCATAGTTGATTTGCAATTTGTTGGACAGAAGATACTCTTCAGTGCGATTCAGCAGACGTTTTAGGCCAATCCTAGTACGGGATATCAGTACTGCATCATCCGCATACAGAAGTAGCGGCACTTGGCTTGCGCCAAGCTTCGGGCAATGGCTATCTATTTCCTTCAGGGATGGGGCAAGGTCGTTTAGAAACAGATTGAAAAGCATGGGGGCCAAGACACAGCCCTGTTTGACCCCTTTGTTGGTAGCGATGGAATGAGTTAGATTCCCACTCCAGGAGCGTCTAACCCTGCATGAAGTATTTAGATGGAGGGACCTAATCAGTAGCAACAATCTTTTATCAATCCCCATGTTTTCCAACTTGGACCAAAGAAGCTCCCTATCCACAGAATCGAAGGCACCTTTCAGATCAAGGAAGGCTACATAAAGGCGAGCCTTGCATATCCTAACCTGCTTATGGGCCAAATGAGATAGGATCAAACAATTGTCCAAAGTTGATTTGCCCCGACAGAAGCCAGATTGCTCGGGGCCTAAGATGCCTTGCGAAGTAACCCAGAGAGTAAGTTTATTGCATAGATATTTAGCATAAATCTTACCTATTACAGAAAGCAAACTAACGGGCCGAAAATTTCCTGGTGTGGTAGGGTCACCCTTTTTATGGATAGGAATAACTGTCGCTGTAAGCCAGACATTGGGCAATAGGCCAGAACTGTCAATCACTGTAAAGACGTGGGCAAGTAACTGGGCCCACCATTCCGGATCGCCTTTTAAAAGCTCAGGTGGTATTTCATCTGGACCTGCAGCCTTCCCTGGCTTCAATTGCATAATTAGTTCTTTAATTTCCTCAGGGGTCACAGGAGGCCAGATAGGCAGATCCACAGAGGTAAAGTCAGGGTAGGCGTCTGGGGATTTGCTCTTATCGTAAAAAATGTCTGTGAAGTGTTGAACCCATGTAGATGATGGAATAATAGCAGGGTCGTATGTTTCTGATCTACACGAACCTGCTACAACTGCCCAAAATTGTTTATTATTTTTTTGTTGAATTGCTTGATGCAGCTTGTTCCACTGAGTTAAAACAAACCTTTTCTTTTTCTCTGTCAATAAAACACTTAGTTGTTTTTTAAGGATAGAGTATTTAACCAAACACTTGGAGTCATTGTATTTTCTAAAATCTAAATAAGAAGCCCTAATACACACCTTAAGATTCCTACATTCACTGTCAAACCAATCCTTTTTGTCAAATGCACCACAGGATTCAACCAACTTAGGCTTCGTACTCAAAACCTTAAAAACGTGACCAATAAAACCTTCAAAGGATTTGATTTGAACAAGAGGATCCGGATCCTGTAGAATGGCTGATAAAAAATCTCTGCTTGCTGGTTCCGTACTTAGACGATGGAAATTAGGGGAAAGGGCGCTATTAGCCACAATTTTATACCTACCCTCTGGATTTGTATCCATCTCAGCTTGTGATGGAACACTCCCAGAATGGAGGTCAAGGACCAAGATTAAAGGTAGATGGTCACTAAGGGTTAGGTCCCCAATGGCAAAATCTTTCACATGATGTTTCATTTTAGTGGAAACTAAAATGTAATCCACAACGCTGGCACCACGAGAGGATACAAAAGTAAATTCATCAGCGTTGGGGAACTCTCTTAGACCATTGAGCCAGATCATGTTAGAGCTGATGGAAAACTTAGCAAGGGCCATACCATTAGCATTATAGTATGCATCTTTGGACCGCCTGCTTAATGCGCAAATGGGGGGGAGGGAGCTGTCATCAACCACATCCCAGGCTCTGCGAAAGATATCTGCTGAATTTCCCACCCTGGCATTTAAATCGCCCTGCAAAAGAATTTCAGCATGGGGGTGGGCCCTCTTGAGGTCATTCATACATGATGATAGATCATTCCAGAGCTGGGTCCTTTGTAAACTATTAAGCAAAGGAGGGATATAAGTGTTGACGCAAATTAAGTCAATGTCTGCAAAAGACACCCTCAGTGCTTGTATCTTGCAACAGCCTGGAATGATGTCTAGAGGGCATGACTTAAACTGCTTCAGTACAAAGCTGGCTAAGCCCACCAAAGGACGACCATTAGAGGTGGATTTAGTTGCAGGTACTACAAAAGCCTTGTAGCCAGGGATATACAGATGGTCCAAAGCCCATGTCTCCTGCAACAGAATAATGTCAAAGGTTCTAAGATAGCTTAAGAAACCACTGTCATTTTTCTTATTCTTCCACCCTGCAATGTTCCAGGAAAGAATTTTTAGTTGGGAAGAAGTAGCAGGGGCTGGAGAAGCATTAATTAGTCAATCTTTGCTTCCTGATGGACACTCAGCGCCAGAAGGATGATGAGACATGCAGCTACTCAGGGCTAAGTTGGTCACCGGAGAAGGTGTAAAATCCCTGGAATAAGGGACGGGAATTGCCTCAGTGGCTACTTCTAAAGCAGATTGATGAGCAGATGCTGGCACTGGAAGGGTCAGAGAATGGATTTCATAGGTCGAAGTTTCCGTATTATAATTGAGAAGTTCTGCTTTAACCCTGTCCAGGGATCTGATAATATTTATTTGTTCTGGTCTTGTGAGTTCCTTAAAGGCGCTGATGGCACCCTCCACAATGTCATCCCCCTCCAGCTGTAATTCCATTATCAGATCTTTAGCCAACAATGCAGGAGGATCTGCCCTAGGGCCTTGTTCCGTTGACAAGGGGCCTTTGGGGGCTGGGAGCGCCCTTGCAATGAGTGAATGGTCGTCAGTAGGTAAATGCATTGGGAGGGCAGTAGTAATTGCGTTAGCTGAACCTGAATTTTGGTCATTCACTTCTATGTCCCCAAGGAACCTGGAGGGTAGGTGGGAGCCAGGAATCTTTGGCAAAGCTTTACAGGACACAAGAGCTGATTCCAATTCCTCATCGCAGGGAGCAGCAGATGTTGCCCCTGATGGTACCCCATCCAGGGCTTTAGATAAGGAGTTCATATTAGGCTGTGATGAGCTTGGGGAAGATGACAAGACCTGGGCTGAGTCTCTAGGCAATTGTTGGATAGCCACAACATGATGCAGGACCTCCTCCGTGTTAGTTGAATGGCACTGCAAACCCACTCCATTGAGATAGTCCACCTCACTGGCTGATTCATTCATCAGCACAGGCTTAAAGGCTTCAGAAGGAGAGCTATCCATAGACTCATCTGCTCCAGTTAGGGGGGGTATGCAGACAGAGGGTGACGGAGCTCCCATCATCTCAGAAATCAACGAAGAATGTGCCTGGTCTGGTGCTTGAGGTTCGGTGCCAGTGCCAGAAGGCTGGACCTGCCATTTGCTATTAGAAGCTGCACCAGTTGAACAGCCAATTGTTGAATTAACTGGCTGGGAGAAAGCAAAAGCCTGTGGCTTGTGCAGTGAAGACTTCAGGTGAAGCAAAGCATTTCCAAGAGAGTCAGCTGCAGACCTTAACTCATTAGCACAAGGCAGCACCAAGGGGCTTGAATCAGGAGAAAAGCAATTGGCAACTCCCACGCTCTGGGTACGATGATCTCTCCTCCAGTGACTGGGCACAGAGCCAGCCTGCGCAAGGCTGGATGGAAGGAGAGGAGGGGGAGGCTGCATTTTGTACCTTGGGAGCAGAGGTTTAATAATCAAGTCGGTAAACACCCTCCGCAAGAAAATGCCAAAGGACCGAAGAAACAAACTCTTCCCATGCAGCTGGCCTGGGATCTGAGAGGTGCCAAACTTCAAAAGAAGCCGGGTCCAATTTGGAGACTGGGGAATCCAAGGGAGTTTTATGATTTCCTGCAGATCAACACAGTCAGCCTGAGATGGATCAAGGTATAATAATCTGCATAGAGAGTCTTTTGCCCTCAGTTTATTGGCCCAGCGCCCCTTATGAATGGGAGAATCCTGGAATTCCAGCAGTATCTGATTTTTCAACAAACAATAGGCAGCTTCTCCACAATCCAGATTCTCACGCAGCCCCAGCAGTTCAGCTTCCCCTGGCTTGTTAAAGTTCAGACCCAAAGCTTGAGCAGAGAGGGAAGGTAAAGGCGGTTGAATGGCCTTGTGAAGTGAGTCCAGCTGCGCAAGAATAGTATTAAGCTGTTTACATACAAAAAGGAGCGTGTTTCCAATGATAATATTGTAATCGCCCAACAAGGTCAAGAAGCAGTTACTGGGATCGTTCTGCTGAGATAATGACTGCTTATCCTGTGGAGAGGGAGCTGAAAGGGTGGGTGAGGGAGGGCAGGCTGACGCTGTGCCAGTATGACTGAGGGGAGACTGATAATTCCTCTCTGCCTCTGATTTGGAAACATGAAGAGCTTCATATCTGTTGGGAGAAGCGAGATTCATGAGCTCACCTACTGTGTCTGACCATGCTGGGAGATCCTCCAGACGTAGCTGCTTGGCTGACTTGATAGGAGAGTTGCCCTGTCCAGGGGAGTGTTTATGCCTTCTCCTCTTCCCCATCGAAGCAGCTTTTTAAAATCCACTGTAATCCAAAGACAAGGGTGCAGACTGGAAACAACTGGTAGTGTTGTTTTGCTCTACCAGGACTCAGGAAGCATCCAGAGGAGGAAAAAGAATCAAAGGATCCAACTAAAGAGAAATATCAGGGCATAAAGCAGGAGCACAGTAGCAGGGATCCTACCAGGTGGCCATCTTGAATCCACCCCCCTACCTGCTGGGTAAAATAGTATTTTGTCCTAACTCTTCCAATGCTCAGTTTTGACATTGTGTCTCACTTTAAAACCTAAGCTTTAGTACCTTTCATTTTTATTTAAAAATATCTGAATTAGCTCTGATGTTATGCCATTAATCACAACCCTAACATAAATGTTAATGCTTTAGCACAGTTAAGGATCAGCAATATTTTGATACAAATGCATTGATGTTTTAATCTCTCTCGTTAGTGTGGTATGGTGGCCCAAAAGCTTTCCCCACAGGTCAGAGGTATTTGGCTCCAACATCTAATTAATGCTTTCCAACATCAAAAAATTCAACTTGTGTATGAAATCATTGTCAACTTGTTCACAAGCAAAATACTGGACTAATATGTATGGACATATGCCAAGCTTTTGACACACTTCAGCATAACTTACTAGCAGTGCATACTGTTTTAACACAAATAAAACAGTATTTAAGAACATAAGAACATAAGAACAGCCCCACTGGATCAGGCCATAGGCCCATCTAGTCCAGCTTCCTGTATCTCACAGCGGCCCACCAAATGCCCCAGGGAGCACACCAGATAACAAGAGACCTCGTCCTGGTGCTCTCCCCTACATCTGGCATTCTGACTTAACCCATTCCTAAAATCAGGAGGTTGCGCATACACATCATGGCTTGTACCCCATAATGGATTTTTCCTCCAGAAACTTGTCCAATCCCCTTTTAAAGGCGTCTAGGCTAGACGCCATCACCACATCCTGTGGCAAGGAGTTCCACAGACTGACCACGCGCTGAGTAAAGAAATATTTTCTTTTGTCTGTCCTAACCCGCCCAACACTCAATTTTAGTGGATGTCCCCTGGTTCTGGTATTATGTGAGAGTGTAAAGAGCATCTCCCTATCCACTCTGTCCATCCCCTGCATAATTTTGTATGTCTCAATCATGTCCCCCCTCAAGCGTCTCTTTTCTAGGCTGAAGAGGCCCAAACGCCGTAGCCTTTCCTCATAAGGAAGGTGCCCCAGCCCCGTAATCAGCTTAGTCGCTCTCTTTTGCACCTTTTCCATTTCCACTATGTCTTTTTTGAGATGCGGCGACCAGAACTGGACACAATACTCCAGGTGTGGCCTTACCATCGATTTGTACAACGGCATTATAATATTAGCCGTTTTGTTCTCAATACCCTTCCTAATGATCCCAAGCATAGAATTGGCCTTCTTCACTGCCTCCGCACATTGGGTCGACACTTTCATCCACCTGTCCACCACCACCCCAAGATCTCTCTCCTGATCTGTCACAGACAGCTCAGAACCCATCAGCCTATATCTAAAGTTTTGATTTTTTGCCCCAATGTGCATGGCTTTACACTTACTGACATTGAAGCGCATCTGCCATTTTGCTGCCCATTCTGTCAGTCTGGAGAGATCCTTCTGGAGCTCCTCACAATCACTTCTGGTCTTTACCACTCGGAAAAGTTTGGTGTCGTCTGCAAACTTAGCCACTTCACTGCTCAACCCTGTCTCCAGGTCATTTATGAAGAGGTTGAAAAGCACCGGTCCCAGGACAGATCCTTGGGGCACACCGCTTTTCACCTCTCTCCATTGTGAAAATTGCCCATTGACACCCACTCTCTGCTTCCTGGCCTCCAACCAGTTCTCAATCCACGAGAGGACCTGTCCTCTAATTCCCTGACTGTGGAGTTTTTTCAGTAGCCTTTGGTGAGGGACCGTGTCAAATGCCTTCTGAAAGTCCAGATATATAATGTCCACGGGTTCTCCCGCATCCACATGCCTGTTGACCTTTTCAAAGAATTCTATAAGGTTTGTGAGACAAGACTTACCCTTACAGAAGCCATGCTGACTCTCCCTCAGCAAGGCCTGTTCGTCTATTTAACTGATGATCAAGTGGGTTCTTAAATAAGTAAATAAGACAAGGGAGAAAGAATCCTGAAAGTTTTTTTTTCCCCTCAGGGACTCTTCATCTGGGTGCTTCTAGGCATCCAAATAGCACAAGGACTGATATTATGGGGGAAGAATTCCTACAATACTTGGTTATCATTGCTACTTATAGTTAGTAGTGACATATGCCAGCCTATGGGAATTGGTGTTTCCGTCTGTGTGGATATCCTTGTGCCATGCTGATCGCTCAGTTCCTAGAGTTATATTAATGCGAAGGGTGGTTCCCAAACTCTTTTGACCCATGGCTCCCTTGACCTACTGATCCCCACTGCTTCTTTTAAAGGTGGGGTAAGCCTAGCCTCTGTAGTACTTCCATTTTGATCCCTGAAAATAATTGGGATGAAGGGAGTTCAGTGTGTTTGCTTGTTGCTCTAGAACGGTGGTTCCCAATGTTCTTTTATGTGCATACCCCTTGGTAGCCTTTTTCCATAAATTGTACCCCTCATATTAGCAGAATGTTTGTAATTAATATAGATGCTTCTACTTCAAATTTGTTTTCAACTACTGATCCATATCTGATAATACACAATTTGATGGCCAGAAACTAGTAATTGGTGGGGCTTTCACAGCCAGCTAACTGCCTTTCTTCCTGCCTTGCCAGCCCTGCAAGGCATTTTAATACAGATCTACCTTTTCCCACCATTATTCAGTTCTTTCTTGAGTACCCCTAAAGGTTCTGGCAAGTACCCCTGGGGGTACACATAACCCAAGTTGTGAACCACTGCTCTAGAATGTGACCTAAAGAAGTAAGAGTCTGGCTTACTTAGGCCACAGAATTTCCTTCCTGGTGGTGTCTGGCTAACGAGGTAATCAAGTTGTGCTGCTGCTAGAGAAATGCACACTGGGATTTCACTGCAAAGGGAAAGGAAGAAGTGTGTGCAAAAAGCACGTGCAAGTGCTAACATGAGCACAACTGACTGGTGGGGGGGCACAACTGACTTGAGTGCAACTGTCAGTGGCAGCTCTGTGTCTGCTACCAATTAGAGCCTCTCTTTTTCCACCAGTCAGTTGCGCTCATGTTTCACGGCAGGCGGATAAAGCAGTTCCAGCACTTGCATGTCTGGCTGAGCATCCAGTTCTCTCGACACTCATAACCTCAGCTTGGTGGCACTGTGAGGCAAATGCATGCAAGTAGCATCATTTGTTCTCCGCTTGGCCATTTAATCCTCAGCTGTCCCCGCTCCTTTCCCACTTTTTTCTCTGTTTCTTCAGAAAGAGAAATATTTGCATCTCCCTCGCAACGGCAACAGACTTTTGGCAACCACTGACGCCAGCGATGGAAGGTGCGGACGCAAAGTTTTACTAGAATTCTCTTACCTTTGTAAACCAGAAAAACCTGATGCCCACTACCAGAGGAGGCGCTTTGCTCTTGCCTCCTGGAGGAGGGGTCATAGTTAGCCTTTCAGAATGTCAATCTCTTATCCTCCCACCTGCTTTCCTGCAGTTTGCCATTGTGAGAACACCTTTATTGCTAAAAATAGCACCAAAAAGCTGAAAGTAAAATAACAGGAGTGGAAGCCCAACCAGGCTAAGGCAGAGCCAGGAAGCCAAAAAGTGGAGAGAATGTTGTGGTCTCCACCTTCCTCTTCCTCTGAGAATGCTGGCTTTGAGGAAGTGGAAGACTTCAAGGGATTCTGCGACTCTGCTGCTGCTTTCAGTGGCTCCCTGGGGAGCCACAGGTCACAGTTTGGGAATCACTGCCGTAGCCTGTTGATACCCTTTAGATATAGGCTGATGGGTTCTGAGCTGTTTGTGACAGATCAGGAGAGAGATCTTGGGGTGGTGGTGGACAGGTCGATGAAAGTGTCAACCCAATGTGCGGCGGCAGTGAAGAAGGCCAATTCTATGCTTGCGATTATTAGGAAGGGTATTGAGAACAAAACGGCTAGTATTATAATGCCGTTGTACAAATTGATGGTAAGGCCACACCTGGAGTATTGTGTCCAGTTCTGGTCTCCGCATCTCAAAAAAGACATAGTGGAAATGGAAAAGGTGCAAAAGAGAGCGACTAAGATGATTACGGGGCTGGGGCACCTTCCTTATGAGGAAAGGCTGCGGTGTTTGGGCCTCTTCAGCCTAGAAAAGAGACGCCTGAGGGGGGACATGATTGAGACATACAAAATTATGCAGGGGATGGACAGAGTGGATAGGGAGATGCTCTTTACACTCTCACATAATACCAGAACCAGGGGACATCCACTAAAATTGAGTGTTGGGCGGGTTAGGACAGACAAAAGAAAATATTTCTTTACTCATTGTGTGGTTGGTCTGTGGAACTCCTTGCCACAGGATGTGGTGATGGCGTCTAGCCTAGATGCCTTTAAAGGGGGATTGGACAAGTTTCTGGAGGAAAAATCCATTATGGGGTACAAGCCATGATGTGTATGCGCAACCTCCTGATTTTAGAAATGGGTTATGTCAGAATGCCAGATGCAAGGGAGGGCACCAGGATGAGGTCTCTTGTTATCTGGTGTGCTCCCTGGGGCATTTGGTGGGCCGCTGTGAGATACAGGAAGCTGGACTAGATGGGCCTATGGCCTGATCCAGTGGGGCTGTTCTTATGTTCTTATGTACCCAAATCCCTCTTACTACTCTACCCATTTCATTGAGAATTAGGCTACCCGAATGATCATTTCTGACAGCAAATTGTATGGAACTGAATTACAAAATGTGTGCATAAACACTTTTGCAACTTGAAAAACATGAGTTCTTTTTTGCTGTTCCTTTTTTTTTGAATTTTTACAAATGTATACCATTCAGTGTTTGGGTATCGTTGTAATGAAACTGCTGTGATTCACAGCATGGTTCATCATGTGATAATCATTACAGAAGGCTCCTTTAGTCTTCATTTGAATAAGATTTTAGTTCGTGAATACATATTTCTGGTAATCTTGTATGACTTGATAGCAGTTGTCTCCTTTGACTTGAATTTGACCTTTTGATATATCACAACTATTCCAGTGGAAAATGTTAAATTGCTTGCATATAAGAGAATAAATTTTAAAACTGCACTATAGCTGTTGGAGTTCTGGTAATTATTTGATTTAGCAAACCCAGCAAAATAAAAAATGGTTAAGTAGCTATGTGTTATGTTTGAATATTCAACTAAAAGTTATAAGTGGTGGAGAGCCTTTCTAATATTAAATACAGTGATAAAATGTCTTAAATCCATTAAATTATATCAACTTTAATATAATGCTTGTTTAGCTTACTAGGAATTAGTTGTGGTCCATTCCCTTGAGCTCCAAATTCTTGTCTTCCCCCTCATTCTCCCTGGTCTGGTCCAACTCCTTCCCCACCCCCTCCACTGACTTCCTTTGATCTTCCCCATACTGTTTTCCTCCCTGCTGGTCCACTTTCCTCTCTGGCTCAGTTTGCGAAATGCGGGAAAGAGCAGACCCACTCAGATTGGGTGGAGGAGGTCTGGTCTAGAGGGTAGAGCCTCCGTTAGCCCAAAGATAACATCAGAAGGTACCCAGTTCAAGGACACTGGCAGCTCCCTGAACACCTGAGAATGGCGAGATGTTGAAGCAGCTGACAAGCCAAGCTGAGTGATTACACCTGCTCTTGGTGTGAGCAAGAAGGTCTTGGCTGCCCTCCGTGTGAGAGATGGAGCTGCTTGTCAGCCTGTGTGGGAGAACTGGAGGCCAGAAGTGAGACCAAACCAGGAAGATCTATTCTGAAATGTGGTTGGTTCTTGAAAGAGAGAACCTCTATGATTGTAAGAATCCCCTTGAGGGATTTAGAAATGCCTGCCTATGTAAACCGCCTTGAATAAAGTCAGAGGAGTAATCCGATGACCAGAAAGGCGGTATATAAAAATAAATAATAAATTATTATTATTATTAAAAAGGGGGATTGGGGATGGCTGAAAAGGAATGGGTATTTTTATTTTTTAATCAATTTTTGGAGATAAAGCTTGACTGATCAAGAGTGGCTTTTTTTTCTTTTTTGAAGAGGGAGGAAAAAGAGAAAGGTGAAGATCCTTGATTAAGCTGACATAGACCCCAAGCCTATGTAGGTCTACTCAGCAGTGTCCAATTTGAGTCAATGGGGCTTACTCCCAGGAAAGCATGGATAGCATTGCAGCCACACAGAGCAAGACTACAACTCAACCTCAAAGTAGATGGGGGTGTGCTCACACACATATACCCCAACATGCAGGTGCCACCCCTATTCCCCCCAGGCAAGACAGAGAAATGCAGGCTGTGGCATTTGGACACCCCCCCCCCAAAGCAAGCTGGGCTCCCTCCTTCCCACTTTGAAGCCTGCCAGGAGTGTGCCCTGTGCTGATAAGATGCAGCACCTCTGCAGCTGCCCAGTCAGCCTTCTCTAGGTTTGGTGGGGAGGCTCCCCCACCATGTTTCACAAGTCCTCCCCACCTCACTGCCCCACCCACCTCATTCACAGCTACAGAAAAGCAGCAAGTAGGGAGGCAGCTAAGCTGAGCAGCTGTGGCCACCTCTCTTCCTGAGATGCCTCAGGACACCCCTGGAGGCTAGCCATGCCTCCCTAGGGAGCTTAACTAGAGACTCCACTTCAGAGAAACTTGGCTGCTTTTACTAGCTCTGTAGAGCTTTTCTTCACATGCACATTGTCAGGCCTTTGGCACCCCAGGCCCTGAATTGTTATAAGCCAGGATGTGGCAGGAGGGGCCTTGATGTCCAGGCCTGGTATAAAATGTACTTAAAGGAACAGCAGCACTGTATGCTGATTAGCAATCAGCTGCACCTGTTACAGGTGGGAGTCACGTGACTTGGGGACAGATGTGTGCAGAGTCATGTAGGCTATGGTGGAGTGGTACAATGCACCACTGGACAGCCAATCAGAGTGGGTCACAAGACTGTCTTGTGACTAGGAGGTCACCCTACTCTGATTGGCTGACCCCGGTATTTATGGGGTAAGTGCAGACATCAAGGTGTGGGTTGCTGTGGTGGGAGTTTCTGTGTACTGTGCTGCTGGTTTGTGTTCTGACTTGGACTGTGCTTTTTGTGACTGTGCCTCTCTGTATCCCTGACTTCTGAACTGTTTGACTACTCTTCTGCCTGCTCCTTTTACCAATACATGCTTCTGCAACAAACAAGCCAATGTCTGCTTCTCTGGCTCTATTTGGGATTGCCTGCTTCTTGTGCTGTCTTCCTATGCTCCTGAGCCACTCTGCTATCGGGAAAGCAAGGGCTATCCTCCCCTGCTGACCTGACTCACATTATCTTGGTTTGTATGATAGATAACATTGTTGGAGGGGCTGCCTACTTGAGCATTTGTTGAGCCTTGCATTCCCTTTTGCCTGGCCTTTGATAGGAGCCAAGGCATCTTTGCTTACTAATGAACAAATATGTACATGTGGATCAGTTTCCATAAGGCTCAGTATACTTTCCCTGTCAGCTGGGGGTGCGTGTGTATGAAATGGGACTTCTCAAGTGTTTTTGGGCCTATGTTCATTGGATCGGAACTATTCTGATGGTGTTGCATTCCTCTTGGCCTGCTGTTCAAAGTGAACAGAGGCACGTTTGCCTACTTGGGAGTAAATGTGTGCATGTTGCTTAGTTCTACTTTCTATAGGGCTCAATATATAATAATAATAATAATTAATACAGATATTTATATACTGCCTTTCTTGGTCGTCAGATTTCTCCTCAGACTTTAATTCAAGGTGGTTTACATAGGCAGTCTATACTAAATCCCAATAGGGATTTTTTACAATTGAAGAAGGTTCTGTCTTTCAAGAACCACAACATTTCAGATGGATCTTTTATGATCTGGTATCACATTCTGGCCTCCATTTTCCTCCCACACAGGCTGACAGCGGCCAAAGAACAGGTGGAATATCTCAGCATAACTCGGCTAGGCTTTTCCTAGGCTATTTTCCTAGTCAGCTCTCAGCTTGTCGGTTTCGTAACCCACCAACTATTTGGTCGTGACCCACAGTTTGGGAAGCACTGAATTAGAGTATGTTTTCAAGAGTTGATCTTAATGCAGGTTCCCTCTTCAAAATAGTATAACCTGACTTTTTGAAAAAAAGCATTTATCTTTGGCAGGAGTCAAGAGTACACAAGTTTAATATGTTAAAAATCTATCAGATTGTTATATTTCTTATACTTCTTGGAATATCAAGGCTAAATTAGTTTGTGTAATATAATTCTTACATTAAACAATTCCTGCTCAGACAACCATCTCTCGGCACATCATTTCTAGGGAATGTTAGACTCTTGTGTATTTAGCACAGAGACAATAGTATTCAAAAGTTCTTTTGAATGTAGACCAGTGTTTCTCAAACTAGGTGGGTCGTGAGCCAATTTCAGGTGGGTTTCCATTCATTTCAATATTTTATTTTTAATATGTGAGACTTGATGCTACCATGGTATGTGACTGCATTTGGGGAAATGTTATAGGCTTTTTTTTAACAAGCTACTATGTATATTCTTTTAACAGTGATACTAAGTGGAATTTACTCCTAGGTAAATGTGGGCATGATTGCAACCTAGGGTTGTTAAAAATTTTCCTGCTTCATGGTGTCACTTGTGGTCATGACATCACTTCTGGTGGGTCCTGACAGATTCTCATTCTAAAAAGTGGGTCCTGGTGCTAAATGTGTGACAACCACTGATGTATTGTATACTTAAGTTTCAAACGTACAGGATCAGTTTCGCACATTCTTATTTCTCATGTTTATGTAGGGTTCTGCATAAAATCTTGAACTTGGAAGGAACACTTTTAAACTCAGTTAAAAACATTGTGATTTAGGATGTTTTATATGTGCCAGAGAGGGGGGAGAGCAATTTTTTGTTTCTGCTTACTGTTGATTTTCCTTTTTGTTTTGGTTAACATTTCACAAATGGACAGTTGGCTGTCAGTACTGATAATGACCTTAATCCAAAGAAATAATAGTATACAGGGGAGGTTCCATATGCATAGCAAGGCTTTTCAAGCTTTTTTTCCAGCAACCGCTTCTGAAGATGGTAACCCTTTTTCAATCATAAGGTTGCTTACTATTTTGGGGATAGAATTGGCTGCAGAGTTAACATCAAAGAAAGTTCTGGCTGCTAGAGAACATACTAGAAGTCTGTTCTTCATACATAAGGAAAATATTTTGACATATGCTAAAACATTATTCTGGGCTCCAAATACAACAATGAATGCATTACAGTAATTTCTCTATTTCAGTGGGAATCTATTGAACCTGTTTGGTGTAAGTATATGCTCATTTAACCAACCATGCTGGCTGGGACTGTGGAATTGCATTTCATGGTCAGCTGTTTGAAATCACCACGGCCTCTGAAGGTTCAATTTCAACTACTAGCAAAACATTGATCTATTTTACCTCTCAAGTGATTTAAGATTGAGTTTTCCAGGCTTTTTATTGAACCAAGTGTAGTTATTCAATCTACTGCAGGTTTTCACTTGATTAGTTATTCAAAAGAAAAATTGTGTGGTTATATAATTACCACCAGTAAGAACAATGTACAGTTGGCTCACATGTTATGTGAAGGTTAGCTTCCAGAGTTGGTGCCTTAAAGCCAAAGCATGTATACTAAAAGTTCCCTTGAAAAAAACCCTTACAGCAAAAAAAAAATACATACTGTGTCTTTAAAAACTAAAAGAGGCACATGGGAACTTACTGAGGGAACAGCAGCTTCAGTCTCTGATCTGATGCTTACTGCAGAACAAATGTTTAGTTAGGGTTGAGTATCCCTTAGCCAGACTACAGGTTGAGTCTCACTATTCCACGAACGTTCTTACAGAACTCACAGTGGATGGCAAAAAACGCATTAAAGCAAATCCATTTTTTTAAAAATGTCCCTTTGCTAGGCAATTTAAAAACAGCCTTGCTGACTTTTGTGATGTAAGATAGAGTCATTAAGAAGACAATCCATCAATCAGTCTCTCTCCAGGCTATTAGAAAGGCTTCACTCCCAGCCAGCAACCCCTCTCTTCACTAGTATGAAGTGATTATCTTTCTTTCATGTGCTCAGTGGTAAGGGAGGGGTTGCTGCCTTGGAGTGAAGCTGTAGCTGCTTGGAGAGAGAATGACTGATGGATGGATTGTCAGCTGGCTGCCCTCTCGCATTAACAAGGCTATTGTTAAATGACTTTTTTCCTTTAATTTAAAGGGCTCTTCTCAACCCTTCTCATTGCATTGAGATAAAAAAATCTGTGATAATTAGGTTATACTTGTAATCACTTGCATGACTGTCTTTCTACACTAAGAAAAGCCATTAAACTGTGATTTTAAAGGGGTGCATTTTCCCCCTTCTCCAGGGATCAGCACATTCCTTCTCGTTTGCAGTGGCCATTTGTGTTGAGTCAAATCAGTGTATAAAACAGTCAGTGTTTTTTGCTGGTTGAACCTCTATTTGGGAAAGGAAGGTGTCCGGATTTCAGAATAATTGCATAAATATGAGAAATGCTTCCTCTTGCTCTTTTCACTGTTGCCCATAAGGACGTCTGCTGGCTTCTGACATTTTTAAGCAATGTCTATTCAGGTACACACCACATAGCAGAGAATAGAATTTACAATCTGTACTGTATGTAGGAATGAGCACAAGACCCTCTAGTGTTCATGCTACAGAAAGTTTAAAAAAAAGTCATGGACAAAAATGTCTGGGTTTCAGACTAGACCATATTTCAGATGTCCAGATAAGGGGTTATGTAACTGTAAGTGAAATGGTAGGTGGAATTGCCTGCCCCTATTTAAATGGTTGTTTTTCTGTTTTTTGTTTGTCAATTGTTCATACAAGTAAAATCTGCATAAGGTGCAGGCCAACTGTATAATAAGAGAATCATTCCAAACTGGGTAATTGAGCAACAAAATGGCAAATGAGGTTCAGTGTGAGAAGGGGAGGGCTGTTACTATTGTATACTGCTGGGAGGATTCCTGGTGGGTCACTCACCGGAGAAGCTGATTTGAATGCCTGGGAAGGATATAAAAGGGATATAAATTTGTAAATAAAATGAATAAAGAACAGTATTGGTACAGCGCTGAAGAGGCGAAGGGCAGCTTGTAGAAGGCAGTAGAAGCTGGGAGTATAGAGGTGGCCAATGAGATCAGCAAGGTCCAGGTGGCCCAACCAGGCAGAGATACCATCTTCAGGAAAATATCTGCAAAGAGATCCCAGCTAAGATAATCTTTGAGGATGAGAAGGTGAGCGGGGGCTGGGCCACATTATAACAACCTTGGAAAAAGACCTGCTGGGCTGAACTAAAGGTCCATGAGGGCCATCTTTCTGGTGTCATCAGCAGTCAACCAGGTGTCTTTGGAAAATCTCAAATAGAAAACAGCCCTCCTGTGTTTCTTGCTTTGTACCTTCTGGCACTCAATACTGCCCTTGAACTTGGAGGCTCTAGTTAGCTATTGTGATAATAGCTAAAAGTGTTAAGGTGAAGTGGCATGTTCAATATTCTCTAAATAAAAAGTGGCACATGGCATGCTGTGGTTTGACCACCCCTTCTCTAACTATAGAAAGTGCTGTCACCAAAAACAGCAATCCTGCATCACTGTCCTTATTTTCTGCTGTAAATTTACTAATGCAAAATTAGTGCAGTTATAGAGAAATGGAGCAGAACTGCATGTCATCAAATGGTTTTTTTTTACTATTAGACTTTACTGTAGGATGAGGAAAGAATAAGATGCAGAACAGCAGTTTTCCAATACATGCTCCCATGCACTGTCTTGCAGCACTAACAGACAGGTGGACAAATGTAAGGGAATAAGGAATCATAAACTTTGATAACACCTCCGTCAGATTTTGCAGAATTATTGAAACTGGACAGAGTGAACACTTGCAGAGCATTTCAATAATAGAATGTGAAGTCCTAGAAAAGAATGGGTGGGATGAAGTATTTGGTTTGATATGCATATTTCTTGCTTTTTTGCAAGCATCACATTTTGTCCATAATAAATATTTCATGTATAAGGGTTCAATAATTTCAAAGTCAACCTTTATATCTAAACATGTTACTAGCTGAATCTTTAATCGTTGCAATACTTTAGTTTCTGTACAAAGTTTGTTTATTACAAAATATTTGTTTATTACCAAATTTGTGGTTTTTGTGTTTTTTTCCTTCTCACATGGCAAAAATTTGATACACTTAGGTAGCATAGGGTGCAGTAGTTGCAGCTTTCTTGTGGGTGCATTTGAATGTACATGTATAAAAGTACATGTACAAAAGTAAGACTTTTATACTTGTAAATGTCCTTTGTATGCCAAATAGTTTTATATAAATGATGCATTTTATGCTGCTAAACAGTAAGTTTAGGCTTTATATGACAATCACTATTGCAGATATTTGAATGCCCTCCAGGGAGATAAAGCAGGATATAAATTTGCAAATAAATAAATTTTAATCTTTCCCAAAATTATCATCTTTTCCGTGGCTTCAGTATTTAGCTAGCCTTTCTGTGTATTCTGCCTCTGTCCAGAGGTATGAGTGGCAGTGAAGCGTGAGAGGGCTTTCTCCATTGAACTTAGAAGAAATCCTGGAAGATTTTCAGCTCTGTTTCAGCAAGCAGTTAATTTGTACTTGTTTGTGCTTTTGTTCTTAAGACTATTTTAGTTTTTGTTTTATCTAATTTTATTGTTTTGGTTTTTTAAACTTGATTGTAAGCCTGTCTATCCATCTCTCTATTGAAGACGAAAGACAGGGTTTAAATGTTTGTTTAAATAAACATTGGTAACATTATATTGAAATGCTAAAAGGTATATCTTAGTTTGTTGGAGCACTGCAAAAGCTACAAACTCGTTAAGTATTTGGATCAGTGGTTAAAGCTATGAAATGGGAGCAATGTTTTGTTTGATTTGGCTTAAAGACTAGTTGGGCAATTATAATATTTCAAGCTAATAAAAAATACTTATTGAGGTATCCAGGCTTCAGGAATTAGTCCATTTTTGCAATTGGCTAGCTGAATGGGAGGCTTCTAGGAACACCAAGCATACCAGGAACCCCAAGTATGCCCGTCAGAGTGCCTTGTCAAATTAATCAATACATTGCGTAGGAATCAAGGAAGCAGCCATTGGGCCATCTAGCTCTGTGTTGTATCTACTGACTAGAAACAATGCTTTAGAGTTTTAGGGCCAGTCCCATACAGCACAGGAGTGTTGGTTCCAAATGTTTACTGTGCTGGATCTGAGCAGACAGGAGGTCTCCTTGGGGGAAGGAAACATTCATCCCAATCTGCTCAGCGGGGCTCTTGAGGCAGCACCAGCGATTTAGCTGGCACAGACTGAAGAAGCCTCATGTTGGGCTTCTGAGCTTGAGAGGGAGGTAAGGATTCAGCTGTCCCGCTCCCTTCCCGGGAGTGTCCCACCCCTGTTCCACCCTCTTCTGCCCAGAAACACCTTCCCCTGCCCTCCCCATGCTGCTCAGCATTGACATCCTTTCCACCAGTGACTAGGAGTTCTTCTGCAGCATCAGTGGATGGCACAGGCCTTTTCACCATTGCTGATTACTCATGGGTGGTGCAAACATGCCTTTTGGCACATTTGTGTTGTCCATCACCACTGCTGGGGCTGACACCTGATAGGATTGGGCTGTTCAGTACCATACTTTAAACATGAGACCTTCTGCATGCAAAGCAGGTGCTCTACCTCTCAGCCACAGTACCTCTCACGTTCTTTGTAGTTGTTCAACAATGCAATGAGATAATGTAATTGTGGCTGACAGTATTAAGCATAAAACAGATGCATCCAAAACTTTGCATTGAGATTCTATCTCCTGGCTTACGGAATTTGACTTTGAATAGCACTAATGATACATAGATGACAATTATTGTTTATTCACACTCGTTCTCTGATTACAAACTCTACTATCTGATTGGAAGCAAAACAGTTTCATGCAAAAGTATGGTTATAGTTTATACATAAAGTAGTTTAGAGCCTCTCTAAACTTTATACAGAGAAGCATATAAATTAAGAGTATGCTTTCCAGGCACTATTCAGAGTGCTGGCTTTGTCATATAATACTCTTAAGGGCCTGGGATCTAGGTACGTGAAAGGTAATCTTTCCCTATGTAAATCTGCCTGTTCTTTGGGGTCACTTCAAGAGTTCATTATAGATGTTGTCTCCCTGGGCAGTGTGGTTTGCAAATATTCATGACAGGGCCTTTTTTCTTGTGGGAGCCAGCTAGTGGAATTGGGAAATGCTGCTTTTTGTTTCTCTGAGGTGTTCTTGCATTTTATTCAGTATTTTATTATAAGCTCTCTTGGGTGCTGCATTGCAAGGGAGGAAATGGGGTAGAATTGTTAAATAATATGAAAATCAGCTCTCTCTCAAATGAGATCAGGACTGTTGTCTTGGTGCTATTGGGTTTTAAAGAGAATTTTTCTGTTCTGACTGCCTTTAGTTCTTACTCTCTGCTTTTTAGTTCAGTCCTATGTGATTGTGTCTGGCTGTTACTTGTTTAGACATATAAACTACATATGTAATCTACCTTGGATTTTCCATTTACAAGGAAAGATGGAGAATAAATATTTTAAAATAATTTCATCAACTTTTAGTGAAAATTTTTTACATTTAAAAATAGCACACAGGAAAAGGTGTGTGATCAGGATCAAAACTGTGATGGGAGCAAATTGCTGAAGCCTGGCCTGCCTGTGATGTGGACTGAAAGTCTCACACTGAATTGCGGGGAGTTGCTACCTGATAAAGGGCTTCCTGCATCTGCCTTCCAGCCTGCACTTACCGAATTCCAGTTCTCTTTAAGAAGTGAATTGGGTCAGTGGTGGCCCACTTCTTCCTCCATTGGCACTGGAGAAATGGGGGAAGCTGCTGCCTTAAGCAGCCAGGTAGAATGGAGAGCTGGAACACAGTGACCTAGAGGCTGTTCCCTGACTTGCAGCTCTGGCATGGCCTATCTTCCTCGGCATCAGTATGGTTTGGCACAGTGAACGGCAGCCATGCCAGAGCTGTAGGTAAGAAGGCACAGGGGCAGGCTCTAGATAGCTGTGTTCTGGGTTTGCGAGGCATGTAGGGAAGGTTGGCAACATTTGATGCTGCCTCGCACAGAATCAAAATTTCAACCACTCTTGCACTTCTGTTGTTTTTTCCTATTTCATGCTTCAATTGCTGTTTATAACTAACGCTAAACCTCTATCAGGTCTAATTTCACAATTAGACACCGATCTAATTTAACTGAGAGTGTGTCAGGAAAGAGGACAAGAATAAGGACACCTATTCCACTCAAATTCTACACTGCCATCTAGTAAGCAAAGTGCTTCGGTTTGGGGCTGGTGGCCAGCCCTGAACCTGATTTCTCTAGCAGTTAAAGTGGGAGACGACTTCAGTAGGGAGGAAGATTTTAAAAAGATGCTTCATCAAGCTCCAAATAACACAACATAAGAACATAAGAAGAGCCCCACTGGATCAGGCCAAGGGCCCATCTAGTCCAGCTTCCCGTATCTCACAGTGGCCCACCAAATGCCCCAGGGAGCACACAACCTGCGTCCTGGTGCCCTCCCCTGCATCCTAGGCTGGGTGGAACTCTAAACAGGCACCTGTTAGGAGCTGGAGTGCATTGTTGAGGGTCTTCACTTTTAAAGAGTCTAATCTGAAGTTACATACCCAAACTGTCTCACTTTGTGAAGTAAGATATTCAATGCAAATAGTTTATTTATAAACCAGTATTCCAGGTTTCACCTTGTTAAGAGGAATAATGCTATAGTGGGTTAGAAAGTCATTACAGTATAGTCTGGATGGAAAAGCTGAAGCACTTCTGATTTTAGGTACCTTCCATGAGCTCTAACATTTTGAAAATGCTTAGAAGTAATAGTTCATTTTAATTACACCTTGAACAAGCTGGAGGTTTGAGGCACCTGATCACACAGGTTTGTACAAATTTGATGCTGGTGCTATTTTACTCAGCACTGGATCTCTCCAAAGCAGCTCAGATAATCAAAATGTTTCCTGTAGAGCAGGGGTGCCCAAACTTTTTGGCAGGAGGGCCACGCCGTCTCCCTTACACTGTGTCAGGGGCCAGGAATAAAAAAAATTAATTTAAATTTCAAATTTGAATAAATTTACATATATTTACATAAATGAATATATTAGAGATGGAACTTATATGAATGAATGAAGGTCAATCAAGGCCTATAAAAGACCTTACACAAAGCAAGGCTGGCCTTTCCTTCTCTGCTTCTGCAGTATCACAGATGTGAAACAGCAAGCAGTGGAGGCAGCCCTCATTCCACAGCTCACGTGAGAGATCCAACAGTTGCCCTCACACAGAGCTGTTACATAGGGCCAGCGTGGGCTCCAGCAAGGGCTCCAGCAAGTCTCTGGAGGGCCAGAGGCTCATTGGAGACTGGAGGCTACCTGTGGGCCAGATGAGGAGTCCTCAAGGGCTGCAAGTGGCCCCAGGGCCGGGGTTTGGGCACCCCCGCTGTAGAAGGTTAGCTGCCAGAATTTGTATTTTTGTTTCCAATCTGCAGATAGGATTCGTATAGCGTTGGTTGAACTATTTCAAGTTTTAGTGGTCAGCATAGCAAAAGACAATCCTTATTTTGGGGTTAGATGGTTTAGTTAGGATCTGAAAGAGCTGACAGTTTAAAAATGTATCACTTCTAAAAATTATATATATTATATTTCTAGCATATCCTGTGACCATGACAACTGAAGTTGTTTCAGGAACGGAAGTGAAAGAATCAGAGAAGCTGGATACAGACCCATCAAGGGAAGATGCTGGGGATGCACCAGAGAGTCAAAAAGAGCAGACATCCGAAATAGAACAAGATACTCCTACTCTCCAGACTCCAGTCAGCCAAAGTAGCCCTAGTAAATCAAGGGAAGGAAAGGGCATTTCGCGTTTCATTCCTCCATGGCTTAAGAAACAAAAATCATACAGCTTAGCTGAACCCAAAGATGAAGCTAAGAAAAAGACACTGCTGGCATCTGAAGAAGAGACGGTAGCAGAGGAGGGTGAATGTTCTCTTCCAGAAGAGGGAAAATTAGAAGAAGTTGCTGAGAATGGGAGAGAAGCTAAAGCAGAGGACAAAAAAGAAGAAATACTTCCTGTCAGTAGTGCTGCAGCACAGGTACATTTTGGAAATTAAAGCAAATGAATGAAAGTTCCGACATGAAGTATTTTACTGCCCAATCCTATCCCTCACCATTACCAACAATGCAACTGTGCTGATGGAGCATGCACTGCATTAGGTGGTGGTAGTGAATGGGCGATCGGCGGGCTTGCTGGAAGAAAGTAAAATATTTTCTGTTTAAGGCTCCCTGTGACCTATGGGTTTGCTTAGATCCATGCCAACTATATAGTTAGTGTACGCCTGAGGAGAGAAAAGGGGTGGGGAGAATTGAAAAAAAGAGTATAGCATCCTGGTGCATGCTGGTGTTGCCCCACTTGCACATGGCAGCAAATTAGGCAAGAAGCTTTGCCTCCCAAGCTGAGCTCCACACTGCCGCTTCCAGAAGCTTGGCAACCCGAAAGTTTGGCAGTGACACAATCACCTAATGTTCAGATGTCATTGCCGAACGTCCAGCCCTAAACCAGCAAAGGCTGCTAACCCCTGTCCTAGAGCTTTGGAACTGGAACAGTAAATAGTATTTCAAATTCCAGATTAAAGATTTATATTGGAGCAATATAATATTAGCTTTTTTATTCTTGATCACTTTTCTACTTATCCCAGCAGGGATATTCACATATAAACATCTGCATTGTTTCCTCTTTTAAATGTTGTCAATAACATTTGTCCATCTGCTAAATATAAGATCTCCACACTAAAAGTAATTAATTGATTAATTAATAGATTTGTCTCCTGTTCAGTCCTAGTTGTGGTTTTCCATGGCAAATCCCTAATCACGCATGTTCAACTTACTAAATTTATACTATTTGTTTGTGTGAAGTAACAGGCTGTGATAATGAAAACCAGTTGAGTCTGTGCTATGCCCTTCCCTCATTGCAGACCCAATTGACAGATGGATAGTAACACATTCTGTGGTTTTCCTGATTGCGGCCCCTTTTCTTGCTCACAACAAATTGAGCTATCAATGTCTGTTAACCATCACAACTAAGTGGAACATCCATATATAAATAAAAGGTACACATCTCATGTCTGCACATCTCATTGTTGAAAGTGGGATGTGAATGTACTAGATAAAACTTGGTCTGATCCATTAAGTCAAATCTTTCAGCAAGGTACTTATAGGTTGCTTTTATTTTCTGTTTTCTGAAATGGCTGGCTCTCATTAGCTAATAGAAGTAGATTGCATAAGACAGTGTTGCTCTGTTTCTGTTGCCACTGAGTTCTGAGCATCACTCTGTTATTGTACTGTACAAAGTCTGTGTATCATGATTACTTACTTAGCTGCTTAAGCAGTATTTACATGTTTGTAGAAATACAAGAAATATACCTACAAACCATAATCTTGGGAAATGGTTTGCATAATATACTTATAGCTACCATTTATTGAAAACACAGTTGAAAATGAGTCCATAAAAGTTTCTAAACTCCACCCACATGTGGATGTAAAAATACTTCTAAAAATGCTGTAGTATTGTAATGGTTCAGTACATGTCTCTATACCTTTCTGTAACAAGACTCTTGTAGCACTTTAAAGCTTAACATATTTGTTTCTGTGTACCACAGTTACTTGCCTATAAGTTGATCTCATAGACAAGTTGAGGGCAGATTTTGAGCCAAAAAATCATGGAATTTTCTATGACCTTCAGATAAGTCAGGCGAGGAATTAAACTTAGGGGGGTTTCCTGAATAGTTTTGTTTGATATTACCTGAGACCAGATCCTGAAAAATAACCTACCAGTGATTGTTACCTAAGAACTGTACAGTTTTTAATATATTAATAATTTAGTAAAATATCCTAAGATACATTTTTATTCACTAACTTATTAAATTCTGGTTTTCACAACCTTTTTTAAACAACATAAAAGTAGAACTATTAAGAAATCCTTCTTTAAGGTGCCTGGTGTGTTAAGCAGAGGCTCAACATGTAACATGCAACATAAAATGCATAACTGGGAGTGTGCAATTCAGTTCACAGAGGAAAGACAAGCAACAAGGAATGAGTATGAGCAAGCGCAGCTACACATAGTTGCAACTCTATTTACTCAGAAGTAGACCTATTGCTTTCTATGGGTTATATTCTTAAGTAATGGTGTACTGAATTGTAACTTGGGACTTTGTTTCAAATGGAAACAAGGATTCCATCCTAGTGTTCTAAAGCCAGACCCCTAAACTGTGGGGTATATGAAATGCTTTGAAAATGACTTACCAGGAACTGTTCTGAGGCAGCAGCTAAAAGGAAAAAAAGGAGGCATTTTCCCTTCTTCTCCAAACTGGAAAGGGGATGAAGGTGCTTGTGGGAGTTGTGAGGAGGCTTTGTGAGGTGTAAGTGCTGCACTTCCATAACAGCAGCCCTCATACAGACTACAATTCCCATAAGCGTCTTCACTTCTCTTCTTGTCTGGAGAAGAAGCTAATATGGCTGCCTCTGAATACCATAATTACTAGTAAAAATTCTTCTTTTTCCTCAACCACCTATGTCCTGTTTCTCAGCCCAGTTCACCAGACAGCTGCTAAGGCTCCCAGAGGATTCTGCTTTATTCGCTGTATTGACCTGTGTATAAGTTGACCCAGGTTTTCAGGTTCAATTTTTAGACATAAGTTTTTCAACTTGTAGGCGAGTGTATGCAGTAAGTCTTTGGGGTTACAGGCCACTTAATCAGATTTTTTTAAAGCAGATCAAGGAGTAGTGTTGCAATTTGAAAGGAACAATCCCCCCATTAAAGGCTTATAGCACAGTCCTATGTGGTTTACTCAGAAGTAAGTTTCATTTTGTTCAATGGGACTTTACTTCAGGTAAGTGGGTGTAGGATTGCAGCTTTAATTTGCAAGGACAGCAACAGCACCTGTTTCCACTGCCAGAGCTCCAACTAATAGTATGTTGATAAAACACTTCTGAACACATGCAGACTGCCTTTCAACCAGACCTGGAATACAGAGGTTGCCACATATGTAAAATGTTTTCTAGTCTCAAAAACCTAATGCTACATGTAAGAAAGGGGGAGGCATTTCTGCCCTTTTAGAACCGATCCAGAGCTTGAATTTGGTAGTTTTTCAGTGCCAGAATTTAATCCAAACACTTGAAATAGCAGAGGGTGTTGAAGAATTGTGCAGAGTTGTTTACCAAACACTGGGCAATCATAAAGAACTCACATCCTCTTAAGACTAGGAAAGTACCTCAAAATTCTAGACAAATGGTATCCAAAATTACTGTTTTCTCCCCCAGGAATGTTTTGTTTACAAGATAAATTGATTTTGGGACTTTTGCTATGCTTGGTTCTGACTCAGGGCAATCAAGGAAAATTAAACAAAATAACCACTTTTGGTTCACACCAAACAGATGAAAAGATTCCTCCTATAAAATAAAGCAGAAGTTCTGGAGGGGGATTACTGTGTTCAGTAAGCTAACTTGTTCTGTAATTTTTTACATACTATCTTACTAGAGACATATGGCAAATTGGAGGCTCTAGTTACCTCCCTGGAGGCAGTTTGTTCTCCTCCCTGTACATAAACTATAGCCTGCTTGTAAAACCTTAGTTTATAGCAGGGGTGTCAAACTTAAGGCCCGGGGCCCAGATGTTACCCATGGAAGCTTTTTATCTGGCCCTCAGGCTCTCAGCTGCTTCAGCAGTGCAGAAAGGGCAGCCCATAGGAAAACTGGGCTTTTCCATATCTTGAAATATGATCAGGATTTGCATATTTTCTCTTCTGTCAATTGCAGCTGAGTTCCTAAGTGAGAAAATGCTTTTTTTGTTATGAACTGTTTAATGACATCACTTTCTGCCTAATGACATCACTTCTGACCCTCAGCAGGCATATTGAATGCTATTTAGTCCTCTGTTTGAAATGGGTTTGACACCCCTGGTTTATAGGGCAACTTACAGTACCTAACAAAGAGTAAAATAGATAAAATATCAAAATAATTAAAATAAGCTTAAAAGTAGAAATTACAAATTTAATTGATTTGACAGCTTTAACTGATACAGTGGAGTTTTAAAATTGTTCTTATTGTTTGATTACTGTTTGAATTGTGTATTGGATGGTATATGCAGACTTGAATGCCCTTCACCAGAAGAAAGGCAGGATAAAAATCAATTAAATAAATTCAAAAGGCCTGGAAAAATAAAATGCTCTTACCAGTGTTGAAATAACATTAAAGTGGACACTGAGTGAACCTTTCTGGGAAGTGTTCCATAAGTGGTGTGAGACAATTGAGAAGGTACCTTCCTCTGCTTCACTCATTCTCTTCCTTAGCTAGGGATTCACATTAATGGCTTAAAGTTATTTTAGGATTAATTCATACATAATACCCAAGCCTACCACCCTGCCCTGTCCCATTTATTACACAAATTGGTGTGGTAGGCTCTTTAGTGTGTGTGGATAACTCATCTCCTTATGATGAGTGATCCACATGTATAAAGAAACGAAATGCAGTTTGTACTTGATAAGGACAAATCAATTGATCCATAGAGTAGCCTTTCATATTGGGTTCATAGTGCCAAAAACAATAACACTGAAATTTCAAGAAGCAATTGTAGTATCAAATCAGAAATGAACATTAAAAAATTGACCGTCTAAACTGTTTTCTATTGCATTTGTAAGGGGATTTTTGCTTTCTTTTTAAAATTATCAGCAAGATGATATATTAATAGCCCTAATTTGCAATACTGTTTTGTATATATAGTCTTACTGTACATTAATACATATTTTCTTGCATAGCTTGCTGAAGAAGACAGTGAAATTGTTTCTGAAGAACAGGAAGACAAAGATGCAGAGGAAGGCAAAAGGGAAACCAAAGAGGTACAGACAGGGGAAGTCAACGCTCAGAAAGTGCTTCAGAAAACTCCTAAGAAAATCAGAACTGTTCCATGTAAAGTGGTGCTCCTGGATGGTACAGAATACAGTTGTGACCTAGAGGTGAGTGAGCCACCTAAAGACATTTTATATGGATAGAAAGGTGTAAGTGCAGCATGCTTTCATTAACATGGGAGCTAACAAATATTTTTTCCCCATAAAATTCAGAGTGGTTAGTAACAGTTTGTTCAATGCTAGCATTATCTGAGATGCTGTATAGATTATAACTGAAACTCATGTAAATGTATTTTTCCCTATTTCAGCTGCTTTCCAGAGCATAGATAAGGTACAGTACTAACATTTTGTGTGTATCTGTGGGAGCTCCTCAGACACACAGTGTTCCTTCCCACCAATCCCAGTATGGTCTCTCTCAGCAGAAACTAGGCAGCTTGGTCATGAGAACAAGGAGTAGGCTTTACAGACATAGCAATAGTTTCCCTGACTGTTCATAAATGAAGTGGTAAATGATCAAAAACAACTGTGGATCAAAATAGCTAGAGAACATAGCTCATAAGTAGATCAAATAGAATTGAAGATGACTTCTGAAATACCTTCTTGGAAAAGAAAGTGTTTATCAGCCTTCCACAGCTCACTAGGGACCTGGCCTTCTCATGAAGGGAGTGCCACAGCAGAACTTCTACTTTTGAAAAGGCTTTGCTTGTTCTCATACTACTTGCAGTTGCAAAACCAGATACCCTGAGCAGGACCATCCTAATGACTTTGGAGAAGAGGGCAGTTTGGGTGAAGGCAGCCATTCAACTACTTAGGTTGAAGACCATGTTTGGGTTTTAAGAGTAAGCACCAAATTGTTGAATTGAGCCTGGAAACGGTAAACAGCTCTGTAACTGGAGCAACTGGAGTTTGAGTGCTCTTCAAGAGTAGCTTTCATAACATATTGTGGTAGGTCAGTCAGAATTACTAAGGGACATTCATCCTGTGATCAGATTATCCTTGCGGAATACTCTGGACAGCTGGTGGTCCAAATGAAGCAAAACATTTCTGGTTGTTACCCAATTAGGCAATAGAGGCACACTGTAAATCTTATCCGTTGGGAGGGGAGTGTGACACCATCAGGTTTCCCTTCAAATTTCTGCATTGCATCAACTGAGAATTAGCTTCTTTGTCTACCAGTTCAGTCAATCCCTGATTTCAAGTACCTCTTCAGGACAACTGCTGTGTGGGTCAGTTAAAATAGTCAAGGAGCTGGATGTCATCTGGATACTGATGATGCCACACAGCAGTTCCTGAATGATTACTTTCAGTGGTTTTGCATGGATAAGCAGCTTGGGGACAAGATACCTGGAAACTCGATGGAACCTTGCAGCACCTTACAGGGAAATTGCTATAGGGAGAAGTGCCACTCCACTTACTGTGTGAGTGGAATTGCCATTCATGGGGATGCAGTCCTGTCGGCCCCCCCAGGTGAGCCGGAAGTATACAGCCACCCCTTATTTGTGAATCCCGTATGTGCAATTTCAATTAACTGTGGATTAGGTCTGCAGGGATACCCCATACATGCCCCCTCCAGGCAAGGGGAGCTACCCTTGAGGGCTTCCCCAGGTCTCCCTATGTCTTATAAGGCATTAAAAATGTCACAGTTTTTCATAAAAACCGGAAATAGCATTTTTCCAGTACCTGCAGTCGTTCTGAGCCCAGCAGAGGCTGCAGGTAGATGCTCTGACCTCTGCTGGGCTCAGAAGACCCTCCAGAGGCGAGGGGAGCAGAGTCCCCTCACCTTCAAAGGGAGGGAACATCCTCATGTATCCATGGATTCATGAATCCTTGGGGGTTCCATTCCGGAACCCTTACGGATACGGGGGGGATGCCTGTACCATGATTAATGGTATTGAAAGCTGTTGAGAGGTTCAGAAGAATCAACAACGTCATACTCTACTGACACAGATTTCTGTAGAACGGGGAATTTCAGGTGTGCTTGTAGCAGCATCAGCCATTCTGCTTGTAGCCAGTGTGACGCTGTTTTGACACTGCAGTAAGACAGTAGTGCATTCTGAGGACACTGAACGCTGACCCTTCCTGTTTCTATTTTGGACTGTTGAACTTGGGCATGATCTCATCTTTCTTTAACTAAAAAATAAAGTAACACTAACTATCCAAAACTGCTGCTGTACTTCAGTGTTCAGTCAGATTTTACTGCTGACAACTTAAGCACAGGGAAAATGCAGAGGGACAATGGGCAGGAAACATCCTGTGACACCCCTCCTATTCATAAACAGTGAATAAACAAAGTGTGACAGTCCTGAACAAAATATCTGTTCTTGGCATGCCCAGATGTGAGCCATCTGGAAGACTCTTCCCTGGAGTGGTGGCACTTGCAGCTGACTGTGATGGTGGCTGAGTCTGGGGGAGGTTGAGACTATGTAACTACCAAGGAGTGATGAGCTAGGACACTAGATACACTTTAGCATCTCCTTCTCCAGCCAGAAGAAAAGCGAATATGATGTGAGCAGCAAGTTGTACAGGTGACAGATATAACATAAAGAGCCAAGGGCAAAACTTGTTTTTTTCAGTTCTTGTTCATCTTCATCCTCCATGGTCTTGCTGATCTTTCAAGGATGCTGGCATCAGTGAGAGCAGGAAGGTGATGGTACAGATAGATAGCATTTTTCCCTCCCTTCTCCTTTCATCCTACCTCGTGGTTGAGCTTCTCATCTTAAATCTATTGACCTGCAGAATTTAACCATATGTCAACAGCAGATTAGGCACATAGGTTACAGTTATGACCTCTCCTCTGTAGATTAAGGTCAGTGATCCTATTTCAGTTCTTGTAAGCCCCTGCTTTTTGATCTTGTTGTGCTTTTTCCTTTGCATAGGTGAGCAAACATTTTCTCAAACTGGACAGTTAGTAAAAAGATTTAGTTGCAGCTATGTCCTGAAAGTGATCCTACAGGGACCTGATGTTTTTTTTTTAATCCAACTTTTGTCTGATTTAATCGCTAAAATATCTAAGGGGCAGGTTGGCTCTGCAGCAGAGAGACATTCTGAGGGTCAAGGCAGACATGCTTGAGATGTGGTTGGATCTTTTGATAGAATATTTTGTGGGTGTGGTATGGTGTGGGGAAGGACAATTTTAAGCAGTGTAGTCATGCTGAAAAGGCAGTATTTCACTCTCCCCATCATTGTGTTCAGTCCAAATCATATCCCTTATTTCAGTCCTGTATGTCTATTTAGGGATAGGCTAAGAATTTACTTGAGAAGGGTGTGTGTGTATTTAACCTTTCTTGGATTTGTGTATTGCCTGTAAAGATCATGTGCGAAAGCTGTGCTGGGCCGGAGGGGTGCTGAGGTGTTCACTATGTCACATCTGTACGTTGCATCTAAGGAAGCAACTGTGACCTTTTTAAACTTTGTCTTTGTATGCCTTTAAGTCAAACAATATTTTTATTAAAATACATATTTTTTAAAGGCAGCTGATTTATGTTGGAGATCCTACAATCTCCTTAAAGCCTTGTGTTCTTAAATATAACTTACTGTCTGAGTTTAAGTGCCATCAATTCAGGAAACAACTGAGTACTTGGAAAGTCAAAGGCAAATGGGCAAAAACTTGCATTGTGGCAACGTTAACCTGGGATTCTGAGTAAATGTAATTACTACATTTAGTTAAAAATCAACCACTGTTTTAAACAGTGGTTCCCAACCTATAGGAATCTAGAGGCAAAAATTGGAATAGTATTAGACCCCTCGCAACCCTCTCATCCAACCCCTTGCACACAAAAAATGCAATTTGTAAAAATGAGAGAAGATTCATTAGACTTATTATTTATAAAGGTGATTTGTGAGTTGCTGCTTTTGTTGCTAGCTGCGGGGCAGCCCATTCTCTGCCCTCTGGTGGTCCATGGGGAGTGCTTGCTCAGCAAGACACTAGAAGAGATAAAAGGCTATCTTTTTCCCCCCTGAGACCTTGTGGACCACTTCTCAGGGTCTCGTGGACCACCTGTGGTCCATGGATCACAGGTTGGGAACCAGTGTTGTAAACAATGTTACCCTATTTTGGGGGAGGAGGAGAAAATGTATCGCAACATTTTCTTGTAGTGGTCAGTTATTCATCTCGGAGTATTCATAGGTAATCTGATGTTCTCTTAAAAGCATATACTGTGGCTTTGAATGAGATCAACTTCTTTATGTTTTAGTGGCTTATTTAAATGTGCCTATTTTAAGGATTCTTAATAACAGGCCAGTCTTAGCATGTTCAAGATCTATGTTGCTGCCTAACATTAGTGGGTTGTGTTTTTATCGACTGCTGGGATGGGGGCAATAAGTACTGGCATTCTCCTGCCTCAAGGGTATTGCAAAGAAGGCATCCTCAGAAAACAGCAGCTTCTACTTGCTTATTGCTGTTGTCCCCAGATGCTCTGGCTCAGGGGCATCTCCTTATCAGAGTAGCTAGCTTTTTTTGTAAACATAGCTTTACATAACGGTTGTGGCATATCTATTCCATTTTCTCTTATACACCCAAACAAAAAATCTATATTCTTATTGAGTATTGGAAGTGTTTGACATATATGTGACTACAAACCTATTTTCAATATATTTATTCAAGGCAAATGTCAAAAACTTTTACCTCTTGGGAAATGACAGTTTTAGGCCAATCTTTAATTGAGCTGAATGGATTTTATCTTTCATTTTTGGTTATTTATCTGCTTAAACTCCTTGAGGCCTTCCACACTGTCTGGTCGCATATATTGCTTATATTATAGCTAGATGCAATTGACTTTCTGTAAAACAGACAAGAGAGTTGTCTTAATATTAAGTAAACTGCTCTCTTCCTACAGCTATATCTCTGAGAAGTTATCCTCCAAGACCACTATATTTTAAGAAGATGATTTCTAATCCCAACTCTTACAGGAAAAAAAAATTTGAACCAAATACTGATGAGGTTTAGTCATTTGGCAAAAATCCACTGATGGACCAGCTGGTCAGCATAGAACCAGGGTTCACAGTTGAACAAGGGTTGGAACTGGTTAACAATCATGGTGAAGAACCAGCTCTGGGTGATTCTAATAACAGTAAGCTATGGTGGTGATGTAGAAATAATTGAAACTGACAGATGGGGTTTGCATGAAAGAAGGGGCTAGAAGAGATTGTGGTTCTGAATCTGCTCCTAGTCCCTTAATTGTGGCTAAGGAATTAGGAGTAGTACGTTCTAGGCCAGTGTAGAGACAGTACTTTTTTTCTAAAAATAGCTTCAAAATGGATTTCTTTTATTTATGTAGACGTATTATGTAAGATTAAATTATGCTGCTTAATACTCTGTACAGTGTTTTGAAAAAAAAGTCTTAGAGAGTATCTAAAATTGGAATTTGTACTGATTGAATGCTATCCTGACTGATGCTGTCCTTGTCCAATATAGATGTGAAAAGTAGAGGGATGTTACGGTCAATCTATAATCCTTTTGTAGTTAGAAAAAGCTTTTAATGTTTCCAGCTTGAGCCAGTGCTCATCAGTGAATGGTTGGTGGGTTCTGTATGGCTTAGTATGAGAAAAGCCTGGGGATGTGGGTTTAGGAATGGGTGGAAGAAAAATAACGCCATTGTGTGCTACACAAAAACATTTTTTGGTGTAGCTCTAGAGCTTCTAATTTTTATTAAACCACCTTAGTTATATGGGTAGGATGTTGAGTGTCAAAATGAATGCTTTATAAATTTTGGGAAAAAGTTTGAAGTCTGCTAAGGATCTGAAGCAGTTGTGGAGAGAAGGTGGGAACAGAATAACTTGTTCCACTAACCTAATCTCTTATGGCTTCAAATGGTATATTTCATGATGGCTGAGGATATTTCTTGGGATGAGGAGCTAATAGCTGATATTGATAATTAAGAATATGTATAAATACTGATGGAATTGTTGAGCATTTAAAAAATAATGTATTTTGGTATCCTGGCTAAGTTAAAGACTGATATACTATAGCCTGTTTCCTGGATATTTTTTATTCCTAGTTCAGATTGAGGCCAGTGAGCTTTATAAATGAGGAGGGATTTGAACACAGGGTAACTTAGTTCAAGGTCTGCATTAAGTCTACTGCATCATACTGTCGGTTTCACTGCTTGTCTGATTTATTTAAATTAGAATTGCTACTGTATTCTACTTCAGTCAGACTCCTGAGCTGGATTTTGGGGTGGAGCTGAGGTTCTCATACTGATTTCTTGATATCTGGTGAAAATTGCCTGCTGTTCAACATGAGCTAAAGGTCTGAGTCTTCCTAGAGGCTTTTCCCAGTTATATCTCCGTTGCCAATATTTTTAGACATCCATGTGGAGTGTAATGTTTGAACAGGGTCTATCTGAGTAAAACACACAGGCCCAGTTATCGCAGGCACTTGCCTATGAGTTGATCTCACAGATAAGTCGGGGTCAAAATTTTGAGCCAAAATCATGGAATTTTCTATGGATAAGTCAGGGCTTAAACTAAGGGGCATGTCTTATAGTTTTGTCTGATTTTACGTGAGGCCAGATCCTGAAAAATAACCTACCAGTAATTGTTACCTAAGAACTGTACAGTCTCTAATGTATTAGAAATATAGTAAAAGATCATAAGATACATTTTTATTCTTTATCTTCTTAAATTCTGGTCTTCACAACCTTTTTGTAAACACTATCAAAGCGCACTGTAAACAATATACCAGTAGAACAGTGGTTCCCAGACTGGGCTAAATGTACCCCCACGGGCCCTCGACAGGACCTTTAGGGGTGCTTGACAAAGAATTGAATAATGGCAGAAAAAGGCAAGTAGTGCTCCAGAATGCCTTGCAGGAGGGGAGGTAGCTAGTTGACTGTGAAAGCCCCACCAATAGCTTGTTTTTGGTCATCAATTCATGTATCAATCAGTGATTGAAAACCAGCACAGTAAAAAAAGCTGAAACATAATATGGAAAGTTTCCGACCCTGTCGGGAGCCTCAAGAAGCCCACTGCAGGGTCCTAAAGGCTCGTGTCTGGGGCTTTTTGCCCCATCTAAGTCTATGGCAGGTCCACATCTGCTGAATTGTAGCCCAGGACTTTGTTTCAAATGAAAACGAGGATTACATCTTGGTGTTTAAAAAAAACAGGCCTCTACAAAATGCATTTGCAAAATGAAAGGAGGCTACAGCAGAGTCTTCTAAAGAGAACAAGGCTTGCTTCAATTCAGTGAAAGTCTTGGGAGCAGTGAAAAGGTTAACTCTGGCTGGAGCTTTCTAGGGGTTGCCTTGGAGATTAGTGGCCCTCTGATTATCTTTGCATTGCTTCTCAGGTGCTTGAAAAGCAATGCAGCTTGAAAGGCAACTTTTTCAGAGATGAAAACTCAGCCCCCTGAGCGACCTTGGAGATAAGGCGAGGTGATTATCTAAGCTTGATTTATTGGCAGAAATTTTGGAGGCGAGTGTCTATGGCAATGTTTCTCAAACTGTGGCTTGGGACCCACTAGGTGGGTTGCGAGCCGATTTCAGGTAGGTCCCCATTCATTTCAATATTTTATTTTTAACGTTAGACTTGGAACTAACTCCTGGGTAAGTGTGGGTAGGATTGCAGCCTAGGATTGTTAAAAAATTTTCCTGTTTGATGATGTTGCTTCCACTCATAACATCACTTCCGGTGGATCCTGACAGATTCTCATTCTAAAAAGTGGGTCCTGGTGCTAAATGTGTGAGAACCACTGCTTTGGATAAAATCTGGGAATTAACTGAGTGGAGCGAGCCTTTGGAATGTGGATTTTATGTGAAGAGGCCCTATTCATCTGTTGTATCTCCATGTAGATGTATAGGGAGGACAGGCACTTTCCACAATGTGGTGTTGAATTATTGATTTCAATAGTAATTGTACTCTGAATTTGCCGGAGGCTGCATTTATTTTAAAGCACCTTCTATGAGAATATAACTTGATGTGTTGGATATGAAGCAACTTGATTTGTAAAACTAGTAATTATTTTACCATAAAAATTTACTAGAGAAATATAATAGTGGAAACCAGCTGGCCACTGCCATCTTTAAATAATTCAATGGTTTGTGACAATATTAATGTGGTTTTTGAGTGCATTATGTACATGATCTTATTTTAGAATTCTTTAAAGCTGTAAATACTCATCTTAAATTATTGATGGCATCTGAAAGGAGGCTTCCTAAATCCTTTGTCTGGATTTCTCTGTTTTATCATATTTCTATTGATTGATCATTCTTTGTGTCCCTACCCAGAGCTGCATTTTTGTTACCCAAATGATACTGCTGACACTTTTCTGAAAAAAAAAAAAGAGTTAAGGTAGTGGATTTAACTACCAAGATCTACTTTAGAAGCTTATTGATGAAGAACATGACAGATTAAAAAGCAATATTTAAAACACTTAAGTTTAACAATGGTTGCATAGTAATGTTGTGCTTTTAAAATAAGCCTTAAAGACTTCTGACAATCTTGGTCACAAGTGATATCTTTCCCTTGCTTATAGATCTCAATTATTTAAAAGTTACATTGTTAATAAAGTTCAAAAAAATTAGTTTGACATCTCAGCTTAATCTTTTCTCTAATTTTGAGTTTGTCATGAATCACTAGTGCAGAAGAGTGACTCTTGCATATTCTGTTTTAAATGCTGAAGTGCTCTTGTGCAGAGTTTATCTAGAAATATTAATATATTAATATTAAAATGTTGCTATTCCATAATATCTAAAAATGTTGTGGGAAAATGGAAGTCAAGATATTGTAATCTTTGAACGTAGAAAAGTAACTGATTTTAGAAGTTCCAATTTACGGTCACTGAGCACCGCTCTACCAGCAGATAATTTTTCCCCGCTTGTACCTTAAAAGTTTGTTGGGCAGTGTTTTCCATGTAACCTATCTTGTACGAGATGCTACTTAGTAAGTCAGCTGCCATGCTTTCGGAGAGAGATCTGCCCTGGCTCATCCTCCTCTCCCCTCCCCCGCATTTTTCTCTTCCTTTTCTGCCAACAGATCCTTAAAACACTACCCTGCTCATCTCTTGAGTGCTAGAAGAAAAAGAAGGATAATATAGAAGGAATAGCAGTGGTCGAAGCATGTGCACTGCCTGAACAAAGCGGCAGGTGGGATGGAGGCATGCTGTTTTGGCGAGGAAGCGCCAATTCTCAGCTTGTATAAAACATTCCAAGCAGTGTGTTTCCTGAGAGTGCCCTAATTGTCACTGTTGCTTTGCCAGGATTCTGCAGTGCAGTTAGTCAGAGTTAAATGGAACATGGTAGCATGCTCTTACTTGTGGCATAACTGCTGTGATGCAATGTAATGGAGCATTTTGTTGAGGAGCTGGACTGGCTCCTCTTGCAAGAGAGCACACATCCATGTCTACTTAATTCATCTTTGTTCACTTTTCTGAATACTAGAAGGTCACTGGAAAGAGAATTTGAACAGCACATGCTCTTGCAGAAAAACCAACTGCCTTATTAAGACAGTGGCCTCAGTGCACTATTTTAACTCAACCTTCCTACTGGCCGGTTGAGTGCCAAGAGGGTATATTAGGAACTGTGTAGCTGTGGGGCACCGTGAGTATTTAAAGGAGTCCTGCCAAGGTGTCTCTTGTACCTTTAACAATCTATGATTACTGCCATTTGCCCAACCTTGCTAAGTGGTAGAGTTGGGCATGCTGTGCATATTGATAGGTATTGGGCAGCCCAATCCTATGCCCGGGCAGCACCAAAACGCTGGACTGTTGGAAACATGCCGTAAGGCACATTACAATGGCCAGAATGAGGGAGGTGTCGGCGGAGAGGCCAGCACAGGCAGGTACTGGGCCTCTGTGCTGGTGGGATGAGGAAGAGGAGTACTTGGCAGTAAGGAAACCACTACTCAGTGGGAAGCTTTTCTAAGTGGTGTGAAGACAGGGAGGGGGTGGAAGGAGGGTGGGCAGGCTGGGGAGTGGATTGGGCTTAAGTGGAGGTGGGGACGGGGACAGTGGCAGAGGCTGTCACCAGACCCTATCCCCCATCTCCCCTCCTGAGTCCCAGAGCAAAAAAAAATACAAGTACAGCAAAAAAAATACAAGATAAAATGCAAATATTTAAATAAACCACCATCTTCAAGGGTTAACCCCACATAGAGTTCATCATATAGTCTAGGTGAGGTGTCATTGGAGCACAGACCACCATAGCCAGATCCAATTGACTCTGGTACAGCTGGTGCACCAGACAAAGCAAAAGTCCCCCTTGCCACAGATGCCACCAGGTGAAATGTGACAAATGTGATTCAGGAGGATTTTCAGGCTGTGAACCTGCTCTTTCAGAGGGATACTACCCCATCTAGAGTAGGGGTCTCCAAACTTTTTAGCCAGAGGGCCTTATCAAATATCTGGCACAGTGTTGAGGGCTGGGAATTTTTTATTTAAATAAATACATTAGAAATGGAACTTAGATGAATGAATGAATGGACTCAAATTTCCAAAATTTCAAAAGCATCAATGCACACCACAAAAATAAAGCACACACTTAAAGGGACTCCCATTCCCCCACACCACAAGCAGCCGACTTAAGTATACAGGAGTAAATATCTCAGAACCAGCCCATCACAGGAAATATCCAGAGTGTGTTCTGAGGGCTAGGGAGGAAACCTTCTAAGGCCTTCAGACAGTACAAAAAGTTACTTCAGTTTTTTTCGGGAAAAAGGAAGTGATGTTTTTATGCCTTTAAAAGGTGTTCTAAGGACTGAGGAGGCTGTCCTCAGAACATCCTCCAGATGCAACCAGAGCACAGCTCCAGTTGTGTTTGGCTGAGTGAGCCAGAGGCTTTCAGAGGACCAGAGGTTGGCTGCGGGCCGGATAGAGGCTTGCCACAGGCCATATCTGGCCCCTGGGCCAGGGTTTGGAGACTCCTGATCTAGAGGAGTAAGCTTGTATTTGCTTCTCCCAAGTGAGAGGAAAAGTATATGGAGAGGATTTCTGCAGAACTTTCTGTTCCGTTCTGAAATTTCATCAGGGCCAATACTGAGATTAAATCTGAGCAATCTGGAGTATTGTGAAAATCAAGAACTCTTGCTTCAGCTAATTTACAACAATATATTGCATGTACACAGCTTTTGCGGGGGGAGCTGATAGATTGAGGTACAGATTGTGCTTTGTTATCCACTGGGGTTTCAGTGATATGTCAGAAGACTTGTGAAACTGGTACTGATCTGCAGTAAATATCTAATGTAGACTTGTCCCAAACTTCACTCCATTTGGGTAGTAAACAATGTACATTGCTGTACATTCCTGTCTTTTGAGCAATATTAGTAAGAAACTTGGAATGTTAAAAAGGAAGATTTGACTTGAATTCTGTGGAGCCAGCAGTGGTCACTTTTTCCCTTATATCTTTCAGTTTCCAGTCTTCTACCCATAGCTTTCCCCCCCTGTCAAATACACTGATGGTTGCTCTCCCATCAATCACTTTCATGGAAGAGAACTAAATGATTATGTTAAGGGAATTAATAAGAACTTTTAGTCATATATACTTAGAGTCACTGGATTTCAGTGGCATATGAGGCACGCTTTATAAACAAGAATAGAAAATACTTTGAAAAAGAGTGTCCAACGCCCTGATAAACTGCACATTCTGAAAATTGATTTAAGATGTCTAGTATTTTGTTGGGATGATGTAATTGTTCTGATGTAGAATATGCCAAAAAGCTTTACAGTAAATCATTTTAAGTGCTTAATTGTTTTGTGAATATTTATCTAGTCTGAAGAATGCCATGTGATTTTGAAGAGCTGACTTAATACTAACTTTGTGTTCAAAGCAAATGAGTGTTACATTGGAGCCTTTCTACACTGGGGAGCTGAGCTGATTAAACTTTTATGACAAAAGGCATTTAAAAGATGATTACATGACCATATTTTATGCATGTCTGAACAGCTGACATGTATTGAAGTGGGCATAAGTGTTTAAAGATTCTGTTCAGTTGGAGTAGATGAGTGCACTTGCTATCCTATAAAGAATTAAGTATTCAAATACCATAAGAACTATGATTTAATAAAACTCCTGACCTATCTAAAATGTATAACGTTGTTTGAACAGTAAGCAGCCTTTACCTAGTGATGCAGTTTTCACAGAAGCTGTGTTAATGTCCATCTTATTTATAGATTTTTAAACAAAAGCAAACAAAGCCTTAAAACGATTTAAGTCTCATCTCTATTCACTAGTAATACTTGATTTGGTATTGTATTTTTCATGCTTTATTTTGAAGTAAAACCAATCGTTCTTGGTTTCTTTTTCTGCATCATGTGTTCATATCAAAGGCCAAACTACAAGTGACACCAAGCTGCATGTAGTCTCCCCTCCCCTGTTTTCCTTTTCTAGACAAAATGCAACTGCATAAGTGGATGAAGGCAGTCAGACAGAGGGTGTTCTAAATTCTTTCCCCACTGCATTTTTTTCTTCACACTTACTCAGCTGGCTGCTTTTCCTGTAAGGAAAAAAAATAACTGTATATAGTCCAGGACACTGGACTAGATAGATCTTTAAACTAATCTAGCAGTTCTGGTCTTATTTAAATAATTAGTAAGGGTGGATTCAAATCAAGGTTTTTCCCACTTTGGAACTAATGTATTTTCTGAAAAAGCATGTAATCAGTTAAACAAAACCTATTGGTTGACAACAAAATACAGTATTTATAAAGCCTAAGGAGCGTGGTGATTAGGCAACTCAATTACATACAGTTTGAGACAAGAGACGGACTTTCATTGGACCAGTTCTATACATATACAAGGCAGTCGTGTGTGGTGAAGTCCAGGCCCAGGGAGGCAATGCCTGCTCACTTAGCATAGGCCCCCTGAAGCAGCCGAAAAGCTACTTCTCCTGGTGCAATACAGAGTGGTCATTTGCGTAGGCTCCCTGCTTTTTTCATGGCTTTTTTTAGCAGAATAGGAACAACTTCTTGCTGCCTCCCCAGAACTTGTTGTTGCTGGCATCCTGCTATTTTTTTGATCGGAAACCTGCTGTCCTCTTTTTTTTATTATTGTAAGACTCCCATGATTACAGCCTAACCCATTGCAGGCAACTCTGCCTGCTGCCTCTCCAGTGACTGATGACTCAAGCTCTGTCTTTATTACTGGGTGAATTGAAGTAGCCCTCCTTGTTGGCTTTATTTGCTCAGGCATCCCTGCCTGTTCTATCCTTTACAAGCCACCATAGTGACTGAGTGGACTGGTAGTTCTTCTTGTTCCCTCTATGCATGTGTGTGTGTGCGCGCGCACGCTGCTTTAAACAGACTGTGTGCTGGAGCAGAAAGAAGCAGCTTGGGAAAGGCAAAAGTTATGTTTTCTTTTTCACTTTTTGGGTTTTTGTTTTTTTTAACTTGCTGGATGAGGTGAGGCTCTGTCTCCCCTGACTGCATATCACTGATACAAGGACACTAAGCAAGATCACTTAGGGAAAGGCTGGCTCTCCTGGTAAGAAGTCAATTTGAACTGTATGGCACTGATTTCCAAGTAAATATGGGTAGGATTGGATGATAAACTTCCAGAACTTTTCGTATGTAAGTTACCAGACAAAATAGTTTTTTTTGTGAGATGGAAAATATCTATGGTACTCTGGATACAGTTATACATTTGAGAACTGAATACACTGGAAGTTAATTGGAGAGCATAAAATAAAAATACAAAATTCCCCATTTAGGTCCTGTGGATGATCCTGATGATTATACAAGAGGGCATCTCCTGAATTCTAGTGCTTATGATAATTTACTGAACACGGAACCCAGTAAAAAAAAAAAATACAACCTATGACAGTATTTCTCAACTAGTGGTATGGGTACCATCAGTGCTACTTGTAGTGGTGTTTGGTGGTACTTGTAGGACTCCTGGACACCTACCAGGCAGCGAGACCAGGAACATGTTGCAACAAACAGTGGTAAGAGCCTCAGCTCAGTGGGCAGAGCTCCAAAGCATGCTTTTACATGCTCAAAAAAGCCCTTCCATCGAACCTGAGCCTCTTACTGGTGTTTGTTGCATCACATCTGGCCTCTCAGCCCAGAAGTAATTGGTGATGATGTCATCATCAGTTACTTCCTGTGATAGTTCCAGTAGGTGGACCATGTGAAGTGGTATGGTGGAGGACATACCTTGAGAAACGCTGACCTATGACATTTGTGTCATTTTCTTTTTTAGTGCTTGATACCAGATTTTTCCCATTGTTTTTTAGTATGGTAAACTTGACTCCACTCAATTTGTTTCATAGATGGTAACGATTCAACTTGTTTGTATTTAACCTTAAGACTGGGCTTGTTTTTCAGAGGGTGATTTTTGTACAGGGAAAGGTGCAAGAGATGGTATTGCTGCTGGGCCAGAGAGCATAAGAAGGAGCCTGCTGGATCAGACCAAGGACCCGCGTACTCCAGCTTCCTCTAAAACTTGGTTGAATATAGTTGTCATAACTTGTAATCTGTGATGAACTTTTCCTCCCTAAATCTGTCCAATCCCTTTTTAAAGGCATATAGGTCAGGTTCCACCATGTCCTGTGGCAAAGAGTTCCACAGATTAATTACTGCTGGGTAAAAAATATCTCATTTTGTTCTAACTCTCCTGCCAGTCCATTTTAGTGGATGTCCCCTGGTTCTGGTGTTGTGCGAGAGAGCAAAGAACTTCCCTCTGTCCGTCCCATACATAATTATCTCAGTCATGTCTCAATAAATTTTTTTGCTAATGTTTTGTTTTTACTGGTTTAAGTAGTTATTTTTGTATAATTGTATCATTGTGCTTGTGGTAATTTTTATTTTCTGTATTTTTTTGTGAGCCTTGCTGGGAGTCTCATTAATCAGGAGGGGGTGGCAAGGTATAAATATGTTAAATCAATAAATATAATTAGAATTATAAAAGGGGATTGGATTTTAATTTTATCCATTCTATGGAAAATAAAACACAATGCCTCAATAGAACAAAAAACAAGGGTAAAGGGATTTTGTGTTTTTTGTCATACCTGAATATCATTGTTGGAATTTTATTTTGCTTGTATTCTGGAGTACTTGTTGGCATACGTTAACTACATAATATTCCTTGTGTTTTTGCTGATAAGAGGTAACATTGAACCATCAAGCTCAAACTGTAAATGCTAGGATATAAATTGAGCAGTTCAGACCCATATGAATGTGCTTTGATTCCTTTTGGAAGAGATAAACAATGCATTTATTGTGTTTGGTAGGGGCATTGCATACCTTTTCCCCTTGTCCTTTGTATTTGTACAGTGTAGCTCACAACCACAGCGTAGTACATAGCTTACAGAGCAGAGCGTGCTTGTTCAGTTGTGAGCTTTCTGTTGCTGACTGCTACGCACAATAACTTTAGTGTCGCAAGAGCCTACACATAAGCAGTTGATGGGGTTTCTGTGGAATTGCAGTGGCGTCTACTGAAATCTGCAGGACAAGCAATTGCAAAAATGCTTTTCAACTGCCAGGTCTCAAAAATGTCATGTTATGGCTACTTTGCTAAATGTCATAAATAGCAGAATAGGCATATAGGGCTTGCTTGGAAGTGTGAAGTGGCATGCTGCTCTTCTTTAAGTGTGCCAATAGCAGAATCATCCTGTTTGTGAAAGAATGTTTAAAAACTGGAAAGATTGATCTCCCTGTCCTTGATTGTAAACTGAAAGCAAACATGGAAATTCAGAACTGTTCCCTGCTAAGATACAATGCAGTATAAACAGTGGCAAAAAGCCTGATGCCCATCTGCTGTCTCTTTAATTTCCTGTCAGTAAAATTTATATGGAGATTGCCAGTCTAGAAAGGGGAAAAAAACAAAACAAACAAAAACAAAACTACTGAAATCTTGTCTGCTTGCTTACTTTGTAATTTTTGTTACCACAAAACCGTTTCAGTAGCATGTCAAAAGTGTTTCAGTAGTGAAAGAAGATGTAACTTGCTGCGCTAGTGTCTGTAAGAGGATAAAATTATTAAACTGTGTTGTCCTATTTACTGAGAACGTAAATATTGACCAGTCTCTAATTTTATCCGAATAGCAAGTGATTAATACTCGAATTCAAAAAAGCAAATACTAAATTACACTGCTGACTGTGACAAATAAGTATCCTGATGCAGTACAGCACTGTTTACTGAAAGATTTTAAATGTACATTTAGGAACTGATTGTAGTTTTCCATTGGTCCTTAGAGGCGCATGTCAGTTTTGGGAATGCAAAAAACAACTGCTTTATCAGTTTTCCTCTGCAGCAGTGGCAGACTTTTCAGACATCTTGGTGATCAGGTTCTTGCTTGAGTAAGTTTGTTTTTCTGCCATTGAATGGAACAAAAGAGATAAACACTGACCGACTATACTTTGTGTTAGCAGTGTACTTCAAGAACAACATTTTTAAAAAACATTATTGATTTTGTTAAGTTGTGAAAACTTAGTTCTGCTGACTATTATTCTTTTTGATGTTCTTTAACTTTCAGAAAAAAGTGAAAGGACAAGTGTTATTTGACAAGGTGTGTGAACATCTTAACCTACTAGAAAAGGACTACTTTGGTTTGTTGTATCAAGACCACTCAGATCAGAAGGTAAGTAGAAAAGTTTGCTTTGTTTTAGTTCTGAATGGGAGCTTATGAAGTCCATGTAGGAATTGCTGACTTTTCAAGCTGTGTTCCTTCCCTGTCGCAAAGATCATAGAGCTGCCAACTCTCCTGTGAGGGAGAAGAGAAAAGAAGCCAATAAAATATATACCCCCTCTCCCGGGGCACCCGTTGTAATGGTGTCCCATTGTTTAATTTTATGTAAGGAAGCCTTGTCAGTTGAAAGACAGGAAAATGAATAAATGTGTTTGAACTTGGGATATTCAAGAATATCTTTCCAAAGAATCTTTGTTGCATACACTTGACAAATCCCATCACCAATGGCTTAATTTTAGAGGAATTCGTACGGCAAAGTCTCTTCGGAAATATATATTTGAACATCCCAAGTTTAGTGAGTCTTTCACAGAAGGAAACAATTGTCGAAATGTTGTGAATAGTCCCATTGACCCTAATGAAACATGCATGCTCTCACTGGGACTGTCGCATGCATGAAATGCCTTTCAGCATTTACAGTGTGACAGTCATATGCATGCAACTTCCTTTCTCAATGTGTAGCCGGAAGTTGAAAACAGTGAGCTGCCGTTTTGGGTCAGACCACTGATCCATCTAGCTCAGTATGGTTGATGCTGACCAGCAGCAGCTCTGCAAGATTTCAGATAGGATTTTTAAATTTCAGATCTTCTATATAAGCTCGGCTTTTAGCAAACAAATATTTAAAATTGTCTGTTTCTTGCTTTTATTTTCCTACTTTTTTATGCCAGTGTTTTGTTTGATGCTGAAGAACACACAGTATCCTCTCAAAACTACAGCTTTACAAAGAAAAAGGAAACAGTCAACAAAATCTATGACGTTTCTAACCTTCCCCCTCCCCCTGGAAAGTAAGCAGCGTAAGCTGTAATTTTTTTCACATCTTGGCACCTGTGCATATATACACCTGATTCATATTTTCCTGCTGAGACCATTGCCTCCTAAGATTAAAATGCCACAGAGCTCTGACCTACAGTCCAGTAAATGCTGGATGATGTATTTTTCTTATTCTTGTACACTTATCACGGCCACCCATCTATGAGCCAGCTGTTGTGCTAGATTGCAACTGCAGGGTATACAAACTGAATGCCAGGCTCTCTCTTCTGCCTAGAAAATTAGAACTGTTCTCTAATGCAGTGTTTCTCAAACTGTGGGTTGAGGCCCACTAGATGGGCCGTGAACCAATTTCAGGTGGGTCCCTATTCATTTCAGTATTTTATTTTTAATATATTAGACTCAATGCTACCATGGTATGTGTCTGCATTTGGGGAGCTTTACAGACTTCTTTGAACTACTTTGTACAGGTGGAGCCTTGTTATTTGCGAGGGTTCCGTTCCTGGAACCCACGAAAATACCAAATTTCGCATGGAACCAAGTCAATCGAAATTTGGGCTCCACCCAGCTCCAAATACAACTAAAGCCTTCCTCTGGTCGCGTCCAGAGCTGTTCTCAAAATGGCCTCTGGTGGTCCTAGAAGGGCACTTCCTGTTTTGGGGCAAAAATCAGAAGTACCCTTTTAGGGCGCCCAGAGGCCTTTCCGAGGTGGTGGAGGCTGCGTGCATTCTCCGTGGGCCTCAGAAAGGCCTCTGAAGGTCTCAGAGGCCAGTTCTCCGGAGGTGACTGGAGCTGTACTCCAGTCATCTCTGGAGGCTCTTCTGAGGATTCAGTGTGCAGCCTCCATAGGCCTCAGCATGGCCTCCAGAGGTCCTAGAGAGGCACTTCCAGTTTTTGTCTGAAAACAGGAAGTGCCTCTCTAGGACCACTGGAGGCCATTGTGAGACTCATGGAGGTTGTGCGTGGCCCCCAGGGGCCTCAGAAGAGCCTCCGGAGGCGACTGGAACACAGCTCCAGAAAAGATTGATTCACATCTTGGAGGTTCTTTCAAAGCAAGTACCAACTGACAACACAAATAATAGTTTAGCCAAGATGCATTTATGGGTAGCAGTAATAGACTGGTAGAATTACAAGCCGTTATGTAACCAAAGACTGTTCAGACTTGGCAGGGACTGCCTGATGTCTTTGCTGCAAAACAAAAGCAGAAATATTGGAATATGATGAAGCTCATCTGTTGTGTTAATAAATGGTGTCAAGCTCAAAATGATGCCCCAGAAGTGATTTCTAAACCGGATGTGATGTCACACCCAGGCTTTTTCAAAAGTGAAAATCGGGGGGGAACCCACCTCCTCCCCCCAGCAGCTCAGCTCACCACCCACCCAGTCAATGGCATAGCTAAGGCATCTATCTGATACCTGGGGTAAAGAAGAAGATTTGTTGCCCCCCCCAGACAAAATCAAATTTAATTAAGTAAATAAATAAAAAAGTTTGATTGGTTCGAGACACTGTGCTGGGGTGAAGAGGGATGGTTATTCTCCCCCTGCTAAATACGTATAAGAGGAGCGCCACTTGAAAAAGTGCCTTTTTACTCAGTTAGCAGGGGTAACTGTATTATGATACATGAAAATGAGAGCTGATCATATTAATACATTATTGGTTCCATGCTGCAAAATAATATCATTGCAACATGTCAATAATATAATAACATGTAATTGGTTCTCAGAACAATCAGTCTCAAAGGTCAATTTTGAGTTAAAGAAATCCACTTTTTGTTCCATAAGGCAGTTGTGTTTTCATTTTCTAGTTAATTGGTTATGACTTTTGATGAAATGGTTTTTCATTGCATTCTGCATTAAATTACCTTTCCAATAATATATAACACGATGATGTTATTTATACATACCAAGTTTTTCACAATTTTGGTTATTAGTGTCAATTTCAGTTTGTTGCCCCCCTAAAGCTTGATGCCTGGTGCAACTGCTACGCACTGCATCCCCTTAGCTACACCACTGTTGATGGGTTTCCATGGAAATTTAAAATACCTTGCAGCGCCCCTGTGAGTTTGCTGTGGCGCTCCAAGGTGCTGCAGCACACAGTTTGGGAACGATGTGTTAAGAGTTTAAAAGGCGATACCGAACACCACTGTCTATACGATCATTAGCTATGCTATTAGCTATTAGTAAAGAAGGCCAATTCTATGCTTGGGATCATTAGAAAAGGTATTGAGAACAAAACGGCTAATATTACGTATAATGCTGTTGTACAAATCTATGGTAAGGCCACACCTGGAGTATTGTGTTCAGTTCTGGTCGCCACATCTCAAAAAAGACATAGTGGAAATGGATAAGGTGCAACAGAGAGTGACTAAGATGATTACTGGGCTGGGGCACCTTCCTTATGAGGAAAGGCTACGGCATTTGGGCCTCTTCAGCCTAGAAAAGAGGCACCTGAGGGGGGACATGATTGAGACATACAAAATTATGCAGGGGATGGACAGAGTGGATAGAGACATGCTCTTTCCACTCTTACATAACACCAGAACCAGGGGACATCCACTAAAATTGAGTGTTGGGCGGGTTAGGACAGACAAAAGAAAATATTTCTTTACTCAGCGTGTGGTCAGTTTGTGGAACTCCTTGCCACAGGATGTGGTGATGGCGTCTGGCCTGGATGCCTTTAAAAGGGGATTGGACAAGTTTCTGGATGAAAAATCCATTACGGGTTACAAGCCATGATGTGCATGTACAATCTCCTGATTTTAGAAGTGGGCTGTGTCAGAATGCCAGATGCAAGGGAGGGCACCAGGTTGAGGTCTCTTGTTATCTGGTGTGCTCCCTGGAGCATTTGGTGGGCCGCTGTGAGATATAGGTAGCTGGACTAGATGGGCCTATGGCCTGATCCAGTGGGCTGTTCTTATGTTCTTATGCCACTGCCCAGCAATGGAACTGTAGAGGCACAATGAAAAAATAACCAAGACACCAAGGGCACCGTGTATAGAGAACATTTGGGAACCTCTACCGTAAACAGTCTGGACCCCGGGTATCTTAGACTACCTGCTTCCATATGAGTCTACCCAAAAGTAGAGCAGGCTAAAATTGTTACCTGCATAGCAGAGTAAGTAACCAATCAGTTTCATAATCCTTCACTTCCAGTGTGTGTGCTATTCAAATTTTTCTATTTTTTGCCTAAAACTATTAGAATTTCATCTTGAACCATAAGGACTTGTTTGTAACCTATGCCAATAACTTCCCAAAGAGAGCTTTACATCATAAAATGAGTTTTCTTATCTTTGCAATGGCAGTCATTTTGATGATGATGTATGTAGCCGTGATCCAGACAAGAGTATGGCACTGAATATTCAGCTACATAGTCCCACTCAGTTCAGAATCTAGTGGCATAATCTTATGCATCTCTACTCAGAAGTAAAACCCATTGAATTCAATTGAACTTACTCCACATTGGCTGCGATCCCATGCATTTGTATATACTTTTGCTGTTAAATTTTGTATGCTGTCATACTATAAAAATCGATTACATGGTAGAAATAAACCACCCTTTTTTATCCTACTCATTTTAACAGAAATCAAAGGCATTCAGAACTGCTTAAAACTATTATAACTGTATTTAGAAGCATAACACAGGACTTTGTTAGGTAGCCAAATCATATATACTGTAGTCAGTTCTCAGTATCCACAGGGGATAGGTTCCAGTAAATGTAAATCTCACAGATACTGAATCCATTTATAGGGAATCATTGGGAGTAAGGATAGCTAACCTGCAGCCCAATCCTGAGCTGCCGGGAGAACAGGGCTGCCACGGCGCCAAAAACAGCTGCTGTGGCATCCTGAGTGCAACCAGGCAGCTAGCAGCAGCTCCTCAGTGGAAGAGGACCACTGTGGATAGCTTCAGGATGGCTACAGAGAGCTCCTAAATAACCAGAAGACCCCTTCTGGATCCATCCTTTGAGGGCTTTCTGCTTCTGCAGAAATTGGTATCTTCGGGGGGGGGGGCACCTGGGAATGGACCCCTGTGGATACTGAGGGCTCACTGTGTTTGCTGAGAACAAAATTGCATTGAACAACAGATACAATATATTAAACTTCCTTATCAGATTCCATTTTATTATCTTTGGCAACACAAATAACCACTGCACAACAAAAAGATAGTCTTTCTTTTAGGTGGAATGTGAGAGAAATGTCTCATATGTCCAGTAGCTCCTCATTCATTGTAGGCAAATATGTAGGAGGTCATTCTGTGCAATCATGATGTTCTATTATTGCTCTAATGATGCTAAATGAGAATAAATTGCATGCTGTGCCAGGAATAATTTTCTGAAAAAATTGGTTAAATATCTAGATTCCTTTTCAGTTTTACAAAGGTTATGTTAAGAAAAACAGTACCTTTTTGATTAACTAATAAAAAGATGAGAAGAGAAACTATTAATTGTATCACAGCCTGGTAAATTATTTCAGACATGTTGAGACTGATTTTAGAACAAGTAACTATCATTGTACAGAGTTTTATAAAATATAAAATGCAACTCTTTTGTCATTAATTTCATTTTAAATTTAAATTTCTTTTTAGAATTGGCTTGATCCTTTGAAAGAAATCAAAAGGCAAATTCGAAGTAAGTATTTCTGTGTTTCTGGTCATGCTGACTAATGAGGAACACATTTTCTGTTTTAAAGTTAGCTGCCTACTTAAACTGTATTCACCACGCTTGTCTGTTACGAACTGAAGTGCTGTAGTCAATACCCCTAAACTGCTATCAAGCTGGCCTTTCAATGTTTTCAATGTTTCAGGTTTTCAATGTTATCTATTGTTGTTGAGCTGTTTTTCCCTGTTGCCACAGCAAGGGGTCACTATTTCCAAAGTTACTGACCTGCTCGAATTGTCTCCAAGCAGCTGCAATTGTTTGTTTCCTGTTGTCTTCACAGCTGCACTTGCTTCAAAGCCCCAACAAAGCATATTCATGTCACACATTCATAACCTGAATGTCTGTAAATACATAGATTTCATGAAAAGATTGAAGAATGCATGTAGGCCAAGGTTGGCAACTTGTGGGCCAGATCTGACCTGCTACCCAAAGTCATTGACCCGCAGTCTTCTGCTCAACACCAACCAACAGGCATTTTTTTTAAAAGAAGGAGTGGCGGCAACACATCCACTCTGGGCAGGGGGCTCTGCCATTTCCTGTCCAGCGCACAGTGAATTGGCCGTAGTGATGGGACAATACATTCGTAAGCATTCAGTGGAAAGAGGAGCTATAAAAGGAAGGAAGGAGAGGGGGTGAGGTGCAGTGGGAATGGATCCCCAAGTGAAGGGAAAGTGGACAGGAAAGGAGATAGAGGCAGGGACGACTTCCCTTATGTACCTGATTTGCTAAAAAAACAAAAACTGATGCATGTACTTCTGCCTTGTGTGAGAACTTAGAATGAATACAGTCAGGATGCAAGCCTCCCCTCCATCTGTCTCCCGGTTTCGATCCCCCTGACTTCTTGTAAATTTTAAAAAAATAAACTAGCAGCTCCCTGTAAGTTCAGAACAGAGCAAATGGTTATAGAGCAGAATGAAGCAGTACATGCAGTTCTGTTCCAGTTCCTTTATTCCTGTTCTTTTTTACATTTTTATTTTAACTTCTTCCCTTTCTGAGCAGGGAGTCGAACTACTATAATTTTGAGTCGAGTTCTGGTTCTTTAGTATTTTTATTCCCTGCTTCAGCTCCAGTTCAGACACTAATGTTTAAAAAGTGGTTGTGTAACTGATTCAGACATTTTTTGGAGGTCTTGAACTTCTGCATACCTTTTTGGGTTCCCCTCCCTACAAAATATTTAGCCACTTTCCTCTTGTTGGACCATAGTTCTGTTTTATTGCCAAGTTGATTGGCACAGTGCCACCAATTTTGCTATTAGAGGGAATGACGAGGGAACGTTCAATTGACTTATGGTTTTTAATTGAGCAATACAGTATGAAAAATTAAAAGGTGCTTTTTCCTGCTTGTTGGGTCTACTTTCTTGACAGAGTAGGAAGGACTTGCTCAGTGACCAATTCCAATTGCTGTGCAGGTTGACCAGAAGGAGTGCAGCTCCTTGCATGAAGAGCCTGTCCAATTCCTCTAGGAGCCGTGGTCAGTCAGTCCCCTTGGCCATGCCATCCAGAGAGAGGGAGAACACAAGCTGTAATTTGCAACTTTTCATGCAAGGAGCTGCCCAGAAAAATAAAGTAACAAAGTACATAAGAATATAAGAAGAGCCCTTGCTGGATCAGGCCATAGGCCCATCTAGTCCAGCTTCCTGTATCTCACAGGGGCCTACCAAATGCCCCAGGAAGCACACAAGACAGCAAGATACCCACCTCCACTGGTGTCGCTAGGGGGGATGCGGTCTGCACCGGGTGACACGCCAGGGGGGTAACGTGCCCTGGGGGGACGCGCTAACATCGCAGCATTAGGAGCTACCCTGTTGTACTATACACTGTTGGATGTGGATTGTCCAGTGGAATGCAATGCAAAAAACAGAATTGAAATCACTCCTTTCGTTCAAAAGTCATGGCAAAAAAACCAGAAAGAAAAAATGCACGGAGCACTATGGAAAGTGAAAGTTTCAAAGGAATGTGAAAAAAACATTTTGGGGGCTGCATTCATTGGATCAGGACCATTCTGAGCTGGAGTCCTCTCAGCCTGCCCTTTTCGATGGAGCAAGGCAAGGTCACCTACTCATGAGTAAACGCTTAGCTGCACTAGGGTAAAGAGTCAAAACAATAGTGTGAAAAGTTTCACAGAAAATGGGGTTTTGAGGAGGGAGTTTAAGAGAACAAGAGAGGGTGCATTGTGTAGATCTGTAAGGGGGTTATGGGCATAATGAGCAGCAAGGGAGAAAGGGCAAAGCATATGTAGGAATAGGAAACTTCCAGGCAACTCAGGTTGATGGCATGAAGGTTAGGAGCAGGGCAGGCAGGATATGAGAGCAGAACATCAAAGCCATGGCAGACTTCAAAGTTAAGAACCAGGAGTTTGTGCTAGACTTAGGAGCAGACCGGAAGCTAGTGTAGGAATTTAAATGAAATGATTGGTGCAGTGGGAGAGGTGAATGGTTTGGCAAAAGTGTGTCAGTGTAATTTTCAGTGTACAGTACAATCTTTTCTGCATACAATATGCATATTCTTGTTTTTTTCACATTCCTTTGAAACTGCCTAATTGCAGATTTGCCCTGGCTATTCACCTTTAATGTGAAGTTTTATCCTCCTGATCCCTCGCAGTTAACAGAAGACATCACCAGGTAAGTTATTATGCATTACTACTTGATTTTGAATCAAGTATACATCTTAGAGTCATAAAAGAATTTGTGGATTTAATTGTGTAAGTGTAGAAGAATATCACGTCAAGGTAAAACAACTGCACAGCTTATTTGTCGTCTGTATCTCTGTACTGAGATGTATGTTTAGTTCCTTGTAACATCTCTTGAGTTTTGATTCTAAGGTAACTCCTGGGATTAGGATGGTGAGAAAATTAAAGTAGCAAGCAGAAGTGTATATTGCTAAAGATTATTTTAGATATAGTCAGGAAAAACAACCACTACCTATTAGGGCTTTTTGTTGAGGGAAGAAGACAAAAGTAGGAACGGGAACAAAAGGAACACCTGATCAGTGGCAAATGTTCAAACAACTTTGGTCATGGAAAGGGTAAGGAAGGGGTGTAGCATTTCCTATGCTGAAAATACTTCAAACTACTGAGGATATTTTGATATGAATAAAGATATCTCCTGTAAGTAGGAATGCTCTGTCCTCAAAAGATATGAATCCGGTACAGTATTGCCATGGATACCTGGAAGCTTGCACTGGAACCCCTACTAGAAACATTACCCCAAACTGGGAGTGAAACTAACTTTTGACTTTGAACCAGCTTCTTGCATGCTTACAACTAAGCTTTTCAGTCAGCTGCATTGTAAGGGTATTTACATTCCTTCCTTTTGTACCAATTTGTCAGGATTTTAGTAATTGTTTTTTCAATACTGTCAAGTGTGTTCTTATGTTTCATTTTATTTTTTGTTTTACCTGGGGAATGTAATAATGTGATTTGCCCTTGAATTAGTAATAAGGACTTTTGAAAAACTCTGAAAGATACAGTTATAGTTTTCTATGCTTATAGTATGAATATATTAACAAAGCCAAAAAGATTTATTTCTTAGATGTATTGCTTGTCATCTGTCGCTCAAAACATGTGGATTTTCTCGCCTAGTGACTAAAACTCATTTTAAAAAAACATAAAAATAGGCTTGTGTAACCAAGCTTAAATCTTCTGCGAAAGATACAAGACATATAAAATGAGGAAAAGGTTCCCATGCTAGGTCTTTTGCTCCTGTTAAAGATATTTTTACATGGGGTAGCATCCAGATGTTTGGTTCAGAGGCATACTGTTGGCAGATGCTCCTTATATGAATGGAAGAAGAGTTCTATTCATGCATGGACATTTTACATGAGTGGAAATTTAATTCATGGAAGGAGCTTATGCTAATGGCACATCACTGTGCCATAAGTCTGGGTGCTGCTTGATATTTTTAAAATTGGGAGAATTGCCTATAATTTATTACCTTCCATGTCAAGTTCAAAATAAGGCAGATTTATCTCACAGAGGACATCTTTTTCAGGTACTTCCTGTGCTTACAGCTTCGTCAGGATATTGCTTCTGGCCGGCTACCGTGTTCTTTTGTGACTCATGCACTTCTTGGTTCATATGCTCTGCAAGCTGAACTAGGTGACTATGATCCCGAGGAGCATAACAGTGATTACATTGGGGAATTCCAGTTTGCACCCAACCAAACGAAAGAGATGGAGGAGAAAGTAGTAGAATTGCACCAAACACACAAGTATGTCACTTTTGACCATTTTAATTGTGTTCATTTTCTTTTGTTAGTAACATGTAATAGTGGGTAGAATCTGAATAACTGGAACGCCTTTGTGTTTGTTTAAATGCTTAATTTCATTTGGAATCCTTAAAACATTTGGAAAGGCTCAAGCTTGAAGAGTGTTTTGTTCTTTGTTAAAGATACTTAGTAGACCTTCATTCAAAAGTCAGCCAAAGGTTGGATCCATAGAGTTAGCCAGTAAAAACAGCACTAAAAGATACTATGATGGAAATATACAGATGGAAACTCCCCTTGTACATGGAGATCATAATCTGCTGTCATCCATCCTCACAATGAACTTTGTAGCTGTGGCTACAGGGCTTGCATTTTAACTATATTGATTTTTAAATTTTACTTGGAAGTAATATCGCAGCATATTTGGCCAGTATGATAACTAATCAGTAAGTTTTAAACCAATACATTGCTGTTATTAAGACTATTTATACCACTTTTCAACAAAAGTGGTTCACTAGTTCACAAAGCAGTTTACAGGCAAAATGAATCAATAAATAGTTCCCTGTCTCGAATGGTTTCAGAGTCTAAAAAGAAGAGGCAGAAGAGACACTAGCAACAACCACTAGAGTAAATGCCATACTGGGGTGAAGGACAGTTGCTGTCCCCTTGCTAAATATGAGGACACCACATTAAAAGATGCCTGATTGCCCAGTTAGCAGGCATTCTTGTCTTGGAAACTTTTACAAGAATTGTGTACTGTGGAGCATCAGATTTGTGTAGTTAATATCACTTGGAAAAAATCAGAGTACCCTTTGCTTACAATTTCTGCAGGCACAAGGAGAATGGGATCCAATTTCTCCCTAACCTCAAGTCCCTATGTCACATTCCATGCTATTCTGGAGTGTTCCCTCAATCTCCAGGAAGTGCAAAGGACTGCAGAGGAAAGAAGGCAATGGGAAAGCTCCTTTGCATGAGCAGCCAGTTCTTTGGTTCCTGGATCAATATCTTTATTCTCATCAGGATTCCTCGAAAGCACTTGCAGTATTCTTTCAGGCAATTGCCTTTTCTTCCTCTGACAACTATAATGAATAATACGGTTGTATAAGGCTCAACCAGCAAGCTTTTTAAGTTTCCTTGTTGCTTGGGTTGTAAGCAGAAATGCTAAAGATACAGAAGGCTTTGCAGTCAAAAAACAAAAAAGCTATGCAGTCAGACAGCCAGCAGCAGGGTGGGGGCTATCCAGTGTTCTGCATCGAGTGCCACATGTATGATTATATGCCTCTGGGGCATAAGTCATGGGTGTGTCCTCGGTGCAAGGAGCTCCAGGCTCTCAGGGAACGCGTCCGCTCCCTTGAAGCCTTGGTGGCCAACCTGGAGAAGCGCAGGCAGCCAGAGGAGGACCGTGGGGAGACTTCCGGGGACGATCAGGCTTCGTCCCAACCTCAGGCGTGCAGCTCCTCGGCTGCCCGGGTGGGAAGTCTCGGGACTGGAGGACGTCATCCTGGAGAGGAGGGAAACAATCCCCTAGGGGGGATCCCTTCTCCAGGGGATGGGCCCGTATCCGAGCGCACTCGGGATACTCCTCGGCGGGAGGGGGGTCGGGGGCTTCTTGTAGTGGGGGATTCGATTATTAGAAACATAGAGAGGGGGGTTTGCGACGGATGTGAGGACCGCATGGTGACTTGCCTGCCTGGTGCGAAGGTTGCGGACATCACTTCTCGTCTAGACAGGCTAGTAGACAGTGCTGGGGGAGAGGTAGCGGCTATGGTGCATGTCGGCACCAACGATGTGGGCAAGTGTAGCTGGGAGGTCCTGGAGGCCAAATTTAGGCTTTTAGGCAGGAAGCTGAAAGCCAGGACCTCAAAGGTAGCGTTCTCTGAAGTGCTACCTGTTCCATGCGCAGGGCCAGCTAGGCAGGCGGAGATCAGGGGTCTCAATGCGTGGATGAGAGGGTGGTGTAGGGAGGAGGGGTTTAGATTCGTTAGGCACTGGGGAACGTTTTGGGACAAGCGGGGCCTGTACAAGAGGGACGGGCTCCATTTGAACCAGAATGGAACCAGACTGCTGGCGCATAACATTAAAAAGGTGGCAGAGCAGCTTTTAAACTGATCCCTGGGGGAAGGCCGACAGGAGCCGAGGGGCATCCGGTTCGGGACTCCTCATCCCTATGGGTGGATGAGGATGGGGAGGTTAGAGAACAACAAGACAAAGGCAGGGTAGGAGAAGAAATTGGGAAAGGTAGGGTGATGGGATGTGATAGACGGTTTGGCACAATGAGAGGATGCGGGGACAAAGGAGCGAATAAGCAGCCCATCCTGGGGCATTCCGTGTATAAATGCTTTTATGCGAATGCCCGAAGTCTACGAGCAAAGGTGGGAGAACTGGAATGTCTGGTGACAAGGGAAAATATTGACATAGTGGGCATAACAGAAACCTGGTGGAATGCGGAGAATCAGTGGGATACCGCAATCCCGGGCTATAAACTCTACAGGAGGGACAGGCAGGGGCGTGTTGGAGGTGGGGTGGCCCTTTATGTTAAGGAAGGGATAGAATCCAGCAAAGTAGAGATTGAAGGTGGGTCTGACTCCACCGTAGAATCTCTGTGGGTTAAATTACCAGGCTTGTGCAGCGATGTAATACTGGGGGCGTGCTATCGTCCTCCAGACCAGAAATCGGATGGGGACCTTGAAATGAGGAAACAAGGAAGGACAGGGTTGTAATCATGGGGGACTTCAATTATCCTCATATTGACTGGGTCAATTTGTGTTCTGGTCACGATAAGGAAACCGGATTTCTTGACGTGCTAAATGACTGTGGCTTAGATCAGCTAGTCACGGAGCCCACCAGAGGACAGGTGACTCTGGATTTAATTTTGTGCGGTACGCAGGACCTGGTTAGAGATGTAAACGTTACTGAGCCATTGGGGAACAGTGATCATGCTGCGATCCGTTTTGACGTGCACGTTGGGGGAAGAATACCAGGCAAATCTCTAACAAAAACCCTTGAATTCCGACGGGCGGACTTCCCTCAAATGAGGAGGCTGGTTAGAAGGAGGTTGAAAGGGAGGGTAAAAAGAGTCCAGTCTCTCCAGAGTGCATGGAGGCTGCTTAAAACAACAGTAATAGAGGCCCAGCAGAGGTGTATACCGCAAAGAAAGAAGGGTTCCACTAAATCCAGGAGAGTGCCCGCATGGCTAACCAGCCAAGTTAGAGAGGCTGTGAAGGGCAAGGAAGCTTCCTTCCGTAAATGGAAGTCTTGCCCTAATGAAGAGAATAAAAAGGAACATAAACTGTGGCAAAAGAAATGTAAGAAGGTGATAGGGGAGGGCAGGCGAGACTATGAGGAACGCATGGCCAGCAACATTAAGGGGAATAATAAAAGCTTCTTCAAATATGTTAGAAGCAGGAAACCCACCAGAGAAGTGGTTGGCCCTCTGGATGGTGAGGGAGGGAAAGGGGAGATAAAAGGAGACTTAGAGATGGCAGAGAAATTAAATGAGTTCTTTGCATCTGTCTTCACGGCAGAAGACCTCGGGCAGATACCGCTGCCCGAACAGCCCCTCCTAACCGAGGAGTTAAGTCAGATAGAGGTGAAAAGAGAAGATGTTTCAGACCTCATTGATAAATTAAAGATCAATAAGTCACCGGGCCCCGATGGCATCCACCCAAGGGTTATTAAGGAATTGAAGAATGAAGTTGCAGATCTCTTGACTAAGGTATGCAACTTGTCCCTCAAAACGGCCACAGTGCCAGAAGATTGGAGGATAGCAAATGTCACGCCTATTTTTAAAAAGGGAAAGAGGGGGGACCCGGGAAACTATAGGCCGGTCAGCCTAACATCCATACCGGGTAAGATGGTGGAATGCCTCATCAAAGATAGGATCTCAAAACACATAGACGAACAGGCCTTGCTGAGGGAGAGTCAGCATGACTTCTGTAAGGGTAAGTCTTGCCTCACAAACCTTATAGAATTCTTTGAAAAGGTCAACAGGCATGTGGATGCGGGAGAACCCGTGGACATTATATATCTGGACTTTCAGAAGGCGTTTGACACGGTCCCTCACCAAAGGCTACTGAAAAAACTCCACAGTCAGGGAATTAGAGGACAGGTCCTCTCGTGGATTGAGAACTGGTTGGAGGCCAGGAAGCAGAGAGTGGGTGTCAATGGGCAATTTTCACAATGGAGAGAGGTGAAAAGCGGTGTGCCCCAAGGATCTGTCCTGGGACCGGTGCTTTTCAACCTCTTCATAAATGACCTGGAGACAGGGTTGAGCAGTGAAGTGGCTAAGTTTGCAGACGACACCAAACTTTTCCAAGTGGTAAAGACCAGAAGTGATTGTGAGGAGCTCCAGAAGGATCTCTCCAGACTGGCAGAATGGGCAGCAAAATGGCAGATGCGCTTCAATGTCAGTAAGTGTAAAGTCATGCACATTGGGGCAAAAAATCAAAACTTTAGATATAGGCTGATGGGTTCTGAGCTGTCTGTGACAGATCAGGAGAGAGATCTTGGGGTGGTGGTGGACAGGTCGATGAAAGTGTCGACCCAATGTGCGGCGGCAGTGAAGAAGGCCAATTCTATGCTTGGGATCATTAGGAAGGGTATTGAGAACAAAACGGCTAATATTATAATGCCGTTGTACAAATCGATGGTAAGGCCACACCTGGAGTATTGTGTCCAGTTCTGGTCGCCGCATCTCAAAAAAGACATAGTGGAAATGGAAAAGGTGCAAAAGAGCGCGACTAAGCTGATTACGGGGCTGGGGCACCTTCCTTATGAGGAAAGGCTACGGCGTTTGGGCCTCTTCAGCCTAGAAAAGAGACGCTTGAGGGGGGACATGATTGAGACATACAAAATTATGCAGGGGATGGACAGAGTGGATAGGGAGATGCTCTTTACACTCTCACATAATACCAGAACCAGGGGACATCCACTAAAATTGAGTGTTGGGCGGGTTAGGACAGACAAAAGAAAATATTTCTTTACTCAGCGCGTGGTCAGTCTGTGGAACTCCTTGCCACAGGATGTGGTGCTGGCGTCTAGCCTAGACGCCTTTAAAAGGGGATTGGACGAGTTTCTGGAGGAAAAATCCATTATGGGGTACAAGCCATGATGTGTATGCGCAACCTCCTGATTTTAGGAATGGGTTAAGTCAGAATGCCAGATGTAGGGGAGAGCACCAGGACGAGGTCTCTTGTTATCTGGTGTGCTCCCTGGGGCATTTGGTGGGCCGCTGTGAGATACAGGAAGCTGGACTAGATGGGCCTATCGCCTGATCCAGTGGGGCTGTTCTTATGTTCTTATGTTCTTATGTAAGGCTGACCAAATCACTCTGAAGTAGTGTTTGTAGGAAGGGGAACCAATTAACTTCGTAAGGATTCAAAATTGAAATTTCAATTTTGAATTTCAGAATTTCAAAATTGAAAAGAAGGTACACTCTGTGTTAGGAAAAACTTGGAGAAAGAAATTGACAGAATCTTGCAGAGTAGCAATGACAGTCTTTGACTCAACCTGCCGGCTTAGAATAAGTCTTTTTAGAAAAAGTAAGCAAGTACTTAAAATGGTAAGACTCCTTTGCATTTCTAAAAAACTAAATGGTTTTCGATTGCCTTACAGCTGACAAACTAGCCATTATTAAGTATGTCTCAACATGTTTTACAGCCTAGACTTATACTTGCTTCAGAATAAGTGTCCTTGATTTCAATGTTGCTTTCTCTCAGGGAAGTAAGATTGCCACCACTGTGTACTTTCTAAAGGTATCTGGCTGCCCATTACTGCGAAACATAACAGTGGACTAAACAGACCTAAGTGTGATCCAGGAAGCCAATTCTGATTATTATATTTTTAGCTTAACTTTTTTCTGTCTCTTCATACTTCCAGAGGCTTGACACCAGCGCAAGCAGATGCCCAGTTCTTAGAAAACGCCAAGAGACTTGCCATGTATGGAGTGGATTTACACCATGCCAAGGTATTCCTCTACATTTTTTTTTAAGTTTAAAATGCAGACATACAATATCCAAAAGCACAAGTACCCAAAAATCATCGTTGCTGAATGCATAAGATGTGGGGCAAGGAAGCAAGTGCTGTTTTTGACCTCGAAAATCAATCTGACGGAAAATTCTTGCAGGTCCTTCAAACTTCTATTATTTGCATCACTCCAATCATAATGAATTTGTCTTTATTTTTAATCTTTATATACAGCCCTTCCTCCAAGAAACTTGGGCAGACATATGTGGCTTTTCCCCTTCTTTTTTAAATCCCCGCAGTAGCCCTGCAATATGGAATAGATGGACTAGATAGCAACTGGCCAAAGTTGTTTATTGAGCTTCCTGACTGAACAAGAATTTGAACCTGGATCTTCCTGATCCATGTCTAATCCTTTAACTTCATCATGCTGGCTCTCTATTCCATCTAGATCAGCAGTTCCCAAACTGGTGGGACATTATGTATTTCTGGTGGGGATCACCTGCAAGCTGAGAACTTTAGCTTATTCTCTTGCTGTTTTCATTGTCTTTCTTTCTGAATTCCCATTATGTTTAGTTTAAAAAAGTTTCTACAATTGTCTTGATAGGATTCTGAAGGTGTGGACATCATGTTAGGAGTGTGTGCCAATGGGCTACACATTTACAAGGACAGACTCCGAATCAACCGTTTTGCTTGGCCCAAAATTTTGAAGATTTCTTACAAACGCAGTAACTTTTATATTAAAGTGAGACCAACTGAGGTAAGTACTTTTCTACCACAGCTCAGAAGCTATGTGAAAATACAGGCCAGTCTTTTAGTGGTTCCAGTTGAAAACTTAGGGTTATGTTTGCACCATATGGTATAGGACATACCACCATCTTGGGTGATATTACAGTTTCAATATGCCAGCATTTTCCTAATATCTGGATAGACCTAACAAGACAGAACAAGGGTAATTTGTTTTTAAGCCACATGCTGCACAGTAGTAATTTTATGTAAATGAGGTCTATTTGGGGAGGTCTAGAGTTTTGTTTTATGCTAAAGGTAGCTTATGATAGAGAAGTTTTACCATAAACCTGAGGTATTCAATCTGTACAATGGGCCTCCCTAGGGAGGTATGGCTAGCCCTCGGGCATCTTGGGTTGCTCAGCTGCATGTGCTGCCTCCCTACTTGTTGCTTTTCTGCAGCTGTGAACGAGTTGGGTGGGGCAGTGTGAGGTAGGGAGGGTGTGTGAAACGTGGGGGAAACGTGGGGGGTGAGGTGGGGAACCTGTGAAACATGGAGGGGGGAGGTTGTGAAGCCTCCCCGCCAAACCAAGAGAAGGCTGGCTGGGCAGCGGTGTACTCCTGGCAGCCTTCAAGCTGGGAGGGAAGAGTAAGTACAGGCAGCACAGCGCTTTCCTCCTCTTGGGAAGGAGGGAGCCCAGCCTCCTCTTGGTGGAGAGGGGGGTGTCCAAATGCCACAGCCTGCATTCCTCTGTCTTGCCTGGGGGGAATAGGGTTGGCATGTGCATGTTGGGGTGTATGTGTGTGAGCACACCCCCATCTGCTTTGGCGGTGAGTTGTAATCTTGCTCTGTGTGGCTGCAGTCCTATCCATGCTTTCCTGGGAGTAAGCCCCATTGACTCAAATGGGACTTACTGCCGAGCAGACCTACATAGGCTTGGGGTCTGTGTCAGCTTAACCAAGGATCTTCACCTTTCTCTTTTTCTTCCCCCTTCCAAAAAGGAAAAAAAAACCCACCTCTTGATCAGTTAAGATCAGTTCAAAAATTGATTAAAATATAAAAATACCCATTTCTTTTCAGCCACCCCCCTTTTTCCTCCTGTCTCCTTTTGGAGGGGGGGGGGTAATTCCCATGTTGGCTGCTATTAAAAGACAAAAGGCACAATCCTAGCTAGGTCCACGCAGAAGTAAGTCCTGTTGTGTTCAATTGGACTTACTCCCAGTGAGGTTAGGATTGCAGCCAAACAGTCTCTGGGTCTCAGTGTCACATCAGTTTGCAATTAGCAGATACACACAAAACAAAGTCTTCCCCTCCCCCAGCAAAGTCATCACTTCCCCCCTCCCTTTCCAAAACCCCCCAGGTATGCTGCTAACAAACTCAGGGCACAATCCTAACCAGGTCTATTCAGAAGTAAGTCTATTTTGTTCAATGGGGATTACTCTCAGGTAAGTGTGGTTAGGATTGCAACCTCAGTGCTGGCAGCTGTTTTTTTGTTTCTAGTGTATAATTATAACACTTTCATCCTCATTTTGGGGGTAACTGAGGTGAGGTGATATAATGGGGAGCCGTGGCCAATGACCATAAGGATCAGGGGAGCCGCGGGCCAGAAAAGTTCGAGAACCACTGCCATAAACCAAAGGTGGTATTAGCTGACACGTATGTTTTTCCCATGAAGTACACTTCAGCAAATGAATCAAAAGCACTTTGCTTTCCAGCTGCCTCATATTTCAGGAGCAATTGTCAGATCCATTTGAAATGTACAGTATTTGTTGTTGAAAGCAGAATAGAAGTTTGAAACCTGCTGAAGTATGTGAAAAGGAGGCATTTCAGGTTGATACTTGAAGGAAACTTATACTAGCTATTTAGTCTAACTTCTAACTTGCTGTTCATCCACTTGCTTTGGTTTTTAAATGAATCTGTGGACTACTGTCACTAGTTTTAGTAATGCTAATGCATGCAGTGTTCAACACTACAAGTAAAATGCTTATAGTTAAATATTTGATTAAAAATATATAATAGGCTATGAACCACAGACACTATATGTGTGTGGTGGCAAGAACTCTCCTTATAAGAAGGTTCTTCTAATTTTTGCTGGTCGAATCTGTGCTGCCAAAGTGGCAAGCCATAATTTAGTTTAGAAGTAAGTTGCCCCTTTGACCTTAGAACAGTTGTAGAAAAATCTTTGAAGCAAGCACTCACTGTTCTTGTGGCTGTCACATCTAAATACATTATTTTTTTGTTTTTTGATTATGTATTTTAATATTTTTCATAATCTAGACCAGACTTTCTCTGTTCATGTCACCCCTACAGTTCTCAGTAACTTTTCACAAAGCTCCTAGAGTCCTGTCGTTGTGTTTCCCTTAAAAAATTAAGATATCCCGTGGTGCCCCTGTGAGTTCAATGTACCGCCCCAGATCACTGCAGCACACAGTTTGGGAACTACGCATCTAGACTGAAGGCTTAGTCTAGAGAACAACAAGACAAGGCTTAGTCTAGAGAACAACAAGACAAAGGCAGGGTAGGAGAAGAAATTGGGAAAGGTAGGGTGATGGGATGTGATAGACGGTTTGGCACAATGAGAGGATGCGGGGACAAAGGAACGAATAAGCAGCCCATCCTGGGGCATTCCGTGTATAAATGCTTTTATGCGAATGCCCGAAGTCTACGAGCAAAGGTGGGAGAACTGGAATGTCTGGTGACAAGGGAAAATATTGACATAGTGGGCATAACGGAAACCTGGTGGAATGCGGAGAATCCGTGGGATACCGCAATCCCGGGCTATAAACTCTACAGGAGCGACAGGCAGGGGCGTGTTGGAGGTGGGGTGGCCCTTTATGTTAAGGAAGGGATAGAATCCAGCAAAGTAGAGATTGAAGGTGGGTCCGACTCCACCGTAGAATCTCTGTGGGTTAAATTACCAGGCTTGTGCAGCGATGTAATACTGGGGGCGTGCTATCGTCCTCCAGACCAGAAATCGGATGGGGACCTTGAAATGAGGAAACAGATCAGGGAGGTGACAAGGAGGGACAGGGTTGTAATCATGGGGGACTTCAATTATCCTCATATTGACTGGGTCAATTTGTGTTCTGGTCACGATAAGGAAACCGGATTTCTTGACGTGCTAAATGACTGTGGCTTAGATCAGCTAGTCACGGAGCCCACCAGAGGACAGGTGACTCTGGATTTAATTTTGTGCGGTACGCAGGACCTGGTTAGAGATGTAAACGTTACTGAGCCATTGGGGAACAGTGATCATGCTGCGATCTGTTTTGACGTGCACGTTGGGGGAAGAATACCAGGCAAATCTCTAACAAAAACCCTTGAATTCCGACGGGCGGACTTCCCTCAAATGAGGAGGCTGGTTAGAAGGAGGTTGAAAGGGAGGGTAAAAAGAGTCCAGTCTCTCCAGAGTGCATGGAGGCTGCTTAAAACAACAGTAATAGAGGCCCAGCAGAGGTGTATACCGCAAAGAAAGAAGGGTTCCACTAAATCCAGGAGAGTGCCCGCATGGCTAACCAGCCAAGTTAGAGAGGCTGTGAAGGGCAAGGAAGCTTCCTTCCGTAAATGGAAGTCTTGCCCTAATGAAGAGAATAAAAAGGAACATAAACTGTGGCAAAAGAAATGTAAGAAGGTGATAGGGGAGGCCAAGCGAGACTATGAGGAACGCATGGCCGGCAACATTAAGGGGAATAATAAAAGCTTCTTCAAATATGTTAGAAGCAGGAAACCCGCCAGAGAAGCGGTTGGCCCTCTGGATGGTGAGGGAGGGAAAGGGGAGATAAAAGGAGACTTAGAGATGGCAGAGAAATTAAATGAGTTCTTTGCATCTGTCTTCACGGCAGAAGACCTCGGGCAGATACCGCTGCCCGAATGGCCCTTCCTAACCGAGGAGTTAAGTCAGATAGAGGTTAAAAGAGAAGATGTTTCAGACCTCATTGATAAACTAAAGATCAATAAGTCACCGGGCCCTGATGGCATACACCCAAGGGTTATTAAGGAATTGAAGAATGAAGTTGCAGATCTCTTGACTAAGGTATGCAACTTGTCCCTCAAAACGGCCACGGTGCCAGAAGATTGGAGGATAGCAAATGTCACGCCTATTTTTAAAAAGGGAAAGAGGGGGGACCCGGGAAACTATAGGCCGGTCAGCCTAACATCCATACCGGGTAAGATGGTGGAATGCCTCATCAAAGATAGGATCTCAAAACACATAGACGAACAGGCCTTGCTGAGGGAGAGTCAGCATGGCTTCTGTAAGGATAAGTCTTGCCTCACAAACCTTATAGAATTCTTTGAAAAGGTCAACAGGCATGTGGATGTGGGAGAACCCGTGGACATTATATATCTGGACTTTCAGAAGGCGTTTGACACGGTCCCTCACCAAAGGCTACTGAAAAAACTCCACAGTCAGGGAATTAGAGGACAGGTCCTCTCGTGGATTGAGAACTGGTTGGAGGCCAGGAAGCAGAGAGTGGGTGTCAATGGGCAATTTTCACAATGGAGAGAGGTGAAAAGCGGTGTGCCCCAAGCATCTGTCCTGGGACCAGTGCTTTTCAACCTCTTCATAAATGACCTGGAGACAGGGTTGAGCAGTGAAGTGGCTAAGTTTGCAGACGACACCAAACTTTTCCGAGTGGTAAAGACCAGAAGTGATTGTGAGGAGCTCCAGAAGGATCTCTCCAGACTGGCAGAATGGGCAGCAAAATGGCAGATGCGCTTCAATGTCAGTAAGTGTAAAGTCATGCACATTGGGGCAAAAAATCAAAACTTTAGATATAGGCTGATGGGTTCTGAGCTGTCTGTGACAGATCAGGAGAGAGATCTTGGGGTGGTGGTGGACAGGTCGATGAAAGTGTCGACCCAATGTGCGGCGGCAGTGAAGAAGGCCAATTCTATGCTTGGGATCATTAGGAAGGGTATTGAGAACAAAACGGTTAGTATTATAATGCTGTTGTACAAATCGATGGTAAGGCCACACCTGGAGTATTGTGTCCAGTTCTGGTCGCTGCATCTCAAAAAAGACATAGTGGAAATGGAAAAGGTGCAAAAGAGAGCGACTAAGATGATTACGGGGCTGGGGCACCTTCCTTATGAGTAAAGGCTACGGCGTTTGGGCCTCTTCAGCCTAGAAAAGAGACGCTTGAGGGGGGACATGATTGAGACATACAAAATTATGCAGGGGATGGACAGAGTGGATAGGGAGATGCTCTTTACACTCTCACATAATACCAGAACCAGGGGACATCCACTAAAATTGAGTGTTGGGCGGGTTAGGACAGACAAAAGAAAATATTTCTTTACTCAGCGCGTGGTCAGTCTGTGGAACTCCTTGCCACAGGATGTGGTGCTGGCGTCTAGCCTAGACGCCTTTAAAAGGGGATTGGACGAGTTTCTGGAGGAAAAATCCATTATGGGGTACAAGCCATGATGTGTATGCGCAACCTCCTGATTTTAGGAATGGGTTAAGTCAGAATGCCAGATGTAGGGGAGAGCACCAGGATGAGGTCTCTTGTTATCTGGTGTGCTCCCTGGGGCATTTGGTGGGCCGCTGTGAGATACAGGAAGCTGGACTAGATGGGCCTATGGCCTGATCCAGTGGGGCTGTTCTTATGTTCTTATGTTAAGGCTTCCAATAGATTACAGAAAATGTTAGACTAGTAATACACAATCAGAATAATTAAATTCTCGGGCCACCAATAAAATTAAAAAACCCATAGATGTGTATTTTACAGATACATGTGCGTAGGACTGCCATGCAAGTGCAGGGAGCATGGACACTTGAATATATTCAGTAAGGATGTATACATAGCAGGACATGTTGTGATCTCAGTCTATGAACAGATGAACAGCTTTGAACAAACTTGCTATGTAAAATGAAGCAGTTTTGTACAATATTTATATTGCCTTTTTAATATAGGAGGAGGAATAGGAAAATGGTCAGAAGTGTTCTTTCACTGGTTAGAAAATATAATTGAAATAATTTGAAACATTGTTTGCCGGGTAGTCACAAAAGCTACAAGACAGCTACACTTTTACTAGTGTGTGTTCTCTGTACTCAAGGAAGTACAGTTATTGTGTGCAGTTGAGTTGGAGCCTTTGGGATTGAAAACATTTCTAATCTTAAGAAGTGAGAAATGTTGTTTTATGCAATTGAATGACTGTTAGCAACATTCTTCAGAAATTGTGTTAACTTTGGTGTGTGGAATCTTTCCAGCTGGAACAGTTTGAGAGTACTATTGGATTCAAGCTGCCAAATCATCGAGCTGCGAAAAGATTGTGGAAAGTTTGTGTAGAGCATCATACTTTTTATAGGTAAACTTTTTCCGTATTTCTTAACTGTTGGATATGGGTTCCATATGTCTCTCTCTGCAGGAAGAAAAACAACTTCAAGGGAATGATTTTAGTTGGCAGTGGAGCAACAGGAGGAGTGGCTTAAATGTTTATGCTGCTCTTGCTGTTCTACAAATTCCTATTCTCACTGATACGTATAGACAGAAAATCCACAGAACTGCTCATCCTGGTTTTAAAAATAATTTGATCTCTGAAGTGCTCCTTGGATACTGTAGACAAACAGCAGCTGTAAATAACTGAGTGTGGGGAGGGGAGAAGAGTGACAGCCCAATCCTAATGCAGGTGAGGCCAGTGCAGCCTCCACTGCATCCAGCAAGGGAGATGAGGCTGCTGGAGGCTTCCTTGGGGTAAGCGGACGCTCATTCCCTTGCCCCAGCAGCCGCTATTGGGCTACTTGGATCAACACAAGCAAAATTGCTGGTACAAATCCAAGTGGCCTTATGTCAGTGGATTTGGGCCAGGAGGGGGAATAGTTTTGTCATCACAAAAATATCTCTGAATATAATGATTCTGTGTTGTAGGCTTGTATCACCAGAACAGCCACCAAAGGCCAAGTTCCTGACATTGGGTTCCAAATTCCGCTACAGTGGGCGTACCCAGGCACAGACACGGCAGGCTAGCAACCTCATAGATAGACCTGCTCCGTTCTTTGAACGCACCTCCAGCAAACGTGTCTCCAGGAGTCTTGATGGTGGTAAGAGAATCTGGTCAAAATTGGTGATTATCTTGTTGATTAATACTGCTTTTAGATGGCACTACTAACTGATTGGATCCAGTGTATGACTCCTGAATACTAGTATTTGACCAGTGTAGGATTGCAAGACCACAATTCCCTGTAAGCTGCACAGCTGTATTAAAAGCTCTGTGTAATTGAAAAAAAGTTGCCATGCACCTGTCTCTTCCAATTATTCTTCTATCTCCTCCGTTTGTTCCCTTATTTCTCTCTCTTTGTATCTCTTTATTCTCAAAACATATCTGTTTCACCTGGTGTTTGGTTGATGGGTTGATATATGCACCACTGTAATACTACTGTGGCTTGACTGCTTCTTTCTGGACCAATTAGTTACACCCTTCCCCCACCCAATAACTCTACTGTGTGTGTGTGTGTGTGTGTGTGTGAGAGAGAGAGAGAGAGAGAGAGAGAGAGAGAAATGATTTTACTTATTGCTTTTATACAGTGCAGATTTTATTATGGAGCTGTGTAAGCTGCCTTGGGGATTTACTAAGTCATGGGAAAGGTGGTATATAAATTTTTCAATTTTATCTCCCTGCCTTGATGCTGCAAGGAGAGAAACCAGGCATATATGCATATTGCTGGTAGAAGTGATTCTTGTATCTCTTCCCTTCCTCAGTGCTGTACTAGCCACTGTAGGGAAGAAAGCCAGGAATGTCTGTTGTGCATATCGCTGATAGAAGGATCCTACAGGTTATGGTACTATTTGAGCTATCTTCAATAGAATAGCATGGAAAAAGGCACAAAAATCTTGTACTTTTTACGAGGAAAAAAACTGCAAAGGAGGACAACAAAAATAATCAAAGGTTTCTAGCTTGGGGGGAGAAGGGTGAGTTGAGTTGAGAGGGAAGAGGAACTAAGGGTGGGGTAATAAATAGTACAGAATATTAATGCATAGTAATTAATGAACCATTCAGAACTAGCTTCTATATTGTTCACAAAACCATTAAATGTATGTAGCAGAGCAGAATTGTTTGTCCAAACATTTTTTTTGACACGTTATGTATGCAGTTCTCATGGTTGAATTCAGAATCCACCTGAACTTCCAGATTTATTCAACCATCTTTACCCTATAAAAATCTGGGTAAATATTGCACAAATTAATCCACACAATGGATTTAAACAATTTTTCTTGTAGCTCCAGTAGGTTTCACAGACCAGAGTCTACTTAAAGACTTCTCTGCTACAGCTGTGGGATCTGCTGGTGATAGAATCTTGGAAGCTACTGGACAGTCCAAATTAAAAGATGGCGAAGGAAGAGATGAGGATGGAGGCATAGCTAAAATACCACAGTTAGAAGATGGAAAGGTATGATTGCTTGATGCTCATTTTCAATTTTGTAGAAGTAATAGATTTAGAAATTTATTCAACCTAGAATATTAACAAACCATAATATTGCTTTGTCAGCTGTAGTAGAGTTGCTTTGTGACTTTAACTTATAATCTGCGGCTTGGTTTATGCACTGGCTGCCCTATCTATGTATGGGTGGGGCTTAGGATGAACCAACCCATGCAGTGGAGGGAGAGATTGTGCACTGCCTTTCACCTTTGCTATAGGACAGAATACTTGAATAATCTTTAGAGATGAACTAGCTACAGAGGCAGAGTTTGCTGTGGTGACGACATATGCAGCCTTATTCTAAGGCAACACGCTTGGTAATGAACTGCTCTAGAACAGCTTGATACTTGGCCTTGCTTGGAGGTTTCTACATCTTATTCTATACAATAATGAGAGAGGCTTAAATCAATGTGTATTTTTAATTCACAGAGCCAGGGTGGTGTAGTGGTTTGGGAGGTGGACTTAGACCTGGAAGATCCAGGTTCGAATCCCCCCATAGCCACAAAGCTTCCTGGGTGAACTGGGCCAGTCACTTTCTCTCTGCCTCATCTACCTCACAGGGTTGTTGTGAGGACAAAAGGAGGGGAGCAGCTGTGTATACCGCCCTGAGCTCCTTGGAGGAAAGGTGGTATAAAAATGTGAAAAATAAATAAAATAAATCATTATTATGATGTATTCAGACTTGCTCCCTGTATTTCATTTTATACAACTTACATATTATGCTATGAATGTGTACAATAACACCTAACTAGGCAAAGTGCACATTTGTATTTGTTAGACAATTGTATTGGTTTTCAGAGTTAATATGGGTGATTTAAACATCACAATAAGAAACTGATGTAGAACTGAATGTGTGTGAATGTGGATGTTCAAATTTTTCATCAGGTTATCTAATGTTTGCCTGTGGTGCTCAGGAGCACATGGAATCACACACACACTTCACACACACACTTCAATACCTTTATTGGCACATGGAATCATAAGAGGCATCACCCTTAGAAATGTACAAGAAAATTACCTTCAGGTCATAGTCTGCTGAATATTTTGTGCGGATATTTAATATTTTTATTTTGCTATTTGATGATTAGGCAGTTAAATATAAACATGTCTTTTTAAAAAAACATTTTTGTAAATTGGGGTCCTTAGCGTCCAAGGGAAAAACTGTGGTGAAAGCAATAATCTTAAACACTGTTTGTCCTCATATGCTGCTGTCTCTCTGGCCACTTTGTGTTAAAGCTTCAGTGTCTGTGTGTTTCCATTTATTGTGACTGCACTACTACAGTCCCAAATAATAGAGCATAGCCCTTACAAGGAGGCTAAAATTAACCAAAAAGCTGGTTGAGTTGGTGATCCAGGCATCTAGATTACATGTTCACTGATCTGAAAACATGGGACTTATGATTATTTGCAGTATCTACTTATAATAGTAGTGCTATCCCTACTTTAAGTAGATGTTCTCACTAACCATTTTCTTTCCTCCCCTTGTGTATTCCTTCTGCCCACAAATGTACATTTATGACATGATCTCATCTACATATGTGTTTTGACTTTTTTCCTCTCCTTTCAGTCTGCATGCATGCATCAGTCTTCACCTCCCATTCACTCAGTTTCATCCTGTCACCCAAACCTACCTCCTGTCCCTGAAATGGACATGTTTTTAGACATTTCAGAGGATGATTATCTAGGTAAACCTGTGTATGCACCCTCAGACAGCAGGGATTGCAGTCTTGTGTTAGAAACACCAGTGTATGGCAGAAAGGAAGAGAAGTTCCTTACTGATACCTTGGAACCCATGAATATCTTGGTGACTGGCCATTGTCTTCCTCTTGCCCTACAGAGAGGAGCTTGTAAAAGCATTGGTTACAAAGATATTGTGTCTGGCTTTCTACTTAGTTTGGGCAAATGCTTTCCTTTCAGTTTCCCTTCTCTGCTTGATGAGGATGGTTACATTAATTTTCCTAGCCTTCCTGCACTGTGCATCTCCTTCCTTCCACCTGATCTTCAACACTATGTTCCCATTACTTCTTCCTCCTTCATTCCCTTTTTCCTCCTCATTTTTGTGCTGCTTCTTTCTGCTTTCCAGTCAGTTCCTTTCTCACTCACATTGTCCCTTCCTGTCGCCCTATCCCTCTGCTACCTGGAACCTAAGGCAACATCTCTGACTGCCTCTAATGACACTGACCTAAAAGACAAAGCTGAGGAAGAGGAGGTGTGTGTAATTTTGTTACCTAAATACCATTTGCATGTAGATTTGCTTTGGAATACCAAGAGGTAAATTCAATCTTGCATATTTGAGGCTGTAGATTTTCAATTTTTTATTTTATCTCCTTTGATACTTACTCTTAACGTAAGATTTCAAGTCACTTTTTAAAAAAAGATTATACGAGTATATAATTTTATTCACCAGATACTGAATTTAAAGAAAGAGATTCTAGAATATATTAATACACATGGCATACTGTACTACTTATAGCCATTTCAAACAGGATGATAGAGATTTGGCAAAACAGTTGCCCCTGTATGCTACCCCTGCCACCTGGAAGTGCTGCTTAAACATGCCTCTTTATGAATCCATTGATGGAGGTGCTGCTGGAGTTGAACAATGCTTGAGGTGAACATAAGGGAGCTCCCAGTTATGTTAACTGGCCATTAGGCACAGAATTCAGGAACACTGTTTTTAACTTTTTATGCTTTTCTTAATTGCCCATAATTCATTCCAAGTCCCTTTTTAAAAAGTCTTCCTTTTTTTTTTAATACCAATAAGTAAATATATGAAAGACTAGTACTACAAGTCTGTGTCACCCATGAAGTAAAAAAAAAAGTAGCAGGTGCTTGGGATAGCAATTGCACTAGGCAACAAGCTTTAGGGGGAGCAACAAGCTAAGAACATTAGTGACCAAAATTGTGAAAACCATGGTATGTACGAATAGTACCATCATGCTATATATCAGGGGTGTCCAAAGTTTTTGGCAGGAGGGCCACATCATCTCTCTAACACTGTGTCGGGGCCGGGGGAAAAAAGAATTAATTTACATTTAAAATTTGAATACATTTACATAAGTATACATAAATGAATATATTAAAGATGAACTTATATGAATGAATGAATGAATGAATGAATGAAGGTCTTGCAATAGCTCAAGGCCTATAAAAGGCCTTGCACAAAGCAAGGCTGGCCTTTCCTTTGCTGCTGCTACTGCATCATAGATGTGAAACAGCAAGCAGTGGAGGAAACCCTCATCCCACAGCTCATGCGAGAGGTCAAACAGTCGCCCTCACGCTGAGAGCAGTTGCATTGGGCCAGTGCAGGCTCCAACAAATCTCTGGAGGGCCAGAGGCTCATTGGAGACTGGGGTCTCCCTGAGGGCCACATTGAGAGACCTCGATGGCCACATGTGGCCCCAGGGCCGGGGTTTGGGCACTCAATTTACCCAAAGTTAAAGTACTCAAATGTTGTACATTAAAGTACTCAATGTTGAGTGAAAGGTAGCACTTGAGTGAAAGAGTAGCATGTACAATATCTAACTTGTAAAAAACCATTTTATTAATTTTGCTCTTAAGCTTTAAGGTACCTGGTGCTTTGACTACTTACGCTGGAAGCGTTTTCCATATGACAAACAATGCAGTTTAAAGTACTTGCTATGAACTTTAATGAAAATTGAAAGCTGAAACTTCTGCCTTCTTAAAACACTGAAATAATTGTTGTGAAGCATCTGTCTACAGTTCACAATATTGGAGTCATAACTATGTCCCAGACAAAAACAGCTATATGATAATTCCTAAACACAGACAATAAGATGGGATGCGTTTTGTAGTGAAGAAATCATAAATTCAGATGGATAGATACACTTCATTGAAGATACTGGGTTGTTGTTATGAATAGAAAGAAACTCATGCAAATAAATTTGTCTACCCCCTTCTGCATCCTTTCCCCTGAAAAACCTTGTGGAACCTTCTAGAAGGAGGTAGGATGGAGAGGCTGTGGGGGGAGGGTGGTGGGTGGTGATGGGGAAAATCTCCTGAAATAGGACAGAGAAAGCTTTCACTCCAACTCAGGATCCAACATGCTAGCTACATTCTGAATCCTTAGAGACCTGTTGCCAGTCCATAGACAGTACTGTGATAGGTGAAACTAAGATCATATGACATAGTGCAGCTTCATATGCTCAGTCCAATACCTATGCCTGATTTCAGTGCTCCTAATTGTGTGGTGCTGTCTCATTTAATTGTTAAATACATTTAATAATGAGTATTCTAAAACTCAGATAAGGAAGATAACAAAAATGAACCCTAGAAATGTGGTTGCACAGTATAGGAAAATATGCTCTTTCAGGTGAGTGAGAGAGATATGAAAATAAAATAATAATGCATTTAAAACATACAAATTTTGCAATATCTGGCAAAAAAGGGCAACTCAGATATGAAAACAAAGTATGGTTTGCATCAAAGAAGAAGTATCTAATTTAACAAACACCTTTTTCCCCCAAAAGAATTGGAGGAAAATACACTCTGCTTGTATTTAATTCTAATTGTATTGTTATCGCAGTGAATGACTTTGTATGATCAAAATTGAAGCTACTCTCCTTCCCTTCTATTTCAAAATATCTGCTGATAAGAAATAAAGTAATGTAGAATAACAGACAAATCTTCTACTTCACTTATACCAAAAATTAGTTCAGCCACTTCTTCAGTGGTGTAAGTAAAAGACCACAGTGATCTAATAACTTGAGCTGCATCTTAAGCCAAAACAATCAAGGTTTGTTAATGGAGCACCTGTTTGCTTTGCTGATAATGAGTGGTTGTGGTACAAACAAAACCTCTGTGTTGCTTCAGTAGTGTTGCTAATGAGTATTTTCTTTTGCTGGTCCTTGGTGGTGCCATTGCATAGGTGGAGACAAAAGAAGAGGACATTCAGAAGAAGGTGGATGATACTTTCAATTTAAACCTAGTTATTGCCTGCTACTGTTGGTGCTTGAGGCTTCTGTAGCTTATGTTTGCATAGTGGCCACCCACAGTATAATTTTAAAGCCCTATTGATTAAGCTGTTAAGCACTTCATGTTTGTGTTTGCTGATCATGAGTTTTTTTATGTCTTTTTGTGTGTGTACTTTAATTTCACAGACATACCCCTTGAGAGTAGATGGGGAAAACATTTATGTCAGACATAGCAATTTAATGTTGGAGGTTTGTATAACTAAAGGAGCACATTTTGTTCTCATGGGCTGCTAGGCTGCATGAGATGGGAGGTCACTTGCAGGCTGCTCTAGGCACGGTGCATGAAGTGCATGGGGATGTTCAACTTGGACATGCATGCTGAAAATCTTAGTCACTTTATAAGTAAATGAATTATAAGAATGTAGCTGGTAGATATGTTACAGTGAAGATTGGGACTTATAGCCCTGTTTAGATGTTAAGATTTCTATCAAATGTTAGAGCTTTCCATAATCTTATTTGTGGACGCATCATCCAAAATGTATTTTTGAGACAACTTATGCCACATATTTCCTACACACAGCTGGAAATGTGAGTAAAGAGAAATGGTACAGTGAAGTTAAAATTAGAAAGTTTTGAGTTCTCTGCCTGAAATGTATCTTTTGGACAACCATTTCAAAAATTTCTCCATGGTTTCTAGACAACTGAATCTTACTTTATATTAAAATTATGCTTTCCTCCGGATTCACCTTTGTTGTAGTCCTTGGTACTCTGAGGCATAATTTGATAAGTGTTTTTGACAGGAAAAAATAGCTGTTTTACGCACAGTTGATCTGAGATTCTTTTGACATCTCAATTAGATAATATGGTTTAACTGTTGCAATATAACTGTAAGCAAACTAACGAGATGTAATCCAAGAGGGATGAGCCTTGTCATCCAAATGGGGCTATTCCTCCTGTTAGATTAGATCTATTATTTATGTACATATGACAATATTTCATGAAAATCTGCAGACTTACAGTAACCTTACTAATACGTTCTGTTGCTTTTTGGCAGCTTCTGGTAACTGAGTATATACTTCATATAAACTTCACTAAAATGCCATAAAGCATACGGTATAACATTGTTTTAAATAAATCCAAGAAAGGTGCCTGGTCTCAATCCAATGCTATTAAAAAAATAAAAATAAGGCTCAGACTATGATAAAATTATGTGCCAATTGGTTAAATTTTCAGTAAGTTCTCAGTATAAGCACATCCACTAGGTTTTTTTTTAAGTGGACGCTTTTGTATTTACACATTTATAGTTTTATATTCTGATAGCATCCTGTGCTTAGCAGAGACCTGCAAACAGGATTTGGACTGATTGACAGCTATACAGACACATCCAGCCCCCTTTCCATCAACAGAATGCCCCCCCCCCTTTATGCGGTCTCATCCCAACTTCTCATATCCTTAGTCTCACTTTAGACCCCAGCTTCATTCTTTCCCTGTCTCTCCTGCCACATTCTGTTTTTTTCTCTTCTCCGATGTGCATGTTGTCTTGCTGCCCTACTCCATCCTTTATTTTTACTAAAGCATGTGGTGAGTAAAACTCCCAGGAATTTTGAGAACCACTGCTTTAGGAAATACAAAGAATAGAGATGTGGCAAGGTGTCATAACCTATATTACACTTGTGGCTAAGATGAAAACTGAGCCTTAACATAGCTGAATCGGCCTAAAAACTAATCTGAATAACATATTTTATATTAGAACAGAAAGTGAGACCCGAGGCAACTTCAGATACAGCCTGCAAATTAGCTTTTATAGTTTTTTGCCCCATTTTGTAGTTCTCTGTCATTAAGAATAACATGTCAATTAAAAGCAACTGTGGACATCAGCCTCTTGCATAGAGAGAACCACAGCTGGAAGCTTGCTAGGTGTTGATCCCCACTAGTTTTTTCTCCATTTTCAGCAAATAATAATACAAGTTACTTCTCCTGTAGCAGTCAGTGTGTTTATGTATTGACCTGTTACATAGAGGGTATATCTATGTAATATATCTTCATAGATATATTACATAGATATATATAGACACATAGATATATTATGTGTTATATCTAATATAACACTATCACTATACTTTTCCCCATAGAAGCAATGGCAGCCACAAGTTATGTCACCCTCCCATCACACTAAATTCATAGATGTTTGAGACTGGGGCAAGGGATACATCTGGCTTTTCTAGCTGAATCTTGCTCCATAGTAGTGAATTTCTGCCAAATCCTTCTTTGGGTAAAAGTTGCAGGTGCATTCATTATGGACATCGTTGCAGCATCACTTCACAATGGAAAATGCAGCAGTGCATTCATTTTCATGAGACTAGTGCCAGGCTTCAGTGGAAGTGCTATAGCAGAATTCTTGGTGGATTGGACCCACTGGTTAGGTTGATATGAACCTGTGCTTCCTGTACATTTGTTCAGCTACTTCCTCTTATGGCAGGATGCATGCAGGTAGCACAAGAACTTTAAGGGGAGCATAAAAGGTGGTACAGGGCACTTTTGCATGGAACTATTCTGATCCTCATAAATTTTGTTGTCAGTGTCATTCAATTCATGTTATCTAAACCTAAAATATAAAATGACATTATTAAAAATGTGAGATTTTTATATTTTATATAATATAAAAATACTAGGGATGTGAGACCCCTAATCATGTGTATCTGCTTTTAAGCAAAAGCCAGCAACAATTAAAATCAATGTTTGTTCTTTTAAGTATTAGAAAATATTTATATTGTGTCAACATGGCAGGGATAAGAATAGGAAATTTCCTATCCTAAAAAATAAGTTCAACCATTTAAATTAGCAAATTCCTTTTGGATTTTAAATGCCAGGCACTTTTCATGGCTTGTTTGTTTTAAGTTGGTTTGTGTTTGTCATGTATTGTCCTGCTCTTTTTACATTACACATTGCTAGGACCTGGATAAGACCCAGGACGAGTTACTGAAGCATCAGGCTAGCATTAGTGAACTCAAGCGCAATTTTATGGAATCAACACCTGAGCCACGCCCCAATGAATGGGAAAAGCGGCGTATCACACCTCTGTCTCTGCAGACACAAGGGGTATGTCAGTAAAGACCCTTGTTAGCATGCATAGTCACAGAGTTAAGAAAACAGTTGCAATGTATATTTTATAAAAATAAGAGGTCTGCTAATATGAAATTTGTTTGTTCTTAATGCTCATTAACAGTGTATGTTGCTTTGTTTGCAAAATCTTAGGCGTTTAAGACAATAAAGTACAAGTAAAGAAACTGCCCAAGACAATGCAACTTTATAGTTTTTATAAAGGGTATAGAATAGTAACAGACTTTATTGTTGCCCCATTTACAGTAAATGAGGGTAAACATAGTTCACAAATTGACTGACCAAAAATCTAGAATGAGTCATTCAGTGGCACTAATCTCCACACTTTCCTAATGCAACTTTTTAATTTGTCTATATTACGGCAATGCTCTTCAACTGACTAACTCCCAGGTATCCTCATAGACTTTACCAAGACGTTTCCACTGTAAAATGTTTATTTTTTAAGAGAAGGGTTTTTTCAGTACTATCATCCATCCAGATGGTGGTATTTGTTTGTGAGGTGAGTAAAGTATCTGTATAGCATAAATTATGCTCAATGCATAAATAAGTCTGTTCCATTGAACCAGACTTTTAAATATATGCTAGTGAGTTTTAGAATCAGTAGTAGTTTACATCTTGTATGCAGGGAGGAAAAAATTACTACTTGGGTAGTACCTGATTTATAAGAGTATTTTCTACTGGGAAAAAATAACTTGTTTCTGCCAAAATATGCCCCTGGGTGTGCCAGTAAAGCAGGTGCTTTATTAGTCTGATTGTCCTGCTGTAATAATGGTCTAACATTTTCCAACTGTGCTGTGGTGCTGTGGAGCATCACAGCAAACTTATAAGGGCACTGCAGGATATTTTAAATGTCTAAGGGAAACTCAGTACCAGAACTGTAGGAGCACCATGAAAACATTACTGAGGACTGTAGGTATGCTATGAACAGAGGATGTCTGGGAACCTCTGCCTTAACCTCCTAACGTTGTGGGTGGGGTAGTGGTGGTGGTGTGAAATTTCAGGTCCATGCCAGTGATTCTCAGAGGTGTTTTTTATATTCTGTCTGTGATTAACTTCCTTTCATGCTTTTAAAAGCTTAGTGCTTGTCTTGTTCCTTGTTAATTTCCACAAATACAGAAAAAGATTTCCTGTGCAAGGTGCTATCAAAAGGGAGGAGTGGGCTTTGAGGCTCATGGGTTGCTGAAGGAAACTGCAGATGATACTACATGGAATTTTGGATAATGCCCTTATGAAACATTTTGGTTCTGTGGTTGTGACATCAACTTTGGAATACATTAGCTAACATCCTTTTTTCAAGGTTAAAGTCAACACCATAGATGCATCACACTCTGAAAATAATAGATATGATTATCAGATTTTGAGACTCAGTTGATTTTTTTTCATGCTTGGAGTTTTGTCACCCTGAATGTAAGTTGACATCAGTTATATTCATTCTGTTAGTAGAGAACTGGAGGATAGTAATGTTGAGTTCCTTTCAAGCGTCCTCCAGTTCTAGTTCCAGAGAATACAGCAGTTGCTAATGCTGTAACTGCTTTGATCTAGAAATGAGGATTTAAAGGCCACCATTTGATATGCAAAATATATTTATGTTGCTAGTATTTCCAAATTGGATATGGCAATTCAGCTTGTACCCAGCCAGTCTTGGGACAGTGGCAAACTTTGTGCTGTTCTTAGAATGCCTGGCTATTGACTCCAATGTCTTAGTCCCAAGAGGACTGTGCTTTCATCAGACACTCTGTTTGACATGCGAGGGTCCCATTGGACAGTGAGGTAGGAAATGAGTTTGGCTTGCCTTTTCTGTGCAGGTGCTGCAAGATTGAACAGTCACTTCAAGAAGTTTGGTTTAAGGAGTGTTAATCTGAGTTAAGAAATTATCTCAACAGCTTAACTGCTAGAATCCTCTTTTTAAAGTGTCTAACCCTTCTCAGCATGTGAGAGCCAAGAGGGAAAAACCATTTTTTTCTCACTTAGGAACTCATTAGCTGCAAAGCAGAGGAGAAAATATGCAACTCTTGATCATATTTTCAAGATTTGGGAGAGTTCAGTTATCATGTGGCCGCCTTTTCAGCAACCTTACTTCTGCTGGGGCATCACTTCATAGCTCAGTAGCTGAGGGCAGCTAATGGCGAAACTGAGAAAGCTCCATTATCATAGGGACCAGATGAAGAGCTCCCCCAGCCTTGTGTTTGACACTTCTGCCCTATTGCATAATTAGTTTAGAGGCCAGCCCATGTCATTCACTCAACTGGTCTCCTTTAGTCTTCTATTTCAGATAGCACTACTGCTTGCAGATCCTTAAAAGTGGTTATTAATTCTGCCTGGAGAATATTTGTTAGTTAGCAATGCAGTGACTTTCTAACCAGTATGGTGGAGGTCATATACTTCCTTCACGGTTTGAAGGTTGCCACACTGGCTATTCTTTTCTATCTGGAATGTCAGAATAAACCTTGTAGCAAATGCGATTTGCTCACAATGATTTGTTTCTTTTTAATTTGCCAGATCTAAAGTATCATAATTTGTAGCTTCTCTTTGGTATTGCTCATCAGATATACTACTAGAAAAAAGTGATTTTATTCATCTATTGTAGCCATTGTTGCAAAGGATTCCTTCAATCTTTCTGTAATTTATCTATCTGTCTACACTGATTCTTTAACATCAAGGGAGCCTAATGCATTTCTGACTGCATGTGTTTATTTCTTAATCTGTTTATGCTAGTACAGTGGTACCTCGCATAACGAATGCCTCGCGCACCGAAAAACTCGCAGAACGAAACCGTTTTGCGAAGTTTGATAACTCGCACAACGAATTTTTATGACCCGTGCTTCGCAAGACGAATTTTTGTTTTGTTTCGTTTTGGTTTGTTTTAAGGGGAGGATCTTCATGTCAGTTTATGATCCCGTCCACCCTAGTAAGGGGAGGATCCTCATGTCAGTTTATGATCCTGTTCACCCTAGTAAGGGGAGCATCTTCATGTCAGTTTATGATCCCTGTTCGCCCTAGTAAGGGGAGGATCCTCATGTCAGTTTATGTAAGTAAGTCCCATTATGCTTGCTCCCAGGAAAGTGTACACAGGATTACAGCCTTCAAGCTCCCCACCCAGCATCCCCCCCCCCCGTTTTTGAAATCCTCAGTACAGTATGTATGCCTTTAAAGAGCACTTAATAAACACTTTGTAAACCAAATTTGACTTTGTTCTGACTTTTCTTGCCCATAGGAACGCATTAATTAAATTTCAATGCATTTCTATGGGAAAACGCACTTCGCAAAACGAAAAACTCGCATAACGAAAGGACTCGCGGAACGAATTTCGTTATGCGAGGCACCACTGTACTGTAGAAAACACTTACTTTTGTTTTCATTATGGTAAACGTGCTTACTCAGATTCTTGTGTGCTCACAACTAGTGATAGATTTTATTATGTGTTAAGATTTCTGTAAGAGGTAACAAGTTGCAATAAATGCTGAAGTTTTTCCTTTTTAGAATTGGCTGTTCAGCTTAAAAATCAGCAATTTTAATTTTTTTTCAAGATGTAAAAAGGGATTAGATCATCAGGTTTTCATACCAGTGTCTCCTAATACAGCATATGTGACTTAATTATGTAAAATTGTTCATATAATTTTAAAGGGGTGGGATTTTTCATATTGATGAATTTCATGGCTTTATGCAGGGACATCGTATGCAATAACAAGTAATTATTTTGGTGAAATAATATTATGTTGCCAATTTGTCTCCAGTAGTACTGAAATCTACCAAATTACTGAGCAGCAATGCTAGAATCCATTTTGCCCTGGGAGCAATCTGCAACTGAAGCAGTTATTGTGCCCATGTAAGAATATAACTCCAGTAGTGATATCTTTTGTACATTAAAACAATTTCAATTTCAAAAATTTTTATTAGGCATTGGAACATTAAAACATAAATTTGTCTTTTACATTTTGATATCATTTAGTATCTGTGTAATGAAAGAATTACTTTCTGGCTTTAGATAATACTTGTATGATAGAATATGCAAATTGTGGTCCAATGATTAAACCCATCAGTTCTAGATTTTGAAGATATTTGTTGCTGAGTTACAAATTGGGGGTGGGGGGAGTGTCCCTTCTTGGTAAACGTAGTGTTAGGACAAACTCAGTTGCTGTCATATGTCATTTCATTATTTAGAATTTTGCTACAGGACAAGTACCTCTCTCTCTTCTTCACTTTTTCTTTTTTTCTCACTTGTCTACACACATGTGCACACGTATATACATATTGTGTACACTGCAGCTAGGCAGTAGCATAGTAGATACCACTGTTTTAAACATGACTCTGTTTTGTAGCATTGTGAATTCTAGAGCAGACTTCTAGGAGATAATAGGATGTTTTTAAGCTGAAAAAAACACATAAATATAGTATATGTTCTGCTTTTATTAAATACTGAGGAAAGCATGCACAGGACCTTTTAACAGTCAGAGTATAGGTTAATAATACACTTATAATTTCTGAGTTGTATCCTACAGTTATACAAGCTGTTTTCCTAATCTATTCCACACTGAGTCAGTTCCCCAAGCCCTCTAAAAATCCATACATCAAGAATTGTGGAACCTTACTTAATGGCGCAGCATGCAGTGCAGGAGGCTACTATGGGAGGCGCAAGTACCTTGCCTGAAGTGCTATGGGTGAATAGCATCCTTTTAAAAGCGTTCCTGTGTTTCTTGTTCAAAAGTGCCCTAGATATATTAGCGGAGCAAGCCTAAGCCTATATGAGTTTACTCAGAAGTCCTACTGTATTCAGTGGGACTTACTCTTAACAGCTTTGACACAACATGGCTGTAGTTTTTAACTTAGAATTGTGTAATGACAGACTACAAATTATATGCAAATGCTGTCTTGAAGCTTTAGTATTGGAACAGCAGGTTTCAAAGTGAGGATTGAAACCTACAAATGGTGAGAGAAAGAGACACTTGATTCTTTTTCTGCTCACTGTCACCCTGTCCCAAATCATACCCCAGCAGTTCACCCCCTCGCTTTTTGCAATCAAGCGTTTTGAACACTGTGTTTTGAATGTTTCTAGCAGGGGCTGGTGCTGTGTACATTTGCATGTAAAGGCACAGTAGATTAAGCCCATGAAGATTAAGCAATACTAAACTGCTCAATTCACTTGCAGTTGTGGTTTGTTGCATTGCCAAAGATGTATTGCTTTTTCCTTCATATTTGGTGTGAAATATTCATTATGAATATTATGAAATTATGAAATATTCATTATGAAATTGTATTCATAATACAATTATGAAATTGTTAAACTGCAGTTCTGAAAGCTTGAAAACAATCTAGTTTTAGTGGCTAGATTTAGTGGCTACAGAAAGGTTTTTCACTGGGATTTCATTTAGTTTTAATATGACATGATGTTTAAAAGCAGTAAAAGTGAGCAAAGTATATAATAGCAGACTCCTAAATATAGCTACTAATTTTTTTAAAAAAATTGACTTAAATGTAGAATGTGTATTATATCTTTTTTAGGGAAACGTGTTTGAATGTTCTTTTTTCCGTTTTTTCTTCATGTCCTCTGTTTCATTTCTTGCTTGATGTTTTCTTTCTTTTGTAGGTCTCTCTGTTTTGTCTTCTGCTGTTAATTCGTTGCTTTTCATTTTTTAACTTGTCTAGAGCCTAGAAGAGGAGATAGCATCAATTTTATTTAGTAAAGAGGGTTTTTCCACTAGCATGAAAACTGCCTTCAGTTCAGCTACCTCATGGACAGCAGAGGGCACTGCTGTGAAAGATAATGCATCTTCTGAAAAGCTTTCTGCCTCACCCTTCTCTCAGCTGCCTGAGGTGCTTTTCCACATTTCCTTTTTACAACATAAAGCCATAAATGGCAAGTAGGGCTTTCTTTAAATGTGCCAGATTAAGTTTGCATTTTGTGTACAGTGATAAAGGATTCTAAGCTACAGTTAGGCCAAACAAACACTGAGCCTGATTCAGAGCCTAATGGGAGCTCTGCTATGTATCTGTAGTTCTTGCATGAATGGGCTTTCCTCATCATTTCAGTACTGGCCACAGCTCCATGTGCAGTGGGCATGGTTTGCTGAATCTTAAGCATTTATACTTTATTGTAACACCCCCTAATCTTGTTCTCAGTAGTTGGTGAAGAAGTTAACTCAGTAGTATTAATGAAAATTGCCTAAGAACATATCATCAGAAGTCTAGGTGCTTCTTAGACATAGACCTTCAAAACTGATAGTTTTTTACATTAATCTGATTTGAAATTGTCAGCTGTGGCTGAACCAACTTTAGTTAGTAAAATCAAATTAAGTCACACATGCTGTGCTGGGTTTAATAAAAGCAATTGCTACATTTTTATCTTTCATTTTTCTTAGTCCATTTTTATATGCATGTGACTTCTTTAGCTTTTAAAATCTGCATCAATCAGTTTGTCTTGACTATAGTTCATAATGCATTTTAAATCTAGTTTCAGTTTATTTGGAGTAGTATGATAATATTTATATGGCTTTCTAAGTGTTCTGTCTATTCCTTACATGTCTGTTTGCCAGTTGCACTCCATAGAGTAAATGCTACACTTGTACAGTCAGATTTCATGTTCCTCAGATGCCCAGTTTCTTGAAGAGTTTGATACTAGTTTATTAGAATACCTTAAGATTACCTAAAGGATACTATTAGGGCATTTTTTTTTTTTTTGCCTTTTTCCCCTCTCATTTGTGTTATCAGAAAAGAGGGTTACAAATCCCTAAAATAAAATGATAAATTAAAACAGAATAACGTTAGAAAATTGTAGTTTGGTATACATAGACATAGTTGCTATTGAATCTTTGGTTTGAGACCTTGGCCAGTGTATTAGTTTTTACAGGCACTTGATAGCACTTTATTCCAATTTATATAGAACAAATTGCTTGTTTATAAAAAAAAAAACCACCCAGAATATTTATTTCACTGTCAAACCTGCCCCATCTCAAGGAAGACTTCAGTTGAAAAGTATCTAGATAAATTAGCTAAAATAAATATGCAAAAACTCTTAATGCTTATTCCCAACTGCTAAATGCCATCTACATTTCAAAAAGGTGAGGAAATATGCTGTTTTTAATGAGTCCACCAGGTGTAGCAATCTTTACAACTCTGTAGTCTAAAAAATATACGTAGTCTATTTTCAGTGTGTGTTTTCTGTGCTGCTTTAACATAACTGTGTCATATCTGTTGGTGTACAGTTCCTTTGTACTATTATGTGAAATGATAAAATCAAATGCTTGTCAACAAGTGTAGAAACACTTATTTATATGTGTCTTCTGGTTGCTTTTTGCTTCACAGAAGTTTGCTCCCAAAACAGAAGAGCCTTCCATTGGAGCCAGCAGGACTATTAAGGTTCAACTATTTTGCCATAGTCCATTCAATGCTGACATTTCAAAATCTTCATCCTTCTTTCTTTCCTTTTTTCATTTAACTATTATGGCCATCTTTGTTCCTCATACGACTTGAAACACCCATCACTTAATTTTGTGTTCATTATTTTATTTATTCATATGTCCTACTTTTTGTTTTTCCTCATCCATTTGTTTTGTGCAGAGTTCACATGAGACTCTGAACGTAGTGCAGAAGAAGCAGGCAGAGGTTGGGATAGAAGAGACAGTAGTCACAGACGACACCAACAGGGGTAAAATACAAGTTGTTGTCTCTGATGGTGAGGAGACCCAGAAGACAGAACATCCAGCAAAAAAGGACTCTTCATCATCTGATAGCAGCAGCAGTAGTAGTGAGAGTGAAGATGAAGCAGGAGAATATCGGCCACCCCAACTGATGGCTCCGGATGCCATAAAAGAAGAACTAGAAGAAAAAGAAGGTACCAAAGAGGAGGAAGAACACAAAGCACCGACCACTGTGTGTGTGGAAATTTCAAGAGAAGTCAACCCAGTTCAAGTAATTGTTGAACATACACAGGTTTTAGTCGAAGCAAATGAAGTACCCAAAAAGGCATCTGGGGAGACAAACCTAATGAAACTGGATAATCAAGACTTGAAAGAAGAGCAGCTCAAACTAAATGGAGAGGCTTCGCATATTGACATTGATGTTTCACCACAAATAATTTGTTGCTCAGAGGTAAATGGTAGAAGAGGAAGGGCCACTAGTTTAGCAATTTTGTTTTAGGGTTGAATATCTTTGCCTTTTTTTCCTCTTCAGGTTTTCACAAAGATTGAGGTCTGGAAGGGGGAGAAATTGCTTTGTAGTCAAATTCTGCCTACAGTCACGTCTTCTGAATTCTTGCTACTTTTTACTAGTTTGATTGATTATCCAGTACATCAAACTTTACTGGGATTGCATCACGTTATTTTAACTTTTTCATGTTTTGCTTTTGTTTGCATGTGTTAGTGTTTGAGTCTTGTCCTGTCTATTTTGTTAGTCTTTTATGACCAAACAGTAACTTAACAATTGCCATCATAAAGTTTCATCTTGTGCATGAGGTGAAAATGGCCAAGCACAGTTGTTTTTATTTACCTTCTTTCCCTAGATACTTGATATAGACACTTATCCATGGTTTGTAATACTGTACAAACATAGGATACCTATCTAATAACACAGGTCAACATATATTTTGCTTCCTTAAACATTACACCAATTCCTGGGTATATTTGGGGTGCGAATTCCAAAAATGGCATCCGTTTTCCCCTATCACATCTAGTTTTGGAAATATAGTATAGCCTCTTTAGTGAATGGTTCAAGCAGCTTCCTCATGAGGAAGCCCACACCATGGCTTCCTCATGAGGAAGCTGCTTGAACCATTCACAAATGAGGTTATACTATATCTCCAAACTAGACGTGATAGGACAAACGGATGCCATTTTTGGAATCAGCACTCCAAATTCATATCAAACCACCATAAAGTTTGGGAAAAACTTTTCTGACCCTCAATTTTGTAGGCCTGTGTAATTTATATTCTGAATTTAATACATTCAGAGCTTATCGTGAGTATAACAAATGGACAATATACAGCAATAGCAAAATATTACAAGTAACAGCAGACTAGAGTATTTGAAGGCAGATTATTTTAAAATACTGTTCTGTGGTCCTTTAAAACTTGCTGCAGAAAATGTTTAACGTTTGTGACTGCAAAGGCATACAGCATAATGGCTACTTTGTGAGGTGGAAAGTGAAGCAACATTCAGAAGTCCCAATCTTCAACCCTGTCACATAGCAGTTGTGCCTACAGCAACTGTTTATTTCCCAGACATTTGATCTGCATTGTTGTGAGATTTTTAGCAATGCACATGCATCCTTGGGAGTTGAATCAGGGTGGAATCCTATGGGCAGCACCCACTTGCAGGTTCATTTCCTCATCCAGGAGGGTTGCATGTGTGGCTGCTCCCTAGCTGCAATGGGGCAGAAAGGTGCACTGCTCACAGGTGTGTAAATCATGAAACTGGAAGAATGGTGGTGTTTGCCAAGGTTATGTAATTCAACCTTGCGCCACAGAGTCAGAATTCATTTTATTAGTGTTGCAAACATAAATCCCTCACTATGTTTGAAATTGCCATATTTATCATGGGTAAGGTTTTCTGAGATGGCTTGCAGCATTGCTTTCCTAGGAACTTATTTTGGGTACATAAGAGCAGGTTTTACTTGGTCTTAGAAATGCCAAAATATATCAGTAATATATTGAAGAACCTGCTTTAATACCCAGGCTGTTTCAAATGTGAAAGGTTTTTTGCCAAAAGACTTTCTTTATATATTTGTTCAGATGATGACCTTTGAAGCAGCTACTTGTTCTTCTTTTTTCTTTTTTTTTTTAATCTGGTGTACCTGACAGATACATGTGTTGGTGAGAAATGGCTATTTATGGTTCTTCTTTTGTGTGAATGCAGTTTTTAAAAATTGCAAACAGCAGTCTCAACACCTAGCAGTTTTTTAAAGCCATACATCAACAGTGAATTTCAAACAATGGAGAGCATAGCCATAGCATACACCTGGTTTTAAAAGACACACAGATGCTTCAAATGTTCCAAATATTATCTGCCTGTTGTGAGTTGTTACTACTTATACATGCTACTGATGTATGTAAAATCAATGTTTAACATGGAAAATCTTCTACGGCAATAGAAAATCCTTATGTTTTATAGGCAGGACATTTGTGAGTGTTATGCTTTTCATCTCCTGCTTTGGGTTTCCAAACTGTTCTAAGGAATATTTTTAAAAACATATTAAGTACTTTGTGGTCTGGAGCTTGTTCATAGCTTGCTATGTGCTTTTACAACTTTGAATTCATAGTCCTTTGTCTTTCTGAACACTAGCCTCCAGTGGTTAAAACTGAGATGGTGACCATTTCAGATGCTTCACAGAGAACTGAAATCGCTACCAAGGAAGTACCGATTGTTCAGACAGAGACTAAAACGATCACGTATGAATCTCCCCAGGTACAGCTGTTATGTCATTTAGGATGCATCAACAATACTTCTAAGCTTAGTGTAAGAGATCAAGTGGCTATATGTACCTGAAAAAAATCATATCCCTAGGGTTATAGTACTTATACCAGGACTATGATTATCAATTACCATTATCTTTGGGAACTTCCACCACTATGTCATATGTTATTTAAAACATGCATACCCTGCCTTTCTGTTGTTAACCCTCAAGCTAGCTTACAATGTCAAATTTTAAAAGTTAGTACAGAAAAACAATACACAATAAATGGCTGCTAACAAAAGAACGGAATCTATTAGCCAAAGACAATTCAGCAGCACAGAAAGACTTGCTTTAAAAGCCAAGTTTTACATAAAAGTTTTAGATAAGCAGTGAGGTAGATATACAGTCTTCTTTGGGGAAGACATTCCACAATTTAGGTGCTGCATTTGAAAAGGTCTTGTCTTCTGTCCCTGCCTGCCATGTTTCATCTGATGGAATGATAAACTGTTGGACTCACTTGTGGAACAAAGCTCTTGAGGAAGTTCATATGGATCAAGGGGGTTCTTAAGGTATCCTGGCCCCAGACTGCTGAGGTGCTTAAAACCAGCAGTTTGAATTGGCCTTGAACTAAATTGGTATCCCATACAGCTGTGACAGCTTAAGGGTATATAGCATGGGTTCCCAACCCATGGTCTGCGGGCCACAGGTGATCTGCGAGACCTTGCTAGGTGGTCTGTGAAGGTCTCTGGAGAAAAAGTGTGGCTAGGATTGCAGTGTTGGAGCCCAATCCCAGACACGTCTACTCAGAAGTAAACCCCATTCTAGTCAATGGGGCTTACTCCCAGGAAAGTGTGGATAGGATTGTAACATCCCTCGCCAGCTCCTGCTGTGGCTGCTTCCTGTTGGGGACTTCAACTGTGAAAAGTCGCAGGATTGTGCAGTCAGGGTCATCCTAAAGGAGGACTGCCTGTCTATATGTTAATCTATATAAGATTAACATTCTCCTTCCCTGCTTGCTAGATTCACTTCCCAGTATTGGGAAGCCAAACAATCAGATTAGTAATTAATCTTCTCTTGTAATTACATATTTATTTTTTTGTGTGCAGGGGTGGCGTTAGGTAATTGATTGATTAATCTTATTATAAGCTTAATTGTATTTTTAGGGGTGGAGGGCTGCATGTGGTCCCCGATGATTCCAATTTTTGCTTCAGTGGTCCCTGGGCTCCTAAAGGTTGGGAACCACTGGTATATAAGATCAAAACATCTTACTCCTGTCAAGATGCAGCATTTAAAACCAAATGAAGTTCTAAAATGCTTTTGAGAAGCAGTATAATGTAGAGCACATTCTAGTAATCCAATATGGATGTAACCAGAGCATGAATAATGATGACCAGGTCTGATTTCTGCAGGTAAACACACAACTTGCATGCTGCCTCTTGATGGCAGTTTTTTGGAAGCTGACTAAATGATGATGACTAAACAATGTTAGATGGCATTTATTCTAGTTTCTGTTTCAGAATTGCTACTCCACTAATGCACCAAAGGTGGCATGGAGAACAAAAAAAAGTGTTTATCCTTAATGCAAGCAAATTCTGTTTAACAAATAATGTAAGCATTGGTGCTTTGAGTTTCTCTGTTAATGAGAATTGTTCTTTCTTTTTGATTAGCAGTTTGATAGTGGTGATGCTGGTGTACTGTTAAGCGCTCAAACGATCACATCAGAATCTGTTTCTACAACCACAACTACACATATCACTAAGGTAAAATAACCACAGTGAATAGCAATTCTCATCTCTTTCAAGACAAGTAAATTGCTATAATACTTCATAAATATCCCACCTATATGTTGGGATAATGCCCATCTATATGTTGCCCATCTTTCCCCATCTATATGTTTTTTGGTTAATTTGTGATGATCTTTACAATGTCAGTTCAGAATTTTTGCAAAACTACACGTTATGATAAATTTGCTGTCTGTGTCTATGAGTGTGTGTTTTAAGTAGTGGGAGCATGAAATGAGGAAATTATGGGAAGAGCCCCTTAGCACTTTGCCTTTGTTGCAGTTCTGATGAGCCCCCCCCCACACTTTATTTTTGTTGGGGGGGGGCGAAAGGTTCCATTGAAAGCAAATGAGGCCTTTTGATTTCTAATGTAATTAGAGCACTTGGTGTGTGATTAGGATTGGAACTGCAGCAGGAATAGAGATTCTACCTGCTGTGATTTTTCATCTTTTCTTTCTTGTGCGCACACACCCTTTGAAAATAACAGAGCACACTACTACATTGCACATTATTGCACTGTATATTTGGACCCTAAACTATCTTCCAAGTCCTTCAACAAAATGTGTACACCACTCTTCTGCAAATATCTTCAAAGTGGTATACAGCAAAATAATTAAAATAACATAAAACAAAAGCAAAACTACAATAAAAACAGAATTCCAATGCTCGCACACCCAGAAACAGCAGATAGCGTAGTTCTTTAACTTGGTAAAGCAAGCTGAAAAATGAAAGGAGCCCTGTTGAAGAGAAGCAGGATAAATGCAAGGTGTAATGGTGCTGAGCAACTTGGGGGTTGGAGAAACAGATATCACTTTACCTAACCAGGTGCCCACTTAACCTAACATGGTGCCCATGTTAGGTGGGCATTCTAGCCTTTCATGCATTGATGGGTTTCCTGCCATTTCTACTACATTCTTGATCACTTTTCCAAACCTGCAGAATGCTGGGAATGAAACATTTTTACCATGGCAATTTTCCCAGGGCAAAATTCAGTTTGGTAGAGGATTAGAATATATCACTCTAAACACTGTATTTTGTATTTTTTTCTTTGTAAAACTTGTAGACAGTGAAAGGTGGTGTGTCAGAAACCCGAATTGAAAAGCGGATTGTTATCACTGGAGATGCAGACCTTGACCATGACCAGGTGAGGAAATGGAACACCTGACTACTCTCATCTTCAGGATTTTGCCCATCATAAGGCAGCTGAGTTTTTCACCTGTCAAAAAAAGATAAATTTAAGCTACTAAAAAAATGAGCAGAGCTAGAAAAACTCAACTGCATTGTAATACCATTGGCTAATTTGCATAGCATCTCATTTACAAAAAGACTTTCTCAGAGTGGAAAAACAGCAGCAAATCATTAACAACTACTGAATTATTTTAATTTTTGTCTGCCCTCTTCTGTGAAGCTGCACCGATCTGAATAGATCATACATTCACAAATGATGAAACAGGGATTTAATTTTCAATATTTAATTGTAATTATCAAAGACTCGGAGTAAATTTAATTTTGCATTTTGATGTGCCTGTGGCAAGTGGCTTGTGACAGCTTGAAATTAAATTGAAGAGCTGTTTAGCATTAGGCATCAGGAATGTCTGCCCAGGCTCAAATATGGCTGGAGGAGTTGGAAAGGTCAGAGATCTTTGCTTCAGTATATGTCAGATTAAGTTCTCTCTCCCCTCCTTAACCCATTTTTGCCCAGTCCACAGGTGCACATATTTGGTCCCTGTTGCATATATGCAACGTTGAGCAGAAAAGCCTTAACCATAAAACCAAGACAATATTTAGTATACCTTACATGAACAATAAAATAGTGAGACTGAAATGATACGTAGTGATTAATATGATTAAGAACTAACTCTTGAGTACGTGGCTTTTTCTTACCCTTAATTCTTTCTATTTTCTTATATTCTGAACAATTACTCTAACCACAGCCTCTATGCTCAACTACTAAAAATGTTTAAGGAAGACAAAAAATATTGTTTGTCTTAATGCTATCTTGTAGGATTTTATCATGAAAGTTAGCATTGTAAGTATAAAATGAGTGGCAGTTGTTGGTTTAGTTTCTGTTGACATTTTCTTTGTTTCATCTGTCAAGGCAAAATCGTCATCGATTTTGTTTTCCTCCAAACTGTGTTATCTAAAGGTCTTTGGGGAAAGTTGCTAATTGCCCGGTGGTTACATTTGTAAGTAAATGATGGAAGAGACCCAATTGACTGTAGTCTCAGAGCAGAACTATACATAGCAAATATATATTCCCAAACCTATCATTGCTGTGATAACACATACAGAAGTGAAAAGGGAACATCTGTAATGGAGAATCAGCAGCAGGAGGGGGGGTGTACAATTATTTGATTTGTCCAGGACATTTTCCATTCATCTGGGCTTGCTCCTAGACTCCGAGACTAACTATTGGATTTTGACAAGGCCTGGAAAGGAGAGAATTGATTGAGGGAAAGGGCAAGCACCCTAGTCTTGCTCAGTGATTCCACCAGCCTATACATTAACTTTATCAGAATTAAGAATCTCAAAATCTAAATTGCCACTCTCTGGATGGTACCCCCAAACGATGACATTAGATTGATGCTGCAGTAATATTCCACAGATAGTTGACTTGGGCACCATTGATTATTGTTGCTGGTTTGGAAGAATAAGTGCAGTTTAATTTGTTTTGCTAGTAGATCAAATTTAATCAACTGCAGGAAGGAGTAAATATAGAAGATGTGTGTGCTTCTGTCACTGTGACAATGACAGAATAGTTGTATCATCTTTGTTTAAAAGAGATGAAAATTTGTTCAAAATTTCCTGTGATCTAGTAAATATTTTTATTACTAAATGAAGCTGCATGTTGCTGAAGAATACTGAATATAATAAATATAGACATTTCCCAATGTATCACAGGTAGCTTGTTTTTAAGACATTTTGGTAGAATTGGCATCTTATTCCAATGAGTATTGCAAGTTACACCATAAGTTCAGAATGAAAGAAGACGAGTGCATACAGACATGACTTTTAAGCTTGTCAAGAACCTCCAGTCATTGCACTGCTGCGCACTCAGAAATTAATAAGCATCAAAATGGCTCACCAGTTAGAGGCACTCACCATGAGGAGCAATTTAAAGAGACAGCTGGGCCATGGGCAGTGTAAGCATGTGTTGCACTGGTATGCCTTGCAGACTATCTGAATAAGGTGGAACTTATTCAACTCCACTGGAGTCAGAGAGTATCCTCAATGTATTTGGGCTGAAGACATTATTAGGGCTTTGTCATGCTGTGTTAGCTATCTAATCATACTATTAGTTGAAGAGACCATCATTTGCAGAACCATAGAAATGTTTGCACCAGTGCTCCTGAACTGCAAAGTTCTACTAGGTGGTGGCATTAGGCTATGTCAGTGACTTGGAGTGCAACATTTTCTTATTAGTTCACTTCTCCATCCAAAACAAAATAGGTTTAGAAGGCATAGTGCTCATAGCCAGGCTAGCTGTTACCTTACCAAACTAGCCTTCCTTTTTCATGTGTGTAATTATTTGTACTTCTGTAGGCACTGGCACAAGCCATTAAAGAAGCCAAAGAGCAGCACCCTGACATGTCTGTAACAAGAGTTGTGGTACATAAGGAAACAGAACTCGCAGAGGAAGGAGAATAAGGTAAGAAATCCACAATCCTCCAGGTACAGCATGGCCTGAGCCCAAGAATTCAAAAACATTACTTAAATTTACTGTTGTCATACGTACATGTTCTGTGATCCTGCCTGGAATACCAGGTTGGGACTTTGTTTTAAAAGAAGAGCAGACCATCTAAACTTCTGGCCACATTATTTATATACTGTTGGACAAGCAGTGTACAAGTGCTTTAAATAAAGAGCAACACAAATTTTCACAAACTCTGCTATTTCATACTTTAGATCAGTGATTCTCAAACTGTTGGGTCACAACCCACCAGTTTGTGTAACGCTTCCCCCATCCCTTTAAGGGGTGGGGGAAGGGGGGAAGCAGCAACGTGATCCCCAGGATCGCATTACTAAGGGAGGCAAGGGGGGTGCTTTTACTTACTGTGTGTTAGGGCAAGCAGCAGGAGGTGCAGGGAGCTCCGCACAGCCCTCCGCAGGGCTCTTGGAGGCTTGGAATCTTGAGAAATAGCAAGCACAAGCCACCTCTGGTTTGTGACTGCAGTTAGGAGGTGGCTTGTGGTTGCTCTTTCTCAAGATTCCATGCTTTGGGGAGCCCTGCAGAGGGCTGCACGGGGTTCCTCGCACCTCCTGCTGCTTGCCCTAACACACAGTAAGTAAAAGGACTCCCCTCGCCGTCTCCTTAGTGACATGATCCTGGGGATAGCGTTGCTGCCCTTGCCCCTCTCTTGCAAAAACTTAACTTTGGGAGTAAAGCTCCCACAAAGTTTGAGAACCACTGCTTTAGATTATGGATTTTGATAAACTCTTTGTAATATACAAAGATGGGATATGGGATTCTGTTCCACCAGAAGTCAAAAGCCTCACTTATCTTATACTGTATGCTTGCCCTTAACTTGAACACTCTTGATTCTAGGCCTTGCATTTAATGTAGTGAAAGAGTCAAGCCCCCTACCCACCTTGAATAACCCCGGTAGCAGCAAGGAAGCCCCAAAACCTGTAAGTTAGGCAGCCAGTTCAGAGCCCCAGGCAGTTAATAGGCAATTTAATAATAAAAAAAAGGATTGGGGACTTCCTAGTTCTCCTGATGCTACTGTTATAGAGTGGGGGGGGGGGGGAGGAGGTAGCATGGGAAACTTGATACCAGAGCCTAGTCTAGGGCCTGGGGTACAACTAGATATGAGCACAGACCAGCCTTGAGAAATAACCCTAAATAGTGCTAAGTAGGCAAAGAGGCACTTTTAAGTGATATTTATTTATATCTTATATTTGACCAGAGGAAAACAACTTTCCCTCTTCCCCATAGCTGTTTGCTTGTGTTTCTCTTTTGTCCTTTTTTTAAAATTGTAAGCTCCTTTGGAGCAAAGGACCATTTTCTTATTCCTTTGCTATATAAACATTTTGATAACTTCTGTGTTAAAAATGAGCACATAAATGTTCTAAATATCAAGTATGATTCCCATATGCCAGAAGGATTCCTAGGTTGGACCTTAGAGCAGGTTATAGCCAGAATAGCAGGGATTAGCCCCTCTGTGCCATACATTCCTGTTTGAGTGAGTAGCAGGAGTAATGGGAGAACTCCATCACCTACATTCAGGTTCAAACCTTTTTCTAGGCTTTGGGATATGTCTGCATAGGCAAACAACATTTCCATGATGCCAGTAGGTCTAGTGATACTTGAAGACTCAAGACTAGTGTGCTGATGAGGATATTCTTGATGCACTAGAATGTATTTGTAACCAGCAGGCTCTACTCCCAGTTTGAAGATTGTGTGTATGGCCAGTTCCCCAGAACTTTCCTTAAGCTGAAGAACAGAGATGGGTGGGGAACACTGCTGTTCTAGGGAGAGACTAGTGTTTCTCAAGGCTAGGAAAATGTATCTTGCAAACATGGTTTGTAAAAGGAAAATGATTCTTGGAGAAAAAGTTAGCTACTATTGCAATTCATTTGACAGGATTTTAAGCAACTGTCAACATTTATGATAACTGTTTCACATTATTCTTTATTGCTTGCCTTTTTTAGATTTCGAAAGCGTGATTTGTGAATATGAAGAACTTTGATCATTCCACCCTGGTAGTCCCACCACACTTCCACTGAATTCACCAAGCCAGGCAACAATAACCAAGCATCTTCAGAACAAATTGCCAATACCAAACCTTATCTTCTCTGGTCCTTTGCCATTTACTTTATTTTTGTAACCACTTCTTAACATTCTTGGCTTTTTTATGAGGTTTAGAGATTTATTATATTTTGCACAGTTCCCTTCCGTTTTTATATAACTGGGTTCTTGATTACATGAAAGTGGACAAAACTATTTAGTAAGCACTGTTCGCTTGAGCAAGTGTAAGATGCAGGAAGGAGAGAATCTTTGACTAATTTAGATATAATCTTTTCAAAGATTTCAAAGTCTCTTACTGGAATAACTTAGTTTTTTCAGATTATTCAGGTAAATAAAATGTGTCAAATAATATAAGAAATATGCTCTTTTGTATTAAACAAAACAAAGCTTTCCTGTAACTTGGCAAGAAAAGTAAATTAAGAATTTCACTTTGATTTGTATGGATTTTGTACAAACTCCTTGTAACTTTCTCTGTTCTGGGGGTCTCCCACTTTCCAAGGGGAGCTGGTGCTGGTACAATATAGAAGAGAGAGAGTTATAAAGATGTTTCTGCCGAATGAGCACTGTTTTGGTAATCTTTTTTGCATTACAGTGCCATTGTTTCATTCCTTCATGGACAATTCATCGTCTGCAACATTCCAGATAAAGTTGGAAGGACATGCTCCCTTTCCAAAGAGATAATCTAGGCAGCTTAAAACCTTAGTGCTTTTTCTCTTAACATGTTAAATGTCAGACACTTTCATTATACAAATACACGTGCAGAATGCTTGCATTGCATTAAAACTCATTGTCTTTGTTGACTGACATTTCTGTTGAGCAGTTATCTTGTTTCAGGTAGCTTTCCTGATGACTATACAGGTTTTGAGGACAGTAAGGAACCAGGAGTGCAAGAATGGTCCATTCTTTTATTTGGGAGAGGAGCCACCTCCATGGGTTGAGGCTGCCTCTGAGGTGGTCTGTATGAAAACCTGTTAACTGTGTCTATTTTTTCCACTGTTCACTTTGTGTATAGTTAAGATGCCATGTTAAATATATAGCAGCTTAAAGTTGTATTAAGTGATATTTTGCTTTCTGTAATACTGTTATAAAATAAAATTTTGTTTATTCTCTAAATGTTTCGCTACATGCTTGACACCAAAAAGCACAATAAAAGAAAGTTTAAGCCTTTTATCACTACACGGTTGGAAGACATTTTGTAAAACGTACCATGTGGGAATTAAACATTTCAGTTGTTCGGAAGCTTTCCTATTATTAAATGTCTAGTATCAAAATTCCTTGCTGCTATTGATCTTTATAGATAGAGGCCTTAAGGGACTTTCTAGGTAGCCAAATGGATTTGGTAATCCAAATCCAAGGAAGAGTATGCAATATTGACTTGGCAAAGGTGTGTTCCTTGGCCAAAAGTTCATCACTTCGTTTTGAGAATTAATTTATAAACTGCTGAGGAACAATAAAGTCTAAATAGAATTTAGCCAGTATGTATAGTTTAAAGGCTGCAATCCTAACCACACTTTCCTGAGAGTAAGCCCTATTGAACAAAATAGGACTTATCTCTGAGTAGACCTTGTTAGGATTGTGTCTCAGTCTTATAATTCTGTATCTGAATCTCAGGTTGAAAAAACCTCTCTTTTCCCTGTCAGAGTAGCTACAAGGTGGAGAAGCTTATTCTGCAAAGTATTTTAAAAACATTGTAATGTTATACCTTGTTTTTGGAGAGATAAGTGTTTTTGTTTTTGGAGGGATTTCTTGTCACCAATGTGCTTAGAGTCCATTTCACTATCATAACCCTATTACATGGAAGAGGTCCATAGTAAGGGAACAGTTCTATTTCACAAGCGCTATTTCACATGGAACTACAATTCCATGCAGATACTATGTTTCCAACAAGGATCACTCAACCTAGAGGGAAGACATCTTTATCCTTTGCAACTGAAGTATTACAAATTAACTGTCCTTTCTATTTAAAATAAAATCTCGTCACATCCTAAGAATATATAAAGCCAAAAGTGCATTCGCTCATCGGATACAAATAAGCAGCAGTAGGCATTTATATATTTCTAGTTGTCATCTCCTGTTCTTGTGGGAATTCTTTTCTCTTTCACACAGAAGCATCGTTTCATAATTTCACTGCTTGTATTTCTAGTACTCATGGTACTAGAGAGAGGCTTCAAAATGGGGTAATAGTAGAAAAGTGTCTACCATCTTAGTTGCAGTTGACTTGTGCAAATTCAATTTTACATGGTCTGCAAACCAAAACCAAAAAAGTTTTAAATGGTGAAGGCAGTTCCACCTGCCATTCCACTCACTAAATCCATGCCTGAGCTGCTTTTCCCTCCATTGGTTTCAGTTCCTGCCTGTGACTTGTAATTTTTAAAGAGACAGTGCTTATTTTCCAGGTGAGAGTATATGCATGCTGTTTCTTGAACATAATATTTGTGTAAAACAAAGGGTTCCTGTATTTGTTTCCATCTTTTGTGTGATGTTTCAAATAGTTGGATACAATGCATGAATCAATTTCCTGAATGAGCCATAGAAATCCATCACTTAAGTAGGTCTTGTGTAAGAGAGTAAATATTTACAAACCCTTTTTAAAATGACAGGAGTGGGTTCATTTTATACATCTTTTGATCAAATTGTCACATTTTGTTGCTCTTTTTTACCTAACACTAAGCTGCTGTTCAATTTGTAGAGTAGTTCTGAGCCTGTTTCTTGAAGTGAACCCCCTTAAAACGTTACCAATTTCTTAGTGATGGTTTCAGCTTCCTTTTAGAGCTCCTTTATCTTGTTGCATTTGCTGTAATGGATGACTGTATTTGTGGAATTATAGGCCAGGGATAGCTCCTTGTTCACTGAAAAGAATAAAAATGGTGTGTTAATTTGCTTACAGGAGTGTTGAAAGGCAGTGAGTACAGTAATGTTTCCTTGTTGACTGGAGGGACCTCCTGTAAAACAACATGTTCACTTAAAGTTGTCAGGATTTGTATTAATTCACTGATTAAAAAATGCCAGTTTTAGATTGCAAGCAAGCATAAAAAAGAGGAAAGTTCCAGTATGCACATAATTGTACCATTCCATTTTGCATCTTGAGGAACATGATGAGTAGTGCTTACGTATGAAGATTAAATTATGGTTAAGATTACATATGAAGAAACTGCCATCTATTTGAAAGATAGTACAAAGTTTTGGATTATATAGTTTCATGTTTCTTCTAAATTGCTTGCAACAGAAACATGCCAAACTGGTCCAGGGGCAAGAAAACAATTATGAGAATTGATAACAGGCAGGAATATTCCAATTTCATTCACCAGCATGTGCAGTTATGACCAACAAGCCTGTCTCCTTCCCCCTCCAGTCCTAGCACTAAGTCCTGTTGCATGGCTGTTCTGGAGGGAGAGCTGTTGATGCCAGCTGAACAGAAGCTGTAGCTTCAACTGAGCGCAGAAGGTCAGATTTTGGCCAGAGTTCCAAGCTTTCTGTGTTGATTTCTGAATGTCAAAGAAATATCTGCATAAATGATATTCACAGCTCAATCTGAATTGGAAAAATAAACTGGGGAGTGGGAGACTTGAAGCCATATAGAAAAGCTTTCTATTTAGGCTGGTCTAAACACAGTGCTACTTTCCCCCCCTTTTTTTAACATCATGACCTTAAACTCTATTGATGAGTGAGAGTGAGTTAGGTTAGCTACTAATGGCAACCCCCCCCCCCAACATGGCAAACCTACTTATTTCATGTACACCGGTGTTTTCTACAGCACAGGCATACAGAGTGGATGATACACATGGAAATCTAAAAGTGCAGATGCAGGTATATCACCACCACTGGTTTGGTATGGATATCACTGCTGTATATACAGCAAACATTTGCAGCTTCAAGTGTGTTATACTGGTGCAAGAGAGTTGGGGTCCAGTTCTATCCAACTTTCCGGCGCTGCTGCAGTCACAATGCAACCTTGAGGTAAGGGAACAAATGTTTCCATACTTTGAGGAGGCCTCTGTGACTGCCCCACCACCACAGGAGCACATGCCCCACTAGCATGGCTGCACCAGCACTGGAAAGTTGGGATAGGATTGGGCCTTTAGACCCTATTTTTTTAAATCACAACTATTCTATAGAACTATGACTCTGCAATTTGGCCAAATGCATCAGGGGCCATCTAGTGGTGGCTAGAACAGAGGCACCTGTACAACCATTTGATATTTAGCATGAGTCTGTGTAGCTCTGTTTTGGTTTGGAAATGTAATAAAACTAGTACTTTGCACTAGATCTCACCCACCAGAACCCATGATAACCTAATTATATTGACAATATGTGGGCTGCTGTGAGATACAGGAAGCTGGACTAGATGGGCCTATGGCCTGATCCAGTGGGGCTGTTCTTATGTTCTTAATATGTGATATGTTATTGGAAGGAAAGATAAATGTATGGGATGTGTGCTGGGAAACCGTGCTGAGGATAACCTCAGTTACTAGCAATATGGTGGGGAAGTGTTTCTAAGAAACCAAAAGAGGTCTGAATTACTTTTCTAGCCTGTACCTAAATTACTGTATCAGTTAAATTCAAATCAAAACTGTTTTTATTAATAGTTCTGCCCACATGCCCACCCTTAAGTGCCCACTGTGGAGTCTGACTCACCCTCCATCAGTTTGATCCTGAGGTAGGCAATAAGCAGCAACAGAAGCAAAATCACTGGCAGGAAAATTCCAGTGAAGAGAAACCACCCAGGCAGCTCCTTCATAAATACTGTTAGAGTGTGTCCCATGGCCTGCTGTGCTGGAAATGGTCCCCTAAGAGCCTGGTAACTCACTACCGCTTTGTCTTCTATATTTCCCTGCTCCTGCAGCATGGCCTTTGATCACCCCCTGTTCACTTCCTGGACTTTGCTTTGTTTATCCAATCCTGTGATTTCTAATATGAGGGCCACTGGGTTACAGAGTTACTAAACTGCAAAGTGTAAAAGGGCAGGTTGACATTATCCAGACTGGTGTTGGTTGTAGTTTTATTGTTAAGAGAGTGTTCTTCCGTTTCCCCACTCTGCTATTTGCTTTTCTGCTATCCTAATCAACCTGGCTAACAAACTGCATTTGTGAGCAGTTTCCCATAAGCTTGACTTCTATATTAGATTTAAAAATATGCCAAAGGCAACCTTCTTATCCTGACAATGTGCCACCTTTTTTGGAACAATATACGGAGAACAGCTACTGGCAACTTTGGGAGATTGATACGAGGACTGGCAGAAGAACTGGATTGGAAGAGGGGGTAAATTCCAGAATAGTGTGTGCTAGAAATCTAAATGCTGATTACGTTTAATGTTACTTTGGTGCCAGCATGCAAGAAAATAAGTGGTGCAAGCGAGAGATGAGCTAAGGGATGGGCTGCTTTACCAGTACTGGTTACTTTTACAACATGCACCTGAAGAATGAACAACATCTTTGTTCATTAAAACAGACTTCCTCTTGTTTTTCTAATTTCATCTGCCACTATTTTCCCATGAACATATTAATACGTGTACACCTGAGTCCTGGGTGGTCCTTTTCCCTCACCCTGCCCGAACTTAATGGTCATCTTTACTGAATCCTGCTACTTATCTCTTTGCAACAAAATTATTAGCTTATAATGCATTTGCCATTGGAGCCATACAGAATGTACTAATGATATGTTCGTGGTATGGTATGTTTGGGTTCAGACATCTAAAGTTTATACATGATGGTTACAATTCTTGCACATCAGCCAGGCTGTTCTGAAGGTTCATCACATGGTGACTCACCAGGAAGTGAACATTTCATCTCCTAGCAGTGCAATCCTCTGTGTGTGTGTGTGTGTACTCAAAAGCAGTTCTCATGGTGTTCAATGGAGTTTACTCCCAGGAAAGTCTAGGCTTGCTGACTAAGAGCATTACCCTTCAATGGGGAAGGAAACACCTGCACAGTTTAATTATCACTATATGAATGGGCTGTTACCAAGCTACCTGAAATCATCCATAATCTGTAAATTCAGGAAACGGTAGATATAGCGAGAACTTGACTGACAAAGCCATGAATGGTTACATAGATAAGAGAGTTGTTTACTATTTGCTTGCTGCATAGAATGCATCTGTAACCATCAGTGTCCATATGCAGGCATGGAACTTACAAAGCTGGGGTGGGATGGGGCTCTCCCTACTGGCATATGTGCATGAAAGATGAAACAAAAGGGAGGGCAAATGCACGCGTGTGAAGGACAGGATAAAATCTCCCAGTCCAATGCTCCTTCTCTGTTTCTATAGTCTTCTTTTCCTTTGTCCTACTTGATGAAATGACACCAGCTGCTGTCAGTATCGTACAAAAGTGTCAACTGCATTTGTTACCATTTTCTCTCCCTCTTGCTGCTGTAATATTTGCCTCTCTTATATCCAGCTTGCTCATGATAGTAGCCTCCTTGGAACAGGGATTCATTTTGAGCATAAGAACTTATGAAAAGCCCTGCTCCATCAAGCCAATGGCCAATGTAGTCCAGCCTCCTGTCTTCCACAGTGGCCCACTAGCAACTTCTGGAAGCCCATAAGCAGAAGAGAAGAGCATACAGGTACAACCTTCTTATACACAGATTTTTTATTTGCAGATTTATCTCAGCATGAATGGGGGGGGGGGATTCAAAGTCTCACAAACCTGTGCCCTGTGCTGGTGTCTCAAGGCAGCCCAAAACACTGAAAAAAGTCTGTGCCTTGCACAGGCACAGAAATAGCCCTGGAGCAATGGAAGAGGCTCTGGAAGAGTGCCTTGGGAAGGAACAGTAAGACTCCTTTAGCCCCTGAGCCATCAAATAGGCTGAAGAGGAGAAGCCAAGGGAAAAACTTCAGTAGCCAGAACAGGTGTAGCAAGGAGGATTGCTCGCTCTGGTTCTCTCTCTCACACAGACAGGGGCTGATGCAGTAGTAACACAGGAGATTGCTTTAAAAAACTCAGGGCATGTTTGCTTAATTCCCCCCTCCTTCAGACTGAGATGCTGCAGGCTCTCTATGCTCCAGCCTACGGAAACAAAACAGACCAGCAAGCAACTCTTCCCAGCAATCCAAAACATTAGATTTAGGCTACAATCCTATCCACATTTTCCTGGGGGTAAGCCCCATTTACTAGAATGGGGCTTACTTCTGAGTAGGCAGGCTTAGGACTGGGCTCTCAGGCTGCAATCCTCTCCATACTTTCCTGGGAGCAAGCCCCATTGACTATAATGGAACTTACTTCTAAGCAGGCGGGCAAAGAACTGGACTAGGGCTACAACCCTACCCACACATTCCTGGGAGTAAGTCCTATTGATTCTAATAGGTCTTCTGAGTAGAAATGCATAGAACCGGGCTCTTAAAAGCTCAGCATCCCACCTGCGAAACAAGTGGGAACAGTGGGCAACAGGTGAGGGCTGAGTAAAGAGCAGGGGAAATGATTGACAACCTCTGCCTTAATTTTCTTCCATCTGAAAGTGTCAGGCTGTAGCACTGTTTGCTTAACTGTACACAATTTGCATAACTATGCAATTTGTGTAAAATCACCTCATTTCAGGGTCTGATTAGGCAACACATGAATTTTCCCAATTGTGGAGGTTCAGGGAATGAAAGCCCCACACATAAAATGGTTCCACCTGTACTTCCACCATTGCTCCCCTGCAACTGGTATTGAGAAGCATATTGCAGCTGAACCTGGAGGTAGTGCATCACCATCATAGCTAGTAACCATCAATAGACCTGTCCTCTAGGAACTTGTTGTGTTTGTCCAGCATCTTGTAGCAAGTCATACTTGAAGCTGCATTTATGCTGATCTAGCTAGCTAACCCAGTGAATGGCAGTGAATTCTACAGTGAATGGCAGTGGTTCCCCCAATGCTCAGACAAGATTCTTTCTCAGTCCTGCTACCTGTAACTTGTTTGCAAAAACCAGAGACACCAGGGATTTAACACAGTACCTTCCACATGCAATGCACATGTGCTAGCATAAAGGCCCCCCCCCTTTCCTTTTACGTTAACTTATAAAGTGCTGTGTATCCACTCCAGTGGTGCTTTGGAGATGTACCGGTAGATTATTTCTGTGCGTGTTGGTTGTAACCTAAATGGGGGAGGTGAGGAGGTTGGTATTGCTGAAAATTATGTTGCAGAGATATTAAACTTGAAATGTTGGCAACAGAAGACTCAGGGCCACTGGGCAGGCCTGAAAATGAATACATCACATTCCTGGTAGGTTGTATAGTAACTGGAGACAGGATACAATATTGTTAGTAAACAAGGACTAATTTCAAAGGAAAGCTTTGAGTAGGCCTTGGAAGAGAATGATTTCTCTTTCTGTTTGTAAGATATGTTTTAGAAGAAGTTGAGGTATTTTGATCACCTTTGTAGGTGTGTGAGCTTAAAGTGCAGCCAGAAATTGGCACCAGAAATTGTCCTGGTAGCCAAGGTTCAGCCTTCGGCCAGAAAAGCATTAGTTTATGGGAGCACTCAGGAGCATATTCAGAACGCATTGCCCTACTCATTATATAATCACAGCCTGCAGGTAAGCTTTTGACATTAGAATCCTTTTTAGAAGTTACAGAAATTTTTTTTCAGTAGTTGATAGAATGTGTATCTGGGGGTGATAAATGCCTTGATGCCTCATATTTTGACGGCAAACCACGGAATGTCAAGAGAGTGGAAGCAAGGGATGTCTGTGTAAATTGTGTTGCAGTCCTCAGCTGGTTTTTGATTTTGTGTCCGATCTTGTAGGAAGTTAAAGAAATGCATTTGAATCCACAACTGTGCGGAATGATCTATTATTAGCCTCATGAGGCTGAGCCAGGGTAAACAAAAGAGAATGATACCAGGTGTTGGGAAAGAAATTTAGATAATAATCAAAATATAACACCCCATTAGTGTGACAAGCCAGTGGGTAAGTCAGCCAAATGACAGATGAGCTGACAATTCTGCCTTGCACCAGGTACAGAGGCTGAGTTATGAAACTGAGATTTGCCTTGTCTAATTTGGCATCTGCTGTAACAGTCATATTGATTTGCGGGGGGCAAACAGGGATGGGAACTATTGGATAGTCCCGTTGCTTGATAACTTGTCAGTTCCGTCAGTCCAGATCTGATTTTTTTTAAACTGTTTGAAAGAAATGATTAATAGCAACTTCTGCAGCTTTGGGGAGGGTCATTAAGGAAGTAAGATGTGCCTGGGTCTTGATTAACTTTTAGAATAAATATGCTACCCCTATTCTGCTGTTGTTATCCAGAGAGAAATGTATCCAGGCAGAGGTGTGTCCCCTTGTGGATCCAGAAAGATTCCTGATGGCTCGGGGGGATTTTCCAGCTGTCAGAGACAGCAACTCATCGAATGCTCTGGTGGATCCCTGGAATAAGGAAACTACCAGGGCTGTGGATTGCCCCTGAACAGCCACTGCCGTGGAGCTACCTGGTTTTCTGGAGAACTTTGTGCAATGAAACAGTGGGGCAAATGCCTTGAGTGACTGGAAGAAAACTTGGGACAAGTTCAATCAAACATGGGTAAGAGCTCCCTACTCAGTGGTGGTGATGGCAGCAAAGAAGGCTGTTTTCTCTTCCATCACTGTGTCTGTGGAGGGCCACCCAGCTGAGCTTCTCTGGGTTGTTCAAAGTTTGTTCTATCTGGTTTCTCAAGGGGGTGAGAATAAATAACTTGGTTGCTCACCGTGATCAATTTGCTAAGTGCTCTGCAGCTAACACTGCTTGCATCTGTCAGACTTTATGTTCTTGGGTCCAATTGCGGTCCCCAAAGTGTCTGTTGGTCTTGTTATTTTGGACTCGTTTTAGCTTATGCAACCTGAAGATGCAGGCAAGATTCTTTGAACCTGCCTGTTGGACCTTTGCCTAGCTCAGCTTATTAGAGCTGCCTGGGAGCTTATTGGGAGGCTGGATGAGACAGGGTGATGAATTCATCTCTGATAGAGGGGGTGTCAGCAGTGTTAACCCATATCTGCCCAGCCCACAGGTGTACACCTTTGATCCTTGTTGCGTATATGCAACATTGGGCAGAAATGGTTTAAATCTGGCTGTGGTTCCCTCCCCCCTTCTGAAGCCCTCCCTGCACAACATTGTATTGAATAGCTACCAGCCAGTCTCCAACTTCCAATTTCTGGGCAAGGTTAGTGAGCAGGTGTTGGGGTGTCAGCTCCAGAAGATTGGAAGGATTATCTGCATTCTTTTCAATTCATTTTCAGACCGTGCCTTGGGGTGGAAACAGCCTTAGTTGCCATGGCAGATTATCTATACCTGGGACTAAACAGGGAAAGTGCATCCCTACTGGTCCTGCTGACCCTCTCAACTATTTTCAATCATGGTACCCTGCTGGGATACCAGCAGACTTGGGGGATGTTTGGGTCCTTGGCTGACAGATTTCAGACACCTGTTTTGCACCCTGACATGTGGAATGCCACATGGGTCTATTTTGTCCCATATATGTAACAGTAACATTAAACTGCTGGGGAAGATCACCCAGAGTTCTGAAGTTGGCTGTTAGCAGTATGTGGATGACATTCATCTCTATCACCCTGTGTCATCTAATCCCAGGGAGGCTGTCAAAATTCTGTAGCACTGCATGGAGGCAACTGGGGACTGGATTAATGTGAATAGGATTAAATTAAATCTGGACAAAACAGAGGTCCTCTTTGTTTGAAAATCCATGATGCATACGCTGGATCATCAATCTGTTCTGCCTCTACAGGAAAAGGTTCACAACTTGGAGTTGTTCTGGACTCTTTGCTTCTCCTGGCTCACTAGGGGGTAGAGGTAGTGACCAGGGAGCACTTTGTTCAGCTAAGGCTGGTGTACCAACTGTGGTCATACTTGAGTTGTTTGTACCTTACCATGGTGGTCTATGCCCTGGTGACATCAACTAATGCACTCGATGTGGAGCCACCTTGAACACTGTCCAAAAACCTCAATTAGTGCAGAATGAGGCAGCCCATGTGGTGTCTGGGGTATAGTGCTTTAATAACCTCTGAGCTGCCGCTACAGAGGCTACTGGTTCATTTCTGGGCACAATTAAAGGCACTGGTTTTCTTAAAAACCCTTAATGATTTGGGACTGAAGTATCAAAAGGTATACATATTGCCTGGCCTGTTCCCCTAAGGTCATAGAGAAGGCCCTTCTGCTTATGCCCCCCCCCGGCTGAGGCCAGGTTGGCAGCTACAAGGGACAGGCCTTCTGTGTGATGGTGTCCTCATAATCCTTTTCTGTTAATCTTTGTCAGTTTAAGTTTTCTGTTAGCTTTAGTTCCCGCTTAGCTTTTCTAGGTTTTCTATTATTGCCTTTTGTTGATTACACTGTGCTTTGTGTGCTGCTCCCTTCATTATTTTTGTTGTTGTTGTGAATGTTTTGTTTGCCTCTAGTTTTTCTACTTTCATTGCAGTTATATTTTTAGTGCGCATATGGTGCTTTTAATGTATTTGTTGCAAGTTGCTTTGGGCATCCCTATAAGGGAAGGGTAGGCGGTAAAGATATGTTTTTAGATAAACAAATACATGAAAGCTTCCCTGCTGTTAAATTAGCACAGAACTGTAAATGCAGGAAGAATAAAACCAGGTGTGATGTTACAAGCATCTTTTTGCTATTTGAACTTCCTCATTGATGTTGAATTAGCAGTTTCCAAATATGCTGCATGGATGACCAGGTGCTGAGGTGAACTGAGTGTGATGTGGCTTGTTGGATTTGGGTGCATTGAGAAAGTTGACCTGAATTGAATTTGAATTGTTTTTTGCCCACCAAGGTAGCAAAGGGGATGATTTCTGGCAGTGAAGGTAATGGCGGATGCAGAGAGAGTCTAGTACCAGCTGGAACTCTGTGGCATGCTCCCAAAAGTCATGCTGCGTCTGCTTCAGGGAATCTGGGTTGTGCTCCCTACAAGGCAGGGTAAGGTGGCCCATCTCAGGTGGCAGACTTTGAGGTACCATTACGGGGCTGCAAACTGTCAATTACGGTGTTATATTATACCATCATGGAGGGCAATATCTGGATATTTTGCCTCAGGCTCAAAACCATCTTGGGCTTCCTCTGGAGACACTGTAGGCTGTATATGAATATTTAAGGGGTCTGTTTCACCTCTGCTGCTGCTCAAATGTTACACTCAACATCCCTTTTCTGTATGTGCAAAGAAATGAGGGAAGGTGGCTGTTCACATCCATCTAGCAACCCATTTGCTGTTAACCAAAATTAGTTAAATGCCTTTCATCACGCATCCATTGCAGGTATAATGTGCCATGAAATAAACATTGCATTTGACGTTCCTCATAGCCTGCCATTCATTTCATGTGAATACTAATTTAATTTACCACTATTTCACCCCTCAGTTCTCCAAGCCTGCACAATAATGAGCTTCAGCCATCTGCTTGCTCAGTGTAATTCTTACCCTGACAGGAATGATGCATTTAGCTTCCTGCTCTCCTTAAGAGGACTTTATCCTCCACTCTCCACAGTATCCTTGTCATTGGCATTTATTAAACTATAACTTGAGTTCCATCTGTGATTGCAGCTTAGGCTTTTGACCTTATTCGGGGCCAAAAATGTAAATGCACCAGAAGAATTCGGCATCCCAAACTCATGTGTAAAAGTGTTCCAACACCCACAAATATGAATGAATAGTAATTTACCTTTGGGGCTGCTTTCTATCTAGGATCACTGCCTGTTCATAATTTTTAGGGGTCGCTCATATTTTAAGGAGCTGTCAATAAGAAGAAAACACCATGGGTGGAGTTGATCCATGTTTTCTGCAGAGGCAAAATTGGCTGTCCAGACCAGTGACTTTCAACCCTTTTCATCTCATGAAACACTGACAAGGTACTAAAATTGTCAAGGCACACCATCAGTTTTTTGCCAATTGACAAAGCACACCATGCTGTTGGTGGGGGGGCTCACATTTCCCAATTGCCCTACTAATAAATGATCCTCCCCCAAACTCCCGTGGCACACCTACAGGCCATTTGCGGCTCACTATTGTGCCACGGCATAGTGATTGAAAATGGCTGGTTCAGACAATTTTCAATCATTCTTTGCCTTCAGTTTTAGAAACTTGTGCTGGTGGCAGGAAGCAGGCTTCTGGAGACATCAAAGAGTAGCAGCAAATATGGAGCACCAGTGGAGAGGAAAGAACACAGAGCAGCTGCATCCTATGCTGTGATACCTTATCTATTCCTGAAGGTTCTGATCTAATGACATGGACAACTCAATCCTAACTAGCACTGGTGCAGCTGGACTGAATGGCCCAGTACAGGTAAGGAGTTGACTGCAGGTCTCCTTGGGCTAAGGGAATATTTTCCCCTTACCCCAAGTCATGCTGAAGTCTGCCCAATGGGGCTACTCAGATCAGCACCAGGCTAAATCTCTGGCAGAAGTCTGAACAACCCCGTGAAGACAGAGATGGTCCACTCGTACGGTAAGTTGATATGGGTTGCATCAGTGGCAGATAGGAGAATGGCCAGCAGGGGTGTTTCAACCCAAAGGCCAGCACCTTCCTCTAGCCTGCCACAGACCTGAACCACATTGATCCACTCTCTGCCTGCTATAAGCAAGTGGAAAGCAGATCATCCAACTCCTCTTTGCCTGGTTTCTTCAAATGCAGAAGTGCCGAACTTCCAGGTTTATTTACAGCAACAAAGGTGCTCATTCATTCAAGCTGTCCTTTTAAATAAAGGCAGAAGCCCCACATTTTGAATAAATCATGCAAGGAACACAGTTAGGCACTGTTGTTCTTTTCGTCCTATAGTGTAGAGGCAGCATTGGGTGGCATTTCAGGGCACGTTGCCCATTGCTACCAGAACAGGAAAAGGAAAAGGACTGAAAATTAAGCATTGACTGATGCACGCTCTATGAAAGCTTATAAGTAGTCAGGCAAATTTAATCACAATTTAATTAAAACCAGACACGCTAGTAAGCAGTCTGTAGAAAACTAGATGCATTTTAATAAGCCAGGCTACATATCCAGGCATGGTTATGGTTTTTAATAGAAGCACAAGTGCCAACAGATCAGGCAGCGAGGGATCAGCATGACAAGCGCGTGGAGGTAAAAGCTTCCTTCCTGCTAGGAAACCTAACCTGATGCTGCTGTGTGGGTTAGTCAAGGCATCTCGTTTCGGTCGCCTCCTGCTGTACTTCTGAGCAGCCTCTGGAGCTTCAGGCTCTTTGGAGTTGGTTGGATATGAATGACTCGGACCGTTTCCTAATTCCAAGAAACATCCCTTCGACTTGTTTTGATACTAATAAGGCTCCTGTTGACACACACAATTGGTGAGAGCAGCTGCCTTCTTAAGCCTCAAAGTGTCTGTTTCGTTTTCAGACCTTGCCAGGAGACGCCAAATCACCTTGCAAGATTTCAGAAGTCTGTGGGTGGACTGTGGGGCCAGGTTTGGTTGTTTTTATGCCTGCTTTGCTCTTCAGAAGAAAAGGACTTTACTTCTTGTTTTTCTGAGAGCCAAACTAAGTGTTCAGTGGAAGTTGTTGCCTCTCTTGCTTTTCCACAGGGCAGCCTTCTCACCCCCAATTTGGATCTGTGCCACAGCACAGTGCAAGGGTCTTTCCTCACATTCTTTCCTCACACCATTTTCACTGCTTCTATAGCTTTTCCTATAACATTATTAGTATGTGGAGTGGGGAAGATTTGCATTCCCCCCCCCCATGCATCTGATAAAAATTGCACTCCTTGCAGTTGCTATTTGAGAAAGGGAACAACATGAGAAGTTCCAATCACAGAACTTGCATGTCATGTCAAATTTGGCCCTCAGATGTCTCCATGAAAACCTGCCTCAGGGAAATTGGGAGCGTTGTTGAGGCTTCTGTTTGTCATCTCAATGTACTGACGCTTGAAGAAACTGCTATTCACAGGTTGAGTTTTACTGCTTTGCCTTGTGTCTGGGTGAATTCAGTGTCTGCTAGCTTCCAAACACTAGTGCTTGTTACAGATATCCTGAGGGAATGGTGGTTATTTATCAGCAATCAGGGCCCACGAGGGGGTGGGGGAAGGGGGGGTAATTTGTACCAGAGCCCAGTATCAAAGAGGGGGCCCAGCAATTCCTAGGATCTCACATTTTCCTATCTCACCTGGACTCACGGCCTGTGTGGGAAGCTGGGAGTGCTACTGTGGGCGAGCAGTGGTGGATTCTGCTGCAAGCCATATGTCAGGGCTGAGGAATGCATACATGACACTACTTAATGCAGTGTCAGATCTGAGAGGAAACTGGTCTGCTACAGTAGATCTTTGGCTTGTGGATCTGCTTACCAAGGAGTGTATAGGAGTTCAGGGATACAGCTGCAGTACTAGAGCAGCTGCAGAAGGCAGTTTTAGTACACAGGGCACTTTCCATTCTAATGTGAGCCTAAATACAATGATGCTAATTTTCTGCAATGATTTTCTGCATTTCAAAGATTTTAGAGAGACAGGAGTATGTTTGGTTTCCATATTACTGTATCTAGCTATCACTGCCACATGACTGGGAAGACTTGGGCTCCACATTAGGAATCCCAGTTGACCAGCTGTCACCACCTCCAATCCTGTTTCGCTCCCTCCCTGCTCCAATTCTTCCTGCCCTGTCATCAACCTCCCATTGCTCTGCTTCACCCTCCCCTCCCCCTTTGGGAAAGGGCCCAAAAGGAACTATGCCCCCCCATAAGCTTCCTCTCAGAGGCCCTGTCAGCAATAACTGAAATAAGGTGCAAAATGTCTTGGAGAAATTGGGGGTTTCTCCACTTCTGTTACTTTAATTGTAATGAGGGTTAGAAATGCTACAGAATCGAAGTTAACCTAAGCTGCAGGATGAAACTTTCCTACCATTAATCTAATCAAAAGCAGGTGCAGAGAAGTCATTCAATAACATGTAAGGAGAGTTCTGTACAAGTCTGTAGCAGGCTGGCTCAGACAGGATTGGGGGTAAGTGCTGAAGATACTCACCTGGCAGGACAAAGTTCCAAACAACACAGTCCTGGAACGTGCTGGAATCCCTAGCATGTATGCACTACTGAAACAGAGACGCCTGCATTGGCTCGGTCATGTCGTGAGAATGGATGATGGCCGGATCCCAAAGGATCTCCTCTATGGAGAACTCGTGCAAGGAAAGCGCCCTACAGGTAGACCACAGCTGCGATACAAGGACATCTGCAAGAGGGATCTGAAGGCCTTAGGAGTGGACCTCAACAAGTGGGAAACCCTGGCCTCTGAGCGGCCCGCTTGGAGGCAGGCTGTGCAACATGGCCTTTCCCAGTTTGAAGAGACACTTGGCCAACAGTCTGAGGCAAAGAGGCAAAGGAGGAAGGCCCATAGCCAGGGAGACAGGCCAGGGACAGACTGCACTTGCTCCCAGCGTGGAAGGGATTGTCTCTCCCGAATTGGCCTTTTCAGCCACACTAGACGCTGTTCCAGAACCACCTTTCAGAGTGCGATACCATAGTCTTTCGAGACTGAAGGTTGCCAACTACAACTCCAGGGTCACATCCTTCAGACTAACTCTGATAAGTTCCAATAATCACCTTGACTCATGACTAATAACCACAGGTGGTTTGATAGGGTTCATGCAATGGGGTTGCCTGCAGTTACCTTAGGAGTGACTCATAAGAACAGAATTTCAAATGTACAAACCTGGGTCTTTGACCAGATTTTTGTTGGCCAATAAAGCAATTGGATCTCACATTCAAGCAAGAACTTTGCTTCAGGGTTTCCTGGTATGGCTGATTTGTGTAACAATCCAAGAGAGAATAATAAATCTGCTTCTTCTGCTAACCATCTTCTGCTCCAACTGAGAGTCCCCACATCAGCCCTCTCTGGCCTGCTTCCAGGTCCATCTGTCCATTTTGTCCATCTGTCTTTTTTCCAGCCTCTTTGCGGAGACTAGCAAACTTCCATGGTAGAGTGTTGGGCTTCGACTATTTTGGCTCACATTCAAGGGCCATTTAGCCATGTAGCCTTGTGAGTGACTTAAGGCCAGACACTGTCTCTTAGTTTAACTTCCCTCCCAGGGTTGTTGGTAGGATAAAAGGAGGGGGAGAAGCAATGTACACTACCCTGAGCTTACTGAACAAAAGGTGGTATATAAAAATGTGAAAAAAGACTCCTGTCACCACTTGCCTCACTTCAGAAGGTGAGAAGGCTTGGAGAAGAGCCTCGTAATAGAAGGTGTCCTTTAGTATGCTGACGTGCTTTTGACAGGGTGCTGTAAGGTAGTGGGTGAGGCTTCCTAGCAGGCTTGTGGCTTGCTCCTTCTTTTTGAAGCCAACCACGGGATGCTATAGTAACTCACAGGGCCTACTGGCCTATTAGTGGTGTATAACCATCTTTCCGCACACAACTGCCTTTTTGTTTTGTTAGCTCTTTCTTTATTTCCTTTTCAAGTGTTAGCATTATGTGTTAGAGCAACCTGAAGATTTTTTTCTCCCTTTCAGTGATCTCCAGCAGCACAGCAGTTTGCTGTCAGTGGATCATCAGAAGGAAGCTACGCTCAGGGGTTCTTAGGTAATAGGCTACCATCACATGTTAAAACGGCATTTGGCAAGATTTTAATGGTGTTGCTTGTGTTTTCAAAAGCAATGTGCTGTATAATAGCCATAACATGTATTTCCACAGTCTCAGTGCACTTTACAAAGAGCATTTCTAAATGAAGGCTCGCAGCATAGCCCCTTTCTGAGCTAATTAAGTTGCAACACCCCTGAGTCTTACGGTTTACTTTTCAGGCTTACTAATGAGGAGTTCAAGTTTGCTCTGTAAAGGTCAAACAGCTTTCTTCCCTTTCCATCCCAGTCATCTCCTGACATCAAAAACTAGTCAAAGCAATTCTTAGAACCATCCTATCATGTAATTTCCCAGCAGGGATGGTACTGGGCAGTGACGGATCATCAGTGTTTCCATAATGTGTGAAATGCTTTGGACAGCAAAGTTCTCTGGAGGGAGGCCTGGCATTTTCCAGGCGTACTCTTTATGATTTGCTTGTCCCTTGCGGCATTAAAGTGTACTCTGGGATGATGTAATTCCTAGGTAGCCAACCTGTACCATGCATGTGGTAGGAGTGGCAGGAGCAGCAGGCATTAGTGGCACGCCCAGATGGCAGCTATGGCATCGAGTTGGGTCTATATGCATTATTCCAGTCTGAAGGTGCTAACTGCTTCCTGAGCAGTAAGCTAGAGGCAAACCTTGGAAAGTCGTGTACAGGACTGACCTAATGGCCTGGCATAGGATAAGGCAACTCCCAATGATCCGATATATTATTCATCTCAGAACTGAATGTGATTGCTTTATGAATTTTTGTATTCATTTTAGATTTGTGTAAATCAGTAAAAAGGATTATTAAAATTATCAAACATTCATCTTTCTTCTCCTGCCTTTCCCTCTTTTATTTTGTTTGTTACATTCTGACTCATAATTCTTTTAACTAACATTTTCAATTATTTTGTGTTTTTTCCCCCCTTCCTTCTTTTATTCTCTCTCCCAGCTGTTGGAATGTGCAGCAACACCTGCAAAAGCATCCTGCATCTGAAGTGGGGCAGCACAGCTAGGATGCTAGTTAGATGAGGCTTTCCTCTCTTACAGTAAAGCTCTCTTTGATATGCAGATTGGTAATCTCAGGCTATCCTCCCTTCCTCCTTTCCATATAGATACCAAGCATGTAGGACCTCTCTTTTCCACCCAGTCCAAGTATGAAGTTCCTGTAAATAAAGTGTTTCATTATGACCACATCCCTTGGAGTGATTTCTTAACAGAAGTCTTCGGAACCCCAGCTGTTCAGGTGTTATGGTGTTATGCTAACACCAGCCACCACAAAGTTTTCGACTTTCCTTCCATCTCTTGGTTTGTGTATTTAGATTGTGAGCTTGTCGGCAGAGAGACTTGTCTATTTTTGGACAGCATCTAATGCACATGAGGTCCCTTTATAAATAAAGATGAGCTTGAAAGTCTCTGGTTCTGGGAAATGGTGCCAGATTCTAGGATGTGACACTGGGGAGAGAGAGTGGGAAGAGGAATGTCTGGAATGAAAATAATGCAACTGGAGTATTGGCACTGGTTGTCTGAGGTTGTATAGGCTGTTAGAGGCACTTGTTCTATTCCATGCCTGTCGTGCTTTACAGCAGCGTCTATCGTGAATTGGACAGCCGAGGACCATTGCTGTGCCCCGCTGAAGCTAATGGGAACTCTTTTGCTCCTTGTAACGGGAATGTGACTATTTCTTGGACTCAGATTGCTGAAACCTGTTGGCAAGAATATTAGTGGGCCAGCAGGAGGCAATTGAGGCCGCCCAGAAAACTCCTTTCTTCTGCCCTAACTCTCTCTACAATTTCAGAACTTTGATTGCTCAAGCCTATTTTTAATCTATTTGCTCAGTTAATTAGTAATTGTAGCTGGAGTGAGTTGGCAGCTTCATTGCCCTTAATGTATTCTGAAAGCGGTTGGTGAAAGAGCTGAAAGAGAGAAAGGAAGTGCTTCAAAACTTTTTCTGTTTCAGCTTGATGCTCTGTTATGAGGGCCACCAAAGAACACATTCCTGTTTCTGTGAACATATGGTTGGGCTAATGAACACTTCAGGGGAATTTCTTGCTCCTTATTGTCATTCGTGTTGCACTCTTGTTCTTTCATTGATCTCTTTCTCAAATAAATGGTTCCATTTATATAACCCAGGTCCTTAAGTAGGCAACTAAGAACCAAACAGGGAAAAATCTCAGAAGAGCAGCTGTACTATAACTGGTTTTATGGGAACTGGGGGGGGGGGAGGATGGGTGGGAAGAAAAGACATGTGGCCCCAGACGCTTGTGGACATCTGCGAAGGTGCTGTGACTGGATACTAGCTACTGTCTGGCATGTGTCCATTGTGCATTTAGAGCCACATCTTCCCCTGTTATTGCAACAGTTGCCTAGGATTTGCAGTGCCATAACCAGTGTGATGGTGTTACATAATCAGATGATTGACATACTTCAATGGGAACACAAAAGGGAGGACTGTGAACAGGAACCCGAAATTATGTATTTTTTACACTTTTATACTGCCCTTCCTCCATGGAGCTCAGGATAGTGTATGTGGTTCCTCCCCTACTTTTTTGTCCTCACAACAACCTTGTGACATAGGTGAAGCTGATAGTGACTGGCACAAGGTCACCCAGGAAGCTTCATTGGTGAGCAGGGACTTGAACCTGGATCTTCCAGGTCAACTCCCAAACCACTACACCATCCAGGCTCTTGATTCATAAATATTAACCTTCTGTTCAAGTCTGCCATAATCGTCTTCTCTCTCTCATTCACTGTACGAGAGCATTTTGATAAAACCTTTAATTTTAAAACTAAAGCAGATCTGCTGCTGTTTGCTCCTTTTACCTTTGAACTCCACGTTCTCTTTCCTTTTCTTTGTGAAACTATAGGCATTCTTGAAATGATTCAGTTCTTAGGATGGGTTCCAAAAGCTTATGACTTCTTTAGATTTTGGAGATTAAATATTTCCAGGACTGTGTATTTGGCATAGGTTTTGTTTCAGTGCTATGGAACCACACTGCATTTTTTGTCATCATGCCTATTTCTAACAGCTCTCGGACTATAAATGCCTGAAGGGAACTGGAACTGTATCATATTTTGGTTCCCTTTGTGTTGAATGCGGGGAAACGAGTATGTAGCCCTTGCATCCTGTAGCCAGGATTAGCTTGCTGTTTAAGATCAGACCATCCTGAGAAAAATATTCCTTAGTTCTTATTTTGTGTTTATGTCTGTCTGTCGTATAGCTCACTGAAGCCTCAACCCTGTGGTGTTCCTTGAATTTAACAGGTAAACATGTCCCTGAAATATGCCTTTCCTTACAAGATTTGAACTTGTATCTTGATTCCCATTGACATCACCCCAGCAAAAAGAAGTGGCAGTAGCTTAATCCCATTGAACTGATGGTGCAGATATTGCAGAAGTACTTATGAAGTACTTCAGAAGATGATGTGAAAGTAAACTACTGATATTTAGTTTACCACAATTTTCCCCCCCCTTTCCATTCTTAATGGGCTGTGCAGTCTTTATGCCTCTCCTCACAAAAATATTTATTCTGTCTCTATAATCCCATCTGCTGAGAAAGTCATTGCCTGACAGACAGTGCTTCTGGTAGCACATATGGTTTTCTTTAATTAAATGCAAATAATCACCCGAGTACAGCATGCTCTGAGCTTGAGCTTCTTGTTCATATGAACACTGCATTCTGAAAAATAAGGAAACTTTATATTTTTTGCACGTATTTTGTTTAACAGGCTCTTATAATTTTAAGTTGTTTGTTAGAGTCCTTTGGGTTAGTAAATGGAAAGTAAATGTTAGTAATTTAAGTAGAAAAATAAAACAGATTCTGGGAGCATTACAATGTCCTAACCTATAGTTAAGAGATTGAGAGTGTGCTGTAGACTCATGAGAGTTCTTGCCTCTTTCCCCCTTCTCCCTAATCATGCAAAAGAAAAAAAAAAATCCTATTCCTTCCCTTTTCAAAGCTAACCATGATGCAGCATGATGTCTGCTGAAATGTTAACTCTAACCATGGTTTATTTTTATATTTTTTTCCATTTTTGCCCCCCTTCCTCCAAGGACCTCAGGGGTGGTATACATGGTTCCTTCTCTCTGATTCCAAAATCTGACTTGAAAGCTAACCATAGTTAGCTTTAATATTAGTGGTACTGTAATACCGTGCCATGATTAGCTCAAGGAAAAGTAAGGGAGAGAGGAATTGGCATAGAAAAAGAGAGGACATATGGAGAGGAAGTACAGATGCTCACAGACTTCATATGTTGGAAGTTCAGGAATGTTACATCTGCATAGATGGAAGAAATTTCAATTACAGAGTTAATAAAAACTGTTAGCAATTTTGTCACAGGTGCTGTTTGAATTGTGTGAGTTGGTCTGTGATGGACGTGGCTGGGTGTTCTCATGCTGTGGCAGGAAGCTGTACTAAATGTACTTTTTATAGTCCTAAATATTCTCTTTGTCCCTCATTACTCTGCTTGTATGAGTTGCTTCCCACACACACCAACTATACATGTACCAGTACCTGCAATCGGTAATGGATCCCAGCTTCATTTCTACATGTTCATTACTTTTTACATACATATGGGCAAATTAAATCTGTGATACCTTCAAAATTTCACACACATCCTGGCATGAGATATGACCACAGACTTGTCTGTCTATATATCTAATCTACATGTATTCAAGGCTTATTTAAGAAGTAGACCTCTCAATCAAGCAATGAGACTAGCATTAAGTAAAGACAGCTGTAATATCAGACTTATTTCCTTGTCCAGCAGGATTTAGGGTTGTACTGTCTTTGTCCATTACAAATTTAGTTCAGTTCTGCTTTTTAGTTTATTTCCCCAGTGTACATGCGAGCACATGTTTTTATCAAATTAAAATGTCAGTAGCAATCTCTGTGGAAAACAGAAAATGGAGTTTCTCAGGCATCGTGGAAAGATGGGCTACTAAAAACTATATGCATCTCACTTTTTAGAATTTTGTGTGAAATTAGAAACATAATTTTCTATTAGCAAGTCCAAGTTCTAGCTACAGAATGCAAATGTCAAAAAATATTGATAATATGACCCACTTAACTTTATGGTGACTTTGTACCTCTCTAGAATGCATTAACTATATAATCGCCTTGTTTCCACCACTTTGTAACATTTCCACAACCATATCACCTTTTCCCCCCCATTCCATCACACCATGCCATTTAGATATACTGATGAGGGATGAGATTTTTCAACACCTGAACAAGATACTGTTTCATTTCGCCATGGACAGACTTCTGTTTCTCATAAAGCAGATGTTGCTGGAAGCAACAAACAAAACTGCTGTGCTAGATTATAATCAGCAACACTTTAATCATAGGAAAAATACCTTAAGCAGATTTACATAGCCATTGAGCATTACAGCCAGTAAAAATCCACTACAATCGCTGAGTAGTGGGTTTGTACATGTGGTAAACAGTAAGGGTGTGCAAGGCTTCTTTATTTTATGTTGGGATTTCATTCATTTTCATAATAAAAATTATAATCTGTTTTGATAATTGGTTTATTCAACAATGAACAATTGGCATTGTTCATTGTTCATTTTTTTGTTACCTATTCATTTTCATAGTGTGATATGGGGCTCACCTTGCAGCATGGCAGAATTATACTTTTTTTCTTTAAAAATTTAATGTGTCAGAGATTCTCCACAATGCCCCAGACTAATGCAATATTAATATCATTCTCTGGGGAAAAATATGGCAGCCTGTATTATAAGTAATTCCCCCAACCCCTTCACTATGAAAACAAATGAGGTAACAAATGGACTGAAGTTCCATAGGCACTTGTTTTCTAATGCAGTAGTTCTCACACTTTTAGCACCTGGACCCACTTTTTAGAATGAGAATCTGTCAGGACCCACCAGATGTGATGTCATGACTGAAAGTGACATCATCAGGAAGGAAAATTTTTAACAATCGTAGGCTACCCACATGTCCCCAGGAGTAAGTTCCATTGACTATCATTGTTAAAGGAATATAGCTTGTTAAAAGTACTGGTCTGTAACGTTTCCTCAAATGCAGTCACATACCATGGTAGCATCAAGTCTAATCTATTAAAAATAAAATATTGAAATGGGGACCCACCTGAAATTGGCTCATGACCCACCTAGTGGGTCCTCCTGACCCACAGTTTAAGAAACACTGTTCTAATCAATTAACATTTGTTGAATAGGCCCAATCAAGTCCCAATTTTCATTTATTATGAAATGAATGTATGTTTCTAGTAAGCTGACTGTGTGCAGGCATCACTAATCAGAGGCTGCAACCTTGTGTACATGTCATTAACCTCAGTGAGGTTCGCTTCTGAATATACATATATAGGTTGAGTCAGATATCTAGGTTACCGTGTAGCAGCTGTTACCCTGCACATGCCCGATCTTGTCTGATCTCGGAAGCTAAGCAGGGTCAGGCCTGGTTAGTACTTGGATGGGAGACCGCCTGGGAATACCGGGTGTTATAAGCTTATACCATAGTCTTTCAAGACTGAAGGTTGCCAACCATGATATCTAGGTTAGTCATGTTTTATGAATGATTATGTGCAATGCAGTTTCTGTACATATGGGATTCACCATGGACAGGAAGGCAATGCATGGGGCAATTTTTAGTTAATCAACATTTGGCTGACCCACAGGTGTGCACATTTGGACCCTGTTGTGTATATGCAACATTGGGCAGAAATGGTTAGTGTTCTACAAAGTATACCATAAGCTCTGTCTGCTCGATGATTGTGGAAGTTATACTTTTTTGTCATAGAATTTCAAGTCATTTGTCACAGATGGAGCTGGTTCTAGAAGCTATGCAATTTTGCTCATGTAGATTTCTGGGCCACATGAGTACTTAATAATAAGCTTGGTGGGTTTTGTGGCTAGTGATCAGTGTACTTATTATCCTGTAGATAAACTACAGCTATACAGGCCTTTAGAGAAATGGAGAGAGTGGAGAAAGTGGAGTGGAGAAAATTAAATCCCTGCAGGGTGTGACTGCCTGAGGCCTTCCAGGCAATTTGTTTTATGTTATAATGCGAACTTTCCTGCAGAGATAGACATGAGGAATCTCAGGGAAAATGTTGTAAGCATCAGGAAATGACAGTGAAATGGGTTCTTAATCAAGTGTAGACACATTTAATTATTTTAGTTTGTTACCAAAAACTTGGATGCATAGTAACTGTTGTCAGTTTTCTTCTTCTCAAGAGATGTAAGGCCCAGCTGGCTGCTGTACATACAAACAAAAATTAATTTTTCGTCTGGCATTCTCTTCTAAGCTGAAATCTGGGCCTCTTGGACATCAGTCATTTCCGTACACACTGAGGAGCAGAATAACTCTATAAATAGGTGACTTTAAAGCTGGTCTAAGCCAAAGTTTATCCTCAGAACCTACCTTCAGTTTATTCTTCAGAACCTGCCTTCAGTACCCTATGTACTGTAAAGTGACACTGCCATAGACAATGTGTCTTTTTAATGAGTAACTGCAAATACTGTACTTCTACACATCCGTGACTATGAGGAAAGATCTCCAGGGCGGAAAATATGATTTTTTAGGCCTGTTGGAGCTATGAGCTTTCTAGAAAACTGCTTGTGTGCAGGTATCACCATGCATATGCATAGCTTTTCCATGTCTCCACAAACTAGTCAAGTTGCCAATGAAAATAAAAGGGGGGGGGGAGATTTAGAACCTAGTCCTATGCATGTCTACTTACATGCACAGAACTAGAAGTAAATCCCAATATAGTCAATGGGATTTACTCACATGTACGTGTGACCAGGATTATAACTTTAGGTCCCAATCATATCCCCTGCTGATGCAACTGTGCCAAAAAAGGCATGCACTGCATCCAGCGGGGGGGGGGGGATGACCTGAGGGGGGAAAAGGGAGGTAAGTGTTAAACATTTATATTTACACACCCCCAGGGCTTACAGGGTAGTATGGCTCTACAAGGTATGGCCACCTTGGAGAGCCAGGGTGGTGTAGTGGTTTGGGAGGTGGACTTAGACCTGGAAAATCCCAGTTCAAATCCTCCCTTAACCATGAAGCTTCCTGGGTGACCTTGGCCCAGTCACTTTTTCTCCGTCTTACCTACCTCACAGGTTGTTGTGAGGACAAAAAGAGGGGAGCAGCTGTGTACACTGCCCTGAGCTCTTTGGAGGAAGGGCAGTGTTAAAAATAAAAGTAAATGATGTACAGTACCATTTTTGGAAGCATATGTCCATGAAGAGAAAAGAGGCATGGAGGTCCTCAATGGAGGCTCTGGCAAGCACCATTGCCCCAGGATTCACCCCTCCCTCTGCCCCATTTATCCTGCTAACTGCTCAGTTTTGCCTGCAGCCTGCCCCCTCCCAGCTCACCCCCCGCCTTTTCCACTGCTTTACTTGGTCTGATGGGTATAGTGGGGTCTGGCCATGGTACTGCCACCTCTCTTGTTCCATCAGTAGCCATTTTACAACAGCGTAAATTACTTCCTCTGTCATAATAGGCTCGGCCTAGGATTAGGCTGTTAATCAGTGTGTTCACCTCCAGGCCTGACAGGATTCTTTTAGTCAAAAGCCGGAATTTTGGACTGGTTGTCCGAATTATTTGAGTAAATGACAGCAACATCCTTTCCACAGCACACATGCTTTCAGGCATCAGGCTAAATGTATGGACACGTAATTCCACTCTCGCTTCCCTATGTTCAGCTTATACATGTACTGAAGGTGAAAATATGGCAGAAGGAGCTGGGCAGAGCACAATGCAGCTGAGTACCTGTGATATCACGAAACACTTCTGGAGTGTTCTTCTCTTCTCTACCCCCTTCCCAATAATTTATTATAAAATAAATTCTGATATGATGGAAATAGGGGAATTTCAGACAAGCCTGCACAAATATAATTGAAACCAAAAATCCACTCAACCAGAAACTATAATAAGGTTCATTAAACAAGACATATAAGATTCATTTCAATCAAGAACTAGTTCGTATCAAATAAGAACCACACTAATTCATTGTGATTGGTAAATCTGTTCCAATATAACACAAATTAACTCCAATGTTCCCAATTTAAAAATTAAGCAATAATGATCTTCTCTGCCTTTCTCTTCCTTCCCTAAACATAATCAAATCAAATTGGTGAGAATTACCAAATGTAGGGTATCTCACACATGTCTCAGTCAGTTCTCAAACAGGGGTTCTGGCCTCCTGCAGTTTTTTCAGCTTAAAAACAAACTTCAAAGGAACTAGACATCAGCTGTTACCATGTACACAAATAGTGCTTTTAAACTTGGGCTGTGATAGTCCACCCAGGGACACTGGGGGAGGGCAATGCTGAAAAGGAGCTTAACATCAACTAAGGAGGCAGCTGCATGCATCATTTGAAGAGCACAGACAAAGGGGAGTTGGGCTCTCTCTGCACCTAAAAGCTAGTGCTGGCTTCTGCTTTTATGTACACCTGTAATCATCTTGGGTGTAGACTTTAGGCAATTTCATATGTGATATTTTTTTCCATATGTCTTGTACCTGTGATTCATATGTAAACCCTACACCAGTGGTTTCCAAACTTTTTAGCACCAGAACCCACTTTTTAAAACAACACTCTATTGGGTCCCACCTAGGTAGGTTTACCAGACTTTTTAAAAAGGAGATCGAGAAAGAAATAATAGGTATTTATTTATTTATTTACTAGTAGTAGTAATAACCAGAAAAAGACCCTCAAACTTTATCTCCCTATATTTACACATGCTTGTAAACTGCAGGGACTCAGCTCCTTGCAGGGCAGTCAGCAGCTATCTTGGAAGCTGCAGGAGGCTCAGCTCTTTGTAGGGTAATTAGCAGCTAACTGATTTTTGGATAGCCTCAGGGCTTTTAGTTATCTGATTTTTCCATCACCCTTAAGCAACCCACCAAAAATCGGGTCATAACCCACCAGTGGGTTCTGACCCACAGTTTGGGAATCACTACCCTACACTGATTAGAATGTACATACGATTCAAAAATGGACACTTGTGATTCGTACCCCATGCTGATAACTTTAATCTGCGCACACCTTGCACCAAAGGCACCTTTGCAAAGGCCCATTGAGTTAGACTGGCAGCCAGCCCAAGCAAGTTAGTCTTTAACAAAGCTGGCTGCCAAAGCATTATTCTTATGAACATCATTGAGTAGTCATCTGGAAGTATGTGTCCCTGTAGCTTCTATATGCCTGGCTGCAGGAAGATTCATTCTTGAAGTATTCAGGGATTCCTGGCATACTGTAACAATACCTCCATTTGTGAGAAATTAAAACATTTCCCATTTATCCAGGTCAGGATGACTGCAAGGTATACCTGAATGATCTGAATCTATTACCTATGGTGTGGTGGGAACTGTAGGCTGCTACGTTTGAAGGATCTCTGTGGTTTCAGTTTAGCCAAAGGCAAGACAGACTGAAACCTCCTGGTTAACAAAACACCTGAACACTTCTCAAAATTGTAGAAAGAATGGGGGGGGGGTAGTACGTGTGTGTTTGGCCCATTTAAGAAATTTAATCTAAAGAAGTATTACCAGAGCCATTAGAAAAAAAGAATAGAGAGACTTTTCGGTCACACTAAATAGCTAGTCTCATTAAGTAGGATATGGATCAGAGCTGGGGCAGATTTCTAACAGGAAGTCATAGAAAATGTACCAATGCATGGATACTATTGTATGGGTACTGAGATTAGAGAGAGGGTAGGAGTTTTCTCTCATTAGGTTTGCAAGAGATAGGTTTACCCTCTGGAGCAATACCTGTTATCTATAAATTTATGATGGTATAATGAAGATGCTATAACACACATTGTTATCTCCTAAGAACTGGTTCACAACATCAAGTTGCCTCCATGCAATTATATTGACTTGCACACAGGCCATACTCCCTATGAAATAGTCTCTCCACCTGTGGGTGTATATGCTCATTTCTGAATTATCTCATTTCTGAATTTGATAAAGTGAAAGATTTGGCACAGGGGTTATATATAAAGAGAGACGGAGAGAGAGCACTGAAACATATGTATGAAAATCAGTAGCAGTCTGACAGTTTATTTTGATAGTAGCTTAGTCAATAAATTGCTGAAACCTTAATCTTGACTAATGACTTAAGATAGCTTTATGTTAGTGCTTCCCAATCATTTTAGCAGTGACCCACTTCAACAGCTGGTAGTGCACCAGAATGCCTTGCAGTGGCTGGGTAGTAACCCAGAATGCAGTGCCACAGATGGCAGCAGCCTGCAACGTATTTGTGATTCACCACAAAATTGGCTCACAACCTACAATTTTGGAACTGCTGCTTTATGTGCGCATTTAGCATGCATGAGGGCCAAATCATACGAGTATACAAAGCTATAGAAGAGCTCTGTAGGAAGTTTGGCTGGTTGGGACTAAAAGATGACCTTCACTTTTGGGTCTGAGGTATGGAAACTCCCTTCCTCTGAGAGGTATGTTTGGCCCTCACCTTACTGGCCTTTTGACCAGGGGCTAAAACCATTCTTTTTAGGAAGGCTTGGAAATTTCATTCATTCAATCCACCTTTACTGGCATAAACAATCCATCAAGAAAACAAAATTAAAACATTCAAGGTTGCCACCAGTCGTTGATCAGGCACTGAAATACAGATGAATTTACGCCTTGACAGTGCCTTAAATAAATATTTTGCAACATTTGATGAGCGGCACTCATTTCTCCTGTCCAACAAGTACCGGACTCTTTTGGGGTCAGATCGCAAGAACATGACTGGCGACTCTCCAATGGTCTATTGATTTAATATAATTTTCCCAAATAGACGATGAGATTGGAGAAATTGGGGAAACATAATGATGGAAAAAACCTGAAGTAATATGCCAAAATTGTTTAGAATTCTTAGACAAAATGGCTCTATGGAGTAAATTCCACCTTGCAAGAGAGGATTGTTGATGCGCAAATTCAATAGCCTCTCTAACATGACTTCTCAGTTCAAAATAGCGTGGAAGTAGAACTGAAGCCCCTGATTCTTTGAACGTCCTGAAAAGCTTTCTAAGTTCTAATTGGATCCCTAAAAAGGAATCACATGAGACTATGTTCGCCCCACTCTTTTTAGGGCCCAAATTCTGAGGCGGGGATCGTTTTAAGGCAGAGATAAATAATTCTAAAAAGTCTTCAAACTTGGCCATAAAATCAGAAGGGGTCTTTGACGATAAGAAAGTAGATTTAGCAGTAGCTGCCAAGTCAGAAAATTGTAAATTTTTAAAAATCCTTAAAGATGTTTCATCCCAGAGAATTTTGGGGTGAGATACACTAAAAAGGGAAGGCATATCTTAAGGAGAAGAGAAAGAAAAGGTCATCGTGAGCAGCAAAACACAGCTAAGGGGGAGGTGATCGCTAAACAAAGGATCTCCCACTGCAAATTCTCTCACAGATGAAAACATGGGGGCAGGAATCAAAATATAATCAATTACACTATTACCATGTCTGGAAATAAAGGTGAAATCTCCTTAGTCACCCATATCTGATAAGCCATTGAGCCATATCAGACTCCAGCACAGGCTGAATTTAGCTAAGTAAATACCAGCGTCATTGATCACTTGGTCCTTTGATTTGCGTTCAAACAGTAATAGGGGAGATCTAAGTCATCCATGGAATTACAAATTTGTGAAAAGATGACATGATCTGAACAAATTCTCACATTCAGGTCCCCTAAACTAAGAATTTTGACTCCCACAAATCTGCGTTCCAGATCTCCCATGATCTGATTGAAATAGTTCCATTGGAGCTTCCCAGTGGCTTTAGTTTGTGATGGTGGAATATAAATATTGACTAACAAAACGTCCCAGGGCGATGATGACAGCTTGACAATCTGTATCTTACAGTAACTATCAGACATAAAAATAAAACCAATTGGGAAATGCGTTAAAGACAAGACTGCCATCCCACCCGAAGGACAGCCTTTGGCGTGAGACTTAGTTGCTGGTAAGGAAATAACATTATACCCTTCTAGAGTAATAGGACAGACCATCCAAGTTTCTTGGAGACAAATTATATCATTGTTTTTTTAAAAAGGGTATAAAATCAGGGGCCTTGAGCTTAGAAGCCCAGCCCGCCACATTCCAAGAAAGAAATCTAGCCAAATTGGTATCTGTTGAAATAGGCGGTTCTGTAAGTCAATCCCTGTAATCTAAAGGGTCAGGATCATTGGTTAGGGGCATCTCAAGAACATCAGTTTGCAAGGGAACTGAATGTCTGGGAGTCTGCTTGGAAATTATAGCAGGTTTGTTTTGTAAAATATTTTAATGCTGCTTTGTGTTTTTTCTTTGCTGTTGCTTTTTTGATTGTCATTTTGCTGATCAGTTTTAATTTTGATATAATGTATTTTTCTTAACTAGTTTCAAATTCCTGTGAGCTCCTTGTGTGTCCCCTTAGGAACAAAGTCAGGACATAAATCCCCTAGATCAGGGCTGCTCAGGGGATGGATCCGGGGTGCAGACAGATCTGTCCACCCAGTGAGCAAACATTTTCGTTCCACCACTGCACAATTTCTGGGTGTATCTGGGCACAAGGCTGCTCCGGGCAGTTGCGTCCACCCGGATGTTCTGTTGCACAGCCTTCTGAGATGCCAGGTGTCTGCAAGAGCATCCTGGTGCTCAGATTTACCCAGAAGAGGAGCCGTGCGGAGGTGGATCGAAAAGCTGTGGTCTGAACAGGGATCACATTTTCATTGGACAGTGGTCGCTACTTTAGGCGCTGCTGCCCTAGATAAATAAAGAAGGTTGACTTCTGCTGAGTGAGAATATTGAGCCATCTAGCTTGTTATTGTTTATGCTGACTGGCAGTTGCTCTCCCTCAGGCAAGGATCTTTCTCAGCCCTATCTGGAGATGCTGGGACCTGATTGAACCTGGAGATCTGATTGAACCTGGGACTTTGTTCATGCAGAGCACATGGCCTGTCACTGAGCTACAGCCTCTCCCAGCCTTGGCAGTATTCTAAGGGGGAAAAAAGGCCATCTGAATTAGAGAAATCTTGGCTGCTATAAATATTCATTCATTTCCTACAGTATGTAATAAATTCATGTATCTTAATGGGAAAAAAGCAATAAGGAAAACTTTAGAAATATAATTATTCAGTTCAAACAATTGGATGGAAATCATTAGGCACCCTCAGAAGTGGCATCCTATTTATATTTATTTTTCACATTTTTTATACCATTCTTCCTTTCAGGAACTTGGAGTGGTGTACATAGTTTCTTCCCTGCTTTTGTCCTCACAAAGAGCCCTGGGAGCTTAGTGAAGCTAAGAGATAGTGACTGGCCCAGGTCACCCAGGAAGCTTCATGGATTTAAACCTGGCTCTTCCAGGTCTAATACCCAAGTCACTACACCATCCTGGCTTTCATCCTGGCATCTTCCATTATACCTGACACCAGGGAGTGTCATGAATAATTACATGTTAGGCCTAGGTTGGCATGTGAAGCCTGAACCAAACTAAGACAGTGTAACTGAGAAGTTGTTAGTAGTTCCCAGCTGCAGGAATGTGAATAAATAAACAAAAGGATTTGTTGTTTCTCCTTTGCTAGCCAGGAAGGACAGATAACAAGAATTACAACCAATTGGAATATTTAGCACCTTAGCAGACAGAGGGGCGCCTTATCAAGGGTGACTGAGTGCAGCTGTGGATCTCCAGTTGGGAGGGGTAAGAACTATGAGGGGTTAGCAACCACGCCAACTTTGAGAAGGTTCTGTTCCTCAAGGGTTCTGATTGGACAGTCTAATAAGTATGAAGTCACCTCAGTACTATTAGCATAAGAAGTATAATAATGAGTGCCCAGGGGGTGTGTGGGGGTTCCTTCTTGGACAGAGTTTTGGGTGTAACATCCTGCACGCGTGTGAGCTCCATTGTTCATCATGGGCACCTGGTCCCATAGGTAGCTCTGGAGCTAAGAGATCTACAAGAGTAACTGACCCAGGTGAGAGATAGGTATTAATAGAGATAGCCAGCTAGCTTTATTATTTTATTGCTGATATGTTTCCTAGATGTTTATGCCTCTAGCATTTGCTGCCTTATTGTAGAGTGTGTAACCTTATGTGCTTAATAAGCTAAACTATCTTTTACTAAGTTGTTTCATTGTCTGTTGGGGACAAAGGTTCAGAATCCTGCCTAGCCATTCAGCAAGCTACCAAGTGCTCATTGAGGTCTAGTAACTTGAGGACTGAGGCTTTAATTGGAGAAAGAGCTCAGTGCCTGCAAGGGATAGAATTAAGCCTAGAGGGTCTCAGTGTGCCTGGACTGAGGCACTGGCACGTACAGGGTGGTGGCAGTACTACTGGGTAAGGGGCCTTGAGGGCTTTAGGGTCTGAAAACCAAGAACCCTGAGCACCCAAACCCCCCTTTGTTTACGACAGGAAGGACAGTGAGAAGATAAGGAAAGAGAGAAAGAACCTGCCCATTCTCTCCTGCTGCTGCAGTAGGAAAGTAACTAGGTGGGTTGAGAGAGGAGTTCTTCTGAGCTGGAGAAGAATTTGAGGGATCATACTGTCTCATTTTTCAGAAGAGCCAAGGTTTGTATCTTGCCAAGTTTCATATTTTGAGCCACACACTACAAAGCTCCAGAACATCTGTAGTTGCAATCCTAAGCAATATTACTTGGGAATAGGTTCTACTGTATTAAGTGGTAATGTCTGAGCTGCATATGCTTGTCAAGAAGGTGGCTAAAGAGGTGCTATGGCAGTGAGGATAAGAACCACTGTTAATATATTTTAGCCAGTCAGACCAAGAGCTTGCATGACTCATCTTGACATGCTGTAGACATGAGATCAGACAAACTTTAAAATGGGACTTGATAAGCAAAAAGTTGAGACAGTTGCAGGAATTATTAGAACTTGTAGTCTGTATATATTTACGTAATGTAAGAGGAATGCATGAGACAGACATCATTCTGTTTCAACTTACCTTGGGAAAATATTTGCACTCTGCAGAGGGATATATATGCCAGAAAACCTCTAATCAAATCACTGACACAGATTTTCACTTAAGCGAAATCTAGTCTAATTACAAAACAAATCTATTCAAGACAATTTCACTAAAAGGTAGGATTTTATGTGAAAGTAGAACTTGATTCACTGAAGGAAACTTCACCTCTCTTGAGTTGCCTTTGTTTTCTATCTACAAAATGGAATTTCTCCAAATCAAAAATAGTGCCAATTGGCTAGCACCTGTCATGTTACCAACTCATCCCTGGAGTGGTCTTGCAACTGTGATTTTTTTGTAATAATAATGATTTATATATATCTCTTACTGAGTATGCAAACCACTTCATATATTATCCTGATGGAATTCTTACAATAACCCTGCAAAGAAGTTGCAAGGGCCACCTTGTGGGTTTGTGGGATGACTCAAACCACCCAAAAAAAATAAAAATAAAAACTTGACTTGCTGGGCAGTCTATTACTTTAAATTTTTCTTTTAAAAACAGACCACCTTGAAGCATGGGGACGGGGGTAAAACTGCCAGCTTTATCCAGCATCCTATGTGCATGTATAAGGCAACATAAAGTCAGGATCACAGCACAATTTAAAAACAAAACACCACTGTGGCCACTGTTAAGAATATTGTGTCTGTTTTCACCCAAATAGGAATTTGCCAGTAAGTTATCTGTCAATACATTGTGAGCTATCTGATTTCCAAAGAAGCATTCAGTTATCTAGCCAGGAAGATAGGCTGACTGCCATAATCAAAGAGATTTTATCATTTGTGTCTAGACATCGAGTGGATAGTAGTAACTACATCTGAAAGTTGAAGTCATTTATGTTTGATGCCTGAAACTGCATTACATCAGTTGAAGCTGTAGGAGAGAGTCGTGATTGACTGATGAGCTAATTTATAATTTCTCCATTCTGGTTATATAGTTCCTATCCCTGATTTTTAAAATATACCCACGTAAGGCTCTGAAATGTGGTATTAGCAAGTTCTACGTATTGAAGTGTTGGTAAAAGCTGCTTTGGGTTTAAAATGCGAGCTAGTCAAATGAACAATCACAAAATTGTTTCTTTAGGCATCTTTTAGTACCTTCCCACAAATATTGGTTTTGCTTCCAGAGTAAGAAGTACAACATGGTACATTAGCTAGAGCATAAGAACAAGTATACCAGGTTAGATCAGCCCATCAAACTCTTTTCCCAAAGACAAAAAATGTTATATTTACATATTTACTGGCTGCTGGTGGTGGCAGAGATCTTGCTGATGTTCCTCCCAGCAGACCTGCCAGCATAATAGTATTGGCCTCTGGGGAAAGGGGATATGCGCAAGCAAGTGCTTCCTTCTCCTGCCCCAGAGACCAACTGGATCTTCCCAAGCTGCAGAAATCTGCCCACTTGGGAACACCCCTGACTGCATTGTCCTCTGGGCTGGGAAAGGGAGGTTCCCAAGCAGGAACAGTGAGAAGATAGTGCAATGCAATGCAGCCTGGAGGTAAGGGAACAAAGGGGCCTCTGTGACTGCCACCCCACCCAAGGATGCAGCATATGCCCCATTGACACCACTGCACCAGCCCTGGAAAATTGGATAGGATTGGGCCCTTACTCTTTAAACCATACTGAGTTTGTTCTCACAGCACAACTTTCTGGCACATATTTAGGAGCAAAAAGGATTGTTCACATGCAGTTAAATAGTCTAGGGCTAAAGTTTACCTTAAAAAGGGATTTTTAGCACTTACTTTGTTTTGATAGGGCAGCAGCCTTGTACTAAATGTTCCCTTAGGTCCTAGCATTTATTGAGGTCAAAAATCAATCAGTGGCAGTCTGTAGTGATTTGTTCTGTTAAAAAGACTGGAATGTGTGTATTGTTTCTTCAGGGAGATATACCGATACATGAATTACCTTATCCCAAAGACAAATTCCTGTGCCCTTTGACATATTTCATCTGAAATTGCTTTTAAAGTAAGTCTTTTATTTTGTAGAACAGCAGAGAGACTGAATTTTAAAACTTGCATTGCTAAGAGCAGTTCTTATACAGAAAGGGTAAAAAAAAAACCCATAATGTTCAGACACATGACTGCTTCCCCAGTGGCTTTTCAAAAACAAAACTGAAAGCAGCTGTAAACAAAGGCAATCTGGATTATAGCGGAAGGGTACATCATCTTTCCCTATGGGTTGGTTTTCCTGTCAAAAAATGTGCCCCCATAGCAAACTGCTTTCTATCTCATAGGGGAAAATATAAGGGGATTTGCATATTTTCCCATGTGGTGAAAAGTAGTTCCAAGAAGCAGCCCTTAGGCAGGGCCCATGGGTGGTGGTTCAGGGGATAAATTGTACCCAGGCCCAGGCCAAAAGAGGAGGACCAGGAGCCAAAGGAAGGGGCCCAAAAATTTCCTGAGATCTCAGAAAATGTTTTCATATACAGTTGTACGTTGCTTAGCGACAGGGATGCAGACCTGCACCCCTGTCACCAAGTGAGGCTTGATGTGATGCAAAGCGTCTGAAAAGCAAGGGTAGCTGTGCTCCCCTTGCCTCCAAAGGTTTTTTCTGAGCCTTGTAGAGGTTCAGAATGCCCATTTTGGGTGAAAACATGCAACTTCCAGTTTCCCAGAAACCAGAATTCACGTGTTTTCACCCAAAATGGCCAGTCTGAACCTCAGAGAGGCAGCACACAGATGCGTGCTGCCTCACTGAGGCTCAGAAAAGCCTCTGGAGACGAGGGGAGCAGAGTTCCCCATGGCTTTGGAGGCTGGGAGGGGATGAACAGGGACCAGCAGCGGCCATTGCATATGTGGACTGTCGCTGGCCAGAATGTTGCTAAGCAACTCTCACCTATATTCTTTGAAGTCAAGCATTCAGATTTTGTGTAAGCCTACATAGTTTCATATATTGTAATTAACTGAAATTATGATCCAATGGAGAAGGGAAAGGGCCCCAAAGAAGCTTTGTACCCCAAAAAGGAGCCGGAAAGAAACTTTGTACCCCTGATAAAATTCCTCTCAGAGGTCCTGTTATTGGGAAAAGAAATAAGAGCCACTCCATATCATCAACAATGTCCATACTGCAGCCTCACCCAGCTACTTTGTGTCAATCTCAGAGAAAACATTGTGGTTTTGACCCTCATTGTTTTTTCAGGTCTCTGTGTTCATTAGTCCAGCTCCTGAGGTGTTCGTTTCAGACATTTTGGATACAGGAAGGCAGCAGCTATGAATCATATGCCCTGTAAGACATAATAAGCCCATTCTGTAAAATTTCTAGGGACTTGTGCATCTCTACTGTGTACAGGCAAACAGCTTTATTTCCCCTTTCAGCATCTTACATTTTCAGAGTCAGAGGTGTCCGAACAACCTCATCAATCCATTAGCACTGCTGTTGCAGTGATGAATCCTGTTCTGTGCTTGGAAGGTCAAGAAAGGGGAATCTTTTTTGCTATTGCCTGGTCTTCCGAAAATAGCAACTTGATTTGATGAGTGCAACATTCCCTGTCTCTCTCTTTTCCCAAGAAGTGTCTGAGATTTTTGTTTTTTCAAAACAACAACAACAACAAATAATGCATCTTTCTAACATACTTTGGGTCACAACGTATTTAGACACAGCATTGATAAACTTTTTTCCCTGGTGGCCACTGGACGTAAGATTAGTGGAATACTTTTTCACTCAAGTGGCGATTCCAGTATATTGTCAATTCATGGCAATATCTATTCTATTTACTTCAACTGGTTTAACCACGCTTCTCTTCGCCAGGGAAATCTGGCAATTGTTCAGAGAGGATTAGGAGTCTCTAATGGACAACTTATGCCACCCTAGCTGGGAGTTTCTGGGACCGCTAACTTCCACGGAGCCAAAATAAATTTGTAGTGCAAATCTACTAGAAGAATAATTATAATATCAGATGATCTGGGAGTCCCATTCCCAAGCTCCAATGAGGTGAATGTAGCAATGTAAAAGATGGCTAAGAAGGAAAAAAAGGTTTGTCTGTTTCCATAGAAACCTGTACCTGGTCTCTCTTGCAGTGTAATCAAAGAGATAAAAATAACAGTGTTCCTTCAGTCCAGGAAAGGGGAGCCTCAACCAAAAATGTTATCTTTAAAGAATGACCATGTCTGCTTTGATTTAAGTAAGGAAAAGCTGAAACGTTGCTTTGAAAAAAAGCTTACTTTCCTATGGATTAAAGAAAGAGAAATAAATCATGCAATGCATTCTAGGGTGATATTGGGCAAAGGGAGGAACCAGCAGTGATCCAGAGGGGGTAGGGGAGGCAAAAGCCCCAGCTGCCGTGCCTGTGGGCCCTGTCGGGGCAACCCTGCCATAGTGCCACCCCCACTGGCCGCAGCACAGCTGCCCACTCCACCCACCTTCCAGAGCTGTTCCGGGGGCAGGAGAAGCCCTGAATGCATCCATGGGTGCTCAGAAAGTCTTCTAAGGCCTCTAGAGTGCCTTTAACAGCACTTCCAGTTTTCGTCAGAAAAATGGATAAGGGCAGTGCAGAAGCTTCAGAAGGCTTATGAGCACCCTGGATCATCATGTGTGTAGTGGAGTAAGTCCCCCGGGAGTGGCATGTTGTGTTCCTGTGTCCTAGGGTGGCACAGGGACCAGGTCTGCAACTGAGAGGAGCCTCGCATGACCAGGAAGAGGCTACAGGCAGCTTGGAAGACTGCCTGCTGCACTTTCAAAGTAGCGGTTTCAGTAGCGGTTTGTTTTTATTTTCCCTACATTTGTAAAGTGTGCCCCCTGTGGATTCACAGTGTCTGCAGGGGGAGGCGTCTGATATAGGAGGGTTATACCTGTATATATGAAACTCTTTGAACACTCAAACACAGCAGAAATGCCAGGTACTCTTATTAAATATTAAACCTTGCCCCCACACTTAAAATTTGTTAAACTATTAGTATTGAGGGAGACAAAGAACAGAAAGCTGGCAGACAAAGAATTTGGCTTTGAGCTAGCCCATTAGACCATGAAGCCACCTGATTTCCAAGAGTGGGAAATTCCACCAACTCAGGTGACCCCCCCCCCCCATATCCAATTCCATAGGTAAAGCCAGGTGAATGTTCACATGTGATAAAAAGCAGGGATGTGTGAATCCCTTTTGCTCAGGCTCTATGATGGAAGCACTGGATGCTTCTCAGGGGCTTGCCTAACTCAACTTGCTGCAAGTGTTTGTGTGTGAAAGAACCAGAGACAGCCTGAGCAAGTAGGGAAGGAAGTAACCAGACAGTTAAATGCGGGTTTTCACTTTATGTTGTCTTGTTTTTTAACATCCTTACCTCCACTTCTTTCCTCCTTTTGCTAGGATCTTTGCTTTGGTTTTATCCCTTGTGTTTTTTCCATCCATTATTGTGATGTTTTAAATTTTTTATAAACTATTGTTTTTTTGTTTGCTGAATTGGTCTCAGGACATTCGAGAGCGGAGAGCCACATCTCTTAAAGTCTCATTTTGCTGCTTTTAAGGGGACCCAGATTTTGGGACTCTCTGTTAATCTGGGAGTGAAGTTTTCCAAAAGTGGTTTTCTTCTCTGGACTCTCTAGCTTTGGGTTGTGGCAAACCACTTTTTCCCAGTTTACACAGTAAAAGACTGATGTGGAGAAGGATGCTGTCACCAACCGCTATACCCTGTGCCAGTTTAGGCCTTTACACTAAGGCACTGTGTAAGAACTAAAACAGGAGGACAAATTTAGCTTTTTATGATAGCTGGTAATTAATTTTTTTATAATTAAGACACAAGCCATAATAACAAACACAAGCCATAATAAATAATAATATATTCAGGGCGCAATCCTACCAAGTGGCTTGCGCTATATATAAGGCAAGGCCAACAGAGAGGACAAAGAAATGTTATGATGTTTTGTTCAAATGTATGTATGTAGCCATTATGCTGAATAGTGCTTATGAACCAAATGTTATGTTATGTAAGGAGAAGATGTATGTTTAAAGAGTCCAGCATACCCAAAGTAAGCCAAAATGTATGTTTGCTCAGAAGCAGCCTTCTGTTTCGCTGCTCAAGCAGGCCCAGAAAAGCAACTTTGCTCTCTTTCTCTCTGAGAGGGTCTGTTTGTGCAACAGGCCAGTGTGAGCCACTTATGCTGAAACTAATCATTTATGCAAATGCTTGTTCATGCAATGTTATGAGTAAATTAGTTAGGCTTATATATATGTTCCCATAAGACAAATTTGCAAGGATTCATTTCTTCCCTCTCTGTTTGAAACAGTTTGAAGTAGGCCAAAGGTACAGCTAGCCATAAATAAGCCCAATTAAAGTGTTATTTGACAGCTAGCAAATGTTCTTTTGAAGGAATTAGAGAGGACCCCAGCTAAAATGCAGGAAAATTCCCCTTTTAAATAAGTGACCCAGGGAGAAGAAAAGGTTTGAAATAAAATTCATTTAGGCTTCTCTAGGATTAAATACACCAATGGATTAATTATTGGTAATATGATAGGGAAAAAATCAAATGCTAGGTCCCAGCTTCAAGCAGGCACTGCCTAAGGAATGTTCAGTTTTAAGGAATGTCCAGGCAAACCGCCAAAGGAACTGATATGTCAAGATGAGTAGCTAATTAGCAAAAGTTGTATTTTGTACAGTTTTAATAGGCTTTTCTTTCTAAAAAGGATGCAATAGGAAAAGCTAAGTTGAATGTTAGAATGTGATTCAACAAGTTTTCCCTTTTTAGCCAAACACATAAAGTATACAGTTATGCTTAGAACATTTTAAATGCTAGAAGCCTGAGTGTTTAAGCATTTCACAAATAAACAAAGGCAAATCTAGGGGGATGCTCAGAGGACAGAGAGTGGAAGCTGGTCAGGCAGTCCTGAAGGGTGTTGCTCTTGGCAGCCTGCCAGAATGAATTCAGAATATCCAGTTGTCAAAAAGTTAATTGGATTGATAAATGGAGCCAGGCTGAACAGAAAATACACCCCCAAAAGCTTGAAAGTCAAGCTGGACAAAAAGAGCATTTTGGAAACAAAAGACGTAACTAAACCAGGAAAACAGCTTTAATAATGATTGAAGCTATTCTTTAAAGTATAGTTGATACAAGTATGGTAGTTTAAGTGAATTTTAATAGGTTAATTGTAAGAATACACAGAGAAGTGAGAATTGACAAGTAGCAGCCAGAAGCAACCTTGAAAGGCTAAAGTTAGTTGGAGTACATTCCAATTCTGTAAGATTCAAAGTCTTGTTTGATGTTTTAACTGAAACATAACTCATAAGGAGATTTGAAAATAATGAGAAGTCAAAGATGCACCTGGCCAGGAAATGAGATAATTAAAGAACTTATATCTTAGCACCACGATGCGTAAAATAAAGAGACATAACTTAAATCATTTTAAGAAAGTCTGAGCTAAGCAGCCATTAATCTTGTCCAACAAGACTGGACATAGGCACTCTAATGAGGACACTTGTAAATCAAGTTCAGCTAACTAACATTGAGTCCCTAAGATAAAAGAAACACCTGCATAAGAACAAAATAATGAGGTAATAAATTGTCTATGTAGTTGTCTAATTGGCCAACATTCTTGAAAGTCCACTGGTCAGCAAAACATTAATGAAGCCTCTAAAAAGCTAACAGAAAAAGTTAAGTTTGATTAAAATAAATAGGAAAAGAGTTCTAAAAAAGGAAATCTTTATTTAAAAGTTAGTTTCCCTGTACAGAATAAATATATGTTTACTACTATACCTTACTAACATCTCCTAAAGTACACATATAAGAGAAAACTTAGTTTAAACAATGCTGGCATACAGCCCTATGAAGCCTGGTACTAAGAATGTTAAAGAGATGAAGTCAAGGTCAGGCCAATAGAAGAATAAGCAGAGATAGGCAAAGACAGTAATAATTGGGTGAACAGTGCCACCTCTGGACATGTTTAATGCAAATTTCTATTTTTCTTATTGGTCAGTTCAACCTAGCCAACCAGATGTCTGTAAAATGAGCTAACTCTGATGCCATAATTTCAAGCCAATGAGAGTGTGAGATTTTCAAACAAAGGACCTTAGGCGTATTTAAGCTGGAACATGCATTGAAAGGTTGCTTTTTCTCTGGGACACTGAGAGACCACAGCTCTCTGTGTTTCCATTTTGAACCACCAAGAGAAGCCCATTGCTGGCAATGAATAAAGCTTGAAGATAACCACAATTCTAAGTCTGCTGAGATTGTTCTTGAACCCTGATTTGCCGTGCAGCATATCCAGCACAGGATAGGGGCCCAAGGCGGCTCAGCCAGAGGCAAGGGGAAACTTTTTCCCTTACCTTCAGGTAAGGCACATTTGCCCCAATGGGTACCCTCGGACTTGCGCCACCTCCTTAGGTGCCACAAGTCTGAGGAGAGGGGAGTGGCTTCACGCCACTCCAAACTTCCAGGGAACAAGGGTTGGGATCCAGCATAAGTGCTGGATCCCAGCCCGCCCCCCTGCTCCCCCCACTCACCCCCTGGGGCAGCCCACTGCCTGCCCTCCCCCTGCCCAGGAACTCCTCCTCCCCACCCACCCCAGAGCCTTGCGTTGGCCCAGTCGGGCCTATGCAAGGCTCGCCAAGGAAGCTGGCACAGAAGCTTGTGTGCACATTTGCGACACACTTGGGCCGGCACAAGGGACTTGTGCTGACCCATATGCCCCTCAGGATTGCGCCCTCAGTCTGTTAAAGCATATAGGTGAAATGCACTATATAGTCAGAGATAACTTGTATTCCATTATTTGTAATTATGACTCACTTTCCACATTATTTTTTTTTAACACCTGGTATTGCTAAAATCCAAAAGCCAACAGGAACTGTATAAGTAATGCCTGTTTCGTTAATGTCCTTTGTCTGCTATAAAAATAATATTTTCATGTCTTTTTGATTGGAAGCTGGGCTTCCAGTGGAATTAATTGAGAATGGACTCTTTAATTTGAACTACATTCTCTTGTGCATAAGGCTTGTGAGGACAATGCAGAATAAAGGAATGGTCTTATGGATTACAGCGGTAGCTAACAGGCTCATGTGAATGCGGCCTAGAATAGATTAAGGACACACAACCTCCAGAATGTACTGTATTCACATTCTTTCATGCATGTTGCATTTTTATTGGCACATAAGGTGATGGATGGTTTCAGATTACACTGCTTTTGTTTGCCACTTGGTGGCACTAAGAGAAACACAATTCAACCCTGACAAAAGCAGCATAGACCACACTAAAATGAGTTTTGATCAATGCAATCTAGTTTATTGTCCTTATGGCCTTGAGAAAGGTAATTGTAAAGTTAGCAAGTGGTTCATGACTTGTACTTCTACCTGCAAATTTTTTAGTGGCTATAAGGGTACAATTTAAATTTTAAGTGAACTTTTCAGCCACTATCTGTTGCAATGATTACAGTACTGGGGCCACCCTGCACTTTACACTAAATATGTTGTGGTCTTCCTCTGTTTATGTGTGTGTGCATGCGTGTCTGTTTTGTTGCCTGACTGCATTTTTATTCTGTTTTTACTTGGATGCTAGCAGGGACACATGTGCACACATGTAAACAGTGCTAGGTGCCAGCCAAGAGAGCACGACCTGGGTCGGTATCATGACTTAGGAGCAAGACTGATGACAAAGAGGCTTCAGATCCACTGGCCAAGATGAAGTTCGTACCTTTGATTGTCAGAGCCATCATTCCCCCTCACTCCCACACACACACTCTCTAGCAGCCTAGTTTGAAAGAAGCCTTGCCTGACTAGTGCTCTTTGGAAAGCCCCATGGACAACTGCACTTGCTTGTACCACAAATTTGACCTTGTAACAAAAGCCACATCATAGAAAATTCCTGACTTGGAAAAGCAAGTTGTTAACAAAACAAAAGAAGGATCTCCAGCTCTAGCTGTCATCACCAACTCCATGACTAAACTAAATCAAGAAGGAATATTAATGGAGAAACTGGCCTCCTGAGATACCTCACCCTCAGCCAGGTACAAAAACAAAAGGAACATACTTTTAGGACTGAGAATAAGCTATCAACAGCAGTTAACTAACAAAGAAATGTCCCTTGATGAGCTCACCCCACAAAAGATCTTCAATGCTCTAGCGTAGTGTTTTTCAACTGGTGGTATGCATACTGCTGATGGTACATCAGGTGTTGTCCAGTGGTATGGAACCTAGCAGGGCCTTCAGCTCCCCAAGGTCTTGCAAGGCTGGCCCTGGTGTGATATGGGTCAGTGGCAGTCCTGGGGGGTCAGGAGGGCAAAAGCCCCTAGCGCCACACCTGCGGGCCCTGTGGGGGCACCGTCACCAACTCTGTCTGTCCCTCTGCTGCCTCTGCCCACACTCCGGAGCCATTCTGGGAGCAGGTAAAGCCCCACGCTGTGTCCACAGATGCTCTAAAAGCCTTCTGAGGCCTCCAGAGCATCCTTAAACAGTATGGTTTTCATCTGAAAATGTGGAAGTAGAGTTTCAGGTTGCTTCAGAGGCTTCAGAAGGCTTTTGGAGTACTCAGGAACATCATGCAAGGGCCCGTTACGGCTGTGTAAGGATGATCGGGGGGGGTGTTGCAGTCCTGTGCCCTGCGGTGGCACTTGGGTCAGGATCGCAACAGTTCTTGGTCAGTCTCACAAGATCTCTGGGCCAACATGATGACTGTGCCCAGCGGGATGAGGCCAGCAGCTTCATAAGCAGAGGCCAGGAGGAGCAGGGGACAGCATTCACATGCTGGGCCAGAGAGTGAGGCCCTGAGGAAACTGGGCTTTGACCTCTTCCCCCACCACTGCCACTGAAAGCACAAGCACCTCCTCTTGTAGAGGTATTGACCTGGCCCCTGCAAGAGCCGAGTCTGAGACTCCAGCTAGACCCTGACTGCCAAAGCCTGAAAGTTATATTTATAACTTTTATAAATATATTTTATAAATATTTATGAAAGTTATACTTATAACAGCCCAATCCTGAGCTGCCCAGCAACAGGGTGCCAAAATGACTACCGCAGCATCCTAAGTACACTGGACAGCTGACGGTAGCTCCTCAGAGCCACCTGGGAAGGAAAGTAGACCTGCAATGGGGCTACTTGACTCTGTGGTGGCTGTTTAGCTGGCACAATGTCAAGACACCTTGTGTCAGGCCACAAGGCCCAACATGGGGCTCTGGATCTGGTACAGCAGGGCTTCACCAGTACCATCCCCTCCTGCCACACTCCCTTTCCCTACACCTTTTCCCCACCTTCTCCTGCCTCCCGCCACCCTGGAGCACCTCCCACATGCCCCCACTTACCTCTCCACCACCCAATGCTTCACACAGAGCGCCTGGCAGCAGTCAGCCAGCTTCCAATCTCTGCTGGCCCAGCATGGGCTCCCGCTGGACCAGCTCTGGCACTGGGCTGGCGCTAATGCTTGCAGGCGTGCCTTACGGCATGTTTGCAACAGTGTGCACCGGCGGTGAGCCAGCATGCCTTCATCTGGATTGGGCCTTTAGTCATTAAGCATGAATATATAGTGGTCCCTCCTCATCCGCAGGTTTAGAACCCACAGATTTGACCCAGTGCAGGTTTTGAACCTACCTTGGAAAAGCCCATAGAGAACCTCCCAGGCATGACCAGATGTCTTCTGAGTCACAAGAAAGTTGCATATGACCTCTCCATGACTCAGAAGGTCAGCCAGAGCCTTCTGGCAGGCACTTCAGGTTTAGCAAAAACAGGAAGTGCCTGTCATAAGGCTCTAGCAAGCCTTCTGCGGTGCAACAAGATCACACGTGACCTCCTTGCACCTTGCAACACCTCTGGACATGATTGGAAGATACTTCTGATCAGGTCCAGCGCTAGGGCCACAGATTTCATTATGCATGCTTTTCAGCATCTGCGGGGGTTCAGGGAATGGAATCCCTGCAGATGCTGAAGGTCAACCCGTATTATTTTTCACAATTTGAATCAGTCTTTAAAAAAATTATTTATCCTGATAGCCTTTGGAATTTTAGGTATTGGTGGTACTTCAGATAGAACATGAGAAATGGTTCATCAGGACAAAAAAGGTTGAAAAACACTGCTCTCCAGCCCATCACTGCCTTCTATTATCCATACTTCCTCTTTGATTCTATGCCCCTCTTCCTTCTTAAACCCAGGAAGGAGGCAGACTGGTGGAGGTGGGTACTGGCCTGGCACTGATTTAAAAAATGGTGAATTTAATGGTTTGGTTCTGTCCCTTCTATAAGTTTGTGGTATTATTTATTTATTTATTTATACAGGTATTTATATACTGCCTTTCTTTGGTCCTCAGTTTTCTCCTCAGACTTTAATCCAAGGCGGTTTACATAGGCAGGCTGTTGTAAACCCCGTAGGGATTTTTACAATAGAATAGTTCTAGTCTTTCATAGAACTCCTTGTTCCAGCAGGATTCCTTCCAGGTCTGGCCTCTCTCTGGCCCTTTGCCTCCCACACTCCACTTGACAGCAACTCTTCTCTGCCACCTAGGGTCAGCTTATCAGTATATCAGTGGTATAAACCAGGTATAAACGAGGCCTGAATTTACTCCAATTAGGTCTAACCTAATGGAGTTTTGTTCAAGTTCAGTACAATGAGGAATAATCATTAATTTTGCTGAATACCATGTTTGGAATCCAGGCTCAATTTTTACCCTGTAATTTGGAAAATTCTATATTTATGGAAGTAGTGATTAGTGAGTGTTAAAGTTGTCATATTAAATGCCATGCTTGATCTTTCCGAGAAAACAAATGCTCAGCCGAATAAGGAGTGATACTGTGTGGAAGCACTGTAGATTAACATCAACCTGAACTTTTGACTGTGTTTGTCACCAGATCAGGTGTCAGAATATTTTAAGCAAATCTGATTTGCAGGCTTTGTCACTGTAAGTTACAGTCAGGTATAAACGGCTGGTTTAACAAGCCAAATGTTTAAAGACCAAAGCTTTTCAAATTTTGACATGTCCAGTTTGTGTCTCTGACAATAAAGCAGAAGGCAATAAAATATATTTTCTTGTCCCACTTTTAATGAGTTGGTATATATACATCAGTGAAAGTCCGAGGCCATTAATAGACAGCTGTAACTCTCTTTTTGTGCTAACAAACAAAACCTAATGGTGTACATTTCCAAATATGTTCCTCACACCAACTGTGTACAATAATCAAAACCAGCAAGGTAGCAGGAACACTTTAAACAGAAGTGGTTGTTTGGGTGCCCAGATGTTTTCATGCCCCCTGCTTGTCAAAATATTTCCCAGCAGAAAGCTTCTTTGAAGACTTGTCATTCCCCAGAGAAACGCATTTCAGCTGACTTGGAAATATTCTTGTCTTCAAGGACATGCTGCTACACTGCTGAGCATTTCCCACGTAAAATGAGACTTACCGCTTACCCTTAGGAACTTGAAATGAAGCCCCATTGATTTTAGCACGGAGTAGCTTACAACAGCACAATCCATGTATTAAACATCTTAATAGTCGTCCATAAAGTTTTATCAAAACATTCAGATATCACTAAAGGCCTTTGCAGTTTCCGACTCTAACAGATGGAATCTCAGCAGGGACTTCCACAATGTCTTGGCCACTACTGAGATTTCTATTGACAGGAATCATTACACAAGGAACTAAGGGCAAGATTGCTAATATTAGGTCTCTATACAAATCTATGGTGATACCACATTTGAAATATTGTGCTTCATTCTGGTAATCATACTTTAAGAAGGATATTGTAGAGTTGGAAAAGGTGCAAAAGGTGACCATCAAAATGGTCAGAGGGTGGAGCACCTTTCTTGCAAGGAAAGGCTACAATACTTGGGGCATCTAAGCTTGGAAAAAGGACAATTGAGGGGACAAAACTTATACAATGATGGATGGGGTGGAGAATGAGAAATATCTTTTCCTACCAGAACTGGAGGTCATCCAATGAATCTAATGGGTGATTTAGGATGACCAAGAGGAGATACTTCACAAAGCACATAATTAATCTATGTTGACACAAGATGTGGTGATGGCAACTAGGTTGGATAACTTTAAAAGGGAATTAGACAAATTCATGGAGGACATCAATGGTTACTAATGACAGTTATGTACAACCTCCAGGTTCAGTGGAGTATGCCCCTGATTACCAGTTGTAGGGGAACAGTGGTGGGAGAGAGGTGTGCTTTTTTCTCCGGCTTGTGGGGTTCCCAGTCAACTGAGGGGCCACAGTGGGAAACAGCATGTTGTACTAGATGAGCCTTTGGCCTAATCCAGCAGTTTTTTTTTTAAATGTTCACCACATCAATCCTCATGGAATCTAGTCAGGAATGTAGCTTAGCTCAATCTATGAATCCTTTTTAGGCTATAAGAGTAAATTCTTCAACTAGATGGAGACACAATTCAGATATAATAGCTGATGTACTCCAGAAGGGAGCTGACTTCAGTCTTGCATGGTCTGTTTTTTAGGTTTTTTACTAGAATTCCACATGGTTTCCCAGTGTATTTAATGTACAAAATAAGATTGTATTCTTGAAATAGCTTGACAGTCATGGCATAACTATGCCAAGTGCTCTAGCAAATGCACTGTTCCTTATGAATAGAAAGAAGCACACTTTGCTGGCTCAGTTCATGGTCTGCTTAGTTCAGCATTCTTTGCTAAGGGAGGGACTGTAGATCAGTGGAAGAGCTTTCCAAAGTATAATGGTCCTAGGTTCAATCCCTGGCATCTCCAGGTATGACCAAGGAAAATTCCTATCTTCTAGTAGTCAGTGTTTACAATGCTGAGCTAGATGGACCAAAGGTCTGACTGATACATTCTCCTTGCTAACTGAACCAAGAGGCACTTTGGAAAGCAGTGTCCTCCAATATTTAGCAAGGGGAGAGCAACTGCTTATCTTTACCCCAGCATGGTGTTTTTTCCCCTGCGGCTTTTCCTACAATTTCTTTTGCATCTTTTATTTAGATTGTGAACCTCTTGGGAAGAAGGAATTATTTATTTAGCTATGTAAATCACTTTGAATTGTTGTTGAAAAGTGGTATATACTTCATCATCATCATCACAACAATACTAACAACATATGGCAGCTTTCTGTGTTCCTGTACAAGAATCCCAACAATGAGCAAGCACTTGATGGTCCACCAGAAATGAAGCACTGTGCTTCACCAGAGGACTGCAATCTACGGTCAGCTCCCTGCTAATTTTACATGTTAATGACAATGATGTCGGATAAAGATAATGTCAGGGGTCACCACTGGAGCTGAAGTTTCCCTGCTCAGAGTGTCCTGGGGAGGCTGCCTTGGAGAGAAAAATTATGTGTATACATGATGTCCCTGTCCTCACCCCCATTTTCTGCCTATTTTTCCTTGTTTTTGGACACATCTAATTCTGCAAAAGCCTCTGTGCAAATTTAGCAATCCAAAAGCCGCTTGGACATCAGAAGCTTGCATCAGGCTTTGTCCTTTATTTGACACACCATTATCAGCCAGCCTGTGTGTGTCTGAGAATTCAATTGGAAATAGCTAACCGCCCTATTGACAGGCATACACTTACTTGACTAGGAAGCCAAACCTTTTTGTCTAGGTAAAGGTATGGAATGGGTTGGGCAGGCCAAGTGGGTTTTACTCCTCCAATCAGGTAACTTCTATGGCATTATCAAATACCAGGATGCTTATGTATGTTTCTGTTAGGTCTGCTGTGATGTTCACAGAAGGCACACCCACTTTACTCTCCAATAAATGCAGGCACTGGGAGTTCTGGGACAATGTAAGTAGCTCGTGTTAGAGACCATAATCCTAGCTAAATGCATCAGGGAATTAATTTTTTCCTTTCATTCCAAACCAGGCTACAAATGTCACCATTTTACTTCATGTTTGGAGTGTTGTGCTTTGCTCTTGATAAGAATTTCAGGTCCGTTCGTTGGGCATTACTGTAGTCATTTGATCAAGCTTTTTCTTTGTGTTGATCCAGTTGAATTCAGGCATTTGTCATCAGCCTGCTTGTACTTTTCCTACCACTCCCTTAATTCCTTTTCTCCTGAAAATTTTAATAAACTAGTTAAATTTTGACTCTTGCTTGTCTAGTCCATGTTCACTCAGTAATGAAGCGGGTTGTCATGTCTGATTGCTCTCAGATGCTACTATGGTCTAATACTTGTTATTGTACTCCCCTGGGAGTATTTTTTCTTCCCCAGGTGGTCCTCCTTTTCCCTGGTCTCTGGAGTGGAGACAGTGGATTAAAATAAAACCCTCATCCATCAGCCTGGTTTCTCCTGATACCGTCTCTGACTCTCTCTCTCTCTCTGTTTTAAGTAGTCCATCTGAAGCATGGGCCAAACGCAACATAAGACTCATAACTGATCCTGTTTGTGCATATGTGCAGGTGAATAGCACAATTATGAAGCTGAGCTAAAGCCATACAAAGAACCTGTTGGCTGTATCTTTACCTTTGCCCTCATTTTTCCATATCATAATCTATGTGTGCCACATTTAGATATAATTGTCTTGAAATGCAATGGTTGAAAACAGGAAATGCTAGTGATGTTGCTTCACCTATTGTTTAAATGATTTTAAAACACAGAGAAAGCCGCCAGCAATAGTGAGTCTTTACGCATAGCTAAAGAGATGCGTAACTGCTTAGTGCAGCGAGGCACATTAAAAAGACATTGACGTGGAAAGCACAACTATCCAGGGAGGAAGATGATAATTAAAAAGAGAATCATTGTCTTTTCTGAAAACCCTCAGAGCACAGCGGCTCACTTTTACAAGTTGCTTACCAAACAAAAAGAGATGCTGCTTCCCTGTGATCCTGAAGTCTATTCTTCAGAGACAGTGCCTTGAAAAAAAAAAATTATGGAATTGCATTGTTTGTAAACCACCTTGCACCTGTTTGTAAAAAGGGTGCTTTCAGAAGTGACCCCTACTGGGCCAGCCTTAGTCATGAGGCTGACTGAAGCAAGTGGCAAGTTGTGGAGAGAGGAGCAGCAAACGGTTGAGGAGTGCTGCACACCTGGCCTCTACCTGCCACCCCCTACAGGCACCTGCCCACAGCGCTGCTTCTGTTTGCCTCCTCTTTTTGCTTGCTGACAGCAAGTGGGAAGGGGATCACACAGCAGAAGCCCTTTCTCCAGCACTGGAAGTGATTGTGGTAGTGGAGCTGCAAGGAGAAGCAGCAGCAGAAATGTTAACACCACATGTGAGAGGCCAGAATGAGCCAAACTTGCCCCCTCCTAGGCTTATTCCCCCCCTCTATATTCTGTCCACCCCACCTTCTCCCTGCCGTATTTACCCCCTTCATGGCCTTACCTACTCCAGTAGGTGTCCCTGATCCACTGGAACCATGGACCCAGCTGCTTGTGTTGGCAGCCAGGCTGCGTGCACTGGCAGTAGTTGTGTTTGTACTGACATAAAGCATATTATGTAGGTGGAATGTGCATTCTGCCAGCATAAAGGCTATGTAGGATTGGGCTGTTAGCTATACAGGGGCAGTCCAGTTGCAGCCGTAACACACACAACACCTCTAGGGGCTCGGAGTAGGACTGGCCTTATCAAGAAGCAAAACTGAGGAGATTCCAGAAAGGACTCCATGGTCTAACTTTTAACCCCCATTACTGTCACTGAAAAAGAATTTTTTTTTTTAAATGGAGCTCCAAGCAGCAGCAGGAAGATGGTTTTGAATTTCCTTTTTGGGTTTGAAAATATCTAAGGAGAAAACTGCCAAAGAGAGGTTCACGCTGTTGCAGTTTGATTAACTTGTTTGATATCTACAAAAACTGTTTTCATGTATACATCTTTGTGCTTCAAAATGTCAAGGAACTATTTTAATAGAAAGAGACTGATATCTCGGCATTTTAATTTGTCCATGTCTACAAATAGACATGCTGCAAATGCTCCAGTCAAATAGAATTAATTGGTCTCAGTTCACAGAAAACCGGGGGGGGGGGGAGTAGCTCAGGAGAGGAGCTCAAGAACAATGTGTCCTACCTAGTAGAATAAATAAGAACCAAGCCATGTTTTCATAAATAAGTAAACCATCTACTCAAGTCAGAGACCATTTTTACCATTTTATTTTTTCTCTTTTACCAGTCATGGCACTTTTATCAGACAGTTTTACCTCTGTGATAAATGTTCAGGGACTTTCCTTATAAACAACCTAATTCTTTATTCTTTCACAACTTTCTGCTGAAAATACTCTACACAGGCAATCCTTGGAAAAGACCAGAGCCTAGATACTAATATGCACCTTTGAGCAAATTTTTCAGTTTGCCTACTTCTGAGCCACATGCTTCATATCAGCAAAGGCCCTTTGAAGAAAGGTTCAAAAGTAGCATCCAAAGCATTCCTGCCAGGAGCTGGACTTTGACCTGGAATATCCAGGTTTAAGTCCCAGCTTAGCCATGAAGCTTCCTGGGGCCTGTCACTACCTCTCAACCTCACCTACCTCACAGGGTTGTTGTGATGACAAATGGAGAGAAGGAGCCGTATACACCACCTAGTGGCGTCACTAGGATTCGCATCACCCAGTGTGGGAGGCCTGCGCGTCACCCCATGCAGTGGGCGGGGCAAGGCCCCAGGTGGTGGGCGTGGTGTACCATCACCCTGCCCCCACTGGTTTTGGGGCTGTACCTTTTATTAGAACACAGATATTTCAATGTGGTTTGTTTCATTGCATTCTGCATGAAATTACGCATTGATTGATATATAACATGATGGTCTTATTCCTCCAAACTCTGATTTTAGTGATTTTGAAAACTTGTAGAGTCTCTCTCACACACACACCTGTGTCAACTTGCGAACACCTTATTGCAGCAGTTCTCAAACTTTTAGCACTGGGACCCACTTTTTAGAATGACAATCTGTCCAGGACCCATTGGAAGTCATGTCATGGCCAGAAGTCACATCATCAAGCAAATTAAAATAAATAATTATAAATAATTAAAATAAATAATTATAAATAATTAAATTAAAATAAAATAAATAATTAAATAAGGGAGAGCCAGTCCTGTTCCACCAAGTGAATCTACTCTGAAGTAAGTCCTATTGTGGTCAATGGGACCTACTCTCAGGAAAGTGTGGGTAGGATTGCAGCCTGTGAGCCCAAGCCTATGCATGTCTACTCTGAAGTAAGTCCCATAGTGGTCAATGGAGCTTACTCTGTAGTCTGCCTGCAGTAACAATTCCCCAAAAAGCATCAGTGATATCTTCAGCCCTCCCCAGTGCCCAGTTTAAAGTTCTTCTATTTCAGGCATATTTTGCAAGTGCAAAATAGAAAAATTTCCCCTTACCATTCAAGCCTCTTTTTTTGTCCTTTTTAGTAGGGGGGGAGAAGAGGCTGCCTTCTGGAACATATGTTGAGCTTCAGTTCCATCGGATTGGGACCATTCTGGTTTCCTCACATTCCCCTTTGCCTGGCCTGACCACCAGCCAAGGCTTGTCTGCCTACTTGCGAGTGAATGTGACCGCGAGGCTGCTTCGCTTTCCATAGGGCTGGGAGGGAGGGACCTCCTTCTCCCTTTTGTGTTTTGGGGGGCTGCACTCATTGGATCAGGACCATTCTGGTGTCACTGGATTCCTCTCAGCCTGCCCTTTCCGACGGATTATGGCAAGTGCGCCTACTCGCGAGTAAACGCACGATACGGCTCGCTTTCACTTTCCATAGGGCTCCATGCATTTTTTCTTTCCGGTTGTTTGGCCATAACTTTTGAACGAAAGGAGCTATTGCAATTCTATTTTTTGCATTGCACTCTGCTGGCCATTCCGCATCCAACAGTTTATGGCACAACGGGATGGCTCTGAAAGTTGCAAAGTTAGCGTGTCCTCCCCCCCCAGGGCCCCTCGCACCCCCCACAACCCCCTAGCGACGCCAGTGGCACCATCCTGAACTCCTTGGAGGAAGGGAAGTATAAAAAGTCTGAAAAATAAAATAACAAAAATAAATTTTAAAAATACTGATGTTGGAGAAGTCTCATCACTCTGCCTTTCCTTGACTGCCCCCATGGTCATGATGGTGTAATTCACCAGTCTTGCAGGAGAAGCATATGGAATAGTAGGTCAGTGTAGACTGGGTCTTAATGACATAGGAATAAAATGTACCAGAAAAACAGGGTCTGTAGCAGAAAGTGATGGCTGGTTTATTGCTAGTCCTTAGATGTACCATTTTCATTCTGCAAATTCATATTATGCAGGAAGGAGATCATGTTGATCTTCGCCTTCAGATGGAATGTCTGAAACTGATAATACTCTGATATAAAATGTACATTTAGAGTGAAGAATTTTATTTGAAGGTTCATATTATTGCGTCAGATATGTGAATGTATAGTGTGTCTTGCCAAGAGGCTAGAAAGGCAATTTTAAAAGTTAAAATGAAAGCGCAGTTATGGAAATTCTGAACTAAAAATGTCACTAAATCAACATTAATAAAATCCATGACATTTTGAGAAACTCTTTTTTTTCCCACCTAGATTAAGCACTTGGACCTTTCAGTTGTAGAGAGAATGCAGCAACACATTTATAAACCTAGGTGGAAGATATGATAGTGACTTAGTGGCTAGGGAACTTTCAGCTTTCTGTTCTGAGGTTTGTGGTATCAATTGCTCAACCCACAATTCCACTGTAAGATCAACTTATCTGGATTTTATTTCAGAGATGAGCCAAGGAAGAAATGTGTCTCTAAAGGCATTTTCTTAAACGGAGGAAAACAATCTAGAATAAGTTCCATCTTTATAAAATATGGACCCCAAAAATGAATAAGGCTGCAGTCTTAAATACAATTATCAGAAGTAAGTCCCCCTGATATCAGTGGGACTTATTTCTGCAAAAACATGTTTAGGGTTGCACTCTAAGTTACAGAAGAACCTGCTTGCAGTAAGCTGTTGACTTTTTAAAATTGGTTTTTCTGCAGCTGAGAAAAGAGATAACCACTTCTTGGGTTTTAGTTCTTCTTCCACCTTGCATTGTGCAAAGGAGAAAAACCTGAAAGATTGCAAAACACTTACAGTCTTAAAACCCCAGTAATTCTCAGCCATTATCAACTATAAACATTGAATAGATTTACTGTCCCCCAGCTGATAAAATCTGCTTCATGTTTTGTGTGGCAGTTGGGTTCCACTCAGGGCTGGCCCTATCATAAAGCAGGCAGAAGTGATCTACTTCTGGTGGTAGACCATGGTCCAGATCTCAGGGGTGACAAAGCAGTCCACCAGCACCTCTCCCATGGATGGCTTGCAAAGGAAGGACATTGTTTTTCCTCTTCATTTCTCAACAGAAATGAAGGAAGGAGGTGGATTTGAAAGAAGAAACTGGGGAGAGGTGATGTTAATTGGAAAAAAAGTTAAGAGAAGAGAAGGGAGGAGTGCACCATGTAGGGCTCTGATTCAAGAAGCAAATTGTCACAGGCTGGCACTGGTTCCACTGGTGTTACTTCTACAAACTTAGGAGTCCAAATCAGAAGATGTTAGTCACACTCAAGTCCTGGTGAAACCAGAAACACGGTTAGATGAATAGTGCGTCCTGCAAAAACAAAAATGTGTTTGGTTCTGGTTGGCAACCTTCAGTCTTGAAAGACTATGGTACAAGCCTACAGCACCCAGTATTCCCAGGTGGTCTCCCATCCAAGTACTAACCAGGCCTGACCCTGCTTAGCTTCCAAGATCAGACAAGATCAGGCATGTCCTGGTTCTTATCTCCATAATTATCTATCACACAGAGGGTAATGCGGGATAATTCAGAGCATGCGGATCAAAACTGTTGGAGGAATATAAATCCTCTGTGACCATTCCGTTGAGACTGATGCGAGTTCAAAAGGTGACAAGAAAATACAGTTTAGGGCCAAATGGATTAATGAATACAAAGTGCAGTGACTAGAAACGGTGAGTTGGAATAAATCAGAGCAACTGAGATTAATTAAAGGGTGGTATGTCATTAATTGCGAAGAAGCAAACTGTTTCATAGGGCGCTGGGGTGGCAGATGTGATTTATCTGTTATATAAAGAATAATGCACATGAACTTTAAAGATATTTTTCTTGTCCTGATATTTCAGGCCAAACATGACGTGGCAGATCTGTTATTATATCGCCCAATAGATCTATTTTTACTTCCAAACAGCCACAGGAGGCTCTTTTTGGAATTAGAGCCTGTACGTTCTCCCCAGCAGGGTTAATAGTAGGGTCAGTGGGGATTGAAATGGAGGAAAGCACTTGAAATGCCTTACCCAGTACTGTGGCCCCAATCAAACATGGACCCTCCCTTCACAGCTGCTTTGAAAGAAAAGTACAGTGGAAAACTGTACCATGGACTTCCTACGTTGTGTGGCGTTGGTGAATAATTACTCGTATTCATGCCAGACAACAAGAGGTGGTAAACAGCCTTTACAGTACATGTGTTTCAAATACTGGCAGGCATTTCCAAATGTTTGCCCCTCAAGTGTGCACAAGGATGCACGCATTGTCCAAATACTGTGTGTGTTTGTCTTTTGTAGTTTGCTAAACAAAAGATGATCTTTTAGTTCTGAGTTTGCACAGCCTGGAACTGCCAAAGCTGCTGAGCTTATGTCCTTGGAATGTGCAGACATCAAGCAGGTGGTACATAAGCCTCCTAGACTTTTCTCTCTACCTGGAACTTCAGATAGAGAAGAGTGGTTGAGCACCTGTTAAACCCCATCAGACAGCCCATGTGGCCAGGCCAGTCCTTAGTCCCTTAGTAAACGCTGTGGTGGAGGAGAAATTCCAGGAGGATTCAGTGCAGGGCCTTGCCGAGGCCCACAGCAATCTGAGGTTAGTACTGCAATGAAATCTCCCACTGTAAGTGATTCTTACAATAACTATTACATTTACTGGGAAGCATGTCATTCATTTGAAAAGAATGGAATCAATGGCGGACCTCCCATTCATTTGATGGGGCAAATGCCCTGGACACAAGCCTTTAGGACCCCATGGAAGCATAGTTTAAAGCGTCAGGGAAGCCTTGGGAAGCTTCCCTGACGCAGCCTGGGGTTGTGCGAGGCACCGTAGGCTTCAGGTAAGTGGGAGGGGTGGTTTTGCACGCGGGGGGCAGCAATATCCCATGATGGCAGCATTGCAGACCTTTGCCCCAGGGCACAGGGCTGGGGAGGTCTGCCACTGAATGAAACCAGTGGAAGGAAACCTGCTTAGGATTTCAGTCTAAAAATGTAGTCTAATCTAATGCAGTCTAATCAATATTTAAGAAGCATTTAAATTCTCAAATATATTTACTCACCCTGAACATTAAACTTACATTTTAATCCAGTTTATTATACCCAGTAAATAATAATAATAAGTTACTGGGTTTTACTGGAAAAATATTATATAATATATATAATATTATATAATATAAAATTTTATATTACTTGTGATGCAAAAAGGAGCTCAGGCAACATATTTTTGCTAGCAGCACATTATACTTCAAAGAGCCACATGTGGCTAGAAAGGTTTGGCCAGGGCTTTCATACATAAGAATCTGCATAACTTTTTCACAGTCTTAAGACTTCAGAAACCATGTAGGGCCTTCAAAGTTCATTTCACCTCCTCATTAACTCAGGTTCAATGAAACTGATTTGCAGTAAGTTCTGGTCAGGGAAAACAAAGCAAAACATTTCACACAGTGCATGATTAATTGCATAAGGAGCTATAATGGCCACTAGCTTAACTGCCTTTAAAAATGTTTAGATAAATTAATGAGCCATTTGTAAGGAGCTTAAAGTTCAGTGGAACTTTCATGCACAAATGCAGTAGTGTATCTATTCATCTCGTTCTAAAATCCTCACCACTGAGCCATTAAGGTTAAGCCAAAAAGGGATCACTCCATAAAGAAGACAGAAGTTTCTGGCTACTCACTGAATTCCAGATGTTTCCAGAGATTTGAAATTTTTCTCAAGTAAATGGGGGAGACCACTTTGCTTCCTGGGGAGCTTAGGAAAAAGGAAAGTCTGACAAAGGAAAGATTCCTGGAGAATTCGTCAGCATGCGTCAATAGGTATTACAGTTGGGGAAATGCAATATGTTGTTGCAAGTTCCTCTTGTACTTCTGAAGGCCAGGGGCTATGGACAAACAACTAGAATTGGTCATCGCCTTCATGGCATGGTAGAAACAGAACTTTGGACTAGGTGGGCAAATACAGCAAGGCAGATTTTTCCATAATTTAAGCTTCAATTCCAGGCATGATTGAATCTATGGTTCTGTGTGGCCTAAACTTTAGCAATATTGAAAATCAAATCTGCACCCAAATCATGACCCAGGACTGCCACAATGTTTCATTTGGAAGAACTATGTAATTGTTTTCTGATTATTAATCATCTCCAAGTGGTTTCCTGTGCATTTCTGTGTAAAACTAGATCCAAAAAGCAGCCAACTGTGCGGGGTTGCTGGGAGTTTTCTATCTGTTGGAAGTTTTTGCTTATATTCTCCATTACTAAACATTTCCCCATCTTGTCAATTCAAATGCATTTAAGAAGGCATCCTGCATTCTTAGGAATCTCTGATAATTAAAGGAATTGCATACATATTTTGTTGCATTAGTTAATTTCTAAGCTATCTTTCTTTTAATAACATCCAAGATTCATAAGGGAGCCCAGATGCTACAATAATTATGGTTGCTGTGAGAATGCCTCACTCACAGTTCTGATTCTGAATAATAATTTATTTCCACCTAAAAATGTAATTTAACATTCATGGAATTATGAAATGCCTCTTTTTCTCTGTAAGAAATGCACTTATTAAACACGAGCATTATTATATCATAAGCTGAGGAAAAAAACAACTCAACCTCATTGGCCTGAGTTTTTCATTAGTCATTGATTGTGAATATTAATTTCAATACTAATTAAAGAATGGGTCTTGACCTTTTTCATTCAATTGTAGCAAATAACACTTTCAGGGTTAAATATCTTTACCTTTACACTGTGGATTCGAATCATGGCCCCATATAGCAGTTCCTCACAAATTAACGTGTTTGCACTGGCATAGCTAGAGGAGGGACAGGGCACTAAGTTTTGCAGGGAGCCTCACCACAGCGTGCAAGCGGCCCCTCCCCTTGGGAGCCATTTGGGCAGAGGAGGGGGGAAATGGAGGTGAGTGGCTCCCAAGGGGAGGGGCTGCTTGCACGCTGTGGTGAGGCTCCCTGCAAAACTTAGTGCTCTGTCCCCCCCTTAGCTATGCCAGTGCGCGTTTGATCCTTGGCATCTCCAGGTGGGACTGCAAAAGACTTCTGCCTAGAACCCTGGACAACTGTTGGCAGGCTGTTTAGGCAATGCTGAACTACAGTGCAGTCCTAGGCATGTTGACTCAGAAGTAGGTCCCACTGTGTTCAGTGAAGCCTGCTCCCAGGTAAGAGGGTTTAGGATTGCAGTCTAAGTACACCAGTGGCCTGACTTGGCAGAAGGTAGCTTTCTATGGGCACAATCCTAACCCACTTTCCAGCACCGTCATAAGGGTAATGCAACTTTGAGGTAAGGGAACAAACTTTGCCATACCTTAAGGAGGCCTCTGTGACTTCCCCCCAACTGCAGGATGCAGCACATGCCCCACTAGCACAGCTATGCCAGTACTGGAAAGTTGGTTAGGATTGCCCCCTATGCTACTTAGGCCTTCTCTGGATTTATAAATTTGCTTTCACTTTAAGTTAGTACCAGGAGTCAAGCACCATTGACTGTTAATCTTGACTACTGCCTCCTGAACATTAAGACATCAAGAAGACAAAGCATTTTGTTTCCAGACCCCTTTCCATAATGTTGTCCAAATCAAATCTCCCACTGATAACTGGGGCTTTAAAAAAACATTCTAGGAGAAGTTTATGTTAAAGTTGAGATGAAATCTCTGCAGCCTCCTGAATTTCAAGAATGTATCAGGTCCAAACGGATATGCAGTCTCTCTGCTATTATTTTAGACAAGATAAGTTTTTGGGCAATTTACTTTATCAACTAGTAGATATAGATACCATTCCATTTTAGCTGAGGCATTTTGATTTGTATCTCATAAATTTGATTTGTATCCTCATGTATAAAATGGTGACCACAAGGGCAGCCCATCAGTGTCAGACTAGAACAACCGCTTTGAGCAGTGAGGCAAAGGGGGTCACAGCATATGGGGAGTGTGCCCTGGAGCCAGTGCCTACCCACCACCTCACCTGGCTTGTTGTCTGCCCAACCATCCCTCCATTCTCTTCTGATGGGTTCAGGGTTAGGACTTTTCTCCTCTTCCAGCTCCACTGCTATACTTTTCCTGAGCACTTGGAAGGGGGCTGCTTCCTCTTCTCCAATGCTGCTTCTTGTAAGGTGACTGGTTGGGGAGGATGCTGGGACCGAAAGATTCGGCTCTTTGGATCTTCCTTATCCAGTACTTTATTATGTCGATGAGATTCACACTGGCGTGGCATGGTGTGTGTGTGTATGTGTGGGTGTTTGCTTGCTGGTCCATGTGGATGGTAGTACAGGAATGTGCCACCATTTCAAGCACTGGATCAGCTTGGCTCTTCCCTAGTGACCACAGATGATGTCTCTAATCTATGCACTCTCCGGTATGCCCATTCTTGCTGCTTCCATAGAATGCTATTGTTTAAGACTGTAGCTGAAGTCACTGGACATACCATTGGAGCTAGTTTCTTTTTCCATAATTTCCATTGTTTGGAAAAAGGTCATTGTATGAGACTTTTTATGAACATCCTCTGGTCTATTGTCAGGTGACATCCACATTGCTGTAGCACATCAATGCTGATTTTTTTTCAACCTTTGTTTTCTGTTTCTAGAAATGAGTAATATTCCTCAACTGGATAATCTGTATTATCATCTAATACATCTAATCATCTAATTTGGTGCCATGTCTGTCTATTTCCCTCAAGGTCTTCATGTGCTCATAATCCCTCCTGCTGGTGATATATAATTAACACCCAAGGGCTCTTCCAATTTGGGGCCATATTAATCCCTAAAATTTACCATGTTGTAAGTGTCTTTGCAAACGGAAAATTTGCCTCAGCTAATTTCTGAGCCTCTACTGAGATATTTACTGCCAAGACTGTAAATCATTTTAAAACCAGATAATTGTCCATTCAAAAATGATTCTATTATAGTAAATGTTTTCGTACTTCCTCTTGTAAATGAGACTGCCCACATCAAACTGACATTTTGTTCTTCTTCCATATGATCCTTCCAATCTGCTCTGATTAGCTGAGATCTTTTTGCATGTTTGACCACCATCAGGGGTGCAGTTTGTGGGCATGTGAGAGAGGGCTTTCTCTGTGACTTCACTGAGGCTCTGAGACTCCCTGCCCAGTGACATCCCTCTGGCTCTTCCCTGACGACCTTCTGAAGGCCTTCCATTTCCATCAGGCTTTTGGCCTCTCCGGTACTTGAATTGTTCTTTTGCTTGCTCCTAGTCTCTTTAAATTCTGATGATTGGTCATTATCTGTTGATTGTTTGAAAGCTATTTTTCCTTTTAGGTATTTTAAAAATGGATTTTTTTCCCCCCTGGAAGGCAGGAGATGAATGATTTAAATAAATTATGTCTTCATTGGAGTGAAAGTAGAGGGGATTGCATTTGTGCGCATTTGTGCGCACAGACAGCAGAGCTTACTCCGCTACCCCAAACCACATTTTTACTCCTGTTCACAAGTGCTTCCAACTGTTACAGTCTACTTAACAAATTGGTGAGTCAATATGGTTCCAGTGGTAAGAAGGAGCCTTTCTCCTGGCTGTCCCTGGTCCCACTGAGAGACTCTGGGAAAGTCACTATTTTTCCCCTGACCTTATTTCTACATCTGTAAAACACTAATTATAGGATAGTGAGGAAAAATGGAATGAGTGTATAAGAATATAAAAAAAGACACCTGCTGCCCACAGTGGCCAGTTCAGGTGCATTTGGAAGGTCTGCCAAGCAAGTCATCCAGGCAAAATGAGAATGCATTGTTAACTATCCTAAGCTTAAAGAATGGGGTGGGTTATAAATCAGTGGTTTCCAAACTTTTTAGCACCAGGACCCACTTTTTAAAATGGCACTCTATCAGGATCCACCAGGTTTATCAACCTTTAAAAAAGATCAAGAAAGAAATAATATTTTATTATTATTATTATTATTATTATTATTATTATAATAAAAAAAATAAATGTTTTTAAATGTTTTTATCTGTTTGTATTAATGTTTTTAAAATTCTATTGTTTTTAATATGTTGTTAGCCGCCCTGGGTCCCGTTAGGGAGAAGGGCGGGATAAAAATAAAGTTTTATTATTATTATTATTATTATTTTACATATTTATAAGTAATAATAAGCAGAAAAAGACTCTCAGAGCACAACCCTAAAGGTGCTCTTGGTCAGCGCAAGTCCCTTGCACTAGCATGGGAGAGCTGCAAATGTGCTGTAAAGCATGTTTTTGCCTACTCTAGAGTCAGCTGGATCAGCGCAAGGACGTACGCCAGCCTGTGGAAGCTGCATCCAGCCTCTGCAGTGTCAAAACCAGATAAGTTCATACCGGTCAAGCTCAGCCAGCATGGGGGTCTGAGGAGGCATGGGCATAGTGGGGAGGAGGCATTTCAGGGCAGTGGGAGGGTGGGCAACAGGCGGGCCTATGGGCAAGTGGCAAAAGAGCAGAGGGTGGGGCTAGGACCTGGCACTTGTGCCGGATCCTGACCCCATTCCTTGGCAGCGCAGCATATTTCCGGGCTGCTTGGATTTGTGCCATCTTTTCAGGTGGCACAGATCTGGGTAGACCTATTAGGGCTGCTGCCGCTCTCCCTGGTGTAAGGGGAAGCATTTCCCCTTGTCTCAGGCTGAGCTGCTTGCAGCCCAAAATTCGTGCTGGATACAAGGCAGGCTTGCCAGCCTCCCTGTTCCAGTGGAAGTTAGGATTGTGCTGCCTGACATTTATCTCTCTGTATTTACACATACTTTCAAACTGCAGGAACTCAGCTCTTTGTAGGGTAATTAGCAGCTATAGTACCTGATTTCTGAATAGCCTCAGGGCTCGAAGCAAGTAGTTATCTGATCTTTCTATCACCCATTGGCAACCCACAAAAAATCAGGTCGCAACCCATCAGTGGGTCCTGACCCCCAGTTTGGGAACCACTGAGTTCTAAATAGACACACTGATAGCCTAATCCTAACCAACATGTGCCGATGTAGCCCTGAGGTAAGGGAACAAATGTTCCCATTCCCTTAGGGGGCCTCCATGACTGCCCCTCTGCAGAATGCAGCGTGTACCCTTTTGGCATGCTACATCAGTGCTGGAAAGTTGGTTAGGATTGGGCTGTGAGTTTTTAGGTAATGGTCTCTCAATCTTATCCTGTTGTAACTGCTGTTTACTAAAGACAGTTGCCCCAGTTCAGCAAGTGTGATCTGCCAGCTACACTACACATCCACGCTTGGCTGGATCAAGAACCAGGTATACAAAAATGGGTCATGTACAAGACTCCATGGCTGGATCCAGTTGCTGGACCAGGACTGTATCAATCTCCTGCTTGGAGAGTGGGGCAACAAAATCCAGGCCCCCTCCATATAGGATAGGTAATTGGCCCTGTCAAAGCATCAAATACTTCTGTTATTTGTTTGGCAAGTAGGAGCGCAAAGTATGTGTACACAGTTCACCTTTGTGTGCATCTCTGGATCTGGACCATTAAATTTAATACTTGTGTGAGGCCTCCCTGTGGGGGAGGGGAGGGCCCGCCCAGCCTTTCCGAGGGGGACCCCCTTGTGGAGACCTCAGACTTGTTCCCCACAAGAAGGGGGGGTTGTGTCACCCGGTTCCCCTTCTTTGGGTTGGCAGCATTCATTAGTCAGGAGCAGGGGCTGCTAGCAGCAGATCCTCCTGCCTGCTCTTCCAACTCCCAACTGCCTTGTCATCCCTGGCCTCCAGGTTTATGTAGGGCAGACCCCTCCCCTTTGGCCCCTCCCCTTCCCTCACAGGGAAGGTATAAAAAGGGCCTGTCTCTGGGCCTGCCCTTCCCTGGGCTTACCACAATCCTCCCCTTCCTCTCTCTGTTTCCCACCCACCTCCTCTCACCTGGAGTTGCCAGGGTTGTTCCTGAGAGGGCTGGGAAGGCTGCTGCCTCTGCTCTGGTCCAGAAGCCTCCTCCCTGGGTAAGCTGGGGACTCGGTCGAGGAGGGGAATCCCGACAACTTGGAGAAATTTCCAGCCAAAAGCCATGCCACTCACTTTGTCATTTACATCATAAAGTATTGAGAATCTCATGACAGACAGACTGATTAAGCAGGTGTTAAAGCAAGAACAGGCACAGCCTCATGTCACGATCAATTATTTTGCACCAGCCAAATTCCTTTTGTAGGACTTCATCTTTCACTGCATTTTGAAACCGAAGTCTCATTTTCACCCTGTGAGTTGCAAGATGACACAGCCTTAATCTACATGAGCGAATGAAGAGACACAGCCAAAATCAGGTCTGTCAGTTTATATCTGTCTTCAGATTTTTAATTATGCAGTCCATCATGGTTGACGGGTTGTAACCTGAAGTATCTGATAATATGCATAATGGCACAGAAAGTACTGAAAATATCAAAACATGGCATAGTTATAAAGACACACTGGAGTCAGTTTGTATAATAGCTCTACGCAGAGAAATGCATCCATAGCAAATGGTCTAGCATGTAAATATATTTTTATGAGCCGCAGAGGAGAGAGGAGGAAGGGAGAATGGAAGGATAAGGAGAAAGAAAAATGGAAGGTGAAAGCTAAGGCTACAATCCAAAGCACATTTAGTAAAGAGCAAATTTCACTGAAAAAGTAGCATTTCTGGCTAAATGTTGTTAGGACCACGTTGCACCTCTAGGAATGGTGTCATATAGGGCAAGTGATTGTTGCCAATTCTATTCTCTCTGTTCCTTTTGCAGTTCCCTGTGCCCTCCAAAATTGGTTCCTGAGGACTGAGGTATTCTCTAGAAGAGGACAACACATTGTGCAGGAGGCATTGGAAAACTGCCTTCCATTTATGGAAGTAGTTGGGATACAATCAAGCATCACAGATCCATTTAAACATGATCAACGGACATAATTTTTATTTCAGTGAAGATTTTTCATTTTTTAACCTTCTAAAACAGGGCAGGTATGCTTAGAATGTACACATTACATCATTGTAAACAGGACCTCTGAGAAGAATTTTATCAGGGGGTATAAAGTTTCTTTTGGGCCTCTTCCCAAAGTGGGAGGGAAGGGAATTAAAAAGAGTGGGGGAGGGTGGTGAAAAGGTGGACAGAACAGGGGTGTAGAGGGGGTGAAACAGAGCAGGGGGAATGTGGTGACAGCTGGAAAAGTCTTTGGAACCCAGGTCTATCTGCACATGCAGTGTTGAAGCTAGATAAAGTAATATGAAAAACCAAACGCACCCCTAAGTCTCTCTAAAATCTTTTAAACATAGAAAATCATTGCAGAAAATTAGCATTATCGTATTTAGGCTCACACTAGAATGGCAACTGTCCTGTTTGCACCAAAATATATTTCTGCAGCAGCTGTAGCCTTGCAGCTGTGTCCCTGAGCTCCTATACTTGCTCCTTCATGGCAAGAGGATCTACATGCCAAAGAGCCTCTGTAGCAGGCCGGTTTCCTCCCAGATTTGACACAGTGTTAAGGACAGTCATGTATGCGTTCCTAGTGGAATGAAATTATAATTATTTAACAGTGCAACAGAAGAAAAATTGGATTTTGATGCTTTTGTCCTTGTTAAAAGGCATTTAAAAGTGAACCTCAGTATCAGTGATGTGTCAAATAATGGATACTGAGGTCCCACCTTTACTGCCCCCCCCATGGATCCTGACTGTAAAAATAAATGAACTCCTATTTTGGGCTCCAAGCAGCTCAGAAGAACCATGTGCTCATATAGATTATTTTCATATTCTGTATATAGGATAATGGTGGCCAAGGACCAAATCCTTGAGAAATTTCAAAACTATTTATCCTGGAGTCATTATGAGGAACAGTGAGAATGCTTTCTGTGCTTCAGAATTCAGGAACGGACCCTGTTAATTTCATACGTGCCAGTTCCCATCACAGGAACTAACTATGCAGTATCAACAGAATTCTAGGATAACTGATTAGAAAAGCTAACCATATGCAGTTAGAGGATATTCAAACTATTAGTGTTCAGTCTCTCACTTATCATACTATCTCTCACCTATACTGTCTTGCAAAGTAATTATGAAAATTTTACTATACGCATCTACATCCAGCCCCAAATCCAGGGAAGCCATAGTTGGAATGACTCTCTTTACCTCCTCCTAGGTTCTCAGTTTCCCAAGAGCTTAATTTCTTCCATGGTCTGTTGCCTTGGTGAATGGTGAGCAGTATTCCCAAAGCATGACCATACAGATGTAAACGCTGAGTGAATCATCCTTTACAAATTTTCACCGCAAATTTTCACCGCAGGGACACATTTTCACTGCATGCAGATCGAATCAATGCAGTCATGATAATCTCGGAGTTTTTCCCACCGGATACCATGATGGTGTGTTTAAAAGTAGGTTTTACAAGAATATGCATGAAATTTATGTTTAATTGCCATAGCATATCTTACAGCTGAATCATGTGTAAGTTTATGCAGAAATATACAGTACTGCATGTGTTTGATGGGACTTATTCCTATTTGCAGGATTGCATCTTTAAGCATATTTTGTTGTATCCTAATCCTTGCATGTGTGGAAGAAAGTTGCCACATAGGAACCTCTCTACCCACTCCTTCTCACAGTAGCCTGCACATCCATTCCTGAAAGTCAGAGGATCCTTTGAGCAGGCTAGAATGCAAAACAGACAGCTGCAAAGGGAAGAGAGAGGACTGAAAATTGCCCCCTCCTGTTCAAACAGAAGTGTCCCCTATTCACACCAAAGCCAGTAAGGGCCCAATCCTATCCAGTTTTCCAGTGCCCATGCGGCTGTGCCAATGGGGCATGCGCTGCATCCTGTGGTGGTGGGGCGGTCACAGAGACCTCCTCAAGGATTGGAAACATTTGTTCCCTTACCTCAAGGCTGCATTGCAACTGCATCAGTGCTGGAAAGTTGGTTAGGTTTGGGCCCTTAGAATACGATCCATTCATCCCAATCCAACAGTGCCTGACAATGTAAAATAAGATGCAGTGCAATCATTGACTTAGTGGAGAGTGGGCATGGGAGAAGTTCTAAATCCGGTCCCATGATCCCTTTTTCAGTTAGCTATTGGTGTGATGGTGATTGGTTGTTGATTTATTGGATTATGTGCACATAGCTACAACTTCTGGAACAAGATGCATAATTGCATGCACAATGCCCGTTGAACTCACAGTTCTCCATCCACACATGTGCATGTGTGCACATAGGCTGCATTGCGCATATGGAACCTAGATGGATCTGGGCAATTATAGTGATGATAGAAGAAGAAAAAGTAAATTGTGAATGCCATTGAAAAGCTGTTTACATATTTAAAAACAAAACCTAAGACCATAATCTTATACACCCTTACAGAGAGTAAGCCCCAATGAATACAGTGGGACTTCTGTGTAAATGTGTATAGGCTTGTGTTGTAAGCAAGTTAATTGTTAGGACAGTGATCCCTGAATCCTCTGCAAAATGTATCCCCTTATCTTTGTTAAAGGAAGTTTGTCACATGAAATGCCATTCAAATCACTTGAACTTCAAATCAGTTGCAATAGTTTGTCCCACTGATTTTCATTGGGACTTAATGCAACTAAGGGGGCAATCCTAACCAACTTGCCAGCACTGGCATAGCTGTGCTAGTGGGACATGTGCTGCATTCTGCAGTTGGGGGGGGGGCAGTCACAGAGGCCTCCTCAATGTATGGCAATGTTTGTTCCCTTACCTTGAATCTGCATTACCCTTATGTCGGTGCTGGAAAGTGGGTTCGGATTGTGCCCTAACTTGCTCTATATTGTGACCAAATTCTATACATTTGTCATTTTTCTAGATTATTTTACTGATTTAATTTGTTGTTTCTTTTAAACATTGGAACCCCTCAGTGGACACCCTGTCATGCAAAGGTCAATTGTTATCCTTACCATTCATATGATTCATGAGAAAATTGCTTGTTGTTACTTAATAATGCAAACAGCTTCATGGTATATTCATGTCACTTGCCTTTAGTTTATTTTCTTTCCACTTCAAAAGTTTCTTTGGCAATTTTGCAACTGAAGTGATCAGAGTTCAAAACACCTAATGAAGCATCGCTTAATACTCCTATCATTTGAATATATTCCCTTTAAGTAGTAGTTCCGTTAATATTAGCATTAATTAATCACTGTCATTAGAAGAGATCCAGCGTCCAGGGAGATGCTCTGGTTAGGTGGTCTGTTGATTGCATGGGTTCCAATTTACAAGAATTCTTGTACTCTGATGTATGCCCTTCTAGTTGTAGTCTGAGCTACTAGAAGTGTTTGCAACAATATATTCCGCTTTGTGATACAGGCCATTAGTTCTCTTCACAATTGATGGCCTGTGGAAGTTGTCAGTGGTTCAAATGATGATTGTAACTAAATATGTAGTTATAAAAAGACAAATTGCCTGTGGGCAATTGATGTTATCGTGTTGTTGAGAACAATTGTGGTGAGCAAACAAATAGACAAAAGAAAGGATATCAATATGCCTTTTTCTGTGTATTTGCTTTATATTGCCACACTGCCAAGTTTCATTTTTTTTTTTAATCAGTGGTGAATATGCAATTGACACTTTAAGAGGGAACATCTTGTACCAGGGAATGGTTGCCTTCTCTCTTTGCTCACATTAATTTTAATCAGAACTGAACTGGAGACTTGAATCAATCATACCATTCATCTGAATTATCTACTGTCAGTCATTCTGTCTTGTGAGCCAGCAGAAATCCATGAGCTGTCTACCCAGTGCCTTTCAAAATCTGTGGCAAATGTAAGTTTGTAGCACTTTGACAAACACAGCTATACTTATCAAGGAAATACACCTGAAGACAGCAGAGGGATGATGTCAGGAGGGAATGACAATGTGGATGATGCCAGGAGAAATGCTTTTAGTTCAAATGTAATGTGGACATTACCCTACAGCAGGCATGTCCAACTTCGAACAGGTCGTGATCTACTTTTTCTGGCCAAAAGTGCTGGTGATCTACCACCATGAAAATTAAGTTTCGAATTACTTTCAAATTAAATTTTAACCCACTAAAGTTGGAGGATTCCCCCCCCCATTTTTAATGAACCTTCTGTCATTTATTTGAATGTGATCAGCTGTTAAGCAAATTAAGCAAAAACAAAACAGAGAGACGATCCAGTAAGAACTGCAAGGGGAAATGGAAAGTACATTTTTTCTTAAAGTTTTATTGAGTAATAACTTTCTTTAACTGTCTTAATAACTTTCTTTAACTTTTATTAATTTGTGTTAAATTTAGGTCGAGTATTGATCCAAGCTGTTCTTGCACAATCTTTAATATTTCGCTCTTGCTCATTAGTGAGAAGTCTGAGCCTGCATTTCATCCACCAGCTTTTTGAAGTTGGGTGAATATTGCGTGAGGGCCAGCCTCAGGGAATCCTGGAGATGTTCATCTCTCATGTTGGAACGTTGTGTACTCTGTCATTTTCAGATGGGAAAACGCAGATTCACACAAATAAGTTAAACCGAAACAGGAGTGTACAACTTCACTGCATCTTCTCAAGTTGGGAAATTTGTCTGTAGGCACTAGCTTCCAAAACGATTCTTGCTCAGCACGGGTCTTGAGAAAAATGTCATTTTTAAGGGTTAATATTTCGTTTTCAAGAGATGGCTTGTTCAATGATGGCTTGTTTAATGTCCACATCTACTTTGAATGGATATGACAAGTACTCCACAACTGTTCCAATTTTTTGGAAATCACAGAATCTACTTTCAAATTCCTGGATAACAGAACAGATTTCTGTCACATACTTCTCGTTCTAAAAAACAAAATTTGGATATTGTCCCAGATGGTCCTGCATATTAGGAAAATGATCAAAAGTGTTGTTTGCAAGGTCTGTCATCATTAGCTCAAATTTGCTCTTGTAGGATGAAACTGTATTCATCATCTCACCAATGCATTTGTTTTTACCTTGTAGTTCAAGGTTCATATCACTTAGTTCACCTGTAAAGTCAAAGAGAAATGCCAGATCACATAACCACTCCTCATCTTCCAACTCTGCTTGGTCATCTCCCCTCTCCTTCAAAAAACTTCTCATTTGATTCAGCAAATCACGAAATCTTTGCAGAAATTTGTGCCTACTTAGCCACCTTACATCTGTGTGCAAAATGATTTCTGCTGCCCCTTCATCAAGAGTAAGATTGAAAAGCCATCTTTGAAGTGATCTTCCACAAACTGAATTTACAATTTTGAAAGTGTGTCCATGACAGTCTTTGTATTGAGTCTCTTGCTTGCCAAAACTTACTGGTGAATGATGCAGTGATAAGAAAGGAAATCTGGGAAATCATCATGCTATCTACAGAGGGCTATGAAACCCTTAACCTCACCTGTCATTGCTCTTGCTCCATCAGTAGTGATGGAAACAAGTCTATGCAATGTAAGATTACGCTTTGTCACAAAAGAATGGAAAGAACTGAATATTTCCTAACCGATAGTTCTCCCTTTTAAAGAAATCATTCCACGTAGTTCTTCTTTAACACTGAAGTCTTCAAAAACCATCTGGATAAAGACTAGTAACTGGGCTATGTCTCATTGATTCATCCAGTTGGAGTGAGAAAGCAACACAATTTGAAACATACTCCAACAATTGTTCAGTTGTGTCTCCACACATCTTTTCTATTCGCCGCATGACGTTGTTTCTTGACAATTGTATATCTTGAATAGCAGCTATGATCTCTTTCTTATTTTTAAATCCTTCTAAAAAGATTGCCAGCTGCTTCTAGAAAACAATCTTTTTCAAATTCCCCTTCAGTGAAAGGTTTCCATTTCTTTGCGATCAGGTTGCTGACCTTGCAGGATGCTATGGTTGCATTAACTAAGAACATAAGAACATAAGAACAGCCCCACTGGATCAGGCCATAGGCCCATCTAGTCCAGCTTCCTGTATCTCACAGCGGCCCACCAAATGCCCCAGGGAGCACACCAGGTAACAAGAGACCTCATCCTGGTGCTCTCCCCTACATCTGGCATTCTGACTTAACCCATTCCTAAAATCAGGAGGTTGCGCATACACATCATCGCTTGTACCCCATAATGGATTTTTCCTCCAGAAACTTGTCCAATCCCCTTTTAAAGGCGTCTAGGCTAGACGCCAGCACCACATCCTGTGGCAAGGAGTTCCACAGACCGACCACGCGCTGAGTAAAGAAATATTTTCTTTTGTCTGTCCTAACCCGCCCAACACTCAATTTTAGTGGATGTCCCCTGGTTCTGGTATTATGTGAGAGTGTAAAGAGCATCTCCCTATCCACTCTGTCCATCCCCTGCATAATTTTGTATGTCTCAATCATGTCCCCCCTCAAGCGTCGCTTTTCTAGGCTGAAGAGGCCCAAACACCGTAGCCTTTCCTCATAAGGAAGGTGCCCCAGCCCCGTAATCATCTTAGTCGCTCTCTTTTGCACCTTTTCCATTTCCACTATGTCTTTTTTGAGATGCGGCGACCAGAACTGGACACAATACTCCAGGTGTGGCCTTACCATAGATTTGTACAACGGCATTATAATACTAACCGTTTTGTTCTCAATACCCTTCCTAATGATCCCAAGCATAGAATTGGCCTTCTTCACTGCCGCCGCACATTGGGTCGACACTTTCATCGACCTGTCCACCACCACCCCAAGATCTCTCTCCTGATCTGTCACAGACAGCTCAGAACCCATCAGCCTATATCTAAAGTTTTGATTTTTTGCCCCAATGTGCATGACTTTACACTTACTGACATTGAAGCGCATCTGCCATTTTGCTGCCCATTCTGCCAGTCTGGAGAGATCCTTCTGGAGCTCCTCACAATCACTTCTGGTCTTTACCACTCGGAAAAGTTTGGTGTCGTCTGCAAACTTTGCCACTTCACTGCTCAACCCTGTCTCCAGGTCATTTATGAAGAGGTTGAAAAGCACCGGTCCCAGGACAGATCCTTGGGGCACACCGCTTTTCACCTCTCTCCATTGTGAAAATTGCCCATTGACACCCACTCTCTGCTTCCTGGCCTCCAACCAGTTCTCAATCCAGGAGAGGACCTGTCCTCTAATTCCCTGACTGTGGAGTTTTTTCAGTAGCCTTTGGTGAGGGACCGTGTCAAACGCCTTCTGAAAGTCCAGATATATAATGTCCATGGGTTCTCCCGCATCCACATGCCTGTTGACCTTTTCAAAGAATTCTATAAGGTTTGTGAGGCAAGACTTACCCTTACAGAAGCCATGCTGACTCTCCCTCAGCAAGGCCTGTTCGTCTGAATGTGACCTTGGCTTCGCCATCAACTGTTGCTGATTAGCCAATTTTGATTTAAGTTCTTTGAGCTTCAGTTTACAAATTTCACTTTTGGGTGGAAAATCAGCATCAAACTTATTGCTATGCAGAGCCTTATAATGATGTTCCAGATTACCCCCTTTGGGCAAGGATACTGGGGCATTACAAATTAGACAACAACACTTGTCTTTCACCATGATGAAGAAGTAGTCCATTTCCCATTCATCATGAAAGTAGTAGGTTTTGCTCTTCTTCGGAACACTCATCTTCGTTATACTGGGGTGGCTGGATGTAAGAAGGCCAAAACTGCTAAGTTAGTATAAACACTGGCTGAATCTGGTTCAGAACTGTCACTGTCCCAAAGTATTAAAGATCAACAGGAACTGAAGACCTCTGGATGATGTGCAATACAAGGACTGGAGATGCCAAAACCACAAATGCAGTTCTAAAAGTAAAAATAAGAATTCATCATACTGGCACCAATAATCAAATACCACCAATCATCAAAAAAACTCAAACACCTGTCCAGCTAACCAGATAAAATCAAATACTGCCAAACAAGTTCAAATACCACCACACGTGATTTAATAAATTCTGCACGCAGTGTAGAATCAACGCAAAGGCAAGGCAAAATAAAATGGTTTGAACCAATTCAAAGGCAAGGCATAGGCAAGTTAGAACAAAATTGGAAAAGCCCGCCAAAATCACCAAATTCTTGACACTTTGTTGTGTCTGCCCGAAAACGTTTAATGAAAGTGAACTATAAAGCGACCAACGACCAGCACACGATACAACTAATACGGTAAGTGTATTCAGTTAAAACCTGGGCGAATGGATATTGCCTGGTATATAACACACTTCTAAGGGGTGTTGGGGTGGGGGCAGGAATGGGTGATTCTGAGAGGCAGGAGACCAGGTATGACACTGGGCCTGTGGCGTCTTGTCACTGGGCGCAGGCAGCAGCCCCCTGGGGTACCCACAAACTATTGGCACAAAAACAACAAGCACCCCCAATACACCCGCAGGCAAGATTCCCGCAGGCAGGGAAAAAACACAGGCAAAGGACCAGCAGCGGTGGCAAGCCCTCGGCAGATGACCTGCCGGCATGAGCTCTCTCCTAGCGACAGGGCGAGCTGCTGGAGAGATGGAGCCAGAGGGGCTGGCGATCTACCTCTGACCCCTCTGCGATCTACAGGTAGATTGCGATCTACCTGTTGGACATGCCTGCTCTACAGTACACGATATTCTATACAGAACATTGATTGTTTTAAAGTTCAAACTCAGATAATGTGGTGTAACCTCACTCCGTTTTGGAATGCTTGGAATGTCAGGGCATTAGCTGAATCTACCTAGGTACCAGATAGCTAAGAAGCATGAATGGGGCTATTTGAAAGGGGGAATTTAAGACCATAATGTAGCAATTCTTCTGATTGCTTTGAGGGGTGGGCATTGCAGTGTGATTGGCATGGGGGAGGCTTCAACTCAGAGCAAACTTTCTTTTGAAGGCCTAGTAGATAAACCTGCAATGTGCTGTTTCAGGGCACACTACATTTTAATAATAATAATAATAATAATAAGGTATTTATATACCACCTTTCTGGTCATCGGATTACTCCTCTGACTTTATTCAAGGCGGTTTACATAGGCAGGCATTTCTAAATCCCTCAAGGGGATTTTTACAATCATAGAGGTTCTCTCTTCCAAGAACCAACAACATTTCAGAATGGATCTTCCTGGTTTGGTCTCACTTCTGGCCTCCAGTTCTCCCACACAGGCTGGCAAGCAGCTCCATCTCTCACATGGAGGGCAGCCAAGGCGCTCTTCCTCATACCAAGGTGGAATCACTCAGTTCAGCTTGTCAGCTGTGCTGTTCTGCTTAAATTCAGCCTCCTGAAACTGCTTTCTTAAAAAAAAAAAAATCCAGACTTGCAGGGGAACTTAGGGCCCAATCCTATCCAACTTTCCACCATTTTTGCAGCCATGCCAACAGGGCATGCGTTGCATCCTGCATCGGTAGGGGGAGTCATGGAGGCCTCCTCAAGGTAAGGGAATGTTTGTTCCCTTACCTCGGAGCTGTATTGTGGCTGCATCGGCACTGGAAAGTTGGATAGGACTGGGCCCTCTGATGCATTTGCATGTCAAGTGTGAAGTGGTTTGTCCCTTGGGATAGTTAAAACTGAAATTCCCCGTAGAGAGAATTTGTCTCTACGTAGTTTGTCTCTAACTCCCAAAATGCCAGGTGGTAACCTCACAAATGGTATGCAAGCACAGCCCCTTGAAAACTTAGCTAATTAGAGGAAAGAAAATGAATGACATCTGGTGTAAAAAATCAAATAGTAGTTGCAGAAATGAAATTCTTCCCATCTGTTTAAACTGAACAACGTTAGAGAGTATAGCTGTGGGCTGCGGAGTTGTGATGAATCATAGAGAAGAAAAAGCCCTGTGTTGCTCACCATTCCTGGCCTGCTTAAGAGGCATTAAATCAAAGATACAGATGATCTTCAAGAGGATCTTTTAATTAGGGATCTATATATCACAACGCGAGATGCCCTTTAAGCCAGGATTTCTTTCCAGCTTAAAATAGCCGGATAACAGAAGAGTTGTCTGGAAGTACTCTTGAATGATGCTTTTTTAAGGACTTCTTGAGGTTGTGATTTGGAAGCCATTCAGATTAATGTTAATTTCATTAGCATTCTGTCCAGTCTGTCCGGAACCAGCAGTGTTTGATGCTCCAGACTCTCACTGGGAACTCAGTGTTTGTTCTCATTTCTCTTTCCCAGCTAAAAAGCCTATGAGAGTTGTAACTGTAGAAATATTTAATGTGAAGGGGAGAAAACAAACCAGCCCAAACAGACTGTTTGCATTATCCTGCATTGAATGGATACAATGGTACAAAAACCTAACTTTTGCGTTAAAGCTAGCTATAAGATGATGAATAGCTACTCATCTCTATCCAGACCTATGTACTGTACACACAGCAGAGAACATCACATTATTAAAGAGTACAGTACTGAAGCAGAATCTGGTAACAGTATGGCCCATACACCAGAATAAGGGGTGAAAACTGGGAGCCATTGACAAATTAGATGGTAACTGTAGCACTTTTCCAATGTTCTAACAGCCCAATCCGATGCATGTCTACCCAGAAGTGAGTCCCATTACAGTCAATTGGGCGTACTCCCAGGAAAGTGTGGATAGGATTGGGCTGTAAGTGAGTACACTGAAGATACAATGGGGGGGGGGCATCCCAGTAGCAGGTTCTGCCACAGATCAACACAAGTTCATAGAATGTCTGCAGAGCTCCCTCCGCAATGCGTGCACCAGCTGTATGCATGGGGATTCTCTTAAAGGTATTCTTCTGAACTACATAGTCTGGGCTAGAACCTGATCTACCCCCACGCATTCATTGGACCCACTTAGAACATTGACAAAGGGCTTAAGAAACACGCAGTTGATTTTATCCAAAATTAATTTAAACAGATGAGTTTTTAAGTTAGCAGTGCTTTTACAAATGATTGATATCCTGGACATCTGTAATCCTGATTTAGGCTGTGTCAGTCATGCTGGACCACTGTGAGCCCAAAGGTATTGGGGGTTGATACAGGGGCCATCATCATGCAAAACCAGGTCCCCATTATAACAGGTGCCTCTTTAATGTAGGTTTTCCCTTTCTTGCTTTTGGGCATCTGATTATGGTAGCTGGGAAAGCTGACATTTGGAAGCATCTCCCGTTAACCATGGAAGTGGCAGGAGAAGAACTACTTGAATGCTTTGAAGAGCAGAATATTAATAGCTGGCCCAATGAATGAATTGCATTAAACTTTCACTGGTAAAAAGTTCTATTGGCACAGCACGTAATGACAAACTGTCTGCAGTGGCAGAACAAGGCATTCCATCTCTCTATACAGGGCCAGTAGAGGAGCAGCGATTTTTATCTGGTTTCCAACGAAAGCCTTAGTGCTGCCATTAAACTTCAATGGCTAAATTTCCACTGAGTTCTATGATAGCACAAGTCTGTGTCCCTTGGCGCCAGCTTTGTAGCGCATAAGTCATGTGGTGTATGATAAGCTTGACAGTATTTCAAAATGTCAGGGAGGGTTTGGGTGTTATAAATTTTATACAAGCCCGTTCTGCGTCAGAAACCTGTTGCTAAGGAGGCTGGAGCAAGCTGTGTCTGAAGGCGATGGCTGCCAGATGTTTCCTTCAGATCAATGCGATCCTCGCCGGTGAGGGCTAATATGAAGAGAGGATTATTTCTGAAAAATCAAACACACAGACTTCTGAGGGGCCTGTGGCAACAATACTTTGGAAGTATAGAAGAAAGGCTAAGCTCTATTAACACATCCACAGTCTTCTCTAAAGGAAAAGCTGCAAGTATCATAGGCGCTAGAGACAGTGATTAAACCAGATCAGAATGATACACAACTAATGAGAATGCTAATGAGATCAGTGCCACCTAAGTGTCACTTTCCACAGTCAATACAGCTATGTTCAGTCTGCCAGAAGTCAATCCCATTCCTTTCTCAAATAACCAGGGGAATAATTGTAGGAGGAACATTCGTTGTCTTCTTATTTCCAACCCCCTTTTGTGTTGTTATTCTTGTAATAAATTCCTTTTAAATTCCTGTCTCATCTGCCTAGTCTAGCTTCATTTGAAAGGAAGCAGGCTGTCTCACCTTCTCAGGCCACCAACCACATCCTAGTGTCATGCTGTCCACCATACAGGGAGGGTGCCTTTCCTCAATATGTGCCCTTCCACCTGGTTGTCTTGGGTGCATTAACTACCACTGCAGTTTAGCCCAAGTGAAAGAGTGACCCAAGGGCAGTGGGGTTGGTGCCAGTTGCTTAGGGGCCAAATCCTATCCAATTTTCCAGCCATGCCAATAGGGCATGTGCTGCATCCTGCAGTAGAGGGGCAGTCATGGAGGCCTCCTCCAGGTCAGTTGCATGCCCGCCATAGGCTGACCTGGGGCAAATGCCTCGAGAGCCAGCCTCTAAGGCCCCGTGGAAGCCTCTCTGAGGCTCCTGACAGGGGAGGAAACTGTGCTTCCGGAGGAAACTGGCAAACCGGAAGCACAGTTTATAGCACCAGGGAACCTCACAGAGGTTTCCCCGGTGTGCGAGCAGGTTGTGTGAGGCTCCGTGAGCCTCTGGTAAGTAAGGGGCGAATTTCTGTCCAAGGGGGGCAGCGAGAGCCCACGAGGGGCGCCGTTGCGGAGCTTTGCCCCAGGCGTGGGGCTGTGGAGGTCCGCAGCTGCTCCAGGTAAGGGAATGTTTGTTCCCTTTCCCTGGTGCTGCATTGTGGCTGCACCGGCATTGGAAGTTTGGATAGGATTGGGCCCTAGGACCTGAGTGCCGTTCCATTACACCTTCACTACCACACCACAAAATTTCTAGTGGGCCTGGAAGAGCCTGCTTCAGTACACAAGAATTGGCCCTGATCTTTAAAACCTACCAATCTAAAAGTTCTATTTGCAATGTAAGTAATAGCAACATGATAACCTATTTGTCATCTTGGCTTACAATATTGATGCACCTGAGCTCTGTCGCATAAGTACAGTGTTTTAAGAGGCATTATGTTTGCAAGTGCAAACTAGGCACACCAGTGTCTGATATTTACTGAAAAACTCAGGGGAGGCTTGTGGTATTGTAAGAAGGGTACAAGATTTCTATATGAGAAAATCGAACATGTAGTCATCCTAAGAGACTGCATCTTGCTGGACACAAAACATGATCATCCCTCTGAGAGCTGGAAAACCTCAGAGGTTTTTTCAGGTTGGCTTTTTGCGCTCAACTGAAAGTATGATTGTTCTTTTAGAACAATGAATGGACAAAACAAAAACAAATAAACAAAAATCCTCCGCATATAGTATTTTATGTGGTCAAATAAACCAGCTTCTGGTTGAAAATGTCAAATAAAAATTGTGGCATCAAGAGCTACTCGTGCATGTTGGGCACTAAGGACCTCCTCCTGTTTTCCACACAAAGGGCTGCTCTTATTACAGGGATTACCTTGTGCTTTTGTCTTGTGTGATATGTCCTATCTTAGTTACCCCTTTCCTTCCATTTCTTTCCCCCCTGCCATCTGTAGGTCTTCATGAAATGGTGTACTTATCAGGTGCAAACTTTCACTTACAGAGACTGGATAGTGAGATACATTATTTCCACTTGAGATTCTGTGGAGTAGTGGATACAGTGCCAGCCCTGTGGGCTGAAAAAACCTGGATGTATTCCCGATTCCCCTCCGGAGCTTATTGCTTGACCTTGGTTCTAGTCACTATCACTCAACCTTTAAATAAGTTACCAAAGTGTGATGGTGTGCTCACAAGGTGAGATGGACAAGCTGCTGAGAGGTCTCCCTGGATCTGCTTGGAAATGATTAGAGTTCCCCACCACACGAAATGAGAAAGGACACATAATTAACTGAACCAATCTGAGATGGCTTAGGCAAATTCCTCTCTCCCTTCCAATCCTTCAACTTCTCTCTGCTTTTAATGGCCATAGGGGGGCAGGAGCAGTAGAAGAGTGTCCATGTAGGGAAGTATGGTCTTCTTTCTTCCCCCACCATTGCTGGCATCATGGTGTGCCAAATAGGAGCAGATTGGCTGCTGGTGGTGGCTAACCGAAATGGAGATTTCCTCTTCCTGCTGCCCTTCACCATTCTTTGCTGTCTAAAAATAATAAAGTCTGGGGATGTTCCTGATAGTGTCAGGCTTGCAGCAACCCTTTTAGTAAATGTATGTCTCAACTACCTGACCAATATGGTAACTGAAACACAGGTTTGCCTCTAGCTTTAACATTTAGTTTTCCTTTGATTTTTCCTTATAGATAAACTGAAAAATACTGGCTATTTGGAGAATGGGGAATCAGGCCCTTCACATAGGAACAGGATCAGTAGAATCATTTTAGAGTTTCTTGATCGTTAAAGATGCCTAATGGGCTCCTACATGTATTTACTACATTTGTAAAAGAACAAAAAGAGGAATCTTTTGATTACATTTTCTGGTCATATCAAAAGTTAATCAGATATGATTGCAGGGAGAAGATTCCTGCAGCATTAAGTTCTCAAAACTGTTTTGGAAAAGTCGGTAATGAAGCATCTGATTATTGATTAATAATCAAACAGTTTGATTATTCTTTTTTTTTTCTCTAGTATCTTTCTCCAGACCATCTTAATTTTTTGAAATCTCAGTTAAGTTCATAAGCAGGCAAGTAAACATGTTGTTTCTGGTTTTAATCAAACAGTATCTGTGATTTATTGCTGCAAATAAAAAAGTCTGGAAGCAGAATTTAGTGTAAAGGCAGAGGAGAAATAATCTTGCATCCATGTTATAGCCAACAACAACAACAACAACAGTATTTATATACCGCTTTTCAACAAAAAGTTCACAAAGCGGTTTACAGAGAAAATCAAATATCTAATAGCTCCCTTTCCCAAAAGGGCTCACAATCTAAAAAGATGCAACACCAGCAGACAGCCACTAGAAAAGACACTGCTGGGGTCTTTTCTGCCAGAGGCTATAGGAAGCACCAGAGGTAGGGACTACCGCAGATTGAACGTGGGGCAGCGGCTCTTACTTGGAGCTCTTGCATTGATTTAAATGTGGAAAGACTTTTGCAATCTTTGGGCCACTTCAGGCCCAGCAGCCGTGCAGCCTAGTGGTGCCACAGGTTATGGCCAGCTTGCACAAAGCAGCACAGAAGCAGCAAGAAAAGTGGAGTCCTATTCAGATTTAATTTCCCTGTGAAGAGGAATATGTGAGGGATTTCCCATGAGCATACCTGCCTGGCCTCACCCCTGCACTCCCTGCATTCAGCACTTGTTGCTGCAGACAAACACTGATCATGCAGAGGGTGGAGGGGGTCTAATGCGCACATGTCATTGGCGAGGATGGGACTAAGCAGGCATGGTGATGGGAAGTCCTCCATGTGTTTGTTTTCCCAGCAAGATGACTGTCTGGATAAGATTTAGGAATACACTGCTGATTTTGAAAACTATACCGTTACTGTATGAGAACTCTAAACTAGAGCAGCATGTGCGACTGGGGGCTGCGTCATGGCATGGACAAAGGGCATCTGTTTGAAGGAGCAAAGTGCAGTTTGGGTAAGAAAATGGCAGCACAGCTAGTGACACAGTACAGCACTGATGGCAAGAGGCTGCTCACCCCTCTGCAATGCTCAGTAACTGTGCAGTCAAATTGCAGTATGGTGTAGATCAGGGGTGTCAAACACGTTTCATACAGCATTAATGGTGCCTGCTGAGGGCCAGAAGTTATGTCATTAGGCAGGAAATGATGTCATTAAACAGGTCATAACCAACAATAAACACTTTTTCTCACTTAGGAACTCATTAGCTGCAAATGACAGAAGAGAAAATACACAAATCTTGATCATATTTCAAGATATGGGAGAGCCCAATTTTCATGTGGGCTGTCCTTATAGCAGTAACACCTCAGCACTGCTCAGTAGCTGAGAGCCTAAGGGCCGGATAAAAAGCTTCCGAGGGCCGTATCTGGCCCCCGGGTCTTATGTTTGACACCCCTGGTGTTGATTGGGTGGATTGGCTGCAAATCTGATGTGCATTAGATATGCTGTGGATGTTCCAGTTCAGACTCCATAGTTTGGCTCTTTCAATGTCTTTTGCTCTTATTGTGGTGACTGCCAGAGCCCTAGATGGATTTAAAATAGGATTAGAAAAACGTATGGAGGGCAGAGCTAGCAATTGGTGTTACTGAATATTGTAAATTGAACAGCGTGATAACAAAATTCTGAATAAGTGTTGCTGGGGAGTGGGGGGGAACAGGACAGAAGGACTGCTGCCTCCATTCTCTGCTATAGGCTTCCCAGAAACACTTGCCACAAGATGTCCCAGCCAACAGGATTCTTCTTATGTTTTTAACGTCAGATTCTATTCTAAGAATTCTAGATCACTGATCTGAAGTCAGCCATATTTCTGAGAAATGTGCCACACATTTAAAATATCCAAATTAAATTCTACATCTTCTCTTGCATAAATTAGTTTATAAATATTCTCATGCTACTTACATTTTCACACTGTCTTAAACTTTATTTGCGCCAACTGTAGTAGAGTGCTGGGAACGCTTGAAAATGAGACGAGGTAAACAGAATCGGCTTCTCCAAGTACACAGTTCATTGCTGTGGTGGTTTCTCTGCAGATGGCCACACACACAGAATGCTGCCCACTCCTTTATCGAAACCTCCCTGCCCCTTTGTCCCAACAGAAGTCTAAACCAGCTATTTTCAACCACTGTGCCACGGCACACTGGTGTGCCATAAATGGTCTGCAGGTGTGCTGTGGGAGTTTGGGGGAGGGTCATTTATTAGTAGAGCCATTGGGGAATGTGAGCCCTCCACTAACAGCATGGTGCGCTTTGTCAATTGTCAAAAAACTGTTGGTGTGTCTTGACAATTTTCGTACCTAGTCAGTGTGCCATGAGACGAAAAAGGTTGAAAATTACTGATCTAGACTGTGACCAATTCAAGGCACTCCAAAAACCAGCCGGGATCAAGAAATAGTTTGATCACACAAACAACACCAATGACCTGCTTTCTTTTGAGTAGGAAAAAAAATTGTTAGTAGTGAGCTATCTTTTGTGAGAACCATGAAGTTTTTCTTCAGGTTGAAGTTCATAAAAGATGCTATGCAAGATGCTATGCAACCCTGAAACAAAGAGCTTACATTTATACAAATGTCCAGAGCCTTCATTGACAGGGAATGATGGAGAATAATATTGAAGGGCAGGAGGTCTGGTCTAGAGCATTGAGTCTCCATTTGCCTGAAGATCCGAAGGTCGCCAGTTCGAAGCCACCGGCACCGTGCGACCTTGAAGCAGCTGACAAGCTGAGCTGAGTTATTCCATCTGCTCTGAGCGTGGGAAGATGGAGGCCAGAATGTGCGGCCAGATCAAGAAAGAAACATCTGATTGTTGTGGTTTCTTGAAAGATAGAACCTTTCAAATTGTAAAAATCCCTACGGGGATTTAAATTGCCTGCCCATGTAAACCGCCTTGAATAAAGTCCAAGGAGAAATCTGACAACATAGAAAGGCGACATAGAATCTGACGACATAGAAATACCTTTATTGTATTGTATATATTGTATATATTGAATGAATTAGGAGAGTGAGACATCTTAAAAAAAAAAAGGTAGCCAGATCTACCACAAGAATCCGTTCACAGAGGCAGTCCTCTTGGGCTGAAGATTGGCAGAAGTACCCACCTGCAGTTGCCTACTCACCTTCGCTACTATTCCTCCTCCCAATCCCAGGATTTGAAAGGGAAGAGGAGAATGGAGTGCAAAACAAAGTTTGGCATCTGAGACACCCTACCCCACCATTCTTTCATCACACTTCATCTTCAGCTCAACTTCCTACTTCCTTTTCCAATCCAAGGAATGGAGGAGGAGTGGCAGGGATGCCTAGCTCTTGCCGGGTAATGGAGTGGCACAAGCACTGTGTCGGGTGCCAGAAAGTCTTGGGGCTGGCCCTGATCAACTGTGCATCTGAGTCCTGAGGTGAGTAGACCTCTGGAAAATTCTATGTGACTGCATAATATCAGGAATGGTCAAACGTATTCCTGAGAGTCAACAAGGAGGAAAGAGCTCAGCAAAACACCTATGGAATTCTCTTCCATGCATTCAGAACTGTATGTTGTCTGAACTGTCTGCAGGCACAATTCTGAACTGCAGAACTGTTTGCAGGTGCAACAGATGGTCATGCCTTGTATGATGTTGAAGCAAGACATTTCAGGATAAAGTCTGAAGGCCCTAGGATTACAGTATATATGATTTCTCCTAAAAGTTGCCTTTTTGGTTCATACTCTCCCTTACACATACATTCCGATTTCAATGAGTAGAAGCATGTTTTTCCCCCAAACCATTTTCATTATAATCCTTTTTTCCCCCTAGATGCACTAGGAGTTTATTTTCACTGTGACCAAAACCAATAACCTCACCAAGTATTGTAGTTGGCTGGAGAAATCCCAGCTGTCAGGTTCTAGTGCTAATTGTGGTAAACAAAGCCTTTGCAATTGAAAAGGTCTACTGCAATAAAGGTGTTTATTTGCTGCGGGATTCTCTTCTTCAGCTGTACAGGGGAGTGAGGAAAGTTCAATTTGCTTTCCTACATACAGCAGAAAAACCTTTCCTGAAGGTCAAATCTTGCCTCCTTCTCATTTCACCCAGTTTAAAATGTTTGTTCACGCTCTGTTCATTTACTCCCTGGCTTGAAAAAGTGCCTCTGTTTGCTTTGGTATTGATTGGCCCTCTCATTTTTCCGGAACACAGTCTTCCAAATGTTTGAAAGATGTTCCCAGATTTACGATGGACCACTGTATAGACAAGCCTCTGTATCTGTGGGTGATCCATTCTGTGTGTCCCCCCCCCCCCCCCCACTGAAATGGAAACTGTGGATGAAGGGGAACATAATGAAAATAACAGCCTGCACACATCCATTACATCACCTTATTTTTTGTGTAGTCACACTGGAAATGTGGGTGTTTCTTACGTAAACATTCTTGCTGAACTGAAGAACTGAATGTGCAAGCAGCTAGCCTGCTACAGAGAGACTAACAGGAAGCAGGAACTGTTAGGGCACAATCCTAACCAACTTTCCAGCACTGAGATAAGAGCAATGCAGCTCCAAGGTAAGGGAACAAATGTATCCTTACCTTGAGGAGGCCTCCCAACTGTAGGATGCAGCACAAGCTCCACTGGCCAAGCTATGCCAATGCTGGAAAATTGGTTAGGATTTGGGCCTTACTCTGCCGTTAGTCTCTCTGTGGCGTGCAGGCTAGTTTGGTTCTTCTGTTCAGCAGGAATGTTTAAGCAAGAACCACCATGCTTGCAGTGTGGCCACACAAAAAATAAGGTATTGTAATGGCCACACGGATCCGCAGATCCACAGGTAACTGAATCTGAACCTGTATTTATTCCACAGTGTTTTCATAGGTGTGATTGCTCATGACATTTTGTGCCAGCATTTCCACCCCTATCTTACTATTCCTCTTTCACCCCTGTTTTCCTCTTCCAGTGACATTCTGGCCTGCCATGGGGCAATAAGCATAAGGAGCTTGACCTTACAAAGTATGGAGTACACTTTGGAGGGAACCGTCAAAGTACGTTGTTGCCTCTTTCTGCTTTTATTAGCTCTGCTCTTATACCTTTAATAGCAGACTAACATGAAGTTAAGTAGATCACTTTTTCTTTTTTCTTTTTTACTACTAACCACCATGTTAGGAACAGCTTTGCATGCTAAAAATTTCTGCATATCAGGCAGGGTGGCACAATAACAGGGCCAGTTAAAAAAAAAGGGGGTAGTGACAAGGAAGCCAAATCTCTTATCAAAGAAGTGCTAAGCAAAAACAGTTGAAGATAGGAGAAGTAGGAAACATTATCAGTACTTCAGGCTGGTAGAGAGCTATAGGTCTTCTTCCTGAATTTCTGTAAGCCAGACTTTCCGTATAATTCTAATTTTAAAAAATCATGATAATCCAGTGAACCAGTGTAGCACATAAGTTGCACAAGAGATTGTGCAACTCAGAATTGCTAGTTCTAGAATCTCCAAATGTCCCAAAGAGGGGACCATGGAAATGCTCTAGCCCCTTACTTTCCTGTTCTCCACGCTACCATCTTCCACTCTGTCTTCCTCTTCTTTTTTCAGAACAGGGAACAGGAGCAGCAGCAGCAGAAGTGGAGGTGAATGAGTGAATGGAGGTGGGCATGCCCCCATCAAACTACTGCCTGAAGCGACTGTGTCAGTAGGCTTCATACATGGACCAGCCCTGGATGGACCAAAATAAGATGCAGTACATCACCCCGATTTTGAGAAGAGAAAACCTCACCACAGGTTTCTGAAGTACATTTTACTTGCTATTTACTGTAGCAAGAAGTTTCAACTATTCCTCAGACATTAAGGACGCAATCCTACTCTGCGCTGGAACAGGCAAGACAAGAGGCTTGCGCTATATCCAGCACAGGATAGGGGCCAGAATTGGCTCAGCTAGAGGCAAGGGGAAACTTTTCCCCTTAACCCTGGGTAAGGCAACCTGGCTCCTATGGGTCTCCCCAGACCCACGTCACCTCCAGAGGTGGCACAAGTCCAAGGAGAGTGGAGCGGCTTCGAGCTGTCCCGAACTTCCTGGGAATGGGATCCCAGCCCCAGCTCCTGCTCCCTGCCTGCCCACCCTCTACCTGCCCAGGAATGCCTCCCTCCTGCCTCCTCCCCACCTCCTCCCCACCCACCCCAGAGCATTGTGTTGGCCCAGCTGGATTCAGCCTCCGTGCGCCAGCGCAGCTTGCTTGTGAGGAGGCGCTAACATGCTTTATGGCATGTTTGCTACCCTCCTGGGCCGGCGCAAAGGACTTGCACTGGCCCAAGTGCAGTTTAGGATTGAGCTACACCAGACCTTTTCCTTTTCTTTTAAAATATTTTTTTCAGTATTACCAGGCTTCAATATAAGCAGGTGTATCTGGCATTAAAGTTTTGTCATGAGCAGGAAGAAGGAAGCGTCCTCTCAAAATGAAATCAGTTGATCCGTAATCCAGACCCCAAAACAGAAGTATGCAATGCAGTCATGCGCTACCATTGTTTCATGGTAATTCTTTCAAAGCCAGTGAAATCTTTCCAGACTGACATCTGTTTGGATTCCAAAGAAATGCACAGCAATGTCTTGACCTTCCCTTCCTAGGAGAGACCTCTGAAAGGACCTCTAGTTTAGTATGCAGTCTATGTTGTACTATATCGGAGCCACTGTAAAACTTCACAGAGGTTTCTTGGCCAACTTTAAGATAAACTTAGAAGAAAACGTTTTGTTTCTCTGGTACCAATAAAAAATATTGACATAGGAAAAAAATAGCTCTTTGGAACGTTGGGGAGAGTCTCAAGCTTCTATATTTGTTAGTTAGGAATAGATTTGGATATTTCTTCACAGTTATCCTGTTACAATCTCTCTCTTTCTCACTCTCTCTGGGATGTGACCCAGTTTCTTCTTAGTTATAGGTTTACATTGAGAAGAATGTGCTTGGAAGTTCATCTGCTTAGAAGTTCTTTCTCAGATCTCATTGGTTTTGCTGATGGGTGGTTAATGACCCAGGACTTACCTATTTCCTTCTGCTAAAATGAAATAACAAAGGATTTGCTTTTTAAATATTTCTGAGATATTTCCAACACAACCTGATCTCCTCTCATGATTAAGAATTATTCAAATCAATGAGACAAGTTTGACATGTCTAACCTAGATAGATTTGACATGCACTTGGACAAGTGGTCCAGCCCTACACTCACTAGGGCAGTGGTTCATTTGACTGCTGCTATGCAGTCCAGAGCCATTAGTACAAATGGCTGGGGGTTTCCTGTGCCTGCCAGCAGATCCTGGACACCACACTGGAGCAGGTACAGTGGCCAGTGGTGTACCCAAGGGGGGCAAAGAGTGCAAATGCCCCAGGCGCTGCACTGAGAAACTCTTGGGGAGGCAGAGCTGGTTCCTGGCCGTGTCTGAGGGCCATCCCGCTTTCCTCCCCTTTAAAGAAAGGGGAGGGGAAGAGGGTGGCCAGCAGAATGGTGAGAAGAGGCATGCACCTTGTCTGATTTAGAAGGAGGGGTGCGCTGGTTCTGGCTTCAATGGAGCCTTTTGCGCCACTTCTAAGTGGTGCGAAAGGCTCCATCAGAGGTTCTTGAGGCTGTTGGAAGTGGTACCCAGGACAGAGGCAAATGCTGCTTCCAGGAGGCAGGCAGTGGGTGCCACTTCCAGTGTTGCCAAAATGCTCTGGTGGAGCCTTTCACTCCACTTAGAAACTGCATGATAGGCTCCATTTTTTCAAAGGAGGAATGGAGAAGACAGCCACATGGAAGTAAATGCAGTGATGATGATGTCACAGCAGTTACTTCTAGGTTAGGGATGGGGGGCGGCAAAGACAGAGGTGGCCCCAGGTGGAGAAAAGCCCAGGACTGCTTCTGACGGTGACAGCAGGGGTGGTTTGTGAGTGGTTCAGGAGAGGAGCAGGGTGGATACCAGGAGTGATAGTGCATGCCATTATCCCATCCCCAACATAGCCCCTGAGGCTCCTTGGTACTTATGCCAGCTAAATAGCTGGTATAACTCCAAGGAGACCCATTGATGGCCAGGTAGCTTACAGAGAGGTAAGTAAAAAAAAATTTTACTTACCTCTCCCTGGCCATCTCCTCATGCTCCCCCATAGCATACAACACATGCTGTAGCAGCACAGCTACATAGTAAACTGGTAGAGTATAATGGATTGGATTGGCTATTTGAATAGCTACCAGGTGGCAGGTGTGGCCTGCTGGTTGAGCAGGAAGCTGTTGGAAGATTGTAAAGTGGGAATGGTCCTGGTTGAATTGTGGATGGGAGACTAAAAGCAGATAAAGCCGTCATGAGGCAACAAAGCCAAGCTGGGCTGATCTGAAACTGGTCTTGCCAGATGTGAAGACCATGCCGTGAGCTGCCTGTAAAAAGATTGTTGTAAAAACTCATTTGTATGGAGCTTTGTAAGCTGCCTTGGGCATCCCCATCAGCGGGGAAAGGCAGGATATAAATTTATCAAAATAAAAAAAAATAATGGATTGACTAATGGATTGGGCCATTGGCCATAACAAATTGCCTTAGGATACAACTCAAGAAGATAAGGCCTGTGTATAAGGCCTTCCTCACAGAGGAAGAAAAGACTTGCACAGACTTGAGTTTTGAGTAATAAAACTGTGTAATTGGCCTTGAACCATGAACATTCTGAAACTGGAGACACCTCTAATTACATGAATAAGGGCACAAGAGCCTGCTTGAGATGAGCATTTGGAGTTCATGAGGTGAGGGACCATGGACTCTTGAGCTTGTGTTAGTGCACTGGGCTGACTCATGGAGAACAAAGCTCCTTGGCTGGGTTCCACGGAGCTGAAAAGAGTAACAAGAGAGCTGAGGATCTGTGTATGATGCAACCCAAGTCATAGTCTTAAATATGTTCTTCTTTCACTTTCCAGGAAAGGATATAAGAATCCTCTCTCTGAACACTCAAAAGACCATGAACAAGATGCATGCCTGATTCATGGGTTGCTTTTTTCTTCACTAGGAAATGTGAATGCAGCAGCCATTTGTGCCTTTTTCCTCTTGCACTGGGTACGTCTCTTTTAATTCACAACACTCCCTCTATGTCAGCTGTACCACTCTACACAAAACGGATTGATTATTGTGGCTGGAGATTCCGCAGCTTTAGTGATTGTTCTTTTCCTTGTGGACTGGATAAGTGCAAGCAGATTGAATGTGTGCAGTGTTTTAAGGTATCCTAGCATAACAGTTAATGTTAATTTATAGCATCCTGAGGTGTAAAGTATCAGTTAATGAATAAAGCATGAAGCATTGGAGGATACTATTTCACCGAGGCAGCCACAAAACTGTCCCTTGATGCCATTTTCCCTCCACGAAAGTTATGATGGATGTCCCTCACAAGCAGAGCCAATACAGCACAAGGCTTCTTGAGCAGTTTTATTACCCTGCACGATTTCTTTCATGTTCAAAAACCTGTTTTAGAATTCTCATTCTTTACAAAAGCATCTTTCAATGTGCATTGTTCCAAAGCAGAGCTGATGAACACTTTGAAAAGGTTAACACGATTCTCCTTCCAGCTTGTCATGTTGTTGTTAAGATTGGGTGACTTGTGTGAGAGACTAATTTTCAGTACCAAGCTGAAAAGCAAATGAGCCCAAATGCTGTCACGTATGAATAAAATGCCATAGAATTGATTGCCTCTCAAGTAAAAAGAAAGTGACCTCTGAACTACAGCCTTTTAGAAAATGGTGCTAGATTATATAGACTTCGTGCTCAGAGAAATCCATTTATTTGTTACAATTATGTATGATGTATTAGTGCATGGAGGCTCTTTGGGAATGAGTGGGAAACACAGGCCCATAGGTTCATGTTGGAGAAGAGGATAAAAGCAATGAAATTAGGGGAGAAGCACATGTTCTGCTTCTATCATGTGTCCAAAGCCCAGAGGCTACTTCTCCTACTTCTGTTGGGTCATTTTCCCCATGAAGCTGAGAAGATCTGATTTGTAATGGAGAAACTGAAGATAGGAGGAGATGCTTAACTCTTCTCTTGCCTTTCCCTACTTCCATTCATCCCAGCTACAATGATCCCAGAGGGCTCCTGGCCCTGATTGCAAACATTGGTCTGGAACATTCATTTTCAACCACTGGGCCATGGCACACTGGTGTGCTATTATTATTATTATTATTATTATTATTATTATTATTATTATTAAACAGTATTTATATACCGCTTTTCAACAAAAAGTTCACAAAGTGGTTTACAGAAAAAAATCAAATCACTAATGGCTCCCTGTCCCAAAAGGGCTCATAATCTAAAAAGATGCAACACCAGCAGACAGCCACTAGAAGAGGTGAGGTGAGTAGAGGTGAGTAGAAGAGCCACTGTTGGGGTGAGGTGGGCCAGTTACTCTCCCTCTACTAAATAAAAAAGGAGCACCCACTTGGAAAAGTGCCTCTTAACCTGTTAGCATGGATGGTCTGCAGGTGTGCCCAAGAGTTTGGGGAAGGGTCATTTGTTAGTAGGACCACTGGGGGATGCGAGCCCCTGCTGCCAATGGGTGAGCCTTGTCCATTTTCAAAAAACTGATGGTGTGCCTTGACAATTTTAGGGCCTTGTCGGTGTGCTGTGAGATGAGGAAGGTTGAACATTGCTGGTCTGGAAACTGGATTAGGGAAAAACACTTGGTGGTAAGGATGTCACGGGGGAAAAGGGGTGGGCTAGGAAAGGGTTAAGCATCCTGCCCACGGCCTCTCCATTGGCAATTATGTCCCCTGGCCTCCCTTTGCACATAAAAAAAATGGCCACAAGTCATGGTGGAGGCAGCTGCAATATTTGTAAGGGGATGTCTTTGAACAGTTGGAGATGTGGAGATTTGGTTCAGCTGGTGCTGGGATGAGATGGAAACTTCCTTGTGAGCCAAGAAAATAGGAACAGATCACAGAAGATAGGGGCAGGAATGAATGTTTAAGACCCTGTTGGAAGAGGCCACAGAATTAACAACTGTAACTTTTAGCTACCCTGGATGCGAGCATTTGCGGGCTGTTTTGGCACTATAGTTAGAGTCCACCCCAATGTGTGCCCCTTTATGATTTTCAGATCAAAAGTACTGTTTTGGGAGGACATAAACATTTCCTGGAGGAAAAAAAAAAAAAGCCCTTACAAATGTGCAAATGTTTTGAGGATGTTCACGGCAATTATTTTCCAAATCTGCTGCTGCACCCTATTTTTTCCTAGCTAGAGCTTCTTTCTTCCTAGAGTGATCCCAGACAAGCATGATGTAGTGCTTAAAATGGACTCTTATCACTGTGCCCTGTAGGTGGAAGATAACATAGCATTCAGTAGTGGCACCACTCATCTGCCCTCTGAAGAAGTTCAGTCCATTTTTACCACCTCAATAGCCTATGCCTAACTAGTTCAACAGCATACTCTCTCATTGGGTGTCCATATAGGATTGCAGCCCAAGTGTTATGCAGATCTTATAGCAGTGTTCAACAGCGACTGTATCTAAAAATGTAGATTTTAAGATATATACTAAGGTTTGAGATCTAGTGGGAAAATGTGAGGTTTAAGATTTTGGCTGCTGTCCACTGCTTGTGACAGTGATTCATCCATTCTGCACAGTGTTAAATGGAAAATACACTACTGTATTTCCAGGTTATAGGGTCAAGGCGTTAGGTTTCACAAAGACTGTTTAAAAGGGAGTAAAACACAGCTATGGCAGCTTACAACTATGATTCAATCAATTGTAACACTGTAAGCAAGTGTAGATACTATTGTAGTACAGCTAATTAACAATTTAAATACCAAGTGTGAATTAATGAGGCAAAATCTATTTATTATTTATTAGATTTCTATACCGCTTTTCTAAAAGCTCAAAGTGGTATATAGAAAAACAGAAGCACATAAAGATAAAACATTCAAATCAAATTTTAAAATAGAAACCATTAAAACAATTTTAAAAGAGCAGATTAAAATCTAAGTGTCAGTTCAGCCCTGATCAGTGTTTTTATGGAGGAGACTGTCAGTCTATTGCTGACTATAAAGCTGACTATTAGAACTTTCATAACCTGCTACAAAAATAGCTATTAAATGGGACATTCTTTCCTACAGTTTTTCTACTTTTGTTTTTCCTGAGATTAGTAGAAAATAATTAAAATCGTAGTGGTTTGCAATATAGTTAGCAATTTTTTTTGAAAGTGAATTGTCTTTGAAATACTTTTATCTCCACGGGCAACAGATGCTTTGCATTTGAAATATTTAATCACACCAGGCAAACATTTCTGAAGCTTTACAAAAATAATTTAAAAAAAAACAACTGATCAACAAAGTCAATGTGTCAGTCGGACTCTGCCAATATGTGTAGCCTTACAAAATGCAGTAAAAGAAATTGTGATGTTCTTGTCTATTGACCCTGAACAGCAAGAACAAAGTTTGCCTATTAAATGAAAACTGAAAGGATTCACAAGCGTTCAGAAGATCTATCTTTGGAGGGGGGGGGGGTGGATCTGTGGCTGTTTGTGTCTGTTCAGGAACAGCTTTGATGATACAGTAATGGTATGTTTGTGAATGCTGCAGAATTTTTTAATCAAATCTGTAGGGGTCTATGCAGGGCTGGACAAGTCCAGTGCAGCTTGACTTGAGTTGAGTCATGAGCCTCTGCCCCCCTGCAACTCAACTCAAAAACGAGTCCTAATGGGAGGACTTTCCGAGTTGCCCAGAGCATTTTGGAGACTCAAAAAGAGTCAGAAGTTTTTCCCTTTAAAAAACCAGCCGCAGTTCCATGGGAAAAAAAGGAGCTGCTGGTGTGTGTGTGTGTGTGTGAGAGAGAGAGAGAGTTTAAATACTCCCCTGATATCCCCATCCCATCTGTAAACAAGGTGGGAGGGGTGGAACAGACTGCATGAGAGCAGGGGCAGAAATGGCAAGAAAGAGGGTCACGTGCAGCAGCTGGGAGGCTTACCAGTATGAACCAATCCTTTGCAGCTCTACTCAGAAGTAGTCCCACTTGTGCCAGTCATTCAATGAGGCTTCCTGCTCCCAAGTAACAATGGTACCCACAGGAGCCATGAGGTTGGAAAGCATGATTGCAATTAACTGCCTCCCTCCTGACTTTCCTGCCTCCTTTTTCCCCTCCCTGGGCTTTTCTAGCCAATTCTAACACAAGAACCCCCTTAGACTCCTCCTTCTGCCCTCCCTCATCCAAAGAAAGAAAAATCAGACCACCCATCCTTTATCCAAAGATCATTGGTTCTTCAGAGATGGAAGATGATTCAGAGATGTACAAGGCTCCAACCTTTCTCCCCCTGCTCATGCAAAAGCAAAACATTAACCTTTTCCTGCCTCCTGGCTGGAATTTCCCTGCAGCTTGCCTGGACCCACAAGGTCTTTCACGGCGCAAAAAAAGTAAGCAAGCACACCCAGACACACTCAAGTTTGCATGTTGGGGGCTCATTTCCAAGTCAGTGGCCTCAGACTCGAGTCTGTGCTGGAGTCATCAATGCAGGTGACTTGAGTGTATATGAGTCAGCAAAAAATATGTGTTTTTGCAACTCAGACTTGACTCACCTAATTCAAATTCCCATCTCTGGGTCTGTGAGCCTTTAACCATATGACTTCCCTTGCCCTCTCATCATTTTCAACACCAATCAATGTTCTCTTGACACAGGGAATAAGGAGGACTTCCCAGCCTTCACTAAGAGGACAGTTTCAAAGCAGGAATTCCTGTGTTTGTGGCACATACTATGTGCTAGTAAGACAGGAGCTGAATTTGGCAGAATCATAACCACTAAGTAATTGGATTCGTGCACAATTTAAAGGTGTTAATTGCTATTAATAGTGGCTTTGTAATGGAGTTTCTGCCAGAAATATGAGTCCCCAGAGTCACTGAAATAGAAATTAAAGTGGGTTTGCCATATGGCTCCATATGAAAATAAGGAGGGAAAATGTGCAATTCAACTCAAGTATGCAGAAAACAAAGATATGACCCAGTTTTCCTTTTTTTTTTTTTTTTTGCTGGACAGAAAATCTGAAGAACTGGCATATACTGTACAGGTGGAGCCTATTTATCCGTGTTAGTTCCGTTCCGTGACTCAGCACAATTAACAAAAAACGCGTTGTGCTAAATTCCTTAGAGTTACGCAAATACACTACACTCTGACACTTCCGGATGGAAGGAAACTAAGGCAGCTGTTATCAATCCTCTCCTCTCCGCTCCATACTCAGCCTTCCCCATTGCCAGCTGCCTGGCTTCTTTCACATGGGATGCTGATCTTTTAAGAGTCCAGCCCTATGCATTTCTACTCAGAAGTAAGCCCCATTCCAGTCAATGGGGCTTACTCCCAGGAAAGTGTGGAGAGGATTGTAAGCTATATCTCATGCTTTGCTTGGTGAGAAGGCTTGTTAGTGTCGGTGATAGCCTGAACCATGGGGGGGGGGGGTTTGCTTGTTTCGGTGATTGCCTGTAACATCTCAATGGGGGGGGGGGAATTCAGCAAACACTCCCTGGGTTTTTTAAAGCAATCCCCTCTGTTGCTACCACACCTGCCCCTGTGTGAGTGAGTAAGTGAGTGAGAGAGCGAGAGCGAGAGCAAGCACCAGCACCAGCACCAGCACCAGCACCAGCACGCTCCACCTTGCTGCACGTGTTCTGGCTACAGAGATTTTCAGCCCCCCCTCCCCTCTTCAGCCTCTTTGCTGGCTCAGGGGCTCCAGGAGTGTTACTGTTCCTTTGCAAGGGGAACCTCTTCCAGGGCTATTTCCCTGTCTGGGCGAGGCAGAGCCTTTTTGGAGTGTTTTGGGCTGCCTGGAAATGGATCCAGATGCCATCGCAGGGCAAAGGAGGCAAAGGTGTGTGTGACTTTCAGTTCCCCCACCCCATTCTCATTGAGACAAATGCACAGATAAAAATCCGTGGATAAATAGGCTGCACCTGTATATTGAAATACCCATGGTATAGGCTTTGAAGCAAACAAATGGATTGAACAATGTAAATTCCACCCAGTTATTTTCATCTATAAGTTCTGTTAAGTCTCCGTTGTAACCTAATGTACTGTGGACCACAACTCTGTAGTACAAAGCTCATTCTGGAAACAGAAGGAACATAACACATATAAGAGGTCCTTCCACAAGTGAAAGGTGTCCTTGTGTGAATGCAACACTCTTGACAAGCAGAAGGAGCTTCTTATGAGGGAGCTGCATTCCATTGGTTTAGGACACAACCCTCCAATGTATAATAAATATCTCAATACAGTATTAGACTATTCATTACAATATTAGTAGGTGATATAGCTAGTACTATAAGAAACTCAAAATGAAATTCTGGAAATTACATGCCAATGAGAGTGATTGAGACTAGCAGGCAAATTGTGTAATTTTTAAAAAAAAATCACCTCAATAAATCATCTGCATGTTCAGTAAGCATGAGGAGAGGGTTTGGGGACCATGCCTGATGGCCATGCCTTTAGTTGCGAAATGTTTGGCTTTCATGAGAAAGGGATTATATCTGTGTACACCACCCATCCCAGATTTCTGCTGTTGCCACTCTTGTTCAATGACACGTGTAAGTGTGCTTACATGTACCCAAGCAGATGAGTTTCTAAGGGCCATTGGCACATTGGCCATTGGCACACTGGCCATTGGCACATGGCACACCTCAGAAGAAACTGGCATTTGTAAGAGTCAGATGTGGTTAACTATATATCCTTTACAGGTGACAATACATTGGGAAAGGTCAACAGATACATTCAGGATCATCAGTTTTGTGTGGGCATTTCCTCCCCAGAAGAACTAGGGGCAAGAAAAAAGTGTCATGAGAAAATGTGGAAGCTCCATTGCTAGAAGCGTTCAAGAGGAGACAGGATGTGTGGAAAAGCCAGTGGATAAGGTGGTGAACTAGATGGCAACAGAGGTAGACCCTTCATCATAATTCTGTGCACATGAATGCTTCTCTATTGATGGTGAAGCCTTGCATGGGCGAGTGATCATCACTACTCAAGAGATGCAGCTTTCACATGATCTCAGACTCATTTTTTCCTTTAAATGAGTTAGTCCAGATGTTTAAGTGTGTTGTATTGGCAAGTGTGAACTGGGCCTATGAAACTCACCAATAATCCAAAGGAAAAATTTGCTTGCCTGTGATGGTACCCTTCTCAAAAGCAAATGAGTTGGAAACAAGATTTGCTTTTAATTTTTCATTTACTTAGCTACCCAAATGTCTCTTAAGGGCAGCTGCTACTTCCCCACCTACTCTGCTCTTCCCCCTTAGCCTCTCAGTATCTCCTTATGAGCATCAGTTAGTCGTCTTAAACAGGCATATCTAATGATCCTGAACGCTAGGTGGTAAAATCCACATGTACAGTTCGTCTGAAACTAGCTGCAAATGAGACTCCCTAAAGAGAAGCAACTGCTGAATGGCACATTCCTTTTTAATAGTTCCACTATGTTTCTATGGAAACAGCACATCTTATTTGTTGCTTGCAAGACATGGATTTGCCCCTTATTAAAATAGATTGCATGCTGTTTACATCTTGAAAATTTCAAACAGCTGCCTGCTTTTGGACACTGGTAATTATTTATCTTTCCATACAAAAGAGACACAATCTGCATATCTTGTGCTCCAAAATTACCCGTTATGAGGGACTAAGATGTTCTTGTAGGTTAATGGTCACACAGATTCTTGTGTTATTATTCTGGGACACTGTTAGGAAATTTGTGATGCTTCCAATACAAGAGACACTTTGTGATTGAAAATCTCAAGGCGAATGATTATATTAAGTCATGCAAATGGGAGTGTATTCTTCCATGTCATTTGAACATTTGGCCTGTATAATTCCCTGCACCTTGTTTTGAAATGGCATACATGCAAAATTGTTTGAATATTCTAAGATGGTGCTTCTCAAACTTTTAGTCCTGGGACCCACTTTTTAGAATCAGAATCTGTCAGGACCCACTGGAAGTGACATCATCAAGCAGGAAAATTTTTTTTAACAATTCTAGGCTGCAATCTTATCCACACTTACCCAGGAGTGAGTCCCATTTACAATCATTGTAAAAAGCATATACATTGTAACCTGTTAAAATACAGATCTGTAACATTTCCCTAAATGTAGTCACATACCTTGGTAGCATCACGTCTAATCTATTAAAAATAAAATATTGAGATGAATGGGGACCCACCTGAAATTGACTCACAACCCACCTAGTGGATCCCAAACCACAGTTTGAGAAACACTGTTCTAAGATGTTTAAAAACCATTGTTTCAACAGCTACAGACAGGCCACTTTAGATCATGTTTTTTTTTTTCTTTGTTTTTAAGGGCACTGTTCTGTTCTTTAAAAACAACCCCAATCTGGAGCAGCATGGTCTCTGGTGTAAATCTTGAGAGACACAGGAGTATCCCCAGCATTACCCTGGTGCAAAGTTACATTGATGTGATTCCACCACAGTACAAAGCCAGTACAAAGGTCACAAATGAGTGGAGAAGAAGAGGAAGAGCAGACTGGCATCAAATTCTACACCTCTCCAGATCACAACCACATTCCAAACAAGAAATGATAAATTTATGCTGTCTTCCGAAGCAGTGTAAATCTAAATGAACTCAAAGAACATGAGAGAGAGAGAGAGAAGACCTTCAGTCCCCCCCCCCCCTGCTATGAAGTGGAGGATAAAGACTACTCTTCTCAGTCAAATACAGCACATCAAACTCTGTTTTTGAACTTCTGCCAGGTAGACCAGCATACAGCATGGGGCTATACCTCTCTGGTCTTATGCCATGCTCACCTTGCTCTCAAGAAGGTGCACTATGCAGAAAGGCCATTCTGCATACAAAGGGAGCCTGCTGCTGTCCCCAGAATATATATGGGAAGAGTATTTTAAAACTTTTCAGAATTCTCCTTACAGGTACTCTGACCCCGAAGGACTTCACACAGAAGCATCCAATACTCTGCCAGTCCAACAAGGGGTGCAAGGACAATGTACCCCATGTAGGTAAGCAGGGAAGGAGAGTGAAGTCTGTGTTTCCAAGTAGTAATGAGTTCTCTCTCTCTCTCTCTCATGTCTCTTCTCCCCAGCTCCCCTTGCCAAATGTGGCTTTGTTATAAGCTGTATTCTTTTTCTTGCAACAATGAGCAGCAGGGAGTATATGCTCTCTCTTGGTGATGAATGTCAGGTACTCCAACTATCGGTGCTACTGAACACTCACGCTTAGGAATTCAGGTTTGCAGTCTAGCCCCATAGAGCAAAGCAGCCATTATGCAAGGTGTTCCACTGCAACTCCCCACAGAGGAAGGAAATGCGATGCCCCAAGTAGCACACTGTCTCTTCCAACAGGGCACTGCTGCATGTGCACCCAGGTAGCACTGGTCTCGCTCACAAACACTGAGCATGCATTTTCCTCCAGGAACCATGTGTTGCTGATGCTGCTGTCTATGGCTTGCTATCCTCTCTGTATTATCCTTTGCTCTCCACAGGCAGTTGTTCAGCAGGGAAAAGGACACTGGACCTTCCTGTTGACCAGTTATGTAGACCAGGGGTGCCCAAACCCCGGCCCTGGGGCCACTTGCGGCCCTCGAGGACTCCCAATCTGGCCCTCAGGGGGAGCCCCCAGTCTCCTATGAGTCTCTGCCCCTCTGGACACTTGCTGGAGCCCATGCTGGCCCGATGCAACTGCTCTCAGTGTGATGGCCAACTGTTCGACCTCTCGCGTGAGCTGTGAGATGAGGGCTTCCTCCACTGCTTGCTGTTTCACATTTGTGATGTAGCAGCAGCAGCAAAGGAAAGGTTGGCCTTGCTTTGTGCAAGGCCTTTTATAGGCCTTAAGCTATTGCAAGACCTTCATTCATTCATATAAGTTCCATCTCTAATATATTCATTTATGTAAATTTATTCAAATTTGAAATGTAAATTGATTCTTTTTTTCCCCCGGCCCCCAACACAGTGTCAGAGAGATGATGTGGCCCTCCTGCCAAAATGTTTGGACACCCCTGGTGTAGAGTACAAGGGAAGCCTGCAGCATGCCTGGCAGCAGTGACTGAGTTGACCCCAGTTTCCCCTCTTGGGGTTGCTGGTCTGCATGTTCCAGATACAACCATGTGGCTTTGCAGACTCCACAACATACTATGAACTGTGTGCTACCCATGTGGGAGTGCTGTTGGCATGCCATGATTGGTACATGCTGGAAGCATCACTCTTCTTTGCTCCTCCCAATTTATCCTATACTAATCTAGCACAAAGGTACCTGAAGTGGTATGCCAAATACTACTCCCCTTATCTGGGGGTGTGCCAGCTGCCATCTCCACTGCCCTTCTCCATCCAGCTCCCTTGATTCAGAAAGGAAGAGGGGAGTGGAGTGGAGGATGAGGAGTGGAGCTGAGAAGAGTGGCAGTCTAGAAGCTTCCTTCCACTCCTGAATCTAGGGAACAGAAGAAAAAAGTACTTCTCTCCAATCTGTTTCCTGAAGCAAATGCTTTAGGGCCCAATCCTATCCAATTTTCCAGAACCGGAGCAGCTGCAATGCATCCCCGAGGCAAGGGCACAAATGTTCCCATACCTTGAGGAGGCCTCTATGACGGCCTCCCCCACTTCAGGATGCAGTGCACACCTCATTGGCATGGCAGCACTGGTACTGGAAAACTGGATAGGATTGGGACCTCAGTCAGCCTCGTGAATGAACCTGCTCTGGATTGCCCTATAAGTTTCTTCACCAGAGTAATCAGTGGATTCCTCTTAAAACTTGAGAGGAATCAACTTGGGGTTTCAGATTTTCATCTGTTAACAACTGACACCCACCCCCCAAAAAACTCAGGTATTGTATAAAATCTTTCTAGCATAATTAACTGGGGCCGCCAATATAGAAGGATTAAGGCTCCATTGGGCACGACAGTAAATGGGCTGCTGTCACTGCAACAACTTCCCATTTAGCTCCTTCGCCCCCTTCCCAACAGAGTAGCACACAGCTGGCCATAGCAACCTCCCCAGCTGCAGGGAGGAGTATACAGGTTTATATGTGTTCAGAACTGCATTTTTCCTTTTAAGTTATTTAATATGCTTAGACCATGTTAAATTTGGTCGAAATACGATTCAAAGATATCTGAATTCATTTACCTGTAATAACTTGTATATAGTGTAACTTGTTACACTGTGAAATTCTTCAGTTATGGTGTATGGCCAATGGGCTATTGAACCAAAGAAACGTGAACTCGTTCAGGACCATATGCCACCCTTTACAATCCCTGTTCTTACCTAATTCAGCAGTGTCTTTTCTAGTGGCTGTCTGCTGGTGTTCTTTTGCATCTTTTTAGATTGTGAGCCATTTTGGGACAAGGAGCCATTAGTTGTTTGTTTGATTTTCTCTGTAAACTGCTTTGTGAACTTTCTGTTGAAAAGAGGTTTATAAATACTGTTCATCATCATCATCATCATCATCCATTGTTTGGTATGGAAGAAAAATCCCCCTTTTTAAGTGTAATGAAGGGCATGGATGCATGCATGGTTCCCATTAATGCCTGTTTATACTATTTCCACATGCGCTGCCTCCGACGCATCCTCGGCATCACCTGGCAGGACAAAGTTCCAAACAACACAGTCCTGGAACGTGCTGGAATCCCTAGCATGTATACACTACTGAAACAGAGATGCCTGCGTTGGCTCGGTCATGTCGTGAGAATGGATGATGGCCGGATCCCAAAGGATCTCCTCTATGGAGAACTCGTGCAAGGAAAGCGCCCTACAGGTAGACCACAGCTGCAATACAAGGACATCTGCAAGAGGGATCTGAAGGCCTTAGGGATGGACCTCAACAAGTGGGAAACCCTGGCCTCTGAGCGGCCCGCTTGGAGGCAGGCTGTGCAGCATGGCCTTTCCCAGTTTGAAGAGACACTTTGCCAACAGTCTGAGGCTAAGAGGCAAAGAAGGAAGGCCCATAGCCAGGGAGACAGACCAGGGACAGACTGCACTTGCTCCCGGTGTGGAAGGGATTGTCACTCCCGGATTGGCCTTTTCAGCCACACTAGACGCTGTGCCAGAACCACCTTTCAGAGCGCGATACCATAGTCTTTCGAGACTGAAGGTTGCCAATACCAAGATACTAGTTCTTATGAAGGAAAATTCTCTGTTATCATTTGTTTCACTGTACATCCAAGCTTTCCAATTCCTAACCCTTTCATAAAGGGGGCTTCTTCTACTTTTACAAAGTGAAGCTATGTGGGATACTAGTTAGTGAAGGGTACTAAGAAATTTCCAAACAAAAGCAAGTGTATTTTTCTTCTTAATGTACATGGCAGTGTTTTTTTTTTCTTCTAATTGTGGTACTCGAATTGTGGGGGGTTACAGAAATGAAACAACTGTTCACAATTACAGCAGTATAAGGGGCTCTTTTCATGGCAAAATAATCTGAAGCCCAACAGTTGCTTGCTCATGTTTGACTTTGTTCATAAACAAAAAGGCGAAACACATTCGGTAAAGGAAAAGACGCTGTATGAAACCCTGGTCTAAAAATTGACCAAAGAAACTACTTTCTTTGTAGTTATGAATGGTTTGATCAAGTGATACATTCTTTTTTCTAACCCCCCACCACCCTTCTTCTAATCCTGTTAGAACACCGTCCTGTAAAGAACGAGTCACGCAGTGCCCTTAAAAAGCTTATTCAAAGCCCACGGTTGGAAGCAAAGCAACGATGTTAACTCTTGCCTGAAAAATCTTTCATATGCAAATTCTGAAATGGGTCTTTTATGCAGGTGCCAAAATATAGATTCAAAACTAGCAGCAGGTGCTCTGCATGAAAGACTCATGAGATGTTGCGGTGTTAAGCTGTTGTACAGGTCAACTTGACCTAAAATGTCTTCAGGCTTGTGGGCTTGGACTAAGATACACTGAGCCCTTGTGTGACTGGACTTTCCCTTCATGGGAGGAGTAATCCAACAGTGCTTTACAAGCAGGATGAAGATCTGCTTTAGTTCCACTTCAACATCCCCAACCTATTTTTAGAGGTTAATGCTTCTGCCCAGATCGGTTCAGGACTAAGACTGCTTCTTTGAACTAGGACAACTGGCTGTAATAAGACAGAGGTGTAACAGGTGTAACAGAGGTGGAAGCTAGCAGAGAACATCTACTTGCAACCCATGCTCTACTTTAACCTTCACCATATGCAGCAGTCTAGCCTATGAGCACCTTACCTGTTGAGTGAAGATATATTCCAGCTCTAGTTCGACATTCCCAGCTCATCTGGGGACATGTTTGGTTTTGACTCAATCACTTTAGATGTCCAGGCAGGTCTTAGGAGCTGTGGAACCCGACTGTGACTTTTTTTGCAGTGCCCCACACAGTGGTGTAGGCAGAAGAGGGTACTAAGAGATCCCCACAGGCAAATCTACATTGAATCAGCCAGGATTAGTCAGCATGCTGCCACAGGCTGTGCAAAGGCACTTCCTCACCACTGTACCCAGAGGGAAAGAGGCAAGCACACTCTTGTTCACCCACCAGTGCTATGCATCTATATGGGCCTGGTTGCCCCCAAGCAGTGCAGCCTGATGCTTCTCCTTGATGCATTCCCTCAGCACTTTCTCCCTCCCCCCCTTTCCCACCCCAAAATATTAAAATACAGTCATGTATGCATTGCAAGCCTGGGAAAACCGATCTAGACACTTTGAGGTGTGTGTGCCCTACAAGGCCAAGAAGGCGACGATGAGTTGGCCATGGCTTTCCCCATCTCCCCCCACTGCCAGAGCAGTGTGGCAGAGTAAGAGGGCACCCATCTGGGAGAAATGTGAGAGCTTTGTGGGCCTCCATAGCAACTGGGAAAGAGGTGAAAGGATGCACTCCTTGCCCTGGCATGAGGGAGGGAGCGAGGGCAAAGGGAATGGCTCTCATTTCAGGTGATGAAGGGGCTTGGCAGGGTGCATGTGAGTGAAGAAGAGATGTGAATGAAGAAGAGAGTGAGTGAAGCATGTGAGTGAAGAAGAGAGTGAAGAAGAGATGGGGATGAGAAGGGGCAGGAGTGGGGCACTGCTGCTGTTAAAGTAAAGTAAATGGCCACCAAGTCCCTTGTGATTAGCTGTTACTTCTAACATGGACCAGCAGAAGAGGCAGGGGAGGGATTTGTTAGAGTAGAGGGGAGGAGATGGAGGGCCAGTCAGCCAGGCTGGTTCCAAAGTGAAGGCTATCAGGAACAAGAACTTGGAAAATAATTGCACACTTCGCCTCCCTATTTCCCGCTGTTCGCCTCCCATCTTCAGCCCCTTCACTGGTGTCCCCAATTCCATCCTGGGCCCGCTGCCGCTCTTCACTTTGGGTTTTCTTCAGGCCCACCAGTTCCAGGGTGGAGGTTGCTGGCTTGTGGTGAAGAGAGGGGAGAAGGGCTGTTGGTTGTAAGCAGAACTCTGTTGGTTCTGCTTACACAAGGAGCACTGCTGCTCTGGCATCTTCAGGGCTCTTCACCAGAAGAGCTGCCCACCTAGAAGCAAGTCGTTCCTCAGTGCCACTCCTCACTTCTGCATGCAAAATGGTTTGTGGGGGAGCGTGGGGCCACCTTAGACGCAGAGCCCAATTTCATCCAATCACCCCAATTGCATTAAAGCTCTCCCTGTTAGGTGGGGTAGTTCCAGAAACTGGGACCATTATTTGGGCTGGGGTCCTGATAGTGTCACCAAAGGATGATGTCTAAGGGTTTGATTGGGAGTCAATACTTAGAAAGACCAAGCATGATGGCTGAAAATAGTGCCTGAGTGCATTTCAGCACCATAGGAAGGTATAATAACTTCCCAGTACTGAGTTACTTGGAACATGAGAGTATTCCCAGGGTAGTTGGATGTTATCGTTTTGCCTTCTGAAGCAACACGTTGGTGTTTTTTTTATCATGTGGCACATGGGCTGACCCATTGGTTTCATTAATTAGTGTGAAGGGCAAGGTGGATATGTTCACACAAAACTGGGAGTCCGCTCTCCTGAGATGGGGTGTTTTTCTTGTGTTATGGCATCTGTTTCTCAAGGACAGCTGTTGTTTTAAAGGAGAAGCAAGTGCTTGTTTGGGATGTGTTGGCTGTAGCAAATCCATGGGATGCAGTGATGCCCATATGGGCACAGTTTGGAAAAAGGGAGGATGCACACTAGGGGTAGTTCAAACCAATGAGAAGGGGTTTATCTTTAAAAGGGGATTGGACAGATTTATGAAGGAAAAGTCCATCACAGGTTAAAAGCCATGATGCGTACATGCAACTTCCTGTTTAGAAGTAAGCAATCTCAGGATACCAGATGCAAGGGAGTGGCAATGGGATGCAGGTCTCTTGTGTGCTCCTGAGGCATCTGGTGGGCCACCGTGAGATACAGTAAGCTGGAGTAGATGGGCCTGTGGCCTGATCCAGCAGGGCTCTTATGTTCTTATGGTTGCATTTGGCTAGGCGTTCTCCAACCTAGGGGTTTATCAGCTGCCCATTTTCCCTTAAGATGCAGTTAAGAACTGACCTATGATCCCAGTTAAAACAGTGCAATTTGAAGCAAGAAATGCTTTAACATATTGGGAATTTATGCCCACAGAGAAAAGTAAATGGGATCTTAGTAAAACCTAAGAGCAAAGCTCAAGGGATTATTGTTCATTATTTGTACAGTAGTGTTCTTAGTAAATGAATTTTGCAGTCCCAGGAGTGAAGGCAAACATGGAAAAGCAATTAGTGGATGGGAGGCAACTTTTTTTTTTAAAGCCATTAAAAATGTAACAGTGGCAAAAGCCTTTATAGAAATGTGTGATTGGAGTGCATGATTCAGAAAAGCAACAATGATAAACAGGTTATATTCCATCAGACATGGATTGCAGAAATCTTTCAGGAAAAGGCCAGAGGGGAAACCACAAAAACCTACCCCACGTTTTGATCCATTAAAGTACACTTGCAGGGGTGTAATCTAGGTGGACACTTACCGCAGGAGTCTTCAAGTGCTGCCTTTGAAACCTTTTTAAAGGACATTAGCAGAGAAAAACCATTAGCTGCTGCAGGAGGCAAACTGAGACATTTGCTTAAGGGCATGTCTAAGTCATTGCCTTTCCCAAAGGCAGCCTGAAAGAGTTCATGTTACAACAGAGCTACAACCCAACTGAGCCACAATACAAGTCCTATTGAACATGTTGGGACTTACATCTGCATAAACATGTGTGGATGAGTGCTCTGATATTTTATATTTACATGGGATATTTGTTTTCTTAATTTTCAGTTTTTATACTTTTGTTTAAGTCATTGTGATTTCCTCCAATAGTTAGGGACGAAGCGAGCTATCTTTGAAAAGCACATGAGACTATCTGGTGATTTGGGATCCGGATCCAGCATTCTGCCCACCAGGGGGATGTTGCCCAACTGTTACATTCACATCAAAACACTCTTTGCCTGAAAGCAGCAGCAGCAGCACACTGAAACTTTCCCTGCTCCCACCAGCATCTGTCCATGATAAAACATCTGCTCTTGGTCCAAGTTTCATTTCAGCCTGTCATCTTGCAGCAGCAGGTCTTTGAAAAGAACTAAGTATCAGCAAACAAATCTCTGCTTCTGAAAGCACTGGAGTGTGAGATTCATTCCATTTTGTCCCCATAGGGGGTTCATCTTAAAAGCCAGTGTGAAAGGAGAATATAGCTTGAAAACTAATGGAATTTATTGTGGGGGGGAAGAACAAGAGACATTGGGGGAAAGTATTCTGTGAGGGGGAAAAATTGAGATTGAACACATTGCTCCATCATGGGCAGCTGGTTTCCTGAGCTTTTCCTTTCATCTTTACTTACCCAGTGCTCTCTGTCTCTGGCCTGTTCTGCAAACATGTATCACAAATAAGGAAGAATGACCCTACTCTAGATTTTGAAATCCTTCTAGCTTTGACATGAATTCACAAGTGTTATGACTCTGCATTATTATTGATGTGTGTGTGTGTATTTCTTGTCAATAGAATTGATGGGTGTCTGAATGAGGAGTACAGGTTCAGCCTCATTATTCCCACTATAGCAAATCAATTTAAAAAACAAAGTTTCTTTGCTCCAGTGATTTAAAAACAGCCTTGCTGACCTTTGTGATGTAAGATAAGAGTCATTAAGAAGACAATTCATTAATCAGTCCAAGCACTTAGAAAGAGAGGTGCTTCACTCAGTCCCTCCCTTCACCAATGCAAAGTGATCGCTTTTCTTTCAGTGCTCAGGAGGAAGGGAGAGGTTCACTGGAGAGACAAGGATTGATGGATTATCAGCCAGCTGCCCTTTCTCTTTCTCTCATTAAGGAGGCTATTGTTAAAGGGCTGTTCAGTTTTTTTAAACTGATTTTAAAGGGATGCATTTTCCCTTTCTTCAGGGATCAGCACATTCCTTCTCATTTGCAGTGGCCATTCCTGTTGAGTCAAATACATGTATAAAAAATTTCTGTATAAATAGGCTGGACCTGTACATTTTTTAGCGTTTGTATCCTAAAAGTTCCTTTCATACATGCAAAGGGCAGAGGGTGATTTTTACAGTTTCCAACTCCCTCTGCTCTCCCCTTGTTTCTGAAGGGCCATGGCAGTGCCAGTGCAAGTGCCAGATAGCTGGGAATCCTGACACAGAGGCATCCCATCCTTAACAGAACGTGGTGGGTGGGGAGGCAGGTGAGACAGTGCCGCCACCGAGTGAGGCACCCAAGCACCCACATGCTCTGCACATGGGTTGTAAGTGCTTGGGTAACTCACATGGTGGCAGTGCTTTCTGAAGGATTCTGGCAGGGAGGCTCTGCCTCACCTGCCTCTCCGCACTGCACATCCCTGCATCCTTATATTACCAACATGCTATTAAGACACAAACTTTCCAGCACTGACATAGCTGTGCCAGTGGGGCGTGTACTGCATCCTGCAGTGGGGAGGCAGTCAAGGGGCCCTCCTCAAGGTAAGGGCATGTTTGTTACCTTCCCTTGGGTCTGCATTGCAGCCAGGTCAGTGCTGGAAAGTTGGTTAGGATTGCACTCTAAGACTATTAGATGACTTCTGGTGGCATCACTCTGGGCAGGTGAAAGGGAAGCAGAGGGAGAGAAGACAATTCACAGGACCAGGGTGAGCACCGCCCTGCTCACAGCAAATTGTGATCAGGGCTATATTCTCCCTGATCTGTTCTTGAGCATTTGACCAGACCTGTGCACTTGGCCAAGCACCCCCTCTTGAACAGTCATGATATTCCTATTCTCACAGGCATCAGTGCAGCTCCTAGATACTATATGTCCCCCTTCAAATGTTACTGGGGACACTGTTTTCGTCTTGTGACAGACCACTAAAGACAGCAATACAAGGGTTGCCACATTCTAAAAAGAGCTCCTGTCCCCATCCTTTCCCTTAATCTCATTTGTCTAATCACTACTTGGGAACAAGTTGTTTCAGGTGGAGGAAAGGCAGTCACAGATCCCTTCTGGTGCAGTTGCTGTACAGGGATTTCAACTGGCAAGGTTGTGATGGTCTGTAACACATTCCGCTTTTGTTTCAGGTGGCAGCATTCATTATTTGTTCAGTAGATAAAGGCAAGATCAGCAGCAAGTTGAGTGTGCCGCCTCCTTCTCTGCTTGAGAATCTCCAGATGAGAAGCTTTAGCCTACTCAGGTTACTGAGATTATTCATTTAGAAGCTAATGATGGGCTGTCACTGTTTCTAGACTAACATTATTATATTTACTTACCACAGTCATGTATGGAGATTGAGGCAGATTTGGACATTATCATGATCATAAACACCTAGGAGAGATGTACTCAGTATTTATTCTTCTATAATTTTTCACTTACAATTCTATTTCTTTTTCACAACAAATACATAGCCACCCTACGCATCCCTGAGGTATCAGATTCACTGCAGACCAATCACTTCACTAATTAAAGAAAACATACAATACAATGAATGTACAGTTCCACATATCTTAGGCTAAACCAGTGATTTTCAACCTTTTTCATCTCATGGCACACTGACAAGGCACTAAAATTGTCAAGGCACAGCAGCCGTTTTTTGACAATTGACAAGACACACCATACTGACACCAGAAGCTCGCATCTGCCAGTGGTCCTACTAACAAATGACCCTCCCCCAAACTCCTGCAGCACACCTGCAGACCATCCATGGCACATCAGCATGCCACGGCACAGTGGTTGAAAATGGCTGGGCGAAACCCTGACATTCGTACTGGAATATCAGCAAGATAATATTACCAACAAAATGTATACATTCAGAAATCTGACCCTTGGATTTGCTTGAGCACATTTCAAGGAAAAGCAATTCATTTTGCCTTCAAGGCAATGAAGTCAGTATTCTGGACAGGGGTTAAAGTAGAGCATGGCCAACCTTCAGGGCCTTATGAGCTGCAGGGCCCAATTGGAACTATTTTTTCTGGGCCCCCAGGTTCACAGCCAAGGTTGGTAGAATCTCAGAGATATAAAAAAAATTTCCTATAGACTATGTATCTCTCTGGTAGGATGGAAAGCAAGCAAAATGGGAAGCAATCAAAATTTAAAAATGCATGTGGGTTAATGGACCAAATGGATCCAAGCACATTTTAATACATTGCATTTTATAAAACTGCATACAGGACTAGATTCTCTAACATGGGTAATTACCCTTAGGAGCAGGGCCCAACTGGGAACAATTGGTCCAATAGGCTAAAAGCCAGCCATGCCAATCTTGGTCAGTGTGATAATTAATAAGGTTCACTACACAAATTATGTGTACAAAGCATACTATTATCCCTCACACTATATCTTGGTACTCCTAGGCTGGTCAATTACCCAGAACTCAGGCTATTTTCTGGTCTCCCTATAGTATTCGACTCTTTATTTCCCTTCGTTCCCTGTAGCTATTGAACCAAAGAAACACTTTTCTAACTTTCAGAGTATTTGAAATTGTTGATTACTATTATCTTTTCTGATTGCTGATGATAAAAATGGGACTCCTATTTGTCCCATCCAAATATTCCAACTCCCTTCTAATGCCTGCTTTTTTTCTAATTAATACCCTTTTTTCTTCAAAGAACAGCAGCTCTGGTGTGCAAAGGAAACAAACAGAACTCCTTATCAGTTTGTGCATTTAACAAGAATTTATTGCTACAAACACAGACACTCCCTGCACTTTCTCTTGTCCACAGGCTTTCCCTCCCCAAAACTCCACTTAACTCAGTGGGTAAAGGTCTGAAGTCTCCAGTCCAAGTCCACAGTCTCCAGAGCACAGTCCAGTCTTCTGCAGCAGAGTCCCTCCTCTGTGTCCAGCAGAGTGTCTCCTTCAGCAGGGTCCTGGCAGTCCTCTCTTCTGTGTCCTCCAGCAGAGTCCTTGCAGTCCCCTTCTCCCGTAGGTCCTGGTCCATCCGTGTCCGGTAGGTCTGGGTGGGGCTTTGCTCCTTCTGAAGCTGCCTTTTATCCTTGGATGTCCCATTATCCAAAATGCAGCTCAGCTGTGAGCTACTTCATTATCCCATGACCATTCAAAGTCCCATCAAGGTCAAATGAAGCTCAGGTGTCCAGCAGAGTCTCCATTGGCCTTGATTGATTACAGCTGTAGAGCCAGCCTTGCCCTTCCCAGAGCTATCAACCAGCTGTCAAAACATGGGAATCGCTGTCAACACCACATCATCCTCTTTCACTGTTGCAGGGATCCCTGCTGCAGGTCGCACCGGGCTCCTCGCACCCCCGGGAGGCTGCAGGGTCTTGGGTACATGTACCCAAGCCCCTGCAGCCCCCCTGAGCAGCGCAATCCTGGGGATCCTGCCATTGCCTTCCCCTGTCCCCTGTCCCCTCCTGCCCACGCAAGAACTTAGTGGCTCTCCTAGAGTTGAAACTCTCCTAGAGTTTGAGAACCACTGCACTAGGGTGATAATTAGTTCCAGTTGTGATGAGAACGTGTGGTTTGTGGACAAGCTCGAACAAGCCTCCAGAAGAATAATGGTCCTGGTAAATTTCTTTTACTGAGAAATTGCATTTCCACCATGAAGTGCTGTTCCTTCCCTTAGTGGTGGGTGGGTGCATGAACCTATGTGTGTCTGTAAAGAATCCCTCAACCAGTTGCTAGGCCTGTATCACCCATCCCTTCCATATTGCAATATGAATTTAAATGATAACATAGCTTAGCATAAAATATGACTTGTAATGATCACAGTAGCAATTCACCTGTGTAAAGAAGCATATATGGGATTATACTGGACAGGGCAGCACAAATGAACTATTCACACTGGTCTGGACACAGGAAGGTAGCTGGCATTGGATGAAAACATTATTATAAAAAGCTATATCAAGACTGGATGCAGCATATCAGAAATTATGCTGAAAAACACCTAACTTTTCATGTACAATAAGGTCTTGTTGGTTTTTTTTAATGACACTGGAAAGATTTCACGGACTGGCAGCATGACTGCCATTAAGATGCTTAGAGAAATACTAGAAAACATCCTAGTCCATAAATAATATGCTATCAACAGTTCAAAATATCGCACAACAGCAGCTACAGTGTGTGAAGCAGCAGGAGTTACACTGCATGGTGCTTTGCCATTCATATGTCTTCATTTGCTTACATATGAGATTACCAGGCAGCAATCATATTGGTTTTAGTGCAATGGATAAACAACCCTCAGGGAGACCTACTATTACAGAACAACAAGGGCCACTCGCAGAGTGGATTTGGACTGATTAAAAAAATGGAAACTCAACTCAGAGTAATTCCATCAGAGCAGCCATTATGCAGATTAGAAAGAAAATTAGGGAGATGATGGCACCATGAATTTCACCCCGATGCCAGATTCACCCCCCCCCCTTGGAACACATGAGCTACACAAACATCAAACTTTAATCGTTGCATTGAAAATAACAGAAGCATTGTTGTTGAAGATGGGCATATTATTATCCTTCAGAATGTTATTCAAGGTGTATTTAAATCTCCCCCTTTTCAGTATTTCAAATCTATTTTCTGCTACGATTACAAAAGGTTTCAGATATAAGTAGACCACTTACATGATTACAACAGTTACTTTCCTCAAAGCAGGCACTGAATGAATTGTTGTCTAGACAATATGTTATGGGGGGGAGGAGAATTCTCAAGTAGGAACAGAATACAAAGGATATGAAAAAGGGAATTTTCTACTACTGTATCTGTGTGAAACTCACAGCCCAATCCTACCTAACTCCCTGCACTGCGATGCAAAGGTGCCAACATGGCATCCACTGTATCATACTGGGGAGTTTCAGCATATTGAGGCCTCCTTGGAGGAAGGAAACATTTACCCCAGGGTAAGCCCAGCTGCCACCCCTGATCAACTTGGACCTGTGCCAGCTATATAACTGGTGCAAGTCCATGTTGACCAATGAAGGTGAATTGGCCTGGAAAAAGGGGTTAGGTTTTAGCAGGCGCCACTGCTGCCAAACCCACCCCCTTCCTGGGCCTGATCTGCCCTCCTCCCCACCCCATCACCTTCCCATTGCACTCACCCCCGCCCCATTCCACCCCTCCCTGTCTCCTTTCCAACCCCTGTGCGAACTTTCTGGTAATGAGGGCATCTGCTGTCCATCGTTGCTATTTACACCACTAGAACACTCATTCTAACATGGCCCACAGGATTGGACTATCAATGTGTGTATAGATCTAGTGATTTTATAGCTGCCAGGAAACATTTTTGGAAGCTACTTTATTTATGGTACTACACCCCAAGCAGAATTTTAAAAAAATGAATAGAAAAGGAAAAGTGTTTTATTGGAGATGTGGTACAAATGGGACAGATTTTCAGCATGTCTGGTGGATGTGTGACAGAATCAGAACTTTCTGACAAAAGATTATCAAAGGTATCAGGGGACATTACTCAAATCAAACTGTCTACGGACCATTGATCATTTTGCTTGGTCACATTTTTAATGGGGATATACCTGGATATAACTGGCAACTGATGTTAGTAGCAGCCTAGATAATGGTGGTAGAGTTTTGGAAGCGACAATGGGCATCATTAAGACAGCAATGGTTGAGGAAACTTTGGAATAGACTTTACTGCACAAGCCTCTTTATTTTAAGCAAATATGGAAAGCACAGGAATAACTTAAGGACCTCTTGGCACCCTTTTATTCTGGAATAACATGGCCATATATGAGAAAGAGGAATTGTGCCGAATTGTGTACAAATTTAGCTGAAGTTACAAATTGGCCCTTGGTCTCATAAGAACATAAGAACATAAGAACAGCCCCACTGGATCAGGCCATAGGCCCATCTAGTCCAGCTTCCTGTATCTCACAGCGGCCCACCAAATGCCCCAGGGAGCACACCAGATAACAAGAGACCTCATCCTGGTGCTCTCCCCTACATCTGGCATTCTGACTTAACCCATTCCTAAAATCAGGAGGTTGCGCATACACATCATGGCTTGTACCCCATAATGGATTTTTCCTCCAGAAACTCGTCCAATCCCCTTTTAAAGGCGTCTAGGCTAGACGCCAGCACCACATCCTGTGGCAAGGAGTTCCACAGACCGACCACGCGCTGAGTAAAGAAATATTTTCTTTTGTCTGTCCTAACCCGCCCAACACTCAATTTTAGTGGATGTCCCCTGGTTCTGGTATTATGTGAGAGTGTAAAGAGCATCTCCCTATCCACTCTGTCCATCCCCTGCATAATTTTGTATGTCTCAATCATGTCCCCCCTCAAGCGTCTCTTTTCTAGGCTGAAGAGGCCCAAACGCCGTAGCCTTTCCTCATAAGGAAGGTGCCCCAGCCCCGTAATCAACTTAGTCGCTCTCTTTTGCACCTTTTCCATTTCCACTATGTCTTTTTTGAGATGCGGCGACCAGAACTGGACACAATACTCCAGGTGTGGCCTTACCATAGATTTGTACAACGGCATTATAATACTAACCGTTTTGTTCTCAATACCCTTCCTAATGATCCCAAGCATAGAATTGGCCTTCTTCACTGCTGCCGCACATTGGGTCGACACTTTCATCGACCTGTCCACCACCACCCCAAGATCTCTCTCCTGATCTGTCACAGACAGCTCAGAACCCATCAGCCTATATCTAAAGTTTTGATTTTTTGCCCCAATGTGCATGACTTTACACTTACTGACATTGAAGCGCATCTGCCATTTTGCTGCCCATGCTGCCAGTCTGGAGAGATCCTTCTGGAGCTCCTCACAATCACTTCTGGTCTTTACCACTCGGAAAAGTTTGGTGTCATCTGCAAACTTAGCCACTTCACTGCTCAACCCTGTCTCCAGGTCATTTATGAAGAGGTTGAAAAGCACCGGTCCCAGGACAGATCCTTGGGGCACACCGCTTTTCACCTCTCTCCATTGTGAAAATTGCCCATTGACACCCACTCTCTGCTTCCTGGCCTCCAACCAGTTCTCAATCCACGAGAGGACCTGTCCTCTAATTCCCTGTCTCCATGTGGAATCCGTGCACTGACCCCCTGCAGATACCAAAGCTGCCCTCAAAGGGCCTCCAGACACAACTGGAAGTGTTCCAAAGTGTAGGGATGCCATGTATGGCTTCTGTGCACCTCAAAAGGCCTCTCAGAGGCTTCTAAGAGGCATTTCCAGTTTTGTGCCTCTCAGAAACCTCTAGGAGACCTTCTGAGGTGCACAGAGGCCACACACATACCCCGCATTCAGAACTCCTCCCAGGTACTTTCAGAAGGCACTTCTAGTCACATGTAGGTGATTCGGTGAGGATCTCCAGATGCCTCAGTAAGTCAAATCTGCCAGTCCCAACCTGCAGATATGGAGGGCTGACCTGTATCTGTGGTTCTTCTTCCAATTCTCTTTCTTTTTTGAACGTGCATTGGATTTTTTTGTCTTCTAAACAATACAGATAGTCAGCACAGATAGATGAATAAGTAGATATGTGCATGGAGGTATGAGTATAGTATATTTTCTTTTTCCTAAGCAGTTGGTTTTGGCCTTTTATTGTATTGTGTATGGTATACCTACATGGATAGAATTTGAATGTAATGTTTGGAATGGATGTAGTTTTCTGGAAAGAGATGTTTAGTTTGAAAAAAAAATTTAAAAAGTAAAAACAGCATTGAAACAGCACTTGCATGCTGAGAAGCTCAACGCACATTGCTAAAGTTCATATGAGAATTCAAGAGTGAACAGGTGATCATTTTCTATTGAAAATTAAACGCTCTGGGTCAATGCAATTTTCCTACTCTTTAGAATGTTATTCCACTGGCTGACAAATGAAATGTTCTTGGGGTTTTTTTTCCCAAACCAGGAGGGTTTGAAGACTTTTCATTTCGAAACATTAGCTAATTCAGAACTGTGAAATTGCATTAAAATCAGAGTTATGAGTCTATCCAACATTCATGCACACAAAATCTGGTGTCATTGACCTGCTGTGCTCCAGGATTATTCATTCTGCGTTTTGCTTCCTTTGGCTTGGGCAACCATATATCCACAAGCTGAAGGAGTCTATCTAGCCTCCTAACTTAAAATAAGAGACTCTGTGGTCTGGTGGAGCATGTCAGCATGTCAAACAAAAGATCAGTATTCTCTCCTGAAATCGGATATAGACTCCTGAGGCTGCCTTGTTGAGGCCATTGTACCCTCTAAGGGGACCACCCCAGTGTACGGCCCCTTCTGCAGTTGGGCAGTGTTGTGACTCATTGTGACATTCCCTCCAGGCATTTGGCGATGATGTCATCACATCATTGCTGAACTTGTTTAGCAATTGTATTATTTGCTGAGTTCAGCTGAGAGCGCTATATTTCAGTAGACCAGCCATTTTCAGTGTGCCGTGGCACACTGGAGTGCCACAAATGGTCCACAGATGTGCTGTGGGAAATTGGAAGAGGATCATTTAATAGGGCCATTGGGGAATGTGAGCCCCCCACTGGCAGCACAGTGTGCCTTGTCAATTGTCAAAAAACTCATGGTGTGCCTTGAGCTTTTTCAAGCCTTGTTAGTGTGCCATGGGATGAAAAAGGTTGAAAATCACTGCACTAGACAATGACAACCATGGGGCTGCCCCTAGAATTCCAATGACCCAATGTGGGTAGCAGGTCATATTCTGACTTGCACTCTCCTGGGCAAGAAGATGGTGGCCAGGATATCACGGTACAAACTTTATTTGGGGCTCCTTCTTCTTCTTCCTTCCAATGTAAGTTTGGCTCAATGGGCCCCTTTTATGGCTCTCTCTTTGCTCCAGGCCCAGGTAGAATGTACCCCCTGAATCCCCCCTCAGAGGCCCTTGTCACAGCACTTCCTTTCTGCGACGAAGCCTATCAGCAGGGGAGTTGGACTTTAGATCATCCCTGGAAACTGATAGAATTGAAGAGATTTCTGAGAAAGAGCTGGTGGTCCTGACAAAGCTCTAGTCATTTGATGGCAGGAGTTCTTGAAGTAAGGTTTGTGATACCCCCCCCCCAAATAACTAAAAAAAATATGGTTATGCAAATTGATTATCTGTTATGCTGGTGGCTGTTGCAGCTATGCTTGCCCTCTTCCCTTCCTGAGTTATATGGTGCATTCCAGAACCCGTCTTCTAGCTGAGGTAAGTGGGTGGGGAGAATCAGTAATGAAATTAATCGCTGTAATTTGAGTGGTCATGCAAATTGGTATCTTATTTTTAAGGGTTCCCAGTAGCATAAAGTTTGGGAAACCTGTGCTGTGTGGGGTATGGAAGTGCCTTTGTGGGAAAAATCTCCCAGGAAATGTGTTTTATCATTTTTCCATAGTAGGCAACACAATTCATTCTTTTTCACAGCTTTCTGTTAGCAAAAGAGAACTGGAGGAGGGAGGCTTAGGAGTTATGCAGAAGTCTTTTCAGGCAAAGTCTCACCAGGGTTCTTTTGGCATTTAAAACTGGGTTCAGAATTCAGATAAGTCTTTACACAGATCCTGGCAATTTTTGTGTTAGATGTTGTAATTCTTCAGTCATTTGTCTCTATTTGTTGTGGTCTTATTTAAAGCCAGTCATTCTTTCATATTCAGTGGAGAATTAATCTTGCCCTGGTCCAAAGCCTAGCATACTATGCATGACGCATTTCATCCTTTTTAATCTGTTCAGGCTCTCAAATTTGATAGATAAAGCAGTTATACAGAGACCTTTAGGGAGTGCTAAACCTGCTCTTGCAATGAAGCAAAACTCAGCGCTGATGGATGCAGAGCAAATAGGGTAGAGACATGAGCCCACTTCAAACATTAGGCATCTTAGAGAGAGGGGGGAGAGCAGGAGGAGAGCAGCAGAATTGGGCCTATGGGTCATGTTGTCCTGTTCACTGGCCATGCCCTCAGGCATCCATGCACTTGCCCTTTGTTTGCAAGGAAGAGCACTGAGTGCAGTGATGTTTCCTTTCTCTGATGTGGAATCCAGCAAGTCCTGGGTTCAACATCAGATGGTGAAAACTTCCCTGCATTCAGCCCTGCCCTGGGCACACAAGCACTGAATATGCAGAGTCCTGGAGGCAAGCACGGTGACACAGAAGGGCTAGCTAGTGGGTGGCTCCCATTTGCCCCCTTCTCACATTGTTTGTACATGACAGGTGTCTGAAGAGTGTTGCTAAGAATTTCTAATGTGTAATTATTTCTAAGTTACCATCAACACAGTAACACTTTCCCAATCCAAACTTCCCACAGTAGTGCTGTCAGCATGTTCTTAGGTTCTGCCAAATGGTCCCACAAGTTTAGATTTTGTGTAGCTTGGAAATTGATGCCAAGACAATGGGGCCTCTGATGACTTGTGGCTGTTCCGTAATTCAACTGTGTGCTGCAGCACTATCATCATGCAGGCCTCTCCCTCATCTGTATTGATGGCAAATTGTCTGAAAGGGTCCTTGAATCAACAGCTCCCTCTCTGTGGACATATTATGCACAGTGTAAGACCCCAAATACATCTTAAAATGGTGCAGCCACATCTGAAGACTTTATCACATCAACATCTGGCCATTTGATAGCCCAATCCTAAGCTGCCTGGCGCCCAGAGGAGCAGTGGCACCAAAATGGTTACTGCTCCATCCCAAGTGTGCCGGACAACCACCAGCATCTCCTCAGAGGAAGAGAACACTTGTCCCCTTCCCCAGAGTAAGGGCACAGGCCTCACAATGGGACTACTCAAGTCTGTGCTATTTTGCCGGCGCAGAATTGAGAGTCTCAGTGTCAGGTTGGAAGACCCGACATGGGGTTCAGGATATGGCAGAGCAGAGCTCTGCTGATTCCGCTCCCTCCCATCCCAGTTCCTCCCCTTGCCCCGGAATGCCTCCCCTGCCCCTACAGACCTCTCCACTGCCTGGAGTGCTGCCCTCACTCTGGGCAGCATGCGGCAGGCTTCTGCACTAAGCTAGCGCCAGTGCTGACCCGGCGCTGAGTGTTGTGGGCGTGACTTATAGCACGTTTGCGACACTCAGCACTGGCGTAGGGCTGGCACTAAGATCTCAGGACTGGGCTCTGAGTCAGCTCAGAGTGAACAGCAAAGTTGCCCCCATGAATATTGTAGTATTTTCCATAGTTTGACGGTCAGATGCTTCTGAACAAAATACAGAATACTATGCAGTTTCTTTGTCAGATGAAAGTATGAATAATAAACAGTGCAGAAATGTTGATTGTTTTCAGGTTTCCAAAACCAAAATGCAAAACAAAATGCACCCAATCTTCCAAAATTAATATATGGGGGTTTACGCACTGTTGTTTGGTAGTCCCCTCCTTGCTGCAATATATTTTCAGGAGGTAAATCATCTGTTTTCAATTGCTGTTATTGTAACTGAAATATATTCTCATGCCTTAAAGAGATATGCACCCATACATTCTCAGATTCAAACAGCGCAATCCTAACTTACCATGCAACAGGCAGGCCGGTAGGACTGTGCTGTATCCAGCGCAAGTTTGGTACTGGCTGAGGCTCAGCCCGAGGCAAGGGGAAACTTTTCCCCTTTCCCTGGGTGGCCCCAATGGGTCTGCTTGGATTTGTGCCACCTGATACAGTGGTGCAGATCTGAGCAAAACAGAGCAGCCTGGAGCCACTCCGCGCTGCCTGGGAATGGGGTTGGGATCCAGCATAACTGCTGGATCCCATCTCCGCCTCCCACTCCTGCCCACCTGCCCACTGTCCTGCTCACTGCCTGCCCTACCCCCCTGAAATGTCTTCTCCCAGCCCTCCCCACACCCCTTAGACTCCTATGCTGGCCAAGCTCAGCCAGCACAGACTCACCTGTTGCTGCCTCTGCGGAGGCTGCATCTGGCCTCTGCCGGCCAGTGCACCTATGTGTGCTGGCGCAGCTTACTACAAAGGGTTTTTACAGCATGTTTGAAACCAGCCCAGGGCACAATCAGGATTGTGCCCAAAGTTGTTCAGTATGACATGACTTGTTCCCAAGAACTTGTTCAGCAGGGTCTTGGCTCTTATCCCTGGCATCTCAAAGCCCTCATTGAGTAAGGGTGCGCAAGAGGGACTTTTAGTCCTTTCCCCTCTCGTAGTTTTCCTACTGAGTCTCCATGCTGCTTTCTTCTCCCAAAGAAAAAGGATAAGGGGGGATTTTTAGCAGGAACTGTCACAGAAGGTATAAGAGGATTCTTTTCCACTCAACTCATCTGCAGAAGATTGCAGCCTCTGAACAGAAATGTTGAGGAACAGCTCGGCACAGCTGAGACTTGCATCTAGTTTACATCCTAGAGATAGGCTGTTCTAAGATGCAGAGCTGCCTATCTTCATGTCATGGTGCTCAACTTTCTAGGAAGATTTTCCACTAAAAATGTTGTCTTGTATCCATTTTGGATACTACAGCAAATGGTTATGGTGCTGGCTCAGGAAGGCCCAGGTTCAAATCCCTAATCAGCCATCAAGGTCCCTGGGTGACCTTGGACCAATCTCTATCTCTCAGCCTGACCTGCTCCACAGCGTTGTTGTGAAAATAAAAGAAGAGGGAGGAGCCATGTATGCTGCTCTGAGCTACTTGGAGGAATGGCTGTATATAAATGTGAAAATATCTATGCCTAATAAAGGTTTACTCATTCAATTCAATGTGAAAATAAATAGTAAATAAATTTTCTTTGTGGACTTCTGTGGTAACACCTAAAGTGGCAAAAATGTACATATTTGTGATATGTGAATAGGAATTGTAGGATATATATGTATATTTTGAAGTTAATATTTCCAAGTCATGCCACCAAATTATGTGAAAACAGTTTGGACATTTGATATATACACTCACATTCTGTGACTTCTTTAAGAATGTATGACTTAAATTGCTTTTTAGCCTCTCTCATGCTATTTATGTGCAAGTCCTATCAATGTTAAGGCAGAACAGAACTCAGAAGGGAGGCATTTATAATGTAAATCAGGGGTCTCCAAACCCCGACCCAGGGGCCAGATGTGGCCCACAGCAAGCCTCTTTCCGGCCTGCAGCCAATCTCTTTTCCCCTGAAAGCCTCTGGCCTACTCAACTGAACATGACCAGAACTGTGCTTTGATTGTGACTGGAGGGTGTTCTGAGGGCCAAAGAGGTTGAATGAATGAGCCCATTCATTCATTTATTCACTTATCTAAGTTCCATCTCTAATTTATTTAAATTTTATATTTAAATTTTTTTCCGGCCCTCCATACCATGCCAGATATTTAATGCAGCCCTTTGGCCAAAAGGTTTGGAGACCCCTGATGTAAATGAACATCCTGGCCAGTTTAGGTTTAATGGTCTCGTTATTTATGGATTGAAGCAAGAATCACATGTCTGAAACAGCCTTTGTTTCTGCTGTACAGCAATTGTCTCTCTCCTGTTAAATGTTATGGATTGGGCAATAAGCCTTAGGAAAGGTTAAAAAAAACAAGAACACCAGAACTGTAGAGTGCAGAAGGAGATGGAATGTAATGATGTTTTGCTGTTTCTTAGAGATCAAGAAGAAAGAGAAGCCTAAAATAGAGCTCTTCACATAAAAGTACTGTATAGGATTTCATGTAATTTTCTGTAACAAACACAGGGTTACAGTTTGTTTGGCTGAATACACTACCTAAGGAACTATAATATTATACTTCAGCCACCTCATTAAGCCCACACTGTAGCACTTATTTGCTGATGTTTCTAATTCTTTTTGTCAAAATAATAATGGCAACCATATGTGTGAGGGAAAGGGACAGAGGCAAACAGCTGCAGCACCTTGCAATCTACTCTCTCCACCTTTCTACTGGGGGGACTGGGATTTACTGAGGAATCAGTAGTTTCCTTGCTGCCACACCCAAGGCTAGGAGGCCCAGACAGAAAGAAGTTACCTAAGGGAAGCTTCCTTCCCAGGTTAACAGAATGCCCAAAATCCAGATGTGTCCGCCCCCCCTTTAGAAAGTCAACTGTAGTGGAATGTGATGCTCTGAGAGGCATGGCAAACCTATTCCCTCTTTTGTGACCTTATACCAAAATGCAGGGTATATTTTATTTAAAGGCAGAATAATCAAGTAAAATGGATGGGGATAGGCAAGGGATAAAAACAGGCATGGATCAAATAGCCAATTGGCAAGAACAGAGGGTTTGTTGGCAAAACTCAACTTGAAGGTTAAAGGACAAGCTGGAAATAAAACAAATCCCTAACAAATAGCTGAGAGTTATGTATGCGGTTCCAGGTCCCTGTACTCAAACTGGTGTGCCATTTGCAAAGCAAGTACTGCTTTCAACAGCTGTTGGGGCAACCCCTTGAGCATTTTTGTGAATAATCTTAAAAAACTGAAGGCTGGTGATGTGATCAGTCAATCTAGTTGGGTGGTTTATGACCATCAGAGTTGGTATTTGGGTGGTTTATAATCACCATTCCCTACCTGCTCTTTGACCTGGTCAGGTAAGCTTGGATGCCCAATTAACAGTTAATCAGAGCCCATCACAAAACCTTATGAATAGCTTATTCTTTCCTTGGTACTTTGAGAAAGGGCTGATTCTTGTTGTAAACTTAAAAAAAAATCCTAACAAAAACTTGTTTGGAATTTGCCCTGGTAAGTAAATATGACTCAGCACAATCTTGTCACTTCTACTCTGAAGTAAGCCCATTGAGTTCAACAGGAGTGACTCCCAGGTACATTTGTAGAGAATTGCAGCAAAAGCTGGTGGACCAGCAAATGCCTACTAGCTGTTCACCTGAAGCATTATTGACCTTGGGGAAAAAAGATTTATTGTAAGTCTGGTGTGGTTCATTAGCAAATCAAAAAAAGTCACCTTGAGGTGAGCAATCAGCATATTTCTCTCTTTTTTATATATATTTAGTCATTTTTAATTAACACACACAGACATACAAACATATAACACATTGAGGAGTTCTAAATTCTCCTTAATACTTAGGAGTGCATTACTCATTAATCATACTATATCTCCTAATCTACTACTCATCTACTTCTACCTCTTATTAGTTTATCCATTTATTTATACAATATATACTAAATTTTCCCTAATGCCCTGTACTATATTTTCTAAATTTTCACTTTCTATCAAACATAAACTTACTTCAATTACTTATTAATATTAAAACAAAATAATCTAATTACCAAAGTATAACATAAAAAACAATTCTTCCATCTACTTCTAACTCTTCTACTCATTTATATATTTCTTATATAAAATATAATAGATTTTTCCTAATTCCCTATAATATCTTTTCTAAATATTCACTTTTTATCTTCTCAACTAGTTCAATTACTCATTAATATCAAATAATAATAATCTTTTCCAAATTATAATAAAACCAACAATCTCTTATAATATGTTCTTTACCATTCTCCAGTCTAATTCTCCAATCTGATTACATTTTTTTCTTTAACATAATAACCACCTATAAAACAATTCATCCACACGCTAACATTTCCAGCTATTTTTTCTAATTCATTCTAATTCATATATATCAATTTCATATATATTTATTTTTAAGTAAATTTAAACCAGTTATTAACTAAATAAAATCCTCCAATTTTCTTTAACCCTCAGGTTTCTTTTTCTTTCTTTCCATTTTTTCTCCTGTAATATCTTTAATAATTTATCTCCATAACAGAATCCAATAAGCCCACACTTTCTTGTATAAGGTATGTTCATTCTTCCAATTAACTGGGATATGTTTTCTTCTTCTTGTTCCAACAAATTTTGTATTTTGTGCACCCATGTTACTCTGTCCATCTTCTCTATTTCAATCTCCATGAGTGCCCCCTCTAGATCCTGTTGATTTTCCACTCTTCTAATTTCTGTATCCACTCTTCTGATTATTATTTCATCCCTTACCATCATCTTTTCCACTTTCTCCTTCTGTTTATCTTCTGTTTTCTTCACATCTTCCAATTGCTCCTTGCACACATCTATCTGTTGAGAGAGAGTCTTTAAACTGGCTTGAATCTGCAAGGACCAACTCAACTGCTGTCTTCTCATTGTGAGCAATTTTTCCAAATTTTTGAGGATCATTTGAGTCCAAATATTTGGAACAGGCTCCATCTTGCAGTTTCTCACTAATCCACAAGATGTCCACAGCGTATTATTCTCCTTACTTCCACCACATGTTTTTTCAGTCAGGCATTTTTTGAATCTTTCTTACAGATAACAGTGTGATTAATGGAGAAAAACAAAATGAAAGAAACAGTCTCAAGGAGACAAAACTCTTTCAAGTCTAATAAAAAATTATGTCCACAAGTAATTCTGGATTTTAGTCCACACACCAAATAATATTTATAGTTATAATCCACAACTGATTTATTCTATTACAAAGATAAAGAGCACTTTCAACAGCCTTAAAAAGTTTCTCATTAACACCTTCAGTGTATCCAGGGCTTTTAGCCAAATCATATAGTATATTAGCAGGGAGCCAGCAGCTTGATTGCAGACACTGCACCTCCCCCAATACTGTCCCTGATGATTAGGTTTCCAAGAGAAAGCCCCGCCCCCCTGGTCAGGCTTTCAAAATCTCTGGTACCTGCACCATGGAAAGATCTTATCTCTCCTGATAAAGATCTTCAGATCTTCTTCAGACCTGCAGTTTTTTGGGAGAAAACAGACTGTCTCTCACGAGCCCCTGGAGACATATCTGTTCATCCACTGTTGGCTCCTCCTCAGCAATCAGCAAATTTCTGAAAGGTTCTCAGCATGAGCATGTTGCAGATTTTTATAACCCTCTTTAAACCAATCTCAACAATTAGTGTGTTTAAGAAATCTGAGGGGGAGCAACAGAGGTGTGAACTTTAAGAACATAAGAACAGCCCCACTGGATCAGGCCATAGGCCCATCTAGTCCAGCTTCCTGTATCTCACAGCAGCCCACCAAATGCCCCTGGGAGCACACCAGATAACAAGAGACCTCATCCATTGTGAAAATTGCCCATTGACACCCACTCTCTGTTTCCTGGCCTTCAACCAGGTCTCAATCCAGGAGAGGACCTGCCCTCTAATTCCCTGACTGTGGAGTTTTTTCAGTAGCCTTTGGTGAGGGACCGTGTCAAACGCCTTCTGAAAGTCCAGATATATAAGAACATAAGAACATAAGAACAGCCCCACTGGATCAGGCCATAGGCCCATCTAGTCCAGCTTCCTGTATCTCACAGTGGCCCACCAAATGCCCCAGGGAGCACCCCAGATAACAAGAGACCTCATCCTGGTGCCCTCCCTTGCATCTGGCATTCTGACATAACCCATTTCTAAAATCAGGAGGTTACGCGTACACATCATGGCTTGTACCCCATATAATGTCTACGGGTTCTCCCGCATCTACATGCCTGTTGACCTTTTCAAAGAATTCCAACTTTCCAATATCCAGCATCCCAAGAGCCCAAAGAATGCATTCCAAGGGCCTCCCATGAGCCTCAAATTAATACCACATGCACCTGAAGAAATTGTGAACATTTGCCAAAGAGATTGGGGAGTTTAGCTCCACAATCAGTAGACAAATCCTTTAAAAGTCCTTTATATTCTCTTCAAATTTCACAAGAGCAGCCAGATCAAAACTTTTAAAATAAGAAATATTCAGGTAGTATGGTGCTTTAAATAAGAGATAGTCATTGTTCCTGTGGGGCTTTGATTTTTATTTCATCTTAATCTTTAAAAAAAAAATCCTTTTTAACCTTTACTTGTTAGCTGGTTGTAATATTGTGGTTTTTCTCTTTTTTGTTTCTCTGCTGTGAGTGGGGGGGCTGTGGCAATGCCAATATATATTTTTCATTGGTAGAGGAGGCAGGTGAGCACCATTATAATTAGGGTAATGAGGAATGGCAGTGGGGGTTGGACAGGCTCCTTGAGAAGATTAGTCATTTGAGGACTACAGGTATTCATTCAAACAAGGGACCACTGGTGTCTCTAGCAACAGCCCCTCTAACCTGAAACTGCTGTTGTTTAACACCAGATAGGTTAACAACAACATTAGTTCAGGGTTTGATCCTGGAAGAAGGAGCCAATGTGGTGTGCATAATAGACCTGGTTGGATGAGGAGGGAGGTAAATGAGGTTGGTATCTTCCATCCTGTTCCTTTTCAGGCAGTTCTGCAGCCAAGGCTCCAGGGTGGGGAGGAGGGATTGCAATAGTCTCTAATGACCCCATCCCTCCAGCAGTTTTTGAGGTTCAACTGTGTGTACTTAATGCTGACCGGATGAAACAGGATTGGGATTCTGTTGGTGTGCCACCTACCCTACTATCCAATAATCTCTCTGCCTAGGTGGGCCAGGGTGCTCAAGGTTCTAAGGCTGGACTGTTGGAGTGCCCCAAAATATAAGTACTGAGGGACTTAAATGTCCACACCAGTGCTGCTGGTTCTGGATTATATGGCTAGCACGGCAAGCGCATGCCTCTTGCAAATGATACATGTTGGACCTTGAATTCACTGCTGGGCAAAGTGGACCATGATCTGGGTGTGGAGACGATTACTATAACTCCTATGTCTTTGACAAATCATTTCCAGGTAGGATGTAGGCTTACTGTAGTCACTTACCTCTGCAACGGTGGGAGACCTATTCAAATGGTCTGCCCTCAGAGCCATATGGATCTGGATTGATTCCTGGTGGCTCTGGGGGATTCTCCAGCTGCTAGGTCTGGCAATGCAGCTGAAGCCCTGGTTGACTTCTAGAATGACAAAATGGCCAGGGCTATCAATGAGATCATTCCTGAGTGACCTCTAGCTTCTTGTAGACAAAAAATAGCTCCCTGGTGTTTCAGAGAGCTGTGTGCAGTGAAACAACTAAGAAGCACATCTTGGAAGAAAACTTGAGATGAATGCACCTGAGTTCAGGCTAGAGCCTATTTTAGGGCCTGCAAAGAAGGCATTCTCTGCCACAATTGTATTCATGGAAAGCCATCCAGCAGAGCTGTTCCAAGTTGTCCGGGAGCGTTTGCATCTTGGTTGCCAGGATGGAGCTCAGTGGACAGCTGTGAAACATTTGCTAGACCTTTTGCAGATAAAATCTGCAAAATTTTAAAAGGGGGGGGGGACCAGCCAAGTGGACAGGGAGGGTTATAAATTCTTCATTGAATGAGGGAGTAGTGCCGACTTGTATAAAACTGGAAGTGGTTTTCTCCCTTCTGAAGAAGCCCTCTCTGGATTCTAATACTGGAAAAACATTGGCCAGTCTCAAATTTCTCATTTTTAGGGAAGGTGCTGAAGCAGATGGTGGTGACACAGCTCCAGGGCTTCCTGGATGAAGCTGATTATCTGGACTGTTTTCAATCCAGTTTCTGGTCAGGATTTGGAATGGAAACTGCACTGGTCTTCTTGGTAGATGGTCTATGCAGGGGACTTGGCAGGAGGAGTGCATCCCTGCTGGATCCTGCTCGACTTCTTGATGGCTTTTAATGCCATCAACCATGTCCTTCTAGATTGGGGATGCTGTTCTGCAATGGCTTCGTTACATTATGGCAGATAGGATCACAGAAAGTGATACTGGAGAGCTCCTACTCTTCACCTTGGCCTTTGGCCTTTAGTATGACACCGGGTTCTAATCCATCCCTCTTGTTATTCAACATGTACAAGAAACCATTGGGAGAGATCATCTAGAGATTTGGATATGAGTATCACCAGGATGCAGATGATGTATGGGGATGGATATTTGGAGATGACGGCTCCTAATGCCAGGGATGTTGTAGACATTATGAATTGCTGTCTGGAGTCAATGTAGGATTGGGAGAGAGTGGAAAAGTTAAAATTAAATCCAGATAAGACAGAGAAGATATTGGTCTGGAGAACTGTGACTCATGTATTGGACGAAAGTCCCCTTCTCCTGAGGTTCCACCTGCAGTAGCCCGTGGCGTGCAGGATCCGGTGGCAGTCATTTTCTGTGTCACCAAAACTGCATGCCACGGGACCTCAAGATTGGGCTGCCCCTGAGCATGTGCAGCTCTGAAATACTCCTTCCTTCTTCTGTTCAGGAGACCCTCTTTCTCCTTCTCTCTCCATGTACACATAACAAGAAACCATTGTTTGTCATTGTGACTGAATCATGCCAGCTGGCCAATCACCCTCTCTCCTCTTCCCCCCTTTCACTCATATCATTTTATAATATTTTGCTTCACTTAATTTGCTGATTATCTGAATTTCAAAGCAGATTAAGGAATATAGAGCTCCTGACAATTGTTCCTTTAGACAGTTTGTCAAAGGTCTGAGTTCTAAAGCAGATTAAGAAACTTAAAACTCAGAATTGTTTTGTGAATATAAGAAGCCTTGCTCTTTAATTTTTAAAAATTACATGCATTCCATTTGTGTTACAACGTGGATTACTGTCTTATTACTCTGCAAGAACTGTCAGGAAACTACAAATGAATTTCTGTTCTTTTCTATTTCAGACACCTTAGTGCAATTAATCTATAAGAATACTGAACACCCTGCAGGAGACACAATCAGCCTTACTCTGTCAAGGCAAAAAAACTCCAATACTTTAATTTTCCATGACAGGCTAATGAAATTGAACACTTGATCAGAATATAAAATTTTAATATATGTGGGTTTGATTTGATGTGATGATCAAAAGTGCAGTGTCATAATATGCTATCCTTAAACAAAATTGGTTGTATTTTTTTTTCCCCTCTTGGTGCTTTGGTCTTCTCAATCCAGCTAAAGTTACAATGACCGTGTTTCAGCTAAAGGTAGTTCAGTCTAGCTCCCATTGAGCATGGTAAGACTGAATGAATCTTGAGTAATTTATTTCACTGAGATTTAGTCATCATGACTAGTTGGTTGGCAACCTTCAGTCTCGAAAGACTATGGTATAAGCCTACAGCACCCGGTATTCCCAAGCGGTCTCCCATCCAAGTACCAACCAGGCTTGACCCTGCTTAGCTTCCGAGATCATCATGACTAACTTTGGTTGGATTGTGACCAATGTGTTTCTTTCAGCCCAATCCTACCTAACCCCACTCCTCAGCAGGACACAGCTGCACCACCAGAGCATGTGCTGCGTCCTGCATCTGGTCCAGGAGGTCTCTTCTGGGTAATAAAACGTTCTGTTCCTTTGCCTGGGGGTAAGCCTCAACTGCGTGAATGCGTCTACTCAAATGTGTGCCAGTGATTTTGCTGACACGTCTAGTAGAAGGCCAGGAAGAGGGATAGGATATCAGTGGTGCTGACGCTGATACAGCCCCCTTTCCAGCCTTGATCCACCCTGGTCTCCACCCCATTCCTCCACATCTCTGCCCTGTTCCACCCCCCTGTGCTTCCCCCACTGGCCCTCTGCACTGACCTATTCATGCTGTGGCTTTTCCAGGGTCCGTTAGCACTCAGCCACAGAAATTTGCCACTTGTAGTAGCAGCATGACTGCACTTGGTGGCATGTTGCCTTTCACGACAGCCATAAAGCATGCTATGCTGCTGGAATGCAAGTTTAGGCAGCACACTGTGTGTATAGGATTGGGCTCTTTGTGATGTAGATGCCTCTCTACAGCCAAATGGTGCCAAACCTAGCAATCCCTGCTTTTAAAATGCTTAGACAAAATGCCTGCCAATCCCTGCTTAGACAAAATAAAGCACAAATGCAATGAAGTCCCATACTATAGTGAGCACATTGAATCAGTAACACTACAGCTGAAATAAAGTTTTGCACAAATCCAAAACTGGAAGAATTTAAAGAGCAAAAGTCTTGTCAGTAGAATCTAAGTAGACATACAAAATGCAAAACATAACCTGGTGTTTCTTCTATTTTTAAAAGATACTATATTGGGGGACGACAGCAACAACAAAACACGACAAAATCATGGTACCAAGTAAGCAGGCAGTGGAAAGAATGCAGTAGGGAAGGATAGGAATGCACCTATGTTCAACACCTTTGATGTTCAACACCTTTGCCCTCAAGATCACTCATCATAGTGGAGGGTCAGGCTGGCACCTTGGCCTGCTTGCTGGCTTCTCAGGGTTGGTTTTAGCTGGCAGGGCCTAGGAGAGGGGAGTAAAGGGGGTAATTTGTACCTGGGCCCAGGGTCAAAAAGGGGGCCCAGAAACCAAAGGAGGGGCCCCAGAAATTTCCTGGGATCTTACATTTTCCTATCTATTCAGCCTTGTTGCCTGCACAGGATGCTGGGAACACTACCACAAGTGTGGGGCTGCAGGTACTGGTAAGCCATATATGCAGGGTTGAGGAATGCATACATGACACTCCTTAATACAGCGTCAAATCTGGGAGGAAACTGGCCTGCTACAGTAGCTCTTTGGCTTGTGGATCTGCTTGCCATGAACCAGTGGCATAGCTAATGAACGTGTAGCCCGGTGCAGAGCTCAGAATGATGCCCTGGAAGTGATGTCACAACCAGAAGTGATGTCAACTCTGGGCATTTTAAACAGTGCAAATTGGGGGGAAACCTGTCTCCTCCCCCCAGCAGTTCACCACCCACATGATCTGCGACCTCTCCCCAGCCATTGGCATAGCTCAAGCATCTATATGCTACCTGGGATCAAAGACGATTTTGTAGCCCCCCCCCTCCACGACAAAATGAAATTTAATTAGGTAAATAAATAAAAAATGTGCCCCTTATTGGTTAGAGACACTGTGTTAGGGTGAAGAGAGATGGTTATTCTCCCCCTGCTAAATATAAGAGGAGCACCACTTGAAAAAGTGCCTCTTTACCAGTTAGCAGGAGTAGCTGTGTTACGATACATGGAAATGAGAGCTGACTCATATTAACACCTTACTGGTTCCAAGCTGTATCATGACAACATCTCATTGGCTCTCAGAACAATCAGTCTCATGGGTGAGTTTTGAGTTTAAAAAATCCACTTTTTGTTCCATAAGGCAGTTGCATTTTCATTTTCTGGTTAATTGGCCATAACTTTTGATAGAATACAGATATTCCAATGGGGTTTGTTTCATTGCATTCCGCATTAAATTACCTTTCCAATATAACATAACAGTATTAACATAATAACAGTTCCAATAACAGTATTATTCGTACATACCAATTTTTTTTACAATTTTGGCCACTAGTGTCAAACTCAGCTTGTTGCCCCCCAAAATCTTGTTGCCCAGTGCAACTGCTACCCCCTGCACCCCCTTAGCTACACCACTGCCATGAATGAGTGTTCCCCCACCCTGTTTTGCCCCTCCCTGCCTCCGTTCTGCTCACTCATCGCCCTCCCTCCCCTGCTGTTTCACCCCTCCCCCTTTGCAAAGGGGCCCAAAAGAAACTTTGTACCCCCTGATAAAATTCCTCTCAGAGGCCCTGTTAGCTGGTATCTCAAGCCTGGCTGGGGGGTAGCTGGCTGGCACCTTGGGCCTGGTGGCTAGTTCCCCTCTCAACACCTTCTGTGACTGGTGCTAGCTTTTCTCCCATCTACCCTTGTTGCCCTTCTCCAGGTGTCATATGGGGTTGTTTGACTGTGGCCACTGCATCCATGTGTGCAGCATCATTAACAAAGAATCAACCCTGGGTTTGTTTAGGATTGTGGCAAATCTGTAACTTAGGGTGAAGACTTTCACTCATGAAACCTATACTGTATTATGAGAGTGAGCACTTCCTTCTGGGATCTCCTCTAATATCCAATTCACCAAAGTGTTAAGTTATATTTTACTGAATCATGATTAATATCTGGAAAATATGAATTCTTCAGAACTTTAATGGTAAGTCACGCTGGCATTAATCATCTCCAAGGTGACTTGGTTACTATAGCAATGCTGATATTTGTTTGTATTCCATAACTGGCTGGTCTTCAAAGTTTGAAAGTAATCCAGCAGATTAGAAATGTTATGTCTTCATCATGAATGTTTCATCGCTGCTGTCAAAATGAACCTCATTTGTAAAAATAAGGACTAAATAATGTCATTCTGTGCTTAGATGAGAAATATACTCTATAGCTGTCCTCTGGTAAGCAAGGACACATTCAATAGTTATTACTGAGATTATTATTAAACATACTTATACTGCCTTTTCAAATACAGTTTTCAGAATAGCACTTAATGTGGGATCAGTAGTTTAATCCAGTTTAAACTTCTTAATGCTGTTTGGGCACCCTTCCATCCTCTCAATCAGAATATTGCAATTTGCAATCTTCAGTCACAAAGTTTCACAAAGTTTCAGAGTATTTTCAAAAACATGACAATCAAGAAAGGACAGTACAAAGCCTTGGTTTTTATTCCTTTACATCAGTTTAATTTCCTGAGTGCAATATTTCAAATGAAGCTTTTCAAAGTGCTTAATGTGGGTCCATACCGCATGTTCAGAAACATCAAAAGAACTTCTCAGCCTTGATTCAGTTCAGTGGGGACTTCATACATCAAAGGAATGCCACAAGTTTGCATCAGTTTATTTCCAACAACAGTCTCGCCATGCGACCGAGCAGCGTTCAATGTGCGTGCAGCGTGTGAGGCACTGAGGTGCGATCAAGTCAGACTTAATTACCATTCTTTGTCACACCGAGAATGCCGTAAATCGAAGGAAACTCAAAAGGGGAAAAACTCATTAACGCAGATTGTTGGACAAAAATGTCACACAGTGAGGAGGAGAAATGTGGATTACACTCTAATCCTGTATATCTGGTATTCAGGTAGATTGTCAAAAGATTTCAGGACTTATCTGAGGATATCCTTCCTCATCAATACTGAGGAAATATAGGCAGCTGCCTTATATGGAGCTGGACTATTAGTCCATGTAGCTCAGAATAGTTGATGCTGGCCGGTTGTGACTCTCGAGAGTTTTAAAGAGGACATTTCCCCTGTCCTACCTGGAGATGCTGGAGATTGCACCTGAGACCTCCATGCCAAACAAAGGGTCTTTCGCTGAGCAATGGTCCCTTCCTAAAAATGGTGATGAACCTTGACTTGACTCCTGAACTTGAAGGACCACATGTCTCTATAGTTCAGGATAATTACTGGACAGGAGAAGTCTCTCAGTGTGGTCTACCTGTCATGGAAAAGTAAGAAATAGGGCTATTTCACTTTAAATATCAATTGAGAGATTTTTTTTATCTCTTGATTTGGGGTGATTGAGCCTATAATTAGGAACTTAAAAACATGTGAGGCTAAAGGGGAAGGAGGAGGAGTGAGCTAACACATATAAAGCCTCCCTCAGTTAGTAAAGAAGGACTGAGCTCTTGTTAATTCTTACTTGGAGTGTATTGGGGAGACCTCTTAGATGAAGATTAATGTCTTCTTACTAGTCTTTTAACAGTTTATGCTGTAATGTTTGTATGGCTTGTTATTATTTTGTGCCTTCATAATACCATGCACTTTATTATATGGAAATAAATTACCCTTCTATTATTAATGCAGGAGGACTTTTGGGTGCATTCAGATCTAGACTGGTTAGTACTTGGATGCTGAAGACCCTTATAACCACATGGTTGCCTGTTGTATCAGAAGGGAGCAGGTGGCTTGTGTGATACTGCCTTCATATGATTAAACCATAACATGCTTGGGCACGTGATATTTATGTACATGGTGAGCACTAGAGGTTGGGGTGGCAGTAATTATGATCCTTCATACAGCGATTGGTTCAAATGACTGCCTGTCACACAGAGGGGTGGGCAGTGAGGTTTCTAACTGTCAGTGTGAGGTCACACATAGAGGGCCTGGAAAAGATTCCTGACTAAGGGCCCAATCCTATCCAACTTTCCAGTGCCAATTCATCTGCAATGCAGCTCAGAGGTAAAGGAACAAACATTCCTTTGAGGAGGCCTCTGTGACTTCTGCCTCCACTGCAGGATATAGCACATGCCCCATTGGCTTGGCTGTATTGGTCCTGGAAAGCTGGATAGGATTGTGCCCAAAAGGAAGTAAAAGAAGTAGTGGTTAGCAAGAAAATGAACACTATTGGAGGCAAAAGATGAAGATGAAGGAGAAAGAAGCTGACCTATAGGGAGTCCCCTGGTCTCCCAGCTCAGTGTTATGTACATTGCAAGGCGGCAGCTCTTCAGGGTTTTAGGTGGAGGCCTTTCCTCAAGCTAGCTGGAGATGCCAAGGATTGAAACTGGCTGAGAGCAAATGAAGTTCGCACACAGCTTTGACATAACCAGTTCAGTCTTGGGCTGCAGGTTCTAGCAGTGGCTGAGATGTACAATTTACTCCTACCCGCGTTGGGGAAATATCACAAGTAAGATGAAAATGTTGGGAAATGGCACTTTTTAGCTACATGAATGAACACAAGCTGCATGCTGGTTATCACCGTGAACATAGGCAGATGGCAAACTACAGCTGATAGATGGGATGGACACACACCAAGAGCATTATATTATGCCAAAATTGTTACTGAAACATTTGAGAATCTGTGTCAACAAAAACCTTAATACATGTTTTTAAAAATCTTACATGTTAAAAAGAGATAATTAAGCTTCATCTTAATGCTTGCTATTTCTCTAGATCTTTAGCACATTTGCTAAAATGTTTTCAAACATATCTGATTAATTACGAGGGCCAGAAATATTCTTCTAGGGAAAAAAAAAGAACACTGAGATTGTGGCTGTGTTAAGTTCAGTATTTTGGGATAAACTATATGGGATTATGGTCTTTTGTACTGACATGCTTTTTGAATTTGTTTTAGAAGCTTAGTTGCCTCAAAATGTTGAACTATGTTCAAATACTAGCCACAGAGTCATTATACCACAGTATTCTTACTAAGTCTCAGTCTCCCTTTGCCATCTCTAAAAAGGACATAGCAATGGACTTGCATCATATGACTCACATTTTGAAAATGAATGTGACAAGGAAATGCAAAGCTAGTATACATGTCAGGGAGTAGGCTGTACAGAGATTGTCACATGGGGGCACTTTCTAATGCATAGAGATTTTCTTAAATATTTTTTTGCAGATTTCATTTTTTCTCAGGAAGAAAAGTGTAGGAAGCAGTGGTATGTGTTTTTATTCCAAGGTTGCATTTTTATAAATTAGAATTATAAATTATAATTGCTTTAAAAGTGCACTAGGTGGGTGATATAGGTGGTATAGTGTCAGCAGTATAGTGTCAGCATATACCCCCAGTCCAGCCTTTTTTCAGATTTCCCAGGTTTGTTTGTATTTATTTATTTATTTTGCAGATTTCCATGAGGCTTTTCAAACAAAAATGAGATGTTCAGAAAACAGTCTTATGTGTTTTTATTTCGTCATTATCACCGTTGAAGAAACATGGCAGAAGGCGACATATGCCATTAGCAAGGCTGCATGTGCAACGCTCAGTGTGACGAAGCCTGGCAGACGCCGAATTGACTGAGACACCTGGCTCCGGACCAATGATGTCAAGGCAAAGGTGCGAGACAAAAAGCGGCTTCTCCTCTTCTCTTGAGGAGGCGGTGGCGGCTGCCTGGGGGTGCTGGATGCTGCAGCAGCCATTTTCAGCACCACTGCAGCCCCGCATAACAGGCAGCTCCGGATTGGGCTGCCCAGCAGTAAGCCAAGAGCTTACAGAAATACAGAATAGGTGTATTTGGAACAGGGCCTGAAAGGGGGGAGGAAGCATCACATAGGTGCTCAGAGAGGGAATTCCAGGCATGGTGACAAGCAAATAAGAATGGAGAGGGGATTTAGGAGAAGTTCTCTGGGTATGTGAAGGAAGTAGAAGTCTGAACACTGTTTATCTACAATGTCAGTAGAATGAAGTATGAACAGAAGGAGTTCAGTATACTCATTTTTAGCCTGCGTTGGTTTAAAACAGTTGAGTGTAATACCCACTCAGGAATGTTTCCTAAAAAGGTTAAAACTTTAATGATGTCCACAGGCTAGACAGTTGTTGCCATTACTTTACACTAATAGGGAACAAAGGAAGTCATTATTTCAAATTATACATCTCTGGATGAATCAACTGACTATGCTTTAAGTTAGTACGTATTAAAAAATGTACTTAGAAATGCCATGAAATTGCTTTCCTTCTCTTTTTCCACACTATTTGAAGCAGGAGGAAAGAAAAAGGGTATTTTTAAAATGCCAAGACCTCTCAGTGCAGAGGTGTATTTTTCAGGCATACAAAGAGGTTTGATTTTAAGGTTATATGTTGTTTTGTGAATTGAACTAACTGCAGACACCAAATTCCAGGCCTGACAACAAGTGTGGAAAAATACTTTGAAGTGCTAAGTAGAACCAGCTAATTCTATGAATTGTGGCCCATGTTTGAAAAGCAATACCATGCAGAGCAAGAGTAAGATCTATTATTGAATGTTTTTAGTTAAATAAGAATAGTTAAATTACATGCAGCAATCATGGCAGCTGGGCAATAGCATAAAAGATGATTGGCATATTCTTCTATCAGTCTCCAGGAGACTACAGAAGGCAATCCAGGACTATTTTAGCAGAGCCTTACTGGCTCAATGCCATTCCGTTGTGTTGAAGAAAAAAATATCCAGGAATAGCTTCAGTTAAAGTCTTCAATCATACTTGCGCCTTCAAAGTCTTGCGCATACTTAATTAAGAGCAAGTCCTAGTGATTGCAGTAGAATTTCCTTCTGAATAAGATTGCAGTGTTGGGGTGAATCATAGCACTGAAACAAATACCAGATATATCCAGTAAATACAATGTCAAAACCAATACAAGAAGCTGACAAAAATACCCAAATAAGATAAGTCAGGATCATGCCCCAAAAACCCTCCTGGAAGAGAAGGTCTTGAGCCTTCTGAGAGACATCAGGGAACTTTTCTACTTCACGATCGACTTTGGTGGTACGATTCTGCTTCTCATTTGTTCCTCTTATCATCAACTGACGGGAGCTGCGGAGTGGCTATGGATCTGAAAGCCAGTGTGGTGTAGGGGTTAGAGTGCCCGATTGGACCCATGTTCACTACCACCTTAGCCACAAAGCTCATTCACTGGTGATCTGGGGCCAATCTTTCTCAGTCTTACCTGCTTCACCTTTTTGGTGAGGATAAAATTGGGGGGACAGGACCTTCTAAGCCTCACTCAGTTCCTTGAGGGAAGGACAGAACAGAAATGTAACTGATACATGAGTAACAGCAGGTTCAAAAGCAAGAGAAGTGAGATACCAAAATTCTAGTGACAGGCTTAGGCTTACAAAGGTTTATAAACTGTTCATAGCAACATATCCACTATGGCCCCAGTCCAGTTAAAGTTAGTGATGACCAGGTCCTATGGAAAATAAGAATGAAAAACTAACTGAAGTTGTATTGGTCTCAATGGGATGTTTCAATAATACCAGGTGTACGGGGGGGGGGGGGGGGACAAATGCTCCAGGGTGCTGCTGCTGTGACTTCCTCCCGCTACTGACCATTTTTTTCCCCTTCAGGCCTTTCCAAGGACATTTGAGGGGCTCCATAAGGCCCACTGGGAAGCCTAAAAATGTCACTTCCAGTTTTCAGTGAAAATAGGAAGTGACATTTTGGGCTCTTTGGAGGCCTTGGAAGGCTTTCTAGGGGCTAGGAAGACATTGGGTGTCCTCCTTGGCCCTCAGAAGGCCTCCAGACATGCCCAGTTGGGTGAGGCGAATTGGGGGGTGGCATCTTTTGGTCCTGACCCTGGTGGCACAGTGGCCAGGATTGCAATTGTAATAATAGCTAGATCGAGTCTATATACTTTTCAGCGCATAACTCAGTGATGTGAACTAGATGAGGGGGAAGTCAGAATTTGTATTCACCTCAATCCCCAGACTTTGGAATGCAGGGCACTAGTTGTTTAAATGAAGAATGAGGGAAGCAGTGGTGGGAATGTATGGCCTTCATAGGGGATGTATGCTGGTGGGTTTCTCAGAGGCAGCTGTTGGTCACTGTAGGAAACAAGATGCTGGACTAGATAGGCCTTACCTGATCTGGCAGGGGCTTCTTATGAAAGTCAAACTGGATGAAATGGCAGGAGTTTGATTTTCTGTGAATTTTTGGAAAGCAAAAAGTAGCTGTATATGTGGTGCAGAGGAGAGGGTGTCAAATCACCAAATTGGGGCCATGCTGCTGAAATGTTTTCCCAATCCAAAGTCTCCTCCAATGCCGCTATTTTCCAGGGGAGGGGTGGACTGTAAGGCATATAGGTACCTGTATCGCCTCAATCCAATCTCCCATCCTCAATGACAGCGTTAAATGTTTTATTTTTAACATGGGAAATCTGCACAGATATATTTCTGCCTCATCTGGAGTTACCTTAATGCAGTGGAGGTGAGACAGTGAGCTGCTTGTGAAAGAAATGGAAGTTGAATATGACACATCCCTCACAGTGTTTGATTTTTGAGAGGTGTTTTATCCATTGTAATCTGTGTCCTAGATATTTTTTTAAAACCCTAGTCCAGTGGTTCTCGAACTTTTCCAGATCGCGGCTCCCCTGATCCTTGTAGCCATTGGCCACGGCTCCCCATTACAACACCTCACCTCAGTTACCCCCAAAATGGGGGTGAAGGTGTTATAATTATACACTAGAAACAAGGCTGCCAGCACTCTGAGACTACAATCCTAACCACACTTACCTGAGAGTAAGCCCCATTGAACAAAATAGGACTTACTCTGAGTAGACCTGGTTAGGATTGTATCCTGAGTTTGTTAGCAGCACATCTGGAGGGTTTTGGAAAGGGAGGGGGGAAGTGATGAATTTGCAGGAGGGGAAGACTTTGTTTTGTGTGTATCTGCTAATTGCAAACTGAGACCCAGAGACTGTTCGGCTGCAATCCTAACCTCACTTTCCTGGGAGTAAGTTCCACTGAACACAATAAAACTTACTTCTGAGTAGACTTAGCTAGGATTGTGCCTTTTGTCTTACAATAGCAGCCAGCAGAGTACCCCCCCCCTCCAAAAAAAAGGAGGCAGGAGGAAAAAGGGGAATAGCTAAAAAGGAATGGGGATTTTTATTTTTAATCAATTTTTGGAGACAAAGCCATCAAGAGTGGCTTTTTTTCTTTTTTGAAGGGGAAGGAAAAAGAGAAAGGTGAGGATCTTTGGTTAACCGGACACAGACCTCAAGCCTATGTAGGTCTACTCAGAATGAGTCCCATTTGAGTCAATGGGGCTTACTCCCAGGAAAGTGTGGAAAGGATTGCAACCACACAGAGCAAGATTACAACTCACCCCCAGAGTAGATGGGGGCTGCTCACACACATACACCCCAACATGCAGATGCCACCCCTGTTCCCCTAGGCAAGACGGAGGAATGCAGGCTGGGGCATTTGGACACCCCCCCCCCCAACTAAGAGCAGGCTGGCTCCTTCCTTCCCAAGCTGCATGTCTCTTCTTTTTCCAGTTCAGGGAATGAGGGAAGCAAAGGCTGGCATGTCATCAGGATTGGGAGAGAGCATACCATTTCGCATACCATCAGGCACAGGAGGTCCTGGGCCAGCCATGCTTACAGATCCTGGTCCTGTGAAGGCCACTCATGGCAGAAAGCCATACCACTAAGCTAGAGACTTCTATAAAGGTTGCCAGAGCTCATGTACCTTTAATTGCTACACAGGAGTGGGAACCTTGGGAGTTATATAGGTCTGAATAAAGCAACCACTGCTTAAAGAAATGTCCACTTCTCCACAGTTATTGTAACTATAACGATCCTCCATCTGGTCACACAAGAAGACAGAGATAATGTTCTGCTAAGCAAGTAGACAGGTATCCAAACAGTACCAAAGCACCAATTAAGTAATGGTTTTCCAAACAGCCAGTTAAAAAAAAAAATCTAGTGTTTCTATTTTCTGAGAGAGAGCTAGGCTCAATATTCTGCCCAAATGTCTTTATTTTTAATTAGGAGGCAGAGATAACTTGTCAAAAGTGATTTTTTTTTTCTGAATGCCCTCAGAACAGAAGAAGGGTAGCAGGTAATGAGGGCTGGCACATGTTTAATTACAACTCTAATTATACAAAACCTTTTCAGTTGAAAACAGCACAAAACAATCCCTGCTGCTTAATGGAAGGAGTGCTTCCTACCAATCAGTATTCTGCTGAAACATCCCTTCAATTGCATAAAGGTCAACAGCAGCAGATCCCCCTTCTATCAAGCTACAGCCGAGTATAAAAATTCATCTAGCGATATATGTTCCTGCCAGCTTTTTTTTCTTCCTAGGTCTTTCACTTGCTGAGATCTTTTTGCATAGGACTATACTACAGTCACAAATGAAGAGCTGCTTTCTTCAGGACAGAGAAGCTCCTATGTCCATTCTGTTCCCATTGCAGGATGCCCATAGTGACCTCCAAGTTCTTCTGCTTTATTCCTTATTCTACAGCTTCAAGGAGCAACCCATTTGCATTAAGGCTCTTTTAACCCCATGGACAACTATGATGCTCTCCTTTCTGTCTTTCCTTAGAAATAAGGCAGAAAAAAAGATGTGCCAAAGCCAACATTTGAGGTGAATTTGGAGGGCCCAGAATATGTGTAGAAATTTTGAGAGAAGTGAAAAGGTTTCAGTGGGGTCTGAGGCACTCAGGGGGAACAAGGAGAAGAGAAATGACACTGAAAGATAAATGAGCAGTCTAGTGTTGGGAAAGGGGGAGGGAAGCAGTTAGCAAAAGCAATCCTTCTCTTGGGAAACTATATCACCTGGCTAGTTGCTATCAACACAGGAGCAAAGGCTGGTTAAGGTTTCATAAGAAATTCTTTACTCATAATTCATAGTTGCTTACATACATCTTCTGAAGTATTGGAGGCTCCTGCTACTTTGAAACAGAGAACCCTAGAACTGCTCCCTTTGTGTGGAAGTCTGGTGAGGATGGCCTGGTAGGCATGGAGCTCAAGGCAGAGAACATTCTCCTTTGACGGTCTGGAAGAGAAGACTGTGTAGAGAAAGAGAGGAAGGAAATAGGGGCATCCCTCCTGCAGTAGGTGTCTGAAGAGTACAGTGCCCTCCAAAGTAGTGTTGCATCCAAATTCCAACATCCAATATCTGTCCTGGGTCTGCCATCACTGCGAAATCCACTCCCTGCTGCATACTTCCCACCATCTATTCCTCCCCCACCCTACACACCTGCCATTTTACCTGCCTCTGTGGGTCCTTTTGGGTCTGTTGGTGCATGGAGGACGGCTACCAGAGCGCACTTTACCACCATTTTAGGTAATTGTTGCCAATGGAATGCGGTTTGCTGGCAGTGAGGCCCAACAGGATTGTGCCATTAGGCTATCACGAAGGTCCTCAGACTTTTTCTGTGTCCCCAGGACTCTAGGCCCAGCACCCCAAAAAGGAGAGGGAGAACAAGGGGGCCACTTTGCCTACCATGGTTTCAGAGGATGCATGGGAAGGGGGCAGTGGCATCTCTAAGGTTTGCATCACCCGGTGTGGGAGGACAGCAAGTCACCCTATGAAGGGCCTCCTCCCATGCAGTGGGTGGGGTAACACCCTGGGCAGTGGGCTTGGTGATGTACCATCGCCCCGTCCCAGTTGGTTTTTGGTTATAACTTTTTTAAATAGCTATTTCAACGCATTGCATTCTGCATGACATTGGTGGTTGGCAACCTTCAGTCTCGAAAGACTATGGTATAAGCCTACAGCACCCGGTATTCCCAAGTGGTCTCCCATCCAAGTACTAACCAGGCCTGACCCTGCTTAGCTTCCAAGATCAGACGAGATCGGGCATGTGCAGGGTAACAGTTGCTACACTTCGATTAATATATAATATGATGGTATTATTCAAAAATACCAAGATTTAAAAAATTTTGGTGAGTAGTGGTCACCCTCCCCCATGCGTGTCATCCTATGCAACTCACACACATCCCCCCCAAGCTACGTTACTGGAATAGGGTTAAGCTGCATGCAGATCTTTCTCCATAGCACAGACTTCCCTGTTTATGGTTGGAGGCTTCTATCTCCAGACTGTCTCCTACCAAGCGCCCTATGTCAAGGCACCAGGCTGTCTCTGCCTCATCAATAGCCTGTAGCTGGGCTTTTAAGCCCAACTGCACAATGTAGCAATCATCTTGCTCCCCAGACCCTCAGTTATAGAGTTCCCAATGCCCATTAACTGGGGCACCTTTTGGAGCCAGCACAAGCCATGCAGATTGTTCCTGCCTGGCTGCCATCAGCTCATTCGGCAGCCTGAGGAGCCACTGCCTTAAGGTAGGAGTGGCTGGCTTGCCTTTCCAGGTGAGTCCACAGTCCCGTCCTGTCCCCAACACTTTCTAGCATTTCTTTTTACCATAACTATCCGAAGCATGCTTCGTTCTTTTCATCAAAAGTCCAAATTATTTTAAAGGGACTTGTGCCCAGGTAAATAAGCAGAGGATGGCAGCCTATGTTACTTCTCCACACATGGTCCCTTGGAAGTAAATCTCGCTGGATTCAAAGGAGATGATGCCTGAGGGTGCCACACGACTGCACTCATTGACAATTAGGAGTGATATGTGCAGAACTTGGGCTCAGTAGACTGCTGTAAATTGGCCTGAGGGGATCCTAGCCTGTACCCTTTCATGAGCCAATAGACAGTCAGTCTGAGTTTGTCTTAGGAGGACCAAATGGAAAACTGCTGCAGGAGAGAAGGCTGCAGTACCAGTAGAGGGAAGGTAGAGGCTGCTGTGTGCAGAGGAACTGAGGCCTATAAAAGGGGTTGCACTAGCAAAGAGTGGAGGGACCACCGGGGAAGCTTGGTAGAGAAGGAGCTGCAAGGAGTGAGCTGGGAGAGACCAAGCTACAGAAAGGAGCTGAGGAGAGAGCTGCAAGAAGGAGCCCCTGGGAGAGCCTCTGAGAACCAGGAAACAACCATCCAGCCTTTGCCTCAAGACCTGGTGCCTCCTGCCTGCCTGAGGTCCTCTCAATTGGGAGAATTTGAAACAGCAACTGTTACCCTGCACATGCCTGATTGTGTCTGATCTTGGAAGCTAAGGAGGGGCAGGCCTGGTTAGTACTTGGATGGGAGACTGCCTGGGAATACTGGGTGCTGTAGGCTTATACCATAGTCTTTCGAGACTGAAGGTTGCCATCTAACCGTTTTTATTTGGTTCAGGTTCCGTTCCTCCGAATAAAAGCTCTAAACTTGGTTTGGTGTCAGTGGTCTCTTTCAATCCTGCATAACAGGAGGAAGAACCTGTCAAACTGGCCCAGTGGCGTCACTAGGATTAGAGCCACCTGGTGCGGGATGCCTGCGCATCACCCCATGTAGTGGGCGGGGCAACACCCCAGATGGGCGTGGTGTACCATTCCCCTTCCTCCACTGTTTTTTTGGCTGTACCTTTTGTTATAACACAGATAATTCAATGTGGTTTGTTTCATTGCATTCTGCATGAAATTACGCATTGATTGATATATAACATAATGGTCTTATTCCTCCAAACTCTGATTTTGAAAACTTGTAGAGTCTCACACACACACACACACACACACACACACACACACACACACACACACACACACACCCGTGTCAACTTACACCTTATTGCAGCAGTTCTCAAACTTTTAGCACTGGGACCCATTTTTTAGAATGACAATCTGTCCAGGACCCATTGGAAGTGATGTCATGGCCAGAAGTGACATCATCAAGCAAATTAAAATAAAAAATTATAAATAATTAAATTAAAATAAAAGAAATAATTAAATAAGGGGGAGCCAGTCCTGTTCCATCAAGTGAAACTACTCTGAAGTAAGTCCTATTGTGGTCAATGGGACTTACTCTCAGGAAAGTGTGGGTAGGATTGCAGCCTGTGAGCTCAAGCCTATGCATGTCTACTCTGAAGTAAGTCCCATAGTGGTCAATAGGGCTTACTCTGTAGCCTGCCTGCAATAACAACCCCCCAAAAAGAATGAGTGAGATCTTCAGCCCTCCCCAGTGTCCAGTTAAAGTTCTTCTATTTCAGGCACATCAGGACAAAGACCCACCTGGTTTTGCAAGTGCAAAAGAGAAAACTTTCCCTGTACCATTCAAGCTTCTTTTTTGTCCTTTTTAGTGAGGGGAGGAGGCTGCCTCTGGACATTTGTTGCACTCCAGCTCAATCAGATTGGGACCATTCTGGTTTCCTCACATTCCCCTTTGCCTGGCCTGACCACCAGCCAAGGCAGGTCTGCCTACTCATGAGTAAATGCGACATGAGGCTGCTTCACTTTCCATAGGGCTCCATAGACTCACAACTGGGAGGGGAGACATCCTTCTCTGTGTTTTTAGGGGCTGCATTCATTGGATCAGGAGCATTCTGAACTCTTTGGAGTCCTCTCAGTCTGCCTTGACTAAGGAAAGTCTGCCTACTTGCGAGTAAACATGACCACATGGCTTCTTTACTGGCTCAGACTCGCAGCTGGGAAGGGGGAGGTTCTCTGGTGTTTTGGGGGGGCTGCATTCATTGGATCGGGATCATTGTAGTGTCATTGGATTTATCTCAGCCTGCCCTTTCCGAAGGACTATGGCAAGTATGCCTACTCACGAGTAAACGCATGATATGGCTCACTTTCCATAGGGCTCCGTGCATTTTTCCTTCTGGATTTTTGGCCATAACTTTTGAACGAAAGGAGCGATTGCAATTCTATTTTTTGCACTGCATCCTGTTGACCATTCCGCATCCAACGGTGTATGGCGTGATGGGTTAGCTCCTAACGCCGTGAAGTTAGCATGTCCTCCCCAGGGCGCATCACCCCCCAGGCGTGTCACCCGGTGCGGCCCACACCCCCCTAGCAACGCCAGTGGACCTGCCTTATGTTCTCAGAATAAAGTCCCACAAAGGACAACACACCTACTCCAAGGAGCAGAGGACTGTAGTGTTTCAGTGTGATCCAGTATTATGAAATGCCAGCAAGACAAAGGGCCCACTCCTATCCAACTTTCCAGTGCTGTTGCAATGCAAACAAACATTCCCTTACCTTGAGGCATTATCTGCGAGTGCTCCCCCCCCCCCACTGCAGGGTGCAGCATGCACCCCATTGACATGGCTGCATCAGCCCTGGAAAATTGGATAGGATTTGGACCTAAGTTTGTTTTTAAAACTTCTGTTGAACCTGGACTAAAGATGAGAAATTCCCATCCTTTTTTCAAGCGGTTTCTTTTGCACACACATCAGGGGTCTGACCAGATAACAGTCATAATGTAGGTAAGTTCATGAGGACATGGCAAAGCAGTGACAGAGAAAGTTTAACCTTTTGCCTGTTACAAAAGTGTTAAAATCCAGCAACCTTTATTCACGAAAAAGGACAAGCTTCAGTGCTTCTAGAAACAAGGAAATGAATTGAGCGCCCGAGTTCATCATCTGCAAGTCTTGCTTTTGAACAGGGATTTGTGAAATCTGGATCTGGAATTAGCCAAGCATTTACAAACCCAGACACTGCCTTAAGGAAAATAAGGCCTTTGCTTTTTCTTGCATGCATTATACATAAGACAATGAAAACAGAATTTCATTGTAAAGATCAGATTTCTTTTTGCTTTGCTTTTCTAGCAGGAAAAAAAACAGAAACCATCCATTCATATGTTCCCATGGCAATTACAATAGTCTCCCCAATAGTTCTGTGGCCTTTCTTTGCAATGCACTCCCCAGCCTGAAAGCTGGGTCAGTGCTTTGCACTCCTGGAGCTTTCTTGGGATTTTGTGTGCAGATGATCAAAAGAGAAATTCCTTTGTGTAACAGTGTCCTCTTTGCACATATAATCAGTTCTGGCTGCAAATCTGAAGCAGGTCCTTTAACACGTTCCCCCCCTCCCCCGTGTTGTTTCGAAGCCTCACAATCCTGTGCATCCAACAGGCAAAAGCTTGCGCTCAGCTTTTTCTCCACCATTATCTGGAAAGCTGCACAAAATCTGATGTTCATTTTGCTCCTGGCAGAAGCACAGCACTACATTTGGCCAGTTCAATATTAAGCACTGAACATGCAAAGACAAAAATGCAAAACGTTTTCTTCGAGTGCACTTGGAAGTCATGAAGCTTGTGGTCTCAGTGTCACAATTTCCAGTTGGATTTGCTCACTGCTGAATCCCTAGCAGTGGGGGTAGAATGAAGAGAAGATTCTATATTTGACCATAGTGAGCAAATGCAAAATGTTAATATAGAATTTTGGTAACACCACTCTTAGTAAAAGAGTGCAATGCTTAGAAAGCTGCAGTTAAGAACAAGCCCTGTTGGATCAGGCCAAAGGCCCATCTAGTCCAGCATCCTGTTTCTCCCAGTGGCCCATCAGTGGCTTCTGGGAAGCTCACAGTCAGGGGACAAAGGCACACCCCGCTCTCCCCTGAAACTGGAATTCAGACGCATACTGCTGCTGAATCTGGAGGTAGCGCACAGCCACCATGACAAGTAACCATTGATAGACCTGTCCTTCCATGAATTTGTCCACTCTACTTTTAAACTAGTGGCCACCATCACATCTTGTGGCAATGAATTTCACAGACTAAATATGTGCCGTGTAATCCTGTGATGAATTTTTGCCCATCCTAAATTTCCATCAATCAGGTCATTGAATGACCCCTGGTTCTAGCATTGTGAGAGGTGAATATCTCTTTTTACCCTTTCCACACCTTGCATAATTTTCTAAGTTCCAATCCTGTCCTCACTTCAGGCTGCAATCCTATACGCACCACCCTCTTCCACAGCCCATCCTTTTCAGGCAGTGTAAACCACCACTTACCCACTTGTGCTCCACATAATTGGCAGCAACTGCAACAAAGATTGAGAAGAGTTGCTGCATCAATGTAAATGGTGCTGTATATGGAGTGAAAACACAAGTCTCTTGTCTTGAGGGGCTTACAGTCAAGATGTTGACCTGAAGGAGAGAAGGGAGGTGGAGGCTGGAGTGAGTGGGGGAAGGAGATGCTACTGCTACAGGTCCACATGTGTAGCTTAGTTCCAGTGGAGGAGAGAGCTAAGATTTTAAGGAGGAGTCTGAAGGAAGACAGTGAGGAAGCATCCTGTCTGTGTTCTGGGGCAGCAAGGGAGAAAAGGCAGAGTTGTTTTAGAGAGCAGAAGACATTTGAGGGTGATGGAACAGAAAGAGCAAAGGTCACACGCAGAAGTGGTAGCAGAATATGAGGGCTAAGACCCAGGGAGGACCAAGGCCTTAGAGAGCTCTGAGGATAAAGTTGACCGGAGTACTGTGGAGACAGAGGCAGAAACTTGATAAACACTTAACTGATTCTGGCAAACAGATTTAATTTATTGGCATGAATGCAACACACCATGAGTGGAACTTGGCTGACAAAAGGGGTTTTCCTGCCTTAACTTCTCCCCTGCACTTCAGCCACCTTTGCCTCTAAAGTCAATTCTTTAGGGTCAGGGGGCACTTGAACAGCATGGGATGTGGAAAGAGGAACTGTCAGAAATCAGGGATTCTCCATCCCTCTTGCTCAATTAGAAGTCATGGTAGTGTTTAGTGAAGTAACTTTGATCAATCAACAAAAAGCAGTAGTGATTCTGCTTTCAAATGTGGCCAGCCCAATGCTTTTCAAGACTTTGATTTTCAACAGATTCTTGACTCTTTTGTCTAGAGAGGAGTCAGAATCCATTCAGGACTAATTTTAATAAAACATAGCAAAACCAGGCTCCATCCATAGACGGAGGCTTCTTTGCTCACTTCTTTCCCTAATGGACTGGGCTGCCATTGGGCCCCCCAGAAAGGAAGGGACTCATCAGGCAGCCATTCTGGACTGGGCTGCAACAGAAACCAGAAATGGTTTCCAGAGGCTGCCTGGATCAGGAATGAGGCTGGTTCTTTGAAGAACCCAGTCTTTGAAGTTATCTGGCTTGAGGTTGGAGAAGTAATTCAGCATCCTTGACCCTTTTTACAGCAAGGAAGCTGAGTAGGACATAAGGTGACCTCCAGATTCTGAGCTAGGGTGGTTCACCCAATGGAGGGCTTCAGTAGGTCAGTTGTCTCCTCCTAGTTAGGTGCTTGCACTAAGAAGGGTTGAGTTTAGTCAAGACCCACTGCGTTTTACCGATTGCTACCCAGCATTGTAACAAATCATGGTCCTGATTTTGTAAGTAATTTGGCATATAGAAGATTCACACAGATCAGTCTTCAGCTACAGCACCTTTTAAGGATCAAACTATACGTGCATGCAAATACATGCTTTTGATCTTTTATTTTTTTCCTTTTAAACAAATAGCGGGAGGGAGGGAATGAATGAAATTGCTTAGAGACATAGTGGGGATAAGAGGACCTTAACACTTGGCCTTCATCATGGTTTCCTAACCATATCAACACTACCCAGCACTTATTATAATTAAAAAAAACACACAAAAATGAGTTTTGAATGTCAATAGAATCTTCTTATTTTTAACTTCAAGTAGTCATCTGTGTGGGGATGCCTGATTGGACAAGGATCTGTAGTGGGGACAGCTTGCCAAAGCACCTTATCACCCTGCTGCAGTTTCAGCCATTTTTTTCATACACACCCCACAGTGAAAGGAAAAAGCAATCAGGGTCAAAACCATTTAAGGGTCAAAGCACTACAGAGCTTCTTAAAGCACTCTGAGCCATCTTTTCAGTCTCTGTATGATGTCTTTTAGAGTATAGCTCAAACTGAAGTAGTTTTATAGATGTTCCAAATACTGAAGCAGATCTCCTCTCTGGGTAGATGAAATTGGAGGTTGGGGGGTGGGGTGGGAGAGAAGCTGGTCTGAACTGATTTGAAGAGGAGAAGATCAAGTACTCTCGTCTCCTGCCACTTCTCTGCTATTAATCACCTACCCCCAAAGTTGCTTTTCTAGCATGAAAAGGACCACCGGGCTACTATAGTGTGCTGTTTGGAAGCTTAATTCTTTACATATTTTCACAAATGCTTTACTGGTGCTGAAGAGGTGCTCTAGATGTTACCACAGGAATTAGTATCTCCAAGGGATGTGTGAGCCCACTTTTTAGTCATCCAAGACTTGCCATGTGAATCAACACAGTAACACTGGAAGTTTCCCTGCTTCCACCAGCAGATGCAATTGATGTGGGATGCAATTCACAACTCTGACCCCCTCCCCATGCATGTGGTGAGGCATTCTAAGTGATATTGTAAGGGGGTAGGAAAGTCTCTAGGCCCCAGGGGATACCAAATCCTTGTGGACAGTATAATTCTTCTAGAGGAGCAACATCAAGAGTAGCTCAGATTGGCTGGGTTATTTTTGTGATGTATGTAAATTCAAAAGGGGAGGGAGAAGAAATGTCCTGGGGCCTGAATGTCACATATCTATCCAATTTGAAGTGTCAAAGTGCTATGATCACACAAAAAAGCATCTTGTTTGCTGATTAATAAAGTGCTTGTGGACAGTTGAAAGTCCTTTGTGAAAATTATGTTGCTAAGAAAGACATTTGATTTTTTATTTCTGTAAGAGGGAAAAAGGGTTCTTCAGCAATAGAGATGTTGGGCACTTGGGGAAAATACTGCAAAAGGATGAAGATAACTCCGGATTCTGAGTAGGTTATCTGCTTTTTTCTGCATTAAATGAGGAATTGTTATTCATTTATTTGAACTACTCAGCTAATTATCTGCTTTGTGTCCTGAGTCATTAGGACTGGAAATGCTGAGGGTGAATAATTCTGTATCTCATTAACAGCTCAGTCATCCTCCTGTGTGTTCTTAGCAAAAGATGGAGGGGAGGGAAAAAAAAATTCACCATGCATGCAGCAGGTTGTACACAAGCTTGATTGTGGGTCAAAGTGCTGTAAAAGGGAACCACACTGAGTTAACACCATCCCTTCCTTGGATTGCATTACAATAGTTCTTATGAAGATCACAGGATCTTCTGAACTGTCTATGCAGTATGTACAAAAGAACCCTCACTTTTAAATCAAGTCCTCTTTGTCACAATTCATCTAGTTAGTACAATTAACCACCCAATCCTGTGCGGTAGCTTGATGGATCCTAGGTCTGCCAGCATACTGCATAGTCCACCATTGTAGCTGCCTCTCTGATGGCAGAGTGCAACTGCAGTGCCAAGGCCAGAAGGTCATGCACCGGCACCATACAGATTGTCAGCATGGTCATCCGGTGAGGATTGGGCCAGGCCAAGGGCTGCCAAATCTTATCCCTCCTTCCTGGACCTGACATGCCCCCCCCAGTCCAAGAGATCTATGCCAGCTAGCCAAAGAGATGGCGTACGTCTGAGTAGGCCCATACGGGACTAGACAGTGGCCAGAGGGGTGAGTAAAACTGTAGTTTACTTACCTCTCCTGGCCAGCCTGGTTCCCTGCTGGCACACAAGATATAGTGGAGGCTGCATTGGTGATGCTAAATCTTTAGTGCCAATTGGGGATATTTGAACCGGTAAGAATATTTCGATACTGCTTTTCAGCAACAGCACATACATGTGTGTGTGTGTCTCCATCACACCTCAAGCACACATTTTAAAGACTAAAGGGCATAACCCCATGTGAAAATCCCTTTCTACAGGAACACAGAACAGTCACTCATAATGAGTAAGATGACATATTTTTACACTCCCCCTTAGCAAGTTGTCATTTTTTTTAAAAATGCAGTTTTTTTCCATGGTACACTTCTGCGGGGTTTCAGGAACATCTTTTGCTTTTACCAACAGCAGAATATTGGGAAACCTACAGCATGTCCCTTCTCTCACCACCATCCCCCATTTACCATCTAACTCCATGAAGAATCCTATAGGTTTCAAACACTTGTTGGTTGTTACTCGTCACCTTTTGATTGGTCTTGGTGCAAGTAAGAGATGGCATTAAACAAAGTCAGATGGGATCTGATGTGAGAAGCAGCAGAATATTAAGTGAAAACAATGAACTTTCAGGTGCCTCAAGGTTTCAATCAAAGTGAATTACAAAGTCCTAGTCCCTTATCATAAAAAGTATACCAAAGTTATCCCTGGGGGCTGGGGATAAGAATAGGCCCTCAGTTTGGCTGTACTTGTCGTAAGAGGCGACTAAACAGCCACCAGGTAGATGGGACTCGTCAGCCTGGGAAGGCAGCTCATCTGAGAGAAGAAAAACTCTGATTCCAAACCGCCACTGCCTTGTGGCTACATCCAGTTGTGGAAAAGGCTTCAGGAGTCAACCTCGACGCAAAATCCGGAGCCAGAGTCCCTGAGGCAGTTCATGGCTGAACATAGTCACGTTCTGGCAACTCCTGCGACACCACTGGAACCAACCGTATTGGCTTCTGCCTTTCCATTGGACCATTTCAGCGACGTGGAGGGGGGGATTTGTTGCATGGGTAACAGTCTATCCTCCATATCTACTTTACCCAGGCTTCGCGCACTGGAAAGGACACTCTGTTCCAGAACCACTATTCAGAGCATGGTACCATAGACTGAAGGATGCCAACACAAATACCAAAGTTTCATTTTTTTACTATAGTGGGGGAGGGGAGATATCCAGCAAACAATTCCTGTACCTCAGTTCCCCCCCCCCCAAAAAACCAGTTATCTTTGCCCTCTTGGTGCATGAAATGGGGGGGGAGAGTGTCATCTCTCTCTTTCCACAGAAAAAATTCAGATAAATTGTCATCCCCCCCCCCCCACTTCTTACAATTGGTGCGTTAACACATTAACTGGCACTTAATGGGATTAAACTCTGTCCTGGCTTTGTGGTAAAATAAAATTGTAATGAAATTTTTTTCCTTCAAATGAGCCATTTTTATATTAGTAAAAATTTAGCAATGTGCATGCTCGGTTCCTCATGTTTTTATTTATTTACCTTATTTTTACTAAACAAGGGCCCTACCCTATCTGATTTTCCAGTGCCAGTGCAGTTGTGCCAATGGGTCGTGCACTGCATCCTGTGGTGGGGTGGCAGTCACAGAGGCTCCCTCAAGGTATGGGAGCATTTGTCCTCTTTCCTCAGGGCTGCACCAGTGGTGGAAAGTTGGATAGGATTGGGCCCGTAGAGATCTACATTCTTGTGGACTGGCTGCTCTCAAGATCATGCCTTCCAAATCTGTATGATGGCTCTGCATTTCCTCTGGGTTCAGAGGCAATAATAATGGCCAGGAAAGGGATATTCATCTCCTCCTTCTGGGCTGCGTACTGTGGGAAACAGGATGCTGGGCTCAAGAAGCCCTTGGTCTGATCTGTGTTTTTAGGGCACAATTCTAACCAGGTCTACTCAGAAGTAAGTCCTATTGTGTGCAATGGGACTTACTCCCAGAAAAGTGAGGTTAGGATTGCAGCCTTAATGTGTTTTCTCACCTACAAGAATGTATATTTTATGAGAGATTCACCAGGCCTGAATCCCTAACAAGTCACCTTCATTGCAACAGAGGTTGAATGGGAGCAGTTCCATTTGTGCCCTTTGCTCCACGGCAATCTCTCTTGGAACAATATCCTTTTGTTATGCTTCTTGTTCTGTAGCAATATATATGCTCATCACTAGAGCTCTTTATCAGAAAGCCTTTCCTACTCAGATAAAGAAGCTACATGACCTGGGAGAGCATAACTCACTTGCCGAGATCAGCAAAATCTCTCTATTAAAATGATAATGAAGCTCTCGAAGGAACAGGTATTGTTTCATTAAATCCCATGCACAGGGTCAACCTGTGACCAAAAAGCACGCCATACTCCCTTCTTCATACAAATGGCCCGAGTAAGTGAAATCCTCAAAAGATGCTACAATAGCACTATTCAAAAATAATCACAAAGCTAGATCAAAGTACATGATGAGCATGCATTGTTTCTAAAACATGCTTGGAAATTACTTGCGTTTGAGCAACAGATTTTAACTGAATTGTAATCCAATAATGTGATTTCCATGTTTTTGGGTGTCATACAAAGGCAACAGTTGCTCACTGAGGTTGGTGGTCAAAGGGAAGGTGTACCATGTTTGACCAGCAGGGTGCCAGCAACTGTGAACCCAGCCAGATCTGTGAAACACGTGTGTTCGTTTGACTCTTGAAACATCATTTGGCTTAAAAAATAAAAAAGATGGTTTCTCCAAGGACAACAACAAAAAATTAAGGAAGTCAGAGACCGACTAAGCCTTGGAAGAATGAACTTGTAAGCTACTCCAGGGGTATCTAAGCTTTTTGGCCAAAGGGCCGCATCAAATATCTGGCACAGTGTTGAGGGTCTTTAATGTTAAAAAACATTAAATATGAAATTTAAATAAATACAATAGATATGGAACTTAGATGAATGAATAAATGAGTGGGCTCAAATGTCCAGGACTTCTCCAAGAACGAACACAGCCCAAGAAATAAAGCGCACACTTAAATGGACCCGCATTCCCCCACCCCACAAGCACAACTCCGGTTGTGTTTGGTCAATTGGGCCAGAGGCTCTCAGGGGATCAGAGGCTGGCCGCAGGCCTGATAGAGCTCGCCGCGGGCCGCATCTGGCCCCTAGGCTGGGGTTTGGAGACCCCTGAGCTACACTATCATATTCTCCAGATGTCTGAAGGAACGATGAATACAGTGTTGAGTTGCACGAGGATAATTTGATTGGCTTTATTATTTCATTTTAAAGTGGTGTTTCTCATCCAGCGGTACCAGTGGTACTTGAGGTGGTGTCTGGGGGTACTCATGGAACCCCCAGACCCCTGCCACCTGGCAGTGAGACCAGCAATGCAACATGACAAGCAGCAGTGGTAGGAGGTGGCAGCTCAGCTTGGCAGACAGAGCTCCAGTGTGTGCTTCTCAGGTGCTCAAGAAAGCCCTCCTGTCCACCCGGAGCCTCTTACAGGTGTTTGTCACACTGCATCTGGACTCCCAATTTGGAAGTAACTGGCAATAACATAATTGCCAGTTACTTTCGGTGGCACTTCCAATAGGGGATGAACATTGAGAAATGCTGTGAAGCACTTTTTACAAGAGTTCAGTTGTACCTTGAAGGTGGATTTAAATTATTTCAGTGAAAGTGCATTAACTTGTATGGCAATTATCTATTTCATTTGATATATAGATTGTAAGATGTATAGGATGTAAAGGTGACTGTGCCTTTAAAGACTGAAAGAGGGAGAGTGTATACATTCCATTAGTGAATTTACCAGATTTGTAAAGTTTCATTCTACCAGCTGACAAAGTAGCTAATCACCTATGAAGGCTCATGCATTTGGGGGGGGGGGGGAGAATTTTCTGTGGTGGTGGGGACAGTCATGCAGGCCTTCTCAAGGCATTTATTTATTCCCTTACCTTGGAGCTGCATTATAGCTGCATCTATGCTGGAGAGTTGGTTCAGATTGGGCTGTGAGTCTGGAAGATTTAACTAGACTTTTAAAGTAAGATTGCAAAAACTGATGCTGTTATGCAACTGACAGAATTAATCTGATAACACTGGGTGTTCATTAAAGAAGGCCAGGATGGTGTGAACAGGAGCAATCTTAACTGAACTGCTAATTGTCTGCAGGGGGTGTCGGATCAGGTTGTGTTTCCCTTCGGAGTGGGTGTGTGTGACAATTTTTTTTTTAAGCAAGATGTAGAGAGGTCTTCCAGCAAATTAAATCCAAAGGTTGCCTAGAATCTTTCCATATTCAGTTCCATCAGACCAACATAACTCTTGTGCAACAGAGAGCAAATAATGTAAAACGGATTACTCATTTTATTAGCAGAGCTGTAGTTAGATACCTTTCATAGTATTTGGCTCCCATTCCTAGAGTGTTTTGGCAGCAATGTGCAGCCTTCAAGGAAAGCTGAAAATAAATACAGCTGTAAATCAAATAGTCTGGCTGCCCAGATTTACTCCAGTTTTTCTGGCTCTCCTTGGATCTAATGTTCCCATGACTGGTACCAAGGACAAATTTAAGCCTCAACTTGCATTATAGGGCAGGAGTAGGGATGGATTCTTACTGGAATCAATGTTGCTTCTTTTCTTGCTTTGTTTAATTTTATTGATGTTAAGCTTTGATGTGCATAAATAATATATAGATTGTGGGTGAAGTAATCTATGGCGGGCAGCTGGATGAGATACTGTTTATACTCTGTGGGCTTATATACTGTTTCTATGGGCTACTGTTCTTCTGCCTCATATTTTTGCTCATTGTATTTTCAAACTCTCAGTAAATAGTTAATTAAAAAAAACAAACCCAGTGGAGCCGGAGATGAAAACAACTGAGTAACAAAGTCAAGTCAGGCAAAATTCAGCCATACTGCCTAGTGCTGAGAGGGTTTTGATTATGTTAGCGATGCAAATTCCATCCCTCAGTGTTGCATTTCACAAATTGTGTATGTACTGGGCCTACTTCCTTCCACTGTGGAACTCCTTCTTTGGGCGTGAAGGGTGCTTCCAGATACTTTCCTAATGTCAGGTGCACTGACTGTGCTGGGCCTTCTCCATAATTTTGGTTGTGTGCTTAAGGCCCACTCCAGTAGAAGGATGACCAACTGAAATTGACGTGTACCAAATCACTGAAAATGTTTACATAAATCTTAACATCCTTGTTGATTAAAAAAAAAATAATGTGAACATTGCATGTTAACAGAGGGATTAGACTGTTGCTAATTAAAAAACAAACAAAACAGCACCTCTTTGAGTTCCCCCTTCTTCCCAGCAACAACCAATGATATGCAGCAGAGGCAGAAACATCATTTTTCTGTCATTTTTAGCAGAAGCCCTTTGCTTTTTTTAAATGTAGAGTTCTTAGCTTTGTGTTAAGAAGAGTTATTAGGAATAAACTTTGCAATCCTGTGACCTAAACCATCAATTAAGGCTGCATCCTACACACACTTACCTGTAGGTAAATCCCATTGAACTCACTGGGACTTACTTCTGAGGAGACAAGATTGTGCTGTAAAAAACACCACTACTATTCAGTGTTATGAAGGAATAAAGAAAACAAAGAGGAACTAACAAGTAAGTACTGAGAAAACACACATTTACCATACACACATGGTTACACATTTGGTTTTTATTTAAAAAAAATAGCAAATGTATTAAGAACACTGACCAGAAAGTTATTCATAGCAAAATATTTAGCTAACTCTGTTACAATATAGAGGCTTGAGATTCTAACAAGTTAACACTATGCCTCAATTCACGGGGCAAGTAATGCTCTTGACACAGAAACATTGCATTGTTAGAACATGGAGCTGGAAATGAATACAAAAATCCTGTCTTTAGTTTTTCATGTACCACATTTTGACATAACTGATTGATTTGGGAGAAGCAATTAGTTCCTGAGTTATTAAGATTAGGAGAAAATATGAAACACCTGCTAAAATGACCAATGAGCCCTATGGTCTTATTGGTCAAGCCACAAGGGTAGACTGGACTACACTGGACTAGTCAGAAAGACCAGAGTCTTACTGCCTTAGAACAATCTCATACACACTAAATAGTGATAAAGCCAATTTCACCAGGTGTGTCTTTGTTAACTAGCACTTAGCTCAAGGACATTTTCTAGTACAGCAGATTCGTTGAATTGTATACAGAAGGTAGTCATTCCTGACTAAGCACTACTGAAATCAACAGAAGTTCAATTTCTCATAACTAACCTGTCTCATTGCTTTCAATGGTCCTTAGTCTGGAATGACTTCCTTTGGAAACAACCCATTCACATTAATAATTTCTTTAGCAATAACTTTCAGCTTCAGTGGTGGCCTGATTGAAGGAAGGAAATAAAAAAGGTTTGCCCTCACTGTTTCTGCAGTTCACGACATATTTTATCACTTCAGTAATGATGTTAAAATCACTGAATAGATTGTCAACAGGAGCTTCCTATTTAATGTTAGCACAATTAATGAGCTGCAAATATTTGCTATTTCAATTCATGCCATAATCGGAAAAATTATGTTTTGAGTGTTGTACAGCCGAACTTTCATCCCCCCCACCTATCAGTTATTTGAATGTCCAGACAATTTGGAATCACTGTTATCTCTCTCTTGCCAGATAGGTTTGTATAGCATTACAGCATATATATGTAGTCCTAATTTAATCTGAATGGCCAAACATAACCTTGCCACATCTCATATTACTTTATTAACCCTCAAGAACACCAAATAATGATAAAACCAATTTCAAAAAGATTTGTCTTTATTGGCTAGCCCTGGGTTTTATTCAAAACCCCCCCATCCTATGTTCCCACCTTTATTGTATAACAAGAAGCCATCTTGTCTTCCTTGGCCTCATTTCACTGTAACATTATAACAGAATCATTTCAGACATGGCACTGATATTCAGCTTGATTATAGGAAGTTCAGAAAACTGGTTTTCAGTCTGCAAACTCTTACATTGTTTTGCTAATCCTACCCAATATGGTAACAGCTTTTGCTAAATATTCAAAACTTATTTCCAGATCATCACCATCACGTAAAAGACAATGGGCTCAACCTACTGGGTACCTCTTCTGGGCAAAACACTGTAAAACAAAATTGGACCCACTAGAGTGCCCAAATACTACTTCATTCCATATTTAATTAAATAATGCTTGCCCCGGAGAAAAATTCTTGTGGATTGTGCCTGTCATTTACATTATGGCCTAGATGCAAAGAACCATACAATTATTTCCATGACCAAAGGAAACTTACACTTGTGTTTCTCAAACAGCAGCACCCATACAATATGGTAAATGTCTTTTGAAATGGAGTAAGGAGTTGAAAGCAGTTTTGGAAGGAGATCTGCCTCTCCAAAGGAAAACAGAAAACACTTCCAATAGGAACACCCTTGAATGCACCTAGAAATAGCTATCTGTTATCAATTTGGCTGTACCTCTGGAAACTCTAGCTCTGCCTTCATCTTCCATTAAAAGCACCACTGTTAAAATGTTACCATCATTGATGGATCTGAACATTGAAGCTTATTCAGTCAGCTCTCATTGTTGACTCATCCTAATGAAAAACAGCATGCTTGTAAAGAGCAATGACTGGGAGGAAATAGGATCTGAGGCACCCAAATATGTTGAGTGGCGATAATGTGTGGTATTGCAATTGTAAATTAAGGAGACATCAATTCTCAAAACCATCCTCTCAGCACAAACACCATCCAATCAGCTTTATGCCAGTGCAGTGTTCTGATGTACAAGCTGCCTGACATTAAACACTTGGCATTAAGAAGATGAAAAATAACCTTTGCTAACACAAGGCAGTTTTAATCTGATAGAAACATTTGGTAAAAACAGGCTTATGCCAGTTTCACTGGAAACAAACAAGACAAAAGGACATGTCAAAATGTTTTGTTTTTTAAAAAATACTGGCAAGTACCTTGTTAATGGTAGTAACCTAACTATCAAAACCTTGTCTCAGAAGTTCCACGCTTTAGATTGTTACTCAAAAATTCATCATGTTCAAAACTCAAATTATTATGAGATCTGGAAATCATAAGGAGCTTTTCTTTATTAGTAAAGTCCTTCTTGGCAGCAGCTTGTGGAACAAGCAGCCTGTCCATTGGGTCTTCCTTGTTTTCTAGCTTCATATAACCTTTACTGTTGCTTCGATCCAATCTTGGCCAGCTTGGATGTTTTCTTTGTTCAACTTGGACGGTGAGGGTTGAAGAACCCCGATCTAAGTCTAGGGATTTTGAGTGTGCAGACAAAAGGTGCAAAGAGGTGTTGGACCCAAACTGTTTTCTAGCTGCACCGGGTGACAGAAGCTTCCCAGTGCTGGGTCCAAGAGTCATAGAAGATTTGAACTGACTGGGTGAGGAGTCTCCATACAAACTGTTTCTTGGTATCAATGCACCGACAGGTTTGTAGCTGTCATTGGTATCAGTCAATGGAACAGCTAGAGAGTCCATGGACAAATTTCTTGGTCGGCCTCTGGTGCTTGCGGAATCCTCAGTGATGTTGTCTATACTGGGCTCGTCAATAACACAGTTATTTAGTTTAATTACAGGTAATGTGAACGCATTAATGGAAGATGACACAATGGACTTGGTTTCGCATTTTAGAGGACCGCTACTCCTGTCATCCTTTACCTTCCCAGAATGAGGATAAAGGCCAAAGACTGACCCCCGGCGCTCCGTCAGCAACGATGGTAAAAGACTTGTGGCATTTTTGCTATCACTCACAGCAATGTCATCCTCCTCAGCATTGCTTTCCCTTTGAAAGCTGCCTGCAAAGCCCGAGAAAGGTGCAATTGTATTTGCAGCCAGCCGTGATGCACAGGAGGCTGCACTGTGCCTGGCTTCACTCTCCCTCGCTAAGCCTATGTAGGCACCATTCAGCTGCTTTTGTTCGCTGATCCTTAGAGTATGTATGTCAATGACTGTTGAATAGATATCTCTCATGTGAATAATTTTGGTCTCCTTGTCCCGGTTTTCATGGAGCATGGCATTTGCACAAATGAAAATAAAGATCCCAATCCCCATTGTGAACGGCCCCAGCATCTTCATCTTATCGGAATGCAAGTGCTGCTCCAGAAAACGAATTACAAATCCATCTTCCCTTCTGATGACTTGGGTCTCGTTTAGTGCCAAGGTTTCTTCAGGTTCCAGGAAAGGATTCTTCTGTGGCCAATATCCAAGGATAGCCATGGCAATCCCCAGAAAGGAAATGAGCACTCCCAGAACAAGGAAGAATCCTGATGGCGAATAAAGTCGGATTTTGCCTTGGACAACGACTACATCTGTTCTGGGTCGGCGCTTGACCGGTTTTTGTTCTTCAGTAGCTGGGGGTGCTGTCAGATTTAAATGATGCTGGGATCTGGCAGAGTCTTGCCTCTTCAGGGCAGCCAGTCCTGTTATAACTCCACCAGTTGCTATCATAATTTTTTATTTTGATCTGGATCTGGAAACAAAAAACCAAAACATAATAAGCACTTTGAAGGAAGCATTTAGCATTATTTAATTTAGTCTGTATGTTTGTAACTTGTGTTTCAGCTACCCCAAACCCACCATCCCCTTAAGAGTACACACTAAAAAAATTGTAGCAAAATGACACTTGGATGTCCAGACTAATACAAGCAATTTCTCCCATCCTCTCTTCTCTACTGTTACCCCCTGAAAAGACATTCCTGAGGGTCTGGGACCTACACCAATGGGGGGAGATGCAGTATGAGCAACTGCAGGAAAACAGGGGTATTCCCAGAAACCATAAGTGAAATGATGGCTCATGAAATGATAGATATTAATCAGCTTCCAGGTATACCTCCCTACTCCTGCAGTGTCACACACTTCATCCTTCAACCCTCAACAGTGGCTTGGGGAGGAGGAGGGAAGGGCACTTCACTAGGGACTAGGGGGTAGGGAACCTTTGTTGTGAGAGTACTACTTGGGGTGCTGCCCTTAATATCTGTAAAATGGCTAAAGAAAAACATCTATCATGACAGCATTATATAAGTCACCTGCAGAAGTCAATTTCTTGACTTGATAAGAACATGATAAGAAAAAAAACTAAAACCATATTTCATCTTATTACCACACCTCTGAAAACTTGTCACTGTTATCCTCTGCTGATTGCTTACTAGGCTGTAATAATCACCCCAATCCTGAAATCTCCATGCACAAGGACAAAGTGCAGTCGCACTGCTTTGCACGAGGCTCTCCTGTGCTAACAGATGGTTGAAGCTGTCAGCTCACCAAATATGGGAGAGAAGAAAATGGGCACCATGATTCAATAAACACAGCCCCAAACATATGATTGGTGCTGTCAGAGCCAACAGCACCATCTGCTCTCTGTGCGCGCACACCAGGTGCTAGATGGGGGTCACCATTCCCCCAACACAGTGCCATTCAGAAATTGTTTATTTCTGTGTGAAGATTGCCTTTGATTGAGTAGATCAGACTTACTACAGCTAGGAATGCATCTATAGCATTCAACTGTGACTAACATCATACAACAGCATGTGCCTTACACATTCTGGCAGCAGAATGGCTTTCACAGCTCTCAGCCCGACCAGATATGTATTCTGTACTTATTTTTAGTAAATTCAGAAAACTCCGCCATGAAGTACTCTGTTTTCCCCATCTCCTGTGGCATAATTCTGTGACTGCTGCATAAGTTTGTTGTGATTTAAAAATGGATTTATGATGAAAGCATGTGTGACCATATGTCAGTTTATTTTCCTGCCTTTGTCCTTCAGAAATTTGGAAGTGAGGAATAACAAGACTTTTCTGTACACGAGAAGTGGATAAGTGCAGTGCATGCTTGCCATTTGTAACCTAAAATCTGGAATGCATGTGACACATGCAGATTTAGATTAAATGTTTTATTCTTTAGCCCCGATCCAACTCTGGCTGTGCCCAACTATGCATGCACAACAGTTATGGATGCGTATAAATTCAGAAGTGCAGTTGGTTCACAGGCCCATATAACTATTGTGATGACAAGCTTGAGCCAGATCATGACAAACATTTTTGAACAGGCCTTAGCTAGGGATGTAGAATTTTGCTTCATGTGTGGATTTCCTTGTCAGATTGAAGCATTTGGGACACTGCATATCCAAGCCTTATCATCAGAAGTGTTTGAAACTGGTGTTATTTATTTTACTCAGAAGTAAAGCCCATTGTGTTCGGTAAGACTTAGACCAGTGGTTCTCAAAATCCTGCTCAGACTTTGGGAACCCTTTAAGTATTTGCAGGGGAGGGAAGAGGGCAGTAACATGATTGGGATAATCCTGCTGCTGCCAGGGAGGAAAGGGCCCTCACTTACCACTTTACACTTACCTGGGGGCTGCTGAAGGGTCTGGGGAGCCTCTGGCAGCAGCACAATAGTTCCAATCATGTTGCTGCCAATTTCTGGGCCATTCCCTTTTTCTGGTTGCCCTGCGAGGATGTGACCCAACAGTTTGGGAACCACTGACTAAGGCTGTAATCCTATCCTACTCATAAGAACATAAGAGCAGCCCCACTGGATCAGGCCATAGGCCCATCTAGTCCAGCTTCCTGTATCTCACAGCGGCCTACCAAATGCCCCAGGGAGCACACCAGATAACAAGAGACCTGCATCCTGGTGCCCTCCCTTGCATCTGACATAGCCCATTTCTAAAATCAGGAGGTTGCACATACACATCATGTCTTGTTACCCATAATGGATTTTTCCTCCAGAAACTTGTCCAATCCCCTTTTAAAGGCATCCAGGCCAGATGCCGTCACCACATTCTGTGGCAAGGAGTTCCACAGACTGACCACATGCTGAGTAAAGAAATATTTTCTTTTGTCTGTTCTAACCCTCCGAACACTCTATTTTAGTGGATGTCCCCTGGTTCTGGTGTTATGTAAGAGTGTAAAGAGCATCTCTCTATCCACTCTGTCCATCCCCTACATAATTTTGTATGTCTCAATCATGTCCCCCCTCAGGCGTCTCTTTTCTAGGCTGAAGAGGCCCAAACGCCGTAGCCTTTCCTCAAAAGGAAGGTGCCCCAGCCCCGTAATCATCTTAGTCGCTCTCTTTCGCACCTTTTCCATTTCCACTACGTCCTTTTTGAGATGTGGTGACCAGAACTGGACACAATACTCCAGGTGTGGCCTTACCATCGATTTGTACAACAGCATTATAATATTAGCCGTTTTGTTCTCAATACCTTTTCTAATGATCCCAAGCATAGAATTGGCCTTCTTTACTTACCGGAAACAAGCACCTTTACTTATCATGCAAACGCTGTAGGCATGGTTTAAACTGAAAAATTTAGAATGCTAACATAAATAATGCCTGCATTCATAACCATGTTGCACAGTCAACACTGCAAAAGACATGTCCATATGGTAGACTTTGATTTTGCAGAGGTGCTTTTTGTGTGAAAAATGACAGAATACAGCTAGGGCCAATTGTGTGGGTCTTTTTCACCCAATTGCCAGCCTCCTTCTCTCCTCTCCACTTTGTGAAAGATCAATGTAATTTTTCCTGCCCACATGGTTGTGTTAGTCACACCTGCACCACAGAGTCAGGACATGTATGAATAGCTCCCACCCTTCTGGTTCTGTGTCTGAAGAAAGCCTTATTCCAAAGTTTCTCAAAATTTGAGGAAGTTTTACTCCCTCGGTAAGTCTTTGTGGGGGAGGGGCTAGGGCAGCGTCCCCAGGATTGCATCCATAAGGGGCAGTGAGGGGGGTGCTTCTCACTTACTTTATGAAGGTAGGGCTGCAGCAGACTGCAGGAGATGCGGAGAGCTCTGTGCAGCCCTCCGCAATGCTCCCTGAGGCTTGGAACATTCAGTAATAGCAGGCGCAAAGCACCTCCTGCAAAATGGAAGTGCTTTGTGCCCGCTTTTCTTGAACGTTCCAAGCCTCGGGGAGTGCTGCAGAGGGCTGCACAGGGCTCCTTGCACCTCCTGCAGCAGCCCTACATAAAGTGAAAAGCACCCCTCTCACCCCTCCAAAGGGATGCGATCTTGGGGATCACTTCCCCACCTCTCTCCTTCCCCCATCCCTTAAAGGGACAGGGGAACCTTTACACTAACATGACTCACCAGTTTGAGAATCACTGCTTTATTCTGACTGCTGAGATGTGCACACCAGAGTAAAAATGCCTTACAGCCCAATTGTAACCTGCCCTGGAGCAGGCAGACTGGCTGGCCTGTGCTGCATCCAGAGCAGGGTTGGGCTTCACTGCAACTTGGAGTAAGGGGAATTCATCCCTTACCTCATGTTGCATGGCAGCTGCCCCATGGGGCTACTTGGATCTGTGCCACCTGATGAGGCCTAAGTGCCGGACAGAAGATGGGAAGAGAGGAGACAAGTGTGAGTGGAAGACAGTAAATTTACAGGCAGTGATAGTGATGGTGGTTAACAGAGAGGAGAAAGAATGAGAATGCAGATTAGGAGTATGTCAGGAAGAGAGGCAACTGTGACCATGAGTGAGGAGTGGGGAAAGGTTTTTCCCATTGTCCGTTGAGTCCATGGTTACAAGTATTCTTCGGCCAAAATCCAAGCTGCAGAGATTTTAAGATTTCTTCTGGATGAGAATAACATTATCCTATGCCTTTCCATACTTGAAAGGGCAGGGGGAACCTGCAGTTTAACAGATGTTGTGTCAGTGTTTCTTCCAAAGTATAATTGTTTTGTACTAAAATACACAAAGGTATCATTAATGAAACAAATGAGAGCAGTAGCAGTATTTGTTTTAACCTATGCCAAAATTGTTACTTTTTCTTAGAGAAAGTGTGGTAACAAAGGGAAATTTAATATTAGCAACTGAAGTAAATAAGCTATGTACTATTTTTAAAGGTCTCTTTTCGTTCTGCGCAAATACGTTTACAGAAATAATCCTCCAATGATCACAAGGAGCTAGTTAAATGTCCACATGGGGGCATCATCTGAACCTCTAATCTCCCTCCCCAGCATTTGCTGACAAGCAATTAAGATAGTAGGAGCTACTGAACTCATACAATGCTTCAAATCTACACCATGGGAAAAGGAGTCTTGAGGAAGGGTGACAAACAGATAATTGTGTCTTCATCCCCAAATAAATCAGTGCAGTGCAGTCTTGTCACACATTCTAAAATCTGAGCCTACTTTCATCATGTTCATATACACCATGTCCATCTCCATATTGGTTATAGTATATGACCATTTAAAGGTTTACGCTTTTCAGCTATATAAGTGCCATTGAAATAGAATGTACTTATGTGCATGGGTCACCCAAGATATTTTGATGCCCAAGGTGAAAGTCCAAATGCTCCTCAAACTCCAATAGTTAACATGGGGCACAATCCACCAGAAAGTTTTCCTGGGCAAGCCACACTGGGCAAGCCACAAGCCATTTCACTGCAGCTTGCCCAGGAAACCTTTCTGAGGATTTGTGTTCCATGATTCAGATTTACTCTGCTACTCTTAACAGAGTTGAGGTACCCAATATCTGCATTCTCAACAGCTGCCTTACTTGGCCTCATGGTGAAATGCCTTTCCTTGTGCATAACTGCACATGAAATTGTGGCCTTGATTATGGCGATAATGGTTTGTATAAGGGATTAAAAAAGATATAAAAGGGAGTATTATACAGGAGAAACTAGAGTAGTGTTTTCCATTTACTGTAAACAAAAATGTATCATCTGCATCATCTTGCTTCTGGCCCTTTCCAGAGCACCACTGAAGACTCACAGGTATTAGTGAGTATGTCAAAATCAGTAACTCAGTTTCATGCTACTTCAGTGAAAATAAAGAAACCATCTCTTGGAAAGGATATGAAGGTGCATCTCTGAGGTTCAAAGTGACTCATGGTTGGTCTTAGGATTTCTTGGGTTTGTTGCAAGAGGAAGTGAAACTTCCAATAAGTTAAGCTCAAGTGATTGAGGTCTGGTACCTGGATTCTTACTTGGTGTCAGGGCTGGGTGGAAAGAAAAGAAAAAAAAGAATAACTGACTGAAGCTCTGTAACTCCAAAGAGAGAGCAGGCATGCAGAAGGTAGAAAAGCCAAGGCAGAGGACCTGGTGGGTAGGTGCATGTGGGTGGGAGAAGGTTTGCTTCCACACTTTAGTGCATTCTTGTTCTGAAAGCAGAGTGAACAGGGTGATAAATTTCACACTGTTGGTGCTATAGTTCATGAAAAAGGCACGCATGTCCACAGAGCAAGATCCTAACATATATTTACCCTAACAAATGTATATCCTAAATATACATTTACGTTACTCACAAATAAGCCCCATTCAGCAAGGGTCTTACAGCAACCTGCAAATGGCCTTTTAGTTAGTAGTTTGCTCTTTGCCCCTTCCTTTTAATTGCAAAACCATGATCTTAAAAAATAAATTAATGAGCCACTGCTTTGGAAAAGCAGAAGAAACTAGTAATTAAAAAAGAAAAGAAGAAACTAGTAATTAAAAGTGCCCACCTCAGCAGTCAACAAGGAAGTTCAGTTCAGGAAGGTCAGGTAAGCAACACAAAGCAACTAATTAAAACAGCAGAAGCAAAGAAGCAGAAATGGCCTTAAAACTAAGGGGACAATCACTAATTAAAGGGTCAGTTGTAGAGATAAGCCTAATAGCCTAATCCTATGGGCTCCTATCACTGGCATAACAAGCATTCAGCCAGTGCTATCTCCTCTGTTGGTGCTGTAAAAGCGCTTCTGGCAGCGCAAAAAGTAGCACATTGCCAGAGACTTCAGGCATGCTTGGGGGCTAACAACAATGCTGAATTCTCCGTAAAATCAGCGTGAATTAATTATTCCATTCTGCAGGTAAAAACATCTAGTGGGAAAGCAATAATTCTGTTCCATATCCCACCCAAAATCTACACACGAGTGTTTTAAATACCAGTGTATTTTAACCATAAATCTTTACACGTCAGAATGCTGTGGGCCTGATCATGGTCCAATCCTTCTGGCTTTACAATAGCAAAACAGTGGCTCGGGTGTCGTAAATGGCTATGCGGTGGTGTGCTGCGTGCGCCACTGGCAGCCATTCCATTACCACTGCTGCAAATGACGGTGGTGTTGGAGGCTGGCTGCCCCTGCAAGGCTATTGGCAAGAGCTCAGAGAAACTAGCGCAGTGAATGGGGTGGTGGGAGGAATGGGAAAGCAAATGGTCAGGGAGGAGGCAGTGGGTGGTGGAATGGGGGAGGGAGGGATGAATCCTGAAGGTTCCGGCATGTGCCGGATCCCATCACCATTCCTCTCCCCTTCCCTCTCCCTTACTCTCCTTTGGCTTGCACAGATCTGAGGAGATCCATGGGGCAGCAAGGTAAAGGAAGGCCTCCAGGACTGCCTCCACCACAGGATGCAGCTAACGCTCTGTTGGCACAGTTGCATCAGCAAGTTTTAGTTAGGACTGGGCTGTTAGTGCCAAACAAAATGATGCTCCCATGATAGATATAGTAAGATAGTGAAATGGCTGAAAAATAAAAATAGATCAAAAAATTCAAACAGAAAAGATGAATTTGCCATCAACTCCACCTTCCTTCGGTTGGATTCTGAAGTTACTAATGCTAACAGCGTTTCTTAGTTGATGCAACTTTTGAAACACTCTTCAATAGTCTTCTTGCCAATCACAGGCAAAAAATACATATTTCTCTCACTCGTACTCACAGCTACACATTTTCCTATTTTCAATTAGGTTTAGGAGTTCCAATATGAAAGACACTTGCATGTTCATAAGTTGGACTGGTTTCTCTGAAATGAATAGCATGTTGCCACTGAGGTACTGATAGGGAACAACTAATCCTGCCTGGAGCAAGCTTGCGGACGCTTAGCAACAAGAAAGCGCCAGCCCTAAGCCTACAGACCTCTCAGTAGGAGTAGTGGTACAGCATGTTGCCATGACAGCAGTAGCACAAGAACAAGCACACTGTTGCTAGCCTGGCTCGCAACAGGGGCACAGAATCAAAACTTGGCATATCTATTGCAGATTTACTGTGAATTCTAAAATACAGATAAAATAAGGGTGTGGAAGACATGCCGGGCACTATATCTACTCATGGAGGATGACTCTCCCAGTGTCTATTAGGCAATGCGGTTATATTGAACCTCCAGCTTCAGAGGCAGTGTGCCTTTAAATATTTTCTGGAGAGCAATGAAGGGGGGCTGTTGCTTTAATAGTCTTCAATAGTCTTTAACTGGCTTCCTGGAAGCATCTGATTGACTAATTTGGAAAACGGGGTGTAGGACTAAATGGACCTGGGGTTTAATCCAGCAAAAGACCTCTCACGTTCTTACTCTAATTCTGCGGTTTTCAAACTCCTCCTGCAGGCTCCCGGGGCGGCAGGGAGCCCTGCACAACCTTCTGCAGGGCTCCCCAATGCTTTAGAAGTGAAAGTGGAGCAATTGCACTCTGCTTCTGCTAAACTGGAAGTGGAGCGCAATGGCTCCATTTCCACTTGTGAAGCTTCAGGGAGCCTTGCAGACAGCCACACAGGGCTCCCCGCACCCTTGGGAGGCTACAGGAGGCTCTGGTAAGCGTACCCAAGCCCCTGCAGCCTCCTGAGTGGCGTGATCCTGGGGATTGTGCCGCTGCCTCCTCCCTGCCCAACCCCTTAAGGGGAAACAGGCCAGGGCCCACAGGCTGGGGTGTCGCAACACCCCAGTCTAAAAAGCCCTGCTCTAATTTATACTGCACTTGACACTATGATAAATCAAGTTTAACTGGTGTTGGGTGCAGTAAAGGCACACATTGTGAACTTGTGTTTCACTTTACCAGCACCACAAGCCTCTGTGGCTATAATGGTGATTGGGCAGCAGTGCTCCCCGCCCCCCCCCCAAGTAGCAGGTTGTTTAACCCTCAGTACTCATAGCCTAAGCTACTCTGACAGTTTCACGAAGCACCAAAAATTGGGTTGTGACCCCACTGGTTGGCCACAGACTCATAGTTTGGGAACTGCTCTGATAGTCATGTCAGACACATCAGATTAATCTGTGCTTGGCATACTATGCTCTACAAGTGGGGCCACAGCCTATGAATGATAAACTACAGAAAAAAATGGGCACAAAGGCCTGCTCCTCAGTTGCACAGTCTCCTGCAAGACACTGCAGGGGACTTATTTATTATTATTAACAATATTTATATACCGCTTTTCAACTAAAACAGGGGTCGGCAACCTGCGGCTCTTTCAGTTGTCTGCTGCAGCTCCTCCCGGTGAAAGTGGCAAAGGGGGTAACAGGAGGCACCTGTGTTGGGAGGGCAAGCTGCTTCCCTCCTCCCCCTGAGCTCACTGCCCTCCTCTCCCTTCACCCCCACCTGCTCCACATTGGTTTCCCTTTTCAGTTTTGCCCGCTCTGCAGGCTTAAGCTCCCTGTTTTTCCCTTCCCCAACTCTAGCAGGACGCCCTCCTCCTCAGCCATTGCGAGCCCTTGCAGGTCCCCACTCAGTGCAAGGAGAGGCTTTTCCTCCACACCAGGGGAAACATCCTGTGTGTCTACTCAGTAGTAAGCCCCATTACAGCAGATGAAGCTTTCTCCCAGGAAAGGGTGCCTGGGATGGCAGCCTTGGAGCCTGCTCAAGGCCAAGCACAAGGACGGGTGAGTGGGAGCCTGCACAGGTCTGTTCGAGAGCAAGCCCCAATGTAGTCCCTGGGCTACTCCCAGGAAGGTGTGGAGGGCTGTAGCCTCAGCCCCCTCCTGTGCAGGTCTACTCACAAGTAAGCTGTAGTCAGTGGGGCTTCCTCCCAGGAAGGTGTGGAGGGTTGTAGCCTCAGCCTCCTCCTGTGCAGGTCTACTCACAAGTAAGCCCCGCTGTAGTCAGTGGGGCTTCCTCCCAGGAAAGTGTGGAGAGGACTGCAACCTGAGAGCTCCAACCAACTTGTCTGCTCAGACTTGACTACAATGGGACTTACTCCCAGGATAGTGTGGAGAGGGTTGCAGCCTGAGTGAGGGAGGACAGGCAGGGAGGGCAGAAGCTGGCCTGTGGCTGCCCCCTACCTCTGGCTTCTTCTCTTCCCCACCTCTGGAGTCTGTGTCCTTTTTTCCTTCCAGCAGGGTGCCTCTGGAAGGTGGGGGGAGTTCTTTAGTATCCATGTAAGATAAGCAGATGTCATAACCGCCATATGTATTGGAATCCTAGAAGATCTGGTGAGGAGGTAGATGTGGTGTCAGCAGTGGCCCCTTTAAGGGTAAGGCCTGGGCATCCAGCAGAGTGTGCTGCACAGCTGCAGCCACTTGAAGGCAAGAGGGCCCTCAGGGATATAAGGAGCACCTGAGGCAGGAAGGGGGGGTGTGGGTTGGAGAAGGAGTGCAGGTTGGAAAGGAGACTGACTTGCCTTATTGACTTTGACTTGGATACTCTGACTGATTTGGCTGACTTACTTTGGAACCTGACCTTGGACTGTGACTTGGCTTATTGACTTTGGACTCTGCCCTGGATGCTCTGACTGACTTTGTGACTAATGGACTGCTGGAGACACTGGTGTTTGGTGTGTGGCTGCTGTGCCCAAGACCTGCTGAGGACCCAGGGTCTGCTGTAGTGGTGGGAGGCTGCTGGCAGGAGAGAGGACCTCTGCAGGTTGAACAGGTGAGCTACCCTGGAGGTGGGGTCCAGCAGGAGTGCAGGGCAGAACCAGGGTCATTTGTTGGGGGAAAGAAGGGGAGCTAATTTGCTTAAAGTGGGCCTAATTCTCCAGGCAGAGAATGGTCTTAGAATCAGGCAAAACACCATAGAGGACCAGGCATCTGAAAACACAGGACAAGAACGTATGACAAAACTAACTAAAAGCTACAAGAGGGGGCTACATTATAAAAATGGGACCTATAAGAGCATAAAGGTAAAAAACAACAACTATATATGCAGTGTTATCTTCATTTTAGATGTCAAAAGGGTTTTGTGGCTCCTGAGGTTTTTTTTTCTCTGGAAAACGGGCCCAAATGGCTCTTTGAGTGTTTAAGGTTGCCGAGCCCTGAACTAAAAGCTCACAAAGTGGTTTACAGAGAAAAATCAAATAACTAAATGGCTCAGACTTGGCATTCGTTCTGTCTGAGTGACACCAGACTGCAGGATGCAGCACATGTCCTGGAAAGCACTGACATAAGGGGTTAGGATTGTGCCCTGAAGGTACTTCAGACACCAGTTTTTGTCAAGTGGCTGTCCGCAATCAACTCTAGCCACCCGTGCTTGCCCTGTGTGTAGTCTTCAAGTACCCTGGTCAGCTATTCTGTACCACAAATCTGTCAGTAAAAGTGACAGGAGGTCGCAGGGTGAAAACAGAAGTACTTGGCCATATCAGAAAATCAATTTCGAAGTTGCTTGTCTTTCTCCTTTTGCTATTTTCCAACTTTTATCTGTGCAAGAAATCCACTGTGTAAGCCTTGATTTTTTTATGTTAACCTTATACATAATTAATGCGCAGGCAATTTCAAGGCCCTGATTAGCTCTGCCTTCCAAAGCTTTTGACACAAGCATACAATGTTCCAAGCTTGCAAGCGTGCTGCTCCATTTGCCTTTAGCCAAAGTTTTCTCCTCAGTTGTTTTCCAGCATGCTGCTTTCTGAATGAATGCTCTTGAATCTTGGTTTGTACATTTTCAACACAATAAAAAACATAGAGAACATGGAGATAAGACCAAGCGTAGAGGGAGAGAAAATTACATTTTATTTCCATATGAAAAAGGAGGCTTTCACTCAAACGGTTATGTAAAATCATAATTTTACTTCCTCTTTCACATGAACACTGTAGCATTAAGCAACTTCTGAGATCATAAGCACTGAGCTGTCTAATGTTTTCTTCCTTTCTGTACTCTTGTATTGAAAGGATTTCTCTCTTCTTCCTAAGTAGTACTTGCTCCTTTTAAAATTTCTGCTTTGCTTTTTCTTGTTCCTTTCAGCCAGGGCTGACCCAGCAGCAATGTGGCCCTAGACACCTTCTTCGAGCAATGAGCTAGAAGAGGTGAGAAACAGATGAGATGTGCCTTCCACATTGTACCTGCCTGTCACCTTACCTGGCCTGCCACCCACCTAGCCGCTTTATCACACACACACACCCCCTCTTCCTGCACATGTAGAGCAGGCCTAGAATAGTGGGAACCCACTTTACTCTCTAGCAGTGCTGCAGCTATTGCAGCAGTGATGCTGAAGAAGCAGCTGTGGCCCACGACCATCTGAAGGTTATTAAAACATATGGTCTCTGACTCCTGCTTGCTACCTTCTCTGTTTATGTAGCTGAAATGTAAACAGCAAATCATATTTATTTAAAGCATTTTTATCCCCCTGCCCCCGGGTAGAGCTCAGAAGGGTTCAGACTGACCTCCGTGAGCTTGCACTTCTCCCCACCCTCAAGACACATCAACACACTTACACCACCACCACTGTACATGGTCAGTTCTTGCTGCTACCAGCTACACAAGTTGAAACCCACATGACAAGTCTTCTCTCCCAGTGGGGGAAAGGGGTGGGCATAGTGTGCATTTTCTGGTCTGTTAGCTGATAGTTCTCCTGAGCAGAGTTCTCTCTTTGGGGGACAGCCTTGACCTACATCCCTGCCTAACTTCTCTCTCTTTCTCAGCACAAATTCCCATTCACTTTCAACAACCTCTCTGGATAGCATTTGGCCACTTAAGGCAAAAGAGATCTGGAGGCTAACTGCTCTTTAGGTAAAGAATTAGACAGACTTCTTTAATTAAAAAAAAAAAAAAGGTTTAATGAGAATAAAAACGGGACAAGAAAAACAGTGAAATTCTGTAACTGAGATCAAAGAGCAGAGTTCAAAAGAAATGATTTTTTTTTTTAAAGTTTCTAACTACAAACATCCCCTGAATCACTAGATTCAATTTACACATTTCAGCATCCTGGTCACCTTGACTGAAGTGGAAAATGACAGCTTAGCAAGCACCCTTGCCCTGGCTGGAGAGCACTGGTATTCTTTATCACTGGGCTTGCATTTTGACTTAATCCAACTGGTCAGCTCTCCTTTATTCCATTTTGGGGAGATTACTGACTCAAACTGTGTTAGGCTGATTGGAAATTAACAGACTCAAATTTCCCAGTTCCAAGTCAGGTGGGCTGACTGGACCAATGTCTAAGTGTGAGATAAACCCAGTCGGAATATTGGAGAGTTTTAGTCAAGGATCATGTTTTCCAGCTATATCAGACAGTCATGGGACTCCAATACACACTTGAGGGGAGAAGGCTACCCATGACATGACTCAGTGGTCTGGAAAGAATAAAGGCTGTGATAGGCTAATTCCTAGGTTGTAATTCCTACAACCTCAGTGTAGGAATAGAAATAAAGTTTATTATTATTATTATTATATTACATTATTGGCATTACATCTAAACCATTTCTCAGACTCCTTAAACACATGATTTTATAAAAGAAAGAGTATAGTTCACTGCATGTGCATTGTGACTTTCCTTTGACAATTAAAGCTTTCTAACATATGCAGGGTGTTTTCCTCTCATCACTCAGTAAGTACAACTGTTAAATGAAAATCCCCCCCTTATGTCTTTAGCTTTGATTTTCTTTTTCTATATCTGGTTATGCTCTATGGACCCTTATTTCATGCAAGCTAAATTGTTCTCCCAGCATACAGGCTACATTTCCAGGACTTTGTCCAAGCCATAAACTCATTGTTAGTGTACACAACCCCTCCCACCCATAGTCACACACTCTGGGTGGAATTTAAGCATCTTCTACAATACTGTATGCAAACTTGAACTGCCTTCCATGAACTGCCTGTATTCTGGAGTTGAAACTCTGTTTCTGATTCATTGTATTATACCTATATCCTGCAGTTTTTCTATGCAGTCTTTGTTAAGTTCCCCTTTCTAGTCATTGACCCCCTGATTGACTTTTGCTGATAACTGATACCTATGTCCTGATCCCCATTCAAATTTCAGGATACTTGTACATATGAAAGCAGTACTCCAAGTACCCAGCATTTAGTTAAGCAATCAGCAATCAAGCTACCCTCCAGCTCAGCACATAGGCACTAGAGGTCTTTCTCCCTCCCTCTCTCCGACACACTTGTGTTGTGTCAGAGTGTCCTCTCTCCCTCCAACTGCTCTACAGGACAGGAAACTATCTTGCACCTTGAACTCTTTTCAACCCCCCCCCCCGTCTCCCCATCTTCAGCTAGCAGCTAGGATTGGCATAGCAGAGACACCTTCCCTGCAACCCCCTTCCTCTTCTGTTTTCTTCAGGTGCACCAAATACACTTCACATGCAATCTCCATGAAAGCTAGGTACACTATATTCAATTATTAGGCCCAAGAAGCATACCCCTATCATTTCTCCATGTGCATTATTTTACCTTTGTTCTTTTGTAATAAAACCATAATCTTTTATTGAAAGTTACCTTTCTCTCAGCCTCCTCTTTAAGCAAAAGGGAATTTCTCTGCATTACACCGTCTTGTTATCCAGCCTAAGGTCCTGATGTTCCAATAAGGGCAGTGTAATAATTCCCCTAAACAGAAACAGCCCTTTTTGATAATGCAACCAGACCCAACACATCTCCGTTTAAAGGAGAGGACCTGTGGGTCAAAGAATATTGCATCTAGAAGCTCTGAGTATTGAAACCTTTCCCTTTTTATAAACTAAAGCTCTGTAGCACATCACCTCTCTGAAACCTAAAACGTGTGGCCTACCTTCTTGCACATTCCTCTCTCACTCTTGATGTACCTATCCCCCCCCCCACTATTAAAAGATTCTCCTTCCAAGCAACATTTTCCTTCAACCCCATCCGAAGCTGTACTCGCATCTCATAGCCTGTGGAATGTCAATTTTATTATATAGCAATTATGTGTAAATGGGAAAACAGACAAAAGCAAAAGAAAACCATTTCATCATATATCTAGAAGCTTTGCTTGGCATATCCTAAGCGCTTTAAACACTTATTTCTATTTTGGGATATAATCTTCCATTTTTCAGTCCTGATTTTTACCTCCCAATCTGTTCTGGATGTTTTTGTTTTTGCTTCTAGAAATCACAATAAAAAAAAAACAGAAAAAGAAATCCAAGGCTATAACAAATCTACTTTTATCAGTGATGATGTTAATAGTGAAATTGGATTAGTGAGAATATAATTTTTTTTTCTCCTTTTGTGTTTCAGAAAATGATCAGGAATAGCCTGAAAATGCATCTCTTCATTTTTTCCGAAGAGGGTAATCACTATAAGAGAAATCCTTTAATCTTTTAATTTTCTAAAAACGTAAAGTCAGAATGCACTTCAGAACTCGAGAACTATATTCACACCAAATGAGCAGAGGAGGAGTTGAGAGGCAAAGAGTTGCAACACAATACCCAACAGAATAAAGGGCAATAATAGCTCTTTCTTAGCAGGAGCAGCAGTGCCAATAGACCTAAAATTTATATTCTTAGCCTTCTTAGTAACACAGATACCAATATTATTGTGACAGAACAGAACTGGGTCAGCCAAAAAACATACCTTGGCAACTGTCCATGGGCTCCTCATTTGTCTACTAGATAACCACCCTTTACTAAGTTTCCATTTGCCATTCCTCTAAATAGCACATTTGCAGTGGTAAGTAAAGCAATAATTTCATGGCCTAGACCTGAGGTATTCAATCTGTGTGTCCCACCTGGTGAGGCGGGACTAGCCTCCAGGGGCATCGCCAGGCATCTCAGGGAGAGAGGCTGTGCTGGGCTGCTCTGCTGCATGTGCTGCCTCCTGACTTGCTGCTTTTCTGCAGCTGTGAACAAGGTGGGTGGAGCAGCATGAGGCTGGGAGGGCTGTGAAACATGGTGGGGGGAGGTGGGAGAGAAGGCTTACTCAGAAGTAAGTCCTATTTTGTTCAATGGGGCTTACTCTCAGTTAAGCATGGTTAGGATTGCAGACTCAGAGTGCTGGCAGCCTTGTTTCTAGTGTATAATTATAACACCTTCATCCCCATTTTGGGGGTAACTGAGGCCAGGTGTTGTAATGGGGAGCCGTAGCCAATGGCTACAAGGATCAGGGGAGGCGCGAGCTGGAAACATTCGAGAACCACTGGCATAGACCTATAGAAATAACCACATATACTATCAGTGACTTTAGCTTTGCATGTAATTCACCTGCAGGGAGACCATGGAAACAGTTGTTTGGTGCTCCACTGCTGCATTCACTTTTTGCCATGAAAGAAAAATCATGATAGAGAAATAAACCTCCCAGCAGTGCATCTGGACAGAAGTTGAACCCTGTCACATTTCCCAATTGTTGCTCTACTCCTAATGAGAAAGTACCAATATGAAAGACATGGCTGCAACTTAGGGCAATACATATTTACAGGGAAGCATGAAGGTAAATATTGGAAACACAAATATTGGAAACTTAGAATGAAACATCATAAGAACATAAGAACATAAGAACAGCCCCACTGGATCAGGCCATAGGCCCATCTAGTCCAGCTTCCTGTATCTCACAGCGGCCCACCAAATGCCCCAGGGAGCACACCAGATAACAAGAGACCTCGTCCTGGTGCTCTCCCCTACATCTGGCATTCTGACTTAACCCATTCCTAAAATCAGGAGGTTGCGCATACACATCATGGCTTGTACCCCATAATGGATTTTTCCTCCAGAAACTCGTCCAATCCCCTTTTAAAGGCGTCTAGGCTAGACGCCAGCACCACATCCTGTGGCAAGGAGTTCCACAGACCGACCACGCGCTGAGTAAAGAAATATTTTCTTTTGTCTGTCCTAACCCGCCCAACACTCAATTTTAGTGGATGTCCCCTGGTTCTGGTATTATGTGAGAGTGTAAAGAGCATCTCCCTATCCACTCTGTCCATCCCCTGCATAATTTTGTATGTCTCAATCATGTCCCCCCTCAAGCGTCTCTTTTCTAGGCTGAAGAGGCCCAAACGCCGTAGCCTTTCCTCATAAGGAAGGTGCCCCAGCCCCGTAATCATCTTAGTCGCTCTCTTTTGCACCTTTTCCATTTCCACTATGTCTTTTTTGAGATGCGGCGACCAGAACTGGACACAATACTGCAGGTGTGGCCTTACCATCGATTTGTACAACGGCATTATAATATTAGCCGTTTTGTTCTCAATACCCTTCCTAATGATCCCAAGCATAGAATTGGCCTTCTTCACTGCTGCCGCACATTGGGTCGACACTTTCATCGACCTGTCCACCACCACCCCAAGATCTCTCTCCTGATCTGTCACAGACAGCTCAGAACCCATCAGCCTATATCTAAAGTTTTGATTTTTTGCCCCAATGTGCATGACTTTACACTTACTGACATTGAAGCGCATCTGCCATTTTGCTGCCCATTCTGCCAGTCTGGAGAGATCCTTCTGGATCTCCTCACAATCACTTCTGGTCTTTACCACTCGAAAAAGTTTGGTGTCGTCTGCAAACTTAGCCACTTCACTGCTCAACCCTGTCTCCAGGTCATTTATGAAGAGGTTGAAAAGCACCGGTCCCAGGACAGATCCTTGGGGCACACCGCTTTTCACCTCTCTCCATTGTGAAAATTGCCCATTGACACCCACTCTCTGCTTCCTGGCCTCCAACCAGTTCTCAATCCACGAGAGGACCTGTCCTCTAATTCCCTGACTGTGGAGTTTTTTCAGTAGCCTTTGGTGAGGGACCGTGTCAAACGCCTTCTGAAAGTCCAGATATATAATGTCCACGGGTTCTCCCGCATCCACATGCCTGTTGACCTTTTCAAAGAATTCTATAAGGTTTGTGAGGCAAGACTTACCCTTACAGAAGCCATGCTGACTCTCCCTCAGCAAGGCCTGTTCGTCTATGTGTTTTGAGATCCTATCTTTGATGAGGCATTCCACCATCTTACCCGGTATGGATGTTAGGCTGACCGGCCTATAGTTTCCCGGGTCCCCCCTCTTTCCCTTTTTAAAAATAGGCGTGACATTTGCTATCCTCCAATCTTCTGGTACTGTGGCTGTTTTGAGGGACAAGTTGCATACCTTAGTCAAGAGATCTGCAACTTCATTCTTCAATTCCTTAATAACCCTTGGGTGTATGCCATCAGGGCCCGGTGACTTATTGATCTTTAATTTATCAATGAGGTCTGAAACATCTTCTCTTTTAACCTCTATCTGACTTAACTCCTCGGTCAGGAGGGGCCGTTCGGGCAGCGGTATCTGCCCGAGGTCTTCTGCCGTGAAGACAGATGCAAAGAACTCATTTAATTTCTCTGCCATCTCTAAGTCTCCTTTTATCTCCCCTTTCCCTTCCTCACCATCCAGAGGGCCAACCGCTTCTCTGGCGGGTTTCCTGCTTCTAACATATTTGAAGAAGCTTTTATTATTCCCCTTAATGTTGCTGGCCATGCGTTCCTCATAGTCTCGCTTGGCCTCCCCTATCACCTTCTTACATTTCTTTTGCCACAGTTTATGTTCCTTTTTATTCTCTTCATTAGGGCAAGACTTCCATTTACGGAAGGAAGCTTCCTTGCCCTTCACAGCCTCTCTAACTTGGCTGGTTAGCCATGCGGGCACTCTCCTGGATTTAGTGGAACCCTTCTTTCTTTGCGGTATACACCTCTGCTGGGCCTCTATTACTGTTGTTTTAAGCAGCCTCCATGCACTCTGGAGAGACTGGACTCTTTTTACCCTCCCTTTCAACCTCCTTCTAACCAGCCTCCTCATTTGAGGGAAGTCCGCCCGTCGGAAGTCAAGGGTTTTTGTTAGAGATTTGCCTGGTATTCTTCCCCCAACGTGCACGTCAAAACGGATCGCAGCATGATCACTGTTCCCCAATGGCTCAGTAACGTTTACATCTCTAACCAGGTCCTGCGTACCGCACAAAATTAAATCCAGAGTCACCTGTCCTCTGGTGGGCTCCTTGACTAGCTGATCTAAGCCACAGTCATTTAGCATTTAGCAAGTCATTTAGCATCCTTGGGACATACCACGTTTCACCTCTTTCCATTGTGAAAACTGCCCATTTGCACCCACTCTCTGCTTGTTACACATGCACAGGGTTGCACTGCCCAGTTCATTAATCAGAGCACTCTGTCCCATAGGAGACCATTCTGAAAGTACCTTGGTCCCATGCCATTTAGAAATTTAAAGGTCAGCACCAGCATGTTGGACTGAATCAACAGCAGAAAAACAGGCAACACTGTGAACTCAGTAAAGGATGGGACAAATAGGATCCTATCTCCTGGCTCCTGCTACAGTTCTAGTAGCTACATTGCAGATCATTTGAAGTTTTTAAATTGCCTTCCAAGGCAGCCAGACTTAGAATGTATTGCGTTAATCCCTAGTGGTGATTAGGAAAAAAGTTTAAATATAAAATTTATATAAATAAATTAGAGATGGAACTTAGATGAGTGAATAAATGAATGAATGGGCTCATTCATTCAACCTCTCTGGCCCTCAGAACACCCTCCAGACCCAACCAGTGCACAGCTCTGATCGTGTTCAGTTGACTGGGCCAGAGGCTTTCAGGGGACAAGAGCCTGGCTGTGGGCCAGACAGAGGCTTGCTGTGGGCCGCATCTGGCCCCTGGGCCGAGGTTTGGAGACCCCTGGTCTAGAACCATTGCAACTCCAGCCCCATCTCAGTGAAACCACCTACAAAGATACAGTGATCAAAGATACTCAAAAAGCTGAGAGATCCTGGAGGAACATGTTCAAACTCCTCCTGGTCACCTCCCACTGCATTTTCCATTCCAGAACTGAACCAGAAGCCAGAGTGGAAAGGATTGAAATAATCAGCATCATCCAATAAAACCATAGCAAGTTTATCTCTACATACCTGAATGCCCTATCCAGAAAAGGCAAATAAGAAACAAGGAGAAAATATTTGCTTGTGTCAAGTGAGTCTTTCTTTTCAGAAAGGGCTTCACAACAGCCTCCACAAAGGCAGTCAGAACCTCAATTTCCCCCTCAAAGAATCTTTTATTAGCTCTATGGCCCTTATGCTAGAGTTGCAATTGATCATTCAGCCACTGAAATGTGAAAATAAAATCCTCATATTGAGTCAACTGCTGTAATTTCATCAGGTTCTGATCTGAAAACTTTGATGGCCCATCTACCACTCTTTCAGCACATTGATTTACTCAGTGCTTTTTTTGTAAAACGAAAGGTGCAGGAACTCACAACTTGTTAATCTTTTATTTATTTATTTATAAACCATTTTTTATTGGAGAAATAAAATATTTTTATGTGCTTCCCCCTAAAGATGAACTTACTTCTGAGTAGACATGCATAGGATTGGGCTGTCAATCTCCACATCCCCTTCCCCCTAGCTACATTTTCTACACATGGGGAAAAATACTGTACAGGTACACTTGTAGCATGTAGTATGTAGTGTGGTACTACTTCGAGGAGAGGAAGCAGTGAATGGATTCTGAAAAATGGCTTACATGAGTTCCATGTAGTAAAATTACTCTAAGCAACTGTGGGAGTAAGAACAAAAAAGGAATTCTTACACGAGAGGGGTCCTTAGGTGCACATAGAAACAGCTACGTTTGCAAACAAGTGATTAAATATGGTTTAATTCAGGTATCAGAATACTCTGTGTCTTTGGGAAGGCGCTTGGCATGCAATTGTATGCTGCCCTGAGCAGCTGCTGTGCACTGCTGGAAAGGAGCTGCAAACGCTGGCTGGCGGAGGACATGCTTGTGGGGAAAGGATGAGGAGGATCTCTGGCAAGGCTGGACAGCACGTTGTACACACATAGAATCCCTTTTCACCTGCCCTTAGCATGTGAAAACGGGTGCAGATATATATCTCTGAGCGAATGCCTCTGTTTTGCTCCCCCCCCGGAATGCCTCCGAAGGGGAGGGGCACCTGCAAAAAGGTGCCGGAACTCTGTCCCCCCACGTTCCATTAGAAAAAAAGCCCTGGATTTACTAGTCAAGCTTCCAGAAAGAATATTATGTTTTTTCACAGTACAGTATCTGCATTCTTGCAGCACTTTAACCCTCCTGTATTAGACCCTCTTCACTGTCCTAATACTTTAGCTCTTTCACACAAAGACGTTTTCATTGTGAGGAAAAAAAAAATTGGTGCTTACGCAGTCTTAAAACTCCAGGTCTGCAGAATGCCATGTGGCTGCAAACAAAGAATGGTGTTACTTCGAGTGAGGAATTGATTGTATTGAGTGTCTTGATGCACAGATTAAGTGTGCTGAAATTCAAAGTGGCTACCACATTTTCTGTGGAAATCTGCGGTTCAAGATAAAAGAAAAGGAACTGCAAAATGGTTCCATTTGGCAGCACTTGCCAAACATAGACAACAGAGAAACTGATTATCTCATCTAGTGCCCAGGCTAACCTCCATTGTGCACAAACAGCAAGCAAGTTGCATAAAAACCTGTTGACCCCACCTCTGCTGCTATTAGGTCGTGAGGTGAAATGGAGGAGATTCTCTCAGTGACCTTGACACAAATCATTCATCTCACCTATTCCTTTGCACTTGTGTCGGACTTGGAAAGCTTCCACAGATAGGACGAGGATGAGCATAGGTAAACATCCTATGAGCCACAACATTGAAACCACAGGCTCCTGGCACCATATTCTAGCAGTGGTTGGGCTTCCCAACCATTGCTGGAATGTCAGATAGTATCAGAACATCGGGAACATTTTTTGGCCAATTGCCTCATGCACAGAGTTGCTTGGTGGGTTGAATGCTTAATTTCTAAAAAGGAGAGGCACCAGGGTTCAAATAATGCTAGGAAATCATACTATCCTCCGGCATCTTTAATTCTAAAAATGTGGATATACAGTAATTTGCGATCATTCGGTGGGGAGCAAAAGACATTCTGCACATTCCAAAGACACTTTTTTATTATATAACTTTACAACTATTAACAAAGTACCACCTGTACCATCCTGACCTCTTTGGAAAAGAATATGTAGCAAATAATGTAGAACGTGTAGCAAAAATGTAATAAATATTCCCAATTTTCCAGGATTCTGACAGATTCTCAGACCAAGTTGTGCAGAACACTGGCATAAATTTGTCAAAGATCCCTAACTCCTTGCACATACCCATGCTATTCTTCAAATTTTTTGCTGAAGATGACATGGGCCAGACATGTGTTCAGATCACCACAACACACAGTAAACCTGAACTTCGACAAGGTCTTGCACTGACAGACAAGAAACCACCTTGCTATGAAGTAGTACTGCATTCAACCAATATTTAAATACAGGCAACATTATATGCTACGGCCCACTATATTATTGGCAGGTAAATTTTGTTTAAAAGCAACATCCTGTAAAAGAGACATGGAATGACAAGTTTTAGGGAACAAAGATATGATTCAAGCCATTTTAATGCTTCCTGGGTTTTGACATTAGGTAGGCTTTTTAAAACAGCCCTGCAGTTCTGTTACAATCTTGGCAAATATCAAGAGCAGCTATGTTTGATAAAGCAAATGGCAGCCCTTCCCAGAATTTCTTTAATGTACTCCAGTGTCACTGCATAGAAAATGCTCAATAATCTTCACTGTGCCCTGCCTGAGTTTCTTGGTTGTGTTCATTTTTTCCTAATATTTTCTCACTCTTATTGCTGAATTGATTCTTCAAGCTCTCCAAGTCCAAGCCGTTTGACAGTAGGGAAAAAAAATCTACAGGAACACATGCTAGATGTTCTGCCTTAATACCGAAAGCTATACACAAACTTGAGGCAGACAGAAACCAGAGAAGATACAGACAATGTCAGAGAACAATGAAAGGCATTAGGAAAATATCCTCCATAGCCCCTAAAATGGAGTGATCCCATAATACCAGACACAAAATGTTCCTTATGTTCAGCAATGCATAAACATAACTCTTGTATAACAAAGTGTTTTCACTAGTAAAATATATACTGGAAACCCATTCATGACATAAACCATACAAAGTACTAGGACCTGTTAGGATATGTTAACTTTCAAGACTAAAACTTTAAGATGTTATTAACACAGAGTGACTAGTAAACCTGCCCTCATTACAACCTGGGGCAGATCTGTGACATGCTGCCCCCTATGACATGCTGCCCCCTCTGACATGCTGCCCCCCCAGCACACTTCTCCCCCAAGGAGGCTCACGGAGTCTTGTGTGACATTCCACAGCGGTTCAGAAGCCTTCTCCAGCTGTTTCAAACAAAACTTCCAGTATCCAGACAAAACCGGAAGTATTGCTTAAAACAGCGGGGGAAGCCTCAGAAGGCTTCTGAACCACTGTTGAATGCCATGTGGAACATCACTTGCCCACCGAATAGCTTGTATGGGCAGGCAGCGCGATGTGGCAGGGATGCAATGAGTGCGCAGCAAGCATGGCACCCAGGGCATTTGCCCCGCCTATCCTGGCTCGCCACTGCAGACAGTTCTGCATTGGTGAGAAGACTGTGAGCCCTCTGACCAGCCTGCACCAGTATGATTTCTCTACAAGGGGGCAGAAGTAAAACTCTGGAAACTCTGAATGTAGTTGTACAGTAACCAGACTATATAACTATTGACAGGTCATTTCTCCAGACATTTTCTTCTTGATCTCTTCATGTGACCTAATCATGGGCATATGAATGTTGGATGTCTATTTATTTTATTAGATGGTTGTCTGCCTAATAGCCCCAGAGGCCCCAGCAGTGTTCCTTAATGACAAGTAATGGAATCGCTCCTCAATGGGCATTTATGGTTGGGCCCAATACTGAGATCTTGAATTTGAATAAAGAGCCACCAGCACTGGACTGTTCCTCCCAGTTGTGTAGAAAGGTGGCCACTTGAGTGAAAAACAATCTACTGCTTACAGCTGCTACTGGCTGAGAGAGAAGGAATTTATGTTGAGCATAAATCAGTTTGAAGATACCTTTGGAGTGCAGCTGCAAGGGAGTGGGTCTCTCTGAGGATTTGATATGAGGTGGCAGACTTCCTGCCAAATAAGGATACTTTCAACTGAGTCTCAACTTTGGTTTATTAACAAGATAGAACTGATTTCACTGCAGAGGTGAAAGAGTGGCTTCTCCTGTTAAACAGGCACTTTATGAATTGACTGGTGTGATCTCCAAAGCATCCTGCAAACCTTGCTTTGACTCACGCTCTCAACGATATACAAATGATTCTGCAGAAGAACAATAGGTCCACAATTTCACTGCCAACCAATATAAGAATTTGTTGTTGTTTTCTAACCCAGGGGTCTCTAAGCTTTTTGGCCAAAGGGCCACATCAAATATCTGGTGTTGAGGGCTGGAAAAAAAATTAAATATAAAATTTAAATAAACACATTAGAGATGGAATTTAGATGGATGAGTAAATGAATGGGCTCCAATGTTCATACTTCTCTAAGAACGAACACAGCTCAAGAAATAAAGCACACACTTAAATGGACCCCATTCCCTCACCCCACAAGCACAACTCTGGTTGTGTTTGGTCAACTGGGCCAGAGAATCTCAGGGGATCAGAGGCTGGCCACGGGCCTGATAGAGACTCGTCCTGGGTCGCATCTGTCCCCTGGGCCAGGGTTTGGAGACCCCTGCATACAGGGGCTTTCAAAGTTGTGACACCCAGGAGGGTTGTGAGCAGTGTGGAAGAGGGTCACAAAGCTTTGAAGAACAAGGTTTAATGCCTGGAACCTCCGAGTAGGGCTTAGGAAGACGCAGTCTGAAAATCCAGAAAAACCACTGCCAATGTGTATAAACAATACTGAGCTCAATGGATCAATTATCTTACTTCAGGAATTTTCAGAGTGTGGGTCACAACTGGCTATAATACAAGGAGAAGGGTTGGATAAAGTTATATATTTGGGGGGGGGTCACAATAACAGAGTTTGAAAACCCCTGCCATACTATATTGGTTACATATCCCACTAAAGTTGACCCCCTTTACTGTTATTGGAAATCAGCTATAGCATCTACGCATAATAAAGATCCATTTTAGAGAGGCACTGATTAGCTTGTTTTCTCTTCTTGGAATCAAGCTAAGAGTGTATATATAGGCAACCTTCAGTCTCGAAAGACTATGGTATCGCGCTCTGAAAGGTGGTTCTGGAACAGCGTTTAGTGTGGCTGAAAAGGCCAATCCGGGAGTGACAATCCCTTCCACACCAGGAGCAAGTGCAGTCTGTCCCTGGTCTGTCTCCCTGGCTATGGGCCTTCCTTCTTTGCCTCTTTGCCTCAGACTGTTGGCCAAGTGTCTCTTCAAACTGGGAAAGGCCATGCTGCACAGCCTGCCTCCAAGCAGGCCGCTCAGAGGCCAGGGTTTCCCACTTGTTGAGGTCCATTCCTAAGGCCTTCAGATCCATCTTGCAGATGGCCTTGTATCGCAGCTGTGGTCTACCTGTAGGGCGCTTTCCTTGCACGAGTTCTCCATAGAGGAGATCCTTTGGGATCTGGCCATCATCCATTCTCACGACATGACTGAGCCAACGCAGGCGTCTCTGTTTCAGCAGTGCATACATGCTAGGGATTCCAGCACGTTCCAGGACTGTGTTGTTAGGAAGTATATTAACATTTAAAGTTTCAGCGCATCCCATTTGACAAAAATGCACTTGCCAACAGCATAATCTAGTTCTTTGCACACTGAGAAAAATACAGAAGAAGAAAAGGAAAACCATAATCCCAAAGTCTGAACAGTTTTCCCCCTATATTGCTGCCAACAAGAATACTTAATTTTTTTTATTTATGCTTCATATTTTCTTTTAGCAAAACACAGCATGACTCACACTACACATACACATGTGCTACACAAACACACATATGCACACACCTTCCCTTCAGAATATAAACTCGGTAAGAATTTTAAATGATGAAAAAGAGAACAGTCTTTTGGGTTCTGAAGAGTTGGAACCTCACCTCTAAGCCTGGAAGAGAATGTTGTGAAAAATATAAATCCTGTCAAGTTTCATATACAGCAAGGATAAACTTTCAGCGTTAGAGCCAAGCAATGTCCCCTGCTCCTGAGGTTTTCAAATTCCAGCCTTCATAACGGAACACGTGCCAGAGCTGCGAGGCTTGCAAGTGAAAATATACCAGATATACTCGGCATTGTGCCTTCAGCTTAAGCAGCGTCTGACCCTTACACAGCTTGAGCCCAGCATTCCATTTCTGCATGGCTACTTACTGCTTGCAAAGGTGTTGCTAGTGAAGTACGGCATGCAAACTATGGCCTACACTAGAAGAGGGGCAGTACACCATTTTGCCATTTCAACTGCATTCTGGCATTTCAGTCTGAAATCAGTGGGGGGACTAATTTTTGTAGGAAATCTGACAATTGCTCAGTCAACATAAAGGCTCCATCTCCTGCTCCTTTTGGGCCACCACTATGCAGGAATAGGCTTCCATGTAAAGAATAAAAGATTGTCTGGTGGTGCTGACAGACATGAAAACTTAAGCGAGGGAGGAAGAAGAATCACTGCAAACTGCAAGAATCACATGTAACAGACCAAGATGTTGGAAGAGCAGGAAGAAGGGAAACAAAATGGGCTATTAGGGAGAGATATGCCACTCCTGAATGGCAAACCTAGGCCTATGGCTTCATACACAAGTGAAACAAGTTTCCATTACAAGTAGTGTTGCTTGCAGTGGAAGCCTCAACACCTAGGAGGGGTGAACAACCTGGTAAATCCTGGTAATATCCTGCTTGTTGTCCTAATTTTTGCGTGCAGCCTCTTGTAAGGAACAAATTTTTTAAACAGTAAAACTTGTCCCATGAGAGAACGGGTGAAAAAATGACAACTACCTTAGTTGCTGTTTCTTTTATGACATTCATCTATCTGAAAGTGTTCCTTGCCCCCAACACAAGCTGCAGCTCAAGTTGCTATTCTCAGCTGCTAACTCAAAGGGTATCGACTCTCTCCTGTAAATCACGTTTGCATTTTTCCTACTGCTGAATCCCAGCCAAGATGTCACACGTTTCAAACCACTTGTCTTTTCCTACTTATCTGATGCCGCCTACTTCAAATGAACTCTCCCCTCTCAAGTTTTCCGCTAAACTTCATCCAACACTGCTCTCATCTCTCAGTTGTATCTTGTCTTGCTTTTGTTAAGACTGTAAACATGTCTCATTGTGACACAGTGCCAAGTCAAATGAGGACAGGCCATGCCCACAGACGTTCTGTGACCACATCTGTAACTAGCACCTGGGTAGAAAAAAATGATACGGAAATTAAACAGTTTTAAACCTGAAACAATATTGTATTTTCCCCTCTGTTTTTACAACCCAATTATATGGTTCAGACAAAATGGCTGTTTTGCCAGGTATTAAGCCACAATTACTCTAACACAATGTAACTTCCTGTCATCTGCACTTTCAGCTGGGTGTTTTGCTAGCTGAGGCTGTGTGGCAGGATCTTACCCTGTCTATGATAAACTTCATGCTAAACTCTGTACTATGAACAGAGTTAGAGTCATATAGCACAATCCTATGCATGAGTACTTAGAACTAAGTTCCACTATGATCAGTTGGGCTTATTCCGAGGAAAGAGAGTTCCGCTCAAGGACTGCATTCTTACTTATTCAAAACATTTTTAAAAGTGTTCACAAAATTCTGCCCAATATTCCTGAAAATCAATCAAATGTAGCAGACCACCTTGTCCCTAAGGTTCAGGTGCAATATGTCTTCATTGTACATCCATGTGCAAAATAGTCCTGTAAAGGACTATACCCAAGAGGCAGTTATTCTTAATATTTAATTATAAGACCAAGGCTGAAAAATACTAACTTGCCCAAGGCCATTCAGCAAGTCCATGATTGTGATGTGAATTTGTCAGTGGCTGCAAGACAGCTAGCCAGAATTAGACTCCTTATTTTTAAATCAGCTTTAAAATGAAAGTATGTTGGTGTGGTATTAAGCATTGCCCCATTGCCTACAACCCTATGCTCCATTACTAGGGACTAGGCCTCATTTAACTCACAGGGCCTTACTTCTGAGCAACATTCAGAGGATTTAGCTACACAACGTATTTTGTTGAGGTGAGTCACACCATGCAACTATTTCCACTGGCTCTAGCATCCAGTCACTAATTAATCAAATAAAATATGTTCTTATTCTGGGAAGAGAGCTTAAAAGAACATTGTGAAATAACAACAATCTCTAGCCCTGCAAACCATCAGATCAGAGATTAAGCTCAACAGTTCCAGAACTAGAGGATGCTAAAAGTGGATTTCTGCAACAAAGAGTTGTCCCAGATTAAAACTCAATCTGCTTATTTCCTGTTTTCGGCTCTCAGAGGCAATGTTTTCATGAACGTAAATGTCATGTTTACAATCGTTATTTTGGCTGACTTCATAACTGCAAAGAGATATTGCCAAGCAGCATTTAGAATAAATGCCATAAAGCCAAATATGCATGATATTATCCCCATCAGCTCCGTTTAAATAGAAAAATCCACTTGGGGGGGGGGGTAATTACCCAAACAGTACTGGGAAGGATGCTTAACCCTTGGGCATTTTTCTGCTCCAAATGATTGCCCCAGTAACCTTTGCCCATGCAAAATTCATGGTGCCACACTAAGAAATGGCAGGAAGCAACAAACAAAAAGAATTAAACCCCATCCACCACTGTTTACCTGATTCTGATTTCCCCTCCAGAAGAGACTTTCCTATTTTAAAGAAGTGCTTTTCACATGCATCATTCAGCCCTTAGAATTTTTTTTAAGGATACTCTGGCCTTAAGCCTTGGAAATCATTAAGACTTCTCAGATTAGAAATGCAACTACTATGGCTGAAACTATCAACCCTCAAAGTCTTCCCTCTTGCACTGAAATCTTGTCAAGAGCTTTGAGGGTCAAAATGCACATCAATAACTCAACAGCTCCAAAGCGGGGAGTATTGTGGGGGTGGGGGGGAGGGAAGGGGCAGCAAGAAGGCTGGGATGTATGCAGATTCTACACTTGTGTACATCTCTGTACTGGTTTTTATTGGCACAAACCTCCATGCAAGTCACACATCATTTGTACTCCTGGTAATTTCAACATTAACGAACTTTACAATACTTTCTAGGAAAAATGGAAGAAGGAGAAAAAGTAAGATTCCTGATTTTAGAAATGGGCTATGTCAGAATGCTAATGCAAGGGAGGGCACCAGGATGAGGTCTCTTGTTATCTGGTGTGCTCCCTGGGGCATTTGGTGGGCCACTGTGAGATACAGGAAGCTGGACTAGATGGGCCTATGGCCTGATCCAGTGGGGCTGTTCTTATGTTATGAAGCCAGTGCTGGAAAAAAAACTCCAGTTAGTTACTGCAGTTCTTATTCTGTGTTATTTCCTTCCATTTGCTCATTATAACCAGTGTGACAGGCAGGTGGATGGGAGGAACAAAGAAAGCAGGGAGAAAACTCTAGCTTCTTTGTCTTGTTCTTCACTAAGGCACTGAAAATGACAGTGTGTGGATCTCTGGGTTGCACCCCTTCTTTCATCTAAAAGCACTTCTTCAGCTAAACCAAAGTCTATTCAAACTTTCCAAAGACAAAAAAGAGAAACCCAAAGAACTAGCACGTCTCCTTCTCCTTTTCATGATATTGCCTGAAAGGGGTCTTGCATACTAAATCACACCCATGCTAAAATCATGAATTCTATACATCAGTGTTTCTCAAACTGTGGGTCAGGACCCACTAGGTGGGTCGCAAGCCAGTTTCAGGTGGGTTCCCATTCATTTCAATATTTTATTCTTTACTTTATTAGACGGATGTGTGACTGCATTTTGGGAAAATGTTACAGATCTGTCCTTTTCACAGGCTACTATGTATATGCTTTTAACAATGACAGTCAATGGGACTTAATCCTGGGTAAGTGTGGATAGGATTGCAGCCTAAGATTAACATAAGAACATAGGAACAGCCCCACTGGATCAGGCCATAGGCCCATCTAGTCCAACTTCCTGTATCTCACAGCGGCCCACCAAATGCCCCAGGGAGCACACCAGATAACAAGAGACCTCATCCTGGTGCCCTCCCCTACATCTGGCATTCTGACTTAACCCATTTCTAAAATCAGGAGGTTGCGCATACACATCATGGCTTGTACCCCATAATGGATTTTTCCTCCAGAAACTTGTCCAATCCCCTTTTAAAGGCGTCTAGGCTAGACGCCAGCACCACATCCTGTGGCAAGGAGTTTCACAGACCGACCACACGCTGAGTAAGGAAATATTTTCTTTTGTCTGTCCTAACCCGCCCAACACTCAATTTTAGTGGATGTCCCCTGGTTCTGGTATTATGTGAGAGTGTAAAGAGCATCTCCCTATCCACTCTGTCCATCCCCTGCATAATTTTGTATGTCTCAATCATGTCCCCCCTCAAGCGTCTTTTCTAGGCTGAAGAGGCCCAAACGCTGTAGCCTTTCCTCATAAGGAAGGTGTCCCAGCCCCGTAATCATCTTAGTCGCTCTCTTTTGCACCTTTTCCATTTCCACTATGTCTTTTTTGAGATGTGGCGACCAGAACTGGACACAATACTCCAGGTGTGTATTGTTAAAACTCTTCCTGCTTGATGAGGTCACTTCTGGTCATGACATCACTTCCAGTGGGTCCTGACAGATTCTCATTCTAAAAAGTGGATCCTGACACTAAAAGTTTGAGAACCACTGCTATAAGTCATTCAGGGCTCATTGTGAGTAAAACCCGAAAACCTTACCTGGACTATCTTAGGCAAGGGAAGACAGTATGAATGGAAACATGCCTGTCTGATTGTCAGTATTTTGATGAGTACAGTTGAAATGCATTAGGCATTCTGTGAATAAACTTCTAAGTACCCACTGGAATGTGTATTCCTTCTTACCTAGTAGTATACAATCAAAGGTATTTGTACCTACTACAAAGGTATTGTATTACCTACAATCTAGGTACTAGATTGTATCTTTTCTCTGGTCAAGCTTCACTCATGGCCTTATTCACTTTCAACCTCCTCTGTAGCACAGGGGATGGCTGGCTGGCTTGAATCATCTGGACACAGTTCCCTTGCAGACACTTTCTTCTGTGTCCTTGCCCTCTTTTAATGGCATACTGCAGTCCATACTGAAGTGAATACAATAATCATTGCTGGGGCACAGGGAAGTTCACAAAACAGAGCCCAGTGGAGCTCTGATTATGGAGAATGAGTCAACTATATGAGGAAAAGTCTTTTAAGCAAGTCAAAGACAGCCCAGATTATGTTGCCTTATATAAATAAGAAAGAGGCCAGTTTTACACTATACTCTTAATGGACAACAACTGAAATGGTTTAACAGAAATATTTTAATTGTCACTGCAATCACAAGCGTTTACTCGCTGGTTATAGAACATTTTATGCTCTTGTACTGTCAGCTGACTGATGCCATTTTTCCCTTGAGGAAGGTTCATGTTTGTCAAGTATAAGCTGCATTTGTGCTGTTGATTAAGACATGATAACTTATTTATAATGTTTCAATAACTTTTAAATAATTGATAGGTTATTGGCGAAGCATGACAGAGCACCCACTCACCAATACAGCAATGTATAAAAAAGCTACAAACCTTTGATTGCTATTTATCTTTATTAAAGTGATATCGTTCAAGGATGAATTCAAATTGAGAACATCTGCAAACCATTTGGCATGAAATCCATTGCTTCGATATAGACTATATCCTTTCTCGCTGAACATCTGCTCTAATGGGGGAGAGAACAGCAAACCAAATAAGGAAACCAACCAAAGTGCATGAGACAAACACAGTCTCATGCAGCACTTGCCATAAAGATTTTAATCAAAGATAAGATATTAATAATACGTGCCACTGCAGAGCTTTTGCAAACATAATCAAAGAACAAGGCTATCTGGTTTGAAGGGAAAGTTAATATCAGCTTCCGCCAAGAATTAATTCTGTCCTTCCTCTTTATGAAAAGCAAATGTATTACAATCATCCTTTGAATCAGCAACACTAATCAATTTAGGACTAGCTCCCCAGGCACTGATACACATACAGCTGGGCTGCCTCTTCAGTGGAACATATGTTCTGTTGATGCTGGAAAGCATGCTCCAGCAGTGCTATGTGTCAGAGCACCGGTAGGAAGGCCAGAGCCTTCCCACTTGTGCTGGGAAGACCCACTTGAGCAGGTAAGCCAACACAAATGGAACAGTGTGGGGGAAGATGGATCAGCTCTGGGAGGCAGTAGGTTCAACAGGCAGCCATGAATGCTGAATCCTGAGTCCTTCCTGTGCTTGGTCTGCCTTCAGGCATCAACTTGGATGTGCCAGCAATTGAGCTGGCAATAGTCCAAGATGATCCATAGCAGCTGCTGGGGCTTACCTCGAGCAGACCTCCAGCAGCCAAACTCCTCCATGCAATACAAAGGAGGGCTTTATTTGAGCTCTCCTCAACATATCATTGCCAGCTCAGCCTTCGGTAACAGAGTAATGTAGACTGCTGTGAGCTAATGCTGAAATGTGCTTTTCATAAACCAGGCCTATCGGAAGGCAGGCTGCAGCGCTTGAGCCAACTGAAGCTTCCAAAGCATCTTCAGGGTAGTCCCACATAATGGGTATTAGCATGCAAAGTTAAAGGACTGCTTGCACTGTTCTGTTAATATTGCCACATCTTTCATCATGTACTCTGAAAAAGCAGCTGTATACAAGGGAACATGATGTTCAGCCCTACTAAATGGTCAAGGATTTCACTGTTCAAAGCAACCCTAAATCTGTGAACGTGAAAGATACCCTTAATGTCTATAAGGATCTCCATGTTTTATTATAAATATTAGAATAGGCAAGAGATGATATACTGGATCCTCAGGCATCCGCATTTCTGAAGACTACAAGGGAAAACAAAAACACCACTATGTATGATATAAAACTGTGTGTCTCTGTGTGCATGTATGTGTCCCCTTGAAGATCTGCTCTATTGGGGGCAAATGGGCTGTTGAGCAAGGAGAAACACTCCAGTGTCAGTGCTCTGATGCACTTCTGTACAAAGGCCCTCAAAGTGCTCATCAGATATTAGGTAGAATGCGCATAAAGATAATTGAGACTCACTTTGGGATCCCCCTTTGGCCTCTCTAACAGACAAAATGGCACCCCAATGCGGTCACACACCATCTAAGGACTAACTGGGGCCAAAAGGGGACTCTGCTCTCAAGCCCCAATCAATGTGTGGAGCAGCTCAGCAAAGAATGACCACGCAGCCTTTTCTGGATCAGGACCTTCTCTGGAATGTCCATCTTGCATAATCCTTCATTAAACTAGACAGCTTCTGTTGTGCCATAGGCAGTTTTAAGGATGTGGACAGGCAATTTTTGCTTGGAAAGAGCAGCAGAACAAGAAGCCACTGCTTCTGGCGATTAATCTTCTCACACTGGGCTTTCCATTCCACACACAACGTATTCTGTCAGTCACAGTGCTGCTATTGTCCCAACCCATTAAACACTTCATAAATAAGCCCCAGCACCGATCCTTGAGAATTCAGCCAGTCGGATTTTCTTCGGGTTAAGCCTTCTAACAAGCAGCAAGCTGAACAACAAAAGTTCAACATTATTCAGTGCACACACTGTGCCTAATAAAGAATTAAATTAGACTCCCTTTCTGAAACCACAGATGCATGAAACATATTGGGGGTTCTCACATCTCTTGTGTGCGGAATGGGTACCATTCTTTGCCTATACTTGTGGCTGATGTGGGAGTGCTGCAATAGCAGATGTGCATTTCTGCCACCAATTGCAAAGGATGAGTGAATAGTGGAGACAGGCAAGGTGGGTGGCTACTGACTAGACAGCAGCTGCCTCTCTTTAAAATGTTATGCTATTGCCCTTTAGCCTCTGAAAGCTGGAAATGAAGCCCAAAGCTATGAGACACGGGCAGGATCGTGTTGCATTTAGCAGGTCTGGTTTAAGCTGAAATAGGCAGAGCTGGCATAACTGGATGAGAAAAACTGGGACTTCTCTATATTTATTAAGACTGTTGGGAGGAGGGAGAAAAAGTGATTGAGGAATCAAGGGAATTTGGGAAGAGGAAATTAAGGCAGGGTGGATGGCTTTTTGGAAGGGGGCAGTACATTTTTTGAAGTGGAAAATCTGGTGGAAAAATCATTGAGGGATATTGATTTTTGTAAGGAGAAACGTTGGAGAATCTAGGAGAGAAATGAGTGTTCTTGCGGAGAATCTGAAAGGGAAATTAATCTGGAGAGAGAAAATATTTTCAGTGTATGAGGGACAAAGGAGTAGCAAATGGCTGTGGTGTTGCGTAAGAGTCCTGCTGGGTCAGACCAAGCTGCATCTAGTTCAGTGTTCAGTTTTCAGCACCCGTAGACTAGATGCCTGGGCACCCATTAAGTAGGGCTTGAAGACTGGTTGTCTCTAGCACACCCAATTACTATGGTGATAGAAAATGCCCCCAGACTACTTGCTTGTGGTGACTCAGGCCCTGATTTGATGCATGTTCTCTGCCCTTTATTTAATTAATTTATTTATTTATGTATCTATCACTTGGAAATCCTCAGTTCAGTTAAAGGGCTACTATTTTAAGATCAGAAGCCTTCCCCTTTCTTTTGCAAAGAGCTCTGCAGTTTGAATCCTTTTTTGCATAGATCAAAGCCCAATAAATTAAGATAAGGACCAGAATCTGCAGATTGTGCTCTCCAGGAGCATCTTTGGAAAGCTCTTGTCACCTGTTCCTTGCCCTAGGCTGAGTCATGGAGAAAGGTGTAAAGTGAACTGTAATTAGATGTTTGCATATACTGCAGAAGCTGCACCTGCCTTAAAAGAAAACAACCCAGGGACTGCTTTTGTATGGAGTCTATTTGAGGGCTGTGCAAGGCTGCTTATGGCTCCTTGGTGATGCATGAAGATCATTTATTACTCCACACTTTCTCAGTGATTGAGCAAATCTTGGCTCAAGTGTGTGTGGGGGGGGGGGGGAGAGGGGAAAAATGAAAGAGGAGATATGGATGTTCACCTACAATGCCTTGCACAGTTTTGTTGTAAACATATTTCAATGTTGGTTTGTCTTTTGTTTGTTAGAATACGTGATGGGAAGCAGGCAATGAAAGGCTCTTATGCAACTGTGCTCATAACCTTTATGTTCTGTTGATGCTACATCATGTTAAAAAAAAATCCCAAAATATATTGCCCTCCTGTTTCCTTCTTTTTTAAATTATAGAATAGCCAAGTTTTCTGTACTGTGAGAACTCTCTGAACTCCAAAGTGGAAGAAAGGTAGAATATAAATGTAATAAATAAGATACGTACGCTACTAAAGATTGTTTTAGGCTAAAGCTTTTACAATCTCATTTTGTACAACCATTCTAGCAAATGGTATTCTGAGGTCTCTGACTGTGAAGGTTCGATTTAGCTAGCCTGGTGAACAACTGTTAACAGGCTTCTCTTCCACAAATGTGCCTACTTCTTCCTTAAAGCTTCCACTGTAAAGGCCATCACCACACTCATTTTCCAGTGAATTCTATAAATATACATTGCATGAAAAACTCATGTGTACAGCTGCCCAGTTGGGTTCTTCCTTTAATCTCTGTAAACCTGGTTAAGTCTATTGGGAAGGAGTCTGTTCTCCAGTTCAGAGTCTGGCACTCCAGCAAATGACCACACTTGGTCCCCAGCATTCTGCAGACAGCCTCTGAACCAGGTCTGCGGTGTCAGAACACAGTAAACCTCTGACTCCACCAAAAATTGCTTCCAACTGGCGGGGTGGGGGTGGGTGGGGGGGTGGGGTCTGAGGTGGCTGAGTTGCGTGTTTTTCTGAACTCCTGGAAAGCTCTTGGAAAGCATGCTATTTCTTTCCAGAATCGCGGGTCTGATGAGATCTGAGGATCAGTGGTCAGGAGAGGCCTTGATCCTACAGATGGTGTACAGTTTCGGAGAAGAAGGGTCCAGCCAGGGACTGCTTTTTCGCCAAGGGAACCCAGCCATCAATGTTGGTGATGGTGAGGATTCAATGCTGAAATTAAGCCGAAGGCTCCAAGCAGGGAAGGAAGTTGGAAGAAGCAAGTGAGTGTTCCGTTGTGTGTGTTTGGCATTAATTGATTAATTGACTGCCTGATTAAGCTTCTGCCCGAGAGAAGGAGGGGCAAGCTTCCCCCCTCCTGGGAGAAGAGGAAGGAGGGGGAGGCTTTCTCTGCTTATTTGTTTGTTGATGTGAGAAGAAGTTTGGAGGAGATCTGCCAAGCCTGTTATGGAAATATGAGTGCATAATTCTAACTTTATAAATCTAAAATTTGGTGGATTACAAATTAACCGTCTTGGAATACAGTTATTGTTGTGGAGTGTTCAGTTTCGTTTTTCTGTGGAGAGCTTATGGAGTGCATGTGGAGAGCGGCTGGAGACCTGCTTTTTTTTTTGTTTTGCAAAAGTGGTTGATTGTTTACATTCCTTTGATTATCGCCTGGAAAAGAATGCGGTTGACATAGAAACAAATATAAAAAAACAGAAATAAGATATAAACAATAGAAATAAGAACATCAGGGACATCTAGTGGACTAAAAAAGATACTACAAGGACAAGAACAGGACTTGACAAGTGAAGTAAGAAGATATAAGAAGGAAGAAAAAGGATGACAAGAAAAGGAAAGAAAGTTAGAAGTTCTTCTGCCCCTGAGTCCAGCTTGGGAAAACTAACACAAGAGGAACTGAAAGGGAAAGAATGGAAGCAGATAATACAAGACAATATAGAGAAATTAGTGGCGATGGAAGAGCAAAAAACAAATCAATATCTGCGGGTTCAAGTTAGTTTGGATGCGTTAACTACACAACTAAATGATCTTAGTGTGCAACTTAAAGATGTTATATCCGAATCACATGAGAAAATACAAAGGATTATGGAAAAAGTACTGGGAATGGGAAAGCAACAAGCAAACTGATATTTACAAATCCAAATTAGCCTGAAATCTTACTTCAACAGACAAATGAGTCTAATACGCAACAAACAGGAGAGGATCAACAAAAGAGCAAAGAAATGGAAGATAAATCCAGAACACTGGAGACAGGACAAAACAAACAATTGGAAGAGACAATGTTAATGGAGATAGCTTGGAAGATAAGGACTCAAAAGTCACCAGACCAGAAAGGAGAAGAAATACTTCGACTACTTGATGCAGATTGGATTGATCAAGTGAAGGAAGAAGAAATACTTCAACCAACTGACATAGATTGGAATGATCAAGTGAAGGAAATGACTCATCAAGATGTTGATTTAGCAAGAAGAGCGAGTACATTAAACCATGATCTGTTAAGAGGAATTCACATGAAACTTATTAGAAAAAAAGATGGAATATTAAAGTCTAGAGAAGAGAAGAGATTTGTCAGACCTGTGGATATTTAGGTTGGAGACAAGGGAATAGATAAAAAGAAAGACAGTAATGTGTTAATTTTGTATGTTAGAAATTAAAGCTTATTAGATGTCAGTGAGAATTCATATAAGCTTTATAGGTGATATGTATAAAAATTTTAGTTTGATATTAATAATGTTAGAATTTTAGAGGCTAATTTTAATGAGTTAGAATTAATTTTAGGTGATATTGTTTTGGATGTTTATGTATATGTTTATGTATTTAGTCATGAGGATATATTAATTTTGGATGTTATAGATAGAGAAATGATATATGTAATTAGGATATTAAAAGTTGTTAGAATTTAGTATGTTAGATATTGGATTATGATATTAATTTTTGTGAGGATTTTATATGCTAGATATTGGAAAGACAAGAAGATCCCAATGAAAGATGAATTAATAGAGAAAATAATGTGGTGGAAATGGACAGATTTTAGAGAGCTTGGATCAACAGTGAAACCAGTATGGATTGAGTAATGAAAATTATTTTATGTTTGGTTGAAAATAAAGTTGTAGAAGATAGGGCATTTAGATGAATATTATATATATGATATATTGTATATGATATGATAGATAAATGTTATTAAGAGGCTAACGTAGGAGAGGAACTGGATTAGGAAATATGTAATGATTTATTAGTTATAGTGATGTATGACCAGGTAGACCACAGCTGCGATACAAGGACATCTGCAAGAGGGATCTGAAGGCCTTAGGGATGGACCTCAACAAGTGGGAAACCCTGGCCTCTGAGCGGCCTGCTTGGAGGCAGGCTGTGCAGCATGGCCTTTCCCAGTTTGAAGAGACACTTGGCCAACAGTCTGAGGCAAAGAGGCAAAGAAGGAAGGCCCATAGCCAGGGAGACAGACCAGGGACAGACTGCACTTGCTCCTGGTGTGGAAGGGATTGTCACTCCCAGATTGACCTTTTCAGCCACACTAGACGCTGTGCCAGAACCACCTTTCAGAGCGCGATACCATAGTCTTTCGAGACTGAAGGTTGCCAATACCATGATGTATGATATCTCGCACCCTCTGATATTGTGTTTATGTCTTGTATGTCTTGTATTATGTGTTATGTGTGTTTGTTATTTTGTTTTTGGAAAAAAAATAATAAAAAAAGAAAAATAAAAAAAAAATTGCTTCCAACGAGTCTTGATTCCTGCTCAGGACTGTGAAGTCGGAGGCAATTCAGAGGCAATTTGGGGTTGGGTTGGAACCAGAGTTTTTGTGTACTGACTGCACAGTCCTGCTTGCCCAGGTGAAAAGGACTTGTAGTACCCCCACTTTTTAGAGGCACCAGCTGCCACGGACATGAGGTTACCATACTGACAGAGCAATCCTCTTTATGTTTACTCAGAAGACCTACTTCTGAGGTCTTCCACTGAGGTCAGTGGAGCTTATTCTTGGGTTCAGTGTGCAAAGGAATGCAGCCTGATAAAAAAAAATAGTGATTATTTTAAAGCTTTAGATTAATATCTTTGAGATATTCTGAAATCTTAATCCAAGGTTTGTGTTTATTATTTTATCCCAACATTTAGCAGCACATTTGCTTGTAGGAAAACTACAGCATGATGGATTCGGCCCAGCATGCTGCCTCTTCCAGTAGCTGTTGTGGGAGGTTTTTTTGCATTTTTTTAAAGACTGTGAGTCCTTTTGGGACTGGGAACTATTTATTTATTTAGTTGGACCATTATTTATGTGGACTACTTTGTGTGCTACTTTTTGTTGAAATGCAGTATACAAATGTTCTTAATAACTTCTTTGCAAAATACTTCTTACTGTGACTTCTTACACAGCAGCAGCCATACAACCCAACATCTTCACTGATATGAACTGCTCACTGCTTGTGGCAAATGATGAACTGTATTGAAGCAAACACAAAGTACGCTTCTAGTCAATGGCAAAACAGTCAAAATTAACAGCTGTAATTTTCTAGAGTCACTACCAGGGCCAAGGATGTAGCCATTCCAGCTTTAACAGGCAAGTGCTTTCAGGTATTCCAAATCTCAGCCCACAGCAGCTTTGTGTTCTCCCAATATTGTATCTTGCAAAATCTCCTAGATTATGTTCATCCTGGATGAGACATCCGCAAGCCTGCCTTAGGAATTCTGTCTGAATACCAAGACTTAAAACTAGATGAGGGCAGACACTAACAGCATATGTTTTACAGTAGAAGGGATACTGAAAGCAAGAATTTAGGCACAGCTAGAATTGCCACCTGTTTCCAGCACTTATGAACTGCTTGCATTCTCAGTCCACAGTACTTCAAAAATAGGTTGGACTAGAGTTTGTATTTTTGTGAAAGTAAGAATCGTGTGCACGAAGAAACTTGGAGCGATCTTGCCTTCTTTTTCAAGAATGTGTGTCTGAGCACCAGGGATGATCCAAGATCTTCTGATGCCCAAGGCAGTGTGCCAGTGCTGCCCCACCTTGCATGGCAGTGTGCCATCTTCTGCTCCTTCCAACCCCTGGACTGGAAAAGGAAGAAGGAGCACAGAAAAGTATTAAGGGAGAGAGGAGAGAAAAGTTGAAACCCACCACTATCCTTTCTTCCACACTTCTTCTCCATTCCCCTTCTTCCTTTTCTAATCCAGGGAGTGGGAGGGCAGAGACGGGTATCCCCGCCTCACTTTTGTCTGAGCAACCATCCTGAGTCAGCCTCATGGATGGGCCCCCTGCTGACCACCCCCCTATTTCAGCGTGTGACAGAAGGAAACAACAATTGTGTTGCTCCCCCACACGTAGTTGTTCTGCGGAAACAAAATGCACAGCATTATTTTTTTTTCAATTCTGAAAAATGAAACTGATTCGTAGGATAAGGGACTACAAAGCATTAGTAGCAGTACTGGCTATTAAGTTAAAGCAGGGGTGCTCAATAGGTGGATC